>NC_088685.1:17415237-27415237 GCF_028017835.1 Emys orbicularis | reverse complement strand
TGACAGCTCTGGCTACAAAACAATTTAGACAGGATAGTCTCAGAAGTGAGAAAAATCACCAATCATGCTTTTTAGGGAAGGTAAATGAAAAGGTGGTGGTGAGCCAACTCCAGCAGCATCTGAAATTTTCCATGTTTCATTTTCACTCCAGTCATTCAGACTTCAGATTGGTATTTGGACCCAAACGTCTCCTTAGTTTGCAGGGGTGGTGTGTGCGTGAGCACATGCGTGTGTCTGTCTGTGTAATCTTTTCCCCACTGACTAGTACTTACCTGTGTGAATAGCCCAAGGAAGTCAATGGCACAAGTCAAGCACCTGAGTCAGGATTGATCAACATAAGTGACAGTTGCAGAATCTGGTCCATAATTGGTTGTAGGTTTTCTAGAATTCCATAAATTTTAAGCATAAACATAAACTCAATAACTAGCACTGATTAATTTTTTAAAAATTGACTTATTTGCATTGAATATGCTCATTCTTGAAAGCAGCACGACTACCTTTAAACATTTCACAACATAAGTTTTATACCTTTGGTTACACCTCTATTTCTATGTAGGTTGCATGTTAGAGATCTTTTGTGATAATCAGAATTTGAGTGTGCTGTCTCAGTACAACTGGTCCACTGGACAAAAGCTGCTCAGACCCTTTTTTTCTTTGATATTTCAAACTGGATCCAAAACTTGCTCATCCATATTTAGATAATTAACCCCACTGCTCTACTCAATCCTAATCAGCATGCAAATTATCATCTTTCAGACCTCAACCATGGTACTACAAATCTGTAACAGGGTTCCAAGTGCTGGCAATCAAATGGAGATATGTAACCTTTGATAATATTTACTTATATATTTAATTTTTTGAGAATCACCGACACTGGAAGAATGAATTACAATAGAAATGAATAGTGAGCATATAACTTAACAATAGAAATATAGACATTAAATAAAGCTTCGTAGCATAAAAGAATTTGACTGTCTGTCACATCTATTCTGCATTCCTCCATCAACTAGTTTGATTCTATAATGCTTTACATTTCATATATATATATATACACATGAACTGCTGAAGAGAAATATGAATATATAACAGATCAGTGGAGCTAGTCACATGAGTAAGCCTGTAAACTATTACTTCCCATAGTACCAATACCTAGCTCTTGTATAGCACTTTTCATCAGTTGATCTCAACACTTTACAGAGGAGGTCAAAATCATTATCCCCTTTTTACAGCTGGGGAAAATGAGAAACAGAGTGATTTGCTTTGTCCAAGGTCACCCTGCAGGCCAGCAGCTGAGCTGGGAATAGTACACAGGTTTCTTGAGACCCAGTCCAGTGCTCTATCCGCTAGACCACACTGCCTACTTACATTATCATAAGTGTGTGTGTGAGAGAGGATGTTTGCTTTCTAATGTGAATTTTCCAGAGCACCAGGCAAGAATTCTGGAAATCCATAGCCATTGCCACTGTCAGAGTGACATCTATGCTTTGTGCATATATATATATATATATTAATCAAATGTGGACAGAGCTAATGAAACAGTAGTTATTTTTAAGAGCCTCTTGTTGTTATGAAGACCTGGATCCTTCTCCCATTTAGATTTGCCATTGCTTCTTTCCAATACATCCCTCATTCATTAATGCTCTCAATTTTCTATCTACTGCTGCAAAAACAGAGAGCCAGCAAATGGAAAGCAATTGACGGCATGTGTCACAGGTGTCAAATATCTGGCCCAATGGGTGTATTTTTATGTCTTTAAGGGCTTATCCAGATGGATTCTACACTATTTCTTCTTTTAAAATGTTTGCATCCCCCATAGTTGCAAAGAAGTGTCCAACTGTGAACTGATGCACTGTTGTCTTCCTGACTCTGCACAGTTTAACACCAATGACACAGAGGTGAGAACTCCCATGCACCCCCAATTAATGAGCATGAGATGTTCATTCTAAAAAGACTAATGCTGATACTTTACATGTCAGCATTAACTTTTCCATAGGTGAATAATTTGGTAGATTGGTAGATGGAATGGGGAAGGGGGTGGGATTGAAGTACATGAAGTGGGAATTGGGAGTTGCCTTAGGAAAGGAAATGCAGAGGGGGAAAAAGGAGTGGCACAGAGTCAGAGGAGAGAAACAGAAAGGAGAATGAGGAAGGAAGGAAAGCAAAAGGCAGAAATGGCATTGGGCCTAAATATAGCACATTCTTCCCCTGAGTGACATTAAATCCCTAGATAAAGTCAGACTGAAAATAAGACACATTTTTAACTATCAGGGTAACTAATCATTGGAAAAAATTACCAAGGGTCATGGTGGATTCTTCATCACTGACAATTTTGAAATCATGACTGAATGTTTTTCAAAAAGATCTGCTCCAAGAGTTATTTTGGGGGATTTCTATGGTCTGTGTTATGCAGAAGGTCAGAACAAATGATAACAATGGTCCCTTCTGGCCCTGAAATGTATTTGTGACAAGGTCCTGAACAAATAATAATGCTATTTTTTAAATAAACATGTAAAAATCATTTTCCATCATTGATCTTTCTGTGAACCTTTCCATAGACATTAGAGACTATGGATTGTGCATAGTTTGTAGCCAACCCAGAGAATATAAT
Organism: Emys orbicularis; assembly: GCF_028017835.1. Lineage (NCBI taxonomy): Eukaryota > Metazoa > Chordata > Testudines > Emydidae > Emys > Emys orbicularis. The sequence goes on along the minus strand of NC_088685.1, from coordinate 27,412,629 downwards.
TAAACATACAATTTAGCCCTTTTCTCAGAATGTTTCCACTCCTTGCATTTGCCATCCAGAGCATGAGATGTACGGAACCTAGAGTCAGCTCCTGCAAACCTTACTCACATCACTAATCCTTGCACACCAAATAGCCCCATTGAAAGCAATAGCTTTGTTCATAGAATCAGGGCCGGCTCTAACTTTTTTGCTGCCCCACGCAAAAAAGAAGAGTGCCGCCCCCCCCCGCGAGCGCCACGGCGCACCGTGCCGGCGTACCCCCCCCAGTGCCGCCAAAATCCCCGCCCCCCCCAGCACCACGCCGCCTGAATCCCCGCTCCCCAGAACGCCACGCCGCCTGAAGCCACGCCCCCTCCGAGCACCACGCCAATCCCCGCCCCTCCTCCGAGCGCCAGCCCCCTCCCCCCCAGCGCCGCGCCGCGCCAACCCCCGCCCCTCCTCCGAGCGCCAGCCCCCGCCCCCCCAGTGCCGCACCAACCCCCGCCCCTCCTCCGAGCGCCAGCCCCCGCCCCCCCAGTGCCGCGCCGCGCCAACCCCTGCCCCTCCTCTGAGCGCCGCGCCAGCCCCCGCCCCTCCTCCGAGCGCCAGCCCCTGCCCCCCCCAGCGCCGCGCCGCGCCACGCCAACCCCCGCCCCTCCTCCGAGCGCCAGCCCCCGCCCCCCCAGCGCCGCGCCACCCCCCGCCCCTCCTCCAAGCGCCAGCCCCCGCCCCCCCAGTGCCGCGCCGCGCCAACCCCCACCCCTCCTCCGAGCGCCAGCCCCCGTCCCCCCAGCACGTGCTTGGTCAGCTGGTGCCTGGAGCCGGCCCTGCATAGAATCATAGGACTCGACGGGAACTTGAGAGGTCCTTTAGTCCAGTCCCCCACACTCAAGGCAGGACTAACGATTATCTAGATCACTCTTGACAGGTGTTTGTCCAACCTGCTCTTAAAAATGTTTTCAATCTTCCCCCATAGATCATGTTTTCTAGACCTTTAATTGTTTTTGTTATTCTTTTCTGGACTTTCTCCAATTTGTCCACATTTGTCCTGAAATGTGGCACCCAGAACTAGACCAAATACACCAGTTGAGGCCTAATCAGTGTGGAGTAGAGCGGAAGAATTACTTCTCGGATCCTGCATCCAACACTCCTGCTAATACATCCAGAATGATGTTCCCTTTTTTTGCAACAGTGTTACACAGTTGATTCATATTTAGCTTGTGATCCACTATGGCCCCCAGATCCCTTTCTGCAGTACTCCTTCCTAGTCAGTCATTTCCCATTTCGTATGTGTGCAACTGATTGTTCCTTCTTAAGTGGAGTACTTTGCACTTGTTCTTATTGAATTTCCTCCTATTTACTTCCAACCATTTCTCCAGTTTGTCCAGATGATTTTGAATTTTAATCCTATCCTCCAAAGCACGTACAACCCTTCCCAGCTTGGTATCATCCTCAAAGTGTGCTCTCTATGACATTATCTAAATCATTGAAGAAGATATTGAACAGAACTGGACCCAGAACTGAGTCCTGAGGAACCCCACTTGATATACCCTTCCAGCTTGACTGTGAACCACTGACAACTACTCTCTGAGAACGGTTTTCCAACCACTTATACACCCACCCTATAGTAGCTCCACCTAGGTTGTATTTCCCTAGTTTGTTTATGAGAAGGTCATGTGAGACAGTATCAAAAGCCTTACTAAGATATACCACATCTACCACTCCTCCCCCATCCATAAGGCTTGTTACCCTGTCAAAGAAAGCTATTAGGTTGGTTTGACATGATTGGTTCTTGACAATCCACACTGACTGTTCCTTATCACCTTATTATCTTCTAGATGTCTGCAAACTGATTGGGTAATTATTTGCTCCATTTTTTTTTCTGGGTACTGAAATTTGTAGTAAGTGAGTAAGGCCTACATACTGAAGCAAAGGCTGCAGCCAGGAACAGGCCATTTAAAGATTTTTCTTAGCATTTTGTTTTTTTCCCCATTTTTCAAATCATTTTGCCATTTTGCTCTATTTTTGAACAGGTTACAGAATTAAGAACACTGCAGGAAACTGAAAGCTGCAACAAAGCCATAGGTTACATGCAGAGTGAGCATCTGCAAACCAAATGCTACCCTGTCTACTAATCCCAACCCAGGGCTGGACAGATTTTATTGAAAGCATTAGAAATCATCCAGTCAGTGTGTTAACTCTTTTATAGGAGGGTGGGGGTATGGATAGTGGCCAAACTGTTTGTCTAATCAGCTTCCACCAAATTCAACTTTTTATTTCTGAGACTTGGGCAGATTCATGCCTACACGTGTTTGAGGAGAAATGTCTTTGTGCAATAAAAAGAGTTACATGAAGGGACAGAGTAAGAAATGAAAGTATGAGGATGGAAGTCAAAGTCTTTATTGTGGCTGACAAAATCCAAGAAATGTGACTTCGCTGGTTTGGACATATACAGAGGATGAATGAAGGAGACCTGCTGAAGATAGCATGGCAGGAGAAGGTGGTGAGAAAGAGACCCCCAAGAAAGTGATGGATGGATTGCATCAGAGAAGATGGATCTTAGTGCAGCCTTGGACAAACAAAGGTAATGGTGGGGTGCTTGCATGATGACCTGCCCCCAGATGATGGAATAAGGGGAAGAAGATTTGAGACTTGGGTTAGATTTTTCAATTAAGTAAAAATCCAGCTACTAACTCTTTTAAAAGGTTCTCTACCTTCTAACACACAGTGCTTCCTCAAAGAATAGTAATATTGATATTTGCAAGGCATCCTTCAAACATGAAACTTCTATTGACATCTATATTTTGTACTAAAACAGCACTATCCATTCATGAATCTCAAAGCACTTTGCAAAACATTAATTAAGACTTACAATAGGAAAGCATTTTAGCGCACTTTTACAGCTGAGAAAATTAAGGTACTGAGAAAGATTGTCACTTGTTTAAGGTCATAGAATAAGCCATTGGCATGGCTAGCATCAGAACCGAGGAATTCTGATTCCCAGTGCCCTCCTCTAACACCAAAGTGCAGGCTTTGGTGGATCATAGCATTTATCTTAAGGCAAGGACACATAATTAAGAACCTTTGTTGGTATTAATAACTATAACTTGAGTACTTGAAATATGGAATGCTTCAAATAATTTAATAATGGTCCATCTGAATCAAGCAGTCCCAGGTTTCCCTTTTGGAAAATTTAATAGATGGAATGAAATATAAAGCTCATCTAGATTTCAATTTAGAGTTAGCCCTTGTGCTAGACCAGTGCTAAGAAAAGGCTGAAGGGATATTGACAGCAATATAATCTCTCTAAAGCTGTGATTGATCTAGTCTGCAGAGGGAGGGATGGCTGCAGTGCATACAGATGAAGCAGCAGTCTGTGGAAAGACTGCAGCAGGTAATCTGTATCTACCAGTGAAAGACTGTGAGGATGTTAAATACGTATCATGTCCTTCAGCTTAAGAAGCCATGTACTGAAAGGAAGGATAAGATAATATGAGGATGAAGAGGACAGGCAAACATGTTGTCTGTGCATGCTCTGATTAATAAAAGAGTTTTAGAAGTCTTCCCTCTGTTCTATCTGTCTAATGATGATGGGCAAGACACCAGTCAATTATTTTTTCCCTTCCTTCTGTGCGATTTTGACCAATTAAGATGGCTGATACACTCAAGTTGAAATAATATCCTTAAAAAATAAAAAACAGTTTCAAATATTTTGATTTCCCCCCTTATAAGTAGAAATCACAAACTATTTGACACGTGTAACTAAACTGTGACCAAGCAGTTAAAGACAGCAGTTTAATTAGCAGTCAATTTTGAATAATTTTCTTAGGTTTCTCATTAGTTTCTAAACAGGCTAATTCATGGTCTTAAATTGTTCAAAAAGACATTCAACCAACAGGGAAACAATATTTGCCTTACTAAACCCATTCAGTCCCTACTTGAAATTGTTCCATATCTACAAGAAGTGAGTTAATAGTATTCTCTATTTTACATCCTTATCTTTCCTACTATAAGGAAAGGAAGCACTAAGATGTTTGTGTGCCTATACAGACTGTACAATTGTGTCACTACAAACCTTATCCCTCCATATTCAGTCCTCTTCCTACTGATTGGTTATCACCCTTTATTGCCTAGTCACATCTGAAATGTACATTGTAAAACCTGAATTTGGAAGTTGTGTGATTAAGTCCTTGAGCACTGATCTGAAAACTTACAAAGATGAGAGTCCAGGCCTGCCATGTGCTGAGCACACTTTGATGGGAGCTCAGCGTCTCAGATGATTGGGCACTGGGAGTCCTACCCTGCCCTATTGATATCCTAGAATATATTTAAAATGAAATTAAAAATGAGATGATTGAACTGTTACTTAATGCAGAACTAATATTTTCCCTTGTACCTGAGATATTATTTCCATTTTATAGATAGGGAAACGGAGACACCGAGCAAAATGAGTGATTTCCCCAAAACCATACTACAAGTCACTGGCTAATTTGGGAATTGAACACACAAGTCCTGGATCCTAATTGTGAAACTACACTATTTTCCATGTGCCTTTTTTTTTTAAATTACCGGCCAATGGCACACTACTAGGCATCCATTTGTGAATAGTCCAGTAATCTGCTCTGTGACTAATGACCTTAGATAGCTATTTTTAGGATAAACTGCTAAGTTTTAGACTCGTTTTCAGCTCTCAAATGGTTAAAAGCCAGCCCAGTTAGCAGGAATACATGCAATGTTCTGTATGTAATTTCTTTCAGGATATTGATCCTGACCGAGAACATACTGATGCACATTATGACGCAAATTCAGCCATAAGAGGCTGTGTGAAGCCTGGAGCTCCTGGTGGGTGGCATCCTTTTTCCACACTGATATCCTATAACATTTCCTCTTTTACTGTACAGTGGGGTTTGTTACTTGAGACAGGAAGCAGTCTGTGGTAATGACAGGTGGAGGCTCTGTAAACATATACAGTGGCAATCAGGCAGTGGAAAATTTCCTCTGCATTCTGTTTTGCTCTTCACCCCATTTTGGAGGCAAGGCTCTTTTATTTACTTTTATGCTTATGTCCTTTTGCAGAGTGTAGAATTTACAGAAATTCTTCCTGGCCTCTTCTACTCTTGCGTATGTACACTGACATCTCTCCTCATCTTGTGTCCTTTATGTATATGTGGCCCTCTTTCCCACTCAACCCTGTTTATGGTTCACATCTCATCTTTTTTCCCTGTAATGTCCTGTTCCATCCTTAACACAGGACTGTAGCTTTTGGCACAGGTTTTTGTTGTTGTTGATTTTGTTTGTTACTCAAAAGATCAAAGCGGCAAGCTGATCAAGAAGTCATAGAAATACTGCTAGTACAAAGGGGCTATTATTTGGACTGTCAAGTATTCTCATTGGGCTTCTCTCTCCCCATTGTACTCAGTTGCTCATTTCTTTCTCATGTGCTTTTCTGACATCAGTAGTAATCAGTAAAGTGTGGTTAAGGTTTGCATTGATCTAAAACAAAAAAGTTCCAAGTGCCAGCTTTAAATTATATAATTTATTTCCTTCAAACCTGGCTTGCTTTGTAGATTAAAATTCAAGCAAATTCAAACAAACCCTGAATATTGCATGCAAGTCTGCACAAAACACATGTGGTAGCATACGTCATACATAGGGCACCCCCTGTGCCTGCACAGAACCCCAATAGTGCATTGAGGAGCTACAATATTCCACCAGCACAGAACAGAGGGCAGGATCCAGGCCAAATTTAATTAACTAATTTACCAACAGTTGATAACAATATAAATTAAGACCACGTTTCAAGGCAGAAGCACAAGGGTCAGAGTGGAAGGTGACCTTTTCTCCTTAAATCTGCATTTTCTAATTTCTGAATACTTGATGATAATAATAAGACAAATATATAGGTGCTCTTACACAGCACTTTTTTCATCTGTTGATCTCAAAGTGCTTTACAAAGGATGATCATTACCCCATTTTACAGGTGGGGAAACTGAGGCACAGCAGTGAGGTGACTTCCCAAGACCACTTAGCAGGCCAGTGGCAGAACCAGTAATAGAATACAAGTCTCCTGGGTCCCAGTCTAATACAATCCAATTAACAGATGACCAAAACTAGCTTAAAGGAAGATCACTATGAGCTGTAACTTCCTCTGTCAACTTCAAATTATGAAAAGCTTCTGCTTGTGTAGGCACACCGAGAACATAATTTATCCTGTAAGGGTTGGGGAAAATGAGTTTAAGGCACATGTAAGTAAATATCCTGCAATTCATTTTGCAGCTGAGTCTGCATTTAACTAGAGCTGCAGTATATAATCAACAATAAGAGAAAGGAGTCACGTAATACATATGTCATCCAGCTCTAGTTGCTGCTTTAGATTCTATTGTGTACATAACAAACAACTGTCCTTCCCCTTTGACAGTCTTCCAAAGCTGTATTTTTCCTTCAGGGTAGTGCAGCTGCTAGCTATATACTCATATACCCCACAACATGAAAGAGCCTCAATCATTAATGATCTTACCCTCCACACAATATACTTGGTGACGTATCTCACCCCCATTTCATAGATTGAGAACTGAGGCATGGATTGAGGCACAGATTTTTTAGGTATTTAGGCACTGCTGCACTCAGTGTTGAAACTAACAGACTTAAGTGCCTAAATCTCACTTTCAAAAAGGAATAGGCACTAAGGAACCTATATCTCATCACTTGTTGGGTGGCAAGGACCTCTTGTGAATTACAGAGCACCTTCAACACACATTGGCTTTAGAAGGAGTCAAAAGAACCCTGTACCTCACAGAGAGCATGAAGAATCTTGGGGGATATGGTCCTTAGTGAAAAAGGTATACTGCACTGTTATGAAGACTGAAAATGATAGATGGTTCTTTTCATAGCTTAGATGGATGCTGCCTCTGACAATTGCAGAGGCCAGGAGGTTATGTATTATCAAAGTCATAAAAGTATAGTTGTCATAACAACCAGGGACTCAGCTCACTAAGTAAAGAAGACAGAGTAGATAATCTAATGAATTTTCCCAGATGCTTCAAGCCTTTAAGAAGGACTTGATCAAAAGTCAAGTAAAAATGAGTCAATGCAACAAAAGAGCCAGGGAATGGATTTTCTGATGGTGAGAATTGAAGGCTGAATTCTGAAGATGTTACTCAGACAAAACTCCTGTTGACGTCAGAGCTCAGGGAAGTTCTTTAGATTAGAGAGAGAAATTTGAGAAGAGTTTGAGTGAAGTCATTTTTTTATGAAAGAACAGAAGAGAAGGAAAAGTACCAACCAAGGCCTGCTACAAGGGCAAGAGGTACCAAAAATGGCTCGGTCCTTCATCCGCTCAAACCAATGATAGTTTTGCCCATAGGAATGGGCCTCAAATGTAATACTCATTGATTCCAAGGCCAGAAGGGACCACTCTGATCATCTAGTCTGACCTCTACACAAGTCATAGAAATTCTCCAAAATAGTTCCTTATGCATATCTTCTAGAAAAAAAATCCAATATTGATTTAAAAATTGTTAGTGATGGAGAATCCAGCATGAACCTTGGTAAATTCTTCCAGTGATCAATTGCTCTCACTGCTTAAACTTTACTCCCAGTACTTTATTTCCAGTCTGAATTTGTCTAGCTTTAGCTTTCAGCCATTGGATTGTGTTGTACCTTTCTCTGCTAAACTGAAAAGTCCACTATTAAATATTTGTTCCCCATGTATACACTTATAAACTGTATCAAGTCATGGCTTAACCTTCTCCTTAAGCTAAATAGATTTAGAAAACATGCCTTATAGTGATAGACTCAAAGATCTCATCCTTTAGTCAGTCTTGTGGCTCTTCTCTGAATCCTTTCCAATTTATCCATATCCATCTTGAATTCTGGGCACCAGAACTGGACACAATATTCCAATAGCAATTGCACCAGTGCCAAATATAGAGGTGAAATAACCTCTATGTTCCTACTTGAGATTCTCCTTTTAATGTGATCCTGGGATGTATAATCTCTTTTACTCACAGCTTCACACTGTGAGCTTATATTCAGCTGATTATCCACTGTGACCCCCAAATCTTTTTTAGAGTCACTGCTTCCCAGGATAGAGTCCCCCATTCTATAAATATAATCTATATTCTTTGTTCTTTGATGTATACATTTTCTCATATTGAAATGTATATTGTTTGCTTGGTAAACTAGTGCAAGCAATCTAGATCACTCTGAATTAGTGACCTGTTCTCTTCAGTATTTACCACTCCCCCCATTTTCTGGATCATCTGCAAACTTTGAGTCATTATTTTATATTGTCATTCAGATCCGTGATAAAAACATTTTTAAATAGCATAGGGCCAAGAACCAATCACTGAGGTACCCCACTGAAAACACATCCACTCAGTGATGATTCCCCATTTGCAGTTACATTTTGAGACCTATCTGCTAGCCAATTTTTAATCCATATTTATTGTGTGCCACTGTAACCCATGCTTCTGTTGCTGTTCCTTTTAACTGTAGTAGTCAATTTTGGTTTTGGTTTTCTTCCTGCCAGAAGAGTGGAGCAGCTGTCCACTGACTGTAGCTGATCTTGGCCTAGCTGTTAAACAAAGGAAAAAGTTCATGAACCCTTGGGCAGTAGGACATTTCCAAGGGTGGGGGCCAATTCCACTCACAAGTATAAAGAAAGAAAGAGACATCAAACTGTTCAGTTAGTTCAGCCAGACCCAGAGTGAGACAGCCATACCAGAGGGGAGGTGAAGATCTCTGCCCTGAAAGCGGATAAAAGCTTTTACTAATTGCAGCAAGAAGATAGCCACAAGGAGAAGGCAACCATCCTATTTAAAAAACTGGGCACTTGCTACTTGTTCAGCTCAGGACAATGTGGTGACATTAATGCCAAATCAGTAATGTATGTTTTAAATGCACAAGATTTGTGGCCTGTGTACTATTTGGTACTGAAGAATCTGTATGTTTGAAGACTGAGTCTCAGTTAACCCTCAAATTATTTTCTTATAAACCTAAAGCTTCTGTTTATTTGTTTTAAGTTGAGCAGCTTTACTACACGGTGGTAGCTTTATTCCAGACAGGAGCAAACTCAGGGTATGGGCATCCACAACTGCCCAAATTTGCACATTTATCTTGTGCGTTATTCACAGGGAATTCTGCTGTCAAAACATACTGAGCCCACTCACTATTCCTGCAGTAAAATGGAATTATAGTGGGTACTTGTGTGATCAAAGTTGAGGCTCTGAGCCTGTATCTGGGAATCTGTCAGTCGTAGATTTGGTCTTGCATTAAATTCGTACTAAGATGGTAGTTATATAGGCCCAGATGCACAAAGGTATTTAGTCACCTAACTGTGATGCTTCCCGGGGATACCCTGCATTGTGAGGCACCTTGCTATCACCTGCCCTTAGCATGAGAGAGCCCGGTCTGTGCCTGTCCGCAGTCCGGGGACAGGGTGGGTTAGATAGGGGGTGGGATCCCGGGGGGGGGTGGGTGGTTAGGGGCGGGGGGTCTCTGGAGGGGGCAGTCAGGGAGCAGGGGGGATTGGATGGGGCATGGGAGTCCCGGGGTCTCTCAGGAGGCGGGGGTTTATAGGGGTCAGGGCAGTCAGGGGACAGGGAGCAAGGAGGGTCCTGGGGGGGGGTGGTCTCTGGAGGGGGTGGTCAGGGGACAAGGAGCTAGGGGGGTGGATGAGTCAGGAGTTCTGGGGGGGGGCTGTCAGGAGGCAGGGGTATGGAGAGGGGTTGGGGGGAGGCAGGGAGCGGGGGGGTTGGGGGTTTTGAGGGGGGAAGTCAGGGGGCAGGAAGTAGGAGGGAGTGGATGGGGGCAGGACTAGGGCAGGGGCGGGGCTAGGTCAGGGCTCCCTGGGTGCACACCCTAATGAAATGGGCTGCGCACACCTATGCGCACATCCCATCTATCCCCCGCCCTCTGTCCCCCAATAGACCTGGTCCCCAGCTGCCGAGCCCTCCTGCTCCCTGCAGCAAGACCCGTCCCCTCTCCTGGCTCTGTCTGTCTGTCTCTTTCCCCCGCTCATCTTGCTGCTTATTGTCAGGATCTTAACGGGAAGCGATTACGTTGCTGTGGAGAGAGGTGTCATCAAGGGACCCGTCACTTGTGGCTTGAGCGCTAGCCAGTGAAGTCAGATGCCAGAAAGGTCTGTCCTTGGGAGGAGTGATGCAGACCCCACCCCACCCCACCCCTCCTTGGAAAACTCCTCTCCACAATCTTCCCGCTGGACTCACTTCTTCCTCAGACTCCCTCCCCCAGCATCTCTGCCCCCTGGAGCCCTCTCCCCCATAAACCTTCCAAAATCTCCTCCCCCTTCCCAATCCTGTAATCTCCTCTCTCCCAAAAGACCCTCCAACACCCACCCAGAATATCCCACCTCCAGGACATTCTCCTTCTCTGGAATCTTCTGATCCTTGCCTCATGCAGAAATTACCCAGGGATTACCCTCCCAAGAGTCAATCCTGGAACCCTCCCCCTTCCCCAATATCTCCTCTAAAACCCTGGCCCCCTCCTCTCTGCAGCAGTCCTTCTTTGGAGACCCCCCACCCAACACTTTCAGCATAGTGCCCTACCAGAACAGGACTGCCACTCTCCCCTACCCTCTTCCCCTACCAGACACGCACTCCAGATCTCTCCTGATGCCACTGGGATCTCCCTCTCTCTCATATCCTCACTGGACTCCCCTTGCCCCAAACTTCAGATCTTCAGAATCTATTTGTCATCAAACTTGGGCAACAGTTGTTATCCTTCTAAAGTAGTGAACTGAACTGTTTGCGTGTCTGGGGTTGTTTATGCATGGCAGGGTGTATGGGTGACAGATGTACTGTGTGTCAGTGTGTGTGTTAGGGGGAGCGCATCAGTGTCCACGCTCTATGTGTCAAAGTGTATGTGCTTCTGAGTGTGTATTTGGATGTGTTGCTGTGTGTATTTGGGGATGTCTGTGGAAATGTTTACGTTTCTATGCAGGACAAAAAAGCGCCGATGAAAGAACGCCGACGAAAGAGCGCATTCCGATACAGGTACCTCCAAATAATTTTTGAGCGGTGTCATTTTCTTCTGGACAAGCTTCGCAGCCTCCTTGCAAGTGCGGAGCTAGTGCTCCGGACTTCTTCTTCATTCATTTATAGCCCAACCTGCCTGATGATGTCATCAGCGCAGCCAGGTCCAATCCAGCCCCGTTTAGCAGGAATCTTGACTTGTTCTCACTTCGCAGGAACAAATGACACATCAGTGGGACTTGCTTTTTTCGTGCAGGAAAGCCCCTGGTACCGGGCAGTAGCTTCAATCACATAATCAAATGTGAAATGCAGTAGAAACGTCCTCTGTACACTTGTAACACTTACCACTACAGCATTAGTCAGTCTTGTAACACGTGAATCCCTTGCAAGAGCCAAGAGGCCCACATTTTTTTTTAAACATTTTGTCTTCGCTCTTTTGTTGGCGCTTTTTTTTTTTTTTTTTTTTTTTAAATCGGTTGACATGTACACTCACTCACCCAGGCACCCACACCGGCACGCGTACTCATAAGAATTGTTTCCTGCAGTGTAAACAAATGCTGAACCCTTTGGATAATTTCAAATAGTTCAGTCTGTTTGATTACTTCTTAGTGTGCGGATTGTTTTCGCTTCTCCTATACTTTTGAATAAAGTGGCACTTTTTCAACAAATCATTTAACACTTTGCTGACCAAATTCGATGGGCGTCAAATTCATAGAGCTGTGAAATTGACCTGGCTGCCCTGTGGACAGTTTTTTAAATAATTCACATTTTAAAAACAATCGTATATTGTTCATATTTATTTTATTTGTTTCCGATAAGGGATGGATAAGCACACTAAGAAGAAGAAACTATCCAGGTGGGACAGAAAGAAGATGAAGGAAGATGCAAATCGAGTAAAAGAATCGTCAAAATATGTGAAGTTGGAGGCCTACTTTTCATTCGATACGCCCACGACATCTTTTGCACCAAAGGTGGAACATTCTGAAGACTTGCTACCTACCTTCAGCCCAGGAGCTGGAGACGGTGCCCCGGCCATTGCGGCTTCACCAGAGGTAAAACCCTCTGAAGACTTGCTAGTACCTACCTTCAACCTAGGAGCTGGTTACAGCATCCGGGCTGCTGCGGCTGCACAGGTAGTGGAAGTGGAGTCCTCAGAAGACCTGATTACTTCATCAGACTATCATTCAGAGGACAAGAATGACACAGTAAGACTCTGTGCTATCGTTGACACATATAGGGAATACCCAACAGATCCACACTTGTTTTGTGACACACCTGTAACACCTGATCTAGTACGTGCTCTGCTTGAGTTAGGCCCTTGTCAGCCAGGATGTAAAGATAATTTTGACAATTTTCCAAAAGATGAAGCTGGACGTCATTTCAGTGCAACTTGGTACAAACAAAAACAAGTGAAAAGTGTTCGTACAATCGACCTGCACTGGCTGGTTTACTCACCAAAAGCAAACACTATGATTTGTTTTGCTTGTTGGCTTTTTGCAAATCAGTCAGATGCTTGGAGTGATCCAAAAACTGGTTGCAAGAAATTTGCTAAAGGTACGCACAAAATTGAAAAACATTAAAAAAGTGAAAGTCACAAAAAAGCAGAGAAAGAACTTTTCCTTACCAAATTCAGTTTGTTCAACGATAGAACAGTCTTGGCTGGTCTTCTAACGGCGGAAAGGAAAGAGATAGAAAAAAATAGGATAATTTTACGACATATTATAGATGCAGTTCTCTTTTTGGGAATTCAGGGATTGGCATTCCGCGGTCATCGCGAGTATCGAGGTTTAGGTTCCCCAAGTACAAATGAAGGCAATTTTTTGGAACTTATTAAGCTGTTGGCTAACAATGACACATTACTGGAACAACATTTATTACTGAGTGATCAAAATGCAACATATCTCAGTCCTGACATACAAAATGATCTGATACAGTCCTTATCAGCCACGCTTCTATCAAAGATAGTAGCTGAAATCAAAGTAACTAAGTACTTTGCCGTAATTGTTGACTCTACTATTGATATCAGCAGAACTGATCAATTTTCTTTATCCTTACGCTATGTAACAGTAAACGGTGATGCAGTGGAACGATTTATACAATTCAGCAAATTATCTGGAGCAAGTGCTGAAGATTTTTTCAACATTCTTCTTTCAGCAATCAAAAACTTGGGGCTGTCAATAACTATGTGTTACGGTCAGTCTTACGATGGAGCAAGCACCATGTCGGGTGAAATATCAGGTCTCCAAACTAGGATACGGGAAATTGCTCCAAATGCACTCTTTACGCACTGCTGTGCGCATAATTTTAATTTAATTCTGATTGATGCATTAGGCTCCAATATTCAAACTCGGTTGTTTTTTGGAACTCTAGAAAGTCTGTATACTTTTTTTTCTGGCAGTTTACCTCGTCTTTCAATACTAAAAGAAGAACAATGCAATCTTATTGACTCTTTCGCATTAACTCTAACGAAACTTTGTGATACCAGATGGGTGTCTAGAAAGTCAGCAGTGGAGGCAGTCTTGCAAAATTTACCAGCACTAGTAATTGCCCTGCAAAGAATTGTGAATGGTGAGATAAAAAACTGTATTCCTAAACAGCTCACTGAGGCAAAGGGTATTCTGGCAACACTCGATACTTACGAATTCTTAGTTCTTCTTATATTCTGGAGTAAAGTGCTAGAGAAGGCTTTCCATTTATCCACATATTTACAGAAAAGCAGTCTAGATCTGGTAACAGCTTCTCATTAGATTCAGATTTTTGAAAATGATATGAAAAACATTCAAAGTGAATTTGAATCTGAATTCAAACAGATTGAGAATGAAGCAACCGAGTTGGCTCGAAAATGTGATATTACTATGGAATATAAGCAGCACAGAATACGTAAGAGAAAAAGATTCCATGATGAAATTGCAGAGGATGAAGAAGGAATATTTGATGCCTGGGAGAAATTCATAGTTGAATCCTACTTAGTGTCCTTAGATTCTGTTATAAATAGCACGAGTAAAAGATTCGAGCATTTTAAAAATGTGGCTGCCAAATTTAGTAGTTTAGATCCAATGCATTTTGACAACGCGGATAATGTGAACAAATTAGAATTTTTGGCAGACATGTACAAAATTGTGGAAGAGTTTCTTTCATTTAAAGACATGTACAAAGAGATAATGAGCACTAGCGGTAGGGTAAAGTCAAGTGTCGACAAGAAACTCACCATCCACAGTGTACTGAAATTCACGATCGCCAATTATATGTGTTCCATTTATCCTAACCTTTCGAGATTGTACCAAATTTTTCTGACCTTGCCAATAAGTAGCGCAGTTGCGGAACAATCCTTTAGCCGACTCAAACTTATAAAGTCCTACCTGCGCTCTACAATGGGTGAAGATAGATTGTCTGGGTTAGCTTTGCTCTCCATTGAAAGACAATTGGCTACTGAAGTAGATTATAATAAAGTAATAGATAACTTTGCTAGAATGCAGCTTAGACGAAAGAGGCTGTTGTAGTTACTTCATAAATTATCATATTGTTTTGATCTTATCTTTGAAATGTAAAATAAGTAAATAACGTGTTTTTATTATGTTTTGATTTTATATACAATATAAATAGGTGTCATACTGTTAAACTGTTTTTATATTTTAAATGCAAAATAACATACTTGTAAAACAATATCATTCTTGTGTTTTTATTTTAAGTACAAAATATATGTATAACGAATTTAAAAGTATGTAATTAGTAATTTGATATGTCGGGTAGCGCCTTTTTTTATGTGTTCGCTCCCCCTGATGTTAGAACCTGGCCACGCCACTGTGTCCTGGGTGAGCTCCCCAACTCCACCGCCCACAGGCAACGCAAGTACTGCCCTCAAGGCCTATGCAAGCTCCGCTATCCCTCTGCAGGTTATTGATCAGAACACTCCAACCCCTGACATTTCCAAGGGTGGGGGGGCAATTCTCTCTGTATTGCTCTTAAGGGCCAAAAGAGTTAATGCTGGACAGTGCAAGGGTTAATGAACACCTATAAAAGAGTGACACTTAACTTGGGGGCAGTGGGCGTGCCTACAGAGGCCTTGGTTTTACTTATTTCCAAAAGCATTCATTCTAAAGCTGAAAGTTTATTGATCAAAACAGAAGAACAAGCAAGCAATTTAAACAAGCACTTATATTGAAACTGTAATTGAGTGATTATCAACCAACCAACCAACCCAAACCCTGAGAGGCTCTCACCTTTTGGAGGCAAAATATCAGAGTCTTGTCTTATTTTCAGAACAAGCTTTTTTTTTTTTTTTTTAATTGAAAGGAAAGGGTTAATTTTACTCTCAGTCCTGTTGTGGAAAAGGTATTTACTTCTCCTGTTTCTAACAACCAGACAATCACAAGATGGAGGAGAGATAGGAAAGAAAAGGTGGAAGAAATACAGCTTTTGTTGATGTCATTAGAACACTGGATGGCTGGTCAGTCACAAATGGATGTTTTGACTAGCAGGTCAACCACGACACCTGTTTGGACCCTGGTTCACTTTCCAGTCAAGGATGTTACCTGGTTGGGTCTTTTCGCCACAGAAAGGGCAGGATTGTGGTCATCTTATCTCACCATGCTGATGCAGTGCAGTTGATCAGGGCTGGATTAACACAGGGGCTTTAGGGGCTGCATCCCAGGGCCTCGAGCTAAGGGGGGCCTGGCAAAAATAAATCCATAATCATATACAATTCAGTGGTCACAACCTGTCGATCATGATCGACTAGTCGATCCTGGAGCCTCTGCCAGTCAATCGCGATCTCCGGGCTGTTAAAAGTCCAGCGGTGCAGCAAGGCTCAGGCAGGCTGCCTGCATACCATGGCCCCACACCGCTCCCGGAAGCGGCTGGCAGCTGGCACGTTTCTGCGGCCCCTGGCGGGGGGGGGGGGGAGGAAGACGCTCCATGCGCTGCCCCCTCTCCCAGCACCATCTCCACAATTCACATTAGCTGGGAACCATACAATGGGAGCTGCGGGGGCAGCGCTTGGGGGCAGCACACGGAGACACACTGTCCTCCTCCCCCCAGGGGCGCGCAGAGACATGCCAGCAGTTAGCCGCTTCCAGGAGCAGTGTGGTGCCAGTACATGTAGGCAGCTTGCCTGAGCCCTGCTGTGCCGTTAGCCGGGAGCCTCCTGTGGTAAGCGCCTCCTGGACAGAACCTGCACCTTGCATCCCCTCCTGCACCCCAACCCTCTGCCCCAGATCAGAATCCCCTCCTGCACCAAACTCCTTCCCAGAGCCTGCAACCCTCACCCTCTCCTGCACCCCAACATTCTGCCCCAGCCTGGAGCCCCCTCCTGCACCCAAACTCCCTCCCAGAAAGAAACTAATATAACAGCTGTTGTAAGGTAAGAAGTAGCCTATTTTTAATTAGATTAACTATATTCTACATTTTAAGACTGAATTTTTTTGTTTTTTTAAGAAACCCCAAAAGGGAAAAAAGTGGGCAGCATAGTTCATCCCCTCATTATTCTATTCACCAGTTAGGCCCAATATCTGGCACACCAATTTTGGTCCATTAATTTCTGGACCCAAATCTTCATGTTTATTGAGTGCAACCTCACAGTCTTTGAATCCTATCAGCAGGCCCTTTTTGTTTGAACTAATCCAATTTATTTGTCTGGTTCATAACATTCATTTATTGAAAACTTGACCTTTTTTCCACCATTAATTTCCAAGCAGGCAAAAAGTTATAAGCTATTGGTACAATTTATAAACTTGCACATACTTTTTACATTTGAACTTACAGTAAATATTTAGGTCTAATAATCACAATAGTCCTCTGAGTGTCTACCTGGAGTATCCAGTTGCTGGTCTACTGGACACTCAGTATTCACAGAACCAATTCTTCCAAAGAAACAGTACCCTCCAGCTTACCAGTTCCACTCAGATCACTGCTCTGCTTAACGAATAGCACTTAGTTGTGTTTACAGTGAAATCAATAATAGGGTTATTTAACAAAGCGTACCCATTCAAAGTAATAACAAGCAGTAGTACTGGAAACAAATGGTTACATATAAAATAAAATCATGACATGTGCTAGAGCCTAGACTTAATTGACAATATACTATTACTCACCTACGCTTTACAGCCAGGCAGGCTGTGATCTCTCTTTCATAAGACAAATCACACTATCAGTTTGCTTCCTTGGTGAAGGATAAAATCTTGTCCCCGCTCCTCTTTTATTTTAAATGCAGTTACAGATTGTCTCTTATCCCAGGAGGTTCCCTTTTCAGAGACTAATTCTGGGGTTCCTTAGGCCTACCCTTGACCCAGACAGCATAGCCTGTCTCCCTGGATGTCCATTGTTCTTTACACTGATATGCCTTGACTCAGGGGACAAGCTTTACTTCAACAGTTTTGGAATGTAGAATTTTACCTCTCTCAATTAATTCTTGTATGGGAAATAGTTTATGATCATCACTGGGCTACTGGCCCACTCTTTGGTGAAAGATTATGCAGGGATTACACCAGGGATCCCTGTAAATCTCTCTGTCCCCAGTGTCCTCTGCCAATTAACACCAAAAGGCCCATGGGTCACACCAACTCCCACTGAAGTCGGTACCTTTGAGGATCTGGGTCACAGACCTTTGAATTCAGTGAGTCAGTGACTTCATTGGATGAGGAATTTTAGAGCTGTCCCTCTTACACACACACACACCCCAACTTTGTTTTTAAAGGTTCAACAGACCTGCTGACTTCCATGTTAGAAGGTCTTATCCTGCTTCAACTGAAACCAATGAGAATTTTGCCATGGGTCTCTATGTGAGTATAGTCAGGATCAGAATTTCCATCAGTTCTATGGCTGATCTTCATGAGTATTAGCAAAGAAAAAACTATTTGCATCCTTGTTCAATAATGAGAAGCAAATACCTTATTAAAATGTCCCCATTTATCAAACTAAAATGTAATAAAAATATCTTGATTGCTGTAGTTTGATTATTTCTACAAGTTAATATCCTCTATCTTTGGCATTCTGATTTATCATAGGCAGAGCTAAGTGATGCCTAGAAGTTGCCCAACACCTTTTTGTTGTTATAAGCCTGTTTCCAGTGGCTTATAACTTTTTCAAATTATATTTGTTCAGTCTAAAATTGCTCTCTGCTTGAAGCAGAATTTTGAAGGGGTTTGTTTTGCTTACATAAACTACTGTACTTCATTTCAATAACTTTCTGTGATTGCAATGGCAACAGATAGTACTGTATACAGGGACTCGGGATAAAATTGCACAGATGACACACCACATCTGTTAAAAGAACTTCAAGTCCATCAGAGTAATATGGTGTCTCTTTCACTGACATAAAATCACTCATGTATTGCAACACCATTGTCCTTCCATCTATTAAATCGCCCCCCCTCACCCCACCACTTAGTACAGCACAAAGGCATTTTTCATGAATTATTTTGCTTCTGAAATTTCACCTACAGCTTAAAACACAAGACCTTCCTCAGTCATGCGTTCTCTTACCTCTTTTCATACAGAACATATGAAAACAAACACCAAGTATTGTGTCAGAAAAAAAAAAAAACTTTATGGTTGATTCCGTTCTGTACAGGTATCAGGTGTGTCAACTTGCATGTTTCCTTTGGATCATCCTAGTAGCCCTTCTCTGTACCTGTTCGTTTGAATTCATCCTCCTTAAACTTGGGAGACCAGAACTGCACACAGTATTCCAGATGAGGTCTCACCAGTGCCTTGTATAATGGTACTAACACCTCCTTATCTCTACTGGAAATACTTCGCCTGATGCATACCAAGAATGCATTAGCTTTTTTCACGGCCTTATCACATTGGCGGCTCATAGTCATCCTGTGATCAACCAATACTCCGAGGTCCTTCTCCTCCTCTGTTACTTCCAACTGATGAGTCCCCAGCTTATAACAAAAATTCTTGTTATTAATCTCTAAATGCATGACCTTGCACTTTTCGCTATTAAATTTCATTCTATTACTATTACTTCAGTTTACAAGGTCATCCAGATCTTCCTGTATGATATCCCGGTCCTTCTCTGTATTGGCAATACCTCCCAGCTTTGTGTCATCTGCAAACTTTATTAGCACACTCCCACTTTTTGTGCCAAGGTCAGTAATAAAAAGATTAAATAAGACTGGTCCTAAAACCAGTCCCTGAGGAACTCCACTAGTAGCCTCCCTCCAGCTTGACAGTTCTCCTTTCAGTATGACCCGTTGTAGTCTCCCCTTTAACCAGTTCCTTATCCACCTTTCAATTTTCATATTGATCCCCATCTTTTCCAATTTAACTAATAATTCCCCATGTGGAACCATATCAAATGCCTTACTAAAAATCGAGGTAAATTAGATCCACTGCATTTCCTTTGTCTAAAAAATCTGTTACCTTCTCAAAGAAGGAGATCAGGTTGGTTTGGCACAATCTACCTTTTGTAAAAGCATGTTGTATTTTGTCCCAATTAACACTGACCTCAATTTCCTTAACTACTTTTTCCTTCAATTTTTTTTCCAATACCTTGTATGCTACAGATGTCAAACTGACAGGCCTCTGATTTCCCAGATCACTTTTTTTTTCCTTTCTTAAAAATAAGAACTATGTTAGCAATTCTCCAGTCATACGCTACAACCCTGAGTTTACAGATTCATTAAACATTCTTGCTAATGGGCTTGCAATTTCATGTGCCAGTTCCTTTAATATTCTTGGATGAAGATTATCTGGGGCCCCCGATTTAGTCCCATTAAGCTGTTCAAGTTTGGCTTCTGCCTCGGATGTGGTAATATCTACCTCCATATCCTCATTCCTATTTGTCATCGTGCCATTATCCCTAAGCTCCTCATTAACCTCATTAAAGACGGAAGCAAAGTATTTGTTTAGATTTTGGGCCATGCCTAGATTATCCTTAACCTCTACTCCATCCTCAGTGTTTAGCGGTCCCACTTCTTTCTTTGTTTTCTTCTTATTTATATGGCTATAGAACCTTTTGCTATTGGTTTTAATTCCCTTTGCAAGGTCCAACTCTACATGGCTTTTGGCCTTTCTCACTTTATCCCTACATGTTCTGACCTCAATAAGGTAGCTTTCCTTGCTGATCCCTCCCATCTTCTACTCCTTGTAGGATTTCTGCTTTTTCTTAATCACCTCTCTGAGATGCTTGCTAATCCAGCTTGGTCTACAACTCCTGCCTATGAATTTTTCCCCCTTTCTTGAGATGCAGGCTTCTGATACTTTCTGCAACTTTGACTTGAAGTAATTCCAGGCCGCCTCCGCCTTTAGATCCACAAGTTCTTCAGTCCGATCCACTTCCCTAACTAATTTCCTTAATTTTTTAAAGTTAGCCCTTTTGAAATCAAAAACCCTAGTCACAGATCTATTTTGTGTTTATCCTTCCATTTAGTTTGAACTGAATTAGCTCATGATCACTCGAACCAAGGTTGTCCCCTACAACCATTTCTTCTGGGAGGTCTTCACTACTCACCAAAACCAAATCTAAAATGGCCTCCCCTCTTGTTGGTTCAGCAACTACTTGGTGAAGGAAACCATCAGCTATCGCATCCAGGAAAATCTGAGCCCTATTATTATTACTAGTACTTGTCCTCCAGTCTATATCTGGGATGTTAAAGTCTCCAATGATCACACAAATCCCATTAGTATTTACTTCATTAAAAACATTAAAGAGGTCTCTATCCATATCCAAATCAGATCCCGGTGGTCTACAGCACACCCTAAGCACTATCCCAGGGGAGGCTCTAGCAGGTTTCTTCCCCAATGTGATTTTTGCCCAGATAGACTCTGTCTTATCCATTCCATCACTTCTTATGTCTTTACAGTCTACCTCGTCATTGATATACAATGTTACTCCACCACCTTTGCCTTTATTTCTGTCTTTCCTAAACAGCACATACCCTTCAATACCTGTACTCCAGTCATGACTACTATTCCACTATGTTTCTGTTATCCTATAATATCTGGTTTCACTTCCTGCACCAGTAACTCTAGTTCCCCCATTGTGTTACCTAGGCTTCTCGTATTGGTGTACAAACATCTTCATTTTTGCAGTTTGGCTTCGCTCACATTCTTTACCCGATTAGGTACAGACATTCTACCACCAGTATCACCTATTAGACGGGTATCTACACTACCCTTCCTCCTTATGTCCATTCTCCTACCCATGGCTGTATCCTTTCTTACTTCATTTTCTTCCCTCTCAATGTTAAAATCCGGCGAGGAGATTACCTGGACATCTCCCAACCATCGCCCCCAAATTCCTAGTTTAAAGCTCTCTTAATCAGTTGTGCCAGCCTCCATCCTAGAAGTCTATTTCCCTCCCTACTCAAGTGAAGTCCATCCCGAGAGAACAGTCCTCTGTCCATGAATGCCTCTCAGTGGCCATACATCCCAAAGCCCTCCTTATAGCACCACTGCCTGACCCATCTGTTGATCATCATAATCTTGTCACACCTTTGTTGCCCTTCTCTAGGAACAGGCAGAATCCCACTGAAGATCACCTGAGCCTCAATTTCCTTAAGCGTCTTCCCCAGCCTGGCATAGTCTCCCTTGATATGTTCCAGTGAGAATCTAGCCGAATCATTTGTTCCCATATGAAGGACAATCAGTGGATTCTTTCCCGCTCCCGTTAGGATCCTCTTCAGCCTCATGTACACATCCCGAATCTTAGCACACCCTTCTGTTTTCTGGATCAGCTCTGCTTACAGGCCTGTCTATTCTTCTCAGTAAGGAGTCCCCAATCATGTAGACCTGCCTTTTCCTGGTGATGGTGCGATTCTCCAGTCTATCCCCTGTTCCCTCTTGCTGCAAGTCCTCTCAATTCCTATTCTCCCTTGCAATCCTCTGCAACCCATCCTGTATCCTCCTGGGGCTCATATTTGGTGTTCTCTCCATTGACTCTAACCCTCTTCCTACAGAACTAGCTGCTCTTCTTCCTTGCCCTCCCACCTTCAGTGACCACCTGCTGTGCCCCTTCTTCATTTTCCAACTCTACAAACCTGTTCTTGAGCTCTAGTTCTCCTTCACTAGCCCATCTTTTCCTCTGCCTGGTTCTCTTAGTCACATGCTTCCACAGTCCACTTTCCTCACCCAGCACTCTCTCCTCGGAGGTCTTTGGTCCTGCTTCCATCTGCAAGTCTGAGCTTTTCCCTTCAGCCTCCTCATGTCTTTGCTCCATCATCTGCTCGAACCCCCTTCTAAACTCAACCAGAATTTCCACCTGCATCTCCACTCCTCGGATCTTTTCTTCCATCAGCTCTATCAGGCACTTCATGCAGACGAAACTCTGTTCAGGTACCCCCTCCAGGATCATGTACATACTGCAGCTTCCACATCCAGTCATCTTCATTGTGTCTTCCACTGCTGCCTCTGTATCTGTCATAGCCTTCCCACCTAAGTCCTGTTAGTCTGGGAAACCCAAACCAAACCACCACCACCCACAGCAAAATAAACCCCCAACGAGCACCACAACACTGCCAGAACACCACACACTCCCTTCACTAGCCTGTCTGTTCCTCTGACTGGTTCTCCTAGTCTTCCCACCAAACTCCCCTTGCAAACTCCCAATCAAACTCCCGTTTACTGGTTCCTGTGCCACTGCAGCTGTCTGTGCCGCTGGGTACACCTACCAGATTGAACCCTCCAGGCAAGATAGACATTCCACTTCCTGTCTTCCCCGAGTTTGTGGCTCACACTGGGGCTTAGGCAGGAGAGAAAGAAGTCTGGACATCTAGAGCGAGCCTATAGCACATATGCCCAAAGCAAAAACATAGGCTCCTAGGGAACTTTCATATCAAAAATGTAGGCACCTACAGGGTTAGGCAGCAGTTGAGCTGGGGTTATGTTGATTACAGTAGTACCTAAAAGTGGCATTTAGGGACCTAAGAACTTTTGTGGATCCAGGACTAAATGACTTGCTTAAGGTCACACAGGAAGAAGGTGGTAGAGCAGGGACTTGAATACAGGTCTACCATGTCCTAGGCTGGACTCCTAACCACTGGACCAACCTCACTCTGGCTCCGGAGATTGGGAGGTGGCAGGTTTCAGCTATCAGATTCTCAGGGAATGCCCCAGAAATCATTTAAAGTAACCACAAGGCAGCTTAATGGCCCCAAAGCCAGTGAAGGATTGCCATTGTCAAGCTCCATCATGCCCCTTCCTGCTCTTCAGCTCAAAAAAGCAGAGAGATACAGGCCCTAGCTGCTGTTTAGGTGCACTAGCAGTGAGTTCCTGTCTAAAAGAGGAATTCTCTGCTGGTCTTGTGTGGTTGGATTATAGCCTCTTTGGGTAGGTCTACACTGCAGTTAAAAACCTGCAGTTGGCCTGTGCCAACTGACAGGCTCACAGGGCTTGAGCTAAGGGGCTGTTTAATTGCAGTCTAGACATTCAGGCTCAGGTTGGAGTCAGGGCTCTGGGACCCTGTGAGCTGGGAGGGTCCCAGAGCTTAGGCTGCAGTGGAAGCCCAAAGTCAACACCACAATTAAACAACCCCTTAGCTGGCATGGGCCAGCAGTGGATTTTTCATTGCCATGTAGACATACTCTTTATGCTAGCTGAGCAGTGCAAAGGGACCCCTATACAGCTTGTGAATTTTGGCTTTATTCTTTCCTCTCATTTTAGCATATTTTTGATTACACTAATTTGTGTTTACTTAAATAAAATTTTGATTGCATTCATTTTTAAATGAAAGATTTGATGCACTGCAGAATCATGGTACATATATGTTGAAATCCTGGTACAACTGAAATCAATGGGAGCTTTGCTATTGACTTCAATGGGACCAGGATTTCACCACGATCTCTTTACCTTCAGAAAAGAAAGTGACATCTTTTTAAATTCAAATGTGAATATGACTCTTTAGTCTCTCCCCCCTCATTACCTCTTTGGTGAAAAATTGTTATGGTAATGGTGTTTGTCATTACAAAACATTTCAGAAGTTTCATAAATGAGCATTTACTGTGCTGTGCCTGTTATTTTGTTCATGCACAACTGAGAATGCGAATAAGTAAATAAGTAGTATGAATTAATAATCTCTGGGGAATTTAGCTGACAATTATAATGTATTTTAGTGTCGTGACAAGTTAGACCAACCTACACAGACATCGATCTTTATGTGAAGTTTATTAGTGTATATTAAACAGATCTGCACTAGGTATTTTTCCATTGTTTAAAGAAAAAGTTTTAATCACCAAATTACAATAAAACAATGCAGTTGACATAGATTGAAAAATTACTGTGGAATTAATTATTTTGACTTCAGCAGAAAATTTGGCCTAATATGCTACAGAACCTACTCTCTACCCACATGTTGGTAATTATCATTGAACTCACTATAAAATATATTCTGATGTAACACCACCTCATTTCATAGGGAGCTATGTATATAAATCTTTACTCATTATGAGAATATTCCACCCCTCAGAGGAACCTACAGTTAAAATCTGATTTATAATGCTCAGAAGTAACTGACAACATTGGTTAATACCTTGGCTCCCAATTACATTAAGCACCAGAATTACCTCTATCTAGAGGACACTCTCACCCCCAGCACTCCTGTGAGTTGTCCCACTGAAGCCATTGATTATAACCATTCATATGATTAAAGATTGCAGGATGGAGTTATAACAAACAAATGTGTTTACCGGAGTTGCTGCGGGAATGGAGGTGTGAATGTAATGAGATGCTTAATGAATAAATATAGTGGGCAAAAATCTGAGGTGCTCTCTCAGAATTTACTTAAGAAAACTCCAACAGATGTTAAATGAATAATACTGAAAATATTATTATAGGCAGAGCCATCTATAATTAAGATTGCCCAACAATTCCCATTATAAGACTGTTTTTGGTTGCTTATAACTTTGCCCAACTTTAACCACTTGAACTGAATTTTTCCATGCCTGGTGTCTACCTCAGGCTGAATATTTTTTTTGGAAAACTCAACCATTTCCAATAGTAAGATTTGGGAAAATTATATTTTGTCCATGTTAAAAAAACATTCTAACCACCATTTTATTGAGAAGTTCTACCACCTTCATGCTTCGGAGCAGGGACTTGAAATTTGGCATGGGGGGTTGCCTTTGTGTCAGGGGTGTGCCTTTTGTGGTTCCCATGAATAAAATGCCTGAATTTGGCCAAGTTATATGCCTTTGACATAGGAAATGCCAAAATTAAGGTTGTCTAACTTTTGAGTGCTTCCTCCTCCCCCCACCCTGCAGAAAAACAAAAAACAAAAAACCCCACCACCATGTGTTCTACATTGTCCAGCCCTCTCCTGGACAGTTCAGATAGTGAGGTTTGTTACCCCTTTAAAGAGTCAATTTTCAACAGTTTGTTACTTCACCTGCTGTTACCAAACGATTCAGTTTAAACACAGCATTAGATTGTTTTAGATTAAACAAAAAACAAGTTTAACAACAGAAGATAGTAATGTAGGTGAATTCAAGTATAACAGATAATCATTTCTAAGTGTATCAGCAAATAAGAGTGAAAATACATCTAAAAGTCTAAAAACTTAACCTAGCAAGTTTGGATTCAAGGCTTTGTTCAAGATGGCCTCTCTCTCCCACAGCCTTCCAACAAGATGGAAGACTGACTCTCTCCTCGAGGCCCAAAGGTGCTCAGGCCTTTGACTTCCTAGGTGAAAGAGGCAAGGGGCAGAAAAACCCCAAGTTCTTTTATAGTTCAGTGAACCCTCAAAGTGGATTCTCCTGAAGATTGTCCTTCAAAGTAAAGTTTATCCAGCCATAAGGAAGGAGAAATGGAATCTGGCATTGAAGGAGATTCCAAGCTCTTTCTTCCCCCACTTGTGTTTGCTAAAATGCAAGTTGGTCTGTTTCTTGCCATCTCCTCTCCCTCTGTCTTGAGGACCCTGTTTACTTCTTACATGTAGACTGAGGTAAACACACATTGCTTTGTTTAGGATACACAACTTCTGCCTAGGCAAGGCTGTCTGGTTTTGAACATGTGCTATCATACAAGGGGAATTAATAACTTTCTAGATAGTGAAATGCATGTAGCCACAGTATTATATAATCATCCAGTAAGTTATTAGTTTTCAAATGATACCTCACAAGGCATATTTTGTACAAAGATTACGGGGGTGCTTTCAGTCATAAAGGCCACCACAGATATCACCACCTTCTGCTCCATGTGGAAGGCACATTTCTTTGACCTCTCTTTCTCCAACATATATACATAGCAATATATATTAACCACCCCCTCTCAAAAAACAAAGTACCAAAAAACTTTAAGACACTCAACTGCACATATTTCTTTCCTTGTTGAGAGGATAAGAAAACATATGAAGATACTATGGTGATGAAGGCAGTATAAAAACCTATATAGAATAAAACATCATGGACATGTACAGTTAAATGACACTTTTTAAAATACTGAGACACTAAGGCCTTGTCTACACTACGGGGGGGGGGGGGTAAGTCAACCTAAGTTACGCAAATCCAGCTACGTTGACGTAGCTTCGGTCGACTTACTGCGGGTGTCTGCACTGTGCTGCATCAATGGGAGATGCTCTCACAGCAACTTATCTTACATTTCTTGTTCCAGTGGAATACCAGAATCGACAGGAGAGTGATCTGCGGTCGATTTAGCAGGTCTTCACTAGACCCGCTAAAAATCGACCCCCAGTGAATCGATCACAGCAGTGTCGATCCCCGGTAAGTGTAGACACACCCCAAGTCTTGTCTGTATTCCGATACTTATTTGGAAACTATTTGGTCTTCATAGTCAGAGTTTCAGGTAATGCCTCCTGATTCTTTAGCCACAGCATATGGCACACTTGTATTGAAGCAGTGTGTGGGGAACAGCTTTAAAAAAAACCCCAACACCCTAACCAAGTATTGTAGACTTATGAATCATGGTTTCTTATTTTTCTCTGCTAAAGTGGATATATCAAGCCTCCAAAGGAGAGATGCAAATCAATGGCAACACTTTTCATATTCTAACATTTCAGAAAATGGGAGGGGGGCAGGGAGAGAGAAAGACGTTTAGATATTCATATGAATCAGTATAAATGAAAGAAAAAACTAAACTTGTTACATAATTGTTTCGATTTCATTGTCAGTAATCCTTAACTCCCAGGAGTGCATAGGCATCAGGCAGAGCTGTCCTACATTCTTGTGCAGATGCACTCATTTGAAGTTAACAACATTGGCTTGGGTAGCAGAGAGACTTCCTTTAATTAAGCTAGGCTCTATACTTGCAAGATCTTTCAGTTGCCATGGCAAGCTTTGACTCAGTGTACATTTCTTTTTACTGTAGGATTTGAGAAGTTGAATATTTCCTGATAATTATTTCAAGTATTTATTTTTCTTGGGGAAGGGGAAGAAGAAAAAATCAGAGTTATTTAAACCTTCCTTTTGTAAAGCTAAGGAACAGCTTTTTTAGCACTTACAAACACTCTACCCAGTCATGTCATCCCGGACTATCAGACACATGTAACTTCTCAGCAGAAAATTGGAGAAGCAACAGGCTAATGGCCAGGAGCTCAGATGCAGAGCAACACAAATTGTCAGAGCTTTCAGGATACATTTGCCATGTATTTCACTCACCTGTTAAAGTGACAGACTAATTCTGCATAAAATTAAAAAAAAAAAACAGTAAGTTCTGCTATTTAACTGTATGCTTATTTATAAATTCATATGCTTTTAGCCAGTCTATAGTAAAAAATAAATAAATAAAGGGCCTAAAAGGTTTAGGTGCTCAGTTCCCATTGGAAGTCAATGGAAATTGAGTGCCTAATTCCCCTAAGGCACTTATGAAAATCCCATCCCTATCAAATATACAGATATTACACTGATACTGAGATCACAGATCATACCCAAGGCCAGTGGGAAGTTCTCATTGGACTAAGGGGAACGTGAAAGTGTATATAACATGGGACAGGTTAGAAATTCACCATTATTCTCTTACCATACCATTAAAGCTTTCCTTCATCTTAGGCCAGGTTTGCACACACACATAGTCTGAACTCCCTGTAGCATGGATACCAGGTGTC
This sequence comes from Emys orbicularis, assembly GCF_028017835.1. Classification (NCBI taxonomy): domain Eukaryota; kingdom Metazoa; phylum Chordata; order Testudines; family Emydidae; genus Emys; species Emys orbicularis. The sequence goes on along the minus strand of NC_088685.1, from coordinate 27,384,657 downwards.
CCAGGGAACTGAGTAAGCAAAACCATGGGACATGGGCTCTGTCTGCCTCTGTGTATTACAACAGTGCCTTGCAGACTTTAATTCTATAAATAGTAACTAAAAGTTACTAAACATGGAAAAGGTAACATGGTTAATCCATTCACATACATTTTCAAAAGCATGAAAGATCAATGTTAGAATTGGTAAAGGTTTCAGAATTTCACTGAAATTAAAAACAAATTGGGAAAACTATCAAATGACATTTTTAAAATTTTGTGCTGAAAGAATGAAAACTTTAAAAAAAATACCTTAGACCTCTCTTTTTATTTTGGATCTGCTCTAACATATATTGTACCATCCAGTTACAAGTGGACATCTACTTTGTCATTCACACCAAAGCCTATCATCAAAACACATGAACACGTAAGCAGTAAACATGGCCATAGTTCAAAGGTGCCATTGTTTGTTCGGGACAAGAGTTCTGATTTGTGGACTGAGGTTGAGAATGAAACCGAATGGAGTGTTGAATGGCATACCACTTGATTTCCTTGTTTTTTTAAGATCCTGTATTGGTAGGAGATACTATTTTGAACAAGAATAAGAGATTTAGGGTAGGAATTGTTCAATATTTGCAACATAGCAATTGCTTTCCTACTTACTGTTGAATCATCATAATAAAGAATGATAATAGTATACATCATTTACATACCAATTTTCAACTTTTGGTCTCAGACTAATTCACAGAGGGGGTATTATTCTTCCCCTTTTTACAGAGGGAGAAACAGAGGGGGAGTGATTTGGCCAAAGTCACACAGAGAATCAGTGGTAGAATTAGGATTATAATCCAGGTCTTCAAATGCCAGAGCCATATTCTAACCACTAGACCCAACTATCACAGTGTTCTGTGGCATACAGTGCTGAGGGACTCAGACAAGAGGAGCAGAGTAACTATTTTCACTCAAATGTCTTGGTACTCAGCATTTTAAAAAAAAAAATGCAGAAAAGCTCATGACAATCTAATATTTAGATTAAATACAATATTTGAAGTCTGATTGAAATGTGTCAACATCTCTTGAAACAAAATGTTTCATGCAAGTATTCCATAAAGGAAGTCAAGGAAATGGATAAACTAAGCATGCATGAAGGAAAACTTCCTTTAGGGTATTGCAGCAGTGGTTTCAGAAACTCTTCAGCAGGGAGATAATAGCTAATGCTATTCAAATGCTTCTGAATCAGTCAGGAATAAAGAGAGAGAACCGACTGAATGAGCAAGAGAGATGGCAAAGGATTAGCACTTCAAGAAGCCAAACAAGCAGTAAGGAAAATAAAAAGGAAAAGCAGACACGTATGGTAAGAGCATTCCCCCTAGCTCTCCTAATAATTAAAGATACCACAATCACTCTCTGCTTAAGCTGGATGGAAAGAATTGCTGTGCTAGATACCTGTGCAAGAGATGGAGGACTCTGGGTGGTTTGAATGTCTTAAACTCTGCCACATTCCAGTGCCTTTGATGCACACAGTCTTTAGATTCTATTTTGTCAATGGATATCAGTCTGAATTTCATTCTTTTAATAGGAAATGGCATCAGGATTGTGCTCTATCATACATATATCATAGGAATGAAAATTAAACTATGACTCCTTTAGTCTGACATTAATACAATTTGGCATTGTACAAGTTACCACTCCACTACACCCCCTCTTGGGCGAATATAGTAATGCAGCAACTATCTCAGTTTCCTCCTTTGTCCATTGGACTACTCTGGCCAGAGAAGTGTCCTGGCCCTCCCACCAGATCACTTTACAGAATCCAGCCTTTTCCAGAGCCACAAAGCCCTTTCTCAAAGTCCAATAAAAAGTGTAAAGAACCAAATCTTCTGCCTAGCTAAGCTCAGTTGGCAGCCACCTGACTGCAGCCATATCTCTGCTGCTCTAAACTCTCCTCCTGTCTAACCACATGCTTCTGTAACCCCATAGCTGACACACTCCTCTCCTTACTCAGGGTTTCAGGTAGGTTACAGCTCATTAGGGAACAACCATCCAGAACACATCTGGAGAAGCCAGTCTGCTCTTCTCTCCTTTTCTCAGGCTACTTCCCAGAGAGAGGGAGCTCTCTTCCTCCTCTGGTCTCCTACCATTATGTGGGCTCACTCAAATCTTTATGAAAGTAAACCCCACCTTCCCCACAGCTGGGCTTTATCTCTAATTAGTCTGCTCTCTAAAAATAGTTCATCCTCCAGGTGCCACCAGACAAGTTAATTGGCCTCTAACTCATATTAACCCTTTCACCTGTGTGGGGGTACACACCCTCAATCACAAACATATATTACAGACATTTAGTCTTGACTTACTCTGTAGCTGAGAGAAGAAGGACAGTCTTATAGTTAAAGGATAGCCTGGCTCCCAATCCTATCTCAGGCCTACACCATCTCTACCACAGGCTCTCTCTGTGACCTGGGCAAGCCTCCCATACTTACAGTCTCAAAAATGGGCAAAGATTCTGGGTCAAGTTTGTGGTTTCATGCTGAGCATCCAAAAATTGAGGCACTCAGAATCATTGGCTACTTGAAAAATGAGGCACAGATAACTTAAGCCCTACGTTTTTTAATCTAGGAAAGGGGGATAATTAGAAGTGGTAGAGAAATTTCGGAGAAGTTAACAACATGTTTTTCCATCAGAAAATACTGAGTATTGAAACTGAAACTTTGTGGGACAGGAAAGCCATTTTCCATGCAGCTCTAGGGATAAGGTCGCTTTCCTACCTTATGGGATATTGTGAGGTACTTGCATATAATACTAGGAAAAATTTCAAACTATTAAATGTACATTAATGATTTTTTTCAAAAGAGGCATTTACACACACACACACACACACACACACACACACCTCTATCTCTAGCTTTAAGAATGAGCCCTGAACTCAGACTGCTAGGTTTCTATTATACACTAGTTATAGCGTATAGAATAGTTATGTTCACAGCATATGCACAGGGAAGTTAAATAAAAATACTGTTTCTGGAAATTTGCAATGTTTTACTACTTTATTTCTTATATTTCATAACACACAAGAACCCAAAATCAGAGAGACACAAAGACAGGCTGCTTCCTGAGGCAGACCAGAGAGCCACAACTCTAGGCTGGCTCTTTTCCAATTGACTGCTGAAAGACCCACGTCACACACTTCTCTACAGAGGTCCCTAGCCTGCAAGCAGGACTAGGAAAACCCTTGCAAATTAAAGTGATAGCTTCTCATTTGAAACAGCTTTCAATATACTACAGAAATAACTTGGGATAATACTACAAGAATAAACCAAGAGGACACAGGTAAAAGAGAGACTACTTCATAATCCACATACACTTCACAGTTATACAGAAATAAAAAACCCAAGTTAGATCTAAACAGAGCAGTCCCCCCAGAAGCACAGTGAGAAGTAACTCAGAGTTCCAAAAGCTTAGGCTGAGTTCACCTGAGTCTTTGTTTATCAACTCTAAACAGTCTGCTGAGTTAAAAGCACTGCAATGTTTTCCCTCCTCTTGCTTAGTTACTTGCAGAAATCTCCACTGAAATCCACACAAACTCATTCCTCTCCTCAGCTGGACTCTGGAATCAGACAATTAGTTAGTTAGCCAATTAACTATCAGTATTAATCATGTAAATAAATTATCCCCTTACAAGAAAAGGCACAAAACAGAGATTAACAAAATATAAATAACATTCTCTATCATCACATTTAAGCATGAAAAAAGGAGTTGGTGAACCATAACATAACTAAGACAATTTGACTAAAAGCAAAGAAATTAGTTTTCCCTCCCAATTTCCCCTTTCTAGAGGTAACACTATAAGGGATTCCCTGTGCTGGAAAGCTAACAATATCCCTAATCTACTGCAAAATGCGTCAGCATTAGGGGAAACTAGCCTGCTTTCTACTCCTATAGCTAAGTTTCCCCCCAGCCCACAGAGGTCACTTGTCCTTTTAAAGAAGCTTCCCCTGATTACTTGCCTACAGGGGGTCTGTTGAGCAGGCCCAAACCTGCCACACCCAATTCCAGAAACTTCTGGTTGTGCAATGCGAATTGTGCATCTGTCTAGCAACAATGATCTAAAGATATCATCCTGTGGCATATGGGTTACATAGGCCTGGTCCACACTAACCCCCCACTTCGAACTAAGATACGCAACTTCAGCTATGTGAATAACGTAGCTGAAGTCGAAGTACCTTAGTTCGAACTTACCGTGGGTCCAGACGTGGCAGGCAGGCTCCCCCGTCGACTCCGCATACTCCTCTCGCGGAGCAGGAGTACCGGCGTCGACGGCGAGCACTTCCGGGATCGATCCGGGATCGATTTATCGCGTCTAGACAAGATGCGATAAATTGATCCCAGAAGATCGATTGCTTACCGCCGGACCCGGAGGTAAGTATAGACGTACCCATAGTGTTCCTCTGCCTGCCCCTCCCCAGCCTTTCACTGCTGCATGTAGCTACACACCACAGTGTGGACACAATCTGCTTTTCATAACAGCATGTAACTACACATACCCTAGACTCTGCTGCCAGTGTAGAGAAGGCCTAAGGGGGGAAACACATATTTAAATGCCTTGTTACAATGATGAGGCTCACCCATTAGCTGATGATATTCCCTCATATATGCCCTTCGGCCACTCACATCCTGGATCAATTTTTTATTTTTTACCCTGCACATTGTGATTGGCTACATTGTGACTACACAGCAAAAAGCAAACAAACCAACAAAAAACAAACAACAACAAAACACCACAGCAGCAAGTCTCAGCCCTAGGTCAGTTGTCCCAGGCTCATGGGCCTTGGGCTGCTCTTTTGCCAATTTTGGTTGGACATATTCCTGGAAGTTCCATCACATGACAATCTTTAATTAAAGATTAATCTTTAATTCCTGGAAACTCCAGGACAATCCAGGAGGGTTGGTAACCCTATGCAGGACTGAAAATAGCAGTGTAGGTCCTCAGGCTCAGGCTTGAGCCTGGGTTTTAAGGCCCTTCCCCCTCCCTGACTCAGACACCAGATTCCAGCCTGAATGTCTATACTGTGAACTGGAGTCAATTGTCAGGGCTCTGAGACTCGGTGCCCTGAGTTTTTCTTTGTAGTTTAGACATACCCTATGGAAGCTAGAGGGCAGGAGGAACTGAGACTTGCCATTGTGACATTCTGTAACTTGGGGGAGCGTCCTGTAACCCCCATATTCCTCATTTATATATAATTGGGATCTTGCATATAAAGCATGCCAGGTATCAGGGGAAAAGTTATGATCTGCTGAAACTCACTGTTCCATCATGTATATCATTAATGCAACAGAACTTTGTAAAATAAAAGGCAACATACAGTGTAACTAATTTAGCAAAATCCAAATGGCTTTCAAGCAGATAATTATGATTCCATGGTGTACCCAGAAACTATGGTGATTTAATAGATTTTAAGGCCAAAAGGGACCATTAGGACCATCTAGGCTAGCCTCCAGCATTACACAGACCATAGAATTTCATCTAGTAATTTCTGTATTGGAGGGAATTATTCTTTCACTTATGCAGAACGGAAGCTGCACCCGGAATGGACACTATCAAGCCTAGTGACTTGTGGCTGATGAGCACTTTTTAAATGTTTGCTATAATAAAATAAAATAAATTCTAATGAATAACAAATAGCAAATTACTTGTGGAAGGAATGTGAGATCTTAAACTTCCCATGTCTTGGCACTCAGAAAGTAACATCCCTTGTGCTTAGATTATTGAATAAGGGCCTTCTGCAAGGTTCTTGCATTTCCTCTGATGGGTCTGGCTCCTGTCAGATACAATTCTGGACTGGATGGATCACTGGTCTGATCTAGTAAGGCAATTCTTTATGTGCTGTGCATTATTGTTAAGCTACTGCCATCTGTTTCTCATGGCTGCAACCAGGATATAAAACTAGGCTTAAATCATTTGATGTCAAGAGTTTGTGGTATTAGTTGCATTTTGAACTCTGGTATGCCAGTTTTCAAAGGGCTGCTTCAAATAATCAAATAATAATTTTGTACAACGGCAGCCTAGCTAACCTATGCTTGAGTCAGTGTGAGTTTTGCTATAATTCAAAAGAAAAAATAAAGCAAGTGTTACATATTTTTAGGGTTAGATTATGATTTTCATGGGGCAGGTGCTCATCACTTTGAGAACCAGGCCTCTTTATGGTTTATAGACATTCTATACCTTGGGGGAGCGCCCTGTAACCCCCATATTCCTAATTTGTATATAATTGTGATCATGCATATAAAGCATGCCATGTAAGGTATCAGGGGAAAAGTTATGATCTGCTGAAACCCACTGTGCCATCTAAATATGTGTATCATTAATGCCTACGAAGTTATGAGTGTTGTGTGGTTGTCACTAAAATATGCTGTGGGTTTGGGAAGTGCCCAGATACTAGCTCTCCAGAGACAATGACAAGGGAGGTAACCAATGCCCAGGTGGGTGCTGAACAGACATCACCAGCCATTGTCCAGCAGAGGAGTTACAATTCAATAACTCACTCACAGGAGACACAGCAGGATATTGCTTCACCTTGGGACTCAGCAGTGCCCACCAGACATGCCTGGACTTGTGTTCTCCAAGCACATGGACTAAGGGTATAAAACAGAACACAGTGGCCCCATGCTTCGCCTTTCTCCTGCCCCCACCTATGCTGCAAACAACAAGGACACTGAGAAGACTGAAGACTCCAACAGAGGGGACTGGCCCGGGTTTCAAGGGTGAGACCTGTGTACTATGAACTGTAATATCCGGTGGGGTGAGAAAAACTCCTTAATCTAGATGTTGCCCAGTCTAATAGGGTTGAGAGTTTAGACTGCGTGCTTATATTTTCTTTTCTTTTGGTAACTAACTAACTAACTAACTAATCATATGAAGAGAGATTAAAGAGGTTAGGACTTTTCAGACAAAGAGTAAACTAAGGGGGGATATGATAGAGGTATATAAAATTATGAGTGATGTGGAGAAAGTGAATAAGGAAAAGTTATGTACTTTTCCCATACTATAAGAACTAGGGGCCACCAAATGAAATTAACGGGCAGCAGGTTTAAAACAAATAAAAGGAAGTTCTTCTTCACACAGCACACAGTCAATCTGTGGAACTCCTTGCCTGAGGAGGTTGTGAAGGCTAGGACTATAACAGGGTTTAAAAGAGAACTAGATCAATTCATGGGGGTTAAGTCCATTAATGGCTATTAGCCAGGATGGGTAAGGAATGGTGTCCCTAGCCTCTGTTTGTCAGAGGGTGGAGATGGATGGCAGGAGAGAGATCACTTGATCATTACCTGTTAGGTTCACTCCCTTTGGGGCACCTGGCATTGGCCACTGTCAGCAGACAGGATACTGGGCTGGATGGACCTTGGTCTGACCCAGTATGGCCGTTCTTATGTTATGTACTTTTTTTCTATCACTTATAATCATGTAAAATCTATCTTTGTAGTCAATTAATTTGTTTATCTTTGCCAGTGAGTTTGCCTGAAGTGTTTGGTGAGTGTGTTTGCTCAGTTTTACAAAGGCTGGTGTATATCCACATTCCATCGATGAAGTGATGAACCAATTAATAAATTTGCACTACTTGTCTTGTGCAGTGTAAGACAATATATTCCTGAGGTACATGGCTGGGAACTGGGGGGATTTGGCTGGTGCCTTTCTCTGTGCTATTCAGGAGTGGCTCTGGGAGCATTCATGCAATCTAGCTGGGTATGGGGCTCCGCATGCAGTTGTGCTGAGTGATAACATCACCTGGAAGGGCTTGCTGCTTGTCACTAGCAAAGCATTGTGAGAGACAGCCCAGGCTGGAGGGTTAAGGGGGCACAGCGATCCCACAGTCCCAGGCTGCACCCCGGTGATACCGTCACAATGGTGTCTCACATTGGGCAGCCAAAAATTGGGGCACGCAAAAATCACTGGTCACTTTTGAAAATTTAGGGCACAGATTATTTTCAGTCTCTGTGTACTTTCATTGGCTACTATAATAATCCCTAGGCTCCGGCACTCAGAATTTTGAAGATGTTTTCAAATATTTGGCAGTCTTCTGGAAATATTTTAAAGGATGAACAGTTTCTAGCACATGCCTTTTATCATTAGGGGAAAAAACAGGTTCAACTCTTTAATTTTTGTGTATTTAGTACTTGTGAAAAAGGCTGGCTTGACAGCCCATGAGATAGGAGTCTTCTACCTACCGAACTGGCCCAGTGTAGATGTGAGCAGTGCAAGCTTTTCCAGTGCTCTGCCAGTGTGCCTCAACTCTCACTTGGAGGGACCACATCTGGAATGGGAGGAGAGTTCATTCTCCATATCTATTCAATCCTTGGCCTTTTGTTGCAAATAACAGTCATACTGGTTGGGAGTCAGTCTGTGCAGATTAGTGTGATAGGATAGCTCAGGAATGGCCAAGCTGAGCCTGAGAAGGAGCCAGAATTTACCAATGAACATTGCCAAAGAGCCACAGTAATACGTCAGCAGCCCCTCATCCACTATCCTCCTCCAGCCCCCAGCGCCTCCCGCCCACCGGCAGCCCCGCCAATCAGCGCCTCCCCCTCCCTCCCCACGCCTCCCGCCCGCCGCAGTCAGCTGTTTTGTGGTGCACAGGAGGCTCTGGTGGGGAGAGGGGAGGAGCGAGGGCATGGCAGGCTCAGGGGAAGGGGCAAGGGCCTTGGGGGAAGGGATGGAGTGGTGGCAGGACCTGGGGCAGAGCAGGGGGTTGAGCATTGAGCACCCCACAGCACATTGGAAAGTTAGCATCTGTAGCTCCAGCCTCAGAGTCAGCGCCTATGCAAGGAGCAGCATATTAACCTCTGAAGAGCCGCATGTGGCTCCGGAGCCACGGGTTGGCCACCCCTGGGATAGCTGTTCACTATGAACGAGGCTGAGCTTATGTTCAGAGTGGAAAACTAAAGATGCTTGAATGCCTTTTTGTATTACACTATTGAAAAATCCTCACTCCAATTCTTTTCTGTTAAGAAATTATGAATGGGTGGATGGATGGATGGATGGATGGATAGCCATCTGTCTTGGATGGTTCAGACACAACAAATTCTGCATCTTGGCAGGGGGAGAGACTAGATGACCCATGTGGTCCCTTCTAACCCTATGGTTCTGAGTCTATGAATAACACCAGTTATCTGAATTTGTTTAGATTCATGTACTGATTACAGCACTGCTCTTGTTCTAGCTCTAATGAAAGCCTGCTTCAGCAAATTGACTTAAACAGTCTCTTCAGGCGTCTTAGGGTCTGCAATGAATCCCCCCCCCCCCCCACACACAAACAAACAATTAGATTTAACCTTCAATGGAAGCTTTTCCGTTTAAAAACTCATTTACCTGCAATATTACTAATATCCACCCAATTAGTTCCTATGAAATGTCTTTCATGGCTGTTTACATATACCAAGCAGTTAGGGTGACCAGATGTCCCGATTTTATAGGGACAGTCCCGATTTTTGGGTCTTTTTCTTATATAGGATCCTATTACCCCCACCCCCTGTCCCGATTTTTCACACTTGCTGTCTGGTCACCCTACAAGCAGTACTAATTCCACAAGGACTCAAAGCTCTTGGAAAGTACAAACAAAAGCAATTACCAGATACAGTGCTTCATATTTTCCTTCAGTGAGGTCAAACCTGAAGCTAACTAGCTATTAATCTGTGTTTATTTTTATAAAGAAATAAACAGTGATGCTTTAAAAAAAATTAAGTTAAGCAAAACAATTAAAATTTGATTAACTGTGAGGAACTCTCCAGGTACATCATCTCCACTGAGAGAAATCAAGTGTATTGGTGACAGTTGTTTGAGCTCTAAGGTAAACAAGCCAGGGCAGGCTGCAGCTAAATTCTCACCCATCCAATATTGCACCCAAATATGCAAGAAGCCTTGCCTAAATATTGTGGCACTCCATATAAGCTGGCCCCTGCCCTCTCCTCGCTGGTCAAAGCTAGCAGAGAATGTGTTGGCCAATTGCTGAGGAAGATTGTCGACACCTCCCTCGGAAAGGGCATCATATTAGTCTAAAACACTTTGTCAATGGGCCTGCTTTTTTAAAAACTCCATTCTCATTGTCAATGACCTCATTAAATGCCCTCTGCATTCAAACCTCCCATTCCTAGCCAGTATGGTAGCAAACCAACTCCAATAATAACTGACCTCCCCTGGCATCCTAGACTCCTCATAACCTATTTGTAGGCCAAATCATGGCAAAGAAATAACATTAATTGCATTGACTGACAACCTCCTCAAGGCAGTGTATAAGAGCAAATTGTTGATACTAAAGCTGGAATTTCTGTTCCACAGGAATTTGACATTTTACCAAAAAAAAAAAAAAAAAATTATAAATTGGAACAAAGCTGAAAATTTGAAGTGTCCTGTTAAACAAAAATTTCATTTTTTTTTATTCTGGACCATTGAATTTTTGTTTAGATTTTTTTAAATAATTTGTTTAGATAATCTCAAAATATTTTGTTTTGAGAAGGTTAAAACATTATTTTGACTACCATTTTGATTCATATATTTTTGACTTTTATATTAAAATATTTAACATAACTATATAATGCATATATACATATTAAATTTAATATAAAAGTTGAAATAAATTGAAATTATAATCTAAATTAAACATTTTTACTTTTTCAAAACAAAACATTGACATTATCAAAACTAAACAGCACAGTCAATACAAATCATTTCTGCTTTTTCCCCATCAACCATTGCTGAAATTGACACATGTACAGTCTCATTATAATGATGAATTTATTGCAGATAGTGGTCACCAAAAGCATCATCTTCCATCTTTAGCTAAAGAAAAATAAAAATACTCTGCATTTTTCTCTCTGATGATAACTTGACTGCAGCCGTCCGTGCATTTGTCACCTCCAGGCTAAAACACTGGAATTAAATTCTACCCGAGGTTAGATAACATGTTGACAAGTAAGTACATTGCAGTTGAGGAGACAATGTTACACCAATGATCCACAATGTGCACTGTTTCCTCATTGAGAACAAGATCCGCTGACAACATTCTGTTCCTGATCTACACAGCCCTTAATGCAATACAACCACACTCTCTCGAGGATAGCCATTTCTCATAGAACCTACTGCAGCAGCTGCAATCATTCAGCATTTTGTGGATGGCAAAGCTCAGGTCACCGGCTTGAGTAAACTGGAGTCTTCTTAACAGCATGAACTTAATCTCCAGGATTTGCCCCCAAAGATGATCATGGAGAGGCCTACCATCACAATCTTTACAGCATGGTGTTAGCTTCCCAACTTCTTCAGTGCTTTTCATCTGAGGATCTTAAAGAGTTTTACAAACATTAATGCATTTAACCTAACATATTCCCTGTGATGCTGGGAAATGTTATTACCCTGGTGTCATGACCAGTGCCACCTAGTGGCCAGGTGGGAGTATGGCAGGTGGTCTTCCTCCCTGGCATCCCCCTTTTCTTATTACAGCTCCATCCTGTGGTGGTCTGTCCTTTGAGTGACTCAACCCTCCGCTCAGGTCACACTTTCAATTCCACCCCTTTCAGGGGACATATAAACAGCCTGATAATGGGGAAGTCTTCAGAATTCAGCAAAGGATTCAGTATTTTCCCCTTGGGTCAGAGTCTTGTGGTCCAGATCCTTGTAACTTCAAGATCTTCTCCCAACTAGGTTCCCCACGAAGGGATAGACCTCTAGTATTGCCCCTCTTTAGCTTTCCTAGGGAGCCCAGGCCCAGTCTCTCTACTAGGCTCCAATACAGGGCCCAATGATGAGCAACTAAGCCCTACACCCTGGGGTGCTACTCGGCTACCTCCCTGGATCACTTCCTACCAGTGTTCTCTCTTCCCACAGAGTAAAGTAAATAGCTGAAGATAAAGTATCAATCTTTAGACAGTCACCGGTCCTTTCTTTCTAGGCCTGGCCAGGGCACTATCACCAGGCCTCAGACAGCAAGATCTCCTGTGGTGCTCCTTCCCAGGAGCTCAGAGCACAGGTCAACTCACCTACACTGCCTGGCTGACTGCCACTGAGCTACTCTGCTCCGCTTTTACGCTGTTTCTCCAGCATGTGCAGGCTTTGCAGATGCAGGGTTTCCTGGGCCCAGAGAAGCTCTTTAACCTCTTCTTTTCCAGTGTGAGGTTCGTACACCCCATCACACTTTGTTGCATCTGGGGAAACTAAGGCACAGAGAACATCATGCAGAAAGGCTGTATCAGAGTTGGGAACAGAACCCAGAGCTCTTACGTCTCAGTCTTGGGCCATAATCTCATAACGATTCTTCCTTGCAAGGTTCAGTCTGGATAATCAGACCTTTGGAGGAGCCCATCATTACCATCACCACCACCAGGATATGTATTTTACCACATAGCCCTTTCTCACCCATAGTCCTGTGAGTTACCCTTCCTACAAGACTCCTTCCTGATTTATGCACTATTAACATCAATACTGGCTGTTTGACAATGTCAGTGATGACACAGTCTTCCATAGCTTTAGCATGTTTATATTTATTTGTAGTATTATAGTACTGGCTGTTTTCCATCCTCACAATGTCCTCCTAATTGGCAGCTTTCACTTTTATTTATTGTATTCATTTTTTAAATTAAACCAAGATTCTGTGTCATCTGGGTTGCTAATTAATCAAAGCACTTGGTGTATTATGTAACACCAACAAACCCCGGTCACCAGCAGGCGGGATTGAACCTGGGACCTCTGGAGCTTAGTGCATGAGCTGAAAGCTATATGGCCTTAGCTAAGACTGTAGAGCAGACTCATTAATCTCTCTCTCTAAGTGGTCTTGGTGCTACTAGATGGGACAAATTGCCACACCCAGGAGGTGTGTGGGTTACAATTGCACCATTTACGCTCCTTTCCAAACATTGTCACTAGAAGATTGTATCATATTGATGATCTTTGTAGTCTAAAAGAAACTTGGTTCAATATTTTCACATCTGAAATTTTAGCATAAGTACAGTTAATGTCATACGTACTCTGACAATGTTCAGAAATGAGTAATTGCTGGACAAAAGTTTCAGTCTTAAATGCCAAGGGAGACCATTTAAATAGAGCATTACACTGTGTATAATGTGATTACACAGCATGTAAATTGCTGCATAATTGCAGGTTATTTTTTTTGTTGCTCAAAATCTAAGCTTTCCATTTCCAAAAAGTCTCTAGTCCAGGAGTTCTCTAGCACTTTTATGATATAGACCACATCTTACTAGAGAGATTGTTTCTGGAGACAGCTTTCCCTCTCACTTGTGATGCCATAACATCTGTGTACCAATAATGGAAATTTCTTACAAGGAATTATTAGCATGGACATATTAGGAAAATATTTTTCCTAGCTTTCTTTTAATGTGATTTGCCAGCTGGAAACAAAATCAAACCATGTGACAAACCAGATCTTTTCAGACCATCAAGTGCTCCATGGACCTTATGTCGACCTATGTTGACCTAATAATGAATGTGTCTACACTACCAGGTCCCTTCCACTGACGTAATTTGCCTGCTATGTCGACTTAATTACTTCACTTCCATGAGAGGCGTAGTGCTTAAATTGATGTTGTTAGGTTGACGTAGAGGCAGTATAGACACTGTGTTGCTTACATCAACTTAACTGGCCTCCAGGAGGTGTCCCACAATGCTCTGCTATGACCACTCTGGTAGAAGTTTTGAATTCTGCTGCATAGCAGCCAGGTACACAGGAAACAACCTCTCCCCTAATAAAGGACCAGGAACTTTTGAATTTCCATTTCTTGTTTTTTAGCATGGAGGGCTCGCCTGGCCAGCTGATCGTGGTGGATCCACACTCCAAACATGCTCCAGGTGGAGTACACAGGAGGCGGTGGATCTACTTGGTCTGTGGGGAGAAGAGGCTGTGCAGGCACAGCTCTGGTACAGCTGTGAAACATAGACATCTCTGAGTAGATTGCATGGGATATGGGGGAGAATGGCTACTCCAGAGACATGCAGCAGGTGTACCAGAGGGCAAGGGAGATGAACAGTCACTCTGGTGCAGCACCGCAGACATGCCACTTCTACAAGGAGCTGCATGTGATTCTCAGCAGCGACCCCACCATGACCTCCAAGAGCAGCATGGATACCTCTGAGGAGCAGGAGTGCCGAGCCAGTGCAGACAACACTGAGGAGGTGGTCTTGGAGGAGAATGGGAGACAGGGGAGTAGGGAATCCATTCTCCCGGAGAACTAGGAGCTCTTTGTAACCCTGGAGCAGTCCAGCCAGTCGCAGAACAGCGTCATAGCCGAGTGTGATGCTGGGGAAGGAACCTCTGGTGAGTATGCAATTCCAAGTAATATTTTGGGGTCACATGTTTTTATATTCTATTTTTAATTTAAATTAACAAGGTGAGGCGGAGTGGCTATCCCAGTGGCCACATCGTCTAGGCAGAAGATGCCCCATGAAAAAGACTGTTTATGTACACACAGGAATCCTGGGAATCCTCCATAGAAATCTCCAGAAAACTTTCATGGAGAAACTCTGCAATCCGTTGCAGAAGGTTTCTGGGGAGCTTTATTTCTTCCACCTCGGTAGGACACTATCCCATGCCACACCAGTATTAATTCAGCTGGCATCATCACAGTACAAGGATGCGGTCTGTACCTGGAAGCTTGCAGCATTTTTTCTCTTGCCCCCTCTGTTACCCTCCGGAGAATGATATCAGCTAGGGTCACTTAGGGGACATGGTGGTAGTTTTCACTCAGTTGCTCAGATCGCAAACAACAGTGCCTGTGCTCCCCCTCCCACATTGTGATTTTCCACCCCTTCACCCACAGTTTCCAAAACATGGCTGTAGTTTGGGTGGCAGAGGTTGGTGTTGACTTTAGAAACTGCAAGCCTCTGGTGACAGCTAGCAGCAGCGGCACAGGAGGTTGAGGGAAGAGAAATTTTGTAGTGCCCACTTGCCATCACAAGCACACACACCCTAATGCAGTCTCTGCCAAGGCTTTCAGTTTGGGAGGGTCAACCCTGGTCCCAGAACTTCAGACAATGCCCACATTACAAAGGAGTTGTGGCATGGCTCCCTTCCCACCTCTGGTCCCGCCACGGTTTGCCCATCCAATGCTGCTGATGGTCTGGTGCCCATGACCCCTAGGCCATACTCACCATGACTGGGACAGCAAACTGGTTCAATGACTACCTTGTGTAAATGAAAATGTTTTGCCTCAAACTTCCATGGAATAAGGGGAGAGATTTTTAGATAGCAACTCTGCACTAGACCCTGGGTCTGCATTGACAATGGTTGCTTTATGCTTTCCATGGCTTACAGCTAAAAGTGTGGCCTTCAGCTCTTCTTCCACACCGGTGGAGAGGCTCTATAAGATAAGATGAAGGTCAAAAAGAATGCATGAGGACATGTTTAATGAGATTATGAATACCTCTGGGACAGCGGACACCAAGTAGAGAGCGTGGAGGATTTCTCCCTCTGAAAAACTGGACATGGCGAGCAGGACAGCAGTCCAGGAAAATGAGCATGACATGAAGCAGGAGATGCTGGGGATTCTGAAGGGACAAACAGACATGTTGAGGCATGTGGCTGACCTTCAGGAGAAACACCTTGAGGCTAGAATCCTTCTGCAACCCCTGCAGAATGGCATTCCAACATTGCCTATTCCCCCTCTCCCAAACATTC
This sequence comes from Emys orbicularis, assembly GCF_028017835.1. Classification (NCBI taxonomy): domain Eukaryota; kingdom Metazoa; phylum Chordata; order Testudines; family Emydidae; genus Emys; species Emys orbicularis. The sequence goes on along the minus strand of NC_088685.1, from coordinate 27,369,014 downwards.
CAGGAGGTAAGGGGGGGAAATGCAATATCCCTTCCGTTCAACCCTGGGGGAGGGTCCTAAGAATGAAAGCCGCACATCCGATGTGTGACAGGCAAGGCCGCTGTGATTTTAAAGACTAGATGGATGTTTTTTCCCTCCAAATTTTATTCCACTGTCTGTCCAATGTTCAATTCTTTTTGTGATTTTTAAGTTTCAGTACGCTTGTGCAATAAAAGTCCATGTCTTCAGCATGAAATAATCTTTATTAATATAAACTGGGGGGGGGGAGGGAGAAGGGGAGGGACAGGAAAACTGAGGCAATGGAGAGGATGTGCTGGAGACAAAACCATAAGGACATAAGAACGGCCATACTGGGTCAGACCAATGGGCCATCTAGCCCAGTATCCTGTCTTCCAACAATGACCAATGCCAGGTGATTCAGAGGGAATGAACAGAACAGGTAATCAGCAAGTGATCCATCCCCTGTCACCCATTCCCAGCTTCTGGCAAAACCAGCAGTCATAGCAAGGTTCGCACTACGGGAAGGCACAATACAGAGAAGCAAGCAGCAGTACTGTGGGTCATTACTGAAATGGGTTTTCAAAGCCTTCGTGAGGTGTAGTGCTCAACGCTGAGCTCTTCTTATAGCCCTGGTGTCTGGCTGCTCATTATTAACTGACAGCATATCCTGCCTCCACACCCCACCCCTGTGGAAATTTCTATCCCTTTGTCTCACAGATATTATGAAGCACACAGCAGGCAGCTATAACCATGGGGATATTGCTTTCACTGAGGTCTAACCTAGTAAGCAAATTGCACCAGCAACTCTTTAAATGGCCAAAGGCACATTCCACCATCATTCTTCACCTGCTGAGCCTATTGTTGAACCAATTCTTGCTGCTGTCCAGGTGTCCAGTGTCCAGCTTCATGAGCCATGGGAGTAAGGGGTAGGCTGGGTCTTCAAGGATCACTACTTCCATTTTAACATCACCAATGGTTATTCTGCACTCCAGAAACAAAGTCCCTGCTTGCAGATTTCTGTGTTCTTAAAGATGCACATGTTATGCACCTTCCCTGACCATCCCACGCTGATGTCGGTAAAACGTCCCCAGTGATCCACCAGTGCTTGTAACATCATTGAAAAGTATCCCCTTCTCTTTATGTAATCTTTCTCAAGGTGGTCTGGTGCCAAGATAGGATATGCATTCCATCTATCTCCCCATCGCAGTTAGGGAATCCCATTGCGGCAAAACCATCCAGTATGTCTTGCACATTGCCCAGAATCAAAACCCTTCTTAGCAAAAGACAATTAGTGGCCCTGCATAATTGGATCACAACAGCCCCCACGGCAGATTTACCAACTGCAAATTGATTCCCCACTGACTGGTAGCAGTCTGGTTTTGCAAGCTTCCACACAGCAATTGCCACTCGCTTCTCCACTGTCAGAGCAGGTCTCATTTTCGTGTTGCTGCACTTCAGGGCTGAGGAGAGCTCCACACACAGTTCCTAGAACGTTCTGCAGATACTGCTCGTCATCCCATAACTGAATAATGATGCGATCCCACAGACAGTGCTTGTTTCTCGGGACCAGAAACGGTGCTCCCACCATGTTCAGCTGCTGCATGTCTGCTAGCAGCAGCCGGGAATTGTTTCATTCTATGGCTTTCAGTAGGGCTGCTTGAAGGACATTGCCATGTTCTGCACGGCGGCTCATCTCATGGCTCTGGAAATACTGCAGGATAAGGAGCGTGGTGTTTGTAATGCTCACAACAATAGCGCACAGCTGAGCAGGGTCCATGCTTCTCAGGAGATGGCGTACGCGCGGCTATGCCAGCCTTTTGAAAAAAGGTGTGAAATATTATGGGTTGCAGTTGAAATCAGGGGAGGGAGGGAGAGAGGCAGAGAAGAAGAAAACTGCATCAAGGGACATTGAAGCCATGTTCCCAATCCCCCCTGCAAGAATGCTTTGGTCCCATGAGACATTGCAAGCCCTTCCCAAATCCCCCTGCAATGAGTTGCACTATGGGATAGCTGCCCACGGAGCACTGCTCTCTGCATCGATGCAAGTGTTGCTAATGAGGATGCACTCCACCGACACAAGGAGTGTGGTGTGGACACGCACTACTGACTTTATTACTGCGGCGACTGGATATCGACTTAACTGAAGTCGACAAGTTTGTAGTGTAGACATTGAGCTCAGTTATATTTTATGTCTGAATACACCTAGAACTCAAAAGGGAGTATGGAACCATTAACTATGGAAGACATATATAATGTTTTACAACCTTAGTTAAGAATAATATCTTGTTCATATTCAAAGCTACTTTACAGCACTCTTGATTGGAACCTGTTACAAAACAAGGACACGCTGTAACTCTGTGACAATCTTTAACATGCATAGACCTTACGGCCAAAAGGAACCCTCATTATCATCTCATACACAACCTTGTACACTTCCTTACTAATTAGGGACCCAGTTTCAGGAAGTAATCAATTGACTGATTTGGTTCATCACCCAAGAGAAAGTCTGTGTGTTACGTATCACCAGATCTTTGCTCAGCTGTCACCTCAGTTACTGTTCACAGAAGAGGTTTACATTGCAAACACATGTGGAGCGGATGGCAGACGTGACTATAGGTTTTTCTAGTGCTCTAGTGGGCAAGCTGAGCTGCTGGAGAAGAGAAAAGGTACATCTGCATAGCAAACAAAAACAACCCGTAGCAGCAAGTCTCAGCGCCCAGGGCAACTGACTCGGTCTTGTGGGACTCATGCTGTGGGGCAAAAAATAGTAGTGTAGATGTTTGGGCTCAGGCTGGGGACCAGGCTCTGAGACCTGGTGAGGGGAGTAAGTCTCAGAGCCCAGGCTCCAGCCCGAGCCTGAATGTTTATACTGCTATTTTTAGCCCAGTAGCGTGAGCTCCGCAAACCTGAGTCAGTTGACCCAGCTTTGAGACTTGCTGCTGAAGGTTTTTTTTTTTTCTGTGTAGTTGGACCCAAAAAGACAGGTAAAGGTGCCTAGCTGAGATAAATTCTTGTCTGACCAGGAGGATTCCCAGGTGGCTGGCCCTGGAGCTCAGTCTTCTCCTCTTTCCAGGTGTCTTCGGCTTTCAGGAAGAGATGTGCTGTAGGAGACAGGATATTTTGTCCCATTTCTGCTGGGAGCTTAGTTCCTCTTCTTTGAGTGTTAGGCATGGACCAATCAAACAGTACTTCTGACAAAGACTTGAAATGTCCACCCAAAATGAGAACGTCTCCTCTCACTAGCCAATCAAAAGGCGAGGCATCGCTTTTGAATTCTTGCAAGTTGGTGTGGAAAATTCCAGTCTCTGTGCAAAATACCTTGTCTCACACAGCTGTTTGTGCACTCATTTTGGGACATCAATTGAACACCTGCTGGTTAGCTCCATCAGCACCCTATTTGCACAAGTTGCTTTCTGTGGGCCCCACTTGTGTGGAATGCCCTGGCCAACTTTGCATGCTATACTTCCCAAGTTGCAGTTTCTCCTCAGCCCTTTTCTGAATGTTGAAGTGCCATTTAAAATTCACATGCAGAGTTTGTTTGTTTTTTACAAAGTCTCCCCCCACTCTTTGATGCTCTTTACCCTTGTTTTAACAGTCCAATATACAGTAACACTGTCACTTTAACTGTTGTTCCCCATCAGGCTGTATAAATCTTCCATTTCTGTTGTCCTTGTGTTAATGATAATGGTACAGTTGATCTGTGTCTGTGAATCATTGATCAAACAGTCTCACTTCTGATTATTTGACTTTGTGATCAAGTCTCCTTATAAGAACAAGTCTCCTTATTTGGTTTGCACCCCTTTTCTTTCCTTCTGTTTCCAGCATAGGTATATTTCACTAACTTGTGGTAACATAAGCACATTTGATTGCAAATATTATCCTTAACTCTTAACTTACCAATAATTTCAAGAAATGAATATGAATGGAACCCACTTCTTTTCTTAACAGGGTTGCCCCTACCATCAAAGTTTACAATGTGTTGTCCAAAGCTGTATCAACTTAGTTGACTTACCTGATACATAACTTTATGTAATCAAAATAGTTCACTCCGCCTACTACCCATTATTTACCCCTAACTACTGTATCTGGCAAGATCACATAGTATCAATATTTCAATTCATTCAGAGAATATTAGAGAAATAGAAAAAGGGAAGTTTTTCAGCTACACCGATGGTGTGGTTAACAGGCTTCCAGGCATGCCTGTGCTGACTTGCATTACAAACTCTTGTGAAAGGCTGAAACAAATCTGCCATTGAATGTTGAATTTCCACCCTCTCAGGCCTTGGTCTTGTCTCTTCTCAGAATTCTGGGGCTTTAGTCCTACATCTGGGGGGAGGGATAGCTCAGTGGTTTGAGCCTTGGCCTGTTAAACTCAGGGTTATGAGTTCAATCCTTGAGGGAGCCATTTAGGGATCTGGGGCAAAAATCTGTCTGGGTATTGGTCTTGCTTTGAACAGGGGGTTGGACTAGATGACCTCCTAAGGTCCCTTCCAACCCTGGTATTCTATGATCTGGTTGCCTTGAGACTTTGAAAGAAAATTTGTCTGACCCATGTGTTATTGTTATGACACATGAAGAGCATATTGACAGGTAACTTGAAAGTAATGACTTAATGCTTCATAATTAAGTGGAGAGAGGGAAAGTGAATACAGCCTTAATCAGATGGTGACCTGATAATGAAAGTCATGTAATTGCTTTGTATTGAGGATGCTACAAAGTGCTTACAAAGAAACAAACTTTGTTGAACTAGCCTGGCCAAGGTAGCAACCTTTAACATGTTACTGAACTATGTCTGTTAGGCTGGCAGTGAAGGCGAACTTAAAGCACTTCTAATGGGTGACAAAGTTCTTGGGGTTTTTCCCCCCAGCCTACCAATAACTGGAATTCCCAGATATCCCTTTTGATCTATACCCAAAAATACATTAGTGATTCTAACCAAATCCACCACGTTGTATTGAGTTCATCATTAGAACAGATTCAGAATAAGGGCTTGATGCATTGCCCATTGAAGTAAATGGAACTATCTTCATTTTAATTGACGTTGATTTCAATGGACATTGGATCAGTTCCTTAAATCCCAACCTTTTGCCTATCCTTAAAGTGAGGTAAAGAAAGGTGCATATTGTGATGGATGTAGAGGTTGAACTGCTCTGTAATAATTAATGAAAACAGCATTTTTACCTAGTTATTGGGATGTTTACTGTATGAATATATTTGTTTAGTTTAATAGTGGGCCAGATAAGCCACCTCTCAGCAAACCCTGGAGGGTTGTTATGGGACAATGGCTAAGCCATTGGTTCTGAGGAATTTAGCTCAACCTCCTGCATAGCCTAAAGGACTAGATTTAGTCAGAAGAGTCAACGATTGGGAAGAGAGAAGAAGAACGAGACTCTGGATGGATTGTAAGATACTCTCTCCAGAGATGAGGTGGTTATTGGGAGTTCTTTGGGGAAAGTAGACTGACATCCTGACACACAGGACCCACTGGGATATCTGAAGAAGTTATATTTGCCTATGTCACCATCACAGTATGATAGGGCTTAAGGTAAGAGACATGCATTTCGACTGTTGGTTGTTTTAAATCCTTGTTCTCTAATTTTTTTGTTCCTATTGTTGAAATAAACAAAACAGCACTTTCATTTTAAGGAGCATGTCTGGGCACTATATATGCCAGTGGTCACAGATGCCTGAAGGAGAAAAACCGCAGGTGCCACACCCAATCAGACCTGCTAGGTAAGTATGATCAGTACATGAGGTATTGCAGCCCAGCGCCTGGTCTAGGAGTGGGAGAAATCATGTGATTCCACCACAGGAGAGGTAAAGGCATGAGGCCTGATACCTAAATGTACATTCAGAGAAACCAGGAAGGGACCATAGGTGCAGCCACCCCAGCAACCACGACACCTATATTGGAACATGTAGTGATCTCTAGGGAAAAGGAAGAGGTACAAAAAGGCAAAAGGAATCAGAGAGAATTACAATTAATGCTTAAAGGTCTACAACAATGATTAAAATGGTGCAATAATGTTTTTTTTCCCTGTGTAACTATTTGCTAGACAAAGTCCCAAAATTTGCAATGAGTATTATTTGTAATGAATTATTCAACCAGCTCTAGTCAAAATAATGTTCAAAAGGTTAATTAATGTCAAAAAGATGAATGTTAAAAAGCTTGATTTCAACAGGCTCTCAGAGATGTGGCTGTTTATCCAAAACCTATACAAAAATCTTTGGTCTGCAATTTAGGTCCCTTTATAAGATAACTGACACTGCTTTTAGGTCAGGGCAGCCTCTTTCTCTAGTGTATCAAGATTTCTGCTTTGGAATGGAACAAGAAGGGAGCAGTGATAAAAAGAGAGTTAAGTATTTTTGAACATGAAAGGAGGCTCTATTGATGGGGGAGAGGGATAGCTCAGTGGTTTGAGCATTAGCCTGCTAAACCCAGAGTTATGAGTTCAATCCTTGAGGGGGCCATTTAGGGAACTGGGGTAAAAAAAAAATCTGTCTGGGGGTTGGACTAGATGCTCTCCTGATGTCCCTTCCAACTCTATGATACATTTAGTTGATCTGTCTCCTACAACTGTGTGTTCTACCTAAAGTGTTACTTATATGTCTCTCTATCTTAACATTCCTACAGTATGATTTAATAAAGGGGGAGGGATAGCTCAATGGTTTGAGCATTGGCCTACTAAACCCAGGGCTATGAGTTCAATCCTTGATGGGGCCATTTAGGGATCTGGAGCAAAAATCTTTCTGGGGATTAGCCCTGCTTTGAGCAGCAGGTTGGACTAGATCAGCAGTAGCCAACCTATGGCACACATGCCAAAGGCAGCACATGAGCTGATTTTCAGTGGCACTCACTCTGCCCGGGTCCTGGCCACTGGTCCAGGGGGCTCTGCATTTTAATTTAATTTTAAAAGAAGCTTCTTAAACATTTTAAAAACCTTATTTACTTTACATACAACAATAGTTTAGTTATATATTATAGACTTATAGAAAGAGACCTTCTAAAAACATGTATTAAAATGTATTACTGGCACGCAAAACCTTAAATTAGAGTGAATAAATGAAGACTCGGCACACCACTTCTGAAAGGTTGCCGATCCCTGGACTAGATGACCTCCTGAGGTCCCTTCCAACCCTGATATTCTATGATTCTATGTTCAGGTTGAGACATATACAAAATCTCAGAGAAAAAGTGATTTGATCTGAATTAGTTCTACAACCTCTGCTTAAATTATAAAATGTATCTATAGGTTTATAAAGCAACCCAATATAAACTTATCATACAGGAAAGAATTAATATAGGTACCAACGAAACAAGGAATGGCTTTAACAACACATGCACTAAGTAAATATTTAGTTCTAATTTTCTCTCATTAAACTATGCATTTTCTAAACTACATTTCAAAACATCTGTCATAACTATAAAGGGAAGGGTAACAGCTCTCCTGTGTACAGTACTATAAAATCCCTCCTGGCCAGAGACTCCAAAATCCTTTTACCTGTAAAGGGTTAAGAAGCTCGGGTAACCTGGCTGACACCTGACCCAAAGGACCAATAAGGGGACAAGATACTTTCAAATCTTGGGGGGGGGGGGAGGCTTTTGTTTGTGCTCTTTGTTTAAGGGGTTGTTCGCTCTTGGGACTGAGAGGGACCAGACATCAATCCAGGTTCTCCCCATCTTTCTAAACAAGTCTCTCATATTTCAAACTTGTAAGTAAAAAGCCAGGCAAGGCGTCTTAGTTTTACTTTGTTTTCTCAACTTGTAAATGTACCTTTTACTAGAGTGTTTATCTTTGTTTGCTGTACTTTGAACCGGAGACTAGAGGGGAGTCCTCTGAGCTCTTTAAGTTTGATTACCTTATAAGGTTATTTTCCATACTGATTTTACAGAGATGATTTTTACCTTTTTCTTTAATTAAAAGCCTTCTTTTTAAGAACCTGATTGATTTTTCCTTGTTTTTAGATCCAAGGGAGTTGGATCTGTATTCACCTGGAGTTGGTGAAAGGAAGGAGGGGGGAAGGGTCAATTTCTCCTTGTTTTACGATCCAAGGGGTTTGGATCTGTATTCACCAGGGAATTGGTGAAAGGTTTCTCAAAGCTTCCCAGGGAAGGGAATTAGCTTGTGGGAAATGGTGGCAGCGGACCAGATCTAAGCTGGTAGTTAAGCTTAGAAGTCTTCATGCAGGCCCCCACACTTGTACCCTAAAGTTCAAAGTGGGGATACAGCCTTGACAACATCTATTGCAAAATCTGTATTTACTGCATAAATCATTCTGGTAGTCTCTTACTAGCTGACTAATTTGCCTCCTCTCTGAAGACACAGGCTGTTGTTTGGCAAGCTTTTGATGATGGGGTAAGTGGATATTCATCTACATTTATATTAAGCTGGCATGCTCTGACTAAGATTTAATCATGAATAACTTAATCCAAAATGAAAACACAAGATCCCTATTTTATCTATCTATATATATAAATAAAACTTGAATCATCCCACTTTTAAGAAATATGGTCCAATCATATCCACAGCTCTGATACACACATTAATTTCTTATACAGAAAAATTAAGTATATTTCCAGTAATTGATAGAAGCAGTCAGCAACATCCAATCATATTTGAACATCTAAGGCTAATATTGAGCCAGAAGAGGTCCACAAAGGCTCATGGGAGGCTTCAGTGGGAATAAGGGACTAAGAATGGGTGTCTCTTAGGTTTCCAGTTCTAATCCTATTGGCTCAGATTGATAAAAGTATGTAGGCACCGAAGTCCCAGTTTTAGGCTCCACTATGAGTCACAAAACCTCTGCTGAACCTGATAGGTGCAATGTGAGTTTAGGAGCCTAAGTTTTTTCCAGTAAGTTCCTTTAGGCACTTAACTCCAAAGAGGGTTGCCTGGTGTAAATCACAAGCAGAGATAAGCACCACCCTGCAGTCCTTAGATGCTCACCTCTGTGAGAGGGGTGGGTCTTAGCACACAACCTCTGGTCAGCATCTCCCATTGGCTAGTTTAGGCAGGGAGCCACCTAACATGCTGGCTTTTGTGAATCACAGTCTAAGAAAAAACCTTTTTCTCACCATCCATTGTATCAGGAGCCTTGGCACCTAACTCAGAGTTTATGAACTGCAGCATTGTTCCTGTGATTTTCTTGGTGACTAAATGTTAGGTGCTGTGACACAGCATCAAATGCCTACGTACCTTTGTGAAACTAGTGGCTAAAAGTACTTTCTTTGTGACTAGAAAGGGCATGCATATGCTATGTCTGCATTTAATGCTCATCTAATTCTTTGGTTTCCCGAACATAATCACAAGGCTATGTTTGTGCAATATCCTGCCTTTTCCAAATACTGAGAAATGTTAAAAGTCAAAGTCTCCTTTCACCTGACATTAACACATTAATCAAAGAGAAAAATGCCTACATTGATGTGTGGGAAGGCTTGGCTTTAAAAGATATTCTAAGGCAGATGCAAAAGGCAGAGACAGTAGTTCAGAGGCAAAATAAAAATGCTAAGATACAATTTTGAAAGCTACCTCTTAGCAATTGAAGGTGCAACTGGAAATGTAGGTTTCTCCCTGGAATCTATATCAAGATTTTAATGCAGTAATGATTTTAAGCAGTAATGAATCTTTTCTAACATTTTCTGAGAATAAAACAGAGCAAACCACAAAGCACAGTACATCAAAAGCATTAAGAAAAGCTCTGAGGGTTAGAAAGCTCGGATTAGGGAGAATTTAAATTTCTGATGATGAAACAAAATGCAGCCAGCCTATAAAACAAATGAGATATAAGAAACCTCCCCTTTTTATTTTTAGTTGTCATGGTGGGTCAAATGCATCCCAGGTGTAACTGCAATGAAATCAGTTCCCACACACTGAATAGGTAGTAGAGAACCTACTATGCTTCCCATCATCCATTTCATTAGGCATCAAAAGCAGTGTTACCTAATCTATCTGCCTGCTTATCTATAGTTTCAAAAAGCCTGATTCAAAGCCTACTGAAGTAAATAAGAGACTCTCCATTAACTCCAATAAAGTCTGGATCTGGTACAGGGGTGGCTCTAGGCACCAGCAAAGCAAGCAGGTGCTTGGGGCAGCCCATTTGCAGGGGTGGCAGGGATCCAGCATGGGAGCTGAGAACCAACAGGGGGCCCTGGGAGCTGTAGTTCCTTCGTTAGCTCCCTGGCTATACAGCCAGTCCTGGAGCAGGGAAAGAACTACATTTCCCAGCATTCCCTTGGCCACTACCAACAGGAAAGGGAGGTGGAGGGAGTGAGGTAGCTGAAACCTCATGCTGCAGCTTGCTGTGAATGGAGAGCTCACTGCTAGAGCGAGGTGGCCCTGGGAACGGGGAACAAGTGTGCCCAAGGAGTAGAAGGCTTTGGCCCAGCTATCCCCTTCTGAAGACATCCCCAGACTGGATTAGGGATACTGGTGTGACCTCACCTTGCAGCCCCCAAAGAAAGAATTGGGTGGACTAAATGGACAGTGCCCCTCTCTATCTGAAGCCTAGCAAGGGAGGTACGTGGATCCCCCTAGAATTTAAAATGAAAAGTAAGGGAGGGGAGGCTCTGGACCTGGGCAGCTTTAGATACAGTACCAGGCACGTAGGAGGATTTCCACGTCTGAGCCATGGAAGCAGAAAATGATTTTTCCTTTCCAGATTTAGCTAATATTCAGAAAGAGAATCTAGCACCTGCCTTCCACATTTGAACACCTCAACATTCAGGAGTGCTCAAGCTCAATTCGGGCAGCTGTTACTTCATTTCTCCCAAATCAAATATACTGATCCACTGTAACTTGCTGTAGAAAAAGTAGGATAAAATTGAGCAAGAAATGCTCCCCAGTGGTTATTAGGACTGGAATTGCTATTTTCAACAGCCATTGCTTTTTTTTTTTTTTTTTTTTTTTTTAGTTTTATTTGTTTAAAAGGAAGACAGTGATATTGCATTGGCAAATTCCCCATAGAAACAAAGAGTGGAACAAAAGAATAATAAAGGCACCTCAACTTTTCCTCATTTATGGAGGACAGTCTTATAATATGCATCCAGATATCCTCCAATCAGACAAGCTGAAAATTGTTCCACTTTACTAGAGTTCTGTAACCATATGGGAACCAATCCTGTCTGTGTTCTGTGCACATCTAAAATTCCTGCTCAATGACCCGCCCTGGGAGCGAGTTACCAGTGACCCAGGGCTGGGGCGGAAGGAGGGTACAGTTGGCAGGGGAGAGCCCAGGACTGGGGCAGCAGGGGGTGTGGGTGGAAGGGGGAGAGCCCAGGGCTGGGGCGGCAGGAGGTGTGTGGGTGGGGGGGCACTGGTGGGGGGAAAGGGGGGGAGCCCAGAGCTGGGGCAGCAGGGGGTGCGGGTGGAGGGGGAAGAGCCCAGGGCTGGGGCGGCAGGGGGTTTGGGGGTGGGGGAGCACTGGTGGGGGGGAGCCCAGGGCTGGGGCGGCAGGGGGTGTGGGTGGGGGGGGGAGAGCCCAGGGCTGGGGCGGCAGGGGGATGCGGGGCGTAGCCCAGGGCTGGGGTGGGGGGCAGCTAAACATTTTTTTGCTTGGGGCGGCAAAAAACCTAGAGCCGGCCCTGATCTGGTATTAAGCTTTGTTAAGATGACAACAACTTAAGATCAATTCCCGAGGAGGGGACGGATGGAAGGTATGTTTTTGTTCACAAACCTATAAGCCTTTGTTTTTTAGGGTTATGTCTGGATAGCTAGCTGTGACACTGAGGCAGAAAAGTTTAAGCAACTAGCAGGGTAAATGACCCAAATTCAACCTTTAAAGACATATTAGAAAAAATATAAAAATGGTAATTAGGGCCATTCCTTATAAATAGCTAACAAAGCCATGTTAGAGAATTAGAGGTAAATGCTAATTATATTTGTGTGTTTACCTATATCTTGTTAGATGTTAACCATGTAACCAGATTAGCTTGTGGATGCTAATTCACTTTCATGTCTTAATTACATTATTTATGCTTCTGAATGGTTCACTTAACCTTAAGATCTAAGATGTAAGATATTGAAGGAAATAGTATTACATATACTGTCTTCGGTTTAAATTGTCTGTGCCATAATGGAATGCCTTGGTAGTTTGAATGGATAATTGCCTTATGTTAATTAATACTAGTAGTTTACTTGTGTATACATAGGAAATAGGAGGTTTTACTTCAAAGCCACAAGCACTATGTGTTCTTCATTCAAGGAATGCTTGTTGTGTTATCATGCTGTCAAGAGGCTATAGTAGGCTGCCAGAGATCTATAAAAGAACTCTAGGACTTGATCCTGCCATCTCAGATCTGCTTAAGGAAGCTTGAGGGAAACTTGGGTTGCAAGACCTAGCTCCAGTCTGGATTACCCTGCTACTACTCATGGAAGAATTTGAACAAACTCTCTATATGGACTGCCTATTTGGACTATAATCTCTGGAATTGATTTTGAAGGAACATTTTGCAATTTAGCAGCTCACGATCTCTACTATAAAACTGACCTAAAAACTTTAATCATGTTTGTATGTGTTATGGGCAACAGAGGGTCCTGTGGCACCTTTAAGACTAACAGAAGTATTGGGAGCATAAGCTTTCGTGGGTAAGAACCAATACTTCTGTTAGTCTTAAAGGTGCCACAGGACCCTCTGTTGCTTTTTACAGATTCAGACTAACACGGCTACCCCTCTGATACTTGTATGTGTTATGATTTTTTAACCACAATCCTCTCTCTCTTTTCTTTTTAAATAAATCTTAGTGTAGTTAATAAGATTTGGCTGTAAGTAAGATCTTAAATGTTCATTGACCTGGTGGGTAATGTGTCCGATCTCTTGCGATTGGTAGCACTTTATATATGATGAACAAGATTTTCAGTAATCCTCATCATATTTGATTTGGCTGTCTGGCTGGGAGCCCAAAGGCTAGGTTGCTTTAAGTGAGCTCTGTTTTTGGTTTCTGGGTAACCAATTAGGTATTGTAGGAGCTGTTTTGTTTCTGGTTTAGTGAATCTAAGTATTAGCATAATCACCAGATTTGGGGATTGTCTGCCCCATTCTTTTAAGTTTGCCCTGATTGAGCAATCTCAGTGTGGCCCCTCCAGTGACAACTGTCACACTAGCATTGTAGGACATTGATTATGCTTTAAGGGAGAAAGAGGGAGAGGCCATCTTAAGCTTCACATAGCCCTGGGGCAGGAATGAAGACTAGATTGTTACTAATATTAATAATAATCTATTATACCTGGATCAACTCTAAGGGAGAACCACATAGGGTAAGAGGATCAGTGATGGTCTCAGGTGGTGCAAAGGAACCAGATTCTGTGTGTAATTTGCCAATTTAGAATACTGTGGGGAGCTCTCACCTGGCAAACAGCTGGCAGACATGGTATCTGCGGTCCCAGTGACTCGTTGCCTTATACCTCTTTCCTGCATGGAGCAGAGCTCAGATATGGGAGAGAATCCACCCATCAAATGTTGTGAAATTTTAATAAACTCTAAAAATAGATAAACCTTGTCCATAAATGTTTTCAAAACAAATATTTAGCCTATGCTATACATTAGCCATCTGAAAATACATGCAGGCATTATGCTCTGTAATTGATAACAAATAAAAATAAAGCAATATGGACACTTTACTGTCAAGATCTTGGATAATTATGACAATTTTGAAATTATAAATGTACGTAATATTCTAAACCATATAGTTGCTTCACATGATATTTTAAACTACAGCTAGGCCACAGCTAGGCCACATCACGAAATCCAGAGGAAAATCATTAAGTTTTAATTTTTACTGGACTGGTTCTAAGCATACATACAAAAATTGCCCTGAGACATTATCTCTAGAAAAATGGTAAAAGCAACACCAGTCAAGCATTAATCTTGATTAATCTTACATAGATTGGTAATTAGAGATTTATGCAACTTCTGAGGAGTTTGTTGGCCTGCAAGACAAAAATAACAGATACAGGAGTGAAAATTCAATTTCTTCTTCCAGAAAAATCAAGTGATTTTGAACTCATCCAGTTTATGTAACAAAAAAGAAACAAAAATAATATGTAACAGACCCATGACCCATGAGTTATCAATTTAGGGAAAGAAAAAGCACGCTGAAAATTCAAGGAACAACTATAATAGAAAGTAAGAAACACCTGAATTTTGTCACAGTACCACAGTTACAATTTTTGTGCAGTGCAAATAATAAGCACTGAATGGTGGAAGGGACTGTTGCAGAAAAGAAACAAGTGTGAAGATTTGGACACAGTCATCCTTTTTAGGGTCAATTTTCTGTATTAAATAATCCTCAATGACAGGATAAAACAAATAGAAAAAAAGAACCCCCACAAATCCACCCACTCCTGCTCACTGAATATGTCAGATACAACAAGAAAAAATGTTGCCAAACTAATTACTATTAACTTTTATTTTGTGGATTCCCCTCTCTTCTGTTTCTAATAGATTTTTCTTCTTTATTCCTAGTTCATTAAAGCATAAAGCATGGTCTTAGACCTCATTGACTTCAGGGCTGGCTCTAGGCACCAGCAAACCAAGTACATGCTTGGGGTGGCACATTTTCAGGGGCGGCATTCCGGCCATCTTTTTTTGTTTTTGTTTTTTGTTGCTTCGGGCGGCAAAAGCCTAGAGCCGGCCCTGGCAGCAGCAGTGCGTGGTGCGCGCAGGGTGCCCTGGGGCTGCGGCGGTTCACGCAGTGGGGGAGCAGCGCCCGTACCTTGTGGCTGGGACGAGCAGGAGACACTCGGGCTGGGGGCCGCCCCGTGGGGCACAGGGAGCCGCCTGCAGGTACCGCAGGGCGGCCACCCCCCAGTGCCGCAGCCGGGGCTGGGCGAAACAGCCCGAGCTGCCCAGGGACTGCAGCAGGGCAGTCAGAAGCAGAAGCAGCAGCGGGGCCATAGAGGGCGGGGTGCTGTCATGCGGGGCCCGCATCCCGCTCTCCGGGGCTCCACTCCCTCTGGGGCTACCCTGTCCCGGCTCCTCAGCCCCCTGCCGGGGTGGTCCCCCAGCTCTGCCCTCCCGGGTCCGGCCGGTCCTGGAGGTGGGATCCCTGGCTGGAGGGACCCTGGGCTGAGGCATGGCCCGAGAGCCCCACTGCTTACCCCGACCCTGCCAGTGCCGGACTGGCTGGAGGCAAGGGGGGAGCGGGCGGAGTCAGCACTGGTGGGGGGGAGCCCAGGGCTGGGGTGGCAGGGGGTGCGGGTGGGGTGGGATAGGTGGGAGAGCCCAGCGCTGGGGCGGCAGGTTGTGTGGGTGGGGGGGGAGGAGAGATCCCAGGTCTGGGGCGGCAGGGGGTGCGGGTGGGGGGGCGGAGAGAGAGACCAGGCCTGGGATGGCAGGGGGTCTGGGTGGGGGAGGGCACTGGTGGGGGGGGGGGTGAAAGCCCAGGGCTGGGGTGGGGAGCAGCCAAAAATTTTTTTGCTTGGGGCGGCAAAAAACCTAGAGCTGGCCCTGATTGACTTATACAGGACGTAAGCACATGCTTAACGTGCTTTTCTGAATAGGCATGTTTTCCTGAATGTGGGTCTTTGAGGGATGATAAAACCCCAGTCAAATATGAAACTCTATGAAAATAGAAATAGGTGAATATTGACTCAAAGGACTTAGCAGGCCTCTCTCATGTATCTGGTAGCAATGGGATAAAAAAGACCCACTGTTTAAAAAACAAAAACAAACAAACCAACCAAAACCCATGCTGTTGAAACCTCTGTTCAAATTGAGGACATTCACTCCTTTCTAGAGACAAATAAATTGTGCTTTCCGTTAAAATAGCCATATTTCCTCCATGTATACAACTCCCTCCCCTAAATATTTGCTAAACCAGAGCTGCTCTGATGGAGGAATCTCATGACACTCAAGTTTCTTCTATCTTCCTTTTTTCACCTAAGACAAAAGGGAACTTTCAAACTTTGGATGAAGAGTGAATCAGCTGAGCAGACTGTAGATAGAACATGCACGTCAAGTGTTTTGTTTTGAATTGAAACCCTGATCAGGTTTTGATTATAACAGAAAGGAAAATATCTTTTTCTTCTATTATTAACACAGCAAATAACTGCTTTGGTAATTAACGTTTCAACCAGTATGCTTCATTTTTCATTAATCTGTCAGTGCACCACCGAATATACTCATAAATCTACCCCTCCCCCCATCTCCCCCCACACCATAATTTAGAACTCCTTTCTCTACAGAGTTTAAATCCACCCTGTAAAGATTTATGACTCAAGATCTATATTACTGCAATTGATAGTGAACTTCAAATAAAATGGCAATACAAATCCATAGGGCCTGATTCTCATTTATACAAAGGCTATTTTCATCACATTGGCAGTGTAAAGAAGGGGTTTAAAGTGAGCATAGATCCCTGTACACTGCCAAAGTTGTGTAAAAAGGCCTTAGTGTACATGGGAATTCAGGCCATAGTGTCTGATCATGGAGATGCAATAACTGTAATCCAGACAACCGACTAGATCGATAATAAAATGGAAGTTGCATTCAATTAGCCCTTAGAAGTGTCAATAACAGAGAGTGGGATGTGACGTCTAGTTTCAATTCTATTTTGGTTCTTAAACTGCGCTCATCACCACAGTATCTGAGAGCTTTCCAGTCATGCATTAAGCAACATGACTCACATCTGGCATGTCTGTGTTCTCTTATCCTCTCGCCTGCTGGAGGAATGTCAGCAGAGGAGTGTTTTGTTTTGAAATGTATTTTATATATAGTTGCTAGATGTTTATGTTCGAGAAGGCAAGGTCAGAGAAATGAGCCTTGTACTTGGACCAGCATTTGTTGAGTCTGTGATGGTCTTTAGTTCCTGTGGAAATTCGTTCCTCAGTCTTAGGCTGGCCCCCGAGAAAACTCTGTCTCCTGCACAGATCAGCTTTACCCTCCTTGAAGAAAGTTCCATTGTGCCAGAGGAGCAAAATTGTTAACCACAGTCTTCATCCTGGAGCTTTAGGCAATCTTTATGATACCCTGGGTCCAGGCCATTGAGCTCCTTCTACCTACATGGTACCTACTAATATGTAATAATGGGCTCTTCAGTCTTGCAGACAAAGGTATAACATGATCAATGGCTGGACATTGAAGAGAGACAAATTTAGACTGGAAGGAAAGAGTAACTTTTTTAACAGTGAGAGTACTTAACCATTGGAACAATTTACCAAGGGTAATGGTGGATTCTCCATCACTGACAATTTTTAAATTGAGATTGGATGTTTTTCTACAAGATCTGCTCTAAGAATTATTTTGGGGAAGTCCTATAGGCTGTGTTATACAAGAGGTCAGACTAGATGATCATAACGATCCTTTCTGGACTTGAAAACTATGAATCAGGGTCGAGGCTATGAACTTGATTCAAAATTCTATGGAAAACCAGTATAGGGGGCCGAGGACAGGTTTGAGATGTTTGTAGCAGGCATTGTTGTTGAAGAGACGTGCTGAAGGCTTCGTGCCCAGGTATGTTGCATTGGTGTAGCTCTGCAAAGAGGTGACAAAGGCATGAATAACTGATGCCATGTCATTGTTCTTCAGGATGGGATGGGATTTGCTAACCAATCAGATATGATAGAAAACATTACTCACAGATGGTGCTATGTGAGAGTTTAGCATCAGTGAAGAATCCAGGAGTACTCCAAAGCTATGGACTGAATTGACTAATTATGGGTGTGTACTGTCAATCAAAGGATACTGCCTGTGCCAGCTCATGCTAGCTTTGTTTTTGGTGTCTCAGAGTATTGTCCCATATTTCGTTCGAATATTAAACTCCAAATGTCAAGGGGCATGAAGATACTCCCTAATATAAAGCATTCATCCATCTTACCTTATTTCCTTGTACCACATTGTACCTCTATTTCATAACACTCGCCCATCTAGCTTTTGACAGTTTTTGTATTTTGCTTAAATCAAGTGCTGAGCTATACTTGTCCCTGGGCATTGTGGGATATATGCCTTGGCATAAGTGAGCAAGAATTAGCATAGTACAATTCAGCAAGATTACCCAACATACACACATTATATTAATATCATGCACATTATTAATGTGCTGTATATGTGTATGTATGCATATAGCTTATATGCATTGGTTAACATCAGCAAAGTGGCTGATGATAGTTCTACACAGCATTTGGTGCTCAGCTCTGAGGCAGGTTGTAGACACTCAGGCCTGATGAAGGTGTTTATCATCCTAACATACATAAACATATAGCAAACATATTGCAAAATCTCATAACTTCATATACAATGAGGATACATACATTTCAACAGGACAGTAATGTTCAACAGATTGTGACTTTTCTGATGATACCCCACATGGCATATTTTGTACAAAATATATCCTGACCAGATACATGTGGTGAATATGTGGGTACAGGGTGTTATTTTGAGGTAGAGTGTGTCACAGCCACAATGTGAATGGCTTCTAAGTCTGCTTGTGAATCAAGCCCCACAAATCAAAATGTTTCATTCTGGAATTGTCAGAACAAAAGATTTTGACATTTGAAAAAAAGAATCTTTCTTCAGCTGAAACAATTTGCCAAAATAGACACGGATTTGTGAAATAGTGCGGTTGACCCAAATCTGTATTTTTCAGCGAGAAATGATCTGGCCAAAAAATTTCACTCAGGTTTTGACACTCCCAGCCCCTGCGGCTTCGCTCCTGGCCTCCGTGTCCGGGGTTCTGACTGCCAACCCCAGCTCCTGGCCCCACACCCGGGGCTCTGTTCCCGGCCCAGCTCCACACCCGAGGCTCCGCTCCCGGCCCCTGGTCCCACGCCTGATGTCCCGGTCCTGCGCCTGGGGCTCCGCTCCCAGCCCCAACTTCTGGCCTTGACTATCGGCCCCATGCCTGGGGCTCCATTCCTGGCCCTGGTGCTGGCTGTCGGCCCCAGCAAGGTAAAAAGTTAGGGGACCACTGCTTTACATTTTCCTTATCTGGATTTCCGCAACCCAACTATAAAAAGTGTTACAGCACCACTGTATGAATCATATTGGGACAGGTGTGTAGTTTAGCTTTGAGAGCAGACTGGACTGCTGGAGGATACTTATAGGTGAACTGAGTCATTATCTGAACATCTTCTAAGCCAGAACTGTGAAAGGTTTGCTCGCCTTTTAGTCCCTGTACATATACTGCATTATGATCGTACCTTTTCATCTTCATTAAGTCTAGTATTCCGGATTTTAAATCGTTAAGGCAGAAAGTGCTGTGTAATTACAGTATTCAATTAATCCTGTTAATATCCTACTTATGAAAATGCAAGACTGTAACAGGCTTTGTCTTTAGGCATCTGAGCGTAATATTTAATTAACTTTAACCTTATATGTATGTTGTTCAAAACTGTTCTTTTATACCAGCCCATTAGTGTTCCCACTGATGCACCAAATGTGCCCTTCACAATCTTTGAAGAATGTGATTTAAGATTATATAACAGCACTGAAATTCCCCAGTAATCTTATCAAACAACAAGTCATTTTGCTGCTAATGACTGACACACACTATTTATGCTGCTAATATCTGGAAGAGAGAGCATGATGCCAAGGTTAAATGCTGAGGCAAGAGTTGTGGGGGAGATCATTACTCACACTTGGGTTTTTAAATGTAAAAAAAACCTTTCATCTTGGCAGAATATACAGTATAGCTCTTCAGAGAATCATAGAAATGTAGGACTGGAAGGGACCTCAAGAGGTCATCTAGTCCAGTGCCCTGCACTCATGACTGGACTAAATATTATCTAGACCATCCCTGACAGCTGTTTGTCTAACCTGCTCTTAACAATCTCCCATGATGGAGATTCCACAACCTCTTTGGGCAATTTATTCCAGTGCTTAACCACCCTGACAGTTAGGAAGTTTTTCCTAATGTCCAACCGAAACCACCGTTGCTGCAATTTAAGCCCATTACGTCTTGTCATATACTCAGAGATTAAAGAGCATAGTTTTTCTCCCTCCTCCTTCAATAGCCTTTGATGTAATTGAAAACTGTTATCATGTCCCCCCTCAGTCTTCTCTTCTACAAACTAAACAAACACAATTTTTTTTTCAATCTTCCTGCAGAGGTCATGTTTTCTAAACCTTTAATCGTTAATAATTTTTGTTGATCTTCTCTGGATTTTCTCCAGTTTGTCCACATCTTTCCTGAAATGTGGCATGCAGAACTGGACACAATACTCCAATTGAGGCCTTATCAGCATGGAGTAGAGCAGAAGAATTATTTCTCATGTCTTGCTTACAACACTCCTGCCAATACATCCCAGAATGACGTTTGCTTTTTTTGGAACAGTTTTACACTGTTGACTCATATTTAGCTTGTGATCCACTATGACCCCCCAGATCCCTTTCCACAGTACTCCTTCCTAGACAGTCATTTCCCATTTTGCATGTGTGCAACTGATTGTTCCTTCCTAAGTGGAGTACTTTGCATTTGCCCTTATTGAATTTCATTCTATTTACTTCCAACCATTTCTCCAGTTTGTCCAGATCATTTTGAATTTTAATCCTGTCTTACAAAGCACTTTCAACACCCCCTCCCCCACAGCAAAACCTTTATAAGGGTACTTTCCATGTCATTATCTAAATCACTGATGAAGATATTGAACAGAACTGATCCCTGCGGGACCCTACTCAATATGTCCTTCTGGCTTGACTTTGAATCACTGATAACTCCTCTCTGGGAATGAAGAAAGAGAAGTCCTTGTGGCACCTTAGAGACTAACAAATTTATTTGCGCATAAGCTTTTGTGGGCTAAAACCCACTTCATCAGATGCATGGAGTGAAAAATACAGTAAGCAGTTTCATGTGCTGTAATATTTATACTTCTTACTGTCTTTTTCACTCCATGCATCTGATGAAGTGGGTTTTAGACCACAAAAGCTTATGCGTCAATAAATTTGTTAGTCTCTAAGGTGCCACAAGGACTCCTCGTTGTTTTTGCTGATACAGACTAACACAGCTACCACTCTAATCTCTGGGGATGATTTTCCAACCAGTTGTTCACCCACCTCATAGTAGCTCCATTTAGGTTGTATTTCCCTAGTTTGTTTATACTGGTTGTTTATGCCTGCTTATTGCAAAATGGCATCAATATGTGCATTTGTTTTACAGCATTTTTTGTTCACATTTTCCTTTACTCCCACTAGCTTTCTTAAACTGCTAATGTAACAGTACCCTTCCTCCTGTAAACTTGCATCTACAGCAACTTCGTCTTCAGTGGGAGCACTCAGGGGGACCACATAGGCCCAGGTTCTGCAAATGCTTATACATGTGCTTGGCTCTATCTATAGAAAGAAAAAATAATAAAGTAAATGCTCATTTTTAAAAGTTTAGAGATGGTTTGGGGGTCAATCCTGCAAGTCAGTGTGAATTAAGGGCTCTCAACACCTTGCAGAATTAAGTTCTTAGCCTCTGAAAAACAATGTTTTTATTGAAAATCAATGGGCCAAATTCAGCCCTAATGTGAGCGACTGCAAGAAAACTGACTTCAGTGCAGGTCCATTTCTATTTGTAGCTAAAATAAAAACACACTAAAATATAAAACAGATATTGTAATCAGCTGAAATACGGGGGAATCCTGCCTCCAGTGAACAGCCCAAAT
Source organism: Emys orbicularis (assembly GCF_028017835.1). Taxonomy (NCBI): domain Eukaryota; kingdom Metazoa; phylum Chordata; order Testudines; family Emydidae; genus Emys; species Emys orbicularis. The sequence goes on along the minus strand of NC_088685.1, from coordinate 27,347,436 downwards.
AAACAGCCTGAGTCTAAGCAGACCCACAGAGATCAAGGTGAGAGGATTTCTCCCTCAGACTGCTCAAGGCTACCAATGCAGTATGCCCTGCAGTTGCTTGGCTCCCCATACATGGGGGATTAGATCTTGATACATGCGGATCAAGGATCTTCAAAAGTTCTGCCACTACGTGTCTCCCATTCCATCATCCTCTCTCCCTCTTGAGCTTTGTATTCTGACAGTTGTTTTGACCTTCTACTCTAAGTGCCTCTATGCATACAATATTTTCCTGTTCTTGCATGACACATAAACTCTCTTGTCCTTCATCAAATCCCTTGTTGTCTGCCCAAGGTCATTATGTTTTTGGTTAGGGACAAGTAGTGAAAAGTCCAGGGTCTGCTTTGTACCAGTCACCTCACAGAGAAACATATTTGTGTCAATTAAGTGTTCCTTTGTAATTTGGCTATACTAGTGCAGACAAACTGTGCTATGCTCAAGCCTGAGAAGAAAAATACCTGCCCAAGACAGGTTAAAAAAATGGGTCTATGGTCAGCCTAAAATAGGCTTATTTCAGGAGTTAGATAATTTCTTTTAAGATCTTAAAGGTCCTAATCTATGGATCTTACAATCTAAATGGACAGGCAGACTCTTCTGAATGAGTAAAAAGAGCGTGTGATAAGAGTGCGGATTTAGGAAAAAAATTCTGCTAGTAATGAAAATCTGAAAGGCATGTATGCTACATGTAATCACACCATGAATTCACCATTAAATAAAATAGGAATTAATGGGCAGTAGGGGTATATCTATCGATTAACTCATTACTGCCTGCCATGTTCTTATTATTGTTTTTTAAGTTCTCACTGGTAGCTGTCAATAACTTAGTTTCTATTGGTGCTTTCCAAGATCTCTTAGCAAGAATGGGAGTTAACTGTCAACTGCCACATTAGCACATGTCTGTCAGTTCTAGTTGTGTAGGACCAGCTGTGACAGGGCGCTCTCAGCAGCACCCTGATCACTGACATTGCTGAGGTCAATTATACACAATTAAACACTTTCTGTTGGGGGAAATGTGAGCATCTGGGTGACAATCACTGGGCTAACAAGGTCATTGGGAAAATATAAGGGGAAGAAACAGGAAGCAAGGGACAGCTCAGAGGATGAGCCTGGGCTGGGCAGTGAGGGCTGCAGGGAAACCTACCTTTGCTGTAAGCCTGCGTTGCACGGTATTACTATGTAAGAGGGGAATAAATATACACCTTGGTGAAAGATAAACAGCCCGATGTGTGTTTATGATTGTGAAACCATCTAAACTGGACAGGCAGTGAGGTTCATTGGGTAGTGACAGAGGAGCCCTCTGAGACATGCTAAGAACACTTGAAGCCTATGATCCTTTCAGGTCTCCTAAATTAAGAATAGACCTTCACTTGGAGGAGAGCACTGTCAAGTAAACCTAGCTCTTTTGAGGAAGCAGTGCTGGTGGTTCTGCTTGTGCCACTCTTTCCTCTGAGTCAGTAATGAATACGGGTGTACAACACCAGCAGAGTTATTTTGTATGGATTACATGAATATCCCACTGCCACATTCATTCACAAGACAACCCCCTGCTGGCTTCCATGAAAGTCTGAGTTCATTTAGAAACCAAACCTCCATTGCTCCCCACTCCAGCCTCAATTTTCAATGGAGAACACTAGACAGATTGTCAGACTGCCCTTTCCTCATCATTTAGCATTTTTGGGGTCTGAAATGTGTCCTCCCTGGGTTTGGGGCTATGTTTCTGTGTGACTCTGGCCCCCGGGGGTCTTCATAAGTATCAAGTGCCAGCTTTGCCCTTCACAGCATTCCCTGATTGGACAAGTCTATCAGGAGACAATCCATTCCCACAGCCAGGAAACAGTCCTTAATGGCAAACTTTGTTTAGAGATCAATAGACAACTTCACTTTATTTTCCAAATGTGAAGTCTAATAAAATGGACCGGTCAACATGATTGTAAAATAATCTATTCAAAAATCCCTCAGTGAAAGGCATCCTAATGTATGTAGTGTTTCAGACTCCAGAGACATTGAAAAGATTACCATGAGCTCCTTCGTGCATTACTGATATGCCTGCATGCATTTGGGGGCAGTGAAAGCAAATCACGTCACTCTGTGGAAGTTATGCTGGCATAAACAACATTGATTGAATTTAGCTGACTCATCCCTTTATCCTTTTTTATTTCTACAGCAGATACAACTTAGCACAGACATTTCATTTTTGAACAGTGTGCCTTTTTACTTTGGGTTTTCATAAATCAATTACTTTGAGCTTCATGCTGAGTTAATATTTTTATGTAAGTTTCCACACAGCATGTGAATTCACTAGAGAGGTTTGAAAGAACTTGGGCTTTATCAAGCATCCTTCCTGAAAATAAGTGATGGTGTCCAACTGATGATCTTGGGACCCGATCCAATGCCCACTGAAGTCAATGGAAGGACACCCATTGATTCAGTGAACTTTGCATCAGGCCTTTAGTGAATCCCCTCAGAGGGCTCTTTATAATGTACCATAGTTTCATTTGGAATCTTGGACTGAAATTAGAATGGAATTAATGTAAGTGGAACACCTGCACACTATCCACAAACCCAGTAGATTTTCATTCTACAGAGGATCAGTTAAAAGGTTTTCTTTTATCACAGAGTCCTAGAAACTAGACTTCAAAGTCACCTTTTAGTCCCTTCTCCCACTACATCAGGACAGGGTTATTTCCTACAGTACACTTTCCAGTGTGTTTCCCCATCCAATTATAAATTACTGTCTCCATTGCTCCATCTTTTCTCATATTCAGTGATATGAATTCAACCAAAAATACCAGGTTAATCTTTTATGAAAATGATGCTGATTATTCCAATGTAATCACCCAAATGTCAGGGATTAAGAACACAGTGTTTTTCTAAATTAAATTACGTTTCATTCTGTTACTTAGAAAAGTCTTCTGAATATTCACAATGAAATGTGTAAATTGGCTTGCAGAATTCAAATACACATATATTGATATGTAAATAAGGCACCTGAACACAAGAAGTTTTCATAAAAGTATTAGCTTCTTTCTAAATTCAAATTCATTGACAGTGCTCCATTGGTCAGTTATTGAAACAGCTTGAATTTTCACCTGTAATCCATTTGCCTTGTTTCATTTTGGGTCTTTTTGAAGTAAATTCAAGTGCTCAGTAGAAATTTATATTGAAAGAAATAAACTTGTGATTGCTGTAATCAAAGCTGTTTCTCAAGCAGGAACGGTTTTGTCTATGGCATAAATGATAAACTAGTGAGAGATAGCACTACTTTGATTCGTGAGTGGCCCACTGGTCATCTTTTGAATGTAGAAATAATTACACACTTTTTATGCTGGGACTCAGTTACATGCAGCCATCTATAACAAAGCTATGGGGCTTGATTGGTGCTATGGAATGTTGATTTTTCTTGTTCAGCACGGGCAAATAAAAATATTTAATCCAACAAGATGTCAGTGACTGATAGTAGGACTCAATCTGGGGGGAAAAAAACACAACCTATTCCTCCAATATCTAGCTGATTAGTTTAACTGGCTAAGGGTGCAAATCGGTGTAGCTGCATAAAATAGAAGAGGGGTTAGCCCAGTAGCTTGAGAAAAAACAGAGCCAGCATTTCAGAGAGGCTCTGTACTAGGGCCTGATCCAACTCCCATTAAAATCATGGAAAGACTCCCCTGTAGTTCAATTACACTTGGATTGGGCCTTAAATAAGGAAAAGTAAGCGTAAAATAACCCAGAATTCATGGTCAGTCCTAGTTAAAGGGATTATCATCATGAAAGAGAACAGCTAGAGTCAAAGTCAGGATCATTAAAGTCTCCAAGTCCCCGGCGTACCTAATGTATTGTCAGTGTTATGATAAGTGTTTTCTATGTAACAACCACCGGTTTTAAAGCCATCCAGTTTTACAATTAAATCCCAATATCTGCATACTTGTCTTGGTCTGTGTATGTGTTCATTTGTGAACTTTGGGTCACAAAATCACCATTTGGATACACTGGAACCATACTGTACTTTCCCCTCTTATGTTTACACTGCACCATTCCTCAGCAATTGGCTCACGGGCCTGAACCATTTACAATAAATGAAATTAAAGGTCAGAGTTTTCACGCTTCACCAGTGATGATTCAGCAGGCGGCAGCCTACTATGTCAGGGTGAAATTCATTCCCTTGCGAGGACAAGGCCTATACCACTCTTAGCCCTATATTGAGGTTTTAAGGGAGTCTGAAGTGGTGCCTCACCCTTGTGTTGGCTGTCTGCACAGAGAGGGATTTCACGGTTATTGCATATAGGATGTATTAATAACTAGATTATTTTAAGGTGCGTACTTGCTTTCCAAACCCTTATTATCCATCCAATATTTTAGTTATATTCATGGCAGTTTGTTATTTAAAACACTGTTTTAAGTGGCCTCCCATTGACCTTATATTATATCTTGTTCTGAGCCTTCCTGGCCCCCCTGTATCAGACAAGTAAAGTAGGGCAATGTTTGCATGTTCGGAGCATGGGCTCAAACAGAACTAACTGAGCATTTCATTAAGTCTGAACACCAGGAGGTGAATCTGCTGTTGAGAGATGGCCTGAGGCTGACCCCAAAAAGTAAGAAACTCCTAACAAGATCAGGGAATTGAGATACCTTCTGGCTCACTAATCTCATTAGCTCACTTGTCAACCAACCTAAACTAAAATCTCTTTACGTGGTGTATTGCAGCATTTACTATAGCCCCCCTTATTTGGCTGTTCTTTTCTGACAATCAGTGGGCCAGGATTGTGAAACTGAGTCCCTAAATCACATTTTGGTGTAGAGAGGCCACACAAGTTCCACTTAAAACTCACAAACCGTTATTTTGAAAGTTTGTGTCTATCTAAGGTCTCCGTTATCATAGTATCTGAACACATCATACCCTAGCAAAGTAGGGAAGTGTTATTATCCCCATTTTACAGATAAGAGGCACAGAGGGATTAACTGACTTGCTGAAGGATACATGGGAAGTCTGGGGCATAATAGGGAATTGAAACCAGATCTCCAAGTCCCAGGCCATCTTTTCCATCCTGTGCCTCACTCTTGTGACGTGCTCTCCGCAGACTTGAATGTTATCCTGGATGCCTAACGTTAGCCATTTAAGTTTGAGAAAGTGTTGACGGAGGTCCTTATCCTAAGGACCTCTCTCTGTGTTCCATGTATTTAAACAACTAACAGTAAATGAAGAACAGACTGGACAAGACAGAAAGCTTATGAACCCTCTGCTTACTCATAAGGGCCAAATTTGGCTCCTAACCTGATTGATCAATATGTGTACCTTATGACAAATTCCAAAGAATCACATTAGCTACTCCAATAGCCCCTATTTTTATTTCTTACATTTTACCACTTTTTTAAAATAAATATACACAAAAGAGGGGTATGTAATCTGCACATACAAATATAGATATAAATATGAAGAAGCAAAAGAAAACACACCATACTAAAGTAAAAGTTAACTCCCAATGTGAGCATATCCTTAAACATTTTGCTGAACAGGGATGGACTTTAGCATATACTTTAAAAATCTGGCCCTTAAGTATGTGTTTGAATTTAGGCACATATGTATGAATTTTATTCCACAAGAAATCAAATCACATTGGTATAAAATATAGTACATAACAAACTAGGGCATTTCAGATGCAGTATGTTAGATAAAAAGAAGGAAGGATATAAATATTGTGGAAGAAACAAAACTCCACTCTCAGGTTGGAAGCAACAAAATCAGAGACTGCTTTATTCAAGAAATTGCAAGGGAAGAATACAGCTGGCAGAGAGCATCTCTGCCTCAGTTTCTCCAAAGTACAAGCAAAATCACACAAGCATTTATACCTCTTTGTGACGTGCATTAATTAAAAACATCTGCATTTTATTTAGGCTATTTGCTATCTATTCCAGTATTTTCTCACTTTCTCTTCTCAAAACATCGTTATCTCAAGGCTAGGTCACACTGACTATTCTGCTGTTTTCCACTCGCTTCTGACGTGAGCCCTGCTTCTACAGGTCTCGCGATATTAGGCTAAGACTTAACTCAACAGTTGTTCTGTCTCTGACACTTAAATGGCTGCACTTAAACCCTCTCTTTCTTTCCCTGCTTCCACAATAGACAGAGTTAAGAAGTCCACTAACAGTGCCAAATATTTTATTATGTGTGTGTTTGTATGCATCTGTGGCCCCAGTTTGACAAAGGACTTGTTTGGAGAAGGAAGTGATTTGGCTAGTGGAAGGGATTTTTGTAGTTGTTCAAACATCCTGGGGCCTACACGTGTGGGATCTATAAGACCTTGAACCCAGGCTAAATCTGGGAAGGTTTGAGGTTCAGCATGTGTGCTTCTAAGTTCCAATATTTAGAAAACAATGACAGTGTGTAAGCAGTTGTAATAATAGATTAACACTGGGTTACATGAAAGCTATTTTTTCTGATTGCTATTGTGTATTAGAAACAATGGGTTACTGGAGACTGAACTCACACTGTTTGAAACTTCAGACTGGAAGGTAAAACACATCAAATATTGACCATGCAATGATGATTTTGTTCCTTTGGTAACTTTAATTTTATATGAATCTCTGTTTTTGATTTGTCTTTTATGATTAAGTTCATATGCAGATACCATTTCCAGGCAGCACTTCTGAGAGCCATAGCCGTATATCTCCATTTTTTACTGCACATCACTATTAAAAACCTCTGGAGAGACATTACAAACATCTGTACTAAACATCTGCTTAGTTTGGTTGTGCAAAATATTCTGCTACAAATTCATTTAAATCAGCCCACTTCTTCCTTGCATTATATTGTATTATATTGCCATTACTGACTGAATAAAAACAAAGTGTACACACAGAGTGATTGCCATGAAAACTGCCAGCATTTGCCAGTTGGCACCTATTAGCCTCTGAAGTGCCACAGTTTATGCTTAGAACAGGTTATAGAACCAAAGTGATTGTGTGGTATCTTGGTAACTGCTGACTTTCCTGACAACCACTGCATAATATATCATTTCTAAGACAAGTCTGAGATGATTTACCTCTTTTTTTTTTTTGAGATGCTGTGCTCAATTTCTTGACATCAGGATGGATTGCTCATATTAATCAGTCTTTGCTTGTATTTTGTAAAAGCGTTTGATCAAAGGAACAAGATTTCTATTTGCTTGCATAGCAATGAAAAAAGAAAATAACATTTGATTAAATTAATGTAAGCATCCCCACAAACAGACAATATTCTTTTAAATGGCTGTCTAATTCAGGGGAGGGCAAACTATGGACCACGGGCTGAATCTGGCCCATCAGGGTTTTCAATCCGGCCTGTGGGATTTCTAGCCCAGTGGTGCAGCAGGTTTAAGGCAGGTTCCCTGCCTGCCCTGGCCCTGCGCCGCTCCCGGAAGTGGACGGCACCACGTCCCTGCAGCCCCTGGGGGAGAGCCGGAGCCGCTCGAGGTAAGTGGCCGGATCCCGCACCCCGAACACCTCCTGCACCCCAACCCTCTGCCCTGAGCCCCCTAACCCCCTGCCCTAAGCCCCTGCTGCACCCCAACCACCTGCCCTGAGCTCCCAACCCTGTCCTAAGCCCCCTGCTGCATCCCGCACCCCCTCCCACACTCCAATGCCCTGCCCCAGCCCTACATTCATGGCCCTGCATACAATTTCCCCACCCATATGTGGCCCTCGGGCCAAAACGTTTGCCCACTCCTGGTCTAACTGGTATAATATCAACATTTTTCAATTTCCATTTCCCAATTTCTGCTACTTCATAAAGTACATTCAAACCATTAAGCAAGAGTAATAGGTATCATTGGCCTGGGTTTATGAAGTTGATACACCTTGGAAATTCTTAAGATAGCTGGCTAGAAAGATATTTCCTCCAATTAAATCAAAGTTTTCTCACTCCAACGTTTCTATCAAATAGTTTACATAATGATGGCACCTTCTTGTTCTAAAATATTTGAAAGTTTAAGAAACACAATATGTTGATCAGGGTTTTTAACTGCATTTAAAAATAAATCTAGAAAAACAGACTGACTTATGGATATTTTTGTTGATGAAGGGACATAGTGTATTATGACAAAAACTCTATTACTAAGGTGATAGTTTACTCTAAGCAAATTTCCCTCAGATGGTACATAGAAAAAAAAATGTAAAAACCCCAACAACTCTACAATACCAAATTTATGACACCGAGAGAACTAATGGTATTTCTAATGCCCAAAAGAGCTCAGAAAAAAGCTACTTGCCCAGGGAGTGTAAAATTTTGCAAGACTGCTATAAATTAAATAGCCACAACTTTAAAGAGCCAAAGAGAAGCAAACAAACATTAGGATTTTCATTACAAGAGCTGTATTAACTATATATATATATATATATAGTTAATACATATATATAAATATATATATTTTAAGAAAGATGTATTTTATTACTTTACTTGTCATCTAGTAGTGAGATTGGAAAGGAAGTGGCTGAATAAGGATGGTTCACTGACCAGAAGTCTGCATTATACTTGTATTTTCTTTTGAGCCATGCTCAGGGTCTCTCTCTTTACCTAAGAACTCTCAGGGCAGGTCTACACTACAGTCCGGATCGACGCTCTGAGATCAATCCACCGGCGGTCGATTTAGCCGGTCTAGTGAAGACCCGCCAAATCGACAGCAGATCGCTCTCCAGTCAACCCCTGTACTCTACCCCCAACGAGAAGAGTAAGGTAAGTCAATGGGAGATTTTATCCCGTCGACCCCCCCCATGGTGTAGACCCTACGGTAACTTGACCTATGGTACATCGACTCCAGCTACGTTATTCACGTAGTTGGAGTTGCGTAGCATAGGTCAACTTACCACGGTAGTGTAGACGTAGCCTCACTCTTCTATGCAGAAGTGAAAATGGAGAGAATGAGAATAGGGAAAACCTTCCAAGAACTTGACATGATTCCAAAATGTAGTTGTGATCTTCGCATTCATGACTTTTGGATAATATTTTACACCCACTCTACTATCAGCCTCACTGCATTGCATTTTCAGGTGTATAGTATTTTTAACTCTGCAGTAACACAAAATAGAATTTTATGGAATTTAGCTTTGTAGTGAGGGAAGACTTTGATTTTCTTGATATTATTATAGATAATTTGTATTGCAATAGAACCTAAGAACCTCAGCAATGGACCAGACTCCATTATGCTAGGTACTGTTCAAATGCAGAACAAAAATGGTCTCTGCCCCAAAGAGTCTTACACTTGTATTGAAAACAAGAGACAAAATGTGGCGACAGATGGGGAAAGCACAAAGAAAAATGTGATAATATTGTTCAGCATAATAGGGAGTGATCTTAGTACACCATCTACTTAAGCATTGTCCACTTTTTTGTAAGCATTGTGGTGAAAGAGAGTTTTAAAGGAAGGATTTGGAGGAAGATAATGAGGTAGCATTGCAAATGCTTTAGGAGAATTCTTTCCAAACATGAAGAGAAGCACAGAAGTGCTTGTTTAAAATTTTAACAAGTGGGTGATGAAGGTTGAATGAATCAAAGGGACATTTTTCATTTTAAATGGAGATGGGTCCAAGCTATAAAATTCAGAATGGAATGCAGAGTAACCCTTCCTAGCGTTTGGTCAGCATCTGGATACAAACACTCCAATCTTAAAACTGAGTCTTGAGTCAACCTGACTGTATAGAACCGTGGTCCTCAAACTTTTTACCTCATGCCCCTCCCCCCCTTACCACTATCCACCCTCCCCCCCAACCAGCCGGGACCAGGAACGGGGTCACAGCTCTGGGAGGTGGGATGCAGAGAGGGGTAAGGGGGCCAAGACTGGGGCTACAGCTGGGGGCGGAGTGGGATGGGAGCAGGGCAAGGAGTGAAGCCTCGGCCAAGGGCCGAGCCTAGCAGCCAGGGCCCTGTGCCAGCATCCGGGGCCGGGAACAGAGCTGGTGGGTGCTGTTCCCTCCCTGATCCCGTGTGGGCTGGCCTGGGTCCCAGCTGCCCTAGGGGGGTGCACCCCACAGTTTGGGAACCTCTGGTATAGAGGATTATACTATGGTTTAAGAAATCCAGTATTAATGAATGCAGATTTCTTTCTTAAAATATACAGTGAAAAGAATGGTATGTTTTAAAACATTGTCCTGAGCTTGATAATCAATATATACTTAATTATATTGATTTTTTTAAAATCTAATCTAATCTAAATACATGGGAAAGATATTGCTCTGTGGAGCTGCTCTAATAATAAAATCAAATGGCTAAGCATGAAGAGTTTTATAAGTGAACAAAACTGATTTAAGCTGAACTGGTAAGCTCAATGTCAATCAAAGTTTAACAGAATTTTATCACTTTCGGACTTGACAAATGAGACATTGTTTAGATTTCTCCAAGTTTCTATGATATAGTTTGAAACTTCACTTGGAATCCTCTCAAAGTAAAAGGGATGTCCCAGGAATCTAATTTTGGGCCTAGTCCAGCACCCTTTGCTCAGGCACAACTCCCATAAATTCAAGATTTGTTCCTTTGTTTGTATGGTGCTTTAATGTGAAAATCAATATGGTGGATTGATAGTAGGTCAGCAAAGACAATTAAATGAGGACCTCAGGATTTCCCCAGTAGCAGGAAAAATAGCTTGTATGTTATTTTGTTTTATTTCAAATCATCAGCCACAGCAAGGGTTCTCTACTCTGCCATTATTATTTTTGTATTATCAACATATGAGAGGAGGATTAGCAAGCATATGTGAACAATACAAGGCAGGCAACATAATTGCAGTTTATAACATGTAAGAATCCTCCTGTAATAATACTGTTACTGTAGCATTTTTTTATGCCCTGTCTTTAAGACCTTGCAGCTAATTCTGCTCGTCCTACTCCTTTGGAAAGGATGGGGCTATGCTACTGGTGTCTGAACCCCCAACCTCTCTGAATATTGGGCTTGATTTGAAGCCCAGTTAAATCAATACAAAACCCCTCGCTGACTTATGTGGGATATAGAGCAGGCCCATAATGACTTAAGCGAGTCCCAGTTCAGTACTTACACATATGACTAACTTCAAGTATGTGAGTAGCTCCAATAAAGGGAATAGGGCTACTTACATGCTTACGTTAGGTACATGCCTGCTGATTTGGAGCAGATTAGCATTTGCATTACTTTTATCTTCTCTGGTCTGAAATGACCCTTCGATAGCAAACAAAATGAAAAGAAGAGTCCATTTTGCCTTATCAACCAATTCATCACAGGAGTACTATAAAGGCTGACTGTGCACAATATGTGAGATTGTAGGGGAAAAAAATATATCGTGGCTCATGAAGCACTTCACTGAAATGCAGCATTCCTGCTGCAAGAGGCTGAGAGCACCTTTTTCAGAAGGACCCACAGCCTGTAAGTTACATTGATCATGGTGTCAGAGTTGTTCAGCTAAACTAACATAACAGACTCCATAGAGGAAACCTCTAGATGAAACAGGTACTTCATTTGTTCTTGGAGTCCTCAACTATGCTGGCTCAGTGTTGTCTATGGGGCTGCAGTTCTCTGCCCATCTATTATTTTTCCATGGCAAAGGATAGGTTGCCCACACATACCAGGAAAGATTTAGCACAGCTGTTAGTGTTCCTTTGTGTTGGGGAGATGCCTTTCTTGACAGCACATATTTATGACAAATAGCACTCTTGTATCCTAGCATTGTATTTATAGTGCAAGAAAAATGTCTTGCTATTTGAACAAAATGTGCTATAAATCAGAGATTTTTGCAGTGACAGAGGTTGGTCTCAGCTGCCATTGAAGTCAATGGGAGCTTTCCAATTGACTTTAATGAATACAGGATTGGTCCCTATGTGGAGGTTAGTTATTCCATTTAAATCATGAATAAAATTGAAACACTAGTATTCTTTTATGGTGTAGGGGTCAATTTGGGGGGGGGGGGGAGATGGGTGAGGGGGATGCATGTCACAATTATAAACACTAATCCTCACAGACACCTATTACCAGAACCTTGGTTTTACTCTGCCATGTCTTTTCCTAAGCTTTCACACCCTTCCTGTCCTCCATAGCTAAGTGTATACTCTGATTGCTCTCACTATCATATTTCTCTGATACAGAGGAGAGAGGTTGCATGAGACTGTTTTGAGACTCAACATTTCAGAAGAAAGAGTGATAATAAGCTTGGGGGGGCCTTTGTTGGGTAAATATTAGAGGCCACCAGGGGCAAAATTCTGATTTTATTTACATCAGTGTAAATCTGGAGCTTCTCTAGTGAGAGTAATGATATTAAAATATATAGTCTACCCAAAATTACAAATATTCCCCCGTTAATATTCAAGAATATCTTTAGATGTCAAGTATCAGAGGGGTAGCCGTGTTAGTCTGGATCTGTAAAAAGCAACAGAGAGTCCTGTAGCACCTTTAAGACTAACAGATGTATTGGAGCATAAGCTTTCGTGGGTGAATACCCACTTCGTCAGACGCATGTAATGGAAATTTCCAGAGGCAGGTATAAATATGCAGGCAAGAATCAGTCTGGAGATAACGAGGTTCGTTCAATCAGGGAGGGTGAGGTCGTCTGCTAGCAGTTGAGGTGTGAACACCAAGGGAGGAGAAACTGCTTTTTGTAGTTGGCTAGCCATTCACAGTCTTTGTTTAATCCTGATCTGATGGTGTCAAATTTGCAAATGAACTGAAGCTCAGCAGTTTCTCTTTGGAGTCTGGTCCTGAAGTTTTTTTGCTGTAAGATGGCTACCTTTACATCTGCTATTGTGTGGCCAGGGAGGTTGAAGTGTTCTCCTACAGGTTTTTGTATATTGCCATTCCTGATATCTGACTTGTGTCTATTTATCCTTTTACATAGTGACTGTCCAGTTTGGCCAATGTACATAGCAGAGGGGCATTGCTGGCACATGATGGCATATATAACATTGGTGGACGTGCAGGTGAATGAACCGGTGATGTTGTAGCTGATCTGGTTAGGTCCTGTGATGGTGTTGCTGGTGTAGATATGTGGGCAGAGTTGGCATCGAGGTTTGTTGCATGGATTGGTTCCTGAGTTAGAGTTGTTATGGTGCAGTGTGTGGTTGCTGGTGAGAATATGCTTAAGGTTGGCGGGTTGTCTGTGGGCGAGGACTGGCCTGCCTCCCAAGGTCTGTGAAAGCGAGAGATCGTTGTCCAGGATGGGTTGTAGATCACTGATGATGCGTTGGAGAGGTTTAAGCTGAGGACTGTAGGTGATGGCCAATGGAGTTCTGTTGGTTTCTTTCTTGGGCTTGTCTTGTAGCAGGAGGCTTCTGGGTACACGTCTGGCTCTGTTGATTTGTTTCCTTTTTTCCTTGTGCGGATATCGTAGTTTTGAGAATGCTTGGTAGGCGTTGGTCTCTGTCTGAGGGGTTGGAGCAGATGCGGTTGTACCTCAGCACTTGGCTGTAGACGATGGATCGTGTGGTGTGTCCGGGGTGGAAGCTGGAGGCATGAAGGTAGGCATAGCAGTCGGTGGGTTTTCGGTATAGGGTGGTGTTAATGTGACCATCACTTATTTGTACTGTGGTGTCTAGGAAGTGGACCTCCTGTGTAGATTGGTCCAGGCTGAGGTCGATGGGGTGGAAGCTGTTGGAATCGTGGTGGAATTCTTCTAGAGTCTCCTTCCGATGAGTCCAGATGATGAAGATGTCATCAATGTAGCGTAGGTAGAGAAGGGGCGTGAGTGGACGAGATCTGAGGAAGCGTTGTTCCAGGTCAGCCATAAAAATGTTGGCATATTGTGGGGCCATGCGGGTGCCCATGGCGGTGCCACTGGTCTGGAGGTATTCTTGTGTTATGTGAAGGGGTAAATAACACTTCATTATTTACTTTCTCCACACCATTCATGATTTTATAGACCTCTATCTTATCCCTCCTTAGTCATCTTTTTTTCTAAGATGAACAGTCCCAGTCTTTTTAATCTCTCCCCAGATGGAAGCTATTCTATACGCCTAATCATTTTTGTTGCCCTTGTCTGTATTTTTTTCCCAATTCTAATATCTTTTTTGAGATGGGGCAACCAGAACTGCATACATTATTTAAGGGATCAGTGTACCGTGGATTTATATAGTGGCATTGTGATGTTTTCTGCCTTATTATCTCTTTTCTAATGGTTCTTAACTGTCTGTTAGATTTTTTTGACTGCTGCTGCACATTGAGCAGATGAATTCAGAGAACTATCCACAATGACTCCAAACTCTTTCTTGAGTAGTAACAAGTAAAATCCCCCTCTCATTTTGTATGTCTAGTTCGGTTATGTTTTCAATGTGCATTACTTTGTGTGATGGGTTCCCATCGGGGTGCCATTTGGATCTGGGATACTACTTGTTGCCCGTTCTTGGAACCAGCCAAGAAATAACCACAGACAAAGGTCAAACTAGAGCAGAACTGAGAGTTGATTTATTGATTCCCTTATTTGTGTAATTATACTCACACACAACTCATGCATGCTGGCAGGCTGCAGGCACGGGTGTTGGTTTCAATTTCACAGGTGGCTGAGGGTGATCAGGCGACAGCTTCCCGGAGATCGGCCCATTAGGCAACGAGAGTCCCCGAAGTCCCTTCGGATCTGCGGAAGGGCTCTACTGCTTCTGGTCTGGTCATGAGTTCTTGCTATCATTGGTTACATTTCTCTCTGGCCGCTACTGCCATAGGTTTATATACAGTCCCATATATACCTTGATTATCCTTACATGGTAATATTTCGGTTCAAGCCTTGCGATTGGTTTCTTACACTATCTCACTCATTCCTTACTGTAATTGATTACATTTTAATAAGCATGAATACAATTGGTAATATAGAGCAATGTAGCTTTTAAGCAAGCATCTAATGTCTTTCTGCTGCTTGTGGTTTTGTAACAGCATAACAGGAAACTGTACAGACTGCACTTGAAAGGGCAAATGGGGCGGGGGAGGGGGGCACATCTGGCTACATTTCCTGCCCCTTGATCAATGAATCACAATAAGGATCGTCGGACAGCGGCCCCCCAGAACAGCTGGTGGAGCTTGGTGACTCGCTGAACCAATGACCAAGTACAAAAATACAATGAAAAGTATACCAAGAATAATTAATAAGACAACAATGGGGTGCATTAAGACCATTAGAATTCCCAAAGCTCTGGAGGACAAGCCCTTGAAAATGTCCCACCACTGATGCTTGGTTAGGTTGACTATTTCTCTGCCCAGTTGTTCAATCTGGAAGCCTTTAGCTAAAACACGAATTTGGGTGGTAATCTCAGACTGGGCCACCAGTCAGGCCCACTGGGCCACGTTGGAACTCTTGTTTAAGAGCTCGGTCCCAATAGATCAGTTCTGGGAGGGGGGAACGGGCAGGTCGGGTGTGGGAGCTAAAACATCAATGGTTTGGGGTGGGGATGGCACCAATGCACTATGATAGGTGCCGTTGACTAAAACACCAGATACATTGTGGGTACATTGAGTATGGTTATCGGTAAAATTACATTCTTGGCCAGAGGGCAACCAGTAGCAAGAAACATTTTTGCGTGAGGTTGTTACACACATAGATGAAGGTCCCGTGTTAAGAACAGATACCCTATTTTGCAATGGTAAGAACACACAGAGACCCTCCTTCTTGAGGCCTGGCTCAGAGAAGCAGGTATCCTGGAGCACCATTTGCCACTGCAGCATGTCAGAGGAGCTGTCAGGTGTCACCTTCACCCATTCCTCTAGGCGTGACCCCATGGCTGCCAATTTGTTAGTGGGGACTTCTACCTCTATGGAATTGAGAATTCCCATTCCAGCTCTGGCCCCACCCAAGATTGTTTCTCCTAACTCTCGTTTGTATTGGGAAAAGGGGAATCTCCATTTTTGTAGATTTTTAACAGCTTGGGAGCAATTGGGATACAATTGGGATGTGTTTAGAGCCTCCGTGCTAATCACAATGGTGAGTGGT
The DNA here is from genome assembly GCF_028017835.1 of Emys orbicularis. Classification (NCBI taxonomy): domain Eukaryota; kingdom Metazoa; phylum Chordata; order Testudines; family Emydidae; genus Emys; species Emys orbicularis. The sequence continues at coordinate 27,331,504 of NC_088685.1, read as the reverse complement.
ATCACGTCGAGGGACAGCGCTACCTGCTCTGGAAATCCAGGATTGATCTGGCACATTAACAGTGGTGGGGAGAATACCAAGGGCGCTACTGAGACCTCCTGGGGATTCCCTCTGATCCACATGAGAAAGTAATCCCCCAAAATCATTCCCCATCCCTGTGTCCGGGAGGGTGGGGGGGGGGGAGGCACGAAGGATCTCCAGTGTTCTCAGCAGTGGGCAGAAGGCATTCCCAGGGCATCCCACCCACGTGGCGATAGAAACAGGGAGGGGTATGCTGGCCACTATCCGAGACTGATTCCATGGATACAACATTGCATTGGTTATGTTAACTGATTCTACTTCTATAAAGGTTTTGTCAGAGTGCCTCACAAAGGATCCTGGCCCCTGGTCCCCTAATGGGTCATGATATATATACATTCCATTTAACGCAGGGCTATCGAGGGGGGTCACCCCCGCTCCCACTGGCATACTGCCATCGCAGCCAGATGGTAACATTCTGTATTGTTTCTGACCAGGGAACCTGGGGTGCACAGAGTGTGTGATGTTTTCCCCACCAGATTAATCAGAAATTACAAAGGATCCAGGAGTCATCACCAGAATGTGGGGCCAACGTATCACATGGGTCATGGATCAGCAAGGGGTCTCCCCTGGGTGTAAGCAATTGGAAACGGAGGAAGGGGGCCTATATTAAACCATAGCATTCTCTAGTGAGGTGGTGGTTACAGCCAGAGGTCCCACGCTGCCATGGTCAGTCCCAGAAGGCCTCATACCAGTGACTTATGAAGGGGAGACCGAAAAGCGCTATTTTAGTTCTCTCCCCCCCTTCCCCACCGGGCTTCATTTATGGGTGCCCAGATCCCCCCACCAAATCCTTAAGGAGGCTAACATGTGCCGTTAGATCCCTGTTTTCTTCCTGCAATTCCTGGGATCTAACCTATCTTCCAATTTCACTGCTAATATGGCAGCGGAGGTGGAAGTCGCTGAGGCTGTCTGAGCCTGAGCTTTCCATAGGTTATACTCCCTCCGGGCCTCGGTTAAGTCCTGGCGGAGAGCCTCCAGTTCCCTGGTGCACTCTGCTTTAGCGGCTTGCCAAGCTCAACATGTTTGCCACAGAAGCCACACTCTCACAGCGGTCTGTCCCCTTTTATCAGGTTTGTACAATGCTAAATACTTCTCATAATTATTCTTAAGGTCTGGGATTGTGTCCCCTCCTGAGATCACCCCGGGACTCCAGGGATCTGTCCCTAAATTCTGCAGCGATGCCAAAAAGGGCGAGGGGCAGCTCACCACACCCCACTCGCGTTTTTCTGTCTTTTTCTTCTCACTCTTGTCCTTTCTGAACATCGGCATGGTGACCTCCTTTCCCCTCCCGCAGAGACTACCAGGGGTACATCAACCAACCCACTGTGATACTCAAGAGAACAAGATGGGGAATGCCTGACACTATCTGGGACTCCTAGTCTACCCGTGTGATGGTCAGGTTCTGGGAAAATGCCAAGCCTGTTCGTCAGATGCTGCTCGACTTCAATTTAACCCCTTGCTTCCCTCATTCTCCACCATTGAACGTTGCCCGTTCTTGGAACCAGACAAGAAATAACCACAGACAAAGGTCAAACTAGACCTTTTCAGTTGGGAATTGGTCCTGCTTTGAGCAGGGGGTTGGACTAGATGACCTCCTGAGGTCCCTTCCAACCCTGATATTCTATGATTCTATGTGCTCTAATAAATTTGTTAGTCTCTAAGGTGCCACAAGTACTCCTGTTCTTTTTGCGGATACAGACTAACACGGCTGCTACTCTGAAACCTATGATTCTATGATAGAGCAACACTTACTGCTTCCCTTATCTGTGCAATAATACTCAAACACACACACACACACAACTCATTCATGCTGGCAGGCTGCAGGCGCAGGTGTTGTTTTTGATTTCACAGGTGGCTGTGGGTGATCAAGTGACAGCTGCCCGGAGATCAGCCCATTAGGCGACGAGAGTCCCCAAAGTCCCTTTGGATCTGCGGGAGGGCTCTACTGCTTTTGGTCCGGTCCCGAGTTCTTGCTTTCGTGGGTTACATCTCTCTCATCTTTGTATGTCATATCAAATGCATCCTATTGTTATTCAACACTACAGACACAAAGCTGACTACATAGAGAAGATGTGAGCATTTTTTCTTTCCAAAGCACAACATTACAAAACCAAATTATCCTCAGGTGCAGTTCGCTGATCCCATTTCATTGTGTAATGATATTGGGATTTTTACAGGAGTCTGGGGATTAGCACCTTGTTGTGAAGATAGAGGCAAGTATATAAACAAAGATATTTTAGACAGACATCAAACTAACAAAGAAAAATGTTGAGGTTTCCAGGAACAGACCCAGATTCTCAGCTAAACAATCAGTAGAAGAACTGACACAGAATTGTTATTTTTAACTAAACGAATGCAGAGCTGTCAAAGATTTAGCATGTGCAGATTCTCTTTTTAAACTTTGTGATTATCTGATCCTGGAGTAAAAATAGGTTCTCTTTTATAGGGCAGGATATAATGTCTGAAAAGGGGCTACATTAGAAAAGACTTTTCCAGCCTATCAAGAAGAGATCTTGGTTCAAATTCTTTTCTGATGTAAGTCCATTGAAGTCAGGAATTACACTGTGGATAAATGTGCTCCATTAGTGTCTTCTGCTAAATGATGGTTTTGATTGCCTGGCTCAGATACCTAACTGGTGTCAGTTCAAGAGAATAGTTAAAATAGAACAATTGATCCAGAAAAGGCCGATTATTCTAATATTTGATTTGATTTTTTTTTTAAGATCATTCCAGCCATGATGGAAAAACTTTATCAGAGAGGTGTGTTTTGTGGCATGTAATAAAATGTCAGACCCTGGTCTAGTCTAATCGCCTCTGGCGGCTCATTTCACACCTCAGCCCTACTCAACCAAAAACAGCTTTAACACATTTTACAGATTTAAAATTTTCCAATCACATACTCCCACCAGTAAGATCATTTGAAACTCATTAAGAGCTTCCTGTTACCTAGAGGGAGGGTGGGCTTGTGGTTAAGGCACTGACCTCAGACTGAGGAGATCTGCATTCAGTTCCTGCCTATGCAAAAGACTTCCTATGTAACTTTGGGCAAGATGCTTAATCTTTGTCTCAGTTTCCCAGTTTATAGTGGAGATAATAGCAGTTCTCTCTTTTTTCCCTCTCTACCTCCCTATGCCTCTTAGTCCAATTAGAATCTAAATTGTTTAGCACAGGGATGGTTTCATACAAGTTTTGTACATAACCTGGTACAATGGGGCCCCAAACTCCATTGAGGTCTAGGTAGTACCATCACATAGACAACAATAGAAGCAACCACCACTATGTAGGAGAAAAAGCAGACAACTGCATTACATCCACTAGTGATCTCAGTGAAGATCTAATTTACGTTACAGCTCTTAAATATATGATTGAGTCTATACATAAATCCTAACATATATTAGGTAAATAGGTTCATAAAATAGAGTTCATTCTTCCTGAATCATGACTGCACCAGGCAGGGGTGGCTCTAGCTTTTTTGTCACCGCAAGCATGGCAGGCAGGCTGCCTTCGGCGACACGCCTGCGGGAGATCCCCGGTCCCGCGGATTCGGCGTACCCGCCACCGAATTGCCGCCGAATCCGCGGGACCGGTGGACCGTCCTCAGGCAAGCCGCCGAAGGCGGCCTGACTGCTGCCCTCGCAGGGACTGGCAGGCCACCCCCCACGGCTTGCCGCCCCAGGCATACGCTTGGAGCGCTGGTGACTGGAGCCACCGCTGGCACGAGGGCCCTTCTTAGATGCATCTCCTTGGAGAGTCATCTCTTTATTTGGATTCAAGAAGGGAAAAAAAATCACTCTCTCTAAGTCCTTCATATTCTGGAAAGCAGTATCATGTTCTTATTTCAAATGACCTAGCTGTTGTGCTGCAGCAGCCATTGCAGTGTGCAGTGCCATGACACCACTGTCATCTATTATTTTACATCTCCTCCTCCACCACTCATCCATCTTGCAATGGTCTTTAGACCTGGGCTGCATTCAAATTAGATGATCTAAGGACACTTGGAAGGAGTTTACTGTATGAAGTCAATAATAATGAAAAGACTTTTACAGTATCCAACAACAGCAAGGTGTTTAAACTCTATGGAATGTAACGTTTATTGGTACAAGTCAGACTTAAACTCATTGTTCCATTGTTATCACAGAAATCAAATTTCCATTTCCTGTTGTTAGCCTGAGATATCCCAGAAACGAACATGCCTTTGCTAGGGTTACCATACGTCCGGATTTTCCCAGACATGTCCGGCTTTTTGGGCCTCAAATCCCCGTCCGGGAGGAAATCCCCAAAAGCCGGACATGTCCGGGAAAATAGGGAGGGAGGGGCCGGCGGTGTTCGGCCGGGGCCAGCAGTGCTCGGCCGGGGGCCGGGGCCCGGTGGTGGGGGGCCGGGGGGGTGCAGGGCCGGGGCCGTGGGGCCGGGGGTGCAGGGCCGGGGGCCGGGTGTGCGGGGCCGGGTGTGGGGGTATGCGGGGCCGGGGGCCGCAGCCGGCGGTGCGGGGCCGGGCCGGGGCCGGGGCCGGGGCCGGCGGTGCTCGGCCGGGGGCCGGCGCCCCAGGGCCTGAGCCGGGCGGGAGACACCGGGGCCAGAGCCTCTTGGCCTGGGCCGGCCGGCCGGCCACCAGAGGGAGCAGCTCAGCCGGGGGGGCCGGACTGGGCCGCGCCTCCTCGCACCCCCCAACCCCAGCCCCAGCCCCAGCCCCAGCTTACCTGCTGCCTGCTGCCTGCCTGCTTCAGACTTCCCGCGAATCAAATGTTCGCGGGAAGCAGCGGAGTTGGGGCAGGGGCGGGGCGGGGCCGGGGCCCCGTGGAGTGTCCTCTTTTTGGACACTTAAAATATGGTAACCCTACCTTTGCTAAAGCTTAAAAAGGTCACATTTTTCTTATTTTGTATGGCAAGTGGCTTACACTGACATAGAAAGGGTAAGGCCCCTGCATTTTATTTTTACAGTGGATTTAGACAGCTACCTCAAAAGCTAAGGCCCCAAAAGTTTGTAAAATATTTTGAAGAAGTGAAGTTCTGTCTCATGCACTCTCTCTCTGTCAGTGCTAAGTTATTAAAAGTGAATATACACAAAGTTGTAAACTAGGGTTGTTGCTATGTTCCAACTTTGGACCTTGGTAAAGAATTTCATCAAATGCCCTGCAGTCTCATATTCGAACTCTGCCTGTTTGTAGGATACTAGAGGAAAGAGATTTTTTTCTCTGTCACATTGATATGATTGTACCAAGCCCACCAATCAAGGAAGGCCCTGAACTGGGACTACAGTACAAAATTTTTGGATCTGCCACAGACTTCCTGTGTGATCTTGGACAAGCCAGTTAGTCTATGTGCCTCAATTCCCCATGTGTAATAACCAGGGCCGGCTCCAGCTTTTTTGCTGCCCCAAGCGGCAAAGTGAAAAAGAAAAAAGAAAAAAAAAAAGCCACCATCAGTGGCACTTCAGCGGCAGCTCAATCATGCTGCTCCATTCTTCGGCGGCAATTCGGCGGCAGGTCCTTTGATCCCTCTCTTCCTCTTTGGTGGCACTTCGGCGGCAGGGACCCACCGCCGAATTGCCACCGAAGACCCGGACGTGCCGCCCCTTTCCATTGGCCACCCCAAGCACCTGCTTCCTTCGCTGGTGCCTGGAGCCGGCCCTGGTAATAACAGGAATACAAAAGGTGGGAGAAAGGAAGTATAGGTCTGTCTTGTTCAGTTAAATTATAAATTCTTCTTGGCCATTCACTGGAGAAGTGAAAGGACAACACGAGTGCCACAATTGTCATTCCTAAGAGCGACCAAGGAACAACTGACTTCAAGGAATGACTCAAGTGAGTCTCTCCATGTGGACACAGAAGCAGAGAAAACTGATGGTAACTGTGAAAGTTGGCAAAGGTGATGCCAGAAAAATACAGCAGTACAGGAATCCCCTAAATGTAAACAAGTAAGAGAAGGAAGTGGTTTAAAATTAAACTGCCTGCTGTGAAGAGTAGAATGTTGCCTAGTAATTTTCAAGACTACAGTTACTTGAAATTAATTGGGGTTCATTATAGGAAGAGAGCTGTTACCAGAATGCTCTACATCTGTATTATCTAAATAATGAATAGATACAGGTGCCTGTAGAAGGGGCTCAGTAATATGTAGTATAGTTCCTGGGTTTGGCAGGACCTGTACACTTGTGTATACACTGCAAATGGCTTTTTCCAAGCAGCTCTTTACACTATGTACAGTATCTAGCACAATGAGGCTCTGGCCTCAGTTGGGGTCTTTAGAGGTTGTTGTAACACTCCTAAAAATATAATAGACTCTCCCAAAATCTGCAAGTCTTTGCCTGTATAGATGAAAAAAATGAAAGGGCAGTTCTAAATTCTGGACATTGAAATGGATTTAAGGAAGCTTTAAAAGCTGTCAAAGAATCTTCCCTTCCATCTAAGTAGTTCTTTGAGATCTAAAATGCTAGATGCTATACAAATGCAATGCAAAGGCCTACAAATATTAATGAACTAAGCCTCCCAACACTCTGATGAGGTAGATATAGATACCTGGAGTAGGGAGAGGGTGTTAAATTACTTGCCTGGTGTCACACAGCAAGTAGAGTTTTAAATTCAGAGATCATAGAATCACAGAATATCAGGGTTGGAAGGGATCTCAGAAGGTCATCTAGTCCAACCCCCTGCTCAAAGCAGGACCAATCCCCAACTAAATCATTGCAGATATCCTAAGGAACCTGGATAGCACCATGAAGAGCAATGTTTAATTGATAGGAGAGCAAGAGAGAAATCTAGCTGCATACCTGAATGACTACTATAGTATAGTATCTGAGCAATTGGGAACATATCTGATAATATGCAGCTATATCATTGATTATAAATAGATGGTTCAATGTTGCAGAAGGAGACTTTCCTGGGATGTAGAGTACCTAAAGTCCACGTGATGCCGTGGGACAATGAAGCTGCAGTGATAAACTTTTAACAAACAATGTGTACAGTTTGGTATGCTCTGTGAAGCAGCATCTGCACAGCTTCATAGCTGGATGAACGGATAGCATATTGAACTAAACTTCCTGTGCAAGATTTAGATTGTACAATCCTTGGAATAGGGACCATATCTTCCTTTGTTTGTACAGCATTAGTGTAACCTCAATAACAATTTTGTAAAACTAATGTAAATGTCAAATAGAATTCAAATGCTCTCCTTGCAGAACTGGTGAAATACACCTGTTTATAGCAAAACTCTGATCGGTGTAATTAATGTGAAGCTATGAAGACTTCCTGCTGTTCTGTCCATCTATACAGAGTTTATTTCAAAGATGCATTTAAACACATTCTTAATATATCATTTCCCCCAAAACATTGTTTTGTTTCAATAGATGTTTTATTCTTAGTAGTGACAAATGCCTAAGTGGTTTGTTGAGTAGGGAAGAGCCTATAAGCTAAACACCTGTGACGAAATCCTGGTCCTGCTGACCTCAATAGGAGTTTTGCCATTGACTTCAGTGGGGCCAGGATTTCACTCCTTGACCCTATGTGCCATAGCTGTCTTTTATGACTCAGGTAACATTACATATCGATTACAAATATATTCAGAATCTTTCATCCAAAGATGACACAGTGCATGCCAGACTTTGCAGCTACAGAGGAATTCATATACTATTGGAATTCAGCTAGACAACCAGGCCTAACGTTCCATACACTTGTAAAAGTGCCATAAGAAGGCAAGACCTTGATTTTACATCTCTTCTGAAAGACAGCAACTCTAGCAGCACAGTGCCTCCTGACACTGGTACTTATCCACCACTGATTCCAGAACAGTATTTATTAAATCACTAGCAGCAAAGAGGTTTTTTTCATGGAAGAATCTCATCCAAACATTGACGAAATTCAAACTGGCTCATTTGTGAGAGTGGAAAACAAAAACTAACATCACAGCTAAACAGAATGTATTTTGGAGGTAATCATTTGTGTATTATTTTTTAATTTCAGAAAAAATGCCATGTTATTTGATTAATATATTTTCAAACTATTTGACCAGCTATGTAAGCCATGTACCTAATGGAAAAGTATTATATATAAAATAATTCATTCAGATAAATATTGCAACATTAACACAGTTCTGGTGTTATTAGTTAACCAGTCCTAATCACTGTTCAGTCTATCATATTGCAGAAGAAATGAGGTCAGTGCTGTGGGCTATATTTTTGTTTAAGTTATGTTGGTGTAATGATGCTCCAATGACTAGGGCAGTAACCTGTGACTGAGGTCCAGGTTCTAATCCATGCTCTGTCAGAGTTCCTGTTTGACTTTGAGCAAGTCACTTAGTTTCTCTGTACCTCAGTTCCCAATCAGAAAAATAGGAATAATAGTAAACAGAGATGGGGGTCCACCTATCGAGGAAGGGGAAGAGCATATTTGGATACTGACTGTCTAACCTAGTGAGGAGGGCTTTAAACTAGATTTGATGTGGGCAGGTGACAAAAGCCCACAGATAAGTCTAAAACATAGAGACCTGGGAGAAGGGTCAGAGTCTGGGGGAGCAGGGGCCATTACAACAGGAATAAGGGAGGGACAAGAGAACATAGGGGGGAAATTAAATCAGTATCTTAGATGTCTGTATACTAATGCGAGAAGTATGGGGAATAAGCAGGAAGAACGTGAAATGCTAGTTAATAAACAGAACTATGACATAGGCCAATGGGGGCTGCAGGAAGCGGCGCGGGCTGAGGGATGTGCTGGCCGCCGCCTCCCGCCGCCCCCATTGGCCTGGAGTGGTAAACCATGGCCAGTGGGAGCCGCGATCGGTCGAACCTGCGGACGCGGCCGGTAAACAAACCGGCCCGGCCCGCCAGGGTACTTACCCTGGCGGGCCGCGGGCCAAAGTTTGCCAATCCCTGATCTAGATAATACTTAGTCCTACCATGTGTGCAGGGGACTGGACAAAATGACCTCTCAGGGTCCCCTCCAAACTTACAATTCTATGATTTCCTATTTCACAGAGGTTTTGTGAGTGCTAAGATAACATGGTAAGGGGCGGGTGCATAAAAGTACTTAAGATTGACATAAATCTAGAGCAAAATCATTGACTCAGTGTCATTGCCTTGATTCTAGACTGGTATAACAGAGACCAGAATCAAGTCCTGGATTTTATTAAAATAGGGATGCCCATCAACAACTCTGTCTGTGTTGACATATTGTTGGCCCATTGTCCCTGCCCTTCCCCATTGTTTAGAGCTGGCTTCCAAGACAATCTCTCCAAGATCCCTCTTTCAAAGGGTCTAATGAGGGAGCTGTTAAATCTTGCCCATATCTGCCAGTTCAGAAATCTGGGATACACCTCTGCTTAAAACCTTTAAAACCAGAAAGAATGTTGGATAATAGGTCTCACATTTTGATGCCCTTCAAATTTAATTTGAAATGTCTCTAATTGTTCTCCTTGTCCACTGAAGGTAGGGCAAGGAGTAATTGGCTTAATCTGCAGCCAAGGAGATCTAGGTTAGATATTAGGAAAAACTTTCTAACTATAAGGGCAGTTAAGATCTAGAATAGGCTTCCAAGGGGGATTGTAGACTCCCTATCACTGGAGGATTTTTAGGACAATTTAGGGATGGTCTAGGTTTACTTGGCCTGCCTCAGCACAGGATGCTGGACTTGACTTTTCAAGGTCCTTTCCAGTCCTGCATTTCTGTAATTCCAAGTCAGCTCTGCAAGGAATTAAAATCTAGCATTAGCAGAAAGAAAAAAACACACACATGATTTTCTTTGAATAGTCTACAAGAAAGTATTGCTAAAGAAAAAAATAGTTCGAACATGAAGAGCTGCATGCATGACACTGAAGTAGCGTGTGTTTTTATCTAATAGATCAGAGAAACTGTTCAAGAACATCCCATCCTCAAACAAACATTAACCACATACGGTAATGCCAAGGTCAGTGTGACCATGATCTGATCATAAAAGGTCAGTCACATCATTTCATTTTAAACTGCTACGTAACTCAGTTGTTCCCACCCCTTTTCCATTGGACTGCACCTTGGCCCTATGCCCTATGTTCCCTGGAACCACTTCCTGACACAGTTGCCTCTGTGTCCACATTTTCTATCCATTTTTCTCCTCTTCTTCCATCTATAATTTTTCCTTTTGTGTATTTTTTTCTTGATTTTTCTTTTTCCCCTCCCTCGACATTTTTTTACTCTTGCCCTTCTCCCTCTCTCCCTCCTTCAATTCTGATAACCTCTCTCTTTCAGTTTGCTATATCTACTTTATTAATGAACCTCATCTGAAGAAAATCAGCTGAGTAGTTTTGTTTGCAAATCCAGTCGTTAGCCATCTCACTATATTCAGTTTGCAAATGAAAGCTTGTCATATGCAAAACTCAGCTTATCAAACAACACCAAACACACGTCACAAGGAAGATGTGATCACTCTGAAATTGTAATTCTGACATTAAAGGATGGGTTGGAAAATGTGGCTCTTTACCATGAGTTCAAAAAGTGATTATTGAAGAATCACAGTGAATGGACTTTACTGTTCATTATATATTTTTATGCATGCCCCGGACCTGGACCCGGACCCCGGAGCTCACGGGGCCGTCCGGCAGCCCCGGATTCCCGACCCCACAGGGTCCGCTGGCAGCCCTGACCCCAGACTCCAGCCACACGGGGCTGGCCGGCCAGCCCCACCCCTGCCGCACTGGGTGGCGGGGCAGCCCGGCCAAATCCCTCTGTGCCGGGCAGCTGGGAACCCAGCAGACCCCGGCACGTGGGCCGGCCTTTAGCACACAGCTGAGCTGGGCCAGGGCTGTGTGCTAATTGGGCCACGGGTTGAGAACTGCTGATCTATACCTATAGGCTATACATATCAATTTTAGCAAATTGTTTCAGTCAAAACAAAGAAAGAAAGGAAATGAAGTGTCAGAATGGTTCATTTTGCAATTTTTAAATCAAAACATTTTGTTTTTTCAGGCTATATTAACAAGGGGAGTTAGGCACCACTGACAAAACAGGAAAAAACCTGGTGACAATACTGACCCCCATACCCAATAGTCCAGTGGTTAGGGCAGTCACCTGGGATGTGGGAGACTGTGGCAGAGATGCCAACTCCAAATGCCCCCTCAGGCTGTTGAGTGGCACTGCAGCATCTCTGCCTCAGTTTCCCAAATGGAATCTTCAGCACACTTCAGTTATGGTTGTGGCTTAGCCCTCCTGCCCAGTCACTGAGAAAATTCTCACACACGTCCCTTCCGGGGTAATGGAGTCCCCAAGTCAAAGCTCAGCATAAACACTAACCAAGAATCTTCAGCCCCACTGGACTCAACTTTCAGCCCCCTTCCTTACAGGAGGTCCCCACCTACAGCAGATTGCCTAATTCCGACCAACAGAGTACAGGTACCAAAAACAAATAAAATAAAATAAAATAAAAAACTAATAGCCTGTGTCAGGCCTACCTTCCTGCAGATAGGTCCTGGTAGATCAGTCTTCAGTCAGCTTCTGGCCCCAACTAGGCTTTTCACACAACATGGGAGCTGCCAGCCTGTTCTCCATCCCTTTCATTCCCCAGCTGAGATGACTCTCTCTTATTTAACCACCCCTTCCAAACCTGACAAGTCCTGCTGGTGAAGCAGGGCAGGACTGATTAAACCCAGGGCAGCTTCCAGGACAGTTTGGGGTTCATATATACCATCACAGGCACCCAGATTTGAATCCCTGCTCTAAAGTAGGGACAGCAATGTGGTTGTCCCTGAATGGCCCAACCATCAGGCTATAGAGTTATTCTCACTTCTTTCTGGCCCAAAGAGTAATACTTTAAAACAGGGATTGGCAACTTTTGGCACGTGGCCCATCAGGGAAAGCCTCTGGCAGGCCGAGCTGGTTTGTTTACCTGCCGCGTCCACAGGTTCGGCCGATCACGGCTCCCACTGGCCATGGTTTGCCATCCCAGGCCAATGGGGGCTGCGGAAAGGGCGGCCAGCACATCCCTCGGCCCGCACCGCTTCCCACAGTCCACATTGGCCTGGGACGACGAACTGCGGCCAGTGGGAGCCATGATAGGCCAAACCTGCAGACGTAGCGGGTAAACAAACTGGCCCGGCCCGTCAGGGGCTTTTTCTTACGGGTCGCATGCCAAAGGTTGCCGATCCCTGGTCAATGGAAAGACTCCCATTGACTTCAGTTGACTTTGGATCAGGCCCATGGTGATTGTCTACTATGGGAGAGAGATCATCAGATATTTTCCAATGAAATTTAATATTGTCAGAAAATGCTGATTGATTGAAGAGAAGTGTTTAGGCAAATCTATTACAGTTTCAACACAACTTTTGTTGAAGCACAGCCAGATTTGTTGGAGCCTGCCTTCCCTGGACCCCCAGCTGGAGCCAAGGTTCTCAGAGCTACTTGGCTTTCCAGCTTGACAGAAAGAGCCCTGGGAGCCCCAGCTAGAGCCAGGTCTCTTGATACTGCTAAACTCTCCTCTCTGCTCTTCAGTGATCAGCAGCAGTAAAACTGACAAAAATGTCAATGTCACATATTTCTGTTTGGGAACACCATGTTCTGATGTTTCCAAAACAATTTTGGGGAGGAGGGTAGCTCAATTTCAGAAAAGTTATAATTTTCTCTCATTCCAAATGGGAACAAAAGCAAATCTAAAATACCAACATGTCTTGCAACCCACCCACCCGCTGCTCTACACAGGGGTTCTTAATTTTTTAGCATCAACTGTATTTTAAGAGAGAAATCTTGTAGATGTCCTATTTGCGATCAAACAGACCATCTTCCATGCCCTCCCCTCCCTTTCATGATTCCACAGATCAAACCCGTGCTCGCTGAGTGTGGATCAGAACTACAGGAAGTATTTCAATATACTGGTATTATTAGGAAAGTATATCATGTATTTTAACAGACTCAATGAAATTTAGCATCTGGGTCAAACAACCAGCTGTCTCTCTGAAGACCACCAGTAGTCTACAAACCACACCTTGGGAACCTCTGCTGGACATGTATTTGAATTATTTAAGCAACACCAAGGAGTAAGTTGGTTAGGATAATCCAAGCAGCTGTGACTAGGAGTAATCAATGAAAGCAAAGAAAAGAAAAATGTAGTCTGAATACAGTCATAGAGTTCAAGGCCAGAAGGGACCACTAGATCATCTAGTCTGACCTCCTGTATATCACTGGCCACCAACACCACCCAGCAGTTGCACACTAAGCCCAACAGCTGAAATGAGACCAAAGTAAATAAGGCCCACCGGAGACTAGAGTAGTACGCGCCACAAGCAGAGAACAGGAGGGACCGAGATGCACCAGTGCTAAAGGCCTCTGCAATAGCAGGGAAATGATTAAGTGAGATATACACAGATAATCCTGGCAAGTGACCTGCACTCATAAACTGCAGAAGAAGGTAACCCCCGCCCCCCAAGTCACTGCCAATCTGACCTACCTACAGCAGGAAACGGGTGCCTGATTTCCCTCTCACTAACATCAGTGGAAATCAAGCTTTTCCAGTTTTTCCCCAAATCAGCACAGTTTTGCCCATTGCTGCCTAGAATATTCCCTGAAAATTTGGAATTGAATAAATACACGGTGCCACAAACCTTCAGTCCAGAGTTTATGTGATTGCTAAGGATCCAGCAGAATTGTCTTTTTCAGGCAGGCGGTGAGAAAGGCAGGGCCGGCTCTAGGCACCAGCAAACCAAGTACATGCTTGGGGCGGCACATTTTCAAGGGCGGCATTCTGGCCATCTTTTTTCTTTTATTTTTTTGCTTCCTGCGGCAAAAGCCTAGAGCCGGCCCTGGCAGCAGCAGCGCGTCGCCCTGGGGCCACTGCGGTTTGCGTCACGGGGGAGCAGCGCCTGCACCTTGTGGCTGGGCTGGGCAGGCTCCTAGAGGGGGACATTTGGGCTGGGGGCCGCCCCTCGGGGCACACGGAGCCACCTGCAGATGCTGCAGGGAGGCCACCCCCCAGTGCCGCAGCCGGGGCTGGGCGAAGCGGCCCGAGCCACCCAGGGACTGCGGCGGGGCAGCCAGAAGCAGAAGCAGCAGCAGGGCCAGCAAAAAACCTAGAGCCAGCCCTGGACAATGAAGCTGCAGTGATAAACTTTTAACAAACAATGTGTACAGTTTGGTATGCTCTGTGAAGCAGCATCTGCACAGCTTCATAGCTGGATGAACGGATAGCATATTGAACTAAACTTCCTGTGCAAGATTTAGATTGGCCCTGGAGAAAGGTAGGAACACAGTCTCTATCCCTGAACCCAAACACCCTGCCCCCCTGGACACGGCCCAGCTGAGGATCTTACAGCACTTTCCTGGCTTGAGGAAATTCACTGTGCCGTCCTCCTTGTCTAACAGGAGACAAAGGGAAATAAGACTCATTATATCCAGTTCTGCTGCCTTGATCCTCTTCTGCTCCCCTCTTGGTCCCTGACCTCACCACCATCCAGGCTTGCAATGTCATATTGCCTTTTAATCCCCTGCCATAGAGGAGCTGCCCTTGAATCTTCTCTGTTCTCCATCTCCAGTCCTGCCCACTCCCATTAGCCCTGCTCCCTGCCTTGGTCAACTCTCCCCTTGCTTCTCACAGCGGCCTCCTCTCTGGCCTTGTTGCCTCCCCTTCACTTCCCTTCACCCCAGGCAAGGTGCTGCTGCTGCTAAAGTCACCTTCCCCCTTCTTCCGCCCCACTTCTCCCCCAGCACTGCTGTGCTCATGTCATTCACTTTTTCCACCCTCCCTGCACTGCCCTCCTGAGTCTCCTGCTACAAGTTCAGACTTCTCCTCACCTGGCTTCTCCCTATCATCTTTTGGGCCCAAGGATAGTAGCTTTGCCTGCTATTGCTCAGGGTCTCAGAAGAGGAGACTGATAATTGTACTATGTCTCTTTCTTCCCCTCACCCACTAACTGGACAGCATGGCACAACCTGGCCCCAGAGAGGAGATAAAGCAGAAGAGGAAAGAGTGACTAATTGCAATATGGCAACAGAGAGCTCAGGAAAGATAAAAATAGAGAAGCATCCCATAATAATGAAAGATTTGTGGGATTCAAAGGATGCTTTTAAGTGATGAAGCAGAGACTAACATAATCATTACTCAGAAACAGTGAGGAATGAAAATCTGCAACCACTTTATTCCACAAGGTTAGTAGAAAACATCTAGTTACACTGGCATTAGATGGTAAATAGCATATATTGTAGCTACATGCTATGGTAATTATTTTAATTTTACTGAGTGGCTAAAGCATTACTAATTAGCATGTACTATACTATTCAAGCTTGGGTTCCCAAGAGAGACAATAAAATCAGAAGGTAGATACACTAAAACCTGCTTTAGTGAAAACCTCTGAAGAGAGACCACCTGTCACGAGTGACTACTTGCAGAGGCCATGGAACTTTCCCCCCTATAATTTAACTGTGAAGAAACTGAAGAGTAACAACTTGTCATCTGTGACCAGTGACCACATTTTCTTACCTCCATCCATAAAAACAAACCTGTAGGAGAAACCAATCTTCGCTTATCAGTAGGGGTCTACCTAAATCGTGAAGAAATCACACATTTCTTGCAAATTGGTCATGGAATAAATACAGTACAGTAGCAAATTTCGTGGATGTGTTCATACAGTACTGTAAGCCACCCTTACCTCTGCGCTGCTGCTAACAGCGGCATTGCCTTCAGAGCTGGGTGTCCAGACAGCAGCTGCCGCTCTCTGGCCGCCCAGATTTGAAGGCAGTGGAGACCCATGGCTGCTGGCCAGGTGCCCAGTTCTGAAGGTTGTGCTGCCATCAGCAGTAGCACAGAAATAAGGATGGCAGTACCATACCAGGCCACCCTCATGTCTCCACTTCTGCTGGTGGTGGTGGTGCCTTGAGAGCTGGGCGGCCAGACAGCAGTGGTGCTGGCCAGATTCACAGCTCTTAAGGCAGCATAGAAGTAATGGTGGCAATACCACAACCCCGCTACAATAGGCTTGCAACTCCCTTTTGGGTTGGGAACCCCAGTTTGAGAAATGCTGTGTACTTTTGTTGACTTTTAGGTTCTACTTTTGTGTACTTTTATACTATACTATACAAAATACCAGATTTCACAGGGGAGACCTGATTTCAAGGTCCGTGACACGTTTTTCATGGCCACAAATTTGGTAGGGCCCTACTTATCAGTCTGTGTATGAACCAGAACTGGAGGTTGAACTTGAAATCGAACAAACAGGAACTTGAAAGGAAGATGTGAATGTGTTCAAACAACAGATGTACTCTACTGTAAATTACAGTTTAAAGCTAAAAGAAGTCAACATGCAAGTAAAAAAGAAAAAAATGCAACTCCAAAATGTTTCTTACACTGGAGCAATGTGTTAAAGCTATATCACAGATAGAAGCTGGTACCAATTGCCATCAAATTGCCAAACAGTTTTGAGTTGGAAAAAACACAAATCCAAAACCTGTTATGATGGAAGGTAGAAATCCTCACTAATTAGTCAAATGCAAATTCTTCAATGAAAATTAAACATGCCAAAACTGGAAATGAAGAAGTCAATTTTCTCACTTACGAATAGTTTAAGGCCACTGTCACTCGTCATGTAAATGTCTCTGGTCCAATGTTAAGGGGGGACATGATAGAGGTATATAAAATCATGAGTGATGTTGAGAAAGTGGATAAGGAAAAGTTATTTACTTATTCCCATAATACAAGAACTAGGGGTCACCAAAAGAAATTAATAGGCAGCAGGTTTAAAACAAATAAAAGGAAGTTCTTCTTCACGCAGCGCACAACTTGTGGAACTCCTTACCTGAGGAGGTTGTGAAGGCTAGGACTATAACAATGTTTAAAAGGGGACTGGATAAATTCATGGTGGCTAAGTCCATAAATGGCTATTAGCCAGGATGGGTAAGAATGGTGTCCCTAGCCTCTGTTCGTCAGAGGATGGAGATGGATGGCAGGAGAGAGATCACTTGATCATTGCCTGTTAGGTTCACTCCCTCTGGGGCACCTGGCATTGGCCACTGTCGGTAGACAGATACTGGGCTAGATGGACCTTTGGTCTGACCCAGTACGGCCTTTCTTATGTTCTTATGTTCTTATGTTAAAAGCGCAAGCCATGAAAGTCACAGAGGAATTGGAAAACGGGGAGATTAAAACCAGCAATGGCTGGCTTGAATCGTTTAAGAAGAGGCATAATCTTGCCTTTGGTATAGCATGTGGTAAGAGTGGAGACGTTAAACAAGATGTGGTTTCAGATTGGATACAAAAGTTACCTGAACTCATCCAGGATTATCAACCATCTGAAATCTACAATATGGATGAAACTGGACTGTTATTTAAAGACAGCAGCATCAGTAAAGCCCTCTGTGTCAAAGGCAAGCAATGTTCAAGTGGGAAGAGTTAAAAGGAAAGAATCACCTTTGCTTTATGCACCAACATGAATGGAGATTAAAAAAAAGCCTATATTGATTGGTAAATCCCTATGCCCATGATGTTTTGACAAGCTGAATATCAAGGAGTTGCCTGTGGAATATGAATTCAGCAAAAAAGCATGGATAAACTCGGAGCTTTTTGAAAAATGGTTACAAAGATTTTCCTACAAATATGTTGTTTGTGGATAATGCCCCATGCTACCCCCTATTAAACTCACAAACATTAAACTCTGCTTCTTTCCCAAAAACAGCACCTCTGTGTTACAGTCTATGGATGCTGGGGTTATTCAAACTGTAAAAGTGAAATTTCAGAAAAGATAAATTCAATTTACTCTTCATCAAATGGAATCTGATGCAACTTCATTGGGTCCAATGCTTTTGAAAAGGGTTTCACTCTTGGATGCAGTACACTGGGTTCATCTAGCATGGAGTGAGATTGAGCCAAGCACCATCAAAAAATGCTTTGCTAAATGCGGATTCACTATTGCCGAGTCAATTGTAGATTCACCAAATGAAAACGTTCGTCCAGAAGATAAACATGAGCTCCCTCTAGTGGTAGTTAACATGCCGCAATCTTTTTGGTGTGCCAATTGAGAAGACCTACCAGATTGATGAGAACCTTTCAACAACTGAAGATGTCACAGACTGGTCAGAACCTGCTACAAAACCCCTAGAAAATTTCAAGCCATGTGACGACTCACACAGTGATACAAAAACTGATGATGATGATGATGAAGAAGAAGAAGGGGATTGCAATGGTGCCTCTGAACTACTGGGAAGAATCATTTCTGTGCATGAAGCCAAGAATATGATTTAAGACATAGAAGCATTTGCCATTCAAAAGGGCAACAACCGACTTTTTATAACTGTTCCATGACGCAGAAGAAGAAGATGTGGTAAACATACTCCTATCATTGCAGAGGCAGACAAGAATAAGTGACTTTTTCAAATAAATACAAGCTACTGTAGACTTAAACCAGGAGTTTTTACCTGTAATTGTAAAAAAATTCCCTTGGCTCTAGTCTAGAAAATAAGCACTTGTATTAATGAACTGAATTACCTCATTTGATTAACCTAAATATTGTACTATTGTATTAATAAACCCACCAAGAGATTTTAAATACAGTACGTACTGTATTGTGTAATGTTCATTTAAAAGGTGATTAAAATGAAACATGAAACATTGGTGACTATAGTAGCCTTTCTGTACATTGTAAAACTGCCCATTTTACAGCAAACCTTTGAAGAGAGACCACCTCCGACAAGTGACCACATTTTGCTAACTCCTATGAGTGGTTGATCTAGGCACATTTTACTGTACATCTATGGAACTTAATGGCGGTTTCAATCCATAGACACTTGTTTTGTTTGAGGTGTTACTTTGGCTTGTTATTTATCATGAGCCATATCCTCAAGAGGTGTGAATGAGCATAACTCCAGTAACATCTATGGAGCTGCATCCATTGGGTATCCAGCTTGTGCAGGTAACAGAGCAGTGAAAAGCACACAGCATGCACTTCCGTGCAGGTAGTACAAACCCAGCACAGACCCTTGGTACATATTCAGCTTGCTTGCCAGTTCTGAAGCCTGTGCTGTGCTGTCTTCACTACTACTGCTACTTGCACTAGCTGGATTCAAGCTAGATCAGGTAGGTTACCCCATGCACGCTTTTGCTGTGTAGACATACCCAGTGACACCAGCTGAGGATCTAGTATCATGGTAGCATGCACCATGTGCTAAGCACTGCCCACACATAAAGGAATAAATACTCCTTGCTGCCCCAAGGTGTTTAATCTTAGAAAACAAGCTATATCGGAAGGGTGGAGGAGAGAGGTAACACCTGATACAAAAATTCTTTTAAAAATAATCAATTATCCGAGCTGCCCCTCCTACCTATATAAGTTCTTCTATCGCACTTATCACCGTAATATCCATGTGCTTTCCAGTAGCAATGTGACTAACATCTGTCACATGTTTGTTCTCTTATCCTCTCCCCAGGTGGAGAAAGAGTGTGTGCTGTAGAGTGTTTTGTTATTAGTTTGCAAATGTCACAGCAAAAGTGGGTTCACCTAGGCTTGCACTCAATGAGTCTTTCATGGTTGCTACATAAAAAACATTCAGCAAGAGATGATAGTCAGCAGGTGGAGTTTATGAGAAGAAAAAGACTTACAACAGTGAAAAGTAATGAGCTCAAAAACAACAAAGAGTCCGGTGGCACCTTAAAGACTAACTGATTTATTTGGGCATAAGCTTTCATGGATAAAAAACCTCACTTCTTCAGATGCACGGAGTGAAAGTTACAGATGCAGGCATTATATAATGACACATGAAGAGAAGGGAGTTACCTCAGAAGTGGAGAACCAGTGTTGACAGGGCCAATTCAATCAGGGTGGATGTAGTCCACTCCCAATAATAGATGAGGAGGAGTCAATTCCAGGAGAGGCAAAGCTGCTTTTGTAATGAGCCAGCCACTCCCAGTCCCTATTCAAGCCCAAATTAATGGTGTTAAATGTGCAAATGAATTTTAGTTCTGCTGTTTCTCTTTGAAGTCTGTTTCTGAAGTTTTTTTGTTCAAGAATAGTTACTTTTAAATCTGTTATAGAATGTCCAGTGAGATTGAAGTGTTCACCTACTGGCTTTTGTATATTACCATTTCTGAGGTCCGATTTGTGTCCATTTATTCTTTTACGTAGGAACTGTCCGGTTTGGCCAATGTACATGGCAGAGGGTACATGGCACATGATGGCATAACATTAGTAGATGTGCAGGTGAATGAGTCCTTGATGGTGTGGCTGATGTGGTTGGGTCCTCTGATGGTGTTGCTAGAGTAGATATGGGGAAAGAGTAGGCAACGAGGTTGCCATCATGTGCCAGCAATGCCCCTCTGCCATTTACATTGGCACATAATGGCAACCTCGTTGCCTACTCTTTCCCCATATCTACTCTAGCGACACCATCAGCATCCTGGTCCTGGGTCATTTCCCCATATCTACTCTAGCGATACCATCAGCATCCTGGTCCTGGGTCATTTCCCCATATCTACTCTAGCGACACCATCAGCATCCTGGTCCTGGGTCATTTCCCCATATCTACTCTAGCGATACCATCAGCATCCTGGTCCTGGGTCATTTCCCCATATCTACTCTAGTGACACCATCAGCATCCTGGTCCTGGTCCTCTGGTAGCAGCCTTCTCAGGAGCAGCAGGGCAGCGTTCAGCATCCTGGTCCTGGGCAGTGGGAGAGGTTCTCCGAGGGTCCTCCTCCTGAAGAGCTGACGAGATGTTGTTGTTCCTGGATGTGAGGTCCCGAAGAGCTGTCCTCGTGGTGCTAGGTCTCCCTGCAGAGGTATCCACAGGTGCTGATTTTTCAGCCAGGTGCTGATTTTTTTATCCTTGCTGGTGGTCTGTGTCTTCTGTGAGGCACCAAGGGTGGTCTTTGAGATGGGCTTCCGCTGAGCTTTCTGAGAAGTAGACGATGCAGGAGCAGCAGCAGCAGCCGCCAAGAGTGCAGCTGAGGGTGTCTCAGAAGCAGAGAGAGGATTTTCTTCCAAAGTAGGAGCAGCGGAGTATATCTTCAAAGCAGCATCAATTTTTTTCAAAAATGGCAGCAGGAGAATCCATCTTCAGAGCAGGTGTTACAGACATCCATCAAAAGAAATTAAACTGATAAGAACAGATACTACACTTGATCTTAGTCATGTGCTCCAGCCCCCTAATCATTTTTGTTGCCCTCCGCTGGACTCTTTCCAATTTTTCCACATCCTTCTTGTAGTGTGGGGCCCAAAACTGGACACAGTACTCCAGACGAGGCCTTACCAATGTCGAATAGAGGGGAATGATCACATCCCTCGATCTGCTGGCAATGCCCCTACTTATACAGCCCAAAATGCCATTAGCCTTCTTGGCAACAAGGGCACACTGTTGACTCATATCCAGCTTCTCGTCCACTCTAACCCCTAGGTCCTTTTCTGCAGAAGTTAGTGTTTGGCCAATGTGTTGCGGACGGATCCCCGCTGACCCAGTGGCAGGACACCTGCCCCCCCCCCCCGCCACTGTCAGGGCCCTGAGCTTGAACGCAGTAGAGTCGGGTGGGCCTGTGTTCCCCTACCCCTGCCACCCCGCCTCGGGGTGACAGAATCCCGATAAAGTGCTAAGGACTCTTGCCGGCGCTCCACTGCTGGTGGGGAGTGCCACGGACCCTTGTTGGTGCTCCCCTGCCTGAGGGGCGCATCACACACTCTTACCAACGCTTCCTGGCCTAACGGGCACGCCACGGACTCTTGCTGGTATTCCTGTGTCACATCAACTGCGATGGCACACCTCCCTCTGCTAAGTCCCCATCGACAGAGAGGTGTGACCCGGGGCCTTTTAGTGAGGCAGTAGCTCCCCGCCGCCCACCAGCGGCTCCGCAGACCAACTGAGACCTTGCTACAAAATACACAGTGTTGGTGTTGCCTCATCCACCTTGTCTCTCTAATAGTATGAAACAGTCCTAAAATTTGACAATATTTTTCAGAAGAGATTCTGACAGTTTGACTATATATATTTCAGAATTGTTACACTGATGAATACTATCACCTCATGACAGATCACTAATAATGCAAGATATTTTACATAGGACAAAGTTATAAACATAAAACCATTTTTTCTGCAATAAATCCTGATTTCTATTCAGATGAGTTCTTACTATCCTTATTTGTTTGTTAAAATATCATAACCATTGCACATTTGAATGCACATTTATGTCCATCAGTATGTAATAATATTGAGAACGTTAGTAGGAATTTCATTAAGAATGCAGAAAAATAGATTCTTGTTTCACTCCTTAAATGTATTACACAACCAATTATGCACTGATTGTTTGTTTTTAAATATGTAAATATGTTTAAAATGAATCTGATTTGCTGAACACATTTCTTGCTGTTCAGGATGAGTTTAATATTCATTAAAAAAAAATTTCTTGAATACATTTGACTTTCCTCAAATTTGTCTGTTCTTATCGACTGCTTCTGGAGATTAGTTTTTGACTGATTGCTCACTCTCAATGAAATCTAAAATTGCATGGGGCAAATCCTGCACAGTAAATAAGGAACCCTATCATTCTGTGAAATTGTTATGAAAGAAAAAACAACCAGTTAACGGTATAGCTGGGAGTGTGTGAAATAGTGTTTGATGGGATAAATTTCATGACTGAAATATTGGTATAGAGGAGTATAGCTTGTTCAGAAACATAGGCATGGGGAAAAGGGTGGAGATTGCACATTTTACATCACGCATATATACACTTGTTTTGAGGCACAGAAGGAGGTGAGCAGCAGACCAGTTGAAACTCCCTGGGTAGAGATAAAATTGGAAAAAATAGGGGTGATGTCACGGTAGGAGTCTATTGCAGACCACCAAATCAGGAAGAGGAAGTGTATGAGGCATTTTTAGAACCAATAACAAAAATATCTAAAATACAAGACCTGGTAGTAAAGAGGGACTTTAACTACCTAGGTGTCTGTTGGAAAAGTAATATGGAAAACACAGAATTTTCAAATTCAATACATTCTTGTAATGTATTGGGGACAACTTTTTGTTTCAGAAAGTGGAAGAAATAACCAGGGGGACAACCATTTCAGACTTCATTCTGACCAAAAAGGGAGGAATTGGTTGCAATCTAAAGATGGAAAGTAATTTGGGTGAAAGTGATCATGAAATGACAGATTTCATGATACTAAGGAGAAGAAAGGAATGAGAGCAGCAAAATAAGGACAATGGACTTCAAAAAAGTCACACTTTAACAAATTCCAAGAACTGGTAGGTAAGATCTCATGTGCAGAAAATCCAAAGAATAAAGGAAGTCAGGAGAGTTGGCAGTTCCCTAAGGAAATAATATTAAATGTACAACTGCCAACTATTCAGAGGAAAGGACAGATAGGAAGAATAGTAAAAGACCAATAAGGCTCCATCAGGAGCTATTTAATAGCCTGAAAACCAAAAAGGAATCCTATAAAAGTGGAAACATGGACTACTTGCTAAGGAGAAGTTAAAGAATAGCACAAGCATGTAAGGACAAAATCAGAAAGCCTAAGGCACACAATGAGTTACAGCTAGCAAGGCACATAAAAGGCAAAAATAAGAGGTTCTTTAATTATATTAAGAGCAAGAGAGACTAAGGAAAGTACAGGTCCTCTACCTAGCAGGGGAGGAGAGCTAATAACTGATGACATCAAGAAGGCTGAGGTGTTCAATGCCTATTTTGCTTCAGACGTCACTAAAAAGGTTGATTGGGACCAGACAATCAACAAATAACAATTATGGGGGAAGGAACACAAGCCAGAATAGGGAAGGAATAGGTTAAAGAATATTTGGATAAGTTAGGTATATTCAAGGTGGCAGGACCTGATGAAATTCATCCTACAGTATTTAAGGAACTAGCTAAAGCAATCCCAGAACCATTAGCAATTATCTTTAAGAATTCATGGAGGACAGGTAAGGACCCAGAGGACTAGAGAAGGGCAAATATAGTACTTACCTTTAAAAAGGGGGGAAAGATGACCTGGGGAATTATAGACCAGTTAGCCTAACTTTGATACTTGGAAAAATATTGGAACAAATTATTAAACAATCAATTTGTAAGCACCAAGAGGAATAGAAAGGAATAGTCAGCATGGATTTGTCAAGAACAAATCATGCCAAACTAATCTCATTTTATTTTTGACAGGCTTACAGGCGTAATGGATGGGGGAAGGAGTAGACATAATATATCTTGATTTTTAATAAGGCTTTTGACACAGTCCCTCATGACATTCCCATAAGTAAACAGGGAAATATGGTCTGATTAAATTACTATCAGGTGGGTTCAAAACTGATTGAAAGATCATACATTAAGAGTAGTTATCAGTGGTTTGCTGTCAAACTGAGAGGGCAAATCTTGTGGGGTCTTGCAGGGATTAGTCCTTGGTGCGATATTAGTCAATATTTTCATTAGTGACTTGGATAATACAGTTGAGAGTATGCTTATAACATTTGCAGCTGACACCAAACTGGGAGGGGTTGCAAGCACTTCAGAGTACAGGAATAGACTTCAAAATGACGGACAAATTGGAGAATTTGTCTGAAATCAACAGGATGATATTCAAGGCAAAATATTTCTCTAAGGAAGGAAAAATCAAATGCACAACTACAAAATGGGGAATAACTGGCTAGGTGGTAATATTGCTGAAAAGGATCAGGGGTAATAATGGATCACAAACTGAATGAGTCAACAAAGTGATCCAGATGCAAAAAAGGTTAAAATTTGCTTCTCATGAATTTTCACACTAGCAGTGATTGAGCTTATGGACGGTACACATGAAAGAGTTGCAAACACAGAATAATTGAAATTAACTTAATTATAATTATGGTAACACTTTACATTAAGTTTCCACTTATAAATGAGTAATAGAGGTTTTAAACATGTTACAACACAAGTAGTATGTGTTATGGATGGCTATCAGCACATTGGTGGAAAGTGTTATACATGGTCATAGCAACATACTGACCTGCTGAACTGTACAGCAGTCTATAACAATAGATAAAAATATTGATGAATCATTTATTAATTCTTTATAAAGTATTTATAAATCTAACTTTAATATTAAATCTAATCTATCTATCAGATCCAGAGACCCCTTTTTGGAACATACTAGCCATTCTAGAGGACGATATGGTCCCTATCCTAGAGAGCTTAAAATGTAGGGAAAAACTTGGTCAAATATTTGAATAGTTAGCTCAGCTATATTTGGCACTTATATACCAACTTTAGATGGATAGAACACTGTAATCAATAGTATTTATACCATATTCAGAAATTGGAAGGTTATTAAGGTGTTAGAAAATGCAATATTCTTTCATTATTTCCTGTAAATGTATACTACAGTTTCAATACAGAGCAAATTATGTTTAGCTTTCCATAAAGATTTTTCATAAAATGTTATATTTGTATCCAAAAGGGATAAGGTTTTCTGAAAGCTGACATTTCGTCCTGTTTCTGACAAACTATGATTTAAGTAATGTCCTCTTAACTTGAATGAAACTCACTTTCATTTAATTTGCCTGTTCTAATGTGCTGCTCTGGGAAATTAATTTCTGATTGATTGCTCCCTCACACTGATATATTACTTAGCATGGGGAAAAGCTTGCAGAGGAAGTAAGGAATATTTTATATGGATCTTTAATTAAGAACAAAGCAATTAATCCATTGAATCAACTAGAGCTAGAATGGGCAGTTTTAAGATTGTAACACAGACAATGGGGAGAGTTTCTAAGTTAATACATTTTAGGGCCATTAAGTGCCTAAACCCCTTCTGAAAATGAGATTTAGGCTTCTAAACCAGTTAAGCGTTGCAATGCCTAAATAGCTTTAAAAATCTGGGCCTTTGTATTGTTTGTCCAGCTTTTCATTTTACTGATTTGATTTTTAGTTATTATTATTACTGTAAACTTTATTTTCCCCGCCACCCTCATCTTTTAATCGTAAAAGAAAACCCAAAACTCGGACTTACAAAACCAAAAATTGGACTTCTGAAGCAAAGGATGCAGTTTAAACATCTGGAATAAGGAAACCATATTAGAGATCAGTTAGGCAGCTCTCAGTCAGCTTAGCTGAATTTTATGGGTCAAAATCTGCCCTTCTTTATCTCTATGTAAGCCACTGGCCAACCAAGCCATCTTCCAGTTCTATGGCTGACCAGTATAGATGTTAGTAAATTTTGTACAGGTTTAATATCGCTGCATACTTTTTGAGGAATGAAGGATCATTTTAAATGTCAATATTTTACATGTTCTTTTTCCTAAGGAGGAAAGGTCCACAAAGTCTCTATCATAAAATATTCACAATTGTTGTATGAAGTGCGTTGAAAGTACGGCTAACCTTTCTAAATGCTGGAAATAAATATTGGTTTTAACTTTCTTAACTACTTCTCAAATTTGACACCCCCCCACCCCCAACTACTATTGTTAGGCCAGATTCTGCCTGGTCCTTATGCAAGTACACCATGCATATGGGAGGAAAAGAGAGGATACTCTTACTCTCTCTTTCTTGCTCTCTCTCAGCTGCCCCCCCCCCCTTTTGTGGCCTCCATAAGGACCAGTGGAAATAGCAGCCGCTGTGATTTAAGTACAAGAGTGGCTTTGTTCCTTTTCCCTTAGCACACAAGATGCCCAAATAGAGTAAACAGGCAGAGAACCATAGTGATGCTCAACCTATGTACCTGTCAGCACAGCGGGCTCTCTGTGACGGGAGGAAAATAAACATCATGGCGGGAGGAGAAATGGACATGATACCTTGTGCATTGTTTCTGCCTTCCTGGGAAGCATCCTGCCATTCCAAGGCAGAAATCTTCCCAATGCTTCCTCTGGGGCAGTGCAAGTCTGCACTGTCTTCACGGTATGTGTTGTGTATGTCTAAAGGTGCCCATTGCCTTCTCTTGTCAGGCCTGCTCAAGTGTTTGCAGCTGTTATTCTCCAATGGCAGGGCTGTAAGGACAATGGCCAAGATCCACAAAAGGACTTAGGCACCCAAGTCACAGTTTTAGGCACCCCGCTTGGCTGCCACCTAATCCTGTAGGCACTTAAACTCATTCTACACCTAAATTCTCACTGTAAAAATTGCCTTGGTGCCTAAGTTTCTGCCTTTGGGCATGTGCACAGCAGCCTCACTCTAGGGATTTGGACTCCTATCTCCTGCCTAAGCCCCACAGCAATCTACACACAAGGGGAAATTCGGCATTCACCCACCTATCTTGCTTGTGGGGCCTATTCCAGTAGGGGTGCTCAGAGGCTCAGTTCTGGTCAGTCAGAGGGTGATATCGACCCTTTAAGAAGGAGAAGGGCCAGTGCACCTGTGCCTGCTCAGCTGTCCCCAGTTACGTTTAAAAGAGGGCACTCCAGACCTTTTGTTACCCACACAAATTTAAAGCCCTCGCCTCTGCAATGACCCTTTATGGGTTAACGGGACCTTTCCCCATGAAAGAGCCTTCTCACATTAAAACCCTCAATCTGTATTTATTAGCAATCAGCAATTCATCAACAGAATACACACACCAAGCATACACACCAGAATACACACATCACTCCCAATAAAGCAGATGGACATCTCCCAAAGGCCAGTCAGGATTGTATCATCTGGGGCTCCAGCTCCTGTATGGTATAATAATGCATAGTATAAGAGTTCTGGCAGCTTTGATCTTGAGCTGTGTCCCAGAGGTAGATTCCAATGAACTTCTCTTCTGACCGTGACCCTCATTATATAGTTAAAATGAGTCCTTTTAATCTATACCTTAACCAATTATTTTACTTAAAGCATAACGATATAATAAATCTAACCAATCACAACTCCCAATGGGCTAAAACAATTTTCCTAGCAACAGCAAACCCTCATAGTTTCTACTTATCAGCAAAAGCAAATTTAACAAGAAACTCACACAGACACTCTATAAGAAATTTGCAGAAACTCAAAGTTAGCTTCTCTATGCTCCCTTCCATTCCCGTGAATCTGTGATCTTACTGTATCTATCCCTCTTAGTAATGCATCAGCTGCAGCTGGTATTTTCCCATCTGCCTGAGCCCAGGCCAAATTTTCCTGTCTATAGTTTTGTTTCTAGCTTATGGTGGCTGAGCATACAAGGTGGCTATGGGTTATGCTAAGTCTATACACAGGATGGCTGCAGGTCATGTCAGGTCCAGGCCCCTCAACAGTTTAGAGGAGTGAGTGTGAGCCAGGGAGCTGCAAGAAGCAGGAGCAGTAAGAAGTTCCCTGGGAGAGGCTGCCAGATCCCTTGGGGTGGGGGAGGGGAGGGGAAGGGAGGGAGGAATATTCTGGGAGGGAAAGGGCCTCTAGGGACAATGCCCTGGGAGATGTTGCTCAGTTAAAAGAGCATAGAAGAATCCTGCCATAGGCCCTGAAGCAGGAGAGATTGAAAGGAAAAGGGGAAAAATCCCTTGGAAGCTGTAGCCCAGGGTGGGCTGAGGGACTGTTTTGTTTTGGCTTAAATTTGGGAAATAAAGCTGCCTGGAAAGAGACGCTGAGTGTGGCAGTGGTTTCTTTGTGAGCTGGGGAGAAGGCCAACTTGTGACTGGGTCCCTTTGAAAATCTGGTTGGAGGAGGCGGTACCCACCTTGTAACTTTTAGCCCTATGGTTACAGTACTCACCTGGGATGTGGAAAACCTAGGTTCAATTCTCTCCTCAGCCTGATGGCAAGAAACTATTTGAACAGGAATCTCCCAACTCTCAGGTAAGTGCTCCAATCACTGGGACATGGGATAGTCTGATATGTGGCTTCCTCTTTCTCTCCTGTTGAAACTGTTGATAAATAATGTCATTGAAGCAAGGGGATCTGGACCCTGGACCTCCCACGTGGGTTCCCTAACCAACAGGTGAGAGAGTCACATGCTCCTTCTCTTTGGCCCAATGACTCTAAAGGCATGTCTACACTTACTTCCGGAGCGATCAATCCAGCAGGGGTCGATTTATCGCGTCTAATGAAGATGCAATAAATCGACTGCTGAGCGCTCTCCCGTCGACTCTGGTACTCCACCGGAGAGAGAGGCGCAGGCGGAGTTGACGGGGGAGCATCAGCAGTCGGCTTATCACAGTGAAGACACGGCGGTAAGTAGATCTAAGTATGTCGATTTCAGCTACATTATTCACGTAGCTGAAGTTGCGTAACTTAGATCGATATCCCTGCGCCCCCAGTGTAGCCCAGGCCTAAGTATTTGCACAGTGTGGAAGAGCTTTAACAGGAGAGATTGAGGAAGACCTATGTCATATAGCATTCCCTCATGAAGGGTGAGAGACCCCTGTTTAAATCCTTTTTCCCTCATCAGGCAGAGGGGAGAATTGAACCCTGTCACCCACATCCCAGGTGGGTGCTCTAAGAGGCACTCTTCCTCCAGCTGTTTTGTGTGCAACTAGGCACATGCCTTATTCTCACAGGAAATGCCATAGGCACCTAAGGTGCCTTTCTCCAAGAGAGAGGTTCCCAGTTCTGAATTGTAATTAGAGATACTGGGCTAGATGGACCTTTGGTCTGACCCAGTAGGGCCATTCTTATGTTCTTATAGGTGTTGCAATACATAAGTCCCTGTGTGGATATGAGCCAAGAAATCCTGGTTGTTTCTACTGGTGCCCATCCCAGAAGATATGCTAGGGAGGTCATTTTAAGCTATAGCTGAGGCTGCATAGAAGCACATATTTTAGGGTGTCTGCAGCAGTGAAACCCACTTTTGATGGTATTCTAACTGGTCTCTAGACCGCAACAAAGTGGGCATTGCTGGCATCTTATGGTATTCCATTTTCATCCATTAGGGACCTGTAGCCCTGCATTATGCCAATGGAACGCAGTGTAACCCAGGTTTAATTCTAGGCCTTAGCTACCTATGTTAGCTACAGCTATTTAAAATCAATCTTGCCCCTCAACCACCTTGTTTATTGCAAATATTGAATGAAAATTTAAGAATTCTCTAACTGAAGGAACAAATGTCCTAACTTCTTACAGTTAGAAGTTCTGGTTTGCTAACCTAATATTTAATTCTTCTAATGTTTGTTAAACATTCAGGAGTATCAAGAGTCAAGAGAGAAAGTACAGCACTCTTTAAAGTTAGCTGCACAAGCATTCAGCTCAGTCTCAGTCGTCTCAGGCTTCTGAAAACATTTTGTTCACATTGAGCATGTTTAAGATCTAACCATATACAATAGCCCAGTTATTCCCCCACTAACATCACAACACCTCTATATCAGCATAGTCCCATGCTAGTACAATACCAAGCCTTGAAATGCTAATTTCCAAAAATATTTTAGTAAACTTACTCATATTCAGAATTTTATAAAATGTCCATGAAAAATGTCACTGTACACAAATGAAAAATGTTTAAAAATCCCATCCTATTGTCCTTGAAATACCATCCCATACTTCACTGCTTGCCAATACTTTTTAAGACATTCAAACTTCAGCAAAGAAGAATTTTTTTCTTTGATGGTCAAGCAAGATCCAAAACTTTATCATATCTTAAATAAGAGTGGACTTCCTTCTTGTATGATGTTGATTTAACTCAACATAGTTGCTCTGTCTATTTCATAGGACTCCCAAGGGCAAAGGATAGATGATAAAGTTTTGTTGACCTTTTAGTTCCTTTATGTTATGGATCTGTTATATATTTGACTATTCATATTCCTTTTATGCCTCTAGCCACTATATATAAGCTTTTTGATGCTAAGCTTTTACTTGTGCCCTTTGTGAAACATAGCTGTTGTGGTTTAAGAGATACCCATATGGATAGATCTGTCTTTGTTAGAGTTAAAGAGCAGCTTTTTCTCCGACACCTGTAATTGCAGGAAACTTTTTAAAACTTTGTTTTGAAAATAATGTACACATTTATTTTCTGCTTTACCTTCCTTTACTCTATATACATACTAAGTATTATTATATTAGGGAAGTTTGCATGACAACAAGATCTTTGTTCTTTAATGCTTTTATTAGAGCCAGTTTAAAAAATTCAAATGTAGACTCTTTCATCAGAAAATAGGATTGGGTTGATAAAAAAAATGTGCAGAAAAAATAACTTGACTAATTTTTCTGAAACGTTTAGTTTTCCCCACTTTGACCATTTACTAACTTTTGCCAGTTTGAAAACAGTTAAAAAGGTCTAATAGGTGGGTTTTCTCCACTTTTCCCAGTTTTTATCTTTTCTTCCCTTTTTCCAGAGGAAACATGGGGGAGGGGTGAGGGAAGAGGAGAGTAGAAAAGGCCAGGCAAAATAAAAGGCAACCCACCCACCCCGAAAAAATAAAATAAAAGATAAACCAAAGGAATATTGGAGGTTAAAATGAAAGTTTTCATTTAATTTTAAAATGTTGTTTGGAAACTTAAAAAAAAAATGAAACATTTTGACTCCTGCAGGAAATGTAAAAGTTCAAACCAAACATTTTTTTCTGGTGGAAAATTTCATAGGGGAAAACAAATGTCATTTTTTTTGACAAGCCTTATCTTTTATCTTCTTGTTTAAGACCTTCTCCAACACAGATTCTAATCCCTACAGATTTAGTCAACCCATCCTCCTTCTGAAGTAGATAAATTGAGTGCCATGCAGTTTACAGCATGGGTTTTTCATTGAGAACAGCTAGGACTTAATAGGTCTATGTCAATATGAATAATCCCATGTAATCCCAATGTTAATAATCCCAAGAATAAACTCTTGCACTGGTATCCTCTGCCGAATTTTATCTCCTACTGTTGTGTAGTATGCTATTATGATTCTAAGGAATAGTAGGAGAGGGATAGCTCAGTGGTTTGAGCATTGGCCTGCTAAACCCAGGGTTGTGAGTTTAATCCTTGAGGGGGCCATTTAGGGATCTGGGGCAAAAATCTGTCTGGGGATTGGTCCTGCTTTGAGCAGGGGGTTGGACTAGATGACCTCCTGAGGTCCCTTCCAACCCTGATATTCTATGATTCTATGAGGGAGAACAGCAAAACAAAGACAATGGGTTTCAAGAAGGCAGACTTTAGCAAATTCAGGGATTAGTAGGTAAGATCCCATGGGAAGCAAGTCTAAGCAGAAAAATAACTGAAGACAACTGGCAGTTTTTCTAAGAGACATTATTAAGGGCACAAGAGCAAACTATCCCACTATGTAGGAAAGATAGGAAGTATGGCAAAAGACCACCCTGGCTTAACCAGGAGATCTTCAATGCTCTAAAAATCAAAAAAGAGTCCTACAAAAAGTGGAAACTAGGTCAAATAACACAAATATGTAGGGACAAAATTAGAAAGGCCAAGGCACAAAATGAGATCAAACTAGCTAGAGACATAAAGGGTAACAAGAAAACATTCTACAAATACTTTATAAGCAAGAGGAACACTAAGGACAGGGTAGGTCCATTACTCAATGAGGGCGAAAAAACAATAACAGAAAATGTGGAAATGGCAGAGGTGTTTAAATACTTCTTTGTTTTGGTTTTCACCAAGAAGGTTGGTGGTAATTCGACGTCTAACATAGTACATGCCAATGAAAATGAGGTAGGATCAGAGGCTAAAATAGGGAAAGAACACGTTAAAAATTACTTAGACAAGTAAGTTGTCTTCAAGTCACCAGGGACTGATGAAATGCATCCTAGAATACTCAAGGAGCTAACTGAGGAGATATCTGAGCCATTAGCGATTATCTTTGAAAAGTCATGGAAGACGGAAAAGATTCCAGAAGACTGGAAAAGGGCAAATATAGTGCCAATCTATAAAAAGGGGAATAAGGACAACCCAGGAAATTACAGACCAGTCAGCTTAACTTCTGTACCTGGAAAGATAACGGAGCAAATAATTATGCAATCAATTTGCAAACATCTAGAAGATAATGGGATAAGGAACAGTCAGCATGGATTTGTCAAGAACAAATTGTGTCAAACCAAACTGATAGCTTTCTTTGACAGGGTAACAAGCCTTGTGGATGGGGGGAAGCGGCAGACATAGTATATCTTAACTTTAGTAATACTGTAACTTTACTAGTTACTACTGTTACTAACTGTTACTAACTTTAGTAATACTGTTACTAACTTTAGTAACTTTTAATACTGTCTCGCATGACCTTCTCATAAACAAACTAGGGAAATGCAACCTAGATGGAGCTACTATAAGGTGGGTGCATAACTGGTTGGAAAACCATTCTCAGAGGGTAGTTATTAGTGGTTCACAGTCATACCGGAAGGACATAACAAGTGTGGTCCTGCAAGGATCAGTTCTGGGTCCGGTTCTGTTCAATACCTTCATCAATGATTTAGATAATGGCATAGAGAGTACACTTATAAAGTTTGCGGACGATACCAAGCTGGGATGGATTGCAAGTGCTCTGGAGGATAGCATTAAAATTCAAAATGATCTTGAGAAATGGTCTGAAGTAAATAGGATGAAATTCAATAAGGACACATGCAAAGTACTCCACTTAGAAAGGAACAATCAGTTGCACAAATACAAAATGTGAAATGACTGCCTAGGAAGGAGTACTACAGAAAAGGATCTGAGGGTCATAGTGGATCCCAAGCTAAATATGAGTCAACAGTGTAACACTGTTGCAAAAAAAGCAATCATCATTCTAGGATGTATTAGCAGGAGTGTTGTAAGCAAGACCCAAGAAGTAATTCTTCTGATTAGGCCTCAACTGGGGTATTATGTCCAGTTCTGGGCGCCACATTTCAGGAAAGATGTGGACAAATTGGAGAAAGTCCAGAGAAGAGCAACAAAAATTATTAAAGGTTTAGAAAACATGACCTATGAGAGAAGATTGAAAAAATTGGGTTTGTTTAGTCTGGAGAAGAGAAGACTGAGAGGGGACATGATAACAGTTTTCAAGTACTGTACATAAAAGGTTGTTACAAGGAGGAGGGAGAAGAATTGTTCTTCTTAACCTCTGAGGATCGGACTAGAAGCAATGGGCTTAAATTGCAGCAAGGGAGGTTTAAGTTGGACATTAGGAAAAAACTTCCTAACTGTCAGGGTGGTTAAGCAGTAGAATAAGTTCCACAGGGAGGTTATGGAATCTCCATCATTGAAGATTTTTAAGAGCATGTTAGACAAACACCTGTCAGGGATGGTCTAGATAATACTTAGTCCTGCCATGAGTGCAGGGGACTGGACAAGATGACCTCTCAAGGTTCCCCCCAGTCCTACAACTCTATGATTTCCTATTTCACGGGGATTTTGTGAGTGCTAAGATAACATGGTAAGGGGCAGGTGCATAAAAGTATTTAAGATTGACCTCTCGAGGTCCCTTACAGTCCTATGATTAACATTTATCTTTATTTTTCCCCAGTTTTAAAAATACATGTATCTTTATAGGCTTCTATCCCCAGAAGAAGGATTACGCTGTTCAACCTCAGTGCCTTACCTACTCCTCAGTCAATCACAACTAGATTTTAGTAAAGAAAAAAAAAAAGAGAAATACTTTCTTCTTTGGCTTCCTTCCAACTCACATGAACCTCTCACTTCCTGGTAAAATCCTTGATGGGGTCCAGAGAGGAAAATGAAGAACCCAGAAAACTCCTACTTCATTATCAAGAAACAATCCTTCAGCTCATGCACAGGCAGCAACCTATCAAGAGTCACCCCAGCCAAAACAACCAAGTTCACCTTAAATTGATCTTCCCGCTGTTCCCTTCCCAGATAGGTATTTTTGAGGCTGCTAGACTTGTTTCAGGTGCAATTAAAATATGTTGAATATGCTGAATCCTATACACTTCATAAAATGTTAGGGAAAGTATCACGTTTAATACATACTGTACCAGTTTATCTAGGAAATAATGGGTTTAAAATTCAGGTGACTAGTTGAAAAGATTATAATTTCCTTTTAGTCAATTTGGTCCTATGCCCAAAGGACTCTGGGAACATTAACAGATTATTCCTCAAAACAGGGCAGCTTCTCTGAACAATGCAACCCAAATCAAGAACAGAAACCATAATAACCCCACCAGACAAATAATTTGAAAGGCAAAGAGGCATGACACTTGTAAGAGTAGGTGCACTAGTAGGGGAAAGAGAACCAAATTCAACAATGGATTAAGTGGGCTTAATGCTGTTGTTGTATTCAACTTACACCAGGACATTTGTCCCAAAGCTGTTAAAGGTGGGCTGTTCCAATGGCTGATGAAATTGAGTGATCTAAAACCAACAGGAAGTAAATCAAAAGCTTTCTTGTGCATCCATTTTACAAAGAAAAATGATTACTCTGAACCATTACCTGCAACTGAGAGAATTTCAATTCTCCAATGTGCAGTGGGCAGCCCTTTAATTTTTGCCTTTCTAAATAAGATACCCTGGAAACATTACAAAGAGGTTTCACACAGAATCCATGTTAATAGCAAGGGGAGACTGAAAAGTTCAAAGACAGAATTGGAAAATTTCAAATGGTGATTCTTTGCTACCCACAAGAACTAAAAATTATTGCTTCCCTGCCCACCCACCATGTGAGCAGTTTGAGTGTTCACTGTTCCTACTCTAGTCTTCTGAAAAATCTATAGAGGAACCCTGTCTTGATAATGAAACAGTCCCTTCCAAATACACTCCTTTTCTTCCTTGATAGATTTACAACTTCAGGAGTAGAGCTGTGTAAAAATGCCTAGTTTCAGTTCTCCTTATTGCAAGGAGGCAAAGATCCTGCGCTCTAGAATGTGCACTCATTTATTTGAAATTTTGAGTTCACCTGAAACTTCAAATGCACCTAACGAAATGCCTTGGTGGAACTCCACAACAAAACCAAAATTCACCCCACCTTACACACAGCCCTGCTTCCCTCAATAGCATCTGTCTTTGCCAACCACAGCCCACCCAAATCCTTCGCCACTCCTCTGTTCCCCTGCCTCTCAAGAGGTGGCCAGCTGACCTGCCTTCTTTGGGTGGCAGGAACAGCAAGAAAGGCCTACACTGCTCACCCAAATCCCTGGTATCTGCTAGAAGTCAAGCAGATTGCTAAGGTCCATTTCCGTAGTACAATTCTGCAGCGCAATATTTGCGGAGACATCCCAAGGCACACTGGGCACAGGAATGTCCCAGCATGGGGATTTCTTACGCCAGTGCAGTGCTACTTCTATATACTTTTAGAGTAAGTGTAAAAATCACCCATGAGGCCTATTTCTTCCCCTAGCACCCCAGCACCCAGCCCACCACAGGCAGCTGTTGCTGCTCACTCCCATCATCTTGACAACCCTGTCCCTCATATCTTCCAGTTCTTCCTAGTTACAAAGAAAAATTTACGTTATCATCGCTACTACCAGCCTCAGCCACGACAAGGGTTAGCATGTGCCTAGAACCAGTTCTTTCTGGGCATTTCTCAGCTACAGGGTTAACGGGCCAGTCCATTAACCTTTTTTTAAAAAAAAAATCTTGCTGCAGTGGAAAGAAATAGGGCCACTCCTTCTGAATAGACCTAGGATTCTGGGACAGGCGGAAGACCTATTTAGTTACGCCGCCTCCTGTGCCAATGATACAGAGAAGGGAGAGCTTCCCAGCAGCCCTGTAAAGAAGGTTTAAGTTAGGATGGGGCGGGATAGTTTTTACTTAAAATGTAGCAGGAGATCAGGGGAGACAGGGTACGGAAAGGTTTTAGGCAGCTGCTCTGCAGTGAAGCAGCAGGACAGACAGAGTAGCTAGAGGGATGACACTGTTTTCCTTATTCTAATAAAGTTAGAAGAAAGTGACTCTGAATCTTAACGATTGTCCCATGACAGATGCATGGTTGGCAGAGCTAATGCCAAGGCAAAGCTCCTGGTTTTCTTCAGATCTTCAAACAATGAAAATATAAGAGAATGTTAATGGCAACAGTCAAATTTCTGACTGTATGCTGTGAAGTAGTTGCTTCAGATGTATTTCAAAGTATAGCAGAATCAAATATTATTATGTAGCACTTACTGTTTTCTATAAAGCAGTCAATTTTACCTTCTGTAATATATATGTATTTCATAATAAAGCACCATCTATAACAGCAGG
This sequence comes from Emys orbicularis, assembly GCF_028017835.1. Classification (NCBI taxonomy): domain Eukaryota; kingdom Metazoa; phylum Chordata; order Testudines; family Emydidae; genus Emys; species Emys orbicularis. The sequence goes on along the minus strand of NC_088685.1, from coordinate 27,294,573 downwards.
AAAAAATGCTTGTGTAGTTGTAGTGCAGATAGTGCAGGCAGAGTATAGAAAAAGTTCAGAAAATACACTTCTGTCCACAGAAAAGTGATGCTAGTTTTTATTGGAAGATATGAGCAAAAGAATCTGTATTCACTTTGAAATTGCAAAACCAGAATAAGTACACTCTGTACTGCCAAATTTCAGTGTGGTCCTCTACTTCTGCGGAGATGTCCCATGGATGAATCTGAACCAACATCTTCTTATTAAAATCAGCTAACAAATATTCTGCTGACTGGATTGCCATCAGTGATAAAATGTGGTGAGACTTTCCGGGACTTATAACTCAGGTTCTATAAAACATGCTGACAAATGTCTACATATTTCTACAGCGACACTACACAGCCCAGCAGGATCCGCAAACCCCACTGCAGGGTGATCCAATGCTTTTGGAATGCAAATTCAATGTGACTATGGACAGCTCTAAGTTATGCAATCTTCACTTTGTACTAGATGTTGCTAGAAGAATTTCTCTTTTGTTTAATATCAACAACTCTTTTTTCTAGATTTCGCTCAATTCAATCACATGCAATCTTGTCAACCATCAAATACATATCTCCAAACTAGCCCACACATTCATCCACATAAATCATGCATTCATCGAGGTTACAAGAACTACTAAAAACATCAAAAACTTCTAAATATCTATATATTAAATCACATCTTTTTCATGAGATTTTGAATAAACGGCTATTGACATAAAAATGTTAACCTTTCTACATTATCCTTTGCATTAAAAAAGAAAAAATAATGGCAAAATATTTCAATGCACCTTTGCAGACATATGTATGGTAGCACAGGATCCATATCTTCATCAACACACTATCAACAACTTTTTTGTTTACTTTGTTTGCAGCCATGGTAACTTGTGGTCACAGCAAATTCTCATGCCTAAATGGCATGATACTAGTTAGTACATGCAGCTCATTTTTGCAGTAAGTTGTTATATATCATAGCCCATGCTATGCCTTACTACAAAAGGTAGCATGTCACTTTAAAAAAATATAATATTATGGTGACTTATTTCCCTGCTTTTTGTGTGCATTTTTAAGTTACATTTCTCAAGTCAGTCATGTATACAGTTGCTTAGTAAATGTAATAAGCCATGAAAGAGATAATTCGATTGTTGATTGTTTATGAAAAAGAAACATTAATTTTCCTTAGTTTGAGTACTACTGTAATTTGTGGCTAACACTTGTTTTTTTCCCCCATTAATACAGCAAAAGTCTATTTGCTGCAGGCAAAGATATTAATGTTACACTTTCAATGCAGTCTGCAATTTTCCTGTCAGAACATATTACAGGACAAATGAAATTCCAGAATAAATCAGATCTTGGCATATTGTTGCCATTTATCTCTGTTAAGTTCCCTATATGGGGACACAGAAATTGAGTTGATATGATGCACAATTCTTATATAGGGCACAATCCTGCCAAACTGTGAGGGTCTTCCATTCCCATCAACTCAGTACCTAGTAGTTTTAGGCCTGTACAGAATAGCTGCTGTATACTGAAAGCATGCTGAAGTTTTTATAAGTTAGTTCAAATGCAGTCAATTTTTAATCTTTTTATAGACCTGTTCCTTAGAGTATCCGTTTGAACTCTTTAGATTGTCCAGTTGGATGTTTTTAATGATGTCACACAGGGGCTGTGACAGCTGGTCCAAAAGCGAAAAACAAAAACAAAAACCACTCCTTTTCCCACCCCTTACATTCTAAGCCTAGATCTGAAACCAAACAAGATCTAAAATATTTAGATGTTTATTTCCATGTTCTGTCCATAATCACAAGATGAAGGGCCTGAAATAACAATACTTTACTTTTATATATGGCAGTATTTTACATCTGTGCAGTGTTTACAACCACTAATTCTCAGCATGCCTCAGAGGTAGAATCATAGAATATCAGGGTTGGAAGGGACCTCAGGAGGTCATCTAGTCCAACCCGCTGCTCAAAGCAGGACCAATCCCCAGACAGATCCCTAAATGGCTCCCTCAAGGATTGAATTCACAACCCTGGGTTTAGTAGGCCAATGCTCAAACCACTGATCTATCCCTCCCCCCGCAGTAGGTTAGTATTATACCCATTGTACAAATGGAAAAATTGAGGCAGAGAGGTTAAGTGAGCTGTCTAAGGCTACACACCAAATCAGTGGGAGAGCCCCCATTACCTCTCATGAGGATCCTGGCTCATGGACCCATCTGACTCCACTAGACCGTACTGTTTCTCTCATGAAGGTTCCACTCCATCTTGCAGATTCAGGAGGTAAAGGTAATTCTAATAAGCATCTGAATTTCCAGGCAGATTGGACCATTTATGAGCCAAGTAATAATTACAGATGGGCTATTTCACCTACAGATTATTTTGTTTGAATCAAGCCTTTGCCAGTAGAGAGGAAACCTGCCAATGGTTGTTCAGCAAGGTACTGATAAGCAGAATGTACATTCAGGCACACACATGCTATTACAGGTTTAATGTTGTTTTATTAAGAGAGCTGCAGCAGTTGATTGCTTATGTAGTCTTACCAATTTTGCCTACATGCCAGGGACAAAATCCTGGTTCCATTAAAGTCAATGAGAATTTTGCCATTAACTACAGAGGGGCCAGGATTTCACCCCAGTAGTAGTATTTTTGAAGTTCTCAGGTTATGACAATATGTATCTTAAATACAGCATTCTGTAATGAGGGACTGATTTTGCCACAACCATAGTCCATTAAATGCCTCAAAGTCTGTCCAGAGTAAAATCTGACTGCTAAGAGCTCTTCTCCAGAACTTGTCTGATGACCAATTTGCATCTTGACTTTATGATCTAAAAATCAATAAACTGGCATGTGAAAGTCAATTGGGATAATCTGGCATAAAAATTGTTCATTGTCTCATTTGATTCCTGTCTTCCTTACCTGAAGTTAAACACACAGATTCATTTAGGACATAAGTGATCAATTAGAACACCAGGGTTTTTTTCTAAGAGGTTCTTGTCTCTATCAGGTGTTTGGTTGGATGGTGAACCATAAATATCATTCACCTCCCCATCCTGCAGAAATGCAATGTGTTATTTTGGACTTTCAAGTGCATCCAACAGATTTCTGCATCTACTTGTTCATTTCTGGTATCATTGAGTAAATGGTCCATCCTCAGGGATACTAAATGCTAGAAATTCAGGCAATGCAAAATTGAACTGCTCTGTACAGTTTCCCCTACTTGAAAAAAATGGGGATAAGACCTCTCCAGAGTGGTGTGAGGTTTGTAAACTGCTTTGACCATGAACAGTGCTGTGTGAATGCTAAACATTGTAACATACCCATGGCTGCTGAAGATCTTCACAGTTGTTACAAAGCAGAAGGCATAGAACTTATTCCTCTTATTCCGAAATCCTAGAGCCCTATTGCTCGAAATAAAGGACAAAAAATGTCTGAGTGTCAGCAATATATTACCCCAGACATAGCATCATAACTGCTTAAGTATCCAGTACAGGGCAGTGATACACATTAGCAAGCTCTTTATAGTATTATGTGGATGGCTGAAATAGTAGTTCAGTCTTTTGCTTTTTAATATTAAATACTGCTAGAACAGCAAGAAGAATCCACAAAGAATACTTCTCTGATGAACTTCTAAAAGATAACAGCAAAGACTAGGACACAAACATATGTTAGGGATCAGCGTAGTGCACTTAATGCTCTTTCCTTACAATGTATTGCTCATATTTTGTACAGTGAGAGCTTCCCAAGAAGCAGGACTTAATACCTTTTTTTCCTGATTGGCAAAAGTTCCCTATTAAAAACAAGCTGAAATGACATTTAGTTAGGTGTTCAATGAATGACAGCTGCTACTCCTCACTGCCACATCTCCATCCAACTAGCCTACAGACATGATGTTTTTTGGAATGTGCTTTGATGGTGATACTGAGTGTCTTACTAGATCAACACAGACAGTTGAAGCAGATAGAATTCCGAAATCTACTTCTATTTTTAGTCAACTTCATGAAGTTTGAGGGGGGAAAAAGGCAATAGTTTAACTATACCCTAAAGAATACTGATCAAAGAGGAGTTTGAATTCAAACATTGGCTATTTTTAATAACTAGAAGGAAAGACATACATATTAAATAAAAGAACATTAGAAAGTAAATCATGTTGACTTCAAAGAAATATCATCTGAGACTAAAACAGCAATGACATTAGAAATAGCAAACATACTATAAGAAGCTGCAGAAATATAGTAAAGGACAATAGCAATTTGCACTTCTACACTGCCTTTCATTCAAGGATCTCAAAGTGCTTAATAATAATTCTGTCCATTTTACAGAATGGCCAAGTGAAGCCTAGAGATATTACAGTCAAACTTTTCTAATTGGCTACTGTTTTGGAAGCCCAGCTTGAGACACTTGAAAACTACGCCCAAGAAGTGCTGATCGCCCACAATTCCTGCTAAACACAGTGGGAGTTGTACTTCTCAGCACTTCTGGAAAAACAAAAACAAATCAAGTAAACAAATATCAGAAACAAGGTATCTGACGCTAGATATCCCAAATTATAAAAACTGTGTTTTTTGTCTCTTGCTGAATTGTGCACTGTGAGTGAATACAGAGGCAAGAATAAAACTCAAGATTCTCTCTCTGTGTATTAAGAAGAGAAGCATGAAAAAAAAGGTTATATAATTAAAGAACAAAATGAAAGCCAAGGCTTATACATTATTGATAAAACACTTCTGATCTAGCATCTTACTTAACAGTCCTCTAAGAAATTGAATACTTAAGGGACAATACTGTTAAAAGGACATTGAATTGTTCATTTAGTCCAAGAAGCAAATAAATATTAATATTTTTATTTCTATATAAATTCTGCTTAGGCATGCTATAAACCAAAAAAACCATACTGGGGTGGAAATTCTACAAATCAGGTTTAGTTTCCAATGGGCTTGTTCATCTACTCAGGAGCATTTTTGTTTTGTTTTGTTTCTCGGTGTTGTTTTTAAACAAAGATTTTTGGTACTCACAGACTTGGGGTCATCTTTGACTCCTCTCTCCTCCTCCAACAATTATGTCCCCACCTGCTGTAAGTTAGTGTAGATTCATTGAAACTAATTGAGATACATCTGTTTATATCAGAAGCGTGACCCAAAGTCTTCTGAAATCAATAGGAGTTTTTCCATTGTCTTCAAAAGGCTTTGAATCAAGCCCAGTTGAGGTTTGGTGTAACTAAATCTCCCCACATTTTCCTCTACATTATCTCAAGAATCAATGATAGAATCATAGAATCATAGAAGATTAGAGTTGGAAGAGACCTCAGGAGGTCATCTAGTCCAATCCCCTGCTCAAAACAGGACCAACACCAACTAAATCATCCCAGCCAGAGCTTTGTCAAGCCGGGTGTCAGGGTTCCCTCCCCACTCTGAACTTTAGGGTACAGACGTGGGGATCCGCATGAAGACCCTCTAAGCTTATTTCTACCAGCTTAGGTTAAAAACTCCCCTATTCCTTGGATTAAGTAACGCTGCCACCACCAAGTGATTTAAACAAACATTTAGGGAGGGCCACTTGGAGCCCTACCTTCCCCAAATATCCCCCCAAACCCCTACACCCCTTTTCCTGGGCAGGCTTGAGAATAATCCCCCAAGCCCCTACACCCCCTTTCCTGGGGAGACTTGAGAATTATATCCTCGCCAATTGGTACAGGTGAACACAGACCCAAACCCTTGGATCTTAAAACAATGAAAAAATCAATCAGGTTCTTAAAAGAAGAATTTTAATTAAAGAAAAGGTAAAAGAATTACCTCTGTAAAATTGGGATGGTAAGTACTTTACAGAATAACAAAAGACTCAAGAACATAGAGGAGCTCCCCTCTAGGCAAAACCTTAAAGTTACAAATCCAGGGATAAACCTCCCTCTAGACAAGGAAAATCACAAGCCAAAATAAAAGTAAGCTAACATATTCCCTTATTATTACTTACTAATTCTAATTGAGTTGGATTGCTTGCCTTCTTGATCTGTCTCCGGCAAGCACACAGAACAGACAGACAAAGAACAGACAAAACAAAGCCTTTTCCCCCTCCCCAGATTTGAAAGTATCTTGTCCCCTTATTGGTCCTTTTGGTCAGGTGCCAGCTAGGTTACCTGAGCTTCTTAACCCTGTACAGGTAAAAGGATTTTGTGCCTCTGGCCAGGAGGGATTTTAAAGTACTGTATACAGAAAGGTGGTTACCCTTCCCTTTATATTTATGACACCGGGCCTTAAAATCCTCTGAGGATGGAGATTCCAACATCTCCCTAGGTAATCCTTTGCTGCCCATCCCTACCAACAAAATCCTTGTCCAGATCTGTATCATTTCACACCATAAATATACAACATCCCTCTCTGATGTTCCTGACCCTCAACTCACCCTCAGAATGCAGCTGCAACACTCACTTTTCCTGGCCAATGCAATCACCATCTCCTCTTTCTTCAATTTTTTTTCACTATCTTCCCCTTCACCCTCAAGCTCCTTGTGATTGTCTTTGAGGCCCTGAAACTTCACATTGTGAGAATAAACTATAAGAACTGTTGCAGAAATGCATATTATTTTTATGTTTTTATAAAAGAGACTCAGTTGCAATTTTAATGGGAACTAGGTATCCAAATCCCTCAGCAATTTTGAAAATTTCAGGGCTTGAGTCTCATCTACACTATTTTTTTTTCATGGTAAAGGGGCTTTAGTTTGGATGAAACTGTAATTTACAAGACATCTTTGAGCCTGAATATAATTTACACCCACTGTAGAACTCCTTTAAACTGATGAAGCAGTGAAAAGTGTCTAGAGTGTACACGAGAACCAGGCTTTCAGTCTTAATGTAGATATTTTTCTTGGAGAATAAAATGTCAGAAAATACGTGATCAGTACAAATGCATTTTCTGTGTGTGAGGGAATGGATATCAAGAGTAAATTAAGGATTAGTTTGATGCTGATGTTTACATTGTATGAGACGATGGGAAGGAAAGAAGAGACGGAAAAGAAAAAAAACTGATGTAACGTGGCAACAAGAAAGGCAACACTATTCTACAAGGTTTCAGTGGGAAGGCAAGTGAATACTATTCCATGCACTAGAGTATATGAAAGATTATTTACCTTCTGAACGTATGATAAACTAATTAAATCTTGCTAGGATGTAGCAAATGATTCATTAAAGAGATCTTTGTAGGCTTAGGGGAGATTCCATCCATATTTATCTGACAGCAAAGCTTAGGCTGACAGAGAGTGAGCCCCAGTTTGGATACAAAACATCCTGCTTCCCTGTTGTCAGCAGCTGCCAGATCTAGGTGAAGGTCAGAGCTCTCACCGGCTATTGTGTAGTAACCAGAGAGAAATAATTTAAGTTAACATCAACATGTTAAGAAAATTAATGAACATTGTCAATAGAGTTGATTGTCTTGTCAGACTGCTTCCCACCTAAAGGATACAGAATACAGACTGTTTCAGGAAGCCCAAGGATTTCTCTAATGGAAATTATACCTAAGGGCCAAATTTCCTTTTACTAGGTTAATGTTCCTACAGGTCCAGGGAAGAAAAGACTGTTTATTTTTCTCATATACTTCCTGCAGTGTAAATTCTCTTAGCAGCCAAAGCGTGCCTGGGAAGTGGGACAGACTGGAAACTATATCCCTCAAAAAGAGCCTTTGGGAATTGTGAAAATCATGTGCCCTGAAAATGGGGAGAGGGACTGATTCCCGGGCTTCCTATTTGTAATACATTTCCTAACAGTGAAAGTGGTGTGTGAAGAACTCCCACTGAAGTAAATTACAGGTCTGCCTATGGAGCACTACAATGAGAGAAACCTGTATTTGGGACTGTCTTGAATACTGCAGGGCACTCTCTTTAGATTATAAGCTTTTCATGAATCCCAAAAGCCAGAGCCTCTACCAGGTAAGGAGGGAGGGCAAGGAGAAGTTGAGGGAATTCTCATAATTAAAATTTACCAGTCATTTGACACTGTAATTTACTAGCTATTTGGCTCTCTACATAATTTCATTTTACTAGTCACTTGGCTCTCTGCTTTATCTATTAACTATACTTTTTGTACCAACTTGTTTAATCACTATGTCTTTCAGTCACTAATCCACCACTGCCATGCCTCAGCACTCCTCTTCCAGCGTATCTACATGTCCAGTTCCATTCTTTCTTTCCTCTTCACTCTTATCAGTTAGTCCTCCCTTCCTCACTGCCCCACCCACTTCTGCCCCTCGGCCTCCTCATTGTCCTTGCATCTTACAATATGTTCCCAACCATGGTCCTCCTGCACTGGCTAACCTCACCATGTCCCCCACTCTCTGAATCCATCCACCACCTCTCCCTCCTCCATTGCATTAAATTTCAGCTCCTTGTCACTGCATGCAAAGCCCTGAATGACTCTGTTCCAGCCATATACAACCTTTTCACCCCTTGGCCCCTCCAATCCACCAATGATGCTACAGTCTATTATATGGATGCTATGTTTATTATATATATATATATATATATATATATATACTAGCCTCTTCTGTATCCAAATGCCTCCTAAAGACCCACTTCTGCCAGAAACCCACTTCTGAGGAATAATGTATATATCCTTTCCCCTTATCTTTTGTATGTCTCTTGTTAGATAGTGAGGTGTGTGGGGGCAAGGGCTGGCCCTTCTTTTCTGTCTGAAAATTGCTTACCACATTAATAGAACTACCAGAAACAAATAATCACAGTGACTACATAAATAAATAATGGTAATAATAATAATTAATAGGTGGAATGAGAGATGAGGAGGTGGTGTTCTCAAATGACCTTACTTCTGTGTCCCTTTCCTAAACCTTACAAGCTGTCACTGCTTCCTGTTGTTTTCCATGACAAATAATTTTGACAAAATATGTAGCTGTTTTTTAAAATACTTTATATAGCAGAAAGAGTTAAAGGTCCCTTCCAATGATATTCCCATGGAACCACATCAGGAACTTAATCATAGAATCAAATGAGCTAGAGGGAAAAGTCTATTAGATCATCACTGTGCCAGTTGAAGGCTGTTCTCAACAGAACTGTTCTAGTCTAGATAATACTGATAGCAAAAGCATGTACTTTTGTATACTTCACATCAATTAGAGCACAGTTTCTGTGCTCAGTGCAATGAACAACAAAAATTATGCTAATTAAGAAATTATATGTCTACCACAATGACTGTCTGATGCCAGTGATTAGCGGCCAACACATCCCTACATTTATACCTGTAATATCAACGTTCTCCCTGGTTTGCTTCTGTCACCTCCCTATGTAATCTTGAAAGACACTTTTTCTCTCGTTAAACCCAGCCTTAGTGGTAGACATTTACTTGATCAGTAGAAGTTGCCTGGAGAGCATTAAATACACGTGAAAGCCTGATTCCTTGACTTTGGATAATCATGTACCCCATGCAAAATGAATGTAAAGTGCTACCAAATCAAAATATACATAGGTGTGTAGTTAGTTGTTGGTTGCGTGTGTGTTCTTTCTGTGTGCTCTACACAGATAGCTGACACAGCTGACTTCGATCGAACTGCCCAAAAGGCCACAGGCTCATTTCAGTAGCAAAGGCACCCAGACAAGTTTATTGTCAACGAAGTGAGGTCCTAGTGCCCTGGCTCAATGATTACAGGTACACTATCACATGTATGCCCGTTGCAATGGACTCAGCTCAGTGAATGGCAGGACTTTCCATTCCCCCCTCGGCTGGCGAAAGACACACCCTGTGACCCCTCTTTAGAACATAAGAACGGCTATACCGGGTCAGACCATAGGTCCGTCTTGTCCAGTATCCTGTCTTCCAACAGTGGCCAATGCCAGGTACCCCAGAGGGAATGAACATAACAGGTAATCACCAAGTGATTCATCCCCTGTCGCCCATTCCCAGCTTCTGGCAAACAGAGGTTAGGGACACCATCCCTCCCCATCCTGGCTAATAGCCATTGATGGGCCTATCCTCCATAAATCCTTTATACACCACAAGTTATGTATTGCCCCTACTCAAGATTTCCCTGTTTATGCATCCCAGGATCGCATTAGCTTTTTTGGCCAGAGCATCCCGCTGGAAGCTCATGTTCAGCTGATTATCTACCATACTCCCCAAATCTTTTACAGAGTCATCCTTATGAGAATCATTTCAAATTCTAAAAGAAACTCAATGCATACACTCACTTTTGTTTTAATGACAAGAACCTTGACATAACTTAATGAGCAAAGAAAATGTTTTCTAATGTTCACTTAAAAAAGAGGAGGAAATGTTCAGAGACACATAAGACCTGCAACGGACTAAGAATAATGTTCCAGTTGAGCAGGTATATTAAACTCAATAGGACCTATCACATGCTTAAAGCTAAGTATGTTCTTAAGTACCTTGCTGAAATGGGGAGCTAACATAACAAGGAAGTCTTGAACTACAGCGTGTGATTTTTGCCTTTTGAACAATAATTCCTGGAAGGGAATTCTGCAGCAGCTCAGTAGAGAAGCAGTGAGTCCCTATGATCCATCTGAATAATCTGTTAAAGTGTCAACCTTTATTGGCAGTCAAAAGAGAATATTTTCTGATTTATATAAGAGGATAGCAAATAGCATTTTTAAAAGGTACAGTAGCTCAACAGAAAGTGTATACAGTATGCCAGGGTACATCAGATTATAATGAGTCAATTAATGTGACATGATCTGAAGTGACAATGCAAACTGATGCTTGCTCTCTATTTCACATTAAGAAAATGCATGCGGCTTTCATCGAAATAGGTAATTATTTACAGAACATGGACATTTTAATCCTTATACATTAGTGGAAGGATGTGACAGCTATTGAGCAGCTGCCACATTTATAATTTCAGGATTTAAAAAAGAATTCATCTCCCTTGAAGATTTAAGGTAATTGTTAAATTTTGTTCACAAAATGAATACTCTTATGAAAGTTTTATGATGGAAACACATTTTAGTGTGTGACATGCCCCAGGCACATTCAAATGTTCTGTTTGTCATTCAAGTGCATTATAATCTAACATGACTGACAAGTTGTACTGTAGTGGGTGGAGCTTTAAATAAAGCTATATTTTATAGCTACCACTATACATGAAATAGTTTGATTATGCTTCATCCCACCTAACTCACAAGTACCAGCTCTAATTAAAGTGGTAAAAGCCTGAGTGCATAGATAGACATTGCAATGTGCCCTGAAGGTCATCAGATTCAGAAATTTCCCTGGTTTATATTACAAGTTGCATCACTATAACCAATATCCTTTTAAAATAAATTCAATTAAACCAGTGCAATCCCCTGTGTGAACATTGACATCAGTTTAAGCATAATTTGTGTCTATTTAGTTTATGAGGAAGATTTTCAAAGACCCAAGTGGGAGTTTGGTGCCTTACTCCCATTGCTTTCCATAGATAGATGCCTTTGTGCTTTTCAAGATCTCCCCTTAATTCAGAATTAATTTAAGTCAAAGTGAAAAAAAGCACGTTTAAATTGTTTTAATAATGTGTACACAGGGGAGTGCACTAGCTTAACAAAATGAATTTAAATGCAGGGCTTGTCTAAATAAACACATTGCACCAGTTTAACTTAAATTGGTTAAAAACCAATTTTGTTAACCCAATTCAAAACACTATGTGGACACTCTAATATCAGTTTAATTCTGTTTTATATCATCTTGCACTCACAACACTAAACCATTATATTCCAGATTTAAAGAGATATGAGTGTCCATACACAAAGTTGCACCAGTTCATCTACATGCATTTTTTGGTAAACCAGTGCAACTTGTAATATAGACATGGGCATATTCAAAAGTACCTAAGTGATTTCAGAGATTAAGGGTTTGTCGGTACAAACAGTTAATGTATGGCAAGCTGGAGGCTGCACTAGCATGCCACATAATAACTGTCCATATGGACTCTGCTACTGCACATGGTTCCATAGTGAGCACTGACCTATCCTTCTTCGAAATGGGAGTAGATCAAGCCCTGAGTCCCATTTTCTAATGTGATTTAGGTACTTAGGAGCCCAATCTAATTGAAAGTCAGCGGGACTTGAGTTCTGTTGGGGAACACTGATTATTCAGGTCCTAAAATCAAGACACTCCTCAAAATACAACACAGGGAAAATTGCTAACATGTTTTTGTTTGTAACGATAGTCAGACATGATATCAGACTTTGTGGAAAAGTCCCCTGAAAAAAAGATAAGAAATGTTGACATAAAAGGGTCATCAAATTTTCCATAACTCCCCTTGCCCCCACCCCATCCAAATAAAAATTAGTTAGGATGATATACATACGCTGACTTATAATATTGAAATGAAGAATTGCTAAATGGTAAGGTTAAGAGCTTTATTAGATATATTTTAATAGTTGATAATTATGGATAGTGAGGTAACACTCGGGCCAAAATCATGCTGCCATGAGAGTGGTTTTGCCAATTCACCTTGAATTGCGGATTTGCTTAAAATGATGCTATTGCTGAAAGGACAAAGGTATGTGGTGCTGAAATTTTTTAGGTAAAAAATACACAAACCTGTAATGAAAAGAAGCCCCCTTTCCTGGGAAAACCCAGAAGCAGGATGATACAGAAAGAGAATGACATAAACAGCAAAAGTTGTGTAAATTAAAGCTTGTGTACGCATATTGTATGGGTTACCTAAAACAAATGCGTAACATGCTTAAAGGTTAAAAAAACATGTAATAAGAGAATTATAAAATGTATACAATCCCTCAAATAAACAAGGCACAAATTGAAAAAAACATCAAATAAACTAAAAAAATGGGAAAATGGTACTAAAAGACTAAATCAAAGATCAAAGTCAGCAATGACCATCATAAAATTATAAAAAATTATTCCCAGTGACCTGAAATGTGTTAAGTTGGGCTCCCTACCAATTCCATTTTATCTGTTTAATGTCTGGCATAAATATGTGTTCGAACAATATAAGTAACAATAATTCAGTCTAAAATTGTATAAATAATTAAATAAAATAATTAAATACAACAATTAAGCTTAAATTGGGTGAACTTGTAACCAGGGCTGACGAGAGGAGGGGGAAGCCGGTACAAATTACTGGGGTCCGGCGGTCTGGAAGGGGGCCTGGGGCCCAGCTTCTCCCCCCCTCTCGTCGGCCCTGTTTAGCCAGTTGGCCCTTGCTGGGGGGGCCCGAAAAAATTCCGGGCCCAGCTTCCCCCGGCTTCTCCCCCCTCACGTCGGCCATTCCTTTGCTGGGGGGAGACTTTATTTTTGGGAGACTTTAAAAATCCCCCCGCCCAAACCCCCGCCCCCATTGCCGTGCCGGGCCGCCCAAACCCCCACCACCTCCCCCCCACGAGCGCCGGGTCGCCTGAAACTCCTGGAGCGCCGGGCCGCCGCACCCCCCTGAGGGCCTCGCTGGGCTGCCGAACCCCCCGAGCGCCTCGCCCGAGTGCTGGGTCGCCCAAAACCCCTGAGCACCTCGCCAGGCCGCCCAAACCCCCGCCCCCCCCCCCGAGCGCCTCGCCGGGCCGCCCAAACCACCAGAGCGCCGGGCCGGGTCGGCCAAACCGCCACACCCTCCCGAGCGCCGGGCCGGGCTAGGCCGCCCAAACCCCTGGAGCGCTGTGCCGCGCCAGACAACCCCCCCCCCCCGCCCAGTGCCGGGCCTGTCCGCCCAAACCCCCGCCCCAAGTGCCGCGCTGCACCGGGCCGCGCCGCCCAAACCCCCGCCCCCCCCAGCACCGCGCCACCGAAACAAAAAAAAAAAACCTTGAGCGCCGCCCCGCGAACAAGAACAAAAACAAAAACACCGCGAGCACCCCCCGCCACCTCAAATTGGCCGCCCCTTATAAGGTGCCGCCCCAAGCACGTGCTTGGTCGGCTGGTGCCTGGAGCCGGCCCTGAATGCATCATTCCATCAGATCCATAGGCATTAAGATTGGTGATCTCTCACTCTCAGACCTTGACTATGCGATTGATGATGTTCTTCTAATACAAAGTCCTGACAGGTTTTGCAAGGCACTCCAGCAAATGGAAGAGGAATCGGCTAAGGTTGGCCTCCATATTTCATGGGCAAAGACAAAGCTGCAAAATCTAGGATCAGGTCAACACGCGACCCCTCTTTGAATAATTAAACTATTGAAACAGTGTCCAGCTTTTGCCATTTGGGTTCTATAGACACCAGTTCCTCCAATTCTCACATAGAGGTTCTCCACCAGATTGTCATTGAAGCGTCTGCCATGGGTCATTTACAATTAATATGAAATCAACATTATCTCCGTGTAACAACCAAGTTCAGGATCTATTTGAGCTGTATCCTCTCCTTACTGCTGTACAGTGGTGAAACATGGATGAAATGCCGCTCAGACTGGACAAAACTGGATGCTTTCTACACAAAATGCCAATGTTTTATATTGGGCATAAAGTGGAATGACTTCCACTTGTAATGCAGATGTTTACGATCACTCTGGTCTACAGACTACTGGGGCTAATGTCTGCAGATACCATCTTGCACTTTTCAGACATGTCGCAAGAATGCCAAAAGCCGTTCCGGTGAATGCCATTCTCCAAGTGGCTTGTAACATCTGGGATAAAATTCCACCAACCGAGGGGTGGGGGCAGCCCAAAGGCATACCCACTATTACATGGATGCATCAAGTCTCTTCCAATGTTGGACTCTTAGCTCATCAACCTCTTGTGGCTGCACAGGAATGGACCAAATGGTGAATGATCAATATGGCCAACCATTCAGCTAAGCATTGAAGAAGAGTTAAGGAAGTAGACTGGACTGAACAACTCAAAGATCTGAATGTGGAAGAAGCCGAAGTTGCAGAAACTATCTGAAGCCTGCATCTCAAGCAAGGAGAAAAAAATTATGGGAAAGGATTGCAGACCAAACTGGATGAGCAAGCATCTCAAACAGTTTATTAAGAGAAAGCAGAAAGTTTACAAGGAATGGAAGATGGGATGGATCAGAAAGGAACGGTACATCCTGAAGATCAGAAAGTATAGGGAACAAGTGAGAACTACCAAAAGTCAAGCAGAGTTTGACCTTGCAAAGGGAATTAAAACCAATAGTAAAGGTTCTGTAGCAATATAAATAAAAGAAAACAAGAAAAGAAGAAGTGGGACCACTAAGCTCTGTGGATGGGGTGGAGAGTAAAGATAATCTAGGCACATCCTAACACCTAAATGAATACTTTGCCTCAGTTCTTAATAAAGGTAATGAGGAGCTTAGGGATAGTGGCAGGATGGCTAATGGAATAGACACAGAAATTATCACATCCGAAGTGGAAGTCAAACTCAAACAGCTTAATGGGACTAAATCGGGGGGCCTGGATAATCTCCATCCAAGAATATTAAAGCAACTGGCATATGAAATTGCAAACCCCAATAGCACGGATTTTTAATGAATCTGTAAACTCAGAGGCCAGGCCCTATGACTGGAGAATTGCTAATACAGTACCTATTTTTAAGAAAGGGAAAAAAAGTGATCCAGGAAACTACAGGCCTCAATTGTATGCCAAGTGTTAGAACAAATTTTGAAAGAGAAAGTAGTGAAGGACATAGAGGTGAATGGTAATTGGAATAAAATACAATATGATTTTACAAAAGGTAGATTGTGCCAGACCAACCTGATCTCTTTCTTTGAGAAGATAACTGATTTTTTAGACAAAGGAAATGCAGTAGCTCTAATCTACCTGAATTTCAGTAACACATTTGATACAGTTCCACATAGGAAATTATTGGTTAAATTGGAGAAGATGGGGATTAATATGAGAACTGAAAGACTGATAAGGAACTGGTTAAAGGGAAGACTACAAGAGGTCATGCTGAAAGGTAAACTGTCAGGCTTGAGGTGTATGGGAAGATTTTGGCAAACTTGTAAAGTGCCTGAAACCACTACTGCCTATTGCTAAAAGCAGCCGTCAGCAGGCTGTAAAGTGGCCATGCAGCAGCCTCAGCTTCACTAAAGCAGGAGGGGAGGTGGTTTTGGGTGCCACAGAAAGGGCAGCTTGACCCCACGTCCTTCCTGATAAGAATTGTGTTGAAGTTGCTGATACATGCATTTTAGAAGAGCAGGATGAGCTCTCAGGAATGTGTCTGTTAGGGCCTCAAGGCTGCAAACTCTGGAAAAACCCAAACCCGGTTAATCAATAATCAGAAGAAAACCTCTTGCTTGACCATTGAAACTGTTTGCTTAATAAGTTTTTTTTAAGGGACATGTCATTGTGTTACTAATGTATAAAATAAGGGGGAAAGTTTGAGGTAGGGGGACTGTTCAAGTCTGGACTGGTCTCTCCCTCTGGATGCATCTTGTGTTCCCCACTGGGAGATGGGCTGCTGCTGTGCCACTCGAGAGCCACACGCAGCTTCGGTAATTATCGAGAGTTGGGGGTGTTTTACTAACCTGTTGCAGACGTGTGTAAGTGCTTGAGTCTAAGTAAAGTTTAGCTTTAAGTGAAAGCACTCTTGTGTTGTCCTGTTTGGGCCAGCCATCTATCGGTCGGATGGCCATGTCTCCCCTGATTTATTTCCTGACTCCACCTCGCACAGAGTAAAAGTTACCAAGAGCTTTGAGTTGAAAGAACCCCGGGTAACAGAGGGAGGTTACTAATGGAGTTCCTCAGGGATTGGTGTTGGGACCAATCTTATTTAACATTGTAATTAATGCCCTTGGCATAAAAAGTGGAAGTGTGTTAGTAAAATTTGTGGATGACACAAAGTTGAGAGGTATTGCCAATACAGAGGAGGACTGAAATATCATATAAGGAGACCTGGACTACCTTGAAAACTGGAGTGATAGAAATTGGGTGAAATTTAATAGTGCAAAGTGGAAGGTCATGCACTTAGGGACTAACAACAAGAATTTTTGCTATAAGCTGGAGACTTATCAGTTGGAAGAGACAGAGGAGGAAACAGACCTGAGTGTATTGGTTGATCACAGGATGACTATGAGCCACCAATGTGATGCAACCATGAAAAAAGGTATTACAATCCTAGGATGCATCAGGTGAGGTATTTCTAGTAGAAATAGGGAAGTATTAATACCATTATACAAGGCACCAGTGAGACCTCATCTGGAATACTGTGTGCAATTCTGGTTTCCCATGTTTAAGAAAGATGAATTCAAAGTGGAACAGGTAGAGAAGGGCTACTAGGATGATAAGAGGAATGGAAAACGTACCTTATGAGACAAGACTCAAAGAACTTGGCTTGTTTAGCCTAACCAAATGAAGGCTGAGTGGAGATATGATTGCTTTGTTTAAATGCTTCAGAGGGATAAATAGCAGGAAGAAGAGAGAGGAAGAGGAGTTATCTATGGTAAGCACCAATGTTGACACTAGAACAGATGGATATAAACTGGCCATAAATAAGTTTAGACTTGAAATTAGATGAACGTTTCTAGCCATCAGAGAAGTGAAGTTCTGGAACAACCTTCCAAGGGGGAGCAGTTGGGTAAAAATCTAAGCCCTGGTCTACACTACGAGTTTAGGTTAAATTTAGCAGCGTTAGATAGATTTAACCCAGCACCCGTTCACACGATGAAGCCATTTTTGTCTACTTAAAGGACTCTTAAAATTGATTTCTGTACTCCTCCCCGATGAGGGGATTAGTGCTGAAATCGACCCTGCTGGGTCGAATTTGGGGTAGTGTGGACGCAATTCGATGGTACTGGCCTCCGGGAGCTATCCCAGAGTGCTCCATTGTGACCGCTTTGGACAGCACTCTCAACTCAGATACACTGGCCAGGTAGACAGGAAAAGCCCCACGAACTTTTGAATTTCATTTCCTGTTTGGTCAGCGTGGCAAGGTCATCAGCACAGGTGACCATGGAGTCCCAGAATCGCAAAAGAGCTCCAGCATGGACCGAACGGGAGGTACTGCATCTGACTGCTGTATGGGGAGATGAATCCATGCTATCCGAACTCCGTTCCAAAAAACAAAATGCCGGAATATTTGAAAAAATCTCCAAGGGCATGAAGGACAGAGGTAATAACAGGGACCCTCAGCAGTGCCGCGTGAAACTTAAGGAGTTCAAGCAAGCCTACCAAAGAACCAGAGAGGCAAACGGCCGCTCGGGGTCAGAGCCCCAGACATCCCGCTTCTATCATGAGATGCATGCAATTCTAGGGGGGGCCCCTACAACTACCCCACCCCTGTGCTTCCCTCCTCCCCAACCCCTCTCGGGCTACCTAGGCAGTTATCCCCCCATTTGTGTAACAAATTAATAAAGAATGCATGAATTTGAAACAACAATGACTTTATTGCCTCTGCAAGTGCAGATCAAAGGGGGGAAGGGAGGGCGGTTGGCTTACAGGGAAGTAGGCGGGTTTTCATCAAGGAGAAACAAACAGAACTTTCACACCGTAGCTAGGCCAGTCATGAAACTGGTTTTCAAAGCTTCTCTGATGCACAGCATGCCCTGTTGTGCTCTTCTAACCACCCTGGTGTCTGGCTGTGCATAATCAGCGGCTAGGTGATTTGCCTCAACCTCCCACCCCACCATAAACATCTTCCCCTTACTCTCACAGATATTGTGGAGCACACAGCAAGCAGTAATAATGATGGGAATATTGGTTTTGCTGAGGTCTAACCGAGTCAGTAAACTGTGCCAGCGAGCTTTTAAACGTCCAAAGGCACATTCTACCACCATTCTGCACTTGCTCAGCCTATAGTTGAACTGCTCCTTACTACTGTCCAGGCTTCATGAGCCATGGGAGCTAGGGTTAGGCTGGGCTAGGTGCGACCGCGTGGTGCTGCCGACTGGGAGAGCAGCCTGAGGCAGAAGCCTCCAGCTGGCATGATATTCCAGGCAGGACTGAATCTCCATTAGACGAAACTTAAAGAAGAGAATGACCTGGAGTCATTCCCATTTTTGTCCAGGCGCCCCCGACTGACCTCACCGAGGCCGGCCAGGAGCACCCATGTCTGTCCAGGCACCCCCGACCAACCTAGCCGAGGTCAGCCAGGAGCACCCATGGGACAAAGACGACGGTTAGCAGTCGTATTGCACTGTCTGCCGTCCGCAAGGCAAGGCAAGGCAAGGCAAGGGGATGCTGCTGTGTAGCACTGCAGTACCGCGTCTGCCAGCAGCACCCAGGAGACATACAGTGACATTGAGCTGAGCGGGTTCCATGCTTGCCGTGATATGTCGTCTACACGGGTAACCCAGGAAAAAAGGCAAGAAACGATTTTTTGCCGTTGCTTTCACAGAGGGAGGGAGGGGGGCCTGACAACATGTACCCAGAACCACCTGTGACAATGTTTTTGCCCCATCAGGCATTGGGAGCTCAACCAAGAATTCCAATGGGCGGCGGAGACTGCGGGAACTGTGGGATAGCTACCACAGTGCAATGCTCCGAAAGTCGATGCTAGCCTCGGTACTGTGGATGCACACCGCCAACGTAATGCGCTTAGTGGGGACACACACAATCAAGTGTATCAAATTGATTTCTAAAAAATCAACTTCTATTAAATCGACCTAATTTCGTAGTGTAGACATGCCCTAACTGGCTTCAAGGCAGAGCTTGACAAGTTTATGAAGGGGATGATATGATGACACTGCCTACAATGGCATGTAGCTGCTCTATGACTGCTAGTTGCAAATATCCCCAGTGGCCGGTGATACTACATGGGGAGGGCTCTGAGATACTACAGAGAATTCTTTTCCAGGTGCCTGGCTGCTGTATCTTGCCAACATGCTCAGGGTTCAACTGATTGCCATATTTGGGGTCAGGGAGGAATTTCCCCCCAGATCAGATTGGCAGAGACCCTGGGGTTTTTTGCCTTCCCTGTGCAGCATGGGGCATGGGACACTTGCAGGTTTAAACTAAAATAAATGGTAGATTCTCTGTAACATTAAGTTTTTAAATCATGATTTGAGGATTTCAGTAACTCAGCCAGAGTTTATGGATCTATTACAGAAGTGGGTAGGTGAGGTTCTGTGGCCTGCAGTGTTCCTTCTGGCTTTGAAGTTTATGAGTCTATGAGTCAAAGAGATGGGGGTATTGGAGTAAGGTGCTTAACAGCATGCCTAATTCATGTTGGAATCCCAGCCCATCAATGCAGCTCCATGCTGGCGTAGTAGTCTGCCTGCATGGATCTGAATATAGGAATGAGGTCTCAATAAGTGTCAGTGATGACTCTCTGTTTCATTGAGTTTCATTTTCAAAGTTGGGGGCAGGAGGCTTTTAATTTGTCTTTTAGAAATCATGAGTTTCTCTCTTGTACCATGTCTCTTCCTCCTCCTAGCTATTTTCTCCCCATAATGTTCCTTGAAAACATTAAAATGAAAGAAAGAAAAATGTCTCTCCTTTCTGATCTTGCCTTTCTTCCAGCGGTCTTCATTTCCAGACTGTCTGTGTCAGAAACCTATGCTTTTTCTAAGTAACTCACATAAATATACATTTTCCATTAGAAAAACAAGATTCACAAAAACATGTCACACTCAACCACACCTCCCTAGCACAGTTGCCAACTTTCACGGGGTAAATAAGCACCCTGACTTTCACAATAAGCTAAAACCCAAGCTAATCCCATTTCAAAACAAGGCAAAAACAAGCCAATCCCTAAGAACCCCAACACTCTATGTGACTAGATCCCCCCAGCATGCAGTCTGGGACTGTGGTGGGCCTGCTGTGCACCCTAACTCTCTCCCCCCCTTGCCCCTGCTTGCCGGGAGTTGATCAAAAAAAAGAAGCAACAAGCTACAACAAGCAACAAGCTACAAGCCAAAAACTAGCCAACAAGCAATTCACAAGCCAACTAAGCCAAAAACAAACCCAATTTCTGCGGGGGGGTTTTTTCATGTCATGTCTGCTCCCTAGAGTATATCTGAGCTAACATAGCTGCCTTCCTCAGGTATTGTGGTTCACATTTGTCTCCAAACACATTTTTGTTGTATATAGAGGCTCTCACCCCGCTCCCGGATAGAAATTCCTACCATTTACACAATCTTCCATTACACCTACCTTTTGTAATTTTATTCTTATTCACTGACTTTTCCTTACTCTAGATGTTCCTGAATTCTATGGGCCCTGAATTGAAATTTGCCATACCTGCATGGCATATTACTTCCAAATCTTTATAATTCAACATGGGATTTTGCCTGAATAACAAATGAATGAAGAACTTTAGGATTT
Source organism: Emys orbicularis (assembly GCF_028017835.1). Lineage (NCBI taxonomy): Eukaryota > Metazoa > Chordata > Testudines > Emydidae > Emys > Emys orbicularis. Next base: position 27,273,434 of record NC_088685.1, on the reverse strand, counting down.
AGTCAACAGCAGACAGATTAATATTTCAAGCCAAAGGGTAATGCCAGAAGAAGGAACCATCTGCTGAGTTGCTTTCCCCTTGTTCTATGCTCTTACAATACGTGGAGAACGGGGCACTCTTACCTCAGAGAAGTAGATTGGGGATTTTTTGCTGTGAATTTTCCTTGGAACCTGAAAATGCTAGCAGTACTCAATAGAGACCACCATTGTAAGTCATGTAAAGAGGGAAAGGGGTGTTACGGACTGCTAATATTTATACTCTCAAATAGCACCCCCTGGTGCTAGGAATACAGCACTGTATTAATTCCTATTAAAATGCATGGTAAATTGCCCACTAATTAGTTTTGTTCTAATTCTTGTTTGTTATCTGTGATTTTTATGAGTGGCTGGAGTTGGTGGGCCCTTACTTCCTTGTGGCTAAGGAAGGCTAAGGTGGTAAATTGTTTTCAATACCTTACACAACAATAACATCCAAAAAGAAATGTGTTGTGGGGAGAGACTATGGAGCAAAGTGTGCTCACATCATGTCTCCCCACAGGCAATAGTCCCTACCCGATAAAAAGCTTCTTCTCCTCAGTACAATTCTCCCCAAAGGCCCACTCGGGCCCTTGGCATGAGCAATATTCCTAAGCATCAAGGCAAACAAATTAAAATGAAGAAGTCAGCAATATATAATGTACTTCATAGACCCCCTCCAAATGCCTCTTCATTACTTGTGTGCTGTACCCTGAGCCCTCAAAAGAGTTAATCAATTCCATTTGTGTTGACTTCAGCAGTGCTGACCGCATGTACCCATCCCTCCTACATTGCTTATGCATGAAGTGAACGATACGATTTCCAAATCGTCAGCATCATAAATGCCAATAAGTACAAAGCTATTTTTTTGTTTTGTTTTGTTTTTCAGGAAATCAGTGAGCTGTGCTGAGACTTGAAATGTTTTTTAGCACATCTACACTCTGGCACCATCTACAAAGCAGAATCTTTGCAATATGCCCAAATTGTCTAGAAGAGCAGTGTAGCCAGTAATGCTGTAGTAGCTAGGAATCCTAGTTTATAACATGACATAACTCCTCAGACTTGAGAAATTTGTAAGCACTAAAGACAAATGTAGCCAAGAATAAAAGATATTAAGTATATTTAGGATATAGAGGTGAAATAGAAATATTAATTAATATTGTAACACCAGACCAACAGGCCTCCAGCCTGAAACAGTTTGGCATGGCTAGCTGACCGAAAGATAACCCTGTACCAGTGAAGTATAAGATTACAGAAAAAGATGTGGTAAGTGCTGATGTTCTGGAAACTATGCAGCCATAGACTAGAAAATATGCTGCAATGTGCCAGTTAATAGCGCAAGATGCCCAACACTAACATTTCACAGGATTCTATAATAACTTCAAGTTGCTATGGCAACTCATTGCTGTAGATGTTAATGAGAATAAGGGAAACTAAGGGAACAGCCAATGAGAAATGGGGCACCCCTAAATTAATGGGGTATGGAGGTATGGATAAGGAAAAAGAGGCTGGAACCTTTATGCATACATATGATCTCTAGTAGGTGTAAGCATAACCTAGGATAAAAGGTGTTGTCTGGCCTGTGTGCTGAGGAGGACATATGGGGAGACACTAGGATGGCAACCCCTAGTGATGACGGTGATGATGAAGATAATGAGACAGATAATGACTGACACTCCAGGGACCCCAGCACAAAATGTGATACATGAGTGACGTTAGTCATAAGGCTAAACACTGCACTCTCTAGCTGCTGTTGTATTTCAGTGTTTGTGTTATTGTTTATCTGCTTAGTGGATTTGTTAATAAAGGGACTTTTGATAAAATTGCAATTGTTTCTCATGTGTTCCTAGAGTCTCTCATTCTAATGATACTGATAATAATTCCTGATGAGGTAGTCCTCAGGAGATTGAACCTTTATTGACCACTGTGGTCTAAGAGATAAACAACAATCAATATATCAATCTATTAATTAGGCTATGCAAAAAAAAGGATAAGAACCTGCAGCTAGAGGGAATAATATATTCATGATTAAATCCACCCCAAATAATTTCATCCTGGAGGACAAATTCAGAGTCGCTGATATGTTACTCTGTGAAAAGAGTGCATTAATCTCCTCTTTCAGAACTGCTTCCTCAAAAGCAGCCCAAACCAGACTGGATCACATTGGTCTCATCTGTAAATTCCTGTCAGTTGAGAATTTCTCTCAGAAACGTTCAAACTTGTCATTGAGTGTCAGGATTCCACAGGCTGCTCATCTGATGGAACAATTCCATCAGTCAGTGCTTTTCATCTCTGTTATGGCAATGGGATGGGAATTTAATAACCCCCTATTCACAGTCAGTTTGCTAGCACTGATGGCTCGTTGCACTTGCCATCTCTTTGCCAAAGTGGCCTGTGAGGATGATGTGGAGGAATTGCTGTATTTTGGATGTACAAAACCCAAGAGGTCTTTCACCTGTTTGAATATACTATAAACAAGCCCAGGCCTGCCAATAGCAAGGTCAGACCCTTAAGTTTTGAGACCATACTGGAATTTAATGCACGAGTTATTACACTATGGGGCAGGCTGATAGATCTCTGCTAATAAAACTGCATTAAACCTGTACCCTATATGATACGTGTACCTAGATTTACCTCCTATTAGAGGGGAATTTTTAGAGAGGAATTTTCTTGTTCAGCTATGATAACGCAAACTGCAATAAAGTCTGGCATCTATTCTCGGCACATAACATGTGACATAAGTCATGATGTCCTTTATGCTGCCTTTTCTGAAGCTTTCTCTGCTAAATTCTATTGAATATATTATTCATTCATGTATTTGGTACTGCTTTGTTTTCATCTAGCTTTGCCTCCATCTGAAAAACAATGAGTCACCAAACATGGGAGAGATACTTGCTCAGACACTATCATTAGAATAATTATAGCGTCATTATGTGCATTGTACAATAATAGGATGTGTCAGATCAGTACTGGTTAATTGTACCATAATACATGTCACACTCTCGTTCAGTACCACATCAGAAATTTTAAATACACACACAGAAGTTTGATCTGAAAAAAATCTATCATTTTTAATAACTATCTCTTTTGTGAGCAGTAACTAAATCACCAACTTTTAAAATAGGAATTTTCTTTCTTTGTTTATGGATAAAGAATTAATGAAATCATGATCAGGAAAAGGAAATATATGTACTTACTAAAAGATTGATTAAGATGCTAACACATTTCAAGTGCAAATAACATCTGGAAATGATATTCAGCTAACCAAAAAAAACATTACGATAATGTACCTCAGGAAAAAACCCTGAAAAGTAATGGAATAGAGAGTTAAATGTTAACTATGTAACTAGGCACTGAAGGCATAGAAGGGAGACATTAATTAGGTGCCCATTTATGACCTATATTCAGAGCCTTTGTCATAATTAATTTAGTTTCCTTGTTTTTTTGGATTGGAACTTGTTCAATATTGTTTTACTATGTTGTCTGGTGAAATGTATGAAATATTTCATATAATTGCTATGTGACTCATAGATTTTAAAGTCAGAAGGGACCATCATGATCATCTAGTCTGTCTTCCTGCACATTGCAGGCCACGGAAACTCACCTACCCACTCCTGTAATAGATCCCTAATCTCTGGCTGAGTTACTGAAGTTCTCTAAGCATGGTTTGAGGACTTCAGTGACACTGATACCCTCTTTGTTTCTCATAGGTATACATGCAAATAAGTCATTATATCCTGTAATACATGTTATAAATATTTCAAGAGCTCCATCTGTATCAAGCATGTGAAATGGCAAGATCAGGTGCCAAATCAGAGTGGTAATATATTTACATACAAATATGGAGTCATAGATCCAGTCAAGTGCCCCCTCTTGGCCCAAACTGCTGTGAAGGGATCCAACTACTGGATCCCATAAGCCTCTGGAGTCTCAACCAAGTCCAGGCACTACCCCTACGTTGGGGTCCGTAGGTATACTCTCAGAGTCCAGGTCCTCTAATTAGCACACTCTCCTGAGAGCTAAGACCCCAGGGTCCAACTGCCTTGCCCCTGTTTTGAGCTCTCACACTCCTCCATAACTTAAACACACCCTTTCCTAGAATTCCAGCTGTGTAGGTGTTCCAGGTCTGCAAGTTAGCTCTTCAAAGGCATGTGACAGGTGTATCTTAAGACACAGACCACAGACAGATAGATTTTACACAGGATTCTAAAACATCGTTGCTCTTTCTTAAATAGCACAAGAAATCCACAGATCTATTCCAAAATAATAAACCCTTCACACATTTCCCTTCTAGTTTCCTCAGCGCCCTGAAGCCTTCTTTGGGCTGGGGTCCAGGTCTTCTGAGAGTGTCCAGGACCTTATGCTGCAGCTTATGGCTTGACTTATGAACCATAGAGCTTCTCTCTCCCTTTGGGTCAGCATGCTTTCTCTGACTTTGGTTGGTCCAAAGCTAAACTGCTCCCCATCCCCTCCCCTGTTACAAAACATGTCTGTCTCTTCCCCTCTTGTCCAAAGTTTCCTGTGTGGCTCTGTGAGACTTCTCCCTGTGAGTCTTTTTAAAACCCCTGCTTTGTCACTTCTGTCTCTGTGTTGTTTGGGACTTCTCCACTCTCCAAAACCAGCCTCTGCAGACCAATAGAAGGAAGTAGCTTCTCCCAGTTCCAGTCAACCTTCTTGATCTATTGACCAGTCAAGTACAGTCATTAAGTGTAAATGTTCTCCATTGGCCCCAGCCCATGGCAGATATACATAGACATAGATGCATTCCATGATACAGGAGTTTTCATAAGAACAACCATACTATCAACCAGAGTTCAGACAGATTCCCCAATTCATTACATATGGGGTTTTATTCCCTCCTTGTATCACTGCCCTTTTCCTAGTATTTTTCATATTTGGAAAAAGGATGATGCCAATTTATGAACTGATCTTGTACCAGTATTTTTTTAAATCACAAGGTTTCTGAGCTATTGAAGCACATAAAAAAATGGAGAGCTGAAATTCCATTGTATTTGCATTTATAGTTCCTTCAAATCTGATTAACAACAAAATTGCTCTTGGGTTGGCATTGCATGCTAACTTCAGTATAATGCCAAAGCACACATTCCGTATTCATGAAAGGTTTTTAGTCATACTTCTGTCCCAGCTTGGAGACAAGTGTTTACTCCAACTCCCCTCCAGATAGGAGATAGTTGAGGGCACTATCCTTGTTGAGGTGTCTCTTGTTTTCTCTAGGTTGTATCTGTAGTGTTGGCTGTCTGCGCTATTGTTACTTTTAGACCTAGATGTTTTTCTTTTCTCTTCTAAAAGATTTTAAAACTTTCTTCTGTCCCTCTGTAATTCTCCTTCATTGACACAGAAACTATGCAGTGTGGGAAGTAATGGCCTGATTGCTGAGGGTCTTTCTTTTGATGTGCTTGACCACACTATTCTCCATTGAGTGCAACAGACCAAGTTCAAGACACCAATTCTTACTGAGCATAGCACGGCAGAGAGCATGTGCCTGCCTATCAGCAGAGGCTTTGTCCTCATTCACCAGATGTATCCCAGTCACTGCATAACAAGCAGGGAAATAAGGACCTTCATGCCTAGAGAGACTCTGTGCAGTCTCTCAAAGCTTCCTCTCTGTTCACTGGGATCTAATCCTGCCAATGTTAGACATGTTTCCCATGCTCCTCCTTCCCTTCCAATGCTGCCTCTCCAATTCTAAGAGATCCACATTCTGTCTCTCCTTCTCCCTCCATTTCCTTGCACTCACTGGATTTTGGCTGTGTACCTCTGACGGCACATCTGTTGCTGCTGACACCTTTAGGGGCCATGACAGTGGCATTGGGACATTTCTGTCTTTCTTTTCCTGTTTCCAGCCTTGTCCCTTCCCCACTCTAACTCTTCATAACCTCTCCATGCAATCCTTCTCTTCACTGCCTAGGCATGTCTGCCATTATCTACTCCTCACCCTGTTTTTCCTCTGACTTTAAAGCCTGGCTCTTTTCCTCTTGTTAAAATCCCATTCCTTCATCCTGGATGCCTTTAATTTTTACACTGACAACTCTTCTGATTCCAGTACCTCTTGATTCTTACTCAACCCTTCAGCTTTGCATTGGCTTTCCCACTTACTGTCCTGATCTTTACCAAAACACTGTTCTCTCTCTCTGACCTCCCCCCAACCCCCAACAGACACACATACTCCTTCAGCGCTGCTCACTGTCCATCTCTCCCCGTCCATTCATTCACTGCATTTATCATCTCTAACTTACTAGCCTCTAACATCTCTGCTTCTCTCTCAGATCTCTTCTGTGCTCCCATTCTTGCTTCCCTCTCTCTCTCTTTTAACTCTACAGTCCCCTCTTCCCCCCATTTCTCTCCTCACACATTGCACTAACTGTATTTACTGCTAGGCTGTTCAACCAGGGACTAGCCGTCCATAACTCCTATTCATAGGGGAAATACTCCCCAAAAGAGGTTGGAGTATTTTCCTGTCTACAAATACAGGAAGGGAGGTGTAAACCCATTGTTTGGGCAAACATGAGAGCACTCCTTGAAACTTTATAGTTAAGAAATTACCCTCCCTATTAATCCACAGAAAAGGAATGAAGCTTGCAGAGCCAGGGTAGGTTACCTGTCATTGCTCTATCAATGAACCTCAGCACTGTCACAGGGGACTACCTCTGGAGTGCCAAGTTAGTTCATTCCCCATTCTTTCAGTCCTTGCTTTGTCTGTTGAGAAAGCCAGGCATGATGCTAGTCTTTCGTGATGTGGGTACTTGTCCATTAGAAATAGACTGAAGCCAATGACAGTCTTGACATAATGAAGAACTGTTAGCCATTAGTAACCAGTGTGTATGATGGAGCACACTAACAGTGCAACTGCAGTTGTAGTGAAGTCTTTACTAGGTACAAATGGAATTTACTTATACGGTATGTCAATTAGACATCAGCAGCTGGCCCATGCCAGCTGACTCAAGCTCACAGGGCTGAGGCTAAGGGACTGTTTAATTGAGCTCTGGAAACCCCCCACCCCTGCCCCACTTCGCAGGGTTCTAGAGCCAGGGTTCCAGCCCAAGCATCTCCATCACAATTAAACAGCCCCTTAGCCCAAGCTCTGCACGCCCATGTCAGCTGGCACAGGCCTGTTGAGGGATTTTAAGTGCAGTGTAGACATGCCCATAGTGATCTTCTACTTAAATACTGATGTTCTGTGAAACAAATGATTTCACTATAGAAGGATTCTATTTTATTAGGAAATGAATTGGTTAAATGATTTCTGCTATTTCTGCAAATCTTCAAACCTAGATATTGAATTTATTTCTGTGAGGCTAATGTAAAAATATGAAAAAGAGAGCCCATTCTGAAACAAAAAATGACATATCACATTAAAATTTGCTCTGATTCACACTGTTGCAACTCCAGAGTAACTCCATTTTCTTCAGTGATACACATTTACACTAGAATAATGGTGAGCAGAATTTAGATCATAATGACTAATAAAGGCAGTGAATATTTGATTTAAATTTGCTGCAGTGCATAGCTCATCAGTGTTAATGTTAGTGGCAGTGTTATGTATTCGCAATGCTGGAAAGCTCAGGGTAACCTTGTCCAATCACTGCTATGGCTTATATTGTTTACATCAGTCTTCATTCTGTGCATATTTCTTACAACAGGAGATTGTAGGGTCACTTTTCAGGGCACCTTGAATGCTAACAATTCACAGCTCTGTAGGCTTTCCTGAAGGTGGCTCCATTTGGTAAAGGTTAAGTCAGACAATCAGAATTAGCTTAGTTCCAAAAGCTCATCAACATAATCGTTTCAAAGCAGTCATAAATGTGTGTATATTATAGATCAAATTTCATGAAATTATCCCCATAAAACATTTCAAGTGCTTAAACTGAGACTTTATTGCTGTTTAAATTAGGTGATATAGTGAAGGTTCTACATGAATGACGAAATGTCCCTTAATTACAGTGCATTGTCTAAATTTTAATTCTAACATAATGATATATGCCAGATCCATAATGGCAAAGTCAATTTACAGCCCATGAGTTTGGCTCTACAATACATTTCTGGCTATAATTCTTGAAGTACATGTGATTGCTTGCATGGGAAAGGCCTACTCACATGAGTAAGGGTTATAAGAAGGACACTAGATTTCCACAGATTTTTTTTTATACTCTTAGCACTAAACATCTTTACTTTTTGTTGGATTTGTAAGGTTCCTTTCCCCCACTCACACATAATCTATAATTTAAAAAGATTTAATGATTTTTGTTGATATGTTCTACAAATAAAATCAATTTTGGGCAAAGTGTGATCATGAGAAATTTCAGTCCCCAGAATTTGAGGTATAGAGACTAAAAATGAAATGATTCTCTCAATTTAAGATCAACATTATTTGTTTATTTGAATTCATAATCAACAACACGAGTTCCTATCTCAAACTCTAGGCAACTGACAGTTGATTAAATATAATGAAACAACATAATGAAACGTAAAAAGAACCAAAAGTCAACCCTCAATAAACATGCAGCAAAAATATCAAAGAAATACCCCCCTACACTTTCCTATGAATCATCCGTCAAACAGTGTTCATGTCATTAACTGAATTCAAAAACTAGTCTCAATATCATTTAATGTGGAATGAAGTATAAAAGTAAGACAAGGAAGGCAGGAGAAAATGCCACATAATGGTTTATCCTGAGAAACTATATTGATTGTATGGGACAGCGTCAAAGTTAGATCATCTAGCTACTACTTATAGTTAAATCATGGATATAAGTAAATCAATACATCATAATCCAAGACCTGTCAATAACATTGATCAGAGAAGAATAAGCTAAACAAGTGTAATTGTTTTAAATTTCAAATATATTTTCAGCCTGTCTCAGAGTTCCCCCCACAGCTCTTCCCTTGTATATCTTCCATTTGTTACGGTCTCTCCAGTCATTAGTAACTCATCGGGGGCATGGATCATCGTTCACATTGCGTTCCCCATTAGTACCAGCCCAGGCCGGAGAAGCTAATGATCCAACCAGCAGACTAAATTCAGTGATGAATCCTTATCACGTGCCACCTGAGGCACATTGTGCACATGCTAAGAAGAAGTAAGACATCCAGGTTGGACACCATGTCTGAGAATAATGAGAAGAATGCCTTTGTCTAGTGCAGGGGTTCTCAAACTTCATTGCACCGCGACCCCCTTCTGACAATAAAACATGACCCCAGGAGGGGGACTGAAGCCTGGGCCCACCCAAGCCCCACTGACCCAGGAGGGTGGGGGTGGGGGAAGCAAAGCTGAAACCCAAGGGCCTCAGCCCCAGGTGGGGGGCCTGTAACCTGAGTTCCAACATGCAAGGCTGAAATCCTCAGGCTTCGGTCTTGGGTGGTGGGGCTTGGGCTTTGGCTTCGGCCCTGGGCCTAAGCAAGTCCAAGCCAGCCCTGGCAACCCCCCTAAAATTGGGTCGTGACCCACTTTGGGGTCCTGACGCACAGTTTGAGAACTGCTGGTCTAGTGAGTTTAACCAAAAAAAGTAGACTAGTCTCAGCAGAGACAATCTAGGTTCCTGAAACAAGAGTTAAGGAAATTGGAAATTTACTGATTAAAACAATAAGTTGAATTGTCAGTTTGAGGTTAAAGCAAAACACCATCCTGAAGGGTATAAAACTGAGCTTGAAATGTTCATATGGAGTAGGTCTGAGAATCCATAATTATTCCCTTTGAAGTTTAACACGAGAAAAAAATCAGGCAGCCAAAAATAGAAAGCTGGTAAAGAAAGCCCTTCAGAAATTGTTCTGCCAAAACAGTTGTAACAAGGATTTCTGTTCTCTTGGAGAATTATTTGTTGTTATAAGTCCCAGGAGATGCAGTTTCCATAAAGTGTCACATGAACTGCTATTAAACTCTAAGATGGACAGATAATAATTTGTATAAAAATCCAACAACACTTATCTGAAGCATTCCTTGAGATGAGAGAAGGAATCGAGTTTAGCTCAATTGGGGCATTTATTTTGTGCTCCTTGACTCAAAACATTGGAGGCCACTGTGATATTGAAAAAACTGCTTGAGAGCAGAAAAGCATCTCCTCTTGGACACTTAAAGTAAAGCTTTCATGGTTTAACAGATCTACTGCTGTGAAATGTGACTCTGCACATTAGACAGCGGCTATGTTTCTTGCCATAGGCTGTGCATTTCAGTGGGGAGTTAATTGACTTCAGTGTCTGTTCTGTGGGCCTGATTTTCAAAGGGAGATCATGCCCCTGTCAGGAATCAGGGCCTGCAGCACATCCAGTCTCTGGGCAACCTAATGAGTACAGCTTGTAATAGGCTGGCTGATAGGCTACACTGCCTGATTGGTGGGAAGAGTCAGCAGAGCAGCTCTTAAGATTAGCAGGAGCAGTAGTCCAGCAGCTGCTCAAAGCATTCAACCATGGCTGTGATAGCTCCTGAGCCTGCTAGTTCTCAGCCTTGTTCCCTCCTTGTTCCAGCACTGCTCCTGCATCAGACCCAGCCTTCTCCTGCCTTGCCTCACTCCAGGTATCCTGGCTCTGATTCCTGACACCAGCTCTGACCCTGCACTCTGATTCCTGGATACCAACTCCTGCGCTAACCACTAGACCTGACTATTGTTCCAACCACAAAGCACCACCGCCCATGTCCCAGTCAGTGAGTTTAATCAGTCAACCCTCCCTCCCACCACAAACAATGAGGGCACTAGAGCTGATATGCTGAACATGGATCCCACAGTTTATTTCTGACAGAGATAGTGGGAGCCCTACAGATCTTGGAGGGCCAGATTGCTGCCCTGCAGATGCAGAACCTGGTCCTGCAAGCTCAAGCCATACTGCCTGCAGCTCTAGATACGGGATGTGGATCTGAGGCTGAAATGGAGGCTCAGGTGATCTTCAGTGGCATTCTACCTGTCCCTAGAGGACGGGAGCAAAGGTGAGAGAAGATTATGATGGTCAACAGATGGCTTACGCAATGGTGCTATAAGGAGGGCTTTGGGATGGTTGACCACTGGGAGCCATTCAGAGACAGAGGACTGTTCTCCTGGGATGGACTCCATCTGAGTAGAAAGGGGAATAGACTTTTGGGATGGAGGCTAGCATAACTGATTAAAGGAACTTCAGACTAGGAATTTGGGGAAGACGATTGGGAGATGCTCATGTAATCTCCATGCCTGATTCTAATATTGAGCATGAGAAAAATCAAGCAAAAGAGTATATAGCAATGGAGAAAGGAACAACAGAGGATAGGAAAATGGACAAAAAGAGGAAAGATAGTGCCAATACCACTTACAGTCATGTAGGCAATGCTGGCCATAAAATTACTGTGCCTAATTGTGTGAGGAATCTGGGGCAAACCAAGCAAAAACAATTAAGATGTCTGTACACCAATGCCAGGAGTCTGGATAACAAAATGGAGGAACTAGAACTATTGGTACAGGAAGTGAAATCAGATATTATAGGAATAACAGAAACAGGGTGGAATGGTAGTCATGACTGGAGTAAAGTTATTGAAGGGTATTAGCTGTTCAGATTAAACCAAAATAAAGGTAAAGGTAGTAGACTAGCATCGGATATTAATGACAAAGTAGACTGTAAATAAATTAGAAAAGATGGAATAGATAAAACAGAATCTGTTTGGATCAAAATCACTTTGGGGAAGAAAGGTAACAGAAGCTCCACAATGATAGTGCTTGGGGTCTGCTCCAGACCCTCAGGATCTGATATGGATATGTATAGAGAACTCTTTGATATTTTTAATTAAATAAATACAACTGGGAATTTTGTGATTATGGGAGACTTTAATTTCCTAGATATATATTGAAGGACAAGTGCTACTAATAATGGTAGGGTCCAGTCACCAAACCAAGAAGAGGTGATGCCATTTTAGATTTAGTATTATTAAGTAGCAAGGACCTCACAGAGGAACTGGTTGTAGAGGACTGTCTTGGTTTGAGTGATCATGAGTTAATTCAGTTTAAACTAAAATAAAACAAAAAGAGGTCTGCAACTAGGGTCCTTGGTTTCAAAAGGGCAAACTTTAAAAAATTAAGGGAATTAGTTAGAGAAGTGGAGGAAGTTAGTTAGGGAAGTGGAGTCAAGGAACTATGATGTGATTGGAATAACAGAGGGACTAACAACAAGAATTTTTGCTATAAGATGGGAAGGTATCAGTTGCAAGTGACAGAACAGGAGAAAGACTTGGGTATATTGGTCAATCACAGGATGACTCTGAGCCACCAATGTGATGCAGCCATGAAAAAGGCTATCATAATCCTAGGTTGCATCAAGTGAGGTATTTCCAGTAGAGATAGGGAAGTGTTATTACCATTATACAAGACACTGGTGAGACTTCATCTGGAATACTGTGTGCAATTCTGGTCTTCCGTATTTAAGAAAGATGAATTCAAAGTGGAAAAGGTAGAGAAGGACTACTAGGATGATCAGAGGAATGGGAAACCTACCTCATGGAGGAGACTTACGGAGCTAGGCTTTGTTAGCCTAACAAAATGAAAAATAAGGGCAGATAAGATTGCTCTCCATAAATACATCAAAGGGATATATCAGGAAGGGAAAGAAGTTGTTTAAGTTAAGGGTTGATGTTGGTACTAGAATAAATGGATATAAACTGGCCATCAACAAGTTTAGGCTTGAAATTAGACAAAAGTTTCTAACCATCAGAGGAGTGAATTTCTGGAACAGTCTTCCAAAGGGATTAGTAGGGGCAAAACCATGAATTTGTTTTAACTCTGAGCTTGATAAGTTTATGGGGGGATGATATGATGAGATTGCCTACAATGGCACATGACACATCTATGACTGCTAGTAGCAAATATGTTCAATGGCCAGACACGGGATACTAGAGGGGAAGGCTCTGAGTTACTACACAGAATTCTTTCCCAGGCATCTGGCTGGTGGGTTTTGCCCACATGCCCATATGATCACCATATTTGGTATCAGGATGGAATTTTCCTCCAAGTCAGATTGGCAAAGACCCTCTAGTTTAAACTAAAGTAAATGGTGGATTTTCTGTAACTTGAAGTCTGTAAATGAACATTTGAGAACTTCAGTAACTCAGCAAGAGGTTACGGGCCTACTACAGGAGTGTGTGGGTGAGGCTCTTTGGCATACAATTTGCAAGAGGTCAGACTAGATGATCAGTTGGTCACTTCTGGCCTTACAAGCTATGAGTCTGAGTATTGGGATGAGGACCCAGTTCATCTCCCAATTCTGGTTAGAATTTCTCAGATTCTTGGCATTGAGTCCCTTGCCTCATCTGCCTATCACCCTCAGACTAATGGGCAAACAGAGAGAGTCAATCAAATATGGAGCAGCATCTTTGCTGTTTTCTGAGTAACCACCAGGATGACTAGCTCCCCCTGCCTTGCAATCCACATCTCAACTCAATATAGCCCATGCTTTGCAAACTATGGCTTTTATCCCCTCTTCCACCAAAACTTTCCTGTAAATTCCCCCTTACTGACTACCATGTATGTAGACTGCTACCTACACCGGGTGCATCAGGAATTCAAGGAACACTTGCAGTCCTCCACAGAAGCCTATAGCATCAGGTGGACAAAGACCGTCAGGCTCTCAGTCTGGTCATAGGGGACAAAGTGTGGCTCTCTGCCCAGAACTTTAAATCAAGTCACACATCCGCTAAACTAGACTACCAATATCTGGGCCCCTTCGAGATTATAGAACAGGTAAAACCAGTGGCCTTCAGGTTACATATGCCCAAGTCTTTGAAGCTCCATCCCACCTTTCATATCGAACTTTTAAAGCCTTACAGAGAGAACCCATACCCACCGCTGCCATCCATAAGTCTGCAGACAGAAGGAGTACTTGGTCCACTGAATCCTCAACTCTCACTGAGTTAGGAGAAGGCTCCAGTAACTGGTGGCCAGATGAGCGGTCTTGGTAACTGGTAGAGAACATCCACACCCTAGAACTATTGAGAGAGTTCCATCGGAAGTACCCTGAGGAAATGGACCCCGAGGCCACTAGGAAGAGCCTTTGGGGGTGGGTGTTACTGTCAGGAATCAGGGCCTGCAGCTGAACCAGTCTCTGGGTAACCTAATGAGGACAGCTGGCTTGTAATAGTCTGCCTGATTGGCTACACCACCTGATTGGTAGGAGGAGTCAGCAGACCAGTTCTTAAACCCAGCAGCAGGAGTATAGTGGCTGCTCAAAACATTTGACTGCAGCTGTGATATCTCTTGAATCTGCTTGTTTCCAGTCTTGCTCTGTCCTTGTTCTAGACCTGCTCCTGCCTTGACCCAAGCCTTGCTTCTGCATTGCCTCACTCCAGGTAACCCAGTTCTGACCCTCAGCTCTGATTCCTGACTTCTGACTTTGGCTCTGGTATCAGGGCTCTGACTCCAATTCTGACCCTCAGCTCCGATTTCTGACTTCTGGCCCCAGCTCTAACACTAGGCTTTGGCATCTGCCCTCAGCCTACAGCTCTGACCCTGGACTCCTATTCCTGGCCACTAGACACAATCGCCCATGTCCTTGTCACTAAAAGCCCTAATCTCATATTTTTCAGTCATAGTTTTGCTGAAACAATATTTATGATGTAGATATCAAATGGTTGGATTTTGCATATCTTTAGCTACATGTCTCAAAATCATGCCATATATGTCAGTTTAAATGAGAAATAAAAACATTCAAGAGTGGAGTGGAGTGGATGTGGCAAGGGTAAGACCCCTTTCAGGAACACTTCCTCCATAGATAGCTGAATGAGTACCAGATCCTGATTTTATGAAATGGGTATGGATGACAAGGTAACTTATTTTTCCGGTATGCAAATTTCTTTTCTACTGTCAGATCTCACATTTATTCAGTTTTGCCCCTCAGTATTGCCTGAAAAAAAATATTAGCTGAAATCTCAGTATGACTTCTGTAATAATTTACAGTTCTAAGAACTTGAGAAAACCCACATGCAAAGGATACTTGCTGTGCTTTAGAAAACATTCTACAAGTTTGCCAGGATAAAAAACTATATTATTAATCAGACATTTTAAAGATAGAAAATCCACAGGAAAATAGAAATTGCCAGACTGGATAAAAGCTGAGGACCATCTAGTCCAGATATCCATCAGTGGCCAGTACAGTAACTCCTTGCTTAACATTGTAATTATGTTCTTGAAAAATGCAACTTTAAGCAAAATCCAATTTCCCCATAAAAATTAATGTAAATAGGTGGGGAGTTAGGTTCCAGGGAAATTTTTTCCCCCAGACAAAAGACATTATATACATATACAGGTATAAGTTTGAAACAATTTTAACGAAACAATTTAATACTCTACTCAGCAATGATGATTGTGAAGCTTGGTTGAGGTGGTGGAGTCAGAGGTTGAAAGAGGGTGGATCGTCCGGCTGTTCCTTTTGCTATTCTTTCCAAAGTGCTGGGGGGTGTTCAACCCCAGCCCTGACCCCACTCCACCTCTACCCCCAGGGCCCTGCCCCACACCGCCTCTTCCTGCCCCTGCTCCACCCCCTCCCCCCGAGCATTCCGCATCCTCGTGCTTCCCCCTTCCACCCAGAGCCTCCTGAATGCTGCAAAACAGCTGATTGCTGCGGATGGGAGGGGTGCAGCTTCCTCCTCCCTCCCTGCGCCTCCCACCTGCAGCAATCAGCTGTTTTGCGGCATTCAGGAGGCTCGGAGGGGGGAAGGGGAAGGATCGAGGACATGGCACACAGCCTCCCCCCTCCCTCCCCACACCTCTTGCCTGCAGCAATCAGCTGTTTTGGGGCATTCAGGAAACTTGGGTGGGGGAGGAAGGGAGGCTGCACACCGCATCCTCCCGCCTCCCTCACAGAGCCTCCTGAATGCTGCGAAACAGCTGATTGCTGCAGGCAGGAGGTGTAGGGAAGGAGGGGGGAGTTGCTGATCCGTGGAGCTGCCAGCGGGTGGAAGGCGCTGGTGGAGTGGAGGGGAGCTCATATGGGGGCTGCCAGCCCACCCTGGTTCCAAGCCCCCATGGCCAAATGGCGTTATAAGCAAACATTCTTCAGCTTTAAATAAGTATGTTCTCTAATAGCTCAGCGACGTAATAATGAAACAATGTTAACCGGGACGATGTTAGGTGAGGAGTTACTGTAGATGTAAGAGCCCCTATTACTACAGAGACAGACACAAATGAATAAGGGATGAGATTTTCCCAGATGTGAGGATAAATGCTTAAAACCAAGCTCTGTCCTGATATAGGAGGGCAAAACTCTATTGAAAACAATGGAGCTGTACCAGTTTATATCTGCTGAATCTAGATAATTGTTTCTCTTCAGAACATTTATTCAAAAACTCTTTAAAACATAGCATTCTCATTACTACCATATCAGCTAAGTCCCTCATCTGCTTGTATCTTTATTTAAATCAAAGTCTTAAATCCAACCTCTGTACTTTGAAAATTGTTCAATATATTGTATGCCTTATTTCCAAATTATCCAATCTGATCTGTATAATACAGTGAGGGTTACAAATCAACTTCACTGCTTCTCCAAATACTCTTTCCCTACAGTTTCACCCCAAGAAAGTCTTCAGTCACTCACAACGCATAAAATTATATGTTCAGAATGTCTTCATATGGTTAAGGATAAGGGCAAATCAGAGTCTAGTAATTTTTGTGGCAGATCACTAAACAGATTTCCCAAATCAAAAAATCATAATAATTGAGGCTACAATAGGGATATGGCCAGACTCTCTTCTCACTTTCTCTCTCTTACTGAAACCACCAATTCCCATCAAGGAAATCTTGTATGTTGGCAGTAGATGCCCTTGTGAATCTAGTACATCTCTAATATATCTTGCTTTGCATATGAATTATTTTTGTTTTCTGGTCTAGATACAGCATCCTATTTCCGTAGAAAACCTATTCCAGGATTTCCCTGTATGCTTAATTACCAATTACTTGTTTATAAAGATAATTTGGAGAAGAGAGCCAGTAAGCTCCATTCTCCAAGTTTTTGTTCCTTTATCCACCTACAACACTGTATAAACCCTATGGATCCATATGTATTTATGAACAAAATTAAAAGGAAGTTTTTTGTTTGGTTCATTGGCTGGATTTTTTGTTTGTTTATTTGGTTTTTGGTTAGACCTGGATGCTTGACTCCAAACTCTAAGGACCCTATCCTATGACCTTAATCGAGAAAAAAAAAAAAAAACTCCTATCGAATTCAAACAATAGGAACTGAAGGATTGGGTCCAGTTTATATATAACTGAATGCATGTGAGCTTTTGGCCTTTCCAGGTTAAAACATCGCTGATAAATTATATTATTTAGGGGGCTCCAAGTAAAATCTTCCTTGCTATTTTGGATTATAGGATATCAGCTGTCTTCAGCTAGCCTGATAGAGTAAGAATTTACTCAATAAAATACCCAGATGTTTTAAGTTTTAAGTATGTTCTTTACATTCCAAGAAGAAAACCTAAACAGGATAATAGAATCTTGAGAATGGTAAACCCTTGTATTTTGATCAGTTATGAATTTAGATCCCAAAAATTCACCAAAAGCCTTCAGAAACTTTAGCATAAAAGGGATAGTCCTACTGAGGACAGTCTCTTTGTAAAGAAGATATCAGCTACATACAGAGCTCTCATTCTCTCTTGTTGGAACTGTCTTTATATAAAGAATTAATAATGAATTTAGTTACTTAATAAATAAGAATTAATCTGCACCAAACTTTTAGACGGTGTCTGCTGAACCTCATGAAAACTCCTACCAATGAAATGTTAGAGCAACTGAAAGTTTTAACATCACCTTTGACTTCCATGATACTCCACCCATCGCAGTCTGTAAAGATGAGCAAAAGATTGTCTCCAGAGATTCCAGTCAATGTCAGTTATATTAATGATTAGAATGTTCTCTAATACTCTCATGAGAAGCTGGTAACATTCTGGTAATAAAGAAATTGGTCTTTTGCTACTACACATTGTGGGTCCTTCTGAGGTTTTAAGACAATTGAGCTATAGCCTTGTGGCAAAACTCTCCTAATAAGTTTAAACTAATATAATTAACCAGAATGTCTTTAAATGACTACAGAGTTCTCAGGGATTTGATATACTATTTATATATCCTATTCCATTTATGCCAAGGATTCACTACATAACAAAGGGCAAGTCACTTAATCTATTTTTTTTTTCAAAAATGTATCCAACGTATGGCTGCCCAGCTTGAGACACCTTCCACCTTTTTTTTCAATAACCTACTTCAATGTACACATTTTTCTACTGAAGCTCATCAGATGTCTGTCCAAATAACTTACATAGTGGTCGATATCCAATATTTTGACTGACGTTTGCAACTCTATTGCTGTATCAATTAAGTAATGAATTTTGCAAAACTATTTTAATAAAAGTTTTAACTGCCTCCTATGAATCTCTCTTTGCATCCACTGAACACTTATTTATTAAAAAGAAAAATCACAGCTATTTGATATTCCTGCTATGGGACCCCATCTTGCAGTGAGCTGCATGCACTTGGATCCCCTCTTCCATATGGAGCTCCTTGAAGGATCAAGGCCTTAGGCCTTATTATTCATGGACAGATTGCATCTCTGAAAGACAAGGAAAGCAGGGCAGACAGGGAAACATAGTGCATATCAGTAGTTCTAGCTTCTGGCAAAGCATGATCACCAATAAGGGGAGTATATAAAACTGGAGATAGCCATACTGTGTTGATGATTTTTCCTGAAAAGTGAGAGCAAGGAAACCCACATTCTATATCATCTTTCATTTTGCAAACCTTTGCTCTTTAGTGATTTGGGGGTGGACACCACATCGGATTGTCTGAAGCAATGTCTGAGATTGAGAGTGCATTTTCCTTCCTGTTTGGGAAGATTAAAGCAAAAACCACAAACAAAGGAATTCTCTTCACAGATTTCGAGGCTGTGTGTCTTTGTTGTCTGGCCTATGACACATGCCATGTTTTTCATTGAGGATATTAAGTAAATCTCTACTGATAAGAATTGTTTAGATAAAAGCTGTAAGGAAAACATTATGTGGATTATTTTCCCGCAATGAGTATCCTTGACATTGAAAATATGTCCTTTTTAAGCTTCTCCCCTAAATAAGCCTCTCTCTTCTAAATAATTATGTGAACAGCAAGAAGATTGTGTGGTACTTTTCATAAGATTTTTGGACAATGAAGAATAATGAATTTAACCAGCCTCCTGGGAAGTTTAACTGATGAACAGCTTCTAGAGCCTTTTTAGCAACGACATTTAATGCCATTTTAAGGCCACAATTAAGTCACCTTGAGCTTAGTTAGGAAAACATTTGGAACTGGCATCTAACAGAAAAATCTTGGAAAAAGAGAGGCTTATTGCCTAGTAATTCTTCTTATACAAAGATTTTCTCCCAGCACAAGGACATGATAAGAAGAGGAGGAAAAAGAAGTATTTTGACAGAAAAAAATGTGGTTTCAGGAAAACTTAACATTTTTCAGGAAGATGTCAATTATGATTTTTTTTTCAATTTTCACATCAGTAAAATGAAACCAAAGTTTTGTTTCAAGTTGACATTTCAAAATAAAAAAATCATTTCATTTCAACTTAAAATATCAGCTCATTTCAGTTTTCCATTTCAGGTTTTCCTTCCCCAATGGGAAAAGGTTGGGAAAAGTTTAAAAATGAGAAAAAGGGGAGAAATCCCACTCTGTCCCTCACTATTTTGAGCTGAAAAATAGTAAAACATTTGTAAGAAAAAGAATGTATTCTCTCTCACTTTAATGTTTAAAGTACTTTTTATATGTCTTCTCAGTAGAAAAAAATACAAATTTTTCTCCCACTTTAAGAAAAAAACAAAACCTAAAACCAAAACAGTTTCCAACCTTTCCCTTTCCTGGGGAAAAATGGAGGGAAAATTTAAGAGAGAGAGAAAAAAAATCCTGAAAATCTCCAAACCAAAACGGAAAACTGAAAATTTTCAGTTCCCAATAACAAAAGCAACATAACATTTTAAGCTGATAATTTTTCATTCAATTTTATTTCAAATTGATATTTCAAAATGAAATGAAACTTTTTGTTTTGTTTTAAAGTGACCCATGGAAAACCTGAAATTTTCCAATCGAAAAATTGCGAAGAGGCATTTTTCCCTTTCATAATGTCACAGCAAAAATTCCCATTCTCCCCACTAGCTCTTACAGGAATGTAGCAGAAAAGATATGTCTAAAATTGCTGCCATGGCTCTTTGGCAACCTTAAAGAAGACAGTGGACAGCCTCTCCAGAATAAAGCAGAAACATATTTTGTAGCTTTGCTTAAACATTAAAAAGCCAGTTCGTGCAGCTTTTACTCAAGCTCTTAGATATCTTGGTGATGGGGCACAGCAAAAGAACCTAGAGAGGATAGATTACAAAAATTCCCATTGGACTTTTGCCTACAGTCTGCAGCCCCCTAGTATATTGGGGACCAGATCTAGAACCATATCCCACCCTCCTGAGGTAAAAATTGTGATAAGGAGAAACACAGGATTCAGAATGTTCTTGCAGAGTCTCCTTGGAATAATCCCTACATTGAGGAGGTGCTTGGGGAACAATAGAAAAGATAAGGATTCACCTTTCATGGGAGCCACAGGTAAAGGAAGCTGCCACCCTGGAGAATGCCATTCCCTCCATGGTGCTGTTTTGCTCTCTGTCTCCTCTCTCAGTGCTGCCATTGATTCTCCACTCGGTGCATCAAAAATAAGTCTACTCACGGGACTGTAAGCTGGGAACTTGCTGCTTTATTTAACTGCATCACAACAGAGTAGGGTGAAAACTTTCACTGAGTAAACAGGAAGGAGGGATAGAGTCTGGCTTCATCCCATAATACTTTGTGTGACTCAGTTATCCCTACTGATCACTTTGCTCTCACGCGTATGTGTGGGGAGAGGGTGCAGGCATGGAGAGGGAGTTAATATTGCAACCAGTCTCCCTCATGGCTATTCAGACAGCTTTGAGAGGAACATCCAGATGCTGCAGTGTCTACTCAGCTCCACCTCATCCTAACCTTCAGAGAGAAACACTAATATAAATACAATAAACTATCCCCAATGAAGATATTCTGTTAACAGCTCTTTAATGCTGATTGTCTTCTTCACTATGTATCTTGGGACAGGACACAAGAAGTCTTTTGATTTGACTTCCTTCCCCCTATACTCTTCATAATTTGATATAGTTTAGTTAAATCTCCTCTTACTCTTCTTTATGCTAAATAATCCTATTCTATCCAGTCTCTAATTGTATGTAAATCCTGCCCTTTCACTCACCATTTTGTCACTGTTTCAAGCCATTTCACTCTCTGCTGTATAGTTATTGAGCTGAAGCAAGCAGACATGAACATAGTACTAAAGATTGCCATCATTTTATATAATGGTATATTTTCTATCTTCATTTCTCTCTTATTCTGAACTTCATCCAAGTGCAACATTGCTTTTTAAAAGACTGTACATAGAATTATATATGTGGATGAGTCAGAAGTATCTTTTTGTCTCATTAAATGCAAATGAAGTACTATAATTTTGATTTTAGAGATTTTGCACATTATCTTGAAAAAATCATTTTTCAGAAACCACTGAGAATTCTACTTATATCTCCTTTTCTTCCCTGCTGCTGCTTGTTTTGATCTTGCAGAGGCCAAGAAAGGGGAAAATGAAAAATATTAAGCCGCCAGCACGCCAAGGAGACTTACAGGATCAGGGTCAAGGAAAACTGCTTTAATCCAAGCAGCATATATTTCCCTTCTTGAACAAAGCGAAAGGAAAATCTTTGTTCCGTAGCCACTAGGTACAGCATTCTCTCATCAAATGTTTCCATGGAGACATGGCCTAGCTGAGTGAAAGAGCTGAATGCCATCAGCGCAAGCAGAGGAGCGGTATATTCCTATCCCTTCAGGAACAACATGTTTATTTAAGCAATTAATGTCTCTCTCTCTCTCTCTCTCTCTCACACACACACACACTCTATTTCTTTAAAGACCTGATATTATGGGGGAATGAAATGGTTGTGTTTCCTAAATAAAATGTTAAGATTTATAATTTACATGAAAAACAGAAGGGAAATATCAACATATAACACTAATTTTTGGAGGAGATGGTATGATGATATTTCCCAGAATGGCATGCGGCCCTTCTGCGACTGCTAGTAGCAAATATCTCCGACCGCCAGAGATGGGACACTAGATGGAGAGGACTCTGACTTACTGCAGTGAATTCTTTCCCAGGTATCTGCCTGGTGGGTTTTGTCGACATGCTCAGTGTCTAACTGATCACAATATTTGGGGTCGGAAAGGAATTTCTCCCCAGGTCATATTGGCAGAGACCCTGGGGGGGTTTCGCCTTCCTCTGCAGAGTAGGAACAGGTCACTTGCTGATTTTTACTAGAGTAAATGGTGGATTCGCTGTAACTTAAAGTCTTTGAATCATGATTTGAGGACTTCAGTAACTCAGCAAGAGGTTATGGATGTATTATAGGAATGGGTGGGTGAGGTTGTGTGGCCTGTGATATGCAGGAGATCAGACTAGATGATCATGATGGTCCCTTCTGGTAAGTCTATGAGTCTAATTACATTATCGTCCCACATAACTGTGTGATATTTACTATTGGCCCTATGGAAGCAGTTTGTGATTTTAATTAAGTAATTTTATCTCTCCTAATTTTATTTTGTCTAGATTTATTTGTATCACTAGATATCTTTATGCCCATACTCCCATACAAATATTGTATTCTCTGTCACCAGCTGATATTAACTCATTCTTCCTTCTGTGATCTGAATAAAAGTGATACTTTACATCAGCATTTCTCAAACTGGGGTCCGCAAGGGTACTCCAGGGGGTCCGCCAGCTCCGCTGATCAACTCCTCCCCCTCCCTCCATTAATTCCTCCCCTCCCTCTCAGTGCCTCCTGCATGCTGGGGAACTGCTGTTCAGCGGTGTGCAGGAGGCACTGGGAGGGAGGGGGAGGAGCCGGGACGGGGCGTACTCAGGGGAGGGGTTGGAAAGAGGCGGGGATTAGGAGGGATAGGGGTGGAGCAGGGGCAGGAAAAGGTGGGGCAGGGTGGGGCCTTGGGGGAAGGGGTGGAGTGTGGGCAGAGCCTGGGGCTGAGTGGGGGATTTGGGGATCCATGAAAAATTTTAAATCAAAATGGGAGTCCTCGGGTTGCTAAAGTCTGAGATCCGCTGGTTTACATAATATCGGAATGTGATCAGTTCATGTAAATTGCTGCATATGAATTACATTCGCAATCACAATAGGGCACTTTACATTTAATATAATTTTAGCTGAAGGTTTTTGTATGTTTAATTTGGATTCAGTTTTCAGTATTTTTTCATTACAACACACATATTTTCTCTCATCGAGGTTACCAGGCTGCGGGGAAAAGCTATTAGCGTATTAGATCGTTGGAGTGATGGAGTGCAAGTCTCTGTGCAGTCAGGTTAGTACTGTGTCCAAAGCAGGCTTGATTCTATGGTCTTTACTCAAACAAAGCACTTAGGGGGGAAACATTTTAGGTATGACCACTGTTCAGGGAAATGTGTTAATATAACTGGGGGTGAAGAGATTGCTGTTGGCAAATTCTGGGGTGAAATCCTGACCACATTTAAATTAATAATAAAACTTCCATTGAGTTCACTGGGTCACAATTTTATTCTTGGTATCAATGGTAAGTAATCCCAGACTTTACCTATAGGGCTCATTCTCAAATGTTGTAATATATAATGGAATGGGTGAAGTTGAAGATTTCTTGGGATCATGGGGTTGACTAGACTGCTCTACACAAATTTTCTGAAGTACATTGGTGGATTTCCTAATCCCTACAGTTGTAAATAAACAGCAGAACAGAGGAGGCTCACATTAAAAAAAAAAAAAAAAAAACATGATGCTAACCGAGATCTATGTTCTCTCCAAGAGCAAGAGAATGGATTTCTCACTATTACAGGGGATTTAATTAACATTGAGGGTAATTGGAGGATACAATTACCCTCTGCAAAGAAGAGGTTAAAAAAGTGTGTGTGTGGTCGTGGGGGGGTAGTTTTTACATTTAACAAACCATTTATGACATGAAAATTGCTGTTGTTACTTTAAAAAATAACTGATACCTCAAGACTTTCATTCCACTTTAGCAAACTTTTATTTTCCCTTGTATTGCACTTAACTGCATTAACACCTCTCATGCTGTTCCAAGTTTTCTGCAGCAATTTAGGATCCCATCTAGCAAGATGGTAAATTGGTAATTGGGCAAGGGAAGGATTAGGGAATATTAGAGCAGGCACAGAGTCTAACCTATGTTTTTTTCATGGGAGCTGCTGCATGCTGCATGGTCATAAGAGGAAAAATATCAATCCTCAAAGAGTTGGAGCTTTGACGTCTGTTATCTTCTGCAACAGGCTGATATAAACCTTCCTCTCTCCCCGAGAGAGTTAGCAGCCATGACCTTCAGCTCGCACAGTTCTGAAGGCAGCTAATATTTTCAGCTGAAGGGGGCCAATGGAAGCTAATTACCTATATGTTTGTCAGCTTTGTTTGTGTATGTGTAGACCCTTCTACCAGGTGTTAACAGCAGTAAAAAGGGATTGGTTCACTATGTCTCTTAAAATATTTATCTCAAGCCTCCACTTTAACCCCTATTTACATTTGCAGGCTCTAGGAACAGAAAAGTAAAACCTTAGTCATCATTAATGATATTCAGCAAGCACACATGCATTTTTGAGAACCTGAAACACAACTACTTTTAGTTTGGAATAAAGCTCTAATTAGATTTTTAAATGAAATTAGGAAAAAACTACCAAAAATATCACTGATCTGGCAGACTTCACAGTTCTATTTTTTTATTCATAGCCTGGTATGGTGGAGCCCCAGGCCAATGTCTGACCAAAGCACCACTCACCATTCCACTGTGACCCTGCTGCATGGGAGAGGGCTCTCTTCAGCTTGTTTAATGTGTGACATCTGCTAAAGACTGCTCACTGATTTCAGCTCTAGCTGCTCAATCACTCCCCAGCCAATTCTGCTCTTGACTCCAATCCAGTCCAATGCCATCATCCAAGGTCAATTCCAACCCTGTCTTTAATTCACTACAGTCCACTTTATTCCTGTCCACTACCTAGCCAGGCTGACTCCTCTCTGTCCACTCTGGCTTACAACATTGTCTTTTGGGTTCCGTACTATCATAGTCAACTCTGGTTCAATCCACCAACAAAACTCCTAACGAAGTCTCATTCTGGGCTGCTGTCAGAGGTGCTGGAACAATTTGTATAGTGGGGGTGCTGAGAGCCATTGAACCAAATTGTAAACCCTGGATAGCACGGAAACCACTTCAAGCCAGGAGGAGTTGCAGCACCCCCAGCACCTCTCGTTCAGCACCTATGGCTGCTGCTCCTATCACCAGAGCAAATTAATAGTATAAAATAGAGTCCACACTTACCTTGTCCCCCTAGGCTCAACTAACCAATCTTAGCCCATTGACTTTCAGACCACAGCAACTCACTTCCCCCATGAAATAACCTTCATAGATTCACACACAGACTCTTTCACACATATGCATAACACAGTTCCTAAGAATAGAGTACAAAGAAACACAACATATTACAACTTTAAGCTCTTTATGAAACTACACTGAAGCATGTGCCAATTAACCCCCAAAGTTTGGATCTAATGTTCAAGTTTGGGATTAGAAAATCAGAGCTGAACCACACATGCATCCACCCACCCAATAGGATAAACACTTTGAAAATACTGTAAAATACTTCAAAAAATCATAAAGTCACCATCCTCTCTTCTCTACACCCATGGATAATCTAAGGTTTAACATCATCCACTGATCTACACCTGGGTTATCCAGGAATCAACTAACAATTGGGTATTATTTACACTTTAAGGAATTTTCCAGCTCTCTGCTTTTAATTGCTCAGTAAGAAGGAGGACTAGATAAGTATAATGAGGTTAGGGGCAGAGGTAGTGTAAAATGGGACCCTACCCAACCCTAAGTTATCTCGGTGGGACGAGAAGCAATCCGTCTCTTACAGCCCCCCAGTGTTACCCAGAGGGACTGCCCCCCGCACTGGGTTACCCAGAGGCTGGCCATGGTTTCTGGCTTGTGGGGAGGGGTGGCACACTAATAACTTCAGGGGAATTCCTTCCCTCAGATCTACACCAACAGGACGTTGCCTACTGGATCCTCAAAACACTCTGGGATTGGTTTTAGGCTGCAACCCAATTGCCAATTGCCCTCCTTTTGAGGGATATCATAGCTGCTCATAAGACCCTGGGACTGAGCCTAAACACTAGAGGCTATGGCAAAGGAGCTTCCAAATTGCCTTGCCCTCTCATTACAGTATCTGCTCTCCAATTACTCCTCTTCCTCATGTGAGATCTGTCTGCTCCCACCCAGTTACTAGATAGATTCCCAATAATTAACATACCCCTACTGGGGGCAGTTTAAAAGGGCACATGCACAAAACTCCAAATCAAATCAAACAGATTGATCTTTCTCAAGAAAAGTCTAAAAATGGGAGAAACCTCATTAGCAGGTTTCCAAATATATTAAGCCATTGAAAGGTTTTAAAAATACGCTAAAGCAATCCTTATACCAGTGGTTCCCAAACTTGCTCCACCGCTTGTGCAGGGAAAGCCCCTGGCGGGCCGGGCCGGTTTGTTTACCTGCTGGGTCCTCAGGTTCGGCCGATCACAGCTCCCAGTGGCCGCAGTTCACTGCTCCAGGCTGATGGGAGCTGCTGGAAGCGGCCAGTACGTCCCTCGGCCCTCCCCAGACTGGTAGTAGTCATGGATCCCTGCATGGCAGTTCTCAGGGCAATATAAGGGGGTGGGATACTTGTCTTCCCCCTCCCTGCCCCTCCACTGACCCTCCTTGGCTGGGGTCTTTGTGACTGTCCCTCGTTCCCTTACAATGTTCCCCCAGATCGCTCTCCACAGGCTCCCCCGTCTCTGGGACTGTTGTTCACTCCTCGCTGTGGGGCTCTGCCCAGCTGGGCCTGTCATCTCTTCATGTCGATTCCCACTCTCCGCACTGCCTGTTGCCCCACGCGCCGTCTCCCTCACACGGGACACTGTGTCTTCAGGCAACTCCCTCCAGCCCTTCACGTGTCTTTTCTCCTCCTGGCCCCAGCTCCTTGCCCCGCCTGCAGCTCCTCTTTCCATCTCTCCTTCCCCAGCACACACACAGAGGCTGGGACCTGAGCTGGGGCTCCCTGATTGGCCTGGCTGCCTGACTTGGGGTGCTGCCTACATCCCAATTACCCTGGTCTGGAGCTCTCTCAATGGCCAGAGGCCGTGTCAGTCCCAGAATCCTGACTCCTCAGCCCCTCTCCTTTCTTGTGGCGTAGGGAGAGGACTAAACAAACCCACACAGTTTTAGTAGGGGGGCAACTGTCCCCTTCCATGAGGATTCCAACTGGATTTAAATTTACATACATCCTTGTTTCTTCCTTCCCCTCCTCTAAAAGCGTAGTGAATTAAAGAATATAGGCCATACTTACAGGGTGGGGACTCTATCTTGGGAAGCAGTGACTCTGAAAAAGATTTGGGGGAGCGAGCAGTGGGAAATTAGCTAAACATGAACTCCCGGTGTGACACTGTGGCCAAAAGAACTAATGCAATCTTGGGATGCATAAACAGGGTATCTCAAGTAGGAGTAGAGAGGTTATTTTGCTTCTATATTTGGATTGGCGCAACTGCTGCTGGAATACTGTGTCCAGTTCTGGTGCCCACAATTCAAGAAGGAGGTTGAAAAATTGGAGAGAGTTCAGACAAGAGCCACAAAATGATTAAAGGGTTAGAAAACATGCCTTATAGTGGTAGACTCAAAGAGCTCAATTTATTTAGTTTAACAAAGAGAAGGTTAAGGGATGACTTGATTACAGTCTGTAAATATCTACATGGGGAACATATATCTAATCATGGGCTCTTCTGTGTAGCAAAGAAAGGTTTAACATAATCCAGTGGCTGGAAGTTGAAGCTAGACAAATTCAGACTGGAAGTAAGATGTACATTTTTGACAGTAAGGGTAATTAACCACTGAAATTAGTTATCAAGAGGATATTTTTAGGAATCATTAAAAAGGGGATAGAGAATAAGACTGAGAATATATTATTGCCCTTATATAAATCCATGGTTCGCCCACATCTCGAATACTGTGTACAGATGTGGTCTCCTCACCTCAAAAAAGATATTCTAGCACTAGAAAAGGTTCAGAAAAGAGCAACTAAAATGATTAAGGGTTTAGAGAGGGTCCCATATGAGGAAAGATTAAAGAGGCTAGGACTCTTCAGTTTGGAAAAGAGAAGACTAAGGGGGGACATGATAGAGGTATATAAAATCATGAGTGATGTTGAGAAAGTGGATAAGGAAAAGTTATTTACTTATTCCCATAATACAAGAACTAGGGGTCACCAAATGAAATTAATAGGCAGCAGGTTTAAAACAAATAAAAGGAAGTTCTTCTTCACGCAGCGCACAGTCAACTTGTGGAACTCCTTACCTGAGGAGGTTGTGAAGGCTAGGACTATAACAATGTTTAAAAGGGGACTGGATAAATTCATGGTGGCTAAGTCCATAAATGGCTATTAGCCAGGATGGGTAAGAATGGTGTCCCTAGCCTCTGTTCGTCAGAGGATGGAGATGGATGGCAGGAGAGAGATCACTTGATCATTGCCTGTTAGGTTCACTCCCTCTGGGGCACCTGGCATTGGCCACTGTCGGTAGACAGATACTGGGCTAGATGGACCTTTGGTCTGACCCAGTACGGCCTTTCTTATGTTCTTATGTTCTTAAGAGTCGTGGTGGATTCTTCATCACTGACAATTTTTCAATCAAGATTAGATGTCTTTTTTTCCCCTAAAAGATCTGCTCTAGGAATTATTTTGGGGAGGTTCTATGGCCTGTGTTATACAAGAAGTCAGCCTACATAATCATAATGTTCTATTCTGGTCTTGAAATCTATGAACCTATGGGGGGGGGGAGAAACAGTTTGCCTTCCCACCCAAACTCCTATTAGTAAATTGGAGCCACTACATTTATATCCTTACTCCCTCTGGACTGCTAACCTATAAATCAGAGCCCCTGTTTATAACAAAATTAAATTAAGGCTTTGCAAACTGCTAAAGTACATACATCTTAGCAGATGTTAGAGAGAGAACATTTGTAAAGCTATAGTGATAAAAGTGTTGATGTGTGATAACACAGAAAAGCCAATAATTTTCACCAGATATGTATCTCAATATTTTAGGCAGGCTCAAGGCTTAGCTTCATCAACCCAGGCCTTGTCTACACCTCCACTTTACAGCGCTGGCAGCTATTCCCCTTGTGGGGATGATTTTTTTACGCGGCAGCACTTTAACATTGGTAGTGAAGACATACCCTGTGCTAAGGATAGAGGGATTCTACAATCTGTGCTGGTCTCTGCCAGGTCATCATGAATCAAAACCTGCTGGGGTAATTAGCAAATTAATTAAGGCAGGGATTATCTTTGCTAGTGATTCACAAATGGGAACCTTATTTGAAGTTAGGTACCTATGTGTTTTTGCAAGAAGCTGGGGAGGGGGAAGAAACCATCCCTCATAACTTTTAGCCCCGTGGTTAGGATACTCATCTTGGATGTGGGAGATCCCTGGATCAAGTCCCCCCTCTGCCTGAGGGAGAGAAGTAATCTGAACAGAGCTGTGCCACCTCTTAGATGAGTGCTCTAACCACTGGGTTATAGGATATTTTAATGATATTTTAAAGTCATTTGGACCAGAGAAAGAGAGAGCATGTGTGAGAGCACACAAGTATAAATATGACTCCATAGCCTGATATTTAGGGCAGTCATCTGAGATAGAGGAGACCCAGGATCCAGTCTCCTTCCTCCAATGACTGTAATTATTTATCCAGAGTGCAACAGCTTCAGCAGGAGAGACTGAGGGAGTCTCATATCCCGGTGGTTAGAGCACTCACCAATTCAAATCCCTTCTTCTCTTCAGGTGGGCTTGATCCAAGGGTATCCCATATTCCAAGTGAGTACCATAACCACAGAGCTAAAAGTTATATTTCCATAACATGTTGCAAGGTCATTTGCCTGCAAAAATGTGTGAAATCATGACATTTTGTAGGTTTTCAAAGTGAAAACTATTTTACTCAGAAACCCATTTTCAGGTGAAAATTTTAGAAAAAAAGTCATAAAACCCATCTTGGATTCATAATAAAGAGGGTTGTATTTAGAGCATTTTGAATAACATTGTTAATCTCACTCCCACACACCCCTCTCATATACTGTCTGCCTCTCAAAGATGTTGCTAGGAGTAGTTGTACAGGGCTTTGAGATCCTTGGAAGAACTCGGTCTACAAATGCAAGTGTAACACCAACAGCCCCCAGTTGTTGGTGGGCAGAATTGAACCGGGGACTTTGGGAACTTAGTACATGAGCTTCTACTGCATGAGCTAAAAGCCAACCAGCTGTTAGCTAAGGCGGTAGAGCAGACTCATTTAACTCTCTCTTTAAGTGGTCTCTGTGCCACTAGATGGGACAGAACACCACACGCAGAAGGTGTGTGGGTTACACAAGGCCTGCTTCAACGAACATGAAATTCAGAGCTCTGGCTATTTGCCACAATTTAGTCCTATTTTTATTATATCCAGTGAAAAGCAGTAAATACTATTTATTTGCTTCCCAACATTTTATCTTTTAATTGTACCGATAAAGCTGGTAGATATATTTTCATTGAATAGAGTGACAAAAGTCAACATTCAACCCTGGTGTAACTCCATTGAAGTCTGTAGTTTCACAGCAGGGCTGAATTTCGGTTTGTATGAATCTTTGTATTGCTTCATTAAAGCTGTCGGGTAGATTTCCTTTGGGAATGACATAGTCACTCTGTGTGCATGGGTGGTAAAGAATATTTGTTTTTGGTTCATTTTCATTAAGCTTCTCTGAAAGACCTTTATTATTAACTGACATTTTTAGGCACTGAAAACACTCACAGGGATTTTTATCTTTCTAGAACAGAGTTTTCCCCTTTCCACATTACATTTTTCAGTGTCAGAGCAATGTAATGTGCATCTTAGATGTACAAAATGCAATACTCAGGAATAGACAAATACAATATATTTTTGTATAATTTCAATATAATTATAATTTTATATAATCATATAAATTTGTATATAATATAGTTGTATATAATTTGTATGATAATTTGGTATAATTCATTAGTTAATATTCCTGTTGATCTCTCTGTCCCCTACACATCTAAATACAATATTCAACAATTACAATGTTTTTACAAAATGTTATTAAAATCTTACACAAACTTTTTACATCTCATTTCATTCATAGCTGAGCGCTTACCTATCCTGATATCTAAAAGGCACTAGTGATATACAACGGAATTCACCTAGCTGTCAGCCTGAAAAATAGCACACCTGCTCCATTGGAAGATTGCCAGAAAACAGATACAGCACAATACATTTCAGCAACTCTGAACAATGAATAAATGACACTTCTAGTCTGTTTCAATAAGCACAACAGGTGTTGTCTGCAAGTCTAGTCCCAGTTGTTAACAGATGTGAATTGGTGTTTGCTGGCATAAATGTTCTGACTTTTACTATTATTGAACAAAACATGCTACTTCCTTGATTTGCTATGATGACTAAGGACTTGACCCAACTTTTGTCACCCAATCCTCCTGCTAAGCTCCTTAAGAGAGCTTTTGATGTGCAAGAAATAAAGAATTAGACCGTAAAGTGACAAGTCTGAATTCTACCAAATTTACTTAAGCAAAACTCTTATTGAAGCTAATAGATGACAAATAAGAAGGAAGAACCCATCCTCAGAAATTCTCATCATTATGGATATGAACATAAGAACATAAGAATGGCCATACTGGGGTCAGACCAAAGGTCCATCCAGCCCAGTATCCTGTCTATCGACAGTGGCCAATGCCAGGTGCCCCAGAGGGAGTGAACCTAACAGGTAATGATCAAGTGATCTCTCTCCTGCCGTCCATCATCATCCTCTGACAAACAGAGGCTAGGGACACCATTCCTTACCCATCCTGGCTAATAGCCATTAATGGACTTAACCTCCATGAATTTATCCAGTTCTCTTTTAAACCCTGTTATAGTCCTAGCCTTCACAACCTCTTCGGGCAAGGAGTTCCACAAGTTGACTGTGCACTGTGTGAAGAAGAACTTCCTTTTATTTGTTTTAAACCTGCTGCCCATATGAAGAAAGGGAAATGGGATACAACAAAAAGGAGTGACTAAGTGAAGTTGGACATGGTGTCTCATTAGTGCAGTGGTTCTCAACCTATTTGCCATTGTGGGCCTCATATCCAATACTACCTCTATGGCCCCGAGGATGTCACATGGGCCGCAGCTGTGTGCTGATTGGGCCGCAAGTGGCCCACGGGCCACAGGTTGAAAACCACTACATTAGTGCCACAGTTTACAATGTTTCTGATTGTGGTGGTGGTTCAATGAGCCATGGGGAAGGGATAAATAAGGCCTTTCCTTTTCTTTTTACATGAAAAAGGATTATAATATCTTTTAGGGTACATCTACATTTGTGAGTGGACACATGTAATGCTTGCTCCTTACTAGTGTAGACACCCCATACCAGCACAACACATCCATAGATATATGCTGTGCTCAGGCATGTATCTGTGTCCTCACTGGCCCTTTATGGCACACAACAATAGCACTGCGAATTCAGGGACGGTATCCCAGAGTCCTTTGCACCACAGGAGACACTCTAGGCACTGCCTTGCTGTGTGGTCCTTGCACTGTAAGCTGACTTTTTGGAGATGGCAGCTTCTGCTTATCTCTCCCTTCTGCCAAACTACTGTGGAGACATGAAACTAGTCCATGAGGATTTGTTTCAGCTCCTGCTATTGCTCACGGGACAAATGTTCATGAGATCCAGTTCTTAACAATGGATGCATTAGCTCCAGAGAATTTTGAGACACTGAAGATGGATGATCCGGGGAGAGAATGAAATCCAGTAGTGCCCCATGGAACAGAGGTCTTGAATACTGGGATTGCAATGGTATGCCCATGGGTAGCCTGCTGCTTCTGGTCCCAGAGAACCAGCATGTTAAGTTTGGAACCACAAATCTTGGAAACCCAGGATGCCAACCAGTGGCAGCAGAACTTGATTCTGAAAAAACAGATTTCCTTGAGTTGTGTGAAGAGCTTGCACCAAATCTCCAGCACAAGACTACTCGATTTTAGAAACCCATTCAGGTACAGGAGAGGGTGGCAAGTGCCGTTTGGAAGCTGGTAACACCTGTCAGATGCAAACCAGTTTGGGGTTGGAAACCTGGTTGGTGTGGTGGTTGTACAGGTGTGCAAGGCTATCATTACTGTAATTTACTGTAAATTACTGTATGGTGGTTGCCATCACCAACATACCTGAAATTACAGTGGGATTTTAGAGGATGGGGTTTCAAACTGTGCAGATGGAAGACACATCCTTATCTATTCCCCACCAAAAGGGGCAGTGAATACATCAACCAAAAAGGTTACTATTCAGTGGGTCTCCAAGGCTTAGTGGACCACAGGGATCAGTTCATGAACATCAATGTCAGATACAGGGGGAAGATCCATGAAGCCAGGGTACTCAGGAAGTAGGAAGTTTTCTGCAGGGAGCAAGAAAGGACTTTATTTTCCAGAAACAATGTTTTTATGTACAGTATTTCTGTACTGACATTTAATTAGGGTAACCCCGGGTATCTGCTTCTACCAATGAAGCCTTACCCCAACATCACTGACCCAAGGAAAAGGGAATGCAATAGACACTAAATAGCTGCAGAATGGTGGTGGAATGTGCTTCTGGGCATCAGACATACAGAACCAGATGAATATCAATGTGGCCAACACAGTGTGGATTATAAAAGCATGTGGTGCTTTGCACATCTGTGAATGCAAAGGGGAATATGCTCGCAGTGAGCGGGCACAAAGACAGAACTGCTTTCCAATCCATGTATAAGCATCCTGACCCAATTGCTCCTGGTTCTCAGCAGGCCAGGGAATTGGGGTTGCTACGTGCTCCTACATCATGGACCACTAGGGAGCCAGAAGGTGACTTGGGACTGTGCTGAGGTAGACTTGTGATGCTATGGTGTGGATGCAAAAGCTCAATAGGGCATTGCAATATACTTGTGCTGCAAGACACTAACTAATCACTGAAAGCACATAATTATGGCAAAGATCCTGAAGGTTAACACCTTTGGCCCTGGTTTTGTACTGAGCACACTGTTAAAACACTGTAATGCCATCATTCATCAATGTTTCTATTACATATTAAATGCTTTGATTTGCTTTGGTTCATGGGGAGACAGCTTATCAGGTGGTATGCATGATTACTCACATCTCCTGAGTACTACCATGGGTGTGACCAGTTGTGGGAGGTGGAAGATGAGTGGTTGTCAAGGCATAGTGTAACATACCTTCCATGTCACTTTATTTTTGTTTCCTTGGTATTGTGAGTGAAATCGTTAACAAACCCATAAAGACTTTTCAGTTAACTTTGTCTCTTTTTCTCACTCCGGTGCTTTTGAACAGCAGCAGTGTTTTCACAGCTTATTTCACTGCCAGTAACCCTTTTTTTTTTGGGTGCTTTTTTTAAACACATAAGTACGTTTGTGGCCAGGAGGTGGGGAGAACTTGGAAGAAGGGGTAGCATTAGGAATATCATTATTTGATATGTCAATGGCTGCAGACTTATGAGCTGTGATTCCTGCTGCCTCAACCCAAACCTCTGTCAATTAGCACCTTGATTGTAATCAGAAAACAAGGTGCACACACATAAAAGTGAAGTGAACATAAACTTATATTTACAAACATCCATCTAATTTAGTGCAAAAATGCTTTGTAACAGGAACAAATCAAACAAAAATAAACAAGCAAATTCCTTGATGAGTAGGCAAACAGTACCTCCCTCCCAACTGCTCTTCAAGGGGTTTCAGGTGTCTGTGGAGAATGCTGTGCCAGGCTTACAGTATGCTCATCCTTACTTTGGGGAGTAAGGAGGATGGGATTGTCCACCTCAGAAGCAGCCCAGCCAGCAGCTGGACAAGGTGGAGGGGGAAGTGGTGCTTCTCGGTCTCAGACAGGAGCAGTGGATACTGCAGCAGACAGTGCCTTGAGTGCTTCTGCCTATGCCAGTGAACAAGTCTTTCAGAGTCCCTCTCTGCTCACTTTCTCTCTCTCTCTACAATGCCACTCCTCTTCTCCCAGTGGGATGACTTTTCTGTTGGCATTGGAATGTTCTGGTACATCAAAGACAAGGGTAGCATTATTTTTCAATTTTTCCTTGGAAGTTACCTATTTCCTTCCACATAAAGCAACTATGCTGCTGAAGGCCACAATATTGATACTTTGTAGAATCCCAGGAATGCAGCTTTTATAGCCACTTTCCTTCTGACTATTTCTGGAGCCCTCAAAGAAGGAGCTGAGGTTAAAAATGGTAAGATAACTGAATTACTTTTATTAAAATATTGTAATTTTTACATGCCTCAAGGGCTTGCTTGGGGTGGGGTTTGGCTGGGGAGAGGACTCCCCCTAGTTCTCTCTCCCTGCAGCAGCACCTGGGTTTGGGAGGTGAGGCGCCTCTTCCTGCCACAGCAGCTCCTGGGCAGGGACTGCGGGATAGGTGCCCCTCCCCCGGCCATGGCAGGTCCAGGCCAGGGCTGGGTTTGGGCTGGGGGAGGGGCACCCTGGCCGTGGCAGGGTGCCCCTCCCCCAGCCGTGGCAGGTCTGGGGCTGGGGAAGGGGCACCCCTCCCCCAGCCATGGCAGGTCCCAGCTGGGCAGGTTCCCTGAGCACCTGTGTGGTGCTTAATAGGCTTCTGCATGGCCATGTGGCCACGCAGCTTACAGGGAACTTAAGTCCCTAAGCCTCTGACTGCCAGATGCTGGCACTGGACAACAGATGATGGATCATTTGAGAATTGATTTGATCTTTTCATTCCCTCTGAAGCATCTGGCATTGGTCATATAACATTGACCCTATTCAATCGCCCCATGCTCCTTGTCCTTGACTGCCCCCAGGAGCCCCTGCCCCTTATCCACCTCCCCCCCGCTCCCCACCCCCTAACCATGCCGCTGAGAGTGGCAGGACTGGCTTATTGGAAAGCCTGGGAGTTGGGCGGGCACAAGCCGCACAGCCCGGCAGAAACAGCGGACCAGAGTGCTCCCCGCGTGGCAGCGTGGCTGTGGGGGAGGGGGGACAGCAGGGAAGGGGCCAGGGGCTAGCCTCCCCGGCCGGGAGCTCAGGAGCAGGGCAGGACGGTCCCGTGGGCCGTAGTTTGCCCACCTCTGCTCTAAATGTTATTTTTACTTTGCTTATTTTTGTTCACCACAGGGTCAGTTTAAGAAGCGCAGCCTTCCTGACTTCAGCAGGGCTCCTCATACAAATAATTGCCCACCAGTGGGACTATTTTTTATTGGACCAACTTCTGTACATGAGAGAGACAAGCTTTTGAACTTACACAGAGCTCTTCTTCAGGTCTGGGAAATGCACTCAGAGTGTCACAGCTTAAATACAAGATGGAACAGATTGTTTAGCATAAGTAATTAACACATATTTCAAGGGACCATTCAAGGTGAAGTGGCTCACTAACACCTCTGCAGTCATAAAGC
Organism: Emys orbicularis; assembly: GCF_028017835.1. Classification (NCBI taxonomy): domain Eukaryota; kingdom Metazoa; phylum Chordata; order Testudines; family Emydidae; genus Emys; species Emys orbicularis. The sequence goes on along the minus strand of NC_088685.1, from coordinate 27,236,807 downwards.
AGAAAGGAAGAGTGAGGGAGAAGCAGCTGGGGGAGAGAGGTGTTAGTGGGTTACAGATTGTTGTAATAAACCAAAAATCTAGTGTCTCTAGTTTGTCCATGATTTTTAGTGTCTAGCACAGTCATGAATTTAAGTTTTCTGCAGATTTCCTTTGAGGATGAGGACTGATAGGTCAGCTATGGAGTGATCACTTTATAAAAAGTGTTCACTCACAGGTGATATGGTGTTTTTGTCTTTTATCATTTTCCTGTGTGTAACGCTGTCTGGAGTGGCTCAGAACCATGAGAGTCAATCTTAGGGCAGACTGTCAAAAAGCAGGGCAGAAACCCCAAACTGGTTGTATGTTCTATAATTAGATTTCACCAATGCAGTAACAAATGTGAACTGCTGAAGCACTATGTCAGTCTGCCACAAGGACTCTAGTCCATCTTGCCACTCAGGCAAGCTGGACTTAGTGATAAATGGTCACTTATACCAACGATGACAAAATAGTCAGCTTTCTCCCAGTCCCAAGAGACCAGTTTGTACCTCAGATCCCATACCAAAGACAATGCTTGTAATTAATCCTGTACTACCTAACTAAGGATTTATTAACTAGGAAAAAGAAATGAGAGAATTAATCACGTTAAAGCAGGCAACATATATACACAAATGAGTTACAGTCTATGGTTCAAAAACGTGACAGAGAGGTATTAATCTGTCAGCATTTCCCTCTTCTGGGCTTCAGCAACCCTCCCACCCCCCAACCTCTCAAAGCTCATCATCAGAAGCAAGTTCCCCACAGATGAGGACACACCAAATTAAAGTGACACCAAACCCTGCCAGAACAACAGATGCAAAACCTGCAGACATATCTCCACTGCTACAATGATCAACACCCTCCACAACGAATCTTTCAAGATCCATGGGCCCTACACATGCCTATCACAACATGTGGTGTACCTTATTCAGTGCACTAAATGCCCCAATAGCAACTATGTAGGTAAAACCAGACAATCAATACACTTTCAAATGAACTCACACAGGAAAATGATAAAAGACAAAAACACCACATCACCTATGGATGAACACTTTCCACAAAGTGATAACTCTATAGCTGACCTATCAGTCCTCATCCTCAAAGGAAACCTGCACAGCAGTTTCAAAAGACAAACTTGGGAGCTTAAATTCATAACTGTGCTAGACACTAAAAAATCATGGTCTGTATAGAGACACTGGATTTATGGCTTATTACAACAATCTAACAACTCCCCCCCCCCATCACCTTTCCACCCTCTGAGTGGAGGAGTGTTAACAGGCCACTTCACCTTAACTGGTCCCTTGAAATATGTGTTAACTGCATATGCTAAACAATCTGTTCCAGCTGTGACACTCTGAGTGCATTTCCCAGACCTGAAGAAGAGCCCTGTGTAAACTCAAAAGCTTGTCTCTCTCACTAACAGAAGTTGGTCCAATAAAAGATATTCCCTGACTCACCGTGTCTCTCTAATATCCTGGGATGGACACACCTGCAACAACACAGCATACACCAATGGGAAGGCATTCATAATCTGGCCCAAAATACGTGTATGGACAGGGATAAAAGATTCACCTCAAAGAGATCGACCAAAAGTAATCACCTTAACACCAATCCCTCTTTCACCATCCATTTTCTTCTACTCCGGCCACTAACCCTACTCTTTTCTCAGACATACCCACACTCTTCCTGTTCCATGCTACTTCTTGTAAATGGTATTCATTACTTGAACCATAATCACACCACATCATATCATATGGACAAGGTTTAACTCAGGAAACATGTAAAATATGATTAACTTTTATTTTAGTATATAGCCACTCTTGTTCAGTACAAATCATATTGGGTAACATTTCCCAAAACACTTAAGTACCATTTTCAAAAGTGACTTAGAAGTTTAGGTCTCACTGAAAGTCAATGGGATTTAGGAGCCTAAGTGCCTAACCCACTTTTAAAAATGGTACTAAGGCTTTTAAGCACTTTTGAAATTGTTATCCTTTCTGCATCGAGCCAGACCCCTTATTTCTCACTCAGGTGATGGGAGCTTGCCATGAGAAAAGGGACTTTGTCCAGAGTGAAGAATGCAAGATTTGCCCTATTCCTAGAACATGAAAAAAACAACCACCACCACCCCTCCAAATTCTCAGAGTTTTTTTCTCTTCTTTCCAATCTCTTGTTTAATTGTCATTGTAACAGAAAGGCAAAGGGGCAAATTCTTCACTCATTTAAACCCGTGTATCCCCATCAACTTCAGTGGCAATTGTGGATGATTAAGAACTATGATGATCAGGAAAGGTGTATTGAGGTCCCTCATTTTAGGCATTTAAGTTTGAAGATTTTTTCCTGTGTGTTTAATAAAGATTTAGTAAGACACTTTAAAAAGTTTTCTAGAATGTGGCAGGGGGTACATAGTCAGAACTCTGAAATTCCACTCAGGGTAAAATGTTGAAAGCTCTCTAGTCAAGAGAAACTTGATTTAACCCTAATTATAGCAAGCAGACAAATAAAGGGAGACACAAAGAGCAACTTCATAGATGGAAGGGAAAAATACTGTTCTGTTTGAGAGGCAGTAATAGAACAGTGAGAAAGGAATAGGACAGGTATATAATGTCTGGAAATAGCTATTAATACCACAAAATTATGTACCACTCAGTCATTAGCATCGCATTGCACCTAGCAGTTTAACAGAGCAGATTTTAGTTCTTGAAAAAAAGAAATTAAGATCTCAATTATGGCTTTTACAAGCCTGAGCCATGCTGGGATGGCAGAAGGTATGCACTACTGCATAGTGGTGGTAGGAGGTATTATGTCTCTGAAAGGCACAGGAAGGAGTTGCACCTGAACTAGAGGAACAGCCATCCCAGCACATAAGCCCTGCCCAGAAATATATCCTAAGGGGCACTAGTCAACCCACACACCTAGAGATGGGAGCCAGATTGTGCCAAGCCCCAGAACAGGTGAGATTCTCTGGCCTAGATCCACAAAGGGACTTAGGCACTGTGATGCTCAGCATTGCTATGCCTAACATTTAGGTGCCTAGAAAATCACTGGAACAACAATGAGATCCATAAAGCCCAAGTTATGCACCTATGCTCCCTATACAATAAACGTGGAGATTCGGGTTCCTTAGAATGAGATCTATAAAAGCCAGCATGCTAGGTGAAGAGCCTCCTAAATAAGCCAATAGGAGATGCTGATGAGAGAGGTGTGTCCTAAGCCCTGCCCCTTGCATGGAGTCAGGCAGCTATGGTGTCTAAGGGTATGTCTACACTACGGGATTTATCCGAATTTATATAATTTGAATTTTGGAAACAGATTGTATAAAGTCGAATGTATGCGGCCACACTAAGCACATTAATTCGGCGGTGTGCGTCCATGTACCGGGGCTAGCGTCGATTTCCGGAGCGTTGCACTGTGGGTAGTTATCCCATAGCTATCCCATAGTTCCCGCAGTCTCCCCCACCCATTGGAATTCTGGGTTGAGATCCCAGTGCCTGATGGGGCAAAAAACATTGTCGCAGATGGTTCTGGGTACAGCCTCACCCCTCCCTCCATGAAAGCAACGGCAGACAACCATTTCCCGCCTTTTTTCCTGGGTGAACACTGCAGACTCCATACCATGGCAAGCATGGAGCCCGCTCAGCTCAAGACAGCAGTCATGAACATTGTAAACACCTCGCGCGTTCTCGTGCAGTTTATGCTGAGCCAGGACCAGAAAAACGAGGAGAGGAGGAGGCGGCGACGGCAGCGCAGCGACAAGAGTGATGAGGACATGGACATGGACACAGAATTCTCTCAAACCGCAGGCCCCGGTGCTTTGGAGATCATGTTGTTAATGGGGCAGGTTCTATCCGTGAAACGCCCATTCTGGGCCCGGGAAACAAGCACAGACTGGTGGGACCGCATAGTGTTGCAGGTGTGGGACGATTCCCAGTGGCTGCGAAACTTTCGCATGCGTAAGGGCACTTTCATGGAACTTTGTGACTTGCTGTCCCCTGCCCTGAAGCGCCAGAATACCAAGATGAGAGCAGCCCTCACAGTTGAGAAGCGAGTGGTGATAGCCCTGTGGAAGCTTGCAACGCCAGACAGCTACCGGTCAGTCGGGAATCAATTTGGAGTGGGCAAATCTACTGTGGGGGCTGCTGTGATGCAAGTAGCCAAAGCAAACACTGAGCTGCTGCTACGAAAGGTAGTGACTCTTGGAAATGTGCAGGTCATAGTGGATGGCTTTGCTGCAATGGGATTCCCTAACTGTAGTGGGGCGATAGATGGAACCCATATCCCTACGTTGGCACCGGAGCACCAGGGTACCCAGTACATAAACCGCAAGGGGTACTTTTCAATGGTGCTGCAAGCACTTGTGGATCACAAGGGACGTTTCACCAACATCAACGTGGGCTGGCCGGGAAGGGTTCATGATGCTCGCGTCTTCAGGAACACTAATCTGTTTAAACGGCTGCAGCAAGGGACTTACTTCCCGGACCAGAAAATAACCGTTGGGGATGTTGAAATGCCAATAGTTATTCTTGGGGACCCAGCCTACCCCTTAATGCCATGGCTTATGAAGCCATACACAGGCAGCCTGGACAGGAGTCAGGAGCTGTTCAACTACAGGCTGAGCAAGTGCCGAATGGTGGTAGAATGTGCATTTGGCCGTTTAAAAGGTTGCTGGCGATCGTTACTGACTCGCTCAGACCTCAGCCAAACCAATATCCCCATTGTTATTGCTGCTTCCTGTGTGCTCCACAATCTCTGTGAAAGTAAGGGGGAGACCTTCATGGCGGGGTGGGAGGCTGAGGCAAATCGCCTGGCTGCTGCTTACGCGCAGCCAGACACCAGGGTGATTAGAAGAGCACACCAGGAAGCGCTACGCATCAGAGAAGCTTTGAAAACCAGTTTCATGACTGGCCAGGCTACAGTGTGAAATTTCTGTTTGTTTCTCCTTCATGAAAACCCACCCCCTTTATTGACTCATTCTCTGTAAGGAACCCACCCTCCCTCTTCCCCCAGCTTGCTTTCAAAGGAAATAAAGTCACTATCGTTTAAAAATCATTTAATTGATTATAAAAAGAGGGAGAGAACCCGGGTGGGGTTTGGGAGGAGGATCAGCGGGAAGGAAAAGGCCACTAAAAAAAGGTTAAAAAAATGACAGCCTTTTGCTTGGGCTGTCCACTGGGGTGGAATGGGAGGGTGTACGGAGCCTCCCCCCCCGCGTTCTTACACGTCTGGGTGAGGAGGCTATGGAACATGGTGAGGGGGGAGGGGGGTTATACAGGGGCTGTAGCGGCACTCTGTTATCCTGCTGCCATTCCTGAAGCTCCACCAGACGCCGGAGCATGTCTGTTTGCTCATGCAGCAGCCCCAGCGTTGCATCCTGCCTCCTCTGATCTTCCTGCCGCCACCTCTCATCTCGAGCGTCTCTCCTCTCCTCACGTTGGTCCCTCCTGTCCTCACATTGGTCCCTCCTGTCCTCACATTGGTCCCTCCGGTCCTCACGTTCACTGGCTTCTTTCCTATACTTTGAAACCGTGTCCTTCCACTCATTCAGATGAGCTCTTTCACTGCGGGTGGAGTCCATGATTTCCGCTAACATCTCGTCTCGCGTCTTCTTTTTCTGATGCCTTATCTGAGATAGCCTTCGGGACGGAGGAGGGAGGCTTGAAAAATTTGCAGCTGCTGGAGGGAGGGAAAAAAGGAGAGAATTTTTTAAAAAGATACATTTTGCAGAACAATGCTTATACTCTTTCACGGTGACCAACACTATTCACATTACATAGCACATGTGATTTTTGTGCAAGGTCGCATTTTGCCTCTTAATATTGAGTGCCTGTGGCTTTGCTGCTAGAGATCACAGACGCAGGTCCGGGCAACAGAATTCGGTTTGCATACGGCCATGGTAAGCCATTGTCTTTCGGCTTCTGCGCCCTCCTTTCCCACATACCAAGCAAAGCCCGTTGAGTGCTGCAGTTTTCCTGTTAACCTTCCGCAGCAGAAAACAAACTAACCCCTCCCCCCCATCCAATTCTCTGGATGATCGCTTTACCCCTCCCCCCACCGCGTGGCTGGTATCAGGGAAGATCCCTGCTAGCCAAATGCGAAAAGCTCAGGGCCAATTCCCCTCCCCCCCCCCCCCCCCCCGCGCTTGGCTAACTGCAGGGAAGGATTTCTTTTCAGCCACAGGCAAACAGCCCAGTAGGAACAGCCACCTCTATCCCCTTAATTAAATTCCCGTATTTCAACCAGGTTACCATGTGCGATATCACTCTCCTGAGGATTACACAGCGAGATAAAGAACGGATGTTGCTTGAATGCCAGCAAACACCGGGACCATACGCTGCCAGGCTTTGTCATGCAATGATAGCAGATTACTTGCTGCAAGCATGGCGTGGTCAACTGTCCTACCATGGAGGACGGAATAAGGCTGCACTGCCCAGAAACCTTGTGGCAAGGCTTTTGGAGTACCTCCAGGAGAGCTTCATGGAGATGTCCCTGGAGGATTTCCGCTCCATCCCCAGACACGTTAACAGACTTTTCCAGTAGCTGTACTGGCCGCAAATGCATCCCAAGTCCTCAGGGCAAAGTAATCATTAAAAAACGCTTGCTTTTAAAACAAGTTTTATATTTTAAAAGGTAAACTCACCTGAGGTCCCTTCCATGGGGTCATGGTCTTGGATACTGGCTTGGGAGGGTTGGGAGGGTACTTCAGTCAGGCTGAGAAAAAGATCCTGGCTGTTGGGGAGAATGGAGTGCTGTGTGCTCTCCGCAAGCTCGTCCTCCTCCTCCTCCTCCTCCTCCTCCTCTTCCCCGTCCGCAGAATCCTCAGGTGTAGCTGATGAGATTACCCCCGCCTCGGAATCCACGGTCAGAGGTGGGGTAGTGGTGGCAGCCCCCCCTAGAACTGCATGCAGCTCGGCGTAGAAGCGGTATGTCCGCTGCTCTGACCCGGAGCGACCGTTTGCCTCCTTTGTTTTTTGATAGGCTTGTCTGAGCTCCTTGACTTTCACGCGGCACTGATCTGAGTCCCTATTGTGGCCTATCTCCATCATGCCCTTGGAGATTTTTTCAAAAGTTTTGGCATTTCGTCTTTTCGAACGAAGTTCTGCTAGCACTGAATCCTCTCCCCATATAGCGATCAGATCCAGTACCTCCTGTACGGTCCATGCTGGTGCTCCTTTTCGATTATCGGCCTGCATGGTTACCTGTGCTGATGAGCTATCTGTGGTCACCTGTGCTCTCCACGCTGGGCAAACAGGAAATAAAATTCAAATGTTCGCGGGGCTTTTCCTGTCTACCTGGCCAGTGCATCCGAGTTCAGATTGCTGTCCAGAGCAGTCACAATGGTGCACTGTGGGATAGCTCCCGGAGGCCAATACCATCGAATTGCGGCCACACTAACCCTAATTCGAAATGACAATATCGATTTTGGCGCTACTCCGCTCATCGGGGTGGAGTACAGAAATCGATTTTAAGAGCCCTTTATTTCGAAATAAATGGCTTCGTTGTGTGGACGGGTGCAGGGTTAATTCGATTTAATGCTGCTAAATCTGAATTAAAGTCATAGTGTAGACCAGGCCTAAGACGTTTCTTGCAAGAAATGCTAAATGAGGAGAAGAAGGAAGAGAAGGTGGTGATGGTAGCAATAGGGGCTCCCTTATAACTTTTTGACCAAAGGTTAGCTCACTGACCCAGGATGTGGGAGGCCTGGGTTCAATCCCCCACATAACATCTATTATATCAAATGTTTATAATATTATAATCACTATGCTTTCTAACTGAATGATTTTTAAAAAAAAAGATATGTAAGAATAATCAAGAAATTGAAATAAAGGGCATTGCTGATCTTAAGATGAGAGGGAAAGCAAGTCACAACAAAACCCTAACTCCATATTTGAAGTGCTGTAGCCGTGTTGGTCCCAGAATACCAGAGAGATACGATGGGTGAGGTAATATCTTTTACTGGACCAACTTCTGTTGGTGAAAGAGACAAGATCCTGAAGAAGAGTTCTGTGTAAGCTTGAAAGCTTGTCTCTATCACCAACTGAAGTTGGTCCAGTGAAAGATATTATCTCACCCACCTTGTCTCTCCACATTTGAAATCAGAATTATAAATGGATTAGCAATATTTTCTAAGAATATATTGGAATTCAAATCTCTTCATGCAATTGCTCTTTAGACCATCAGCATTAGTCTGGTATGATACATTTGTATTCTTCTTTGTGCCATGAGGTCTGGCTTTCCGGGTATTGCAATGTGCTGTTTCTGAAAGAGTACAACTTGCTAGGTAGAAAATTTAGTTGCTAGGTGTCTATTAATAGTGCAGATGTTCCTGCTTTCAACATAATAATTTAGGAGGAGTGGCAGCTCACTGCCTCCCTGTCAGAAGTTCAGCATACAACCTATTGAGCTCAGACTAAACTCCGGTGATAGCAATTTGCAAATCACATTTTTAAAAGAAAATCAAACACACTGAGTGTCTGAGTAGTGAGCACTCAATGGAAATGTTATTAAAAGCTGCAGTGTACGTTTATAAATGTTAATTGACAAAAGATTTCAATCACTCAGTATTTTTGTCCCTGCTGGTAATAATTGAGGTAATAATGTTTATTATGGGTTACTGGCAAGATGATTTCTGATGAATTGCTACACATAAAATGGGGAAACCATTTTCATAAGTCAGTTAAATGATGTGGGTGAACGTAGTTGCCACAGAGGAGGGTTATTGTTTTAAATTCAGCTATCAATCCTAAAAATGTACAGTTAGGGTTAGAAAGACAGTAGTTTGAATGCCTGTATGCTAAATTCACTTGTTAATATTACAGTTTGAATTATACAATCATAGAACTGTAGGGCTGGAAGGGAGCTCAAGAGATCTAGTCCAGCCCTGAGGCAGGATAAAGTAAACCTAGACCATCCCTAACAGGCGTTTGGTTCTTAAAATCCTCCAATGACGGGGATCCCTAAGATAACCAGTTCCAGTGTTCAACTAACTTGTCTTAATATCTAACCCAAATCTCCCTTGCTGCAGATTAACCTGATTACTTTTTGCCCTACCCTTAGTGGACATAGAAAATTGATAATGGTCCTCTTTATAACAACCTTTTACATAATTGGAAATTGTTGCTATGTCCCCACTCAGTCTTCTCTTCTCTTGACTAAACACATACTATTCTTTCAAACTTTCCTTGCAGAGCATGTTTTCTAAGCCTCTTTTTTTTTTTTTAATTCTTTGGTTGCTTTCATCTGGACTCTTTCTAGTTTGTCCACCTCTTTCTTAAAATGTGATGCAGTACACCAGTTGAGGTCTCACCAGTGCTGCCTGGAGCAGAACAATTACCTCCTGTGTAATTACCTGCATGCCGGTGCAGCTCTTATCGTGGCCCAGCTGTGGCTGTTCAGCCCTGAGGCCCTGTCCCCAGGCCAGGCTGGAAGCTGAAGCCGGGTCAGGGTAAGAGCTGTGCGGGCAGCTCTGCAGAGCCGCGGACCCTCCACCTGCCTTGGGAGGGGGTGGGGACACACGCCAGGTCGTGCTCTCAGGCCCCCCACCCCAGGCAAGTGGAGAGGCCTGGGCTTCCTGGCTCGGCTCCAGCTTGCCTGGGGGCAGGGCCACAGGGGAAAAGGTGGGGCAGGGCCATGGAGGGGGCATGGCCTCATGTCCCCCCTGCACACACACACACACTTTTAAGAAGAATCCGTCGCCCCTGACTATGTTTGTTGTTCTTCAGTCCTCTGGGATCTCACCGTCCTCCATGACTTCTCAAAGATAATCACTAATGATTCCACTAGGTCCGTAAGTACCCTAGGGTGAATTTCACCAGCCTTGTCAACTTGATTACATCTGACTTGTCCCATTTTGGCCTTTGTTCCTTCCTCCTTGTTGATAATATCAATTCTGTTATGCATCTGGTAACAATGAACCTTTTTTGTGAAGACTGAAGCAAAAAGGCATTAAACACTTCAGCCTTCACACTGTCATCTATTATGTGCTCTCCTTCCCAGTTAAAAAACGGACTTACATTTGCCTTCATCCTTCTCTTACTAGGTGTAACTCATTTTGTGTTTCTGCCTTTCTGATTTTGTTCCTACATACTCATCCTTAGCAATTTGTCCTTGTTACTACTTTTTGTACAAAACCTTTCTGATTTTCAGTTCATTAAAGGGTTCCTGATAATGACAGTATTGTTACAGGTTGGGTTAAACCTCATTGAAACTGGGGGCTGTAACTGTCTCTTTTCATTTAAGATAGTTCTGAGATGCCATTAGGCTCTTCTAGGAAACCAGATAGCTGAAACAATAAGGTCCTCCAAAAGAACTAAGGTACCTGCAGGGCCGCCGAGAGCGGGTTCGGGTCCCGGTGAAATTTTTTTTTCAGGCCCCCCAGCATGGGCAGACTGGTTAAACAGGGCCGACGAGAGGGGAGGGAAGCCAGGCCCCGGGCCCCCTTCCAGACCGCAGGGCCCTGGTAATTTGTACCGGCTTCCCCCCCCCTCTCATTGGCCCTAGGTACCTGTCACCATTCAAAACAAAGGCACATGTCAGGCTGCGCAGGAATTTGAACTATGTGGGTGGAGGGACTTCCCTGGGTATTGTTTTGGCAGTGTGTGTGTGTGTGTGTGTGTGAGTGAGAGAGAGAGAGAGAGAGAGAGAGAGAGAGAGAGAGAGAGAGAGAGAGAGAGAGAGAAACAGCACAGAAGAAGACAGAGAAGGCAGCAAGGATGCATCAGACATAGCCACAGAAGCATGGGTAGCATAAAGCTGACAAAAAGCTGACAGAGCTTTTGTGTTAAGTGCTGTCTGAAAAAGGTTTGGGACTGTGAGCAAAGAACCTGTTGCCTGTTGTTCAGTTCCTTCTGTGCTAAAGGAAATAGGACTTAATACATTCTTTGTAAATAAATAGGGGTGTATCAAAGAAATAACGGCCTATCATCATTTTCTGCATTTTAGCTAACTGCTTGGGTCAAAATGGGTAACAGTATAATACTTATTATATGGGGGGCAGATGACATATTCAAAACACTTTAGAAGCATTGTGCCTCAGCTAAATGCTTCTCTTATGACAGTGGTCTGAATCAGGACTATCAGCATCGAAGTCAATTGAATTAAACTGATGTAAAGCCAATGTGAGCCCAGAATCAGGCTGATTAGTTTCTCCTTACAATATTCCTGTGGCTCTGTGATCAAACAAATCCTTGTACCTTATAAACTCATTTACAGGTGGACGCAGTAGGTGAAGTACACTACCAGATCCCAATGGGAGTGTTTTACACCCACTTTTCACAGGCGTAAGGCCCAAATCCACAAAGAAACATTTGCATTCCAATACTTAGAACACCCAGAAAATCACTGGAACTACAATGAGATCACACAACTAGGCTCCCTATACAATAAATGGGGAGAGCTAGGCACCTAAGAATGGTATCCACAAAAGCTAACAGGCTAGCTGCCTCCCCGCCTAAGCTAGCCAATGGGAAAAGCGTGCCCTAAATCCTGCCTCTTTCAGGGAGGTAGGCACCTATGTTCAAAGCTGCTCCATTGTGTATAAACAATTAAATAGCTATTGAAGCAGGGGGACTAGACTTTGGGTCATCCATCTCTGAGGTGGATGCCCTAAACACCAGACTACATATTCTCTCTCCCCTGCCTCTTTCTGACCCAGTGACTATTTAATTAACTGTACACAATGGAACAGCTTCAGCAGGAGAAATTGAGCTCCATATAAAAATAGCCCATAGTCCCATGTTTAAAGCACTCACCTGAGAGATGGGAGAACTTTATTTGAATCTTTCTGCCCATCAGGTGGAGGGAGGAATTGAACCTGTGGCTCCAACATCCTAGGTGAGTATGGCTAATCAGTGAGCTAAAAGTTAGCAAGGAGGCAAGATCACTTTCTCCAGCTGGATTTTGAGCAAAGCACGTCAAGTGGATTAGATTCCCTCAGGCATGATAGGTGGGGGGAACGTCTATCTTCCCCTGTTTTGAGGAGTGCACTGGAACTTAGGCAGCAGGAGATAGGTGTCTGGATGCCTACAGTGAGTCAGAGGCAGAAACTTAGGCACCCAGGGAACTTTTACAGCAAAATTTTAGGTGCCAAGTGAGTTAGATGCCTATAGGGTTAGGCACCACTCAAGTGAAGGTTTTGTGGATAGTCATGGTGCCTAAATCTGGGGGGTTAGGTGACTAAATTCCTTTGTGGATCTGGGCTTAAATGACTACATTAAATTCAAGGAATGAAAATCAGGTCCAATTCTACTCAGCTGTAGGGGGAGGAAGTGGGGGTTACTCTGAATTTGTAGTGTTGCAATTGAGAACAGAATTTGGCCCCAAGTTGTTGTTTTTTTTCAAATTAAGAAGAGTTCTTCTCAAATATTTAGGAGGTATTTGCTGATTAAATGAAAATCTTTGCAACATAATGTGCCAGCAATGCCCCTCTGCCATGTATATTGGCCAAACCGGACATTCTCTAAGCAAAAGAATAAATGGACACAAATCAGACATAAAGAATTGTAACATTCAAAAAACAGTAGGAGAGCACTTTAATCTCCCTGGACACTCAATAACCGACTTAAAAGTGGCCATTCTTCAATAAAAAAATTAAAAAACAGACTTCAACGAGAAACTGCAGAACTGGAATTAATTTGCAAACTGGACACCATCAAATTAGGCCTGAATAAAGACTGGGAGTGGCTGGGTCACTACAAAAAGTAATTTTCCCTCTGTTGATAATCAAACCTTCTTGTCAACTGTTGGGAATAGGCCACTTCCACCTTAATTGAATTGGCCTTGTTAGCACTGACCTCCCACTTGGTAAGGCAACTGCCTACTGTATTTTTCACTCCATGCATCTGATGAAGCGGGTTTTAGCCCACAAAAGCTTATGCCTAAATAAATGTGTTAGTCTCTAAGGCCAGGTATACACTACCGCGGTAGTTCGACAGCTGGCAATCGAACTTCCGAGTTCGATTTATCGCGTCTGGTCTGGACGCGATATATCGATCCCGGAAGCGCTCGCCGTCGACTGCGGTACTCCAGCTCGGCGAGAGGAGTACCGCGGAGTCGACGGGGAGCCTGCCTGCCGCGTGTGGACCGCGTCTGAACCGCGGTAAGTTCGAACTAAGGTATGTCGACTTCAGCTACGTTATTCACGTAGCTGAAGTTGCGTACCTTAGTTCGAATTTGGGGGTTAGTGTAGACCAGGCCTAAGATACCACAAGGACTCCTCATTGTTGTTTTTTTTATAATATGCTATATGTTTGTGAATCTATCTTTAAAACACTGGTTGCTGTTTAAAGTTGGTTTGTCATTATGAATGCAAAAGTTGAAAAATTATTAACTTTCAAGATACTCTCTCCCTGTCTAAATAATTTGTTGATTTACTGAATACAAGAAGGCTGTGTCATGTTTCAATCCTACACCACTAATATTTTTTTTCAGAAAGGTTCACTAATAAACATGTACTTCCTAGGCATACTAGAATTTCATCTCTCTTTACATTATCAGTGAGAATAATTTATCCTATGTCACCTTTACTATGTGCCTAAAGGTAGCTGAATCAGTGCCATGAAAGCATAAGGTAATTACTCATAGTTACAGCATCCCTTAGCTACTGGAGCATAAAATTAATTATAATACACATGACTTGGTTGGCCCAATCCCATTCTGAGTATCAAGCACATGAAAAATCAATAAATCTGTGAATATATTTTCCACTGATGTGATCAGTAAACTTATGACTGAGATGATAAAAGATCTTTAAATATCTCTGCCAGTTAGCAAAACTTTATTCTTTGAGCCTTTCGAGTCAAAAATTAAGTGGTTCCAAAATGCAGCAGCCTCAGTCAGATAAACGAGTTCTTTGGCTATCCTGTTACAAATACATTGTCCACATGACAGGATTAGGAAATGCAAAATGTAAAGACTTGTATGGAATACAGATGGGCCAGAAAAGTTCTAAAACTTAAGCAACTATAATCTGTAGGCAAATTTTGGCCCTGGTCTTGCAAACATTTACACACATGAGCAATTTAACAGGGTTATTTATATGAGTAAAGTTACTCATGTAGTAAGTATTAGAGGACCAAGTTTTGAAATGGGTCTATAGAAAAATTCCATGAACTTCAGATATCCCTTGGGGCTGGTCCACACTAACCCCCCAGTTCGAACTAAGATACGCAACTTCAGCTACGTGAATAACGTAGCTGAAGTCCAAGTATCTTAGTTCGAACTACAAGGTACTTACCGCGGGTCCACACACGGCAGGCAGGCTCCCCCGTCGACTCCGCCTACTCCTCTCGTGGAGCAGGAGTACCGGTGTCGACGGCGAGCACTTCCGGGATCGATTTATCGCGTCTAGACAAGACGCGATAAATCGATCCCAGAAGATCAATTGCTTACCGCCGAACCCGGAGGTAAGTATAGACGTACCCTTGTTTGGGAGTTACCTATATTCTTCTGTGCCAGTGTAGTCCAACTCTGTTTCATATACACTTAATGGGATTACTTATAGTTGTAAAATTACTCATGCATACGAGAGTTTGTGGGATTGTCCCTAAAATTAGTCTAGATTGCCATTTAAAGTTCCTCTAACTGAGGGATACTCATTAGATCACAACTGGTCCAGCAATAATTCAAATGCTACTTTCTGTTTTTTTAAAAGGCAGGAATGGTTTCTAAATATTTATGTCCTATTTTGTCCTCATCACTTAGAGTCAGCTGGTTGACCATAATGACAGAGGTAGCCATTATAATGTACCAAATCAAAATTACATTAATAGTATCTAATGAGCCTTGTAAGTTTGACACATGGCTAATTTTAACTATTATAATTAGACATGACTTACTGTCACTCCCATAGCATTTTAGAAGCATGATACACATTAAATCAGTGGGCATTTCCCCATCTCTTATTTTAACCTCTGCTAAGGGTTAAACTTCTTCAGTTTTCTAATTGTCTTTGAGATCAATTCTCCACTACCTTGTATAATGATATATACTTGTTTACTTTATGCATTCTTTGCAGTGATGTAGTCATTTACTCAGAAGGGCTAGGCAGTGCAGTTTGATGCTAATTTAGGGTTTACATACTTCTATATAGAATCATAGAAGATTAGGGGTGGAAGAGACCTCAGGAGGTCATCTAGTCCAACCCCCTACTCAAAGCAGGACTAACCCCAACTAAATCATCCCAGCCAGGGCTTTGTCAAGCTGGGCCTTAAAAACCTCTACTGATGGATATTCCACCCCCTCCCTAGGTAACCCATTCCAATGCTTCACCATCCTTCTAGTGAAATAGTGTTTCCTAATATCCAACCTAGACCTCCCCCACTGCAATGTGAGACCATCCTTGTTCTGTCAAAAATGGATTAAAGGAAAAACTCACAGCTCTGCTGTCCAATTTAGAACAAATATTGTAAATAAAGTCTGCAGCAGGCTTGGAAATTGATGACCATGAGTGAGAGCAGAAATAATTCATGCCTGATGGTGTTTTAAAGACTTGCATGAAAATCAGATTGGGTTTGAAGAAGCAGACCTTTCCAAGCTGAAAAAGGGTCTGTCCTACACTGCTGTTTGGAGCTGATAAAATCTCAGTTAAAAAAGAATTGCAGCATATTGCTGTTCCTGTTACACTTCCAGTAGCCAATGCACTTTCAAAGGAATTTGTATAATGGAAAAAAAATCACTTCAACTTTTTTTAAAAAAAGGTAAATTTACTGCTTGTAGAAGGTGCCATATTGACAGCCCTCAAGAATGAAGTTCTCTGATTTTCAAATGAATACAGGACAAGGGAAGAGACTGAAGTGACAACTCTCTTAATTTCACCTCCCTCCTTGACTGTTTGCAATCTCTCTTTCCCTCCACTCCACTGAGACTGCTCTTTCTAGTCTTCCTAGCAAAGTCCCACAAGCCTCCTTCCAGGGCAGGTCTACACTTAAAACAGTGCAGCTGCGCTACTGTAGAGCTTTAATGAAGATGTTACTACACCAGTGGGAGAACTTCTCCCGTCAATGTAGTTAATCCACCTCCCCAAGAGGTGGTAGCTGTGTCGACAGGAGAAGCCCTCCTGTTGACATAGCACTGTCTACACCAGGGGTTAGGTTGGTATAACTGCATCACTCTTGAGTGTGGATTTTTCACACCTCTGAGTAACATAGTTATACTAATGTAAGTTTACAGTGTAGACCAGGACTCCTTTCTGTCCTTTTCAGCATTTTGATTACACTGTCCTTCTCAACTCTATCTTTCCTAAGCACTTCCAACTCCAAGTGTGATGGTTCTCCTCTGACTACTTCTTGTCTCCCTTAGTGGCTTCACCCTTCCCTGGTTACATTCTTCATGAATTTCCCACAGTCCTTAACCTTTCCTTTTCTCCCTGTACACCTCACCACTTTCTTAGCTTCTCCTACTGTTGCTATAAGTCCACTTCTTCCAGCACACATATTGTTACATCTGTCACTGTTACTCAGATATCTCTTCCTGATGTCTCACCATCGACTTAAACCCAACACAGCAAAAACAGAGTTCCTTTTCTTCCCTCCCCCAACCAAAATCCTCCTCTCTCTTCTTCAGCAAAGTAGATAATTACATTATCCATCCCATTCCCAAGCCCATTCCTTCAGTGTCATCCTTGATTCCTCTCTCTTTATCTCTCCCATTCCAGCTATTGCTAAATCATACCACTCTCTTTACAAAAATCTTAACTCTCCATTGGCAATGATATCATTATCCCTCCCCTGGAATATATCCTCACTGGCTTTCCTGACATCCATTTCACTCTCCTCCAGCCTATCCAAAATGCTGCTGCCAAACCTGTTTTCCTCTCCTGCCAGTCTGACCATATAACCCCAGTTTCAATGGCTCTACTTGGTTCCATCTCCTCTTTCAAAGGTCTACACAGTCCTGCCATATGCAAGACTCATCACAATATGCCGCCCAGAGCTTCCAATGGCACAGAAACCTGTTATGGGGTGTGGCTTACTCCCTGTGCAGCAGGACAGCTCTCCTGGATGGGATGCCTGGTTAGGGGTGGGAGAGCAGTGTCATGGCTCCATCCTCTCCCTGCAATTTTTGTTGCACTGTATGCTTCCTCGGGAATAGGGATGGAACAGCCCCTGCATTCCTCTTCCCAACGCTTGGCCTGTATGTGTGCCACACAAGGGAGAGGGAAGTTCAGAATTCAAGTTATGTCAGTGTAACCCTTCTGCCAGGTGAAGCTAGCAGCAACAAGGGCCAGGTTCAGTATCTAGGGGTTCCTTTTCAACAATACAACACAAAACCGGCTCGAGCCCCACCCAGTGACCTGGGACAATTACACACCACCCCCTGGGCGCCTCTAAGAGGCAATACTTCCCCTCTCACAAGCACAGAGTCTGAGTGTAGCAAAAACTTTTAATAAAAGGAGGGAATTAACCAGCATTAATTTGGGAAAACACCGCAACTAGGGTTCATAAACACAAACAATTAGCAAAAGTCCCACCCCCAAGTAAGTTGGGCAGTGTCCTTTTATCCTCAGGGTCTTAAGTCCAGCAACCCAAAAGTCCCTTAATGTGCTCATCCCTTCTCTGTACCCACTCACAGTTGCTGTCCTTGGCCAGTGCAGCCCCAGAGTTCAGAGGTTCATCTCCCACCCTAGTTGGAAGGCCGGGGTGGGTGAGTAAGTGTTATACCAATAGAATAAAAACCAGCAGGATCTTATTAAGAGGGATAAGGCAAAGATGCCACATTTATTGTAAATATAATAGAGCAAAAGATAAAAGTAAACAATGTTGTTTTGACTACTTATTTCTATCACTACTTATTCCTTATACACACACACATATATAGATAGATAGATAGATAGATAGATAGATAGATAGATAGATAGATAGATAGATAGATAGATTCATTCACACAATCATTCATTTAAGTTCTGTATAGGTGTTATAGTTACCAGCCTAGAAGTTGCTCATGCCAAGTTACTGGCCAGGTATCTTGGTCATGAGGATGGAGCCGAGTCTATGTAAGGTGCACCTGATGCTCCTGGAGGCTGGCAGCAGAACCAGAGACTCAAAATCCTCAGTCTTGAGAGTCCATTCTTATAGGAATTAATTCCTATGTTAGTCTATGGGAGCTGTTTCATTCTGCTGTTGCTGACTCAATCAGCAGATGGCACATTCCTGGGCACATTCCTGGTGGCTCCAAACTGTTCAAAGTTTGTGTTTCTCATCCTTCCAGGTGATGGGGTGGATCCCAGTTTACCCTCCGGGGGTTCTGGTAGTCCACTTTACACATTCTTCGGCCGATGGATACTCCCTTTCTAGGCTGGCACCTCCCTAACCATTCATGTACATCAAGCATTCATCAACATACATTCCATATCTTAACCATATTTTAATTGACTGTCTCCACCACTTTCGGGGTGTGTGCTAATTCATTTGAGATTCCCGGCCCTTTAATCACAGAGGGTGGGGGTCTAGGAGCCGTTGCTGTTGCAATGAAGTGAAAGTCACTTAATGGCTTATAGTGTTTGTTTACATTGTATCAATTACTTCAAGAACAAAGTCAATTAACTTGTTTGTAAGTTTTACATAGTGATAAAGTATCTTTCACAGGACAGATACAATCAATGGTTTCTACAGACAGTAGTTTACAAGTTTTAACAGAAGACCCAAGAGATTTTTGTACTTGGTGAAACTGTTGGATTTTAAAGTGTGGGGGACAAATTATTGGGGGGTCACTGTCACTTGGGGGAATCACTGTTAGTACCTTCTTTAATATCCCTACATAAGAAGGCACTTTACATGCTGGACTGCTTGGGCACTTGCTCGTTGCCCCAACAGCTGATTGCCATTCCTCTGTGGGGCTCTCCTCTGGCCCCCTCTGAGCCCTGCTGGCCACTTGCCACGCCTCTCCGCCAGCTGCCCTGCTAGCCGAGATGTCTTCATGCCCCCCCAACACAGCTCTCAGGGTACGTCTTCACTACCCGCCGTATCGGCGGGTAGCAATCGATTTATCCGTGATCGATATATCGCGTCTCGTTAAGACGCGATATATCGATCCCCGAACGCGCTCACCGTCGACTCCGGAACTCCACCAGAGCGAGCGGTGGTAGCGGAGTCAATGGGGGAGCCGCGGCCATCGATCCCGCGCCATGTGGACCCCAGGTAATTCGATCCAAGATACTTCGACTTCAGCTACGCTATTCGCGTAGCTGAAGTTGTGTATCTTGGATCGATTCCCCCCCCCCCCCCAGTGTAGACCAGCCCTCAGTGATTTCAGTGATTGCAAGCAGATTTAAACAGGCACTCACCTGTTGTGGTTTTCCTTATGTAAACTACTGAGCTGAATTAATACAATGCTATATCCACACTGCTATGTTGCATTACCTTAGTACACCATTATTGCATATAGCTTTCTGAATATTCCTTGAAAATATATATATATATATTCCCGTTTTTCTTAGTCACTTAGACTGTCAGAGGCCAGTGTTTTTATGTGTGTGTCCAGAGCCTAGCACAGTGAGGCCGACTACAATACAAATACAGTTACAGGAATAAAGATAAAAACTGAGAAAAGTGGCCTAAGCTCCTGATCCAGTTAGATATAGGCTTCCTTTGACTTTACCAGGCTTTGTGAATACTCAGTGACTCACAGAATCAAATCCTTAGGGCAGGTCTACACTACCGCAGGGATTAACACTCTGAGATTGATCCAACGGCGGTCGATTTAGCAGGTCTAGTAAAGACCTGCCAAATCGACTGCAGATCACTCTCCAGTTGATCCCTGTACTCTACCCCTGACGAGAAGAGTAAGGTAAGTCGACAGGAGAGTTTCTCCTGTCGACCCCCCGCAGTGTAGACCCCGCGGTAACTCGACCTAAGGTATATCGACTCCACTACGTTATTCACGTAGCTGGAGTTGCGTAGCGTAGGTTGACTTACCGCGGTAATGTAGTCATAGCGTTAGAGAAGTGAAGACAAATCACTTCAACACTGAAATGTAATGTAAAGGCATGTGGCTTGATTTTGCTGTTCTTGTAATATCTGCTTTGATGCTTGTTTTCTAATCCTAACTCCAAGAAATCACTGTTGGATTTATCTGGCTAGACCCCTTGCAGAGGATGTGCGTGAAATGCTATTTTCAAATACTACGAAAAATATAGCATTTTTCTCCTTCTGTCTATATTTGACAGGGTTATCATTGCTCATCAGTCATCTGACTTCACAGGAATTACATCTTAACATTTCAGAGCTGGAACTTGCTCATGGGAGGTGGAACCTTTTAAAGACATTTAAGTAAGTGAAATGATTATAGGCCAAATTCAGTCCAACACAGCTGAGTAAGCAAATCTAATTCCCATGGAAACTACCAAGCCAAACCCAGTAATTATACCTCACCTTCCTTCCCACTCTATCAGTTTACTGTTTTGTCAGTTGTGTGTTATCATTCTGAATTGCATTTAGGAGCATATCATGATTACTCCAGTAGGTGAATGCTATAAATACTAGTCTTCTGTACAATATTGTTCAAATGTAAGCCATCTTCTCACTTCTGTAATGTGCCTGAGGTCTTCCCCCCACCCCACCCCTTGCATTTCCTCCAAAGATTTCTCTATATGGACAGTGAAACAGTCAAAACATGTATGGAGAGCTTCACACGTTTATTTGGAAAACTGTTTGTAGGGCGGTTTGGGAGTCTTCCAATCAGGAAGCAGCAACAAATGCCATGTAGACAACCTCTGCGTGAACAGCAAATTATCAATAATGAATTCCTGACATTTCAATGAATCATTGCAGCAAGTCCATCTGCTGAAAAAATACTTGTAAACCATTCTTCGAATCTATGAGTATTTGGAAATAGAAAACATGGAGAAATTGGTCCAATTGCTGTGAATAGCTTACCCATCTCTAACACTTAATAATATATGAGATATCTATGTTGTAAGTTGTATTTATATAATGTATAAACAAAGTTTTACTATTTAAAATGACAACAATATTATAAGTAACACTCAGTTTTAATGCAAAAACTTCATATTTCACTGCAGTTTTATGACAGAATCATCGTAACTCATAGTCATTAAATGGCTTTGATTAAACTTTGTATCTGACTTGCTTTTCATATCCACAAGAAAGAGCAAAAGCCCTTTGGAAATGGGACTAATGTATATGTGCAGACTTTTTAACCCCCTCTCAGCTGACTTGAAACATTAATCATGAAAGAGAATAAAAGATGACTTTGAACACTTCACTTGCTTTTAGCATTCAAAAGATGTGCATCATAAATTGTATCCCAAATACAAACACATGCACAGAGTTATGAGTCACTCTACCCAGAAAACTTGATCAGGGTCTAATTATTTTTGAAGGTCCCAGAGTTCTATATTATAATGGAGAAGAGATCTTCCCTGTGACAAAGGTTACTGCTAGCTCTTCTGCTGATATCATAGTTAGTAGTTCTGCAGTTTCACGTTTGAGTTCCTTCAGAACTCTTGGGTGAATACCATCTGGTCCTGGTGACTTATTACGGTTTAATTTATCAATTTGAACCAAAACCTTCTGTAATGACACCTCAATTTGGGACAGATCCTCAGATTTGTCACCTAAAAAGAATGGTTCAGGTTTGGGAATCTCCGTCACATCCTCTGCCATGAAGGCCAATGCAAAGAATTCATTTAGTTTCTCCACAATGGCTTTATCATCCTCGAGTGCTCCTTTAGCATCTCGATCATCCAGTGGCCCCACTAGTTGTTTAGCTCTGATGTACTTAAAAACAATTTTAATTACTTTTTGAGTCTTTGATTAGCTGTTCTTCAAATTCCTTTTTTTGCCTTCCTAATTATATTTTTACACTTCACTTGCCAGAGTTTATGCTCCTTTCTATTTTCCTCACTAGGATTTAACTTCCACAATGCATTGCCCTTTTTCACAGACATCACTTCATAACACTGTGTCTAGCTTACTGTTGCGATCACTACTATGTCATTTTCAGTTGTACAACTGAGCATCTGCCTAGCTGGCTACATCTTTCCCTACCACACCCCCCTTAGCTGCAGGGCAGCTGCAGAAATCTGCTCTCTGTTGGCTCTCTTAGCATTAGATCTGGCAGACAACAGGTCACCTCTCCCTCCTGAATACCTGGCAGCCAATGTAGCTCCCAGTCTTCCCTACTTCCACATTCCTTCCCTGTGTGGGGAAGTAAATAGGAGAAATACTATCCAGCCATTCAGTTTCCTCCTTGTGTCTTGTCTCAGATGGAATACTGTTACCTTTACTCAAGCTATTCCAACTCCCATAGTCCCTCGTCCCAAGGGCAGCTTGCATATCACTGAAAGTCTCCCTGGGGTTTAAACCCTTGCTTTTCCTACTACTCTCTATTTTCCACATTATTCTGTTTTTCTTCTTCGCCTTCCGTAAATGTCCCAGCCATGACTAGGACTCTCAAGCACTACAGTAATGCAAATAATAATAAGTCATTTGGGGATCTCTGGGGGGGGGCTCCTTCCTTTGTGATTCATTCAACTTTGCTGCTTGAGTCCCTGTGCATTTCCTTGTCAAACATAGCCCTCCTGCTCTTCCTTCTGGGAGAGAAACATGATGCAGCTCCTCATATGGAATACCTGGATATCACAACAGTCCATCCTGTATCCTGGTTGTAATGTTATATCTTTAAAGGGGATTCTTCGGCTATAGGCAATTGCCATTGCACAGATACTTCTGTCACAACTTCTGAGGAACTACATTGATATTCTTCTGCTTGCCGCTCTTTACTGCTCACCATGTTCCCTGCAGGGCTTTTGTGCCCTGTTCCATCCCCTTTATTATCATCACTTGCTTTCTCCCTCCAGCTCCTCTCCCAGGAGCCACATAGGATTTAAAGAGAAACTGCAGAATACTCCCATCCCTTCCCAATCTAGGAATAAAATGGCTGAGCAGCTGATGTGCTGTGACCACTGCTTTTTATACTAATCATAATTTGTTCCACTGTTACCTTCCCTTGTGCTTCTCTTCCCCACAGCCCTTTCTTTTTGTAGCATCCACCCATTGTTTGGCATATACTTTGAGTGTAAGGTCTTTGGAGCAAGGACCATCTTTTCCATGATACAGGGCTACAGAGCCTAGCACAATATAAAAAAATAAACAATAACAACAATAACCAAGGCCCACATTCTTAGGAGTCATCTTTGTACATCTTGTAAGCACGCAGCAATGATCCTGCATTTAGGATCATTAAGTACTTTGGGCTTAATTTTCCAATCACTAAAACTACGTATTCCTGATACCTACCATTTGCTCACCACTTAAACACTTTTCGCTACTCTTTATTTGCCATCAGTTTTAAGCATATACTGTAGCCAGCCTGCCAAGTCACATTCCTTTTTAGAATGCCTTTGAAGCAGGGACAGTCTTATTTGATATTTGTACAGTGCCTAGCAAGACAGGGCTCTACTCCAGATTACGGCTTCCGTAGTGTAAGTAAACAACAATATGATGGGAGTGTGAAGATTCTAGCATTAGTTCCTCCTGTTATGAAAACTGCTGCTGAGGTCTTTAGTTGCATGCATTCAGATCACATGCTACCTGTTTTTTGGAAGTAGCCTGCTTTTAAGCAAGCACTTTTTTAGTTTTAAAACAAAAAACTAGATGTGAACACTTTGCAGCAGAGAACAATTTTATTATCCTTTTCATTGATTTTAAAATTTCAGGACAGAAGCCTGAGTACCATTTATAGTCCTTTTTCACAGAGAAAAGGAGCTTATGTGCTTTGAAAAATAGGGCCTCAATGCTGTATGATTTAATTCTGGCAAGCACACACCTCATGGTCCGGCAGATGCAAGAAGCTCATTGGCAGGGAATTCCAGCTCACAAATTCTGAGAGGCCTCTTTGCTGGGTTCATTGACCAGGAGAATGATTTGCAGAGGCTCCTGTGAAGATTGGAAAGAGCTGTTAAAGATCTAGAAGTTTTGTATTTTAGAACAGTTTGTAGTAATCTTTGAAAACACCCATTTATCTTATATTTAATTCTAATCTATGTTCACATTTCTGCTGGTTTTAAGACATTGTGTAGCTACTCTGACAGGGGACCTATTTATCATTATGAAGCACAGTGACCTACAGAATGTTATACATCTCAGTATACTTATAACCAGCTCTCCATTGTTCTTAAGGCTGCTCATGGAACGTACATATGGTAAGTAGATCATCAGTATTAACCCAAAGGGTTATATATTGACCAGGGCAAAGCAGAGGTCAACATTTTTAACTCAAGAGACAATACATCTAGATCACTGAAATATGAAGTCTATGTATTTATATCTATATCTAGATATAGCCACATAAATTCTCAGTGGTTTCAGCTGAAATACCAAAATCTCTGAATTTGCTTTATTATAAATTTTTACAGGTTTTTTTTAAAACACCCCTGTAAATATGCCATGAGATTTGAGATCCAGAGGGATAAAATAAAAATAAACTACTAGACTTTTACTTTTCCCCATTTTGTCTAGGTTTTAATACATTTGTAGAAGGAGACTTAAATCAATAGTTCCTTCTCCAGTCCATCCCCCTCCCATCTAAAGAGGAATTACCGGTAGTTACGAGTTATTTTTGTCTTCATAAAGGTTAGCAGGATATTTGGCTGGAAGGGAAAGGAATGTGTTTTATACGTAGACCTAAGAGTACTGAGCTTCGTGTTCTTTGTTAGTTCCCACAGAACTAACTTTCCATAATCTCAGACAAGTTGCTGAGACAGCCCGGTCTGCAGCACACAGGAGCTTCATCTTTGCGATAGCTCTGTTAGAACAGTGGGAATATCTGAGTTGCTGAAGGCCATCAAGGTTCTGAAGAGTGAGGGGGGGGGCATTTTAGGCCTCTTTGGCTGTGGCCAGGGAGGGCCTTGAATATAAGGATCAAGAATTTACACTGTCTCAGTGTTCAGTAGGAACCTATTGGAGCCAGCGAGTATAGGGATGACATGCTTTCATTTTACTACTGTGAAGGGGTGATGTTGCATTCTGAACCAACTGTAATTTTTCCAGTCCTGATGTTTTCAGAGCAACGTATATTGCATAGCACTAGTCAGGTTAGGAGGTAACAAAGATGTATGAGACTGATGCCAGGTCATCAGCAGAAAGATTAAGGCCTGGTCTACACTAGGCGTTTATGTCGAATTTAGCGCCGTTACATCGAATTAACCCTGCACCCGTCCACATCACGAGGCTATTTAGTTCGACATAGAGGTCTCTTAAATTCGACTTCTGTACTCCTCCCCAACGAGGGGAGTAGCGCTAAATTCGACATGGCCATATCGAATTAGGCTTGGTGTGGATGGAAATCGACGGTAATAGCTCCGGGAGCTATCCCACAGTGCACCACTCTGTTGACGCTCTGGACAGCAGTCCGAGCTCGGATGCTCTGACCAGCCACACAGGAAAAGCCCCGGGAAAATTTGAATTCCTTTTCCTGTCTGGCCAGTTTGAATCTCATTTCCTGTTTGGACATCGTGGCGAGCTCAGCAGCACTGGCAACGATGCAGAGCTCTCCAGCAGAGATGGCCGTGCAATCCCAGAATAGAAAGAGGGCCCCAGCATGGACTGATCGGGAAGTCTTGGATCTGATCTCTGTGTGGGGCGATGAGTCTGTGCTTTCCGAGCTGCGCTCCAAAAGACGGAACGCAAAGATCTATGAGAAGATCTCTAAAGCCATGGCAGAGAGAGGATACAGCCGGGATGCAACGCAGTGCCACGTGAAAATCAAGGAGCTGAGACAAGGCTACCAGAAGACCAAAGAGGCAAACGGACGGTCCGGATCCCAGCCCCACACATCCCGTTTCTACGAGGCACTGCATTCCATCCTAGGTGCGGCCGCCACCACTACCCCACCACTGACCGTGGACTCTGAGGATGGGATATTGTCCACGGCCGGTTCCTCGGACATGGTAGCCGACGGGGAAGATGAGGAAGGAGATGAGGAGGACAAGGCAGTCGACAGCGCTTACCAAGCTGATTTCCCCGACAGCCAGGAGCTCTTCATCACCCTTACAGAGATCCCCTACCAACCCTCCCCAGCATTTAACCCGGACACAGATTCAGGGGAAGGATCAAGCAGTAAGTGTTTTAAACATGTAAACATTTATTTTTAACAAAACTTGAATATTAAGAATAAGAACAATGTGTTCTTCATGATTTCTTTACCCTGGGCGCTTAAGTATTCAGTTCCAATAATTAAAAAAAAATCTAACAGTGTCCGGTTGTGCATGATTCTGCTGCCCAAGCTGCTCCACTCTTTAGTCCCTGCCACTGCAGCTATATTAAAATGCAGTCTATATGACCGGGGATGGAGGTGTAATCCTCCAGGGACATCTCGACGAAGCTCTCCTGGAGGTAATGGGAAAGCCTGTTCATCAGGTTCCTGGGGAGAGCGGCCTTAGTGGGTCCTCTGAAGTAGGAGACGTTCCCGCGCCAGGAGATCCTCAAGTACTCCGGGATCATTGCCTTGCACAGCATGGCGGCATAGGGCCCTGGTCTTTGCTGGCTTTCCCGAAGCATCCTTTCCTTCTCGCTGTCCGAGATCATCATTATTGTTATGTCGCTCGTGATGACCTGCTTTGAATTATGTAGGGGACTGTTAGTATTGGGACTGCTTGCAAGTTCCTTTACAGAACTGTAACCGCTGGTTTACAGCCACGCGGTGGAGGCGGGAGAGGGGCAGCATACAGGGATCTTTCCCTGGGACATCCGCGAGGGGGTGGGAGAGGGCCACAGTTCATGCTTGGCCGATTGCTGGCAGCAGAGACTGGCATTGCTTTCAATGTGAATGGAGGCCAGTGGTACTACTAAAGTTTTAAGCAGCCACAAGTCTCAGCATACAGGGATCTTTCCCTGGGACATCCGCGAGGGGGTGGGGCAGGGCCACAGTTCATGCTTGGCCGATTGCTGGCAGCAGAGACTGGCATTGCTTTCAATGTGAATGGAGGCCAGTGGTACTACTAAAGTTTTAAGCAGCCACAAGTCTACGGCTTACCATGTCTGCCTGCTACAGAAATTCCGGTGTCCTGCCCCGCTTCCCAGATCGGCAGTGCAAAAGCCCAGGCACTGAAGGCGAGGTCCGAAAATTCGACCTTGTCCTGAGTGCGCATGTGAGAGGTGCGGTGCATGGTCTTGTTCACGGAGAAAGACTATGTTCTTGTGAATCAAGGTTCTTTGTTCACAACTACATTTATGTTTCGGAGGAATTCACTACCTTTTTCTCATTCCCACAGCCACATCTGCGACTGTCTCCCAACCAAGCCTGGCATCACACTCCCAGAGGCTAGCGCACATTAGGCGGAGGAAGAAGAAGACGAGAGAGGACATGTTCTCAGAACTAATGGGCTGCTCCCGAGCCCAGGCAGCACAGCAGAACCATTGGAGGGAGAATTTGTCCCAAATGCACCGGACACACATGGACCGTGAGGAGAGGTGGCGGCAGGAAGACCAGCAGGCGACTCAAACGCTGCTTGGACTTCTGAGGGAGCAAACGGACACGCTCCGGCGCCTTGTTGATGTTCTGCAGGAACGGAGGCAGGAGGACAGAGCCCCGCTGCAGTCTATCAGCAACCGCACTCCCCCGCCACCAAGTCCCATACCCCCCTCGCCCAAAGTCCAAAGAAGGAGGGGCGGCAGAGTCTGTGAAAACTCTCACTCGACCCCTGCAGACTGCTCAAGCACCAGAAGGCTGTCATTCCCCAAAATTTGAAAAGTCCTTTCCTGCCCGCCTCACCCAAGCCCCCGTCCAAGTTTCACCCCCCAGTTTCATGTGTGGTTGTTAATAAAAAATACGTTTCTGTTCATTACTGTTTCAATCATGTTCTTTTGTGGGACAGTCTGTCTGAAGGGGGGGAAGGGGCTTGGTAATTGGACAGGACAGTCACCTTTAGCAGGGTACACAGGCGGGGGCAGGTCCAGCAGCAGGGCACACACACAGTGCAGTGACTAGTTACCCTGGTCAGTCTGGGAGGTGGTTTTCATGTTCTGTGCGGGGGGGGGGGGGGTTGCTCTGTGACTTTGTGGCGGGGGAGGGCAGTTACAGATCTTATGCAGCGGTCCTTGTCCTGGATCACAGAGCCACGCAGCAGGGGATCTGTAACCCTCCTCCCCCTGCCATAAAGTCACATAGCCCCCACATACACGCAGTCCCGCTCAGGAGGGCTGGCAGGCTCCATTGAAACAACCAGTCCGCCACTGCGAATCCTGTCATTCCTGGAGTTTAGAAGGATCATTTGCATCAGTACACTACACCCGCTCCCCACCACAGTCTGCGTCCCAGGTTTAAAACATTCCCGCGAAAACAGTAATAAAGACAACGGTGTTCATTAACAAAATAAAACTGATTTTATTTTTTTGGAAGGGGGTGGAGCGGGTCTGTAACTGGAGAGGATAGTCAACAGTAACTGGGTAAAGAAACGGGGGCAGGTTCAGCTTCTCTGTACAGAAACTTAAAAGTCACTGGTTACCCTGCTCACTGTGGAACCTAGCTGTCAAAGCCTCCCGGATGCACAGCGCGTCCCGCTGGGCTCTTCTAATTGCCCGGCTGTCTGGCTGGGCGTAATCAGATGCCAGGCTATTTGCCTCAACCTCCCACCCCACCATAAAGGTCTCCCCCTTGCTCTCACAGAGATTATGGAGCACACAGCAAGCTGCTATAACAATGGGGATATTGGTTTCGCTGAGATCACAGCGAGTCAGTAAGCTTCTCCATCTCCCCTTGAGACGGCCAAAAGCACACTCCACAACCATTCTGCACTTGCTCAGCCGGTAGTTGAACAGTTCTTTTTCAGTGTCCAGGGCGCCAGTATAGGGCTTCATGAGCCAGGGCATTAGCGGGTAGGCTGGGTCCCCAAGGATCACTGTAGGCATCTCCACATCCCCAAGACTTATTTTGTGGTCCGGGAACTAAATACCTTCCTGCAGCCGTCTAAACAGACCAGAGTTCCTGAACACGCGAGCGTCATGAACCTTGCCCGGCCATCCAACGTTGATGTTTGTAAAACGTCCCCGATGGTCCACCAGTGCTTGCAGCACCATTGAAAAGTAGCCCTTTCTGTTAATGTACTGGCTGGCCTGGTGCTCCGGTCCCAGGATAGGGATGTGAGTTCCATCTATAGCCCCACTGCAGTTTGGGAATCCCATCGCGGCGAAGCCATCTATGGTGACCTCCACGTTTCCCAGGGTCACTACCTTTGAGAGCAGTACCTTAACGATTGCGTTGGCTACTTGCATCACAACAACCCCCACGGTAGATTTGCCCACGCCAAACTGGTTCGCAACAGACCGGTAGCTGTCCGGCGTTGCAAGCTTCCAGAGGGCTATGGCCACTCGCTTCTGGACAGTCAGGGCTGCTCGCATCCGGGTGTCATTGCGCTTCAGGGCAGGGGACAGCAACTCACAAAGTTCAAGGAAAGTCCTCTTCCGCATGCGAAAGTTTCGCAGCCACTGGGATTCGTCCCAGACCTGCAGCACTATGCGGTCCCACCAGTCCGTGCTTGTTTCCCGTGCCCAGAATCGCCGTTCCACAACATCCACATGACCCATTGTCACTGTGATGTCCTCGGCACTGGGTCCCGTGCTTTCTGACAGGCCTGTGCTACTCTCTGACTTCAGGCCCTCACCGCGGTGCTGTAGCCTCCTCGCCTGGTTTATCTGCATCTGCCTCTGGGAAAGGTGGATGATAACCTGCGAGGCGTTGACAACGGCCACAACTGCAGCGATGGTCACAGCGGGATCCATGCTCGCAGTGCTGTGGCGTCCGCGCTGGCACTGACCGGAAAATTGCGCGAACTGATTTCCCGCCGGCGCTTTCAGGGAGGGAGGGAGGGCGGTAGTGACGGACGGATGACGACAAGTACCCAAAAGCACCCTCGACCCTTTTTTTTTACCCAGAAGGCATTGGCGGCTCGACCCAGAATTCCAATGGGCAGCGGGGACTGCGGGAACTGTGGGATAGCTGCCCACAGTGCACCGCTTCCAATGTCGACGCTTTCCCCGTTAGTGTGGACTCACAAAGTCGAATTACTGTCCTTAGTGTGGACACACACGTTCGACTTTGCAATATCGATTCTACATTTTCGATTTAAGAGAAATCGAACTAGCCTCGTAGTGTAGACATACCCTAAGTCGCAGTCCACAATCTCAGCTACTTTGTTTAAAAGACATACACCCAGAGCTGAAGCTACGAGAATTCCATGACAGCAAGGAGTTGCTCTACAAGTACCTCGAGTGCAGACAGGCATAATTGATGGAAAGATTTATTGCGGCAGCAGCAAGCTTTTCAATGTATTTCTCTCTGCCTGCCAGCAAAACCTCCATCTTTCTTGGGTTTAGCTTTAGCCAACATCTTCTCATGCAAGTGCCAACATAAGCCACAGAGATGGATATCTGGGTGAATTCGGTAGTTGCTTATAATGAGAAAGAGAAATGCATAATATGCATATCATTGCCATTGGGGCCCATGAAGACTCAGTTTCTCCTAGACGCTGGATGCAGATATTTAATAGGACAGAATGGAGATTCAATTCCACATCTGAGGGCTCTAATGTCAGAGGAACAGTTTCCCATCACCACTTCTTGGCTATGGCCTTCCAGGAGTGATTCAAGCCATTTAAGGTTTCTTCTCTTGCCCCCTACCATGTGTTTAGGAACTATAGTGCCATTTTATGACAGATTGTGTGGAATGCTGTAGAGAGGCCTAAGGGAATGAATATAGATTTCGCTGTTTTTACATTCAGGATTTCTTTAATGATTTAATGCTTCCCGCAGCTTTCATTGGCTGGAAACGGCGAACTGGGAGCTGCGGGTGGCCATGCCTGTGGACGGTCAATGCAAACAAACTGTCTTGTGGCCCACCAGCAGATTACCCTGACGGTCTGCGTGCAGCCCGTGGGCTGCAGGTTACCCACCACTGTTTTATACCCTTCCATCAAGACTGAATTATTGTGTCCTATTATTTGCAGTTCTTTTGCCCTCCAACAGATCTGGCTTCAAGACAAGAGGTATAGTTTAATACAGTTGTTTCTCTGACTCTCACCAGGAAGAACCTTATTCCACTCACATTAAGTGCCACCTACTTAAAGTGCTGATTTTCACAGCACGGTCTGGCAGAGTGGTGGCAGGAAGACAGGAGACATTTAAAGTCTCAAATACATTTTAAAAAGTAGGAAAAGTAAATAGAAAGGAAAAGAACAAAATTAGGAGTTTGAAACTAAGAAAAATAATTGGAGAGAATGGAAAGCAGAAGAGAGGAGGGGTTAAAACTAAATTGCACATAAAACTGTTGAATAAGCTATAGGGAACAGTATTGCATGGGTAGGGTATGCACTGGGATACCTAAATAGGCTTGCTTGCCTCTTTCTTTCCTTCTTAGTGCTCTGGCTATGACTCTAGGACTAAAATTTTAGTAAGTAAAAGTGTAAAGATTAGAGGGCCAACTACAGGTACTTTCCAACCTAAAGTCCTAAGGGGCTATTCCTTAGGAAACCCTGTGAAAGAGCCAGGATATTTCACGTTTCAGTATCAGGATTTCTTTGAAAGGATGATTCCAGGAGGACATGTTTAATGGACACACATCACTCCCCTATTCATCAGACATAGATTCCATTGATGTCAGTGACGGGATCCACAGAAAAGTCTTATGGATCTTGGGAATATCCACTGAAGTCCAGCACATTCACATAGATAACCAGAACCACTGAACTACTCCCTAGGTGCTCAGTTCCCCATGGCAGCATGACTCCATCAAGCCTCTTGCAGTGGGTTCTCCACTGGTGGCTGACACAGAATATCCTCACAAATGGGGTCTGAAGAAGGAAGGAAGTCCCAGCCATGCACTTTGCTGTCCTAATACTACAGAGCCTCAAAAGCACTGATTTTTGCATAGAGTTGAAGGTGGGGAGGTTGATGCTGTTTAGACTCCACCCCCATGCCCAAACAAAAATTAAGCCATTTTCTTCACTTCCCATTCCAGCCACAGGAAAAAAACACACGCACCAAATAAACCAACCAAAGATTATCTGGCACCATAGAATCATAGAATATAAGGGTTGGAAGAGACCTCAGGAGGTCATCTAGTCCAATCCCCCGCTCAAAGCAGGACCAACACCAACTAAATCATCCGAGCCAGGGCTTTGTCAAGCCGGGCCTTAAAAACCTCTAAGGATGGATATTCCACCACCTCCCTAGGTAACCCATTCCAGTGCTTCACCACCCTCCTAGGGAAATAGTGTTTCCTTATATCCAACCTAGACGTCCCACACTGCAACTTGAGACCATTGCTTCTTGTTCTGTCATCTGCCACCACTGAGAACAGCCTATGATGTGTACAATATATATATTTGTCCAAGCCAAACAGGCTTAACGCTAAGCGCTGTATTGAATATATCATGTGGAAACTGTAACAAGACTACAAAGGGACATAGAGAAAGACCACTGTGAGACAGTGCATCAAGTGCAAAGATGCTCCCCCACCCTTCCCCATCCAAACAGAGAGGGGTGTGTGGCTCCGGCTCACTCAGCTCAGTGGGGCTATCAGTCTAAGGACTCTGTAGGCTCTTCAGTCTGTGGGCCTGTTTTCCCCCTTCCAAGGTGTTGTCTCTGGGTGGCTTTTTAGCAATCTGCAGACAGGAGCTCCTTTCTCGTGCCTGCTCCTTCCTCTGTTAGCTACCCCCACTTCTGCTTCCCAGCCCTTCTATCCTCCCAGCTCTTGTTAGACTGCCAATCAGCAGTGGCTGGCAGTGACTGTATTAACCCATTGGTCGCTGGGCTAGTGAGGATAACATGCACCCCATGACACCACCCGTACTCTAGCAGCAAAGCACAGCGATGCACAATCCCTCTATGCTTTGTCATTTGGGAACTGTGTCTGGAGTCCTTACTCAGCCAAAATGGCCATTGATTTTTTTACTTAAACAAGGATTGCAGGGTCAGACTTTGACTAATGCAATGATCAAACATAACACAAACAGACACACTATTTATAGTGCCATAATTTACACTCATTTGTAATGTACTTATAAATAAAATTACACCGTCTAGCTTTTTATTTGAACCCATTAGCGTGTACAATTTATTAATGCATTTTTACCATTTTGGAAAAATTCATGTCTTGCCTGACACTCTCAATGTCAAAATTTCTCAGCATCTGTAGCTGCCAACAAATAATGGCTGCTCCAGCATGATGAAAATTAGTACTTTATCAGTATGTTTATCATCAACACTGTGGGGAGGTTCCTTCTTTGTCAGCAAGTCAGCAGTGGCCACTGCTATAAATAAATATTCTCCTAGGAACAGAAAATAGTCATAGGAAGCGTTTGTGCTGGTAACTGGCTGCTTGATAGTGTTACTCTGCCACTTCTGCAACAGTTGTGAGACCCCCACTGTATTATCTTCCACCTCCAGTTTAATTATAAAAGTATTTCTTATTCAGCTTCTTTTTACTCGGGTGCATTTTGAAGTATATTTACAAGTCAAGAGTCAAATTCATTCATGATGCAAATTCATTGAATTCAGTGGAGTTATCTGCTGAACAATAGCCGAATTTGTCTCTACTAGCCCTGCTTTGGAGTTCCATTAAGCCTGCATCTAGTATATGTTGGGCTAATACCACTTGTGTCTTGGCACTATCTTCTCGCTTGCTTTTTCAAAACTGTTTGAATAATCAAGAGAAAGGACCACAAAAAATTGTTTGGGGACTTTTAGTTCTACAATTCCCTATTTTACATTTCTTCCACTGTGTTTTGTATTTTATTTTTCAGAACCACATCCAAGTACAGTTAGTAGCTAAATTATGCAGATACAAGATTAAATATTTATTAACTCATAATTTTAAAATGGAGATTAATGATGCCCCACTCAAAAGAGATTTATTCACAAAAATGAATCTTTTAGGACTGCTGTACTTCAAATTAAAATGGGATTTTAATGTTATAGTAAAGTTAGAATAGAGAGGAATCTTCACAAGTCTAATTCCTTGAAATCCACGGCCAATGCTCTTTGGCTCTGTCCCTGGCAGTTTCTATCTAAGGGCATGGCTTTTTCAGACTAAGTCTTCATTTAATTACTACCAAAATGTTCCAGCTTTTTAAATTTTGCATTTAGCTAGTGCCTTTTATCCCCAAGGTCTCCAAGTGCTTTAATTAATATATATAAGCTCAAAGTATCACTTCAGTCACCACTGTAAAGCAACCTTGAGCTGAAATGTGCAGTGCTTTAAACACAGCAGAGAAAAATTGTCTCCAATTGGACCTGGATGGAGAATTTCAAACAGGCAGGATATAATCATCCAAGAAAGAATTTAAACCAA
Organism: Emys orbicularis; assembly: GCF_028017835.1. Taxonomy (NCBI): domain Eukaryota; kingdom Metazoa; phylum Chordata; order Testudines; family Emydidae; genus Emys; species Emys orbicularis. Next base: position 27,202,489 of record NC_088685.1, on the reverse strand, counting down.
AAAAGTAGGGTTAACATAATCTTTACTCTCATAAAGAGTGCCATGGGCTCCTTGAGCATCACAGGTAGTGAAGAATTTGGTTGCACATCTCATTTGAAGGGCAACAAATTTAGCATCATTAAATTAGAGGGCCCGATATTGAACTTCCACCACTTCCTGGAGCATCTGACTTGTTTCTTTTTGTTAAGCTTGTATTCTGATATTGATAGGCTCTCTCTAGCTTGTGAGAGCCGTGAGGATAAATAGCATAAGTTGGTAAAGCTACAAGCCATACTCTATTATGGTATGAACAATTTAATGGGGTTTCTATTTTAAAAATTAGGCTGACTAGGGGGTATTATAATGAAAAGGACAGGATTTAAGAACACCTCCTGTAAAATTGAATTCTATTTTTTTTAATATATACGTCATGTATATTTATAAAATTGTAGTCATCGAGTGATGAAAACAAGAGCTTCCTCCTTCTCAAAGTGAGATCCTGGCTCTTCTGAAGTCTATGGGAAAGCGCCCATTAACTTTATGATAACCAGGATTTCATCCCTAATTGGAAAGTGTCATTTTACAACCACAAGTTAGTCTTTGATTGGGAAACTGGGGGAACTTTCCAAGGACAGAATGTTCCAATCCAATAACAAACTAACAAAAGGAAAAATAGCCCTTTGTGCCCTATTGATTTTATGCTGTTTCTGTAATATTTGAAATTAAAATTTGATTCCACCCTAGACACCTCAGTGCTTGCTACACTGGATAGTTTTAGCAGCAGTTTTATGTGCTAAAATAATCATCATCTTGTTCCTTGTGTTTTGGGCAGTACAAAGATTTAGTACTTATTGGCTGTTATCACCATTTGTGACAACATTATATTTCTAGCAGAAGTAGTGTGAAATGAGTAAACCAACCAAGAGGTGCATAAATAAGAAGCAAATGGATGGAATCATGAGCTAGGAGTTTAAAAATTTGGATATTAGGTGCATACTAATTATAAGCAATTCATGGGGATAAGTGTCTGGCTTATAGGGATGAGGATTTTTTTTTATTTTTTTTTACATATGTTGCAGGGATTAATCTTCTATTGACAGGATAGTACATGAGACGCCAATAGGTCCTTTTCTTGCTGCAGTTTCTTAGTGGCCTTCATGTGTAGACTCAAGGAGAGCAGAGTGGATCATAGCAAAGACATGAATGACCACGGCCATTTCTATATCAGAGAGGATCCAAGACTCAGAGACTTTGCACCTTACTAATAACAAAAACTGGTAGGCAAAGCCCCTCAATCTATGGAAAAATGGAAGGAAAGCCAATTCAGAAAACCACCAATTCAGCTAGTAGTTAATATTAATTCTCCTATATATTATTGCATTTCTCTGGAAGAAATCTTAATTCTCCATACATTTGAGGGGAAAGAGATGGAAGGGTAGAATACTATTGCTGTGAGGATTTACATTAAGTCTTTTTGTTTTATACTTATATTAAGTAATGTTTTCTTTAAAACAATATGCCGCAGGGCCAGACTTTTTGGTTTTGTTTTGTTTTTAAATTCAGTACTGATTTGGAGCGGAAAAGATTTAGAGGTGGTCAAAATGTTTCTAGCAAAAAGTCTTTTCTTCATAAAATGACCTTTTCTCAAAAGGAAAGTTTTGTGATTTAACATTTTTGATTTTTAAAAAATTATAAATTTCTATCAAAATATTTGTGAAAATGTTTCCTTTGCGAAAACCACAGTTTTTGGTAAACAAAATATGTCTATAATGCTTTTGAGAACAATTTCAGTTAAGAGAAGCATGGAAGTTTAAAAAAATGAAAGAAAATTTATTTGCAAATTGTTTTTCCAGCATCCGACCAACGCCAAAGAGAAACAAAGTAGTAAAATAAAACTACATCAAGGAGAAAAGAAGCACTCCACACACTCGCTTGTACTGAGTGTGAGGAATTAAGAAACCAGGAGAGATGATCATTATCTATCAGAGGGGTAGCCATGTTAGTCTGGATCTGTAAAAAGTGACAAAGAGTCCTGTGGCACCTTATAGACTAACAGACGTATTGGAGCATAAGCTTTCATGCATGTAGGGCCATGCATCTGATGAAGTGAGTATTCACCCACAAAAGCTTATGCTCCAATACGTCTGTTAGTCTATAAGGTGCCACAGAACTCTTTGTCGATAATTATCTAGTATTTCAAATGTTGCTGCATAGTCCATTTGAAAAAAAGACAACCTTTAATTTATTCAAATGGCAGAATAAACAATGTTCTAATGCAGGCATATCAAAATTAATTGAACCAATGTTCTTCATTAAATTCCACTTCAAAAATGGATATAATAAATATGAATAAAAATAAGTCAAATTAGTCAAAATAGGAGATGACTCAAAAAACTTAATGAGTTACTGGTCATATATAATTTCCAACTTATTAAATGTGATGGCAAGAGCACTGGTGTCAGAAGTCATGCGCTGATTCAGATCCAGAATATGCGGAGTCTGTTGATTTCCTGGCACCCTGCATAGGTCATCATATGGAGTAGGCACTGGTGAAATGTTGAAGAAATTGAGGGCGTGAATGTGTGGTAGTATGGGAAATGGAATTGTATGGGTCTGCTGTTTGGGGATTTGATGAGACTGGGCAGAGAAGTGAAGAGAATGCTACTGTTTTGGATTATTTATACTGTAAACTCATAATTAAAACTGCATCAGAGGCACCTAGATGGTGCACTTGGATAAGAACAGCCATACTGGGTCAGACCAATGGTCCATCTAGTCCAGTATCCTGTCTTCCGACAGTGGCCAATGCCAGGGAATGGGGAGGGAATGAACAGAACAGGTAATTATCCAGGGATCCATCCCCTGTTGCCTATTCCCAGCTTCTGGCAAATAGAGGCTAGGGACACTTTAGAGCATGGGACTGCCCATCCTGGCTAATGGGCATTGATGGACTTATCCTCCATGAACTTATCTAGTTCTTTTCTGAACCCTGTTATAGTTTTGGCCTTCACAACATCCTCTGGCAAGGAGTTCCACAGGTTGACTGTGCATTGTGTGAAGAAATACTTCCTTTTAAACCTGCTGCCTATTAATTTAATTTGGTGAACGCTACTTCTTGTACTATGAGAAGGAGTTGCCATTTTCTGTACCTTTTCCAATTCCAATATATCACTTTTGAGATGGGGCAACCAGATCTGCACACAATATTCAAGATGTGGGTGTACCATGGATTTATATAGTGACAATATTATATCTTCTGTCTTCTTCTCTATCCCTTTCCTAAGGATTCCCAACATTCTGTTAGCTTTTTGACTGCCGTTGCACATTGCGTGGATGTTTTCAGAGAACTATCCACAATGACTCCCAAGATCTCTTTCTTGAGTGGTAACAGCTAATTTAGACCCCCTCATTGTATATGTATAGTTGAGATTAAGTTTTCCACTGTGAATTACTTTGCATTTATCAACATTGAATTTCATCTGCCATTTTGTTGCCAGTCACCCAGCTTTGTGAGATCCCTTTGTAACTGTTTTCTTGGCTGGTGCCCTTTGCTGTGGAATTCTTTCAGATGAAAGTGAAAAAGAATAAGTATATCCAGACCGGAGTTTTACTGTGAGAAAATGTGGATCCTACTCTTTAACCTGTGGAAAGGGTACATCCTGAGAGGTGCCAAGGACTTATGAGGTTCAGGCTCAGAGACTGCAAGCATCAAACACAGAGCACTAGTTGAAGGGGAGCAATGAAGTGATAATTCTCCTTTGTACTAATTAAGACTCCCAGATGCTCCTTTTTTCATGCTGCAAATAGTTACAATGCATTGTACTGGAGCACTGATTAGCCCCGTTGATGAAATTATACCCATGTAGACTGCTATCACTAAGAATTACATAGGTAATGTAAATGCAGCTCATTGTGTGTTGGTCATTCTTTATCCCCACTTATCTGAAAATTCCAGGTTGACTTTAAAATTAAATTCTACAAATATTTCAGCAAGCTACCCTTGTGGCAGGCAAGTCCTCTGCATTTAACAACCAGCAAAGTGATAGTGAGAAAGCATGACACACTTGGAAATGTCAGGGTCAGCATTAGCATGACTGATCCAGTGAAGATTGAGGACTGATGCAAATTGTGCCCTGCCACTACTGGGAAGATGGTGACATGGCAGTAGCCAGCTCCTGTAGTTGCCCTTTGCACCACTAATAATGATTTCAGAGCACTCAACTCAAATATTTATTCCCTTGAGACGATCAAGAGCACATTGCTCATTTATTTCAACAGCCCATAATCACTGTATATATGATCATGTGATGTTCCTCACAGATGAGTGCTTAAATAGTGTCAGTCATGATTACAAGGATAATTTTAAAAAAGTTCCTCTCTCTTTAGCGGGTCTTTGCACACCTCAGGAGAAGCCATCTCTCTCTCTCACACACACACAAAAGTGTTTGAAGCAGTTGAGCTTGGAAAAGGATTAGAGAAGTCATAGATATTCTTGTCTGGTTCATAAAGGTTCATTTACAAATGTCAAGCTTGTTAAAAAGAGAAGGTACATTAATATGCGTAAGTCATGTTAAAAAGTTTCCTGAAATCTCCAGTAAGTGTCAGGAATGGTTAATACACTGTTAATTGATTAAGCTAGCTTTAGAGGGAACAGTTCCTTTATCATGTTGTACTGCTGGAGTACTGAATGGCACAGCAAGATAGTCTGAGAAATAAGGACCCACAACATATTAAGCACATGCTTAATTTTAAATATATGAGTTATCCCATTGATTTCCAATGGGACTACTGAATTGGAACCTAAGGGTATGTCTACACTGCAATTAGACACCCGCAGTGAGTCAGCTGACCTGGGCCAGTTACGGGTGTCTAATTGCAGTATAGACATTCCATAAGTGACTAAGGGTCTGATCTAGAGCTCATTGAAGACAGTGCGCATATTCCCATTCATTTTAATGGGTTTTGGGTTGAGCCTTAGAAGTAGTATTCTTTAGAATATAAAAAGGCACTTTGTTATCAGAGATATAAACATATTTACAATATGCCAGATTTGTTATTATATAATTACTATAAAATCTCTTGTCATTACCATTGCAAGTACCAGTGACTCTAGAATTGAGAGAATCATGCCATGTACCCTGTCTTTTTTTTTTTCAGCTTTCATCCTAAAATCTCAGATTTTATTTTAGAAAATTGCTTCCAAACAACTCCATTAGCCTCAATATTATGGATGCTCACAGCATAAATTACAGATGAAGAAGAAATAAAGAGAGAACAGTAACTCTAAGGATAAGTGAGAAAACAGCAGCACAAATAACACAAAGACATACAACTCTGGTGCTTTAATATTCCACAAAGAGTCCTGTGGCACCTTAAAGACTAACAGATGTATTGGAGCATAAGCTTTCGTGGATGAATACCCACTTCGTCAGACGTATTCACCCACGAAAGCTTATGCTCCAATACATCTGTTAGTCTTTAAGGTGCCACAGGACTCTTTGTTGCTTTTTACAGATCCAGACTAACACGGCTACCCCTCTGATACTTAATATTCCACCTGTCCTGAAGAGAGAGATTTGCATCTGTTTGGTAAACAGGAATGTAGTGAAATTCAATGGAATTGATCCTGCAAAAAATTTCTTCAGGCCTGTATGCTTAATGAGACATCATTTGCTTACAAGACCAATTTTCTATCTCAAGACACATATGCAAATTATAAATGAATGGAACGGAACAAAAGTAATTCAGATAGTTCAATGCACTAAAGCCAGTTTTAAATGTAGGTTTCTGGATGTTTGAACTCCAAAAACCTCAGAAAATTATTTCTGGCGCTCTAACTTAATTACAAGAAGTATCATTTTTCAAACACATTTTCTCCAACGTGGTATATGCAGTGGTATCCCAGTGAGCAAAAACAGGTTCAGATTAGTCACAGAAACTCATGTACAGTCAAGAATAATCTTTTCTAGTCAAATATGCAAGTCATAGCCATTATGTTAGGTACCCAGACAATGCAGTCAAGTTTTGTCAAAGTACTTTATGCAGGAATGATTTCATCCTTGAAGTCTATTACATGCACAATAGTGTGCAGATACTTTGAGCACTCATAGGCTAGCAGCATAAATACAAAAGCGATGCCTTAAAGGAATTTGTAAGGCTAGCATTGTGTTGTGCCTAGCATATGTAAATATGGTAAAGGGACCTGACTCTGTATTGGGTTATATGATGTAGGGTGTGTTCAGGGTGAATGCACTGTCATTGTTCTCTGGAGAGGAGGTAGCCCCTCCCTCTGACAAAATGAAAGGAGGTGACAGTTAAAGGAGTAGGGGAGGATGGTGAAGGAACAGTGGCAGGGAGGGGGAAGCTTGAGAGAGAAACAGAGTCTGGCACTAACAGAGAGAAAGAAGGAGACGGGAGAGGGCAGCCAGAGGGATGGAGGGAAATCAGGACCAAGAGAAACCAAGAGTGAGGAGAGAGGCTGAGATTAGGCAAGACAGACAGACGTGGAGGAGAGGGTCCTGTCAGTATAAAGCTGGCTGGTCAAGTCAGTATCCCTTTGAGTATGTTTCTGAGCATCAGTTCCAGTCGTCTCCTGTCATTGATTCATGTTGTCCCAGAGATATGGAACAGGAGAACCAAAGGTCCTTTGGATCCCATGGATCTGATCTAATGTGCACCCCCACAAGCAAGCACCACTGGAGTTGGGTCCATCTCTTTTGGAAGTTACCAGAGGCATGAATGTGTGTGTGTGTGTTTGAATTTTTTTTTTTAATTATAGATATTCTTCATATATTTAATGTTATTGTAGGTAGGTGGAATCCAGTTCCATTTGTTCTGGTTTAAATAAAATCCCTGATTTTTTTGGGGGGGGGGGTTGTGTTTTGTTTTGACAACCAGTTGTATTTATCTTGTCTACCATTAAATAACCTTTATCATGGTATAACACCTCCGTCCCCTGCCCTCAACTCTCACTTGCCGAGTAAATTATACCACCACTGTGGTGGACCATTACAAAATCTTGGTCAGTGATTTTTGGGATGGGGTGGCCCTTGGATGTGTTTGTAATTATAATATAATATCTGAGAGGTCAGTTTACACATAGGTATTTTGGTGATCTAGAAAAACCTCTCAAGTGCACCTATATAACTTCACCCATAAGACTTGTGAGTATCCTTACTGGAGTGCGTAAAATTCAGGATTTCCAGATTACTTTCGCCATTTAACAGAGTTTCACATCTTCATGTGCAAATAGATGAACCTGCCCTTTTAGTGAATGCTGTTTTAGAGGCCCATCGGAAAACTGACACTGCCGTATAACCCACAGCTCTAGCTCTAGAGAGAATTTGGCAGAGTGGAAAAAGCAATTGGAAGCTATGGCAATGATACTACCTGTCCTACGATTGCAGGAGTCAGTCCTTTGTTAGGTAAAGACCTGGTCCAATGTCCATTAGTCAATGCATGGCACCATTAGATTTCAGTGGGCATTGGAACAGATCCTATATTAATAATGTGGGTGTTTTGTTAGATCTCCACTCGTTTAATAATCAGGTATCTGCAGTAAGCAGGAGCATTTTCCTCTATTCCCCCTCATCTATGTCTGGTCAGGAGTTTTCAACCTTTTTCCTCACATATGGACCTTGGAAACCAGGCCTCAAGATTAGACTACTTTAGTGAGCTTTATGTGGGGCTATACCTCTCTGCAAACCCCAAAGACCATGCCTCAAATAATGAACTAGGCTCCTCCCATGCCCAGTAACTTTGCAGTTCTCACCACAAGTGTGAGGGAGTAAAATACACTTGACACATTTTCCCATGATAAATATCTCTTCTTTATAATTTTTTTAAAAAACCTTGGAAACACATCAAAAATGGAGATCAGAAGGAAGCTGCAGATTTTACAGACAAATTTCATGCATAGCTTCTGCTAACCTGGCACAGATTATGAATCAGACACCATCCATCAAACATATGCTAGATAGAGAAACACATTTACATGTGCAAGAAAACACTTGTGGATTATGTTAGCCTGACCCACAGGGCCACTGAACAAGGTGTTGAACGCTAGTCTCCACTGGATATTAACTAAAACTTTCTAGTACCAGGCCTTAGAGCTGGAGCAATACTCTTAATTCTTGACAAGAATTTAGATGACAAAGTACTTTTTTCTAGTGAAAGCTAGTAGTTATTTTTGCCTATCGACTGGAAACAACAAAATTCAGCCTGTAAGAAACTCATGGAGAAGCAGCAGCCTAGGAGGAGGAAAGGATGATGGCATTTTGAAGAGGGAAAGGCAAATTAAAGAGAGATCATAAAACAAAGTATCCTTTGAGAAGAGTCTGCATCGTAACAGCAATATCCAGGCAGGAGAACAGGTCAATGAAAGTAATATGCAGGTTTCAATCAATGTGTCAAGAGGAGCTTCAAGTTTGGGCCTTTTGATTTATATTTAGGCATCACAAAGTTCTTTTTAGAGTTGGTCACTTTTCTGCATGGATGTGGATATCATTTTTTTTTGAATGAACATTCAAATTTCACTCATGCAGAGAACAAGGGTATTTAGTCTTAACTTCTTGTCCTGCTATAGCTTTGAACAACTGCTCATATGATATTTGGTAGAGATGTATTTTGTGGAGTTCAATGTTAGTGAGACTGGAATGTTATCAGTTATCGACATTGTAAAGCCTGGCCCCCACTACTGTAATTAATTTAGGGCCAAGATCTGCTACCATTACTAACACTGAGTACTCCCACTGGAATCAATAACTTGCAGAGCAAGGTAATATTCAGCATGAGTAAGGATGATATGGCCTGTTATAATAATACAGTCTTACCTTAAATCTATGACATAATCATAAATAGTAACAGATTTATTAGGTGTTAAGAAAGTTTCAATTTTGTGCCAGTCACCGGGTTGCTTTTTTCTATTTTTCATACCTGCCAGACTGAGCCCTGTTTTATAAAAATGAATATTGCACAATGATGTTACTCAGTGTTTTTAATTAATAGTTTTCTGTTCTTTCACTGCACTCTTTAGAGACTGCAGCTGAAACAGGTCCCTGGTCTAGGAGTGTTTTGACTGTATTGTTCCAGTTTTAAAATGTCTCCATTGGCTATTAGTGAGATCTCACCAAATTTGTGACTTGATTTTTTATTATATGTAACTTAGTAATAGATACAAATATTAACATTCTAAGCAGACGACAGTCGTGTACCCACAGTGGACCTGATTCTGCTCTAACTTACAAAAAGGGTAAATCAGGAGCAACTCGATTGAGGTTACTGGAAAACAGCAAGCAAAGCAGGGAAGATTTAATGCAGTGAAGAGATTTAATTCCAAGTCTGCATTCTGTCCGTACTGCTCCCACTCTCCATGGCAGAGAGCAGTTGTCTATGGACCTGCCCACTTGAAATATCACCTATCTCCTGCAGCCAGACCACCCCAGTGGACATCACTAAGTTTCCTAATATAAAAGTCAAAGAGCTATAGGTAGGATGTTCCCCACAAGGGCCCCTAGGCTTTTTCCACTCATTCCCTAACTTTGGTCTGAAATAGTTCAAGTTTTTTTAGCTTCAGGCAAGTCAAAAGTCTCATCTTTCGTTACAGGAGGTTTTTAGGGTGGATAGTGTTGCTAAAAGGTATGGATTTGGGTGTATGAGTGTGTAAGGATGCAGATTCTTTATGCTCATTTACTCCTGGACCCAGAGTAAAGGGGCAGGGATTATTGCAAAATATTTGACCCCACCCCTGTGATGCACAAGGCCACAGCTCTGAGCCAGCATGGGGGAGTGGATATGCCATTTGCTGTTTTTACAGGACAGCAGCAAATTACTATCCCTTGGAGCAAAAGAGTAGCAGCGTAGCTCCCTGAGCAATAATCCCTTCCCTAAAAGGACATAATCTAGTCCTTAATCCACAATATGAATTCCTTTAACCTCTTCCCTTTCCCACCACAGGATTCATTTACATTTCCAGTCATTATAGGAAACCTGATTTTCCTTTCATTGCTCGCCTCTATTTCCTCTCCTTGTCTAGGCTGTATTTTGTTCACACTGCAGTGGTAGTGCTGAATGCTGATGAGACAAAGCTCTTTCCAACCCAACGCACTCATTTCCGGGTAATTACTTAGCACCATAGCAACACTTAAGGGCCTTGAATTTCCTGACAGAGATGCCTGTCTGAAAGGCAATAATAAATTTCCAAACTGACTTAAGCAATTATAAGCCTTATGTTCACAAGTTTGTTTATCTGTTTAGCCAGAGAAGACTGTTAGGAAGAATCATTTAAACTATGGCTGGACAGTGGTAGTACACAGAGATAACAGAAACAGTGACAGAGAACATGAATTGAAGGAAGCTGTTAGGATAGGTTGAGATGTGAAGTAAATATAGTACTAGGTGAAAAATGTCCACCTCCCTCTATCTATTTAAAATGTCCAACACTGGTACCATAGATCTGCATGTGTTACCCAATGCGTTTTCCAAATTTATAATTCAGTAAAATGAATCATAAATTATAAACCACAGTCAAAATAGAGAGATTGCTAAACCTACAGGGTGGCAAGGAGACTAGATTATCAGAGAGAAATAAGAAGCAGTAACTTACCAATTATTTACACTGCAATACGCTCCTCAGCAGAACTATTACTGTTCATTATTTGTATTATAGTAGCACCTAAATGTCCTATTGTGTACACATAGTGATAGACAGTCTCTATCCCAGCAACTTTACTGTGTGAAGAGAAAAGGTTGGGAGGGGAATCAGCGAAATGATGAGACTTGGCCAAGGTCCCACAGCTTGGAACCAAATGTAGGTCTCCTCACTCCCAGTCCAGTTCACTAGCCACTAGACCAAGCTATCTCCTCTGAGCTACATAACTAAGGCACAAAAGGTCTCTGAAAAATAAATTTCAATTATTGTAACAAAAGTGGCAATTTCCTTATGTATTATAATGCAATATTTTGTATGATAGCTTCAACATAAAGGGTCTGACCTTTCTCCCACCAAAAGGAATGAAAGTTTCATCATTGAATTCAATGGGAAGAGGCACAAGTAATACACACACACACACACACACACACACATATATATAAAATGTAATATTTTAAAATCATTGCTGTACTAGGCTATATAGGAGTAATAATGTCATTTTTGAATAATGCTATTGCAATATAGGTTTTTTTAAAAAAGAAGAGTGAATTCCTTATATCTCACAGTAAATTATCAAGTTATAAAATATATTTATGAGTAACTCATATCTAGTTTCTGTCCAGTCACTCAAATGCAGTACTCTACAGTCTCAAACCTGGCAGGTGTTATCACATCTTTCAATAAATAGCATGAAGAGAGAATGTTACATCAAAGAGAAAGACTCAGTATCAAACAAGTTTAACTTCTTTACTTAGCTAAAATATTTCAAGAAATCTATGGTAATACAACATTGTGTGAAGAAGCTTATGAACACTCAGTTGAATTTATGTGCCTTTAATTATGGACTCAAATACCTAATATTGCCACATTCTGAGGTTTCCCCTCCCCCATTCTCTAGGCAAAGAGAAGAAAGATGTCTGAACTATAAAATCACCTTTACTACTGGTCCTCCACATCCTGTTTCAGTGCCACATCCCTATTGTCCACTAAAGACACAGTGAAACATCATGGCTATGAGTTATGTGCAAGCATCAGAACTAGAAAGGTGATTTCCCTCAAAATATGTAACAAATGAGGAAGCTATAGAGCAGCTATTGGGCACTAAAGAACCAGACATGTTGCACTTAAAATCAGGGAAGGATGCACAATTCTATCAGAAGGCCTCCTCACCAAAAACTTAAATCAAATTTTTTTGGTGGACTATATTCCATTATTCTTTTTTTTCCTGTACAGAGAAACAAATTAATCCCCTGATGTAACTCAGATTCAGTCAATGGTGTTGTGCCAGGGAACAAGTTAGACCCAGTTTCTTAAAAAACAAATGTAATGGGGTTTCACCTCATACAATGTTGGAGTCAGCTGCTGTCTCAATTTCCCCAGTCTTGGCTGTGCCAATTGGTAAAAGGTGCAAGCAAACAATTGGTGCAAGCAAACTATATGTGTTTGAATATGGTGAAATGTAAATATATACATCTAGGAAAAAAGAACATAGGTCATACTTACACAATGGTGGACTCTATCATGGGAAGCCGTAACTCTGAAAAAGACGTGGTAGATAATCAACTGAACATGAACTCCCAGAGTAATGCTACATTCAAAAGGGCTAATGCAGTCCTTGAATGCAAACAAAGGGTAATCTTGAATAGGAGTAAAGAGGTTATTTGGGACTGGTGCGACCGCTGTCAAGTTCTGGTGTCTACAATTCAAGAAGGATGTTGAAAAATTGGAGAGGGTTTAGAGAAGAGCCACAAGAACTATAAAAGTTTAGAAAACATGACTTACAGTGACAGACTCAAGCACATCAATCTGTTTAGCTCAACAAAGAGAAGGTTGAGGTGGCTCGATTGCAAGTCTACAAGTACCTACATGGGGAGCAAATATTTGATAATGAGCTCTTCAATCTAGCAGCGACAGGTATAACATAGTCCAATGGCTGGAAGTTGAATTTATTCAGACTGGAAATAAAGGTGCACATTTTTAACAGTAAGAGTGATTAACCATTGGAACAATTTACCAAGGGTTCTGGTAGATTCCCTGTCTCTGACATTTTTGAAATCAAGCTTGGCCGTTTTTCTAAAAGATCTGCTCTAGGAATTATTTTGTGGATATTCTATTGTCTGTGTTGTTCAAGAGGTCAGACTAGGTACAATGGTCCCTTCTGGCCTTAGAATCAATTAATTCTCATGTGTCTTAATGATTTCTCCTTCTAGCCAAATCAAAGTGGCAATCTGCCATCCCAGAGGTAAGCAAAGAAAATCCAACAATAAACAAAGGAGATATTCAGCAACCTAAGCTTTCTTTTTTCATAAATGCCAACATAAAGAGATGAGATGAGGATATAAAAGGGGTAGCAAAACATCTTTAAAGCTCTTGCTGGCCAGGAGATGAGTTCCCACAGATTTATCAGCCTAGCTATGGCATGGTGCTAACTGTAGCACACTGATCACTGAAGTTGCTGCAGTACAGAGAAGGCTGCAGGCTTAGTTGGAGACAACCAACCTTTTACTGGCAGCGATTACTGACATGTGGGGGCAACTGTTGGGCTAATGAGGTAATTGGCTTAGGGAGGGCATGGAGTTGGGAGGACCAGGAAGTGAATGGGGAGCTGGGTGGAGGAGAGAAGCTGTGTGAAAGGCTCCTCCTCCTGCTGTATATCTGTACTATGTCTTGTCCTGTTTGGAAACAGAAGATTAAAGGGGGAAAGGAAACAGACTGTGTGTGTTAGTGACTGGGAGGCCACGGAAACAGCTCACTGAGTAGCTTAGAGGTGCCCTCTGATGCTAGCTGTCCTCAGACTCCACTTCAGAATCTTACTGGGGAAAATGTAACCTCAGAGACTGACATCTAACAAATACTTAACATTATATCTGTAAGGGGAAAAAATGAAACCCCTGATGAATCACCTTCACTTTAACTGGATAAAGATTTTTCAATTTAATTGATGGAATTCGGTCCTCGGGAGAATAAGTGCATGTCTTCAAATTTGTGGAGCATGAAATAAATCGGAGGGAAAATTGATTTGCTTCTGGTGCAGAATAATTACCCTCTCAGCTGTTACAGCCTCCAAGATCATGGGGCAAATTCTGTTTGTATTAGCTATGCCGGAGCCATTATGGCACACTCTCAGTCACATTGAAAGTCCTTACACTGATAGTTCCAGATTTATATCTCCATTTCATTTAACCTGATCAATGTGGTTGAATGACTTACTTAAGGTCAGAGACTGGGGCTTGGGTGAGGGCCAGCAGGCTGACACTGAGCTCAAGCAAATCTGAGGAAATACTTGTAGATTGGTTCAAGCTTTCAGAAGACCTGGTGGAGGTTATTTCAGCTCCCTTGATTGGGGGAGTTCACCAGCTGTTTGTGACACATGTTGTTAGATATTAAAACCCCTACAATTCTTTTACATAAAAGTTAATCAAAATCCATTCTGTGTATAAACCAAAGTGTTTTATATCTATAAAATCTAGTGCTCTGTACCTATCAAACAGAAAAAAAACTGTACTTAGTTTGAACCATAGTGGGTGACCAAATGAAGAAATTTGTGTAGTCAATAATGGAATGTGTATAATCTTTCCTATGAGCCTGGTGACCTGTGGCAAATTGTGTCCACATATCCAAAGAGGGACCCCTGGCAGCTAACAAAGGATTTCTGTTACCACAGATGTGTGTTGTAATGAACAAGATTGTGAAATGGATAAGGGGTACTTATAATCTAAATACATTTTGTGATTGATAGGGGATATTGGTTATGGCAGATGTTTTCTGTGATTTATGAAATAATGACCCACTGAAAGATGCTTTTAACTCATTAGGAATTGCATTTTGACACAGATGTTCTTAGTAATAAAGACTGGGTTAGAAATCTCTCTCTCTTATCAATCATGTAAACTGATTTACCACAAAAGAAGTTCCATAAATTATTAGGTACATTGAGATATGGAAAACAAAACACATAGTAGGATCAATTGTGGGAAAGTATCTTCTCTTCACTGCAAAGGAATTTTTTGATCTACATCCTATAAAATAGAAAAGGTTTGGGAGTTATGTTGGAAGTGGACAAGCAGCTATCACTTCACCAGTTACAGAGGGTTTGCTAAAGTATGCTTTCCTTTCTGTATTTTTCTGTATTAATCTTTGACTAATAATCTGAGTAAATAATTCAAATTGAGCTGATTATCTGACATCTCATGTTGTTAATATTATCATTATTAAATAAGATCATGCAACATGCAGGTTCACAGCCTGGGGTTCTCTAAAAAATAGAGACCATTGCAAAGATTCTTCTGACCGCATGTTAGACTGCAGCAAATAGATATTCATTCCCTTATTGACAAGTTAGAGTTATGGTGGTATGTGAATTTCATATCAGTTGGAACATTTTGACTGATTTCCCCAGCTGCTTCTGGATTCCTGGTAACAAAGAACACTTTTTAAATCTTCACTTGGCTAGAAGTGTAACTAGTCCAGTTCACTTGTAACTAGCTGGCCTGAAAACAATTCCATTTCACAGCAGCTTTCAAGGTTTTGAAATTCATTTTTGTTCTACATTGGAATGAAAACAAAACCTTTTGAAGGTTTTTGTGAAGCAAAATTGGGTTGACATGTTCTTTACCTGATCAAAAAGGTTAGGTCTTTCTTCCTCTATCTCTCAGGTTCAGAAAATTCACTCTGACCCTGAAAAAACATCGCATCAAAACATTGATTGAAATCAATATGTTTTCACCAAACATTTCAGTTTCAACAAAATAGCTGTTTTCGATGACAAAACATTTCATCAAAAAGTTTCCTGCGAGCTCTAGTTGTAAGCTTTTCTTCCAGGTGCAGGATTTATTACAGTTATCCAGGTCTGTGTCACATCAAAGCTGAATTGCTACAAAGTGCTCTGGCTACTGCAACATCGGAAGAGCACTAGAACTTTTGCTAGTTACTCAGTGATGCAACATACCTGTATTCCATGAGTTGCACTGACTGCCAATTCATTCATAGGTGCAATTCAGCTTGCTTCACTCTGTGATATGACCCCTGCTCATCTGTTTCCTAGGACTGCTATGGTCCCTTCCACTGAAGTTCACACAATTTTTTTTCTGTTAACTTCAATGGGACCTATATAGATGGGTAAAATATAACATGAGAATCATTCATTCCAGTGCTAATGCACACTACACATGTATAAGAAAATAGGAATGAAAACATTTCCTTACACAGAGTAACAATTGACAGTAAAAGCAAAAGAACAATGAACCCTCAACCTGGTGCAAGAAAGATTCGGTGGCCTGTATAATGTTTATACCATCTTGTAAATGTTTTCATAAATGATTATCTAAGACATTGAACCATGTTACTAGGAGCACTTCTAGTTTTCATTCTCACATGATTATGCAGCTGAATGGGGTGCAGCTGTATTGATTAAAACTCCTATCTTAGACAAGTGGTCATCACATATGAAGAACCATCTGCTATACTATACATATAGCTTTGCTAGCTGTAATTGAGTCATGAGTTATGGGTGAAAAAAACATTGAAAAGACATCTCAAAAATCCTCATTTTCCTCTAACTTGTTAAAATATCATGACTTTTATATCTAGCCAGCAATCTCCTTATTTTTACTAACTGCTACAGTGGATTCTATATCAAATAGCAGCAAATCAATATGTATCCCCTTATTGCCAGAGTGCAGTTATTGTGGAAGTGCGTGGATTGCATACTAATTGTAACATCTTATTTCCCAGGAGATCCAGCAATGGATTGTTACCAAAACATTATTTTCATTGGAGATAATCACCGGAGAAATGGTAAGATGACTTAATCAGCTCTAGTTAATTGGGAGAATGACACTATTTATGCTGGACACCTTCATTCCTACCATTGGTAGGAAACTTTCCAACGATAGGCCAAATTCATCCACAGCATACCTCCACCAAAGCCATTAGAGTTAAGCCAGGGACAAGATGAATCTGACTCATTGCTGGTTGAGAATAAATTGCCTCAGTTATGTATTTTGGGAGAGACGATGTGTTCCACTGACCTGAGAATACTACAAATTACTCTCGTTGTTCCACTGTTATTATTGCCAGTGTTGCACAAGGGGCACTTGGCACAAAGAGGAATGTATACATTTTGTTTGGCTTGCATATTTATGCAGCTCATTAATATATGGAAAATAATCTCAAATTTAATGTTTGCTAATGGGATATGGAAGGAAGAAATGGCAGATGGAGTCCAGAGTATTGGGATATTGTGTGCACAATGGCCTTGAGTCTGAAAGTCCTTGCATGGTTTGCAGCAACCTACACAAGGTTGTTAAATTGCAGTGCAAGTGTGAGCAGAGGCTACACTTGTGCACGAGCAATGCAGCCCTCCACACTGAACAGAGGAGTAAGGTTCAGGGATTTCATGCATCTGCTCCCTTTAGGAGGAGAAAGAGAGGCAGTTTGTTCATGACAGAGCCGCGCTCGCTGTGTGTCCTATACAGTGAGGGGAAAGAGGAAGCAGCAGGCTGAGCTCCTCCTCCTCCCCCCGACCTGGGGCTGTTTTGTCTTCCCGCCCACTGGAGTCTCAGCACTCCTGCCAGCTTTGCAGACCATCTACAGGGGAGAGGCAATCCAGCAGCAGGGAACATGAAGCAGCCCCATATATGGGGGAGGAGTTCAGCCTGCAGCCTGCTACTTCCTCCCTCCCCGGTTTCAGGGACACACAGGAGTGCTGCCTCCTTGCTACTGGGCATACTCTCCAGAGGTGTCCAGCGCAATCTGGGGGGAGCACATGACACTGCATGCCCCACCCACGCATCGCCTCTGCCCCCCCAGGTCCACTCAAAAGCATCTGGCGGTACGGATATAGACCACGGTCCACCCATTGATAACCCCTGCCTTAAATATTGAACCTGGCTCTTGTGACCCCCCCAGAACCTTTCATTTGTGTCCCCAATAATCAGAGCCATGGATCGCCTCGGCACGCAGGCTGAAGCTAAACTGAGCTTGGGCTGGAGCCATGCAGAGCCGTGCTTGTGATCTGAGCAGTCCCCAGAGCACCCCCCCACATCCTTGTGCCCCCCGCCCTGAGTGGTCCTCAGAGCCCAGCGCGCAGCCTCATGCCCCCGTCCATGAGCGGTCCCCAGAGCTCACCCCCCCAGCCTCATGCCCCTTGCCCCGGAGCTCCCCCCACCCTGGTCTCGTATCCGCTCTACTGCCAGTCCTTTCATAGATTCATACATTCTAGGACTGGAAGGGACCTTGAGAGGTCATCGAGTCCAGTCCCCTGCCCGCATGGCAGGACCAAATACTGTCTAGACCATCCCTGATAGACATTTATCTAACCTACTCTTAAATATCTCCAGAGATGGAGATTCCACAACCTCCCTAGGCAATTTATTCCAGTGTTTAACCACCCTGACAGTTAGGAACTTTTTCCTAATGTCCAACCTAGACCTCCCTTGCTGCAGTTTAAGCCCATTGCTTCTTGTTCTATCCTCAGAGGCTAAGGTGAACAAGTTTTCTCCCTCCTCCTTATGACACCCTTTTAGATACCTGAAAACTGCTATCATGTCCCCTCTCAGTCTTCTCTTTTCCAAACTAAACAAACCCAATTCTTTCAGCCTTCCTTCATAGGTCATGTTCTCAAGACCTTTAATCATTCTTGTTGCTCTTCTCTGGACCCTTTCCAATTTCTCCACATCTTTCTTGAAATGCGGTGCCCAGAACTGGACAGAATACTCCAGCTGAGGCCTAACCAAAGCAGAGTAGAGCGGAAGAATGACTTCTCGTGTCTTGCTCACAACACACCTGTTAATACATCCCAGAATCATGTTTGCTTTTTTTGCAACAGCATCACACTGTTGACTCATATTTAGCTTGTGGTCCACTATGACCCCTAGATCCCTTTCTGCTGTACTCCTTCCTGGACAGTCTCTTCCCATTCTGTATGTGTGAAACTGATTTTTTCTTCCTAAGTGGAGCACTTTGCATTTGTCTTTGTTAAACTTCATCCTGTTTAACTCAGACCATTTCTCCAATTTGTCCAGATCATTTTGAATTATGACCCTGTCCTCCAAAGCAGTTGCAATCCCTCCCAGTTTGGTATCATCCGCAAACTTAATAAGCGTACTTTCTATGCCAATATCTAAGTCGTTAACGAAGATATTGAACAGAGCCGGTCCCAAAACAGACCCCTGCGGAACCCCACTCGTTATGCCTTTCCAGCAGGATTGGGAACCATTAATAACAACTCTCTGAGTACGGTTATCCAGCCAGTTATGCACCCACCTTATAGTAGCCCCATCTAAATTGTATTTGCCTAGTTTGTCGATAAGAATATCATGCGAGACCGTATCAAATGCCTTACTAAAGTCTAGGTATACCACATCCACAGCTTCTCCCTTATCCACAAGACTCGTTATCCTATCAAAGAAAGCTATCAGATTGGTTTGACATGATTTGTTCTTTACAAATCCATGCTGGCTGTTCCCTATCACCTTACCACCTTCCAAGTGTTTGCAGATGATTTCCTTAATTACTTGCTCCATTATCTTCCCTGGCACAGAAGTTAAACTAACTGGTCTGTAGTTTCCTGGGTTGTTTTTATTTCCCTTTTTATAGATGGGCACTATATTTGCCCTTTTCCAGTCTTGTGGAATCTCTCCCGTCTCCCATGATTTTCCAAAGATAATAGCTAGAGGCTCAGATACCTCCTCTATTAGCTCCTTGAGTATTCTAGGATGCATTTCATCCGGCCCTGGTGACTTGCAGGCATCTAACTTTTCTAAGTGATTTTTAACTTGTTCTTATTTTATTTTATCTGCTAAACCTACCCCCTTCCCATTAGCATTCACTATGTTAGGCATTCCTTCAGACTTCTCGGTGAAGACCAGGGGCCAGTCCCTGGAGCCTTCTCCAGCCCCTCCTCACCCCCCCCCCCCCCGCTGCCCCAACCAGCCTCTTTCCCTCCCCAGTCCGCTTCCAGTCACCCACTTCTGCCACACCCCGGCATCCCACCAGGGCTGCTAACTGGAGACTCCCTGGTCCCTCCTGCTACCTGGAGCCTCCTTCCTGCCCCTCTTGCTATCCCAGCCCCAAAAGGGGCATTGCACTGCTAGCTGTATCATAGTCCAACAGCTTCACCTCCTAACTCCAAGCTCAAAAGTACTCACACACATTCACATGAGTTTTTGCTGCCCAGATCCCAGCCCATACCCATTTCTCTCTCCCCCCTTCCCCACCCCCACCCCCTCTCTGCTACTTGGGTCAATTGGGGGCATGGAAGAATGTTTTGGAGGGGTCCAGCAATGCCAGGTGACTCAGGCCAGCACTGTGCCTCCCGTTTTCAGTTTAGGGAAATAAGGTCACCTACCTCTTCAGGCAGGGTGTGTGTGGGGGGGTGGGGGGGAGCTGGCAGGCAATCAGGGAGCTTGGGGAGGCAATCTGGGATTAGGGGAGGGGAACTGGATGGGGGGGTCTGGACCTTGACTATACCTTGACCAAAAATTTTGGACCACTACAAAAAATTATTGACTACCCCGATCTAGGGGTTCCCCTTAACAATACAAAACAGAACCAGTTGAAGCCCCAACCAATAATCTGGGAAAATTTACCACCACCCCATGCCCCTCTAAGAGGCAGTACTTCCCCACTTCCAAGCACTGAGTCTGTGTACAACAAAAGAGAATTATTAAATGGGAAAAGGTGACCCAGTATGAATTTGGGAAAACACCACAATCATGATTCAAAAGCATATGACCATAGGCCCATCCACTCCACAACACACTGGGCACTGTCCTTTTGCCTCAGTTTCTTGCCTTGCACTGTGAAAGTCTGGCCAACAAATGACCCTTAACACACCACTCCCCTTTCCCTCCACTGCACCCCACTCACAGGTGGTAGTCCTTGGTTAGCGAAGACCCAGAATTCAGAGGTGCATTCACAGGTCATTCACCTCCCACCTGCTGGGGGAGGACATTGAGCAATGAATCTGCAGCTACTCCTTCTGCATCTGGCTCTCTACTGCTACTGTCTTTCTACCATGTCACATTCTGAGGTTCCACCACTTAACCCAGCTCTTAGTGATTTCAGCAGATGGTGGGGATCCTCGCTGCCAGAGCAGTTTCTGTGTTGTCTTTCATTGCAACACTATCAGCACACAAGATTTAAGACTTAACCCTCCATAGATCAACCCAGCAGTGATATTAGCTTCGGGAATCACCCACAGAAACAAGAACTCACAGTTGATTGTAATCAGCAAACAAGTCAGATTATGCCTAAATCTCCTTAAGAAGAGTTCCCACCTACTGTCATCCATACCCCCTGCTTATCAAGTGAGGTTCAGTTTAGGGTGACCCCCGCTCAATCAGGGCATGCTAAGCACAGTTATGCTGTCCTTTACTCATACAATAAGTATAACAACATTTCATTACCGCTACATTCAAATACTAGAGTGATTTATAACCCCAAACCAGCCAAAATTGATCATTTTGGCAAAGCAGTTCCATCAGCTGCACACCTAGGCAGAGTTGGCGTGTCTATGCAAATATGGTCTACTCCTGAAGTCTTTTCCCCCAGCTTATCACTAGATGTCAGGGGAGAGCTCATTCAGACCTTGCTTACATCAATTTTTCTGCTCTTCAGTGATTGGACTGGGAGAGACAAAAGAAAGGCTGTCTCTGTGAAATCCAGGAAGCCTACTGTTCTAGTGAAAATAATGAAATGAGAGTTGCTGAGATATCAGCAATTTTACTTGATATGAAACGCTGCATAAAAAGGATTTAAACAACAGCGTATACAACATGTTGTGACTGTTGAAGGCTCACCCAGTCTGTCAGTAGTTGGGTGGATGTGAGCACATTTTTGCACTGTAAGGAGAAACCCAGAGAAACTAACTCCGCCTGGACCAAACTGTGGTCAGTATTGGGAACAACAGAGGCCAGGGAGGAAAGAACACCTGCAGGCTGGAAATTTCTAGGCCAATATTTAGGGCAAGAGATTTGAAAGTATCACACAGATACAGTGAATTTCTGACTAAAATGGTGCTAGATATAGAAAAGGCTTAGCTGCAGCTTGGCAAATGGAATTAACTGTATAAAGCTTTACTGTTGTCTTTGCCAGCTTTGTTCAAAGTGAAGACAAATTGAGAAACTGAGCTATACTGAAGTACTCAACTCTACTTATTCTTGGACACTCATCACACTACTCATTCCATATAGTAGAGCTTCAGATGTTTTGGGGGTAGCCATAGATAATGCCCTATGTTAGTTTTTGCTTAACTTTTCTTTCTGTTGTCAATATGTGTATGCTTTCATCTTGGCAGAGTTTTTATTTTGTTCTGTTTTGTGTTGTGGGTTGTATTGAGTGCTTTCAATAATCAGCATGTTTAGTTAAAAGCGAGCCTCCATCTTGGGAAGGATGACTTCCTGTCACTTACGGTAATAGCCTTGGATCTCTTAAAACACTGAACTGCAGAGGTACATTATTCATAAAGCAGATTATAGCTTTCTCTTGCTGTAGATACTAATTTATAAGGATGGAGGAAGTGTTTGTCTTAGGGTATGTCTACACTATGAGGGTATTTCGATTTCACTTAAATCGAATATGTGGAATCGATATTGCAAAGTCGAACTTGTATGTCCACACTAAGGACAGTAATTCGACTTTGTGAGTCCACACTAACGGGGAAAGCATCGACATTGGAAGCGGTGCACTGTGGGCAGCTATCCCACAGTTCCCGCAGTCCCCGCTGCCCATTAGAATTCTGGGTCGAGCCGCCAATGCCTTCTGGGTTAAAAAAAAAGGGTCGAGGGTGCTTTTGGGTAATTGTCGTCATCCGTCTGTCACTACCGCCCTCCCTCCCTCCCTGAAAGCGCCGGCGGGAAATCAGTTCGTGCACTTTTCGGGTCAGTGACAGCGCGGACGCCACAGCACTGCGAGCATGGATCCTGCTGTGACCATCACTGCAGTTGTGGCACTTGTCAACGCCTCGCAGGTTATCATCCACCTTTCCCAGAGGCAGATGCAGATGAACCAGGCGAGGAGGCTACGGCACCGCGGTGAGGGCCTGAACTCTGAGAGGGGCACAGACCTCTCACAAAGCACGGGACCCAGCTCCGAGGACATCACGGTGACAATGGGTCATCTGGATGTTGTGGAACGGCGATTCTGGGCACGGGAAACAAGCACTGACTGGTGGGACCGCATAGTGCTGCAGGTCTGGGACGAATCCCAGTGGCTGCGAAACTTTCGCATGCGGAAGGGGACTTTCATGGAACTTTGTGAGTTGCTGTCCCCTGCCCTGAAGCGCAATGACATCCGGATGCGAGCAGCCCTGACTGTCCAGAAGCGAGTGGCCATAGCCCTCTGGAAGCTTGCAACGCCGGACAGCTACCGGTCTGTCGTGAACCAGTTTGGCGTGGGCAAATCTACCGTGGGGGTTGTTGTGATGCAGATAGCCAACGCAATCGTCAAGGTACTGCTCTCAAAGGTAGTGACCCTGGGAAATGTGGAGGTCATCATAGATGGCTTCGCCGCGATGGGATTCCCAAACTGCGGTGGGGCTATAGATGGAACTCACATCCCTATCCTGGGACCGGACCACCAGGCCAGCCAGTACATCAACCGAAAGGGCTACTTTTCAATGGTGCTGCAAGCACTGGTGGACCACAGGGGACGTTTTACCAACATCAACGTTGGATGGCCGGGGATAATAACTCTTGGGGATGTGGAGATGCCTATAGTGATCCTTGGGGACCCAGCCTACCCGCTAATGCCCTGGCTCATGAAGCCCTACACTGGCGCCCTGGACTCTGAAAAAGAACTCTTCAACTACCGGCTGAGCAAGTGCAGAATGGTGGTGGAGTGTGCTTTTGGACATCTCAAGGGGAGATGGAGAAGCTTACTCACTCGCTGTGATCTCAGCGAAACCAATATCCCCATTGTTATAGCTGCTTGCTGTGTGCTCCACAATCTGTGTGAGAGCAAGGGGGAGACCTTTATGGCGGGGTGGGAGGTTGAGGCAAATAGCCTGGCATCTGATTACGCCCAGCCAGACAGCCGGGCGATTAGAAGAGCCCAGCGGGACGCCCTGTGCATCCGGGAGGCTTTGAAAGCCAGGTTCCACAGTGAGCAGGGTAACCAGTGACTTTTAAGTTTCTGTACAGAGAAGCTGAACCTGCCCCCGTTTCTTTACCCAGTTAAGGATGACTATCCTCTCCAGTTACAGACCCCCTCCACCCCCTTCCAAAAAAATAAAATCAGTTTTACTTTTATTATTGAACACCGTTGTCTTTAGTACTGTTTTCGCGGGAATCTTTGACACCGGGGACGCAGACTGTGGTGGGGAGCGGGTGTAGTGTACTGATGCAAATGATCCTTCTAAACTCCAGGAATGACAGGATTCACAGTAGCGGACTGGTTGTTTCAACGGAGCCTGCCAGCCCTCCTGAGTGGGACTGCGTGTATGTGGGGGCTATGTGACTTTATGGCAGGGGGAGGAGGGTTACAGATCCCCTGCTGCGTGGCTCTGTGATCCAGGACAAGGACCGCTGCATACGATCTGTAACTGCCCTCCCCCGCCACAAAGTCACAGAGCAACTAACCCCCCCCGCCCCCCACAGAACATGAAAACCACCTCCCAGACTGACCAGGGTAACTAGTCACTGCACTGTGTATGTGCCCTGCTGCTGGACCTGCCCCCACCTCTGTAGCCTGCTAAAGGTGACTGTCCTGTCCAATTACCAAGCCCCTTCCCCCCCTGCAGACAGACTCTCCCTCAAAACAGCATGACTGAAACAGTAATGAACAGAAACGTATTTTTTATTAACAACCACACATGAAACTGGGGGGTGAAACTTGGACGGGGGCTTGGGTGAGGCTGCCAGGAAAGGACTTTTCAAATTTTGGGGAATGACAGCCTTCTGGTGCTTGAGCAGTCTGCAGGGGTGGAGTGAGAGTTTTCACGGACTCTTCCGCCCCTCCTTCTTTGGACTTTGGGCGAGGGGGGTATGGGACTTGGTGGCGGGGGAGTGCGGTTACTGATAGACTGCAGCGGGGCTCTGTCCTCCTGCCTCCCCATTCCTGCAGAACATCAACAAGGCGCCGGAGCGTGTCCGTTTGCTCCCTCAGAAGTCCAAGCAGCGGTTGAGTCGCCTGCTGGTCTTCCTGCCGCCACCTCTCCTCACGTTCCATGTGTGTCCGGTGCATTTGGGACAAATTCTCCCTCCACTGGTTATGCTGTGCTGCCTGGGCTCGGGAGCAGCCCATTACTTCTGAGAACATGTCTTCTCGCGTCTTCTTCTTCCTCCGCCTAATGTGCGCTAGCCTCTGGGAGTGTGTTGCCAGGCTGGGTTGGGAGACAGTTGCAGATGTGGCTGTGGGAATGAGGAAAAGGCAGTGAATTCCTCCGAAAGATAAATGTAGTTGTGAATCAAGAACATAGTCTTTCTCTGTGAACAAGACCATGAACCACACCTATCACATGCGCACTGAGGACAAGGTCCAATTTTCGGACCTCGCCTTCAGTGCCTGGGGTTTTGCACTGCCGATCTGGGAACCGGGGCAGGACACGGTACTCTCTGTAGCAGGCAAACATGGTAAGCCGTAGACTTGTGGCAGATTAAAACTTTAGGAGTACCACTGGCCACCTTTCACATTGAAAGCACTGCCAGTCTGTGCTGCCAGCAATCGGCCAAGCAGTAACTCTGGCCCTGTCCCACCCCCTCGCGGATGTGCCAGGGAAAGATCCCTGGATGCTGGCCCTCTCCCGCCCCCACCGCGTGGCTGTAAACCAGCGGTCACAGTTCTGTAAAGGAATTTGTTGCAAGCAGTCCCAATACTAACAGTCCCCTACCTAATTCAAAGCAGGTTGTCATGAGCGACATTACCCTCATGAGGATCCCGGACACCGAGATCCAAAGGATGCTTCGAGAAAGCCTGCAGAGACCGGGGCCCTGTGCCGCCATGATATGCAAGGCACTGATCCCAGAGTACCTGCTTGTCTCCTGGCGCGGGAACGTCTCGTACTTCGGAGGACCAAGTAAAGCCGCTCTCCCCAGGAACCTGATGAACAGGCTATCCCATTACTTGCAGGAGAGCTTTGTGGAGATGTCCGTGGAGGACTACTGCTCTATCCCCGGACATATAGACAGGATTTTCATCTAGCTGCAGTAGCAGGGACTAAAGAGTGGAGCAGCTTGGGCAGCACAATCATGCACAACCGGACACTGTTTGATTTTTTTATAAATAGTTGTTACTGATTACTTAAGCGCCCAGGGAGCTTGAAGAAGAAATCATGAATCACAGATTGTTATTACTCTTAATATTCAAGTTTTGTAAAAAATAAAGGTTTATATGTTTAAAGCACTTACCGCTTGATCCTTCCCCTGAATCTGTGTCCGGGTTACATGCTGGGGAGGGTTGGTAGGGGATCTCTGTAAGGGTGATGAAGAGCTCCTGGCTGTCGGGGAAATCAGCTTGGTAAGCGCTGTCGACTGCCTCGTCCTCCTCATCTCCTTCCTCATCTTCCCCATCCGCTAACATGTCCGAGGAACCGGCTGTGGACAATATCCCATCCTCAGAGTCCATGGTCAGTGGTGGGGTAGTGGTGGCGGCCGCACTAAGGATGGAATGCAGTGCCTCGTAGAAACGGGATGTGTGGGGCTGGGATCCGGAGCGTCCGTTTGCCTGTTTGGTCTTCTGATAGCCTTGTCTCAGCTCCTTGATTTTCACGCGGCACTGCGTTGCATCCCGGCTGTATCCTCTCTCTGCCATGGCTTTAGAGATCTTCTCATAGATCTTTGCGTTCCGTCTTTTGGAGCGCAGCTCGGAAAGCACGGACTCATCGCCCCACACAGCGATGAGATCCAAGACTTCCCGATCAGTCCATGCTTGGGCCCTCTTTCTATTCTGGGATTGCACGGCCATCTCTGCTGGAGAGCTCTGCATCGTTGCCACTGCTGCTGAGCTCGCCATGCTGTCCAAACAGGAAATGAGATTCAAACTGCCCAGACAGGAAAAGGAATTCAAATTTTCCCGGGCCTTTTCCTGTGTGGCTGGTCAGAGCATCCGAGCTCGGACTGCTGTCCAGAGCGTCAACAGAGTGGTGCACTGTGGGATAGCTCCCGGAGCTATTAGCTGTGGCCACGACACACGAAAGGAAATAGAACACTAGGTTTGTGGTAGCTAGAGAGCTTTAAAAGCCTCAAGCTAAAAGCCTCCCAGGAAAACTTTTTTTGGGGTTTTTATTTTTATTTTTATTTTGTTTATAACACTTTTTAGTGGTTACATTTTTGCGCATAGAAAAGCCAGGCAGTATACAGGCACACAAGATAACAGACCCATCTCTTGAGCGCGTGAACACCAGCTGCGAGGGTAGGAATTAAATTAGCTAAAAAGTTTCCCAAACACAGACACTGAGGCGAAGGTCACTCCTGCCTTGTGGCCATGGAAACAGTGTGCCGCAACCATGGCTGACAATTTGGGAGCTAGCATTCCTACAATTAGCGTCGATTTCCATCCACACCAAGCCTAATTCGATATGGCCATGTCGAATTTAGCGCTACTCCCCTCGTTGGGGAGGAGTACAGAAGTCGAATTTAAGAGCCCTCTATGTCGAACTAAATAGCCTCGTGGTGTGGACGGGTGCAGGGTTAATTCGATGTAACGGCGCTAAATTCGACATAAACGCCTAGTGTAGACCAGGCCTTAGACTTTAACTTGAACTGAACCTGACCGTAGCCTTTTATGACTCCAGAAATGTTAGTTACTACCTCCCTGGATTCTATTTTTATTTGTGTTAAATTCCAAATTTCAGCCAGGAGCTACAATGTGAAAATAGCATTTCCAGCCTGACCAGAAGCAAAAAGTAGCAGGAATCTCACAGGAAAGCCTCTTCTCAATAGATTTCTTAGACTGTCTTTGAAGACCCAAAAAGTTTGGACACAGATTCAAAAAGGTGGATGCTTATCTAAACCGAACTACAAACTTTTTAGGTTAGGGTCTGTCCACTCAGAGTTGCTTGGAGAAGCAGGATTGTAATCCACTGTGCTATTACACCCAGGAGTTTACATACGAGTTTTTCTGTAAAAAATGTGGATGTTTACACTGAACATGCTGAGAAAAATCAGTGTTCCCACAGCAAGCACCTGTCAACAATGAATCTCATTTGCAAAACCTCCCAGTGGTAGACTCAGTATAAATGGTGAAGAAAAACATTACATGCTGGTCA
Source organism: Emys orbicularis (assembly GCF_028017835.1). Lineage (NCBI taxonomy): Eukaryota > Metazoa > Chordata > Testudines > Emydidae > Emys > Emys orbicularis. The sequence goes on along the minus strand of NC_088685.1, from coordinate 27,174,656 downwards.
CAAGAAAGACAAATTGATGTTCATTTACCTTGCAACATTATTTCTGATGGAATTGATAGAGGCTCCTGTTCATTCAGTATCTATTTATATTAGCATTTCCTGGCCACAAGTGACTGATATTTTTCCTAACGCCTCTGAAATGTTGAATGATCAGACAAATTTTGTTTTGGTTTATTCACTGTACTGTAGATTAGTGTGTGATAGTTTAGCTGCAACTAAAAATAGACCACATTCATTCATTTCCTACTGAGGTTTTGCACTGAGGCACTGTAATCCCTAACTTTACCAACTCCAGGAAGAAAGCAAATAGGATTTGGGGCCTGATCCAAAGCCCACCAAAGTCAATGCAAGTCTTTCCAATTACTTCACTGCACTTTCAATCAGGCGCTTTCCCCATATCCTTTCAAACAAAGAAAGGCCTCACTAGACTACATGTGGAAAACACACACTTCTTCCTGCATTCAGTGGAAAAACTTGCTACCAGGGAGGTCTACTTCATGAGGATGATTGAGCTGCTATAATATACATTTTGTTGTATCAAAATAAGCAAGTATTCATTTCAGTTACTGAGTTATTTTCTCTTCTAGTGACATTCATACCCCCACCCCCCAAAATGAATTTTGAACAAGAATTTTTTCCCTAAAAATTAGAGGTAAAGCTATAGCTAAGACTATAGGATCATCTTATGGTGAACTTTCCTTGCCTTTCCTGGTATCCCCCTCACCCTCCAAGCACCCCAACACTACATATAGAAATTATGTATGTCTATTGATGGTGTAACTGTACTGGAGAAGAATATTCCTGATTAAGTTGAAGAGTGATATATGTACTATTATTTAAGTTAGCTATCTTTTCAATAAGACCTGGCCAAATTTTTTTAAAATTTTTGTCATCAACATTTCAACAAAAATGTAGGGCCTCATTTTTGACCAGCTGTACATTGAATATATATTTTACAGCTATATTTTTACATTAGCTTGATGGCTGATGCTCCACCCAAAAACAACAGGGTAGAGCTGGGCGAAGAGGGGAACAACTGAAGAAAATAGCAGAGATGATATTTACTTTCTTGACTGAGAAGACATTGTCACCTTTCATTACTCACATTGCCCACAGAAGGGCCCTGCTAAGCTTAGGCCTTGCGCCTGTTCCCACCAGACTCAATGGCAACTATTGATGACAGTGGTGCAGGATCCAGCCCATAGTGCTTGGTGGAGTCGAGTTTGGTATGAGAAGACGTCTACAATAATTGAGTATAATTTTAAATTACATTAAACTATAGCTATCCAATTAACAGCTCTATATAGAATAGAGTAGATCCCAACACAACTCAAAATGACCCTTGTGGCATCTTAATGAAGATGAAAAGGAAAGAGGTAAAATCCACAGACTGCAGGAGCATCCAAGACTCTATACCTTATTGGGGAAGTTTTTGTCAGAAGAATCGGTTTGATATTATACTCCAGGATCTACAGTGAGAGAACAATATTTTGGGATACTGTTCTCCTCAGGGAGCTTCAATATTTATTAGATGTGATAGCTTTTGAGATATATGTTCCAGCTAAGAGTTTCATCCTTTCTTACTGGAAAAGTACATGCCTCCTAGATGGATTCCAATGAAGAAACTAGGCTAGAGAGTGTGTTGTAGCTATTTGAATATATTCAACATATACAAGACCTCTGACATGCTTAATGAGAGTTTAAGAAAATTATACTAAATTATTCTTGATGGCATCTGAAACCTAGATGTACTAACTCCTACTGCCGCTCAGGCCCAGATCCTCAAAGGTATTTAGGCACCTAACTCCCATTGATTTCAAAGAAAGTGAGAAGACTTTGAGGATTTCGCCCTCACTGCTTTCCCTCTACTGTAATGATATGAAGATACTTATGTGTTACTGTACTTCCAGGTCCAAGTATATGGTTTATTTTATATGTCTTGTCTTCGTGTGTGTGAGGGAGGGTTCATCTCACACAAGCCCCAAGTAGTTTAATGTGAGCCAGACGCGGGCAATTAATATGCTGCATCTGGAGGGGAGCCAGGGCTTGATAAAGACTAATTGCAGATACTGCCCAGCTGCAGGAAGAGCTGGGATAGGATTGTAAAGACCATAAGTAAGAGCAGGAGGAGGCTGCAAGGAAGAGGCTTACAGTCACTCTCTAGAAGGAAAGGGAGTTAGTTGGTGTGACACTGCACCCCATATTCTTCCTAGTTATATTATTATGATATATTTTATGTAAGATAAGTAATGCAAGGTGTCATTGGGAAAGTTGTGATTTGCAGAATATGATCAGCCCATTTGTATCCATATATCATTTTTGTATCTGAAGTTATGAATGTTGACTATGTATCTGCATTTCAAATGTAGTTACACCTGGGTAATGCCCACTAGACAAGATGCTTTTAGTCTAGATAGTGGCTGGGGAATGGGCCATTAAGGAAAAACAATCGGCCTTAGGAGAAGCTTATCCCCCACTTGATGAGCCTTCCTGAGAATGCCCCAGAGATCCTGTAAGCAATGGCTGCTATCACTCTACAAGGACATGTAACCAGATCACATGTCTATGGAAGCCATCTTGGGATATCAGTATTTTTCCACAAATTGGTCTGGGAACCAAGTTTTGAAACAAAGGATTCCCACCATATGCTTAAACTATATAAGGCAGGGGTGACATAATCTGGGACTCTTCATTCCCCACCCAGAGACTCCTGGAAACACCTGATGAACAAAGACTGAACTGGGGGAAGTGCTGGATGCAGGTTAATGTGATTACTGGCCTGTGAATGAAGCCTGGAGAAATCCAATCTGTAAAGCTAATGCAGCTTGTGCCTTAAGAATTTGCAGCCTGTTTGTATCATCTCTTAGATTGGATATGAATTAGCAGATTCTCACCCTATCTAGTATATTAAGCTTAGTTTGTGTTTTTGTTTATTTGCTAGGTAATCTGCTTTGATCTGTTAATCCTTATAATCACTTAAAATCTATCTTTTGTAGTTAATAAATTTGTTTTTGCTTTATCTAAACCAGTGAGTTGGAGTGAAGTGAATGGGAATCTTAGCTCAAGAGGCAAAAGTTATTGCATATTCCTCTCCACATTGAGGGAAGGGGGCGAACTTTGTGAGCTTACACGGTACAGTTCCCTGTGCAGCGCAAGATGGTATAATTTTGGGTTTATACTCCAGAGGGGGTGCATGCCTGGGGAGCTGGGAGTTGCCTTAGCTGTAGCCTTTCTATTGTTGGTTCATTTCAGGGGCTGAACAGACAGCCTTCATGTAACTGCAGCTGGGTGTGTCCCTATCTCTATGAATGCTGGTGAAAATGGAAGCTAAAGGGCTTTGTAGCTTGTCACACCAGTACAGTGTTAGAGGGAGTCAGGCTGGTGGGTCAGGGGGCTCAGTGGTACCCCAGTTCCAGGTGGCACCCGGGGGGAGCCCATCACAGTGGCATAGTCGTACAGGATCATATGCACAGCCGCTTGCTCTGAGTGAGATTTGCACTTCCTGCACTGGTGGTGATTTCAAGTGAGTTTTAAGTGTGGTGGCTTGAGATCAGTCAAAGAGATTACCAGTTTGTTATTTTCTGTTTGCTTATTTCAGGAAAGGATAGAAAAGAAGCAAAATGAGTTAAAGTGAAACTGGTAAGAAGCTGGAGCTGTGCAGATTTCAGGCAGAAGAGAGGGGAAAAGAACACAAAAGACTTATGGAATTAAAACAGATGGAAATTAATGCGCAAGAAGCTGCACACTGAAGCGCCATGGAACTGCAAGCCAAAGAAAATGGAAGAGAAGGAAAGAGAGGAAGCATCAACTGAACTTGATAGAGAATCAGAACCAGAACCCCCCCACACCAGGGAGTCCCACCTCTCCAAAAATTCACAAATGGGAACAATTGTGTCCTGCATACAGTGAGATGGGATATTGCTGAATATTTTATCACCTTTGAGAGGCTGTGTGTACTTTATGAAATTCCTGAGGACCAAAAGATGCCCACTTTGGTTGCAAACTAGTCTGGGAGAGCTCTGGATATATTCAATAAGATGTAGTTAGAGATGCTTCAGCTTATGGCAAATTCAAGGACATGGTTTTAAAACAGTATCAGATTACACCTGAAAAATATAGAGTAAAATTTAGAAGCTTTAAGAGGGGTGCTGGGATGAGTAATGTGGCATGTGTAAACCAGATGAAAGATTTTAATGGATAAGTGGATAAAGGGAAAAGGTGTTACAAGCTTTGAAGGAATGTGTGATCTTGTTGCTCAGGAACGTTTCCTGAGTACATGGAGAGATGATGTGAAACAGTGTTTATGGGATAAAAAGGTGAAAACTTTTGATGAACTGGCTACTCTAGCTGATCAATTTGAGCAAACCCAAGCATCTACTGCAAACAAACCACAGACAGAGAGGTTTAAACCTGGTGGGAAGCAGAGTTCCCATTTTACCCCAGGAAGAAAGAGGGTAGCTGGGAGGCTGGATGCTCACCACCCCCAAACCATTCCTCTAGTCCTCTTCCCAAATCTCTTGTAAAAACAGAGGAGCCCAGAAGGTGCTATCACTGTAATTCTACAGAACACCTGAGGAATAAATGCCCTGTGCTGGGAAGGAACAAGCAGTAAGCAACTCATGGGACTGCTGCTACTCAGAGCACAGAGGCACCTCAGGCAATTGCCACTTATCATACAGGGTTTGTAAAAGTAGCCTCTGCCCTGCCAGGCATGAAGCACATAAAGGGTGTCAGGATTAATGGCAGAGAACACCTGAGGTGAGCTACACTGCTGTGAGAGCTGTGAATTGAACTTAATATATGGAGATATACCTATCTCATAGAGCTGGAAGGGACCCCAAAAGGTCAGCACATCCAGCCCCCTGCCTTCACTAGCAGGCCCAAGTACTGATTTTGCCCCAGATCCCTAAGTGGCCCCCTCAAGGATTGAACTCACAACCCTGGGATTAGCAGGCCAATGCTCAAACCACTGAGCTATCCCTCCCCTATACTTCTGTGTATGTATAGTTGGGAGAACATAGCAAGTGATGAAAATATTTACTTGTCATATTTTTAGCTTACAAAGGTAGTTTGGATCATAAAACTAATGAAAAGGGCCAACCAAAGGACCGAGGGTAAAAACTCTGCAAGCTACTGCTATACAGATTTAAACAGTGTAACTATAACTAGATGTAACATCCCTTGTTCCTAGAATGCAATCATTTAAAGGAGAGTAGAGTACATTTGTTTTGCCTAATTTTGAACCCATTCCAACATGGCAGGTTTGAAAGCTCAGCTTAAACACAAATCTGATTTATTGGGTTCAGGTTACTATGGGAAAAGGAACCAAGAAAAAAATCAATGTTAAAAATAGGGGGAAATGGAGTGGGAAACTACAGAGAGACTGAGAAATTAGGAAGGGGAAAAGAGAAAAAAATGTTAGGAGCTGAGCTGCACACTTTCTCAATCCACTTGCTGGCTATTGTAAAGTAGAGAGAGTCCTTTTAACCCTGCTCTTCGTTATTTAATAATTTGGCTTTTAATTCAAGCACAATATTTGAAGATAGGCAATTACACTCATACATGGTAGACAAAGATAAAATTCAGGCATTCACTCTCCAGCAACTGGCTCAGGTTTCAGAACTTCTTAGCATTAATAGTAATATCTTGCTCTTGTATAGCATTTTTCATCCATAGATCCTGGAGTGCTTTACTGTGTCATTATTCTCATTTTACAGATGGAGAAACTGAGACATAGGGAGGAAAAGTGACATGCCCATGGTCACCCAGCAGCAAAGCTAAGACTTGAACCTACATCCCCCATGTCCAGCTTCAGTACTCTAGCCACTAGGCCACACTGCCTCGCTGCTTAAGCTTTATCATACTTTGTGAAACAATTTATAGCTGCAAGGGAATGTTTGCATTGAATTTTCATAGCTCAGCATCTGAGTAATTTGTCTCTCTCTGTTCCCACTTAGATCCTCCCTGTTATAAATGTGAGAGCTGCTGCTCAAACAGGACAAGCTCTCTTTCACCCCACTGTGATGCAAGGTACATTTCTGATATGAAAAACAAGCAGGTTTTTTATTCTTCTTTTTCTTCTTCTTCCAAAAATGGTTTAAAAAAAAAAGATTCAATATTTTTCACCCTTACCTTAGGTGCAAAACTTTCCCTACAGTTTTCATAGCAAATAGTGGTGATGTCCTGCTGCATCGTCCGTCTGGTGACTGCCTAGAATTTTCTTCCCACTGTCCAATCCACCTGTTTAGAATTACTTCTGAAGCATGTAAACATTCTCCATTTCTTTCTCTCTCTGTGTGTTTTAATTTCCTGTGGATAGTTCCATCGTGAGTCCTTTTGTTGCTCAGTATATGCCTAGTTTTGACAACCTTATATTTCCCCCCAGAACTCAAGGGAGGAATACACAGTATGTATTATACAGTAACAGGAACAAAAGGCAAAAATAAAGACCTATCTTTCTTAATTTTAAGGCCATGTTTTCAGATATGAGTTGTCCACATTGTACCTGGAAATAAACATTTGCATACATGAATGGGCATTTGTTCAGTGGAGCTGTTTGGCAAATCCAGCTCCCACTTCTCGCTGCTTTCTGGGGAGGTGGATTATCTAAACTGATGGGAGAACCCCTTCTGTCTGCATAGGTAGCATCGACATGGAAGCACTCCCACAGGGCAGCTTCAAGTGTAGACCAGGCCTGAGATACTTTTCCAGACCTGAAAAAGAGCTCCATGTAGCTCAAAAGCTTGTCTCTTCACCAAAAGAAGTTGGTTCAGTAAATATATTACCTCACCCACCTTGTCTCTGCAAACACATAGTCACACAAGTACCTGCAAAACTTTATATTTTGTTTGCAGAAAAAAACTCCTTAAAAATCATGTGTTTGTGTAAAATAAATGAAATAGGTTGTGAATCCTGTCAATGTGACTTTGCAGTTCTTATTAAAATTACAAATACTTTTAATGAAGCGTTTGTCTAGCTGGTTTTGAAACACTAATTTTTGGTGTAAAGATAGTTTGTGTACAGAAAGGTTCAGAACTGGCAGTCCTGTAATTATCTATAGATCCAACCCACTACTTTTTTTAAACTGCTACAACGACCCCTCTCTCCTCTATAGAATAGATGATAAAGGGGAGAATGTTTCCAATTCTGTGTTTCCTGCAGGCAGTCCAGTGTGTGAAACCTACCATTGATTTAAATATGACTGGGGAGAGGCTTGCCATATTAAAAAATGCTTAAATAACGTTCCAGTATCCTTGTGAATACGACCTATGACCTATTTATTGTGGTGAATGTAGTTGTACTTGCTTTTAAAAAATAATGTTATCTACATCTGGTTGTCCAGCAAAGACATGAGAAAATGGCTAAACTTTGCTTGGATGTAGTTTCCTACTAGACTGCCAAGGGGATTGAGCATCATGAGGGCAACATGCTCAGAGCAAGCACTAAGATAGGTGGAGAAGAAAGGTTGGAGAAAGGAGTCAAAGCAACAGTGTTAAGCCTGGATAAGAAATTCAGGATTTGGCCTGTTGCTATTAATCAATGAAGAAGGGAAGGATTTTGACTGAAGTAAACAAGCGATTACTAACGTTCTATGGGACATGAAAAATTTAACAGTTTTCTACCATTTGGCTCATCTGCTCTCCTCTACCTCTGTACTATTCACCAGTACATGTTGCATTTAGGCACTCCTGCTCTATTCAAGGAGACTTAGAAGGAAGACCAAAAAATCACCCCTCAATCTCTTCAGATAAGATTTTTTAAACCTTAAAGAGGGTGTAAACAGCTATAGTTACAGAAGGCATTTGAGTGAAAGGAATGCCACTTTGCACTGAGTGTTCTATGAAAGCATAAGCTTTTCATACTATATTCAGGCTTCCAGTTAGAATTTGTCACTTCAGATGCTGTATTTGAACATTTGCCATCCTTTAACACTGTATCTTCAAAAACCCAGCTCCATTGGTTTTGAAATGCTTCCTCTCCCTTTCAATGATCATTCAAAGCAGTTTGTCTATGATCCTACTGAACTCATAATGGTGTAATTTCTTATAAAATGGAATGTATCTACATTACAACCTCAGTTACCCTATTATGAATTATGGGAAACTTCCTATTGCCTGAATCAGGGCCATGTTCCTGCAGTTTTACCTTTGACTTCAATGGCACCAGGATTTCACCCATAGAGTTTAATGTGATTACTTATGCGAGTAAAATTATGCATGTGCTAAAGTGTCAGCATGTATCCAAAACCTAGCAATGTTTCCCCAAGGCATTCTACTAATACTGATAATATAATAGTTATAAATAAAGTAGACATGGAATTTTGAGGTTAAATTATTATTGCTTTCATATTTCATATTTTTCTTGATCTGACTCTCCCTGTAGATTTTGATAAGAAAGTGTAATGGTTTCTTCATCTATATTTTTCTATTTTATTCTCATTTGAGAAATAGGGTATGATACCTCCCCTGTTGAATATTTTAAGGTCCTCACATCAAACAGATGCACTTGAAATTCCAATCTGTGCCAAATTTTCAAAAAGATCTCTGAAACTGTGCCCAGAATATTTACAAGGGAATCCATTTCCACATTCCATTTCTATCTTAAACAGTCTCCTAGGCTCTCTATGGGTATGTCTACACTTCAAGCTAGACGTATAAATTCCAGCTTGAGTGGACATACCTGCACTAGGTCTGATTGAGCTAGCATGCTAAAAATAGTATAGCCATCATAGTTTGAGCAGTAGGAGGAGCTAGCCACCCCAAGTATGTAGCTAGAGTCTTGATCAGGCTTGTACTGGGGTGGGTAGTTCCTCCCAGCACTAATGCTGCCTTGGCTACACTCTGCTTTTAGTGCATTAGCTCAATCAGAGTTAATGTGAATATATCTCCTCAAGCTGGAATTTACATCTCCAGCTCAACGTGTAAATATACCCTCAGGTATGCTGGCGGATTCTCATGTCCTCAGAGAAGCCCTGGATAGCGAGAGCACAAAGAAGATTTAAAGCCACCACAGATGCTCCTCCCCCTTGTCTATAAATGCTGTGCTGTGCCTTTTATAGGGGAGACTCTCATCCCTGAAGCGTAATACAGAGTTTTGTTTTTTTTAATTAGTCAGTAAAACTTTAAAAACAAAAAGAACAGCACTGCCCAACTAAAGGACAAACTACTTTACGTTCTTATGAAAGTTAGTATATATTATAAAAATTCCAACACTTTTTGCTGTATGGTAAAAAGTGACTGAGAATTCCCATTTGTTAGAGAGTACCAGTAAGAGAATACAGTGTTGTTATATTTTAGTTACAGATTTGTAATAATGTTTTATGCAGTTTCCAATGAAATAGAGAATTTTACAATTAAGTATATGGTTATGGAAGAGGGTTACTTAAATTACCGTTTGATCCATGAACATATTAAAAAATTAAGAGTAACCAAAGAGTAAGCATGATATTCTCAGTAACAAATTCCAAGTTTGGAAATTGCATTTGTACTCTTTAAAATACCATTACAATCGATTAGCCAAGCTATTATCATTATTCACCTTAAAGATGAATAAGGGAACAAAGTCCCTGGCCAAAAGAATGAATTACAGCAGTTCAAAATTTTTCATTCAAAACTTTTTTTGATGAAAAATGGTCTTATTTTTAGAAACGAAAATTTTCAAATTCTCTGATTTTTCAGTAAAAATGGAAAAACAATAAACTGTGTTTTAGTTTTCATTTTTTGTTTTCTTCCTCCTTTTTCCAATTCTTTCCTCCCTCTCTTCGCCCCCTTATTTCCTTATTTCTATTTTGCCTTGGATACAAAGGGGAAAAAGACAGAGAAAGGGGTGAAAAAAACAAAAACAAAAAATGAAAATAAATTTTCAGATGTTAATTTTATTGAAAATTTGGAAAAAAAAACCCTCTAATTTCTTTTGCAAATGTATTTGAAAAAAAGTAGTCTATTTTCTTTTAATGGACTTTAAAGAAACAGATTTTACCAGCCTCTAAGATAATGTGTTCTTAGAAGGGACCCAAAGGAACCTCCATGCAACCTTGAATAAGTCCCATCATCTTTGTGTCACAGTTTCCCCTATCTTTAAAAGAGGAGGAGAACAATACTTATTTTCCATTATAAAACATGTTTGGGTCTATAGATGAAGTTACTATGCATGAGCTAATTATTATTATTCATTTTAAAAATATGGGAGAAATCACTCAATGTAGGGTTTTTGTACTAAATATTATTGAAGAAAAGGCAATTGTTTTACATATTCTGTGTGAGGGAGATGTATGTCTGCTAGATGACATTTGAGAAGATGCCCTGTCTTGCAGAGTACCAGATGCTGGCTGAGGCTGCATAGTCTACCTATGGAATTTTTTCTTATCTGTCCAGAAACACAGACAGCATATAAATGACACTATCTTCTGCAGCAGACCTTTGGGAACAATTGGTAAAACAATAAAGCAAAAGAGGCTAAATTCTAGATAACTATAAAATGGGATCTTGACATGAGAGTCCTACTGCAGTCTTTTTATTAAACTTTTTTAAAAAAAAACATTTAATATGAGGGGAGGACTAAAGATAATGTCTTAGCCTTAGGGGGAAAAATGAGGTGAAAGGTCAAGAGCAATTTAACAGTTGTGAAGATGAAGAGATAAAACAGGATGTATATCAATTTTCTGCAGTAACAATTGTCCACATGAGTGATAACAAGCAAGCCATGGGTGCCAGCAATCTGCAGTAAGCTGAAAATAGGGGAGGTATTTTTCAAACAGCAGGCAAATGGATGCTGAAAGATTATAAAACATCTAGCAACAACTAGTGTAATCTTGACAATTTATTTTATCTAAGAATAAGTCAATGGGATTTGAAGTCAATGGGCAACCAAATGGTTCAAATTAAGTACCTGCAAGAGCACTTTGCTGGATCAGAATCTAAGTGTCTCCTCTGTACTGGTCACACTCTCTCACTCATGGACTGCCCCCCCTATGGCAGCAGCTGCTGGTTCATTTTGAGAAAGAGGGAGTCTTTCCACTTTCTCTGTGCATGGGCAAATTGCCTACCAGTCACAGTTGTACCTTCTGCTCCGAAACAAGTAGAAAGGCAAATTAGATAATGCACTGCTGCTTGTGATAGTGTAACACACACACCTTCAGGGTGTGGTGTTCTGTCCCATCTAGTGGTACCGAGACCACTTAGAGAGAGATTAATGAGTCTGCTCTACAACCTTAGCTAACGGCCATATGGCTTTTAGCTCATGCAGTAGAGGCTCATGCACTAAGCTCCAGAGGCCCCAGGTTCGATCCCACCTGCTGACGACCAGGGTCTGTCAGTGTTACAAGTGGGGCTCTTAGGGCATGTCTACACTTACCTTCAGAGCGATCGATCCAGCAGAGGTTGATTTATTGTGTCTAGTGAAGATATGCTAAATTGACTGCTGAGCACTCTCCTGTTGACTCCGGTACTCCACCGGAGCGAGAGGCGCAGGCAGAATCAACGGGGGAGCATCAGCAGTCGACTTACCACAGTGAAGACACCATGGTAAGTAGATCTAAATATGTCAACTTCAGCTACATTATTCACATAGCTGAAATTGCGTAACTTAGATCCATCTCCCCCCCCCCCGTAGACCAGGCCTTAGCTAAGGCCATAGAACAGACTCATTAATCTCTCTCTAAGTGGTCTCAGTGCCACTAGATAGGACAGACCACCACACCCAGGAGGTGTGTGGGTTACAATAGCACAAGTCACAAATCCCTCTTTAGGGCAACACAATATCAAAATATGTGTGCATTTTGTGCAAACAGCTCACAGCCCTCAGTTACAGAGTACAGGCTCTTAAAAACAAAGTGGCTGACTTGGAGGAGCTAAGGAAGACAGAGAAGTACATAAAAGAGACTTTTCGGGACTCAGCAGAGGAGTCCCACCTCCAGTCTGAAGCCTCTATGCCATTGAGGAGGATGAAGGAGGATGGGGAAGGAGGGAAATGATCCAATAGTTGGGACCCTCCTTCCAGATGATGTCATGGTATCGTCTCACTGAGGATACTTCTCCAGGGGAGGGAACCCTTCTATTAGGAAGAGACAGATAATGCTAAAGGGAGATTTGATTGTTAGAAATGTAGATAGCTGGGTTGGTGATGACCAGGAGAACCGTATGGTGAACTTTCTGCGGGTGCAAAGGTTGTGGACCTCTTGAGATATCTAGACAGACTTATGTGCAGTGCTGGGGAGGAGCCAATGGTCATGGTAAATGTAGGTAACAATGACATAGGAAAGGTAGGAGAGAAATTCTGGAGACCAAATTTAGGCTACTACAGGGGTCGGCAACGTTCGGCACGCGGCTCGCCAGGGTAAGCACATTGGCGTCCCGGGCCAATGGGGGCGGCAAGAAGCGGCGCAGGCGAGCGATGTGCTGGCCGCGGCTTCTTGCCGCCCCCATTGGCCCGGGACGGTGAACCGCGGCCAGTGGGGACCGCGGCCAGTGGGGGCCGCGATCGGCCGAACCTGCCGCGTCAGCAGGTAAATAAAACTGGCCCGGCCCGCCAGGGTGCTTACCCTGGTGAGCCGCGTGCCGAACGTTGCCGACCCCTGGGCTACTAGGTAAGAGATTAAAGTCCAGGACCTCCTGGGAGCATTCTCTGAAATGCTTCCAGTTCCACACTCAGGGCCAGTTGGACAGGCAAAATTGCAAGGTGTTTGGTGGAGGTATTTAGGTTTATTAGGAACTAGGCTTCACCTAAACCAAAATGAAACCAGATAGCTGGCATGTAAAATTTAAAAAGGTCATAGAAGAGTTTTTAAACTGAGGGCTGGGGGAAAGCTGACAGGTGTGGAAAGGGGAACATGGTTTAGACAGAGACATCCCATAGGGGAGGATTTATTAAAGGGGATACTCTATATCCTAGTAAAGAGGAGTGAATAGTGGTATAGGTAGGAATTGAAGAGAATCAAATGCAAAAAAAGTCCCATTCAATTACATCACATGAAGGCAAACAACTAAATATTGACAAATTTTGTAAGTGCTTATATACAAATGCTAGAAGGCTAACTATTAAAATGGCTGAATTTGAGTGCCTGGTATTCAATGAGGCTATTGGTATGATAAGCATCAAAGAAACTTGGTGGAAGAATGATACTTAATGGGGTGTGGTAGTAGCAGGGTACAAAATATATAGGCATGACAGAGTACATCACACTGTTGAGGGAGTGGCACTATATGTGAAAGAAAGTATAGAGTCAAATATAGTAAAAAATCATAAATGAATCAATCTTAACCATAGCCTCTTTCAGGACAGAAATTCCATGCTTGAATAATAATAGCATAGCAGTAGGAATAGACTGCCAACCACCTGACCAGGAAAGTGATAATGATTGTGAAATGTTCAGGGAGATTAGAGAGGCTACAAAAACAGAAACCCTGAAAATAATGGGGGAATAATGACTGAGAACATGTAACCTCAGCATGGGATGCAGAGATAAAATTTCTAGATACCTTTTGCAGTGTACACATCCCGGTGTGACAGGTTGGACCCCTCTATCAGAGTGCCACCAGATGTGCTGGGGTCCCACCGAGCCCACCTGTCCCAACAGCCTGGGTTTCCCTTATCTGTGTTGCTGTGACCGGTTCTCAAGCCTTTTTCCAGCACACATACACAGGTAGGGACACACCCAGCTGTAGAATCACACAGAGCATGCAATCAGCTCTCTGTGGGAGGGCTCTGCTCAGGGAATGCCCAGCTCTCCTGCGCACACACCCTCTGGAGTGTAAACCCAAAATAATATTGGCTTATGCTGTATAGAGAGATCGGTACAGTGTAAGCTCATAAAAGTTCCCCCCTCTCTCAATGTGGAGGGAGATATGCACAGCTCTTTGCCCCTCTTCCCCCACCCCAGTTATGAATTGCACACACTGGTTTTTGAAATAAACAAGAAATAAGTTTATTAACTACAAAAGGTAAATTTTAAGTGATTATAAGGGACAGCAAACAGAACAAAGCAGATTACTGAGCAAATAAAAGAAAACATGCAGCCTAAGCTTAATTCACTAAGGAAACAGGTTACAAAACATAATTTCTTACCATAAATGTTGCTTTTGGCAGGTTGCAGAGTTTCTGCATCTTAGCATTCCAATTATTTCTCTTTACAGACTAGAACCCTGTCTCAGCCTGGACTCAGCCCTTGCCTTTCCCCAGTTTAGTTCCTTTGTCTCTTCAGGTGCTTTCAGCAGTCTTCCTTCCTAGGCAGGGAGGCAATGGAGAAGAGCCCTCGTTGACTCCCTTCCCCAGCCTTAAGTAGGATTTACATAAGGAGGGAATCCTTTGTTTCCAGTGGAAAAATACCAGCAGTGTCCAAGGTGGTACTCCCTACCAGCTGACATCATCAAATGACCCTGCAGTGTCAAAGCAACATCCCAGGAGGCTCCTCAGAAAGGTGGGAGATTAGTATCTTCAAAGTTCTATTGTCCTTCTTAAATGGCTCATTCAGGCTGATTGCTTACTGTCTGGTGAGCATTCCCCCAAGTACACACACACACAGTTGTAATTGTTACATAGTCAATATTCCTAACTTCAGATTCAGAAATGATACATGTATACATATTGGATAATCACATTCAGCAAATCATAACCTTTCCAATAATACCTTATGTGACCCATCTTGCATAAAATACATCTTAATTATGCTATATTCATATCATAACAGTATTTCTATGAAAATATGGGGTGTAGCGTCACACACTCCATCCCGTGTGCGGGGTTATGTATGGTGAGAAGAAGGGAAAAAACTGTTTGGCAGCCAGTTAGGTCCTGTGTTCATGACCCTGACTATAAAAGGTGGCAATACGGTCTAGTGGCTGGAGTCAGTAACGTGGCCCTTCCACTCAGGACAGTATTGCCTAATGGCCAGTCATTAAAGTAACCCACCTTTGTGTGATTGCGTGGCCAATTGGCCCGTTGAGGAAGTGGGGCACCACTTTGGGGGGGGGGGTGGCGCCAAGGGTAGGGGAACTTGGACCCTTCCTGCTTCTCTGAGTCCCAGCCCAGGGCCCTGGCAGTGGTGAAGGTGCTTACCACCAAGTCAGCGGGTATCCTCTGGAAACACGCTGACTGGTTCCCCAGTTCACTCACTGGAGAAAAGTCTAAGTCCCCTAGGGTGCTTCCTATCCTTTCTCCCTCAGCAAGACTCCACGGTCCAAAGAGTTTTAAAAGAGCTGGCTGAGGAGCTTGCTGGACCATTAATGTTGATTTTCAATAGGTCTTGGAACACTGAGTAATTCAAGAAGACTGAAAGAAAGCTAAGTGCTAATAATTAAAAAAGATAAACATGATGACCAGATAATTATAAGCCGGTCAGTGTGACACTGATCCTGAGAGAGCTAATGCAGTAGCTGATATGGGGCTCGATTAATAAAGAATTAAAGAAAGGAAATATAAATAATGCCAATCAACATGGATTTATGGAAAATAAATTCTGTCAATCTGTTAATATCTGTTTTTAATGAGATTACAAATTTGGTTGATAAAGGTAACAGTGTTGATGTAATATACTTAGATGTCTATAAGGCATCCGATTTGGTACCACACGACATTTTGATTTAAATAATGGAACAACACAAAATTAATTTAGCACATATTTAATGGATTAAAAGCTGCTACTTGATAGGGGAAGCAATGGGGAATCAGAGCAGGTATGATTCTAGTGGGTTCCCACAGGGGTAGTTTCTTAGTCCTACAATATTTAATATTTTTTATCAGTGACCTGGAAGAGAACATACAATCATCACTGAAAAAGTTTGCAGATGACACAAAAAGTAGGGGAGTGGTAAATAAGGAAGAGAATAGGTCACTGATATAGAGTGATCTGGATTGTTTGGTAAGCTGTGTGCAAGCAAACAATATGTGTTTTAATACAGCTCACTGTAAATGTATACATATAAGAAAAAAGAATGTAGGCCATACTTACATGATGAGAGACTCTATCATTGGAAGTACTGACTCTGAAAATGACTTGGGGGTGGATAATCAGCAGAAAATGAGCTTGTGGTACAGTGCTGTATCCAGCAGGGCTAATGCTATCCTTGGACGCTATGGTGCTGGCATTCTCTTCGGCTACCAGTGTCTCCCTGTCAGCTAGCCTCGGAGGGTCTCCGGTAACTCAGCATTCCAGATGGGTGTCACAGTCCTAAATCCCTTTGGGGGTATAACAATCAAAACAAATTGTTCCTTGACCTTTGGGATCAATTATACACAAAATATCTCTTACTCTTTCTGGTTTATATTCCTGGTCTGGGATTGAATCAGGAGGGGGTCCTTCTTAGTTTTTGCCACTGATTGCAGCCAGTAATAGGTCCTGGCCCAGTCTAGTTCATCTAGCTGGTGCCTAAGGAGCATCCCTCCTCACTCCTCTGACTCCAGCTAGGAACTGACGTGCTGACAGCAGGCAGTATTTTTTATTTGGGTACACTGGGGCTTGATCAGTTGTTGCTGGTCCCCAGCCCTTCTGCCTGCTAGAGGACCAGATCTCCCTAATTTCCACAATGGCTTCTCTTTTCTTCACAGATAACTGTTTTCTGGGGCAGGGTGCCACAGAGTAGCCAGACCTCTAGCAGTGGGCCACAAAGGCCTGGTAACACACTGTCACAGATACATAAACAGGAATCTTAAGTGAGAGCAAACAGGTTATTTTACATCTGTAGTTAGCACTGGTGCCACCTCTGCTGGAATCCTATGTCCAGTTCTGGTGTCTGGAATTCAAGAAGGATGGTGATAAATTGGAGAGAAGAGAAGAGCCACGAGAATGAGGAGTAGAAAAGATGCCTTACAGTGATAGACTCAAGGAACTCCGTCTGTTTAGCTTAACAAAAAGAAGGTTAAGGAGTGACTTGATTACAGTCTATAAGTACCTACATTGGGAACAAATATTTGACTGGTCTCTTGAATCTAGCAGAAAAAGATATATCATGCTCCAATGGCTGGAAATTGACGCTAGACGAATTCAGACTGGAAATAAAGTGTACATTTTAACTGTGATGATAATTTACCATTGGAACAATTTACCAAGGTTTGTGGTGGATTTCCCATAAATAGCAATGCTCTAGCAATTATTTTGGGAAAGTTCTATTGTCTGTAATTTAGAGCAAGTCAAACTAGATGATCACAGTGGTTCTTTCTGGCCTTAGAATCTATTCCTTGTGGTATCATAATAATTGCTCTGATGAGGACATCTAATTTAGGAAATTTGTAAATGTGCTGATAGACTTAATAGTTACACTGGTTTGGTTTAATGTATTTTTGATATATATAGTGCATTGGTACCCTTTTATAGACAGCCTATTGAACTAATAATTATAGGCTAAATTTTGCTCCCAGTTAGTCTGCAGGAGAGTGAGAGTAGGTCTGGGTGCTGCTGTGGATTTACAGTGATGTAACTGAGATACAAACTTTGCCTGGATTATTTATAAACCAAGTAAGAGGATCCTGTCTCTTTCATGCCATCTTCCACAATTATGTAGGTGCTTTACTGGTGACTAATTTACATCCTGGATAATATCAGTTGGAAAACTGGCAGTTATTGATGTCTGGATGAGGTCATTAGCATGATATTTGGATGAAAATATCTTTTGGGGCAAACACTTTAGACCAGCAGTAGTGAGCTCATGTGCTACTCCCCTCATTGACTCAATCCTATGATTGAGAGTTTATACCTCAGAGTAGTTTTGAACAATTGTTCTTCTGTTCAGAGTCTGATAGACTTCCATCTTGTTCAACTTGTATATGGTGCCATTAGAAGGGTTAGGAGAAAGGGTTGTTTTCTGTCTGCTTGTGACAACTAGCTCTATATCTTCAACTCATCTGACTCAGCCAGTGCTGCCAAACCCCTTACCCAGTGTTGCTATGGATCCGGGCATGGATGAGGGCAAGAGGAAGCATAATCCAGACATGACTAAGACAATATTACGAGGCAGGAGAAAGCAACTAGAAGATGGACTATATTTGTTCCTCACTTTCTGGGGGTACTGTCAGATGGTCATCTAAGACCATTGGTAGGAAGAGGCATGACGAGGGTTGGAATTTGTAGCTAGAGTTGGGTGGGAAATGGTTTCCCATTCTGAGAAATTTTTTGAGAATTCAAATTTTTTTCCCTGTCCCAAAACTAAACAAAAACGTAAAATCTTACAGTTTTCACAACCCACCAATCTTAAAAAACAAACAAAAGAATTAATTCTAGTCAATCTAAATATTTTGTTGGGATAAAAGATTGAAACATTGACTTTTTAAAATTATATTTAACTTAAATTTCAAAGCAAAAGCTTAAAAACATTTTTAAAAGGTCAAAAGGGGATGGTTCAATGATTTTAAAACTTTTTTCTCAAATTATTTTTGGAACAAGAGATTCATCAGAACAGATCCTTGAGTTTTGGGAGCAGTTTTGGTTTTCATGAATTGGTATTTCTAGATGAAAACATGTTTTGCTGAAAATTTCCCAACCAGCTCTATTTGTGGGTATGCAAAGGTATTATGTGGATTTGATATGCATCTCAGGTTGCTTATGTCTGGGTTTTGGGATATGGGTAAACTGCTGGCTTTGGTCCTGATCCAGCATTCAATGAAGCCACCAAGAATCTTTCCCCTGACTTGAATAGCCATTGGCTTAGGGTTTTATATTTTATGTCACTGCAGTTTTAAATAATTTCAAATGCATGTAAAAGCCAGAAGTGCCTTTTCCATTTCCCCCCCATCATATTAGTTGTAAGTAGAAATAAAATAAAATAACCATGTGCAGAGCCCCCACCGCCACCCCGCCCTCCGCCCAGGCGTACGTTGGTCATCCGACACATGGACATTAGGAACAACTTCCTAACTGTCAAGGTGGTTAAGCACTGGAATAAATTGCCTATGGAGCTTGTGGAATCTCTATCATTGGAGATTTGTAAGAGCAGGTTAGACAAACACCCGTCAGGAATGGTCTAGATCAGGGATCGGCAACCTTTGGCACAGGGCCCGCCAGGGTAAGCACCCTGATGGGCCGGGCCACTTTGTTTACCTGCCGCATCCACAGGTTCGGCCGATCGCTCCCACTGGCCACGGTTTGCCACTCCAGGCCAATGCGGGTGGCGGGAACCGGCGGCCAGCACATCCCTCAGGCCATGCCGCTTCCCACAGCCCCCATTGGCCTGGAGCGGTGATCTGCAGCCAGTGGGAGCCGCGATCGGCTGAACCTGTGGATGCGGCAGGTAAACAAACCGGCCCAGCCCACCAGGGTGCTTACCCTAGCGGGCCGCGGGCCAAAGGTTGCTGATCCCTGGTCTAGATAATACTTAGTTCTGCCATGAGTGCAGGGGACTGGACTAGATAACCACTGTAGATCCCTTCCTGTCCTATGATTCTATGGAAAATCTGCAGAAGAGATTCAAAGATTTCTTCAAATTCAGTCTCCCAATAATATATCAAGATGTTGGTCAAAATGAACTTTATCAGCATATTTATCTACTCCCGTGAGGACTACAAGCTTGAAGGACTTGATGGAATTTATTTTGTCAATTAAATGGCTTTAGGTTCCTGACAGAATTCAATTTGTACATAGAAGTGTTTTTCTTGAGCTTCAATCATTCCTTATCTGAGAGAGAAAATATTCTAATTTCACAGGCAGGCAAAAAAAGCAATTGGACAAACTACTTCCTTCTCAACAAATGTCATTGTGTCAAAGAAGTCAAAGCATTTGATTGTCAACATTAAGTCTGGAAACTAACTCTGAGCATTGAACCTCCCAACTAAATGTATTTTCTCAAATGAGTGCATCAAACCTTTAGGCAGACGTCTCAGACCATACACGCCAAAATAAATTGAAACTATAATTTCAAGAATGCCAAGACTGCTAATTTAAAGACCCAAACAATGATATACAGTATGAAGACTCAGTGATCAAAACCAGACAACATGCTTTGGTTTTAGTCTGAAAATTCTGAGTTATATATTGCCAATAAAAATCAGAATTTTTGCTCTCTTTTGATTTTTCAAACTTCTCTGTCATGCGGTACTTATAAGAATGTAAGAACAGCCATACTGGGTCAGACCAAAGGTCCATCTAGCCCAATATCCTGTCCAGAGGGAATGAACACCGCTAGGAAGGCGCTTCCTCCTGGTCCCTCTGGGGACTAGCTCACAAGATCAACTCCCCTTCCCACAGTTGTACACCATCTCTCCGCCTCTCCCCCTGGGCCTGCATCCCCTCTCTTGCTCTACAAGCTGCAGACTGCACTTCCATGACTTAGCCCTCCAGCCAGGTCACTTTTTGTGTTTTCCCCTTCCAGGGTACCCAAGTCTTCCTTCAGCAATCCTGGGCAGTCTTCCCATTTACTGGCACATAGCGCCACTCTCTGAGTGGCTGGCAGGAGAACTCTGGCCCGTCCTCTACTCTGGGTTCCAGCTCAGAGACCTTCTAGCCAGCAGTCATGGTCTATTCCCTCCTCACTGGCTTTCCCTGAGTCCTTTCCTTACCATTTAGCACTCCCACTTCTCTGGGTTTGCCAGCCTCCCAACTCCCTCGTCCGAGGGAACAACTGCAGGTTACATGTCTCTGCAGCCTCCAAGCACTCCTCCCTTCTCCCAGGGAGTGACTACAGCCTATTCCCCAGCCTTTATAAACTCAGCCAAGCTCATTCCTCCTCAGCTGGGCTCCCGCATTCAGTCAGAGGATTGCTTAAGCCACCTGATCCCCTCAGCTGTTGCCTGTCTGATGAATTGGCCCCCTTCTTAGCATACAATAACCTCTTCAGGGCAAGTGTGTGGCAGACACCCAATCACAGTCTCCCATTAAAAATGTAAGTCTATTTTGAAAAAAAAAATCAAACAAATATGTGGAGAGAAGATTCAGATTGCCTGCAGTTTGATCTGTCAGACCAGGATGCAAAATAAATGATGTTTGACAGATATTAAAAGAGCCCCTCTATCCCTTCACAAAGTAAACAAGGCCAGATTTTTACTGGAGCCCTAAAATATGAGCAATGATAAAAGATTAAGTTGGTCTCCCAAAACCATGAATGAGGGATGTTAGATATTACACCACTGCCATACTTTCTGTATTCCCCAAAAAGGCACTGCCAAGTTCTTTGTGAATTTAGTCTTTGTGGATGACATAGTGTGCAGAGCGTTTGGAGCCAGCTCACATTGCTGGTGCTAAAATTCTAAACATTCTAGCTAGGGCTCAGTGCATTCAGAATTAGGAAGATAACTCTACTCATATTCCTTTTGGTACTGGAATGAACATGGTTCCTGCCTATCACTTTCAGGAGCATTTGTTATCTTCCAGCTTTGAAGGAGAGGGAGCACAGCACAACATGCCCCATTCCCACCATCTTCTTCACAGTGTGGAAGGTTACCTCAACTCCTACATTCTATCTTTCAGGGGAGGAGGAAGAAAGGATGTGTTTTCCCCCACCCCAAATCCAGGGAGAGAGATTTCTGGGGTGAGTGGCCCACAGTATTTGGTCCTGCCATGCGGGCAGGGGACTGGACTCGATGGACCTCTCGAGGTCCCTTCCAGTCCTAGAATCTATGAATCTAACTGAAGTGGCATCATGAAGAGCTGAACAATTCCTTTATGACCCTTTGGAAACAAAAACTGCATAAAGGTTGGGTCTACAGTGGATCCTTCCCCTCTGGGTGACCCCTCGGCATACTTTCCAGGAACTCCTGAATTTTAATCCTATTTCTTGTGCTAACTCACTCTGTGACCTTGGGCAAGTCACTGAACTCCCCTGACCCTCATCTTCCCTACCACTTATCTCACTGGGGTCTTCTGACATGAGGATCAGTCGTTCACATTTGTGTAAAGCGCTTTAAGGATACTAAATGTTTAGGGATGTGATGCTTTGCAGTGTACTAAGAAAGTTTTTTCCACATACTCACACATATTCACATATTTTTTGCACCTATTCACATTCATATTCAATGAGTCCATTTCAGCCTGCCGAGGTCACCATTCCTAACCCCAACCCAGCATCCCAAAACAACCAGTTTCTTGCCTTGATTCCAAGCCCATAATCCTCTGTGGCCACAAAGGACTGTGCAGCTGAGGAAGGTGTGACTGGCTTTGTGGGTTACAGGTGGAGAACTGAGTCTAATATTTCAATTAAATCAGCCAAATCATGATTAGTCTCTAAGGTCAAAGAGTCTAAAGTATCCATTGCAAAATTATTTGCTAGTTCTAGTAATAAGAAAGGGATGAAAAATTAATAGGTAATAGAGCACATTTTTTAAAAAAAAGTCATGAAAACTGAGAGGTCAAGCAGCCAGTTAGTACACTGGTTATAGGCAAATATCTAAAAGTTTGAGATCCAGGAGGTACAGGGTATTTTTATCTTCTGCCAGTGCTTTTCAAAGTTATCTTTATTTGTGATACAATTTTATGCCATCTATTGCTTTTGGAATGAAGTGCATTATTACCTGCCAAGGCCCCTATCTTTTCACCATCACATTGGTATTTTGCTGCCAACATGTTTCTGATGGGAAGTGTGCAGAAATGCTGGGAGGCACCATGAGCAGCTGAGTTGCTATGTTTGTTTCCAGTATAAGTGATGATATCAATCTTAAAAGGAGAGAGAAGGGAATATATTTAATCTCTCAGAAGTTGTGGATGGGGAAAAAACATTTCAAAATGTGTTTGTTGTTGTCGCACTGTCAGGCTTTTCCCTCCCTCTTGGAGTTAAATCATTTTTCACAGTCATATATAAGGTAATCATTTAAGGTAGAATTCAATTTCTCTCTGTATTTCTCAGCCTCAATATTTTTTAAAGGGGTCACTATTGTAGTCTATATAGCTTTTCGAACTGTGCTCAAATGTTTATTATTAATTTTTATAACACCAGAATGCACTTTACAGGCATCTCATGTTGGGATATAGGAGACCCCCGATTCAAGTTCCCTCTCCACCTGAAGGGGAGAAAGGATTAGAACAAGGATCTGCCACTTCTCAGATGAATGCTCTAACCACTGGGTTATAGAATCATAGACTATTAGGGTTGGAAGAGACCTCGGGAGGTCATCTAATCCAAACCCTGCTCAAAGCAGGACCAACACCAACTAAATCATCCCAGCCAGGCCTTTGTCAAGCCGGGCCTTAAAAACCGCTAAGGACGGAGATTCCACCACCTCCTAGGTAACCCATTCCAGTGCTTCACCACCCTCCTAGTGAAATAGTGTTTCCTAATATCCAACCTAGACCTCCCCCACTGCAACTTGAGACCATTGCTTCTTGTTCTGTCATCTGCCACCACTGAGAACAGCCTAGCTCCATCCTCTTTGGAACCTCCCCCCACCCCCCGCTTCAGGTAGTTGAAGGCTGCTATCAAATCCCCCCTCTCTCTTCTTATGGGACAGTTGGATGTTCCTTTCCTGTTGAAACTGTTCCACTGTGAATAAATATTTTTTTCAAATGTCACTGGAGCAGGGGGGACTGGGTCCTGGGTCACCCACCTGCCACAGGAGTGCTCTGACCACAAAGATACACTATCGTGCTTTCTCATGCTGGCCAATGACTGTTTAAATGATATATACACAGTGGAACAGCATCAACAGGAGAGACTGAGGGAGCCCCACATCAGCCTATCACATAGCTCAGTGATTAGGGCATTCACCAAAGACGTGGCAGATCCCTTTTCAGATCCCTTCTCTTCCCTGTCAGGTGGAAAGGAGCGTTGACCTGGGGGGGGGGGGGGGGTCTCCTAATACAAGAGGCTTTTTAGCTGCCTTGATCCTATATTAGAAATACAGCACCCAGGACAGAGACATGCAGCCATATACACAGCTGTAAACAGCCAAAGAGGGGCAGAAAACCTCTCTCAGTAAACATAACGAAGGTGGTGACAGTGTCATAATGTGTAGTTAGTTTGGAATGTAAGGCTTTTGATAAGTAATAAATAATGATAGTTGATTAGCTAGAAACCCAAAATGGTGATCACAATGATTTTATATTGGAGACATCAAAATGGAGGATTCGGACTAAATTGACCAATAGCAGACAGGAGATTACAGTGAAATAAAATTCAGAGGGGAAGGACTGAGCTCACTCCAAAATACCTGTAGGGTGGGATTAGGAGGAGGTTCAGCTCAAATGAAAAGTAAAGCTGATTGGCTGAGCAGGTATCACCCGACAGGAAGGATCCATGTTAATAGCTGGAATTGAAGAAGCAACCAATCAGAGAAGGCCAGAAATCATATATAAGGCAGAGAGCTGGGAGATGTTGGGTGTGAGTGGAGAAGGAGTAGCAAGAAGAGCAGAACATCAGAAAACAGCAGGACAGAGGAGCATAGTACAGCAGCGGTGGCATCAGCAACAAGCAGAGAACTGACAGAGCAGAAGGACCCTGAGACATATCAGAGGGATCCTGAGAAGAAGGCAAGTAAGTATAATCATTTTTATATACTAAAGGTATGTCTGAGTATGCTTGTAAATAAAGCTGGATGCCTGCGTCTGAATGAGTGTCCGATCACCACTCATAGGATGTTATTGTTAGTACTTAATGTTCTTTAAGGTATAACATTGTAATGTTGCTTTATACATATGTATAGGAAATTTCTGTGTTACACTGTAATAGATTTAATAGTATTATATTAAGGTTTCATGCATATGTATAAGGGGGTCAATGTGTACTGGTTTGTGCAACATTGTATCCGCTATATGGTTTGTGTAGTCCATAGCGTTGCCTTAGTATATGCTTTCTAAATGCAATGCAATTGTGTTATGCTATGTCATGTATTGCAGTGTATTCTTTCTTAAGTACAATTATAACTGATTATTTCTTGTAAATAAATGTTATTTTGTTTTTGAAGAATTACTGCTTGAGTGTCAATCCTTTGAGCGGAAGGCTGTATCCGTGTCCTCTCACGGGTTAACAGAACTAGTCTGTTCTGGGGAGTCTTCTGAGGGCCAGAGACAAACTCCCTGGTAAAACCTGGGCAATTCCTCTAGGGCCACCTCCTGTTATCCATTGGTACAGGCAAAATTGACAATTGGTTTATGGTTATAGGCAAGCCATTATTAGTGTGCCTTGGGTCCAAATTTTGGGGTCACACTCACACATTCCAGGTGAGTACCTTGGTCACCGAACTAGGTCTCTAATGACCTCATCCTAGAGTAAGCTCAAAACCCACATTCCATCCCCATTATCTTTGAGCCGTCAGCCTTTGCTGTGATGACTACAGAAAATTTAACAGGCTGTTGGTGTGCTGAGCCTATCATGCTGACCAATATTTTCTCATTGTTTATGTGGGGTACTCCTCAGCCCTCTGTCTCCTTTCTCATACTTAGACTGTAAGCTCCATGGGGCAAGCAGTGTCTTTTCTTCTGCGTTTGAACAGCACCTAGCACAATGCGGTCCTGGGCATGACTAGGGCTCCTAGGTGCCATGGTAATACAAATAAATAATACACTCACGGAAGTGCTTCGAGAGATGGCTGACTATGACTATATAAAATAATTGTTCAATTTCTTCTACATAATGGGCCTCATTCATCACTACATAAAAAGGTGATAACTTGGAATATTTTATCTTCATTTACACCATGTAGGAAACCTGTCTCAGAATCTGTTACTGCAGATGTTCCTGCAAGTGCCACAATTTCTGGCCCAAGAAGATAATGTACTTCAATAGCCACTGCTTTTTTGTGCACTGTATGCTTTTGGTAGACATCCTTCTATTGCCAGAATGTGAATTTCTATCCATAATGAAGTTTCAGTTATTCAGCAGCAGTGACATTTCTCAAAAGGAGATTGCAAAACACAATGTAGATCAAAATACTTCAATCTCTCAGTGGTGATTTCTTCCATAAATGTATCATGCCTGGAAATCAAAGGGAAAAAATGGGATAGCAATGTCCATTTTCATGAAGCATGTTTGTAGATAAGGTGTGCCAAGAAAATATCTGCTTTGTGAAAGTTGCTCCCCAGTAATTCTGCCCAGGTAAGGGACAGCTTTGATTCATAAGCATGCATTGTATAAATAGAACCTTTTTCATATCCAAATAAGCACCTTCATATTTATGGTGTTGGCTAGAGCTGCTTAACAAAAATTTAGTAAACTAGCTTGTCAAATGAAACTTTTGACAAACATAGGCCTTGATTTTTTTATTTATTTATTTGGCATTTGCAAACCATCCTCAATTTGTGTGCCTGCATTTGTTATTCATAAATATTCACTTACAATGTCTAACAAACTCTAAAGGTAGGAGTACTGAACTGAAATAAATTACTATAGATAGACTGCTCAGTAAATCATTTCTCTGAGCATTTCATACAGTTGAACCAAGTATTCACATCTCAGACTCTTATCTTCTAAATAATAAAAGCATTCTGTTTCACTTTCCTCAAGACTTAAACTCATTTTAAACCTACCAATAAAAAAAACCTCTATACACAGCTTTCAAAGTTTAAGTGTCAAGTCTAGAGAATGTAGAAAAATCTTTTGTAATGTGCCTCAGGTCTAAGGGGGAAAAAAGGTCGCTTTGCAGACTGATTTCAGAAAAGCAATGTTTATAATACTCCAGTGACTCAATCTCTTCCGTGAATTTCAATCTCTCTTGGAGTGTTATTTTTTCTAGATCAAAATCAAGGTCAGCCTCACTTAGCACCTGCCACTGGTGCTAACAGGCAGCCACTGACTCTATCACTTGACTTTGTAGTTTCTCACTGCATGTTGCATTTCCTGTGGCATGTAGTACAGTGGCATGCTTATTGTGATATTAAATATAATATTTTATATATTGGGGGGTTCAGTCTTTTTCCTTACTTGGACCACCTCATCTTCCATTCACGATCATGAGGACCAACTCCTTGACAAAACAGTCTTTGTACATTTTTCTGGAAAGTGCAGCAGCTTTCAACTGCTCTGCTTTCCTCATTTCGTTCCCACTTTTTGCAGTAGTAGATCATTTAAATTTTTCTTTCTGTTACAGCCTGCCAAGAACACCTCTGAAAATAGGTGCTGAGCAAGAGGTGCCGAACAACCAAAACATACAAGCCAAAATTTTAAAACCTGCTTGCCTAAAATATGAACCTGATCCAAAGCCCATTGGAGCCAATGGAAAGACTTGTCTTGATTTCAGTGGGCTTTGGAGTAGGTACTGATGTTTCAAAATTGGGCAACTTGCAGCTGTTTAAATACATACTTAAAAATATAGTCAGCAGGGTCTGAAAATGCTGGCCACAGAAACACTGGGCTGGGCAATTAAATGTAGAAATTACTTGACATGCAGATTACCCATGAGTGATATATGATTCGCTGTCACAAGATGGGTCCTCAGCCAGTGTAACAGTGTGATGAATTAGCTGGTGTCTACTCCACTACCCCATATTCTATGGAATCAGGGCTACTTAGCTATGTATCATAGACTATATACTGCTAACAACTAATAGAAATTCTCCTTTAGCTCTCAAGTCGCAAGGATCTGTAACATTTTGGAGATGAGGGTCAGACATCTGTTCCCATGAAGTTCTGAGGGCCAGGGTGTGTGACAACTGAAATGCCTAGAGGAGGCAGATGTTTGTTAAACTATAATGCAGGAACTACAGAGCTCACTATACTGCAGTTAATATAGGAGGGGAAGAAAAAGCTGCCAGAGGAGTGATAGCATACCCATGTATAAATTACTAACACCATCCAATCTGAAGAAACATTTTGCCCAGCTATTCAGTGGTCTTTCAAGTTGAGAGAACTGGCACCATTGGTGAGTTTTGCACTGTAGAAAGATGACCACAGTAGGTGCAAGGGGAAGACAGAGTGAGCAAGGGCCAGCCAAGAGTGAGCGTGTAGATGGGAAAATGGAGACAATGTGGATGGAGAAGGAGCTAACAGCAAGTTTGGGGAGGGAAACTATCCAATTAGGGGTTCTTACTGAACATTACAAAAAAGATATACATTAACAATGTAATGTAGGCAAAGTGCACCCATGTTGATGAACAGAAAAACAGAAATAACCCTGCACTGTAATTTCAAAGATGCCCCTGAAAATATACATATGTTGTTAGTAAGTCAGTGGACAGAACATAGACATTCAGCATTAGGGTTAGAGAGACTACCACAAACGCTTCATAGCATCACCTGCTTACTCAAATGTACTCATGCTGCACATATATGTATAACCCTTCTGCTAGTTATTGACAGCAGCAAAAAAGGGCTGGGTTCAATTGTCTAGGGGTTTTCTTAAAAAACTTGACACCAGCTCAAGCCCCCACCCAGAAACCTAGGAAATTATATGCATCACTCTGGGTGAACCAATACTTTCCCACTTGCAAGCACTGAATGAGGCGGTTACAACATTGGGAACTTTAATGGGATGGGAGAGGACAACAGAATGAGTTTGGGAAAACCAGCAATTAACAAATCGTATGTTGTATGACTCCCACACCCAGGATGTCTTAACAGTAACCCCAACCTCAATCCTCTTTTGAACATTGTGAGTGGCTGATGTGTTCTGAACACTTCCCTCCTCCCCACTCATGGTGAGTTGTCCTGTGTTGGAGAAGGCCACAAATTCTAGCAGGTTGGTGCTGCCTGGGCTGCTCTGGGAGTTCTACTACCTGACCCAGCTGCAGTGATTTCAATTTTAATTCCTGGGTAGGGAGGCCTGCACCAGAGCCCCTTGTGTAAGCAGCTGCTCTCCGAAGCAGCTTCAGCCCAAGCTGCCTAGCCACCACTGTGCACTGTCCACCCTGCTCATAGGTGCCACCACTGCTGTGCATCATCTGTTGCCTCAAATAAGCTGCTGCTGCCGCCACCACATCTATCTGCATTATCCACCGTTCTGCAGACTCAGCTCATGCGGGGAAAGGAAATCAGTGGTACCTAGTACCTTGACAGTCCTCACCCCTAGAGAGGCACTGCCAGCACCAGATAACGGGGGGGGGGTTCCTCCTCTTTTTTTCCTTTAGCTTTCTCCAGGCTCCCTTACCCAACTGTGCCAGACAACAGTCACAGTCAAGGTAACTCCAGGAACATTCAATGTCAGTCCCTTGCCCTTGTATTTCCCAACAAGGTCAAATGCATTTTGTTTCCCCCAAACACAAAATTAAACTGAGTTTTAAACAAAATGCCCTAACCCATCCTATAAAACACATGCAAATAAGGCATGGCCCATTCAGCCAACTCTCCTTGCTCTCCAACAGGTGCCAGCAGAGAGCTTCCTCACCAGAGGAGCTCCTGCCTACTTGCAGTTCTTAAGCAGCTCCATGCTGCTCTTCTCCATTTCACCAACATGTAGTGGCCCTGTGCTCCCTTTTCTCTCAGGCTCCAGGCCCCTGGGCTTACACATTATCATGCAAAGAGATCACAAATTGTGACAGTCTCAGAACTCTAAAGACTAGTAGTTTGAGCTCTTTTCTTTCTTCACCTACTTTGCTTTCTGACTTGTGGGCAGGCTGAATAGGGGTTACACACTATGTATTAGCCATGTTGGACTGTTGCCTGTGCTCTGCACCCAAGTCTAGATACCGATGTATACCCACTATTTCCCATTTCTAAGTAGGAGCACATGTCTGAAAACATGGCCCAATCTGTAGGCTTGACAACATGCAAATCATATGCTGTAGCCCGCATTTAGAATTCCTGGGGGTATAGAGAACAATCCTTGAAACTTCCACTACAATATATTTACTTAATAAAAATAATCAGATTCCCCATGCTCACTGTCCCAGCCTATCAAAGGGATGTTTGGAAATGAAATTAACCGCATTACTTTCCAATTTTTTGACAGTGGGAAAATGTCAAGTTCCAACAAAGACATCTCAGGAGATCCAGCTGAGAAGGGGAAGTTGGAGCCATTCTCTGATACTATCTGAGGACCTCACAACAGCAGCTTTCCATCAAAGTGAACAGGATGTACCTTTCGGACAATTAATATTGCAATGACGAAGCCAAGTTTCCACAGCCGAATGCTTTATTTCAATAATAAAAATGACTGCTCCCAAAGAATACAAAGTACCCAATATGTATAATTGTTTGGAAACATGTCATTTTGCATCAAAGACTAATAAAAAAGCTAAAAAAAAAACCCTCAAAGAAATATTTTAAAGAGCTCCCATTTATCTGAAAGACACAGGCACTATTTTATTCTATATAGGTTCTTATACGATGCTTATCACCAGAGTATATAAGAATCCACAGATAACTGAGCAAGCTGAACGCCCAGCAAAAGTATCTCAAAGTCAGGGGTAGTTGTCTTTGTCAGGGGAGAGAGTGTGGAGGATAGAAGTGGCACTCAAACCCAGATTTAGGGTATGATCAAATAATCTCCCCAGAGACTGAAGCTTGATGGAAGTTTCTGCTAAAACGATCAGCAGTGAAATAGTTAACAGTAGAGGTGGTTGAAGATTTTCATTTTTTTAAATTTTTTGGCAAAAACAAAAATCAATTTTGATGAGCTGTAGTTAACAGTGCTATCATTTAAATTCTTCTTGCTTGGTTCCAGAGTTAACACTGCCCCAATGAGCTGATAAGGCAGCTCTAACCTCTTTGAGCTCTGGCTTCTGTCAAGGGACTTAATGAGGCAACAATACCTAGGTTCATATGAAGAAAGGTGTCTTTGCAATTGTTAGAACTGGACAATTTTGTATAAGAAAGTTTAATTTCTGAGGAAAACAATGTTGGTATCAGAAGAGTGCTGCTATGATATCCTGGCCTCAATCTTAGAATCATATAAATTTATGGCTAGAAGGGACCTCAAGAGGTCATTTAGTCCCCCGTCCCTCCCCCCCCCCCCACACTGAGGCAGAATTAGGTATATTAGAATTAGGTATACCTACGCCATTCCTGACTGGTGTTTGTCTAACCTATTCTTAAAAGCCTCCAGGGATTCTACAACCTTCTTAGGTAACCTGTTCCAATGCTTAACTATCCATATAGGTAGAGAGCTTTTCCTTCTATTTAACATAAATCTCCCTTGCTGCAGATTAATCTGATTACTTCTTGTCCTACCTTCAGTGGACATGGAGAACTATTGATCACCATCCTCTTTATAACAGCCTTTAACATAGTTGAAGATTGTTATCAAATCCCTTCTCAGCCTTCTCATCTCTAGGCTAAACATGTGTGATTCTTTCAACCTTTCCTCACAGGATTCCTCAAACCTCTTATTTTTGTTGCTTTCCTCTGGACTCTCTCCAAGTTACCCACATCTTTCTTAAAGTGTGGTGCCCAAAACTGGATACAGTACTCAAGCAGAGGCCTCACTAGTGCTGAATAGAGCAGAACAATTACCTCCTGTGTTTTACATACAATATTCCTGTTAATACATCCCTGAATGACATTTGGGTTTTTTTTTGCAGCAGCATTGACGTCTCATTCAATTTGTGACCTTCTATAACCCCCCAGATCTTTTTCTGCAATGCTGCTGCCTAGCCTGTTATTCCCAATTTTGGAGTTGTGCATTTGATTTTTCTTCCCTAAATGTAGTACTTTGCATTTGTCTTTATTGAATTTCCTTTTGTTGATTTCAGACCAATTCTCCAAATTGTCAAGATCATTCTGAATTATAATCCTATATTCCAAAGTGCTTGCAATTCCTCCCCCCACATATTGTTTAAATACAGCCGCTTTTGTTTAGGTAGAATCAAGGGTTGAAATCCTGACCTCAGTAAAGTCAATGGCAAATCTCCCAGGGCTCTTCTTTCAGTGTTCCACTATAAGACAGGGCCACACCAATCCTGAGAAACCAGTAGCAGCAGTTTTTAATTAACATGGATAATTTGATAAGGATTTGTCAATAATTAGCAAGACCCCATACTGATATCTGTTTATGTCAGAAGTTGAGACTACACTGTGACAACACTGCTATTGCCATAATACTTGCCCCAAAGCATACCTCTTAAGCAATGCCACTCATATGTATTGGCCTGCGTAGTGGAGAGCTGGAGTTGATGTTCCTTTTCAGAGCAGGAACTCCTGAGGCAGCTTTCTTAGTGCGACTCGAGTGATTCCCGACTGTCAAAAACAAACACAGGTACTAGTATATGAAAAAATTCTTTTCAATTTCCAACATCCTTCTCACAGACAGCAACTACAAGGATCATAGATGTGCTTTCTAGTCCCATTTTTCAAGTGTCAGTAAGTCTTTCAGTGTCTGTCCTAAAGTAATGAAAACCAGGAAATTGAAAGTGAAGGATGACAAGTTCCATGTCACTCATGCCATTGTGCCAGAAATGAGGGACAACAGTAGATAAGCATTGTGTTTTCCCCTACACTCAGAATACCTAGGAACATATTATTATTTAGCAGTTAGAGATGTGTACAAGGAGCATGGACTCTTAGATTCTCTTCCCAGGTCTGTTATGAACTCACTGTGTGACTTTGGCAAGTGATTTAGTCTGTATGTCTCCACTGACCCGATGGTAATGATAATTAACCACCTTGCAGGGATGTTGTGAATCTTAGTTAATGTTTGTAAGGCACTGAGATCATAAGAAGAAAGATGCTATAAAAGTTAAAATATATAATCTCACAAGTACTTAAAAACATACCTATTAATCAAATAGAGTTGAGTATGCAATTAATTAATAATAATAAATAATAAAAAGGCAGAGTATACATTCACTCTGCCTGGCTCAGCATGGTTTTTCTTTTTTTCCTTTTGTAGGGGTGAGGCAGGGATATGGGCAGGAATGGATTATATTTTTCATCTTGTGATCTTTTTACTTTAGGTCTCAATTTTGATAGATAACGGGAATTGTGAGAGAGACATCCAAAAAAATTTTTTTAGAAGCTACAGATTTTTATTTTCCTCAACAAAACAACGCCCCGCCCCTCCACAAAATTATTTGGTTGAATGAAATCTTTCTAATGTTAACACAAAACAACATTTCCAAAACAAAATGTCAATATTTTGTTCAGAAAATGTTTCATTTTGACATTTTAAAAAAATCATTTTTTTTCAGCTGAAACTATTTACCAAATTCTACCTGAATTCACAAATAGTTTTGGAGCCTTGGAAAATGCACTTTTCAGCAAAATTTCTATTCACTGTAAAAATTTTGCCTAGCTCTAGTTATATGTGAATAAATACATTCACGCATCTCCTCTGTACATAGAGAGCCCAGAATACCCTACCATACTCAGGCTACTCCCCTCACCCTTACAGGCCCCTAGCATCAACCCTGCTGTAGTGTGAGCTGACGACTGCGGGTTGGGCAGAAAGACACCAGACTCCAAGGGTATATTTACACTACCCGCCGGATCAGCGGGCAGCAATCGATCCAGCGGGGATCGATTTATGGCATCTAGTCTAGACGCGATAAATTGACCCCCGAGTGCTCTCCCGTCGACTCCTGTACTCCAGCGCCGCGAGAGGCGCAGGCGGAGTTGATGGGGGAGCAGCAGCAGTCGACTCACCGCAGTGAAGACACCACGGTAAGTCAATCTAAATATGTCGACTTCAGCTACATTATTCACATAGCTGAAGTTGCGTAACTTAGATCGATCCCCCCTCCAGTGTAGACCAGGGCCAAGACTGAAATCCTGGCCCCATTGAATTTATTGGAGTTTTGCCATTGATGTAGTGGGGCCAGAATTTCACCTAATGGCTTAAGCAGAGAACTAGAGAATAGAGTTGCCAACAGTCCCTTATTACCAGGGACACTTTGTTTACTTAGGTTTACCTCCATGCCTGAGGACGCTTGAGGTAAACAAACCATCTCGGACCACCAGCAGCTTATCCTGATGGCCCGGGAGCCAAAGTTTGCTGACCCCTGAATTATAGGATCGGCTTATGAACGGATTATAAAAAATTTCCATTTTTACTTATCCATCTTGGGGGGGGGGGATCTGCTTATAAACGAACCGGCTTATGATCGATTATATACGGTAGTTCTACAGATTTTCCTCTTAAAAATAAGGTCAGTAAACACAAAAACATTGCAGATGCAAACTCTCTGTATAGCATTGCTTATTGTCCCATGATATCAGTTGCTTTTTCTCCGTGTATGCAATGTAGTTGTAGCCGTGTCAGTCTCAGGATATTAGAGAGACAAGGTGTGTGAGGGAATATCTTTTATTGGATCAACTTTCCAGTCTTATCCACTTCATCATTACTGTTATTTTCCATCTCAGCTCTTTTGGTAAAGAGGAATATCTCATCTTCACACAGAAAGGTCACTTTCTGCAATATCCCCATGGACAGCATGGTATGCATGTAAATAAGATATAATTGTCAATGAACATGACCGTAAAGGTTCAATTATCAAGAGTGACTGACGCACACAAATTCTTGCTTATGGATTTTTATCACAGTAATATGTTCAGTGAAGCAATTCAGATACAAGTTAGAGCTTTTTATTTTGTTTTAAGATTTATAATAAAAGGAAGCATTTCCTAGTGGTCACTGCACAGAACTTGGAGTCAGGAACGCTCTTTTAAATTGTAAAGATCTGTACACACAGCATCTCCCACCAGTAGATGGTGCTGTATCTTTATCTTATTCTTAATTTTTTTT
Organism: Emys orbicularis; assembly: GCF_028017835.1. Classification (NCBI taxonomy): domain Eukaryota; kingdom Metazoa; phylum Chordata; order Testudines; family Emydidae; genus Emys; species Emys orbicularis. Next base: position 27,140,201 of record NC_088685.1, on the reverse strand, counting down.
TTTTAATATTAGTATGTTGCTGTAACTGATCTGGGGAGATTATTGGGAAGGTCAGTCCTGCCTGTGGTGCTGAACTTATTTGCAGTGTTCCAATAAACCCTTTAATTTCTATAAGCCAATATTGCAACTGGTGCCAGTGGGTTCATGATGCCAAAGTCACTTTTGCTTGAGAAGACTGATAATGTACTCTTATGTATTTGATTTTTTAAAAAAATAGTTACAAAGTATTCAACCCTGGATACATTTACAAATTTAAATCATAATCAGTTCCACAGCTATAGTAGCCAGTAAATTATAGACACTTCTCCCTCCTGCCTCAAAACCTAAATATTCATTCTTAATCCCATTCCCTAACAATACCCCTCAGGCAAAAACCTGACTAAATACATAAAATTGGCACTGTGTCCTGAGATTCAGGCTCTCTCAGACACATGGAGTTGACAGCCTTCAGGCTCAAGGACCTTCTGCTGAAAATAGCCTGCCTCTAGTCTACTACAATTCTTACCCTGACACTGTTAGCAGCCATGCTGTCTGGCACAACCATTCAAGCTGAATTCTTTTAGAAATGGTCTCCTAACATGGGGAAACCATACAGTGGATGGGGTCATGACTTTCACATTGCTCTCTAGCTCTGTTCTAGCAAGTGAGATAAAAACTAGGCAGTACATTCTGAAGAGGGCAAATCTGCCTAATTAATTTGGCCTAATCTGGAACATGGATCATATATATGTCATCCCATATATCACATTACTACCCCTTATCTGCCAAATCCCTTCTCTATTTCCACTTTTCAAAGATCTCTCATATCTAATAGCATGATTCTATCCATAGCAGGTCAAACTACTCATTATGAATAATGTTTATTATGTTTATAACATTTAGCACCTTTTCAGTTTGGAGAATGGTCTGAGAACCCATCTTGATTTTGCAAGTGAATTTGTAATTATTCACCAAGCAGTTCTGAACATAAAAACTGCCATAAGAAATCATACCATTGTTTCACACCACTACCACCAAAATGGCCCCTGCTTGGAAGAACAGCTGGCTGAAGCTGAACATAAGCAAGAGAGAGATGATGCTGATGAATAGAGGTAAGGATTTTGAAGAGTCTGCAGACATGGTGCAGTCTCCATTGGTTGAAGATACACACCCACCATTATCTCAGAGTAATCTTGGATTCCTCGCTGATGCTGAGCTCTCACATAGCAGCATCCATGAATAATGACTTCTACCATCGCCACTTAACTAGGAAACTCCATCCCATTCTAGAGCCTCTGTTATTCATGCCTTCATCACCTGTTGACTGGATTGCAGCAATGCAATATAGATGTGCATGAAGCCTTCAGCACCCCAAGACACTCCAACTAGTTCAGAACGCTTCACCAACACAGATTTCTACAAACACATCATAGCTGTCTATTGTCTATACTGGCTTCCCACAGAATTTCTAATTAGCTTCAAGGTCTCAGTCCTTATCTTCAAAGCACTTCATACCCTGGGCATCTAAAAGACTGTGATAGATAACTACATTCGTCTGGCACAATGGAACTATCAATAGTAAGAGTAAAGTTCATCTGTGTGGGAGACAGAATTTTCTCCAGGGTGGTCAGATAATGTGGAATGAACTCCCCCAAGAACTAAGGATTATCACAAACCTCACCACTTTCTACTCCCAGTGCAAGGCACATTTTTTTGACTTTGCTTTCTCTAACAAACACATGGCAACAGGGTTTTTTTGGTTTTGTTACCAAAACAAGACACTCCACTGCACATGCTTCTCTCCATGAGCAGACAATGAGAAAACAAACACCACGTCACAACAGATGAGTAGTCATGTTGCTTAATGCAATCCTGGAAAGCAATCAGATACAACAATGATGAGTGCATTATAAAAAAACCTAACTAGAATAGAATAGAATCTAGTCCATTGTCTTGTCTCTGACAGAAACCAGTATCAACTTCTTCAAAGGAAGATGCAGAGAATCCTGCAGTAATAGAACGTACCCTCAATTTTTTTCCTACCATGGACTAGAGGTTGGCTTATACCCTGAAGCATAAAGGGTTATATCCCTTCAAAAATTCCTGCTTTTGTATCTTTTTAATCTCTTCACTGTGAATTTACATATTTTGTAGATATAAATTTGAGATGAGTATATAAATTTCCAAGCCTTTTTTGAATCCTGCTAAGATTTTAGTCTCAGTGATACTTGTGACAATGAGTTTCACAAGTTAGTTATGCATTGCAGGGAAAAGTTTATTAATTTTTAAATTGCCTGTTAATTTTATTGAGTTTACTTACTCTTTTATTATGAGAATTGCTGAGTAGATGTTCCTGATCTACATTCTCAATACCACTCAGATTTTCTATATTCTTTTCATATCCCCTCTTCCTTATATGCAATATAAGATAAATATTACCTATCTTTTCAATTTCTGTCTTTTTTATAGATTTTTTTCTATATCTCTGTTTATTCTTGTCACTGTCTCTGGACTAAACTGCCCCCATTATTAATTTTCAGTGTACTTGTTATTTGAAAACTGTTCATTGAATATCTGTTACTTATTTGTAGGTTAGTCATCTAGTCACCACTCCTAGGAGGAGATTGTAAAACTATTAATAATGATGCAGAAAAGGCCAAGGTGTTCAATAAATATTTCTGTTCTGTGTTTGGAAAGAAACAGGATGAAGTACTTTCCACTCTATTAGTAACCAAAGCGGATGTTAAATGACTTCTATCAGGAATAAACATTTTAAAATCAGTAAGTCTGGATAATTTGCATCCAAGAGTCCTAAAAGAGCTAGCTGAGGAGAGCTCTGGCCTGCAGATATTAATTTTTAATAAATTTTGTAATACTAACGAAATTCCAGAAGACTGGAAGAGTGCTAATGTTGTGTCAATATTCAAGAAGGGCAAGCAGGATGACCCAGGTAACTATATACCTGTTAGCCTAACATCAATCCCAGGCAAAATAATGCAAAAGCTGATACAGGATACAATTAATAAAGCATTAAAGGCTAGGAATATAATTAATGCTAGTCAATATGGTATTCTAGAACATAGATCTCATCAAAACCACCTGATTTCATTCTCTGACCACAATCTTGTCTGATAAAGGCAGACGTAATAGACTTTTGTAGGGCACTTGACTTAGTACCACATGACATTCTGATTAAACAATAGCACTATATAGTATCATTAAAGCACATATTATATGTATTAAGTACTGGCTCACTGACAGATCTCAATAAATAGTCGTCAATGGGGAATCATCACTGAATGGAAAGTTTTCTAGTGGGTTTTACAGAGATTGGTAGTACGACAGTGGTATTCACCATTGTCATCAGTGATCTGAAAATAAATAGAAAAAAATACTGTTGATCAAATTTGCATATGGTAAAGATTGGCACAATGGTAAAAACAATGAGGACAAGGTAATCCTACAGATAGATCTAGATTACTTGGTAATCTGGGTCCATTCAAACATACAGTAATGCATTTTAATGCAGACAAATGCAAAGTTATGCATAAGGAATGCAGGCCTTAAAATCTATGAATTTAACATGGTATGTTCCTTGTCTGGATGACTCAGAGATTTGCAAAGGAATCTAGTGAACAATGAGCAATAAATCATGCACTTTTGTAATGAATTTTTTGACAAAAATAATTTGTGCTATGATTGCAGAACCTTCTGAGATTCATGAGCATTTTCACAAATACCCAGCCATAATTCAATGGATAATTCAATACATATGTATAACAAACAAAAATGGCCCCACCAATGATGACAAGCCAATCTCAGGGCTTTTACCTACACTAATATTTATGTCTTTGAACTATTCAATCACATCTTCCTCTGTCTCACTGCAATCTTTCTTCCTGCTTTCTTTTACTTTCCTTCAGCCTCAATTTGCAGCCAGTTCCTCATACATTTCAACTTTCTCTTTTCTCTTCTTAAAGAGAATGGAATGGTGACAAAATCGGGTACCTATAGCAGCTACTAAAATCTGTTGCAGCCTATTTCAGTATAACATTTGTAGAATTCTTGAATTCTATCATTGTTGTAATCTTATAGTTCCCAGTGTCTATGTTTTAGTTGATGGGGCTTTATACTGGGCCACACAGTAGGGAACAAAGGAAGTCAAGCTAAGTTGCCTTCTCCTTGGGCCTTGCTAACAGAGGGAGAGAATGAGCGCCCATGCTGAGTGGCATCCTACTGTAGTTCCACAGCTGGGATTTAGTGCCAGCCTGTCAGCTGAATATCTATATCAGGGGTCGGCAATGTTCGGCACGCGGCTCGCCAGGGTAAGCACCCTGGCGGGCCGGGCCAGTTTTATTTACCTGCTGACGCGGCAGGTTCGGCCGATCGCGGCCCCCACTGGCCGCGGTTGGCCGTCCCGGGCCAATGGGGGCGGCGAGAAGCGGCGCGGGCGAGCGATGTGCTGGCCGCGGTTTCTCGCGGCCCCCATTGGCCCGGGACAGCGAACTGCGGCCAGTGGGGGCCATGATCGGCCGAACCTGCCACGTCAGCAGGTAAATAAAACTGGCCCGGCCCGCCAGGGTGCTTACCCTGGCGAGCCGCGTGCTGAACGTTGCCGACCCCTGATCTATATGATGTAACAATCACTCTGAGGGTTAGAAATATTGAAAAGACCCCATAGGTTCTTTAGAGAACTAACTTTAATGCTGCCCAGCATGGTGATACAGTCCCCTAAAGTGATTTCAATACTCAATGTAGACAACATCATTATTATAATGCTTGTATGTGGGGCTAGAAGTGAAGATGATACAGAACCACTCCGACTGTTACAGAACAAAGCAGTCTGTCTCCAGCAAGAAAACACATCATGCTGGCGCTCTGCACTTTCCACTGGCTCTCACTTCACTTCTGGTGCCAAATCAAGACCCTTCTCTTAATCTTTAATACCCTTAGAGAGTGGGGCCCAGTTATCACCTTCTCATTCACAACCCACTGACATAGCTATGCTCCTGTGGGATAAGATAGCTGATAGATCCCAGAGTAAAGTTCTTAAGCCAGAGGTAAGGCATTCTCCATCAAGGGAGCTTGACTGTAGGATGACCTCCTAGAGGGGGAAAAAAGGCTAAATGTAACCATTTTCAAGGAATGCTTCAGGACTCCATTTGCAAAAGCCTTTCCTCAGTGGCTGAAGACAACTCATTACTACAAGAACAAGATGGAGAGGTAAAATAAAAGCTGCTGAACATGGGAGAGTTTAGAAGTAGAACCTGTGACAGAATCCAGTAAACTCATCACTAAGTAAAATTGAATACCACACGCATGCACTACAGTAACAGGCATCCTAAAAAAAACAACATAGCCAGGTAAACATGAAGGGTCTGAAGGGTACTGAAGGGTCTAAAGGGTACTGAATCAGACCAAATGAGCTGCTTACCACAGGAAGGTGTGTAACTCCAGCAACAGAAGATTATTGGATAATTTTCTATGGGGAAGTGTAGCAGGGTGGACACCTGCTCCGGCCTGGAAGGGCCTGAGATAGCCCAGGGAGCAGGCATTGTGAAGGCTGAGCTAATTGGGGGAAGTGGCTGCAGCTGGGGCCACGCCCCAAACAGACTCAGCAGGCCTATATAAGAGGCTGGGAGCCAGGAGCTCAGCAGAGAGTCTCTCTCTGCCTTCAGAGAGCTAGACAGGGTACCTATAGTGGAGCAGGGTTGGGGAGCTCCAGCCTGGATAGTCCCAGGCTGCGGCCTGGTAGGAGGTCAAGGGTACTGGGGGTTGCAGAGCGCAGCCCAGGGCTAGGCCAAGGCAGCAGGTCCAAACCCAACCTTGCCAATGATGAGTGGCCTATACTGCAGTCTGCCCCAGCGAGTGGGGGCTAGATGGTGACTGGCAGTGGCCTTATCCTGAGGTGAGGTGGGGTTAGTGGGTGGGGGTTCCCCTGGGAGGGGAGACCTAGCTTGTGTGTGGGTATTGCCAGGGGGCAGCACCCCGAGCAAGGGGCACCGGGGTCCTGGGAGGGACACGGGGCCAGTGCAGAGGACAAGGCAGATCACTGCCTGCAGAGGGCGCTCCAGAGGCTGGTGAGCTAATTCCCTGGATGACCAGCAGGAGGCGCCGCAGGGGTGAGTCTGGACCCTTACATATGGTGGAGATTGTGGGCCTAGGCGATCCACCCCTGACACAAGGGGAAGGTGAGGACAGCAGGACTATTGCCCAGAGAAAGTGGAGAAACTGAGGCAGGCGATGATGGACCCTGGGTATGTGGGGGTTTATTATGGAGAGGCCCCAGGTACCATTCCTGGGTGGGGCCCGGAGGCAGCGCCCCGTAGGATAGGGGCCGAAGAGCTGCTGGGATTACGGGAGACCCAACAGGAATTGTGGGAGGTGCTATGGGCCCTCCAAGAGCAGGCCGGCTGGCAGAAGAACAGCGGTCCCTGCGGAAACTCCTGGGGAAGGAGTTAAGAAGAGACCGTGGAGGGCGGGAGCAGCGGAGCGCCGAGGGCAGGAGGCCTGTAGGAGGGTGCAGGGCTTGCTACGCCTGCGATGTGAGAGGACATATAAGACGAGACTGTCCCTATGGGGTTGGGGGCAGGGTGCCTCGCCCCGAACAGGGAAAGCGGCAAGTCCCTCAAGCTGGCCGCTGGGTGAGGGAACCCAGGCGGCTGAAGATATGTTGGGCCTGTGGGCATGAAGGCCACCTGCGGTGGGCATGCCCAGGCCCGAGGCAAAGGGTCCAGGTCAGCTCTGGCGAGGGGGCGGGACCTTGGAGGGATCCTGAAAGGCCCATGACAGCCAAGAAGCAGCAAGTTTGCTGGGGCTGCCGGAAGCCGGGCCACATTAGGAGGCACTGCCCTCTCAAGGGAGTTGAGGGTCGGCCGATGGAGGTGCCTGGAGGCCCGGGAGGGGCCACACTGGACCTGGAGAAGGTGACAGAGGCTGAGGTGGAGATGGCGGGGACCCAGCAGGGAGTCGGGACCCAGACCATCACAGAGCTGGTTGCCAATGGGAAAACCCAGACCGCGAGGGACCAGCAAGAGGCCGGGACCCAGGTGGTCGTGGGACAGGAGACTAAATGGACTCAGACCCTGAGGGTGGAGGCTCAGGGGGAGTCTGACCTGCGTGCGTGGCTGGAGGCTGCAGAGCGAGCCCTCCGCAAGGCTCAAGCGAGTGGGGTGGACCTCGCGAAAGAGTATGAGGCTGTTGTCAAGCAGGAGTCCCATCTGCGGAAACAGCTTGAGGACTCAGAAAAGAAGCGGGCGGCTCTGGAGGCGCACGGGCGACTGGTCCAGGCCAGGAGACACCCCTACCCCCAGGGGTGGTGATCTTGAGGGGGGGGGGGTGTAGCAGGGTGGACACCTGCTCCGGCCTGGAAGGGCCTGAGATAGCCCAGGGAGCAGGCATTGTGAAGGCTGAGCTGATTGGGGGAAGTGGCTGCAGCTGGGGCCATGCCCCAAACAGACTCAGCAGGCCTATATAAGAGGCTGGGAGCCAGGAGCTCAGCAGAGAGTCTCTCTCTGCCTTCAGAGAGAGAAGGGCCTGGCTGCAGGGAGCTAGACAGGGTACCTATAGTGGAGCAGGGCTGGGGAAAGGCTGAGGAGCTGGGGAGCTCCAGCCTGGATAGCCCCAGGCTGCGGCCTGGTAGGAGGTCAAGGGTACTGGGGGTTGCAGAGCGCAGCCCAGGGCTAGGCCAAGGCAGCAGGTCCAAACCCAACCTTGCCAATGATGAGTGGCCTATACTGCAGTCTGCCCCAGCGAGTGGGGGCTAGATGGTGACTGGCAGTGGCCTTATCCTGAGGTGAGGTGGGGTTAGTGGGTGGGGGTTCCCCTGGGAGGGGAGACCTAGCTTGCGTGTGGGTATTGCCAGGGGGCAGCACCCCGAGCAAGGGGCACCGGGGTCCTGGGAGGGACACGGGGCCAGTGCAGAGGACAAGGCAGATCACCGCCTGCTCCAGAGGCTGGTGAGCTAATTCCCTGGACGACCAGCAGGAGGCACCGCAGGGGTGAGTCCGGACCCTTACAGGAAGTTTCTTTTAACACTAGGCAGTAACCAGCTGGGCTAAGTTCTGAAACATGATGGTTTATGTCCCTTGTACGTTTTCATCTTAGCTAGTGTAACTGAAGAGATTCTTACTACCCGTAAAAATATCTGATCATTTTTAAAGTCCTACTAAGGCTGAGGGAATTGGCATTTACAAGACACTTTTGTACTCTCCCCACAAACGTAACACATAATGCACTTACCCTATGCACATATATCAATGCTGAATATTTTCATATAGAATTGCATACAAAAAAATAATTAGAGAAACATTAAGGTTGCAAAGTGAATCACACAGCAGTCTGGAAATGTCAATAGTAATGTTGCCCATGGAGCTCTCCTGAATTATGATTAATAATTAAGATATCTGTTCAATATTTATTTTAATTTCATTAGTCAATGTATGTGGCTCCCACTTTATAGCCAAGTAAAATAAATCTCCCTTCCTATTCCCTTTTCAAACCTAAATTCCTTTATCTGGGTCACTAACAGCACCTCAGACTATCTACCACAGAAAGTTCATAAAATTTGCTTTACACTATTTATGCTGTTTGTTTACTCTTTTACGTGTCACTCAGCTTGTACAAGAAAACAGACTAGTCAGTTCCTAGTCATGTAATTGAGAGGCAAACTCACAGCCAATCAAGGCTGCTTGCTCAGGTGCTGTGATGAGTCAACAGAGCCTACAGTGAGTCAGCCCTCAGGCGGAAAGCAGCAGCCTATCACAGATCAGTCTGAGCAACAGCACTACCCAGCCAAGAACCTTCCTGCTGCCTTACAGTGCACCAGACTCCAGCAACTCCCAGCCTGTTCCTGCCCCAGCCTTGCCAGAGCCCTGTCTTTGCCCTAGGTTAGCCTCAAGCTAGTGTTGTCACCAACCCGCTCTAGCCTTGCCTCCACCTCAGGATCCCCCCCCTAAACTCTCAGACTATCTGGTTTCGGCATTTGGCATGTATCTGGACTTGAGATTCTGTATCAACTTGGATTGCCTTTGGACTCTGACCACTTGGCTTTGACCTCTGGCCTGCACCGGGACTCTGGCTAACCTTCTGATTCCGGTTTATCTACGGACACTGATCTCAGTTTTGACCCCCAGTCTGCCCCCAGATCTTGATCCCAGGACCACCCTTGGCTGAGGCCCAACCCTACACCTACCTGTGACCCACGTTCCAACCACTAAGCCTGATTATTGGAGGCCGTGCCTGACAGTAATTTACAACTTCAGATTTAAGCATCAAAGTACCTTCAACTTCTATATTTGTTCTATAAACTTGCTGACTGCGGCTGAATTAAAAAACGTATGTTTTGGCCTCTGTGGCCTTCATTGGCAATAAAAATGGGAAATATTTTGAAGTCTAAAATTGAAGGCGATCAGTTGTATTTTGTGAAGTACAGAGGAAGATTAACAAATTAAAATCCTCTTGTCTCACTTCCAAGTATCACCCGATCATCACTCGGCTTTTCTCCTGGAGTAGCAGAATAGCTTTTTTTTTTTTTTTTAAAAACAACTACAAAATGAAGAAGTCAAGTGATATATCAGCAAATTTGTCTCTAAAGAGTTTTCCAGAAGGCATCAGTGGGTCTTTAAATTGGTGTCTGAAATGCCTACGGAACACTGGGTTAGGAAGGGACTCACGGATCAACAGGACAATCCGAAAAGCTATCCCTTTTTTATGCCTAAGCAATGAAAGATGACAGGAGAGAGAATATGTGATCATTCTTTGCATGGTATAATACCCTTGCAGGAGACATTTGCACAAGCTGAAATCTGGCAATCCATCTATTTGGCAGGCAGAGCAATACAATAGCTTAAGCTGGAGGAGATAAAAGCAAAGGATAGCTTCCTGAACAGATTCCCTGAGCAAGAGTTCAACAACAAGACGAAAGAAATTCAACCCAAATTCTTCCTAAGGGAATATCAGTGAATGAGATTTTATACCATGTGAGGGCACATCAATTTCTCTCTTCTCCTTCCCAGAAAAATCAAAACCACAGAGGTATAGGAGTTTCTTGGTTCTTATATTGCTCTACTCATTGAAATCAATGGCAATGCCTGGTCTCTAAAAGACAATTATGAATTCAGGGTGAGAATATTCAACAAAAGCAAGTGGATAAAATTTAAAAGACAAATATCCAGGCTTCCTGTACAGATTAATAATTTTTAAAAAGTCAGAAAGTGAATGATAGCATGAGTTGTTTATTCCTTATCTTAGCATAATATTTTGAAAGTATTCTGCACAGAACCTGATGGGGTATCACTTCTTCTTTATTGCTATTCTCTGTGTTAGAGAGAGAAAAAGCCTAGCTGTTATTTCAAAAAGAGAGAGCACAGATAAATAATGCCATTCTGACTTATAAAGAAAAAACGGGTATTTAAAAGTTGGGAATATATATAGTATGGGTCTGATAACTTTGCCGCTGCTTTATTAAGGAGGTGCTGGTCATGATTCCATAAGATTCGTTTCAGGTTTTTACTTAAAGTAGGAGATGCAGAGACTGTAACTGCCAGTGGAAATATGATGGGTGGGTGCTAAAGAAGGGTACGTTAAGAGATAGGGTATGTTAAAAGGTGCCCCATAACTTGGAATTGGCATTGCTGGCTCGTTCACCTGCACATCTACCAATGTGATGTGTGCCAACAATGCCCCTCTGCCGTGTACATTGACCAAACCGGACAGTCTCTACGCAAAAGAATAAATGGACACAGAACTGACATCAGGAATTATAACATTCAAAAACTAGTGGGAGAACACTTCAGTCTCCCTGGTCACTCAATAACAGACCTAAAAGTGGCAATTCTTCAATAAAAAAAATTCAAAAACAGACTCCAACGTGAAACTGCAGAACTGGAATTAATTTGCAAACTGGACATCAGCAAATTAGGCCTGAATAAAGACTGGGAGTGGTTGGGTCATTACAAAACCTAAACCTAATTTCCCCCATACTAATTTCCCCCTACTGTTACTCACACCTTCTTGTCATCTGTTTGAAATGGGCCACTCTCATTACCACTACAAAAGTTATTTTTCCTCCCTTGGTATCTTACTATTAATTGAATTGTCTCGTTAGACTGACCTCACACTTGGTAAGGCAACTCCCATCTTTTCATGTATTTACACCTCCTCCTGTATTTTCCACTCCATGCATCTGATGAAGTGGGTTCTAGCCCACGAAAGCTTACGCCTAAATTAATTTGTTAGTCCTCATTGTTTTTGTTGGGATACATGATTTCCCCCCCCCCCCCAACACAGCTGATAGCTGGCTGTGTCCTTCCCTGCTTGGGGTCTATACATATGTCAATTACTGATAAGTGGTGTTAGGTTGTAGGAAAGTGCGCGAGAGAATCAATTCAGTGAATGTCCTGGGCAGATAGGTAATACTGTTGTGTGTGGGACTACATAAGACAGCTGTTCCTACTTTCAGAGTCCTGCTTGAGTTTAATATAATGAGGACAAGTGGATATGAAATCATCATTAAGGGGCCAAATTAATAAATAAGGAGAATGATAGCATAACATAAAACTAAGTCCAGTGGTTATTAATCCATGAATATGGATTACGTATAAGAGTGTATGTTTTTTGCATATGGGATGAGGGACTACACAGCAGCTGAAGATCATTAAGTGAGACAAGGATCTGGCCACAACAGACAAAAATGGGAAAGCGCACATACTCAGTTACTTGGTGCCAGCGTGACAGATAAATGAAAGGTTTGATTTTGTATTCAAGACAAAGGAATAGAAAAACATGATGTTGTGCAGTGGTGAAAAGAATTTACTAGAATATGTACTACCCACTAGTGTTGCAACCAAGTTAGTCATGAAGGACATGCTAAATGAGAGCTGGTTACAATTTTATACTTCACCTTCATGCCTTTTGTATATACAATAAATGTTGTTAAAAAGCCATTTAACAAATGTTTCCAAGTTTTCAAAACCTGCATATTCTCAAATATGTTCATTAATATCATCAGCCAAACAATTATGAATAGGAAACAAATTTTGGGGAAAATACTGGTTTAGGAATATTATTTGAACAGAAGTGAGGCCAGAATCTGACAAGTAAATTGTTTATAACAAATAGTTCAGCAGATCTATTGTTCCTGTAAATATAATGTCATTTTCATCCCATTTCTCCTATGGATCAAATTTTTATTGGATTATATTCCAGTTGTTTAGGGTATTTGCAATCCCTTCCAGCTTCATACCAACCCACAAAAGTTATCTAAGTCATTGCTGGAAAATGGGAATATAAGATCCAGAACAAATCCTTGAAGAATTACACTTGACATCAGCTGCCATGTTAACACTGAACTGTTAATTTCTATTAACACTCAGGAATTTGATCTAATTTTGCATGTGTCTCATCCAAATTTAATTAGTTTCCATGAGTATGTCATGTGGGAACAAATCAAATGTTTTTATAAAGTCAGGATATACCCTTATTCATTTCATGTCTTTTATTCACAGAGGGGTGAGTCCTATATGCCTTGTTCACTCAAATTCCCATTGCCTTGAGTGGGAATTTTAGTGCACAAGGCAGGTAAGATTGGGCCCCAGAGCATGCTATTCATTAAAGCTCAGTTGGTTTAGTCTAGGTCATATTAGTTTCAAATCTATATTGTATATTACCAGCTTCTGTACCTCATTTTACTCAATATGCTAAAATGTGTCTGCTCTGTGAACAGGTATTGAAATTAAATTTATTGGTACATAATTTCTTTGGGCCTAATTAAACAGACTGCCTATCTGTAATTCCTACTGAAGCCAGTGGGACTAATGGAGCCCCTGTATTTCTCTATTTCCCTTTCTTAAAGATAGGTACTCTGTTGGCCTCTTTTTAATACTCTGGCTCTATCCATGAGTTTTCCAAAATATTTAACTATCCCTAAACTTCTTCACTCCTTACCTTAATCAATTTAAGGTGAATTTTCATAGATTTTTAGGACCAGAAAACACCATTCTCTGTAACTGCATAATGAATTTCATTTGGCACTGTTAATCTGAATACATTTAAATGTGTTCTTTAGCCAATACATTCATATTCTCTCCATTTTCTTTAACTATTATTGCACTAAGTATTCTCTCACTATTATATGTTTTTTTTAATTTAAATCTGTAGAAAAATATCTTAAACATTCTTCTTGTAATCTGTTATTCACAATCCTATCTTGGAAGGATAATATTTTCATGTAGCAGAATGTGATTAACTGAGCAGAAGGGATGTTTTGTGTGTGTTGGTGCTTGGAAATGCCATGGGTTGCATCTATTCTCCTGCCAATCTCTTCACTCATACAGCTTAATACAAAATGCCAATCTTTATGGGATCATGCCATTTATTCAGCAATTTTACTACCTTTAGCCTGGGAAATTATTTTTATTTCATGCAAATAAGAATAACCCCATAAACCTTTAGAATGTGTGTCTGTATTTGCTGGGTGTGTATGAATAGCCTATACATCTATTAATGAGGGTTTTAAAAATATATTCTTATGAATTTAATGTTCATAAAAAATGAGATGGAGAGTAAGTTCTTTTCTTTGTCACCAGAACCCATATAGCACAGAAGGGAACAGCAAAACCTTCCCAACACTGCCCTGGCAATGTGTCTCAACCCTTGCTTGAAGAAACTATTTCTAAGGCTGGTTTGAGACTGTTTCAGTCTCTGTACACATTCAGTCTTTGTTTGCTGTGATAAGACACCTATCAAGGGTATGAGTAACATTGCTCTTCTATACCTTCTCATCAGTGGCTCTCAAAACACCTTACAACTATTTATGAATTAAGAATGTATTACTATCCTCATAAAAACTCACCATTCACCCTATTTAGTTCTAGCTCCCAGCCTCCTTTCATTTCTAAATAATTGAGTGCACCATCTACAAATGCTTCCTTGAATTTCCCTTCTCCAATTCAGAGATTTCAAGGCCAGAAGAGACCATTGTGAGTGTCTACTCTGACCTTCTGTATAGCACAGGCCACAGAACTTCCCCCAAAATAATTCCTGGAACATATCTTTTAGAAATACACCCAATCTTGATTTAAAAATTGTCAGTGATGGAGAATTCACCATGACCCCTGCTACATTGAGACTTAACCCTCTCTGTTAAAAATGTGCACCTTATTCCCAGTCTGAACTTGTCTAGCTTCAAACTTCAGCCACTAGAATGAGTTATTCCTTTCTCTGCTAGATTGAAGAGCCCATTATCAAATTTTTGTTGCCTATGTTAGTACACTCTGAACAAGTCTCCCCTTTGAAAGGGGAGATTTTGACAGACTAGCAGCATTCCCAGACCCCTGCCAGTAACTGGAATATCAATTATTTTGCTTATTGTGAAAATCAGCTAAGCTAGTAAGGCTTTGTAGCAGCCTGAGCATAACTAGCAGGCAGCGGCGTATTATCGCCTAGGCCGGCTAGACCTAGGCCTAGGGTGGCAAATTTGCAGGGGCGGCAAATTTATAATAGCAGCATTTTTGTAATTGTGGTATTAGTGATGCCGCGATTCTACCAATCATAGCACGTATTGAAACCACCAATGACGGCGTGACACCATTTAGTAAACATACTCGCGAGAATCCTAAACTGCACCGGATCCCCGCTTGAACACGGGGTTTTGGATCCATGCGCGGTCCCGCGCTATAAGCGAAATCGCGCTATACAGACGCGCATTCAAGCGAGGGTCCGCTGTACTTGTAATTTTATTTATAATAAAATTGTAAATGTTCAATTATTTTAATGATATTTAGATTCATTTTAGTTCAAACGAATCTGTAAAAAAACTAAAACAAGTTCATATGGGGTCGGGGGCGACAGTTATTTCAGGGTCTCTGGGCGACAAAATCATTAATCTGCCACTGCTAGCAGGCCACGAGCGGAGAGAGGGTGACCATGAGAATTGAGCATGATCTTATGCCATTCTGTCTTTCTTTTTTCAAACTGCTGAAGTATGCAGCTTTGAAAGATGGGAAGTCTATCTACATCTGATTTCTGGTGTTTATTTGTCTGGATCTACAACACTGAAAACTTTGCAAAAACATATTTGTACAACTAATGGCTTGGAAACTTCTTGCTTAACCTTTAAAATTGCTTGCTTAGCAGGTTTTATTTTTTTGATTGACATGTTATTGTTATACTAACAAAGGTAAAAGTGGTGGTGGGGAGATTGAGCTAGTTGGACACTTCATGGACACATCTTAGCATCCCCAACAGCAGACGGAAGGCTGGCCATCAGAAGGCTGTCATTGTACCTCTTGAAGACCACTCCATACTTTGGTAATTATTGATTTTTGGGGTGTTACACTAATCTGTTGCAGATGTGTGTACATACTCGAGACTAAATAAAGTAAAGTAAAAGCACTCTTTGGGGGGTGCTAAAGACTAAAACTAAAGGCTTAAAGTAAAAACACTCGTTTGTGTTATTTAGACCAACCAAATATCAACCGACATGCTGTGCCCCCATTGATTTATTTCCTGACACCACCTCACAAAGAGTAAAGTTATTAAGAGCTATGGGTTCAGAAAACCTAGCTTAACCTTCTCTTTGTTAAGCTAAATAGCTTGAGCAACTTCAGTCTATCACTATAAGACACATGTTCCAAACCTTTAATCATTCCATGGCTCTTCTCTGAACCCTCTCCCATTTATCAATGTCCTTCTTGAAATATGGACACCAGAACTGGACACAGTATTCCTGCAGTGGTTGCACCAGTGTCAAATACAGAAGTAAAACAACTTTTTCCTCTCCTACGTGAGATTCCACTGTTCATATATCCAAGGATCACATTAGCCCTTTTGGCCACAGAGTCACACTGGGAGCTCAAGTTTAGAAAATTAACCACCAGGACCCCAAAGTCTTTTTCAGAGTCACTGCTTCCCAGGATAGAGTTGCCCATCCTGTAAACATGGGCTGCATTCTTTGTTCCTAGATGTACACATTTACATTTAGCTGTATTAAAATGCATATTGTTTGCTTGTGCCCAACTTATCAAATGATCCAGACTGCTCTAGCAGTAGTCTGTCCTCTTCATTATTTACCACTCCCCGAATCTTTGTGCCATCTGCAAACTTTCAGTGATGATTTTGTTTTCTTCCAGGTCATTGATTAGAAAAAATTAACATAGCATAGGGCCAAGAACTGATCCCTGCTGAACTCTACTAGAAACACACCTGGTCTCTGATGAGTCTCCTTTAGCAATTACATTTTGAGACCTATCGATTACCCAGTTTTTAATCCATTTAATGTGTGCCATGTTAATTGTATATCATTCTAGCTTTATAATCCAAACTTTGTGTGGTATCAAGTCAAATGTCTTACAGAAGTCTAGGTCTATTATATCAACACTATTACCTTTATCAATCAAACTTGTAATGTCACCCAAAAAAGATATCAGGTTAAAGAGGGTCTATTTTCCGTAAACCCATATGGATTGATATTACCCTCCTTTAATCCTTTTTTAATTGAGTCCTGTGCTTCTCCTTTATTTTAATGGGGATCAATGTCAAACTGACAGGCCCAGAATTAGTCAACTCATCCAGTATATGGCACAACATTAGTGATCTTCAAACTATCTTAGATTATTTATTATTTTTAATACAGTATTGCCTAGGAACCCCAATCAAGGATCAGTATCCGATTGTACAAATAATTAACACAGATGCCAGTCGTTGTCCCAGAGAGCATATCCCAGCAGACCATCTAAGTGTCCCTCACTTTATATTCACTAAACCCAATTTAAAAGCTCTTTTGACTGGCAGAGTGGTGCAAAGAGGCATTAGTGTAATGTAAATAAATATCAGGCCTACGTTTCTTAGTGATATTTGTGATGATGTGTTTGAGGATGTGCGCACACAAATGCATGGGGAAATAGCATTTTACTTTACTTAGCATAGGCCAGCAAATATATAGGACGATAAACATTTGTCTGTTGCACTTATGACAATAGTACTTCAGCAGTGTTTATGATAACAATACAGAATAGATTTATTTTCAACTCCACTTGGTTAAACCCAGTTTTCACAGTCAAGTTCAAAGCACAGTTCGCCAACTGGTCCAAAAGTTTGTCAGTCAAGCTGGCTGAAAGCCAGCTGTACTAATATGCACTCCCATTTATACCATGAAACCTTGACCCTTTTATCCCTTTATGCATTCTTATAAGTTTTGACATAAATGTCCCACTGAAGTTTTCCATGCATCAAATATAGGTCAGGGTGAAAACTGCAAATAAATAAATATACCATTAAATTTGTTTGAATTTAGTAAAGATTTGGCTTCAGCTCTTCCCATGATTGTGTTCCTATGCTGCCAGCATTTAAGTAATCAAGTTTTCCACATCCAAATACTCACAGAAAGCAAATGTTAAGCTCTCACACAAGTGTTCACAACAGAAATAGTGTATTTTAAAGGGGATGGGAGGCAGTTTATCATCAAACAGTAATGAGACAGTGTTCCTCAAACCCCATTAACGGAGAGCTGAATGATGCAAACAAACATCCTTCACATTTAGGACCTCAAATGCAATTATTGTGTGTCAATGCAACAAGAGAAAAGTACATACTATGTACATTTCTTCTCCCAGGCAAAACAATTTTAAAATTTCCTACATCTTACCAGGCCTAGAAAGGAAAAGAAGAAAGTTTTCAAAAGCTCCCTAATCCTGCCTATCTGCTATTTCTCCTTGACGGACCCAAATCCTCCCTGCCTCCCTTAAACTTCCCTCATCATGATAAGGTGGATCCAACTCCTTCTGAAGTCAAAGGCAGTCTTTTCATTAATTTCATTGGGAGCTGGAATAGGATATACTGAGTTTACACGTATCCAATCAAGCAGTAGAAACTATACAATATGACCAATTGTAACCAAGCAACAGATCAGATTTCTACCGCCAGGTACTTGTACTGGATGATTTGTTATCGAACCATAAAGAAAAATCTCACTGAACATTTGGCAAGTAATTACAAAGAGATCATTTCAATATCCAATAAGTAGTAAGAAAATTACAAGCTACTCATGGATATTTCATGGACAAAAAAGGAAGCTCAATTAGTGAGGTAAATTATTCACTGCAAATTGCTCACTGAACACTGATGAGGATTACAGGACTAAGACCTCAGGAGACAAATTTCAAACCTTTAGAAACTCAAAAATTGATCTCGTCTGACAAGGGAGTACAAAGACTGAGCCACTTCTTGCAGAATCATAATCCACAAATGAAAGTGCAGAAATACACCCTCCATTTTTCAGTCTGTCTCTTATGAGACAGTCTTGCAGGCAGCATGCACAGAGAGAGACACAGCTGCTCCAGTCAGACATTTTCTTGTAATTAATTCAAAAATCCCTCCCGTGTAAACAATTTATGTAATATTGCAAAACAGTGTTGCCTAGTGTTCAAAGCAAATGGCATCTGTGTTTTGTTCCCAATTCTGCTACTGACTTGCTATACGCAAAAAATTTCTGTATCTCACATACATGCAGAGACAGAATAAAAGGCACTTGACTACCCAGATTATTACAGTTTTATTACCCTTTATTATTTCTTTTATGGTAGCACATACAGGCTTTGATAATGGTGCAGGTTCCCATAGTGCTAGGCATTGTATAAACACAAAGTCAGTGCTTGCCCTGAAGGATTTATATCTTAGTATAATAGATGACAGATGGATACAACAAACAGGAGAACCAAAAGGAAACAATGAGATAATTAATGACAAATCTGGTTGATAAAGGTAATAGTGTTGATGTAATATACTTAGATTTCTGTGATTTGCTACTACCCAAATTCTGATTGAAAAACTGGAATGATACAAAATCAATATGGCACCCATTAAATGGATTAAAAGCTGGCTAACTGACAGGTCTCAAATGTAATTACCAACAGGGAATCATCAAATGGGTGTGTTTCTAGTTGAGTCCTAGGGGATCCATTCTTGCCCCTACTCTGTTTAACATTCTAATAAATGACCTAAAAGAAAACATAAAATTATCACTGTTAAAGTTTGTAAATGACAAAGACATGGGGAGTGGTAAATAATGAAGACAAAAGGTCACTGATAGAGCGGTCAGGATTCCTTGTAAACTAGGCAGAAGCAAACAATATGTAAGGTCAAAATCTGGGAACAAAGAATGCACTCCATACTTAACAGGATGGTGTACTCTATCCTTCAAAGAAGCGACCCTGAAAAACCCATGGGTATCATCATCGATAATCAGCTGAACATGATCTCTAGGTGCAACTGTATTTATAGAGTCATATAGTTTAAGGCCAGAAGGGACAGCCAGATGATCTAGTCGGATCTCCTGAATATCACAGGCCACCAACACCAGTCACTACCTGAACACTAAACCCAACTACCAAAATTGGACCAAAGTTTTACAGCCCACAGGGGACTACAGTATTATACAGAAGAGTTACATTTTCTGTCCAAGCTACTTTCCAACAGTTTATATACTAAATCTGGTTGAAAAGTTACAATTGTTTTTCACAGAAAATGTCAAAATATTTTTCTAAATTCTCCATGAATTCAGATTTTGGTTTCCATTTTTTCAATAGAAAACAAAAAAATCAACCATGATTAAAATTTTCTGTAAAAATGTTTGCTTTGGATGAAAAGACTTTTTTTTTTCTGTCAAAAATGCTTTGATGAAATTTTTTTGACCAGTTCTTTTATATATGTACTTTCCCTCCCTCTTACCAACCACCTGCACACTGGGTCATATCCTGCACTGATCATATCATGCTGTTCCTGGAGCTCCAGTGTTTCTGCACTGGTGTAGATTGTTGATTCAGCAGACTTCAATGTTAATCATAAAGAAAGACCACAGGCTTGGCTCAGTGGCTCAGCCAGGTTTATTGTTACCAAAAGGGCCTCATATAGCAGTTTACAAGTACACTAACAGATGTATGCCAAGACAAGTGACAAGATATCAAGTCCATCAACATAGTGTTGTTCCCTAGGCTAATACAATTCTGTCACTTCTATTACTCTTTTTATACACTGATACAAACAAGTTACATACAACATTCCAGATATTATTAGTTACCATCCTTGTACCTGATAGTTCAAACAAAACCTCTTCATCCATTATCCTGTCACTCCATCCTTATTTTACAAGGGGTTTGTGTGTTCCTGTACCATTCTCTTAAGAATGTATTTATGTGGTTAGTTGGTACCTAGTGCTACTATTCTAACAAGGCCTACTTTTGTTCATAGCCTACTTTGGTTGACATTTTTAGCCATGGCTTGGGTTCCAGCAAACCTACAGCCCCTTTGCGGTTCCATTGTAAACGTGATTGCAAGTAGTGTAAGAAAACACAGACTTTGACCCATTGTTTTCAGTGACTACCTCCTTCATTTGTAACTAGTTTTGAAGGTCCCTATGATTTTCCTTCTGATCCCAAAGTCAGAGGAACTGCCTCACAATTAGTCATTTGAGTTTACCAATAGAACAGGCAACTTTTTGAGTGTGACGCCTGGGAACACGGATTCTAGCAGGCTTAAGCATGGTAATGTCTTTTGGGGAAATAGTATTGAAAAATGTCACACATCAACTGCACAACATTCAACCTCCAAACATGGCAGGGTTTCAGACAAACCCTTGAGCCTGACAATCACAGACAGTGATGAAGAGATCTTTGTCTCTGGACAACGGAAAATGACTGATAACAAGGATGGCGATGTTGATGAATAACAATGTTTTGAAGTACTGAAAAAAAATTGAATCTGCTGCATCTTTATGTTTTCTTCTGCTTTTTGCAGTCTGTTTCAATGGCTCTTTATTGCTTAGGCAGGAATTGCTGTAGGATGGAACTTGACTGGATGTTCTGTAGTCACATTCCTTGTCAGGATTGTTGGTATGGATGCACTGGCATGAAGTGAGCCATGTTATTTTGGTGAGAATTCCTGGTCTTTTTTTCAAGGGGAAAAATGTGCCATTGCCATTGTTTCCATTACAATTTCTAGCACAATTTCCACAGGTGAAGTAGAGATATTTTGATCATGTCCCAGACAAAAAAAGGCCAAGTCATAATAGGCATTTCGATGTGAAAACACTAGATTAACATCTCTGTAGAAAGATGGGTCCATGTGCAACTCCTCCAGGTCTAACCTGGTCCCTTCAGAATTCCTTTAAAACTTTCATTTTCAAGAGTAATGGCAGTGCAGAAAGTAATCTTTGGCAATACTTACCATTGTGTGGCTCTAATGATATATTTTACTTCTCATTGATTAAAATTTTATTTAATCAAATCTGAAAGGCTGCAAATTTAAAACTAATAAAAGGAAATACTTTTTTATTGAATAGAAAATTAGTCTGTGGAACTCATTGTCACAAGATAACATTGAGGACGGAAGCTTCTAAAAAGAACTGACAATGAAAACACTTAGAGCTATAATACTAAGGATTAAAAAATAAAATTGCAAAAATTGGTAACTGCCATGATTTTGGAAGGACTATAAACAATCGGGCTTTGGGCCACAAGCCAATCCCTAATTAATGGGGTTTTAAAAGATTATTCCATAACTGCATGCTTCAGGGCTCTTTATTTTGAAATTCCTGGTACAGGCCAGTATCTAAGACCAGGACATTGGACTAGATGGACCACTGGTCTCATCCACAATACCATGCTTATTTTCTTAACTGGAAACAGAAAATTTTTACACTTGTGCATGTTGTATTTTGGTATATGTGGAATTCTCTAGCCTTTCTGTGAACTTTTTCCATTCTAGCAGGTAACATGTTCTTTTACTCTTTTGAGATGTGATGGCCTTTAGCACTCAATAGTTCTACAAAGATATATGGTTTTCCTGAACATGTAGCACTGAGAATTAACTATATCTGTTGAAAATGAATTAAAGAAGCAAAAGGATCTCATTGCAATGGACCATATCATCAGCATGCTGGTGTTCAACTGTAACTTTTTGGGTACATCACCTTCCCGCATCCTGCAGACTTCACTCCCTGTCCCTCCCCCCTCAAATGGTGCCAGACAGCATACAGTTCTCCTTCCTTTTGTCTTTCTTAAATTGACTCCTAACACAGAGTAGCCTATCTTCCAAGCATCCATGGTCCTTCCTTAATCCCTGTAAATTTCCTGACTTGTTCCTTATAATGCCCTGGGAAATTCTAGATTCCTGGCTAATACCAGCTGGCTCCTTGCTCTCTGTCACCTTTGACTGATAACATTCCATAGGAGAAGAAGGGAGGCCTTGGGGAAGGAACTTCAATGCAGAACTAGGGGCCACCAAATGAAATCAATAAGCAGCAGGTTTAAAACAAACAAAAGGAAGTATTTCTTCACACAATGCACAGTCAATCTGTGGAACTCCTTGCCATAGGATGTTGTGAAGGTCAAAACTATAACAGGGTTAAAAAAAAACTATATAAATTCATGGAGGATAGGTCCATCAATGGCTATTAGCTGGGATGGGCAGGGATGGTGTCCCTAGCCTCTGTTTGCCAGATGCTGGGAATGGGTGACTGGGGATGGATCACTTGATGATTACCTGTTCTGTTCGTTCCCTCTGGGGCACCTGGCATTGGCCACTGTCTGAAGACAGGATACTGGGCTAGATGGACCTTTGGTCTGACCCAGTATGGCCGTTCTTATGTTCAGAGTCAGGTTAAGAATAAGACTGAGTTAAGCATGGGATCCAGAGCCCAGAAGGGGAGATACAAGAAAACCCTAAATGAAAAACAGTAAGCCACGAAAGTGGGGCCCAGGTAGGAAAGGCCAGGCCAAAGGAGAAGCTGGAAAGCAAAAACTGTAGACAAATACCAACAATCCAAGAAAGTGAGGCCCAGGTGGAGAATACCAGGGCAGAAGCAAAGCAGGAAAAGGGGATGAAGGAGCAGGGGTCACCCACACAAGAACAACCCGAAGAAAGGGTGGAAGGTGAACCCACCATACTCCAGTTAGGGGGCCCTGAGGTGGGAGCAACCCACAAAGGCCTCACTCCTAAGCAGGATCAGAGCACCATGGAGAATAAGGGGTAAGTTGGGGAACAAACCCAAGTGTTGTCTACAAAGATTGGGGTAGATCCTGAGTCAGAGACTGCAGGTTGTTAAGGGTCCTCAGCTAACAAGGTCTCCTTCTCAAGAAAACAAAACCATTCAACTTAAGTATAAAAACTTCACAAGATGGTGACCCACTACCATGAGCAAAGCTGACCTGGAGTTAACTCCCTGTTCACTGATTACCAGTTAATGCCCCTGCATAACATCACACTGAAGTAATCCAAATCTGTAGAATATAGGTTCATTTTGGCTGAAGGACTGAGTCAAGATCAGGATGAAACCTTGTTTAGGCTGAAGCAATTTTATCCAGTCTTCATAAGTAATACATCCCTTCCTTTACAAAGATAAAGATATCAGAATACTGCTAGTGTTTTGCTGACAGAAAACAATATCTTAAGATAAGTAGGTAGTGAAAATCATGGAGGCTGGAATAGAACCTTAGAGGAGACTCATTGACCATAATTAACCAGAATAGATTCAGGGAGAAAGAATAAACTGGCCCTTTAAAATCAGACAGGATGATAATAGCATTAACATAGTGCCAGAGAGGCCCACCAGATGCTCAAGTCAATTATATCATGGTCCCGTGATCATCACAAGCCACTAGCAGCCCTAATAAAACTAAAAAGTGAACTCATGCCAGGATCAACCTGACAAAAAAGGTCGTTAAAGTCCCTCCCAATTACAGTCTCATTAATATGCCTGGGCCTGAAGCCAGAGAAAAAACATTTCACAGATGATTTTTGCAGAGATAAAATTGCAGCTGTTCTCACACAAAACTTTTGAGTTTCTTAAACAAATAGGGTAGAATATATATAAAATAACGAGATCCTTGATTGATTGTAGACTTTTGTTTCACCAAGTAATATTTTTTCATGAGTGGGCAGGGAGCTTTTTTCCAACACCACAATGGACAAGTATTCAAATACACTAATATAAAGTACAGTAAGTTTGCTGAAGATAAATGCAAAAAGGGAATGAAAGGCAGGGCTCAGGGCAATACAGACAATGTGTATGATACATAGGGCAAAACTACTAACCATGGTATGTAACCTATCATTTAAATCATCTTCTGTACCAGGTGACTGGAGGATATCTAACATGATGCCAATTTTTTTTTTTAAAGGATCCAGAGGCGATCCTAGCAATTACAGTCAGGTCAATCTAACTTCAGTACCAGCCAAATTTGTTGGAACTATAGTGAAGAACAGAATTATCAGACAC
Organism: Emys orbicularis; assembly: GCF_028017835.1. Taxonomy (NCBI): domain Eukaryota; kingdom Metazoa; phylum Chordata; order Testudines; family Emydidae; genus Emys; species Emys orbicularis. Next base: position 27,115,951 of record NC_088685.1, on the reverse strand, counting down.
GTAGATCAACACAATTTGTTGGGGAAGAGTCAACACGGCTTTTATAAAGGGAAATCATGCCTAAGGCTAAGATTTAGTCACAGGTATTTTTAGTAAAAGTCATGGACAGGTCACGGGCAGTAAACAAAAATTCACAGCGTATGACCTGTCCATGACTTGTAGTATATACCCCTAACTAAATCTTGCTTCAAGGGCACCATGGGTGCTCTGGGGCTGATGGCAGCCCGGGAGTGCTTGGGGGGTGGGGGGCAGTGTGCAGCCCAGGACCACCATTGGGCTCGGGGATGGGGGTGCATGGGGCTGCCCAAGAGTGCTGCTGCTGGGGTGGGGGTGGAGGTGGGGGGCAGTGGCCCAAGACTGACCCAGCAGTGGCAGGTGCAGCTGGCCTAGAGGCTGCCCAAACTGCTCAGACGACCTTGGGGTCAGTCGCACCGGCCACTGCAGAAGTCACAGAGGTCCCGGAAAGTCATGGAATCCGTGACTTCCATGACCCCCATGAAAGACTCACAGCCTTAATCATACCCCACCAATCTATTACAATTCTTTTAGGGGGTTAACAAACACGTAGACAAGGATGATGTGGAACTCATTGCCAGGGGATATTGTTAAAACCAAAAGTATAACTGAGTTCAAAAAGAATCAGAGAAGTTCATGGAGGATAGGTCCATCAATGGCTATTAGCCAGGATAGGCAGGGATGCAACCTCATGCTCTGGGTGTCTCTAAACGTCTGACTGCCAGATGCTGGGACTGGACAACAGGGAATGGATTACTCAATAATTGCTCTGTTCTGCATTCCCTCTAAAGAATCTGGCATTGGCCACTGTCGGAAGACAGGATACTGGGCTAGATGGGCCATTGGTTCTACCAATGAATATGGGGTCATTCTTATATTCACATGTAAACTTGCTGCTAAATCAGGATGGAGAGTTGTCTAAAGGCTAGAACAGAAAACTGGGAGTCAGGAGCACTGGTGTCTACTTCTATCTGTCTCACGATTGACTGTATGAGGTTGGGCAAGTCATTTAGGGAGAGATTTTTAAAAGAGCCTAAGGAAGTTAGGTGCACAATTATGATTCATTTGAAATATATGGGCATATGCCTCTAATTACCTTGGGCTCATGAGACTATCCCCATTAACATATCTCCTGGACAGATTTAAAAGTATTTAGGCTACTAAAGATGCAGATTGGTGCCTAGTGGGATTTTCAAAAGTGAGTGCCTAATTCCCTTTTAAGTCAATGGGAGTTACACACCTGAGCACTTTTGAAAATCCCACTCTGAGCCTAACAATATCATAAGGCATCTATATACCCTTTAAAATTGGCTGGCTTATGCCTCAGTTGCCTATGTCTAAAGTGGACATAAACTGGGAAAGAATTTGGCCCATTAACTCCACTGAGTTTAACAGAGGGTTCAACAAGCGATGAATTTGATGCATTATGCTTACCTAACTCACAAGGTGTATTGAGACTTAGTTAGGTAAAAGTTGTATATGAAGGGTGCTCTATATTATATATTGCCATTTAGGTGCAGACCAGGGAAATCGCTAGGTATGCTCCCCAAGTGAGGAGAATGCCTCCCATGCCACCCCACAGAGGGAACACGCCTACTACTAACCCCCCTGGAAGGGTGAAACCTGTTCCCTCTATGTATTGGTTCTACTCCACAGACCAGTAAAGGAAGAGGAAGGAGAGATAGGAAGGGACACTACCCCAGTACAAATAATTAGTAATAATCTACAGCAACTTAACCTGTCTGCCTCAGAGATTCCTTTCGCAAATGAGGATAATACTCTTAACTAAGGGTGATAGCTACATTCACCATGTAAATATTAGTTCCTTTTAAATCATTATTTATATTGTGTTAATTCCCAAAAGGACTCAGTTGAGATCAGGGCCTCCCAGTGCTGCGTCCTGGGCAAACACTCTGGAAAAAATATACTATCGATAAGCTGGGTCAGAGGTTTACAGCAGATGAGCAGGTGATGACAGGCACTGTATTATTCCATCCCCTCCTCCCCACACACACACTTAATTTATTAATTCATTTTTATTTTGTTCATTAGGGGATGGAGTGAGGGGGAACCGCAGCAGAAGAGAAGCAAAAGGAACTAAGAAAAAGAGGAACACTGAAGGGGAAGGAGAGACAGGACAGGGGATGAAGGGAAGGACAGAGGAGCATGGCAGGCAGTGAGAGTGAGGCCGCCAGCTGAAGGACTGTGAAGGGTGAGGGTGGCACACTCAGATCCAGAGGCTACGAAGGGATAGGCCAGGGGTTCTCAAACTGGGGGTCGGGACTCCTCAGAGGGTTGTGAGGTTATTACATGGAGGATCGTGAGCTGTCAGCCTCCACCCCCAAACCCCGCTTTACCTCCAGCATTTATAATCATGTTAAATATATAAAAAAGTAACCCTTGGGCTGGGTTGGAGTAGATCTACAGAGCTATGGCTAGACATCTCACTTCTCCCTGAAGCTTTTTGGAGCTGTCTGTACCCCCAGGCAGGGAGGATTTCCTCTGTTTTCCCAATCTAGGACATTTATGCTGCTGCTTCCAAGTCCTGCTAAGTTCCTTGTCTTAATAGGGTCTGGTTGCAATGAGTTCCATAGGTTAATTAATGGTACTATTTTCTTTTATCATTGTAAATGTTTATCCCCTTATTTTTCATGGAGTGCATTCACCCATTATTCCTCACATTTGTGGGTTTTTGATGACTATACACTCAATACTGGAATTTCAGAGCTTGTGTAACACTGAGACCCCCGTTGTCAGCAGGCAGGATAGAACCAGGGACCTCTGGAGCTTAGTGCATGAGCCTCTACAGTATTGAGCTGCTGGCTTTTAGCGCAAGGCTGTAGAGCAGACTCATTTTATCTCTCCCTCCCTCCCCCCCCTCCTCCCCAAGATGGGACAGAACACCACACCCAGGAGGTGTGTGGGTTACACTTGCAGATGTGTGGTTTTTTTGTTTGCTTGTTTTTCCTCACTAAGGACAAAGGGCCGGAGCGTGACACCCTTATTTACACTGACTACTACCTTACTCCAGGAGCAGAGTAAAACAATGGGAATATCTGCCGAGTGATGAATTACCTAATGTGAGTAATGATCTCAAAGTTTGGCCCTAAACAATCACTCAGTTTTAAAAAGATGTAATTTTTCCCCTTGGGTATTAGAAAATGAAGGAAGTTGTGCTGCATCAGAGATTAAAGGGTCACTCCACTTGATCTTCTACTGCTTTGATATCATCACAATCAAGTTCACCATCCTGTTGAACATGCTGTTTGTTCATAAAAAAAACAAATCTGTAAACAAAATTATCCCTCCCCCAGTAAAAAAACAAAATAGTCAAAGTTATGTGCCAGCCACAACCTTGGCCAATACCACTGGGGAATGACCTGAGGACTTCGAGAGCTAAAAGTATGAGCTGCTGGAGCTCCAGCTAAAAGTTCTTAAGTGGAGCTGTGACAGACTCTCAAATTTTCTACAGATCAGGCACAGAGGGGGAACCTGTTAGTAACACATATTCACCAGTGTGTTACCTCAGCAAAATACAGATTGTTTTATATCACAGAATTCCAAAGCTTTCAGTGCTTTCGTCTTTTAGGTATTCATACAGTTCTTTGCTCTCCCTGGGATTAGCACATTCTGCAGAGAGACAAGAACTCAGTTAACAGACCTGTCACCATTAGAGGTGGTCTGAAATGAAACACATTGTAGTGTGTAGTGTTAAGGCTTACTCTACCATAGCCTATGTTTCACCTCTTCTGTCAATAATTGATGTCTATCTCCAGTGCTGTCAATCTGGCTTATTTAAAAGGACAACATTTGTTTTTAGGGGGGAGAAAAGGTATAAAATGACTGCAAAGACAAAGACTGCTCATATCCCCTTCAGTTGATCTTTGGGGGTGTTTGTTTTGTTTGTATTTTTCTGAAAAACACATCTGTAATACAGTATTTCCTTTGACCTTTAAGAAATTAAATAAAAATGATGGTTTCCTTCCTTCCAACTTTTGGGATGTCAGAAATGAGCCTCTAATGATATCTAAGAAGTAAAATTAAAAGAACAACCAGTTAAAGAAGTTATTAAAGTCTCCCAAATACCATTTATGTCTCCTGATAACCTTTATGTGTCCAAGGGACCTGTGAAATTAATTAATATTTTACAAATGTAAACTCCATTATGTAGCTGGTGGAGTAAAAAAGCTTGTTCACAACAAATACAAGCAACATCTCTGAATATCAATGATTGCTGAAATAATTTCACACACTTGAGTCTCTTGATTTCAGATATACGTTTTTAAAATACCTGTACCTAGATTCCTTTGAGCTGTCCTCTGTTAGAGCCATGGAATATCTAGTATCATACAGGCTTCCCCCACACTCTATACAATGTGCCACTTCTAGCACTGAGAGGGTAGTTCACTCCCCATGTCTTGAATTGCTTGCTAGGTTTGCCGGACAAGGTCCTCAGTAGTGTCATCTGCAGGAATGATTCTTATGTGGATGCTTGTTAACTAGGAACTGGACTGCATCCAGACATTTTGCATAAGACCTCAAAGCAGCCTTGAGATTATAATGGCTTCTGGCCAACATGATGCAAGCTGGTCACAGATGTGAAATGCTACATCCCATTCACAAAGTGGGACTTATTTTCCTATTGGGAGCAATATTACTGGTCTTGTGGAAGCATGTTCCCCCATGCTGGTGATATCCTCAAGATCCACAATGAAATCAAGGGCCATCCCCATGGAGAATCAACCCTTTGTGTATGCTGCTCTGCGGGTTCCCTTTCTCTCTGTCATTGAATGCCCACCCTTTTGCACCCTAGTGAATGCATTATAAAAGCCACAGCAGGGACTTATATCAGCATTAAACATGTAGAGTTACACTTGGAAATCCATGAGATCTGGGGGCAGCACATGTCATGCTACTTCTCCTTGGCTTTACAACCTCTTGTCCCCGCATAGCCAGTGTAGGCAGAGAGAGGGCCACCTACAAATGAGGATATTCACCAGTACTGCTGAATCTAGCTTGAGGATTTTCTAAAGAAAAGATCTTGTTTTCTAAAGATCAACAGAAAAATATACTTTTGCCTAGGAATTAACTACAGTGTGCTGGATGTTGAAATGCTGCTCCTCAAATAGTTACACAAAAGAAAATTGCAGGAAGCAGTGAGAGCGTAGACTACAGTGACAACATTTCCATAATAAGACATATAAGTCCAGGAGCATGCTGCTATTCACAGGGGGATGTATACAGTTCATTCAAACCCATGCTAAAAATACCCCTGCAGTATATTGCTGGGGAGGTGAGTGCAGAGGAGCAAATGGCACCAGCAGCCACACTGCTGTAGAAGGAGTGCTTTGTTATGAGGCTAGCGATTTGAAGAGTGGGGATGATAGTGGCACTGTTTGTCCCCTTTCTGCTCTTGAGCAGATAGGCCAGCTGGCAGATCACTGGCCTTAACACTGCCACCTTCACCTCATACCGTGATAACAATTATTAAGTGAGACATTTGAGCTCTTGCATGAAACCCCACAGGACAGCGCTTTAGGGTCCTCCTGGTGATTTCTGGTGGGTGGGTGGGTGTGTGTGTGTGTGTGTGTGTGTGTGTGTGAGAGAGAGAGAGAGAGAGAGGAAAAAGAGGAACCATGCTAACCGTAGTCTGATCTTACAGGTTTTCCACATGCACTTCTAGTGAGGTTCTGCACACTAGATTGCAAGGTCAGCCCTTAATACAGAAATCCCAGGAGAGAAGTATTACTGCAAAATGGTGCTAGTTGTGTTTTCTGTGTACATTTCATATACAGCAAAGGACATACTCAAGGAAAGGAAGTTTAGAGGATTTTGTTCTTTTTTTCCAAAACCAAGGATATCAGACACTTACGCATGTGTGTACGCACATGTATCCACCCACCCTCCCACCCATAGGGCTCTGCTGGGTAACTGCCTGTGCTACACAACAGCCCTCAAATGTAGGGTGCATCACATTCAGTGTATATGTGGAGACACTCAGGGAGATGGTGGGATATTTTGGACTGCTGTGCCATGCATATGCTGCTGAGTTTTACTTCTAAGGCCTTGGCTACACTTGCAAGTTACAGTGCTGTAAAGCCTCCCCCAGCGCTGTAACTCACTCCCCGTCCACACTGGCAGGGCACTTACAGCGCTGTATCTCCCTGGGTACACCGCTGCAGGTACTCCACATCTCCGAGAGGAATAACAGCTGCAGCGGAGTGGTTACGACTCACAGGTGTGAGTGTAAACGCTTGCAGCACCGTACTAATCACCTTGTCAAGTGGCCAATCCTCTCCATTGTTGTGACCAGCTGCAGGAATGCGGAAGTGCCAGTTTCAAACCTCGTACCACAGAGAAAAGCAAACAGTTTGTAGCTTGCTTTGAGTGAGTAAATGAATGAGCAGGGGGCTGGGAGTTCGGAACTTGCAAAATAGAGAGCTGACATGCTCCAAAAAGCACTCTCTCTCCCCCCACACTCCCTGTCACAATCCACCCCACCCCCGTTTTGAAAAGCACATTGCAGCCACATGAATGCTGGGATAGCTGCCCATAATGCACCGCTCCAAACACAGCTGCAAATGTTGCAAGCGTGGCCACACCACTGTGCTGGCAGCTGTCAGTGTGGACAGACTGCAGCGCTTTTCCCTACTCAGCTGTACGAAGACAGGTTTACCTCACAGCGCTGTACAGCTGCAAGTGTAGCCAGGGCCTAAATCTCCTTGTCATCAAGCCCAGATTCCACAGTGTGATTACTTTCCCCAAGGTCTGACAAAGATGGGAATCTAGATAAAAACGAACTGTTTGAAACTCTCCCCACATCAGATGGAACTGATGCTTAGTGGCAGGGAGAGGAATTAGTGGAATGGTTAGACACTGTGGCTGCATCTTCTATTAAGAATGCATGCCCATATTTAATTGAAATGGTTCAGAGCTTTATGGTCCTGTTGAATTCACTACTGCTCCTGGGTTTTAAGGCATCCAGAATGGTGCCTTTAATTATCTATAGCTGGTCTGGAGGAAGACAGCAAGCCTCCTCTGCAATGCAGAATTTACAATAGTAACCCATGGTTTTGTCACATCCAAGTTTAAGTAATGTAATAAAGGTGTGACACACACAGGAGTGCGGCTAAGAGATTGGTCCTCATTTCCTGCCCCGGCCCCTCCCCCCCAGTCACCTGACAGGAATCAGGATACCAGAGGTCAAAGCCCTGTCACATGAGCTGATCAGAACATCTGATGAAAATTCATTTAATCAAAACCGAGAAAGACAGACAGACACTCGGGCTGTGTCTATGCAAGGAGTATTTTATGGGTATAGATATGCCAGTATACTAAGCACTCCTACTGTGGATTTAGCTTATGCTGGCAAATCTGCACCTTTACTGGTATAGCCTATTTTAGCCCTCTTCACCCGAAACACACTATGCTGGTAAAAGCACAGCTTTGCCAGTATCAGAGGGGTACCCATGTTAGCCTGGATCTGTAAAAAGCAACAGAGAGTCCTGTGGCACCTTTAAGACTAACAGATGTATTGGAGCATAAGCTTTCGTGGGTGAATACGTCTGACGAAGTGGGTATTCACCCATGAAAGCTTATGCTCCAATACATCTGTTAGTCTTAAACGTGCCACAGTACTCTCTGTTGCTTTTTACAACTTTGCCAGTGTAACAGCATCTACAATAGGGACGTTTGCTGATGCAGTTACATCAATCAGACATCACACCTCCTCACACCCCTGACAGACAGACCTGCCAGTAAAAGTCTGGGCACTATACTGGGATGTGGGAGAACCACGTTCATGTCTCTGTTCTGCCTCAGAATGATCTGGGATGAAAAAAAAATTTGCTCTGAATCAGGCAGCAATTTGAACCTGGGTCTTCCACATCCCAGGTCAGTGCCCTAACCACACACCCTTCCTCTTCCTGCTGGGAAAAAAAAAAGCTCAGGTTTCAATTGGAAAACAGGCATTTTGACACAATTCTTGAAAGTGTTCCAAAGATTCTGGTTTCATTCCAATGAAGAACAAAACCAAACATTAAAACCTTTAAAGTTGCTGCAAAATGGAACTGATGTACACTTAACACACTGACTACACTGAACACATTGTGTAATGCACTATGTAGAGCTACACCTGAGACTACCCAGAAGCTCCAACTGGAGAACAATATCATAGATTAGAGTTGGAAGAGACCTCAGGAGGTCATCTAGTTCAACCCCCTGCTCAAAACAGGACCAACCCCAACTAAATCATCCCAGCCAGGGCTTTGTCAAGCCGGGCCTTAAAAACCGCTATGGATAGAGATTCCACACCTCCCTAGGTAACCCATTCCAGTGCTTCACCACCCTCCTAGGGAAATAGTTTTTCCTAATATCCAACCTAGATCTCTCCCACTGCAACTTGAGACCATTGCTTCTTGTTCTGTCATCTGCCACCACTGAAAATAGCCAAGCTCCATCCTCTTTGGAATCCCCCTTCAGTTTGTTGAAGGCTGCTATCAAATCCCCCCTCACTCTTCTCTTCTGCACACTAAATAAGCCCAGTTCCCGCAGCCTCTCCACCTAAGACATGTGCCCCAGCCCCCTAATAATTTTCATTGCCCTCTGCTGGACTCTCTTCAATTTGTCCACATCCCTTCTGTAGTGGGGGGACCAAAACTGGACACAATATTCCAGGTGTGGCTTCACCAGTGCCGAATAGAGGGAAATAATCACTTCCCTCGATCTGCTGGCAATGCTCCTACTAATGCAGCCCAATATGCCGTTGGCCTTCTTGGTGACTCATATCCAGCTTCTCATCCACTGTAATCTCCAGATCCTTTTCTGCAGAACTGCCGCTTAGCCAGTCGGTCCCCACCTGTAGTAGTGCATGGGATTCTTCTGTCCTAAGTGCAAGACTCTGCATTTGTCCTTGTTGAACCTCATCAGATTTCTTTTGGCCCAATGATCCATTTCTATAGGTCACTCTGGACCCTATCCCTACTCTCCAGTGTATCTACCTCTCTCCCCAGCTTAGTGTCAACCACGAACCTGCTGAGGGTGCAATCCATCCCATCATCCAGATCATTAATGAAGATGTTGAACAAAACCAGCCCCAGGAACGACCCCCGGGGCATTCCCCTTGATACCTGCTGCCAAATAGACATTGAGCCCTTGATCACTACCCATTGAGCCCAATGATCTAGCCAGCTTTCTATCCACCTTATAGTCCATTCATCCAATCCATACTACTTTAACTTGCTGGCAAGGATCCTGTGGGAGACCTTATCAAAAGCTTTGCTAAAGTCAAGGTATATCACATCCACCACTTTCCCCATATCCACAGAGCCAGTTATCTCATCATAGAAGTCAATCAAGTTGGTCAGGCATGACTTGCCCTTGGTGAATCCATGTTGACTGTTCCTGATCTCCTTCCTCTCCTCCAAGTGCTTAAAAATGGATTCCTTAAGAACCTGCTCCATGATTTTTCCAGGGACTGAGGTGAGACTGACCAGTCTGTAGTTCCCCTAATTCTCCTTCTTCCCTTTTTTACTTACTTTTATAGTTACCTTCCCCCCGAGTGAGCTGCTGTGAACACGCAACACCTGTGCTTTCCTTTTGCAGTGACTTCTGACACAGTTTTGCGGTAACTGCATCTCTGACCCATTCTGTGGTCTACCCAAGGGATGCCCCCTTAGGTGGCATGCCTCTAGCTGCCACCTCCCTATAGGCAGAGTCCCACAACTCTCTCCCTCCAGACTGGGATTTTAGGCTTGCAACATTCCTGCAAGTCATTGATTATCCCAGCAGGTCTGACCTACCTCAGCACCTGCAGTTATGCTCTCTCCCTCTAAAGGGTTACAATAGTGGCTTATCAGAAACCAACCAGCCTTACACAAAGCACAGTTCCTTTCTTTTGGGACAAAATTATGGAGAAAACACCATAAAATATTGAAAGATCTAAATGCTTACTAAGCTTACCAGGGATTGCCCATCTTCCACAGGAGGTCTGGTAGTTCAAAGTCTTAAAAGCTTTTGGGTAGGGTTTGTCCCCTTGGTTATAGGTTCATGTCAGCTTGTTAGATCAAAATGAGGGCTTCTCGGTTAGTTCAGACTGACATTTTACACAGTGTGGAGATCTGTGTCTCCCAATCTACCTGCAACAGATAAAACCAGTCAATGCCCCTTTCCCAGGGGAGTGAAGCTTCAAAGGCTGTGTACCTGCATAATTTACATTGGGGTTTTGCATTAGTCACCCCTCTCGTGAGCTTCAGAATAAATACCATTGAAGGCTATTTCATTTAATATTTACTTTACCTTTATCACTATTAATGCTACCTACTGTGGGTATTTTTGATTTAAAAAACAAAACAAAAACTTTGTAGCTAATATTCTAGCTGCCATGGTGGCAGATGCTTTAAAAGCAATGCAATAAAGAAAGAACAGATTTGAATTCAGTGATTCTGTTGCCTCAGCAACTTTGATAAGAGAAAAGTTGTGATAGTTGGGGGATGGCTTGATTTTCCGCTACTTTTTCATTTACTGAATTTATGTTATGCAACAGTCTCACAGGGTACAGCACACAGCTTAACAGCCTGCACGACTCTACAGTTTATTCTTGAAATTACTCTAACTCCCTTTTGAAATTATTTGGCAGCTCACCATCTGTAGAAAAGGACAGATCTGGAAACTGGCTTTTCTGCAGTTTTGAGGTGTGTATGATTAAACTATTTAAGTCTGAGAATCTCACTCAAGGGAACTGAAACTCTCTACCTACTTATGGCTACTGTGTCCACTCACATCTCTAGTGAATTCTTCACAAAGTTGCAAGGTTTGGATGCAAAAAGGGTTCAGTGTGTAGGGGTAATTAAACCACTGTCAGCATTTAGTGAGCGCTGACTGTTTGAGGGTAGGGTCCATGATAAGTATCGTAAAGTACAGATTTTTATGGAAACTACTTTAACCCTTTCCTTCATGTGCAAAATTGGGGTGAACTCTCCCAAGAACACACCTTCTTGCAAAATGTCCAGCATTTCTGTTTCTGGTTATGGCCACATATGCTTCAATAGCATTTTTCCTCATCCTGTTATAAAGTACTGCATAGAATGCGTCTGTCTGTATGTGCATGCTACAATCCTCTGTTGGAAGGAAACGGAACCACTCAGAGGTTCTATAATGCCAGCAGTGAATGGAGATTCTCTTAGTTCCAGTGATAGCAAGCTGAGGTTTCAGACTAGGTGTATCAGAATTCCTTCCTGCCGTCTCAGGGAAGTTCCAAGTAGCAATCACAGATTTGTTAAAGACTTTGGTACTTCCAGTAACCAACAATAGCAATTAAATAATTGTTTTTCAAACATTTTAATTTCTTAAAAGAAGTTTTGAATTGAATTCAGATCTCGTAATGGGAAAACACTTGGGGATGGGGCAGGGTTCTTATTTTAATCTGGACTATTAACTGATTCCCAAGAAACATCACATTTTACTAAGAGTTTTCATTATGTACCACAGGGCAGCAATTTTTCACTCCTCTCTACTAATATACATTGTTTTGGGTTGGGATAAATGTTATTGAAGCTGGGGGGCACAACCACAGCCCTTAAGACACCTGTAAGAAGCTGTTCATCTCCCTATGGCACAGACAACTGAAACAATAGCAGCCGACACCTAAAAGCAGGTCACTTCCTAAAACAAAGGCACAGGTGGGCAGAGGGGTTTTGTTGGGTATTGTTTTTCGTACAGTGTGTATGTAATAGAATTCAGAGGGGTAGCCATGTTAGCCTGTATCAGCAAAAACAACAAGGAGTCCTTGTGGCACCTTAGAGACTAACAAATTTATTTGGGCATAAGCTTTTGTGGGCTAAAACCAACTTCATCAGACGCGTGGAGTGAAAAATACAGTAGGCAGGTATATATATTACAGCACATGAAAAGATGGGAGTTAGCACTGACCCCCCACTCGGTAAGGTAACTCCCATCTTTTCATGTGCTGTAATATATATACCTGCCTACTGTATTTTGCACTCCATGCATCTGATGAAGTGGGTTTTAGCCCACGAAAGCTTATGCCCAAATAAATTTGTTAGTCTCTAAGGTGCCACAAGGACTCCTCGTTGTTTTTTGTATGTAATAGAAGAAACACCACCGAAACAGACAGAGAGAAGGAGCAGAAAGCCAGACAGAGTCTGAACAAGATAGCATAGCCCTGAGAAAAGCCTAAAGAGCTTTTGGGCTGAGTATTGGCTGTTATACAGGTAGAGAGTTTTCTTCCAGCAATTTTTTCCCTACCCATACCATGCCTTGCTAAAATGACTAAAGGGCAGATATTATTTTAGGATCCCGAGTGTTAGCTATGATTCTTTCTTCAATGACAGAGCACAATCAATGGCTCTACACAAAGATTCCTTTGGACAATATCTGTCTTAACTTGGAAGCAACACTGGGTATAGTTAAACAAACAGATTCGATAATAGAAACCAGTGTTGAATGTCTCCATTTATCATTATCCTGGATATTGAATGAGATCATGTGCTCAAGAAGGACAGAAGACTGTTTATGGCAATTTTCATCTGCACCAGAAATATACAGTTAAGGAACCTATAGCACAATCCTGCAGAGTTCTGAGTACCTCCTGCAATGTGCTGCTGTTTACCATTAACTCCCATAGACGTTAAAAAGGGAACTGTAGACACTCATATCTTGCTAGATCAGACCCCTGAAAAACTTTGGCTGTCAACTATCCCAGATGTTTGTTTTCAGAAGCAATATACCACTAACTGCTTTTTTAAATTAGATAGACAATGCCGTATGTATTTCAAGGACATTGCACATAAAAGATTTGTGAAACCTCTAGGCAAAAACAACCCTTTAGATACATGCTCAAAGCCCATTGAAGATAAAGTGAACTGCATATACATATATTCTAACCATTAACAACTGCACTTACACTGCCCCATTTAATAAGTTCACTCTGGTTTGAGAGATATTGGTTCCAGCAATGTTTTATATACTCAGAATGGAGAATACTGCAAGAGTAGAACCAGAGTGATCATTACAGCTCACCTGCAATGATACCATGACATGAATGTGTTACAGAACTACAGCAGCAGTCGGCCAACACTGAAATCCTCTCAACTGAATATCAATCTCCAGCCATTGTTCCACTCATGGAGCTGACACAGAAGTCAGCAGGAGCAATGGGAGAATATATCACCCATTGTTTTGCACCAGCTTTTGCGCTATAGTGCTGTGCCACCCTGGAAATGTCCTTTGTTGGATGAAATTTTCTGATTCTCAATCAAACAGAAAAATCCTCTGATTTCCTCACACATTTTGTACTATGTTTACAAAACATGTAAATCTCCACTGTTGGCTGCTTCATTTATTATATCCTTTCTTTCCAGCCATCCAGCCATCTTGAATTGATCCTCCTTGTTGCCCCCTCCCCCAACAGACAACACAGCAATGCCTTTCATCTACAAGTGAGGTACATAAGATTACATCTCCCCCACATTTGCAGAGATAGACATATCTATCTTTCTATTTTCTCTATAAGCTTAGGTCTAGGTTTTTTAAAAAGGTTCCACTAGTTTGGGTGCCCAATTTGGGACTCTGATGTTCAGGAGGTGTGGAGCACCTAGAGCTGCCACAGAATTACTCTCAGATGGAGTTTGGGTGTTCGCCATTTGTGAAATCCAAGATGTCTCAAGCAGGGCACTTTAGAAAGTGTAAGTCTGAATCTATCGGTTTGTCTGTATTTGCACTGCAGATGAAAGTACCTGTCAGCAAAGCATTGTATTCTTACTCACCTTCCTCTATATTGAAAGAATCATCTTTGTCCCCTTAATAACATTTTCATTGTCTCCTTCAGGACAATATAAAGCAGAGTCAATTTTCCTTTCCAGTGCTCACATATCAGGGCCTTTCTGAACCTCTGTCTTGTAACATTAGTCAATACATGGCTCTTCATTATCTTTCCTTTCACTTCTACCAGGCATGTCACTGGCCCAGTTTCCTTTGCTCAGTGCTCAGAAACCTTTCTATTCATTCAGGGCCCCTTATATTTCCCTCTCTCTCTCTTTCTCTGACCCCCCAAAACCCACACAGTCAATCTCTAAGTTCTTCCAGGAGCATGTTACCAAAATAGCAGGTTGTAGACAGGATTTGTTAGACAAGCTAATATGTACGGCGTGTTTTCTCCTTTATATATTTTTTTTTCAGTGAAAAAACATCTTTCAGCTAGAAATTGGTTTGTTTTATTTGTACATAAGGGACAATATTCTGACCTCACTCTCTCCTGTGTGTTTAATTAGGGCAAAATTTAATCAAATGCTTTTAAAGCACCTCTATGAAGTCCATTTACTCCATCTCGTGATTCCTATGGATAATGCAAGGCCAATATGTTCAAAAGGAGACATTAATTTTAAGTGCTTCAATTTCTGAGGTACCAAGGACCAACAACTGGAAGCTCAAGGTTGTGTTGTGGGTGCTCAGCACCTTTGAAAAAAATCAGGTTCAAAGTGTCAGCAGTTGTGCACCACTAATGAGTGAAGCCATTGGAAAATTTTGACCTCGTTCTTTGAGCACAAGTGTCGTCTTTCCAACTTGAGTTAGTAAAAGAGGTATTTCCTTGCCTTGGTCTTCAGTAGAGTGTGTATGAAAATTACAGTACAACCTCAAAGTTACGAACACCTCGGGGATGGAGGTTGTCCATAACTCTAAACATAACATTATGGTTGTTCTTTCAAAAGTTTACAACTGAACATTGATTTAATACAATAAGTTTTGAAACTTTACTATGCAGAATAAAAATGCTGTTTTCCCTTTTTTAGTAGATTACATTTAACACAATACTGTACTGTATTTGTTTGGGGCAGGGGGGTTGGTCTCTGCTGCTGCCTGACTGTGTACTTCTGGTTCCAAATGAGGTGAGTGGTTTACTGGTCAGTTCGTAACTCTGGTGTTCGTAACTCTGAGGCTCCACTGTACATCTTTCAAGCATTTTCCTTTTTCCTTTAATTGTCTGTGTTTCCCCATGTGGCCATCTCACTTTTTCTATTCTCCATATTTTCAACCAGGGAATTCACTACTTATTCACTTTCTCTGAGCATTTTGTTTTTACAATGCCATTCTTGTCACTAGTTTTCTTTACAAAATTTTCCATTCCCCAAAAAGCAAAGTTTAGGCTTTTGCTTTCAGTCTGGATTACTTTTAATTTCAGAGTCACTAAGTCAGAGTTACTAAAGGCATCTCTTTTGACTCTGAGAACCCACATGGAGCAGACCTATTAAGGTAGAAAGTGGCATTTTTAAATAGTCACTTGTCATCTGTAAAATGGGTTTAACAGGCCCACCGTATATGATCTTGACTTCTTTACGGGGGCAGTCCCCAGCAACCATGCCAGCTGCTATAAATGCTAAAGGAGTTCTTCTTCAGCTCAAGCAATAGAGATCTTTGGGTTGCTGTGGACAGTCTCTGGTCCAGTGTAGGGTTGCCACCTCTCCAGTTTTCAACCAGGCAGTCTGGGTTTCAGCTTGTGTGTCCAGGTGCCACTTGCCAAGCCCTTATGTCTGGGTATTTTTTTATCTGGGGGGGGGGGAAGAGGTGGAGTAGGGGTGGGGCTTTGAGGAAGAGGCACAGAAGGGGTGGGGATTTGGGGGAACAGGCGGAGCAAGGGGCAGGGCCTCAGGGGTCGGGTTACCAGCCGTTAGAAAGGTGGCAACCCTAGTTCAGTCACTTCTAATAATGTACTGGGCCATGATTTGTTACAATAGGTTGTGTGCAGACATGTGCAAGTCCACAAGTAGGGCAAAGGGTGCCACCTTCCTGCCTTGCACAGACCACGAGCACAGTCCTGATGGGAAGGAGACCCATTACACCATGAAAATCCATGTAGAAATGCAATACTCCCCCAAAAGGGGTGAGGAGGAGGGATCATAGGCGTGACTCAGTGTGGGATCCAGCCCTGGAGCACCCATTTTGAAAAAGGGCCACCAGTGCCCCCTTCCCCCCCCCCCCCCAGCACCTCCCTCCCACTGGCGGCCCCGCAGCACTTCCCAACCACTGCAATCAGGTGTTCCGCAGTGTGCAGGAGGAGCTGGGTGGGGATAGCGGGGGTGGGTGTGCTCGGGGGCGGGGCGGAATGAACTGGGTGGGAAGAGGTGGGGTGGGGTGGAGCGGAGGCGGGTGCTTGGGTGAAGGGATGGGGTGGAGGTGGGGGCTGGGGCAGAGTGCGGGCAGGAAGAAGCGGGGCGGGGTGGGGAATTGGGGGAAGGGGTCGGGTGGGAGCCTAGGGCAGAGCAGGGGGTTGAGCACCCCCAGGGCCCGGAGGAAGCCAGTGCCTGTGGTAGGGATTATGCAGTTATGGCATTGTTAGGATTTGTTTCGGTATACTGCAACTTTCTCCAGAATGTTCTTCCCCAAATCCCGGGTTCAGGGCATATGCATTTGTTTTCTTTTCCTTCCTGCTCTGAGAGAGAATCCCAGTGACACTCCTCTTCTGCATATCATCTTTCCTAAACAAAATGAGAATGCAATAGCATTGGTGTTTGGAGTCCAAATTTTGAACCTATCATTTTAAAATGAGTTCACAATTAAGCAGAATGATTTCACCCATTCCTACTGGACCATTGCCACTTGAAGGCAAGATTGGACCTGTTTGAACTGGTCATTAATGCAATGTAATAGGTGTAAGTTTTTTGGTCACATCTCATGAAAACTAACATCTTCTTGTGCTGTTACACCTACATGTCTTACCCAATTTTGGTTACATTGCTAACAGCAACTTCAAATATAGTAAGACCTCATTTGAAAAGATTCGCTCCATTTCATACCAAGAAAATGATTTTCAAAGAGTCTTACATGACTGTCTATCTGTATCCATGTAATCTGTCAGCTATTCCTAAGGCACCTATCACCTTCATAGGTAAGTGCCATACAAAATTGTGAAGAATAATGTTTAAGAAAAAGCTTTCCACTCTCCATTCTCCTGAGTTGCAGGGAGTGTTCACTTTTTTTAAAAAAAAGAGTTGAGATACATATTTTATATAAACGAGATGCTATGTGATTCCCAAATAATATTGTATGGTGAAATACTTAACTGATCTGTAGAAAAATACTGATACTAATAAATAATACTTACAGATTCTGCAGTCCTTATTAATGCAGTAGTTTTTATATACTATTAGGTCAATCTGAGTAAGGGTTGCAGGATTAGATGCATATTTGTCTACTACGATTGAAAAAATCAATTAAAAAAGGAGGCAACCATTATAGAATCTAATTTCCAAACAGAGGAAACTATTAATTAGTTTATGTTCAGAAAATTGGCTCCAGGGGGGCAAAGCTGATTAATAATCCAAGCAGGAGTTGTGAAGAGACTACGTTCACCAAACGTAAAAACCCATCAAACACCACCATTTCTAACAGTGAAACGTTCTTTATTTTCTTCTCAATTTTTTTAACCAAAATAAAATTTTCAAATGAACAAAGAGATAATTTCCAACTCTAACAAAAGATATCTATTGCAACCAACAATGAATTTCATCCTGAGTACATTTACATAGGCATTACTAAACTAGATTAGATTAAAATAACGAGGACTTGTTGTGGCACCTTAGAGACTAACAAATTTATTTGGGCATAAACTTTCGTGGGCTAAAACGCACTTCATCAGATGCATGGAGTGAAAAATACAGTAAGAAGAATATATATTATAGCACATGAAAAGATGGGAGTTGCCTTATCAAGTGGGGGATCAGTGCTAACGAGCCAATTCAATTAAGGTGGAAGTAGCCTAATCTCAACGGTTGACAAGAAGGGGTGAATACCAAGGGAGGGAAAATTACTTTTGTAGTGCTAATGAGGCCAGTGCAATCAAGGTGGTCCATTTCCAGCAATTGACAAGAAGGTGTGAGTATCAGCAGAGGGAAAATTACTTTTTGTAGGGACCCATCCACTCCCAGTCTTTATTCAGGCCTAATTTGATGGTGTCCAGTTTGCAAATTAATTCCAGTTCTGCAGTTTCTTGTTGGAGTCTGTTTTTGAAGTTTTTTTTGTTGAAGAATTGCCACTTTTAAGTCTGTTATTGAGTGTCCAGGGAGATTGAAGTGCTCTCCTACTGATTTTTGAAAGTTACAATTCTTAATGTCTGATTTGTGTCCATTGATTCTTTTGCATAGAGACTGTCCAGTTCGGCCAAAGTACATGGCAGAGAGGCATTGCTGGCACGTGATGGCATATATCATATTGGTAGATGTGCAGATGAACAAGCCCCTGATGGTGTGGCTGATGTGGTTAGGTCCTATGATGGTGTCCCCTGAATAGATATGCAGACAGAATTGGCAATAGGGTTTGTTGCAGGGATTGGTTCCTGGGTTAATGCTTTTGTTATGTGGTGTGTAGTTGCTGGTGAGTATTTGCTTCAGGTTGGGAGGCTGTCTGTAAGCGAAGACTGGCCTGTCTAGTGGTCCATCTAGCCCAGTATTCTGTCTGACAGGGGCCAGTGCCAGATGCAACATGCATCAGAAAGAGCAAGAAATCACACAGTAGACAATTATGGAATAACCTCCCCATACAGAAGTTTCTTCCTAACCCACATCTGTTAGTGGTTGGCTTACACCATGAAGTATGAAGATTTATATCCCTCATAATTTTGGTCTTATCTACTTTAACTGTGAATGTTATCAACCAGATGTCTAATCCTTCTAGTAAGGTGTTTTCCAAATGAAATCTTGTGGCAAGAGTTCCATAGTTACTTATATGTTGTGCAAAAATGTTGTTTGCTCTTATTGGTGTTAAATGTTTTGCTTTTCTATTTGCTCTTATACTCTGAGAAGAGGGAAAAAATGTGCATGATTCAATTTCTCTATAGCATTCATCAGTATGTATTTTTATCATATCTCCTCATTGATCTCCTCTCTAAACTAATCAGCCCCTATCTTTCACATCTTTCTTCATCGGGATTTCTCTTCAGAGCTCCATAATCCTTGTATGCCTGATCCATTTTTACTATTCCAAATTTGGTTGGGGGTGAAATTTCACATTTTTTCCTAGAAAACATCTATATTTACTGTCAGATGTGCTGAAATTGTGCTGTGAATCAATTAATAAGTACTGGAGTGGTCACAGAATATCCATTTGTGTGTGTGAATGCTTGCAAAACAAAGATAGCAGTTTCACAGAGCGCAAATTGAATCCAAACAGCAGCTTCAAAGGAAAGTTGACCCATATGAAAAGCCAGTTAAAAAAAAAGTTACTACTGAAAAATATGTGAAGATTCTAGCTCTTGGGACCTGCAGGCTGCCAGATCTAACTCTTTGCTGCAGCTGTTGTCAAAGACAGAACTGAAGGAGGAGAGGGCATTAAAATAAGGTGTGCCAACCCAATGATAGAAGGCAGCAGGACTAATGGGGAAAAAGTGTATATGAGCCCTGATTAAGGCCCAGAGTGTTACTCCAGGCTTCTGCTGTACTACAGTAAACTGAGCAAAAATGTTAATGGAAAATATGATGAGGCATTTAATAAAAACTCAAATCCAAGCTTTCCAAATGAAATCCTCTACTCTTTGCTTATTTACACATTCTTTTACTGTCATGCATTCATTTTTAAGAGTCTGTCTCTAACCTGTAATTTATAAAATATATGATTATTGTTCCAAGACAAGTAGGTCAATATGAAACAACTACTTAAACCTGAGCATATTGTTACCCTTTTTTGGCTTAATTATCTATATGTCCTCAATTTCATTTACATACAATAGGGATCCTTTAAATAACTTACAAATTATTCTGTATTCAGGATAAACACACCAATCAAAGCGGATCTGCAACTTATTTACATGATGCTTTGGAGCATTTGGATTCTTCATGGAGAGTGCATGATCTCCCTGTTCAGAAGGACAGTCTATTAAACCCAATTTTGAGATTCATCCTGAATAAATTAGTGTTTATTAAATCTGAGTAGACTAGTTAAACAACAATCTGATTGCCCTTATTCTGATGATGGTTTCTTGTAAGTTACATATTTATGTTGAGGCCTAAATTCTGCCCTTCAGCCCTAATGACTGCAAAGGAGTTGAGTAAAGGGCAACTGAGGGTGGAGTTTAGCCCAAAGGGGAAAATCCTAACATCCTCCTTCTGGTTGGCCCAGAGTTAACCAGTCCCAGTGTGCTTGCTGTGTGGATGTAGTTAGGGCAAGATACAAAAAACCTCACTGGGTCCACACAGCCTCTATGAAGCTGTGATCCACAAGGTCTCCCAGGGCCCCAAAATGCAGGGGATTTTGAAGGTGTTGCTACATGTTGATGGAGCAGAAACAGTGTATCCATGGTCAAGGGAATCCACCAGCCAAAAACAGGCCCACCAGTGATGGGAAACAGAGTACCCATGGAGGTGAACTAGTATCTGTGCTGCAATTCTACAGCTTAGTAGGGGGGGGGTCCTTCTTGCTGCCACAGGACCTTCGCTGAATATAATCTGGCATTTAGTGGTCTGAGGGCTCAATCCTGCACTCTGGCCCTGATGCAGCAAAGCCATTTGACACAATTATAGCATTGTGCCCTGTAACCAAGCAAGCGCTTTTACAACGGCTCTTGCCATTTCTACATCTTTTCTTGCTCTTTTAAATTATAACTTATTTCCCCCCCAAAAAAACTTTGTTCCTAAAATTAATTGTTAATTGTCTTCTGAAGTGCTTCTGGTTTTTTTTATTTGAATTATTTCCTCTCTGTTTTACTTAGAAAGCTCACGCCCCCTCTCCCCCTTCCCCACCATTTATGCTGCAGTCTCCTGTTGTCTGGTAATCTGTCCTTCTTCCTATTTAAAAAATTTGCCCTGCTATGAATTAAACAAAATATATATGGTTTTGCAGAGACTGTAACTTGCAATTTCCACTTACTGATATCCAGGCTGGGGGGACCATCCAATGTGAAAGGTGCCTGCTGGTGGAATCTCTCAGGCAGCAGGTGGGAGAGCTACAGGAGGAGGTGGCTAGGTTGAGAAGCATCCGAATCCACGAGCAATTCCTGGACAGTGTCACTGTGGACAGCTGAGGTAGCTGTCCCAGTACACAGGACTGCTGATACACCACTGGTGGAGGAGGAGATGGCTCAGGGTGGACACTGGCAGCTGGTTTCTTCTGGCAGCAGGCAGTGCTCCACCCCTGCTCCGAACCCTCCCGCTGTGGTAATAGGTAACCGTTATGCTCTTCTTGATACAGGAAAGAAGGCATCACCCCCTACAGTAAAGGAGGAGAAGCCTCGTACCCCTAAGGCTGGGAGGTCTGCTGCCACCACTGCGAATAGGAAACGTAGGGTAGTGGTGGTCGGAGACTCTCTGCTGAAGGGGACGGAGGCGCCCATCTGTCGCCCTGACATTTCATCTCGGGAGGTATGCTGCCTGCCGGGAGCCCGTATCCGAGACGTTACGGAGGCATTGTCGAGGATTATCCAGCCCTCTGACTACTACCCCATGCTACTCATCCATGTGGGCACAAATGATACTGCGCGGTGTGACACTGAGTGGATCAAGAGTGACTACAGGGCTCTGGGAGTACGGGTGAAGGAGTTTGGAGCGCAGGTGGTATTCTCTTCGATTCTTCCTGTCAAAGGTAGGGGCCCGGGCAGAGACAGATGCATCATGGAGGTGAATACCTGGCTGCGAAGATGGTGTCGCCAGGAGGGCTTTGGCTTCCTAGACCACGGGATGCTATTTGAGGAAGGACTGCTAGGCAGAGATGGCGTTCACCTTTCGAGGAGGGGAAAGACCCTATTTGGACACAGACTGGCTAACCTAGTGAGGAGGGCTTTAAACTAGGTTCGACGGGGACAGGTGAGCAAAGCCCGCAGGTAAGTGGGGAACATGGAGACCTGGGAGATGGGTCGGAAATGAGAGGGAGTGTGGGCTATATTGGCAGAGAGAAAGGAGGGTCAGGACAAAACTGGGAGGAAAGATCAAACCAGTATCTTAGATGCCTATATACAAATGCGAGAAGTATGGGTAATAAGCAGGAAGAACTGGAAGTGCTAATAAATAAATACAACTATGACATTGTTGGCATCACTGAAACTTGGTGGGATAATACACATGATTGGAATGTTGGTGTGGATGGATACAGCTTGCTCAGGAAGGATAGACAGGGGAAAAAGGGAGGAGGTGTTGCCTTATATATGAAAAATGTACACACTTGGACTGAGGTGGAGATGGACATAGGAGACGGAAGTGTTGAGAGTCTCTGGGTTAGGCTAAAAGGGATAAAAAACAAGGGTGATGTCATGCTAGGAGTCTACTACAGGCCACCTAACCAGGTGGAAGGGGTGGATGAGGCTTTTTTTAAACAACTAACAAAATCATCCAAAGCCCAAGATTTGGTGGTGATGGGGGACTTCAACTATCCGGATATATGTTGGGAAAATAACACAGCGGGGCACAGACTATCCAACAAGTTCTTGGACTGCATTGCAGACAACTTTTTATTTCAGAAGGTTGAAAAAGCTACTAGGGGGGAAGCTGTTCTTGACTTGATTTTAACAAATAGGGAGGAACTCGTTGAGAATTTGAAAGTAGAAGGCAGCTTGGGTGAAAGTGATCATGAAATCATAGAGTTTGCAATTCTAAGGAAGGGTAGAAGGGAGAACAGCAAAATAGAGACAATGGATTTCAGGAAGGCGGATTTGGTAAGCTCAGAGAGCTGATAGGTAAGGTCCCATGGGAATCAAGACTGAGGGGAAAAACAACTGAGGAGAGTTGGCAGTTTTTCAAAGGGAAACTATTAAGTACCCAAAAGCAAGCTATTCCGCTGGTTAGGAAAGATAGAAAATGTGGCAAAAGACCACCTTGGCTTAACCACGAGATCTTGCATGATCTAAAAAATAAAAAGGAGTCATATAAAAAATGGAAACTAGGACAGATTACAAAGGAAGAATATAGGCAAACAACACAGGAATGCAGGGGCAAGATTAGAAAGTCAAAGGCACAAAATGAGCTCAAACTAGCTACGGGAATAAAGGGAAACAAGAAGACTTTTTATCAATACATTAGAAGCAAGAGGAAGACCAAAGACAGGGTAGGCCCACTGCTTAGTGAAGAGGGAGAAACAGTAACAGGAAACTTGGAAATGGCAGAGATGCTTAATGACTTCTTTGTTTCGGTCTTCACCGAGAAGTCTGAAGGAATGCCTAACATAGTGAATGCTAATGGGAAGGGGGTAGGTTTAGCAGATAAAATAAAAAAAGAACAAGTTAAAAATCACTTAGAAAAGTTAGATGCCTGCAAGTCACCAGGGCCTGATGAAATGCATCCTAGAATACTCAAGGAGCTAATAGAGGAGGTATCTGAGCCTCTAGCTATTATCTTTGGAAAATCATGGGAGACGGGAGAGATTCCAGAAGACTGGAAAAGGGCAAATATAGTGCCCATCTATAAAAAGGGAAATAAAAACAACCCAGGAAACTACAGACCAGTTAGTTTAACTTCTGTGCCAGGGAAGATAATGGAGCAAGTAATTAAGGAAATCATCTGCAAACACTTGGAAGGTGGTAAGGTGATAGGGAACAGCCAGCATGGATTTGTAAAGAACAAATCATGTCAAACCAATCTGATAGCTTTCTTTGATAGGATAACGAGTCTTGTGGATAAGGGAGAAGCTGTGGATGTGGTATACCTAGACTTTAGTAAGGCATTTGATACGGTCTCACATGATATTCTTATCGACAAACTAGGCAAATACAATTTAGATGGGGCTACTATAAGGTGGGTGCATAACTGGCTGGATAACCGTACTCAGAGAGTTGTTATTAATGGTTCCCAATCCTGCTGGAAAGGCATAACGAGTGGGGTTCCGCAGGGGTCTGTTTTGGGACCGGCTCTGTTCAATATCTTCATTAACGACTTAGATATTGGCATAGAAAGTACGCTTATTAAGTTTACGGATGATACCAAACTGGGAGGGATTGCAACTGCTTTGGAGGACAGGGTCATAATTCAAAATGATCTGGACAAATTGGAGAAATGGTCTGAGTTAAACAGGATGAAGTTTAACAAAGACAAATGCAAAGTGCTCCACTTAGGAAGAAAAAATCAGTTTCACACATACAGAATGGGAAGAGACTGTCTAGGAAGGAGTACGGCAGAAAGGGATCTAGGGGTTATAGTGGACCACAAGCTAAATATGAGTCAACAGTGTGATGCTGTTGCAAAAAAAGCAAACATGATTCTGGGATGTATTAACAGGTGTGTTGTGAGCAAGACACGAGAAGTCATTCTTCCGCTCTACTCTGCTCTGGTTAGGCCTCAGCTGGAGTATTGTGTCCAGTTTTGGGCACCGCATTTCAAGAAAGATGTGGAGAAATTGGAAAGGGTCCAGAGAAGAGCAACAAGAATGATTAAAGGTCTTGAGAACATGACCTATGAAGGAAGGCTGAAAGAACTGGGTTTGTTTAGTTTGGAAAAGAGAAGACTGAGAGGGAACATGATAGCAGTTTTCAGGTATCTAAAAGGGTGTCATAAGGAGGAGGGAGAAAACTTGTTCACCTTAGCCTCTAAGGATAGAACAAGAAGCAATGGGCTTAAACTGCAGCAAGGGAGGTCTAGGTTGGACATTAGGAAAAAGTTCCTAACTGTCAGGGTGGTTAAACACTGGAATAAATTGCCTAGGGTGGTTGTGGAATCTCCATCTCTGGAGATATTTAAGAGTAGGTTAGATAAATGTCTATCAGGGATGGTCTAGACAGTATTTGGTCCTGCCATGCGGGCAGGGGACTGGACTCGATGACCTCTCGAGGTCCCTTCCAGTCCTAGAATCTATGAATCTATGAATCTATATTCCTCCTAGACTACTCATTTTGAATAGATTAGGTATTTTTACTATAACATCACATTGCCTAGCAACACATTTCAGCCTTCCCATTCATACTGAATTGTCAGAAGATATATATTTCCTGTGGAGGAAATCGAGTCCCTACTGGTGCTGCTCCAGTTTTTCTTCAAAGAATAATATTCGGTTTCTTTTCTCAATTTGTTACATTAAGTTAATAAGGAATAGTAGCTCTTCAATTGCATCTGTCAAAAGCTGAACTGTCCATAAAGAAATGGCTGATATGCAAATACCTATCATGTCAAACTGAGGTTCGCTAAGTATTTGTTATTTCAAAGCCAAAGGGGTTAGAGAATGAAACTGTAAAATAAACAAGTTTGATCTTCACTGTCTCACCCTGAATATGCCTTCTGGACATTTTCTGACCATGTCCACAGAATACTTGATTGCCCTTAGCTTATGACAAAGCATTTCAAAGCAGTTCAGACAGTATCACTGTTACAAATGTGTTTTGTAATCAAATGAGAGGGAATCGCAGAAACAAACAAAAAAGATCTATGAAAACAAAAAATAAGCAACTATAAACAGTACTAATCTTCTCTCAATATGTTGGAATAATTTGAAAAAAAGGGTTACAGGGGAATTAAGACACCATAATAAACAAATATAAAGTGAAGAACAGCCTGAATCAGCTGACATTTCATTTTAACATTTTCTGAAGGGAGGCTGTATTGCTGTGTGAAAATGAAGACAAAGGCATAGTGTTAAATATTTATTTAAAAATACCTTTGGGCATATTATTTTAAAGCTCAATGGAAAGCTAGATTCTCATACATTCTATTGCTCTTCCTTTAGTTCAAGTGGTGAAAGCTTGTGTTTTACCCTTGATTTCCCTCTTACTTTGGTTCTTATGCTCATTTTTGTGTGTCATCTCTGTAAACTCTAAGCTCATCAGGGCACAGATGGTCTCTTACTAGGGGCTAGTCTATGCAAGCCTTACCATGTCGGTAAGCATTTACTCACACACAAGGAGCCTTATTGACTTCAACCTAGCCCAAACCCTACAGGCAAGATCCTGATACTCCATACTTTCACTAAATAGTACCTAAATCTATGAGTGGACCCACTAACTTTTATGGGATTACTTGTGGACTAAAATGCTACTAAATCTGACTTCAAATGTTCACACACCACCTACCTCAGATGTTCTGATCCTGACTGTGCCCTTTATGTGCTAAACAATGATAAATATTCTGAGTCAAACAAATGCCTCAGTTATTTTAGGTATATTTACTGCAACATTTTATATGCATTAATGCTTTGTTTTAATAAAAGTTTCCTCCTTACATTAGGATATATTGGTATAGAAGGGGGGAAAGCATCACAGTGCATGAAAGAAGGTCAATTTCATTAATTCCCCAAAATGCCACTTATATTTTAAAGCTGAAATCCAACAATTTTTCCTATTTGATGTGTGTTATAGACAAAGTAGAATGGAATCTAATAGGATAACTCCTTTTAACTGAGCCCAAGGAACATTAGCTTGTTAATTTTAACAATAGATTCTTGTCAGATCGACTTTGAACTTGACCATTATTTCTCAAATCAGGACACTTAGTTATTCTTAACCAATCACAATTTATTAACTCACCTAGAACCACTACAGTATACAATCAACAATTCACCAATTAAGTGTCAACACAACCAATGTTCTAGGTACGTACTGGACACACCAATAAGCCTTGCAAACAACTGTCAAAAACTAGGGTTAAGACCCAGTATTTACGCTACAAAACAATGCAGATCACCAACATTTCTTATTACATTTACTTATGATCATCAGTTCTTTGGTACCTAACATTTATTACCCTTCCAGAATTACTCCAAGGAGTAAAAATTTTGAGAGTGTGGTGCCTGCTATTTGAATGGATAGATCCAAAAGGAACAAGTTTAGACTCTCAAAAGCCATTGCTCAAAGATACGATTTAAATCTCTTAGGCCAATTTGCTTGGACTTGTAAAGGAGAGCAAGTATATAGCATTGGTTAAAATCTAAAATATGTTTACTTGAGGTCTCAACAGAGAGTCTAGACTTAGCAAGATAACCTACAGTTATTTATATTAAATAAATACATTTACATTATATTTATATTAAATAAATACATTCTTTTCTTTGAAAAGAAATCTCACCACTTCTTATCCTATTAACCCTGGGATGTGGATAGACTCCTTTCCACACAGACGGTCCAGGCTTCGGTCTCACTGGGGATTCTGCGGCTTCTTCGTCAGTTCAGGCAACTCTAAGATCCCACATGGAAACCTCAGTTTTATATACCCTGATTCCAGGGGTCTTTGCAGGGGGCTGCCCTCTGATTTTTATTAGCCATTTGCCAACAGAGTGCTCTTTCAGTTCCTCTATTGCTTCCATCAGTATCCAGTAGATGGCAAATTTTTTCAATCCTTTTCTTATCAGAGGCATTTTATGTTTGATTCATTTCAAGGACTGTATTTCAGTATTAGCCCATGTTATTAACTGGAATGTCCCCCTTTTTTAGCAATTTCTTTTAGTAAGTAAAAGTTATACCCTGGCTAGGAATTATATCTTTCAACCTTCCTTTTTGTACTATACAATGCCTATTGCTTCTAAAGTGCGACAGTCATTTACCAAGAAAACAAAACAAAATTGTGTGGATATACTCCATACATTATTTGATTGTGTGTAATCATTTCACATTATTTAAGGCTTACAATACTTCGAGAGACATTATTCACATATATAGAGAGAGCATTTTTCTGACACACTGGGCAACAAATGGGCACCTTCTAATTCGGGGTGAAAGGCATATTGATGGGACAAAAGAAATTATCATGGTATATTTGATTTATAAGATAAACAAATTTATAATTTATGGTGAAAATGTGTGGTTTGATTTCTTGGGTTAATAGGCAATTAGCCCTATTTGACTTTCAGTCTTACAGACCGTTATTTCTGGTTTGGTTAACTTGCAGCTTCCCCACCCATCTCTTGATCCTCTCAGTGTGTGATGGGCCACTTTGCATAATACAACACTACTCTGGTGACTTTCTGGCGTTCTTTTTAGCTAGGTTGGGAGAGAAAAGGATGTTTTATCCGTATGCAAATTGTGAGAGGTTCTTGCCTCGGTCATTACCAGTAATCTCATGTCGTCATCTTAAGCTATGACTATAGGTACAGCTGCGCCACTGAAGCATGTCTGGTGAAGATGCTCTGTGCCAATGGGAGAGAGTTCTCCTGTCAGCATAAAAAAACCACCTCCTCAAGCAGCAGAAGCTATTTCGGCAGGAGAAGCTCTCCCACCAACATAGCACTATGCAAACTAACGCTTATGTTGGTGTAACTTATGCTGCTCAGGGAGTGGAATATTCACACCCCTCAGAAACATAAGTTTTGCCAACATAAGCTGTGCAGTAGACATAACCTTAGTTTCTATTCTTGGGGAGTGAAATTTCCAATCTTGGCTGATCTATGGTCCTTAGACAAAGTGTCTCATATGATATGAACCATTTTCTTATTGTCTTTACACTCTAGGTGGATCCTATTTTGGAATAAATAGAGGTGGATAGCATTTCTAAATTTTTTTAAGGTGAGTAGGAATTAAATAGTTATTAATTATTATAGGAATATCTGTTCTCTTTACCCCTTGTAGTACCCAGATACTACTGAATTCCAATGTGAGTTGTGTGTCTAACTCTTCTAGGTGCCTTAGAAAAATCACACTCTCTGTATGCTGACTGGCATGTTGTTTACATCATTCACCAATAGAGTTTCTGTGCCTGACTCCTCAACAACAGATTATGCTGATTAACGACTGCAGTAAAATTATGCAAGTATATTTAACCTTAAGGGACATTATCACATAGGGGAATGATTAGTGGCCCTTCACAGATGAGTGGCCCTTCACAAAAGATTTATTTAATCCTGGGTTTCAGCAAGCTTCTCCTCTATTCAGCTTCCTTTCTCTAGGATTGAAAGTCTGATCATTTTGAATTTTAAGAACTACCGCGCAAAAAAACAACAACAACAACAACAACAAAAAACAAGAAAATATACCATAGGAAGCCAGGCTGCATTTTCAGCAAGGTGTGAAAGGTCTAGCAATCTATTAGATCAGACTCCCAACATCCCAGTAGGACTCAGAACTCATTTGGGAGGGCCTTGTAGTGAATTTGTCACTCCAGCACATCCCCTTGTGGCCAGAGGTAGTGCTACAGCAACTCTGTCCCACTTTCCCCCCACTGTTCTTTGGCCTGGCCTATGCCTGCTGTAGGAGAGAGCTGGACCTCCAGCCAGACCACTTTACAGAGTCCAGCCTTTTCCAGAGCCTGAGTCCTTTATCAACTGTTGCAAATGGCCAATGCTATTGTGGTGGGTTCGGCGTTTTTCGTTGGTGTGGTGGGTCAGGGCACTGCCGCTGCCCCTGCCCCTTTTCTTGGGCTCTGCAAGTGCCCTGGAGGGGGAGAGAAGGGGAGTGGGTAAAGGACCCAGGTTCGCCCCCTACTCTGGTCCCAAGCCCCTTCGGCTTCACAGGCTTCTTACCCTCTTTCCCCCAAGGCACGGTTTCTCTTTGTCCTCTGTGCTGGGGGAGTCCCTCTGCCCTGCTTGGGGCAGGGGCTCTCTTCCCTTGATACTCAAATCCTCTGGTCAACACCAGTACACCTCCAAACTACAGTCAGCTCTCCTTCCCTCCTCCTGTCTGACTGAAGCAGGGGTCTTTATTAGGTCTTGGGCGGGCCTTACTTGGCTCCAAGTGCTCTAATTAACCTGTAGTAACCTCTCCTTAGTATACAGGGAATAAGGCTCTGATCATCCTGGGGCTTATATACCTCCTATCTATCACTCTCCTTCTGCCCTCCAGCTCTGCTGTATCACACAACGTCTAACAAAAAATATATATAAAAAACCCCAAACCTTCCACCTGGCTGGGCTCAGTTGACAACTACCTTGTTGCAGCCATGCCTCTGCTGTTCTAGACAGTCCTCCAATCTAACCACAGACTTCTGTGGTTCGATCATCTCCATGGCTCCGTACCCAGGGGTTCAGGCAGGCTGCAACTCATCAGAACCCATCTCCAGTCTGGCTTCCAGCTTGCCCATGAAGACGCCCTATACTGCTCTTCTCCCCTTCCTCTCCCAACTGCTGTGCCTCCTCTTCCCGTGCACCCTGGCCTATCAACCACTACAGGGGTACCCTGGGAGGGGCTAACAGGACCTCTGGCTGCAAATTAACCCCTTCCAGACTAGAATGGAGTTTATACACCTCAGCACCGGCCTGCTCAGTGAGACATCACAAACTCATGCCAGTAGGTTCTTTATCCTGGACAACCCCACTGGGTATTCTGCACATGTTTACAGATTTTTTTTAGAAACAGAGAATTTTTAAAAAAGGAATGAGGCTGGAAAGTGACAGAATTAGAAAGTCTCAGGGCTACAGGCCAAGATATTTACCTGCAGGGCCGCCAAACAGCTGGAGTCTTTTAGTCTCCCAGGAAACTAGACTGGAGCATGTAAGAGGAACTGCAAGCTATCAACAAGGGACTGGGATTGGCTGAACTGCCCAGTGGATTGATTGATAGAGGGACGTTGGGGTTCCCAGGTGTCTGGCTTTCAACCAGAAAGTCCAGTCGAAAAAAGGACCTGGCAGTGTCCAGTCAGATGTACTGACTGGACACTAAAAGTCCGGTAACCACAGGAGGGGTGTGCTGAGTCATTAACCAGCGCCAGCCCCTCGTCAGCCTGGGCTGCTTCCTACCTGCATCTTGCTCTGCATCAGGCTGCAACTCCCAACCCAGCCCCAGAATAGAGGGAGCCCAGCTGGCAGGGAGGGACGTGGAGAGGATCGAGCAATGAGGAAGGGGGAGGGAGGAGAGCAGCAAGCGATGCGGCGGGAGGAGAAGCAAGCAGCGGCTGGGCCTCGAGAAAAGAGGAGGAGCAGGGGCAGTGCCTTAAGGGAAGGGGCAAAGCAGGGGAGGAGGCCTCAGGAGGAAGAGATCGGGAACGGGTGTCCAGTTTTCAGAAATTAGAAAATTGGCAACCCTAGCGAGGTCTGCTCCTCAGAGAGAAAATAGGGCTACTGTCAGTGTAAGCCTGTTACAATTTAAATAACATGTTTGTGTTGAGACTGTTTTGATGGCCTATTAGTTGAAAGGCTTTTCTTTCTCATTGTTCTGAAGAGGAAAAGGATTGCATTTGCTTTCAGCCCAAAATATAAGGCAGGTTGGAGTTTCCATCTCCCCTCAGCACTGAAGGACTTTTGGGAAGTGTGGCTAGGATGAGATGCTTGTAGTTTACTACTCCACCTGCAAAGCCAGGCTCCCTTAATTCTAGCAATCCAACTGTATGCACCACATAGAGAAAGGAAAAACATAACTAATGTAAAACATCCTTGGAAATTATCTCAGACAGCTTTTTAACATATACAAATATTATAACTTTATACTCTGAAATTTCACTCCCTTCTAGAAGAGAAGCAGGTGCTATTTGTCAGCCCTAATGGATCATGAAATATCAAACCTTAAATGTCCCATTTCTCCTGCAGGTGATTTAAATAGAAGCTTTTTAGGTTGCTCAAAATGCTAGAATACATACTGCAAAAGGTGGATTAGTGCACAGAGAGCAGCAGCAATTTATCAAAATGTTTTACTATACACCCACACACGCACTGAAAGAGGAAGATAAAGAATCTTTCATCCCAAAGGATCGTGTAGTACTCTACAAACACTGGTCCTATTTCTACAGTGCTACACTTGCAATACTCCAATTAAACTCCATGGCAAGTCTACATCACTGGAGGGTCTAGAATCTACAAGAACTACCATACTCAGCATTCAAGCACAGACATGATGGTATCTGGGGTGGAACACTGGAGCTATTTAACAGCTCACTGCAATTTGTATGACTGTTGGGGTGATGAAGTCAAGAAGAATACCACATCCAACTGAATCTGCAAATTGGATTTAAGAGGGAGACTGTATAGTAATTTCAGTGTGGAATTTGAACCTAGTACCATGACTCCTCTTGCAACAACATCAACAACAAAAAGCCCTAGTTTTTCTAAAGCCAAGCTTTAAAAACTGCAGATGTTCAGGGACTTAGTTTTATGTCTTAT
This sequence comes from Emys orbicularis, assembly GCF_028017835.1. Taxonomy (NCBI): domain Eukaryota; kingdom Metazoa; phylum Chordata; order Testudines; family Emydidae; genus Emys; species Emys orbicularis. The sequence goes on along the minus strand of NC_088685.1, from coordinate 27,084,007 downwards.
ATGGCAACTCAAGCAGCACAGCACTTCAACAGCAGATTGGATCCTGGGTTAAATGATTTATTCAGGTAGAAGATTGTCACCCATGAATCATCAAACCTATATCTTGCAGCACCCAAGTTGATCTTGGAGTTTGTTCATTCTATTAGTACTATCCAGTCCCAATTCTGTTTCTCAAATGAGACTAAGATCACTGATCTATGGCTGAAAGTGTCACAAATTGTCCCTAAAACAGTGGCATGAGCTGTTTCTAGAGCTTTAGTAAAAAAAAAAAATATTGGATTCAGTAAATTACCATATTTCTTTTGTCCATTTTTGACAGGAAACTTTACACTGTGAGAGTGGATGAGGATGGAAAAGTCCCAACAACATGTGGGTTCGGGTTCTGCTTTGGACACAAAGTTTGGTTAACATATAGAACCCTGAGCCAGCCTTCTCTTGTCCATGCTGTGGTGATGGTCTCACAGAATGCAAGGTCCTTCTGTTGAGCTGGTCAGGTTTTTCCCATGGAAAATGTCAATTAAAAAAAATCACTTTCATTAAATTTTCCAGTGGAAAATTTTGACTTTGTCGACATTATAACAATTGAAAGTTTTCAGCTGAAGATTCACTGTCCAAGGTTTTTGGCTTTCCAACAAAAACAATCAACAATTTAAGAGGAAAGCAGACATTTTCTGTGAAAAACTTTTTTTAGCCGAAAACTCATATCTCCCTCCAAAAAATGTTTCAACAGCATATATTCAGCCAGCCCTACTCTTTGGGGCCAGCAACAAGGAAGCATCTGGTGCTCCGATCCCAAGTAGTGTGATGTTTACACTGCAATGCCTTGTGCAGTGTCATGACCTTGTGGTATCCTCTAGCTGCTGGGCCAGATCCAGGTTTGGTTTGGTGGACCAAAGTATAGATGGTTTCATGAACCTGCATTTTTGCCTTAACCTTTCATAGAAACATACAACCATAGAAATGAAGGGCCGGAAGGAATCTCAAGAGTTCATCAATTCCAAAACCTGTGCTTAGTGTGACAAAGTTCCTCCTCTATCTTGGTGGGTCCTGCGCTTATTGGCGGATTTTCTTGCCTCAGAGATTCACCATGTGGGTTGGGGAACAGCCCAGAGACCTTCCCTTCTGGAAGAACCCACAGTTCAGGTCAATTGGGAGGTTTGGAGGGAACCTGGGCCTGCCCTCTACTCCGGGTCCCAGCCCAGGGCCCTGTGGACTGCAGCTGTCTATAGTGCCTCCTGTAACAGCTGCATGACAGCTACAACTCCCTGGGCTACTTCCCCATGGCCTCCTCCAAACACCTTCCTTATTCTCACCATAGGACCTTCCTCCTGGTGTCTGATAACGCTTGTGCTCCTCAGTCCTCCAGCAGCACACCCTCTCACTCTCAGCTCCTTGCGCCTCTTGCTCCCAGCTCCTCACACTCGCACCACAAACTGAAGTGAGCTCCTTTTAAAACCCAGGTGCCCTGATTAGCCTGCCTTAATTGATTCTAGCAGCTTCTTCTTAATTGGCTCCAGGTGTCCTAATTAGCCTGTCTGCCTTAACTGGTTCTAGCAGGTTCTTGATTACTCTAGTGCAGCCCCTGCTCTGGTCACTCAGGGAACAGAAAACTACTCATCCAGTGACCAGTATATTTGCCCTCTACCAGACTCCTGTATCCCACTGGTCAGGGTCTGTCACATTAGGTAGTACCAAGTAAACCTAGACCATCCTTGAGAGGTGTTTGTCTGACATGCTCTTAAAAACTTCCAATGATGGTCATTCTGTTTTCTCAATTGGAAGACTATACCAGCGCATAACTACCCTTATAGTGAGAAAGTTTTTTCCTAATATCTAATCTAAATCTCCTTTGCTGAAGATTAAGCCCATTACTTCTTGTTTTACCTTCAGGGAACATGAAGAATAATTGTTCATCGTCCTCTTTGTAACAGGCCTTTAACATATTTGAGGAGTTATCAGGTTCCCCCTCAGTATTCTTTTCTCAAGACTAAACATGTCCAGTTTTTTAACCTTTCCTTATAGATCAGCTTTTCTAAAGCTTTTATAATTTTTGTTGCTCACCTCTGGACTCTATCCAATTTGTCCACATCTTTCCTAAAATGCGACTCCCAGAACTGGACACAATACTCCAGCTGAAGCCTCACCAGTGCCAGGTTGAGCAGGACAGTTATTTTCTGTGTCTTACATACAGTATTCCTTCTAATACACCCAGAATTATATTAGACATTTTCACAACTGCATCACATTGTTGACTTATTCAATTTCTGATCCACTATAATCCCCAGATCCTCTACAGGAGTACTACCACCTAGCCAGTATTCCCCATTTTGTAGTTGTGCATTTGATTTTTCCTTCTTAAGTGAAGTACTTTCTACTTGTTCATCCTAGTGATTTCAGACCAATTCTCTAATTTGGCAAGATAATTCTGAATTCTAAACCTGGCCTCTAAAGTGCTTGCAACCCTCCTAGTGTGATGTCATCCAAAACATTTATAAGCACACTCTCTATTATCCAAGTAATTAATTAAAATATTGAATAGTACAAGACCTAGAGACTGACCCCTATTGAAGTCCACTACATATGTCCTCCCACCTTGACAATGAACCATTGATAACTACTCTTTAAGTATGATCTTTCAACTACTTGTGTACCCACTTTATAGTAATTTCATCTAGACCACATTTCCATAGTTTGCTTATGAGAATGTCATGTGGGAAGGTGACAAAAGACTTAATCAAATCAAGACATATCATATCTACTACCTCTCCCCCTCATTCAACAGGTCAATAACCCTGTCAAAGGAGGAGATTAGGTTGGTTTGGCATGATTTGTTCTTGACAAATCCATGCTGGCTATTCCTTATAATCCTATTATCCTCTAGGTGCTTACAAATACATTGTTTAGTAATTTGTTCCAGTATCTTTCCGGGTATCAAAGTTAGGCTGACTCCCAGCCCCTAGCACAGAGTACACATCTATAGTCCTAACTGTTAAAGTCCTTATTCTAATATTTTCACATATGGGGACAAATTCAGAAATTCATGGGGCTAAATCCAAACTGGAATTTGTTAGTGCAAGAATGTTCAGACGGGGTGCATATAAATCCTCAAGTGGGCCAGAACAATGGAAATGCCAAATTAGCACTTCAGTCTGCAAAGGCCAGTAGGAAAGCTGATCACTGTCACACAGCACCAAGACCCAGTGGAACTTAAGGACAGTGAGAAATCAGGTCATTCTTGCAGTTGCTCAGACCATCCCACTAAGGAACCCCACAAAGATTCAAATAGATAGTCCAGCCCCAGCCCATGGGACCCATAGAGGAGTGACATTTTTGATGTCTATCAGAAAATATTAAAACTACAATAAGGTTGGGATTTTCAAAGGGGAGTTAGACACCTAGATCTCATTGACTTGCATATTTAGGCACCTGCCTACGTGGCCTGAGCATCCAGCAGCACCTACTAAAGTGAATGGGATTTGCTAGGCACTCATCATTTCTGAAAAGAAGGACACTTTTATTGGTACCTACATTTGGACTGTGGATAGGATTTTCAAAGGACATTTAGTGAGTTAAGCACCAAAATACCACTGAAATTCAATGATATCGGGGTGCCTATTTCCTTTAGGTTCCTTTGAAAATCCCAGGCTGAGAGTATAGCTTTAGGCTCCCATTTTTAAAAGTGTTGGACCATATGCTTCATTTCTGTACTATTAAAGGGTGCCAGGATCATAGTATTTAACTTATATTCCAGTGGTTAAACATTGCTTGACCCCAAAGGCTTAATTCCAATATTGGGGGTCTGTGTCAGGGCTATGTAAGTACTGGTAGCGCTTAAATTGTACAGGTGTATGCTAAAGTGGGTGTGCGGCAGGAATTTGCTTTGTCTTATTATTAATTATTATTTCTGTATTTATTTGTATTACTGTAGTGCTGAGGAGCCCTGGTGACAGACCAGGACCACATTGTGCTTGATGTTGCACAAACACAGAACAAAAAGAAAAACTTCCTGTCCGAAGAAGCTTGTAATCTATATATTAGACAAGATACAGAGGGATATACACAGATAGGAGAGAACAAGTAAACAATGAGATAATATTGGTCAATGTGATAGGCACAGGTTCTTCTTATGTCTTTGTGTTCATTAGTCTCAGCAGCTTTCAAATCAAAGGACTGTTTTAGTGGGACTTTTCCCTTTAAATTTCCTACTTTTTGACCAGCCACTGCTCCTTTTTTCCAGCCACACCTCCCTTTCAATCCCAGGAATTCAATTCCTTTTGAGGAAATTGCCACAAATTTGGCACTTGTACCTGTTTTCTGACTAGAGCTGTGTGAATAATTAAATAGAAGATTCACTGAATAATGCATTCAGAAATGTTCAAATCACATATATTATTCATTGAATGTTATTTAACCAGCTCTACCACTGACTAACTTGCACCCAAAATGTCACTTACCCTAACATTTATTTCAGTGTGGAAATTAGCCCATTAACTAGACTGCTTAAAGGTTAATGATTACATTAACCCAGGGAACTATATAATCAATAACACTAAGAATAATCCCAACAATATTTTGCATTTCTATTGCCCCACCACCAGAAGATCTTAAAATGCTTTTACAAACATTAACTAAGTAAGCCATTCAACAATTCTTTGAAGTAGGTAAAGGATATTATTGTATATAATATATACATATAATGTATACTGAGAGAATCATTTGGGAGAATGAAACAACTAGGACAGTGCACTTTACTATATAACATTGAAAGGAAGGAAATTTAGAATATTGCAACCAATTAAAACAACATGAGGAGGCTATGAAGTGGTCATCTTGAAATGTCAAACTTTACCCATGTTTATCATTTAGCGATATCTGAAATAACACAATCATTTCCCTAGAATAGGGAAATACCTGCTCTGTCCTGGATACCACTGTGTAATAACTATGGACAAATGATGACTTTTCAAAGGCAACTACTATAGGCAACCTTAGCTGGAATCTGAACAGGACACTAGACTTAATACCTCTGCATTTACAAAAGATCTTTAATGACAACAAGTGATAAAGTACCAGACCTTAATTATATCTTAACAGCATCACAGTGTCCCCAGCATCATCTCAGAGTACTCATTCAATTTTCATCCAGAGGGGAAAGTGTCCATTTCTGAATAATCAATGCCAGGTCTTGAAGCATCTAGGTATTCTTTGGAGGAGACTACTGAACATGCCAGATCCTGATTAGTAGCCCTGTGTAATTCTTCTGATCCACTAAATCAGGGTGATTTATTTTGGTAATTGATGGGCAAACAGAATTTCACTAACATAATCATCATGGTAAAGGGTGAGAAAATAGATATTGTGACTGATGATGTATTGGCTACGATTTTCATGACCTACTAAGTGGTATTTTCGGAGAGAGTTAGACCTAAAAATCTTAATGAAATTCAGTAGGAGTTGGATGTATAGGCGCCGACTTCCCCTCTGCCTGGTGGGTGTTTCACACCCCCGCCCCCGCGCCCCTGGCCTCTGCCCTGCCTCTTCCCGCCCCTGCACTGCCCTCGCCCCACCCCCATTCCACCACTTCCTCAAAGTCCCCGCCCCACCCCACCTTTTCCCACCCAGCCCCGCTCCCTTCCCACCCCATTCCACCCCCTTCCCCAAAGTCCCCACTCCACCACGCCTCTTCTCCGCCTCCTCACGTGAGCGTGCTGCATCCCTGCTCCTCCCCCTCCCTCCCGGAAAGTCCTAAGCACCGCCAAACAGCTGTTAGGCAATCGGGGGATGGGACGGACTGGGAGGGAGGGGGAGAAGCGGGGACGCGGCATGCTCGGGAGGGGGTGAGGAGGCGAGGTGGGGGCAGGGGGAGCTTGGCTGCCGGTGGGTGCGGAGCACTCGCTAATTTTTCCCCATGGGTGCTCCAGCCCCGGAGCACCCACGGAGTCGGAGCCTATGGTTGGATGCCTAACTCCCTTTGGCACCTCTGAAAATATCAACTTTAATTACATTGTAAGCATAACAAACCATAGCCACATGTGCATAGCTTGGTTGTTACCTGCTACCTTAAACACCAAAAACACAGGTCTGAACTACCTGAGATAAAGGACAACTCTTTCAGCTCAGACATAGTGTCTAGTTACATTTACAGCCCCCACCACGGTATACTGTGAGCACCTCATAGTGGATTAATCCTCGCAACACTCCAGTAAGGTAAGAAAGTATTATCCCCATTTTACAGATGAGAAACAGAGGCACAGAGTAATAAAGTGACTTACCCAACGTAACATGGGAAGTCTATAGCAAGGGAACCCATGTTATCCTCATCCCCAGTCCAGTTGCCTAACCTCAAGATAATCATTCCTCTTTACTAGGCTATATAGTTGATGGGGCCAGCCCTAGAGGGAGTCCTGATCACACTTAATAGACAGATCACAGCTTTTCTGGGCCAGGACCCTTGTCTGTAAGTGACCTAATTTGCTATGATAGCTATATCAACAATTATACAAACCATACAAATCTGGATCAGAGCAACAACAACAAAATATTCCATAAAGAGCAAGCTTCTTCTTTTCTAAATTTTCATCTTATCATTTTTAGGCAGCCCCAAAGTCATGAAGAGTAAAATATTGAAATGCACTCGTATTCTTGTTGGTCAAAACTTCAGATCTATGAAATGAAAGGTGTTTTATCAAATGTTCATGTAAATGTTACATCTAATGGTCATTCATTTTAAGCAGCTAGTGGTCATCACTCTCAGTGTGTTTTGAACTTACATGTGGGCCTGAGCTGCACAATTCAAACCCATATCTGGGTTTCTAATCCACCAACACCACAAGGTTTGGGTGATGTTTGAATCCAGACTTTTGGGTCGACCAGTTACACAGCAGCTCAGTACAAATTTCAGCCCCAGAACTCAGTTCAGAACTTGAGCCTCTGCAAAGTTTTGTGGTATTCAGATCGATGGTTTTGAGTTGGGCCCATCTCTCCTTGAAATTGAAAAAGAAAATGCATGGTGGGAAGAAGGGGGGCGTAACAAAACACCAACAATGGACTTAGAAACACAAATCCAGCATCAAAGACATAGAGGTTTGATGCTACTGGCTCATCTTTCACACTAATTTATTAATTTTGGATGTTGTGCATGTTATGCAATGATCTGTTCTGTGGGGAGACTATCAAAGCCATAAACAAAGAGATCAAAGAAAGCCTGTAATTGAAATGAGCATGAAGGGGGCCATATTTTCCTTAATTTTAATACTTAGATTTCCAGTTTACAGTGACCTTCCCATGAAACGACCCCAGCATTTAACTACATGAAATACTGTTTTTCTTTATATGGTGTTCTTATCGTGAGTATCTGTGGTGCTCCGGCAATGACCTTTAACTATTCATCCTTAAAGGAGATGAGAGAAGGATTATTCCTATGGAAAATGGACCGCATGCTTCTTTGTTTGACTACTAACCTGTCTTTATGCATCAAATTAGCTGACCCTTTGACAGATGATTTAATGGAATTTAACTGCAATCAGTGAACCTGTTTTCATTTCCATTGAAGTCAATGTGAGTTTTGCTAGTGACTTTACTGGAAAAAGGATTGAGTTTATTGTGACCACATATATAAATTTGCCTTTTAATGGATCTTCCAAGGGTGAAAAGTATCAGAGGGGTAGCCGGGTTAGTCTGGATCTGTAAAAGCAGCAAAGAGTCCTGTGGTACCTTATAGACTAACAGACGTATTGGAGCATGAGCTTTCATGGGTGAATAGTTGCATCCAACGAAGTGGGTATTCACCCACGAAAGCTCATGCTCCAATACGTCTGTTAGTCTATAAGGTGCCACAGGCCCCAAGGGTGAAAGACATTCATGCATGCATCTTCCTTTGAACAACCAATGTGAATAGTTTTTAAAACCCTGAGGACCTGATCCAAAGTCCATTGGAGCCTTTTCATTAATAACAAAGGACTTTTGGTTCAGGCACTTCATACTTGGGGGCAATTTGCAAAAAAATCACCTAAACTACATACATGGACAAAACTGTTAGCTGTGCACTCATCTCCCCATTTTGTGCCTGCAATCAAATGCATTATATGCACAATTACAGTTTTGTGCCTGCCCATGCTTATTTTGGGAGGCAATTTAACCACTTATTTTTGAAATTGTTGCCTTTTATGTCTTTGTTATGTATTATCTGAGTTGTATAAAATACAATTTAAGAATATTACTTGATACTACAAGATGCTGAGTTGATATTGAGACTCCACAGGTGTTAGTCATGTGGAATCTGATAGAATCAATCTCCTAAGTGTCTGTCTTGCTATGTGAACCCTTTCTAGTCCAATCAGTCCAAAGGAAATACACCATCATTGTTTTTAGCACAGATAATATATATTAAATCCATTCTGAATCTCTCTCTTGCTGCTTAGTTTCAGCTCCAGTGCTAGCATTAGACATTGAAATTATGCATTTTTTTTTCTCTTGTGCAACTACTCATTAAAAAAAAAAATTACAACAATTCCCCAATTACAATTTCTGATCTTTCACCTCTTCTGTAAATTCAACTTGCTGGTAGTTTTCTTACGCAGAAAACGGCATGCACAATCTCTGGTGAGTTATCTAATGCAGGCTGCTCATGGTTTGTAAATGATGGCTGGCATTCTGAATACAGTGAGACTCTGCCTATAAACATCTTATGATGGAATGAATCATCATTACCTTTTCCACTCTCCTATTATTCCTGCCAAGGCGGAATGAAGTAGCATCTGTTTCTCCATAATGGACCAATGAAACGTCACCGCCACACTTTTCTGTGGTTATACTTTCTCTCCTTAGCTTCCAGGACTGCTTGCCAGGATTATATTGTCTGGCGTGTCTTCATCCACATCAGCATTTTGCAGTATAACTGGGGCTTGGATTCGGGGTACTCAATGCCTACAGAGGCTCACTTATTCATTGGTATTATTTATCTAGCAGCATCAGTGTGCAGGACCCTCCACTACAATACACAAAAGCCAGCATGCTTGTCAGGGAGCCGCCTAAGCTAGCCAGCCAATGAGAGATGCTGACAAGAAGGGTGTGTGCTAAGCCCCACCCCTCTCACACAGATAGGTGCCTATGTCCTGGCTGCAGGGAGGGACCTAGTTCTCTGGTAGCGATTCTCAGCTGTGAAAGCCTTCCCTGGAGTTGGGTGCCTTTGCCATTTTAGCAAGAAGGCAAGGGCGGGGGAGTTCCTTCCTAACTTTTAGCCCAGTGATTAGGGTATGCACCTGGGATGTGGTAGACTCCTAGATCAAGTCCTCCCTCCACTTCAGAGGGAGAAGGGATTTGAACAGGGATCTGCAACCCCTCAGCTGGGTGCCTTAACCATTGAGCTATAGGATAGTCAAATGATAGGCTCCCTCAGTCTCTCCTGAGAAAACTGTTGCACGCTTGATGAATACTTGAGGAGTCATTGGGGTGGGGCAGGGAGAAGAAAGAGAGCACACACAAGCATGAGAATGACTGTAGCCTGGTAGCTAGAGCATTCACCCAGGACATGGGAGACCCAGGATCCAGTTCTCCTGCTACTATGACTATGTATTCACAGTGAAATACAAGCCTCTTCCCCCTTTCCCCAGCTGCTTTGTGTGAACTCACCTGAGAGACTGATCTGGTAGGGTCCTTTGAGCATGCCTACTGGATCAGGTCCCATACACAACATAGGTAGCTAAACACCTCTCTGTCCTGGTTTGTGCAATTATCTGGGGCTTAGGTGAAAGAGAGGGGTATGGATACCTAGAATCAAGCAGCAGTGCACATGCTCAGAGACAGAAACATAGGCACCAAGTGAGTTTAGGTGCCTACAGGGATCAGTAGGAGTTTTGGGCAAAGAAGTTGTCTCACAAGTGGGACCTAGGCACCTAAAGTGAGGACTTATGTGCTTAATTCCTTTTGTGCATCCAGGCCTTCCTCTGTGCCTCTGTTTCTCAATCTATAAAATAACAGTACAGACCTCTGTGTAAAGTGCTTTAATATCTATAAAAGAAAAAGCCCTAATATAAGAGCTAGCTATTATCATCTACACTCCTGTCCTTTTTAAAATTCCACCTGACATGCATGATGAATGCCACTAATTAACTCTGAATTCCTGTTAAAAAGGCAGGATTATACCGGTGCAATAAATATATTTGCTGGCTCACCATGATTTGAACTCATTCCCAGAAATTTCGTTTCATGAAAGCAATACGTCTAGGAAAGATATCACAGTGTCAACTATTATAGTGCTGTAAAACTCCTCCTAGAAACTCCCTCTCACAACAGCAGCATTTCCGGGAAGTAAGGAAAAGTCTCGGAGTAATGGGAAAGGCACTTATCCTTCAGTAACAATTCCTGACAGGCAACTAACACATTATCCCTGGATCAATATTATCCCAACATGTTTATGGGTGGGTGTACTAGCTGCTTGCAGAGGCAGAAGTATAACCATAGGAGTGAATGTGTACTGTTCAAAGAAGAGACTAAATGAAATACTCTGGTGATTCTAAGGTGTTAGATATTGTCTTTCCATGATGTGTGTTAGCTTAAATTTCCTCTGCAGAGCAGGGAGCCACATGAGGATTTAGTGAATGTAGTTTCTTTTTGCAAGTCGCTGAAGCCACAAATATTGATGTTGTAGCAAAAACAATCTGTCACAACTCTCAGACAGAACAGGGCAAGGTAATCATTACCATGAGGTGCATACAAATTGTATCTATCTACCTATTCATTTAGTTAAAGCAATGGGTCTTTACAGTTCATAGGCAACAATTGTATTTAAGGGGAAAAAAGAGTCCCTCCGGATCTCATCTCATTTCTGTACCTGCAAAGTATCCCACCAATTTTCCTCTCCCTGCTCAGAGCACTGATAGTAGTTATAAATGTCTAGCCAACCTGTACTATAACTAAAGCTTCTGTTTCTTTGGGAAAAACATGTGCCTATTTTCAAATATTAGTCTTGGGAGATCTGTTTTTAACCATTACCATGGACTGTTTGTAGGATAAGAGAACAGAAATAGCCATACTGGGTCAGACCAACGGCCCATCTGGCCCAGTATCCTGTCTCTGAAAGGGCTGGTACCAGATGCTTCAGAGGAAACAAAAAGAACAGGGCAATTTTGAACTAACCATCCCCTGTGGTCCAGTTCCAGTTTCTGGCAGTCAGAGGTACAGGGACACCCAGAGCATGGTGTTGTATCTCTGTCCATCTTGGCTAATAGCCATTGATGGACCTATCCTCCATGAATTTATCTAATTCTCTTTTGAGCCCAGTTATACTTTTGGCCTTCACAACATACCATGGCAAAGAGTTGCACAGTTTCTGCATTGTGTGAAGAAGTATTTCCTTATGTTTGTTTTAAACCTGCTGCCTATTCATTTCATCAGGTGGCTCCTAGTTTTGTGTTATATAAAGGGGTATCATTATTTTTTTCCATACCATTCATGACATTATGGACCTCTATCAAATCTCCCTTTTAGTCATCTCTTTTCTAAGTTGAACAGTCCCAGTTTTTTAATTTCTCCTCATATGGAAGCTCTTCTATACCCCTAATCCAACCCCTGTTCCATTGCCCTTCTCTATACCTTTTCCAATTCTAATATATCTTTTTTGAGATGGGGTGACCAGAACTGCCCACAGTATTCAAGGAATAGGTGCACCATGGATTTATATAGTGGCATTATATTTTCTGTCTCATTATCTCTTTCCTAATGGTTCCTAACAGTAGCAGCTTTTTTGACTGCCACTGAACATTGAGCAGATGTTTTCAGGGAACTCTTCACAATGACACCCAGATCTCTTTCTTGAGTGGTAACAGCTCATTTAGACCCCATCATTTTGTATGTATGTTTGGGATTATTTTTCCAGTGAGCATTACTTAAAATTGATGTTGATAAATGCAATCTGGCATTTTGTTGCCCAGTCAACCATTTTTGTTAAATCCCTTTGTAACTCTTCACATCAGTTTTGAACTTAGCTATAGCGAGTAATTTTGTATAGTCTGCAGGTAGGAAGATATCCTGGTTATTATGAAATTGTGAAACTACCTTTGGAAGGAAAGCCAGGTGGTTCTGAATTGAGGGCCGGATCTCCGAGATTCTTCTGGCAGAAATAATGCCTACCAGGAAGGTCACCTTCCAGGACAGGTAGAGCAAAGAGCACGTTGCCAACAGTTCAAATGGGGGTCCTGTCAGCCTTGCCAATACCAAGTTGAGATCCCAGGGAGGGATTGGTTGTTGTACCTGAGGGTACAATCTCTCAAGGCCCTTAAGAAACTGACTACAGGTGGAGTTTTCGAAAAAAGAACAGCCATTCACCCATGGGTGAAAAGCCAAGATTGAGGACAGATGGACCCTAATAGATGACACAGTTAGCCCTTGCTGTTTCAGGTGGATTATGTAGTCTATAATGAATGGTTGTGTTGACTGTGCAGGTGAGACACCTTTCTGCATAGACCAGATGGAGAACATTTTCCACTTTGCCAGGTAGGTGGCTCTAGTGGATGGTTTTCTGCTCCCTAAAAGCACTACTCGAACCAGTCCCAAGCATGGTGGCTTTGTGGGGTTCAGTCATGGAGCTTCCAGGCCATGAGATGAAGGGACTTGAGGTTTGGATGACATAGGCAGCCATGATCCTGGGAGATGAGGTCTAGAAATGGAGGTAGATGGATTGTCGTTTCCATCGAGAGGTCTAGGAGCATGGTGAATCAGTGCTGATGGGTCAGGCCGGGACTATCAGGATGACTCGCACTTTGTCCCTTGTGACCTCAGCAAGATCTTTGTATGAGAGGAATGGGAGGGAACGTGTAGAGAAGATGACCTGTGCAAGGGAGGAGGAAGGCATCTGCAAGTGACCCTGGACTGTGACCCAGGAAGGAACAGAACTGGAGACACTTCCTGTTGTGCTTCACCTGGAGAAATGACTTTCATGATATCTGAATGGATGGACCACTTGTGGTGGTTGGAGAAGGATCTGCTGAGGTTACCTTGTTCTGCAACCCCAGCAGATAGGAGGCATCAACGTGGATCAAGTGGGCTATGCAGAATTCCCACCAGCAAAGTGCTTCCTGGCACAGGTGAGAGGAGTGTGAAACACCCTGCCTGTTGATATAAACATTGCAGTTGTGCTATCTGAGAACTGACATGCACTTGCATGGGACTGGAATGCCTGGCAGGCCTGCCCTGAGCTCCCTGACATTGATGTGTAGCGAGAGCTCTTCTGGAAACCAGAGGCCCTGAGTTCTGAGGGATCCCAAGTGAGCTCCCAAGCCCGTCACAGAAGAATATGTGATGAGAGACACTGGTGGTTGGGGTCTTCAGAATGGGATTCCTGCACACACTGCCAGTGGGTCCAACCACCAATGGAAGGATGGGGAAGTGTGATGACTGTGTCTAAGTGGTTTTGGCATGGTGATTATACAGACACCAGCCAGGCCTGGAGAGGTCTGAGCTGAAGTCTCACATGCTTCACCCCATAATTGCGTGATGCCATGTGGCCCCGGAGCTTTAAGCAGTTTCTCGCTGTGGTGATGGGTTGATTTCTGATGCTCTCCATAAGCATCCCTATTGCTTGGACCCAAGCATCCAGGAGGAAGGCTCTGAGATTCTCCCCCATAAACTCTATCCTTTGAACCAGGGAGAGAGTAGACTTCTGCACATTTATTAGCAGACCTAAATCCTGGAAAACTGACTGTATTAACTTTGCATCAGATTCTACCTGGACCTTGCCAGTCATTGAAGTAAGGGTAGAACCCTGAACCCTGTCTCCTCAGGAAGGCTGTGATGGCTGTCATGCACTTCATGAACATTCAAGAAGCTTCTGACAGGCCGAATGAGAGCACCACAAATTGGTAGTGCACTTGGTTCATGATGAACCTGAGGAACCTTCTGTGTCCCTGAAAGATTGAGATATGGAAGTAAGCATCCTTCAAATAAAGGGCAGCGTACCAGTCCCCTGGTTCCAGGGAGAGGATGATGGAAACCAAGGGGACCATGCAGAACTTTAGCTTCTTCATGAATCTGTTGACCTTTTGCAGGTTCAGAATCAGTCTGAGACCGCCATTGGCTTTCGAAATTAGGAAATAACAGAAGTAGAACCACGTGGTCCCTTAACTCCGGTGGAACCTCCTCCATAGCTCCTACCCTTAGGAGTGACTGCACCTCTTGGGCTAGAAGTTGCTCATGGGAAGGGTTCCTAAAGAGGGATGGGGAGGCACACAACTGAACTGAAGTCAAGGATCGTCCCAATGAACTCTATCCTTTGAACTGGGGAGAGAGAAGACGTCTCCACATTTATTAGCAGACCTAAGTCCTGGAAAGTTGACTGTGTTAATATTACATCAGACTCTACTTGGGCCTTGGTCCAAGCTCTGATCAGCCAGTCGTCGAGGTAAGGGTAGACCTGAATCCTCTGTCTCTTCAGGAAGGCTGCGACAACTACCATGCACTTCGTGAACTGAGTGACTCGGCTCTGAGGGAGGTTGAAGTGCTGCCTCCATGAGGATAAATCTGAGCCTAGTGTTTCTAGCCTTTTGGTGAGGGGTCTGAAGTCTTTGCAGATATTACAGTGCTCCCGCGGGTGAGCTTCCCCCAGGCACTTAAGGCAGCTGAAATGGGGGTTACTCACAAGCATTGGTACTAGGCCTGGATTAACCCTGGTGAGCAGGGTTCGCTAACCTAACTAATTGTTTATCTAACAACTGATACTTAACTAAGAATAAAGATAATTGTATGAGTATAGCAAAGTCCACTGAAGGAGTACTTGCGAATGCAAAGATGAGGTAGTTCCAGCAACTGTCTTGGGCTGTGGGTCAGCAGGACTCTTTATACCAGTGCTATGAGTTTACAACTGCAGGGGGAACCAGAGCGGACTCAATGGATACCACTGAAGGAAAAACTTCCCGGTGACAGTGCTTGGGGTGAGCTCATGCCTACACTGGAATGGATGTGAGCAAGCACTCGAAGAAAAACTATGACTTTTGGGATTCGTCAGCCTCTGCCTTTGCTCTGCCAATGATGGCAGCATTGGTCCTCTGCATATATCTTTGTGCTTTCTTCTATACTGCCCTTCACATATGGGAAAAAAATCCCCAGAAAGTCACTGTATTACCTTTCTTCAAATCCCTCTCTAAAACCCACCACCGCTGTCACGACTACCAAATATTGCAATCTGCCAATAAGCAGGCTAGCAGGAAGTGGAGATCTGTGTGTTGTACTAATTTTGCTCAGTTTGTTACCACCGGTAATGCCAGGGGATGCTCAAATAAATATTTCGTATAAAATGGCTAATTGTTATTTTGATTGGTAACCACTGATAATATCAAGTATAATGATGGTATTATTGTTTTTCTGTAATATGCAATTCCCTAGCAACTGTGATTTAACCTTCAGTTGCCTCATTGGACTATATTCACTGAAACTGGTGCCAGCAGGTGTAAATTCCAGCTGGTTCTTTGTGCCCCTATGATGGGGTGTACACCGGTGAAGAAAAGGTTAAGGAGCAGCTCTGTTCCCAGAAAGCCCTGCCCAGGCACCCACTAGCCATGCTCCCAGTAGAGGCAAAGCTCAAAAGGGAGCAGCTTATCTCAGTCAGGGCAGACGAAGCAGTTGCATGTTGCAGGCTCCTGCCAAGAAGCCACCAAGGCCCATTACCAAGCCACCCCAGGCTTTTCAATCACAGGTGATAAGACATGATTGCAAGAGGAAGACTCTTTGAAGCAGGGACAGAGAGGACTCCAGGAGGGACTCAGAGGCAAAGCAGTGATGCCAACAGAGGAAAAGAAGTTGAGTTGGAAGTGGCACAGGGAGCAGGCGTAGGGGTGCCCAACCCCCTAGGCCACACATTTTGAATTATTGTTTCATTGGCCATCGGGTTGGAACCCAGTGGAACAGGGAGGGCCCAGGTTCCCCTACATCTGACCGTTGACTCTTACCGCTAGGCAAGGTGGCCAATGACCCTCACCATTGGGTGATATGGCTCTTGACTCTCACCATTTGGTAATATAGCTATTGACTCTAGCTGCTAAGTAACATAACCCAGAGTACCACTGCCAGGCGGTGCTGCCAGGACCAGACCTGAACCCCCACCCTCCCCCGATGCTCCAAAGGAATTAATCCCCAAAGAGGGTAGGAGGAGATTTATTATTTCTCGCTGTAGGTTCCTTCCCCTGCATGTGAGCCCTGGTAGCAAAGGCTGCAGTGGGGACTAATTGAGTACATTCACTGCCTGGCTTTGCTAACCTGCCCCTTCCCCAGCCACCACTTATTTGGTTTCATTCACCTTCTGATTCTACACATGCCCAATCCATTCTTTCCACTTCTGCAACCTCCTAACTGGAGGACTTGCCTCAGGCACTCACCGGCATCTCCACTGGAGAAAAGCCAGCATAGTTCTTCAGTTGAATATGGCCCCTTGTGTTATGCCAGGGACAGCACTAGAAGCTATTATAGAGGGAATAGTGTCCACTAGCAGTAACCATATTAATCCCTAATGCTAACTTTAATAAAATATCCATCACTTGTGCATTCTCTTACTTTCTGAAGAATCCCCTTGTAACTCTACTGTCCTGACTAATAGATTCATTCTAATGGCATATGTAAAAAATCTGTTAAGCAACTCACTCAAAGTGTGAGATAAATCTCTCTCCATCTGATGAAATGAAATAATATAACACAACTTCAGATAACTACAGAGCATCAATCTTGTCCAGAACAACAATTTACTGAACACATAGCTCACAGAGGTAGAAATTTAACTGATTCTAGTTTAAAATGCATATCTACTTCCTCTTTAAAAAAAAATGAAATGAAGGCTTTCTTTAAAATCCTTGTCTTGTCTAGCATGTCCTTTAGAGATTTTTTTCCTCAGTGAGTCTGAGGTTTAACTATGGAGCAGCCAAGGACATGTTTCCTTCAGGCACCAGATTCTCTCTACTGGATCTTCCTTCATTTGATTCACTTCAGTGATTGTATTATCTGTCTAGTGGTTTTTCCTGTATGGTCTCCTTTGAATATTTACACATAGTGAAAAATTCAGAGATCTTAAAATAGATTGAGATGCATTATTGTCTGAATATAGACCACACAGAGAAGCAGACAAAGGACAATTTCTGAAATCTAATTTAACAGTACACTGGTTAATGCTTAGATGCTGCCTGCTTCTGTACTGCTCATTGCAGTCTGTTGTTTTTCATGAAATACTTGCTTAGGATCTGCAATGCAGTAGGAGTCCTTTTCACTTCACTGCAATTTTCCTCACATTTGTTTTTACATCCCAGTACAGTTCTGTGCATATAAATGCAAAAAAAAAAAAAAGGACATATTTTTTGGATCACAATTTAGAGGTGTTAATGAATATTGTTACCAGACATATTTAAATAATTAGCACATTAAATGAATTGGATAAACAATATTTTCTGCAGAAACAATTCACTGAAGACACGGAGCCGTTTTGAAATTCATGCTATTCTTATGCTGCCCTCAAATGAACCATCTCAATATAGAGATCTCTGATGGTACAGGATGCCCCAAATGCTGCAATCCTGTAGCTCTCATAGTCTACATGCCCCACCAATACTTAATACTTCATAAATATTAATGATTTACCAGCAAATAATGAATACAACTCTGTTTTTTCTGCTTCAAAATATATAGAAACTGATTTCAGTTGCACCATCTGATTACTAGAAAATGGATTCCTTTACTGGCAAAAAAATAATTCCCATTACTTTACAAAGCGGGTCTATTTTGGCTCAATTGGCCAGCATTATTTTGAAAATTGTATATTAAATTTTTTTTAAAACGAAGTAATTATTTTTGTGTACATACGCTGGCTGAGGAGTCCATAGTGCTGTAAGCTTGAAATCTAGCTGACGATTCAATGACACTCAGAGAAGTATGGTAAGAAAGGAGATGAAACTTTGTACAAGGGGGGAAAACATTAGAAGAGTCATGAGCCCCGATTACCCCGAATATATGCATTGAACTACTTAATGATACCCATCCATCTATCCTGCTAAATATTGTCACATTATTTTAGCCTATGAAATATTTTTAATAAAATTCAAGTGTCAAATTCCAGCTTAATTATGAAGTCATTGGTGCAATCAAAGTGACTATGTCCTTTGGGTTTTGCATGATTGGAGTGAGTTAGGATATTTCTATGTGACAGGAAGGATAGTCTTGTGGTTAAAGTAAGAGACAGACACTCCAGTGATTTGGGTTTAATTATTAGGTTTGTCAGACATTTCATGTGACCTTGAGCAATTCACACTCTGTTCCCCATCTGAAAATAGGAATAAAATACTTCCTGTCTCTCACTCTTTACTGTCTTGTCCATTTAGACTGCAAATTTATCAAAGACAGAATGTTTATGCACAGTACCTTTGCACTAGATCCCAGTCTCGGGGCTTGTCTAAAGAGTGGGTAATGCACACTATGGGGTGTGATTTCTTGAACTCAATAACATGTTGCACACTAACTGATTTGTGTGGACCCCGCTGATGAGCACCAAAGGTTCCCCAATGTGCTTTAACATACAGCATCTATAGTGCACACCAGCAATGTCTACATGGACCAGTTAGTGTGCAATAGATTAGCATGCTTTAGAAATCATATCCCCATTGAGCACACTACCCCACCGTGTAGACAAGCCCTCACTTGGGGCTTTTAGGTGCTATCATAATACATCAACATTTATTAAAATAAGACATAAAAATAAAATAGATACTATTAATTTGCAAAGGCAGAGCTATATTTGGAAAAATAAACAGCATTTGTTTTCTCTAGTTGACAGTCATGTCTGACAATTTGAATTCAATTCAGCATCCTTGCTAAACCATTAATCATAAAGATAAGTGCTTTAAGCAACAGAATACTTGTTTAATATTGAATAATTCTCAGAGTAAAGAAAATTGTATTTTAAAATGTACGCGTCTATATCCAAGACACCTTTCCTGAGAGTGGATCATATGGTGAGCCACAGAATATAACAAGCATCTAAAATGTAACCCCCCTTTGACTGATTTTGATTAACAGCCCTCTCAGTCTAAAAGTGGGAATATTTAGTACCCTGCATAAGAGCCTATGGTGGAGGCATTAGGGCCTGATTCAACTCTCAGCTACGACTGAAGTCCTTAAAGTCTTTGTCATCAGTGGGAATTGGATAGGGCCCTTAGCTCTAATTTCAGTTGGCTGACTCCAGAAGGTCTGTAACAGCTCTCAGTAATTGCCTTTAACTTCAGTAACTCCTGGTCCTTGCTGAAAGCTGGATTTATGGAGCTTAGACAAGACTCTTTTCAGAAAGGAGAATGGGAGAAAGTGTGAGTCCTCTGGATTTTATGTAAATAAATAATTTTTAAAAGTCTACTGAGCATTTAAAGTGATGTTTATTAGTATAGATATTGAATCAGAACAATTTATACAGTTCAATGGAGACAATCCTAAATTCTTGGCCATCTTTTGTTGCTTTCACTAAAGGCTGCCTATTTTTACACGAATTGTATATTAAAAATGCACATATATGTACATACCTGTGTATATAGTTAGTCAGTTTAAAGATCACCATCTACTGGCATATAAAAATAACATCTTTGGTATTGATCATAAATATGTAGTTTCAATAAAGTTGTTATCCACTGAAAATGGTTTCTTGTATCCAGTTCCAGATACATATGAGAAAGTTGGATAATGCCACCCCATCACAAGTACTGTACAATTCCTCTGTACAGTAGTACAATATGTATAACTGAAACAATAATTATTATAATTTTGGGGGGGCAGAGACCATGTCTACTTATGTGTTTCTAATGCACCCTGCACACTGGGGTTCTGAGATTAATTGGGGGCTTTGAATGCTACTGCAATATAAATATAATATCCTTTTATTACTTTTGTATCTAAAGTTTCAAAAAACATTAAAACAAAATATACAAAGTTATTCAAAAAGGTTAAGTTTATGAACTACTGACACTGCTGCAATTATGAACACATTTGCAGCCAAGCTGCTCTCACATTGCCATGAAAAAAAAATCAATCAACCAAAGGCAAACTAAATAAATGTGCTACACATGGTATCCCAAAGGCCACTAAACCTAGACTCTGGCAGACTGCAGGAGGGAGAGACAGTTCCACAGGTACAGGCCTTCCACAGAAGGTACATTGTTCCCATCCTAGAAAATTCAGTCATGGAAGTCTCAGCCAGTCTTAACTGTTGGGATGAGGTCCAAGATGAGGGGCAGTACCTCAAATAATAATCCCAAGATCTTTCAGGCTTTATAGGATTAATCACCTTTAACTACAGTCAGAAACTAATTCCTCCATTGAATTGAAAATGAAAAGGAGAAAGTGTTTCAAGGTCGCCTTGCTTTCCACACAGAGTCCATGCATCTCTAAACATCTATGATAAGCACCTATTCTAAACAGAATTGATCATGTTAAAGTTTTATTCTACACACTGGGATTCTTTTGAGTCATCTGCAAGCTTTGCAGGAATGTTCTTGGTAGCACTGCCTATTACTAAGGTTACCCAACACTTCCCATTATAAGACCCTGTTTTCAGTTGCTTATAGCTTTGCCAAACAGTTTGGGCTGAAATGTCACATGCCAGGTGTCTGCCTCAGGCTGACCTTTTCTGGAAAATTCAGTGCACCAGATGGACCAGCTCCAGAGATGAATCAGCATTGAAGGAGGCTGTTGGCTGTAGTACTCCTGACTCATTTGTTGTAGATGTTGGAAGGCATACGGTGAATGAGGCAGGAAGACAAAGGAGGGTCTCCTAGAATCACAGAAATGTAGGGCTGGATGGGATCTTGAGAAATCATGAAGCCCCCCTTGCCAAGTAAACCAAGACTATCTCTGACAGGTGTTTGTCTAACTTGTTTTTAAAAACTTCCAATGAAGGGGACTCCATGACGGCCCTTGGAAGCTATTCAATAGATTAACTATTCTTAGATATTAGGAAATAAAATCCTAAAACGTTTAACCTAAATCTCCCTAGCTGCAGATTAAACCCATTACTTCTTGTCCTACCTTCAGTGGGCATGGAGAACAACTGATCACCATCCTCTTTAACAGGTTTCAGAGTAGCAGCCGTGTTAGTCTGTATCCGCAAAAATAACAGGAGTACTTGTGGCACCTTAGAGACTAACAAATTTATTAGAGCATAAGCTTTCGTGGGCTACAACCCACTTCTTCGGATGCATATAGAGTGAACCATATATTGAGGAGATATATATACACACACATACAGAGAGCATGAACAGGTGGGAGTTGTCTTACCAACTCTGAGAGGCCAATTAAGTAAGAGAAAAAAAACTTTTGAAGTGATAATCAAGATGGTTCAGTACAGACAGTTTGATAAGAAGCAAGTGTGAAAATACTTACAAGGGGAGATAGATTCAATGTTTGTAATGGCTCAGCCATTCCCAATCCCTATTTAGCCCTGAGTTGATTGTGTCTAGTTTGCATATCAATTCCAGCTCAGCAGTCTCTCGTTGGAGTCTGTTTTTGAAGTTTTTCTGTTTTAAGATAGCCACCCGCAGGTCTGTCAAAGAATGGCCAGACAGGTTAAAGTGTTCTCCCACTGGTTTTTGGGTATTATGATTCCTGATGTCAGATTTGTGTCCATTAATTCTTTTGCGTAGAGACTGTCCGGTTTGGCCAATGTACATGGCAGAGGGGCATTGCTGGCACATGATGGCATATATCACATTGGTAGATGTGCAGGTGAACGAGCCACTGATGGTATAGCTGATGTGATTAGGCCCTATGATGGTGTCACTTGAATAGATATGTGGACAGAGTTGGCATCGGGCTTTGTTACAAGGATAGGTTCCTGGGTCAGTGTTTTTGTTCAGTGATGTGTGGTTGCTGGTGAGTATTTGCTTTAGGTTGGGGGGTTGTCTGTAAGCGAGGACAGGTCTGTCTCCCAAGATCTGTGAGAGTAAAGGATCATCTTTCAGGATAGGTTGTAGATCTCTGATGATGCGCTGGAGAGGTTTTAGTTGGGGGCTGAAGGTGACAGCTAGTGGTGTTCTGTTATTTTCTTTGTTGGCCCTGTCTTGTAGGAGGTGACTTCTGGGTACTCGTCTGGCTCTGTCAATCTGTTTTTTCACTTCAGCAGGTGGGTATTGTAGTTTTAAGAATGCTTGATAGAGATCTTGTAGGTGCTTGTCTCTATCTGAGGGATTGGAGCAAATGCGGTTATATCTTAGAGCTTGGCTGTAGACAATGGATCGTGTGGTGTGTCCTGGATGGAAGCTGGAGGCATGTAGGTAAGTGTAGCGGTCAGTAGGTTTCCGGTACAGGGTGGTATTTATGTGACCATCGCTTATTAGCACAGTAGTGTCCAGGAAATGGACCGCTTGTGTGGATTGATCTAGGCTGAGGTTGATGGTGGGATGGAAATTATTGAAATCATGGTGGAATTCCTCAAGGGCTTCTTTTCCATGGGTCCAGATGATGAAGATGTCATCAATGTAGCGCAAGTAGAGTAGGGGCGTTAGGGGACGAGAGCTAAGGAAGCGTTGTTCTAAGTCAGCCATAAAAATGTTGGCATACTGCGGGGCCATGCGGGTACCCATAGCATCCTCTTTAAGACAGCATTTAACATACTGGAAGACTTAGTAGGTTGCCCCTCACTTTTCTTTTCTCAAGACTAAATATGCCCAGTTTCTTTGATCTTTCCTCATAGGTCAGGTTTTGTAAACTTTATTATTTGTATTGCTCTCCTCTGGATTCTTTCCAATTTGTCCACATCCTTCCTAAATTGTGGTGCCCAGAATTGGATACAGTACTCCAACTGTGGCCTCATCAGTGTGGAGTAGAGTGGCACAATTACCTCCTCTGTCTTATATACAATACTCCTGTTAATATACCTCAGAAACATATTAGACTTTTTTGCAGCTGCATCACACTGATGACTCATTCGGTTTGTGGCCCACTATAACCCTCAACTCCTTTTCAGCAGTATTACCACCTAGCCAGTTATTCCCCATTTTGTAGTTGTGCATTTGATTTTTCCTTCCTAAATGTAATACTTTTCACTTGTCTTTAATGAATTTCATCTTGTTGAATTCAGACCAATTTGTCAAGGTCATTTTGAATTTTAAACCTCTCCTCCTTAATACTTGCAACCCCTCCCAGCTTGGTGTCATCTGCAAATTTTATAAGTATACGCTCTATTCCATTATTCAAGTCATTACTGAAAATATTGACTAGTACCAGACCCAGGACTGACCCCCGTGGAACCCCACTAGAGTACAGTCTTTCAATCAGTTCTGCACTCACCTTTATAGTAAATTCATCTAGACCAGTGGTTTTCAACCTTCCATGTGCAGACCCCTAACAAATTTTGGATGGAGGTGCAGATACCTTTGGAAATCTTATACATAGTCTGCAGACCCACAGGGATCTAGACCACCTTTCCCTAGTTTGCTTATGAGAATGTCACAAGGAGCTGTGTCAAAAGCCTTACTAAAATCAATGTACATCACTTCTACTGCTTCCCCCGCCCCCATCCACAAGATCTGTAATCTTATCAAAGAAGGAAATTAATTTGGATTGGCATGATTTGTTCTTGACAAATCCATGCTGATTATTCCTTATAAACCTATTACCCCCTTGCTGCTCACAAATTAATTGTTCAATAAATGGAAAGATACTGGAGCAAATCGTTAAAGTTGAGCTGATGGCTCTATGATTCCCCATTGTGACATTACCCAGGGTACAATATGGGATATTGGACAGTTGTGGCCCTTCCGTTCTCCAACCTGGGGTGCCGTTTACATTGCTTCACTGTGAGAGCAGCCATCCCTGGCTGGCTCACACCCAGCCTTCAGCATGTAAACTGCCCCCAGCAACACTGCAAGAGTGCTTCAGACAGCCCGCCTGCCACTCTTGAATTACACTGCAAAGAGACACCAGCAAATTCCCAGTCCCACACTTCCCCCCCCAGGAATGTGTGTCTTGTACTGCCCAGTACCCTTCTGGACAATATAACCTCATATAAAGTCTGTCATTTCATTAAATGAAAATGATATACACACACTTTCTTATCTCAAATAGAGTTTCCCAAACAAACACACACTGATTTAGATAAAATAAAACAAGTTTATTAACTATAGAAAGACAAATTGTAAGTGATTACAAGTAATGAGGCATAAAAGTCAGAACTGGTTACAAAGAAATAAAAGGTAAAATGAAAACTAATACCTAATTTAACAAGCTAAAGTGAATTCAAAGCAAATGATCTCTCTCACCACATGTTCTAGCAGTCTTACTGGCTGAACTCCTTTCTGACAGGATTCCCCTCACCCTGTTCAAAACTGTTTCTTTATTCCCCAGGTGTTATGGTTGTCATGGATAGAGAGAGAGGAGGAATATTTTTGGGCCTCTGTTCTCCTTTCTTATAGTTCCTTTTTTCTTTGAAAATCATCTCCAGCTAAAGTTCAATAGACTGAGAGTCTGTTTGCATGGGAATTTCCAACTGTTCCGTTGCCAAGATCTAAATTTATTGCTCAGACCCTTCTTCCTGCCAAAGAATGGCTGCTTAACTAGGTGGCAGTCCATTTAATTATGCTGATATCTGGTTGAGGTGCTGGCTACTCTTTTGTCTCTGGGGAACTGAACTGAAGCTGTTTCCCTAGACTTGGAACATGTCTTATACAGTAGAATGTCATAACTTTACATATGATGTTGCCACACATTTTACCAGAACAATAATGTTCAGCAGATTATGTGTTTTCTAATGATACCTCATGAGGCATACTTTGTACAAAATTTATCATAGTTTTGAAAAAGTGGTGAACATAAGGGTACAGACTGTCACACCCATGTCCTCTTTGTTCCCCCTTTTAAAGATAGGTGCTATGTCTGCTCTTCTCCAATCTTCTGAGACCTCTCCCAGCCTCCAGAAGTTCTCAAAAATTATTGCTTCAGCTAGTTCCTTAAGTACCCCTAGGATGAATTTCATCAGGCTCTGCTGACTTGAATACATATAACTTCTCTTAGGGCTTGTCTACACTTACATTTTATAGCGCTCTAACTTGCTGGCTCAGGGGTGTGAAAAATCATCCCCGAGCTCAGCAAGTTTGAGTGCTTTAAAGCGCTAGTGTGA
Source organism: Emys orbicularis (assembly GCF_028017835.1). NCBI lineage: Eukaryota > Metazoa > Chordata > Testudines > Emydidae > Emys > Emys orbicularis. The sequence continues at coordinate 27,058,887 of NC_088685.1, read as the reverse complement.
ACAGGCTCCGAGCACTGTGAGCTGTGCTCCCAGCACTCAGAGCTATTCCCCTCATGGAGGTAGATTACCAGGAGCACTGGAGAGCTCTCTCCCAGCGCTCACGCGTGACCACACTCACATTTCAAAGTGCTGCCGCAGAAGCGCTCCCACAGCAGTGCTTTGAAGTTTCTAGTGTAGACGTCACCTTATTCTTTAACCAGTTCTTTCCCTATTTTGGCTTGCATTCCTTCCCCCTCGTTGTAAATATTGTGTTAAGTGTCTAGTCATCATTAACCTTTTTAGTGAAGACTGTAACAAAATAGGCATAAGCCGTTTTGATTTTGTCCCTACATACTTGTGCTCTTCTTTTGTACTCCTCCTTACCAATTTGACCATTTTTCCACTTTTTGTAGGAGGTGGAAGTGTTAAGGCAGTTGAATAGTGGCCTGTTTTTTTGGATTCTATCCCTGCCTCTACCACAGAGGCCCTATATGATGCTGGGTGAAACACCTAAACCAGACTTTACATGGGTAGTCAACAACTGTGTTCTTCAGTTTCTGAGTACCTGCATTAAGACAGGCCCTGAGGTCTGATTTCCAGAAGTGCTGAGCACTCACAGATTGAAATGAATGGCTGGTCTGCTTTGAATGTATGAAGTTCAATATGCTAAATACTCTGAAAAAAACCAGGCCTTAGTAGTGGATTCCATCTCTGAAATGGGGATAATAAAACCCCCTCATCTAACAGGGGTGTTGTGAAGATAAATAAATTAGTATTTATGAAGCACTCATACTGTAGTGATGAATGCCATGGAATAACCCATGAGAAAATTAATAATTGTGTCTTCAGAGCAGGGTTTGAGTAGTGTACAGTAAATAACTCTTAGGGCAATACATTGAACAATGAAGATAAAAAACAATTGAATAGCTGCTCATTAAGTGAGTACCATCTATCTTGCACACCGAATGAAACAGGCAGCTGTGGTCATGTAGTTAAAGACTATCATAATGCATATGCACAAGGGGAGGAAATTAATGTTGCACAGGCAACCTTCATTCTGGCATTTCTTCACTCTTAAGTGTTTGACTTTGCAACCTTAATGTGTTCTTTTAATGTATTTGGTGTTTAATTATGTAATAAATCGATGTGCTGGAGCCAAGACACTTACTATATGAATCACACACACATGCTGGGGGCCAGGACTAGTTTCAAAACTCAGGCCTGTAGTAGCCAAAATAACTCCTGTAACTAAAGTCATTACTGTTGCTTCCTGTAGAAATGGCTATTTAGTACTCAATGAAGTTAGAGAAAGGTTGGGAGAGAGGCAAATGGACAAATACAGAGGATTCATCTAGAAACCTCAGAGAGCCTGAGGTTTTACTTATAGAGTGAATTCATTTTCTGCAATAAAGGGAATGGTAATTAAGCAGAATTGGCAGATAATGAGTCTAAGTGTCTTAGCTCACTTGTCTTCAAGTGGAAATGTAAATGTGAAACTGAATTTGAAGTGACATTGTGGGATGACAACTGGGATACTGTTCAGATCAATGTTACAAACTCACCTTGCTCAGTCATACTAACATGTTTTCTTCCTGCTTCCAAAACAAAACTCAATCTATTGAATGGGAGTTTGGGCAAGCCACTACCAATGGATTTAATAAAGGTGAGCTCAATTGCTGGTCACCCTAGTCCATTAATTGTATGGCTGTGGTAAACTCAAGAAATTGCCCAAACACATACAAAGAAGAAGTGTGCTACTAAAACTAGTGGATTTACACTGGTGTGATCAAGAGCAGAATTAGCCCCTCAGTGAAGAGAAAAAGCTTGCCCCTTCGTAGGTTTTCCAAATCCATTACTGTACAAAGCTTTAGTATATGGTATTCAGATACATACAGCTCTGAAGACAATGGAAGGTCAAATGAAGGTAAAAAAGTAAGATTTGACAGTCTAAGTAAAGAACATCTAGCCCAGCATAAAAACAAAATTGTAGGAAGGCCCAAATAGAACACTATTGATCCACTGATAGAAGCAGATGAACAGTGTACTTTATAAAAACTGATAAAAGCAAAAATAAGCCTGTGCCAACTAAGCCAGCCTACATGAAATAATGAAAACTGTGTAATCATCTTATTCCACAGTGACTTGAATTACACCTTCCATGTGGCTTGATAGCCCTGTTTTAATTAGAAAAAACTGTAAATACATTTGTCAGCTCTCCAGGGTCAAATAATTGCAGAGTCAGCCTGTAGTCAAGCTTCCTTCACAACCACGTCGAGAGCACTAGAAAGTCAAGACACAATAACTTTATTGCAGCCCATATAAACTAAGTTCACTACCGCTGTTTCTGTCATGCACCTTAAGTAAGTATTTTAAAAGCCATAGATAATGGTGCAGACAGTTTCAACTGATTAGTTTCAATGAAACAGAAAAGAGAACACCTTTCAGGAGAACAGTGTTTTTCATACCCAAAAACATGTTAGGGAGACAACATACATTTTGTTTATTTCAATTAATTACATCTCTTCAAGGCAACCAAATGACTTCTTGTTAATATGACATGTCAACTCCAGTTCATATAGCTTGTTTTTAAACAAACATTTTCCTGTTCCATTTCCATTATTACAACCCTAGTTATTTTACCATATCAGAGCCCTATTCGTTCTGCTAGTATTTTTCCTTCACATTCATGATTTTAGTCATGCATTTAGGTTTACATATTTTATTTAAGCAGGACTCCATGTAGTGGTAACCTGAATGAAAACTGAGAATTTATTTGGTATTCCACAGAAGTCTATTGGGTTTTGATGGGAAAGGTTGAATCTTTAATAGCTGGAGAAACACAGTCACAATAGACCTCAAATATCAAACACCTGACCAGGCTGAACAATGCAATCATTAACAAGAGTGAGTATTCAGCTTTACACTTTTAAGCAAATATTTCCCCACATCCATTTTTTTAAAAAACAGCAGTAGAGATAGATATGAACCAGAAAAAAGTCAGTGATTTGGGCCTGATCCAGAGCCCACTGTAGTTAATGGGAGTCTTTCCATAGACTTCAATTGGGGTTTCAACCTGACTCTTAATGACTGTCTAGATTTTTTTTAAATTTGTTTTGGGAGTGAAGGATAGATCATTGAAGAGTTACAATCTTTCATGGAGGGATCTATCAAATCCCACAGAGAATTGGGAAATCAGCATTACAATACAATACATTGTTTTCATCAGTCTCCTTCCGAGACTGATCTTTAGCTTTCATTTTTGGCTTCAATCAATTCATGTATTGTGGGGACAGTTGGGAATATTTCTGTGCTTGTGTTGTTTCAGAGAAAAAACAAACCAGCAATCGATCTTTGAAGTAATTCAAATTATGATGAGGTGAAAAATATCATAAGTCCAGGTGTGGAGAGCTGGGAAATCGCTACAATTTTGATGAATATTGTGCATGCTTCTGTGGGTATGTCTACCCTGCAATTAAACACCCACAGCTGGCCTGTGGAGGGTCCAGGAGCCGGGGCTCCAGCCCAAGCCCCAGTGTCTACACTGCAGTGAAACAGCCCTGTAACCGAAGCCCCACAAGCTTGAGTCAGCTGACATGGGCCAGCCACAGGTGTTTCATTGCAGTATAGACATAACCCACCACAAACACACAGGGTACTTGCTGTGGAGTTAGATCAAAAGGGAGCTGTTAGGGGAACCAAGAAGAAAAAACATCACAACAATAGCCTAGCTCTGGAGCAGCCCAACAAACAAACATTCACACACAAAAGCTAGGTTCATAGCTGTGAAGAGGCAGCTCCTCAGCCCCTACCCTGTTTTGCCAAGGCTGAGAACCTAGAGATCAGAAGACACAATTCAGTTGAAAAGATCTGCCCTGCAGAAAGGTGGGGGAGGGAGAAGAAAGCAGTTGTCAGTTGCTGCAGGCTGACACAGTGATGAGGGCCAGGGTCTGCAGCAAGCAGGCTTTAAATTGGTCCCCATGTGAATGGGGTTTGCACCAAGGTTAAGTCATGTCTATTTAAGGGCTTCAGGGGACTGCTACGAATAGATAAAACAGTATGTTGAGAGAGAAATAGATTTAAAACAGCAGAGAGGCCGGAGTGCTGTTTACCTCCTGGCAAATTAATCACCCCTTGTTTTGAAGAGGCTGCTTCTGTGCACATTGTTACTGTTCAGGCTCCAGAAGGGAAACTCTCACAGGTGTCAAAGCTGTTGGGCCTGCTACATATCAGGTTGGCAACCAGAGGGGTGTAACCTGGAGTGAGATGGAGTCGAAGGAGTGGTTGGAGTGCAGGATCCCACCCCAAAGAAAAGTGGAAGCATGGGCCTGTCACTTGAAATGGATGCACTCAGGGGACTAGAAAAGGGTCTCAGATGGGGAAGCCTACCCAGGCACTCTAACACCAATCAGGGAGGAAACATTCTGAGTGCTTCAGGAATTAATGGTGTTCAGACAGACAAATGCAATTTGGTTTTCAGAGAACCAAGTCACCACTATGAATCAATGTGGGAAGGAATTTTAATTTGGAAATCAGTGGGAGAGTGGAAACATTAGTGCCGGAAACTATAAGAACGGGTGCACTTAGCTCGCCTATGTTTTGAAAAGAGAATGGAACAAACGAAGCACTAGTTTTCTTTCAATTTTAAAACACCATTTCCAGTGGGATGATAATTTTAAAAGTCATTATAAACTGACCAGAAGAGCAGCTCTGTGTAGCTCGAAAGCTGCCTCTTTCACCAACTGAACTTGGTCAAATAAAAGCTATTATCTCACCCACCTTGTCTCATTGTCATTATAAAACTTGCCCCCACTCATGGGGTCCCCTGGGTAAGCACCAGCATTGTATATCGCTAACGCTTATACATGCATGGGAAAGGATTTGGGGAAGGGTTGAAGGTGTGAGTGTGGAATAAAAGATTCCTTTGCAGGTTGCGACAGGCCAAAGGTGGAGGAAGGGGGAAAGAAACGGGTTAACTCAACAATTCAGCTAGGCTCAAAAATAAGAAACAAACCTGCCGCTCAAGGCTAATGCACACAAACAAGCTCCCTGCTGCCAAACAGCCAAAAGCCTGTGGGAAAGGAGAGCTGAACCAGACAGACCTGAAGGGGGTTGAAAACAAAAAAAAATTGAAAGGCCAGTGAGTGAAAGAACAATAGTCTCACGACCCTAAAGCCGGTGTGTTTTGGGGAACCTAAAGGAGCTGCAAAAGGCCGGTTCGGACTGGTACAGAAAGCACGGAAAACAAGGATCCCTGGACAAAAACGCCCCCCAAAAAACCCAGGGCTTAAAAACCTCCCGAAAGCTGAAGCAAGTCGGAGATCAACAGTGGACCCTAGATGGCCTGTGCACAGAACAGAACTCCCATCTACCCTTCCCACCTCTTCTTACGTTACACCCAGGCTTGGCCAGCCTTGGGTTGTGCGTGTGTGAGTATGAAAGTGGGTTAAGGCCTGGGTGCTAATGCTTTCTTCCTTCCCTTAAGTAACAAGAAAAGCACCCAGCACTCACCACTGTTATTTGGTTAATAAAGCTTTAAACTTAGTCACTTGGTGTGCTCCTTCATCTCCTCCCCTATACATCCTGCGGCCTCAGCCTGATCACCTGAAGCCCCAGGCAGATTGGTAACATAAATCACACAGTTTAGATTCTGTTCTTGCCAATATTCAGCAAGAATTACTTAAAGGATACCAGGGTTTAACAAGATTAGTTTTAGCCAGAAAAATCCTAATGTCGATATACATGGTATTCTAGCCAGTTCATAGATAAAGATATTATTGGTAGAAAAGTTAGGGTATAAATACAGTCCTGGCTTTGGGTGAGAATTATCTTAAGCAAAAAATAAGTCAAATATGAGCTGTGAACCAGCACTGTATTTCAAGAATTTCCACTATGGTTGATTAAACTGCCAGAACTGTAGGCTGATGAAGATAAATTGCTTGGAACTGAGAAAGAATAGAGAGGAAATAAGATGAAAGGAAGAAACCACTGAGATAACCAGGGGAGGGGAAGAAGAAGAAAGTCCTGTGCTTTTTTTCAGGTGTTATTGGCCTGGTTTATGTGTCCTTGATTTTCAATAACTACTTATCCTATATTAAAGCCCAAGAATTAATCTCACTTCTAGAAATGTTGGGGGAGGGAGTTAATTGCCATATTTTTATCAGCAAAGTTTTCTAAAAGGTATAATTGATTGACCATTGTCCTTACAGGTGGAAAACTCTATAAACTAATAGCAGCTATGGGTTGCACTAATACTTTAGAAGGGCACTCCCTTCCATTAATACGTCACTTCCAGGCTCAGGACAAATCACCACCAGGTGTAAAGAAACTAAAGGTCTTATTTATCTGTCACCCCTATCAGGCAAGCCACTACATATAGTAGACTTCGTCAGCACCAGCAGTGTATGTCACAAACCAATAGTCCCATAACAGGCCTACCTTCTTACAGGGAGGCTCTAGCAGAACACAGTCTCTCAAGCCCTTAGAGAACTGCTCTCCTCCCTATTCATCCCCCAACTGATCTGTGCTCTCTCTTTTTAATCCTCTACCCCAAGCCTGGCATCTGCTTAAAATGTGGCAGGGTAGCTTGATTGAGCCCACAGCACCTTGTTAACCCTTTACTAGCCAATGTGTGATGCTGTTGCAAATAATGAATAATAATAATAATAATAAAAGGAAAAAGCAGAGGCATAGCATGCAAGTGACAGGAGGTGATAGTACCACTCTACTCAGCACCGGTTAGGCCTCAGCTGGAGTGCTATGTCCAATTTTGGTCACCAATGTATAGTAGGGTTGGCAATTTTGGTTGGATGTATTCCTGGAGGTTTCATCACATGACACAATCTTTAATTAAAGATTAATCTTTAATTCCTGGAGAGTCCAGGACAATCTTGGAGGGATGGCAACCCAAATGTATAGAAAGGATGTGGAGAAACTGGAAAGGATCCATAGGTGTATGACAAAGATGATCAAAGGGATGGAATTCAGCCATATGAGCAAAGACTGAAGGAACTGGGTATGTTTAGTTTGAAAAAGAGGAGATTAAGGGAGGATGCGATAATGGTCTTCAGATACTTGAAAGGCTGCCATAAAAGATGGAGAAAAGTTGTTCTCCCTTGCCACAGAGGGCACAACAAGAGGCAATGGGTTCAAACTACAGCATATCAGATTTAGATTAAATCTCAGGAAAACTAACTCTAAGAAAAGCAATGGAACAGACTGCCTAAGGATGTTGTGGAAGCTCCTTCACTGGAGGTTTTCCAAAAGGAGGCTGGATAGCCATCTGTCTTAGATGGATTAGATACAAGAAATCTAACATCTTGGTAGGGCGTTAGACTAGATGACCTTTGTGGTCCCTTCTAACCCTATGATTCTATGTGGGGTTTGTATACCCCATCACAATTTACATCTCTGGAAGGGGAGGGGGAAGCTATCTAACAGGAGAAATAGGAACAGCGTACCTTTCACGAGGGAGTTAGATGAAGAGGTCAAAAGATCATCCTTTATTTTCAAGTGCAGATATACTAGTACTCCCTCTCGGTCAGGGAAAATAGAATCTTCAGCTCCACGTAAAGGCCAAACAGTTTCAAAAGTAGCTCTGAATCTGGGCGCTTTATTTTTAGGGAGCTCAAACCATGATTTTTAAAAGAGATTAGTCATCTTGGTTGCCCAGCATAAGACACTTCAACGGGGCTTCATTTTTGGAGGGTTGGTGCTCAGCACTTCCTGAAAATCAGGGTCCTTTAGATGTCTCAATTTGACACACAGAAATGGAGGCAGCCAAAAATCACTAATCATTTTTGCAAATCTCAGGCCAAAAGCAAGATACCTTTCACCTGTTTTTTCTACATGCACATCCCTAATTTTAATGGGGGCTGCAAGTGCTCAACACCTCTGAAAATCAGGTTTCTCAATATGGGATCCCAAAAATGAACCCACACCCAGAGACCTTTTGTGACAATGTCAGCCTTGGTACTGCTTTGCAGATGCACATTAAATAAAAGACATTGGCTTTTGAACACAAAGACTCAAAATGAGGAAGAACAGTGGAGTGGAAGTGAAGGGAAAGTAAAAAAAGGACGAGAAGATGAGGATGGAAGAAAAAACACTTGCTAGGAAAGGAAGGGCATTAACAATGAACAGTTCAAAATGTATCTGGCTCTCTCCACGTGAGAGTAATCAACTTCTAGGATGCTTGAAAAAATAGAAAAACTTGCCATGTCAACATCTCCTGCTCTTTCCACATAGAATGAAGAATGTCCAAAATGGACTTTTTCTAACTTCATTACACTGTAAAAGAAGCTTCTTCACTCTGAGAAACAATCTTATCTTTGGATAATCCAGGACATTGTCCACAAATAGCAGGATAACATAGATAAAATATAGATAACAGGATGGGAGTAAATTTGAAGCAATAACCCTGGCATTCGTTAGGCACAGTGCAGCCACAAGCCATATACTGTCTGTTGAGATATGGATATCCCAATTACAGATCCACTCCACTCCTTTCCCATTTTGCTGTACTCTAAGCATCAACTCTATGCCATTAAAACCCCTGGTTATTAAAATGGATATGTGGGTAGAACCACTCGTTACCTAAATACAGTATTTATGGTATGTTGTACTGTGCATGTTTTCTTACATTTTCCCCTTTGACTTGGTGAAGCAAAATTTCTACAGTATTGAGTTAAATTGTTCTTCATTTCAAAAATCAATTTGTATTTTATTAGCAATAATCCCAATAATTTATTTTAATATAGGATATTGACATTTTACAGGGTTTGTGTTTTTTGTTTTGTTTTTGCTTTGCTATCTTGTGCCCGTAATACCTTCTAGGAACTTGAAGATTTCTTTCAGGCATAGGATTGAAATTTTTCCTACTAATGAAGTGGAGATTAACCTGCTATTTTTGTTTACTTCTTTCATATGCACTTTGACCACTCAATCATAACAGAGCTTCTGAAAATAAAGATCGTTAATTGCTACTGGGCCAGCAGGGGAAACTGCAATTTTGGCTCAACAAAATAGTAGCTATAGGGTTTACTTTTAACAAGAGGCTATATTGCCCATCTCATAAAAAAAAAAAAAAAAACATGCATGAATATGCCTGTGGGGAACAGAAGACCCAGTGGAACTTTCTAGTATGTATCTCATCAGATGGTAGGGTTGGGGACAGGGGCATAAGATTGGCAAAGAATGACCCTAAGAACCCTAAAGCCTGACAAACACACTACGCCCAACACTTAGTTTCATAGTATTTATCTAAAGAGAGTCAAGTGAGGGATCTAATAAACCTGTCTGCCTTCGTTCACATGTAAAATACACATTGTAAGCCAATGCAAAGGAAGCTAGTTAGCATACAGCATCCATACGAGGATGTGAAGGAAACATGGAGCCAGCACAACAGGGAGTCTAGCAGAGAAAGATATAACAGTCCCTGCGGCCCGCTACTTCTCACAGCTCCCAAACCATGGCCACTGGGAGCTGCGGGGGGCCGTGTCTGCAGACGGTCAACATCATCAAAATGTCTCGCGGTCTGCAATCAGATTACCCTGATGGGCCGCATGCAGCCCGCAGATTGCCCACCACTGCCTTAGACTCTATGAATCTAAGAAGGAAGACAATGTACCATTCTCCTTATGCCATTCCTTTAAAGGCACCCTGCAAAGGGGAAATGTTTTTTCTTTTTCTTTTTAGAAGAACATAACATAAGGACGGCTACTGGGTCAGACCTATAGTTCATCTAGCCCAGTATCCTGTCTTCCGACAGTGGCTAAGGTGCTTCAGAAGGAATGAACAGATCAGATAATCAAGGGATCCATTCCCAGCTTCTGGCAAGGAGGTACAGTATAGAGAAGGTCTAGGAAGTCATTACTTCCCCTCTCCCCGCCAATTACATGGGGTTTTTTTGCCCTACGAAGATCAGAAATGTCAGTCTGCAGGGACTCAGGCACCCCAGGGCTATGGATTGGAAGCTCTTCCTGTCCTTGATTGAAGAAATAGGTAGATGAATCTTTAGCAGAACTCTAGGTCCTCATGTTCTAGGTAAATAGGTATTATTTAGGTGCTGAATTTTAAGAGGCCTGATTTTTAGAAGTACTGAGTGCCCACAGCTCCCCTTGTTCATACCCCAGCATATGGATCTAGCCATAAAATTTGGATCTGGATCCATGTTTGGATCTCAAATCTACCTCCAAAGTTTGTGCCTGTTTAGATCTGGGGATTTTATTGAAACCAATCTCCAGTTGTTAAATTCCAACTATGGTAAAAAGGAAAGAAGAAAACAAACTGATTAAGCTGAGAGCACTTTAGAGCATTCTGCATAATTGTTAAACATATTTCATTTGGAAAGTTAAGTTTTCTTATTAGCAATGCATTAGCACTTAATAAATAAAGATGCAGTACTTTGTTACTGGCTGTAGTATTACATTTCTGCTTCAAAATGAAAATCAAAGTCAGTGCACATCTGATTTCTTGTTTATGATAGTCGACATCTGAAACACAGTTAAAGTTGACATTCAAGGCACTTACGAATTTATCAACTTGATTTTCTAGTGTGACCATATTTGAGATAGAGTATGCACATCTTCCTGTTGCCATGGATACAAACACATTGAACAAGTGAGCAGATTTTAGTGGTTGAAAACTGAAATCAAACTGAAGTTAAAAAAGTGATTTACATTAGGTACTAAATCTTTACAGTGATGAGCACCATCCAGACCCTAGAAAGATGAATAGCTAGATGAACAAAGGTACAAGTGATTTAAAGTAATGATTACAAAAGTCTGAGCAAGCTTGCAAAGGCAGTTTGTTTACTTTCATATACCTCCCTATGCTAATAAGAATGCCCGGATCATGTATGGATGATGAAAGGCATTCAAGCTTGCATTCAGCTTTAATGGAAGCAACCTACAAGGATTTCATGCCTAATTAAGGACATTCTTATCAGTTCCATGTATGATCCTTGTATCCTAGATAACATTTTGCCAGTACCAGTTATTTCTTCGCCTTTCAAAGAATGAGAATAAGCCCAGCTCTGCTATAACTTAAATATGTACTAGATACTCTTTAAAATGTTCTGTGTAAATAAACTCTTTTATTTCTCATTCATAATAGATATGCCTGGAATCCAAGTATAATTATATAAATATATTAAGTGTCCTTCAAAAAGGAGACACGTGGAAGCTCCACTGAGCCACACCAGATATTCCCAACTGTGGAGCAAAATATCTCCCCTGTGTATCCCTTTTTCTTCCCCCTCCCCGCCCCCCAAGAAGCAGGATATGCTCAGCTTGGTGGGGGAAGGGAAACACCTTTGTCATACCACCACTCAGGAAGCTATCCCTCTGCCTTTCCAGCTGCTATATGAAAGTAGACAGGTCATAGGTTCTCACATCCTTCAACACCAGCAAGTTTTGTGTTAGTGATTATTTTCTTGCACTGTGTCTTTCTGTGAGAGAAAGGATGGGCTTGTAGTTCATGCACTGGATTGGGACTTGGGGGATCTGGATTTGATTCCCACTCTGTTGCTTAATCTCTGAGTCTCAGTTCCTTGTCTCTAACTGGGGATAATAATACTTTCTTGCTCCCACCCTTTGTCTGTCTTGTCCATTCAGCGTCTAAGCAAATTGAGGCAAGGACTGTCTCTAGGTATATACAACATGGGACCCAGATCTCAGGTGAGGCTTCCATGTGTTGCTGTAACAAATAATCCTCACAGGCCTTGTCTGGAGCCAGCCATACACCCCACTGCATCTGTACCACTAGTCACCCAAATCCTAAATCTGTGGTAGATCCTGTGGGATTAGTAACTGAGTGGACAGAGGGACAGTCCCAATAAATCAGGAGCAGCTGTGAGTCCTTTCCTCCGCTCAGAAGCTTCATAATGCCCCACTACAAACCTGGAGCTGTATTTTTAACATGGGAGTTCAGTGGCAAGTCAACCTTTCTGCTGAGTAGACCAGCCCGGTGCATTACATCATAGAGAGGGGGGTGTGAAATGGGGCACTGGAGTAGGAGGCAGGAACTCCTATGCAGTGAGTAATATTAATCTAATGATGTATTCAACAGGCTTTTCAATATTTAAAATATAATGACACCCCCAAAAACAGGCCATTATTCATCCACATGTACCAGAGTTCCAGTCTTGATTTTGACAGTGACTCCCTGTGTAGCCTTGGCAAATCATGAATCATCTGCCTGAGTTTTATCTTCTTCTGAATAACAGGGTTAATAAGAGCATCTCACACTGGGAGTTGTGAGGATTAATTAGATAATGGATGAAAAAACACTTCGTAAGTGCAACTATTACGGTTTACCTGAAATTCTTTGACATGGAAGCCTGAAAATATTTTGTTCGACCAGGTCTGGAGGTCCCTCTTGGTCCCTGCTCATGAGTTACAATAGTTTAACCTCTGTGGGCTGCAATACTTTGGTCTAATTTCAGTTGTTGGGTTCAGTGCGCAGGTGCTGGGTGGTGTTGGTGGCCTGTGATATACAGGAGGTCAGACTAGATAAGCCGGAGGTCCCTTTGGACCTTAAACCCTGACTTTGAGTAATAGGTTCATTGTAATTTCATTTCTTCCAGAGTCACTATCCTTTTGTTGATTGCAAATTCAATAAACACTCCAATGAGATTCCCTCAATGAAGAACTGCCGGAAAAGAGCATTTTGTGGTAAATTGAAATTCGGTTTGTTCTGCACTATTTAGAATAAATCAATGAGTTTGATAATGCAATAGCTGCATGATGCAAATATTTTAATGCACTTCTACTAGTAGTATTTATTTGTATTACTGTAGCACCTAGGAGCCTTAATCATGGATCAGGGTGCCCTTGTGCTATACAAACACTGAGCTTACAATTTAAGTTTAAGACAAGAGATAACAGTTGGATGCTATAAACAGTGCCAGGGGTGGGGGGTGGGAGGTGGCACAAAGACGTAGTGATGAGACAATACCGGTCAGCAATATGTATCTTCATTTTGCCAAATACTTGCCCCTTAGTCCCATTGTACATGCAGATAATGGCCACCCAAGCTAAATTGTTAAGGAATTTCTTGGTACCATCCTTTAGGAGTTCCAGTGCTGAAGAAATTCAACTGGAGGAAACTTAGATCGCAGCTACCAAAGACTGAATAGTGTTTGAAAGAGGAGAATTAAAAATGCATGTACTTTGATATCCAAGTGCCCTGAGACCCAAGTTACAGGTATTTTTTATTTGGATTTGACAGCGTGGTTGGTCTTGTTTTAAAAACAAAATAAAAAACAAACAAACAAAAAGATTGAAGTGACTCACACAGGGGTCAATTTCCAAGAAACACTTCACAACTACTGTCAGCTGCCTAATAAAAGAATATGATCTTCTATTATGTATTTATTCTCTTCCTGATATGGGGCCTAGTCTTCATGTCACTCTCCTACCCCAGGACATGAGCAGACTAGTAGGTGATTTGGAGATAGGATTCTCTCCATGCTAAGGGCCCATATTCTGGTTGCAAAGACTATCTGCAGAGTCTACTTGTTTTGTTTATTAAATTCCTTGGGTGTGAAAGTGCTATTGGAAATAACTAAGGGGTGGGAACTTTGCTGCTATTGAGGTAGATTTCTTTTTTAGAATCTGCATAAGAAAAAAAATGTGGGCTCACAGAAAAAGGGCTAGCATACTACGGAATGATCAAAGAGAAAGCAGAAATCTGGGTTTGGAATGAGGAGTCAAAATTGCATTCTTGGTATTGATCACAAGCATGGCACAATTGAGGTGGATAAATCCCTGACTCAGAAAGTCAACGTTTGAGGGATACACTAAAAGGATGCTAGTTGAAATGAGAAATCTTACTTACATTACATGGTGTCAGTGAGTGACTATTGGTCATAGGATACAATTGTATAGACACATATGCATAAACCAAAATCCATGGACTCTGCTCTGATGCTAAAACTTGAAACTACATGAAAAACTGAAACCAGATTGAATTACAAATAATACAACCCACCCAGACTGATATCTACATTCATGTGCACTTGAGTTAACCTCGCTTTCTCAGGTGCTGATATGTAATCAAAGTGAAACGATTAAGTTTCACTTGAATTTTTGGGCCAACTCCAATATCTAACCACCACCATGAGCAGAATCCAGCTGTTATAAACTCATACAGTTTAAATGAAGAAAAGGTTTGTGTGAGGCTTTGCATGCTGAAACTGTTGAGTTTTGCACAGAATTGGTATCCAAAAGCTATAGCCCAGGGATCAGCAAATTTTGGCACGTGGCAAGGGCACCTAAACTCTGACTTCCCTTCTTGGGTCCTCCAATATTTCCTGGCTGCCTCGAAACAGGATTATCTGGAGGCTTCCTTCTCTGACTACTTTACAGAGATCTTTCTTACTGTCCCCTCTCCTTCAAGATGTGAGCCTACTTACCCAGGCTTTTCTCACCTCTTGTCTTCCTCAGGCTCTCCTTATCCTTTTGTTCCATAGAGCTGCCTCTTTCTTCCATTCACACAAGATGGCACTCCTAGTTCCACCCCAACACATATCTGACTGACAGATAGCTAAGTCCCTCTCTACCAGCCAAACATCCTATGTCCAAGAGTGATAGCCCCCTACTGAAAATGCAGTAATGACAATTTCAGGGTCTATTATAGTACTTTAAACCCATTTTTAACTTAATTTCACCTTATTCAGGAAGAAAACAGGCAGAGTAACACATCTTCACATAGGCAGTTACAGATAAAGCTTGGAGAAAAGATCCCCATGTTGCTGTGGAAATAGGTGAGAAGACACTGGAAAGCTATTTACTGACCTCATGTTGTTAGACTTTATAGACGTGCCAAAGAGAGGAAATTATCCATTTGCAATTATCTTAACTAAATTGATATCTGCCCAAGTCACTTGTTTGTGTGTGTTCTCTCCCCACTTAAAAAAAAAAGCCACAGGGGAAGTGCATTGGCAAATTATCCACAGTGCAAGTAGATGGTATGCTATGCACTGAAATAGTGCAATTAAATATTTACAGTGTAAAAATTATACACTCTTTCTGTAATACTACACAATAATTTTCAGTATCCATGCCCAGGACTTCAGCAATAATCTACAATAATTCCATTTCAATTAACTCTGTTTTGATGACAACTGGATTATATGAAAAGACATTTATTAGCCTAACATGGAATGCTGGTTCACTATTTACAATTAGCTACTTGAGGTATGGATTTTTTTATAGCCATCATTATTGTATCCCATTTCAGTGTATAATTCTCACATCTTCAGTTTGGAAAATATGGAGTAACAAGGCACATTTCTGTCATATTAGCAAGGCTGCAAAAAGCTGTTTTGTAAGTCATGTTTTATCAAGGTTCTTTTCAAAGTAAATACATTCAAAAATAGGCAGTTGAATTTCCTTTAAATTTACAGATGAAATACACTTTTCCAAGAAATGAATATACTGAAAATAAGTTTATATAAGAACTGAGTCAGTGTCAATTATGACTATTAATACTAAAACAAACTCAGTCTAGTTATTCTCTCCTGTGGGCTTCCATTTGCATCCCATCTACTGTGTCTGATTTGATAGGATTGTAAATTCTTTGTGTGGGGGGGACGTTTGTAGTTTCTTATACAATGCTTAAAACAAATACAGACAGAACTTGCAGAAAACACGTAAGTGAACTGCTTTTAGAAGAGAGATACTTTCAGACCTGATTCTCATTTACACTAAGGCCTTTCTGGCAATATAAAGGGGTGTTAAGGCGGAGGCAAATTTTTTATGTCTAGTTTATAACACTTACAGAGAAGCATACAGGGGCCTTCATATAAAGGAGCATTCAGAGCTTTTTATCCCCAGCAGAATGACTACTGAGCAAATTAGGATTTTTAGATCGTGGGGGCTACCCAGTAGGTAGCCCCAGGGCCAACTCCAGGCACCAGCGCAGCAAGCAGGTGCTTGGGGCGACCAATGGGAAGGGGCGGCACGTCCGGTTCTTCGGCGGCAATTCGGTGGCGGGTCCCCCTCAGTCCCTTCTCGGAGGGAAGGACCTGCTGCCGAATTGCCGCTGATCACGGCTTTTTTCTCTTTTTTTTCGCTGCTTGGGGCAGCAAAAACACTGGAGCTGGCCCTGGGTAGCCCTCAGGAGTTCCATAGTGCCCTGGGAAGCCATCCTTCTCCCCCATATCCAAAGGGGACAGAGCAAGAAGTCTAGTCTATGATTAAATAGCTCACCTGTTGATGACCAATGTCAGCAGTGGGTGAAGCCGAACCAATGCTGAATGAACTTGCAGCTAAAGGGCATTCAAGTTCCAGACAGAACTCTGTATAATTTTCAAATCCATACTTACAACCTGCTCACCTCAGAGCAGAACACAAAGATCCTTCTGCTCCAACCCAGCAGCTTGATGTGACAGGCTCCACACCTTTCCTGTGGCTCCCCAAAGCCAGCCGGTGCTGCCTTGGGGCCATCCTGCATTTTTCACACAAGCAAAGCTTCCATTGGCTTCAATGGGAGCTGTGACCGCAAGCAAAATCCAAGATTCAGCTGCATAGGAAGATGGAAACTTTGTCCTGTAGCAATATGGTATTGTAGGAATCATTTTATGGTAGCAGTAGCTTAAAGTAAATTCCAGAAACACTGCATATGAAAGCCCTTTTACTTTTCCTCTGCCTTCCTTAAAGCTCAGCAATCTCTCTCCACTTAATACATTTTTCACACCACATTTTTATCTTTTTTATCCACTCGATCTGCAGCGTGCGTTTTATTTTGTTTGCCTTTTCCAATTAAAGTACAGCTCTTCCATAGGGACAGTGATTGAAGATATAGATTCTTCTGTTCAATGGAACTAGCTAATGAACTGTGAAGCTAGATCTTCTACAGGCTCTCCTGTCCACAGCTCACTGAGCCAGATTTGAGGCTCGTTTCTATTATATTATTTATTCCATTTGTAATTATTGCCAGGTGGTACCTCCCTGTAATTAAGGGAGCACCTGAGTTTCCGTTATAAGCTGATATTGGGTTTCCCCATTCTACAAAGCATAGAATGTCGCTCTCAAAGATGGCACATGAGATCTGTGACAGAGATAATATTTGTTTACCAGATCTGAAATAAAGTGGTCCAGGGACATTAAAATAAGAGGTGCTCAGAGAGTCTAAAAATCTTCAGACAACATATAATGAGAAAGAATCAGTCAGAATGCAGGGCCGGTAGGGACCGTTAGACCAAATAGTCTAACCTACTATATACCCCAGACCATTACATTTACCTCTGTATTGAGACCAATAACTTATTTCACTAGGGTGACCAGATGTCCTGTTTTTAAAGGGACAGAGCCATATTTAAGCCTTCCTGCAGGTACCTCAACTTTTCCTTAAAAACAGGCAAATTGTCCCATATTTTCTGTCTCCTGCACACCCCTTCAGTACTGGTGGGTCCTGCTGCTGGCTAGATCCCTGCTCGCCAGCCGCCCGCCCATCAGCGATTCAGTGGCCGACGATGGGGGTGGGTGCATAGGTGCCAACTCCATGGGTGCTTTGGGGCTGGAGCACCCACGGGGAAAAATTGGTGGGTGCTCTGCACCCACCGGCAGCTCCCCAACCACCCTCCCCAGCTCACCTCTGCCTCCACCTCCTCCCCTGAGTGCGCTGCTGCATCCTGCTTCTCCCCCCTCCCTCCCAGCACTTGCGCCACAAAACAGGTGTTTCGCGCGGGGGGGGGGGAGGAGGAGGAACACAGCAGGCTCGGGGAAGAGGCGGGGCTGGGGCGGGGATTTAGGGAGAGGTCCAATAGGGGCAGGGAGGGGGCGGAATCAGGGCCAGGGGGGCATGAGCACCCACTGGTGCCAACAAAAGTTGGCGCCTGTGGGTGGATGTGCAAGACTAGTGGCAGGGTAAATATGCAGCACGTGGACACAGCTGCTCCCCCTGCTGGTCCATCAGCGCAGCCTCCACTGCATGCTGGCTTTTGGCCAGCAGGGCCCCGCCCCCGTCCTGTTTCCGGCTGGCAGTAACTGTGCACTGCAAGCTGCGATGGTTGGTGAGTGCGGGCAGGCCCCAGGCAGCGGCTGGTTACTTGTTGCCTCTGCTGCCCACCCATCAGCCCTTTATGTGCTCCCCCTCTCACTGTCCTCTCCCTGCTTTTCCCCTTCACCCCTCTGCTCCTCCATATCGCCCTCCTCCCCCCAGCCCCCGGTGGGGCACGTCTCACTTCCAGTGCTGTGCGGAGAACCAGCCCCCAGTTGGAGCGCTCAGCTCACCAATATCCTGCCTGGCAGGTTCCTTCCCTCCCCCACTCCCTCTGGCTGGGCCAGCACCCCAGGAAAGCCCAAGACCCTCTGGCTGGGGCACTGGCCAGGAGGAGCCAAGCGCTGCATGTGCCAAAGCCCCACACAGCGCTGGCACGGGGAAGCCTCTCTACCCCTCCCCTAAGCTAAGCTCTAGAGTGGCGGGGGTGGGGCGAAGCAATTTCCAGCCAGTTCACACCCCCAACCTACAGGCTCCACAGCAGCCCCCAAGGCAGGGGCTTAGCACCCTCTTCACCCACACACCGCTGCCCTGGGTCCTGCCCCCAGGAAGCGTGGGGCTGCTTCGTCCCCTAGGCACCCTCCCCTGCTGAGCCACCTCTCTGGCTGGATTCCCTGAAGCCCCTGCAGTCAAGTTCCCTAGGCCCTGATGCACAATGCATCCTTAGGACTTAACCCCTTCCTGCCCACACTGTAGCCAGAGACAGATGGTTATGTTGGTGGACAGCAGCAGTTGCCTTTACACACTGTGTGGACAGGAAGGGATAAGCTGCTTCCAGGCACATGGGGTGGGGGAGGGCAGGGATGGGAGAAGAGATGAGCTCTGCAAAGACATGGGCCAGGTAATCCTTTCCCCCGCCTCCTCCACCCCTGTAGGGTACAAATGTAGGGGCCTGCATGAAAACTTCTAAGCTTATCTACCAGCTTAGCTCTGGTCCGCTGCCACCATCTTAAGAATTCCCTCCCTGGGAAGCCTTGAGAAACCTTTCACCAATTCCCTGGTGAATACAGATCCAAACTCCTTGGATTTTAAACAAGGAGAAATTGACCCTTCCCCCCTCCTTCCTTTCACCAACTCCTGGTGAATACAGATCCAAACCCCCTTTGGATCTTAAAACAAGGAGAAATTGACCCTTCCCCCCTCCTTCCTTTCACCAACTCCTGGTGAATACAGACCCAAACCCCCTTTGGATCTTAAAACAAGGAGAAATCAATCAGGTTCTTAAAAAGAAGGCTTTTAATTAAAGCAAAAGGTAAAAATCATCTCTGCAAAATCAGTATGGAAAATAACTTTACAGGGTAATCAAACTTAAAGAGCTCAGAGGAATCCCCTCTGTCTTAGGTTCAAAGTATAGCAAACAAGATAAGCACTCTGGTAAAAGGTACATTTACAAGTTGAGAAAAACAAAGTAAATCTAAGACGCCTT
The DNA here is from genome assembly GCF_028017835.1 of Emys orbicularis. NCBI lineage: Eukaryota > Metazoa > Chordata > Testudines > Emydidae > Emys > Emys orbicularis. Next base: position 27,039,479 of record NC_088685.1, on the reverse strand, counting down.
GCCTGGCTTTTACTTACAATTTTGAAATAAGAGAGACTTGTTTAGAAAGATGGGGAGAACCTGGATTGATGTCTGGTCCCTCTCAGTCCCAAGAGCGAACAACCCCTTAAACAAAGGACACACACAAAAGCCTTTCCCCCCAAAGATTTGAAAGTATCTTGTCCCCTTATTGGTCCTTGGGGTCAGGTGTCAGCCAGGTTACCCGAGCTTCTTAACCCTTTACAGGTAAAAGGATTTGGAGTCTCTGGCTAGGAGGGATTCCATAGCACTGTACACAGGAGAGCTGTCACCCTTCCCTTTATAGTTATGACACGCCCCCCAAATCACAGATAGTGTTGGACGTCCGGTTCCACACTGGCTGTGATTTCTTCCTGGAGCTCTAGGAGAAAACAGAATTAATAAAACACATGTACCTTTAGACATACTACTGATTATATAAAAACTAACAATATGTTTTATTTCAAGAACAATTGTTAACCAGTTAACTCTGGGAAACTTTCCCGGGAGAGTGCATCAGCCACTTTGTTAGAAGCTCCCGAAATGTGTTGTATTTCAAAATCAAAATCTTGGAGAGCTAAACTCCACCGAAGAAGTTTTTTGTTATTTCCCTTGGCGGAATGAAGCCACTGTAGCGCAGCATGGTCTGTTTGTAGTTGGAAACGTCGTCCCCAAACATATGGGCGTAGCTTTTCCAGCGCGTACACAATGGCGAAGCATTCCTTTTCGCTGATTGACCAGTGGCTTTCCCTCTCAGACAGTTTTTTGCTGAGAAACACGACAGGATGGAATTCTTGATCCGGTCCTTCCTGCATTAAAACTGCTCCCACGCCTCGCTCGGAAGCATCTGTGGTTACTAGGAACGGTTTGTCAAAGTCTGGGGCCCTTAGCACAGGGTCAGACATGAGTGTTGCCTTAAGCTGGTTAAAGGCCTTTTGACACTTATCAGTCCACTGAACTGCATTTGGCTGTTTCTTTCTGGTTAGGTCTGTCAGCGGGGCGGCGATTTGGCTGTAGTGTGGTACAAATCGCCTATAATATCCGGCCAAGCCTAAGAAGGATTGGACCTGTTTCTTTGACTTTGGAACCGGCCACTTTTGGATAGCATCCACTTTGGCCTGTAGGGGATTTATAGTTCCTTGACCCACCTGGTGCCCCAGGTATGTCACTCTGTTTTGGCCTATTTGACACTTTTTAGCCTTAACAGTTAGTCCTGCCTGCCGGATGCGCTCGAAGACTTTTTTCAGGTGCTCCAGGTGTTCTGTCCATGAATCAGAAAAAATGGCCACATCATCGAGATAGGCAACGGCAGATTCTCCCAATCCCGCTAAGAGACCATCTACAAGTCTTTGGAAGGTGGCGGGTGCATTTCGCAACCCGAAAGGGAGTACATTGAATTCATACACCCCTGCCTGGGTGACGAAGGCGGACCTTTCCTTAGCGGGTTCATCTAAGGGTACTTGCCAGTACCCCTTGGTTAAGTCTAAAGTAGAGATGAATTGGGCATGTCCCAATTTCTCCAATAGCTCATCTGTGCGTGGCATTGGATAGTTGTCAGGACGAGTTACAGCATTTAGCTTACGGTAGTCCACGCAAAAGCGTATTTCCCCATCTGGTTTGGGAACTAGAACCACTGGAGATGCCCATGCACTGTTAGAGGGGCGGATTATACCCATCTGTAGCATGTCCTGGATCTCCCTTTGTATAGCCGCTTGGGCATGAGGTGACTCCCGGTAGGGTGGGGTTCTAATTGGGTGAGCATTACCTGTGTCAATGGAGTGGTATGCCCGTTCGGTCCGTCCTGGAGTGGCTGAGAAAATCGGTGCAAAGCTTGTGCACAGCTCCTTTATCTGCTGTCGCTGCAGACGTCCCAGGGTCGTGGAGAGGTTCACCTCTTCCACGCCACCATTCCTTTTTCCTTCATAGTAGACACCTGCAGGCCACTCCGCGTCATCAGTTTCCTGGGCTGTAAACTGGCAAACGTTTAATTCTCTAGAATAAAAGGGCTTAAGAGAATTAACATGGTATACCTTAGGCTTTATGTTGGAGGTGGGGGAGGCTATGAGATAGTTAACAGCTCCTAGGCGCTCCTGGACCGTGAATGGTCCTTCCCACGACGCTTCCATTTTATGGGCCTGGAGCGCCTTTAAGACCATGACTTGGTCTCCTACATTGAAGGACCGTTCTCTGGAATGTTTATCATACCAGGCCTTTTGCTCTTCCTGAGCATCCTTTAGGTTTTCTTTAGCAAGGGCTAAAGAGTGTCGGAGGGTGTTTTGTAGGTTGCTTACAAAGTCTAGAATGTTAGTTCCTGGAGAAGGCGTAAACCCCTCCCATTGCTGCTTCACCAACTGTAATGGCCCCTTAACCTCGCGGCCATACACAAGTTCAAATGGTGAAAACCCTAAACTGGGATGTGGTACAGCCCTGTAGGCAAAAAGCAACTGCTGCAACACTAGGTCCCAATCATTGGAGTGTTCATTTACGAATTTACGTATCATGGCCCCCAAAGTTCCATTAAACCTCTCCACCAGACCATTGGTTTGATGGTGATGAGGGGTGGCAACCAAGTGATTCACCCCATGAGCTTTCCACAGGTTTTTCATGTTCCCTGCCAGGAAATTAGTTCCCGAATCTGTAAGTATGTCGGAGGGCCACCCTACCCTGGCAAAAATGTCTGCTAATGCCTGGCACACACTTTTAGCCTTGGTGTTGCTTAAGGGTACAGCTTCCGGCCATCGGGTAGCAAAATCCATGAAAGTCAGTACGTACTGCTTTCCTCTGGGTGTCTTCTTTGGGAAAGGACCCAGAATATCCACAGCTACTCGCTGAAATGGGACCTCAATTATGGGTAGTGGCTGGAGAGGGGCTTTAACCTGGTCTTGGGGCTTTCCCACTCGTTGGCACACCTCACAAGACCGGACATAATTAGCAACGTCCTTGCCCATTCCCTCCCAGTGGAAGGACTTCCCCAGCCGGTCTTTGGTTCTGTTTACCCCAGAATGGCCACTGGGATGATCATGGGCTAAGCTTAAGAGCTTTACCCGATACTTAGTGGGAACTACTAACTGTCTTTGAGGATGCCAGTCTTCCTAGTGCCCACCAGAAAGAGTCTCCTTGTATAAAAGTCCTTTTTCTACAACAAACCGGGATCGGTTAGAAGAGCTGAGAGGCGGTGGGGTGCTCCGTGCCGCCGCCCAACCTTTTTGAAGGCTGTTATCTGCTTCCTGCTCGGCCTGGAACTGTTCCCTTGATGCTGGAGACATCAGTTCCTCCTTGGACTGTGGACTGGGGCTTGGTCCCTCTGGAAGCGATGCAGGTGCTGGGGCTTTTTCCATTGACTGTGAACCGCTGTCCGCTGGTGCACTATGTGGTATTTCAGGCTCTGGCTGAACCTCTTGGGTAGGGTTATCTGCTGCTTCCGCCAGTTTAGGCCCGCTGGTGCCCTCTGGCATTGGAGTTGTAGACGGGGTTGCAAGCGCTGGACTCAGTGCTGGCAATGGTTCTGGTGCTGGTTGCGTTGCCAGTTCCGGTTTTGGGACTGGCTTTAGCTGGGTCTCTGGGATTGGATCCACTACGGCTGTTGCAGTCGTTGGCAGGGGATCCGGTTCCACCACCTGTTTTTGGGTCTCCGGTAACACAGACGGGGCCCTGGTGGACGGCTCAGGAACAGGGATGGGGGTGGAAGCTTGCTTAGCCTGGCTGCGGGTGACTATTCCCACCCTCTTGGCTAGCTTCACATGGTTGGCCAAGTCTTCCCCCAGTAGCATGGGAATGGGATAATTGTCATAGACTGCAAAAGTCCACATTCCTGACCAGCCCTTGTACTGGACATGCAACTTGGCTGTAGGCAAGGTTACAGACTGTGACACGAAGGGTTGAATTGTCACTGTAGCCTCCGGGTTGATGAGTTTGGGGTCCACTAGGGATTGGTGGATAGTTGACACTTGTGCCCCAGTGTCCCTCCAAGCGATAACCTTCTTTCCGCCCACTCTCAAGGTTTCCCTTCGCTCCGAGGGTATGAGAGAGGCATCTGGGTCTGGGGTTCTTTGGTGTGATTGGGGTGTAATGAACTGTAATCGGTTGGGGTTCTTGGGGCAGTGAGCCTTTATATGCCCCAGTTCATTACATTTAAAACATCGCCCTGCTAAGGTATCACCGGGGCGATGTTGGTTGATGGAGACTGGTGTGGTGGGGTGAGAAGGCGTCTGGGGTTTCCCTTGGGATGTGGGTGGGGCCTTGGGTTGTCCCCGGTGATAAGGTTTTGTTTCGGCTTGCCCCTTCTGATATTCGCTCCAACTGCTACTAGCTTTTTTTTTTTTTTGTCACCTCCACCCATTTGGCTCCAATCTCCCCCGCCTCGGTTACAGTTTTGGGCTTCCCATCTAGGATGTACCTTTCTATTTCCTCAGGAACACCCTCTAAAAACTGCTCCATTTGCAATAGGAAGGGCAACTCTTCCGTAGATTTAACATTTGCTCCTGATATCCAGGCATCCCAATTTTTCCCAATGTGGTAGGCATGTCGGGTAAATGACACATCAGGTTTCCACCTTAGGGCTCTGAACCGCCGACGGGCATGCTCAGGTGTTAGCCCCATTCTGATTCTGGCCTTGTTTTTAAAAAGTTCATAACTGTTCATGTGTTCCTTAGGCATTTCAGCCGCCACCTCTGCTAAGGGTCCACTGAGCTGCGGCCTCAGCTCTACCATGTACTGGGTTGAAGGGATGTTGTATCCAAGGCAGGCCCTTTCAAAATTTTCTAAGAAGGCCTCAGTATCATCGCCTGCCTTGTAGGTGGGGAATTTCCTGGGATGGGAAGTGGTACCTGGAGAGGAGTTGTTAGGATGGTCTGATGCACCCTGCCTAGTCCTTGCTGCTTCCAGTTCCATCTCTTTTTCTTTCAGCTCCATCTCTCTTTTATGGGCCTCCTCTTGGGCTTTCTCTTCTCTGTCTCTCAGCTCCATCTCTCTCTTGTGGGCCCCCTCTTTGGCTTTCTCTTCTTTGTCTCTCAGCTCTATCTCCTTTTCTTTCAGCTCCATAGCTCTCTTGTGGGCCTCCTCTTTAGCTTTTTCTTCTTTGGTAGTCATTTTCCTGGTTTTCTTGTGCTGGGTCACACCCCTCTGCAGTTGACTGAAACTGGGATGTACTTAGCTCAGGCTCCTGCTGAGTGCTGCTGAGTTAACAGAGACTTTCTAACAAGCTACTCCCGAGGATGTAAAAAGAAAAAAAACACAATTCAGATTGTAAATTACCTTTACCAGATCAAAGTTTGCTCACTGATTGAACCGTTCTCTTAACAAAGGACCTTGTTAAAAAAAACTTAACACCTCTGCCTTCAGGCAAGGAGAGATAAGATATGCATCTACCTTCAGCTCTGCTCTCCAAGCAGCTAGAAGGAAAAAAAAATCTCTTACTGGCTTTTGGGTTTAAAACGATCCCACCGCTGTGCCACCATGTCAAGGCTGTATCCCCACTTTGAACTTTAGGGTACAAATGTAGGGGCCTGCATGAAAACTTCTAAGCTTATCTACCAGCTTAGCTCTGGTCCGCTGCCACCATCTTAAGAATTCCCTCCCTGGGAAGCCTTGAGAAACCTTTCACCAATTCCCTGGTGAATACAGATCCAAACTCCTTGGATTTTAAACAAGGAGAAATTGACCCTTCCCCCCTCCTTCCTTTCACCAACTCCTGGTGAATACAGATCCAAACCCCCTTTGGATCTTAAAACAAGGAGAAATTGACCCTTCCCCCCTCCTTCCTTTCACCAACTCCTGGTGAATACAGACCCAAACCCCCTTTGGATCTTAAAACAAGGAGAAATCAATCAGGTTCTTAAAAAGAAGGCTTTTAATTAAAGCAAAAGGTAAAAATCATCTCTGCAAAATCAGTATGGAAAATAACTTTACAGGGTAATCAAACTTAAAGAGCTCAGAGGAATCCCCTCTGTCTTAGGTTCAAAGTATAGCAAACAAGATAAGCACTCTGGTAAAAGGTACATTTACAAGTTGAGAAAAACAAAAAGTAAATCTAAGACGCCTTGCCTGGCTTTTACTTACAATTTTGAAATAAGAGAGACTTGTTTAGAAAGATGGGGAGAACCTGGATTGATGTCTGGTCCCTCTCAGTCCCAAGAGCGAACAACCCCTTAAACAAAGGACACACACAAAAGCCTTTCCCCCCAAAGATTTGAAAGTATCTTGTCCCCTTATTGGTCCTTGGGGTCAGGTGTCAGCCAGGTTACCCGAGCTTCTTAACCCTTTACAGGTAAAAGGATTTGGAGTCTCTGGCTAGGAGGGATTCCATAGCACTGTACACAGGAGAGCTGTCACCCTTCCCTTTATAGTTATGACAGAAGGGATAAGCTGCTTCCAGGCACATGGGGTGGGGGAGGGCAGGGATGGGAGAAGAGATGAGCTCTGCAAAGACATGGGCCAGGTAATCCTTTCCCCCGCCTCCTCCACCCCTGTGGCTGGAAGCAGCTCCCGTCCCTTCCCTCCGGCACAGTGCTGAAAGGCTGCTGCTGGCCACATTCGTGTGTGAACCCTGGCAGAAATCTGGAGGGGTGGCATGTGATCCTGCATGCCCCGCCTCCTCCCCGGTGTTGCCTCAGGATGACACTGCAACAGGTACCAGGAGAGACATGTCCGTCCTGCGGGCTCAGCCAGGTGTGGAGGGTGGAGAGCACTTGGCAGGGAGGGTCGGGTCAATTGGTCACCCCCTTGTGTGAGAGAGGTGTACAGGAGTGTGTGTGTGTGTGTGTGTCACCTCTCTCCATGTGTGTGTGTGAGGGGGTGGGGTGGGGTGTCACCCCTGCTCATGTGAACCGTAAAGCCTTAAAGATAAGAATGTAAATAAAAAGAATCCAACTAAGCAGTATTTCTTTTTAGCAGGGGCTCAGTCAACTTGATGTTAATTTGAACGTTTGTACTGCATAGTTCTGACTGATTGCCATTGAATTTGCTTGAATACGAGTTATTTTACCAGGTGTCCCGTATTCAGCATAGGGAAATATGGTCACCCTACATTTGACTAAAGCATATCTTCCAGAAAGGGATCCAGTCTTGATCTGAAGAAATCAAGAGATGGATAGTGAGGGTTAAAATATAGTTTACTGGGTTTACCAGGTCTAGCTAGAGTGCACAGGATCAAAGCTTAGTGGATCAAACTAAAACTTGAAAAGTAATTGATGTTTTATGTGCTATTAGAATGACTCATAGGCATTGGCAGCCTGAAATGAGGGTGTTATATGACTGATTACTGATGCTATGGAAGCTGAGGATGCACGGAATATCACAGGAGATGCTCAGTTCCTGAGAAACTGGGTCCATAAAAACAAAGTCAGGTGTGAAACCAAAATGGGTTTTCTAAAGAGCCTGAATAAAAATATTAATACAAGCTCTAGATCTTCCAGGCAGTCTGTTGAACTAAATCAGGCTTCAAGATTTTGTTTACATACAAACCTTGAATACTGTTAAACATAATGCTTTGAAAGCAGCAACTCATAAAACATATAAAAAGGAAAGTCTTCCACACAACGATATTTTTATTGGAAAATACATTATTATACACTATGGTCTTAAAATTCTATTTTCTGTGACAACCTACTTAGAAAGACAAAATGGTTCAGGAGCACTGGGAAGTGAAGTCATCTATTTCTTTAGAAGGCAAAATGGTGAAAGAACCCACTATACACTGTTTTCTGCCAAGTGACTATAACCACTTGTTTCACTCAGTATTTTGGTGTCATTATGGCCCCTCCTTCCTATCTTTAGGACTTTCATTCTCCACAACAATTCCTAGCCCTACACAATCCAAACCAGAGCAGAATGAAGTGAAAACAAAGGTCCTGATTGTACCTAGTTCTTGGGTTGGGTTGGTGTAGGGACTGTATTGTCCATGCATGGGCAGGAATAATTTCAAGCTCTGCACTCAGAGTACAAAGGTCAGCTCCCTCCATGCAACTCCAGGGCCAGAAATTGCCCAAATTAGAGCAGGGTTGGGGTGTCCCAGACTCTATCACACTCTGCACTGGCCCATAGCGCAGGCTGAGTTCACCTCCAAAAGTAGGCCTGGGAGATTAAGTGGGGATTGTACAATTCCACCTGGGGCTCACTCAGAAATAGAGAGCAATGTCACGCTAGGTCCATGCTCTGGGATGCGAGTAGAGAAGACTGAATAATGGATTTTTTCAGTTTGGGGGACAAATGGAAAAATAATTTTAGAAGACTGATTTGAACCAAAACCATTTTTGAATATTTTGTTGAATCAAAAAAATTGAAAAACATTCGTGTCAAATCCACTGAAATATTTTGGGTTGACTTTTTTTTTTTTTTTTAATAAGGACCAAATTTGACAGTGAAATGCCATTTCAGAAATAAAGTAGAAATGAAACACTTTACCTTTTTCAAAAATGAAAAAATCTCCAATGGAAACATTTCAAAATGGTTGAAATGAACTTTTTTGACTAAAGAAAAAAATATTTTTTCCAGCTGAAACTATTCCTTTAATTCAACCCAAGTTTGTAAAAAGTTTGGGAGTTTCCCCCCAAAATTTCTCTTTACCAAAAGTGTATTTTTCACCTAGCTGTAGATGTGAGTACAACAAACTAGTCTAAAGTGCTCTTTATTAAGGAATGGCCAGAATAGATCCCCAACTGCCTGGTAATACCAGTATCTGTGAGATTCCCCTATATGTGAAATCTCCCTATATGCAGCCGAAGACGAGATATTTGGGTGTAATTTCAGGATATGCTAATCTGAAGCATACTAGTTCCAGGAATAGTGATAAAGGGTGGCAGTACCCCTGTACCATCTAGTTAGCCTAGTAAAAAGTCTTTCTGCAGTGCTTTAAAGGGTCTACACTTGCTTGCCTATCTACATCAGTGTTGTAAATCAGTTTTCATGATGAACCAGATTTTTACCCCCATTCCTATAACCCTTACAAAGGACTATGACGCAAACCATTTGGAAGCTGATGCAGTCAAAGTAATTTTTTCTATGAAATTTGATGTAAATTTAGAGAAAGGTTCCTGATCTCTGCTGCCTTAAAAAGAGATATGTTCTTCAGAGCCCAAAAAGGCTTCCAACTTTTTTGCCACTTTGTAGTAAATAAGTATAGGGAAAGGGAAAGTTAAAATTGGTTTTAACGAATTCCTCTTGTCCAGTACCAATTCACAGACTTAAGACCAAATCCCCAATTGGTTTAAATTAGCATAGCTCCACTGACTCCATTCAAATCTAATTTTAAAAGTTATTAACATTTTAAATAGAATCAGAGATGACTTGGAGGCTCTAGCAAGCTTGAACTGCTCTCCAGCAGTCATACAGAGACATTTAACAAAAGTCAGATTTTTGTCCTTTTCCTGGCACATCACTGTCAAAATGTAAGCCAATTGCTACTATGTGACAGTATGGGCATGTATCAAATTATTTGTGGCTAATCCACCGGAGACCAGTTTAGTGTCTTCAGACATATTCCCACTCTTTAGTTACCACCATTTTACTATCCTTTAACTTATTTCACTGTTCTGTACTGAGTTTGTGGGTCATAGTCCAGTTCCTAGCAAGTATATATAATCAAAAACCACCTCCACAATATGGCATGGAAACATCTGTCTATCTTAGTACCATAGTAGCGGCATGTTTCCTCAGCCTGGCCAAGGACTGGGAGATGCTCAAAGACTAACTTTTCCTCTCAGACACTAAAATGGTCTCTCTAAGGGTATATCTTCTGCGAGTCTCAGAGCCTGGGTCAACAGACTTGGGTTCACAGTACAGCACTGAAAACTAGCTGTGTAGATATTGAGGCTAAAGCTATGGAGACCACCTCCATCCCCGGGGTTCAGAGCCCAAGCATCTTCACAGATGCTTTTAGCACCATAGCACCAGCCCCACAATCGCGGATCTATCAGTCCAGGCTCTGAGACTCACTGCTTGGGTTTTAAAATGCAGTATAGACATACCTCCCCAAGGTCTGTCAATCCAATGCCTTTCATTAGAACTGCAATACAGTAAAACAAAAACAAAACTCATCTATCATAGGCCAGCCCCACCTAGAGTACTCTCTTGTGGCAGGCAGTGGCACAACCCTGTGTCAGTTTCCCCTCTCGGGTAACCCAATGACTCCATTTCAGGTTCTCTTACTTCAACAACATACATTTTTGAAGGAAGGGGGATTGGTTCATAACAAAAACCTTGTAAAGGTCATGCCATAACAGAAGAGTCCCAACATAAAATACATTTATCACCCCCAGTGACTATAAATGCTCAAAATCCCAGAAATCTCATTCACTGATATAACACATTCTGCCATCTTCCACCACACATCTTTATTGGTCTCTCTGTCCCTCTGCCAGGTCAGCCACCCCAGCCCTCCAGTTGGAGTCCAACCCCACACTTTCCAGCAGGACACCCACACATACAGCCTCTCTGCTGGGAGCGAGGAGCATCCCTCCCTCCCTCCCCCCCCCCCCCCCCGGCCCTTGGTGTTCTCCTGGTACAGCTCTTCAGCATGGAGATGTCAGCAGGTAAACTCCTCCGCTGCTCCCCTGCCTTTAGCCCTCTCCAGCCTTCAGCTTTGATTCTCCCTCTTAGAGCCAGCAGGAACCTCCTTCTGCTGTTCCTCCTGACTTCACCAACCGCCCGCCCGCACCTCTCTCCGGCTTGAGGAAATCAGTCAGTAAACCCCTCTTGCTATCCTTTTTGCCTTCATCCTTCCCCTAAGAAACACCTTTGTGCTCAGGTAACTCTTAACTGCCTTGTTTCCTGACTTTCTCTCTCAGGCAGCTCTGATTCATTCAGGCTCCCTGGTCCTTTATAGACCTTCAGGTGCTGCCCCACCCTCTTAATTGGCCAAATGGAAGCATCTGTTCTGGCACAGGGGCACTATACCTCCTGCATTTACTGGGGCCAACCACCCTGTGATGTATGTATTTCTCTCAACTGCTGTTCTATCATGCTCCAGCCAAGAGAGAGGCTATCCAGTGACAAGTGCTTCACTTAGAAATATATATTCGTTATATTGCTTCTTTAAATCCAATTTGTGCTCAAAGTTGAGGAAAGAAGTGCGGGTGGAATATTACGCCTTTATTTTTTTTGTAAAGAGGCAGATAATTCAACTAAATTGTTTTTCCAGAAAACAAAGGACAAAGACACCGGAGAAGCACCAAGACAGTCCCACAGCTGCAAACGCATTTGATTGTTCTAGGGCTAAGTCAAACTTGTATCTAAATGCAGAAGTGCAGCAAACATTAAACTGAAAAGTGCTTAGAAATTCAAGTTTTTTGTCAGAATGAGATTAACATTTTTAAGGTTGTTAGTCATTCTAGACTCATTTTTTAGCATGACAACTTGATATATTGAATGTCAAGTTACAATGATTGCACAAGTTCCAGATTTAATTTTATAGCTACTGACTTTCTAAATTAAGAAAAAAAAATCTCCCCCCAAAAATGACTCTTTTCTTTTTGAAAATAATTGCATAGGAGATTGGAATACACATTATTAAAACATGCATGTTTGCTACTAAATTAATTAGAATTTCACAAAATTATGCTTTCTTAAAAATAACTGACTATTTACAAACACCATGTGCTGTTTTGGAACACATTTTAAACTTCATAATCAGCTCTTTCCAGATAGCTGAATTTTTAAATCCTCATATAGAAATGTCAAAAGCCAAGTTCAAAAGAAGGGCTGGTATTGTATTAGTTGGTGCAGTCTAACAGAGAGGGCACTCCAAGACTCAGGAGGCCTGGGACCCATTCCTGTGTCTGCCACTGATCTGCTGTGTCACCTCTGGCAAGTCACTTCACCCCTGTTTTCCTCACTTGGTTTTATATATTTAGAGGGTAAGCTCTTTGGAGCCCAGACTATTTCTTAGTGTGTGTTTGTACAGTGCCTAGCACAATGGGGCCCTGATCTCAGTTGGAGCTTCCAGGTGCTAATGTGATACAACTATAGTAACAATAACAAAACTGCTAAGCCATGTTTCCCAGCATTGGGAGAAGGAGAATATAAACTAGCCCCAGAGGAAATGGGGCAAAGCATAGTGATGGGGGTGGGGAAGTTGTATGACCTGGATCCACTCCAACTCCTTCCTGCAAACAGGCTGCTGTAGGTAAAATAATCTGGTGGGTCTTTGAAATTCACCTTCAGCACTTGCATCTACCATAGTTCATAACTCATTTGGACATAGGAGCAGCATATGTGTACTGATCTGCAGGCTGAGGAGGCAGCCTGGTTTCTCTGCTCTCACAGGGCTCAGTTCAGCTCAGCTGCAAGCACATGTATCCTGACCTATAGAACCATGATTGGACACCCTCTCCCAACCCTGAGTTCCATGTATACTTCGTTATGGTAAAGACAGGACAGGGCACACACACATACACACAAAGGAGAGGAAAATTAATCAAAATAAACAGGACAAAAAGACAGAGAAGACAGACAAGGTCAGAAGGGGGAAAAAGAAAGGAGAAGAGAAAAAGAATGGATGGGGTGAGATGGGGGAGGGAGCAATTGTGCCAAAGCATGGCACAAGGAGAGGTAGGAGGGTGAAGGCTGCTGGGATAAATCTATGAGGAGGGATGGAGTTTCTCCATTCATGTCCCACCCTCCTATAGGTATTTCTCTGAGAGGGAGTAATCACTCATGTCCCCCCACACATCTCCTGCTGAGATTTCTGTGAGAGGGCGTGATACAGCTCTATGTAAGGACTTCAGTTTTTACAGTCGATGGACCAAATCCTATGTAAATGAGATGCTGCACATTTTGAGAGCCTCGGGGCTGTAGGTAGAGCCTCCATTGCTTTTCATGGTCTCTGACTCAGGTGCCTGGAAAAATTTCAGCAATATAGAAAACCAATGCAGACCTCATTTAAAGTACAAGAACCTGCATTTCATCCCTCAGGATCATGGTATAAATCCTGAGCTGAAGAATATTTGAACGAGCAGGGTCCTGTCTGAGGGATAGAATGGGGATTAAGTGAAATGGAGAAGAAAGACTCCAAATTCACATTTTGGTGTTTTCTTCTATTCATAGTCAGGTAGGCAGAAAAACAAAAGCCCTAAACGACAGTGGCATAAATAAAATTATACCCTGGGTAGCTCCAATTTACCTACTAATGATAGAAAGTAAATAAAATCTCTCCAACAGGGAGCTAGCAATCCCTCTTGACTCATAGTCATGATAATCCAAATGTACAAACAATGCTATACATTCAATGCAAGGAAAAATCACTTGCACCCTATAAATTGGGGAGGGAAAGGAGAAGGGAGCAGACACTTTTGTATTTCATTGTACATTTTTAAGAATTATTTTTTAGAGTCAATTTTTTATTCCATTTAGAAAGTCCTAGTCCTAGCTGCATTTATTGATCTAGGGTCAAATACTGCCACCATTATTTATGCTGGTTAATAACATTCTCAGTGAGTAATCTAATTTAAAATCAATGAGCTTTCTCACTGAGTAAAGCACTCCTCACCTTGAATAAGGGTGGCCAGCCCTGGCATACGGTGAATAAACTATTACATTGACTGCACCATCCTAGGATTAGCATCAGGAGCCATGTGACTCAGAAACTTCTCTGAAGCACAGCTCCCAATCTTGAGGGGTGGGAGCAAAGGAACCAGAATTTCCTATAGGTCAATACCCCCAGCAAATGGCTCCATAGTTGTGCTGACTGGCATCTTGAGAGGAGGAGCCAGTGCTCCACCCATCCTCCTTCCACCTGTTACTGCAAGTTGATGGTGGGGGAGGAGAATAGTGGATGTGCAGGGCCTCTTACTCCTGCACTCCTGGACCGAAAGTCTGTGTAGCCTGAACTGGGATGTTAGGAGTGCCCTTACTTCCCTGTGCAGCGCATAGTCAAAGTGACGATCTAGCCCTTGACTTAAATGGGACTACTCATTTGAATAAGGGACCATCACAGAGTAAGAATTGCAAAAACCAAGACATGGATAAAGCAGCACGTGCATGTGTAGACACCTATTAAAGTATTGCACTGGTGACTCTGGTCTCAATGTAAGGCATTTTTTCTGATTCTTGCAAGAGAGGTAAGAGGGCTACTGAGTAGCCTATCAGGATCATTACTCCATCCCCAGCCAGTGCAGAATTGGGTCCTAGAGAGCACTTTCTAGAGCTTTGCAAAACAAGATGAAATACTGAAGTTTTCTTAAAATGATGAATCATATCCATTTACACCACACAGCATAGCCCTAACCCTCAAGTACTTACTAACATGCAAAGCATGTCAATTTTTGTTGTTCAGAGATATATTTAATAGTCTGTTTTACTCACTTGGACTCCCGTATCTTTGGGTTTCTCATAAAAGTTCATCTTGATTTTGAATTTCCTGGCTTTATCTTTTCCCCCTCTCCTGCTAACTACAACATTCTGATAGGGATTTTTACCCTTAAGATACTGATATGTGCTTTCAAACTTAACTTCACCCAAACAAAGCATATCTTAAATAGTGTGGGGCAAATTCATTCCTGCTATAACTGGTTAGGCGTTAACCCCATTTAACTCAGTTGGAGCTACACCAGCACCAATGAATATCGCCCATTCAAACACATTAAAAGTTTGCAATCTCTTATTAGAAATTGAAGATAAGATTGTGGCCCATCCCTCCATCAATTGCTGTTCTAGGCACAAATAGTGCAAGATGTATAGGTCTACTTCTTCCCTTGCATGCAGGTGGTCAGGAATTGGATTCACTCATCCCAACATGCTGACCAGCACAGAATGGGAAATGGGGAAAGGGTAGTCAGTTTCTTCTTTGGCACCACACTTTATTCAGGGCTGTTCTTAAAGGCGCAATCTATTGCCAAGTTAATATGAAGTATATTTAAACCTGTCATTGGAGGGACTGACACCTCATACGGTATTTCCTAACCTGGCAAGATGTAGGAGGTACAGCTATCATATTAAACAATGAATCATGTGTCAAATTCTGCTCTCAGATACGTGGATGTAAAACAAGAGTAAATGGCATTCACTTAAATGGACTTATTCGAGATTTGTGATGTGTAACCGAGAGCAATGTAATCCATAGAGTGGAACTAAATTACTGAATCCTATGGATCAGGCTGGAGTTTACCAAAGAACTTGTGAACAACCAAATAACCTAGTCATCATGTTCTCCCCAAGGCACCACATATTCAGTTTACAAAACTTTGACTGCCTGGAGTTGGGCAGAGGTAGACTAAGTGTTATCTTGTTAGCATTTTTACCCACTTCCATGGCCAGTAAGGGAAATTACCTGCTGGAATTTGGGAAGGAGGTAAACCATATCAGTGAGAAATAAATGAAACATGCATTTTGGTTTTGTAAGTGAGCCCAAAGCAAAGTGGAGGAGGAAGAGTGTGTTGTATTAGAGTATAATTCTGGTGATCTTCATCTATATCAGATAAAGGAATAATGTCACCCCTCATAGATGTATTCACTTTATTCGATAATGTGTTAATCATGCAAAAAGAAATCAGAGATTGGCCAGATTAAGCAACCTGTTCAGTATGATACAGTATTACCCCTTGCTGGATTAACAGAACTATATCGCCTATATCGTTGTGGGGAAAGTGTGCTATAGACTTTAATGTATGCTTACCCCAAAGCAGCCTGAGTAAAAGCATTTAGCATGTATACCATATGGATTGTAACAATATGAAGAAAGAGAAACAATTGGAGGGCAGAGTCTAGTATCAGCCAGACAAGGCCTTTGCGGTCATAGAGTAGGCAAAGGGTTTTTTTTCTTCTTCTTCATTTGTTTCAATCTTCAATGGTCATCGAAAGGTCTGGACATTACATGTTTATTACTACACAGGAAGGGGGAAAGTGGTTCAGATTTGGGATCAGGAAGTACAGTGAATACAACTATTCTGATGTTGAATCTTAACCTATCCTTTTCCAGATTCTTCCAAAATGCTAATCTTTTCAAACCTCAGAGCCTCTAGTTTTGTCATGTTTCCTTGAGTTCTCCTTTCCTTCTGTAATGGAGTTCCACTTCCAGATTTCTGCCAATTGAGTTCACTATGAAAACCCCAGATGGGTCCAATCTGTTCTGCCTCTTCATCCAACAAAAGATATAATTGGCTAAGAGCCTTACTCAGCTAATAGAACTGCTAGGTGCTTTCCTAGTGTAGCTAATGGATTTCACAGTTCTGGAGACTATCTCCCATATTTCCATATTTGAAGTTTCCCTAAAAAATATTAACTGAGGGAAACTGAAAAGAACAGCTCTATGAAAGAAAGAACAGATCTAGCCAGTGTATTGGATTATTTACATTTGGCAGAAGTACAATTTAAACAAGAAGGAATAGCTTATTTAGGGCTAGAATATACCTTTAAGGCACAGGCCCTCATTGGATGCAATGCAGGGTATCAGCCAACTGGGAAGAGGGCAGTCAAGCATAGTGGTCAGAGCAGGTAACAGACACCAAGGACTAGAGTCAGAGCCTGAGTCAGATGCCAGAACCACGCATTAAGCCAGACTGGAGCAAGCATGGTAGCAGGCAGGGACAGGACAGAAGCAAGGCTGGGTTCAAGGCAGGAGCAGCAGAAATAAGGTAACAGAGGAGCAGTCACAGTGGTGGACATGACCAGGGCACAACCAGCCAGCTAATGCTGTCTTAGGAGACAGCCTGCTGCCCCCTCCAACCAATCAGGTGATGTGGCCAATTAGACAGCCTGCTTCAGGCCACCTGTACTGATGAGGTTGCCTGGAGACTAGCTCTGCTGCAGGCCCTGATTCCTGACACAGGAGAAGTACTGTGGGAGCACACACCCTCACTATTGCAGATTATAGGGATTGGAAATAGCAGATATGGACCACTGCTCCCCTCCATTGTAGGGTTAAAGTCAGCAAATTTACGCTATGCTTGGAACCTCTTACAACAGTCCTTTTTGTAGGTGACACTCCCACTCCCACCCTGACCCCATCCATGGATATGACAGCTGGGGTGCCTACATGGGTTCTCCACTGGCTGACCTGCTATCACAGTGGACAAAGATCATTCCTGATTCATCTGAACCAACACATGGACCTGATCCAACTCTCTATGAAGTCAACAGAAAGATACCTCTTGACCTCAGTGGAAAATGGCTGTCAGTCAGTCAACAGGGGCAGTAAGGATTTCCCCCCTATGGTTTCTCTTTTATTCCTATATATTATAAGTATGCAGTACATCTTGACCAATGTTTATTGGTCGCAATCCATAATTTGAAGAAATTAGGTTTATGTGCTAGAACTTCCCTGAGCATTCTGTTTGTTTTTTCAAGCTGTTCTTGTTTAGGAATGGTAAAACTTACTTATTAAGCCAGTTAACCCACTGTATACAGTAGCTTCGATAATCATACAGATAACTGTCAGGTTAGTATGGCAGAGTATATACCTCTTAACTCCACTCCCAAATATTCTAGTATGCTGTACATGCTCTGAAAGTTGTCTGTTATACTTCAGTCTTAGTTAGCCAATAGCACAAAGAGCACATTTGAAAATACAATAATCTCTGCTCACTGAGTCTTGAGTACATCTTTTCTGCCTCCATTTGTAATACTCCAGAGTGCAGTCAGTTGTGCACAAGAGCAAGCATACCCAGTGTGCATCTCACTGCTATGGAGGTTATTCCTGGCATTTCTAATCATGTAATTAGAACACTCACATTAGCAGTCTGAAGGGATTAGTCTTATATTCAAAGAAAATTAACTGTTGTTCTTAATAATTTATTTGTATATATAACTGACCTGGAAAAGTGAAATGCTTCATGTACGAAGCATTTGCAGGATTTTTTTTTTTTTATTTGAAAAATGTATTGAGCTGCAAGAATACTACTCTGGTCTTTCTTCCCTTTTCTTCAATGGCTAGTCTCGGCTGAATACCTGCGTATATAATTGTTTCTATTATAATTCCATCACATACACCTTTCTTACAGCAAAGCCTTCTTATACCTAAAAAATCAATGGTACATCAAAACTGAACACACAGTATTTATCTTTTCTGGCTTCCCCCACCTCAGCTATTCACTTTATAGGTCTCTACACCACCACATATGTCCAAATGCAACATCAGAAACAGCCTTTGTAAAGTAACTTCAACCAGTACTTTAAGCTCTCACTCAAGATGAAAATCTGTCTGAAACGAAAGGTGTACACTCTACACAAGCTACAATGGCACTAACACTTCCCTGTCACTTTAGCCCTGATTTCTCACATAACCACTTTTTTCTGCTTTCCTTGTGAATCTTGTTATGGTTCAAGTCTTAGAACCTATGGGTCAGGACTACAAGAAGTTAATTTAAAGTGCAGTTATAATTGGAGAAGACACTACATAAACGTGGCACCTGTTTAAAAAAAAAAAAAAGCTGTTCTTTGGGTGCAGTGAGAGTCACAGCTGCTAAAAGTTGGAACTCCAGGAACAAACAGCACAGATCATGAAGTACAGCTGGTAAAATAAAGGTTAAAATACAATAATTTAAATATAAAAAACCTGTATGAAACACTTTGGAAAATCAAGAATAAGCCAAGGTTTGTAACTAATTTCAGATATGTACAAGAATACAAAATTCATGTTTTTAAAGGGTCCACAAACTAAAGCACTTGATTCTGCTGCCCTCGCTCATGTTCTGTAGTATCTTATTCCACAAGTGGTCCTAATAAAATGATCACTTATTGAGTGGAAAAGCTGCATTCTGCACTGGTTATAGTTTCTGAATGATTTTAAAGTGTCATTTCTTGTAGTAGTCACTAGAGTAATATAGACTAAGGGGACAAAAACATGGATGTTTGAGACGAGATCCCCTTCTGAGAAAAAAAGATGAAATTTCACTTTAACTGTCAGTCATTTTGGGGCAGCGACTCTCTTTTTCTTCTTTGTTTGTACAGCACCTAGTACAATGGTGTCCTGAGCTGTGATGGAGAGTCCTATGTGCTGCTGCTAACAACGACAACAAACTTTCTTGCCCAGGGCAAGTGCTGAACAGCACTGGTAGCAATGGCACATTCAGCAATAGTTGGGGATACATGACCCCGTAGGTTGAAATCCTGTGTAACAACTAGTAGACATACTGCTGCAATGGGTTCACTGATATAACCTCCATCTTTTTTTCCTGGATTCTTCCCCTATCCTATCAGCATCTCTTCTGTTCTTATCTGGATTGAACTTCAGACAGCTCGCCCTCATCCATCACAGCAGGGTTTGCCTATCTTTGGCCCGCGGCTCGCCAGGGTAAGTACCCTGGCAGGCCAGGCCGGATTGTTTACTTGCCGCATCCGCAGATTCGGCCGATCGTTGCTCCCACTGGCCGCGGTTCGCCGTCCCAGGCCAATGGGAGCTGCGAGAAGCGGCGTGGGTTGAGGGATGTGCTGGCCGTCACTTCCCACCACCCCCATTGGCCTGGAGCGGCGAACCACGGCCAGTGGGAGCCGTGATCGGCTGAACCTGCAGACGCGGCAGGTAAACAAACCGGCCCAGCCCGCCAGGGTGCTTACGCTGGCAAGCCGCATGCCAAAGGTTGCCGATCCCTGCATTACAGGAACCTGCATATATATATTGATTTGATAGGTAGGTAAATAGTGTATCTGCATAATGGATAGCTTTCAGCTCAAGATTAACATGGCTAAAACAGAGTTCTTAATCTTCCCCCTACCTCTTTTCTCAATCACTGTGGACAACACTCATAATCTGGGCATCATCGTGGACTCAGACTACTCTCTAGGGCCTCACAACGAGTCCATGCCAAGATTTAGATCTACATAATATCTCTAAGATAGGGCCTTTCCTAATCATCCACAGCTAAAGCTCTCGTCCAGACGATCATCTCATGCTTCTGTTACCGCAACATCCTTTCCACTGATCTTGACCAGTGCAATTTTGCCTTGCTCATATTTATTCAGAATGCTGCTGCAGAGATAATTTTCCTAGCCCACTGCTTTGACTATGTGACCCCTCTCTTTGCATCCCTCCAGTAGTTCCCCCTTCTCTATTGCAGCAACCATAAGTTACCTGTCTTCTCTTTCAAGGCCGTTCATGGCCTATTCCTACTTTAGCTATTGTCTCTCATGTACTATTGAACTGTTGACTCCCACCTGTGATTGGCCAACCTCCATCTCCCATTTATTAAAATTTCAAACAAGCATCTTCCTGCTTTCTTCCATGCTGCCTCTTGGGAAAAGCTCAACATAAGCATCCACAAAGTTACCTCATTATCCTCCTTCAGATCTTTCCTTAAAACTCTCCTTTGTCATGAGGTGAGGGTAATTAACTATGGGAAGAATTTACCAGTGGTTGTGGTGGATTCTCCGTCACTGGCAATTTTTCAGTCAAGAGCAGATTCTTTTCAAATATATGTTCTAGTACAAATGGGAGTAATTTTGTGGGAGTTCTATGGCCTCTGTAGTACAGATCAGACTACACAATCACAATGATCCATTCTGGCCTTGGAATCTATGAATCAATGATGCCTACTAAAGACAACAACTAGGCTGCTGGTGTGCTGAGACCACTGACTATCAAGCTGATCGATATTGCCTTGTTGTTTCCTTGTATTTCCCCATCTGTTGTCTCTTGTTTCATCCTTAGATTGTCAGCTGCTTAGGGCCAGGACTGTGGTTTTGTTCTGTGTTTGTATAGCACCTTGCACAATGGGGCCCTGGCCCATAGCTGGGGCTCTTAGGGGCTACCACAATAAAAATAATGAAAGTTATGTGTGTGTTAGTATTTTTACCTGCTTGTGGAAAACCCTGAGGGCTTTGTCCCAAGCTGTGGATGCTTATATTTAAAATTACTTGGGAAACATTAGTGAGCCCAAATTTAGAAAGACAAACCCCATATCAGCACCATCTCATTGAAATAGTTAGCACGTACCTTTATTCTAAGTATAGAAGCCTTGTGTTCCAATGACCCTGACATTAAACCTTTGTGACAAACAATTCATAATCACATCCTAAACAAGGTTTCATAACACAAATGTTGGTTAACGTTAACTATTAGATTCACCATGGGTAGCCACTCTAAACCCCCGAAGTTAAGGATGAATCTTTGATATGATCATTTTAAATAACTGGAGAAGGGTAAGCAAAATAGCAATGAGATTGTCCTGCTATTTCTTTTGGATATGCAGAAATTCACAGCTTTCTGCTGAACAAAGAATTTTTTGAATACACAGAGTTCAAATCACCTGGAATCTTCTTGCTTTTATGATTTGCAAAGGGCCTGACATTCAGTAGCTTATTGAAGATTTTATTGGCTTTTCCAAATATGCCTTTTTTATATGGGAGAAAAATCATGTATAGTGCAGAGTAGGAAACTTTCTAACCTTTCTATTGATTTTTACAGGAATCTCATCATGGAAGGAATCATCTGCTGGGATTCAGCAAGTCAGAATACATCCCGATCTAATTGGATAGCCACTTCTTTTTTGCATAAGAAGAGTTGCTGGTGTGGGGTTTTTTTTTCTGAAATATGAGGATATCTAGAAGGTGATTGGGAAATAAAGTAAGAAAATAACAAATGGGTGGTATTTTATGCTCAAATACTGCAGAAGCTCTAATTGAAGTAAGATTATTATTATTTATTATATGTAATAGTGTAGCCCAGAGGAGCCCCAGTCACAGACCAAGACGCTGCTATGCAAACAGAACAGAAATGGTACCAGTCCCAAAGAGCTTACAATCTAAGTAAACAACCAAATAAGCACATAAGAGACATCTTCATGGTCTGGGCCTAGGATACCTAAAAGATTACCTGAAACTCCTTGATGAGGTCTGGGGTAGACAGCTTGACTTCTCAGGCACAATTGAACTATCCACTGGAAGGGTAAAGTAGGTCTGTGCAAGAGAGAATTTTCTCAGAGCTAGGTCACAAACTCCAGAACAAACTTCTAAGAACGACCACCAATCTTACCACTTTCATTTCCAAGTAAAAGGCACATTTCTTCAATCTGGCGTTTGCTAATAAAAACACAGATTGTGACAGATTTATGTTACCAATCTGCCTGGGGCTTCAGGTGATCAGGCTGAGGCTGCAGGATCTTTAGGGGAGGAGATGAAGGAGCACACCAAGTGACTAAGTTTAGAGCTTTATTAACCAAATAACAGTGGCACCTTTAAGACTAACAGAAGTATTGGGAGCATAAGCTTTCGTGGGTAAGAACCTCACTTCTTCAGATGCAAGTAATGGAAATTTCCAGAGGCAGGTATAAATCAGTATGGAGATAACGAGGTTAGTTCAATCAGGGAGGGTGAGGTGCTCTGCTAGCAGTTGAGGTGTGAACACCAAGGGAGGAGAAACTGCTTCTGTAGTTGGATAGCCATTCACAGTCTTTGTTTAATCCTGATCTGATGGTGTCAAATTTGCAAATGAACTGGAGCTCAGCAGTTTCTCTTTGGAGTCTGGTCCTGAAGTTTTTTTGCTGTAAGATGGCTACCTACAATAGCAGGTGTAAAGGTAGCCATCTTACAGCAAAAAAACTTCAGGACCAGACTCCAAAGAGAAACTGCTGAGCTCCAGTTCATTTGCAAATTTGACACCATCAGATCAGGATTAAACAAAGACTGTGAATGGCTATCCAACTACAGAAGCAGTTTCTCCTCCCTTGGTGTTCACACCTCAACTGCTAGCAGAGCACCTCACCCTCCCTGATTGAACTAACCTCGTTATCTCCATACTGATTTATACCTGCCTCTGGAAATTTCCATTACTTGCATCTGAAGAAGTGAGGTTCTTACCTACGAAAGCTCATGCTCCCAATACTTCTGTTAGTCTTAAAGGTGCCAGAGGACCCTCTGTTGCTTTTTACATATTCAGACTAACACGGCTACCCCTCTGATAAATAACAGTGGTGAGTGCTGGGTGCGCCCCACTTCACTTAGAGGGAGGAAGAAAGCGTTAGTGCCCGAGCCCTAACCCACTTTCATACTTACACACGCACAACTCAAGACTGGCCAAGCCTGGGTGTAATGTAAGAAGAAGAGGGGGAAGGGTAAATGAGAGTTCTGCCCTATGCACAGGTCCTCTAGGGTCCGCTGTAAATCTCCAACTTGCTTCAGCTCTTGAGAGGGTTTTAAGCCCTGAGTTTTTCAGGGGGCGTTTTCGTCCAGGGACCCTTGTCCCCCGTGTTCCAACTGGCCTTCCACAGCTCCCTTAGTTTCCCCAAAACACACCGGTCTCAGGGTCGCGAGACTGTTGTTTTTCAACTCACTGACCTTCACAGTCTTACAAGTTTTGCACCCTTTCAGTTCTGTCTGGCTCAGTTCTCCTTTCTCACGGCTGGCCGGAGTTGAGACACAGGCTTCTGGCTGCTTGGTAGCAGAGATCTTGTTTGTGTGCGCTGGCCTTGGGCTGCAGTTTCGTTCCTTATCTTCAGGCCTAGCTGGATCCCCGAGTTAACCCGTTCCTTTCTCCCTTCCTCCCCCTTCGGCCTCTTGTAACCTGCAAAGGAAACTTCCATTCCACACTCACACCTTTAACCCTTCCCAAGATACTTCCCAATGCATATAAAGGCGTTAGCAATATACAACGCTGGTGCTAACCCAGGGGACCCCATGGGGGGGGGAGAGGCATTTTATTGTGACAGTATCACCACACACAATGAAACAAAACAGAAATAATATAAACAAACAAACAAAAAATCCACTGGCAATTTTTCCCCTGCTTAGAGGAAGGGAGTCAGAAAGAATCATGTGTGACAGATACTAGTCACACAAATTAATGCACTAAAAGGTTCTCAGGTACATCACTGTGCTGGGCACAGCATAAGAATTTGAATAGGACGGAGAGGATGATCACAGAGAAAGTATCCTAATTTATTTTAAAAAGCCAATGAGCGTTATTCACGTCCTATAGCCATTGGACCGTTGGTTTTGAAAAGCCTCAAAGGGAAAATATGTTTGAAGCATCTATAAGACCCAATGAAGTTGAAAATGAACATGTCATATAGAGTGATGATTCCTCTCACACTTCCATAAGTCCCATTTAGGATCTGGATGTGAATTATAATTTAATATATATCCATGTGAATACCCTTAAAATAATAGCTGGCTTCCTGGGTAAACCTCTTTGCATTATTTACATAGCTATAGATGGAGGTGTCATCCTAGAATCAAATTAAATGGTTGTCTTTGGTACTGGGAGAGTTCCTCCACTACCACAGAGAACTTTGCTTTCCAAAATAATTTGGCTCAAATTTGTCATTCATGGGAAATGTTTTCGAGATCCTTTAGTTTGTCTTCAACCAGCTTTAAACAACAACTACTTTCTCAGAGGCAAGGAAAGTAATAGTACTTTAAGGCTATTGTCAGCTTTGGGATTTGTTAATGAAGCCAATTAGGGATGAGCTGAAAGATGTAGGGTAGTGGTGACTGATACCTTATCCAGATTTGTACAATGCAGAGATCTGACTGCGAATTGCATGTAGTGGAATTGCAAATAATTTTGCTCAGTTACTCATCACTATGATTTTGAAAGCAGGACATTGAAAACTAGCATAGCTGTCTTCGTCACCAAACATTTGAATTAATGTGGGAAGAGTAATGACTTTCAGAAAAAGTCATATATATTTCTTTAAAAAAGAAGGTGCTGTCTTCTCTTCTTCCTGAGTTATAATATTATTTTCAAATATTTTGCTATGAGATGTTTGATTATCACAATCAGATGCTGCTGCAATGAAATCAGCTACCAAATTTAAGATCCAGGCGATTGAAAAGCAAAGATTAAACTAAAACAATAACAAAATAATATACACACAATCCTGGCTTTATTGAAGTCAGTGGCAAAACCCTCTCCAGGGAGCTAAGTGCTAAAGATTTCATTTGTTTTAAAAGAGGTATACAGGCTTTTTTATTAAGGCAAAACATAGACTTATAGAATCATAAGGTTAGAAGTCTAACCTCCTGCCAAGATAATGGTTTCAATTACTCACACAAATGTTATCTTCTTTCCTGAATTGGCTGAATGGTAGCTTTCCTGTGAAACTGAATAAAAAAGTTCATGATTTTTTTTCCATTTTCCCCACCCCACAGGCCATGATTTGCCAGTGGAGTCTCTACCTCTTCGGCCCATCCCTATCCAGTGTCCAAGGGAACAATACTCTCAGAAATGTTATTGGGTCAAAAAGAAGAAAACCTTACTCAACAGCCCTGGCTGTATGTACATGTTTTTACTATTTTTCTTTATTCCAGCTCACACTTTGATTCTTTTTTTTCCCTTTTCCTTCTGTGTATTAGAACAAATACAAGGATAGAGAAACTTTCTGTTCTTCTGTATTCTTCTCAATCTCTCTTCTGTACTGGTTGCCCCCTCATTCCCTCTTTCCTTCCCCTTCCCCGGCTTTCTTCCCCCCCTGCCCACAACAGCTTTCCTCATCTGTGTCCCTCCATTCTTTCTACATTCTCTGTGTCCAGCCTCACTTCATTCTCTCTCTCTCCTATGGCTAGTATCACCCTGTGCCAGAGGACGAACATAAGGCCCATGTACCAGTTACAGACCAACATCAGCCTTCTTCTCTTTCTCTTCCTACTATTCCTCAAGGTTCCTCTTCAAGCCAACAGCAGTTGGGTTCCAGTAATTCACTCCATACCCCTGGAGCTGAACTCTTGGGTAGATTACCAGAAGGTGAGACATACTGTTGCTTGTCCTTTCCTTCTAGGTATCAAGGCAGAGCATGACCTTATTCTGAGGTCATCCAAGCTCTGGCATTAGCTTGCTTAATTTGAAACAAGGTTGTTCCTAAAATTTGCAGCAAATCTATTAGGGATAAATCCTATCTCCTGCACCTGGCCTAGTGCTGGGGGCTGGATGCTACATGCTCTGTCTAATGGCAGCAGAAATTGTCCACAGCCACCACTGCAGCCTCAGGGTTGTGGCACTCATGCATAGCACTTGTTCCATGGCCTTCTGCAAAGGGAAATGTCTGGTGAATTTGTACAAGCATAAATAAATGTTTTGCATTAAAAGGTAACACTGTGTGGCTGTAGACAAAGGGAAAGTAATTATGTTTATAAATATACACTCTTACTTGTGAATTTGTCTTTTTTATGTTTTATTTTCCCCTCTCACTTCCAGGAACAAAGATAATATGAACAGTTAGAACAACATGCTCAGAACTTAGATCCTCAACTAATAGCAACTAAATGTCATAAATAGTGTCAAAACTGAGGTTCACATAATTTGTTCCTGGAATATAATGTGACCATCGAAGAGCTCCATTTCCATTTGCAGTATCTAGTTTAGATGATTAAAAATCCTGTTTTCATTATTTTTATGCCCAGCAATTCAGGGGAAAAGTTACTTTCTAAGATAGATACCATAAAGGAGAATCAGAGTCTTGCATAGAAACAAAATAGAAGATTGGAAATCATGTCTCGCAAAAGTGTCATTTTGTCAGCGTTCTGGGCTACTGATCCAAAGGCTGGAAGTTGAACTACGCATATAGATACATTTTTAGCAGGTATCTGTTTTCAACAATGGTGTGGTAGATGGTCTAGCCCTTGGGTTTCTTTTTAAATCAAGCATGGATAATTTCTAAAAGATATGCTCTAGTTCAACCACACAAAACTGAGCTAACTGCAGGAATTAGTGAGTGGGATCTATGGCCTAATCATTATGGTCCCTTCTGGCCTTAAAATCTATGAATAAGTATAAACTACCTGGACAGAATGAGAAACTACCTGGGTAGTGTGTCAAGCTGTCTGGAGTGGCTCACAACCATGAGTGCCCACCTCAGGGCAGACTGTTAAGAACATGGCACAAACCCCAAATTGGTTGTGTGTTCTATACTTAAGCCATATTAAGCCACATACTTAGCACTTATGTTAGCCAAACTTTTGTCACTCAAGGGTGTGAAGAAAACACCCCCTGAGCAACATAATTTTGCCGGCATAAGTGCTCACATGCATAGTGTTATGTCAACAGACAATCTCCTGACTACATAGTTACCACTGCTCATTGAGCTGGTTTTATTGTGCCAACGGCAGATTTCACCAACCAGGTATCAAGTGTGAACTCCTCAAACACTTTACAGCCCTAACATGGAGTCACAGACAGTCCCCTTGGTCACTGTGGTCTATCTTGCCAGCCAGGCAAGTTTGCCTTTGATAGATGGGGATTTTTGGTGTAAGGGACAATAATATTCAGGTTACCCCAGTCCCAAAGGACCAGTCATTTACCCCAGGTTAATTGTACCTCAGCTCTCACAGCAAAAACAATGCTTATAGCCAATCCTATAATAAACTATCTAAAGATTTATTAACTAGGAAAAAGAAGTTAGTTATTCATAGGGTTAAAGCAGGTAAATATATACACACACAAAAGTTACAGTCTTAGGGTTCAAAAATGTAATGGAAGCTGCTGTATTGTGCAAGCTCTATATGTCCTTTAGAGTTAAACCAAGCTAAACAGCTGGGGATCCCTTGCTTATGCTTAGAAGTCTTGCCCTATCCCTGAAGTACAAGGAGCATAAGGATGTACTTCCTTCTGGTAAGGGATTTTTATTCCCTTCCCCCACAGTTCAAACAGATGGGATAAGTGTTTGCACCAGTCTCTTCTTCATAATGGGAGAGGGGGTGATCAACAAAGTCTTTGTCCCTTGATGTTTCATGATGGCTCATTTGGTTTCAATAGGCCTTCTTGTGTGCAGGATCAGCACTTTACACTCATTAATGTTTCTTTCCTGTTTGGTGAGTTACGTGGGTACAGAACTTTGCAATGCAAACACTCAGTACAACTATACCATGGGGTACAGATTTTATAAGTGAGATCAGTACATGCAGCATCCTACAAGCATTTCTTCAAGTCTAAACACTAAACACATTTTTATAAACTTCATATCTATTTTAATGATACTAACACAAGGCAAGTCAGACTGCTTTCCAGCTATGCATTTGTCAGCATTCAATAAAGCCTGGGGCCCTTGGTATGAGCTGGC
This sequence comes from Emys orbicularis, assembly GCF_028017835.1. Taxonomy (NCBI): domain Eukaryota; kingdom Metazoa; phylum Chordata; order Testudines; family Emydidae; genus Emys; species Emys orbicularis. Next base: position 27,011,568 of record NC_088685.1, on the reverse strand, counting down.
ACCTGGTCTGCCACTGTCATAGTGTGTGAGACAGCTTATGTAAAAATGTATGATGCATACTTATGTAAGCCAGCTCTGTTTGTATGGATTCAGTGTATGAAGAGTTCTAAAAAGCGAACGTTTCCCACAAATCAATAGCTTTAAAAAGCTGAACAATGTTTATGATGGTCACAGCATTTTTTCCACTTTGTGACTTTGATTTTCTGTACTGCTTTCTTTTAGATGAGAACCTACTTGACCAAAAATAAATAAATAAATAAATAAATAAATCAGCTCAAATGATATCAGTGGCAGCACAATGTAGTTACACAGATTGTTTGACTCTGCATCCACATCCAGGAACTTTCCCTTTGGGCTGACATTTTACAGTAAAATGTCATTTGTTTCATGGTTTGTAACATGCTATGGGAACTTATTTACAGCTGATTTACAGATTCAAAATGTTCATATTTGTGATCCACTGGGGTTAATAATAAAACATCATCCTTCCATAATGTTCTTCTCATTTTCTTTCTCATGCCTTACAGTCATACAGGAACAAAAGGAATAGCATTTATTTTAGCATAGCAACACTGATTTTGACAAGTCATCCCCTTTAGAAGGAATACTTTCGGATGGTTTTCTGAATGCTGAGCATTGTTTATGTTTTTCTTGTGCACCTTGGGGAGTGTTACATTCAGAGTGCTATTTTTCCCCCCTTCTTTTGCAAGATTGTGCATTGTTTGCCAGAAGCTCCTGTTTCACAAATGTAATCTCATTTTATACTATCAGGACAATGGCAAATTTACAAACCAACATTCTAAATCACTCACATTTGAACAAGGAAAGATGCAACGGCATTTTGTCCAGTACTATATTTACTCATCTAAATTCTGCTCTCATTTTCACCGGGGACAATTGCTTGAGACTCCACTGAATTCAACAGAGTAATAGAGTATTTGGTCCATGATTCCTGTAAAGTATAATTGTAACAGTCCTAGAGATCATAGAGCAATCCCTAGTTTGAGGCACAATACCTTATCCAGCATAGGTTAAAAAAAAATCCATCAAGCAAAAAGTTGAAATCAGACCAGAGAGTACAAAGAACCCAGGGCTATAGAGTCAATTAGGAGGGAGGAACACAGAGAGTCTACCACTCTCAAAGACCAAGAGCACTCCAGGAGGGGGCCATCATTTTTCTTTTTTGAAGTTCTGGACATTTCTATTATCAGGTGTCTTTATCATACAGTCTGATTGTGAAGGACTGCAGTTGCTAGTTAAGAACTGATTCTTATCTCAGAAGATGCTTTTTGCTGGGAGTAGTTCAGGAACTAGGCTGAAAGACCATTTTAATTGTGAGCGACACACTGACATACAAAGAGCCTGCATTCCTCATTCAACCCTATGCAAGTTATAGTCCATTTCACAGCAACACCCACCTAAAAGATGCTTTGGGCTGATAGTGTGTCAACATTCCATCAGCATCCAGTCTCAGTACAATCTCTTTCTTTGTTAGAAAGATGAAAAATTAAGCAGTATTCACAAAAGTAATAGTGTGCACTCTGCATTGATTTTTAGAATCCCTGGTGCTTCGTTTATCCAATTGGCAGACTCAGTTTGCATAGGCCACTCATCAATATTATCAGAGAACAAAGGTGTCATTCTAAATTGGGGGGAGGGATAGCTCAGTGGTTTGAGCATTGGCTTGCTAAACCCAGGGTTGTGAGTTTAATCCTTGAGGGGGCCATTTAGGGATCTGGGACAAAAATCTGTCTGGGGATTGGTCCTGCTTTGAGCAGGGGGTTGGACTAGATGACCTCCCGAGGTCCCTTCCAACCCTGATATTCTATGATTAAATACAAGTCAGTATGTGTGATCTCAGAACCCCAAGGAGACAGGTTCACCCCTTGCGGAAGATGCATTGAGCTGGAACACAAAGGATGGCTATTTCCATTTGCCCTTGCTTTGATGAATTACAATGTTGTTTACCGACATATGGATTTATGAATTGTTATTTGACTTACAAATCTAATGCTATTAATTGTATTGATAAGTGAAATGTATCAGAGGGGTAGCCGTGTTAGTCTGAATCTGTAAAAAGCAACAGAGGGTCCTGTGGCACCTTTAAGACTAACAGAAGTATTGGGAGCATAAGCTTTCGTGGGTAAGAACCTCACTTCTTCAGATGCAAGCCTTGCATCTGAAGAAGTGAGGTTCTTACCCACGAAAGCTTATGCTCCCAATACTTCTGTTAGTCTTAAAGGTGCCACAGGACCCTCTGTTGATAAGTGAAATGTTCATGCACAGAACTCAGCCCTAGAAAACAGAAAACCTTGAAGTTATAATGATAGCCAGGGCTACATTTTCTTTGTTTCAGAGTAGCAGTCGTGTTAGTCTGTATCCGCAAAAATAACAGGAGTACTTGTGGCACCTTAGAGACTAACAAATTTATTAGAGCATAAGCTTTCGTGGGCTACAACCCACTTCTTCGGATGCATATAGAGTGAAACATATATTGAGGAGATATATATACACACACATACAGAGAGCATGAACAGGTGAGAGTTGTCTTACCAACTCTGAGAGGCCAATTAAGTAAGAGAAAAAAAAAAAAACTTTTGAAGTGATAATCAAGATGGCTCAGTACAGACAGTTTGATAAGAAGCAAGTGTGAAAATACTTACAAGGGGAGATAGATTCAATGTTTGTAATGGCTCAGCCATTCCCAATCCCTATTTAGCCCTGAGTTGATTGTGTCTAGTTTGCATATCAATTCCAGCTCAGCAGTCTCTCGTTGGAGTCTGTTTTTGAATTTTTTCTGTTTTAAGATAGCCACCCGCAGGTCTGTCAAAGAATGGCCAGACAGGTTAAAGTGTTCTCCCACTGGTTTTTGAGTATTATGATTCCTGATGTCAGATTTGTGTCCATTAATTCTTTTGCATAGAGACTGTCCGGTTTGGCCAATGTACATGGCAGAGGGGCATTGCTGGCACATTGGTATATCACATTGGTAGATGTGCAGGTGAACGAGGCCCTGATGGTATGGCTGATGTGATTAGGCCCTATGATGGTGTCACTTGAATAGATATGTGGACAGAGTTGGCATCGGGCTTTGTTACAAGGATAGGTTCCTGGGTCAGTGTTTTTCTTTGTTATGTGGGATGCTGTGGTCAAAATTCTTTGTTGTTGCGAATGGGAGTTAAGTATATAGCTATAATGAAGTTTAAAGGTTTCCTCAAGTAACACCAGGCTCCTTTCTGGCAGCAAGAACAGGGCATATGCCAGAGGCAGCAGTACCAGTGGCCCTTCCTAGAAGCATTCTAGCTGATTATCAGAGATCACTGAGGGACTGCAAGGAAAGCAAAAGCTGAAGCAAACTATGAAAGGGCACAGCATGCATTTGCCCTTCCACTGACCTTGTTCTGCCGGTCACTGCAGAAGATAGGTTGGGGCCATGGTCCTGTCCATTTTAGGGTCACTGTTGGTGCTAGACTCCCTGGTCCTTTTGCAAAAGCAGTGCAAGGGTCAAGATTTTAAACTGTCTGCCTGTTGGGAGTGGGGTCCTTGCATCCCTTCTCTCACCCTGTACAGCTGCAAAGTGCTAGCCACAATCTATCCCATAGGTTCTCTAGGATGGGACTGGGGAGAGCCTGTGATAATCTCAAAATTCTTGGAGGCTTGTTTTCCTTAGCTGATTAGAGTGCTTGTATGCAAGACCCAAACTCCTTGTCCCTCACCCTTTGTTTCCTTGGACCATTTTGTTCCTCCTGCCCAGCCTCTTCTCCCTTTTCCATTGCTCCTAGTTTAATTTCCGGCAGCCTTTCTAAGGTGCCAGCTCCATTCCTGTTTTTCATACATGAGCAGCCAAGTACGAGCATCCAGCATTAGGAGTCCTCTCTGCCAGCAGCGCTTCGCCCCCTGCTTTTCATCTCACACTTTGTCACTGCTGTGTCGTATCTCCCCACAGCAGCACTTTGTTTCCTAGCTACATCCATGCTCCCACAGCAGTTCCCCATCTTTAGAGAACTGTATAGTTCATTGATTTGTTAACCCTGCCTGAGACTCGTCCTTTTGTTGTGATTGGCGATCTGGAGGAAGATGAAGAGAGATACCATTTGCTGAAAATTCATGGCTTTATTGGAAAGCAGTGCCCCCCCCCCATCCCCCAGCATGATACCTCTAGCCATGTTAAACACAGACTTCCTAATACAGGAAGTATTGGGATTACATACATTAAATACCTACAGGACACAGCTACATAGGATGCAGGTATCTAGTCATGTGAACTGCTGTCCTTTGACAGATAGAGCCAGCCAAAAAATCAGTATGGTTTGCTCCAAAGAGTATATCACATCTGTTGGCCCCACCTTCTTATAAGATAACTGCAGTAGAGCAAAGTGATGGTATCACCTCTGACAATCCATTTCCAATGGGATTGCAAGACATTCTTCAAACCCCCATTAGAATTATGGATTCATGATCTATTTGAGTCTGGTTTCTTTTTAATGTATGTCTCTTTCCATCTCCAATATTACACCCTCTCTGATCATCTCCACCTTAACTAATTGCAGGTTCTTATTTGTTCTGTTAATATTGGCAAATACCAGCATAAGGATCCATGAAGTCCAGGTATACAGCACAGAACTCTGCATCACTATCTATATTTTAAGCGTAATACATAATAGGCGCGTGAGAAAAGTAATAGATAAATCAGAAAGAGTCTGGGCAAAGGTTTGTCATTTTGGTAGTAAAGCCTCCATTAGCTAGAGTGATCCTCTAAAGCCATGTATCATTATTCACTGTGAAATTCTTCCTTGTGCAGAGGGCTATATTGAGGGTTTAAGTGGGATTAAGTAGAGCCTATGTCTCATGTTAGCCCTCAGCACAGGGGTGAATTTCCATTCAGAGTAATAACTCAAAATTCTACATATTTGCACTTCAATAAATAGTTGAAGTTGCTTTCCCTGTGTACATGCCTCTTGTGTTTGTTTTCCAGCAATAGACTAGCACAGGGATCGGCAACCTTTGGCATGCGGCCCATCAGGGAAATCTGCTGGCAGGCCGGGCTGGTTTGTTTACCTGCAGCATCTGCAGGTTCGGCCGATCGCAGGTCCCATTGGCTGCGGTTCACCGTTCCAGGCCAATGGGGGCTGCGGGAAGCAGCGGCCAGCACATCCCTTGGCCTGCGCCGCTTCCCGCAGCCCCCATTGGCCTGGCATAGCGAACTGCGGCTCATGGGAGCTGCGATTGGCCAAACCTGCAGACACTTCAGGTAAACAAACCGTCCTGGGCCACGTGCCAAAGGTTGCCGATCCCTGGTCTAGCAAGTAAATTTACAGCCAGGAATTCTCAGAAACAGTCATTTTTAATCAACTGTTAGAGCACTTTGAACTTGTAACATGAGTGCTTGCACCATAAATTTGACTAAGAATTCTTCTTATTGAGTGATGTGTTTAAATCAAGACTGATGCCGTTCTAAAATTAATACTCTATAAAACTCAAAGAGTAGTTATGAGATTGATTCAGAGTTTACTAGATGAGGTTCTTTAGCCTGTGTTATGCAGGAGGTCAGGCTAGATGATCATTATGGTCCATTCTAAGTTTAAAATCTATAAGTCTCTGAAAACCATTTTAGGGGTATATAGCTGGGCTGTAAACATCCCTTACTTTGAATCTTTTTACATGGACATAGGATATATTTTGTTGTAAGGAAAATAATTCAGTCCAATGTTTGCAGGATAGCTGCCTTTTCTTAGCTGTCCTGAAGCAGCTAGTAAATTTTTTTGCTGTCCTAGCACATCTGAAATCAATTGAAAGTAATTGACTGACAGATGATAGACATTGAACTTTCTCTCACTGAAAAATCACTACCAAAATTCCTGAAGGTGTGTGCATGCGGAGGGTGATTGGAAGCTTTTTGAGGCATTGGCTGTTTTCTGTACAGGGCTGAACACACTGTTGGTGCTTTGCACATAATGATTAGTAAATTAGTGATCACACACACACACAACATTCCCCTTTCCCCAGCCCAAGGAAATGCTCAAATCCCTGATAGTCTGGTCACATCTCACGTTAGTGTGTTTCTTAAAACTCCCCACTTTCCTCTCTATGGGCATAATTCAAAGCCCATTGAAACCAATGGAAAGACTTCGTCTTTGGGCTTTGGCTCAGTCCCTATACTGTGTGTGATGAAGTAATGTGCCTTCTCCCCTTTGCACCACCTGCATAAGGACTGGCTAGGCATGCAGGAACCTCTCTCTCCTTACACCCTGGGGGCACATGGGGCCAGATTTACAAAGCTATTTAGGCACTTAAAGATGCAGAAAGGTGCCTAGTGGGATTTACAAAGGCACCTAAGTGAGTAAAGCACCTAACTCCTTTTGACTTTCAATGGGAGTTCGGCTCCTAACCTACTTAGACACTTTTGTAAATCCCACTGGATGCCTATCTGCATCTTTAGGTCCTAATGGAGACATAGTTTGGTCTCTTCATGCTGGCCAGCAACACAGTCAGGATGGGACAATATGCCACCCCCTGTAACAGATACATATAATCCCATGTATACGCCCCATGGGCACCACGTTGCTCTGGGAGGCATTCTGCAGCATGTTCTTCAGGTGCCGCCTATGCTCCAAACAGCTGCTTAGTATGGGCTACGTGCCACTGACAGAATGTAGCACTGTGTGATTATCATATACTTATAATCATTCTTACCAAACACAGAAACCAATGAGAATAAACATAGCAGGAAGAAATTACAGATAATTACAGAACAGTACATGCCTCAAACCAGTCTGCTAGAGAAGCAAGACTTAAACTTCCCCAGTGAAGGGCTGTGATGCCGCAGTAAGACTCCTTGCTAGCATAGCAGCTCATGCAAGCAGTGCCTTTGCAGAGTAGGGACCTGTGTCACACACATTCCACAGGATTCCTAGCAGAGCTGGTTGAAGATTTACTGACAGAATTTTTTTCCATCAGAAAATGCCATTTCATCAAAATCAAGCCTTTCTCTGGGCACGTGTCAATTCTGATGAAACTTCGTTTTGGAAAAAATAACCCAAAACAAAGTGTTTTGATAATGTCAGACCATTTCATTTTGACATTTTTGGAATGAACTGCTAATTTTTCATTTCAAAATGTATTTTTGTTAAGTTTATACTATACAACATTTAAAAAATGAGTCAACATTGAAATGAAGTGTTTTATTTTATCAAAATGAAATGTTTTGATTGGCCCTACATTATTTTTTCCCATAAAATTTAATTTCAGGAAAAATTTCAAAATTCTTTATTTTGAATAAAAAGTTTTGAAATTGTTGAATTTCCTGTAGAATAGAATTTCTGGTTCCCACACTGCATTCCTTGTCAGTAAGAGGTTACTAGCTATACATGCTGGTGATGCAAACCCAAAACTTGATCATCGTTCACATTCAGATATAGCTCCAAACTTTTCAAAAGATGATTTGCATATTAGTATAATAGTGAAACCTTCAGTTTAATGAATCAAATGTGTAGAACCTGTCTAATATCATTACTGCTTTTTGTAGCATGGAAATTAAAGGGCCAAACCTTGCTCACTTTCCTCACACAAGCAATCCCCTGCTCATATGTGATACAAGGAGGATTTTATCTATCTAGGCCCTTCTTAATCACAACAAGGTCGGTCATGTCTGAAGTGTCAACTTGAGACGGAATCACCTGCTTTGGATGACTTGTAGCAGAGTTGTAACTTTACTTGAAAACAATTGTTTTCGGTATTGATCATTAGTATTCCATGCTCCACGTCAAATTCTGTCAATTGTTAAGCGCATCCTAAGCAATACATTCAGTGCAGGTTTATGTTTCAATCTCTTGAAATTATACAAATAATAAAAGTTGCAGGAAGCTACTTTTGGCTGCCACAGTAAACACACAATTTAATAGCACATAGATTAAGTCCAAGTGAGAACCTGCATGATGTCTGTTGAACACGTTGCTTCTTGCCAGTGTTAGTGATTACCTTTTTCTTAATTAGTGCTCATAGGGCAATGATTTCCCTGTGAGTTTCCCAGGGCAATCTGGAAAATGCAAGTATTAACTTAAGCAGCACAACTAGTCTAAAAGGGGCAGTGCATAATTTCTGGTGAATATGCCCAGGGATTCCTGACTCCTGTACACATTGGCCAGTTGAAATGGTCCCAGAAGAGGGGATGCTGAGTATGAATTAACAACCTTATCTGAAAGGATCTCAAAGCACTTCACAAGAGATACAATACAGAAATGCAAGCACTTCTGGGAAGAAGGATGTCTGTCTGTCAGTCAAGTGGAACACAGGATATTAGCGGACCATGTACACCCTTGTAATTAATAATAATATTAGAAGCAGGGGAGGGAAATATTATCTGAAGCTATCAAGACTTTTACAAGAGCATTGTGAGATTTTAAGAGTAAAATATCCAGAACTCCACATAAAATTATGTGTGTGCAAACATACATGTGCATTTGAGTGTTTAAATTCCACAGGCAAGTACAGAACAGCAATTGTGTGTACAACCATGATGCTTGCATGTGCAAAACCGGTTTTTTTACTCCACCACCGACGAGGGGATTAGCGCTGAAATCGGCCTTTCCGAGTCGGATTTGGGGTAGTGTGGATGGAATTTGACGGTATTGGCCTCCGGGAGCTATCCCAGAGTGCTCCATTGTGACCGCTCTGGACAGCACTCTCAACTCAGATGCACTGACCATTTAGACAGGAAAAGCCCCGCGAACTTTTGAATTTCATTTCCTGTTTGCCCAGCGTGGAGAGCACAGGTGACCACGCAGAGCTCATCAGCACAGGTAACCATGATGGAGTCCCAGGATCGCAAAAGAGCTCCAGCATGGACCGAACGGGAGGTACGGGATCTGCTCGCCATATGGGGAGACGAATCAGTGCTAGCTGAACTCCGTAGCAGTAAACGAAATGGCAAAATATTAGAAAAAGTCTCAAAGGCCATGAAGGACAGAAGCCATAACAGGGATGCACAGCAGTGCCGCGTGAATGTTAAGGAGCTAAGGCAAGCCTACCACAAAGCCAGAGAGGCAAATGGAAGGTCCGGGGCAGAGCCGCAGACATGCCGCTTCTACGCGGAGCTGCATGCCATGCTAGGGGGTGCAGCCACCACTACCCCAAACGTGTGCTTTGACTCCATCAATGGAGAATCATGCAACAGGGAAGGGGGTTTGGGGTACGAGGAAGATGATGATGAAGACAATGAAGATAGCTCACAGCAAGGAAGCGGAGAAACCGGTTTCCCCAACAGCCAGGATATGTTTATCACCCTGGACCTGGAACCAGTAACCCCCGAACTCACCCAAGGCATGCTCCCAGACCCTGAGGGCTCACAAGGGACCTCTGGTGAGTGTACCTTTGTAAATATTACACATGATTTAAAAGCAAGCGTGTTTAATGATTAATGATTAATTTGCCCTGGCAATCGTGGCCAGTACAGCTACTGGAAAAGTCTGTTAACGTGTATGGGGATGGAGCGGAAATCCTCCAGGGACATCTCCAGAAAACTCTCCTTCATGTACTCCCAAAGCCTTTGCAAAAGGTTTCTGGGGAGGGCTGCCTTATCCCATCTGCCATGGTAGTACACTTTACCACGCCAGGCCAGTAGCACGTAGTCTGGAATCATTGCATAACAAAGCATGGCAGCATATGGTCCCGGTGTTTGCTGGCATGCAGACAACATCCATTCCTTATCTCTCTTTGTTATCCTCAGGAGAGTGATATCATTCACGGTCACCTGGTTGAAATGGGGTGATTTTATTAAGGGGACATTCAGAGGTGCCCGTTCCTGCTCGGCTGAACAGAAATATTCCCCACTGTTAGCCACGCGGTGGGGGGGAGGGGTGAAGTGATCATCCCAGAGAATTGGGTGTGGGGGGGGTGGAGGAGGGTTAGTTGGGTTTGTGCTGCATGTTAACCCGGAAACTGCAGCCCCTCCTTTTACATTGCAAACCCATTTTAAATGGCCAACCCAACGGGTGCTTGGTATGGGAAATGAGGGCGTTGCTGTTTGAAACCATTCCCACATGTTATGAAGGTTAAAAAAGCCAAAAGACTGTGGCTTACCATGGCTGCCTGCAAGCCGAATTCTGTTGCCTGGCACTGCGTGAGTGATCTCTCACACCAAACTGGCAGGCCCTCAATATAAGAAGAAAAATGCGACCTTGTAACGAAAGCACATGTGCTGTGTAATGTGAACAGCAAAATTTAACATGAAAGAGTGTACCCATTGTTCTCTAAAATGTGTCTTTTTTAACCACCTCTCCCATCTCCTCCACCAGCTGCAAATGTTTCTCCTTCGCAGAGACTAGTGAAGATTAGAAGGAGAAAACGGCGGACTCGGGATGATACGTTCTCGGAGCTCCAGATGTCCACCCACACTGACAGAGCACAGCAGAATGCGTGGAGGCAGTCAATGTCAGAGTGCAGAAAAGCACAATATGAACGAGAGGAGAGGTGGCGGGCTGAATTGCGGGCTGAAGAGAGCAAGTGGCGGGCTGAAGAGGATAGGTGGCGTCAGATTGCTGACAGAAGGCAAGAGTCGATGCTCCGGCTGCTGGAGCATCAAACTGATATGCTCCAGCATATAGTTGAGCTGCAGGAAAGGCAGCAGGAGCAGAGACCGCCGAAACAGCCCCTGTGTAACCAACAGCCCTCCTCCGCAAGTTCCATAGCCTCCTCACTCAGACGCCCAAGAACGTGGTGGGGGGGCCTCCGGCCACCCAGCCACTCCACCCCAGATGATTGCCCAGGAGCAGGATCAGAAGAGATGGCAGTTGTGGCATGTGCATGGAGCAGCCAGAGATCAATTGTTGCTGTTGGACTTAAAAGCAGGCTTTGCTGACTTCCGTGGCCAATTAAGTGGAGTGATCAATCAGACAGACCTGCTATGGCTCAGCTGTGCTCGCAGACTACCCAGAGACTGGGCAGGCACTGCTGCAAGGCTTTATTTCTAACACACTGTAATTCCCCCAGGTGGACAGTGCAGGTGTGAACTAAGGGTATGTCTACACAGAACAAAAATTCTACACAGCAATGAAACAGCCCCGCAGTCAGAGCCCCACAAGCTCAAGTCAGCTGGCACGGGCCAGCCACTGTTTTTTCTTTGCTGTACAGACATACCCTAAAAGGTTCCAACTTCGCATTAGCGTTGTCCTGTTCGAAGAGGTCACATTAATGCAAACTAGGAACCTTTTAGTATGTCCTTGCAGTGTCCACATGGGGGAGTTACAGCCTAGCACTTTGGTGCACATTGCTGTTCACAACCCCATAGTCCTAATTATGGGGCAGTGCAAGAGATTAATCGAAACTGGGTTAAATTGTATTATGTCTGGTGAGTGAATATTATGTTATGTGTTGCTTAAGCTACGAAGATAAGCGGTAACTAATGAAAGGGAAACAAAAATAGCTCAATGCCTATGAACATTGTACGTGTTAAAAGCAACAGAGGGTCCTGTGGCACCTTTAAGACTAACAGAAGTATTGGGAGCATAAGCTTTCGTGGGTAAGAACCTTCACTTGCATCTGAAGAAGTGAGGTTCTTACCCACGAAAGCTTATGCTCCCAATACTTCTGTTAGTCTTAAAGGTGCCACAGGACCCTCTGTTGCTTTTTACAGATTCAGACTAACACGGCTACCCCTCTGATATTGTACGTGTTGGCTATTTTCATTTTATACAGTGATTTCCATGAGCATCAAAGCTATAAGAATATGCTTAAGAGAGATTATATAGAGGAATTATTTTCTACAAGTTGGACTGTTTTGTTATATAAAAAAATATAATGAGAACTGATCATTTTAAAATAAAAATTGCAATCATATTAAAGGTAAATGGAGTTGAACTCCCACCCCCGTTATGTTAAGAACTTATGTGACATGCATTATTTCAGCAATGCAAGTTGGTTTGGAAGTCAGTAACAAAGAGAAAAGGGAATGTAGCAGGAATGAGATAATTTATACCAATACAATGTATTAAGTTATACACATTGGGAATTAGACATTCACTTTGTGAATATTTTTAGCTGCCCTGTGTTGCATGGTGCAGGCAATTTTCTTATGTACAAGAAAAGGACAAAAGAGAAGAACTATCATTAAAGGGTAAATTCTTCTACTGTAAACACCAGAGGCCTGGGACTATGCAGTGATCAGGGGCCATCCAGGCAGGCAGAGGGTATATCTGCACTGCAATTAAAAACCCACAGCTAGCCTGAACCAGCTGACTTGGGCTAAGGAGCCACTTAACTGTGGTGTAGGCATTTGGGATCAGGCTGGAGCTGGAGCCCTGCCTGTAGGACCCTATGAAGTGGGGGCAGGGATCCCAGAACTCGGGCTGCAGCCCATGCCCAAATGTCTCCACTGAAATTAAATAACCCCTTAGCCCGAGCCCAAGTCAGCTGGCACAGGCCAGCCACAGGTTTCTAATTGCAGACATACACAGAGTGATCTACTCTGCAAAGGCAGAAGCATCTGGCAGATAATACATTGCCCCATTCATGACCCCTGTTATGGATTATTGTTTACTACATGCATTATAGTATCACCTGGAGGCCTCAACCAAGATCCCATTGTTGTAAATGCTATATATACACAAAATAAAAGGCAGAGCCTTGAAGAGTTTATGTGAAATAGACATTACATTAAATAGGCAAGACAAAGGAAGCATTGTCATCTTCACTTTCCAGATGGGGAATAGAAGCAAAGAGAGATAAAGTGACTTGCTCATGGTCACACAGGAATGTTGAAGCACAGCCAAGCACTGAACCCAATTCTTATGAGTCTTAACCTCAAGCCCATCCTTTCTCTCAAGAATAATGAGTTTCTTTCAAAGGCAGAGTGTCTTGGTTAAAAGCAGTCTGGAAAATGGCTTATTCCTCAAAGTGGGAAATTCCATAGGAAATGCCCATTTTTAATGTCGTTTGTTCAGGTTTATAATAAAAAAAACCATCTGAACATTTTCAGTTTTCAACAACCAAACAATGAAAAAAATGTGAAGATGTTTTGTTTTTTTGGCCACTGAAAATGGCAGCCAGTCAAAAAGGTGTTGCCCAAGTGTCCAAAAATTGACTGCCAAAATCCCACCCCCAAATTTTCTTTTTGTCAAAATTTTTGAGAAAGTGGGGGATCCAAGCTTCCCTGACAGCACTAGTCTTAATTTTTTTCCTCACATGGATCTTTTCTAAATAGAATAAATGCTGTAGACAAACAGAGAAGTTTGGGCAATGGATTAGCTTTTAGATTGTTTACAGTTTGATCAACTGATCACACCCTGCCTATTTGTTTATTTCTGTTTTTAACTTACTCTTGCAGCGGCGGAGTTAGCTATCAGGAGGGAAACCTTGTCCGTCAAGCTCCAACGTAAATGAGGAGTTATAATTCTAGGTTGGGGAGACCAAGGCGGAGTATCTAGGATTTGAACTTCAATTGCCAAAGAATCTAGCTATTTAAATTCTGATGCTTAGGCAACTAAATCATCTCCTGAATATGACCAGTCATGATCGTGTGGCCTTCTAAGCGGGCAGAGCCAAGCTGTACACAGGTATAACAGAGCAGAATTTGGCCCGTGGAATTTAACCTGAGTGACAGGCAGAAGGCAGCTTAGTTGAATTGTCTTCTGCAGAAGCTTTATTTTGTGAACTAGACTTCTGTATGAGTGATGTTTTTCTTTCAAGTGTGAAGAATTTTTGTTTTCTGTATCAACAAATGAGCTAAAGAGAATGTAGATTTGTTCAAATGTAGGTTGGCTAGAAACTTGTATGTGGATTTGTATCTCCTCAGGCCAGTGGATCCAAACTGTTTTCATAGTGTGAAAGACATCTTCATGAAGAGTTTACCTCATGGCTCATATCTTGGGAACCACTGCTTTGGGGAATTTGAAACCTTCACAGTAAAAGTCTGTATTCAGGTGTCTACAACAGGAGCTACAGGCACACATCGGAGGCAGAATTTGTGCCTCATTGGTTGCTTGTTTATGTTTTATGCTTTGCCATGACTCATGAGCCAAGGACAGTGTTTGTTGTGCTGACCCTGGAGCATGTCAGGAGGCAGATTGAAACTCTGAGGGGCCTAATTTGCCCCCTGGGTATTTCTTCACACAATGCACAGTCAACTTGTGGACCTCTTTGCCAGAGGATGTTGTGAAGGTCAAGACTACAACAGAGTTAAAAAAAGAACTAGATAAGTTCATGGAGAATAGGTCCATCAATGGCTATTCGCCAGGATGGGCAGGGATGTAAAACCAAGCTCTGAAGTGTCTTAGCCTTTGTTTGCCAGAAGCTGGCAATGGGCAATGGGGGATGGATCACTTCATAATTATCTGTTCTTTTCATGCCCTCTGGGGCACCTGGCATTGGCCATTGTTGGAAGACAGGAGACTGGGCTAGATGGACTATTGGTCTGACCCAGTACGGCCGTTCTTATGAGTTCCTCCTTGCTCTGAGGGGGAAGTGCTCTGCACTACAGCAGCAGCTACACTGCTACCCATATGTGTATGAAAGGGGGAAGTTGCAGCTCTCCAGAGAGTACATCTTTCCCATAATATTATGCACAGGGTAAGAAACCCATTGGGAGCTCAAGGAGGCAATTTATGCCCTTGCTTTCCAATGTAGCAATGTAACCCAGGTGACAATTTGGCCCTTTATAAGTCATTGGCAACTGTGGGACAATATTTTAATTGCTGTTTTTCACATATGATAGTGGCATTATATTTCTGCCTTGCACTTCATTGCAGGCCACAATCCTTAAGAATGCAAGGACCTGCAGTAACAAATTTTGCATTTTTTCCTTTGTGCATTGCAAGATCTGTAAATTAATTCCATTTTTCCCCGATAGACACTTCTTTTGTGCATTAACCATGATTGGCTTACCTTGGACATTAGGCTGTAATTAAACTACTTGTCAAACAGAGGAAAAGAGTTAAGGATACAGCCTAGCCTATAATTTTCTCCCAGTGTATTTAAATTAAATGTCCATTCTAGTTGCATTCTCCTTTTTTCCTTTCAGTTTTGACTTCTTATAATTACTTTTCTTTATAGTTCAAAAAGAGCTCCTAACATGCACGGCAATTACGGTAAACATGATTAACTGACATAGAAGGGTTAAAAGGTTTTTTTCTCCTGTTATCAATGCACAGGCATATTACTACCCAGTTTAACACAATTAGAAGCTCTCGTCAGGTTCAGATCTCACCGAAATACTATGGGTGCTGCTGGGTAGGGCTAAGGTGCTTTTTCACAATATATCCAATTCCTGCATAACATTTACCCATCCTCCACCTGAGTCTAATCTAATTCTTTAGCCTTTTAACAGTCGTGAGCACTAAAATTAACTATAGCCTATAGGCAATGGTCCAACAGAACAAAGTCTAGCTTAGCCTGTTCCATTTTCTTCTTCTTTATTGAACTGAGGCTTGAAATTGGCAGCTGCATAAGAAGACATGATTGCAATGTTGCATCAAAGCCCATTTCCTATGCAGCTCACGTTTTCCCTGGGCTCTCTATCACTTTGTGCTGACAGCAAGAATGGGTGCAAAGATTTACTGACTGACACTGCAAAGTTGCCGTTGCCAGGAGTGGGAGACACCCTAATGATGTGCAACCTTGCTGAACCGGCAAAGAGAGAGACACTGTTTCCATGGATACACAGTAATATCTCTTATGTACAACATCTTTGTATCGTCTTCCCATCTGAGTCCATGCTGCAGATAGTGGCTGATTATGTCTCATTTAATTATTTAGTGCCTCCCAAGCTATTAATCAGTGAAAATGCAAATAGGAATGTGCCTTTGTAAATACTATTCCAGGAGTGTGCTAGGAATGTCTGATGTACACAAAATAACATGTCACTCTCTGCCCATTCCTACCAGTTGGGGATGATAGAAGCAGAGAGACCCTGAATGTGCATTGTCTGGGCATCAGTATGTTCAGAAACAGTAACTATTCTTACAGCTAGCTCGTTTTGGTGTTTGGCAAATAAACCCGGTACAGTCCCTAGATTGTGAGCTCTTTGATGCAATTTTCTTTGTTACATGTCTGAACAGTGCCTAGCACAATAGGAGCATGATCTTTGTTTGCGGGTTCCTAGATGCTACCATAATACAAATAAGTAATAGTACTAATTGAAAAATCTGTCAAAGTAAGAGGGTGAGAGAACCAAAAAATATCTCTTTATATTTCTCACTGTTATTGGAATTTGTATATCTGAAAAAATGTCTCCAAAGCTGAGAGGTAAAATACCTGGGGCCCTGTTCTCTTCCTCCAAGATACAGGTGACTGCAGTGGGGCTTACTGTGTGTGAGACTAGGTAGTGGTTAATAACATACAGGAGGAGGAGAGCTCAGTGGTTTGAGCATTGGCCTGCTAAACCTAGGGTTCTGAGTTCAATCCTTGAGGGGGCCTGTCAAGGCTGCTTCCCCACTCTGAACTTTAGGGTACAAATGTGGGGGCCTGCATGAAACTTCTAAGCTTAACTACCAGCTTCTCTGGTCCACTGCCACCACTCCCAAAGTGCTAATTCCCTTCCCTGGGTAGCCTTGGGAGACTCTTCACCAATTCCCTGGTGAATACAGATCCAAACCCCTTGGATCTTAGAACAAGGAGAAATTAACCATCTCCCCTCCTTTCTCCCACCAACTCCTGGTGGATCCAGATCCAACCCCCTTGGATCTAAAAACAAGGAAAAATCAATCAGGTATTAAGAAAAAGGCTTTTAATTAAAGAAAAGAAAGGTAAAAGAAAACCCTCTGGGAGAGATTAGCATACCAGCTACTCTCACAGACAACAGATTCCAAACACAGAGGATGTTCCCCTGGGCAAAACCTTAGTTACAGGGAAAAAAAATACTCAAATACCCAATTTGACTATTCCTCTAATTGCACAAGACAGGTTACAAAGAAATAAACATAAACCTATTTATTTCCTTCACTAATACTCACTACTTAATAAGAGGCTGAATTCTGGAGCTTTTCCACTCCGGTCCAAAGTGAAACTTAACAGACAAAGGGGACTTTCCTCCTTCCCTTTGAACCATCTTGTCCTCCCATTGGTTCCTCTGGTCAGGTGTCAGCTAGGCTAGGTGAACTTCTTAACCCTTTACAGGTAAAAGAGGCATTAACCCTTAACTTTCTGTTTATGACAGGGCCACTTAGGGATCTGGGTCAAAAGCAATACTTGGTCCTGCTAGTGAAGGCAGGGGGCTGGACTCGATGACCTTTCAGGGTCCCTTCCAGCTCTATGAGATAGGTATATCTCCATATATTAGTCACTTATCTCAAAATAACATAATGAGATTTGATGAGGTTTAAAATTATAAGAAATACAGGCGTTATAGAATCATAGAATCATAGAATATCAGGGTTGGAAGGGACCTCAGGAGGTCATCTAGTCCAACCCCCTGCTCAAAGCAGGACCAATTCCCAACTAAATCATCCCAGCCAGGGCTTTGTCAAGCCGGGCCTTAAAAACCTCCAAGGAAGGAGACTCCACCACCTCCCTAGGTAACGCATTCCAGTGCTTCACCACCCTCCTAGTGAAATAGTGTTTCCTAATATCCAACCTAGACCTCCCCCACTGCAACTTGAGACCATTGCTCCTTGTTCTGTCATCTGTCACCATTGAGAACAGCCGAGTTCCATCCTCTTTGGAACCCCCCTTCAGGTAGTTGAAGGCTGCTATCAAATCCCCCCTCATTCTTCTCTTCTGGAGACTAAACAATCCCAGTTCCCTCAGCCTCTCCTCATAAGTCATGCGCTCCAGACCCCTAATCATTTTTGTTGCCCTCCGCTGGACTCTTTCCAATTTTTCCACATCCTTCTTGTAGTGTGGGGCCCAAAACTGGACACAGTACTCCAGATGAGGCCTCACCAATGTCGAATAAAGGGGAACGATCACGTCCCTCGATCTGCTGGCAATGCCCCTACTTATACAGCCCAAAATGCCGTTAGCCTTCTTGGCAACAAGAGCACACTGTAGACTCATATCCAGCTTCTCGTACACTGTGACCCCTAGGTCCTTTTCTGCAGAACTGCTACCTAGCCATTCGGTCCCTAGTCTGTAGCAGTGCATAGGATTCTTCCGTCCTAGGTGCAGGACTCTGCACTTGTCCTTGTTGAACCTCATCAGGTTTCTTTTGGCCCAATCCTCTAATTTGTCTAGGTCCCTCTGTATCCGATCCCTACCCTCTAGTGTATCTACCACGCCTCCTAGTTTAGTGTCATCGGCAAACTTGCTGAGAGTGCAGTCCACACCATCCTCCAGATCATTAATAAAGATATTAAACAAAACCGGCCCCAGGACCGACCCTTGGGGCACTCCGCTTGAAACTGGCTGCCAACTAGACATGGAGCCATTGATCACTACCCGTTGAGCCCGACGATCTAGCCAGCTTTCTATCCACCTTATAGTCCATTCATCCAGCCCATACTTCTTTAACTTGGCAGCAAGAATACTGTGGGAGACCGTATCAAAAGCTTTGCTAAAGTCAAGGAATAACACATCCACTGCTTTCCCCTCATCCACAGAGCCAGTTATCTCATCATAGAAGGCAATTAGGTTAGTCAGGCACGACTTCCCCTTGGTGAATCCATGCTGACTGTTCCTGATCACTTTCCTCTCCTCTAAGTGTTTCATAATTGATTCCTTGAGGACCTGCTCCATGATTTTTCCAGGGACTGAGGTGAGGCTGACTGGCCTGTAGTTCCCCGGATCCTCCTTCTTCCCTTTTTTAAAGATGGGCACTACATTAGCCTTTTTGCAGTCATCCGGGACCTCCCCCGATCGCCATGAGTTTTCAAAAATAATGGCTAATGGCTCTGCAATCTCATCCGCCAACTCCTTTAGCACCCTCGGATGCAGCGCATCCGGCCCCATGGACTTGTGCACGTCCAGTTTTTCTAAATAGTCCCAAACCACTTCTTTCTCCACAGAGGGCTGGTCACCTTCTCCCCATATTGTGCTGCCCAGTGCAGCAGTCTGGGAGCTGACCTTGTTTGTGAAGACAGAGGCAAAAAAATCATTGAGTACATTAGCTTTTTCCACATCCTCGGTCACTAGGTTGCTTCCCTCATTCAGTAAGGGGCCCACACTTTCCTTGACTTTCTTCTTGTTGCTAACATACCTGAAGAAACCCTTCTTGTTACTCTTAACATCTCTTGCTAGTTGCAACTCCAAGTGTGATTTGGCCTTCCTGATTTCACTCCTGCATGCCTGAGCAATATTTTTATATTCCTCCCTGGTGATTTGTCCAATCTTCCACTTCTTGTAAGCTTCTTTTTTGCGTTTAAGATCAGCAAGGATTTCACTGTTTAGCCAAGCTGGTCGCCTGCCATATTTACTATTCTTTCTACACATCGGGATGGTTTGTTCCTGCAACCGCAATAAGGATTCTTTAAAATACAGCCAGCTCTCCTGGACCCCTTTGCCCTTCATGTTATTCTCCCAGGGGATCCTGCCCATCTGTTCCCTGAGGGAGTCAAAGTCTGGTCCAAAGTTATGGTCAATACAAACAAATTATAAATATGTTAAGCACATTAAAAAAAACATCCTGTGAATCTCTATGAAACTAACAAAATATGGTTCATTTGATTCTCAACATTGTGAATAGGCTGGTTCTCACCATTGGCATTACCCTTCTGTCTGAACCTGAGCTAAAAATCACTGAAGTCAGGACAAAGACTCCCACTGACTATAGTTCAAGAAGCCCCTGTCAGATATTCCTTTAAAAACAAAATTAAGCTGGAAAGAAAATACTTTTACCCCTTTGCCCACTAAATATCAACAAATCACTCTTCTTCCTTGTGACTCATACCTTACATTCTCTATCCCTGCAGCTTTCATAATTAACCATTTCCCCAGATTTGAAATGTCACAGTCATAGTCACTGAGTACCATGCCACATGTACAGTTACAGCAGTAGAAATAGCACAGGCTACATGAAAGAAAGGAATGGTCTTTTGCGTTCAGGTGTGTTTTCTGAGTGGTTAATTATGATACTAGCATTAATTCCTTTAGGTGGGGAAGGTGAGTTATTTCAATGTACTTGCAACTGCAGGAAATACAGCAATAGCCAGAGAGAGAGAGAGAGAGAGAGAGAGAGGGTATTTGCAATACCAGCTTCTTTCTAGCCCCTCATTTTGGTAACTCAGGTGAATAATTTTGTCAAATGGTAGAACAAGTGGGAAGTCCAGAGAACACAAAGGTGATCTGATCTATTTTAAATGACAGTTACTTTACATTATGAATTTTTTTAAAATGCCCCCTTCTATAGTATTTGTATGAGCCCAGTCCAAAGCCCATTGAAGTCAATGGGAGTCTTTATATTGACTTCAATGGGCTTTGGACCAGGTACTACATATAGTTAAGTCAATGGCAATATGTGCACATCAAACTCTGTTTTACCCCTTTGCTTTATTTAGAATGAAATCCACTTGTTTTAAAATATGTTTAGATGTTTGTGTATATATGTTCCATAAAAGACATACAAATACAAACAGCAGTTTGAGGGGAGATAACTGAAAAGATACAAAAAGTATCTCCTAGAAAGTATGATGCATACATTTACAACACAATGTTAGTTAAAACCCTCTGGGAAATCCTTCTGTGATAAGAGCCAGAACACCTGGAGTTTTGCTACAAGATACGATGAATCTTTGCAAAAGATATTCATGGCAAAGAAATACAATTGGCCCAGGAGCTGCAGATATGACTTGTTATTCATCAGTCCAGCAAAGAAAACAAAGTTGTTTTTCAGGCCTGATTCTGTAACCCTTACTCATGTTGTGTAAGTATTTAATCACATGAGTAACCTCATAGTCAGAGGTGCAACTTGAATGAGTCGCTTCTGCTGAATGGCGGTAAAGGCTGAAGAATTGTGCTCTCAGGTATCAATTCTCTATGTTATTCCAGACAAATGAATAACGCTGTGATGGAGCCTACCTCCAAGATGTTCCCTTGTGGCCCAGCAGGGCACTTCTCAACCTGTCATGGGGTCTCCAATGGTTATTTGCCATCTCTCACAGGGCCAGTGCAGTGGTGCTATAACCCTTCAGCTAAGGCATACTTGAGTCCCAGCCTTTCCAGGATATTAAAGTCCAGAAACAAAGAAATGCTAAAATCAGGGTCATCAAAGGAGTTTCAAGCAGCACCCCACCCTCTTTTTTCTGGGATTGTCTTCATGTAGCCAGTCCTTAAAATCAGTCTCCCTAGGCCAGGTGACCCCATCCACCAGGAGACTCATCTAGGTAGCAAGTTGTCTCCAGCTCTTAGCTGAAACAAGGATACCCAAACCAAACGAGAAGCAGAGCTCAGCTCTCCTTCCTAGTCAGCCCTGGGCTTTCTTCTTTAACTCTCCTTTCTACCCCTGACACCTGCTGCAGGAGTAGCAGGGTAGAGTCAAGCAGAGTCAACTGGAAAAGAGTAGGTCCATGGAAGTTAAGGCCCAGATCCATACCAATATTTAGGTTCCTAACTTTCTAATAGAAGATTGGGCCTGCTCTTTTCCAGTAATGAAGATGAAATAAGAACATAAGAATGGCCCTATTGGGTCAGACCAAAGTTCCATATAGCCCAATATCCTGTCTTCTGACAGTGTCCAGTGCCAGGTGCCCCAGAGGGAATGAACAGAACAAGTAATAATCAATTGAGCCATCCCCTGTTGCTCATTCCCAGCTTCTGGCAAACAGGTTGGGAACACCATCCCTGCCCATTCTGGCTAATAGCCATTGATGGACCTATCCTCCATGAATTTATCTAGTTCTTTTTTGAACCCTGTTATGGTCTTGGCCTTCACAACATCCTCTGGCAAGGAGTTCCATAGGTTGACTGTACATTGTGTGAATAAATACTTCCTTTTATTTGTTTTAGACCTGCTGCCTATTAATTTCATTTGGTGACCACTAGTTCTTGTGTTATGAGAAGTAGTAAACAATACTTCCTTATCTACTTTCTCTACACCAGTCATGATTTTATAGATCTCAATCATATCTCCCCTTAGCCATCTCTTTTCCAAGCTGAAAAGTCCCAGTCTTATTAATCTCCTATTAATATGTTGAATAGGACTGGTTCCAATACAGATCCCTGGGGGACGCCACTATTTACCTCTCTCCATTCTGAAAACTGACCATTTATATGTACCCTTTGTTTCCTATCTTTTAACCAGTTACCAATCCATGAAAGCACCTTACCTCTTATCCCATAGCAGCTTACTTTGGGTAAGAGTCTTTGGTGAAGGACGTTTTCAAAGGCTTTCTGAAAATCTAAGTACACTATATCCACTGGATCCCCTTGGTACACATGCTTGTTGACCCCCTCAAAGAATTCTAATAGATTGGTGAGGCATGATTTCCCTTTACTAAAACCATGTTGACTCTTCCTCAACAAATTATGTTAATCTATATGTCTGACAATAGTGTTCTTTATTATAGTTTCAACCAGTTTGACTGGTAATGAAGTCAGGCTTACAGGCCTGTAATTACCGGGATCACATCTGGAGCCCTTTTTAAAAATTGGCGTCACATTAGCTATCCTCCAGTCATCTGGTACAGAAGCTGATGTAAATGATAGGTTACAGACTACAGTTAGTAGTTCTGCAATTTCACATTTGAGTTCCTTCAGAACTCTTGGGTGAATACCATCTGGTCCTGGTGACTTATTGCTGTTTAATTTACCAATTTGTTCCAAAACCTCCTCTAATGATACCTCAATCTGGGATAGTTCCTCAGATCTGTCACCTAAAAAGAATGGCTCAGGTTTGGGAATCTCCCTCACATCCTCAGCCGTGAAGACCAATGCAAATAATTAATTTAGTTTCTCTGTAATGGCCTTACCATCCTTGAGTGCTCCTTTAGCACCTCGATCGTCCAGTGGCCCCACTGGTTGTTTAGCAGGCTTCCTGCTTCTGATGTACTTAAAAAAAAAATTGCTATTATTTTTTGAGTCTTTGGCTAACTGTTCCTTAAATTCTTTTTTTGGCCTTCCTAATTATATGTTTACACTTCAATTGCCAGAGGTCTTTCTATTTTCCTCACTAGGATTTAACTTCCACTCTTTAAAGGATGCCTTTTTGCCTCTCACTGCTTCTTTTACTTTGTTATTTAGCCACGGTGGCTCTTTTTTGGTTCTCTTGCTATGTTTTTTAATTTGGGGTATACATTTAAGTTGAGCCTCTGTTATGGTGTCTTTAAAAAGTTTCCACGCAGCTTGCCGAGATTTCACTTTTGGCACTGTACCCTTTAATTTCTGTTTAACTAACCTCCTCCTTTTTGTGTAGTTCCCCTTTCTGAAATTAAATGCTACAGTGTTGGGCTGCTGTGGTGATTTTCCTGCCACAGGGATATTACATTTAATTATATTATGGTCACTATTACCAAGCGGTCCAACTATATTCACCTCTTGGACCAGATCCTGTGCTCTACTTAGGACTAAATCAAGAATTGCCTCTCCTCTGGTGGGTTCTAGGACCAGCTGCTCCAAGAAGCAGTCATTTAAGGTGTCAAGAAACGTTCTCTCTGCATCCTGTCCTGAGGTGACATGTATCCAGTCAATTTGGGGACAATTGAAATCCCCCATTATTATTGAGTTTTTTATTTTAATAGCCTCTCTAATCTCCCTGAGCATTTCATAGTCACTATCACCATCCTGGTCAGGTGGTCGGTAATATATCCCTTCCACTATATTCTTCTTATTAGAGCATGGAATTTCTATCCATAGAGATTCTATGGCACAGTTTGATTCATTTACGATTTTTACTGCATTTGATTCTACGCTTTCTTTCACATATAATGCCAGTCTCCCACCAGCACGACCTGTTCTCTCCTTCCGATATATTTTGTACCCTGGTATTACTGTATCACATTGATTATCCTCATTCCAAGTTTCTGTGATGCCTATTATATCAATATCCTCATTTAATACAAGACACTCTAGTTCACCCATTTTATTATTTAGACTTCTAGCATTGGTATATTCTGTTGGAGAGTGATGTGCTAGAAGAGGAAGTGCTGAAATAAACTGATAAATTTAAGAGCAACAAGTCACCAAAACAGGATGGCAGCCATCTAACAGGGCTGACAAACTTTTAGAATGAAGCAGCTGACAGAATATGCAATCTTTTATCAAAAATATGCAATCCTGCATCAAAATTATCTACTGCACCAGAGGAATAGATACAACTTATGCTACCCTCTATCTTTTAAAAAGGTTCTAGGACTGAGTGGGGTTGATTTTAATGAATGTTTGGAGCCTAAATACCTTTTGTGGATCTGGGCCTATATCCCCAACATCAGAAGGTTAAGATTTTCCATGTTTCACCAAAGCAACTCCCATTAGTACTACCAGTTGTACATTTCTAATATGGTTCTCAGAGATTAGTAGTATCCAAGACAGCAGCAATTTGGTGCATAGGCTGCTGCCTCAACCCAATTAATATCCAACACATAATTTAATCCACATTTGGGAGACACAGATGGGTATATCAAAAATCAGCTCCAAGCTTCTAACATATTTATTTGTTATTTTTTCACTACCCTCTTGTATGCCACTTTAAAGACAATAGGATACATTCTGCACTGGCTAGAATTCAATGGTACCCCACTGAATTATCACAAGGGATATAAATCAGCCTAGAATTTAACCTATAACCATTTATTATTTTGTGTATATATATATATATCACAGAACCAGGCTGAAAAAAGTAACTTCCTTTGTAGGACAGAATGTTATATATCATGCTGATAAGGCTCTCTGTATTAATTATTCAGGGATTATCATTCATTACCCACCTTTGGCTGGATTTCTGCACTGCAGTACTGAAATGCTAGCTGCACTGCCGATGCCTTAATATAGAATGTTAAGCCTCATTAACATTGCTTCCTAGTGATTATGTAAGAATATTTCATTCAAAAATGCTGTTTTAAGACAAAATTATTAAGCAAGCTGTGTGCACTGAAAGCACTGGAATGTCTGACAAACAGATACATTGAAAAACAATGCCTGATAGAAGGGACACTACCTAATGTATGCCCATTAGGAGCATTAAAGATAAGAGTTGCTTGATATTGCTATTGTAAATCTAGTTTTATAGGAGGGATTCTTAAAGAGAAATGTCTGATTTACTGGTTTTTAGCAGACTGGTAAGGGTCCATCATTGTTAAAAATTTTAAAGGGAAGCATATTTTTTTATTAAAATTTATATCACCAACTTTGGGTTTGCATCACTGCTTTCTCCCTTTACACATCTGGGATAATGACCACTTGCCAAATCACAACAACACTGGGATTCAGCTCCCAGTGTTCCCAAATGGTTTATCGTTAGTCTGTTGGTGATGGAGTGAGAGACACTAAAGCCAAAGCATTGTAATATAGAGTTCTGTGTGTGTGTGTAGTGAGAGGGGAGAATTAGTAAATGGCTGGCTCAGATTTTACTAACGAGCGTGCTAGACAGGGCCAGCCCTAGCTATTCTGGGTCCGTACGCAGGCCCCCCGTGGGGGGCTGTGTGGGGCCCCAGGCCTCCATGGGGGATGGGGAGGTTGGCCCCAGGCCTCCGTGTGGGCTGGTTTGGGGAACAGGGAGGAACCACCCCCCAGCACTCACTGACGGCACAGCTGGGGCCGGGCTGCTGCACTTCCCGCTGCCGGTGAGTGCAGGTCCAACCCTGCTGCACTCATCAGGGGAGTGGGGTGGTGCTGGGGCGGAACAGGAGCGGGAAGAGGTGGGGCAGGCGCTAGAGCAGTGCCCTACACAGCTGCGTACTTTGCATATGGGTAAGGACGGCCCTGGCGCTAGAGTACATTTTGCCATTTCTTTCTCAGTATAACTGATCAGTAATTAAAACAACTCCTGTTGCTAGTGCAAGGTTAATGTTCATCAGGTTCTCTGTTTTAAAATGTTGACTTTCTTTTTCATTTACCTATTCCCTATTGCACACATCCACTCCTTTCACATTAGATTTCTCCTTCCGATATTCTCATGCATTCTGATATCACGTTGCTGTACGAATACATTGTGCTTCCATTGAAATGTGTACTATAAATAGAATATGTTTGAAAATTGTTTTTCCTCCACTTCCTCAACAGCCAAATATAAAACATTTTATCCCGCATGAAGACCAAAAGAGGAGGTCTCCTCAAAAAATTAAAATGGATTTGTATCTGAATCCCAGAAGTAGGATTGAATCAGCATTCACAATTCAAAGCTATAATTTACTGCCAAAACTCGCTAAATGCTGGGGAAGTTAATACTCAGATCGGGATTTCAACCCCTCAAGGTGGGTGGTATTGTGTGCTGAGGTTTTGGTTCTGCCCATTATAGATATATGGGGCCAAATTTACAGCCTACAAGAGTCTAGAGGGAGTTTCAGCTGGCACAAGCTGCATCTCCTACTGGTCCCCTCAACCTGTACATTACGTCAACTGAGATTCCCTCTAGACTGTGCCTAGTGTCACTTAACTTAGACTCCCTGACCTTGTCTACACAAGAAATACTTGGGCTCACATAATGCTGCAACAATACAGCTCCACCATTAACAACAGTGGAAACTAGTGGACAGGATTCAGGGTTTTCTCCCACCCTTTCATCTAACCCTACTCTTGCTGGAGATATTGTTGTTGATCTTCTAGTGGGAAAGTATTGTGTTCTGCCATTTTGAAAACATGTTTAAAAATCAGGCCATTCCTCTCCGAGAACTAACAAAAGCATTTTGCCACTTTATTTGCACTGCCTGTCCAGAGTGGCTCAGTCCTGAACTTTGGCAGGACTGCCTCTAAGGGAAAGAGGTTAATTCCCACTCAATCTTTTAAGCAGTAGCTGCAAGTGCTCAGCACCTCTAAAAATTATTGACTGACTCTCACTCACTCCCGACATGTGTTGGCTTTGAACTATTGACCCGGGCCATATTTAATCCAATTACTGCTAGATGAAAAGCTCAGGGTCCCACTGCCAATCAGCTGAGCCATCCATTACCCCCTTCCCAAAGATTATAGCTCTGTATTCTTTTCTGTTAGAACACATGATATGACTCATTGAAATATTTGCTTTGTAATAAAAGTGTCTGAATAAAAACCGGCAAGACTCATTAGCAGTGATTTTAAAAGAAGTTTAAAAAAAATTTAAAATCTCAGAATTTAGAACTTTAGTATAGTATCTGGCCATGATACAATTATTTTATCACTATTTGCAGTAATAAAGGTTAATTTTCCATAGACTGGATTCCATCGACCACTCAGAGTCCCAAATTTCTTATCATTTTGAATACCTGAAAAATCGTAACATAGAGCATTTCCTTCTGTTTGTGGCATAGTAGACTATCCACTAGAGCTAGTTCTTCAGCACTTTACATTCCAAATTGGCATTTTGTATGGGGTCACAATGAGAAACAAGTTAAAGTTATGGGACATCTACTTGTGATCAGTCTATTTGCCTAATTAGAACTTAAGGGAAAAAATAATCATCTCCCCAAGTAGTTTTCCTCTGTTACAATGATTTTTTCCCTATACTTATATGTTGTTTTCTTCTATTCTTATAGCAGGACTGGATGTGCCATTGTGTAAACAAATCAGTCATTAAAAAAATTGCTTCATCTAGTCTTCTGAAACATGTGAGTGATACCACAGAGAAAAAGTACAATTTCATCTATATTGTATATTTTTAGTGTGTAGGTACAGATCACAATTCCTCACATGCTGTGTTTATGCTATTGACCTTAAGACAACTTGCAGAGATTACTCATTTCAGTTATGCAATATCATCAGTCTTTAGGTATGTGATGCTGATATTCCCTTAAGCAAACAGCAGATAGATTTTACCAAATTAGGGTGAAATATGTCAACTTGATGATTAGATGAGAGTAAACTAGTAAAATAGATGACAGAATTGCTTCTATATGACTAGAAATTAAACTAAATTCTAGACTGACTTTAAAGACATGCACAAGAAATCTAATTTTAGCAAAAATGATTCTTTATTGGCCATAGTTCACATTCTTGGACAGCTTAAAGTAAGATGTATACCAGAAATAAAGCCAAACATTATCACAGATAGCTGCTGTAAATAACATGTTTGCCATCAGGATGTGTATTGCAGTCAAATCTGTCAAACTTAATAAACCACATTTATTATAATTTACAAAACTAACAATGCCATAGCTTGGTAACACTGTTGTATTATTTAGAATGCAAAGAAGGGCTACAGGGAACTCACTGAGAGATATTTCCAGTTAGACTTTACTTTGATATTTCTCCTGAGTATGTGTCTTATGAGTCATATTGTAGCCCACTGCATAAGGACAGTAAAATGGCAGCACAAATAGGATGCAAAAGCATCATTGTTGTGCATTTGTACTGTAATCATTTGAAGACTCCCTATTCTAATCCCCTTGGGCAGAGTTTGCCTGTCAGGAGCATGTATAATCTGCAGTGTATGAGTGTGTGCGCACAGGGAACATTTCCAGGTCTATATAATCTACCTATTTGCCTCATTTACACTATTCTGGTTGGGGACGGGTGGCAGGCGAGCTCCCTCCTAACTGCGCTCCAAGCCATCCAGTGGAGCACGGGTCTGCTGCTCTATCTCGGCATTTACTTTTCCGCCACGCATCCTTCTCCGCCAGAGAACTGGAAGGATTTGGAGGCCAGGGTGGGTGACCGGCTGCGGAGATGGACGGGACTGCTCCGGTGTCTCTCCCTGTGAGGGAGGGCGCTGGTGCTGAACCAGCTCGTCCTGTCCATGCTCTGGCACTGGCTCAACACCCTGAGCCCGGCCCTGGGGATCCTGGCCAGGCTCCAGAGGACAGCCCTGGAGTTTTTCTGTCCAGGACTGCACTGGGTCTCTGCAGGGGTTCTGAGTCTTCCCCTGGAGGAGGGAGGACAGGGCCTGGTCTGTCTTTGTAGCCAGGTCCATGTCTTCCGCCTCCAGGCCCTGCAGAGACTCCTTTATGGTGCAGGTAGTCCGGCGTGGAGCACGTTGGTGCACGCCTTCCTCCGCCGCCTCCGAGGGCTCCGATACGACCGGCAGCTCTTTTTTCTTCACCCAAGAGATTTTCCGCGAGACCTCTCTGAGCTGCTGGTCTTCTACCAGGACCTCCTCCGGACCTGGAAGCTTTTTTCGGCGATCAGGTCCATTGTGGCCACTGAGGGCGCAGACCTGCTCGCGGAGCCCCTGCTACACAACCCCGATCTACGTGTGCAGCTGGTGGAGTCTCCCTCGGTGAGCCGGAGGTTAGTCCTGGCAGAAACCACCAGGGGGGACTGGGTGGATCCCAGTGCGCTCGGCCGGCACATGGGGCTCTCCACCCTTCCTACCCCCCTGCGTGTACTCCAGGAGGTGGGCGCTGCCTTGTCGCCCCCTTCTCTCATCTTCCTGCGGCAGGTCCTGGGAGAGGGCGCTCCCCGCCCACCCCTCACCCCGGGTCCTCCGGACCTTTTTATCGGGCCCCTGTTCCGCCAGCCCCCCCCCCCCCCGGTTTCCCCGTTCCCGTACTCCGAGCCGGCTGCACGCCCTGCAGCCAGTCCGGTTCCAAACCGCGCCCAGAGACAACCTGTACACGCTCATGCTCCACACACTGCATTTCCTCACCCTCGCGTCCCGCCCCAACACCAAATGGCAGGACTATTTACCACCTGTGGAGGGTGAGGAGCCCCGGTGGGCCAGCCTTTATTCCACCTTGGTCCCACGGCCCGCTGGGGACATCGGTTGGCAGCTCCTTCATGGAGCCGTGAGCACGGGCGTGTATCTGGCGCGGTTTACCCCCATTCCTGAGGATTGCCCCTTCTGCGGCGTGAGGGAGAACCTGGCGCACGCCTACCTCGAGTGCGCCAGGTTGCAGCCCCTGTTCCGGCTCCTCCAGAACCTCTTGTTGAAGTTCTGGCTGCACTTTTCCCCACACCTGTTCATTTTCGCACACCCTATCCATGGCCCCACGAAGTCGCGAGACCTCCTCATCAACCTCCTCCTGGCTTTAGCCAAAGTTACCATCTATAATACCAGGAGGAGGATGTTGGATGAGGGGGTGCTCTGCGACTGTGGGACCTATTTCCTTTCCTCCCTGGTCTCACACCTCCGGGCGGAGTTCCACTGGGCAGCATCCGCTGGCTTCCTTGACACCTTTGAGGAGCAGTGGGCGCTGTCCGGGTTTCTCTGCTCGGTGTCCCCATCTGGCACCCTTATTTTGAACCTTTGACCGTCACTTCACTTCGTTTTTTCATTAGTTGTCCCACGCAATTAGTTGGTTCCTGGGTCCAGTGGTCCCGCCCACTAGGCTGGGGGATGGGCCTTTAGAACCTCCCAGGTTTTTCCAATAAGGCCTCACTACACTATCTTTAAAAAGGGGAACAAAGAGAACATGGGGAATTATAGACCACTTCACCTAACTTCAATACCTGGAAAGATACTGGGAAAAAATTATTAAACAATCGGTTTGTAAGCACCTACAATAATAGGGTTATAAGTAATAGTCAACACGGAACTGTCAAGAACAAATCATGCCAAACCAACCTAATTTCCTTCTTTCACAGGGTTACTGGTTTAGTGAGTGGGGGGAAGCAGTAGACATGATATATCTTGATTTTAGTAAAGCTTTTGACACAGTACCACGTGAAATTCTCACAAGCAAATTAGGGACATGTGGTCTAAATAAAATTAATAAGGAGGGTGTGACAGATGACAATAATATGGACAAACCTTATGAAATTAAGATAAACTCATTGAATTAAATTTAAGTATTGGGGAACTCCACTGTATTGAAAATGCAAATGTTTGTGTATTGTTGTGGGATTGTATAGAACTTCTTTTTGAGGAAGGCAGGAGTAATGCAATCTCCATGAGATATTAGGAACTTCAAAAGATTTTTTGGAATAATATGCCTGAAGTTCATTACATAGGAAATACTTGGGTGTGAGAGGAATGCAAATTGTCCACCCTGAAACCAACCTGCACTTTGAGCAGACACCCATTGTCTTGCTGATTGCTTATTCAGAGTCTCTTCAAAGAAGAAAACTGGATAAACAAGGGACTTTCTTACTCATGAGTCTTCTTGTTCTGGGCAAAGGGGTGTTATGAATTTGAAACCACCGAGTGTTTTTAATGTTTTCTCTGCATTGCTTTTACCTGAGCAATAAAATGTTCTTGCTTAGAAATATTTGTGTGGAAGCTTAACTGGGGAAATCACACTGTTATTTGTCTCTGAATAGAAAGTAAAGCATAGATGCTGGCCTGTTTAGGCAGTCTGCCTTGCTGGGAAATAACACACTATAGAAAGAATATTGTGCACTCTGAAAATATGCTGGTCAGAAGGAAGAGAGACAAGTGTCTCCATCCATGAGAGGCAACAACTGGAGAGTGCATGCTTTTGCTGGACCCCTAAGAGGAAATACAGATGCAGTTTCCCTGAATTATGACACAGGGTGCACAACCAGTTGAAAAGTGCAGTTATCACTGGTTTGGTGTCAAACTGTGAGGGCATATCTAGTGGGATACTAGTCAATATTTTCATTAATGACTTGAATAATGGAGTGGCGACTATGCTCATAAAATGTGCAGATGACACCAGGTTGGGAGGGGTTGCTACTAGTTTGGAGACCAGGATTAGAATTCAAAATGACCTTGACAAATTGGAGAATTTGTCTTAAATCAACAAGATGAACTTCAGTAAAGATAAGTGCAAAGTACTTCACTGAGGAAGGAAAAATCAAATGCACAGCTACAAAATGGGGAATAGCTGGCTAGGTGGTAGTACTGCTGAAGAGGATCTGGGGGTTATAGTGGATCATAAATTGAGTATGTGTCACAAATGTGATGCAGTTGCGAAAAAGGCTAATATCATTCCGGAGTGTATTAACAGGAGTGTTATCTGTAAGACATGGGAGTTAATTTCCCTGCTCTACTCAACACTGGTGAGGCCTCAACTGGAATACTGGGTCCAATTCTGTATGCCACACTTTAGGAAAGATGGGGACAAATTGGAATCCAAAGGTTAGCTACAAAAATGATGAAAGGTTTAAAAAACCTGACCTCTGAGGAAAGGTTAAAAAAAATGGATATGTTTACTCTTGAGAAAAGAAGATTGAGGGGGACCGGATAATAGCCTTCAAATATGTTAAGGGCTGTCATAACGAGGACAGTGGTCATATCTACTGAAGGTAGGACAAGAAGTAGTGGGCTTAATCTGCAGCAAGGGAAATTTATTTTAGCTATTAGGAAAAACTTTCCATCTTAAGGGTAGTTAAGCCCTAGAATAGGCTTCCAAGGGAGGTTGTGGAATCCCCATGATGGGTGGATTTTAAGGTGCGCATCTGTCAGGAACAAACATCTGTCAAGGATGGTTTAGGTACATTTGGTCCTGCTTCAGCACAGGGGGCTGGACTTGATGACCTCTTGAGGTCCCTTCCAATCCTACATTTCTATGATTCCTTGTGAGGTTGTATGAAGAGACAAAATTGAAGTTGAAAACTTTTGCCTATTTGTCCCATTGGGCTCAGAATATTACGGAATAAGCCTAACTGTACAGTCATTAGTACCATGGTACTATCTGAAGAGGTGAAAGGTCAATTTCAACACTCTCCAGTTTAAATTGAAAAAAGTCTTAATGGAATTTCATGGCAGTTGCTTCTACTACATACTGTCAAAAGCCCATTTTCTTCTCTTCTGCATTAAGGACAGACATTCTGGACACTGATTCCAATACAATAAAATACAGCTTTATTTCATATAGCTTCTTTCTTATCCACTGTGAACAGGTTTGTGAACAGGGGCTGCTAACAGGGAGTTTCGCAAGGGTGAAGGAGGAGCAAATACAACACCCTTGGAGTAAATGACGGTCTCTAGTGTGTGTTTGTTTGTGTTTGGGGGTTACTCACTGTGTGCTGAGCTTGTGTTTGTCCGTCTGTTTGGTTGGTTGGTTGTTTGAAGGACCGTGTGCTGTAGCTGGCAGTTGGAAGCTGTGAGCTTCAAAGGAAGGTTTGAAAGCTAGAAGCCTCTGTTAATTGGCTGAGCCTTAGTCAGTGGGCGGGGCTATCAAGCAGGCCAGGGCTTTATAAAGCAGTGCGCAAGCGACCAGGGGCTGCTAACAGGGAGTTTCGCAAGGGAGTTGGGAAGGGGGCAAGGGCCCCTTGCTGTTTTTTAAAACTATAAACTAAACTACATTCAAAACTTCTTGATTCAAACAAAACCCTTTCATTAACTAGGAGACCATGCAGGCAGAAGCCCAGCAGCAGAGTGGGGGCTATCCAGTTTATTGCGCTGAGTGCGGCATGTATGATTACCAGGGCCGCCCGGGGGTGGGGGGGCGCAAGTGGGGCAATTTTCCCCAGGCCCCGGGCCCCCACGAGAATATAGTATTCTACAGTATTGCAACTTTATTTTATGGAAGGGGCCCCAGAAATTGCTTTGCCCCAGGCCCCCTGAATCCTCTGGGCAGCCCTGATGATTACGTGCCCTGTGGGCGGGTGGCGTATGTGTGCATTCGGTGCAAGAAGCTCCTGGCCCTCAGAGACCGCATACGGGCTTTGGGGGCCAGGGTGGCGGAACTGGAGGAGCTAAGGGAGGCAGAGAGATATGTTGATGAGGCTTTCCGGGACACTGTAGAATTGTCCCACCTCCGGTCAGACAGCCCCTGCGCTGTTGAGGAGGATGAAAGGCCCGGGGAAGCAGAGCAGTTAACGGGTGCAGAGGGAAACCTTCCCATAGTTGGGACTCTCCTTCCAGATGGTGTTAGCATATGCTCTCACACTGAGGTTACCTCTCTGGGGGAGGGAACTCCAGTTACTAGGAAAAGGCAGGTGTTAGTAATGGGAGATTCAATCATTAGAAACATAGATAGCTGGGTTTGTGATGACAGGGAAAACCATATGGTGACTTGCCTGCCTGGTGCGAAGGTTGCAGCTCTCTCGAGGCATTTGGATAGACTTATGTGTAGTGCTGGGGAGGAGCCGGTGGTCGTGGTACATGTAGGTACCAAAGACATAGGGAAGGGTAGGAGAGACGTCCTGGAGGCCAAATTTAGGCTGCTAGGGAAGAGACTGAAATCCAGGACCTCTATGGTGGCATTCTCAGAAATGCTCCCAGTTCCACGCACAGGGCCAGGTAGGCAGGCAGAGCTTCAGAGTCTCAATGCGTGGATGAGACGATGGTGTAGAGAGGAGGGGTTTAGATTCATTAGGAATTTGGGAAATTTTTGGGATAGGGGGAGCCTATACAGGAAGGATGGGCTCCACCTAAACCAAGGTGGAACCAGACTGCTGGCACTAAACATTAAAAAGGTTGCAGAGCAGTTTTTAAACTAGGAGATGGGGGAAAGCCGACTGCTGCAGAGGAGCATGTGGATCGGACAGAGACTTCTCTTAGAGGAGAGTCTATTGATAGAGATTCTCTAGGTTTTAGTCAGGATGAAAGGATGGAAGAGGATAATGTAAGGGCCAGATCAGATGAGAAACATTCACATAAAGAATCGGACACATCAGAAAAGGGCAGACAAATAAACAGTGACAAGTTTTTAAAGTGCTTGTACACAAATGCTAGAAGTCTAAATAATAAGATGGGTGAACTAGAGTGCCTCGTGATAAAGGAGGATATTGATAGAATAGGCATCCGCAGAAACCTGGTGGACTAAGGACAATCAATGGGACACAATCATTCCGGGGTACAAAATATACCAGAAGGACAGAACAGGTCATGCGGGGGGTGGGGGGGAGGGGTGGCACTATATGTGAAAGAAAATGTAGAATCAAATGAAGTAAAAATCTTAAGTGAATCAATATGTTCCATAGAATCTCTATGGATAGTAATTTCATGCTCTAATAAGAATATAACATTATGGATCTATTATCGACCACCTGACCAGGACAGTGATAGTGATGATGAAATGCTAAGGGAGATTAGAGAGGCTATCAAAATTAAGAACTCAATAATAGTGGGGGATTTCAATTATCCCCATATTGACTGGGAGCATGTCACCTCAGGATGAAATGCAAAGACAAAATTTCTCGATACTTTAAATGATTGCTTCTTGGAGCAGCTGGTACGGGAACCCACAAGGGGAGAGGCAACTCTAGATTTAGTCCTGAGTGGAGCACAGGATCTGGTCCAAGAGGTAACTATAACAGGACCACTTGGAAATAGTGATCATAATATAATAACGTTTAACATCCCTGTGGTGGGAAGAACATCTCAAAAGCCCAACCCTGTGGCATTTAATTTTAAAAAGGGGAACTATGCAAAAGTGAGGGGATTAGTTAAACAGAAATTAAAAGGTACTGTGACTAGAGTGAAATCCCTGCAAGCTGCATGGACACTTTTCAAAGACACCATAATAGAGACCCAACTTAAATGTATACCCCATATTAAGAAACACAGTAAAAACTAAAAAAGAGCAACCGTGGCTTAACAACCATGTAAAAGAAGCAGCAAGAGATAAAAAGATGTCCTTAAAAGGTGGAAGTCAAATCCTAGTGAGGTAAATAGAAAGGAGCATAAACACAGCCAAATTAAGTGTAAAAATGTAATAAGAAAAGCCAAAGAGGAGTTTGAAGAACGGCTAGCCAAAAACTCAAAAGGTAATAACAAAATGTTTTTAAGTACATCAGAAGCAGGAAGCCTGCTAAACAACCAGTGGGGCCCCTCGATGATCGAGATACAAAAGGAGCACTTAAAGACGATGAAGTCATTGCGGAGAAACTAAACAGATTCTTTGCTTCAGTCTTCACGGCTGAGGATGTAACGGAGATTCCCAAACCTGAGCCGGCTTTTGTAGGTGACAAATCTGAGGAACTGTCACAGATTGAAGTGTCACTAGAGGAGGTTTTGGAATTAATTGATAAACTTAACATTAACAAGTCACCGGGACCAGATGGCATTCACCCAAGAGTTCTGAAAGAACTCAAATGTGAAGTTGCGGAACTATTAACTATAGTTTGTAACCTGTCCTTTAAATCGGCTTCTGTACCCAACGACTGGAAGAAAGCTAATGTAACGCCAATATTTAAAAAGGGCTCTAGAGGTGATCCCGGCAATTACAGACCGGTAAGTCTAACCTCCATACCGGGCAAATAAATCGAAACAATAGTAAAGAATAAAATTGTCAGACACATAGAAGAACATAAATTGTTGGGCAAAAGTCAACATGGTTTCTGTAAAGGGAAATCGTGTCTTACTAATCTATTAGAGTTATCTGAAGGGGTCAACAAACATGTGGACAAGGGGGATCCAGTGGACATAGTGTACTTAGATTTCCAGAAAGCCTTTGACAAGATCCCTCAACCAAAGGCTCTTACGTAAAGTAAGTTGTCGTGGGATAAAAGGGAAGGTCCTTTCATGGATTGAGAACTGGTTAAAAGACAGGGAGCAAAGGGTAGGAATTAACGGTAAATTCTCAGAATGGAGAGGGGTAACTACTGGTGTTCTCCAAGGGTCAGTCCTCGGACCAATCCTACGTTAGGGAGCTTATTCCTTCACCCTCTCACTTCCCCGGTCCTTCTCGCATGAACAGAGAGCAACAATACCCGAAGTCCAAAGGCGCAAACAATTCAATGTTTATTGGGGTGAACTTCCAGCAAGCATGATTCCAGTTTCCTGCCTCAGTGTCCCCCTTCCCAGCCCTGACACCACAGAGCCATCCCTGTTCCCATTCCCATTCCCCCCTTAGCAAAACATGATTCCAATTTCCCCACCCCCATTCCCTGTTCCCATTCCCCACTTACTTCCTGATTGACTGCAGACTATATAGTAAAACTTGAGTTCTGCTTAGCTGTTCCTTAACCAATCATTTTACTGAAATTTAACTAACCAATCCTAACATACTGTAACATGATTATTTAACCAATTATATTCCACCACCTTAATTAGTTTACACCTAGCAAAATTAATTATACA
Source organism: Emys orbicularis (assembly GCF_028017835.1). Taxonomy (NCBI): domain Eukaryota; kingdom Metazoa; phylum Chordata; order Testudines; family Emydidae; genus Emys; species Emys orbicularis. The sequence goes on along the minus strand of NC_088685.1, from coordinate 26,974,712 downwards.
GCAGACAGAAACAATTACAGAACCAGACAGAGACCATGCAAATAAACATACAAAACAATACAGAAGTGAGGATTTCACAACTACATCTATACAGACATAAGGGTTTTTCAGCTGTGTCTATTGATAAGTAAGTTCTTACCAGACAGAAAACTATCAAACTAAATTTCCTTTTACATGTTCTAGGCTCTTTGCTTTCTCTGGAGGTGATAGGAATATCAGGACAGAATTGTATTCCTAACAGCCCAATAGCACCTTATTTCCATGTGACTAGTTTGGAATGTGAGGATGTGACCGTTCACTTCTCAGCTTATGGCTACCTCTGCTGCTTAGCCAAAGGCCTTACTTAAACTAAAAACAAAGCCTCAGACTGTCCCTTACACACATAGAGAGTGATTTTGATTCTCTCTTTTATACCTCTATAACTAGCTAAGTGATAAGAATACACCTAAATTCTTAAAGTACAGGCCTGTCTGTAAAGGCCTAAATATCTATATCCTAACATCCTATTCAACTAATTCATAAATGATCTGGAGAAAGGGGTAAAAAGTGAGGTGGCAAAGTTTGCAGATGATACTAAACTGCTCAAGATAGTTAAGACCAAAGCAGACTGTGACGAACTTCAAAAAGATCTCACAAAACTAAGTGATTGGGCAACAGAATGGCAAATGAAATTTAATGTGGATAAATGTAAAGTAATGCACGTTGGAAAAAATAACCCCAACTATACATACAATATGATGGGGGTTAATTTAGCTACAATGAATCAGGAAAAAGATCTTGGAGTCATCGTGGATAGTTCTCTGAAGACGTCCGCGCAGTGTGCAGAGGTGGTCAAAAAAGCAAACAGGATGTTAGGAATCATTAAAAAGGGGATAGAGAATAAGACGGAGAATATATTATTGCCCTTATATAAATCGATGGTACGCCCACATCTTGAATACTGCATACAGATGTGGTCTCCTCATCTCAAAAAAGATATACTGGCACTAGAAAAGTTTCAGAGAAGGGCAACTAAAATGATTAGAGGTTTGGAACGGGTCCCATATGAGGAGAGATTAAAGAGGCTAGGACTTTTCAGCTTGGAAAAGAGGAGACTAAGGGGGGATATGATAGAGGTATATAAAATCATGAGTGATGTGGAGAAAGTAGATAAGGAAAAGTTATTTACTTATTCCCATAATACAAGAACTAGGGGTCACCAAATGAAATTAATAGGCAGCAGGTTTAAAACAAATAAAAGGAAGTTCTTCTTCACACAGTGCACAGTCAACTTGTGGAACTCCTTACCTGAGGAGGTTGTGAAGGCTAGGACTATAACAGCGTTTAAAAGAAAACTGGATAAATTCATAGAGGTTAAGTCCATTAATGGCTATTAGCCAGGATGAGTAAGGAATGGTGTCCCTAGACTCTGTTTGTTAGAGGGTGGAGATGGATGACAGGAGAGAGATCACTTGATCATTACCTGTTAGGTTCACTCCCTCTGGGGCACCTGGCATTGTCCACTGTCGGTAGACAGGATACTGGGCTAGATGGACCTTTGGTCTGACCCAGTATGGCCGTTCTTATGTTACTATATCCCCAAACTCTTTACACAGGTAAATACAATTACAGAGGTACAGCAGAGGAAGTAAATAATAAGAAGTTTAGGGAGTGAAGATATATTTCCAGATGAGGTTTGAAATGTGGAGAGCCTTTGCTGTTAGACCCCAATCAATCAAAGTACTAAAGAATGAGTAAACCCATTAATTTAGTACACTTTAATATAACATCTCTGCACTTCAATATGAATCATTCATTTCAATGGTTCTACTCTTTTGCTGAAAGTTAAGCACATGCTGGAATGCTTTGCTGGATTGAGCCCTTAGTCATTAGGTTGCTGTGGCAGGTTCATGGACAGTCAAGGTATCTTTTTGAGTTATGCTTCTATGCTCAGGTCAGGCATTTGTTTCTTTTATGCAGAGCTAGATCCAAGTTTGAGTCTTGGGTATCCTGCATCCAGGAAGCCTGGTTTCTGGCTCCTCAGGAATTGTATACCAAACCCCTTCCTGCTCTAGTGTATACCTCAAGCTCAGAAGCAGCTAGCTCCTACATAGATAGGCTATTTAACTAGTTTTCAGTGGATTACTTACAAAATGGTTTCTATTAAATTAAGTAATGTTATAGACTCATAGAAATGTAGGGCTGTAAAGGAACTTCAAAGAAGGCATCAAGTCTGGCCCCCTGCACTGAGAAAGGATCAAATAAATGTAGACCATCCCTGAAAGGTGTTTATACAACCTGTTCTTGAATCCCCTTCACTGGAAGTTTTTCACAACCAATCTTGGAAGCCTATTTCTCTGCTTATCTACCATTATAGTTAGCAAGTTTTTTGTAATATCTATCCTAAATCTCCCTTGCGGCAGATTAAGTCCATTACTTCATGTCCTACCTTCAGTGGAAATAGAGAACAATCATTCACTGTCCTCTTTATAACAGCCCTTAACATATTGAAGAATGTTATCAGGTCCCCCCCCCCCAGTCTCAGGTGCTGCCTCCCAAGTGTTATGCTTAGTGGTTGGAATGCAGATTAAAGCCACATAGGGTCAGGACTGAGTTGAAGGTAGCACTGAAACTGAGATGTGGGGACAGGCCGGGACCAGAACCAAGATCAGCGTCCACAGACAAGCTAAAGGCAGTACTGTACCCAGAGTCCAGGTGAAGGCCAGAGGTCAAAGCTGGGTAGTCAGAGACTGTGAACAAGCCAAATCAGTATTGTAGCTGAAATCCTGATACAGGCCAGAGCTCAAATCTGGGTGGTCAGAGTCCCAGGGGGTCAGGAGGTGGAGGCAAGGCTGGAGCAGGTTAGTAACAGTGCTGGAGCAAGGTCAGAGTAGGACAATGACAAGACTGGAACAGGGATCAAGAGGTGTGTGGAAAAGTGCAGTCAGAACTTCAGGAGGAGGTTTTGGAGGAGCCAGAAGAGGGGCTGCAGTCTGGTGCACCCTATATAAATGTGCACCAGGGTCCCCCTTTCATCACACAAGGGGCAGGTGTCAGGAGAGCTGGTGAACCATGCCAGGTACACACCCATGCTCACTACTCTGTGAAGGAGCCACCAGCAAATGTCCTGAGCAGGCCGTGGGACCAGAGTGGAATACAAACTTGCCCTCCGGGGTCTCTTGCCTTCCCGGTTTGGCTGCAGGTTTGCCTCACAATCAGTCTCTTTTCTCAAGACTAAACATGTCAGTTTTTTTACCTTTCCTCATTGGTTAGCTTCTCTAAACCTTTCATGATTTTGGCTGCTCTCCTCTGTACTCTCTCCAATTTGTCCACATTTTTCCTAAAGTATGGCACCCAGAATTGGACACAGTACTTCCAGATGAGGTCTCACCACTGTTGAGTATAACAGGATAATTACCTCCTGTGTCTTACAGATGACAGTTAATACACTCCAGAATGATATTAGCCTTTTTCACAACTGCATCACATTGCTGACTCATGTTCAATTTGTGATCCACTATAACTCTTTAGCTATACTACCATGTAATGAGTTATTCCATATTTTGTAGGTGTGCTTTTGATTTTTTTTCTTCCTCAGTGACGTACTTTGCACTTATCTTTACTGAATTTCATCTTGTTGATTTCAGACCAATTCTCCAATTTCTCAAGGTCATTTTGAATCCTGTCCTCCAAACCCTGTCCTCCAACTGGGTGTCATCTGCACATTTTATAAGCATAGTCTCCACTCCATTATCTGAGTCATTATTGAAAATATTGATTAGTATCAAAACTGAGGACGCCTGTGTGGCCCCACTCAATACACTTTCCCAGTTTGACAGTGAAACATTAAGTACTCTTGGAGTACAGGCCTGTCTCATCTTACGCTGGGGTTACGTTCCACGGTCAGCGCGTAAAGCGAAAACCGCGTATAGTCAAAATTACATTGAGTGTAATGGCAGGCGGAATCGCCCGCACTACAGGAACAGTATTTAAATTGTTATTTTTCTCTTTTTTTGTTTTGTTTTTGTTTTTACCGACTGCATAAAGCTGAATTCGCGCATGTTAAATGCACGTAAGATGCGACAGACCTGTACAATCATGTACCCAGCTTATAGTTCTTTCATCTAGATTGGTTTTCCCTGGTTTGCTTATGAGAATGTCAAGTGGGACTGTGTCAAAAGCCTGACTAAAATCAAGATACAGCGCACACACTGCTTCCCTGCTATCCACTAGACCAGTAGCCCTGTCAAAGAAGGGAATTAAGTTCGTTTGGCATGATCTGTTCTTGACAAATCCATGATACCAAATAATTATAACTCTATAAGCTTCTAGGTGCTTACAAATTGGTGGTTTAATAATTCATTCAAGTATCTTTCCTGGTATCAAAGTTAGGCCAACTGGTCTATAATTCCCCAGGTCTTCTTTGTTTCCTATTTAAAGATAGGTCCTATGTTTGCTCTTCTCCAGTCCTCTGGAACCTCATTGGTCCTGCATGAGTTCTCACAAAGATAATTGCTAACAGTTCAGAGATTGCTGCAGTTACTTCCTGAAGTATCCTAGGATGAATTTCATCAGGCCCTGCCATCTGGAATACATCCAGCTTATCAAAATATTCTTTAACCTGTTCTTACCCTGTTTTGGTTCATGTTTCTTCCCCCTTGTTGTTAATATTGTGTTGAGCACCTGGTCACAATTAACCTTTTTGGTTGGGCATTAAATGGCTTGGCCATCTTGATGTCATCAGTTATTAGCTCTCTTCCCCCCTCCCTCCCAAGTGGAGGACTTACATTTTCCTTCATCTTTACTTGATCCTAATTTAGTTCAAAAACTTCTTCTTATTACCTATTATTTCCCTTGCTAGATGTAACTCATTGTGTGCTTTACCCTTTCTGATTTTGTCCCTACACACCTGTGTTATTCTTTTGTACTCTTCCTTAACAATTCATCCATGTTTCCACTTTTTGTTGGATTCCTTTTTGACTTTCAGGTCATTAAAGAGCCCCTCATGGAGCCCTTACTATTTTTCCTGTCTGTCCTTCTTATAGAGATAGTTTGCAGTTGTGTCTTTAATGTTGTCTCCTTGAGAAACTGACAGCTCTCCTGGACTCCATTTTTCCTTAGATGTTTCTTTCCATGGGACCTTACCTACCAGTTTGCTGAGTTTTTTGAAGTTGCTCTCACTCCTTCTTTACGTTGCAATCTTTCAGCAAGAATATTTATGTATTTATCTAACTTTTGTATGTATGCTGTGAATATAACATACTACATTAATAACAAGTACAGTGAAAGTACAGTGTCTCAAGGACCCTAGAGATAATTGGGAGTTTGAGAAATTTGGGAGCCTAGACTTCAGGTGTTGCTGGTCAATACCCTGATTAGAGTCTGCAAGGAGAGGAGTTCTGGGGCCTCGGAAGAAGGGAGAGCTGTGAGTGTTCACCAGGTGGACTGGATAAGGTAGCTTGTAGAATAAGAAAGCTGTCCCAGAAGTAGAAGGGGGTGCCCTTGATGCTTCCCTTCTATTAAAGTTCCACTATTGTGTTTATGTACTGTATTTAACTGCAGGGAGGGAAAGGATTGCTCGTGTTATAGCTATGAGGCAAATGAGTCTCTCTCTCCTAAATGCCAAAAGAGAAAGAGTTAAAAGAGGTGGTGAGTGGGAAGGAGAGGGGGTGAATTAGATTGTGATGAGTCACCACAGGTGTGACCAAACTTTCACATCATGAGTCAGAATAGGAAGTACTGTGCATTATTTTTACTATCTGAATGGATTCAGCATTCATTTAAGTAAGGCTATTCTCTGCAGGTCACAAAACGGTAGTTCTTTGTTAATGTTAGTTACTTACAACTGGGATTTTTCAGTGGAGGAGTCAAAGGGAAGTCAATGGGAGTTGGGTTCTTAACTTTAGACCCCTGGAATTTCTTATTTGGACATCAGCTGGAAAGTACTAGTAACCTTAGGTAGTAGGTATTTAAATGCATGAAGGAAAAAATGAATCCAGCTACATTCCTCTCTTTTTGCAATATAAAGTAAAATACTTGTACCGAATATATTTGATTAAAATTAATGTATTATTCATGGCTCTGCAAATGCTATGAATTTATTTTTGAACATTACTATTTTCAATAGGAGACTGTTCAAATCAAGGCTTCCTAAAGCAGAGAAATGCATAAAGACCAGCTTTCTCTCATTCCAGAAACTTAATGTTACCATTCACTCAATCCTAGATCATTAGAGAGTATTTTATGTTCATTCGTTTCCTAAATTTTTCTTACATTTAACATAACCAGTAGGAAGCAACTTTGATTTGATATGTCTGGAAGATAGGTGGGTATTTGGAAAAAATATCTTTTAATTTGCAGTGTTGAAGCTCCTTCTGGGGAACATTAAGCTGCAGTGCTGTTATATTAAATTGCAGAGATGTTATATAACTCTTGCTCTGTCTGTGGAAACACTCTTGGAAAGGATGAACACGGTGTATATGTTCTGCATTTGAGTACATTACCAAACAGAAATATGAAACAAAATCTGATCTTTGCAAACAATGCACATTGCTAGTAAAATGTTCCCTAATATGAACTACTATTAAAGAAGGTAAAGAGTCATTACTGTTATCTTAATGCATCACAAAAATTACAATTCTTATTATTACTGCTAATAATAAAATTTAAAAAATAATAAATAATAATATATTAACATTAAAAGATGGTCCAAAGCAAGAAACTTGATTCTGCATCCCTTCAAATTCTGGAAAGAGTTTGGATTCATATCACTGAACTGAGCCTGCTCTCATGGCATTAGTCTTAGATCAGGACCAATGTCAGTAGGAACCTATTTCCAATGTTTCAGATATAAATGAAAATTACAGTCCTAAATTGTGGCAAGCTTACAGGAACCGCTAATTTCACAAGGATGGGCATTATTATCCCCCCATTTTACAGATGTGGGGCATTCCTGTATAGATATATTGGATATATAATAATGCCTCTGCTACCCCAACTGCATATGGGGTTGTGTGATGGGGTGTATAAGCCTCACACCAGAGAACCAAGGATTAATGAGCAGCTCTGAGCCCAGAAGACCCTGCCCAGCCACACCTGCTGGGCATGCTCACAGTGGAGGCAAAGCTCAAAAAGGAGCCACCCAGTTCAGACAGGGTGGACAGAGCAAGGGAGAAGTTCTATGCTGCTAGCACCTGCAGAAGCTCCTCACTGCCTGGACAGATCCTGCTGCCAAGCCATCAAAGGCCCCCAAGGAGACCAGGAACACAACTGAAGGAGAAGAGCCTCCGGACCACTGTCAGTGAGAACCTCCCATAAACTGACTCCTGTTGTGACTTTGGAGGGGCAGAGGCAGTGGTAGGAAGTTACCCAAGGAGCAGGATTGGTGGTGTCTGCCCCCCAGGCTGCATAACTGACCTGCAGGGCTCTGGGTGAGAACCAGTTGGAGCTGGGAAGGCCCGGGTTCCCCTACCCATAGTCTCTCACCACTGGGCAATGCAGCTGTAGACTCTCTCCATTGGGTGATATGGCCACAGACTCTTGCCACTCGGTGACATTGCTGGACTTGGATCAATACCCCCTCTCTAACAGGTTATAATACCTATTTTTTGTAATGGATTTTGAGATTCCTTAATCCTGCCCCTATTCCCTTCCCTCTCTTCCAGTCCATCAGATCAAATCAAACTCAAAGCTAGCTAACCAGTTGCCCATGAATTCCTCTAGCATTGAGGGACGCTCAGGTATCATAGGGATGGCATGGTGTTCTGGAAAAGAGGGTCTGAGCAGGGAGCTGGTACATTCCCAGCTGTCCTTACAGGTCCTTACCAGCTGAAGCACCTTGGACCCTGAGGCTGCTGTGAGGAATCCAGCCTAGCAGCTGGCATTTGAAGGATCAGTTGGGCATAAAAATGGCTTCCAGCCACCTTTGCACCCCTGCCTTGTGTTGAGTCGAGGGGGCTGATCCCAATTATATGGCTCTATATATAGTGAGTACAAAATCCTATATAATACTACACACGACACTGAGAACATTATTATGGTTGAACATCCTGCAGCAGCCCAGTGCTGCAATTGCAAGGAAAGTGCTGCTCAGTTCAGCATGCCCAGTGTGCATGGAATCTTCAGAAAATTTAGCTGATTAAAATCAAAGCAGTCTCTGCTGAGCATGTGCAATTTTCAAAGGCCAAATTTGGGCAGATGTCAACAGGGATGGTGAAAGGCACATCCCTGTGGCACAAAGGCTATGCCCCTGCCAAATTTCAAGTCCCTGCTCCAGAGCATATGTGCACTAGAGCTTTTCAAAGAAAAGATCACTAGAATTCTATACTATGGGCAAAACAATGTATTTTTCTCTAATCTCAGTCAGAAATTGTTGAACTGTTTTAGCTGCAATTGGGGGATGGGGGAGCGGCTTCAACAGACACCCAATGGGTAAAATTTTAATCCAAGCAGTTAAAGTTTGGGAAAGTTATAAGTAATGGAAAACAGGGTCTTATAATGGAAAGCATCAGGCAACCTTAATGATACAAGGTTCTTCCAGCACCGTGTATACTATAAAACACACTACATCGTGACTAACCTCACCTATGTATAATAATGTGATTAATGACCTATTTTTTTCAGTTGCCTTTAAGAGCTGGTTTATGATATTTATGTTGACTCCTCTTTTCATTAACATGTGTTTGCTGATGACAGGGGTTAGGAAAATGGACTGAAAACAGCATTAAGTGGTTCATTCAAGTTCACCCTCTGCATTCTTTCCCCCTGGTCTGCTCTTCTTGTTTTACCCTGTGGGAACATTTGTTATGTTAGACATATTCTGTTACCCAGCAAACAGCTATGCATGCAATGTAACAATTATTGAGTCCATCTGTGTTTTGTTTTTTAAACTGTGCATGGTCCAAATGTTAGTTAAAACCTGTTTATCACCAACGAACCAATTTTGCGAAGAGACATGAATGTCTTTTCATTGTTAAATTTCAAATTGGAACTCATAAAACAATGTATAAGTGCAATATGCAAAAGGAATAGAAATGATAAAAATAATCATGTCTTACACGTATAGTCCTTTTATTCATGAAGGGTCCCTGTAGCGGGGTGGTCACCCCGCTCCTGCCCTGAAGAGCTTAAAATAGCCCTGGGAGAGGGCTGTGGCGGGGAAAAGCGAGGCTGATTGGGGGAAGCAGCCACAGTTGGGGCCACGCCCCAATCAGGCCACAGCTGGCCCTATAAAAGGACTGTGAGCCAGGAGCTCAGGCAAAGACAGTCTTGCTCTAGCTGTAGGGAGAGAAGGACCAGGCTGCCTGGGAGCTGAGAAGGGTACCTGAGGTGGAGCAGTGCTGGGGAAGGCAGAGGGAGCTGGGGAGCTCTAGCCTAGTAAAACCCCAGGCTACAGGTCTTGCTAAAAGGCCTACAAAAGGTACTGGGACTGCAGAGGGGCAGCCCAGAGATAGGCAGAGGTAGCTGGTCCAACCTCCCTTGCTGAGGATGAGTGGTTTATAGACTGCTGTCTGCCTCAGTGAGCGGGAGCTAGATGGTGACTGGCAGTAGCCACTGAGGCAAGGTGGGGATAAAGGGTTGGGGTCTCCCCTGGGTGGGGAGACCCAGCTTGTGGGTTTCTGCTAAGGGGCAGAACCCTGATGTAAAGGGCCAGCGGCAGGTGAGACACCGGCCGGCAGAGGGCGCTCCGGGCTGGAAGAGCTAATTCCCAGGACGACCAGCAGGAGGCACTGCGCTGGTGAGTCATCGCCTCCGCCACAGTCCCCAAAACACTTTAGAGCACTGAAACATCACCACCTATGGGTTGGAGGTCTGCAGTCAAATGATATATTTGCAACACTGAGGGAGGAGAGATATGTTGCCCACTGAAATCAGGACAAAAATCTTCTCTTATGAAAAGGACCATAAGATCTTTAGGGCCAAAGCTCTTGATTTGTGGGCACATAAATATATTTGCAATTATACTTTTGGAGCACTGCCACCTACAGGCATAGGTGATAGATTTTATTACCTGTTTGTATGACCGATAGTATTTACCTCTGCAAAACTCATTTGGCCAAGATGTGCAGATGACAATGCTTTAAGAGTGTGTGTGCACTAAATAGTGCATGAATAAATAAAAGCAGGGTTTGAAAACTGTGTCCTATCATGTCTATGGAGCCAAGTGGATTCTGTACGCTGTTTAGCTTTACCTGCAGGTAATTTAGTTAAGATCAGCTATTGGTTTTGAGACAGAGAAGGGACTGTTTCAAAATATGTATCAGCAGGGAAATGGGGATGTCGCAGCACCATAGGGAGCTTTCACTACAAAGATTCATCAGGACCATATTTAAAGTTGTCCTTGCTGTCCATATATTAGATGTGGATTCTGCCACCAGGTACCCTGAAGCTACAGTTCTATCTAATATAGAAGCTGAAACTGCGGCTACAACTTTAATTACCATTTTTAGTAGAATAGGTTTTCCCAAGGTAATCTTGTCAGACTCTGGTGCAAACTTCATATCTGTAGCTTTGAAAAACGTATGAGAGTTGTGTGGAAGGAGGCATATAAAGACTGTTCCCTATCATCCTGAAAATAATGGTCTGATAGCAGGTTCAATGGGACATTGACGTCTATGCTGTGTCTGTATGTTATCCAGCAAGAGAATAATGGGATGTGTTGCTCCCTTATTTGTTATTTGCATACAAAAGTGTTCCACCAGAGTCTATGGTGTTTACCCCCTTTGATCTCCTTTATCGGAGACCAGTAAAGAAACTCCAAGATTTAATTTCAGGGAGGGTAGTACAGAAGAGACAGGACAGCCTATAGGGGACTATGTCACTCGTTTTAAAGAGAATTTAAAGGCTACGGTGGCTATGGCATCAGAACCTTGAAATAAGTCAGGCATGCTGGAGAAAGAGCTTTGATATGGGTGACTTGGTGCTACTGTTGATTCTCACGAGGAAGAACAAGATGCAAGATTGTTAGGAGGGATATTTCAAGGTGATAGAGTGAATGAGGTCATTTATGATGTAATGAAACCCTGTGGCAGGGGAGCTGTGTGAACAGTACGTATCAATAGATTGAAAGCTTACCAGGAAGGAGAAATGGCAGTTAATACAATACTGCCCCATTAATTGATTTGGTCAGGGACAGTAAAGAACAGATTCTTCTGGAGAGCATTGAAATATATGGGAGGCTTTGGACCCAACCCAAAAGCAGGAGATATTGGACCTTTTGGCCTGCTACTATTCTGGACTTTGCCTCATCTCCTGATCTCTAGTCTCTAACTCCAGCCTGACATCAACCCTGACTCCTGCCTCACAATCCTAACCTGGTACTGCCTCTGATCTCCAGTCTCCGATTCCAACCTGTCTCTGACCCTGAATCTTGTTTATGGAACCTGGCCTTGTGATTCCTCTAACTCCTGCCCAGAGACTCCTGTCCCTGTTGGGCAGACATCAGCCCAGCTGCAACTGCTAGGCAAGATTGCCTGTGCTCTGGTCCCTTATGGCAATGATATCCTCTTCTACCAGTTCTTCTTTAGGATTTGTGCTTTCTTCCTCTTTCTCAAAGATTTGTCAAATACCTGTCTATTTATGTCAATTTCATAAGGTGCCTGTCCTCTGTAGGATCTAAATGCCAAAGCAAAAACCAATAAACTTCTAATAAAAATACAACCAGATGGGCTGAAAACAGATGGAAAACATCAGTTGTTTACACCACTAGGTTTCCATCATAGATTCTTACACTCAGGTTAGTATTTTTGCTATGGTATTTTCAGTTTTTAACAAGTGGTTACTCTAACGGAAAAGCAGCGGTGGAAATTTTCTTGTTGCATTTCAGTTTCTCTCTGGTCATGCATTTCTCTCTGTAGTCAAAAAGGTTATTTAGAGAGCGTATATGATTTATTCTCTGGGCAGAGATTTTTCATTTCAGCACACCGCCAAACATGATCACCATCTTGCCATTCCAATTTTTCTCATATGTGTGTTCTGTCACTTAAATCTCATCATCTCAGCCTTACTGTCAGATGTTACAAGCCTGGAACAAATGACTAAGGAAAAAAGTACAGTTGCAGAAGAGAAAGGATTGGACCACAGCTGCTATTATGGCTGACTTCACTGCTTAGCAGGTCTTGATGCATTTAGCAAAAAGGGGCATGCTCTTGCTGCAGTATCCATTGTTAGTGTGTGAAACATCCAGCAAACCACCACCTGCTAGGTTCTGACATTTAAAAGAATATCTACAGCCTACCTTTCCAAAAGTGACTAGTGATTCTGTGTTCCTCAATTTTGAGGCCTTGCTCAAATTTGGAAATCAGGTCCCTTTAAGGAGTTTGGCACCCAAAATGGCTTTTGAAAATTTAGATCTACATTTGAAAACCAAGAATAGGTTGGGAAAATAAATCTACTTCAACTTCCAATGTAAATTGTTTAGAGCAGAGACTGTTTTCCCATATATTTATAGAGGGATCAACACAATGGGGCCCTGATCTTGACTGAGGATCCTAGGCAGTACTCTCATACAACACTATTATTAATAGGGTTTATTCAGCACTTTAAATAGACTCAGAAAGTGTTAGCTAATGAAATTGCTATGGTTCTTAACTCTAATATTACATTGCATGATGTGCAAAAAGTACTCGAATCTTTCAGTATTAATTGCTTATTATTAATTAATTAATTATACATTGTTGATTGTTATATTTTAAAGCTCCATGGTGTTGAGCGGGTGTGTTTGAGGGTGAATTGTTTTGTCTGCCTGTAGTAAGAAATGGAAGTTTGGAACTAGTAATACTGATGTGGCAATAGATACAACAGAGGATCAGTCAGAGGATACAGGGTGAACTTTCAAAGAACTGAGGCCAGATTCTGGGACCCTATCAAGAGTAGCCCTATCAAGGTGGGTAGTTCCATTGAAATAAAGTTAATAAGAACTACTTAACTCAGGGATCGGCAACCTTTGGCACGCGGCTCGCCAGGGTAAGCACCTTGGTGGGCCAGGCTGGATTATTTACCTGCCACATCTGCAGGTTCGGCCGATCATGGCTCCCACTGGCCACGGTTCGCCGCTCCAGGCCAATGAGGGCTGCAGGAAGCGGCGCAGGCCGAGGGATGTGCTGACTGCCATTTCCTGCCGCCCCCATTGGCCTGGAACAGCAGATGGGAGGAGGGAGCTGGCTGAGGGGGTGCAGGGACACATGGGGACAGAGGCAGATGTGTCTGACTGAATAGGAGAGGCTAGAGGTCAGCCAGGGTCTTCATGGGGGAAGCTCCCTAAAAATCCCTCCCCATCACACAAAAAAACCCTCTTCTATACTTTTCCCACCCACACCCAACAACCCTCCAAGTTCACACCCAGGCTCCTTCTCAGAAATTACTTCCCTCTCTCTCAGCTCCTCCATTACCCCTGACTCCCCCAAGACTTTGCACTGCTTCTGAGGAAATACAGTTCTGTATTGTAGTTTAAATGAATTATTACTCAGAGTTCTTTATTAATATGCCTAGTAAGGAATCTATTTGTCAAAAAACATTTCTTTAATCCTTTTTTGTTTTCTGTATTGTTACAGACATACTTGCTGACTTGAAATAAAATTACTAAAACAATTGAAACTGGTGTGATTATATTGTGTTATTTTGACAAATAAAATATGCAGAATTTTAAAATATGATGTGCAGAATTTTTAATTTTTGGCACAGAATTCCCCCAGGAGTACAGACAAGTGGTTTAAAAAGGGCACAGAAAGGAAGTACTAGGGTGGAAGAGAGGAGAGAGTGAAAGTAGGGTATGAAAGCCTGAAAAGAGGTGCTCTTTGAGTAGAGCCCCCTCCCTGGGAAAAGGGGCCATAAAGCCGGTAAGCAGTGCAAAGGTGTAGAGGCATTGATATGTATTGAGGGAGGGGCAGACAACTGCAAATAAAGTACACACCAGTGTCGACAAGCAAAAAGATCTCAGAGCAGTGTGTGGTTGGGGCACGTCTACTGTACTCCCATCTCTTCCACATCACAACTGGGGGCTTGTCCAGCATCTTGCCTGTATCTGTGGGAATGGAGAATCTGATGGAGAAGCCAAGGTAGAGGTTTGGCAGTCCAGGTGATGGGGGGGAAATATGCAATGTCTGGTGGAGCATGCAGACTTTCAACAATCACACCACACAGAGAAACAGTTCTTTCTTGCTTGGCAAGGCAGAGCAGCAAAAGAGCCTGCAAGAGTTTATGAGAGCACAAGCCCAGCTACAACAGCAACTCCTACAAAGATTGGTGAATCCTGTGATGAGGGGCAGAAACTGGACACTGGGAATAGGACTCTGTAAAATGGCACCTGCAGATGACCCTGATGCATTTCTAGTCACCTTCAAGAGTGTAGCAGTAGGATTCAGTTGGGACAGACCACTCTGGGTCCTTTAACTAGCACCCTATTTAACTGGGGGAGCACAGGCAACCTATGTGGCTCTCAGTGACAAGCAGGTGAGATACTGTAAGAGTTGGGCTTGTCCATGGAAAAGTATTGCGAGCTGGATTGGGTGATTATGACCTCATGCCTTTACCCAGAAACTAGCAGACTGGGCTGCATGTTGATTATGGCCAGACACACAAATTGTGTGGGAGATTATAGACACTGATCCTGGAACAGTTTCTTCAGTGTCTCCCTGATGATACCCGAGTATGGGTTAGGCAGCATCAGACAGTTAATCTGGAAACTGCAGTTAAATTTATGGAGACATTTGCAGAGGTAGACATTCCCAGAGTGAGTCAGCAGTTTAAGGGACTAGATCTGGGGAGAAGGTCTGGAGAGCCTATGGCTGGAAAGAGCACTGTGAAGAAGAGGGAGGAGCCCCAACAATCTATGGTAGGTGCTCGGGCCACTGTGTTTCTCATGTGGTTGTGAAGGACATAAAAAGAGACTGTTCATACCTGGACTGTGGGTTTGCACAGTTTTACGGTTGGACTCAGACTTCCAGGATCCCAACAGGATCTCAACAATGGTAGGGAGGAGGCACCAAAGAAGTCTGGTGGACACTATTTTATCCTCTTGGCTAATCAGGTTTGAGTTAGTGAAACCCCACTGGATACCTCCTGGAGAAAGGATCAAAACTGAATGTGTACATTGGGACAAGAAATTCTGCCCCATGGCAGAGGTGCCCCTGGAAGTCAAGAGGAAACTTAAGCGGAAATGTAAAGGTAGTGGATGGATGTGGGCACAGATTTGGTTCCCTTTCCACTAGGGAAGCAAGAGGGTGTACAGGGGCCCCAGAAGGTGGAAATAAAACCCCTGGAGCAAGGTAAAGAGGAAATAAATGTAGAGGGGCTGGAGGTCCCTAGATGGAATATTATAAGCCACAAAGAAGGAGACAACACTGAAGTCCACCTCAGTACTTTGGGGGTGGAGATGATAAACTCATCCATTGGGTTGAACAGTTATTGGAGCCCTTGCCTCAAGAATATTGGGAGGAGGCATCTCTGGAATACTTTGGAGGGCTGGGTGAAATGGATACCCAGAGTACCCAGGAGGCAACAGGGCAAAAGCAAACCCTGAGACCAAAAAAAGAGAGCATGAGCGGAAAAAGTACTTCAACAGGCTACCCTTAGTATCAGGACTTATGGGTGGAGACAGAATTATGGGGGCAACCTCAACCCAAAAAATGCGTTGGTTTTTGCAGGTGGAGAATGGATGGGCTTTATAGGAGGATTCAGTATGACCATCCTGAGGGGCAGGAGAGACATTGCCCTAACAAAACCTCCAGTAAAGGATGGAAAGCAAGGGGGAAGAATCTCCCTTCAGTTAGAAAGTGGGTACATGCCAGAGAGCTGAGAGATGGAGCTTGAGCCAGCACTCCGGTCACTATTAGCACTAATTAGTTTCCTAGGAAAAGACCTAATTGATCTGGGGTGTGCCTGATTATCAGGCCAGAATGGGGCCAGGAAGTTAATGAGCTAATTAGCCCATTAACAGGCAAGTGGTTTAAAAAGGGCACAGGAAGGAAATGCTGGGGAGGAAGGCAGGGGAGAGACTGAGTGTGATAGAAGAGCATGACAAGAGGCATTTTCTGAGTAGAGACACCTCAGCCCACACCCCTTGGAAGAAGTGGCCAGAAAGCTGGAAAACAGCGCAAGGTGTTGGAGACATTGATGTGTATTGGTGGATGGACTGAGGCACTGTAAAGTACATGCTGGTTTTTACAAGCAAGAAGTTCTGTGTTTGCAGAAGAGACATGGTATGGTTGTCCTGCCCTGGCACAAACCCACAGCCCAAAAGATAGTGGCTAAACACTGCTCTGGCTGACGTAGAAGGCTGGAGAAAAGTAAAACATAAGAAACATCAGCACCTCAGCAGAGTCCAGGGAAAATAGAAATGTCACATTGTTAGCACTGAATAGTAATGACCCAAGAGGGAGTCTTTACATAACCGAATATTAAATATTAAACCGTTTTTCCAACATCACTAACAAATTTTTAATATCTTAAACCCAGAATTACCAACTAAACAAAATCCAAAGACATCCTTCCCATATAGGGAAAAAAACAACGTAATGTTGATAGATAGTGGGGCAACTTCTGCACTTGGTCACAGAAGCAAATCCACTGACTTCCCTGGCACTGCTCCTGAGTTTACTGAAAGCTGAATTTAGCCTTTGTCTGTTTTCTTTAAAAGCCCATTCTGCTCTTCATTGCCACATTGTGATGTAAGAATGGCCCCGAATAGAACACTGAATGCAGCCCATTAGCACTGTGCTCTGGGATGGTTCAGAACACCCACGGCTTCTTTAACTGGGAAAAATATAGAAGATATAGGTATAGGGCCAAACGAGAAGTTACTATGTAGTCATTTAAGCCTTGTTTCAGCAAGGCACTTCGGTATGTGTATAACCTTAAGGATTTGCTTAGATCCCATTGGTTTTAATTGATTTTAATGGGCGTTAAGCACATGCTTAAGTATTTTGCTGAACTGGAGCCTCAGGGCCTGATCAGTGCCAGTGAAGTCAATGTAAAGACTCCCATTGGCTGCAACTGACTTTGGAACAGGTGTTTAGACAAATGCAAAGGAGATGTAATATGCTATCATTCTGATATGGTAGCACATTACATCCACTTTGCACTGATGTAACTGGTTATATAAGGTATAGGGAAATTGCCTGTTCTCCCTCAATTCTCCTCTGGGGACAGAGTGCCAATGCTACAATTTATGCCTCCCTGTTTCCGGGTTCAATGTGATTCCACTTCTGGAAATAATCTACATTACTGTGTGCCTCACTTGCCAAATGAAAGCTTGACATGATGCACCTTTTGGAAACCTCATCCAGAATGCTTGTGCTTAGGCAGGTTTCTCTCTGATATTTAACCTAACCACGCTTCACTATACCAGGAATAGAGGGGGTCTGCTCCTTCTGTCATAGGCAGCAATCACAAAACTCCCTTTGATTTCCATGGACGCAAGAGCAGATACCTGACATCCTAACAGGAGCTCTGTCCTTTATGCCATTTAATCCTGCTGTTTGCAGAGGGGAGCTTTTTCCTTGAGCCTGTTCCCTTTTCTATTGCTACTGTGAGGAAATTGGTAAATTCCATGGCTCTCATTTCTGCTAGGCAGGGAAATATTTAAAACTCAATCACGCTGAAGCAGATGAACAAAGCTGGAAATGTCATTGTTATTTCCATTTGCTAGTCTAATGGTGACAACTATCTCTCAGGGCTGATCCTGAATTATTGGCGGTGGCTGTTTTAAAGTTCAAGATAATTTTTTTTCTGCTGCAAGCCAATCATTATGCAACCAAACAAGTATTTTTCTTTTAATATTTCTTCCCATTCTCTTCTCCAGTTATCAATCCTCCTTTTGTCCAAACAGGCTTGTTTATTCACTTACTATCTCCTCAGGGACATTCAGTTCCCTTCCAGATGCTGATGTATGTAGCCAGTCTTTGAAGAATGCCAAGAGAACTTGCTGATTGGCAGGTTGTCATTTTCTATAATTTACGCAAAACATTGCATGTTGCTAAAGTAGTTTGTTAAATCTTTTGGGCACTATTGTGTCCTAGGCTGGATTTTAAGCATTCTTCTGGCCCGATTTGAAGCTCATTTAAAGTTAGCAGAAAGATTCTCATTGACTTTGGATCAAGCCCTAATATAGACCCCAATCCAGCAAAGCACTTAGTCACATTTATGACTAAGCATGTGAGTACTCCCACTGCCATAGAACCCAGGGCTGCTTCCTTGGAATTCAATAACAGCATCTGTATTTTTAGATAACACATAAGAACAGCACAGCCTTTGAAGGCAAGTTATACAAGGAGGCTAAGAAAACTGAAAATGAGATATTATACAGACTATATTTAAATCATTCCCCAGCTGTTCTTGACATTTCCACTGATCTCGAATCAGAAATTTGATTTTTTTCGAAGCTGGAGATTTGATGTAAACACTCTTCCCAAGAGATCTGGCTTTTGCTGGTATGAGGAGAATGGAATCTGGAGATTTTGGGAGCTCAGTATATGTAGAAAGAGTTTCTTCAAGTGGTAAGTTTCAGTAACCTCATCTAAAGTTCAGTGATGTATTACTTCTCAGCCTAGTGCAGGGGTGGCCAACCTGTGGCTCCGGAGCCACATGCGGCTCTTCAGAAGTTAATATGCGGCTCCTTGTATAGGCACCGACTCCGGGGCTGGAGCTACAGGCGCCAACTTTCCAATGTGCCGACGGGTGCTCACTGCTCAACCTCTGGCTCTGTCACAGGCCCTGCCCCAACTCCATCCCTTCCTGCCTCCTCACCTGAGCCTGCTTTGCCCTCACTCCTCCCCCTCAGAGCCTCCTGCATGCCACAAAACAGCTGATCGGGAGGTGCAGTGAGGGAGGGGGAAGGCGCTGATCGGCGGGGTTGTCAGTGGGCGGGAGGCGCTGGGGGGGGGGGGGAACTGATGATGTATTACTGTGGCTTTTTGACAATGTACATTGGTATATTCTGGCTCCTTCTCAGGCTCAGGTTGGCCAGCCCTGGCCTAGTGGCTGATCTATTGAAGGCAAGGCAGTTAAGAAATGCTTGCAGTCCAGTATCTGTAGCAATTGTACCAGACTCTGTCCCTCACTAGGTGGTGTGGGTGCATAATAGGCAAAAAGATGCTGTAGACCAGTGGTTCTCAAAGCCAGTCCGTCGTTTGTTCAGGGAAAGCCCCTGGCGGGCCGGGCCAGTTTGTTTACCTGCCGCGTCCGCAGGTTTGGCCGATCGCGGCTCCCACTGGCCGCGGTTCACCGCTACAGGCCAATGGGGGCTGCGGGAAGGGCGGCCAGCACATCCCTCATCCCACGCCGCTTCCTGCAGCCCCCATTGACCTGGAGCGGCAAACTGCGGCCAGTGGGAGCCGCGATCGGCCGAACCTGCGGATGCAGCAGGTAAACAAACTGGCCCGGCCCGCCAGGGGCTTTCCCTGAACAAGCGGTGGACCGGCTTTGAGAACCACTGCTGTAGACTATTGGTTAAAGGTAGTGGACTGAAAGTCAGGCCTCTGAATGAAAATCCTGCACTGCCACTGACTGTGTTTCCTTGGGTAAGTCTCCTACTTTGTCTATGCACCACTTTTCTCACCTGTAAAAGGGGTCTTCTACTAGTATGCCCACTTCAGAAAAGTGTTGTGAAGATTCACTAGTTGATCTTTATAAAGAACTGTATAAAAAGAAGTTCCTCTGATGAGAGGAATTATAGAATTGCTAAATAGTATTGTTAGTGCAACCACTTAGACATCGGAAATCCAACCTGTACAGGATTTGAGATTGAAACTCAATCTTTCCCCTGTGGGAAATTCAGAAGCAGATTGAGAACCTGCCTAGGGAGCTACATCCAGCAGTCCTTGGCTGAAAGTTCCCATTTTTATGATGACCAAAACTGATGGAGGAATACATTTTTTGGGGAGGAAGGGAAAATACATCTTGTTTGACCAGTCTCCTACATAAATTACTAAACACATAACATTCTGTCTGTCCCTCAGGAAGGCAGTATCCTTTTTACTTGGATCTCTGTGTTACCCAATGGAATTCAAGTTGCAAGACAGGAAAACTCCTGAAAGTCATGAGAAATAACTGGATAAATTCATGGTGGTTAAGTCCATTAATGGCTAGTAGCCAGGATGGGTAAGGAATGGTGTCCCTAGCCTCTGTTTGTCAGAGGATGGAGATGGATGGCAGGAGAGAGATCACTTGATCATTGCCTGTTAGGTCCACTCCCTCTGGGGCACCTGGCATTGGCCACTGTCGGTAGACAGGATACTGGGCTAGATGGACCTTTGGTCTGACCCGGTACGGCCGTTCTTATGTTATGTTATGTTCTATGTTCTTATTAAAGGATCCATAAATATAATTGAAAGTTTTACCCTTAAATAATATTAATTTTCTGTACTTCTGCAGCACCTTCCAGCCATGTGCTTTATAAACACTAGGGTATTAATTATCACAAGTATTATTCCCATTTGGTATATGGGGAAATGGAAATACTGAAAGGGGAAGTAGGGTTGCCAGGTGTCTGGTTTTTGACTGGAATGCCCAGTCGAAAAGGGACCCTGGTGACTTCGATCAGCATTGCTGACCGGGCCATTAGAAGTCTGGTCAGTGATACAGCAGGGCTAAGGCAGGCTTGGCTCCATGCAGCTCCCAGAAGCAGCAGCATGTCTCCCCTCTGGCTCCTAGGTGTAGGGGCAGCCAGGGGACTCCACGTTCTGCCCCTGCCCCAAGCGCCAGCTCCTATTGGCTGGGAACTACAGCCAATGGGAGTTGCAGAGGTGGCACCTGCGGACGGGGCAGTGCTCGGAGCTGCCTGGCTGTGCCTCCGCCTAGGATCTGGAGGGGGGACCTGCCGCTGCTTCTGGCACCTGCTTGAGGTAAATGCTGCCCGGAGCCTGCACCCCTGAACCCCTCCTGCGCCCCAACCCCCTTTCCCAGCTCTGATCCCCCTCCTTCCCTCTACACTCCTCGATCCCAGCTGGGAGTCCCCTCCTGCACCCCAAATCCCTCATCACCAGCCCCACCCCAGAGCCCCCACGCCAAGCCAGAGCCCTCATACATCAGTGTAAATGAGCGAGTGAGTGAGGGTGAGGAGAGTGAGCAACAGAGGGAGGGGGGATGGAGTGAGCAGGGATGGGGCCTCAGAGAAGGGGTGGGGTCTCAGAGGAGCGGTGAGGCAGGGGGAGGAGCAAGGGTGTTCGGTTTTGTGTGACTATAGAGTTGGCAACCCTAAGGGGAAGTGACTTGCCCACAGTTAAAAAGTCTATGACAAGGCCAGGAATGGGTCTCAAATACCGTGACTTTAACTACAAGATCATCCTCCTTCTACAAAGTTCTTCTCATCCCAATTTTTATGTGAGAGATGAAGAGACTAGGCCTGATCTTGCAGTCTGCTAAGAGCTTTCTGAGAGGAGCACAGGACGATCAACTTTCATTGGCTTTAATGAGAACAGATAGTGCTGACAAGATTTCTAAAGCTATGCAGCGAATTGCACGATCAGGCCCTTAGCTGCCTATGGTACAATGGAAAACAAATAATGAAGAAAATAAAATGAAGTAGAAATGACTTGTTATAAAATGGATTCTCTCTTGCATCTGAAAATTAGAATTGCACCTGGAATTATGATTGTACCTTATATCTTTTATTGAACTTTAATGCTTCCTTTTATTGTTCCCTACAATCTCATTGCTCACATCTGTGCTAGCACACAAAATCTTTCATTTTATGAGCACTGCCTTATGTTCAATTTGATGCAAAATACCTGTGCCTTGTATTATTGAGCTTTGTTTTTCAGATCTTATTAATGGTGATAAAGTCCCGATCTCGCTATTGTTGAACTGAGTTACCAAATAATCTTGTGAAACAAACACAATTTGGCTGTTTATCAGATTTCTTTCTTTCCCCTCCCTCTCTTTAAAATCATGGGAAAGAGTAATTTTCCTCTAATGCAGTGGTTCTCAAACTTTTGTACTGGTGACCCCTTTCACATAGCAAGTCTCTGAGTGTGACCCCCCCCCCTTATAAATTAAAAACACTTTTTTACATATTTAGCACCAGTATAAATGCTGGAGGCAAAGCGGGATTTGGGGTGGAGGCTAACAGCTCGCGACCACCCATGTAATAACCTCGTGACCCCTTGAGGTGTCCCGACCCCCAGTTTGAGAACCCCTGCTCTAATGCATATTTTGCCTATTTAAACTTCTTGTTTAAACAAAGTAAGTGAGCCAGCAGTGATTGCTGCGAGTTGTAATATAGAATGTCCCAAGCAATTGGCCTGCCATAGGAAGGTGGAGTGCACCATACCCCACAAAGATTTTTTTTCTTTATTTATTATCTTGAGATCTGAGTTAGGCCATATTGTTACACAATATAAGTAACCTACCTAAGCTAAAACTAGAGTTTCAATGTCAGTTACTATACTGAAAATCCAGTGTAATTCCTCTAACATCAGTCTAATTACTCTGAATTTATAGAAGTGTCACTGAGAGGAGAATCCGGCTCTTTGATTAGAAATTATGGGTAAAAACATCTGATGTGGGCTTAGAAAGGAGTTTTAACAACATAATTTATATAAAATGGTAATTGAGAAGGGGGGAGGGGGGTTGTAACCTTGTTCATATGCAATGATTCTCAAGCCCAGAGCATAATATAGTAGGTGTGATGTAAAACATGATACAGACCCTTAAGGGTCCCAAAGAGGTCCTGAAGCACTGCTGCCCCAGTTTCTTATTAAAGAGACAGCATCAGCCTAGCTACTGGGGATTTAATGGTCTAGGACAGAGAGGAGTTTTTCATATGCTTACAGTCTATAAGTACATACAGGGGGGGAAATATTCTGTAATGGATTCTTCAGTCTATCAGAGAAAAGTCTAACATGATCCAAAGGCTGGAAGGCAAAGCTAGACAAATTCAGACTGGCAGTAAAGGATAATTTTTTAACCGTGGGAGTAATTAACCATTGGAACAACTTACCAAGGGTTGTGGTGCAATCTCCATCACTAGCCATTTTTAAATCAAGATCAGATATTTTTCGACAAGATCTGCTCTAGGAATTATTTTGGGGAAGTTCTATGGCTAGATGACCACAGTGGTCCCTTCTGGCCTTAGCAGCTGCTCATTCATAGATTCCAAGTACTACCCTGGTAGAGTAAGAGCATCAGAGCCTGACTCATCGTGAGACTGATTCAGGACTAGAGGTAGCTGTGCTGCATTGCTGACAGAGAGGCTTACGTAAGAGGTATCTTATAGGCACAAAGAGCTGGCAGTGGGAAACTTCAGCCCCAGGCAGTCCCCATAGGCTGCTTGGGCAGACCTGGGAATCAAGCTCTGCATGATGTTGTTGCAGACCTGACAGAGCTGGGCCTGCTGCAGCTCACTAAGTTGCCATCTGGCCTTCCTGCTGTTCTTTCCTGAACTGTTAGAGAGCAGGCAGCAGCTTGAATTCACTCCTGCTGCTCATCAAGTAGCTGAACTCGTTGCTGCTCTTTCATCATCTGTACCATTTGCTGCTGCTGTTGGGCCATCCATTTTATCGTCTTCCTCATGCTCCCACTTCCTCAAGTCCTCGAGTTATAAAGCCTGTTATTAGTGCCAGGAGCGGGTATGCCTCAGCTCTAGGCATCCAACCACCAGAACCTCCTTGGCAACAGGGAAGAAAATAGCTTCTTTCTCAGAGAGACCTCGCTGTTTCATTTTAAATCCTATCAGAACAAAGGAAACCCGATTCAGATGCCTTGCTCAGTGCCTCCAGCAGGCTACTCAACTGAAAGCAGAGTAACCACCAACACATCAATTTGCAACATGCACAGTTTGCTCCTCAGGACTTTCCAAATAGATTGTCTGAGCTTCCTAACAGAAGTGGAGAGAGGTTCCTTCTAGCAGTCTTTCTTCCCTAGTTACTGCCCAGTCTTTGGTCAGCACCTCTGTCAAGGCTGTATCCCCACTTTGAACTTTAGGGTACAAAAGTAGGGGGCTGCATGAGGACTTCTAAGCTTAACTACCAGCTTAGTTCTGGTCCGCTGCCACCATTCCCTACCTGGGAAGCTTTTAGAAAACCTCTCACCAATTCTCTGGTGAATACAGATCCAAACTCCTTGGATCTTAAACAAGGAGAAATTGACCCTTCCCCCCTCCTTCCTTTCACCAACTCCTGGTGAATACAGATCCAAACCCCCTTGGATCTTAAAACAAGGAGAAATTGACCCTTCCCCCCTCCTTCCTTTCACCAACTCCTGGTGAATACAGATCCAAACCCCCTTGGATCTTAAAACAAGGAGAAATTGACCCTTCCCCCCTCCTTCCTTTCACCAACTCCTGGTGAAAACAGATCCAAACCCCCTTGGATCTTAAAACAAGGAGAAATCAATCAGGTTCTTACAAAGAAGGCTTTTAATTAAAGAAAAAGGTAAAAATCATCATCTCTGTAAAATCAGTAGGGAAAATAGCTTTACAGGGTAATCAAACTTAAAGAGCTCACAGGACCCCCCTCTGTCTTAGGTTCAAAGTATAGCAAACAAAGATAAACACTCTAGTAAAAGGTACATTTACAAGTTGAGAAAACAAAGTAAATCTAAGACACCTTGCCTGGCTTTTACTTACAATTTTGAAATAAGAGAGACTTGTTTAGAAAAATGGGGAGAACCTGGATTGATGTCTGGTCCCTCTCAGTCCCAAGAGCGAACCACCCCTTAAAACAAAGAGCACACACAAAAGCCTTTCCCCCCCCCCAAGATTTGAAAGTATCTTGTCCCCTTATTGGTCCTTTGGGTCAGGTGTCAGCCAGGTTACCCGAGCTTCTTAACCCTTTACAGGTAAAAGGATTTTGGAGTCTCTGGCCAGGAGGGATTTTAGTACTGTACACAGGAGAGCTGTTACCCTTCCCTTTATAGTTATGACAACCTCTATTAGTGACGCAGCACAGCTACCTTTGCTAGTGAATCAGTCTCTAAAGGGACTCAGATCCTCTCTGCTAGGTGAGAAAGTTCCTCTGGATCCGAGCTTCCTCTGGAGTTCAGCTGTCCCGAGGTGATGCTGTCCTCTTTGATTAGGGAAAATGGACCTGGATGCCCCATTAGGACATTGATGCTCAACCTCAGGAACCTTGAAGGGTCTGCACCATGTATCACATGCAGTCACCTGGAGTCAGATCCAAATTCTCACTTCACCTCCTATGTCATCCCCCGAGATACCTTTTGTTCACTCCCCTTGGGGTACTTTACATGAGTAGACACTTTCATTAATTTCTGGAAAGTCAGGGTTAGAAATTTGTTTGGGCTTGGGGGGGGGCAGGGAGAAGAGGGGGCTAAAATTTTTTTTTTAATGTATTTGTGCTTATGTTTATATAGGAACCTGCCTTGTGGGTACTAAAAAGGGTGTTCTGTACACTCCCTTACAGACAGACACACACACACTCAGAAGTCATTGCTATCTCTTTTCTTACCTCCTCCTGCTGATGTTCCTGCTTTTCCTGCAGTTCCAGCATCTCTGCCTGCTCTAATCTGCTGACTGGCAGGACGCACAAACACACACACACAGGCAGAAACTGCACAACTCTGCATTGCATGGACATTTACCTGCTTCCTCACCTTTGTTTCTGTGGCAGCTACATGTCACTGAGGGATCTCACCTCTGGCTTAACCGAGTTGCCTCCATTTATCCTTCCTAATTCTCTGAGCTGCAGAAAGCTGTCTTCCTACTTATTTAATAAAGCAAATCCTAGCAGTCTCTGGATCTCCTAGGAAAGCTGTGACAGGGCACTCCCTGATCCTTTTTCTTAATGGGCGCTCTCTTAACGTCCCTTTGACTGATAATAGGACACAATAACTTGTCTCCACAGGGATTTCTGCCACCCCTGTAGCTGCACTGGTACAAACATCTAATGAAAGCTGCACCAGTGAGTGAAAATTGCATGGCACCAGTGTAAATTGTGTTTACATTAGGGGTTTCCAATGGTGCAGCCACACTGTTGACTGAAACCTGAGTGCAGATAAGGCTTTGCCATTTGACCTTGAAAATACAAAGTAGCCCTATTCCACTCAGGCCCTGATCCTGTTTTATTCCCTCTGAACTCAAAGAGAGCAGAGAGGGCTTAGCCGCAGCACCATCCAGCTCATAGGTTCTTTCTGTATTAAAGGATGAACAGTGCTCTTTGCTCTGATAGTCAGAATAGTCTGTAGCTGCTGCAATGATACGTTATCTTAATTACAGATAAAGGCCACTGTCTCAGGTTAAAGTGCAATGCATTTAGCAAACAAGCTGCATCTGTCCACTGGGAAATGCATCTTTGATAAGCATGTCTGAAGGCTGCAAATCATCAAAAGTGATGTTCACAGGAGGGATGGGATTTTGTCGTTCATCTTTTATATCTGTGTCTGGAGCAGCTCATTGTGTATTCAGTTCAAAAGGGAATGTAATCATTTCCTGGATACCAAATGGAAATTGTGGTTTATAAGGGAGAAGCTATGTTGACCTGGTCAAAGCCAAGAACCATTACAGATCTCACAAGAAAGTCTGCTCTCACAAGATTTCCAGCATGATTTCTCACCAAAGACGGTCAGACAAATATAAAATCAGCATTGGAACTCCTCTGTAAGTATGTGAAAAAGGAATAAAAGCCCCGGGTTGAGACATGGGGGGAAATAGTGTATCACTGTTATTGCACTTGGCCTTCTGGTATTTGACTCTAACCCTTTGCCAAAGCATGTGTCGTAGCTTACTGTCCTTTCAGGAGGCATTAGACAGTAAGACCCAGGAGCACTACTGCATTTAAATACTTTGGACGATACCTTGGCCCCATTGTGAAAGTTTTGCCATTGACTTCTGTGGGGCCAGGATTTCACCCTTCTAGCTTTATTAATACTTCCTTACTTGTATTCACTACTTGACAGAATGAATACAACACAATTGTTCCTTTTTAATATGAGTGGTCAGGCTTCATGGAGGTGCACATTTTCTGCTAGCATTTGCCATCTCTCCTACCCCTTTAGCCAGCATTTTTTGTTCTTTATTTGTTTAAGCACCAACTGTGTGCTCAGCCCTTCACATGACACAAAATAACCTTTTTCCCCCTGAAATTTACCAGCTACTAGATCAGGGGTCGTCAACCTCTGACATGCGGCTCGCCGGGATAAGCACCCTGGCGAGCTGGGCCACTTTGTTTACCTGCCGCGTCCGCAGGTTCAGCCAATCGTGGCTCCCACTGGCCGCGGTTCGCCACTCCAGGCCAACGGGGGCAGCAGGAAGCTGCAGCCAGCACATCCCTCAGCCCGTGCCGCTTCCTGCAGCCCTCATTGGCCTGGAGCGGCGAACCGCAGCTAGTGGGAGCTCCGACTGGCCGAACCTGCGGACGCGGCAGGTAAACAAACTGGCCCGGCCCGCCAGGGTGCTTACCTGTACTAGATGACTCTCTGCACCAGGGACTGTTTGGGAAGAGAATCCAAAGTGGAAAATAACCATCTATGGAAGAAAGCATTTAGTTATGAGGGCTATGAAAACTAGGAGGTGTGGCTGGGGACGTATCTATTCAGCTCTAGTACTGAGGGTTAGTCAGTCTGGGTTAGCTCTGGAGGAGGGAAGTGCTGGAGAGACTCAGGATGCTTTCTTTACGCCGGTCAATGCCATTCATGTTCAAAGCTCCCAATTAGGCAGTTTAATGAGCAGCACTCAGCTCAGCACCCAGCACCTGCCATGAAAATCTGGCCCCAGGTGTAGGTCCTGAATTCTTCTAAAAATCCAACTCTTTACGTGTACAAGCTCTGAGCGTTGTGTGAAAGAGTGCCCTGGGCTTTGACTGCTGCTATAGAAGAGACTGACATCTACATTGTAGTGCATTCATTTACACCAACTTAGTAGCTGACGGTCAGCTTGTCTGTTATTTGTATTCACATTCTCACCTGCATGCTGTGATCATATTTGGTAATAAAAATTCCCCACACATTGTGCATTATGCCCCAAGTCTTGATGTAGGGCCGTTATTTACCACCCTATGTAAAACAGCCTGATGATCTGGAGTGGATCATACATAAATGAATGGATTAGGTTGGGTATCAAAGAGTCAGTTGAACCTATGTTGAGTCACGTGGTTCTCTGCAAGTATCTCAGTGTAAGTAGGTAGATCAACTCATGAAAATTGCAAACCACTAATACTTAGAAAGATTGTTTCATGCTTGGCCCATGCTTCTGCTATTACTTTCATGTCCATGACTCCCAGACTGAGCCACCAGTCCAACCTAGAGTTCGTCTCACTTGCACGCATAAAAATGATAAATTCTAAATGAAATCAAGCTGAAATTGTCTCATGCTGAGCCATTTGAATTAACTGCCTGCTCAGTGACAGAATCTTCTGTACTTTGTTTAAAATGTCTTTCTTTTACGTGAGTTTAAACTGCTCCTTGAAGGCTCATGATGAAGAGTAAGCTTATGTTGGTGACATAATCTTAAATTCTTGAGCTCTGAAAGACTTGAAGATAGTTTGAAAGTGCAACCCCATTAAAAATGTCTCAGTTGGAATGTCAAACGTATCTCCTCGTTTCTCGTACCACTCATTAGAGTTGCCAATTTTATTTGGATGTATTAAAGATTAATCTTTAATTCCTGGTGTCTGAGGTGTCCTTTAATTCCAGGACAATCCTGAAGGTTGGCAACTCACTACCACTCATGGATATGCATTGGTACTGTGCATACTGTAAAACTAAAAGGATAGGGCACTCAGCTGGAGGCAGAAGAGATGTAGGCTCTGTTCATGACTCCACCACTGACCTATTGCCGCTTCCCATCTCTGTGCTGCTATTTCTCCTCCCACCCTTTGTTGGCCTGTCTATTCGATTGTAAACTGTTTGGGGCAGAGACTATATCTTACTATGTGTTTGTGCTGTGCCTAGCACAATTTGGGCTACTAATAAACCTGTCCAATCCTTTTGTAACTATTCCCAATATCATCTCCACGCAACATAATGCCTCCCCATCATGCTCTCCCCTGAAAGAGAAAAGAAGATTCCCTTTACAGGGCCCATTTCAGGCTTTGTCTTCCCTGCAAAAAGGTGCTTTTTTACATTGAGTGAGCTAACTCGAGACAGTTTTCTCATGTAAAATCTCAGCAGAGACAAGGCACTGTAGTTTTGACCCCAGTGTAGCAGGTTGAGGTAAACACCAGGTATGGGTGGTTTAATGTTTAATCTCAGTGATATAGATTTAATCTCAACTAGCTACATCAAGGAAAAAACAACAGAGCCTCGTCTCCTCTAGGATTTTACATTGAGACCTCTACATGGAGTTAGCTATCTTGATGTAAAAACCCGCCTATTTTTTGTGGTGAAGACAGTTTCGCAAACCACCAAGTGCCTCCTGCAAGGTGCTATTACCCCAAATCATACTGAAGTCAGTAGGAGGTGAGAGTACTTACCATCATACTGATGGCACTTATAAGTTTATGGGCCCTACAGCATCTCTCCATCCTTCACTTTATATCCTTTCCTTCTCTAGAAAGTCATGAGTTTGCAACTAATTTGATCTTTATCCCTTGTCACCATGTTTGCATTAGCAGTTACAGAAATAAAAAGCACTTTTTTACCCTCTTCTCCCATTACAGACATAACTGAGGAATATATTATTGTTTTGTTTGCAAGTTGACATTGTCTCTCTTTTTGCTCATTTAATTATCTTTTAACAATAGTTGCTCCTTATTTATGTATAGCCCTCCTCTTCTTTCTAACCAATTTTTGTGTTTGTGTTTTGGGGTTTATGGCCTGAAATATTCTTCACATACATATTTACTACAATAGCACTGATACTTTTGCCTATTTAAGCTTACCTAGGATGGAACTTTACAATTTTGTCACCTATTTCTTCTGTATTTCTCAGGAAACATCTTTTTCCCAATCCATTTCCAATCCCTATTGCTCAATCCCCTATTTATGATTTTGAAAAAAGAATTTTCTATAGCAAGAATAGCATGAAAAGACTATTCAGTCTTTGAGACATAAAAATGACAACCTTTTAACATGTCCTACATCAAAATTCTACATAATTTTCAACAAACTGTGACTAAAATATGGTACAACAACAAAAAATAATAAATTTGGGCCCAGCAACTGCAAACTTTGAAGCATATGTTTAACTTTATACATGTAAGTGGCCCCATTGTAGTTGATGGGACCACTTGCATGCATAATAGCATTAGTGGAAGTAGAATAATTTAGGATGTGGTGGATTCTTAATAACTTGTAGTCGTTAGGTCAATTTACCATTATTTAGGCCAGCAGGGACCATGAGACAATCTAGTCTGATATCCCGTATAACACAGGACACAGAACTTTGCTCAGCTACCTCAGTATGGAGCCCAATAACTTGTGTTTGGCTAAAGCATATCTTCCAGAAAGGCATCCAGTGTTGATTTGAAGAAATCAAGAAATGGAGAATCCCACACGTCCCTTGGTGCTTTGTTCCAATAATGAATTGTCCTCACTGTTAAAAATGTGTCCCTTATTTCTAATTTGAAGTTGTCTGTCTTCAGCTTCTAACCATTCATTCTTGTTATGTCTTTCTCCACCGGATTAAAGAGCCCTGTAGTACCTGGTATGTCCTTTGGGTAAAGGTACTTATAGACTGTAATCAAGTCACCTCTCAATATTCATTTTGATAAACTACATCTCTGATTGTAAGCTCCCAAATCATGTTTGTGGCTGTTCATTGCACCTCTCCAATTTTTCACCTTTTAAAAAATGTGGACACCAGAACTGGACACAGTATTCCATCAGTCTGGACATTAGTCTTACAAATGCCATATGAAGAGGTAAAATCACTTCCCTGCTCACGCTCACTACTCCCCAGTTTATATAGCCAAGTATTACATTCGCCCTTTTTTGCCATAGCATCGCACCAGGAGCTCATGTTGAGTTGGTTGTCCACTATGACCCCTAAATCCTTTTCAGAGTCATGCTTTTCAGGATGCAGTCCCCCATTGTGTAGTATGGCCTTCATGCCTTGTTTCTAGAGGGGACACCTCACATTTGGCTATATTAAAGCACATTTTCTTTGAATGGGCCCAGTTTACCAAAAGATCCAGATTGCTCTCTGGGATATTCAGTCATCACACAGTGCTTAAAGTGTTTGTAAGTGCACTGCTTTATTCTGTGTCCAGTTCCTGTGTGTACATATATTGTTACTGATTCATCTAGGGTTTCCCTATTTAGATATTTCTAAATAAATTGAATCTGTGCGTGTGGCATGCTGTTTACCTATATTTATACATGTTACACAGTGAAGCATATGGCAAATCTGAATTTTGACTATACATTTTGACTATGAACCATATTAAATACGAAATAAGGGAAATCCAATCTGTTATGCAAGCACACACTTGTCAGCAAAATATTCTAGTAATTCAGGGAAAAGGCTGTAACGTGCTTTCATTCTGATATACCTCAGTAAATCTGCATCTGTGTGTCAGAGTATATAAAATACTCTATGCAGAAAAGAAGCATCCAGCAGAAAAACATTAAAATCCTTAATACTTTACTTTTAAATGGCAGAAAACAAATAAAAATAAAACAAAAATGCCCACAAAATGATACAAAATGCATAATGTGTGTGCACATGATTTAATTCCAATGTGCTTTTTTAGTATTGTCACAGAATTAATAAGACAGGTGTTAAAAATAAATATTGCCACTGAATTAATGTTGTAAGTAGGATAGAAGTATGAAGGAAGATGGTGCAGCAGCAACATATTTGTAAGATTTACAAATCTTCTGAAGAGCTGAAAAAATATAGGTGTTCATCTACCAGCTGTATTATGCACCTACTACAAAAATGTAAACACATTACAGAATGTGTAATAGTTTTAATTCTAATTACACTGGAGATGCTCAATTTGGAGAGAACAGGCATGGTTTAAGTTCTATGAGATAATCAGTGCCTCAGGGCTCTTTCTGAACGCTAGGCAAAGAACAGGACAGGAAAACGTATCTGTGTGCACAGTGTGCTGAATCTCTGCAGCAAGGTAGGAGACCAACGCGTAGGAGGGACGACTGAGTCTACACAGATACAAATGTACAGCAGGTGCATTATGTCCTCGTATTTCCATATGAAATTTCCAATACTATACCTGGAAGAGGCCCTTTATGGTATTGCTATGCACTTGAATAACAACACTATTACTCAGACAGATTATAAAGGAGCCCTTTCTAATATATAGTATACAGTCAGAAAGGAAGAACTGGCAGGTAACTGGGATGCACACTGTAGGTTTGGCTAGTATAATAGAAAATTGTTTTGGCACAGGTTTACCATCAAAGTGATTTATAGTCTGACAGTGCAAAAGTGTTTTTTGGGGGGACCACTGAATAGTTGTTCTGAGGTTCCTTAAGATACAAGCTATTCTCTCTTTTTTTTTTTTAAACACATCTTTTCTTAATTTTATTGCATTTAAGAAATATTCATACGGCCTGCAAATAATTCCAAATTGTATAATATTTGGTCTTGTTCTGGAATCTTCTTTCCATTAGTCTCCCATACCTCTTGGCAGAGGGATTGAAAAACTGCATGCAAATCATCACTGTTCTCAGGTGTACCACCACCAGTCTTTAGGTATTCAATCTCTTGTCATACTGATCCAAGGGCCTGATCCAAAGCCTTTGAAAGTCAATGACTCTTTCCAATAGGCTTTAGCATGGGCTGTATTGTATTCTATTGTTACACTACCCTCATCACCATAGTATCTGAGCACCTTCCAGAAGTTCATTATGACATGAGAAGCATGTGAGGTTCTTTTTAAATTTATTTGTAATCCATTTATTTGAAGGCAAGGTCTAAGAAGCATGTCTTGCACCTAGAATAGAAAGTGGTGAGGTTTACGGTGGTTCTTAGTTCTTACAGCAGTTCATCCCACAGCTTTCGACCAGCACCAGAGAAAGCTCGGTTTTCTGCATAAATGAGCTTTACTCTTGGGGTGAACATCCCTGCTGTGCCAGAGTGGAGTTATCATCAGAGTCCTCATCCCTGAGCTTTAGATGATCTTTTAGGTACCCGAGCCAAGGTCATTGAGCACCTTGAAGATAAGGAAGAAGACTTTGAACTTGATTGATATTTTATGGGAAACTATAGAAAGGGGGAGGAGAGCAAGTCGGAGGTGCTCACAGTAGCCTGCATTGCTGAAAAGATGCTCCGCTGTGTTCTGAATTAGTTGGAGTTTCCTAACGGCCGCTGGCTTCATGCTGAAGGCATATTGAATTGCTGCAGTCTAGATAAGGTGATGAAGTACAGGCTAGGAGGTGATGAAGGTGTGTATAACTCAGGCCAGCTCATCATCCACCAGGATGCGATGGAGTCTTGTCATCAATCAGAGATGGTAGAAAGTGTTATTCATGCTCACTGCTATGTGAGAGCAGATTGTCAGCAAGGGATCCAGGAGCCCACCTAAACTGCAGACTGAATTTGCCAGTTATGGTCATGTCTACCAATGGAAAATGCACATGGCCACAAACTCCTCAATATGTCTGTCTTGAGCTGGTTCGGCTTTAACCAGCTGCTATTCTTCCATGAACTCATTTCTGCCAAGCACTAGGTCAGTTTGATGATCATGGTGTTATCATATGTCCTGATGGAAAGATAGAACTATGGGTCATCTGCATAGTGTTGGCACTTGAGTCCATGACTCCTTGAATCTCAGTGGCTGCACATAGATGTTGAATAGGACCAGTAAGAGAATTGGTCCTTCTATAACTCCACATGTGAGGGGTCTAGTTGTGGATGTGCAACTTTCCACCATTACTTTTGGGGGGCATCCCTCCAGGAAGGTGAAATATTTCAGCAAATTGCCTTGGACCCCTGCAACCTCCTTCAGGATGCCTCGTGATCATCTGTGTCGAATGCTGCCAAGAGCTGCAGGAAAATGTGAATGGATCTCTGTCCTCCATTCATTGACAGCAGCAGATCATTGAACAAAGCTTGTAATGCTGCTTCCCTCTCATGTCCTGCTCATCCCTTATCTTGCACAGCTATTGTACACTCATTTTTTTCCTTCTTATAGATGTTCTTAGTTCCATTGCCAGGATTCACTAGTTAATTGGAAAAAACTGCCAAAAAAGGTTTTTTAAGGATGTCCTGGACCCCTTCAAATCAACAATATTTCAGGGATATTTTTCTACATAGTTGGGATCTCTTTCTGACTCAGCAAATGTTGTCTAGCACACATCAAAATAAAAAGGATTAAAAAGCAGTTAAAAAAAACATTGAAGTGGACACAACTCTGAATATACACAGGGAGCAGAGCTGAGTAAGAAAATGCCATTTTTCCTTTGCACCAAGCAATTCAAACAGTAATGCTGAGTTCAGATCTCCCCCTCCCCCAGTTTTTAAGGATTCAGACATGAGGTTCTAGTTCTGGCATAACTCTAGGTAAAAGGAGCTTCAAAAGGTTGAAGGCAGATCATCCCAAACAGAAGAAGCCCATGACAAAAAAAAAGTACAGAAATCTTGTGCAATCATTTAGTCTGCCTGGTTTACAGAGCTGCTGGTGATTTCATCATCATAATAAATAATAATAAATAATAAGCATAGCTAGGTGCTCTCGTCATGTCAGAGATTCTAAGCAAGAGAATTCAACCAAGAGGCTGTAAATGAGCGGGTGGACGTAGAACAAGGGAGGAATCATAGCCAAGAGTTTCCAGAGATTTGCATCGGAATTGCGCTGCTGGCTGTCCTTTAGAGCACTGCATTGAAAATGGCTCCCTGACCAAGTAATGGTGTAACATTACAATCATGTCAGGAGCTGTGTGAGCACCAGGGTGGAAGAGAGATTGCAAGGACCTTTTTCTTCCATTCCCCTGAGCAAGTCTGTAAAGACCAGCCAAAATCTCTGTCCTTTCGCATCTAGCGTGTAAGGGGGAGTCACAGGGCTGGTCATGACAGTATCATCCCCAAACCTGAGGCTCCTCCCTCTTCCACACCTGCTGTTGGACTACACTCAATGCCAGGGAGTAGATGCAGAAAAAGGTGTAGCAATGGCTGCTAAAGTGTGTGGTTCCCCAGCACCCCTGCAGGCATTTAGCTCTGAGGAGGTGTTGCTGCATGACAGTCCGTCTGAGGTCCTGTTTGAAGGCTGCAGTTTTAAAAGCCCGAATGAAGGCCTTAGTGTACTAATAAAATTCCAAAACCACAAAGTGTGTTTTCTTTTGCCTTTTCCCTTGCTGCAAGATTAGAGCCCTTGTTGAAAGGGGTACATTATGGCTTGTCCCTCAGAGCGGTCTCTCATGTGCACCCACAGGTTACCTTTCATCAGACCCAGAGTATGAAACTTTAATTGTTCACAGGATGAGTCAAACCCTGCGAAGGCTTCTCGGTTCGATTTGTTCCTCAGAACCAGTGCAAGAGAAGGACTTTGTGAGCAGCCTCACAACACATTTAAAAGCAAAAACTTGACCTCTTTAAGCAGCAGGAGCAAAATGGCACCAATCACAGATTCCACTGCTTGTCATTCTGAGCTGGCTGTTTCCGTGAACTCAGTTCTCTTTGTGATCACGCAGATGTAAATCAAAAAAGACTCAACTGAAGTAAAATTTACTCTGGTGTAACTGAGGGGTGAAATCCCCCAATCTCTGCCACAGACAAACAAGCCTCTAAAAAAGCAAATCCGTATAAAAACCTGCTAATATCAAGAAATACCTATTGCTACATTTTTGATGGGGATTTGCACAGAGCTATTTCTGTTAGATGCAGAGTAATAGAGGCAGTTACAGCTCAAAGGAGACAGAGTAAAACAGAAAGGGCTAACCTGTGGCTTTTAAGTTACAGCCTGCACTGGGGGACAGTGCAAAAAGTCCAGAGAAGCATTCATGCTGACTCAGCCTCCAGGACCTTGCATCCCAGAAAGGTGGTTCAACTGCCTTTTAATATGATGCACCCAACATGATTTCCTACCCAGACTCTATTGGCTGGTGAAAATAGGGTAAGGCTATTCCTTCTAAATAGGTAGTATGTGCATATATTGTTGTTCTTGTTACTCCCCCCAGCAAATAGCATAGTAGTTTTTTTTAAAAAGGGGTTATCCTCCATATCTGCATCTTGCCTTATTTGAGTGGATTAGTGCTTGTTGCAGGACTAGAAAACATGGGACCTTTGACATTCCTGCTGGAATTTAGGCTGGCTCCCAAGCCTTAGCACAATAGGGAAGTGTGGAAATAGAAGAAGATTTCCTCTCCTTCCCTTGTGAGCTCACAAAAGGCTAGTCACAGCCCAGCTTACTTTTATCTAACAGAAATAAATACTTTAGGTTTCTCTTTCTGTGCACTGGAATGCACAACAATTAGCAAATAGGGGTCCCTGTTCATTTTATATTAAAACAACATTTAAAGATTATGTTTAGCGTAACAGCATCTTTCCCCACACTGCACTGAAACAGAAACAACCCCCCCTTGAGCTCCCTTTAGCAGCATAACAACTCCTAGATTAGGAAAGGTCCAGTTTTATAAGGAATGCTGTGGGACCTAACTGGGGTGGAGTAATAAGAAGACTCAGTTCACCTGTGCACTGTTAGGGCTTTACTTGCACCTATAAAACCCTGACTTTGGGAGCTTAGGGAGAGATAGGGCTGCAGCATAAGGAAGTATTTGTCTAGAGAAGGGTTCATCTAGAATGTTCTTCCTCAGAGACTTATTTATAGAACAGAGGTTCTGATGGATTTTAATGGTGTATTCTATTTTGTGTGAGAGGGTGATATTTTTTCTATGAGAGAAAAGAAATCTTTCAGTGAAGGACAACTATACCTAAACTGTCTAAGTTGCTCCATGCTAGACTTAAGGTTAGACCTTTAGTATTATCATTTATTTTTTAGTATTATATTAGCACCTGGAGACTTAGTTATACTAGGCACAACACATTCATAGGCAGAAACAACATTGCTGCGAAGAGTTTATAATTTTTGTTTTTCAAAACCAAAAATCCAGCAACCTGAGAATGAAAACTGAAATTCTGGTTTTCATTCCTTTTTTTTCTTTTATTTAAAAACTTGTTCCCACTCTTCTCTTCCTCCCCCTGTCCCTTTTCATTTGACTGTCAAATGGGGAGGGGAAAGAATAAAGAGAGGAAGGAAACAAAACTGGCATTTTTTTGGGTGGGAGGGGTGCTGAAAATATTGGTTTTTTGTTTGTTTGTTTTAATTCAGTGTCTTGTAAAACATGCTTATTGTTTTCCAAACAGCATTTTATGCTCGGTGGACTCTGCTGTTGAAATGCATGGAGGAGTCTTCCATGGGCAAGTACAGTGGCATGTCTGCAATTCCCTTTTCCCTGTTTACTAGCACTTACTTGGATCAGGATGCTTGAACTGGAGCAATTCACCATGCAAACGTGAAATAAGAGCATGTTTTTGATTTGGGGAGGTAGTACGATGCATAACAAAGCAGTGGGAAACCCTAGCCTAGAGCCACAGTCAGGGTTACATTGCTCTGTAGTGAAAGACAGCCTGTAGAGCTATGGAGGGGTTGATACACTATCTCTACCCTAAGTCCTCTCCTTGCCTCACCTTATCTTTCTCCTGCATGATAGCATGCCAGGTTCCCACGTGAAGCTGAGCTGTGTGCTCTGCTGGGGATAGAGACTGTGTGTGCTTCTGTCACAGAGTTTGGGGGAGACAAGGCCCTGCACCCCTGGCTTCCTGCGATTCACCATGACTCTCAGCCAGCCAGTAAAACAGAAGGTTTATTTAGATGACAGGAACACAGTTCAAAACAAGTCTTGCAGGTACAGACAACAGGACCCCCTCAGTCAGGTCCATCTTGGGGGGGGAGGGCAGGAGAGGCCAGAGCCCTGTCTGGGATCCCCTCCATGTTCCCAGCCAGCTCCAAACTGAAAACTCTCCAGCACCTCCTCTTGCCTTTGTCTCTTTCCTGGGCCAGGAGGTCACCTGATCTCTGTTCTCCAACACCTTCAGTTGGCACTTTTGCAGAGGAGGGGCCCAGGCCATCAGTTGCCAGGAGACAGGGTATCAGCCATTCTCTGTGCAGACAGCATCACACTGGCCCCCTAGGGCTCTGCAACAATCACACACCCCTAGACACTCAAGAAAGGCATAGGGGAAACTGAGGCACCCACACAGCACTTAGAGAAAACATTAAGAACATTCCCACTTCGTCACAGCTTCCTGAATCTTTTCCTTGTGCAGCAGAACTGCCATGATTCAACTTCATCTTGGGACTTCAGAATCCCCAAGAGATAGGGAGAGTGTGCACATTTCTTTGTATCTGTCTATAATTATTGCCTTTCAAACCCAGGCGGCAAGGGGTCAGGGGGCCATGGTTCCATCACTTTTTACTGGCCATAAGGGCAAGTGACAGGGTGGAGAGAGTGGAAAGGGGGTGGGGTCTTGGGGGTGAGGATGAGGCAGTGTGGGAGCAGGGCCTTGGGGGGAAGGAGGTGGGGCCACAGTTTGGGTACTGGTGCCCTCTCCCCCCTTTAAGGAGCTTCTGCCACTCCAGCTTTCAGAATGCCAACAATGCTGCATGTATTTGTCCGTAGTCTGTCTATTTGTATTACTGTAGAATGTAGGAGACCTGGTCCTGGACCAGGACCCCAGTTTATGAGGCATGTGGTCCAAACAAAAAATCTACAGTCTAAGTATAAAATAAAAGACAACAGACAGGAGCACAGGGAAACAATGAGACCGTATTGTTCAGCATAATTAGTGGTATCAGCACACCAGCAGCTTACCAATTGTCAAGTTTCTTGTAGATATCACAGCAAAGGGGAGTTTTAAGGAGAGATTTGAAGGACAGTATGTAGCTTTGGGGATGTTCATTTGCTTTGGTAATGTTAAATATAAAGTTGCAAATAAAAAAAATAGAATAAAAATTGTGTGTGTGGGGGGGAGAGAGTTGTTAACTGTCAGAGGGTGGGTGGTCCCAGTAAATGAAGTAGGCCCACTGCCTCTGTGCCAGGACACATGCTCCCATTTGTCCAATTATGAAGGCAGGGCAGAACCTGGAGGCTTTAAAGGACTGGGATGAGGCCAAAGAGAAACTCAATGAGGGAGAGTCAGTCAGGAAAAGTCAGGAGAGTGGAGGAGGTCTCTAGGGAAAGCTGCAGTGAACCGGGCTCTGCAGGGCCTCTCTTGGAAGAGGGAGGAATTGGCTAGGAAACTGTATGGTTAGGGCCTGGGAGAAATCTGAAGGCAGAACAGCAGGAAGAGGGGTTTGCTGGCTGGGGTCCCCAAGCCAGAGACCCAGGGCTGGAGAGGGCAGGAGGATCAGGACAGAGCGTTGTTTGTTTGCACTGTGGGGTGGGGGGGAGGAGAGAGAGAGAGATTCTGACTGACTGGAGCACTGGGCCTGGTGCAAGATCTGAGGCCTGAACCAAAGATTGTGAACCAAAATCAGGTCATATATTAAAGTAGATGTTTACAAGTTCACTGTCCAATACATGAAGTTGGGAAAGTTCTTGTTAGTGTATAGGCACTACATAGTTCCATAAATATATTCCAGCTAACACAGGTAAACCCCAATCTAGTACAAGATAAGATGGTTTGATAAAGTAATGAATCCCAGGGATATTTTGTCCAAGATATCCGGAACAAGGGGAGGTAACAAACAGATGTCGTGAAATACGTAAGGTGGTGTGGAAGTTGTGTGTGTTAGTTTGTTTTAGCCTATAAATGTCAGGGTACTTTGCCTTAATTCTTTGTGTGGCCTCGGGTACAGCAGAAACTCCCCCCGCTGACTGAGTCATTCCTTGCTACTAGACACTTATGTGTCAGTGCACCTGTAACCACAGAGACAGGGCACTGAGACTGTGTCTAGGGAGCAATAAACCTGGCTAAGTGACTTTGTCACTGAGCTGTGCCTGTGGTCTTTCTTTATCAGTAACATTGAAGTCTGCTGAACCAACATGCTGCACTATCTGCTAATAACATTAAAATTCCAAGGACAAAAAAGCACCGAGCAGCCCAAACAGTGCTACTGAGGCAACAACGTTCTGGCCTCCAGCACTTGACCACACTGGGTGGTACTATCAAGGTTTGCTGAACCGCCATCTGCGCAGAGCTGGGAAAGCACATGGAAAGAGCCCATGAACTCTCAAGCCAGCTAACAGGCACTAAGGTGGAGAGCTGGAGCCATGGCGCAGAGTGCTGCAGGCAGGGAAAGGGCTGAAACCTCCAGGGCTGGAGAGCTAGACCCAGAGGAACCATGAATAGGCCCGGGGGAGCGAGGAATGCTCTCTTGCCAGCAGAGAGACTGTGGGGGGCCCCCGGGAAGAGCAGGGTGTCCTGGTACAAGAACAGGAGATGACTGCACTGGAGAGCCAGGGCATAGTGGGGGAGGCCAGAGCTATATGTTGCATGCAGTGTCTGGACTATGCTGGAGAAATTCCAGACTATGGTTGTAGGACTTCTGTTACGTAGGACTTTGGGAATAAATGAGCCCCACAAGGGCTGTAGTTATACTTGGAGAAGATCCTTTGTACTATTTTGGGAGGCCTGAAGGAAGGAAACTGGAGCAGGTGCACTTGTCATGCTTCAGCCTGCCCATGGAGGATGCTCCAGGTAGGGCTGCCCTTCTGACGTTAACATTTAACAGAATTCCCATAGTTCAGTTTCAAATTTCACAAAGTGCTCACAGCTCTCTCTAGTAGAGAGCATTTTATGCCATTTCATAAGGATTTGGAGGTCAGACTTCATATTTAGATTTCATT
The DNA here is from genome assembly GCF_028017835.1 of Emys orbicularis. Taxonomy (NCBI): domain Eukaryota; kingdom Metazoa; phylum Chordata; order Testudines; family Emydidae; genus Emys; species Emys orbicularis. The sequence goes on along the minus strand of NC_088685.1, from coordinate 26,934,095 downwards.
TATAAATAGTTTAAAAAGATCAATAAAGGACCAATAGATGTTAGAAGCATCTTACATAGGTGAGTAGTATGTGATATAGAGGGTTCTGAGCATAGCAATAGGAAATATTTGTATATGGTTACAAGTCATGGTTTTAGGCATCTAAAACAACTGAATTACTATTCATCAAAGCATCTATAGATCTTTAAAGGGTTTATAAATGATGAAACCCTGTTACAACATGTGACTTTTTTTAACCTAAAATTTAGTTTGGTTCCTTTCAAGTTTTTTTACACTATTCATTCCCATCTATTTCTTCGAAAATAGACATTACACGGTGAACAGTCCCGTGTTCATTGCTGATTAACCAAATAAGCCCTGTAACTGAAATTCATTGCCCCAGTTGTAGGAGGATAAAAAGATTGAATCACACAGGTCTTGGTTTGCCAGACTCTGCAGTGTTAATCTGTTCCATTTGCTGATCTCCAGAAGAACTTCAGGACCTCTCATATCCCTTGAATTCATTGAAAGGTTTGGAGCAGTGACCACTGTAATGCACAGTGAGTTTAACTATAGCAGTCTGAGTTACTTTGTCTGAAATTTACCCAGTACTGTAAAGGGCAACTTCACACAATGAATTTAGGGAGAAATCCACTCTAGGTCCATTCAAAATTAGTTACATGGAGCCCACAAAATGTGACATTTAGGCATCATGTCAAACTCATAGCCGAGGAGGGGAGAAACCGCCATTTATTCACATCGTATTTAATCCAGGCTCTTCAGCCCTAAGCAAGGTACATTTAAGGATAACTGTTCAGTAAGCTTGCCTTCCTTCTTAAAGTCTGAGAAATGACAAAGAATAGCAAACTACTGTAGTTTAGTTTAAATTTATCTGTTCAATCCTGTCCCTGACTTGTTGTTTCTGCAATTACAAAGACAATCTCATAAAATCAGATTTACCATTTTGTCAGTCGTGTTTGTTAAAATCATAAAGTTGTCTTTCCTCCCATAAATGGTAAATAACATGTGAAGGATGCTTTCAAGATCTCCTAGAAATGAACAATTAGAAGATCTATGACTGCTCTGAATCTGGTTTCTGCTGCGGTAAACAAATGTTTAGCAACCCATGAAACAGAATCTCTCTCAGCGGTTTTGTTTTGAGCCAGAAATACTTGTCTTTATTTTTTAAATTGCAAGATACATTTTCCTATACATACTCATATAGGAATGCACAGTCAATTATCTGCTAAAGATTGATTGTCATAGGGCTGTGCAGTCATGCTAGTTCAGTTTAGGTCAAGTTGTGGTCATAGAAATAAAGAAACAAAATAGTAGGAGGTATTTCAGGATTTCCAGCCATTGCTCTATTGCTGTTCACATACAGTTTCATCATCCCCCCCTACAAGGCCTAATCCTGCATAAGGGAACAGGATTTGGCAGAGAACTTCAGCATTCACGGAGTTTCCTTCCAATTCTTCAGTGGGGTCATGGCTTGCCCTCTGCACTTGGAAGTAGAAGTGGGTTCAGCCATCCTCCAAAACCAGTAGATCCTCAAGATCCATGCAGTATCAGGAGGCACAGCAGAGGCTAGGGCTTGGCATCCTGATCCCGAGGAACCTCCTCTGATCTCTTACCATTATGGCTCCAGGCAGTGCATAGGGGTTAGCATTAGCTTGCCTCCTAAAGTTCCTCGAGTTTCAGTCGGAAAAGATCCTATACTCAGCCATTGGGCCAGCTGAGAGGCTCAATCCAATTAGAGCACGCTTAGAGGGGTTTCCGCACACTCAAGGGAAGAGGATAAGCATGCAACAGAAGCATTATTTCACTCCTCAGTGCTCTCTTTCCCCCACCCCCAAGGATTTTTCTGGTGTTTTGTCCCCTCATCTTAGCAGAAGCCCAGTGGACAATAGGGCCCATAGTTCTAAGCATTTTAAAGAATGATAGGACCCTACTCCTTTCTCTACCTGTCTTGGTGGTGGCAGCATGTGAAAGTGTATCCCTGCCCAATCCCCGTTACTGCCACTGTATCTCTGCCTTCCCTGCGTTGTTCATGTAAATTCTCACAGAATAACTCATTTATAACATACACAAAAAGGTGAATAAATTATGTAACTTTTTATTATGTAGTCTGCTTCATTCTTACCCTTGGCATTAGCTATACAAGCCAAAATATGCTCTTAGGTATACCGGTGTAAAAATATCCTAGCTCGCTTGACTCCTATGAAGGATAGCTCCGGTTACATTGGTGTAAATCTGCAATCTTCGAATGCTTCTAGTGGGGGGCAGGGTTTGTAAGGTGCGTTTAGCTCCTCAAAACCTGTGGGAAGCCATAGAGCAAGGCACATGAAAGTACTGTGCATCCTTACTGCTCCCAGCCTGCTCCCTAGATATGTGGGGGCACACTTTCTGCACTGACTGTCCATAGCCTTCCCCATGTACCTCAAAATGGATTCCCAGTGGCTGGCCCATGATTCTAGAACTCATTCCCAAAGAGACTGGGGTGAACAGCAGGGTAAAATGCAAAATCCACTTCTTCTGACCTAGTTTTCTCACAGGAGCACTCAAACAGTGCTATGAATCCTAATGATTTTATCACAAGTGTCACAATACTTTTCATAAATCTCCAGCTCCTGGAGTCATGTGATTCCACAATAATTTCAGCTTTCGTTTAAAAAAAGCCCTGCAAGTTTCTAGTCCTCATAGCAGTGGAGGAAAGTCTGAAAATGTGAACTCAACTTTCAAAAAACAGAAGTCACTCCCCCCCCACATTATTACTTTTTAAATCACTTGATTTTAAGCCACTTTATGATTTAAAGGGACCTAACTCATGAGTAAGGCTACGATTTAGTCATGGGTATTTTTAGTAAAATTCACGGACAGGTCATGGGCATTAAACAAAAATTCACGGCCCGTGACCTGTCCATTACTTATATTATAAATACCCCCGATTAAATCTTGGGATCCCACTGCTGGGGGGGGGGGTTGCCCTGGGGGCCACTGCTGGGGGGGGGGCTGTCAAGCAGTGGCTGCTCCCGCCACCTGGGGACCACTGCTGGGGGTCCAGGGACTGCTGCTGGGGGCTGCCAACAGCAGCTGCTCTAGCCGCCCCACCGCACTGGCCACTGCTCAGGCGGTCCACGGGAAGCTGGTCCCAGGGACCACCTGAGCAGCAGTTGCTGGTGCGGCTGGCCCCAGGGCCACCCCAGGAACTGGCTGCAGAGCCGCTCCAGCAGCAGTCGGTGTGGCCACCTGAGCAGCTGACGCTGGAGCCAGCTGCTTGGGTGGTCCCCGGGGCCAGCCACACTGTCCACTGCAGAAGTCATGGAGGTCATGGAAAGTCATGGAACCCATAACTTCCATGACCTCTGTGCGAATACAAAGCCCTACTCATGAGTTATGAATGACTGGGATTGGCAATACTGCAAACAAAGCCACAAACAATGTCCAAGGTAAATTCTGTGCAGCACTGGGACAAAGGTAAAAAGTATGTCAGGAGAGAGGGAAATTATTATTATTAATTTATACTGTGGTAGCTCCTAGAGTCCTCAACCAAGTAAAGGCTCCATTGTGCTAGACTTTGTTGAAATATAGAGTGAATGACTGTTTCTGCCTCAGAGTTGAGAAGACAAAGGTAGGTGAAACAAACAGGTGGGCATGGCAAGAAGAAGATCAGAAAAAACGAATAGGATGGCATAGAATAGACTAGCTCTGTACAGTTCTTAGTCACACCCAGTTCTTAGTCAATCAGTAACAGTAATCACAATTTACCACCTTCCTAGCCATTATCAGATGGATGACAGATCACTTTTCTGAGGTGCTCAAACACCATGGAATATGGTACAAAAGCATGGATCGGTAGATTAGTTGGTGTTATGGAAGGTGTCACCAGCTGGTGCTGTTACAGTCTTCCAAGTTTTTTTTTCTTAGCATGAAAACAAATATTTAATCTAGGGGAGACATGCTCTCTGATGGTGGTACTTTCTTGTTACACAAGTTTCTGTGTAGAGGGACCTGTGCAAGCAGCAGATGAGTCTGTTCTCTGCCAGTGGGAAGCTGACTTTCAAGGCACCGAACACCTGCTACTGCTTGGTAGAGGGGAAACAATAGATTAGAAGAGATGCGGAAAAGCAACATCGGTACTGACATGGGTTTAGTGAGAGGAACATAGCTGGCCCCCTGAATTTTGACCCCTCCAGCCTTTTCCCAAGCTGCAGAGACTGAACCCTGAACAGCTCCTGTAGATGGACTTCTGCAGAACGATGAATAGGGGTGCTTGTTCTGCAACCAGCACTCCCCACTATTTACACTCCTTCAGCAGCGATCTACAGATAGCAACTACCCTCCATTTATGGATGGGAGTACTGGGACTTGAGATCAGGTCCTGCGTTTGTGTATACAGATTATGAGCCTGATTCTCCTCTCACTTATTGTAGTATAAACAAGCAACACCTCTAATAAAGTCAATAGTTACTCCAATGTAAATCCTGTCCATATCAGAGGAGAATAAGGCCCACTGTATTGACTGCATTTGACATGTTTGAAGGTGAGTTGTCTACTTGATATTTATCGTGTCAGTATAATGCTTAAAAATCTGACATTTCAGATTCCGCTTTAGACGAGGATTTAGCTGTATTTGTACTTGCCCGATACTTTTCAACATCAGTCTTCCCCTTTAAACTTAAATGTCAGCCAAGTTCTTGAGAGAGAAAAATAGTTGAATTTCCCACTCTACAGCAATTTCATGGCAGTTCAGGCTTGGCAAAAAATCTGAGGCTAACCTGAGGCTCTGTGTTTTTGAAAATCTGCAGGATCTTTCAACCTCATATTCTTAACTTCAAAATCCAGTTCTAGCATTGAAACAAACTTTGCTCTTTCATCAGCACAATGCATTGTAAACGTCTGCCTTGAACACACCAAAAAAAGTGTAGGAGCCTGTCCCTTGGGCTCTGCTAGAGTCTCTGATCTCTGGGTGCCTGTGATAGATTGATCCTGCATGCAGCAGTCTGGCACGTAACTGTATGAGATCTTTCTGGACTCTTGAGGTTTTCCAGCATGCTGTGCTTAAGGAACTAATTCACTTTTGGCAGGTGCTGTACAACTTAGCCTTCCCAAGAGAGGAACTTTTTCTGTCTATCATTTGATAAAGCTGAGATTTACTAGAGAGACTCTAGTACTCTCACACTTTTTCTACTCCAGTTGGACTGACACTTGCACCTGATAATGACACAGTCCTATTACAAGTCAAGAAACTGAGAGATAGGGTTGACTAGCAGTTGGATTATGGGACAGGATTCTATATCTGGCTCCCAGTAGCATGCTCTGTGTAATCTTGGGCAATTTATTAGGCCCAAATTCTAGAGAGCAACCAATAATTTTGGGTGCCTCCTATTTCAGAAGCCCAACTTGAGACATCTGTGAACTGACTTTCAGATGTTCTGAACCACAAATCCAGCTGCAATGTATTCTATCAGAGCTGCATGTACTTAGCAGCTCTGAACATCAGTCCCCGGTAGCTGCCAGTTGTTGATCAGCCAATAACGGAAGCATGCAAAGCGGACATTTTTTGACAGCATTTGCCTTGGTCGCTCTGATTCATTGTGAATGTGCATAGTAACACTTACCTGACTTCCTCTTTGCATGGAAAAGTCATATAGATTTTAATAGATGAAACAAATAAGGTGCTAAATAGGTTTCTAAAGAAATCATTCTAAAAATGTATGAGTCATTTTGAAACACAATAAATGCCAATCTAATGGTTCAGTAGCATTTTTATCTGTCTAAGATACGTATATGGCCCACATTGCCATATTGTATGAGTGCCTTATAGTCTTTAATTTTTTTATCCTCACAACACCCTTTGAGGTAGGGAACTGCTATTATCCCCATTTCATGGATGAGGAATGAAGAGACTATAGGTCAGATTTGTAACAGTATTTAGGTCACAGCTGCCAACTTTCAAATGGTAAATAAGCACCCCCACTTTCACAATAAGCCAAAAATCCAGCTAATCCCATTTCAAAACAAGGACAAAGCAAGGCAGTCCCTAAGAACCCCAACACTCTATGTGACTAGATCCCCCCGACAAGCAGTCTGGGTCTATGATGGGCCCGCTGTGCAGCCCTGACTCTCTCCCCCTCTTGGCCCTGCTGCCCCCCCCCCGGCCCCTGCTTTCCGGGAGCCAATCAAAAAAAAAAAAAAAGCAACAAGCTACAAGCCAAAAACTAGCCAACAAGCAACTCACAAGCCAATTAAGCCAAAAACAAGCCCAATCTCTATATCCCCTTCCTCCCCCCCCCCCCCCCCCGCAGATTTGGCATGTCTGATTTAGGTATTTTACTCCAACTGATTTCATTTGAAATCAATAGGAGTTAAGTACCTTTAAAAATATGACCCTAAGTGACTTGCCCAGGGTCTGTGGTAGACTAGAGAATTGAATGTAGGTCTGAGACCCAAGCTAATACCCTAACTGTTCGTTCTTCTAGAGGTGGAACTTCTCCTGAATGATACATTCCACTGTCCTGCCTCTCTACAAATAGCTACAGTTTGAAGGCTGTCATAATGCAGACAAGAGTGTAACTGCAAAGGAAACTGTCACTGCAGATCCTGCTGCTTTTACCACACCTTCACCTTGTCAAATCAGGTTATATTCCCCCTTTCAGCCAGCATTACTTTTCTCTGAAGTTAACCATAACCTTTATTTTCAAATTTAAAACTATGTTACAAACCCTGACAATTCATCCTTAAGAAGAATTGAAAAAAATCAGAAATGAACATGGTGTGATAATGCTTGTTGAAAAGCAGACTAGGAGCTAAAAAGCTAATTGTGCGCTAATGGAAAACCTCAAGGCGCTTCTGGATTAGAGAAGAAGTCTGAGTGACCGGGGAAAAACTTGAAACGATAACTATCCCTTTGGATGACAAGCAAAAGTCTGCAAAGAGGTTTAGGCTATTTTTCTTGAAGCATTTCATTAGCACATCTCTTACCTACTGGGCTTTTCACTCTAGCAACTGGAAACATTGGTTTCCTATACATATCTGCACTGTTGCAGAGTTCAGCACGTAGTCTGGGGAAATGTATTTGTCACCCTCTGATCTTTGGGTTTCTGGGGCCAGTTTGTCCTCTGGTGCAGATCAGAGCAACCCTGAAGGTTGTGTGTGCAGTTGCCCATGGCCCAAGCAGCCAAGGAAAGTCTGGAGCACTGGACCTCTTAAACCCCCTCTTACTCTTGAAATCATGTCTAGGTTTGGGAGTTTTGGAGAGAGAGTGCACAGAGCTTTGCACTTGGAGGAAAAAGCTTTCTGTGCCATAGTTATTCCCTGGGGTCAAGGGAGGTATGCTGGTGCCAAGGGGACACAGAGCAGCCATTAATCAGGCCAGTTGTAGAAATACAGAGTTTTACTCTGCCCAAGCACCGGTTTTATACAGGTTTTGGCTTCAATGGAGTTTTTGCAGATTCACACCAGTGAGAGAGGTGAAATGGTGTATGTTCATTATTTCGTGTTTCATTTTTAGGTCAAATATTATTGTTGCCTTATGTCTTGGAAAAATAAAAATAAAGAATAGGCAACAATTCAATCAAATCTGATCAGCTTGCACTAGGTATTTGCAAAAGGCTGCAATGTTTATGTGAAATGCCCAACCCTGTCTGAAGGCATTTGCTCCTGCTGGGAAAGGGGTTAAGTGAGTTCTGCAGACTCACTGGAGCAGCTGATGTATTGATTCACCTGAATACAAGGAAGATGTAGGAGTTTCTTTTGGGGGAGAGAGCATCAGAGGGAAGGTTGAATAGTCCAGAAGGAAGAACTTTAGGAACAAAGAAACCCAGGGATATAATTTGAGCTGAATTTTAGGTTATTGTTGAATTCTCTGTTAATAAAACCAACCCCCTGGAACGGGGTCCATTTGGACTTCAAACAATCTTTAACATCACTAGGGAAAAAAGGTGCATTTTGAACCCATGTTACACTCCTAGCAAAGACAAGACCATTGTAGTTTTAACCTGTGTTTGCTGTTCAAGGTAAATCCTAGAATCCTCTCATAGGACTTACTTAGAGCAGGTAACACAGGTTACAACTACAGTTGCCTTCTCTTCACTTGGACTGAAATATGGCTTAGCTTAACACAAGTTTATAAATACATCTTTTTTCTCTTTAGTGTTACCCCTTTTGATCCAAGCAGTTGGCCATTATTTGGGGTCTTGTAGATTCTTCCCATAAGAAGGAGTCACTATTTCTCTGATGCAATCCTATTTATTTACAGAGAGTGTATGTAAAGTCCTGTTTCCCTGAACACAGGTGGTATCAAGCAACAGGAGTCCCTTTCTCTGCGCATTATTCCAAGCTTCTTTCCACCCAGCTCTCTATCCAAAAGTTCTCTTACCTTTTTCACAAGATCACATGACAATTGCTTCTCTGGCTGTCTGGGGGTGCTTTCTTTCTGCCTCTCTGTGTACTCTGCAGTTGGTGTTTCTGCCTCTTCCCTCAAACAGAGACCGTTACATCAAACACTACCCAGCCTTCCACGAGTCCTATTGTTTCAGCTATCTATTCCACAAAGGAGCTTAATTGCTTTTTACATGTGTCCTGAATTAAGGGCAGCTGTTATGCCCATCAGCTTCAGTGAAGTTTCACCCACACTCAACGTCACACTAGCAAGACATAGCCATAGTGGGTGGACTGCATTTTCAGCACAGAACAGGGAAGGTGCTTGCTCACAGGATTTCATTCCACCTTTTTAGACTAGCCCTTTTATTCTTTGCACAAAACATAACATGCTACACAGGAGAGGCAAAACATTACACATGACGCACTAAGTCAGTGTCATTTGCCAAGAGCTACTTGTATGGGAGGAGAAGATACTCAGTACTTTGCAGAATTGGGCTCCCAAGTGGATGAAAACCTTAACAGTTGTGTCTGGTGACTACAAGATCGGATACATACTCTCCACTTCTAAGAAAGTATTGTATAAAGGATGTTCTCTATGTGCAGTAAGCTTCTGTGGAGAATTTAGGTTTCAGTATATATAGGTGGAATAGCATGAAGACAAATCCTAATTCCAAGTCAAGTACAATATGCAAAACTGCATCTTAAGATTCACTTAAGTTCCTTCTTGTTCAAAATGTAAATGATCAGGGTATTGTAGTATGCAGTGTTGTCGCTGTGTCGGTCCCAGGATATCAGAGAGACAAGGGAGGGTGAGGTTATGTCTTTTATTGGACCAACTTCTGGTGGTGAGAGAGACAAGCTTATGAGCCACAGCACTCTGCTGGGAATCAGACCCAAATGACCCTCCAGGGGCTGGTCTGCAATGAGATAACATAAGAACATAACGTAAGATGAGCACTAACATCACAAACAGCTAATGGAGTTTATCTCCTGTCACTCCAGTAGGGTGTGTGTAGGACTAGGGGCGTGAGTGTAGGGGATATGATTTTGGAGAAACAACTGGTGAGTTATGGTCCTTCTTGAGTCATAGATTCCAAAGCCAGAAGGGACGACTGTGATCATCTAGTCTGCTCTCCTATACAACACAGGCCAGACAACTTCCCCAAAATTATTCCTAGAGCATATTTCTTTAGGAAAACATTCAATCTTGATTTAAAAATTGTCAGTGGTGGAGAATCTACCACATCCCTTTGTAAATGGTTCCAATAATTAATTACTCTCATAGGTAAATATGTACATCTCATTTCCAGTCTGCTTTTTCCAGCTTCCTTGGATCATGTTATATTTTTCTCTGCTAGATTGAAGAGCCCATTGGCAAATATTTGTTCCACACATAGGTACTCATAGACGGCAATCAAATCACCCCTTAACCCTCTCTTTGTTTGATTCAAAGAGCTCAATCTATTTAGCGTATCACTATAAGGCGTGTTTTCTAACCCTTTAATCATTCTCATGGCTCTTCTCTGAACCCTCTCCAATTTAGCAACATCCTTCTTGAATTGTGGGCATGAGAACTGAAGCCATTATTCTAGCATTGGTTGCACCAGTTCCAAATACAGAGGTAAAATAACCTCTCTACTGCTTCTTGAGATTCCCCTGTTTAGGATCACATTTTCTCTTTGGGACACAGCATTAACTATGTTTATGTTCAGCTGAGTAACCACCATGTCCCCCAAATATTTTTCAGTCACTGCTTCCCAGGATAGGGTCCCCCATCCCGTAAGTATGGCCTACATATGATATGCCTGTGCTCTTCAGTTGACGCCTGTGAGACATCACAAAGCAATAAAGTGGTGATGTTAACAGCAACAGAGCAAATATGGTGTTGAAGAGAATCTGACTTCTATTGGAATAAACACACTGAGCTCTAAGGGCTCAGTTGTGCCAAGCTCAATGTGGATGCATAGGGGAAAGATAGCATAAGATGCCTCTTTTTCTACCTGCTACCACTCATACAGGCTGTAGGGATGGACACAGAGTCATATAATCATAGAAGCATAGGGCTTGGAGGGACCTAGGCCCAAGAGGTCATCTGGTCCAGCACCTATATACCTAGATCTAGACAATCAGCTGTTTGTCTAACCTGTTCTGAAAAACTTCAGTGAAAAGGATTCCACAACCTTCTTTGGAAGCCTATTCATGCCATTCTCCCACTCGACACCACCCATCAGAGCTAGCCAGACCACAGGGGAGCACATGCAGCACCCGATGAAAGAGTGGAGGAGCTGCCACACCTGGAGTGTGTTCTCTGGGAGGTCCCAGGAGGTGAAGTCAGACAGACTTTCCTTGAGATCTCCAGTAGTAGCAAGTTCCCCCCATACCCTTCTAGTATGAGCTTTGAGATATTGTTCTGCAAGATGGTGAATGATCTGATAATGTCCCCTGTATTCTCAGTTGATACCATGAATAAACAGATGCAGTTCTCTATATTACAGCAGTTATATATTATTATCCCTGAACAATAAGCCAGACACAGACATTTCTACACATTGTGCTCTCCCTTTTGAACTTCACCCTGTAGGCTTGGAAAATGAACATCTGATTTCAATGCCTCTCTGAACTCAGAACGTCCTGGGTGGATGCAGAAGTTGCATTATCTTTGCATAATCTGAGGAAGGATTTAAAATGCACAGCCCTCTACCACTAATAGGAAAGATATAGGAGCAGCTCCTGCAATGTTTTCCCATTGATTTCACTGGGAATTGGGGGCTCTCAGAGGATCAGGTTCTAATCTTTACTCTCTGGATGGCTCCTACCTTCAAAATGTGTTTCAAGGTCTACCCTAACTCTGTGGCATCTCAGACACGCATTTAATGGTTCAAGTGTGTTGTGAAACCTGAGGGTTTCACACTACAACTTTAAGAATCATTTAAACTCAGAAGTAACATAATGACAAAACCTAGCATTGGTAGCATTTAATAAAAGAACCAAGGCTCCATCCTGCTGCCACTAGAGCTAATGGCAGAACTCCCAGGGGAAGATCCTCGGCTGGTGTGAATTGGCATAGCTTTATTGGAGTCAACTGAGCTATGCTGAGGATCAGGCCCCCGTTGCCTTCAATGATTCAGGATCAGGCCCTAACTATAAACAGCCTTTTCCTACTCTTCTATTTAATGTCTGAAAAATAAGGACTGTGGGATGGGAGGAAATAAGAATAATAATAAAGGTTTAGGCTGTATTGGGTTACACAGAGGTAAGAGAACAAAATTTGGCCCTTCACATTCCACGCATTTTATGAGAACACCTTGTAAGAATATATTCATTCTGGCGCAAATCCTGTGCCCAACACTGACGTGAACGCCAGCCTGGGGTGCAAGGGGAAGGAATCTTCTCCTTTAGGCTTCAGAGCAGCTAGGGAGCTGCCTCACCGAGGATACTTCAGCCCAGCACATAGCAGCAAATCCTCCAGCCACAGCCCAGCTGTTCTTTGGATGTGGTTACATGAGGGTTAGTCCTGTAGATCGAACCTCCCTGCTAGGAGAACAGCCCTCCTACATCCAAGCTATCCTCTTGAGCAGAGGATGTGCACCAGTCCCACTGCCTGGGACCCTTCCGAGTCTGCATTGGAGGTGGGGAGTCAAATTTATACTAAGGGTAAAGGAATGTTCTGTGCTTCTAATTTTACCAAAATGCCACATGATAATGCTAAGGTTACCTTGCTGGCTTGGAATGCTATAAAAAAATAAACTCTGAATTCAAAACCATTGGCTCTAGATTCCTCTGATAGCTTCCATCCATCTAATTTTAACTTCTCCTTTCTGAAGTGGAGAACGCTGCGTAGTTTTCAACTATTAAACTCTCTTAACTTTAAAAAAAAGCTGTACAGTGCAGCTGTAATTTATTACCTTTTTACTATTCATCCACTTTCATTTGTATGGTTTTAATATGCTGCATTGATTGTAGCAATATCAAATGACAGCTTTGCACTATGCTTCTGAGAGTGCACATTGCTGCAGTCCTCAAATAAAAGGGAATGTGTCTAGCGGGCTCCATTTAAGAGTTTCAGTGAATAAAATAAAACAATAAGAGATGGAGTAAATATGCCACTTCTCCATGTCCCTTGGTAGTTTTAATATTTTGCTCGGAGGCTAATAAAGCTGAGCCATTCTTACCCAGACCTCTGCCCTAATCCCATGGCTCTTGAAATTTGTTTTGCTGCAATGCAGTATTTTGTTTACTCTCAAAGAAATGAAGTTGAGGACAATGGTAAGGCATGACAGAGACAGTGATTAGCATAATAAAGCTATGGAATATGAGGCCAGAAAGGACCACCCGGTCATCTAGTCTGACCTCCTGCGTATCACAGGCCACCACCACCCGCACACTAGTCCCAACAACTGAAATTAGACCAATGTATTACAGCCTACAAGAGTCTAGACTAGTCTGTGCCACAGGAAGAGAATAAGGCTATGGCTACACTACAGAGCTTGCAGCTGCACTCTCAAATGTAGCTGGTCTACACTGACGTCAGCTTAACTACTCCAGTCTCCGTGAGCGGCGGTAGCTATGCCAGCGGGAGAAGCTCTCCCACCGATACAGCACTGTCCACACTGGCGCAACTTATGTCGCTTCGGGGGTGGCTTTTTCACACCCCTGAGTGACATAAATTATACCGGCATCAGTGGTAGTGTAGCGATAGCCTAGTAGGGGGAAGTGAATAAGTGAGATATACCCAGATAATCTTAGCAAGTGACTCGCACCCACCTGCGCTCCCCACCCCAAGGTCACTGCCAATCTGATCTGGGGGAAAATTCCTTCCTAACCCCACATATGATGATCAGTTAGACCCTATGCATGTGAGCAAGAACAGACAGCCAAGCACCTGAGAGAGAGAGAGAATGCTCAGTGCCATCTTAGAGCCCTGTCCCTCCCCATCCTGCGTCCCATAACCAGCCATGGCTATCTCCTGATGCTTCAGAGGAAGGAGATAAAAAAAACTCTCAGGAGCTTTCTCACTGGGAGAAAAATTCCTTCCTGACCTAAGTTAAATAAATAATATAAATAAATAAAATAAATTAAAGTTCCCGCTAAGCTGCGCAGCCGCACAGCAGGCAATCAATAGTCATGCAGGTGGGGAGAGGTGCCTCTCCCCCAGCCCCAGAGCTGCCGTGGACAGGGAGAGGTGCCTCTCCCCCGGCCCCAGGCCCAGAGCTGCTGCAGATGGGGAGAGGTGCCTCTCCCCCAACCCCAGGGCTGCTGCGGCAGGGAGAGACACTCTCCCCCGACCCCGGGATGCTGGGGCGAGAGAGGGCTGGGGGGAGTCCTCTCTTCCTGACACAGCCCCAGGGCAGTTTGCACCCCAAACCCCCCCCACACCCAACCCTCTGCCCTAGCCCTGAGCCCCCTCACACACTCCAAATCCCTCATCCCCGGCCCCACGCCAGAGCCTTCACCCCTCCTGAACTCCAACCCTCTTCCCCAGCCCTGAGCCTCCTCCCACACTCCAAATCCCTTGGCTCCACACCCACCGCACATCACCTCCATATTGGTGCACATAACAAAATTCATTCCGCACATGGATGTAAAAAATTAGAGGGAACATCATTCCTGACCTGTGCAGGTGAGTGGCTGAAACCTTGAAGCATGAACTTTAGGAACATAGGATATAAACCAGAAGTGAGCATCAGCACTCTTGAGCCCTGCCCCCTACCATCACAAGTAACCCTGTCACACAATCCCACTCACAAATTTGTCCAGCTCTTTTAAAACTAATTAAGTTGTTTGTCCCCACAGCTCCTATCAGGAGGCTGTTCCAGAACCTCACCCCTCTGATGGTTAGAAGCCTTCTTTTAATTTCCAGCCTGAATTTGTTCATGGCCAGTTTATCCAGATTGCAGCACAGATCCTAAATAATTATGATATGGGTTGGAATTTTTTAAGGTTGCTAGCCTTGACTAACCAGTCTAAGAAAAGGAAAGGGTGGAGGCTGGTGAGGAACCTTACTCCCAAATATTGGCTGAAAGAGAAAAAAGAAAACATGGTTGGAGAAATAAAGCTCAGTTTTAAATGCCATGAGGAAGGGCTAAGAAATTGCTCCGTTATTGCTAAGTGAATTCTGAAGTGTTGATCTTTCATTTGTGGAGGTAACTGCAATTCTACTGCAGCCACCTATTGAGGGCACATGTTTGCATATGGAATAAATAACAGCCAGCTCTGTAACACAGGTAGCATTCCATTGTGTGGTTCTGCTGACATCAGCAACCAAGAAACTAGTTTTTGTGGGGCTCAAGCTCCCTCTCCCAAAATGGTTTGATTAGGATTTTAAAGATTTTGTGTATGGATGTTTTAACTCTAAAATGTAAAGCTTTTCTATAGAGTTCTAGGATAGCCATCCATTAATACACACACATGCTCACATATACATATGCAGCTTAATTTTCATAAACTGCGGATTTTGCATACACCCAGTTATGGTAGTAGTGAGTGCATATTCACCAGGTACATGCTTGGTGAATTGATTGCCCGTAACTATATTGTTTGTTTCTATATCATTTGCATAATTTATATATATAGTACTCATAGTTTGGCTAGATTCTCTAAAGGCAAATATGAAGATCCCTGTCCCAAAGAGTTGTCAATGTGAAGTCAATATCCAAACACTGAAAAGGATAGGAGGAAAAGGGGTGACATGGGAACAACCAAAAGAGTATAAATGAGCACTGAAGTTCTATATGTGTAAGCCCCAGAACTAGAAAGCTAAAGGGAAAAGAAGCTTTCTGTTCTGCACTCTAGGAAAAAAAGCTAGCTAGCTCTGGCAGACATAATTTGCTTATATTCTAATTATGCCCCAGTGCATTTCTGAACAGTGCTTTATGTTGTATTGTTTGGAGTTTCTTTGTGTTCTGTTTTGTAAATTACATATGCTGCATATAAATGTGTTTATGGAAAGAGGGGACCTTATGAATGGTAATACCCCAGGGAAAGTGGACCACCTTGAGGTGACAGGTAATGGACTTCAGTGGGTAATGAGTCCAAATTCAACACAGCATTAAGTGGGCCTCTGTTTGAAAGACTAGTGAGCTTTGTGCATGGTCATTGCTTTGCTCTCGGTTTCTAATACAAAGATTCTGAATCCTGTGTAGATTTGAACACTTTAAACTTCATTGCTTATTCACTTTTTGTGGGGGGTTTTGCTTCCTATTCCCTTGCCCTGTGGTTATATGTAATCTGTTAGCAGATTTTTTAATAAAAGGCTCCGATAAGCCTAACTTCAGTATCAGGCAAATTGATTGAAATTTACAGGAAAAAACAGAATTATCAGACACACAGATGAACACGAGATGCTGGGGAAAGGGAAATCGTACCTCACTAACCTATTAGAATTCTTGGAGGGGGTCAACAAACATGTGGACAAGGGTGATCCAGTAGATATAGTGTAGTTCTACTTTCAAAAAACCTTTGAAAAGGTCCCTCTCCAAAGGCTCTTAAGCAAACTAAGCAGTCATGGGATAAGAGGGAAGATCCTCTCATGGACTGGAACTGGTTAAAAGATAGGAAACAAAGGCTAGGAATAAATTATCAGTTTTCATAATGGAGAGGGATAAATAGTAGGGTTCCCCCAGAATCAGTACTGGAACCAGTGCTCTTCAATATATTCATAAATGATCTGGTAAAAGGGGTAAACAGTGGAGTGGCAAAGATTACAGACAATACAAAATTACTCAGATTGTTAAGTCCAAAGTGGACTGTGAAGAGTTGCAAAGGGATTTCACAAAACTGGTGACTGGACAACAAAGTAGCAGATGAAATTCAGTGTTGATAAATGCAATGTAATGTGCATTGAAAACATAACCACAACTACACATATAAAATAATGGGGTCTAAATAACCTGTTACCACTCAAGAAAGAGATCTTGGAGTAGTAGTGTATATTTCTCCAAAAACAGCTGCTCAATGTGCAGAAGTAGTCAAAAGAACTAGTGTTCAGAACCTATAGCAGGGATCGGCAACCTTTGGCATGTGGCTCGCCAGGGTAAGCTCCTATAACCCTATTATCTTCTAGGTCTTACAAATTAAACAATTTGTTCCAGTATCTTTCCAGGTATCAAAGTTAGGCAATAATAGACCAGCCAACCTGGTTTCTCTTCGTTCCTCCCTTTTAAAGATAGATACCTGGTTTGCCTTTTTCCAGTCCTCTGTGACCACTCCCACTCTCCAGAAGTTCTCGAAGATAATCACTAACCATTCCTAGATTCCTTCAGCTATTTTCTCAAGTACCCTAAGATGGATTTAATCAGGCCCTGCTGATTTGAATATATCTAACGTATCTAAATATCTTTAACCTGTTCTTTCTCTAATTTGGCTTGCATTCCTTCTCACTTGTTCATATTAATTGTTAAGTATGTAGTCACAATCAACCTTTTTAGGTAAGACTGAAGCAAAATAGGCATTAAGCACCTCAGTCTTCTTGACGTTGTTCATTCTTAGCTCTTCTTTCCATCCTCCCCCACCTCCAAGGATCTACACTTTCCTTCATCTTTCCTCTTGCTCCTAATGTATTTATAGAACCTCCTCTTATTGACTCTTATGTCCCTTGCTAAGTGTAACTCATTTTGTGCCTTAGGCCTGGTCTACACTAGGAGTTTATGTCGAATTTAGCACCGTTATATCGAATTAACTCTGCACCCGTCCACACCACGAAGCTATTTAGTTCGACATAGAGGTCTCTTAAATTCGACTTCTGTACTCCTCCCCAACGAGGGGAGTAGCGCTAACTTCGACATGGCCATGTCGAATTAGGCTAGGTGTGGATGGAAATCGACGGTAATAGCTCCGGGAGCTATCCCACAGTGCACCACTCTGTTGACACTCTGGACAGCAGTCCGAGCTCGGATGCTCTGACCAGCCACACAGGAAAAGCCCCGGGAAAATTTGAATTCCTTTTCCTGTCTGGGCAGTTTGAATCTCATTTCCTGTTTGGACATCGTGGCGAGCTCAGCAGCACTGGCAACAATGCAGAGCTCTCCAGCAGAGATGGCCATGCCATCTCAGAATAGAAAGAGGGCCCCAGCATGGACTGATCGGGAAGTCTTGGATCTGATCGCTGTGGGGCGATGAGTCCGTGCTTTCCGAGCTGCGATCGAAAAGACGGAATGCAAAGATCTACGAGAAGATCTCAAAAGCCATGGCAGAGAGAGGATACAGCCGGGATGCAACGCAGTGCCGCGTGAAAATCAAGGAGCTGAGACAAGGCTACCAGAAGACCAAAGAGGCAAACGGACGCTCCGGATCCCAGCCCCAGACATCCCGTTTCTACGAGGCACTGCATTCCATCCTAGGTGCGGCCGCCACCACTACCCCACCACTGACCGTAGACTCTGAGGATGGGATATTGTCGACGGCCGGTTCCTCGGAGATGTTAGCGGACGGGGAAGATGAGGAAGGAGATGAGGAGGACGAGGCAGTCGACAGCGCTTACAACGCTGATTTCCCCGACAGCCAGGATCTCTTCATCACCCTTACAGAGATCCCCTACCAACCGTCCCCAGGCGTTAACCCGGACACAGAATCAGGGGAAGGATCAGTCAGTAAGTGTTTTAAACATGTAAACATTTATTTTTAACAGAACAGGAATATTAACAATATTAACAATGGGTTTTTCATGATTACTTTGCCCTAGGCGCTTCACGTTTCAGTCCTTGGCAGTGCAACTACTGAAAAAAAATCTAACAATGTCCGGTTTAGCATGATTGTTTTGCCCTAGGCGCTCTACTGTTTAGTCCCTGCCAGTGCAGCTACAGTAAAATCCGGTCTATATGTCCGGGGATAGAGCAGAAATCCTCCTGGGACATCTCCACGAAGCTCTCCTGGAGGTAATTGGAAAGCCTTTGCATCAGGTTCCTGGGGAGAGCGGCCTTATTGGGTCCTCCGTGGTAGGAAACGTTTCCGCGCCAGGAGACAAGCAAGTACTCGGGGATCATAGCCTTGCAGAGCATGGCGGCATACGGCCCTGGTCTTTGCAGGCTTTCCCGAAGCATCCGTTCTTTCTCCGTCTCTGAAATCCTCATCAGAGTGATGTCGCTCATGGTGACCTGCTTTGAATTAGGTAGGGGAATGTTAGTATTGGGACTGCTTGCCTGTTCCTTTACAGAACTGTAACCGGCGGTTTAGAGCCACGCGGTGGAGGCAGGAGAGGAGCAGCATACAGGGATCTTTCCCTGGGACAGCCGCGAGGGGGTGGGACAGGGGCAGAGTTCATGCTTGCCGGATTGCTGGCAGCAGGGACTGGCATTGCTTTGAACGTGAAAGGAGGCCAGTGCTATTATTAAAGTTTTAAGCAGCCACAAGTCTACGGCTTACCATGTCAGCCTGTTACCCAAATTCCGCTGTCCTGTCCCGCTTGTCTGATCTGCACTGCAAGACCCCAGGCACTGAATGCGAAGGCCGAAAATTCGACCTTGTCCTGAGTGCGCATGTGATAGGTGCTGTGCATGGTCTTGTTCACAGAGAAAGACTATGTTCTTTGTTCAACCAAAAATTTATCTTTCTGAGGAATTCACTCCCTTTTTCCCATCCCACAGCTGCGACTGTCTCCCGAAATACCCTGGCATCACAGTCCCAGAGGCTAGCGCAGATTAGGCGTAGGAAGAAGAGGACACGGGAGGACATGTTCTCGGAACTTATGGGCTGCTCCCGAGCCCAGGCAGCCCAGCAGACCCAGTGGAGGGAGAACTTGTCCCAAATGCACCGATCACACATGGAACGGGAGGAGAGGTGGCGGCAGGAAGACCAGCAGGCGACTCAAACGCTGCTTGGACTAATGAGGGAGCAAACGGACACGCTCAGGCGCCTTGTGGATGTTCTGCAGGACCGGAGGCAGGAGGACAGAGCCCCGCTGCAGTCTATCTCTAACTGCCCTCCCCCGCCACAAAGTCCCATACCCCCCTCACCCAAAGTCCCAAGAAGGAGGGGCGGCAGAGTCCGTGAAAACTCTCACTCCACCCCTGCAGACGGCTCAAGTACCAGAAGGCTCTCATTCCCCAAAATTTGATAAGTCCTTTCCTTCCCGCCTCACCCAAGCCCCCGTCCCAGTTTCATCCCCCAGTTTCATGTGTAGTTGCTAATAAAAAATATGTTTCTGTTAATTACTGTTTCCATTATGTTCTTTTAGAGGAGAGTCTGTTTGAAGGGGGGGAAGGGGGTTGGTAATTGGACAGGACAGTCACCTTTACCAGGGTACAGACGCGGGGGCAGGTTCAGCAGCAGGGCACACACACATTGCATTCACTAGTTACCCTTGTCAGTCTGGGAGGTGGTTTTCATGTTCTGTGGGGGGGAGGGGGACTATGTGACTTTGTGGCGGGGGAGGGCGGTTAGAGATCTTATGCAGCGGTCCTTATCCTGGATCACAGAGCCACGCAGCAGGGGATCTGTAACCGTCCTCCCCCTGCCACAAAGTCACATAGCCCCCACACACAGAGTCCCGAACAGGAGGGGTGGCAGGCTCCGTTGAAACAACCAGTCCACCAGTGCGGAGCCTGTCATTCCTGGAGTTTAGAAGCGTCCTTTGCATCACTACACTACACCCGCTCCCCACCACAGTCTGCGTCCCAGGTTCAACACTTTCCCGCGAAAACAGTAATAAAGAAAACGAAGTTCATTAACAAATTTCAAGTGATTTTATTTTTAAACGTGTGTTGGAAGGGGGGGAACGGGGTATGTAACTGGAGAGGATAGTGAACATTTACTGGGTAAAGAAATGGGGGCAGGTTCAGCTTCTCTGTAAACAAACTTAATAGTCACAGGTTACCCTGCTCACTCAGGAACCTAGCTTTCAAAGCCTCCCGGATGCACAGCGCGTCCCGCTGGGCTCTTCTAATCGCCCGGCTGTCTGGCTGGGCGTAATCAGCAGCCAGGCTATTTGCCTCAACCTCCCACCCCGCCATAAACGTCTCCCCCTTGCTCTCACAGAGATGGTGGAGCACACAGCAAGCTGCAATAACAATGGGGATATTGGTTTCGCTGAGATCAGAGCGAGTCAGTAAGGTTCTCCATCTCCCCTTGAGACGTCCAAAAGCACACTCCACCACCATTCTGCACTTGCTCAGCCGGTAGTTGAAGAGTTCTTTTTCAGTGTCCAGGGCGCCTGTATAGGGCTTCATGAGCCAGGGCATTAGCGGGTAGGTTGTGTCCCCGAGGATGACTATAGGCATCTCCACATCCCCAAGAGTTATTTTGTGGTCCGGGAAGTAAATACCTTCCTGCAGCCGTCTAAACAGACCTGAGTTCCTGAAAACACGAGTGTCATGAACCTTGCCCGGCCATCCGACGTTGATGTTTGTAAAACGTCCCCTATGGTCCACCAGTGCTTGCAGCACCATTGAAAAGTAGCCCTTTCGGTTAATGTACTGGCTGGCCTGGTGGTCCGGTCCCAGGATAGGGATGTGAGTTCCATCTATAGCCCCACCGCAGTTTGGGAATCCCATTGCGGCGAAGCCATCTATGATGACCTCCACGTTTCCCAGGGTCACTACCTTTGAGAGCAGTAGCTCAACGATTGCGTTGGCTACTTGCATCACAACAACCCCCACGGTAGATTTGCCCACACCAAAGTGGTTCGCGACTGACCAGTAGCTGTCCGGCGTTGCAAGCTTCCAGAGGGCTATGGCCACTCGCTTCTGGACAGTCAGGGCTGCTCGCATCCGGGTGTCCTTGCGCTTCAGGGCAGGGGACAGCAACTCACAAAGTTCAAGGAAAGTTCCCTTACGCATGCGAAAGTTTCGCAGCCACTGTGATTCATCCCAGACCTGCAGCACTATGCGGTCCCACCAGTCCGTGCTTGTTTCCCGGGCCCAGAATTGCCGTTCCACAACATCAACATGACCCATTGCCACCGTGATGTCCTCGGCGCGGGGTCCCGTGCTTTGTGACAGGTCTGTGCCACTCTCAGACTTCAGGTCCTCACCGCGCTGCCGTAGCCTCCTTGCCTGATTTCTCAGCATCTGCCTCTGGGAAAGGTGGATGATAAGCTGCGAGGTGTTGACAACGGCCATAACTGCAGCGATGGTCGCAGCGGGCTCCATGCTCTCAGTGCTGTGGCGTTCGGGCTGTCACTGACCAGAAAAGTGCGCGAACTGATTTCCCGCCGGCGCTTTCAGGGAGGGAGGGCGGTGGTGACGGTTGGATGACGACAGTTACCCAAAACCACCCTCGACACATTTTTTTCCCCAGAAGGCATTGGGGGCACGACCCAGAATTCCAATGGGCAGTGGGGACTGCGGGAACTGTGGGATAGCTGCCCATAGTGCACCACTTCCAATGTCGACGCTTGCCCTGTTAGTGTGGACTCACAAAGTCGAATTACTGTCCTTAGTGTGGACACACACGTTCGACTTTGTAATATCGATTCCACATATTCGATTTAAGTAAAATCGAACTACTCTCGTAGTGTAGACATACCCTTAGCCTTTCTGATTTTGTCGCTAGGTGCTACTCTTTTGTACTCATCCTGAATAATTTTGTCCATGTTACTACTTTTTTGTAGGATTCTTTTTATTTTCAGGTCCTCAAAGAGCTCCTGATGGAGTCACGTTGCCATCTTACTATTCTTCCCATCTTTCCTTTTATAGCGGGAGAGTTTGGTGTTGCACAACTGAGAAACTGCCTAACAGTCATGTATGCAGAAGTGGCTCTTTGCTGAAGCTGCAAGGGTCAGCAGCAGAACTGAGAGGACTCTTATGAGGGCTTCTCTACTCAGCATGAACAAAGCTGAAACTACTGTAGTTGGGTGAGGTGGTGTATCCTCAGGACCAGACTAGGCAGCATTTACCCTAGGGCCTGGCAACAGGACTGTGAGTACATCTCAGGACTCTGGGATGTCGCAATACACTGACATCAAGCCATAAGAGGGTATAGCAGAGAGGAAAGTAACACACGAAGGGAATATTTATTCACAGTCATTCACATGGTGGGTGAGGAGCTACTGCCAAAGATAGCATGGGGGACGGGTGTTTTTACTTTATATAACTGTAACTGTGTTTTCCCAAGTTGATGCTCTGTCCCCTTTTCCGCTAATAAAATTTTCCCTTGTTTTAAACTCAGATTCACTGCTTGTGAGAGGGGAAGTGTTGTGTGTTACGGGGGCCCAGACAAAGTATTTAGCTTTGCTCAGGTTTCCAAGTGGGGGCTTGACCTGGTGGTGTTTAAGTTGAAGAAGCACCCCACAGACATTTGAATCTGGCCCTTGTGGCTGCTGACAACAGCTGGCAGAAGAGTTCCCCAACAACACTAACAACAATCCCTTGATTCATGTTTGCAGTTAGACCCATGAATTATGACAGTCACTGAATTGCTCACCAACTGTAGCTGTAACCTTTCTCCTAGGATAATTGGCTTTACTAGTGTGGATTGTTTTGTAAATAAGCTTCATTCTAAAGCCCATCCCTGCTTCCTCCTTCCCCATACTCTTGCTTTAGTCATGCATGCTCCCAAACTTGCAGGTGGAAGCTAAAACAACCCAACAAATCCTGCGTACTGAGTTGTAACAATGTTTAGGTATTAATAATCCATACAAGACTACATGTCAATGCTGTTTTGTATCCTCTTCTCAACACTGGTGCTACAGGGATGAAAAGTCCAAATCTTAAATTTTTTTGCTAACCAAAGCCCTCCTCTTCCCATGAATCTGGATTGAGATTACCTCAGCTGAAATGTTTTGTTTAGATCATTTTGACCTTTTACATTTCCCCCTCTTTTTCTATCAATTCACAAATTTTGAAAGAAAATGCTGTTTCAAAAATGTCAAAATGTCTGTTTCAACAAGTTTCCAAACTTTTTTCAATTTTTTTTTTCCAAATGGGAAATTTGCCAGAGCTGACCCTTTCCTGTGGACAGTTTTGGTTTCAAGAAGTCAGCATATTTTAAGGAGAAATGTCTCATCAAAAAATTCCCAACCAGCTTCAGTGGGGACCATTCTTGGAATATTGTTTCTGGTGTGACTCTGGCTTTGAAATTCACTTTGGGACTGTTTTTCAATATTTGCATATAATTCAATGTTTCTGTAAACATTCCACCAATAAATTTATTTGCTAGAATGTTCCTGAAAAATAAATCCAAAAAGGCATTTGCAGTGTTGCAGTGAATTCTATAAGGCCCTGATCCAGACCTGTGACTCATATCATTAGGTCCAGCGACACAGGAGACAGTGCCTTTGGAAATTGCCATTTGGGACCATCAAAATGTCCTTTAGTTCAGAATGATCTGCTCACCCCACTTCACCATAATCCTTGGCATTTCCTGGCAGGTGGCTCATGATCCACCCATCCTTTGGTATGAGCACCAGATTAGCTTCTGCTCCAAGTTTTGCCTGCAAGTCTGCCTACCTGCACCATCTGATGAACCCCAGAAACAAGACAAACAGCCCTATGGCTTGGCCATGGCTCAGGTGGGACCACCACCAGAGTTGACTCCAGCACTGTCCTTAAAGTACAGAGACTATGGTTATGTCTTTGAGAAGAAGAACTCTGACACTTTACTATGACACTGGGATTATGACTGCCCAATTGAGCTGCAACCAGGGGCCAAGCTGTCATTTGACCATATCGATGAGATTTTCCTATCGCCAGGAGAATCTGGCCAAGGGTTTCATATGACCATATACCTCTCCTGCTCGGGCCCCAGTTCTGTTAGTTAAAAAGAAAGATTATACACCTGTACCAATATGTGGATTACCAGGCCCTCATTCAGGTTACCATCAGGAATCGATATGCTCTTCCACTCATCCTAGAGCTCCTGCAACATGTATGATAGGCCCAGGTATTCACAAAACTCGACCTGTGGGGGGCCTACAACCCAGTTCATTTTCGAGCCGGGGATGAGTGCAAGACAAATTTTCAAACCTGGTATGGCCATTACTAATACCTGGTAATGTTATCCAGGGATTTCTGAACCCAAAGCAGCAGTAACTTAACTGTTTCTCTCCAGATGATGTCAGGAATAAATAAATGAGGACACAGCTCCTCCGTCTGAATAATGATTGCTACAAATCAGAGTGCTTTTACCTAAAACTACTTTTTTATTAGGTCTCAAGCACATACACATATATGCTATAGCACATATTCAGAGCACCCAAAACATAGTTACCTAAAGTCTGAGATGGTTTTGAGAGTCACCAGCCAGGTTTACGGGGGCCCTGCTTCCATCCCGCTGATGCAGAGTTTAGGTGTCAGCTCCTGGCCCAAAAAATAGCTCCTTCGGATTGCTCTGAGTTTTTAATTTTACTTAATCTTTTATAGCTAACTCATACTAACCCTTAGTGGGTCACCAATTCTACTAGCTTCAACAATTTGCTCATTATCTCTCATCAGCAAAGAATTTCTAGCCATAATAATAATAAAACATATATATCAGGGGCACACAAAACCAAGGTCGCTATCCACTTATTCTTATCCATTCTTCTGGTCTGTTAACTCTTTCCCACCTCCTCTCATTCTAATTAGTAAAAACTGCAAGCTGCAGCCATTTGTCCTTGCTTATGAGAGCACTGACAATTATTCCTAGCTAGTTCTGCTTTTAATCAATGGTGGCTAAATACACCCAAAATGGCTGCAGTTTAGTTTGGTCAAGTCTGGGGTTACAGTAATGCTATTTGGCCTCACAAATGCCCCAGCAACATTCCATAACTTTATAAACGAGGTCTTCCATGACATCCTAGACCTAGTCTACCTAGATGATATCCTCATATTTTCCGAGGATCCCAAACAACACATGCAGCATGTCCGGTCGGTCTTGGAACAGATCCACCAACATGGCCTGTATGAAAAGCTTGAAAAGTGAAGCTTCAAGTCAGCGCTCCATGGAGTTCCTAGGCTACATACTGTCACCCAATGGCCTCCAAATGGACCCCAAAAAAGTGGAGGTGGTACAGACCTGGGCACCCCACCAAAAACATCGGGAGCTGCAACTTGCTAACTTTTATGGGCATTTAATCTCTGGGTTTTCAGGCCAAATTGCCCCATTGACAGCGCTTCTCCACAAAAACTCTACCGTCACCTGGCCTCTGGAGGCCCAACAAGTATTTCTCCAGCTGAAGTTAACTTTTACCAGTGCCCTGATCCTGGTCCATCCCAACCCAGCACAACCTTACATCACTGAGACAGACGCCTCCAATGTGACAATTGGGGACATACTCTCTTAAAGGCATGCTTCCCAACAGCACCTCCGCCCTTGTGCCTACTATTCACACAAGCTCACTCCAGATGAACAGATTATGAAATTCTAGATAAGGAGGTTCTAGCCATCACATCACCCTTTGAAGTGTGGGGCACCACCATCTTGATGGTATTCAGTACCCAGTTCAGGTATACACAGATAATAAAAACTTAAAGTACCTCAATCAAGATAAACTGCTGAACCAGAGGCAGTTCCTCACATGCTTCAATTTCACCATCACATACCACCTGGGCACCCAACACAAGACTACCAATGCTTTGTCCTGAAAAGGGAAATAGTTCGCCAGCCATGAGCCTCCCCCCCCCCCCCCCATGGAGTCCCCATGCATTCTTAAGCCCCAAAACTTCCTGGATGCCACGATTCCCCAAAACCTCATGTCACTAATCTGCTCAGCTACAGAAAAGGAGCCCCCCGCAAGGAATTTGAGACAGCAAACCAGGGGCAACACCAGGTTTAGGATGGCTTGCTCTATGTCAAGGGCCACTTGTATGTTTCACTGGGACCCCCCCAGTTAGAGATATTTCAACTCTGTCATGACTCACCATTGGCATGCCATCTGGGGAGCCTCAGAACCCTCAATTTGGCTGCCTGCTCTTTCTGGTGGCCCTGAATGCACATGACAATATTCCTGTGAGATGTGTGCCCGCACCAAAACGCTGTTCTTGAAACCCCTGAGCACCCTAATGCTTTCAGAGACCCCATCTAGACCTGGAGTGGCCATTACCCTGAACTTTATAGTCTAGCTCCCTTTCTCTAATGGGCACACTGTGGTCAACCAGCTAATAAAAATGGCCCACTTTGTCCCCATTGTTCACCTGTCCTCTGCAGAAGAAATGGCTCAGCTCCTGTCATGTCATTTGTCTCCATGGTCTCCTGGAGTGAGTCACAACTGATTGGGGTCTGCAGTTTGTTTTGTGGTTTTTGCGCAAAACACTACAATTGCTCAGGGTCCGCACTTACACATCCAGTGCCTATTACCCTGCACAGATGGTCAGTCAGAATGAATGAATCAAGTGTTAGAACAATACGTGTCCTGCTTCACAAATTTCCACCAGGACAACTGGTCGAGCATCCTACCCCCAGGAGAATTTGCTTACAATAATGCCAACCACGTCTCCACTGGGCAGAGTCCATTCTATGCAAACTGTGACTTCCCCACCATCTCCGCTCAGCCACACCAATCATTTCCACTGATCTTGCAGATGCTGTCTGGGTCTGGCAGATCTCCGAGGTCCAAGAAGGACTCAAGGCCCACCTGGACAAGGCAAGGAGGACTATAAGCAATACGCTGACTGCTGGGTCCAGGAAGGCCCAGCATTCACCATTTGTCAAAAAGTGTGGATCTCAGCCCAAAATGTCCACACCAACTGGCTATGTCATAAACTGGACCACCGATACCTCAGGCCATATCCCATCAGCCAGGTAATCCACTCAGTGACCATAAAGCTTCAGTTACCCAGCTCCCTCAAAATACACCCAGTGTTTCACAAATCCTTGCTAAAACCCTACATTGACAATCCTTTCATTCAGCAGGCTCAACCACTGCCCCCCCTCGGTGATGAGTATGAGGTTCATGAGATGAGTATGAGGTTCATGAGATTCTGGACTCAAAAATCAGACGTGGCTCCCTCTGGTACTTTGGGGACTGGGAGGGCTATGGCCCCGAAAAGTGATCCTGGGAGCCTGCATCCCAAGTCCATGCCTCTGATCTTGTGGCAGCCTTCCATAACAAACCCAGGCTGCTGGGGGTATGTGTAATATAAGGCCCCTGGAATCTAGAACCCACACCTGCATAGCTGCCAAGCAGCTGGCATCTCCATGCCACCACCTAGGAGTAGCTGTAATGAGCTTCCACTCCACTGCCTGTGACCCATTGTAGACCCAGACCATGGGAAGTCCTACCTTAAGGGGTCTGACAGGTAGAAGCCTCATGGCTCCTGATTGGCTCCCCATCCTGTATAAACCAAAGGGGCGTTCCAGGAAGTGTCCAGGCATCAGTGTGGATTTCCTGCAGCTGCCACAACCATTCCTTGCTCCTGTACTCCGGGCTTTGACCTTGGTTTGATTTGGACTTCGCCTTCTGACTTGAACTCTGAAACCTGACTTGGACTCTGACCCTTAATATTGACCCTAGCCTGGAAACTGACTATGCACTGCCCACTTCAGGTTTGCCCCTGCTCTGACTATGGGTCCTGACTGCCTGTGTTGGGATCCTGACATAATTCATTACAAAATAATCAATTAATATTGTGGATGTTTCTGTGCAGTACTTATCCACCTCTTACGTTTATCATATGGCAAAACATCACACTTGAAAAGCAAGCGTTAAATAAATAACAAAGGACATTCCCACCATCACTTGGAATAAAATGATATGAGATATTTTCTAGATATAGAAAATGAAAAAGGAAAGTAAATTAGAACAACATAGGACATTTAAAAAATCTAGGCAAATAGCTCTTGACAACTTGTTCACAGCTCAATTCAAATAAAGATGCCAACAACTTTAATAATGGCACTATTAAGCAAATGAATTAGAAGGTAAAAAAGAAACCTTAACCCAGAAATCTCTTTGATGAAAGCTAAAGAAGAGTTTACTACTTATGATCCAACAGCTATAGGGACATATTAAGAAAAAATAATCATCAGAAATTTCAAGGCTTAAGTTGTATAAAAAACCTACTCTATCTATTCATTTAAACCCTAATTCTGAGGGAAATAATTCTTTTAACTCAAATAATGAAGGGAGTTCATAACCAGAGGCAAATGTACAAAATAATGTAACTAGCTGCATATGATTGTATTCCAAGGTAATATGGACAAACAGTCAGAAGAGCAGATTTAGGAAACTAAGATGTAGTGATAAAGAATATTTCTGTGTCACAACTAAGATAGTTCAGACTTAAAGAGACAAGCTCCTTTCTTGTCCCATAGCCCTTAATTATATTTTGTGGGCCTGAGTCTCTTTTGCCTTGCATATTGTGTAGTCATCTTGCACCTATGCAGAGGGAATATAAACTTTACCATTCTGATGCGGTAGTCTTTTAGACCCTCACTCACTCAACTTGTTTAGCTGTAGATGCCTACACATATTGCAAGGCAGTGGAGAATCAGAGTAATTGTTTTTTGATTAAACAAATGATAGATAATGATAAAATATGCATGCTTAGAAAAGAATACTCACAAAGGACCTGATTTTCATAAAATAAAGTTTACAAGCAATGCATAATGAGGTGTTTGATATGCCAATGAGCATTTAAACAGCTAAATGTATAACTATGATATGCAAACTATTATACATACATAGACACAATTGGTTCAATTTTCCTAAAATGAGGCCTTCTTACAATACATTTTTGCATGGCTGTATTTATATACATGTGAGAACACACAGGAGGTGCATGCACAGGCTAATGGCTGTTTATTATTTGTTTATTTGTAAAAAGCACACTAGGTCTTTTCTACTAGATCTGAAGACAAGGGTAAGTTATTTATAGCTGTGTGAAATACTACCAAATCTGGATTCTGCACTTACATCTCCACTCTGTGCTTACTTTGGACAAGTATAAATAACTATACAAGAGGCAAGACAGTGGAAAATTAGGTTCTAGGTCCTTCATTATAAAGAATTCATAACCTGCATAGACAATAAGAACATAAGGATGCCCTTCTCTGTAGTTTTCCAATTCTAATTATCGTTTTTTGAGATGGGGTGACCAGAACTACACTCAGTATCCAAGGTCTGGGTATAACATGGATTTATATTGGCATTATGATAGTTTCTGTCATCTTATCTATTTCTTTCCTATAGGTCAGGGATCAGCAACCTTTGGCATGCGGCTCGCCAGGGTGCTTACCCTGGCGGGCTGGGCTGGGCCAGTTTATTTACCTGCTGCATCTGCAGGTTTGGCCGATCACAGCTCCCACTGGCCACTGTTCGCCGCTCCAGGCCAATGGGGGCTGCGGGAAGCGGCATAGGCCAAAGGATTGGTCTGGAGCGGCGAACTGCGGCAAGTATAAGAAATAGACAATATGGATTTGTCAAGAACAAATAATGCCAAACCAACCTAATTTTTTTTTTCGTTGACATGCTTACTGGCCTTGTGGATGGGGGGAAGCTGTAGATACAATATCTTAATTTTAGTACAGCTTTTGACACAGTCCGATGTTACATTTTCATAAACAAACGAGGGGAATGTGGTCTAGATGAGCTTACTAAAAGGTGGGTGCAAAATTGGTTGAGAGACTGTATTGCAAGAGTAGTTTTCAATGGTTTGCTGTCAAAGTGGGAGGATATGTCTAGTGGGGTCCCACAGGTGTCTGTCCTGGGTCTGATACTATTCAGTATTCTCATTAATCATAGAATATCAGGTTGGAAGGGACCTCAGGAGGTCATTTAGTCCAATGACTTGGATAATGGAGATGAGAATATGCCTATAAAATCTATGGATGACCTCAAGCAATTTTCTTACTCACATTTAGTTACCAGCATATCTAGCCCTCCAGGCTAGGGGATCCAACTTTCACATGCTAAGAGGGTGCTGTACCCTGTGTCACCTAAGTGATGGATAACTAAAGTATCTTTTTGTTCCCCTTATATTACTGAAAGTCTATTGTCTGTTCCTCAAGAGCCAGGAAGGCTTCCTGGAGTGCAGACTCTGACCCCCAGTGAGCTAATTAAGCTACTTCCTCTGCTGCTCGTTAGCTTGATTGTTTTGTTTACCTTATATATACACACATGTACTTTCATTGTCCTGTGCCTGCAATCAAGCCAGTCAGATAGGGAAATTCACAGTCCTTTGTCTAGGGTACACTCGATGTATGCATGTCCCCTCAAACACATTAAGAACATATTTCCAGCACACATGTGTAACCCTGTACACAACCCATACATACATCATGGAATGACTTTTGGCTACATGATACATGATAATTTACAAGTTATCTTTTAGATACATATTATGACAACAGTATATTGGGGTAGTGAGTGTATGAGGCTTGATATGAGTTACAGAATGGTGGGCCCTCTGGCAGTGGGCATTGAGGGGCTCTTAGGGTCACAGAACAGTGTCCAGATCTGAGCACCACACTTTAGGAAAGATGATGAACTGGAGAGAGCCCAGAGGAGAGCAACAAAAGTGATGAAACATTTAGAAATCCTGACATAAGAGGAAAGGTTAAAAAAATAAGACTGGGCATGTTTAGTCTTGAGAAAAGAAGACTGGGGTGGTGGTGGGGGGATGGGACCTAATAGTCTTCAATATGATAAGGGCTATTACAAAGAGAACTCTGATCAATTGTTCTTCATGTCCACTGATGGCAGGACAAGTAGTAATTGGCTTGATCTCCAGCAAGAAGTATTTAGGTTAGGTATTTTGAAAAAAAGCTTTCTAACTACAAAGATAGTTAAGCATTGGAATAGTCTTCAAAAGGAAGTTCTGGAATCCCCATCACTGGAGGTTTTTAAGAACAGGTTAGATAAACACCTCTCAAGGATGGCCTGCTTCGATGCAGAAGGCTGGACTAGATGACCTATCTAGGTCCCTTCCAGCTCTACATTTCTATGATTCTGTGTATTCTGCCATGATGGTTTTTATATTTGTTCTTTGAAGAGTACTTATGAAAATCACTGCACAGTGCTTAAGGAGAGGATTAGTACTTTGGCATGCATTGCCTGCAAGTGACATTTCAAATACTGTCTGGAACCCATTAATACTTTCAAACAGAACTGATTTCTGCATTGAGCCCCAAATCCTTTCCCCAGCAGCCATCCCAAGGACCATGACTTGGCCTGGCAAAATTCTATTAGGATTTTACCCTTGACTCAACCTGGCAAGCACTGGGGGACTATCAAGAATCTGACAGGGGAGTGTTGGGGTAACATCCAGGGCCCTTGAAACTCCCCAGAAAGAGGCCAGTAGGAGTCTAAGGAGCAGTGGATCCTTGGGCTCTGCCCTGAAGTGCCTTAGAGAGACTTCATATGCTGCTGTACTGCTAGTCCCTGCATGCTTTCACTCCTCTAAGAAGGCTTGAACTGCAGTGGATCCATAGTGCTTCCCCTGTGTAAGGTGCATTGGCTTCCTAGGAGAACAGGAAGGATGTGAGTGTAAGGGTACATCTACACTACCTGCCAGATCGGCAGGTAGCGATCAATCTATTGGGGATCGATTTATCGCGTGTAGTGTAGATGCGATAAATCGATCTCCAATCGCTCTCCCATCGACTGCTGAACTCCAGCTCGGCGAGAGGCGAAAGCAAAGTCGACGGGGGAGCCGCGACAATCCACCCCGCGCCATGAGGATGCAAGGTAAATTGAACTAAGATACATCCAGAAACCCAAACCTGGACAATACACCACTAAAGAAAACACATTCAGTTGCCCTCTGTATAGATCTTCCAGGTGACCTATACAATGACTACCAATTAGATAAACACATCCTTATTTCGATCGAACATGGGTAAGCCACCGTGAATGAGACATACAAGGATTTTGATATACCACAATTTTCCTTTAAATAACATGAATCATGATTAGGATGTGGGGTTACAGATTGTAGCCCCTATTTAAAATTGATTTAATAGTTCTGTATTAAACCACAGGTGACCCTCAGGAGTGAGTCCAGCTTCTGTGGTGCTACAGTTTTCAGATCAATAGAGTGAAAAGTTACCCTTCACGAGTCTCTTAGATTGGGAGGCTCTAGGAACACATGGGGAATGAGGCCAGCAATTACACACACAGTCACAAGTAAGAAATCTTGTCTGTATTGTAAGTTTCACTAAGCAGATTATTAAGGTTACAATCACACATAAGTATACAAAACCTGAGAGAGCTTGTGCAATAGCTGACACAGTATTCATACTCACATACCCAATGGTGTTGCAGAGACTGGTGGGTCTCTCAAAAGGTGTCCATCAATAGAGGGGTGGTTCTAGATGGAGTCTTCCCATGTGGTCTTCCCACACTATCCATACCAGGGAACCCTTTTTAGCCTGTTGTTTTGACCATGTCTCACATCTTATCCATATGCATGAGGGTTCCAACCTTTTCCTTATCTGTACTTCCACACCCCATAAATTTTGGAGTGACCTG
This sequence comes from Emys orbicularis, assembly GCF_028017835.1. NCBI lineage: Eukaryota > Metazoa > Chordata > Testudines > Emydidae > Emys > Emys orbicularis. Next base: position 26,901,412 of record NC_088685.1, on the reverse strand, counting down.
CTTTTCATAGGTTGTCCTCTTAGTTCCCCTTATTCTTATTAGCATCTACGGACACTTGTTTCCATGATAACCTGAGGAAAGAACAGAACTTTCCATGATGTTCAATGGAAAGTTCAGTCAGGTGCCTCGCATCTAGACGGGTACATGTTTCCCAGAACATGACCTATTGGCACATTCTTTATAGTAGTCTTGTAACTTTACTTATTCCTGGGTCATCTACTTATGTCAAGACTCCTTAAGCCTGAGGCCTAGCATGGCTAATCTGAAATCTTAAAGGCTTTAGCCTGTACGCCTTGCATTCTGCTTTAGTTTATTTATCTGCCTAATACACACCCATTACTCCTAAATACTTATTGATCTTATATTCCTATAATACTAACCTACTTATATCTATACCTAAACCTACAACTTACATCTGTTCATCACACATTGATTATATATGCCACAACGATAGATAACATCATTAAATGCTAAAATGAACTAATTAACTACAAGATCCTATGTTTCTGATTGCCCTGATATCTTTTTACATTTAATTGAGCATTTGGCTCTCTCTCTCCCCTATGTCTTTGAATGCGTTTTTGGACAATACCAATTTAATTTTTTCCCATCTTTGATTAAATGTCACACCTGTCCCAATTCTAAAAATTGTAGGTGTTAGTGATGGTGTTTAACACATATTTGCCTAATGCAGAACAAATGTTTTACAATATTCTGTAGTCATAGCTGATTAAGTACTAATCCTATCCACAAGGAGCACTGAAGAAAAAAAGCCACATTGCTGTATTCACAATAGTTAAATTCACCTATATGCCAATTTGACAAATTTAACACAACAGGAATGTATGTGAATTAAACTTAATGGACTAATACTAACAGCTACATTACAATATTTCCATTACAATAGGACATTTAATAGAATTCTACAGTGGATTATCATAATTATAATTCACTACTGGTTTCCATAATTCCAATCTAAATTGAACATTGGTGATATGGCTTTTTCTTACAAATTTAGTTTGGATACATGCTTCATATTCTTCTTTATCTGCATGTTTCAGTGTACTTATCATAACTCTTCCCAATGCCAAATTTTCACACTGGGTTCTTTTTTTCCGGATTCCATAAGGAATTTCAAGCATCATCACCTTGAATCACTTCCTTCAGACTCAACCTATAGTCAACAAGTCCAGGCTCCCTAGCATATCAATCACAGGTTGATCCAAGGTGAATCTCTCAAATCAGGTCTACATTATATACCTTATGTCCCTGGGTGGGGAGATAATCTGATCATTACCCCTACACCACGATTCTTAGCTGGGACCTGATTTTTTTTTTATATTTGCATTAAATTGATTAGGTTTAACAATGTATAGCACAGAAAACCAAACAATCTATAATATTACATTATGAAACATTATAGCTACAATACAGCTATCAATACTACATTAATATTGTGGGGTTTTTTTAAATTAACTTATGAATTTTAACCTGGGTTATGCCAAACAACTGACCACATTGCTTAACAAACCACAAATTAAAATTAACAATAGGATAAACAAAAGTTTAATCAATACAAAAATTGTTTATAATTAAAATTGATTGAGGCAAACATACCTGTATTTATAACTGACATTTGCAAAAAAAAAAAAGATATTGAACTACCAGTAGTGTATTATAATAATACACCAATGGTGACTATTGCCAGGTACCTGTCCCAGAAGGTATTAAAGACTCCATATTAATGCCTCACTTTAGAGAGGGGGATGACATGGTTGTATTTATAAATACTTTTGAAATAGGGTATGAATTGAACAAGGTAGGGCAGGTGTACATGGTATGATATTTGGCTCCACTATTGTCAGGGAGAAAGGCCTTGGACATTTTCACCATTATGGACAGAGGACTATAAATATTATGAGCAATATTAACAAGGTGTATAAGAGAAGGTTTTGGGGAGTTCAGAAAAAAGGGGAACATGACCTATGCTGAGGGTTTCAACTCAAATTAGGGGTTGTGTAAGAAAATGGGGAACCATTTGGGATTTACCACTATCGAGGAGGCCTACAGATTAATGGGTATAGAATAATTCTATAAACTCTGCCTAAAACCTAACCTAAAATCATGGTTAGCAGACAAAAATCTCAGAGATGTAAACCACAGCTGGGTAATGGGCTGACCATTGTGTGTATAGTTGGTCTGGGTTTGATTAAAAAAAAAAACTAATAGGGAGAGAATGAGATCAGAGGACAGGGATGGGGCCCAATCCAAACCCCTCACACAAGAGGGAGAGAAAACACCTCTCAGAAGTCCTGGGACAGGTAGGAAAAAGCAGTGTGCCATACATGGCCAGTAGAGTCACTTTGACAGGGATTGCCCAGTCCAGTGCTGGAAGTGCCAACTGCACCCCAACCTCACAGAGTTAAGTATGTACATGACTCTCCAGAGGGAGGGAGGGAGGGAGGGAGTCATACAGCCAGTCTGCTGCTCACGTATAATGTTCATGGTAAGCCATTCACACTGCTAACCACTGCCCACATGTCATGCTACACCCTCCTGGGTGCAGATCCATCGGTTCACCAGTGGGAGTGGAAGATGATAGTTAATGGGGAGATGTTCATTGGATGGAGAGATACTGTGACCTCTGAGACTATAGATAAGCCCTATGTAATGAAACCCCATCAAATGCTCCCAGGGTAAGTAATCTGGGTTAAAGTTCCTGGTATAAAAGGCTTCACAATATCCCCAGCACAAATTTCTTTGCAACCCGCTCTTAGGGAATGACAGTATGGCTGCAGAAGCCTCAGAAGTGAATCAGATCCTTCACGCAACTCCAGCCCTGCAAGGGACTGCGTTAACCAAAGTGTAAATGGGGTATCTGACAGAGAAGACAGGAGTTGATCCCTGTTGCCAGTGTCCAAGGTGAATTAAGTTTCCTTGCCATTATATGCAAACAAATACCCGAGGAGAGGTGAGTGAAGAGAACTACTGATTTAAAGGGAAATTCTCTGAGTCCTGAAGCTCAGGCTAGGGGAATAAACTCTCTGCTACCCTTGCCAGGGAACCAGGGGCAGTTCAGAGTATGGTGATGGCAGTGTCTCCAGGCAAAAGTAGGAACACTGAGGCATCTGCCATGAAAATTTGACATCTACCCCAGAGTGGGAAATGCCCAAATAAAAGTGTATGACAGCCGCTTGGGAAATGAGACAGGAAACTATAGTCAGGAAGGAGGGGGACATCGTCTCACAGTCTGCCCGCTTGTTGGTCCATGAAAATGTAAAAGGCCCTGAGTCATGTGGGAGAGGAAATTCTGTTCTCCTTGACTCTGTGTGGGGGAACAAAAGGCCACTGCAGTGGGGTGAGGGATCAATACTCCTCCCCCTCCCACTAGAGAAGCTGAGGTTAGCATCAGGAGTCCCCTAGCCTGACCTCTGAGGGGGATAGGGCAGAGAAAAGGATTTGGCTATGGGGAGGTTTTAAGAATCTCCCTTGCCTGACCGTATGCTGTTGAAAGCGATGCATGGTTGAGAGCTGCTTCACAGGGATGCAGCCCTACCTTATTTCTCCCTTTGGTCCAAAGAACTGCTACTTATAATATTTCCACGGTGAGTGGGGAAGATCAACCCATTGTTGGGGCAACTGGCCCCTTGAGGCACAAAGGGACACTCCCCGAAACTGGATGGGAGTCAGAGGACCACATCTCAAGTTCACACCTAAAAGTTTTGGAGTAATAAAGATAAGAGGGAGCATGCGAGAGCTCAGCCCATATGTTCTAAAGAGAGAAATTATATGGGATGGTTGTTAAATGGATCTGAACAGATTTTTAAATGATGTATGCTGGCTTACTTGCAGAATGTTTATTATCTAAATACATAGTTGAAATGTGAAATTATAGAAGGTCATGGCAGAAACACCATCCAGGGAATAAACCTTTCCAGGAAATAAATCAATGTGTTCCCCATGGATGCCAGTCAAGCATGCTAGTTATACCCACTTCTATAGTTGGGAGATGTGACAGATATGGTAATTTCCTTCAATATCCTTGAAAGACCTTACTGTAATAAATGTATGTATTATTGTGTATCAGGCTTGCATGTATCCTCTCCACAGGGAAGATGTGACAGATTCAAGACCTGGGAGTTCAAAAGATGATGGTGAAAGTGTGCCAGACAAGTAAGACTTTTGGAACAATAAGTGTGTCATGTTTAGGGCAACTGCACCCATATTTCCCCCTTGTGAACCAGCAAGGGCACTCACTCTAGACTCCTGGCTCTTCAGCCACCCCCCCTCTTGTGGGGGAGACCTGCGTCATTCTCTTTTCTGACAAGATTTTTCAGGCTGCACAGTTCCTTGCCTACACTGTGATATCCCCAGCAAGCCAGACTCTCTAAACAGGCCAGCATCTGCACTTTGTTTTCTCTCCAAAGGCTGTGAACCACTGGAATTACCAGCAGTTACAATTTACCACACAGCTCATATAAGCAAGCACAGTTATTCTTAAGGTGAAAGCATTACAAAAAAAGCATTACAGAAAAAAACATTCACAACAAAAGAAAGAAGCTACACACATGCTAAAAAGCTTACTAGACGTCATTCCAACTCCAACCTTGGGTTCTGAAGGTGTCAGTCCTTCAAAACTCACACTGGATTGTCCCCTGGCTAAAAGTTCATAATTTTCTCAAATTCAGAACTAGAACCACCATGTCTTTCCATTTCCATGTCTTGGAGCTTTAAGGTTGGCCTCATGTGACAAGTGATCAGCAGACAAAAGGCCCACTTGCTGGGGCAGAGCTTCCAAAGGCTGGGTGCTTGCATAACTGAAGGCGGGAATCTTGCATTCACCTTCACCTAGATATTTCCCAGGAAATCCACTTAACACATATTTTCCCAAAAGTCCACTCTTGTCTGGCATATTGTTCAATATAGTTCTTAAATCATGCAGCCCTTACAGCATCTCTCTCCCATAGAGGTGACATGCAATCCCGGCCCACAATAATACATAAACTTTGCATTTAGTACAATGGACCAAAAAGATACTTACACTTAATTCAATAAGATTTGTCAATGATATGGCAGGAAATTGCCATATCTGTCACACAGTGTTAAATGGATTTCCTGGAGAATCCGTAGGGAGAAGATAATGCAAATTACCCAACTCCAGTTATGCAAAACCGCAGCCTTTTGAAGCTATGCCCTGTGAAGAGAGTTACTGTCTGCTGATTACCTGTTATGGAAGACCAAGATCAAAGAATAAAGTGTAACAAAACAGCAGATCTAGCCAGACTTTTTTTCTGGCTCTGGCTCTAAAATGGATGAACTTGTAAACATGGGGAAAACCCAGTTCTGGATTTTTTTCAAAGCCCCAGGTTGGAGTTGGGACTGACCTCTGGTAAGCCTTTTAGCATGTCTGTAGGTTCTTTTATTGTTTAAATATGTTTTCTCTGTAATGTTTACCTTAAGAAAAAGTGTGCTTGCTTAGAAAGAGGTGTGTGGTAAGTTGTGTGTGGGCAATACACTGGTTATAGACCTTGGAGAAAAAGCAAAGCACAGGCACTGGTCTTTTAGTCAGCCTAATATCACAGTGTAAGGCAAGGAGCTGTGTAGCCTTAAAAGCCCTGGTCAGAAGGGAGGAGAACACTTGTTTCTGCCCAAGAGAGGTGATAACTAGGAGCCAGCAGACTTTAAATGGGTGTCCTTGAGGGACCATGGAGGGGGAATACAGGTGCAGTTACCCTGAACTGTGACAGTACTTACTGTACAGAGAATGTAACCCAGCTGACCTTACCAGCACTGGGGAAGTAAATTTGACATGAAGTTGAATTGGTTTTGGTCTAGATCTCCTTCGTATTGGATAATGACAAACAGACACAAACTTCCTCCACTCTCCTTTTTTTCAGGATGAAAAATATTCATTTGTGCCATAGGGAAAAATAAATTCAAATCTCTATTTAAATTTCAATTCATAATTCTTATTTCCAGATCTGACAATTTATTATAAAATGATTATTGCTCTGATGCTTTCAAGACACCAATACCACTGAACCCTTTGCAAGTATTGTTGTGTTTGGGCCTGCGCCTTAGGATTTCTGTCTTTTGGGTAATGAAATAATTCCCTTCATTTGGGCATGGGAAATCAAAGGTATGGGCCATGTCCTATTGCCAAAATGCACCCAAATGAAACAGCTGCTGCAGGACAATCAGGAGGGGCAGTTTGGTGTCATCTGCAAACTTGCTGAGAGTGCAGTCCACGCCATCCTCCAGATCATTAATGAAGATATTGAACAAAACCGGCCCCAGGACCGACCCTTGGGGCACTCTGCTTGAAACCGGCTGCCAACTAGACATGGAGCCGTTGATCACTAACCGTTGAGCCTGACAATCTAGCCAGCTTTCTATCCACCTTATAGTCCATTCATCCAGCCCATACTTCTTTAACTTGGTGGCAAGAATACTGTGGGAGACTGTATCAAAAGCTTTGCTAAAGTCAAGGAATAACACATCCACTGCTTTCCCCTCATCCACAGAGCCAGTTATCTCCTCATAGAAGGCAATTAGGTTAGTCAGGCATGACTTGCCCTTGGTGAATCCATGCTGACTGTTCCTGATCACTTTCCTCTCCTCTAAGTGCTTCAGAATTGATTCCTTGAGGACCTGCTCCATGATTTTTCCAGGGACTGAGGTGAGGCTGACTGGCCTGTAGTTCCCCAGATCCTCCTTCTCCCCATACTGTGCTGCCCAGTCTCATGGGGTATTCTTAGTTTAGGTATGAGGATAAAAGTGAATGTAAACTGCTTATATCCCTTCAAAATAATCCCTCCTCAGACTTCCCTTAACCACTAAGGCTGCCTAAAGCCTCAACAAGGGTTATTTATAAAAGTGTTTAAGCAGAGCTACTACAAAGAGGTCAGAAGGCATTATTGATAATACTAGATAATACTTAGTCCTGTCTTGAATGCAGGGACTGGACTAGATGACCTCTCGAGGTCCCTTCCAGTTCTACGATTCTGTGATTGAATTAATCTCAAATACTATAATTCCAGCTATCTAGTATTAGCCCAGCATGAGTTGCACTGACCCAGCATCATACCTCTGCATTTCCTGGCTTTTAGAAGTACTTTTCATATCAGTTATATTTACATCTATTTTTAAGATGAAATTCATCTTTAGTAAATACCTCATAGCAAATGTAATCTCTCCTTTAATTGTATTCTGGATAACAAATTACATATAACAGTAATGTTATGCAGTTAACCACCCAGAACCTTAACTCTGCCCCTAGTATTTCCAATTGTCACTATTCACAACCTACCCCCAAGATATGTGTATGTGCATATATCAATACACATGTGTGATTATGTGTATATCACAAGTAGAATAACTACACACATTGCCGTGTGCTTTTGGTACAATCTTCAGTTAGTCTGACTTTGTCATAACTGCTCATCTCCACAAATTGTTGTTGTGTATTAACCCTGTGGGGATCAGAAATGAACTGCCTGCTGTGGGCTGACCAGCATACTTTTTGCATACACGCCAGCCAGTGTTGACCAGAGGAATAGGAATTACCCGGAGTCAAAGACTCATACAGCCATACATGCACTGTAACAGTGATGTAAAGGAACCTTAGTGTAAAAGAATCAGACTCATAAATTGTACGGTTGGGGGGCTATTCTGAACATTTATTCTAACCTTCATCACAGAAGACATAGAATTTCACTATGTGATTCCTGCATCATGCTCAATAGCTTCTTACTCAAATTATAGCACGCTTTCTAGAAAAACAATTCATCTTGATTTAAAGACTTCAAGTGACAGAAAATTTACTACATCCCTTGGGAAGTTGTTCCAATGGTTATTCTCACTGTTAACATTTTGTATCTTTTTTCTAGTTTGAACTTTACTGATTTCCAGTCTATCACCATTGTAATTTCCCTCAAGAGAGCAATCCTATTCAGCTGAGATGGAAAATGGAACTCTTGGAGAATGCTAACAAAATATTCATATATATGTTTTGTAAGAGTTACTGAATGTCTGCCATTTCCTAACAGTTAATAAATGTTTGCTTATATTCTACACGTATGAAGCATTTGAAGTGCTGAGGATTATTTCCCTCTCCATTGATAAAAGCTTCCCACCACCCTCCATCCAGCCCAAAAAAGGCTGAAAATAAATCATTTGTATTGGAAGATTAATGGCCCAGTAGGTGATCTAACTTAAGTGGATGATCCAGGCAGACTAAGTTTCCAGCACATTGTAGAGCCAAATAAAATAAATTATACAATTATGAAGTACATTTTAGAATTGTACTTTTCCAACTGACCTTGTCTGTATTATACGCTTTGTTAGGCAAAGCCACACAATATTTTTAAGGGATCACAGAGTTCTAACTTTTCCTAATTTTGTTAGGACGAAAGCAACTCAGATATTATAGTTCTAGGTCTACAGACAAAACATAGTGGCTATTCACGGAGCATTGCAGCTGATGACTTGTTGGATAAATTGGCCTGGCATACATATTTTTAATCTGTCAATCTTTGTTTTTAAAAATACTGAAAAACCCTGTCATTGTGCTCATACAAATATTGTATCTGAATTGAAAGAAACAAAAACATTCTGTCCCATGCCCATAAGGAAAAGAGAGCTGGAATATTATTATTTATTTGTATAGCGGTAATGTCTAAAGGCACCAATCAACAATTAGGGCCCTATTGTGCTAAGCATGGTATACAGACATGAGCTGAAGAGCTTCAATCTAAGTATAAGACAAGAGTCAATATGTGAATTCAACATGTATAAGGAATATAGGGGAATATAATACAAATCCTCCCAGATTTGGGACCAAGAACAAAGGGGGGGGAAATGGTAGACTTTTCCAGAAAGCGATCTTTTTCCATTAGGTTGAGGTATTTCTGATATAACCCACCTAGTTAAGAATTCACTGTGATGGAGAATATAATTTTTGGGACAAGATAGTCAGGGCCATCCCTAGCTATTCTGGGGCCCTACGCAGCCCCTCCGTTGGGGGGCTGTGTGGGGCCCCAGGCCTCCATGGGGGGTGGGGAGGATGGCCCCAGGCCTCCACGGGGGTGGGAGGGGGCTGGCTTGGGGTCGGGAGGAACCACCCCCCAGCACTCACCGACGGCACGGCTGGGGCTGGGCCACTGCACTTCCTGCCGCTGGTGAGTGCAGGCCCAGCCCTGCTGCACTCATCAGGGGAGTGGGGCGGGGCTGGGGCAGAGTAGGGGTGGGAAGAGGTGGGGCTGGGTTGGGAAGAGTTGAAGCAGGGGCTGGAGCAGCATGCAGCTGCGCAGGGCACCAGGAAATTTGGTGCCAATTTCCTGGTGCCCTACGCAGCTGCGTACTTTGCATATGGGTAGGGACGGCCCTGCAGATAGTGAAATGACCCTGCAGTGGCTGTTAGGCGGGCGCCCAGCTCTGCAGGCAACACCCCTCCAGCAGCAGTACAGAAGTAAGGGTGGCAATACCATACAATGTGTTCTGGTTCTCCTTCAACCCGGTTATTCATAGACTCCTATTGATATTAGTTTCTAATAGCATACAACACATTTGGGAGTCATAATTGTATTTGGCAGATTTTGCCAGGCTAATCACCCCACAACAAGGTGACAAACATTTCTTATTTTAATGACAGAGGAAGTCTCTTACAATAAAAGTCATTACAATAAAAGTAATGAGCTCACAATTTAGGCTAGTCATAGGATGGTATCAAAAAAGGTTTAACATATGCTACTTTTCAAGTTGACGGAGGTTATGAGGATAAGAAGATTTCCCTGGTTTTACAGTTATTGCAAATTGGAAAATCCAGGCAAGCTTTAAACCTAGAAACTAGATCTTGTTATTTTAAATAAACTGTTTTATGAATTGTTCATTGGGGTATATTAGACTGTCCCTTGCTGAACTCCTGTGTTGTTCTGGCTTGCTTGCCCATTTAGTCAAGCGGATTATATTAGTAATTTGGTTGGTCTTTTGGCTGAAATATTAAGATAATGTAGCGATATCCTATCTAGAAACCTACTGAAGTGAAAATTCTGCTCATCAGCATCACTCTGAAGCAAGGTTAAGCAACCTTTGAGAAGAGTTAACTCTGATATGTTTTATAATATACATTTTTTAAAAATGTCATATTATGCCTTTAATTCACTTTGATTAGACTGAGACTTTTTGCCATGAAGCAGCTTTAAGGAAAGTACCAATAAATGGATCTTCAGTGACAATTTTACATACATACCATTTACAAACAGGCCTTAATACTTCCATTTGAAATATGCATAATAAATCACTGCTGGTCTCAATTTGCGTGCTTCCTATCTAATTTTATGAGATTACTGTTTAATTTGTGTCTCCACAATATGAAAACTTCCTGTTGAAATTCATCTATATGTAAATTGCATAATCTTCCAAAGATGTGAAAAAGGAAGAACCATTGAACCTTAAACTTGGTTTAAACTTTGGGGGGAGGGATAGCTCAGTGGTTTGAGCATTGGCCTGCTAAACCCAGGGTTGTGAGTTCAATCCTTGAGGGGGCCACTTGGGGATCTGGGGCAAAATCAGTACTTGGTCCTGCTAGTGAAGGCAGGGGGCTGGACTTGATGACCTTTCAAGGTCCCTTCCAGTTCTAGGAGATGGGATATCTCCATTAATTATATTATTATTGGTTTCTGTAAGAAATTAAACACTACAGCATCCTGCAACACTCTCTCACGGCCAAAGTAGAAGAGCCCTAAGAAATAACACTATGCCATTAAGTTGACTAACTGCAACAGGTAGCCTGCAGAGTTTTCTATAGTCTCAGATGTGAATGACTCCCTCACTTCCACACTATATTTATTATGCCTAATCATGAGCTTTACTTGAATTACTTATGTGAATACTGATGGCTGTTAATAAACACTATCATTGAATCAAATATGTCCATAAGTACTGGCTCCACCCCTGGCAGTGAGAAAAACAAGTACGTAAAACTAGGTAGAGAAAAATTCACTGTAGACTGATCATAAATCACAAAAGCCCTAGTCATTGAAAGATGTAGTGAGGAAATACACATTTATTGCCTCATATTCCAATAGCCCTTTTATTATTAGCAACAAACCAAACAATTTTGCTGAGAAATACATGGCCATAAATCATCTTCTTGTGTTTGATCTTGGAAAGACTCAACATGAAGGTTCTGCTCTGTGGAATAATCTAGCTACAGATATACAGCAGCTATTACTTCTACATCAAAGAAATAGAAATTTCATGGAAAAGCAGTGGCAATATGACAGGCAACCTCATGTGTCATATGGTCTGTACAACCCATGAAATACAAATTAGTCCTAGGAATGGATTGTGCATTTAACATTTCCAAAGGTATTGTCAAAATCATATCAGATGTTTCACACCCATGAAATGGAATTATTCTTCTGGACATTGATAAAAAGCAGTAAATCAGTTCTCAGCAAGAAAATCTGCAGAGGAGTATGCTGAGCAATGGAAACTTTAATCCTGTCTTGTTATACATTGGGACAACTACTCTTAGTTACCGTGATGGGGCATACAAAGCCCACACTGGGCAACAGGGGTTAAGGAGCTGCCCTGGGCTCATCCATCCCTGCCCCGCCACACTTGCAAGATATGCAGAGACTGGAACAAAGGAGGGAGCAGAACAGCCCACTTGTGGGCAGACTGGGAAAGAGAAAGGACCTTTATAGTAATTAATGGAAATATCCCATCTCCTAGAACTGGAAGGGACCTTGACAGGTCATTGAGTCCAGCCCCCTGCCTTCACTAGCAGGACCAAGTACTGATTTTGCCCCAGATCCCCAAGCGGGCCCCTCAAGGATTGAACTCACAACCCTGGGTTTAGCAGACCAATGCTCAAACCATTGAGCTATCCCTCCCTCAGTGGCTCCTGAGAAAAGGGCTGATGGGGAAGGCAGGATCTCTCCCTCAACAACCTCCTGAAGGTCCCTCCCTGAGGGGATTGGGAGGACCTGCTTCTGTTATACTCAGAGAGGAAGGCATTTCCTCCTCTCACCCACTAACCCAGTTTATTAGTGTTGATTCCCCGTCCTTTGTTTATAGACTACCCTGGAAAGGGAAAGATTTGGAACTGACCTGGCCGGAGGGCCAAGGCACAAGAGGAGGCAGCCGCTGCCCCAAGCGGGATAGAGCTACCACATCCAGGTGTGAAGAGGTGCCAAGAGGTGAGCTGACCCCCTTTATAGTTTCCTGCAATAGACTGTGAACTTTCGACAATAGCAGGGTGCTAGGAAGTGTCTCAGAGAGGGCAGCCTTAAGGCATTCCTGGATGTCAAACCCTTGGGTTGACCTCACGTGGCCCTGGTCCAGAGGCTGGTGGAATGGAAGGGCCCAGGCTCCCCTACCAACCCCTTCCTCCCCCCCCCCCCCCCGGCATGTCAACGGACCTAAGCCCTGACTACTAGGCAACACACTCCATGAGTGAAGACCATCACAGTTACACACTTCTGGAGTCAGTCATGTTATTCTGTATTTTCATAGTTCAATTGATTCATTCTCTTTCTAGACTCCCTTTTTCAATGAAAACTTAGATTGCAAGCTCTTTGGGCACATCTTTTTGTGTGGATGAAGAGTGCCTCATACCATGTGACTTCCTTTCTCTGAACAAACTATCTAGTTTCTAATACAAATAGATCAACTAGTAGTGGCCATGGAAAGTTCTTACAACATATCCTGTCCATATTTGGGATTGGGTACTAACTGCCTAATAAGATTTATATTACATATAAAACTGTACTGTATTGAAGGTTATACATAAAATTCTCTCTTGGGTTGTGTAAGGCCTGCTTATCCTCCTTTGCCTGTGTACTCATTCTTCTGTGTCACATATATCATTGCAGTTACTCCAGATTTACGTCATTATCACTGAGGGAAGAATTTGGACCACCATTTTTAATAAGTTTGAATTTAGTAAGGACAAACTTCAAAGGGATTAGCATTCAATTCTAGTTTAGATAAGCACCCAAATGTTTGGGAGAGCAATTTGTCAGCCAGTACAATATCAGCTTACCTCTAATCATTTCATCTCTCTCTCTGTCTACTCATCCAGACCAAACCCGAATCTCTGAAGACTACGGAATTCTCAAAGTCTCACAAAAATAGATGTTTGCAAGATATTTCAAGCACTCACACTTCTAGTCCCAGATGTAAGAATGATCTTTCTTGCAGTCCTTCAGTATTTCCAATCAATAAAATAATGTATAAGAACATTTAAGACCTTAGAAAAAGTCCATTTTAGTTCTAGGAAGATTTGAACATTTTTAAAATTACAGGAATTGGTTGTCTCATGGTCACTTAAATTAATATGACTTTCCTTAGTGTTTTCAGCAATGAGGAAGATACAAAAGTCACGTTTACGGCATTAAAGTTCCATAGGGTTTTAGCATGATTTTATTTTTAACTGTGTCCAATGCACAATTCCCAATGCATTCAAGTTAGGGATTTGCACACATGTAAAGCTATGTACACAAGTACTCCCAATTTGCGCACACTCAGTATTTTATCCACCAGTCAAACTTGTGCAGTTTTGAAAACTTAAGCCCACATGTAAAATTTGCTATCATAAGCCTTGCTACAACAGATATTTTTTAATAGATCTCCTCACTCTGAATATGACACTTGCTGTAAGCTGCTTCTTGAATAGCATAGGAAATATCTTTTCAACAGATCAAAAATCTGAAATTATGAAAGCTTATCTGTTACTATCTATATAACATCCATTGTTACTGTGTATAAAATCAGCCACTCATGCATTATGATGCAGAAGACAAAAATTGTGCATGTTATATATAAAATCCATATATAATATCCATTTATATGATATATAAAATCACTGTATATCAAAACAAAGCACTCATTATAAGGCAGAAAAGCAATAGTTTCATATGAGTGGATTTCTCTTACCCTCAGACAATGCAGTTTTTTTATACTTAGTGCTAATAAGGGATTAATTCATCCTTGGTGCAGTTCCTCTGACTTCAATGTATTTTAGACTGCCTTTTAATGTAGTTTAGCAGGTGGGAATAAAAAGATGGAACTAGCACCATATGGCCAGCAGACTTGCTGAAGACCGCCAGCTAGTTCTTCAGAGATCACTGGTGGTCCATAGATCATGGTATGAGAATCACTGCGCTAGAGGAAAAAAGGGTTAGAGAAATACAAAACATCTAGAAACAGCCATTTTAAAATTACTCCGAAATGAATTATAGATTTCCTTGTAAAATGCTGTATTTTCAGAGTAAGTGTTGTGAATTTTTATTTGAGGAGCTACTGTAATATTAATAAGTAACAGAGATATAATCCCTGCTTTCAGCACAAATCAACACAATTTTAACTATGGAGCTGCAACACTACTATATAATATAGGAAAAATACTAATGGTTAATTATTATGACCTGGCTTATTACCTATTATCTACCCATGGGGGGGTCTTACAATCTGAGGACTCAGTCCTGCAAATTGCTTGAGTTTAAAACACCTCACAAGAATTCTTCAGGACAAAAACAGACAAAATGGATCAAACTCTTATGCCATGATCCAACAAAGCATTTAAGCACATGTTCAATTATAAGCATGAAAGTAGCTCCATTGACTTCAATGGTACTACTTAGGTGCTTAAAGTTAAACATGTGCTGAAAAATTCCTTGCTGAATCATGACCATAATGTAGACAAGACATGCCCATAATGCACTGGGTGATCAGATAAAGGTCAAGTCTCAAAACAGATGACTGGGTGTGAGAGACTTGATTTCTCAGATTACAATATGAAACTGTAGATACTATTCTGAATACCAGAATTCCTCAATCAACTTCAGATTCACAGAGATCAAAACAATCACAGGTAGCTAATTATAACTCAGAGGTCACCTTCTGAGTTCTTTTGGTTTTAGAATTGTACTTAAAGGGAACTGCACCCACTTGCACCAGGACTGAATCTTAGACCTCTTGAACTAATGTAGTGAATAGATCACTGCTCTACAGCCAAAATGCTTCTGAAATAAATGTAGTCAAACTTTACTAATTCTGGGTCACTGAGAACGAAAATTATGCTTAAAATTGTTGATTGGCTCTAGTTTTCAAGATATGCTACTGGGTCAGTATATACGACCCTTGACTTGGGAATGGCGGAGGATAAGTGAGTTATAAAGGGAAGGGATCTCAATTTAAACCAGAAATGACTAAAATACATCTTTGACTGGATCTATGAATAAATCTATGACTGGGTTTGGACAGTACTTGCTTTTTAGGCAAAACAATGAATGATGCAATCTGAAACTGGTATTGCGTCATACATGATATGAATTGCATCATGTTATTCCTAGAAGTCATGGATGATGCAATCATAACGAAGCTTACATCACTCTGCTGAACAAATTGCCCTATATCAGCTCTAGAAATCATACAGTGTCGTGCTCTCTTATTTGTCAGTGTTTGATTTTGCAAAGGGACACATTTCTGTTTAGCCAAAGTGAGCAGAGATGCCTCGTACTTGTGTGAACAGTGCAGATAACTTCTGCTATGTTTGTGGTGAAGTGACTTTTGCATCACAAAAGCACAGTATAACCACTATGGTTAAGAAAGCCTATCACCTTTATTTTGGCTGCAAAATTGGAGATCAGGACAAGAGGTGGGCCCCACACATATGCTACAACACTTGTGCAACAAATCTTCGCCAGTGGTTGAACAGGAAAAGGAAATCTAGGCCTTTTGCAGTGCCAATGATTTGGAGAGAGCCAACAGATCATACCAGCAATTGTTACTTCTGCATGGTGCCTCCAGTTGGGAAAGGTGTGTCAAAGAAGAAAAAGTGGACTGTGCATTATCCAAACATTCCATCAGCTATACGCCCAGTACCCCACGGAGAAGGACTGCCGGTTCCTGATGCACCAGAATCATTCTCACTTGAGTCAGACGAGGAAGAGGATGAAACTTCTGGTCCTGAACCATCAATGTCAAAGGACCCACATTTTCTCCCATCCTCCTCCTCTGAACCACACCTCATAACACAAGGTGAACTGAATGACCTTGTCAGGGATTTGGAACTACCCAAAAGTAAGGCAGGGCTGTTGGGCTCCAGACTACAGCAGTGGAATCTCCTGGCAGGTGATGTTAGGGTTTCCATGTTCCGTGACCGTCAAAAGGATCTTGTCCCATTCTTCTTCATGGAAGGTGATCTTGTAGCCTGCAACAACATCGATGGTGTGATGGCAGCCCTCAACATCGTTCACGATCCAGATGAGTGGAGACTGTTCATTGATTCATCGAAGACGAGTCTTAAAGCTGTTTTACTGCATTATGGCAATGTTTGGCCATCAATTCCAATTGGTCATGCAGTCCATATGAAGGAAACCTATGACAACATGAAACAACTTTTGAGGTGCATAAACTATGACCAACATCAGTGGCAGCTTTGTGGCGATTTGAAGGTTGTTGCTCTCTTGCTTGGTCTGCAGACTGGATACACAAAGTACTGCTGTTTTCTCTGCGAATGGGATAGTCGTCCAAGAGATTCCCACTACATCAAGAAAGATTGGCCACTCCGACAGTCATTGGAGCCTGGGAGGAAAAGTGTTCAGCATCCACCACTTGTTGAATCAAGGAAGATTTTGTTACCACCCTTACACATCAAGCTGGGTCTGATGAAGAACTTTGTCAAGGCCATTGACAAAACACAAGCAGCTTTCAAGTACCTCCGTGGAAAATTTCCAAGGTTAAGTGAAGCTAAGATAAAGGAAGGTGTCTTTGTTGGTCCTCAGATTCGTGAACTTCTTCGAGATGATGCATTTGACCATGCGCTGCATGGCAAGGAAAAGACGGCATGGAAAGCCTTCCAGTTAGTGGCAATCAATTTTCTCGGAAACAACAAGGCAGACAACTACAGCTTGTTGGTGGAAAACCTCCTCAAGGCATACAAAAGCCTTGGTTGCAACATGTCACTAAAGATACATTTTTTGCACTCTCATCTAGATTTTTTTCCACCGAACTGCGGAGCAGTGAGCGACGAGCACGGCGAGCGATTTCACCAGGACATTGCAACAATGGAGAAATGCTATCAGGGCAAATGGAGCCCATCAATGCTTGCAGACTATTGCTGGACAGTGACAAGAGATGCTCCATTTAATGAATACAAGAGACAAGCCAAGAAGCGCCAAGTAGACACTGAATAGGACTAAACTATGTACATAATAGTTTTTTGCCTTTTGTTTCATAATAAATTTTATTTATATAACCCTTTTGCTGATTTTTAAAGTGTTACATAAACAGGACAGGTGAACTATTATCATGTAAAGCAACCATAAACACATGAAAAGACCTAGGTTTACAACTGATGATTAAAACTCTACTATCTACACAATATACATAGACATAAAATGTAAAAACTTAAATATCTTAGAAACAGTAGCCAATCAGTTGTTTTAATTGTCATATTTGAATTCAGCACATCAAAATACATAATAAATAGCACATTTTATCTCTGAAGCAGACGACTTCTCAAAAATTGTAGACTAGTGTAATGCTGAACAATAGTAGATCTCTAGCCCACATTGTTTCTTTCAAACTGCATTTGAGTCCCTAGTATTGCAGTTCTTATTAATGCTTCTTTAGCCTTTAGGATTATATCATCATCATCTTAACAACACACACTCTCCTCTCTTTACACAAAACATTCTTCCACTCACGTCAGAATATTTTAAAATCTATCCGTTTTAGGGTTTTATACTGCCGTCCATCACTGAGTATCTAAGCTCCTTCTGCATACAGTAAATAGCAATAGTGAAGTCCCTTCTGAATTTCATGGAGTCTGGCACTTCTCCCTTTTTGTGGTAAAAATTCTGTTTGAGGTAGGGGTTTTGGTTTTGATAAAAATAAGTCCTTCACCTATATAATCTTCCTGTCTTTTCCCTTGATCATAAAAACAGATAGTCCCAATGTAGTTCTGTTCTCCTCAGCCCATCCCCCTTCCTGGATAAATTCTGTCTGGGCACATTTGAACAAAACACAGAAAATGCCCTATCGGGATATATAATGACCAATGGCTGCAAGCTGAGTATGGTGTTTTGTTTCCTGGATATTCTACTTCAGCCAGTGCAAAAAGCCACATTTCTAAGACTATTATTCACCAACCTCATTCTTGCTTATCTTATGGATTCATCCTCAAGTTTTTGCACCCAAAAATTCCCTGAGAAATTTGCTGGTCTCCTGAGTGTATTTGCTTTTAAACTGCAATCGTATGGGAAAAAAATCAATTTCATGAATGGTATTTTTCATATTTTAATCACATTAACCTGAGGGTCATCCATCCACTTCCTCTCATTTTGTAAATCAAACTGAAATCTTTCCTATTTTCATTATGTTTTTAGTAAATACAGTGAATTGTATTTCACTATGTTACATTTATGATATTATGCTTTCTTGTGAAGCACCCTGGGATGTTTCAGTGCTGACCAAACAGCATGAATAGATTAAAACTAAAACCACAGATCTAAATTCCCATGAACTTTTGGTGCCTGGAGGAAGAATCTGGGTCCTGATCTAAATTATGCAGCTGGATGCATCTTTAGGTATTTATGCTGCAATGCAAAGGAAAAAGCTGACAGGTGCTACACTGTCAATCCAACACCATAAAACATGTCTGTTACCAGCACTGAATTTCCAAATCATCCCGCTGCCTGCTGATTTCAAAGCTCTTGGTATGCAAACACCAAACAGTAACTGCCTGGGACTAGGGAGAAATTTCCCCTATGGGCAGGTTTTTGTCCACTATGAGGTTTCTTGCACCATATTCTGAAGCTTCTGGAATTGGACAGGCTGATGGACTAGATGGACTGCTGGTGTGATCCTGTGTAATTAATTCTTTATTCCTTTGTTCCTACAGTTTAATCTAGCATATGGCCAGATTCTGCTTTCAGTTACAGCAGTAAATCTGGAGTAATTCAATTGACTTCAGATGCACACTAGTGTAAGTGAGAGCATAGTCAGGCTGAAAAATAGGTCCAGCATAATGTCACCTTTTGGGTTCTGCACTGAATGTGCATCTAGTGTATTTTGCTAAGGAAACATGTTACACTAACAATATACAAAAACCTACTCATAAGAACATAAGAATAGCCATACTAGGTCAGATCAAAGGTCCATCTAGCCCAGTATCCTGTCATCCCTCAGTGGCCAATGCCAGGTGATTCAGAAGGAATGAACAGAGCAGGTAATCATCAAGTGGCCCATCCTGCATTGCCCAGTCCCATCTTCTGGCAAACAGAGCTAGGGACACCATCCCTGCCCATCCTGGCTAACAGCCATTGATGGACCTATCCTCCATGACTTTATCTAGTTCTTTTTTTAACTTTGTTATAGTCTTGGCCTTCACAACATCCTCTGTCAAAGAGTTTCACAGGTTGACTGTGCATTGTGTGAAGAAATACTTCCTTTTGTTTTAAACCTGCTGCCTATTAATTTCATTTGTTGACCCCTAGTTCTTGTGTTGTGAGGAGGAGTAAATAACACTTCCTTATTTACTTTCTCCACACCAGTCATGGTTTTATAGACCACTCTCATGTCCCCCCTTAGTCATCTCATTTCCAAGCTGAAAAGTCAGTTTTATTAATCTTTCCTCATATGGCAGCCATTCCATCCCCCTAATAATTTTTCTTGCCCTTTTCTGTACATTTTCCAATTCCAATATATCTTATTTGAGATGCGGTGAATATATCTGCACACAGTATTCAAGATGTGGGCATACCATGGACTTAAACAAATGCGCTGTGATATTTTCTTACTTATTATCTATCCCTTTCTTAATGATTCCCAACATTCTCTTAGCTTTTTTGATTGCCACTGCACATTGAGTGGATGTTTTCTGAGAACTATACATAATGACTCCAAGATCTCTTTCCCTGGCTCAGCCAATCAGAAAGCTTGAACAGTGACTGGCTGAGGCTCAGCATGTGTGCCATTCTCCCTGGCTTTCTGAGCCTGTGTTGCCGGCATTCTGAGCAGCATATGTGAATTTATACGTTTATTTGAATTCTGTTTACAAAATACAGTATACAGTAAATACATTGATGTTGCAACATTAGTCATCTATAATTAATTTAGTACAAAACTCTGGGTTATTGTGGTGAAAATAGTGTATCAAGCCTTGGTTCAGGAACCAATCCCCCCTTCATATAATTTATTCCTATGGGAAAAGCGGTTTTGACTTACAACGTTTCACTTACTACGAAATTCTGAGGAACGAATTGTGTCGTAAGTCCGAGGACTCCCTGTATTGAGTTTTTAATTTTTTTAACCTCTCTGATCTCCTGGAGCATTTCACAGTTACTATCACCATCCTGGTCAGGTGGTCAGTAGTATATCCCTACTGCTATGTTCTTATTATTCAAGCATGGAATTACTATCCATAGAGATTCTACAGTACACTTTGGTTCATTGAAGATATTTATTTCATTTGACTCTAAGCTTTCTTTCACATATAGTGCCACTCCCCCACAAGTCCAACCTGTTCTGTCCTTCTGATATATTCCGTACCCTGGTATTATTGTGTTCCATTCATTATCCTCATACAATCAAGTTTCTGCGATGCCTATTATATCAATATCCTCATTTAGTATGAGGCACTCAAGTTCACCCATCTTATTATTTAGACTTTTAGCAATTGTATGTAAGCACTTAAAAAAATTGCCACTTTTTATTTGTCTGCCATTACATGATGTAATTGAATTGGGACTTTTTTTCATTTGACTGTTTCTCATCAGATCCTACCCCTATTTTGTCATCTTCTATCCTCTCCTGCTCTGAGAATGACCCCAAAAGGATATATGGGACATGTGGGAATCCATGTTTATTGTTTCTCAATTATTTCCATATCAAGTGTGCTCAGCTTACAAGTAGATTTTGTTTTGTTTTTTTTACAAACTGCCAATCCTGCAAACTCAACCTGTGCTCTGAGAGTCCAAATGGGTTTTTTATTTTTGGTGCACTATATTAATAATCAAAGTTCTGTTCTGCAAGTCATATTAATCTCTCAGTCACGCCTATGCAATTGCATTTGTCTTCAGTGGGGTTGCACAGGAATATGGATCCTTCACAAGCTTCATGGTAGGCACATGCCTAAGTATCTTGCCGAATTGAGGCCTTAATAAACAGATCTCCTGAGGATGGACAAGAAGGAACAGAATGCATCTCACTTTCCCTCAGCAGAATTTGCTAAAAGGACATGTCCTAGTGAAGCTGGAGGTGTCATTTCCTGCTCAAGGAAACATACTTGTGCTAGCTCTGATCAAGATAGTGTACTAAAAATGGTGCGAGTGGAGGCCTGGGTTAGCCACCTCAAGTAGGTACTTAAGGTTTCAGACAGTAGCTTACTCCTGGCAACTAGCCCATTCTGCTATTTGCACTGCTGCCGCTACACTGCTTCCTTTAGCAGGCTAGCTCAATCACAGCTATTGTGGGTATGCCTATCTGAGCTGGAAATTCTAGCGCTAGCTCCAGTGTAGGCATCTGTAAGTACCAACAGCAGTAAAAAACAGAAGTGCAATTTTGTCACTGAGGGTTCAGGAAAGCAATGCAAAGTAAAGGTTGTAGCAGTGGATTAGTGAAATAAGATCCTAGACGCCTAGCCAGAGTAGGATTAAAGCAGAAGGCCCCAGTTCCTGGAGACAGGTAATGTCAGAATCTGAATCTGAATTTTCTTTTTTGAATCCTTATGGTTGTGAAGAGAAGCTTGAAAACATGAACAGCGTATAAGAGCTGCAGTGGCATCTGCCTGCGTCTTCATACACTTCAAACAAAAGCTCTAAGAGATGTGAACTACAGCATGCATCTCAATGGGGTGTTATCTCAAGACCCACAGTTCTAGGTGTCCCTGCCTACACCACCCCAACAGATGATACTGCATGTGGCAGAAGAGTGCTGTTGGCCCCGTCCGCCCACCCAGGTAGGTATTCCAGCTGCTGGAGTGTACATATTAGGAGCCCACCTATAGCCACTCCTTCCTCTCCAGAGGGGAGAAAAAGGAGACCTAGGCTACCATCCCTGTTGCTCCTGAGGGTTACCCCCTGCCACCACCACTCCAAGTGAGGGACAGAACCATGGTGTGGAGATAGGGCCACAGGGGTCCTAATGCCATGGTGTATTTAGGGTCCTAGATTGTCTTAATCTGGCCTTGCTCCCAGCCCACTTGTGTCCAAAGAGCAGAATACGAAAGCATTGGGTGGTTGCCAGGAGAGAACTCATGTAAAAATATATAAGCCAGAGCAATTAAAAGGTTTCCCTGTGGATAAACGTCTAAGGCCCTTTAAAGCTGTTTGGGAGCCAAAGGTCTGTTAAAGAGGCCATTTTCCCCCTCAATTAATTCCCCGTTATTGGCTTGGTGTCTTTTTCAATATGACCCTTTCCATGGTCCTCAGTGCGTTTTTTCTGGCACAGAGGAGGATATTTGAACTTGTGATCCTGCATGTTATTTCTACAGTGCTGTTTTGCAGAGGACTTTTAAGAAAGAACAGCTTAATAAAACTGTAGGTTCCAGTGTCACAGTGAATCTGGAGCAAACAGATGGGCACTTGATTGACATAACCAATGTTTTGTGGATCAGTGATCAAATAATTACCTTTGTATAGGTGACAGGACATTGGGTCACTGGGTAATGTTTTCTGACTGACTGCATTGCATCCAAAATGAACAAATCAGAAAACATGCAACTCATTCTGTTTGTAAATATGGAAAGAATCCCACTATAGTCAACTAATCCAGGAACTACAGCAGCAATTCTGCTTTTTTTACTATCAAACGATAGTGCCAAAGAAATGAGGTACAATTTCTGTTAAGCTTTGGATATAATTACAAGCTTGACACATAAGAGTTTCCTTGTCAGAGATAAATGATCTCAGATACTAATTTAGGTGACTATATCATTCCAATCTTATGCTTCTATCATAATCATATCTCCCTCATGTGAAAAAGGTTAAAAAAAAAAGAAAAAAAAAAGAGTTGATTTCTTGTAACACTGGACAAGGAACTATATTAGAAGATTGGAAATACCTAGTCTGTCTCTCCCACTGCTTCACTATAGATCTTTGGACCAAGAACCTTTCACAGTTCTTCTTCAACTGGTTTCCTTCTTCACAATTAAAGAAACAGGACACGTCACCACATTTCCCATCACCTCTCCTGATCCTTTCCCCTCCACGCAGCCACACACTCTCCCTTACAAACAAGCTTTAAATATGAATATTCATAGATTCATAGATTCTAGGACTGGAAGGGACCTCGAGAGGTCGTCGAGTCCAGTCCCCTGCCCTCATGGTAGTACCAAATACTGTCTAGACCATCCCTGATTGACATTTATCTAACCTACTCTTAAATATCTCCAGAGATAGAGATTCCACAACCTCCCTAGGCAGTTTATTCCAGGGTTTAACCACCCTGACAGTTAGGAACTTTTTCCTAATGTCCAACCTAAACCTCCCTTGCTGCAGTTTAAGCCCATTGCTTCTTGTTCTATCCTTAGAGGCTAAGATGAACAAGTTTTCTCCCTCCTCCTTATGACACCCTTTTAGATACCTGAAACTGCTATCATGTCCCCTCTCAGTCTTCTCTTTTCCAAACTAAACAAACCCAATTCTTTCAGCCTTCCTTCATAGGTCTTGTCCTCTAGACCTTTAATCATTCTTGTTGCTCTTCTCTGGACCCTCTCCAATTTCTCCACATCTTTCTTGAAATGCGGTGCCCAGAACTGGACACAATACTCCAGTTGAGGCCTAACCAGTGCAGAGTAGAGTGGAAGAATGACTTCTCGTGTCTTGCTCACAACACACCTGTTAATGCATCCCAGAATCATGTTTGCTTTTTTTGCAACAGCATCACACTGTTGACTCATTTAGCTTGTGGTCCACTATAACCCCTAGATCCCTTTCTGCTGTACTCCTTCCTAGACAGTCTCTTCCCATTCTGTATGTGTGAAACTGATTGTTCCTTCCTAAGTGGAGCACTTTGCATTTGTCTTTATTAAACTTCATCCTGTTTACCTCACACCATTTCTCCAATTTGTCCAGATCATTTTGAATTATGACTCTATCCTCCAAAGCAGTTGCAATCCCTCCCAGTTTGGTATCATCTGCAAACTTAATAAGCGTACTTTTTATGCCAATATCTAAATTGTTGATGAAGATATTGAACAGAGCCGGTCCCAAAACAGACCCCTGCGGAACCCCACTTGTTATACCTTTCCAGTAGGATTGGGAACCATTAATAACTACTCTCTGCGTACGGTTATCCAGCCAGTTATGCACCCACCATATAGTAGCCCCATCTAAGTTGTATTTGCCTAGTTTATTGATAAGAATATCATGCAAGACCGTATCAAATGCCTTACTAAAGTCTAGGTATACCACATCCACTGCTTCTCCCTTATCTACAAGACTCGTTGTCCTATCAAAGAAAGCTATCAGATTGGTTTGACATGATTTGTTCTTTACAAATCCATGCTAGCTATTCCCTATCACCTTCCAAGTGTTTGCAGATGATTTCCTTAATTACTTGCTCCATTATCTTCCCTGGCACAGAAGTTAAACTAACTGGTCTGTAGTTTCCTGGGTTGTTTTTATTTCCCTTTTTATAGATGGGCACTATATTTGCCCTTTTCCAGTCTTCTGGAATCTCTCCCGTCTCCCATGATTTTCCAAAGATAATAGTTAGAGGCTCAGATACCTCCTCTATTAGCTCCTTGAGTATTCTAGGATGCATTTCATCAGGCCTTGATGACTTGCAGGCATCTAACTTTTCTAAGTGATTTTTAACTTGTTCTTTTTTTATTTTATCTTCTAAACCTACCCCCTTCCCATTAGCATTCACTATGTTAGGCATTCCTTCAGACTTCTCGGTGAAGACCGAAACAAAGAAGTCATTAAGGATCTCTGCCATTTCCAAGTTTCCTGTTACTGTTTCTCCTTCCTCACTGAGCAATGGGCCTACCCTGTCCTTGGTCTTCCTCTTGCTTCTAATGTATTGATAAAAAGTCTTCTTGTTTCCCTTTATTCCTGTAGCTAGTTTGAGCTCATTTTGTGCCTTTGCCTTTCTAATCTTGCCCCTGCATTCCGGTGTTGTTTGCCTATATTCATCCTTTGTAATCTGTCCTAGTTTCCATTTTTTATATGACTCCTTTTTATTTTTTAGATCATGCAAGATCTCGTGGTTAAGCCAAGGTGGTCTTTTGCCACATTTTCTATCTTTCCTACCCAGCAGAATAGCTTGCTTTTGGTCCCTTAATAGTGTCCCTTTGAAAAACTGCCAACACTCCTCAGTTGTTTTTCCCCTCAGTCTTGATTCCCATGGGACCTTACCTATCAGCTCTCTGAGCTTACCAAAATCCACCTTCCTGAAATCCATTGTCTCTATTTTGCTATGCTCCCTTCTACCCTTTCTTAGAATTGTGAACTCTATGATTTCATGATCACTTTCACCCAAGCTGCCTTCTACTTTCAAATTCTCAACGAGTTCCTCCCTATTTGTTAAAATCAAATCTAAAATAGCTTCCCCCCTAGTAGCTTTTTCAA
This sequence comes from Emys orbicularis, assembly GCF_028017835.1. NCBI lineage: Eukaryota > Metazoa > Chordata > Testudines > Emydidae > Emys > Emys orbicularis. The sequence goes on along the minus strand of NC_088685.1, from coordinate 26,875,823 downwards.
CCTTCTGAAATAAAAAGTTGTCTGCAATGCAGTCCAAGAACTTATTGGATAGTCTGTGCCCCGCTGTGTTATTTTCCCAACATGTATCTGGATAGTTGAAGTCCCCCATCACCACCAAATCTTGGGCTTTGGATGATTTTGTTAGTTGTTTAAAAAAAGCCTCATCCACCTCTTCCACCTGGTTAGGTGGCCTGTAGTAGACTCCTAGCATGACATCACCCTTGTTTTTTACCCCCTTTTTTATTAATACCAAACAGTAGGCCAAATTCTTATTTACACCGAAGGTCTCTTTACACCACTCTGGCAGGTCTTAGTGTAAATAAGAATTCAGGCCAATATATCCAGAGGAGTCGCCAACTACACTATTCACCCAGATCTGGTCAACTGCTGGCTGAGAGGGAGTTTTGCCCAGCTGATTTACCTGGATGATTAAATCACAAAGGTGTAGGCTTCTTTTCCATAGGTCTAGGGCTTCTCAGCAGTGAATAGTGAATACCATGGCTGCTAGGGTCACTTGGGTTCCAGTCTTGCTGAACTGCCATCTTCTTAAAACTTTCTTTACAAATCGGTCACCCCTTTATCTGAATTGTAAATTTAACAATAATTTTGCAAATGTCAAGGTTAACAACACAAGGCTGTTAATTAATACTGTTTGTAAGCACAGATCTCAGGAAACATACACCACCCGCTATTCCTGGGGTTTCCCTGATTCCTTTGATTTGACACATACACCCCCAAATGTCTACCCTGTATGTGCTTCTAATGGCTGGGCAGACATCATCTGTCCTGTGTTTTCTCTTCTCACACCTGCCACATTTCTGCCTAGGGAGCTGTATGCTCTATTGAGTCATTTTTAATTGAGCTTAACTTTTTATCATGGGAATTTCATCTTTGCTACTTCAAGCACCTTGCTAATATATTTCCAATATTTCCTTGCTGAATGGCTTGCATTTTCCATAACTCAGAACGTCATGCCAGGTACAAAGCCTGTTCCAGTTAGCTCAGATATTCACTGTGGCAATTATGAAGGTTTCTTGTTTAAAATCCTAGCTACTAGGTGATCGTGTATGTGATGTGTTCTTCATTATGCCTGCTGAGTTACAATGCTTTGCTTGTTCATATAGGGCCCCTTATAAAGGATTTCACACACTTTCCCTGGGACTCAGCACCTTCTGATAAAAGCATGCCCAGTCTTGTATTAGATTCCTTTCTGAAATGAAATGCTCTGACTTTTTAAGAATGATATACTTATTCTGATGTTCTCTCTCGGTGAAGACAAATGAGTCATACATAAATAGTGCTGACCAGCAGCTTTGGTGCTCAAGCTTATGGCTTTATGTAAGTGTTTGGGTAATGTGTGTGCTGGTTTTATGGCTGTGTGTATTTGAAGTTATTGTGTACGGTGGTTGTGTTGGGGTGTGGGGCAGTCAACAACCTGAGCAGGAAGCTCTCTGAGCTGCCCTACTTCCTGGGCAGTTGGCTATAGGAACATGTAAAGTGATGACTCAGGCGAGTGGGATAGGGGAGGGGCAGAGGCAGTTTGGGAGAAAATGAGGAGTGTGTGCTGTCTGTGGTGAGGAGCTGTGTGTGTTTGAGGTTATTGTGTAGGTGGTTTTGAAGAACTATGGCAAGTAGGCCATCTTCTCCAAGCTCTGTGCAATCTCCCTCATACAACCAATGAAACCACTGAATGCAAGTTACCTATAGAGGAAGGGTGGTGATTGGTTGAGTTACCTCTGATAACACAATAGTCTAGGACTCTTGGCCTGGCATAGATACATGCCTTACTGTACCTGTACACCACATTGATCTAATTTTGTAAAGTCAAAATGGCTGTGAACTTAACAATTGGATGCTTGTAGTTGTTTCTATTGCCTCACACTTACTTGGAACTAGATTTCAGAGTGCCACACAGACAGATGACAATCCTGGAATTTTACCATATAGATTTCAAACTTGTTCCTAACTGCATGAATTAACAGGCTGACTTTCACTTTGCCACTGTGTTAAACTTCCTGGTGGTTTGGGATTTGGGATGTGTTCCGGACAGATAGACCATTCTATTGTCTTAAAGTCTGGTGACGGGTTGAACTTTGGTGGCTTTTCCCCCCTCTTAATTATGTTGGTTCAAAGTGAGTCAACTTCTGACACTGTCATGTGACAGTGGCCAAGAATCAGTCATTTTATTCTAAAACTGATTAAAGAACTTTTGGAATGAAGAGAACAAAATTATGCTGAAAGGTCCTCTTTTTCACTGCTGTGCTTTTGCCCACAACCTTTCTACAGCATTCTTGCCACTACATATTTAAAGAAACATCACCACAAACATCATGATGGAATTTCTGGTACACTCATTGTCTTAATTTTAATCCTTGCTCACTGACAAACTTTAATAGCAAAGCAGCAGAAGAAGACAATGACAAATTCTGATCCACTGACCAGACTGGGGGAGGGGGGCGAACCCTGAAACTACTGCAGGAAGCTGCTGTTCTATCTATAACTTGCTCTTTATCACAAGCCCAGACATGGCAATTAAGTGTTCTGATCAGGAATAGGCCACAATTAAGCATATGACATATCACTGTTCCACAATCTTGTTCTAAATATGCTTTGTTTTAAGTGGGTAAGGGAAGCTTAAGCAGAGACTGGAGAGGGGGAAAAAAAGAGAAAAGTGATGAAGGGTCAGCAACTCTGGAAACAGGATTTTCAAGTACTTTTTTTGTTTTGTTTTATTAGTATAAGGAGACAAAAGAAACAATATTCAATGCTTTGTTTTTTATAACTTTTTGGAGCACTCTGAATTTTTGCTGCAGCTCCAAATGGCACCATTTAATTTATATTCTTGTCGCACTCACGGAAACCAAAACACATATGCAAACTTCAGACCAGATTCTCTCTTGCTTATGCTAGGACTGCACGCCCACACGAGAGCAAGGAGGAGTAACAACCCCACTTACACCTCTGAATGGACTACCTGAACCTCTGGTGAAGATGTATAGGAATAAGTGCACCTACTTGCCCCCTGGTGGTCAGAGAGTGAGGGTATCATTTTTTGCTGTTACAGGCTGGCAGCATATTATTACCCCTCCAAAGCAAGGAGGAAGCTAAAGAGAAATTGCATTTCCAAGGAATGTCTGAATCATACTACTTCCCAGGACTACTTCTGGGATGGTGCAATATGTTCAACATGTTTTTTTCCAGGGCTGTACCTAAAGCCACAGTCTACACCTCAATGAACTCGTCTCTCTTTGATCAGTGGGGTGGGGTAAGATACTACTCAGTGTGTCTATGTCTAAGTACGAGCGAGAGGTGTGATTCCGTTTGTTGTGGGCATATTCTCATGCTAGCTTGGTGAGAGCTAGCACGAGTTTAAATAGCAGCATAACCACTGTAGCGTGGGCAGCAGAAGCCTTGCTGAGCCGTGCTGAGCACATACACACCATTTTCAGGAGGGTTTGTACTTTGCAGGGCTCAGCTATTTTTTTAATTAATGGAGATATCCTAGCTCCTAGAACTGGAAGGGACCTTGAAAGGTCATCGAGTCCAGCCCCCTGCCTTCACTAGCAGAACCAAGTACTGATTTTGCCCCGATCCCTAAGTGGCCCCCTCAAGGATTGAACTCACAACCCAGGGTTTAGCAGGCCAATGCTCAAACCACTGAGCTATCCCTCCCCCTATTTTTCCTCTGCTGCTATGCTGCTATTTATACTTGTGGTAGGGCTCCCCAAACCAGGGCGAGTATATGTAAATGAATACGGGACTCATAACCTTAGTTTATAGTGTAGACATAACCTTAGTGTGAGAGAGGATGGTAGATTCTGGCCTCTAATATGCAGGAAATCCATCATGCCAGTGAAGCAGCTGGTAGCAGCTGTTTAAGAGTTTAGGATAAGGAGTGAAGAATGTTACATCCAATTTAAATGATAAGCATAATTCTGAGGCCTGAATCTGCCTCCCTACTCACATGGAGCAGTGCCTTACTCTGCAAGTAGTACCACTGAAGCTGCATTTGGAATACTTTTAATGGGGTATATGGTCCCTTTAAGGCTGGAGGGGGAACTCTCAGAGGTAAGAGTAACCTACCCCAGGAGTTCTGCTGCAGCCAGAGGCCTGGGGAATAACAGAAGCAGATTTTAACAGAGAGGAAGTGGTGCCCGGTAACAACTGGTGCATGGAAAATCCCTGGGCCACTGGGTTTTTTAGGGCCTGGGACCAAGACTTATACTGTGTAGCATAGGGGAGTGCAGCATTCATCTGTCTCAGCCAATCAGCACAAGTTCTGGGAAGGAGGTCATCATATAATCTGCCTCTTTCCTCATAGCAAGAGAGACAGCAGTAAAAAGAGGATTATTTGCTTCCTAACCTCTCTCAGGCCAGGGACAATGAGACTGAACTGTTTTGACTCTGCCTCCAAACTATGCTCTATTGTGAGGGCTTTGTGCTTCAAAATTTGTTTATTTCAGAGATTTCACTGCCAGTCTTGGTAGAGCTGTGTAAAAGTAGTTTGCAGGACCTGCTGGGTTTCAAGGTAAGGGTTCTAGAAGCCACCCCTAGTTAGGCATAAGAACAACCTGTAACCTAGCATTTGACCAGGACCCTGGGGCTAACACCCCTAACTTCTGTGAAAAGTGTAGTCACTAGTCTATTGACTGCAGTGAAGTCAAATCAGATTCACACCTATCTAACTAATTAGCATCTGGCCCAGTAAGTGTCATGCGGGTGAGTTAACCTTGAACCAAGAAACTTTTTTTTAATTTCCTCATTTATGTTGATCTAGGTTAGTCCTTGAACGCTGCATTAGGGCAGGTTTTCTCCTTCACCTATGTGGAATATTAGTTGGGTAAAGTGATTCAAAAGAGTAGGAATGTGCTGTATGAGGTAGCCCCTGAACCTTCTGGAGTTGGTATGATAGGAACTGATGCTGCCTCTCAGTTCTGAAGTACTTTATTCTGGACTTGTGAATGATAAGAATATCTGTGAATGATAAGTATCTGTGAATGTTGACTCCATGAGAAAGATTATGACTGCAAAGCAAACTGCAGGAGGATAGGATACATGTACAGATCTTTAGTGAGAATGTATTGTGCATACACAAATTCAAGAGTCAGCATTTGGATTAAGTTATGTTCATGGACTTTCCTGGAACTATAGAAAGTTGAAACAGAATACATAAATGTATCCACCAGAATCTCAGTAAATGTATCATTTTAGACTTTCCACAACCATCCATTTGTATTTTGAGAAACTAGCCTCCCATCCTAAATTGTGTAACATGGACTTTCTTGTATAATTCAGAAGAGATGATTCACATACAGAATTTTCATAACCGAACCTTGCATCCAGCACCATTAACTAAGTGTTTTCTGCATCCATATTATATTAGTGTTTAAACAAATACTCTATCACTTTAAGGTAATCAGGGACTGATATTAACCTTGTAACTTATTATACATGTTAGCTGTGCATTTTCTATAGAATGTCTATCACATGCAAAAAAAATCAGATTGATAATCTAAATTAGATCTTTTCACTTAACAGGTGTATATTTCTGGAACTTTCATTGTATTAGCATATTGTTAATTACCTTGGAGTGCAGAACTTTATAGAGTATAATATATCATTCAAACAGCAACACTGTTCTCTCTTCAAAGTCTTTCCCCACTGCAGCTCCTGACATTTGGAACAAACCTTCCTGTATTTTTCAGCCACATTGAGACACTCTCTCTCTCTCTCTCTCTCTCTCCAAATCTCATATGACAATATATCTTTACTCTCGTCTTTATTTCTTTCCCTCATGTTCCTTATTTGTTATTTTAATTCTGTAACTTCTCTAACTCTGTAAAACACCTGACAATATGTTTCGCAAAATGCCATACAAAAAGTCTCATCTCAATGTATCATCATGTCATCTTTCAAATTTTTCTGAGCAGAGCCCCATCTTGCCCAGATTGCAGATGTCAACACTAATTAATTAACATTGATTATCTGGCTACTTAAAAATTCCAAAGATATCCTTCAAGCACTTAGGGCTTGATTCTGTGAGATACCGATTAGAGCTGGCTGAAACTTTTCCATCAAAATTTTTCAAAAATATCTGCTTTCCTTGGAATCTTTAGAAGAACTGAACACACCACAATTTGGCTGAAAACGGAAATATTTCAACTCCAAAATGTTGCCATGGTGCCTCTCCTGGCAGGTACAACATGCTCCCATTCTCATCTATGGGATTGACTTCTCAGTCAGACTTTATCTCCCATGTTGCACTATGGCCATGTAATTTCCAAGATACAATGCTCTCCAAATGAAGGAGGGACCATGGTGCACCATGGGATATTTAAATCCAAGCAGGAAATGCACCCTATGGAGCAAAATAGGAGTACGAGGCATCTCAATTACAACTCATGTGCAGCACGACAGCAGCATTTCAGAATAGAAATATGTAGGGTGGGAGCAAGCCACCCAAACCTCAATTTTCCATGGGAGGAAGGAGGCAGTCCCATTTGCTAATGAGGACAGTTAACATAAGAGCTCAAGTCCCATTGAAGTCACTGGGAGCTGAGTGCACTCAGCACCTTATAGCAGGTGCTCAGAATCTTTTCATACTGAGGTGCAGTCATAATCTGTGCCCATGCAGATTGCAACAATCCAACATCCATCAGACTGTACAATGTATAATATATAACATACTGAGTCAAACCTGCAAGCATTATGAATTTCCTGTACAATTAATTTCTTACCCCAATTACATTTCAAAATGTATGCTGCTATTTATGTTCAAGCATTTAAGAAAATAGGAAGAGCACCCCTCATTTGGGGGCTACTTTAATTTTATCCTTAATTTGTAAATAATTAAACTATAATAGAAACATTTGCTTCTGGATCTGAATATATTAAGGGAGGATTTTCAAAAGTCCTCAGCTTGATCCAACTCTTATTGACTTCAGTGGGAGCAAAGCTAGCTCAACATTGAGATCTTTTTAAAAAGTCACACCCTAAAAATAAACTGGGGGAGCAGAGCTAATCAGCCATATCATGACAATCTCAGAGCTCCTGCCTTGGACTGTAAATCTTCCCTTTAAATACTGACCTCCTTAAAGACTGCACCTTTTCCCCGCTACCAGGCATTAAGCGGTGCTGCTGTCAGCTTAAAGAAAGTTGCCTTGGAACCAAAATTAAAAATAAAGCAAATGGCTTTTTGAAGGCCAGGATCTCAGTATCCATACAGCAACCCTGATCTCCTCTGTTCCCCTTAGAGTCACCACCATCAGTGGCCTAGAGACAAGTATTGGATGAATCAAAGCCTCATTAGATTCTGCCCAGGCTATAATGGATTTAAATAAAAGCTGCTACATCTTTGTTGGAAAATGAAATACTAACTCTTTTTATAAAAATGTGTGCACTGGACCATCAAGTGAAACCCACTGAGACTTGGATGGTAAGTACAGAATGAAGTTAGAGTCAAATGCTACCAATATAAATCCAAAGTAATTGCTATTTCCAGATTTCAAACTCTGCATTATGGAGCTACCTATTTCTTCCTTACTGCTTCTTTTTACAAATACTCCATGGAAGAGTGACCCAGGCATCCTCTTTCTCGCCCTCCCCCTTCATTTTCCTATCTTACAACATTAACGATGGTCATCAGAATTTTGGCAGGGGAAACAAAGAATCCTAAACTCAGATTTACTGATGTAATGACAACTTAATTATTAGTAATAATGCTATTTAATATTTAGCATTTGTACAGTGATCTTTATCTACAAAGCACTTTAAAAACAAACGAAAGGAAGTGAAAGAGGGCTGGTTGTCAATAGTTTGGTTTAAAAGTGATTAATGTTCAAATCTACAGGCTGTAAATTCTTTGGGGAAGGAAATTCCTTATTATCTATATTGTAAAGTTCCTTGAGCATTCTAAATAGCTATATAAATAGTAGTAGTAATAAAGGGTGTGATTTTTTCCTTGTAGTTGCAGCCCACTGTCCCAATGCTAGGAGACATTGAGCAGCTGAAACAAAAATGCTTCCTGAACACCTGGGCGTATAGAGGCAATGAACCAAATGCTGCATCTTTATAGAATGCACCTTACTTCCCCCGTGCAGTTCTCCCATTGTCCGTGCATCCAAGGGGGAAGTGGAGACATGGACCTCTCCCTTTGCTGCCCTGTCCCACTCTCTTTGGGATGCCACACAAATAGAGCGGGAGAAGTTCCTAAGCTCCCCAGGGTGCAAAGACTTCAATTCTGCCTGCCTTCAATAAACAAGCTTTCTGTGGGTGATTAAAATACTCAAACGATACTTCTTAAAATCAACTGTAACAGCTCTCCAATAAGGATGACAAGTTGCTGCAAATTGCAAGATATTCTAGTTATCAATGATGCCACATCCTCACTGCTCTGAAATGTACTCAGAAACAAGTAGATGGGCAAGTCAAAATCAGAACCTTTACAATAAACAATGGCCAGACCATCATCTCTCTGTACTATTCCATTGGATCAACAGCTGTCTGGCATACCTTCCAAAAACAGAGAAGGTTGCTGTATCTCATGTGCATCAGTGTCCATTTTAACTGGTTTTATCTAAGAGCTATCAGACTCAATGTTTCTTTAGATATTTTTAGAGGGTTATAAACATGGAGATTTCTGTCAGATAACAGTTTGTTGTGAGTAAGGGAATAAACAGTGTGAGAAAACCAGAAGTGCATTATCCTGATCTTTTGATGTCCTGTCAAGTCTCTTCCTACATTACATCTGTGGCAGCTGTTGTTAGAATAAACTTAAAAGCATTACAATAACTATACATGGAGGGCACAGGTAACTTAAATCAAAGATCAAGAGGAGTAGCAAGAAGGCAGAGACATGATGTCTAAGTAATTTTCACCAGTAAATCATTTATTTCAATGAATATCCAAAGGAATCTTTTTTATCGTAATCCTTCTGCCAGGTGGAGTTGGCAGGAGCAATGGCCATATTCAAGAGCTAGATATTCCTCTTCACAACACAAAATAGAAATGGCTTGACTCCCCACTCAGTAATCAGGGCAAACTTACCACCACCCCGAGTGCCTCTAAGGGTACATCTACACTACGGGATTACTTCGATTTTACAGAATTCGATTTTTGGCAACAGATTGTATAAAGTTGAGTGCATGCAGCCATACTAACCACATTAATTCAGCGGTGTGCGTCCATGTACCGAGGCTACCGTCGACTTCCGGAGTGTTGCACTGTGGGTAGCTATCCCATAGTTCCCGCAGTCTACCCTGCCCATTGGAATTATGGGTTTAGCTCCCAATGCCTGGTGGGGCCAAAAATTTGTCGCGGGTGGTTATGGGTAAATGTCGTCAGTCAATCCTCCCTCTGTGAAAGCAACGGCAGACAATCATTTCACGCCCTTTTCCCTGGATTGCCCGGGCAGACGCCATAGCATGGCAACCACGGAGCCCGTTCAGCCTTTTTTCACTGTCACAGTATGTCTACTGGATGCTGCTGACAGACGCGGTACTGCAGCGCTACACAGCAGCATCCCCTTGCCTTTGCAAGTTAGCAAAGACGGTTACCAGCCATACTGTACCATCTGCTGCTTTGCAAGTTGGCAAAGACGGTTACCAGCCATACTGTACCATCTGCTGCTTTGCAAGTTGGCAAAGGCAGTTACCAGCCATACTGTACCATCTGCTGCTGTCATGGGTGCTCCTGGATGGCCTCGGTGAGGTCGGTCGGGGGCGCCTGGACAAAAATGGGAATGACTCCCCAGGTCATTCTCTTCTTTAAGTTTTGTCTAATGGAGAGTCAGTCCTGCCTAGAATATCAGGCAAGCCTACTAAAGAACCAGAGAGGCAAACGGCCGCTCTGGGTCAGAGCCCCAGACATCCCGCAGAAATGATGAGCTGCATGCCATTCTAGGGGATGCCCCTACAACAACCCCACCCGTTGCTTCCCTCCTCCCCCACCCCTCCCGGGCTACCTTGGCAGTTATCCCCCCATTTGTGTGATGAAGTAATAAAGAATGCATGAATTTGAAACAACACTGACTTTATTGCCTCTGCAAGCAGAGATCAAAGAGGGGAGGGGAGGGCGGTTGGCTTACAGCGAAGTCGAGTGAACAACCATTCTGCACTTGCTCAGCCTATAGCTGAAAATGGGAATCTGTGATAAGCACTAGGATAGAAGCACAGGCAGGACTGAATCTCCATTTGTGTGTGGGCCTTTGGTTGACACTGGTAAAATACAAAATGTCCCAGGATATGTATGTTGGGGGACAGTTCTAAACGGCAACTTTATTTTTTTATTTGCAGCAAAATGTAGAGGTCTAAGTATCTGATTGTGAGCCCTGGGAGCAAGGAGTAGGCTGGGGTAGGTGCGACCGTGCGGTGCTGCTGACTGGGAGAGCAGCCTGAGGCAGAAGCCTCCAGCTCCCATGATATTCCAGGCAGGACTGAATCTCCATTACACAAAACTTAAAGAAGAGAATGACCTGGAGTCATTCCCATTTTTGGCCCAGCCCCTGCCCCCTATCCCCCCCTGCTTCTCACCCCCTGGCGCCCCCCCCCCCCAGGACTCCTGCCCCATCCAACCCCTCCTGTTCCCTAATAGCCTCCCCCAGGACCCCTGCCCCATCCCCCCCCATCTCCCTATCCCCTGACGGTCCCCGGAACCCCTGCCCCTGACTGCCCCCCGCCGCCCCATCCAACCACCCCTCCTTCCTGCCTGCCCTCCGGGACCCCTGCCCCCATTCAACCCCCCTGTTCCCTACCCTCTGACCGCCCCGACCCCTATGCACCCCACCTAACTCCCCTGCCCTCTATCCAACCCTCCTGCTCCCTGACCGTGCTGCCTGGAGCACAGGTGGCTGGTGGCGCTACAGCCGCGGCACCTGGCTGGAGCCAGCCACGCCACAGCACAGCTGCAGAGCACCGGGTCAGGCCGGGCTCTGCAGCTGCGCTGCCCGGCTGCCCAGAGCATTGCGCTGGCAGTGTGGCGCGCTGAGGCTGCGGGGAAGGGGGAACAGCGGGGGGGGGGCCGGGGGCTAGCCTCCTGGGCCAGGAGCTCAGGGGCTCGGCAGGAGGGTCCCATGTGCCGGATGTGGCCCGCGGACCGTAGTTTGCCCACCTCTGCCATAAGCAGACCCAACCTCACAGTGCATTGGACAGTGTCCTTTGCCTCAGTTTCCCACCTTGCAGTGGGAAAGTCCAACAAATATATGTCCCTTTAACACATCACCCCCCCCTCTCCCTCCGCTGCACCAACACTCACAGTTGGCTGTCCTTGGTTAGTGAAGACCTAGAGTTTAGAGTTGCATTCACAGGGGTTCACCTCCCCCTGCTGGGTTGGGGGGGGGGCCTTGAGTATTGCCTCTGCTACTACCTCTGCAACTGGCTTCCAGTTGCTGCTGTTTCTCTGAAATCAGTATTTCTCTGCCACCGCTGCTTGCTGCTCCTGCAATGTCATGTTTTGAGGTGTTGCTACTTAACCAAGCACTTAGTGATTTCAGCAAGTGCTGGAGAACCTCACAGTCAGTGCAATCTCTGTGTTGTCTTTCTCTGTCCCCAGATAAGGTCTAAGGCTTAGCCCCTAGACCTGCTCAGCAGCTATGTCAGCTCTAGGAATCACCAACCAAAAACAAGGACTCAATTGAGTCTAGTCTCTTCTGTCATTAAATACTAGAGAGGGGCAGGTGAAATGGTGCCTAGGACTCTTTAGGCAGAGTCCACATCCCCAGGTAAAAATAGCTGTCCCTACCCACTCTTTTCACTGGGATTTGGCATCCCTGCCCCCTGCTTAGCAAGTGAGGTTCAGTTTAGGGTGACCCCCCCTCAATCAGGGCATGCTAAGCACAGTTCTGCCACCACTTACTTGTACAATAAATATAACAGCATTTCATTCCCCCTACATTCAAATACTAGAGTGATTGGTAACCCAAAACCAGCCAAAATTGATCCTTTTGGGAAAGCAGCTCCATCTGCTGTGCATCTAGGCAGAGTAGGCGTGTCCATGCAAATGAGATCAGCTCCTGAAGTCTTTCCCCCAGCTCATCACTAGATGACAGGGGAGAGCTCATTCAGACTCTGCTTACCTTATGATTATGTTGACCTACCAAAAGTGCCTCTGTTCCCCTATAGGTATAAAAATCAAAACTTATACTGAAGTGACGTTGGCTTAGACAAAAGGTCAGGGATGTTGTCCAACAACAACCCATAATTGTGCAGGTTTTTGTCAGTTATGTCTTCATGCTCACTGTCTGGTTCTGTATAGGATTGGGATAGTCACTGTTTCGTTATAATATTATGCAAGTTACTATATTCTTATTGGCTGATAGTGAATCATTGTACAATTGCACTTGTAATGCACAGAAGCAAATCTCTCTGGCTTCTTTGCTCAAAAATTTTCAAACTATACATCCAAGCTTTTGCTGCTTGTTGGTGCAAAAATATTTGGTGAAACAAAGGAATATTTATGTTTTCTCTGGTTTCCTTTTGAAAAGTGGGCTTTGTCACAGCTTTCATTACAGTAAAATTATTTTTCCACAGACTGTCTTAAGTCACTTTTATTGAGGCTGTAGGCAGTAACAGTGACTATTAGAAAGTGAAGTATAGCATCCCCATAAACATCAAGGTGCAATGCAAACAGGGTGGTTTTTTTTCATAACTACATTCGTAGAAAAATCCTATGGAAGCTAAGTGAGCTTAAACCAATGGATCAACCAACCATTTATAGAAATTTATACAGTTCTATAGACATCACTCCTTGCACTGTCCATTTAAGTCTGAGGCAGAATTGCAGTCCCTGTTTTTCAGCCAATAAATGGACTGCTCCCTCCTGACTTCCCCCAAAGCCACATGATGCCCTCAAAAGGGCCAAGAGCAGGCAAGGCCATGATTCTGCCCTTCCTATGCACTAGCTGGCCAGCTGCATTGGGTCAGTGAGCTGCATCTCAAGAAGTGTAGTATGGGCAGACAAGAGGCTGGATTCTTCCCAATGTTCCCACTGGACTGTTTGGTTCCATGCTGCCACTTACCAGAGGCTGTGCCTACAAAACAGTCAAAACCCTACAAAATTTAAGGAGACAACTGTCCATTCTACAGCACCCATATACCATCATAAAGGATAATAGAGAATTATATCCATGGTGAAATGCTATATATTGTTTTAAGATTATATGGGGGGGAATATCACTACTCAATCCTATAGCATGTTTTCCATAAGGAACCAATTCAGGAATTTTTTTTCTTGGTTGAGGTTACAAAGTAATTGCACTCTTAATGAGAAAATAAGATAATACCAAAGAGAATGATTAAGGCAACTTCTATGAACTGCAATACAGAATATTTTAGAGGGAAACCATCAGCTGATATTTAGAAAATATCAAAGGATGTTAAAAGGTAGTTTTCCAGTATTTACCTGTATGAGTCAGCCTGCCCATTTTTATACTTCTCCATTTCATTTTCTAATTTTAAAAAAGTGTTCCTGTCCTCAGCTGCTGTAAGAAAGGAAATTGAATAAACAAATTATCCACAGTGCAAACAAACTTGGGGGGGGGGGAAATCTGTATTATTTCAATTACACTGATTTTAAACAGTTAACATAAAGGATTTTCAGCCAAAAGCACAATTTTAAAATCAAATGTCCTTTTAATTTATTGTAGCCTTTTTCAAAGATTGTACATTGTAGAATGTTAAAATCCACTACACCTTGAAGTTATTACTTCTATACTCAATCCCCCTAAGATTAGGCTGTTTGGTTATAGTTAGTGATCTTCTTAACCAGCTCATTTTCTGAAACTCCCTCCCAGCATCCTAAATCAGAAAAACATATTAATATTAATGAAAGCAACAATTATTTTTAGAAGTATATATAAATGGGAAGTCCCAGAAGTCCTTAGTTAAATTTGCATATGAGTCCCATCAGAATTTAGTTACAGCAGCACCACCTATTGGTAAATTCCCTATAATATTCTTTGTGTCACCTTCTGTAAAAAACATGCAAGCGTAAGTATCAGCTGAAATCATTAAGGAAGGCTACCACCTTGTGAAAACAGCAAGTAGCACAATTTGCTATACTAGCACCCTATTCAAGATCAAAGTAAATCAACCAAAGGAAATTACTGATAACAGGTGAAAGATAATGCTGAATTTGATGCATGAACAATTCTACATAATACCAACAAAATAGTATTATACTTTTTATTTAGTTTCTTGTACTATAGCACATCAGCTAGATCTCACTGTATCTACATTGTTCTGAATCCCATGGTAACAAACAAATGGATGAACTAGTTTAGAAAAAAAATAGGTGTAACGGTAGACACTAGCATCATATTGACAGTTGCCAGGTGACAAGACTTGACTTTTGTAACTGGCGCATGTCAGGTGACTCTGGCCACAAAATCAAGTTCTCTCTTACCAGCCTTCCTGTTTATCATAACTTTTGTTTTACAACAGAAACAAGCTGAAAACCCTGCCCAGAATTAGAAATGAACAAAAATATTTATGGACGAGGTCCTTAGCTGGGGTAAATCAGTGCTGCACGCTCATAATAGACCACAAGCCACTTGTGCCAATAATAAATACTAAGGGCCTAGGCAAAATTTTGCTTGATATTGCCCTTGTATTTGTTGACCTATTGCAGAATATGATCTGGGGAGTTCATAGGGGTGGATTGACACTATTGATCACCCAGATTCTCCAGAAGGGCGGGGCTGTTTTGAGTGGCCTGCCAGCCTCCTCAGATAAATGAGAACTGATTAAAATAGCCACTAGTGATATCTAACTGCTAGCTGTATCCAAGTTTATAAGATATGGTTAGCCAGTCACTTACCAAAGGTCTCACATCCAGCCCAAGACTTCTATACAGTGTAAGAGGGGAACTCTCCAGAGCTACATGTCTGATTACCTATGGCAATTTTATGGTAGCCCTACTGTCCCACAAGTCAAAGAAGTTCTCATCCCTTTATTATTCCCCAATATATCTCGGAAAATATCACTAGATGTGTGAAAAAAGGAACATGTTATTGTAGCCACTGACATATTCTCTCTAGATTTGTAGAAAAACTACTCCTCACTAAGACCTGAATATCAAGTCAGGAAAATTAAAAAGCACCTTTCTTCCAGAATGCTGTGATGAGAAAAGTCAGTAGCAGTAGGTCAGTTTACCAGTGCTATATTTTAGTTGTGGGGGATAATGTATGAGTTAATAGACTCTAAGTGTTCAAACTGCAAGACCATTGGGGCATAGACTGACCAAGAGACCAATCTGATTTTCTCAGAGAATTCTACAACAAAAGTGCCAAATGGCAACCTTCACATCAGTTACGCACATAAACCTACCACAGCTGCTTCTTGGTCAACAGATCACAACACTACCAACCTTAGTAGTATATCTTTATTCTAAGTTATCCTCCTTAAGGATGTGATGTTAAGAGATGCCAAATCTAATTGGTCTTAGGCTTTCTAATTTAATAGTCTGAATGAAGTGAAAAGCTTGTCCCCTATTTGAAATCTGAAGTTTCAGTCTTGATAAATCTGGATCAGAAAAAATATTGGACAATATCAACTGTAACTGACATTGTTCATGGTTGAGACCAATCAAGGTACCTATGGTTAGACAGCTGGTGGTGCTTGGTGGTCACTATTTATCACAAGGATCATCTCATTGTTGCCTTGTGTTCCCTCTGTCTGTTTCCAGCTGTTGTCTCATTTTATACTTACAGTGTAAATTCTTTGGGGTTGGGATTGACAGTTGTATATTTGTACTCAGGTGCTCCAATAATCCAAAAAAATCAATTCTGAGTACAGAAGAAATAAGCAGCATTCCAAACCTAGATGAATTGTCATAGTACCCTATTACTTGCATTGCAACCTTAAAGAAGGGAGATACTTCAAGAAGAATGTTCTAAAGTCTATGTGAAACAGCTAGGGAAAGCCCTCTTCAATGCCAGAAGAGTGCTGAAGCCAGAGACTTTTGGGGGTCCTTAATTTGTTGTTCTTGTGAAATCTTTTGTGTAGGGGAAAAAAGTGGGAGGATGGGGAAAATTGTAGATTTTTAACAAATACTGTACACAGCAGGAATCCAGGAAAGAGGGGTCTGTGAAAAATCACCTGCAGTGAATAAGAGGGAGAATGTTGTTGGAGATATTATTGCTACACTTTTCTAATAGGTTCCTTGTTCACGGGTAAAAAGAGTGATTCTTTGTCATTCTTTACTATTGTCATCTGACTAAAACCTGGAGTATCTAACTTTGTGGAAAGTTGTTCTATACTTGGTATCGCTAAATAAATAGTAGGAGGTCACATCTTTTACATCATCACTGTTTACATACCATTAACCAGAGTGGTGTTAGGACATCAACATACTGGGAGAAGTTATCGGATACATATCCAATGCAAGTGGAAGTGTTAAACTATCAAAAGCATACTGTCTATTACCTAGAACTTTGATAAAAGACTAAACTACCATAAACAAGCTGCACATGAAGCTATCTTTAACTTCATTAGTCCTCATGTTATTTTTTCAGATTATCAAAGCTGAACATTTCATCCCAAAGCTATACTATGTATATGCCAAGTACATATATAAAAATATGTATCTATATCTTTCTGAAACAAACATAAATCCTATTTGCAAAATAAGATAGCAGCCAAAAAGGAGCTGGAACACGTGATTCAGAAACATTGTTGCACATTTAAAATAAGCAGTAGAGAAGGGTATATGCTGTATTTTTAAACTTTTCATTCTACATATTTTAGGGATATAATGGGGTCTACAAACCCCATACTGAGCAGAGGTAAGCCTCTCCTGCCTTCAGGCAAGCAGCTTGACCACACCCCCAAGCAGCTGCCACAAGGGCCAACCATGGAGGCAGGCACCCACAGCTGCAACCAATAGGGGAAACAAGGCCTGCTATAAAAGGAGAGAGCACAGAGAAGAAAGGGGAGGCAGAAAGGCCTGGGACAGTGAAGGGGCAACACCCCTGTAGCAGACTGCCTTCAGAAACACAGCCAAAGAGCTGAAACAGGGCACTAGGGCTAATTAGAGGTCAGGGGGCAAGAACTGTCATGACAAGGGGCTAACCAAAGAAAGCCAGATCAGGGACAGTAAGACCCCTCAAAAGACCACATCAACGACTGGTGACAAAGAATTACAGCTAACTTCTGGCTTTTAAACCCTTCTTTCTCATAGGCCCTAGTCCAAATTCCATTGAAGTCAAAGGAAACATTTTCATCAGCTTCAGTAGGATATGGATGAGATTCATACATAACAAGACAGATCCTGGAGATCCTTGATAAAAGTAAAAGAACAGAAAAAAATGTTGTCTAGAGGACATGGAGCTTTTCATTTAAAATACATGTGTAATTCTATTGATTATGGTGAAGGAATCTATTTAGGAACAAATGCACAGTCCATTATGTATATTGGATAAAAATTCCAGAGTTAATTTAAAATTCAACTCAGTCTACTCTGTTACACATTGTTTTTTTCATTTTTATAATGTGCCTTAGACCTTTAACTTACATTTTTTTTGCAGCAGTACGCTGATCTCCATGTAGAAGAAATAAGTTATTTGGCAACAAGCAGTTTCAAATTACTGCATTTGAGTTTGTTTTTGGTCAGAAGGAATTTTTCAAATCAATTCAAGAGTGAGAGAATGGGACTAACAAGGAACGTGTGTGTGCACTATTTTACAATTCCAATTTTAGACCCCCCCTACCAAGCTTCACCAAGCTGAGACCCAAGAGGAAGATAGTCCTGTGCTGATAGCACAGGATTGGGTTTCAGGACTTCTGGGTTCTGTCCCTGCTCTGCTATGTATTATTCATGTGTCCATAGATGAAAACACTCTCCTCTCATTTTCCATCTCTGAGCACCTGTTTCCTGTAGAGGGTAGTCCTCAAAATTTATGCAAAAAGAGGTTAATTTATTCATATAATGTTCAATTGTTACAGACTTGCCTTTACTGAATTTGAGAGAATTATTTTTATGCATATGGAGCTTGGAGAATGGTAGCTGATATGTTTCTTTCAGTTGCTCAAAATATTCAAACTAAGGAAATTCCTAGGAAATTTCCACTTTGTCATCACAATAGGCCCCCTACTCAAGGAAGATTATACCTCCTTGATAATAAAACCATATTTATTACATCCATGTGTGTTTACACCAAATCTGGAATGCATCTTTATTATTTAACATTCCATTTTATTTTTTACACTATGTTTTGGAATATGTATATAAAACATTAATTATTGTAAGTTGTGCTTTTAATAGAATAGTTGACAGACGACTTAAGTTGCAAACTGTAAATGTACTGCAAATGGTAGGATGTACATCTAGGAACCACTTGGTCAAAAAGCTAAACCACCATAAGAAGGTCTTCTCAAAGAACAGGCCACATTCTTTTATCTAAGACAGAATTCTAGTATCAAGAAAATTTCTCTCTCAAGAAAACAGACTTTGTAAAATATCATGTAAAAGAAAGTAAGGAGGCTCTCTACTCAGGATCAAAAAATATTAATGCTTTAGGGATGTGTTAGAGCTATAATATAAGTAATAAAAGTGGGCTTTTATTTTATCCCTCCTCTTTGCAATGCAGAAAGCATTTAGTTTAAATCCACATAAAGGATTCTAGAAATATAGCTATTGAAACTGATTTTTTTTAAACATTCACGTCTTTGTTCTTTACACTTCCAAGAGAACATTTATGGTTTGGAAATGTTTTATGGAAGATATTTGTTACTTCTAATTCATGTTTGCACTTAAAGGTGAAAAACTTATCGCTCAAATGCTTCAATTGATATAAGCTTTTTTTTTTTTTGCAAATATTTTGCAAAATCTTGCAAAATCCTGCAAGTCTTCATATAATAACTTCCTGATACCATTGTTATATGAACAATTAGATGTCTTATGTACAAATATAAAGAGGTCACTTTATGCTATAATTGGTTACTAATGTAAGAAGCCATTTGAACATAAAATGTTGATATTAGTAGGGAAATTAGTTATCTGGCAATGCTCAAGCACCTCCTTACCAAACTCTAAAAGACAGGAAGCACCTCTCCAAGGACTGCTAAGAAGGAAAGACAGTAACTTTGACTATTTAAGGTTAAAGACTAAGAATTCTTAAAGTTTAAAAGGACTGTTTGAGAGCTGAAGGAAATAAGAATGCTCAATTCCTAACCTTAATGGAACTAAAGGAATCTCAGAAAATGGATTGAATAAGAGAAAGTTAAATCCAACTAAAGATGTACTGAATGTTTCTAGCCAGAAGAACAAAAGCAATTACTACCCTGCTGCATATGCATTAGGGGAATTACATATTCATCAACTGAATAAACTAAGAAGACTATCCTACAAAGGCATTAAGGGAATTAAAGGTGACAGTGGCTGATATCTGAATCCAACCAAACCCCTGAAAGACCTATAATTCCACCTTCAGTGAGATTATAGAAAGGAGGTGTATAAATCTTTCTGAATTCAGGAAGCCAGACAGCTAAGAACAAAGAAGCCACAACACAGCATCAAAAAGCTTACAGCCCAGCAGAGCCTCTGAAACATGGTGACATCATAGATATTTCAATATCATTGGTAAAATGGAGTTTGCAAAATCACTGCCAAGGGATTAGATTTACATTTTCCCTGTAGTCATTTTAATGGGATATTGAAATGCTTTTTTTAATGTAACTGTTTTTCCTGTTAACCCCCCGATTATTCAGACTGTATTCCTAGAAAGCAACATAAACTTACTTTGGTAAACAGTAATAGTGGAATTGTATTTGAATATAAGATTCTTAATATTCATTAATTTGCCCGCTCCATCCTAAACGAAACAGGATTCACCAGACCTTAATTGGAATTCCTTTGCCTATTGATAAACTGTCTTCTCTATCTCTGACACTGAGACAGGACTTGAAACTCATTTGGGGAATGATGCATTTTGGTCTTATCTTACCTAGAGAAGAATGTTCCCACCGGGGCAGGCCCACTCTCACAGATGTGATCTCTATTGAAAGCTCTCCACAAAGACACACACAAGAAATTGTAACTGAAGTAACTATTGTTCATTTCTTATGTTCCATTTGTTTTCCTTAATAAGGAAAAGTTGTCAACAATTGTGATTATTTTGCTTGTTTTAAATCATGGTGTTCCCTAAGGCATGTTAAGATGATCCTTGTGACTACAATAGTCGGAATCATATCCCTGAATCGGCACTGAGACACAAATATGAAGATTTGGCCTGCTATTTCTTGTTTTTCTAGACTACAGATTTTTAGTAGCTCTTGGGATAGAAGTTATTTGGCACCCAGTTTTAAACACCCCTTTCTATTCTACAATCCCCATGTGCTAACTTCCCTCCAACAGGGGGGCCGTATGTTTTAAGATATTAAGGTTTGTAAAGGGCTTTGAGACCTGTGAATTTAGGGTATCATTAGGAAGTTACCTTAATTTATTTTCTCTCTGAGAAAAATGAAGGATTGGTGAATTGTCAAATAATCTCTCCATCTTAAAAGTCTTGCAGGGCTGAATGCTACATGTAAGGTAATAAAGTAATAGACCGCATGGATTTGTTAAGAACAAATCATACAAAACCAACCACAACACACATCCCAGTCTCAGATTCCCCCCTAGAAACATATGTCTTGTACTGCCCAGCCCTCCCCTGGACAGTACAAATATATTGAGCTCATTATTCCTTTAAGAGAATGATATGCACTCAACTTGTTACCCCAAATGGAGTTACCCAGACACTTCATCTTGAATCCACTGAATTAGATAAAACAAAACAAGTTTATTAACTACATAGATAGATTTTAAGTATGTATAAGTAATGAAGCATAAAAATCAGAAATGATTACAAGAAAAATAAAGATAAAATTATTACTGATATCTACTTAAACTATCTTTGCTTTGCAACTAACTTTCTCACCATATGCTCCGGTATATTACTGACCAAATTCTCAGATCAGGACCCTTCCCCCAGTCCAATGGCTGCTTCCTTTGCATCTTCAGGTGCAGTGACTGTGATGGGGAAAGAGAGAGAGAGACACAGAGGTGCCTTGGGCCATTTGTCCATTTGTTTTTAATATAGTTTCAATCCCCCTCTTGAAAAACATTTCCAGCTGAAAACCAGGATCCAGAGAGTCTATGTGGAAGGATATTCACTCCTGGTTTTCTCACCTGTTTGAACTTCCCTAGTCTTTCCTTCCTGCTTGTTGACTCAGTTTACTGCTTAAATACAAATTAAACAGCATACATTTCTTTGTTTAGGACAGATCTGTTTGCCAGCTTCTGTTTGGGCAGGGCTGTGTGGTTTGGAACATATGCTAAGAACACCAGACAAGAGAATCCTAACTTCTCATATAATGTTGTCACACATTTTATCAGGACAGTATTGACCAGCAAATTAAGAGTTTTCAAATGATACCTTACAAGGCATACATTATGCAAACATTACAATAGTGTGTAGAATGTGAACACAGGGGTACAGTCTGTCACAGGTGTATTAACAAAAGTGTTGTTTCTAAGACACAGGAGGCCTCAGCACTGGTGAGGCCTCAGTTAGAGTACTGTGTCCAGTTGTAGGAGCCACACGTGGACAATTGGAGAGAGTCCACAGGAGAGCAACCAAAATGATAGAAGGTTTAGAAAACCTGTGCAGAAGGGTAAAAAACTGGGCATGTTTAGTCTTGAGAAAAGATGACTGAAGACTTATCAGGTCCCATCCTCAAATACACTGAGTACTCTAAAGAGGATGGTGATCAAATTTTCTCCATGTCCAATGAGGTAAGACAAGAAGCAATTAGCTTGATATGCAGCAAGGGAGGTTTAGGCAGGTTGAGGAATCCCATCATTGGAGGCTTTAAAGAACAGTTGGGGAAAACACCTATTGTGGATGATCTAGGTTTACCTGGTGCTGAGGAAGGACAAAGGAGAGGATTAGACAACCTCTGGAGGTAGGGTGTCCAGGAGTCCGGTTTCAATCGGAACACCCGGTCGAAAAGGGATCCTGGTGGCTCCTGTCAGCACCGCTGACCGGGCTGTTGACTGTCCAGTTAGGTCCCTTCTAGCACTACATTTGTATAATTCTGTGTAATGTCTTCAATGCACATATATACATATTCCCCAAATTTTCTTGGTCTATTAGGTCTCGTGCTCATAATGTTTTGTCTTTATATAGATCCTCAAGGGCCAATCTCTGTGTAAACTTCTAGCATTAGCAGGCTTATTTATTCCTGCATAAACCACTGCTTTGTTCTGTAAAATCAATATAATGATAGATGTAACATATTTCTTTAGTGTGCTTTGTATTCTCATTTCATTAGAGAATGTTTTAAAGAGTACAATTTAAACAGCATTAATAGGGTTAAGAGGCTTTTTAACAACAGCCAGGGATTTATAAATAAATAAACTGTGAAAATGCATGTAGTGTTTCTTTATATATCTTTAGCTGGAATCTGGGCTGGAGGGAAACTCAGGAAGATTCTAGGAAAAATCTCTGCAGTGAAGTAGAGAGAGCATAGCTTTAAAGATAATGCTGTTCTTGTTCAGGTATAGTTCCTTGTTCAGAGTTAAAGGAAAGTGACTGTTTCTTTGCTACTGTCACAAAAACTGTGAGGAAGAAAATTAACAGCTCTTCTCTGTGAACTATTGTATATCACAGCTGTGCATATATAGTGTTGCATTGTGGAGAATATGCTTCAACAAATGGAAGAAAGGTACAGAAACAGAGCTCTCAGTGCCAGATGACTAGAGCAAGAAATTACTTGACTTTTTGCAAATTAATTTCAATATGTTGCCTCTCTGCATGCAACATAATCTGCCAATCACTTTTGCAAACAAGGCTTTACCCTTTGTTTCTAGAGCTACAATACACATGGGCTGTGTGTTTAGGAACCAATCCTGCACCCCTCCTCTGTTGATATGGAGCAGGGCCGGCTCCAACTTTTTGCTGCCCCAAGCAAGTCCTGTCCCGCCAAAACAAACAAACAAACAAAATCTTGAGTGCCGCCCCGCCACCCGAAGATTGGCCGCCCCTTACAAGGTGCCACCCCAAGCACGTGCTTGGTCGGCTGGTGCCTGGAGCCAGCCGTGGTATGGAGGGCCTTGTGGCAGCACAACTGATATGATTACAATGTGCAAGTGGGGTGTAAGATATGGGGTCATTAACCAGATGAAATTGTCCTTTGTGTTAGCACAGGGGTTCCCTATACATAGAGCCCTGCACAGATACAAAATTTGGATGTGCATTTCCATGATCTGCAAAAATGGTCCACGGATATCCACATCCGTGGATACCGATATAAAGCGGATGTCCTCAGATTTGTAGGACTCTACCTATACAGTGTGGCACAGGGACATCTGAGGCTGGGATAATGGGATGGCAGGCCCGGGGTGGGCCTGGAGGATATATTGTTACATGGTCACTCCAGTCCTTCCACAAGCAGACAGCACTAGGGTAGGAGGAAAAGAAAAGAAAAAAAAAGGGGGGGCGGGAATCCACACATATACCACTGAGGATCAGTAGATGAAAAGCAGAAGTTTTCATAATGTTTGTCACACAGTTGTGAGCCACTCCAGACAGTGAGTGCTAATCTCAGGTCAGACTGTCAGAAGACAGGGCAGACACCGTAAACTAGTGGTATATTTAATAATTAGATTTCACCAAGCCAGTAACAAATGTGAGTTCCTGGATCACTATCAGTCTTACCATGGAGTCACAGACAATCTCCTTAGACTCTCCAGCCTATCTTGCCAGGCAGACAAACTGGATTTAGTGATAATGGTCACATAAGCCAAAAATCATACCACATCAGGTTTCTCCAAGTCCAAAAGGACCAGTCACTTACCCCAGATGAATTGGTACTCCAGATCTTACACCAAAGATAATGCTGGCAGCCAATTCTATAGTAAACTAACTATAGATTTATTAGTTAAGAAAAAAGTTATTGAGAGGTTAAAGCAGGTAAAAATATAACAGGTTTTGACTGGGGACCCGGGGGCCACGCTGAGATTGCTCCATTAGGGCAAACTGCAAAGAATGGGGCAAACTATCCCCAAAACTGGCAAGTTAGCAACAGAACAGCTTCTACAATACCTTACTGGTTACCCTGAAGCCAAACACACAGTTCCCATAAAGCAACCCAGCCTTGGGCTTCCTCACAGACAGACAAGTCAAATATAATGCAGATTATTGAAAATCTTGTTCATCATATTAAATGTTCTACCAATCCCAAAGGATTGGACACATTACCTTCCAGGTCACTGAATATTTTAGTTCTTGCCCAAATATCCACTTACAGCCAGTTCTTATGAACTAAACTAAGATTTATTAAAAAAGAAAAGAGAGTATTGGTTAAAAGATTATACATACAGACACGAATAAAATTCTTAGGTTAGTTTCATAGCAGAGATGGTGACCTTTAGAATTGAAAAGAGTCCATTCCAGAATCAGTTCATCAGGTTATAGTCTAATGTCCAAATATCCAATTTCAGGGTGGTCCAGAATGGAACTGGAGACCTGTGTCTTTGGGCTAAAACTTTCTGATAAAGTTTAAGCAGATCTGAGATGAAAGGATCAGGTCCCATGAGACCTTTATACAATTCCCGGAGAAGCCTCTTGACAGCATGCAGTCCTTGGGCGAACAATAGTGTCTTTGAAGTAACCTCCTATTTCCTAAACATCACCAGTAATTCACTACATGGATTAATATAAGGCAATTGCCGATCTTCCGCCATTTCCAGGTGATTTGCTGTATACTTCAAAGAGAAATTAAGACAGCAAAGTGATATGTATATGATATCACTACATATACAGTTCATTTAAATGTTATCTTATTTTGATATCTGAATTAACAGAATACAGCGATAGACAGGAACTGTTTGATTACATTGTTAACCTCTAACAATATATATGTAAACATACAAAAACCACAAACATTATCTTCTAATATGGTTGAGTCTGGGTCAATTAGCCTGCTAGTCGTGTAACCATTTCTGGCCCTGTGTCACATGGTAAGTCACAGTTTCTAACTCCAAATGGTGGCAGTGATGTAATAAATTGCCAGTCTCCCAAAAGTCTTACCAGGGCACCCAAAATAATCCTGGGGATCTCCACTTTGCATCTGGTATACTTCCCTGTTAGAAATGATGGATCATTTCTTCAATCCATGTTTATAGTTCCACAGAGAGCTTGCTGACAGTGTCTGTACCCACATGGGCTTTTTGTTTGATGACAGATAGTGAGGAATGCACTTAGAATGCTTGATCTCCATCATCACATACAATGACCACTTGACCACTCACTTTGAAATGGTTGGCAAGTCTAGACCCAAAAAAAATGCAAAGCTGGGTGGAGTAGGGCAAAAGAAAAAGAGGATATATGCCAACTAAGGAGCTGGAAGCAGAAAACTCAGCAGCCATGGGGATGGCTAATAAAACAGTGGCATAGATTACTGCCAATTCAATGGTAGTGCTGAAAACCTGTTTCAGCAAGCTTGAAGAAAATTAAGTGGCAAACCGGAAACAATGAATAGTCAAATGAACTAGCATTTGCCATTCCAGACATGGATGCTCGAATTGCCAGCAATGAGGAGAAGAGTCAGAGTCAGGAGGAGAGACTTGTAGTCCTGGAGTCTCTAGCCAGAACACTGACTGAAGAACTCAAAGATTTGGAAAATAGGGGCCACAGGAAAAAATGAATATTGTGGAGCTGCCAGAGAGGACCAAAAGCAAATCCCCGCATACAAACATTTGAAACAAGGATTCCCAAAACCCTAAGTCTGTGGGCCAAGTGAGATAAAATTAAGATGGAAATGGCACACTGGATCAGGGTACCAGCAACAGAAATGTGACTAGACTGTGTCCTGTCATAATATGGCTATACAACTTCAGAGACCAGGTTTTGATTCTTGACCCAGCCAGGAAGCTGAAAGAAATAAGAGTGGTGAGTAACAGAATCTCCTTCTATCAGAATTGTTCTATAGCTTTACAGAGGAAAGGGGCTGAATTTACAGAAGTCTGCAAACAGTTTTGATTTGCATTGATTTCCCCAGCAATCCTGAACATATAACAGACACATCTTTTATATGCCAGGAGAAGCACAAAAATTCCTGAACTCGGTACCAGAACCAAATGCAGAAGACCAAAAAGAAGTGGGAACCAATTAGATTCAGGCTGAAACTTCATCAAAAACTGTAAGTATCCGGGAAGGGGAATTGGGATGACTTTTGAATGTAATCAAACAATGGGAAAATACTACTTTGTGGCAGAAACCTTTAGAATGATTTGTAAGTTAAATGTATTAGAAATTTTAAGTAATTTTCAATAAGTTCTGCACAGAAGTTAATGTTAGGAAAGTTGTAAATATTAAAGACAGAAATGTTAAAGTATATGGAAAAATGAATAAAATACGTAATAATGGTTTAAGTTTAGTAAATTAATATATTGAATATAAATGCCGGGAAGCTGATAAATACTACACCTCTACCCCGATATAACTCTGTCCTCGGGAGCCAAAAAATCTTACCGCGTTATAGGTGAAATCGCGTTATATTGAACTTGCTTTGATCCGCCAAAGCACGCAGCCCCACCCCCCCGGAGCGCTGCTTTACCATGTTATATCCGAATTCGTGTTATATCGGGTCGCGTTATATCAGGGTAGAGGTCTATATAGATGTAGATATTTGGGAGTTGTGTGTAGAAGAGGAGGGTGAAGGTGCTACATAGTAATGACAATCAAATAGTTTGAAAAATGGGTAAAAAAGAATCAGCAACAATATGGTGCTCCTGGAATGTTAGGGATTAAACCACTCAATAAAATGAAAAAAATATACTTTCCACTTTCAAAAAGGAGATGGTATCACTGGCAATGCTTCAAGAAACTTTAAAAAAAAATAGTAATCAAATGTAAAAGGGAATGGGCATCTCATGTATATGGAACTCATTTCAGTTCCCATACGAGGGATGTATATACTAATTAGTAGTATGGGAATGTAAAAATATCAAAATAGACAGAGGGCAGATGGGTTTTGGTGCAGGGATGTATAGAAGGTAAACCTGTTACAATATGTAACAACTATGCCCCAAATGAGGAGGATAGCTCATGTTTTAATATTTTTGGAATCACAACAGTTTTTGTAAGCCACATTTCTGAACTGGCATTGAGAGAGAGAGAATTACTAGTTTGATGGGCCATTTCCTGTTTGTCCATATTATACATTTTTAGTAATTTTGTGGATAAAAATTCTTGGCGCTCAATTTAATACACCCCTTATCTCCACAGTGCTCTGGAGGCTGAGCTGCCCCACCAGTTTACACAAAAGCAGGAAGACAGAGGCAGTGTCTGACACCATGTTTGGGGATACCATTATATTCCACTCTACTGTCTTCCTTTGAGAGAAGGAGCTATTTATGTGCTACACTAGAAGATGGTAGCCCAGTGGGTTTGGCTCCTAGTCTCTCTCTCTCATGGAGTCAAAAAATATGAAACAGTGTGCAAAAGGATATGTGCTGAAGCTCTGTTGGTATAATGGAGTTGGACCAATTCCTCTGCGTGCGCCTGGATTTACTTCCCACAAGACACAACAATATTCAAATACTGCAAAGACAAAGGCCCAGATCATTAAGCTTTGCTGCACTCAGCTTTGCAATACTTAAATGATTTAGGAGCCTAAATATCATTTTCAAGCGGGACAAGATGGGTGAGGGAATATTTTGCGTTGGACCAACTTCTGTTGGTGAGAGAGACAAGCTTTTGAGCTTGCACAGAGCTCTTCTTAATTTTCAAAAGGGATTTAAGCACTTCAGAGTCTCAATTCCATTGACTCTTCAGTGCCTAAATCCCTTATTAAAATGGAATTTAGGCTCCTAAATCAATTAAGCCTTGCAACACTGAGGACAGTGCTTACATGCCTTTGAAAAATCTGGACCAAACTGCCTTTTCTCATCTGTGCACCTTTGTCTCTGACTCACTCACTGGTGGAGACAGTCAGAGATCCCAATACCTTTCCATTTACAGCTGAGTGGCAGTAAGCCACAGACTGTAAAGTGAAAACAAATTCAGGTTGATTCTTTTCTTAAGAGGGCTATTCATTCAGTTCTACACATTTGTGCATTTTTGTCATGCTGCATCAATGAAGATTAGGAATAAATAACGCATTACACAGATCTGGAAATTAAATAGGCCAGGCACACAAAGGAGATATTATGATCTCTATATTGCAGATGGGAAACAGAGTGTGACCATCCAAGGACACACAGGAAGCCTGTAGGGGAGTTAGAAATTTAATCTATTTCCGGAATCCCAATCTAGTGCCTTAACCACAAACCAGTACTTCTCCCCTAGGTAAAATAAATGGCTTTTCCAAGCCAGAGTGACTAGAATTTGCACTGGATTTAAAAACGATGGCAGGCATTTTTAATGCTAAATAATTGTTTATAGCACTTCAAAAAATTGCATATAAGAGAAGAAAATGAAGCCATACATACGGTACTGCATAAAGATATTGTTCTTTACTTTTGCTCATGAAAGTAATTAGATCATCATGGGCAAATACTTCAGAAGCCAGAGTTCAAACCTATTATGATAAATTAGTTCTCAGTAAACAATGTAGAGTCCAATTAAAATGACATGTTGGACCATAAGGCAAAAAGCTTCGAGTGTATAAGCCACACTACAACAATTCCAAAGAAAGATGAATGACTGCCAGACTAAGACAGCCTGGGAGGTACATTACATGAATGTAATGACCAGCATAAATGTCATTTGTGGAAAGGGGGGGAAGAAAAATAGATACCTGGGATTACAGCCTCTAGGAAGCTGATAAAAACAGAGGACACAGGGAGTTTTGGAAGTTCTTCCTTGGTCCATCTCATGTTATGGCTATTAAAGATAAGAGACAGTATCACTATGATGAAGCTAACACTGTACCTCAGCATCACTGATATTACTGGAATTATTTTTATTATTATTACTACAAAAGACTCTTGTTGATAATTCCAGCACATGTTTTGGGACTGAGAATGACACAGGTAACAACTTTTTGGGATGGGTTGGGGGGGAACCCTTCCACAGTGAGTTGGCAGGGATCACATAAACTTTCTCAGAAACCTTCAATACCTTCTACCAGGCCGAGTTAACAGAAGAACAGGCACATTATGATTTCTCCCCCACAACATAGTTACTTATCTGGTAAATGGACAGTGCAAGGACCACTATATGCCTAACAACTGAACAATTCTGCATTGGGTGTATATCTAAATGAACTAAGAGGCATTAAATTGCTCCTAAGGAATATACATCATAGGAATGCCTGCAGAAATACAGCCAAGAAGCAGCAACTAACCTGTATACAACAGCCAGAGAATGACGATTAAAAAACAAATAAAAGACCAAACTAATGGTAACAAAAGACACACACACACACACATCAGGCTAACCTAGTCAATGGTATAGACAAACAAGTAGACAGTTTCTGCTGCTTGGTTCCATGTTAACATATGGCAATAGCTGTGAAGATGACATTGACAAGCAGATAGCTACCGCCAAAAGAATGTTTGCATGCCTGAATAAAAGTGTTTGGAACCTTCAGTCTGTGTCCATGACAGCTAAAATCAGATTATATACAATGCTTATTGTTCCCACTTGACTTTATGGTTATGAAACATGGATACTGATAAAGCATCTGGAGCAAAAGATTCAAATATTTGCAATGAGATGCCTGAGCCATATCCTGGGCCTGACAAGGTTAGATAGACTAAGAAATTACCACATCCATAGAAGACTGAAAGTACAGCATGTGATCACAGTCATCAAAAGGCTCCAACTACAGTTGTGTGGTCACATTGCTAGAATGACCCCAGCCCAGCCGTCTAAAATTGTACTACATGAAAGTGTTCATGGAGAGAGGTGCTGTGGACAACCAAGGAGACAGTGGTATACCACGGTATATAAAACCATCCAGGCAACACCCGACCAGGCTCAAAACAGATGTGGATGGAATCTGTTCATAAACTTGGCTTTACCCAACTTTGGTACTAGAAAAAGCAAAGATGAACTTCATAAGTGACGTTAACCTTTGAATAACCTTTATTGTCTAGCTAGCCAATCAAGTTATTTGTGAGTAAATAACAAAGGGTGATTTGGTCATGACCAAAAAACCAAGCAGGAATGTCTAAAACAACAACAATTTGGGGGCTATTGACACCCAGGATAATTAAGGAATTTGGTGCAATACATTTGAGCTTATAGCAATTGTGAATTTCAGGAGCTCCTGAGAGTTAACAGAGAGACAATGACCAATCAGAATTGTGAGAAAGAGAAAGGGAAGAATGGTATCAAAAGGATGATAGGTCCATCTGAAAAAGTTTATGTCTACAGGTGCAAGTTTAATTCAGCTTTTTTAGAACATTATGCATAATTTTGCACACACAAAAATTCACCTTCCTGATCTGCATTAGAACATAAGAATGGCCATATCCTGTCTTCCAACAGTGGTCAATGCCGGGTACCCCAGTGGGAATGAACAGAACAGGTAATCACTGAGTGATCCATCCCCTGTCTCCCATTCCCAGCTTCTGACAAATAGAGGCTAGCGACACCATCCTGGCCTGAATTGATGGAGATCCACTGGTGCTAACATGCCACATAAGGTGGGGAAGAACTGTTCCAGCGGATGCACTGGAACAGCTGTGGAAGGGGTGCCTGCAATATGAATCTCTCTCCTTCCCACCCCTGCAAACAGACTCTCTTGACTTCACCGGACTTTGGATCAGATTCTATCAGTTTCACTGGAAATAAAACAATGGCCACTTTGTGCCTCCCGTTAAGTCTGATTACTCAGGCTTTGGGCCAGATGTGCACTATTGAAGGAGAGAGTTCAGCCATTTAACTACATTAGTTCACTCTCAGTGAATTGGGCCTTCATTATACAATGAAAATTGCTTTTTCTAGTGCTTTGATATATTTGATTTTTTGCGACTGTTTGTTTAAAGTAGCATTTCTGTTGATGTTTGTACATGTTGTCTGGTAATTTGTATCCAAGCTCTTTAATTCCTAGCTATACTAAATCCCATTATGCCCCATGGCTGCTTCTTCCTAATTACAAGAATAAGCTGGATAGCTTTCCCATCTGTCCTTTGGGATTCTTTGCATTGCCTTCTTCCTCACTCTGTGAGTGCTCCCCACACTACCTTTAAAAACTCCCCATTATTATCTAGAGTAGAGAAACCCCCATAAAAGAGCCCATTTGCCTCTTTTGTTTCATAAGAGACCAGTGTATTAGGTCACCCACTGTATAGAACAGCTACAGTGCATAAATATCAGCTATAGTATTTTTCCTCTTCCACGGAGGATTTTAATTCTAGCTAGAATGAGACATTTTCCATAGTAGGTGCACTGTCTTATATGGACTAGTACTGTCAGAATGACAGAAGAGGCCTGATTCGCCCTGCATCACTCCTGTGTAACACCATTGATATACATCAATGTCACAGCAGTGTTGCACCAGCATATGTTGGAGAAATGCAATGATAAACTAGGCCCTTGGTTTGTAAAGGCAATACAGGTGATGACCCTCCCATCTGAGTCTCTTGCATATCGATGGCTCCAGAAAAGGAATTCTATGAAAAGTTAGTTGATTGTGAAAATCCTGCTACCCCGGCATGATCTATACAGAGATTTTAAGCCCATGTCATACTGTTTGTTTTGTTTTTTCAGTTCTGTTGTTTTTCTTCTTCAGAACTATAGCACAGTTAGGAAGTCTGTGTGCGTGCGCACGTATGCATGAACAGTGAAACAAAAAAGTTTGTCAGCTTTTTCAATTAGTTGAAAATTCAAAAAAAAAAATCAGTTTGATTCCATTCAGGTCAGATTTTTCCCCCCAGAACTGCCTGGGAACTGGGAAAAAAAAAGCCAGTTATTTGCCCAGCTTTATTTAGAGATGAACAGCAAAGAGGTATCCAACCATCTGTCCTCTGAACTGGCTCATTCTTTACAAAGGTATAGCTGAATATGTGGCAAGGCGACAGTGTGAGAGTCTGGATCTAGATACAGACTAGGTTCAATTCTTGTGAAATTTTGGCCAGTTTGGGCCATATCCAAACCAAGGTGGGAAGATAGGCTCCTTCTGGTTTGGGATCAACATGGAACCAAAGTTGTTTGGTCATTTTCAATGGTTCAAAACCAGCCATCCACCCTGAAATTTAGAAAGTTGAGATTTGAGGTTCCCATCAGACTCATTTCTCATTTTAACAGGGATTTGGATTAAAGGGAGAAAGGCATCATATCTGGGTTATCTGAGCTACATTAGGATGCAACAAACACTGCCAAGGAGGCATCCAGAATCCTAATCCAAACAAATGAATGGGTATCAGACAGTTCAATAGTGTTTTAAAGGAAATATAAGTGTATTCATTTCAAAGATTACATTAAACCACCTGTTTTGCTGAAACTGCTTTGTTACATATTTGCCCAAGAGATGTGACTAGTTCTAAAGGAACTGTGCTGGTCCCTTGACTAAGTAATACTAAACAAGCCTGAGGTGAAATCTTGGGACTAAGTGCAAGGTTAGGAGAGATGAAAGACCCTTAATCCTAACCATTCATTATTAATTCCCTGGAGATATCACTTACATAACCAAATGCTGCTGTGCCTTCAGGGTGCTATGGAAAATACAAGTGCTGAGAAAGCATGAATCATTTAGCAATGATTTATACAGCAGGAAGTTAGAATTCTATTTTTCATCATCAGTATTCTAATGGATTCATGTATACATTTTCACGAATATTCTCCCCCCACCCCCTCATAAATATAGTATATACTAGATCAGGGGTCGGCAACCTTTCAGAAGTGGTGTGCTGAGTCTTCATTTATTCACCCTAATTTAAGGTTTTGCGTGCCAGTAATACATTTGAACGTTTTTAAGAAGGTCTCTTTCTATAAATCGATAATATATAACTAAACTATTCTTGTATGTAAAGTAAATAAGGTTTTTAAAATGTTTAAGAGGCTCCATTTCAAATTAAATTAAAATGCAGAGCCGCCCGGACTGGTGGCCAAGACCCGGGCAGTGTGAGTGCCACTGAAAATCAGCTTGCGTGATACCTTTGGCACGTGTGCCGCAGGTTGCCTACCCCTGTACTAGATATACTGCCTAATTAATTCCAAGCCAAGACCCTGATCCTGTATTAGGATTTGCTAGCATGTACTCATGCAGAGTCCACTGGAAGTCAGGCTTCCAGATCCTAATACAGGATCAGGACCCAATCCCTGAGGAGAAAGCTGAATAACCTAATAGTTCTAAACCAGTGATGGGTAACCTGTCAGGGTAATCCACTGTCGGGCCGTGAGACAGTTTGTTTACATTGACCATCCGCAGACACGGCTGCCCACAGCTCCCAGTGGCTGCAGTTTGCCGTTCCCAGGCAATGGGAGCTGCGGGAAGCGGCACGGGCCGCAGGGACGTGCTGGCCACTGCTTCCCAGAGCAGGTTAATCCTGCTAACCCTTAAAAGGACATGGATACAGTCCTCTGATGAAGAATAGGCACACAAGCAGTAATTCTTCAAAAACAAAGTCTTATTTATTAAGAGAAAGTTAGGTGGTTACAATATATCTAGTAAAGTAAGAAAAGGAAAAGAAAGAAATTACAATGTATCATATGCAATAAAGCACAATTGCATTACTTTTAAAGGTCTTGCATTTAAATGGTACCAGAGAATACACAAACTGTTAAGACAAATACAATGTTGCAATTTCATACATATGCATAAGGCCTCTAATACAATAACCAGGACAATGTAACATACAAGAACCCCATGCGTATGAATAAAACAGTGCTACAATATAGCATTAAACAAACATTAAACAATTAACAATTACAATTCTGCAAGCAGTGGCCAGCTGCTCACAGGATGGGGTGAGGCAATTCTCACTCAGCAGCAGGTATCCGGCTTTATTGACAAGCATACACACAAGCAGTCTTATAAAATAAGCAAAAATCAGACTTGCACTGCTTCTCTCAATTCCCTCTGACTCGTCTTAGGTCCATTTGATCTGTCACTCTCTTGCTTTCCAATCTCCGATCGTTCCCGTCTATCTCCACACTCTGATCTTCTTCTGCTGCTGTTTCTTCTCTCTTCTCCTTTTCCTGCCACACACCTTCTGACTTGCCAACTGTCTCCTTATATTCAGTTTTCTGACCTTTTCTGATTGGTTGACCTTTCAAGCTGCCTGCTCCCTGCAAGGGTGGCAACTCATTCAGCCAATCAGCTTTGCCCTTTCATCATAGCTACTCCTCCTTCTGTCCCCTCCCTGCAGGTGTTTTGAGTAATTATTCTGAACTTTGTTTGACCCTTGTTTCTGACTTACTGTTGGTTAATTTAGCCTGTGTCCTCCATATTGGGAATTCTTAATAGAAAATAATAGCTGTGGCCATGTTGGATTTTTAACTACAAGCTATCATTAATTATAATTTACCTAAAGTATCTAGCCTGAAACTAACTACAGTTTTAGCAAGCCAAAATACTTTGATGCTAACACTACCTTTGTTAAACTGATTGCGGGAAATGAATGTTTTGGCAATTTAAACCCCTCTGAGGTTTTTCCTTGCAAGCAGATGCATTCATATACTTCTGTCCTGGGTACTGCCAGTCATTACACAGAAGTCAAGTAAGTGAAAATAAAAGAAAACCTCTGGTAACACTCCCCTCCTTGCTGGTACAATAAACTAGTTTATCTATCCAACACTTCACAATCTAGTGAGTTTAATGAGTGTGGGGTCTTGTCCAGAGTTGACTCAGGGCTTTCTTTCGCTGGGAACTGAGTCATCATGTCTTCATACTGGCACAGTCTCTCATCACCCTCTATTCTCACTGTGGTCACACTCGTGTGTATTATAATAATTTCTTTTCAGGTGAGGGATCTTCATGTACTTTAGTTCTTTGAACTTTTGCTTGATCCAGTATACCAGGACAAGCAGCATAATTACCATTAAAACGTGGAATACTAAGATGATTACAGTGGGATGTAAAACTACATTAAAGAATTCCGTTACTGTGGGGGACCATCCTAAAAACACCTCCCACCATCTATATTTGGTATCACTTCTCATACGCTCAATTACTTGTTCAAATTTCTTAGTGGAATGGTGGACAGTGATCATAACCCTTTGTGCAGTCTCCTGAGCCTTTTGTAATTGTTTTTGCAATTCAGGATGACTCAATTACCTAACTAAACATATGTTTAATCCTAAAGGGATCGGGTTAATTCTTTCATATATCTGATATTGATCTTTAATTTCTTCATTCTTAATTTCAGGTATCACAAACTTTGAATCGCAACCAATCACTGAGGTAATGTTACACAAACATGTTTTCATAAGGATTATGGGTTACATTGTATATGTAATTTACTTCAAATAGTGTGCACCAACTTCTAATACATACACATTTTTTCCACCCTATACAACAATTGAACTGTTAAATGGAAAATGATCTAATTAATAATTGCATTTTCCTCTTTCTTCATTTAAACATATGTCATGAGGTTGAATCACATCATTACTAAAAATATATCCAATTCTTCATTCTTCCATACAAGCCTCAAGTTCCACAGTTTTACATGTTTGATCTGTTTTATTGCCCAAAGTTTATGTTCAATTGGTTGTATTACACTTGCATTATTATTTAACCCAAGTGATACAATAGAAGAGATCCATTCAATATGGGCTTCAGACATTATAATTATGAATGTGGTTGGTTGGTCCAATTGAGGATTGTATGTGAAGTTTATCATTCTCCACCAAGAGTACAATCTCTTCTCAGTTTCTGAGGTATGTTTCCACATAATACTAATTTCAAGAGGAAAAATATCACTCATTCCATCTTATAATATCCTTTACCGATCATTGGTCCAAGTTTGTGCCTGGATACATGCTAAAGCTAAGGATATATTGTCTTGCAATACCTCTACTGTCTTTAGAATAGTCAAATGATCTTTTCTTTGTAATTTTTTTCCCAGCTGGGAAGCAAATTCATTATAAAATGATGACTAACACTCATATCATTCAAAGATGTCATTAAAGGTTTTGAGATTGCTCCCAAATGTTGTCCTACTGAATTCAACTTATTGGCTAATACCTCAATATCTATGCTGTTTAACACACCTAAGCCTGTACCTGTTCCTCCCAATACTGTACCCATTAAATCTCTTCTCATTCTATTGGTTGAGGTTTTCAACTGAAATTGAGTTTCCATCCACCTTTTCCATCCCTCAAATAATGGGTTATTGTACTTTTTACATTGTGGATTTTGGCAAGAAATATTCATATGCTCCAAGTCTATCATTACTTTAAGGAATAAGTGGGATTTATTACCAATTGTTTCTTAATATCCCCTTTCACAACATAGGGACCAATACCCATTGACTCCAGTTTAGATATCCCTGTAAAAGAGAAAGAATAAGCAAAGTGAGGACCATTAATTCTCCTTTTTCTTAATTTCCTTTTTCACATTTCACCTTCTATCATATGTGCATACCATGGCATCTGTAATTTCATCTGAATTTTATATATATTTTAACTCGTAATTCACACTGAACATCTATTCTACTGACCCCTCCTTGTGGGTCTATAATTTGAAATGGAGTTTCTGTCAAATTAACACAATTATGATACCATTGTATGAGATTGTTTTTGAACTCTCCTTACTCCTTGTAGGGACGCACCATGCCATGACAGCACAAGAAGAATTCTTATTTGGATATATGATCAAATTATCTGATCCTGCCATTACATTCAGACCCTCTATTATGGCACATTGCCATTGCCCTGCTCTTACTACTTTCCTTTATATTTTACCCATATTATCAGTAGTGTCCCAATCAGTTAGATGGCTTTGGTGAGGTCTGATGATCCGGATGGGTCATTAAGTGTCCTCGCCTTTGAGAGTCATACACAATAGAATACTTATGAGCATCATAATAGGTTGTAACAAACCTCCACCTCCTATCTTCTACACTTTGCTCTTTTATAGGCTTTTATAGGACCTCTGATAATGGTAATTGCTTTTGTCCTATCATTCTTCTGAATTGTGAACTCACACCCCTGAATACTGTTGACAATAGTTACTGTATTAGGTTTGATCCACTGTATTGTTGTTTCTGTGTTTGCTTCATTGTTCTTTTCATAAGCATCTTCTGGGATTTAATTGTGGTTTCTATACCTGAATCCACCCTCTCTTCCACACTAACTAATAGATTGGGTGAGCATGCAATTATTTTTAATCCTTCTAGTAATGCACACTGCCATGGGGTTTGACCCTAACTACTCTACCACATATGGTTCCTATTCCTTCATCCAATTTCCATGTACAATATGAAGGTTGTGATGATTTCTCGTCAGACCTTCACCACATCAATACTCCCTTTCCTTGATCTCTGAATAAGATATTAAATGTGTGGGCATCATCTGTGATGAGTACCTTACCCATATAATTTTGTGCCATAAACTCTATAATTCAAACAGGTCCCATTACTACTTTTATTACTGTATTTCTTAATTTCAGAATTGTGAAAACACATTCCTCTATACCAGGGTTCCCAAACTTGGTTTGCGGCTTGTTCAGGGTAAGCCCCTGGTGGGCCGCGAGATGCTTTGTTTACCTTTCCTGGCCTGCGCCGCTTCCCACAGCTCCCATTGGCCACTGAGAGCTGCGAGTACCTGCGGATGCTCAGGTAAACAAAGTGTATCTCAGCCCGCCAGGGGCTTACCCTGAACAAGCTGCAAACCAAGTTTGGGAACCCCTGCTCTATACTATTAGCCAAAACCTTATCATTGGATGAGACTTGGTCCATTGGATCATTGGTGTTGTGTCAGAATTCACACCACCATAGTAGAATCCCGTAGACACAAATACCCAGAAGAGCTAAGATGAATAGAATCACATACCCTATCATTTGGCTTCCCCTTCTGAAAGATAAAGAAAATGAAAGACTCTTTCCTTTTCAAAACAAGCTTGATTTTTATAGCTATAAACAAACTATATATAACTTTGGGTAAAAACCTTTAAACAAATTCATCTTATTTTAACAATTATAAAATTTTTCTATTCATTAAATATAAAACAAAATTCAATTCATATCTTATTTTATCTCCCTACACTAATTTAACATAACTATATTACTTTAATTTTTAACAACTTATTTTATAATAACATTTAGATTTTAATAAAACATTCAATGGAATTATATTGCACTCCAATAGGCTCAGTGATTCAGATCTATGAGACAATTTAAGATTCTAATATCTACCCCAATGATTCCATAGCCTCCCACGCCCCTGTGCATTAGGCCAAATCAAGTTGGAATCAACTGATTGCCTATGCTAATAGACATGGCCTGGCTGATATGGATGGGGATTTGTCCCCCTACCCCGTTTACCATCATGGTAGGGCCCCCAAGATCTATATTGATGTCTAGATTCAGTATAGACATTGACAACCCTGTGTCTATATGGCAGAGTATCCCTACTCTAACCCCTGGGTCATTCTGGACTATCGGGACCAAAAGTCTTCCTTGAGGCTCTAATATCAGTTGTGTTATCATTAGAGGGAGAGCTACTTCTTCCTCATCCTCAGCTGTTTCCTCTATCTTCTGATTAGTCATGGTCTTCCTCTATATCATTGAGTACCTCTTGTAATTCCTCCTCATTCATGCCCATTACATTCAACATATCCTATTAATTTAAATCTAGTAGATTCGAACCATTCACCTGCCATTCTCTCCTGTCTTATTCTTTTTCTGATATTCTCTCTGTGTTTCTGAATCACTACTCTTCCTTTCCCCTATTTATTTTAGAACAAAAGAGTTATCACTCTACTATCACTAACTTATTGTCTTACTGTTAGTTCAACTTATTCTTATATTTACTATTAGTATTGTTAATCTTATGATACTTCTCATATTATTATTACTAAACGTAAATTATACTCTATACATATAACTACTCTTATAACTATACTCAATATCGGTCTGTTTTGGGACCGGCTCTGTTCAATATCTTCATTAATGACTTAGATATTGGCATAGAGAGTACACTTATTAAGTTTGCAGAAGATACCAAACTGGGAGGGATTGCAACTGCTTTGGAGGATAGGGTCATAATTCAAAATAATCTGGACAAATTGGAGAAATGGTCTGAGGTGAACAGGATGAAGTTTAACAAAGACAAATGCAAAGTGCTCCACTTAGGAAGGAAAAATCAGTTTCACACATACAGAATGGGAAGAGACTGTCTAGGAAGGAGTATGGCAGAAAGGGATCTAGGGGTTATAGTGGACCACAAGCTAAATATGAGTCAACAGTGTGATGCTGTTGCAAAAAAAGCAAACATGATTCTGGAATGCATTAACAGGTGTGTTGTGAGCAAGACATGAGAAGTCATTCTTCCGCTCTACTCTGCTCTGGTTAGGCCTCAACTGGAGTATTGTGTCCAATTCTGGACACCGCATTTCAAGAAAGATGTGGAGAAATTGGAGAGGGTCCAGAGAAGAGCAACAAGAATGATTAAAGGTCTTGAGAACATGACCTATGAAGAAAGGCTGAAAGAATTGGGTTTGTTTAGTTTGGAAAAGAGAAGACTGAGAGGGGACATGATAGCAGTTTTCAGGTATCTAAAAGGGTGTCATAAGGAGGAGGGAGAAAACTTGTTCATCTTAGCCTCTAAGGATAGAACAAGAAGCAATGGGCTTAAATTGCAGCAAGGGAGGTTTAGGTTGGACATTAGGAAAAAGTTCCTAACTGTCAGGGTGGTTAAACACTGGAATAAACTGCCTAGGGAGGTTGTGGAATCTCCATCTCTGGAGATAATTAAGAGTAGGTTAGATAAATATCTATCCGGGATGGTCTACACAGTATTTGGTCCTGCCATGAGGGCAGGGGACTGGACTCGATGACCTCTCGAGGTCCCTTCCAGTCCTAGAATCTATGAATTAGTGTCTGAACCTTCTGTTTCATATCCTTCTTTTCTTACTTCATTGTGTCTTATCCAGCATTCCATAGTTCTTTGGCTTTTATGTCTAACATACAATTCAACCTTTTTATAATATCTATATCAATGAGTCCTCTACTACCAAATCCCATATTTGCTAAACTGAATCCCACATCTATTTGTTGAATACCTATATTAACAGATAGAGGAATACTTAAGGGAACTGATATTTGTTCTCCCCAAAACAACAAGGAGTCCGGTGGCACCTTAAAGACTAACAGATTTATTTGGGCATAAGCTTTCATGGGTAAAAAACCTCACTTCGTGTTTTTTACCCATGAAAGCTTATGCCCAAATAAATCTGTTAGTCTTTAAGGTGCCACCGGACTCCTTGTTGTTTTTGTGGATACAGACTAACCCGGCTACCCCCTGATACTTGTTCTCTCAATAGTCCCATAAGTGTGTATGTGTCTCCTGACATATATCATGTAATATCCACATCTACTGCTGTATTTATTATCGAAACTAATGACCCAGTATCCCTATAGCAGAGTGTTTCAATTTCTGCCTCAATAATTTGGATTGGAACCATGGGTCTCATGTACTGATCTAAATATATCTGGGACACAATTAGAGCTCTTTCTTCTTCTTCTTCAATCCCACTTTCTTCATCTGTATCTCTTTCATCCACTGCTGCATCTAGTCTTCATCTATTGGCAAATCTACATTTAATAAATCTCTGATTTCTTCATCATCCATTAAATCTCCTATCTCATTGTAACAGGGTTCTCAACCTGCCCCTCTTCCTGGGGCCCGCTTGCTGCTCCCAATAAGGCTCAGAGAGGCTTCAGGGTTGTGCAACACCCGTGTCTTTATTTACTTACAGTTATCCCACCATCAGTGTCTATCTATATACAAGCATGACAGGATTAGTCACCCCCTTTTCAGGCAGAGTCATCCTTCAGCTAGGAGGCCTCCAGTTCCCTCCCTCCCTGACTGATTTCTCCCTGGCTGCCCCCTGCCTTCTGGCTCCCTCCCAGCCTTTATGGCCCTTGGCTTGTCAGGCCAGCAGGTGTTGCCAATCCTCAGGCCGGCATCAGGCCTTTTCCATCAGCCTCAATCTGTTTCCCCTGATTGGAGCTGACTGGGCAGGAACTAATTAGGTGCTTTTGCACCAGCACCCTGCTACACTCATCTTCCTCCATTTTCGGGATTTCCTCAAACTAAGCTACCATTTATTTATCTATTCTATTTTTTCCTTTTTCTTTCTCTATCAAATAAAAATAATAAAGACCAATCACTACTTTACTCATATGCAGGGCCGGCGCTTCCATTTAGGTGACCTAGGTGGTCGCCTAAGGTGCCAGAATTTGGGGGGGGGCGGCATTGTGCCGCCCTCGGCGGCAATTCGGCGGCAGGGGGTCCTTCCGCACTCTGGGTCTTCGGCGGCAATTCTGTGGCGGGTTCTTCACTCGTTCTGGGACCCGCCACCGAAGTGCCCCGAAGACCGGGAGCGCGGAAGGACCCCCCCACCGCAGAATTGGCAATGACGACTGGGAGCGCGGAAGGACCCCCACCTAGGGCGCCAAAAACCCTGGTGCCGCTCCTGCTCGTATGTACATATATTTTATTAACAATATTCTCTTTACTTTGCCCACAGGATATTTCTATCTAAATCTATTGGACATCCTTAATGCATCCCTATTATTCCAAGTCCATTCTGTCCCAACTCCATAACTCCAAAATGTATATTGTATATTTCCTTGTTCCCTATCTTGACATCCAATAGTATTGTTACAGTGATTTCACTTTTTATTCCCAATACTCCTCATATTTCAGCTATATCTGAGGGAAAATAGGGTTGGAGTCTTGAGGGGTTATATATATTGTTTAAAATGGAATAGGAAGATCCTGTGTCTAGATAGCCTGCTTGATATATTTTCCCCTTTTTATGTACATTGTAGTCACTGGTCTCTCACATTGATCTCTACATAAAGGAGATATGACTTGAAGAGGTTGTCCTTCCATTTGATAAACTACAGCTTCCGTTTTGGATGATTGGTCCACCCTTGAATTCTGACTAGTTGGTTCAAGAACAGGCACATTTTCCAGGAACTCCTCTAACTCTTGCTCTGTCCAGGTAGAGAAGCTGAAGGTGGATACCAATCTTCCTCATCCCATATCTCATTCAATACTCCTTCTCTCTGCATTTTTCCCCCTATCTTATATTTTCTGACCCTATAATAAGAAAGATATTGTAACTATTTGGTTTTCCCTTCCACCATTTTAACTGTGAGTGAAACCATTTTCACACTTTCCTTTTTCATTGTTGGATATCCAATTGATACACTGTAGGACTTGCTTTATTGACTATTCTAACTGGTCCTTCCCAAATGGAGCTTAAGATATGACCTTTTTCTTTTATGTTTTTGCATATGACCATATCACCAATCTGCCATTCCTGAGGGTGCAAGATTGGTCCCATTTTCCTATCCATTTGCTTTAAGTGTTGTTGCTACCTGTTTATGCATTTCAGCAATAGATTCTATTAATTTCTGCATCCATTGGTCTTTTAACACCCTAGGTTGTAATCCATCTGTGGGTGTACCAATTACCAACCATTGTTCAGGCCACCTCATATCTCTCACTGTCATGGCTTTAAATGGAGTTACGCCCTGGGATACTATAGTTCCTCTAATAGCCATCAATATTAGTAGTAGTTTTGATCCCAATCTTTACCCTGTTGATTTACCACTTTCCTTAGAGCAGTTTTTATTGTTCTATTGCAGGGGTTCTCAAACTGGGGGTTGTGACCCCTCAGGGGGTCACAAGGTTAATACTTGGGGGGTCATGAGCTGTCAGCCTCCACCCCAAATCCCATTTTGCCTCCAGAATTTATAGTGTTAAATATTAAAGAAATGTGTTTTTTAATTTGGAGGGGGGGCGAGACGCACTCATAGGCTTGCTGTTTGAAAGGGGTCACTGTAGCGGGGTGGTAACCCCGCTCCGGTCCAGAGGGGGCTGTGGCTGGAGAAAGCAGCTTTTAGGCTGAGCTGATTGGGGGAAGTGGCTGCAGCTGGGGCCATGCCCCAAACAGACTCAGCTGGCCCTATAAAGGCCAGGGCAGCCAGAAGCTCAGCAGTCTCTCTCTGAGTGCAGAGAGAGAAGGGCCTGGCTGTAGCAAGCTAGAGATAGCGTACCTGAGTGGAGCAGTGCTGGGGACAGGCTGAGGAGCTGGGGAGCTCCAGCCTGAATAGCCCCAGGCTGCGGCCTAGCGGAAGGCCAAGGGGTACTGGGGGTTGCAGAGGGCAGCCCAGGGGTAGGCCAAGGCAGCAGGTCCAAACTCTCCTTGTCAGTGATGAGTGGCCTATACTGCAGTCTGCCCCAGGGAGCGGGGGCTAGTTGGTGACTGGCAGTGGCCTAGTGCTGAGGCAAGGTGGGGATAGTGGGTGGGGGTTCCCCTGGGAGGGGAGACCTAGTGTGCGGGTACTGCCAGGGGGCAGCACCCAGAGCAAGGGG
The DNA here is from genome assembly GCF_028017835.1 of Emys orbicularis. Lineage (NCBI taxonomy): Eukaryota > Metazoa > Chordata > Testudines > Emydidae > Emys > Emys orbicularis. The sequence continues at coordinate 26,832,337 of NC_088685.1, read as the reverse complement.
CACTGGGGTCCTGGGAGGGACATGGGAGCCCAGAAGAAGACAGGTGGATCACCGGCCTGCAGAGGGCGCTCCAGAGGCTGGGGAGCTAATTCCCTGGGAGACCAGCAGGAGGCGCCGCAGGGGTGAGTCGCACCTGCTTACAGTCACCAATACAAAAGTTTGAGAACCACTGTTCTATTGGTCCTTTCTACCTATCCTGAACTCTGAGGATGTCCAACTGTAGGCAACCTTTGTTTAAAGCCTGGCACAATCCTTTTGTAATTTCTCCTATAAAGTGAGGTCCCTGATCTGAATCTCTTTCTTTAGGGATACCCTATCTCCTAATAACTTGATCCACCAGAAGTCTAGCTGTGGTTAACACTCTTCTTGTGGGGATAGCCTCCACCCATTTAGTAAAAGGATCCATTATTACCAAACAATACTGGTTTCCTTTTGCAGTTTTTGCCAATGGACCCCCCCTGCTTTCCCCCACCCCCCAAAAAATTTGCAACCTATCCCATGGACCCTCTCTTCTCTGATGTCCTAATGGTCCTTTTAGTATCTGCATTATTTGCTGCACAGGGTAAACAATTGTTTACATATTGTTCTACATCTGCCCTCATATTTGGCCACCAACCTGCCATTTGCAGTTTATCAAGGGTTTTATCTATGCCCATATGTCGTCCATCATGCACCAGTGAGATCATTTCAGTTCTAACTTATTTTGGAACTACCCATACAGACATATCCTCTTCTGTTTTGATTGCTAATACTGATCCTGTTTCATGTTGCCAAATTTTTCCATCCTTGGTGTCTTTCTTTTGACACCAGTTTTTGTACCACAGGGTCTTTTCTTTGTAAAGCTGCTATATCAATTTGCTCTATCCTTTGTCTATCTTAGCTACTGGGATCGATTGGGATTGTGGCTGCCATACTATCCCCTTCTTCATCTGTCTTCTTATTCCATTGAGCCCCTTCAACATTTTTCTTATGGACTTTTACTTTTCCTATTAATACTGGTTGTGTCCTTTGCTGTGCCAATTCCCACAAGTATATCCACTTTTCGGCATGAGCAAAGTATTTACCTGCCCCTCTTTTGCCATTGAGGCATCCAATCTACAATAGCCCTTAAGACCCATTCAGAATCTGTGAAAATAGCCACAGTTTCATCTGTTGGCATATTTTCCAATGCTCCAGTTACAGCTACAATTTCAGCAGCCTGTGCCGAATGAGGTAAACATACACCTTTGACCGCTTCATTAGATATCTTTACAGCTGCATATCCCGTGTGTGCATTGCCTTCTTCATAAAAACTTGAACCATCCACAAACCAAATTGCATCTACTTTATCCATGATTTTCCTCAGCATTGCTCCACCTTGGGGGAAAAAAATATAGGTCCTTCAGGGGGGGAAGCTCTGGAAAGGGACATTCATGTTGTTCTCAAATTATGAGACCATAAGGAACAGAATTGTCTTCCCTGGAAGGTAAAGGCAAATTTGTACAAAGAGTCTGGGTGCACAGAGATTGCGAAGAATGCATTGGCTAAATCCAGGACAGTGAACCATCGTGCTCCTCCCATAATGAAAGCAATCACCTCAGGCTACTTTGCTACTACAGGAGCAGTCATTGGAGTTACCGTATTCAGTGGCCTCAGATTAACCATCAATCTCCACATTTTACCATCTGCCTTCAAAACTGGCCAAATTACAAATAATGCTGTTCTTTGTTGCTCCACAATTACTCCTTGATCCAAAAGCCCTTGATAGTTTTAATTAAACTGGGTTCTGCTTCCTTAGGGTACTTATACTGTCTTTGAGGTGGGGGATCTGGTCCAGTATTAGGACTTCTGCTTCTATTTTTCCCCATTCTGCCTTATTAGTTGTCCAGATTTCCTTATACTTTTGTGCTATTTCCAGAACCTCTGTCAGCCAATCAGATCATTTTATCTCTTCAGCAGCCTTGATAGCAGCTAACCTATATCCTGCCTCAATAGCAATTGGTTGATCTTCTGTTCTGATCCTATTAGAAGGTATTTCCCATAATACCTTATTTACCAAAGCTACTTTCAACTCAAGTTTACCTAACACATCAATACCAATTATTTTATCACCATCTAAATTCATCATACCAAACTGTTCTTTTCCTTGTTTTCTCCCTAATTGAAAATGAATTGGAGCACTAAATGGCACTCTACTCATTGCTTCATTAAATCTCTGCAGTTTTCTGACTATCACAGGAGGTCTGAATAAATCCCTATTCTTTGTATTAACTACAGAAAATGAGACACCTGTGTCTAACATGTTTTGCCCAAACGCTCCCCTATTAAATTCCACATCTACAGTTGGTCATCCCCAGTCATCTGTTTGTAAATGTGCCACTAAATTAATTTGATCTTCTTTTGTCAATATTGGGGAGATGGGGGCAACTTGTCCTCCCTATACCTGATTTCTAGGGTGTGATGGAGCTGTAGACACGCTCTTCTCATGGTCCGCCAATCTTCAAAGTAGCTCTTCTGTAGGTTCATACTGCAGCAATTTTCTCCATAACCAATTTCTTCCTGGCTCACCTTTCCTATCCTCTTCTTTAACCCTTCTTTGTTTGATTGGTTCTGCTGATTTCCTTGTCCTTTGGAACCATTATTAGAGAGTTCTTACAGATAGTTTTGAAGGTGGCATGGTCTCCCTCTGTATCTCATACAGTCTTTTTACTGTATCTTCTATAATGTGCACAGGGGTTTGCACAGGATCATCAGAGACCATTGCCATTCTGATGGTTGGATCAAAGCCGAGCATTAATGCTCTTTTAAACTGTGGGGAATCATATATTAGTTGATAACCCAGGGGAATGATTCCCATGTTTGTACAATAATTTCTTCCTAACTATATATGGTTCAGATCTTTCCTTTGGTCTTTGCTTCTCCTGATGTAACCATACTGTGACAGATTTTCTTTACCAATCTGCCTGGGGCCACAGTTGATCAGGCTGAGGCCACAGGATCTTTTTTGTGGAGGAGATGACGAGGCACACCAAGTGTCTAAATTTTAAAGCTTTATTGATAAAATAATAAAACAGCAGAGAGTGCTGGGAATGCTCCCACATCACTCAGGGGAAGAAAGAAAGCATTAATGCCCCAAGCCTTAACCCCCTTTCATACTCCCACACGAACGACACAGACTGGCCAAGTGTGGGTGTAATGTCAGAAGAAGGGGGGGGGGGGGGAGGTGGATGGGAGTGCTGTCCTGGGCCTAGGCCGTCCAAGTATCCGCTGTGCTCTCCAAGTTGCTTCAGCTCTCAGGAGGGTTTTAAGTCCTGGGCTCCTTGGCGGGGGTTTTCATTCAGGGAACTCTACTCCTGGTGCTCTTTGTGCCAGTATAAACCAGCTTTCTGTGGTCTCTTCAACGTTCCCAAAACACCCCGGTTCCAGGGACATGAGACTCGGCTCCCTCTTTCACTGTCTTGTCTGTTTTCCATCTCTGCAGCCCCTAGACTTTGTTTTCCTTCCCGCTGGCCTTGCTGTTTTGCAGGTCTGTGCAGCTGGATTTCTCTCTCACAGCCACTCAGGCACATTCAAGCCCTCCTCTTTCTCGGCTGTCAGCCAAGTCTCGGCTGTGAGCAGTGTCCTTGGGCGGGGGCCAGAGTCTTATCTTCGGACTGAGCTTGCTAGCTGCAGTGTTGAGTTAACTCGTTCTCTGCTCTTTTCTTCTTCTTCCCCCCCTTCTCGTACCTACAAAGGAAACTTCCACTCACACACCTTTAACCCTCCCCAAAATGCTTTGCGATGCTTGCAAAAGCATTAATATACAGTGCTGATCTACCTTCCCAGGGGACTCCCTAAGGGGAGGAGGCCATTGGGTTTTGACATTACCCCTGGAATGTCTCCAGGAAAGGAAAACTTCAAAATTTAGCTTCCTATTAAATCCTTCTTCTCCTCCCTGGATGTCATAAGGAAGTCTATCAAATTCATCTGAATTCATGCACTCTTTTATTAATGCAGAGAGATCACTTCCCGTCAATCCAGGTATCCCTGTTGTCTTAGCTAACCATCCACTCACTGTGTTCTTGTTCAAAGGACCCATGGATTTTCCTAGAACTCTAATTGGCTCAAGGGTATAGGGTCTTTCCTCTACCCTCTCTTCTGTACCTCCTCTGTTTCCTTGTGCAGTAGTTTCTATTACTGTGGAGGTAATTGGAGCTATGGGAGATGGCCTTTGATAGTCTTCCAGCTCTTCTCTTGATGAGCTGTAAAATTCTGGAATAGATTCTTTGGGATACTCATTACAACAAGGAGGACCCATGTCTTCTGCATCAGATTCCTCCTCTTCATCATGTAGGGATTTTATTGCTTCTATGGCTCCCTTGTTGCTTTTCAATTCTTCCTCTAATGTGGGAATTTTCCTTCTACATGCTTCATGATTTAATTTTCTTTCCTTTTTGGCATCTGAGATGATCAATTTCATTGCAGCTTCTCTATCAATTGCCTTCTGTTTCCATTCTTCAAATTCTACTGTTAGTCAAAGAGGAGTGGGAGAAACTTCATTCCTTTTGTGACTCAGCAATCTGAAGTGATTGAGTCAGAAGAGTGGCTCTCAATGTATCAGCCTCCACTGTTAGATTGGCTTTTTCTTTTCTTCTTAGTTCCTTTAATGCTTTATTCATTTCTATATCTAGAGTTGTGGCTGTAAGCAGGAGTCCTTTCAAGGCAACACACTACTTTTCCTTTTTGTTTGGTTCCCTTGAGAACAAGCCTCTCTTCTTCGGTTGGATCCATTGTTCCCATTGTTTGCATAATTGTTGATAGGCACTGGGCCAAATAAAAACCATCTTCTTTCCAAAAACCCCCATCCAATTTTCTTTACAAAATTCTCCAAGCTGTTTTTCAACATCATTTCTGAATTATCACACCTCAGTTTCCCTTTCATGGTCATTTCGAACTATTGATCCTAGTTGTTGAGCATCTTCACTATCTACAGTCGCCTTGTAATAAAAATACTGATACGTCAGTAAGGCCACTGCAAATATCTGATCCCAATAGACCATGTTTACTGTGATCTATACTCGCTTTTTACTTCCAAATCCCTCAGAATAGGAAAGCACAAACCAGTTCTACCTTCCTGTCCCTCAGAACAGGAAAGCAATTAGGTTCACCATAGTCTCAGGATTATCTACTGTATAGCAATTACTTTTGAGATCTTATTAACAAAATATTTTATTTACATTTACATAAAAGGTAGGTACTTACCTTTTTCCTGACTCAGAGAAGAAATTGGTAACAAGAAAGAATAGAGAAAGGAAAGAGAAGAAAATTAAAACAAACAAGAGACGAGAAGGAAAGAGGAGGGGGGGAAATTACTGCTTGTCTATTCTCCTTTTATCCAATAGGGAGTGCTATACCCTCTCTGTAGGCCTTAAAATTATGCTTTCAAGGCCTTAGGGTTATAATAGTACCTTCAAGCCCACCCCTATAAGGGATGCCTGTTTGTTACCCCAACATTTGGACATAAGGCACTTCAATATTGGTCTGCCTATAATTCCAAATTGATTCATTAATTTGTTTTGTCCAGATGGAGATAGTGATAGTACCCACCCTAAGGGAATTGCGAGGAAGTTTGTCTCTGACCCGTGGGAAAACTCCCCGGAGCAGGCTAATCCTGCTAACCCTTGAAAGGACATGGATACAAGCAGTAATTCTTCAAAAACAAAGTCTTATTTATTAAGAGAAAGTTAGGTGGTTACAGTATATCTAGTAAAGTAAGAAAATGAAAAGAAAGAAATTACAATGTATAGTAGGCAATAAGGCACAATTGGATTACTTTTAAAGTTCTTGCATTTAAATAGTACCAGAGACTACACAAACTGTTAAGACAAATACAATGTTGCAATATCCATACACTCTGAACCTTTCATACAGATGCATAAGGCCTCTAATACAGTAACATTAGACTCATGACAATGTAACATACAAGTAGCCTATGCATAAAACAGCACTATAATATAGCATTAAACAGTTCATAATTATAGTAATTACAGTTAATAATTACCATTCTGCAAACAGTGACCAGCTGCTCACAGGAGGGGGTGGGGGCAGTTCTCACTCAGCAGCAGGCATCTGACTTTATTGACAGGCATACACACAAGCAGTATTATAAAATAAGCAAAAATCAGATTTACACTCCTTCTCTCAAGTCCTTCTGATCTGTCACTCTCTTGCTTTCCAATCCTTCCCGTCTATCTCCACACTCTGATCTGCTGCTGCTGCTTCTCTCTGGTCTTCTCTCTTCTCCTTTTCCTGCCACACACCTTCTGACTGGCCAGCTTTCTCCTTATATTCAGTTTTCTGACCTTTTCTGATTGGTTGACCTTTCAAGCTGCCTGCTCCCTGCGTGGGTGGCAACTCATTCAGCCAATCAGCTTTGCCCTTTCATCATAGCTACTCCTCCTTCTGCCCCCTCCCTGCAGGTGTTTTGAGTCATTCTCCTGACCTTTGTTTGACCCTTGTTTCTGACTTATTATTAGTTAATTTAGCCTGTGTCCTCCATCTTGGGAATTCCTAATAGAAAATAATAGCGGCAGCCATGTTGGTTTTTTACCTACAACCTATCATTATAATTTACCTAAAGTATCTAGCCTGAAACTAACTTCAGTTTTATGCAAGCCAAAGCACTCTGATGCTAACACCACCTTTGTTAAGCTGATTGCAGGAAGTGAATGTTTCGCCAATATAAACCCCTCCGAGGTTTTTCCTTGCAAGCAGATGCATTCATATACTTCTGTCCTGGGTACTGCCAGTCATTACCCAGAAGTCAAGTAAGTGAAAATAAAAGAAAAGAAAACCTGGTAACAGTACCAGGGGGCATGGACAGTATCTTTCCTTCCTCCCTCCCTCCCTCGCTCCTTCTTTTGTGAAATAACTGAGTGATCACAACCCTACCAAAACATTCTGGCTGTAGGCTGTGGCAAATAGAATTTCAGAGTCCTGTCTGTCAGATGCAGAGAACGCCAAAGCACATGCCCCAGACAAGCTGTTCAAATTAGCCCTGAAAGACACACAGCTTCAAGCCCAAGGCTCCAATTCAGAAAAGCACTTAAGTGCTACTGGTGCCAATGGAATTTTAGCAAGTGCTTAAAGTTAAGCACATGCTTAGCTGCTTTCCTCCATGGGCATCTTTAACTGAATTGGGGCCTAAATACAGCTAAAATGACAGCCTTAAACTCAACCAGCAATTAAAATTAAAACCAACCAGCTGAAAGAAAATCCACAGCAGAACTAACAGGGCTAGACCAATAGAGGATCCAGTACTGAAAACCCTCACTTACCTATTCTTATTGAAAAATATGATGGATTTGGCTTTATACTGATGTCAGTGGGATTAGTCAACTTCATAAAGACCATTTATGTGATTAATGGCTTGTAAAACTTGGCCCTAAAAAGAGCAGAAGCATTCACAACACTGTCCTGTACACTATCCATTTGTCCCTTTGCTTCTTTATTGTGGTATAAATCTCTTTTCAGCAGTGCTGTGGAATTCTGTGGTAGCAGGCCATATGTTAACTGGTACCACAAGCATTTGCAAGGAGGCTGTGTTAAAGGGGCTCGAGAAACTGTAAATCTGAATTTCCTGACCAAAATTATTTGTCATCTATGACATAAAAGTTAAGTGAAAACTTTTGATTTCATATTTACCTAGGGGTTATGGGCCTCATCCTACATCCACTGAAGTCATTTAAACACCTTCATTGACTTCAGTAGTGCAGGGTCAGACAGTATATGAGCACCTGAGAGCTACAGCTATACACGAGTGCTTCAAAGGCTATTTATTTGCCACCGAGACTCCATGTGTCAGTTTAAGTTGTTTTTTTTTTTTTTGTCATCAGTGAAACTAAGCATGGATAGCCAGAGATTAGAACTCTAGCCTAGAACTTGGAAGATGTAGGTTTGAGTTCCTGTTCCTCCAAACACTTCCTGTATGACTTTGGGCAAGTCACTTAGGCTCAGATTTAAAAAAAAAAAAAGGTATTTAGGCTCCCATCTCCCATTAATTTCATTGGGAGCTGGATGCTAACTACATTTACGAATCTGGTCTCAGCCTCTGTGCCTCAGATGCCCATCTGTAAAATAGGGATAATTAGCACTTCCTTACCTTGAAAGGGTGTTGTGAAGGTTAGCTACATTAACAATTGTGAGGTGCTCATATACTGTGGTAATGAGGGAACTGTATATTTACATTAGACAGATACAATGTGACTGCTGGAAACTACAATTGCTCCTGAATATTCCAGCTATTTGGGTGTAGAGGGGAATTTATAACAAACAAGGATTATATTCAATATGCTATATACACATTTGAATGAGGGTTTGTTAAAGAAGATGTCTGACAGACAAGTTTCAGTGCTAAAACTTAATTAATTGTGTATTCAAAAGTCTAAGTGCATGCCTTGGACTGAGATAGAGGAGTTGTAGTCCACTGGGGGGGAATGGTCCCTCTCCCTCCAGGACTGTGGGCGGCCAATCTGCCTCACTACATCTCTAGGAGGTTGCCCGGCATGGAGAATCAGCGGGGCGATGGGAGACGAGAGCTCAGATCTGTGATCAGGGCCAAATGACACAGTTACGGAGCCCTAGCCCCTGGTCAGGGTGGGGCAGCAAAGAGTCTCTGGCTCAGGCCTGCACTCAGGCTGAGCCACAAAACAGTCAGGCCTCCTACCTCTAGCGGAGGGCCAATAAGTGCGGGCTTTTTACCTAAGAAAGGGGGAGACTGCCACCCACAGATTGGGGTGGCAGGGGGGACACAGGCCCACCCACTCCACTGCATCCTGGCCCAGGGCCCTAGCAGTGGCAGAGCGGTCTGCCACTGGGTCAGCAGTGATCCTGACCGCAACACGCTGACTCACTCACTTGCAACGTTGCAACCAGACAGCAGTTGGCTACCCCTGGACCACTTCCCAACTTCCTGTGAGGGTGTACCTGGCTCAGAGAGGATCGTCCTGGTCATTGGGGAAGAAGGCCTAAGAACATAAGAACAGCCGTACTTGGTCAGACCAAAGGTCCATCAAGCCCAGTATCCTGTCCTTTGACAGTGGCCAATGGGAATGAACAGAACAAGTTATCATCAAGTGATCCATGCCCTGTCACCCAATCCCAGCTTCTGGCAAACAGAGGCTAGGGACACCATTCCTGCCCATCCTGGCTAATAGCCATTGATGGACCTATCTTCCATGAATCTATCTAGCTCCCTTTTGAACCCTGTTATAATATTGGCCTTCACAACACCCTCTGGCAAGGAGTTCCGGAGGTTGATAGTGTGTTGCATGAAAAAATACTTTCTTGTGTTTGTTTTAAACCTGCTACCTATTAATTTCATTTGGTGGCCCCTTGTTCTTGTATTATGAGATGGAGTAAATAACACTTATTTACTTTCTCTATACCATTAATGATTTTATAGACCTCTATCATATCCCTCCTTGGGGGGGGAGGGATAGCTCAGTGGTTTGAGCATTGGCCTGCTAAACCCAGTGTTGAGTTCAATCCTTGAGGGGGCCACTTAGGGATCTGGGGAAAAATCAGTACTTGGTCCTGCTAGTGAAGGCAGGGGGCTGGACTTGATGACCTTTCAAGGTCCCTTCCAGTTCTAGGAGCTAGGATATCTTTATTTATTTAGTCACCTCTTTTCCAAGCAGAAAATTCCCAGTCTTATTAATCTCTCCTCATATGGAAAGCCATTCTATACCCCTAATCATTTTTGTTACCCTTTTCTGGACCTTTTCCAATTTGGCCTCTGTCAGAGCTTGCAGCTCCTCCGTATTCAGGTCTGTAAATGGCCCTGATGGTCCTGACCAGTCCACAGCTCCCTCAGGGTCTGCGCAGCTCCTCCGTGTTCGGGTCTGTAAATGGCGCTGGTGGTCCTGGCCAGTCCTTGGCTCCCTCAGGGTCTGCGGCAGCCTCCCAGCTCAGGAACTCACAGGAGGTGTCTGTCTCCTCCAGCAACTGGACCCCAACTGAGTTCTCCGGCCTGCCTTTTGTACTTCCTGTCCTGCCCGCTGACTTCCGGTGGGAGGGTTGAGCATGGCGTGGCTCTGCCCACCAGGGTTCAGTGAGGGGCCACTCCCCCTCCGGGTCTGTGGGCGGCCAATCCACCTCACTACAGGAGTGTATAACCCACACACAGGACAGTTACTGGACGTTTGTATAGTACTAAAACTAGATAACTATATGCAATGTTGCTGTAGTAGCCATCTTGATCCCAGGATATGAGAGAGAGAAGGTGAGTGAGGTAATATCTCTTAGTGAACCAGCACCTGTTGGAGAGAGAAGTTTGAGCTGACACGGAGCTCTTCTTTGGATCTGGGAAACATACTCACTAGAGTTTTGGGGCCATACCAGGGTATTCATTTGTAAGCAAAAGTCTGCAATGCTGGTGATACAAATGTCTAGCTTAATGTCATTACTATATGAGGGCAACACAGTGGCTCTGTATTGTATTTCCCTGTCTGATGCGCTATGTACTGTCATCTTTCCATTAGTCCTCTCTATTTTGTTTTGTTTGGGTCTGTTTTCTTCCAAGAAAGCACTGAGCAAATGTAAAGTCTCTTTTTATGCTATGATGAATATGACTTATTGTACTTTATTGGCGGGAATGCTATATTAATGGGGCACATTGTGCTATTACCTATTACGATCATCCAACTATTTCACAACTGTCATTAGACATTGCTAGAAAGTTTGGAACAGAGTTATTAAAACATTAAATATTCCAATGAGGAGGCATAAGAATTAGTACATTTTTAATACTGGAGTAGGAGGCAGAAGTGATATTTGCATGAATAAGTTTGTATATGAAACACCTCACTCTAAACCACACCACTTTTTAAAGGGCAACTGCTTCTACCCACAGCTAGTAGCAATGTTCTGTCCACAGGACATGAGCTACTTATGAGATGTAATGCATATAACTGGTCAAGAACTTTGGTGGGTGGAGTGTCTGTCAAGGTAGAATTATGTTTGTCCATCTTGCCCATGAAATTAAATATCAATTGTAAATTCCTAGTGCACTTAAATGTCAATTATAATTTAAATTTAATGGACGTGAATTACTATTATTAAGAGTGGTGTTGTTTCTAAGTTACATTTGAATTCTTAAATACTATGAGCCACACACGATATACTTGCTCACACAGAATAATACAATATTATGGGCTTGATCCAGGGCCCACTGAAGTCAAAAGTCCTCTCATTGACTCCAATGGGCTTTTGGATTGGGCCCTCTGAGCAGCCTCACTGATTTCAGTGGGACTGTTTGCATAACAACTATCAGAAGCAGTTCCTATCACTTCAACCACAACAACTGAGTAGAAACATAAGGTTTACATATAAACCGACAAGTGACTGGCTGGAAAAATATATAGCAATGACCTCAGTCTATAATCAGAACTCTGCATTGGGGATTTCTGATTATAAGTTGATGGCATGATGTGTCTAGCTAACATGTCATCACATGCACCAGGGGGATGTGATTTGCTGGAAGGTGATGGCACATACACTGCTATTAGCAGCAAGGGTTAGTTGGGAACAAGTAAGGTCAGTACTTGGAGAAGACACAAGTATCAGTCAGTGTTAAGAGGAACAGTAAACACCACCCTTCTAGACCTTGCGACATCTCCTCCCTCTCCCCCAGAGAGTCCCATCCTTCACTCTCAGGATCTCTTGTAGAAAGGATGCATCTGCCTTCCTTGCTGATCACCTTCAGTGGGATAGCTTGCCAAGCCAGACTGCTCTTCCAGACTCTCAGCTATTTCATAGCTGTGATAGTATCTGAGCTGTGGGAACAAGCTAAAGGTGTTATAATAATATTGGGCCAGATCCTCAGCCGATCCAAAGTTGTACAGTCCACCTCATGTCCCTGATACTTTCAAACAGAACTGCAGCATACAAATTAGCTGGTGACAAGGGGTGATGATTGGTTGAATTGATATCACAATGGCACACTTAAGACTGACATGAGCTATTGGCCTGGCTTTGTCTATTAGTCTATAACCTGAACAATTAGATATGCCCTTAAATAACTAATCTTAATTGGAACCCAGTTTCTTCAAATCTGGAAATCTGATATGATCTGAATGTTAAAATCATTTAGGACAAAGGAGTCCTGTCAATGAGAGCTTTTGTTTTAAAGGGGCTGTTATTAAACTCATGAACTAATTAGCAGATTTACATGTAGAGTCTCAGAAAAACCATTGTGTGCAAAAAGAACAAGTACTGCAAGTTAAGGGATGGTGCACAGTATTCTCCATACATGACAGGCTGAATTCCTGCTTTAGGTGCAAAACAACTCACCTTAATTATGGAGTGACCGCCACAACCTCCATAACAATCACAAGTTAGACTGCATAGAATCTGATCAAATGAAAAACTCTGTGCTACCGTACATGAGCCATATAAGCAGTGAGCACAATAAAGCTGTTGCCTCATATTTGTCATTTTACAGCCCTGCAGCTGGTGTTGCTTTTATTCTGTGTCTTCTGACTGCAAATGCCACATGAAATCACCACCAGCTACATGATACTTGTACTTCTGTGCTACACAGTTGCTGTATGATTTCAAACAGCACGTCTGAGGCTTCAGGAGTTTGCAAAGTGCCATAGACAAAGAATTAAGGGCTAGATTGTGCCATTTAGGTACAGCTCATAGTAAGGGGAAAGTCCCAGAGGGAGCAGGACTTCCTTGGTACCTAGACACCACGCATTTGCTAATGCACCACTGTGGGGTACAGCTTCCTGTCCACATCCCTCCTGCACAGGTGGGGAGGGGACCCATCTCCTGCCTGCTCCCCACCCATGTGTGGAACTCTTTATGCTCCAAGATGTTACATACATCACAGTCTCGCATGGACCAGCATACAGCCATGGGTCCATGTATTCTCCACCCCTCCTTACTTCATATGGGCCATCATGTGCTGTGGGGCAGTAGTCAGAGAGCAGTCCTTGTTTTCTTGACTGCAAGGACTGCAGTTTCTTCCAGGCCTTGATATAGAATCATAAAAATGTAGGGCTGGAAGGGAGCTCAAGAGGTCATCTAATCCATCCCCCTGTGCTAAGCCAGGACAAAGTATCCCTAGACCATCCCTGACATGTGTTTGTCTAACCTGTTATTAAAAGCCTCCAGTGATGGGGAGTCCACAGCCTGCCTTGGAAGCCTATTCCAGTGCTTCACTATCCATCTAGCTAAAAAGCTTTTTCTAATATCTAACATTAATCTCCCTTGCTGCAGATTAAGCCCATTACATCTTGTTCCATCTCTAGTAAACATGGAGAACAATCGATCACTATCCTCTTTTAGTAAGAGCCCTTAACATATTTAAAGACTGTTATCAGGTTTCCCACCCTCCACCCATTCTCTAGAACAGGGGTCGGCAACGTTTGGCACGCGGCTCACCAAGGTAAGCACCCTGGCGGGCCGGGCCACTTTATTTACCTGCTGACACGGCAGGTTCGGCCAATTGCGGCCCCCACTGGCCGCAGTTTGCTGTCCTGGGCCAATGGGGGAGGTGGGAAGCAGCGCGGGCGAGGGATGTGCTGGCCGCGGCTTCCCGCCGCCCCCATTGGCCCGGGACGGCGAACCGCGGCCAGTGGGGGCCGCAATTGGCCGAACCTGATGCGTCAGCAGGTAAATAAACTGGCCCAGCCTGCCAGGGTGCTTATCCTGGCGAGCCGCGTGCCAAACGTTGCCGACCCCTGCTCTAGAAGAAATTAAGCCATTTTTTTAACCTTTCCTCAAAAGATTTAGAAAACCTGACCTATATTCTTTTTTGTTGCTCTCTTATGGACTCTTTCCAATATTCCCACAACTTTCCTAAAGTAAGACACCCAGAACTGGACACATTATTCCACCTGAGGCCTCACCAGTGCCAAGCAGAAAGGGACAATTACCTGCCATATCTTATACATATTGCTCCTGTTAATATACCCCAGAATGATATTAGCCTTTTCTGCAACTGCATCACATTGATGACTCATATTCAGTTTGTGATCCACTATAATCCCCAGATCCTTTGCCACAGTACTCCTGCCTAGGAAGTTATTCACCTTTGTGTAGTACTTCGCACTTGTCTTTACTGAATTTCATCTTGTTGATTTCAGATCAATTTTACAATTTGTCAAGGTGTTTTTGAATTTTAATCCAGTTTTGAATTCAACCCCTCCCAGGTTGGTGTAATGCACAATTTTGTGGGTACTCTCCATTCCATTATCAAAAGTGTTGAATAGTACTGAACCCAGGACAGGCTCCTGCATCACCCACTAGATATGTCCTCCCAGTTTGACATCAACTTTTTCAGCAACCAGTTTGATAGCTACTTTTTCAGTATGGCCTTTCAACCAGTTTTGCACCTCCCTTGTAGTCTATATGAAATCACTACATTTCTCTAGTTTATGAGAATGTCACATGGAACCATGTCAAAAACCTTACTAAAATCGAGATGTCATGTCTATAGCTTCCCCGCTATACACTAGGCCAGTTTGGCAGGATTTGTTTCACAAATTCATGTTGGCTGTTACTTATTATTCTATTATCTTGTAGAGCAGGGGTCGGCAACCTACGGCACGCAAGCCAATTTTGAGTGGCACGCTGCCTGCCCGGTAGGAGGAGGAGGGGCGGAGGGGCCGGAAAGCGCCACACTGGGGGGAGGAGGGAAGCTTGGCTGCCGCAGGACCAAGCTCCTGCCTCCGCAGAGGAGAGCGGTGAGGGGTGGGTCCCGGCCCCCGGCCCCCGGCCCCCCCACCCACCACTCTCCCCTGCGGGGGCAGGAGGCAGAAGCTTGGTCCTGCGGCAGCCAAGCTTCCCCCCTCCCCCGTTTCTTACCACAACATGGTGCATTCCGGCCCCTCCTCCTCCCCCTCCCTCTCCCTGCCGGCGATGGCCCTTGCTAGGGGGAGGGGGAGCAGAGCAGAGCTGAGCGGCAGTGTGCTCCCTGCTCCGTAGAGCAGGCAGAGAGAGGTAGGGATGGGCCTTGGGGAAGGGGGTGGAACAGGGCATATCCCTCCCAGCCCCCTGCCATGAGCCGCTCAGGGCAGGGGGCTGGGAGCACCCCCACGAGCCGAGCACCCCAGCCTTCTGCCCTGCACCCCCCAACCCCAACACACACCCATCCCTCTGCCCTGCACCCCCACAGCCCCATCCCTCTGCCCTGCACCCCCCACACCTCCTAGCCCTCTGCCCTGACCTCGAGTCGCCCCCAATACCCAGCCTTCTGCCCTGCACCTCCACACACACCCCAGCCCTTTGCCCTGACCTCCTCCCAACACCCAGCCTTCTGCCCTGCATCCCCACACACCCCCAGCCCTCTGCCCTGACCTCAAGTCACCTCCAACACCCAGCCTTCTGCCCTGCACCTCCACACACACCCCAGCCCTCTGCCCTGAACCCCCCACACCCAGCCTTCTGCCCTGCACCCCCATATCCCCCCAGCCCTCTGCCCTGACCTCGAGTCACCCCCAACACCCAGCCTTCTGCCCTGCACCTCCACACACACCCCAGCCCTCTGCCCTGACCTCCCCCAACACCCAGCCTTCTGCCCTGCACCTCCACACACACCCCAGCCCTCTGCCCTGACCTCGAGTCTCCCCCAACACCTAGCCTTCTGCCCTGCACCCCCACACCCGCCAGCCTTCTGCCCTGACCCCTGAAACCCCCCACACCCCCAGCCTTCTGCCCTGAACCCCCCACATCCCCACTGCCCTCTGCCCTGACCTCTGAACCCCCCCACACACACCCAGCCTTCTGCCCTGCACCCTCTGCCCTGACCCCTGAACCCCCCCCCAGGTCTGGGGTCCCGGCTGCCGGCCCCTTGCCAGCCGGCGTCCCGGCCACAGGCCCTGCTCAGCCCGCTGCAGGCCTAGGTGAACAGAACCCCAGGCTGGAAGCGGGCTGAGCAGGCTGGCGGCGTAAGATCAGCATTTTAATTTAATTTTAAATGAAGCTTCTTAAACATTTTGAAAACCTTGTTTACTTTACATACAACAATAGTTTAGTTATATAATATAGACTTAGAGAGAGACACCTTCTAAAAAACATGTATTACTGGCACGCGAAACCTTAGATTAAAGTGAATAAATGAAGACTCGGTACACCACTTGTGAAAGGTTGCCTACCCCTGTTGTAGAGAATTACAAATTGATTTAATAATTTGTTTCTGTATCTCCTCAGGTATCAAAATTAAGGTGACTGGACTATAATTCCCCAGATTTTCTGTTCCCCTTTTCAAAGATAATCTGGGAACTGTTAGCTATTGCTTCAGCTAGTTCTTTATGTACCCTAGGGTGATTTCATCAGTCCCTACTGATTTAAAAACATCTCACTTATCCAAGTATTCTTTAATATTTATCATGAACCATACTGCCCCTGCTTCGTACACCCATTTAAATACCTGGAAGATTCTGGACCTAAATAAATCAGCAATAGATCACCCTACAAGGTTTTCCATCTGTTGCTCAGAGTTGAGCAGTAGGGAGCTGTTAATTCCACAATAATATCATTGGAGTGAGTTCTTCCCAGTACTGGGGTATTTATTCATTTGAATATAAATCAATAACAGCCCTAGTTGTTATTGGCATAATCTAGTACATAACTGAGCTAACAGTGTAGGTTGAGAGTGCTGTAAACTCACAAGTATGGTATACAACACTATATATTTTGGTGAGATTGAACAGACTACTCCTGGGCTTGCTGCAGAGGAATATTTTTGAAGTGGAGGTGTGCTTTGCCTCTTAAAACAACAATCTTCCCTTATGTCTCTCCTTTTCCATCCCTCAAACTCATTTATAGAAAATGCAATTTCCCTAGCCATTCACAGGCAGGATGTTTATGGGAAGCTCTTAATTTCTATAGGATTTTAACATTCTGACTTTTAAATAATGGAATTCCATTACAATTACCTTTAGGCAAAGATAGCCAAATGGATAAATATAGCAGAAATTCTCAGTGCCATCTATTGACTCTTATCTGGTTTTTCCTTTGGACTGTTATTAATTAATGTTTGTACAGCACTTTGGAGAAAATAGTGTTAAGCATTATTCTCATTATGATTAGAGGATACACTTAATAGCTATTAAATATATTCCTATATAGAGCAGCTCTAATGAATTACTGCCTAATAGAAGAGGGTTTTTTGTTCTGGTTTGTTTTTTTAAACAGGAGATTTCTATAAACACTTACCAATTTTATTTAGCAATGCAGTGCTGTACATCTTCAAAGGGTTGAACAGACATTAAGTAATCTTCAGAAACACTCCTGTGAAGTACCATTATTCCCATGGGAACAGGGACACTGAATTACAGAGGTTTAGGCCAAAATTTTGAAGCTTGAACATGTAAAGTTACCCACCTACAGTCAAATCCATACTTTAGGCATCTAAATATATGGTCTCATTTTCAGAAACTCTGGCCATCCACAGCACTCATTGACTTCAGCTTTTATTTAAGTGCCTCACTACTGGAAACAAAGTTTTGACCAAAATAACTTGTGCAAGGCTAGATGTCAAGTCAGAGCCAGAATTACAGCTCAGAAGTTCCTGGCTTCTAGAATTGCAAGACAATGCTATAATGTTTACTTTGCAGCTTTTAGTCACTTTGGGCTAGACCTGCTTGCTCACACTGAGTAGTACCTTACTGCACAAGAAGTCCCACTGATTTCAACAACCTCACTAGTGTACTAAAGTACTATTCAACATGATTTAAAGGTATCATAATCTAACCCTCTATGTTTTAGAGGTAAGTGAAAACATTGTATAAGTTATTTTTCTTCCTGTTTTATCTATAAGAACAGCTGTTGGTGTGAGCAGCTCAACCCACAATGTTTCATCTCCTCTGTTTTAAGAAAACTTCTTTATCACATGCTACCCCAGAAATTGTACCTGATTATTTGCTCTATATCCCTACTATCTAGAGAGGAACAGAAATCCTGATTTAATTATAAATGTTTTCTTAACCATCAACTAGATAGGAAAATAATGACTAATCATGGCTTCTTAACAAGTTTCTATACTCAGCAAGATATATTTCCAGTGGTTAAGGCACTAGGATTTGGGAGAGCTGGGTTCAAGTCCCTGTTCCTCTACAAACGTCTTGTACGACCTTGGGTAAGTCACTTAGCCTCTCTGTGCTTAAGCTTCATACCTGTAAAATGGGGATAGTAGTGCTTCCCTACATCATAAGCATGTTGAGAGAGTAAATACAATAAAGATTGTGAGACACTAAGGTAATAGAAGTACCTACAACAGACTACAAGCAAACTGTCATTGATAAACTAAGTAGGCTCAAGTATGGCCAAACACTTGGACTGGAGATCGCTAGGGAAGTGGGCTAGTAAATTCAGTAGCTGGTACACTTCATTTTGCTCCAACAATGTGTTAGAAGGCAGTGTGTTGCTAAAGGTGCCATCTAGAGCTTTGTTGTGGTTTAAATCCAATTTTACATGCTGTTCAATGATATACTCACCCAAAAAGACTAAAATCAGCTGGTGCTTCTTTCTGTGGGGTGTCCCCACTTTCGGGGTGGGGGTTGTTGTTTGTTTTATTAATGTTTGTCTCAGCCCTAGAGAGGCATAATCTTCATAGCTATGCAGATGTTACTCAATCTATTTTATTCTTCTACCTGCCATACTCCAATTTCTACACTGCTCAGCTGTTTGTGGGATATTCAGTAACATGTACCCTATAGCTTTATGAAGGTGAGGCTGAACAAAACAAGAGCATTGATTACGACTAGTCTAAGCTGTTGATGAGTGATACCTCCAAACTGGTAATCCTGTTTTGATCCCCCTTCCATCCAGCCAGGACCTCCTCATATTTAGCAACATGGGAAAGGCAAGATACTTGTGACTTTATAATCCCCAGGTTAAGAACACAGCTGGTTGAAGTTTTAATTAATTTTTTCATTGGAAAAAGGGACATATTTGACCATCTCTAATTGAGAAGCAGTGTTTTGCTCACTTTCAAACATCTCTACCCTGGCACAAGTGCTCACTCAAAAAATAGAAAGTACTCAATACTTATTTTCGTTAGAGAAGCAAGGTGTATTGCAATTCTGCAACCTCTGCCTACCACCATACCTAAAACAGCTTTTGCTCATCCTGACACCCAACTTTGCCTTTCCACACTCCTGTTGAATAGTAGTTTACTGTTTACTCTGCCAGTAGTGTCATGGATTTCAGCAGAACCACTTGCAGAGTAAGCTATAATTAACATAAGGGTAGCAAAGTCTGGCCATTATCTTCCTCTAAAAGGAAAATGGCAATATGTGAAATCTCTAATCACTGTGTGCAAGAATAGCAAATTAAGTCATGTGATAGTACTAACAGCCTTTTACTACCCCACCCATGTCATGTGACTGTTGCCAGGAAATAAAGACAAGCTTCTTGGCTGCACTCCTGTATCTCTCACCTTTATTGCACTAGGGGTGCATCTACACTACAGAATTCTTTTGACAGCATGTAGTGTACATATATGCATAGTTCCCCTAGCATAGGTATAAGTAGCAGCTTAGTCAGTAAGGTGATGTATGTACCCAGAGTACAAGTCTGCAGTTCTTTACTGGCCCAATTCAGGCAGAATTTTAAAAATACAAAAAGCAGTCCTGGATACTCATTTCTGCAGTGGGATGTTAATAAAGTCTATCTGTAAAACTGCAGAGGACTTTAAGTCCCCTCAAGATTTTCATTGGACTAGCTTCTACCTGACAATCTGGCCCCTTTGCACGGCTATAATAGTGTACAGGCATGAAAACTGCTGGAAATTCCCCCTTCACCCCAGCTGAGAATTGCCCCCAGCACAGAGCTCTTAGCTGGCAGAAAGTCAACATGCCTTTATGCTACACTGAACTCCTGCTAGCCTCAGCTGGTGAACATGCCACCAGAGAACATTACCAGCTGGCAGGTTTCATAGTGGTAGCCGTGTTAGTCTGTATCAGCAATAATAACAAGGCGTCCTTGTGGCACCTTAGAGACTAACAAATGTATTTGGGCATAAGCTTTTGTTGGCTAAAAGCCACTTCATCAGATGGAGTGGAACATACAGTAAGGAGGTATAAATACACAGCACATGAAAAGATGGGAGTTGCCTTACCAAGTGGGGGGGGTCAGTGCTAATGAGCCAATTCAATTAAGGTGGAAGTGGGCTATTCTCAACAGTTGACAAGAAGGGGTGGAAATCACTTTTGTAGTGCTAATCAGGCCAATGTAAACAAGGTGGCCCATTTCAAACAGTTGACAAGAAGGTGTGCGTATCAGCAGAGGGGAATTAGTTGTTGTAGTGACCCATCCACTCCCAGTCTTTATTCAGGCCTAATCTGATGGTGTCCAGTTTTCAAATTAATTCCAGTTCTGCAGTTTCTCATTGGAGTCTGTTTTTGAAGTTTTTTTGTTGAAGAATTACCACTTTTAAGTCTGTTATTGAGTGTCCAGGGATATTGAAGTGTTCTCCTACTGGTTTTTGAATGTTATAATTCCTGATGTCAGATTTGTGTCCATTTATTCTTTTGCATAGACACTGTCCAGTTTGGCCAATTATGAAGAAATTGTAGCATGAGTACTAGCTAAATTCTGTACCACATTCATTGCTCACTCACTCCCCTGATAAGTTCTTCTCCCTATCATTTTAGATTTGGAGGGAGCCCTCTCCTGGATGCCACTTGCCCTTTCATAGGTTTAAAGGCCAAGACTATGGAGAACGAAACTGTTTCTCACTGCTAGATAGAGTACAGCTAGATAGAGTACATGTACATGAGCCGCCATCCATAGCCCTGGCTGCAATGTAGATGTACCCATAGCGAACTAGCCGAGGCTCTTGTGGTTCTCAAGATATCCATGCATGGGTAGGAGAGTGGTGGTATTCTGGAGGCTAGTCTCAGCCCAAGCTACATTTACTCAGCCTTCAGAACCCTCCCACAGAAATCTCTCTGCCAATACTGGCTCTTGTATAGGACAGGAAACAGCCCTAAATCTGTCTCTCCCTCCCTCTAGCCCAGTGGGTCTCAAACTTTTTTAATGGTGACCCCTTTCATATCACAAGCCTCTGAGTGTGACCTCCCTAATAAATTAAACACACTTTTAAATATATTTAACACCATTATAAATGCTGGAGGCAAGCGGGGCTTGGGGTGGAGGTTGACAGCTCACGACCCCCCATGTAGTGACCTCGTGATCCCCTGAGGGGTCCCGACCCCCAGATTGAGAACCCCTGATTTAGCCCTTCCTCCACTCTCAAAGCAGGGATTTAATGCATCCTCCTGAGGAGGGTACATCAAGCATGATCCTTAGCTCAACCTATTTCTCACTTTATACATTAAAAAACAGACAGACAATCTACACTTGAAGCCCTGGAACAAACTGCTTTTGGACTAAAATAGAGGTTTTAAAACCAGGAATATAGGTGCCTGATTCACCTCCTAATTACTTCAGTGTAAAGCAGGAGGAGCGCCATTTATAGTGAAAAGTTACACTGTGTCAAAGTGATGTTAGTGAGGTTAGAAGCTGGCAACAGGCGATATATTGGTGCTGAATGTAGCTGGGAGGAAAGGTTCAGTGGGTTCAAGTTATTATAGCAGGAAAGCTTGTAATGATAGTAGACCATGTGTAGGAGAGATAGGATAAAATTGTCAGATGCTTTTAAAATGTCATTTTTTTTCAGCTGCCCTTTCTGCACAAACTGTCTCTGGAGTTACAGAAATATCCTTCTGACCATGAGATTGTATGTATTAGATTTACAAACTATTATGCACTGGGCACAAACATTGTATTTTAATTTGAATGTGACTTTTCAAAATGTGAATGTGACCTCAGAGCTCAACAGTTGGCTTTGAGTTTTTAAAACCTTGTGTACATTGTCTAACCCAAGTTTAATAAAACGTATTACACTGGAAGTTGTTCCATGTTAATTACTCTAGATACCGCCTACTAAGATGCTGGCATATTTTCCTTTTACAACTGTTTATTTCCCCAGATTCACTGTAATATCTTCACAAGAGGCAAAATCCTAAGGACCTGGGGGTGTCCTTAGTCTTATGGCAGAGAGCTCAACCATGCCCTGCCTGCTTCTGAGATTGGTTAGGAGTATCGTGCAGTAAACAGCACAGAGGAACTGCTCAGAAACTTATAGGAGGATGAGGAAATAATGCAAAGAGCCATTTGCAGAATTTTCATTACCATTGTTGACAACACACAACCCAGCAAGAACACAACCTGACACTCAGATCCCAGGTTAAGTTTGCATTGCTGGCAGTTAGCAAAACCATAGTTTTTTCCCTTGCAATCAGATCACATTTGAGAGAAAGTAATATGAACCCAACAGTGCCACTTACATATCTAAGGATGAATTCTCAGTTACACAAAGGCTTTTACACTGCTCTGGTGGGCTGGTAAGTTATACCTACTCTAAGGCCCCTTTACACCCCTCTGGCCCTGTAAAAGACCTTACTGTAAGTGTAAATCAGGCCTTTACTTTTTAGTCAGATTACACTGCACCTGAAAATGAAACATCCCATCACAAGGAAGGAAGAAAGAGACTTACAATTCAGGTCATTCCTCCTTCCAGGTCATTCAGTGCTTAAAAGATGCAAGTCAGAACAACGGTAGATTAAATTATATCCTGGCTGACATGTCATGCTTCTCTGTTGTCTTTAGTGTTGTTGCAGAGGGACAGAATTTAACACTATGAGTGCATCACTCATACCAGAAAGTCTCAGTCAACATATGACTAATCTATGTCTTAGTGTGACCAGGTCATTTCAGGTCCTATAACAAATTACAACATGGGCTCCAGTAGGGTCAAATAAACACACATTTCTTGCCAGTAGCCATTGGCTATGATGGTCATATGCCATCCTTAATAAGGGTCCAAGCAGAGCAACAAACTCAGTCTCACAGGTTTAAAAAGCAAATACCTTAGCCAGAGAAAACAAAGCAAATGTAAAAGTCCCACACCAGGCTCCTTGTCCCCAGAGAAGCACCGGCATCTAGCAGTTTTTGGATACCCCCTAGCCCTAGGAAGTCCTTCTTTCAAGGAACCAGTACAAGAGATCTACTCCCTCAGCCAGTCAACCACTACTGAGGTGGGCTTTCCCCCCCTTTTAATTCCTCCCTCCAGGCTTGACATTACTCACAGCTGTAATGGAGTCAGGGCTGACAGAGACCACAGGCTCTCATTCCCCCCTTCTTGGTCAGCATGGGGTCTGTATACCACATCTGACACAGGTGCCGACTAACAAAAGTCTGAATATTTTGTGGGGAGAGAAGTTAAGATCAGCACTTAACATTAAATGACTATAAGTAATTGATACATTTTTGCTTAGACTATGCAAGAGAGCTGGACTAATGTGAGACTGCTGGGCTACCATGCCTACAAAACAACCGCTGTATTTTGTGACCTTTGGCATCCTGAGAATTGTGTTCACATTTAAGGGAGCCCACTGAGCTGGTAAGTTTGTATTTTCCTGCAGCCAGCTCAGCCCCAGTGTTAATACTGATACCACACAGCCACGCTGGAATCTTTTGAAGCTTGAGCTGAATTTAGATTCTTCAGGTTAATTTTTATCATCACGTTGCAGGTTTCTGCTTTGCTCTTTTTTAGAAACTAGGATAAATTGCATCAGATTCTGCAGATATTACCCTAATTAAACTTCTCTCTTACTCATGTTGAAAGCCCAGAACCAGATTATGATTTGCACTGCATTCTGGGGACACAAATACATAAGAACATAAGAATGGCCATATTGGGTCAGACCAAAGGTCCATCTAGCCCAGTCTCCTGTCTTCCGACAGTGGCCAATGCCAGGTGCCCCAGAGGGAATGAACGGAACAGGTAATCATCAGGTGATCCATCCCCTGTCGCCCATTCCCAGCTTCTGGCAAACAGGCTAGGGACACCATCCCTGCGCATCCTGGCTAATAGTCAGCAGAGACTTACCCTTGTGGAAAGGAGTTCCCCCGGTGTAAAAAATAAAAAACCAAGAAACCCAGCTCCTGTGGTGCCATGTAAACAGAGCTCTCTAATGCTGTTTTCTCTCTTTTTTAAACCAGATTTGCAATATTCAGAAGGTGCCCTTTTTTATTAGTGTTCACAGCAACATTATGCATAAGCTTCCAAGATTGTATAAGCTTTTATAAACTTCCAGTATTCTACTAGCTGGGCTCCTTGTAAGATGCAGCACATTAAATTATATTATGCAGCAAGGTCTCCTTTGTTATGGTGGAGCCACAGTGAATTATGCAGCAAACTGGGGATGATGAAGCAATGTTAACTGATCATGGAGTCATTCTACAACCTTTCCTTTTACTGAAATTATTCTAAAAGTGCATTACAGCACAGAAGTATATCACGAATGCATATTACATTAAAGTAAAAAACAGAAAATGTGATTCCGAGGTTAAGAGGACATTACACACTAGGGTGTGTGTGTGTGTGTGTGTGTGTGTGTGTGTGTGTGTGTGTGTGTGTGTGTGTGTGTGTGTTATATAAGTTCAACTGAAAGGTTTGGGAGCTCAGCAAGTGTAAATTAGGAGCTCTGTATGATAGCCACATGACTGCTTTGGGTAACACCAAAGCTCAGTGTTCAGTGGCAGAAGCAACAGGGACACTGCCTTATGAAAGTAAAGGGTGGCTTGCTGGAACTGTACAGGAGTGGAGCCACAGATAGCAGCCAGTTCCTGTAGCTCTCCCTTCCTTAATTAAAGCTCCTTTGCCCCCATTCCTCTAGGACAAGGTATGGCACAGTAGATTACTTCCTCTTACAGGGGTGCTGGAACAATTTCTATTGTGGAGGTGCTGAGAGCCACTGAACCACACTGCAAACCCTGTATATGATGGAAACCACTTCAAGCCAGGGGATGCAACCCCCAGAACCCCTAGTTCCAGCCCCTATATTCCCTTATTGTTGTTCTGAACTAGGAAGGATCTGCCTCTGTCTGGCTTCATCTCTGTTCCATCAAGGGCAGCAGCACTGGAGCAGGAAACCTGCTGAATACCCTACGATGGAGAAATCACAGAAACAGACCCACACAGACATGGGGAAGGAAGGCAAAATGAAATAAGTGTCCAAGCTCAGGAACTGAACTATACAGGAAATGGTCTAGGTTTTGTTTGGGCTTTTTGATAGATTTGTGAGGCACAAACAGATTTCTGTGAAATCTTTTCAGCAAAGTAAATTATGTGGCCATTTGTGTGCCCACATAATCTCATTACACAGGCAGCCCTGGCTACGTCACGGTGTCAACCTTTACTAATAAGGGTAGGCACAATGTTCTCATTCTAAAGCTAACCGCTTGACTTGCTATCAATCTAATTCATGCAAATTACATTTAAATATTAAACGGTATACAGAAAATATCCCTGTATAATCCACTAAGAATTATACAGGTATGTTGCCATGCCCATCACCATTTTGGTCAGACTTATCAGTTTCCTGACATAGCAACATGGCACTCAGATCCTCAGAATGAGAGACAAGGAGAGCCAAAGCCCCTGAAATGAGGGATGTGATGTGGACATCACATTTTCACTGCAGATAAATCATTGTTTCCTGAGCATTAAACTGTTTCAACTGCCCTCGGAAATTTCTTGGGAGGTATTTGTCCATAAACTATCAACTGCCATAGCACAATATAACAATGAAAGGCAAAATCATAAACAATAAATTCACTGTTAGCATTTCCATTGCAACTCAATTCTTCACATTTTTCTTAGCCTTCATCAATGAGAGTCAAAGATTTAGACACTTGGGATTACATAGTTTTGTATAGTAAAAACCCAATACACACAGGCATATTTATGATTTAGATTATTCTTTTTTTTTTTCATTTTAAGTGCAAACTTTCATCATTCTAGGAGCTACAGGGTTTGTGCCACAATCACATTCTGGTTTTGTAATTCTGCTTTGCACAATTCACGGCTGCTCTCTCATCCTGCTGGAGATGGGTTTTCTATAGGCAGCATAGCAGGTCTCTCTCTCTCTCTCTCTTTCTGGGGGAAGCTTAGATGAACTGTACACACCATTACCAGAGTCGTACTGTTGTCTCAGGTTCTTGCTCACATGCTCAGGGTCTAACTAATCACCATATGTAGGGTCAGGAAGAAATTCTCCCCAGGTCCGATTGGCAGTGACCTTGGGGTGTTTACACCTTCCTCTGCAGCATGTGGGTGTTGGTCACTTGCCAGGATTATCTGGGTATACCTCACTTAATCATTTCCCTGACATTGCAGGGGTCTTGGGTTCTGGTGCACCTCGGTCTCTCCTATTCTCTGCCAGTAGCACATAATAGTCTAGTCTCTTGTGGGCTGTAATACTTCGGTCTAATTTCAGTTGTTGGGTTGAGTGTGCGGGTGCTGTTGTTGGTGGCCTGTGATAAACAGGAGGTCAGACTTGATGATCTGGTGGTCCCTTCTGGCCTTAAACACTATGACTCTGACCCTTTCATCATGCTTTGTGTTCGTCTCAGGGCCCAATTTACAGAGGTGGAAAGTCTGTTACTGTACTTTACTAGAAAGTCTGGCTCTTTAACTCAAGTTGTAGAGATATGTGCTTTTAGCTCTGGAGGTCCCTGGTTCAATTGCCAGTGCTAGTCAAGGTAGTAGCTGTTGTACTACCAGCTGCTAAGAAGGCTCGAGAAAGCAGCATTCAGGCCATCTTGTTATCGGTCATGGAAGAGGAGGACAGGATGGGGGCCATGAGAATAGAACACTTGGGAGGTATGGATTGGAAAAGTACCATTAATGTAGCAGCATCACCAATTCTCACAACTGTATCAGGAGTTTTGCCATACTTCATGTTTTTCTGACCAGCTATAGCTTCTGGAGTCATGAATACATGCAAATCTCAGATTTCATTTAAAAAAGAAAAACGAAAAAGTAAGGTACTTCTAATCAGAGAGAAAGGCTTGAAAATGTGATTTTAGTACAATCTAAAGTGTCAAAAACCAGAAAGTAAATGAAAATAATTCAAAGTGTACTGGGTTATTTTTATTTGGTGGGGGGGAAGCAGGAGTGGGCTGATCTCATGATTTTTAATCCAGACTCATGACTTTTTGGAGGCCAGTAGTAAAGATGTAGACTTGCTAAATCTCAATAGTTCAGGACATAGGAGATGCTGTGGCTTCAGCATGTGAAGAACCAAAGACTAATTAGAGGGAAGTGGTCAGGATTCTCGGTTGACCAGTTGGTATCCACAGAGATCCTTGAATGGTCTGAACCTACTTTACTTGTTGAAAGAATTGTGTCCCAATATCAATTTTATCAAAACATTTAAACACAAATAAAATCAAGAAAACATATCACCAAAACTGAGCTACCATTAATAATATTAAATTAACCTAAAAATGGAGCATTACTTCAACTATGAAATCAAAATCATGTCAAGATCAAATCAACCAAACAAATTCATCTCAATATTTGATTGGAATTAAAACAAATTAGTTAAATCATCAAATTATTACCAAAAATAATCATCCTTATATATTTGAAGAAAGTCTAAGATGGTGACTGTCCTTTTGGTTATAAATCCAAAGTAAAGAATTTTACCAAAGTCAGTCGACTCTATGATTTAAAGCTGCCCATTGGTTTATTGAAACCAAATTATTTAATGTCTAAACCACAATCTCAGAGCCAATTATAAAGCTTCTTTCTTAGCTACCACATAAGAATAGAATTCTAACCCTTTCCTCCTCCCTCAGACTTAATATAAATACCCATAGACTCATAGACTTTAAGGTGAGAAGGGACCATCATGATCACTTAGTCTGACCTCCTGCACATCGCAGGCCACAGAACTTCCCCCATCCCTCCAGACTTTAACAAAACACTCTTGATAAGCAGAAGTTTGACAACTATTTACCAGAAGTTACAGGTGACAATTTCAAGCCTCTTAAACATAGAACACAGAATACATTCAAACAGTCTAATGTGTAATTTTTTTATACAATATCTAGCACTGTTTAAACCAGGGAAAGTTTTCTTTCTGTTGCCTTCCCTGTGTGGACTTCCCAGGCTCATGCACACAACCACACTTTCACACCATAAAAATTAAAGAATATGAAAAAGCTGAGAAGCTTCCCAGCTAATAAAAGCAGAAAAAGGGGGAAAAAATAGAATACTTAAGATAACAGGGGTTTGCAAACTCTTCAGCTTGTGTAGTCTCTTGGAGAATAGGGACTAGAATTGCAGGCAAGGAATCACATGGTGATGTTCTGCTGGCACAGGACTTCTTACTAGTGGACCTTCTTCAGGTGGAAGGAGACCTCACCAGCCTTTGACCAGCCTGTTTGTGGATGTCATAAATTCCTCTCTCGCCCTGTTCTGTCAGGTGACTTGTTGACCCTAGGGATGATGCCAGGACTTAAATTATCATAGAGTATTTCCCAGAGTCCCCCATGCATTCCCCCTCCTCCCCCAACATGCTATATTTGAAAATATTTACCGGAGCTCCACTCCAGGCAGCTCTGGCTGAATTTAAGCCCTGGATTATGCTTCTCAGCCTTACCCTTGATACTTCTGGTTTGCAGCTTTGCTTACTTCTCCTTAGAGCACCTCCCTCCAAGGTCTTCTGACAAATCAGATGTGAGGCCTGCCCTGGAGCCATGCAGCTTGGTCAACTCAGATTTGAATTAGGTCATCTTTAGCTAGTATCAATTTTGGCTAGTCTTGTTTGTGACAGGTCCCCCCCGGGGTGCCACCTGGAACGGAGGTACAGCTGAGCCCTCTGTGTCACCAATCTGGGTTCCCTCTTGCACTGTGACATTGTGACAAGCTGCAAAGCCCTCCAAGCTTGTACTCACACCAACATCCACAGGCAGGGACCACATGCAGCTGTGTTCATGAATGCTCAGGCCAGCCACTCATAAACCCACAATAGAGAGGCTACAGCCAAAATACTCCCAGCTCCCCAGCCTAAGACCCCAGAGCTGTACCATCCTGCCCTGGTCAAAACCCAGCCAGTATGAATTTATTGCCCAGTCCATAACTTCTACAAAGGAAAGTGGACGTGAACCAACTCTTGATCATGAGCTGAGTTTTATCCCCTTTGCATTTCAAACACACAGTGTTTAGGTAAAATGTAAAATAGATTTATTAACTACAGAAAGATATCTTTTAAGTGATTATAAGTGATAGCAAACAGATCAAAGTAGATTACCATAAGAAATCAAACAAAATCGCAAACTGAGCCTACAAAACTAGATAGGATCTGAATCAGTAATCTTTCACCTTGAATGATGATACATACAGTTCACCAAGTTTCCATACACAGGCTAGAAATCCCTTTTGCCTGGGACAAGCACTTCCCCCAGTTCAATCTTTTTCCTCCGATACTTTCAGGTGTGTTGTTGTAGGAAGAGTGAGGTACAGTCATGATGTCATTTCCCCCTTTTATATCTTCTTCCAACTTGCTGGAAAGCTCTTTTGCTGTGACCTGGGTCAAGCAGTTCCCATTGAGTAGTGCTATCTCTGAGAGGTTATTGTACACAGTTCCTGGGGTAAACCTTGTGCTTGTGTGCATTTCCTCAATAAGCCATTAACATTCTTTGGCTTATCTATTGTTGTACCTGAAAGGCTTCTCCTGAAAGGTGTGGGTGTTCTCAACCTCACAACATGTTTCAGTAGCCCATAGAATCATAGAATATCAAGGTTGGGAGGGACCTCGGGAGGTCATCTAGTCCAATCCCCTGCTCAAAGCAGGACCAATCCCCAACTAAATCATCCCAGCCAGGGCTTTGTCAAGTCTGACCTTAAAAATCTCTAAGGAAGGAGATTCTACCACCTCCCTAGGTAACCCCTTCCAGTGCTTCACCACCCTCCTAGTGAAATAGTTTTTCCTAATATCCAACCTAAACCTCCCCCACTGCAACTTGAGACCATTACTCCTCATTCTGTCATCTGCTACCACTGAGAACAGTCTAGATCCATCCTTTTTGGAATCCCCTTTCAGGTAGTTGAAAGCAGCTATCAAATCCCCCCTCATTCTTCTCTTCTGCAGACTAAACAATCCCAGTTCCCTCAGCCTCTCCTCATAAGTCATGTACTCCAGCCCCCTAATAATTTTTGTTGCCCTCCACTGGACTCTCTCCAATTTTTCCACATCCTTCTTGTAGTGTGAGGCCCAAAACTGGACACAATACTCCAGATGAGGCCTCACCAGTGTCAAATAGAGGGGAATGATAACGTCTCTAGATCTGCTGGCAATGCCCCTTCTTATACAGCCCAAAATGCTGTTAGCCTTCTTGGCAACAAGGGCACACTGTTGACTCATATCAAGCTTCACATCCACTGTAACCCCTAGGTCTTTTTGTGCAGAATTGCTGCCTAGCCATTCGGTCCCTAGTCTGTAACAGTGCATGGGATTCTTCCATCCTAAGTGCAGGACTCTGCACTTGTCCTTGTTGAACCTCATCAGATTTCTTTTGGCCCAATCCTCTAATTTGTCTAGGTCCCTCTGTATCCTATCCCTACCCTCCACTCCTCCCAGTTTAGTGTCATCTGCAAACTTACTTAGGGTGCAGTCCATGCCATCCTCCAGATCATTAATGAAGATATTGAACAAAACCAGCCCCAGGACTGAGCCTTGGGGCACTCCGCTTGATAAGGCTGCCAACTAGACATGGAGCCATTGATCACTACCCGTTGAGCCTGATGATCTAGCCAGTTTTCTATCCACCTTATAGTCCCATACATAGCCAAACTTCATATACGATAGCACATACAATCCAACCAGATATTAATGTCTAACAGATCAAGATTTTTAGAACGATATCTCACAAGGCATACTTTGTACTAAACATATCATAATTATATGACAGTGGTGAATATAGGGGTGCCAGGACGTCACACCATTTAAATCAGCAATTTAAAATACATTGTTTTGCATGACAGACAGACATCTGTGACCTCCCAAAATATCAACAATCCAGACACACAAGACCACTTTTGAGGAAAGTGGCATTATCTTATCTGGGTGAAAGGAAAATAATGTTAGGTCACCAGTTTATGGAAAGTTCAACATAAAAATTCTATAGAAAGAGCTGATTGAAAAAAATAACATTCAACATTCTCTCACGAGCAAAATTAAAAATTCAAACTTATGATCAGTTATCAGTTTCATCACCTCCAGTTCCAACTCAGAAACAAGGAAATTACAGTAATTTCTATTTTGGGGCTGAACTACAGGTCAAACAGTTTATCTTCAGGAATCTTCATGTTGATAGAGAAAAGTTACTTTAAAGCCTATCAAGATGAAAGCCCACAGAACATGAAACTTGACATTTTATGTAGTGTCTGTATTCCCATATAAGCAATTCCTCTCACAAAAAAAGAAGCAGCCAAATTCTCTTTTGGAAATATGAGCTTCATGATTTTTTAAAAACAAGAATATTAAACATCTAACTGCAACATGTATTTCGGCCATTCAAGGGTAACACCATCTTGTGATACAGCATAAATCCCTCTGTGCAGTACTCATTTTACACATAGGAAATGTCCTAGTAAACTCAGTACTTTGGTACATTAATACTGTGAAGAATGAAAACAGAGACTTGGAAGGGACTATTCATAAAGTAAAAGCAAGAACATACACAAATATTTGAAGGATTAGGGCCTTATGATGGAATCTAGTTGCACCATAACAATAGGGAGGGTACTGGCTCTCCATAATATCCTGCACGTACTTAAAAAAATCATGACTGTGCTCAAAATGAGCCAACATATCATTAAAAAGTGGTAGTAGAATATTAGCAGTTGATACAGTTGTCATGAGTTTTCGGTATTGATATTACCATTTTAAAGGTTCAGACAGCTCTGTCATAAATGCTAACCAGAGTAAATGTACTATAATCATATGATGATACTGTGTGTTGATGAATTGTAGCAGAACATGCTAAAAGAAGGCTCTACGCTTCCTAAAGTCTTTTGTGACACTAAGCGGTAATCTCAGTTTCAGGTGTAGCCCATAAGGTCAGTTTGCTAGCTTGCTGTATTGCATAATATGTTTTCTTTATTGGTTTGATTCATATTATTTTGTTATCATATCCTATTATTAGTGAATCATAGTATTTTCTTGGGTTTTGGTTATGTTGAATTCCAGTTTATAGTATTCATAGGAGTTATTCATGGTTATTCATAATAGTTAGCTGTAATGCAGGTAACCTACAGGCTTGTATCCTGTATGCTTAGCTAGAGAAAGTTAGTATAAGTGTTTGTAACCTTTGGCATAGATAAATGGCCTACGGTCTCCCCTACTTAACTTTGGGGAACCGAACAAAGAACTGAATCTGTTTACCTTAGGTCTGGAGCAGACTGGTAAGTGCAGGGCACACCGCAGAACATGGAAGTCATGAGTTAGGCCAAGGGTAACGGTTTTGGGAATGAGATAATCAATACTAATATGTATGAATATATGCCGTAATATGTTAACCTATAGAGTAAGTGTACCTGAAGATTTATGTGGGTGAGGAAATAAGATTTGGGCATGGTAGGTTGGGCCTAGATTCCAGGAGTGGGCAGTACTGGAACCCTATAAGAGGGCAAACAACCATGCAAGGTCGTCACTTTTTCCTATCTTCTATCAAGCTATCAGTTCAGCTTCGCAATACAGCCTAGCTACTCAACACTTTAACCTAATCCCTACCAATTTGGGAAGCCTGGACCATTAGTTCCTCGGGCATGCCAGAGACAAGGCTGGTCCTCTGTCTCCTACTACCAGGTCTTTAGGGAAGGGTGTGAGGGTGTGAGTATTCTAGCTTAATAGAATAGAATAGAAATGTTACCACCAGGGGTCAAAGAATTGTATTACTTCTTTGTGACTTTGTGTTTTGTAACATTTATTCTTCTTTCGTTCATTTTAATAAAGATCTTAACAAGTTAGTATTGTCCTCAGTATAACTGTCCTTGCCATACACCCTGAAAGTCCTCTCACAATATTGAACTCTCTGTGTTCTCTATCCCTGTAGCCTGAATTGGGACAAGAACTTAAAATATCTTCTGATCAGATCAGTGGTGAGCCATAATAAACTAGCCCATTAATTCAGGTCAACACAGGAACATTTTACAAGTGTCAAAGGATAGCTACTGTTAGCATAATTTTCTGGACAACTAATTATATTTTATGTAAGTATCATGGATGCCTCAACATACAGTAATGTAAAATATAAGAAACTAGTGGCCTCTTTTGGGCTGTCAATTTTGGTTCGACACATTCCTGGAAGTTTCATCACATGACGTAAATTTTAAAATTAATCTTTAATTCCTGGAGGGTTGGCAACCCTAGGCCTCATTGTATGCGAGTTGACTTTATCCCTTAATCATACAGATTCAATACTAATTACAATTAGATAGAAAATATTTTTTTAAATAGACAAGTTCCATTTTTTAATCAATTTACTAATTGTGTCAGGGTTGTCTGTGTAGTCAGCTGTCCTCTTGGTCAGGTCCTGCTGCTTCAGTCTCTCTTTTAGTTCAGAGTGTCCAGATCTCCTTAAATGGGGTTCATCTTCCTTGTCAGTAACCCCATAAACCTGCCCCCATAGGCATAGGGGAATCTGTGGTGGGAAGGGGGACTAGGACCTGATGATCCATTGGATCCTGGTCCAAGGCCCTGAAAGTGCGATTGCACCAGGATGGTCTATGCTCGGCCCACCTTCTTCTCACCTTCCCTGGGACACTTCCTACCACAACCAATGCCTCAGTTTGGGGCTGCCATTTAATCATAGTCCTTTGCTCCAAACCGCAGAGTCTCAGGGCTGATGCAGGTAGAGTTGCCAACTTTCTACTCACACAAAACTGAACACCCTTGCCCCGCCCCTCATCTGAGGCCATGCCCCTTCTCCAAGGCCCCAGCCCTGCTCACTCCATCCCCCCTCCCTCTGTCACTCACTTGCTCATTGTCACTGGATTGGTTCAGGGGGTTGGGATGCAGGAGGGGATGAGGGCTCCGGCTGGGGGTGCGGGCTCTGGGGTGGTGCCGGAGATGAGGGGTTTGGGGTGCACGAGGGGGCTCCAGGCTGGGGGATGGAGCTGAGGGATTTGGAGTATGGGAGGGGGCTCCAGGCTGAGGAAGGGGGTTGGGGTGTTGGAGGGGGTACAGGCTGTGGGCTGGGGGTTGTGGGTTCCAGGGGTGGGTCCAGAAATGAGGGGTTCAGGGTGCAGGAGGGGGCTCCAGGCTGGGGCACGGGGTTGGGGCACAGGAGGGGGTCAGGGGTGCAGGCTCCAGGCAGCGCTTACCTCAGGCAGCTCCTGGAAGCAGTGGCATGTCCCCCCTCCTCTCCTACTCGGAGGCACGGCCAGGGGGCTCTGCACGCTGCCCCATTGCAGGCGCCATCCCCACAGCTCCCATTGGCTGTGGTTCCCTTAGCCCCACTGCACCACCATCCGGACTTTTAATGGCCTGGTCAGTGGTGCTGACTGGAGCTGCCAGGGTCTGTTTTCGATCAGGTGTTCCAGTCAAAAACCGAACACCTGGCAACCCTAGATGCAGGCAGCCCTTTGGTCCCCTCACATACAGTTCTCAAAAAAAGACTCACTGACAGACCTCCTTAGTAAGAGCTTCTTCCTCTACTGTTGCAGAAAAATGACATCCTGAAAATGACATCTCTCCTCTCTGTTGCCTGGGCTGCTGAAGCTTTCTTTATACTGCTCCTTTCGCCAGGAGCATGCCTGGCAGTGCTGAGGGGCAGAGCTTTCCAGGCCCAGCACTGCTCCAGCCTTTCCCCTGCCTTCGCCTTAGTGTGGGGTTTGTAAACCTCATCACACTAATTAAATCCTTGAAGCCGGGTAACTAGCTGAACAAGCGCCCTATGCTGTATAGTTACAATGAAGTTGTACTTACAGTATGAGTTTCAGACTGATCAAAGTGACTGGAGTAAAAAAGTTTGACATAAATTTCAAATGATATTTCAATTTGCCCTATAATTATCAATTTGATTCTATATTGTATTGTATTGTAGGGTTGTTTTGAACAGGAGGATTCTGTACTAAAATTGCCTTGTTTAATTCCACTTTCTTGGTTTCTTTGTTATATTCTTTTTCTGGTTTTGTACATATAATTATGTCTCAGGTACACTGTTGTAAAAATTAAGTCTGGAATGTCTGCTTTGGTATTTCAGAACAGCTCATCACCAAATTGCTTTCTCTGGTGTCATATCTGCCTGAAACCTTCTTATATGGTGATTGATTGATTCATTTATTTATTTGCAAGATCAATGTTAATTTTCTTTCTCAGATAAGGAGATGAATACCATCCTTGATTCTGCCTTCTGATTGTTGGCAGTCTTACTCATCCCTTTAGAAATATTATGTAAAGTGGCAGTGCCTTTTTGTCCAGCATTAATTTAATAGACAAAATCTCACCCAAGAGCTTTCCATTTTAAAATATTTCATTATTTTAAGGCCTATTAAAGTGTCAGGTTTAGAAAAAAAAATTAGCTATCCTACTAAAAATATTTTATAGTATTAATTAATACCAGGGATGGGCCAAAGAGGTAGTATGTGAATCTTGGTCCAGAGAATCTAGGATTTAAGATCAAGGTCAGATCAGAGTTAGGGTAAGACTTGGCATTGAAAAATGGTGAGTTATTCACATGAGGTTTAAGCAGTAAATGGTTGAACTCTCATGAGATATGCTACTCTTATGAGATTCCAGTTTTGTCCAAACCAAAATTGGAAAACAGGACCCTTTCCATTTTGAACTGACTGGGAAGCAATACTATAGGGGTGAATTTGGATCCAGGGATTTAAATCTGAACTTTTCCTTGGAATTCAAAGGCATTCGGACTCAAGTTTCTCACTTTTGTCCATCTCTAATTAAAATGGAAATATTTAAAACAAAAGCTAATTTTATTTTTACTATATTTTCTGTTTGCTTACTTTTTCATTTCTCTCAGTGTGGAAAATGAAAACTTACTCTTGTCTCTGGTCCATTTCACATTTAGAATTATTATTTATTTAGTGTAGTGTGACAGGGTGTACTGACCCCACACTGGTGAGGGGGGGTTATGGAGTTACTCTGGACACAGGAAGCCATGCTCTCTTGCCACTGCTGGGCATGCTCCCAGTGAAGAGTGAGTTCAAAAGGGAACAGCTCAGCTTGGTCTGGGCTGACCAAGCAGAAGAATGGTTGGGTGCTACAGCCTTCTGCAGAGGAGCTGCTGAGGCTCACAAAGGCCAGGACCAGGATCTACAGTCAAGCCACTGCAGACCCTTCAACCACGGGGGCCGAAGATGCTCAACAGCCACAGGCAGGGAGAGACTCTCTGGAGGGTGGCCCAAAAGATCTCTAAGGGGACCCAAAGAGAGATTGGTGGCCCCAGCAGAGGAGCCAAAGCCAGGGTAGGAAGTGGCTCTGGGAGCAGCTGTAGGGGCGCTTGTCTTCTAGGCTCTGCAATTTGAATTATTATTTCTTTGGGCCCTGGGTTGGAACCTGGTGGAGCAGGAAGGGCCTGGGTTCTACTACCCTCAGTCACCGACTCTCGCCACGGGGTGACCCAGCTGCTGAATCCTGCTGCTAGGCAAAGCAACCACTGATTCCCACCACTAGACAGCACAGTCTGGAATCTCACCACTTGGCCATACTGCCGGCCTTGGACTCAAAACCCCCTTTGACATGTGGGCATTTGTACGTCACTCATCAATGTTGTATCAGGATGCACTGTACATGGCTTAAACTGAGACAAAAATAATCTCTCTATATATATAAATAGGGGGCTAATTCCCTTCAACTCTCCTCAACATGACAAGCTTTTAAGACTTTTTAAGACACATAGTACTTGAAAAAAGGTCAAGAAGATAAGTCAGCTAAGCTGGAATTTATAGAAATGCCTGGACAAATATTCTGAAAGTGGCCAGGCTTGGACCTAGGCAAACTTCTAGCTGCAGAAAATTCTGCAAGCAAGGGCTTGCTATTGAGAACACCAGGCCCCAACTTCCTTTGACTTCACTCTTTGGGAGGTGAGCATAAGCCTTTTAGATGAGAGAGCGAAAGAGAGAGAGAGAGAGAGAGAGAGAGTGTGTGTTTACATCCAGCTGGTCTCTAGGCCATCTAGGGATCTCATGCCCTAGCACGAAGCTGCAGTGTTTGAGTTGGGAACACTGCAAGGGAAAACTTTTGTTAAAAACTGTTCCCACTCTAATTTAGAAAAAAAATCCTGTAAAATCCTGTAAGCATTCCTATTGGTGTTAGGTTTTGTAAATTCTTGTTTTTGCAATGCCTAAATGTTGAGCAACATTTTGTCTGACATTACACATCCCCTCTAATGTAGGCACAGCGCATAGATTCATCCACACTGGGGATTTGTCAGCATAGATATGTCACTGGGAGGGATGGCTTTGTCACACCCTTCACCGACATAGCTATGCTGGTATAAAGCATATGCGTATGCAGGTGTATATAAATCTGAAAAAGGTCAGATGCTGTGGAAATTCTCCACAACAGAATGAAAGAAATTAGCATTGAAAAGATAGATGCGTCTGTATTCTGGTTTTGAATTACTCCTTCTCATTTTTTTATACTTGTTTTTCTAGTTAATTGAATGTTACGATGCCCAAACCCCAGTCTAAAGCAATCGCATTCAAGCATTCATAAGGTTTTTGACCACCTCGACTGGCAATCAATTTTTGGTCGTTGTTAAAGACAGGTTTTGCTGTAAACATAATAGTAAAAGCTGGATTCTCAAACTGCGAGGCTGTTGTTCAAAGGGAGATGAGAACAATTTCCAAGGAAGGCAAAAGTTTGAACAATGGCCATCAAGAAGGACAATAGTTCTTTTCCCATAGCACCCCAACGATAATGGTACCTTTCATAATAAACTTGGGGTCTCCAGCCTCTAGTGAGTCTGACAAGGGATCAGGGGACTCTCCACGCCTCCTACAAGTGCAA
Source organism: Emys orbicularis (assembly GCF_028017835.1). NCBI lineage: Eukaryota > Metazoa > Chordata > Testudines > Emydidae > Emys > Emys orbicularis. The sequence continues at coordinate 26,794,472 of NC_088685.1, read as the reverse complement.
GGGCAGAGCCCTGCCCCACACAATACAAGGGCAGCGCCCTCATGCAGAACAGAACAATTTGAAGTAGCCTGTGTAATTAACTCAGAAATAGAAAGTGTGAGGAGGTGCAGATATACACAATGTTCAGTAGAGATTATGCACCTGCTGCTAGGAGCTGTGCTGGGAATTGTGGGATAGATACTCAGAGGTTATTGCAACAACTCTTTAGAACTGTGTTCAGAGGCAAAAATGGAACATTTCTAAACCAATCTAGCTTTGCTATTGTGGGTGCACTGAACTGTTTGTGCTTATATTGCTCCTATCTGACTAGTTTATTAGTAATGGCTCAGTTCTCTGCCCACTATCTCTTCACTGTCAGTATGTGATATGCGTTCCCCTCTGGGCTTGATCCAAGGAAGATGAGCATCTGCTACAGAGCCCTGGCTCTTTAGCTCAAGCTGTAGAGCCTCATGCTTTTAGCTCTGGAGGTTCAATCCCTTATGTGTTGGCCAAGATGGCAACTGTCACGTAGATTGGATTTAGGGCTGGAGAAAATTATAAACCTAATACAGGCTATTCAGAAATGAATACTTAGATGAGTCCCAATTTGATAAGCAAAGAGTAAAGCTGACACAGCAGAATGAGATATCAGGCTGCTCAGTCCTTTCTATGGGTACGATTTTCAAAAACCACAGAGAGCTGGCAAAACACTGCTCCCACTGAAGTCAATGCTACAACTCTCATTGAGTGGAATGGGAGCAGATCAAACCAACGCTGAGCACTTCTGAAAATCTCTGTCTAACATAGAATTTCAGGGGTTTCCCTGTGATGTCCCTTTCTTTCACACTTGGGCCAAAAGCTAGCACTAGGTATAAGCAGACTAAGCAATTGCTTAGAGCCCCAAGCAGCTCGGGGAGGGGCAGGGGGCTATTCACTTTTTATTATAAGAACTTGCCTGTTTTAGTATTGGGGGGGCAAATATATTCCTGCTTATGGCCCCCAATGGGCTAGCACCGGCACTGCTTTGGCCCCAGACTATTTAAAATGTTTACAATATGAGAAGCCTATGTATTTTTTCTGTGATAAGAGAGTGAAAGTTTGGGAAACCCTGAGCTAGAAAAATACCAGCCTAGCTGTTTCTCCACAATTAAAGTAGGCAGCAAACGTCAAAATCATGTTCTCCGAAAGATAAATGTGAACATCAATTTTCAACATTTAACACAACCCAGAACCTAATGCATTGAGGACTTAGATTGATTTGCAGCCAAGTAATAAATGAAATTGAATGATTTGATTGAGTCCCTCTTTTTTATGGAAAACATTGTTCTCTTTATTTTATTCTTTGATTTCTGATGAAGTTCTCTATCTTTAATACTGGAATGTTATAGTTCCGACATTAAAAAGAGAGACTACACATAAAACAAAGCAATAAAACACAGAATAATTTATAAAGGAGCAGTTCTTCATTGGGACTAAAGGCCTAAAAGAAAAAGGTGGGGGAGTTTGTTTTCCTTCTTATATCTACAGTCTACACAATGCAGTTAGAATATTATATAATTCTCAGTAGTAAAACAAAATACCTGCATATGCTAAAATGCAAGCCCGAGGGCTAAAACTAACCCTTTAGATGTTTATACCGGTTTCGCATTGAAATCAATGGGATCCCTGCATGTACAGCCCAAGGTAGAAATCATTCTTTGTTTGTGATAATAGGAGAGATTTTACAGGACACACCTCCTCTGTATATAAGAGCATATCCTTAGCCTATCATGCAGCCAAAACACCAGGCACAGCCCATGTCACTGGCTGTGGGGTACATACACTTCTACCTCCTCACCGTTTCTGCTCATAACACACAAATGAAGAACAAAGCAAAGCTGGGTTTATAGTTGCTGTGTATTGCTCGACTGGTAAAAAGCAACTGTGGACTGGTTATTCTGGTCAAAAATGTATTATGTTGTAAGCCTGCTACATTAATAACCTGGACTCAAACATGTCTGAGCTGGGCTACTGGATAGCTCAGGCAATTGATAATGAGATAAGGAACTTTTCACATTTAGGCCCAGTTCAGTCACCACATCACTAAAAATATCACAATTAGTACCTTTGCAGGTAGTTTCAGAGAGACCAAGGCTTTAATAGGCCTGTTGGTGCTTCCAGGTCAGGGTTGAGGCACCTTTTCAGACAATACTGTATACGGACAAGTCTGAGCTGCCATTGGCCATGTTCTATGGATGAATAGCAGATTTCATTCTCTCTCTTTATCAATCTTACACCTTTCACAAGCACTAAATTTTCTCCTTAACAACAGTGAATTATTTAATTTAGGAAAGTGGCTGCCAACCATGCATGTTAATTATGTGCCAATAAAAGTTTCATTTGGACATATTAGACTGACAATATGTGGTAGCTACATGGCTATCTCTGAAGTAGTTCTATTAACTAAGGATTTTCCAGGTTAGCTTTGAAATAACTGTGAACACAATGGCTGCAGAGACTTTTCTCGCGGGACTTTCTTGTGGTCCGTTGTATTAGTAGTGTCAAAAGCCAATATAGCAGGTTGAAGAATCCCTAACTGGTTATAGAGCTGCTGCAGTCTGCTATGTAGGCTTTAGAGATGACTTCAGTCAAAACTCAAGATCCAAGTATCCATGAACTTTACCACGTTAGGGTAAGAATACGAATTTACATCTGGTTCAAATTTTGCTGCTGACTTCACCTCCGAAACGGAAAACATTAGAACTGAACACCCCAGAATTTATGGTGTGTTCAGAATCCAGATCCAGATTTTCATCAGGTTCTTCATTGGTTAATGCTTTTAAGGATTCCTTAAAAACCCATCCACACATTATATCTGAGCTATCAGTCCTCATTCTCAAAGGAAACTTGCACAATGCTTTCAAAAGACGAGCCTGGGAGCTGAAATTAATTACTCTGCTAGACACCAAAAATCATGGACCGAACAGAGACACTGGATTATGGGTTATTACACTAATCTGTAACCCACTAACCCCTTCTTTTTGTCCTATGACTACAGACATGTTAATGGGCCACTCTACCTTGAATGGTCCCTTACAATATGTACTAAATACTTACGCTAAACAATTTGTTCTATCTTGCATTTAGCTGTGATGCTGGGATTTTCTTTCCCAGAGATGAAGCAGAGCTCTGTGTGGCTTGAGAGCCTGTCTCTCACCAACAGAAGATATTACCTCACCCACCTTGTCTCTCTAATATTGTGGGACCGACAAGGCTACTGCCATGGGCAGCTGGTGACCCGGCCATTGGGGGAGGCTAGCCCCTGACCCCTCCTTTTGTGCCCAAGGCCCTTCCCCTCCCCTTATGCCCTCCCTCCACTTCTTCCCCTCCTCCCCTGCAGGAGTCCAGAGCACCTCCAGCGCCCCCAGCCCCGGTGCTCCAGGTGGCACGGCCGTATCACCCCCAGGACCCACAGCCCCAGTGCTGTGGGTGGCCCAGCAGTGTGGCTGCAGCACCCACAGCACCAGTGCTCTGGGGCTGGCCGCCCAGCACACAAGGGCTGGGGGTGTTGTGGCCATACCGTCTGGCCACCCTTGTGCGCCAGATGGCCAGCCCCAGAGCACCAGGCGGCGTGGTCTGAGCGCCAGGTGGGCAGCATGGCCCCAGCAGCAGCAGGCCAGCCAGCCCAGGCCAGAGCACTGGGAATTGCAGGAGGGAGCCTGGTCTAGCGGTGGAGTGTGGGCGGGGCCATGCTCGGCTGTTTGGGGAGGACCGCCTCCCCCTGCCTAAGATACCCACTGCCCATGGCTACAGCTACACTGCATACATCCACAAAGTAGACAGTATTGGCTTCTGGCAATCATCCACATAATTAAACGGGTCCTCAATAAATTATTAGAGTTTTAAAGATAGAATAATCATCATGTAACAGTGTCCTATGCACCTCCATGTGACTCTCTTCTTATAACATTTTCTAATATGAATGAAAAAATGATCTAAGAAAATTAATTGACAAAAAACAAACAAACCTATATTCCACTAACAGAAAGTCTGAATAATTCCAAAAAGTAAGCAGAAATAATGGGAAAGCTGAAAGGTTAGTGCTGATTAACCATATTGCACTATGGAATTGTATTACAAGGGGAGTTCCAAAAAGCAGACAATAGTTATAAAGAATATTCAGTACTTGTGCTTTAGATAGTTAGAGATGTAAGCAAAGCTCTTTTACAACTCTTGTAAGTCAGTAATTTTGACGCCCTTTACAAAACCGCAGACCAACAAAATAAAACTAAACTGGCAACTTTCTGTCTTCTGACAGTGTGGACACAGATGGTTCAGTAGCTAAGTATACTCAGAGCCTCTGTCATTCTCTGTGCCTTTCCTGATTTACAGCTGCACAAGTACTTGAAACCATTTTATGCTACAAGACAGTAATTGCATGTCCTTTTTTGTGTTTACAATAGGGATCAAAGGAAGGAAGAATAAACACTCAATTTGTTTCTTTTTAAGCACTAGAATGAACAGCACCACATTTCTGGGTTAAGTGCAAGCTAAAGGCTGAGACACTCTGATCGCAGATTAAGGTTCCAGAACAGAAAACTACTTCTTTACTAAAACAACTTTGATAAGTCTTGGAATACTGGGGAAGTTCCAGAAGAAAGCTAATGTTGTGCCAATATTAATAAAGGGTAAACAGAATGCTCTAGGCAATTATAGGCCTGTCAGTCTGCCATTGATCCTGGGCAAGATAATGGAGTAGCTGATACAGGACTCGATTAATGAAGAACTAAAGGAGTGTAATGGAATTAATGCCAATCAACATGGGTTTATGGAATATATATTCTGTCAAACTAACTTGATATCTTTTTTTGATGAGATGACGAGTTTGGTTGATAAAGATAATAGTGTTGATGTAATATATTTAAACTTCTGTAAGGCATTTGACTTGGGAACATATGACATTTTGATTAAAAAACTAATATATAAAATTAACATGGCACACATTAAATGGATTAAAAGCTGTCTGATAGGTCTCAAAATGTAATTGTAAATGGGGAATCATAATCGAGCAGGTGTGTTTCTAGTGGGGTTCTGCAGACAGCGGTTCTCCGCCCAACACTATTTAATATTTTTATCAATGACCTGGAAAAAAATGTAAAATCAAAACTGACAAAGTTTGTGGATGACATAAAAAATGAGGGAGTGGTAAATAATGAAGAGGATAGGTCACTGATACAGAGTGATCTGGATTGCTTGATAACCTGGATGCAAGCAAACAATACGCATTTTAATATGGCCAAATGTATATGTATATATATAGGACTAAAGAATGTAGGAATACTTGCAGGATGCCCCCTCTATCCTGAGAAGCAGTGACTCTGAAAAAGATTTGGGGCTGTGGTGGATAACAAGCTGAACATAAACTCCCAGTGTGACCCTGTGGCCAAAAAGGCTAATGCAGTCCTGGGACGCACAAATGGGGAAATCTTGAGTATCAGTAGAGAGGTTATTTTTTGGTACTGGTGTGACCACTGCTGGAATAGTGTGTCCAGTTCTGGTGCCCATAATTCAAGAAGGATGTTGATAAATTGGAATGGGTTCAAGGAAGAACCACAAGAATGATGAAAGAATTAGAAAACATGCTTTATAGTGATAAACTCAAAAAGCTCAATCAATTTATCTTGAAAAAAAGAAGGTTAAGGGGTGACTTTATTGCAGTCTATAAATACCTACATGCAGAACAAATATTTGATAATGGACTCTTAATCTGGCAGAGAAAGGTATAACTCAGTCCAGAGGCAAGACAAATTCAGACTGGAAATAAGGCATTAATTTTTTAAGTGAGGGTAATTAACCATTGTAACAATTTACCCAGGGTTGTGGTGGATTCTCAATCACTGGCAATTTTTAAATCAAGAGTGGATGTTTTTCTAAAAGATAGGCTTCAAAAAATATTCTGGGGAAGCTCCATGACCTGTGTTATACAAGAGGTCAGACTAGATGATCACAACAGTCCCTTCTGGCCTTGGAATCTATGATGTGCATTATTAGGTTGATAGATTAGGACTGGAGCCAGCCTCTACTTTTATGGTGCAGTGGAATTACTAGATGTCATTAGAAGGACTGGTGCTAACACTGCAATACTCAGTAAGGCTATGTCTACACTTGAAAATGAGATTGTGATTCACAGGTCTAGTAGATATACTCACTCTAGCTGTCATAGAGCTAGTGTGCTAAAAATAGAAGTGTAGCTGCAGTAGCATGGACAGTGGCATGCACTGACATGGGCTAGCCCCCTAAGTACAAACCCACCCACACCCAGCGGGTACATAGTCGGGGCAGCTAGCCCATGCTGCCACTCACCACCATCCAAAACCTCATTCTTCTAAAGCTGAAGAAAGGCTTCAAACTTTGGGCATTCATAGAACGTTGGTGTTCTAGCTCGACCACATTAGGTTTTTCTGAGCCTCTCCCAGGTTTTGTGTAGCCTACATTGGGAGAATTAAAAGCCAATCAATGTCAGCTCAGTGACTCTCACATTGGATTTCTCTCTGCATTAAGCTCTGCTATGGTCTGGCTAAAGTCTCTCACCAACAGCTCACTCCACCAGAGATCAGGCCACCTCATTGGCCTTTCTGAGCAATACCTTGATAGCTGATCTCTGCATAGAAGTAACATGGTTGTCTGTATATAACTTTTTCAAACATGATGCCATCACTCAGGCTTCTCATGGCAATGCCAACTTTGGCAAGTCAGTATTACACTCTTTTCAGATGATCCGAAGTCTCTCCGCCTGTAAGAGAACTGCTGATGAGTCACCTGCAGTGGAATGTATATGTGCACAATCACCCGAAGCCAAAAAACAGTTACTTATTTGTACAGCAACTGTTCTTTGAGATGAGTTGTGCACAGATATATTCCACCACCCTCCCACATTCCCCGCTACTTTGGACATTAGACCAAAGGAATGGAGTGGTGCGAAGGAATGGAGAGGATGGCAGTGGACACACCCCTTCATGCCCTCAGCCAGGCCCACAAGAACCGCACGGGTGCACGTGCTACCTGATTGTACTGCTGGCAAAAGTCTCCAATTCAAATGCATTGGGCACAAATATACCTGAAGTGGAATGTATATGTGCACAACCCATCTCAAAGAACAACAGTTACTGTACAGGTAACTAATCATGTTTGTTTGTTTGTTTGTTTTAAGACGGGGTTCCCAAACTTTTTCCCTGAGGCCCAGCTGTGCAGCTGCAGAAAGCACTGCGGCCCACTTCTTGAGGAAAATTATTAATTGTAATTATTACACACATATAAATTATAACATTATAAACAATGTACATGTTTCCTTTTCATTTTAATATATACACTTGTCATTATAGAAATCCCTAGCAATATGCACTCGAGGAAATGCTTCAAGATCTTTGAAACTAAACAGTTTTAGTAAAACTACACTTTAAAAAAATATTGAGAGCAAAATGCAATGGTCAAACAAGAAAAACAAAATTTTGTATAAAACTGAACAATAAGTAACACAACGTTAACAAAATTGTTAAAACACATTGTGTTATTATTTGTTGATTTTAACACAAAATAGTTGTCCAACTTTGAATACTATATTGTGTTTTCAATTTTTTTAGTGTAAACTCTGAATTTCTGTGCTGTGTAAGTAAAGACCTAGCTCTACTGTCTACTAATTAGAAAAAAATCTAATATTGTAAATAAAAATATAAAATAATGGTTATATTATAACACACTGAGGCAACAGGTACTCATCCAATCAGGTAAAGGAGAATCCAAACTTCAAGTATGTGTCATCATATAAAATTCTTACCATTTTCTTTATTTTTTTGGCTGGCTCATTTTGTGTAGCTCTAGATGGTTCAGGACTTTCATTATCTTCTCCACCAGTGCACCCTTCTCATTTTTGAAAAATAAACCGATCCATGTCAGATTGAAATACTGCTTGCTATTTTTACAGTTGTAAATGGCAGGCTGTGTGCCTGTTGCTAGGTTACCTAGCAGTGAAACCCATGGTTGTACTCCTGAAAATTAAACTTGACATATTGGCGCTAGTTTTTTAAAATAAAGAAAGTTTTTTTTCTATTCTCTGTCCAACATATACAGCTCAAAACATTACATTTATGTAGCTTTTACTTAGATTACATGAGTCACATGGAGTTAAAGATTTACTAAAAGCTTGACTGGAGAATGCAGTTGCACCAGCAGATCACCTGGAACTGTGTTGCAGCCCACCTTTGGACCGAGGCCCACTGTTTGGAAACCCCTGTTTTATGAATACAAAGTGTACAAAAAATTATGAGTGGCAGATAAATTCCTAGCCTGCTCATAGAATTATAGGCCTAGAAGAGACCTCAACAGGTCATCTAGTCCAGTCCCCTGTTATACTGCTCTTCACATGCATGTGGTTTTTACATATAATTAACAAACAATAGTGTCAACCAGCCAATAAAAACACATCTTTGTTAGTGACTCCACCAAAATATTTTGCATCTACAGTCTTAAAATATGATGTGGGGTAACAGGGATTTGTAAATGGGTTTTTTGAAGTATGTACAGTACACAGTCTGCAATAAAGTAAAGAATGTCATATGTTTTTTTAACTGAAGACAGACAAATACTGAATGGCCAATTCCAGCAGTCCTTTGGCAGGCAAAATTCCCATTGAAGTCACTGGGATTTTGCCTGTATTAACACTTCAGGATTGGGGCCTTAGTAACTTTCTATTTTATACATATGTTCATAAAGCATCCTCAGTAAAAATTATTCTATACTTGTGCAAATAAAGATGTTATAAGAGTAGATGAATAACTGACTAATGTATATAGACTTTATTTACCTACCTCATGGCACAGACACAATACAAGTGATCCATATGGATAAACCGAACAACAATGTACCAACTGTCCTTATTCTGGTATCAGTTTTCACACTATGAAGATAAAATGCACCTGACCCATAATTTTATAATGGTCATTTAGGAACAGAATTGGGGGAGCAATTGTTATGAGTTAATTATCTCATCAAGCCCATATAGGCAATGTCAGAGCCACTGCTATGGAGTATTGGTATTTAGTTGAATTAATAAATAATTGACGGTTCTCTATGCCATTTGTCTTCTTTTTAATATCAGAGGTCAATATCCCATTAATGAGGGATTTAATAAATGACTAATAATAAATCATCTGCGTATTCTACAACCAACAATAGTTCTGAAGAGAAAATGCTGAACACTAATGCTTCTGCAAAGCCTTTATTTTTTAAGATAAATTGAAGTATAGTGAAAGTCTTGAACCAGTGGGCAGACTCACCAGCCGGAGAAGAAAAATAAAGTCCTAGATACCGATCACTTCACAGCCTTTCCTCTGGGTTTGCTTTTATCTCCGAAAAACTCTCAGAGTCAGAACAAATCAACTCAAGCTACTGGGCAATAACCCAAGCCCTCTCCAGCTTGCATCAGTAGGAAGAGCAGAGGACACAACCATACTTTATAGTAGCCTTCTTTCCCTCTGCTTCCTCTTTCCTTTTATGACGTAAATGCTGGAGCACCTTCACATTGTGTCACTAAGGCCTGGATCCACAAAGGGACTGAAGCATTACAACGCTGAGCGCATCTGTGCCTAACTTTTAGGCACCTAGAAAATCACAGGAACACTGTGATCCATAAAGCCTGAGTTAGGCTTTATAGGCTCCATGTACAATAAATGGGGAGAGAGAGGCACCTTAGAATGCAAGCCACAAAAGCCAGCACACTCAGTGGGGAGCTGCCACACTCAGTGGGGAGCTGCCTAAGCTAGCCCTCCCATTCCAATGACAGAGGTGTGTCCTAAGCTCTGCCCCTCTCACCAGTGTGTAGGCACCTAAGTCTGGGCTGCATATCAATCCATGAATGGGAGCCCATCTCCCGGCAGCTTAGGCATCTAAGTAGTTTCTTGTGGGAATAAGTTAGGCACCTTCCTCATTCTAGACAAAACAGGCCAGGGAGGAGGTGGTGATGCCACCCATCAGTTAGCAAACTCACCTGGGATGTGGGAGACTCAGGTTCAACTCCCCCCTCTCTGCCTAATGAAGATAAAGGATTTGACCAGGTGCCTTCCCCCACCTTTCAGGAGAGTTCTCTAACCGCTGAGCTATGTGATTTTCCAATGTAAGGGTTCTCTCAATCTCTCCTGTTGACGCTGTTCCACTGCCTAAAGACTGCTTGGCGCAGAGGGAGTGGACCTTCGGTCTCCTACCTCCCAGGTGGGTGCCCTAACTGCCGGACTACAGAGTCATTCTCACTCTTGCTCTCTGTTCATGTTTACTTTCATAAAAACTTCAAAACATAGACCAACATTGACAGTCACAACGAGGACAAATCACAGATACAAAAAGAAATCATCCAAACCCTCCACGCCTCGGACACTTTTCCCTGCAAACTAGACAGCCAATCCAGTATCATTGGCCCCCATGCTGGTCACCATTCTGACAAACTCATTTGTTTTTTTCTCCACCATTGCTAACAGCCAAATAACTGCACAAATAGTGTGAACTAAAGTTTCAGGTGAGTCATTCCGTACCTGAAAATAGGTTGAACGTCGACTCTGCCATAGGTTGTATAAAACCACTATGTTAACAGCAGCCAGTCTCAAAAGAAAGTGTGTGGCAAATGTCTGATCTTCCTGATTGAGATAAATGTTGAATCCTTTGACATCTGAAAATGTCCAAAAGCAAATTGTCCACAAGTTTGGCTACACAACAGTGGGACTCTCAGTTTTAAGGCCAAAAAATCCCAAATGCAGATGTCAAAGGAGTAGAATATAAAACAGTTTTTCATTGTCTCCTCTACTTCAGAGTAGGCTTCCCGGGGGCCGCCTATATCTACTATGTGCTTCCCTTGTAGGTTAACTCTGACATACAATTTACCATGAAACACCCACCACCGTATATCCCTGTACTTGAAGAGAAGTCTATTATTTCAAACAGACAATGCCCCACAGAGAATCTTCTGGACAATTCAGTGCTGCTAAATGGTGTTCTCAAAAAACATTTCTAAAGCACCACTGATATTGCACTCTCCTAAACTGTGACTCACCATCATGGAATGCCTTTGCCTACATTTGTCAATAGAAAATGCATCTTAAAGCAATTTGTATCTAAGAGGGAACCTGCTGGGCTGTTGCAGGAAAAATACCTTTTTAGGGGCTGCATCCCCTTTTTCCCACCAGTTGCCCTATTTCTTCCCCTGTGACATTTCCCAGTAATAGTGGAAAATAAGTGGCCATCCCCTGGCCCCTGCTACATGAATGCTATGAAAATTAAAAAATAAAAACTGCCCCATCAAGAAAGCTTCAGAGCATACTATCCCCAAGCCCCCTTCTTTAACCGGCAGGTAGACTATACTTCCCTTCACTAGGTTACATTTATTGCCCCAGACCATCTGAAAAAAATACCCCTGTCCATCTGACCAACAATTTTCCTGAAGGAAAATATGCATATGTCACATAAATGCAAAGAGGTAACAGGAATGTTTTAATTAACATCACCCTTTCTGCCAAAGTCAGGGTCCATCTCCTGAACCCCAGCACCTTAGCTGGGGTTTGGGCTTCTAAGTACCTTTATGGATCGGCACCAAAGTTCCTTTATTCCCATTGCTTTTCTAGAAGAATGAGAAAGTTTGCTGAAAGGTGAACCTTCTGATGTACAAACAAGACCTGAACCAAAAGACTTCAATGGGCTTTAGATCTGGCCCAAGTGCAAATATAGAATTGAGAAATGGGCATGGTAGTGGCCAGTTACTCAGAAGTAAAGCCTTTTTGTTCAGGAAAGGAAAAGGGCATTTAAGGCATCCTCTAGACATAAATATTTCTGTCTGGGGAAAAAAAACAGAAAAGCAGTCTAATTGGAAAAAGGATTTCCAGTGTATATAGCATGACATATTGCCTTCCAATGGCCATATACAATTCATTAATAACCTACGGGCTACAAGTATGGAATTGTCAATTCGGATATCAAGACAGTGAATACATTTTAAAAACACTCTGTTAAGATAGGTGTCAGGGATCCTAGCTGAGCCCAGACAGAGTTTATTGCCCTCAGCTGATTCAGCTAATGAACCTGGACCCCTGATTGGCTGAAGACTCCAGCAGATGTATTCTTAAACCCTGCAGCAGCAATGGGTATTGGGCTACTCAAGAGTGTTCCATGCTTGCAGCTGTGTTTCTGGTCCTGTTCCTGTCACACAGCTCTTTCCTTGCTCTGGCCACTACCCCTGCTCCAGCTGATACTGTGGCAGTGACTTGGCTCCTGGCTTCCGCTCCTAGCTCCTGCTTCTGCTCTGGTTGATATTCTGGCTGTGACCCTTGGCTCCTGACTCCTGGCTTGCTCCCTGGACTTGGTATCTGGCTTCTGAGCATGGCTCTGACCCTTGGATCCTGTTCTCTGGGTCTTGACTCCAGCTCACTCCCTGGTCCTGGTAACTCATCTCCTGGTTTGGGTTCTGTCCACTAGGCCTGGCTACCCTGCTCCAACCTCTAGGCCAGTCTCCCAACCTGACCATTAAGGCAAGACAGCCCACTGCCTGGTCCTTAACAAGGGACCTTCATCAAGACTATATACACCTCTACCCCGATATAACGCGACCTGATATAACACAAATTTGGATATAACGCGGTAAAGCAGCGCTCCGGGGGATCAAAGCAAGTTCGATATAATGCGGTTTCACCTATAACGCGGTAAGATTTTTTGGCTCCCGAGGACAGCGTTATATCGGGGTAGAGATGTATTGCTTCCTATGCATTTCACAATAATGGCAGATTACATTTGAAGAATACTCTTGGGAGCAGGGCTCAAACAGAAAATCTCTAATAAGGGGAATTCTCTTTCCCTTCAGTCACACTTATGTGTGCATTAAACTAATCACTTTTTTCATATCCTCCGCTTGGCCTCTGGAGGTGGAGGAGATAAAACTTCAGTGGATGCTTGCTGTGGGCCAATAGGAGGGGTAGTGGCAACTGTAGTATTCTTCCTCTTTCTCTAGGGCCTGCAGAAACTCCTCCACGGAGGTTCCGGAGGAGCTGTATACACAAGTAGGGAAGGGGTTAGGATGGGGGCTATCTATATATCACCCCTCCCCACTAATCATACCATTACTACTTTCCTAAAATAATGCTGTTGGAAGCTTCTTCCTTCCCTGACATGGGATTCCCCTGTAGGATGGAGTTACATGGCACTGGCTGTCAGGGAAGTCCCTGGCAATGCAACTGCAGCAAAGCATTGCTGGCACTGGGCTGGGACAGTGATCAAGGGGGCAGAGAACCAGTGCAGAAGTAAAGTCTCAACTAGCCATGGCCTTCACTGATCTCTTGAACAATGCTCAGACAATATGGTGATGAGGCCATATAAGTAGTTTTCAGGAGATCTGATGATTGGGGCTGGGGGCGTGTCAATGAGGGTATGCAAATGATATCCCCAAAGGGCACGATTCCAGGGATTCTCTGTACAGGAGACATTGTGGGATTTCCAGTCCCAAATACTGGTAACTGATGAATGTGACCCTTCATTTATAAAAAGAGAAATTATCCCCTCCCATCCCAAGTCCTGTTTCAGACCACTAGTGAGTGATTTCATGAACATTAGGATACATAGTTTTGCTTATTTTTGTATTTTCTTTAGCTAATTTTTTTTTCAACAGAAGCATAGCCTATGACACTAATATTCTTGGGATAACAGAAAACAAGTATTGGAGACACAGCAATAGGCGGTTATGAAAGGGGTATTACCGAGAATCTGGAAAGAAAGGCTGCCAGGTTTTGTTTGGCAGCCACAGTATATATTAGAAAGCACTTGTATAGAATTGGGTAGCAATTTAAGTTCTGCCAAGTGTGTCATTGATCGCTTAAGAATTGTCTTCTGAAAGAGGTAAGCAATGTAATTTTTAAACTTTCTATAAAATGGAAAAGGTTTAAAAGAGTACACTGACAGCTCACCTGGTGAGGGCCACAAAGAATGGCCTACATCAAATGTGTTTTTCCATTTCATCATTAGATTAACAGGAGAAGAGAGCGAGATCAGGAAAACAATCCAAAACAAAATCCTATGTGCTCCTGACCCCATAGTGATGTTTCTGTGGCCAAACTGTTGTCTATGCAGCATTCATTGCAGGATTAGGAACTAAGCTTACACTCTCCTCTGGGTCTCCTAATATGTCTTGTCTTATCTTTGTCTCTTTCTCAGAGTCTGATTCAATTCCTACTTAAATCAATGGGAGTCATTTCTTTTTACTTCAGAGGGCGTTGGATTGGTGCCCTCTATCATAAGCTATTTGGGGCAAGGGCTGTCTTTATATTTGTCTCATATGCCATTCAGCATAATATTGATCTTTAATAGTAATTGCTCAGTAACTCAGTTAATTTAAACTTGATGCAACAACTGGTAAGATAGTCATAGAGTTCAAGGCCATAAGAGACCACTAGGTCATGTAGTCTGACCTCCTATATTTCACTGGACACCAGCACCCTCACACTCAACCCAACAACTGAAATCACACCAGAGCATTACAGCCCATAGAAGACTAAACTCTTATGTGACCCAGGTAGAGAATAAGAAGTACTGAAGTTCACCAATGCCTGAGGCCCCTGGAATAGCAGGGAATTGATCAAATGAGATCTACCCAGATAATCCCTGCATGCCATGCTGCAGAAGAAGACAAAAATCCCCAATCTGACCTGCAGGAAAATTCCTTCCCAGCCCCACATATGGCACTTAGACCCTGAGCATGTGAGTAAGAACCAGCCAGCTAAGCACAAGATGATACTTTGCAGTTAGTTTTCTTTATACGCATCAATGTCTGTTAATAAAAAAACACTATTGGGTTTAAAATGTTGTTGTAAATAGTATTGCGTACTACTCGGAATGTCGGGCTGATGTGCCTCATCATACAAATCTCTTTTTATTATTCTTGCTACTGAATACTAAAATTGTTTCTATGTGGACATTAAAAGGTAAAAAAAATACTCAATATACTTTTCTAGAATTTACTGTTCTCACAAATTACCTGATGGCAAAATACAAAATACTGCACACTATCAAAGATAGCCTGTTCTATAATGTTTCCCCATACAAGTATTCCCCAGTGAAATGAAGCTGTGCAGAGTTACCATAGCACAAGATGATGGACACTTGCATGAATCAGCAATAATGTAATGCATGCATGCATATGATCTCTCTGATTAGTGAAAAAAAATAGGATTTGTTCAATGCACAGACTCAAGGAGATGGGGATTTGCACCCTCTTGCACCTGTAGGGGCAGTTGCACAAGCAGGGGTATTTACCTTTGACAGAGGGCAGACAGTGTTACTGCTTCATACTCCTGGGAGTCAAAGCTAGTGGAGGCTGTCCTGGAGATACGGTCAAAAAATTCAGACAATGTCCTTCTTTCTGAATGGCACACTCTAGCACCAGACGCCTTCCACAGAAGGACTGCTCCCCATGTTGTGTTCTTTGGTGGCTTGTCTCCAGAGTAGATTTTATTCTACAATAGCAGGAATTTATTTTAGGAGAATAAACAAGGATTGTGATGCAGTGGAGCTTATGCACTGCAACCCCAGCATTCAGGACTAAGAAAATTGCAAAGCACACTCTAGCAGGAATGTTTAATGATCTAGTCACTAATCTGCCTTTTGTGGAAACTCTTATTCTATCTGATATTGTATGGGACTGAATTCAAGATAAAAGTTTATGTATTGTCATTAAAGGGGATGTGCAAAACCATAGGGTTTTAATTGCTGCACCTTAGGGAATCTACATGAATGTATGTGAAGGAACAAATTTCATGACTAGAGAATTAATCATACTTTCTACTCGGCATTCAAGCATGATCTAGTATGCCCCAACTTTAAATCCCATGCCCGTGTCTGCCATCTTCCTTCTCCTTGGCTCCTTCAAGATTTCCTTCAGTCTAGATTCTGGTATCTTTCCTTCACCAAAACGTAACTTACCAACGTCCGAAAGCCTCTTCCTGATTAAGTCAATATCCTCTCTCTGCCTCCCCCTAAACTTCCCCTTCTCGTGGCTTCGGTAACTGTGATTTCTGAATATTCTCCTCTTGGCTTTCCAACTGCTCCTTCTGTTTCACTTCCAGTGGTTCTTCCTCTTTCCCTTTCCATCTGTAGCATTCTTCTTCCTTTCTCAACACCATAATATTTTTTCCTTAATCACTACTCAGACCATGTCCCCCTCTTGATCAAATCCATCCAACTAGTGCCCCTTTACTATCTGAATCAAAGTTAAGATTCTTGTCCTTACCTTCCAGGCACTGCACAACATTGTTCTCTGCTACATTTACACTCTCTTATTATATCTCCTCCTCTCTGCAGATGATGCCAATCTCTCTGCTCTTTTTATTTCAGTGTTCCCCTGTTGTTTTCCTACTTTCTTCCATACTATGCCCTGTGCCTAAACCTCTCTAAGACAGTGTGTCAAGCTCCCACCTCTCTTCATTCAAAACCTGTCAAAAAGGTCTTTTGCAAGGCTCACAGACACTAATTCATGTTAATATAATCCCATTACCTGACCCATTCATAAAATTATATGAAAAAGTAAATTAAACCCCATTCTAACATAGCACCACCCTCTGGACCATCTCTGATCTTATCAGCATTTTATATTATAGGCTCCTTGAGTCATGGATCATGTCTGTTTTAGTGCACCTAGCATACTACTGCTGCTCAACACATACAAATAATTAGTAATTGATAATATATCATAGAATCATAGAATATTAGGGTTGGAAGAAACCCCAGGAGGTCATCTAGTCCAATCCCCTACTCAAAGCAGGACCAACACCAACGAAATCATCCCAGCCAGGGCTTTGTCAAGCCGGGCCTTAAAAACCTCTAAGGATGGAAATTCCACCACCTCCCTAAGTAACCCATTCCAGTGCTTCACCACCTTCCTAGTGAAATAGTGTTTCCTAATATCCAACCTAGACCTCCCCCACTGCAACTTGAGACCATTGCTTCTTGTTCTTTCATCTGCCACCACTGAGAACAGCCTAGCTCCATCCTCTTTGGAACCCCACTTCAGTTATCTGAAGGCTGCTATCAAATCCCCCCTCGCTCTTCTCTTCTGCAGACTAAATAATCCCAATTCCCTCAGCCGCTCCTCGTAAATCATGTGCCCCAGCCCCCTAATAATTTTCATTGCCCTCTGCTGGTCTCTCTCCAATTTGTCCACATCCCTTCGATAGTGTGGGGACCAAAACTGGTTACAATACTCCAGGTGTGGCCTCACCAGTGCCAAATAGAGGGGAATAATCCCTTCCCTCGATCTGTTGGCAATGCTCCTACTAATACAGCACAATATGCCATTGCCCTTCTTGGCAACAAGGACACACTGCTGACTCATATCCAGCTTCTCATCCACTGTAATCTCCAGGGCCTTTTCTGCAGAACTGCTGCCTAGCCATTCGGTCCCTAACCTGTAGCGGTGCATGGGATTCTTCTGTCCTAAGTGCAGGACCCTGCACTTGTCCTTGTTGAACCTCATCAGCTTTCTTTTGGCCCAATCCTCCAATTTGTCTAGGTTACTCTGGACCCTATCCCTACCCGCCAGCGTATCTACCTCTCCTAGGGTGACCAGACAGCAAATGTGAAAAATCAGGACAGGGGGTGGAGGGTGATAGGAGCCTATATAAGAAAAAGACCCAAAAATTGGGACTGTCCCTATAAAATCGGGACATCTGGTCACCCTAACCTCTCCCCAGTTTAGTGTCATCTGCAATATATGCAGATCGGTGTTGTGGCTGGCTAATTTCTTGGTATTCAGATAGTGGTTAAGTCTGTGAGATTGGACTTCACCTATTTTAGTTCTTGAACCTACTCACTCCTATGGAACTGGGTGAGCAATACCCTCTCGAGTCACTTACAGTGTCTCAATAGGAACTATGCTGACAAGTGTGAGAGAGGCACAACTAAAAGAAATACAAATCAACTAATTGCTAGGACAAATAATGGGAGTAATCTGGTAAAATGTAATGACTGCTGAACTATTTACATAAAAGCTGATGCAGGCATATACCTCTGAAGCTTTACATTAAAAGTCATGTGACCAGTATGGAAGATTGCTCATTCCAAAGACAAACAGTTTTTTATTTCCTGGATCTCTCAGTAGTGGTATAATATTCCTTGCATAATTTATTCTCAGAATAAACTATATTGTTCTTAATTAAAACATTGCAGGATTTTCAATGCAATCTCTATTTAGCAACCAAATCGGCAAAATTACCTCATTCAATACATGAGATGAATTTAGACAACAAAGGCTCCTTTTTGCCATCTGCTACATGCACACAGCTCTCTCAGACTGCGTATGAGTAGTCAATTAGGGCGGGATTTGACCTTTTAGAGCATAAAATAATTAGGAACAAAGAAAAGCCCATCCAGTCCATTCATAGTTTTTCTTTCTCCATTTCACAGCACCTTTTATCCTCTTTCCACAGCAACAATTATAAATCCAAATTCTGCTTTCCATTGCACAAGTGTACTTGAATTATTACTGATTTACACCAGTTCAGTGGCGAGCAGAACTTACCTCATACATCGATGTCTCTTGAACTCAGATCAATCTTTGTTTCACTTACTTTCCCCACTAATTTATACCACATGATTAATATCCGTCATCAGACTTCACAAGAGACCTAAAATTAAATTAAACTATCACAATATGTATTACAAAAATGTATTGAAAGGCTCAAATGAATAAAAGGTCCAAGTTCTACTACACTTTGTTTAGGTTTGTCTTTCAAGTATCCAAGGAAATTATTTCCCTCAAATACTGCTTACAAAGTAGTCAAGTGTTATGCTTATGATCAATACTGATACATTTCACCAAGGGAGGCTGTGGAATCCCTATCACTGGAGCTTTCTAAGAACAGGTTAGATAAACTCCTGTCAAGGATGATCTAGATATAATTAATCCTGCCTCAGCATGGGGGTATGAACTAGATGACCTCATCATGTCCCTTCCAGCTCTACTTTTCTATGATTCAATTATTTATTAGAAGAAACATATTTTAAATAGCTTCCCTACATCTCTGATTTGATTATAATTTATTTAGAATTTTAAAGTATTTGGTTATCATGGCCTGATTGTCACATGCAAATTATATCTGGTTGGAATGTTTAGCATTGGTATAAGGAATATGTTTTGAGGGCTTTTAAATACGTTTTGATGCACAAAACACAATCTGTTGTAAGGAGGGAGGGAGGGAGATCAGAATATTGAATTTAGGCTTAATAACATTCAATGGCTAAAGTTTTAGGCTTAATAAAGTTCAGTGGAAATGTAGTTTTTCTACCATGAAGAAAGGAGTACACTTGAGAACTGTTAATCCTTCACAGTCCACTTTAATGTAATCTCAGAATGAATATGTATATTGATATTTTCCATACCAGACAGTTAAAACAGATCCCAAGTGGCAAGATAACATTCCCTATCATTATAAAATTAAGTTCAACTATTCTAAGTACTCATAGGAAGTTGACTGACTCAGCTAAGAAAAGCTTGCTACCTGGAATACATTTTACTCTAATGCATAGATTTTCATACTTCATTACTACAAGTCTTCCCTCACAAAAGGAAAAACTTCAGCTCTCTCCTGATATCAGCAAGTAGGGAAGCCAGTGCTAGTTTCAGTTTTCCCTTCCTAAAAGCCCAAAGGATTTCCAACTGTTACTCCCCTTATATCACAAGGAGCAGATAGCTTCTTGGATCATGGGCCACTGCTACCCTTAGTGGGTTCTCAGATATGAAGTATTATCCTTCCTGTCCTCTTAATGGCCCCCATCCTAAGCCCTTCAGCTGGTTTTAATGGACTTTAGACCAATCCTTTATCTCCTATTAAGAGTTCTATCCGCCCTTCTTCTTGACGTGAGAGCTTTGCTTTCCAGCAGAGCTAGGAACTTCCTTCAGCACCTTCCCACCCCTATCTCACCTGAATGGAGTATGTCTCAGCTCCTCCCCTATCAGGTCCACTTCTTCAATGGCTGGATTTAGTGCTCTGCTCTCCACTCTGCCAATATGCTTCAAAGAATGTGGAGTGCCAATTGCAAGTGCTGGAGAAGTGGCAACTGAGAATGTGACAGGGTTCCTCGGTGCAACTTGGATTCTGGGACCGCTGAGCCCTGTGCCCCACCAACCTAGGGTATCCCTCTCATAGTGTGATTGTAGCGGGGTGGTTACCCGCTCCAGCCCTGGGAGAGGGCTAGGGGCTAGGAGAAAAAGACCAAGCTGATTGGGGAAGGAGCTACACCTGGGCCACGCCCCAATCAGGGCAGCTGGGCCTTCTAAGAAGGCCAGGGCAGCCAGAAGCTGAGCAGAGTCTCTCCTCTAGCTGTGGAGGGAGACAGGCCTGGCTGCAGGGAGCTAGAGAAGGTACCTGGAGTGGAGCAGGGCTGGGGGAAGGCCAAGGAAGCTGGGGGAAGGCCAAGGGAGCTGGGGAGCTCTGGCCTGGAAACCCCCAGACTGCAGCCTAGTAGAAGGCCAAACAGGTACTGGGGTTGCAGGGGGCAGCCCAAGGCTAGGCAGAGGCAGCAGGTCCAAACCCAACCTTGCCTGTGATGGGTGGCTTATACTGCAGTCTGCCCCATGGAGCAGGGGCTAGTTGGTGACTGACAGTAGCCTACGACTGAGGTGAGGTGGGGATGGGGGTGGGTGTTCCCTGGGGAGGGGAGACCCCAAGAGTGAGGAGTTACTGCTAGGGGGCAGCACCCCAGATAACAGGGCACCAGAGTCCAGGGAGGGACATGGGGACCTATTGGCAGTGGGACACCGGCCTGCAGAGGGCGCTCCAAGGCTGGAAATGAGCTAATTCCCAAGACACCAGCAGGAGGCGCCGCAGGGGTGAGTCCCACATCACTACAGTGATGTTGTTGCTGAGCCACAAACCTCTGGCAGGTGCTGTAATTACACAGAAATCCACAAACAGGGACACACCCAACTGAGTTACATGAATGCTTTCCCAAGCCACTCATGAACCAACAGTAGAGAGGCTCCAGCCAATTCCCCATGGCTCCCAAGTCTTGCACCCCAGAAATGTACCATCTTCCATTGGTCAAAAGCCTGACCAGTGCAAGTTCATTACCCAGTCCACCCCTCCCTCAATATGGAGAGGACATGCACTAACCTCACAACATACTTCAATAACACACACATAGCAAAACTTCATAACTTCCCATACAATCCAACAGGATATTAATGTTCAACAGATCAAGACTTTCAAAATGATACCATACAAGGCATACTTTGTACAAAATATATCATCATTATGTTACAGTGGTGAATATGGGGGTTCCTTCCAGGGTGCTGCTTTGAGGTACAGTATGGAGTGCTACAAAGAGTTCCACCATCCCCACTTATCAATATGCTTCAGCTTTGCCATGGAGAGACTCCTTGTAGGTGAAGCAGATATTTAATTTAAACATCCAATAACAAAGGCACCATTTGATGCTAGCTGTAGTAGTGCTTTTGTGATGCAGATATTTGTGCGCTCACTAGGTGACCTTGATGGAAAAGGATTTATCTCCGTGTGTATTCATTGCTGAACTTGCTTTTATGAGTTTTTAACTGTTTGGCAAATTACACTTGGTTGGAGTCTGAAACATGCTGATTGCTTTTTAATGAAACAGTGAGGTGTGTAGCTTTCATGGTCTCTAAATAAGAAGTGGCCCTTACAGATCATTGACAGGGTAGCCACAGCAAATCCTTCCCAGACCAGGTGGCCTGTAACTAAAAGAAAGGTGCACCAGTCTTTCTGATTATACTGTTTTTCATATTCACCTGGTGAGAAGAACTTTCAGAAAGTCTAAAATAATGCTTGGCACTGACATTATTTATCTAGATCTCTAATACCGTCAAAGCACTTCAGAAACTAATTAACCCCCTCCAACAGCTCTGTGAGGTAGATTATTTTTCCCATAGTATGTAGGTTAATTCATCATTCCCATTTATAGATGGGGAAATTGCACACAGCCTGATTCTCCCCTCAAAGCAGCAGAAACCCCATCAAGGTGAATGGAGTAACACTAGCGTAAAATTGGTATAAGAGGAGGATCAAGTCCAATGACATTAGTAACATCCCTGGCAGCCAGTCAATCTATCAATTATAAAATAATTTAATATTGTTATTTGAAAGATATTTCTGGGTCTTTTGCTGATGGTGTCCATATTATAAATGCCTTATTTACAGCAATATAAAGGTCTATTGCCAGACATAGTAAATGCATCAATACAATAATTTTACCAAAATGGTTATACAAAATAGTTAGTGAACAAGACTCTTTTCTGATTTTTGAAACCTGTATGCAAGCAGGATATAGCGTGGTTTGAGATCGTCAACTTTAGTACAATGTTGCTGGTTTCACACATGATATCACCTTTCAGAAATTTAGCTCTTGGCAACAGCAGGCACCAAAATGCCCACATTAATGAGAATTTTAATTACAAAATCAATTTGCAGTGAGAAATACTTCTCAACCTATGAAATTACAGAAACCATCACTTAATAAAACGAGGACAGTTTTTTTAAGGTCTTATTTCATGTATGGGCAAAAGAGCTCTTTTAAAAAAAAACACTGTATCTATGGAATGCAGGGATCTGATTCTCCTCACGCTTACTTTCATTCAGTTCCATTGATTTTAATTGAGTTTCTCCTTATTTACACAGGTGAGAGATCAGAATCAGGTCCCATATGTCTTGTGAGTCCCCACTATCCACTCTTAATAACTGCCACTTTATTTTATGCAGTTACAAAACTCACTCTTCACCAGTGACTAGAACACAGGATGTTTCATAATGCAAGCAGATACCTGAATGGAATGGGTGTGGTCCTAACCTCCTGATATTACCACATTCTCTGTTGTTGTGAGTCATCTAGCAGGGAGAGTAAGGGAGTAGAGGGAAGAAAGAGGAGAAATGAAGGTTGAATTTATGACTGTGGCAATTCATTGAGTCTCAGTACATTTAGATTCGGGCCCTGGCTCTTGGAGACTTTTAGCAAGTCACTTAGCCCCAGATCCTCAAAGGTATTTAGACAGCTAACTCCCATTGGTTTCAATGGGAGTTAGGCACCTAAATATCTTTGAGTGTCTGGGCCTTAGCTGCTGATCCATCAAAGCACTTAAGCATGTGCTTACCTAAAGAGGACTACTTGTGTGGTTTGGAACCACTCACATGCACCAAGCTAAGCATGTCCTTAAGTGTTTTTGCTGAATCAGGACCTTAATCTTCTTGTGCCTCCTTCTTCATCTGTAAAATGGGGATAATCTTTCCTATATCAAAAGGATGTTGCGAGGCTAAATTCATGAATGTATGTGAGATGTTCAGCTACTAGAATGACAACTGCTATGGAAAAGCAGATAAATAACATAAATGATTGTGTCTGTCTTGTTTCTAAGAACATAAGTAACAAGAAAGTAAAAGAAGCAGTGAGAAGCAAAAAAGGTATCCTTCAAAAAGTGGAAGTTAATCCTATTGAGGAAAATAGAAAGGAGCATAAACACTGGCAAATGAAATGTAAAAATACAATTAGGAAGACCAAAAAAGAATTTGAAGAACAGCTAGCTAAAGACTCAAAAAGCAATAGCAAAAAAAAAAAAAATTAAGTACATCAGAAGCAGGAAGCCTGCTAAACAACCACTGGGCCCACTGGATGATCGAGATGCTAAAGGAGCACTCAGCGATGAGGCCATTGCGGAGAAACTAAATTAATTCTTTGCATCAGTCTTCATGGTTGAGGGCGTGAGGGAGATTCCTAAACCTGAGCCATTCTTTTTAGGTGACAAATCTGAGGGACTGTCCCAGATTAGAGGAGGTTTTGGGACAAATTCATAAATTAAACAGTAATAAGTCACCAGGACCAGATGGTATTCACCCAAGAGTTCTGAAGGAACTCAAATGTGAAATTGCAGGACCACTAACTGTAATCTGTAACTTATCATTTAAATCAGCTTCTGTAACCAATGACTGGAGGATAGATAATGTGACGCCAATTTTTAAAATGGGCTCCAGAGGTGATCCCGGCAATTACTGGCCGTTAAGTCTGACTTCAGTACCGGCAAACTGGTTGAAACTATAGTAAAGAACAAAATTTTCAGACACATAGATGAACATAATTTGTTGGGGAATAGTCAACATGGTTTTTGTAAAGGGAAATCATGCCTCAACAATCTACTACAATTATTTGACAGGGTCAACAAGCATGTGGACAAGGGGGATCCAGTGGATATAGTGTATTGAGATTTTCAGAAAGCCTTTGACAAGATCCCTCACCAAAAGCTCTTAAGCAAAGTAAGCAATCATGGGATAACAGGGAAGGTTCTCTCATGGATTGGTAACTGGTTAAAAGATAGGAAACAAAGGGTAGGAATAAATGGTCAGTTTTCAGAATGGAGAGAGGTAAATAGTGGTGTCCCCCAGGGGTCTGTATTGGTCCCAGTCCTATTCAACATATTCATAAATGATCTGGAAAAAGGGGTAAACAGTGAGGTAGCAAAATTTGCAGATGATACAAAACTACTCAAGGTAGTTAAGACCCAGGTAGACTGCGAAGATCTACAAAAGGATCTCTCAAAACTGGGTGACCAGGAAACAAAATGGCAGATGAAATTCGATGTTGATAAATGCAAAGTAATGCACATTGGAAAACATTGGAAAACATAATCCCAACTATACATATAAAATGATGGGGTCTAAATTAGCTGTTACCACTCAAGAAAGAGATCTTGGAGTCTTTGTGGATAGTTCTCTGAAAACATCCACTCAATGTGCAGTGGCAGTCAAAAAAGTGAACAATGTTGGGAATCAAAGAAAGGGATAGATAATAAGACAGATAATATCATATTGCCGCTATATAAATCCATGGTACACCCACATCTTGAATATTGCATGCAGATGTTGTCGCCCCATCTCAAAAAAGATATATTGGACTTGGAAAAGGTTCAGAAAAGGGCAACAAAAATTATTAGGGGTATGGAACAGCTGCCATATGAGGAGAGATTAATAAGACTGGGACTTTTCAGCTTGGGAAAGAGACGACTAAGGGGGGATATGATAGAAGTCTATAAAATCATGACTGGTGTGGAGAAAGTAAACAAGGAAGTGTTATTTACTCCTTCTCATAACACAAGAACTAGGGGCCACCAAAAGAAATGAATAGGCATCAGGTTTAAAACAAATAAAAGGAAGTATTTTTTCACACAACACACAGTCAACCTGTGGAACTCCTTGCCAGAGGATGTTGTGAAGGCCGATACTATAACAGGGTTCAAAAAGAACTAGATACATTCACGGAGGATAGGTCCATCAATGGCTATTAGCGAGGATGGGCAGGGATGATATCCCTAGCCTCTGTTTGCCAGAAGCTGGGAATGGGCAACAGAGGATGGATCCCTCTGGGGGACCTGGCATTGGCCACTATCAGAAGACAGGATACTGGGCTAGATGGACCTTTGGTATGACCCAGTATGGCCATTCTTATTTTCTCCGCCAGTGACTTGACCAGTACTGGAAGGATGAACAGACTTGGGTATCCCAAACTTACTGGATGCAAGTACAGTGTTCTGGATGATAAGAGTGAATGTGAGATGCTGTGGTGACTGGTTTTGCCATAGGTTGTGGGAAGGTCAGGTCTCCCGTAGAACTCCCAGTTCATGTGCAGGAATATAGAGATTTTCCTGGGACAGTGGGGATCTGTCAGTGATAGTAGAAGACTAAATGGGGAATGGTGGTCAGAAGAAAGGGCCTGATTTTAAGTCTAGTTTTACTTCCAGACTTTTCAATATTTAAGTCTTTTGAACTACAATGTTTGAGTCCATTGTCAGAGCTCTAAGACTCCCAAGCTACTCTACCGCCCCCCTACGGCACTTCCCGCAGCTCCCATTGGCTGGGAACGGTGAACCACGGCCAGTGGAAGCTGCGGGCGGCTGGGAAAATGAAAACAAATTGTCTGGCGGCCCGCCAGTGGATTACCCTGACGGGCCGCAGGTTGCCCACTACTGCTCTAGACCAAGCTGCTTTTGAGAGATGATGTTCAAAAACACATCAGAATGATTTTTCTAAAGTTAAATCCTCTGATTTTATTCCAAATGTCATACCTTTTGAACACCTTATGTACTTACCCCTCAACTTTCCACAAAGCTTTTCTTCTTCCAGAAGATCACACACATGAGATATCAGTTGAATTTTGGCCAGATTTATAATGGCAAGGATAAAAACAGGCTTCTAACAGAAATTAGTCATAACAGTAAGAACAGAGAGAGTACCATTATAATACCTTCTAGGCAACAGAGTATGTCTAAATCACCAAGACGTAATAAATTGATGAAACTGAATAGACTGGTGCTGAATTTCACTAAGCTCTAGCAGGTGTCCCTTGGCACTGAAATGTTTAAAGATAGATTAAAAAACCAGATATGAGTTTAGTACAAGTTCCTTTTCTTTCATTTCTTTGAGATAACTATAATGTAGGACAGACACAAGAACATAATTGTAGAGTGTGATTTTACTTCTGAATAGCCACACTAAACATTTATTGAAGATGAAAAAAATAGTAACAAGAAGTCATACATACCTGAAGTAGAAGAATATCCTATTGGTGCCTAACACCTGTTAAAGAACAGTTCTTATGTCACAATTGTTTCTGTAATGATGACAAGGCTAGTAATAGCTTATAGCTATTGGCTGTTTTAGTGCTGTCCGTGCAAGTTAAAATTTGCTTAGGCTCTGGGGATAGCTTTAGCTTGTGCGATTACTTTCTGAAAAATATCTGCATTCAAACATCAACGTAAATTACACTTTTGTGCCAGTTTTTTCACTTTCTTCTATTTTTTTGACTCTGCTTAAACTTGTGTCCCCAGTTCATTTGAATTGCAGACAGCCAGTGGAGTATAATGATTTTAACTGAAGGGGTTTTGTTGGGTTTTTTACTATCCTGTATAAATTATAGAAATATCATCCATATGTATAGTATTTGGCATAACACTTCTTAGTATATGGAATTCAAGAAACGCACACTTATTGTGAACACTAATATAAGATAATTAGTTTTTCCCCTCATTTTTCTCTCAACCAAATTTATAGCATGTGCTTCAGTTTTCAGTACCATTCTCACCTAGCTTCATGTTAAGCAGGTTCTTAATATATTATAATTCAATAATAGGCTGTGTCTAGTGATGAGAGACTGCATTTTTAATATTTGTGTTGCTATTCAGAATTTTAATATCATCAGCACTTTTGATCAATTGGGTTAGCTTTAGTGATTTCCTTAGTGAATTCTGTGAGATGGCTCATGCCAGCTTATTGTAACCTATTTGTAACTGCTACAGTGGAATATTTTACATGTTCAAAAGGTAATGATACCCAACGATTTTAAAAGGCTAATTAAATTCCTTTACATCGTGGAAATGCTGTATTTTATAGGCTATGTAAAAATTCGATATTTGTTTTACGTTCATTTAACTTGCATCAAAGTAACATACTTTGGCACTTCATCTGTGCAATAAAATAGAAGTAGATCTTGGAAGGCTTTAGAGTGGTTTGCTTCTGTGTTAGAGAGGATAAGAACAGTTTCATTTGTTCATAAAGCCTGGCATGAGAGACTATTTATCCTTAAACGTATTTGGGTCCTGGGAAAGGTATTGAATCATCTGATCTATTAATATATGAGGCTGAATCTGATCTATCCAGTCTAATGTAATCTTTCTTTTAGATTTAGTAATGTAGATATATAGATTTATTTTAATTTGCATTTCCAGCAGTCCAGATAAAATGCATTATTTTCTATCTCATTTGCCCAGATCTGCAGTAATTGCAAAATCTCTGCTACCCTTACTCAAATAGAATAGTATCTTACTCATGCAAGTAGGGTATGCATATGGACTTCAGTCAGATTATTCACATTGACACGGGGAAAGGGATAGATACCTAGTTCTTAAAATCATTATTTTATTATGTGTATTGCAGTACCACTCAAACTGTCCAATCAGGATTGGAGCCCAGTTGTACAAACACCTTATTAATACCTTGCTCTTATATAGAATTTTTCACCAGTAGACCTCAAAGCACAGTACAAAGGAAGGCAGTATCATTATCCTCATTTTACAGATGGGAAAACTGAGGCCCACAGAGATGAAGTGACTTGCACAAGGTCACTCTCAGGCCAGTGGAAAAGCCAGGAACAGAATCTTGATCTCCTGAGTCTTACTCCAGCACACCATCTGTTAGGTCACAGCTCTGGTCTACACTGGGGGGAGGAGGGATTGACCTAAGATACGCAACTTCAGCTACGAGAATAGCATAGCTGAAGTTGACATATTTAGGTCTACTTACTGCGGCGTGCGCACGGAGCTGAGTCAACTGCTGCCGCTCCCCCGTCGACTCCGCTTGTGCCTCTCGCGGCAATGGAGTACCGGAGTCGACGGGGGAGGGCTCAGGGATCGATTTTATCACGTCTACACTAGACACAATAAATTGATCCCCGACAGATAGATCACTACCCGCCGATCCGGTGGGTAGTGTAGACGTACCCACACTGTTAGAAGGGATGGGCTCTTAGGAAAAGCAGAGGTTATCTGACATTTCCCGGTCCTTTAAATCAGGGAGGGTCCTGTAGCCAGGCTAGCTCCAACTAAAGATAAACAATACAAATTATGCTGTGCTGGTTCACTCTGATTGCTAATAAATAGAAAGCTTAAGTGTCTTGAGTTTATTCCATTTTAGTTTACATGGAACTAGGGGATGCAGCTGTGCCACATTTTGCTGTGGTTCTGTGAGATTTCCAGGTTGGGACACGTTAATTCTTGGGTGGAAGACTATTGAACTAGCCAATACCCAGGTATGGGGTTTGAGGACATTCTGCTGTTGGAGGTGCTACCTTTTTGATGAGATGTAAAGCTAGGGTTCAAGGAACTTGTAGTCATTAATGATGAAATAGTACATTTTGAAAAGTAAGGATTTTACTGAAGTGTCCTAGCTAAATACTAATTTGGCACTTGGTAAATTCTGCCTAGCTAGACTCCTGGCTCATAAACTCCTTGATATATTATTCATTTGCTTTTCTAAATGGCTGTATAGTGTTTCTCTGTTTCACCCCACAAATGTCTGCCTTTCAGTGATGCTGAACTGATACATATATAGTTTGTATATCAGTGTAAGTCTGTAAAATTGTTTGGGATCTTATGGGATGATAGGTGATCTAATAATGAGTCAACCAACCAGGCCTCTTTCAAGATAGTTTGCAAATATATTAGCTATAACATGTGCAGAAAGTTCCCAAGTACTGTGTCCAATCAACCACTCCCAATTAATATTTGTCTGACTAGATTGAAGTGAATTAATATTAATGAAACTCCAGCAGAAAGGTAATTTAATGACAAACTGAACACAATATTTTGGTAGCTGCCTCCTGGCTCCCAAATAAACTAGTGCTAAATTTTAGACTAGAAACATAAATGTAAATGCAAGAAACTAACATGGGACCTCAATTTGACACATACCTATTTTTAACAGCAAGGCAATGCTGTCCAGTATGTAGAACACATAACTGGAACCTAGGTAACTCAGAGCTCAAATCACAGCTCTACCATTGACTTGAGCTCAGCTGTGGGCAAGTCACAGGCTAAAATTTTTAAAAATGGGTGCCTAAATTAGGCACTAAGTTCCAGATTTGTAAAGATATTTAGGCAGTTAAGGGAATGTGGGTGGGAGTGTGAATATTCAGAGGCATCTAGAAGAGCTAGTAAGTAACCTTCATTTCTCCTTTGAGTGGCTCTGCATATTCCCACCTACGGGATAGACTGATAAGCAGTATTGAAAATAACGTGGTGGCAGGGACAGAGTCCTAACTGAACAGAGACTGCAGTTTCACTCTACCAAATCCAGCATCCGCCCTAGAGGCCAAGTCCAAAGCATAATACTTAGTGAAAGTGTGAACAAAACTCTAGGTAGAGCTCTGAAAATCTCCACAGTTGGGACTTAAGGCAAGCAGAAGAGGTTACAATGGCTCAAGTAGAATGTGAACATGTTGTCCCAGGTTTAGGAGACTCTGCCAAGGAATCACACTCAATAATACATGGTTTGTTCCATCTAGAAATTTTCTGGGAAGAAACCATATATCCCATGTGATTTTTAGCATACAAAACAATATGGATGATTTATGAAAAATTGTAGTTTGGGCTAAATAATAAGCAAGGATCCTCCTGGCATCCAAAGTTTGCAAAGCTGACTCACCCTTATTAGAAAGTGGTTTGGGGGGAAAATGGGAAATTAATGGACTAATTGATATGAAAATCAGAAACTACCTTAGGCAAAAATCTGGGGTCAGGCTGAAGAACCACCTTATCTTTATAAAAAACAGTGAACGGTGGATCAGCCATAAGAGCATTTAGCTCACTCAGCTTTCTGGCAGCTGTTATAGCAACAATAAAAGCTATTTTAATAGACAAAGAATGTAAAGAACACTCAGAAAAAGATTCAAGGATGGCTTCATCAGCATGGCAAGAACCAAACTGGGATCCTAAGGAGGGACAAGATCTCTCAAAGGAGGAAACACATTAGATAAACCCTTCATAAACTTCTTAATGGTATTAGGTGATCTACCATCAACTAGAGTATGATAAGCAGAAATGGCTGCCAAATGAACCCTCACTGATGAATTAGATAAGCCTTCAGACGTTAAAACCCCAGCACGTGGTGTCAGGTCACGTAGGGTTAAATGGAAGGGCGGAGGTGATTCTGCAGCTGGGTAGGTCCTACGCCAATGACCCTTACTGTAACATGGGGTAGTATTACTTAGTTCATAGAGTTAGTGAGCAGCCCTTCCCATCAGGGCAGCATGGCCCAATGGCCAGAGCCAGTGAAGTAGCCCACCTCTGTGAGATTGCCTGGCCAGTTGGCCCGTTGGGGGAGTGGGGTGCCACTCGGGGATGTGGTGCCCGGGTAAGGGGGCTTGGGCCCTCCCTGCTGCTTCGAGCCCCAGCCCAGGGCCCTAGTGGTGGGGGTGCTCACCACCAAGTCAGCGGGGATTCTCCCAAAACACACTGACTGGTCCCCCGGTTCACTCACCGGCAAAGAGTTTGAGTCCCCTGGGCTGCTTCTTACCCTTTCCCCCTCATCAAAACTCCCTGGGTCCCCTGGGTCTCTGGGGTCCTCAAATATCCAGGCTCCCACCGGTGCCATCCTTTCTCTGGGCTCATCAGGCAGCCTGGAGTCTCCAGTCAGGAACTCTGTGAGCCATAGTCGTGGTTTGTAGCAACTCCCTCCAGGGCACTTGCAGCCTATGTCATTCCCTATCTGCAGCCTCTCCAGACTGAGCTGCGCTGCTACCTTTTATATGCTGCCTCCAGGCTGAGCGTGCCCAGCAGGGTCAGAGGGGTGGGGCTTCTTCAGCCTGCAAAGCAGAGTTAACCCTTTTGGGGCTGGGGCGGGGTAGGTATACCCCGTCACACCATCAAATATTCTAAAACACAGGGTATGGATGTTGAAGCAGGAGAACCACCTTCCCAGTCACAAATCTGGTCCATTTTGACTTATAACACTGTCTGGTTGACTTCTTACTGGCATTAAGCAGCAGATTGCCAAGAGCCAACAAATAAGTCTATTCAAGATTAGACAGAGTCAAAGTACGATCACCCAAGCTGTCAGAGGGAAGGACTATGGTTCTGGATGAGGAATCCTCCTTTCCTTCTGAGATAACAAATCTGGTGATGGAGGAAGATGCATGAAACTCTGCTGGATAGCTGGAGGAGATCAGTACACCATTGCTGGCATGGCCAAGCTCGATTGATGAGAATCATCCTCACCATGTCCTGATGTATCTTCCTTACCACTTTCTGGGACAATGGAAACAGGGTGAAAACATACAGCAGGCCCTGTCACCAGTGCAGTAGAAAAGCAGCTGATAGAGATTGGCTGTCCCTACTGGCCTTGGAGCAGAAGAGAAATCCAAGTTCAAGTCCCTTTCTCTCTCTCCTCCCCTCCCCCCATCAGGCTGAAGGGGGATTGAATCCTCCTACATCCGGAGTGAGTATCTACCCACTGGGCTATAGTTTCTAAGGGAGACAGCTGTTGTTGCCTCCTCTCTATGCGGGTTCAGGTATGCTCTGAAAATGCATATTGGATTGGGACCCACCTGGGATTATTTTGTTTGAAGACCCCACGGGGGTTTAGGGAAAGGGTACATAGTCATATGGGGTGTCTAGACTTAGGCAGCTGTGTGCATGCTCACTGTCAGAGACTCAGGTGCCTGGTGATTTGTGAGTGACAACTGAGCAGGAGTTTTGAGGATCCTGGTGCCTAAATGTTTGACTTAGGTACCTAAGCCTTTTGTGGATCTGGCCCAAGTCCTTTGAAGATGTAACGTGCTGTGTAAGTAGGCATTATTAACGTTCTATTATTTAAACATTTGTATTCAAGAAAAACTTAGATTTTCCTGTAAAAACCCATCCTGTAAAAACCCATCAGTCATAAAAACAGTGCCAGTAAAGAACTGCCCATAAAAAAACAAGGGAAAGCAGATGATGAAGTCCTAGACAAATATGTGTTATTCTGATTACAATTAGGGCCTGATCCAAAGCTCATTCAAGTCCATGGGAGTTTTTTCCATTGACTTCAATGGGCTTTAGATCAGACCCTTAATGAGAAGCTAAGTGCTTGTATCAGCCAAAATCATGGATGAATAGGAAAATCAGTTGGTTAAGCAAATTAATCAAGAAGCAACATTTAAAGAATTTGTCTGCATGATTATGGAGATTTTGACAATGTCAAGGAATTTGGTAAATGAACATTTTAATGAGTTGTGTTCCTGTGTTGACACAGCAGTTCTGATTGTCATCTAAAGCTTTCTCTAAATAAAACAATAGTTTTATTTCCTGCCACACATATTAAGTATTGCAAAAAAAAAGTACTTGTGCCGGAAATGTGTTGAAATTGCTCATTGTACAGAATTAGTGAAAATACTGGAGCCAGTGACTGTAAGATTACAGAGAAGATAGTGAACTCTCTTGTTTACATCAGTGTTAATTAATCTCATAAGGTGACACACTTTTTCAGGACACTTCTTTGTTTACTCCTGTATCTTCATCTCTCTGTCATATGAGCTTCTGGGTGTCCAGCCACTACTATTTCACCTAAAATGGACAATGCCAATGTGTTTTTTCTTTGTTTTTAAATTAACCAATCTAAAAAAAAATCTCTTTCTGATAGAGTACCCATAAACAGAATGCTCTGAATTCTTAATTTTTAAAAAATATTAATTTCAAATATTTATAAAAGTTTTTCTGCTCAACTATTTGTTTATAAGGGTCTTTTCAGTTAGTCAGATTTCCCCTTGGAAATATGGCAGGGGGACCAGTTAAATTGATATACATTAAGTGCTGTCAAATGCACAGCGAAAACAAAATAAATAGGGAAATACATAGTGGTTTAGTTATAGTAATCTCAGGTCTTATTTGTAGCAATAAGGAAGATTTTTAAGAGTGATTAATGCATTCAATACTTGCACTACCTTATGTTCTTCCTTGGATATAAAGTTCAAGTGTATACTCTTCATCTTCAAGGAAATGTCACGCCAGTCTATTTACTTGTCTGTTTCTCACCTCAACCTTTTTCTTTAGTTAAGTTTAAAGCAAGTCTCCATCCTAACAGCAATTATAGCACTTTAGGTACATTAATAAAATGAAATTGGATGTGTGATTGTTCTAATGTCTGTTTCTACTTTTTATCTAAAACACAGCTTAGTGTGTAAATCAGGTGACCTGATCATTTCCACTTTTACCATAGACTTAAGTGACAATGGCATTGAAGAGTCTTACCACTCAAACAGTCCCTCTTAAATCATTGGGATTATCTGTGGTGTTAAGTACGATTCAACATGAATAAGGGTATTGGAATCTGGCCCATTGTGATTACCTTTGCTCAAGACCATGTTATCTGATATAGCTATTGTATTTGTACTACAACTTGTATTACTGTAGTACCTAGGAGTCCTAGTGGTGGTCCTGGATCCCAGCATGCTTGGTGCTGAACAAACACAAAATGAAAAGAACACTCCCTGTCCCAAAGAACTTACAATCTAAGTATAAGACAAGAGATTAATACAGACTCATGGTGGAGTACAAGGAAACCATAAGACAATCTTATTCAACATGACAGCCAGTGGTCTCAATACACTAGCTGCCTAATTGTGGTCTGTTATTTTTGTAGGGCTCATAGCAAAGGACAGTTTTAAGGGGAGGGGGGATTTGAAGGAGAACAAAAAATTATTTTTGTAGCAGTTTATGGGGCACCCCTTCCATGTGTGAGTAGCAGCGTATATTTGCTTGGTTGTTTAATGATAATGGACACATTATTAACTCTAAATTATTCCAAAAATATTTGTATGTAGTGCCATAGGTGTGCATTGTGCTTTACACAGAGTATAAATTCTGACAAATGCTTTACTATGTAACATGAATATGACAGACAGGATATAGGATGCTTGGATGCTATGGTGGATGCCAGTATAAGAACCTGAATGGATGAATGACTAGATGGGGGAAATTTAGCAATGAAGAAGGAAAAATGTAGTGCATTAATTCATTTATGGCACAGTGCACATCATGTTAGTTCCTGTTGGGAAGTTTCCCCCTAAATGTATGTTTAATTATGTTAATGTTAGTGTTTATGTTTGAATTAAAGTGTTTGCTGTAATGATTAGTATAAAATAAGTTAATTATGGAACAGAAATCAATGAAGTCCATGAGTCAAGATGGTGTCGTGCCATAATAACAACTCGGACTCCATGTCGTTGCTCCTTCTTGTCAGAACTATCGCACTTTTCAACCTAGTGGTAGGAAATGAGCAACGGACTCTTAGGGGGCAGTTAGAACCAGTTCAGACCACGAGGTTCACGCCACTGAGCCTATAAAAAGGGCTGTGCACCTGAGCATTCTTGCTGTCCATCAGAGCGGTAGCCAGGTATCACGTTGATTTGCGTGGATGTCGAGGATCTCCTCAGTGACTCCGGACCCACACCATTGGCCAAGAAGACATCACTCACGAACTATAACACCTACCTATTACACTGCTCTACAGCCAAAATGCTTCTGAAATAAATGTAGTCAAACTTTACTAATTCTGGGTCACTGAGAACAAAAATGATGCTTAAAATTGTTGATTGGCTCTAGTTTTCAAGATATGCTATTGGGTCAGTATATACGACCCTTGACTTGGGAATGGCGGAGGATAAGTGAGTTATAAAGGGAAGGGATCTCAATTTAAACCAGAAATGACTAAAATACATCTTTGACTGGATCTATGAATAAATCTATGACTGGCTTTGGACAGTACTTGCTTTTTAGACAAAACAATGAATGATGCAATCTGAAGCTGGTATTGCGTCATACATGATATGAATTGCATCATGTTATTCCTAGAAGTCATGGATGATGCAATCATAACGAAGCTTACATCACTCTGATGAACAAATTGCCCTATATCAGCTCTAGAAATCATACAGTGTCGTGCTCTCTTATTTGTCAGTGTTTGATTTTGCAAAGGGACACATTTCTGTTTAGCCAAAGTGAGCAGAGATGCCTCGTACTTGTGTGAACAGTGCAGATAACTTCTGCTACGTTTGTGGTGAAGTGACTTTTGCATCACAAAAGTGCAGTATAACCACTATGGTTAAGAAAGCCTATCACCTTTATTTTGACTGCAAAATTGGAGATCAGGACAAGAGGTGGGCCCCACACATATGCTGCAACACTTGTGCAACAAATCTTCACCAGTGGTTGAACAGGAAAAGGAAATCTATGCCTTTTGCAGTGCCAATGATTTGGAGAGAGCCAACAGATCATACCAGCAATTGTTACTTCTGCATGGTGCCTCCAGTTGGGAAAGGTGTATCAAAGAAGAAAAAGTGGACTGTGCATTATCCAAACATTCCATCAGCTATACGCCCAGTACCCCACGGAGAAGGACTGCCGGTTCCTGATGCACCAGAATCATTCTCACTTGAGTCAGACGAGGAAGGGGAAGAGGATGAAACTTCTGGTCCTGAACCATCAATGTCACAGGACCCACATTTTCTCCTATCCTCCTCCTCTGAACCATACCTCATAACACAAGGTGAACTGAATGACCTTGTCAGGGATTTGGAACTACCCAAGAGTAAGGCAGAGTTGTTGGGCTCCAGACTACAGCAGTGGAATCTCCTGGCAGGTGATGTTAGGGTTTCCATGTTCCGTGACCGTCAAAAGGATCTTGTCCCATTCTTCTTCATGGAAGGTGATCTTGTAGCCTGCAACAACATCGATGGTGTGATGGCAGCCCTCAACATCGTTCACGATCCAGATGAGTGGAGACAGTTCATTGATTCACCGAAGACGAGTCTTAAAGCTGTTTTACTGCAGAATGGCAATGTTTTGCCATCAATTCCAGTTGGTCATGCAGTCCATATGAAGGAAACCTATGACAACACGAAACAACTTTTGAGGTGCATAAACTATGACCAACATCAGTGGCAGCTTTGTGGCGATTTGAAGGTTGTTGCTCTCTTGCTTGGTCTGCAGACTGGATACACAAAGTACTGCTGTTTTCTCTGCGAATGGGATAGTCATGCAAGAGATTCCCACTACATCAAGAAAGATTGGCCACTCCGACAGTCATTGGAGCCTGGGAGGAAAAGTGTTCAGCATCCACCACTTGTTGAATCAAGGAAGATTTTATTACCACCCTTACACATCAAGCTGGGTCTGATGAAGAACTTTGTCAAGGCCATTGACAAAACACAAGCAGCTTTCAGGTACCTCCGTAGAAAATTTCCAAGGTTAAGTGAAGCTAAGATAAAGGAAGGTGTCTTTGTTGGTCCTCAGATTCGTGAACTTCTTCGAGATGATGCATTTGACCATGCACTGCGTGGCAAGGAAAAGACGGCATGGAAAGCCTTCCAGTTAGTGGCAATAAATTTTCTTGGAAACAACAAGGCAGACAACTACAGGTTGTTGGTGGGAAAACCTCCTCAAGGCATACAAAAGCCTTGGTTGCAACATGTCACTAAAGATA
This sequence comes from Emys orbicularis, assembly GCF_028017835.1. NCBI lineage: Eukaryota > Metazoa > Chordata > Testudines > Emydidae > Emys > Emys orbicularis. The sequence goes on along the minus strand of NC_088685.1, from coordinate 26,757,417 downwards.
CATTTTTTGCACTCTCATCTAGATTTTTTTCCACCGAACTGCGGAGCAGTGAGCGACGAGCACGGCGAGCAATTTCAACAGGACATTGCAACAATGGAGAAACGCTATCAGGGCAAATGGAGCCCATCAATGCTTGCAGACTATTGCTGGACAGTGACAAGAGATGCTCCATTTAATGAACACAAGAGACAAGCCAAGAAGCGCCGAGTAGACACTGAATAGGACTAAACTATGTACATAATAGTTTTTTGCCTTTTGTTTCATAATAAATTTTATTTATATAACCCTTTTGCTGATTTTTAAAGTGTTACATAAACAGGACAGGTGAACTATTATCATGTGAAGCAACCATAAACACATGAAAAGACCTAGGTTTACAATTGATGATTAAAACTCTACTATCTACACAATATACATAGACATAAAATGTAAAAACTTAAATATCTTAGAAACAGTAGCCAATCAGTTGTTTTAATTGTCATATTTGAATTCAGCACATCAAAATACATAATAAATAGCACATTTTATCTCTGAAGCAGACGACTTCTCAAAAATTGCAGACCAGTGTTACAGGGTGACCAGACAGCAAATGTGAAAAATCGGGACGGGGGTAATAAGAGCCTATATAAGAAAAAGACCAAAAAATCAGGACTGTCCCTATAAAATTAGGACATCTGGTCACCCTATACCTATATCCTGATTCCAGAGACGTCTTTATCTTCAATCCTGGTTCCAGTAGATCTTCGCTGATGATCCTATGCTCCTCCTTCCTGTAGCCCAAGTCAGGCTGCAAAGCTTGGTTTGAGGTCCAGGATTTGGATCCCTCGCTCTCAAGCTACAACGAGATACACCACCATCAGCTGTTTTTGTCTTACCTGAAGTTATCTCCTCTGACTCAGTACAGTATTGGGGTAGTTTGTGTTTTCCTTTTGTTTAGTCTAAATATAGCCAAGGTTAAGGGTTGTACATGTCTCCGGGCTTCACGTCCAATTGGGGGCAGCCACACTTGCATTTGTATTGGGTTGTTTATTCTAGTTAACATTCCCCTATCCCTGCTATTGCCAATTTCCTTAATAAATCTTTGTTAACTGTTTTTGAAGCATACACATCTCTCTGTCTCTTTTCTATCATACACAAGAGGGAGGTGGGTGGACTGACAAACTGCTTCCACAGGTGATCAGATACTATGCCAGCCCAAGTTCCTGACCCTGTTAGCTACGCTGAACATTAACATTCCTAGCTTACCAATGTGTGTTCATTTTTATTTTATTATAACTTTTTATAAATCCATGTATTTATCTGCATTGCAGTGCACACAACAGTGAGCTGTAGTACTTTGCAAGGTGTGAATTTTTTGCCTCCTGACCGTGAGAGGGTGCAGGTTCAGTACTAGAATCCTGGTAAACAGGTGAGCTTTAGCTTCCTTACCTTCTTCCCCTGCACAAACCCTTTAAGTAAAGGATGCTACTAAATCTAAATGCAGAGAACACCTGTGCGAAGACAGGGCTCAATATCCAAATTGGGAGGGAAGGGCCAACACCCTGATGGGGAGGATTTTTGTTATGTTTGTTTCACCTATGGTAAATTATTTTGATTTAAGATGAATAAAGACTTGCTCCTGCTGTAAAATCCTTGGTGATTACTGCTTTATTTTGCTGAATCACTACACCAGTTTATAATGACTTTAGAAATTATCCTCAATCATTAATGCTTAGGAACATAAGGTAGAGCTGGTCAAAAATTTTCATCCAAGTCATTTTTCAATGGGAAATAACTTCTCAATTAAATGGAAACTTTTGCCAAAAAAAAAAAAAAAGTCAAAAAAGTCAGATTTTCAGTTTGATATAAGTGACAGGTTAGACCCCCTTTTTTGGAATGCCACCTGATGTACTGGGATTTCACTGAGCCTGCCTGCTCCAATAGCCTGGGCTCCCTCTCCCTGTTTTGCTGAATTAGGCTCTCTGGCCTCTGTTAGCACACACACACAGGTAGGGATGCACCAGCTGTAGAATCACAGAGTCTGCAAAGAGCTCTCTATGAGAAGACTCAGCTAGGAAATTATCCAGCACTCAAGCACAGCTCCCCCCTGGAAAGTATACCCAAAATAATATTGTCTTGCACTGTAGAGAAATCTATACAATGTAAGTTCATAAATTCGCCCCCTCCCTCAATGCGGAGGAAGATATGTACAACTTCTTCCCCTCCACCCCATTAGAAATTGCACGAACTGGGTTTAATAATGAACAAAAACAAGTTTATAAAAGGCTGATTTTAAGTGATTATAAGGGATAGCAAACAGAACAAAGCAGATTACCAAGCAAATAAAACAAAACATGCAAACTAAGCTTAAGATCTTAAAGAGACTGGTTTCAAGAAATAATTTCTCACCCTAAATGTTGTTTTAGGCAAGTTGCTGAGTTTCTGTAGCTTAGAGTTCCAGTTATTTCTTCTTACAGACTGGATTCACCCCTGCCTTTCCCCTCAGGTTAGTTCCTTTTTTTCTTCAGGTACTTTCAGCAGTCTTTCTTCTTGCATAGGAAATGGAGAAGAGTTCTGTTTTCCTTACTCCCCAACCTTAAATAGAATTTACATAAGGTGGGAAGCCTTTGTTTCCAGTGGAAAAGTACCAGAAGTGTCCAAGGTGGCACTTTTTACCAGGTGACATTATCACCTGACCTTGCAGTATCAAAACAACCATGAAACCAGATTTATTTGCAATGTCCACAGGAAGGAACTCCCAGGAGTTGGGGAATCCACATCTTCAAAGACTCATTGTCTTTTTCCTAATGGCCCATTATGGCTGATTGCTTATTGTCTGGTGGGCATCTCCAAGTGTAACGACAGTTGTACTTGTTACATAGTCAATATTCCTAACTCCAGATACAGAAATGATACATGTATACAAATCGAATAATCACATTCAGTAAAGTAAAACCTTTCCAATGATACCTTACAAGATGGATCTTGTATAACATATATTTCAGTTATGCCATATCCATATCATAAGCATATTTCCATAAAGAATATGGAGTGTCACGCCACAATAAGTCCAAAGAATTTTGAAGAAAAATTAATGAAAATGAAGAAAAAAATATTTTCAGCAAAACTTTTTATGGGAAAAATACATTTCCTGAAAAGCTTCAACATAGGACTTGACTCTGTGCTCACATCAGCTGTAAAATGATGCTTCGCTAGTATAAGTGAGAAGAGAATCAGGCCCTTAATCTACACTGCTGCAAAAGGATGAAATGAAGGACAACAACAAAGCGTATAGCAAACTGAAGACAGAAATTACATCCATCTGTGACTCAGAAATGCTTTATTCTACCAGGCAAGCATGACATGTCAGATGCAATCACATTCCACTGTGATAAGCTACCAATTAATTTCATTTGCTAAAAAGTGCTGATGATCCAAATGCTGTTATTTTGTTGTTATTAACATCTGGCTTCATATGGATGATTTCAGTGAAGTTACAAATCCATGGACTGGTGAACTACAGAACATTTTTGTACCTTAGCTGCCCTTTAATGCCATGCGAAGAAGAAATCAGATGCAGCAACTAAAATCCCTGTCTTCAGGCCACCCACCTGCAATCATAGTCTTCTGATTGAAAAGCCCTAAGAAAACTCTTATATATTTCTGTTTGCTCAGACAGTAATTTTTTGGTGGAAGTGCATATTTTTCAGAATGTTGTGCAATCATACTGAGTGCTATCCTCAGGCAAGAATTAATATTTACTGTTCTCTAGCAGCATCTTCTTTGCTTGATTGTAGTTAAACAATGCCTTCCCCCTTTTTCAAATTGGCTATGTGATTCTTAGAGAGAGGACTTATTTTATATAACTCATATAGTTTCATTATTCATAGCAACAACCCTGCTGCTGATATGGTGAATCAGATAATGAGCAAGAAGTTAAGGCAACACCATTTAGAATGCTACTGAAAGTGCATTTTGGCATATTTTTCTGGGATGATGTCAGGTATAAACATCAGTGAAAAGCAGGGTTCTAAAGAATATGTGCTCAAGCTTCAAGCTGGAAAAAGTTGATATTCACTTATTAGGGCCAGATCTTGCAAGGTGCTGAACACTGTCACAGCAATAGAATTACCTGATGTGGCCTACTTCAAGGAGACATTAGCAGATTTAAGGCCTATGAACTGTTACCCTGAAACTTTGGGGGGAAACCTAAAAATCATTTCAACAGAGTCAGCAAAGGAGCCATCCCAATGCATGCTGGAATTTGTTGAACTTTATTCTCAAAAATGAGCTTGAAGTCCATATGTTTCCAAACATTGTGAGTTTACTCAGGATTTCCTTGTTTTCAACTGAAAAGTTGTTTGGATTAAAAGAGCTACTGAAAAATTCTGATAGGACTGTGCAACTGGATATATGAGGCACCATAGGCCTCCACAGGTTTCCCTTCATGTTGCTATGTGGAGGCCAACCCCAAGGACTCCTAGACCATATTAAGGAAATCAGGGAGACTCAGTCCACCAAAACTCAGTTATTCTTCAATACATGCACCGCATGAAGAAGCAATTAGATGCTATGGGGATATTTGCCTATAAGAACTTTTCCCAAGCCCAGAAGGCTCCAACTAGGAGATGCAACAAAGAAAAGAGAGAGAGGAAAGGGGACAGTTACTCTCCTGCACTTTTTCTGGAAGCTTCAAGAAATCCCAGGCTCTTAAAAGGCCCTTGCCAAGAAAGCTGACAACAGTAGCTAGGAAGAATTGAAGAGGAACTGAAGCTTCTGCCCCTTTCACCTGGATTGGAATCTGCCAACTATTCCCAGAACTGGGGGAAGTGATGCAGAGGGTTACTTCACCATTGATAACTGTTGTTAACACCAGCCATAGAGTTGCTGATAACCAAATGGGTTTAGTCAAACTCATCATTGCCAGAGAGAAATGGACCAGGTAATGACATCCCTTCCATTCCCACCCAACCAGTGATGCTAACTTTAGTAATCCTCACAGGACCAGTACAAATTCAGCATAGCATTCACTGAAGTAACTGTGGGCACATAGAGAAAAGGCAGTCAGCTGATGTGGAGAGAAAAGATGACATCCAGATGACTACATATGGTTGAAAGAGAAAATAACACATCCCTGTGGACAAAAATGAAAATGTCAAGCAGGAAGTACATGAAGAAATTTAAGGACAAGAGAAAAGAATTTGAAGATTTTTTTCCCCCATGGTAAATAACTGAATTTAATGAGAGACTTGTAGTTGGGCTAAGGGCATTATGGTCACAGATTTCTAACAACCTAAACTTTGCTTGTCTTTTGAAGAGGAATGCAATCCCATAGACTAGTTTTTCAACTGACTTTGCTGTAGGGTGCCCCTACTCCGCATGAACAGGTCAGCACTATGGAAGGGTTAGTCTTTCTCCCCTTTGAACTTTGATTTATTAGTGGGTGGGAAAGGGCTCTGCCCCAAAGCACTGGTTGACTAGAGAATTGGGATGAAATCTCACTCCTGATTTCCTGCTGCCAGTCTGCTTCTCACTGGAGGAGAAGAATGCTGCCCCAGGATGGGAGCTTACCCCTACACAAGTAGGAACAATGGATTGGTTGTAGGCTACATCATTGCCAGTGGGTCTTATTGGTTGGCACAGGGATGGTACTTCGGAGAAAGTCCATGGGCAGTGAGCACTTGTTGCTGCTGGAGAAAGCAGGCCCAGAGGTAGCCTGAACCCAGGGCTATGGGATTAGCTCAAGGCTGGGTGCACAGACCCAGGAGAGGAAGCCTTTACCAGCATGGTGACCATAGGAGATGGACACCTGATGACTCAGACTAGGATCACCACTCCAAGCCTGAACCAAATTAAAGCATCAGTGATTGCTGCAAGGACAGAAAGGTGCCTTCTTTTCTTACTAAGGCTGGGAGGGAGTTTGTATCCTCTGTTGGCTAATATAGCATTGTCCCTTTTTCCAGTACCAGTGTCTCATTCTGACACCAGCATCACCCCTCTGCTGGGTAGTAACAGATGTGAAGGATGGTCTAGGTATGCTTTAGGGGGATTGAGGGGGCTATCTGCAGCTGCCGAGGGGGGAGATGCTGATTAGAAACACACTGAGAAATAGACACAAAAACTATAGCAAGCAAGCTGTCTCTGCCAGCCCAGAGATGGTAGTAACTTTTCTGAATCGAACTTACTGAGCTTGCAAAGAAAGATTAAGGGTTGGGTAAGGGAAAATATGCATATAGATCTCTGGTTTTACCCTTTACTCTGCATGCCATGTACCATTGGCTGAACAAATAATGCTTTGGACATGCTGTTTTTGAGTCACTTTAATCAGCTGCTATCACAGGCTCCTGGGGGAAAAGGACTTTAGGTGTCAAAATCAGTTGGACCTGTCAGGTTAATGCAGCTGGTTAACATGGGGGGCTGCAGCCCAGTGATCTGGTCTAGGAATGGTAACACTGTGGTTCCACCCAAAGATAGATGCAGGGAACCAGGCCTGTCCTCTGAGGAGTTCAGTCATTACTCATGAGAGATTAAAAGGGATCTAAAACACAGCTCACCCTGTAACTTTGACTGGCCTCAAGTGTTCAAAGAGAAGAAGGTAGTTTGGGGTGGCAATAGACTGTTTTCGAAACCACATCCAGCTGCTGCCTTTGTTCAAGGCCAATGTCATTGCTCCCAGGTGCACTGTGAACTGGAGCTTCCTCTCATCACTGAGCAACTGTGGAGTGTTTTTTGTGTAGTGTGAGGAAACATCATGGTACAAAACCTGCAGCCATTCACAGTAGCACAGCAGATCTGCAGCACCGTGCCACAGCTCAGGAACAGCAACTGAGCTATAGGTGCGAAGTCAGCAACTACAATAGACCACACAAGAATGTCAACAAGAGGCAAGGCAGGGCCAGCTTGGAAAGTAATTGGCAGTCCAGCATCAGCAGCAGGAAGCACAGCAACACCAGCTGGGCAAGCAGTGGGCAACAAAAGTGTCAGCTTGAAGCACAGTACAAGCAGGAGGTGTAGTTGCAGCCTAACATGAACATCAGAAACCTATCACCAGCAGCAGGAGGCACATTTGAAAGCACATCATCACCAGCAAGAGAGGTACTTGGCAGCTCAGCACCAGCAGCAAGAAACACAGTAATACCAGATGAAGTCACAGTGGGGCAGCTCAGCGTTACCAACTTCAAGCACAGCAACACCAGGAGAAGGCACAGTCAGCAGTCAAGCATCAGCATCAGGAAGCCCAGCAGTAAATCCAGGAACCTACGACAGTATATCCCATAATTATTTGCGGGAAGGTTCTCAGACCAGCGGGTTTGACATAAGTAGTCTCAGCCTCACCAAGATGGCCTTCTTGGCACATTTGAAAAGGTCAAAGACCAAAGTTACAAACAAATTTATAGATACTAGGAACAAAGAGTGTGACAGATTCCTACCTTACCTGCTCTTGGTGCTCCAGGAGGTACCACAAGCCTCCAAAGGACTTGCTTTTCAAGTCACTATAGGGACAACTACCCATCCGAGACCTCATCAAGGAAACCTGGAATAGTGAACCCACACAAGCTAAGATTGTGTTTTAATTTTTCTCTTTATGAGGGAATGGTTTGATACAGCAAAACATCTTACCTAACAGAATTTGGCTCAAGTCCTGTAGGCTTTGACTTGGCATTACAACAAAGGAGAGAGAAAGAGACAGACAGACAGGTCAGTTTCTCTCTCAAGCTTTCTTTGAAGGCTTAGATAAACACATAGCTCTTAACAAGATGGGTGAGGATTACAAGAAATATTGTACTGCAGATGATTAAACGTTATTACTAATATAATTCATGCAGGTGAAACAAAAACGAGAAAAGCAGTTCCACCTTCAATATTAATTAATATTTTACTATACATTAAGATCTACACAATGAGCTCCATTAATGAGTGATTTATAATCCATGTACGTTCCAATTTCATGTTATTTATATGGGGAATACAGGAAATTGCCTGTGCATTTATTAGGCAAAATTATTATTTATGAAGAAAAACTGGTTTGAGGGTAACCTGAGAGTTATTGGTACATATTCATAGAATCATAAAAGTGTAGGACTGGAAGGGATTTCAAGAAGTCATCTAGTCCAGTCCCCTGCACTCAAGGCAGGACTGTGTAATAGCTAGACCATTCCTGACAGGTGTTTGTCTAACCTGTTCTTAAAAACCTCCAATGGTGGAAATTCCACAATCTTCCTAGGCAATTTGTTCCAGTGCTTACCTACCCTGACAGGAAATTTTTCCTACTGTCCAATTGTAATGGGTGAGCTCACTGCCTCATGCATGAACATGGTGTTGCTAGGTTCTTCCACTCTAGCACTCCCTATTGTCTGCTGATGTGGTTCTGCAGCAGTCTGTATCTTCTGAGGCCCAGTCCTCCAGCCAGGTCACATTTCAAGTTCAGTCTCTTTCAGGGGTAACAAACGTCCAACTGAAAATCCCAATGAACTTCCAAACAAAAGGTTCTTCTACTCCAGTTGGGTTACAATGAAGTCCCCTGCTTTTCACCCCTACTCCCAGGTCCTGTAACGTTCTTCTAATCTCCTGAAACTGAGTACTGCCTCCGCAGGTTTTCTCCCTGGGGCTCTTTTCCTCATAGCAGGTTTCCCACTGCCTCCTTTCCCTTGGCATCCCAGAAGTTTCTCCCAGCCCTGCTTCTTATAGACCTATCTCCGGGCCTAACCAGCTGTCTGTTGTTTCTATCACAGCCTCCTCCCTCCAAGCTCTTCTCTCTCAAGTCTTTTTATGAGGCCCAGGTGTTCACCGTGCTAACACATAACCCCATTAATCTCACCCCTCAAGATGGGAGACAGTTAATTAAAGCACAGAGGGCTATCCCCAACTCCCTTTAAAGGTGCCAGTTACCACGTGAAAATATTCATGGGTCAACCTGAAAACTGGGTGGAGAATGAGTTGCTGTGAAATGGGAGACAAGGTAAATTTTAAACTGTTTTTGTTTTGTTTTGTTTAATGGAAAAAACAAAAAATGCATGTTTAGTAGTTGAAGATACAAATTAGAATAGCCCCAGGCAATACTAATCTGCACAGTTAACATTTATAGTATGCAGTAGAGTATTCAAGCTGACGTTGGCCTTGGCAGCACTACAAGGGTAGAATTTTCACAAGGATGAACATGTCTTAGAGAGTGTCTTCAGTTTTCCTGAGCACAGTTATGATGTCTTTAAATATTAGGTATGCTTAATTCTCCTACCCTATTCTTTGAAACATGCAATTATGGTCAATACAAAGAATGACCTATTCATTGCTAAAACCAAAGTTATTTTATGAACTCTCATAGCATACAGGAACAATAATACAGAAAAAATCATAATCCAAACCCTTGTCGTCTTTCATGTAGACAACTGTTCACTAGAGGAACACTTCTGAAGAGATATAAGAATGATTTTGATGGTTTTTACCGCAAGCTTGAAAGGCTTTTTCACAGAGGGCTGATGGATATTTTTTTCTAACAATTAAGACAAGGGCCAAAATAGGAGCACGAGTCTGCATTCAGGTAACTGCACTCACAAATATATATTTACTCAAGTACAACAAGGAATTAGGTGCATCATCCTGGTGCTCTCTTTACAGCAATTTCAAGGTCCTCTTTATCTTGATCTTCAAGTCCTTCAAGACTCTCATGTATGGGTTGGGAAACATGGATAACTTATGCTCATCAGGAGAAAAGGTTAAACAGTTTCCATCTCTGCTGTTTACGCCACGTACTCAACACCAAATGGCAAGATAAAGTTACTAACGCAGAGGTTGTTCAAAGGGCAAATTTACCAAGTGTGACAGCCCTGCTCAAGCAAAGATGACTGGACTGGTAGGGCCATCTGAGTAGTTTGGAAGATGGACACATACCCAAGAACATGCTACACAGGGAGCTATCAGAGGGAACAAGAACAACAAGATGTCCCAAGCTTTTCTATAAAGACACAAGCAAGCGAGATATGAAGGAATTTGGAATTGATCCTGACCAATGGGAAATCTTGGCAAGTGATCGTAAAAAGTGATGCCATTGTCTCCATCAAGGTATCAAATTCCATGACAGAAGCTGGCTCCTACAGCTTGAAGAGAAAAGAGCCCGTAGGAAGCAAACAGCTCCCAACCAAGATACATACATTTGCAATAACTGCCAAAGATCATGCAAATCTTGGATTGGACTATTCAGTCACATGAGACATTGCAAACCATCTGCATCATAGGCTGCAATTTCCACTGTCTCTTGTAAATTAAAGGATGCCAACAATGTTTTCACCGTCAATTTTCGGGCTCTTTGTAATGAGCACTGCATCCCAGGATTCCCCCCAGAAGTCTAGCTCACACCCTTGTATCAGGGTCAGCCACGGGAGCTTGCTCCAGTCCTGTATCTTCCAGGTATTCCCCCGGCTTCCTCCTAGCCCTGCAGGAGCCTTCCTGTCGCCCCCCCCCCCCCCCGGTCTCTCTACTACCATGAAAATAGATTGATTTCACTGGGAGTCAGGAGCCTAAATGCTTTTGAGGATCTGGACCTAAATGACTTAGAAGAGTAAGTCTCATTGATTTTCAGGAAACTCTCCAACAGCATCTCTCTAAACTATCCATGGGATAGGAGGAGGGGTGAATTTCCATGGGACTTAGGCTCCTAAGTTACTTAGGTGCTTTTTTAAACTTTTACACATGGACTAGGTTTTACGCTCAGTTAAATAGATTCTAGCTATACCAATGAATTTAGATTGACCGCATACTAGAAGCACTGCAACAAGGTTCTGGATTTCTTACAAATGAATACTATATATCCAAAGCATTCATCATCAGGATATAAAAATAAGAGTTGGTTGTAAGATGAATAGTTCAGTTCTATATCTGAATTTTGAACACATCAAAGTTAGGAGATGTTCAGATCTGAAATTTTGGTTTAGCATAACCTCTAGTAAAAATAGCTCCTCTTCAATCTGATGCACTCCTGCCACCATTATTTTGGCCTACAGTATTATTACTGGGAGCTAGCAAATAGCCCAACACTTAATTTTTAAAAAATCTATTGACATCTTTACTAAATTCTCTGCTAAACAGCTAACGCATTTCTGAGATTCATAATATATATATTTCAAATGCACATGTGCAGTATAACAAAACCTATGTAAAAGGAAATAATTCGCTACAATACATATATACTAAACACTGTAGCCATAAACTATAACTATATTTACTGAAATATACAATTATCAATATATTATACTAGAGGTTCCAAACACTCAGTGATAACCTTGCTCTCTGGATACATTTTAAAACATGTTGTTTTCATATTTATACTAAAGCATTTACGTTCCAGTTTCTTCAGTAAATAAATCACATTTAGGCAGTGGCAGAAAGTATGGTAATAGAGAAAGAAGCAAATACATCCCTTTTAGGAAGTGTGCAGGCATTAAACAGTCAGTTCTGTTGACATATTTCTCAATTTTCAGGTATCATCATTGGCTAGAAAAAATTTTGGATGGTTCAGGTCAGCTAAAAAACAATGTCAGCTGCTAACAAAATAGGATATAAAATTCTTTTCCAACCATCACCACCCAGAATCTTATGTTCTCACATAGAGACTGATCCAAAGCCCGCTGATGTCAACGGAAATCTCTCCTCTTATTTAGTGGGCTTGAATCAGGTCTATATTGAACAAGAATTACTCTTAAGCATAGACTCACTAGAAGGTTTGCCGATATAGTTATACCGATATAGGTATAGCAGCAAACCCTTCTAGTTTAGATGCAGCTTGTACCAAGAAAAGATTGCTATTGCCAGTACAGTTTATACCAGTTCCCCATGTGAGATAATCTATACTGGCAAACAGCACTATTATACAGCTATAATTGTGCGTACCCTAGGGCTTTTGCCTGTATAGAAATGCCATAAAAATTACATCCCTAATTGACAGTACTGTACCTGCAAAGGTTTCTAGTGTAAATGGGCGCTTAATATCAAACAGGTAATCTATATCCTATGACACGATTATCTGTTTTTTCTGCTAGCATTATAAAGCCATGATGCATTAAATTAACTTGTAAAATTAATTATAAGCTTTTATATGCTACATTTCAGTTTTACAATATTATTGTATAACATACACAACTGCTAACCTTTCATCTATTGCTAGTATCCAGAATAGTACAAAACCTTTGCCAATTAAAATGTTCTTGACAGATGTTGAAACTAGAGAGTTGATCTAACTATTTTCACACCCCACCACTCTGGACAGAAACATTTTTGAATAAAATATTTTTCACTTTTCATAGGTATTTTTTAGGCAGAACATGGATGCAGTCTCCTGGTGACACTGCAGAGGCAGCAAAGAAACAGAAATATCCAAGTTGTTTGGCTGGGAAGCTCTACCAGGTAAATGTCATTCATGCCTCTTCCCCCAAGGATACATGAGGAAAAACAGAGGGGAAGTTACAATCTGCTGATGCACTGATTTGAGTTTGGGAAGAAGTTCTGAGGTGACAGAAGCTCACTTTGAATGAGGGGTCGGGGAGGACAGAGGTCCAGAGTGAAACCTAAACATACCAAGCACCTAAACATAATAAGAATGGGGAGCAGGGAGAGTCAGAGGGAGCAGGAGGAAGTCAAGGTGTCAGAGAAAGTCAGGATGGGCATGCTGCATGGAGAATGGGGGAGTCAAATTGTCACAGATAGGAACAGGAGTCACAGTGGCTGCTCTGCATGGGGAGTGGGGGAAATCGGGGACAGAAGGATGTTGTGATAATCGGGCCTACATATATACCCTAATTGAGAGCTCAACAGTGAGAAATGAATGAAAATCTGTAACGTGTCAACCAATAACAACAAATGTTGATGGGAAAGGGTACAAAGAGCAGACAGATTGAATTAGTCCAAACAAAAAAGCCCACTGATATAAATCAAGGACTGTGTGTGTTAACATCATGTCTGGTAAACAAGAAAAGTTTGAGACTAGTGTGACGGGATACCCAGGGTGCAGCCTGACACTGTGGGACCACTGTGCCCCCTTAAATCTCCAGCCTGGGCTGTCTCTCAAAATGCTTTGCTAGTGACAAGCAGCAAACCCCTCCAGCCACTGTTATCACTCAGCACAACTGCATGTGGAGCCCCACACCAGCTAGATTGCATGAATGCTCCCAGAGCCATTCACGAATCAGAGAGAAAGGCACCAGCCAAATCCCCCCAGCTCCCAGCCTTTCACCCTAGGAATATATCATCTTGCATTGCTCAAGACCCTTTCTTGAGCAATGCAAGTTTATTAATTGGTTCACCATTTCATCAATGGAAAGTGAATATACACCAGCCTTTGTAAACCTGAGGAGACTTACCAAGCACTTCAGGCAAACTCACTGGTAAAGATAAACAGTAAAACAAGTTTATTGATTACAAAAGATAGATTTTAAGTGATTATAGGTGATAGGCAAAAAGTCAGAGTGGTTACCAAAAGAAAAGAATATATAAACATGCAGTCTAAACTCTCAACCCTATTAGACTGGGCAACATCTAGATTAACCAGTTTTTCTGTCCCCACTGGATATTGCAGTTCACAGTACCCATGTTTCAACCTTGAAATCTGGGCCAGTCTCCTCTGTTGGAGTCTTCAGTCTTCTGAGTGTCCTTGTTGTTTGCAGCATAGGTGGGGGCAGGAAAAAGGCCAAGCATGGGGCCATTGTGTTCTGATTTATACCCTTAGTCCATGTGCTTGAAGAACACAAGTCCAGGCATGTCTGGTGGGCATTGCTGAGTCCCAAGGTGAAGCGATACCCCGGTGTGTCTCCTGTGAGTGAGTCATTGAATTGTAACTCCTCTGCTGGACAATGGCTGGTGATGTCTATTCAGCACCCACCCGGGCGTTGGTTACCTCTTCCCTTGTCATTGTCTCTGAAGAGCTAATATCTGGGCACTTCCCAAACCCATAGCATATTTTAGTGAAAACCATACAACACAATTCTGATAATTTTATATGCATTAATGATACACATATTTTGATGGAACAATGGCTTTCAGCAGATCATAACCTTTCCCATGATACCTCACATGGCATGCTTTATATGCAATATCACAATTATATGTAAACGTGGAATATGGGGGTTATAGGGCACTCCCCCAAGGTATAGAATGTCACAACTAGAAAGCAGTGACCCAAACTTAATGTGGAAATTAGGCCTAATTTGTGAACAAAATTATGAAAGGATGGACTATTCTATCCAACACTTCCTTGTGGGGCCCTCAAAAAAGAGATTTTGGAAGATGAAGAGAAGGGGGACAAAGGCTGACTGAAAGAAGGGGAAGGAGCGAGCTTCACCATTCTGGCTGCCACCCCCACCATCTCCTGGGACTAGGGTTGCCAACTTTCTACTCGCACAAAACCGAACATCCTTGCCCCACCCCCGAGGCTCTGCACCTGCCCCGCCCCTTCTCCGAGGCCCCACCCCCTCTCACTTCATCCCCACTCCCTCTGTCGCTTGCTCTTCGCCACCCTCACTCACTTGCTTATTTTCACTGGGCTGGCTCAGGGGATTGGGCTGTGGGAGGGGGTGAGGGATCCAGCTGTGGGTCGGGCTCTGGGGTAGGGCCACAAATGAGGAGTTCAGGGTGCAGGAGGGGGCTCCAGGCTGAGGCAGTGGGTTGGGATGCAGTAGGGGATGAGGACTCTGGCTGGGGGTGTGGGCTCTGGGGTGGGGCTGGGGATGAGGGGTTTGGGGTGTAGGAGGGGGCTACAGGCTGGGGATACAGGCTCTGGGGCTGGGGGACGAGGGGGCTCCAGGCTGGGGATATGGGGTTCAGAGTGCAGGAGGGGGCTCCAGGCTGGGGCAGGGATTTGGATGCCCCTACACCTAGGAGCTGGAGGGGGGGCATCCAACTCCCTGCCCCAGGGGAGCCACGCAGAGCCATGGCAGGCAGGGAGCCTGCCTTAGCCCCGTTGCGCTGCCGACCGGACTTTTACCAGCCCGGTCATCAGTGCTCACCAGAGCCACCAGGGTCCCTTTTCAACCAGGTATTCCAGTCGAAAACCAGATGCCTGGTAACCCTAGCTGGGACATTGGGATCCACTGGAACATGATTTGGCCTTTGTCACCCTGAACCCAAGGAATGACTTGAGAAAGAGGGACTCAGATGACATTGCAACCTCCATTGATTCCAGCTGAATCCTAAACACCACCTAAGATGTGAGACTCTCTCTCTCTCTCTCTCTCTCTCTGTCCTTTTCCTTCCCTGCCTTATTTCTTTTATTTTCTATTTCTCTCCTTTTGCCTTTTATTTAATAAAGAGTCTGGCTTAGCAAGTTAAGACCGTATATTTTGCAAGACTGCTGTGAGCATATGATCAGAGAGGCAGCTAAAAGTAATGCCCTAAACAGTCTGGTGCTGGTACAAATTTGCCAGGTCTCAGAGTGGCTGATAAGAATGTGTACTGGGCCTGTGTTTTTCAGCAATGGGCTTGCAAGTCAACGTCAGAGACAAGTTGCATTTTCTATCTTTGCTATTCTTTTCTTTCTCCCTTTGTGTGTGTTTGTTTTGTTTTGTCTTTTAGGAAATGGGATTGAACTTCAACAACACAAACAATCACAACTAGAACTGGATGAGCTGAAACTAAATAGCTTCTTCTCTCTTCGCCAAAAGAACAGTTATTGCCATCTTTAATACCATGTAAGAGACTGTTAAACAAGGAGGGGTTCTTTCTAAAGACTCTCTTCAGCTAAAGGGAAGAAAGGGAAAAAGGAATGTTTTTGTTAAAATGAAAGCCTCACTTAATACTTTATATTTGAAATGCTTAAACTGTGTTTCTGTCTTTTATGTATCTTTAATAAAAGGTTTTAAAGGATTTGTAATACAGTGTTTGCCATGGTACTAAACAGTCTTAGGTATTTGTACACCAAACCCCAATTCTTGTTTAAAATTATTTAATGTTGGACAGTTTCAGGGTCATGTTAACACCTCTGACTCTTTGGGACCCATTATTCCATCAAAATTAATACAACAGGGGGAAGTCGGGGTGTTCAGGGACGTTGAGATGGGTGCTCTGCATGGGGAGTATGGGAAGTCAGAGGAACATGGCGAGTCAGGGTATCAGAGATAGGAAGAGGAGTCAGGATGGGTGCTCTTCATCATAGGCGCTGACTTACTCAGATCGGGGGGGGTACTTGACCCCCCACTCCACCCTAGGCCCTGTCCCCATTCACCCCTTCCTCCAAGCCCCCACCCTGTCTCTTTCCACTCCCACCCTGACCCTTCTCCCGCCTCTTCCTGCCCCCACTTCTCCCCCTCCCCCCAGCACCTCCTGCATGCCACAGAACAAATGGAAGCAAATGGGCTATATTTGCATTTTTATCCAAAGGCTGGAGTAAGCTTTTCATATCAGAATATCAGACACATAGTAATATTATAAAGAGAGTTTATTATATATTTTTATTTTATACTGCTCGTTAGATTGACAGCTCTGGAGAATGAAGTCCTCTATTCACAGACAAAGTATGGACAACAGCAGTACAAGTCCCCTGGTGGGATATCAACGCTCTCACCTGAACCTGGAGCGACAACTTCCCTTCAGTATAGAACTTTAAAACGGGCATTTCTGTAATTTATGAATGCTTAACTTTACTGTATTTATGTTCCTCTGACATAATTTTTGTATGGGATTATCATTCTGACTTTTTAAGTCCCTTATAATATAGATAGTTACCTAGCTCTTGACAATTTTTTAACATTTAATAATAATAATAATTAATAAATACCTATCTGTCATCTAGCACTTTTCATCAGTAGCTCTCAAAGCACTTTACTAAGGTGGCAACTAAGATTATCAGCTGAAGATTTTACCCATGAGATAATATTCTGGCCCCGACTTCACTTGCTTTTAGTTAGCATAACCAGCTACCTGGGGATTCTCAGGGTGTAGGTGGATGGGGAATCTCAAAGTGAGATAAGGCCAGTATAGTGTCTCCTATGCCAATGCTCCTCTTGATTTCCAGAAAGGGTGTGTGTGGCCAGAGAGCTGCTGGGGAAGAAATAATTCTACTCTTTCCCTTATACAAATGCCTACATATTTAATCTCAGGCCAAGTTTACACTATAAACTTTCATCAGCATAACTATGTCATTCAGAGGTGTGAAAAATCCACACTCCTGAGCAACGCAGTTATACCAACCTAACCCCCAGTGTAGACAGGGCTTCTCCCATCAACAAAGCTACCGCCTCTCACGGAGGTGGATTAACTATGCCAGCAGGAGAAGCTCTCCTGTCAGCATAGTTGCATCTTCACTAAAGGTCTAGAGCACCACAGCTGCAGCGTTTTAAGTGTAGACCTGCTCTCAGTTTCCAAGCATTGGTCTGATTAGTAGAAGAGAGAAGAAAACCAGACAGGGTCCAGATTTTTCAAAGGGGTACTGTATCCATCTGTTTCGGAGCAAACTATGCTAATAGTAATGTAGACACACCTATTTGAGGAGCCTCTGAATCCTTTCAGAGGTGTCCTGATTAGACAGATCTCTACATAGTATCTGCTTGCTTTGAAAGACTGCAAGTCCCAGGATGTACTGCTGGCTGCCCTTTGGGCCTGGACTGAGCTTCCTGGGTCATAGAATAGTGCAGGGGATTGACGGCCTCAGTTTTGTGGTCAGGGAAGTGGAACAGAGAACTGCTGCTCCCCTTTGGGTCTGGCCCAAGAGACCCTGTGACAGAGTCCTGGTGTTGAGTTGCCAGGGTTGAAGACACATAACCATAACCAGGGTTAAGACTACACTCCAGCTGACAGCTTGTTAGTGCTATGCCCTGGTTTATGGATTCCTCCACAGCTAGGCATTGAGAGCAGAAGCTGGAGACTGTCTGCTGTGCAGCAGATCTGAATTTGGCTTACAGCCAATTTTAGGAAAGAGTGAATTACCTCTGGGTTATTGCTCTCTAACGTAACAACTGTTATTGCCAGCTAGTACTGTTAACATAAGATGGTCACAATACAAAATTGCCTCACTCCTTCTTGCTTCACCTGGACTGCCTTTGCCAGACTTACAAAGTGCTGGCCTGAACTCCTGCTCACCGAGCAAACCAATGCAAGGACCATAAACTTAAGGGAGAGTGCACATTCGGGGATGTGGTAGATCAGTGTATAATGCCAAGCGTGTTGGTTAGGTTTATGTTGCAACTTGCTGTGGAAAGCTGCAGCCATTAGTTGAGCCATTTCAGTGCCACCTACTGATCTGCTATAGACATAACAACTTAATCTATTGTGTTAGGATAACTTTTTAAGTAAAATTGCATTGGTTTTATTGTGGATATTTATTGCCTCTAAAAGAGCCATTATTTATATTTTTGTTCCTGGAGGCAACCAGGGTATACGCACAGATGTATGCAGTGCCTGTCCAGATGGAGGCACTGCCAACTATAGGTATTCATAGGAGTAAAAGCACTATTGCAGAGGAGTGACTAGTGGATTCCCACCTAATTCCCCATATCATCTTGTAGCGAAAGGTTCTTGCTTTAGCTGTTTTGAATTGTCTTACAGTTCCTTAAATGAAGGATTACCAAAAAAAAAAAAAAAAAAAAAAAAAAAAAAACCTTGGAAGGGGGTTTAAATTCAGAGAAATTATAATTTGTGTAATTGGGGATAAAAAAGAGTGGTGATAGTATCAGGGCCCTTTGGAATGCCTAAAACAGTAATTAGTTTTAAAATTAAAGCTTTAATTAAATAGAAATTAATAATAGTTTAAATTAGAAAATCCAGTAATGGCAGATATAAGGTAGTGTAATGGAAAGTTCCATTTCCTGTGGAAGATTCCATCTCTAAGGAAGATAGGGGTCCATTACCTATGATGTAATAATTACATTCCCTGTGATGCAATGGCAAATTCCACTTCTAGTAAGGAACTTTGATTGACAGCTCCTGGGGTCACCCACAGGTCAGCTGAAAAACTCCCATAGGAATACATAGGAGCCCATAGGAATGTATAGGGATGATGCAATCGGGAAACAATATTACATCATTTCCTGTGGGGAATGACTCAGCAAAATCTCATAGAGATACATTGTAGCCCATAGGAATATATGCAATTTCCTGTCACACGTAGGTAGGTACACATGACTGGGCAGGGCTAGGGACGGAGCCAGCAGAAGGCTATAAGGGTGACAGCTGACCCCTGTAGTGGGATAGGGACCTTGGAAGAGAGAAGAACCTGCAAGACATCTACCTGGGAAGAAGAGGATTGTTAGGCAGATTTTGGGTGGAGTTTTGTTAGGCTTTGGGAGGGGGTTGCCTTGAGGTTCCAGAAAGCCTCTACCTAAGCATCAGCAGCAACCATAGAATTCCAAGGTTGCCCATACAACAGCTGTTCCAGCTACCCAGACAGTAGGAGGCTACTGCAGCAGCAGCCAAGCAGGGCTTCCCAGAGAGGGGGGCAAGTGGGGCAATTTGCCCCAGGCCCCGGGCCCCGCAGGGGTCCCCATGAGAATATAGTATTGCAACTTTTTTTATGGAAGGGCCCCCCGAAATTGCTTTGCCCCAGGCCCCCTGAATCCTCTGGGCGGCCCTGCAGCCAAGCAGGCCTCCATAGCCGTCACCAGAGAACAGTGCTTTTACCTCAGAAACAGCAAACAGTGGCAAGTGTATTAGGGGGGAGGGATAGCTCAGTGGTTTGAGCATTGGCTTCCTAAACCAAGGGTTGTGAGCTCAATCCTTGAGGGGGCCACTTAGGGATCTGGGGCAAAATCAGTACTTGGTCCTGCTAGTGAAGGCAGGGGGCTGGACTCAATGACCTTTCAAGGTCCCTTCCAGTTCTAGGAGATGGGATATCTCCATTTTAAAAAAAAAAAAGCAGCATCCACTGACAGTGGGCAACAATGGACAGTGCTCCCTACATCTGACAGTGCAGAAGGGCCTACATAGACAATCAGAGGGAATTGCTGTGTCTGTGTAAATTCAATTCTCTTTTATTTACTATACAGTAGTGTATGGGCTTCATTTTAAATAAAGCTGGCTGGCTGTGGTCTGAATGAGGTCTTCCCCTACCCATTTAATAACCGCCTGGCCTGTGCTTACTGGATGTTTAGTATTAAGTATTTAGTATTGTATGTTTAATTGTTATATTGTTATATTGGTATATGCTATAGAGTTAACTAAGATTGTTATTGTATTAGTGTTTTTCATTTGTTGCGCCGCTTCATTCTCTTCTTAACTGTAACCACTATTCTATCTATTTCTATTCTTTTATTGTAACCACTCACTTCTAAATAAAATATTATTTTTGTTTTTGAAGATTTATTGCTTGCTTGTCTATTCTTGATTGGAGGACTGTATCCGTGTCCTTTCAAGGGTCAGTAAGGCTAGTTTGCTTCCCTGGCAATTCCTTTAGGGCAGACCACAACCTTGGTTAGCAGTTTAGATAAATTAAGAATTAAGGTTTTAAATTAAAAGCAGTGTCTTTAGGCAACATCAGTGGTATAGTCTAATTGGATTCAAATCTTCCAGTAACAATCTGGGATCCCCAGGATCTCCATTATCATTAATGAGGTAAGGCACCCAGGCAACAGGTGAGAGTTGCCTACTCCCAAGTAACCCAGGAGGGAAAGGAGGGTTATAGTAATATTATTCAAATCCAAATAGAGGAGATCTTTATTGTCAAGGTCTTGTAATTCCAAACTAGCCTACCATCACATATTTTGTCTACACAGCAAGTATTTTACCTAATCTAATTTGCCTTTATCTAATATTAGTATTCCCTCAACAACTGAAGACACATTTCTAGTTCTAATTCCTAAGTAAATTATACACCTTTTTTCATAAAATCAGAAGGAAGCTAATAGGCTTATCAGAGTTCTTTGTGAGCGGTTAAAACTACAATGTCCTAAAAATTCAGGAAAGATGGTAAAATAACCATTTTAATGCTAATTTTTATACCTAATTGCAGGGTGATCTCTACTCAGTCATTTTTGTGAATAACTTTGTTATTAAGTTTTAGGCTCATGGCACTGCTTTGGAAATGTTATCCACTCTTAGGACCCACTTTTTTGAAGTTAATGGTAGAATTTCCATTGACTTCAGTCAGAATAGGATTAGGCAACTCCTTGCTGGTAGGTAGAGTAAATATTTTTCTACCTACATAGTTCTTATCAATATCTAGTGTGTCTGGTACATTTAACTATCTACTTACAAAGAGGGAAGACATTTAATACAGGAAGAAGTGAAATGAAATTTCATTCAGATTTTAAATGAAGTCTTTTCATCTGCTCAGAAGCCTCTGTTTTATTGGATCATTATATTACTTTACAATTCTGTCATGCAGCTGTTTGTTTCTGTTAGAAATACAGTATCTCATCCATGCAGATCAGAAGATGGATGTCAAAATAAACAGTAAAAAACGTGTGGAAAACTTGGGAGCTCATGTAACAAAGAAAGAATTGTAATAGCAAGATGTAACACAGTATTATGGTGGAGCAATTGCAACACCATAGTTAAGGTTGCATTTTATATTGCAACTAAAGTAGGAGATCATTCTGTTTTTTTGTTTTTTTGTTTTTTTTATAGGTATAACACACTGTATCTGACCCAAAATTTCAGCATGTAATCTTTGGATAAAACTGGAATTTTCTGATGTGGATGAAGAAAATCAGTTAATTAGTTTCCAAGTTCTAATCAAGTAAAAATTGACCAAAATAGTTCACTTTCTGAGTCTCATGATTTTTTCAGTCCCTACAACTTAGAAACTCCAAACTGTAGAAAGTGTGTTTAAAAAAAAAAAAAAAAAGGTGTAGTGTGAGAATTTTGCGAATAGGAACTGGGAGGCTGGGTTTGAGAAGGAGGTGTTGAGACTGAGGAGGTGCTGAGGAGATACTGGCTTTCGGAGCCTGGGGCTGGTTGGGCAAGGAGATTTGTACAAAAAAACTAAATTTGACAGTAGTTTCACCCAGTTTGAGATCAAAAGGGGAGGCATTTATGAGATGAATGCTGTTTGGAAACACTGAACAACTGAACATTACATGAGGTATTATAAATCATGCTTTTACTTTTACTGTACCATTTGCTCTCTAACTCAAGTTAATGCACATAGTATTAAATATACTTAAATCCCATTTAATTTGCATTGTTCCAATAATTAATTATGTTTCCTAACTTTATGCATCACTATTGTTTTTCAGCAATGCAATTATCAGTATTCAGCACAAGGACATTTTACAAATTGCATTTTCATGCTCCACTAGAGGATCAATTCAAGGTGTCTTACATATCACCCAGAGACTAATTTGTTTGAATTTGTAACCAAAGTACAGCAGCAAAATTAATAAATAAATTGGAAATATGTTAGTAGATACCCTGGTTTTTCATTAGGTACATTTGGAATTACCATACAAAATAATTATTGGGTCCAAATTTTATATATGCATTAATAGTTTTCTATAGATCTTGAAACATCTGCAATACACTGTCACTTCCAATTTCCATTTCCCTTTTTTAACCACAGCAGCTTTGGAAAAGTTATGTAAGATGCTATACTTGCATCAAACCTAAGCATGATGTATCCTTTCCTTTTTTATTATTAACATCACTGTTATCATAACCTGTAATTGCTCATACTTATACAATTGTTTCAAGGCCCAAACCTACTTTTTACTCAACAAAACTCTCAATTTGTAGGGTTTTTTCTTTATGTAATGGTAATAAAGTTGAAGTAGCTAATCCTGCCTGTAGCATGGGCATAAGTACAGGCAATGGTAGTTTTGTCATTTGTTTCAGGATGGACAGGAGTAGACCCAGATTTCCTCACCGCCAAACACAGCCCCCAATTAATATAGCAGTACTACTATTTCCAGTTCTCTTTTTATATGTGTGTGTGTGCCTAAAAGATAAAAAGGACTTGGAGGAGGGAAAAAGGAGGTCTAAAGTATTGTAGGGAATGAGAGGATTGGAGAGTTTCCCTGGGGAGGAAGACTACCTTGAAGAATTTCTGACGGAAGGAAAGAATTAATAGGAGTCTTTAGAGAATATAAGAGTGAATTAGGTTCACAGTTTGAAAAAGAAGTAAAAGTCCAGTGTCTAACCAAGTAATGTGTAACTTGTTCTCTATTTCTCATATTCTTCTATTCATCAGATCATTTTCAAATCAGCCAGGTAAATCACAAACTGCAGACTATTATAATACAGAGTGGGAATTAGGAAAGGGAGATCAACTATGAAGAAACAAATGGAGTTTACTTACTGTAACTGAAAATGCTTTGAGATGTGTGGTCCCTATCTGTATTCCACACATGGTATGCATGCACGACATGCACCTGAGTCCAGAAATTCTTACAAGCAATGTCTATTGGCCTGCATATGTGCAGCAGGTCTCCTCATACTCCCAACTGAGGGTATAAAAGATGGTGTGGGCCAGCTCCTCTCCAGTTCTTTTTACTGTGAATTCAACAGGATCCAAAACAGAGGGAATGGAGGGCGGGTAGTGGAATACAGATAGGGACCACACATCTCAAAGAACTTCCAATTACAATAAGTAACCTCCACTTTTTCTTCAAGTGCTTGTCCCTATGTCTATTCCCCGTGTGGGTGACTGACAAGTAGTGCTCAGACTGGAGTTGGGTGTGAGGAAGCCAACAGTAAGGATGTTTGCAGTAATGCAGATCCCACTGCTGCATCCGCAACAGAAGCAAGAACTAATATGTAGTGTATAGCAAATGTGTGGATGGAGCTCCAGGTGGCTGCTTTGCAAATATCTTATATCTGGACCTCCTACAGGAAAGCTGTAGAGGCAGCCTGTGCTCTCGTGGAGTGAGCTGTGACACCTCCAGTGGAGGGATGTGTGCTAACCTGTAGCATTCTAGGATGCATCCCGAAACTCACTTACAGATACTTTAAGTGGACATAGTTTGACCATGCAATCTTTCTGATATGGCAATAAAAAGCTTTGGTGACTTTCTGATTGGTTTGGTTTTTTGCAGGTCAAATGCCAGGGCACACCGGACATCGAGGGAGTGAAGTCTCTTCTCTTTGATGGAAGCATAGGGTTTCAGAAAAAAGACTGCAAGTGGACATTTTGGTTCATGTCGAATTCGGAAACAACGTTGAGAAGAAATTTAAGATGTAGGCGAAGGGAAACCTTCTCCTTGTGAAAAATCATATATGGAGGGTCTGCCATGATGGCTCTTAGCTTGCTGACCCTCTTGGCTGAAGTAATAGCCACTAAAAATGCAACTTTCATGGACAGGTGGGGCATGGAACATATCGCCAAGGGTTCAAAGGGAAGGATTCGGAACTGGAAATGTTCCTGGCCCGCCATAAGCTGAAGGAACCTCCTGTGGGAGGGCTGAATTGTTGCCCTAGATTTGAGGGATGTGTGTATGATTAAGCTAATTGCAACGATATTATGTGCATTCACCATGAATTAATGAAATAGAACACCATATAGTTAAGGCTTAATTTGAAGGTCAAAACTAGCTGCAGTTTCTGCTAATCAGAATGGGAGGAGGGGAGAGAAAAGTAAATAATTGAGACTGAAAGAAGATAAGTGGATGAAAAACTTTGAGCCTAGGTGCCTCTGATATTAGAAGTTTATTGAAAGTTAGAAAAAGTGATGATCCAGTAGGGATCATTATGACCTACGTGTTTTGCAGAAGTTAATTATAAAAAGCCTAGATAATACAGTGTACTTTGGAGCACTCCTCTGGAGCTATCCTTGGAGAGGCGTTTTTCCTGATACTTTTACTCCCCGGCAGGGAGGCATTTGACCAGCGCTGATCCACCATTGATTACGCAATACCCTCTCAGAATTTAGGTAAATATCTGGGATGTTCTAAACCTATTTCTTATTTCTGTGTGTTCTTAAATCTAATAAACTGCAGTTTTAGACAAGAGCATATTTACTTGCATTAAGCTTTGATCAGATGGAATTACTGTGTTCCCATTGATTTATTCCTGACACCACCTGGAGTGAAACAGTTAAGTTACCACTGCTGGGGGTTCTGAAAACCCCGGGTAACAGAATGTCTATATGGAAGTCACATCCTTCATGTCCACAGACACAAACCACATCTCCTCCTAAAGGGAGGGGATTATTGATGCCAACGTAATCATCCTTAATTTTGACTTTTGAATAAAGATGTTGAATTGCCAAAGGTCTCCACCCTCCATCTTTTTGGGAGGACTAGGAAATATGGAGAGTAGAACCCCACACACACACCCTGGATACTGAGGTTGGATGCATTCTATTGCCCCTCGGTGTAGGAGGGATTCTGCTTCCTGTTGAAGAATCACCTGAAGAGAGACCAGGAAGGGGGCTTGTTAGGGGGAGAAGGAGAGGAACTATATGGCTTATCCCTGATGGATAATCTCCAAAATGTCTGTCATGATTAACCACTGGTTGTGGGCGAAGAGGGTGAGACAGCCTTTAACAGGTGGCTGGGAATGGGTAGACATTGTGGTGGTAGAGGGGACTTAAAAACAAGGCCTCTGAACCCTCTGGCATTTTGTTGGAGGCTCGGCTGGGCACTGCTAATAGAATGCATGAGGAGGCGATGGCCTTGGTTTATAGGTTTGTCTCTGGGGTTTCCTCCTGGGAGCTGGAATGTAGATCCCCAGGGAGTACAGGGTCGATCTCAAGTCCTTTAACAAGTGTAGAGATTCGTCCATTTTCTCATTAAAGAAATTCATTTTCTCATTAAAGAAATCAAATTTATCAGAATTTTCTCATTAAAGAAATTCACTTTATTGTCAAAGGAAAGGTCCTGAATGGTGTTCTGGACCTCCCTGGGAAATCCCAGTGATTGTAACCAAGAATCCTTCCTCATGACTATACCAGTGGCCAGACTTCTGGATGCCATATCTGTTGCATCAACTGTGGCCTGAAGGACTGTTTTCACTACTAACTTGCCCTCCTCTATGAAGGACTGAAACTGAGCTCTGACATCTGTGAGGAGCTTGTCCTTAAAGTTTGCTCACCTGGAATAGTTGTTAAAGTAATATTTTGCTAACAGGACCTAATAGTTAGCGATGCAAAATTCCAGGCTCACAGAGCAGAAGACCTTTATCCCCAGGAACTTGAGACTCTTCGGGCCCTTGTCCATCAGAGTGGTCCTTTGATATTGTGACCTAGCCCTTTCCGTGGCTGCCTGTACCACCAAGTTTGGGGCAGGATGGGAGAACAACAATTCAGTTCCCTTGGCAGGGATAAAATAGTGTCTTTCAGCAGTCTTAGGTGTGGGGCGCAGGATGCTGTGGTGTGCCAAACCAATCTATCCAATTCTAGGATGGACTCATTAACCAGAAGGGATACTTTACTCAGTCCTTGAGGTTGCAAGGTATCCAGGAGCTGGTATTGTGGGTTCTGGATTTCCTCCACTGGTATCTGGAGGTCATTGGCAACTCTCTGTATTAGGAGGGGCACTGCTCATCTGAGGGGGCCAATGGACAGGGAAGTCACCATGACCCAGATTGGATAGTGGCCTCATAAACTTCTTCATTCAGTGTTTCCCAAGGCAAAGCTCACAAGCTTCTCAAGTTCTTGGTGGAAACCAGTGACAAATACTGCACTTTGCAGAGATATGCGTATCACCCAGACAGTAGATGCAGCACTGGTGTTCGTTGCTGATGGAGAAGGAGTCAGGGCAAGAGACACAATTCTTGAATTGCAGGATTCTGGACATAGTCCCAAACAATGGGGAAGTAATCCCCAGCTGGGGAAAAAACAAGCTACACTAACTATGCTATAAACTCTAAGTATACTAATAGTCTAAGAAGAATAAAACTAGTTACAAATCTATTTAAAGGTTTTACAAAATAGCTGAAGGAAGAGAGGACACATGATTCTGACACAGGCCATGTGGCGGTAAGACGCAACTGGAGAGGCATTGGCCTGCACTGTCTGTCATACCCTTGGTCAGGAGCACAAGGATATGGACCAATGGACACTGTTTGTAAGAACTTCTGGACTCGGGCGCATGGCACGCATACGTACCACATGTGAAATACACACAGGGACCAGCATTTCTTCTTCAAGTGCTGCTTTCATGCAAATGTCATTATTAATAAAGAACTAGAAAACTGAACTAACTATAATATACAATATATGAGGATTATTTCTGAGTTATTTTTTCAAAATTTCCAAGAGCTGATATGAGCAGTTCTTGACATCATGTTGAAGTAATTTTTTCAACATATAACTAGAACCCAGTTTGAAATAAAATACAAAAACAAATAAATGATTTTAAAATAAATATTGAAGACTTACTTCCTCACATGGTTTTGTATCCATTTTCTATTATAATATAAGTATAGCGCTACCCTGCTTTTAGATATGTTATCAGAAACAACATGAAAGCCAAAATTCACCATAAGGGAATAGATCTACAAAAATATTACAAGTATAAAAGAGTTGAATATGATACATAAGCAGAATGTATGGGAAAATGTGACATTTTCTTCTTACACTTCTAATTTTTATATAGTTCTATTCCCTTGTTATTTATTATTGAGGACATCAGCATTAAAATATCTTATTCTTAGTTTATCTGCTCCTTCTGCTTAATTCTTACCTTAAATCATAATCCTCTCTTTGTGAACATCATAATTGGTAGCTGTGGGAAAATGCTTATGATGTAACAGATCATGACAAATAATGATAATTAGATGTTTGCTTGTAATAACTATCGATTGATCAAATCATTTTAAGTGGGTTCTAAACATCATGTAAATCATGCAGACTATCTTAATATTTTGTTGCATAAAACACAAATATTTAAATTGTATATTGTTAATATTTTATGAAAAATGAGGCTTATTACACACATCAGATTTCTATTAATGTTACATAAACTTTAATAGTGTCTTATTTTCTATTAACATTTTTACTAATAAATATTCATCATAAAAACTCTTTAGTTTCAAATATTCACAAGAGTAATCTTGAATAAATCACCAAACAGTAACACAATATTAATATGGTAAAACCCCAAAATAGTAAACATAAACTATCTATATTAATGATTTACAAAACAGTTCAACAATTATCAGAAAAAGTGATTTATGATACTAAAGTCTAATTATCTGTTCTGCTTCAATGTTGGTAAAAGAATCCATGAAATTATTTCAGATATGGGTGAACCTTTTTGGGCTTAGCTTTTCTTGACAGCCCAATCCTGATAGGGCCACTGCATGTTTTAAGAGGCTGCAGTCTTATAATTTCATGTGACAAATAGTTTCCTAAATATATAAACAAAAGAGAGAGAAATCAATGTTGAAAGCAAAAACATATTTTCATATCATGTACATATAAATTACATTCCTTTAGGACATAGAAATCAACCATGGGTACTATACTGTACACTCGACAGCTAATACTATGGAGATGGATACTATAAAAAATACATAGAAAGATAGAATATGAAGGATATATAGTTTTGTCTGTACCCATAATAAAGACCAAATTATTACATTATACTTCAAACAATCAGAACACAAGTCACTATATTATAAATATGGTCAGGAAAACGTCTTGTTAAGGAGAGCCATTAAGCAGTAGTCTACACCTTTTGGGATTTGACAATACAAGTGAATCAACTAGACAAAACCCCATCTCAAAACCAGATAATAATTAGACCTGAACAAGTGGTGAAGCGGGTTACTCCTCTTGAACTAAAATTTGTGTTAAATATTAATTATATGGAAAAAGAGGGAAGGATGGGAGTGTGCATGTGTACTGATTGTTTAAAATATAGCTGGAAGCCAGGTCAGAGGAAGTTGGGGAAGATTCTAGACAGCTCTACAGTAAAACAAGGAGAGACAAAGTCGCTTAGGGAGAGTACTGTTTTACTTATTCTAATAAAGTTGTATGGCACATGACAAAATTGTTTACTATATGGAGCCATCCTGCTTGCTCCAAGACTCCCCTGCTGGCTATTGCTGCCTGCAATTACCAGTTTCAGGGCACAAAGTGGGACAGAGATCATCATTCACTTGTTGATTTCCTAGCAGAGGGGGTTGATGCTGAAGACAATAGCCATGCCTTCCCTCCCACTCCCTGCACTGAAGTATATCACTGTAGAGTTTCCATGGAAGGACTTCCACAATACTGGAAGCAAAGGGCAAATACAGTTGAGAAAGTGCTCCTTCCTCTTTCTGCATCCCACGCCACTCAACATCTTTGGGGCTTTTGTCCTCTACCTATAGAATAGGAGGGTATGATTTGCCCACCTGTTCTAAACTCAAAGATAAAGTATGAATGACAGGATACCCCCATGCTAATCAACAATTAAAAAGATACGTAATTGCTGTGCTAGAGAAAATGGAAAAAAATAAATAACATACATTTTTGTAATATTTTAATAACACTGGAATGTTTTGCATAATTAGAATAAAAACTTTATTCTTACCTCTTTCTTTCTGTAAACCATCACGTCTTTCCTTCATAAATGTGTGAGACAAAAAAACAGGGTCCCATGGGAATCGATTTTTACAACCTGAATCAACATAGTCTTAAAACAAAAGCATAAATATCACATTTAACTTTTAAACTGCTATACATAGATAATTAAAAGTTGCAATTTGTACTGCTTGTAAATGTTATGAGTAAAAATGTCACATATATGCATGACATATAATTTAAAAGGTCTGCTTACATAGCATATAAAGCTCTGCATATGCATCATTCATTGTCTGTAGTTCTTGTCTCTCATTCTTTTTCAATAAGACACTTATACAAAAAGACAATTTTATGGCTCATTCTCCTTAATTCTTACCCCTACTTATTATTACACAAAAAGCCATATTAAAAGAACATTATTAAGATTGCAAAGTCAAGCACTCAAAAGTTAAGAAATGCCAGAATTAAGGTTGCCTGTGCAACCTTAATTCATCTCCCTTGCACAAATATATTATGACACAGTCTTTAATTACATAATCGCATACTATTTTTCCATAGATCCCTGATTCATTCGGAGCACAGGACGGATGATGCTCAAGTAATGAGGATCTATTCAGTATTTTGTTTTATCCTTATTGTTCAATGTGTATCCCTAGGCATTATTTACTGCACACTATTCAAACCCTGCTATGCAGAATTATTAATTTCCTCATGGACGTTTCTATGGCACTCATCACTATTGTCATTGAGTGCTTCAGAAACATTAATTAATGTATCTTCATAAAATCTCTGTGAGGTGAGGGGCTATTATTATGCCATTGTACAGATAGGGAGCTGAGGCGTAAAGAGATTAAAGTCAAAAGTATGCACTAATTTGGGGTGCCCAATTTGAAATGCTTAGGACCTGATTTTTCAGAGTACTTAGCATTCTATAGCACTTTCTATTGGGAGTTATGCTTTGAATATAACTTCAGTTGCAGCTGTGAGTGCTCAACAGTTCTGCAAATCAGTCTCCAGGATCTCAAATTGGGTACCCAAAAAATGTGGAACACGCAGTTAGTGACCACCTCTGAAAAGTTTAGTTGAAGTGATTTTTTTAGCATCGCATAGGAATTCTGTGGCAGAGGAAAGGATAGAGAATTGCATGAATTATAGGAAGCAAGTACTGAAGCCTGTGCACTGTACTAGTGACAGTAGCTCAGTACTTATTTCCTATATTTCATAGAACCACTAGGCAGGCTCCTGATTGATCAACTGCTGTCTCAATGCAGCCAGAGCTTGGCAATTCTGTAGATTCCCTTAAAGCTCCCACTCCCATTTTGGACCTTACCTTCATAAAAAAAAATCACAATAAAGCCTCAAACCTTGTAAGGTATGTAAATATGTAACAGTGACCATTATCACAAGCAATATTCATAAAAAGATGTCTGCTCCCATGCAATAATTATATTCTAGTGAATATTTTTAAAACTGAAAATGTACTTCTCCTTTACAAAATTAGTTTTGCACTATATACAGAAAGTTATTTCCTTTGTGTTTCTGTAACCCACACACCTCCTGGGTGTGATGCTCTGTCCCTTCTCTGCTACAGCTTTAGCTATGGGTCATGTGGCTTGTAAGCTCATGCAGTTGAGGCTTATGTACTAAGCTCCAAAGGCGCCAGGTTCAATCCCACCTGCTAACGACCGGGGTCTGTCAGTGTTACAAGCAGGGGCTCATCTGGGATTTCTGGTGGAGCTCGGGAGGTGCTTCCTCAGCTAGGGAAAGTATGTAACTCACACACCTCCTGGGACTTATGCCCTGTCCCATCTAGTGGCACGAGACCACTTAGAGATTAATGAGTCTGCTACAGCCTTAGCTAAGGGGCATGTGACTTTTAGCTCATGCAGTAGAGGCTCACGCACTAAGCTCCCGAAGCCCCAGGTTTGATCCCACCCGTCGATGACCGGGGTCTGTAGGTGTTACGTTTCTACTAAAGAGCTGTCTCATAGGATGTGTGCACTGAGACATTGCCACTCCTGAAATTCACAAGCTGCAGGAGCTTTGCAGTTGCTCTGCATTCTGGCTCTGCATTTGGGGAAGGATTCTGTCCCACAAATACTTGCACAAACCCAAAGGGAAAAGAAAATTTTCAATACTTGGGCTTTACACGGGGGACAAAAAAATTGTTCATAAGCTAGAATTCTGCCCTGCTACTGTATGGATAAGAGCTCCTCATTAGTACTAAGGCACCACGTCTCAATAGAACACGCATGTCCTCAGTAGAACTCCCTTGGAGCAGAGCACAAAATTTGATCACAAGTATTTATTTAAATGTTTATTAACATATTAGATAATATTTTTAAATAATTATGTTTGCTTACCTTCTTCAGAAAGTGAATAGAGCAATTCTTCATCTGACACACTTGAAGAACAGAACTCATGAGGTACTTTTTGCTTTACATTTCTATTTAATATTTTTCCTTTAAATGAACTTTGGTTATTCTTAGTTATATTTTGCCCTGCTGTAGTACCACAGATTGGAAAGGAAATACATACTTTTGTTTGAGAAACACTTTTTAAATTTTCATCTATCCCTTCAGAATTATTCCATTCTTGAGGATTTTCTTGTATAGTGTTTGTTTCTACTTTGGATAGCTTATTTTCATGTTCCTTACTAATTTCATGAAACATACAAAGCTCTTCCAACCCTAAATCAAATTTGCTCTTCATTTCAAATTCAGATATGTTTTTACTTTCTGAAGGTAAATGCTGATCTGTCATATCTTCAAAACATCCATTGTCCATTATGGATAAATGTGGTATTAATTTGTCTCCTGATGCAACACATATTGCAGATTCATCTTTTGAATATGACAAAATTAAATTAGTTGATCTACTTCCATGCAGTATAGTCTGATGCTGATTTTTGTTAGTTATATAATGTTGCCCAGAACTTATTTCTCCCACCTCTTGTAAATCTTCAAGATTTTGTTTTATAGTCATTGGCTTTGAATTGAGTGTGCAAAAATTTCTATCTTTCTGAATGTCTTCATCTAGAGAAAAAGTCATTGTTTCTTCTCTCTGAACCTTAAAATACATTTTATTATTAGATACTTCAGAACTTCTCACAATTTGGTATTGTAAAATGCTGTTCATTTCTTCACACAGTTTTTCTGTGTCATCACTCAAGGAACTCCTGCAATGTCCCTCTTCAGTTTTTAGTACTACATCTTTATCTGTAAAAGGGCCATAAAAGAATGGTGAAGTGGAACACTGGCCATTGTCTAAGAAACAGTGAAATATGTTTCCATAATTGAAACCAGTATTTAGAAAGTGTACATATTTTCTTTCATTTTCTAAATGTTGACTATTTCTACTGTCTGGTAGTAACTCAGGGTTACAATTTACTATGGATGTTGTTGACAATTCAGGTAGAATACAAACATCTGATTTAGCAGGGACATTGTGAATATGTTTTATACTAGCAACTGTGCTTTCTTCAATGTATTTTTCATTATTAGGATTAATTTGCCTTACAAGTGGAATCTGGTCCATTTCTTCAGAATCAGTACTGAGAGGAATTTTTTCATATGTGTCAAAAATAGAAAAAAAGGGTATTTTTGGAAGACTGCTACAGCAATTTTTTTGCAATTCTCTACAATTGCCATACTCTTTTTTGTCAGAGTTTTCTTTGTTAGCGGTTCTCAAATATTTTGGAATAAGATTTGTGGCTTCATGTGCAAAGGTCACACTATTTGTGATTCTCCTGCTTCTGTGTTTTTTATTTTCACTTAAAACAGAATGCAAAGTTTTCAGCTTTTCTTTAGGAAAAGCAATATTATGTATTTTTCTTTGTTTCTTCTTCTTCTGCTTTATTGTAGCTACCAGTATTTGAAAATTTGAACATTTATTATTTAACTTTTCAAATTTCATTTTTGAAATTGAAGGCAAATAATTCAGAAGTCCAAGGTTTGTTTCTGTCAATATTTTTTTGGTACTGCACCAATTTTTCTTCCATAAGAAAGAACTATCAAAATTGTCCCTTGGTAAAAGCAGTCCATTAGCAACTAAAAGTTGCCTTTTACTATCTTTTTCTTCACTGTCAAACATTGAAATGATACTATGCATTCCTGTACTACCTCTGGATAAGAGGCAGTATTGTTTGGCACATCTCCCTTCAGATGACACTCTTTGTTGGTTATGAAACAGTGCTCTTTTGTATAGAAAAGAAGCTTCCTTGAGTTCAGCTACAGTGCTAGAATAATGAATTTTCTGATATTTATGATGTAATTGAAAACCAACATTTTTTACTAATTTAGCATTTATAATTTCTTTACACATACCTCGATAAGTTATGTATTTTTGCTGAGATTCTGTGTTTCCTTTCAAACTATTATTTATGTGTGAGTTTCTCTTAACGTGTTTTCTGCAATAGAAAGGATTTTTCTCCACTGGTATACATTTTTCTTCAGCTGGATGTAAACAATTTATATTATAGGGGAAAAAAGCAAAGTTTGATTTTATTGTGTTCACATTTTGCTGTTCTGAAACAGTAACTTGCAAATAAATATGTGTACTATTGTTATTAATACTGGTTATTAGCTCTGGAATGCTGTATTGTTCTATTGACTTTAACTTTTCATACAAATGAAACCAGCCTATGATACTGTCATTCTCTTGATATGTAAGCACATCTTTATTTAAAAATCCAGGTCTTGTCTTCAGACCTCCTAATAACATATCATGAATGAAGATTTTTAGTTTAGTCAGCTTCTTCTGCTTCAATATATTGTCAATGTCTCTTGTATCTGGCAAATCCTGTGTAGTACTATAGGGGCAATTGCCTTTGGTGACAACACTTTTAGATAAGTATCTTTTGATGTCAAGTATTTTTGTTGTAGAAAGTTTTAATTCTGATTCATGTAAATTCCTGTTACAGTTAGCACAATGCATGTCATAATTTGTGTTTAAATCTCTGTTCCTTAGTACTTCTGATATCAATGGAACAGTTGTTTCTTGTATATTAAATGTCACATCCTCATAACTGACTTTTCCCCATGTTCTTTTCAAAATATTGGTAGAGTCGATACATTCATCACTTTGAGGTGTTCTAGAACCAAAATATGTGTGAACACTTAGGTATATGTTTGGTTCCTGGTCTTCATCACCTTCTGCATTTCCTAGCTCTTTCTCCTTGACAATCCTTTTAGCAAACATTTGATTACACTTGACACTATTGATGTTGTTCCTTAAATTAGTCTCAGTTATTTTTTCTCCTTCTTCTGCTAAAGCCAAAGTCTTTTGCTTACTAACAGATTGTTGGTTACTTTCATTAAATTCAGAACGAACACTAGCAGCATTCACAATATTTTTATCATTTTGAAACTTTTGTTTCCTTATCATAGATATGTTTTGGGAACAGTAAATCTTTTCAGATTGCATCACATATGTTTGATGTTTAAAATTCTTCTGTTCTATCTCCTTCAAATTAGTTGATAACATGTTACTATTTAATGTATTTGAAGCAGTAGAACATTTACTTATGTTCCCTTTCATAAAAAAATTTGTTTGGGGGATTTTGAACGTTTGTATATTTTTAAACAATTTTAATGTAGGAAATGTATGTGATGAAGCATTTTTTTCTTTATTACCTAGTTGTTCAACAGATTCACTCTCATTACCATAATGATCTTTATTTTCTTCAGTGGGCAATTTTTTTAAACAGTTGTTTCTGTCCTTATTCTTTATTTCAGAAAATGTAGAATTAATGCCACATAAAAATGGAACATCTAAAAGCTGGTGTTCTTTCCACTTGTTATCAGTACCAATTTTCTGACTTGATGTTTTTACCTGAAACAAATCTGTGTTTAAAGATGAAAGTGATGCATTTAATTTAAGCTCATTATCATTGTCTGTTTTATTACTTTCTGCTATATTGTTGCTGTTTTTGTTTACATTCCACATGTGGTATAATCCTGCTTCAGAAGAATGTCCATTTACATTCCATAAAGAGTCATCTCTTATAATATTATGCTCTTCATTTTCAATATTCCATTTTTTAGTGAACAGTTTATTTTCTAATAGCCTGCATTGCAATTTTTCATTAATCCAAGGTTTAAAATCTATAAACTCACACATGTTAGTTTTTCTTTCTCTACCACTGATTTCCTTTTCTAATCTCCAAGCATTTTGACTGGAATGAAGTGATCCTTCTGATAAATATATAGGTTTATTTGATGACTTCCTACATTCATCCACAAGGTATGTTCTTTGTTCTAACTGCTGTTGCTCCTCTTTCTCTACGCTTGTATGATTATTTTCTATTTTAATTCGTTTTGGATATGGGTACCCATCAGCTTCATTTGATGACATGGATAAAAATGTCTGGTAACACAAGCCTTTCATCCTCAGAAATATCTGGTACTTGCTTGATATAGCAGTCCTGAAATGTAAAGAAATATGCAATGATTAAAAATTAAACAATTTCCAGGGTCACTTGAGGATTATGTGACTACAGGGCTTGACCTCAGCACACCAGTGGAAGTATGGCTTAAAGTGTGCCTTATGGAGTGTGCCAGGCCCCCTGATTCGAAGACCATGGGGAAACCATAGAGTGGCAGATTTCCTACTTTAATGGCCATGGGGAAAGCTACAAGGTCACTGGCTTGTCAAGGAATGGAATAGTCCCCCATGGCTCTGAGGTAGGAGGGTATTTACCCTGTGCAGGCAGGAGCCACTAAGTCCTGTCCCTCCGTACAGTGAGGTAATAGTTCCCCTCAGTGAAGCCTGCCTTTCTCTCCCCTCTAAGTGCAGCAGCTCTCCCCACTCCCTGAGGCAGCTTCCCCCTCACAGAGGCTGTCTGCCTCTCTCTCCCCACCCCGAGGCAGTTCCCCTCCTCACTGAGGCTGCTTGCCCCTCTCCCCTCTCTGAGGCAGTTCCCCTTGTCACTGAGGCTGCCTGCCTCTCTCCCCTCTCTGAGGCAGTTCCCCTTGTCACTGAGGCTGCCTGCCTCTCTCCCCTCTCTGAGGCAGCTTCCCCCTCACAGAGGTGCCTGCCCCATCTCCTCTCTCAAAAGTGGTTCCCCCCTCACTGAGGCTGCCCACCCCCTCCCCTCTCTGAGGTGGTTTCCCCCTCACAGAAGTGCCCGTGCCTCTATCCCCTCTCTGAGGTGGTTCCCCGCTCACTGAGGCTGCCCGCCCCTCTCTCCCTTCTCTGAGGTGGCTTCCCCCTCACAGAGGTGCCTGCCCCATCTCCTCTCTCAAAAGTGGTTCCCCCCTCACTGAGGCTGCCCACCCCCCTCCCCTCTCTGAGGTGGTTTCCCCCTCACAGAAGTGCCTGTGCCTCTACCCCTCTGTGGGGTGGTTCCCCCTCACGGAGGTGCCTGCCCCTCTATCCCCTATGTGGGGTAGTTCCTGCTCACAGAGGTCCCTGCCCCTCTATCCCCTCTCTGAGGTGGTTTCCCCCTCACAGAAGTGCCCGTGCCTCTATCCCCTCTCTGAGGTAGTTTCCTCCTCACAGAGGTGCCACCTGTCTATCCCCTCTCTGAGGTGGTTCCCCGCTCACTGAGGCTGCCCGCCCCTCTCTCCCTTCTCTGAGGTGGTTTCCCCCTCACAGAAGTGCCCATGCCTCTATCCCCTCTCTGAGATGGTTCCCCCTCACAGAAGTGCCTGCCCCTCTATCCCCTGTCTGGGGTGGTTCCCCCTCACGGAGGTGCCTGCCCCTCTATCCCCTCTCTGAGGTGGTTTCCCCCTCACAGAAGTGCCCGTGCCTCTATCCCCTCTCTGAGGTAGTTTCCTCCTCACAGAGGTGCCACCTGTCTATCCCCTCTCTGAGGTGGTTCCCCGCTCACTGAGGCTGCCCGCCCCTCTCTCCCTTCTCTGAGGTGGTTTCCCCCTCACAGAAGTGCCCATGCCTCTATCCCCTCTCTGAGATGGTTCCCCCTCACAGAAGTGCCTGCCCCTCTATCCCCTGTCTGGGGTGGTTCCCCCTCACGGAGGTGCCTGCCCCTCTATCCCCTCTCTGAGGTGGTTTCCCCCTCACAGAAGTGCCCGTGCCTCTATCCCCTCTCTGAGGTAGTTTCCTCCTCACAGAGGTGCCACCTGTCTATCCCCTCTCTGAGGTGGTTCCCCGCTCACTGAGGCTGCCCGCCCCTCTCTCCCTTCTCTGAGATGGTTCCCCCTCACAGAAGTGCCTGCCCCTCTATCCCCGTCTGGGGTGGTTCCCCCTCACGGAGGTGCCTGCCCCTCTATCCCCTCTCTGAGGTGGTTCCCCCCTCACGGAGGTGCCTGCCCCTTTATCCCCTCTCTGAGGTGGTTCCCCCCTCACAGAGGTGCCTGCCCCTCTCTCCCTTCTCTGAGGCAGTTTCCCCCTCACAGAGGTGCCAGCCCCCTCTCTTTTCTCTGAGGCAGTTTCCCCATCATAGAGGCTGCCTGCCCCGCTCTCAGGCAACACCTGCTTTTCCTGTGTCGTGGACTCTAATGTAAGCCCAGCAGATAGGCTGCTTTGGGCAGGAAACTTGCTGAGTTAGCAAATGGCATCACCCTCAACCCTAGATCTGGGACCAGTCTGTGCTGGTCACAGCCCTAGTGACTTGTGCTTCCTTGGCCACTGGGGAGCTGCACAAGCCAGGGAAGAAAGAAGAACCAACTGGATGAAGGAAAGTCCCAACACTTCTTCATCCTGGAAAGGGTGGAATTCGTCTATACATCACCTGTGTTGGTACATCCCTCCCCCACAGAAACCTTGCATTTTGGAGTGACCCCTGAAAAAGGAGTCCAGCCACTCTCGTCTCTGAGGAGGCGGGGGACCCATCAAGTGACACAAACTTCTGCTGTGGGGAGCCTCACCAGGGAGGGGACAGAGCGGGTTGGGATTTGTATGCACAGGGATGGCAGGTTCGGGCCCATAGATGACAGGATTAGGAAGGCTGGGGGGAGCCCCAAATCTAACAGCAATCACTCTACATGCCTTCAAAATGAGTTTGCCTTGGGGACAACCTCTCCAGAATAGAAACTGTAATAAAAATAATGTTCTTATCACACCGAGAGTCTGTCTGCACTAGAAACTGTCCCTCTGCTAATGGGACCCAAAGTTCCTGAGGGGATGGGACAAAGGGAACATTTGTCGTCCCCCCCATTGACATTCAAGGGCCCCCAGGTTATTATCAGGAAGGCCATAATGTGTACAGAGTTATCCAGTATTAAGCAGTAGAATAGCTGCAGACTGGAGAGTCTTCATCCTTTACATAAATTATAAATCACAGCAAAATACTGACATCGTAATCAAATTTTTCTTTTAAAATTCTTAAAATCCAAGTTTTTCCAGGGGTGTAACTAGCTCTTGGACATCTGGAAAGTTGTTTTTTTTTAAATAGTAACATACAGGGGCCATAAAATACCATCCCCTACTTCCTCACCAGCATAACATACAGTGCCCTATGCTCATAGCATACAGTCAGAGGCTTTTGACACCAGAAACTGTCTCTGCTAATGCCCATAACATACTGTGAGGGGCAACAGTGGGCAGCGGCGGATCCAGGCACCAGCACTCCAAGGGGGGCACCCTGCAGGTCCCTACGAGGGCGGCAGTGAGGCAGCCTTTGGCGGCATGCCTGCGGGAGGTCCGCCAGTCCCGCGGATTCGGTGGCAATTTGGCGGCGGGTACGCTGAAGCCGTAGGACCTCCTGCAGGCATGCCGCCAAATCCGCGGGACCAGGGACCTCCCGCAGGCATGCCGCCGAAGGCAGCCTGCCTGCCGTGCTTGGGGCAGCAAAAAAGCTAGAGCCGCCCCTGACAGTGGGGACATATTCTGGCTCATTTTAAAACTGTTTCAGTAAAAATAGATATGGTTGCCTTAAACCAAGTCTATACTATGGCGCTAACCAATTTTAAAACCAGTTTAATTTTACTGAACAAGTTTTAAAACTGGCTTTAAATTTTACCCCGGCCCCATAGCTACAATATTCAAAGGAACCTTAGAGACATGGGAGACCAGCTCCCTTAGGCTTGGTCTACACTTACCCCCCAAGTCGAAGTAAGGTACGCAAATTCAGCTACGTGAATAACGTAGCTGAATTCGACATACCTTACTTCGAACTTACCGCGGTTCAGACGCGGTCCACACGCGGCAGGCAGGCTCCCCGTCGACTCCGCGGTACTCCTCTCGTTGAGCTGGAGTACCGCAGTCGACGGCGAGCACTTCCTGGTTCGATTTATCGCGTCCACACCAGACGCGATAAATCGAACCCGGAACTTCGATCCCCAGCCGCCGAACTAGCGCGGCAGTGTAGACCAGCCCTTAGTCTCCTTTGAAAATTACAGCCTATAACCCACATTGTGGGGTCCTCCATCTATTTGGGTCCTCAGAGTGCTGCTCCAAAACATATCACTAATAATAAAGATAACAATCAGATCAATAGTATGTCATTTCTAAAAGTCTAAACACAGCTTTTATGTTTATATGGTGAGTCACTGTAAACTCCATATACTGAAAACTTCTAACAATACAGTAAAGGAAGTTAAACCCTAAATTATACTATGTATTCAAAGTTACAATGAAATCAGCTTTGGAAGTGAAATTTATATATTCATGTCTCCTTGTTGCCAGATGGAGCTGTAGGGCAAATGCACTGTTGGTGAAAATATCACATTTTGTAAATGTTTGAAATTACTATATCAGTAATATAACGATTTTACATATTTATTTTAAATGGTTTCACTGTTAGTTCTTTAGATATTTCAAAGTTTGTATAATTAAAGGCGGAGTGAACTAGAGAGTATTTTCTGTGCAGTTTGAAGATGAAACAAACGTAACATACATGGAGATAGAACTTGAAAGAGAACTGTTCAGCAGCACATCAGAAATGTCATCAGATAGATAATCTCTTTATTTGCCTATAGTAATATAAAACATCTGGGGCTTGAGGCTGATAAGTCTGCTGCAGTGCAGGAGTAAGGAAGTGAAAGATTCTGCGTCTTCAGGAAGATTAAAAAATGCCACCCATCTGCATCAATGCATGGGGGAAATTGATGGGTCTGGCAGTGAAATGCGGACAATCCCAGCGGCAAGGGAGGGAGACATTTGCCAAGGGACAATAGGTAGCTCCTTTCCTAGGAGTATCTGGCACCCACTGGCTGGCTGGGGGAGTGGAGTGCTGATTGGCCAGCATTCCCCACCATATGGAGCCATAACTTTAATAGTTATTCACCAGCTTTCAGAAGCAGCAGTCCTTCTCCTCCTTAGGATGCAGAGGAAAATAGGTGAGGGGTCTGCCCCAGCCAGGGATCCCTCTCCCCAGCAGGTGGCTAGTACCCCTGTCCCCCAGCATGTGGAGCCTGCCTGCTATTGGGGAGGGATACCATGTTGGCTTCCTGTCCCCTGCCCCACTTGAGGTGGGGAGGCTGAGGGCTGCATGAGGAAGCTGCCAGGGCTGCCAGGTCCCTGAAAAGAGCAGCCCAGGTTGGACCTGCAACCAATGCCCCTCCTGCTCCAGGGAGAGGAGGCCGGGGGCCACATGGTGCAGCTATGACAGCTGCAAATGGCCTGGCAGGAGCAGAATTTCTTGCTACAGGCTTCTCCAGTCCCCCTTCTGGAGGGGGAGGGAGCCAGGCATCATGTGGTACTACTATGGTGGCTGGAAAGGGCCCTGGCTCTGTGTGGCCAGGCAGCCCTGCTGGAGTCAGATCTATAGGACCCATTTCTAACCCTCACCTGCTGGGTAGAGAGCCCGGGGGTCACATGGTGCATCTATGCTGGTAGGGAGGAGTTCAGGGTCCCTGGGTGACCCTGCCCAAACTGGGTCTGTTGCGTTGGCTTCCTCCCATCCCACTGCTCACCAGGAAGGGGGACGGAGGTCACGTGGTGCCACCTTGTACAGTCCTAGAGCCCAGGCTCCAGCCTGAACCCAAACATCTACACTGCAATTAAACAACCCCATGAGCTCGAGCCCCACATGCCCGAGTCAGTTGGCATGGGTATGACACTCTGTACCTTGGGGGAACACCCTACACTCCCATGTTCATCTTTATAAAATGATTGTGTGGTATCCAATGAAAAGTTTGTCATGTTGGGTGTCTTCGGAAGGCTCCTGATGCACTGAGCATGGTTGATATAGTGATGTTATAGTAATTGTTACAGTAATGTTATAGGAAGGTTATAGGTTATAATTTCATGTATATAGTTATGAGGCTGAAAATGTATCCTCGTGGCTTAAAGCAAGCCCAGGCAAAAACTCTCCAAGAACAGAGAGGCAATTCACATCTCATCAGGGCATGTATGGGACCAACCCAGCCCAGCCTCACAGGAACAAAAGACGCTGGCCTAGGCAGCAACAAAACAATCTGTTAGACTCTGGAGGGAGTCACCCCCTTTCCTTTGGTCAGTTTGGAACTGTGATGAGGTAATGCTCACCTGACTGAAGTGGGGGGCAAAGCCAAGAGGAAAGAAAGGACATGATAAAAGGGAGAGACATTTGCCATGCTCTCTCTCTCTCTTCCACCTACATCTACAGACATCACCACCAAGCAACTGAAGTGCTGATCAAAAGGAGAGCCTGGCTGAAGAGCAACCAGCCAGCCTGTGGTGAAAATCTTCTAAGTTTGTAAGGGCATTGAAAGTGTTAAGATCAGCTTAGAATGCGTTTTTTCATTTGACCAAATCTGACTTGTTATGCTTTGACTTATAATCACTTAAAATCTATCTTAATAGTTAATAAATGTGTTTGTTTATTCTGCCTGAAGCAGTGTATTTGGTTTGAAGTGTGTCAGAGGCTCCCCTTGGGATAACAAGCCTGGTACATATCAAATTCTTTGTTAAATTGATGAACTTATATAAGCTTGCAGCATCCAACAGGCATAACTGGACACTGCAAGACGGAAGTTCCTAGGGTTATGTCTGGGACCAGAAGTATTGTCTAGTGTCATTCGGTTGCACAATCCAAGGAGCAGCTTACATGCTAGAGGCTGTGCGTGAACAGCCCAGGAGTGGGGGTTCTCACAGCAGAGCAGGGTAAGGCTGGCTCCCAGAGTCAAGGATTGGAGTGACCTAGCAGATCACAGGTCCGGATAACAGGGCCGGCTCTGGCTTTTTTGCCGCCCCAGGCAAAAAAGCCTCCAGCCGGAGAGGGCTCCCCTCTCCCCCCGGCGGCCAGGGGGAGGGCGGCCAGAAGCCCGGCGGCCGGAGCGCCGCGCCGCCCCCCCTCCAGGTGCCGCCCCAAGCACAAGCTTGGTGGGCTGGTGCCTGGAGCCGGCCCTGCCGGATAACACCAGAGGGGAACGTCACAATGGGCCAGCCGCATGTTTTTAATTGCATTGTAGACATACCCAGTAAGGGCAAAGATCACCACAGAGGTGGCAACCGGGACAGGACAGGCCCCCTCTGATGTATTCCACTGCCAGATTTCACATATCTCCCCGGAGTGTAGTACTAAAGAAGGGGAAGGGGATCATCACCTGATACATCACCTGTCCTACCCCTGGGGCTCACCAGTAAATGATTATATTGACCCATAGTTATGTTCAGTGAGATATTTGTCATTTGATGTTGTGGTAGCCATGGTTAGGGAGTGTGGCCCTAGAAGGACACTGCTGGCAAAATACACCATCAAGTCTGCATTCTGGTTGCTTCCAGTGCATCCCAGGGCTACTAGGTTGATCAGAGGAATGGTTTTCTACCTTATGAGATGAGACTCAAACACCTTGGTTTGTTCAGTCTAACCAAATGAAGACTATGGGGAGATATGATTGCTCTCTATAAATACATTGGAACGGTAAATACGAGGGAAGGAGAGGAGTTATTTAAGTTAAGCACCAATGTGGACACAAGAACAAATGGATATAAACTGGCATCAACAAATTTAGGCTCGAAATTAGATGGAGGTTTCTAACCATCAGAGGAGTAAAATTCTGGAACAGTCTTCCAAAGGGAGCAGTGGGGGCAAAAAACCTAACTGGTTTCAAGACTGAGCTTAATAAGTTTATGCAGGGGATGGTATGTTGGGACTGCCCTACAATGTCATGTATCTGATCTGCAACTGCTAGCATCAAATATAGCCAATGGCTGGCAATGGGATACTATATGGGGAGGGCTCTGAGTTACTACAGAGAATTCTTTCCCAGGTGTTGGGTTTTGTCCACATGCTCAGAGTCCAACTGATCACCCTATTTAGGGTCAAAAAGGAATTTTCCCCCCAGGTCAGACTGGCAAAGACCCTGGATTTTTTTCACATTTCTCTGCAGCATGGGGCATGGCTTACTTGCATGGGGCATGGGTTATTTTAAACTAGTGTAAACGGTGGATTCTCTGTAACTTGAAGTTTTTAAATCATGATTTCAGGACTTCAGTAACTCAGTTAAAGGTTAGGGGCCTATTACAGGAGTGGGTGGGTGAGGATCTGTGGCCTGCAATGTGAAGGTCAGACTAGATGATCATGATAGTCCCTTATGAATTTAGAGTCTATGAGATTTTAATCTGCTTGGGTTTCAGGTTGAGGGCCATTACTATTTTGATAAAGCCATGCCCATGGAGTACTCAGTGTCATGTGCCACTTTGGAAAGATTCAGCTCCATGCTGGAGTGGGCATTTGTACATGAGACTGGCGTGCCTCATGTGACACACTGTCTTGACAACTTCTTATTTGCAGCAAGGTTAGGGACAGGCAACTGTCAGTACATGCTTCAGGCATTTCAGAACTTAGCCAAGGATCTTGGGGTCCCCTTTGCCACAGAAAAAACAGAAGATCCTACTCAATGTTTAACATACCTGGGCATCAAAGCGGACACAGTTTGAGGTGTTTCTAGGTTGCCTACAGAGAAGTTGGAATCGTTCATGGCACAGATACAGGCCCTCAAAGGGGCAAAGAAAATTACTCTGAGGGAAATACAGGTGGCCCTGGGGCACCTAAGT
Organism: Emys orbicularis; assembly: GCF_028017835.1. NCBI lineage: Eukaryota > Metazoa > Chordata > Testudines > Emydidae > Emys > Emys orbicularis. The sequence goes on along the minus strand of NC_088685.1, from coordinate 26,713,199 downwards.
TTTGCATGTTGGGTTTTGGCTCCTGGTTGGGCATTTTGTGCCCATCTATTGTCAGTCTCCTCTGGAGTGCAAAAAACCCACCACTTTATTAGAATGAGAAGGAGAATGAAAGAAAACTTAGAAGTGTGGGAAAGATTCCTGGAAGAGTTCAGTGGGGTTTCAATATGGTGTTTGGACTGGCGGTTCAGAGCTGTGGGTACAGTCTGATGCCTCAGGAGGCATAGTTTTGGGGGTTTACTTTCAAGGACAGTGGTGTGCACAGAGGTGGATAGGTGGCCAGAAAGCTGGGTGGATCAGAGTATTATAGGGGACATCACGTTCCTTGATTTTCCCCCCCCCTACACTGGTGGTAATCACTATTTGGGGAACAAACTTTCAGAACAAAAAAGTCAATTTCTGGTGCAACAACCAATCTGTGGTTCATTTTGTAAATATGTCAGCTAAGGCTGCTTGGGTAATGAGACTGGGGAGGGCCTTCATTTTACACTACTTGCCATTTAATATCATTTTTCGTGCAGTGCATGTTCCAGGAATAGATAATGGTGTTGCTGATGCTCTATCTTGATTTCAGGATGACAGAGATGGATGTAATTTGGAGGTGGTTAGAGAGGGCAATGCCTCCCCCCAAACTGCAAGCTTCAGGCAGGCGCAGAATTTGCCCCTCACCCCCGCCCCCCCCCCCCCCGACGCACTGCCTTGTTGGCCTGACTGGAGTGCCCCCCCAAATACAGAAGTCAAACTATGCAAATGACAACAGATTCCAGGAACTCATACCACTGGCCAGCAATGATCCACAGGCGATGCCCCAACAACTCTGGAAACTTGGCTCAAGACAGTTGTGGCACAAGTAGAAGACTCTGTTGCCCACTCAGTCTCTGAGGGCCTGTAAGGCCAGCCTTTCAACGATCATAGACTTTAGAGCACAGCAAGGGCTTCACTGTGGTTGGCCCATACCTACACTAGCTGGTGCATTATGTGGTGTCTTTGACCCACCACGGTTTGACTCCCTCCACTATCTCTGGCTGGCTAGTGGGCATGTCCTAGTGGAGTAAGTTGGTGGGTTTCCCAGACTCATGTGGGCATTCCAGTGTGAAAACTCTTAGAAGGGTGGTCCAGGAGGGGCAGGTGCCAGATGGATGACAGGTTATCCATAACACTGGAAACCCTGACAGAATTAGTACAGGCTCTGCTGTGGGTCTGCAGCTGTGGGAGGGATGCCATTTTATTTAAGAGGGCATTTGTTGTTGCCTTTTTTGGCATTTTTAGAGTGAGTGAGTGAGTTGGTGCCTATGGCAGCTATGGATTGGTCCCAGCATACGCTAAATGTAACAGATTTGCAACGATCTGCCTGAGTGGTGTCTCTAGACTTAAGGTACTTGGAAACAGACCAGAAAGGGAAGGGGGCTTATGTGGTGTTGAAGGAATGTGCAGATGGATGCTTGTGCTCTGTAAAGGCAATAAGAGCTTTGCTAAAAACTCAGGACCTACAACAGGGACCACTGTTCATATACGGTGATGGCAGCTGCCTGACAAGGTACTAATTTGGCATAGTACTGAGAAAAAGTCTTATGCTACGATGGTCTTGACACCAAAAAAATTGGTACTTGTTCTTTCATGATCAAGGCAGTGACGTCAGTGATTGCAAAGGGTTTTGGCTCATGACAGATGCAGACAATAGGGCCCGGGAAATCAACGTGTTGCAGGACTGACATGCACCAAGGAAAAGATGGCAGGGAATGGCAAAATGTAATTAACCCAATGTGCTTGTTTGTTTCAGAAGCTACACAGAGCATATATAATATCTGGATTTGTCACTTGTAATCATTTCCATAGGTTTAATCAATAAAGTTGTAATTTAGATGCTTCTGAGATTAAATTACACTCTAATATAATTTGCATTTAATCTCTTGTGGTTCTCTATAAACGTACTTGCATAATAGACTAGGAACATAATTTCAACAAGCACTCAAGTTAAATCCCAGACATACAAGTAAGAAATCATATTACCATGAAATAGCCTCCTATGGATAATGTAAATTAAATGGAGCATGATAATTAAAATATTTGTAGATAAACATGTTTTAGTTTTTGTTGAGTAAGACAAAAGCTAAGCAGTCAGAATAACAACTAAGTTAATAAACCTGACATGAAAAATGAATTTGGCAGAGCTACATTGTTTCACTGCACCTGTTCAACCTTTATAAAAAGTTCCATAGAACATTGCTCTTGGTAGTGATATACAGGGGAAAATTTGTCATTGTTGTTGCTGCTATTCTTTTTCTTTCAATTTCTTTAAATAGAAAAAGCATGTTTTTAACATTTACAGATGATTTAGCTCCCCTAATGGTGGTTGGTCACAATATCTTCTTGTCAAGTGAAATTGACAAAAAGTTGATTACAACAGTGCAAAATGTTGCAAAACACACAAAGAGACTGTGAAATTAATTAGAAATATATATATATATATATATATATATGATCAGCTGATCACCTTACTAGTATCTTAATACACTTCCCCCTTCTCCTCATATATATTTTTTCCCCTGACTGTAAGCCCTTTGAGAAAGAATCTTGTATTTGCAATGCAGCTAGCAAATGGGGTCCCAAACTTGCTTGGGGATTGTGAGAGAAGAGAAGTAGCCTAAAGCTGACTCACTTCTCTGTGCACTTTGTAAGCATCCCTGCATGGGCCAGCGTAGAAGGTAATTGATGAGAATTGGATGATTAACCAGTTAACAAGGGGATTCTGCTCCCCATATGGGGATTGTTGAATGGGAGACAAGAAAAACAAGAGGAGGCTGGAAGGAAGGACAAAGAAGCCCAGGATCTCAGAGAAATATGAACTCTCTTCTCACCCTTTACCTAGGGGGTATGTTGAAGTTTGGGAAAGGCCTTAGGGGGATTGGATGTGAAGCTACATAAGACATATAACACGGGTTCGCATACAAGCAGGGCCGGCTCCAGCATTTCTGCTGCCCCAAGCAAAAAAAAAAAAAAAGCCGCGATCGGTGGCGGCGGCAGTTCAGCGGCAGGTCCTTCGCTCCTAGAGGGAGTGAGGGACCTGCCGCCCCCGAATTGCCGCAGGTGCCGCCCCTCTACCTTGGCCGCCCCAAGCACCTGCTTGTTAAGCTGGTGCCTGGAGCCGGCCCTGCATACAAGGTGGTAAAGCTCTGACACACTGCTCTGAGCAGCGTGTTAAGGGTGCTGGGCCAGGCCGGGGCCGAGAGGTTGGATAAGGGGCAGAGGGTCTCCGGGGCAGTCAGGGGTTTCCCCCCACCCCCAGCGTCTGGAAGGCAGGAGCTGTGGGGGGGCACTTTTGGGAGCCTCGCAGTCCCAGAGTGGCCCTGGGGATTAGCGGGGGGCCGGGAGCAGCCCGCTCCGCTTCCCTTGCCCCAGCCCCAGCCGTGTTGCTCGGGGGAGGGGGCTTGGGAGAAGGGATCCCCCCCGCACTCACCGGCAGCAGCAGAAGCGGAGCAGCCCGGGCCCAGCCTGCTCCACTCTGCCACCTCCCAGCCGCGGTGCTCTGCTTCACGCTGCAGGTGAGTACGGGGGCCGTCCTTTCCCCAACCTCCCCGCACTCACCAGCAACGGGAAGCAGAGCGCCGTGGCTGGGAGCTGGCAAAGTAGAGCGGGCTGGGGCCGCGGCGCTCTGCTTCCCACTGCAGGTGAGTGCAGGACCTTTCCCCAGCCCACCCCACCCCACGCCACACCCCAGCGACACGGCTGGGGCCGGGCAAGGAAAGTCGAGCAGGCTGAGGCCGCGTCGCTCCGCTTCCTGCTGCAGGTGAGTGCGAGGGGCGTCCTTTCCCCAACCTCCCCGCACTCACGGACAGCGGGAAGCGGAGGGCCGTGGCTGGGAGGTGGTGGAGTGGAGCAGGCTGGGGCCGGGCTGCTCTGCTTCCCACCGCTGCCGGTAAGTGCCTGTCAGGGGGTTGGGGGTGTGGATAGGGGACAGGGAGCAGGGGGGTTAGGTAGGGGGTGGGGTCCTGGGGTTGATTAGGGATGGGGGTCTCTGAAGGGGGCGGTCAGGGAACAAGGAACAGGGAGGGCCAAAGCAAGTTCGATATAACGCGGTCTCACCTATAACACGGTGAGATTTTTTGTCTCCCGAGGACCGCGTTATATCGGGGTAGAGGTGTATGTTGTGGTAAATTTACATAAGAGTGTGTGAGGACACCTTGCAAAGAGAAATCCAGGGTGAGGGAGCGTGCTTTGTGACATAGCCTTTGGGTACTACCACAATACAAATCATTATTAATCATTGTCAGCTTCAAATAGCATGAATTCAGAATGGTTCTAATCATCTCTAGGGAAAGTTAAAAATAGCTGTATTTTTCCCCAATTGTTCTTCACACTTGTCACAGTCCTTAGGATCTTACAATTTCCCTTGTCTTTTCCCAGTCCTCAGTTTTGGTTTTAGACAGAACAAGGTTTTCCATTAATTGTTCAAGATGAGGGTGAAGATATGTGTACTGTAAGAGTAAAGGAGGGTTAGAGAAGGGGTTTAGATGGTGATCTGATGAGTGAAGTGTAGATTTGGTATTGAGTAACTTCACATGTTTTTGTTGGTAGGATAGATAATCTAAGAACCTTAACTGAAAGTTAACTAATTCTTTTGGAGGGGAGGAGAGGCTTATTGCATGTCATTATTGGGTGTTTTTTTTATCTGATTATATTCATTTGCCCAAATCACTATTTAAAAAATTCCACCTAAAGCTAATAACATTCAGTACTAGTACATACATTGTCCTCTCAATTTCTTCCATCCCATACAGCTGACACTTAAGTCATTTTGCTGTATCTATAAACAATACTAGTTATTTCTTATTCTTTCACACTTCATCATACTTGTCACATTCAGGATTACTTTCTCCTCTGAAACACTCTTACTATGTAGTTGGTCTCAAAAAATATGGTGACATCTCATTAGCCGTAGAGGATCTTAGATTTTCTTTTGCCATTTTAGCAAGGTAGTTGTGTACATTATGGGTAGGATCTATTATTAAGGTTGCCCAATACGTCCTATCAGAAGACCCTGTTTTAAGTTGCTTATAACTTTGTCAACATTTCCATGCTAGGTGTCTGCTTCTAACTGAATATTTTTGAAAATTTCAGCCAAAGTGGGTCAGCCATTTCTGAGAATGAGGCTAGGGATGGAAAAAAATGGTATGTGGTCATATAATTACAGACTGTATCATAATGCATATGCATGGGGCCAAATTAAGGTTGCACAATTCTAGCATTCCTAACTTTTGAGTGTTTGCCTATATAACCTTAATATTTGTCTAATGTATGGGGGTTTGTATTTAATCTGTGTAAGGTTAGTTTGTGTCATTTGGGCACTACCCTCAGTAGGGGTCAGTGTGGAGCTATATCAGATGAGAGATAGCTCACTGAGGGATTGTGTTGTGTTCTTCCTCCTTCCTGACACCTTTGGCTAATGTTCACCCCTGGATGTACATGGAGGGATCAGTCCCTGCAGTTCCCTGAGAATAATTATGTTTCTTTCCATTTCCCCTTCCAATTAGAGCCTTGCTATATAATATGTATTGAACAAGTCTTCCAATACTTCTCATGTAAACCATGTTGATGAATTGCATGTGGTGTAAAAATAAAGTGCTTCTGAACAGTGCCAGATTTACAGTTCTGGAGAACTAACTATTCTATTTATCTGCATCTTTCATGAAAACTGAACAGAAACTCAGTAGGCCAGATTGTTACACTGCCTGGTATGGGACACAGTTAAGAGCACCAATCTTTGGTCAGGCTGCCAGAATACAGGGCATATATCCCAGACTGGTGGTGTACTCTATCATAATATTTCACCAAGCCAGTAACAAATGTGTGCTTCCAAAACACTATACTAGTTATTATAGCCAGTCCCCTTCAGGCCCTCTAGCCTCACATGCAGCACCCAGACAAACCACACTTCTGTGATAAATGATTATTAAAACCAGTAATCACATATATCAGGTGATTAGAGCCAGACCACCCCCCCCCCCAAGTCAACATATATTTTAGATCTTACCCAAAGACCATGCTGGTAGCCAATCCTTTAGTAACTAAAACTAAAGGTTTGTTTATATAAAGAAAAGAGAGTTATTAAAAGGTTAAATGAATCATATACATTACAGTTGATTTCAGAGTTTGTGGATCAGGAAATAGCAGTGATGTTAAATCTGCTAGCTTGTAGTAAGTCTCTCTGGATCACCCAAAAGATTGGGGGTCCTCAGTCCATTGTTCAAAGCTTTCCTTTGATAGACATCATAGTCCAGAGATGTGGAGAAGGAAAGAGGCAAGAAGGTGATGTCACAGTCTCCAATTTATACCCTCAGCCCATGTACATGGAAAGTAATAGTCTCAAACATGGAGTCACATGTTCTACATGCCTGGCTGAGTCACTGGGCCTCTATTGTCCATATGCTCTCTGAAGCGTCCTTGGGAGGGGCCCATTGGAACAGTTGATTCTCCTTAATGGCCCATCAACTTGGCTGACTGATCTGAATGTTTCAGAGTAGCAGCTGTGTTAGTCTGTATCCGCAAAAAGAACAAGAGTACTTGTGGCATATATCACATCATGTGCCAGCAATGCCCCTCTGCCATGTACATTGGCCAAACCGGACAGTCTCTACATAAAAGAATAAATGGACACAAATCAGACGTCAATAATTATAACATTCAAAAACCAGTTGGAGAACACTTCAATCTCCCTGGCCACTCGATTATAGACCTAAAAGTTGCAATATTACAACAAAAAAACTTCAAAAACAGACTCCAATGAGAGACTGCTGAATTGGAATTAATTTGCAGATTGGACACCATTAAATTAGGCTTGAATAAAGACTGGGAGTGGATGGGCCATTACACAAAGTAAAACTATTTCCCCATGCTTATTCCCCCCCCACACACACACACAGTTCCTCATATCTCCTCTTCAAGTGCTGGAAATGGGCAATTTTCATTACCACTACAAACAGTTCTTTTTTTCTCTCCTGCTGATAAATGTTCACCTTATCTGATCACTCTCCTTATAGTGTGTATGGTAATACCCATTGTTTCATGTTCTCTGTGTATATATATATATCTTCCTACTGTATTTTCCACTACATGCATCAATGAAGTGGGCTGTAGCCCACGAAAGCTTATGCTCAAATAAATTTGGTAGTCTCTAAGGTGCCACAAGTACTCTTGTTCTTTTTGATCTGAATGTAAATCTGTGGGTGTTACCAGGAACACAACATGTTTGAGATACAAACACATAGCAAAGATTCATAACTTCATACACAATTATGATACATGCCTATAAACAGCATAACATTGTTCAACAGATCATAATTTTTTCCAAGGATAACTTAGAAGGCATACTTTGTATAGGACTTATCACAATTGTGTAACAGTGGTGATACATCAATGGTTATACCTGAATGTAAACATAGTCATCTTTCTTTTTATACAGTGTCACACCCCCAACACAAAACTGAGATAGGAAGGGGTGTCCCAGACCCTGCTGAATACCTCTTAAGAATTTCCCACTCTTAACAATGCATCTGCCACTACATTTTCTTTCCCCTTAAGATTAATTATGTTCCTTTCATGTTCCTCTAAGGCTAAATTACAACGAAGTAACCTAGAATTGGTTCCCTTAGCTCTATGCAGCCACATCAGAGGGGCATGGTCATTTAATACCTTCTGTTGTACAAATAGGGCTTGAGTTGCTTAACAGCCCACACACAATTGCATAGCATTCTCTCTCTACTGTTGCATCATTTTGCTCAGCCAATGTTAGCTTTTTGCTTGTGTGTGCAATGGGGTGTCTTTTACCACCCTCTCCTTCTTGCATGAGCACTCCCCCCAATCCAACATTGGAAGCATCCATGCATAGCAGGAATCTAAAAATCAGGGCTGGCTAATACAGGTTCTCTAGATAAAGCTTCTTTTAGGCTGTGGAAGTCCTGTTCACAGACCTCCATCCATATTCCCTTTCTTTGTTGTTCCTTTCTCCCTTTCTGTGCTGTTATGGGAGCAACAATGTCACTGAACCCCTTTACAAACCTTTGTAATAGTTAGCCAGATAAATAAAGAATTAGACCTGCTTCTTTGTTTTAGGTACAGTCCAGCTCTTAATAGCATCTACTTTCTAGAGTTCAAGGTGAAGCAATCCATTTGTCCTGCTTTGAGCAGGGGGTTGAATTAGATGACCTCCTGATGTCCCTTCCAACCCTGATATTCTATGATTCTATGATTGTTCACTCTGTGTCCTATATAGGATACTTCTGTGAGGTGGTGTGCCTCAGTTTCCCTTTCCACACAGTAGACTAGGTTAAAATGGTTTCTCTGCTGTGACAAGTCTCAAGTCTGATTACAGGTAATAACTGTGAAACAGCATTATCATAAGGCTTTTTAAAATGTCTACTACAAACTTATCTTCCTCCTTTCTTCATCGACAAGCAGTTTTCGCCCACTTTTATAAGTTTTATCATTTGATCGGGTGTTTGCAATGGAGTGTGCTAAATAAAACAAACAATCCCATCAATGAACATTTGAAAAAATTCTAGCTAATTAAAAATTAAGATTTGAAGAACAGGCTGATTATATTCATATATAATTCAGTGGTAAGAAATAAGAAAGGAGGCACATTGGATGCAGTATCAGTCTGACAATTACAGCACAAATTTGTCTTTTTAATATAAGATATTAAGGTCCAAATTTGCAAGAAATATCCATTAATTTTTGGATGCCTCAATATTCAGGTGTCCAGCCTGAGACACCGAGGACCCAATGTTCAGAGGTGGTGAACACCTGAAACTCCCACTGTCTTGATTTGAAATTGTGGGTGCTCCAAACAAGTGAAAAATCGGTCCACGATATCTCAAGTTGAACACCACAAATAGAAATCCCCTAAACCAGCAGTGAATTTTGAAAACTTGGTCATAAATAAAAAGACCCAGTGCACAAGAAGCTCGGTGTTGCTGACTGAAATTAAACAACATGCAGAGTCTTTTGTCTCTTGGTATTTTTATAAATTGCATAATCCCACAAGAATAGTATAAGAATCTACATGGGTAAATTTTCATATGCTTGTCCAACTTTCAGATTGTATCTACTGATTAATCCACAACAGAGAAAAGTCTGCCTCTAATATCTGTTTTAGAGTGGTAAGTGTTGGTTCAGTTCCAAGACCGACTTTAGCCACAAAGACCTTTATTCCAAAAATAACATGTATTTGGTGCAATAAGACTGCAACTGTACTTTAGAAGTAGATGTTTCTTTAACTCTTTGCTGAAATTTCATTGGAAAACAGATTTATAATAATGTTGATTTTTGAGGTTTGCTCTAAACCAACTAATCACTCTAAGACCATTCAAGAACAACAAAAAGCATCTTTTTAGGGTCCAATCCTGCAAACACTTACTAATGCTACAAGTTAAAAATTATTTAGACAAGTTAGATGTCTTCAACTCAGCAGGGCCTGATGAAATACATCCTAGAATATTCAAGGAGCTGATTGAGTGGATCTCTGAGCCTTTAGTGATTATCTTTGAAAACTCACTGAAGATGAGAGAGATTCCAGATGACTGGTGCATAACTGGCTGAAAAACCATTCTCAGAGAGTAGTTGTCAGTAGGTCACAGTCAAATTGAGAGAGCATATCAAGTGGGGTCCCACAGGGATTGGTCCTGGGTCTAGTTCTGTTCAATACCTTCATCAATGATTTAAATAATGCATAGAGAGCACACTTATAAAGTTTGCGGACAATAACAAGCCGGGAGGGGTTACAAGTGCTCTGGAGGATAGGATTAAAATTCAAAATGATCTGTACAAACTGGAGAAATGGTCTGAAGTAAATAGGATGAAATTCAATAAGGACAAATGCAAAGTACTCCACTTACGAAGGAACAATCAATTGCACACATACAAAATGGGAAATGACTGCTTGGGAAGGAGTACTGCAGAAAGAGATCTTGGGGATCATAGTGGGTCACCAGCTATATGGTCAACCATGTAACACTGCTGCAAAAAAAGCAAACATCATTCTGGGACACATTAGCAGGATTGTTGTAAGCAGGACACAAGAAGTAATTCGTCCGCTCTACTCCATGCTGATAAGGTCTCAACTGGAGTATTGTGTCTAGTTCTGGGCACAACGTTTCAGGAAAGATGTGGACAAATTGGAAAAAGTCCCAAGAAGAGCAACAAAAATGATTAAAGGTCTAGAAAACATGACCCATGAGGAAAGATTGAAAAATTGTAGTTTCTTTAGTCTGGAGAAAAGAAGACTGAGGGGGAACATAACAGTTTTCAAGTACATAAAAGGTGGCTACAAGGAGGAGGGGGGAAAAATTCTTCTCCTTAACTTCTGAGGATAGGATAAGAAGCAATGGGCTTAAATTGCAGCAAAGGCGATTTGGGTTGGACATTTCCTAACTGTCAGGGTTGTTAAGCACTGGACCAAATTGCCTAGGGAGGTTGTGGAATCTCCATCACTGGAGGTTTTTAAGAACAGGTTGTAGTCAAACACCTGTCAGGAATGATCTGGTCATTGTGTAGTCTTGCTTTGAGTGCAGGGGACTGGACTAGGTCCCTTCTAGTCCTACACTTTTATGATTCTATGAGAATAGTGCTTACTACCACGAGCAGACCCACTGAAGTCCAATAAGACTATTTATGGTTGTAAACTCTATGCTCAATAATAAACGTTTGCACAATTAGGCCCTTAAATAGCTTTCTGTGGAATGTCACTGAATCTGGTCAGTCAGTCAAGCTAAATTCTGCTTTATAATACTTAGTGAATGGTATCAGTGGAATAGACCCTCATTCAGAGAGATACGAAAGTGCCTGCCTAACTTTAAGCATGTGAGTAGTTCCATTACATGCTTAAAGTTTGGCATATGTTTAAATACATAGCTTAATCAGTGCCATAATGATAGAAGACTGTAAACCACATAAGGAAGCTGAATGACTGAGAGCTGCAGATTCATTATGACTTATATTTACTGCTTTTTGTATTGCAGAAGTAAACCCTGGTGGTGTTTCTAGGAGATACATTATTTAATATTTAATAGTTTCTGCTCTAACAGTGCTGCAGTATTCAGTACTGTTTCTATCCTCTTCAGAATAGAAAGACTTCTCATTTCCCCATTAAAGTATTGTAAGGCCTACAGTCCCTTTAATGTGTGTTGTGAATCATAAGCAGGTAGCAGTCTGTGAAAGGGATAGGAAGTTGGTTGTTGTTTTATGATAATTCTTTTGTCATGAGGACATTTTCTTTACAATAGCACAGACAGCATCAGGATCTCAGCAAGATTTTTATTTCAGAGGCAAACTGAATTTAGCAACAGATAAAGGAAATACTGCTTCTCCCCTAATTCACACTGGTGTAACTCAGGAGAGCCCTGTGCAACTTTTCAGTTTTCAGCCAGGGAAAAAAACTCTACTTACGTTACTAATGACAAATTTAATACGGCATATTTCTAATTATGAAGTAGCGGAATCAATTTAATTATTTCCATTACAATGCAATTTTAATTAAATTTAGTATTCATTTTATGTAGTCTTTTCTATCTCTAATTCCCATGATTTTATACATTTCTTTTTGCTTTGGACCTTTAGAGCAGCTTTCATTCAAAGATCTCAGAACACTTTATTGTCATCAATTAACTAATCCTCATAACACACCTAACAGATATATAATTATTATATGCAATTTACAGATTGGTAAACTGAGTCATGGGGAGGCTATGTGAACTGGCCAAAATCACAGCGTGAATCTGTGGTAGAACAGAAAAAATAGAATATATGGAGATATACCTATCTCATAGAACTGGAAGGGACCCTGAAAGGTCATTGAGTCCAGCCCCCTGCCTTCACTAGCAGGACCAAGGACTGATTTTGCCCCAGATCCCTAAGTGGCCCCCTCAAGGTTTAAACTCACAACTGTGGGGTTAGCAGACCAATGCTCAAACCACTGAGCTATCGCTCCCCCCCATAGAATCCTGAAGTCCTAACCCCAGAAAAACATTCCTTCTCCTAAAACTATTATTTAAAACAATCTTATAAAAGGTAAGAAAGTCTAATTTGTTTTGGATCTTTGTTACTTTTACAGAAGACAATAATGAAAACTGAGAAGTCAAGAGAATATAAAGAACAAAGCAAAACATGAAATAAAGGTGAGAGTTAAAGATCATCAAAGCAGGAACAGAAAATAATGAAGTACAAGTCTAAGTACCTAGTACCAAGTCACTAAATTTGACAATCAGATTCCTACCGGGTGACAAATTGCAATTTTCCACAAGTTATTTATTTCACTTCAGTTGTGCTAGCATAATTCTTTTCACCGAGGCTTTGCTCATAATGCCCCCTTGATTCTTCATAAATGCAGTGACTTGATGCTATATTAATGGATGGGAACTACCTTTTTCTGAATGTGAAATTTCAAGCCTGAAAGACTGCAGTGGTCAGCCATGCTTCTATCATGGTTAGGGAACTCTAAGGTACATATTCTCCCCAAAAGTCACATCACTTTGGTGTGCTAATAAGTTTTCTCCTGATCAGGCTGTTCCTGAGAAAGATAAAACAGATTTATTTTATTTGGTGTTTTGGGCATGTGCCCTTTTTAATAGTTTAGTTCAAGATAAAGCTACTACCCATGCTAGATTCCCAATAAGTAACATACCCCTGGCTAGTAACCAGGTGGAGCACTCCACCTCACCAACAGATCTGACGTGGGCAAGAGGAGCAACTGGGGAGGAGGTACCATGCCAAAAGGGTGAGGTGTTTTGAAAGCCCCTTCACCCTAGTCTCCAGTGTTCAGACTCAGTCCTGCAGTTTCACAAACAACTGTAATGTCCCTCAAGAGGAAGTGTAACAGGGCTACAGTGTTAATTCCAATCCCAGAGTGCTCTGGGGACCCAATAGGCAAGGCCCTGCTTGTGTAACCTGTAGATCCTGGGGAAGGAAGTCGGAAGTCCGCTGGAGTTACTAGTGTCCCTCCCCACAGGTAGGGAACCATGCCCAGATGTTCCTCTGGGTAACAGCGGGGGGCAGAGAGAGACAGGTTGCTTCTCATCCCACTGAGATAATTTAGAGTGGGGTAGGATCCCATTTTACAATATCCCTCCCCTAAACCCTATTACACCTTGTATCTTAATAACATATATATTCACACAAATACATCGCCCTACTTACTTCTAAGATTCCTTCTTAGAATAACACAAGTAAGGCTGCAGTCTTTTAGGCAAGTAGCAAACTTACCTATCCCCTTAACCCCTTAACTATAACCTATATATATATATATATTTTTTTTTTCTGTTCTTGGACTAAAGATTTTACAGATATCCTACCATAGAAATGCTGCAGACCAATAAGGTCCAACTAATCGGTAAATTACAGGAAATTGTACTGAGCTCCAACTCTCAGATTCAGTTCGGGGTCCCCCAGCAGCTCTATCTGCTCCCTGCAGGGCTCAGCTGGATCTGACTGATGATGCTCAAAACGTCTGCCAGTTTTGTACTCCTGACAATGACTGAACTCACTTCTGATTTGTCAGGAACTTCCAGCTTCTAACTAAGGGTGTACGTGAATACATGCAGGAATGTCTGCCCTTAATAAAAATTTCCACACCAGCTTCAAAAGAGCTCCTGAGCATGGTTAACAATTTCCTGCACTCCCTCTAATGTGCTGAAATAGCAATTACTTGTTTGCAGTCGCTCAAGGCTCTATACTCTCACCTTGTCTGAGAAAGTTTTCATATTAACTCAGAGCAAGTGGATAAGGTTTTTGGCTGAACACCAGAAAATAAAGGGGGGGGGGAGAAATTACACATATACTGTAACTCTAAGACTATATTTCTAGCAGAGTGCCTGTAGTTTACTAATCAATAAGGAACAATGGTTTAAGAGATACAATATATTGCTATCAGCCTCCATGTGTAGGCCACAGCTCTGTGCCATGATTCAGAAAAATGTTTTAGCATGTACTCCAACAAAACTGAAATTAGAGTAAAGCTTTCCTTTTGAATGTTGGACTGTATCCTAGAAGTCATGTAATAAGTAATTTAAATTTTGGAGAAGAATTTCTTGAGTTAACCATTATTTTTGTCAGCTATTTATATCCCACTTCCTGGGATTTTTTTCAATGGTGGGGGATGTTTCTTTTCATTTCTGTTCATATATATGATATTAATTTCCATGATATTTACCTGGGCCCACTTCATTTTTGGATTTTGCTGTTGAGATTCTTTGTTGCTCCTTGTTGCCATCCATCTCCTGAAGAAACTCCTCCATATTTTTTTATCCTAAAAATATCAAAGGCAATTTTGGGGAAAATTTGTGGTGACAATGTATTTGCTGAGTTTAAAGAGCTGTGTTTAAAGAGTTGTTTACCCTTTTGCTTTCAAGTTACCTTGCATGTATCTTGATTTGCAAAGAGGAGGCATTGGGCAACAATTGTATGGTGCTGACAAAGTCCTGATGACCAACACATAAATGTCTCTCATAAAAGCTAGCATTAAAAGGACAGCTCATATAAGCCTTCTGTTTTACTGAAAAGGGTTTTTTGTTTGTTTTTAAATGTTGATTTGGTTAAAAAAATCCATTTTTACCCAAAACTGAAGAGTTGTTTGAACTTCTCCTTATGAACAACTCCTTGGTGAAATTTAGACATCAGGAACTGCAGTGCTATGAAAGTATCAGGGGGTAGCCATGTTAGTCTGTATCTACAAAAACAACAAGGAGTCTGGTGGCACCTTAAAGACTAACAGATTTATTTGGGCGTAAGCTTTCGTGGGTAAAAACCTCACTTCTTCAGATGCATAGTGCTATGAAAGACATTTATTTGCATTGTATAAAAGAAAAATGCTTAGTTTCCCCCCTGCCTCCTCAAAAAGTAATTTAATCTAAAAGAAAAATGGTCAATCAAATGGAGAGAAAAGGGCTATTATGTTGATCAGGGACTAGACAGCTTATCTTACGAGAGGAAATAAAGGACCATGGCTTATTTAGCCGAGGAACATGAGGGCTGAGAGGGGATATGATTGCTCTTTATAAATACATTAGGGGAAAACACCAGGGAGGGGAGAAATGCTTCTTAAAACAAAGGGCAATGTTGGGACAAGAACAAATGGGTATGAACAGTGCAAGAATAAATTAGGAGAAAGTTGCTGACCATCAGAGGAGTGAAGTCTGGAGTAGCCTTCCAATAGGAACAGTGAAGGCAAACAAATTACTTTTAAAGTGGAGCTTGATAAATTTATGAACAGGTTTATATGGAGGGGTTACCTGCGAAACAGGGGACTGGACTCTATGACCCAGGAGGTCCCTTCCAGTCCTGTGAGAGGAAACAGTGTGTAGAGTTGTACTGTCCCAGTGGGAGATCTCAGAGACATTATGCCTTTGGCATATATAATACCAGGAGTACTGGGGAAACGTGGGACAAAGTTGTCCCTTGCTACACGCTTAGAAAAGATGTGGTATGCATCCCACCCTAACTCCATCCCACTGCCCTAGTCCCCCATTGCTGCCTGGCACAGTTCTGATTTGAGATCAATGAAGATTCGTTGATGCTCTGGCATCCATAGATACCAATAGTTTCCCCCCCAATACTGCTCTCAGAGTTAGTTTTGCTTCTTTAGGGATACAGTAGACAAAAACTGGATCATACTTAAGAACTTAAGACAGACTTCTTTAAACTCTGAGTGAATCATAGTCTTCTCTGACCCTTATCTTTTTTCCATCAGGATGAACTCCTTGAGCCATTGCCATGTGCCCTATATATTTGATAGTTGTCACTTTGAATCAAATATGTTCTTTATTGAATTTGACGTTTTTGGCACGTACTGTTCCCGTCACCTGATGTAGAATTTGATCATGCTGTTCAGCTGTCTCTACTGCTATGATCATATCATCACCCATTATATTAACTCTCTGTATGTACCAAAAGATATCCTAATTTTTCTGCTGAAAGACCTCGTTTGCAGATTTGATGCTGAACAGAAGACAGCAGAAACTGTAATTTCTGTACAGGGGGCTGAATGTGCAGAGATTCAAGGACTTCTTATCCAATTTTATCTGCCACTATCCATCTTTTTCATAAAGGATGGTGAAGATAGTATTGCCTGCCAAACAGTTCAAAACTCCTTTGTTTTGTGTGTATGCAATGCTGCTGTATTCAGGTGACATGCATCCAAAGACACTAAGAATGCAGCATTCTTCTTTCCATTATAACAAAGCAATTAACTCAGTCCACAGAACCCTTGACTTTGGCTCTGACTTCCTTTTTCTCAAATTATTGCATGGTAACTTTCAGTGTACTGGACAGGGTCAAGGATATCTTCCATTACTTATGACGAGTGGCATTGCTTCGGGGTTAGTGTGGATATACTTCTCTTCTCTTGGTACCTGGTAATTAAGCTTTCCTTGTGATTAACTTGACTATGTCTAGTGATTAAATACAGCAAATGACAATTAAGACTTGCACCTGCTTCCAGGAGCTACAAGGGAGAGGTGCGGGTGGCTATATAGCTTTACAGCTCCCTTCCCCACCTCTTAAAATCTACAGCCATCAGCAACTGAATTTCTTTTTTCCATCTAAAATTCATCAGTTATTATTGTACAACTCTTTTCTTTTAATTTAATACCATTATGGATGCTGCTTCATCGCCAGACTTTCTACAAAACCCTAAAAAGCAGAAGTTGTCAGACAACCCTCTTGCAGTCAAGATGGCTGACCAGAGAGAGATTGCCTCTCTGAGACTAGATAAAAGCAAGGCCAGTGCTACCATTAAGGCAAACTAGGCAGTTGCCTAGGGCGCCAAGATTTGGGGGCGCCAAAAAGCGGTGCCCCCAATTTTTTTTTTACAGCGTTCCTACGCCCCCTCCCCAAGCGCGTGGTCGCCGCTCCACTTCTCCCGCCTCCCAGGCTTGCAGCGCCAATCATCTGTTTGGCACCGCAAGCCTGGGAGGGGAGGAGAATTAGAGCGGGGGCGGTGTGCTCGGGGAGGAGGCGGAGCAGAGGTGAGCTGGGGTGGGGAGCTGCCACACGGGTCCCCGGGCCGGGGGGTGGGGAGCTGCCGCGGGGGTGCCTCAGGGCACGGGGGGGGGAGCTGCCGCAGGGCTCCCCACCCCAGCTCACCTCTGCTACGCCCCCTCCCTGAGCACGCCGTCGCTGCTCCACTTCTCCCGCCTCCCAGACTTGCGGCGCCAATCAGCTGTTTGGCGCCACAAGCCTGGGAGGGGGAAGAGAATTAGAGCGGGGGCGGCGTGCTTGGGGAGGAGGCGGAGCAGAGGTGAGCTGGGGTGGGGAGCTGCCGCATGGCTCCCGGGGGGGGTAGCTGCCGCGGGGGGGGGGGGGTGCCTCAGGGCTGGGGGCGGGACGCAAGGTGGAAGTTTCGCCTAGGCCGCGAAACTTCCTTGCACCAGCCCTGGATAAAAGTATGCACTGGCTAAAACAAATCTCAAATGAGCAGACCATCTTGAGAAAAATATCTAAAGATATAACTGAATCAAAAATATTGCTAGTAACCATCAAACTAATTTGCAAGGCTTGGCATCAAAACTAGAAGAAACTCAGAACAGATACTCCTCACTAAAAGACACGGTGAATATTATGAATATAACCTTAGAGCAACAGGAAATGACTAAAAAAGCACTGCAAGAGAAGGTTAATGATCTCAAGAGAAGATCAAAGAGGGAAAAATCTGAAAAGTGTGGGTCTCCGAGAGGGGCTGGGAAAAGGATGGCCTGTGGAATTTTTATTCACCATGCTGCCAGAATTCTTGTCTCTCTCTGTTGGTCAGAACTTAGATACTGAGAGGATACTGCTCCCTTGCACCAAACCCCCTCCAAATGCAAAGCCCCGGGCCATAATTTTAAGATTTTAAAAATACAATATTAAGGAACTCCTTCTTAAAAATCTTGTGAACTTAAAAATTTAACATGAAAGGGACACAACCTGATGATTTTTTTCAAATTAAACCAAGGATGTGGTGAAAAAGAGGTCACTTCAATAGGTCAAGAGCCTTATTCAGAGGATTGGGTTTGGACTACTTCATTTCCTTCTCTGCTATTTTCAAAGTTAGAAGGGAAGGCAAGATGCTTATTTCATGACACCTTTCAGCTTTTTTTGCTATCTGATCTCACTACAGCAAAAGCCGCCTCCCCCCCCCCCCCCCCCCCGCCCCAGAAGATACAGACAGGATGATGTGATGCTGGAAGACCAGTGCCAGCTCATGCCAAGGCCCCGAGGTGCCAACTGAACACTGACCAGTACGTAGCTTGAAACCAGTCTGGCTCACCTGTGTGTTCATTGTTAAAATAGATGTAAGTTTATAAGAATGTGTATAGTATTTAGACTTTATAATATGCTTGCAGGATGCTGCATGTAGTAATCTCACTTATAACATCTGTACCCCATGTTATAAGGTAATATTGCCTGTTTGCATTGTAAATCATCAAACAGAAAAGGAGCATTTATTAATGCAAAATGCTGGCTTCCTACAGAAGGGGGTCCTGCCCCAAGAAGGCCCACTGAAACCAAATGAGCCATTGTGAAACATCAGAGAACAAAGACTTTGTTAATTGCCCCCACACATACACCCATGAAGAGGAGACGTGCATATGGACTCAGCTCCTCATCTTGAATTCTGGGGGAAGTGAATAAAAATCTATGACAAGAAGGAACTGGATCTCTGTGCTGCTTGGACTTTGGGAGGGCAAGGTTTCTAAGCATATGCATGGGATCCTCGGTGCTTAGCCTGGTTAACCCTAAAGGAGATTTAGAGTTTGCATATTATAGTAGCTTCTATCACTTTTTGAAACCTAAGATTGAAACTTATCGTTATTTGTCTGTTTATCTGCTTAACCCAGAGTACCGGGATCACATCCGCCTTCAAGATCCAAGCAAATCACTCCCCTGTACCTGAGAACTCTACATCCATGGATCAGCAGGGTTTAACAGAGAAGTGTGATTTTTTTGTTGTTGTCTATCTGAGTCACTCTCCTTCCTGGTAACTTTTCCAAACCTCCTACCTGCCTTTTTAAAAAAAAAATCTTCCCCCCACCCTCCCAGCAATGATTTTACTTTGTTTCATCCCCATCTGATTTCTTAGATTCTGGGTTTATAATAAATCTCAGTGTTTCAATCCGCCTGCCCTAAATATACACTTAATTATTGCTGATTATGAGTTATCAACCTACTGAGATTGTCAGTTATTTTTTTGATATTATCAGTTCAGGTTTTTCTTTCGTTTTTATTTTTGTTAAATGAGTTGAAATAAATGTTATGCTGATTTACACTGATGTAACTATTTGGCAATGTTGTTCACACTATAATCCAGCATAGACAAGACTCAAGAAGGCAAGGTTTGGTCAGAAATGTTCTGCTAATGAACCGTTATCTGCAAATGATCCAGTTATGTTGGAATAAAGTTACTTTAACAATCTGCATAACTTTCTTATATCTCCACCTTAGACTTGCTCTCAAATTGATATGCTAACCTTCTTCCCCTTTTTCTATTTGTGTTGTGAATAGTGCAGAAACCATGTACTCCCTTGATATGAGACTATTTCTGTTTTATAAAGTTAAAGAGAATCCAGTTATACCCCCAACTGGGTGTTTTGCGGGGAGAGGGGGCAAAGAGTGAGTGACAAGACCATCCCCTTGTAAACCTTCTGGAATTAGGTCCTATTTCAGTTTGGATAAGAGTTATGCATTTTTAAGAGATCCTAGTCAATTCTGATCACTTCATTTCTCTTTCTCAGTTTTCTTATCTTATTTTTCCCTTTCCTGGTCTGCCTTATCCTTTCCCTTTCCCCTTTCCCTCATGTCCCCAGGGCAGTGAGGGGGAACCCAGATATACCTTTCCTAGGTCTAGAATTAACAATGGCCCAAGCAATGACACTATTCAGGCATTTGATAAAGATATATTTGACCTATGCACTCCTTATGGCTACTATTATAAATTGTGTTTCCTGTAGCATCAACAAAGTGAATCATCAGATAAAAAGAAAAAGAATTATCATTCATCTAAAAACACTCAAAGTGGATATTATCTTCCTACAGGAAACCCATCTTAATGACATGGAGGCAGACACATTTAGGAGGAGGTGGATGGGGGGGTGTTTAACAGTTTCTCCTCTACAGCCGATGATGTAGCAATATTATTTCATAAAAGACTCAATTTACAAATTCTAGATATAAATCAAGATGAGGAAGATAGATTTTTGTTCTAGTGAAGGCTAAGATAAGAACATAAGAATGGCCATACTGGGTCAGACCAAAGGTCCATCCAGCCCAGCATCCTGTCTACCGACAGTGGCCAATGCCAGGTGCCCCAGAGGGAGTGAAACTAACAGGTAATGATCAAGTGATCTCTCTCCTGCCATCCATCTCCACCCTCTGACAAACAGAGGCTAGGGACACCATTCCTTACCCATCCTGGCTAATAGCCATTAATGGACTTAACCTCCATGAATTTATCCAGTTCTCTTTTAAACCCTGTTATAGTCCTAGCCTTCACAACCTCCTCAGGCAAGGAGTTCCACAGGTTGACTGTGCGCTGTGTGAAGAACTTCCTTTTATTTGTTTTAAACCTGCTGCCCATTAATTTCATTTGGTGGCCCCTAGTTCTTATATTATGGGAACAAGTAAATAACTTTTCCTTATTCGTTTTCTCCACACCACTCACGATTTTATATACCTCTATCATATCCCTCCTTAGTCTCCTCTTTTCCAAGCTGAAAAGTCCTACTCTCTTTAATCTCTCCTCATATGGGACCCGTTCCAAACCCCTAATCATTTTAGTTGCCCTTCTCTGAACCTTTTCTAATGCCAGTATATCTTTTTTGAGATGAGGAGACCACATCTGTACGCAGTATTCAAGATGTGGACGTACCATGGATTTATATAAGGGCAATAAGATATTTTCCGTCTTATTCTCTATCCCTTTTTTAATGATTCCTAACATTGTGTTTGCTTTTTTGATGGCCACTGCACACTGCGTGGACATCTTCAGAGAACTATCCACAATGATTCCAAAATCTTTCCTGATTAGCTGTAGCTAAATTAGCCCCCATCATAGTGTATGTATAGTTGGGGTTATTTTTTCCAATGTGCATTACTTTACATTTATCCACATTAAATTTCATTTGCCATTTTGTTGCCCAATTACTTAGTTTTATGAGATCTCTTTGAAGTTCTTCACAGTCTGCTTTGGTCTTAACTATCTTGAGCAGTTTAGTATCATCTGCAAACTTTGCCACCTCACTTTTTACCCCTTTCTCCAGATCATTTATGAATAAGTTGAATAGGATTGGTCCTAGCACTGACCCTTGGGGAACACCACTAGTTACCCCTCTCCATTCTGAAAATTTACCATTTATTCATACCCTTTGTTCCCTGTCTTTTAACCAGTTACCAATCCATGATAGCACCTTCCCTCTTATCCCTTGACAACTTAATTTACCTAAGAGCCTTTGGTGAGGGACCTTGTCAAAGGCTTTCTGGAAATCTAAGTACACTGATCCCCTTTGTCCACATGTTTGTTGACCCCTTCAAAGAACTCTAATAGATTAGTAAGACAGGATTTCCCTTTATAAAAACAATGTTGACTTTTGCTCAACAATTTATGTTCTTCTATGTGTCTGACAATTATTCTTTGCTATTGTTTCAACTAATTTCCATGGTACTGACGTTAGACTTACCGGTCTGTAATTGTCGGGATCACCTCTAGAGCCCTTTTTAAATATTGGCGTTCCATTAGCTATCTTCCAGTCATTGGATACAGAAGCTGATTTAAAGGACAGGTTACAAACCATAGTTAATAGTTCCGCAATTTCACATTTGAGTTCTTTCAGAACTCTTGGGTGAATGCCATCTGGTCCCGGTGACTTGTTACTGTTAAATTTATCAATTAATTCCAAAACCTCCTCTAGTGACACTTCAATCTGTGACAATTTCTCAGATTTGTCACCTACAAAGGACGTCTCAGGTTTGGGAATCTCCCTAACATCCTCAGCCGTGAAAACAGAAGCAAAGAATTCATTTAGTTTCTCCGCAATGACTTTATCGTCTTTAAGTGCTCCTTTTGTATCTCGATCGTCCAGGGGCCCCACTGGTTGTTTATCAGGCTTCCTGCTTCTGATGTACTTAAAAAACATTTTGTTACCTTTTGAGTTTTTGGCTAGCTATTCTTCAAACTCCTTTTTGACTTTTCTTATTACATTTTTACACTTAATTTGGCAGTGTTTATGCTCCTTTCTATTTACCTCACTAGGATTTGACTTCCACTTTTTAAAAGATGCCTTTTTATCTCTCACTACTTCTTCTACATGGTTGTTAAGCCACAGTGGCTCTTTTTAGTTCTTTTACTGTGTTTTTAAATTTGGGGTATACATTTAAGTTGGGCCTCTATTATGGTGTCTTTGAAAAGTGTCCATGCAGCTTGCAGGGATTTCACTCTAGTCACGGTACCTTTTAATTTCTGTTTAACTAGCCTCCTCATTTTTGCATAGTTCCCCTTTCTGAAATTAAATGCCACAGTGTTGGGCTGTTGAGGTGTTCTTCCCACCACAGTAATGAAAAGTGGGTAGATAGATGGCTAGCTAGGCATGACTCCTGAAATTAACCAAACAACTTATAGCTATGGATTCAGAATGTGCAAACTACCTCTCTGAAGAAAATCTTTTAAAATTAATTAACCTTCAGTATGATTTCAGCACAACCCAAGTTTGCTCTTTTTAGCCTCATACAAACATAATGAGAATCAGGGGAGAGAGTGGGAAAATTTCTTAAATTAGATTAAAAGTGAGAGGTCAAAGATTCCAAATAGTATTTCTCAAATGAGAACAAGCATAGGCTATTACTAATCAGAAAGAGATCAATGATCAGTTTTTGAAATTCTACCAGGCTCTTTAAAATAATGATTCACCACCGGACCCAGAAGAACTGAATAATTTTGTTAAAACTCTTAAGCTCCCGCAAATTTCAGAGCACCAGGCCAGGCTGGCCTCTCCCTTGCAATTACAGGAAATACTCAGAGCCCTAGAGGAACTGAGTCCATGCAAGACACCCAGCCTTGATGGCCTACCGATTGCAACGTTCATAGAATTCTAAAAAATTCTGGCCCCTAAGTTGTTATACATTTACGATGATGCCCTAAAGAAAAGTACATTACCTCCTACTATGAGGGAAGCCCTAATTACTGTACTACTAAAACCAGGTAAGCAGGGCCAGCTCCAGGCACCAGCGCAGGAAGCAGGTGCTTGGGGCAGCCAATGGAAAGGGGCGGCACGTCTGGGTCTTCGGTGGCAATTCAGCGGCGGGTCCCTCAGTCCCTCTCGGAGGGAAGGACCAGCCGCCGAATTGCCGCCAAAGAATGAAGTGGCGCGGTACAGCAGCCGCCGAAGTGATCGCGGCTTTATCTTTTTTTTTTCTGTCTTCGCCGCTTGGAGCGGCAAAAAAGCTGGAGCCGGCCCTGCAGGTAAGGATGTGTAAAAGTGTAACGGCTATAGACCCATCTTTTTAATCAATATTGATATAAAAATACTTTCAAAAATATTGGCTTAGAGGCTTGATAAAGTATGGTTCATCCTAGTCAGGTGGGATTTATTTTTAAAAGGCATGGTTCAGATAACACACATCATTTAGTTAAAGTTATGGCATTCCATCAACACACTAGAAATTCCCATTCAATCATTTGACTTGATGTAGAGAAAGCCTTTGACAGAGTGAACTGGCAATATCTGTTTTTGTACCCTGGATAAATTGTGGTTGAAGATATCCTTTATTTCATGGATAAAACTGCTATATTTCAATCCTAGCTCTTGTATCCTAACAAACAGCACAATATCCCCCCTGCTTTGATCTGTTTCGAGGAACTAGATTCAGATATCCCTTCTACCCCCCTTGCATTAGAACCACTTGCCGTAGTAATTAGGGAACACCCAGGTGTTCAAGGGATCAAATCAGGGACTCAGTAGACAAAAATCCTTCTATATGCAGACAACATGCTCCTATTTATTAAAAATCTGGATCAATATATTGTAAATACCAACATTATCTATTGTTTATAGGGTAAATTCTCTGGCTACAAGATAAATTGGAATAAGTCGCAGCAATAAGATCTCATTGGGTTTAGTTGGAAGTGGCTCTCCTAGAGGGACATTTAGATGGCAACAGACAAACCTCACATGTCTTGGCATCCTGTTCCCTAAAGAAATTAAAAACAGACATGGTTAATCTAGCCCCATTAATCATGTAGTTAGCAAACAATTTAAATAGATGACAGGCACTACCTTTCTCCCTTGGAGGAAAAATAAACATAATTAAAAATGAATATCCTTCTCAGGATCCTTTCTATTCTGAATTCCTTCCCTATCCATAGTCCTCCCTTTTATTTTATCAAAATAGACAACATGTTCAGATTTTTCTTGTGGGCTGCTGGTAACAAACTCAAAAGCTTACAGCACCCTAGCAAAATAGGTGATTTTACATTTCCCAACTTTAAACTTTACAATCCAGCAAAAATTCTTAGCCAAGCATCACAGGTGTGGTATATAGGTCTGGATTGACTCCGTCTGGTTGCTTCCTTACCCCTTTCAATGCACTGCACTCATATTACTACTGATTCCCTAAGGAATAACTACCAACTATTGTGGCATCCAGAAATATTTGGCATACAATGTCTACTAAACATCCAGCTGGAGAAACATCCAGCAAGGAGCAGTTAGGAGAGTACAGGGTGTTGCAGCCCAGCTCTTTGCAAGATTGCTTATACCACTGGACATTTTCAAAACTGCCTTTTAATGTATTTAATATGGAACTAACTGGAATTAATTTCTGGCTTAATGTGCATAAATTGTGTCCTACATACAAAATAATGACTGAGATGAATGCTGTAAACAATTGTTACTGGCAAAGCTGAAATTTGCTTGAATGAAGTATCATAAAACTGGGATACCTTTGCCAGCACCTGAGGGGAAAAAAGTAAATTGTAGGTGTTTTAATGGATTACAGCCAAAGCTCCAAATATTTTTCACCTCGTGGAAGCACATATTCACAATTACGCACTGGTTTTTGATAGGACAAATAATAACACTAAGCATACTGTATGCAGTTTTTCTAAAATGAAACCCAGAGGAAGTAAAATAATGTAACAAAGTTAATTTTGAACTTACTGAATTGCACTTACTACTTAAAATCTTTTTACAGTCATCTTTTTCTGAAAGACATTTTACAGTTAAAGTAGCCTAAATTAAAACTTTCAGAGCATATTATACTTATGTAAAACAGCGCAAACAATAGGGAAAAGTACATATTGTGATATTGGGTTTATTAGAGACACTGTAAAATCACATGTGGAATAATATATTCAACATTTGCATAAGCAGTGTTAGTTCAAATAAAAGGGCAATGCAAGAGTGTGTTAAATATCTAGTCTTAGGCCTCTATTAGTTTCTTATTTTTATTAATAATCCTCCGGCCCAATATGCTTTCTCTTCTGTGCGTATGTATGTCAAGGATACGTTATATTACAACGCATTATCTTTGCCCTAAGTTAGCAGCAGTCTGCAGTCATTTTAATGAGCTAGGGCCATGGTTCTTGTACAATGAGTTGCTTTTAAATTAAATTTAAAATCGAGTCCATAATTTTTGGTTCACCTCCCAGATTACAGAAACGGATGGCCTTATTGCTGAATAAAACAGAAGCTGATAATGACTAGAAACATGCTGACCAATCTCAGAATCTGGCTAGATCCCTCTCACACTTTCAGCCATCATGTAGATTATATTTGTGTGTGCAAAATTGGTGATCAAAAAAGAATTTGAATGAGTTAGTAGGAAGACAAGTTGTTCAGCAGACCATGTCTTTGGATGATAGATATATTGTATAACTGAATGCATCTGGGGTGAAGGTGAAAAGGATTACATAATAAACATTGTGCAGGTACAGTATTTTCTAGTGAACGTGAGATCCATTGTTGCGACTTTCATGGCTGTCTCAGACTAAAATCCCAAACATAGCTAGGGGATTTGGTAGTTTACTGACAGAAAATTAAGTATTCGACACGGCTATTTTACAATATACCTACTTCATTTGTATGAAGTACTTCAGCCTAAAAGTTCTCTTTTTGATTCCTCTATATTATTATTTATTCATTGTATTGTTACAATAGCATTCATTCAGAGCAGCCACATTAGACTGCTTACCTTCCTCTTTAATTTACTTTTCCTTTAATTATAAGCAAATCACAGGTTGAAGGAAAATTTTAAAACTCTCTCTCTCTCTCTCTCTCTCTCACACACACACACACACGCATTCTGACTATAAGCTACATTTAAAATTAAATACCTAAACAGTTATTCCTCTTATTTAGGATGATTTAACTCATTTATACCAAGACTATTTGAAGGAACTGCCCAGATCCATCAATTACTTCTGTTTTCTGATACTAACCTGCTTCTTTGTGTCATCATCCTTGCTTAACATA
The DNA here is from genome assembly GCF_028017835.1 of Emys orbicularis. NCBI lineage: Eukaryota > Metazoa > Chordata > Testudines > Emydidae > Emys > Emys orbicularis. The sequence continues at coordinate 26,686,716 of NC_088685.1, read as the reverse complement.
GAGATAAGGGAGGCAGGTTCGGCAGCAAAGAACATAATGGACTCAGTGGAAAAGATGTAGTGGTAAGCAGACCTGTAGAATGGCAGAATGGGTATATGGGTGGAAGGCAGAGTGGATGGGGTTTGAGGACACATGAGGGATTGTGTGGTGTTTTGGAGAGAGAGGTGGGAGTTAGCAGGAATTTACAGGGCCTGTTGTGATAGTTGGCCTAATTTACCCTAATTGTAAGCCCAACTGTAAAAGTGAGTGAAAGTTTATCAAACGTCACAGTAACCTATAACAATAAACGTTGATGAGAAAAGGTACAAAAGAGAGACAGAATTAATTAGTCCAAACAAAGAGGCCTACTGATATAAATCAAGGATTGTTAAGAGCCTGGTAAGCTAGAAGAGTATGGGACTGGACATCAATGGACCAAAATCGGTGTATCGGGAATTAGGTCTAATTGGTGTCCAAAATAATGAGGGGTTGAGCTGATCCATCTATCACTCCCTTTTGTGGTTCTTTAAAGACTTTTGGCAAAAAATTGGCAGAAAAAGAAGCTGTCTGCCAACAATCTCTGCAGCAAGTTTTATCATTATGGCTGCCACCCCCACCATTTCCTGGGACCACAGGATCTATTGTAACATTGCTAGGCCTTCATTGTTCTAATCCCAAGAGATCTAACCAGACCAGGCCAGAGAGAGGGACCCAGATGACATTGCCACCTCCACCTGCTTTTAACTAAATCCTGAACACAACCTGGAATGTGAGACTTTGTCTCCCCTCCCACAGCTGTCTTTTTCTTCCCCCTCTTATTTCTTTTTTCTCTCTCCTTTTGCCTTCTGTTTAGTAACAGTCTGGCTTAACCAGCCAAGAGAGTATATTTTCCAATACTGCTGTGAGCATATGACCAAAGAGGCAGCTAAAAGCAGTGCCTTAACCAGCCTAAAGCTGGTACAAGTTTGCCAGGTCTCAGGCCATATCTACATTTACTGGGGATCGATGCTGCTGTATTAGTGGGTGAAGAGAATCCTGGCCAATCCAGGAGGGTTGGCAACCCTAGCCAGTAGTGTAAATAAGGTCTCAGAGTAGCTAATAAGACCATGAGCTGTGCCTTTTGTTTTTTCCAGCAATGAGGTTGCAAGTGAGAGTCAACAGCAGAGACAGAAGCTACATTTTCTATCTTTGCTATTTTTTTTCACTTCATGTGCTTTTTGTCTTGTTTTTTCTTTTAGGCAACAGGATTGGACTTTAACAGCAACAGCAATCACAACAGCTCCAGCCCATTTGAACTTTCCCTTTTCTCCAAAAAGGACACATATTGCCAACTAAGAGACTGTCAAACAAGGGTTTTTGTTTTTCTTCTGAAGACTCTCTACAGCTAAAGGGAACAAGGTGTGTTAAAATAAACTCTGAATACTTTATATTTCAAATGCTTTAACTGTTTTTTACTTCTTTTTCTGTATCTCTAATAAAAGGTAAAAAAATTTAATGGTGTCTTTGCCATGCTACTCAGCAGGCTGAGATCTCTGAATACCAAACCCTGAACCATGTTTAACACTATTTAATGTTGGACAGTTTCAGAGTCATGTTAACACCTTTAACTCTTTAGGTCCATATAATCCATCTAAACAATACGACAGGCCCTATGGGAGGAGGGAAAACTTGTATGCAGTGTTTGGTTCTGGGTCAAGTGAGTTCTATAGCTGTGCAATGGGTCTGGGATGATGGTGGTGAGCAGAGATTGTTGGGAAATGTTTTCTTTTTCAGTGAAAAATTCCAATGAAAATAAACAATGTTTCATTTTCATCATTGAAATCCTGAAAATTAAACAAAATGTGTTCAGCTGCTGTAAACCATAAAATTTTGTTTTTCAATGAAAACCCAACAATTTTGTTGAAAACAGGCACTTCCCATGGAAATATCTTTTGGGGATTTTTTTTACAAAAAAAAAACGCCCTTTTCTATTGAAAAAATGTTAAAGGAAATTTTTTGACCAGCACCTATAGTGGAACCAGAGAGTCTCTGTGTCGAGGCTGTAGTACACTGAGGACAGCCCCTGGCATTGTTGCCCACCGTGTCAGGATCTCTGGTAGCACTGCTGGGGAAGCCCTTCCAAAGCTGCTGCCTTTGCATAGAGACACTGGGGTTCCCACCCCAGGCCCACCTCACAATCCTGGTACATCCGCTAAGTCCCACCCTGTGCCACACAGAAGACTCTTCCCTCCCATCAGTCCCTCTCGTACAAACATCCCGACTCACTTCCACTTGGTTTTCCATGTACGCCCAGAGGTGCTGGAACAATTTGTATACTGGGGGTGCTGAGAGCCTTTGAACCAAACTGTAAACCCTGTATATGATGGAAACCACTTCAAGCCAGGGGGTGCTGCTGCACCCCTAGCATTCCTAGTTCCAGCACCTATATGCACACCATGCAGCAGTAACATGGAGAGCCAAAAAGGATGAGCAGCCATATAGAGAAAGTATGAAGGAGATGTAGGGATGTCCCTGCGTTAGCACAGGGGGAGAAGCAAGATTTGTGGGGCCTAGACTTGGAGTGGAGAGGAGCTGCACTCTAGTGACCCACCATCGTTGATTAGCAATTTGGGACTCAATTGGTAAAGAATTAAAGGAAGATAATATAATTAATGCTAATCAACATGGATTTATGGAAAATAGATCCTTTCAGACTAACTTGATATCTTTTTAATACGATTACAAGTTTGGTTGGTAAAGGTAATAATATTGAAGTAATATACTTAGAGTTCTGCACGGCATTTGACCAGGTACTGCATGAAATTTTTATTAAAAACCTAGAAAGATATAAGTGAGCATGGCACACATTAAATGGATTAAAAACTGGCTAACTGATAGATTGCAAAATGCAACTGTAAATGGGGAATCATCATCAAATGGATGTGTTTCTAGTGGGATCCCACAGGGATCAGTTATTGGCCCTATGCTATTTACCATTTTTAGTAATTACCTGGAAGAAATCATAAAATCATCACTGATAAAGTTTGCAGATGACAACAAACTCGGGGGAGTGGTAAATAATGAAGACAATAGGTCGCTGATATAGAGCAATATGTATTACTTGGTAAGCTAAGCTCAAGAAAACAATATGCATTTTAACAGAGCTAAATGTAAATGTCTACAACTTGGAGCAAAGAATGTAAGCCATACTTAGAGGATTGGGGGACTCTATCCTGGGAAGTAAAAACACCGAAAAAGATTTGGGGCTTGTGGTGGATAACCAGCTGAAACTGAGCTCCCAGTGTGATACTAAAAGGGCTAACACAATCTTTGGATGTATAAACAAGGGAATATCAAGTAGGAGTAGAGAGATTATTTTACCTCTGTAGCTGGCACTGATATGACCACTGCTGGAATACTGTATCTAGTTCTGGTGCCCACAATTCAAGAAGGATGTAGATAAATTGGTGAGAGTTCGGAGAAAAGCCATGAGAATGACTGAGGGACTAGAAAACATCTTATAGTGATAGACTCAATGAGCTCAGTCTATTTAGTTTGACAAAGAGGATGTTAAGTAGTAACTTGATCACAGTCTATAAGTACCTACACAGGGAGCAAATATTTAACAATGAGCTCCTCAATCTAGCAAAGAAAAGTAAAACAATCTAAGGGCTGGAAGTTGAAGCTAGACAAATTCAGGCTCAAAATAAGGATATATAATTTTTATTATATTTTTAAAATACAACAAATATATTAAAATCCAAGATTCATCATAATACACAAAGTAAGTAAAGAGGGTTAGGATAAAGGGAAAGGAGGAGAAATAACATATCTATCTTCAGGGTCTATATTAATCACAGACCTCTAAAGGATCAGCCCAAATTGTTTTGAATTTTTTGGGCATTGCCCTTCTGTGGAATGCCAGTTGTTTGTTCGCTGTGATGTCAGCCATATCACTGAGCCAGGCATCAGTGCTTGGTGGGAATCAACTTTTCCATTTTTGAAGGATTAATTTTTTAACAACCAAAGCTGCATATTGGAACCATGTCACCTTTTTACAGGTAAGCTTCACGTATCAGGAATATATCCAAGAACAAAATCTTACGGAGGAGGGCTCCAATTTAGCATCCAATATCAAATTGGTCCTTTGACTCACCTCATACCAGAAATTCTTGATGCAAGGGCTCTCCCAAAAAATATGAGAATATAACACCAACGTTTCCAACAGCAGTCACCATTTATGAAGCCCAGTGCGATTAGCCTACGTGGGGATCAGTATATTCAAAAAAGTGTCCTTTAGTGAAGAAGCCATAGTCTCGGGTCTACAGTTGCTTTTTTAACTTTAGATACACTTGTATTCCATGGAGTTGGAGATAGCTGTGTATCCAAATCTCTATTCCAAGCAATTCTCAAATTATCAAACTTTGGCAAAGTTTTTTGGGTCAGAAAATTGTAAAAGGATACCACTGGTTGAGTAAATCCAGGAAGTTTCCTCCAACACAATAAAAGTTCTGGAGGTTCTGGAACTCCCAATGCATCTGGTCCAAATACATTGCTAAGTAAATGCTTTAAATGGAGATAGTTCCATGCTCTGAAGCAAGGCAAGCCAAATTGTTGCTGAAGATCTACAAATGGTTTAAATTTATCATTATAAATTAGCTGTGACACAGTCATAATTCCTCTCTTCATCCAATCCCTCCACATCAAGGTTTTGCCACTCATAGGCATACATTTTTAACAGTGAGAATACCATTGAAACAACTTAACAAGGGTCATGGTGGATTCTACATCACTGATAATTTTTAAATCAAGATTGGATGTTTTTCTAAAAGATATGATCAAGGAATTATTTTGGGGAAGTTCTATGGCCTCTGTTCTACAGGAGGTCACACCAGATAATCACAATGATCCCTTCTGGCCTTGGAATCTATGATTCTATGAAAATTTAATATGAATACAAAGTGTTCTCATAAATATAGCTATGCTCTAGTCAGTATGTCCTTCTTCCGAGATTCCTGATTCAAGAGCACTGATTCATTACTGCTGTCTAGAAGTAAAATAAATTAACAAATATTTCTTCAGAAATTAAGACAATTATGAAAAGTTGTCATTATTATATTTGGACCCAGAAGGGAAGGAGATGGACAGACATAGAGGGAGCTGAAAGAAAAACAGCTGTTTACTGTATTGGCTTTATTGTTCTGGTACCAAATCTGAAACCAACATGAAAGTGAGGCATGGCACTGCCGGGCGGGAAAGGAGTGCTTATACATTTAAAGTGACAGGACATCACGTTCTTCCACCCTACTTTAAAAAACTTCCCAAATATATACACATTATCATTTACATGGCTAACATAAAACACTATATAACCTAACTAAAAGTTGCGGCTGGACTACTGCAGACTCTCAAATTCCAGGAATTATTCTGCCACGGAATAGCAACTCACTAACTAAACAATTTATAAGTTCAGGCGTACCGCTGATTTTCGCACTCTCTTGGGATAACATGGTGATAGTGGTGTGGCAGGAACAGTTTGGGGTAAAGAATCAACTGGATCTAGTACCAAAGTGTTGTGACGTTGTGCAGTCTATATGGTTTTATAAAAACTTGATAATAAGTCAATATAATGTATAATGGGATTGTTTTAGAGAAAATATGGTAATAAGTGAATATAACGTAACTGGGATATGCTTCATGCAAAAGGTCTCTTGTAAGGTATCATTACAAAGCTTATAATCTACTGAGTATGATCATCTGATTTGTATAAATGTACCACTCTTGTATCTAAAACTAGAAATATAAAATGTAACTCTGAGGGCCTATTGTAATTATGTAAAGTGTGGGCCATTAATGATGGTTTGTAATCTTGATGACTCCCATTAACCAGGACCATTGTCTGCAGATGGTTGTGTTTACCTGTTAGTCTTCCTGTATATGTGTGTGCTGGCAAGTGGGCAATGAAGTCTTGCAGTGACATGTGATCATGTCACCTGAACTGGAATCCATCTTTAACCTGGTGCTTTTCCAGTGAGGGGGGGTGGAAACCCAGAGGGACAAAGGGTTCCCGCCTTATGCAAAAGATATATAAAGGGGTGGAACAGAACAAAGGGAGGAGAGGAGCCATCATGAAGAATCCCCTAGCTATCACCTGAGCTGCAACAAGAGCTGTACCAGGGGAAAGAATTGTGCCCAGGCCTGGAAGGTGTCCAGTCTGAGAAAAAGCTTACTGAAGCATCTCTGAGGGTGAGATTATCTGTATTCAGTTTGATTAGACATAGATTTGCGCATTTTATTTTATTTCGCTTGTGACTTACTTTGTTCTGTCTGTTACTACTTTGAACCACTTAAATCCTACTGTCTGTATTTAATAAAATCACTTTTTATTTAGTAATTTACTCCAAGTATGTATTAATACCTGAGGGAGCAAACAACTGTGCATATCTCTCTATCAGTGTTATAGAGGGCGAACAATTTATGAGTTTGCCCTGCATAAGCTTTATGCAGGGTAAAACGGATTTATCTGGGTTTAGACCCCATTGGGAGTTGGGCAGCTGAGTGCTAAAGACAAGCACACTTCTATGAGCTGTTTTCAGGTAAACTTGCAGCTTTGGGACAAGTGATTTAGACCCTGGGTCTGTGTTGGAGCCAGACAGGAGTGTCTGACTCAGCAAGACAGGGTGCTGGAGTTCTAAGCTGGCAGGGAAAACAGGAGCAGAGGTAGTCTTTGCACATTAGGTGGCAGCTCCCAAGGGGGTTTCTGTGATCCAACCCGTCACAGTAGTGTATTTAACCAAGTCGTCATAATTAGAGTTGTAACAGAAGGTTTGATTAGAGGAACAGAAAGTCCTGCTAGAACATCCCCGGACTTGGGTACTTGTCAAGGCTACAACTGTCCATATGTCGTTTCCATAAAATACCATTGGATAGTTTAATCACAGACAAAATACGTTGCATGCATTTTACAAGTTCTCCAGGTACCCTTTTTATTCCACAACCCTAGTTGCAAGTCCACAGTAAGTCTCCTACTTGAAAAGAATGATGATGAGTATCACGTCATTGATCAATTTGCATAACTTGGGATTTGGCTACATGTAAGGCAACATCAGGATGTAGCAGATATCAACGGGTACGCAAAGGCCACTTCAAGAAAAGTGTTGCAGGTGACTCCTGAGTAGTAACATGTGTGTTTTCCTGTAGACAATCAAGAAATTGTCCAATTTCTGCTGATGACTCAGAATAGACAAAGGCAATTGGTTTCTCCATGCCATCAGAAAATATGTCGGAAAGAACTGCACCCACTTCATTAAGTAAGCCTTGTAAAATACCTGGGTAGTAGGTAAGTATTATTATCCCTAATTTACTAGGGATAAACTCAGACACAGAAAGGTTATGTGACCTGACCAAAATCATGCAACAAGGCTGGGGCAAGGCTGCTGAGAACAGAACAGAAGTGGGAAGAATTTAGATTATTAGTATTAATGTTATTTGTTTTGCCTCAGTTCTTATGGTCATTGTGAAAAAAGAAAATCTTTAGGAGGGATTTGAATATGAAGATTACATAATTATATGTATGTAATAATAAATACATGGCTATACGTAAAATGTAATTATGTAATCAAATGCAATTTGTGTTGATTCTTGATTGTATTATATATAATCTTTAGCCATAATGAAATTAATAACACTGGTCACACTTTTTTGTCTCCAGAGCATCAAGGATTTCACCCCCTCAAACTGTGGTTTGTCGCCAGCAGCCTTCGTTAGTCAAAAAGCCCTGAAGCAGCCTCTTCTTGCCAATCTGTACAGCATTGCTGCTTTCAATTTGCTGCACAACAGGCAAGTGAATCTTGGCCTTAAGAAACTGCTGCCAAGAAGGAGGGGGGAAAGGAGTAAAATGTAAGGGAAATCACTGTTAAGAATGTATCACATGCATTTGAGAATATTAGGAAATATGTATATATAAATATATATTCCTTCTAGTTATATTTAAGCTGTTATTATTTCCTGTACAATACATATGTGTGGATGGGCCTGGCACATGTTCAATACACAATTGAGAAGGGAAATGCAACCACTTAAAAAGTACTCTGCAATTATATGTTTCAGAGTAGCAGCTGTGTTAGTCTGTATCCGCAAAAAAGAACAGGAGTACTTGTGGCACCTAAGGCTACATCTACACTACAGGGGGGGGGTCGATTTAAGATACGCAAATTCAGATACGCGAATAGCGTAGCTGAATTCGACGTATCGCAGCCGACTTACCCCGCTGTGAGGACGGCGGCAAAATCGACCTCCGCGGCTTCCCGTCGACGGCTCTTACTCCCACCTTCGCTGGTGGAGTAAGAGCATCGATTCGGGGATCGATTGTCGCGTCCTGACGGGACGCGATAAATCGATCCCCGAGAGGTCGATTTCTACCCGCCGATTCAGTTAGAGACTAACAAATTTATTTGAGCATAAGCTTTTGTGGGTTACAGCCTACTTCATCGGATGCATGTAGTGGAAGATATATATATACACAGAGAACATGAAACAATGGGTGTTACTATACACACTATAAGGAGAGTGATCTGTTAAGTTGAGCTTTTATCTGGAGGAGAGAAAAAATAACTGTTTGTAGTGGTAATGAAAATGGCCCATTTCCAGCAATTGACAAGGAGATATGAGGAACTGTGTGTGTGTGGGGGGAAATAAGCATGGGGAAATAGTTTTTCTTTGTGTATTGGCCCATCCACTCCCAGTCTTTATTCAAGCCTAATTTAATGGTGTCCAATTTGCAAATTAATTCCAATTCAGCAATCTCTCGTTGGAGTCTGTTTTTGAAGTTTCTTTGTTGTAATATTGCATCAGGAACAGTATCCCCGATAATGTCATGGCCAACCTGGTGGCTGAACTTTGTAACTTTGTCCTCACCCATAACTATTTCACATTTGGGGACAATGTGTACCTTCAAATCAGCGGCACTGCTATGGGTACCCGCTTGGCCCCACAGTATGCCAACATTTTTATGGCTGACTTAGAACAACGCTTCCTCAGCTCTCGTCTCCTAACGCCCCTACTCTACTTGCGCTACATTGATGACATCTTCGTCATCTGGACCCATGGAAAAGAAGCCCTTGAGGAATTCCATCATGATTTCAACAATTTCCACCCCACCATCAACCTCAGCCTGTACCAGTCCACACAAGAGATCCACTTCCTGGACACTACAGTACTAATAAATGATGGCCACATAAACACCACCCTATACCGGAAACCTACTGACCGCTATACTTACCTACATGCCTCCAGCTTTCATCTAGACCACACAACTCGATCCATTGTCTACAGCCAAGCTCTACGATACAATCGCATCTTACAACCCCTCAGACAGAGACAAACACCTACAAGATCTCTATCAAGCATTCTTACAACTACAATACCCACCTGCTGAAGTGAAAAAACAGATCGACAGAGCCAGATGAGTACCCAGAAGTCACCTACTACAGGACAGGCCCAACAAAGAAAGTAACAGAACGCCACTAGCCATCACCTTCAGCCCCCAACTAAAACCTCTCCAGCGCATCATCAAGGATCTATAACCTATCCTGAAGGACGATCCATCACTCTCACAGATCTTGGGAGACAGGCCAGTCCTTGCTTACAGACAGCCCCCAAACCTGAAGCAAATACTCACCAGCAACCACACACCATACAACAAAAACACTAACCCAGGAACCTATCCTTGCAACAAAGCCCGTTGCCAACTCTGTCCACATATCTATTCAGGGGATAACATCATAGGACCTAATCACATCAGCCACACTATCAGAGGCTCATTCACCTGCACATCTACCAATGTGATATATGCCATCATGTGCCAGCAATGCCCCTCTGCCATGTACATTGGCCAAACCAGACAGTCTCTATGTAAAAGAATAATGGACACAAATCAGATGTCAAGAATTATAACATTCAAAAACCAGTTGGAGAACACTTCAATCTCCCTGGCCACTCGATTACAGACTCCTGTTCTTTCTCCAATTATATGTGTGTGTTAAAACAGGAGGATTAAGTAAAAACAAAACAAAGCAAAGCACCTCATTAACCGCAAGCTACCTGCTGAGAGATTGACTACCTACAGATCCTCTTGGAAGACTCATGACTTCAGCTTTTAATGGCTGAAGTCTCTGTTCCTTGGGGTTGCACTGTGTGTTGAGGTGGGGGAGAAGAATGGAGGAGGCTGCATGTATTCCTGTCAGACTTTGCTCCTTTGCAAATTCTGACATTTCACACCGTTTTTTCCTCTCCTTCAAAAATTCAAAATCCAAAGGTGCAATTTCTGACAGATAATAGAGGGCAGGGACTGCCTGTTATTATATGTGTGTACAGTGCCTAGCATAATGGGGCCCTTTTCTGACCTATGTGCTACTGTAATAATAATAATAGTAATATGGAGTTGTGCCAGAAACTGAATCACTTCACGAGCTCCCAGCATTGGTGAAGGGGTTGCAATTTATTACAGAAGCCAGAGAACAATGTCAGATGTTACATCTTCTGGTGCAGCACATTGGAAAGGTGAGGGGATGCAATTTCTGACACACTTCTGTATCATCCAGCAGATATGTCTTCTGACATCAGTCCTCTTTTTTGTCCCGCATGAAGCAATTTTTGACAATCAGGAAATGCTACCTTCTTCCGAATGGAGAGAGAATATTGTCTCAAGCATAGGCGCCGACTCAGTGAGCACCCACGGGGAAAAATTAGTGGGTGCTCTGCTCCCACTGGCAGCCAAGCTCCCCTCACCCTCCCGTCCCACCTCCTCCTCCTCCTCCCCCTGAGTGCGCTGCATCCCCGCTCCTCCGCCTACCTCTCAGCGCTTCCCCCCGGCCGCCGCCAAACAGCTGTTTGGTGGCGTGCTGGGGGGGAGGAAGGGAGGGAGGGGGGAGGAGCAGGAACATGGCGCGCTCAGCGGAGGAGGCGGGGAAGAGGCAGGGCTGGGGCAGGGAAGGGGTTGGAATGGGGGCGGGGCAGGGGTGGGGCAGAGGCGGGGCCGCATGGAAGGGGTGGAGTGGGGGTGGGGCTGGGGGCAGAGGTGGGGTCGAGCACCCAGGGGAAAGCGGGGAAGTCAGCGCCTATGGTCTCAACTGTTTAGCTTTAAAGTCATAATAATTTAATGTTAGATTTTACATCTTATTTAGAAAATCTAAATCAGTGGTTCTCAAACTGTGGGTCAGGACCCCAAAGTGGGCTTTGCTCCCCCCTCCTGGGGTTGTGTAGTAATGTTTGTTGTCAGAAGTGGGTGGCGGTGCAATGAAGTTTGAGAACCCCAGATCTAAATGATTCTAAGCATGTTCCAGATAGAAGTAACTTCTGTGAATGAGTCATATAATGGTATAATTTATCAATATTCTGTTTAGAAAGAACATTTAAGTGAAAAGTGCGAAAGGAGAGTCTAGTAGTTAGGCTATTAGCCTGGGACTCTAGAGACTCAGGTTCTATTCCCCGCTACACCACAGATTTCTTCTGTGATCTTATCACTCAGTCTCTCTGTGATTATATACTATCTATAAGATGGGGATAATAGTACTTCATAGGCATAATCTGAGGAATAATATTTTAAAAGATTGTAAGATGCTCAGATGCTATGGTAATGGGGGTCATATAAGTACCTAAGATAAAAAAGTAATAAGCACCTGGTCTCGCATTTATACTTCTATCCCAACACATTCCTGTTCTATGAGAAACTCCAATTTATACTAAATATAAAAACTCTGAATAAGATCCTGACCTAATGTAAATTGCTATATCTCCACTGTAGTCAGTCTGGTCCTTAGTTTCAAAAGCCACTTAAACTTGCTAAGGACTTGTCAACAATGTGCACCAATGGGTTGCGAACTTAACTGGCTCATGTAAACCCTACTGGAACCCACAAAAAGTTATCTGGTGTGCGTTTAGTCCATGCCAGCAGGCTCCATGTGGGCCAATGAGTGCACTTTACATTGGTACACATTAAAATTCATACCACTCTGGTGTGCATTCGCGCACCGTGTAGACAAGTCCTAAATGACAATGGTTTACATTATTTACAATATCAAAGTACTCAATAGAGAAAGGAAATGAAAAAATCTTACATTGTCCATACTAGGCCTGATTCTTCCTAACTTTACATAGTGTGTGGTCATTTGCATCCATTTACAGTGAATGCAAAGTGAGTGTAAAATATTAACGTTCTGATCTGGTAATGTTTTACACCCATTTACCACAAGCTCTAAGTGACTACATGAGGCAGAGGGCCGCAGAAAGCCAAGCACCTTATTTTTACTCTGCCCTATTTTATCACTATTTATTATTGTTTGAAATCTTAACTTTGTTATGTAAATTATTTCTTTTAAAGGATACATATATATTTAGATAGTAAATATTATCAGTTAATACATTAGTTGATTGATAGTAGAATTTTTGTAATATGTTTATTATTAGTTTCTTATTAATAATATTATATGTTTGAAGTTTTATAAGAAATGTTTATTAGAGTTTTGATTTAAGGAAGAATTAAGTTTGCATATGGACTTGCATTGAGGCTTATCAGTGTAGTATTGGCAGGTATATTTTATTTACATATATTTCTTATTCAAAAAGGTTTTTGTGTTGTATTTATATTTTAAGATTATGGATAAAAGAATCGGCTAATGTTTTCAAAAGTGACTAGTAATTTTGCATGCTCCAGATTGGGAACAGCTAGATAAAGAAAACAGATTTTGTTTTAAAATGTGTTTGCAAATACATTTTAACTAACGTGATTTTAAACAGGACTTTGCACCTTGCATACACAGGGCAAATCATTTTTTAAAACATATGACATGACTTGTCCTGTCTATAATATGGGTAAAATTCTGCCCATCTTTAAGTCAATGGGTGTTTTGGCATTTTCTTCTATGGACCCCTATACGCAAAGCCCAGTTCAAAATTGTTTTATTTAAAATATGTTATGTTGTGTTTTAAAACACATTAGTTATTTGCCTATGCTAAACATGGAAAAAGAGGCCTGATTTTTCAGAAGATGAGTGTTCAGCACCACGTCCCTTTCAGGTGTCTAAGTTGGACACTCAAAAATAATAACATGGTTATACTGGTGAGAGGCAAAGTAGTATCATAAATCAGAAACTGGATAAAAGATAGAAAATATTAGTAAAAAAGGTCAATTTTCATCATGGCTAAAAGTTAACAATCCAGTGCCACAAGATGCCATACGAGGTGCTGTAAGGATAAGGAAAACAGGGTGAGCAATGAGGTGGCAAAATGCACTGATGATTCAAAATTATTTAAGTTAATCAAGACTAAAGAAAAATGTCAGGAATTTCAGAGATCTAACTGAGGCAGGTGAATAAACAACACAACAGTGGATGAAATTCTATTTCTTTTTATTGAGAGAGACAAGGTGGGTGAAGTAATATCTTTTATTGGACCAACTTCTGTTGGTGGAAGGGACAAGCTTTTGAGCTTCACGGTGCTCTTCCTCAGGTCTGAAGAAGGTAACCAGAGTGTCCAAGCTAAATACAAGATAGATCAGATTGTTAAGCATGTTCATATCCTGGGACCCCCATGGCTATAACAATACTGCAAACATTACTTCTTATTTTATATGTTTTTGTTTTGTAAATTATGTGGTAAGTAATCTTTTATCTAAGTAAACTTTGTCATCTTAAGTGGTTTTGACACCAAGTTTTGTGTTTTGGAATTTTCTCACCTTCCTCCCCTCCCCATCTTTTATTTTTTTAAATTGTCAAAGTAAATAAAGATACAGTTTATAATGTCAGATACATCAGATCCATTGGAAACTCTTAAGGGGAAGTATTGTATCTTCCTATGTATTCGTACAATGCCTAGCAGAATTCAGCCTCGAACGTGGTTGGGCCTTTGGGCACTTCAACAATAAAAAATAAATTAACAGAAATAATTAATGATGATTATTAACCACAGTTAAATCAACTGTGTGCAAGTAAATAATAATATCTTTCTTCAAATCCTTGCTTAAAACTCTTCTCTGGTGTGATGCCTAAAAAAACCTCGAAAATAGTCAGGCATCTGGTTTCCAATGACTACTGCTTTCCACAGTTAGCATTATTTCCTTATGCTCCCTTTGTCTGTTTGTTGTATCCACCTGTAGTCTACAGTCTTATACTTTTGATTTATGCATTGCTTAATTTTATGCATTGTGAACAGTCAGTGGGACTATTCACACTGTGTAAAGTTAATCAAGCCTGTGAATCTTTGCAGGATCAAGGCCGTAGATTATAAAACCTTCAGGGCTGGGATTGTCTCTTTGTTACATGTCTGTACAGTGCCTAGCACAAAGGGGCCCTGGCCTCTAGGAGCTAGCGCAATACAAATTTTTAATGTTCATATTAATAACAATATAAAGAAGGGGATCAGTCACCTGTTTATCACATTAAATGAGGGAACATGGCTAGCTAAACTAAAACTAGTCAGCTAACATCCATTTTCTTATAGAACGTTTGAAATTGTTGTGGAAATAAACTGTCAGTGACAATGCACTCTTTACATTCAATAAAACAGCCCAGTATGCGTGTAAAGGGTATGTAGACGGCACTTTTGTGAAAGCAATGTATTGCCCCAATATTTTTTTCTTTGACCACTGAAAGAATTCAGGGACAAAACAGACTATATTCCCCATCCATTTTAATGTTCAGTGATGGACAACTGTGTGTAGTAGTTGACAATTTCTTAAAGGTGACCTGCAGATGAAAGAAAAATTGAGTGTACCGAAGGCTTGAAAAGGTGATGTTCAAAACCAAAAAAAACTCTTTTATGTTAGTCCCTGTCTTCCCTGTTTCTTTTCTTCTGCCCCCTCTCCAGATATGCTCCCCAGTACTCTCCCTTTTTTGCTCCTTTCCACTCTTTCACCATGCATTTGCTCACCTGCCCCCTCCTCCTAAATGTTTGCTCTTCCCCAACAACACATTTTTGTTCCATTCCCTGTTGTGGTTTTTGTCCCCTGCGTTTGTCCTCCTCGTTTTTATTGGTCTTTTCGTGATTGCCCCTCTTTTCTCGCTCCCCAGTGTTGTAGCCCGCCTGCTTCCCCTCCTCAATGTTTTTGCTCCTTTTCCCCCCTTTTTTTGTCCTTCCCCCTGTTTTACTGATCTCGTCACTCTGTTTTTGTTCCTTCACTCTCCCTTCCCTGTTTTACCTCCCCTTCTGAGTCCTCCCGCCCCCCGCCCCCTTTGTTCTTTTCCTCTCCCCTGCCCCCCACACTCGGTTTTGCTCAGGGATCCGATCTCTGATGGCAGGTGAGAGCAGAAGCAAGGGCAGCGGCCTCGCTGTTGTGAATGCGCATGCTCCTATCTCTTGGCGAACAAAATTTGACACTCCATCGGCTCGGGGAACTGGCAGCGCGTGCGCAGGCAGCTCCATCCAGCAAGGGAACCTTGAATTTCTCTGGGATTCCCGATCTGCAGTGCAGAGCAAAGCGGAGGAACGTGTGGAAGCAGCTGCTGGCGCGCTCTATAAGGGGATTTAAGCCGCAGAGAGAGCGGGAGAGGCAGGGACCGATTCACCATTGATCTGAATTAAATACTTCTCTCTCTGTCTCTAAAAATCTGCCCTTTTGAGTTTTATTCTTTGCTTCAGGTGACAGCACACAACGCAAACTGTAAGTGTTCCCTTTCTCTTGCATGCTAATTTAGGGTTCATGGTGGGGTTGGAATTTCTTGCACCACTGTATCTTCTGCATGGATGCGGTGAAATGCATGGTTACAATAAAGTGCTGTCGGCTTTGCTTCATCCCGCTGTTTGCTAGCAATAAAGGATGAGGGGGGCGAACATCTTGTGATGGTGAAAAGAGAAAGTGAACTGTGAAGTGTTTGCTTGCACGATATTTAAGGATTAGGATTACTTTTTAAAGTCCGCTGCGGGGTTTGACAATAGGGGGAGGGTGAGTATAACTACATATGATTTTTAAATCTATAAATAGAAACCTTTTCCTACATACACACATCTTTAGATCCAGATGGCGAAGTTCTGTTGCTGATAGAAGTGGGGGATAAAATGAGAGGGTTGTAAAGTGTCAAACTGTCTGACATCCTGTCGGTGCAGATTTCTTTCCCCCCGGAAAAGTGGCAGAAGTGTTTGCTAGTGAAAGTGGATGAACTGGATAGGATGGAAATAGAAGGAGGCTTTTGTGCCATATGTTAGTACTTAAAAGCTTAAAGCAATGTGGTTATCTCTGCCTCTTTTTAGCGCTTACAAATAATCGTAACGAGCAAAGTTGTGTAACATTGCTTTTCCTTTCTTAATACTTTGTGTGCGCTGTTGTTTTTATTGACCAAATGGAGGGAAATTGTGTCCGCAGCAATCTGCCTTGACCTGTTTTAAGATGAGAGACTGACTGCTATATTGATTAGGATATAAATACCAACATCAAAAGCAGGCATTGATCGCTCGCTTAATAATTTGCGTTTGGGCATGTTTTGCTGATAGCCGGAAGCCTTTGACATTTCTAATCACTTGAAAAGCAATAGAGAAAAGGTCATTATGTTTTCCAGTGCAAACAGACCATGCGAAAATTAAGAGGAAGATCAGTAGTCCCTGCAAGGTCATCAAACCCATTGTGAAGAGCAAATTGCTAGAGATCCTTGCGATTACTTTCTTGATAGACTTGGTTTGTGTGACAGATGTTTCTTTTAAGTGGTCCACCCTTTTGTGCATCTGCAAGATATTTTCAGGAATAAGCTTTGGAATAAGCGCGCTCATCTCACTCCTCTGATGTGGTAAACTGCACGGTGGATGTGCTGCGCTCCTGTTTACTTGGGAATAGAACGAGGTGAAAATGGAGGTGGGTGGAGATAACAAAAGCTAGTGTGCAATCCAAGTCATTTCCCACAGGAAGGCGTGAGAAGGAGGGAGGGGAGACGAAAGGAGAATTTCATTTCCAGAGATCAAAACAAAGGAGAGGCAAGTTGGGGCAGCTCGGCAGAACTCGTGTGGGAATCGGGGCGTTTTTCTCGGTGACCCAACCAGTCAAGAAAGGTTTCATAAAAGCTGCTGTCGCTTGACTGCTCTGTTCTGTGTTATTAAGAAATCTAGCATGTTTTATAGCTAAGGGACTGGGACAGGTCAATCTCTATTTAGGGAATTTAGGCAGGAGGTCTCGACGCAGGTAGTACATACAAGGAAGAATGTGGCAAGGGCAGCAAAAAGTGCAGCTTAAGAATAAAACGTTTTAAAATAACGAGTTAGAGAGCTAAGAGGAAACATATACTGGGAGTGTACCTCAAAAGTGGGAACTTCCCTTCTCCCCTCCTTCCATACCTCCCAGGTATTTGGCCATCCTAAGAGGCAGATTCCTGAAATTGCAAAGGGAGTTTGTTAGCGCATGAACAATTGTGTGTGCTCAGTACAGTTTTTTTTTTAATTGTGTCTCATTCTGCACAGAAGGGTCATGCATAGGCTGAAATATCCAGAATAATGGGATACAGGGGACCGTTTGGTAGAAAGAAGGGGGAAGACGTTGAACACTTCTGGAAACCCCACATTGCGTAACAACAGCGGTTTAGAGCGAGACCCCTCCTCCCTCGGTATCTTAAAAGATGCTGCTAGAAATACATGCCAGACCTTCCCTAGCGTTTCTCCCAGCTCCCAACTCCTTTCTGCACACACATGACCCCTCTGCAGCCTCTTACTAAAACACCAACAAGCCCCTCTGCACCAACTTGACCTTCCCTTTATTGCCTCTGCGCATACCAGATCCTTCTGCATACCTCTCCTCCATTCTGCAGGTACCAGATCTCCCTGCAACCTCCTTTCTGCACCCACCAGACCGCCCGCATCCCTTTACCAGAACCCAGCAGCTCCCTCTTTGCACCTACCAGCCTCCCCCGCCCTTTACCTCCTCTCCGCCTACTGGGTCCCCACTACAGCTCCTTGCACACGTTTCCCATGCAGCTCCTTCTTTTCTCTTACCTGATCCCCCCTGAAGTCCCCTCTCTCTATACATCGGACCCCCTTCAGTAATCCTCTCTGCACAGACTAGATCCCCGCGGCTCCCTCTCTGCACACAACAGATCCTCTTGCAACCCCTTCTCTGCATACACCAGAGTCCTCTGCAGCCTCCTCTCTGCACACACGAGATCTCCCCGAGAGCCCCTTTTGCACATACCAGATCACCCCGCACCTTCTGGATCTGCAGGAATTAGACCCTCCTGGCCGTTCTCTGCACCCCGCAGATTTCTCGTCCTTCCCTCCTGTACCTCCCACCCCACAAACACGAGCCCTTTCTCTTCTGCCGTTACCGACTGCGCTTCCCTGCTTTGTCCCTGCGCCTCACAGCTTTGTCCCTTGACTCAGAAGCTGTTGGAGATGTGGCCCTGCGGAACGTGGTCCTGAGGCGGAGGTGACAGATGCGCCTTTCTGCTCCCCAGTGATGCGGAGCTGGGGGCTGGTGTGAAGATCATGGTGGGGTGCACCGTGCACCCTAACATTATGTAACTGCACTGAATCCGCGGCGGTAGTTGGCACGGCGGGGGGAGGCTGTAAACCGATCCCGCCGGGGTCCTCCTCCAGACAGGAGCTCTCCCCAGCCCCCTGCAGAGGGGGAGGATTTTTGTGACACAACTGCCGAGGCACCAGATGCCGAGCAGCCCTGTTTCCTACTCATCAAAGTCTGTGGAAAGTCAGACCCTGGGGGGCACCTGAAAACAGCCCCAGCTGGGTATGTTTTGTGGGGTTGTGGAAAGTGACCTTCCTTTTCCTGCTGGGCCTCAACTTCAGAACATACAGACCCAGCATCCCCCACGCCAGGTGCTCTGCGCTCTCCCAGGTGGAGGTGGAGGCTTGGCAGGTTAGTTCTTAGCCTTTTATGGAATTCCCCAGGTCAGGGTGCTCTCCTTGGCGTTCTATAAAACCCATTAACATTGCAGAAGACAGTTCTCCTGTCCTGATGAGCAGCCTGAAAATGAATCACCGGGCAACAGCAGCGAAGACTGATCTGTACTTTTGGCAGCTGCTGCAGAACAGCAGCATGTGAACAGGCAGAGCAGCCCTCCAACTGCTTCTGGCGGCTGCCTTCGAGCTTTCAGTCCCTCTCGCTCCCCCACTGCAAAAAGCTTCTCCCCTCTCCAAGGTGGCCTCAAGATCCCACCTGCTACCAAGAGATAATTTAAAGGTATCGATTTCAGAATTAATTTAGAATCTAAAGATTTTATAGTAAGGCTATCGGAGGAATTAGGGGCATCCGGATATGCAATGTTTTTTAATTAAGAGGAAACCTTTTAGATAACAGTATAACATTTTTTGAGGGGGGCAGTTTACAAAGATCGACCCAATTTTAATTACAAATGAAACATGATTATTTTCAGGCTTGTGACATGGCCAGTTAGTGAAATATTGAATCGATGTATGATTGCTATGCTATTGCAAAGATGTTCATGCAGCAGATATATTAAAAGATAGAGGCCCTTTCCTAATGATTTCAGTAGCCACAATGGTAAAATTTTATAGCAAAAATATTTGCGGATCTGAATTCTGCTCTTGTCGTATTAAATTGCTGAGCTAGAAGGATCATCAGTGGCCATTTATACATAAGACTAAGTAGTAAAAGCAATGGATTTATTAGGTAGAATATGGTACACAACAAAATCTAGACAAACCAGAGCAACAGAAAGGTGTGAAAACAACCTTGATCTTTGTAAAATTTATTCTCGCCAATCCCCTCAAAATATATTGTTTACACAGCAGTTTGTTTCTATGGCAAGCTCTCAGATATATACAGATATTCATACTATGGCTTCTTTGACTTTGTAAAGAAAACATTTTAGCAATATCAGTTCAATTGAAAAGCCTTCTGTATTATCCATTTTAAGTTTGGGGACTGAGAGTAATTTTAATTCATACTTTTATTACTTTTCTCCTTCCATTCCCAACTCTCCCAATAAATAAATAAATTCATAAAGTAGTCTGAGTTGCTGTCACTATCAAGAAAAAAATTAAAAATGTCTTTAATCTTCATTATACAATACTCACCTTTTAAAAAAGGTGTGCTCCTGCTCCCATTGAATTCAATGGGAGTTCTGCTATAGACTTCACTAGGAGCAGGGCTGTGAATATAATTGTTCTTTTGAATGGTCTGATCTTTTAAACATATACAGATATATGCCATGACATATAACTACACCTTTCATTTTTTACCTTTGTTTTTTAGAAGTAGTCTGTGTATGTGAGTGTCTGGGGGGAAGGGAGTATTGAGGTAAACCAAGTAGCTTTTGGCTGCTTGGATTTTGTTTGTGCAGATGTAAGTCAGTATACATAGATCCCACATATGCGTCAACAATATATTTAATGAATGGAATAGCTAATCATAGACTAAACATCAAAATGTCTTCACACTTTACTAGTACGTTGCTTATAAATCTATTAAGATGTTCTCTAGTTTGATAAGCAGATTCAAAGCCTGGGACTGTGGTAATTTGTCATGGTACTTAGCCTTTTCGGTGGTTAGTTTGTCACAGTGTTACATAACCGTAGTACTCTAAAAGCAAATGTCAGAAATGTTTTCATTCCCTCTCTCCACCCCCAATCTATTTGTGTAAATCTACCAAGAAAAAAAAGGCACAACTTGACATCTTACTGTTTATATAATACAAACAAAGTCAAAGCTTGCCCTGGCCAGAACTGCAAGGCAAGTTGCCTAGGTGGATGGGTATAGTGTAAGAAAGACGGTAGCAGATGAGTTTGCTGCTGTTGGAATCCTGGTGGCCAGGGTAGAATTCCTATGGATAGACATGATAGAGGAATCACCGCAGGGTTCACTTGGGTTGCTGAAAGGAGTTGGAAGTGCCTCTGGATACAACATTCTGCATCTGTAGCATATACACTAGCTGGCTGGAGGACTAGATGTGCCTTCTAGCTAGCAGACCATATCCTCTTGAGGGCCGGGTGTGTAGACTGCATCACCTGTAGCCATGACACCTCACCTTTCTCCCTTTTGCTTTCTTAAGTGCTTTGGAGTGATACATCCCTGCTGCTTGTTTTCTGTAACAGCTTCAACCCCAGTATAGCAGTGGGCAGGACTTAGATCTAAGTTCATATGCTCCCTATGTGCAGAAATTTTGCTTCCTTATCATTTTAGGTACGTAAACCTAAATAAATTATATTTTAGAACTTTCATAGAGAAAATTTCTGGCCAATAACATTATTGTTTTTTTAAAAACACATTGTCTTTGAATTTTCCCCTTATTCATTTTTGTATCTTATTATTTCTGATCTTCCAGCTCCATTCATCAAATTTTCACTTGTTTAATTTTTTAATTGGGATTCTAATTTTATTATATTTTGTATCCCTGATTAAAATCAAATCATTTATACAAAGAGAGGTAGAAAGATAGTTATAGATACAATATGCAGTATGTACATTTATCTTTTTCTCACATTCATAATAACGGACCCAATTCTGTATGCCTTAAGCAGTTGAAACTCCCATTGATTTTAACAGGTGTTTTGGATGTGCAAAGAATGCAAGATCAGCCTATAACCATGATTAAAATAACAACATACATTACATTTGATTTAATTAAGGAAGCTGGGCAATTATAAATTAGATTTAATGGGTAAGTTTGTTTTAAACATAATTAGAATTGTAAATATGTCACATATCATGAAAGGTTGCAACCCTCTTCTTTCCATTTTGTCCTGTCTCTTGCCTTTGATGTTTTAAAACAGCTTGAGTATGGTTTTTAAACTCACTTTTTATACTTGGTTGTTTTGTCAGTGTGGACTGGACTAAATGTCTACTCTCCCCTTCCTTTTTAGAGCTGTCTTAAAGGATTCCTATTGCAGAGGTCTTGCATCATGGGGACTTTTAGTCTGCCTGGTTCTTCATTTAGCCTATGGTTATTAGAGAACAGGGTGATCCCTCTGCAGAGCTCCTAACCCCAACCATCACGACTCAAATTTAGTCCTGCAGTTTGTTATGGTGCCATCAGATTATTGCATCTGCACCTTTCACTTGTGTGTCTGTTACTCCTGAATTTGTGTCTCACACGACTTCACATTCTGTTTATTTCTTTTCCCTCTTTCCACTGTAGCTTTGTTCCTTCCCTTCCAGATTTTGCATGCATCAGTTCTATTTGCTTCTTCATATTCGCTCTCTCCTGCCCTCTTCACTGTTTATTTCCCCTCATTATGCTGAAAATCCATGCCCTGTGCTGTAACTTCTGCACATGGCCTTAGCCTAGGAGTACTGGGTACAGCAGCAGCATAGTGAAAAGAAATGGTAAGCTAGGGAAATGCTGTATACAGGAACAGCTGCAAAGATGAGGTTCGGGGTAGGATGTTACCACCGGCAAGGCATGGGAAAACACTCATGTTGCCATCTTAGTTCAAACTCCTGAGCTCATTCATGTAGAAAGGTGCTTATTATCTTTTGAAATTTCAGACTGCTGAAAAATGTCAGAGTCTGAGAAAAAATGGGTGCAATGCCCTTTAAACAGAATGAAACATATGGGAGCAAGAACATGGCTCTCAACAACTGCTGAAATAATTGTTCTTGTTTATGGAATCCAAATTCTCCAGACAGTGTTCCAAATCCGTGATTAGTATTACCGTTTGATGTTATTTATTTTACATTGGTACATGTTAATAATTATTATTTTAAAACTTTACAGCAAAGACAATCCTGAGGACATTTCAATCTATTTCATATCAATATGATCCACGGGATAATAATAGAAATGTGAAAAGTGAGGCAAATTGTCAATGGTGATCTCATAGCTGGAAGACTTAGCAAAATAAATGGTGTTTAAGGAGGGAGTTGGAGGAGAGAAGAGGTGTTTTGCTCACTGGGAAGTGGAAAGTTGTGGCAAGGGTAGGGGTGATATGATGTTCTTTTGCATTGAAATTTTTAAATTAACATACATTTAAAAATAAGTATATAAAGGTATCTAGCAGTCTTTCTAGTGAAGGCTAGAGAACAGATTATTTTAGCTAAAACAAGAAATTCACAATTGACCTCAAGTAAATAATTTTCACATAACTAATTAGAAATAAGTAAGTCTATTGTGCTAAAAATAATACTGTCTCAAATTCTGGCACCAGAAACATAGAAGGCAATCATATCATGGTGTCTGAATATATTTGACCATCAGTTAAACAATTCTGCCCACAACAGACCCCACGTAAGTCACTTTTAGGAGCCAAGACTGTACAGAACAAACAGAAGAATTTGTGCTAAGTTTGCCAAGTTCAGGTATTTGCAGGAACAAGACTTTGTTATACTTTAGCTGATGTAATTTATTGACGTAATGGTAGCTGAATAATTTCCTTCAAGAAAAAAATGCATTTTAAAACATAGCTCTTCTGAAAGCTGTTTCTGTGATTAGAGTTAGTGTTACTGTGATTTTTAATGGATGATTAATTCAAAACAATATCAGTGTTTTCATAGAGATCCATTATAAGGTTCACTAAATACCATGGGATCCTATGAAAGGTTCACTGATAATATTGTCATGCTCCCCCTTCTGCTCCCAATGAACTCAGTAGGAGTTTTCCCATTTATTTTAATGGAAGCAGGATTGCATATCATGTTTACATGTCATTCCCATTCACATAGCGGGGGTTGTGTTCTCTTGTGGCAAAAAGACTGAATCACAGTGAACTACACTGTGTGGTTTGTTAGTAGATCCTACACCTTATCTGACACCTTGGATTATCTAATTATAACTGGTCTCTTGTTTGTCAGATAGTTGTAGTTAGAAATGTCTTTCCTCTCCCCTCCACCCCAGCACTCACAAAAACCAAAAAAAAGGTTGTAAATTTCCCTTTACATGAATTGAGTGCTTTTCAAAGATACCTGATAGATAGCCCTAGAAACTGAAGTCCTCTATGCACCCAAAAAGCCATAGTGAGACATAGTCAGTGGCATTGCAAAGCTCTCATAATGCGCCAGCAACATGCTTCCGTACTGGCAGGGATAAGTGGTAGGCATTAGAGAATAGTAGAGGTCTTGTCTACACTAGAGAGTTTTGTCGACAAAAGTCAGCTATCATTGACAAAACAGTGGAGATGTACACACTGCAATGCTCTTTTCGCCAACAAAACTCTCCTGCTTTGCCAACAAAATAAAGCCACCTCAACGAGAGCCATATGGCTTTTTGCGGCAAAGTTATATCGACAAAGTGTCAGTGTAGATGCTGCGCTTGGTTATGCTGCTTTACATGGCCTCCAGGAGGTGTCCCATAATGCCCATGCTGACCGCTCTGATCAGCAGTTCGAACTCTGCTGCCCTGCACCCAGATACACAGGCTTCTGCCTCTCCCCCTTTAAAGGCCTGGGAATTTTTGAAATTCCACTTCCTGTTTGCTCCGTGTGGACAGCTCACATTGCATCTTCCCAGCTGACCACGGCGGCTCAATGCAGGAAATGCTCTTCCGCTTGGAGCACACCTGAGTTGTTGGAGCTGCTGGTACTGTAGAGAGAGGAGGCTGTGCAATCCCAGCTCCATCCAGCCATAGGAACTTCTATACCTATGATCAGATTTCTTGTGGTATGTTGGACAAGGGCTACGAACGGGACACACATCTGTGCCTTGCGAAGATAAAGGAGTTGAGGCAGGTGTACCAGAAGGCAAGGGAGTCAAACTGTCATTCTGGTGCTGTGCTGAAGATCTGCCGCTTCTATTAAGAGCTGGAGACCATCCTTGGCGGCGACCCCACCTCCACTGCCAAGAGCCCAGTGGATACTTTGACAGGGCTGGAGACAGCAGTCCGCGGACTCAACCCAGAGGATGAAGTTGTGGACAAGGAGGTTGAGTTGGAGAATGATGTGGAGCACACAGCAGAGTCGTCCGGTGGTGTGGCGAGTCAGCACTTCTTTTCCACTCCGGAGGGGTCTAGCCAGTCCCAGGAATTCGTCTCTGGTGTGCATAATGCGGGAGAGGAGAGATTTGGTAAGTGATCTTTTTGAGTTGATGCTGTTCGGTTATATGAGGTAGAGCTGTCCTTTGCTTTGTATATTCTAGAAGTGGGTGAAGGGATAGAAATGTACGAGACTAGCTGTGTTTGCCTGTGCTTCACATTCCACTGTGCAGCTAAGCAGTGCAGCGGAACAGCATGTTAATGCACACCAAGATTTCACGGGAATCCTCCAGAGAGATCTCTAGGAAACTTTCCTGGACATACTTGTGAATCCTCTGCCGAAGGTTCCTTGGCTTTGTTCCGTCACTCATTTTAGGGAACTTTTCTGCACCAATCGGCAATCACTTGTGCTGGGACCAAAGCGGCACACAGGTGAGCAGCATAGGTACCTGGTCTGAAGCCGCATGTGTGAAGGAGATGCACCCTTGCATCCTTGCTTACCTTCAGGAATGAGATATTGGCTTCAATGACCCCTGACTGTGGAAAATGGTGGCAGAATTTACAATATTGTCCCTAGTCACCTGCAGTAAACCCCTTAAAAAATACCAAGATTCTTTGCCCCATCTTGACCCCACCTCCCCCCCGGGCCGAACTCACCATGTTTAGGGCTTTCGCCAAGCTGTGTGTTTCCTAAAGGACAGTGACAAGCTGATTTGTATTTTTAAAAAGGTGCATTATAAATTTATTATAATGATTTGATGCTGTGTGTGCACTAACAATCATGCTTCTGTTTATTGTTTCTTGTGCTTCTACAGATGTGGCGTTCAGGGGAACCCCCAACACGAGCACCTCTGCCAGATAAGGAAGCAACCAAGGAGGAGCAAGGAGGACATGTTTTGAGAGTTGCTGCAATCCTCAGAGGCCAAAAAACTAGAATTCAGGGCATGGAGAGAGACTTTAAAGAAAATGATAAAATATACAGGCACGACAGAAGGGAGACCCAGTAGCGAATTTTAATGGTCCAGGAGCGGATGATAAAAGTGATGGAGAAGCAAATGGAGATGTTGAAGTCCCTAATCACACTACAGTCTGAATTCGTGTGTGCTCACCCCCCCTGCAGCCAATACAGAACTGCTTTCCATGCCCTCCCCAAACTCCTCCCATATATTCCTTGCAACTTCCCTGCCCATCCTGGTACCCTGTTCACTCCACCCCATTGGACAGCTTCCAAAATGATAGATGGAGTTATACACAACTATAGAGCCTACACTGCCCTTCATTGTTATCTCCTTTCCCACCAAGGCTTTTGTGTGTGTTATTAATTGGTATTTAATAAAAACATACTCTGTGAAAGCTAACCAATCTTTGTCTCCTACATACTGTCGTTGCTGCTGGAATTAATACACAGTGGCAATTTGATCATTTGTTGAATACAAATCATGGTCAGGAATCATCAAAATTTTCATGCAAGGCAGCAAGTTAAAGCATGGCAGAGTGCTGTATAGATAGACACATTACTGGAGCGCATTGTCAAAATGGTGCCTCAAAGCCTCCCTGATTCGAATAGCCCCCCCCCCGCCCCATTGTGCCCCTCTAATAGCCTTGGTATCTGGTTGTTCAAAATCAGCTGCCAGGTGATCTGCCTCTGTGCTCCACCTCAGGGGAAACTTTTCACCCTTAGCCTCACAAATATTATGGAACACACAGCATGCTGCTATGACCATGGGAATATTTTCCTCATTTAGGTCTAGCCTGCCATAAAGGCAGTGCCAATGAGCTTTTAATCTGCCAAAGGCACATTCAACGGTCATTCTGCACCTGCTCAGCCTATTGTTGAAGCGCTCCTTGCTGCTGTTCAGATTTCCCGTATAAGGCTTCATGAGCCACGAGAGTAAGGGGTAGGCTGGGTCTCCCAGGATCGCTGTGGGCATTTCAATATCCCCCATTGGAATCTTCTGGTCTGGAAAGAAAGTCCCTGCTTGCAACTTTCTTTATAGGCCAGTGTTCCCGAAGATATGTGCGTCATGCACCTTCCCGGACCACCATGTGTTGATGTCAGTGAAATGGCCATCGTGATCCACAAGCACCTGCAATACCATAGAGCAGTACCCCTTTCTATTGATGTACTCTATCACAAGATAGTCTGGAGCCAAAATTGGGATATGTGTAGCATCTATCGCTCCGCCGCAGTTAGGGAATCCTATTGCCGCAAAGCCATCCACTATTTCATGCACGTTGCCAAGAGTCATAGTCCTTCATAGCAGAATGTGATTAATGGCCCTGCACACTTGGGTTAACGCAGCCCCAGTGGTGGACTTCCTGACTCCAAACTGATTCACAACTGTTTGGTAGCAGTCTGGAGTCGCCAGCTTTCACACAGCGATCGCCATGCGCTTCTCCACCAAGAGGACAGCTCTCATTTTGGTGCCCTTGCACCACAGTGTTGGGGCGAGCACCGCACACAGTTCCAGGAAGGTGGCTTTCTGCATCCGAAAGTTCTACAGCCACTGTTCATCATCCCAGACCTACATAACGATACGATCCCACCCCTCAGTGCTTGTTTCCCAAGCCCAAAAGCCATGGTCCACCATGTGCAGCTCCTGAATGCCAAAAGTAATCTGGTGTTGTTTCTTTCCATGGCACACAGCAGGTCAGGCACCTCTGATTCCTGTTCAGATTGGGTGCTCATAATATACTGCACGACCAGCTGCGATGTGTTCATAACAGTGACCACAACAGTAGAGAGCAGTGCAGGACCCATCCTTTCAGACACAGAGGGCGAGCACACAGTAAACAGGGACCATTAAAAAATACCGCAAAACTGTCGGAGGCCCATGGAATGATGGGATGGAAAAAACTGCATCATGGGACATTGAAGCGACACCCATCATGCGCTGTGATCCATTCTGCCTTCCCACACCTCCTAGCTACTGAAGGTGGTGAATAGCACAGTGGGATAGCTACCGACAGTGCACTGCTCTCTCTGTCAGTGCTATCTGCTGATAGAAGGAGCGTTGTGTGAACATGCACAAGTGATGCAATTATATTAGTTTTTGATCGTCGGTGTAACTTGCGTCGACAAAACTCTGTAGTGTAGCCAAGGCCAGAGTCTCTGTGACTATTTAGTGTAAGTTCTGTTTACATTAGATAAATCAATCAGTTCAATATCAATTAATGGAGTTAACTTGATTGTTTTAACTCTGAGGGAGTGTATCTACTCTGCTGCATCGGTTTCAGCTGACATGCAGTTGTTCTTTTAAACTGCCAGTAAGGATGTCAGCTGTAATGATGATTTTAATAATTTTTAGACTAGTTTATATAGGGGCACTACTCATCCTTTTGATGATAATGACTTTCGATCATTGCTGACTTTAAGTAGCGACCTAGAGAGAAAAGGTTTTCGAGTCATAAGATTGTTAAAGTTAGAACGGACCAATGTGATCATTTACTCTGACCAGCTACATAACACAGGCCATAGAATTTCACTCAGCGATTCCTATATCTAGCCCAATAACTTGTGGTTGAATTAGAGCATATATTTTAGAAACAAAAATCCAGTATTGATTTAAAGACTCCAGGCGATGGAGAATTTACCACATCCCTTAGCAATCTGTGCCAATGCTTAATTACCCTCACTGTTCAACATTTATATCTCGTTTCAAGGTTCTGTATTCCATTATCAGTCCTTGAGCTAGCCAGTCCCCAAAGTAATTTTTTTTTTAAATTAAACTTAACCAGGCCACTTATTAAACACAGTCTTTGTAAAGCATCTATAACTTGATTTCGATATTTTAAGAAGTAATTACACTATGATAGTGTGTTACTTGAAATGAATTATTTAATAAAGGATCAGTTCCACATACTTAATAAAAACATTTTTTAATCCAGAAGAAAAGTTAAATTATTCCATATTAAATGGTACTGAATCAATATAAAGGATATCTTCTTTGTGGACTTTGAGAATATCTATGTATTTAATCCACAACAGAGTAATTTAAAATTAGAACATCTTGTTTATAAAAGTTGATAGTTCAGAACACAAGAAGTATATTTATATTCTTTTTATCAGTTATAGTTTAGATGGAATATAAAGCTACTGAAAGGCTTATAAAGAATGAAATAAGAGATACTGTTTAACATAGGAGGCTTTTAGGGATTATTCCACATGGTTTTTGATGGAATGTGGCAAATATGTGAAAAAGAACTGGTTTGTTCACGATGTAATTGGAGGAATTAATAAAATATTACATTAGACCATCTCAAATCTGTGTGGCTAGTCACTAGAATTAATAGCTACTAAATATCCATTGTGGCAAACATTGCCCAAAACTTATTTTTTAGGAGGATTACTAACTAACCAGCACGTATCTGATTGGATAATATTGTTTTATTACAGCAGAACATATACTGTATTTTGGTAAGTGGTACCAAAAATTAATTTTATACACATATTTTTCAAATTATATACATGAGTAGAGACATTAAGGAACTCTTTGGAGCTTTTTTCCCCTCTCTTGGAAAAGACTTCTGCAAGCTTTTGATACTGTCTTGCATGACCGTCTCATAAATGAATTAGGGAGCTACTATAAGGTGGGTGCATAACTGGTTGGAAAACCGTTCCCAGAGACTAGTTATCAGTGGTTCACAGTCATGCTAGAAGGGCATAATGAGTGGGGTCCCGCAGCGATCAGTTCTGGGTCCGGTTCAGTTCAATATCTTCATCAATAATTTAGATAATGGCATAGAGAGTAAATTTATCAAGTTTGCGGATGATACCAAGCTGGGAGGGGTTGCAAGTGCTTTGGAAGATAGGATTATAATTCAAAATGATCTGGACAAACTGGAGAAATGGTCTGAAGTAAATAGGATGAAATTCAATAAGTACAAATGCAAAGTACTCCACTTAGGAAGGAACAATCAGTTGCACACAAACAAAATGGGAAATGACTGCCTAGGAAGGAGTACTGCGGAAAGGGATCTGGGGGTCATAGGGGACCTCAAGCTAAATATGATCAACAGTGTAACACTATTGCAAAAAAAGCGAACATCATTCTGGGATGTATTATCAGGAGTATTTGTAAGCAAGACACGAGAAGTAATTCTTCCGCTCTACTCCATGCTGATTAGGCATCAACTGGAGTATTGTGTCCAGTTCTGGGCGCCACATTTCAGGAAAGATATGGACAAATTGGAGAAAGTCCAGAGAAGAGCAACAAAAATGATTAAAGGTCTAGAAAACATGACTTCTGAGGGAAGATTGAAAAAATTGGGTTTGTTTAGTCTGGAAAAGAGAAGACTGAGAGGGGACA
The DNA here is from genome assembly GCF_028017835.1 of Emys orbicularis. Lineage (NCBI taxonomy): Eukaryota > Metazoa > Chordata > Testudines > Emydidae > Emys > Emys orbicularis. The sequence goes on along the minus strand of NC_088685.1, from coordinate 26,656,601 downwards.
TGATAACAGTTTTCAAGTACATAAAAGGTTGTTACACGGAGGAGGGAGAAAAATTGTTCTTCTTAACCTCTGAAGATAGGACAGGAAGCAATGGCCTTAAATTGCAGCAAGGGAAGTTTAGGTTGGACATTAGAAAAAAATTCCTAACTGTCAGGGTGGTTAAGCACTGGACTAAATTGCCTAGGGAGGTTGTGGAATCTCCATCATTGGAGATTTTTAAGATCAGATTAGACAAACACCTGTCAGGGATGGTCTTGATAATACTTATTAGTCAGGAGACTGGACTAGATGACCTCTCGCGGTCCCTTCCAGTCCTGTGACTCTAAATCTGAATTAAACACGAAACCATGACTGCTTGGAAATAGAATCTAGTTTGAGAATTAAAATTTAAGGTGATATAATTGATTTTTACAAGGAGAACAAAAGGGATACAATTTATTTTAAATATTTTTGTTCATTTGTAGCAAAATGTTTTAGACAGATGGGGCCAAATTGTCAAATGCACATTAACTAAACTTCACCTACACTTTGGCATCTGCCTAAATGTATTGGTATCCTTGGGCATGATCCAATGGCTGTTGAAGTCAAAGGGAAGTCTCTCATTGACTTAAATGGGCTTGGGATCAGGCCCCTAGCATGCATGTACGTTGGGTGGGTGAAAAAGTGTGCATGTAGTTTACTACACACTTTTGGCCCTTGAAGTCTGTATGGCTGTCTATTTTTGATCTTTAAAAAAAGTTTATCTCATGGATTCTCAACCAGGGGATCAGTTGTCAAAGGGTCACAACCACCCTCTTTCCCATATTACTGAACGGAAAGTGCATCCCTGCTAGATCCCAGCTAGATGAGAAGGTGGTCCCAATGTAGGAAAGGTGGAAAATCACTGACATGTCTTATTTTGTCTATCTAGGGTATTTCTAATGTGCCTACTGTATCAGTGTCATATCCAAGTGCCAAAAGAAGTAGATGATAAGGGTCCATTTTCCTCCTCAGATATTGTGAGTGGATCATCACTTACCTGTATTTTTTTCCATTAAAGCTTACAAGAAGAGCATCCAGATATGTGGGGACGTGCTCTGAGTATATGAAACAAGGATTGGTCTAGTTATTTAGCCTAAAGCTTTTTCTTATTTTTTAAACTGATTTTGGGGGCCAGTAACTGTGTCTTCTTGTGTGAGGGGCCAGTACCTCACACATGACAAGTGCTACTGGAATGCATATATATTAAATACATACATACATAAATCCTACATGGTTAAGAGATTAACATTACTCATTCAAGATTCCTACATAGTTACATTAAGATCTAATTCAGAATTGTCAGGACTGCCTCTGCCTCATCTCATCCCCTCTTGATCTGTACATTCTTCTGCATCTCCTCTCTTAATTGCTCCTTTTCTTTTCTACCTGTCTCAACTACATGCCTTAAGATTCTAATCTTTTTGGATTGTCTGTTTATATGTTCTGTAAAGTACTGTGGTATGTACATTTACAATGTTTTGTAAATATTCGTATATAATATGATAATATATGATATATAATCACAGTTAATAATAGTATGAAAATAAAAATCTATCCAAGGATTCCATGGAATTATATTAAGACAATTCATATTTGGGAGCAGTGACTGAATCCAGCTTCTCTGTAACTAAAATGTATTTCAAGAGCAGGTTTTTGTTGTTGTTGTTTTTTTAACAAATTGTTCTATTTACTGCTGTTGTCTTCGGAAGGGCTGCTTCTGAACCAGAGTACAATGTCAGAAGTTCAGGTACTACTGTGTTCTGTCTATCTACTCTATCCATACATAGTTCAGTGGGCCCTTGCTGATATTGAGCTACATTCAAAAGCCCTGTTCCTGCAATTTGATGTGCCTGGGCCAAGCCTTGCACTTGTGTGGAGTCCTAATAACTCTTGTGGAGCTCCACATGAGTGCAAGGGTCTGCAGGTATAGAGCTGATGGCAGGATCAGAGCCTGTATTCCCATTGACTTCTGCTGGAGTTCCATGTACAGAACAGTGGCAGGGTATGAAGAGAAAAATAAAATGCTATAATGACATAGCACAACATATTATCTGTTTTTTTCATTAGATTGGGATCAAATGTCTGCTTGTCAGCATGTATCTACCTCTCAATACCATAGTGTTTACGTTGTTAGTTAACTAATAAAATGCACTAATGTATGTACTTTGGTCACAAAGCACATCTTGCTCTCTTTGCACAAGAATAAACCAAAGATCTCTGTTTGTAAGTTAACTGCAATTATATATGAGCTATGTTACTTTAGATTAATAGATCCTTGAAATGTTTTTTCACTGAATTTAAAATATTTATAGTATATAACTACAAGCAATTGAGAAGCAATAATCTTACATAGTGCTGAATTTCTGCAGGGTGTAATAGAAATTCCTGGTAAGTAAGTAATATATATTTGACTATCAAACACCCCATTACATTTTTGGTTTATTGTTGTTTTAGTTTGGGAAGAGGGGAGACTTATATAGGGTAAAATTAAAATCAACCATAGAAGCAGTTTTAACTCAATCTCCTTTGACTATGTGAAAGCGTGAAAACACCCTTTTATGGTTCTGAAAACTGGGGTGATGCTGATGACTTTCAATGGGGCCTGTACTCCTTAAGTCACTTAAATAATTTTGAAAATTCCACTTCATGCCGTTAAACTGCCAGGTGTTGAAAACAGGGTCCTGTTACTTGTTTGACACATTTCACCTCTTATACAGTTGCACATATACTAACAGCAATATATATAAATAATTAACAATAACAATGTATTAATGTCATCTTGTCTACAGAGATAAGAGAAGGTTCATGAAACTTAGCTTTATAAAGATAGGTCAGAGCAACAGCTAGGGATTGGAATAGCCACAATACAATATCCAGTAAATCCCCACAGTCTAATACTGTAAGCATAGATATTATTCACCAGGGCTTGAACTAAACTGGTGTCCTTAATGTCTGAAGTTCCATGAAAAAATTAACATACTTCTGCATACTCTGTCCTCCTTCCCAGCTTATGAATTTATGTGTTTATTTGGTTCAGCTAATTCCAAAGCGGCAGTTAATAACAGTCTTATCTTTGTATGTAGTTTTTCCATTAAGGCAGTGGTTTTCAACCTTTTTTTCATTTGCAGACCCTTAAAACATTTTGAATGGAGGTGCGGACCCCTTTGGAAATCCTAGATATAGTCTGCCGACCCCCGGAGGTCCGTGGACCACAGATTGGAAACCCCTGTTCTATGGTAACAACAATCTTTCACAGACTCCTTAGACATAGCCTGCGGACCCCCAGGGATCCACAGACCACAGGTTGAAAACCACTGCATTAAGGCATTCAGAATATCCTCATGAGATATAGCACCTGTAGAAGTAGGCAGGTTTTCTTTCCTGTTGGGCAAACAAAATTGATGGTATCTCTTTTGTTTCTGTACAACTTGATCTCCATTTAAAAATATCCTGCTGCCTTCCCTGGTCTCAATATCTAACCAAATTAAGTGAGAGATTAAGCAAAATTTTTATTATGTATACAATACTGTATCTGTAGTAATAGTACATATACACATACCAAAAGCAAAACAAGATCATTGCCCTCACCGGTGTTCATACTGAAGACACAACTAGTACAATGAAATAAAATGAACACAACAGTGGGCAATGGAGTTGCATGGGTATGTTAACACACCCAGGCAAAGCAGCAATGGTTGAATTCTAGGAGCAAGTGGAAGGAGGGACTGACAGTGCTTGATGCCAATGATTAGGAAATTGTTCCCAGTAGAGATGGGCCTGAACTGCAGATTTCAGATCCATATTTGAGTTTTTCCCAAATTTGGGGATGCTTGGATCTGGGCTTGGCCAATTACAGAGATATGGACTAGTTCTGAAGTTGAGATTTGGATCTGTATTCCCCTCAGAGTTTTGGTTTAGGCCTGTGCATAGTTCCCAATGAAGAGTTTGGAGGCAGGCATGGAGTTGGAGTGGGCAAAGGAAATAAGGTCCTGAAACACCAAAGCACTTAGGCATATGCTTAACATTAATCACATTTTCTTAAAATTAAGCATATGCTTAAGTATTCTGCTAGGTCAAACCCATAAGGAGCAGAAACTTGGGTAGTAGGAAGTGGTGTAATCAGAAATCATGTCACTGATGTAGACAAGATCAGAGTTGTGAGAACTTTAAAGCTGAGGAGTGGATGCTTAAAATGACTGTGTAAGAAGAGGGGGAGCCAGTGTAGAGAATAAGAAAGGGGAACTGTGACAGGTTCCCCCAGGGTGCAATCTGGAACTGGGGTACCACTGAGCCCTCTGTGCCATCAACCTGAGCTCCCTTGCACACTGTGATGCTGTGACAAGCTATAAACCTCTCCAGGTACTGTACTTACACAGACATCCACAGGCAGGGGCATACCCAGCTGAATGCTTTTGCCAGCCACTCATGAACCAACAATAGAGAGGCTCCAGCCAATTCCCCACAGCTTCCCAGCCTTGCACCCCAGAGCTGTACCATCTTGCCTTGGTCAAAAGCCTCACCACTGATTCTCCACTTGTGAGGTAACTCCCTTCTCCTCGTGTGTCAGTATAACAATGCCTGCATCTGTAATTTTCACTCCATGCATCTGAAGAAGTGGGATTTTTACCCATGAAAGCTTATGCCCAAATAAATCTGTTAGTCTTTAAGGTGCCACCGGACTCCTTGTTGTTTTTGTGGATACAGACTAACACGGCTACTCCCGATACTTGACCAGTGTAAGTTTATTACCCAGTCCATCACTTCTACAAAGGAAAGTGGACATGCACCAGCCCTTGCAACCTGAGCAGATTTTCCAAGCACTTCAACCAAAATAAGAACATAAGAATGGCTCTACGGGGTGAGACCAAAGGTCCATCTAGCCCAGTATTCTATCTTCCCACAGTGGCCAATGCGAGGTGCTTCAGAGGGAATGAATAGAAAAGTTCATCATCAAGTGATCCATCCCCTATTTTAGGTAAAAATAGTGACCCATGCACTGTTTTAAGTAAAATAGAAAACAGATTTATTAACTACAGAAAGATAGATTTTAAGTGATTATAAGTAGTAAGCATACAGATCAAAGTTGGTTACTTATGAATTAAAAGTAAAACCGCAATCAGTTCTATAAACTAGACAGGATTTGAATCAAACAGTGTCTCACCCTAATACATGCAGGTTACTGATCTTCCATACTCAGGTTGGAACTTTCCTTCAGCCTGGGACCACCTCCCCAGTTCAGTCTTTGTCCTCCAGATGTGTTTCCAGGTGTTGAGTTGTGGGGGGGAGAGAGGCCAAGTGATGATATCACTTCTCTTTTATAGTTTCTTCCAGCTTGCTGGAAAGACCCTTTGCTATGACGTGAGTCAAGTAGTCTCCATTGTCTCATGCTATCTCTGAGAAGTCTCCATTGTATATGATTCCTGGGACAGTCCTTGGGAGTGTGGATTCCTTTAATGGAATATCAGCAGTGTCTGGCTGCTCCATTGTTGTGTCTGAAAGGCTGTTTGTGGGAGTTCCCAACTTCACAACATTTTCCAGTAACACACACATAACAAAACTGCATAACTTCCCATACAATGATAGCACATACAATCCAAAAGGATATTAATGTTCAACAGATCAAGACTTTTAAAATGCTACCTCACAAGGCATACTTTGTACAAAATGTATCATAATTATATGACAGTGGTGAATACGGGGGTTCCAGGATGTTGCTTTGAAGCACAGAGTGCCACAGGAACATATAATGAGGATGATAGAAGAGGAAAATGCTTTGGGTTATAGCATACTCAACAAAATGAAGGAGAGAGAGAAGACATAGGGAGGCTGAAAAGGAGAAGGTCAGACTAGTTTGAGGTAGGAAGTTACCAGAGTATAGAAATGAGTTTTATCATAGAGAGACAGAGATAAAAAGATGAATTTTGTAGATGTTGTAGAGAAAATAATGTTAGAGCAGAGGAAGGATAAATGTAAGGAGTTGCAAAATAAGTGTTGGGAAATGGAACGTTAGTAAAGATGCAGCTGATTCTTGCCAGCTGAACAGCTTCTCCCCATTTCATCGGTATTCTCAAATGTCAGATGAATGACAGGCTGTATCAGAGAAGAGAAATGAATTTATTTAAGGGCTGAGGGGATTAACTGATTTATGTGAAAAGATTACAATATCTAGTTAGGTAAATCATGATAAAACGTGTGTGTGTCTGTGCGTGAATGACATGAACACTCATAAATACATGAAGGATGTACACCCTAGAGGATGAAGAGAAATTAAGGTGGTACAAATGGTCCGGGAATAATGATATGAAAGTGAGCGGAGGAATCTTTTGGCTAAATCTCAGGACACATTTCCATACAGATGCTCCAATTTAGCAACTGAGCTCTGTGTGCATCGAGGGGATCTGTCTTTTTTGGAGCTCCTTACAGGATTAGGGCCAGAGCCATTTATTAAACTGTGTAAATTCCATCAATTGAGACATTTGAAACTAGAGTCAGAAATGGGCTGAAGAATGTACTGTGGGGAACAACACTGGATTGGATAGCCTTTATAGGTCTCTGTCATCAGTAAGTCCCATGATTCATTGATCTTATGATTGTTTATATTGCTGTTACAGTCTTGCTTTTATAGCAGTACAACACCGTTATGATGGGGTCCTAATTTTGAACCATTTAAATAACACACATTTCTGACCCTGTTGCATTTGAATGCACTTTCTGTTGTTTATGCTTCATTGTTCATGACAGTTATGAGAGGGATAATACACCTGTAGTATTGCCGGTAAATTTCTAGAACTTGACATGACCTTATTCACAGCATCCACATCTTGACATAAAATCCAAGATGACAGTGCTGTGAATAAGCAGCTAACAGCAAACTCAGCTTGACTTTTTTACCTTGAGACTGCATTTGAATTTCAATTTCCAGCAAAGTTTCAAGCATCTCTGTTTGAAACTTAGATAGAAATTGTAATTCACGTAGAGTTGCCAACTTTAGAATTGCACAAAACTGAACACCTTTCCCTGCCCCCCACCCTACCCCAACCTTTCTCTGAGGCCCCAACTCCACTCACTCCAGCCCCCACCCTCACTCACTTTCACTGGGCTAGGTCGGGGGGTGGAGTGCAGGAGGAGGTGAGGGCTCCAGTTGGGCATGCAGGCTCCAGGTTGGGACCAGAAATTAGGGGTTCAGGGTGCGAGAGGGGGCTCTGGGCTGGGTCAGGGGATTGGGGTCCAGGTGGGGGTTTGCGGTGTGGGCTCCCGCCGGGCGGCGCTTACCTCAGGCAGCTCTCAGTCAGCGGTGCAGTGGGACTAAGGCAGGCTCCCTGTCTGCTCTGGCTCTGCGCTGCTCCAGGAAGCGTCCGGCATGTCCTCCAGCTCCTAAGGGACCGAGTCTAAAAAAACTCCAGAGACATTCCATCCCGTGAGGTGGCTGGTTCAGGCTCGGTTTTCCAGAGACTAGGAAACAATAAAAGGGCTTTTGGTATAAAAGGATGAACTTGAACTAACTTGAGACCTCCTTCCTGATCCAGCAAACAGACAGGACAGTGTGTCCAAGGGCCCAAACCCCCGGAAAAGGGTTGGAAAGACCTTGGGGTACTAGGACTGATGGGTGACCACTGGTAAGCTTGCAGCATGTGTGTCAGAACATTTATTATTTTTTCTGTGTAATGCTTTTAGCTGAAGAATAAATGTGCTTTCATAGAAGGACAGTGTGGGAACAGGTAAGTACTGTTATAGCACCTGGAGAAATGTTAACCACGGATGCTGGACTGAAAGCAAAGCACAGGTACTGGCCTTTAGATAGATGGGCTTGTTCGGGATATCACAGTGTAAGGAAAGGGGCTCCCTACCCCTGGTCAGAAGGAAGTTGGCCAACGGTCTTTGCCCAGAGACAGGTGATAGCTGGAATCTTGAGACCTGGCTGGGCATTCCTGGAGTGGACCATGAAAGGGATGGTGGGAGGAAGAATACAGGTGCAGATATCCTGAAACTGTGACAATCACTATATAGTTCCTTTTGAGGGAGGATCTCAACATTGTTTGAAAATATTAATCAATTTATTTGCAATCAAAGTATAAAATGATTGGAATTTGAACACTATTTCATTTGTTAGCTACAAGGGGCCTAATCCTGCAAATCTTTACTGAGGAGACTAGTCCCATAGGACTAATCATGGGAGTAGTTCATATAAATGAAAAAATATGGAAAATTATAAGCATTTTATACTTGGAGTTTAAATAATTAGGATTGTTATGTTGTTAGTTTTCTTTTGTAAGTGTAAAACATTAATTGTAGTAACTTTTTAAGATAATATTGAAGAGAAAAAACACATAACTAACTTAAACCTAAACTATGAAGTCCCAAATACACAGCATGATGTCCTTTCCAATATGTTTGCTTTTACCTCACCCTGGAGCAATCTAAAGCAGCAATGACCCCAAGAATAGATATACAAAAACTTAATATGTTAACAACACCGATTTATTATTTGGATTACTTATAAAAGTGGTTTAAGAAAATGTAATGGCACTCAGTTATGAAGTGAAAGTCAAATGTGTTGCCAGAAAGATATGCTGTATATACGTGATCTGAACTCAAAAGATTTTCAATGACTTCAATGGGCTTTGGATCAGGCCCTATAAGGGAAAATATCTGTGTTGTACAGTATGTATGGATACACATAATGAAATAAAGCTAATATTTAAAATATTGTGGCCCAGGTTCTCAGCTGGTATAAGGTTGGAACAGCTCCATTGAACTGATGTCAATGGACCTATTCCAATTTATACCTGCTGAGGATTTGCTCCATTGTATTTACATGGACTCTGTCAATTTAAATCACCCTTTTGTCTGCAGTATTTTGCCGACTGTTGTTACAAGTAACCTCTAAGATTAGTGTAACTGAAAGAGCTTAGAGAAGAAAATATTTTCTCTGTTGTCTTTTGTTTCATATGTACTTTTGTCAGCACTATGTGTGTAGATAGTTTAACTGTTTCCCATGTATAATCTGTTAGTCTCTCTCTGTCATTTGTGTGGGTCTTTGCAGTAGTCACAGAGGTGAGGGAAACAAAACATTAAAAAAATTTGGAACATTTGATTGTAAGGCACCAGCAATTGGCAGAAGGACCCAGAGACAAGTTTAATAACTGAAATTATTCTTAATTCCATTTTGAAATTGAGTGGAGTTGTAGTTTACATTGTCCCTTTACATATTTTGGTAGCCTGTGTATCTTGCAAAAACACATCTCAAGGATAATACAATAAAAAGGCTAGTATTTGAAAAGGGGATTTTCTAAATGAATTCTGGAGTTAAAAAAAGGAAGCTAATTCAATTACTCTGCTTTTCAGTCTGGTGCTATATACTATTATGCACTTTTAGGAAACCTTTTCTCTTTTACCTTTCAGAGTACCAGCACAGCAAGAATTGTATGATTGTTTCAGCTAAGCTATTTCAAACCATATTGACCCCATGCTCCTTTGGGGTACCCTATGTCAGAGAAGTTGATATTAATGTTTGAGTCCCCGCCCTGCATTTTTTTCAAATCAAGGTTTTGTGGGTAGTGGGTCATATTATCCCACTATTTATTCCAAAATATAAACACAATGTAATCCTTTTCATAAAATTCAAGACAATCATGTTAAAAATACTTCTAGTCAAAATCATATGTGTTCAGTACAAAGAAGTTGTTTAAACCATGATCTAAAGACATGCCAAAATACGAGGATCATTACTCTATAAAGTGGAATCAGCTGCAATTTCCACATCTTGCACAAGATTTTGTGATATATCCGCTGAGATCTCACAATGGGTCTTGTTGATAATAATGTTGATAATAATAATACAAGAACTTGTGCAGAAATGTGCTATTGGGATAGCAGTTGGACTCTTCACAGATAGTGTAGGAGGTAGATATCCTCATTATCACTGAATTATAATACCAGCTGTTCCATGTAGGCTCAAACACTGGTCTGTCCATAGATTCTTTTTTACTGCCTTTTGTTTTGGGATTCCTTTGTTTTTTTTCCTAGTTAGGGCTATGGTACAATAAAAGCAGAGTTTATCACTCACAAATGGCTGGATGAAAACTGTATGCAGTGCTGTTGTAGCCATGTTGGTTCCAGGGATAAGAGAGACAGACATGATGGATGAGGTAATATCTTTTATTGGACCAACTTCTGTTGATGAGAAAGACAAGCTTTCAAGGTTACATAGAGCTAGGGTTGCCAATTTTGGTTGGACGTATCCCTGGAGACTTCATCACATGACAAGATTCATCTTTAATTCCTGGAGACACCAGGACAATCCTGGAGGGTTGGCAACCCTACATAGAGTTCTTCAGGCTCAAAAGTTTGTCTCTCTCACACACACAAGTTGGTCCAATAAGAGATATTATCTCAGCCATCTTGTATCTGCATGAAAATTGTCCATACACCAATGGTTTCTAAAGTACAGTGGACGAACAATGAGGTCCCAGGTTATTTTCTCATTTGAGTTTGAACACAGTGGCCATCTGTGGAAAAGCCAGCAACAAGTCTGTTCTCATTTGTGTTCTTCATGACAGAATACATACATGGCAGAACTCTCATGCACTGTATAGCTGGATTGCATGCCAGGCAGGCTTTGTGGCAATACGTGCTTTACAAATAATTCTCCCCTTGGGTATCATAAAAGATGTATCAAGGGATCTGTTTCAGCATGAATAAAGGAAAGGGAAAGAATGAGAAAGGAACATTTCAGAGTGCAGTCCAATAAACAGGCATAGTTAGTCACTTTATGGCTAATCCGTGGGGAGTGCCTGAGATTTGTCACTGTAATAAAATAGTTGGCAGTAGGTGCTATTATCTGTTCCAGCTTATTTCAGGAGGGAATGGGTGTGACAATGGAAGGATAGTTGAACCATTGAAAAGACATTTAAAAAAAATATGTTATTAGAGCTGATCAATAAAAAGGACAATTTTTTCATGAAAAGAAGAACCTGCCTGTTTTGTTCTACTTCTAGAGTTACAGGCCTCCCTGTTCCACAATTGTAGGCTCTTTGGATCTCAAACAGTTCTAAACTAAATAAAAGCCTAAAAGTTACATTTCCGGTGGAAACGGGTTTCAATTTGGCTGGAACTAAATCAGACCTTCTGTCTGTCAAAGGCAGGGCCGGTGCAACCCATTAGGCGACCTAGGCAGTTGTCTAGGGCACTAGCATTTGGGGGGCGGCATTTCAGGTCCTTCGGCGGCAACCACGGTGGCTGGATCTTCGGCTGCCTCGGTCGTCGTTGGCATTTAGGCGGAGGGAGCTGGGGCAGGGGGGCGCGGGGAGGGCCGCCTGCAGCAAGTAAGGGAGGGGGCGGCACGCAGGGGAACTTCCTGCCCCAGCTCACCTCTGCTCCGCCTCCTCCCCTGAGCACGCCGCCCCGCTCTGCTTCTCTCCCTCCCAGGCTTGCGGCGCCAAACAGCTGATTGGCGCAGCAAGCCTGGGAGGCGGGAGAAGTGGAGTGGTGACGGCGTGCTCGGGGAGGGGGCGGAGCAGAGGTGAGCTGGGGTGGGGAGCTGCCGCACGGCTCCCTGGGCCGGGGGGGTGGGGAGCTGCTGCGGGGGGGGGGCACTTTAGGGCGGGGGGGGAGCTGCCACAGGGGAGGCGCCTCAGGGCGGAGTGGGGGTGTGGGGAGCTGCCGCAGGACTTGGGGAGGGGGCGGAGCAGAGGTGAGCTGGGGCGGGGAGCTGCCACACGGCTCCCTGGGCCGGGGGAAGCTGCCGCGGAGGGGGCGCCTTTGGGCAGAGGGCGGGAGCTGCTGCAAGGAGGGGTGCCTTAGGGCGGAGAGGGGGTGGAGAGCTGCCACAGGGCTCGGGGAAGGGGGGGGGGCGCAAGGTGGAAGTTTCGCCTAGGGTGCGAAACATCCTTGCACCCGCCCTGGTCAAAGGGGCTGACTTACTTGACTCTCAGCTCCCATTTCTTCCTGAGGCACTGCAGCAGCACATGCCCTGGCATGCCCCTGCAGTCTCTGCTTGATCCCTGTGTAGCAGATAAGCAGAGAAGCCTAACCAGAAAACCTGCTCCTTCTGCAGCTCTTCCTAGACAGAGTACATGGATAATGAGCTCTGCTGGTTTTGTGGTCTAGGGCAGCTCTCTGAACTGCATTGCCCAGGAAGACATGTCTCAAGCCTTCCCTTCCCTGGGCCAGTAGGTAGCCAGACCAGGTCATGCTAGAAAGGGAGTTAGCTCCAGCAGGAAAGTGGCAACTGCCACCTTCCTTCTGCTGCTGCTGCAAGGATCTGGTGAAGCAGCAGTCCAAGAGCAGTTTGTCCAAGGAAAATATCGTTACCATCAAGACTAGTGAACCTACTTCAATCACTGCTGGTGACCTCTGATCCAACAGTGGGTCCCCTGTCTCCAAGTGCAAGGCTGTTCAAGGAAGACAAAGAGCCAAAGATCCAGCAGACCACTGAGAGTGGGTGTCCAATTTATCTGAGAACCGAAACAGCTCACGTATCAGAGGGGTAGCCATGTTAGTCTGGATCTGTAAAAAGCAACAGAGAGTCCTGTGGCACCTTTAAGACTAACAGATGTATTGGAGCATAAGCTTTCGTGGGTGAATACCCACTTCGTCAGGCGCATGTAATGGAAATTTCCAGAGGCAGGTATAAATATGCAGGCAAGAATCAGTCTGGAGATAACGAGGTTAGTTCAATCAGGGAGGGTGAGGTCCTCTGCTAGCAGTTGAGGTGTGAACACCAAGGGAGGAGAAACTGCTTTTGTAGTTGGCTAGCCATTCACAGTCTTTGTTTAATCCTGATCTGATGGTGTCAAATTTGCAAATGAACTGAAGCTCAGTAGTTTCTCTTTGGAGTCTGGTCCTGAAGTTTTTTTGCTATAAGATGGCTACCTTTACATCTGCTATTGTGTGGCCAGGGAGGTTGAAGTGTTCTCCTACAGGTTTTTGTATATTGCCATTCCTGATATCTGACTTGTGTCCATTTATCCTTTTACATAGTGACTGTCCAGTTTGGCCAATGTACATAGCAGAGGGGCATTGCTGGCACATGATGGCATATATAACATTGGTGGACGTGCAGGTGAATGAACCGGTGATGTTGTAGCTGATCTGGTTAGGTCCTGTGATGGTGTTGCTGGTGTAGATATGTGGGCTGAGTTGGCATGGAGGTTTGTTGCATGGATTGGTTTCTGAGTTAGAGTTGTTATGGTGCGGTGTGTGGTTGCTGGTGAGAATATGCTTAAGGTTGGTGGGTTGTCTGTGGGCGAGGACTGGCCTGCCTCCCAAGGTCTGTGAAAGCGAGGAATCGTTGTCCAGTATGGGTTGTAGATCACTGATGATGCGTTGGAGAGGTTTAAGCTGAGGACTGTAGGTGATGGCCAGTGGAGTTCTGTTGGTTTCTTTTTTGGGCTTGTCTTGTAGCAGGAGGCTTCTGGGTACACGTCTGGCTCTGTTGATTTGTTTCCTTATTTCCTTGTGTGGATATCATAGTTTTGAGAATGCTTGGTGAAGATCTTGTAGGTGTTGGTCTCTGCCTGAGGGGTTGGAGCAGATGCGGTTGTACCTCAGCACTTGGCTGTAGACGATGGATCGTGTGGTGTGTCCGGGGTGGAAGCTGGAGGCATGAAGGTAGGCATAGCAGTCGGTGGGTTTTCGGTATAGGGTGGTGTTAACGTGGCCATCACTTATTTGTACTGTGGTGTCTAGGAAGTGGACCTCCCGTGTAGATTGGTCCAGGCTGAGGTTGATGGTGGGGTGGAAGCTGTTTAAATCATGGTGGAATTCTTCCAGAGTCTCCTTCCCATGAGTCCAGATGATGAAGATGTCATCAATGTAGCATAGGTAGAGAAGGGGCGTGAGTGGACGAGAGCTGAGGAAGCGTTGTTCCAGGTCAGCCATAAAAATGTTGGCATATTGTGGGGCCATGCGGGTGCTCATGGCGGTGCCACCGGTCTGGAGGTATATATTGTCACCAAATTTGAAATAATTGTGCATGAGGATAAAGTCACAGAGGTCAGCAACAAGTTGTGCTGTGTCATCATCAGGGATACTGTTCCTGACAGCTTGTATTCGATCTGTGTGTGGGATGTTTGTGTAGAGAGCCTCCACATCCATGGTGGCTAGGATGGTGTTTTCTGGGAGATCACCAATGCATTGTAGTTTTCTCAGGAAATCAGTGGTGTCACGGAGATAGCTGGGAGTGCTGGTGGCATAGGGTCTGAGCAGAGAGTCCACATATCTGGATAGTCCTTCAGTGAGTGTGCCAATTCCAGAGATGATGGGGTGTCCAGGATTTCCAGGTTTGTGGATCTTGAGTAGTAGATAGAATAACCCCTGTCAGGGCTCTAAGGGTATGTTGATTTGTTCCTGTATTAGTGTAGGGAGTGTCCTGAATAGATGGTGCAGTTTCTTAGTATATTCCTCACTGGAATCTGAGGAAAGTGGCCTGTAGAATTTGGTATTGGAGAGTTGTCTGGCAGCCTTCTTCTGGTAGTCAGACCTGTTCATGATGACAACAGCACCTCCTTTATCAACCTCTTTGATTATAATGTCAGGTCAAACAGCTCACATCATTTATGCCCTATTCATAGGGGCTTAAACAGCTGCTCCTCTCCATTTGCACCTCCCAAGCAAGGCTTTGCCATTTAACAAGTCTATAGCTATGTAACCCTTCTGCCAGGTGGAGCGAGCAGCAACCAGGGCTGGGTTCAATAAATAGGGGTTCCTTTCCATCGATACAACACAGAACCGGCTCGAGCCCCCACCCAGTAACCTGGGGAAATTACACACTATCCCTGGGCGCCTCTGAGAGGCAATACTTCCCCACTCACAAGCACAGAGTCCGAGTGTAGAAAAGAAACTTTTAATAGAAAGAGAGAAGTAACTCGGCGTTTATTTGGGCAAAAGACCCACCCCAAGAAAGTTGGACAGTGTCTTTTTCCCCTCAGGTTCTTAAGTCCAGCAACCCAGAAGTCCCTTTAACGTACTCGTTCCTTCTCTCCACCCCACTCACAGTTGCTGTTTTTGATCAGTGCAGACACAGAGTTCAGAGGTGCCTCCCACCCTGGGTGAAGTGGGGGGTAAGGAAGCACCTTACACACGCCACTGCTTAGGCACTCACTCGTCGCCCCTCTCTGCCAGCCGCCCTGCTGGCCACCCATTGCGCCTCTCTGCCAGCCACCCTGCTGGCTGCTTGCGGCATCTCTCCCCTAGCTGCCCTGCTGGCCGCTGTCTGAACCACCTGGCCACCCCACCAGCCGCTGCTCCTCACTGTCTGGCCATCCCGCCAGCCACTCATTCGTCAGCCAACAGTCAGTCACCTTCTGCCACCTGCCTCTCTGCTGTGACCTCTGCACATCAGTCTTTTAGTAATTTTCAGCTCTTTACAGGGTGGGCAGAAACACTGCCCCATCTCAAAGTGATTTCAGCTCTCAGTGATGTTTAGCTGTTAGCAGGCTGGGCAGAAACACAGTCCCACCACAACTGATTTCAGCTCTGATTGAACATTTAAAATAACAAAGAGGCTCTTAATGAAGCCTATGTAGCTCTTTCTTTGAATGTGTGTGGGGGGGGGCAGGGAGGGAAACAGGTTAAACCAGTCCAGGAAGGACTCTTGGGAGAAGTCTACATATTTTCGCTGGGACACCTGTCCCCACCCCTCTTACTTTCAAAGGGCTCTGGCATTCGAGCCCTTGGATTAACAAGGTTCTTTCAGCTGAGGGTGACCCCCACATTTGGGACAGATTAAGCACAGTCCTGCTTCCCTGTGTTACAAAAATGCCAACAATATTGGTAACAGTATTTCACTACCCCTGCATTCAGTACTAAAGTGATTTATAACCCAACACCAGCATAAATTGATAATCCGCTCTGTCTGCTGGATATCTAAGCAGAATAGGTGTGTTTATGTAAATACAGTTTTCTCTGGCAGTCTCTCCCCCTCCCAGCTAGCTGTCGGGAGAATTCACTCAGTTCATTTAGACCCTTACAGCTGGACAGAATAAAGCATTTAGGAGATCAAATTCATTGTTTGTTTCTGTTCTATCAGCTGGCCATAAAAAGGAAAGTGGCCCTAGTGTTTTTGAATCTGTGATATCTGAAGCTTACAAGAAAAAGAGCTTGTCTTCTCCTGCACTCAAGCCAGATTCCCTAATAGGGTGACCAGGTGTCTGGTTTTCGACCGGAACACCCAGTCGAAAAGGGACCCCGCACTCTGAACCTCTCGTTTCTGACCCCACCCAGAACCCACAACCCCAGCCGGAGCCCTCATGCCCCCCAACCTCCTGCCCCCGCCCAGTGAAAGTGAGGGGGGGAGAGCGAGTGGGGGGTGGAGTCTCGGAGATGGAGTGAGTCATGGCGTGGCCTCTGTGAAGGGGCGGGGCAGGGGTGTTTGGGTTTTTGCTATTAGAAAGTTGGCAACCCTATTCCCTAAGAGTGGTAGGAGCCTCTTGAGTGGAGTGATACACTACTTAAGAAGAAATCTGGAAGTCGCCTCCTCACTATCCATGCATTCCTTTGAAAAATACTGCACACTGGCTTTGAAACTCTACCCGGATGCTGTTTTGGGGAGGCTGATTTCACACACTACAGGGTCTCAGTGAATCAGGAAACAGCTGGGGTGTCTATTTAAATTTTGGTTATATTAAGATGAATTGTTCTCCCTCCCTGAGTTCTTTCCCTGCAAACTGTCTGATGCACACTGTATGACCTGGGGACATTACTGCTTGACAAAGCGCATGTGCAAAGCACGTGGGATATGCACATGTGCATTTTCTTATTGGGTGAGAAAAAGTTAGGAAAAACGGAAAATATTGAACTGTAGTAAAATTAAGTGTCCACATTGCTTCTAGATGTTGGACTAAGAAGGGTATTTCTTATACAGGGAATTGGCTACAGGCTATTCACTGATGTGCCTTGAATCAAGTTATGGGACCAGCAGTTTCTCAACTGTCATTGGTACCTACTCTGGCCACTAACAACTGTTCACCTCTTTGCTTAGTCTAATAGCACTAGGAATATACTGTGCCACAGTCCTCTAGTAGAAAAAAAAATCACTATTTGAATCAGTGCCCAAGGCCATAACAAGGGCTTCGGCAGCAGTGCAAGTAATACACTGGAGATGCAGTCTGACATTTTAGGCTAGGTAAATAATTGCTGCCTTACTTATACCTATTCCTTATATTGTAATTTAGGTATAGTGACAAAATGCTACTAAGCATTTTTAGCTAATCTAATTTTAGCTAGCTAGGTATTTAAAGAGCACTTTGTTGCCATGGTACCCAGGTACTAGATATAGCATTTAGTATTTATATCATAGTGCTATACAGACATTAAGTAACTGAGCTATAGATAGACTAAATTTATATCCTTAACACCCATGAAGCAACTCCCAACAGCTGGGACTGGACTACACTGACTATTCACTTCTGGAACTCACTTCCAATTTCATGTATTCTCCTGAAACACCAAAAGGCAACACTTGGAATGAATAGTACACAAGCAACAGCTTAAGTTTTCTTTAAAGCAGTAGCTAGTGTTACAGTCACTTGAACCCTCTAAACAAAAGGCTTTATAGATTGACTGAGAAATACTGCACAGTTAGAAAAACTACAACAGGATCCAGGGAAACGAAATACAATGGCTCCTCCATCAGATTCCAGGGGAACAGATACACTATAAAATTCTAAATGTTTCTTCACAGTTCAGGCAACCAAACTGTATAGCACAGGGAGTTGGAAAGAGGCCTTCTTTCTAACAGGAGGGGAAGATTTCAGCCATAAGGCAACATATGGTGTTCAGCCTAAACTATTTTTGCCTTTCAGCTCAGACAAGGTTAACTAATAATAAAATTCCCCTCACAGTAGTGTGTATTGCTGTGTGAATAATCACACATTAGGGGCTAAATTCAGGCTTCTCTCCTATTATGTGCATTTGCCAGTGCATGGGCAGGAGAGACTGCCAAATTGAGTTCAGTTTTTGCAAGGTTGGGGCTTCCCCATAACCTTTATTCTATTCTGCAATTCCTCCATGTCAGAAGCTTTGGAGAGGCTTGGAGTTGGGGGCAGCATCCGCAGATTTGGTATGGAGTTCTCTGGCTTAGCCACTCCATATCTCACAGAGATTACTCATGCTCTCTGTGGAGAGTTCTGCATAGGGAACAAATAGAAACTCTGCTTTTGTAGCATTAATGTAACTTTCTACATTCAGAAATCCAATAAGGTCTAACTTTGACCTTCTACGACACATTCTGCTCTCAGTTGAACCCATGCAGACCCCCATCCTATTGGTTACAGCAGGGGTTGCTTGGAAGCAACTGAGATCAGAATCTAACCTGTCACAGTTTTAGGGTAACTGCACCTGTGTCCCCACTCCATGGTCCACTCTAGGAGTATCCAGTCAGCTCTCAGGGCCCTTGTCCACACCCTTCTGACCCAGAGGGTACCATATCTGTGATATCCTCAGCAAGGCACTCTGTCAAACAGCCAGTGCCTGTGTGTTGTGCTCTCTCCCCAAGGGCCAAAACCAGTGTATTGCCAGCAGTTACAAGTTACAATGCATTTGTTCTTCAGGTAAAAGCATTGCAGCGAAAGCATATTGAAACCAATAAAAATTCCTATACACATGCTAAAAGCTTATCAGTGGTCACCCATCAGTCTTAGGGGACCTTACAAAGCTAAAGTCTTTCCAACGCGTATGGAAGTGTTCCCCACATCTGTGTCCCCCTTCCACCCACCCACCCCACCCCCGCAACCTTGGACAGAATGTCCTGTCTATTTTCTGGATCAGAAAGAAGACTCTAAGTCAGTTTAAACCCCAGTCTGTTTATCTCAAAAGCCTTTTCTTTTGTCTATTGTTTTCTGGAAAACCTAGTTGGAACCAGTACATGCAAGCCTTTCCAGGGGGTGGGACCTCTCTGGAGATGTTTACAAGCTAAGTCAGTGATCCCCAAACTTTTGAGGGTCACGCCCTTGGGTGGCACGTGAACCACCGGCTGAGCAAGGCTAACCCCCAGCCCCGCCCCTTCTGCCTGAGGCCCTGCCCCTTCTGTGCCTCCCCCTGCCGCAGCCCAGAGCCCCCTTCCTCCCCCCACACAGTCGCTGTCCCCAGCCCCGGAGTGACGGGAGGGAGGGCAGCACGGCCCCAGCTCTGGAGCGATGGGATAGCGGGTGGTGTGGCCCCAGCCCTCCCAGCCCCGGAGCGACGGGATAGCGGGTGGTGCGTCCTGAGCCAGAGCCACCCCACAGGGAGACTAGAGCCGCACAGAGTGGGAAGCAGGAGGGGGGATCTGGGGACGGAGAATGGGTGGGGCCATGCCTGGCTGTTTGTGGAGGCACAGCCTCCCCCAGCCTATGATACCCGCCGTCCATTGTCACACACCCCTTTTACTCCTGTCCGTGCCCCTCCCACCCCCCAAGCTGGGGCCTGGAATGGAGGCTCAGGGGGGATATGCGGACAGGGGCAAGGGGATGAGGCTGGGACTGCAGCTGGGGGTGGGACGGGGGCTGGGAGCGGGGCCAGGGATGGAGCCCTGGTCAGGAGTCAAGGCTGTTGGTGGGGACGGGAGCGGAGCCACAGCTGGGCTGTGGTGGGGGCCGGCAGCCAGGCCCGCAGCCAGATGCAGCTCTGCTCCCAGCCCCGCCCCTGTCCCCAGCCTCGGCCTTGGGCCAGGAACAGAGCAGAGCTGGGGGTGGGGAGGGGAGGGATGTCGCTCCCTCCCCACCCCCTGTGGGGGCTGGCTTGGGGCCTCAGCGCCCCCCCTAGGTTCCTCCATGCCCGCCTAGGGAGGCCCGCCCCACAGTTTGGGGACCTCTGAGCTAAGTGCTTCACCTTAATCACCTTATTGAAGGAACTGTGGTACTCTTCCTCCTGGAGTTGCACACAATC
This sequence comes from Emys orbicularis, assembly GCF_028017835.1. Lineage (NCBI taxonomy): Eukaryota > Metazoa > Chordata > Testudines > Emydidae > Emys > Emys orbicularis. The sequence goes on along the minus strand of NC_088685.1, from coordinate 26,636,714 downwards.
CCTGGCCTTCAGTGATACATAAACTTAATATAATATGGTCCTCAAAGATATTGAATGTGGTTGCAATTTGTCACAGAGCCCAACTATGACTAAGTTATCCCTGTTACTTCATGTGACGGGGTGTACCAGGGCCTTGGTGCCCCTGCTGGAGGCCCTGCAGTCCTCCTACACCCTGCCCCAGGAATGGAGCAGCAACGTTGGGTCCTGCAGCCTCCCTAGAGAGGCTGCATGGATGCAGCCAATCAGAGCCCAACTGGCTCAGATGAAAGGAGCTGCAGGACCTTATCAGGTCAGTTCCTGGCTGGGCTGGGCTGGGTGAGACGAGATGAGAGAGGACCTGAGAACTTTAACCCTAAGGTCGGGTGAAACTAGAGGGGCCATGTGGGAAGAAGCCCAGGTAAATAACAGCAACTAACTGAAGGGAGCAGTAAATGGCTGCTGTTTTATAGGGTCCCTGGGTTGGAACCTGGAGTAGTGGGTGGGCCTAGGTTCCCCACTGGAAAAGTGACCTAAGCCGTGGGAAGGAGACAAGGGTTGTTTAGAAGCCTGAGCGAAGGGCTGAATTTAAAGGTTCCAAGAGCCATGGCTAAAGACCCTGGTGAGAGCAGACAGACAGTGTGTTGAACTCTTTATTACCCCTAAGGGGGGTTCTTTTGGACTTTGTTACTCAGGTGGAGGACCAAGCTGCTGAAAACCCACCAAGGACTGCAGTACCTCACCCAGACACTGGGGGGGGGCACAAGAGTACCTCCCTTACACTTCACTATGATTAAATACCATCTACTGCAGTGGTTCTCAAACTTTTGTACTGGTGTCCCCTTTCACATAGCAAGCCTCTGAGTGCAACCACCCTCTTCCCCCCGTATAAATTAAAAACTCATTTTTTATATTTAACACTATTATAAATGCTGGAGGCAAAGCGGGGTTTGGGGTGGAGGCTGATAGCTCATGACCTACCAATGTAATAATTTTTGCAACCTCCTGAGGGGTCCCGACACCCAGTTTGAGAACCCCTGATCTACTGTTATCTGTTCTGTATGATGGATGGATGCTCATTAGCTTTCTTTCTAAACAGAAAAATACAAATCTTAAATCAAATATTCTTTGAGGTTGGGGAGGATTTGCAAATTGCAGAATTACTTCAGACACCATTGTAGAACAGTTTTACTTGCTTATCTGTATTCAAAGCACACTATATATATTTGCAATTTCTGCCATGTGCTTCTTAATGGCTTATGAAAGAGCACCAATTTGCTTGTGCACTGTTAAAGCACCATCGATGGGAAAAGTTTGGGAGGGGGGAATCTATTCACCACGGCCAGCAAAGCATAGTATTAGAGACATTTGCTAACTTGAAATTGCTGTATTTTTCAAGGAAAACAGGCTTTTTAGAGTTCATTTCACAAGAATGGAAGAGGCAGAGCAAAGGCCTGGTACAATGCATACGCACGCACACCACTGCCAATGACAGCAGAGCTCAAAAGTCTAATTTTAGGTCTCTCAACCTTGGTATTGTCCCCTTCAGTGTAGTGTGTGGTTGGTTTTTATATATATACACACACAATACAAATCAGTTCCTCTTTCAAGCATTACAAACTGCATTAGAGAGCAAATACAAGGACAAAATAACCATAACTCATGGCTGAAGACAAATCAAAGAAATAAATTTAAATACATCTGAAGTTAAAAGCACTTGCATGCCACTTCCATTTTGATATGAAGATTGTCTAAGAAAAGAAAGAACTTAAAGAAATGTATCCTGAGACATGAGATAAAAAAAATGTATGAACCTGGAGACCTTGAGTCAGATTCTGATTTTGATTAATCTGGTGTAAATCCAGATTAAAATGCCAGTGAAATCAAGGGAGTTTTCCTGGATTAATTGTAATGTAACTGTGAGCAGAATCTAGCTCAAATTTTGGGATTAGTTCATGGTGAGGTGCATTGGAAATTAGATGCACAAGCTCTAAGGATGAGTTGCACAACTAATTCCTTATGTAATACAATAAAGTGTAATCTTTTTTATTATCTGGCTTTTTCCCCATGACTAAAATTCATACAAAATGAGTACATCAAAAATATATACAGTTGTACTGAGCAAATTGACACATCTTTGGTTAAGACATATGTCATGCATATTTTGCAAAAAAACAAACAAACCCTCAAAACTACTTGATAGTATGCTTGTTTTGGTACAATCTATAGATATAATGGAATAAGAATAAAAATCCTCATCATACCGTTATTTCCTGAATTGCTGCTGTCCAAAGTGGAGAAGTTAAATCAGACAATTTTACTGCTAGAATTTTTGTAAACTGTGGACCTGATTTCCCTACTGTGTGCTTCAGTTTAATGCCAGTGTAGCTCCATAGTTACCGTGGCATAAAATTGAAGCACAAACACAGTGATGAATGAGCTTCTTTCTCTTACCATTCGTGGTTGTATTTTGGTTTTTCCTTATACAAAATGTGTTATGAGTCTCTTATTCTGCACCAGATTTTATGTCCTCCAGAACACTTTTCTTTAATCTTCTTATACTAACTGTTGTATTTGCTTCAAACAACTTAAGAGCTTTCTGTGGTATTACCATTATGAAAGTTACTTCCATCTTCCATGTTTAATGCCGCATCTGAAGCCAACACATTTAAAGATAAATGACATCTGAAAAGCACCAGCTGCACTAGCATTTGAAATGATATTTAGCAGGTCAGGTTCTGTTCTGAGTTGCACCCCAATGAGTATGGATACAGTTTTGTCACAGTAAAGTTATGCATAATTCACAGCACAGTCACATTAAAAATAATAATAGAGAATTTGACGCTATGGTCATGGCAACCTTGTGGCTCCTCCTCCCACACATTATAGTTCATTAGTTTGCTTTGATGTTGCCCTTTTGAAATGAGACTAGATCAATGTGGACTAACAAAACTGTTAATGTATGGCAGTAGGGGTCCCTGTAAATGGCCAAATTCACAGGTGCTGTGCCAGTGGTGACCTCTGTGACATAATCATCTCCCTACCTATGAAATGAACAGGATTCAACAATGAGGCAACTCAGCACAGAATTTTGGCTAGTACCACAGGGTGACAAACAACTTCATAATTGACATCTCTTCAGGCTCCTTTATCTTACTGCATCTTTTTCTGCCTCACTTAACAATTCAATAGCTTGTGATGGATTAAGATGAGACATCTTTGTTCCTGTGTGCAAACAAAGAACATACAGATAAACTCCTTTGAGTCCCAATTCTCCTTTCACTTATGCCAATGTAAACCTGGAGTTACTCCACTGAAGTCATAGAATAATAGCAATGTAGGGCTCTACGGGACCTCAAGAGGTCATCTAGTCCAGCCCGCTGTATTGATTCAGGATTAAGTATACTGAGACCATCCCTGACAAGTGTTGTCTAACCTGTTCTAAGAATCCTCCAAGGATGGGGATTCCAGTAGAATCAGACAAAATCTGAGCTCTTGGTTAACAATAGACTAGATTGTGCTTTTAAAACACGGGACCATGTTGGAGTGGGTGTGAAGTTTCACTCTCCTTTGCAGGAGTCTCAGGAAATATTAGGCCTGATACAGGCATAATGTTTCTATGCCCAGGTACAAAAAGGGAATGTGCTGGCTGCTGGTAGTAGTTTGCAGTGTTCTCCCCTTCACCTCTGTGTCTGGCTAGTGCCAAGGTAAGTCAGGGTCATGGCCCCTGCTGACCTCTTTTGGGCGTTGGTAATAGTCAGAGGTACTTCTTGCACTCAGGAGTGTGCAAGGTCTAGAGTTGTGATCTGTATCATGTGATGGGTTCAAGGGCAGAGAGGCTCTTTGCTTCCCCCACCTAATCATGAAGAAATTAGGCACTCCCCTAATATTTGCATGCATACAAAGCCTTTCTTGCAAGTATCTCCAAGCACGTGTCAAACAACTAGTTCTTCCTCACAGAACCTCCATGAGCTTGCTTATCTACCCATTTTATAGATAGGTGAAATATCTATAGTCACTGACTGAGACAGAAGTTTAGCTCAGAATAGCACCCAGAAATCCTTACTTTCCACCTCCTTGATGCACTTGATAACATACTCTTCACTGCTGATGAGAAAAAAACACCTAGCCCATGCACAAGGAGCTTGATTATAATAATCCATGCAGAATAAAAATAGCAGATTCAGCTAAAAATAACTGCAGCCCACATAGCAAAGCAAATCAACCAAGAGAACAGCCAAGGACTCCATATTCCTTAAGAAACCCAGGCCTATTTTAAGTACTTATATGACCCTGTAGCAGGATGGTCTGATGACTAGCTGGCCTAGGGTGACCAGACGTCCCGCTATTTAGGTGTTTGTCCCGCGTCCCGATATTTCGCTCCACCGGCCTTTTTTTTTTGCTCCACCGGCAGCACTCGGCTTTTTTGTTGTTGTTGTTGTTTCTCTGCCGGCGGACCCCTCACCCCAATGTGTCCCGATATTTTCTTCCTCTCATCTGGTCACCCTAAGCTGGCTTAATGGTCAGGTCATGGTCTTAGTTTCAGCCAGCCTGGTCATCCCAGAGGTTTCTCTGGCTGCAGCCTCAATCTCTCCGGCATGCTCCAATTGTTCCTTTCGAGGTTCTGTCACTACAGTGGAGGGGAGAGAGGAGGTAAGGTAGGGGGACACAGGCCCACCCTTTCCAGCAGGTCCTGGCCCGCTTATTGAGCTACCCCAAATTTTGTTTATCTCTGGGTCACTTCCTACCAGTCTCGAGGTCTTCAGTTTGGGGCATGGTCACTGGCTTAGAAGACTCTCCTCAGTTTCTTAGCATGCTGATCCAACAACCTCTTTTATGGCTTTCAGCTCCCAGAGAGAAGGGGTGTGTGGCTGGGGATCCAAATCCAAGCCAGGCAGCCCCTGGGCCAGCAGCAGCAGCAGTTTAGGTGTGGGAGGGGGCTTAGGGCTGGGGCAGGGTGTTGTGGTGCGGGGCACCACTTATGGGAGGGGGGCAGCTCCCCAGCTCCCACCGGCATGTCCCTGCAGCTCCTATGTGGGGCGGGGCAGAGGGCTCCGCACGCTGCCCATGCCCGCAAGAGCCGCCCCTGCAGCTCCAATTGGCTGTGGTTCCCGGGCAATGGGAGTTGCAGAACCGGCGCTTGTGGTGGGAGCAGCACACAGAGCCCCGCTGGCCACCCCTCCCACTAGGAGCTTCAGGGACATGCCGGTCGGAGCTGGGCAGGGAGCCTGCCAGCCCCGCCCACCAACCCTCCCGACTCCAGCACCAGCGGGGATCCCGAGCCACTCGCCGCCACCCCCTTCTCCCCCCATCACGAGCAGCGGTCCTACGCCACCCCGCCCAGCCCCCGCAGTCCCCCCGGCCTAAGTTTTAGTTAGGAGTATATAGTAAAAGTCATGGACAGGTCACAGGCTGTGAATTTTTGTTTACTGCCCATGACCTGTCCATGACTTTTACTAAAAATACCTGTGACTAAAACACAGCTTTAAGCATGCAGCACCTTTCCTGGGCTACCAGTGTCCTTTTAAACTGTTCCTTCACTGGGACCATGCCCAGCACCAGTTGAGGGGTAGGTCCTCCTTAGCCTAGTATTGCTCTACTCCCAGCCCTGGTTCAGAGTGGAGTCTGTAGACCATGTCACAGACCCCTATTATCATGTTACCTGAACCCTGTATCCCTTCAATGTATGTATCCTCACAACACACCTCTGTGAGGTAGGGAAGTACTGTTATGTCCATTTTACAGATGGGCAATAGAGGCCCTGAGAGGCTAAGGCCCAGATTCTCAAAGATATTTAGGCACCTAACTTCCATTGAAATAAATGGAAATTAGAAGCCTATATCCCTTTGAGGATCTGGGCCTAAGTGACGTGTCTAAGGTCACACAGAAAGTCTGTGACAGACCTGGCAATGAATCCCAGTCTCCCAATTCCCAGACAGTACCTTAACCACCAGACCATACTTCCTCCACTGCATTTTTGGCCTTTACTCCCTCCCCCAAATTCTGCAACGTGTTCTCAGCATCACCAACTATGAGCTATTTTAAACCCAGTAGTTGGAGAGTGAAATGTAAAGTCAAGGAGCCTGTCAAGGCTGATTCCCCACTCTGGCACTTCGAGTGCAGAAGATGGGGGCCTGTAAGGATTTTAAAAATTAATAACTGTCACTCCAAGCTTGTATTAAAATCCCAAGGTTACAGCTTTTCTCTGACCTTGGCTTGGTAAATGCTGCCAGCACCCACATGCAAAACTCCTTTTTGGAACCCAGGAAGGCGCACTTGGAAATTCCTTCCTGTGGGGTACCCTCAAGCCCTTTCACTCCCCTCCTGCCCAAGGTAAGAGCTGAGAAAGAAAACAAAGGAAATTAGCTGTTGCCACCAGCTAATTAAACAACATATGCACAAACCTCTTAGGACACCAAAAGTCCATTCCTGTTCTTAAAAATGGTAAAATTTTATTAAAAACAGAAAGAAAATACATCTGGATCTTTGCTAGATTTTAAAAGAGCAATTCCAAAATTAAGCACCCAAAATAGCTTTTTGGGGGGTTAATCTTAAAGGTTACAAGCAAACAAAAGCATCCAGGGTTAGCACAGAGGAGTTCACTAGCCATAAGTAATAAACAAAAATAAACCTAATTGCGTCTTTCTAAACATTTCTGATCGACATACACATCTGGGGGTTTCAAATAAGTAGTTCTAGTATGATCTGATGATCTATCATCATATCTGGCTTAAAGCTTCTCATAGCATAACTGCTCCCTGTTCCCCTCTTTCCCGGAGAACAACAACAGACAAAGGGACGTTTTTTCCCCCCAATTAAAAAAGTTCTAGCCTTCCTATTGGCTCTTTTGGTCAGGTGCCCAAACCCTTTCCTTTATCTGGGGGACTTTTTTAACCCTTTACAGGTAAAGCAAGCAGAGAACAGCCACCAAGAGGAACTTTATAGTTAACTGGTTGGCTGGGTGTCCATAAAAGGGAGCTACCCTCCCTCCCCCATTTATCACAGAGCCCTTCATAGGAAAAGCCCTACCGGCAACTCCCTCCCATTTAAACTGGGGTGGCTGCAATGTGAGTACCTCCAAGTATCACCAATGTCAGTACTGCAGTTGGAGAAAAGTGATCTCCCAAGTAGGCAGGACCCAGACCAGGTTCTGTAATCAGAAACAAATATGTAGTCAATTCAGATCATAGAGCTCTATCTTGGCTATTTATTTAATGCCCTGCTGAGTAAGTGAGTACGTGCTTTCTGCATTAGCTTGATCTTCCAAGTGGTGAATAGGAGTAGTCTAATCTCAAGGTGACAGAAGCATAGATAAAGTTTGTGAATCTAAGTATGAAAGAAAGGACACAACCTTCCGGTCAAGTGTAGAAAAATGTTATCATGGCCACAGGTGCTATTTGATCATATAAAAGCTGCTGAAGATATAGCAGGACCTTTAGATTTGAACACTAGTAAGAAACAGTAGGCTGCTCAAGGGGGTTGATATCTCTGCTATATCCTCTGGTCGCTACTCCCAACCACTAACATCATTTTGGTCTTATTCAGATTGCCCTTATCCATGCCCAATTTCAATCAGGACTGGGTAAAGTCCTCATCTATATCCTCTGGGTAAGATGAAATGAGGACATGGCATACTGAAGACACTGTAACCTGTGTCTCCTCATTAACATAGAAATGGACACACATATACAGTAAACAAGAAGGAATCCTACAAGATTGTTCTTCCATCCTCAGGGCTAATAGTTCAAACTACTATCTAGAATTAAACAGAAGGAAATGGAGCCACTTAATAGTGCCCATCCACTTGGACCGCAGGCAAATCAACAATAACTCATAATCAGCATTATCAGAGGCAGCTGCTAGATATAATTATATCAGCTTGGTACACTTGATCTTCATCCATCTCCAGATGGAGCTCATCAGCAGGTGCAGTCTCTGTAATGTGTTGTGGATGCAGATTGACAAGGCTCCAGGAAATCTGAGGCACCCAACCTATTCTGAGTTGTCTCAGTTTACCCCCAAAGGAAATATTTGAAAAAGTTTGATAATTGGCCAGATTGTCAAGAAATGGTTTCTTGGGCAGAGTGCTTTCTTAAGGATGAACTGCCTCCTTGTCCTGACAAACTCAACCAACAGTGGACTCCAGTTTCTCCTGACTGATCTTCTCCTTCCAAGAACCTGGATCCAAATCACAGATTGTGGAATGAAATTCTTCCAACAACCTCCAAGAGGCAGACAGCCTGAAACTTGACTAGAGAACACTCTGCAGTTGTCTGCCCCCACCACAGATGCAAACAGCTCAGCCTGAATCTGACCTCAAGGTAATATTAAAATTTCTTATAATGTAAGGGGCTCAAACTAGCCACCAAGTGGAGACAATCCAGATGAATCAGGTTCTCCACCATTCAGAAGAATTTTTTTATGCATGATTTCGTGGATGCTACATTGGGGGCAAAGAGGCTTTTCTTGGTCTCTTGCACAACCGTTTCACAGAGTTCAAAAAAGTCTTAATGGTGTAATTGTTTAGCTTTCATATTACTCCTTATCATATGAAGCTGTTAAACACTAACTGATTTTTATTAACTGTTGTTATTAATACAAACCATTCTTTCTTCAGTTTGGAAAAGAGATTCCTAATGATTCCCAACATTCTGTTCGCTTTTTTGACTGCTGCTGCACATTGAGTGGATGTTTTCAGAGAACTATCCACAATGATGCCAAGTTCTCTTTCTTGAGTGGTAACAGCTAATTTAGACCCCATCATTTTATATGTATAGTTGGGATAATGCACAGTGGAAAACATAATCATCTGCAAATGTTACCACCTCACTGTTTACCCCTTTTCCCATATCATTTAAGGTTGCAGAGTCAAGGACTGAAAAGTTAGGAAATGTCAAATTGAGGTTACCTGTGCAACCTTTTGTGTGTATACATAATAATGCAGTCTTTAATTACATGATTACATACTATTTTTTTCTACTGGATCCCTGCCTCAGTTGGTGCACAGATTGGATGGTGCTTACATAAGCTTGGAAGGATAATGTGGATTTGACAAACTGATGAAAGAAGACTTCTGCTCCTTCTTGAAGTTGTTTCTTGACCCTTGTAAGTTCTTTCTGCCTGGCCCAAGTCACCAGTCTGCTCAGGTCAGGGGATATGATGTTCTTTTTTCCCCACCTTCAAACAACAAACAGCTTTTCTAGTTTTCATTTGTTTTAATATTGTCTCTTTGTCCTTGAGATTGGAAAGTGAGGAAATCAAAGAGCCATCATTTGGAGTCTTTCCTTGTTCAACTCCGGAGGGGATTCTATAACATGTCTCTGTATATACAGAGACTTCTGTGAGTAATTTTAACAAAAATAGTACTACAAATATAATCAGGTCAGGCAGTTCCTTGCCTGCTGGCACCCTGTGGATTCTTATTTGATTTACCCAGTAGTTCCAATTTCTGTCCAGTGCCATAATCGCTCTTATGATTATTTTGTTTTTTGCTGCACTTTTTGTAGTCTGCTTTTAAATTTTGTCCGTGTTGTTTCTTTGAGTTTCTCTAATGTTTTCCCCGCATGCACTGATATCGAGGTGTCAATATTTGTATGACGCCTAGCACAATGAGGCTCTGGCCCAACCTACCAAGGGATGTCGTGGAGTCTCCGTTACTTGAAATCTTTACATCATAACTGGAAGTCTTTCTAAAAGATATACTGTAGCTCAACCACAAGTTTTTGGGCTTGTTGCAGGAATTACTGGGCAAAATTCTATGGTCTGTATTAGACAGGAGCCAGACTAGATTATCACAACGGTGTCTTCTAACCTTAAAATACATGAATCTATAAATCCTTGTTTGAGATTCCTAGTCTATAAATTAATAATATATCTCAAGCTGATCCTACATCAAGTTGTGAATCATCTTTTCTATTATTTATAGTGCAGTAGCTCCCATAGTGTGGTAGGCATTGCATAATCATATGGGAAGATACAGTCCTGGCCCCAAAGAATTTGCACTCTAAAACACACAGATGTTGGGGAAAGAAAGAAAACATACAAGCATAGTGGTCATGGAGATGATTACCACACATCATTTCAATTCCTTTTTAAAAAAATGTTTTATTTCATATATTTTACTAACATTATAAACACTCAGTATTGGGGTTCATTTGGGGAAACACTCATTGGCCACTCTTTAAGTAGGTAAGGGATTACAGTGATAGCTGCCAACGAAGTCATAGAAACTCCAGTAGCTAATGAGAATAATTGTCATCCAGGACCAACAGATATTGTGATAAAACACACTCAATGCTGACTGCTTTCTGGGTGCTCTTGCTAGTCTTATGTGACCCATGATTTCTTTTTGGCTTGAAAAGCCACTAACTGCCCTAATGGGCAGATCTTTACAATCCTTTGAACAAGAGCATCTGTATGCCCCGAAACCATACTCTCATACTGGGGTTTTGGTCTCACTGGTACCTTTGTGTGCCAGATTCATGACTAGTTGTTGAAGAGCTTTTGGAATTCCCATCCTTGAGCCTCTCAGTATGTAATATGCATCGTCTGCCTCAATGGACAATGCAGCAGTGACCTGTTCTGAGTTATGAAGAAAGATCATGCCCCCATGAAGGGTTATGGATATTTACTGCAAGTCCCACTGTTCAGAAGGCAAAGATTGTATTGCTGCCTTCATAGCTGGGTCCTCTCAGGCAGCTTTCTCAAGGAGATCTGAATCTGTCAGCTGGTGTGTTGTAGGGCAGTGACTCATAAAGGTATTTTACTTCCTCAGCTACAGTCTAGCAGAAATGAAACTTGGCATTTCAAGATTTTGAATTTCAAGATTTTTGAATCTGTCCATTTATACTGCTCCATCCTTGTGGATATAAGTGCTGTGAATTCAAGCAAAGTAAATTTAATTTTGCTCTTTATTGGGTTAGTTTTATAATCCTAACATATTTTCCTTGTTGTGACAATAGTTTTTCTTTATCTACTTTATTGCTGCTTTCCCCTGCCCCGATGTCATTTGGCACCTTTGCTACTGCACATTCTCTGAGCTACTCATCTTGAACTGATTCCAGTAACTTGTTGCTAGAATCTGTCCATACACTGATGCTCAAAACAAAGGTGACTGCTGCACATTTCCTGTTAATCTCTATTGTCCTCAAAACAAAGATGGCTGCTGCACTGCTGCACTGCTAAATTCTGGAAACACAGCATTTAAGAAACAAGTCTATCTCAGTTCTGCAAGAGGAAGCAAATGAATAGTGTCCTCTCTTTTCATCCTTGCAGGCTGAGGCACATAGTTTTGATGTGGTAGTGACTGCAGATTTGTGGTGCCTTATGGTACTGGATGATTTCTGTGTTTTCCCCTCTCCCCTCTTTCCCCCCCCGAGTCATAGGTTGAATCCTTCTTGGTAGCTGTAGAATCTAGTAGAACATACACACACACACAATGTGGGTGTGCAAGTATCATAGTGTTGTATTAGCACAATTGCAGAAGCTAACTTTTTGAGAAAAAATTGTACAAGTGCAACTGTCATTGAAGACCATTGGAGGAAAATTTTGCCTATTGTTTGTAACGTATTGAAATTATAACATACAATCTTTCAGGAGAAAAAAAAATCTTTCTGACTACATTTGGTGTGTGTGTGTGTGTGTATATATATATATAATTTTTTTTTTTTGCCAAAGGACTTGTATTATTTATATTTTGAGAAAATTTATCATATTATTTACCCTGTCCTATTCAATACAGAGTTAATTTTAAAATGCTGGTATTGATACTGAATATACCTAACAGTTAGTAGTTGATGAATATCCCAGCATCTCAGTTTTCTGTTTGAATCTTAGGATATGGCCAGGGCTTAAGGTCCTGCTATGAAGGACATGAAATAATAATGAAGTTCCTATTTTGTGAACAAAATCTCTTTACAGAGAGAGCTCTCCTTTTGCTTTGGCTTTTTTTGCCTTTTTTATCAATATTAATCCGAATACATTCAGTTGCCATTCCAATAAATATCCCTGCTAGGAAACTTTTTTTCTTTTCTTTTGCACTCTCATCTATAAAACTTTTTTTATGTCGTCAGGAAAAAGGATTTGGGAGATTCATGCATGTTATCTGTCAATCAGATTTCAAATACTAGTATTGTTAACTTGTAGTAATGCAAGTGAAATACAAAAGAAGAGAAATTATTATGTGCATTATTATTTTTTGACAAGATAGTATAAGCATATATTGCCTTTAAAAAATTCCTCTGGATTACTGAACCCATAATTTTTCTATCTGTATAGAAGCAATTTCTTTTAGAAAAAATTGAGTTAATTTAGTGGTTTTTGAAAATGTTGGATTGATAGTCCTAGAAAATCTTCTATTGTTGTATGCAGTGGTGCTGTAGCCATGTCGATCCCAGGATATTAGAGACGAGGTGGATGAGGTAATGTCTTTTATTGGACCAACTTCTGTTGGTGAGAGAGACAAGTTTTCGAGCTACACAAAGCTCTTTCTTCAGGTCTGGGAAAGGTATTTAGCTGTGACACTCCAAGTACAAGATCAAACAGATAGTTTAGCACAAGTAGTTCATCCATAGGTGCTGTGGTGTTTTTGTCTTTTATCATCTTTCTGTGTGAGTTCATCAGAAGCAAGTTCCCCACAGATGAGGACACACCAACTTAAAGTGGCACCAGACCCTGCCAGAACAGCAGATGCAAAACCTGCAGACATATCTCCACTACTACAATGATCAACACCCTCCACAACACATCTTTCAAGATCCATCGGTCCTACACATGCCTATCACAACATGTGGTGTACCTCATCCAGTGCACTAAATGCTCCAATAAAAACTATGGGGGTGAAACCAGACAATCACCCCCCTCTTGAATGAACTCTCACAGGAAAATGATAAAAGACAAAAACATCACTGTACCTATGGGTGAACACTTTTCACGAAGTGCTCACTCTACAGCTGACTGATCAGTTCTCATCCTCAAAGGAAACCTGCACGACACTTTCAAAAGACAAGCTTGGGAGCTTACATTCATAACCTTGCTCGACACTAAAAATCATGGTCTTAATAAAGACACTGGATTCATGGCTTATTACAACAGCCTGTAACCCGCTATCCCTCCCCCCTTTTTCTCCTATGACTAAAGGTGTGTTAATGGGCCACCATTTTGAATAGTCCCTTAGAATATGTGTTAACTACTTATGCTAAACCATCTATTTGATCTTGTATTGAACTGAGACACTCTGAGGGAAAGTCAGCCTTCATTTTGTGGTGCAATGTGTACACTACAGTTTATGTTGGCATAATTTGTCACTCGGGGGGAGGGGTGAATAAATCGCGTATTTATTCACCCCTCGTGGTGTATATCGTGGTGTAAGTGACGTAAGTTACACCAACATAAGTGCTGGTGCGGACAGTGCTATGTCACCAGGAGAGCTTCTCCCGCTGACATAACTACTGCCGCTCCCCGGAGCTGGAGTAGGTAAGCCAATGGGAGAGCTCGCTCCCGTTGGCTTAGCGTGGCCACATTAGAGAGCTTACAGTGGCAAACTCTCTAGTGTAGCCGTGCCCTGAGTCGACCTAAGTTACGTAGACATACAGTCACTACTGTAATTGAATTGGTTTTATATGTCCACACTACACTCCTTGTTTCGATGGTGCACGTCCTCACCAGGAAGGCTTGCTCCAATTTAACTGCTAGTGTGGGGCATAGTGGGATGGTTTCTGGGAGGCAGCAACAGTCTATGTAAGCAGCGCAATACCTGCACTGACACTGTCTCGACCTAACTACATCACCTTAGGTGCTTTGCCTCCTGTGGAGGTGGAGTTATTAAGTTAGAGTGTTGGACGAATTACATGGGTGGGAGCTACATTTTAGTGTGTAGATGCTTACAGAGTTAGGTCGACGTAAGCTGCCTTACATAGACCTAACTCTGTCATGTAGACCAGACCTGAGTACCTTTCGCAGACCCGAGGAAGAGCTCTGTGTAGCTTGAAAGCTTGACTCTCTTACCAACAGAAGTTGGTCCAATAGAAGATATTACCTCACCCACATTGTAGTCCTAGAAAATGAAGTCTGCTCAGTATCTATGTAAAAGATGTAGCATGGGCACCGCCAGTGAAAGCTTCCCCACCAGTGTTCCTAAATTCTGAACTATAGGGACCCAGTGAAAGGCTCATTCAGTTTCCATGCCCATCTGACATTGGCCTCTTTGCCCAGATGTCCAATAAGGGTGCCAATTAGTGCAGTGGTTATTATTATTTAAGATTAGAGACCTTAACCAAGAGATGGGCCCCATTGTGCTGGGCACTGTACATACACATAGTAAGAGATAGCCCTGTCCTTAAAAGCTCTAAATAGACAAAACAGACAAAGAAACTATTATTCTCCCCATTTTACAGATGGGGAACTGAGGCCAGAAAGATTAATTGACTTGCTTAAGGTAGCACATTAAATCTCTGACAAAGCAAAGTTTTCCAGAACCCAGGTATCCACCTAGTTCCTTAACCACAAGCCCGTCCTTTCACTCTGTTGTGAAATAGGTACCTACCTTCCCATTTAGAATCGGACTGAGAAAACAACCATTTATCCCACATAGACCATCAAACAAATGACAACTTTCAGTCACTACTGGCTTGGATGGAATGTGAAGCAGTAACCTGGGTCTGAAAGTCTCCCTCTTTTATTACCAGTCCAAGAGCTATCCAGTCCCCAGAAAGCAATTTACCTGCCCATCTTTCTCCATGAAAAAGACAAGTTTTCAGGTCTCTTTTATTTTTCTTCTGTATTTAATGTTGCCACAAGTTAAATCTTCAGTATTTTTTTCTGTTTGAGTTATAAATAGTGATGCATGATTCAGTTGTTGACTTACTTAGCCGAGTAATAATTTTGACCATCCCTCTATGTCTGACTTGAAAGCATAAAGCCATTCATTTCATCCTGCAGAATTAGGATTAGTTGTCTCGATAATGCATTTAATTGAGTACCATCAAAAGTAGCCACAGGGGAAAGTTCTGATGACTGAGGTCTGAGTGCGGGGTGGGTTTTGTACTGAGGGAAGCAATAGCCATAATAATACAGATGCTGTGTTTAGATTTAAAAGGGTTTTAGTCGAAAAATAAGCCTTAATCTATATTCACACTAACCACTTCCATTAACAGCTGCTGCATCTACATTCGTATGGTTTTCATTAGTGTGGTTGTTTAGCACAAAGGGTCAAAAACATCAGCTGAAATCTGTTCAGTTACACCAGTGATAAATTTGACCCAAAGACAGCTAATCCCATGAGGATCAGTCTTATTTTTTCATTCTTTTATGCAATAATTGAGTGTAAATACAAGACTGAGAATAGTGAAATCTGCTTGTAATTATCTCAGTTATGGTGCAACTCTGTTTATTGAGACAAATCCTGATGTCCTTGCTCACTTTTTTACTCACGCCTTTATCAGGCAAAACTCTCATCACAAAGTAGAGGTGGAGAGGGAGAAGAGAAGCTGCCAGTATTCTGTGAGTGGGGGTGAGAGTAAGAGCGAATCCCTGCTCCTAATCTTGCTGCAGCTATTCCCTGCAGAAAGAGGGAGAGGTGCTGGACTTGTCTTGCTACCCCTGCTTCCCTTTGGCTTCAGATACTGTCTAGCAGAGACCCTCTCGCACCAATAAGCACAGCTACTAGTGCCCTCCCTCTGTAACTGCAGTGAGCAAAGAGACCCAGATGCTACACCCGGGATGAAGAATAATCTTTTGCCCGATTGAGCCTTTCCTATTATAATGAGACTGCTCATAGTGATATTTTTTGTGGAATAATAATAATTAATATTGTTGTTGCCCTTAGAGGCCAGAGTCCCATTGTGCTAGGCACTGTACAAACAAAAGAGACAGTCCCTGTCCCCAAAGAGCTTGCAACCTACATATAAGGCTATAGGTGAACAAAACAGATTGGGGGGCCCAGAAAAATAGTAAGATGATACTGGTGAGCATGAAAATCAGTGGTTTCAGCAAACCAGCTGCCTACCATTATTAAGGATTTGTGGGGGCGTATTTTGTACACATCATGCCAGATAAGTGTTTTAAGAAGGAATTTGAAGGGAGGACAATAAGGTGGCTTTGCAGATATTTGTGGGGAGCTCCTGTCATTCATGAAAGGCAGAATGGGAGAAAGTTCAAAGGTGCATATTGGAAAAAATTAAAAATGGACAATTACAGCTAGCTTCATTTAAGGAACTTAGGTGGGAAGCGACCTCTCAATACCATGTAAGAGATGATAGCTAGGTCAAGGATAGGCTGTGAAGGGCCTTAAAGATGACTACAAGTAGTTGGATTCACTGGAGAAGAGGAAACTAGTGAAGGGATGCGAAGAGTGGAGGAATAAAAGTAGAAGATTCTATTCTATTTACTATGATCAAATCCTAAAGTCTGTACTTTGTTTCTACTAACATCTGTATTGAGGCAAATTCCCAATGAGGTAGCACTAAATGAGTGAACACTGAATAAAAAGGGCTTCAGGATTTGGTCCTCCTTGAGGCCCACTAACGCTACATTCGTACATGTCGACCTGCAAATTATTTGTCCTCCTTGCAGGGGCAGCCGGCATGAGGGAAATCATTGCGTGAGGCCATTACACCCAGCATATGGGTGCACAAACATACTGCCTTGACAGCATGGATAAGGGCATATTTGGGTAACAATTCTACGTGGAGCAGATTTTTGGATCATATTGTGCTTTTTAAAAGTCTTAGTATGCATAATCTAATTGTAATTTTGCAAAACTTTCATGACACATTCTAATAGAATCTTTCTTTGTTGTTTTAAGATTGTATCCTAGCTTTTTCTCATACATAATTTAAGTCTTTTAGGCCCAGCACCTGAACTCATCCCCTGGCCTTAGGCAGAGGACAGGTACGTAGAATAGGAGGAAACTTTCCTCTCTGGGCTGAAACCTCTGTTTCATGGCGGTTACTCTAACCCAGTGGCTGGAGGAGCCTCCTAAGACTCTTGTACAGCTCCCCATCCTGTGGGGGAGTGGGAGGACTGCTCCAGGAGCCCTCTGGCCCTGCCCTTCCATAGCACTTTCCTGCCCTCTCCCATCTCTTGTGTGTTGCCACTCAGGGAGCTCACCTTGAGCAGGGCTTCACACTATAGGGAGTATGCACTCCCATGCCCTCCTCATCCTTTGTCTTCACCTCTTTTGTGCACTATAACTGCATTTGATGCAGTTATAGTGATTACTTGCATCTGAAGAAGTGAGGTTCTTACCCACGAAAGCTTATGCTCCCAATACTTCTGTTAGTTTTAAAGGTGCCACAGGACCCTCTGTTGCTTATAACTTCATTAGTTCTTCTGCAGGGGGATCCTCCACACCCATGAAGAAAGAGACTCGATTTGCCTCTTAATGCATTTCCTTCCCTGGTTGAAGTAAATAGCAATCCCATAAGAGAGAACCTATGCTGTATAAACTAGTGCTCTCTGACACTGAGTCCTATCTGAATTAAGTTTCTAGTGTAGAGAGAGAATGATCAACTAGTGAGGCAAGATTATACCCCTAGCAAGTAGGACCTCGAAAAACATTTTGATTGCTACGTTAACCACCAGTGTCAGGAACACAGTGCATACCAATTCATGACAGGCTGAAGTCATGTTAACAATTAACATATTGGGTTCTGTGATTGTCTTTAAGGAAATCTGCACTTTGTAACTGTAAATAGAGTGGTGAAAAAAGAATAAATATTTACACGAGTAATAGTAGTTGTAGAGTAGCTTTATTGCCCTTGCACCCGTTTTCCTTCCTGCTAAAGTGCTCTGGACACTGTACAATTATTAGCACAATAAAATAGTTGGTTAATAAAGCCCACCATTTTAGAGTTTGTACCAAAAAAACAAGAACCCGAGGAGGAAGGTAATAAATACGAGGCCAGCAGAGTGCTTAAAACACTTACAGAAAAGGGGGGTAGATATTGTTTAAAAGCCCTGATGAAGGGGCTGAGATGGATGTAAAGAAGGAGTGACGTCTACACTATAGGGCTCATCACAGCAGAATTCACTCATTTAAGACTCCAAGACATAGTCATAAGAAATCATATGCTGTTTGAGCATAGCCACCTGCCAGGATGAGGCTAAAAGAGGAAGTCTTGAGTGTGGCCAAGATCAAAACTGTTAATACCAGCCGTGCCAATTTAAAGTAATTTAGCTATTTTGTATGTATCAGGTATAAGGAGCACAGGAATAATCATGATTGTTCAACCTAGTGAGTAAGCGTGATGCAAGCAATTCAGATGAACTGCTGGAATTCCTGTTAAGAGGAAATTACAACAATCAAACCTGGTGGTCATGAGGGCATGTGTTTTGTTTTTGTGAAGTTGCCACAGATTAGAAAAGGAAGCAGCCACTGTAAATTGCATAACCAGTGGGGAGAAAACAAAAACTTTCTGACACGTGCTTTCCATAGAAGCGATGCCAAGTTTTTAAATCTGGCTCACTGTCTCCAAGCATGTATCCTCAATATGCAGGTTATGAGGAAAAAGAGCATCTTCGTAACCATGACCTCTAACTGCTGACAAGACTTTGGTTTCATGTGGGGAGGAGAAGGTGGTTCTGATGCATCCAAACATTTTGTAAAGACTAAACTTGCAGGCATCCCAGAGCAAGAATGATACAGTTGTGAGGCATCAATACACTCATGGTGCTCTACCCCATGGTGTGAAATAATCTTACCAATAGGACTAAACATGGGAGACAGGTTAGATCTTTGAAAGTTATCACATGTCTAATCTCTCAGTGATTACACAGATGTGCATCAAGATCAGATGAACATGATCTTCTAGGCACAACTGGAACTAGAGGACAATTCCAGACCCAGCAGCAATGATCGTTAGTCACTGAAGCAACAACCCATGCTCAGTTGTATCAAAAACCACTGAGATGCCTGGTGTGACTAAAATGCATAGGTGACCAGGATCGAAAACCAATAGGAAATTGTTTATAACCCTGGCAAATATAGTCTCAACTCCAAAGGAAGGCTGGAACCCACAGAGGTTGGCATTGATGTTCAAATATAGCTGGAACTGCTCATCTTCTCCAAAGAAGAGTTTGCAACTGAGCAATACTTATCAAATATTTCAGCATCGAGAAATGGTATTTTGAATAGGGGATGAATCTCTTAAGATTTTAAAATGGTGCAAGCCGTCCCATTGGAAAGCAAGTCTTTGAAATGCTTATCAATAGTGGCATTGCAGCCACCCAACTTGCTTTAAGTGGTCAAGTTGAACTTGGTATATTCAGGAGACTGTGGACTTCCTTATCAGTAACTGAGGGGAACTGAAGTAGGAGGAGATAGTGTGTTCTGTTGGAAGCAACAACTCTTGCAACCAGAAACCTCACAGAAATCAGCTGGAAACTGACAACTTTGCCATGAAACATGTTGCAAACTTGTTACAGTGATCAGACTGAATGAATACTGAGAGTGAGAAGCAGTCTGAATAATCAGATTAATGATTACTGAAGTTCAGTTGCATGGTATTTAGCATATGAATAAATCCCATATTACAGCAATAGATGGTGGAAATGTTTTGAAGTTCTGTTTTCATTTATTCTGGATGAGGACAGAGTTGAAGAGAATTGTCCAAATAAGGAAATATTCATCTTAATCCTGATAAAAACAAATCTCTCCTTAAAATTTGCAGCAACCCAGTGCCTACAGAACACTGCAGCTAATAACGGCCAGGCATGAGGAGAAATGAGGCCACTGATCTGCTTGTCTCCTATACTGAGATGGTTATTTTCTGTCAGCATTAGCAAAACATGTCTACCTATTATCCCTTATGGACATCCAGCCTTATATCACTAAACTATCTGAGAAATCTGTCATAGGTGCAGTGATGAAAGTGGGCGGGTACGGGCCAGTACGGCGTACCAGTAAGAAGCTGGTACCGGCGTGTACGCAGCTGACGTTAAAGCTGCCCCTTTTGTCCCCCCCGCCCCCGTCGGCTACCAGCAGGGCCGCCGACACGGGGGCACAAAAGGGGCAGCTGCCCTGGGTCGGTGATTTAAAAGGGCTACTGCGGCAGTGGCTGGAGCCCCGGGCCCTTTTAAATCCCTGCTGGGGCCCTGGGCGGCGCAGCCAGGCAGCGCGGATGGGGACGCTGACCCCCAGCCCTGCCCCTTCTGCCCAAAGCCCCACCCCTTCCAGGGGCCCAGAGCTGGGCCTCTGTACCTGTAAAAATGTAATATTCCTTTCAAAACCTCATCCAAAAGAGGAGAGGAAACAGAATATGCAGAAATGGGGGGAAAGACTAGTCAGGTGTGGGCACACAGTTGGTCTAAAAAGGCATCAGTTCACATGATCTGGCCACTGCTGCTGTTAGAGCTTTCTCCCCTGCAGCTCTTGCCCTTTGGAACACTCTGCTTTATATCTTAGTACCTAGTCAATTGCCCATCTCATTTCAAATAGCATCTGAAAACAACTCTTTCCGCTTGCCTAAACCTCTTACTTTCTATCTCCATCTGTGTTTATTATTTAACAACTCAGTAATTGTATCCTTTAACTCTTTCAATGAGTTAGGAATTCATTGTGTATGATGGCATTGTATAATGTCAGAACTTTCCATTTTCCTCCCAAGTAAAGAGATCGTTTCCATTGTGGGTAGAGTCACTGAGCCAGGATCTGATCTCAGGTAAAACCAGTATCAATCTGGAATGACTGCATAAAGTCAGTGGAGTTGCACTGGATTTACTGTGGTGTCACAGAAATAAAAATCTGGCCTGTTTCCCCCACTTTGTGTGTGAAGTGCGTTTTGTTAGCAGTAAATGGTGCCTTCTTGCCATTAACTTCAATGTAGCATTACACTGAAAATCCCCATTTATTTATTTTTCATTAAGGGCTATAGCCTCAGTTGCACTGTGTGGCACAAATGATAGCAAAAGTGTGGTTAAAATCATACAGTTGCGTCCAAAGTGCCACGTGAAGGGAAACGCTGGCAATTCGGGTTCCTCCCTATCTTCCAAAGGGAAGAATACAGCAAATTCCTGCACTCTGCAAAGTTGCACAGTTCTGATAAATCTTCCCCTTCTGGGCCACGATGGCACAAATCCTGTCTCCTCTCCTGTGGGTGCAGAGGACCTTTGGGGAGCAGAGCCACTTTGCTGTATAAGGCATGGGACAGGGTTTGGGGAGGCCATTCTGGAGGTGCATACCCCTCTGCAGTGTATCCCTGAGAGTATTGTGCAAGGGTGGTTCTGGAGAGGACTGTGGCCAGAGCAGGCCACTCCATTGTTTGGGTGTTTCCTCTCCCATTCCACTCACAGAGTCCCCCAGCTACTTACTCAAGCTGGGTTCTCTGGAGAAGATTTTTGGCCTTTATGTGTGAATGGTAGGTTCTGGCTCTAGAT
Source organism: Emys orbicularis (assembly GCF_028017835.1). Lineage (NCBI taxonomy): Eukaryota > Metazoa > Chordata > Testudines > Emydidae > Emys > Emys orbicularis. Next base: position 26,615,366 of record NC_088685.1, on the reverse strand, counting down.
TTCTATTTTTCTGTGGAACAAGAAATATATTTGACAGGATGAATCACCAGGCTGGTTTCACAGCCTTGTCTTGCTTACAACTATCCTTCATGCTGACATTAGTAAGAGGAAAGGCAGTGTTGGAAGTAGCCTGAGGAGAAGGGAACAATGCTGAGATTGGTCAGGAGTTGTAGTTATTACCAGGGCACGACAGGGAATTTGTTAAGCAGCTTAGTAAAAAAATAACAAGAACATTGGTCTGTTATTTCAGATTACGCCCACAGTTCTTCACTTGCCCAGTGTTTTTGCTTCCTGTATTTTTCCATTTTTATATATAATATGAATGATACGGTATGTGTACTTATATGAACAACAAAGGAATAGATTGTGACTCTCATTCATGGTGAGGAGCAGTGGGGATACTCATCTGAAGCTATGTCTATGCTACCACGGGATTGATGCTCTGGCGATCAATGCACTGGGGCTCAGTTAGTGGGTCTAGTGAAGACCCGTTAAATCAATGGCAGAGCACCCTCCGGTTGACCCCGGTATTCCACAGGGAATGAGAGGAGTAAGGTAAGTTGACCGGAGAGTGTCTCCCGTCGACTCAGTGCGGTGTAGACACCGCACTAAGTCGACCTAAGATACGTTGACTCCATCCTCAGTGTCTGCTAGAGGTTTGCAATGTGGCACAAAGGCACTGCTCAAGGAATAAGGTACTACTCAAGAGGAGTAAAGGTATCAGAATTTGCCCCACTGGGATTCCTCATGTAAGAAAGTGCTCACCAACATAGGGTTGCCAATTTTGCTTGGATGTATTCCTGAAGGTTTCATCATGTCAGTCTTTAATTAAAGATTAATCTTTAATTCCTGGAGACTCCAGGACAATACTTAGGGTTGCCAACCCTCCAGGAAAGTCTTGATTTTTGCCCTGGTTGTATTAAGTACCTTTTTTTTTTTTTTTTTTTTTTTTTTTTTTTTTTAGTTTGCTGACACAGAAGTTTCAAAAATATTTGTTCAAGGCATATTACTTAGAAACAAAACATTATTATTATTTTTTTTTAGGATGATGTGCCATTCTCCAGAATATGCAACACTTGAACAACAGTGCTTGGATATTGACATACTAAAATGATTTGGAAGCAAATGAATAGATTAAACAAAAATTTTGCTCCACGAAAAGATTCTAATAGTGAGCGAGTGACCTTCTGCCTACTTGAAGAACTTAGCGGTTGTGCAGCTGTGCTCCACTGTTTCTGCCTAATACATATTAATGGATTTTCAGAGGGGGAAAAAAAACCATGTTTTGTAAACCATGATTATTGTGGCTTAATGTAAAAATGTTTTAATTTTAGAAAATTAAATGTGTTGGCAGCTAGTACATCCATTGCTAAGGATGGATTATACCTCTTCCATAATAATAAGAGATGCAAAGAAACCCTAGAAGGCTGAACTAAATCTCATGGCTAACTAGAAAACTCTATGAATAATACGTTTCTTACCAAAATTAATTGGATCTACAGCAACCAGAAGCCTCAGCGCTCACTTGATAGTCATATGACACTATTGAGCCTTACTGCAGATTGCAATTCAAATGTATTTTGCTAACAAAAGAACTAGAGGTTGAAAAGGAGATGGAAAAAATGAGTTGATATAATTACAGTAGAGGGTTATACCTGACGGGACTGATCAACTAGTTCGGTTCCCTGCATCAAATGGAGCAAAGCAGATAATGTACCATGTTTAACTGGACCAACAAATAAATGAAAATACATAAGATTTCAGTCCCAAATTATCGCTTCCTTACATGTTGGTTAAGTTTTACAGAAAGCATCATTTATGAAAGGTTTCTGTTAAACTATTCATTGCAATTAGCACGAATACAATACACAGAGAGGTTCACATTATATGGCAAGATGCATCAAAGGCTGCTGAAAGGTGTTTGAGACAGATCAGACAATCTGTAGTGGAACAAGCAGGTGAGCAAATACTAGGATCATGTATCACAGAGAGAGACAGGAAAGGAGTGTCTTGTTTCTGTGAATATGATGATGGAAGAGATTATGGATAGATATGTTGGGCCAGTTGTTTGCTCAAATACACTGGTATAAATCCAGAGCAACTCCATTGACTTCAATAATTACATCCACATAACCTAGAAAATAATTTTTCTTGGAAAATGGAGTTGAGGTTTACAGAAGAATGCTATTTCCTGAAGGGATTTTGTCTGCTTTACATATCTGAAGTGCATATGAATCAATGGGACTCTGTAAATAAATGGATACATTTAGAAATAATATAATTATAAATAAAAAAATGAGGATATGGAAATATCAAGAATCCAAATTAATAAGTCAAGTAAAAATGACATAGATGAATGAAAGAAGCCAGACAACATTCATTTTAGGCTCCTTATGAGTATAGCAAAGGAAGTTATACGTATTGGTAGTCATCTTTGAAAACTCTTGGAAAACAAGTAAGGTACTTGGGGACTGAAAAATATAGCACTATTTTTAAAAGGCAAAAAAGAAACAAACAAAGGAAATCAGCAGGCTGGTTAAAACACAAAAACAAGTAAAATAGCCAGTCTGTAAACAATTGTGATGGGAGGCAAGGAGAAAAATGTATTACTACTAGATTAGCCAGTATAGGGTTTTAAATATATAATGCGTCAGATTAACCCAACATAATTTTTTTCAGTATAAATTCACAAGCTTTGTGGAAAGGGGGGCATCCAAAGACAATACTGGGCCAGATATTCTGAGGAATATATGACTTTCTGACCAAAAGGCTCAATCTTGCCCTATTAAAGCATTTGGAATATCCACATTATCAACCTACCACAAAAGCAGGTGTGTATATTAACTTTGCCATATACAGTGGAACCTCAGAGTTACGAACACCAGAGTTACAAACTGACCAGTCAACCACACCCCTCATTTGGAACCAGAAGCACGCAATCAGGCAGGAGCATAGACTTTAAAAAAAAAAAAAAAAAAAGCAAATACCATACAGTAATGTGTTAAATGTAAACTACTAAAAAAATTAAAGGGAAAGTTTAAAAAAAAAAAGATTTGGCAAGGTAAGGAAACTGTTTCTGTGCTTGTTTTATTTAAATTAAGATGGTTAAAAGCAGCATTTTTATTCTGCATAATAAACTTTCAAAGCTGTATTAAATCAATGTTTAGTGGTAAAGTTTTGAAAGAAAACCATAACGTTTTGTTCAGAGTTATGAACATTTCAGAGTTACCAACAACCTCCATTCCTGAGGTGTTCATAACTCTGAGGTTCCCTGTACAATGTATGGGAGGTGCACTTGAGCCAAAAGCATATGTCTGACTGTGACAAACATTTAGAGCTATTGTCTCTCCCTTACGCATGTTTAAACTGGTGTAACTTCAATGATTTATGCTGGTTTAAATGAGAGTAGAAGCAAGGTTTTTTTGCCTACACAAAATTGATAAATTGATAGTTGTTCCACATGAGGATTATAATAATTCACAAAGAACACAAGAGATTGAAAATGGGCTTTTTTGGTATGGTAACGATTTTTACATAGGAAGCAAATGCAGAGCATGTTTTACCAGGTCTGTCTGCTAGATATTGGCAATACCTAAAGAAACTATGAGCCCAGTTGTGCCTTCAGTTACGTCTGTGCAGCACCATAATGTGGTTGTGCAACACAGGACAGAATTTGTCCCTAAGGCTTTGGGATATTCCTGGCTAATAATACTTTGTCCTATTGGTTGCACTATTTTACATGGTCATACTTGCAGCACTTATTTCATACCCAGTAAATCCTTTGAAACTGTGCCCCTTTTTCTGGGTGTCCAAAATGCTCTTGTTGCTGACACCTGTGCTGTCCTGGCAAAGTGACTTGCCAACAGTTATGACTTGCCCCTGGGACAAGCTGGTTTGGATACAATTATTATGGGATGGATATAGGGTGACCAGATAGCAAGTGTGAAAAATTGGGATGGGGGGGTGGGGGTAATAGGTGCCTATATAAGAAAAAGCCCCAAATATTGGGACTGTCCCTATAAAATCAGGACATCTGGTCACCCTAGATGGATACATGATGGAATGGGAAGGGCTGTAAACAAATAGAACTGTGAGAACTTGGGAAGCGGTATTGAGCAGAGATCCAGAGGCTTTAGTGCCATGTCTAGTATCACTCAGTAGACTTGCACAAAGAGATACACCTGTCACAGTCACTAACCACGCAAAGCTAGGAGGGATGGCTAACACTATGGGAGCCTGGCCAGATAAAGCAGGCTGTAGGGAAATGATGGAAATGGGCAGAGTAACAAGTAGCTCACTTGATGGGAAAGAGACTAAGTTTAAAAATGGGGAAAAGTTTGTTTAAAAGCAATATTGCAGGGGGGGGGGGAAAGATTTTGAGATGGGGAGGAAGGGGAAGGGTTGGCAGGTGATTTAAAACTGAACTTGCATATGAAATACAGAGCTGCCACCAAAGGCAGGTGCTACACTGGACTGTAGAAACACAAGTGCTAGGTGTTGGTCCAGGGAAGACATTATTTCTTTCTGTGCACTGGACACAACTAAGCACTGCATGAAATTTTGAGCACCCTGTTAGCAAAATAGTGGAGAAAATATCATATAAAATGAAACCAAAGTACTGCTATTTAGAACATGTGGCCCACAAGGAGTGATTAAGGGAAATTGTTATACATTTTTGGTAAAAGACAACAAAGGGGCCAATATAAAAATTACTGAAAGAACGGACATATTTGTTTATAAATACAGCTCATATCTCAAGTGTTGACAATAATTGGATGTCAACAATCTACTGAGTGTTCACTATATAGCACTTAATGATTATATTTCTCCACTTCCGTTCTTCTTTCCTGTCTGTTTTTATTCCTTTTTAAGGTTTAAATTAATCTCTGGACTTCAAATTAATTTGGGCACAATAGATGAAAAAGACTTGTCTATGCTTCCACCAGTTCAGGATTGTTTCCCCACAGTATATTCTTCAATGCTTCACATTAGTGACCTGATTAGGGCCTTGTATTTAGTGTTGTCATTTACACTTGTGCAGAGTGAGGGCACAGTAGGTGTTAAAGGCAATCAGATCAGAATGGTAGCGTTTTAATCCTGTGTTGCACAGATGTAAATGACTACACTAAGCACAGGGGAGTGGAGAATCGGGCCTTATATTTTTCCAGTGGGTTTTCAGTTGCATACAAAGGGAAGTTTTGCTTTTGACTTAGATGGGAGCAGGTTGTGAATGAAAGACTATATGAACCCGATCCTGCAAGCTGAGGAGCACCTTCCACACCCATGAAAGTCCATGGAGGTTGAGGGCATTCAGTACTGTTCAGGAGGTGCTCAGCTAACCAGGTTAACTTGAATTCAGTGTGTGTGATGGGGTGAATCCCTTATAGAACTGGGAGTGAGAAAAAGAGTCAGCCAAACTGTCAATCACCCAGAGAGACGGTAAGGACTTCTCTGCAAAGGGTTCTAGGTACAGGAGCCCTTTATAAAACACCTGGCTCTCTCCCAACTAGAGAGTTAGAGTTGAAGAGCTGGTGAGGAAGGGTCATCTCCGCCAGTTGTGAGACATGGAGTACAGGTAAATGGACTGATATTTTTGTTATGGAAAAGTATCCCTTGTTGTTCTTTTTTTTTTAAAAAAAAAAATGTTTGGTACTTTGTTTGCTAAACCTCTCTGAACGGCATCCTGCTGACTTGTTTGGACAGCCTTTCTGCTACAGTTGGTGTGAAGGGTGGGATGGCAGGCTTGTGAAGAACCTGACCGGAGGTTGACAGGTGACTCTATATGGTGTCTTAAACATCCCTGGTATCACATTCGAAAGAGCCCTAGATATGGTTTTGTGATGAGCTGATGCATAACTGGAATGGCAGACTTAACAGTGTAAGGGAAGGTTTCTAAAATCAGCATGACACAGTCCAGGGGCTATTAGTAAAAGTACCAAAAAATATTTTAAATAAAAAACTCCAAAAGACCAACAAGGACTGACACTATCTTATGGAAAGACATTCTATTTACCCATTCAAAGTACTCCATATGCCTTATTGCAGGCCCAGGTTCCTCCAGGTCAGAGGTTCTCAACCTTTTTCTTTCTGAGGCCCCCCCAATATGCTTTAAAAACTCCATGGCCCACCTGTGCCACAATAACTGGTTTTCTGCATATAAAAGCCAGAACTTCTGTTAGTGAGTAGCAAGCAGGGCAATTGCCTGGGACCCCATGCCACAGGGGCTCCCACAAAGCTACATTGCTCAGGCTTCATCTTCAGCCCCGGGTGGTGGGGCTCAGGGACCTGGGCTTCAGTCCCAGGCGGTGGTGTTTCGGCTTTCTGCCCTAGGCCCCAGCGAGTCTAATGCTGGCCCTGCTTGGAGGCACCCCTGAAACCTGCTCAAGGCCCCCTATGGGGCCCCAGGCCCTGGGTTGAGAACCGCTGCTCCAGGTGACTCTTCCTCATCAACCCTTTAATTCTGACTCTCTAGCTTGGAGGGAGCCAGGGGTTTTAATGAGGGCTTCCCTACCCAGAACCCTTTGCAGAGAAGCCCCTCCCCATCTCTCACAGTTTGGGTAGCTAACCACTCTTTTCCTCAGTCCTGGTTCTGTAAGGGCTTCACCCCTTCATACAATGGGATTACTTATGTGAGTGAGGATTGCTCAGGTGAGCTGGGCTTGCAAGATCAGGCCCTAAGAGCCTAGGACAGGAAATGGCAACACTGTCCATCCACTGTCTTTATTACTGCAAAAATGCACATTGGGATAAAATGTGATTATCTAAAAAAAATTAGTAAGAAAGTAAAAAATGAGATGGGGAGGGGAGGGAGAATTATTTGTACTAGTCAATGTGGATATAATAAAAAAAGACCTAAAATTATCAAAAGAAAAATGTAGTCCCAGTAATATACTGTAGAACAGTGGTTCTCAAACTGGGGTCGCCGCTTGTTCCGGGAGAGCCCCTGACAGGCCGGGCCGGTTTGTTTACCTGCCGCGTCCGCAGGTTCAGCCGATCGCGGCTCCCACTGGCTGCGGTTCGCCGCTCCAGTCCAATGGGGGCTGCAGGAAGGGTGGCCAGCACATCCCTCGGCCCGCACCGCTTCCTGCAGCCCCCATTGGCCTGGAGCGGTGAACTGCAGCAGGGCCAGCTTTAGGCCGATTCCCCGGAATCGGGTCCTGTGGGTAAGAGGGCCCCGCGCCTTAGACTCACCCGGCGGCGGTCCGCTCCGGCGGCATTTCGGCAGCGGGGGTCTGCTCTGGGGTCTTCGGCGGCATTTCGGCAGCGTGGGGTCCTTCTGTGCCGCGGAAGACGCAGAGCGGACCCCCCGCCACCGAAGTTTCGCCGAAGACCCGGACCTTGGAATCGGGCCCCGCAGGTCCTAAAGCCGGCCCTGAACTGTAGCCAATGGGAGCCACGATCGGCTGAACCTGCGGACGCGGCAGGTAAACAAACCAGCCCGGCCCGCCAGGGGCTTTTCCAGAACAAGCAGCGGCCCTAGTTTGAGAACCAATGCTGTAGAACACTTCATATTTCAAGAGTGAGGTGTATTACAGGCCCTGATCCTGTAAAGATTTCCACCTGTGATTAACTTCATGCATGTGGGAAGTCCCATGTACATCAATGGGACTGCTTACAAATGTAATGTTAATCATATGTGGAAGCCTTTGCAGGATTGGGGTCATAAATTGTAAAGAGTCTGTCAATCATTGAACTGGCATCGGTGGAAGGGTTTAAGGTAAGATTAAAGAGAAACCTGTGAATAATATCATATCTGTGAAATGTCTGAATTAAAATGCAATGGAAAGATCACAAGATCCTTTCCAACCCAGCATAATACTGACTAATAACAATGTCAGCCTAAGGAACATTCTCTCATAATTGAATACCCAAGGAACGGTTAGGAACCACTTTATCAAGATTACTAAAAGAAAGGTCACTTTTTAATATGATAGTAACCACTGGTAGGAAGAACCTGTTAGTCCTCTCAAAAAGAAAAGAAAAAGGGTGGAATCCTTGTATTAAATGATTATTAAAGATAAAAAGATTAAGCAAATTCTCATTTATTTTGAAAGCAAACTCAGCAGTCTCTCTGCAGGACTTAAGAGCTTTAATTTAAAGTTCTTAGTTTAATTCTTAGTTTTTCTCGAATTCAGCCTAATACTTATTTAAATATAGTTTAGCATCCAAATAATCAGGGGGAACACAGGCTTGGCTGAAAGCATCAGTGAGCACAAAACAAGGCTGTCAGTAGCATACTCCAGCTTGGTTGCTAGTCAAGTTTTAAAACGATCACAGCAACTTGGCTAATTGTATTAATTTGCTTTTCTTAAGGCAGAATGGGGAAACAGAATAGCAAACTGGCCCCTGAAGTGATGGAGGATCTGGTGAAGAGCACGGAGTTTAACGAACATGAACTCAAACAGTGGTACAAAGGATTTCTAAAGGACTGTCCTAGTGGTAGACTGAACCTTGACGAATTTCAGCAGCTTTATGTAAAGGTACGTTATTTATTAGTTTCCTATTGCACAGCCACAAGAAGGGTATCAGAGTGGTGCCTCAATATGTGTAGAGCAAAAATATTCTTCATGTCTATCATTCAAATTAAAGTCTATACTGACGAGGAGCAGACAGGTATGTACATAGGAATTGCTATAGCAATTGGACCAGTTGTTCAAATAGATCAGTATTCTGTCTCCGAGAGTGACCAATACCAAATGCTTCAGAGGAAGGATATAATTTTCCCAAAGGGGAAGAGTCTTCCTAAACCCTCTCAACTAGGGGTTGTTTTATGCTCTGAAGGATGAGGGGTTATGGCCCCACTCCTGCAAGATGATCCATGTTGGCAGATCCCTATACCTCCATGCAGTGCTACTGGTTTATAAAATAAGTATCCTGTATATGTTCTCATTATCCATCCAAATATCTATTCCTCTTTTGATTCCCAGTCATTTCTTAGCCCCAGTGAAGTCCTGTGGCAGTGAGTACTATCGATTAATTATGCACTGTGGGGAAAAAAAAGTTTTTTTGTATGTTATAAATGTGTTGCCTTCCCTTTTCATTAACTTTCCCCTTGTCCTTGGAGTATGAGAGAGGATATGTAGGACATCTGGTTACCTTCTTTTTATTAATCATTAATTTATCACGTACCATGTCTTCTTATTTTTACTATGTATTTATTCTGTAAGGGGAGAAACATTGGAGACAGCATGAGATGTGTATTCATATTACAAAAATAATTACATTTTCATTCAAAATGGAACAACTGCCTGAAGATCAGAGGCTTCAAAGTAATTTTAAGTAGGAAAAATAATGGATAGTGGTGATGAACACTTAGTTCAGAAAATTACAGTGTTAGGTTAAGGAACAATAAAAATGCCAGCAGTCAATTTTACCAGTCCTTTGATGGCCTGGAGCTCAGTAATGATCTCTGTAGGCAAGGACTATCTGTATTTATCTGAAATGGAACTGCAGTCCATCTTTCCTGCATTTCCCCAGCTCTGGACCACACCATCCCCACAAATATTATAAGCGTCCCCCTTCCCGCTGCCAGGGAAGGTTACTGTACAAACACTGCCATCTGCAGTGTATATGAATTAAATTACCATCTGTGCACTTTAATTTCTGTACATTAAAACAGCGTTCCGAAAAGTCCTGTCTTCCAGAAGACTGTGACTCCCTAGTTGTTGTTTTGTGAAAACCCTGCTATTACTGCTTTAGAGCGTTGTGTTTTGTATTGAGTGATTATTGATTGCCTCCATTTTAGATGATGTTTGGCATGTGTCCTACATTGACTTGCATCTTATTTCTCATGCATGTTTGTAGGAAAAGTAAATAAGCGTTTGCAAAATATGTATGTGTAGCAAAATATATAAGGTGTTTAACTATTGTGGAACCATTGCTTCCTGTTTGAGAAATTACAAATAAAAACTGGGGAATGAAGTCTAAATAAGTATTTGTGGAGGGGGGTTGTGTGGGAGGGACAGTTTTATGATATCATCTCCCAGCCATGAGGACTTCTTTTCAAAAGTGTTTCTGAGTCATCCTTCGAGGTCATTGTAGACTCCCACAAGGTGCTTTACCCAGGGGGAAATAGCCCGGAGGTAAAATTTAGTTCCATTGTTACTGAGTGGTAGTGCAAAATGTAAATCAGAGTATGAGGGTTCAGTGCTGCTTAAAAGCATGAGAACTTTGACAACACACAGAGAAGGAAAATCTGGCTATGAGCTTTAGCGCCTTTATGTTCCACTTGTGTTTGGAAATATAAGCTAAGTAAGATTCCCCAGTGTTTGGCTATTCCTGCTTTTGTTAATAAGTACCCCTAATATTGTTTTAACATAACTCTTATGTGTTTAGCCTAGTTTGTTATAGGCTGAAAATTATATATGTCTACACGCAGGGCAAAATCCTCACTCTGCTGAAGTCAGTGGTAAAACTCCCATTGACTTCAATGAAACCATGACTTCATAGTTTCTCTCCCCTCATGTATATTCTGTAGAACAGTGGTTCTCAACCAGGGGTACGTGAGCCCTCGGGGGTATGCAGAGGTCCTCCAGGGGGTAAATCAACCAGTGGCGTAGCCAGGTTTTAACAGCAGGAGGAGCAAACACATAAAAAAAGGCGCCATCCGTCGCGAAGAAAAAAAAAAAAGAAAAACCCAAGTCTTGCCGCAGAAGAAAGAAGGACCCGCCGCCGAATTACCGCCGAGACCCAGAAGCTTTATGCCTTTTAATAGTGAAAATAAATGTGAAAAATGCCAGCACCGGATCTGGAGCAGCAAAAATGCAATCCTTTGCCTGAGGAGGTATAGAGGTGATGACGTCATTAGGCCTATATATGAACCAGAGTTCTTCCATGTTTAAACTCTGTTCTTCCATATTTAATTCTAAGCGGCCTCAAAAGCCAAGGACAGGAATTGGAATGTGTAAATAGCCAGTTACCTATTACGACCTTGCATATAACCAGGTCCTAAGCAATAATGATGAGGTTTGCATGTTTCTAGCTGGAGGAAACATGCAAACATAGTAAACTAGAGTAAATAGGACCCAATGATTGTTTAGAGGAATGTTACTAACAAGCTAGATTTATAGCCCTAGAATGACTTAACGGCTTAAATGTATGAACATGTCTTCGGTAGAGCGTTGAGGGGGAGTAGGGGTGGGGGTGCAGGGGGAGAGAGGGGGGGCTTAATTGTAAAGTATAAGAAGAGAGAAGCTGCTTTGTTCTGTGTGCTCGATTTGAGATTTGCCTGTCTCCTTGCACCACTTTGAGATCTCAAATAAACCTTTGATTGTTTCTCCACCCCGGTGTGTTTATTGGCGCGAAGCACGCCGGGCAACGAACCCCTGTTGCTTTGCCTCGGGCACCTCTGTGCCAGCAACAGAGGGAGGGAGAGGAGGCTGGGAAGAAAAGTTGCCCGAAGTCCTGAGCAGTAAAATGTAGCTGGAGCAGCAGGAGCTAGAGCAGCAGCTGTGAAGGGAAGAGACCATCCAGAATGGAGGGCAAGTCTAGGGCTGGGCGTCAGCACACAAGCTTAAACTCCAGAGATCCAGCGCAATGCAATGGGGAGGGAGGAAGTATGTAGAGGGGAAAGGCATTTGAAATAATCATGTTAAAAAAGATAACACAGAGGCAACTTTGCTGGCTCGAGCAACTTTGTGAAAAATACTGACGGAACTTGCAATCCAAACTTCCCCCACTCCCCAGACATCCAGGAATGTGACACCCGGGAAAGTGACAACGCACGTCAAAGCAGTACATTTCCAGGGAGCAAGACAGAGCTAGACGTTCTTGACCATTGGAGGCTGCATCTACAGATCTGTGCCTGGGGTGCAACGTATAGAGCTGTAGATCTCTGCACGGCTGCAGTGTACTTACAGAGAGTACAATGTAGGTCTAGGCATGTGTAACGTACTGAGAGATACTCATAGGCAAATCTTAACTGCTTCAACGAACCATACCCTTACAAACAACAGTGTGGACTTTAGGGAGGGAAATCAATGCAGACTATGCAATACCTTACGTCTTAACATAGAAAATACAGCAGCTTTTAATGCTACATTAAAAAAATAACCCTAAGCACATCTATGTTTTCATGCAGCGTGGCCCAGGGGATTAGCGGGAGACGGGGAGCAGCCCATTCCGCTTTCCTCGCCCCAGCCGTGTCGCTCAGGGGAGGAGGCTTGGGGGAAGGGATCCCCCCTGCACTCACTTGCAGCGGCGGAAGCGGAGCAGCCCGGCCCCAGCCCACTCTACTCCGCCAGCTCCCAGCTGCGGCACTCCGCTTTCCGCCGCCGGTGAGTGCAGGGGAGGGGGGACCTTTCCCCAGCCCCTTCCCCCCCCCCCAAACAACACGGCTGGGGTAGGGGAAGGAGCAAGGGAAGCAGAACGGGCTGGGGCCTCGTCGCTCCGCTTCCTGACGCCGGTGAGTGCAGGGGGGCATCCTTTCCCCAACCTCCCCGCACTTACTGGCGGCAGGAAGTGGAGCGATGCGGCTGGGAGTTGGCAGAGTGGAGCAGGCTGAGGCCGGGCTGCTCCGCTTCCCGCCACTGCTGGTGAGTGCGGGGGGTGGGGGAGAAGGAGGGACCTTTCCCCAATCCCCCCGTGACACGGCTGGGGCCCGGGCAAGGGAAGCGGAGCAGGCTGGGGCTGTGTTGCTCCGCTTCCCGCAGCAGGCAACCCGGGGGAGGGCGCACAGGGGAACCGCTCCCCGACCCTGCTCACCTCCGCTCCACCTCCCTGGGCCTGAGCGCGAAGCCACCACTTGCTTCTGTGCCCTCCCAGGCTTCCTGCGCGAACAGCTGATTCACGGGAAGCCGGGGGAAGGGGCGGAGAAGCAGAGCGGGCGGCGCGTTCAGGAGAGCAGGCGGAGGTGAGCTGGGGCTGGGGGGCGGGGCGGGGAGCTGCAGGTGGGTGCTCTGCACCCACCACATTTTCCCCGTGGGTGCTCCAGCCCTGGAGCACCCAGGGAGTCAGCGCCTAAGGTGCCACTTTTGGAGAATGTGCTCAGGGGGAGCGGCCGCTCCCTCTGCACTCCCCCTAGCTATGCCCCTGAAATCAACTCGTCTAGATATCTGCCTAGTTTTACAACAGGCTACATAAAAAGTGCTAGTAAAGTCAGTACAAACTAAAATATAATACGGACCATGACTTGTTTATACTGCTCTATATACACTTCTACCCCGATATAACGCTGTCCTCGGGAGCCAAAAAATCTTACGGCGTTATAGGTGAAACTGTGTTATATCTAACTTGCTTTGATCTGCCGGAGTGCGCAGCCCCACCCCCCAGAGCACTTATAGCACTTTACCGCGTTATAGCTGAATTCGTGTTATATCGGGTTGCGTTATATCGGGGTAGAGGTGTACTATACACTGAAATGTAAGTACAGTATTTATATTCCAATTGATTTATTTTATAATTATATGGTAAAAATGAGAAAGTACGCAATTTTTCAGTAAGTGTGCTGTGACACTTTTGTTGTTTTATGTCTGATTTTTGTAATCAAGTAGATTTTAAGTGAGGTGAAACTTAGGGGTACGTAAGACAAATTAGATTCCAGAAAAGGGTACAGTAGTCTGGAAAAGTTGAGAGCCACTGCTATAGAACCTCAGAGTTACAAACACCAGAGTTACAAACTGACCGGTCAACCATAAATCTCCTTTAGAACCAGAAGTATGCAATCAGGTAGCAGCAGAGACCAAAAAAAAAGGTAAATACAGTACAGTACTGTGTTAAATGTAAACTACTAAAAATATAAAGGGAAAGTTTAAAAAAAAAAAAAAGATTTGACATCAGGAAACTGTTTCTGTGCTTGTTTCATTTAAATTAAGATGGTTAAAAGCAGCATTTTTCTTCTGCATAGTAAAGTTTCAAAGCTGTATTAAGTCAATGTTCAGTTGTAAACTTTTGAAAGAACAACGTTTTGCTCAGAGTTATGAACATTTCAGAGTTACGAACAACCTCCATTTCCAAGGTGTTCGTAACTCTGAGGTTCTACTGTCAATGCTTCTAACAGGTCATTCCCTGACTCTCTGAGACACTATTACTTTCCATGTTCCCACAGAGGTTGATTCTTGATGCTTGGGACACTCATTCGGTATTAGCTTCTGATTACAGAAAAAAATCCAGATTTGAAAATTGACTTTTGCAGCAGAGGTCACCACAGGAAGTCACAAGGCATTGTTGTTGGATTTTAAGCATTCCAGTTCTCTGAAATGCATATTAATGGTAGGAATGTATAACATTTATGTTGATTTCTTAATTGATTTCTTTATGTTGAGTGTGAGCCTCCAGTTAGGAGAGAAAAAGTTCACAAGTTATATTCACTGGATTTTAGCCAGGAAGGTTTCCATACATATTTTATTGGGAAGATGATTACAAGGTTTACATTCACTTCAGTGTTACATTTTGTCTTAGATGTCAGCATCTGTCTGCTCATGGGATTTGTACCATGTACTTGGACATGTCTGATCAAGGAGTGATATTAGAATGTTCATGGCAAAACTTTGATCTAAGGAAAGAGACTCCTTCCACCCACAGCCAGCCAATGGAAAACATCCACAATGTTTATTGTCACAACACATAATATGTTCTTGATATGAATATAAATTGCCAGTTTTGCAGAGTTTTACGGTCTGGTGACTTCATTCTGTTTTTACAATGCATTGAAAAATTGTAGTAATTGTTACTTCGGAGGCTTCAGTGGTTATGTGGAGACCTGTGAGTGACTTGTTTTCATTTGATTTTAGTTTTTACTCTTTGAAGGCTTTGTGGTAGATGGAGTGTTTGCTGCTTTGTTTGAGGTGGCACCAATAGTTCTGTGTCTTTCCCCCCCCCCCCCCTTCCTTCATGTTGATTAGGATCAGCTCTGAATTCATTGCAGCTGGGGTACTTTCTATGAACCTGACTGTGCAGCACTTAAGACGAATAGCACTCATGCAACTAGACCTTCTTGTGTAGAATGTTTGCTTGTTTACAGAACTTTTTATGGGAGTGTTGTATAAAAGTGATATGTCTGTATACAGGTGTATACGTAGACAGTTTAATAGAACACCTTGTATTGGCATATAAAAATATTTAACATTGCCTGTAAATTTGTAGATTCAATAAAGTTTTTTTTTTTTTAATGCACTGCAACTGACTTGCAGTGTGCAGCAATTAAGAGATCTGAAGGTGTAGGGTTACTGTTGTGATTTTGACTCAATTGATGTCATGGCTATCAAGATTAGACCCCAGACTTTGTTCCCACATAGCTGAATGATACTGAATAGTTTTAGCAGCAGTTTTACTGGAGGGTTGTATTTATTTAGTGTTTATAGTATATTCATCATAAGAAACTAATTTACAAAAATACATTAAAGTAAAATTGGGGACCGGAGGCAAATCAACCTAAATACATGGGCATTCTGAATTCATGTTGTGATTCCATACATCTTATTTTGATTTAAAAGGCCAAATTCATTCTGCTTTAAGTTTTGAGTTCAGCAGGATTACATCAGGAATAAATGTGCCCCATACTGTGCAAGTGTACATAATGGGCATTAATGATAACATGAGCTATGTGTGTGTACTAAGTGGAAAATAGGCTCCTATGATGTCATACTTCTTGGAATCGGGTCACTGAACATGGCAAGCATGTCCTCTGGGTTAACAGTGAAAGCAAACGCCAATAGTCCTACAAATGGAAAGGAAATATTCAGAGCCATTATGGTATAATGCACCTTAGGTTAGTATTAAATAATAAATTGGGTGTAAAGTTTTATGGGTTTCTTATGTATTTTATTAAGCCAGATTATTGAGTTTAAATTTAAATTGTTCTGAAAAATATAATCCGATTTGATTAATTAGTCAAATAATTTTTCATGTTTTGGGCTATCCCTCATGTTCCCTGACTGAGATCCAACTGAATTCTACTCTGTCATTTTAAGAGTGTATGGGGAAAAAAATAGGCTCTATTCTCAAATATTTACTGAAGATTAGGTAGGTGGATCTCCATTCCAGCCCTTCACCCCAGCCCAAATTTCAGTATATGCCAAAATGTATTGTAGGAAGTACATAGCTCCTCAAAATCTTAATAAACAATACTTGTCCACCCACTAGCATATTTATAGGGTCTCGGGAGTAAGACATTCAAATATATACACAGGGATTGTTTTTTGTCGTTTGGACAAAACGGGGAAAAACAAAACACAAAAACAGTGTTGGGAGAAGTTTCCCATCTTGAAGGCTTGATAACTTGCATAGTGAGGAAGGATGTTTTTTGTGGGGTGAAGGCACTGGACAGGGGCTCTAGAGATCTAGGGTCAATTCCTCGCTCTGCCCTAGACAAGTCCCTGTGTAACCTTGTAAACCATTTAATATCTCAGTGCCTCAGTTCCTCATCTGTAAACTGTGAATAAAAATACTTCCTTTCTCCTACTCTTTATCTTTGTTTTATGTTTAGACTGTAAGTTCGTTAGAGCAAAGACTGTCTCTTATGATATGTTTGCACAATGTCTAGCACAATGGGGGATGAGCTCAGTTGGGGAATCTAGGCACTACTGTAAAAATAATATTCATCAACAAAGACAACCATTTCAACTCTACAATAATGTTTAAGTATTGATGGCTTTATCTAATAAAGTAGGAATGATGTCTTAAATATCTTTCTTATTAGAGAAGAATTAACTGGTTTGGATAAAACATGAACCTCCATAAACCTTTGTCCATGTTTAAAACTGAGCCTAACCTGAACCTTTTTTTAATGTTTGGATGTGGGCTCCCCCGCCCTCCCCCATTACTGCCTGCAGCTGTGACTATAATCAGAAGTACCAAAATAAAATACGGAAAGTTGTTCTTTCATAATGACTGGAAATAAAATGTCAGAAATTGTGTGAAATAATCTGTTCTCATGAGGTTTCCAGCCCAGTTTTTCCTGTCTATAGGGTTTGGATTATTCACTTGAGTTTTGAGTGCCTGCGTCAAAGGCCACTGAAGTCAATCAACGTATTTTCATTAATTTCACTGGGCTTTGGATCAGGCACTGGGTAAGCATCCAATCTATGGGCACTTATTTGAACTCTGAACCTTGTGAGAGTCTCTCATCCCTGGTGCCCATCCTAGTGCCCATAGATGTCACCATCTTATTCTGCCTTTAAACCTGCTGCCTCCCCACCCTGTTACTCATGCCACTGTATGCAAGACAGCAGAACAAGGGACATAGTTCTCATCACAACAAAATTAGGAGGATCCTTGTCCAACCCTGCTAAAGAGAATTACTGCACTGTAGCACTTTACTGGACATTCTCACTTGTTCCGCTCCACTGCAATATTAAAGGGAACTAGATGAGTATACCAATCCGGACAATGAACCAGTTCTCCCTTAGTATACTAGAGGGGGGTGGAGCAAGGGTAGATGGGCATGCTATTTATTTCAGGGAAGTCTGTCTGTGTGTGCCTTACAGGATGTAAACATTCAGGAACAATTCAGCTATATGTAAAGATCACTCCTGGAATTCTGAGAAGTTTCCTAGACAATAGGGCAGTTCATTTAGTAGGATATACTGTATGCTTTTTACCAGCAGCATGTACACACCTAACATGATGTAGTCATACATCATATCTATGTATCTATAAATATGACTTAAGGATCCATGAGGAAGATAATAGTAATTATTTTATAATGAGCTTTTTAAATAGGAATTGGATAAGAAGCCATTATTATTAATAATAAGAATTTATTATTTATTCTCGGGGGTGGAGCAAAGGTCCCCAATCAGGGCTAATGTACACAAACAAAGCCAGTCCTTGCCCCCAGAGATTTCACAGTCTATATGACTAGATGCAACAGAGAGATAAAAATGCAAATGGGGACCTGTTGGGGAGAAGGCGCAGTAGCACTATCGATGTGGGGGGGGATAGCTCAGTGGTTTGCGCATTTGGCCTGCTAAACCCAGGGTTGTGAGCTCAATCCTTGAGGGGGGCCAGTTAGGGATCTGGGGCAAAAATCTGTCTGGGAATTGATCCTGCTTTGAGAAGGGTGTTAGACTAGATGACCTCCTGAGGTCCCTTCCAACCCTGAGATTCTATGCTGTTTGGCTGCTTTGAGGAAACATCAAATGGACAGAAAACATGTTAAATGTATTCCCTCAGTGCTAAATCAAAATCTAAACATTTGATTAAAAAATACAATGAAATCATTTGTGACAAATACCTGATAAAGACACAAACTTCTGCAAAAGTAAATTTATCCTGTTTAAAAAGGTAAATATATAGAATGCACTTAACAGAAGAAACTGTAAAGCACAAATAAAAAGCGAGCATGCTGGGACATAGAATTTTCATAGAGTAGTGTTTTTCAGCATGAAATATATATTTGGTGCCCTAATATTGTATTAAATAGGTTTCTGAGAAACCGTGAAAAGACAACATTACTTTTAGTACAACGCTAGTTAACATAAAGAATGTATTCTTGGCAATGGCAAGATTCTTACTGTCTTTCTGCAATTTCCCATAACACTGCTGTTTTCGCTATCAATATATCTCCTCTTTCTCCTCGCTAGCAACATGAATAGGAGGGTGTTATGCCAAACATCTATGCATATTAGACAACCACAATAGAAATGTCTTGCATTTCTTAAGTAGAAGCCAGGAACGCGCTGTACCTGCTCACATGAATTCTAAAACAAAGGGGCAGGCTGTTCTTCCCATGGAAACACCCACAGAAGGACCATCCTTTAAAATTAGTCCAGCACCTAATATCTCCCTCCCCCATGAGGCAGCATTAACTGTGAAGCCGATTCTTTGTGTGATTGGGGAGGGGGATGATACATGTAACGTATTCCCATATTTCTCTCTATATATAGATCTTGGACTCAGAAACACTTTAGGAAACCTCTCTTCAGACCAGTCTCTAACAGTCAGATTTTCAAAGCTCAGCATTCACAGTTTAAAAAAAATAACAACTCTTGTTTAGACTTCAAAATAAGTATCAAGATACTCAAACGAGATCAGCATATTGGATGCCAGGCTGTTCTGAAATTGAAATCCTGACCTCATTGAAACCAATGGAAGTTTTCCATCCTGGCTCTTATTTAGGGGCTTAATTTTAAGATACGCTTTTTTGAAATTCTGGCCACAGTTGTGGGAACTGAGCACTTAAAAATCTGGTTGTGAGCTCTTTTGAAAGTCTGGCCCTAACTGCTGAATTCAGATTCTCTCATAAAGTATAAAGAAAGTTTCTTTGGTAACCACAGAATTTAAAGGCTAACATATCTTTGTGTTTATCTTTTTTATGTGAAAAGCACAAAGATACGATAGTGATGGGCAACCTTAAAAAAACCCTGGTTAGATAGTAGAAAGGTAATCCAACCCAGAGCATTTAAAAAACTGACACACATCCATGCATATATTACATTCCAAAAGATCTTAATGAGGGAAAGCCACACTAGGAAAATTCTCCAGATACTTCAAAAATATGTTATTTTTGCGGATACAGACTAACACGGCTGCTACTCTGAAACCTGTCAAAAATATGTAAATTCATTCCCATTTTCCATCTCTCTAAAGATTTCTTTTTTGAAAAGCATGTTTGCTAATTACAAAAGCTATTGTGCATCATTTATAAAGGGCTTTGTTCCATTACAGCTCACCTTTACTACCTGTTGGGTTCCTCATTTGGAATGTCAAAATTATTTCCATGGCAAAACCCTGTGAATTCATAAGTACAGGTTATGACTTCCCTGGAGGATAAAATAGAAGGAAAGGAGCGGTGCAGCTGCAAGGGAGAAAGCCATCATTAAAACATAATATCAGGGAATGCAGAAAAACACTGGCAAAGTAAGAGCCCAGTCCTGCTGCCACAATCAGGCCAGGGATTTCTTTGTGTAGTTATTGTTTTATTATTTGTTTAAAGCGGTGCTAAAAGCTCCCAAATGGAGATAAAGGCCCCATTGTGCTATGCCAGTGGTTCACAACCTTCTTCCAACCATGACCTCATTTTACAACAGAAAAAAAGTTTTAGGATCCCCCTTTCTTACTTTTCAGGACCCGCCCCCCCTCACCCTACCCTGCCTCCATCTAGCCGTAAAGAAACCTGTTCTTAGGAGTCGCAAATGCCATGTTGAGAACCCATGTGCTAGGTACTGAACATACTCCTAGTAAGAGACAAACCATTCCCGAAAGAGCTAACACTCTAAATAACCAAGACAGACCAAGGGTGGGAGAAAAGAAGTATGATAGTCTCTAATTTACAGATGGGGAACTCAGGCATGCAGAGATTAAATGACTTGCCCAAGATCACACTGGAAGTTTGTGACTGAGCAGGGAACTGAAATCAGATCTGCCAAGTTCCAGTCCAGTGCTCCAAATGCAAGAGCATCCCTCCTTGTTTGTTTGTAGCATAAATGTTTTCTTTTGCTCTGGAATGATTCAGTGAGCAGTCTCTTTAAATTGCAAGAGCACAAGGTCTACAGGGATTCATTATAGCAAAGATGACTAGATTGTAGCCAAATGTGTACTGTGGATAGATCTATTATTATATATAAAGGGTGGCCTCTTCATAATTAAGGTTGTGACCATCTTCTGGTATTTTAGGTCTCCTGTAAGTTTGATTTAGTCATAGCTTTAAACACTAGGAAGATGGTGAACTGCTGTCTTTTAGTAAGTTTAATGTGACACATTTTTTACAAGCGGCCTTTCTACTTGTTTAAATTATTAAAAACCGTTCAGCACTACAAGGTTCGTGAAGGAGTCTCTGAAACTAAGGGAAGTATAAGACATTTTATTTTGATACTGGAGTAAACTTGTATTGTGAGAGACAAGGAATTTTGTTTCAAAATATAGGAATGTTTTTCTGTGGTGCCATGTGTCTATTTTCAATATCTGTTTTGTAGACACAACTCAGGCTGAACAAACAGTGTTCATGTTACGGAAGGTGCACATGGGAACTCTGAGTTCCATACTGAGCCCTGATGTAAACAGTACAATTCCACGGATCCCAGGGCTGAATTGGCCCCAAATATTGTATTGAGCTCAGTAACATGTTAGGAAACCAAATGTCCATAGTGATCCCCGCCTTCATGGTCTCCAGGAGAGACTGTCGCAACTCACTATACCTATGTCTGAGCTATCCAACATTAAAAAGATTCAGTTAGTCCAGAATACAGCAGCCTGCCTGTTCACCAACACTAAGCACCAGGGATACATTATCCTGGTGCTCTGCTCACTATGCTGGCTCTCAGTAAAATACTGGATCAGATTCAAGATCTCAGATCTTCAAGACCCTCCATGGAACTGGTCTGAAATACCTCCAAGAGTGCCTTTCTCTTTGTAGTGATGGCCTCCCCTGAGAGCTATATTTCTTAAAGACAATGAAACTTCAAGCCCAAGAGTAATAGTAGTAAGAGCTGGAGGCAGGGCTTTCTCAGCAATGTGTCCTAGGTTGTGGAATTCACTTACTGGAGAATATTATAATAACCACAAATCTCACTACTTTCAGTGTGAATTCCAAAACGCAGCTTCGAGTTAGCTTTCCCCCAGAATAAAACCTGCAACAAATGTGGGGAGGAAGGGAGAGAGAGAAGAGCGTTTCAGAGAGTGAGGGGGGAGAATAAACAGGAGATATGCAGTGGCTTTGTTCTTTTTGGTGCTGGGCATTCTTGTGGGTCGGTAGGTTAATAATGAATAGTTGTGCCTCTTTAGGAAGTTCTGTGGCATAGTACAACAGTCAGGTGCTGGATTAGGCATCAGTTTAGATGCCTTTTATTATTATGTAGGCTGTAGTTGAGATTCAGATCAGGTTTCTACTAACCATAGCTTGAACAGTCCCAGTATCTTGGGATATCAACCTTATTTTTACTCAACGAGAGTAAATTCCCCTCTTTTCATGTTTAATTAAGCTCACATGAATTGCCTGTTTTCACCAACAACCCTATTAATTGCAGAGTTGAGATGACTGACTTAGCATGAGAGTTTGCTCTCTTAATTGTATATTCAAGCACAACAAAACAACACTAAAGAAAACATGGAGGTTGGAAGATAAAGGGACAAAAGCAAGAAAATTCAGTGTAGAGAAATATATACTGATATTTCAAAGGACTAGTGAAAAATGCTAGATCCCACTTTGTCTTCAGGAGTGGTTTGTATGGAATCCATACTGCCCAAGGATTTTCCAGGCCTGTTGGTTGCAGAGATAGCACTCCCGCCAGAAGCGAATGTACAGCCTTTCATAAAACCGCGCTCTCATCCAGAGAAACAGAAGCAGAGGTAACCTAGCATCTCCTTATTTACCACGGAGAGGAGTTAACAACAAAATCTAGTTGGGATTATTTAAAAACTAACACTGTTAAATGACAGGTTTCAGAGTAGCAGCCGTGTTAGTCTGTATCCGCAAAAAGAACAGGAGTACTTGTGGAACCTTAGAGACTAACAAATTTATTTGAGCATAAGCTTTCGTGGGCTAGAGCCCACTTCTTCGGATGCTGTAGCCCACAAAAGCTTATGCTCAAATAAATTTGTTAGTCTCTAAGGTGCCACAAGTACTCCTGTTCTTTTTACTGTTAAATAAGACAGTCAACAAAATAGAGTCAGAGGTTGCTCTGAAATCCTGTGTGGGTCTTGCCATCAATTTTCTACAAAGTCCAGTCACCTATTAGTAGACTTGGAAGGACTAGATTTTTATCAGTAGATATCGGTAAACATTGATTTCACTCTGCAGAAAACCCAATGAAAAAATATTTTGATCAAAAATAAGAGACCTTTACAGTTAGGCAAAGTAAGAAAAATACTGTTTGAGAACGTCTTAGAGTTTGATTTAAGGATATTTATTTTGTATGTGATGTTGGTTAAACGGTTATAAAGCTTTAACTTTTTGAATCTCAGCATTTACTGTCAATAAATAACTATTGTTGGACCCCCCCCATTGTCTGATCCCCTCTTAATTTCCTACAACTGTGAAAATTTAAATTTGATAAAAATTGGGGGGGAAAAATGCTTAAAATAACTATTTATATGACCCATCAAAATTATAATCAAAATAAAAATCAAATTCTACCAAGCCAACCCATAAGGTATTTCAGGCTGTGCTTATCTCCCTCACGCTGGATTCTTTTCTACCATATGCAAAATGCACCATATATATAACTTTTAATCTGAGGTGCTAAAGGGCTAGGGGGAGTGTCTCCCAGACCTACTGTTCATCATTAAGAAGGTGCAGCAATGTCTTTCTACTCCCTTCCCCTCACAGCTCATTCTGAATGAGTTTCGCCCACCTGTTCCTTATAGAAGTGTTACTGTCAATCTGACTAGGTTCTAAAGAGATTGGGACCCCTTCCTTCATGTATGTCATTTCCCCCTCTTATTTCCCAGTTTGCTGTCCTTTGCAGCAGTTGTGGTACCTCACCTCATAGCATGGTACTTCACCTCCAGTGTTTCCAGAGCAGTCAATATGTCAAGTGATGCTATAGAGAAATAACTGCTTTCTACCTTTGGAGACTCACCAGATACCTTTTGCAGTGTCTACTCCCTTGATGTTTGTGGCATAAGGTTAATGATATGTTGAATACCATAGATTTGGGTCAGAAATCTCAGCACAATTTAAAGCCATGTTAATATCTGTTATAAAGCATCCTAGCAGTGGGGTGAGAATCTAGCCGGTGGAGCTTCATGTCAATGGAACTATGGCAATTTACATCAGCTGAAGATCTGACCCAGTATGTCGGTATCTAGAATAAGGAACTTGTCAGATTCTCAGCTCTGCCACTAACTCACTGTGTGGCCTGTCTGTGTTCTTATAGCATGCCCAGCATCTTAATATGCATTACACCTTGAATGGTCCCTCAGAATATGTGTTAACTACTTTTGCTAAACAATGTGTTCCCCCTTGTATTTAGCTTTGACACTCTGAGTACCTTTCCTGGGCCTGAAAAAGAGCTCTGTGGAGCTTGAAAGCTTGTCTCTTTCACCAACAGAAATTGGTCCAATAAAAGATATTATTTCATCTACCTTGTCTCACCTAAACCCAGGCACTTAATTTCTCTGGGACTATGTTTAACAAGAGATGATTTGGGATCTAGCTATGAAAAAGTTTCCAATGTTTGGGAGTATTTGGATACAAGTTTCTGGGTTGGTACCAACACTAACTTCTGTAAAAGGCATGACATGCTCCCCAGAAAACACTAGGAAGGAGCAGTCACTGAGTTCGCTTGAGTCCTGGGGACTCCTGTTCTGTTCAGGGTGCACAGGGAATGGAGGTTCTCTGCACCCGCTCCTACTCACTCATATGAGGGCCAAGTTTTGACTTTCTTTAAGGTGAAATATTCTTTTCCTTTAACCCTATCTCCCTCTTTAAATAATTTTTTCCCATGCACCTTTATTTAAATATGTAGCTGTTTCCTAATATGATAATGATATGCCCTAATTTTGTATTATGTAT
Source organism: Emys orbicularis (assembly GCF_028017835.1). Taxonomy (NCBI): domain Eukaryota; kingdom Metazoa; phylum Chordata; order Testudines; family Emydidae; genus Emys; species Emys orbicularis. Next base: position 26,590,975 of record NC_088685.1, on the reverse strand, counting down.
CAGCACAGATAATTATGTAATTAGGCTACGTATCAGTAATGATAGAGATGTCTAAGTACCTAACAATTAAGACAGAAAATTATGTAGCCAAAATCCTCTAAAACATTATGAAATAAGGCCTGCAGAGTGCACCTGCAGAGCACTTCAGAATACTTCCCCCTGCCCACCTGCATTACCTGTCTTTCCAGGATTAACTTCAGCCAGCTGTTTTCATCTGATAGCTGATCTCAGCAGTGCCCTTAGATAGCTGGGAGCAGGTGCAGTTTGCATCTGGAGTGCATGTGATGCAGCGCTAGTGATACTGTTTCACAGTTTGCACTAGCATCTTTACATGGGTGTTCGAAAGGATGGGGGAGACAATGGATCCTTGCAAGACTCCTCTGAAAGTAGAAGAGCTGACATCCATCTGGATGAGGCTTGGGAAGAGAATGGTTGAAGCCACCTCAGTGCAATCATGCTAATCCCTACCACGTCTACGAGTAGGATTCTAGAGCTGATTGTATCAAATGCTGTCGAGAAGGCCAGCAATGTGAATATGGAGATGAGAAAGGTGTGAATTACTGGGGTGAGCTACACATCCACAATGAAAGTCATAATATTCTAGCCATGCAAAGATGGAAAAAGAGCATTCTTGTAACAGCTCCAAACTGGACATTCAAAAGCTGCCAGGGATGTAACAGTATCCTCAGGATACAAATGCCGGTAACAGAAGCAAGGGATACCCTTTTAGTCAAAGGGGCCACTGTTATCCCTGCCATCTCCTCTTGTTGCTTCCCCAAATCCAATATCACCTCTGCCTTGTCTGGGTTGAGCCTTGGTCTGTTAGCTGCCATCCAAGCCCTAGATGTAGGGAACTGAGTGACTGCACCATCCTCTCCAATGCTGCATAAAGACCTAGCTGAGTGTTATCAGCATACTAATGGCACTGCACCCAGAACCATCTCCCTATATCCCCCTAGCTGCCTTGTACTGAACAGAAGGGGCCTCGGTGGCACTCCGTATTATAGGATTAAAAAATCATAGATTCCAGTATTAGGCCCCCTTAGCTTAAAATAAATATTTTTTTAATAAAAAATCAATATCCAATTTGAATAATTGTTTAAAAAATGAAAGTAAATAAATAAAATAACTCTTGGCCTGAGAATGGTTAATTTTCAAAGTTATGGTACGGGGGTGGTTCCCACAAGTCAGTGGGAATCCTATGGCTAGAATCTCGAACAGCTCTAGCGAAGTGTGTCTTTCATTTTTGAGCATTTAAAGCAAATGTTTGCTGCTGAAGTATAAGTATCTTCAAATGAGAATTTAGAATGGAAATGTTTATACGCTGGTATATACAAAGATTCTGTGGAACACTACCATAATAAAGCAACCAATCAATCTGTTTATCATTTTCTACTAGAGTTAAAATATAGTATGTAACAAGGAAAACCTGAGGAATTTATGGTTCTAGATTAAAATTGTAAGGAAAATACAGGGATTGGTGGGACTACTCACATGAGTACCTGCTGCAAGATGTGTGTACTCCATACTTATTTTTTTAATCTTTCCCTCATGGGAGTTTTTCTACATAACAGAGGAAAGTCTTGTCTGAAACTGGTGTATGCAGTGGGCCTGAATTTACTTTCACAGCAGTGTAAATCGGGAGTTAGTGGTGTTATTCCAGTGTTAAACCAATATGTAACTGAAAGAAGAATCGGACCCATTGTACTCTTTCCAGATTCCCTTTCCACTTGACACTCCTTCCTGGACCCTTAGAGAACAGCACATGCTTTGAATGTTCAGATAAAGTCTATTTTCACCTTCAAAAGACTAAGCTGCTTGCGCAGATACTGCCAGCAGCTCCATAACACTTTAGGAGGAAGTATAGTTGAAAGCAAAAAATAAGGGGAGAGGAAAAGAGGGGGAGTCCATGTAATTCAACAGTTCCCCCCAAAATGAAATGTTTCATTGTTCTTTTTTCTCTCCTTTGCATGTGAACAACAGATGTAAAACATGTTTCATTTCTCTAAAACAGGCTCATTTTGCTGTAAGAATCACAGCATTTGTATGTGAAAATGATGAAATTTTGCCTGAGACAAATGTGTGAATTTTTTTAGGTTTGTTTCCAGAGTGAAAACTCAACACATTCAGTCCCCAAATTGTGCTTTCCTGGTAAAGGTGACAGTTGACACTTCACCAAAATTACTCAGTTCTTGTGAAAATGATTCGTTTAGCACAACTCTCTCCTAAGGCGATCCTACAAAAGAGGACATTAGTTGGGAGAGTCATATACAGTCATAGAGTTTGAGGCCAGAAGGGACCCGCAGATCATCTAGTCTGACCTTCTGTATATCACAGGCCACTGCCACCACCTAGCCCCCAACAAGTGAAATAAGACCAAAGTATTACAACACACAGAGACTAGAAATAAGATCCCGAACTCTAGCCAATGGATTATTCTGAGTTCAGTGCAGAGTGGGAATTTTCTTGCTGGGTACAATGAATGTATTTATTCCAGAAATAAAGAGGTTGCCAAATAGATGTTTGAATAAAAGTATGTTTGTGCTTTATATGTGGGGAAAAAATTGCTCAAGAATAGTTAATCCCTGTGAAAATATTACTCCTGTATTACTGCCATGGTTAGCCTTTGCCTTAGGGTGTCTTTCACTTTGGCAAGTTATGTGTTTCAGTTTTCTATACTTGAGCCATTGTTCTTTGTTTTCACGGAATGGCTCCTCCCAGGCTTTTTCTTCAGTTTCACCCATTTTGAGCTTATGCACCCACACATCAGACACTGCAAGAGTATCTTGTGCTGCGTTTCAGATTCCAGCTTGGTAGAATGTCATTATTCTACTTACAGTATTGTGAGTTGGAGAAAGAATCGAAGGGCTTAATCCTGTAAGGATCACCGATTTCAATGTGAATGGCTCATGGGAATAAGGAATACTCAAGTGAATGGAAGTTTTCAATAAGGGGTGAGATCCTCACCTCTGCTCTGGCCCTTTTATGCCAAGTAAAAGACTGGAGCGGTATAAAAGTACTCTAAAATCCCTGTCTGCTGAGGGGAGTATTTCCATGGGTCAGGAACTGAGGAGGACAGCCATGAGGCTGCTTTCCATGGATCCCCTCTGACGCCCTGACATGGGGACATTCCAGACGTGGGGCTGGGTGTGGGAGGGACATGTCAGAGTGGGGCCAGTGTACATAGTCCGAGCAGCGCTACAGCCCATAGGGCAGCCCCAGGAGGCTTCTGTAACTTACTTGGAAAGATCCACCCCAGAATATCCCATTGGCTTCCTGAGAATTGGAAGATCCTTGTTCAGATCCTTTCTCCACATCAGCAGAGGAAGGAATTGAACCCCGGTCACCTGCATCTCAGGTGAGTGCTGTAACAGCTGGGATAGGAGAAGCTGGAAGAGGCATGCCTATCGGATTCCATTCTCACAAGTTCTGCAGGGTTTTCTATTTCATCAGCCAAACATAAATTATACTCCCATATCTGCTGTCAGAGCCTTTTCTAGCGCCACCAGGTCAATGCCACTCAAAATATCTACAACCAGCAGCACGTTATTGCTGGTACCCACTGGAGAAATGCTGTCTAGTATGGAAGACGACTGTTGATGGCACTTGATGCCTCTTTCCTTTTCCAGTGCTGCTAAAGCCCCATGTCCAACCCTGGTTGTAGTGTTCAGGAATTAAGGAACTTTCAGAAGATTGCATTTGGAGAGGCAACATGGCCAGTGGGCAGAGCACTGGACTGGGAGTCAGTTGAGTTAGGTTCCTGGCTTTGCCACTGTCCTGCTGTGTGACCTTAGGCAAGTTTCTTCACTGTTCTCTTCCCATTCTGTGTCTGTCTTGTTTATTCACATTGTAAACTCTTTGGCATTACTGTAATATAAACAATCATAATAGTAAAAGTGGATTTGCCTAGGTAACTCCAAGCCCTGTGATCTACCAGTTTGTTGTAGAAAGTTTATATATAGAATATAATAAAGATTCAACTGGGAGAGAGGGAGAAGGAAGATAGTTTCCCCCCCCCCCCCTTTGAAGGAAAGCCAATATTAAGGTACATTAGAGCCCATGGGCATAGATGAAGCTCTGTTTATGAAACAACTTTGGATGGGCTTAATGCCACAACAATTTAGCTGCTGACTAGCTGTTAATTATAAGCTTATGGCTGTGATAGAGAATAATACAAGAAAGCATGGTACCATTCAAGGCAGTCATTTTCAGGGAGTCAGAAGAAACAGTCTGTATTTTGGATGTGCCTGGAAGGCAGATTACTTGTGTGTATTGTTAGGATCTACCAGCAGTTCAGGTATCTCAGTAAATCCAAATATATGGTGTGATGCTCCTCTCCCTTCTGCCGGTTATGCACCACTGTAACTTCCTGGACTTGAGATTTACTCCAGTGTCAGAGGGGTATCAGACCAGTGGAATTCAGTTACTGTAATAGAGTGAGTCGGGGCTCTACCCAGCCGGAGGCAGAGGGGAGCCACACCGACTCACTGCGGCCGAAATCAACAGCCGGTTAGCTCAGGGCTCAGGCCCTCCGGTGTGGGGGCTGAGGAAAAACAACAGTTAAAGGAGCCTAGGCCCTCTGTAGCAGGGGCTAGGCAAACAGCAGTTCAAGGAGCCCAGGCCCTCTGTAGCAGGGGCTGGGCAAACAGCAGTTCAAGGAGCCTAGGCCCTCTGTAGCAGGGGCTAGGCAAACAGTAGTTCAAGGAGCCCAGGCCCTCGGTAGCAGGGCGGGGCACAAACAGTCATAGCTCAAGCCCCTTTGGAGCAGGGGCGGATCAGGCAAGTAGGCAAAGGGGGCCCAGGTTCCTACCTGAGCGTTGGGTGAGGGGGAAGTCTGCCACCCGTGTGTAGGGGTGGCAGGGGGGGACGCAGGCCCACCCACTCCACTGCGTCCCAGCCCGGGGCCCTAGCAGCGATGACTCTCGCTGCCGGTCAGTGGGGTGTCCTGACCGAAACACACTGACATCGGCTCACAGGCCTCTGCAGCCTGACCGGGGTCGGCTACCCCCAGGCTACTTCCAAGATCCCCCTCAGGGCCTACCTCGTCCGTGGGGCTGGGTTCAGGCCAGTCCACCAGCATCGGCTCCTCGGTGGCGGGGCTGGGGGGCTGGTTCGGTAGCTCCTCCCCGGGATAGCTGGCACGGGGCAGACTTGACTCCTCCTCGGGGCCGCTGGTCCGGGGCAGGCTGGGCCAGTCCTCCTCGGGTGACCGGGTCCGGGGCAGGCTGGGCCAGTCCTCCTCGGTGTAATGGGTCCGGGGCAGGCTGGGCCAGTCCTCCTCGGGATACCGGGCGAGAGGGAGGCTAGACCGGCGTGGGGCCTTAGCAGGCGGTTCGCGGTCTGCCGGTGTCTCCCAGGCGGGAGCTCGGTCCGGGACGTCTGCTCTCTCCGGCCGGCTGGCTCCTACTGAGCTTTGGTGGCGGGCTTTTATACTTCCGGGTCGGAGCCGTGACCTCGGAGGGGCGGGCCCCGGACCCGGAAGCTCCGCCCACGCTGGGGATGGAAGCAGCTCTACCCTGCCAGAGGCGGAGGGGAGCCACGCCTCACTACAGTTACGTTCAGTCTTTTCCTTGTCTCCTCTGGAATCCACAGTGAAGAGGTGCTGGAACAATTTGTATACTGGAGGTGCTGAGAGCCATTGAACCAAACTGTAAATCCTGTATATGATGGAAACCACTTCAAGCCAGGGGGTGTGGCAGCATCCCCAGCATCCCTAGTTCCAGCACCTATGCCACAGTATGCTTGTCAAAGCCCTAAGGCCGCTCATATTCCTACCTTTTAAACCCTTAATTTTTTAGGATTTACCTCACTACTGCCATCCTTATAGCTAAGGAAAACTAACTGGGACTCTTTTCAGAATTAATCTTCAGTCAATCACAGACATATAAGGAAGTCCCTCCTAAGGGCTAATCAAACTATCATCTTCCTCACTCTCCAAGATTTTTCAGTGACCTAGCCTAGCCTTTTCTGGCCGCATTTCTGATGATCTAGAAGAGGTCAGTTGAAATTCAGCATTATGCAACACTTCTATCCAGTTACCTATATAGACCTTATCACCATAGCATCTGAACATACAGGTTTTAGGATTACTGGAAGTAAAATAGTTTACAGATTCTTTTTTCCCAGTGAAAGGATGCACAGGCAATCATGTCTTAATGATTTTGCTTTGAACCTATGTAGGACATTTCATTCGAAGGTCTCATAATAGCACTTTGCAAACATCCAGTAAAGACTGTTGAGGCAACCCCACACTTACCATTTATTCCTGAATTTGTTTGCTAAAAATAAAGGGCCCAATCTTGTTCCCATTGATGTTGGTGGCCAAATTGCCCATTGACTTCAACAGAAATAAGGTCAAGCCCAAAATGGTTAAATGGACTTTACTCAAGTAGACAAGAGGAGAAAATAGAAGTGGAGATATATGGGGGAAATGTATGCCTACGGTAGGCTGTAAATTAGTTCCTTGGCTTAATGTTGATTCATAGTAAAAAAAAAAAAAAAAAACTTTGTTTGTGACATTTTATTAGCTTTTATGATAATTACAATAATTACTTTACAAGGCACAAACCAGGAAATTCTTAATAAGACAATATAATTACAATACATAGCCAAAATAATGCTTCCTTACATTCCTCACTTTGTTATTGTGAAGCTTGATTACTTAATGTTTGTACAGCACCTTAAGATGAAAAACACTATGTAAATGCTAAGCACTGTATTTTCTAGTTGTTAGAGGATGCAGCGTAACTGATCATCTCTTATACAATCCTTAAAAATGCAGACAGTTTTAAAACAGATTTGTTTATGTAAAATAATATTTATTTTTATTTGTCTGTTGGGAGCTAGAACTGGGAAAGGATGTGGTTCAATTGTAACATTACACTTATGACAGGTTTCAGAGTAGCAGCCGTGTTAGTCTGTATCCGTAAAAAGAACAGGAGTACTTGTGGCACCTTAGAGACTAACAAATTTATTTGAGCATAAGCTTTTGTGGGCTACAGCCCACTTCTTCGGATGCATAGAATGGAACATATATTGAGGAGATATATATACACGTAGAGAGAGCATGAAAAGGAGGGAGTTGTCTTACCAACTCTGAGAGGCCAATTAAGTAAGAGGGGAAAAAAAACTTTTGAAGTGATAATCAAGATAGCCCAGTACAGACAGTTTGATAAGAAGTGGGAGAGTACTTACATGGGGAGATAGATTCAATGTTTGTAATGGCTCAGCCATTGCCAGTCTCTATTTAAGCCTAAGTTGATTGTATCTAATTTGCATATCAATTCAAGCTCAGCAGTTTCTCGCTGGAGTCTGTTTTTGAAGCTTTTTTGTTGCAAAATTGCCACCCGCAGGTCTGTCATTGAATGACCAGACAGGTTAAAGTGTTGTCCTACTGGTTTTTGAATGTTATGATTCCTGATGTCAGATTTGTGTCCATTAATTCTTTTGCGTAGAGAGTGTCCGGTTTGGCCAATGTACATGGCAGAGGGGCTTTGCTGGCACATGATGGCATATATCACATTGGTAGATGTGCAGGTGAATGAGCCCCTGATGGCATGGCTGATGTGATTAGGTCCTATGATGATATCACTTGAATAGATATGTGGGCAGAGTTGGCATCGGGCTTTGTTGCAAGGATAGGTTCCTGGGTCAGTGTTTTTGTGCAGTGATGTGTGGTTGCTGGTGAGTATTTGCTTTAGGTTGGGGGGTTGTCTGTAAGCAGGACAGGTCTGTCTCCCAAGATCTGTGAGAGTGAGGGATCATCTTTCAGGATAGATGTAGATCTTTGATGATGCACTGGAGAAGTTTTAGTTGGGGGCTGAAGGTGACAGCTAGTGGTGTTCTGTTATTTTCTTTGTTGGGCCTGTCTTGTAGGCGGTGACTTCTGGGTACTCGTCTGGCTCTGTCAATCTGTTTTTTCACTTCAGCAGGTGGGTATTGTAGTTTTAAGAATGCTTGATAGAGATCTTGTAGGTGTTTGTCTCTGAGGGATTGGAGCAAATGCGGTTGTATCTTAGAGCTTGGCTATAGACAATGGATCGTGTGGTGTGTCCTAGATGGAAGCTGGAGGCATGTAGGTAAGTATAGCGGTCAGTAGGTTTCCGGTATAGGGTGGTATTTATGTGACCATCGCTAATTAGCACAGTAGTGTCCAGGAAATGGACCGCTTGTGTGGATTGATCTAGGCTGAGGTTGATGGTGGGATGGAAATTATTGAAATCATGGTGGAATTCCTCAAGGGCTTCTTTTCAATGGGTCCAGATGATGAAGATGTCATCAATGTAGTGCAAGTAGAGTAGGGGCGTTAGGGGACGAGAGCTAAGGAAGCGTTGTTCTAAGTCAGCCATGAAAATGTTGGCTTTTTCTTTTACAGGCGCCTATTATCCCCCCCCCCCCCCCCCCCCGCCGTCCCAGTTTTACACACTTTCTCTCTGGTCACCCTAGTCCCATTTGTTGCAGTCTAGTGTCTTATCCCCTGGACCACACTGCTTGTTTGTCTCCACTCTGCCTCCCCTGTGTGCCTCAACACTGACGTAGAGGGACTGCTTCTAAGAGGAATCTCATCTATCTTCTGAGACTGTCCTGTTAGAGGATTATTTTGGGCTGCAGAGACATTTTAAAAACAAATGTAGCCTCCACAACACCATGTTGATACATTTAACAGCGGCAATGAAAATATCATTTTTAACCTAAACAGCCATGCAGGATGCTAGCTCAGTCTTTTGTAGCTGGTATACTGTTAGCTTCAAAGCATGCCATTTGACAGGGCACTAGAAGTGATTCTTGTACAGCTTGCTTCCTGCATCAAAAGCAGTAACATTAAACATGAAAAATAAATCCACATTTGTTTTATATAGTGCCTTAGGCCCAGACAGCACAGGGGTATACAAAAGAGGCCAAATTAATCTCTGGCATAAGTCTGTAGAGTCACATCGGGTATGAATTTGACTCATTGTGTAGAATGTTTCAGTAACACAGATTGTGCTTCTGCATTGTTTTGAACACCCCAAACACAGTGACTTTTGGGTATGCGAAGAATGCAGAACTGGGGCTAAAGTCTATAATGCTGAACTTGGGCACAGTCCTCCAAGATGCTGAACTCCGTCTCCAACCAAACCAGCGCTTAAGCTTGTGCTTTACTACAAGGTTGTGAGTAGTCCCTTGAAGTCACATCCTTCCTCTCTGACTTGGATCATTCAAAACCCATTAGAGGACTTTTGGATCCTTCTGGATGCCTTAAAAATAAGACACTATATATAGGAGCTTCAGGTATAATTCACCAGTCTATCTGCATGGTGCAACTGGAACTACCACAGTATGGACTGAAACAGAGATCTCTGACTGTAAACAGAGGTGCAGTGACAAAACAGTTGGCCCTGGGTTCATATATACATGCCCAAGTTTTGATGGCTCTGAGTTAACACACAAGTTTTTATCCTTGTTTAAATATATACTGTCATTAAAAAAAGATATTAGCTGAAAACCTGGCCCTATTGAAGTCAAATGGGAGTTCTGCTATTGACTTCAATAAGGCCAAAATTTCATCCTGTCAGGCTGGCTGGAGTGGCTCATAAGCATGACCATGAGTGCCTACCTTAGGGCAGACTGTCAAAAACAGGGCAGACACCCCAAACTGGTTGTATGTTTTATAATTAGATTTCACCAAGGCGGGAACAAATGTGAATTCCTGGGTCAATATAACAGTCTTACCATGGAGTCTAAGACAGTCCCCTTAGACTCTCCAGTCTATCTTGCCATCCAGGCAAACTGGACTTAGTGATAAATGGTCACTTACACCAAAAAAATCACACCATATTCAGGTTGCTTCCAGTCCCAAGAAACCATCACTTACCCATGATCAATTGGTTTCCTACAACTTAAACCAAAGACAATGCCTGTAGCCAATCCTATAATAAACTACCTAAAGGTTTATTAACTATGAGAAAGAAATGAATGTTATTTACAGGTTAAAAGAAGCAAACATATACACACAAATGAGTTACTATCTAGATTCTAAGAGTGATAGTTGTAGTGATCTGTCCCAAAGTGTCTTTCAGGGTGCTCCCAGGAGGTAACCCCTGGGGATCTCTGGCTTCAGTTTGGTTTCTCTGACCCTGTGAGAGTTCAAATAGCAAAGAGATGAAAAATCTTCACATCCACTATTTTTATTTCCATCTTCCAGCATTCATAGCAATGGGACAAGGGCTTCTGTGTATACTTCTCCAGGGGTGGATGGGGCAACTAACAAAGCTTTTGTCTTATAATGGCCCACTTAAATTTGATAGTCCTCCTGGATGGGTGGGGGTCAGGTGAAGTCTCATGCCTCGGTTCACAAATTCAGAGCAAATATTTTCAAAGTTATTAATTAAAATTTACATATTTTCTTATAGCATGGAATACAGACATTACAAGTGGGATTAATGCAGGCAGCAATTTATAAGAATGTCATAGAGGCTAAACACTAAATACATTCGTATAAGACTAATACCTATTTTGAGCAAAACTAACATACAGGTGAACTGGACTGGTCACCAGCTATGAGTTTGTCAGTTCTTAGCTAATGCCTGTATTCTTGGCAAGATCTAGCACCTGGTTTGCCAGCATCACACACCCACTAAATATGATGGAAGATCTACTTTATTGGCAACCATATGGGGGCCTAGTTACTACAGTGATGAATGGGTTACAATTGCCATAATTAAATGCTGATTATTGTCTCCTTTTCCTAGTTCTCTATATTATATAGGTAGCAGAGTGTCAGGTTGGATGGTTGAGGATTAAAGATTGAATTTTGGTTGGAAAGAATTTTGCTAATCTAACATTGCCACTTACTGAGTTTCAAGCTGATTTATAAACATCTGCTTTTTATAGACAAGAGCTTTCCACTTTTGCAACTGTGAGAATTTCCATTATTGCAGTTACATGTGGACCAACTAGCTGCTTAGCAACAAGATTGAGTTACCTGTCAAATCTGGGATTTAAATCCCAGGGCTGTAAAAAGGAGGGATGGGTGGATGGATGGTGTAATATGCTTAGAATAAGAATGTCTGTTTCTGAAACAGTATGTAGAGAGAACATAATTGTGATATAGAGATGTTACTAAAGGTAAAATAATTGTTTGAAAAAATTGAGAGCAAGTTTATTCATTATATTTAGGCTACTCATGCTGAAAACAAAATTAAAAGATGTTTAGACAGTTATTTGAATTGATAAAAGCTACTGCATAGTTGTGTCACGAACAGCTGTCCACATACAGTGTTAGGTACCAGTCTTTCCAGGAGGCGTCAAGGAATAAACTATATATTTAATGAACAACAAAAGGCTTTCAGAACATGTTTGATTCATATTTTTTTGCATAGAGGTTTTTGTTTTTTGTTTTGGCAGAGGAAGGTGTGTTTGCATTTGAGTGAGAAATGAGTGAGTTTGTGTTAGTTGCTATACAAGGACTTAGTCAGCTTCCATAAGATCAGATAGCATAATTTTTCCTCACTTCTTTTTACATTGGTGGTGCCACGGTTCCTGGCCAATGGGAGCTGTGGAGCCGGCACTCACGGCGGAGGCAGCGCACGGAGCCCCCGTGGCCACCCCTGAGCCTAGGAGCCGAACATGCCAGCTGCTTCCGGAAGCAGGGCGGAGCCAGGGCAGGCAGGGAGCCTGCCTTAGCCCCACTCTGCCGCCAACCGGACTTTTAACAGCCCAGTCAACAGTGCTGACTGGAGCCATCAGTGTCCCTTTCCGACCAGGCATTCCGGTCAAAAACCAGACGCCTGGCAACCTTCTTCAGATCTTTAACATACTCTCTTTTTTAGGAGTAATTCACTATGGCAACATGCCAAATGGGAAATTTACCTACTGCTTGAACTTTTCAGGGACGTTTCATAGTAAATTGCTACTATTTCCTGCACTCCAAGGCACCCGACCCTGTGGGAACACAAGGTCCTAAAAGGCCATTGTAAACATGTAGCGTTGTCAAAATGGATCTGCACTGTTCTTTTTAGTGGTCTTGGTTTTCACAGAAATAATTTAAATGCAGAATTAGAGTTATAAGCTACAAAATGCTTTTGCACATATTATCTGTTCTTTAACTAGCCAGAGGCTTTGTTTGGTTAATACCTGTAAAGGTAGTTGAGGATATAAGAGTATGACATTTTGGCCAAAACATTTAAGTAGTGATTAAATAAAATAATAAAATACCTCAGTTGCATTGCTGGTCTCAGGTTGATTGATTTAAGACCTCATTTACTGTCTGAGATTTCCCTCTCACAAATTAATATGATTACCATGGGGTGGAGGATGGGGGATTGAGGGGACCTGTCAGCACCAGGTTTGCAGTTGAAGAAAAGGATGAGGGGAAAGGATAAAAAGGATGTTGCTACATGCACCACAGAAGCCAGGAGAGTTTGCATTATTTTATTTTTGAATAATTAATCTCCAGTTATATATTTGTTAGAAAGCAGTTTGACAAGTATTTTGTGAAAGGAACAGAATGTGATAGCCAGATTAAAGCAATTGTTCCATCTAATCACACTCTATTTTTCCTCATTAGCAAAGGCACAATGTTCAGTCTGAATATTCTCCTTGTCAACATCATCAGTACTAAGACTGCTTTTCAGTTATTGCCTTACTCATTAACACCTATTAACTAGGTCTAGTTTCATAGGAAATACATGGGACTCAGAGTGCTCCTCACACTCTCCATGGCATCCTGCAGACTTGCTGCATTGTGCTGCCTACACTGGCTATAGCTGAGCTTCTGGAGAGTTACAAAATACGACACTCACTTATAAGAAAGGGAATTGCTGGAAGAATTCCTTGATTTTTTTCCAGCCTGCAGAATCGGTGTAGGCTTTACTTTCCCGTTCTCAGACTGCTCATCACAATAGTATCGGAGTGCCTTCTCGTCGTGTATTAAGCAAAGTGACTAACATGTATCACATTTTTTTTTTCATCATCTCACCAGGGGGAGAAGTGAGAAGTGTGTACAGTGAAGTGCTTTGTTTTGGATTTTTTTTTTGTCACAACCAAGTGTATACAGTACAGATTTAAAGTCAAAGTCAATATTAATTCATACCACTTTGAGTTGTATCTTACAAGATCCCATTATGTGAAGAGAATCTGGACTGGCTAGTAGTTTGAGAGATTTCTGATGAAAACTCAGGTGCTGCAAGAACACTTTCCTCTGAGTCCGCATGAACCAATACCTCATCATTCTGTTAGGAGTACTGTACTGACTCTTGGAGGCGCTGTCTTTCAGATGAAATGTACTGCTTTAGAAAGCACAAGTGTGAGTGTGTGTGTGCTCACGCAACACTAACTTACTGGGGAAAGTTCTTTTCTATATAAATATCCTTGGGTCTATTCTCTGCCTAAAGAAGAATTTTTTATTGTTTTTAGTAAAAAATGTAATTTAATTGGCCAAGCTGGAAAAAGGATGTGTCTCATTCACCCGAGTAAGGGCATCTACACAGAGTTAGCTTGTTTGCTTTCCCTTTGTGGCAGCTCTCTGCAGCTCATGGAGCACTCAAATGCCAATTAACCCAGTTCAGGTCAGGCAGCAAGACACATCACATAACTGAGGCAGGCTGCAGTACACCAAATGCATCTCTTATTCCTTCGGGAATTCTGCACCATTGCATGATGCAAAATTTTCTCAAAATTAGTGTTCTGTGTAGAATTTCCTTTTTCTCTTGCAGAAATGGGCTGCAAAGCTTCTGGCCACCACTAGGAGCTGCTGGACCCAGTCCCTCAGAGTCCAGTTCACAGCTTGCAAATAGAAGACACGGTTGGGGAAGGAAGCTGGACTTTTAATGGCCCGGTTGGCAGTGCTGACCAGAGCTGCTGCGACCCAGTGCTTTCCATTCCGCGACCCAGTACTGGGTCATGCCCCACAGTTTGAAAACCACTGTTCTATAGTGTTCTTTTGCAGAATTTTAAAATATTGTGTGCAGAATTTTTAACTTTTTGGCGCAGAATTCCCCAGGAGTAATCTCTTCTTCCTGTGTGCACTGAGTCCTGTACAGTGCATGATGCATCAGTTCATTGGCCAACAGCAAGAGCTGTGCTGGACATAAGAACATAAGAGCTGTCATACTGGGTCAGATCATGGTCTGTCTTGCCCAGTATCCTGTCTTTGACACTGGTCCATACCACACCTTCAAGGTGCGTGTACAGAACAGGGCAATTTCAAATGATCCATCTCTGTCTTCCACGCCTAGTTTTTAGTAGTCAAAGGTTTAGGGTTGCCCCAAGCATGGGGTTGCATCCCTGACCATTATGGCTAATAGCCATTGATAGACCTATCCTCCATGAATTTATGTAGTGCTTTTTTGAACCCAGTTATGCTTCTGGCCATCACAACTTCCCATGGCAATAAATTCCACCAGTTAGTCATGCGTTGTGTGAAGAAACACTTCCTCTTGTTTGTATTAAACCTGCTGCCTCTTAATTTCATCAGGTGACCCTTAGTTTTTGTATTGTGTGAAAGGGTAAATAACACTTCTCTATTCACTTTTTTCCACCCCATTCATGATTTTATAGTCATCTGTCCCCCAAGTCATCTCTTTTCTAAGGTGAACAGCCCTAATCTTTTTAGTCTCTCCTCATATGGAAGCTGTTTCATACCCTTGATCGTCTTTGCTGCTCTTCACTGAATCTTTTCCAGTTCCATTCTATCCCTTTTGAGATGGGGCAACCAGAACTGGCTACAGTATTCAAGGTGTGGATACACCATGGATTTAAATAGTGACACTATATTTTCTAGCTTATTTTTTATCCCTTTCATAATGGTTCCTAAAATATGGCTAGCCTTTTGACTGCTGCTGTGCCCTAAGTGGAGGTTTTCAGAGAACTATCCATGATCTCTTTCTTGGGTAGTAATAGCTAATTTAGAACCCGTCACTGTTGATAAATCCAGTGAAAGCAAAAGAAAGTAGGATCTACACTGACAGCCTCCTGGTAATAGATACACATAATCACACCTTAAGTCATCATACAGTTAAAGACCACACTGATTGAAAGTAATGTTCTCAACAGAGGAGACTTAAATATGGTGTGACAACTAGTGAGGCTCACTAAACTATAGGATTATATGTAGACTTAATGTTAGGGCTGTAGAACCTCTACATTTGCATTTTCTGAGTTTCGGTGATTCATAGTGCTTTATTTTGTATTAACTATAATATTTTAATGCTGTTTTAAAGGGCAACGTAGTCTCAACCTTAACTCTGTCTTTACAAAATCTTTCAACTGGGAATATATTTAAAGGTATAAGAAGGAGCAGTGGGTAACTCATTTGAATATCTCATTGTCATTTTCTGAAAAGTAATTGATATCTCAAGGAGACAGGCTACTTTTTCCTTTTCTCCTGTGTATTATGATTTGTAAGAGGTCTTATTACTCTTTGAATGACACAACCTGAAGGAGCTAATATAAAATGCTTGGAATAAAGAGATTCTATCTCTGACACCAATGGAGAAAAGCCATAGGAATAAATCTAAGCCTCCGAAGAATCTTATTACCATTTGTGCCATTGCAATTAAGGTTATGCTAGCCCTTCCATTAAAACCCTGACATGGTGTAGTGTTTATAACCTAACTGATCGAATTTGAGCTAACGTATCCTGAGAGAACATGATGTACAAGCTAAGAGTAAGCATTTAAATAACAGTAAGTATGTGCCACAAACAAAGGGCCATGTCATCTCTTATGTGAGGAAAGCCATGACAGAGAGTAGTAAACTCAGCAAGTTTCCCTTTCATCTTTATGGTCCCACTGAGGGGGTGGATGTATGGGAAGCAGGAGGTCATGTCCCCCTCACAGCTGATTGAAGATGCAACCCCCGACCCCCCAGCTCTTGGATGATCCATTGGGGCCAGAGCCTCTAATGTTTGTGCTCCCTCCCCACTACTGCTGTGACAGCATGGAGCTGTTTTTAATAATGACTCTCTTCTGACAGCCGGACCTACATTGGCCCTACACATCAGGGATTCCAAGGTGGGGGAGGGCATGGTGATCATGTTATAGTACCTGATCCAACTTCTCAATGAAGTTAGGCCTATTGACTTCAGTAGGAGTTGGATCAGACCCAGCAGGCAGCACCCTGTCCTGCCCCCTTCCATGCCATGGAAACTAATTCCTGCAGTGCAACCATGGAAATTGCTTCTCCAAATTGGAGGAGAGGGGGAACAAAGCCATGGAGCTAGTAATGCCCTCACTTTAGTGCTACCATCTAGTTCCCTTCCACTTATGGACAAAATGGACAGTCTAAGCCAAAGGTAGGAAATTCATCGCTAGATGGACAGTGCCAGGGAGAGAGAGAGAGACAAGGAATACTGAAGGGGTATAGGGTGGCCAGAAAATAGTCATCGGTTTGCATAAGCATTCAAATCAACCTTCCAAACACACTGATCTAACTCACTAGCAACATTGTCTTCCTTTTTTTATTATTGATTTGCCATGGTCTCACATAAAAAAAACCCAAAACAACAAGAAACTCACACACCAATAACATTCCCTTTGCCATTACGTGTTGAAGATTAAAACAGTTTTCCCAGTAAGAAGATTTACTGATACGTAGTTATGGTCTGCTCCTCTGCTACATTATGCAACAAGGAACATGTGGTTGTTATTTTATACGAGGTCACTAGCTGAGGGCCCATCATGTGACGTCTGTAATCAATAAATTATGCGTGAACTGTGGTTCTTCTGCACATCAAGCCATGTTTTTACATTTCACTCCCCAGAGTGTTTGCTTGGTTTTGTTTGCTTTTTCTGCCTCCTCAGTGGCAATTTTAAAGTTAGTCTCATCTTAATAATTGTGAGAAAATCATATTCTGTTGGTTTTGGCCAGAAGAAGGATCTGGACAGAGTGGATGAAGACAAAGCTCCATATCTTAAACATATCATCTATGGTTTTGCAAATGAAACGCAGGCTCAATTTGTATAAAGTAAACAAACTGACTTCTCCACAAGAAATACCAGTTGTTCACCAACTGACCAGTTTGAAAAACCCACATGAACAAATCATATATATTGCAAGCTCTTGGAAGAGACACAGTGTCTATCTCTGTTTGTACAGCACCTAGCACAGTTCTGGTTGCGACATGTGTGCATTACTATAATTTAAATATTAAATACATAAAGAATAAGACTTTGATTTGTGCCTGGCTCATCCAGATTGTTTCAATAGGAAAAGTTTTTTGTCAATATTGTAGTTCTAGGATTGTCACTTCGTGTGCCACTCTGAAGCCTAAAGTGTGTGAGTCAGTGGGAAGTGATGAAAACAGCTTCAAGCATGGTTCAGAGCTCTTTGTTCAGCATATCACCAGGTTGAGTCAACACTGGGATTCATAATCTACCATCCAATTTTTAAGTTATCAGCCATTTTGACATTATGACTTTACATGCTTTACAAGTATCTATGGCACACTAAGAGTTCTAGACCATTGTTGCAGCAGAGGTAACTCAACCAATCCCCATCCTTACTTGCCAACTAATTTGCATGCAACAATTTAATTGGTCATATAAGGGAGACTGAACAGATGGCGGATTATTTGACACAACTGCCACACCTGTGCGGCTGCTTGGGTTTTCAGATACTAGTAATTATTAGGATTATTATTAAAGTGCTGAGCACCCGTATCTCCCATTGACGTCTGTGGGAGTTGAAAATCAGCCCTCTTTTATTTAGGTGCCTAAATTATGGGTTGAGGAGACTAAATTTAGCCACCCAGGTCTGAAAATGTTAGTCATTAATTAATTTATCCTTATTAAACCCCCTATGAAATAGATTAAGTAACTATTATTATTCCTAGGTGGAGAAACTGAATCAGAGTGTTAGTTATTTCTTTATGTAGTTAGCACCACTGTTGTGCATGCTGCTTTACAGATACTGAAGAAGATGGACTCCTTGCCCTAAAGAGCTTTGAATGGGAACTCAGAGTGTTCAGCACCACCTAGGAGACACAGCTTAGGACTGTGTCATGTCTGTTCCAAAAGTCTTTTTTAAAATCTATTTTTCATAGATAATGACTGTTTTCATAATACATTTAATGCTGTGATGTAAAGTCCATAGAAGCAGTCAGATGTCAGGAATTCCTGGTTCCCAGCCCTGGGCTCATTCCACTAATGGCAAGATTATAATATGGCTTGTACTTGGTTTTCTTTCTTATTCACTGTGTAGCACATAATAGATTTAGTATTAAAATCCTGTCTTTTAGCCGCAGTGACATAGAGCTGGATAAACTTTGCTGACTTACCTGGGTTTGTTGACTTAGTCCTCAGGCAATTAGGTGCTGCACAAACAATTTTTTCAAGCCCAGTTAATTTTGAAGCATCCCACATCCCCTTGGACATGTGGAATGGAAAGGGGGAGGGCTTTATAAATAAAAGTAATGGCACTCTCAACTATCAGAGTTTACTGAAATGTCCGCAAATATTGGTAGCATTTTTAAAGGCCATTTATGTGTCCTTCCCTATAGTTTATTCCTCTGGCTGGAGGAATGAATAGTGCAATCTTTATTATGTTCATTTAATATGTTAATTTCTTCCAATCAATAAATGAAATCCAGTGACCTAACTCTATAATAATACCCACTGCAAACATCATCACAAATTCAATACCTGTGAACTGCACAGTTTGTATTAGAATATAATTGCTATGATGCAGGGCAATATATTAGTCATTATGACCATGACATTTTAAATGACTTCTGTTAAAATTATGGCTGAGGGAAATATGTACCTCACTAGAACAGTGGTTCCCAAACTTGTTCCGCCACTTGTGCAGGGAAAGCCCCTGGCGGGCCGGGCCAGTTTGTTTACCTGCCACGTCCTCAGGTTCGGCCGATCGCAGATCCCAGTGGCCGCAGTTCACTGCTGCAGGCCAATGGGAGCTGCTGGAAGCGGCAGCCAGTATGTTCTTCGGCCCGCGCCACTTCCAGCAGCTCCCATTGGCCTGGAGCAGCAAACCGCGTCCACTAGGAGCCGGGATCGGCCGAACCTGCGGACGCGGCAGGTAAACAAACCGGCCCGCCAGGGGCTTTCCCTGCACAAGCGGCGGAACAAGTTTGGGAACCACTGCACTAGAATATAGCAAAGCTTTATTAGAGGAAGAGTTTAACAATTTCATCGCTAATCATCAAATCTGTTACTTCCCCTTAAATTAATGTGACTGAGGCATTTTCCAGAGGAGAGTTGACTGTGCTTTATGCAGCATTTGCCCATCAATGTCACGTCCTAAACGTACCTCCCCATTTGTAAAACTTCCCAAATCATCTTTTTTTATGTTAGATCATTACAATAATCCTCTTTTCTTTCTAATCGTGGATGATCAGCTATAAATCGGGTTTGGAGGTAGTATTTTCCATTTGCCTGTTGTTGTCATCCAGTGGTGATTGGATTGAAATTATGTGTCTCTGGTATTAATCTGATAACAGAGTAAAGGAATGATATATTATTATATGCAAATGAATCTGCCATGCCAGGGAACTGAAGAGATCTTGAACCTCTTGATTACTGACCTAAGCAAATACTGGGTTTTCAGTAAAAAAGCATTGTGTTTATGCCACAGTAATAGAATGGTTCTATTGTTAATGTTAAGGGACATTGAGAAGGTTTAAGGGTCTGTTCTAGCTTTTTCAGTCAAACCCCACACTGGGGAATAGGGTGAGTATAGGACAGGAGCTCTGGAGGTCCCTTGCACCAGCGCAGTCCCTGGAAGTATTCTGGATGACTCAGCACAGATCTCTCTGACAGTGCCAGGGGAGCAGACGCAAGAGCAGGAGCAGTGACGCTTTTTCAAAAAGAGGCTCTGATGGACAATGTAAAATGGGGGGGAGGAGGGATGAAGTCTCAAAGTCTTGCCCCACCCACTTTTGAGTGCTTAGCATTGCTGTGGTTCTGAAACAGCATCAGTCCTTCTTGCTGGGAGTGCAAGAACTAATATTGTACTTACCCTTTGTGGAAGTATTTAGGAGCTGGAAAGGTTACTTATTTCCTCATACCCTCTTGTCTGCCCATGCCAACAATCTAGCTTCTAACCCTAAAATTTTACCTTGTTTTTAAGCTGTTCTTTCCAACTGGTTGGTTTGAGAGTCTCTGAGGAGGTTCACTTTGTTTTCATCAAACAGGCTTCATTCTTCTTTGAGTGCTTGCACACGTTCATCCCACTTTAGATGTCTGTGCACCAAGGCACTGAAGCAGGAGAACTTTTCCCATAGTGGTGCCCATTGGGGCGGCACATTTGCCCTCTGTGTGCTCCCTCTGCATGCTCATGCTGCTAGCTGAATGTATACAGATGGTGGCACTGTCCTAACAATTCTCAGTTCCTTCTCATCAGCCGTGATCGGTAGTTGGAGCACGTGTGAGCATCTGTTTTTTCCCCCCTATTTTCCCTTTAGCAGGATTTTTAAGGTCCTTCATGTAAATAGTATAGTACTGTTCTAGTTGTTGTTTAGATAGTGGTGTTCATTTTAGAGATTTGTTTTACTTCTTTTTTTTATTCTGTTTGCTTTTAGCTTTGTGCCAAAGCATGCCTAAGTCCCCAGGATTCTGGTTCTAACAAATCTATGCCAGTTAGCGATCCTCACTCCTACTGCTTAAAGTGTTTGGGAGAAAGACACACCAGATATAAGTGCCCTGTTTGCAGGCATTTAAAATCAGAACTAAGAAGCTGAGGGAAGTTTGGCTTAATGACCTCCTGATGGAAGTGGCTTTGCACCTCTGTTTGATACCCTGCGCAGTAGCTTGGCTTGCGGAATTCAGACATGATTCAGTCCTGAAGTACATCACCAGACATAGCGGTTTCCCTGCATTGACAGAAGCTGGAGAGAAGGCAGTGTTCTTTGTTTCCAGTACCATGCAAACAACAGCAGAAGTCCAGCACTTCGATTTCTGGTCATAAGAAATCCTCTTCCTTGAGGGCTAAATCCTCTTCAGTCTCATAAGGAAAAGATGGGTACCGAGGTCAGAGAAGCTCCGTTGAGATGCTCACTGGTACCACATTCTAGCAATGTGGAGCTGTTGTCTCCAGCACCTCTACCAGTACCGTAGAGACTGACTCCATTGCTGGGACCTTCAACAGGGTTCACTTCCTCTGCAGTGCATGCTACCATATCAGTACCAACAACGCCTAATGTGACGCAGCTGCTAGAGATCTTTTGTGCCTTTTGGTACCAGACTCACCGCCAATGCAGGACAAGGCTATGGCACCTACTATTCTCACCTCACAAGTCCCAGTACTGGGATCTTCCTTGGCACCCACATGTTCGGCACCATTGGGGACTGACCCTTTGTCAGTACTATCGGGGTTTGGAAGCTGTACCATACGCATGATCCCTTCAGGAGGAAAAGCCTCAGATGTTTCCTCCAGTGCCCTCTACTTCTTAAAGTGCAATTTCTATGAGAGGTAAAGCAGAGATTTCCACAACCAAGTATGGAGCTTGACATGGTGCCGGAAGCTGCAGAGTGATGCAACAGAACTCTGTTATTTTAAGTGAAATCTAGAGAAACTCTTGAATTCTTTTTTTTTTTCATACATGCCCTGAAATGCTCAATAATATCACACTGGGCGTATAATTTTCCAAGGTTTTAAGACTTTGGTATGATGTTTTTGTGACCCAGCAGTCTACTGTGAATTAAGGCTGTTGGCTGCTTCTAAATCTAGAAGGAACAAGAATGTTGTTTGAGTTATACCAAAGCAGAGGTTTGTATATTCGGCCAACATTTTTCATCTTTCTCCAAGGATAGAATGTTTCTGATAAAGGCAGACAAAATATGTAGTGTAATAGAAGTGTAATAAGCAATACTACCATCTACTGGTAAAATTGTAGCCTAACATGGGTAGATAAAAAACTTTTTAGCAGAAACACATACGGAAATTGAAAAATTTCATCTGTAGGACTTGTACTTTAGTAATATCAGCCTATTTATCTCCCATTCAAGAAGATATTCTTGACTGGGAGGCAAATGGGTTGAAGCTTTTAATTCATTTGTTAGATCTATCACTGTTTATTAACTGGGACGGGATGGCATAACCTGCACCAAGGTGACCCAGCAGGTCAGATCTAAAATGAGTATAAAAGACAAGAACATTGTTTGTTTTATTTTAAAGAGGCTGCTGATAGCACAAACCATCAAATACTCCATTAATATATCACTTCTGTAATTCCATGTATAAGTGGAGAATATTTAAGAGGAAATTATTTTGGAAAACAAATGACGACTACTGTTTTGCATGTTTATTATATGTGCTTTACATTTCATCGTTACTGAGCAGATGAACAAAACAGACGTTTTGTGAAAAATGACAGTAGTAATGCAACATACGGCCATAATGTCAAGCCTGGTGAGTTGTTATTTTTGAGGCAAATGTTCTGTTTGTCCTTTTTGAGGAATTAACATATGCATACATATTCTAAAAGGACTATTTAATGGCCTCATTTAATAAAATGATGAGTGGCACAAACATTAATCAATGATCTTCACCTAGACCTCTACACAGCAGTTACAAGTGTAGCTATGGTTACCAAACAATTAGGTAAAAATGTCTCCTCCTTATTCAGGATGTCTGCTAACTATGTCGGTTTGAATAATAGCTCTTTATTGCATTGGCAAAACAAGAATTTAATCTTGCTGCCAAGTAAAGCAATGGAAGATTGAATTGGATTTTATTCTGTCTCATGGATAGTCAAAAGGAGCCTGATTCTGCACGGTGTTGAGTGTCTCCCACTGACTGGATGTCCTATCCAACTCCCATTATAACCACTATCTACATTATAGTAGCAACCACATAACCTTATTAGGATGCCCTATAATGCGGGTGCTATACAAACACAATAGGAAGATGCCATTTCTGCCCCAAAGAGCTTACAAACTGAAAACTTCAAGTGACATGCACGGGAGTTGCATCAGGCTCTTGTTCAGCATCTCCCAGGACTGGGCCCTAAGTTCCAACT
The DNA here is from genome assembly GCF_028017835.1 of Emys orbicularis. NCBI lineage: Eukaryota > Metazoa > Chordata > Testudines > Emydidae > Emys > Emys orbicularis. Next base: position 26,568,021 of record NC_088685.1, on the reverse strand, counting down.
TCAAATATGTAATTATTGGGAGGCAGAAAGAACCCAGCCTGGTTTTCATAGCCCTGGGTTGAGTTTGCAATGTTAACTCGTATTCAAAAAATAATTATTTTATTCTTTCTTTATAAACAGCTGACACACAAAGCAGAGAGCCTGCCCTGAGCTGCAGCCTGCCGGTCTCTGTTCTACTCAGCGCTGCAAAGCCCTGCCTTTCAAACTGTAGGCAACCTTTTACTACTTCCGTTGACTCCCACTTCCCTGCACAGCAATACCAGCTATTTCACACCGGTGGTTAGACAAATCAATTCTCGTGCAATTATAATGATCTTTTTAAACAGAAAAATGTCTGCAAAGCAACAATGGGTATTCTAAATGTATTTCCTCTCTGTGGTGTCCAAATCAAATTGACCAGGTTAGGACTGTAACCACAATTTAAAAGACATAAGGAAAAACTGAATCAGAACCCTCCTCCTCCTTTTGCATTCCATGGCCATGCGCTGTCATATCTCTTACCGGTGGTAAATGTCTGAAATGCTGCAGGGAACTGCCTGCTGACTCAGTACCACAGAAATGTCTAGGGATTGGTAGAATGCTGCTGCACAGGCATTTCCAACTCGCAAATGGAAAGTTATTCACTTCAGTAGCTGCAGTCCCACTGGCTCATATGAGTGGAGTCGATTTCCATTTACCAGCGTACAGAAAGTTCAGCCCCATGGGGGGAAAAGAACACGGTTCAGGTCTGCTCCTGTGCTGTCATCTGGAGTCTTACTCACCATTATTCAGAGTAGAAAGCTCCTGTTTCCCTCTCAAGTCTCGCTTTCATTCCTTCAGCTGTATGCACTGGCTCCTTTCCCACGGCTCAGCAGCCACATCTGCATCTGTGCTGAGCTGCTTGCCTCTTCTCTGTATTGCTCGTCAAAAATCTTAGGGCCAGGGTCTGGGCGGGCATAAATCAGCATCGCTCTATTGACTTCACTGCAGTTTACATCAGCTGAGGATCTGACCCTAACTTGCTAGTCAACGCAGCATGACTTCTGCAGCTCTCAAACTTCTTTCTTATCTCTTTCAGTCTTCTGTAAGAAGCTTTAAAGCTCTTAAAATGTGTCCAACTGGCACTAAAGGGAAATGAAGCTTCCTCTTCTAGCAGGGGAAGAGGTCCTCTCTCACAGCCCATTCAGTCCTTGTCCTTTCTGCTTAGGCTGTTAACAGAAGTGCCAGCTGTGAGGATCTTGTTTTTTATTTTGTGGGTACCTACCCACTAGGAACTAGGCTGAGACCACCAACTCTTTATGCATAAACTACTACATGGCTGTGAGATAGTAATAAGTGGTGTTCACTACTGACCAGGGCTGGGTTGCAATTAGTAACCTAGATGTGAAAAGCTTTGTATCTCATTATCTCTGTGCGATCCCAGTCCAAGCTCTACTTGAAAATGTCATGCCATTTTCAGCAGACTCTTATTAAACTGTTTGTTCTTGTGGGCCTGCCTTATTCAGTGAAATAACCAGGGGTCAAAATGTTAAGGGCCTGACACTCATTGCACACAGTTTTTACCTATTCCTCACTTAGACACATTCTTGTTGACCTAGGAACCTAGGGGATCTAGGATAGCTCAGAAATAATACGATACCTAGCTTTTCGTATGTAGGTCACTAGTTATAATCCGGCCTAGTGCTCAGTAGTCATTAACAGTAGCTGGTGTAAAATAAGTCTGTGCTCTCAGTCCAGTTCCTCCAGGCTAGGTGTCCACCAAATAAAGCACAACTGGCACCTTTGTTGATTCCAGCCGGAGTTTGTCTGAGTAAGGACCAAGAAAAAAACGAGCAAGGAACTTGGGATTTGACGCTAGATTAGTAAATTCACTTCCTCCACTGGTAATTGCAGTCTGCCATTGCTAGCTTTTCTGTGGCAATGGAAGCAACTTACTTAAGCCAAGGCACTGAAGAAATAAGATATCCTAAAACGTAAGTACAGTCTGTCACCTGGCATTGTCATGTTGCTTTTGGGTGACTATTCCTGGAGTTCCACACAATGCCCACAGCTGGCTTGCGATTTCAGCGAAGACTACGCAAAGAAAGGATGCTACACCGAGATCCAAACAAACCATGAACACTGTCAGGAGTCAGTCTGCATTCTAGTCCATTTTGCCTATAGGGCTAGCTTGCCTTTATTATATTAATTGCCTTGCCTTCATTATATTATGCCTTTATTATATTCAGCAGTAATGCAAGGAACTTACAGGCCTGTACCCTGTAAGATATTAGCGTCAGCAGTTAGCATAAGGCTCAAGGCCTATGAGCTTTGGCACAGATAAACGGCCCAACGGTAACCCCCAGCTTTGGGGAACTGAGACTAGAGTGTGTAAGGGGGAATTTTGTTGGAATTTACCATAACGACACCAGCCAACCACAGGTACATGAGCTAACATCTGCAGTCATCTTACCACAAGAGTAGAGATCATTCATATGCTAATCTATAGGAGAAAGGCACCCCAATGTTAGCAGCGTGAGGAAATACGAATAAGGAAGAGGGGAGGAAACCCCTACTGAATATTCATTAGACATGGTGGTGTCAGCATAACATTATAAAAGCTGTATCCCAGCCTGGCTGCAAGAGGAGAGAGAGATGTAGCCCTTGGGAGGAGCCAGAATGATGGCCCCTGGTGATGAGAAGGGAGGTAATGGTGATGAGGAAGATAATGGCTAACATTTTAGGTTGCTCTGCAAGGGATGGTGTGAGTATATAGCTGTGCAGCTGTACATTCTGTAGTATCTCTGTCTACCTGACTGAGTTAATAAAGTAGTGTAAATATAGAAGGGTTCCTACAGTGTGAGTGTTGCAACCGTGCACATCAGGGTTCCCAGCGATACAGTCATTTCAATAATACTGGTCCTGATCTTGGGATCCTGTCAACCCTCAAGTGATAACTGGGAATTCTTAAGTAATCAATATAATTAATACATAATCTATAGATCGGGCTACATTCATTAGCGTATAAACTTTCCACACAGCTTGGTTCAGCAATCCAGAGTCACATCCCTGACTCCTGGTCAGGGTGGAATTTAGGAAGGGAGACGTGGCACAGACATGTGTAAGAGAAATAAAATCACTGTGCTCTGTGCTCTAAATATGTATTGCCAGCTATAAAGTGCCATGAAGGGACAGAGCAGTGCTTTGCATTCTACTACATGTGCGGTTGGAAGAAAAGTAGCACTCTTAGCAGAGGGAGAGCGAGCCTCTCCTGTAATGCAAATGCATAATTCAGTTTGTCTCGGTTAGTTCTATTGATAATTTATCTTTATTTCTCCTTTCAAATATGTTTAGGCCAAAATAGTTAAGTAAGCAGAGGAGGGAAAGGCTTAAATTGCTCTTATTTCTTTCATTTAACCTGGAAAAAAAATCTGGTACATGTTGTAGAAGTGGTGTTCCAGCGATGGGGTAGGCTGTCTCACAGCTTTTTCACACAAGTCCACCAGGCAAAGGGGCCATAAACCGAGTGGATCAAGCAAGCTGATGACTCCCCTGGCATAATGGCTCTGTGATCCACCTTCATGAAATGGGGTAGCAGCTGAAGAATCCCTGTGCTCTGGTACCACCCAGAGGGTTGTTGGCAGCCTGCTTAATGTACAGCAGCCCAGAGACTAAGCTATACCAGAGACCAACATGAAACCAGCCCCAGGATCAGGGATCTCCACCCCTCACTACTATCAGCAGGCACGGGTCGTCTCTGCACTAATGACTCCTTTGTGCTCCATTCTCTTCTTCACCTTTGCCCAAACTGTACTGGGTGTAGCTGAGAATCTAGTATTAAAAGTACAATATAAATAAATGTACTAATGCAGCATTGAAAATGGCAGTTGATACTGTAAAGTAATTCCTGGAAATCGCTTGAAAACATAATTTAAGGTGAACTTCTTAGAGCCTCGGGACAGCCCATTTGTTGGCCTTTGCACTTGTTTTTTAATGTTTTAAAGTAGGAGACATCCTTTCGACAAAGAATTTGCTGGAAGACAGGATTCAGATCTGATTCTATGCCGAACTATGCCTCTCTGCTCAAAAACTGAGATCCCATCTGCTTTACATGGAAACTAGCATCCCTGGGCATTTTTCCGAAGAGCAGGCCTGTGCCCTGTGCCCTTTGCCCATTCCCCTCCCTCACTGTTGTGTAGCATACTGTACACTGGTTGCCTTCCTGCTTTCACCCTAGATGTAATGGATGTCAGTGGTGATGTATGTATGTATGTATGTATACAGGCCCTGATCCAGCAAACTACTTGAGCTGACTGGACCCCCAGGCCTGTACAGACCCCCACTGACCTCAGTGGAGGGCTTCCCACACAGAGCTTCATCGAAGACAGTGGGGCTCTGCATTGGTGGGGAGCCCAGCCATGAAGAATAGTCTCTTGAATTGAGCTGACTGTGGAATTGAGACAACAATTGGTAAAGCCTGTAGAGAAACTTTCATCAGAAAAGCTCCCTATATGTGGGGAAAATATAAAGCCTTTTATTACCACACATCTTAGAAATTAGTGAGGCTGGCTAAATACACAGGCTGTCACCTCTCCTGAGGCAGTGACAGCTTTGCTGTCTGTGTCTGTGGAAAGCAAAAGCACAAAATAGTTCGCTGTGACTGGAGAACTTTCATTGCCTTATATGACTTTAGCAAAGCTTTTGATATGGTCTGCCACAGTATTCTTGCTAGCAAGTTAAAGAAGCATGGGCTGGATGAATGGACTATAAGGTGGATAGAAAGCTGGCTAGATCATTGGGCTCAGTGGGTAGCAATCAATGGCTCCATGTCTAGTTGGCAGCCGGTATCAAGCGGAGTGCCCCAAGGGTCAGTCCTGGGGCCGGTTTTGTTCAATAGCTTCATTAATGATCTGGAGGATGGCATGGACTGCACCCGCAGCAACTTTGCAGATGACACTAAACTGGGAGGCGTGGTAGATACACTGGAGGGTGGGGATAGGATACAGACAAATTAGAGGATTGGGCCAAAAGAAATCTGATGAGGTTCAACAAGGACAAGTGCAGAGTCCTGCAGTTAGGAAGGAAGAATCCCATGCACTGCTACAGACTAGGGACTGAGTGGCTAGGCAGCAGTTCTGCAGAAAAGGACCTAAGGGTTAGAGTGGACGAGAAGCTGGATATGAGTCAGTGTGCCCTTGTTGCCAAGAAGGCTAAGGGCATTTTGGGCTGTATAAGTAGGGGCATTGCCAGCAAATCGAGGGTGTAGTGGGGCAGCTGCCCCACTCCTGGTGAATTTAGGCTGCAGCAGGCCAGTGGGCCTGCGCAGATGGGCAACCAATCAGAAAAGGGCTTATTGGGAGCCAATCAGGGCCCAGATTGGAGGCAGCCAATCAGGGCCAGGCTCAGCCCTATAAAAAGGCTGCTCAGGGAGAGAGCAGGCAGTCTGTCCCAGGCCTTTGATAGGGAAGGTCTGTCTCCAGAGCAGGGAGACTAGCACCACGGACAGCGCAGTGCTGGCTAGGCTCTGGGAGCAGAAAGGCGCTCTAGCCTGAGGCCTCCCAGGCTGCAGGCCCTGAAGGGAAGGGGTACAAGGGGCCGTAGGGGAAGCAGCCCAGGGAAGCGGACAGTCAAGGGGAGAGAAGGAGGACAGCGAGGCTGCCACCAGAGGGTCCCTGGGCCAGGACCCAGAGTAGAGGGCGGGCGGGCCTGGGTCCCCCCTTTCCCTCCTTGCAGTACACCCAGCCATTGGCCGTAGGGAGCAGCCATTATAGACTACGCCAGATCCCTGACAAGAGGGATTAGACTTTGGGGTGTGTGGTTGTACATGGTGGCTGGGGCGTAGAGAAAGACTGCTGATCAACCCCCCAGCCCCACCCCCTGGAAGGGGTGAGGATGGACTGAGGGGCATTGTCTTGAAGAGGACGCCGCGAGTTGGGAGCAACGCGGGTCCACACGCCAACCAAGGGTGAGACAACGGACGGGACACCACCAGGAGAGGGCGCTCCACTGGACTGAGCTAATTCCCAGAGACAACCAGCAGGAGGTGCCAGGTGGTGAGTCCCAACACTGTTACAAAGGGACGTGATCATTCCCCTCTATTTGACATTGGTGAGGCCTTATCTGGAGTACTGTGTCCAGTTTTGGGCCCCACACTAAATGAAGGATGTGGAAAAATTTGAAAGAGTCCAGCAGAGGGCAACAAAAATGATTAGGGGCTGGAGCACATGATTTATGAGGAGAGGCTAAGGGAATCGGGATTATTTAGTTTGCAGAAGAGAAGAATGAGGGGGGATTTGATAGCTGCTTTCAACTACCTGAAAGGGGGTTCCAAAGAGGATGGATCTAGACTGTTCTCAGTGGTAGCAGATGACAGAACAAGGAGTAATGGTCTCAAGTTGCAGTGGGGGAGGTTTAGGTTAGATATTAGGAAACACTATTTCCCTAGGAGGGTGGTGCACTGAAATGGGTTACCTCGGGAGGTGGTGGAATCTCCTTCCTTAGAGGTTTTTAAGGTCAGGCTTGACAAAGCCCTGGCTGGGATGATTTAGTTGGGGATTGGTCCTGCTTTGAGCAGGGGGTTGGACTAGCTGACCTCCTGAGGTCCCTTCCAACCCTGATATTCTATGATTCTGTGAAGCCTGATCAGAGCCAATGCAGCAAGAGAAACATCCCTGGATATGTTCCTATCCAAAAGTTACATTCTGCCACTCTAAATCCATCTCTGCATAAATACAGCACAGATCTATTCTGATTTCAGGCTGACATCTCAAAGGGAATGTGATTATAGGACAACAGTGGTGCTGGACCCTTTTCTGGTTATGTAGTGGTGATAGGAAAAACCCAGTTTCTTTTCCTTAGCATTGCAGTCGTTCTGGATTTTGGTCACCTCATTGTAACACTGAACTGTTCTGGCACCAGTATCACTATGGCAGTTTTAGTTACATTTCAGCATAATGACAAGTCTCATCTACATGATACTGTGACCTGAAACCTGCATCATGTTCAAACCTCAGTCACATTCCATCACCACGTCTTGCTGTCATATAACATTAATGTTTAGAAGTATTTGCCATACACTGTAGATACTTATGGATTTTACTAAGAATTCAGCAGGGCTTTCCAGTTCATTAGTAAGTTTCCTTGAAGGATTACAGATAATATGTCAATGGTTAAAGACCACATGAAAGAAGGCTTGAAGTGGGAAATAACACCTCAGATTTTGCCTGATTATTGGAATCCTGTTCTTTGAATTACAGTTCATATATTCAGTTTATATTATTCACTTGGGTAATATAAGTCCTCCATAACAAAGCAGATAACCAACATAATCAATATAGCACCTGTGATTTAAGGAGAGAGTTAAATACCGATTATGCTAAAAGAGTGCTTTCATATGTTATACTGATATGAGCTATTACTTATTCAGTCAATCACATTCAGCTGCTTGGGGGAAATGCTGACATGTTCACCATGGGTGACGTTCACCCTTGTCCAGGAGGTCAACACAACATAAGCCTTCTTTGTGCCAGCCCTGTACGCATTGGTGAATATTACTTCAGAGGTATATACTAGTGAAATTGGCCTTATCTAGGGTTTCCTATTCATTTTTCAATCCCCTCAACCCTGTCTGAAAAGGTCTGCATGTCTAGGGATATCACAGTTTGCAGCCTGGGGGTTTGTTTGGGGGGGTTTCAAAATACATTTTATTGCTTTTAGGCAAAAGAAACTCAAAATATCCCACTGGATTAGAGTGGGATAGAGAGTCCAGTCACAAAAGTTGAGACTGGGTCAAATCCTTATCTTGTATACATAACTAACTGGTAAGATTTAACAAACTTTCTTGCCCAGAAAGAAACCTATTGTCTGAAGTGAAACAGGTCAGCGACTGAATTATCGAAATGAAACATTAAATATTGTGACCCACAAAAAGTTCTTCCAATCATAGGTGCCAACTCCATGGGTGCTCTGGGGCTGGAGCACGCACGGGGAAAAAAAATAGTGGATCCTCAGCACCCACTAATCAGCTCACACACATGCCCTCCGGCGCCTCCCGCTGATCAGCAGTTCAGCGGTGGGCAGGAGGTGCTGGGAGGGAGTGGGAGGAGCTGGGGGGGAAGAGGCGGAGCGAAGGCAGGGCATGCTCGGGGAGGAGGCAGGGTGGGCTTAGCCTCAGGGGAGAGGGTGGAGAGGGGGTGGGAAGAGGCGGAGTGAGGGTGGGCCCTCAGGAGAAGGGGCGGAGTGGGGGTGGGGCCTTGGAGTGGAGTGGGGGTGGAGTACCCCCAGTGAAAGCTGAAAGTCAGTGCCTGTGCTTCCAGTTACTTTCACTAGGTGCAATGCTAGCTAAATAGAGCGAAAACAATTATAAAAGTAAAAAAAAGTCACTCCAGTTCAGAATAGGCAGCCAATCAGCCACAGCTGAAGGACAGTAAGGAACCTGGTAAATAAAAGAACTGGGATCTAAACATTCTTTGATTAGTCCTTTTTTTTCTCCGAGGACTAAAAATAGCTTGACAGATCCGCTAAGATTTTTTTCCCAGCAGAGCTTAGCTGAATTGGATGTAGATTTTTCTTCAGAGATAACCTGGCGTATTGTTGGGAAAGTATAACTTCTTTCCACTCTTGCAGTTTAATATGCTGTGCCACATCCCTTTCGCAACAGTCCACCAGGCAGAGGTGCCACAAACGGGATAGATCTAGCTAGCTGAAGAATCCCAGACATGCAGGAATCCCTGGCTGACATCAATGGCTTTATGAGCCAGCTCTTTGAAAGGGGTAATGGCTTAAGCACCCCTGTGCTCTCTTAACTCCATGGGGGCCACTGGAAGCCTATTTACAGCCTGTAGGCTAAGCTACACCAGAGAGGGACAAATTCTTTCTGACATGTCTCTGAGAGGACTTAGGTCAGAGAAAAGCAATATCTTTTGGCCCTTTATAGCTTGTGCTGTATTGATAATCCTCTTCCCGTCTGTCATATCACATCAGGCAGTATAATAATGTTTGTCTGGTTTAGTGCTCGTAGATTTAAAACTTGAGAACGGTGGTACAGCAGCTTAGGAACATATACAATCTCTCTCCAGCTGCCCGCTGGGTTCTGGACTGCTACTAAGGAATTTCAGGCAGAGCTGTCAATTCTGCCACTGTAGGAGGCCTGTCGGTCATGTGGGCCCTTTCATGATAGGGTAAAACACCAATATACTGTTAGTGCTCCAGTGGCACAGACTACAAGCTTCTTCATATAACTGGAGTCCCCCAGTCTATTAGAATGTTTCTGTCTTTATCCATGTCCCGGCTGAGGCATGTTACAGGTTTCTCTCCTCTTGTTTAACAGGAAACCTCTATTCATTTTCCCTCTACCTCTCTCCTCAAACACACACATCACTCGCTGACCACCTCCTATGGGAATGAGCTCCACATCTGGCCTTAGAATGTTCCCTAGAGGAAATATCTTTTACAAAGGAAGCCGGTTGCAACCTTAATACAAGTGGTAGCTTCTTCATAATAATTTCTTATAGCTTTATATCTTATATTTGCTTTGTCTACTTATCAAAAGCCAAGTGCTAGCATAACGGGTCTGCCATGGTTACTGTATTTTATAGGCAGAAATGGCTGGACTATATTGCATTTTATTTATCTTCACTGCGTTTGGAACACAGCAACATCAAAGATGAGATGGTCTGCTAGTGAATTCTTAGCAAATGCTGTGCCAAGGCATTCCAAGGCTTTTACCCTTGTATTGTTTCCTTTTCAAAAGTGCATCCAGCTTCCTCCTGTGCAAGGTTACACAAATGGCTTTATTGAGGACATTGACAATTTGTTCCATTCATCTAAAAAAACATTCTGCCTGAATTATTTACACACTAGTTCAAATTCAGCTTCAGCCCATGAGCTCTCATTTATGAATGAGAAATTCTCTTAAATAGCTGTTTGGGGTTTTTTTGAGTTCCTTTCAATTCTCTCAGATTTTGTATTTAATGCTCCATGGGATCTTTTCTGTCCAAAGCTAGCGAGGCCATGTCTGACTAATGCTTTTCTCGGTTCACCCCCACAATACTGAGCCTCTGTGTTTTTTGCTATCTGCACATTAAGCACTGAGTAATTGCTGCCATTTATTCAAGTCCAAATACAAGCTGATATATTTAACATGTTTGCCAGAATATTTGGGGAACAAAGTGAAACCAATTGCTCATATTCATTATTCAGTGTGGAAAAGCATCAATAGTTCCCCCAGTGCATACTAACTAATTGTACTGTGGGGCAGCTCGAATTGCATCAGACTGAATTTTCCACTGCATTTCTTAGGTAGTGCTTATTAAAGGAAAACAATGATCTTGAAGCATCTCTCTGTGCTTTACCTTGCATATAAATAGACCCCTGCCCTTGTAGCTTTCTTCTGACAGATAGACGGTAGATGCCCAGTTTGAACTCCAGGCACTTAGACAATTTTTATGGGGAGGGGAAAAATTCACAGCGTTCATTTGGATTAGAGTTACCTCTATGCTAAGGAAATTAACACTAGTATCTGGAATTCTAAGGGTTCCCTTAACTAAGTTTTCCCCACATCATTGTATAGGGCAGGGATTTTCTTCTCCATGGGATGAATAGAGGGTTCTGCCTCTGTCCTCATGGATCATGGAAATTTGAGACACACACGAATGGTCATTCCAAGGTGATGTGCCTCCATACTGGCCCCAGATCTCCCTGCCTCGCTTTTCATTTCCTAGCACAGTGATTCCATTGGAGCGCTACTGCCAGGCACATGGTAGCCCCTGGAATCCTTCCTTACAGTGGGATTCTTTGGCACAAAGGAGACTCCATGAACAATTTAATGCAGCCTGTGTATACTTTTTGACCGATTTACTGTTGGTAGCTGGGAGAGATCTTACCTGAGTCTATGCACCTTCTGGCTACCTCCCAGCTGTCATCTTCCCATCACTCTGGTGGCCCACCCCCAAGCTCAGATTCTGCATCCACAGAATTTGCTGTTGGGTCAAAGTCAGTGAGACAGTGCCATGGAAACAGTAGCCAGAGGCAGATGCATTTATGGACATAGGTGCTGGAACTAGGTGTGCGGGGGGTGCTGCAGCACCCCCAAACTTGAAGTGGTTTACATTATATACAGGGTTTACAGTTTGCTTCAATGGCTCTCAGCACCCCCACTATAAAAATTGTTCCAGCACCCCTGTTTATGTAGACAAAGCTCTGTGCATGCATCTAGGGGATATGATCTGGCCCAGTGTTGTAGTTCATTGTCTTAAGGTCTAGGCTAATTAGTTAGTGTATAATCTAGAGTCTATTTTGAAAATACCGCTATACATTTTATGTAATTTGTGCTGTTTTCTGTACACTTAATTATCGGTGCCTTTTAATAATACAACCCTTTTCACCTGTAGAACTCAAAGCACTTTACAAATGCAGGTAAATATCACCTCTCCTTTTATAGAAAGGGAAAATAAAGCACCAAGAGTGAGAATTGTCTAATTGACAGCCAGTCAGTGACAGAGAACCTAAGTTTCCTAACTCCCCCTCTCATGCCATATCGAGGGCCGGCTCCAGGTTTTCTGCTGCCCCAAGCGGCAAAAATAAAAACAAAAACCTGCGGCACCGCAATCACGCTGCTCCATTCTTCGGCGGTGGGTCCTTCACTCGCACTTCGGCGGCAGCTCAAAGAGGAAGAGAGGGAAACCTCCTTCCTTGGAGGTTTTTAAGGCCCGGCTTGACAAAGCCCTGGCTGGGATGATTTAGTTGGGAATTGGTCCTGCTTTGAGCAGGGGGTTGGACTAGATGACCTCTTGAGGTCCCTTCCAACCCTGATATTCTATGATTCTATGATTCTATGACTGAGGGACTCGCTGCCGAATTCCCGCCCCTTTGTATTGGCTGCCCCAAGCACCTGCTTCTTTAGCTGGTGCCTGGAGCCGGCCCTGGCCCTATCCCCTAGATCATGATACCTCATGGGTTTTATGTACACATGCAACTGAAATAAATCAAATAAAAATAAAAGTATACAGAGTTATCGGTGGCTGAACCTTCCTTTGGGAGGAAACCTGAAAACATGTCTGTTGCAATTTCATTACAAAGTCTGACTTTGAGGCAGGTTTGTGAGCTTTGAAGTGCCTTTCAGAGCGAACATTGAAAGCTGAAGTCAATAGGGTAAACCCCAGGCTAAGGGACGTTGATGAAAAAAGGATGACACAAGCCCATTTCACACAGCCCCCCAAACCCTCCAGTCTCCATTACAGTAGATACCATCCTCCCTGTCTCTCAATGTTGGGGGTCCTCCTCAGCAACTCCCCGGCCTTTCCATATGCCCTTCCATCCTGCGTTCTAACCCAACCTCTGACATCCTAATATTTGCATTTGTACTGGTACACCAGTCCCCTCTGATGTAGAGATGTAGCATGCTGGGTGTGCCAGGAGCTTGGAAGCAGACACTGAGCCCTTTGGGCCCGACCTCTCGGTGCATTTCCACATCCCCTTGCCCACTCCCAGAAACTGAGGATTCCTTTGCTAAAGCTGCTAGAAATCAAACACTCTCAGCACAACAGCGTTAGCGGTTGCAACACAAAGGTTAACCCAACCGTTCTCAGCCCAGCCCCTCGAGCTGCTCCATTACAAGTGGATGCAGGCCATAGTGCCAGAACATACTCCCTCCAGCCCATCCCGCTCATGGAGGCAACTATGTACTGGCCTGTAGATTGTCTGGCCAGAGTCTAGTTATTTTATCCATCACTTACGGTCTCATTGGAGCCTGGCCACATGATCCTCCTGCCTGCAGGTATAGCTCTCAATCTGGTTGTTATGGCTACTGCTGTCCCCCCCAAACCCTGCCAAGGTCAGTGCATGTCTCTGTCACATTCTCGGGTGCAGTTCAGACTAGTGAGGGGCTGTTGCCCCGCCTGCCCCATAACCCAGGATGCCTTGAATGCTCTGCTGCTGTGGCTCACAGCCTGGACACCAACAACCAGCAGACAAGCATGCATTTTCCTGAATGCCTGTGTGCTGTGCAGCCCTGGGTCACCACTCTGACCCCAGCAGCCTGCCACAACACAACATCCCTCGCTAGTCTCTCTCAGCAAATTACCATATGCAGGGGTGACTCCAACACACTCCCAGTCCTGAATTGTCCCAAAACTGTGTGCTCTGCAATGCCCAGACCTTTCCAGGACCATTCAGAGGAAGATAAGGTTCGTTTGCGCCTTTAAAGAATGCACAGCTTATTACTTAAACTGGATTTAGCTGTCACTTTAAGTCAAACACAGCACTGGCTTGGTTTAGATTAAAAGTAAAACAAATTTATTATCAGAAGGTGAGAAGATTTTAAATGAGTTCAAGTATAAAGGATAGAGTGAGAAATGGTTACAAGCAGGTAAAGGTGAAAAACGCTTTCTGGTGGCCAGGACTTAACACAACAAGCTACAGCATTTGTTCAAGGTAGTTTTCTTAACAATCTACCATCCAGCAAGGTGGCTCACCCCCCCCCCCCCTCGGGTCGGGATCCCCCACAAAGTCCAGAGTGTTTTGTTTGTTTGTCTTCTTAGGTGAGAGAGAATTTGGGTTCTTGGACCCTGTCTTTTAGAGTCCTGTGAACTTTTGAAATAGACTCTTCTGTAGGTTACCCCCAAAGTAAAATTCATTCAAACTGTGGGGAAAACGCCATAGAGTCTCAACGAGAATGAAGTTTAATGATGGTTTCTTTCCCCACTGGTGTTTGCTAAACTGCAAATTGGTCTGTTTCCTACAATCTCCTCTCCCTGCTGTGATGCTGATCGATTATCTCCTCCCCTTGTTGGCTTGATGGTCCTGATCACCTTCTCTACAAATAGCATTCCCGTTGTCTCTTAATGTACCTTGGAAGTACTTTCAAGGTGGCAGACCCACATTCCTTTGTCTAGGGTGGGGTAACTTTAGTCCTGCCTGACAGATACACTTTAAGAACATAATTCCCAATATGTTTGTAATTGTGAATTTGTCGTCTGTACATACTGATCATTAATATTATTGTCTAGTGTATGTTATTCGCTTTCTATTGATGACACTTTTTATTTACAGGTTATGACATTAGTGAGTTGAAATACAGTGAACTGGTCAGGCCAGTTAAAACTCACTCCAGACACCAGTGAGGCTTTTGCATTGGGATGCTGTTAAGTCACAGTCTGTGCTTTGGCATTCAGCCTTCCCATCCTACCTCCCAGAGTGTCTGCTACCTGGCTGTTTCAATACAGCTCCCAGGCTACTGTCTCCACCCTAATGGTCCTGCTCCCATGCAGCCTCTGGCTCCCTCCGAGGCCCTGTTCCCCTCTGATCTCAGGTTGCTTTTCCATTTTCTTTGTTGTGAGGGTGTCATGCGGCCTGGAGTGGCTCACGACTGTGAGCACCTATCTTGGGGCAGACTGTCAAAATCAGGGCAAACACCCCAAACTGGTGGTGTGTTCTAGAATTAGATTTCACCAAGCCAGGAACAAATGTGAACTCCTGGATCACTGTAACAGTCTGACCATGGAGTCACAGACAGTCCCTTAGAGATGACTCTCCAGTCCACCTGGCCACCCAGACAAACTGTATTTAGTGATAAATAGCCACTTACACCAAAAATCACACCACATGCAAATTGCTTCCAATCCCAAGCAAACAGTCACTTACCCCAGGTCAATTGGTATGCTAGATATTACACCAAAGACAACCCCAGTATCCAATCCTGTAATAAACTATCTAAAGGTTTATTAACTCGGAAAAAGAAATGAGACCCTATTTACAGGTGAAAGCAAGCAAACATGTAGACATAGATGAGTTACCATCTAAATCCTGGTTTCAGAGTAGCAGCCGTGTTAGTCTGTATCCGCAAAAAGAACAGGAGTACTTGTGGCATCTTAGAGACTAACAAATTTATTAGAGCATAAGCTTTCGTGGGCTACAGCCCACTTCTTTGGATGCATATCTAAATCCTGAGAGTGACAGAGTTGCAGTGATCTGTCAATTCAAAGTGTCTTTCAGGGTAGACCCAGGAGGCATCCCCAGGGGATCTCCGGCTTCAGTTTAGAGTCTCTGGCCCTTCGGATTCAAACAGCCAAAACAATGGAAAATTTTCCCGTGGCTTGGTTTTATTTCTTCATTCATCTTCCAAGTCCACAGGACGAGCTTCCTTGCATGTAGCATTTCCTCGGTGCGCTAGGGCCAATCCTTTGTAGTGTGATGATCCGTGATGGCCCATCTGATTTTGATAGCCCTTCTGGATGGGGCGGGAAGGGAAATTATACCCATCCCTCAGCTCACAAGTTAAGAGCAAACATTTCAAAGTTATAAAGCAAACCTTCTGTATTCCATGCTATAAGGAAATCCATACTTGACAAGTGAGATTAATGCAGGCAGCAATTTACAGGAATTCATAGTCTAAATACTAAATATATTTGTATGAGACTAATACCTTGTCGGAGAATAACAGAGTTCTCACTTTTTGTTTGGGTACAGCAAGTCAGATGCTTTATTTTCTCTCACAATTGCGCAGAGGGAGAGAGCTAAGCAGGTCTCTCTACAGGTAAACAATTACAGCAAGCATTTATACCTTTCATTACAGACAATAACAAGCAACAGCTGCATTTTGTTTATACATAGGCCATCTTGATATCTTATTTTTCTCACTTGTTTTGACTCTAGCCTACATACAATATTTTCTACACATTATCTACACAAGGTCGCAACAACTTCTCACACAGTTCTTTCCCACTCGCCTCACACAATCCTCGCTTCTACAGATCTCGCGTTATTAGGGTTACAGTTAGCCTGACTCTTGCTAACGAACTGTCATGCATTGCAGTTCCTTCCTGTCAGTTCTTTCTCTGCTTCCACAACCCCCCCTTTTGTACTACTAGTACAACAAACATTTTCAAATCTCTATTTGCATTAAGTCTTGGAATTCAGATTCTACATCAGATGCTTCAATCTTAGGGGTTTTGATTGGATGTAATGACAATGCATGGTGAGCATGGACATGAAAGGTATTACTATTATTACGTCCTTTACAACAACAATAACATACAACAACACAAGCAATAACATTCCCATAGCGATAATATGATGGGGTTGTTGTACAATCTTAGTCATAGAACACAATATATCATACTTAGTACATAAGGTGGATACTCTATAAGCTGTCTGAAAGGCTTACTTTTCAATTTGATATATATTTTGAAGCATGTGAATTTGCCCTTGTACTTCAGAGATTTTCTGAACCTCTGGTAACAGTGAAAACAAATTCTGAAATCTATCAGGTACTAAACTAGTCCAATTAAAGGGTATCTGCAACCTAAGGGCTACTTGCAAAACTCTATCTGCAGGCCAGTAGATAATATGATTGCCTGCAGTGGTAGTGAGATTAAAATGCATGTCTTGCAATGTGGTGGCATTAACATACACACAGCTATCATTAGCTTGAAAAAGTAAGTGTCCTGTCAGGGTAGTTCCTTGTCCCCTACCCTCCCAGCAAACGTAGTCATGAACAGGTACCCCTGAGCCTCTTCCTTGGACTGATTCTGGCTGGGTTCCCTCAACTCCCCGGGAGTCCGGGAGGAGCGGAGCCCGACTGGTTCCGAGCCAGACCGGGACCCCGGGGGGTTGAGGGAACCCAGCCCGAATCAGTCCAAGGAAGAGGCTCAGGGGTACCTGGAAAAGTTAGTGTCCTGTCAGCTGCACAAATTGTTCTTTCTTCTCACACAGTTCTTTCCCACTCGCCTCACACAATCCTCGCTTCTACAAATCTCGCGTTATTAGGTTTACAGTTAGCCTGACTCTTGCTAACAAACTGTCATGCATTGCAGTTCCTTCCTGTCAGTTCTTTCTCTGCTTCCACAACCTATTTTGAGCAAAAGTAACATACAGGTGACTTGGTCTGGTCTGCAGCTACCAGATTGTCAGTTCTTAGCTAATGCCTGTAGCCTGAGCAAGAGCTGGCATCTGGTCTGTCAGCATCACAGGGAGTGTGGAGTCCTCTACTGGTTGAATGCTAAACTGGAGGGTAAAAGCAATACCCAGTAATACGATGGCATTTTCATTATACTTGGTTTTTGAGCTCACCAACCTTCAGCTGGCCAACTTTGTCCACATGGTGGTAATAATAATAATCAATTGGAGATATACCTATCTCCTAGAACTGGAAGGGATCCTGAAAGGTCATTGAGTCCAGCCCCCTGCCTTCACTAGCAGGACCAAGTACTGATTTTTGCCCCAGATCCCTAAGTGGCCCTCTGAAAGATTGAATTCTCAACCCTGGGTTTAGCAGACCAATGCTCAAACCACTGAGCTATCCCTCCCCTTCCCTTGCCAGTAGTAGACTGTGCCTTTAAGAGAACTAGTAGTGGCCCACACCAAGGATATGCAGTTGGCTGGGTCCAGGTGTGGTGACGGCTGAATGATTTCTGAGTGAGTTGTAATAAAGGTCTGCTTGTGGGAAGCTCCAGGTTGTCTCTGGAAGTAGTGGGCTCTGTTCAGTACCAAATCCTGGACATTGCGCTCATCTTGCAGTTACAGGCACCGCATTCTGAAAATCATGTTTGGGCCATGGCTGGCAGTTTAGCACTCTGCGGGTCAGCTGTGGCCTCTTTAGGGCCCCCAGGTTTATTGTTTGGCTACCAGAGAGTAAGGATGGCATGGTGGTTAAAGACCCTAGTTGAGTTTCAGGAGGGCTGAGGTCAAATCCTACATCTGCTCAAAACTTTCTCTGTGATCTTGGCCACCTAGTCTCTTTATCCCTCAGTCACCCTTCTGTAAAACCAGGATAATACTACTTCTGTACCTTGTGGGGAAGCTGTGAGAATAGATTTATTAATGTAAATGTGGCACACAGATAGCTAGGAGATGAGAACCATAAGTGCTTGGAGAGAGCTATTTCTCATTATTTTGCAGCTCTCTCTATTTATTTGTAAGGTGATTATCTCAGAGTTTGATCTCCATTTCAAATCTCTTGTTTTGCAAACTGCACAAACCTAGTGCTTTTAATCCTGCTTCTTTGGGAGCTACAAATTGATATTCAAAAAGTTGCATGAGACAGCATGCATGACATTCAAATTAATGCTCTGATCCTTCAGGGCTAAGACTCACTTGGAAAGTAAAGTCCTTTTCAGAAGGGAAAAGAAGTCAGAAGCTTTCTTTAAGGGGCAAATCTGCTCCAGATTGGTGCATTCTGCAAGTCTGGAATGGTCCCGGATTCCTAATCAGATAACGTGGTGTCAAATGAAGGGATGTTGTAATTAAACTGGGGTATAGCTACAGCACAGCTGGATTCTGCCATTGTTGAATCCCTGTATTGGGACTGACCCTGGGGCAGTGTAAACCGTGCCAAAATTAAAATAAAGAAATGAAAGGCTCCAGTGCTGTCACTCAAATGGGGAAGAATAAAAAGAAATAGCATTTAATCAGTCCCAGCCCTGGCGTAATGCACTAGTAATACTAACTGTTTTGGCAATAATTCTGAGATTGATTGTTTGCAGTGGGCCATAACTGATCTGCTAGCACATTGGTTTGTAGCACTACCGTGGCTGCATTAGGTTGCTCATTGTTTAAATCTAATTACAGAAAAGCAGCGATTGAAAATCAATTCATTTTCCTCCTAGTTAATGACTAATTCTCCACATTGTGAATAAAGAAATTTAATCCAGCAGGTTGGAAACTTTTTAATGCTATGCCCTCCACATGAGAACTGCCGGGAGATGTGTGATAAACAACAGGTAACTCGACTTCTCCCTGTTGCAGTGTGTAAATGTCTTCTCTAGATGTTTCATATTTGGATTTCTGCAGCCCATTCACTTTATCTACAGGGCTCCCCTCAATCTCAGCCTCTGCACCACTAATACAAAATCCACTTGATTCATTTGAATAGTGAAAGTAAAGCCAAAGGCCTTATTCTGATACCATTCCACTGATGTAAATCTGGAATATCTTGATTAAAGTCAGTATAGTTATACCAATGTAAACCAGTGTGAGTGGTCTAGAAGGGGTGCTAGCCCTTTTCTCATGGGTCATGTTTTCTAACGTTTTATCATTGTTGTTGCTCTCCTCTGGACTCCCTCAAATTTGTCCACAGCTTCCTGAAAGTGTGGCACCCAAAACTGTGATGCAGTGCTCTAGCTGAGGCCTCACCAGTGCCAAGCAGAGTGACTCAACTACCTCCCATATCTTGCATACCATACTCCTGTTAATTCATCTCATAATGACATTTGCCTTTTTCACAACAGCATCACATTGCGTTCTTATGTTCACTTTGTGATACCCTGTAACCTCCGGATCCTTTTCAGCAGTACTATTGCCTAGCCAGTGATTCCCCTTTTTGTATTTGTACATTTGATTTTTCTGTCCTAAGTGTACTACGCTGCATTTGTCTTTACTGAATTTATTCTTATTGATTCCAGACCAATTCTCCAATTTATCAATATCCTATTGAATTCTAATCCTGTCCTGCAAAGTGCTTACAGTCCATCCCAGCTAGGTGTCATCCTGAGATTTTATAAATGTACTCTCCACTCCATCATCCAAGCTATTAATGGAAATACTGAATACTGGTCAATTGACTGTTGCTCAGAACCGACCCTCTGTGGGACCACACTTGATATGGCCTCCCATTTGGACAATAAACCATTAATAATTACTCTGAATACAGTTTTGGAAGCAGTTGTGCACACATCAGCCTATATGAAATTGCTATATATTTTCCCCTATATAAGCTTATAAGAATGTCATGTGGAACTGTGTCAAAAGCCTTACTAAAGTCAAGCTTTATCGCATCTACTGCTTCTCCCCGTTGAAGGAAATTAGATGATACACAATAATCACATAATAAATTTGAACTTTTTTAAATATTAAGAAGACCTCACAGCAAATAGGGCAACAGATATCACACAAGACAGAAGTTATCACATATTTCAGTTCTGAATGTGCAGGAGTATAGACTGGATGACCTAATCAATCTTTTCCAACTGCTGTTCCTATGACAAGCATAATAAGCAATGGCCACATGCAGTAACACCAAGCTTTCCACAAAGAACACGCCTTCTGGTCCACTGACACTACAATGTTGAGGGGTTCACACACTGCAAATAATTCAAACAAGAGGATAATTCACTAGCATGTCTCCCGAATACCCGCAGGCTCAGCAGGAATGTTTAGTCAGGCTGTTTGGTAATTTGAGCTGATTTTCAGAGGTGATGAGCACCCATGGCTCCTGTGGCAGTCAGTAGAAGCTGTGTGTGTTTGACACTTCAGAAGATTGTTATTTGGTTGATTTGTTTGTTGTCTGTTTTAACTCAAATATATAATAGACAGTTGGAAGAGAGAACCTTTTTATCAAAAGTCCCTCTATCAAGGGCTAAGAAAACTACTGTTCAATTCTCTGGTCTTCCAAGGAGACCTCCAGAAAAAGCGGGGAAGACAAGATTTGATGAGTGAAGTCATCACTGAAGTTAATGACAAAACTCTCATTGACTTCACTGGGGCCAGTATTTCACTCGATCTGTCTAAAGACGGGTCTACATACAAGCATGCACTATAGCAGGGGTCGGCAACGTTCGGCACGCGGTTCGCCAGGGTAAGCACCTTGGCGGGCCGGGCCAGTTTTATTTACCTGCTGACGCGGCAGGTTCGGCTGATCGCGGCCCCCACTGGCCGCGGTTCGCCGTCCCGGGCCAATGGGGGCAGCGAGAAGCCGCGGCCAGCACATCGCTCGCCCGCGCCGCTTCTCGCCGTCCCCATTGGCCCGGGACGGCGAACCGCGGCCAGTGGGGGCCGCGATCGGCCGAACCTGCCGCGTCAGCAGGTAAATAAAACTGGCCCGGCCCGCCAGGGTGCTTACCCTGGCGAGCCGCGTGCCGAATGTTGCCGACCCCCGCACTATAGTAACAAAAGGTGTGGTTTAAAATTCATTTAGTTAGGCTCTGAGAGGACAAGAGTCACCACACAGACTTGCACTGAAATAACTATATCAATTTTATGAAACAAGTTTACTTAGATTGCTGGAAGTTTGTGTATAAAATAACTAAGGTCAAAAACAACTGGAGGGGGGAAAAAAATCTCTTGCCTGCCTTTCTAATACAGGTCACTTTTAATAATACTTTTCATTTCTTGTGTCTTTTTCCTAGACCACTTCTCAACATTATTAAAGTTTCTTGCATTGGCATTGACATTTTATTTCTGCTATTTATCTGTATTTAGTTTTATAGCAGAAAATACTCTGCTATCTTCTGCGATGCAATGTGGCAAGGATACCAACAGCCTATGCTAATGCTGAAAGTAATGGTAATTCCAGTTCCTTACTAGGCATCCTGCAACTTGAAACCAAGTTCTGTTTATATAGACCCATTGCATTCACATTGAATATCAGGTAGCAGATTTAACCAATGAACATAAAACCAGATATTTGAGTCTGGGGGAGCTGTGCTTAGTGCAGGGCCCAGGAAGGCCTGGAGTGGGGAGGAGACGGTGGCTATATATCACAGGGCTGTTCTAGTTTTCACCGTTTGCAGTGAATACCAAGGGGCTGTTACAATAGCCAAGGATTGCTGCAGTACAGTATACTCCGGCTGTGTCTTAGGGCAGCTTTATGGCACCTTTGCACCATAGAAGTGCTGGCATGTGAGCCATAATTTGGCCTTCTTTCTCCAAGCTATCCAACAGAGACTCATGTATTAGCTCTGGGAAATACCCTGGCAGATGTATGGCCTGTGAGGAATGCATAGCTGTTTTCTGCAAAGATGGAATAATTGCAATAAGGGGAGGGATCCCTTGTCCTGATTTTTGTGACCAATGAAGTCAGTGGGAGAAGGAGCAGGCCCCTAATTCTGAAATGGCATCTCCTTCTACACTTGGACTAACTGCATTAAGATAAATGAAAATTACATCCTCAGCAATGTTGTTTCTTTACTGAGTATTCTATCAGCTCCTGCTGAAGTCCCATAGGTGAGTCAATGTAAATGTCATCAACTACTTTGATAATCATCAGTTGCATATGAGGTGAATACAGCCCACACATTGTGAGCTTCCAACATAGGACGACTGCTGAGATTCCGCTGCTGAACAGACTGATACTAGAAAGTGGGTTAACATCAGATCGGATAAGGCCCCCTCTTTAATGTAAATCTGAACTGTGAACAGAGCTCACTACATAGACCTGTGTGCAGTGTAGCCAATCGTATTGCAGTATGTTGAAATCTCATTCTATAATGAAGATTTGGAACATGTTCCAATCTAGCTGTTAAAATCAACCCCCTGGAACTTCCGTAATAAAATTAATCCAGAGTAACTATGATTTGATTATCTATATGTGTGAACAAAATAGCTCTGACTAAGATGTATTCTTCAAACTGCGTATTTGTGACTGTCTGTGGTGGTATGGCACTACTGGATGAAGGCTGAGAACATTACAGAACCCTGTGCATTTGAAAGATCTAAATCACTTAACATTTGATTAAAGTATTAATGGACGATAAGCTTCTGTAATTACTTCTGCTTACACTGAGCCAAATTCTGAAGTGCTTATTCACTGCCTGTGCAGTCAAAACTCTCATTGTAGAGAATGGGAGTTTTGCCTGAGTAAGGACTGAGTAACAATAATGGGATGTGACCCATTGTTACCAAATTTTAAATGTAGTTCTTTTAAGTAAAGATTTAAATTAACACTTACTTAGTGACACCTTTAACATAGAGAATTATAAGAAAGTGCTTTAAAGATGAATTTTCTCATACACCCTGGGTCTGAACGAAAGCCCACTGAAATAAATGAGAATATTTCCATCACCCCATATTGGTAATAATATGTACTGTGCTGAGTATTACGGACATAAAGTGCACAGGGCATAGAAATCATCTAATTCATAATGAGAGATTGGAAATAAATGTTAAGGAACCCCGTTTTAATGCTAATTGATGAAGCAGTATGAACTGAACTGACTGAGAAGAATGTTCTCAAACTTAGTGTTTAGGAAATTTATTTGGGTTTTTGGTTTGGTTTACATTTGGATGGGAGTAGGAGCTGCTATTTAAAAAAAGGAAATAAGTAACATAAGCTCATAAAAAAACATTCTGTCCTGTGTTTTAGTGCTTTATTCTCTTCCACTCCAAGTCCGGGGTATATTCACATCAGGACTGATGGGCAACATCACCAGTTTCAGTTTTTACAAAGCAAAAAATGCACTGCTGGGTGAAGAGCTAATTCTGCTGTTAAATTTCTCTACGTAGACAAACTCTGAGACTCTAGCCCTGTGTTAGGCTGGATGAAGAGTTGTGATGAGTTGATTTTTCTATCTGTGATCTAGAGTCACATCCAACTTTCTAAACTAAAACCAAGTTCTGGCCACAGAGAAAACCAATGTGATCACTGAACTAAACATTTAAGGCCACATTTTAAAATGTGATTTAATTACAATTCTAAAATAGGGGTGTTAAGCTTGTGATTTGTTTTATTTTCCTGTACGGGCAAGTGAGCTCAGCATTCAAAAGTTTGGGGCCATGCTGATATACTGTAACAATGCTGTGGACAATTTATTATTGTAACAAGTTACAATATGCATATTTAGTAGAGGGAGTGTTGGCAAGTGGTTAAAGCAGGTGATTACAGGTTTTATTCTTGGCTTTGTTACCAGGTCACTCTGTGATCTTGGGCATGTGTTTAACCTCTCTGCCTCAGTTTTGCCCATGTGTAAAATGGGGTTACAACCTTGCGAGGGTGATCTGAGTGTTAATGTTTAGAGAGTGCTTTGAGAGCTGCAGCTGACAATACTTTTTCAAAGATCTGTTACTGGTAGAGGACCCATCTCCTCGAATTATGAAGGTGCAGACGTAACTAAGTCTTCTAGATATTTGATTAATTTTCCTAGTGCTGTGGTCTGGGTACTGTTAAAGCTATTTCCAGAGCTAGTTGAGCAAAACCAGAGAGAGCCAAAGACTTGTCAGAAATCTTCCAGGAGACAAGAACCCTCTAAAATTGTCTTTTCCTAGACTGGGAACCAGCATTACAAAAAAAGAGCCTTCCCCTCCCCCCAGTTAAAATTGCCTACTTATTCTAATAGTTAGCACATCCCTAGCACTGCAAAGGAGTGATGTGTCTGTTAAGCAGTTGCTTTACTTCAGTTAGAAAGCGTGGATGAGAAAAGAGATGAGATTTGACAGGCAGAAATGCAAGAAATGTTAAATTTAACTTCTCACCTGCCCCTTGAATAGTCTGTGGCTGGTCAGCCATGGAATTCAATGCTGCACAAGGTCACCGACATACTTTGCTTGGATTTTATAAATGGCTAATTTTACGGTCACTAACATGCATGGCAAAGGCAAGATCCTATACTGATAAAAGTAAATCAGTCTCATCCTTCCTGGTGTAAGCTGACGGCAGCCAGGAGGATTTTGTTCCTTTTGACATAACGCATTGTAAATCGGCCAGGGTTTGGGTTAAGTTTTTCCAAAGGAGCCTAAAGGAATTAGGAATTTCAATGGGAATGGACCCCTAACTCCCTTAGGATCTTTTGACAATCCCTGTCTTGGTTCCTTATCTGTTTCTGAAACATCAAGTACTGGGCCTATGGCAGGTTGCATGACTGGTAAATTCAATTTTTTCCAGAACCATTTCTGTGCCTTCTAGGGTTCCTTTCCTTTCCTTTGGACAGTAGCTATTTTTACAGTAGGTAACACACTATGAAAAAGAAAAAGTTGAATTGAGAACAATAGCCTTTGTATAGTTTGTAAACCAACCATATAATTCTATGTCTACACAGCCCTGTCAGTTTCAGACCAATTAAATTATATAGGACTTTTCCAAAAACAAAAAACAAAACCAAAAGTGTGGTGGTGTTCTCTGACCCAGTGATTTCATAATGATAAAGCTTAATTCCTTTAATTCCCAATGACATATGCCACATTCTATATACCGACGCGTACTCCTGATTTACTCAAAGCAATAGACACTAAGCATTTATTTCTGAAAATCAGGCAAAGGTGGATGCAGCAACTTTGCCTTTTATTGTGTGGATGTGAAGAACCTCTCTCTTCCCCTTCACCCTCCTCAGCAGATTCTCCGCTTTAATAAAAATCAAGTAACTTTCCAATTTAGGTAATTTCATGTTCTGTTTGCTAGGAATAGATTGAGGAGGTTATTTCAGTTCCTGCTTCTGCCTAGGAACAGGGGGCACAGCAGTGTTCTTGTCCTCCTTTCTTCATCTCTAGGCCAATTGTCTGTAACAAAACATTTTAAATGTACCTTAGTTTGGAAGCAAAGAGCACAAAAGGATAATTTTAAAAATAATTCAAGGACAGGCCTGGTGCCAATTTCCTCTTAAATCAGTTCTTGGCTCCATTTCTTACATGGAAATCTTCTCAGAGCCAGAAGCTGCACAATAGAAACATTATCCATGTCTTTTTCTTTAAACATTTTTGACAATGAGTTTTGGTTTGTCTGAAGCAAGAATAATAGAAATCCATAGCTGCAGATTTAAGGGCTTCCTCCGGGTATTTCAAGCATCAATTACAAGTTCTTCTTCACACAGCGCACAGTCAACTTGTGGAACTCCTTACCTGAGGAAGTTGTGAAGGCTAGGACTATAACAGGGTTTAAAAGGTTAAGTCCATTAATGGCTATTAGCCAGGATGGGTAAGGAATGGTGTCCCTAGCCTCTGTTTGTCAGAGGGTGGAGATGGATGGCAGGAGAGAGATCACTTGATCATTACCTGTTAGATTCATTCCCTCTGGGGCACCTGGCATTGGCCACTGTCAGTAGACAGGATACTGGGCTAGATGGACCTTTGGTCTGACCCAGTATGGCCATTCTTATGTTCTTAAGTTCCAGTTCCTAGCTGGGAAGAGAGCTCCAGTTCAGTGATTCAAGAACCTGCTGTTGTATTTGCTGTTAATTGGAGGACAAACTGAAACCGCAGAAAGCATGGCGCTCACTCATTCATCTCAGTACTCAGATTTGGAACATATTAAATGCCTTCATGTTAGCCCCGAGGAGACACATCCAGCTCTTGGCCTTGATGAAGAGTAATAGAATATTATTCAATTCCCAGTTGTATGGGCATAACACAGATTAATGGGAGGTCTGTGCTTACACCAAGACTTTGCCCACACACTCATGTTAACTAGGGATGTACTGATACATGGATGGGTCCCCAAGAACAAATTTAGAAAGACCCCTCTTTATTCTTTACTCACCCTGCTATCCAAAGAGTCCATCCTAACCCACCCACCTCAATTCTAGGGCTCCCAGTCTGACTGCTGGGCTCCAGAGTGTTTCTGATGGGAAGGTAGATGCTGTGTCTCATTAGCAGCTGGTCTCCTTCCCTGTTCCCTTGTCTGTTTTCCTTGATTCACAGCAGTCCATGCTCCCAGTATCTTCCTGACCCATTTTCTACAGTCTCTATCATTCCCTCTGCCGTGCTTGCTTTTATGGGTTAAAGGGATACTCTGCTATGTTATGCCCCTCGGCTCCAGAGGGCAACTCCATTTCTGGCGCTTTTCAGTACAGGGGAGCAGAGTCACTGCACAGAAGAGTGACTGATGAAGACAAAACAGCATTTCTCATTCTGCTGCAGACAGTCCAGAACACCACTAATGATGGCCTGCAGTCAGTGCCTAAGGAATGCCTGGGAGCCCAGAGGCATGTACATTACACCAAGGATGTTCACAGGGAGTAGAATTGTGAAGCATATTAGCGAGGCTCTCTAGTTATGTGAGGCGCAAAAATTATTTTTTCCAATTCCCTTCATCTCTTTGCCTTTCTCTGTAGTGGGAGGGATAGCTCAGTGGTTCGAGCATTAGTCTGCTAAACCCAGGGTTGTGAGTTCAATCCTTGAGGGGGCCACTTAGGGATCTGGGGCAAAATCAGTACTTGATCCCGCTAGTGAAGGCAGGGGGCTGGACTCGATGACCTTTCGGGGTCCCTTCCAGCTCTATGAGATAGGTATATCTCTATATATTAGTGACCACCAATGAAAGTAACAGAGATCTGCAATGGGGTTATCAGTCCCCTTTAGCTGACTCCTCGACAACAGCCAGGCTCCTCAACCTAAACATGCACTTTGTGAGACAGCATGGTTTTGTGAAGCTTCATATCCTAAAAAATCAGTCACATACATACATACACAATGTAAACAGCCTTGCAAACCCACACAATATAGTAACCATAACAATGTACCTAACCCACTATGCAGTAGGCCAGGCTTCCTGCTCCAACAGGATGAGGGTCGGATTTTCAAAGGCATTTAGTGTTCATCTAACTTTGCTCTCTGAGACTCCAGTGGAAACAGATTAGGTTCATTCTAATTCCCTTCTGGGGTTGAACCATCACCAAGCTCTTGTTGGAACAAACCAATGTGGAACAGCATCACTGTTATACATTTAATATTAGAATGTTTATACTGATATGGTTTGCAGAACTTGGGTGGAACTGCCACAGGACCTAGCTCTGAGTTTTCACTGCCCCTAGATCTCCTTGTATTTAGCACAGCGTTGCCAAACCATGAAATTTTATCATGAACCTCACAATAGTTGGATGTTTTTCTCAAAGCCCCAGATGCTGGAATCCTGCGAGAATCTGAGTTTTCTTTTTTTTAAAAAACTTTCTAGCCCTTATGGTTTCAGAGAAAAGCCTGAAAACGTGACCCAGAATGCATTCTAAAGGCTCAGAAAGCAAAAGGCAAATAAAGAGTCCTTCAAACTAAACAAAACCTCATCATAAACTCCTGGATGGAGCTACTATAAGATGGGTGCATAACTGGTTAGAAAACTGTTCCCAGAGAGTAGTTATCAGTGGTTTCACAGTCAAGCTGGAAGGGCATAATAAGTGGGGTCCCACAGGACTCAGTTCTGGGACCAGTTCTGTTGAATATCTTCATCAATGATTTAGATGATGCCTAGCAAGTAAACTTATAAAGTTTGTGGACAATACCAAGCTGGGAGGGGTTGCAAGTACTTTGGAGAATAGGATTAAAATTTAAAATGATCTGGACAAACTGGAGAAATGGTTGGAAGTAAATAGGATGAAATTCAATGAGGACAAATGCAAAGTACTCCACTTAGGAAGGAACAATCAGTTGCACACATACAAAATGGGAAATGACTGCCGAGGAAGGAGTACTGCAGAAAGGGACCTGGCGGGTCATAGTGGATCACAAGCTAAATATGAGTCAACAGTATAACACTGTTGCAAAAAAAGTGAACATCATTCTGGGATGTATTAGCAGGAGTGTTGTAAGCAAGACATGAGAAGTAATTCTTCTGCTTTACTCCATGCTGATTAGGCCTCACCTCGAGTATTGTGTCCATTTCTGGGTGTCACATTTCAGGAAAGATGTGGACAAATTGGAGAAAGTCCAGCAACAAAAATGATTAAAGGTTTAGAAAACATGACCTATGAGGGAAGATTGAAAAAATTGGGTTTGTTTAGTCTTGAGAAGAGGAGATATGATAGTTTTCAAGTACATAAATAGTTGTTACAAGGAGGAGAGAGAGGAATTGTTCTCCTTAACCTCTGAGGATAAGAGAAGCAGCCGTGGTCTTAATTGCAGCAAGGGAGGTTTAGGTTGGACATTGGGAAAAACTTCCTCTCAGGGTGGCTAAGCACTGGAATAAATTGCCTAGAGTGGTTGTGGAATCTCCATCATAGGAGATTTTTAAGAGCAGGTTAGACAAACACCTGTCAGGGATGGCCTAGATAATACTTATCCCCACCATGTGTGCAGGGGATTGGACTAGATGACCTCTCAAAGTCCCCTCCAGTCCTATGATTCTATTTTAAGCTAATTTCATGATTTTTGAACGCCGGAGGTTGGTAATGATGTGAACGGGAATGGTATGTTTGCTCTCCTGTAACTGGACTTATAAGAGGTTTCCTTTTAGTAAGCTATTACCAAAAAAAAAAAGAGAGAGAGAGAGTTTTCTTACCATGGTTCATAGTGTGTTACCTTTGGATATTCACACTTGAGAAATTCACTCATGCTGGGGTCACTGAGCCTTGGGCCCTGTAGAAGCCTAAAAATGAACGAAGAATACTTCTTCAGCTTAGAGCCTGAGAAAGGGGGCAACCCTGGTATCAAAGCCATCTGCTTCCCCACCTTAAAAAGCATCAAACTCAATGCAGGCCTAATTCTATCGCTGTGCATGCACGGGATTGTGGCCCTAAATTTGGGCTGTCCTTTGGGGTCCAAGGCATCAAAGATCCCCATTGCCAAATAATTAATGCCAGGCAGCCTAGCTTCATTATTTGAGATACAAGTTTGGTTGAGAAGTAACTGAGTAAATATCATCTACTTTTGTAAGGCATTTGATTGAGTCCTGCATGACATGCTAATTTAAAAAAAATAATGCTACATAATATCAACAACACACACATTAAATGGATTAAGAACTAACGGACAGATCTCAGCAAGTGGTTGTCGATGGCGAATCACCATCGAATCCGGGTGGTCCTAGTGAGGTTCTGCAGAGATTGGTACTAGGTCCAGCACTACTCAACATTTTCATCCATGATCTGGATGTAACTATAAACTCTCTGCTGATAAAATTTGCAGATATCACAACAATTGGCAGAGTGATAAATAATTATCACTCTGTCATACAGAGTGACCTGGATTGCTTGGTAACCTGAGCCCATTTTAACAAGATGTGTCTTAATATAACCAAGTGCAAGGGACTACATCTAGGAACAAGGAATGCAGACTATGCCTTCAGAATAAGGTACCACAGCCTGAAAGCAATGACTCTGAAAAGGATTTAAGGGTCACAGTGGACAAGTAACTGAACATGAACTCCCAGTGCGTGTTGCTGTGGCAAAAAGGGCTAATGGGATCCTAGGCTATATAAACAGGAGTGTTGAGTAGGGCTATGATTTCACCCCTGTGCATGGCCTTGGTGAAATCGATAATGGATACTGCATACAGTTCTGGTGTCCACATTTTAAGGATGTTGAAAAATAGGAGAGGGTGCAGGAAAAAGAGCCACAAATATGATTCGAGGGCTGGTGAAAATGCTTTATGATGAGAGACTTAAAGGGCTGAACCTGTTATCTTATCCAAAAGATCGAGAGATGACTTGATTACAATGTATAATTACCTTTGTGGGGTGATAATAGCGAGCACTAATGTGCTTTTTAATTTCGCAGCGCAACTTGAGCAAGGCATAATAAGAATCAAGGGCTGGAAGCTGAAGCCAGACAAATTTAAATTAGACACCTGTTTTTTGTTTTATTTTAAACAAACAATGAAGGTAATTAACCATTGGAACAAGCTACCAAGGGAAGTGGTGGATCTTCCATTTCTTGATGTCTTCAGGAAAAGCTTGGATGCCTTTCTGGAATGTATGCGTTAGCCAAACATAAGTTATTGGGTTCAATACGGGGGTACCTGGGTGAAGTTTAAGGGCATGATCTATACAAGTCAGCCTAGATCAGTGGTCCCCAAACGGTGGGGCACCCCTCTCTCTGGGGGGATGTGGCGGGGCTCGGGCCACCCCATCAGGCAGGGAGGGAGCGCCATTCTGCCCCCAGCTCTGCTCCAGCCCTGGCTCCCTGCTGCAGCTCTGCTCTGCCCCCCAGCCACAGCCCCAGACCCGAGCGTGGTCCCACTTCCAGCCCCAGCGCCCAACCGCTGGGGGTGGGTGGACAGAGGTCAGAGGGGTATGAGGTAAAAAGTTTGGGGACCACTGGACTAGATGATTGAATGATCCCTTCTGGCCTTAAATCCTATGAAACTGTGAAATAATCCCTGGAATGGCTTTCCTTGAGGCACATCAGGTTTTGGGTACGTCCATGTAAACCTGGTGTATTTTGTGGGGATAGGAGGAGACTTTGGAATGGAAATAAGCCCAGGAGCCAGGACGGAGATAGCTCAGCAGTCTAAACTGCACAGCAATGGAGAAGCGACCTAAAATTCTCTGTCTAAACTTCACAAGATGTTAACAGGAAACTTTTGGTTTAACCTTGGAAAAGTTCTCTGGGCATGTTTACCATGAAGAGGCAGGAGGTGAGGGGTTTGGGGACTAGAAACTAAGTGATGCATGTCTGGTATCATGAGAGGACACCCCCACCCAGTGCTGCGCTTCGAGAAGGTTCCTAAAGCCTACTGTTGCCATGGGCAGGTGGGTGCACCGCACAATTGTGAATATGCAGAGGCCCCTTCAGACAAGAAACAGATTTTCCAAGCCGTACAATGTCCATATATTTTATAAAAATGTCTTGTAGCACTATTTCATGTTAATGGGAATCAAAACTATTCTAACATTGAATGGCTAAAGCTACTTTCTATAATTCACCAATCTTCCAATCAACTTCCACATTTCATAAGACTCTGTTCCAGAGGTTCCCAAACTGTGGGGCATGTTGCCCTAGGGGAGCAGGGAGGATCGTTGGGGGGGCGAGGGGGGGAATGCACAGCTGGAGCCTGGGGATGGGGAGGGAGTGCCACCTAGCTCTGCTCCTGGCCCTGGCCCCAGCTGCCGGCCCCATGCCCAGGGGCAAGGGGGGTTGACCCTGAATAGTTTGGGGACCACTGCACTATTGCATGGCAACACATATCACTGGAGATTTGTTTGAATTCACTTTGTACCTTTCTAACGTTGCTGCTGTCATTATTGGTGGGAGAGAGTAATGCCTGGGACCATAAATATTTGACAAGCAGAAAAACAGCCTGATATACAAATATCCTTTAGGCAAACACAAGGAAATCAACATTGTTCATCAGCTCGTTCAGCACTACAGCAAAGTACACGTAGAGGTCGGAATGAAAGAAGGGCATGAAGACAGAAAGTAGACAACCACATTGCATTTTTTTATCCAACTCTGACCAGATTCCTGCTTGAGGCATAGCTGCATACATAGCCTAAGGTTTCAGGCCCAATTCTCCAATTGTACCTTGTGTAGTCATGAGCTCCAGCCTGAGCTGCAATCTCTATGTACCTGTTTTCAATATGAACCCTGCTAATGTGAGTCTGTGGACCCAGAGTGGGAGGCTCACTCCCACTGCAGTGTAGACATACTCTATTAGTGCAGCTTTCGAATGTGAATGGTTAAAATATATTGTACTTCGTAATGGTAGATTAACGTAATACAGTCCAAAGATGTATGATGTACATATCTGGTTAAGGGCCCAGGGCCAAGATTAATATACTCCGTTGATAAAAATGGGTAATCACGCATGCCAATGAGCATCTTGTTCTCTGTTCAGTGAGGGGTACAGCCTGATCCCAGTGCATGAAGTAGCAGGGCTGTGCTGGCAGCAGGGCAAAGGGCATAAGGAATCCAACTTTTGTGGCAGGAAGGTGAGGGGCAAAATCTAGCAGCAGCAGAGCTGCTTCACCCCTGCTACCAGAGCCTCAGGACTGCAGCAGCTCCCACAAGGTGGAAATGGCTGATGGGATGTGCATAGTTATGGATCCTCAAGATCCCAGGCCTACCCTACTCCCACCCACAGGCAGCTCTGTTCTACAGTGCACAGGCATCATGTGCCCCTGTGCAAACTTGTACCACACTGCATATAGTGCAGTGGCATTCAGGGCCCTAGACCGCAGGAAGGTTGCCCTGGTTCTAAAAGGATTCCCTCATATTCAACATTAGTTAAGATGAAACGTTTAATGTTCTCCCCCATCCCCCCCCCCCCCCAACCTCATTGTGGCGTTATATCATGGCAGTGCCCAAAGACCTCAGTCAGATTCCATGGTGCTGGTGTTGTATGAACATAAGTCCTGAGCCAGGAAGCACTTAAGTCTCTTTGCCCTCATTGGGATTTCAACATGAGCTTGAAAACATCCTTCATGAATGACATTTTCTTGCACTGAGCCCATAGGAGAGAATCTCTGAGAGTAGGACATTACAGTTACTAGAAAGTCTCAGCCCCAGACATGCATGCAACAGTCATTTTTAATTTTTTTCACTAAACTGGAATGTGCTGCATATTTACCTGATAATAGTAACTGAGAAATGAACATGAGTAGCATAATGTAATAGTTAGTTGGATCTCAGTTTATTTACTTGTATTATGCAAATCAGCATAAGTAAACATATGTTCCTAATTTTGTACTGTGTGTGAATTTGTTATAATAAACAAAAAAATAACAGCCGTAAACATGTCCGTGTACTTGACCGCAGAAAAACACCCGATTTCTCTTAAGCAGCAAACATACTGAATTTTAAAATAAAGACAGTGCTGTTCATCTGAACTTGTGGCATTAGTTGCAATAATTCCTATACTTAGAACAGATCTCAATGCAAATGCAGTTGTAAAT
This sequence comes from Emys orbicularis, assembly GCF_028017835.1. NCBI lineage: Eukaryota > Metazoa > Chordata > Testudines > Emydidae > Emys > Emys orbicularis. The sequence continues at coordinate 26,534,825 of NC_088685.1, read as the reverse complement.
TTAACTACTTCTGCTGATCCATACCCCCTTTAAAGGAACCCACTGCAAAAGGCAGTTATGATCAGAAAAATGGCTCTAAAAGGTCACCCTCTCTAACATTTTATTCAAGTCACAGATGTTTCATTTACCTTTCTCAAGATAAGGTTTTCATTGCTATTCATACTGCAGAGCTAACCCACCATGAGAATTGTAGTTGTTCAAGCTAGAATCGAATCCACCAGCAATAGAATTGTTAACTAATGGCTGAATCCTGCCTTGGACGGCAAAATCCCTGTTGACTTCATTTGGAATCAAATTAGGCTACATTTTTCAAATGCAGAATATTACTAAGAAAGATACTTGAGCCAGAAAAAAAATCAGCTTGATTTTCAGATGACAGGCTGAATTTGCAAGGCTGGAAGATAGAAACTCTCTCTCTACATGTAAACTAAGCAAATTTCCTCTGGAAGTCGCTGCTATAAACAAACATGGAATGCTAGCTCCCTCAGTCCTATTGTTTTTATTTCCAATCACTTCTCAGTGTATAGCTGCACTTTAAGAATGATCTGCTTTAATGTTAGCTTTGAAGATAATGTAGTGGGTGGGTACAAAATATTTCCTTGTTGGAAGCTTTTTTTTCCTTTTTTATGAAAAGTGCTCTTAATGCTTTACTGTACAATTTACCCTGCACTTTTATAAGGAGTCACTTTCTGAGTATTAGGCACTGATAGACTATACTGGATTATTGCTGATAAATTGAGAATATGCAATAAAATGTTCATATCACAGTAAGTCTTCTTAAAAGCTTCACTTTAATATTTCTGTATGCAGATTGTTCCCTTGAACATCCAATGACTGCATTTATATTTCATTTTGCAGTTTTTTCCATATGGAGATGCTTCAAAGTTTGCCCAACATGCCTTCAGAACCTTTGATAAGAACAGCGATGGAACCATTGACTTCAGAGAGTTCATTTGTGCATTGTCCATCACCTCAAGGGGTAGTTTTGAACAGAAACTAAACTGGGCCTTTAATATGTATGACCTTGATGGAGATGGTAAAATTACAAGAGTGGAGATGCTGGAAATTATAGAGGTAAGATAAATATTACACATTGTTACAAACATAATTTTTGTACATTTTGAACACTTTCCATAAGGCAGGTGTAGCACCCGTTCCAGTACACATAAACTTCCTGATACAAACACTCACAAGCAGGCATGGGTGGCGTGCTGAGCTCATAAGAGTTTGTGCATAAAACATGCAGCCTGTGCACAAAGAACTTGTATTTCTCTAGAAGCTGTGCTGATAATGCTGAAATCTAACTAAGTCTTACTGGTTTGTGGAAAGCATAGTTTCACCAAGGAGTTTGCATCTCACAACACATTAAGCTAGTTAGAACTTATCTGTCCAACATTAGAGTGCTAATTCTATTAGTAACTAGAATCTTCCATTATAAAAATGCGCAGTAGAAGTAACGTCTAAAAATGTTGCCAAATTAGTGATTACTGAGGTGTAGAATATAGACTTTGATATTTTTAGTACATACAGTAGCTTAGTTGGATTCTCCAAACAGTAATATTTCCAGTTGTAAAAAAACATTCCATTATCTAAAATAGGATATTCCAGTGTCCACTAAACATTGGAAATTTGTTATCCAGACTTGTTCAGTTGGCCCCCATTTTAATAGAATAATGATGATGTAATGCAGAGCCATCATTTAGTGTCGTTTCTCAAAGTGATTAACAAATGGGAAGATTTAAAAAAATGTTTCCATGATTTCTGAGGGCAGTGTGTGCACACTTGTTTATACTTGTATTTTAATAGAGGTACATTTGATAATTTTCTGATGTGTCTGGAAAAACAGTACAGCTGAACACTTCTAGGACCTCAAATAGGAATTCTCAAAGTCACAGTTCTAAAACAAGCTTAAATCTTTACCTGATGGAAAAATCTTTTCATTCTTGGTCAAGTGTTCTACAGATGATTACGGTATGTTTACTTCTTACCAGACCAAGATAATCTTGTAACAAAAACAAAAAACAAACAAAAAATCCAAACAGTTGAAGACTATGACCTTAGGAAACTGATCAGTCAAAGTTTGTATAAAATGTTTCAAAGAGCTGAAGATTGGTAAAAACCTCAGACTGCAGAAGTGCACACACATCTGATCCAGAGCATAGGAGGATTTGAGCTGTTGTGCTGTTCTAGTTTGTTTTAAGACTACAGGACTACACTTCTATTGGATTATCATAAATAAAACTATGCATCTACTTGTAATTGGAAACTCACTTATAACAGTAAAATTATGATTTTCTTTAAACAAAGGTTTCAAGAGTTTGAAGAATCAAATTAGTTCTAACGTGCCAAATGGAATAAGCATTTTAAAGAAGCCTGTATTTATATTAATGAATTTCATTAAAATATTTAAGAGGCTGTTTTTCCTTGTCAGAAGCAAATGGGTTTGGGATTTTTAAAGCTAATTTGAAGGCATAATCAACATCTCAAGTTAAAAAAAATCAACGCTGCATATAATCATGACCCCCAGAACCATGTACTGACTAGACTTAATTATACTTATTCCAAGTCTTGATTTTTTTAAAATTATTATTTACCTTTTTGTTTATTTCCAAAGGCCATTTACAAGATGGTGGGTACTGTGATAATGATGAAAATGAATGAGGATGGTCTCACGCCAGAGCAACGAGTAGACAAGATCTTCAGCAAGATGGATAAGAACAAAGATGACCAGATCACACTGGATGAATTCAAAGAAGCTGCAAAGAGTGATCCTTCCATTGTATTACTCCTGCAGTGTGACATTCAAAAATGAGCTAATGTAAAATGCATTATGGACTGCACAGAAGTTTAGATGTTCCATTCAGTTTGCAGCTATTTCCACACACACAAATTGCTTGGACTACCTATAAATGGACTTGCTTCTTGTGTTTGAAACACTCGTGTGCATGAGAATGTCATTTGCTAAAGAATTTTAAAAGTATATATTATAAAAATAAACTGCCACAATGTGATGTGTGCAATGTCATTTCATAACAATCCTATTCCTCTGAAGCCTGTGCAGCAGTACCGTGCTGCAGTGAAATACTATTGATTGTTCGTTTTACTGATGCTAGCTATGTGTCTCCTAGCCTGAGTAATGTTAGTGACACTGACTTCCCATGGTAATGTAACTGTTGATTATAAACCATGTCACCATTCTGCTGTAAAGTAGTACTGGACAGACAGAGGCGAAAGTTCCTCAGTGCGTGAGTCTGATCCACACATGTGCTTGTATTGTCAGTGAATATAAATGTAATTCATTTGCATGCCTTTTAGGTTTGCCTTAATTCTTACCTCATTTGCATCCTTTCAATCTGGAAAGAGCTATGTCAGAGGAATGCAGTATGAACAAAGTTAAGTAAATCCTCCTAAAATGTTCCCTTAATTAAAAAGTATATATACATTTAAAATATTGTATTACTGGAAGTTTAAAAAAGTTTTATTGGAAGTATATTGATTTCTGCCTGAATTTTCAAAAGCTTCCAAAGAGGTTGCAATATATGTCCCAAAATAAATTTATAACATTTGACTTTTCCCCCCAATTCTTATTTCACATCTTTAGCATGTTGCTACTGAGAGGGAAAAAATTAATCCAGTCACTACAAGAATCTGCTACTACAATACTGGAAAAAATACACATTTTGTTATGAAAACAAACAGTATAAATGGAACTGGAAGTATAACTTCATTCTTGTCCAAAGTGCCTTATTTGATGAATTGTAATCAAATGCTGTGGTTCTAATATGTATCTGTAGGGACAGATTCTCAGCTCTACCTGTCAGAGAGAAAACAGCCGGTAAAAATACAAAGGCACTCACCCTCAAAATTCTTCCTTATCCAGTGGTATTCTAGTATCTGATCTCCCTAATAATATGGCACTGGCAGCAAATCCTACTTTTGCAGAAGTAGTCACTGCTACAGTATATTGCACAGAAGAAAAAGCAGCTAGGGAATAGGACAGTGGGACTTCTCAGAGCATTGTCAGAAGAGCTGTGATATGACTGTAAACGTGCAACTCCTCTCTCCTGGTACCTCCTTCAGAAAAATCACTGAATATTAGAGACCATGTTCCGCTCACAAAAGGACCTTGATTCCAAGCATGTAATACCTCTATATTAAATGCCTTGGATCTATCACCATTGTTGTTACTGCATATAGTCCTATTAAATCAAGTCTGATATTCAAAACATTCAGGTCAAGATTCTTTCTAGGTAGCTTAAAATAAGTTCCTCAGAAGTCTTGATTATGGAGGAGAAAATGGACACAACTGACACTTGAGTAAGGTTCTCACTCAAAATTAACTCTTCAGAGGCCAGCAACAGCCTACCAGCCACTAATTCAAAACTCAGACTGGAAGAAAAGGGGTTGCTTTACTTCCTGACAATTTTTAAAGTATTGCATCATTTCACCCAGAACCTGAAAGCATCATTTTAGATTTCTGGCCAGCCAGAATGTCAATTCTCTTTTGTTTAAATAGCTTTCTAAGCTACTTCTAGATCAAAGCACCACCCATTCTCTTGACCTAAAGCTGGCCTAACTCTTCCTATTTTATCCCACATAGCACTATAACATCAACGAGATAAAATAAAAAAAGCAAAGAGGATATAGAAAGTCTATGAGATAGTAGATAAGCAACTCAGCCCATTACATGACTGGAATTATCTGGAATGACTTGAGGACCTGCAGATAAACATTTCACTTGTCCAGCTCACTAAGGCCCTCTTAAGTTTATTAGCCTTTGACTTCCTTTAAAATGCTTTACAGGATTATGGCAGAAAAATTCAGTGCATGCACTGTGGCCACATTTGCCAGTAGGGGGAAGACAGCAAAGCTCTAGTGCCTTAAAATTACTTTTGTTACCTTTTGAAGAAGCAATGCAGTTCTGCCCTTCTCCAAATCATGCCTCAAAAAACAAGACAAATCATCCCTGCATTTCTAGACTGAAAAAGCAAGCTAGGTTCTAAGCTTCAAGTCAGAGTAAACATCTCCAAACAAGTCAATAAATAAGCAGCAAGGCAGGAAGCATTTTTTGACATGTCCATATGTTGCAGATTCTTCACCATAAAACCTTCCCATGAAGCACACTAATAATTGAATCCTCTTTTGATCAGAATTAATTCAGTTGGTCCACCCTCATCATGACTACAGGAATGTAGCCATTTAATTTGCCTGGGCACATTAAGCAGCCAAAGGCAGAAATTTCAACTACTATTTTGCACCAGAATTTCACTAGGGCACTGCTATTAGTACCCTCACTAAATTTATTAAGTGGTATAATTCATGTTAGTTTAAAAATAATCAAGTGCTTATTAAACGCTAAGCTAGTAATTATATATTGAGTACTTCCTTGAATTAATGCTCATATCAATCACTGCTTTATTTACTGTGACTTGCAGTAGGTCTTCTCCATTTCACTTAGGGCCTCACATTAAAGTAAATGAAAAAGCTCCAACAGATTTCAGTGGCAATTAGCTCAAGACATTAAAGCACTGCTGTACAAAATGGCCATTGGCTTGAATATAAACGTCAGAAAGGTAATTATGGCAGCATTAAGATTGTCTTTTTGTAGCCCAACAGCCATATCACAGGCGTAAGTAAATCCATATCTCCAAGAATAGGAGAACTCGAGAACCAAGAAGGCTCATTCAAGAGCATTACAAGAACAAGGTGATTCAGCTATTGTATGAACTGATTTATTCAGGGCAAATCAACTTCAAAAGAAAACAGATGCTTATGAAGTCCTGTCAGTCCCACATTTTTATACTTTACAGGAACTGATAAATTCAGAAGAAATACATCATGTGACTTGAACAGAAAGCCCGAAGAAATGTTTGCTGTTGCTTTAAATAGTTTAAGAAAAGTTTATCTATTTCTGGAAACTGCTAGAAAACTTGGGATCAAGTATAAAAGCTAGAAGGATATTTAGTGAGAGCTGCAGTAATTTAACTCTCTAGTCCTCTTCCTCCCAGCAGTTATCTAAAAAGGCAGAAATGAAGGATGTATATATTTAAGATGAAGCAGGCTTTTCCTTTGGCCTATACACACTTTCTATGCACTTTATTCTCTTCAATCCTGAAGAAAGTCAGTGGGAACAAATGCCATGTCATTCTTTTGGTTCATATTTTGCCAGGGCCTTAGAGGACTTCTTCCCAGTGGCAGTAGATATCAGTAAATCTTAATAAATTTACCACATAGTTTAAGAGCATGTAGTGAGACCAAGGTTCCACATCAATCTAAAACGAAGCTACTGGTTAGCTCATGAAAGAAAACAAAGAACCAGGTGTATTATAGAGGAAAACCATAGTGTTTGGCATCAAGTATGCACAGTTTGTGTTCTACCACTTCACATGAATCTAGACATGTAAACACTGAGCATCGACATCTCGCCCTACTGCAACTGAAGAAAACCTGGACCGTTGCGGTCAGTTAAAATAGTAAAATTGAAAAGGAAGCTTTTCTAGACAAATTTAAAATTTGGCATCAAAAAGGAAAAAAAAACACCCTTTAATTAAAACAGCTGGTTATTTGAAAGAACTGAGTTATTCCTGAGCCACAACAACTTCAAAAGGATGCAGGCAGAATGGCTGAATTTTAAACTGAGTTGCAGAAAAGCTCCTAATAACTTTAAATTCCTAAGGGGCCAGAGAGTTTACTTGGAATAATTTGAAAAATCAAATTAACAAAGAAAAATAGTCTTTCCCCTATTTTTCATGATCAGAAGCTATTAAAACATTTTTATTTTTAAAGCAGGACCTCCCACTACATTGTACAATAGCAAAAACGAAGCAGTAAGGTTATTGTATAACATACCTGCATGCGTTAACACTATACTACTGTTCCTAGGTATAGTACAAAATCAGAAGCAGAACTGTACAACAGCAAACAGAAGTAAACTACTGTGACATTTACTATACATGCTACTGCACATGGATCTTAACCCCGATATGCATTGTAGTAAACATGTTATAACTGTATTTAATTTTACATATTTTTGCACATGCTACCTAGTAAATATCATTTAAAAATATCTGATATTTCATGTCTCTTAGGCTAGGTTTTTATACTGGTGACCATACTATCAGAGTGCCATGTCTTCCAGTGTTGTCTATTCTCTGGTATTGGCAGCTCTGTGCGGAGTATGCTTGTTTTCTTTATGTTTCGTTTTACTATAGATCTAAATTGTTAGATATGCATATTTGCACAAGACATTACATACATGCTTTGTTTAAATAGGATCAGGCATCTAACTTCCTAAAAGGCAATATTTGTTAGCTGTATTATGCTGATGTCCTAAGAGCCTCAAATGGCTGATAAAGAGAACCACTTGGGAAGAGTGAGAGGGTAGTTTTCCAGTCAAAGATCATTTTGCCAACAAATTCTGCACTTTTTAGTCATAAGAACACTGAAAAGTAAGAATCTTGTCATAGATATAGGAACTTCAGTTCCATTGGAAAATGGAACACGTATGTTTAAAGTGATTTTGACAAATACAGTAAAAGAGTTCAAACAAACTTGGCAGTTAAGTTAGGAAGAGCTTGGTTTCCTCCCATTTGGGCAACAACTTGCCTGGTTTAGGAAACTGAGACCTTACAGGAATTAAACTAACATGTTTTCTCCCATTCTGTAGCACCAAGAAAGTATGTAAAAAACAAAGCAGCAGAGAACTCTCCAAGAGTAGGATGACAGCTATCTGTAGTCAGACACGACGCATGAGGGCTACAAGGGGTCACGTCCCCCTGCCCCTCCCCCCCTCGATTTGCTGCTTAGCTTGTACTGAGCATGCTTACACAGACTGTGCGTGCTCAATAACACTGCTGAAGCTGGCTGCCATCACTCTGCCCCCCTCTATCCCCCACCCTCCCGCCCACTATCAGCAGACACAGGTTGTCCTGCCTTTAGCGCAAGATTTTTTGGTATGGGTATTTCTGATATTACACCATGCAAATTTTACTTTTTGATTGAATGTATTAACTAATAATACCTCTAACATTATATAATGTTGGGTGAGAAGACAGCTTGAAAAAGATCTGTGCAAAAGTTTCAGAAAACGGGTTACTCGCCTTCTCTTCTTGTTCTTCGAGATGTGTTGTTCATGTCCATTCCAATCAGGTATGTGCGCGTATGCGTGCACAGCAGCCGGAAGATTTTTTCCCCTAGCAGTATCTGTCGGGTCGGTCCAGGCACCCCCTGGAGTGGTGCCATCATGGCGCTCAATATAGGGCCCTAGCGACCCGTCACCCCCTCAGTTCCTTCTTGCCAGCTACTCTAACAGAGGGGAGGAGAGTGGGTATCAGAATGGACATGAACAGCACATCTCGAAGGTGAGTAACCGTTTTTTCTTCTTCAAGTGCTTGTTCATGTCAATTCCAATCAGGTGACTCCCAAGCCCAAGTTCAGGAGGCAGGGTCGGAGCTGTTCACTGACTGGAGCACTGCTCTACCGAAGACCGCATCGTCTTTGACCTGCTGGGTAATCGCATAATGCACAGTGAAAGTATGTCTGGAGGACCACGTTGCCACTCTGCATATTTCCTGGGTCGGGACTTGCAACAGGAACGCTGCTGAAGAAGTCTGCACCCTAGTGGAGTGTGCTGTGAGCAGAGGGGCAGGCACCTCTGCCAAGTTATAACATTCACGGATGCAGGATGCGATCCATGAGAAAATTCGTTAGGAAGAGACTGGAAAACCCTTCACCCTGTCTGCCACGGTCAAACAGTTGAATGGACTTCCTAAACAGTTTTGTTCTTTCAAAGTAAAAGGCTAGCGCTCTGCGGACAGCTAATGAGTGAAGCCTCTTCTCTCTGCTGCTCGAGTGCGGCTTAGGATAGAACACTGGGAGGAAGATGTCCTGGTTGATGTGAAACTGGGAGACAACCTTTGGGAGAAAAGCTGGATGTGGCCTGAGCTGATTCTTGTCCTTAGAGAACACGATGTAAGGGGGCTCTGATGTTAGCACCTTGAGCTCAGACACTCTCCTGGCTGAGGTTATCGCTACCAGAAATGCCACCTTGTATGATAGGTAGAGCAGGGAACAAGTCGCCAGCGATTCGCAGGGCGGACCCATCAATTTGGAAAGGACCAGATTGAGGTCCCAGGTTAGGGTTGGTTGCTGGACGTGCAGATATAGCCTGTCGAGATCTCTCAGGAAACGGCTGACCACAGGGTTGGCAAACACCGACCGGCCCTCTGAGCCTGGATGGAAGGCAGAAATGGCAGCCAAGTGAACCCTTATTGACAACATGGACAGTCCCTACTGCTTGAGATGGAGAAGGTAGTCTAGTAGGAGTGGTATAGAGGCGAACATCGGGGATGAGTGATGCTGCGCCGACCAGAATGAGAATCTCTTCCACTTGGGAAGGTAGGTAGCCCTGGTAGAGGGTTTCCTACTGCCAAGGAGGACTTGTGTAACCGGGTCCGAGCAGGAGAGCTTTGTGGGGTTCAGCCATGGAGCTTCCACCCTGTGAGGTGCAACGACTCAAGGTTCGGGTGCTGGAGATGGCCATGATCCTGAGTTATTAAGTCCAGGAGAAGCGGCAAGGTGACTGGAGCTTCCACAGATATTTCCAGGAGAAATGTGTACCAGTGTTGGCGGGGCCAGGCTGGAGCGAACAATATCACTGAAGCCTCTTCCCTCAGTATCTTGAGGAGCACCTTGTGAATGAGAGGGATGGGTGGGAATGCTTAGAGAAAACGGCCTCCCCATGGGAGGAGGAGCACGTCCGCAATGGAGCCCAGGCAGTGATCCAGGAAGGAGCAAAGCTGTTGGCACTTCCTGTTGCGTTGCATGGTGAACAGGTCCATCTGGGGAAAGTCCCAACTTTGGAATATGGAGTTCGTGACATCTGGGCATAGGGACCACTCGTGGCTGTGAAAAGACCTGCTGAGATTGTCCGCCAACTTGTTCTGTACTCCTGGGGTCCGATGCTTGCAGGTGTATCGAATGAGCTACACAAAAGTCCCACAGCGTGGGGGCTTCCTGGACAGGAGAGAGGAGCGTGCACCCCATTTGTTCATAAAGAACATCACTACGGTGTTGTCTGTCATGACTGATACACATCTCCCTGTCAAGTGCGCTCGGAAAGTCTGGCATGCCAGACACACCACGCTCAGCTCTCGGACACTGATGTGGAGAGCGAGTTCCGCCTGAGACCAGAGCCCTTGTTTCCTGAGGTCTCCCAGATGTGCTCCCCAGCCCAAGGCTGACGTGTCCATCACTAGCAAGAGGGATGGCTGAGGAGCGGTGAAAGGGACCCCTGCACACACTACCTGTGGGTTGAGCAACCACTGGAGGGAGCTGAAGACCAGGTGAGGCAGAGTCACGACTCTGTCCAAACTGTCCTGAGCCAGCCAATACACCGAGGCTAGCCACGATTGGAAAGGCCAGAGTCTGAGCCTGGTGTGTTGCACCACATAGGTACAAGAGGTCATCTGTCATAGAGCTTCAGGCAATTCATTGTTGTGGTGGTGGGAAACTGCCTGAGACTTCAAATGATGTCGCCCAGGGCCTGAAACCTCGCTTCTGAGAGGTATGCCCTGGCGTGTGTCGAGTCCAGCACCGCCCCTATGAACTCTATCCACTGAACAGGGGACAGAGTCAATTACCCCACGTTCATGATAAGGCCCAATTCGTTGAACGTCATTCTTATGAAGTCGACTTTTGCCTCCACTTGAGCCCTGGAGCGGCCCTTGATCAGCCAGTCATCGAGGAACGGGAACACCTGTACCTGGCATCAGCGTAGGAATGCGGCCATGACTGTCATGCACTTGGTAAACACAAACTAGGGAATCTGGGCATACACTTACCGCAGACCTCACAGGCTTGGAAGCCAGGAGACCACGGCATCCCTAGCGCCAGGATAGCACTGGAGGGGAAACACCTCCAAAGGAAACTTAAGAATCAAGTGAAGTAACTACTAACTACTTAACACTAACTACAGAACTAATGAGAAAGGACAGTTACCTGTTCCGTAACTGGTGTTCTTTGAGATGTGTTGCTCATGTCTATTCCACAGTAGGTGTGCGTGCTCACCATGTGCACTGGTGCCGGAAGTCCTTCCCTCAGCAGTACCCGTAGGGGGAGTGCTGCTGCGACTCCTGGAGTGGCGCCTCTATAGCGCACTATAAGGGGACCGCGCGCTCCCCCCACCCTCAGTTCCTTCTTACCGGACCAACTCCGACAGAGGGGAAGGAGGGCAGGATGCGGAATAGACATGAGCAACACATCTTGAAGAACACCAGTTACGGAACAGATAACTGTCCTTTCTTCTTCGAGTGCTTGCTCATGTGTATTCCACAGTAGGTGATTACAAGCTATGTCTGATGGAGGTGGGTAGGAGTTCACAGATTCCCTGGCTGAAGCACAGCCCTACCGAAAACAGTGTCATCCCTGGCGTGGGAGACGTTCGCATAGTGCGACGTGAATGTGTGTACTGAGGATCAGGCAGTGGCTATACAGATGTCCTGAATAGGGACATGGGCCACAAAGGCAGCCGACGAGGCCTGAGCCCTTGTCGAGTGAGCCCTTATGATAGGTGGTGCAGGAACCCCTGCTAGGTCGTAGCATGTGTGGATGCACGATGTAATCCACCGGGAAAGCCTCTGGGTGGAGATCGGTTGGCCCCTCATGCGCTCGGCCGAAGCAACAAAGAGTTGCGAAGACCTGCGGAACGGCTTAGTCCGATCCAGATAAAAAGCCAGAGCTCTGCACACATCGAGTGTATGGAGGCGGTGTTCCTCGTTAGAGGATGCGGTTTAGGGCAGAGGACAGGCAGGAAGATGTCCTGGTCCATGTGAAAAGTGGAGATCACCTTAGGGAGGAATGCCAGGTGTGAGCGGAGCTGAACCTTGTCCTTGTGAAAGACTGTGAAAGGGGGGGTCGCTGGTCAGGTCCCTGTGCTCCGAGACCCACCGAGCTGACGTGATGGCCACGAGGAAGGCTACCTTCCAGGACAGGTGAGACCATGGGCATGTGGCCAAGGGCTTGAACAGGGGCCCCGTGAGGCGGGATAGCACCAAATTTAGATCCCACTGAGGGACAGGGGTTCTAGCATAAGGCAAGGACCGGTCCAGCCCTTTGAAGAAATGCCTGGTCATGGCATGGGAGAAAACCGAACAGCCCTGGACCGGCGGATGAAACGCCAAAATAGCCGCCAGGTGCACCCTGACAGAGGAAGGGGCCAGGCCTTGAGTCGTAAGGTGAAGAAGGTACTCAAGGATAAGTTGGAGCAGGGTGGACGTTGGGGAAACACCCCGCTCACCCGCCCACCTGGAGAATCTGGACCATTTTGCCAAGTAGGCTCGGCACGTGGATGGCTTCCTACTTTCGAGGAGGACACGCCTGACCTCTTCCAAACACCTTCTCTCCTCCACATTTAGCCATTGATCAGCCATGCTGTCAGATGGAGGGTGGCCAGATTGGGGTAGAGGCAGCGGCCCCGGTCGAGTAGATCCAGGCGGGGCGGCAACAGCCGGAGAGGGGCCACAAGTAAGCCTAGGAGGGTCCCGTACCAATGCTGCTGGGACCAAGCTGGGGCGATCAGGAGGACGCGCGCCTTGTCCGTTTTCACTTTCTCCAGGACCTTGGCAATGAGGGGAAACATGGGAAAGGCGTAAAGGAGTTGACCCGACCATGACAGGAGGAAGGCGTCTGAGATTGTGTTCCTCCCCACCCCCCCTCTGGAACAGAACCTGTGGCAACGGCGGTTCTGTCGGGTCACAAAGAGGTCTACTTGGGGAGTGCCCCACGCTCGGAAGAGCTGGTGAGTGACCTCCAAGTGGAATGACCACTCGTGTTGGGAGGAGAAAACCCTGCTCAAGCGATCGGCCGTGTGTTGTTGACGCCTGGCAGGTGGAAAGCCTTCAGGGAGATGTGGGCTATACAGAACTCCCAGAGGCTGAGGGCTTCCAGGCAGAGGGCCGAGGACGTTGTCCCGCCTTGCCTGTTGATGTAAAACATTGCGGCGGTGTTGTCCGGGGGTACTCTGACCACCTTGCCGCGCAGCTGTGAGATGAATGCCACACAGGCTAAGTGTATTGCCTGGAGTTCCCTGACGTTTATGTGAAGGGACAGCTCCGCAGCTAACCACATCCCTTGGGCTGTGAGTTCCCTATGTGGGCCCCCCAGCCCAGGTCCAACGCGTCGGACACTAGGTCTAGTGATGGGCTCGGGTCCCGGAAGGGAATTCCCTGGAGCATATTGCCCGGGCAGGACCACTATTGTAACATGGCGATTACCCGTGCTGGTACCGAAAGGACTTTGTCCAGTTTGTCCCGGGCCTGGGAGAACTCTGAGGCCAACCAGAGTTGGAGGGGCCTCATCCGAAGCCTGGCGTGGTGGACCACGTACGTGCACGCCGCCATGTGGCCCAGGAGCCGCAGGCATGCCCTGGCCATGGTAACGGGGAACTCCGTGACTGAGGTTATAAGTGCCTTCAGGGCCTGGAACCTGTCCAGGGGAAGGGAGACTGTGGCCTTGGAGGCATCCAGGAGGGCGCCTATGAATTCTATGCACTGTACCAGGACCAGCGTCAACTTGGCCTCGTTTACTAGAAGGCCTAAGTTTACTAGAAGGCCTCGTTTACTAGAAGGCCTAAGTTGGCACACGTGGCCAAGCACAGGTCCACGTGGTTCTGTACCTGGGACAACTGCCCTTGAGCAGCCAGTTGTCGAGGTAGGGGAATATCTGTACCCCTCGGCGACTGAGGTAGGCCGCCACTACCGCCATACACTTTGTGAATACCCTGGGCGTGGTGGACAGGTCAAAGGGGAGGACCGTAAATTGGTAGTGGTCCTGCCCCATCAGAAATATATGGATATGGAAGTATGCGTCCTGAAGGTCCAGGGCTGCATACCAGTCGCCAGGGTCCAGAGCGGGTATGATGCATGCTAGAGAGACCATGCGGAATCGGCATTTTGCCATGAAGTGATTGAGGCCTCACAGATCCAGGATGGGTCTGAGCCCCCCTTTCGCTTTGGGGATCAGGAAATAACGGGAGTAAAACCCTTTTCCCCGGAATTCCCACGGAACCTTCTCCATGGCTCCCAAGCTGAGGAGCCGACCCACTTCCTGCTGTAGCATGAGTAAATGCAATGGGTCCCCCCTGCCATCCGGGGGAGGGAGGGCGGGGGCGAGACAAATTGCAGCTGGAAATGGTGTTGAGGACCCACTGGTCCGATGTTATCCGGGACCATTCTGTAAGGAACGCTGAAAGCAAACTTTATTGGTAGGAGGGTCCTCTTGGGGATCCCCGAGGTACCCTCCTGCAACCAGTCAAAACTGTCTCTTGCCCTGCTGCTTGCCCCTGGACGGCCCAGGCTGCGGGGCAGAGCAAGACTGCCTCTGAGGTCGCCTCTTTTGGGTTTTGGACCTCTTGTAGGCAGGCTCGTATCTCGGCTGGGGCGCAGGGTCGGAGGCTTGCGTCTTAGGCTTCTCCTTGGGCAGGACGTAGAGCCCGAGGGTCTGAAGGGTGGTACGTGAGTCCTTCATGCCATGGAGCCTCACGTCTGTTTGTTCCGTGAACAGGTCCTTGCCGGCAAAGGGAAGATCCTGCATCACAGACTGCACCTCCGCAGAGAGCCTGGACAGCAGTAGCCACGATGCCCCACGCATGGACATGGCCGAGGCTATGGAGCGAGCAGCCGTGTCGGCTGCATCCGATGCCGCCTGCAGAGCAGCCTTTGCGGTGGCGGCGCCCTCCTCCACCAGCGCCTTAAAATCCTTCCTTTCACGCTCCGGAAGGGAGGGCTCAAATTTCGGCAGTGACCCCCACAAGGTTAAACTCATATCGACTGAGGAGAGCCTGGTGGTTGGCCACCCGGAGTTGGAAGCTGGCGGACGAATAAAGCTTCCTGCCAAACGAGTCCAGTCTTTTGGAGTCTTTATTCTTGGGTGCGGGTCCTGGTTGGCCTTGCCTTTCCCTGTGATTTACAGACTCTACCACTAGGGAGTTGGGGGCCGGGTGCGTACAAAGGTATTCGTGCCCTTTCGTGGGCACGAAGTATTTGTGCTCCGCCTTTTTCGATAATGGGGCAATGGAGGTCGGCATTCACCAGAGGGCATTGGAGATGTTAGCCACCCCTTTGTGGAGCAGGAGGGCCACTCTGCCCAGTGCCGAGGATGAGAGTACATTGAACAGCGAGTCTGAGGGTCCCTCCATCTCCTCAGCTTGGAGATGGAGACTGGATGCTACTCGCTTTAGTAGCTCCTGATGAGCCCTGAAGTTCTCTTGCGGTACGGAGGGAGGTGGGGCTGCGATCTTGTCATCAGGTGTGGGGGAGGGGACCAGTACCGAACTTTGCAAGTTGGCCGGTGCCACGGGATCCACCCCCTGATTGGACTCCTCGTGCGGTGCCGAGGAACTGTGACCCGCCAATCTATCCCTTGGCGGTCTAGATAGCGCAGCTGAAGGAGCCTCTGATGCTCCTGCTATTGACTGAGGGCCTTGCTGGGCGTGCACGGGGGGTGAGGGGGTCCACTGGCACCACTGGCTTTGCCACGGGGGCCCTTGCCATTGACTCTGGCGCGGCACCGGTGGCACCAGCTGGTCGGGTTGGCTTGGCTGGGTCATAGGGCGCTGCATGTAGGTCGAGGTCAGGGTTACCAACGACCTATCGGTTCCATGCAAGCGGTACGCGCGGTGGTGCCAAGAACAACGTCTGCCACGGGACCGGGACTCCGACGTCGTCGAGCTGCTACTCCTTGAGACGCTTCGACGCCTGGATCAGCGATGACGCGGAGGTGGCGATCCCCACCGGGAGTCCTGGGCATGGTGCCTCGACGCACAGGAACCGGAGCGTGATCGGAAACGACATCCGTGCTGGAAGTGGCTCTGGTAGCTCCACTGAGAGTGGGAGCGTCTATGGCGTCGGCGCCTGTCCCGCCGATACTCTGTACTCGGCATGGAGCGGTGCCTGGAACTCTGCTCCGACGGCACCCGACCAGACAACCTGGAGGGCGACGAGAGCAGAGGCTGGAGGCTGTCCCCCGACAGGACACTGAGCGGCGAGCGGACCCGAGAGCAGTCTCCTGATCGGGATCTGCGTCAGGTCGGCGGTCGAGAGCCCAGTGGTGGCTTGCTTCTACAGCGGGGTCCGGGTGCCGGCGGTGCCCCGGGCACCTGCAGAGTCAGAATGTCCTTGGCCGCCTGCAGGGCCTCCGGTGTCGAAGGCATGCGGACTTCAGCCGGAGAGGCCTGAGTCAACGCAACTGGGCTGCTCCGCTCAACGTGAGTCGGAGCTCTAGAGCCCAGGGGGGAACTGGGGCTGCCCGACCCAGGTCTAGCCTCATCCCGTGCCTTCTCTCTGAGAAGACGGAGCCTTCCTCTGCTTTTTCAACGGGGAGCGGTGCTGGCCACCCGAAGGTGCCGGGAGATCGCCGCGCGCCAAAGACAAAGTGTCCGGTGCCAATTCCGCTTGGCGTACCGGGGTTGGAGCCAGTGCCGACTCCATGAGAAGAGCCCAAAGTCTAATGTCTCTCTCTTTTTTCATCCTGGGTTTATAGGACCTACAGATCTTACAGCGGTCGCTGATGTGAGATTCGCCCAGGTAGCGGAGACAGTCAGTATGCGGGTCACTTCTGGGCATTGAGCGCCTGCAAGACTTGCACGATTTAAACCCTGGGGCCCAGGGGCATGCCCCAGCCCAAACACTAGCTAACTAAACTGGAACTTTTAATAAACTAACTAATACAGGTACTACTAACAACAAATGAGTTCTGGGATGAGCTGCAGCAAAGCTGGAGCGAGTAGTTTCGATGCACCGTCACTGGTGGCAAGAAGGAACTGAGGGTGGGGTGAGCGTGCGGCTCCTCTTATAGCGCACTATAGAGGCGCCACTCCAGGGGTCGCAGCAGTGCTCCCCCTACGGGTACTGCTGAGGGAAGGACTTCCGGCACCAGTGCACACTGCGAGCACGCACTCCTACTGTGGAATACACATGAGCAAGCACTCGAAGAACTATACAGTATAGACCCGTTTACGTGCGGATGTCAGGAATCAAGCCATGACCACCACATGTTAACGGACCACGGGTTAAGAGGGCCATGCTGAAAAAAGTGTCTATGATTCACTTAGAAAAAAACTCAGTTATTTTCTGCTCTTTCTGGCTGGCATTTTTTTTTCTTTCTTATGAAGTTTAATGCCCTAATACAAATCAATCATTTATGTACAGTATGCTAGAAAAGAATAAGAAATGCAACCTATTAACATTTTAACTCGGCAGGAAACGCATTCGTGGCCGATTCATCGGCTTTCTCCAGAAATCTATACCTGCGCTACGCCATGACACTTTTTAAAATGACTTATAAACCCCTTGCTGGCTTGGAATGATTCATCCCCCGTTAAATTTCCAAATTTTGTCGCTTGGGCTTGAAGAATTGGTCCATTTAGCGGCATTCCTTTTCAGCCTTCCCTGAGCAAACCACGTGCGCATGGCTTTGTCTATTGTGGGTTTTGCTGAATAGCGCACACATTTTCGCTTAAGCCCCGTGGCAGAATCGATATTTTGTACAAAGCCATTCAGTTTAGATTTGTTTTTTAGCCATCCTCGGAGAGTAGATTCGGCAATCCCAATATCTTTTGAAACTTTGGCCTGGGTTTCTCTGCTATTTCCTCGATCTATTGCAGCTAGCTTTTCTTCTACAGTGTAGGAATACTGATGCTTGCCCTCTGCCATTATATTAGGCCTACAGTTAAAATTTTCTAATGTAGTATATATATATATATATTACTATATAACTACTATATATTATATATCTCTCTAGCGTGACAATGACTAAGCGTGCGTGATACATCTTCACCAATATCGGTAAAGACATACAACACATTTCTGCTCTGCACTTCCTGTCGATTTCTATGTCAGTGAGTTAGTGAGCAAATCTGTAGCGCTACATAGCAAGTTCCTGTACTGTGTGTTAACGAGTCTCACGTGTTAAATAGGTAGCACTGGGAGGCATGGTTCTACCAGGCTTTAAGCGGATTCGCGCATAAACAGGTCTGTTGTGTATAAAGACTGCCAAATGGTCATGACAAGAGCAAGGGGAAGTTCCAGCTAACTGTCTCTGGCAGTAAGAAGGAACTGAGGGGATGGCGGGTTGGTAAGATCCTATATTGAGTGCCATGATGGCGCCACGCCAGGGGGTGTCTGTACCGACCTGACAGATACTGCTAGGGGAAAAATTTTCCAGCTGCCGTGCACTCACGCGCGCACACCCAATTGGAATTGACATGAACAAGCACTCGAAGAACCTATTGTTTTGTTACACTTTCATTTATAAGTGGTTCTGTTCTTAAATGTATCAAGGAAAAATATTGCAGACGATATTTCCACAGCTAAATATATAAACACAGTTAATACAATCAAAATAAATCACAGATACTGCCTGATAGCAAAATGATCCTGTCCTGGATACACTGAACAGCAAAATCCAGTCTTGAAAATTTAATATATTTTACGTTACATTTTAAAACCTTCTTGAATAGTGTTGAAAAATATAAACCTAGCAGAATTTAAGTGTACTTGGACATTTTTTTATTTTTAAATGTGTGTGTGTGTGTGTGTGTGTGTGTGTGTGTATATATATATATAAACAAACACATTACTACTTATATCAGTTTTTAAAGAGTTTTTTTAAATGATTTTTCTCTAGCATAATTATACAAAATATATTTAAATTTTTCAGAAAAGCCAAAAGAGTATATTTTATGTTTTAATCTCCAGTAGCTGGCAGTTTAAAAATAAGTTAATCAAAATGAACATTTTCATTAATTTTTTTCCAGTGAACCAAACTGGATATATATATTTTTAACTAAATTGTAGTTTTACTAAAATTACACACTTCATTTACATTTTCTTTACACAAATTATTTCTCTATAAAATATAAAGGAACTCTCTCCTGTATTAGAAATATCCTTCAATTGAATTCTCTTAACCTGCAATAAGAAGAAAGTATGGGTTTGTCTACACAGGCTGTGGAGTGAAGTGCATTAGGGAAATTTTAGTGTGTACCAGCAGGGTATAAACAGACCAATTAGTGTGCTTTAGAAATCCTACCCCTACAGCGCACACCATGTGTGTAAACAAGCCCTTAGTAATCTTACAGACATATAAATTATATACATTTCTACTATAAAAACCTGAACATTAGGGATAGCATATTAATGTGTCAAAGGTATTTATTAATTTTAGTCTTCTTCCTCTTCTTGATGTTTACGTTGAAAATTCAGCGTTGTTTGTCCTCTTTCAGGGTCTTGCATTCGGAGGATCCGAATAAGGCCACTCGTGGGTAGGGAACTAGAAACAAAACACACAATTTAAATAATGACCCTTGTGAATGAGTTAATGTTTCTGCCAATTCGACTCTCCATTACCTGTTTGCCTTATATGACAGCAATTTTTCTTTGATCATATAAAACAGTAACATGGAGTGAAATTCTGGCCCTACTGAAGTGAATAGCCAAGTTTCCACAGACTTCAATATGTCCATAACGTTAACCCATGGCCTTTACCTTGAGCTGTGAACTCTATAATAGTTTATGCAACAATTAATACCATTTTTATTCCAACCCCAAAATTTTAAAATCTAGACTGTATAAATTATATAAATGGAATTTTAAACTAAAAGCACAAACTCCAAGAGAAATAAAATTAGTGCTCAAACACCCCTTAAAGTTTACATTTACCTTAGATCCTGATGCTGCAAACGCTCACTCACACAACTCAACCTAAGTGCAGTTATGCACATATGTGAATGCAGCATCCAGGCTTTAAATTGTGGGCTAGAGGCTGTTCCAACAAAATAGCTTAATTGTACTTTCTTTGTACTTTTGTTTCCATTATATTAGTGTTCTTCCATATTAATACTGCAATTAAATGCATATACTTTAACAAAATGTAAAATCAGACTTCATAATACTTCACTTAAATGTATGAAACCATATACAGTACCTAGAATAATACAATCAAATGGTGAATTCCTAACTAAATATAGCTTCATAAATTATTCAGAAAGGTATTTGCTTTTTAAAAATATTAAGACAGAATATAATTCTATTCTCCTCCTAAATTAATACCAAGACATTTATAAAACAGAAATTTCAACGTAAAGGCTTTAATTCCATCCATATCTTCTGGTGACTTCTTGAGGGTT
The DNA here is from genome assembly GCF_028017835.1 of Emys orbicularis. Lineage (NCBI taxonomy): Eukaryota > Metazoa > Chordata > Testudines > Emydidae > Emys > Emys orbicularis. The sequence continues at coordinate 26,514,643 of NC_088685.1, read as the reverse complement.
CACATTCCATATTCAAAAAAGTTATTAGCATTGTAAAATGCCCTTATTAATACTAACTTTGACTTTTTATGATGTGATTTTACTTATTCTAAATACTGATTATGCATGGGAAAAAAAGAGTCCCCTGTATTTATGGAAAAAACCCACAAAACAATCACAAACCTTCCCTGGTATGTCGATATTTTTCTTATAGCTACCTAGTTTGATTAGATTAAGTTTGTGATCTCTTTTAGATATACACTACCGTATTTCCTTTTCCTGGGTTATAACATTACCAGGTTGACCTTACACTAAATTATCTTGAGCTGGGTTTGTGGGGACTTTAATTATGTTCTTAAATCCTAAATGTCTTTTAAAAAACAAAAACAACTACAGCAAACTTGCTCTGTGTTCCACCTCAGGCACATTCTTGTGATAAAAACATTCCCTGTTTTTTCTGAGCTATGTAACATTTATTTCTGCTCACATTATTCAGAGCGACAGACACTAAGACTGGCATCAATTGTATTTCATATCATATCTACTCTCCATTTCCCGAAGTAGGATTTTTTTTTTTTTTAATAACCATGTCCAGTATATATTTAATCATTAGTTTTCCAGTGACCCAAGTATGCTATCCTCATCTTCAGGGACAGATTGTACCTCACCTCACATAGCTGCATAGATTACGGGGAGATGGTGCAAGCAGTATTCCACACCTGTCTCTTGGGTCCTTGCAAAAGGGCCAGGCACAAAACCAGGTCCCCATGGTTCATGAACATAAGGAGCAGACATCTTTATTGGCACCAGTGTGGCTAGTAACCACCAAATAAGGAGGGGCTGGTAGTCAATCTACCCTCCTGACTGATCTGATTGAAGCCAGGAAGGTGCTCTAATAGAAAACTCAAAAGGGACTTCTAGATGTTTAATGAGAATCAAGCTCAAACCTACAGACTCTCAGAGGTGGAGATACAACAGCCACTCTTTCCTAAACAATTTTACATAAGGATGCATAGAAACAGATCACTGAAAAGCAAACCTGTTGACTCACTTAGACATAACAGCATTTCTGAGACACTGTGGCACAAAAATAATCAGTAATTCCTGGCCATCAAACTATATAGTACTCCTGGGGGCATTCTGCACCAAAATATTAAAAATTCTAGGCACAATATTTTAAAATTCTGCAAATTGCATTTGTCAAGATAACGCTACATAATCACACCAGTTTCAATTATTTTGGTAATTTATTTCAAAGTACCTGTCAGCAAATATGTCTGTAACAATACAGACACACACAAAATTTCCCCCAGGAGTAGAAAGTTAATTAAACCCCTATGACAACCCAGTTCCTGTTTCTCTGGCCCCATCTCCCCTCAGAGCCCAGCCGGAGGGCCAGACACCCACAACCCTTCCCCCAGCAGAGCTCAGCCACAGGCCCCTCCAGGCCCAGATACCCACATCCCCTTACCCTCCCAGAGCCCAGCTGCGCCCCCCCCCGACCCTGATATCCACACCACCTCCCCCCCCCAAGCCCAGATACCTGCACGCCCTCCCCCCCAGAGCCCAGCTGCAGGGCCCCCCGTTGCCCAGATGCCCACACACCCTCCCTCCCCCCCAGAGCCCAGCCCTGCCCCCCCCTTGCCCAGATACCCGCACTTCCCCTCCCCCAGAGCCCAGCTCTGGGCCCCCCCCTTGCCCAGACACCCCTCTCCCTCCCCCAGAGCCCAGGCACAGGGCCCCCCCTTGCCCAGACATCCCTTTCACTCCCCCAGAGCCTAGGGATCCAGAGGGAGAAACAGCCTGATGCTCAGTGCCAGGCTTGCACAGAGTTTCCTGTGTGATGCCCTCTCCTTCCCTCAGAGATAGCTGGGAACTGCAGCTGCCAGGAACCCTCTGGCTCCCTCCCCCCGGCAGTATCTTCTATGTGCGAGCTGGCCTCTGCCAGGTCCAGCAGCCCCTAGTGGCAGCTAGCAGCACTGCAGCCCATTTCTGTGGAGGAAAGGAAATTCTGTGTGCATGTTAATTTCTGCAAAATTCTGCATTGCGCCGTGGCACAGAATTCCCCCAGGATTAAATATAGGGAAGAAACCTGGTCACCAAGGTGGAGGAATACTACAATTGCATTGGCTATCAAATGAAAATTTCTAAGGACAGAATATGTGTAGCTACAAAATCCAGTCCATAATATTAATAATAGTAGGGGTGTATTAACAGCTTCTGAATGAGTGAACAAGTCAACATGTTGCAAGAGATAAGCAACAAAATCTACTAAAATAATGAGAGAGAACAATAGAGAACAATTACTCCAGATAAAATGGTTTACTGTAACAGTAAAACAGTTTGGAGAAAGTTTGATATCTTAAGCAAATTACTCCTTGGAATAGTTTGTTCTGGAACATACAGAGGAGAGGTTACTTTGAATTAATTTTAAGTAACACAGGAAATGGTTCAGAGAGCTAGTGTAGTGAAGACACTAAGGCAACATCTATAAGCTTGGGGTCTGATTCCCAGCTTGTGTAGACATACTAGTGCTAGCTCTCATCTGAGGTTGCATGCTAAAGTAGCAGTGTAGCTGTAGTAGCACAGGCAGCACCAGCCCAGACTGGCAGCTCCAGCTACGTACCCATGGGATTCAAGCAGGGTTTGCACTCGGGGCAGCTAGCACAGTGTCACTGCTGCCGCTACCCATGCTACCACAGCTACACTGCTATGTTTTAGTGTACTGGCTCAGATGAGAGCTAGTGTATGTCTATGTGAGCTGGGAATCACACCCTATCTCATAGTGAAGATGTACCCTAAATAAGAGTGACCATAGTATCTTGAAACTTGAAATCGTTGAAGGAGAGTGGAGTAGGGAAGTGAAAAAATACTACTTAAAATCCACAAATCATCATGGTGGCCATTTAAGAATGCTTTGGATGCTGATATTCTAGGCATATATACTGTGAAAAACATCTATTGCCTTCTTTCTTACATATCTATTTAACATTTCTAGTGCACTTTTTGAGCTAGGAAGTTTAAGGAAAAATGATTACCTCATGCTCTGTGGGGTGAGCAAAATAAATTGTCGATGACGTTGAGAATCTGCCATCTTGAGCATCATGTCCATTGCAATTCTTCTATTAACCATGTCCTAAAAGCAGAGAATTGACCAGTTATTGATATTTATAGACTCATAGACTCATAGACTTTAAGGTCAGAAGGGACCATTGTGGTCATCTAGTCTGACCTCCCGCATGATGCAGGCCACAAAAGCTGACCCACCCACTTTCCCTTAACTCAGCTGTTGAAGTCTCCAGATCGCGATCTAAAGACTTCAAGTCGCAGAGAATCCTCCAGCTTGCGACCCCTGCCCTATGCTGCGGAGGAAGGCGAAAAACCTCCAGGGCCTCTGCCAATCTACCCTGGAGGAAAATTCCTTCCCGACCCCAAATATGGCGATCAGTAGAACCCCGAGCATACAGGCAAGAATCTCCAGCCGGACCCTCATTTTACCAGCGATGGCACGTTATTGCCTAATTGACTAAAATCACGTTATCCCATCAAACCATTCCCTCCATGAACTTATCTAGCCTAATCTTGAAGCCAGGGAGGTCTTTTGCCCCCACCGTTTCCCTCGGAAGGCTGTTCCAAAATTTCACCCCTCTGACGGTTAGAAACCTTCGTCTAATTTCAAGCCTAAACTTCCCCACGGCCAGTTTATATCCATTTATAATATATGTTTATTGTCTTGCATTACTGTACAGACAAGCTATTAATATAACCACCTGCAAAAACTAAATTAAGTTTGGAGATATTTTGCTAACACAATTATCTAATTAACTAAAACACGTACATCGAAATTCCATCAAAAAAATCTACATCAAGAGAACATTAAGGTTACAGTCTAGCACTAAAATTCAGGAAGTGAACAGAGGCTGTGCGCTGGTCATTAGCACTATCCCTTTGCATATGTGTACTATGATACAGCCTTCAACTACACACTCACATACTATATCTTAATACATCAGACCTTTTTCTACTACTTTGGATACGTGCATAGCTCCTTATGCTATCATGCACCACTCAGCATACACTTAAGAGTGCTTCGTAGTCACTTATATACAACATGCACAATGAACAAAGCACAGACTCCTACAAAGACCTACCACCTTGCTGTCAATTACACAAATGGACCATACAAAGTTGCAGAAAAATGTGCATGTATATTGTATTTGAAAACCAGAATATGACCATGAAATTAAACACGGTATTGTAATACACATGCACAGTGGTGTTGTTACCTATTGCTGTCCTGATCACTTCACCATGCAACCTTAAAGTTCTCTCAATAAAGTTTCTCACTGGAATTTTCTAGATTTGTTTGTTTGTTTTTAGGACTCTCAAGAGTCCAAAGAGAGACTCTGGCATAAGAACAATGTTCAAAGAACAGCTGAATTATATCACAAAACCCCAAATCGGGTAGGAAGTTGGCATTTATGTTTGAGGTGCATACATTGCAGAGTATCTGTATCCTCCCTGTCCAGATTTATGATATATTGTATAACCAACGCATAAAATGTATCTATCATGCAAGGTCCTGAAGCCATTAATGCCCATCCTCAACATAATCCATCATCATATCCCGGTCAGAGAGGTCATCAGCTATAACAGAGGAAATATGAACGGCAACCACTTGGTTCTCCACTGACAAGTTGAACACACACTACAAAGCGGACTGCCTGATCTCCACAGAGGCATTCTTTGATAGAAAGGTGCTGTATAGGGTTTTCCTATATAAATTCTTTATAAATCGAGTTAGAAGATATGAGTTTGTATTGGTATTTTGATACTAATTCATCTGTGTTTCAATAGCTTTGGAAGAACTCTGGTACATAAGCGTGGAGAGGGATGTAAACCTACTTCATGTTTCCAAGAAGCAACATTGAGCTAAACTGCTATACTTGTTCTAACAGTGAAGGCAAAACTGTACACTGATGAAGTGAGGGCATGAGCTAGGACCAGAGTTTTCTTAGCAGATCTCTGAGGAAACTCAGCGATGTTATGCAGACAATTATGGACTGGGGAAAATGTTAAGATCCAGAAGAGCAAGTTATGTGGAAGTTATATTTCTGAGTTCACTCATTAACTCAACTTACATTTTAAAGTAGTCAGACTTATTTACACAGACAAGCGCCTTATTTCTGGTTACCAACTTAGAAAACCAGAGAGTAAAGTTAATGTATTCTCTAATTAGCATTATAGAGGAAAAATGTTAGTAGGTTCTACCATAGTCTTTCAACTTTCCAGTGATCTCCACTTAATTACTTTGGTAGTTTATACAGCAAAACTGGAAGATGTAGTTCAAATTTATACTTACCATGAAGACATCAAATTCATCCAAGCATCTGAAAGGAGATTCAGCAATGGACCACAGAGAAAGAATGAAACAAACTGTTGAGAAAGAACGTTCACCTCCTGATAGAGATCTCATGTCATTTAGAGCAGCCTTGTTTATATCTCCAGGCTGGACCTTGAATTAAGTTAAGACATTCATTTAATTAGTAGATGATGATAGATACTTGCATAAGAAGCACAACTGTAATCTTTTCATACAAGATTTAAGTTTACAAATATTAAACATGAACATGAATATATATGTAGCAACACAGTAAGTTTGTATATTTCAGTGTATATGTATCTCAATGAAACTAAAATAGTTCAATCACACACAATTTTGTAAGGGTTAGTTGCAAGTCTACTGTCCCACTGCTTTGCCCAAATAAAAATGGAACAGATTTAATTTAAACCAATAACTCAGCCTATGACGTCTTTAATTCCCTATTTTTATAACTGTTAAACTCATCACCCAGTGTAGTTATGTTTCTGTCAAACACCACCGATCCTAGAACTGCAGCTAACAATATCACTACTGGTGTTTTAACAAGGAATAGCCCCTCTGTATGAATACATGAAACAGGGTAACAGTTCTTTGTTCCTTGGATTACAATGACACCTTGTGGTATCTATATATATATATATATATTTTATTCTGAAGTGCTTGAAAAAAATAAAAAAGATATTGTAACAAAATATACCATTAAACATAAAATGTGTTTGCTGGTAATTTTTTTAAACAAAGTGTATTTCATAATTTGTTTATTCCTTTTTTACCTTTCAAGACAAATATAGGTGTTGAATCACTCTCCACAATATGTCAACAGGACAGAAATCAAACCAAGGGGACCCAAGAGAGGGGCTTGATGCATCTGAGCAGCAGAAATAATGAATTGCCTTTTTTTTCTTTTGGTTAAAGATAGTGTTGTATGTTGCAAGAATTTGAAATGCTATGCAAGTTTTGTACCTTATCCCATATTTCTCCTATCTAGAGAAAAACATTTTGATCACAAGTAATTTATATCATTTTTTTAAAAAATATATAATTGGTCTTCAGCTGTTAAAGGGTCTGAAAAATTATGCAAGTCTAGTTAGAGAAACTAACCACACTGGGATGACATCAAATGACAAATTACTAATTGTAAATATCAGGTAGAATTTACTGGATACTGCTGTAATATACCATGACTTCTCTTGTTTTCATTTTCCTAATCATCGTTTGAAAAGTTAGACTGTAAGTCTGAAACAATGCTGACCAATTATACATTTACTACATCTTCACATTTTAAATTTACATTTAGATATCTATTCGTGTAACAGCTCATCTGCTCATCTTGTTTTTTTCTGCACCTACATCCTCTTACAGGATAATCAATTCACACTAATTGTAATATCAGAAGATTATACTGTATGACTTCAGATAGAGAACAGAAAATAGTAAAGTAAGTTGACAGAAACCAGATATTTTGTTTTCATGCAAAAATCTGCATTAGTAAATGCCAAGTAACTGAAATACAAAAAGGTACCTGAACAGAATTTTTGAAGGGTTAAAAATTCCACCAAAGTTTAACATCAAACATAACTTTTGGTAAGGTATTAATGAAGAAAATACAAAGTGACTTACTGTTATTGAAAGTGTTTCATTCTTGTGGTCAAAACTCATTTTTCCAGAGTAAGATCGCTGACATAATAAGAAGTTAAAATAGAACTTGCATCGTAAAGTAAGGCACCTTTTTGGATAAATTATGCAAATAAACACCAGATCAGTGATCTTTAAAAATAATATACATAAAAAGGTGAACAGATGTAGAGTCAAAGATCCCACAACAAAAATGAAAGAGTGGAATCTTAATCAATATTTAATTACTGCTTCATTTTAATAATATTATACATACACACAACAATTCCTTTGTTCTATGTGTTAAGGTTGCATATATAACATACCTAATAGAACCACAAAAGCAAGGAAATTAATCAAAACATCTAAAAGTACATACTCCTTCTACTCCTCTATCCAGACACACATACACCCCATTACTAAAACACTCAACAATTTAATTTTACTTTAGTATGGATGGTAGCCATCTATCACCAGTTTCCCAGACCTACCCCCACTACTATCCATTCTTCACAGTTCTGGGGGGAAGGAGGGGGTTGTGAGGGAGAACACATTCCTTCAATGTTTGGAGAAGGGTTTGTTGGAATGTTGGCATTTCTATTGCGGCACAGTTGAAGTTGTGATGCTTTGTGTGGTAAGGTGGTTATTTTAGTTGTGAAGTGTGGATAGAGGAGTAGAAAGTACGAACTGTTAGAGGCCTTAACTTTTCCTTGCTTGCTTTAGTGGTTTTGCATTGGATGTAAAATCTACAACCTTAACTCTCACACACCATAGTGCTTTTGTTTATTAATTTCCCACTTTTTTAGATTAAGAAAGGCTCTCCAATGCAGAAATGGCTACTTTCATGAACAACAGTATCTGCTCCTGAGCCAGAAAGGCACTTTCATGAGGAGCCTAGTATTTGTCAAAGTTCCTGTTGCTTTGTCATAGATCCTATTTTCTGTGAAACTCTCCTGTTGGTTCAAGAGAGGAACTTTTAAGCCAGCTGAACAGTTTGACAAAGAACAGGATCTTTGAGATTGGTAGTGGTTGCTTTCATGAAGCCCAGGGGCTCCTGTGCTGGCTGAATGATTTCACAAAGAACAAGATCCTTGACGCAGTATCAACTGCTTTATCAAAGAGGCTGCAGCAGTTTTATGGAGCTCTTAGTTTTCAATAAACCAATAGCTATTGCACAGAGGATCCTGGTCATCGTGAAAACTGTTCAGCCATAAGTGTGTCACAAGAGGTCCTTTCTTTGAGAAACCAGCAGCTACATGATAATTATAAATCTTCATCTCCCCCGGCCAACTGTTGTGCAGAAGGATTCAATTATGACAAAGACCACTAATTTTTGTTGTTGTTGTTAATTTACAAAATATTTTAAACAACTCCACAGAGTCCAACAAACCCAAAAATGTACATTTTTTTGACTTTCTGTAATTTGTCATTTTGAAACAAAAAATTGAGATTGAGAATGTGAATTTATTTTGGGGACAAAATTAACTGATTTTCTTGAAAATCCTCAGAAAATGCAAGCTTTAGTCAGAAATTATATACTAAAAATTGGGACAGATGCACTGTCTTTGAGGTTGAACTCCCATTTTAAGAGCACAACAGAATGCAGCCTTAGCTGTGATGTCTCAATTGCTCTACCATAACATATATTAGAAAAGTTAGATCCACTTCCTTAGACCCCAAAAAACACACCAAGTAGGTATTTACTGCAAAGCATCTTAAGCTATTTTTTTAAAAGCAATCATTTAAACTTTAGTTATATACTGCAGTTAACTTGTTACTCTACAGCCAATACCCAAAAACCACTGGAAAGGTAGAAAGGGGAAGGATCTACAGCTTTTTTGTTATATTATCTCCCTGCTCTACAAAAGCTCCACACCACAATTCAATTTCAAGAAAGAACAGTTATTTACCTTACAGTAAAAAGCAACAGAGGGTCCTGTGGCACCTTTAAGACTAACAGAAGTATTGGGAGCATAAGCTTTCGTGGGTAAGAACCTCACTTCTTCAGATGCAAGACTTCTTGCATCTGAAGAAGTGAGGTTCTTACCCACGAAAGCTTATGCTCCCAATACTTCTGTTAGTCTTAAAGGTGCCACAGGACCCTCTGTTGCTTTTTACAGATTCAGACTAACACGGCTACCCCTCTGATACTTACCTTACAGTAAGTGTGGTTCTTTGAGATGTGTTGTTCACATGAACTCCACTCTTGGTGTGCATGCACCCCATACTAAATGCTCTCACCCCAGGGAATAAAGGACAGAGCAGACCCATCTGTCCCTCAGTTCCCTCACAATACAGAATTCCAGAGAAGTAGGTCTTCATAGAAGCAGGGAAGGAGGGCAGGTTGTGGAATCCATGTGGATAACACATCTTGTTGAAACACAGGAAGTGTACAGAAGTAAGTGTAAGTTGAATACAGAAATTGCTTCTGAGTGACCCTGGGAAATGCCTAAATTTCCCCAATTGATAGAATTTTATGACAAATATTTTTAATCTGCCCCATCACAGGTATTTGAACCACTAACACTACAATGAAGATCACACTCACCTTCTGAACTGTTGATACATTTTGTATCTCTGTGTCATTATTTGATCCAGCAATTTAATAAACTTCTTCAAATTCTTCACTTTACCGTCTGCATCCTGATATTTGTCCTTTGCTTCAATAAGCTGCCTGTTTTATCAGCAAAAAGATTTTCATAAATATCTAGTTGAACACAAAAGATGCTGTTAAGACCCAAGCAAATTCTTGATGTTTAATTTAAAACCAGGCTGACAACCAAAATCCTCTTTTCAGAAAACAAAAAAAAACCAAACAAACATATGCTTACAATCTATTAAACCATCACTCTAAAACTAACATCATGTGGGTACATAAGCTGAATTTTCACAGGGAAAGGGAAAATCATTGTTAATAAAAGAAAGATTATTGTTATTTGTTGGGGGAGAAAAGGAAAGGTAAATTTCTTAGATGATACAGTAAAAGCTTTTTTAACCAGCATGCTGGGGGAACGGGAGTGCCGGTAAATTAAAAATGCCGGTTAACTCAGAGGGAGGGGTTTAGAAGGGGAGGGGATGGGAGGGGCTGTGGGGCATGCTCTGGGAGGAAGTTTGGGTCCAGGAGGGGGCTTAGGGCGGGGGCTTGGGGTGCTGTATGGGGGGGCGCTCACCTCCGGCGGCTCTCCGTCTCTGCTGCTCCTGGTGGAGGTGTGGCCAGGCGCCTCTGCAAGCAGGAACGCTGCCTCCATCTGCAGGCACTGCCCCCCGCAGCTCCCATTGTCCACGGTTCCCGGCCAACGGGCTGGGACAGGAGCCATGGAGTCAGTGCTTGGGGAGGGGGGACAGAGGCAGCGTGCCTGCAGAGCCGCCTGGCCGCACCTCTCCAGCAATAGCAGGGATGGGGAGCTGCCTGAGGTGAGCACTCCCCCGCCATCCGGCACCCCAAACCCCTCCTACGCCCCAGCCCCCTGCCGGCCCCACACCAACCGCACTATAAACCAGACTTTCAGTGCAGATCAGAAATGTCGGTTTATAGAGCTTGCCGGTTGGTAAAGTGCCAGATAAAAGAGCTTTTACTGTACTTTCTTTTCTGCTAGCAGTGTCTCACACAATTCTGATATGTATGGGCTATTTCCCTCTCTTCTACTTCCCTTCCATTCTGATATATATGGTCTATTCCCCTCTTGTCTTCAGTTTCCAGAGCTGAAAGCTACAAAGCTGTAGCACATCTTATGCTAGACAGGCCCCTTTCTCTGGTTTGCTGCCAGATGAGTCGTTTCAAAGTAAAAACTCAGAATGTGATTAGTAACAATAACCTCAGAGCCAGCCAGATAATTGTGTACGGCAGGCTACAGTCTACAATGGTAACGATCAAAATAAAATTTTGTCCCTTGGCCATTAAGACATCCAAGGAGGGTAGAATTGTGGGAGATATTGCTAGCAGAAAGGAATTATCAGGTAAGAAATTTACCATTCTGCAGCCCCATGTTTCCCACAATTCTGATATACAGAGGAAGTAGCCAGCAGTGAACAGAAGTGGGGATGGATGGAGAAAAAAAAAATGGGACAGGGAACAGCACTGTTGATTGCTTAAACAGCAATACTGTTAGTGGACCACCACCTGCAGCACCTTCTCACCACAGGAGGCCTCTGCTGAGAACAGAAAATCCAGTTTATAGTGCCTAAAAGGTGTTAGCCTGAGACTATGTTGCTGTCCTGCAGATCTCTGTGGTGGAAGCACAACTCTTTTGGCCCATGAGGTTGCCACAGATCTTGTGGAATGTGCCTTGATTCCATCTGGGATAGGAGCCCCTCTCACGCCATGTATGCCTCTAAAATACAGAGCTTGATCCATCTAACCAGGGATAGTTTGGAAACTCTGAGCCCTTGGCACTTCAGATGAAAGACAAACAAGGAATCCAACCTTCTTGTTCATTCTGTGCCCTTGACATAGATCTTTAGTGCTCTTCGAACATCTATGGCACACCACAGCTTTACACTCTGGTGCTGTGGCTTTGGACCAAATGAAGTAAGGATGATCTCTTGTGAGGCATGGAAAGATGAATTCGCCTTAGGCAAGAACAATTCTGGAGTTCTTAACACCACCTGGTCATCGTGGAACCCACAGTGGGGTTCCTGCATGGATAAGCTACCAGTTCAGAAACTTGTCTAGCAGACATCATGGCCACCACAAAACAGGTTTTGATGGACAGATAGAAGACAGATATTTATGTTAGTGGTTCAAAAGGGTGAGTAGTTAGGGCTTTCAATACCAGGGGTAAATCCCACTTAGGGAATACTGGTTTTGCTCTGAGGAATCTGGATCCTGAGGATTATCCACCAAGGAAACAGAGGATCCTACAAACAGTATGCTACTTATGGCTGACACCTGAAGTGCTACAGTGCTGGGCTGAAGTCCCTTCTCTTCAAGAAAGTTCTGAATAACAGGAGTACTAGGATCCTTGGCATTCTTGATACCATGCAACCTGCTCCAGATGGAGGAGTAAGCCTTTAATGTGGAAGCTCTTCTGGAGGAGAGCAGAGTTCTGATCACTTTGAAGGATAGACCAACACTTCCCTCTCAATAGCCAGACTATCAGTTGTATAGATGGCCTGGGTCTGGCTGGAGGAATGGGCTTTGGCGAAGGATGTCTGTGTTCTCATTAGTAGCTGCAATGGTGGTCCCAAATTCAATTCTATCAGATCGGAGAAACATGGTCTCCTTTGCTGTTGCGAAGTTGGCATTGTCATCTTTGTGCCTTCTCACTTTCTCCCCTGGATCACCTTTCCTAGACGTGGAAAGGGCATGAATGAATATAGCAGGCCTTGTGGCCACATCTATGTGAAAGAGCATCTGTCCCAATGGACACTGGATCTGTTTCCCTGGTGAAGAACCCTGCTTTGGGTTCTTGTGATTGGCAAACAGGTTGACTGAAGTATCAGAGGGGTAGCCGTGTTAGTCTGGATCTGTAAAAAGCAACAAAGAGTCCTGTGGCACCTTGTAGACTAACAAATGTATTGGAGCATAAGCTTTCATGGGTGAATACCCACTTCGTCAGACGCAGGTTGACTGAAGCGAGGCCAAACGTCTGCAAGATCAGAGTGAAGACTTTCTGATTTAGGCACCATTCTAAGTTGATGACTGTCTGCTGAGCCAGTCCATCTTTTGGTTCAGTTCTCCTTTTATGTGTATCGCTCTTACGGCAGGAAGGGTCCTCTCTATCCATTCCAATACTGATATTTTTTTCTGCATGTAAAGTTGAACTCCTTTCTCTCCCTGGTTGTTGAAATAGGCCATAGAAGTTTGTACTGTCCAATTGGATCAGAACATGGTCACCCTCTAGACAGCTCTGGAACATTAGCAGAGCTAGTTTGACTCTCTGGTTCCTTTCCCAGGAGTCTGAGGCATCTTGTGTTGTTCTGTGGCTCAGATGCGTGTTCCCCACCCTATCAGGCTGGCATTGGTTGAGAGTTCCTGTGAGTCTAGAAGGCATACGAGAAGACCCCTGTGGAAATTCTCTGGGATTGCCCATCATCTTAGAGAATCCAGAACCTAGTTCAGGACCTAATTCCAGAATGTGTTCCAATGGTTCCATACTTTCAGTACAAAGGCCTGGAGACCCCATCCATGGGGTGATCTCTATACATGATATCAAGAGACCCAATATTTGGAGACAATGTGTTATGGTTGGCCTTATACACTTGACCAGCATAGATACCACATACTGGATCTCTTGGAATACATCCAGTGATGGGTAGACCTTTGCTGAAGAAGTGTCCATTTCCACTTCTAGCTGAGTTATCTTTGTCGGGGGGGGGGGGGGTGTCAACATTTTTATTGGTGTTTATCACAAAGCCATGCACTTGGAGAAGATACAGAGTCCAAACTGTGGCACTATGTTCTGCAGCTTGGGTCGGAGCTCTGATCAAGATGTTATGCAAGAAGGGATACAGATGAGTGCTCTGAAACCGGAGTCTGGCTGTTACAACCACAAGCATCTTGGTAAACACTGTGAGGGCTGATGAGAGACCAACTAGAAGAGTTCGGTACTGGTAGTAAGCCATACCATATGCAACTTTCAGCAGTCTGCGGTGGCATGAGCATATGGGAATGTGGAGATCTCCATCTTCTAGGTCCACAGAAGTGAGAAAGTCCCACTGGGACAGGGATGCCACTGTTGAAGCTAGGGTCTCCATCTGGAAACTTGTTTTCTTCATCTATTTGTTGAGCCACTGAGGTCCAGCATGGCTCTGACTCCTCCTCCCCCAGTGCATTCTGGACAATGAAGAAAACAGAATAGAAACCTGAGAACCTTGTTCCTGAAGGAACTCCTACATTCAGGAGATGCAAAATTTCATTCAACACTAGTTCATATTAGATGGGGCTGCTGGGGATTGGGTGAAGGGATGGGATGAGGCCTTTAGTACAAGGGACTTATCTGTAACTCACTACCCCTCTCACCCACTTGCCTGTGGTTGATATGTACCATTCTTCTGAGAAATAGGATCTGGACAGACATGCATTTGTTCCTTGTGGGTTCTTACAGGCAGTGGGACTTCCTCTGGATTTTCCACCCAAGCCCTGGTTCCAGGGTTTTCCCGATATACCTGTTGTCTTTCTTCTGGTACTTTTGTGAGGATGGATGAAAGGAGCATTTCTGTCTCTTGCTGGGTTTCTATTCACTGTTCAGAGGATTGCATAGAGAGGGGAGGGACTGTTTCAGTTTGGCAGCACTTTCTGCCACGATCTTATCCAATTTTTCCCCAAATAGGAGAAAGAGACTGTTAATTTAGATGAGTCTTCAGAGTCAATACTCAGAAGAATCAAAAGAACATTTGGCAAGGGACAGGCAGACAAAAGGACACTGAGCTGCCTTCCCAGAGTCAGGACACAAGATGTCACTCTAAGACTGGATAGGCTTCTGAAATCTACGGGCAAGGATCCACTGATAATGATTTATATTGGCACTACTGACACTGCGTTGTGAGATCTCTCGCAGACAGCAGATGACTTCAGGAAACTTGGAAGTGTGCTGAAGAACAAAAATATCCAAGCAATGTTCTCTGAAATCCTTCCTGTCCCACGAGCAAAGGAAGACAGGAGGCAGAAGATTCTGGAAGTGAATCGCTGGCTAGGTAAGTGGTGTTGGGCTTTGATTTTGTGGAAGATTTGTCCACCTTCTAAACTATATAGTTTACATGGTCTTCACCTCAGTAGAAGGTAGACCAATCTCTGACTACACTAGGCTGGCTAGAGTAGTCAAGAGGGGGTTAAACTAATAGCAAAAGGGGGGGATAAAAAGAGGGAAGAGATAAGCAATCAGTTAGCACAAAAATCAGGATGTTGATTAATCAAGGAACCAAAGGGCATGAAGAGAAGAAATTACTGAATTGCCTACACACTAATGCCGAGAGACATGGTAACAAAAAAGGAGGAATTGGAATTGCTTATTTAGGAGCATAAATTCAATCTAGTTGGTATTAATGAAACCTGGGGGGGTTTATTTGCACAACTGGAATGTTAAAATCAATGGTCATAACCTATTTAGGAAGGAGCAAATGGGCAAAAAGGGGAGGGCGAGTAGTACTCTACAGCAAAAATGGCATTACCCGTTTCCAAGTCATTTATAGCTCAATGTCCTAACAGATAAAGAAATGGCATTACCGAATTCCAAGTCACTTATAGATCAATGTCCTAACAGATAAAGCACAAGGTGGGGTAGTAGTGGTGTGTGCTACAGACTACCAAATCATGACGCAGAACAGGATGACTGCTTCCTTATGCGCCTCTCTACGATCTGCAGGAAAAAACTCTGTGATCACGGGTATCTTCAATATGAATGATATATGCTGGAGGTCTCATGCTGCCCATACTAAAATATACTTGGAATTTCTAATCGTATAGATGACAATTTCCTAACTCAAAAAGTGTTGTAGCCAACACAGTGGAATTCTATATTAGACCTTGTTCTACAGATAAAGTGGAACTGATGACAGAACTAAAAGTTAATGGTAACTTAGCTACAATTAATCATGGCTTGATGACATTTATAATGTGCAAGCAGAAAAAAGTCTATACCAGTAAAATAAATTATAGATAGAGAGATAGAGAGATAGAGAGAGAGACAGACAGACAGAGCTTTAGTAGGGCCAATTTCAGAAAGATGTAAACAATTGTGAGCCAAACCAGCTGGGAGGAAGAATTTAATCAGAAGTGTGTGAATGATAATTGAAAATCATTTAAGAACACCTTACTAAATGCCTCAAAAGTCACAATCCCACCATTGAGGAAGAAGGCTGAGCTAGTTAAAAAAGACAACTTTGTTTAGAGGGTAAGTGAAGGCAGCTGTAAAAAAATAAAAAATAATATATAACAAACGGAAGAAAGGGAAGTTGATAGTAGTGATTATAAATTAAGTTAGGAACTGTACATAGTTGATAAAGGAAGCCAAGGGATACAAGAAGAAATCTAGGGCCAACGAAGTTAAGGACAATAAGGAGGAGTTGTTTTTTTCCTAACTATACTATGAACAAAAAGAATCCTGAAAATGGTACCGGTCCACTGCTAGATGGAAATGGTAGAATTATCAATAATAATGCACAAAAGGCAAAGGTGTTCAACAAATATATTTGTATTTGGGTAAAAACAAAAACACATCATGAAGACTCACCACATGGTGATAATACTCCATTCCACTAGGATCTCTGGAGATTGTTAAATATAAGCTACCAAACTTAGACATTTTTAATCAGCAGATCAAGATAACCTGCATTCAAGAATTTTTTAAAAAGCTGGCTGAGAAGCTCACTGGACCATCAATGTTGATTTCAAGTAAGTCTTGGAGCACAAAGGAAATTCCAGAAGACTGGAAGGAAGTGAACATGCCGATTTTTAAAAAAGGGTAAACTGGAAGGCCCAGGTAATTATAGGTCTGTCAGCCTGACATCAATCCCAGGCAAGATAATGAAACCAGCGGATATGGTACTTGATAATGAGCTAAAGGAGGGTAATGTAAATAAATGAAAATAAACAAGGGTTTATGGAAAATAGATCCTGTCAGACTACAAGTTTTGTTGATAAAGGTAATAGTGTTAATGTAATATACTTGGACTTCTGTAAGACATCTGACTTGGTGCAACACAATATTTTGATTAAAAAACTAGAACGATATAAAAATAACATGGCACACAAAAATGGATTAAAGACTGGCTAACTGGTCTCAAAATGTAACTGTAAATGGGGAATCGTCATCAAGTAGGTGCATTTCCAGTGGGGCCCCGCAGGGCTCAATTCTTGGACCTATGCTATTTAACATCTTTATCAATGACCTGAAAGAAAACAAATCACAACTGATAAATTTTGTAGCTGAAACAAAATGGAGGGGACAGGGCACTGATTCAGATCAAGGTGGATTGATTGTTAAACTGGGCACAAGCAAACAATATGAGTTTTCATATGATTAAATGTAAATGTATACATCTGGAACAAAAAAAATGTAGACCATACTTACAGGATGGGGGACTTGATCCCGGGAAGGAGTGACTAAAAAAGATTTGGGGGTCATGGTGGATAATTGGCTGAAGATGAGCTCCAAATGTGATGCTTTGGCGAAAAGAACTAATGCAATCCTAGGATGCATGAACAGCGGAATCTTGAGTAGGAGTAGAGAGGTTATTTTACCTCTGTATTTGGCACTTCTGTGACCATTGCTGAAATACTGTGTGCAGTTTTGGTGCCCACAATTCACGAAGGATATTGATAAATTGGAGAAGATTCAAAGAATGAGAATGATTAAAGACTCGAGTTCAATCTATTTAGCTTAACAAAGAGAAGATTAATGGATGACTTGATTATAGTCTAAAAGTACCTACATGGGGAACAAATATTTAATAATTGGCTCTTCAATCTAGGAGAGAAAGGTATAACATGCTCCAATGTCTGGAAGCTGAAGCTAGACAAATTTAGACTGGAAATAAGACAATTTTTTAAATATGAGAGCAATTAACCTTCAAACAATTTATCAATGGCCAAGGTCGATTCTCCATCACTGACAATTTTTAAATCAAGTCTGGATGTTTTTCTAAAAAATATGCTCTAGGAATTATTTTGGGGAAGTCCTATGACCTGTGTTATACAGGCAGTCAGACTAGATGATCACAATGGTAACGTCTAGCCTTAGAATCTATTAAATCAAGACTAGATTTCTTTTTCTAAAAGGCAGCTCTAGTTCCATACAAATTTTTGGACTTGGCTTAAGAATTACAGAGCGACGTTCAGTGTCATGCAAGAGATCAGACTAGATCAACGATTCTCTAACTATGGGGTGGACCTCACAAAGGAGGCATGGGAATGCGTCAAGGGAAGTGCGAGCTATGTGCCTTTATTTATTTAAGAACTCTGGCTGTCAGCCCCAGGTGGCTGGGGCATGTGCAGAAGGGCCATGCACACCCAGGAGACAGGGATACACGGAACAGCGGGAGACCCCCCCAACTGCTCACCAGGAGGCAGCAGGGGTCCAGCTATCAGCACTGGGGTGGCAGCAGTAGTGTAGAAGTAAGAGTGGCAATGGAGTGCTAAGTCTGCTGTGAAAAGTAATATTGACAAATACCACTTTTCATATTGCCGTCCTTACTTCTGTGCTGCTGCTGGTGCAGCGCTGCCTTCAGAGCTGGGCGTCCAGACAACAGCCGCTGCTCTCTACTCTGCCTTCAGAGCTGGGTGGTGATATATGTACTCGGGGGGGAGGAGCAGAGGCGGTGCGCCAACAACTACAGACACTAAGTGGGGGGGAGGGGCAATCAAATATGTTTGAGAACCACCGGACTAGATAATCATCCTGGTCCTTTTGGCTTTAAAACTATGAATTCCTTAACTCCAAAAATGCAAATACCCACAGCATCTGGCACCACTTACTTTGATGAGTATGATGGATTCTGCCTTAGAAAAAATGCCATGCAAAGTGAGGTGGCCAGCATCCTAATGCCAGAGCAACAGACATAGCTGGACAGAGGTTATTTACTCCACTCTTCCTATTTTTGTCACATTGTATATAAAAATAGAAATTGTGAACTGTTTATGGTAGGGACCATGTTTCTCAGTTTCTCTGGAGCACACAGCATCACATTTGGGTGCTACAGAAATAATGCAATGAGCAGCCAAATATATTTAAGGCTATGACTACTCATTTCAAGAAAAGCACCCGCCACCATTAATCAGACTTGTTAAAAAAAAGTTGAGATAATTAAAATAAAATTAATCTACTATCCCAATGAAGCAACCGTTCTGCCCCCCACCCCAAAATATGTAGCAATTGCTTACTTTATTATTTCTTCTCTGTTTCCATGATGATCTCTTTTTGAATTTATCTTGTCTCTTAAGCGATTCATTTCTGTGTCAAGACTCTTGACAGTTCTGTTGACTTCTATCCGTTGCGGGCAGATTTGTGTGGCCTGTGCAATCTTTTCCTAAAGAGAAGTTTGAAATGCTAAAAAATGCTATACATTTTGGTTTATTTGCATCTTCCTCTCAACTATAACATTTTGGATGGTGAAAAGCAGTAAAAGAGAAATTCTGAGTTAATTACTAATGGGCTCTCCACCTGTGGAATTCAGAAACGGTCCGGTGTTGTAGCTGGAGGATCCAGGACTAAGCTCTGTCTTTCATCTCAGGCCACCCCAAAAAAATTCCAACAGCTGTAGAAATACTCCAGCAACCAATTATTAGTATTAAGGCAACCTGATGCAAATTGTCTGTGTCTAAGTCTCCCTTCAGAGAAAAATTTCAATTTATATTCTTGAGGAATTCCACCATGATTTCAATAATTTCCATCCCACCATCAACCTCAGCCTAGATCAATCCACACAAGCGGTCCATTTCCTGGACACTACTGTGCTAATAAGCGATGGTCACATAAATACCACCCTGTACCGGAAACCTACTGACCGCTACACTTACCTACATGCCTCCAGCTTCCATCCAGGACACACCACACGATCCATTGTCTACAGCCAAGCTCTAAGATATAACCGCATTTGCTCCAATCCCTCAGATAGAGACAAGCACCTACAAGATCTCTATCAAGCATTCTTAAAACTACAATACCCACCTGCTGAAGTGAAAAAACAGATTGACAGAGCCAGACGAGTACCCAGAAGTCACCTCCTACAAGACAGGGCCAACAAAGAAAATAACAGAACACCACTAGCTGTCACCTTCAGCCCCCAACTAAAACCTCTCCAGCGCATCATCAGAGATCTACAACCTATCCTGAAAGATGATCCTTTACTCTCACAGATCTTGGGAGACAGACCTGTCCTCGCTTACAGACAACCCCCCAACCTAAAGCAAATACTCACCAGCAACCACACATCACTGAACAAAAACACTGTCCCAGGAACCTATCCTTGTAACAAAGCCCGATGCCAACTCTGTCCACATATCTATTCAAGTGACACCATCATAGGGCCTAATCACATCAGCCATACCATCTGTGGCTCGTTCACCTGCACATCTACCAATGTGATATATGCCATCATGTGCCAGCAATGCCCCTCTGCCATGTACATTGGCCAAACCGGACAGTCTCTACGCAAAAGAATTAATGGACACAAATCTGACATCAGGAATCATAATACTCAAAAACCAGTGGGAGAACACTTTAACCTGTCTGGCCATTCTTTGACAGACCTGCGGGTGGCTATCTTAAAACAGAAAAACTTCAAAAACAGACTCCAACGAGAGACGGCTGAGCTGGAATTGATATGCAAACTAGACACAATCAACTCAGGGCTAAATAGGGATTGGGAATGGCTGAGCCATTACAAACATTGAATCTATCTCTCCTTGTAAGTATTTTCACACTTGCTTCTTATCAAACTGTCTGTACTGAGCCATCTTGATTATCACTTCAAAAGTTTTTTTCCTCTTACTTAATTGGCCTCTCAGAGTTGGTAAGACAACTCTCACCTGTTCATGCTCTCTGTATGTGTGTGTATATATATATCTCCTCAATATATGGTTCACTCTATATGCATCCGAAGAAGTGGGTTGTAGCCCACGAAAGCTTATGCTCTAATAAATTTGTTAGTCTCTAAGGTGCCACAAGTACTCCTGTTAATTTATATTCTGATCATTTACCAGACTACCAGGGTGGATGGAATACAGAGAGAAGCTGCTAAAAGAAAGAAAATTATCAGATAAGAAATTGATCATTCTGTTGCAAAGCTTCTCTGCTCTTTAATTACTCATGGGAAGTAATAAGCAGTGTATCCCAGAGGTAGGGAGGGAAAGAATAAGCAAAGTTTAATTATTATAACAGAGTAATTTAGACGGAAGTTCCCCCCATTTTTACCTCCTGCTTGCAACAAACTTGAAACTGTGAGGCCTCGGCATTTTGGACAGAATGAGATGAAAAGGTACATATGTACTTCAGATGCTTGAGATAGATCTTTAGCACTCAAGGAATGCCCATTTGTGCCACACCTTCCATATGTTAGAACAAAATGGTGGGAGAACTATTTCCCAGAAATTGTGGAAAAGGGAACTTTTCTTGAACTGAAAGGTTTCTGGAGCTATAAGCATAATCCTTCCCTCATGACAAAGGCAGTGTGGTTCTTGTATGGACATGGGAACTAATTCCAAAACTTGCCTTTCACAGGTGGTATGACTAGCACGGCCAACTGCAAGCTTGTCTAATTTGTCACTATGATTAAATGTGGCACCTGATACTCCAAATACTTGATGACAAAATACTGTTATGGCTGTTACCCACATTTTTACCATGCTTGGTTGTAGGACTCCAACCAAGCCTCCTGAAGAAACTCTAGTGTACCTGAAATCACATCAGAAATTTGGGATTATTATTGCATTTCTATGACATCATCATGGAGAGGTCAGGGACCCAGTGTGCTGGGGACTGCACAAAGAGACAATCTTTGCCCCAAAAGAGCTTTTTGTTTCCCCTCACACCAGGAAAGTAAATTTGACTAAACCAATGATGATACACCATGAGTTTTGTTGGGATATCAACTGTATCGGAGGTTAATTCTAAACTACACTTCTCTTCTGATGCCCAGGTTGTTAACTGTAGATGTTCCCAGTCTGGCTGAAGGAGTCCCTGCTTCAAGGGGTCTGGTGTTCTTTGTAGATATAATGTGGGGTCTTTGGGTACCTAGCAAGTCCAAAGTGCCTGCAGTAGGAGGACCACTACAACTCACTCAATCTTTTTATTTCCATACCCTTTAAGTGAACTGTCTTGAAAAGCAGCAAATTCTTCTCTACCCAGGACATTATTTCCATTATCACGGAGAAGCTTTTGACCTCTGATTATTTCCTGATTTGGGAAAGGCTATAAAACACTCAAGTCTCAATCATAAGCCAACCTCCAATGGGAGGTTGGAGGAGACTTCCCCTGCAAGTATCATAACCTATGTGGTTTCTTGCACCTTGCACCAGTGCAGCTGGTACTGATCCCTGTTACAGACAGCATACTGAACTCGATGAACCACTGATCTAATGCCATAGGGCCATGTGGGTTTTGCTTTATCTTTAAAAAGAAAAGAAAAAATTCCACCACCCGGATAGAGGTTCTGAAATGAACTGAAAAGATGTAGTTTGAAGAGCATTTTATCTAGGCTTCTTTGGAAGCCTTTGCTCCAGATTTTTCCATCAGCCAGAGTAATAGTCCCTTCTTGGATACTCTTGGTGTTGGTAGCAACCAATGGATTGCTATGCTGGTTTTAACAGCGAGGACTGAGGCCTCTTTGCAATCTCAATATTTTCCCCAATAGCTCCTCACCTGTAAGTCTGGATGCACAAGATACCAGTTTAGGATAAGCAATGCCTATTCATATATGAAATATTGCTTCCTTGTAGCCACCTAGTTGGAATCCATTGCTCATAATAGATCACATCAAGGCTTCGATGAGTACAGAACCCGAGACATCTCACGCCGGGCAAGGGTCATACCTCTAGAGAATAAGCCACTTTTTTTTTTTTTTTTTTTTTGCGGGGGGTGGGGGGAGGCACAAAGTCAGCTTCCCTTACTAAACATATGAAAAATCTTTGGTCTGAATAGCTATAGGTGAGGTTTTGAATCTGCTGTGCAGTATGTCATAACTCTTATGGTGTATGCGGTCTTTTGGAAGGGAGTCCCATTATGAAGGTTTGACTATGTCTTTCACTGGTGGATCTACTATTGCATCAACCCTAGGCTCCCAAATAAGGCTGTCAAGCGATTAAAAAAATTAATCGCGAGATTAAACGAACTGCTAAACCATAACAGAATATCATTTATTTAAATATTTTGGCTGTTTTTTACATTTTCAAATATATTGATTTCAATTACAACACAGAATACAAAATCCACAGTTCTCACTTCATATTTATTTTTGATTACATGTATTTGCACTGTAAAAAAACAAAATAAATAGTATTTTTCAATTTACCTAATGCAAGTACTATAGTGCAATCTTTTTACCATGAAAGTTGAACTTACAAATGTAGAATTATGTACCAAAAAAACTGCGTTCAAAAATAAAACAATGTAAAATTTTAGAGCCTGCAAGCCCACTCCATCCTACTTCAGCCAATCGCTCAGACAAACAAGTTTGGTTACAATTTGCAGGAGATAATGCTGCCCACTTCCTGTTTACAATGTCACCTAAAAGTGAGAACAGGCGTTTGCATGGCACTGTTGTAGCCAGTGCCGCAAGATATTAATGTGCCAGATGTGCTAACGATTCATATGTCCCTTCATGCTTCAACCACCATTCCAGGGGACATGCGTCCATGCTGATGACGGGTTCTGCTCAATAACGATCCAAAGCAGAGTGGATCGACGCATGTTCATTTTCATCAACTGAGTCAGATGCCACCAGCAGAAGGTTGATTTTCTTTTTTGGTGGTTCGGGTTCTGTAGTTTCCGTATCTGAGTGTTGCTCTTTTAAGTCTTCTGAAAGCATGCTCCAGACCTCGTCCCTCTCAGATTTTGGACGGCACTTCAGATTCTTAAACCTTGGGTCGAGTGCTGTAGCTATTTTTAGAAATCTCACATTGGAACCTTCTTTGCGTTTTGTCGAATCTGCTGTGAAAGTGTTCTTAAAATGAACATGTGCTGGGTCATCATCCGAAACTGCTCTGACATGAAATATATGGCATGTCAGAGACATATAATTCTCCCCCAAGGAGCTCAGTCACAAATGTAAATAACGCATCATCAGCATGGAAGCATGTCCTCTGGAATGGTGGCCGAAGAATGAAGGGGCATACGAATGTTTAGCATATCTGACATGTAAATACCTTGCAACGCTGGCTACAAAAGTGCCATGCGAACGCCTGTTCTTCCTTTCAGTTGACATTGTAAATGAGAAGCAGGCAGCGTTATCTCCTACAAATTTTACCCAAACTTCTTTGTCTGAGCGATTGGCTAAAGTAGGATGGAGTGGACTTGTAGGCTCTAAAATTTTACATTGTTATATTTTTGAATGCAGTTTTTTTTTGTACATCACTCTACATTTGTAAGTTCAACTTTGATGAAAAAGAAATTGCAGTACAGTACTTGTATTAGGTGAATTGAAAAATACTATTTCTTTTGTTTTTCACAGTGCAAATATTTGTCATCAAAAATAAATATAAAGTGAGCACTGTACACTTTGTATTCTGTGTTGTAATTGAAATCAATATATTTGAAAATGTAGAATACATCCAAAAATATTAAATATATTCAAACTGGTATTCTATTGTTTAACAATGCAATTAATCACGATTAATTTTTTTAATTGCGATTAATTTGAGTTAATCTCGTGAGTTAACTGTGATTGACAGCCCTATTCACAAAATTTATGAAATTTCTTTGTTTTATACAAACATTTTAATTTAACATTTTGTTTAATCAAATATCCTCATTTGAATTTTATGATGCTCTCATCAGTGGGAAAACATGTATCTAATTATATTTGAAAGGGCAGATATTGTATGAATATTAATGAGTTCCTTGCAAGCCATTGATTGGAATCCTCTCTTGGAAATGTCTTGTTGGTTGGTTGCGTTTGTTTTTGTGTGTGTGATGTATTTATGGTACCTCTTCCCCTGGCTGTTTATAGCAGGGAGGTAATACATTATTCATCCTGGCATGGGTACCATGCAATTTGTAGTGGGAGGAAAGGGAGCTGTATAGGAGCCCTGGTTCTTTCTCCAGGGAATTGAGGACTCACTTTAGTATCTTTGGGAGGGGGAGAGAGAAGATGGGGGACTCTGGATCCTTTCAGGCTTTCCCCCCCTCCAACCCAGTTTGTTGCAAGAATTTACCCAGAGCTGGCCAGATAGCTTCCTCTCATCTTTAGACTCTCTCCCAAAAGCCCAGAATCACTTAATTGGGCTTTTCTGTGTTGAGATCATGGCTCCTCAGGCAGGATGGGGAACTGACATGCTAGTCTGACTGAGCCCCAAAATCTGGCAGTGCAAGGGTTGGCTGGCTGGAAACAGGCAATGCATAATTCACACTCTGTAGAACCTGTATACACAGCCTCACATAAGGAAAACTGCTTAGATTTAAGTCAGGGGCTTACAGGATAGTTCTGCCATGCCTGAACAGGGGCACAGGTATCTGGCAGGAAGGTGCTGCAGTGGCAGATCCAGGCAGTTGAAACCAAACACTGCTATTTACCCAATCCAAGGGAAGAGAAGGATGAGAAGAGTGGAAGTCGCAACTGCATGTAAATGATTAAAAATAAAAGATTTTAATACAAAATGATCAGGAAAAACAGAACTATCAACTTGTTCCAACACCAGACACAGAAAATCTGGTGGTCTGAGCTGAAGGGAAGAGCTCAGTCCTGGATTCTCCAGCAACAACACTAGACAGCCTCTGAATTCCACAAGAGCAATAGCCCATTAGTAATCTATGACAGAAGCTGTGCAAAAAGAAATGAAGTCTCCAATGAAAGTGTCTCTCTCTTGTTTGCACATAGCACTCAGTACAATGGATCTCCTGATTGGGGCTCTTCGCCATTATTTTAATCAAAATGTGTAGTAGTAATTTATTTATTACAATACGAAAAGGGAGTATCTATCTGAAAGCTCCTATATATTTATAGTAATTTATTTATATTTATAATAAACTATATTTTAGATACATTATCTAAATCAGTAGGTTTCTAAAATTCTACCTTCTATTAATTTATTAATAAAACAATGAAGCTGCACTCCTTTAGCCATCTAGTGTTCTTTTAGTCATTTTTCCTTGATTCGTGTAACTTAAAATCAACTTCTAAAGGCAACCTGATAGCAGTGAAAAGGGGAAATGTGGGATGCAGCGTGCACCCTAACTTGTTGATGCTCGACTTCGGAGTAAACTTACTACCCAAAGACTAACCGGACCCAATGAAGCATGCAATTCCAAAGCCTACAGCTCCTGGCAAGCTTCTGCACAAGGAGGCGCCAAACCTGCAGGTTACCGACAGCTTAGAGCAGCTATTGCATTGCCAGGACAGGACACTTTAGCACAGGGATTGGCAACCTTTGCACGCAGCTCACCAGGATAAGCACCCTGGCAGGCCGGGCCGGTTGGTTTACCTGCCGTGTCCGCAGGTTCAGCTGATCGCAGCTCCCACTGGCCGCGGTTCGCCGTTTCAGGCCAATGGGGCGGCGGGAAGCGGCGGCCGGCACATCCCTTGGCCCACGTCGCTTCCCGCAGCCCCCATTGTCATGGGATGGTGAACTGCGGCCAGTGGGAGCCGCGATCGGCCGAACCTGCGGACGCGGCAGGTAAATGAACTGGCCCGGCCCGCCAGGGTGCTTACCCTGGCGAGCCGCGTGCCAAAGGTTGCCGATCCCTGCTTTAGCAATTGTTTGCTGTTCTAAATTATAATAAAGTTGCAGCCACTGGTCAAAAGTCTAATGCTTGTGTCTGTCCCCATTGGCTAAATACTTTCCTCTGAAGTTCAGAATCTATATAGCCTTTCTTCTGTCTTCAGGCTTGAATCCTTTCATAGAGCTCTCTTGATGATTACATTTGTGTTTAAATGCCATATTGATGATTTTATAAAAACTATCTGATTTTTCCTGTGATGTATTATCACCCTGAACAAAAGCAATGCTCAGAAAAACTGCTATTTGTTTTCAGATCTGAGACAGTAAGTATAAATTTTACTGGGTGAAGACATTTTCATCATATATTCCCCACTGGTACAAAAGCAGAATTCTTGGCTTGGTAAGCCTGAGTTATCGAATGGAAAAGTTCTTACTAATAATTTCCTTTCTGCTAGCAGTGTCTCCCACAATTCTGTATGTCTGGACTGGTCTCTTCTCTCAGCAGCTCATCGAGGCAGATCAGTGTTTTGATGACACAGTCTGGCCATAGCCCATCTGCTCCCGCTTGCTGCCAGATGAGTTATTCCCAAGCTTTAAAACTTGCATAATATCATTAACACATATACTAGAGATAATGAAATAACTATGTACATTAGATGAAAGAAGACAGTCATATGGTAACAATTCCACTTCATAGCTGACTCTCCTCATTAACCATCATTCACGGTGGGTAAAACTGTGGGAGACAATACTAGCTGAAAGAAAAGCGGTAAGAAATGTTCTGCTCTGCAGCCCAATGTCTCTCACAATTGTGGATGTCTGGGAAGTGTTCAGCAGTGAACGGATATAGGAAGGTTGTGAAACAAGAAATTTGGTAGGAAGGAAGTACCCTCCCCTATTTGTGAGCTTGCTCAAAAGTCTATTATTTTCGGATCACTGCCCGCAGCACCTTCCTACCACAGGCGGTGTTCGCAGAAGGTAGAAGGTCCATCTTGTAGTGCTTACTTAAGATGTTAGCTGTAGACCAAATAGTCACTCTGCAAATTTCCAAAGTGGATGCATTTGCTTTTTCCACTCATGAAAGTGTGAACCTTGATCCCTTCTTGGAGAGGAATCTTTGATGATTTATAAGCTTCCACAATACATAGTCTCTCCTCCTAGTGATGGAGGACTTGGAAGCTCTTAGTCCAAGGTATTTCAAGTGGAAGGAAATTAATTAGGAGCCCAATCTTCCTGTGGATTCTGTATGCTTTCAAAACTTCTTAGGGCATCTAAGATGTGTCACACCTTTGCAGTGGAACAGAACGAAAGAATCACAACCTGCTGGGAAGCATGGAAGGAGGAATTTCCCTTGGAAAGAAAAGATTTTGTCCACGAGGGAGATACAATAGGGGAGGCTCAGGGAGGGTTAAACCCTGAAGAATTAACTGATCAGGGAAGAGGAGGAATGCCAAGGAGGGAGAATACTGCTCCCTGCCAAAAAATGTGCAGAAAAGTTAAAATAGAAGGAGGGAAGGCAGGAACAAAAGAAACCACCACTGTCTATGGCTGTGGAGGCAACACGCAAAAGCAGAGTAGGCGTGACCAGACCATGCGGCACCAAAATGCTGGACCTACCTCTATGAATGGCAGAGAGAGGAGAACAGCCCAGATGTCCAGAATTGTGGGAGACGGTGGGCTGCAGTAAGACTTAAGTTAACTGGTAGGCTTAAAATCCCAATAATGTTTCATTAAGACATATATCAAAAGGAAACTACACCCCATACACTTCAAGTTCTTTTTAGCTAACCTAGCAATCAATACTTAAAGACAACTAAAATACGGACAATAGTATGCAGGATACATTTCTTGAGTACTTGGGGTTAGAGCAAGGGACTATGATACTAATTTTAAAATAACAGAAACTTCACTTAGCAGAGGAAACAGCTGACTATCCAAGTAATAAATGGACCTTGAATACTCAATTTTTGTCCCCTACAAATTGTCAAAAACCCTCATACCTTTAATTCTTTTTCTTTAGCAGCTAGTTCTCCTTTAAGTTTTTTTATGGATGCCAAATGCTCTTTCTGTTTCTCTTCGTAGTGCTGCCAGTGGTGTTTACTCTTTTCCACTTCTAAGTCAGCTTGGTTTAATTCATCCTGTTTGGAGCAAATCAAAATGTCACATTTAATTGGAATGGCAGATTTGTGAACACCTCCCCAATGTTTACTAACTTAAAATGGGAGAATATGTTTAGTCATTACTGCTCCACTAACAGTTTCTAGATTTTCACATTTTATGTCATTCCGGCTGAACTCCAGTGGCAGTAACAGCAATTTATGTGAGAGCACACACTCAATTCTGCCAGAAAGAGTATAGTAAGAGAATGCCTCGTGTTGCTCCTCTGCCATCCTGGTAACTTTTAGGGGTTGTATGTGGTCTGTAAAGGAATAGTATTATTCTTTACTCATTGGGAAGAAGAGCTCAGAAACACTGGGCTGAAAAATGGGAAGAGAACAGAGAATCCCATTAAATGGGCACTTCTCTTATAAACTGGTAACTTATTACAGTACTTAACTATCTTTATAGTCAGAAAGATTTTCCTAATATCTAACCTAAATCTCCCTTGCTGAATATTAAGCCAATTACCTTCATCTGATAGGAAGGACAATTGATCACAATCTTCTTTATAACAGCCCTTAACATATTTTGAAAACTGTTACCAGGCTCCCGCTCAGTCTTCTTTTCTCAAAACTGAAAATAACCAGTTTTTTAACATTTCCTCATAGGCAAGCTTTTCTAAACCTTTGATCATATTTGCTGCTGATCTCTGGGCTATCTCCAGTTTGCCCTCACCATTCTTAAAATGTGGTGGCTGAAACTGGACACACTACCCCAGCTGAAGCCTTACCGGTGGTCAAGTAAAATAAAACGATAACCTCTACTTCCTTACATACAATGCTCCTGTTAATAAACCTCAGAATATTAGCCTTTTTGACATCATCATATTGTTGGCTCCTGTTCAATCTGTGACACACCAGAACCCCAGACCCTTTTCAGCAGTATTACTGCCTAGCCTGCTATACTCCATTTTGAAGACATGCATTCAATTTTTCTTTCCTAAGGGTAGTACTTTGCACTTGTCTTTATTGAATTTCATCTGTTGATTTCAGACCAACTGGAGAATTTGTCAAGGTCGTTTTGAACTCTCATCCTGTCCTCCAAAGCACTTGCAAACCCACCCAGCTTGGTGTCATCTGCAAATTTTATAGGCATATTCTCTAGTCCGTTATCCAAGTCATTAATGAAAATACTGAACAGTACTGGATCCAGGACTGACCCCTGTTGGAGCCCACTAAATACATTCTCCCAGTTTGATAGCGAATCATTGATAACACTGCTCTACAGCCAAAATGCTTCTGAAATAAATGTAGTCAAACTTTACTAATTCTGGGTCACTGAGAACGAAAATGATGCTTAAAAATGTTGATTGGCTCTAGTTTTCAAGATATGCTATTGGGTCAGTATATACGACCCTTGACCTGGGAATGGCGGAGGATAAGTGAGTTATAAAGGGAAGGGATCTCAATTTAAACCAGAAATGACTAAAATACATCTTTGACTGGATCTATGAATAAATCTATGACTGGGTTTCGACAGTACTTGCTTTTTAGGCAAAACAATGAATGATGCAATCTGAAGCTGGTATTGCGTCATACATGATATGAATTGCATCATGTTATTCCTAGAAGTCATGGATGATGCAATCATAACGAAGCTTACATCACTCTGCTGAACAAATTGCCCTATATCAGCTCTAGAAATCATACAGTGTCGTGCTCTCTTATTTGTCAGTGTTTGATTTTGCAAAGGGACACATTTCTGTTTAGCCAAAGTGAGCAGAGATGCCTCGTACTTGTGTGAAAAGTGCAGATAACTTCTGCTATGTTTGTGGTGAAGTGACTTTTGCATCACAAAAGCGCAGTATAACCACTATGGTTAAGAAAGCCTATCACCTTTATTTTGGCTGCAAAATTGGAGATCAGGACAAAAGGTGGGCCCCACACATATGCTGCAACACTTGTGCAACAAATCTTCGCCAGTGGTTGAACAGGAAAAGGAAATCTATGCCTTTTGCAGTGCCAATGATTTGGAGAGAGCCAACAGATCATACCAGCAATTGTTACTTCTGCATGGTGCCTCCAGTTGGGAAAGGTGTGTCAAAGAAGAAAAAGTGGACTGTGCATTAGCCAAACATTTCATCAGCTATACGCCCAGTACCCCACGGAGAAGGACTGCCGGTTTCTGAGGCACCAGAATCATTCTCACTTGAGTCCGACGAGGAAGAGGATGAAACTTCTGGTCCTGAACCATCAATGTCAAAGGACCCACATTTTCTCCCATCCTCCTCCTCTGAACCACACCTCATAACACAAGATGAACTGAATGACCTTGTCAGGGATTTGGAACTACCCAAGAGTAAGGCAGAGCTGTTGGGCTCCAGACTACAGCAGTGGAATCTCCTGGCAGGTGATGTTAGGGTTTCCATGTTCCGTGACCGTCAAAAGGATCTTGTCCCATTCTTCTTCATGGAAGGTGATCTTGTAGCCTGCAACAACATCGATGGTGTGATGGCAGCCCTCAACATCGTTCATGATCCAGATGAGTGGAGACTGTTCATTGATTCATCGAAGACGAGTCTTAAAGCTGTTTTACTGCATAATGGCAATGTTTTGCCATCAATTCCAGTTGGTCATGCAGTCCATATGAAGGAAACCTATGACAACATGAAACAACTTTTGAGGTGCATAAACTATGACCAACGTCAGTGGCAGCTTTGTGGCGATTTGAAGGTTGTTGCTCTCTTGCTTGGTCTGCAGACTGGATACACAAAGTACTGCTGTTTTCTCTGCGAATGGGATAGTCGTGCAAGAGATTCCCACTACATCAAGAAAGATTGGCCACTCCGACAGTCATTGGAGCCTGGGAGGAAAAGTGTTCAGCATCCACCCCTTGTTGAATCAAGGAAGATTTTGTTACCACCCTTACACATCAAGCTGGGTCTGATGAAGTACTTTGTCAAGGCCATTGACAAAACACAAGCAGCTTTCAAGTACCTCCGTGGAAAATTTCCAAGGTTAAGTGAAGCTAAGATAAAGGAAGGTGTCTTTGTTGGTCCTCAGATTCGTGAACTTCTTCGAGATGATGCATTTGACCATGCACTGCGTGGCAAGGAAAAGACGGCATGGAAAGCCTTCCAGTTAGTGGCAATCAATTTTCTCGGAAACAACAAGGCAGACAACTACAGGTTGTTGGTGGAAAACCTCCTCACGGCATACAAAAGCCTTGGTTGCAACATGTCACTAAAGATACATTTTTTGCACTCTCATCTAGATTTTTTTCCACCGAACTTCGGAGCAGTGGGCGACGAGCACGGCAAGCGATTTCACCAGGACATTGCAACAATGGAGAAACGCTATCAGGGCAAATGGAGCCCATCAATGCTTGCAGACTATTGCTGGACAGTGACAAGAGATGCTCCATTTAATGAATACAAGAGACAAGCCAAGAAGCGCCGAGTAGACACTGAATAGGACTAAACTATGTACATAATAGTTTTTTGCCTTTTGTTTCATAATAAATTTCATTTATATAACCCTTTTGCTGATTTTTAAAGCGTTACATAAACAGGACAGGTGAAATATTATCATGTAAAGCAACCATAAACACATGAAAAGACCTAGGTTTACAATTTATGATTAAAACTCTACTATCTACACAATATACATAGACATAAAATGTAAAAACTTAAATATCTTAGAAACAGTAGCCAATCAGTTGTTTTAATTGTCATATTTGAATTCAGCACATCAAAATACATAATAGCACATTTATCTCTGAAGCAGACGACTTCTCAAAAATTGTAGACCAGTGTAATTATTGTGAGTATGATCTGTCAACCAGTTGTGCATTGCCCTTATAGTAACTTAATCTGGATTCACATTTCCCTAGTTTGCTTATGAGAATGACATTTAGGACTGTACCAAAGGCCTTACTCTAATCAAGATATATCATGTCTACAGCTCCCCCAACATCAACTAGGCCAGTAACCTGTCAAAGAAGGAAATTAGGTTGGTTTATTCTTGACATACTGGCTATTTCGTATCACCCTATTATTCTCTAGGTGCTTTCAAACTGATTGTTTAATAGTTTGTTCCAGTATCTTTCCAGATATCAAAGTCAGGCTGACTGGAATAATTCCCCAGATTCTTTGTTCCCCTCTTTAAAGATTAGTACTACGTTTGCCAACAAATGAAAATCAAGTATGTTTTTAAAAGTTGTATATTTGTACGGTTTCTACCTTGACTGGACTGGCTATTTCTTCTACTTGGTGAAGTTTTTCTTTAATTTCTTCAAGTTTATGTTCAGCCATTCGTAGAATATTTTTCAAGTCCTCCATTTTTCCCCTTTGCTGTTCCATATCCCGTTTAACAGATTCCATCTTATGTTTGTTTTCTTGAGCTTCATCTTCCTGTTAGCATATAAACATAGGTTTGAAAATTAAGAGAAAACACACCACCCTTGGCTGTTGTACAAGATATTCATTTCAGAGTCACTTTTATGGATGTGAGATTACATGCAACAATGTATTCAATTCTCTAATAAGAATGTCTATGGATCAATGGGCTAACTAACAAGCCCGGGAGGGGGATACTGCAGGGAGTTGTTACAGACAACCAAATCAAACCAGAGAACTGAGAGTTTATTAGATGGCCAAAAAGCCATGATGGCAATCAACACAAATTAGAAAATTGATAAGGGAAGTTAAAAATATCAGGGAAAATATCATGACTGGCAGGTGTTGGAACAATAAGGAGTTTAGGTGTATTAATAGCAAAATAAATTACAGCAATACTATAGGCACAATACTATATGGAGACGGTAAAATTGTTAATAACAATGCAGAAAAGGCAGAAGTATTCAATAAATATTTCTGTGCTTTACTGGAAAGAAGCAGAATGATGTACTTGTATCACATGAGGCTGATGAAGCTTTTTTCCAGTACATTAGCTAACAAGAATATCTACTAGGGATAAAAATAACTTAAAACAGGCTCAAAGAACTTGCACCCAACAGTGCTCAAAAGAGCTGGCTGAGAAGATTTCTGGCCTGTTGATGTTCACTTTTGATAAATGTTAGAATACCAAGGAAATTCAAGAAGACTGGAAGAATGCTAATGTTGTGCCAATACTCAAAAAGGGCAAGTAGGATGACTCAGATAACTACAGACAGGTTAGACTGAACTCAGTCCCAGGCAAAACAGTGGAAAAGCTAATACGGATTCAATTAATAAAGAATTAAAGGATAAAAATATCATTAATGCAAGTCAACATGGTTTTATGGAAAATAGGTTTGGTCAAACAAACCTTAATGAGATCAAAAGTTTAGTTGATAAAGGTAATGGAGTAGATATCATATACTTAGACTTATGTAAGGCATTTGACTTAATACCACACAAAAATTATAAACTACATCAGGGGTCGGCAACCTATGGCACGCGAGCCGATTTTTAATGGCACGCTGGAGCCTGCCGGGACTCCAGCGTGCCATTAAAAATCCTGCCCAGCCTAGCCCGCTCTCCTCTGCCCTTCGCTCCCCCCCACGGGGGCAGGGAGCAGAAGCATAGCCGTGCGCACGGGGTGAGCAAATGACCCCACTCTCCCGGCACGGCAAGCCGCAGGGTCCGCGCTCCTGGGCCGGAGCGCAGCAAGCTGCCGGCCCCTCCCACGCCTTCTCCCCTCCCCTGGAGCTCTGCCGCCACGTGCGCAGCGCTCTGGGGGTAGGGGCTGCGCGCTCCCGCGGGGCAGTGTTTGGCTCCGCGGGGAGGGAAAGACGCTCCCCGCTCACCCGGAGCCCTGCCGCCGCGCGCGCAGAGCTCTGGGGGCCGAGGCTGCGCGCTCCCGTGGGGCAGCTTATCAGGCTCTGCGTGGAGCCTCATGGTGAGGGGTCCAGGGCCGGGGGGGTTGGATAAGGGGTGGGCGTGGGGGCAGTCAGGGGACAGGGTGGGTTGGATGGGGGGGGTCTCTGGAGGGGGCA
Organism: Emys orbicularis; assembly: GCF_028017835.1. NCBI lineage: Eukaryota > Metazoa > Chordata > Testudines > Emydidae > Emys > Emys orbicularis. Next base: position 26,480,282 of record NC_088685.1, on the reverse strand, counting down.
GTCAGGGAGCAGGGGGGGTTGGATGGGGCATGGGGTGGATAGGGGTCAGGGCAGTCAGGGGACAGGGAGCAAGGAGGGTCCTGGGGGGGGGGGTCCTCTGGAGGGGGTGGTCAGGGAACAAGGAGCTGGGGGGTTGGGAGTTCTTAGGGGGGCAGTCACCCAGCCCTCTCCCCTGAGCACTGACCCCCCCACACACACACCCTGCCCTCTGCCCTGAGCCCCGCACACACCCCAGACCCCTGCCCTGAGCCCTGTACCTCCCTCATACACACCCAGCCCTCTGCTTGACTCCTTCATTCCACCCCCACAACCCTAGCCCTGACTCTGGCACCCCCACACATCCCCAGCCCCCCCTCTGCCCTGACACCTGCACCACCCCACATCCCCAGCCCTCCCACACCCCATGCACCCGCCACATCCCCACCCCCACCCGGAGCACCAAACAGGAGCTCCTGCACCCCCCCCCCACATTCCCATCTGCACCCCTCGCATCAAATGGGAGCTGCCCAGGTAAGTGCCCCACACCCGAACCTCCTGCCCCAACCCTGAGCCCCCTCCCTCATTTTAGCTCCTGGCCCGACCCTTCACCCCCAGCCCTGTGCTCAGTGCACTGCCACCCTCAGCTCAGTGCAGAGAGAGGAAGAGAATGGCCAGAACCAGGGAGAAGGTAGGTACCCACTGTATGTGGGGAGGGCCGGGACCCCAGACTGGCAGCGGGCTGAGCGGATCCGGCAGCCAGGATCCCGGCTGGCAGGAGCCGGCGGATGGAACCCCTGAGCGGCAGTGAGCTGAGCCGCTCAGTCCACTGCCGGTCTGGGGTACTGGCCGCCGGCCCCACACAGCCCACTGCTGGTCTGGGGTTCTGGCTGCCGGACCCTTGCCAGCCGGGGTCCTGGCCGCAGGCCTCGCTCAGCCCGCTGCCGGCCTAGGTGAACAGAACCCCAGACCAGCAGCGGGCTGAGCGGGCCAGTGGCATAAGATCAACATTTTAATTTCATTTTAAATGAAGCGTCTTAAACATTTTGAAAACCTTGTTTATTTTACAATACAACACTAGTTTAGTTATATAATATATAGACTTATAGAGAGAGACCTTCTAAAAAACATTAAAATGTATTACCGGCACGCGAAACCTTAAATTAGAGTGAATAAATGAAGACTCGGCACACCGCTTCTGAAAGGTTGCCGACCCCTGAACTACATGATAAAAGGATTAAGGACTGGCTGGCAGATCTCAAAAGTAATTTTCAATAGGGAATCATCATTAAATGGGGGTGTTTCTAGTGGGGCTCTGCAGAGATTGGTACTAGGCCCGATGCTATCACAGTACAATTTAAAAGGATGCTACCATTATGGAGATAACTTAAGGTAGAGTCAAACATCTTGGTCTGTACAGATAGCACTGGAAACAAATGGATTGCCTCATTTGCCCTACGCACAGGAGATTCTAAGTCAGTCTTCAACATTGTCATCAATGATCTCAAAGTATCCATTTTCAAAAGAATATTGAAAAATTGGAGAGTGTACAAAAAAGAGCCACAAAGATGATTCAAGGGTGAGAGAAAATGCCTTATAGTGTGAGGCTTAAAGAACTCAATCTTTTTAGTTTATCAGAAATATGATTGAGAGGTGACTTGATTACAGTGCAAAGAAAATATTGGGTACTAAAAGGCTTTTTAATCTAGCAAAGAAAGGAGTAACAAGAACCAATGGCTGGAAGCTAAACCAGACAAATTCAGTCTGGAAGTAAGGCACAATTTTTTGTATATATTATTTTTTAAGCAAGGGTGATTAACTATTGGAACAAAGAGAAGTGGTGGATTCTCTCTCGTGTTGTCTTCAGATCAAGATTGGTTGCCTTCAGATCAAAACATGCTTTAGCCAAACACAAGTTCTCATTACTAGCATTTAAAAAAAATAGAATAATACATCAAGGTGAGAAAGAATACATTAATCATTCTTACTAATGTGGAGATGTCTACTGATTGGTGTTCTTCTACATTCTCAAGGTCTGCTATTTCTATGTTTATTCTTCTTATTTTCATCTGAAAAAGGAAACATTTTTTCTTAGAAAGTTAAACAGGTAACCCAAAATCCATACCAGAACAAGGACATTTTGATCCAGAAGTGCAGGCGCTCCAAAGAGAAGTAATTTTTAAAAATTACATTTTCATTAATTACATTTTTCTCAAAATAATGGAGAGTAAAACTTTCCTATATTACATTAAAAAACACCTTCAAATATTTTTCTGCAGTAGTTAAATTTTGGTCCATGTGCTGATACTGTACGACTGCTTATATGCACTTCAGTGCACATACTTCCATAATAAGACACTAGGCGATTGTTTACCTGATAATTTGAGCATCATTGGCCAATATAAGTGAACTGTAGAACCTAGCCTATTACTATAAAGAGGCATTCTGAGAACAAGAATAATGACTGATTGGAAAGAGATTTACAAGGAAAGGTAAAAGTAACTAAATATGCACAACTCAATTAAGCAATAACTAAGGGAATATGGAGGGAAGGAAAGAGATATTTGCGACCCAAGGACCATTTGTGATGCCAATTGGCAGAGGCACAGGAGGTCTTAAGGGCTACAGGGATCCCCTGGATGAGGTATTTACATTCTAGTTCACCGAAGTGTCTCTCAAGGTTTCTATTGAAAGCCTTTATCACACTGGTCATCATAATCTCTGTGAAATGTATATGCAAATAATATCTATAAATATACAGATATAGGTAGATATAGATAAAGAAATTATGTTCTTAAGGCCTTGCCCTGAGACTGATTCCATCAGACAGGAGGTGGAAGACCATTATCTCCCTAGCTTTCTGTTGTGTGTCTTACAACAGAAGTCTATTAGCATAAAAAATTAAACGCCAATGCTGAGACTGTAGGGACTTCAGAAGGAAACTTAACAGGAACAGTGGGAGGTGGGGTTTCTGTTTTAAAGGTAAAGAACAAAGGACTGGTCTTACAATATCTAGCAGTTCACAAAGATGCCCTGGCATCCTTCATCTGGGGGAAGACAGGCTGCCAGCAGGCTTGGTCTCATGAAAGGTGGATCTCAGTCATCCTGGTTGAAGAATGCTGTGAGACAGCCTTCGGGGCAAGCAGTACTTTATTAGACAAGAGGGCATTTTATTAGCTGAGTTTAGGCACTAGTATGTGTGGTACAATTTTATTTTATTTGTAACCCTTTGTTTCCAATGCAATATACTTAAATTTATCCAAAACCCTATTATCTGAACCTCCACATTATGTACTGTTATATAGATAGATAGATAGATAGATAGATAGATAGATAGATAGATAGATAGATAGATAGATAGATAGATAGATAGATAGATAATCTTCCTACTGTATTTTCCACTCCATGCATCTGATGAAGTGGGTTTTAGCCCACGAAAGCTTATTTCCCAAATAAATGTGTTAGTCTTTAAGGTGCCACAAGTATTCATCGTTGTTTTTGCTGATACAGACTAACACGGCTACCACTCTGAAACCTGTCCACATTATGTGAATTCCTTCCTTGTCCTGCAACATGAAATACATGCCGTCTGCAGCATGTATCATTTATCCTGCTGGGGGTCAAGGAAGGGATTCAGATAATGTGGAGGTTCGGATAATACAGCAGAGATCCCTGGCCAGAAATGAGAGAAGGACAACAAGTCCCCAGCAGCAGGAAAGGCCACCCTGCTGCTGAATGGTCCTGCAAGGCTACTATCATGGGAGTAAGCAAGCAACGGGGCCATGATAGTAGAGCTGCAAAGGGCTCCCTGCGCTGCTGCAGGGCTGGTGATACCCACCAGCACCTGGAGATTGCAGGGTGCAGGATGGCTGTGGTCCTGGTGGGGCAGAGCAGAGTTCTGGCTGGGGGTCTCTGCTCTGCCTCACCAGGACTGCACCCTCCCTCCATGCCTTGTGCCTGCAGAGACAGGGTGTCACCAGCCCTGCAAGGAGAACTTTGCAGCCCCACAGTCAGGGGATTGAGTAAGTGGGGCAGAGCAGAGGCCCCCACAGCCAGGACTGCAAGGAAGATGGCTGTGGGGGAGGCCACCCCACTGCTGAATGGATGAATGGCTCCTCCCCTCCTGATTATCCAAACTCCCGATTATCAGAATCTATGCTATTCGAATAATCGGGGGTATACTGTATTTCTGTTTGTTATCATTCGAAGCTATAGTCTTCATTACATAAATTTACACTTGATTTTCTCTATGAATGAATCTAAGTATTGCCTGTTACGCGGCTCTGTGTTAAGCTGTGGTGTACTGTTCCTTTGGGAACAGTGGGTCTGGTAATTCTGTGAATGTCCAATGGGGCTCAATATTGCAAGGGACTGCTCAGAGGATTCGGGGTTTGGTGTATGCCTATTGCTAGCTGCATGAGGGACAGCAGAGCCTGCGTGCTTGTGTGGCCTGTGGCTTGGAGAGTCAAGGAGTTGACCCGAGGCAGGTACAGACAAGGCTTCCTCACATTAAAAATGGGTGTTAGCAAGGTGCCTCACAACCCTGGATACCCCTAGGAAGTGTCACAACATTAATACATAAACAGCTGAAGGATGCAAATGCTAAATAGGAAGATAACTTAATTATGTTTGAAAAAAGCATAAACAAGGATTAATGGGATGAAATTAAGAAAAAGAAATTAGACTGAAGGTCAGGAATACACATCCTAGAAAGCGGTATTTATTATATTGGTCTCCCAAGGAAAATGAAAACCGTAATTTTTAATAATATTTTACATAGAAAGGGAAAAATCAATAAAAAGTATGCTGTACTGAGCATTCATAGAATAACAAGGGAAGCATGCGAGCATAAATCTAGCTGCATGATGCAAGGACACTTAACGACAATAGAGCCTGAGACTCTGCACATTTTTAAACAAAAGCAAAGCCACCAAAATAAATATATGCGAAAATCACTTGTTTAAAAGTGTACTGTTTAAAAAAGACTAATACAATAGGCTAAAACAGATGCATTTTTGACTTTAGCAGTCTATTACATATTCCTACCTGTAATTCTTTTTGTTGTCTACGACGACGATTAAGATAATCTTCATTCTGTCTCGTCTCATTTTCAATGGAATATAAACGACGTTGAGATGTTGACAACTGTGCCATTTTGTTTTCAACTTCTTTCTGCAAGTGACTTAAAATATAAAATTTATCATAAGATTATATGCTCTCCAATTACAAATTCTACCAAATGGACTTAACAATGGGCTATGAAACAAGAATTCTGATACAGGCGCATATGACTGATAGGGAGATTGAATGCTTTATCACTAGCTCACTAGTTCATAATTGGTTATCATCTGATAGTTATTTAGTAGTCTCTGTTCTGAACCCTTATTGGCAGCCTTAGCAGAAAGGCCAAGTGCCAGAACTAAACTGTGTTATTACTTCTAAAAATGCTAGTATACTTTAAGACCAGATAGTTACTTTGCTCCAACCAAAGTTCTAAGTCAGTATGGAGAAATCTGGCCTATCACCTCCCATACTTGTTCTTTTTAAGAAGGATTTCAATCCTCAGGACTGTTAATATGGCACTTTTAGTGAGCAGTAAATTCACTTAAAAAGCAAAACAGACACTCTAGTTAACCTTCATATAGAATGGACAAAATACTCATATATAGCTTTCATAACTGGAAATGGCAGTGGCAGCATCTCAGCTGACTATAGTAAAAAACACTTTTTGCAGTAAAACATGCGTATTTCAATATAGGCAATATAGTGTTAGTGTTTAAAAGAAACAACAGATTAAGCAGGATCCCAATATAAGGTTTAATAATATTTTTATAGTATAAGGCTTAATAAAAATATAATGTTTATAATACAAGAGACTAAAGGAAATGACATACTTGTCCCATCTATTTTATGTTCTAAGGGAGACTTTTTGTTGTGTTTTTTTTTTTTATAAAAACACTTCCCTCCACTTACAAAATTTGCAACAGAAATATTGTAGCATTTTGGTAACAACTGAAAACTTGAAAAAAGTAGTGGACTAGAAACTAACTATTAACATAAGAGAAGCTGACTGCTTTATTTTAATAATCTAAATGGAGAAAAATATAAATACTAAACCACACCCTAAATAGCAAAAAGTTGTTATTAGAACTCACAGAATTTTAAACATCTTAGGAGTTAATAAGTTAAGAAAATTTTTTTTTCAATACATTTTTAATTCAACAGTGCCCTATTTTCTCACTTCATCTGCATTATAGCTCAGCCCCGAAAATAAAGTATTTTAATGGTACTAATTGGAGTTGGTCAAAGAAGTTATTACCACCACCTCTGAAATCTCTCAAGAATAAATGCTGGTTTTCTTTTAAAGCTTGCTGTTTTGAAAAAGTAACCAGAATAATCAAGATGACTACATATAGCTGCACGTAGGTATGCCAAATGCTTGGAACTGAGGCCTGGCCTACACTACAGAGTTAGGTTAACACAAGACAGCTTACACTGATCTAACAATGTAAGTGTCTACACTAAAATTTCGCTCCCGCCAACGTAACTGCCCCGCTATGCTGACTTAACTCCACCTCCATGAGAGGCACAGAGTCAATGTCGATGTAGTTAGGTTGACACAGTGTCAGTGTAGACCCTGCATTGCTTATATAGACTGTTACTGGCTTTCAAAAGTCATCCCACAATGCCCCAAATTGATACAAGTGCTCCTGGTGAGGATGCACACCACTGACATACGGAACTAAGTGTAGATATGCACAAGCAATGTAATTACTGCAGCAGCTGTATGCCGACGTAAATTAGCTTGACTTAATTTTGTAGTGTAGACATGCCCTAACAAAATAACTACAAAGCTTTTAACAAAGGGCAACTGGCGTGAGGCTAATTTGGATAGAAAAATTAAGTTATCTTACTCTCAACCAAATCATAGTATTTTTAGAGACCTTTCATTTCAGGCTTGCTCTTTGGCCAAGGCTACAAAAATGAAAGGAAGGTAACTGGATTTCTCAGAGTACGTTGCCTCTGCAAATCCCATGTCTTTGGGCCATATCCACATGCCACAAGCTCAAAACAATTACGAAGGAACTCAAGAATATGAATCTATTACAAAAGGTACTTCTGGAAAATATATACGTGATTTTAATAAGTCTGGATGAGGAAAAAAAAACTTCACAAGAAAAAAGTGTGATGCAGGTACTGTCATGGAGTTAAGTCTACAGGAAAAGAAAGGTCAATTGAAGAGAAGGGTACCTTTTTCTACAATGCAGAGGGGAGGGTTCTTTTTTGATTTTGTGCTTTAAAACACTCCTGAAACCCTCAAACAGGAGTAGGAGGACAAAGAGCAAAAGATGTTACTTCTAACACCTTGAGAGAGAATACTTTACATTTCAGCAATACATGACACTAACCTTATTTCTGCTTCCACGTCTTTACTTAGGAATTTTGGCCTGGTATTATCAGATGAATAATAACGTCTCTCAAACACCTGATCACCCTCAGCAGTAAAAGCTTCTCTACAGTTTTTTGGAGGCCTGTTCCTCTGCATTACTTCACGAGCCTTTGGGTTACTCTGAAAAACATAGGTATTTTCTCATAAAAAGTACTCACAATGGCTAGCAATTTGAAATGTTATCTATATTTCTGATCCTTAGAGCACCCAAAGCTCTCACTGACTTCTACCAACCTCAGGCGTGGTATTTCTTGCTTTCAGAACAGTAAGAAAACTGAGTTTAAGATTTAAGAACTTGATTTGAAACTTAAGAAAAGTCTAAGTCCCTTACACTTGGAATAAAAAACAACCCACTTAAGAGTTACCTGGACCAATGAGTCTACTAAAGAGTCTTAAGTTGACAAAAATACTGATATTCAAGATGGAATACACCCTTAGATCATCTACGGAATCCATCTGGCAGTGTTCTTTGTACAGCTTCATTTTAAATCTCTCAATTAATGACTTTTTCCCTGTTTCCTTTGGAAAAATACTCCACAACTAAATGATTGTCTACATACAGAAAGTTGCACTGGTTTAACCAAAACACCTTAAAAATCACACCTCCAGTAAAACTGATGCAGCTTTGTTTAGGGCAAGCCCAGTATGCTTGGCATCCCATTTCTCTTAGGGTTACACTGGGGACTTATATCAACGTAACTACGTCTCTCAGGAGTGTAAAAAATTCACATCCCTGAGAGACGTTGCTATGCCAACCTAACCCCCACTGTAGACAGTGCTAGGTCGATGGAAGAATCCACCTCTCGGGGAGATGGATTACCTACACCAATGGGAGAACCCCTCTCTTGGGCGTAGGTAGTGTTTACACTTAAGTGCTACATTGGTGTAGCTGCAGCATTGCAGCTGTGCCGCTGTACATATTTAAATGTAGACATACCCTTAGTTACATCTCCTTCTACCGACTTATAACCAATCCTCTCTCCCTCTGATCTTCACACCATTCAAACACATAGGCCTAGTCTACACTAGAAAATTAGGTAAGTATTACATCACTCAGGGTGTGAAAAATCCACATCCCTGAGTGACACACTCAAACCAACCTAACCTCCAGTGTAGACAGTGCCTCTCGGGCAGGAGAATTACCTACACCGATGGGAGAATCCTCCCCTTAGCGTAGGCAGTAACTTCACTGAAGTGCTACAGCAGCGCAGCTGTGCCACTGCAGCATTTTAAATGTAGACAAACCCTTAGAGCAGGGGTCGGCAACCTTTCAGAAGCGCTGTGCCGAGTCTTCATTTATTTACTTTAATTTAAGGTTTCGCATGCCGGTAATACATTTTAACATTTTTTAGAAGGTCTCTCTCTATAAGTCTATATATTATATAACTAAACTATTGTTGTATATAAAGTAAACAAAGTTTTCAAAATATTTAAGAAGCTTCATTTAAAATTAAATTAAAATGCTGATCTTACGCCACCAGCCTGCTCAGCTCACTGCCAGCCTGGCATTCTGTTCACCTAGGCTGGCAGCGGGCTGAGTGGGGCCTGACCTCTGAAGCCCCCCACACCCCCAGAATGGAGGGGTGTGGGGGGGTGCAGGGCAGAAGGCTGGAGGGGTGTGGGGGGCAGAGGTCAGGGCAGAGGGCTGGGGGTGTGTGGAGGTGCAGGGCAGAAGGCTGGGGGTGTGGGGGGCTTCAGAGGTCAGGGCAGAGGACTGGAGGGGTGTGGGGGGTGCAGGGCAGAAGGCTGGGGGTGTGGGGGGCTTCAGAGGTCAGGGAAGAGGGCTGGGGTGTGTGTGGAGGTGCAGGGCAGAGGGCTGGGTGTGGGGGGGGTTCAGGGCAGAGGGCTGGGTGTTGGGGGGGAGGGCAGAGGGCTCGGGTGTGTGTGTGGAGGTGCAGGGCAGAAGACTGGGTGTGGAGGGGGTTCAGGGCAGAGGGATGGGGTGCTCAGCTCGTGGGGGTGCTCCCAGCCCCCTGCCCTCTGCCCTGAGCGGCTCATGGCAGGGGGCTGGAAGGGATATGTTCTGTTCTACCCCCTTCCCCAAGGCCCTGTCCCTACCTCTTCTCTGCCTCCTTTACCCAGGGCCGGCTTTAGCAAGGGGCCGCGGGGCTGCCGTGTGCCGGCTGGAGCTCCGTCCGGGAGAGCGGGGCCGCGGGGCTTTTGCGGAGCAGCGAGCATGCTGCCACTCCTCCCCACTCCCTTTGCAAGGGCCGGCGCAGGGAAGGAGAGGAGGAGGGGCAGGAAAGCAGGCTGCACCACAGCTGGGGGATGGGGGGAGCTTGACTGCTGCAAGACGAAGCTTCTGCCTCCTGCCCCAGCAGGGGAGAGCGGTGGTCGGGGGGGCTGAGTGCGGCTGCGGGTCGGAACCGCGGCAGGCAGCCGCGTGCCATTCAAAATCAGCACGCGTGCCGTAGGTTGCCGACCCCTGCCTTAGAGGACTGTGTCCTGTTACTTACCCAAGCAATATTTATCAGAAGAAAGAAATTAATCAAATACTTGTAATACTAGTTTCTTTCCTCATAAGCCATAAACTTATCCCCTCCATAAACTTATTATTTCCTGCCCCGTAATCCGTTTTCTTGCTCCTCTCCAAATTCCCTGCAATTTTCTTTATCTTTCAGAAATTAAGATGCCCAGAACTAGGAGCAGTACAGACAGAGCTAATCCCATTAGCATTTCCCCCCCTGCCATATTACATTGTAAACTTGCATCTATTTTGCTGTAAACCAGAACTTCGGGGGGCGGGGGGGAGAGGGAGAAAGGGTCTCAGCTATTACTGCTTTTCAAAGCTTAGTCTACATTAGGAAATGGACAACAACTGCCAGCAATGGGTCTCTTTGAACCAAGGTGGATAAAAATCAATGACTTTAAAAAAAAAAATGGATTTTTTTATTTAAATTGGATTTTTTTGATAAAATGCTTTTTAAGGAAAAAAGCAATCTAAAGATAGTTTTAATTAAGATAAATTATAGCTCAAAGATATCTCATCATGGAATAGGGATTATAAATTCTAATTCTATAGTGTTGGTGTCACTAGGCATAACCCTAGGTAACTCGGGAGGGTGGAAGACCACGAGTGTCGATGAAGCCTTCCTGCACTAGGCCTAAATGAACCAAAGTTCCTCCATGTTTAACTCTAATCGACCTCAAAAGCCAGGGGCAGAAATTGGAATGTGTAACAACCAGTTATCAATTACAACCCCCCCCTCATACCGGTACCAAGCGGTAATAATGAGGCCTGTATGTTTCTGGCTGAAGGGGAGATAATAAATCAAAGGGAAACAGGACCAGATAACGGTTTAGAGAAGTGGTACTAACGAGCTAGACTTATAGCCACCAAAATGATTTAACTGCTTAAATGTATAAACGTGGCTTTTGTAGAAGAAGGGAGGGGGAATGGGGGGGGGGAGAGGGAGGAACTTAGCTGTGAAATGTATAAAAAGAGAAAAACTGCTTATTATGGTGTGCTTGATCTGAGACGTGCCAGTCTCCTTGCACCGCTTTGAGATCTCAAATAAACTTTGTTTGCTTCTCCACCCCGGTGTGTTCATTGGCGCGAAGCACACCGGGCAACGAACCCCGCTGTTGCTGTCCTCGGGTCCTCTGTGCCGGCAACAATTGTATGAGAATAAATTCATATAATGTTTAAGAAAAGTTTTGTAAAAGAATTCCAATAGTTCGTGGATTAGGGACCCAATTTTATGAGGTTCCAGGGGCTTCTGTATAGATTATTTAGGTTAATCTTTCTATCTACCCAATGGGACTCAGTGCTAAGTCTAGAAGATACCATCAGAGATGCTTAGTTTTGCAGTTCTCAAACTGTGGATTTGTGTCTCCAGAGATAACATGCTTGTTAATAGCAAAAAAAAAATTAAATAAATTATGTATAGAGGTGAGAAATAACAGACCTCAACCCTATTGTCCCTCTGCAAATTTGTGTACACAGACTCAATCCCTTACACCTCTCTCTAAAAGTGCAAAATTTCAAAAAGTTCAATGAATAGAAGATTGTTGAGGGCGGAATAGATCTGGACAAGGAAAAGAAGTCTGGAGATAAATGTGAGAAGGGAGGGACAAGCAGTAGAAACAAAAGTGAAACTGTTTGAGCAGCATATTCCAGAAGTCTTGAGGTCTTTCTGAGTGTAGCCTTTATTAACTTGAGATCTACCATACCATTCTCGCACTAGAAGGGAAAACCTATAATGGCAGCAGGCCGTAAAAGAGACCAAATTTGGGTCTCATATCTCTGAGTTGTGAAGAATATGTATTAAGGTTATAACAACCAACAAGAATGCACTTTTATGTAGAAATCCATGATTAAATTGAGTCTTCCTGATTAGTGATTTAAATCAATTTGATTCAAATCAAATCCACCCTGCTTTGAACCAGTGACAAGAACTGTTTAACTGCTAACAAAACTGGAACAAAATTATTTAACTCGTTTAAAGAAAACCTTTTTGAAACACAGCTTTCTGAGGGTGATGAAAATAGCTTTGACCAACAGACAAAGGCAGTTAAACAGTTTTCAGCTCTGGTTCAGGTGGACCTGCTGTCATCAACTACTATCAGTAACAGGTTAAATTTCCAACTGTAGATAGTTCTCTGCTGTGTCCTTAATATTAGATATAGACTTTAAGGGCAGAAGGAATCATCCGAATCATGTAGTCTGACTTCCTGCGCTATTGCAGGCCACAGAAACTCAACCATCCACTCCTGTAATAGTCCCATAACCTCTTGCTGAGTCTTGATTTAAGAACTTCCCATTACAGAGAATACACGATTTACTCTAGTTCAAACCAGCAAGTGACCCATATCCCATGCAGCAGCAGAAGGCAAAAAACCTCTAGGGTCTCGCCAATATGACCTGGGGGAAATTCCTTCCTAACCCCAAAAATGGTAATCAGTTAGACCCTGACCATGTGGGTGAGAACCACTTGGGAAAAAATTCTCTGTAGTAACTCATATCCCTCCCCACTAGTGTCCCATCTCCAGCCATTGGAGATATTTGTTAATAGCGGTCACAAATGGGCCCTACATCACTGTAGGCAACCTCATCATAAATCCCCTCCATAAACTTATCATGGTCAGTCTTGAAGCCAGTTAGGTTTTTTGCCTATACTATTCCCCTCAGAAGGCTGTTCTAGAACTTCAGTCCTCTGACAGTTAGAAACCTTTGTCTAATTTCAAGCCTAAATTTGTTGATGGCCAGTTCATATCCATTTGTTCTTGTGCCAACATTGGCCCTTAACTCCAATCTCTCTGGGATGTTTATCCCTCTGATATATTTATAGAGAGCAATCATATCTCCCTACAGCCTTCATTTTATTAGGTTAAACAAGCCAAGCTCCTTAAGTCTCCTCTCATAAGGTAGATTCTCCATTCCTCTCATCATCCTACTAGCCACTTCTCTGCATTTGTTCCAGTTTGAATTCATCTTTCCTGAACACAGTATTCCAGATGTGATCTCACCAGTGTCTTCTACAATGGAAAACATCACTTCCCTATCTTTACTGGAAATACCTCACAGGATGCATCCTAGGACTGTGCTAGCCTTTTTCACAGCTGCATCACATTGGCAGCTCATAGTCATCCTGCGATCGATCAATGCACGCAAATCTTTCTTGTCCTTTCGCTTACAACTGCTAAGTCCCAATTTTATATCAAAAATTCTTTTAAGTAAGCCATTAACCTTGCATATTGCACTGTTACATTTCATCCCATTTCTATTACTCCAATTTCAAAGTTCATCCAAATTTTCTTGTGCGATATTCCAGTCCTCTTCTGTATTGGCAATACCACGCAAACTCTACATCATCCGCAAATTTTATTAGCATACTCCCATTTTTTGTGCCAACGTTATAAATGAAACTTTTAAATAAGACTGGTCCCAAGACCCATCCATGGGGAACTCCATTAGTAACCTTCCATCTGCCTCACAATTCACCTTTCAGTATGACCCGCTGTAGTCCCCCATTTAACCAGTTCCTTACCCACCTTTCAATTCTCATAGTAATCCACATCATCTCCAATTTAACTAATAATTTCCCATGTGGAATTGTAATAAATGCTTTCCTAAAATCCAAATAGATTAGATCTACTGCATTTCCTTTTTCTAGAAAATCAGTTATCTTCTCAAAGAAAGATTAAGTTGATCTAGCACAATCTACCTTTTGTAAAATCATGTTGTATTTTATCCTAATTACCTTTTACCTCTATGTCCTTAACTAATTAATCTTTCAAAATTTGTTCTAAGACCTTGCATACAATTTAGGTCAAACTAAGGGGTCTGTAGTTTCCTGGATCACTCTTTTCCCCCCTTTCTTAAAGTATGTATCCACATTTCTCCAGTCATAAGGTATGACCCCAAAGTTGACGAATTCATTAAAAATCTTTGCAATTGGCCTTGCAGTTTCATGTGCCAGTTCCGTTAAAATTCTTGGATGGGGGTTATCCAGAACCCCCTTTTATCCTATTAAGTGAGGTGCTGTTTTAAGCACAAATCTTGGGCCACTTGAGTCTTATTTTTAAAGGAGTGGCAAATGAAGAACCTCTCTTTAATGTGCCCCTCTCCTCGGCACAACTAACAGCACGTATGGGGGTCGTTATTGGGAACAGCCACCTCACATGAAGGACAGTTCTCAAACCCTGGCGAGGGCATAGCACTATATAACACTAACACAAATGAAAGCTAATGAACTAACTACTAATTACAGGGTACTACTAATTATTTACAAATAACTGATGTCAAAAATCCAGGGTGAAAAAAAACACATGGGAAGCTCTGACTCCAAAATGAAGGATGTAAGCAGGATTGGGGCTGTGTTGCCCTTATATAGCCATGGAAAGGTCTTAGGGCCAGAGAGCAGGAGCACCACCCCTATGGGTGCTGCTAGGAAAAGTTCTCTGGCTTCAGTGCACTGGCTGTGTGCACATGTGTGTACTAAGTAGAATACACATCTGCAACCATTCAAAGAAGAATGCCTTGTTTCCATAGGTATCTTGGGGCAGCAAGAAGCAATCAGGTTGCCTTTTTTTAATTACAAAAAGCCTCATTAGCATATAAATTCCTTTTAAAACTTATAGCAAAAACAAATATGGCAGTTATGTCCTACCTTAATTAGCAGGATTGTTTCTATACCCCTCATGTCAATCAAACAATTAGCAACCACTGCATTATCTATTTCTAAAGCTGTAAGGACTGATGGGAATTCTGGATGGTGAACGGCCCTATGAGAAAAGAAACAAAACTAAAATGTACATATTTAAACAGTGCAAACCACTTTAAAAATTCACATGACCGTACATTAAAAAGTGCACTGTATATTGGAGTTACTATTAAGCCATTTGGATCAAGATTCTGAAGCAGCAATTTTATTCAAAACTTGGAACTCACCTGGGTCTGACATCATACACTTCATTTCGAAACCTACTGACAATTATTTGGGGCCTATATCCAGATGGATAAAACTTTGACATCAGTGTCTGAAGTGTTCTCTCATCATGATGATTATCACAACAAAATGCCTGCAGTAGGCTTTTTAAACAAGTTTCAACAGCCAACGTAAGTTCAGCATCTTTGAGACTAATGAAAGCACCTAAATATAAACAGAAAAGTCAAGACTTCAGAGGCACAGTGTCAAATATATTTGAGTATGTAAGTGCAATGAAAATGTAACTACATTATTCTTTGTTTTAGTTTTAAAAAAACATTTGAGAACATATATTTAATTTTTTTTAACCTCAGGTTAGATTTTCTAAGCAATAATGTAAATACAAATAGATAATTTGTTCTCTTACATGCAAATTTCTCTTTTCACAAACACTTCGAGAAGCAGACTCTCACAATGGGTAGGTCCTTTCCCCTGAAATCTCTGGAAGCAGTTCATGGCTAAATCCATGAATCTCCAAGGTAGCATTCTTTGAAATGCTTCCAGTTCCATGAGCAGGGCCAGACAGGCAAAACTACAAGGTCTCAATGTGTAGAAAAGATTATGGCGTTTGGAGGAGGGATTTAGGTTTATTAGGAAAGGAGGAGCCTATACAGGAAGGATGGGCTCCACCTGCACCAAAAAGGAAATCAGATTGCTGGCATGTAAAATTAAAAAGATCTTAGAAGAATTTTTAATTTAAGGCTGGAGAAGGCTGATAGGTACAGAAGAGCACACGGTTTGGTCAGACACATCCCTTAGGGCAGGGGTGGGCAAACTACAGCCGGCAGGCCGGATCTGGCCCCTCAGGACTTTGGATCCGGCCCGCAGGATTGCCCCCCGTGGCACTGCGGGCCCCGCGCTGCTCTCAGAAGCGGCTGGCACAATGTCCCTGCGGCCCCTGGGCAGGGGGGCAGAGGGCTCCGTGCGTTGCCTTGCCTCTAGGCACTGCCCCCCGCAGCTCCCATTGGTCGGGAACGGGGAACTGCGGCCAGTGGGAGCTTCGGGGGAGGTACCTGGAGGCGTGGCAAGGGCAGTGCATGCGGAGCCCTCTGCCCCCCCTCCCCCAGGGGCCGCAGCGCTTCCTGGAGCAGCGTGGGGCTGGGGACAGGGCAGGCATGCAGGGAGCCTTCCCTGGCCCTGGTGCGCGCCACTGCCATCCCGAAGCCGCTTTAGGTAAGCAGCACTGGGCTGGAGCCCGAACCCCTCCTGGACCCCGCCCCCCAACTCCCTGCCCTAAGCCCCCTCGTACATCTGCTCTGAGCTTCCTGCTTCACCCTACACCCCTGTGCACCCCAACCCCCTGCCCTGAGCCCCCTGCCACATCTCAACCCCTGCCCTGAACCCCCTCCCGCAGTCTGCACCCCTGCCCTGACCCCCCTCCTGCACTCCGCACCCCTCCTCCACCCCAACCCCCTTCCCTGAGCCCCCTCATACATGCCGCACCCCTCCTCTGCCCCAACCCCTTGCCCTGATCCCCTTCCTGCACACCCCACCCACACCCCAACTCCCTGCCACAGTCCTGCATACAATTTCCCCACCCAGATGTGGCCCTCGGCCCAAAAAGTTTGCCCACCCCTGCCTTAGGGGAACGTTTATTAAAAGGGATACTCTATCAATTTCTAACCTCTCCTCTTTAATAGGATATGAAGTACAGGTAGAAACTGAAGAGAAACAGTCAAATGAAAAAAAGAGTCCCATTCAATTACATCACATGCAGGCAGACAACTAAATACTGACATTTTTTTTCTACATGCTTCTACAAACATGCTTGAAGTCTAAATACTAAGATGGGTGAACTACAGTGCCTAGTATTCAATGAGGATATTGATATTAATAGGCATCACAAAAACTGGTGATAATCAATGAGACACAGTAGTACCAGGGTACAAAATATACAGAGTAGGTTGTACTGATGTAGGGGTGGCACTATATTGGGGGGCGGGGCAGAAAAAGCACAGAATCAAATATAACTAAGATCTTAAATGAATCAAACTGTACTGTAGAATCTCTATGGGCAGAAATTCCATGCTTGAATAATAACAGTAGTAGGAATATACTACTGACCACCTGACCAGGATGGTGACTGTGAAATATGAAAGGAGATTAGATAAGCTACAAAACAGAAAACCTAATAATGGAGGATTTCAACTATCCATATTGACTGGGGTACATGTCACCTCAGGAAGGGATGCAGAGATAAAATTTCTATACACCATTAATGACTGCTTCTTGGAGCAGCTAGTCCTGGAACCCAGAAGGGCAGAGGCAACTCTTGATTTAGTCGTAAATGGTGCACAGGATGTGGTCCAAGAGGTGAATATAGCTGAACCGCTTGGTAATAGCAACCATAATGTAATAAAATTGAACATCCTTATAAGGGGGAAAATACTAAAGAAAATCACCACAGTGGCATTTAACTTCAGAAAGGGTAACTACAGAAAAACAAGGAAGCTAAACAGAAATGAAAATGGACAGTCACAAGAGTGAAATGCCTGCAAGCTGCATGGAAACTTTTTAAAAACACCATAATAGAAACTCAAACTATATGTATACTTCAAATAAAAGAAAAAAACAAGAGGACCAAAAATACACCACTAAATGCATGGACTCAAATGGGAATTTACAATTATAAAGCTGGGGTGTTTTGCCATGGAACTATGGGTTCAGTCCTGCAAAGCCTCGGAGCATCGGATCGCGACCGACAAGAGCCCAGCTCCACACTCATGCTCAATCTAACTGGCCATTAGATTGACTCGAGCTACAACAGATGGTAACTATAAACATCAACTGGCGGGGGGGTGGGGGTGGATGGGGGGGGGGGGAGAGAGAGAGAGAGACTGACTGAAAAGCATATGCTAACTGTTGTATTTTCAATAAATGCGGCGTATTTGCCTTTTCCTCTATAAAAGATCCCGTGTGCTTTGTATAGTATAACATATTTAGTCTAGGAAATTCAGACCTTAAGAGAATTGGACATCATGCCCCTTAAGTGACAAATACTTTTCAAAAAGGCTCCGTGTTCACGTGACCAAGTGTACAGTGGGACTCTATAAAGGCAAACTTTTTACGTTCCTTTAGGGCTATCTTACCTAAAGGTCCAATAGGTTTGTGTTTAAAATGTCCTTTTCTATAGGCATCTTCAATTTCTTCAAGAAGGACTGGCACATGTTGTCCAAATCTTTTCAATCTATTTGTTTTACTGTCTGTCAGCTCCTTCAGCTGTCTTTGTTTGGAATCCAATGCTTGTTTCACATCAAGTTCTTCTCGCCTGAGGAAAGGAAAGGCTACTGAAACATTTTGTAACAAATTTACATTGACTTTAATTAATATAGCAACTTTTGACACACTTTTATCAGTTGTCAAATTTAGCAGTCAGACTTTCTTGTTGCCGTAACAAAACTTGTTACAATTGGAAAAAGGACTTAGGCTCCAAAATATTTAAGAGAGAAAGGAAGAGTATGCTGAACTATCCTCATTGCTTTAGAGTATATGGATTTGAAAAACATTTTCATTTGTACCAAGGTGACATGCCCAGAGCAGCAATACAACACAAGCAAGAGTATCAATAATAAAAACAGAAAGAAAGATTTCCAAGATAACTTCAAAAAGTACATAGTAGTAATATCAGAAGTGTGACTACGGAAAGGAATGTCACTAACTCAATGTTACGTGTACACAGGCTTAAACTGAAATGTGAACAAGGTAGAGATGGTATCATTATATTAAGTGAGCTCAAGAAAGTGTAAGCTAGAATATGAACATGAGTTCCATTGTACAGGTGAGCTTATCAGAAAAGGCTTGATAAATGCAATTTATAAATATGGTTCTACCATTTATCTTATTGGTATCATCATTTCATAAATAGTATGCACAAACAAATGATATACAAATGTTCGGGAAATATCAGTAGAATTCAAGTGGTAATCATGTTATGAATGTAATTAGTAGTCCAGTATCTTGCAGAAACGTTCTTCTAGGTAACAATACACCAATAAGAAACAATTTTGATGTAGAAGTAAGATAGTGGGAATTAAGGAAGATTAACAGGACTAATATGAGAAGAGTAAGCATCAACATATGCCAAATCCCTTATTATATTACGGAGACAACCACCATTATCTGCCTTTGAGTTTTAAAAAAATCTGATTTTTGTTTAAAAACACTGGTTTTCACCCACCCTATCTTAGATTAAATCAGATTTTAATTTTAGCACTGCATTTCACCATTAATGCCAGCACATTTTGTATTTTGTGCTGAAAACTTTCAAATTTAGTCTCACTGTGGATGATGGACAAAGAAGTATCAGATCATAAGGTGTTTTGGGAGAATTAGGACTAAAAAATAAATTAAGTGTAGTGCTGCATGGAGTACTTTGAAATACAGGTAATGAAGCGGAACACCTATTGCCACTTGTAATAAAGAAACATCGAAAATTAAAAATAAAGTTAAACTTACTTGAGTCTAGCATGTTCTTCCTTGGATTTGTAGACAGCCTGCTGAAACTGATCCATTTCTTGAACCATCATGACCTCTTGATCATGGACGATCTTCAACTGGTCTTTCAAATGGGCTATTTTTTTCTGTCTTTCCAACTTTTCAGACTCTGAAACTTGATCAGCACTGTAACAGTACACAGACCACAATTCAATATTTTAAAATCACACAGAATGGATGACCGTGAAAAGAACAAAAATACTGTACAATTGTTTAAAACATACATTTTAGCATTTAACAGGTTTTATTAAGCAAGCATATCCAACATTATTCAACAGCAGAAAAACCTGTCTGTTGTCTGGCTTGCATGTGACACTTTCTAAATAAATGCAAGATCTATTTGGGATCATGACCACATATAGTCTGGCTGATAACAATGAATTTCCCTTACCTAAAACAAAATTAAACATTTCCAAAATAAACTAAAAAAAGCAATTAGATAAGTGAATAAAATTAGATATGGAGGTGTGATAACTTAAGGCAGGATCTACATCTAAGAAACACAGAAGGGTAATTATGGCTACCTACCACAGGTGCACAATGCAGAACAAAGAATTTACCTATTTTTAATATTGTAGAAATTGATCAGATTTTTTCATGTTTGTTTTAAAACGCACATCATGGCAATGTCTATCATGCTTTCTTTGAGCAATAAGTGCTCTATAACAATAAGCAGTTCCCATAGGAAAAACTGGAAATAAACCTTGTAACTAAAAATAAATACAAAATAAAATAAGGTTGTTTTTGTTTTGCCCAACACTCCCCCCTTTAAACAACACACGTACAGTATGTTTAGAACCTGTACCACATATATTACAAGTTATAGGACCTGAGTGTCATCCATTCTCCCTGACACTGCTCAAATAACCAGTCCCTTATGATATAAGCACAAATATTATCAATTTGCTCATGTGACATTCATTTTACAAAGCAAGTTTGTGTCTTACTGCAAGGTGTGGATGCACAAAATAAATACAATGTTTTCCCTTTGTCTCCCTAGTGCCCTGCTGTACAGAACTTGCAGGAACTTATACCACAGCTTGATCATGAAATCAACCCTATGCCTATGACCCTAAAGAGCCCCTGGATGCCTGGTAAAGCGTTCCCTGTTCTGTAACAGCAACTCCAATCAAACCTGACCAACTCACTACACCTAATGCTTTGCTGTCACAGTATTTATCTATAAAAAATGTTGTGTAAAGTATCAAAAGCTTATATCATACTGATCATCATAAGCCTTGCAAGAGGTATATATGGGTGTTACACAACAAGTTGTATGACTATACTAAAAATATGTTTAAAGTAAGCAAGGATGATATACAAAGTTTTTACATTAATTTACCTGTCTGCCTAGATCTTCAAATGCAGAATAAGTCAAACACAAAGGAAGCCCTATTTACATGTCAAGTCAACAGGAAAACATGCTGGCTGGGGGGAGTGGAGAGGAGAGTTGTAATCAACATGGGAGGCCAAGGCCAGAGGGCGTTATCTGGTCTCTGGGGTCAAAACAATGTTTTGGAGAAATATAACCTGAAGCAAAAAGACCTTCTGTTATCCATTTACTGAGGATAACCCAGTAGATCCTGATTTGACTGAAAATCAGCAAGCTCTACAGAAAAACTGATTGTGAGAAAACTCCTTTAGTCAAAGGACTGGCTGGTAGGGAGTAGTCTGTTTTGAAAGAAGTAGAGCCTTTGATCACAACTGAGCCTGGACTAGGGCTCAGGGTTTCCCTAATCAGCAGGCCTCTCAAAGCAGCCAAGCGGTCAGCCAGCACACAGAGTTGAAAACAGGGTGAGTATGATGTTCTGGGTTTTATTTATTTATGACAACGGCTTAGGGGGGAAGGCTATTACAGCTACAGAAGCAGCAGTGGTAGTGGCTCGAGGAATGGAATGGACAATAAAGATGCCTGGATATGGAAGCTGCAAGATGTACATTATTCTAGAGAGGGTACCTGAATGGTGCTTCATTTGTATCAAGTGCTGCCTGACAGATCTGATGGAAGAGAAGATGCGAGGTCTAGAGATGCAGCTAGACTCTATGGTTGAGTTTCGATGGGAATTTCATCAGATGATGGAGGCTGAAGGGAAAACTCAAGACTTGCAGATACAAGCTGGATGAGATAACTGTGAGGATAGATTGCTGGATGAGGAAGGTGGCCAATGAAAGCATGTGACTATGAGAAAAAGGCAGAAAAAAAAAAGACTGACTAGCAAAAGAACAGAGGAGTGTGTTTGCTGAGTTGCAAAATGAAGGAGTGAGGCAAGTAGTAACAGAAGAGCAGCTAAGTCCTACAAGAAGAGGGAAAGTCAATGGAGATAGCCAGAGCTCAGAGCACCTGGAGGATAGAGGATGACTCACAGAAGATTTCAAATGAGAACAAAAGACAAGATGACTTGCAACCAGAGAGAACAGAAGGAAGGAGGCAGGCCAGAGAATTGCACCACCACCAGGAAGAGAGGGTCTATGTGACTGAAAACTCCCTACCAAGAACAGCAAACAGGCCTGTCACCAGAACTGATGCAGAGAACAAAAGGATGGGCTGCCTGCCAGAAGCTAAGATATGGGATGTGGACCTGAGGCTGAAGAAGATCATAATGGGAGCAGGAAAGAATCCAAGTGTCCCTCACGTGGGAGCAAATACACCTCTACCCCGATATAACGCTGTCCTCGGGAGCCAAAAAAATCTTACCATGTTATAGGTGAAACTGCGTTATATCGAACTTGCTTTGATCCGACGGAGTGCGCAGCCCCACCCCCCTGGAGTGATGCTTTACCGTGTTATATCCGAATTCATGTTATATCGGGTCGCGTTATATTGGGTAGAGGTGTAATACTGTTAGATTCTCACTGGAACACACCAAGGAAGACTATGCCAGGCTGGTGAAGATGATTAAAGAAATAAAGAGGCTCAGGTGATCTTCAGTGGGATTCTACCTGTCCCTAAAGGAGGAGAGCGAAGACGAGACAAGATTATGATGATCAACAGATGGCTCAGGAAATGGTGCTATAAGGAGGGCTTTGGGTTATTCGACTACCAGGAGGCATTCATGGACTGAGGGCTGTTCTCATGGGATGGTCTCCACCTGAATTATATTATTGCCCTTATATAAATCGATGGTACGCCCACATGTTGAATACTGCGTACAGATGTGGTCTCCTCATCTCAAAAAAGATATACTGGCACTAGAAAAGGTTCAGAGAAGGGCAACTAAAATGATTAGGGGTTTGGAACGGGGTCCCATATGAGGAGAGATTAAAGAGGCTAGGACTTTTCAGCTTGGAAAAGAGGAGACTAAGGGGGGATATGATAGAGGTATATAAAATCATGAGTGATGTGGAGAAAGTAGATAAGGAAAAGTTATTTACTTATTCCCATAATACAAGAACTAGGGGTCACCAAATGAAATTAATAGGCAGCAGGTTTAAAACAAATAAAAGGAAGTTCTTCTTCACACAGCGCACAGTCAACATGTGGAACTCCTTACCTGAGGAGATTGTGAAGGCTAGGACTATAACAGGGATTAAAAGAGAACTGGATAAATTCATGGAGATTAAGTCCATTAATGGCTATTAGCCAGGATGGGTAAGGAATGGTGTCCCTAGACTCTGTTTGTCAGAGGGTGGAGATGGATGGCAGGAGAGAGATCACTTGATCATTACCTGTTAGGTTCACTCCCTCTGGGGCACCTGGCATTGGCCACTGTCGGTAGACAGGATACTGGGCTAGATGGACCTTTGGTCTGACCCAGTACGGCCGTTCTTATGTTATGTTCTTATGAATAGGTAGGGTATAGACTTCTGGGATGGAGGCTTGAAAAAATGATTAAAATAGCTTTAAACTAGTAATCTGGGGGAGACGGCTGGGAGATGCTCATGTAATCTCCACGCCTGATTCTAATATTGAGTGGGAGGAAATCAAGAGCGGATACACGATGGAGAAAGGAACAACAGAAGGTAAGAGAATGGACAACAGGAAATATAGTCTAATTGGTACTGGCACTAACAGTCAGGTAGACGATACCGGCAGTAAAATTACTGTACCTAATCAGATGAGGAATCTGGGGGACGCCAAGCAGAAACAATTAAGATATCTGTACACCAATGCAAGGAGCATAGGTAACTAAATGGACGAAGAATTACTGTTAAGGGAAGTGAAACCAGATATTATAGGGATAACAAAAACATGGTGGAATAGTAGCCAGGACTAGAGTACAGGTATTAAAGGGTATGTGCCATTCAGGAAAGACAGAAATAAAGGCAAAGGTGGTGGAGTAACATTGTGTACTAATGACGAAGTAGACTGCAAAGAAACTAGAAGTGATGAAATGGACAAAAAATGAATATGTTCGGGTCAAAATCACTGAGAAAGATAGGGAACAGAGGCTCCAATAGGATAGTGCCTGGGGTCTGCTAGATTCCGAGGATCCCATCTGGATATTTAATTAAAAATGTCCCTATCCATAAATACTACTGGGAATTGTGTGATTATGGGAGACTTTAATGTCCCAGGTCCAGATATGAGCACAAATGTTACTAATACCAATAGGGCCCAGATATTCCTGGATGTGAAAGCTGACAAATTCAAGGTCATTCACTTAGGAACTAACAAGATTTTTTGCTATAAGCTGGGGATATATCAGTTGGAAATGACAGAGAAGGAGAAAGACCTGGGTGTATTTGTTGATCACTGTGAGCCATCAATGTGATGCAGCCATGAAAAAGGATAATGCAATCCTAGGATACATCCAGCAAGGTATTTCCAGTAAAGACAGGGAAGTGATAATTCCATTGTAGAAGGCACTGGTGAGACCTCCTCTAGAATACTATGTGCAATTCTGGTCTCCTGTGTTTAAAAAAGATGAATTCAAACTGGAATAAGTGCAGAAAAGGGCTACTCAGCTGATTAGAGGAATGGAAAACCTACCTTATGAAAGGAGATTAAGGAGCTTGACTTGTTTAGCCTAATGAAATGAAGGCTGATATGACTGCTCTCTATAAATATATCAGAGGTATAAACACCCTGGAGAGAGAGGAGTTATTTAAGGGCCAGTGTTAGCACAAGAACAAATAGATATAAACTGGCCATCAACAAATTTAGGCTTGAAATTAGACAAAGGTTTCTAACCATCAAAGGAGTGAAGTTCTAGAACAGCCTTTAAGGGGTGTAGCGGGGGCAAAAATCCTAACTGGCTTCAAGACTGAGCTTGTTAAGTTTATGGATGAGATGATTAGACTGCCTACAGTGGCATGTGGCCCATCCATGAGTGCTATTAGTAAATATTTTAACGGCTGGAGATGGGACACTAGATGGGAAGGACTCTTGAGTTACAATGGAGAATTTTTTTCCAGGTGTCTTGTTAGTGGGTCTCGCCCATATGCTCAGGATCACCATATTTGGACTCTGGAAGGAATTTTCCCACAGGTCAGATTGGCAGAGACCCTGGGGGGTTTTCACCTTCCTCTACAGCGTGGGGCACAGATCACTTGCTGGTCTGAACTACAGTAAATGGTCGATTCTCTGTAACTTGAAGTCTTTGAATCAAAACAAAAAAAAGGCAAACTATTTTCTTTAAAAGTAGAAAATAAGGATTAAAATAAACACGCAAGAGTTCAAAGATCAAATGAGGAACAAGAAACAGGCAATCATGGCAGTTCATGTATGGTTAAATAGTAACAAAAGTGGAAGTTTGGGGGGTTTTGAGCCCTTGCCTAAGTGTTTTACATTCCTCTTGCCCTCCAACTGTTTATCATTTGCCTTAGACTATATGTATATTCCTGTATCTAGGTCAGACTTCTGAATGGTATAGCTTCAAATTCTTCTGTCAAAGGATTTAGCCCTGTTAAGAGCAATAAATGGGAAAGTAACTTTTCTTTTTCTTTTTTTTTTTTTTAAAATCAAACCTCAATTCCCTACCCCCAGCCAAAAAATTCACTACTTCACCAGAAATGTGTGTCAAATAAACTCACAGATGAATATAGTAGGTGCCAATAACACTAAAGACAACACACAAAACAGCAAGAATACAACCACTACTAAAGCAGTACACATTAAAGGACTTCTGCTCCTGGTAAAAGCTTTAAATACATGCTTTAGTCCAGGGGTTCTCGCAACAAAATTTTTGGTGGCCTCAGAGTGCCGCCACCAACTCTTGCTGGTGGCCACTCTGACAACTTCTTCTAAAATAATTAACTTTAGGAAAACCAAATAAATATGCACATGTCTAAATCATTGTCATTTATCTATATAGGGGTTTGTATTTTGCAGACTCAATAATAAAAATAATGTACAGTTGTCTCTATTCTTTACTGGACCTACACAGAATAGAAACACAAATAAGGTGCTTTGAACATTCTTGCCTTTTTTCTTGTTGTTTCTTTGGGGGGGGGGTCGGTTTTTTGGGGGGGGTTTTGTGTGTGTTTTTTTTTTTAAGACTTGCTAGCTATAAGTATACTGTGAAAAGTGATATTTGTATGTTTGTTAATATCATTTTTCATAGCAGACTTACTCAACCCCAGCAAGCCCGGGAACAAAGCCCAAAAAGAACCTCTGGATACGGAAGTGGCTACAGAGGCAGCGGGGGGCCAGGGGCGATGGGGCACTGGGGGAGACAGCGGGTGCCAGAGGTGATGGGGCGGGTGAGCTTGGGGCCAGAGCCCGCCACCGCGCAGCCAGGGAATGGAGCCCAGCCCTACACCCTGGGGACAGGGCCTGGGGACAGAGCATGAAGTCCTGTGACTGCTACCTGCCGCCCACCTCCCGAGGGCTGAAGCCCAAACCCCCCACCTCTGGCAATGTGCGGAACTCACTGACTGCCTGCTCCTCCAGCTTGTGTCTCTCCAGAGGTGGGCAGGGCCCAACCACTGCTGGTGGCTCCTGGGGAGGAGGGACCGCTGCTTTACCCCTCCCCGCGCAATCAGTTCCCAGAAGGCTGTGGCCGCAAGAAAAGTCCCTGGTGGCCGCATGCGGCCACAGGGGTTGCATTTGAAAAACGGTGCTTTAGCCTGTGTCCTCTAAAATTAAATTGTGTTTGAAGCCATGTTATCTGGTTCTAGAGATTTAAATGAATACTCAAAATATGAGAGCCTCAATTTTTTTTAAGAGAACTAAAAAAATATAACATCTAGAGAGAGTAACAACTTGAACTCCAAGCTTCAGTTCACTAAACGTTTTTGTAACGGAGACACTGAAATCTCGGATATTAGTTTATAGTAAAAATGCCAAATCAGCCTTGCATATAGTGAAACATACCTGGAAGGCTTGCTCTGTCAAAAAGCCAGATTTTTCTATTTTGTTTCCAACTTCACCCGTCAAAAGTTACATTGGACCAAAAAGCGTGTATCTAAAGATGTCACTTCTCAGAACTATACTTCTTTTCTCACAGACCATACTATTTTCAATTGAAGTGGCTATTAATAGAGATTAGAAAAACAAGCCAGTCTGTGTGTGTAAGTCAGTCCCAGGACAGAATTTTCAACATTTTTATATTTTGCGCTTTAAGCAAAATTAGAGAGTAGTGAAAATCTTAAATTCTGTTGGAAGCTAGAGTTTTTTTTAAATAAAGATATTGGATCATCCAATTCTGAAGAGCTCATTCTCTGCATACCACAAAGGTGTATTACAAACACTGTGGGGCATTTACCTATTTTTCAATTCTTCAATTCGTTTCCGTAGCTGTTCATCATCTTTTTCTAGTCGTTTTAATTCTGTTCTAGAACGATTATAATGTGCCTACCAAGAAAATTAGACATATATAATATATTAATTCTTATTTGTATTGGCTTACTTGGTCTTCACAAAGAATACATTAAACACATCTACTATTTTTCTGAAGATAAACACTAATGTCATTTGATATATCATTTTGCAATACTGCAGCAGAAGATTAGAACTTGAATGTCATGCTAATCATTTTATCAGTTCCTTTTCTAATTATGTTAATGTGGCCCCAATAGCCATCCGATCTTTAGTACTGTTATAAAGGATGTGCACCCTATGGTCCTGATCACACAACTGGCTCCATTCAAGTGGAAGCCTCCATGTGGATGACCTGTTTGGCCCTTTGCATCCTCTTGTGGCGGGGGTGCCTCTACTCTGCCCTTTATTCTGCCTCTTCTAGGCCTTCTGACAGAGACTCCACACATTTGCTTGTCCATTCACCACTCTTACAGGGGTGTGGGTTTATTCCAAAAATAACTCAAAAGTAAAACGCAGAGTCCCAAAAATCTGTCCCAAAGCATGGCTCTTGCCTCAGAGACTGGTGAGAGAAAGGGTTCTTTCCTCTAGTACCCTTTTTATTTTTAAATGACTTTTTAGGAGTCACCAACCTGTGGTTTGGCTTGCAGCTGTCCTGCTCAGAGCTGACATCCTAGAATCACCTCCCTCAAACAACTGCTTCAGCTCTCTTATTAGAAATCAGCTGTTTGTGGTTCCCTCCCCATGCAGGGTGTATCTGGTTAGCTCATTTAGCAAGCCTGCTCCAGGCTTCAAAACTCCTGCAGGCAGCTCCCTCACTCCCTCTACTCTCTCACACTGCACTTGCCTTAAGTCCCTATGATTTCAGTGGGCCTCCACATAGATGCAGGAGTCCACCTGGGCAGAGCTCAACACATGACCAGGGCTTTTTTCATAAAGAACAGAAGGGATCAATGTGGTCATCAAGTCTGACCTCCTCTATACACAGGCCATAGAACTTCCACAAAGTAATCTGAACTACAGCATGTGTTTCAGAACACCACCATTAGCATTATAGAATTAGAAAATATGTGTTTTTCCACCAACCTCAGCCTCGTTGTATGCTTTTCTTTTTGCTTGTACATCAGCTTTCAAACACACACACTGAGGCTGTAATGCTTGTGCTTCTTCACTGATCTTTTCTAACTTATCTTGGATGGCCTTGTACTTTTCTTCTGCTTCGTTTACTTTGACCTTACAACAAAATATAGAGAATACATGAGCTCACGTAATGAAACAAAATATTTTATTTCCACAACTCTTTAAAACCAGGAAAATCTTTCTGAGACAAACCTGAAGCCAGCTATTTGAAGTGATTTTCCCCCCAAAATATATTCCACAGTGACATTAGAAGATATGAGTAAGTAAGTCCATGGTTTAAGGAGCATATAAAAAGTTACCCAGTAGTTATCCTTTGAGTTGAAAAATTTAATGCCAAGAGTTTGTTTTGTCGTCTGGCAAAATTTACTACATTTGAGTTACCAAATGTGTGGCTTGTGGGAAAAGTAAAAGGATATTTGGCTCTGCACATTTTAACAATATAAACCAGAAACTTTGAAAAAAGAGTCACGAGTAGTGTCACAGTGTGACTAACTCCTTTAAGGAGGAGCAGGGTCCAGAGCACCTGTGCCTGATTAGCTGCCTCCCAGCATACTGAGTTTATAATTGATATATTTAAGGTTTGCCGTGTTTTAGAATGTACCTTACGACACTGTTTAAAATATTTCCATATTTAACGCGGTTTAAGTTACAAGCCAAGTTTATGGAGGAAAGCTTTCAGTATTAAAATAATGGTTCTGTTGCTGTCATTGTAATTGCTGTGTCAGTCCTTAACAAAAAAATTTATACATGTCAAAAGAAAAAAAAACAGAGTTAAAAGAAGACACCTGGGCCATAAAAAAAAAAAAAAGATAGGAAAAAGCATGTGATAGCTGCCTGGAAAAAAATCAAAGAAGCATGCAGAGGAGGGCTGCCTGAGAACACAAACTGAAAGCGCAAGGAGAGGTGCAGGTGAGAGCTGCCGGAGGATCAGTCAGGAAAAGGACTAGCCTGTTGACCTTCCTGAGGTGGCAAGAGATTGAAAAGGGCTGAGTTGTTGGGCTGTGTTTTGGGCAGAAGAGTCATGAGACTGGTCACTCTCTCAGATGGATGGCCTGGAGAGAAGGGCTCTGGAACAAGGGCAGAAAGGAACTGCTCGTAGACTCACGGGTGGATGACCGTAAAAGTGATATCCCTAGAGAGAATGGAAAATCAATGTATCTTTCTGTTTTACTATGGGAACTGGGAGAACGGTTTTACGATGAGGATTCGAAGAACTATCGTATGTGTACATGAATAAATTATGCCCAGAGGTGGGAATCTGAATTAGACAATGAGAGCACTCTTTATATGGCTAGACAGAGGGGAAACTGAGATGGATGCATGGATTGTGCCACAGCCTACTGCAAGAGGGTGCTCCAGGTGGTTGGTTGCCTTATTAAAAGTAGTTTCCAAGTACATCTCCCTCTGTTTCCTTTGTTCTTGTGGTTTTACAATTTTTTTACATTATTTTTATTTTTATTTTAGGATATGTTCTCATCCCTGAGGCACAGAGGATCCCTACAGAGGAAAATCCATGAAACTGATCAAACACAAAGTGCTGACAAAGGCACAAAGTAAACCATTTCAATTACTGTGATAACAGTATGTAAAATATTTCAGACAGAAGTGAGATTAAGCTAATACTCCAGCTGAAAAAAGTAACTAAAATCAGCTTCATTTTAAAAATGTATATTTGGCTCATATGTAATTTTCAGAGATGAACAAGTGCTTTGCTAAGTTTAAAAAAAACATTGAGGGATTTTAATGGACTCAAAACAACACACAGAACAGCAATTTTTAATATACCCAGTGAGGAACTGATTTCCTATGCATATCACCTGAATATCTGATTTACCAGGTCCCTCTCTTAACACATCTGAAAGTTCCAGTGCTATGAAAGGTCAATTTAGTCTCTACACGGCTCAGGGAATTATTTCTTTGCGGAATACTTGTGCCTTTCACCAGTGGTCTCCAGCTCTCAACTGGCCAATGATGACTTGACGTAACACACACGACAAATGTTAGTCACATTGCTTAATACACTATTGAAAGGCACTCATACTATTGTGATAAGCATTGTATAAGAGTCTATATAGAACAGAATTAAAAATAACCATCATTCAAATACTACTCACTAGCCTATGCAAAATTGGTCATCTCAGTTTGGTTCTCAGTCAGTGATTCCACATCACATCACATAGACAGTCATTGAGTGAATCAACAAAACAAAAACCCTAGGACTCAACAAGCACAGCGAACAAACTATCTTCCCATCCTAGAGTTGGTCCCCAGTGAACTGGGGTGGTGAATGAGCACTAATATGACCAAGAAGGTTCAGACTGCTAATCAATAGTGCATAAATAAAGACTGCTATTTAGATATGGTCTTTAGGTTATAACTGGAAGAAACTGAGTAGATAGCTCTGATAATCTACTTAACAGTGGAGAATTATAAATTTAATTAAACTAATTTCACTGCCTCACTAGAACAAAGATAGTCTGGGAGCAATTCCGAGGGCAAGTTAACGATAAAGTAAGGAAGGAGTCTTTTAACTGTTAAAAAATCTACAGAATCAGAATTTCAATGATGTCACCCTTTGTGACATGGCAGGGGAGACTCGCTGTCCACCCAACCACCTTCCAACTTCAAGTATCCTGTTTGTGGAAATTTTGATAAAAAGTCATCAAAAATGGGTTGAGAGGAGTGGCATTCAAAAGCCCTTTCGCCCACAAACATAATGGTACCAAACACAACAAACCTAGAACAATTATATAGATATATATTCAAGAAAATGTTTAAAAATCAACTTTTAAAATTATAATTTAACATATGCATGTCAAATATGTTGCCCTCACAAAGTTAAATTGTGGCCCTTGACTGATAGTACTGTGTTATAAGCTAATGCTAAGAATATGAAACCTGATTAGCTCTTTGAATGTTACAAATGACTATAAACGGAAGGAGTGCTTCAAGTTGATTTGCCATCTTCAGCAAAAAAGAAGCAGTTCAGTGGTATTGATTATCAGCTTGGCTTATTATGAGATTTTACCACATTATGCTTCCAGACTAAATTCAGAATTAACATGTTGTTTAAGACAACCCTACCTGCCATTCCTTTAGCTTCTGGTCATACTTTTCAGTACGTCCTTCCTCAATATCAATACTATCTTTGATTGGTTTCATTTCTTTTTCAGTTTCATTCACCTGAAATGTTTAAAAGAAAGACTGAAGTATACAACACACCAATCAAGGTAATCTGAAGATAAATTAAGTGAACTTGAGTTGAAGAAAAAGATATTCTAACAAGAAAGTTACCACTGCCCAGGCCATTTTGTGTTTCAAAGCCTCTAGGTTGGTTTGCATTTCACTCACGAACGCAATACTTTTGTAGCGCTCCTCTTTCTCGACATAGCGCTGCCTAAGGTCTTGAAGACGCTAAAAAAAGTAAAAAGATTCAGATGTTAATGAGCATAAAGGATTGTTGGTTTAATATGGAATTGTAGAAGGATAATTTTTTAAAAGTTTAAACTGACTCAGATTAATCAGTTTAAGCAACCCAGCTAAACTATATTACAAGTTGATAGTTAATTTATGGTGCAACTGTATTTTATAATGGGTAATATCTGTATTTCTTATATTATTTGAGTGTCCATGAGTGTAGTAATTAACCACTGTAACCTTTACATACCCCTACTCCTTGTTCTATCTGTTCATGAGTTCTTGACTTAGTTTCCATAATGTATGAATAATCAGCTTTCATCTGCTCCAGCTGGGTTGCTTTCATAAAGAACTAAAACCAAAGAAGAGAGAGATTGAAACTTCAGCTTTGGTAAAACTGTGTAAAGTGAATTAAGTGGATTTTAACAAACTGTTATAAAATGTGCACCCATCCAATACTCTGAGCACCCTAAACAGTCTTATAAAACATTAAGCCAGTGCATCAGACACTGCAGATCACATAAAATCAAATAACCCAGCAATAACATACCATAAATAACGGAACTACAATAAGTACTTAACCGCCCTATACAATTCCCATAGTCCCACACCACCATTACCCAGACCTACCAACAGCCATCTCCTCACAGGCCGGGGAGTAAAAGTAAGCTTTCTAACTTGCTTTGAAGGCTGTCAAATTCAATTAACTTTTTTTTCACAATTATTTTTCAATGCCATTGGTAAATCCTTTACACAAATTTGAAACAAATATATTCCCACTTAAATCATATTTTTTCTGAATATAACTCTGCTTTCATTGGATTGCATGCAACAACCTCACAGAAGTTTTAAAAATTAAAAATGACTGAACAGGAACTGTATTTTACAATATTTTATTTAAATGCCATTGATCCTGCTTAGCTTACCTTGTATTTGTCACCTTCATTTTTAGACTGTAAGAAGTGCTTGCTCATCTCTTGGGTTAAAACAGACACAGGATTATCTACCTGTAAAACAACACATTTATAAACAACAGAAATATTTTAAACTGAGTTAATATTAATGAAAGCACATTGACAGAAATGGGAAATGAGATCTTCACTTTTTCTACATTCCTCTGTCAAATTGACTAAGTCATGACCTGGAGGAGCCACATCTAAAGGACAGGTTTCAGAGTAGCAGCCGTGTTAGTCTGTATCCGCAATATGCATCCGAAGAAGTGGGTTGTAGCCCACGAAAGCTTATGCTCTAATAAATTTGTTAGTCTCTAAGGTGCCACAAGTACTCCTGTTATTTTTACATCTAAAGGAGAGACATTAGTCCAGTCTTCTTGTTCATTAAACTGACTGCTGAGTCTTCCAAGGCACACACTAAGGCAAAAGAGAGGTACACCGTGGGAGTAGTGTTTATGACGGGTATGTCTACACTACAAAATTAGGTCGATTTTATAGAAGTCAATTTTTAGAAATCAATTTTATAGTCGATTGCGTTATGTCCACACTAAGCACATTAAGTCGGTGGAGTGTGTCCTCACTACCATGTCTAGCATCGACTTACAGAACGGTGCACTGTGGGTAGTTATCCCACAGTTCCCGCAGTCTCCGCCGCCCATTGGAATTCTGGGTTAAGCTCCCAATGCCTGATGGGGCAAAAAGATGGTTGCGGGTGGTTTTGGGTACATGTCGTCAGTCGCCCCTCCCTCCGTGAAAGCAACAGCAGACAATCATTTTGCGCCTTTTTTCCTGGGTTACCCGTGCAGACACCATACCACAGCAAGCATGGAGCCCGCTCAGCTCACCATCACTGCTGCTGTCGTGAGCATTGTAAACACCTCGCACATTATCCTGGAGTATATGCAGAACCGGGCTAAGAAACGCCAGCACGAGGAGGATTTTGATGAGGACATGGACACAGACATTCCTGAAAGCACGGGCTGTGGCAATTGGGACATCATGGCGGTACTGGGGCTGGTTGATACAGTGGAACGCTGATTCTGGGCCAGGCAAACAAGCAAAGACTGGTGGGACCGCATAGTGTTGCAGGTATGGGAAACTTTCGCATGCATAAGTCCACTTTCCTGGAACTCTGTGAGTTGCTTTCCCCCACCCTGAAGTGCAGGAACACCAAGATGAGAGCTTCCCTGACAGTTGAGAAGTGAGTGGCAATAGCCCTGTGGAAGCTTGCAACGCCTGACTGCTACCAGTCATTCAGGAATCAATTTGGAGTGGGCAAGTCTACTGTAGGGGTTACTGTGATCCAAATAGCCAATGCAATCATTGACATTCTGTTATCAAGGGTAGTGACTCTGGGAAATGTGCAGGTCATACTGGATGGCTTTGTTGCAATGGGGTTCCCTAACTGTGCTGGGGCGATAGACGTAACGCATATCCCCATCTTGGCACTGGACTACCTTGCATACATACATACAGCAAGGGATACTTCTCAATGGTGCTGCAAGCACTGGTGGATCACAACAGACGTTTCACCGACATCAACGTGGGATGGCCGGGAAAGGTGCACGACGCTCGCATATTTAGGAACTCCAGGCTGTTCGAGCAGCTGCAAGAAGGGACTTACTACCCAGACCAGAAAATTACCATTGGGGATGTTGAAATGCTAATAGTTATCCTTGGGGACCCACCCTACCCCTTGCTCCCACGGCTCATGAAGCCTTACACAGGCAGCCTGGACAGTAGTAAGGAGCAGTTCAACTATAGGCTGAGCAAGTGCAGAATGGTGGTAGAATGTGCCTTTGGATGTTTAAAAGCTCGCTGGCGCTGTTTGCTAAGTAGGTCAGACCTCAGCGCAAACAACATTCCCATTTAGTCTCTAAGGTGCCACAAGTACTCCTGTTATTTTTGAGGATACAGACTAACACGGCTGCTACTCTGAAACCTAACATTCCCATTGTTATTGATGCTTGCTGTGTGCTCCATAATATCTGTGAGAGTAAGGGAGAGACATTTATGGCGGGGTGGGAGGTTGAGGCAAATCGCTTGGCATCCAATTTTGAGCAGCCAGACACCAGGGCAATTAGAAGAGTACAGCAAGGCATGCTGCGCATCAGAGAGGCTTTGAAAACAAGTTTCATGACTGGTCAGGCTTCGGTGTGACAGTTGTGTGCGTTTCTCCTTGATGCAAACCCACCCCCTCTGTTGATTTTAATTCCCTGTAAGCCAACCACCCTCCCCCCTTCAAAATAAAGTAACTATTGTTTTGAAACCATGCATTCTTTCTTAATTAAAAAAAAAAAATGAGATAACAGACAAGGTATCCAGTGTCTCCCTTTCAGTCAATGCTGGAGCTCGTTTGTGATTCTGGGGGGACTACATGGTCACCAGTGCTGCCGCCACGCTGACCGAACAGGAAATGAAATTCAAAAGTTCCCGGGGCTTTTCCTGTGTACCTGGCTAGTGCATCGGAGTTCAAAGTGCTGACCAGAGCGGTCACAATGGAGCACTCTGGGATAGCTCCCGGAGGCCAATACCGTCGATTTGCATCTGCACTACCCCAAATTCGACCCAGCAAGGTCGATTTTAGCACTACTCCCCTCACCGGGGAGGAGTACAGAAGTCGATTTGAAGAGCCCTTTAGGTCGAACGAACGGTACAGAAGTCGATTTTAAGAGCCCTTTACGTCAACAGAATGGGGTTGGTTGTGTGGACGCAGTCATTTTTAAATCGACCTAACGCGGCTAAATTCGACCTAATCCCATAGTGTAGACCAGGCCGACGTAAACACTGGCTACTAGGAAGTGAAATGAAGGTAAAAATGTATGCGGGGAGGGGAGTTGGAGGAGGTATGGTTAAATAGACCATTGAACAGCTGTAGAATGTCATGATTTTCTCCATGATTTTCTCCATGATTGATCTGGAATCAATTCTATATGAGTGAAATATAGATAAGACTCCATCTTCAGTTCCACAAACCGTTCAGCACATCCCAAAAAATTATACTTGGCATGGAAATTCCGATAAAATCAGTACAATATTTGCATTAAGTTGTAACATACTAAAGATTTTCTTTGCACATGTTGAATATGTGTTGCTGTAAAACATTTTATAGTGTTGTGCATAGTAGTACATATTATTCTTCCCTGAATCACTTAACAGGAAGAAAACTAACCAAATAGGTCTCTGCTAGAACAGGTTGATCTACAGACCCTCTGCAGAAAGTGAGTAAAATAAGATACTATAACGATCTCCAATTACAGTAGAACTTCCGAGTTATGAACACCTCGGGAATGGAGGTTGTTCATAACTCTGAACAAAACTTTATGGTTGTTCTTTCAAAAGTTTACAGCTGAACATTGACTTAATACAGCTTTGAAATTTTACTATGCAGAAGAAAAATGCTGTTTTCCCTTTATTTTTTTTAGTAGTTTACATTTAACAGTACTATACTGTATTTGCTTATTTTTTGGTCTCTGTTACTGCCCTGATTGTGTACTTCTAGTTCTAAATGAGGTGTGTGGTTGACTGATCAGTTCATACCTCTGGTGTTCATAACTCTGAGGTTCTACTGTATGGATGAAATAACAGGCATCAATACATAAGCTGGGAATTCCCAGAACAGCATGACTGAATCCCAAACATTAGGCCACATCTGGTTTGCTTATTTTGTTTATCCAACCTCTATAGCAAATTCATACCCTGCAGAATGCAAATTCTGTTTTTCCTTTTCAAACCTGAGTTTCTAGCCACTGCCTGTGAAGATAACCTTTTGAATGTGAACTGATGTAGCACTGTGCTAGTATGAAAGACCTAGTGCCCTCGTTTATCAAAATGGAGCATGCTTTATCAAAAATGTTCAGTTTGCCTCTACAAGTAATGTAGAACTCTAACAAATATTTCAGCAATTACCTGTATATTAAAGTGATCCAGTATTGCAGTAAGTTCTTCTTTCTTAGAAGAAATTAATGTCCCTGAAGGTATTAAAAAAGAAAAAAAGAAAAAAGCCCATATCACAGTTTATAACCAAAATAATAGATAAGTACATAAAATTTATAGCTTGCTATATTGTGACTGAAAGCACCACTGTATTTACACTCTACACACTATTCTAATAATCTTTGTACAAAATATACCTTGTGAGGTATCACTTGAAAACTAATAGCTCACTGGTCAATGTATGCAGCAACATTATTTAAAGTTATTAACATTACATAATGTTGTTATGTTATGTTAAAGTTTTTAACAAACTGAAATTATGACTGAAATACATTTACGAGACAAGTCTAGGGAGTGGCTAAACCAGTTTCTCAAAGACAAAGGACAAGTTGATGCCTCTAGCCAGGTGTCATCGAAGTTGATTGGCAATAACCTGTCAAGTGACCATTCTTTGGCAATACGGGGACAGGAACAGATCAACGTACATTTTAACAAACAACAACATGGAATCTCTTTCACCATGAAGCTCCATATCTTCATCTTCACAGTGATAAGGAACTTTATCTAGGGGTAATGCTCAGGAAAATGAATTTCATAGGGTGACTGAACTATAAAAGTGAGGGGCAAACACCCTCTCCCCCAACGGATTCTCTCTTTCTTCCTCTCCCTATCTTTCTCACTTACTCTTTCACCTAAGATGACAAAGGGAACCAGCCTTTAGGAGGGATTCAGACCTGAGAATTTGGTCAGCAATGCTGCTGAGAACCGGTGGTAAGGATTTTATCTGGGACCAAATCTAGTTTTTTAAGTTTTAGTTACTAGAAAGTGTTTTATCTTTATTTCCCTCGTAATCACTTCTGACTAACACCATATACTTGTACTGTCTTAAAATCTCTCCTTGTACTTAAATAAACTTGTTTTATTCTTTAATCAAAACTAATCCACTGCTGTGTTTAAACTGAACTGTTTAGGTAACTCCAATTAAAAAGCATACTGTTGAATATTAACCCCTTACAAGGGCAATAAACCTCTAATATCTGAACTATTCAGGAGATGACTAGACAATGCAGAACACAAGTTTTTGGGAAAATTCGGGCCTGGGGGTGTGTTGGGGTCACCCTGGAAGTGGTAATCAAGGCTGGTAGAAGCCAGAGTGTGACTGGAGTACTGCTGGCAGGCTGCAGCTATACAGACACTCAGGATGTGACCTGCATGCTGTCTGGCTGTTTGTGAGGGGGCTCAGGTTGGGAGATACAGCAGCAAAATATTGTGAGGCACCCGAGGTTGCAAGGCAGGTGGTGACACAACCTCTCACTAGTCAGAATGTGACACATACTACTTAGTATTTCTTAATTAATGTAAGAATATGGATAATAATTTCACAGTACTGTTAAAGTCAAATACAGAAATGCAAATATGCTACTAGAAAGATATTAAGTTTTACTTTTTAAAATAATGGAAGTTACATTTTTTATTTATTTTATTGTTCAAGCATCTCTCTCTCTCAGAACCAGTATAGAAAAACTAGCTAACTCTGTCATTACCTTTTGAATTTTCATTGGCTCACAGGAAATACCTAATCCTTCACAAACATACAAAAGACAGTAATGAAAATATTTTTTTCAAATGCTTTAAAATTGAAAATAAAACGAAGTATTGCCAAACCTGTTTTGCTTTTCAGTTTATAACTACGACTTCCATCCATGCTAATGTGTTGAGTCACAATAATAGAACTGCCATATACTTCTGGTTTAAATGCATCTTTACCTCGGTTTCTTAACGTTATTGAAACATCTGCAGAACTAAAATAAACAGTAACTTAAAATATCTGAGTTTGAATCATTCAAGATAAAGAAATAGACTTTCCACCAATAGATTTTCAATTCCTGTTTAGGCCACAATCGAAAGTTAGTTGGGTTTGTTTCACCCTGATTGTAGGTCAACACAGAACTACCATGGTACTGTGTTTGCACAGGAGAGTTTGAGCTCCAAAGCAGAAAGTTCTACAGGCCAAACTGAGTTGCATGGCCAGAGCTGTCTGAGCTATGTGTCTGGATCTAACCAGGATACTAGACCTTTACTTTTATGAGCACTCAGCTATAGTACCACATAAACATAGCATTAAAAAAGGCTTTAAGTAGTATGTTAACAGAAAGTTTAAATCTATCTGAAAGGGTAGGATGCAGACTGGCAGTGCTGCAACAATTTTATATGCTCTGAGAGCAAAAGGCCTTCCATTGTGTCTGTCCAACTCAGTGAAAAAGTAATAAATCAAATAATAGATAACTGAATTAGTACATAAGTCAACTTTCTACTTTGGGGGCTGAGAGGAACATTAACAATCAGCTCTGGGTATCGGACAACCCATTCCAGACGAAAATAAAGTTGCCACTGCAGAAGGGGATAAATAGGCTGCTCAAAGTAATGGAAAGAGTTTAAAGAAAGTTCAGTACACTTATGGGCATTCTTTAAAATATTTAAGTTATTTTAGAATTGACTACTGAGAGGAAATGAAATTTCTATTTATATAGCAGTTAAAGACAGTGACTAAATTTCAAATTCATTAAAAAAATTTAGTAGTTTCAGATATCACACCAAAGTCCAACCTACTAATTTTTATTATTTTAAAACCACACATTTCTATATTTTTAAAAATGTTTCTCATCCTGACGCTCTATAAAAGGCCCATTGAAGCAAAAGGGAAAACTAAGTACTTTGTAACTCAATGGACCAAACTAACTTTAACATCAAACTAACAGCCCACCTCAAATACATCAATACAGAGTTTCGCTTACGTCTCTCCATCTTTCACAAATACTTTCAAAGAGGATCCTCTGTTAGTTGTGGTAGCTTTTCCCCCAAGACCAACAATAAGAGCAGTTAATACAGCACTCTTCCCACCTGAAAAAGCAAACAAATCTTTTTATAAAACAGTACTGTCTTCTATTTATACAATTCAATTACAGTGTATATAATTTTAGCCAAACCTGCACACATCTAAGTCAAACTAATAAAACTGAAAATAGACTAAGACCTGGTCTACACTAACCCCCAAATTCGAACTAAGGTACGCAACTTCAGCTACGTGAATAACGTAGCTGAAGTCGACATACCTTAGTTCGAACTTACCGCGGTTCAGACGCGGTCCACACGCGGCAGGCAGGCTCCCCGTCGACTCCGCGGTACTCCTCTCGCCGAGCTGGAGTACCGCAG
This sequence comes from Emys orbicularis, assembly GCF_028017835.1. Lineage (NCBI taxonomy): Eukaryota > Metazoa > Chordata > Testudines > Emydidae > Emys > Emys orbicularis. The sequence continues at coordinate 26,440,574 of NC_088685.1, read as the reverse complement.
TCGACGGCGAGCGCTTCCGGGATCGATTTATCGCGTCCAGACCAGATGCGATAAATCGAACCCGGAACTTCGATTGCCAGCCGTCGAACTACCGCGGTAGTGTAGACCTGGCCTAAGAATATCTACTGTAAAAGATATGATAGGCGCACACACCAACCGTTCCAATGTTGGCAAAATATTACCGCTTTTCCAGATTTTATTCCACAAAAAGCTTTCTAAAGTTCAATGTATTCAAACTGAGTTGAAAAGAATATCCATAATTTTGTCTCCTAACATGAACAAGTATAGGTCAAGTAGTTCATGTCCAAATTTGAGAAGAAGTAGTGTTTGTGCATTTTGTTTTTCCAAAGCCATACTAAAATGTTTTACAGAACAAAAAATTCAAAGATCACTATTTTAAGTATGAAAATAATAAGTTTCTGCAGTGACTGCAATCCTAACATTGCAGTGCTACACTAGGACAGAGCACACACAGAGCAAAAGTGACTAGAAATGCAAGCCGAGGCGACTAGTTATTTTTCTATTTGTTGACTGTCCAAGCAAGTGAAATGCACAAGAAAAATTTAAATTTATTTGTTTTACCTAATACCCATCCTTTAAATTTTGAATAAAGGACAGATAATCTTACTAAAAACCTGATTTGAAAAAACCCAAACAAAACAAAAAATCAGGCATTTTAGCCCCTACAAGAAGGTAACAATGCATTTAACAAGTTATTTTCCAGAGCTTGAATGTGCAAGAGTTTGGTTTATACTGACTTTTTACCTCTAATCACAAAATAATTTTCAGAGAACAGGAATTAAGACAAACCATGCACCAGATAAAGTTTTCTCAACTTTTATATATTTTTGATCTGTTCTGAAAGTAGTGAGTCTACCAGTTGGAAAGGACCTTGAGAGGTCATCTAGTCCAGTCCCCTGCACTCATGGCAGGACTAAGGATTATCATTCTAGACCAGGGGTCGGCAACGTTCGGCACGCGGCTCGCCAGGGTAAGCACCCTGGCGGGTCGGGCAATTTTATTTACCTGCTGACGCGGCAGGTTTGGCCGATCGCGGCCCCCACTGGCCGCGGTTCGCCGTCCCGGGCCAATCGGGGCGGCGAGAAGCCGCGGCCAGCACATCGCTCGCCCACGCCGCTTCTCGGCGCCCCCATTGGCCCGGGACGGCGAACCGCGGCCAGTGGGGGCCGCGATCGGCCGAACCTGCCGCGTCAGCAGGTAAATAAAACTGGCCCGGCCCGCCAGGGTGCTTACCCTGGTGAGCCGCGTGCCGAACGTTGCTGACCCCTGTTCTAGACCATCCCTGACCATTGTTTGTCTAATCTGCTCTTAAAAATCTCCAATTATGGAGATTCCACAACCTCCCTAGGCAATTTAGTCCAGTGCTTAATTACCCTGACAGTTAGGAAGTTTTTTCCTAATTCCAACCTAAACCACAATGGCTGCAATTTAAGACCATTGCTTCTTGTTCTGCCCTCAGAGGTTAAGGAGAATAATTTTTCTCCCTCCTCCTTGTAACAACCTTTTAGGTGCTTGAAAAACTGTTCTGTCCCTCTGAGTCTTCTCTTCTCCAAACTAAACAAACCCAATTTTTTTCAATCTTCCCTCATAGGTCATGTTTTCCAGACCTTTAATCATTTTTGTTGCTCTTCTCTGGACTTTCTCCGATTTGTCCACATCTTTCCTGAAATGTGGCGCCCAGAACTAGACACAGTACTCCAGTTGAGGCCTAATCGGCACGGAGTAGAGCGGAAGAATTACTTCTTGTGTCTTGCTTACAACACTCCTGCTATTATATCCCAAAATTATGTTCGCTTTTTTTTGCAATAGTGTTACACTGTTGACTCATATTTAGCCTGTGGTCCACTATGACCCCCAGATCCCTTTCTAAAGTACTCCTTCCTAGGCCATCATTCCCCACTTTGTAGGTTGCAACAGATTGTTCCTTCCTAAGTGGAGTACTTTACATTTGTCCTTATTGAATTTCATCCTATTTACTTCAGATCATTTCTCCAGTTTGTCCAGATCATTTTCAATTATAATCCTATCCTCCCAAGCACTTGCAACTCCTCCCAGCTTGGTATCATCTGCAAACTTTATAAGTGTACTCTCTATGACATTTTCTAAATCATTGATGAAGATATTGAACAGAACCAGAACTGATCCCTACAGGACCCCACTTGTTATGCCCTTCCAGCATGACTGTGAACTACTGATAACTACTCTCTGGGAACAGTTTTCCAACCAGTTATGCACCCACCTCCATCTAGGTTGTATTTCCTTTGTTTATGAGAAGGTCATGCGAGACAGTATCAAAAGCCTTACTAAAATCAAGATATACCACATCTACCGCTTCCCCCCATATCCCGTATTGTCCTTATTTCCCTTTTTATAGATGTGCACTATATTTGCCCTTTTCCAGTCCTCTGCAATCTCTCCAGTCTTCCATGACTTTTCGAAGATAATCGCTAATGGCTTAGATATCTCCTCAGTCAGCTCCTTGAGCTTTCTAGGATGTATTTCATCAGCTGAGAACATTTTGAGTGGTAATTATGGGCTAAGTATGCTTGGAAGAATTAGATATTTATAGGTAAATGTTGATAAATGTCAATTTCACTGTATGCACAAAAAAAGATGAAAACATACTTCTATCGATAATAATCAAAATTTACAGATGGGCTAAGTAAGAAAAATGCTGCTTGAGAACTTAGAATTTGATCTAAGGTTACAGAGTTAGTATATTTTGACATATGATGTTGACAATTTGTATTTTCATGGTTATAAAGCTAACTTTTTTGAGTCTTAACGTCTATCTGATCTCCTCTCCATTGTCTTATCCCGCAGTATCCTTCAACTGAAAATTTAAGTCAATAAAAATTGGAAAAAAAATGATTAAAACTCAGTTTTGTGCACTGTGAAAATTTTAAATAGATAAAAATTAAAAATGCTTAAAAATAATATTATCCATCCAAATTATATATTGTTTAAAAAAAATCATTCTGCCAAGCCTAGTGCTAAGTTAAAGAAATGGAAGCATGTCCTCTGGAATGGTAGTCGAAGCATGAAGGGACAAACAAATGTTTAGCATAGCTAGCACATAAATACCTTGCAACACTGGCTACAACAGTGCCATGCTAATCCCTGTTCTCACTTTCAGGTAACTTTGTAAATAAGAGGCAGGCAGCATTATCTCCCATAAATGTAAACAAGCTTGTTTGTCTTAGCGATTGGCTGAACATGAAGTAGGACTGAATAGACTTGTAGGCTCTAAAGCAGGCCTGCACAACATACGGCCCGCGGGCCGCATGCGGCCCGCGGGGGCTCACTGTGCGGCCCGCGGGGGCTCACTCTCAAGCCTGGGAGGAAGGGGAAGCAGCGGCGCGCGAATCAGCTGTTTCGCGCGCCGCGGCCGCTCGGGGTCTCCCCGTCCCTCCCAGGCTCTCAAACCCGGGAGGGAGGGAGAGATCCCGAGCGGCCGCGGCGCACGAAACAGCTGTTTCGCGCGCCGCTACTCCCCCTCCCTCAGAGCCTGGGAGGGAGGGGGAGAAGCTGCGCCCGCGCCGCGGCCACTCGGAGTCTCCCCCTCCCTCCCAGGCTCTCAAACCCGGGAGGGAGGGGGGGGAGAGATCCCGAGCGGCCGCGGCGTGCGAAACCGGCCCCCCTGCCCCAAGCGGGACACGGGCAGGGAGCCCTGGCGCGCCGCCGCGCCTCCCCCCCCCCGCCCCAAGCGGGACACGGGCAGGGAGCCCTGGCGCGCCGCCGCGCCTCCCCCCCCCCGCCCCAAGCGGGACACGGGCAGGGAGCCCTCGCGCGCCGCCGCGCCTCCCCCCCCCCCGCCCCAAGCGAGACACGGGCAGGGAGCCCTCGCGCGCTGCCGCCCCCCCCCGCCCGCCCCAAGCGGGACACGGGGATGGAGCCCTCGTGCACTGCCGCGCCTCCACCTCCCGCCCCAAGCGGGACACAGAGCCCGCGCACGGCGCCGCACCCCCCAGGCCTCAAGCAGGACACGGAGCCCTCGCGCGCCGCTGCCCCTCCCCACTGCCCCAAGCGGGACACGGGCACGGTGCCCTCGCCGCCCCCCCCCCCCCCAGCAGGGACATGGGGCTCAGCCACCGCCCCCGTCCTGAGCGCTTCCCCCCCCCCCCCGGGACCCCTGCCCCATCCACCCCCTTCCCTGTCCCCTGACTGCCCTCCGCCGCCCCATCCAACTCCTCTCCTGATTCCCTATCCAACCACCCCTTCTCCCTGTCCCCTGACCACCCTTGGAACCCCTGCCCCTGACTGCCTCCCACCGCCCCATCCAACCTCTGCTCCTTCCTGACTGCCCCCCGGGACCCTTGCCCCCATTCAATCCCCCTGTTCCCTGCCATCTGACCGCCCCGACCCCTATCCGCCCCCCCACCACCCCCCTGAACTCCCCTGCCCTCTATCCAACACCCCCTCCCTGCTCCCTTACCGCGCTGCCTGGAGGTGGCTGGCGGCGCTACAGCCACGCCGCTCGGCTGGAGCCAGGCCACACCGCCACCGTGCAGTGCCTGGAGCACCGGGTCAGGCTGAGCTTGCAGCCCCCCTGCTTCCCGCAAATCAGCTGTTTGCGCAGGAAGCCTGGGAGGGCTGAGAAGCAAGCGGCGGCTTCGCGCTCAGGCCCAGGGAGGCGGAGCAGAGGTGAGCTGGGGCGGGGAGCGGTTCCCCTCCACGCCCCTCCCCCCGGGTTACCTGCTGTGGCGCGGGTGGCTCCCCCCACCCCAGCTCACCTCCGCTCCGTCTCCGCCTCCCTGGGCTTGAGCGCGAAGCCACCGCTTGCTTCTCTGCCCTCCCAGGCTTCCCGCGCTAACAGCTGATTCGCGGGAAGCGGGGGGGGGGGGGGGGGGGGATGGGGAGAAGCGGGGCAGAGTGTTCAGAGGCGGAGGCGGAGCGGAGGTGAGCTGGGGCCGGGGAGCGGGGCGGAGAGCTGAAGCACCCATGGGGTCGGCTCCTAAGGCGCCACTTTTGGATAATGTGCTCCGGGGGAGCAGCCGCTCCCTCTGCTCCCCCCCAGCTACGGTCCTGGTCACTTCAACTTACCGGTTGTTAAATTTAGAAGCCCTTTTAGAACCGGTTGTCCCGCGCAGGACAACTGGTTCTAAAAGGGCTTCTAAATTTAACAACTGGTTCCCGCGAACCGGTGCGAACCGGCTCCCGCTCACCACTGGAGACTCCCCTTGCCGCTCTCACCCTAGGAGACAGAGACCTCCCAGCAGGGCTGGTCAGTGCGGCCAGGGAAGGGGGAAGGGTGTGGTGGAGTGAGTGTCTGGGAGATGTGTGGGGGGTGCTGGGCTGTGAGGGTGTGGAGGGCGCTGGGCAGTGGGGGAGGTTTGTGTGTTTTGGGGTGCTAGGCAGTGGGGGCCTGTTGGGGGGTGCTGGGCAGTGAGGGAGATCTGTGTGTCAGGGAACTGGGGGGTCTGTGTGGGGCATTGTTTAGTTGTGGTGGTGGGGCTGTGGGGAAGGGCACTGGGAGGGAGGGAGGAGAAATCTGTGTGTATTGGGAAACTAGCGAGTGGGGGGAACCCGCGGGGCCGGGAGGTTTCGGCCCTCAGCTGTTTTCTTTGGAGTAATATGGCCCTCGCCGCTTTACGAGTTGTGCAGGCCTGCTCTAAAGTTTTACTTGTTTTGTTTTTGAGTGCAGTAATGTAACAAAAAAATCTAGATTTGTAAATTGCACTTTCATGATAAAGACCATTGCACTACAGACTTCTATGAGGTGAACTGAAAAATACTATTTCTTTTGTTTATCTTTTTTACAGTGCAAATATTTGTAATAAAAAATAATATAAAGTGAACACTGTGCACTTGCTATTGTGTTGTAATTGTAATCAGTATATTTGAATACGTAAAAAACATCCACAAATATTTAAATAAATGGTATTCTATTCATAGTGCAATTAAAACTGCAATTAATCATGTTTTTTTTAATCGGGTGATTAACCACTATTGATTTTCAAAATCATTTGACAGCCCTAGTTATTAATATGATTGTATATTTAATTACCCTAGCCATGTAGAGGTTTATTATGTACCCTTCTTCTCAAATGCTGTTAGCTTTGTTTGTATCACTATGTACACTACACAAGCAGAAGACAATACCAGCAACAATACAACAGGGCAGAGCTCAGTCCCATCCCCACTCCTAATAAAAGTACAGAAAAGAACACTGCACTTCAGGTTCTACCTGAAAGCAGCAAATAATCCCTTCAACATAAGACAATGAATCAACACTATTCATACCTATATATTGCTCCCTACTGCAACACCACTAACCTCACAACCAATGGAGCAAACAATCCCAAGAAACCTCATGACACTAGATCAGCACCTAAACTCACACAACCACCCCAAATTAAAATAAAATGTCCTCCTGGTACATAATTATCACACTAACAGACTACCTCACCCCAGTATAGAGTGCAAACTAGGATAGACATTTAACCAATATAGAAGAATCAGAGACTATACACTAGAAGAGGATAACTGGGAGACAAATGACAGTTCAAACCCAGAGAGGAGAGACAGTCGTATGTTGGACATTTCAACAGAAGATAAGACATTTCCACAAATTACCAGAAAAGGTAAGGCTTTCTATGAAAAGGTGAGGAAAATAAGAAGCAGCCTAACCCTGGGTGAAAGAAGTGCAACTGCAGAGATAATCACAGTACACAGAACCTTGCAGCAGATCCGGAATGGATGACAAAACTCCAAACAGGTTATGAGGGCCGATCCTTGGCAGAATGAACTAATTTCTGACAGATACAGGAGGATTCTGTCTTTTTCTTATGCTTTGACAACATTTATTGCACTGACACGATGCAAAGTATTACTGAACAAATACAAACGGGAAGGTGTCTATTTTGTTAATGCTCAATCTTTCCCTTGTTTTTTAAACAAACAACATGACATCTTTACAAAGAAAAACAAGAAGAAGACAGTAACATTTTAAATTAGTATGTAATACTACATTCTAGTGAAATTGGGCTGAAAGTTAAGAAATATATATACACAACAAAGAACGTTAATCAAAATTAAGTTTGTTTTGATAACACCACAACAGGTCACCATTAATCAATGTTGTACTGTATAACTAAATTAAAATCACAACATACAGAAACCTCTCTATCTTGTTTACCACTGAGACGAACATTAATGAAAAAGCAGAAGTTTGTATAAATAATTGTTTTCCTTTTCTGTAGTTAAAAAGACTTTTTAATGAATGTTTGCTCTAAATATTTAGGAACATATTTGGTTTAGTTTTTGGATAAGTCCACAAAAATGTTCCCGATAGAGAAATGAGAAAATTAATACTTACTTCCATTGTTTCCAACCACAAAGTTTACATTGGATCCAAACTGAAAGGGCCCCAACATTGAATGGCACATGAAGTTCTTCAATTGGATGCTTTCAATTATCCCCACTTCCCCCGAAGTCTACAGAAATATCATGAAAATGACATAAATCAAATGCACAAAATTAATGAAAAAAAACTGAAAGTGAGTCACGTAGAATGAGAAATTAAAATGAGAACATGGTGATAAAATGGTAATGGTAACAAAAGTCACGGATACTTTTGTAGCCAAAACAGGACAACAAACAGATGGAAGGGCTTTAGGTGGTGATATATACAAACTACACAACAATATGAAAATTTATAGTTGGTGGTGTAATTCAGTCATAATGTAGTATTAAATGCAAATAGTTATCAAAATGCTTCACTTATCAAAGATAGTTTTAGGGTACATCTACACTGCATATTCCTTTCTGTGGCATGTAGAGTATATACACCACGGACACCCCTCCAGCATGGATATAAATAGCAGTGTAGACCAGGGGTCGGCAACTTTTGGCACGCGGCTCGCCAGGGTAAGCACCCTAGCGGGCCGGGCCAGTTTATTTACCTGCTGACACGGCAGGTTCGGCCGATCGCGGCCCCCACTCGCAACCACAAAACCACTGGCTGCGGTTCACCGTCCCGGGCCAATGGGGGCGGCAGGAAGTGGCGCGGGCGAGGGATGTGCTGGCTGCGGCTTCCCGCCGCCCCCATTGGCCCGGGACGGCGAACCGCAGCCAGTGGGGGCCGCGATCGGCCGAACCTGCCGCGTCAGCAGGTAAATAAACTGGCCCGGCCCACTAGGGGGCTTACCCTGGCGAGCCGCGTGCCAAACTTTGCCGACCCCTGGTGTAGACGATGAGTCACCGTGTAGGTGAATAAAGACACTTCCTGAACCCTGTGTGTATGCACCTGAATATGTACCCTAAAGGACTCTCTACCTGCCCACACAGTGCCTCCCTATGTACACTGCCATTTTTAGCAGTGTAGTGTCCTGCTGTTCGAGTCTTTCCCCACAGCAGGGAGGCAGTGGGGAAAGGCGCCAGCAGCTCCCCACTTCTGGGGACACGTGTACCTACACACAGCAGTGTGGATGCAGCCAGCTTTTCACTGTGGCGTGTAGGTACACAAGAGGTATTCAGTGTATATATAGCCTTAGTTTTTTCCCTTTAAGTTATCGAGTTATGAACATCTTACACAGCATGCTTTTATTATTTAGCTTCCATGTGGTATAATATTCTTCATACACCATATAGATTTTTTATTTTCTTTTTTTGAATAATCTTTACTCTTTTTAAACAACTTTCAAAGTTGGGAAGACGGAGCTGAATTTAGAAGCAGAAGGGATAATCCAGTGGCAAAATGTTGATATATATTTTGTTAGAAAGTTTTTAGGGTAAAGCCAAAGCTTTGGGAATGCAATACTCATTTCTCTGCACTTTTGTTTCCTAGAAACAAATAATTGTTTTAAGCATATATAAAGGCCACCTGTAACTTGAGTTCTTACATCAGACAACACTGCATTTGAAGAACATTTCTTCTTAAAGCATTTTTTCTTAAAATATTTATCTCGTTATGACTCAACTACTCTAGAGAGCAATAAGGATGGCATTTATCCTCATTTTATTTTAAATTAGCACTTACACAAAAAATATATTTCAAAAATATGATTATATTTTGATGGTGTCACAAAGTATTTGGGATATGTTTAACAAGCTACAGTGGCTCCAACTGCTCCTTCCGGGTCACTCATTTATCTTTTAAATACTTCCCTCCCACCCACCCCCCACTTTTGTGCAACATAAAAATCACAACTTGCCCAACATATCTGGTTAGTTTTTGGATGACTAACCAAACATTTTATTTCCTTAACTAGGTTGCCTATGTTTTTTGCCCTCAGAAGTAGTCTTATTATATAATGCAACTGACTGTGGTTGCCAGTGCAATTTATGATTTTAATTTTAAACAATGCTTAGTTGCCATGAGTATGTATTGCACAAATTATTAAAGTTACATTTAAAAATAGTACTCTTTACTGTCTATTCCAAAGGACAACTGGGGACTGCAACAGGCTGTGGAATTTACAAAAGGATCAAAACAGAATGCTTCAAGAAATTGTGCATCTGAAGCCAAAGAACAGATCATTATGGTTGATAGCACCCTAAAAAATTATTCCAGAAGAAAAATGTTTCCTCAAATGTAGTAGAGGACAACTGAAGAAGATATGATAGAAACATCACTGGTAGCTTTATTTTCATATTGTTCCTTCTGCAGCCTACATGCAAGACACATTGCTTTACAATCAACCTGACTCAAACAGCACAAAGAAAGAAGAAGTGGGACCGCTAAACACCGAGGATGGAGTGGAGGTTAAGGATAATCTAGGCATGGCCCAATATCTAAACAAATACTTTGCCTCAGTCTTTAATGAGGAGGTTAGAAATAATGGTAGGATGACAAATGGGAATGAGAGTATGGAGGTAGATATTACCACATCCGAGGTAGAAGCCAAACTCGAACAGCTTAATGGGACTAAATCAGGGGGCCCAGATAATCTTCATCCAAGAATATTAAAGGAACTGGCACATGAAATTGCAAGCCCATTAGCAAGAATTTTTAATGAATCTGTAAACTCAGGGGTTTTACCGTATGACTGGAGAATTGCTAACATAGTTCCTATCTTTAAGAAAGGGGAAAAAAGTGATCCGGGCAACTACAGGCCTGTTAGTTTGACATCTGTAGTATGCAAGGTCTTGGAAAAAATGTTGAAGGAGAAAGTAGTTAAGGACATTGAGGTCAACGGTAATTGGGACAAATTACAACATGGTTTTACAAAAGGTAGATCGTGCCAAACCAACCTGATCTCCTTCTTTGAGAAGGTAACAGATTTTTTAGACAAAGGAAATGCAGTGGATCTAATTTACCTTGATTCAGTAAGGCATTCGATATGGTTCCACATGAGGAATTATTAGCTAAATTGGAAAAGATGGGGATCAATATGAAAATTGAAAGGTGGATAAGGAACTGGTTGAAGGGGAGACGACAACGAGTCGTACTGAAAGATGAACTGTGAGGCTGGAGGGAGGTTACTAGTGGAGTTCCTCAGGGATCGGTTTGGGGACCAATCTTATTTAATCTTTTTATTACTGACCTTGGCACAAAAAGTGGGAATGTGCTAATAAAGTTTGCGGATGACCCAAAGCTGGGAGGTATTGCCAATACAGAGACGGACTGGGATATCATACAGGAAGATCTGGATGACCTTGTAAACTGGAGTAATAGTAATAGGATGAAATTTAATAGTGAAAAGTGCAAGGTCATGCATTTAGGGATTAATAACAAGAATTACTGTTATAAGCTGGGGACGCATCAGTTGGAAGTAACAGAGGAGGAGAAGGATCTCGGAGTATTGGTTGATCACAGGATGACTATGAGCCGCCAATGTGATATGGCCGTGAAAAAACCTAATGCGGTCTTGGGATGCATCAGGCGAGGTATTTCCAGTAGAGATAAGGAGGTGTTAGTACTGTTATACAAGGCACTGCTGAGACCTCATCTGGAATACTGTGTGCAGTTCTGGTCTCCCATGTTTAAGAAGGATTAATTCAAACTGGAATAGGTACAGAGAACGGCTACTAGGATGATCCGAGGAATGGAAAGCCTGTCTTATGAAAGAAGACTCAAAGAGCTTGGCTTGTTTAGCCTAACCAAAAGAAGGCTGAGGGGAGATAGGATTGCTCTCTACAAATATATCAGAGGAATAAATACCAGGGAGGGAGAGGAATTATTTAAGCTCAGTACCAATGTGCACACAAGAACAAATGGATATAAATTGGACATCAGGAAGTTTAGACTTGAAATTAGATGAAGGTTTCTAACCATCAGAGGAGTGAAGTTCTGGAACAGCCTTGCAAGGGGAGCAGTGGGGGCAAAAGACATATCTGGCTTCAAGACTAAGCTTGATAAGTTTATGGAGGGGATGGTATGATGGGATAGCTTAATTTTGGCAATTAATTGATATTTGACTATTAGCGGTAAATATACCCAATGGCCTATAATGGGATGTTAGATGGGGTGGGATCTGAGTTACTACAGAGAATTCTTTCCTGGGTGTCTGGCTGATGAGTCTTGCCCATATGCTCAGGGTTTAGCTGATCGCCATATTTGGGGTCGGGAAGGAATTTTCCTCCAGGGCAGATTGGCAGAGGCCCTGTGGGTTTTTCGCCTTCCTCTGCACCGTGGGGCAAGGGTCACTTGCTGGAGGATTCTCTGCACCCTGAAGTCTTTAAACCATGATTTGAGGACTTCAATAGCTCAGACATAGGTTAGGGGTTTGATACAGGAGTGGGTGGGTGAGATTCTGTGGCTTGCGTTGTGCAGGAGGTCAGACTAGATGATCATAATGGTCCCTTCTGACCTTAAAGTCTATGATATATTTATACCAGTTTGCTTATTTACTCTTTTTTAAAACTGTCATTTCTAACAGGACACACATCTTACCGACTGCGAACTGGAATTACTGTCAGACTGCAACTGTGAACGTTCTTCTTCATCAAGCTCATCATTAGATTCATCTGTGTATTCTTGTCTTGGCCTTTTGTGGAGTCCAGGTTCTGAAAAGCTTTCCTCTTTTCTCTTACCCATAAGTACTGAAAAAAGTATGTAAATTGTAAGTTCCAGTTAGCTAAATGAAAAATATCACAGATTGTAACACACAGGTCTATATCGACGTAAAAATATGGATGATCACAAAGAGCAAACTGACAGAATCAGCCCACTTTTGAAGCAATATTGACAAGTCCCAGTAAAACAAAGTGAAAATTAAGTCAGACAAAAAGAAAAATTTTTGAAAACCTAAAGCTGAGCAAACCCAACAGAGGCATCAGTGCTGTTACAATTATGGTAATGATGAAAATTGGACTATAAATGGATAGCTCCTATTCAACTTAAGAGGTTTGGTTATGACACTAACCAAGTACACATTGTACTGGAATTTATTTATTACAAGAGTACCAAAGTATGGTTAGCACTACACAAAGCATGGGGGGGAAGCACACTTCTGCATCAAGAAGGAACAATAAAGCTTCAATCATGAAAACACTCATGCACATATTTAATTGTACGTATCTAAGCATTCCCACTAACTTCAGTGGGTCTGCCCAGTAAGTAAAACTAAGCCTGTGCAGAAGTCCTTGCAAGATCCGGAAATGTCAACAGAAATGTCAACAGTTTCAAAATAATTCTCCAATGTTAAAAGATTTCTAACCGGTTAAGTTCTTCTACTCAAGCTCTCAACTTTGTATGCCACAGGATTTACTTGAAAAATACCTTTCATGCACATACAGCAAGGGCACAATTCTACAAGTTGCTAAACACCTTGTGCAAGGTGCTTAGAAGCCCTCAACACTGAAGTCAACAGGTGTTAAGAACACTCAGTACTCACCTCTACAGGATAAAGCACTACCTGGCAGACAATGAGTAGTTTTAGATTTTAATAAAATACAAAATTACCAGTCTTAAAGAATTTAACATATCCAAAGTTAACAGAGCAAGTGAAGTTACTCAGCACGTGAGGCTCGAGAAAGAGAAATCCCAAGTGCATACAAGTGGCTCTGTCATTAGACCATTAAGACACTTGACAAGTTTACAGACAACGCAGAGGCTATGCTGAAAGCCATATTCACACACAGCCTAAGGACAACAAAATAGTATCAAGGAGGCCTTACACCAGGGTTACATCTGTTCCATCCTACTTCCTGTTTGACTGAAGAGAGAAAAGACAACAGATAAAGGCAGAAAACGGTAAAATCACCTCACCTGCTATCAGTAAGAAAGCCGGGCTTACTTTGTCATTGCTGAGACAAAGCCCCCTTTCATACATTTCTGAAATGAACCTGACACAGGTTTTAGATGTTGTGTAGAATATAATATTAGAGAATTAGCATTAACTTAAGTTTGGTTAAAGAAATATGTGTTGTAAAGAAAAACATATGCCAGTGTTATTTCAGAAATTAGTGTCTAGGAGAACCCGCATGCAAGGGAAAAACTGTTGATCAGCAAGAAGGAGCGAAGATATAGGGAGAAAAGGCTTCGGTAAATCTTATCTGAATTAAGACTGGAAATAAAGGTGAATTATCTCAAATTGTTTTTAGATGAAGTAGATAATTGGCAATGACATCACTTGTTTGTTAAAGGGTATTAAAAAGTAAGGGTTCATTGCTAATACCTGCCTGACCAAGTTGAATCTGACCAATATGGTCTAAGCACTCCTAGTTTAGCCCATTTGTAAATATCTTGATCAAATGTTTATAAATGTTTTATATTACTATTTGGACATAGTAAATTACTTATTTTGACTTTTTAGTCATGTTTAGAGCAACTGTATAAATATTATTTGGCCTGTGGATTTAATAAAGGAATTTATGGTTAAACTGGTGTTGTGATAATACACTGCATAAATAATAATTAAGGCCAAGATTTTGTCATGGACATTTTTAGTAAAAGTCACAGACAGAGCATGGGCAATAAAGAAAAATTAATGGAAAATACTAAAAATATCCATGACAAAATGGGAAGCTGCTGGGCAGCTGCAGGGCGTGGGAGGCTGGGAGCTCTAGGGGCCCCTACCACTATGGGGACTCGGAGCTCCAGGGTCCCTCTCCACCTGCGGGGAGCTGCTGGGATCCATCTACTGCCCGTGGGGGTCAGGAGCAGTGGGGATCCCCCTGCCGCTTTGGGGGCTGCGGAGTACTCCCGCTGTCCATGGTGGTTCAGAGCTCGGCGGCCCCGCTACCTGAGGTGGCAGGGGTACCCTGCAGCTCCCAGCTACCGAAGTCACGGAGGTCTTTGGAAGTCACAGAATCCATGACTTCTGCGACCTCTGTGACAAAATCGTAGCCTTAATAATAATTCTAGCATGCTGTAATCAAGTAAAGATTAGGGCTGAGATTTTCAACGTCACCATTAATTTTTATGGGAACTGAGCTGACCAATTCCTTTAGGCACCTTTGAAAATCGCACACTGTGTCTAAGAGACAAACAAGTGTCACAATTTAATTATGATATTTTCCTATGGAAATTATAAGCAATATAACTGTGAGTAATGAAACTTTTAAGACTAACATTAATGAAAAGAAACAAAGAATACAGCTAAACTGGTTAATTTTCATTACTGAGGCCTCATCTATTCAGGAGATTAGCTCTGATTCATCAGTCAGTGGACAGTAACCAGTGTCATGACCAAATTTGTCCTGCAGATATGGAAATATTAAAAAAGAAATGATATTTTTCCTTCAAAGAGTAGAATACTTTACATCCCAAATGAAAGTGTAATAACATGGACTGAATGATCATCACACTGTTCACTTCAGCCACTATAATTGATGACAGTATTTAGACAGTATTTGGTCCTGCCATGAGGGCAGGGGACTGGACTCGATGACCCCTCGAGGTCCCTTCCAGTCCTAGAATCTATGAATCTATGAATAGCAATTTAGAGTGGATTTTCCTTGGGGAGGTAGAGGAAAGTGTGGAAATTCTCTCTACTCACCCTTTTGTTACCAGAATTATTTGTTCCATGGCTCTGAACATTCAGTAGCTGTCTTGCTACAGTATATTTCTTTCCCTCCCTCCCATATATTTCTGAAGTGATCTTTCACTAAGTATAACAATACACTATTCGCCTTCATCGGCAACTCTTGAGTTTTCAGTGGCTTCTCCCTTATTCTATCCTTTTCTGGTGATTTTACAAATAATTGGAAAGTTATAAATGGAGCACCAGAAAGAAATAACCATTCTTTGTCCTAATGGTAAAAAAAAAAACCACATCACTTCTCACTATCTGTTTTCCCTTTATTCCCCTTAAAACCTATAAACCAACTACATTCAAAACTTCTTGCTTAAACAACCCTTTCAGCGGACAGGGGGCTGCAGACAGGGAAGTTTGAGAGGGAGGCTTACGATGGTTAGGAAGACCCGTAACACCTGTGCCAGCACTGCTTCTGTCTCCTCCACCTGCGCCTGTAGCCAGACAGAGCGCCTGAGCATGGATGCTTCTACCCAGATCCTGGTGTGGTTTTGCAGAGACTGTAACTTGCAATTTCCACTTACTGATATCCAGGCTGGGGGGACCATCCAATGTGAAAGGTGTCTGCTGGTGGAATCTCTCAGGCAGCAGGTGGGAGAGCTACAGGAGGAGGTGGCTAGGTTGAGGAGCATCCGAATCCACGAGCAATTCCTGGACAGTGTCCATGTGGAGACAGCTGAGGTAGCTGTCCCAGTACACAGGACTGCTGATACACCACTGGTGGAGGAGGAGATGGCTCAGGATGGACACTGGCAGCTGGTTACTTCTGGCAGCAGGCAGTGCTCCATCCCTGCTCCGAACCCTCCCGCCATGGTAATAGGTAACCGTTATGCTCTTCTTGATACAGGAAAGAAGGAATCACTCCCTACAGTAAAGGAGGAGAAGCCTCGTACCCCTAAAGCTGGGAGGTCCGCTGCCACCACTGCGAATAGGAAACGTAGGGTAGTGGTGGTCGGAGACTCTCTGCTGAAGGGGACGGAGGCGCCCTTCTGTCACCCTGACATTTCATCTCGGGAGGTATGCTGCCTGCCGGGAGCCCGTATCCGAAATGTTACGGAGGCATTGTCGAGGATTGTCCAGCCCTCTGACTACTACCCCATGCTACTCATCCATGTGGGCACAAATGATACTGCGAGGTGTGACACTGAGCAGATCAAGAGTGACTACAGGGCTCTGGGAGTACGGGTGAAGGAGTTTGGAGCGCAGGTGGTATTCTCTTCGATTCTTCCTGTCAAAGGTAGGGGCCTGGGCAGAGACAGATGCATCATGGAGGTGAATGTCTGGCTGCGAAGATGGTGTCGCCAGGAGGGCTTTGGCTTCCTTGACCACGGGATGCTATTCGAGGAAGGACTGCTAGGCAGAGATGGCGTTCACCTTCCGAGGAACATGGTAAGTGGGGAACATGGAGACCTGGGAGATGGGTCGGAAACAAGAGGGAGTGTGGGCTATAATGGCAGAGAGAAAGGAGGGTCAGGGCAAAACTGGGAGGCAAGATCGAACCAGTATCTTAGATGCCTATATACAAATGCGAGAAGTATGGGTAATAAGCAGGAAGAACTGGAAGTGCTAATAAATAAATACTACTATGACATTGTTGGCAACACAAACTTGGTGGGATAATACACATGATTGGAATGTTGGTGTGGATGGGTACAGCTTGCTCAGGAAGGATTGACAGGGGAAAAAGGGAGGAGGTGTTGCCTTATATATTAAAAATGTACACACTTGGACTGAGGTGGAGATGGACATAGGAGATGGAAGTGTTGAGAGTCTCTGGGTTAGGCTAAAAGGGATAAAAAACAAGGGTGATGTCATGCTAGGAGTCTACTACAGGCCACCTAACCAGGTGGAAGAGGTGGATGAGGCTTTTTTTAAACAACAAAATCATCCAAAGCCCAAGATTTGGTGGTGATGGGGGACTTCAACTATCCAAATATATGTTGGGAAAATAACACAGCGAGGCACAGACTATCCAACAAATTCTTGGACTGCATTGCAGACAACTTTTTATTTCAGAAGGTTGAAAAAGCTACTCGGGGGAAGCTATTCTAGACTTGATTTTAACAAATAGGGAGGAACTCACTGAGAATTTGAAAGTAGAAGGCAGCTTGGGTGAAAATGATCATGAAATCATAGAGTTTGCAATTCTAAGGAAGGGTAGAAGGGAGTACAGCAAAACAGAGACAATGGATTTCAGGAAGGCGGATTTTGGTAAGCTCAGAGAGCTGATAGGTAAGGTCCCATGGGAATCAAGACTGAGGGGAAAAACAACTGAGGAGAGTTGGCAGTTTTTCAAAGGGACACTATTAAGGGCCCAAAAGCAAGCTATTCCACTGGTTAGGAAAGATAGAAAATGTGGCAAAAGACCACCTTGGCTTAACCACGAGATCTTGCATGATCTAAAAAATAAAAAGGAGTCATATAAAAAATGGAAACTAGGACAGATTACAAAGAATGAATATAGGCAAACACAGGAATGCAGGGGCAAGATTAGAAAGGCAAAGGCACAAAATGAGCTCAAACTAGCTACGGGAATAAAGGGAAACAAGAAGACTTTTTATCAATACATTAGAAGCAAGAGGAAGACCAAAGACAGGGTAGGCCCACTGCTTAGTGAAGAGGGAGAAATAGTAACAGGAAACTTGGAAATGGCAGAGATGCTTAATGACTTCTTTGTTTCGGTCTTCACCGAGAAGTCTGAAGGAATGCCTAACATAGTGAATGCTAATGGGAAGGGGGTAGGTTTAGCAGATAAAATAAAAAAAGAACAAGTTAAAAATCACTTAGAAAAGTTAGATGCCTGCAAGTCACCAGGGCCTGATGAAATGCATCCTAGAATACTCAAGGAGCTAATAGAGGAGGTATCTGAGCCTCTAGCTATTATCTTTGGAAAATCATGGGAGACGGGAGAGATTCCACAAGACTGGAAAAGGGCAAATATAGTGCCCATCTATAAAAAGGGAAATAAAAACAACCCAGGAAACTACAGACCAGTTAGTTTAACTTCTGTGCCAGGGAAGATAATGGAGCAAGTAATTAAGGAAATCATCTGCAAACACTTGGAAGGTGGTAAGGTGATAGGGAATAGCCAGCATGGATTTGTAAAGAACAAATCGTGTCAAACCAATCTGATAGCTTTCTTTGATAGGATAACGAGCCTTGTGGATAAGGGAGAAGCTGTGGATGTGGTATACCTAGACTTTAGTAAGGCATTTGATACGGTCTCGCATGATATTCTTATCGATAAACTAGGCAAATACAATTTAGATGGGGCTACTATAAGGTGGGTGAATAACTGGCTGGATAACTGTACTCAGAGAGTTGTTATTAATGGTTCCCAATCCTGCTGGAAAGGCATAAGGAGTGGGGTTCCGCAGGGGTCTGTTTTGGGACCGGCTCTGTTCAATATCTTCATTAACGACTTAGATATTGGCATAGAAAGTACGCTTATTAAGTTTGCGGATGATACCAAACTGGGAGGGATTGCAACTGCTTTGGAGGACAGGGTCATAATTCAAAATGATCTGGACAAATTGGAGAAATGGTCTGAGGTAAACAGGATGAAGTTTAACAAAGACAAATGCAAAGTGCTCCACTTAGGAAGGAACAATCAGTTTCATACATACAGAATGGGAAGAGACTGTCTAGGAAGGAGTACAGCAGAAAGGGATCTAGGGGTTATAGTTGACCACAAGCTAAATATGAGTCAACAGTGTGATGCTGTTGCAAAAAAAGCAAACGTGATTCTGGGATGCATTAACAGGTGTGTTGTGAGCAAGACACGAGAAGTCATTCTTCCACTCTACTCTGCGCTGGTTAGGCCTCAACTGGAGTATTG
This sequence comes from Emys orbicularis, assembly GCF_028017835.1. NCBI lineage: Eukaryota > Metazoa > Chordata > Testudines > Emydidae > Emys > Emys orbicularis. The sequence continues at coordinate 26,421,794 of NC_088685.1, read as the reverse complement.
TGTCCAGTTCTGGGCACCGCATTTCAAGAAAGATGTGGAGAAATTGGAGAGGGTCCAGAGAAGAGCAACAAGAATGATTAAAGGTCTTGAGAGCATGACCTATGAAGGAAGGCTGAAAGAATTGGGTTTGTTTAGTTTGGAAAAAAGAAGACTGAGGCCTGGTCTACACTATGACTTTAATTCGGATTTAGCAGCGTTAAATCGAATTAACCCTGCACCCGTCCACACAACAAAGCCATTTATTTCGAAATAAAGCGCTCTTAAAATCTATTTCTGTACTCCACCCCGACGAGTGGAGTAGCGCCAAAATCGATTTTGTCATTTTGAATTAGGGTTAGTGTGGCCGCAATTCGATGGTATTGGCCTCCGGGAGCTATCCCACAGTGCACCATTGTGACCGCTCTGGACAGCAATCTGAACTCGGATGCACTGGCCAGGTAGACAGGAAAAGCCCCGCGAACATTTGAATTTCATTTCCTCTTTGCCCAGCGTGGAGAGCACAGGTGACCACAGATAGCTCATCAGCACAGGTAACCATGCAGGCCGATAATCGAAAAAGAGCACCAGCATGGACCGTACAGGAGGTACTGGATCTGATCGCTATATGGGGAGAGGATTCAGTGCTAGCAGAACTTCGTTCGAAAAGACGAAATGCCAAAACTTTTGAAAAAATGTCCAAGGGCATGATGGAGAGAGGCCACAATAGGGACTCAGATCAGTGCCGCGTGAAAGTCAAGGAGCTCAGACAAGCCTATCAAAAAACAAAGGAAGCAAACGGTCGCTCCGGGTCAGAGCCGCGGACATGCCGCTTCTACGCCGAGCTGCATGCAGTTCTGGGGGGGCTGCCACCACTACCCCACCTCTGACCGTGGATTCCGAGGCGGGGATAATCTCATCAGCTGCACCTGAGGATTCTGCGGACGGGGAAGAGGAGGAGGAGGAGGACGAGCTTGCGGAGAGCACCCAGCACTCCGTTCTCCCCAACAGCCAGGATCTTTTTCTCAGCCTGACTGAAGTACCCTCCCAACCCAGTATCCAAGACCACGACCCCATGGAAGGGACCTCAGGTGAGTTTACCTTTTAAAATATAAAACTTGTTTTAAAAGCAAGCGTTTTTTAATGATTACTTTGCCCTGAGGACTTGGGATGCATTCGCGGCCAGTACAGCTACTGGAAAAGTCTGTTAATGTGTCTGGGGATGGAGCGGAAATCCTCCAGGGACATCTCCATGAAGCTCTCCTGGAGGTACTCCAAAAGCCTTGCCACAAGGTTTCTGGGCAGTGCAGCCTTATTCCATCCTCCATGGTAGGACACTTGACCGCGCCATGCTTGCAGCAAGTAATCTGGTATCATTGCATGACAAAGCCTGGCAGCGTATGGTCCCGGTGTTTGCTGGCATTCAAGCAACATCCGTTCTTTATCTCGCTGTGCAATCCTCAGGAGAGTGATATAGCTCATGGTAACCTGGTTGAAATACGGGAATTTAATTAAGGGGACAGAGGTGGCCGTTCCTACTGGGCTGTTTGCCTGTGGCTGAAAAGAAATCCTTCCCTGCAGTTAGCCAAGCGCGGGGGGGGGGGGGCGGTATTGGCCCAGAGCTTTTCGCGTTTGGCTAGCAGGGATCTTCCCTGATACCAGCCACACGGTGGGGGGAGGGGTAAAGCGATCATCCCAGAGAATTGGATGGGGGGGGTTAGTTTGTTTTCTGCTGCTGAAGGTTAACAGGAAAACCGCAGCACTCAACGGGCTTTGCTTGGTATGTGGGAAAGGAGGGCGCAGAAGCCGAAAGACAATGGCTTACCATGGCCGCATGCAAGCCGAATTCTGTTGCCCGGACCTGCGTCTGTGATCTCTAGCAGCAAAGCCACAGGCACTCAATATTAAGAGGCAAAATGCGACCTTGCACAGAAATCACATGTGCTATGTAATGTGAATAGTGTTGGTCACCGTGAAAGAGTATAAGCATTGTTCTGCAAAATGTATCTTTTTAAAAAATTCTCTCCTTTTTTCCCTCCCTCCAGCAGCTGCAAATTCTTCAAGCCTCCCTCCTCCGTCCCGAAGGCTATCTCAGATAAGGCGTCGGAAAAAGAAGACGCGAGACAATATGTTCGCAGAAATCATGGACTCCACCCGCAGTGAAAGAGCTCATCTGAATGAGTGGAAGGACACGGTTTCAAAGTATAGGAAAGAAGCCAGTGAACGTGAGGACAGGAGGGACCAACGTGAGGACAGGAGGGATGCTCAAGATGAGAGGTGGCGGCAGGAAGATCAGAGGAGGCAGGATGCAACGCTGGGGCTGCTGCGTGAGCAAACAGACATGCTCCGGCGTCTGGTGGAGCTTCAGGAACGGCAGCAGGATAACAGTGCCGCTACAGCCCCTGTATAACCCCCCTCCCTCCTCACCATGTTCCGTAGCCTCCTCACCCAGACGTGTAAGAACGCGTGGGGGGGAGGCTCCGTACACCTTCCCATTCCACCCCAGTGGACAGCCCAAGCAAAAGGCTGTCATTTTTTTAACCTTTTTTTAGTGGCCTTTTCCTTCCCGCCGATCCTCCTCTCAAACCCCACCGGGGTTCCCTCCCTCTTTTTATAATCAATTAATAAAGAATAAATGATTTTTAAACGATAGTGACTTTATTTCGTTTGAAAGCAAGCTGGGGGAAGGGGGAGGGTGGGTTCCTTACAGAGAATGAGTCAATAAAGGGGGCGGGTTTTCATGAAGGAGAAACAAACAGAAATTTCACACTGTAGCCTGGCCAGTCATGAAACTGGTTTTCAAAGCTTCTCTGATGCACAGCGCTTCCTGGTGTGCTCTTCTAATCGCCCTGGTGTCTGGCTGCGCGTAATCAGCAGCCAGGCGATTTGCCTCAGCCTCCCACCCTGCCATAAAGGTCTCCCCCTTACTTTCACAGAGATTGTGGAGCACACAGCAAGCAGAAATAACAATGGGGATATTGGTTTGGCTGAGGTCTGAGCGAGTCAGTAACGATCGCCAGCGACCTTTTAAACGGCCAAATGCACATTCTACCACCATTCTGCACTTGCTCAGCCTGTAGTTGAACAGTTCCTGACTCCTATCCAGGCTGCCTGTGTATGGCTTCATGAGCCATGGCATTAAGGGGTAGGCTGGGTCCCCAAGAATAACTATTGGCATTTCAACATCCCCAACGGTTATTTTCTGGTCCGGGAAGTAAGTCCCTTGCTGCAGCCGTTTAAACAGAGTAGTGTTCCTGAAGACGCGAGCATCATGAACCCTTCCCGGCCAGCCCACGCTGATGTTGGTGAAACGTCCCTTGTGATCCACAAGTGCTTGCAGCACCATTGAAAAGTACCCCTTGCGGTTTATGTACTGGGTACCCTGGTGCTCCGGTGCCAAGACAGAGATATGGGTTCCATCTATCGCCCCACCACAGTTAGGGAATCCCATTGCAGCAAAGCCATCCACTATGACCTGCACATTTCCCAGAGTCACTACCTTTCGTAGCAGCACCTCAGTGATTGCTTTGGCTACTTGCATCACAGCACCCCCCACAGTAGATTTGCCCACTCCAAATTGATTCCCGACTGACTGGTACCTGTCTGGCATTGCAAGCTTCCACAGGGCTATCGCCACTCGCTTCTCAACTGTGAGGGCTGCTCTCATCTTGGTATACTGGCGTTTCAGGGCAGGGGACAGCAAGTCACAAAGTTCCATGAAAGTGCCCTTACGCACGCGAAAGTTTCGCAGCCACTGGGAATCGTCCCACACCTGCAACACTATGCGGTCCCACCAGTCTGTGCTTGTTTCCCGGGCCCAGAATCGGCGTTCCATGGATAGAACCTGCCCCATTAACAACATGATCTCCAAAGCACCGGGGCCCGCGGTTTGAGAGAATTCTGTGTCCGTGTCCATGTCCATGTCCATGTCCTCATCACGCTTGTCGCTGCGCTGCCGCCGCCACCGCCTCCTCGCCTCGTTTTTCTGGTCCTGGCTCAGCATAAACTGCACGAGAACGCGCGAGGTGTTTACAATGTTCATGACTGCTGTCTTGAGCTGAGCGGGCTCCATGCTTGCCGTGGTATGGAGTCTGCAGTGTTCACCCAGGAAAAAAGGGGCGAAATGGTTGTCTGCCGTCCGTTGCTTTCATGGAGGGAGGGAGGGGTGAGGCTGTACCCAGAACCACCTGCGACAATGTTTTTTGCCCCATCAGGCACTGGGATCTCAACCCAGAATTCCAATGGGCGGGGGAGACTGCGGGAACTATGGGATAGCTATGCGATAGCTACCCACAGTGCAACGCTCCAGAAATCAACGCTAGCCCCGGTACATGGACGCACACCGCCGAATTAATGTGCTTAGTGTGGCCACATACATTCGACTTTATACAATCTGTTTCCCCAATTTGAATTATATACATTCGGATTAATCCCGTAGTGTAGACATACCCTAAGGATAGAACAAGAAGCAATGGGCTTAAACTGCAGCAAGGGAGGTTTAGGTTGGACATTAGGAAAAAGTTCCTAACTGTCAGGGTGGTTAAACACTGGAATAAACTGCCTAGGGAGGTTGTGGAATCTCCATCTCTGGAGATATTTAAGAGTAGGTTAGATAAATGTCTATCAGGGATGGTCTGGACAGTATTTGGTCCTGCCATGAGGGAAGGGGACTGGACTCAATGACCTCTCGAGGTCCCTTCCAGTCCTAGAATCTATGAATCAACCCCCCACGGCTCCAACTAGAAGAGTTTCCCATTCCTCCTGACCTTGTGTACTTGTCAATCCTAAAACTGTCGCATATTGTCTATCTGGAAAGCACACAACACAATGTGAGTACTACAATGAACAAACATGTGAACCCTGTTTGCCTGGTCCCTGGAACTGCCCCTCACAAAAATATACTAGAGCTCTGAAGACCATGCTAACAGATCCCTCTGTTGCAAGTTACCGTGTTTTGTCCAATTACAGAATGGTTTTCAGATTTTGCAGACCACTTCCATTGGAGTGATCTGGTACTCCAGTACAAAGACTACAGTTTATCATGCTGACCAGTATTGTCTCATTGTTTATGTATACCCCCTTGTCTTTAGCGTAACAAAACAGAATTTCAAGGGGTGACTTGATTACAATCTATGAATATCTACACAGGGAAGAAATATACAATAATGGGTTCTTCAGTCTAGCACAGAAAGATAGAACACAATCCAATGGGTGGAAATTGAAGCCAGATAAATTTAAGCTGGAAATAGAGCATAAATGTTTAATGGTGAGAGTAATTAACCAATGGAACAATTTACAAGGGTCATGGTGTATTCTCCATCACTGACAGTTCTGAAATCAAGACTGGATGTTTTTTCTAAAGATAGGCTCTAACTGAAACGGGCATTAGTATTAGGCAGTCCTGTGTTACAAAGGTGGTCACGTCTGGCCTTGGAAGCGCCGAGTCTGTCTGTTTTGCCTAGTCAGCTCTTCGGGACAGGGGCAGGGGCTGTCTTGTTCTGTGTTTAGCAAGCGCCGAGCGCAATGGGGTCCTTGGCCCCCAGGACTCACGAAAACCAGGATCTAGTTTACTGGCACCTGGGGTACAATACAACGCAACAGTTTTTGATACACTGGGAAGAGCCACGTTAGTGTGACCATGGGTGTCCCACGGCCACCCCCGGGGACATGGGGCTTTGCAGCCTGGCCACCAGGGACACCATCCTAACGCGCTGCCCAGGGGGGAACCCAGGCGACCCCCCCCCCCCCCTCTTCCATAAGGGCAGGGCGATTTGCCGGCGCTAGCTGCTGTGCCTGAGAGCCCCGCCCGGCCCGCGCACGCCGCGAGAAGAGGCTCCCCAGCCGCCCCTCTTACCTCGCAGGGAGGTGGGAGGGATTGCGAAGAAGGAACAGCCGGTATCGTTATGATCCGTTAAGATTTTAAACCCGCTCCGAGCCCCAGCGTTCGAATCCGCGCTGCCCCGGCTAGGCTGCAAGCATCCAGCGGCAGGCACCGGCCGGAAAGGGAAACCCTGGACCCCGCCCCTGAGTGCGCACGCGCGGCCCAAGCGGTTGCGCGCCCCGCCATCTTGCGGAGGCGTAGCCGCTTCCGGGAGGAAAGGTGGGAGGCTCCCGCGCCAAATACGAATCCGTCGCCGGGACTGAGTGATAGGGTGGGACGTCGCGGCGCCGCTGGCCCCGCAGGTGGGACCCCCTGTAGACTGGTTCGGATCCCAGCCCCCACCCCGCCTAGGCTGTTCTCTCCTCTCACCCCCCCGCCCCGGTTCGGTTCCCAGCCCCCACCTCGCCTGGGCTGTTCCCTCCTCTCACCCCCCCGCCCCGGTTCGGTTCCCAGCCCCCACCCCGCCTGGGCTGTTCCCTCCTCTCACGTCCCCGCTCGGGTTCGGTTCCCAGCCTCCACCCCGCCTAGGCTGTTCCCTCCTTTCATCCCTCGCCCCACCCGCGTTCGATTCGCAGCCCCCATCCAGCCTAGGCTGTTCCTTCCTCTCCGCCCCCCCGGCTCGGATCCCCCCCTTCTCACACTCACTCTCCTGCCACGCACGTCACATCCTGGTCTCCCTAAACTATCCAACCCCGTGTTGCATCCCAGTTGCTCCTGCTTAGCATCTTGGGGATGTGTGTTTGTATTCAGACCCTATCAAGACTGTTGCCTGCTTCCCACTGTGGGGACCTGAATTCCAGTCCTGGCCTTGCCTTGGCTCTTTGTGTCTCCTCTTTCCCTATCCACACTGCAGTTCTCCTCTTTCCCACCCTGCTGCCATTGCATCCCAGAAACCAGTACAGGAGCCCTGGATGCAGCGTAGCCTGTAGTCCCCTAAGGACCTAGTATCCGGAGTGAGCTGCAGGGGTTTAGTGGTGGCCCACCACGGATATTAATTGACGGCTCCTCCATGGAGCCAGGAGCACAGGCGCATGTATCTGGTGCAGTTCACAGAATTCCCTAACACTTGTCCTTTCTGCAGCAAGAGGGAGACTGTGGTGCACATCTGCATAAAGCAGAGGTCCCCAAACTGTGGGGTGCACCCCCTTAGGGGGTACAGAGGAACATTTGGGGGGTGCTGCAGGGCCCAGACCAGTCCCCACCAGGGGGTTGGGCAGGAGCACCACCAGCCCCGCCCCTAGCTCTGCACCTGGCCCCGGCCCCATCCATGGCTCCACACCCTGCTGCAGGCTCCGTTGCCTGCCCCCACCGCAGCCCCAGCCTTGGGCCCCTTACCCTGTCCATTTTCCCCTGCCCCTGAAGCCACAGATCCTCTCCCGGCTCCTGGGAGGGGGGCCGCGACCCTGAAAAGTTTGGGATACTCTACTCTAGTGGTCTTGAGGGGCTGAAATCTGACAAACCTCCTGCTGAGGTTCTGGGTGCACTTTTCCCCACACCTCATTTACCTCTATATCCCCACAAAGTCACAAGACCTCTTTGTCAATCTCCTGGCACTGGTCAAGATGACCATCCGTCACACTAGGAGGAGGAAGCTGGACGGGGGGGTGTCTCTGTAACTGGTTTACTTCTGGTCCCTTGTCTCGTACCTCTGAGCAAAGTTCCTTGGGCAGTGTCCACTGGCTCCCTGGACATTTTTGAGGAGCAGTGTGCATTGTTGAGTGTTCTCTGCTCTATTTCCTGTTCTAGTTCCCTGCTTTTTAACCCTGACCCTCCCTCCATTTTTGTTTGTTCATTTGTTGCCCCAAGACTTTAGTTGTGGCCTGGGTGAGTGGATAAACCTTTAGTTCTGGGTGGGCCATCCCAGTACCCACAATCATAGGTGCTGACTCTGTGGGTGCTCTGGGGCTGGAGCACCCACAGAAAAAAAAATAGTGGGTGCTCAGCACCCCCAGCCACAGCTGTTTGTTGGTGCCCCAAAACAGCTGATTGTAGGCTGGGGGAGGGGTCTGGGGGAGGGCAGTGAGCAGGTGAGGAAGAAGCGGAGTAAGGGCGGGGCCTGAGGGAATGGGTTGAAGGGGAGCCCTCAGGGCAGAGTGGGGGTGGAGCACCCCGGGGGGAAAAACTCAGTGCCTATGCCCACAATGGGTTCAGGATTTTAGTGGTTCTCTTCCCTTCCCCCCTCCAAAATTCACTAATGCTGAGAATACACATGGATTAGTAAAAGTATTGGTATTTTAAGGGCAGATGCAGCATTGCATGCAGCCTAACCAGCTAGTAGCATAGGGACTTAATGGTTTTATTCTTGTTTTACTTACAGAAAGAAAGAATTGCAAGTATTTAATCTTGTGCAACATATCTTTTTATATTTGAAGAGTAAGACTAAATTGCATAGAATGTGTTTTGTGTTTCATTTCATAAAACTTTTTCACTCTCTTTTGTCCCAGTGAAAACAAGAGGGTATCCCACAAATGGAATAGTAGTGGGTGATGCACTTTGGGAGCTTAGGTGTGTTAGCAAAGCTGTGTGATGTGATCTCAGGACTTGGAATACTAGTGAGGATTGTAGTTTAGAAGAAGTAATTGCAGAACTCTCCTGTGTGGGGAGATCTTAGTATGGGAAGGGCAGGGGAACTGCAGGGCAGAATTGAGGCGCATTGGCCAAGATTTCTTGGATAAATTTGCATAGTCAGATGACCTGTCTGAAGCAAACCATTAACTGTCATCAACTTTAAATTCATTTACTCATTTTAAGTACTCCTTTTGTTTTTGTTGAGTTAATTGTAATCATATAAAATGTTCATTGTTTATAGACTTACTTGCTCTAAACTTTTAAAGGCTGGTTTGTCCTGGACCTGATGTCAGTGACTGTATTGCAATTCACTTTTGTGGAAGCCAGATCAACTCCCTAAATTTTGTTGTTGTTTTTGTAATAACATCAACAGTGTTTTAGGGTGATTTACAGACATACAGAAAAATAAGGTCCAGCTGTGAAGATTTTACCTTCTCTAAGATATAGAAGGTGGGATGGGAGATTTGGTATAACTAAGGCCCCTGAAATAAAATCTGTTCAGGTGGGTCTTTGCAAAGAGCCCCATTCAAGACAGTACAGCTTTCTGCAAGATGGATTAGCACCTAAATCATTTAAATGACAAAAATACAAGAACCTCCAAAATGTATTATGGCATGTCTACCTACTTCAGCAACTAATATACTTTGTTTGAATCATGGAAAGGGAAAAATCACTTCCATAGTTATAAATTAATATTTTACTATGGTGTTGAGCAACATCAACTTATTTTTATTTTTCATTTTGTAAGTTGCCTTAGCCACATTTTTGTCTATATTGTTACTTTTGCATGTGTATGGAATTAGAAATACTTTTTGATGCATTTATCCTCCCTGTGCATTAATACAGATGTGCTATGTCATCATGGTACTAATAAACCAATTAACACAAAGGTTATAGGAAGCTATATAAGAAACATAGACTGATTTATAGGCAACAAATGGTAACATCAAAAGGGCTTTTTGCAAAGTGTTGTCTCGTTCACCTCCCAAAAAGCTGGAAGTCCCAGTTAGATGGTAAGAAGGTTAATTTACCCCCTGCAGAATGTTCTATTCAAGGCTTTTTATCTTTTAAAGGTAACAATTGGAAATATTAAAGTATTACTGTGGCAAAAAAGAATACTTCTGTGTAGTTTTAAAGCATCTTTTATCTAAGTATATACTGTTGAGGCTACTACTTAGCAAATGAGCATCTCTGAGGTCATGTCTACACAGCAACTAGACACCCGCCACTGCCCTGTACCAGTCACTTGATCTTGGGCTGCAGGATTCTTTCATTGCTGTGTAGACTTCTGGGCTTGGGCTGGAGTCTTGGTGCTAGGACCTTGCAAGGTGGGAGGATCCCAGAGCTTGGGTTCCAGCCCAAGCCCTGAAGTCTACACAGTAGTGGAACAGCTCCGCACCTCGAGTTGGTTGGCACAGGCCAGCCCCGGATGTCAGGGTAAACACAGCAACTAGAGTGGGGAAAATATCTCGGCTTCCCGTTTCTATTCTCTTGCCTGTGCTGTTCACATCAGTTTTCTTTACAGTGCAAGAGGTAGCCCAACACATAATTTTTATTTTTTTTCCAGATTTGCACTCCGATAGGGCCACTTAATTTCTTACAATGCCTGTTCTGGTATACAAAACTTCAGAAGCATAGCCATGCCAATGTATTTGACTTGTATTACTAGATACTCTCCAAATGTCCGTAGGGCACAAAAATGGTTAATATGTCATCAGCTCTTTACCAGCCAATTAATTAACTTCTGGGATTTCCCAGCAATTAGAAGCTTGCTTAATTAAGTGCTTGTCTCCTGAAGTTCTCAAGTCCTTAGAGAAAGGAAACCTACATTGTTGCTAAGGGGGATAGTTTTCTTCCCAGATGCAATACTACAATTTATCAGGCATGTGCTTTTTCTCTTGATAATTTTTCAAACAGCTATATTTATATTGGCTCGCACTGCAAAGCAACTGGTCACCTTACCATTATGTTTATGAAAAGAAACAGCAGCCTTTGGGCTTCAAAAGCCAGCAGAGAAACCCTTTGCTCAATAGCAAAAGTATCAATATCTAGTAATAAACTAAAGCAGAAATCTTTCAAAGGTCAAATGGTAATATTTCCAAGCTTGGATTCTTAAAGGTAGGAGTCTAATTAAATGACCTGATTGGGGCGGGGGGGAAAGGTGCTTAACCACCCAGAGCTGTGAGTGATTTCCCCAGAAACCTGCTTCAGTTCAAAGGAAACTGTATGTGCTCTGCACTTCTGAAAATCAGGCCACTTATTTGAGTGAATTAATACAGATTTAGGTGTTGCAAATTCCAAAGGCATGGACCATCTACTGGGAGAATGTAACCCCTGAAAACCAGTAGTAAGAAGTCCTTCAATTAGAACAACTTGTAATTCATGCAATGAGAGCAAGAGAAATGACTGATCAATTAGCTGAATCCCACGGCTTTATACTCCTATGTTAGTGTTGCATTAACACTGTTTCTCTGATAACCCTTTCCTGTGAAAGCCACATGCTCAAGAGGCCACTAGATGGCAGCATTCCTCATTCTCCATGGTTGTCTTCCTATTTGATACAATTTTGACCTACAGGGTCACGATTTGCTCTTGAGTAATGCAAAACTCTTTAAGCTCAATCATTTTTCTTAATGTGACAATGTAACCTGACTGCTGTCATTTCTACGAGAGATTTTCTTTATTTCAAAAGTAAAATAGACATGCATAAACCATTAACAAAAGTGATTTAAAAAAAACCAATTTCTATTCAAGTCTATTTCATATTGAAATGTAGAGAAATAAGCATAAGGAAAATGTATTCCTTCTCCTCCCAAGAGGAATAGATTGGCATTGAGGTGAAGAAATGGACACTAGCAAACAAGCAGGGTATAGGCAAAAGGCTGATATTTTAAGAGTGGCAAGGGATGAAAGTGAGAACAGCACAGGAAAGGAAGGCCAGTCAAGGCTGAAGGGGAGAGGAGTGAGCAAGGGGATGGGAAAGAGGAGGAGAAAACAGGAAGAAAAGGAAATCTGATAACAGGAAGGAATGAGGGAGGGGTTCAGGAAAGGGAGAATTTCCTGAGGTCTCTTCCAACCCTGATATTCTATGATTCTATGAATTTAGAGTTATAAGCAGAGAGAGAGTCAAAAGGAATGTACCCCACTTAATATACTGGGGTAGATCCTCAGCTGGTATAAATGATCCTAGTTCCGATGTGGAGCTGTGATCATTTCCACCAGCTGAGGATCTGTCCCAGTGTCTTTCTGGTTGCGGAGAAAAAGCACTATTTCCATAAAAGTAATTCTCAGATGTTAAACGGAAGTGGGAACTTCAAGAAGAAATAAAGGAGTATGAATTTCAAAGTCTCACCCTCACTTTTGGATAGAAAGACACAATGGCATGTATCCGTGCTCTTTTTTGTAGTTGAACCGAAATACGTTTATTCATAGAAATCTGAATTTTCTGTGAGAAAGGATTGGGGCCGTAGATGTTCAGTTATCGTGGAAAGTGAGAAAGAGGCACTTAAGATGTAGATGAAAGTGATTTCTTAAACTAGACACTTTTACCATTCTGTTCAGACAGCACTGTAGCCTGTTTATAATAAAAGTTGTCCTACAAGCAGCTCATCCATTAAACAAGGGGGTCTATAAACTTAAGTCTCTAAATATTTGGATGGCTTGATTGTGTCATTCACTTAGTCATTAACATTTATTTTTAGAAGTACTTAGAACACTTACTGCCCCCCCAAAATTGCCACATTCCATATTATTAGCTGTGAACTTTTGTTTTGATCAGTCTTTACAGCTGATGCCCTCATATTGGCAAGGCGGAATTCAGGACAATGGGAGTGACTAATCTATGGCAGATCTTGGAGCCTGTGAAAGAACATGTTCATCTGAGCAGTCTCAGGGGAAAAACCCTTGCTGTTGATTTAAGTCTATGGGTGTGTGAGGCACAGACTGTTAAAAAGATGATTGGAGTAGTCACCAAGCCTCATCTTAGGTACAGTATCTTTTTCTTCTTCTTCTTCTTTTGGGTGGGTAACTGTAACCGGTGAGTGTTTGAATCTGTATGATGTAGTTTGCTCATTTGGTGCTTTGCTCCCAGAGTTATGCCAAGGTACTTCCAAAATCCGTGGTAGTCCATATTACCATATAGTTTTAACCACTTACTCAGTGTGTGCCGATCATTCTGCATGAGCCATTATGAAGTGCCTTGAGGAGTATGTGCATATTTGGTTGATGTGTCTGATGCTTGTTAAAGAACAAACTAATCAAAGTGACTGTAACTCCAAAGTACTGACTTGTGCAAACAGGACTGAAAAGAGGACATGTGGAGCTATAGACAACTAGAATTTTACTATTAAAAGTGACCAGTGGCTTTTAGGTCTCTTAGATTTTGAATACCCAGCTCAAGAGGCTTTGTGGATGATTTTCTGAAGTTGTAAGAATCCACAGCGCCAATTGACTTCAACTGGAATTCTGGATGCACCACATTTTCTGAAAGCATCTAAAATGTCTCATATTAGGGACCCAAAATAGCTGACCACTTTCAAAAATGCAGCCTTAGCCGATCAGCAATTAATTCAAAAATTGTCTGGCATGGGGGCACTGATTCAAATCTGTTAGTTACTAATCATGTTAGTAGTAACAGAAAGTTATTACTCTGATTGCAGTGGGGTGGAAATATCAGTCAATTTTCTAATGGACATACCCACATCACACAGATCACCCTAACTGGCACCCTTTTAAGAACTTTCAGCAGAGTGACCAAAAGCTGAATGGATCTGGAGAATAAATTATTCCACCACTGTAGACAAGCTTTCATGGGGACAGGGTTAAAAGTACATTGCTAAGCCATTTTAGGGAAACTTACACTGAAACTGATTGTATTATATTTGTTCTATACATAAACAGGGTTTCAGCCTCCAGAAATGTCAGTTCATCTCCCCTCAGTAGTAGTATATTAACTAAAATATTTTTAAGCAGTAGTCTTTCTAAATCAATCTAACACATTTGAATGTTTGTTCTACTGCTTTCGAATGTCGGCTCAATGGATTATGGCAAAAATGTATTGTCTTTGTGCCTACTCAGTATTACTGTAGTAGGAAAAATTGCAGTTATGAAAGATGCAACATTCTTTTTGCCCACAAGAAATATATAAATCAGTATGTTAAAAATAGTATTATATTTCTATTGTATCTGAGTTTTATACCACACTGATCACCATAGCATCTGAGGTATTCTCAACATTTTAACATTTGATTTAACAGGATGTCTGTTTCCCTCCTTCCAATTTCCCTTTATCATCAGTATGGAGGTAGGTCTGGGAGCAGATCTTGTTCATGAGCTGGTAAATTTCATGACAGTTTTGGAAGGCTGAACAAGAATATATTCCTATAATACAGAATTCATGAAAAGGTATTAAAGTTCTTCTGAGCAATAAGTCCACAGAAAAATGAACATCTTTCCTCTCTATAGTTATGTACCTGTACAAAGACTTGCAATACAAAATGGTATGAAATCTTTTCGGATGTGTTTGTGTGTGTTTTCCAAATGGCAGCTATAGAATCTTTTTGGGTGGATGGAGGAGCATTGGGTTAGGGCTATAATCCAATTGTCCTTAAGGTGTTTCTTTTGCTGTTTTTGTTCCTTGGTTTGAAACTGTGTATGTTTCATTATGAAGTTCTGACCAACATGAAATTTCCATTTAGGGTATACACATCAGTTGTCATGAGGCTTAATTTATAACTAAATTTTTCAGTGAAATTGTTTATTTACTTTGTTAATACAGGAATCTATTTTTTCGAATCTCTTCTTTAACCTCAATGGAGATCAAATTGGTGTTTGTGATGGAGGGGGATGCCCCAAAGCTGAAAGCAGAAACAATGAGTAAGAGGAATGAGCTCCGCTATGGGTCTTTGAAAAAACCTAGGGCTGCAAAAACAGGGAGATCCTATTTTAAATCAATTTTAAAAGAGGTGAGTGATAGAGGAATTTCATTATATGGGGTATTAGAGAATGGAGAGGGAAGAAAAAATGTTTAAAAAAAAAAAAAAGGAAAGAATTTACAATAAATCTGACACATAGAAATGACTCCAGACAGACTTTTCAATGAGATTCTGCCCCCAAAAAATTTGCATCACTTTGAGATTGGATATTAGTCCTGTAACTTGCTGTATTAAGAGTTTATGAACCCCCTTTTTTTGTGAAGATCATATAAACTTCTTGGGGCAGTGTGTTCCCATATGTACTGTACAGCATTGAGCACAACGATGTCACTCAGTGCAGAATGATCATTTGAATTAGCACGTAAAAATTATTATGCACACTCTGGAGTCTACAAACTTAGTAGTCTCCCCTATCTATGCAAATTTCAATACACTTTTATTAAACTCCAAGGTATACATATTGACAATAAATCCTAAGTGAATATAGTGCCTGTTAATAGTTCTAGGTTGACAATGCTGGAGACTCTTCTGGAGCTAAGCACACAATAGGAATTACGCAGGTAGTGTTAGTACAAGTTCTCTTCACCGTTCCTTGGATGCGCCTTAAACCTGACTTGCTCTGTTCCATTCCTTAATCTCTTTGCTGATGCTGGAAAGAAGGTGGACTATTGTCATGGTGATTTTGGCATCAGGACACCCATCCATTTGAAAGTAGATTGAAATTCTAGTTGTTCTTCTAACAGCTGTTGCATGGCAAGTCTCTCTGGTGCTGGATTCAGACCAGTGATTGAGATAAAAGGCTCTGTATCTCATTACCAATCTCTCAAGCCATCTAATTCCTCATAAGCCTTTTTGTTTTTATATTTTGTATTACTTACCTAATAAACATATTAGTGTTGTGTAGAGCTGTTTATATGTTTCTAAAGCAGGGATTCTCAACCTTTTTCTTTCTGAGCCTCCCCTCCCTCCCCTCAACATGCTATACAAATTCCACGGCCTGTCTGTGCTACAACAACTGTTTTTCTGCATATAAAAGCCTGGGCAAGCATTAGGGGGTAGCAAGCAGGGCAGCTGCCCAGGGCTCCATGCCACAAGGGGCCCTGTGAAGCTAAGTTGCTCAGGCTTCGGCTTCAGCCCAGGGTGGCAGGGCTTGGAGCCCTGGGCTTCAGCCCCAGGTGGTGAGGCTTTGGCTTTCTGCCCTGGGACCCAGCAAGTCTAACGCCGGCCCTGCTTGGCGGACCCCCTGAGACCTGCTCGTGGCGCCCCAGTCGGCCCCGGACCACTGGTTGAGAACCGCTGTTCTAAAGCACCTAGCACGCTTTTGGTCATTACATAATAACACAGTAGACTTGTTTTCTAGCCTAGGTCTATGAACCAGGAAAATAGCCATGTTAACATAGTTAGCTGTGAAAATGTTTGGTGAGAAATGTATTTAACTAGGTTGAGAGAACCAAGGTTGCAGGACAAATCGCTCTGTCATTCTGTATGGAAGTTTTTGTTTATTGATATCTTTCGTTACTAATTCCTCATTTCCTTAGTGTTCAGCTCTTTCTTTGCTCTCATATCAAAATAATGTACTACATGATTGCTTGTGGCATGAAAAAATACATGGCAATATCAATTTGCATGTTGAATTTGTGGGCCTTGGACCACAATGACTACTGTCCTTTTAAGTAACGTTGTAGATCAATTAGTAACTTGGAGATACTTAATGTCAGCTTCACTGTTTGCCAGGTTTCTTTTGTGATTGAAGTAAACTGTACTTCCATAAAGTTTTTGGTAGTGTTGGAAAAGTATTTATAGGACAGGAATGAAATGAGGGAAGATGTTTTATTTGCTTTGTTTGTTCCTCTTCAAGGGCATGATCCAAAGCCCAGTGGAAATATTTCCATTGATTTCAGTGGGTTTTGGATTGGGCACCAGATGAATAACCTGAATAAAATATATTAATATTGTCAAGCTGCTTGGAGTGAGCTACGCTCCAATAGGACAGCAATTCTTACTATGCCACTTTTGTGTTTTTGATTTGTTAAAAATCCTGACTTGTGAAGAGAAGGCACCATAATAATTCAGTACAGTCATTTCAGATAGCTTGCACACAACACTTCTACAAAGATAACCTTCCTTTTCTGCTGCTCTGACTGTGATTTCCCCCGGACCTCTACCTCACTCATGCACATACACACTTTCTTGCATCTCTGGATTGGCTCCTCTGTTCCTCTGCACATTCCCATCTATTACTTTTCCACTTAAGCAATTGCTGTAATTATCACAGAGATGTTATGTGATCATGAATGAGAGGGGACGTGGATCCCTGAGGCACTTCATTAAGATGTGATCCATAATGAAAGTTTAAGAAGTCCTGTTTCATACTTTGTCTTGCCTATGTTCCACCCAAGCTTCACTCACTGTCTATTTCTGTGCCTCTTTCTGCACAGAAACCTCCTAAGCAATGTATGCCAATCCTCCAGCCTCTCCTTCAAAAATCTGATGAGCCTATCTGCAGGGGCGGCTCTGTTTTTTGCCGCCCCAAGCACGACAGTCAGGCAGGCTTCGGCAGCATGCCTGCAGCGGTCCGCGGTCACACGAATTCGGCGGCGTTTCTGTGGGTGATCTGCCGGTCCCGCGGCTTCGGCGTACCTGCCGCCAAAACCGCAGGACTGGCGGACCTCCTGCAGGCACACCCCCAAAGACCGCCTGACTGCCGCCCTCACAGCGACCGGCAGGCCACCCCCCGCGGCTTGCCGCCCCAGGCACGCGCTTGCTGCGCTGGTGCCTGGAGCCGCCCCTGCCTATCTGATACGCGAAGTGTTTTGGCACTCAGTGTGTGTTTAGTACTGTGAAACTGAACATAACCATGTCCCTACTCACTATAAATTATAAGTTAGTTCAGTCGGGGATCTAGTCTTTGTTTGCAATCCCACGTGTATTGTAAAGTGACACATACAATGATAGTACTACATTGATGATGGCCACTGCAGACATACACATGAACCTGAGGACTATTTAGGAAAAATGGTTAATTGTAAAAAGGGATAATTGAAGATTCAATCTCTGTCTTCTCTTGAATATTTTTGTTTTTTTAGTGCCTTGAAATGTTGGAGTGTTTAGGATTACCTTGGGTTCAAGCAGCTGGTGAAGCGGAGGCGATGTGTGCTTACCTGAATGCAAATGGATATGTGGATGGCTGCATTACCAATGATGGAGATGCTTTCTTGTATGGAGCTCAAACAGTTTATAGGAATTTCACCATGAATGCAAAGGTAGTGTGTTAAGTTTTTTGGAGTCTTTTTTCCTTCAGACTACTTCACACTCATTATATTGCTCAAATAAATGTGAAGCACCTAGTTAATTGTTCAAAATATTTATGGTATCTGTTAGGGCTTCTCCCTCACCACTCCCTTGGTTCTTGTCAGACAGACAGAAAGCAGAAGACCAGAGTCTGAAGTGCAGGCAATGTAATGTTTATTAGGATTAATCAAGCAAGCATATCCATAGCTCTGTACGCTGCAGAGCTTTTCTCCATTCCTTTTTCCCACCTCCTCCTCCTTAGCAGGCTTAATTATATCTGTAGTACACACCCCTGGTCCCACCCCTTACAATTTATGGTCATGCTCCGTTTTGGAGGATTGTGAGTCTTGGGGGCTTTGGTACCGCCTCTTTTGTGCCTCATCGGAAGGGTAGGGAGTGAGGTTGTGTTTCGGCCAGGGTCACCATTTCTTTCGCTTTTTAGTGTTTCTTATGCCGCCCCTCCTTGCCCCTCCCAACTGGTTGCTTGACCTTGCCTTGCGATAGGATTTGAGGCAGTCGTACATATTAAACTCCCACCAAAACCTGCAACACTTTAACTCACTTACTTATCTTTTCTCATTGTGCTATAAACCCCATCTGGTTGTGGACAAATGCAACACACACAGTGTCTTTGTTCACACGTTAGTAAAAATATCAAAAGTCAAACAGGCAAACAAAACCCAAAATTTTATTTCAGGCAAATATACAGGCTAAATACTATATTAACAACACTAACAGTGTCATATTTTTGTCTTCCTGTATTTGGTCTTGCTTAAAATCTCTGTTTTTATAAAGCAGACTTGCTTTGCTTGATTCATTAGTGTTCAAGCACTGAATGAATAAGAAAAACAGCTGAGTTGAATAACAAACATGAAATTATCTGCTGTCTGTTTAGGTTTTCTATTACATGAATTCTTATGTGACTTAAAGCTGTAAATTTTCTACAGGACACAGCCCTGTAGTGACAGTTGAGTGCTTATAGAAGCAACAGGTCTATGGGGTTAAATAAATGCAAATTCACTCATTTGCATCTTACATACACATTAAAATGTGTAACACTGTCACACTTGATAATGACGATTGCTCCCCAAATCAAGCACTGTTGACACCATGTCTTGTATGTCTGAATAATAAGCTATAGTATGACCAGTCCAAAAATGAATGTATCCAATAAAACAGACCACCCTGATTAAAATTATAGATACATTAGGAATGTAGTTTGATACATTTGAGAAGGCAGAACAAATAACTCTCTTGAGCACTTTTCTGTAGTATGCAGAAAGATTTCTTTTATGCTAAGTCTAGGGCATCAAGCAAGTGCGGTAGCAAATGGAGTAAAGATTGAAGATTTAAATGTATCCTGGTGTAAGAAACTGTTGTTCGGCTAAAAAAAGTGCTTGTATCTTTGTGAGAACTAATGGAATGAAGAGGCAGAGCTGGGAGCGCATAATGTTAAAAAAGAAAATGTTGTAGGGCAATTTGCTTGTGTTCATTTGGCTATACATTTGTACAGAGTAAACTAGAGCCCAGTTTTCAAAGTGGGATGTCTTAAATTAGGTGTTCAAATCAGCATTAAAATGGGTATTTACTTTAGTTGTCTAAATATCTGTCGAGGTGCCTAAAAAGTTTGAAAATTGGGTTATAAGTTTTTGTTTGTTTTTAAAGTTCAGATCCTTTGATAGAAGACAACTTCCTCCTGTTCATTCATCCTTTGCAGCTTCAGAGTGTTCTTTTGTCATTCTATAAGCCTAGGGTGTTGGTTAAATTTCTAATCCTTGATTGGTTTCAGAGTAGCAGCCGTGTTAGTCTGTATCTGCAAAAAGAACAGGAGTACTTGTGGCACCTTAGAGACTAACAAATTTATTTGAGCATAAGCTTTCGTGGGCTACAGCCCACTTCATCAGATGCATGTAGTGGAAAATACAGTAGGAAGAAAGATATATATAGATATAGATATACACACAGAGAACATGAAACAATGGGTGTTACTATACACACTATAAGGAGAGTGATCAGTTAAGTGAGCTTTTATCAGCAGGAGAGAAAAAGAACTGTTTGTAGTGGTAATGAAAATGGCCCATTTCCAGCAATTGACAAGGAGATATGAGGAACTGTAAGGGGAGGGGGGGGGAGAATAAGCATGGGGAAATAGTTTTACTTTGTGTAATGGCCCATCCACTCCCAGTCTTTATTCAAGCCTAATTTAATGGTGTCCAATTTGCAAATTAATTCCAATTCAGCAGTCTCTCGTTGGAGTCTGTTTTTGAAGGTTTTTTTGTTGTAATATTGCGATTTTTAGGTCTGTAATCAAGTGGCCAAGGAGACTGAAGTGTTCTCCAACTGGTTTTAGAATGTTATAATTCTTGACGTCTGATTTGTGTCCATTTATTCTTTTACGTAGAGACTGTCCGGTTTGGCCAATGTACGTGGCAGAGGGGCATTGCTGGCACGTGATGGCATATATCACATTGGTAGATGTGCAGGTGAATGAGCCTCTGATAGTGTGACTGATGTGATTAGGTCCTGTGATGGTATCCCCTGAATATATATGTGGACAGAGTTGGCAACAAGTTTTGTTGCAAGGATAGGTTCCTGGGTTAGTGTTTTTGTTGTGTGATGTGTGGTTGCTGGTGAGTATTTGCTTCAGGTTTGGGGGCTGTCTGTAAGCAAGGACTGGCCTGTCTCCCAAGATCTGTGAGAGTGATGGATCGTCCTTCAGGATAGGTTGTAGATCCTTGATGATGCGCTGGAGAGGTTTTAGTTGGGGGCTGAAGGTGATGGCTAGTGGTGTTCTGTTACTTTCTTTGTTGGGCCTGTCCTGTAGTAGGTGACTTCTGGGTACTCTTCTGGCTCTGTCAATCTGTTTTTTCACTTCAGCAGGTGGGTATTGTAGTTGTAAGAACGCTTGATAGAGATCTTGTAGATGTTTGTCTCTGTCTGAGGGGTTGGAGCAGATGCGGTTGTATCGTAGAGCTTGGCTGTAGACAATGGATCGAGTGGTGTGGTCTGGATGAAAGCTGGAGGCATGTAGGTAAGTATAGCGGTCAGTAGGTTTCCGGTATAGGGTGACGTTTATGTGGCCATCGTTTATTAGTACTGTAGTGTCCAGGAAGTGGATCTCTTGTGTGGACTGGTCCAGGCTGAGGTTGATGGTGGGGTGGAAATTGTTGAAATCATGATGGAATTCCTCAAGGGCTTCTTTTCCATGGGTCCAGATGATGAAGATGTCATCAATGTAGCGCAAGTAGAGTAGGGACGTTAGGGGACGAGAGCTGAGGAAGCGTTGTTCTAAGTCAGCCATAAAAATGTTGGCATACTGTGGGGCCATGCGGGTACCCATAGCAGTGCCACTGATTTGAAGGTACACATTGTCCCCAAATGTGAAATAGTTATGGGTGAGGACAAAGTTACAAAGTTCAACCACCAGGTTTGCCTTGACATTATCGGGGATACTGTTCCTGACGGCTTGTAGTCTATCTTTGTGTGGAATATTGGTGTAGAGGGCTTCTACATCCATAGTGGCTAGGATGGTGTTTTCGGGAAGATCACTAATGGATTGTAGTTTCCTCAGGAAGTCAGTGGTGTCTTGAAGATAGCTAGGAGTGCTGGTAGCGTAGGGCCTGAGGAGGGAGTCTATATAGCCAGACAATCCTGCTGTCAGTGTGCCAATGCCTGAGATGATAGGGCGTCCAGGATTTCCAGGTTTATGGATCTTGGGTAGCAGATAGAATACCCCTGCTCGGGGTTCTAGGGGTGTGTCTGTGCGGATTTGCTCTTGTGCTTTTTCAGGCAGTTTCTTGAGTAGCCCACGAAAGCTTATGCTCAAATAAATTTGTTAGTCTCTAAGGTGCCACAAGTACTCCTGTTATTTTTGCTAATCCTTGATTAATTATTGTACTTAAAAACAGTTACATTTGTATGTAGATTTTGAAAGCTGCAATTCTTAAAATCATGTGGTCAGTCTTCAATGCAAGATGATATTTATGTCAATCATACTTTGTGTAACAATGACAAATGGCTTGGTCTCTTCTATGCTAGCAGTTGAACAACAGTAAGACAAATTGCTGTTAACCTGTCAGCAACAAATCAATTTCCTAGTCACCTGTGGTCCTGCCTACACTATTCCCAGCTGTAATATTTTTCTTGCAGGACCCACATGTTGACTGCTATACAATGTCCTCTATTAAGGAGAAACTACGTTGTGACAGAGAGTCTCTGATTGGGCTAGCAATTCTTCTTGGTTGTGATTATCTTCCTAAGGTGAGGAAACTAATTATTTACCATGTTCCTGTGACTTATTTTTTCTGAACATACAGTACCAATTAAGATTTGAGCATGTATAAAAACACATGAAATGCATGGTAGACTACAGACATCTAGCTGAGGAAAGTACCTTAATAACTCCTACTGTAAAGACATTTTCATAATACTTTGTAGTGAAAATTAATGTTTGCAACTCTGTGAGATAGGTGAGTATTATCATTTTACAAATAAGGAAGCTAAAACAAATTTAGATGGCATGTAATATATATGTGGAAGAGCTGGCATAGGCAACTAAGAGCCTATTAGAACTTTGAGCTCCCAGTCTCACACTTAGACTATTAGATTATGCTTTCTGTCCACACTGTGGCTGTAACTATGCTAGTAACAAGCGTGTTTGAAAGTGGGGTAGTCTACAGTATGTTTATGGAAAGCACAGTTGCCAGAAAAATCCTTGTACACTCTGTTTGGAGAAATCAGTAATAACTGTTTCTAAATGTGATTGCTGGTAGACTGTTCTTGACACACTGTGGATTTGACCAAAAAGCATGACTGTATGGAAATTGGGGAGTTAACCACTTCTGCTGCAGGGCTTAAAGAAATGTTTAACAAATGCATTTGTCTGGTGTGACCAGGCACGCCTGATACAGCATGTCCTGACATTTAATTGGAAACTGCTGCTGTAATGCATGCAGAGGAAGTTGAGAGGAAATAATAGTCTGGTTTGTAAGTACTGATGCTCTTGACTAGAAAAAGATGAGCTGAAATGGAAGTTGCCAGTAAAGGTTGATGTGCATTACTCTTTGCAAACTATGGCAATGAGCACTTCATTATGAAGCTGTTCTGATGGTTAGTCTACCCCACTGTTCCTTCATTCCAAGTAAAGTGAAGCGATTCCAAATCCAGTTTACCAGTCTAAAACCTCATTTGTGTCTGTCACTTCCACTCAACCAAAAAAGGCTCTTGAGTTGTTCTATACCCTAGTCTCTCAAATATGCAAGATTATCCTTTGGAGTGCTGAAACTCTATTGCAGATTAGAATGTACTGAGTTACACAGCAGAAGCATATTATTCAAACAGAGATGTAACATGTCCTATAATACCTGTCACAAAAGCTTTGAGTACCAGTACTGATACCCATATCAGTAAATACTTCTCAAGTGTAGAGTGTTTTAAAGGGACACTGTCAAACTTATTTTCAGAAACCAAGAACTTAAATATAATTTACTTTTTTGATGCGCTCTTTAAATAGTATGTTATCAAAATACTATAGAATAAATCAGTGAGATTTGTTCCCATATTGATTTTGGAAGCTTGTTTTGCGTGGCTCCAAAAGAAATAATAAATATGCCTGGGTTTATCCCTCTTCCACTCTCCTGCTATCTCTTCAATTTGTGTTTGTTTTTCTGCTGCTTTTGCTGGTTTCCTGCTAAGGAAAAATATTATTATGAACTACCCCAGAGCGGCATATGAGAGTGAATTCATCACCCTAATGTGAGACACAGGAGATGCCACAGGCAGTGAACAAATCCATTTAATTTAATTTGCACATATTCACTAATCCCACTTTAACAAAGTCATTGGGAATTTTGCCATTGACATCTGAGGCTCAGGATTAATTCCAGAGCAAAGAAACTCAAACAGAGAGGTTCCCTCCCCTCCCCGTAATCTTCCTGCAATTCTGTTTAAAAGCAAGTGTTTCCGGTACTACTTTCTACTCTAGACCAAGCCTTAGGAATAACTTATAACAGATAAAATTTCCAGAAGAAAATTACTTTTGTTTCAAGTTGATGGTGTCTTTGTAAATCAGGTGTTTTAAACTTTTTTGAATCACCCCACCTTAGCTCCTTTTTTTAAAAAAAAAAGCTTGGAGCCCTTTCTCCCCAAAATAGTGAGAAGGGTACTGCCTCCTAACACTCAGTGTTTAGATGGCATCATTTGCTCAGATTAGGGGGACCAAGCACCACAGGCAGGGGCAGCTCTATGTATTTTGCTGCCCCAAGCACGGCAGTCAGGCTACCTGCGGCGGCATGCCTGTGGGAGGTCCCCTGGTCCCGCGCCTTTAGCGTACCCGCCGCCGAAATCGCGGGACCGGCGGACCTCCCGCAGGCATGCCGCCGAAGGCAGCCTGACTGCCGCCCTCACGGCAACCGGCAGGCCACCCCCCGCGGCTTGCCGCCCCAGGCACGCGCTTGATGCGCTGGTACCTGGAGCCGCCCCTCACCACAGGTTGCAACACTACTCACTCAAAATTATGAAGGTTAGGGCTTGTCAAGCAAGATTATCATTTAATGTTTTTCATAATAGGATTAAGGAAGTACATCTTTTAGCCTTGAAAAGGTGTCAGGAAACCTAATGAAAGGCTTGTGAACCAACTCCACTTGGCTCTGTTTGCATTCCACCAGTTATTTGCTCTGACTTAATATAGATGATGATAATTTGGACAGGAAAAGGGAGGCACAGTCATTTACAATTTGAAAAATCTCTGAGAAAAAGGTGGCAGAACCGCGGAATGAAACAGAAGTGAGAAAAGAAGTAAACCTCCAGAGTGAAGACTAGAATGAAGGGTGTGAGGAAGAGAGTGAC
The DNA here is from genome assembly GCF_028017835.1 of Emys orbicularis. Classification (NCBI taxonomy): domain Eukaryota; kingdom Metazoa; phylum Chordata; order Testudines; family Emydidae; genus Emys; species Emys orbicularis. Next base: position 26,397,299 of record NC_088685.1, on the reverse strand, counting down.
TCCATATAGCAGCTTCTGTCTTTACTACTTTAAAATGTAAACCAAATAATTAGGTGAAGAAACATAATATGAAGGAACCATGTTCACGGGGGGAAGGGGGTCCAAATAGCCACGTTTACTAACTAGATGCAACATGCTCCTTGCAGGGTTCTGATGGCTTTGAAAACATAGAAAGCAGTAAGGTCTATTAAAGGGCTCTCAAACTATCTAAAGGGACACCACCCAATTCTTGTATACAACAGCTTTTTAGCTAAGTTACTGTGATCAGAATTGATATTTACCAATCTTCTTCTTAGGCAGTGATGGTGGTGGAGGTATTTCTAAAGCATCATAAGAGTGTTTGGCACTTTACAGACAAAATGTACCTGAGAGACCGGAAATCATTAATATATGATAGATCAGGGAAAGATTTATTGATTAACCTAACCTTATCTAAATGGAAACTGTCTTGAGCCAAAGATGATTTCAGAATATCCTTATGCCATTGAAGAGTATTGTTTAGTTTCTCAGAAGAAGCTTCTAAAACCTCAAGAAGTTGTAACTGGTTATCTTCTGGAGTGACTTCCTGATAGCTGTAGTATTAAAAGGAAATAAGAGGTGGTTCATTCTACTTCGCCTATAACCATTTATTTCCATGTTCCTAGTTAGTTACCCCTGAAAATGATACATTGCTTAGAAATAGTTGGAGATTGACATGCTGTAATTAGATGCCTAAGCGGCTGGCCACGGTCCAGTGACAAACTTCTAATTGATTTTTAAATGTGTATTCAAGCTATACAGTTAGGTATCCAGTTTATTCAGCTGCAACTTTACAGCTCCCCAATCCTCTTGAATTATTGATTTAATCATTATGCTGATGATATAACCTATGTTTGTGCTGCAAATGCAAGCCATGTGACTTAGCTGTACTCTGTAGACTGTAAGCTCCTCAGGGTAAGGACTTTGTAAAAAGCCATGCACACTAGTGGTGCCACAAGAACAATGGATTGTAAAAAATCAAAATTAAAGTAGCAATCATTATTTCATTTACTTTGTCAGTAAATGCCTCCATGGTGGAGCTCTCAGGACTACTATTTGCTCATAAGTGGCATGAACAATTTGAGTTACCATTTTTGTAAATTGTCTTTATTTTGTTTAAAGCCTTAATTAACATATATTAAGCTTATCTGAAGTGATCAGTTGCTCTTACCTATACAAAAATATTTGATAGGACACACTTCTGTCATACAAATGTAAGGCCCTCAAGTTTACGTCAGTTTAGTACCAACTAGCTACTTAATTTAATAAGATTTATACATTTTATTGCCACACACAATTTTTCAGTAATTACTTTTACCCAATACATTGGCAGTCATTATCAAATTGGGAGTTGGGGGAAGAGGATGGAGGGAGCGACAGTAGAGTTAAACTATTACATAAAACTGCCTGGTTAGTAGATCACCATCCCATGTGATAGGGATTGGATGCTTTGGTCGAAAGTCATTGGGATTAATATAGCTGAAAATGTAATGGCCTGTGGTATACAGAAGGTCAGACTAGATGATCCCTTCTGGCTTTTAACTCTCTCAAACTCAAGTTTGTCAGGAGTTCAGGAATTCAGTTCTCCATTAACACAAGCAGATTCTCATTCTGTCACCTTGGATTTCCTAATGTCCAAACATTTTGCACTCTTGTCTTACTCTTCAAGGGTTCCAAACATTTTTTTTTTACCAAACTATTTTATTTTTTTTTCTTATGGGCCCAGTCCCCTGACAGTAATTTTTTGACTTGTCATCTCATCTAAGGCTCCAATACAACAAAGCACTTAAGTGTGTGCTTAAAGTGCTTGGGTGAATCAGGATGTAAATCTCTGCTTTAGCATGATTTCAAAACAACTCTGTTTTGGCCATTTAACTGTTTAAGGGCCACATCATGTCATTGGTTTCAATGCTTAAAAAATTTAATGTGGAATTCAGCTTATAATAAAGTCTTCCCCACTCCCAGCTGGGCTCCTGCCAGCTGCCTGGGCTCCCCACTCAGAGCCCGGGTGGCTGCCCCATTCCTGGCAGAGAAGCAGGAGCCCTGGCGGGTAGCTGGGAGCCCATGGGGCAGCTGGGCTCCCAAAAGGGAGCAGCGAGCGGAGTTGAGAGCTCTGGCTGTCAGCTCCCTCCATTGCCTCTCTTAGGTCAGTGCAGGCGCTCCTGACTGTATCCTTAGCCAAAGTAATAGATTGTTGCAGTGTGTCCATTTTCCTATGGAGCTCTGACATCCTGTCACTCTTACACTTTTGGGCTTCTCCTTCAGCTCCTGTTGTCCTGTAGAACAAGATGGCATAAATGCACATGCATGTTTTGAAAAATTCAGTTCTTGTTCTTCCTCATTAATGTACCAGATGTTTACTAAAGCAAGAGTTTCTATTTAATAATTAATTAATTAATTGTATTGGGTAGCACTTAGGGTTCTGCTCCATGATGAGGCTCCTGTTTTGTTAGGCAGTGTGCAAACCCATTTAAAAAAAAAAAAAACAGTCCCTAACCTGAAGAGCCTACTCTACATGTACTTGTTTCAACTATCTTTCAATGGGAGTCTGGCTTGGATGTTTTCCCTAGTCTCTGCCCCTCCAATTGAGTACCCCAATTCCCAGTTGCTGTAGTTCAAGTTGACTCCTCTCATGCAGCTTTCTCACTGACTTTTAAATTTGTTCTTCAAGACCTCTTTTCTTCCTTTCTGTGCTATGTCTAATTGTGGACTAGATTCCATCTAGGATTCAGTTAAACAAAACATATTTCCCAGATGACCATGTCAACATAGGGGTGACCCACTGTAGTTGCATTGGAGACGTACTACAATCTTATGACAACCTCATATTAATTTTTTGTGTAAACAGTAAGGATTTTAATTGTAATGAATTCACTCCAAGGTGCTTTCCACTCTGCAGAAGTAAGATGGCTAAATCCATATTATATATATAAAGCAAGAAGCATCTGAATTTTTTTAAATTCTTCATGGAATTAATTTTTTGTTATTACACCTAACAGATATCAATGTTTTACATTAGTTTAAACTTTAATATGTACCATGTTTCCCTCTCTCTAAAAGGGAGTGCCAGGAGTTGGAAAAGAACAAGCTTTAAAGTTAATTGAGACTTTGCGAGGTCAAAGTTTACTGCAGAGGTAAAGTTAAAGTTTGTCTTGTCTCCTGAAATATTTCAGTGTTTTAAATTGTCTTATTGAAAGGCAGTATTATGTTGCACTTTGAACCTGAGTCTATGCTACTCATGTTTTAATTTTTAAGGAAACAAAATATTAAATTTCTTACATGATGATCAGGTGTGTATTCAAACAATACATTCTTCCAGGCAAACTATTTTTTTAAAGTTAGTTATTGCTTAAAATTGTGTTAACTCATAGGCCCTATTCTGGCAAACAGTAACACATGTATACATGTTTGCAGGATCAGAGGAGGTAGATCCTGATCCCAAGCCCACAAAAGTAATTTGGAAAGACTCTCATTGACTTTAAAGGGCTTTGGATCGGGACTTTAGATCCTAATGTTGTCTGGAATGACTATTGTCCCAATGATTCTCAAAGCTAGACATCCCAACAATCCAGTACATACTCAAAAGTACATTTACTGAAACAAATTGTGTAATGGAAAACTGAATAGTTTTAAGAGGATGAATTAGGTGGTATGATTTTTTTCCCCATATTTAACTTAAGTGGTAGAATTTGCATGAATAAGCTATGGGATTGCATTACATTAACATTTGTAATATAATTTTAGGTTTGATCAATGGAAAGGACAGCTTCAATGTGGTAATGCATCTGTTCTAACAGTTAACAAGATGACTCATTGTTCTGTGTGCCATCATCCAGGTCGGTATGAAAAGGAGTAGATTTTTGTTTTAATTTGATGTACATTTTATTTGCTCCCCCCACCAGCGCCCCTGGGTAATGAGGCTGCCCATTCTGGAGCCTTATAAGTACAGTAACTCCTCACTTAACGTTGTAGTTATGTTCCTGAAAAATGCGACTTTAAGCGAAACAATGTTAAGCGAATCCAATTTCCCCATAAGAATTATTGTAACTGGGGGGGTTAGGTTCCAGGGAAATTTTTTTCACCAGACCAAAAACTATATATTATATAGATATACACACAGTATACGTTTTAAACAAACAATTTAATGCTGTTCACTGCTATGATGATTGTGAAGCTTGGTTGAGGTGGTGAAGTTAGAGGGTGAAAGGAGGTATATTTCCCAGGGAATGCCTTGCTGCTAAATGATGAAATAGCACTCGGCTGAGCCCTCAAGGGTTAACACATTGTTGTTAATGTAGCCGCTCACACAAGGCAGCACGAACACGAGGGAGGGGAGACAGCATAGCAGACAGAGACAGACTCACACCTTGTGGGTGGGAGAGAGAGAAAGATGTACACTGCCCCTTTAAGTAAGCTGACCCACTCTTAAGTGCATTGTCTTTTTAAGTGGATCAGGAAATTGAGACAGCAGCTGCTGCCCCAAGCTCTCTCTGTCTCTCTCCCTCCCTGTCCCCACTCTGCTCTATATGGAGAAGGGGTAAATGGGGTTCAGGAGCAGGGGGAGGGGGACACCCTGATATTAGCCCGCTCCTTCCCCCCCCCCCCCCCGCCCCCTGCACAGCAAGCAGGAGTCTCTGAGAGCAGCTCCAAGGCAGAGGGCAGGAGCAGCACATGGCAGTGGGGGAAGGGACAGCTGAACTGCCGATTGATAGCTGGGCGGCTGCAGCACAGGGAACTTAGGGGAGCAGGGAACTTAGGGGAGCAGGGAGCTGATGGGAGGGCTGCCGGTCCACCCTGGTTCCAAGCCCCCACCAGCTAGCTGCAATGAGCTGCTCTTCCTGCAAGCAGTGGACAAAGCAGGCGGCTGCTAAACGATGTTAGAAGGGAGCATTGCACAACTTTAAACGAGTATGTTCCCTAATTGATCAGCAACGTAACAACGAAACAACGTTAACCAGGACGACTTTAAGTGAGGAGTTACTGTATAATGCCTTTTGAAAAAGGATAATGCCCTTTAAAATATTTTAAATGACTTGCATTAAAAATTGCTTTTATGCAGGTCTCAACTTCTGGATTATCTTTCTTTAAAAAATATAAAAGGTCTCTCTCTTGAGGATTGGTGATGGAGTAGGACTTTTTTTTTTAAACCTGCAGGCCACTGGTACCAGCCTGGGCCATGTTGGAGGCATGCAGAAGATGTTACTATTGAATTGCTGTTAGGTGGTATAGGTCTAGTTTGGGCAGGTGTATACATCACAAACTGCCGTCATAGTTGGCACCTTTTTGGCAGTGTCAATAAAGAGAGCAAAGACTGAACTGACATTGAGACTGAACTACTCAGTCATTCATGTTGGCGGGCCCTCCATTGACAGGATTGAGATATATTAGCAGAGAACATTTGCATTGCTATTCTTCTTACTGTGTCTGGATTTATTTTTAAAGTGGCATTCAGTCTTGAGGACCATCTATCTGGCACCTTCAGTTCAAACCCAATGCTGCTTACAGGAAGAAATTTTTTTGGGGGGGAAGAGGGAGGAAGAGAGAGAGAGAGTCATTCATTCCACAGTTTTGTCACGGTGTCACATATGCATGATATTTGTGGGTCTTTAGAGATATAATTTTCCAGAATAACATTCTGCAACATTCACACTAACAAGAAAAATCTGATTTTTATTGTAACTGTTACTCAGTATTCCTAGTGTGCTTAGCTCTGTATACAGCAGCTTTTGGTGATATACCCACGTATACTCAACTTTATGAAACACTCTTGTGTAGTTTGGGAAACATGGTTCATCTCATTCTCTTTCTTCCTTTTTCTGTAGGTTCTTGTAAGGACCATGAGCTCAGTGGATGTAAACTGTGTGGAAGTGTTATGTACTGTGAACCACATGACTACCAATGCTGCTGCCCTTGTGAGTGGCATTGTTCAGAGCGAGTGAAACAGACAAATGCAGTGGAGGACAATATCAGAAAGTAGGAATGTCTTCAAAATGAACTGCTCCTCATTGCTTTCAGGTGCAGGGTGAGCATGCAAGTCCTGCATCACACACATTTCTATCCTGTTCCTAATGTGTATGTTTTACTTGCAGAAAAGCTAGAGGTTGTGAGGGCTTTCCATTTTCTGAGGTAACTAAAAAGCCTGCTAAAGGTTCATTTTGAATCAGTGAATTGGATTTTCAGCTAACTTTCTTCTCAATGTCCTCTCTCTGTTTTATTTCAAGGTTATCGAAGAATTTCTTGTAAACAAAAACAAACTGGTCAGGATAATGGAGTGCCAGAGGCCAAATTTATTGTCCTTTCAGGTACAGAATGATACATAGAGAATCCAGCTCTTTGACATGTTGCATTTGTTAGTATGCAATGCACTTAAGAATATTAACGTTAATTAGTAACTTTTATCAGTGGGAAGAATGTAAGAACCTTGCAACAACTTTAATATACATGTTTGTTTGGAAATCTGAAATTAAGGCCTTAGAATAGCTGTAGAAGGGGACAATGTAGTGAAAGAAACTGGAAAACAGGGTCACTCACAACTACTGCAGCTTTAGCTAGATATGAAGTTCCTTTTCACATCCTGTCCTGAATTGTTGAGTTGTTATGGCAGCTAGCCCTCACTTACCAGTTCTGAATTGCCACCTACCAAATTTGGAGGCTTTTCTGGGAAGGTCCATCATCCCAAAAATTCAAAGATCTGCCCTGGCATGCTCCCTAGAGGTTATGTGAGTGGATGTAGATTTTATCAGCCTAGTGTTTATTCTGTCCAGTCTCTCTCATGTATTCTCTGCCCTCTCTCTCCCTTGCACACTTTCCTTCTCTCTATAGGGTTGTTATTTTCAGCTATTCCCCTCCCCCCATTATTTTCTTGTTTAATGGATCCTCCTCCTCCTTTCCCACTAGGCAGAAAGCTACATCCTGCTCACCCACTATGGAGCTATCTATTAGTGGGCCAGATCCGTAGCTACTATAAATCATACTAGTTTCGCTGAAGTCAGTTGTGCCATGCTGATTTACACCAGATGAGGATTTCACCCATTGTACTTTAAAACAGTGTTAATGATACATTAGTATCTCTCTCTCTCACACACTAGGTGAGAATTTGGTGGCAACTGTCATGGGCTGGTAAAAAGGACACAAGGTAATGTCCATTTCCTAATCTGTAGCAAAGGGAGCTCCATCATAAAAATAAAAAAAATTGTGAACCGCTGTTCTCGTCTTTCAAGAAATTTATTTCAATATTGACGTTATATTGTTCTTCTGAGCATTAGTGCTATAAACGATGCCTTCATTGTGCTGTTGAACTAGGCTGGCTACCAATAGCTTACCAGTAAGAACTCTGCATTTATACATTTAATCAAACCCTAAGATGTGTTTTAGTTGTACTCTATCAATACAAAAGGAAACATAATTGAAATGTATACACAAAATTGTATTTAATCGACACAGTTGAAGAGGTCACCTTACATTAGAACAGTTTTGTCTAAAAGTCTGTAGATAACATTTGAGACTGATATTTACAATGCAAAAATTGGTGATGCCATTTAGTGCTAATCACAGAAATAGGCCAGCCCTTTATGCCTTGAGTGAGTGATTATGTTCTTGTGCCCAGTACAGAATTCTCCCGGGTTTATTGTGCTGGATGATTTCAGTGTCCATTGGAACAATGACTCTTTTAGATTGATTTACAGACTACCCGGCAACATAATTGTGGAACCTTTCCAAGTGGATTCTTGCGGCATAACAGAGAACTATCTATCTGAATTTTGTTTTGGGGATGATGTACAGAAGTTGGAAACTATACCCTTCTTGGTTAGGTCATCTCCAAGGCTAACATTAAGGCTCACCTTTCCTGGCGGGGCAGAAGATCTGTTTTGATGTTCCACCTTCTGAGACTGATGGCACTGTTTACATGAATGGTGTATAGACAATGGACCACTAATGAGTACTCTGGTGGAAGGTGATAAAAATCTGTGGGTGTGCATGCATGGGAGAAATACGTTATCAGAATCTGATGGGAAAATGTTTAGCTTTCAATGTGGCCTTCCCATTCCTGCTGCTGCTATTACACAACTGCTCCCTTAACTCTCAGTTGAGCAGGCTGCTATATCTATCCTGTTATGGATGTCCATTATTCTGCCATCTTGCATTGAGAGGTCATTAATGTCTTACCATAAGGTGGGTATTAAACCGATGTATAAAACATAATACATATTTAAAGTGTTCATTGAGATAACTGTTAAGGACACTGTAACAACAAAATAAGAAGGTATTACGGTTGCATTTCTTAACAGAGACTTGCTTTTGAGAAGATGGAATGGACCAAACACTATGCTTGCAAGAAACTGTTGTCACTGTTGACACGCTATGACATGATCAAAAGAAAGTCTGGTCAGACAGATACAGAGCAACTGCAGGCAATACGGTAATGTAATTTGTGAAGTTTTTGAATTCACTCCATGTTTCTGTTCACTTCTGTCACTGGAGAAAATCTTATTACTTACTGAAGTAAAATTTACTTCCCCCTTTTGCCTCATCCTTGAGCTATGTGCTGCCTTTCAAAAAAGGTAAAAGCTTAAATCAGTGCTGCATTTCTGTCATTGTGGCTACACAAAAATAAAGTGTAAAGTAAAATGTGTACAAAAGTTTCTTTTAATGCTAGTTTATAGGGCATGATTCTTCACACCCTCACTTTTAGCCATAGTCTCATCAACTTCAATGGGACTATACATGAGATACAGCACTATGGGCATGAGTCATTGCTCATTGAAGTCCATGCACGATCAGGCCTGTGGTCTATAAATCTTAGTGGGTGACAGTTTGCAGCTGGAGAGCTGAAGTTATTGTCATACCTATTGGCTTTCCTCTTGTTATGGCTAATAGTGAATGGTCTTGCTGTTGAATTCTACTATACTTTCTTGTCAAGACGGAATATCATTATTGTCTAACCCTGTTAAACTTTCAGTTCAGTATTACCCTCAAATTCTATAACCAATTCAGCAAAAAAGGGGGTGCAGAGAGGCTGTGCACTGCTTAGATGATATACCCACACACATTGCCAGTATGTACCTGTGACAATCTCATCACTAATCTTGCACCCTCATGGATAACCAAAGACATCCAATTACCCTCTCCTTTCCTGCTTGGGTGCAAAGCCACCACTGAACAGAGTTATGCCTATTACATAGCATAGTAATTTCTCCTTCTGCTTCTGTGTAGCACATTCAGTTTCCATATATGCAGGATTAGTGCCTAAAACCTGTTTTAGCACACATTTACACATTTTACTTTATTGTGAGTAGTTCCATTGAGTTCAGTGGGACTGCTCACAGATGTGCAATAGCACAAGTGGTAAGGTGAGTTTTTGCAGGATCAATGGTTATTATTCAGAATTCTGTTCCAAAGGAATATTGAAAGCAGGGACCGAGTGGTTTGTAGGAGTGTTAGTAGAATGTGGAACCTTTTAACCTCTAAGTTGCTGGTTCAAATCCACTGCCAATAGCAAAATTAAGTTATCATCTGATGGCTGTTCAGTTGCAACTGTCAATGTAACAAAAAAACATCAGCAGCATGCACACACACAACAACACCTAACTAAATTGCACAATGGAGATAAAATGAATATTTCCCCCCAAGCAATATCTCTCTGGCTCAAAACTCTCCAGTCTGAGCAAAGAGACAAAAGGAGTGAATGAATAGAGACACAACTACTGTGTCAGGTTGTCCCCATGCTAGGGTTGAGGGCCATAGGCAGGGCAGTATGAGGAAGTTTTTCAGTATCACTGCCTTTGTATCTCTTGTGAGAAGGGGACTTCACTCTCCAGTGATGCTCATCTGGTACCTTTTTTATGACCTTTACGTTCACTAATGGTCTGTTTAAATGTTCAAAGTCAAGAACTGAAGTTTATTATTTACCTACACCAAAGAAAAAGTTACAAATCTTAAAAGCAAATCTTTCTGATTTTTAGAATCTGTACTAAATCTACTGATAGAGGAATAGGATTTTTTTCCCTCTGATTAATTTGCATAGATTACAAAATTAAAATTTTGCAATAGGTTTGTGATTTTTCCCATTTCTTGCTTTAGCAAAATCATTTAGTGATACCATGTCTGCTTTTGTTTCACAGGATAGTCAGGACACGTGTTAAAAATGGAATTCCTTGTTTTGAAATTGAATGGCAAAAACCAGGTTGGTGCAATCTTATACACGCATGGGTTATTCTGTAACGTAACTAAAAACAGTGGACAAAAATCCCCTTTAAAGGAAGTGGGTAGCCAGCAATATGCACAAGTGACCTGTAGTACAGATTGGACAACTGTTCTATGAACTTATGCAGAAAACACACACTTTTAAAATCAAACAGATTGAAAATGCAAACAATGAACCCTTGCGGGGGGGGGTTGTCTGTGGCAGTCTTTAGGCGTGTCAGAGCAGCACTTGGTGCACACTTGGAGGAGGGCAAAGATGTCCCTTATACTGGCTTGGGACTACGACAGCACATTGGACTCCAGTTTTATTCCTCCTTGGCCCCAGCATATCACCTATATTATGGTGGTACTACTTCACATGAAAAAATCCCCCATGATTGGGGAATCTCAGCCCGTGACAGACTGGTGCAAAGGGGCCTTAGCATGACCAGGGTCTGACCTCTAATCTGCTACTGACCTTTATATTTGAAAATTGCAGTTAAGGACAAGGGAACTGCATAGTTCTTGCTTTGGTCCTTTCCCTTCCTCCATGCCCTCAGCCCTAATGTGCCTTTGTTAATTTTCTAGAGCATTATGTTACAGCAGATGATCAGCCCAGAGAGTCCTTTGTGGTTACAGTAGAGGAAGAAGCTTTGTTTCAGGCTGCCTATCCTGACATTGTTGGCTTCTATAAAGTGGAAAAGTTGGAAGTTTTGGAAAGGAAACAGAGAAGTAAGTTTGAAAGCTGACCAATGCTTAGCACTCTGTGGGCACTGCCATAACACAGATAATAAAGATATTTTCAGGACTGCATCAGCTCTTCCATAGCTGTTCATACATCATTTTCAGTGGAAGATTAAGATCCCATTTCCTTCTCTCCTTCCCATCTCCTGCTCTTTTTCATCTGCTAGCACTATAAGGTTAATTTTTGTTTTTTACTTTGACACAAAGAAACACCTATTATGTATGCTCTTTGTTTTTTCAGGTAAGAAAAATAAACCAAAAGAGAGAGAACGCTCAAATATCGATGGTAAAGTTGCTGATCTTCTGTCTCTGATGAATTTGCAGTCTACATGTGAAAGCTTTCCTGAGCAGGATTCCAAGTCAGATTTTAAAACTCTTCCTGATAATCAAATGCAGGAGAAAAGTATCTCCAAATCTAATGATTCCCTTTTAGCTGCAGATTTTTCCACTGTAATTGTTCAGTTACAAAACCCAGTATCTACCCTTCCTCTAACTGCTTCACCCAACACTCAATATCAGAGTGCTTTAGATAACTCTTTTACTTCACCAGCACAGTTTACTCAACTCCCTGAGGCATCATCCTCTTATGTTTCCTCTATGATAGCTGATCTACAATTAAGTGGCATTGATTGGGAAGGAACCTCGTTCAGCATTTCACCAGCACATGTTGATTCTGCCTGTTGTTCAGTGTCTGAGCTTGGTGCATCTAATAATTGTATAAGCCAACCATGTACACTTCAGCACAAAACAAGGGAAAACACAAAATATTCTGGTGCTACACAATCTGATGAAGATTCTTGCATCAGTGCAGAGTATTTGGTTCCAACCCCTACTGATCTGGTAGGACAGCTTCAGAAGTTGCCTTTAAGAGAACGAATATTTCTGAAGACGTCTGTGCAGAAAGATACTGCACTGTCTCTAAATATAGTGCAACCGAAACCTTTACAATTGTTGAAACAAATTAAAGAAACATCAATTCCTGAGACTGTTTCCACTTATCCTTCAATTCAATTAAGTGACACCACAAAGGAAAGCAAAATGTTATCAGAAAAATATTTGAAGATCTCTAGTGTACAAAATTACCAGGAACAGTACAAAAAACCTGGCAACTTGGTACAAATGGAGCAAAAACACCCCAAACAAAGCTGTTTGAAGTCTGTGGGTTTGAGCAGTCAAGCAACAGAGCCTTTGAACTCCGAAGGTGAATCACTGAAGTTAGCAAAGGCCACAGATAACTGTCACATTAGAAAATTCTGTACTCAAGCTACTTGGAAAACTTCCATTAAAAAGAGTGTGTGCCATGACAGACATTCTTCTAGTGAGGACAGTGATGATGGGAATATGACAGATAAAAATCAGATTTACAGAATTAAACAGCGGAGACAACCGAATCCAGCTCAGATGAAGGAAAACACCACCAAGGAGAGAGGAAACAGAGGATCAAATCTTTCAACTAAATGGAGAGAGAAAGAGGCAAATTTAAAAATAACTAGCACTAATTTGTCAATGGAAGTATCTCCAAAACCTGCCTCGGTAGTGGAAGCTAACAGTTTCCCAAGCCCAATACTGTCATTTAAAAGATTAGATTCCTGTGCTTCTCTGCAGCAAAGCAAAAATGATGACTGTGATGTATGGGTAGATAGTCCCCTGCCTCTGTCTGAAAGGCTCAAACTAAGACTCAAAAGCAATTAGTACTTCATTAAAAATACATTACGTTAAACAGTTAACTTGGTGTCTAAAACTCCTACATAGTTCCTTTCCTCATATTCATAGCATTGGTGTATGCAAGCTCAAGAGACACTGTATTGCTAAGTTGACATAGTCATAATTAATAGAGCATTGTGAAGTCCTGCTTACTTGGTACTGAAGTTTGAAATGTAAACATTGTCAAAATTGTGCAGTCCCTGGAGTACAACTGACATGCCCTGAAATCCGTTTGACTGTACAGTGTTTTCTTGCCATAAGCACCATAGCCATGGACATAATATACAACATTGCTATTTTATTCCAAAGGAGGTAAGGTTTATGTAATGAAGCATTAACCTTTTGGCTTGTAAAGGTAGACTCATAATATAGTTACAATGTGCTATGCTGCTATCAGGTGTTCTCAGCAAGACAAACTGATACAGCTTTTGTGTAACTGAAATTCCCCATTGTGCTCCACTCTCTTGATGGGGTGTTAACTTTAAAACAGGCTTACAAATACTTGTTTACCAGTGGTATTGAGCATTTTTTAAATAAATGACCAGATAAATTCAGCAGTTGAGCTTGTCCAGTGTAGCTGAATTTATTTGTCTGACATGTCCTATAATGAACTGCTAGAACAGACGCCTAGTCCAGAAAAGGATTAATAACCACTTGAATCAGTGCCAGCTGAGTGGACTCAAAGTGAGTATTTTAGGTGCATTCTAGTTCTGCAATTGCTCTCTCTACACTTGTATTTAAATGTAATTGTATTAAATTAATGTTTGTAGCTGGTGGCATTTTTTTGCTACAGAACAAGAAGAATGAAATCTCTGCAAGTTTTGACTTGCCTTTAGGTAATAGCAGAGAAGAGGTTAAATTATAGGAAACCTAAAATTAAATTTGCTATTGCAGCTTCATTTACAAGCATCACATATTTTAAATCATTGTTTGTAAAAGGAGCCTTGAAATTAGACTTAAAACAAAAAAGCAACACAATAGTTCCCACCCATTAATGCAGAGATACAGTTCACTGGGACTACATATCCCAAACTGCATACTATTTCGCACAGATCACCACTGAGTTCCCCATTGGCTATAGGTCAGGGGTTCTCAAACTGGGGGTGGTGACCCCTCAGGGAGTCATGAGATGGTTATGTGAGTGTCACGAGCTGTCAGCCCATGGGTGGGCCTGGCAATGGATGGGGCTGATAGGCCTCAGCCCCTGTTAAATTAAATTATTAAATTAACACACACACACACACACACACACTTTTAATTTCTGGGGGGGGGGTCATAGAGGCTTGCAGTGTGAAGGGGATCACAATACTAAAAGTTTGAGAATCGCTGCGATAGGTGAAATTATGCATGAGTTCTTCATAGCTAGCAGCCAGTGAAGAAGACTTTTTGATCAAGAAGCAATAATGTCAGGTTTACAGAATTTGTAGAAATTAGAGAAAAGGAGAACCTATCATCTCAACTAATCAATCCCCTTCCCTCTTGCAGGACAGTTCTCTTCAGTGTGTTTCCCAGGAAAGGAGAGAAATGGCTCCTTTACAGTAACTTTCCATGAGTTCTTCTTCTGTAAAATGGGGGAAATAGTATTTTCTTACCTCACAGGTGTTTGTGAAGGTAAAATTATTTAAGTAGTGTGAGGTGTTTAGATACTACAGTAATAAGTACATAAAGTAGAACAGAAAAGAGAAACATTTAAATAGAAAACTCAAGATCCATACCTTTTTAGGAGGGTCAAGCCTTTTTGGTCCAGCCAGGTGGCAAGAGAGATTGATTAAAACTACTTCTGAAAATAATAGCATTTATTCTCACTACATAAAGGAATGAAGCAATAGAAACATTAGTATACATATGAAAAAGGTGATCATGAAATGCTTCATGAGTTTTATTATGTAGTTACTAGAAAATGTGAGTAGGGATCAGTGGTTGACAAGATCAGGACTACTACATTTTGAGAGACCAATGCTGTAAGTAACTTACAGAATTGTCTGTGTGGTTGTCTGTCTTCTTTTTACATGGTTATGATTTTATCTTTTGAAGGTATTCATTGTTTCTAAAACTGCCCATTGATTTTGGAGACTGAATGTTGGAAGAAGGACTGTACTTTCTTTACCTAGGAAAAACAAGAAAGATGCAGCTCCTAGTCTTTTGCTTTGATGGAATAAGATTTGGAATTTTTAAGCATTTAAAACAAGTGTCCTCTCCATTTTGTGACCATTTTCCTATTTTTCCCTTTTGGAATATGGGGCCTGATGATTATTAGACATTAGAAGTGTTCTCCAAGGATGTTCCACTGCAGTCATGAATTTTGCTTGGCCTATGTAACTGCATAGATGGATGATATCTTGTAAGTATTTTGTCAGGATTCTGATTTGAACCCACTCTTCCTTGGATGATGGAGGTCAGATATGTAAAGTATATCTATTAAAGATTCCGGCACTGCAGAGAATCAGTGTATTCTTGGAATCCCTGTAAGAGCCACATTCAGTCCCACAACTCAGGTCCAGGTATGTGCAAAAGACAGGAAATATATAATTTCTAATGCCTGATTCATCTCTACCTTTCATGAGCTTTACACCTGTGTAACTCCATTATCAGGAGCAACTTTGGGGAAGACATACACCAATGTGAGAGGAAAATAGTCCTATGATAGTTCAGCTCACCCTTGCATTGAGCTGGTACAGACCATATAGCCTTGTGCTGGTGAATCTGTTAAGTAAAGCTTGAGACATCTTTCCAATGAAGAAACTCACCTATGTTAGAAATGTTACTTTTCTGTTTTGTCATCTTGCATTAAATATGCTGAATCTAATTAGGAGACTGTTAGGCCAGTAAGCCTTGTGTCCTATACTGAATAACGATTGTGGTAGTGCTAGACTTCTAAATGGACATCTAGACATACAATAATATGTAAGAACATTTTCCATCTAATTGTACCATTTGTATTGAAGACCAAGATATGTGTTTACCTTTTATTATGCTTGTTATATCTGAATTTTGTTCAAAAAGTTCTTTACTTACAAAGTGTTGTGGATAAAATTAATTAAGTGTTTGAAAATGTAATTAATTATATATTGAAAAATATAATTTGTACCAAAACAATCTCTTAATGATTTTAACTTAATGCAGCTCTTTTTTCTATTAAACTAATAGGTTTTTGATTAATTTCTGTGGAAAATATAAGTGTTAAACTAGCAAAGAGAAGTTTACACTCTCTGTTGTACAGTGAGACTTGCAAGAGGGGAAAAAATCAGAGGATTATAAAGTTTAAACAGCTGTGTTTAATAGTTCATGCTACAAAATTGTTCTCATGTTTGCATTCGCTTGCTCACTGTCTGGCCCAGTGACTCTCTTTAGTTATTTATCCATAGTGGCACTTCTTCAACGGAAAAGACTGAGGAAGCCCCACATCAGAATACCTCTTAGCTAGATTTGGCAGAATCTGATTTTATTTTATTTTTATTTATTTTGTAAATTTGACAGATAATATTGATGTTTATTTTTAACCTTTTTTTTTTCTGATAGGCTTGTTCTGGGCACACCTACCAGATCGGGCCCCACACATAAGTTAGGTGTGTGAACACCTATCTTCCCCAGTTTGTGAATCGCTCGGGGGCTTAGGCAGGAGATGGGTGTCCAGATGCCTAGAGTGAGGCAGCAGTGTGCATGCCCAGAGGCAGAAACATAGGTATTGAGGGAACTTTCTACCCCAAAAAATTTAGGTGCCAATGAGTTTAGGAGCCTACACGGTTCAGCAGGAGTTTGTGAATCACAGTGAAGCCTAAAACTGGAACTTGGGCACCTCAGTATTATGGATCTAGGCTTAAGTGTGCTTGTGCTAAAGAGCTCTGCCTAATGAGGGCCTAGTTCTGTGCTAAAACACAAAGGAAGGGGAGACTTGGCCCTTTTTTCTGGAGGGAAGGGAGAAAACCCAGCTGAAACGGCTTCTGCATTGGTAGAGGGAAGCATTAATTGTGCTGCGTGCTACTCTTAGCCCCAGTGTGATGTCCAGATTCCACATCGTTTGGTCTTTTAGCAAGTGCAATGCTAATGCACTATTTTCTAAATTCGGTCAAGTCACATCAGCAGCTCTGTCTAGGCTGCTAATGGAGGTATTTTTCTTAATTGTCTCATTTTTTAAATTCATGGCTGAGGCCAATACTCTTTCTTAGTGTTGTTTTATTTTTACAGTTCCTAAGCTGTCTGCTTTGCTATCCAGAATAGAGGTAAATAATGGACACGCAAACCACCTACAAGCTAAAGCAGGAGGGCTTATTTGTTTATTTACTATGTTTTCAACACCTAGTCTCCATCTTGCAAAGAAAAATAAGCTACGCCACACAAAAAGTACTGTACTTCTAGTATTACTCTAACAGACTTGCTCTTTTCAACCACCCTAATACACCTTAAGGAAAATCCTAAAATAAACCATCAACATGTAGTAATATGAAATATAGCAAATTTCCTCTGCAGAAAATAATTCCTACAAGGGATACATTTCTTTAGCAGCATGTATAAGCGAATGAGATGAATCGACCAGATAACCAAAATGAAAAGGCATTCAAGATGATCTACTTATGGTAACACAAACAGAACATGTCAAGCTGTTCTATATCACCAGTGTATTAACCATACTATGTCCAACATGGAGATGGTGCAAGCAAATACATTGTGGCTTTCCTTGTGATGTCTTGCTGCCTCAACTCTAGGCAAACTGCTCCTACCTGATACAGAGACCATTGACTGACTAGAGAAGGCAGCAGCAAATTAGTTTTGACATAATGACACCCACAATAATGACCATTTTACTGATAATTGTCTTAAAGTTGAAGTTGTCATGCATTCATCTTTACTTCATTTACCTTTAACAGAAAAGATGAATGTCAGTCACTCAAGATGTGCACAGCATTGCTAGGATCAGAATATATATATGTAACATTTTTCTATGATAGAAAATGAAGAAAATCTGTCAATAGCTAAATTCTGGTAAAGCAGTTGAGGGTGGGGTTTTTTTTGGGTGGGGGGACATTTTGCATAGTTGATGTGTATGTCATTAGAACCTTTATGTTGTCCATTCCGTTCCCAGCTTGTGACTGTTGGATCTGGGTTCATGGTCCCATGAACAATATTAAACCTTTTTTCTCACTTTGGATTGTTCCCAAACCTTAGGACTGGGTAGTCATTGTAGCTAGAACTTAGGAATTTCTAAATTTGACCACATTGTATTTAAAATACAAAGGGTGTATAAATGGTGCTCTGTCACTCATAAATATCCTGACAAATGTACGTCTATGAAAACTAAAATTGTTAAAAATGATGTTGCTCAAATAAATTTCTCTCATTGTGATTTAAACCAAAATAGATGACTGACTAAAATCCATGAATCTGATCTAAATTGTATTTTTACTGGGTAAAATGTTCAAAAGGGCTCAAGTCTCCTTTTCAAATGTGATTTTTGGCATTTAGGAACCTAAGTCTCCCATCCCCAAGTTCTTAAAATCATATTTGAGAAGGGGGCTTGTGCTCCTAAATAATTCAGGCCCTTTTGAAAATTTTACCCACAATCTTCATTTTTAATGGGTAAAATTAAAAGGTTAGCTGTTAATCTGCACATGAGAAACTCAGTTTATCGTCTGAACCCGGGAGCTGAGTGAACAGTAGTACATACTGGTTATATCACACATTTTAGCAGTTTTAAGAATGCAAATTAGTTTGTTTCCTGAAGGAGAGAGTGCTAAATCCACCACTGACTTTTACTGTTTTGTCAGTAGCACTTAGGCTGCAACAAGCTCCAGTAATATTACTAACTGCAGCTTCCTTTTATCTGTTGATGTAATATAGCAGGGTTTAACACCTTCTTAGACATGAAAAGGTCTTATCTTGTCTCAAATAACAGCTCCCATTAATCTTTCTCACCATGAGATTTTCTATGTTTCATCCCAACAGCAATAGCCCAAAACCAGCCTTCGCAAATTCTCAGGGTTCAATTCAATACTCCCCTTCTAAGATTAGGAACCTTTTACTGATAATTGTCTTAAAGTTGAAGTTGTCATGCATTCATCTTTTCTGTTTAAAGGTAAATGCAATGAAGATGAATGTCAGTCACTCAAGATGTGCACAGCATTGCTAGGATCAGAATATATATATGTAACATTTTTCTATGATAGAAAATGAAGAAAATCTGTCAATAGCTAAATTCTGGTAAAGGAGTTGAGGGGTTTTTTGGGGGGAGGGAGGGACATTTTGCATAGTTGATGGCCCATTCCATATGCATATAGCCCCACGTTTGCATTATTCAGATGAGTTTCTGAAAGGCTCCCATGGACTTGAAGCTTAAAAGGAGCAAGAGTTGAGTTTACAAATGCTTTTACAGTTGCCACATAATGTATGCTATGTGAACTGTTTTTCCTTTTGTTGATGCTGTGCTACATACTTAGTGACAGCTCAGACATTTAAAATTGTCTTGGTTTCTATTGGTGGTAACAGTGATTTTTATATTTTCAACTGTAGAACCTACAGTTTGGTAAATGACTTTGCAGGAATCACTGACGCCAATAAGAGTGCTGATTTTAGTGGAAGTAGAATGAGGCCCTATGGATGCAACACTAGCTCACGCTTAAGCTCAAAACTGAAGAAGTGTTGAGTTGGGTCAGGCCTTGGGTGAAAAATCTTCAGGGAAAACACCATTGCTTCCAGAAGATTCAGTAGGTGATCCTTTTTCCCCAGCATGGCATAAGGCGGCACTGTGCTACTGGAGGTACTGTCTTTCAGATGAGCTGTAGGGTGAAAGAGTGACAACTTACGGATATTAAAGACTCCATGGCACCCTTTGGGTGCAGGTGTGCTAACCCCAACATCCAGACTATATTTCAGTTTTATTACATTTTGCTTTACTTAAGTTTCTCTTTTATTTATTAGAGTCTCTAAGGTGCCACAAGTACTCCTGTTATTTTTGCGGATACAGACTAACACGGCTGCTACTCTGAAACCTAAGTTTCTCTTGTAGTTGAGCTGGTGAGACATTCTTCACTTTCTATCCTAAATTGTCATGTAGTATTTCTCTGTGCTGGAAAGCTCTACTTCAGTGGTAGGTGAAGTGGTCTCTCTCACACAGAGCGATCCAGATACAAGGTTCCTCTAACTATGCCTTTCTGTATATCTTTATATGTACCTCCATATTGCTCACCACTTGAAATCCATACAGAGAGTAGAGAATTTGGCTATACAAGGAGCAATACAGATATTTCCCCATGACCATACTTCAATTTTATCAGTACATGTAGGGCAGATACCATGTCATCGTGTGTATGTGTATAGTACTTAGCATAATAGAATCCTTGTCCTGATTGGTAGTTTGGGTTCTACTATAATATAATTTAATAATCCTAATGTGTACATATCCCAGTATTCATTCCAGATCTTCTGCACAGATATTTGCTTGTAGAGTCGATAGATCTTAATTTTACTGTCTTCTATCACTGGAAAATATTTGCTTTGACAACAGCTTCTAGGTGAGATTTTGTGTTTTAAACCCCATGCATTTTAATACTGAGTGCAAGAATGGCCATGCGAAAACACCTGATATATGATCATCCCATAGATTCTTGCACACAGCTGAAGTCAATGGGAGTTGTACATGTGCATCTGCAGGCATGATCAGGACCCCTTTCTTTCTATAACGGATGATCTCCTGTGATCTATATGGTTTATGTGATGTGTACTGTTTCCTTTTGCAAACAGTGTTTTCCTTATGCAGTACCCTGGGGATATACACAGATGGGCTTATGGAGAGGAAAACCCTGTTTTAGATACTGTGCATAAGGAGAGCAGGCTTCACAATTTAATTTGCCAAATTACAGATGAAAATTTTATAACTTCTTCTGTTGTCCAAAAGCCTGTATCTCTGCACACTCTACTTGTACATGCTGGCATTACAGCTCTCACAGGATTCATGCTAGTAGTGGTGGGCTGCCATGCAGCCCTGAGTTCCAAACACTAGAAACTCCTGACTGATTTGCATGCAGCAGGTCTGCACAGTTGGTGCCACAGAGGGCAGCCCATTCCGCCTAATCACATAACTAGCCATACATCCAAAACTCTGTGGAGCCCTAGCAGAGGGGCACCGTAGAGTCCTAGGATGGGGGGGGGAAAGGGGAAGGTTGTAAAGTTGGGGCCTACAAATTTACCCTAATTGTGGGCTCAACTGAAAAATATGTACAAATTGATAAGATGTCACAGTAACCTATGATAAAAAATGATGGGAAAAGATACTAAAGAGAGACTGAATTAGTCCAAACTAAAAGGCTTACTGATAACTTGACGACTACTTTAAGATCATTCTTGATAACTAAGAAAAATGTGGAACCAGAAATCAGTGAACCAAAATTGGTGTGTCAGAAACTAGGTCTAATTGGTGAACAAAATAATGAGGGGATGGGCTATTCTGGCCACTGTCCCCTTTGTTGGTCCTTTAAGGAGAAATATGGCAACTGGCGTGAGCTTCACCATCATGGCTGCCGCCCCCACCATCTCCTGGGACCGTATTTCTCCTGATCCTGAGAGATGTCCACGCCAGAGAGAGGAACCCAGACAACATTGTCACCTCCACCAGCTCCAGCTAAATCCCAAGTACCACCTGGGATGAAATGGGATTGGATTTTAACAACAGCAGCAATGACAGCTCCAGCCCATCCTCTCTTTTCCCCAAAAGGACAATTATTACTATCCTTGATACCATCTAAGAGAGTGTCAAACAGGGGGTGTTTCCTTCTAAAAACTCTCCCCAGGTAAGGAAAAAGGGGAACAAGGAAAGTTAAAATGAAAGCCATATTTAATACTTTACATTTCAAATGCTCTGTTTTTCTTTCTTCTCTGTATCTTTTAATAAAAAGGTTAAAATAATTTTAATGGTGTGTTTGCCATGGTACTAAGCAGGCTGTATACCACACCCTGAACCTTGTTGTAATGTTGGACAGTGACAGGGTTATGTTAACATCTTTAGCCCATATCGTTCATCTAAAATAATACAACAGGGGCATTCCTCCTTCCCATGTGGACAGGCTGAAGGATAAATCCATATTAAGTGGGCATGCTGGTCTCATATTTCCAATGCTTAGGGCTGATAACACAGCAGAACAAGGAACTTGCACCCATCACATAGTTATTTTCCTTTTAAAAAAAAATCCTTGCACTATTCTATTTGATATAGAATATTTGTCTTTTTTTTTTAAAAAGTCATGAGGTCTCTCACATTAACTATCTGTATACTTTGTGAATATCGTTTATTATTTTTCTTCCATTATATACAAAATATATTGCACTGTGGGTGCCTATCCCATGACTTAAAACACACAATGTGAATAACTGCTACCACCATAAATCTCTACAACACCCACACTCAAGACCTCAGCCTACCCTTTCCTCAAAAGCCCAAGGAAAAAATGGGATTTGCAGCCTCCCCAGAGGGTTAACAAATCCAGGTTCCAACAAATGAAGGAGTGCTGGGGAATAATTTCCAGTGTTCCCATCCCTCATAAAAAAAAAAACACCTTGCTAGTCAACCCTGCGTTTGATAAATGTTGGGCATAATATATCAGCTTTGCTCTTGCTTTGTAGTGATTCAAATGCTTACACATGCACTTTTAAACTCCGGTTAAATTACATACAAATTAATATAACTACCTATAAAAAAGCAAAGATAATTACATTCCTGAAAAAGTACTCTCAGTGCTCAGAATGGACTAATAGCCTTAGGCAAAGACATGTACTTAGTTTATATTAGGGCTGTCAAGCAATTAAAAAAATTAATTGTGATTAATCAAGTGATTAATTGCACTGTTAATAATAGAATACCATTTATTTAAATATTTTTGGATGTTTTCTACATTTTCAAATATATTGATTTCAATTACAACACAGAATACAAAGTGTAAAGTGCTCACTTTATTTATTTTTGATTATGAGTATTTGCACTGTAAAAAACAAAAGAAATAGTATTTTTCAATTCACCTAATACAAGTACTGTAGTGCAATCTCTTTACCATGAAAGTTGAACTTACAAATATAGAACTATATACAAAAATAACTGCATTTCAAAAATAAAACAATGTAAAATTTTAGAGCCTGCAAGTCCACTCTGTCCTACTTCTTCTTCAGCCAATCACTCAAGCAAGTTTGTTTACATTTGCAGGAGATAATGCTTGCCACTTCTTGTTTACAATGTCACCTGAAAGTGACACCAAGCGTTCTCATGGCACTGTTGTAGCCAGCATCGCAAGATATTTACATGACACATGCACTAAAGATTCATATGTCCCTTCATGCTTCAACCACCATTCCGGGGGACATGCGTCCATGCTGATGACGGGTTCTGCTCAATAACAATCTAAAGCAGTGCAGACCAACACATGTTCATTTTCATTCTCGGAGTCAGATGCCACCAGCAGAAGGTTGATTTTCTTTTTGAGTGGTTCGGGTTCTGTAGTTTCCGCATGGGAGTGTTGCTCTTTTAAGACAGCTGAAAGCATGCTTCACACCTTGTCCCTCTCAGATTTTGGAAGGTACTTCAGATTCTTAAACCCTGGGTCAACTGCTGTAGCTATCTTTAGAAATCTCATATGGGTAGCTGTAGAGGGGCTGGCCAGGGCTCAACCCTCTCTGGGGCGGCAGGAAGCCACACTGGCTCAGTACACTCACCTCAGGTTTGGGGAATTAGTCCGGCCGCGGGTGACTTCCCTGGCGGCCCTTGTGGAGGCAGAAATAAGTACAGTTATGCCAGGGCCCTAGGTCAGGGCGGGGCAATAATAAGTCAGGAGCTCAGGCAGGGGCTGAGCAGTAACAGTACAAACCACAGTGTGCCCAGGCCCTAGGTCAGGGTGGGGCAATAATGAGTCAGGGCTGAGCAGTAACAGTAGGCCCAAGCCTCTAAAAGACCTGGGAGAGGGGGAGACTGCCACCCACGAGTTGGTTGGCAGGGAGGACGCAAGCCCTCCCACTCCACTGCGTCCCAGCCCGGGGCCCTAGCAGCGGCAGAAGACCCACTGCTGAGTCAGTGGGGATCCTGGCTGCAACACACTGACATGGGCTCTGGCAGTGCTGCAGCCAGACTGGGGTCGGCTGCCCCCGGGCTACTTCCTGGCTCCCCCTCTTGTGGTACTTGAGTCACGGTGGTGTCCTCTGGGGGGTCCAGCACCATAGGTTCCTCTGGGTAGTGGGCGAGCAGCAGGCCCGGCAACTCCTCCGGGTAGCGGGCGCAGGGCAAGTCGGGCCAGTCCTGGCGGGCACCTTGGGCCATGGGGGTTTCCCAGTCGCGGGCTAGGCTGGATGCATCTGGCCCTCCAGTGAGCTCTGAGGTCGAGCCTTTATACTTCCGGGTCGCCGCCTGACCCTCTGAGGAGCGGGCTCAGAGCTCCCTAGCTCTGCCCACCCCAGCCTCCGGATGGGCTCGTCCCTCTCCGGGGTGGAGGGGAGCCACACCGCCTCACTACAGTACCTTCTTTGCATTTTTGTCAAATCTGCAGTGAAAATGTTCTTAAAATGAACAATATGTGCTGGGTCATCATCCGAGACTGCTGTAACATGAAATATATGGCAGAATGAGGGTAAAACAGAGGCAGGGGACATACAATTCTCCCCTGAGGAGTTCAGTCACAAATTTAATTAACACATTATTTTTAACAAGCGTCATCAGCATGGAAGCATGTCCTCTGGAATGCTGGACGAAGCATGAAGGGACATATGAATCTTTAGCGCATCTGGCATGAAAATACCTTGCAATGCTGGCTCCAAAAGTGACATGCGAATGCCTGTTCTCACTTTCTGGTGACATTGTAAATAAGAAGAGGGCAGCATTATCTTCTGTAAATGTAAACAAACTTGTTTGTCTTAGGAATTGGCTGAACAAGAAGTAGGACTGAATGGACTTGTAGGATCTGAAGTTTTGCATTGTTTTGTTTTTGAGTTCAGTTATGTAACAAAAAAACTACATTTTTAAGTTGCACTTTCACGACAGAGATTGCACTACAGTACTTGTATGAGGTGAACTGAAAAATACTATTTTATTATTTTTATAGTGCAAATATTTGTAATCAAAAATAATATACACTTTGATTTCAACTACAAAATCGAATACAATATATATGAAAATGTGGAAAACCATCCAAAATATTTAATAAATTTCAATTCTATTGTTTAACAATGTGATTAAAACTGCGATTAATCGTGATTATTTATTTTTAGTTAATCGCGTGAGTTAACTGCAATTAATCGACAGCCCTAGTTTATATGTAAAATGGACGGTACTGGAAGTAGCCATACTAGGTTTCCCCATATTCTTCCATAAACGTGCCTCTTCCCCACCCGAAAAAGGCCAGCTCTAAGAGCATTAGGATGATTCAGTTTCTATCCATGACCATGAATTCTCTGTTAAGACTACCAGCGGCACCAGTTAGAGTACTGATTTTTGTGACAGGGATATCTATGCAATAAGAAGTCTGTTGAGATCACTTTCAGTCATATCACTGCAAATCCTGGTTGGATTTCAATTGGTAACCCGGAGAGGGAAGGCTCCATAACTCATGCATTGCTGGCACAACAGCTTTTAATTTGCTAGCCTCAGAAAGGACTGGCATTTTTATTAAGCAATGCAAATTACAGTAATCTTTGCTTCCATAAAATTCTGAAATATATGTAGATTTCCTTCTGTTGTAGAAATGTATTTACAGTGTTTCAGCATTTTAAACTTTAAAGTTTAAACATTTTAAACTGAGTGGGAAATAAAGATCCCCATCCCACGATATGTGCCACATGAGCTGAAGTGCTGTGTGTAGTTCATTGCAGAATTGGGCCCTAAAATGTAAGTTGGAAGGACATGGAAGTGACAAAGATGCTGGGGATGAGGGAGGATGGAATTTTGCAGAAGACCTTTCTTTCTAAGTGAATATACCTCTAAATACTAAAGAAATGTTATTTGTCACAAACGATAGAAGTTTGTAAGACTGACATCTAGAAAAATTTCTAGCCCTTAAACTTTGCTCATTATAACTTTTAAAGGATCATTGACATGTACAGTTCATATAAAATGTCTATATTTTCCAATGTCGTATATTGACTTAGAATGGTAGAGTTATTTCAGCCTACAGTGTCCTGCTTATAAGGATTCCTTTGGCATTACAAATAAACCATTTCTATAACACTGGTCTACAATTTTTGAGAAGTCGTCTGCTTCAGAGATAAAATGTGCTATTTATTATGTATTTTGATGTGCTGAATTCAAATATGACAATTAAAACAACTGATTGGCTACTGTTTCTAAGATATTTAAGTTTTTACATTTTATGTCTATGTATATTGTGTAGATAGTAGAGTTTTAATCATAAATTGTAAACCTAGGTCTTTTCATGGGTTTATGGTTGCTTTACATGATAATATTTCACCTGTCCTGTTTATGTAACACTTTAAAAATCAGCAAAAGGGTTATATAAATAAAATTTATTATGAAACAAAAGGCAAAAAACTATTCTGTACATAGTTTAGTCCTATTCAGTGTCTACTCGGCGCTTCTTGGCTTGTCTCTTGTATTCATTAAATGGAGCATCTCTTGTCACTGTCCAGCAATAGTCTGCAAGCATTGATGGGCTCCATTTGCCCTGATAGCGTTTCTCTATTGTTGCAATGTCCTGGTGAAATCACTCGCCGTGCTCGTCGCTCACTGCTCCGCAGTTCGGTGGAAAAAAATCTAGATGAGAGTGCAAAAAATGTATCTTTAGTGACATGTTGCAACCAAGGCTTTTGTATGCCTTGAGGAGGTTTTCCACCAACAACCTGTAGTTGTCTGCCTTGTTGTTTCCGAGAAAATGTATTGCCACTAACTGGAAGGCTTTCCATGCCGTCTTTTCCTTGCCACGCAGTGCATAGTCAAATGCATCATCTCGAAGAAGTTCACGTATCTGAGGACCAACAAAGACACCTTCCTTTATCTTAGCTTCACTTAACCTTGGAAATTTTCCACGGAGGTACTTGAAAGCTGCTTGTGTTTTGTCAATGGCCTTGACAAAGTTCTTCATCAGACCCAGCTTGATGTGTAAGGGTGGTAACAAAATCTTCCTTGATTCAACAAGTGGTGGATGCTGAACACTTTTCCTCCCAGGCTCCAATGACTGTCGGAGTGGCCAATCTTTCTTGATGTAGTGGGAATCTCTTGCACGACTATCCCATTCGCAGAGAAAACAGCAGTACTTTGTGTATCCAGTCTGCAGACCAAGCAAGAGAGCAACAACCTTCAAATCGCCACAAAGCTGCCACTGATGTTGGTCAGAGTTTATGCACCTCAAAAGTTGTTTCATGTTGTCATAGGTTTCCTTCATATGGACTGCATGACCAACTTCCTTCATATGGACTGCATGACCAAAACATTGCCATTATGCAGTAAAACAGCTTTAAGACTCGTCTTCGATGAATCAATGAACAGTCTCCACTCATCTGGATCGTGAACGATGTTGAGGGCTGCCATCACACCATCGATGTTGTTGCAGGCTACAAGATCACCTTCCATGAAGAAGAATGGGACAAGATCCTTTTGACGGTCACGGAACATGGAAACCCTAACATCACCTGCCAGCAGATTCCACTGCTGTAGTCTGGAGCCCAACAGTTCTGCCTTACTCTTGGGTAGTTCCAAATCCCTGACAAGGTCATTCAGTTCCCCTTGTGTTCTGAGGTGTGGTTCAGAGGAGGAGGATGGGAGAAAATGTGGGTCCTGTGACATTGATGGTTCAGGACCAGAAGTTTCATCCTCTTCCTCGTCTGACTCAAGTGAGAATGATTCTGGTGCATCAGGAACCGGCAGTCCTTCTCTGTGGGGTACTGGGCGTATAGCTGATGGAATGTTTGGATAATGCACAGTCCACTTTTTCTTCTTTGACACACCTTTCCCAACTGGAGGCACCAGGCAGAAGTAACAATTGCTGGTATGATCTGTTGGCTCTCTTCAAATCATTGGCACTGCAAAAGTCATAGATTTCCTTTTCCTGTTCAACCACTGGCGAAGATTTGTTGCACAAGTGTTGCAGCATATGTGTGGGGCCCACCTCTTGTCCTGATCTCCAATTTTGCAGCCAAAATAAAGGTGATAGGCTTTCTTAACCATAGTGGTTATACTGCGCTTTTGTGATGCAAAAGTCACTTCACCACAAACATAGCAGAAATTATCTGCACTGTTCACACAAGTACGAGGCATCTCTGCTCACTTTGGCTAAACAGAAATGTGTCCCTTTGCAAAATCAAACACTGACAAATAAGAGAGCACGACACTGTATGATTTCTAGAACTGATATAGGGCAATTTGTTCAGCAGAGTGATGTAAGCTTCGTTATGATTGCATCATCCATGACTTCTAGGAATAACATGATGCAATTCATATCATGTATGATGCAATACCAGCTTCAGATTGCATCATTCATTGTTTTGCCTAAAAAGCAAGTACTGTCCAAACCCAGTCATAGATTTATTCATAGATCCAGTCAAAGATGTATTTTAGTCATTTCTGGTTTAAATTGAGATCCCTTCCCTTTATAACTCACTTATCCTCCGCCATTCCCAAGTCAAGGGTCGTATATACTGACCCAATAGCATATCTTGAAAACTAGAGCCAATCAACAATTTTAAGCATCATTTTCGTTCTCAGTGACCCAGAATTAGTAAAGTTTGACTACATGTATTTCAGAAGCATTTTGGCTGTAGAGCAGTGTAATTATCAACACTTCAAGCAACATTGCCATATCTGTCCGTTAACTGTAATGACACCATTATGTGATCACTATTTATTTATAGATTGCCTGAAGAACTCATTGTGGAATAATTCTGAGTAATAGAGTATTGTGTAATTAGCCAAATAAATCTAAAAGGTAACAAAACCCACAAGAAGATAAATTTGTTGTCTTTTGCTTGTTCTTTTCAACTAATTCAGGCTAATTTGAACCTTTCACAGAAAGGTGATAATGAAAGATTTGTTCTCAGCAACATTATGGCAGGTGATTTGCATTTTAAAGTTTGACACATTTATAGACCTTTTGATCTTTTTTTCCCCTCCCCTCTCCCCCACTACATTGTACCAGGTGGAAAATCTTGAAGTGATAAACTAGTTTCAAAAACATCCTGGAAAACATACATCAGCAAAAGTGAATATTCATATATTTGTAGATTTGTAAGGTCAGGAAGCATAGTTAGATCACAGTCTGACCTTGTGTATAACACAGGCCAAAAATATTTTGAATATATGATGTTAGATTTTTATCTAGGAAAAAAAATCCTCCTGGAACGGTTTAAGGGAAATACAGGGCTTGAGCCAATGTCTCCTGATGTCAAGATTAGACTCATTTATCTGTAGTTTGAATTATATTGTTTTTATATCTTACAATACAATCCACTTTGGGGAGTAGGGGTGTGTGGTCACTGTTTTAGTATTCTCGGCTGAAAGGCAAAGCCTTGAAAGAGGCAGAAACGAAAACAGGGAGCTTATCCGCCCCAGGACTGCGAACAGGTAAAATGAAGCTTGTCACCTAAAGCTTGTAAGTGATTTTTTTAAATTAAAATTCCTAACAGTTCTTTTGAACTATAAACCCAAAACATTGACTGGGAACTTGTCTAGATTGCAGCTAATTAGTTGAACCACAAATATTTTCTCTCTTCTTTAATACAATAGAAGATATCTTCACCTTTTTGTCAAAATGGCTGATCAGAGAACTGAGTTCAAGGAACTCATCTAATCCTGGGCTTGACGTTGATTCCCTTTGTAGCCTTGGTTAAGTCACTCAATGTCGCTGCCTCAGTTTCACTATCTGTACAAAGGGGGTAATTAATACTTTCTTTATGGTGCTTTTCATCTCAAAGGAAGGTAAGCATCATTCTATGGATAGGGCAAAATACTTCACCTCTCTGTTTCTCGCTAACTGGTCAGTGCCAGAGCTAAGAACAGACCACAGGTCTCCTGACTTCCAGTCACTTGCCCTATCAGTGGGCCCACACTGCCTCCCATAATATTTAGGAACTTTAAAGGGGTGTTAAAATTATTAGTTATTGTTTGACAAGTTCTTTTAAGATAGAAAGGGTTTATACAAGTGCTAAATTACTTTTTGATAATATATTTACATTTTAACATATATATTTAATATGTATTGTATAGGCCCCTCTTCTGTTTTCTCCATTAAATGGTCCTGGAAGCTTTTAGGAGAATTAAGTTCTAGTAGCACTTCCTAGAAAATTCAGTTACTGGTACATTTTCATCTCCAAAAGATACATATCTGTCTGTGTTGTTTCAATTTCAGCCCTTCAGTGAGCACCAGATCTCAATCAAGAGTCTTAAATTGAATGTGTATCAGAGCCTGACAGAGCAGGTCAATGTTAGGGAAATTCAAAATTCCCTATGGTTCTGTTTGTTTCTGTCCTACTTGCCAATATGTACTTTTGTAAATTGTTTCTGTAGGGGACTTGGGTAGTTTTAAAGGAATATTGTCATAGCATCCTAGAGGATTAGATTTAACTCCTTGCTGTTTGTGTCTATATTCTATCAAATTATTATTTGTATTACATTAGCACCTAGAGGCCCCAAATGTGAGCAAGGACCCATTGTGCTGAGCTCCATAGAAATACCTAGTAAGAGATGGTCCCTGCCTTGAAGAGGTTACAATCCAAATAGACAATACAGATTAAAAGGAAGGGAGGAGAAATGGAAGCACAAAGAAGTGAAATGACTTGCCCACCATCGTGCAGCAGGTCAGTGGCAGAGGTAGGAATAGAGCCCATGTTTCCTGGTAAGGGTGTGTGCCCATTACTGAGGGTGAAATTAGTGGCCCACACTATAATTGGCTCACAGAAGTGAACAGCAGGACTGAATTTGATTACAGGCCTTTCTTCATTGCAAGTCTCCATTTTATTGTCACTTCCTTTGAGGCGACAGATTGATGTGCTTCTCTCACTGTTCTGTTCAGCATTTTTTCTGGTAGGTTGGCCTTTCTATTCTCTCATTTGTTTTAAACAATGGAAGTGAAAATAGTTTAACATATTCTAGCAGAGTCTTCTCCAAGCAACACTAGCTTATGCAGGATCAATAATGGAGTGGAGAACCTCAGCTGAACCCCACCCTAAATCTATAGATCTACTAATTCTCCAACCTATGCTTTGGGGATTTCCCATGTGTTGCAGCTAAGGGAAAGAACAAAACAAATCCTGTCCCAGGTGGTGATCAAATGCTTCCTCTCCACAGTAAGTGACTGTATCGTTCTGTGGAGGTGGCAGAGAGCTATTCAGTCAGTGGTGCAGGTGAACTGGCATGTGGTATGAATGTGTGATTTGTGAGGGTTAAAAAGCATGTTCTACTTGGAACATCGAGAAGGATGAAGAAAAGAGAAGATGAATTTAATGGGGAAACCTACAGGAGATGAGAGGATGGGAAGGAGAGATGAGATAATGAGTACAAGAGGAGAGGGATAATCAGGGAAAGAGGAAGATAGTAATAGGGGGAGGAGGCAGAGGAGACAAGATGAAGGTAAGGATAAGATAGTAAATAGGGAGTTTTGTCATTGACTTGAATGGGACCAGGATTTCAGCCAGAGAAAATCCAGTCCCCCAGGAACTGTGCCTCCTATCACTCAAACACAGGGAGATCTAACTTAAGAACCAATTCAGGCATTAAGAGGTGGCAGGAAAAGTACTGGAGTCCTGAATCATCAGAGCTATGGTGGGAAACCTGAAAAAAAATATTGAAATTGTACAGCTCATGGGTATGAGACCTGAAGAAGGTTAAAAGCTTAAAAGAATCAAAAATTGACTAGCATGTGATTATTAAAAAGATGATGCACATCTTTGCTAGGTTGAAGAAAAAAATCTGACGAATTTTGCCATGACAATACAAATTGTCAGGATGAAAAACATAAGTGACAACCCTAGGAGTAAGATACTGAAAACAATTTGAGCACAAGTACCCAACTTGTATAGTGGCCTCATTAGGCAAGGCATTCCTTCCTAGTGATTACTTGGCACTGTTCTTCACAACATAACATTTCCTGGACTTTGTATTGATTTTAACATAGATGGAAAATGGAAGAGCCCAATGATACGATGTGCAAAGGCAGCATTCTCTAGTTAGAACTTTGGACCAGAAATCAGGAGATGTGGGCTTTAGTTCCAGCTCGGCTATCGACTTACTGTGTAGCCTTGAGCAAGTCACTTGACTTTGTCTCAGTTTACCTACCTGTAAGAGGGGGATAATACTTACACACCTGTCTATTTCACAATGGTGTGCCATGTTTAATTTGTTAGTCCTCAATTCAGCATGGCACGTAAGGACATGTGCTTCACTTTAGGCATATACTTAATTTCCATAGCAGATAAAAAGAGCTAAGGGGGGAGGGATAGCTCAGTGGGTTGAGCATTAGCCTGCTAAACCCAGGGTTGTGAGTTCAATCCTTGAGGGGGCCACTTAGGGATCTGGGGAAATATCATTACTTGGTCCTGCTAGTGAAGGCAGGGGGCTGGACTCGATGACCTTTCGAGGTCCCTTCCAGTTCTAGGAGATAGGTATATCTCCATCTATTATATAAAAGAAATGGTTGCAGTTGAAGTTAATGTGACTTTAGCATGTGCTTAAGTGCTTTGCTTAAAAAATTGGACCTTAGTCTGTGCTTAAGTACTACATTGAATTTGGGCCCTGATATTTGCAAAGTTCTTTGAACATGCAAACTATATGAAGGCTAATTATTGTTAGTGTTTATGATCTCAAATTTGTATGTTGCCCTTTTTCATAGGATATCAATAGTTTTATAACAATTAAATTGATATGCCAGCTATGTCCCCGAAGATCATTTCATCCAGCACTAAAATGGAGCCACTTCTGGGATGAAATATGGCCACTGTCTAGCAGCACACACCAATGCTACACAACCTGTTTTAGGACAGGAAGTAAAGATGATATTTTCCACTTGAAACTGAAGAGGGAATTTAAGCAGGCAAAATGGAACAGTATGTGCTGAAATTTGGCCTGAATAACTGGTTAGCACCTCTGTTCATACCCACTCAGGTCACTACTAAGTAGCATTTAAAGAATATACTAATTTACTTGAAATAAGCATAGAATTTTTTTTTTTTAATTTGATTTTCTTCAGCTGCTGGAGCTGGTTTTGTGAGCTCTGCAAAGAGGTTCTGAATATCCTGATGACAATTGTCATCACTCTGGAAAACTGTCCATTGAGAATGCAAGGCACTGTGTGCTGTTTTAATGGAAGAAAAACATGCTTTACTTGTTAGTACAATGCCTTTTCACAACTGGGCCGTGGTCCCTGGTAGGGGTCTGTAGACACTACCACAATTTAAATAAGTAATAAGTAGGGCTACGATTTTGTCACAGAGGTCACGGAAATTATGAATTTGAATAAAGTCCATGAAATCTTGGAAGTGGTTTTAAAAACACATTTGATTAGGCCCCCAAACCGAATGGTGTTGCAACCTGGTACACGATGTTGCAGCGCCACTCAGGTTTGGCCTGTCTGCCCCCTGTCTCCATCTATGGGGGGAGAGAAGGGGGCAGACAAGCCAGACATGAGGTTACCTCAGTGGTGCTGTGATCTCGTGCACCTGGTCACAATGCCTGGAGTGGGGAGCTGGGTCTAGCGCTGCAGGACAGGAGCCGTTTGCTGCAGTGTAGGCTGACTCTCCAACCCCTACGCCCAGACCTCACCTTTCAGCACCCCCCCCCCCACTATACTCTTGTGTATGTTAATGTAGAGAAAACTACAATATTTTGTGACCTTCAAGTGGCTTATTGTTCTTTGTCCTGTACCTCTGCCACGAAATATACTAAAAATTTCCATGACAAAATCATAGCCGTAGTAATAAGTGCTATCTGAACCCAATAACAAAAGTTATTAACAAAAAAAATCAAGCTTTTCATGAAGAAAATATGAGAATCCCTTGGAAATAACTTGGCTAGGCTTTTAATGGAATATGGGTACTGATGTTGGTCTTCAAATGTTTTTAAAATATCAGAATTAACTTTGAAATATGCCAAATTGAATGTTCCACTCCATGCATCTGATGAAGTGGGTTTTAGCCACGAAAGCTTATGCCCAAATAAATTTGTTAGTCTCTAAAGTGCCACAAAGACTCCTCATTGTTTTTGCTGATACAGACTAACACGGCTACCACTCTGAAACATCACTGCAGGTGTCTGAAAAACAGCTGAAATAATGGAGCCGTAGAACTGGACACTGAAATTCTCCTGATTGAATAGGTCTCTATTATTTTGATAACATCTGTTGTCTTCCATTTTCTGAGCAAAATAAGCCATCATAGGCTATTTTTTCCCCTTTGCCCTTTCCCTCTGATTGGAATGACCAGCAGACATTAAAGACCAACCACATAGACTATTCTCCTTTCAACTTCTGTTAACAGGGGTATTAAAAAGACATTCCCAAATATCAGTTGAAAAACACTAAGTAATAAAATCCGTACTTAAAAGGTGGGTAGGTGTAAATTCCACACGTAAGTCTTTTCATCTAGGAAGCCAGTTGCTTAGAGATCAGTTGTTTTAATGAATTGGGGAGCTGCTGTCACTTTTCAGTCAGTTGGGATTGCCACTTTTTGGAGGATCAAATACTCACATCTGAGGTTTTAAAGTCAAGCTATAGGCCCTGATCCTGCAAAGAGAACTGTGTGGGTGACTCTTGTGACCATACGGAGTCCAACAGAAGTCAATGGTATCTGCCTGCATGATTCCCTTGTAGGATCGGGGTCCTAGTTAGTTTTTTTTTTTTAAATGTGTCTTAAGAACATTGAAGTGTCTGAAGTTTAAGGATCACATTTTCAAAAGTGTTTAGAATAGTAAAACTCCAGTTGACTTTAATTTAAGCAGAGTTAGGCCAGCACTTGGAGTGTTTTTGAAAATTCCATCCCCAACTGTTCATAAATGTTCTGCTAATGATAAAAGTAATAGTTATTGTCCCAGTTCTAACCTCACATGTGTGCACACAACTTTCATTGACTTCAGTAGGAGCTGAGGACTCTTGGCATTTCACAGAGTTGCGTCCACTGTCATTCCCACCCACCTTTTTGTCGTCTTGTCTTAAAGACTTTTAGTTTTCTTTTCGAGTGAATTGTAATTTGCTATTCATCAATGTTATTTAAAACATTGTCCTCTTAAGAAAACTCTTATTTATATGAAATGAGATCATGGCTTATGTCATGAGCAAGAATACTGCAAAAGTCCTTGCTGTTTGAAAAACCCAGTAGCCAAATGACTGACAAGCATGGGAGGAAGCATAGTATATTGGTTAAAGTGAAACTGAAAATTGGGAATCTGGGGTATTTTGAGTGTGACCCAGGGCAAGAAATCTATGGTTCTAATTTTGAGAAGTGCTGAACTCCTACTGAGGTCAATGGGGGCTGTGAATGCTCACTCAGCATTTTTGAAATTCAGGTAATTAACTGGTCTGTGCCTATGTTTAACCTCTGTAAAACAGGAAATAAAAAACTCATAATTGCTGGATAAGAGGTATTAATCAGTTAACATTTGGGGAATTGTTATCTGAAAGGCAAAACGAAGTATGATTGTGTAAGCAGCATGGGGCAGGGACTGTTTCTTTGTTATATATTTATATAGTTCTCAGCTCCTGGAGGCCAAGGTCCCATTGTAATTGATAATAATGTATCCGCCATCTTTTTGGAATAAACAAAGGAGGTCTCACTGGAATTTTGTCCTGATTGTAAATAAAATTAGATATTAAAAGATGCTTCTTTCTCTTTTTGCTACTGAAACACATTTGCCTACGTTAATTCATTTAAAATCTGATGCTGCTATATTTTTCCTGATTTGCAACACTTTTTCTCTCCTTTTGTACTCCTTCTGACTATTATATGTTTATTCTGCCTACACATTCCCCAAACTTGCCAGAAATACACTACTGGATATATTTATTTCTCATAGTAAATTTTCCCAAAAGATAAATTTGCATTAATAAAAATTTTCCATATTCATGGGTGTGAGGGCTTCTTTACACAATTTGGATGGATATTATAAGATAAATCTTATATTCTATTCTAGTGCCTTCTCTGGTTATTTGAGAAAAAGACTCTCGTCTGCAATGATTCATACAGAAACAAGCTTAATAATAATTTCCTACTTTTCTTCCTTACTCCCGCCCCTCCTCTTATAGGTCAGAAATCTGACCAGGAAACCTCTCATTTTAAAGAAGATGAAGATTGCAATGTTAGCTTTTATTCTGCTGAATAAATTACTGAAACAAAAAACAAAATGATCAGTCAAGCAGAAAATGCCTTATCATTTAAGTGTCAGTGAGTGTTTCTATGATATTAGACTCATAACTCAATAACTTTCAATATTATTACATTGTGGAAATGTATGAATTTTACATATCTTAAAGGAAAGCTATGGGAATGTACTTCCCATCATAACTGAATTTCTCTGTTTTCTGATTTTCTACTGAGACTTGCAGGGGAAAGAGTATCAAATATTTTATCTTGTACAGAAAAATAAATCCAGTACCTAGTTGGAGAATGAAGGCTATTTGTAAAAGCTTTCCTCCCAGTAGCACATTTTAAATAATCTAATTTTTACTAGTGTCAAAACAACATCATGAAGTGTTCAGCAGGTATCAACAAATTATTCCTGTTATGGATTGTAATACAAATTAGTTTGATAGCGACCATCTATTTGTGATTTCAGTGCTTGCACATTGAGGCTTAAGGCCTAACCTAAAATCCACTGTAGACCATGTAAATCTTTCCATTTACTTTAAGAGGCTTTGGATCAGGTCCTTGGAGCTCATCTTGACCTCCCATTTTGTGCCACAAAATTGTGAGCACAGTGAGAGGGCACATCGCAAAATCTGGCCTGTTACCTTTTTCCCCCTCTTTTGTAGATTTGTCTGAACATAGGAGTCACCATAATGGATTAGACCAGTGGTTCACTTAGTCCAGTATCCTGTCTGACCGTGGCCAGCACCAAATGCTTCAAAGGAATGTATAAGAAACCCCATAGCAGGCAGATATGGGATAATCTGCATTTTCCTACCACCACCCCCATAAATATCTTGTCTGAATCCCTTCCAATTTTATGTACATAGTATACTAGATAAAGCTGTTCATATGCAGCCAAAATTTATAGCTATGGAACCTTCCTGTTTGTATCTGCTGTTTTTACATGATATTGCTCAGTAAAAATGAACTGTGAACATGCATACATACTTGTGCACACTGCTGATGCATTTGTTGTTGATGGTTTCAATTACTTTAAAATAAGGAAACTGTAAGGATGGGTGAAATCATTGAGTCTAATTTCGATTTCACTTTCAGGATTCAAAAATTTGACCCCAAATCAAATATTAGTGGTAAGAGCAATTTAAGTTTTTTTGGAAACTTCCTTGACCCAGCACTCCCCACTCTCAGTTTTTTCCCCTCAAAAACATTCCTCTGTTTTTGACCCACTTTAGTTCTTGTGTTGAGAGACACTATGGAAAAAGTACTCTGATAGAAAAATGAAAAATAAAATGGAAGAAAGTAAAATCTGAAAGAGAGCCGGTCACCAGGGAACATAAGAAGAGAGAAAAAAAAGAGGTGTGAGAGAGGTTTTAATGAGGACAAAAATGGTCACCTTTGTATGGTAGCTTAGCACTTTCTTTCTTGGTCTTTTTCATGTTATCAGTTGCACGCATGCATCTAGGTGAAATCACAGAAAATGTCCCTCAGTTGGTATCATTTGGTTTTTAATGTCCACAGGTAGTTGCATAATATGTTAAGTCAACTGACTTTCCTTAATGAGGAAATAAACCAGCATACAGCATGGCAATGGGCTCACTCAGCGTAAAATCTGGAAAAAATCCTGCATGGGGTGTGGTGTGGTAGTGGAATTCCTAGCACATTATATACTCTGTTGCTCAATATTGTTAAACAAGCCTCCACTCAAAGTGCCAGAACTGTTCACCTTTGCTTTGTGGTTCTCTCTCATTTACCTCATGCACAAGAACACTCAAATATCAATATTAAGTCTCCCATGAACTGATGGTATAAAGGCCTGTACACAACTTATTGATCCAAAGTCCACTGAAGTTAATGGGAGTCTATTGATTTCAGTGAACATTGGCTCGGATGCTAACTGAACACAAATAAGTTTTCTTATTTAACCGCGTGCAAGTGTCATAACCACAGAAAAATGGAATGTCCCCATCAATTTTTAATATTCACTGGCTGCATAAAATTCTTGGGCATCTCTCCTCCCTCTTTTTCAGAATGGATGTTGCCCCCCACAAAAGCCTCATTTACAGGATTCAGGAAAAACTTGCAGAATTTCATGGAATTTGGTATCATTTTCCAGCTTACAAATTAAGGATGAAGTTTTGCCTTCACATATAGATTGAGGATTTCTACTGACTTCAATAAGAGTTGCATTTGGACCTGCAAGGGCACAATTTGGTCCTCAAAGGGAGCCTCTTGCTTTTCCTCCCTTCTGACTCCAAATTTCCTCTCTTCTATGTTTCTTGCTCTTTCTGTGACACCTTCATTACTAACTAATGTTGTGACTGGAGGCTGCATGAGTCAGTGGGCAGTGGAGTCAAAAGCCCTAGGTTATATTCCAACCTCTGCCACTGACCTACTAGATGATCTTGGGCAAGGCACCTCCTCTGTCTCCCCCTCTGTAAAAGGGTAAATGATGATTACCCTCTTTTTAAAGTGCTTTGAGATTTACAGATGAAAAGTGCTATATGTGAATTGAGTATTATTAATTTAAGAACATAAAAATAGCCATACTAGGTCAGACCAAAGGTCCAGCTTGCCCAGTATCCTGTCTTCTGACAGTGGCCAATGCCAGGTGCTTCAGAGGGAGTGAACAGAATAGGTAATCAAGTGATCCATCCCCTGTCGCCCATTTAAAAGATATGGATCTAATGCTGCACTACTGAATTCACTGGGTGTTTTATCAGTGACTGCAGGGGATGCAGAGAGAGTCTTTCTGTGAATATATGAAAGTTGCCTCCCTCCTAATACAAGGGATGGATTTCTAGAAGTACAGCATCTTACATAAATAGCTTTTAGTTTTGTTTTGTGTATGTTTGCTGTACTTATGACTTTCAGTTAAAAACCTCTATGTAAAGGTTTACTGTCTGGGCATAGAGCTCATACACTATTTAAAAAAAAATAC
This sequence comes from Emys orbicularis, assembly GCF_028017835.1. Classification (NCBI taxonomy): domain Eukaryota; kingdom Metazoa; phylum Chordata; order Testudines; family Emydidae; genus Emys; species Emys orbicularis. The sequence continues at coordinate 26,358,454 of NC_088685.1, read as the reverse complement.
ATCTGTATTTGTAATTTTTCACTTATAATACTTCAACTTTGTTTACAGTTACAGATTCTTTTTGGTTTGAGTTGGGCAATTTATAATGGTAAATGAATGTGCAGGCTGCAGGGAATAAGCCTTTATGCTTCTTGTTCTACTAATAAAAACAAAGAGCTTCAAAGAGAAGTTATAACCAAATGTCAAGGGAAATCTGTAAAGCTATAAGTGTAAACAGAAAACCAAGCAAACCATTTTTCTGACTTACATCTACAACACAGATTATGAGTGAATATCGTTCCAGCAGAGAGTGTGGGCCAAATTCATCACAGTTATAATATATTGACTTCAAATAACTACACAGAAAATAATGCTACGTGGTTTTAGATGATAATTTTTTCTAGCCAAGTGATCACTTCACAGCATAAGAACATAAGAATGGCCATACTGGGTCAGACCAAAGGTCCATCCAACCCAGTATCCTATCTACCGACAGTGGCCAATACCAGGTGCCCCAGAGGGACTGAACCTAACAGGTAATGATCAAGTGAACTCTCTCCTGTCATCCATCTCCACCCTCTGACAAACAGATGCTAGGGACACCATTCCTTACCCATCCTGGCTAATAGCCATTAATGGACTTAACCTCCATGAATTTATCTAGTTCTCTTTTAAACCCTGTTATAGTTCTAGACTTCACAACCTCATCAGGCAAGGAGTTCCACAAGTTGACTGTGTGCTGTGTGAAGAACTTCCTTTTATTTGTTTTCAACCTGCTGCCCATGAATTTCATTTGGTGGCCCCTAGTTCTTATATTATGGGACCAAGTAAATAACTTTTCCTTATTCACTTTCTCCACACCACTTATGATTTTATATATCTCTATCATATCCCCCCTTAGTCTCCTCTTTTCCAAGCTGAAAAGTCCTAGCCTCTTTAATCTCTCCTCATCTGGGACCCGTTCCAAACCCCTAATCATTTTAGTTGCCCTTCTTTTAACCTTTTCTAATGCCAGTATATCTTTTTTGAGAAGGGGCGACCACATCTGTACACAGTATTCAAGATGTGGGCGTACCATGGATTTATATAAGGGCAATAAGATATTCTCCGTCTTATTCTCTATCCCCTTTTTAATGATTCCTAACATCCTGTTTGCTTTTTTGACTGCCGCTGCACACTGCATGGACGTCTTCAGAGAACTATCCATGATGACTCCAAGATCTCTTTCTTGATTAGTTGTAGCTAAATTAGCCCCTAATCTTTGTTTAGATATCATGTTAATAAAATCAAATAAAGCTGTTGCTGTGTTTTGTTTTTTCCTTTGCCTCTTTTAATAATTATTCCCCACTGCAATGTTAAATGTAGATGTGGAGTCTTAATTGGTTAGTTACAAGAAGATAATCTTTTTTCCTTCTCACTGTTGCCTGTTAGTTTAAAGGTATTTTAGCTGAAGGTAGATAATTATCGGTGAGAAGAAAATAACACTTCAGGAGTTCATTTTCCATCTTAGCACTTGGGACCTCCTTTGAACTCCCCTCACCAAACCCTCTTTCCCACTTTGTCACTTCTCCCCCCTACCCCCCTGTCATAAAAGGGTCTCCCTGCATAAAGACTTCAGCCATTGCTTGTTAGCTAAGGGAATTGCTTCTCACAACTGCTCTTCCTGGATGGATAAATTGCATGAGACTTTGCCGAATATGGAAGATGATTTGGGCACTGATCATTCTGCCTTTCTGTCTTCCTGGGACTGGAAGAGTAATGCAGGAGCCTATGAGCTGAACCAGATCTCATCCCCTCACAGCTTATCTCCATCTCCTTCCTTTGAATCGTATTCTTCTTCCCCTTGCCCAGCTGTGATTGAGATGCCCTACAACAGCAGCAGCAGCGGCAGCCTGATCGGATACAGCTTGATGGATTTTCCTTCCACATACTTACCGAATGCTGGACAGGTCAAGGCTCAGAAAGGTACCAAGGCCAGGATGTCAGCCCAGCGCAGAAGGAAAGCCAGTGAGAGAGAGAAGCTCAGGATGAGGACCCTGGCTGATGCTTTACACACCTTGCGCAATTACCTACCTCCTGTCTACAGCCAAAGAGGCCAGCCTCTCACCAAAATACAGACACTGAAATACACCATCAAGTACATCAGTGAACTCACAGACCTGCTGAACAATGTCAAACGGGCATAGACACCCCCCCCCCTACCGCCTGACAAACCTGCCACTGGATCCCTCCTAAAGAATCTTTAAAAATATCGAATGGAACTTTGAGCTAGTTCTTCCTTTAAAAAATCCAGTGTCTTGAGCAAATGAAGACAGAACAAAAGGAATAGGGATGGATGGGTAGCTGCTGTACATATCTCAGAATGCTCTAAGTCGAAGGGGATGTTTATACTTGTACATTATTTGAGTTATGGGTTGTTGGGTTGGGTTTTTTTAATGAGCTTCAAAAATATATTAAAATCAGTCTGATTCAATAGTGAGCAAGGCAAATAGATTCTGCTAGGATTTACTCACCACAGTTCTGACCAATCTTCTGTTTAATAAGGACTGATTATTTGGCCAAATAATCAATCTACTCACTTAAAAAAAAAAAAAAAGATCAATGGGTTTAAAGTGAATTCTTAAAAGATGTAAAAATTAATACAAAAATACTAAGCATAATGGTCTGTAGGCACTTTAATATTAGGATTTGGAAGAGCATGTATATTTAGTTCAGGTATTGCTGATAAATCAGGCTATTTATCCACATTTCTAGAATTATGTATCTAAAATGAAGAAACAAGTAATATTAAGAATGTCTTTGAAAACAAATAAAAATATCACTGCTTCATACTCAGTATCTTGTATTGTATCTCTGACAGAAAAGCATATTCCAATAATGACTGATTCTTAGATCCATATAGAATCTAATAGAAAATAACCTTTTATAGAATTGTCAAACTTAGCCTACAAGTTTTCACAGCAGGGATATTAAATTCTATGGAATTTTTAAAATGCTATGAAGATATTCTCTCTTAAATTCTATTTGTTTTAATAATTTCTATAGAAACATATTTACGGTACATAGAACCTGATTGGTTAAATTTGTATTAAATTCTGTGGGCCTTTTATCAGAGGGCTAGATTAGATCACACCCTCCTCTTTCTCTCCCTCCCTCTTCCCACAACTCAACTGACCAGAATCTAACCATTTAATCTCAGTGAATCACTTCAAGTTACAGAATTGTGCAAGGTTCACACTTTAGGTGCTTTTGAAACCTAGGGTAACTGTAAGGTCTCCATTTCAAAAGATCAGCAGTTTCCCGCAGTCAAGAACAGTTAGTTTTCCTTCCTCTATAACCAGGAAACAGTTTAAATCTTAAGTTACTTTGACTTTCAGTGATAGATGCAACACAGGCTACATCCTATTAAACAGTGAAAAGAAAAGTTTGCGTTATCTATTTTCCTCCAGATTCATTTAGAAAGACCTTGCTCTGCACTCGGAGGCCAGCAATATGCAGAGAGGACTGAAAGAGGAGAAGAACTGGTGCACTGCTGCAATGCAGGTCTGAGCTCTGTGGAGCAGAACAAAGTGGGTTAACCCTTTCTCTGTCCTGGGCTATAAGACATAACCAGGGCTGCACCATTATTCTATATAGACTATAGGGATGTACAGCATATTGTGTGCATGGGGAGGGTGAATAGATGAGTGTCACTATGTTGGATGCATGTGTTGTGTTGTTGGGGGTACATGATATGTTAAATGTGAGCACTAAAGGATTATTTACTGTATGTTTCCCAGCTCTTTCTTTTCTCTTTACCTATTCTGAGACATTTGGTTGTTTGGGGGCAGTGGGGTGGAGGGATAAATCTGTCCCTGGAATGTGTTTTGCCAAGGCTAGGCTTGATCTGACACAATGTTATTTTAGCATGGTACGTGCATATCCATATGTTCAGTATGTCATTCATATAGTGGCTGAAATATATATCTGAGTTCAGTACTGTGCAGGAAATAGAGTATGTCTCTGATTTCAATAACAAGCCACATTTAAAAGTACTCCATAGGCTCCAAATCTGTTTTAACTCAGCCTAGATTTCCAATCCAACTTGTGTGTTCAGTGAAACAAGCTGAGTGATCTCAGTTGCATCCTGAGAGAGGAGTAATCACAGCACAAATAAAGAAGACCTATTAGATTATCAAGGCAGAACATAGGCACATATCACACAGAAACTATATACTTCACTAACCATATAAAATTCCTGCATATAAATTTGCACAACTGCTGTACAGTGTCCAGGATGTAGCGGGTACAGAGATTGCCGGTTCCTGACAAACCCTAAAAGTGAGACTAGATACAGTCTGTACTATGATTTTTGATTCATGCCTAGTTCTTTAATCCCCCACAAACTAAAATAATCAGTAAAACCAGTGTTACCAGAGATAAGGAGGGCCCTGTGATTAGAGCTGCAGAATAGCAGGCAAGAGCACTGGCTCTTATTGCTAGCTCTGCCAGACTCAGTGTGTGACCTTGGTCAGGTCATTTAGCCTCTGGGCCTCAGTTTCCCTATATGTTAAATGCAGATACTACCCTTAGCTGTTTCACAGGGGACTTTTAAGCGATGTTGTTACATAGCACCATATCAGTGGGGGCTGTGTGGAGAAGCACTGCCCCAGGAGGAATGCCTGCAGGGGTTGTGAATGTCTGAGACTCAGTGCCTCCCACAGCTCCAGAGAATGCTGCAGCCTAATGTCCCTACACCCACAGGGCCACCTCTGCTGGTATGAAATGGGAGCAGAACCCTGGGCCCACTTGCTGCCTATCCTTCAAGCCCAATATGGGGTGACTAGTGCCAGTGGCAGCATTGAGAGTTGCACAAGGACCAGTTTTTGACCAGACCCTACATAGGAGCCAAGGTGTCAGGCTGGGAATGCTCCTTCTCAGTGAGAAAGAGCAGGTCTAAGGCACTGCACTGGAACTCAGGCTATCTGGCTCCAATTCCTGGCTCTGCCATAGACTTCTTGTGGGACCCAGGGTAAGTCACTTCGGCTATGTCTACACTTGGAGGTGGGGGGGGGGGTGCGCTTCCCAGCTTGCATAGACATACTTGTGCTAACTTTCATTGAGCTAGCACAGGGGTGGGCAAACTACGGCCCGTGGGCCACATCCGGCCTGTGGGACCGTCCTACCTGGCCCCCGAGTTCCTGGCCCGGGAGGCTCACCCCCCAGCTCCTCTCCCCTTCGTCCACAGCCTCAGCTTGCTCGCTCCGCCGCCGGCGCAATGCTCTGGGCAGCAGGGCTGTGAGCTCCTGGGGCAGCGCAGCTGCAGAGCTGGGCCTGACCCGGTTTCTGAGCTGCGTGGTGGCGGTGGCGGCGTGGCCCAGCTCCAGACGGGCAGCACGGCTGTAGCGCTGCCAGCCACCAGTGCTCCAGGCAGCGCGGTAAGGGGGCAGGGAGCGGGGGGGGGGGTTGGATAGAGAGCAGGGGAGTTTGGGGTGGTGGTCAGGGGGCAGGGGTGTGGATGGTGGTCGGGGAGGAAACAAGGGGTTGAATGGGGGCAGGGGTTCTGGGGGGCAGTCAGGAAGGAGGGGGAGTTGGATAGGGCGACAGAGGGCAGTCGGGGCAGGGGTTCTGGGGGCAGTCAGGGAACAGGGAGAAGGGGTGGTTGGATGGGGCAGGGGTCCCGGGGCGGCCGTCAGGAATGAGAGGAGGGGTTGGATGTGGCAGCGGGAGTCCGGGGGCAGTCAGGGGACAGGGAGCGGGTGTGTGTGGATGGGGCAGGGGTCCCAGAGGGGCCGTCAGGGAACAGGGGGGTTTGGATGGGGCAGGAGTCCCAGGGGGCAGATAGGAGGTGGGGGCCGGGCCACAACCCCCTCCCCTAACCGGCCCTCCATACAATTTACGAAACCTGATGTGGCCCTCAAGCCAAAAAGTTTGCCCGCTCCGAGCTAGCACATCAAAAATAGAAGTGTCACTGCGGTAGCTTGGGCAGCAGTACAGTTTAGCTGCCCCAAGTGCAAAACCGTCCCACCCCAAGTGGGTACATACTTGGTTGTCCATGCTGCCACTCACTACTTCCCGACTACTATTTTTAGCGAAGTAGTTTGCTGAGAGCTAGCCCCAGTATGCTTCTACCAGGTGGGAATCACAGCTGTAAGTGTGGACATAGCCGAAGGGTGGGATCTTAGATTTAGGCACAGTAATGCTGAGCATCTTGGTGCCTAACGGGGCTGCCAGTGAACAGGAGATGCAGGGGGAGAGGAGCTAGGCTGCCAGTGGGTGCTAAGCATCCGCAAAAACATTTCTGTGGATGCTCCAGCCCTGGAGCACCCATGGAGTCAGCACCTATGGGGAGATGCTTAGCACACACCCCTCTCTCAGAGATCGGTACCTACAGCCAGGTTGCAGGGAGATGCCTATGTCACTTTAGCACACCACAAACAGAAACCTGACACCTGCAGTTAGGTGGCTAAGTCCTTTTGAGGAGGAGAGGAGGGAAGGGAAGAAGGAGGAGGAGCTGCCCATTGTATGATTTTAAGCCCAGTGGTTAGGGCATTCACCTGGGCTAGAGGAGAGCAAGGTTCAAGTCCCCCTCTCTCTGTCAGAGGGGGAGGAAAGGATTTGAACAGGGGTTTCCCCACATTTTAGGAGAGCACTCTAACCACTGAGCTCTGGGATATTTTTATTTCAGGGTCCCTCAGTCTCGCTTCTTGAAGCACTTGCACACTGGATAACTAATGAAAGAGTGATGAGAGCAGAAAGATTGAACCATGACGTCCCCACTACCAGGTGGGCTCTAACCATTGGACTACAGAATCATACTCTCTCTCCTGCTAACTCTTCCTCCATGCATAAATATTTAAACAATAATTAGGCCAAAAAAAGAGACCAAAGGCAGACTTGAACCTGGGTTTTCCACACCCCAGGTGACTGCTTTAAGCACCACACTGAAAGTTATAAGGTGATTACTGCCCCAATGGGACCTGCTGTGGTAGGCACTTTCTGAGCCCACCTGCTCACTGAGGCCCCACAACTGGTTCATGAGTCGCTCTGGGGCTTAGGCATGTCATTGGCATCTGGATGCCTAAAGTGAGGCAGCAGTGTCCATGCCCTGAGGCAGGATCATAGGTGCCTAGGGATCTTTTACTCTGAAACCAAACTCAGGTGCTGATTAAATTTAGGTGCCTGCAGGTTTTGGTGGGAGTTTTATGGATCACAGTGGAGCCAAACATGGGACTTAAGCACCTAAACCCAAGACTTAGGTGCCCTGATCCCTGTCAGTGTCTCTAAAGTGTCTCCATCTACACTGGAATAAAAGACCTGTGACGTGGCTGTGGCTGGCCCAGGTCAGCTGCCTTGGGCTTGCGGGGCTCAGGCTGTGGGACTAAAATTTGCTGTGTAGAAGTTCAGCTTGGGCTAGAGCTCAAGCTCTGGGACTCTATAAGAAGGGAGGGTCCCAGAGCTGGGTTCCAGGTAGGACAGCAAGTGTGAAAAATAAGGACAAGGGGTGGAGGGTAATAGGAGCCTATATAAGAAAAAGACCCCAAAATCGGGACTGTACCTATAAAATTGGGACATCTGGTCACCCTAGTTCCAGGCCAAACCCAAATATCTACACAGCAATTTTACAGCACGAGCCCAAGTCAGCTGACACAAGACAGCCGTGGGTGTTTGTTTGATGTGTAGACATACCCTAAGGGTACACCTACACTGCAATGTAAGCCCAGTGTTTGAACTCAGGCTTAAGCCTAAACCCCCATCCATCTACAGAGAAATCATGCTAACCCGGGGCTGGGATGTGGGGGGTCTCAGAATCTCATGGGGGTGGAGGGTCCAAGCCTGAGTCAAGGTGGGAGAGACCCAGGGTTCAAGCCTTATTGCTAACCAGTAGAGATGCAGCCCCACTGGACTTATGCTCTGGAAGTCCACCAAAAGTATCCCACAATCCCATGGGCCAACTTTTTGTCCCCTGGACAGTCAAGTTTGGTGTACAGTCAAGTTTTCCCACACTGCACCATGAATAAAGGCTAGAGTGGCCACATTTTGGATGGGCACAAGGAAGTCTGGGATATGGGTGGTTGGACTCAGGCTCATATAATGCAGTGAAGACACTACAGCCCCAAGTTGGGACCATGGTTCAACAATTCCTAACCTCGGGTTACAAATGAGAGCAGACCCTCAAACCCTAGGTTAACAAACCCAGGGGCTGCTAATATGAGTTTTACTAACCGTGGGCTTACATTGCAGTGTAGACATACCCTACACTGCACACCAAGCCTGCGTCTGGGGACCTGGGCTTCTGTACTCAGTAATTCCAAGCCTGTGGTTGTGTCCACACTGCATTGAAAACCTGGGTCTCAAAGCCGTGCTAATGCAGCTATACTGTGCTACGCAGACCTTCTGATGGGTCTATGGCCTGACTGGCGTCCATGCTGCAAAATGACAGGGCTTGGACCCGGGGCACATGGGCTCTGACCCACCCCCTTAGCAGGGCTCTAAGACCTGGGTGGTGAGGCTTGTGGACCTGAGTCAGACTGATTTGTGTGTGAACAGAAGGGCTTGGGCTCAAACATGAGTCAGAGCCTGGGCTTAGTGTGCAGGGCAAAGCCAGAAATGATCAAACCCTTAAAGTTTATACAGCACTTAGAGTGTAGCAAAACCATATGTCTGGCCTGACTACTGCCTCAGTTCCCCCTCTTGGGCTCTCCTATAAATTCAATACAGGTGTGTCAGATAACTCTTCTTGGGGTCTGGGTTTATTAACAAAGTTCACAAAGAAACATAAGAACTCCGACCCAGCCTTCCAAGCTGGTTCACAACGCTTGGTGCAGGGTTCCTAGTCCTGTCCCAGTTGATGTGTTCCTCTGGCAGACCTGTTCTCCACCCCAGCCTTCCTAGCTTGCTCATGTTCCTTGCAGGGCTATGCCACGAGACCCTCTGCCTGGGAACTAAGAAGAGTCTATCAGCGTACAACAGCTCTGTTGCTCCTGGGACTCTGTTACTTATCACACAGAAACTCCCAGGACAGGACAGAAGAGAACATTAGATCATCTTTTGGAGACTTTAATGTTTCAAACCAGTAATGGAGATAGAAATATTTTAAAATCACCAGGCAAAGGGGAAGAAGTAGCCATAACAGTGGTTCCCCTTTTTCAATGTTCTGATCGTCTTCCTTATACCCCCCGACAGGATGAACCAAGTATCAGTTATTGCACACTTGGCCTAGGTGTTATTATTTTATAAGGCATGTTCTCTCTCTTTCAAAACTTGTACTGAGTTGAAGAGGAAAAAACCATGACCTATGCACACACTGTAGCTGCAGAGAGATGAAAAAGTTCAATGAAAAAACAAACAGCAAATAAAATAATTTGCATGCCAACGATTAAGACAGTCTGCTGTTGGACTCTCCTTTGCAGAAGAAAAGGAAGGGAAGGAGCTGGGATGGGAGAGGGGAAAGTCAGTGTGCTACCTAACGAAAGATATCAAAAATGTAATTGATCGGGAATTTGTACTGATACTAATTCCCAAGGGCTAAATCCTGGTCTCACTGAGGCCAATGGAAATTTTGCCACAAACTTCAAGGAGACCAATGTTTGGCACCAACAGATTAAAAACCACTGGACTGGTGGTCAATAGATACTGCCCTAAATTGCTCTTAGCTTGTAGCTATTTTATATGACTGCTGTTTTCTGAGTTCTGAAGGAGCTACTGAAAAGGGCCAGGGTAGGTTTTTGGATTGACCAAGTACTTTTTCCTGTGTCTCACGAACCAGAATCATGGGTGGGATTTTCCTACTTTCAGCTAATTATTTTTTACTCTTTGTAAATAGTTTATTAATGCTATAATTAGACTGCACTGGGCAGGTTGGGCAGCACACTGCTCATATAGATGAGGAGTCAGTCCATTTCAGTCATCAGTGGAGAGTGATTTCTCAATTTATTACTACATGGCAGGAGGAAGGACCCATTGCCTATCCCCAGACAGCAGGGAAAATATGCTACTACTTGAACTGTGATCTTTTATTTATATGTATGAGAGACTGACCTTCAGTCAGGGCCGGCTCCAGGCACCAGCTTCTCAAGCAGGTGCTTGGGGCGGCGGCTTTGGAGAGGGGCGGCACGTCCAGGTATTCGGCGGCAATTCGGCGGACGGTCCCTCACTCCGCCTGGGAGCGAAGGACCTCCCGCCGAATTGCCGCCGCAGATCGCGATCGCGGCTTTTTGTTTTGTTTTGTTTTGGCTGCTTGGGGCGGCCAAAACCCTGGAGCCAGCCCTGCCTTCAGTGGTTAGAGCAAAGTAGCTAGAGGAAGGACTCTTACTTTCTATTGCCGGCTCTCCCCTTGACAGTGTGTTTTGGCAATTCACTTAATTTCTTTATTTCAGTTTACCTATATATAAAAAACAGTTATAATACTATTACTCTCACAGCTGTGTTGAGAGATTGATGGAGTTAGCATGTGTAATGTACTTTGCAATTCTAAGCTGAAAGACTATGTGTGAGCATCTAACAAATTGCTATGGTTATACAATTGGGCTACATGTAACTGCTTTTAAAGAGGATAATCCCAAACCTAGAAAAAGCCATAGGGCTGCAGCATATTCCCTGGCTGCAGCTGTGTGTGTGCGCATGTGCTATTTCACTAGACCAACAGACACCACTACTCCATGGACCTTGAGTAGGAGTCCCAGTCAGAGGGCCCTTTCCTCTAACACTGTAGCCCATTTGAAGCTGGTTTACCGTCCCCAGTTATCTCAGGTACTTATATTGCCCCCATGCCAATAGTATCTGAGCACCTCTGTATTTAACATCACCTTTGTGGGGTAGTCAATTCTAGTATCTTCATTAGAGCTGGAAACAGACCTTACCTAAGGTCACACTGTAATTCTGTAGTGGAACAGGGAATTTATCCCAGGTCTTCTAAAGCCTAGGCTAGTACCCTAACCACTGGACCCTACTGTCCCAGTGTATAGACTGAGGGGAAGCAAAGGGGGAGGGGGAGGGAGAGAGGACATTTAGCTGCTCCCCCCCCCCTTTTAATTTTGCAATATTTGGTTACAGTTCAGTGCTAAATACCAAAAATCCCTAATACTGTAAACCTTTCTTTTTAAAAAAACTCCCCAAGATATGGTTCATTTTGAAAGGTTTACCCTAAACTAAATTCAGTGTTAATGGACATTAAACTAAACATGAGAAATAGTGAGGCAATAGGTCCAGCCATGAGCTGAAATAACAAAACTTACCAAACTTAGTGGAGTTTATTTCAAGTGGTAATAACTGTGATACATTTCTGCTAATGTCTCTATTTTCTTATCAAAATAGTCACTAGATTTCTCTTTTCACTTGGTCTTTTATCATTCACCTGTTGAAATGTGCAGTAGACATTAAGCATAAACAATGAAGACTGATCTCCTTTCAAACTTGTGTTAACAGGGGTATAAAAATAACATCCCAACAACCAGTGGGAAAAGTATGTGGTCATAAAATGGCCACTTAAAAGGCAGGTAGGTGTTGATTCAACACTTGTGAGGTTTCTTGTTGTTTTTAAAATTTAAAATAAGGCAGGCAGTTCCTGAATTTTAATTTAAACAGGCTCCTTTGTGGTGGAGAGGTTGTTTAATACAATTTTCCTTATAAAAAGATTTACTATTTTTTAAAATAAACTTTTGTTCTGTATGTACAAAGTTTTTCTAAGCGTGCACCTAAGGGTGAATCTTAACCCAGTTGATTTAATGGGAGTTTTATTACAAGACCACTAATGAACAGGGTTGGAGATATGATGAAGTAGGTTTCATTTTAATTCACATGAAGACATTAAACTTGTGCAATTTTACCCTCAAACCTACATTTTTAACCTCTCTGCGCTTAGTTGACTTTTAAAATGTATTTCCTTTAAAAATTGTCCAATGTTTAATTTATTAAAGGACAAAACCACAGCTATTGAATGCACACACGCTATTTGACTTTGACCATTGTCTGTTGCCTCTCCCCTTTTCAAATCATGGTGCTAGCTCAACAATGGAAGTTGCCTTCATGAAAGGGAACACTAGACATCTCTATTGATGAAGAGGACTTTTCTATTTCAAATCAATAAAGGGAATAATGAAGTTAAACTTCTCTACTGCTTTCAGTGACCTTCAAAGACAGCAAGAGGAGGTTGAAGGATAGGCGAGGGAGTGGGTGTATAGGTTCTCCATGATCTAAAGAGATTTGCTTACATCATGAACTATTTGAGATAGGGATTTGTTACAGATATTGAGTAGCGATCCAGAGCACAACTGCAGTACAAATAGTAATGATTCAGATGATAGAGACTCATTTTATTTGAACAAGAGCATTAGAACTCAGTGAAGGGTGAGCGATTACTGCAAATTGAGTAGGAGCTGCATCTGTTTGTACCTGGTGGGGATTATTTACCACATGGACAAATTTTGAAGAGTGAAAAGGGAAATCAGCAGCACAAGCCTTATTGAATGATTCAGAGGGCAGTACTCCAAAATCCCTTGGCTAGTTGAAAATCTCCCATGATCTCTGACTTCACAGATGTTCAGACTGGCAGCAAGAGGGTAGCAGCTCAGAGACATAAAAGTTGATTGACACAGTTTAGGTCATTGCCATGAGAAGGGGGCAGTTATGCTATTTTACTAAAGCTGATCAATAGGTTACAGGTCTTCCAAGTGGTTGTGACTCTAAGGCAAGTAGGAGCACCTTAAAAATCAAGAACGTTGGAGCCTGCGCTTAGCTACATAGTTATGAATTTTATTGAAAATGTTTTTATAAACATACAATACAAAAGAGAAAACAGAACAAATCCCTTAAAAAAGAGCCCATCCTTCCACACACACTTGTACTAAGAACCATACTGCTTTGCCTATGGCCCTGGTGTTTCTGTTAACAAGTGAATTAGCAGGCAGCTGTAGCAATTACAGTATAGCTTTAAGATGGAGTAATGAGAAGTTAGGGGAGCCTGCTTTAAGGGAGTGATGCTTGTTTACAGAGCACTGGGTTGCTGATTATAAATGTTCCTTCCCAGTGAAAATAAAGATATCCTGCTTTAGCAGAAGACATACCTCTGCTTTATTGCTTTAGTTACCAAAAAAAAATCACTAAGTTTCTACTTTAATGTTCAGTTCAGATCAATAGAATCATATGTATAGCATGCAATGTTCACCTGCAAGTCAGATTGATGGTTGCTCAGGAATGATTTTCCTGATGAAAGGGTATTAAACTCACTTTATTTCTCCATTAAAATCTGGAATCAATGGAAAAAACAGACTAAAAGTACATTCATTTTGAAAGAAGCTAGTGCAATAACAGAACAAATCAAGCAAACTAGTGATAGGTTAGACAGCCCTGGCAGCTTCACTTTACCCATTGTTATCAACACAGACAATGGGAACCTTTAACAGCTGGTAGTTGAGTTCACGCAGATCACAAAATTCATTGTTGTAGCTGACAACAATCATGAAAAGGAATAATATGCCACTGAAACATCAACAGTAGTGATGCTCCTAGAACTGGGACCCATGAATAACGGATTGGAAAGCTCTTCATCTGGTTAATCTTGCTGCTTTCCAAATACAGAACAGAAATGTGTGTGTGTTCCCCCCCCCCTTCGATCAGTAACAATTTCACTATCCCCATCTGGCACTAGGCCTATCCCATTGTTATGAGTAGCAAAAGAAATCTTAAGAATACCCATACTGCCTTAGTCTAATAGCTCATCTAGCACAGGGGCCAGTATGAGATGATTCAGAGGGAATGAACAGAACAGGGCAACTTAGTGAGGTCATCAATCCTCTGTACAGTTAGAGGTCCAGAAATGCAACCCTATGCTCTAGGTATCCCTAATCAGCTTGGCTAATAGGTCCATGAATGGCTATTCTCCACAAACTTATGCAAGGCTCTCTCAAAATAAATAAAACTGTTACAGTGTTTTGGCCTTCACAATATGGCTTGGCAATGAGTTCCACAGGTTCACTGTACATTATGTGAAGTACTTGTGTCTTTAAACTTGTTTCCTATTTCAGGTGGTGCCTTTTGGTTCTTGTGTTATGTGGAGGGGTAAATAACACTTGAGAGCTATATAAAAATCATATCTTCCCTTGAGTTGTTGCTTTTCTAAGCAGAATAGTGCCAGTCTTAAATATTTCCTCACATAGAAGCTGTTCCACACTCCTAAATATGACAGGTTTCAGAGTAGCAGCTATGTTAGTCTATCTGCAAAAAGAACAGGAATACTTGTGGCACCTTAGAGACTAATGTTTATTTGAGCATAAGCTTTTGTGGGCTACTGCATCCAAAGAAGTGGGCTGTAGCATACAAAAGCTTATGCTCAAATAAATTTGTTAGGCTAAGCTGTCACAAGTACTCCTGTTCTTTTTACTCCTAAATATGTTTCTCTGAAAGTTTTCCAATTCTAGTATCTTTCTTAGACAGTGTGCAATCATACCATTGCTTTTTATACTGGCTTTAATAGACAGTCCAATAACCCTTTTCTTCCCTGATGTCTTGCTTCCACTATCCATTTTTGCACACTCACAGATTAGTTTTGAAAGGTATATTTCTCCTCTTTTGGAGAGTGTGGGGGTAAGTGAGTTCTCTCTCCAGAATATTTTTCCAAGTCTATGTCCTAGACCAATCCTGAGAGCTCAAAATATTTTGTTCATTTTATACACTTGCAAGTTCATTACCACCCCCTCATAAATTTGAGTCAGTAGGCCCAGAAGACTTGCATGCAGGAGTCTGAGGGCAACTAAGCCAATTTTCCTTTGGCCCAGAAATTCATTTTTAAAAATCAATCTGAATACTAGAGAAATTGCAGAAGAGGGTTATGCTATGCTATTTAAGAAGGCAAGGAGGATAATCCAGGCAACATCAATCCAAGGAAAAATAAATGGATGAGCTGATATGATTCACCTAATAGAAATCTATAGGGCTAGTAAACAGTTTCATAGGAAGTGTCTTATTCAACATGCAGTTTCAAAGAAGGAAATGTGTATGTTTGACTCAAGTCTATACTGTAACCTTTAGCAATCAGTTTGTCTTAGTATTATGCCATTGTTAAAAGTTTGCACTACAAATCAACCAACCACACATTAAGTAGACCAAGAACTGGCTAAGTAGTCAATAGGTGTGTTTCTAGTGGAGTTGTACAGGGCTCTGTACTAGGTCTCGTGCTACTCAACATTTTCATCAATGATATGGAAGTAAATAGTGCCAACAGAGTTTATAAAGATTGGCAAAGTTATAGTGACAGTGCAGTCACACAGTGATCTGGATCATTTGGTAATTTGGGCCCTTTCACAACAAGACATTTTAGGAGTCAATGCAAGGTTGTACATTTGCAATAAGAAATTAGTCCCCTATTCTCTACACATGGCCTATTTTGGAAAGCAGTGATCCAGAGATAGCTTTTTCCACAATGGATTAAGGTGATCCATTGATTTATCGGACAGGAGTGCATCAGTAGGATGGCAATTTTACCTTTATACATGGCATGAGCTAGGCCAATACCACCATGTTAGAGGTTTAGTGTCCACATTTTAAATGTGATATTGAAAAACTGGAGGGTTACAGAGTGCCATAGAAGTAGTTTTAAGACTTAAGATACTCTGTCAATCTACACTAATTCTAAGAGTGCTATTCCCTTGTTTGTGTACACACACGTGTGCTAGCATCATTGAGCTCCATGAGAACCAAGTATAAGTAATGTAGCTATGTTAGCACTGGTAGTGGAGGAACAGCTGAGCTATGTTGAGTACATACCTGCCTGAAAGCTGTAGATAAGTAGTCTATGGCTCAGCTGCCTCCACTGCTGCTATCAGCTACATTTATATACTCATGCTAGCTCAGGGGAGGGAAGGAAGAGAAGAGGAATCATGCATTTAATACCTACTGTATGGTGGGGGGTTTTTGGATCAAGTTTTTAAGGCTTAAAAGAAAGTGCCTAATTACAGTGTCTGAATACCTTCACAGGGAGAACACAATACACCAGCTACTGAAGGGCTTCTTCATTTAGTAGAGGAAGGTATAACAAGCAGCAATGGCTAGAAGCCAAAGCCAGACAATTAGTTCTAAGCTTTGCTTCTCTCCCCCCCCGCCCCCCTCCAAAAAATAAAATTATTAGCCATCAGAACAGACTAAGGGAATAGTAGTAGGCTGTCCAGCTATTGAGGCATCTAAGTATTTTTGTTTGAAGACCTTATTGGAAGTTATACTTTTGGCAAAAGTATATTGGGCTCAACATAGGGGTATCTGAAATTGATTTGTCTATCATAGGTGACTGGATTAGATGATTTAGTAGTCCCTTCAGGGCCTAGAACTATGAATATTTCTTTGAAGCCATCTAGACAACCCTTGTTTACAAAGCTTAACTCCTATAAATAACAGGTTTCAGAGTAGCAGCCGTGTTAGTCTGTATCCGCAAAAACAACAGGAGTACTTGTGGCACCTTAGAGACTAACAAATTTATTAGAGCATAAGCTTTCGTGGGTGGGTTGTAGCCCATGAAAGCTTATGCTCTAATAAATTTGTTAGTCTCTAAGGTGCCACAAGTACTCCTGTTATTTTTCCTATAAATAAGGATCAGATCAAGTCACTACCTTCAGCCCACAAATAGGAACAGGCCCTTGCAAACTTGTTACTCAAGTTTAGAGTTTAAGGAAAGTTTCATGAAAGATTAACAGTTGTGTGCACAATTAAGATCTTTGGGGGCAGGGCAGAAAGGGGGGGGGGGAAGTACAACAGATGCTTCATGTGGTTGCCTAGAGTCATGCAGCCTATTCAGGACTGCATAAGCAGGCAGAACAGTAACTGCAAGGTATTCCAGAGAGTCATGAGCACATTGATGTACACATCTTTGGCATATTTACTGGTTTCAATTAAGCATTCATATAGATACTAGCTCAACGCAAGTTCTGAGCATAGTTGTGCCCCAGATAAATGGTTTGTTTGCAAGTCAAAAGCTAAATATTTTGAAGCAGGATTATGCCCCATTTTACACTGTAGCTCTAGATAACTAGTCACCAACTGTCTCCACTGACAGACTTCTAGAATTAGCTTTGTCATCCTAATAGGTTATTTTTATACTGCCTGAGTTACACTATTTAGAGCTGTTCCTTGCAGCAAAAAAGGATGTTTATGCTTCATCTTTCTGATTCATTTCCTAAAAGGAAATGTAAGTAATTTGGTTCTCTTGGTTTTGAATGGAGGATTGTTATCCTCTTATCAGAGGGAGAGGCTCCAGAAAAAGCATCAAGTTTAAAATGGAGAATTCTCCAGTTTAGTGGAACTGTACAAATCTGCAAGTTTAACTTATTTTATGCAGGCATTGGGAAAGGTAGGCTGTTGCTCTGACTTTGGATTTTTAGAGTTTAGCTTACATATAGTATCATTCAAAACAAACTTAGCCTGGTGGGTATTTGGTGTTTAAAGTTTTAGAGTAAAAACCTACCTCCCATATACACATATGGTTGAAAGACTCCTCCCAGTTATATTCATATTCTTGGGAGGGAAAGGGATGGAGAGAAGAGAAATAAGAGACACCCCACATCTATGACTGCAGTCATTCTGGCAAAGGTGAAGCTCTCAGGAGACTGACACTAGGGGAAGACTCCTCTTGGAGGTGTGGCTGTGGAAGAGGAGGTCATCCTGTTCCAGGAGTCAGTTGGCCTGGCCTCTGCAACCTTTAGTTTACCATAAGGACAACTGAGAGTGCAGGTTTCCTTTGTGAGACAATGTTTCAGTAAGGTTGATGTTCAGGCTTTAGCCAATGTGCTGTAGCACAGCCCAAGGATTTTAGATCATCATTGCTGTGTCTGCCAGCCAAGAATATGCTGACAGCCTTTGAAAGGAGGACAGAAACTCAATCTCTACTAAGGGCATTAAGAGATCTGCTCTTAGCAGAGGAGATGGTCAATACCAGCATTACCTCATACCATTTTGTATTAGGTACAGTAGAGCTCTCCAGGTTCAGCTTTTAGTACACCATTTCATTCATGATGACTCAGTTGATTTTAGTTTTTCCTTTGACCAGTAAGAAGTCACTCTGAAGGACCTCTCCACCTATGAGGTCTGCAGGATCACCAAAGGGGTCAAGTTAGTGTGGTAGCACCTCTTTGAAATGCTTCTGGCACTAGAAGTAGAGCTGGCTGCAAGTGTCAGCAAGTTAGCAGAAGACATGAATTTCAGGCCACCAGAGCAGTGTTTTATTTGGCAGATTTTTAGCCAGAAAGTGTCACAGCAGTACCAGAGTGTCGTTTAATGCACATGAACTATGGTTTAAACGAAGGTCTGGGTTTGGCCTCTGCACCAATTTGTTATTAACTCAGCATTATTGTGAATTTATCCAGCAGCAACTAGCTGGGAGGTAGCTGCTAGAAGAGCCATTTCCACACTAGGATACAATCTTAGTTACTATGCTACAATATAGTAGCTTCTTTACATGATAGAAGGATGGTAAAGATGATCTAGGTCAGACTGCAATCAGTGGAAGGCAACAGAAGTTTGTCCCATACACTGCACAAAGCCTCACAACCTAGAGCAGCGTAGTAGTTCAGATTAAAGAGAGGCGCTAGAAGAAGTTGCACAAGGATTGTTTCAAGAACTAAGTCTATAGAAGTAAAATTAAATAAGCCAGGGGGAGGAGGAAGAGGAGTTAATAAGGCAGGGAGTTCAAGGGAGGAACCTGTCCTCACCATAGAGGACTGGTTTAGATTGACAGGATTAAACTAGCTTGGCCAACAGTTTGTTGGCAGAAGATGGCAAAGTACCTACTAGATTCTGACAAGCCAAGTTGTACAAGTTTGTATAGCTAAGAATACAGTTCTAGAAAGTTGCACCTAGAAGGCTGCATTCAGAGCCAGCATTCTGCAATTTAGAATGCAATTTCAGCTCAAGATGATTTATAGCAAGTGCTGCATTTTCCTACATTAGCCCTCCATACTTAAAATTAACCTTGTAGCCTCCTGCTAACAACTTCCATTAAGCAATTTTAAGTGCCTGCTAGAGCAAGCACAATTTACAAGTCAAGTGACAGATTGTTAATCTCTATGGTAGGGGAGGAACCAAAGTTTCTGGAACCACAATTTAAGAACTTGCATCCCACTAGATCTTAACAGCACTCTTGAAAGGCAGCCATGTGTTCTTGTACAAGTAAATGCAGAGCCTTTAGGTTAATGTGTGCAGACTGCACAATGGAAGAGAGGAAGGAAGGTGAAGGATTGCCACAAATGGTCTCCTGAAACATGGTTTCTTCTTCCATTTTTTTGTAGCGCTATGGCAGTTTTTGATCCGGTTACTGTTTTGCACATCACTAAGAGCTTTGGGAAAAAAATTCAGAGACTAAATTTTAGTCCACTGTCCCATCTAAAGATGACGAGGTGTTTATTCTACATGCCTAGCCTCATTTTAAGAGTGCTTAGTCACTTTGGATTGCTCTATTGATTAAGACTAGCTTCAGAGCAGCACTGTTTTGAAGGAGGAGAGGTACTTAAAGGCACTGGGAACTGGGACATTGAGGGAGCAGGCTTGCTGGATATTCTGTTTTGGGGAAATTCTTAAATGCATTTTATGCTACAGCTGTGTCAAACAAGGCCTCGGGGGAGGCTGTAAGTGTGGGGCAGGGGGAGAAGAAAGGAGAAAAATCTGAGTCAGTGTTTCTAGTAGTAGTAGTATGAACAAGTATTTTGGTTTGGTAATTTATGATGTGACCCACCACAAGCTCTGTGCATAGTTACATATCCAATTTAACTGTCAGATACTAAAATGATTTTTCAGACAGCGGACTAGATTTTAACATTGAGATTTTTTTTGTACCTTCCTATGGAGTTACCCAAAGGTGAACAAGCTTCTGCTAGTTAGACCTAGACTTGTCTTGTTTTATGAGCCATCACTTAATATTGAAGTATTAAGTAGTTGACACTGGGAGGGGAAGAGTTCAGTAACTAGAGATTTTTGATAATTAAAAAAAGGCGGCATTATGGCTCAGCATTTGCAGCTAAATTTTTTACTTCCAGTTAAGGGACAAGACTAGACCAGACAGCTTTAATTCTGGTTTAATAATTTTTGCATATAGATTAGGTTCAACGTGTCAGTCTTCATTTAGCTGTGAAATTAAAAAAAAAAAAAAAAGAGACAGTGGTTTAGCAATGTAATTAACAGGTTGCTGTAGCAGCACCCGAGTATGTTAGAGGTTAGGGTCCTTATGCATTACCTTGTGATATGATCGCATCCAATTCATTTACTTTTCATAAGGACTGCCCCAGAAGACACGTGCCCATGCATATGATATGCCTCAACACTGCGACCTGAAGAGAGAAAATGAGTCTCAAGAGTCTGACCAGCCCACAGCAAAGCGGTTTGTTAGACTTCAGGTATGAGCATTATTCCTCAGAGGTCTAAGTTATACTCCATCTGCAGTTAATACTTTGACACATTGTGTATGTCAAACTGTCAGTAAAGCTTGTTGCATCAAGAATCCATTAGAGTGCAAGACCTGTGCATCACTAGCGCATGAGTTAAGCTTCTTGATCCACTTACCAAACCTCTGTTTTCTAGGAATGCATCTCCTTGCACAAAGAAGATCTGAAGCTGGCCGCCTAGCATCACATATCACCACACTGCAGTGGAAGTATATCTACAAGATAATGAAGTCATGTTATTGTTGGAAGAAGTGCAGTTGCTATAATGTTTCCTTCATGGATTTGAAAAGTCATGCTCATTGTAGGGGGAAAGCAAGATGAAAACAAAGTCACTCTGGCAACCTCCAGGAAGGTTTGTTAGAGGTAGAGACAGGTTAAGCCTTTGTAATAGTACTTGTTTTATACAGGCATTCCAGGCTCATTAGTGCCTTGACTAGCACCTCTAGCCTTTCTAAGTGCCACTCACCTGTTCTAGTAGTGCATTTCCATCTTGCATGAACGTGAACATTTTCACCTCAAATCTCTTCAGATGAGTGGGAAACTTCACTCTTGAGTCACTGTCCACTTTGTGGAAGATTGTTTGATGGGAGTCCTCTGCATTTTCACAGCTTGGGGAAGCAAGAATAGAGTTAGAGGCCTTAGATTAGCAAGCTACATGTGTCAATATAGCAACATCAAGCAGAATAGTCAAAATCCCTGCTAGCTAGGGTGATAGTGGATGTAGCACAGTGGTAAAGGATCTGTGCCACAAAAATCCAGGTCTGTCCTTGCTCTCAGGTGGAGAGTGCCCAGTCTTGGAGACCCATGGTGTTTGTATTGTACATCATTTCTGCTGCAAGTGATGACTCATGTAGGAACCCCATTGTCCCTTCTGACGACTGAGGGCATAGTAACTGTTTTAGTTCAGAGCTAAAGTAAAAATTTCCCTCTAGTTTAGGTTAATACTTGGAGGGAATCCGGGGAGCCATTTCAGATTTTGGTAGGGGGCAACTTTAGAGTTTTCAGGTGCCTACATAGCCCCTGGAATCAGTTTTTTCCTGCACAGATAACTTAGGAGCACTATCAATTTAATTCCTGTATTAAGATATAGGGACATGAATTAAAGCCATATTCTAAACTTCTATACAGAATTTAGAACAAAGATATGATGTATTCTTTCTGATCCCAAGCCTTGAGGTATCAGTTTTAGAGCCTTAACAGATATCAGAAACAGAAGTTTCTGACTTTGTACACTATCTTTAGTAGAGAAATAAGTTGGCTTACTGTTTCAGACACTGTTACTGCCATTGTGCAGTCTTTTTATTCCATTAAATTTCATTTTGACATAAAAATCATGCAAGTTCTTAAGGGGAATCTTATTTTAGCATATGTTTACTGGTCATGTACATGACTAACATTTGACTCCATCATTACTGGCAGTATCAGACTTGACCTGCAGGTTTTGTACACATTAAGTTTACAGCTAGAACTAAAAATACAATTTGAAAATAAGCAGCCTTCATCTGCAATGTGTAAAGTTGAGGGTTTTTTGATATTGGCACTAAGGTGAGTACAAGTTTACAATCAAATATCCTTCTAGAATGTACCACTTTAAATTATGAATGACAAAGCAAGTGTTAAAAGTAGTCATAATTATGCC
The DNA here is from genome assembly GCF_028017835.1 of Emys orbicularis. Taxonomy (NCBI): domain Eukaryota; kingdom Metazoa; phylum Chordata; order Testudines; family Emydidae; genus Emys; species Emys orbicularis. The sequence continues at coordinate 26,336,440 of NC_088685.1, read as the reverse complement.
AACCAGGACAGGTTAGGTATTTTAGAACTCACTACCTCAAAGAATTAAAAGTTTAAGCATGAGAGAAATAAAGTTGACATGCAGACCAGTAAACCTCCCCCCCAACCCCCACACACTAATCCTTAGTGAACTTTGAAAGACTAAAGTTACAGAATGTAGGGGCATTGCACATTGACAGGAAAAGGGGAGAAGTACCACCACAAGTGTGCTGGGGTAGTGTCAGTACTTAGTCTCCAAGTGAGCACTCAGGAGCTTGAATGCTTGTTCAGTACAGCAGCAGCCACAGCTCCCACTCTTAAGTGAGATGCTCCCCATCCCCTCACTCCAGCTCATCTGAGACTGTGCAGAACAGGAGGCAGGCTTCTAGTCCTAAGCAGTGTAGCCAGTGGCTACACTGTGGCAGGGGTGGGGGGGAAAAAAGGAGAGAGAGGCTAGAGCAGTACAGCTGCAGACAGCAGCAGGGGGAAGAGTAGTATGAGACTCAGGGGAGGAAGGAATTTTGTTACCTGTCTATAATGATAGACCACTGTGGGCTGCTGTCTCTGTCCTGGGAAGTAGTAGCCCAACAGTCTTCTAGATACAGATCTAGCTGTGGATCTTCAGAATGGAGCAGTTCCACTTCAAAATACAGTGCCTCTTTTAAGTGTTTTACCACAGGATACTCTATCTCCTTGTAGGAGTCAGAATAAGACTTATCTAGAAGTGAGATTAAGAAGAAGATGTCTTGATGTATTAGAGGAGCCCTTCTTACAGAGCCATGGTTTCCCCCCCTAGTCCTCACCCACCTACACAATCTCATTTTGCTACAGCAGCAGTTTAAGGATGAGCACATGGGTGTGAAGGGACAGTCTTTGGAGAATGGGAATTAAATGATCAGGGCAAGGGGGGGGGTAGGGAGAAGAGGATTTGCAGATCAGACCCCTCCCCTGGATCTACTGTGGGGGTGTCAACTGGCTCATTTACAGAGACACTTTGGAGCAAGGACTATAAGCCATCCTTGATAAGAGTGGCATGGCTGGAGTTATAGTTCATGCTTATCTTCTCTTGCCCACTTGTGTTTCCATCCTTACAAAGGTAGATGGACTTCTTTGGGGTGGGTTGTGACTTCACATTTGTCAATACCATCCCTTAGTACAGAGTCCCAGCAGTGTAGGATGTTAAGGTGCAAAGAGAATGGCTTCTGGAAGGGTCTACATTTCTAAAGTTAGATGGAGGGAGGGTGCCTATGCACTTACTAGAAATTGGGGGTGGGATGGGTGGAATATTGTGCCACCACTATAATCATAATGACCATAGTGGTGCATATTGCATCCTAGGGTCAGTCACTTCCTGCTACTCCCATAACCACCCTCCCCACCCCCTAGAAAAGCCAGCTCTTAGGCTGCTCAGCATGGTCATTCTTACCTTTGAACAGCCTCAAGCTTAGAGCAAGAGAGCCAAACCCTGGCTCGATACTGGGTGCTGGGTTGTTTTTGGAGCTGTACTGGACAACGATGGTCTCATTTATCATATATTGACATGCACACTTCAGTCTGGGAGTGGGAAGTAGAGTTTAGAGATGGTTATAATCTTTGTTTAAAGAAACAACCCTTCCCCTTCTATCTGTACAGCAGTACTTACTGGTATATTGGTGTACTACTGCCAGGTCTGAAGTAGGAGACATCGTTTTCATAGGTCATAACAGTGTTCTCAAACTGAAAGAACCAGGCATTTAGCTGGAGACTATTAACACCAAAAGCAAGTCGAGTTAAGTTGCTAGAGGTACCCAAGTGCTGCAACAGCTACTGTAGTTACCACATTAGCTATGGTGGCAAAGGTGAATAATCACCTGCACTCAGCCAAGACCTAGTATTAGAACAGTGTCATTTTCTTCAACCCTCAGAGAGAGATCATTGGGTAATGTGCACATTAGTGTTGCCAGTATTCACAAACAGCATAAAAGCCAGTAAGTCCATGGTGTCATGCTGTGCAGTGAAAGGGTGTTATGTGCCCAATGAAAGCAGTAACTGAACTCTATGGTAGTTCAGTATTGACTATTCTGTATGAGACATGTTGCATTAAAAGTTGCCTGATGTGGCTCAATTACTTGGTAACATTACCATCTATACATTAGATAGAGTAAGACTTGGATGGATTACTTGGTAATCTTTGGTGCAGGAAGCAGCCTGTGTTTCTTCAATGGGTCCCCTCTACTAATCCTGCTTCAGCCATTGGCTCTCCACTACAATAGAAGTGGTAGCAACACCTGCCTCTGAAACAGAGGTGATTGAGTTTACAAAAACTGGTCTTCATTCTCTATGAATGAGGGAGATGTTTTGTTGGTCAGATGGTGCAGCCATCCTAAACTCATGCTATCAAAACCTTTATAACTAGGTAGAATGTAGCCTTCAGTTTGAGCCTGAAGATGGCCAGAATCCTTTCAAGTGTTAAGGAGGCACCTGATGAGCCAGAGAGAATGTAGTAGGTGGGACAGAGATCAAGATCATAGCTAGGAGCACCTAAAGAGAAGGTACTACTGGTTTCTGGAAAGCCAGCTATCAACATCTCACAGGTATGTTCTGCAAAACAAGCTATGGCTCTTTCCATCTGTACCTGGGTGGCTCAGATGGCATGTCAGGGTGGTTCCTTTACCTTTCTACTTGTTCCACAGGTGTTCACATTGAATATGAAGGTTGCACTCTTCTCAGTCACTGTAAGAGGCCTGCATTGTTTGTCTCTCAAGACAAATAAGCTGGTATCCAGATCTGTGATTCCTGTTAACTTTATTGCAGTGATAGCCATTGTTCCATTTGGCAGGCAGTCTGAAGACAAGCAGACATCCATTGTATGTGTACATTCAGCATACTCTCCTACACCCCTCCCCCCACCCCAGCAGAGAGCCAGCATTACCAGTCTAGATTTTGGTCAAGCATTCCAAGTAGGGTGGCAACAAAAAAAGTGTACCTATTAGTTCTTTAGGTGAAAATCTGCAAGAGATTGAAAAGTCTGTCATGTCAGCATGAGTGTTATCCTTCATTGTTAAATGGAGTGAAGCTGTTATTCCAGAGGGATGAATATCCTAGGAGAGATAAATTAATAGTTTATCAATAGGAGTTAGACAAGTGAGCTTTTATTTGGCATGCCAGGTCAGTTTAAAAAGCCAAAAGGGTGAAATCATGGCCCAGTTGTTACTGATGTCTTCAGTGAGACCAGGGTTTTATCCTTTGGCACAAGTCATGTGACTTGTCTCCAGATGAAGCATTTGCCCTTGGCTCCCACATTTGATGCCAACCGATTTATCATAGCTCTGCAGTGCATTGGAGGCCATGGACCAACCTAACCCACCTGGTCAAGCCTAGTGCTCGAGACACTACATTTTAATATAGAAAGGTTTGTAGGAGAGGCTTGGTCAGGTCAGACAAACCATTAAGGGAGAAGCTACCTAGTAATTCTGTGTAGTTTTGAATCCATGATTAACTGGGACTCAAGTTTCTCAAGTAGTGTTTTCTGTTTGCTACTTCTGCAGCTAAGAGGCTTTAGTGCCATGTTTGAGCTCTTTGTAAGGGCTCATGTTGCACCAAGTTTAGTGGAGTACTGTTGGCACTGTTTATCAGCATAATTAACCCTGGTAGAGTGAAGTTGGGGGGGGACGGGACAATCTGGTCTTTGGTTAGGAGTGCAAGGTATAGCACAAGTGTCCCACAGGCATTTATTCTGGCATGAGAAGTTCCACCACCTGTGGTAAGATACCTACAGCAACTCAAGATTTGTTCCATTTCTGATTCAGCTGCCATATTAGGTTGCCATTTCACAATAAAGGCAAGTTTAAAGCCCAACATATTGGGAGAGCTAGATGCAGAGAATTTTAGACACCCAAGTCTGAGGGTGCGAAAGGAGTTGGCTGATGTGATTGCAGAGCCATTATCTTTGGAAACTCATGGCAATTGTGGGAAGTCCTGGATGACTGGGAAAAGGCTAATTTAGTGCCCATTGGGGGTGGGGGGGGGAGGGGAGGAAGAATCATGGAGCAGGCCCTCAAGGAATCAATTTTGAGGCACTTTGAGGAGAGGAAAGTGATCAGGAACAGTCAGCATGGATTCACCAAGGTCAAGTCATGCCTGACTAACCTAGTTGCCTTCTATGAAGAGATAACTGGCTCTGGATGAGGGGAAAGCAGTGGACATGTTATTCCTTGACTTTAGCAAAGCTTTTGATACAGTCTCCCACAGTATTCTCGCAGCAAGTTAAAGAAGTATGGGCTGGATGAATGGACTAGAAGGTGGCTAGAAAGCTGGCTAGATCATTGATCACTACCAGTTGAGCCCAATGGCTCCATATCTAGTTGGGGGTCACTCTGCTTGATACTGGCTGCCAAGGGTCAGACCTGGGGCTGCTTTTGTTCAATATCTTAATTAATGATCTGGAGGGTGGTGTGGTTTGCACCATCAACTGCAACTGCTTTGGAGGACGGTCATAATTCAAAATGATCTGGACAAATTGGAGAAATGGACTGAGTTAAACAGTATGAAGTTTAACAAAGACAAATGCAAAGTGCTCCACTTAGGAAGAAAAAAAAATCAGTTTCACACATACAGAATGGGAAGAGACTGTCTAGGAAGGAGTACAGCAGAAAGGGATCTAGGGGTTATAGTGGACCACAAGCTAAATATGAGTCAGTGTGATGCGGTTGCAAAAAAAAAAAAAAAACAAAAACAAAAAAACAAAAAAACCAACCATGATTCTGGGATGTATTAACAGGTGTGTTGTGAGCAAGACACGAGAAGTCATTCTTCTGCTCTACTCAGGCCTCAGTTGGAGTATTGTGTCCAGTTTTGGGCACTGCATTTCAAGAAAGATGTGGAGAAATTGGAAAGGGTCCAGAGAAGAGCAACAAGAATGATTAAAGGTCTTGAGAACATGACCTATGAAGGAAGGCTGAAAGAATTGGGTTTGTTTAGTTTGGAAAAGAGAAGACTGAGAGGGGACATGATAGCAGTTTTCAGGTATCTAAAAGGGTGTCATAAGGAGGAGGGAGAAAACTTGTTCACCTTAGCCTCTAAGGATAGAACAAGAAGCAATGGGCTTAAACTGCAGCAAGGGAGGTCTAGGTTGGACATTAGGAAAAAGTTCCTAACTGTCAGGGTGGTTAAACGCTGGAATAAACTGCCTAGGGAGGTTGTGGAATCTCCATCTCTGGAGATATTTAAGAGTAGGTTAGATAAATGTCTATCAGGGATGGTCTAGACAGTATTTGGTCCTGCCATGCGGGCAGGGGACTGGACTTGATGACCTCTCAAGGTCCCTTCCAGTCCTAGAATCTATGAATCAGCAAGTTTGCTGATGACACTAAACTGGAGGAGTAGTAGATATGCTGGAGGGTAGGGATAGGCTACAGAGGGACCTAGACAAATTAGAGGATTGGGCCAAAAGAAATCTGAGGTTCAACAAGGACAAGTGCAGAGTCCTGCACTTAGGATGGAAGAATCCCATGCATTGCTACAGACTAGGGACTGAGTGGCTAGGCAGTAGTTATGCAGAAGAGGACCTAGGGGTTAGTGTGGAAGAGACACTGGATAAGAGTCAGTGTGCCCTTCTTGCCATGAAGGTTAATGGCATTTTGGGCTGTATAAGTAGGAGCATTGCCAGCAGATTGGGGAACCTGATCATTCCCCTCTATTCGACATTGGTGAGGCCTCATCTGGAGTACTGTGTCCAGTTTTGGGCCCCACACTACAAGGATGTGGGGGGGGGGAACAAACAAAAAATAAAACCACAAAGTCCAGTGGAGGGCAACAAAAATGATTAAGGGCTGGAGCATGACTTATGGAGGAGAGGCTGAGGGAACTGAGATTTAGTCTGCAGAATAGAAGACTGGGGGGGGGATTTGATAGCTGCTTTCAGCTACCTGAAAGGGGGTTCCAAAGAGGATGGATCTAGACTGTTCAGTGGTAGCAGACAACAGAATAAGGAGTAATGGTCTCAAGTTGCAGTGGGGGAGGTTTAGGTTGGCTATTAGGAAACACTATTTCATTAGGAGGGTGGTGAAGCACTGGAATGCGTTACCTAGGGAGGTGGTGGAATTTCCTTTGAGATTTTTAGTGTCAGGCTTGACAAAGCCCTGGCTGGGATGATTTAGTTGGGGGATTGGTCCTGCTTGGAGCAGGGGGTTGGACTAGATGACCTCCTGAGGTCCCTTCCAACCTTAATATTCTATGTCCAAAATTTAGACCTTCAAAGCCTCCTGCTCAATTGGTGCCTAACCCTGTAGGCATCTAAATTTCTGCCCATGTACTGGCAGCAAGCTGCTTAAGTCCTAATGCTAAGCTACTTGGCACTTAGTTCATGCCAGAGTTCCATCATAACAACTATATGTTCCCCCTTTCCTATCTTACCTGCAGGGACCAATCCAGTAGGCCTACTTAGAAGCAGAGTAGCTGATTGGACCCTGCAGACAGCTGGAAGGAAGGTGTAGTGCCACCTTGGTACTGGGTAGAATAAGTGGAAAAATCCAGGTTCAAATTCCTACTCTGGAGCAGAAACTTTTCACCAGCATCTCCCACACCCTGGGCTCCTGAGGACTGTTGATTCCACTCAGGAATCCTTCCTAGACTGTGGCTCTCAGCCTTTCCAAACTATTTCAGGAGTCCTATTGGTCTCACGTACCCTCAAGTTTCATTTCAAGTACTTGCTTACAAAAAAAAAACAAACAAAAAAAGAAAACCACCACACGCATCTATATAATACAAAGTGTCACAGCACACTTAGTAAATTAAGCAATTCTGCAGTCTCATTTTTACCATATTATAAATCAATTGGAATAGATATTGTACTTATTTCAGGGTACAGTATATAAAGTGTAAAGTCATGGTCTATGAAATTGTTTTCTACTGACTTCATGAGGGTTTTATGTAGCCTGTTGTAAAACTAGGCATCTAGAGGAATTTATGTACCCCTGGAAGACCTGTATACCCCTGCTCTGAGACTTAGGCTCAGCATTCCAATGTTGGGCTAAAGTCCTTTGAGGAGACTAACCCTAAGTTGCTTGCTGGAAGGGTTTCCCCCTCCTTCCTACTGACAGGATTCTGGAATTCTAGCTCCCCTCCCACCAGTTATAGTGGGCTAGACACCATGCATGTCTGGTTATCTTTACCTCATATAGTACATGAGGTGCATACAGAGGAACACGAATTGTGAAGTGGGTGCCGTTGTCATCCAGTCCATAGTTATGCTTCTGAGCAGCATCTGGTGATAGGCTCAGGTTTGAAATGAAGGGCAGCCAGTTTTGATCCACATTGCCACGAACAACTGTTAGATAGAGGTTGTCATCATCACAGAATCCTCTTGCACTAGGCAACACTGTAACAGATGGAGTTGTGATCATTTGTACATGGAATATTAGTATTTTGCCTGACAAGGGAACTCTATTGACTTAATCTGAGTTGCACCATAAGGGTGGGGGTGACTATTTGTCTTAGTCTTGTTACCTGCATCCTTGACAGGAGAGATGGTTATGACTGGAACAGTGAAGGTCTCATGTGTTGGCTGTACTATGAATCCAAGTGTAACATTCAGAGTATAGAGTCTAGTGTCCTCTGTTAAGTACTGGGAGAGAGAGACAGCATCGAGTCACATTTAGAAACTCCAAGCAGTAGAGGATCACAACATTTGCATTAGGTACTAAACAGATACCTCTTTCTTAATGCTAGGCACATCAAATGGGGTTTCTATTACATAGCCTTTGCTTCCATTAGGGTATCTAGTCTCATAGACTTTGTATCCATGCTGAAGGGCTTCAGGCACAGTTACAGTTGTATCATCTATGGTCAAGTTCACCAGTTCCACATCTGGGAGGAATGTTCCAATGGTCACGTTGACCAGCCTAATGCTGGAGTTGGTATCTAGGAAGAAGTGGTGTGGTGTTAGGCCTTTGCTAAAAATGAAGTGTGAGCTTAGAGTTCATTCAGTTACTTACTGTTTGTTATGGTGGGTGGTACAAGTTTAAAGGGAGTTTCTATTTTCTTTATGATGGTATGCTTGGTCACTCCCCACCTGTTGTCTTCCCATTGATGTTCCAAAAACAGATTAATGTAGTATTTTGTCCCATGCTGTCCCTCACTCACATGGGTCTGAAAGTCAAGTTGTAGGTTCAGTATACTATGTTAGATACTGAGACAGTTGCATGCAGTATGTGGTTTCAGGAGCATTAAGGTGAACTGACAAAAAAACCATTTACTTGTGCTAACAGTAGCATACTAGGTTGCAGTTGCATTATCCTGCTTTTCTGGGACAGCTCTGTACAGGAGCAGAAATAAGGGGGCAGGTGCTTCTCAACTCCAAACTGCTCAATCCATATCCCTGTCCCCTCTCCTCCTCCTCCCCCCATACTGACAGCTTTATGCTCTTCCAAGTTTAGTCCCCTCAGATCAAAGACCTTCTCCACAAATGGGAGGGGGGGGGGATGTCTCTCAAAGTCATTAAGTGGCAAATGAAGAGCCTCATGGGTTCCAAGGGTGTTCAACCCTCATTGATATTATGAGACAGCCATGGCCAACTGGAAGAGCTAGTCTCATCAGGTGCAGTGTTGAGAGCTCCCCAGGTCAGTGTTCTTATGTGGAGAATTGAAAAGTGGGAGCATAACACCCTCTCCCCTGAAGTCCCCTTTTCCCCCCCCACTCACATTGGATTTATGGAGCTGGATGGGGAATCCTCTCTACCAGTCATTAGCCTTCTGCTTGTAGCTCAGACTGACAGGCATCCACTAACCTTGTAATAGCCACCTTCTGCACCTATGGGCATCTGGATGGTAATTTCATTTGTATTGTTGGATAACACATATTTCCTGGAAGCAATTTCTCTGGCAGAAAGTTTGTGAAGATCCACACCAATTTCAACAAGGAGATCATTGAAGCTAGTTGCCCCAGCAGAGAGGGTTTGGAGGTTCTTTGGAATGGTCCATATAATTGTGTCATCTGTATAATCCACCCCATCTTAATTTAGAAAGAATATTAGGCATTTCCATTAGTATCAAGAGCAGTACTTAAGGGAGTTAGCAGCTAGGCATGTCTCAAATATCTTGAAGATGCGCTGAATGTTTAGCATTAGATTTAAAAAATACTAAGTCTCACCTATAGGGCAGGCCACAGCAGTATCTACCATCAAGATCATCCATCGTTGCTTGTAGAATGTACTTGCTCTGACTGCAGAGAATGTCACTCCTCGAACCTGCAAGAGTAGATGCTGTTAGAGCTGTGCAGTGAGAGCACACAGATGGTGAAGGAGTGCACCAACCTTGACTAGCTGTGCTTCTGCAGCATTGTATGGAGCTCTCAGCAAAATCCTAGTGTCTGTTGTATTGAGTCCATAGCCAGCGTTCTGAGCATCACTCACTAGCAGAGCCTTCCTTCCAGTGGGCAGGTGAAATACTACTTGCCAAATAGACACTGCCCCAGCTGTTGCCTGAGGGAGACAGACAAACAGCTCAAAAGTTTTGCCATATGTCTTTATCAGACTACCTCATATTTCCATTTTCATTTACACTTGACTTGGAGACAAATTGAGACTCCATCTGAGAGCCTTTGTATTCTCCTCCTCCCCCCCACTCAGCGTCAAAAAGCTCATCTTGCGGTCCTGGAAAGAAAGTACTCCCTCTGCTAGGGTGCCTATAAACCTAGTGTTGTAGCTGTGTCAGTCCTAGGATATTAGGAGAGAAGGTGGGTGAGGTAATTTTTTTTGGGGACCAATTTCTGAAGTTGGTCCAATAAAAGATTACCTCACCCATCTGGTCTCTATAAAAACCCAGCAGTTAAGCAGCTGTTTCTTCTGTGGTTCACTAACTTGTTTTTCAAACTGACCAGCTCATTGTTTCCTTGTGCTCCCTATCTACCTGTTGTATAATCTACCCATGGATTATGAATTTTGGATTATAGGTGGTCTTTATATAGTAGCTGGTATGATGGTGCACTGGCCTCAAGATGCTACTGAGGTAGTGATACCAGCCACCTCATTTGTGAGGCTATTCCTATCTTTCCTTCACTTGTCCTGTTGCTCTACATCTGTTACCAGGAAGCTAGGAGATGTCTCCCTAGCTGTATCCTTCAGTCCAAGAGTTCTGTTCTCTTCCTATATTTTTTTGGAGGCTGACTCCTCAGTGCATGCTTTCAATATATTGCTGGAGTAGTTGTAAATTGGACACATTGAGCCAGGAGTAACAACGCTAGCATCTAAACTTACCTCTGGAAAGGCTAGAGCCCAGTCCTCAGGTTCATCTTGGAGCAAGTCTGCTGTTATCTGTGGAACATTCCTCCTGACAGACACCTTGCAAAGGAACATCCACCATTAGTGACACCAAGTTCTAGTCTCCTGATCCCCACTATGTTAGGAACATTTGAGTTAGTGATCACATTCCCCTGGCTGGGAGTAACTTCCTTTTAGAGTCAGAAGTTTGTTGCTTGAACTACCAAACAGCCTTTTATTAAAGGCTGATGGACAGAGGCTGTCCGGCTTCTCTGCATTTCCACCAGTTGATTGTACCCTTTTCCTTTTAGTCTAGCCAGTGCACCTACTTCTCAGGTTTCACATTTCCAGTTAGGAAGTTGTTCTCTTGACAAAGAATAGAGAAATAACCATTTCCATTTTAGGGATGGACTCCCATACTTGGGAGTTCTCCTGGATACTGTTTTGATAAACCATTTGGCTTTAACCTATTTGACATTAAAATGTTGACAAGCTCAACATTTGATCACCTAACTTCCTAGAAATAAGTAATGCTTTAGGCAATACCCATTAATTTATTGGATAAAAAAAATCCTATTTTCAGGTGGGCCCTGGACTATTTGAATCCTATTACCACATGCAGTACATTCTGCTTATAATGCTTAGTAGCCAAGTGTTTGGGTTCCCATCCAAGGCCCTATCCAGAGGGCTCCTTTACAAGTTCCCCCTTTCCCCATGGAAGTTCAGTGCTTGGGATCTTACCTCCATGTAGTTAGTTTCACACACTAACTCTCTTGGATGCCATGGACTGTAAGGGCAACTCACAGTCTTCAAGTGAGTTAGAGCATTTTTCATATCTGGATTAGTAGCTGCTTGGATTTGTACTGTTACTGTGTACATATCACTCTGCAAAGATGAAGCAAAAGCTCTTATTCAAGATACTCTGATTAGTGTGCCCAAACAGGTCCCCTCTCCCACCGCCACCTCTTATTTGTTCAACCCTAACTAGTGATGCAAATACTGCCCAATAAAAAAAGTGTTTAGGCATTACAACCAAATCATCTGTGTCCAAATAGACTAGATGAGTGCAGCACTTGAAGGGTATTTTGCATATCTCCCCAATACAAGTATTGCCTACAAGTCTAAAGTATTTGAGAGAGGATTCAGAGTCCTTGCCCCTTTCCAATAGTCACCATGTTATAAAAGCAAGTGCCTGAAGTTGCAGAGGGAGAGGTCCAAATTAGATGAATTACATAGCTAGTCAGATATCAGGTTACAGAGAAAGATCGTTACCTGCTGCTAGCAGGGCAGATACCCCTCCAATATATGAACAGATGGCTAAGGTTTCTTCTGTGGCAATTAAAGAGTCTTAATTCCTATGTTAGCACATTAGTTTGTCTACTGCAACACACATTGATGTTTCTACCACAATATACCCCGATGCCTGGGAAAGAGCTCTGGGGAAGCTAGGCAGTGTTCTCTAAGTGGCACTAGTTAGTAGACGTAGCAATATGTTGCTACATTACAGTCTTTGTACAACTCATTGGAAATTGTAACTTATGTTAAAGGACACTTTAACATGCCCTACTTTTCTATTTTATTTATGTATAGAGTAGGCTTACCTCAATATGAGTGTAGCAGCTTAGAATGGAAGCACGGAATTCAATGTCACCCCAATAATTATACTCTATTGTATAGCCACACTGTGCTGCCAGGGTCTCATCAATCTCCTGGGCTGTGCCAAACTGGTCTGTGAAAAGGTATTCAAGTATAGCTGTCAGAAGACCTTCAAGCTACACGCAAGGTCTGAGCTTTTTCTTGGACATGAGCATGCAAAGTTACCAGTTCATCCCAAAGTGCCATTCCAAGGTTACACTTTACAATAATACCTTTTGTAGATTTTACAGTGACCATTGCTTTGGTGTCATATTTGGAAGACTTCACTGTAGCTGATTACCAGGATCATAATCAGACCCACATTTCCCTTTTTAATCGCTAGCACTAATCTTATAGCTGTGATTCAGTGCCTCAATTTCTTCCCGCCCCCATCCCAGTCAGCTGTTATACTGGCTGTGACCCAAGGTCACATGTCAGCAACTTGCTAGGCTATCATAGGCGTGAGAGTTAGTTACTTTGTGGCTTCCATCTTGCTGTAGTCCAATGCATGCATTAACAGAAAACCAAGGATCTATTTGATCACTTGACCACCAGGCTAACCAAGGTAGAGTTTAGTCCTTGGTGTTTACCTGGAACATTAATGGCCTATTTCATACTATTAGTGAATCTAAAATCTTGATCTTAATAAACCCAGATTTGGAGCTGTAGTAGGAAGAGTAGGTACAGTTACCATGACATCTGTGGAGAAGGTACAAATGAGGATTACCCAGACTATTAACAAAAAATTTTTTTTTGGCTTCTCATTAGAAGTTACTTTAAATATTGTTGTGGTCTTACAATGGGAGACCCAGTGTAGATACTCCTATATAACATCCCTGGTATTACAGACTTGATGCCCCAATGCATGGTAGCCATAGGTAACCTAGAGTTTAGGTATTTATAAATGAGACATGCTCTTAAGAGGTAATAGGCATTTTCAAATCTGCCTCTTATTCCTTCCACTTTCCCCAGTCTTTCCTTAAAGCTCATGCTCAGCTTACCAACAGCAGCGAAGATCAGATACTTGTCCTCAAAGTACTCTGCATTCAGTGCAACCCGCAAGAGGCTCCCCAGGCACTCTGAGCTCAGGGAGCCTGTAGAGATGTTAAGACAAATAATTAGTAACTGTATCACCATAGGAGTCACTTGGATGCAAGATGCTAAGTTCTTTAGAAGTAGACTTCACTACTGAAATGCTGCCACTTCTGGGGTCAAACAGCTGCTCTATCAGTATATAGTTAAGACCGTAGCCACCTGTAGTTTCACCAGGTTAGAGAAAACTCAAACCCATGCATGTATCAAGGGTCTGAGACCAACTGGCATATGGTACAGGGATCCCATGGGTTTACCAGAAAGGGTCATGTAATAGCTTTACTGAAAAAGTGTGTCCAACTGGTCACTATAATTACTGCAAAATGTGTACAAACATTAAAAATTATGTTCTCCAAGTCTGCAGTTAGAAGCAGGTCACTCAAAAGTAGCAGGTCTTGAGTGATGCTTCTCTAGATAGTGATGGGATATACAGTGGTCCACCATGGAGATATTCCTATTGTATGACAACTATATTTGACTTAGAAGGCTAATGACTTCTGAAGTCTCTGCCAGAGTTTAACAGGAACAGCAGGGGAAGGGAACCCTATTTTGAGGTGAACCTTAAATGCCTGTTCTAGTATATTTGAGGTTGCAGAAAGAAACTCTGGTGTCCTTCACCTAGGAGTAAACAGACAGTGGATTTGCTTCATGAAAGATCTCAGCCAGGCTTAGTCAGCAACACTAGAATAACTTTGTGTGAGAACTTGTCAGTTAAATTCAGGTGCAAGAATGCATGGTTACATATAAAAACAAAGTCATAACATTTGACTAGTCTCTTAAATTTCCTTTTTAATAGTTGAGCTCAAGTGCTGTGCATAGTACAAGAGCAGTGATCTAGAGGAAGACTGGTAAACTGCTTTTGTGAACAGAGGATCTGGGATTTCTGGGGCGGGGGGGCATTCAGTCATGAGGGGCTGGATACCACAGGGGGACACTTTGAAGTGACTTGGGGCTGGGGTGATCTATTATCAACCTGCAAGTTAGGAACAATCCTAGGTTGAGAAAACAAAACTAACAGTTTGAGAACAGAAGGCTCTAAGTTGCTGCCTTGAGCTGAATATCTAATGTAGAGTCACTGCTCTCCAGGAGAAGTTTTAGAAGCAAACCCAGTTATAAGTTAGGGACTCAGTCCCACAGACTCTCCTTCAGGGGAATCACTTTTTACACAAGTTTCAGAGTAGTAGCTGTGTTAGTCTGTATCAGCAAAAATGATGAGTCCTTGTGGCACCTTAGAGACTAAAATTTATTTGGGCATAAGCTTTTGTGGGCTAGAACCCACTTCATGAGATGCATGAAGTGGGAAAAAAATAAAATAAAACACAGGAGCAGGTATAAATATATGAAAGGATGGGGGTTGCTTTACCAAGTGTGAGGTCAGTCTAACGAGATAAATCAATTCACAGAAACATAACTTTTGAAATGGCAAGAGAGTGGCCCATTACAGACAGTTGACAAGAAGGTGTGAGTAACAGTAGGGAGAAGTTAATCCCACGGAAGTCGGACTATTCATATGCAGTGCTACAGGAATATGTGTTTGCAAGGCAGAGGCATTAGAAGGGTCTTTCTGACAAGTTGTAAGATCACTCAGACAAGACACAGGGAATTGTGATGCTAGAGAGAGAATGACTATACCCTGGTAATGAGGGCACTTAGGTTCCAAGTCTCCTACTCAATGACTATGTGAGACTTTAGCTAAGTGAAAGAGCTTCACTAGGAGAAATTGAGGAAGCCCCACATGAGAATCTTATAACCCAATTGTTGGGGGGGGTACTTAAGAGGTGGAGACCCCCTGTTCAAGTCCTCTCTCTCACACACACACAACCCCATCAGGGGGAGGGGGGCAGAAGGGAGACCCAGGCTCAATTCCCCATATTTGAGACTTCAATGAGGGAGGCACCATTTCTAAGGGCCGGGGGGGGGGGGGGGTCGTCTGATCCATTAGGACTGCTCAGAGCAGGACTACTGCATTGATCCCACAGTGAAAGATAAGTGGAAGGGTATTTTGAGGATCATGCTAGAGGTGCAATCCCCAGCTTCAGAAGACACACTGTCAGAAAGACTAGGTACTTACAGCATCTAGCGTCTCACATTGTTGCAGCTACATTGTTTTTAGTGCTCTATTTTGATCAGAGAGAGGGCAAGTATGTCTTGAGCTAGGCCTCACGGAACTCTAGGTGTAGCCATATCCTATGAACAGTTTTATTTGGGCTGTGCACTTCTCTAGAGTGTGCAAGTGTATGGGACAGTATTAAGTACTCTAGTCTCTAGGTATAAGTTCATAGAGAAGAGCAAGTTGTCTACTGAGACAAGAGACTCAAATAGAACCACCACACACCTGGACAGTGCTTACAGCAGCCACATGCCTTCCCTAGCACCACACTGGAGCATTGAAGCAAAACACCATTTACTGAAAAGCCACAGAGGGGGGAATGAAACCTATTTGCCTGCATTTCAAGGTAGTTCAAAGTTATTTACCTGGCCTGTCTTGGGTCCATATTTCAGAGGCTAATACACCTATTAGGAACAACCTGCAAGAAAAAGTAGTATGTGCAGATACATAGTTGTCTTGGTAGCAGTTTCTTTAGTTGGAAAAAAAGTTTCATTTCAGCATTGCTTAATTCTAATTAAAGCTTTTATAGGTGTGATTACATACTTAGACTTTGAGAGTCTAAGTCTCCTCCTTTGGGGTACAGGCTCATTCTCTGTTACTTTTAAGAATTTAGGAGACAGTCATGAGACTACCACAGCCTGCACTCCACAGGGAGAATCATAATCAACAGAAACACCACAAACACTCACCTCAACACAAGGTTTGGCACCATTGCCCTTTAGAGCAGCTACCAGCTGTAGCCTCTTTTCTCTTACAATGAGGAGCAGACCAAAAGTTTGAGAATCCTGAGCCAGCTTGTAGTGTTAAACCCCCGGACTGTGTTTTCAAGGCTTTGGATTCACAATAGAAAGGAAACCCAAGACTCCATTTTTATACTCGTGCAAATCATTTGCAGCTGCTTCCCCAATCATACACCTATAATTCAATTCACCTAGTAATTCACTTTAATAGTTAATTACATTATTTTCTGTGTTCCTTCAGAGGTGATTTTTGCCAATTCCTGAGTGAGACTGATGAAGCTATTAGAGACAATGAGATAATTAGTAAACTCCAAATAGAGGTGGTTTGAAGACCACTAGCCTTGAGTTACTTTCCTCCGAGTGTATCTCCTAGTTAGAGCTGGCAATTCCAAAAAATCAGGAAAAAAATTAGTTTAGCCAAACAGAAGCAGAACATTTTGAAGAATTTTCAATGAATCAACAATGCCTGTTTTGAGTCAGATGAAACCAAAGTCTCATATCAGAGGTGTGTGCTTTAACTGCTGTTCTATAGGATATTCTGGTGTGGAGATGTGTGAGGGGCTCCCTGAATCTCTCCTGCTGAAGCTGTTCTACTTTATATAAATACTTGACTAGTCTGTGGCCAGACAAGTGAGAATGACTGTATAGTGTAGTGGTTTACAGTTAGACCACTCACCTAGCAAGTGAGTGCCAATGAGTATTTCATCACTTATACAAAGTGAAACAGCTTCAACAGGAGAGCATGAAAAAGTCCTGTTGTGGAAGATCTTATTGCTCAGTGGTTTGGGGCATTGTCTCATGACGTTGGAGATCTATGTTCAAATCCTTTCCCCCAGAAGGGGGAATAAAATCTGTCTCTTCCCGATGAGTGCCCTAGCCTAAAAATTATAAAGAGGGTACCATCACCTCCTCCTGTTTTGTGAATGGCATCTAGGTCAAATTTGTAAATAGTTCCAGGTAGACTGAAATTTAATTTTTTTGGCAAATAAACTATTCATGCAAAAAAATTCACCCAGCTCTGCTCCTAGTATTTGCAAGATCTGCATTTCCATTAACACCCTCCTTACTCTGTCTGCTTTCCATTTTGTGAATTAGGTCTGTCTTACCTTTGAATGTACTAAGAACAACATGACATTACAACTTGCAGGAAAAAAAAGTATAGAAACTGAAAACAGCTCACAAAGGCTGCAGTTAACTTTGTTTATTTTAAATCAGGATTTTAAAAATATTTCCCTTTCAAAAAAGTTTTTTTTTTGGGGGGGGGGGGGGAGTGGAGAGAGGTGCAGGTTTAGACACTTTTGCCCACAAATTTTAAGCCTACCCTAATTGCTATAGAGACAGTGGCCTATATTTTCAAAAGGGATTGTAAAAAAAGCAGGATCTGTCAGCTCACACAGTCTGAGATATTACTGAGTTCACGATGACCCCTGACTACTTTTGTTACACAGTCACGGTGCTATCAGGATCAAACTCATTATTTTGCAAAGCACTCTGGAGTAGCTAAAGAGCAAAAGACACTGTAAAATTCAAGTCAATAACAACGCGAGTCCATTTTTTAATATAATCATATTATAAAAGAGCTTATTGGGGGCCTTATCTTTCAAGATTTCCATTATAAAATCCCTATATTCAGGGATTATGGCTGCTATATAAACTGTGAAGGGTAAAATCTATCCCACAACCTGCTTCTGCAGCACTATGGCTATGTCTACACTTAGCACAGGGTGTGTGATTCCCAGCCCGAGTAGACATACTCACTCTAGCTCTCATCAAGCTAGCATGCTAAAAATAGTAATGTAGCTGAGTAGCGACATGGGCTAGTAACCCTGAGTACAAACCCAACAGGACCTCCTCGGTATGTACTTGGGACAGCTAGCCTGTGCCTCCACTCACTGCTACCAGGTCTACATTTTTTAGTGTTAGCCTGATGAGAGCTAGCACGGGTATGTCTACCTGAGCTGGGAATCACACCTGCAGCTGTAAGTGTAGACTTAGTCTTTGTCTTTACCTTATATACAAGTGTTACAAGAATAGAAGGCTACCAGCTCTGGCCAGGCAGATCACAGAATCAGGCCAATTTTATAGATGATCTCCCATTCCCTATCTAGATAAATCGGAAGCTCAGCATTGCCAGTCCTGCAGGGATAGGGACATAGTGGGTATTAAGCAATTATTTCACCTAGTGCCAGCTTTCACAGCCTGGCAAAGTTTCCTTGAACAGATGAGCAAGTCCTATAGAGACTAGGAGTCTCTGAGCCAGGAATTCACCCCACAGGTAGAGCTCTGCACAGATATAAAATTTGTATCCGCATCCAATCCGCGATCTGCAAACATGGTCCGCAGATATCCACGTGTGGATGCAGATATCCGTGGATATAAAGCAGATAACCACAGATTTGTAGGGCTCTAGATATAAAATTTGGATTTGCATCCATCTGCGATCTGCAAACATGGTCTGTGGATATCCGCATCTGATCTGTGGATATACGCGGATATATAGTGGATGGATATCTGCAGATTTGCAGGGCTCTACCCATTGGCATAGGTCACAGAAGGCACAAATGTTGTGTAGCATTAAGGAGCACAATTCTAGTCTCGGCATGTGAATCCTAATAATTGTAATGGGAGTTATACTTGTATATTGAGATGAAAATGTTCTGGGAATCTTAGGATGCAGAACACTTGAATAGCACACAGTATTGCCTTAAGAAACTGCTTACTCTAATAAATTTCACAGTAGTTTTCAAAAGATAGAACAGCTCTTGTTCTAAGCTGTTTATGAAGTTTAAATTATTGCTCATCTTTGTTTCTCTCTCTCTTAAGGTTTTATATTGATGCCCATCACCATAGTAGCTGATCAACTTTCATGTAAAATCAATAGGCAGAATGAACTCCCTGTGACAAATATGGCATTTCCCTGCAATATCTTTGGAGTCCATTGTATTAAATGAATGTTTATGCATTATTGTGGGCCAGGATTGTATGCAACATCTGTGTAGGGGAGGAGGTGAACCCAGGATATGTTACAAACTTTAGATGACTTTACTGAACAATGTGGCAGTCAGGAGTGGACTTTTGGGACAAACAATGTCATGTGGTCTGCCTGGGAAATCTCTTGGGGGAAGCAAATGCAAATTCCCATCTTTGATTGTGCAAAAATCCAGCCTGTGAAGCTATGCCTTGAGGAGAGGACCATTATTAGCTGATTATCTGTTCCCATGGTTTTAAGATCAAAGGCCCAAGCTGTGTAAAGAAAGAGTAACCTATTCACAGGTGTTCTGGTTCTGAATCTGAGACAGTTATTAATTTGTAACCATGAGGAAAATCCAGTTATTGGGTTCTGAAGGACTAACACCTACCAGAGTTTGGGGCTGGGGTGGCCTCTGGTAAGCGTTTTAGCATGCATGTAGGTTCTTTTATTATTTTTATATGTTTTCTCTGTAGTGTTTTCACCTTAAGAATAACTGTACTTGCTTATAAATAGCTGTGTGGTAACTTGTAACTACACCTCTACCCCGATATAACGCGACCCGATATAACACGAATTTGGATATAACGCGGTAAAGCAGTGCTCCGGGGGGGGAGGGGGCGGGGCTGCGCACTCCGGCAGATCAAAGCAAGTTAGATATAATGTGGTTTCACCTATAACACGGTAAGATTTTTTGGCTCCCGAGGAGAGCGTTATATCGGGGTAGAGGTGTACTGGCAATTACAGCTGTTCATAATCTCTAGATAAAGCAAAGTGGACATGGGGCAGTCCTGTTTAAGCAGTCTGGCTTGCTGGGGATATCACAGTATAGACAGGGAACTGTGCAGCCTAGAAAAAACCCAGTCAGGAGGGGAGAGACATGGGTCTCTGTCCAAGAGAGGTGATGGCTGAGGAGCCAAAAGTGTAGAGTGGGTGCCCTTGAGGAACCACAGAGAGGGAATACAGGTG
Source organism: Emys orbicularis (assembly GCF_028017835.1). Classification (NCBI taxonomy): domain Eukaryota; kingdom Metazoa; phylum Chordata; order Testudines; family Emydidae; genus Emys; species Emys orbicularis. Next base: position 26,316,714 of record NC_088685.1, on the reverse strand, counting down.
CAGTTGCTCTGAACTGTGACACTCCTTACTAGACTTCTTAGCATATCTGGCTCGTTTTCCTTTTAGGGATCAACACTCTGCTTGGGATAAGTTATTTGTTCATTTATTATGATTATTAATTTCCTCTCTCTTTTTGTGTCTCGTGACAGGGTTTGGGAAGACATTCACAACATTGGCAGTCTCATTCTTTTGATGCAAAGGAAGAGGAAGGTTTGGCAGCATTGTTCTAAAGAGGGTCAGATTGGCCTGCTCTCCTCTGGAAGTTTGTTCCATAGCTGGATCCCCTCGACCAAAGTGTTTTGTTCCCAGCTCTCATGTGCAGCTTCCAGGGCTTGTTTCCTCTTGTAAATGTGTGAAGAGCATTGCTGGAATATAGGTTGTCATTTTCAAAGGTATCCTCATGAGGGAGCCTAAGACCATCTTATCTGGTATCTCTCCCTCAGCTACCAGCATCAGCATGAAGTGGGACACCTCTTTGTTTTAGAATTTGTTAGAGCTCACACTAAATCAGGTTAGAATTTTCCTTGAAGCTGTTCAATCTCTTTGCAGCATTTCTTTATGCTGCATCGCTTCTTTCCTCCTTTGCCTGTGCTGTGTCTGTTCCGATTTTTACCTCTTCAAGTCAAGGAATTTGCCTGTAAAGCATCAGGCACACCAATGGTGCTGTATAAATAATACTCCAATCAATCAAGCAATGTTTAATAATTGAATAGTTCAGTATACCCTCTTGTTAAAATGCACAGCACTTTATTTATTCATGTTTGCAACATACACTACGCTTAGCTTCTCTTCTCACCTACATTAAACTTGATATTCAGTGCAGTTGGATCATAAAGGAGAGGAGTGGCGGGGAGGGACACAAGGGGAGGAACTTATGTTGAATCATTGCTAGTGACCAGATGGTAAGTATGAAAAATCAGGATGGGGTGGGGGGTAATAGGCACCTATATAAGACAAAGCCCCAAATATTGGGACTGTCCCTATAAACTTGGGATATCTGGTCACCCTAATCACTGTTTCCACACCTCCTTCTAAACAGGGTGGCTTCTTGCTTAGCATAATTTTGTTGTGTTTGTGGAATAGTGGCTTGTGGGGCATTGAGTGGAATATCCTTGAACAATTCCCAGTTTTCATTAAATACTCCTTCATTAAGTTTGAGTCCTCACGTATTCTAATAATTAAATAAATAAATTTAAATAAAAAATAATTGCTTCACATTTTGGCAGAGTGGCCTTTAAAGTTTCAAACATGCAAATTGCTGGTTGATATCCCATTCTGGTTGCAGAAAGTAGATGTAACCAGACCATGATCACCAGATTCCATTTTTTAGGTCTGTTTGTCCTGGGCTCCAGTGAGATTTGGTGATCTGTAACAGATTTGCACCAGTACCTCACCTTTAGTTTGACTGGTTAGAAGTTTAATCCATAAGCATTTGAGGTCCTGCATTGTATATGATTAACATCTTTTATATAAATTGCCATCCCAGCCCCTTTTCTGCCCATTCCATCCTTACAAGAACAAGTTTAACCATCTATTTTAATATTCCAATAAAAAGACTATCCCACCAAATTTCAGTAACATGAACCCTCCTTTCTTTTCACGTATGAGGGTCTCCAACTCTTGTTTAGTACCTAGGCTCCTAGCAGTAGTATATAGACAAAGAATATTTTCCTTACATGCACTTTAGTGCTTGGATTTGTCATGTGCGGTGCCTTGGTGCTGATTTACAGATCTGGATGTCTGTACCATGATTCCCCATCATCTACCTCACCCTTTGGTGACAGCGTAAAGCCCTCCTGCCTGCCCTAGCTAGTCATCCTTGAAATTGGTGCCCCTACTGAGATGGAGGCAGTCAGAACCCTATAACCCCTTCTCTTGTAGTAGGCACCCCTGGGTTCCCTAAAACCTCCCCCACCCATCCACACCACTTTCTTAGCCCCTGTTCACCTCTAGTATCCTCTCTTTGTCTTCCTCAAGGAACAGGAAAGACACATGATACTCCTCTCCTTTGACACCCTGCCCTGAAGTCTTCCTGGAGCCATGAAATGGTATCTGATGCAGTGTTGTGACTGCCAATGTAGATCTCCAAAGGAGAGACAAGGTGGGTGAGGTAATATCTTTTGTTGGACCAACTTCTGTTGGTGAAAGAGATAAGCATTCAAGCTACACAGACAAACACAATTACAACAACACTGTGATCATCTAAGGAGTCACTCCTGTCAAACTCAGAATCTTGTTTATATTTGCAGTGGTGGCCTTAGTCTTCACTCCTGGAAGGCAGAAAATGCTCCAGCTATCCATCTGTGCCTGGCAGAACTTCCTGTCCACTCCTCTTAGCACTGGGAATCCCTGATGAAGACTGTTTGTCTTCTTTGGCTAGTTGTGGATGCTGGCTTGTCTAAGTAACTTCACCTAAAATCCTCAGGTTTAATGGGGCAGTACATAGCTGTCATCTGAAAGCCTAACTATAAACTTAGGGCAGGTCTACACTAAAGCTGTAAGTCAACCTAAGTTACGCTATTTTAGTTACGTAAGTTACATAACTGAAGTTGATGTAACTTAGGTTGACTTACAGCAGTGTCTACGCCACGCTGTGTCGACGGGAGATGCTCTCCTGCTGACTTACCTTCCGCCTCTCGGGGAAGTGGAGTACAGACGTCGACGGGAGAGCACTCTGCCATTGACTTAGCTTGTCTTCACCAGACCTGCTAAATCAATACCGCTGCATCAATTGCAGCAGTGCCGATTTAGCTGTATGTGTAGACAAGCCCAAAATCCTAGAAAGCTAATTTTATTTAGTCATTTGGAGAAGCCAACAGCATGGAAGAACATGAACCTGATGAGGGGAAGGCAGGATGTGTTGTGCTGTTCTTCAACTTCAGCTAAAATAGCACTGTCCAACGTAGCCTTGTGGTTGGTTGTGTTTAGAAATGAAGTAAGCCCCCCTTCCCTCCACAAGTTTTAAAGTACCCCTTCCAGTCACATTAGATGTTTATATTCTTGGCAGGGAAAGAGAGGATAAGCAGCACACCTACTACTCCTATCTTTCACTCTAACAGAGAATAAGTTCTCAGCAGAATGACCAGGCATCTTTGGATATGTCTACTCTGCAATCAGATGATGTAATTCCAGTACAAGTAGGAGGTTCTTGAGCTAGTTTTGATCAAGCTAGCTTGAATAGCAATACAGCCAGTGTCATGGGCAGCAGCATGGGCTAGCTGCTTGAATACATATACAATAACCCAAGCAGACTTCTACTACAGTTTATATTGCTGTGGCTTCACTACTGTTGTCATCTGAGTAACTCGGGTATCTCTCTATATGCTGCAGTGACACCTATTTGCAGTGTAGTAATGCCCTTTGACTGGTGTTCAAATACTGGCATGGGTGTGTGGGGGGGGGTGTGGGCAGGGGGTGTTTGTACTGTTCTAGGAGTCAGAGTAGACCTAGCCTATCTCAGCTGAGAGTAAGATTTTTTTTGTGACAAGATACTTCAGTCAGGTTGTTGTAGAGGCTGTAGATGTTGGTGCTGGAGGACAGTCTCAAGGACTAGACAATCACTGCCAGGTCTGCCAGCCAGTGATATTCCCTTTGTAGGAAGGCTGATAGCCTTTGTCAGTGGAAGAGAAGTTCTACCATGAATAAAGGCATTAAGAAAAGCTACTACTAGGCCCGCTAAGAGTCACTGTCTCAACACGAAAGTTGCCCTGTACCATTTTGTATTACATACAGCTCTCCTGGCTTTAATAGGCCACTTCATTCTTGGAGTCACAGTAGGGTTGATAACTGAATTCACAGTAGTAAAGTGTACAAAGCTCAGCTTGCAAGGAGTAACCACATTGAAAAAATCCAGCGTGAGGAATGTAGGGTGTTGGCAGACAGCTAGGGTCAGAGCTCTGGCCCAAAGCTGCCCAGCCACAAGAAACTCTTCATTCTTGGAGGGAATGAGTTATCTTCAGTTTCTCTTTAAAAGATGAAGGATAGGGAAGGAGATCTCTCCACCAAGGAAATCAGTGGAATTTCCTACCTTCACCACCAAGATAAGGTGCTACCGCACCCTTCATCAAATACTTCTTGCCCAACAAAAAAGGTGGGGTTGGTGGCTAAGATCACGGCTTCCATTCTAGGATTCAGTTTTGGTTTCACTAGAGTACACCGCATTCACTTCTTTCCACAAGATTACCTTTTCTATTCCTCCTATCTATCTGGTTGGATTGCAGTCGGGGGAGATGTCAGAAGTTTGTGCCTAAGGTCTAAAGTAGGCCAGTATTTCTGATACTTAGATTGAAAAATCACCCAGTAAACAACTTTTTGTGCTTGAGAGGCTCTACGTCATAACAGAATGTTTTATTTTATTAAAGAAAGGGTAGGGAGTCTATTTAAGAAGTTTAGCTTTCCATTACAGAACAAGTGTCTTCTCCCTCCCTTGGTTATTGATTTTATCATTTGACAAGAATAAACTTTCTTGAACAAAAGTAGCTAGTAGAAGATGTTAGCAAAGTACCTACTTGACTGCAAGTGGCATTAGTTGTACTCAAGCTCATTTATAATCTTGGCTATGCAGCATAGCCAGCGACTAGCTCAAACAGAAGACTACATTAAGAACCAGCATTTCCAGTGCAGTATGCAATTTCAGCTCAAAATGGTTTATAGTAAATGCTGTGTTTTCATACATTAAGCAATTTAATGGTTGTTTAGACCTAATGAAACTTGCTAGCAGAAGGGTACAAGATTAATTCTAAGTGAATCCTGGAGCAAGCACAGTCCACAGGTAAAGTGGACGATTGTTAGTTCCCCTCTCTTCCCCTAGAGATTAAATTTCTTGAACTGTGTTTTAAGGACTTGCTTTGCAAGAGTGCTGTTAAGATTCAGTAGCTGCAGCTGCATTACAAGTAAATGCAGAGCTTTAAAAGTAACATGTATGCAATTTGCATAGTGGAAGAGTCAAGAGCCCAGGTGGGAAGGAAGATATCATTTCCTCCTCTCCAATATTTTTTGTAGAAAGTGGCACAGCAACATTTGCTACAAATTATAACACTACAGCTTTTAGGACTAGTTACATGAACAGTAATAGAGCTCTTCAAAAGAGGGATTTGTCAACATTTAAAGTTTTACTAGCTCTAAGTAGGAGGAGTTGTGCCACAAATACTTTCTGATGGGACAATTTAAATGAAGCTACCTTAGCATGAGTGCCTCTAGAGATACAAGCCTAATCTCATTAAAAGTTCCCTAATCACTTGGGATTACTCCAATGATGAAGAATATCTTAAAGGAAGGGGACTAAGATTTGAAGCAGAAAAGCATGGAGGGAGAGGTGATTAAAGATGCACTAGAAAGAGGGGGAGAAGGGAGAAGGTGCAAGTTCTTGAAGAGCTTTTTATCCTACAGACCTATTAAGCAAGGTCAATGCAATGTCCAAATCTAACAAAGTCCCTCTAGTAATGGCCTGGAAGAATGTTTGGTTTGAGTAGTTAAGACATAGCCCACAATCAGCTGCGGGCATAAGCACTAGATGTCCACATTCTGATCAGCTAACAGCTGAAAGTGACTTGCTTTCTATTAGTAGGCTTTGTTCCTTGCATCTTCCTAGGGACTTCTTAAAGAAGAATCTTTTAGTGGATCAGCTAGAGGATCTCAATATTGAGATGTGGTAGCTAAGCAGTTGCAACTGGAAAATGAACATTGTGTAGGTCTATGGTGAATGTTCTAATAGGCTGAGGTTTTTGGGTAGATGCCATCTAGACAGGAGTTGGTTCAAGAGTTAGTCTCAGAATACTACCAAGAATTAGAAAGGGAGAAAGACAGCTTTAATTCTCATTTAATGGTCTCGGTACATAGATAAGACTAGTTTCAAGATGTTAGTCTTTGTTCAGCTATGAAGAAAAAAAAGTAAGTTATAGCAATGTAATCCAACATTCTGCTAGAGCAGCACATTAGTACATTAGAGTTGGGGTCCTCATGCATTACCTTGCTGGATTCAACTTAATTTTTTAGTTTCCATAATGACTGCTCCAGAAGATACATGCCCATGCATATTCTATGCCTCAACACTATGACCTAAAGAAAGAAAGAGAAAGATTAGTATTGGGATTCTGGCCTGCCCAGAGCAGTTTATTAGAATGACTCTGACTTTAAATTATGCTCAGAGGTCTTCATTGTATTATTTTCTATATGTAGTTTTGTCATGACTGAGTTGTTGGACATACAGAGCTTCAGTGGTGGATAAAGTTTGTTGCACTCAAGTGTGTTTGCACAAAAATGTTTACATCAAAGTTTCAAGAAACTTCTTTGGCCTGGTCCACACTAACCCCCCACTTCGGACTAAGGTATGCAAATTCAGCTACGTTAATAACGTAGCTGAATTCGAAGTACCTTAGTCCGAACTTACCGCGGGTCCAGACACGGCAGGCAGGCTCCCCTGTCGATGCCGCGTACTCCTCTCGCCGAGCTGGAGTACCGGCGTCGACAGCGAGCACTTCCGGGATCGATCCGGGATCGATTTATCGCGTCTAGACAAGACGCGATAAATCGATCCCAGAAGATCGATTGCATGCCGCCGAACCAGGAAGTAAGTGTAGATGTACCCTTGGTCTCCTTACCAAGCCTCTGTTTTTTTAGGAAAACATCTCCTCACACAAAGAAGATCTGAAGCTGGCCGCCTAGCATCACATATCACTACACTGCAGTGGAAGTATATCTACATGATAGTGAAGTCATGTTATTGCCATTGGAAGAATCAGTTTCTATAGTAAGTTTCCTTTAACAGTTTGGAAAACTATGCTCATTGTGCAGTTGATTCATTTCTCATCTTGCTTGTCTTTCCCTACAGTGTCACTGTGGCAAACTCCAGCAAGGATTAGACTAAGTTAGAGATGGTTTAAACTTTTGGAGCAGTGCTCATTGTGTATAGTTGTTCTGGAGTTATGACTCAAGAGTGCAGGCTCACAGACCACTAGTAGTTTTAGAGCACTGCCTAGGACTGAGGAGACCTGGGTTCTATTCCCAGCTTTGCCTCTGGTCTACTGGGTGACCCTAGGCAAGTCAGTTTACTTCCCTCTGCCTTAGTTTCCTTATCTGCAAGATAGGGATATGATCCTGAGCTCCTTTGTAAAACACTTTGAGATCTATTGATAAAAGCACTGCGTAAGAGCTGGGTATTATTTAATCAAGAGAAAGGCTGCAGAGATGCTACTCACCTGTTCCAATAGCACATTTCCATCTTGCCAGAAAGTGAACATTTTCACCTCAAATCTTTTCAGATGAATGGGAAACATCACTCTTGAGTCACCATCTACTTTGTGAAATATGGTTTGATGGGAGTCCTCTGCATTTTCACAGTTTGGAGAGACAAGAATGGAGTTAATGGAACAGCTGATATGAGACTCGATTAATAAAGTATTAAAGGTGGGTAATATAATTAATGCCAATCAACATGGGTCTATGGAAAGTAGATTCTGTCAAACTAACTTGATATCTTATTTTGATGAGATTAGAAGTTTGGTTGATAAAAATAATAGTGTTGATGTAATCGACTTCTGTAATTTGACTTGGCACCACATAATATTTGATTAAAAAACTAGAACAATACAAAATTAATATGGCACACATTAAATGGATTAAAGATAGCTGACTGATAGGTCTCAAAATGTGACTGTAAATGGGGAATCATTGTCCAGCAGGTATGTTTCTAGTGAGGCTCCTCATGGATAGGTTCTTGGCCCTGTTCTATTTAACACTTTTATCAATGATCTGGAAGAAAACAAAATCGGCACTACTAACATTTGCAGATGACCAGAACATTGGGGGACTGGTTAATAATGAAGAGGATAGGTCATTGATACAGAGCACTCCGGATTGCTTGATAAGCTGGACACCAGCAAACAATATGTGTAATATGGCCAAAATGTAAAGTCATACATCTGGAACAAAAAATACAGACCATACTTACAGGATGGGGGATGCTATCTTGGGAAGCAGTGACTCTGAAAAAGACTTGGGAGTCATGGTGGATAATCAGCTGAACATGAGCTCCCAGTGTAATGCTGTGGCCCAAAGGGCTAATGTGATCCTTGGATGTATAAACAAGGGAGTGTTGAGTAGGCGTAAGGAGGTTATATTACCTCTGTATTTGGCACTGGTGTGATCACTACTGGAATACTGTGTCCAGTTTTAGGCTGTGTCTACACTCGGCAGTCGGGGTATGATTCCCAGCTCAAGCAGACATACATGTTCTAGCTCTCATCGAGCTAAGGAGGATTTCTACTCGGGGCACCTAGTCCATGCCACTGCCCATGCTACTGTGGTTACACTACTATTTTTAGTGCACTAGCTCAATGAGAGCTAGTGTGAGTATGTCTACTTGAGCTGGGAATCACACCCCTAGCTCCAAGTGTGGATATAGCCTTAGTGACCACAATTCAAGAAGGATCCTGGTAAATTGGAGAAGGTTCAGAGAGAGCCATGGCAATGATTAAAGGATTAGAAAACATGCCTTGTAGTGATAGGCTCATGGAACTCAGTCTATTTAGCTTAACAGAGAGAAGGTTAAGGGATGACTTGATCACAGTGTCTGAGTACCTGCGTGGGGAGCAAATATTTGATATCGGGCTCTTCGTTCTTTTAGACAAAGTGTAACACGATCCAATCACTGGAACTTGAAGGTACACAAATTCAGACTGGAGATAAGGCACACATTTTTCAAAGTGGTATTAAATAACCAGAACAACTTACAAAGGTTGTGATGGATTCTCCTCCTCTGGCAATTTTTAAATCAAGACTGAATGTTTTTCTATGAAATATGCTGTAGTTCAAGCAGGAATTAATTCAGGGAAGTCCAGTGGCCTTTATTTAACAGGAGGTCAAACTAGATAATCATGGTGGTCCCTTCTGGCCTTATCTAAGAATAATTTCTGTTTTAGGTAAAAATAAAAAGTGTTTGCAAAATGCAGAAGTATACAATTGCCAGAGAATAAACTGTTTATGCATGAAGCTTCTTGACAATAAAAAACAATATTAAATTATAATAAGATGCAAAAGCCAATGTATATTTATATACAAATATTACAAAAATAGAAGGTACCAGCTCTGTACATGCAGGGCACAGTATCAGACTAAGCTTATGAATGATCTCTCATTCACTGACTGGGCAGATGGAGAGCTCAGTTTTTGCCAGTCCTGCAGGGATATGGATATAGTGGCTATTAAGCAATTTTCCTAGTGCCAGCTTCCACAGCCTGGCAAAGTTTCTTCTGAACAGGTGAGCAAGTCACAGAGACTGGGAGTAAAATCCTGACCTCACTGAAATCAATGGGAGAAATTCAACCCAGAGACACAAGGTAAAGAAGGTGTACAAACTGTGTAGCATTTAGAAGCAAAATTCTAGTCTTGCCAGGTGATTTCTAATAACTGTAATGGGAGTTATGCAGGGCCGCCCAGAGGGGGGGACCAAGTGGGGCAATTTGCCCCAGGCCCCGGGCCCCACAGGGGCCCCCACGAGAATATAATATTCTATAGTATTGCAACTTTTTTTTATGGAAGGGGCCCCCGAAATTGCTTTGCCCCAGGCCCCCTGAATCCTCTGGGCAGCCCTGGAGTTATGCTTGTACACTGAGATGAAAATGTACTGGGCATCTTAGGATGCAGAGCCCTTGAGTACTATACAATATTATCTTAAACTGCTTTCTTTAATAAAGTCTACAGTAGTTTTCAAAAGATAGAACAGCTCTTGGATGACAGGCAGTTTCTGATAATGAAATTCAGATTATATCTGTCTACATAGCTAATCTAATCTAAAGGTTTCTTTCTGCTGCCCATCACTGTTGTATCTGAGGCACCCTCCATGTTAAAATAATTAGCAACAGTAAAGTCCCTACTGGATTTCATGCACCCTTTCCATTGACCCTTTTCAGGGTCAAAACTCTGCTTGGCGTACTGTAGTTTGTGTGTGTGTGTTTGTTTTAGCTTGTTAGATTTTATTGATTTCCTCTTTTTGTTTGTTTGTTTGTTTGTAGGGAGTTGAGATGGAAGGGAGTGTCAATGAAGTCCGTGTCATTCTTATGCTGGAAAGGCCTTTTCAAAGAGGAAGATATGGCAGCATTTCCTGAAGATGATCAGATTGGCCTGCTCTCCTGTGGAAGTTTGTTTCATAGCTGGGTCCCCTCGACCAAGAATGCTTTGTTTCCACTTTTCATATGCATTGCTCTGGGCTTTGTTTCTTCCTTTAAATGTGTGAAGGCCACAGAAGTAGTGGCTCCTAAGGAGGTGCTTCTACATTGCTGGACCATATTAGGTTGTCATTTCAAAGGTGCCCTCATGAGGGAGCCTAAGACCCTCCTATCTGGTATCTCACTTCTTTCCCTCAATATGCACCAATATGAAGAGAGAGATGTCATGTTTCAGAATTTATTTAGTTTGGAATAGAACAGGTTAGAATTTTCCTTAGCCAGGAAACAAGGTGTGTCACAAACCCAAGCTGTTTAATCTTTTTGCTTTTATGCTGCATCCCTTCATTCCTTCCTTGTCTGAGCTGTGTCTGTTCAGATACAAGGTGGGTGAGGTAATATCTTTTACTGGACCAACTTCCTGTCCAATAAAATGTATTACCTCATCCACCTTGTCTCTCTAATATCCTGGGACCAACATAGCTACCACAACACTGCATACAACTGTGTATGTTCAGATTTTTAACTCTCTAGGGCAGGGACTTTGGCTGCAAACAACCATGCAGACCAATGGAACTATGTAAATAATAAATGATAAAAATTAATAATAGTCTAATCAAGCAATCAGTTTTTAATTATTGAATAGTACAACATATCCTCTTGTTGTTAATATGGATAGTGCTCCAGTTATTTAAATATGGATTTATTTATTTATGTTTGCAGTATACACTTACGATATAACAAATAGACAATTTCCAGAGCCTGCTTTTGGGTCCCACTAAAACAATAGTTGAAATTTCCTTGGGCTGGTACAGGACCTCCAGTTTGCAGGAGAAACAACTTTTTTAGAGTAGTTTTGTGCAGGTAGTGAGCCCCTTCCCATCAGTCCTGCATGAGCCATTTGTGTACTTGTGGTTAGCAGTCACATCTCTACTCTGCCTTTATCATGTATGGAACGAATCTAAGGGGCAGTGTCATAAGAGAATGAAGCTCACTCCAACAGCACGGTGAGGTCTGGGAGGTGCTTCTTACTAGTGTAGAGTTCCTCTCTTTAGTTCTTTCTCATTTCTATTAGAGCTACATGAGCTGCTCCTGCAATGTTCAGACCGCAGCAGTTGGCAACAAACCAACCGCCAGTGGTGTGAAAGGAAGTTGAAGTTTGTGATCAGTCAAAGCAAAGGATGCTGGGGAGTCCTATGTGACCAAAATGATCAGCTGATTCCAATCTAAACCCAGCAGGAGCCTGATTATCACAATCTCCATCTCTAAAGAATACTGAAATTCTATGGCCTGCATTAACCAGATCAGCTTAGAGATGATCACAGTGGTCCCTTCTGGCCTTTAAAATCTATGACTGTCATTATAATTATGGGACAAAGTGAAGGAGAAATGATATAGTATCGCACACGACACAGGTTTTGTAACTGTTTGGTAGCATGTGGCTATATTGGCAGTCAGTATTGGCATTTCTTATTTTTTCCCCCCTTTTGGGTAAAAGATGATTATCTCGCTACTAATAACCGCAGGATCAGTAGCCAATCAGGGCCGGCTCCAGGCACCAGCCGAGCAAACTCGTGCTTGAGGCGGCAGATTTCAAAGGGCGGCATTCCATCTAATCCTTTTTTTTTTTTTTTTTTTGGTTTTGTTTTGTTTTGCGCTTCACCGCTTTGGCCGCCCCTGCAGGTTTTTTCTTTTTGGTTTACTGCTCCCACCGCCCTGTAGGGGGCGGAGGAGGGGAGCGCCCTGCATCAAGCCCGGTAGGGCAGCCCGCGTCCTTCCCTGCCTGCCGAACGGAGCGGCGCGGAGCCCTCCCAGCAGGCGGCGCAGCGGGAGGGGCCGCGTGGCAAGCGCCCCACTTAAGGAAGCCCTGGCCACCCTCCTTCTCTCTCCCCCCCCCCCGCTAGCCGGGGTGCGCACTCCGCTGCCCGGGGTCTGCAGGGCCGGGAGTCCCCCTGCACCCACGCTCCCACCACCCCGCAGGTATTTTTTGTTTGTTTTTATTTTTTCTTTCCTTCGCCGCTCCGGCAGGTGGGCCAGTTTGTTGTCCCCCCCGCCCGCTGCTCCGGCCGGGGCAGGTTTGTTTCCTCCCCCCGCTTTGCTGCTCCGGCCGGCCGGTTTGTCCCCCCCCCCCACCTTTGCTGCTCCGGCCGGCCGGTTTGTTCTCCGCCCTCCCCCTTCGCCGCTCCGGCCGGGGGCAGGTTTGTTTCCCGCTCTTCCCCTTTGCCGCTCCGGCCGGGGGCAGGTTTGTTTTCCTCCCCCCCCCCCCCCCGCTTGCTGCTCCGGCCCGCCGGGCGTTTTTTGCTTTGGGCGGCAAAAAAGCCAGAGCCGGCCCTGTAGCCAATAACCCACAACTGGCAAGTAGGGTTAGGGCAAGGAAACCCAAGACCCTTGGACTAAGAAAGGAGACATAATGGCTACAATTTTCTAAAGTGACTACCAGTTAACTGGAACTTTAAGGCTTTTCTTAACGCCATAGCCTCATGGCCAAAACAACATGATAATTCCCCTTTATCCTGTAGTTGGATAATAAGTTACTCTATGGTAATGGAAACAATAAAACCAAGAGGAATTTTACAATCTCCCTCTTGGATGACAAGAGTAGACTAAAAACCCTGGTAACACATCCAAGAGGAAATTCAGTATAATTTTCTTTAGTGAGGTTTGCAATGTAGTGTTAGGAGGCTCAACTAATTGCCTTATGAACCTCTTGTTCTGTTTCCTACCCAAGAAAGATGTTTCCAGGCAGCTTGCTTGTGTACTGATCTTATTCAAACATTTCCCATGTAAAAAAAGTGAAGCCAAAAAATATGCAATTCAGCTGTAAGTGCTGCCTACAAAAGCAGACACATTAGCTAGAAAGGTTATTAACTAGGACTCAGCCTTCTGGTCTGCACTGCCTCCATAGCCAGATATGAGTCCTTGGGGGATACTAATGAGTTACTAAATCATTTAGGGTTTGATAGTGGCATTCAGGCACAACCCTGCTTTGGGGGTGGGGTGGAGCCCACATTCCCCAGGGGGGACTCTGTCTCAAAAATGCAGAATGACTCCTTGGGCTCCCCAGTGCACAGGGGCAGCATGTGGGATGTCTGCTGTCTTGGCTGACACATCAGGGATTGAAATGGGAACCTCCAGAACTGAAAGCATGAGTTGAAGTTCCCTAGGTGGGGCTGTAAAAGACTTTTATATTTTCTGTGGATCAGGCACAGCAGGGGAACCTGTAACAAACAGGTTACACCACCGCATGCATGGTTATACACACTTAAGGTTATACCACCTCATGAAGTGCAGCCTACTCCCCACATATAGCCAGCACATAAAGGGTACAAAGCCATGACTCCACCTCCTTTTTACTCTTCCTGGCTCCCTTTGAGGTGTGGGCACCCTGGCGTGACTAGTGGAGGAGTCTGCAGTCCACTGAGGAGGGACTGCAATTCTGGTCAGCCCTTATGTGGGCCTCACAAGGTAGGGAAATGTCCTCATAACTTCCTATCCCTGCTTGGTAACTTCAGCAGTTTTAGGACATATGCAGCTTGTCTTCTTTATCCACTGGCGCTGGCTGCTGAATGATGGAAACAGCTCCCTCATGAGGCTGTTGTATCAATCTATAGATGTTCTGTCCCTAGAACAAATTGAACCTGATGGAATTACATCAAGGATTAATTTGGCCTCAAGTTTAGTTTGCAGCAGAGAACTCTGCTGGGTGGGACAGTGTTTTATACAGTTTGGAACCAAATGAGAAGAAATGCAGAGTGTTGTGATTACATAGAAGAGTTATGTGTAGACATAATATAAAGACTGCCTACTGTCCAGGGACATTTTGTGTCCAATGCATGATATTTATGTGCTCTCTTCTTATTTACCATTCAGTTATGTCATTCAATTATTGTTGCCAGTATACAGCCAATTTCTCTCTGCCTATACGTAGTTATAGATCGCTATCTGACAATCAGAATAAACAGAAGTGAAGATTTGCCTGCTCTTAAAATGTACGGTAATCTGTATAATATTGTTTTATACCTTGAATATAAATACCATTCTTCTCTCTCGGTTTTTTTAGGGTGTGTGTGAGGGAGCAGAAACTGCTGTCCGGCACAACGGGGGTTAAAGAAAACGTCTGGATACAGCTAGCCCTGCCCCGCTATACCTTCAGCCAATGCCAGCCTTGGAGGCGGGGGTGAGGGGCGGGGGGAGAGAGAAAAGAAGGGAGCCTGGCTCAGTTGGGGGCTGACTGATGAGGAGGCAGGGGCTCTCTGTCTGCCTGCCTGTAGGGATGAATCAATGACCTGCCAGCCAGCGCAGCCACTTAAGGCAAGTAAAGCTTCCCCTGCCAAGGGGAGCCTGCAAATAAGCCCCAACTATGGGGGCAACTGGATTAGCAGGGCCATGGCCCAAACTAAAGAAATGTGTAGGAATAAGCCCAGGGAAACTGGTCTTGACTACTATCCCTGCCCCCCACCCCTGGGAGGGAGACTCATCTCCCCTGTTTAGGAGTTAAACTACACAAGGTCCTGGGCTGGGACCCAATGCAGAGGTAGGGTCCAGGTCCCCCTATCACCCTCTCTGGCCTTACAGACTGCAAGACCAGCGGTCTAGCCACTAGGCCACCCAGCCACAGGAGACCCTAGCACAGGGAGAAATGACACATTATTTCCCCTACCTGAATATAAAATATATATATATATAAAATATACTAATATTCACATTCATTGTTCTGACCTTCAGATCACATACACAGAATCTTCTTGCTTTTTTTTTTTTTTTTTTTTTTTAGTGGAAGTTGAGCTTCTTTTCTTCTTCCTGTCCAGAGTGACAAGCTAAAACATTATGGAAGTCCCTCTTTTCATTCGTGAAGATTTGTCTTCTGTGATCCCTGCCAGAGACCAGCTAAGAATGTGCACTCTTTGTTACAATTATTTGTCACCCCATCTTCCCTTCCCCACCCCAGCCTGCCTGTTTGTGCCAGCCATGTGTTAGTCTTGTCTTGTCTTTCAGGTTGCAAAGTGTTTGAAGCAGGGACTATTATTTATCATTTGCTTGTACAGAGGCTAGCACAAATGGGGCCCAACCTTTTGGTGACCTTTAGATGCTACCACAATATAAATGTTTAATAATAATTAATAATCTGTGGACTTGGGCCAAAATTTTAAACACTGTGTGCCTAAATTAAGTCTTCTGTATCCATATTTAGGCACCTCAATCCAGACTCTCAAAGCTATTTAGGTGCCTATCTCCAATTGATTTCAATGGGAATTAGGTGCTTAAATACCATTGAGGATGTAAGGCATAAGTTTATAGCCTGATTTTCAAAAATGTCGAGCACCCATTGAAGTCAATGGGAACTGCTGGGTGCTCAGCACTTTTGAAAATCAGGCAAAATTATTTAAATATCTAAATATGAGTATAGAAGCCTTAATTTAACCACACAGTTTTGATAATCTTGTCCTTAGTCTCTAGACTCATTGCATGCGCTCTCTTGTATCTGGACTTACAAGTTTCTAGAAAACATATATATGATTAAATATATTTTATGTATTTAATCCACTTTTTCCTGCTAAGGATATGAAGAGAGATGTCTTATGTTCATGTTTATGTATTTTTAAAAGTCTTTTTATTTTGTGTATCAAATTTATTACAAAGAATACATTTCCCTTCTTGGGTGCTGTATATTAATGTTCTATTTCAGTTTTTCTGGGATCTTAATCTTTCAAATCATCACATCTGATGATTTGTAGCATCACATCTGATTCTACAAAGTCAGTTTGCCACAGAAATGGTCTTCTATAATTTAATATTGGGAGCTTTCTTTGGTGTAAAGGTCTACAACCCCTCAACTGACAGCAGATTTAAAATGGCAGGAGTAGAGATGGAAAGTGAAAATAATGTGTCATCCCCAACAAGTAAACAGAATTACAATATTTGTTAATAAAATAGAAGATAATGTTTTATCAATATCCAGACTGAAGCAATGTAGTGCTCAGTTCGTTTTAATGAATCTCAACTTCTAAGCCTAATTTTAACTATTAAAATTTACTTTTATGCTAGTTCATGATATCAAAATCCACAGAATCACCAAGGGCCTGATGCTGCATTCTTGAATTGTCCATGCCCTGGTCCTCTTTCATGTCAATTGGCCTTGGATTAGGCCTCAAAGAATTGCAGGATCAGTCCCTTGGTGTTGCCAATCTACAGTGCAGTGGAAACTTCAAAAATGTTTTCTACTGATACATTTATTTAAAAATTCGGAAATGTTCTTGACTGCATCAGGATTTGTCAGCATAGCTCTCTTGGTAGGACTCTTAAGTTGCCACTGGGGAAAAAGATAAATTCAAGTTCAGATGACTTGTTAAATTGAGATCTCCTCTCCCCATAGCTGCCATCCATCCAGAAGGAAGGTAAATGTCTCATAGCACTTTTCATAATGATTAGGGGATCACTCTGGCATTTTGCTGAACAACCTTTTCTTGTTGACACAAGTTCTCATCTTGAAGGGCCAGATTGTGACTGGCTTTTATTCAGGTGCATGGGGGTGAAGTGACACCCACAGGGAGCCTTCCTGCCTGGCATGATGACTGGTGTAAGGACCCACCAGTCCCTGAATACAGGGACTGCTCCCTCAGTGCGCCCTAATGTGCATAGGAGGGACAGAGGCATGGCTCTGCCTCCAACCCAACCCCATATCAGCCTGTGGAGAAAGTCATTCAAAAGAATGGTGTAGGTTGCACACCACACATCTGAGGATAGCTCAGGGAAGGGAAAGGAAGGATATTCCAGTTATTTAGAGTGCTATCTTGGGGTTGGTTTAATTCTCTGTCCTGCCTCAGAATTTCTCTGTGATCTTGGGAAAGTCACTTAGTATCTGCCCCTCAGTTCCCCATCAGTATGATGGGGATAATAATAATACCCTGCCTTACAGGGATGTTATGAAGGTAGATACATTAAGAGATTGTGAGGCACTCAGTTGGAGGCCATATAAGTTCATAAGACAGAATGTGTGGCCATGGAGGCCATATAAGATAGAATGTGCTTTAGAATATCAGGGTTGGAAGGGACCTCAGGAGGTAATCTAGTCCAACCCCCTGCTCAAAGCAGGACCAATCCCCAATTTTTGCCCCAATCCCTAAATGGCCCCCTCAAGGATTGAACTCACAACCCTGGGTTTAACAGGCCAATGCTCAAACCACTGAGCTATCCCTCCCTTGCCCCCCCCCCCTAAATAAAATATGGAGATATACCTATCTCATAGAACTGGAGGGGACCCTGAAAGGTCATGGAGTCCAGCCCCCTGCCTTCACTAGCAGGACCAAGTATGGATTTTGCCCCAGATCCCTAAGTGGCCCCCTCAAGAATTGAACTCACAACCATAGGTTTAGCAGGCCAATGCTCAAACCACTGAGCTATATAGTTAGTGTAACTCTGTTAATTTAAATGGAGTCACTGTAGATTTACTCTGCTCTGGTGTAATGGAGAGAAGAATTTGGCCCACAAAGTTAGTTAAATATATTACAGGAGAAAAATTCTTTTATCGTTTTGCCATTTTTTGTACATATTTCTCTTGACCTTGGATATGGCTAAATGTTCATGAGAAGTGTTCAAAAATTGGAAATTTTGTCTCAGGGAAATTCCAATATTTCAACATTTATTTTAATCCTGAATAGAAATGAAAAGTGTAAATATCAAAATATCTTGAGGAACAGAAAGTTCTGAAAAAATTGAATTTGGAAATGTTTTGGTTTGTCAAACTAAATTGAAACATGTTGTTTTGGCTCATGTTGACATTGAACTGTGTCCTTTGGAGCTGCGGGTGAATTATGGGAGTTATAGTTTGGATGCCTCATGCCCCCTTTGGTCTTTATGGGCCAGGCTCCCTGGCCAGACTACATCACCCATGATGCACTATGATCTTGGGACTCCCACGATACACCAGAGTGGTTTAACCAGAGAAGAGACTGTATATATCATGGAAGATGTAGTCTACTTGCGGAGCCCAGTCCCTAGAAGAGAATGGGGACATTACAATACCAAATTACATCACTGACTACTCACTGCAGCAGCTCAGGCAGTCACAGATTAATGTCAAACTGACCTGAAATGAAATGTTTCCCTTCAGTTTAAGAAACAAGAATATTTTGGTTTGGGATGACCTGACCTGAAATAAAATATTTCATTTAGATTTTCCCAATGGAAAACTGAAACATTTCAGCAAAATTGAAATTTTCCATGGGAAACTGCATTTTCCATAAAAAACCCAAAAACATTTCCATTGAAATTCCTGATGACCTAACATTCACTTGCTATCAGAGCAAATAGACTGATATGTAGCTATCTCTTTAATTGCACAACTTGTGCCTCACAATGAAATCCAGTATTAATAACACTACGTAGAATAGAGAAATATCCTCACTGAATTTACAAAGATCCAGGATATAACCTCTTGCACAGGTGGTGGGGGTGAATGCCTGTTGATGCTACAAAGATCATATGCCATATGGATTTCTATTGTCACTGATAATAAACTACCTCCACCAACACTGACGAAGTTGAATCAACACATAGTTGAAGCTGGCAGTTGGTTGTGGTAAGATTAAATATAAATTGTGCCATCACCCGCCTGAAAGGAATTACAGTACTCCAATATTATAACTGAAAATTCTATGAAGTACTCCCAGACTATAATACAGACTTGGGAACAACATATAACCAACCCCTATGAGAACAACTTGGGCTGATTCTGGTCTTACTGTTGATTTGCTGTGATTTGAAGTCAGTGCAGTTATATTAGCAGAAGACTGATGTACATGAGCCAAGGATCGGGTACTCAAATGCTAAATAGCTCTTGGCTCTAATTACATTAATGAAGCTGTAAGAGGGATACAAAACTAGAGGTTCTCAAAGAAGTCAGTTGTAGAGTTGGGAGTTGTAGGATTGGGTGCCACATGCACCTATTCTCCATGGGACTACTAACAGTAGTAAAGTTTCAGAGGGGTAGCCGTGTTAGTCTGGATCTGTAAAAAGCAACAGAGAGTCCTGTGGCACCTTTAAGACTAACGGTTGTATTGGAGCATAAGCTTTCATGGGTGAATACCCACTTCGTCAGACGCTCAACATGTACATATGTGTTTGCAGGATTGGACCCTAAGGTGTTATGCAACAGGGGTTGGGGGATCAGAATATGGCTTTTAGCAATCTATTGAGCTCTAAGATGAATGTAAAACCAACTACTTTCCTGTATGAGCTAAGAGAAGATCTCCAGTGTCCAGCAGCAATAAAATAATACTGTACAGTTCCTACAGCACAAGTAATACAGAAAAACAATATATAGTTCTAGGCCTCTAGACAGTAGAGGAAAGCTAATCAGAGCTTGCTGCTAAACAAATTAAATATGAGTAGAATAATTTCATTCCACTAGAAGTTAGAGGGATTCCTTTTCAGTGTGACTTTAGATTAAATAGCAGCAGTCCAATGGGGCTGATGATACAGCACTTAAAACTCTTTGCTAGCCTCATCATATTACAGATATATTCATAGCAGTCCAACGGAAGTCCCAAGACTGCTTTTAGAGCTCTTGTGCAATGCTAGTGAATCCTATATTGTTGCAAAGGAGTCTGTTTTCAACTCCATAGCAGTCTCTTTATAGTATGGACAGTGGGGACACTTTCTGAGAAAGAAGCAGTACAGATGCTAGTCAGGTTGATTTTCTTCTTGGACACACTGATTTGAATGTATTAAATTCTTCAAGGCAGTGAGTTACGGTAGTTATTTTTGTCTTATACGGCACTGAACATGCTTTTTATGCACAACAAATTAATAATAAAGTAATGGACCCTTTTACAAAGATTTACACCAGTATCCAGGAAAATCCAGGTGCTTCTGGGATCATCCAGAAATCTTCCATGCATCTCTTGGGACCAAGGAATACAGCTGGAGAAGCTCTGTATCAGAATCCTTGATGCTCATTCAGACAATTATCACACTTTGGGCCTGATTCTCCATTGACCTGCATTGTAGGTGGTTGTTTACACTGGTCTCAAGGAAACAATGAGGCAAATTGTGGTAACATAACACTTTTCAGGGACTGAGGACTCACTGTGCTAGGTACACTACACACATAAGAAAAAGAATCAGTCTCTGTCCAAAAGGGCTTACAGCTGAGCATATGATGAGCAACAACAGATGGATACAACAAAAAGGGGTGGGTGTAGGGCAGACAAGCTAAAATTGAAATGATCACATGTAATGTTAGCCACAGTCAGATCATACCAACCACCTAAACATTGCCAGGTGTTTTGAGGCATCACAACGGAAGTGAGTTCTAAGGAGGGATTTGAAGGATATGTTGGCTTCATAGCATTTTTTATGGAGCTACTTTCATGAATAGTGGGCATCATGGAAGAGAACATATAGGTGCATATGGGAAAATTGGACTAATGGCCAGTAAAGGCTTTGGTAAAGTGGGTTTTTTGCTGGCTTGATATTGTATTAGAGTTGATAGGTAAGGCAGGGCCCACAACCTTACATAAGATGTTTTGTTTCCCCCTAGTGGCAGCCACTGAAAAGAGAAACACTTTTCAACATGGGATACCTCTCAATGGACATTATTGCGAATCTCAGTCACTTACAATCCATCCTCTCTAAACTTGAATTTTTAGTTATGTTTTAATACCTGCTAATTAACACAATTATAAATTTTAGTGTAGCCGTGTGACGGGGCAGAGCGGCCCTGCATTGGGACGGCAGGGGTTAACCCTTCCTTCCTAGCAGAGGAAGCCATGCCCTGGAAGCTCTGCTGGGCATGCTCCAACTGGGGAACAGGTATAAAAGCCTGCAGAGCTGCTCAGTCTGGGCTGACCACCGGAGGGGAAGGAGGCATGCTGCTAGCTCCCAAGAAGGGACAGCCTGCGCACCAGGACCCAGAGGTCAGCCAAGTCGGGACACACCCTGATGCCCAGATGGAGTACGTCCCAGGAGGGGAACAGACTGGAGGACCTCCCGAAGTGGAGAACCTGGCGTTTGTGGTAGGAAGTGACCCAGGGGAACTTTAGAGGCAAATGGCGTTAGAGCTGCACGGACACTGAGCTGCTGGCAAGGGGAACTTGCCACTACCAGGGCCCTGGGTTGGGACCCAGTGGAGAGGGTGGTCCCAGGTCCCCCTACTACCATCCCCCCCACATTCCGGGGATTGTATGGACGCTGGCCATTAGGCCACACTGCTCCAATGCGGGGAGTAATTTTATATGGACCCTGGCCATTGGGCCACACTGCCCTGACACTGGGGGTTGAGTTAGCTGGACTCCGGCCGCTAGGCCACACTACCCCGCGCATGAGGGGGATTGTATGGACTCTGGCCATTAGGCTGCACTGTTCCAATGCTGTGAGTGGTTTATATGGACCCTGGCCATTGGGCCTCACCACCCAGATACTTGGGGTGAGTTACATGGACTCTGGCCGCTAGGCTGCACTACCTTGCCTGCAAGGGGTGATCGTGTGGCAGGAGGCCATTAGGCTGCAACCAGCCACCCACAGAGAGACAAGCACGGGAACTTGGGAGTGGCGAGGTTCCGACACCCCATCCCACCTCTGCCACAGGGGCGGGGCGGTGCCAGACCCACCACAAGCCGCCACACAAAAGGTTATTCCTAATTGTGTTTAGCTACTTGCACTAGGATTTGCAGTCCTGCTAGTTAACACTTGTTAATTCATATGTGCTAAATCAGAACTCAAAATTCAATATGTGTGTGTGTGTGTGTGTGTGTGTGAGAGAGAGAGAGAGAGAGAGAGCGCGAGAGCGAGAGATGCCCTGCAGTGCTGATCCACAGAGAAAGGTTATAGCAGCTATTCTTACTGTCAGTTAAAGGAACTATGGTTTTGGAACTGAGTGACTCAGGTTCTAGTCCCAGCTCCTTTGAGGTATGTGAGGTTTATCTAGCAATCTAATAAATGATCTAGCAATTTATCCAGTCCCAGACCACCTCATAATCCTCAAAAAAAATTATGAAACTTCTAGGTTTAGCCTTACTTTTTTTCCAGGTATATACAGTGAATACAAGACAGTAATGCAGAAGATGTATTGGTCCCTTTCTGCACTTATTTGGACTCACCCAGGCTCACAAGAATGGTCTTCCTCCTTCTATTATTCATGATAGCAGAGCAGGATGGGACGGGAATGTGGCTGAATGCCCTCAAATAGATATACATATGCTTACATCTCAATAATCAGTGCTGCGTGCCTATACAGCAGTATTGATCCACCGCCTCCTTTCCTCTTAAGATCTGAAAGAAATCTTTAAAATTCTGTCTGCCTCCCTCACAGCTGATGGCTGACTCCCACCCCTGCAAGGTGCTCAGAGGAGGAGACCTGTCAAGGGCTAAGAACTGAGCAGAAAATGAAGAGGCTGAGAATAACATTTAAAAAAATATTGTTTGTATGAAAATAATGAAAATAGAAAGAGGGGAAATAATGAAAAAGAAATAAAAGGCAGGAAAAGAGGAGAATAAACAAATGGGGAGAGTGCAGGGGCTACTGCTTTTGTGCTGCTCTCTGTTCATTTTATTACTACCTCAGCGTCCAACCCCTGTTTTTCGCTCTCTTTCACCAGCTTCACCCTGCCTCATATCTATGTTGTGAGATCTCAGGGGAATGGACTGTCTTCTTTAGTACTTGGCTGTATAGAGCCTAGCACAATGAAACTCTGATCCTTGACGGTAGTTCTTTGGGGCTACCTGAACGGAAATAGTGATAATCGAGAAATAGAGATGAAAAAGTGGAAAGAACATTAGTGAAAGAGAAATAAAGAAGAAAATCAAGGAAAAAAGAGAGGGAAAATATGGAAAAGAAAGCATAGACTTATAGAGGGAAAGAGAAAGGAAATATTATATTGGATTTTCTAGGCCCCACAGCCACCACCTTACATAAGATGTTTTGTCGTCCCCGTCCCCCCACCCCAGTAGCAGCCACTGAAAGGAGAAACACTTTTCAACATGGGATACCTCTCAGTGGACAATATTGCATATCTCTGTCACTTGCAATCCATACTCCTTTGTTATATAAACTACTGCAAATTGGAGGTTATTTTCAGATCAATAGAAAATATACCCCACCCCTAAAGAATATAAAATGCCCTCAGTGTCTGTACATTTGTCTTCTCCTCTCCTGTGATAAAGCATTAGCTGGTGCAGAGAGACTCAATTGGAGAGGCAGTATAGTGCTGGCTCATAGGGCTTATTTGAGGATATTCTCAGGTACAAGTACCATAAGGGTTCTCTTCTAAATATTCATAATGTAAGTACCATCTCTGAAAGAAGGAAGGCTGATTTTTGTGGTTAAGTTATTAGACTGGGACTCAGCAGCCTTAGGTTCTATTCTTGATTCTGTCATGGATTTCTTGTCTGCCGTTGCCACAGGGGTATGTCTACATTGCGATAAAATACCCATGGCATCGAGCCGCAGAACTCAGGTCAGCTGACTCATGCTCGATGGGCTGCAGGGCTAAAAATGGTTGTGTAGATGTTCAGGCTTGCGCTGGAGCCCAGGCTCTGGGACCCTCCTCCCTTGCAGGGTCTCAGACCCTAGGCTCCAGCCTGAATTCAAATATCTACACTGTAATTTTATAGCCCTGCAGCCCAAACCATGCAAGACAGAGTCAGCTGACAGTGAGCTGCGGTAGTTCTCTTTTACTTAATCTTAGATGGGTTATCTCTACCATGAAGTGATTTAGGGTAAGCTAATGCTTTATCACAGGAAGAGAAGACAAATGTAATAAATACTTCCCTATCTCCCTGCCATAATGTGAGGATGAATTCATTAGTGAATGGAAGGTGCTTAGGTCAAGTTGTTTGTTTCCATTGTAATCAAAGTAGAAATAGAACCTTTTTATTATTCCAAAATAAGTGTCCAAGTGCGCTGAAATAGCCCATTGTGAATTAGAACCAATTTAGTTATTTCAGTGCAAGTTGTGTGTAGACAATCCTTAAGTTGATGAGCACTTTATCTCACTTTTTACACACCAATGTTAAAAAACAAAAGTAACTTCAATAGAGTTCCTGTGGTGTAAATGAGAGAAGGATCATCTCCTTTCTGTAGTGCAAAATGATGTAAATCTGGTTTAAATTAATCAGTTTATATCCAGACAGAGGGAATCCAAACAGAGATTCTGCAGTCAGCAGCAGGCATGACCAATGCAGTGTGCAACTTATTAACTGACAGGTGAGTGTTCAGGTGGCTTGTTTCTTAGTGTAATAGAAACAAATGCATCCTTGTAACTATTAGTGCAGGGACTGCAAGGGGTACCCATTATCTCACTATACATATCCCATTGTTGTGCCAACTCACAGGCAGGAGGAGAATGTACAGGATAGTAAGAATACATGAAAGACCTCAGTTACCACGGTCTATCCCCATTGGCTCTAGTTTTCAGTTAAAAATCTGATCACCTAAGGCATATTTCCAACTGTGCTGTTTAAATTATGAATGTTCAATAGTGGAGAACATTGATTTCATTTGCCTTCAGTGGTTTGTACTGGTGTATCCGGAGACAGGATTTGGTTGAATGAAGGCAGTTTAGGAAGGAAAGCAACTAGGGAAATGCGGAGGGCAAGCACACAGGGATGATGGTATTTCACAGACAAGAAAAGCTCACAGCAACCCTCAGACATAACCGTGTTTGGGTGCACTGACGTATACATCTTAGGTTAGCCAGGGAAGCTGTCAAACTGGGAGTGTGTATCTAGTGGGGTCCTGGAGTCGGTCCTGGGTCTGATCTTCATCAATATTTTCCACTGATGACTTGGATAATAGAGTGGAGAATATGCTTATAAAATATGCAGATGACATCAAGCTGGGAGGGGTTTCAAGCACTTCGTTTAGGTGGTTTTATTCTGTTGATGGGAGATCTCTCTCCCGTCAGCATAGAGTGGCTACATGAGCGATCTTACAGTGGCACAGCTGCATCAGTACAGCTGTGCCGCTGTAAGTTCACTAGTGTAAACATGGCCTTCCCTAGACTGTGCAGACACTTAATTCAAGGTTAAACTCCTAGTGTAGACAATCCCCAAATGGGTTAATGGTACAAAAAAAGGGTTACTCTCCATTGCCTTATAAAGTCATTTACACCAGCGCAAAGTGAACATAAGAACATAAGAACGGCCGTATTGGGTCAGACCAAAGGTCCATCCAACCCAGTAACCTGTCTACCGACAGTGGCCAATGCCAGGTGCCCCAGAGGGAGTGAACCTAACAGGTAATGATCAAGTGATCTCTCTCCTGCCATCCATCTCCACCCTCTGACAAACAGAAGCTAGGAACAACATTCCTTACCCATCCTGGCTAATAGCCATTAATGGACTTAACCTCCATGAATTTATCTAGTTCTCTTTTAAACCCTGTTATAGTCCTAGCCTTCACAACCTCCTCAGGCAAAGAGTTCCACAGGTTGACTGTGCGCTGTGTGAAGAAGAACTTCCTTTTATTTGTTTTCAACCTGCTGCCCATTAATTTCATTTGGTGGCCCCTAGTTCTTATACTATGGGAACAAGTAAATAACTTTTCCTTATTCACTTTCTCCACACCACTCATGATTTTATATACCTCTATCATATCCCTCCTTAGTCTCCTCTTTTCCAAGCTGAAAAGTCCTAGCCTCTTTAATCTCTCCTCATATGGGACCCGTTCCAAACCCCTAATCATTTTAGTTGCACTTCTCTGAACTTTTTCTAATGCCAGTATATCTTTTTTGAGATGAGGAGACCACATCTGTACGCAGTATTCAAGATGTGGGTGTACCATGGATTTATATAAGGGCAATAAGATATTCTCCAGCTTATTCTCTATCCCTTTTTTTAATGATTCCTAACATTCTGTTTGCTTTTTTGATTGCCGCTGCACACTGCGTGGACGTCTTCAGAGATCTATCCACAATGACTCCAAGATCTCTTTCCTGATTAGTTGTAGCTAAATTAGCCCCCATCATTTTGTATGTATAGTTGGGGTTATTTTTTCCAATATGCATTACTTTACATTTATCCACATTAAATTTAATTTGCCATTTTGTTGCCCAATCACTTAGTTTTGTGAGATCTTTTTGAAGTTCTTCGCAGTCTGCTTTGGTCTTAACTACCTTGAGCAGTTTAGTATCATCTGCAAACTTTGTCACCTCACTGTTTACCCCGTTCTCCAGATCATTTATGAATAAGTTGAATAGGATTGGTCCTAGGACTGACCCTTGGGGAACACCACTCGTTACCCCTCTCCATTCTGAAAATTTACTATTTATTCCTACCCTTTGTTCCCTGTCTTTTAACCAGTTACCAATCCCTGATAGCACCTTCCCTTTTATCCCATGACAACTTAATTTACTTAAGAGCCTTTGGTGAGGGACCTTGTCAAAGGCTTTCTTGAAATCTAAGTACTGACGTTAGACTTACCGGTCTGTAATTGCTGGGATCACCTCTAGATCCCTTTTTAAATATTGGCGTTCTATTAGCTATCTTCCAGTCATTGGATACAGAAGCTGATTTAAAGGACAGGTTACAAACCATAGTTAATAGATCCACAATTTCACATTTGAGTTCTTTCAGAACTCTTGGGTGAATGCCATCTGGTCCCGGTGACTTGTTACTGTTAAGTTTATCAATTAATTCCAAAACCTCCTCTAATGACACTTCAATCTGTGACAATTCCTCAGATTTATCACCTACAAAGGACAGCTCAGGTTTGGGAATCTCCCTAACATCCTCACCCGTGAAGACTGAAGCAAAGAATTCATTTAGTTTCTCTACAATGACTTTATCATCTTTAAGTGCTCCTTTTTTATCTCGATTGTCTAGGGGCACCACTGGTTGTTTATCAGGCTTCCTGCTTCTGATGTACTTAAAAAACATTTTGTTATTACCTTTTGAGTTTTTGGCTAGCTGTTCTTCAAACTCCTTTTTGGCTTTTCTTATTACATTTTTACTCTTAATTTGGCAGTGTTTATGCTCCTTTCTATTTACCTCACTAGGATTTGACTTCCACTTTTTAAAAGATGCCTTTTTATCTCTCACTGCTTCTTTTACATGGTTGCTTCTTTTACATGTTAAGCCACAGTGGCTCTTTTTTAGTTCTTTTACTGTGTTTTTTAATTTGAGGTGTACATTTAAGTTGGGCCTCTATTATGGTGTCTTTGAAAAGTGTCCATGAAGCTTGCCGGGATTTCACTCTAGTCACTGTACCTTTTAATTTCTGTTTAACTAACCTCCTCATTTTTGCATAGTTGCCCTTTCTGAAATTAAATGCCACAGTGTGGGGCTGTTGAGGTGTTCTTCCCACCACAGGAATGTTAAATGTTGTTATATTATGGTCACTATTTCCAAGCGGTCCTGTTGTAATTACCTCTTGGACCGAGTCCTGCGTTCCACTCAGGACTAAATCGAGAATTGCCTCTCCCCTTGTGGGTACCTGTACCAGCTGCTCCTAGAAGCAGTCATTTAAATTATTGAGAAATTTTGTCTCTGCATTTCGTCCTGAGGTGATGTACCCAGTCAATATGGGGATAATTGAAATCCCCCACTATTATTGAGTTCTTTATTTTGATAGCCTCTCTAATCTCCCGTAGCATTTCATAGTCACTATCACTGTCCTGGTCAGGTGGTCGATAATATATTCCTACTGTTATATTCTTATTAGAGCATGGAATTACTATCCATAGAGATTCTATGGAACATGTGGATTCATTTAAGATTTTTACTTCATTTGATTCTATATTTTCTTTCACATATAGTGCCCCTCAGGGCCGTCCTTACCCATACGCAAAGCACACAGCTGCGTAGGGCACCAGGAAATTTGGTGCCCTGCACACCTGCGTGCTGCTCCAGCCCCTGCTGCTCCAGGGCTTCCCCAGTGCCCCCACCCCTGCTCCGCCCCACCTCTTCCTGCCCCCGCCCTGCCCCCACGCCCCTGAGGACTCTAGAAGCAGTCGGGCCTGCACTCACTGGTAAGTAGAGTGACCCGGCCCCAGACTGCTCTGCTCCTCTGGCTCGCAGCCGCGCCACCGGCAAGTGCTGGGGGGCGGTTCCCCCCTTCCCCCAAGCCTGGGAGCCAGGGGAGCAGAGCAGGCTGGGTCTGGGTCACTCCACTTTCCGCAGGAAGTGGCCAGCCCCCCTTCCTCCCCCCCCCCCCCCGCGGAGGCCTGGGGCCAGCCGCGCCGCCCCCCCCCAGCGGAGGCCTGGGGTGGGGCCCCACACAGCCCCCTCCATGGAGGCCTGGGGGGCTGCGTAGGGCACTAAAATAGCTAGGGACAGCCCTGGTGACACCCCCCCCCCCCCGCACAACATGTTCTGTCCTTCCGTATATTTTGTATCACGGAATGATTGTGTCCCATTGATTGTCCTCACTCCACCAGGTTTCTGTGTGGGTGCAAAATGCTACTATTCTGATTTGGTAACATTTTAGATCCATTTTGTGCTATTGTTAATGACTGCACAAGATACATGGCAATGAAAAGTCCATAGTCTGAACCAAATTTTCCCTTGGTTAACTTTTTCCATTGTCATATGCAGTGCTGTAGCCAAGTCGGTCCCAGGATATTAGGCAGAAAGGTGGGTGAGGTTATATCTTTTATTGAACCAACTTCTGGTGGTGAGAGGGACAAGTTTTCGAGCCACACAGAGCTCTTTCTTCAGGTCTGGGAAACATGCTGCTCGGAGGTGGTTTTGTGAGCATAGCAGGGGAGTTAAAGCGGCAGGAGGAGCTTTTCAGTGTTTACACCTCCATTGGTTTGTCGATGAAAGCTGACATTTGTTGGCAAAACTGTGTAGTATAGACAAGGCCTAACTCAGAGCATCACAGCTAAATACAAGTAATTATATACAAGTACTTATACAATATAAGTAATTCACATATATCAAGGTGAAGTGGCCCATTAACACTCCTCCAGTAATAGGGAGGAAAGGAAGGAAGGAGGGAGAAAAGCAGCTGTGTGTGTTTGTGTGTGTGTGTGTGTGGATTGTGTGTGTATAGATTGTTGTAATAAGCCATAAATCCAGTGTCTCTATGCAGTCCATGATTTTTAGCGTCTAGCAAAGTTATGAATTTAAGTTCCCAGGCTTGTCTTTTGAAAATGTGCAGGTTTTCTTTGAGGATAAGGACTGATAGGCCAGCTATAGAGCGATCACTTTGTGAAAAGTGTTCACCCAAAGGTGATGTGGGAGATAGGCATCCGCATGCCTAGAGTGAGGCAACAGCACTCATGCCCAGAAGCAGAAACATAGGCGGGTAGGAAATTTTTACTCTGAAAACTTAGGTGTTGAGTATGTTGAGACACCTACCAGCATGGGTGGTGGGTGAACCCCCACTTTGGAGAAGCTAGCCTGCTGGCCCCACCCCTTCTGCCCAAGGCCCTGCCCCCCCGCATGCAGGAGCCCTGAAACCTGCCCCCCCCCCATAAAAGGAGGAGCCTCGGCCAGCCCCAGCGCTGGGCTGAGCGCCAGGCCAGGCCGTTTCCTCCACACCCACCGAGCCAGGCTGAATCTAGGCCAGCCCCCACCCGAGTGCCAGGAAGAGCCGATGGTGCCCCCACCCCCAAGCCAGCAGCCGCCCCAGTGCCCAGCTGAAGCACCTCACTTCCCCTAGACCCCCGTGCCTGCTGCTTGCTTGCAGCGTCCCTCCCCGCCCCTGAGGAGAAGCGACGCAGCGAGCAGTGGGGACCTGGGGGGCGGGGGGGTTGGAGTGCAGGTTGGCAGGCGGCAGCAGCAGCAGGCGGTGGGGGCCTCAGGGAAGGGGCGGGGTCACCGTGGCCCAGGTGTCAGTTGGGGGCGGCCTATTATACCTGCTGACCATGCCTACCAGGTTCAGCAGAAGTTTTGTGGATCACAATGCTTTCAAAACTGGGATTTAGGCACCTAAACCCAATATTTAGGCATCTAAATCTGTGGTTTAAGTGCCTAAATTCCATTGAGGATCTGGGCTTAGGTGCCTAAAAGTTAAGTGTTGCAGCGCTGAGCACAGGAATGTCTAAGGCCTTGTCTACTGTAGAAAGTTGTACCAAACTATAGTGTGGATCCAATTATATCAACACAAAGAGGCGTATACTGGTTTGAAGATTATCCTAAGCATAAGAAGAATTTCTGGAGTGGGGGAAAATCTCACACATTCCAAATGCTCAGCACTGTGGGTAGAGTATACATTTTCCACAGCTTATAAGAAGGAGGAAAACATTTATACACCTCTACCCCCATATAACGTGACCTGATATAACAGGAATTTGGATATAACCCGGTAAAGCAGCGCTCCGGGGTGGGCGGGGCTGCGCGCTCCGGCGGATCAAAGCAAGTTCGATATAACGCGGTTTCACCTATAACGCGGTAAGATTTTTTGGCTCCCAAGGACCGCGTTATATCAGGGTAGAGGTGTATTTCCTAAAAATAATTTTTGTATGTGTAATCTGGATACTGTGTAAGAGAGTATAGTGTTTGTATGTGTGAGAAAGAGAGTATGTGTATATAGTTATCAGTGTGCAGTGGGTGTGTTCTGAGGGATGGCAGTTGTTAAAATATTGGCAATCACAATCAAACGTAATCATATTCTAAATGATATTCAGATCACATTTATGTTAATGTATGTTTTATACACTGTGTGCCCTATAAGCATCATTACTTTGCACTCCGCACCCTCTCCTCTGCAAATGAAGTGATTTGTTTTCCACATTAGTAAATCAGAAGGTTGAAAGCTATTGTAAATCAATGTTTTCATTATACATGTGATGCTCAATACTATTGTTGAATAAGAGGAAAAAGGTAAAAGCTGGATCCTGGTCATTTTTGGTCCCCAGCCCTCAAATTCCACTGGGCATATACACAACAAATCCAGCCACTCCAACTGCACCAAACTAACAAATCTTAATGCATCCCAATACAACAGCATCTCAAACTCTGATCTGGCACCTTGATCCAGTTTGATCCAGTGAGTTTTTATGTTGGGATCCAAATTATTCTGATGGACCAGGAGAAGCTGCATGTGTACTGAGTTCAGACAGTAGAACAAGGTATGTACCCAAAACATTAGCAGGAACCAGGTGCCAGCTGGATTTACAGCTTTCTTGTACCAGGATGTGTTGGGATCCAGTTTGGTAGAATAGTAGAAGCAAGACTCGCTCTCTGTTTTGAGGCACAGTTTATTTTGGGGTCGACAGAAACGAGATCTGTGTTTTAATGGCGCTGTTGAGCTGGGATGCATCAGGATCTGGCGTTTGAGCGGGTACAACAGGAGCAGCTAAACATGCTCGTTATTCATATGGTAGAATTAGGGTTACTGGGGTAAAAATGTAGCTAGATGCGGGTGCCAGATGTGGGGTTCTGCAGGGCTGTTGTGCCCTGATGCAATGTGCTCCGCGTTCCATCGGCACAACAGGGGCAGAGACACTTGTTCTCTGTTTAGATTTTAAGGGGGGGGGGCAGAGCCCCAAATCGGCGGGATCCAGATTCTTACCTTCTCCCCGTCTGATGGGAGGTTTTTGACTCCCCCTTGTTGGCTAACACGTGGGGTAGGGCGCACGGCTCCCACCAAAGACCCCAACACTTCCCAGTTATCTGTGTCAGGTGATCGATTTTAACTGTCCCCAGGGGGTAAATAACACACACACGAGCGGCGTAACAGAGCAAATACTCAGC
Source organism: Emys orbicularis (assembly GCF_028017835.1). Lineage (NCBI taxonomy): Eukaryota > Metazoa > Chordata > Testudines > Emydidae > Emys > Emys orbicularis. The sequence goes on along the minus strand of NC_088685.1, from coordinate 26,284,915 downwards.
CCCGAAGTCTGCTCTGATGCCGGGACTGGCTGGAGTTCCCACGCCCAGGATCGCTGATGTTCCCGGTCCCATCCCAGCGGCGGCTTCACTTGCTGGTGCTTGAAGTCTCTGGCAGCCTCCTGTCTCGCGCCGCCGCTACGGAGCTCGCCCTTGGTGTCCCCGAACAGCCCCGGGGGTGAAGGGGGCAGGCCAAGTCCTGGGGGGCGGCGCTTTGTCCGCAGTGGGGGTGCGCACAGCCCGGCCGGAGCTGGGACTCGGCGGCCAAGGGGCTGGGGAAATCCAATGGGGAGGGCGCCTCTGCGTCCATAACCCCGCCCACCTCTCCCTGCGCATCTTCCCCCGCGCCGCGCCGCGCCGAGCCGGGCCGCGGGGCTCGCTGCGGGAGCCGGAGAGACGCGTGGATGGGCAGCTCCGCGCCGGAACCAGCCGCGGCCCCCCAGGTATGTCTTGTCTAGCCGGCGGCTTTGCCTTTCAAGCCGGGCTGCCCCTCCCCACTCAGCCCGCCCCTTACGGCGGCAAGCCCAGCAGGGAGCCCCAAACTTCCAGCGGCTGCCCCGGACCCGCGCCACGGAGCAAGTCAACTTAGTTCGTGCCTCTCGGCCACCCCATTCTCGCGCCGCTCCTCGCTCGAGTCCCCTAGCGGCGCTGGGGCTCCAAGTTCCGTGTAGTTTGAGGGGCTGCTTCGGTTGTCGTCTGCTGCTGGGTGCCCGGGGACAGTTCGTCCCGGGGAAGGAGACTCCATCCCCGCCAGCCTGCCCTGCGTGCAGGGAGCGCCGCTGGCTCTGCCCCGGGGCCAGCGCTGATCAGTTAAGACGAACCAAGTCCCCCGGAACACGAGAAAGTCGCTGGTTTATATTTGGGGCTAGTAGCGCCCTGGGCTGCCCGCTGTTAGAAGAAACGCCTGCTTCTGCTTGGAGCCGGTGGGCAATTACGGTGATTACTCCCGTCTGATCTTGGACGGGAGGCTGGGGCTTAGCTAGTTAGTTTCACTGCTGCTGCTGGGGAGGGTCACTCTCGTTCATAGCTTCTCCAAGGCAGATCAATAGGTACATAGCCGAGTCCCTTTCGCATTGCGGAGCTCAGTCTCTCCTTTAATCCTAGCAAGAGACTGGCCAAGTGGATCTGAAACAGCTCCCGTGCCCATGGATGGCAGGCTCAAATCACACTGGCTAAACTGGAGGTAGACTCCCTGCTTGTGGATCAAAGTATTTTTTTTTTTTTTTTTTTTTTTTTAAAGTGCCTCCCTCTTATAATGAAGAATTTTAACCTGTGTTTCAATGAGACAATGATGATCCTCATGGATCACTTTCAGAACTCTTTTCCAGGGATCACAGTCTGACACAGCCCCATTCCAACACAGTTTATTTTTGCCTAATGCAAAGTACAACTGCTGATTGCTCTCTGTGAGCTATAGTCTTAAACGGAGTACCAATGATCTATCTAGCGGGAGGGTGTACCTCAAGAGTTGAACAGCAGGAGTATATTGATTCCATTAGCAGAGTTTACAGATCTACCAACAAATCCTTTTAGCACAATTACTTTCCCAGAATTAAAGTTCTTGTCTGAGCTTCTATCACCAACAGAGGTCAAAAGAGTTGGAAAGATGGAATGAGTTAGTCAGAGTAACTTCTAAATAAGTGCAGTAAAAACAGTGTATCTATAGGTAAGCAACAATTCACTGTGTATAGCCATGAACCAATTCTTTTTTTGTTTTTTTAAGTGACTAGTGATTCTGGGTGCTTCAATTTTTGGGTGTCCAACATAAGATGCATTAAAGGAGACTGGTTTTTCAGAGGGTGGGCATTCTGGGCAATGGTTTCTTATTTTAGCCATTTTCCTTGATCATGAGGACAGTATCTTAAGAAAATGTATCACTGTTATAATCAACTAGAGTTGAATCATTGGTTTTAGCAATAACTGGCCAGGTTTCCTGGAAGTTTGACAAGAAACAGCTGGCTTTACAACTTTGCTTAGTATGTTACAGAATCAGTTAGGGGTGTTGCTAGTTTGTCACCAAGCAATTATTCATGACAAGAGCAGAGAGATCTAGGAAAATGTGTCCCCTAAATCCCATGCTTGAACTGAATTGTATTGGGGGAGGGAAATATTGGCTAATGGTGGAAAATCTGAATTTTGAATATTTTCAAGGTTCTGTATTTAAACTACTAGTAAAAGCAGGGGTTTAAGCAGGATGTTATGTCCTGAAAATACTTCTTTAAAATATGGTGTTAAATTAAATTTTTCATAGCTGAACAAACATCAAGGAGAGCAACACCACTTGATTTAATTGAAAGTGAAGAACAATTTAAGAAAACTTATTTAAGTAAAATCTACTAAGTATATTGATCATTTAGGATGTAAAGCAGCTTTCTAAGAGGAGCCAGTGAGTGCATCCTTCCTCATTTCCTCCTGCCGGAGAAAGTAATTCAAGGACGAGAATGTCAGCAGTCCTTCAACAAGATGTCCTTAAATACAAGCAGAAGAAGGGGAATGAGAAGGGATCAGATTCTGCTTTCAGTTACTCTGGATTTACATCAGTGTAACTCCATTGAAGTCAATATTTATTCTAGATTTATGTGAGATCAGAATTTGTCCTAAAATGTCCTTTGCACCAAAAAAAGGTAATCCTACACCAAGAAACATTGCCTTTGTGACTACTCCAGGCACATCAAAATTTCCCAAGGGAAGAATAAAACAATCAAAAGCCAGAGTGAATAATAAATCAGGCAATCAAGATAACCCTAATTTAATTACAGTTTTCAAAGAATAATGGTAACAATCAAGTCAGGAAGTTAACATCAACACTGCTGGCTTGATTCAGCCCTGACACAATGAATGTCACAGAAGCCCAAATCCTCAAGGGTATGTAGACTTCTATATGCATCCGAAGAAGTGGGTTGTAGCCCACGAAAGCTTATGCTCTAATAAATTTGTTAGTCTCTAAGGTGCCACAAGTACTCCTGTTATTTTATTTAGACTTCCACTGATTTCCTAAATATGTTTGAGGATCTGGGCCATTGTTCCTGGGTGCAAAAAGTCTGCCTGGAGTTGAGATGGAGCTGTACAAGGCATCTCAAACGCCTGTTCCACCAGGGAACCTGCAAGTGGTTGGAGAGGTGGCATTGCCAGGCTTACTGATATACTGATTCAGCATATTCTCTTGATAGCCTCTGCCACTGGTGCTCCCTATGTATGGGAATGTTCTGGCAGAGCCCCTGGGTCAAATCAGTGTTGGAAACACAACCCTGCCCTCTCTCCTGGGATGAGTGTCGTCCTCTAACTTGTAGCTGCCTGCACTTCACTCCAGTTTTATTTATACCCCTCAGTGCCAACAGAAGTGAATCAAGCTCTACATACCCAGCCATTCTAATGTAAATTAAATCCAGTTAGCAAGGAGATAAGGGCATTTGTGTGTTTTTTGTTTCTTTTGCCCTTCAGAATCTGTATGCTGTGTTGGGGCTCTGACTGCTGTAGCCTTAGCAGAGGAATAGCCGGTCTCCCTCCATCCTGACTATATGTAAACAGGACACTTCTCCTGTTTACCTTCCTCCTTTGAATTCCTCTCAGATTCTTTTAAGTTGTTCTGCAACATCCCCTCTGTGTTCAGTCTTGCCATTTGAAGAATGTGATTACCCGCCACTAGGGCATTTACATTTCAAAAGACCTGCCCAACTATAATAGTATTAAATACAAGACTCAGATTCCCAAAGCAACATCATTCCCTTGCTCTCAAACTTTAGAGCTGTGGCACGTCTGCCAGGGAAACGCAATAAAATAAAATGGAGGCTCATGAATAAATAAGTTATTCCACCAACCTACTGTTCGTGGGTATTTTCTAGCTTATTTTTTCTCATAGTCCCATCTTTTTGCTGCTTTTTCTTTCTCTCCTCCCTTCTCCCATTTTCATTAACTTCTAATTCTGTTTAGTTGCTTATCCTTTTTCCCCCTTCTTCCTTTTTTGTGTGTGTTCACTCTTTTCTTTTCTTTTTTCTTTTCTTTTCTTTTCTTTTCTTCAAAAACAAAACAAAATCATGCTGCTCTCGCTTCCTGTTTATAAAATGTGTAGATCCTAGTGTGGTTCTTTTTAAACGGCCAAATTCTCAGCTGGTAGAAATGGTCTTAAGGTATATCTACACTACAGCTGCTAGAGCTGTACCGCTGTAGTGTAGACACTTCCTATTTCAACAGAAGGGGGTTTTCCGTTTTCTCTGGGAGGCTGTAGCTATGTTGATGGAATAATTATTGCGTTGACCTACCTGCACTAGGGGTTAGGTTGACCTAATTACATTGTACAGGGTCTAAAACTTTTCACAGCCCTGAATGATGTAGCTAGATCGATCAAATTTTTAACTAGACTAGGACCATAGATCTGACTTCAGTGAAGCTTCACCAGTTCACGCTAGTTGAGCATCTGGCCCATAGTTTATTTTCTTATTCTCTCCTTCTGGCTTCTGTGTCCTTTTCCATTATTCGTTGCCATGTTGATCATTCTCTTTGCTTTTATCTTTCTGCCCCCTTTGATTTTTTTCCCTCCTCCCCCCCCATTCTTTCATTTATTCTGTTCTATTTTATGCTATGTAAGTTCTTATACTACCCTAGTCAATGTTATATCTGAGCACTTTCAGAAGTACATGTGACTAATATCTGTGACATGTGGTTCATTTTCTCTCTCAGCCTCTCCCAACCAAGGAAATACTGTGTGCAGTGTAGTGTTTTGGTAGGGATTTTTTAAAAAATAGATCTGTATACACTGATCTGCGTTTATGTTAGAGAAGGCAGGTCAAGGAATTGTGGAAGGCCGGTCAAGGAAGTGTGCCGTGCACTTGGAGCTGAAGGTGGTGAAGTTTGTGATAGTCCTTAGTTCCTGGAAAGTTTCTTCCAGTCTAGACTGCCCCCCAAGAAAGCTCCGTCTCCCACACAGACAAGCTTTAACCTTATGGTAAAGAGTTCCATTGTGCCTCAGGAGTGGAGCTATTGACTGTGGTTCTCATTTTAGGGCCTTAAGCGATCTTTTAGATATCTTGGGCACAGGCCATCGAGTGTCTTGAAGTTAAGGGTCAAGACCTTGATCTGGTCTCAATATTCGGTGGGAAACCAGTGGAGAGAGTCAAGGACAGGTTTGACACTCTTGTGGTAGCCTGTGTTGCTCAGGAGATGTGCTGCAGCATTTAGTAGTAGCTCCTGTTTCGTAAGGGCTGATGGCTTCAGCCCCGTTGATTCTCCTTATTCAGCCCTTCTCTCTGTCTCCCCCATATTATATTGTCTGCTCCTCCACTGAGCCCTCATGCCTCTCCCTTACTCCAGTAAGGTGGTGTAGGTTCCCTTTGGCTTTCTTCCATGTTGTGTGTCTTCCATTCACCCACATGTATTCTCTTAGGGCCTTCCAGTGTTCCATGGCCATGCTATGACCTTCCATTCTCCATCTTCTTGTGCTCCCCCGCCCCCACCACAGTGGCTTATCCCATTTATCTCTCCTACTTCTCATTCTCTGAAGTGTTAATGTGAATGGAGGTGTGGCTCCTGCTAACTTCTGTTCTACCTGCCTTACTTTCTGCCTCCTGGGGGAGGAGCTGGGAGACAGCCTGCAGAAGAATGCCCTTCAGGGACAGAAAATCCAGTATGGTTGGCCTCCTCGGACCACATGCAGTGGCACGTCTGATGGGGATGAGTGGATAGCAGGACCTTGCTAATGTGGGAGTGAGAGTATGCCCACCCTGTACAATCATACACCCCAGCTATGGAAATATGAGTGGTTTTGATTGCAGTTGGCATGGAGCAAAACAGCTCCAGGTAGATTTGCATCTGAAAGTGAGAACTCAGGCAATGAGAGCTGCTTGACCTCTGGATCCAGCAGCTTCAATATAAATTGCCATGGAACAGTTTGACAATGTTCCTCTCTGGCATCAGCAACAAGAATTGTTGTTTTCTCCTGCATCCCATACATACTAATTCCTCTAAAGGAAAACAGTCCTTTCCAATCTGCAGGATGGATCTCTAAGCTGCAGGGTGGATTTCTCTTGCATAGTTTGTTACCCCACTGGCTCTCATCTCCTTTCCCCTCGCTGAAGGGTTGGGAAAGTGGCAGTTCCAGTTTCAGCCGATTGCAATGTCACCCTTGTATTTCAGTCCTCTCAAGCTGTGGTTAAAGTAGATTGAAGCAGGAAGGGGCACTCTCGCTACAACCTGCCAGTTAAGCAGGAGCATCATGGGGAGCACTGCTTACCTTAGCCAGGGCTGGAGGGGCAGCTCCCCTCTGATTTTACCAGAGGAGGTACCGTCAGCTTCCATTGACTTTAGCACTTGTGTAACAGGGAAGGGGGACGCTGAGGCACTATTATGTGTAACTCTGGTAAATACCCTTCTCCCTGTCTTTTCAGAACTTTTCAGAACGCATTACACAGAGTTAAACATTGGGACTATTGTATATAAAATCCTGAGAAGTAGGCGTTAATAGTTCCCAGTCAAGCTCAAAGAGGGTACCATACAGGTTCTTAGGCCATTTCTATACAGTATGCACTGCAGTAGCGCAGCTGTATCGATACAACACATGTGGTAAAGATGCTCTATGCTGATGGGAGAGAGCTCTCCTATTGGTATAATAAAACCATCTCTGCGAACGGCAGAAGCTATGTTGGTGGGAGAAGCTTTCCCGCAGACTTAGTACTGTGCACACAGGCCCTTATGTTGGTGTAACTTACATTGCTCGTGAGGGTGGAATATTCACACCCCTGAGCAATATAAGTTTTGCTGACATAAGTGGTAGGGTAGACACTTCAAATGCTGCTGTAGCGCTGCTTCAGTGAAGACGCTACTATACCAAGGGGAGAGCGTCTCCCGTCAGCGTAGTTAATTCATCTCCATGAGAGGCGGTAATGCTGTCTACACTGGGGGTGTAGTTTTCCCGGTGTAAGTTTATAGTGTAGACCTGGCCTTAGTAAAACAGACATTTAATGCACACAGAAAACATAAATAGTATAAAATATATTATAAATAGTATTCCAAATACTATGAATAACTTTTAAATGAAGGCTGTTAAGCAATACATCTAGTGGTGGTTCTTTTATATACTTATTCCACTTTATTTCTCATACATTCAAATATAAGGTTCCAACATAACATTCTACACTTAAACACACTTCCTCTGATCTCTCCTCAGAGCTGATTTCCTAGTCTTTATGGTGTGGTGATATGTAGTGTGTGCCATTCTAGACTCTTCAGAGCTTCAGAAGAATTGCAGCAACTCAGTCCCTGTCACGGAGTATGGGGGGACTCAGGGCCCTGCACCCCCGGCGTCCTGCGATTCACCATGACTCTCAGCCAGCCAGTAAAGCAGAAGGTTTATTTAGACGACAGGAATACAGTCCAAGACTGGTCTTGCAGGCACAGACAACAGGATACCCCTCAGTTAGGTCCATCTTGGGGTCCTCGGGCATCCCAGCCCCCTTGGGAGGTCAGAGCCCTCTCTGCCTCCCAGCCACCTCACCGGCCCGCTCCTCAGACTCTGCCTTCAGCGACCCCTCCCACAGCCTTTGTTCAGTTTCCCGGGCAAAGGTGTCACCTGGCCCCAGCCCCCTCCTGGGTTCTCATGTTACATGCTCAGGTATTCTCCTTCGGTCAGTCTCCCATCCCCCAATGCAGACTATCCCAGCCACACTCCCCTGTCAGCACTCACAGACCACAGTAAGAACAGTCCCAGTTCGTCACAGTCCCTTCAAACGCTGCTGCAGAACAAGCTGTCAGCAAACTAACAGTCTGTGGATCTTTACAGCTAGCAGCATTCCAGCTCTTGGGTTAATAGCTTAATGGTTCTCACTTGCTGGTGAAGCACAAATCTACAGCCTGTATCCAAAGTGGTTCAGGTATTGGGATCAGCATATAAAATATTAATTCTCTGCTTCATGCTTCTATACTATCCCCTCTCTTCCCAATGATGAGAGCTAGTGCTACCATTCAGATTTCAGTGCAGAAATCTAATGATGTCTGAGGAGAGCATGTTGCCTAAAGCAATGGGACTTTTGTCATTGGGAGCAGGATTGGGCCCATAATTTGTAATGTGCTTTGGGATTAAATGCATTCTATTAATGTAATATATGATTATTACCAATGAGTAGACCGGTATTTAAAAAAGAAAACATGGGAACTGTCCTCAACAGCATTTTCATTTTAATTAGGGGATTTTATTGTATCAATAAAAAATCATAATTGTTTTTCAGTTGTTAAAATAACTATAAACTACCAAATTGGCTAACGATTCTCAAGCTGTTTTTTAATTTGGTTAAATATTGTTTATTACAACTTTAAAGAAAATCAAATAGGGCCATAAAATAGGAGTTGACTTTGAAAAGGGCAAATCTAATTGTAATATCTATTTAAGTAAGGTTTCAGTGTTTTAGTTCTAACGTAGTGGCATGTATTGAATAAGGGTTTCAGCATTGTATTGTAGCAGCAGGATTTTTTGTGGATAACCTACACATAAAAGAAATTGCTTTATAGAATCCTCTCACTCTAAAATGCCCTGTAATTCACATATTTATACATGATAAAGCTCACCTAATATTTGCAATGGAAAACATTGCATAACCCATCAGGGTAAACACCAATATGAGCACTCACACATTCAAGTCAATGAGAGTTGAGGATGCACAAAGAATGTAGGGTTTGGTCCCATATGATATTTTACTACAGCCCCATTTGCAAGGCATAATGAAAGGCATGTCAATATTTCCATTATAAACCATTATTTTCAGGGGGTTGTAACTTGCTCTTAATGTCTGCAGGGCAGGCCAGGAACAAATATTTTTTCCTACAGATTAATAAGAATGTTGTTTGACTGATATAGAGGTGCCAAACCAAAAAGTGATTAACTCTTTCAGATACTTGGGGTATTCAACAGCTCAAAGCAGAAACGCTGCAGGTCTGACTTTTGTTCATGAAGTTAACAAATAAAAAATCTAAAATGCCCAATCTTGCAAACACTTATTACTAGGCAGAGTGCTTACTGCTGTCATTTCATTGAGCCAGCCTCCTCTAAGGGCTGTTGTTAAGTAGTTGAGGTTAGAATCAAGGTCCTGCCTCCTTACTGTCCCTCTCCCCGTGGGGGGTGGGCTGCTCAAAGGCCGAGATCCTACAGTGCACTAAGGCACATATTTAACTTTAAGCTTGGAGTGCTCCCATTGACTGTAAAGGGACTGCATATGAGCTTAGAATTAAGCATGTGCTTAAGAGCCTCATCCAGCTCCTATTAAAGTCAATGGAAAGACTTCAAGGACCTGATCCAAGTCCCAGTGAAGTGGATTTCAGTGGAAGTTGGATTGAACACCCATTGGCTTCTTCAAGAGGAGCTGAATCTAGCCTAGTGGTTCTCAAACAGTGTGTTGTGACCATCAGCAGACGGCGCTGCGGCAATCCCTAGTATGTGGAAGATGCCACATTGCTCTGGTACAGCGTGACCTCGCATGTACAGTGCGTGCAAGGTCATGATGCATAGAGGATGCCATTTTGTAGAGCAAAATGGCATCCTCTGTGGGACATGGCCTTCCATTTGACGTGCATGAGAGGAGGTCACATTGTGCAAAGGATGCCATTTTGCTCTTCAAAATGGTGTACTCCACGCTGTCTGGTGTCCTGGGAGGAAATAATTCATTCAAATGGGGTCATGCCAGCAAAAAGTTTGAGAACCGCTGATCTAGTCCTAAGAGCTTTACAGGATCAGAGCCCAAGGGAGCAGTTACTGGCTCCCACAAGCACAAGGACGGCAATTGTGGCAGGCTCGCGTACAACTTAGGCAAGCTAGGGGAAGCTCTCTGTACCCTGCCCTCCGCGTGTGGATTAAGGACAACCTAACTCTTAGTATGGTGAATATTGTAATGAACTGTTAGATCTTGGATGTTTTAATTCACTCCACATTGAAACTTGGCAAAGTGTTTTCAGCCTGTCAGCATTTTCTCCTCCTAAGGTTTTATTTAAATATATTTGGCCATGTTCTCATTTGAATGTAGCAAAAACAAAAAACAACCGTAAAAAAACTATTTTCAGTTGGTTTCAGCCTCTCCCCATTCCCTGCCCCCCAACATGTCCTAGTGGGAAAAAGAAAAGTACACTTTAATTTTTGCAGCTAACTAGTATTTTGTTTGAGCTGGCATTTAGTGCTATTTTTTGTTTGTTTTAAACAGCTGTTTATAAATGGAAATGGTAAAAAACAAACAAATTTGTCTTAAAATTTCCCTTACAATTGCCGTGGGTGTGCTTAATTAAAAGCTTATTCTGGTTCTACAGTGTTCCCCATTTTTGAAGTATAGCGAATCTCTCTGAAGTCCAACTGAATTTATTAAGGCCCTTAACCTGCACACTCATGCATGTCTTTAACGTTACACATTGGAGATGTTCCATTTTAGTTGAGACCGAAGTATTCCATGTATTCCGGGTATTCACTGTATTCCAAAAAATTGCAATAACTGAAAGAATTTAGAGAAGATTTTTCTCCATTTTCTTGTTCTGTTTGTTCCTTTCTGCATTTGACAGCACTGTCTTTCCTTTATAATCAGGCGCTCTCATCTTGCATCAGGATCTGCTAGCATGGACGCCTCTCACTGTGTGAAGTCCCCGTGAAGCCAGTGGGGCTCCATGTGCAGGGCTATATGGACTAGACTGAAGGATTGTGGCAAAACCTAATGCAAAACCTTTAAGCACATGGTAGTCTTAATGAAGTCAGACTAGTCATGTTTCAAGTTAAGCACAGGCATAGGTGGAAATCCTGGCCCTACTTAAGTCAATGACAAAACTCCCATTGGCTTCAATGGGGCCAGGTTTTCACACTAAGGTTATGTCTACATTGCTCTGCAGTTTGGACTATGGGGGTGTGAATAGCAGTGCACACGAAAGTGCTGTGCTGTAACTAACCCCCCCCCCCCCCCCCCCCCGCCGTGTGGATGCTGTGGGCGCAAATTAAAAGTTCCTATTTCACATTAATTGGACCTGTTTGAAGAAAACATGATAATGGCAGCTGGGAACCTAACTTCCCTCTAAGCCACGTGGCTGCCCAGCAGTCTATCAAGTGCCACCATGCCCTCTGCCGTGGAGCCCCTGGTCAGCTGCTCCTGGGAGGCTTCTGCTTGCTGTGTGTGTGTGTGGGGGGGCCCTGATGTCAGGGTGTCCCTCCCACCCTACCTCTGTACTCTATCTCCACAGAGTGGGAGAGGGATGGACACGACGGCTCAGGAGTGGAATGTGGGACAGAGCTTGCTGGTGGCTGCTGCTGTGTCTGAGCAAGCAAGCTTCAGACTGGTGAGTGCCAATCTACAGACACCCCTCGACTTACGCAATCATTCCGTTCCAGAAAGTCTTGTGTAACTTGAATTTTGTGTAAATCGGAAACGTATACCCGTACGTTACGCAAAAATTTCCACAACTCGAAAATCCTATTTTTGACTTATGGCACTTTTTCAGTAAGTGCGAATTTGCGTAAGTTGGGTCTTGCGTAACCCGGGGAGCGTCTGTACTTAAAAGGGCAGCGTACTTAAAGGGGCCACATGTGTCTGTCACACACACACACACACACACACACACACACACACACACACACACACACACACACACGTAGTGGTGGTGGTGGTGTTACTTGATACTTCTTTCAAAGTGCTGCTATTTTAGTTTTTTTTTTGACTGGTCTATGCATTTCATAATTTTTATTTGTCTCTTACACTTACATTTAATTCTTTGAGTAGTGAGTTCTAAAATGCCTAACCTGTCATGGCTGGAGTAATTATCCCTATGGTAACTTTTAAAAATATATATATTATATCTAGGTATTTTGTTTCTGCTGCACATTACTGCGATATGGTGCACATAACAAAATTCAGTCTGCACATAGATGGAAAAAATTACAGGGAACATTCCTGGGAACCTTTTACTTTTTGGATGCTGTGGCCACATGGGGGAGTTACCATGCAGCACTTTGGTGTGCACTGCTCTTCATGCCCTTGTAGTCTGAGCTGCGGGGCAGTGTAGACAAGCCCTTGGTGTCCATAGGATGGCGACTTCATTATTTTTCTCTGATGGTTTTTATGCGTCTTTATAAAAATTAGGAAAATGTGGTTGTAAACCAAAAAAATGGACTCTGGTTGTAGTACCAGCTCCTTTGAACTCATTTTTGAATCTTTGTAAGTTTCACTTTGTGTCCCTTTAAGGCCCCAGTCTTTCTCCCATTAAAGTCAATGGCAAACTTCACATTGACTTCAAAGAGAGCAGCATTGAGCCCCAAATTTAGTTTGGTATTTGGTATTTCTGTACATGTATATTTTATACATATTGACATTACCAGAATACTACCCGTTTGTATAGAACCTTTCCCTAGACTAGACAGAAAAGCACCATTATAATGTGTTGTGCCAATGTGCAGCATTTTCCTGCATTTTAAAATGTATTAATAGCTACTTAATTCTACTTGCAAAGATGATACATGATAATGCTAATGGAGCTGGTGAGATGTATTGCATCAATGTTTACTATAGTATTTAATACTAAACTACTTATTTGCAGGCAATTCCTTCTCTTTATTAGTTATGATTAGAGCTGGGATAATGCCTCAAAAATCTCTCTATGAATATTCACCCGAATAGAACATTCAGTTGCTGTGTCTGTGTTCAGATCCTTTCTGTGTTCGTGATCCACAGATATTCTTGCTAATGCTTTTTCTGGCTGAATGATTGTGGAAACAGTGAAGTTTAAATGAACAGCAGGAATATTCAAGGAAACCCATTTCTGCTTAGTGGGGTGACCAGAAAGCTAATGCCTTCCTGAAGAGCTAGGGTGGGGGTTGGAGGACGGTGGCCTCATAAATAGTAATGGTGAATAGGTGCCCCACAAAGCTCTCCGATCCAAAAAGACTGAGGATTCTAAGTAGAGGTGGGAATGGGTTTCACTTAGCTTCTGAACCCTGGAAGTGAAACATGGATTTTTATGGATCTAAACAGAATTCAAATTTGAGGTCATTTGGACTTGAAAGTGTGGTTCAGGCCCATCTCTAGGCCTCCCACTTTAGTTAGTCAAAAACTCCTTAAAGCAGAGTGTTTTACATTTTTATTAGGGCCCTGTCTAAACTGGCAAGTTTGTGCTCAGTAAAGCAGCTTTGAGCGCTGTAACTCCCGAGGTGCACACACTGCCAAGCCACTTAGTGCGCAGAAACTGCGCAGATGCAGCGCTCTAAAAAAACCACCTCGATGAGGGGCATAGAGCTTTCTGCGCCGGGACTACAGCACTGGGGTGCCAGTGTAGACACCAGGGTGATTACAGCACTGCGAGGGCCTCCAGGAGTTGGCCCACAATGCCTTTTCTCACCTCTCTGGCCATCGGTTTGAACTCTGCTGCCCTCAGGTGACTAACCGTCAGCCCCACCCCGTACATTCCTTTTGCAAATTTGAAAGTCCCCTTCCTGTTTGCTCGGTGACGCTTGCAGTGGTCTCAGCACATCTTTCCAGGTGTCCATGCCTGCTCCACACACCAGACGATCCCCCGCTTGGAGCAATGCCGAGCTGCTGGCCTCATCGGCATTTGCAGAGAGGAGGCTGTGCGCTCACATCTGCGCTCTAGCCGTAGGAATTATGATACCTATGGACAGATTTCACGATGCATGATAGAAAGGGGCCATGACCAGGACACACTGCAGTGCAGGGTCAAAGTGAAGGAGCTGTGGAACACCTACCACAAGGCGCGGGAGGCAAACTGCTGCTCCGGTGCTGCGCCCACGAGCTGCCAGTTCTACAAAGAGTTGGACGTGATACTCGGTGGTGACCCCACCTCCACTGCGAAGTCCCCTGTGGATACTTTGTTGGCTTCGTTGCCAGTCGAGAATGGACCGGGCCAGGAGGAGACAATCTTGGATGAAGAGGGGGAGGGGGACCCAGAGGCAGAGGACGACTTGGAGGCCAGAGATGCATGCAATCAGGAGCTCTTTTCTATCCTGGAGGAGCCTAGCCAGTCACAGCAGTCAGATCTTGGCAAAGCGCAAACAGGAGAGGAGGCCCCTGGTAAGTGGATCTGATTTTGGGAATTGCTGAAGCAAGTTGTTGGGGGCAGGAGGGTTGCAGAAAGCAGGTTTGTCTCCCCCTCATGCCTAGCCTGAGCGGCAGTACAGGCTGTTGATACACTCCCTCGCTTCACAGGAATCTCCCTCTGAGATCTCCAGGAAACTCTCGTGGAGATACTGGGCAATCTTCTGCCCCAGGTTCCTCGGCAGAGCTGCTTTGTTTCTTGCCCCATTAATGGTAACTTTCCCATGCCACTTTGCCGTGACTGGTGGGGGGGACCATTGCTGTACCGAGGCTAGCCGCATAGGCGCCAAGGTGGAAGCTGCAGGCTTGGAGAAGACCCTCCCTTGATTCCCTGCTCACCCTCAGCAGCAAGATTTCTTTCATAATGATCACCTCCTGTGGAAAGTGTGGGGACAGGAATGATTACCCTATCAGGCCCACCCAAGTGCCCAAGAGCCACATGCCCAGTGTACAGCAGGGTCTGGGAACAGTGATTTACCCTGCCCCCGCGGCTACTCACCATTTTGTGGCTCATGTGTGCTTGCCTGGGGTCAGCCATTTAGTGACAGGTGTGTGAATACTAGCTGTGTTTTAAAGCACTGAATCAGTGTTGTATGTGTTGCAAACAATACTGCTTCTGTAAATTGTTGCATTTAAACTTCAGAGATGAACTTGGGAGCACAGCTTCCCTCTTTATCAGCGGCAGAATGGCTGTGCAGAATTAGAAAGCATCCAAAAAGAACTAAGGAGGAGTTTATGCATGAGGTTATGATGCACTCCACCGCCGAGAAAAAATAATTGAAGGAGTGGCGGGACAGTGAGAAGAGGGACTGAAAGGAGAATGTGGCACACCAGAAAGAAGCCACGGAGCGGCTCTTAACAGTTATGGAGCGCCAAGTGGATACTCTCCAGGCGATACTAGCTCTTCAAACCGAGCAGCTCCGTGCCCGCCCTCCCCTGCAGCCGCTGTTGCAAAACTCTTTCCCATGCGCGCTCCCCCTACACCGCCAACACACTCTTATCAACCTCCTGGCTCCACTCTCCACCTGCAGCATTCCACTCCTCCCCCCTCACAGTCCAGCAGTGTGGATTCCCACTGCACTCAAACCCCATCCCTCTGCAGTTTGACCCTGCTGAAGTACAGCACTTGCTGCATCGTACTCCAAAGGAGAAGGTTGGGTATGATCCCTGGACATACACAAATCAGTAGCTGTCATGGGACCCCTCCTCCTGTTGAGACCTTCCCTTCCCCCATCCCCCTTCTTGCTGATGATTTTTTTCATTTAACTCTCTCCTCTGGTTGTTGTCTTAAACAAAACTCTTTTATTGTATCTTAATAGAATAAAGTGAAAGCAAAAAGAGCACTGCAAAGCAATATACAATTATGTTAAAGCCCCTTGCATCATGTGCATCAATCACCTCCTAGCATTACAAGCACTGCAATCCTCAGTATAGCAACAAGTATTAGTGGCTTTCAGCTTCAAATTGCTGCCTCAAAGCATCCCTGATCCTTATGGCCCCACGCTATGCCCCTCTAGTAGCCCTGGTTTCTGGCTATTCAAACTCAGCTTTCAGGCACTGAGCCTCTGTGGTCCAGCCCTGAGTGAAGCTTTCACCCTTCCCTTCACAAATATTGTGAAGCGTACCCCACGCGGCTATAAGCATAGGAATATTGTCATCGGCCATGTCTGGCTTCCCATACAGGTATCGCCAGCGGGCTTTTAAACGGCCAAATGCACACTCCACAGTCATTCTGCACTTACTCAGCCTGTTGTTGAACTGCTCCTTGCTGCTGTCAAGTTGCCCTGTGTATGGCTTCATGAGCCACGGCATTAAGGGGTAGGTGAGATCTCCCAGGATCACAATGGGAATTTTGACTTCCTCTACGGTGATCTTTTGGTCAGGGAAGAAAGTCCCTGCTTGCAGCTTCTTGAACAGGCCAGTGATCTGAAAGATGCATGGGTCATGCACCTTTCCAGACCAACCTGCGTTAAGGTCTGTGAAGCGCCCACAGTGATCCACAAGTGCCTGGAGAATTGAGAAATACCCCTTGCGATTAATGTACTCGGTGGCTAGGTGGTCTGGTGCCAGAATTGGAATGTGCGTGCCATCGATCACCCCTCCGCAGTTAGGGAAGCCCATTTGTGCAAAGCCATCCACAATGTCATACACGTTGCCCAGAGTCAGTCTTTCGGAACAGGATGCGATTAATGGCTCTGCACACTTCCATCAACATGACTCCAATGGTTGACTTTCCCACTCTGAACTGGTTAGTAATTGATTGGTAGCAGTCTGGAGTAGCCAGCTTCCACAGTGCAATCACCACACACTTCTCCAGTGACAAGGCAGCTCTCATTCTCATGTCCTTGCGCTGAGGGCTGGGGCGAGCTCATCACACAGTCCCAGGAATGTGCCTTTCCTCATGCGAAAGTTCTGCAGCCACTGCTCGTCATCCCAGACATGCATCACAATGTGATCCCACCATTCAGTGCTTGTTTCCCGAACCCAAAAGCAGAGTTCCACTGCGGTCAGCGCCTCCGTGAATGCCACAAGCAATCTCGTGTCGTAGCTAGTATGCGTGGCGAGATCAATGTTGCACTCCTCTTGCTTTTGTAGTTTAAGGAATAACTCCACTGCCACTCGTGACGTGTTGGTCAGTGCGAGCAGCATACTGGTCAACAGCTTGGGATCCATTCTTGCAGCCTGAAAGTGGCAGGGCACGCAGTACACAATGTTGAAAGATGGCGCCAAATGCAGACTGAAGCACAGGGATTGCTGGGATGCGAAGCAATGTATCACGAGGCATTGGGACAGGACCCAGGATGCCCTGTGATCCCTTCCGCCTTCCCACAAGTCTTAGTGGCAAAAGAGAAAGCGGTGCTCTGTGGGATAGCTGCCCAGAGTGCACCGCTCCAAATAGTGCTGCAAGTGTGAACATGATATTGCGCAGGCAGCTGTCAGTATGAACACACAACAGCGATTTTCCTTCAGTGCTCTCTGGCCGGCGCTGTAACTGCCGGCGCTGTAACTTTGCAAGTGTAGACATGCCCTAGGTTTCACAGAAACAATTTACAGAAGCAACTGTAAACTGTAGTATTTTTGCTGCTCGAGCCTCTATAAACATCATGGAGATTTAGGAGTTGGCTAAGAAACCAAAACAACACTATTACTTTCAGCAGTAAACATCTTTCAAAACATCTAAAAAATCCCATATAACTTCAGGTGCTTAGTCTGCAAAGTGCAATTAGATATATAGCAAAGGAAGTGAATTGTTAAGCAGAATTTGAAGAAGTCTGATTTCTACCATGCATCCTCAGTGATTCCATCCCCTTTTCACTGTACTCTTTAAATATGTTTTTTCTACTCGTGTGCACATGCGCACACACACGCATGAGTCTGAAGGATTTTAATGAATGAAGCACAAACAGTTGTGGCAATATTGCATGACAAGAAAAGTAATCTCTCAAACAACCAGGTCCCAAGCCATCTCAGGTGTTACAGGCTAAAAACAACCAATCCTTTGAACTTACTGGCAGACAGTTCAGATTCCAGAACACTGTTTAATGTGCTTTCTGTGGCTGCATCTATGCTTGGAATGTGGTACCCACTTTCCAGTGCTAGCAACAGTGTAATGATACCAGTCAGCTCTGTGTTCTTGGGGAACCAGGGCGCAGTATCCAGCCTGTCTGACTCATGAAGGTCACCATCCCTCCCACCCCCAGCCTCTGCTTGAACCAAAACCGATCAGAAGAAAGACTTACAGAAAGCAATAAAAAGGTGGTGTGAGACACACCTAAACCCCTCCTGACAAGGGTGACAAGATTAAGGCAACTCCCCTAGCCTCATCTGTATCAAAGATGGGACAGGGAGACATCGCCATTAGCATACAGAATGGAGAACAGAACTTCTAAGGCAGGAACCGCACTGAACTCTGGGACCAGAAAAGCAGGTAAGCACTGCATCATGGGGGATCTCTGCTCCAGATGTTAATGAACCTATGCCTGTACACACCCAGCTCAGCAGTTATCAGACCAATTCTAGTAATGAATCCTTGATTGATATCCAAAATACTGAAGTTGCCTAATTGCATTGTGAGCTCCCTTGAAGGAACACCGCCCATAGCCAGGAATAATCCGTTTCTATTGTCTAGCCTAAAGAAAACCCTTGAGTCATCAGTTTACCCATAAACAAATCTAGTGTTCTCCCTTGAACCATTGTTGTTTCCCTACAAAGTCTAGGGACATATAAGGGGTCAGCTTGAGAGTGCTGATTGACCCAGTCCACTCAGACTTGTGTGTGTGTGTGTGTGTATTCGTTCATCTGATTCTGGGGTTGGAGGAACCCAGCCCTGGGGAACCTAAGTCCTGCAGGATAGCTCCATTGGGAGGGGACTTGCAGAAGGGAGAAGTAGAGCTCCATATGAACACACAAGTAGTACATTGATAGAATTACAGAAACCCTTCTTCCCCCTCCTCCCCCCAGAAGAGTAACCCTAATAAATGAGTGTACCCCAAAGTAACAGGCACATCTGGTAACAGTAAGTGCTAGTGTAGACCAGGTTTAGCCATCTTCTTCAGCATGTCAGAACAGACTTCTAACCTGTCAGAGCAAGTTTTCATGACATGGTGTTGCTGAAAACACAAGTTTTGGGATTGTATATTCAGAGGCTTCACTTCACAGAACAAGGAGGAAAAGTCTTTCCCTATGAGGTACCTAGATGACTTTAATTCTAGTCACCTCTTCACAAGGAAGGTATTGTGGAACTGATGGAATTTAGAGAAGAGGAAAAGAAATGGTTAGAGGGTGGGGGAAAATTTAGGATTTAAAATAAGAAATCACTTGTGTAACTTGTAGGTAGTTGCCTAGAGGGTGGGTGGGGCAACAGTTCACAACTGCGAAAGATGTAAATTTCAAGGAACAATTAGCAGGATAAAAGTTATAACTAGGAGTAATGGGATGAAAATAGAAAAGGGAAAATTTGCACTGAATATCAGGAAAATCTTCCGGGTATGAGATTAATTTATCCCTCACCTTCCCTTGGACCAAATGCAAGATTTTTTTTTTTTTTTTTTTTTTAAATAATTAAGAGATCATAGATTTTTAAGGGTGGAAAAAAATTAACCGCTCATCTGGTGTGCAATTCATCACGTGCAGAGGATAGCACTAGGCCTATGCACCATTTAAGTCCTTTTTTTGAGAGCTCAAGTGGGTCTTAAATAGGGTTGCCAGGCGTCCAGTTTTCGACTGGAACGCCCGGTCGAAAACGGATCCTGGTGGCTCCAGTCAGCACTGCTGACTGGGCCATTAAAAGTCCGGTCAGTGGTGCTGCAGGGCTAAGGCAGGCTCCCTGGCTCCGCCCTGCTCCCGGAAGTGGCCGGCGTGTCCCTGCGGCCCCTAGGCAAAGGGGCGATCAGGGAAGCTCCATTCGCTGCCCCTGCCCCCAGTGCTGGCTTTGCAGCTCTCATTGGCTGGGAACCGCAGCCAATGGGAGCTGCGGGGGTGGCGCTTGTGGGCATGGGCAGTGCGCAGAGCCCTCTGGTCCCACCATCTAGGGGCTGCAGGGACATGCCGGCTGCTTCCGGGAGTTGCGCGGAGCCAGGGCAGGCAGGGAGCCTGCCCTTAGCCCCGCTGCACCCCTGACTGGGAGCTGTCTGAGGTAAGCGCCACCCAGCTGGAGCCCTCATCCCCATCCCCTTCCCGCACCCCTGCCCCAGGTCAGAATCCCCTTTCAAACCCTAACTCCCTCCCAGTATCCTCACCGTAACTCCTTCCCAGACCCCGCACCTGCACCCCCTCCCATGCCCTAACTCCCTCTCAGAGCCCCCTCCTGGATCCGGCGCCCCCTCCTGGATCCGGCACCCCCTCCTGCACCCCAACCACCTGCCCTGAGCCCGCTCCCACACTCCAAACCCAGGGGGCCGGTACCCCCAGCTGGAGTCTTCACCTCCTCCTGCACCCCAACTTCTTGCCCCAGCCTGGAGCACCCTTCTGTATCCTGAACCCCTCATTTCTGGCCCCACCCTAGAGCCTGCACCCCCAGCCAGAGACCTCACCCCCTCCCGAATCCAACCCCCTTCCCCAGCCCAGTGAAAGTGAGTGAGGGTGGGGAGAGCGAGCAACGAGAATGGATTGAATGGGGGGCGGGGCCTCTGGGAAGGGGCGAGGCAGGGGCAGGGCCTCAGAGAAGGGGCGTGGCAGGGGCATGGCAAGGGTGTTCAGTTTTGTGCGATTAGAAAGTTGGCAACCCTAGTCTTAAATATTACATAGGCCAATGCCTAAGGGTAAATATCACCCTATAGATCAGGGGTCGGCAACGTTTGGCACGCGGCTCGCCAGGGTAAGCACCCTGGCGGACCGGGCCAGTTTATTTACCTGCTGACGTGGCAGGTTCGGCCGATCGTGGCCCCCACTGGCCAGCAAATCCCTCGCCTGCGCCGCTTCTCGCCGCCCCCATTGGCCCGGGACGGCGAACCGCGGCCAGTGGGGGCCGCGATCTGAATCTGCCGCGTCAGCAGGTAAATAAACTGGCCTGGCCCGGCCCGCCAGGGTGCTTACCCTGGTGAGCCGCGTGCCAAACGTTGCCGACCCCTGCTATAGATCATATCCCTTTCCTTTACATTAGGCCTGGGTGCTGGTAAGGGGAAGAGTAATTTGTGCAGTCTCCCCTTATTAGAAAATTCTGTCACTCCACATACTAACTCCTAAAAATCCATTGCACTCTGGGGGTCTGTGAATAATATTTCAAAGCTTGTACTGTGGCTAAATACTTGGCTTTGTTTGGGATAAGATGCATCAAAAAACATTATATAAACCTTCATAGGATTGATCACAACACAATTTGTCAGTTGGGGGGCGGGGGGTAAAAGCAGTGTTGTGCAGAATAAGGCCCTGGATCTACGTGGGTGGAACCCTCTGCTTGTGTGGGGGATTCATTTACATTGTTTTGATCATTTGACTTCTCTGGGCTCCTCGCAGGTTCAGGGATCCATCTGCATGGATTCAACTGCAGGTTGGGCCTAAAGGCCCCGTCCTGAAACCCCTTGCACTAGTATTCTGTTAACTTTGTCCAGTTTCTTTGGGGAAACAGTGTGGACAGAGCACTGGATTTAGAGTCAGGAGACTTGAGTTCTGTTTCCCAAATCAACAACTAACCTGCTGTGTGACCTTGGACAAGTCACTTAACCTCTCTGTGCCTTTGGTCTGTTTGTCTGGCTCATTTATTTAAATGATTAACTCTTCATGGCTTAATTGCCTCTTACTATGTGAACGCACACTGCCTAGCACAATGGGGCCCTCATCTCATTTGGGGCCTCTAGACCAGGGGTTTTCAACCTTTTTTCTCCAACCCCCTCTCCCCCAACATACAATAAAAACTCCACAGCCCAGCTGTGCCACAACTGTTTTTCTGCATATAAAAGCCAGGGCTGGCGTTACGGGGTAGCAAGCAGGGCAATTACTCAGGTCCCCATGCCAGAGGGGGCACCCCAAAACTAAGTTGCTCAGGCTTCGCCTTCAGCCCTGTGGAGTGGGGCTCAGGCCCCGGGCTGCAGCCCTGGGCAGGGGGGCTTTGATTTTCTGCCCTGGGCCCTAGAGAGTCTAATGCTGGCCATGCTGAAAGCAGCCCCCCAGGAGGCCCCAGGCCCCTAGTTGAGAACCACGACTCTAGACATTACTATAATATAAATATTGATAATTATAATAATATTGCACGTCAATTGGACTGCTCGTGTGAATAAGAATTTCCTGAACAGATGCTGCAGGACTGAACCCAGTATGAAATTCAGCACATCCATCTCATTCCAACATACTGTGGAAAGTTTCTTCCTTCTTTCAGCTAAAATTTGCAATATTCACATCAAATAGTGTATCCTGTTTTTAAATTGTGCTCCTGATAGTAGCTGAGCATCCTATTGTCTCTCTGCAGAGAGACATTTTTCCTTTATCATCAACTATGCTGATGTTGACCTGGACATAACAATGCACTCGGGTTCTTCTCATCTTCATAAATCACTTTGTGAAGTTCAGTAATTGGGGCAAAGTAGCTCAAGGAAACTCTTGACGTGATCCACTGCCTCAGGCAACTGAAAGGTGTCATCCTTGCAACACTGTAGTTATTGTTAAATTGGCAAGGATCACGGGTGGGCTTTAAAGCAAACATGATTATTTTAACCTGTCTATTCCACTTAGTACAGGTTGATAGAAGATCACTATCTGAACACTGAACCTTTGAGTCACTGTATGTATTCTGAACAGAATGCAAATGATGGAGCCATCAGAAATTGCATCAGGTGTGTGTGTCGCAGTATGCTAATTAATGAATGTTCTCTCCAGGGTGTCTCGTTGTGTTAGGAAGACTGTTAACAGTACATTTTTTTTGATCATTACAGAAATGACATTCAGATAACTAGGTAGTATTGTATCACATTCCAGGGTGTTTAAAGTTCATGAGAAAGCAATTAAAATAATGGACTACAATGAGAATGTGCCCCCTCTAATACTGCCTCTAGAGCT
Organism: Emys orbicularis; assembly: GCF_028017835.1. Classification (NCBI taxonomy): domain Eukaryota; kingdom Metazoa; phylum Chordata; order Testudines; family Emydidae; genus Emys; species Emys orbicularis. Next base: position 26,262,377 of record NC_088685.1, on the reverse strand, counting down.
GGTAGCATTCTGGCAAGACAGCATGCCCTTCACCCACATCTAGCCTTATACCCTGTAACTGCCAACCAACTCAAAACAAAAACTAGTAGATAAATGCAAATATGCAATCTGCATGAGTAGATACTTCTTTAAATAATTTGCATAGATTCTGCAATCCTTATATATGTAAAACCTCCCACTGACTTCAGTATGTGTTTCGCCTGAATAAGGAACACAGAATATAATTAAAAATGAAATATCAGGATTTGATCCCAAAGTTTATTTACTAAAAAGTCTCCTTGGAGGTTGGATTTAATCCATTTCAGGAGAAATATAGTGGAGTAGTTGTTTTGTTTACTCATCACAGCAATACAATGTACTGGATAAAGAATACCATTGCCAATGGAATGCATAAAATATTTTATGGCTGAGCAGATAATTTAGTTGATGGATTTACCTTCTTTTTCTGCTTACAAGATGTCCATAAATGAAGACATGTTTCACATGTTCTTACTATTCACATTTGACTTTTTGTTTAGTTTTTACAAGTTGCCCCCTATCCATTTCTTGTGGACATTTTACTAGGAATAATCAATATTTGATATACAAAAACGGAGCTATGTTGGTAATTGTGATTGATCACATCAGTTACATGTATTATTTTTGTTCCCTGATTGGATGAACATATGAGGGTTTAAGTGAGATGTAATTGATGGATTGGCCTTCTGTTAGCCTGAAGCATAAGGGTAAATTTCACCTTCATCATATTTGTCTTACGGCATGTCTACGTTGAGATCTGAGGTGTGATTTCAGCTCAGGTAGACATACCTTTGCTAGCATGGCTAACGCCAGGCCTATGCTATAAAGTTAGGTGAACAGAAGTTGCCTTGTGTCAACCTACCTGTGCATGTGTCCGCATTCAACTTTGTCTCTGGCTGATGTATGCGCACGGTTACAGCGACACAGTAAAACCACCTCGCCAAATAGCGTGGAGCTTTGCATGACTTTTGTTGAACCTAACAGACCACCAGCAGCTGTTTGCAATGCCCCATCCCCTATGACAGTGACCACTCTGCTTACAATTGTAAACTCCACTGCCCAGAGGTCAGAGAGACTATAAGTCCCCTCTCAAGAACAGGCATTTCAGAAACACCTGGGAAGTTTTCATGGGGATGGAGGAGCAAACCTAGTAGCTGTCGCTTGTGTGTGCTACCCAAACGACCATGCCAGCTCCATTCACTAGACACCTGTTGTCTGGAGTTGACAGGAGGTAAGAATAGAAATGTAAATGCAGCAGTGCGGGCTTCAGCAACATGAGGAGGTATTTAGAGCCCCTGGTATATTTGTAAAGCCTGTTCTGAGCCCTGCGCTGCCACATCTATATTGCTATTTTTAGCCATGCTTAGGGTTGCCAGGTGCCCAGTCCAAAAGGGACCCTGGTGGCTCCGGTCGGCACCGCTGACTGGGCTGTTAAAAGTCTGGTCAGCGGCGCAGTGTGCCCTAACTCCACGTGCCTCCTGGAAGCGGCCGCCAGGTCCTTGCGGCCCCTAGGCACATGGGTGGCCAGGGAGGCTCCGTGTGCTGCCCCTGGCCCAAGTGATGGCTCTGCAGCTCCATTGGCCAGGAACTGCGACCAATGGGAGCTGCAAGGGCAGTCCCTGCGGGCGTGAGGGCAATCTGCGGAACCACCCTGGATGCCCATGCGCCTAGGGGCTGCAGGGACCCGGTGACCGCTTCCTGGGAGCTGCAGTAAGCGCCACCGGGACCCAGCACCCCAACCCCCTGCCCCAGCCCAGAGTCCCCTCTTGCACCCAAACTCCCTCCCGGAGCCCTTGCCCCACACCCCCCAGTACCCAACCCTGGGCCCCCTCCTGTACCCCAAGCCCCTCATCCCCGGCCCCACCCCAGATTCTGAGGTGGGTAAACTACAGCCTGGGGGCCGCATCCGGTCCTTCAGACGTTTTAATCAGGCCCTAGAGCTCCCGCCGAGGAGCGGGGTCAGGGGCTTGCCCCACTCTGTGCGTGCCGTGGCTCTCGGAAACAGCGGCATGTCCCCACTCCGGCTCCTATGCGTAGAGGCAGCCAGGAGGCTCCACACGCTGTCCTCACCCTAAGCACCGCCCCTGCAGCTCCCATAGGCCAGGAACCAATGAGAGCTGCAGGGGTGGTGCCTGCGGACAGGGCAGCACGCAGTACCGCCTGGCCGCGCCTCCGCATAGGAGTCGGATGGGGAACATGCTGCTGCTTCCGGGAGCTGTTTGAGGTAAGTGCTGCCCGGAGCCTGCACCCCAGACTCCCTACTGTGTCCCATCCCCCTGCTCCAGCCCTGATCCCCCTCCTGCCCTCCAAACCCATTGGTCCCAGTCCAAAGTACCCTCCTGCACCCCCAACCCCTCATCTCCAGCCAGAGCCCTCACCCTCTCCCACAACCCAACCCCCGATTTTGTGAGCATTCATGGCCCATCATACAATTTCCATACCCAGATGTGGCCCTCGGGCCAAAAAGTTTGCCCAACCCTGCATTAGAAAGTTGGCAACCTTAGCCATGCTAGCGCAGTTAAAGCTAGCGCAGGTATATCTACCCATGCTGCAATTACACTTCAGATTGTAGTGTAGCCATATCCTTAGTGAAACAGTCAAACACTGCTTATTCTCTTTTATTTCCCCAGATCCAAACACCCCCAAATATGGGGGAAGTTTCAATCCTGATGTGAACTTTATGGTGAAGGTCAAGATTTTAAAAGTAATCTAGGTACCTAAAGGTGCAGATAAGTGACTTCAGATAATTTTACTAGGTGCCTACCTGCATTTTTAGGTGCCTAATATCTTTAGATATCTGGCCCATTTAAGTGCTTTTGGGTGTCAAGCTTGAGACACTGTATAGCTTGCGTCTGATGAAGTGGGCATTCACCCATGAAAGCTTATGCTGCAATACTTCTGTTAGTCTTAAAGGTGCCACAGGACCCTCTGTTGCTTTTTGTATAGGATGGGTGCTCACCATATTTTGAAAATCAGGCCCCTTTAAGACTTTTCATACTGGAAACCCAAAAACTTCAACTCTCCAAATCACTAGTCACTTTTGAAAATCTTGTCCTTGGGCTTATTTATAATTTTTTTAGTTAGCTTACAGTATTAGGATCCAAACCTGCTACCATTGAAGTCAGAGGGATATTGCTCTTGACTTCCGTGGTAGCAGGATCTGTCCCTTTGTTAGTTCTGCTTATTCAATTCAGCAGAGAAGTCCTTGAAATTTGAAGATCTCTTCTCAACTCTGGAGAGATGTCTGAAGAGCCTACACATACACACAAGGATGTATATAGCTGCAGACTAATTGGCCACAAGATAAAATACTAAAAATCAATAGGTGCTTGCTGTGTTTAAAAAATACAGTAATAAAACACTGTGACATCAGTCCAACCATGAATCAATTTAATATTTAGCATGGTAGTGCTTCCTATTCCTTATCTGTGATTGACAGATTAATTAATGCTTAAAAAAAATGTCCCACCATAGTTGTTTTGGCAAACACAAATATGCCATTAAAACAGCACTACACCCTTTAAGCTCTAGATTGTAACTGTAAGGCATATCCTTGCTTTGAATATGTTGCAGATCCACATTATCCTAGTGGGAGCATCAGAGGCATTCCTTTTAAGTCATGTGGTCTACTCACGTAGCTGGCCTATGTGTGAACATGGTGAAGCCACCTATATTCCCACTCTTCTTTGCTCCCCTTTGGACATAGAGGATCTCATGGGAAGCACCTCTGAAACAGTTATGAGGTCCTCAGACTGCAAAAGCTGTAATACTGCCTTAACCAGGCCATGCAGTGGGTAGGGAGAGTACCCCATTACCCCCCCCCCCCCCACAGACCCTGGCTAGCACTTATGCAGCCATGCAATCACTAAACTTGAAATAATTAGGTTCCAGTATTTTCTCCTGATGTCTACAGCAGCACCCCTAATTATTCCTTTCTTGTTCACACAATGACTGGGGCTCCTCGGTGCTATGGTAATACAAATAATAAATAGCAATAATTTAATACATGCCATGAAAGAACTCTGACCAGGCCTCTTGAAACTTCCTCCTGCAACCTGGGTCTGATTCAAAGTCCACTGTTGTCTAAGGAAGAACTTCAGTGGGCTCTGTATCAGGGCCTTTATAAGCAGGAGTCAGTTGCCGTGTATACTGTGCATTAATGTTGATTATTATCCAAAGTGGCAGATGCTTGCTTACTGGAATTATTCAAATGAGTAATCAAATGGAGGCACCATTATAAATATGCATAATGATCTGCATAATCAATAAGGAGTTATATACTGCAAGTTCAACAATGGTGCAGTGTTTTAAAGAATTGTTGAGCACTAAATTCTTCTGTTAGTTACAATGACTTCAATAAGCCAGCAGTGGGCAAAATTTTCATCTTATTTCTTTAGTATACTGAGTTATCCCAAATTTAATTTAATTTTTCTCTTATTTGATCAGCATAAAAATAAATGGATTTGACCAGGCATTAAGTCATGTTCGGGCCCACTGAAGTCGATGGCAAAACTCCCCTTGATGTCCATAGAGCTAAAATTTGGCCCAGTATTTCTGTGGCATTGGTATTGAAGCTGAGATGTTAAGGTCAGGGCACTAAAGTATCACTGGAACAAAGGTAAATATTACCCACTGGAAATTAATAAACAAATAAAGCCAAATTGTATTTGAATTGACATCAATGTAAATCTAGAGTCACTCCAGTGACTTCAGATAAGGTATTCTGGGTGTGAAACCAGAATTTGCTTCAGGACCATGAATGAAGTGGAAAACCGCTTAAGGATTGAATTCTGACACTCTTATTCCAGGAGTTGAGCAAGGTGCTTCTCAGTGTACATGTAATGCTGACAGACCCTGCTTGTCAGCGGGCGGGATCGAACCTGGGACCTCTGGAGCTTAGTGCATGAGCTAAAAGTCAACTGGCTGTTAGCAAAGGCTGTAGAGCAAACTCATTAATCTCTCTCTCCAAGTGGTCTCAGTGCCACTAGATGGGACAGAACAGCAAACCCAAGAGGTGTGTGGGTTACATACACATGACAGAATTAGGCCTAAGAGGCCGCAAAGGGATGCAACTTTGGAAAATACTCAGAGTGAGTGTAACTCCTGTTATCAATTTATTATCTCGAAATCTCCTATTTGCAGATGCATGCAAGCTTGTAGTTATACTATAACTGGAGTGGATAAATCATGTAATCTCTCTGCACCATGGTTTCTCGTATATAAAATGGAGATAATAGTACTTCCTTTTTGGTATTATCTAATTAGCCTTTGGCTTGAACAGTTTACAATCTGTCTCTTAGTATGCCCAATGCTTTAGTACAATGGGTCCCTGATCTTGGTCGCACGGTAATTCATCCAGTTGTTAAAAATAAACATGTCAATTTAATTTTGAAAGAAGTCATTTAAAGGGCTTTACAGTATTATCATAAATGAAGAGCTATTTTCCAACTGAAGACTGTCAGTTTCCTCAGTTCTAATTATAAGAATGGATTGAGGTGTCTGCTGTACAAAATGAATAAACAAAACCCTCTCTGGCTACACATCTGCTTTTGTAGAATTAAAACTACCAGTTCTGGTAAATAACTTCTGGGCCTGATCCCACAACCCTTATAGGTGTGAGAAGTCTTGTTGGCCTCCCTTTGGGTCTGATGGCACCAGTCATATGAATTAGGGCTAGTTAGGTTACATCTACGCTACAGCACTTACAGCTGCTGTGCTTGTGATGGAGGCGCTCTAACTCTAAGTCTACACCAGCGCTTAGGTCGGTATAATTTACATCACTCAGGGGTGTGTGACTAATGTAAGTTATACCGAAGTAACCTGTCATGTAGGCAAGGATTTATATGCACATAAGGGTTTTAGCTTCTGATCCTCTGTTTCTACTTATGTGATGTGCTGTGGGAAAATAACATTTAAAAGAAAATATGAAAAGGTAGAACAGAGTTGTATAGCTCTCTACTAATGCTTCTGACAGCGCTAAACTGGGGGGGATGGAAGCAAGAGGTTAATGGTGCTGAAAACACTTTGTAAGGTCAGCATATGCAGAACAGGGCATTGTGTTTAAAAAAAAAAAAAAAAAAAAAAAAACAAAGCCACACGCTGCGGCATTCCCTGACCTGTGGATGTTTTATTTTCTTCTTTCTTAACTCTCCAGGAAATAATAAAAGCATCAAAGTGATAAAAATGTACTCAAACAGAAGAGCAAGAATGGCTTAACTTCATGTCAACTAGGGGAAATTGCTGCTGCTCTAAACAGTAGGAGCTTCTCTGTCGCAAAGAAAATTAAATCATTGTCACTGATACTATTAAAAACTCAACATATGGGACCAGACCCTCAGCTGGTGTAAATCAGCAGAGCTCAATTAAAAATCAATGGAGCTGAACTGATTTACCCCAGTGGAGGATCTGGTCAACAGTCTGGTATGGCCCATGACTGTGGTGACCTGTGCCTTATGTAGGGGCTTGTGATACATGAAGTGTGTGTGGTGGGAGGGGGGTGGTGGTGAGTAGCTCCCTTTGATGGACACCCAGCCAGCCAATTAGCTGTTATAAAATAAATAATATATGGAAATATACCTATCTCATAGAGCTGGAAGGGACCTTGAAAGGTCATAAAGTCCAGTTCCCTGTCTTCACTAGCAGGACCAGTTTTTTTGCCCCAGATCCCTAAATGGCCCTCTCAAGGATTGAACTCACAACCCTGGGTTTAGTGGGCTAATGCTCAAACCACTGAGCTATCCCCCCGAGCTTAAATCCCTCTTGGTGTCAGTTCTGTGCTTGCTTTACCTGTAAAGGGTTAAAAAGCCCACAGGTAAAAAAAAAAAAAAAAGAGTGGACACCTGACCGAAAGAGCCAATGGGAAGGCTAGAACTTTTAAAATTGGGAAAGAAACTTCTCCTTTGTCTGTTGTTCTCTGGACTGCAGGGACGGAGCAGCAATGCTATAAGCAGAAATGCTGTGTAAGGCTTGAACCAGGTATGAAAATTCATCTTCCATACTTAGAAGAAATTATTTGGATATGGAATGTTTAGTTAGACACAATCAGGTTTATTTTTTATTTTGGCTTGTGGATCTCCTCTGTGCTAACCCCAGATGCTTTTGTTTGCTTGTAACCTTTAGCTTAACCCCCAAGAAAGCTATTTTGGGTGCTTAATTTTTGTAATTGTTTCTTTTAAGATCTAGCAAAAAGCCTAAGTTCCAGATTTATTTTTTCCTTTTTGTTTTTAAGAAAATTTACCCTTTTTAAGAACAGGATTGGGTTTTTGGTGTCCTAAGAAGTTTGTGCATGTTGTTTGATTAGCTGGTAGCCACAGCTAATTTCCTTTGTTTCTTTCTCAGCTTTTCCCTGGAGGGGGGTGAAAGGGCTTGAGGTTACACCACAGGGAGAAATTCACAAGTACACCTTCCTGGGTTCAAAGGGTTTTTTTTTTTTTTTTGCATTTGGGTGGCGGCAGCGTTTACCAAGCCAAGGTCAGAAGCTGTAACCTTGGGAGTGTAATACAAGCCTGGAGTGGCCAGTATTAATTTTTAAAATCCTTGTGGGCCCCCACTTTCTGCACTTGAGATGCCAGAGTGGGCTGACAGGGTTTTACTCCTCCCCCCCCAACCCCCCAACATTTTCAACTGGGAAAATTAAAAAAATGAACAGGGTGAGAGGTTCAAAAATTTGGGGGGGGGGAGAAGAGGGAGGCTGTTCTTTCTAAGCTTCCTGTGGATGCCCGTACCAATTGGACTGGTAGCTGAAAGAGACTCTAATACAATTACCAGGTGCGAGCTTAGCTGTTTTGCTTCTGTGTTTCCTTTTCTCTCAATCTCTTTCCCCGTCCTGGAGTACTCTAGGTCCCCATCTGCCAGATGAGATTGCATTTCCAGTCTCTGCTTCTCCCTGTCTGGCCTCTGCCTCCTGTTACCAGATTTGCCCATTACTTTGGGGTATGCTCATTCATTAGGGTTACTCTTCTGGAGGGGGCGATTTCTGTAATTCTATCAATGTACTGCTTGTGTCATTTGTGTTCTCATATGGAGCTCTACTTCTGCAAGTTCCCGACCAATTGAGCTATCCTGCAGGACCTAAGTTCCCCAGGGCTGGGTTCTTCCAGCCCCATAATCAAACGAACACACACACACATTAACAGAGCGCGCTTGAGAGGACTGGGTTAATCAGCACTCCCAAGCTGACCCCTTATATGTCTTTGGACGCAGTAGGCTGGGTCGAGCAGCACTTCCAAGCTGTCACCCTCATAGGTCCTTGGATTCAGCAGGCTGGGTCGAACAGCGCTTCCAAGTTGCCACCTCCTATGTCCCAGGTTCAGCACATCTCTATCCCCACTTTCATGTTACAATTGTTCTGGCAGTAACCCACTTGATGAGCAAACACACAGGATTTTTGGGTGCTGCAGGGATCTTTAGCTTAGGTACGAGGAGTGTTGCTGCAGAGTGAATGAGGAAGCCAAAAAACACCCACGGGGGAAGGTGAAGGGGGGAGAGAAGCAACCAGCTTAACCATGAAATTTATTTATTGCCAGGTAATAACCATACAAGGGGAGCCAAACAAACAAAACAGCTATAATATTAAATATACATAATATTAAATATTATAATATTAAAACTAACTTAAATTTGATTATGAAAGTCAGGTTTAGAAAACTATAACTGATCCCACAAGTCAGGGTCAGAAGGCTATACTGAGAGAGAGAGAGCTGGGTTCTCACCACTCTGTGAAGCTTGAATCGATCGGGGGTCCCAGGTGATGGTGGTAGCCGAAGGTCCGGAGTGCTGGAGACCGGCAGAGCCCCCAGCACGATCAGTCAGGAGAAGATGAAGTCCCAATGGAACTGATGCAGATTTTGGATCCAGGCATCAGAACACTTACTTGAGCATAGTTAGGGTTTTTTTTTTTTTTTAGGGAAAGAACAATGGTTCAAGGGAGAACACTAGATTTGTTTATGGTTAAACTGATGGCTCAAGGAAGCGTACCAAAGTTGTTTCGTTCAGGCTAGACAATAGGAACTGATCATTCCTGGCTATGGGCGGTGTTCCTTCCAGGGAGCTCACAGTGCAATTAGGCAGCGTCAGTATTTTGGATACCAATAAAGGATTTATTACTAGATAATTGGTAAATTGGTCTGATAACTACTGAGCTGGGTGTGTGCAGGTGTGGGTTCATTAACATTTGGAGCAGAGATCCCCCACCATGCAGTGCTTCCCTGCTTTTCTGGTCCCAGAGTTCAGTGTGGTTCTTGCCTTAGAATCTCTGTTCTCCATTCTGTATGCTAATGGGGATGCCTCCCTGTCGCATCTTTGATGCAAATGAGGCTAGGGGAGTTTCCTTAATCCTGTCACCCTTGTCCAGAGGGGTTTAGGTGTGTCTCTCCCTGCCTTTTCATTGCTTTTTGTAAGTCTTTCTTCTGATCAGCTTTGGTTCAAGCAGAGGCGGGGGGTGGGGAAGGTTTTTCGTGAGTCAGACGGGCTGGGTACTGCGCCCTAGTTCCCCAAGAACACAGAACTGATAGGTAACACTCCCCTTTACTCTTGGGGTTCCCTCTGTGTGTACCCTTGTTGCTTCCTCTTCATCCTTGTCCTCCATCTTGCTGCACTCTTCTGCCATTGCTCCCCTTGTTTCTCCCCTGCCCTGTGAGTCCCCCTCTGTGCTCCCATCTTGCTCCCTTTCCTCTCTTTGATGCACAGTGGCTGGGGAAGGGGGAAATTCTCTCAAACTGCTCCTGTTCTCCCCCCCGCCCCCATACTGCCAGTGGCTGGCCTCATTAGCTTGAATGCCGTACCTTGCACACAGTGGAATCCCCTCCCTTCAGGCTGTATTTCTGCAAACCTTATGCGAGAGGGGCTCTGAAGTTGCTGCCTTGTCCCATTCCTTCATGCTGCAGAGGTAGAACTGCAGTTTTAGTGCAGCAAGTTTGGCTTCCTCCACGCTTCACGCAGAGCTGCTGCCCTGAGTGCCAGTAAGAGCTGGTGGGAGCTGTGGACTAGAACTGATTCTCTCCCTCAGAGCTCCACTTTACGAGTGAAAAGTTGAACCCCTGGTAAGCTGCAGGGCAGGATTCTCCCATTTGGGAAGAGCAAATTTTGGGAGCAAGGGACAAACATCTCAACCCCATGAGGGCAGAATCAGTGTAGAGCTCTGGTTATGTCAGGTTTAGCAGTGACTAGAAATTCAACTCTGGATTAGACAAGTAGAATCCAGAGATGCTTCAGAATGGGGATTGTAATCCACATACAACTGTTGCAAGAGACCCAGGGAGCTGCTGGTGGTGGTGATGGGGAAAGGGGATTAGCCATATTCTTAATGCTCACATGATACTCCGCTATCTAAATTCCATTCAAATCTCAGCCTGTGCGTCTCCAAAATGGGTCTGGGAATTTGCTCCGTCTCTCATGGAATCATCCCTCCAATGTCCTTAGCTCCCATCCATTTAAATGGAATTATAGAAATAATATACATTTCTCTGTCTTAAATTCAGCTAGGAGGGTTTGGATGGCTCAGGGGCATTAATCATGGTTTAAATCAAGCTGGAACCCTTGATTTAAATTAGTGATTTAATCTTGTTTTGCATTTATACTTTTTCTAAAGAAAGGATGATTTTTCATTGGGTGGTAACAATTAAAACATGTTGCTTCGTAACCAAAAATAGCTTTTACACTAAATTTGGTACTTTTTGTTAACCAGGAGGATATACTATATCTATACACCCTTATTAAGCAATTATGTAGCTGAACATATACTTATTTAGATTTCTAAGTTGTACCTTTTATTTAAAGTTAGAAAATGGTGAATGTCATGTCTTATTTACTAGATGATGGTGATTATTATTTTTTTAACCTGTTGTCTTGTCTCAAGCTGCACTTGGATGGAAATTGGAATTCAATTAAAAATGCACAAAACTAGCATTTTAAAATTGTTTTTTATTAAATAAGATTACCTTAAATGTGGTAGATGCATAAGGGAAAAAAAAGTTTAAACGCAAAACATGTTTTGCTTTTAAACTAACTGATTTATTAAATAAAGGGAGTAGGTGAATTGAATTGACTGTTTCTGATCACCACATCCTTCAAGATTTTAGAAGTAATAGCTCTCATCCTCTCACAACTCATTTTTATCCCTAGATTGGAAGAGGGAAAATATGCTCTCCTGCTCTTTCAACTTCTAGTCAGCTTCTCAACTTTAAATGAACTAGTTATTGAACTTTAAAACTTTGGCAGCAAATATGTACTGTTTGAATATTCTATTTTAATTTAATTTAAAACCGTTTACTAGGTTATAATCGATTTAGGCCTTAATATAAGTTGCCATAATTTCAAATTTAGTTTTAATAGGTTTATTTTTTTTGAAATTGTATTTAATTTAAATGATCTGATTTTTTTTTTAAATAATTAAATTGTATGTACCCTGATCCAGTTTAGCAGGTAATAACTGAAAATTGTTAGGGCTTATCTACGCGGGGGATTTAGTTCATTCCAACTGTTAGCCAATTCGGCTCGTTTCCCCCTGGAGCTTGTTCAATTACCCCAAGGAGGCACGGAGACAAGGATACGGACACCAAGCTTTTATTTACGATCAGCTGACGGGTGCTCTCTCATAGCCACTGCTAGAGGAAAGAGACACACCTTACTGGCTCAGAATGCCCTCTTATATACTAGTGTACAAACATGTTTACGTGTAACGATATACATTTCTTAAATTCCTTTTTGGACATACTAGGGGTCTGCTTAACATCTTCCCCTAGGTATTTTTGTGTACGTGTATCTAAGAGAGATTACATACATGCAGAGATCAACTGGGATAATAAACAGAGGGTGTGGATTAACTGAGGTGATAAGCAAATGCCCCGAGCGACTAGCTGTCTTTAACTATTTCTCTATCAATTATCCCCCCTTAAAAGCATTTTGAGAGCTTCTAGACCCCCCAGTCCTCCGTTTTTACTGGTTGATATAGTGCCATCATTCGTTGATATACAATCTGATTAGTCATGCGTTTAACTAATGCAACTAAACAAGGAGCAAAGCAAGCTAGGGTTAATAGGGTTGCGATACAAAATACAACAAGGAGGAAACCCTTTCGGAGCCATCCTATTTGTGGTAGCCAGGAGGTAAACCAGTCTGTGTCCCACCCACCCCAAGTTTGGACTGGGACATGGGTTAACTTTCTCATTTCCTTTGTTAGCTGTTTTACCACCTTTCCATTATAATCTATCTGTAAACAGCAATTGGACTCGTTTAATTTTGCACAGACTCCTCCTTCTTCTGCCAGCAAATAATCAAGAACCATGTGGTGCTGATAAATTGCATTTCTCATTTGGGTTGACTGATCAGCCAAAAGGTCGAGTGCGGTGGCTGTCTGGTTAGTGACTATTTCCAGAACAGCCTGCAATCTAATTATCCGGTTTAGGTTATAAATAGGCTCCCTGGCCCCAGATATTAACTCGCTAGGGTTCCAAGTGGCTGGTCCATAATGTTCTATAATTCTTTCAGGAGGCCACTCCTGAGCTCCCCACTTTTGGGAACTCCCGGCGGTTAAAGAGGAGTCCACGAACCGCTTTTCTCTAACTAGGTCATCATATACTTTGACTCCCAACTTATTTCCCAGTGTTTGGGGTAGCAAAAAGAACAGGGGCCTAATGTACCCAACATAACATATGCCCGTCCAATTTGGAGGCAACCTTCTGTAAGCATATTGCCCGCAGATCCAATAGTGACCTTTTAGGGCCCAAGTCCCTTTAGCAAAGGGACCATCCCAGGTTTCAGAATCCTCCAATGTTGTGTCAAAATATAAAGAATTGCCAGCTCGAAAAGGCGCTCCCGTAATGGTAGGTTCACCTTCTGAGTCACAGTAGTGGCATTTCCAAGCTCCGGCCCCCGCCTTCCAGATACAATTACAGCCTCGTCCGGGCTTATCGGTGCTAGACCAAAAATGATTGAAGAAGGTCCGGGTCCCATTATGGTGCTGCCATGCCCACTGATACCACCGTACCACATGATCTTTACTAGTGGTATTGTCTCGCTGACAACTTAGAACGAGAGCATCAAAGAACCCGTCTAATCCTACTGCCTCACAGCCTTTGCCCCTGTGATGCCAATAGGAACATCTTACCCAGCTACTATTAGAAAGTTTCACATGGGTAAGGTTCCATCGTCCTTGGTACCTGGAACAATCATACGTGTTACAGTTGGAATCATAGCAATCCTATCCTAGGGATAAAGTCCAATCACATTTGCTTTCTCCTAAGTACACTCCCCCTTGCCTTGTCCGGTTAAGGCAAAAGGTTCCTATTCCGGAAGAATAGAGTCGCCAGGGACTACTATCCTCAGTCCATATTCCCGTTCCTTCGTGTACTATGCTTAAATTACTGACCCACCATTTGGGTTGCACCGGCTGAGCTACCCAAGGCCATTCATTTAAACCTCCTGGACCCCCACATACCCAACATTTACTAAGATTAAAAGAGCTTGCTACTGTTTCCCCTAATTGTAAAAACCTATTTTCCCAACCATAGCAATAATGGGAACACATAAACAGAAATATTATAAATGACTTCATTGCTTCTTTCTTTTAAACAGTCCCTTTAGTCCGTCTAATCCTTGGTACTCCCAGATGGAGTCTTCGCCTGTGCCACCCCGGGCTTCCGGTGCCAGGGCGGGCAGAGGGCTGGTGTCCTCTTCTGTTGGCTCGTTCTCCTGACTTTCCTGGTTAGGGTTTAGAAAACGTTTTACCCGTGTATGGTGTGTCCACTTGTCGCTTCCAAGGATCTTAACTGCAGTCTGGCTGATGAGCGAGACAGTATACGGGCCGTCCCAACGTGGAGTGAGGGGATCACGCTTCCACCTCCTGATAAGGACTTGATCCCCAATCTGGAACGGATGCACGGGCTGATCCAAGGGGAGGGCCTGGAAAGATGCCGCGTATCGATGTAGCTGTAACAAAACAGATTGCAGCCCAGATACCTGTTTCCATAAAGAATCGTTCCCCACTTCCCAGTTTACATCTTCCCGGAATCCTGGGATAAGTATTCGGGGAGGGAACCCAAAGACCAGTTCAAAGGGTGAAAGTTTAAGACCCTTACGTGGGGCCCTTCGAACGCGAGTCAGGGCAAGTGGTAGAGCATCGAGCCACTTTAAACTGGACTCTGTACATATTTTAGTAAGAGTGTCCTTGAGAGTTCTGTTCATTCTTTCTATCTGTCCTGAGCTTTGCGGCCTCCAGGGTGTATGCAATTTCCACTGTATACCGAGGGCCCGAGAAACCTGCTGAACCACTTGTGAAGTAAAGTGGCTCCCCTGGTCAGACTCAATTACCTCGGGGAGATGGAAACGAGGAAGTATTTCATGTAACAAAGCCTTAGTGACAGCTCGGGCTTGACAATGTCGGGTGGGATAACATTCTACCCATCCAGTGAGCTGATCCACAAACACAAGTATGTATTTATAGCCCCTACAAGGAGGCATTTCAGCAAAATCAACCTGCCATCTCTGAAAAGGGAAAGCAGCCCAGGGCCGTCCTCCCATTGGGGCAGGAGGGCCGCACCCTTTTTGGTTTGTTCGCTGACAAACAGGACAATTACTGACAATTCTTTGAGCTTCCATGTGCATGCCCAGCCCCTTAAGGGATCGGGTAGCTAAATCAACCATGGCTCCCGACCCCATGTGTCCCTCTCCATGCAAAAGCCGAAGAATTTCCTGAAGCACTGGTCGAGGGACAAAGATTTCTCCCCCTGGTAATTTCCACCATCCAGAGGAAATCTGCCTGGCTCCTGCAGCCTTCGCATGGCAAATTTCCTCAGCTGTATATTGGGGAGGAGGAGCCTCAGCCTCTGAGTCCTGGACCATCAGAAGCCAAGAGGCCCCGTTCTGGGCGGCCTCCTTCGCAGCCTGATCAGCTAGGTGATTATACCTACGCTGCTCGGCCTCAGGGGCTTTTCCATGGGCGCGCACATGTATCACGGCGACCCGGAGGGGAAGCATCAGTGCCTCAAGAAGCACTTTAATGAGACTTCCGTGTGCAATCTTTTGGCCTGAAGCTGTAATAAACCCTCTTTCCTTCCATAGGGTTCCGTGCGCATGCACCACCATGTAGGCATAACGACTGTCAGTGTACAGGTTAAGAGTTTTCCCGGTTCCCATTCGGAGAGCCTCTATAAGGGCCACTAGTTCTGCTGCTTGAGCGGATAGATTAGGGCTGAGTTTAAACCTGTACACTCCCTTGCCCTTAATCACTACCGCTGCCCCAGTAAACCGCTTGCCGTTCACTACATAGCTAGATCCATCAACATACCCCTCGATATCGGGATTGGGCCAAGGCAAGTCCGAAAGGTCAGGGCGGGGTTTGGTTTCCTGTTGCAAGACTTCAACACAGTCATGAGTGGGGCTAGCCCCACGGGAAGTCTGGGGATCAGGTAGCAAGGTAGCTGGGTTAAGGGAGCTAACGGTCTTAAAAGTTAAGTTAGGGGCCAGCAAAAGCCCTACCTCATACCTAGTATGTCGGCTGGGATTTAAATGTTTTTCTCCTGCGCCTGTTCCCAGTATTTGAGGCACCCCGTGGGGGACCACAACCTCAGTGTCCCCACCCAGGGTCAATTTTTCGGCTTCCTGGACAAGGAGGGCAGTGGCCGCAACAGCCCGTAGACAGGCAGGCCACCCCTTGGCGACAGGGTCCAACACCTTTGAGTAATATCCAATAGGTTGCCATGTTGGTCCCGACCTTTGGCATAGGACTCCAGCTGCTACCCCCCCTCTTTCATGAACATACAAGGTGAAGGGTTTCCGGGGATCTGGGAGGGCTAGAGCTGGAGGCTGAACCAAGGCTTCTTTAAGCTCTCGAAATGCTTTTCCCATTTCCCTACTCCATGTCCAGTGAAGCAGACCCTCCTTAGTCAAGGATTCATATAATGGTTTAGCCTTTCCCCCATAATCAGGGATCCAGAGCCGACAAAAGCCGGTCAAGCCCAGGAAAGCCCTTAACTCACGGGGATTCCGGGGTTCAGGGCTGTCAAGTATAACCTGGATTCTTTCCTTGCCCAAACTACGTTTCCCTTGGCATATATGATATCCGAGAAAGGTAACCTGTTGTTTAACCAATTGAGCTTTTTCCTTTGAAACCTTATACCCCTGTGCCCCGAGGTAGTTAAGGAGTTTTACTGTCTGTTCTTTACAGGCTGCTTCTGTTTCAGTGCTTAAAAGCAGATCATCGCAGTACTGAACTATATTGCATGAGGGGTGGTTAGCCAAAAACGGAGCCAGGTCCCTTTTTAACTGGCTGCCAAAAATCTCGGGTGCACAAGTAAGTCCCTGGGGGACCACAGTCCAAAGATACTGAGCCTTGTAGTGAGTATCTGGGTCCTCCCATTCAAAGGCAAACAGCCTTTGAGATTCCTCATCAAGGGGTATAGAAAAGAAAGCATCTTTTAAATCTATCACAGAGAACCAGCTATGGTTCTTAGGGACCTGTCCCAAGATAGTATGAGGGTTTGGGACTACCGGATAGGGGGCCTCTATTAGTTTGTTAACCTGCCTTAGATCTTGAACCAATCGGTATTGCCCATTAGGTTTAGGGACTCCTATTATCGGGGTGTTATATGGGGACGTACCTTCCGTGAGCCACCCATACTGCAGAAACTTTTGAATAAGAGGTTTTAACCCAATCCGAGTGGTTAGCTTAAGGGGGTATTGTCGAATTTGAACCGGGCTGCTCCCTTCCTTAAGAGGGATATGCACCGGTAAGGCATTTCTGGCACGGGCTACGCCTCCCTCCTCTGCCCATACTTCTGAATGGACCCCTTGCAGCTGGTTCTCATCCCTCCCCCGACCCCCCGGAGAGAGATTTCTAGCACTCACAAGTGCCATCTGGTAGTTAGAGGCTTGTTGCTTAGGAAGCCTGACCTCCATAGTTCCATTATCAAATGAAATTTCTGCCTGCAACTTAGTGAGGATGTCTCGTCCAAGAAGTGCTATGGGACAGGAGGGGCTACAAACGAACTGATGGGAAATCTGATGGTCCCCTATCTTTACGAGGAGAGGCAAAGTCTTTTCCAAAGCTGTAGTTTGTCCCTCAATCCCCTGTACCATTGCACATCCCTGAGCCCTACCTCGGGGAGCTTTATTAAGGGGGAGCAAACTAAGGGTGGCCCCAGTATCAATAAGGGCTTCTATTGGGCGGCCCTCTATTCTGATTTTTACCGTGGGATCCAGGCTGGCGGCTTGTGCTGCCAGGAGAGGCCGCTGGGTCCCCCGGCCTCCCTATGGGGAGGATTCTTTCCCCGGGTGTCCTGTATTGTAGTAGAAGATAGGGAGGGGCGGAGTTCTATCCTTACACTCCTTTCCTGTAACCTGTCGTTGGGGGCATTCATTTTTCCAGTGCCCTTCTTCCTTACAGATGGCACACTGATTCCGACCCAGACGGGGGCCTTTTCCCTTTCCCAGTGGCCCTGCCCGTCCCTTACTTTTGCCCCCCTTTTCCTCATATCCTCCCCTCAGGGCCATGGCCAAGGCGCGGGCCCCTTTCTTTCGCTCTTCATCATCCCTTCGATCGTAAACCTTCATGGCAATTACTAACAGTTCCTCTATATTTTTGCCCGCCGCCCCCTCCAGCTTCTGCAGCTTTTTCCTAATGTCCTCATAAGATTGCCCAATAAAGAGAGGAATTAGTACCTGTTTCCCATTAGCACTTTCAGGATCTAAGTCTGTGTATCTTTTACAAGTATTACAGAGCCGCTCATAGAAAGCAGCTGGATTTTCGTTCTTTTCCTGTCTTATGTTATACAGCTTGGACCAATTCGGGGTTTTTTGGATACAACGTTTCATTCCCTGTACTATGGCCGCGGCGTATTCTCTATGTTTAGGCTCGCCAACTTTATTCTGTGGCCAGTCAGGGGGGCTCTCAGGCAGCAGAGCATCCACCTCAGCCGAGGTTTTCCCTTGCTCAAGTAACTGTTCGCGAGCTTTTGAGAGAACCAGGCGTCTCTCTCCTGCGGTTAATAGAGTATTAAGCGCAACTCTCATATCGCCCCAGGTAGGGTTATGAGCCGTAATTAAGGTCTCAAATACCGCAGTTAGTGGGGCGGGGTCCTCCGAAAACGGGGGATTCTGCTGCTTCCAATTATATAAGTCACTAGTGGTAAAGGGAACATATATCATTTTAAGGTCACCATCGTGGTCCAAAACCTCTCGAAGGGGTGCTTGAAATACTACGCCACCCTTCTTACCCGATGGACTAACAAATTTTATCTTCATTTCCCCAGGTGGATAAGTGGAATCTATATTCCAGTCCTGGGAGCCAGTCTTGCTCCTTGTGTGATCAGCTACCGGGCTATGCAAGGGGGTTGGGGTGGACTCTTCTCCGGAGGAGTCTGGGCTATTTGACTCATCCCCTGCTTGGTCACTCAGCTCCTTTTCAAATTTTACGGGTGAAGGGTCACTTGATTCCTTTCTTATTTTTACATTTGGAGCGTTATCCTGAGGAGGCGGGGAGGGGCCCCCATTTTGGGGTGGGGAAATGGGAAGGCCAGGGTACAAGGGAGGAGGAGGCATCGGATCGGGGGCCGAAGGAATTACAGATGGCGGGCAAGTTTTCTTAACAGGAGGACAGGGTTTCCTAATAGGGTCACGGGCCAGTAAAGTTTTAATGGTTCTTGCCTTACATTTTTGCAACCATGGGGGAGGGCTAGCCACCAGGTCCTGCCAGATGTCTATATAGGGGTATTGGTCCCAATGCCCATCCCTGATCACAATACTATGTACTGCCTGTACGGTCTCTGGCTTGAGTGTCCCCCCCTCAGGCCATTCTACCCCAAATGTTGTCCATTCAAGAGTACAAAACTTTACAAGATTATCCTTACATAATGCAATTCCATAATCAGTATGGTCTCTAAACCTTTTCCAGTTATTTAGCATACATCTCAAGGGTGTCCCGGAAGAAGTACTCTGTCCGGACCCCATCGTGCTCTTATCCAACTTTCGAGATAAGGAAAAGACAGGGCTCTAGCCCTAATTTAGGGAGACACTTGGTCACGAGGTTCGGCTGACCCCCCTTGCAATCAAGATATCCTGGTCACCGGGTTTCCCCTCGCAGGAGTCTTGGGGCGGCTGAAGTCAGCTTAAGCCTCGGACCTGGTCAGTGTTACTTTACATAAATAAAAATCACAGTCTTTTATATTTTTGGTTTCCAGCAGATCATTAAGAGGAAAAACAAGATTACTCCTCCTATGAACAGGAGCACTCCCTGGGGCTTTTCTAAGTCCCAGTAATTATCCAGAATGGCCCACGGACTCGTAGAGTTAGTGGAATTATACATGGGCCATTCCTTATTTACTTAACAACACAATAACACAATAACAAGGTATACACAGAATACAACAATGCCAATATACCCTTCCTTACACAGGCTGCCTAGAGGGTATCTACCATCCAACCCACACTTCGGGGGCGTTATTCCTCAAAACCCAGGAGGTAAACGCACTTACCGCCCGGAGTGGCCGCGTCCGGCAGTTGGATCTTCCCTTCTTTGGAGCCGTCCTGCTTCCGTGTCTTTTGGAGTTCTCTTTAGAGGGGACACAGCCGTCCCGGCCAATTGTAACAACCTGAGGCCCGAGCAAACCAACGCTCAGGGTGGCCACTCCTCAGAATTGCTCTTGGCCGTCGGTCAGAGTCCCCTACAGGGAGAGAAGTCCCTTCGTGGTCGCCATTTTGTTAGCCAATTCGGCTCGTTTCCCCCTGGAGCTTGTTCAATTACCCCAAGGAGGCACGGAGACAAGGATACGGACACCAAGCTTTTATTTACGATCAGCTGACGGGTGCTCTCTCATAGCCACTGCTAGAGGAAAGAGACACACCTTACTGGCTCAGAATGCCCTCTTATATACTAGTGTACAAACATGTTTACGTGTAACGATATACATTTCTTAAATTCCTTTTTGGACATACTAGGGGTCTGCTTAACATCTTCCCCTAGGTATTTTTGTGTACGTGTATCTAAGAGAGATTACATACATGCAGAGATCAACTGGGATAATAAACAGAGGGTGTGGATTAACTGAGGTGATAAGCAAATGCCCCGAGCGACTAGCTGTCTTTAACTATTTCTCTATCACAACTCAGGTTAGTGCTCATTGAAAATACCTCATACAAATCCTCAGGCCTGGTCTACACTAGGAAATTAGGTTGGTATAACTACGTTGCTCATAGGTGTGAAAAATCTGCATCCTTGGACAACTGCCTGCAAACTGGACCACTAAAGAAACCCCAAACAAGTCAGTTAAAAGACATGATCTGCATAATAATAAATTAGCACACTAACATAAGAGAGCTAGAATACCTTCTCTCTTGTGGCATTCAAAATTCATTGCCATCCTAAGTTGAAGTAAATTAAATTGACATACAGGAAGCGAACTTCTAAGTATCCTAGATCATGAGCTCATAGCGATTTCTACTGTCACACAGGTCAGAAGTCATAATCACATGGAAAGTATCAGGCCAGCCAATTTTGACTCTAAAGCGAAGGTTTATAACTAACAAAGGAAAGTTAAGGGTAATGTCTCAGACATTTTATATGGTATAATATTATCTGCCTTTTGTATCCAATTTAGCCTGAATAATATATTTATGGTGAAGGTGTATAGATATTAAAATGCCCTTTACTTGTGTTTACCTACAGGTACCCCTTCTTACTTGCTGAGACAAAATATTTCTGGAAGTGCTGTCTCTGGAAGCTGCTCTTTCCAGAAATGACATTTCAATGCCAGTTTATCAGCATAACCAGTGCACCTGCTGTGGCAGAGTAGGAAGTGCTTCTGGAACTGATGTAGGTCTTAAGGAGGAACTTTGCATCACTACAGGTGAGTAGCAAGGCAGGTTGCAGAATACCTATGGTGGAAACTTCATGAATGCAGATATCCAAATGTGGGCAAGAGATGTCTGCAAGGTCAGGAAAGGAAAATGAAAATAAGCTGTTTAAAACAGACTCTTGAAATGTTTTCAACCAAAGAGTGACAGGAATATAGAATGCTCTTCTAGGGAAGGGTGTAGATTAAGATGTGTTGGCATCATGTAAGAAATAATAGCATGCCCCCTTGGTGCAAATAATATAATAAAGAATGGGGTACTAAGGGCCAAATTTTAGCTGGTTTAAATTGATGTAGCTCCTTTGATTTCAAAACTGATTAACTCCTGCTCAGGATCTGGCCCTAAATGTTTAGTAGTCTGAGTACGTTTTGCCTTTAGTCCCAAAATTTGTAAGTTCATTGTATTTTTCATAATGAATATTAATTTAAATGTGATCGTACTAGAGGAAAAGAGTAATAATAAATGAAGAAAAAAATAAAGATGCATGCTGAACCAGAAACTATTTTATTCAAGTTTGCTAACTCTGATTTAATAAATCACCAGACTTATTTAAGTCTACTTTAGTGGAAATGTTAACAATGTATTTGTCATTTCATTTCTTTCTTGTTTTTCAATGTAGCATTTCCACAGTAAATGGAGATTGGAAAATAATTGCAGCAAGAACAAAACTGAATTAAATTGTCTAATAATATCTTATGTTCTTTTAGGTGCAATGTAATCTTATGGGTTAGTGCCTTGGAAGCCAGCAACAGAACTACTGTGTTCAAAATGGTTTATGGTGAATTTTTCCATAGACCTGGGAAAGATGAGGAACTTATCCACTTGAATGTGGGTGGCTTTAAGCAATCAGTTGATCAAAGTACTTTGCTCCGATTTCCCCAGACCAGACTTGGAAAACTGCTCAAATGCCATTCTGAAGAGGCTATCCTGGAACTGTGTGATGATTACAGTGTTGCAGACAAGGAATATTACTTTGATAGGAACCCTTCTTTGTTTAGATATGTTTTGAATTTTTACTATACAGGCAAACTGCATGTCATGGAGGAACTTTGTATCTTCTCCTTCTGCCAGGAAATAGAGTACTGGGGGATCAACGAGCTGTTCATTGATTCTTGCTGTAGCAATAGGTATCAAGAAAGAAAAGAAGAAGGTCAAGATAAGGACTGGGATCAGAAAAGCAATGACAGAAGTATAGACTCTTCCAATGAAGAATCATCCATATTTGATAAAGAGCTGGAGAAATTTGATAAGCTGTGGCTTGGTGAAATACGAAAGAAAGTATGGATCAGAATGGAAAACCCTGGGTACTGCTTATCAGCCAAGTTAATTGCAATTTCCTCCCTGAGCGTAGTGCTAGCATCAATTGTAGCCATGTGCATCCACAGCATGCCAGAGTTCCAAAGGTGGGATGCCAATGACAGAGAGATTGAGGACCCTGTTTTGGAAGCCGTGGAGATAGCGTGCATCGTCTGGTTCACCGTTGAGTTAGTGATAAGGCTCGCCGCAGCTCCAAGTCTAAAGAAGTTCTGGAAAAACCCTCTGAATGTCATAGATCTTGTCTCTATTATTCCATTTTATGCTACCTTGGCTGTGGACACAAAGGAAGAAGAAAGCGAAGACATTGAGAATATGGGGAAAGTGGTTCAGATCCTACGGCTAATGAGGATATTTCGCATCCTGAAACTGGCAAGGCACTCTGTAGGACTGCGGTCTTTAGGTGCCACTTTGAGACATAGTTACCACGAAGTTGGACTTTTGCTTTTGTTTCTATCTGTCGGGATTTCTATATTCTCAGTTTTGGTCTACTCAGTGGAAAAAGACGACGATGAGTCAGAACTGCACAGCATCCCAGTCTGCTGGTGGTGGGCAACTATCAGCATGACCACTGTCGGCTATGGAGACACTTTCCCAGTCACCTTACTGGGGAAGTTCATTGGTAGCATTTGTATTCTCTGTGGAATATTAGTGGTGGCCCTTCCAATCACTATAATTTTCAACAAGTTTTCTAAATACTATCAAAAGCAAAAGGATATTGATGTAGACCAGTCCAACAATGATCACAAAGAGAAATGTAATGAGCTACCTTATTTTAACATTAGGGATATTTATGCAAAAAGGATGCACTCCTTCATTTCTAGCCTTTCTTCAGTAGGAATTATAGCCAGCGATCAAGATTCAACAGACGCCTCCAGCATCCAAGATATTGAGGATGTTTATAACATGACATCTGTAGAGAATGGTACTGGAAAATGAGTTGAATCATTTTCTCTTTCCTTTATTTCTGTTTTCAGATATTTGGTTAATGCAGATTTATAAACTCCAGTGAATTTAAGAGCACTTAATTCTCAGGGTACTTAACTCTCAGCCATATTTGGACATTCTTTGCTCTCATGTTGTGTCACAAGCTTTATTGTTTAGATGAGGCTTAAAAATATACCTCACATGGCAATTTAGTTTTTACATGACTAGTGCTATGCATTTTGGGAGGGTGGGGTGGAAAAAGCTGAAAAATGACATAAATTAAATTGAAGTCTAATGTTTGTTCCTGCAGCAGTCTGATGATTTATACAGAATGTGTTTTTGTAATTTACTGCTGTTTAGGTAACTGCAGATTGCTAATATGTAGGAAATATAGCACAATTAAGTGAAGTTTCTACATGCAAATATACTTGCAAAAAAAAAAAAAAAAGCCATTAAAAGATACATAAAACTACGTTCACTAAGTAGACATGGAGTTTAGGAACCTAATACACTTCCTGATTCAGGATGGGGAATTCACTGGTACATTGTGGTGTTACTCCAGGGAAGTATAATATTTGGAATTTCCTTCTAAAGTCAGAACACATTTCAGATTTAAAAAAGAAATTGTACACACGGAGCATGTTTCTCTCTATGGTTCTGTTCCTTGTGTAGTCAGTTACACCTGTATAAAGCGACTGGAAAAAAGGGATAAAACACTACGAGGGAGATCCTGTGCGCACCTCTAAAAGGCCCAGCACAGAATTTATAGCCCGGGGTGGAGGGGTAGGGTGCCTGTGATGGGGTCTTCAGACCCCACATTAAGGGTGAGACAGGACATGGGCTGAAGCAGTACTGGGCCTGGAAGCTCCCGCTCCTTGGCCATGGCTGAGCATGGTTCTTTCCCCGAGGAGCAGCGTAAAGGAAGCTCCAGGCAAGGGTGTGGGAGGAGAAAAGTGAAGTATTTTGTAGAGGAGCACTGCTCTGCAGCAGCAGGAGTAGAAACTGCTACTGCGGGTGTCTGGCTGTGATTTCCCCCTGTCCCGATGCTACCCAAAAGGCTGGTGGAACCAGGGGCAAGGGCACCAGAGGGTTACAGGCATTGGCCCTAGACTGGGGGTTTGAGGCAATGACTTCAACGCAATTGCAGCCACACCCCAAATTGAGACATAGGATGTATTGGGAAGTGGCCTGGGGGATTGTGAGCAGTGGGTGGGCTGAACCAGGCCATCCCACACCACTACAATTTCAGGACCCTGGGCCGGGGCCCCTGACTTCCATCCCCAAGCCAGTCCAGCAGGGCCTCAGGCAGAGTGCCAGGGACACACTGAACTGAAAGAGAGACTCAGGTGGGAGGCCTAGACCTGCTGACCAACCCCACCACCCTGCTACAGTGTCGTTAAGCCACCTTTGTGCTGTTCTGGTCCTGGGCTGGTCGGGGGGCAGGAGAGGCCCTTGGCATAACTTTTCGTATGTCTATACTGCAATCAGAAGGTGTGACTGGCTCTCGAGTAGATGTACCTGAGCTAACTAGCTTGGGTCTGAGAGCAATGAAGCTGAGACAGGGTGTGCTTCAGCATGGGTGGTACAAACCTGCCTGGAGCACTGGTAGTCAGGCATGCAACTAGCCTGTGCTGAGGCACACGCGATTGCGGCTTTATTGCTTTGACACATGAGCTGGCTAGATTAAAGCTAGCTCAGGTATGTCAGCTTGAGCTGCAGTCACACATCATGATTGCAGTGTAGATGGCTTAGATGGCTCTGGTAGTCTGAGTTATGGCAGCCTCCCTGAACTGGCCTATGGGCTACAGCATGGACCAGAATCTCTGCCACACTGCATGCTGCAGCCGCCAGCACACCCCTGGCATGTCCCTAACACCAGGATTTGTGAAGGGAGTCCTCAAAAGTCAGCCTTAATGCAGTCTCCCATGGTGATGGCACTGGGGTAATCCTTCCCCAGCTGAATACAGGATGTTTAGGGCTACTATATACCACGTCAGACCTTTAGCCTATGAGTGAAATCCTGGCCCTGTTGAATCCACTGGGAGTTTTGCAATTGGCTTCAGTGGAGCCAGGATTTCACCGTATGATTATGATTTGGGAGTATTATACACCCATTGTCCTTAAATGACTACACAAGGTGCAGGCCCATGGAGAATCAGACCCCTTGGCTTTTTCTGTTCTGTTTTTCCCCCTCCCCCTTAAAGGAATACTTTGTTTATTATTAATTGTGGACCAAATTCTGAAGCCTTTAGTCTCTACTCAGGCAGAACGCTTACTGAAGTCAATGGGAGTTTTGCCTACGGATGAAATAAAAACTGAAGGCTAGATCTTATTTAGCGCCTGCAGAGTGCCCTAGAATGCTGTGTAACTGGTGGTGTTCATACATGTGTCAGGATTTCTGGAGCTGCATAGCCCAACCCCAGGGAGGCTGAGCAAGGCAGGCCAGCAGAGGAGCAGAGATGGGCTGATAGATTTGATGACACACAGATCCACTGACTCTGCTTCCACCCCACATCATAGGCTGCAAGACAGTGGAGTGGATCATCTGCCACACTGCATGTGGAGAGGAGGATTCCTTCTCCTTAGCTCCTTCAGAGCCCCCTCACACTAAGCCTAGACTAGCTGTGCAGGACTGGTGGAGAGTATTTTAGGCTGTGTAGGGACTTCAGAATTTGGCCCATTCTTTATATAATGCCATAAATGTGCATGATGCTTCACTGACAATTAAGGCAAGAAGATCAGTTCTTCTCTCGGTTATCCCACCAAGAGCAGAACTTAGCCTTAAATATGCCTCATTCTTACTGGACAATTAGTGTTACAAAAATGCCATAATATACATTACTATTTTCATAGGCAGGCATATTTAACACAAACCACACAGAATAACCCAACAGCAAAGAAATTACTGAGTGCCCGAAGAAACTCTCTCTGTAGCCTTCACATATAAGTAGATTGCATTTCAGCACAAGGAACTAGATCTAAAGCAATGCAAATACTGCTCACTAAAGTGCTATTACAACCTTGGTCTGTCTCTTGAAACCTTCTTAAGGCTGCCACAGCGCACTTTAGTCAACTGTTTTACTTCCTTTGAACTTTTTTTTTTTTTTTTAAACACATGGATGGATTTTAAACTCAGCAGCTCATTTCCACAGCCATTCTCTGGAAAATGGAAATACATATGCATTCACATTCCATCTACTGTCCATCACTGAGACTCCTGGAGTGAAATTCTGGCTCCACTGAAGTCAAAAGTCCCATTGACTTAAATGGAGCCAGGATTTCACCCTTGGTATTTTCTGAAAGAAATATGTCTGATTTTTATTTGGATTTTGTATTCTGTGTCAAGGAGAAAGAGTAGGAGCCTTGCTGATTCTAACTACTCCCTGCCTGCTGCCCTGATTAATTATTCATAGGCAGGGAGGGTGGGTAGATTGCCAGTTGTAGCTACAGTTTCACTTCTACCCCTTCTAAAGAGGTGTGGATTTGGTGATGCTCTTGTACTGGATTCAGCTTGTGCTTCTTTCATCTTTCTCTTGTCACAGTGGCACCTCACTGACGTGCTTCAGTAAACTACAAGGTGCCAAATTCTGTCCTGAGGTGCTGCATGTTGGTGTAAGTCCAGAGCAACTCTACTAGAGTCTGTGGAGATACTCTGGATTACTCAGGTGTAACCAAGAGCAGAATTTGGCCCCAAATCCATACTCAAAACCGCTTTCCAGGTTCCCTGGTGTCCTATAAGGCAGAGCAGTGAGACTAGCCTTATTGCCTGCACTGAAGCCCTGAAACCATGCCTGGCATTTACTGAGTCCCAGAGCAGGACCAGGGTAATGTGTGATTCTCCCACTCTTACTGCATCTGATGCTCACTTGTGCACCCCTCCCTCTAAACACCACTAATCGAAGGAGTGCTGATTAGTGTACCAAGAGGTTTTTTTCTTGTGTTGTTTTGTGTCTTTCTCGCATTTGGTCTTGACTTACAGACATACATTATCACTTATAGAAAGTACATCATGTTTACTCCTTGCTTTGCTTTTCTATTTCCTGGCTTCACACATTTTTCCCTTTGAAGATGTTGCTTAAGGTATATTCATCCAGCTGTTATCTATTGTGGTATCTGAAATATAAGAGCTTTGTTAGGATGTGCATTCCAGCGTAGGTTGCCTTCCATTATACAAAACAGTTTCTCAGCATGTTGTTAGTTTCTGTGTCTTGCTTGCAGGAGCTTTTTCTTTTGATACTCAGTATTGAACATTGTTACACAATAACATCCAGTTTTGTGGAATTATGCCCGAGTGTAATAGCCAGCTATACCAATGCAGTGGTCTGTGTTTCCCAGTTTGAATGAATACCAGTGGGAGGTCTGCATCAGGGTTTCCTCCCCTAGCCAAATACCTGTGGTGTTTCGTCTCATGCCATGCTGCTGCATTGTTGTTGCCATTTTTTATGTCGGGAGAACGGGGAGGCAAAGAAGAAAGTGGGAGAGATCAAGAGAAGGGTGAGGAAAGCAGGAAAAGATGGGAAGCGTAGGGAAAAAATAGAAAAGGAAGATGGGAAAGGGGACAATGGAATGAGAAGAAAGCAAAAGAGGAAACGTGATGGGGAGGGAGTTTTCTCTTTCCTCTCTCTTGCTTTCTCCCTCACTGCTTTTCTTTTATTACCTCCTCTCACCACTCTTAACATCTATATTTTGTTTCTTTGGACAGTCACAAAAGAAGTAGTGTAGTCCCTATCCCAGAAAGAGCTTCTGCCTGAAATTGGAGTTGCTGCTAACTAGTTGACTGAAAGGTGCAAGTATACCTTAATGGAGATGCTATCAATGTGTAATCTTGCCGTTGCGTTGAGGTGCGTTTAATGCTTTTAAAGTAATATCCCTATTTGCTTATTGTAAGAAAGGCCAAAATGCAGCACTAAGCAAGAGAGGCAGTCTGAAAGTAAACATTATGGGCCTAATAAATGGCACATCCAAGTCATCTTAAACTTGTAAATACAATACTACTCACCGGTTAGCTGGAAATTAGAAGCATACATTATCTCTTCACAGAAAGCAAGCTCTACATTGATTTCCATATGAACTGACTCCTGTCTGGGAATGCAAAAAGTATTAGAGAGATTTGTCTGGTAAGAGCAGTTTAGCTGCCTGCACCGTTCTTATAATGCTTGACATGATGCTGTTCACTAATGCATATATTCATCCCCTAACAGCTCGAGCAAGTGACAGAAAACTGTTAAGAACTGGAGAGATTCTCTAATGTCCTTGATTAACTGACAGCATTTGTGAGCCCATGAGTGTCTCTTCACACAAAAAGCAGATGTCTTGAAAACAAAACCAAAATAACCACATCCTGGATATGCAATTGGTGTGTGATACCAGTAACTGTCTCCCATGTATATTGTTATCTAGCATTTTAGCTTTGGCCATGGCTGCTAATGCATATGTTTCCTAAATGTTTAGACTCCAGTTAATCAATCTACAGCAGGTGTCATTTAAAAACTCCACATTTTTTTGCTCCACAATAATTGTAGAGTTCTAGAGTATCTTCTAAGTACAGAAAGATGTCATGGCTAGCGGAGGTACATAGGACAGGGAATGTTGAGTTTTGAATTTTCATTTAGTTAGGGCATGATTTGAACTACAGGCCCACTCGAGGCCAAGAGGGAGTAAGATTTGACCCATATTCCTCTGAGGGCTAGTCTATACTGGCAACGCTAAAGCGCTGCCGCGGCAGTGCTTTAACGTGGCCTGTGTAGTCGCGGCACAGCGCTGGGAGAGAGCTCTCCCGGCCCTCTAAATAAACCACCTCCACGAGGGGCGTAGCTACCAGTGCTGTCTACACTGGTGCTTTACAGCGCTGAAACTTGCTGCACTCAGGGGGGTGTTTTTTCATACCCCTGAGCGAGAAAGTTGCAGCGCTGTAAATTACCAGTGTAGACAAGCCCTGAATGGGCTACTGGGACTTGGGTAAGTGCCTGCCTCCCTGGGGCATCATCCTCCCACTTGCTATCCAGCACAACTGAGCCAGTGCAGAGTGCGGTAGTAATTTACTCTGATAAAGGCTAATAGTAAATTATTACTGAGCTGGAGCAAGGGAAGAGCAGAGAGGGATGTTCCTGGAGTGGTGTGACTACCAGCACCCATACATTACTATGGCCTGAGTCCTTGAGATACCATCCAGTCCTTATTATTGATTACATTTATAAAAATCTCTGTTGGGGCTATCCAGTGTTCTTGGCATAAATTCAGATACACGTTATGAAAGGACTTTCCATACATACATGAATTTCTACCAAACCCATCAGCCCCATCACTCCCCAGAAACCCAGGGAAAAAAGGTTTTGCAGCCCGCATAGAAGGTTAATAAACCTGGATGTTGATGGTCCAAGAGGAGAGTGCATTCCAAAGTAAAGGAACCCTCACGGAGAACATCTTGCCTCTTGTCTATACTAAAGGGGATACTGTTGATCTCAGCTGCTGCAGCATGGTACAGGTGATCCCTCAGAAAACCAAAGCCCAACCTATTTACTGATTTAGGAATTAAAGCCACACCTTGAGTTCCACCTGGTAGCCTATTGGAACCATTCTGCTCTGACTCTTTCCTCCAAATGATTTCCTGGTATAGCCCCATGCCATGTAGAGTGCATCACTACAGTCTAATCTTTAATGGCATCCACTTTAAAATCTAGGAACACTGGCTTTCTATTGGGGTTGTTGAAATTAACATGTGGTCTCTGCATTAGAAGTGTGTTGTAGTACCTGAAGAAAGCAGGCTGTGTACGTGATAACTGTCTGGCTGGGGAGGAATTGCTTATGTTAGTCCAATGTTAGCAGTAGTTATGCAAAGCAAAATTTAGGCCGAATACCACAATAACCTAACAGTGATACTCACTGGAGTTTGGAATAACCTCTCAACTCAAGCCCAGGCTCCTGATGCATTTAAACCTACATACTGTAAATTACTGGAGGGAACAATCTTGTACTGGCAAGGAGTTAGACAAGGTACCCTGACAGTTATTTTCCATTTTAAATTTCCATGATTTCTTTGCTTCATTAAAGCCCATGTGAAGTATTCATAGTGTGTGGTGTGTGCTGTATGATTAATGCAGGAATAATACATTGGGGCCAGATCCTGTGGGCCTGGATTTCCCTGAGGGCAGGGTAGGAAGGTTGATCCACCACAGCAGTGCAATCACTTTTTGGCTGCTACTGCAGCCTAAAGGCCACAGAAGCAACCAACTCCAGTAGGGATGAGTGACGAGTGGCTCCGCAGGGTTGCAACTCCATGGGCCTCTCTCTTGCATGCTACAGCACAGTGAACCGTGGTAGAACTATTCTCGGTGGTGCATAGGGGACAAGAATACTGAACCCTGTGTGAGGACCACAAATCCTGCCCTTGGGAAGTAGAGCTGCTCTAGTTCTGTTGTGGCCAGGCCTTTCCACCGTCTGCATAGGATGGGGATGGGTGGAGAGAAGATCATGACATTAGCCAAAAGCCTTTTTGAGCTAGAATGGCATCAAGAAATACTACAAGAACAAGCAGAACAGAGGAAGTTGTTGTTCATATTTCAGATGCATAAGTGCAGCCATTTGCCACATGTAATTGTGTGTCTGAATCAAAATGCTTTTACTGAACCATAATTAGTGATTAGTAAATAACATTAGCCCAAACCCATTCAGTAGTATAAAGCATTTATCTCTCTCCCTCCCTCCTGACACTAGGTCTTGCTTTCTAAGTGAGCCTGTTGGAAAGTGATGATGATGTATTCTTGTTTCACATTGTCTGAAGTTTTGCGATCCCTCGAACGCTAAAAGCCAAGTTCAGGTGCCTTTCCTATCTTTGTTTAGGGGGAAAAAACAAAATCAAACAATACATGATCTTTCTAGCTGCCTACCCCAGTTTCTAGGAGCATAGGAACTGCCCCTGTGAAACAGTTCAATGGTCCAACTAGTGCAGTATCCTGTTTCTGACCGTGTCTAATGCCCATTTGTTCCATAGGATGGTGGCCCTCCTGATGCATTATTGTACCATAGGGAAAATTTCTTCATAACATCTTTTGACAACGAGATAGTGCCCTGAAGCATGGAAACACATACTTTTAGGATTTTATCCCAGCTAGTGCAACAACAGGAGCTCCATGTTTCCTCACATAAGTATCCGCCTTTTTTTTTTTTTTTTTTTTGGTTTTGTAAAAAGCGACAGAGTCCTGTGGCACCTTATAGACTAACAGACGTATTGGAGCATAAGCTTTCGTGGGTGAATACCCACTTCGTCAGATGCATGCAGCAGTTTTGTTTTCCAGAAGATGAGGTGCTAATTCTGCATGTCTGGACTATGGAACTTCAGCAAAACCAGGTGGTAGGTAGATAGGTCACACTTTTCAAAGCCAATGATAAACATTACATAATTATTAACAAAAATACTGGCACTCAGTATAAAAGAGAAGAAGCTGTTGGCAGCATGTTTTCCATGAAGGCCCCCAGCTTTGGAATTTGCTCCTCTCCTTGGCCCACCACACTCGCGATTTGTTAGCCTTCTAGATGCATGGCACCTCATCCTTTCCCCCCAGCTCCTTCACTGGGAATAGAGAAGAAGGTGGGGTGATGGTCTTGTTTGGGAACTGGGACTGAGGGTGTAAATAGGGGTCAGAGGTCTGATGAGATGCGCAGGGTATGTTGAAGATATCATAGAATATCAGGGTTGGAAGGGACCTCAGGAGGTCATCTAGTCCAACCCCCTGCTCAAAGCAGGACCAACCCCCAACTAAATCATCCCAGCCAGGGCTTTGTCAAGCCTGACCTTAAAAACCTCTAAGGAAGGAGATTCCACCACCTCCTGAGGTAACCCATTCCAGTGCTTCACCACCCTCCTAGTAAAAAAGTTTTTCCTAATATCCAAACTAAACCTCCCGCACTGCAACTTGAGACCATTACTCCTTGTTCTGTCATCTGGTACCACTGAGAACAGTCTAGATCCATCCTCTTTGAAACCCCCTTTAAGGTAGTTGAAAGCAGCTATCAAATCCCCCCACATTCTTCTCTTCTCTTCTGCAGACTAAACAATCCCAGTTCCCTCAGCCTCTCCTCATAAGTCATGTGCTCCAGACCCCTAATCATTTTTGTTGCCCTCCGCTAGACTCTTTCCAATTTTTCCACATCCTTCTTGTAGTGTGGGGCCCAAAACTGGACACAGTACTCCAGTACTCACCAATGTCGAATAGAGGGGAATGCTCACGTCCCTCGATCTGCTGGCAATGCCCCTACTTATACAGCCCAAAATGCTGTTAGCCTTCTTGGCAACCAGGGCACACTGTTGACACACATCCAGCTTCTCGTCCACTGTAACCCCTAGGTGCTTTTCTGCAGAACTGCTGCCTAGCCATTCGGTCCCTAGTCTGTAGCAATGCATGGGATTCTTCCGTCCTAAGTGCAGGACTCTGCACTTGTCCTTGTTGAACCTCATCAGGTTTCTTTTGGCCCAATCCTCTAATTTGTCTAGGTCCCTCTGTATCCTATCCCTACCCTCCAGCATATCTACCACTCCTCCCAGTTTAGTGTCATCTGCAAACTTGCTGAGGGTGCAGTCCACACTATCCTCTAGATCATTAATGAAGATATTGAACAAAACTGGCCCCAAGGCCGATCCTTGGGGCACTCCACTTGATACCGGCTGCCAACTAGACATGGAGCCATTGATCACTACGCGTTAAGCCCAACAATCTAGCCAGCTTCCTGTCCACCTTATAGCCCATACTTCTTTAACTTGCTGGCAAGAATACCGTATCAAAAGCTTTGCTAAAGTCAAGGAATAACACGTCCACTGCTTTCTCCTCATCCACAGACAGTTATCTCCTCATAGAAGGCAGTTAGGTTAGTCAGGATGACTTGCCCTTGGTGAATCCATGCTGACTGTTCCTGATCACTTTCCTCTCCTCTAAGTGCTTCAGAATTGATTCCTTGAGGACCTGCTCCATGATTTTTCCAGGGACTGAGGTGAGGCTGACTGGCCTGTAGTTCACCGGATCCTCCTCCTTCCCTTTTTTAAAGACTGGCACTACATTAGCCTTTTTCCAGTCATCCAGGACCTCCCCCGATCGCCATGAGTTTTCAAAGATAATGGCCAATGGCTCTGCAATCACATCCACCAACTCCTTTAGCACCCTCGGATGCAGCGCATCCGGCCCCATGGACTTGTGCTCGTCCAGCTTTTCTAAATAGTCCTGAATCACTTCTTTCTCCACAGAGGGCTGGTCACCTCCTCCCCATGCTGTGCTGCCCAGTGCAGTAGTCTGGGAGCTGACCTTGTTTGAGAAGACAGAGGCAAAAAAAATCATTGAGTACATTAGCTTTTTCCACATTCTCTGTCACTAGGTTGCCTCCCTCGTTCAGTAAGGGGCCCACACTTTCTTTGACTTTCTTCTTGTTGCTAACACACCTGAAGAAACCCTTCTTGTTACTCTTAACATCTCTTGCTAGCTGCAATTCCAAGTGTGATTTGGCCTTCCTGATTTCACTCCTGCATGCCTGAGCAATATTTTTATACTCCTCCCTGGTCATTTGTCCGATCTTCCACTTCTTGTAAGCTTCTTTTTTGCATTTAAGATCAGCAAGAATTTCACTGTTAAGCCAAGCTGGTCGCCTGCCATATTTACTATTCTTTCTACACATCGGGATGGTTTTTTCCTGCAACCTCAATAAGGATTCTTTAAAATACAGCCAGCTCTCCTGGACTCCTTTCCCCCTCATGTTATTCTCCCAGGGGATCCTGCCCATCAGCTCCCTGAGGGAGTCAAAGTCTGCTTTTCTGAAGTCCAGGGTCCGTATTCTGCTGCTCTCCTTTCTTCCTTGTGTCAGGATCCTGAACTCGGCCATCTCATGGTCACTGCCTCCCAGGTTCCCATCCACTTTTGCTTCCCCTACTAATTCTTCCCAGTTTGTGAGCAGCAGGTCAAGAAGAGCTCTGCCCCTGGTTGGTTCCTCCAGCACTTACACCAGGAAATTGTCCCCTACACTTTTTCCAAAAAACTTATTGGATTGTCTGTGAACAGCTGTATTGCTCTCCCAGCAGATATCAGGGTGATTGAAGTCTCCCATGAGAACCAGGGCCTGTGATCTAGTAACTTCTGTTAGTTGCTGGAAGAAAGCCTCGTCCACCTCATCCCCCTGGTCTGATGGACTATAGCAGACACCCACCACGACATCACCCTTGTTGCTCACACCTCTAAACTTAATCCAGAGACTCTCAGGTTTTTCTGCAGTTTCATACTGGAGCTCTGAGCAGTCATACTGCTCTCTTACATACAATCCACCTTTTCTGCCCTGCCTGTCCTTTCCTGAACAGTTTATATCCATCCATGACAGTACTCCAGTCATGTGAGTTATCCCACCAAGTCTCTGTTATTCCAATCACATCATAGTTCCTTGACTGTGCCAGGACTTCCAGTTCTCCCTGCTTGTTTTCCAAGGTAAGGCTGATATAAATAAATAGGATGACATTACAAAGAAAAATTAGAAAGAAACAAACATTTTTCATTTTGTTAAAATTGTTCATTAATTTTGTCAATTTTTAGTAAAAAAGTATTAGCTTCAGTCTTTCAGGGTTTTTTTAATAGTTTCCCCACCTCCGCTTTTTCAAATTTTTTTTTTTCATGCTGGAAAAGGTTGATTTGGTCAACAAAACATTTTTTTGTCAACCAAACTTTTTTTTTTTCTTTTTTCCCCCAGCTCTAGTTAAGATTGGTGAAATATTGATGGCATGTGGTAGGATTTTATTACAATGAAGTTTGTAATATTGTGTATTTCATTTGCCATTAGGGAACCCATGGCATTTGCCTGGGTGATTTTTATATGTTGGTTTACAAATAAAAATAAATAATATAAAAACATTATTTCACAGGAAAAGTTCCTTGGACAATTGAATAAGGAAAAAAAACCAGAAACATAAAACGTGTGGAGTGATGTCATATATGGAGTGTCATCACTTTAATAGTTTCACAGTCCTGTGGGATATTTTGCAGAATTCGCCAGGAGCTATGAAATTCAGGCTGCTATCCTGGGAATAAATCCCCAGGGAATCTTTTTAAACGTTAGCAACTTCATTGTCAGTTGGAAACAGAATCATTTGAACCCAGGCTTCTATTGTAGACAACTCTCCTAATATGTTTTTTTCCCCAGTTTAATATAAAGGTAAAACTGGAGAGACTATGTGATCCTTGGGGAGCATTTGTCTGTTAGTTTGTCCGTTAGTTTGTTTGCCACGTGCTTGCTTGTCCGAATATTATCGTGTGGTCTGGTATGGGGGTTGTGTGCTGAGCCTAGCAGCCTGCTAGCCAAGTGGCCTTACTAACGAGCTCTAGCCTTCTCCCTTCAATCATTAATCCCTTTAGGATCCCTTGACAAAGGGATGGGGCTAACTCCTGGGGAACAGTGGTTTTAAAAGCCAGGCCATAGGTGTTCTGTGAAACTAGCAAACGGGAGTTTTGTGATGGAGTTTAGAGAGGGAGCATGAGAGCCAGATACACTTAACAAATATATTCTAAACGTAGGACTATAATCGTCTCCAAAAAATAAGCAAGCAAACAAATGCCTCCCCTCCCCCAAGAGTAATAATAATGCACCCAGAAGTCCAGCAGCAGAGTGGGGGGCTATCAAGTTTATTGCACTGAATGCAGCATGTATGATTACCTGTCTCGTGGACAGGTGCCATATAAGTGCATTCAGTATAAGCAACTTGTGGCCTTCAGAGACCCAGTACAGGCCCTTGAGACCACAGTGGTTGAACTGGAGGACCTAAGGGAGACAGGTACATAGACAAGACTTTCTGAGCCATAGTAGAGTGATCCTTCCCACAGTCTGACAGTCTGTGTGCTGTTGAGGATGTCATGGTATCCTCTGACACTGAGAATATCCCTGCAGGGGAAGGGTCCCCAGTTATCAGGAAGAGACAGGTAATAGTAAAGGGAGATTCAATTATTAGAAATATAGATAGTTGAGTTTCTGACGACCGGGAGAACCACATGGTGAATTGCCTTCTGGGTGCAAAGTTTGCAGTCTCTTGAGACAGCTAGATAGATATATATGCTGTCTTGGGAGGAGCCAGTGCTCATGGTGCATGTAGGTAACAGTGACATAGGGGAAGGTAGGAATGATGTCCTGGAAGCCAATTTTATGCTGCTAGGTAAGATATTAAAGTCCAGGACCTCCATGGTTGCATTCTCTCAAATGCTTTCAGTTCCATGTACAGGGCCAGTTAGACAGACAGACAGAACTTCAGGGTTTCAATGCATGGATGAGACAACTGTGTTTGGAGGAGGGATTTAGGTTTATTAGGAACTGGGGAACCTTTTGGGAAAGGAGGAGCCTATACAGGAAGGATGGGTTCCACCAAAATCAAAACAGAACCAGATTGCTGGCATGTAAAATTAAAAAGGTCATAGAGGAATTTTTAAACTAAGGGAGGGGGAAAGCTGACCCGTGGGCAGGAGCACATGGTTCAGACAGAGGCATCCCTTAGTGGAGGATTTATTAAAGGGAATACTTTATATCCTAGTAAAGAGGAGAGGATAGAAATTGATAAAGTACAGACAGGAACTGAAGAGAAACAGTCAAATGAAAAAGAGTCCTGTTCAATTATGTCACATGAAGGCAGACTACTAAATATTGACAAATTTTATAAGTGCTTCTATACACATCCTAGAAGTCTAAATACTATGATAGATGAACTTGAGTGCCTGGTATTAAATGAGGATATTGATATAACAGGCCTCACAGAAGCTTGGTGGAATGATGATAGTCACTAGGATATGGTAATACCAGAGTACAAAATATACAGGAATGACAGAGTAGGTCATGCTGGTGGGGGGTGGCACAAGGCTGATCTAGTCGATATAGTGTATTTGGACTAGCCTTGGACAAGCTCCCACACAAAGACTCTTAAGCAAAATAAGCAGTTCTGGGATAAGAGGGAAGGTCCTCTCATGGATCAGTAACTGGTTAAAAGACAGGAAACAAAGGGTAGGAATAAATGGTCAGTTTTTTACAATGGAAACAGGCAAATAGCAGGGTCCCCCTAGGCTATGTACTGGGGCCTGTGCTGTTCAACATATTCGTAAATGATGTGGAAAAGAGGGTAAACAGTAAGGTGTCCAAGTTTGCAGATACAAAACTCCTCAAGATACTTAAGTCTAAAGCTGACTGAAAAGTTACAAAGGGATCTCATGAAACTGAAGGACTGGGTGACAAAATGGCAGATGAAATTCAGTGTATAATTCCAACTATACATACAAAATGATGGGTTGTGAATTAGCTATTATCATTTGAGAAGGATCTTGGACACATGGTATACAGTTTTCTGAAAACATCTGCTCAGTGTGCAGCGGTAATCAAAAAAACTAATAGAATATTAGGAACCATTAGAAATGGGATAAATAATAAGAAAATATCATGCTACTATATAAATCCATGGTACATCCACAACTTAAATGCTCAATTCTGGTCCCGCATCTCAAAAAAGATACATAACAATTGGAAAAGGTACAGAGAAGGCAATAAAAAGGATTAGGGGTATAGAACAGCTTCCATACAGGAAGAAATTAAAGAGAGGGGGTCTGTTCAGCTTAGAAAAGAGACAATTAAGGGGGAATATGATAAAGATCTATACAATTATGAATGGTGTAGAGAAAGTGAATAGGGAAGTGTTATTTACCCCTTCACATAACACGAGAACTAGGGGTCACCAATTAAATTAATAGCAAATTTAAAACAAAGATAAGGAAGTACTTCTTCACACCACACACAATCAACCTGTGGAACTCATTGTCAGGCCAAAACTATAACTGAGTTAAAAAAACAACTAGATAAGTTCATGGAGGATAGGTCCATAAAAGGCAATTATCCAAGATAGTCAGGGATGCAACCCCATGCTCTGGGTGTCCCAAAACCACTGACTGCCACAAGCTGGGACTGGACGATGGGGGATGGATCACTCAATATCTGCCCTGATCTGTTCATTCCCTTTGAAGCATCTGGCACTAGCCTCTGTCAGAAGACAGGACACTGGGCTAGATGGACCATTGGTCTGATGCAGCATATCTATTGTAAAGCTTAATATGTTGTCCTAAGGATTGCACTCTTGCAGGATTGAATCTAGACTTGTTCCCATATGCAGTGTGGGCAGGGTCTTCATATTTTCTTTGATGGGAGACAATAGTTGAGTGAGTTCATCCACCTGAGAAATAGATCACGCTCTGTTAAACCAACCAGTGCTGAAACACGTAGCCGCTGTTAGATCATCATATGTTGGTCAGGATTGCATGGATAGACACTGTGTCTGAAATGCTTTCCAGACCACAAAAGTTACAAACTTGGTATACTTTGGCATGTAATAATATGAATACTCAGTCAACTGTGGCCATCCAATGCAGTACAGCATATGCTTATAAAAACGTTAGTGGTTAATGCCTGCTCTTGATATGTAGGGTAGGGGACAATCCCTTAAGAGACCCAGTAGTGGCACATGCCAGGAAGTGCTACTGGTTCAATGCGAGTGTGGCGCATGCACCTTGATCCCTGGATAAGCTGCAGTAATTCTTTTTGTAGAACCTACTGGGTTGTGTCTGTGTTAGCTGTCTGTGTGTCCAAGGGCTAACTATAGACATTACATGTAACTACAAACCTCAGGTACAAAAAGATCTGGTGACCCCAAAATCTAGACAAAATGAAATATTTCACTGACAACAATTAATTAATGAAGTGTACCTTTTTTGAGCAGGCATGCAATACTTGGAAATAGTTAAATGAGATTGGGCAATCTTTCCATGATTGAGATGAGATGTTTTGGGAGAGTGAAGAATTGCTATTGTAGCTTCTCCTATAATAGCTGTAATTATTGATTGTACATATAGATCAGGACTGTACTGAGGAGCACATCCTAGAACTCCAAGAGACTCTTCCAAAAGCGAGATAGACTATTCACCTCCTCAAACTATTTTGAAATTGTGCTCTTACTACAAACTTTTTTAGCTAGAAGCAACTTCAGTATGCCATGATCCATCTGGAGCCAACCCAGCATGCTAGAATCTAATGAAGACCTCATTCAACCTCCTGAACAAGCCAAGAACACCTTGAAAATTCTGAAAACACCCCAGAAACTTTCTATAAACATGTCAGAGCCAGCCTGCACCACCTGAAGCCATTCCTTACTAGATAAAAATGAGGCTCCCCCTCCCTAACCTTGCAGAATAACCCAGGTTCACCTTCCATTACTGCAGACCGCACTCACCAACTATAAAGAAGATGTATCTATCCCCACTATGCAAGAACTACCTGCATCAAACTGGGATATTTCCCCTGCTACTGGAATAAAGCCTGAACTATTCCCAATAGCAGTAATGATTTTCATTTACTCCTTTTTTTTCTTGCCTATTGCATTAGCTTGATACTCTCATAGAATTTAGCTTCAACTCATGTTCTCTTTTCAAAATCAATTACAATTTCTTTCTATTGTAAGCAGCATTATTCTCTGCTTTGTTTTTGACTGCTTGGACATGGTTCTGAATTGATTTGGGTTGGTTTAGAGCAGTAGTGGGCAACATGCGGCCCAGGGGCCACAGGTTGCCCACCACTGGTTTAGAGTGTGTAGAATTCATTATAAATGAGTCCAATTTGATAGCTACTTGTTGGGGATAAGGGTAAGATGGAGGTAGTTTATAGGTGATTCTGGCTGAGCGCAGGATAGTGAATAGTCAATACCAAAAAATTCAGGCTTGAATTTAGTTCTGTTCTGGTTATAGTTTCAAGTTTGTTCAGGTTTCTTTCTGGATTAATGTTGTCTCCTTAAGGAAATGCTACTGCCTCTGATATTACTACATATACTGATTGGATGGCTATCAAAACATTATTGTATAACTTTAAAAATTCTGGCACCAAAGATAATCTCTGCTAATGTACTGTGCTGGCATTCATACAGGGATTGCTGCACTACAGGAGTGTGCAATGCATGCAAAGTGGTTCTATTATAAAATGTAGTATGAGCGCTAGGTTGTGAATGCAGGGCTATTTGCTGGGAGAGCTTTGAGCAGAATGCTGAAAGTTTCCATCTTTGATAGCTTGTTTTTTTCCATTTTGTTGCTTGCCGAAAGCTTTGAACATTGGTTAATGCTTAAAGAAATTATGTTAATAATAATAATGAATGTGGCTTAAGTGGTTTTGGAAAACATAAGACATGTATAAAGGCTTATCGGGATTTAGAAAGTTGGTACCAAAAAAAAAAGAAAGAAAAAAAAGGGTGGTTTAAAAAGCCAGGGTCGAATTCTGGTCTCTGATAGGGCAGCTTTACAGTCCATTTGCAACACTGCCACAAATAGGCAGCTAGGAATTCACCCTTTCTGGGACAAATCCTGGTGGGTGTAGAGCCAGCATAGCTGGCCTTTTATCACCTCTTCTGCCCCATGCCCATGTCAGGGATGGAGGGAGTGGGACTAGAATGTGTTATGCGGTGGTGTGAGAGTCCCTTTAGGGTCATTATGAGAGCAACTGTAAGGCAGGGAAAGCTATTCTGGGATCCCAGGTAGGGAGTGTGCACCCTGCACATACCACAGAGCTACTATATGCCTTGACAGTGCACCCTGAGCCATAGTTTATGGGGAGGGGGGTGGGGGTGGGGGATGGGGAAAGGGTATCCCAGGGAGACATGGGAGTGTGGCCAGTGGATCTGCCTCCGTGCAGATCACTGACTCTTCCCTGCTGCAGAGTGTAGGAGTTGCAGGAGCTACTACAGCTCTTCTTGCCCCAGCATCATTTAAAACCCTTGATTTTTCAAAGGTTTAACTTTGGGGCCGTATTGTCCTCTGGGCTGCCAATGGTGGGG
Organism: Emys orbicularis; assembly: GCF_028017835.1. Classification (NCBI taxonomy): domain Eukaryota; kingdom Metazoa; phylum Chordata; order Testudines; family Emydidae; genus Emys; species Emys orbicularis. Next base: position 26,221,417 of record NC_088685.1, on the reverse strand, counting down.
GGACAGCCACGGCAGCTGGACGGGGATTGGGCTCTAGTTGGGGACACAGACCTGGCAATGCCTCTTTTGTCAGCTCTGTGGTGCTGTCCTTTGGCTGCTTCACTCACCTCTAGTGCTACTATGCTGAGCTATTTAACGGTAGCCCACTGCACCCTCCTGGTTGCTGGCAGGAACTGCACTTGAGTGCATCTCTGCTGCAGGGAGTCTGATCCATACTCCGTACAGCTAGTCATGCTTTAGGGCTCTAGACCACTCATTACCATACCTCTACCCGCAGATCCTCCTTAGGACTCCAGAGCTTCAAAGCATGGGGTTATGAACTGGAGCAGGGAGGCGGGTGTATGTATGGGCCTGGTGATAGGAGCCTGCTGGATGTGGGTGCCCATATGGGTGACTGAGCGAAGGAGAGCCTAAAACAGCAATGGGAATAGTTGAAGTGGGATAGAGAGGAAGGGATGTAGATGGGGGAAGGCTGCAGGAATGCTGTGAGTGCAATGATTGGAGAATGGGCACATTGCAAGAGGCTGCAGGATGCCTCTATTTTGAAATCTTGTCCCAGACCCTAAAAACCTGGCTGCAGCCTTGAGTATCCTATTAGGGAAAAAATCACAGCCTGCCAAGGGTGGAACCCCCTTCACTTGGATTATGGAAAACTGGTCTGGACAAAGCACTGAAGAATGTAGTAAATGAGATAATCTTACAATGGTAGGGGATAGACTAGATCACCTTCCAGGTCTTTTGGATCCTTATAATTCTGTACATGGTATCTCCAAGTGTGGTGGGTTTTTTTTTTTCAACTACAGAGTTTGCTTTCTCTTTTCTTAGGCCATGTATCCCCAGCAATCTGCCTAGCTAGTTACCAAATGACTGAGGTGTTTTTTTTTTTTTTTTTTATGACGGGGGGTGGGGGGGAGAGGAGGCAATGACAGAAGTGTGGTTTTTCTCATTTTTATTTTTGAAATTCAGAAGAAAAATTAATTGCAACAGGAGGGCAATAATATTGCTGGCCAAATATTTCCCATAATTCTGAGAGTGATTTCTATTAGACTACCTTGCCAAAAGAACACTAAAATAATAATATAATAACAAATAACCAAGGAAAGAAAAAATGCTGACTCATTATCTCTCTTTGCTGTCATGGAGACTGTGATGCCTCGAACTTTTCTCTTGGCATGTGAGATTATGAACAAGTTTTTCATTAAGCAGTCAAAAAAGGAGTTCAGGATCTGAGTAAGCTCAATGCAGAGAATAAAAAGCACTGTTAATCAATACTGTCACAGTTCTACTTCATAATTAAAGGACATCTTTGGTAGCATTCCGTAGATATGAAGGAAGTTCAAGTGCCAGGGATGTGCACACCTAAGCTTTTTGCTGTGACATGGAATGACATCACATAATAGGGTTCAGTCCTACTTCCATTTATGTTAAGGGAAAAAATCCTGTTGACTTTAATGAGAGCAGAATTGGATTCATAGGGAAAAATTTGGGCTGGCTCATGTGTAGTTGTGCTTGGGGTGAGGAACATTAGTCATGGACTCAGGCGAATTGGGTTCTATTGTTGGCCCTACAACTGACCCTGAGCCAGTCATTCCTCCTCTCTCTGTCGCTGAGTTTCCTCATATCCTTGGTCTGTCTTGTCTATTCAGTTTTTAAGCTCTTCAGGGCAAGGGCTGTCTCTGTGTTTTTTACAGTACATAGCATGGTGTGGCCCTGATGGGTTAGAATGAGAGAGAGGAGTTGAAGAACCGGGTTACAGACCTAAATGTCAGGGAGGATGCGAATGCCATAAGCTGTGGGGAACGGGGAGGAACAATTATGAATTTAATTTTGGCCCAGGTGTTTAAGATGACAATGAGCCATCGATGATGAAATATCTGAGTTAAAAATGGAAAGATGAGACTTATTAGCAAAAGCAAGAAAAATCACTATCCTATGCTTTCCTGTTATAGTTGTATCCTTTGGAAACGGTTTATATTCCTGAGAGCATTAGCAGTGAATATGTGAGTCTGTCCATGGTCTCTATAACCAACTAGCTGAAATTCCTCATTGTGTATGAAACTCAGGTAGTGTATGAGACTTGGTTCAAAAAGAGAACATTGTGAAGAAAAAAAGTGGTGTAATTTGCTCAGACAAGGGTCTAGAAACACATTACGAAGAAAATCACATCATGTCTTAACAAGCTTATGAGTGAGACCTTCATTATGTAGGATACTTAAACTCACGAACTGCTTGTGGCAAAAAAACAACAACTATTTTGCTCATGAGAGTCTTTTTGAAACGAATCTGATAGTTAAAGCTGATAGATGGGGTAGCTTTTCTCTGACTATTAAAATGATTGGTTAACTGCTGTGACCTATGTACTTGACTAATGAAAATTCTGAAAAATGTAATTTTGAAACGTATTCTGAGGTTTAAGATAGATTATATGGAATGCTGCAGGATATAAAACAAGCTGATCAGATGGAACTATTACCTTACTGAGGAAGTACATTGCTGCTTCTTTGAAATGGTAGATACAAATGGATATTTTCTTTCTTAAAAAAGAGTGGTGAGTATGTTGTAGATCAGGGATCGGCAACCTTTGGCACGCGACCCGTCAGGGAAATCTGCTGGTGGGCTGGGACGGTTTGTTTACCTGCAGCGTCCGCAGGTTCGGCCGATCGCAGCTCCCACTGGCCAGGGTTTGCTGTTCCAGGCCAATGGGGGCTGCGGGAAGTGGTGTGGGCCGAGGGATGTGCTGGCCGCCACTTTCCACAGCCTCCATTGGCCTGGCGCCGTGAACCGCAGCCAGTGGGAGCTGCGATCGGCCAAACCTGCTGACGCTGCAGGTAAACAAACTGTTCCAGCCCACCAGCGGATTTCCCTGATGAGCCGCATGCCAAAGTTTGCCGATCCCTGTTGTAGATGGAGTTATCATCAATCACTAATTAACTAGTAATTTGGGGAACATAAATATAGTACCAAAGTGGATAAGTACTCTTATGAGATTTTTTAAATTATTTAATATATTATTTATTATTTAATATTTATTTGTTTTGTGGTAGCACCTAGAAGGGTAGAGCCTCAATTGGTATAAATTGTCATAGCTCCATAGAATTCAATAGGGCTATTACAATTTACACCACTGAGGCTCTGCCCCAGATGCCTCAAAGGATCAGGGCCTCATTGTTCTAAGCACTGAACACACCTAACAAAAAGACATTCTCTGCTCCCACAGAGTTTACAATGTAAGTATATGATGAGAAACAACAAATGGATAATGGGATACACCTTTTACATTTAGATCAATGGTTTGTATCTAGTGCAAGACAATAAGGGTGTTTGATGGCCTACCTGAAATGAGCTGGTTGTTCCCATCCTGCACCTATTGGACAAATATCCACATCACAGCAGTGACCTTTAGAGCAGACAGAAACAAACAAAAATACCCAAGGAATGAATGTGAATGAAGAGCAAAGTATCTTCTGATACCATTGTATGGCATGGTTGACCTATAGTGGTGATCTGGTGTGAGGAAGCGTCAACTGCTTTTGGTGCAGTTGTAATCCATACACCTTCTGGATGTGGTGTTCTGTCCCATCTAATGGCACCGAGACCACTTAGAGAGAGAGAGAGATAAAATGAGTCTGCTCTACAGTCTTAGTTAACAGCCAGTTGGCTTTTAGCTCATGCGGTAGAGGCTCATGCACGAAGCTCCAGAGGTCCCCAGTTCAATCCGGCCTGCTGTCGACTGGGGTCTGTTGGCTTTACACAGTCACTCTAGGGAGTCCTAGCTTTTCCCTAACTGGTCCGTTTCAATTTATCTGCAATTAGATCAGTCCATAGACTCAATTTAAGTAAAGAGTCCCTTAAATTCCAGAGCTTACCAGTCTCCTTTTGATTTCCCAGATGCAGCCTGGCATGGAGTTGTTGCCCCCTCTGCTATCCCAGGCCTCTCTGTTCCCCATCCTTTATAGTTTAGCTTGTTTCCTTTAGCTGTGGGTGCATGTCTCCATGTTTGGCAGTGCTGGCAGCTATGCTGGGGTGTGATCACCCTGGTTGCCTGTAAGTGGGAAAGACTCTCCTCTGTCTTCTGCCTATGCTCAGTATGGGGTTTGTAAACCCCACTGCAGGAAGATTCCACCGCTATATTCCATACTTGGCCTATCTGCCTACTTCTTTGGCCTCAAACTCTTTAGTGTCTGAGCACCTCACAAACAAAATTGTATCCTCATAGCCCCTTTGTGAAGTGAGGAAGTATCGTTATCCCCATTTCCCTTCTGCTGTTGTAAATCTAGGTAGAATGTGTGGAAACATTTGATTTTTTTTCTACACCTTGTGACTCGCACTATTCACTATTAATCAGAGAGTTTCACTGGCTGCTTCTTAAATTGGAATAAAAATAGATGGGAGACATTTTCAAAGGAAACTAAGGGCTTGTCTACAGGAACATTTAGCTCACAGCAAGCTGGATTGTGAATCTACTCAGGACTAGCTTGCCAAAGACTAACTATCCACTTGGACCTCTTTGAAACAGGACTAGATGCACGTCAGCAGGGTCCACGTGGACAGTTAGTCCTCGGCAGGCTAGCATGGGGTAGATTCACACCCCAGCTTGCTGCAAACTAAATCTTTGTGTAGACAAGCCCTAAAGAAGTTGGTTAAAAAATGTTCGACTTAACAGTTTTCCATCAAAAAATGCCTCTTTGAAGACTTCAATCAGCATTTTTATTACTGACATGTATTTGAAAGCCAATATCGCAACCTTGCAGCTCCACTTACTTCAATGGAGCTAATCCTGTTTTTCACTGGAGACGAGAATTAGGCCTTTATTCTCTTACTTTTTCAGGTGTAATTTGATTCATGTTCATGATGATGATTTCAGGATTTTGTTCACATTTAAGCCTTACATTCTGGGACCGGTTCTTTCCTTGTTATGGCATCGGTGCTTTGTACAATTTCTAAGTACAGGACTTTTTCAAACCTTGCTCCAAGGTTGTGGAATATTATCTTCTTTCTAGTGATTCCTGTAGTGTTTTTAAAGTCGGACATCTCAAATCATGCTAGGAGTCTACTATAGGCCACCTAACCAGGTGGAAGAGGTGGATGAGGCTTTTTTTAAACAACTAAAAAAATCATCCAAAGCCCAAGATTTGGTGGTGATGGGGGACTTCAACTATCCAAATATATGTTGGGAAAATAACACAGCGGGGCACAGACTATCCAATAAATTCTTGGACTGCATTGCAGACAACTTTTTATTTCAGAAGGTTGAAAAAGCTACTGGGGGGAAGCTGTTCTAGACTTGATTTTAACAAATAGGGAGGAACTCGTTGAGAAATTGAAAGTAGAAGGCAGCTTGGGTGAAAGTGATCATGAAATCGTAGAGTTTGCAATTCTAAGGAAGGGTAGAAGGGAGTACAGCAAAATAGAGACAATGGATTTCAGGAAGGCGGATTTTGGTAAGCTCAGAGAGGTGATAGGTAAGGTCCCATGGGAATCAAGACTGAGGGGAAAAACAACTGAGGAGAGTTGGCAGTTTTTCAAAGGGACACTATTAAGGGCCCAAAAGCAAGCTATTCCGCTGGTTAGGAAAGATAGAAAATGTGGCAAAAGACCACCTTGGCTTAACCACGAGAGCTTGCATGATCTAAAAAATAAAAAGGAGTCATAAAAAATGGAAACTAGGACAGATTACAAAGGATGAATATAGGCAAACAACACAGGAATGCAGGGGCAAGATTAGAAAGGCAAAGGCACAAAATGAGCTCAAACTAGCTACAGGAATAAAGGGAAACAAGAAGACTTTTTATCAATACATTAGAAGCAAGAGGAAGACCAAAGACAGGGTAGGCCCACTGCACAGTGAAGAGGGAGAAACAGTAACAGGAAACTTGGAAATGGCAGAGATGCTTAATGACTTCTTTGTTTCGGTCTTCACCGAGAAGTCTGAAGGAATGCCTAACATAGTGAATGCTAATGGGAAGGGGGTAGGTTTAGCAGATAAAATAAAAAAAGAACAAGTTAAAAATCACTTAGAAAAGTTAGATGCCTGCAAGTCACCAGGGCCTGATGAAATGCATCCTAGAATACTCAAGGAGCTAATAGAGGAGGTATCTGAGCCCCTAGCTATTATCTTTGGAAAACCATGGGAGACGGGAGAGATTCCAGAAGACTGGAAAAGGGCAAATATAGTGCCCATCTATAAAAAGGGAAATAAAAACAACCCAGGAAACTACAGACCAGTTAGTTTAACTTCTGTGCCAGGGAAGATAATGGAGCAAGTAATTAAGGAAATCATCTGCAAACACTTGGAAGGTGGTAAGGTGACAGGGAATAGCCAGCATGGATTTGTAAAGAACAAATCGTGTCAAACCAATCTGATAGCTTTCTTTGATAGGATAACGAGTCTTGTGGATAAGGGAGAAGCTGTGGATGTCGTATACCTAGACTTTAGTAAGGCATTCGATACGGTCTTGCATGATATTCTTATCGATAAACTAGGCAAATACAATTTAGATGGGGCTACTATAAGGTGGGTGAATAACTGGTTGGATAATCGTACTCAGAGAGTTGTTATTAATGGTTCCCAATCCTGCTGGAAAGGTATAACAAGTGGGGTTCCGCAGGGGTCTGTTTTGGGACCGTCTCTGTTCAATATCTTCATTAACGACTTAGATATTGGCTTAAAAAGTACGCTTATTAAGTTTGCAGATGATACCAAACTGGGAGGGATTGCAACTGCTTTGGAGGACAGGGTCATAATTCAAAATGATCTGGACAAATTGGAGAAATGGTCTGAGGTAAACAGGATGAAGTTTAACAAAGACAAATGCAAAGTGCTCCACTTAGGAAGGAGAAATCAGTTTCACACAAACAGAATGGGAAGAGACTGTCTAGGAAGGAGTATGGCAGAAAGGGATCTAGGGGTTATAGTGGACCACAAGCTAAATATGAGTCAACATTGTGATGCTGTTGCAAAAAAAGCAAACATGATTCTGGGATGTATTAACAAGTGTGTTGTGAGCAAGACACGAGAAGTCATTCTTCCGCTCTACTCTGCGCTGGTTAGGCCTCAGCTGGAGTATTGTGTCCAGATCTGGGCACCGCATTTCAAGAAAGATGTGGAGAAATTGGAGAGGGTCCAGAGAAGAGCAACAAGAATGATTAAAGGTCTTGAGAACATGACCTATGAAGGAAGGCTGAAAGAATTGGGTTTGTTTAGTTTGGAAAAGAGAAGACTGAGAGGGGACATGATAGCAGTTTTCAGGTATCTAAAAGAGTGTCATAAGGAGGAGGGAGAAAACTTGTTCACCTTAGCCTCTAAGGATAGAACAAGAAGCAATGGGCTTAAACTGCAGCAAGGGAGGTTTAGGTTGGACATTAGGAAAAAGTTCCTAACTGTCAGGGTGGTTAAACGCTGGAATAAACTGCCTAGGGAGGTTGTGGAATCTCCATCTCTGGAGATATTTAAGAGTAGGTCAGATAAATGTCTATCAGGGATGATCTAGACAGTATTTGGTCCTGCCATGAGGGCAGGGGACTGGACTCGATGACCTTTTGAGGTCCCTTCCAGTCCTAGAATCTATGAATCTATAAAAATCTCTCACTTCTCTAGTTTTCTATTATTGAACATGGTGTATATTTTTACTCTTGATGTTCAGAACGTCCAGCACCCAGACCAATGTGATTGATTGCTTTATAAATTCATAGTATAATTAATAAATAACAAATAAATATTACTCTTGCTACTCATGCAATCTTGAACTATTTCAGACTACTTATCCGTTGTAACCTGATTTCTAACTCCCGTAGCTCTGTCAGTTTGTGTGAACCATGAATTCTCATTGTATTTAGCACCGTTCTCACCTGTGCCCAGTGGTGGATTAGCCACTGGGCCAATGGGGCCCGTGCCTGGGGGCCCTGGAAAAATGGGCGCCCCAGTGCTCCGACCCACTCTGCCTGTCTGGTCTCCTGCCAGGGAGCAGGGCAAGCCCCCGCACTCCAACCCTTCTTCCCGACAATGACACCGGGGAGGCAGAGTGGGGCAAGCCCCCGCGCCCTGACCCTGCTCCCGGGCAGGAGCAATGGGCGGGCGGATTGGGGCAAGCCCTTGCACCCCAACAGCGCTCCCCAGCAGGAGTGCCGGGCAGGCGGAGTGGGGCAAGCCTCCACACTCTGACCTCGCTCCCCGGCAGGAGTACCGGGGGAATGCGGGCCATTTACTCAGGCCCAGGGCCCCACAAAAGTGTAATCTGCCTGTGCCTGTGCCACAGTTTGATTTATCATCAAACTTATAACGCGTCAAGATAAGAAGGTTCCAGTTCTACTAACCCAGGGGTCGGCAACCTATGGCACGCGTTCCAAACACGGCACGCAAGCCGATTTTGAGTGGCACGCTGCTGCCTGCCGCGGTCCCGGCTCCCAACCCCACTCAGCCCCCCCTCCCACCGCTCTCCCCTGTGGGGGGGAGGAGGCAGAAGCTTGGTCCTGCGGCTGCCAAGCTTCCCTCTTCCCCCAGTGTGGTGCTTTCCTGCCCCTGCCCCTCCCTCTCCCTGTGCCGATCAGCTGATGGCCCTTGCGAGGGGGAGGAGGATGAGGGGAGCGTGCTCGCTGCTCCGTAGAGGAGGCAGAGAAGAGGTAGTGACGGGACCTTGGGGAAGGGGGTGGAACAGGGCATATCCCTTCCAGCCCACTGCCATGAGCCGCTCAGGGCAGGGAGCTGGGAGTACCCCCATGAGCCGAGCACCCCAGCCCTCTGCCCTGACCCCTGAACCCCCCCACACACCCAGCCTTCTGCCCTGCACCTCCACCCCCCCACACCCCCATCCCTCTGCCCTGACCCCTGACCCCCCCACACCCATCCCTCTGCCCTGCACCCCCACAGCCCCCATCCCTCTGCCCTGACCCCTGACCCCCCCCACACCCAGTCTTCTGCCCTGCACCCCCCCACACACACACCCAGCCCTCTGCCCTGACCTCTGAACCCCACACACACACCGCCAGCCCTCTGCCCTGACCCCTGAACCCCCCCCCAGGTCTGGGGTCCTGGCTGCCGGCCCCTTGCCAGCCGGCGTCCCGGCCGCAGCCCCCGCTCAGCCCGCTGCCAGCCTAGGTGAACAGAACCCCAGACTGGCAGCGTGCTGAGCAGGCTGGCGGCGTAAGATCAGCATTTTAATTTAATTTTAAATGAAGCTTCTTAAACATTTTGAAAACCTTGTTTACTTTACATACAACAATAGTTTAGTTATATAATATAGACTTGTAGAGAGAGACCTTCTAAAAAATGTTAAAATATATTACCAGCACACGAAACCTTAAATTAAAGTGAATAAATGAAGACTCAGCTCACCACTTCTGAAAGGTTGCCTACTCCTGTACTAACCTATTAACTCTAACTGGAAAATGTGATGGTTTGAGTTTGGGGTTGAAAATCAGGAATCAGACTGTGGTGAAAAGATATCGGTACGCTCCCTTGCTCGCTCCACAAAATAAGCTCCGCCCATGTGAGCTGTCAAAATGAGACTCCACCCACTGTTGATTGTGTGGCTATTCCTCCTTCAAACTCTCCTTTGCAGTGAGGCCTACAAAAAACGTGACCAAGGCTAGGCTGCTGGTGTGTTGAGGTCACTGCTTATCATGCTGATCAATAGTGTCTCATTGCTTCCTTGTACTCCCCTGTCAGTCTATCTGTATCCAATTGTTGTCTCATCTTCTATTTCGATTGTAACTCTTCGGGGAAGGGACTGTCTTTTTGTTCTGGGTTTGTGTAGCACCTAGCACAGTGGGGTCCTGGTCCATGACTGTGGCTTCTAGTCGTGATACAAATAATAATAATTGAAAATACGATAGTAAGTGCCACTGGGCTCCTTGAGCTTCGCTACCCCCGAGTAGGGCTTGAATATGTGCATACTAAGCTCTGCTATGCTCCTGAGGCTGGGCTCTTTTTCTGATTAGGGGAATAGGGAGGAATTGATGGTATCTTCCAAGCACTACCCATTTGTGGTACCAAAATGAGTAAACTGTGAAGATCTGTGATTCTCCCTCTCCTTTCATACACATGGTTAATAGTTAATAATGTTGGCATTTAAATTATCATCACAGGGGATCTGAATTAACACCATGCAATGACTGGGGCAGGTCACATCTCTCAAAGCTATTGTTCTCCACTCTCTGTAGACTCAGGCCAGGTCTACACTATAAACATACATAGGTATAACTGTGTTGCTCGGGTGTGGATTTTTCACACCCCTGAATGACACAGTTATACCGACCTAACCCCCAGTGTAGACAGTGCTATGTTGATGGGAGGGCTTCTCCTTTCGACATAGCTACCGCCTCTTGCAGAGCTGGATTAACTATGCCAATGGGAGACGCTCTCTGGTCAGCATAGTACTGTCTTCATTGAAGTGCTATAGGGGTGCAGCTGCACCGCTGCAGATTGTGCCGCTGCAGCATTTTAAGTGTAGACCTGCCTTTAGATAGACATCTCTGTATCAGTCACAATTTTGAACTTTTCTTCACAATCATAGTAACTAGAGACTTACTAAAAAAAAAAAAAAGCTGAGATTGCAGGGAACAAGTTAATAGCTTCCCAGAGGTGTCAGAATGACTCAGGGTACTATGAGCTGTTCCTGAGCCCTGTTGGGTATTTTCTGTTGGCAAAGACCAATTTAACCTCTTAAAGGTTTGATAAGATTTAACTTCCAACTCACCTGCAGGTTTCCTGTCCTGTCTGGCTATCTGTCTGGTACGATGCAAGCTTTTTATGTTTTGTGTTCTTTTATAGCTCAGTGAATTGACATGCCTCTGGTTGGTACTCATATTAATTAATAGATATTTATATAATATGGGTTTTCTGCTGATGCTGATAGAATTGTGCTCTCTGTTGATATTCAAATCTGGGGAGTTAATTTGGACTCTGTACTCCTGTTTGGGGGTCATATTAACACTAGGGTAAGCATTGTCCTTTTACCATTAATGGAATCTAGCCAGACTCTGTCCATTGCTGACACTCGTGTGCTTTCAGAATCTCTAGGTCACATTATTGTAATGCTTTGCTTCTATGGATCACCGAAGAAAATATTGCATGGGTGCTGACTTGCGGGAAATGCTGCCGTCAGATCTTAATGTGCTCCAAGATGACTCAGCATGTCACTTCACTTTGCAGGGAGCTACGCTGGCTGAGTTGATAATTGTTTTGCTTCAAAATGAATAATTTGGAGACTGTATATTTATCTGAGATTTTATCTCCTTATAGGCTTGGCTATTTCTGAAGGTCATCCGAAACTGCTCTTTTGGCTGTTCTGAAATACAACTTAATCACTCAGGAAAAGTGGGATGGGGTGAAACTCAATGGTTTCACTTTGCAGAAGATTTTGCAAACATTTTTGTCCATTTTGAGCTCCATAGGTTAGTCCAGGTTCACATGAAACTTTGTACCCCAGCAGATCTTTCAGATCTCCTTTTCTGAAGTTTGTGGTTACAGTGAAACAGTCATGCTTTGCAACATTTAACCCAGCATCTCCAAAAAGTTCATGCCATAAAGGACAATTGAATGAATTAATTTAAAGGGGAACTTTCCATATAAAACTCATAGGTAAGAGTCTGCAAATATATTGTCTACATTTTCAAAACTGACATGATTTTGGGTGCCACAGTTTTCCATCTTGAGACTCTATAAAGGGCCAGCCTGACTTTCAGAGAGTGTGTGCTTGAGAGTTATTTTTTATGCAAAGAGAGAAGTATATATTACTTCAGTCCTAATGAGAAAGGTTGACCAAATTTCCTGAATACTGATAATAGATAGAGCCATCTCATTCTCTAAAAATGCTTTCTCAACATCTAATGACAAATGGCAGGTATGTTTAGTAACTGGGATCAAGTGAAAGTTTTTTCCAGAGTAGTTGACAGTGACACTCCTATATGCAAATCCTACCTAATCTTCATGAATAATTGTTTGCATAATATCCTTTAAACCTGTTGCTTGAATCTTGGCTTTAATTTTACAGTCAGTATTTATAAATATAGGGTTTGATACTGCAGTCCTTATTGTGTGCTCCCATTGAAGCCAATGGGTATGTCAACATTGCATTGTAAACCTGGGTCTGTAGGACCTGGACTTGTGGATTCAGTGTTTCCAAGCCCGTGCTTGAGCGTCCACACTGTATTGTAAACCTGGGTTTACTGGTGCTGGACTTGGGTCTTACAAACATTCTAACATGTCCATACTGCACTACACAGTCCTTCTAATTCAGGGCTGTGGCTTCAGCTATGTCCACATTGCAAAATGACCGGGTTTGGACTTGAGGCACAGCAGGACTTGGGCTCCAACCCACCCTTCTAGCAGGGTCTTAGGACCTAGGTCCTGCCTGCTTGTTCACCCAAATCAGATTGATGTATGTGTGGATGGAAGGGGGGCTAGGGCTCAAATCTGAGTCAGAGCCCGGGTCTAATGTACAGCATAGACATACCCAGTGAGACCACATAAGTCAGTGAAATCCATCCTTGAAAGTGTTTGCAGAACTGAACTTGCAGATTGATCTCTCCAAAGCTGTGTCCCTCTGTCTTTTTATCAATTACAAAGGCTGTTTTCATGCTTTGGGACATGATCCCCTGTATATCAGATTAAGATGTAGTTTAGATTCAGTACAACAATATGACTACTGAATATTTTACTTTCTTTTTCAGTTGATTTATATACTATGTATTGTTAATGTGGGTATTTCATTACTTACAATGTTTTAAGATGAAGCAAATCAATAATACAGAGTAGCATATTAGCTGAGGTCACTTATAACCAGGTACATTTTTTTCATTTCTCATTTTCTTCTTTTTCTTAGGATTGGGCCTGCAGAACATTCAGTTCTGTCATTTAATTTTTAATACTTCTCATCTTGTAGTTTAATTATTAGATTAACATGAATTATTACTTGTCACTCTGGATGAGTTTGTGAATGCAGAGATAAGTGTAGGTCATTCATGATCTGAACTTAACTGTAGGTATTTCACTTTTAATTTTCTAAATTTTTCTACAAAGCTTTATTATTATTATTACTATTTATTTGTATTCTGGTGGTTCCTGGGAGATCCAGTCACTCTAGGATGCCGCTGAGCTAGGAGCTGTACAAATACAGAACAAAAATTAGAAATAATAGTTTTACTATGAAAAACAAATAATGATTCTTGAAGTTATTCATTATGGCTGTACATCCCATTCTCATATTGTTAAGCATTTCTTCACACAATTAGTCCTGTTGGGCTCATTGACTACTCAAATAAGTGCTCACCAACATGAGTAAAGATTGCATAATTTAACTGTATGGGACCACCAAAAAGGTTCACCAAAAATTGTACATGGCTAAATTTGAAGTCAATAGGACCTGCCGGGTGTTCAGCATCAGGTTATATTTATCCAATACTTACTCACTTCTACTCGGTATAGTCATGCTATGTGCAGATAAGTAAAACAGATCTAGGACTTTTATCAGTCTGTGTACTTATGGTTCTAAATCACCAGTGTTTCTGAGCACCTTCTTTCCAATAAGCCAGGCTCGGCCATATTCAGTCAAATAAGTTATGAGATAATGGGTATCATATGAATCTGTTCATGGAATGTCAAAGGGCTTTAATACCCATCCAAAAGAATAATAATACCGAGACAACTTAAAACCAAGAAGAGTGAAATAGCCAAATATATGAAGAGCTCTGTATAAGATCAAAAGCTCATCTCTCTCACCAACAAAAGTTGGTCCAATAAAAGATATTACCTCACCCACCTTGTCTCCCAAATATATGTAATGAAGCTAAGGAGGTAATTCTGGGTTCTATAATTATATTTCTGATACTCTCTCTCCGAAGAAAGAGCACTTCGTTTTTTTGAAATTCAGGTCTAAATAGGTGTCTTGGCATGTTCAGTTTCACATGGTTCATTTCACAAGGTATGGAATGATAACCATCACTCTGAATACATAATCTGGATGTGAAAGATGCATGGGACCTATTATTTATTGTATTGATCTTACCGAAGCACCTATGAGCCCTAGGCATTGTGGTAGGTTCTGTAAAACCTAGAACAAAATAAAAGATGGTCCCTTCCCCAAGGAGCTTACAATCTAAGACATGCGACAGCTGATGGAAGACTACAAGGAAACAATGAGACAAAATTGGCTAGCCTGATAAGTAGTGGTCTCAGCCCATCAACAGTCTAACTGTTGTCCAGTTTTTTGTAGGCATCACAGCACAAGAGAGTTTTGAGGAGGGTTTTGAAGGTGGATAATGACTTGAATTAGCTTTGCAGATGTTTATGTGGAGCACCTCCCAAGCATGAGAGGCACTGTGGGGAAAACCCAGGAAGGTGCTTGTTTCAACAAGTGGGAGTTGGAGGTGACATGGGCCAGCTGGAAGTGCATTGACAGCTCGATAGTGAATGAGAGATGATAGGCAGAATGGGGCTAGCTAGATCATGAAGGGCCTTGAACAGAGGCTCTGACTTTCTGATTTCCCGGGGGGTGTTCGACCCCTGCTCTGCCCCTGGTTCTGCCCCCACTCCACCCCTTCCCCCACCAGTTCCTGCCCCACCAATTCCTGCCCCCATCCCTGCCCCACCAGTTCCTGAACGGCTGATCAGCGGTGGGCGGGAGGTGCTGGGGGGAAGGGAGATAAGCTGATTGGCAGGGCCCACTGGTGGGTGCTGAGCACCCACTATTTTTTTTCTGTGGGTGCTCCAGCCCCAGAGCACCCACGGAGTCAGTTCCTATGGCCTTGAAAGTGAATAGAAGCAGCTTTTATTTGATGTACTAGAGAAAAGGGAGCCAGTGGAGGGATGCAAAGAAAAAATTAATGGAGATATCCTATTTCCTAGAACTGGAAGGGACCTTGAAAGGTCATCAAGTCCAGCCCCCTGCCTTCACTAGCAGGACCAAGTACTGATTTTTTTGCCACAGCTCCCTAAGTGCCCCCTCAGGGATTGAATTCACAACCCTGGGTTTAACAGGCCAATGCTCAAACCACTGAGCTATCCCTCCCCCCTGACCAGAGGTGACATGGTCAGACTGATGGGCTATGAAAAGGACCTTTGAAATGGGATTCTGAATGGATATGAACAGGGCAAAATTGCATTTGTTAAGGCCAGAGAGAAGGCTGTTGCAGCAATCGAGACATGAGATGATGAGAGCTCGGACAAGAGTTTTAGCTGTGTGGATGGATAAAAAAGACCATACCTTAGAGATGTTATGTGGAAAGAATCAGCAAGACTTAGGTAGAGCCTGGATGTGAAGACCTAGAGAGCATTCTGAGTCAAACATCACACCCAGCTTATGGGCCTGGTGACAAGTAGGATGGTGGTGGATTTTAATTATTCACATTTATTAGTAATAATCCTACAATCTAGTCTAGAATTGTTTTGTTCTCCTCCTAGTATTACATGGTCTGATTTCCACATGCTTGGAATTAATGCCATTAATCTCTGACCATCCTCCATTCCTGCTATGATGAGGCCTTCCAGAATCTCTTTTTCACATACCCTCGTGATAAACAGTGGATCATCAGGTATTTCAAACTATATTTCATACAGCCATTATTTACTTTGGCCTCGGTGGAGTCTTTAAGACCACTGCTCTTGGCAAAGGGGACATGCAGGGGTTGTGCTGCAGTGGAAGGCCCCTGGAGGAATTCCACACTATGATTTGGATAGGATGCAGCATACACTCCCTTCTGCCTGTGGGGAGCTCTGTTAGTCAAAGTAGAGAGGGGCAGGATCAGACCCATGTTTTCACCCCTTCCTTCTCCCACATCGTCCAGCTCTTTGGGGTGAAGTTAATGCTGTTGCTTCCTACAGAAAGTCCTGTTGTGCTAAACAGTACAAAGAGGATAAAGCTGAGGTAAAACAATAGTTCAGGAAACACTACAGTTATGATCCCATCCTTTAGCAAGATTATTTGCTTATATCGTTTGGAAAACACTAGAAGAACATTAAAGACCAAAGACCCTGAAGTTGGCTTAACTAAACTGAGATTGTTAGGGCCTGCTTCTACTCTCAGATCATATGTTTACTGAAGTCAATGTAGTTACACTGTTTTCACAACAATGTAAGAGAGAAGAGTCATTCGTATTTTTTTCTGGGTTTAAACTATTTCTTCAAGGAATGAGGGCAAGAAATTCCAGGTAATCCAAGACAGCTGTAAGCTGTAGAGAACTTTAATAATTAGCTACAAGACATCACAAAAGTACTTTCATGGTTGTTCTTAATGACTTTCTTTGCTGCATAATGATGTTGAACGACATTTACTAGTAGTGCTGTGAGAGCCTAAAGGCCTCAAACCCACTCAGCTAGGAGAAAATGCAGAGTCTGCATCCAGCTTGAGTAGCTAGACTGATGTGCAGGAGATGGGTGAAGAATCCACCTACCAGATGCTGCAGAATAGCTGCAGAATTGTTCTAGGGAGGCTATTTCTTTCAATGGCTGACATACATTATTCAGTCCCTTATATGGGGGAGGACTGAAGGCTCTCATAGCAGTGGATTCTGTATCCTGATCCTTCCCAGCCTGCCCATGCACTATTCTCAGCTGCATCAAGAGGCCACATTGGATGCAAGTGATCGTTCTCTGAGAATTGGATCTTTGCAGTGGGAGGTGGTGTATTCTGGAGTGGAGTGGTGAATTCTGGGTTAACTTTCATGGCCAGGGTATAAACTTGCAAGAATTCCTTGTGCTGGAGCCTGTCTGCAACTGCTGCTGTTTTCCACCACTGACACTAGAAACATTTTTTGCTTCTTCTTTTGCTGTGGATAGTCATCAGGGAACCTTGGAGATCTGTGGGGACAATAGGAAGAGAAGATGCCAGAGTCTCAATAGCTGGGCTTAGTGACTGGTAATGGGGACCCACTAGTTGTTCTATTCCATGCCCTTTGGTGGGGTGGACTCACCAGCAAGGCTGTTTTGAAATTATGCTGGGTTCTAGATTGTTATGGTTGCTACTTCTTGTCTGAAGATGGAGGAGGGTTCTGATCTCAGCCTGCACAAGATGGTGGTTGTTCCAGGAGGTGAGGGGTGTTCTGTTCCTTAAATCCAGTCTGAAAATCAGATCCATTGCGTGCTACTTACTTGAGAGTCTATATTTTTTTAGTGAGGACCCTGACATTTCAAGATCCCAATTGCCTTGGAATATAACATACCCTGTGGGTCTCTCCTTCCCAGGGATATGTCTACATTGCATTGTAAGCCTGGGCTCAGACTCAGGTTTGAGGCCAAACCCTGTTTCCATTTTCACACAAAGCTCTCAGACTTGGCTCAGACCCAGGGTCCTAGGACTCTGAGTGGGTGCAGGGCTTGAGTTTGAGTCAAGACAGGACCCAAGGTTCAAGATCTGTTGCTTTACAGTGTAGATGCAGCCTCCTGATTCGGGTCCTGGGAGTCCACCAAAAGTATCTCACAATCTCATGCACTGACAACCTTTGTCTTCTATCGTGAGCATCACCAATTGACTCCAGGGAAATGGAAGCAACCCCCTTTGTTCTAGTGCAGGAGTTCAGCAAGTTAGCATTTAACCCTTCCATTATTTTATTACCTCTGAGCTGCAAACACACCTTTGGAGAACCTTCTCTGTTTACATGGAGGATGACCAGAAGAATCCTTTGCAAAGTGAGCTGCTTCATGGTCATGGGAGCACACCCAGATTTTGATTAATCTTTGGTGTGAGGCCAGCAAAACAATGGACTTTAGTAAAAGTACCAGGAGTGACCATGCAGACCAGCAAATAGCGAAGAAGTTAGCAGGATCGGAAATCTACCGGACTGGTGATCAGTGGAGGGAGTGGATTAAGCAGCTCAAGACCGAGTACTGGAAAACCAGGGACCAGAACTGCACCTCGGGCAACTCACTGACATCATGTCTTTTTATGAGGAGTTTGGCTGGTTGCTGGGTACAGAGCCAATCATGGTGCATGATGACTTGGTGAGCCGTGATGGGGCCCTGCTGGCCCCAGAATCCAGCTTGGGGATTGATAGGAGCCAGCAGCAGGTGCCAAGTGAGGCCAGCGAGGTGACTGTTGTTGAAACCAGTCCCAAAGGAAGCTTTACTGTAGGGGCAGCACATCCTGGGGCCATATTTGGAGGAGCTTCTTGATGCCCCACCTGAGGAATGGCCTGCAGTGGAACTGGCAGTGGATGTGAAACTGATAGAAGCCACCCCAGAGCCTGGTAAGTTTCAGGCTCTATTTTAATGTTTATTAATATAGGAATAGAAGGGATTTCTGTTCTATGAACCAACGCAAAAATTACTGGAGCAGTATGCCAGTGGCTTGTTTCCCACCCTCTCTCCCCAACCATCAGAATGGTGACTGGGAAATGCAAACAGTAAAAAAAAACAAAAACAAAAAAACCCTTGAAAGTGAATTTTTACTGGAAAGGAGCAGAATTTTGCTAGGGCATTCCTATTTCTTAAAAGTAATAACCTTACATTACCATGCCTCTAAGCACATTGCTCTGTAATCACTCAACAACAGTGTAAGGAACCTGCTGGAAATAGTGAACTGTTGATGGGGGTGGAAGGGCGGGGTGAGGAGGAAATGTGTTCCATTTACAAATCTAGCCCATTTCAGTTAACTGCAGTCCATAGGTGACAAAAACATTTGTCCCAAGTACGACTTGGGTTTTAAACGTTGTCCAGTTATGTGCTGGGAGATGGGGGGAAGAGGGTAAGGAGGGTGACAGTGGAGGTCTGTGTTTACATGAAGTCATAATAGGCTGAGCATGTGGAAGCTAATGCAGCATTCTATTGAATCTCTCATGAATTCTGACCCAATCCTGGGTGCTGATAGCTGCAAACCGTTCCTGTAGCAGGAACTCCAGATAGGTAGGCACATTTCGGGGAAGGGCATATTTTGCTGGGCCACCTTGGTAGCTGCCCAGCCCACTTCACTTGAGGATGTGCTGTTTAGTCACTGTACATTTGAATACTTTGGTTGCATACACTGCTGGTTTCCTACTGGCAGCTTGGAATAACATCTCCCTTTGCACAGCACCACAAGAACTGTTACATCCTCCAAAATGCAGAAGGCCTAAAATGATAGTAAAATCCTTTCGTAGCATGGTCAGATTGCCCCACAAACCCAAGTTGTTCTGCAATTTATTTATTTTTTGGGGGTGGGGGGTGGAGGGGTTAAACTTGCCGTTGTCTTTGCACTTCTTTTGCTGCCAGTAACCCAGGTGTGTCCAGGGAGCTTCTGTGGTCTGAAGCATCCCTCTCACAATATACTGAAGTTCAGTCTGGGAAAGTAACATTTTATGTCCTTGAAATTCCACAAGGATTTTTTCTGTGCTCCTGCATGGAGCTCTTTGAGACAATAACCCTCTGTGTCTTGTCCTGTTCCAGGCTCCTTGATCTCTACAGCCTGCAGCACCTCCACAGCCACCACACTGCAGCAGGAGCCTTGATCGATGAACTTTCACGGACAATTCCAATATGAAGCATTTCTCCGATGAACTTATGGCTGAAGTTCTGGACAGGGCCTAGAAGCAGGACCAATACCAAAAACAGAGGGACTTGTGGCTAGAGGAAAGTTATGGCAAGAGGAGAGACTCAGAATGGCTGCACGGATTGAGAACAGGGTTTCAGCACAGGAGCAGGCACTTGTTTCACAGTTCCTGGAACAGGAATGGCAGCTAAGGGAGGATGACAGAGCTCATCAGAAAGAACAATCTGAGCAGGTGCTATCAATAATGTCCACAAGAGTACTGGCTTCTGCTGCATCACCCACACCACGGCCTGAGTCCCCTCTGTGATACCCTGTGCTGAAGTCCAGAAACAGCTTGGGCCACTCCATGACTGAGTGGCCTATCCAGTCAGCCCCTCTGAGCAACTGGGCAGGGCATCTTTGCTCCATGAAGTCCTCCATGTCGACCCCCAGCCCAGTGGTTCCTTCCACCCCACTTCCTCAGTGCCAAGTGTGCAGCAAATGTGGAAGAAAAGGAAAGGAGAACAGCAGGCCAGGGGACATACAACAGTAGGGAATTTCTGTCTTGAACATAGTTTCACTGTTTGTGTTTGTTCATGCACTTTTTTGTCAGGTTTTGTCGTGACAGGTGTTTTGGTGTGGTAATGGCAGCTGGCTGCCAGGTAATGGGTTAATGTTATACTTTTCTAAGTCATGTTTATAAATAAAGCTTTTTATTTGATCAAGAAAGTTTATTGATATCGCTTCATCACATCATACAATAAAGGTAAACACATGATCAGGGACAATTAGGAATTAGTATGCAAACACTATTCCTTGGTACATAGATTGCATCAATCCATACATCAATTGCTTCCTTACATCAACCCATACTGTGAATCAAGCACCCCCACAGCGTCCTATTTGATAAGTGGTGAGGTCATTCATAAACACATTGCATGGCAATCAATCCCCCAACAATCCACAATCAATCAGCCCTTTCCCCCTCCCCCCACAAGCACATTCATAAAGGTACTATTTCCCCTCTTCCATTGGCCCATGCAAGTCCAAGTCCATAATCATAGAATCATAGGACTGGAAGGGACCTCAAGAGGTCATCTAGTCCAGTCCCCCGCACTCATGGCAGGACTAAGTATTATCTAGACCAGTTGTTCTCAACCCTGGGGGGCTGCAAGCAGGTTTGAGGGGGGTCCACCAAGCATGGCTGGCATTAGATTTGCTAGGGCCCAGGGCAGAAAGTCGGAGTCCCGCTAGGCGGGACTGCAGCCTGGGGCCCTGAGCCCTGCCACCTGCGGCTGAAGCCGAAGCCTGAGCAACTTAGCTTCATGATGCCCCCTATGGTGTGGGGCATCAGGCAATTGCCCTCCTTGATACCCCCTAACACCAGCCCTGGCTTTTATATGCAGAAAATAGTTGTTGTGGCACAGCTGGGCTGTGGAATTTTTATAGCATGTTGGGGGAAGAGGGGGGGCCGAGAAAGAAAAAGGTTGAGAATCCCTAATCTAGACCATCTCTGACAGGTGTTTGTCTAACCTGCTCTTAAAAATTTCCAATGATGGAGATTCCACAACCTCCCTAGGCAATTTCTTCCACTGCTTAACCACCCTGACAGTTAGGATGTTTTTCTTAATATCCAACCTAAATCTCCCTTGCTGCAATTTAAGTCCATTGCTTCTTGTCCTATCCTCAGAGGTTAAGAAGAACAATTTTTCTCCCTCCTCCTTGTAACAACCTTTTATGTACTTGAAAACTGTTATCATGTTCCTGCTCAGTCTCCTCTTTTCCAGACTTACAAAGCCATTTTTTTCAATCTTCCCTCATGGGTCATGTTTTCTAGTCCTTTAATCATTTTTGTTGCTCTTCTCTGGATTTGCTCCAATTTGTCCACATCTTCCTGAAATGAGGCATCCAGAACTGGACATAATACTCAGTGTGGAGTAGAGCAGAATAATTACTTATTGTGTCTTGCTTACAAGACTCCTGCTAATACAGCCCAGAATGATGTTTGCATTTTTTGCAACAGTGTTTTGCAACTCTTGACTCATATTTAGCCACTATGACCCCCAGATCTCTTTCCGCAGTACTCCTTCCTAAGCAGTCATTTCTCATTTTGTATGTGTGCAACTGATTGTTCCTTCCTAAGTGGAGTACTTTGCATTTGTCCTTATTGGGAGCATAAAGCAGCCCTGACTTCTGTTGCCTGGGTGTATCCAGCTTCAGTGCCCTTTCTGGCTGAGGGTACCAATTCAGTGGCCACTCGCTGTCATAGGTCCATTCAGGGGGAAATGGCTCACCTCCGGCTTCACAAATATTGAGAAGAGCACAGCAAGCCACAGTAATGTGCACTACATTAATGACACTGGAATCCAAATGGGTCTGTAGACATCTCCAATGGAATTTCAGTCTGCCACAAGCATATTCAAAACCATTCCACACCTGCTGAGAGTGTAATTAAACCATCTTTTGCCATGGCCTCTGATATCAGGGTAAGGTGAGGGTAAGCCAAGGCAAAAGGAGATACGCGGGATCCCTGGAATGCAGTGGGGACAGAAACACCAATGTCATTTGGTGGGAATAATGTTCCAGCCTATCCATGAATGTAGGCTCCCGATTGGCTAAAAACCATGACATCATGACCTTTTCCAGTGCAAACTATGTTGATATTCATAAATCAAACTCTGGCCCATGAGGCCCTACATAAACAATGTTGTACCCTCTGTGGTTTATGTACTCGTGCTCCTAGAGGAGGGCAAACTATGGGCACAAGTCCTATTAAGGCCCCTGCGCAGTTTGGCAATCCCATTCTCTCAAGGGAAGCAATTACTTCAGCAATATTCTAAACCTGCCATCTTGGGGCAAACCAGAGACTTCGTTCCCTCAGAAACCTCTGCCACCACTTTCCCCACAGTCAACATTCCAACACCAAACAGGTTGGCAACAGAACTGTAGCAGTCAGAGATAGCCAGCTTCCAAATGGCTATAGCAACTTGCTTCAGGACCGGCATGACTGCCTCCATGTGCGTGTCTTTACATTGGAGAGTCAGGAGAAGCTGCTCACAAACCTCCAGAAATGTAGCTTTCTTCATGCGAAAGTTCTGGTCTCACTGCTGGTCATCCCAGGTCTTCAAGATGATGTGGTCCCACCAGTGTGTGCCTTTGGCCCTACTCCAGAATCACCAGTCTACATAGGAGGTATCAAGGGCTGTACTGAGTGTTATGAGCAGCATCAGCCAGTTTGAGTCTTCTGTGTCTGTGTCCTCCTGCTCCATCATAAGCTCTGTCGGGTGCCTTTGGTGAGTCAGAAAATGTTGCCAAAATGTCCAGCATCATCTCTTGGAAGCTCTGCCCATTTCCTAAAACAGGCATGAAAGCACAATCCAGAAACAGGGTAACAAGCCTTTTGATTGTGGGGGAGGGGAATAGATGTGGTATATCTCACTTTTAGCAAGGCTTTTGTGACACGCTTGCTTGACCATCTCATAAACAAACTAGACAAATATAGCCTAGATGAACCTTCTGTAAGCTGGGTACACAACTGATTGTAAAAGTGCACTTAGAGCAGAGTCCTGCAGGGATCTAGTTCTATTCAACATCTTCATAAATGATTTGGATAATGGCACAGAGAGTACATTTATAAAGTTTGCAGGTGATACCAAGCTGGGAGGGGTTGCAAGCGCTTTGGAGAACAGGCTTAGACTTCAAAACGATCTTGACAAACTGGAGAAAGGGTCTGAAATAAATGAAATTCAATAAGGAGAAATGCAAGATATTGTACGTAGGAAGGAATAATCAGTTGCACAAATACAAAATGGGAAATGTCTGCCTAGGAAGGAGTACTGCAAAAAAGAATCTGGTGGTTGTAGTGGATTACAAACTAAATGTGATTCAACGATGTAATAGTGGTGCAAAAAAAGAAAACATCATTCTGGGATGTATTATTAGGATTGTTGTAAGCAAGACATGAGAAGTAATTCTTCCATACTACTCAGCACTGATAAAGTCTCAGGTGGAGTACTGTGTCCACTTCTGGGCACCACACTTTGGGAAAACTGTAGAAAAATTGAAGAAAGTCAAAAGGAGAGCAACAAAACGATTAAACCTCTAGAATACGTGACCTACAAAGAAAGATTGAAAAAAATGGGTTTGCTTAGCCTGGAGAAGAAAAGACTAATGGGGGACTTGATAGTCTTCAAGTATATAAAAGGTTGTTATAAAGAGGAGAATGATAAACTGTTCTACTTAACCACTGAGAAGAGGATAAGAAGTAATGGGCTGAATCAAGGGAGATTTAGGTTAGACATTAGGGAAAAAACTTCCTAACAGTAGGGGCAGTTAAGCACTGGAACAAATTACCTAGGGAGGTTTTGGAATTTCCATTGTTGGAGGTTTTTAAGAACAAGTTAGACAAATGCCTGTCAGGGATGGTCTAGAAGATTATTCTTAATCCTGCCTCAGTGCAGGAGACTGGACTAGATGACTTATGAAGGTCCCCTCCAGTCATATGGCACCTCCTCCATATTATCGTCTCTGATTGCTGGCAGCACGGAGACCAAAATGACCTCATGGCAGGATGTGTTGGCAGGCTGTTCAAACTTCCTGTAATGTGCAGGGTGGACAGTCGAGTTTTTCCACATTGCATCATGATCAAAGGGCTAGAGTGGTCACATTTCAGGAGGCATTAGGGAATCTGGGAAATAGCTGGTTTGACTTGTGGCTGCTTACTGCAGTGTGAACGCCAGAGCCCCGTCTTCCGAGCTCAGGCTAGAAAATTCTTTACCTGGGGTTGCCCAGCCATGTAGATGCTCAAGCATTGGGTTCTCTAACATAGGGTCCATTGATCGGGTCCCACTAACCCTGGGCTTACATTGCAGGGTAGACATACCCATCAGACCATTCTGCCTTGCTGCTCAGGACAAGTTATCTGTGGCGGTGGATGTTATGGCACTTGGAAGCCCCATAGCTGCAGAAGCTCACTGATGTTGTCAGCGAATCTACTTGTATATCTGGTAATTGTCATTCTTTGCCACATCCTTTTAACTAGGAGATAATATAAGAAAAGGGAGGTATTTGAGAGCGTTTGCAGTTTGGATCTGGCAGCCATTTAAACATTTTGCCTTCAGCTTCATATTTTTAAACATTCCATAAATTCCCATGAATAACTAAACTGAGTTCTGGAGTTACCAGAGTCTGGAGAGCACTGCAAACTACTGAGATGTATGGCAATGAAGGGTTAAAACCAGTGTTCATCATTGCAAGGCCCGCGAGCCAATGGCGGCTCCCGTCGGCCCTAAGTGTGGCTCCCTAAGTTCCCTTTAAGCTGCGCGACCACACAGCAGGCTATAAATAGCCGCACAGCAGCTCTAAAGGGTCTCGCATCAGTGACCTGGAGAGGAGGGAGGTAGGGGTGAGTGGGAACTGGGGAAGGGAGCAAGTTGGGGCTTGCAGGGCTGCTGTGGGCCTCTCTCCCGGCCCTGGAACTCCCTGCTGCCAGCAGGGGGTAGAGAGGCCCCTTCCCCGGAGCTCCCGTGCTGCCTGCCCGCAGGAGGGACAGAGGACCCCTTCCCCCGGAGCTCTGTGCCAGAAGGGAGAGGGCTGGGGGGAGTCCTCTGGCCCCAGCCCCAGGGCAGCCTGCCTGCACGCCAAACTCCTCATCCTCAGCCCCACCCCAGAGCCCGCACCCCCAGGTAGAGCTCTCACCCTCCCCCCTGCGTCCCAACCCTATGCCCCAGCCCTGAGCCCCCTCCTGCATCCCAAACTCCTCATCCCCAGCTCCACCCTAGAGCCCTCACCCCCAGCCAGAGTCCTCACCCCCACACCCCACCCTCTGCCTTACCCTGGGCCACCTCCCACACTCCGAACCCCTCGGCCCCACCCCATTTGGCTCTCACATTGAAGGTTTTTTGCCAAAGTGGCCTCCACTTCAAAAATAGTGAAGAACACTAGTTTAAACCAATTTTAAAGTCATTGGGCCAGATTTACCGGTCACCATTGTTGTAACTTAATTGATTTCAATGAACTTTTGCCCACTGACAATAGTGGTGAACTTGGCCCGTGATATGCAATGCCCAGAGGACCCAAGCCAAGTTCTCTGGAGTCAGGGGCTCTGATAGGAGTTGAATGAGACTCAGAATGACGAGCTGGTTTCATGCATCAGCATAGTATCTGAAACCCACATTCTGTATTAATCAGGCAATCTGAGCTGTGACACAAGGTGATGGAAATGAAGAAACCTGTGAACCTTTCTGCTTTCTCTCCTCGTACCATGCTCCAGACTCATCAGAATTGTCAGCAACAAGAGCTGTCCCACTGTGCCTCAGGCCCAGAAGAGAAGATGCAGCTGAAAGCATCCAGTACTGCAATGCTTGCATTTAAATCCCTTTCAACAATGGCAATCCCTTTGTGTACTGGTTGGGAATGTGGGTGCATGGACTGAGAGACAGCCCCAGGAATAGTTTATTACTGGAGATATCAAATGCTGAGCTACAAACACTGACCAGTGTGAAACCCTGTTCAAAAGTACTCCACAATCTGACATAGTGCCAGCCTGTTTCAGGAGGGATAAAAGAGAGAAAGAAGCAGCACAGATATAGAAGATCAAATAATTGCCTTTTAACGACAGTGATTATACATTAACTACACAATAATGAATTTATTGTTGGGCTCTGGGTATCTCTAAGAACAACTAACCATGGAATGGCTTACCAGCTGCAGTAATACATTCATAATCACATGGGGTCTTTAAATTGAGATTGAAGGAAAGAGATGCTCTGGTTCACCCACACGTAATTGGGCGTGATAATGCACACTTGTATAGTAGGGAAGAATAACTTGCCCCATTGCAGGAATCATTGGGTAAAATTTTATGGCCTGTGTAATGCAGGATGTCAAACTAGGTGATCACATTGGTCTTAAAAATCTAAGAATCTGTGTTCTTTCTCTAAAAGGTTTTAGGCAACTAGCTGCTTAGAGAAGCTCATGAAAGAGGAATGAATCATTTAAAAAACAAATATTATGAGTGTTTGCTTTTTGTCTGCAGCATCTGGGCTCTTACTAGCTCCATCAAATATGAGTTTTACCGCAAAATACTTGTATGGTATTTAATTTCCTCCTGTTCTCTCTGGGCATGGAAGATGGATGTTATTGTGAATCAGATCATTTACAACCTGCTTCAGAATAGTTCTGTGAAGTCAGTGTGTATCCTTAATGCCAACAAACAAACACACACACACAAACAAACCAAAAGCCCTTCTTTAACCATTTGAGGGTTAGCTATAGATCATATTACACTAATACATCTCAAATTGCTGTCATAACAATGTCCTATACTATGCAAAAGTGCCCACAGCCATTTCCATGTTTTCCTACAGTAACTTGATAGTAGCAGCACTTTCATTGTCATCAGTTGCAATGATTTCTAGTCATCTAGATACAACAATAGGGTTACCATACGTCCGGATTTTCCCGGACATGTCCGGCTTTTTGGGACTCAAATCCCCGTCCGGGGGGAAATCCCAAAAAGCCGAACATGTCCGGGAAAATCCGGCGCCGCTGGGCCGGGGCCGGGGGCCGGCGGTGCCGGGCGGCCGGGGCCAGGGGTGCGCTGGGCCGGGGGCCGGCAGTGCTGGGCCGGGGGTGCTGGGCCGGGGCCGCGCTGGGCCGGGGGCAGGCGCCGGGCCGGGGGCCGGCAGTGCTGGGCCGGGGGCCGGCGGTGCTGGCCCGGGGCCGGCACCCCAGGGCCCGAGCCGAGCCAGGCTGGAGGGGCCGGGGCCGGCCGCCGGAGGGGACCAGACTGAGCCGCGCCTCCTCCCCCCACCCCCCCCAGCTTACCTGCTGCCTGCTTCCTGCTTCAGGCTTCCCGCGAATCAAATGTTCGCGGGAAGCAGGGGAGGGGGCGGAGTTGGGGCGGGGACTTTGGGGAAGGGGTGGAGTTGGGGCGGGGGCGGGGCTGGGGGCGGGGCCGGGGCTCCGTGGAGTGTCCTCTTTTTGGACACTCAAAATATGGTAACCCTATACAACAATTATTTGTATGAAAATAATTTGCCACCATTCTATCTTCTCCTCTTTGCTCTTAAGAGGTATTTATCTCAAAAGTTTGAGCTATCTAGTAATCATAGTTATAGCGTGTTGAGCACTATAGTATTTAGGTTCCTGAACAAAGCAAGGAGGCACAAACCTTAACCAAAAATGGGCTGTGTTCTCAGCTTTCTGGTGTTCAGTCTCTCTCTGTGTACAGCAGGTAAAAATTGCATTCTGTGTGTTGTGGCACTAGCTGATCTGAATGCATAGTTGCATAGATTCCCTCCAAAGTGGCAGTATATCTGTGCATTAGCGTCTTCTGTCATTTTTGGAAGGAATGCTATTTAAGCCGCATTTTTAAATGTGACACATTAAGCGGCACCAGCCAAATAAAATGCACCTACAGCTGATGTGTCTACAAACCCTACATTTGGTCATGTAAACCATTTAACTTCTCAGGTAAACAGCTACTCACCCAAATGAAAACGTGATCTGTTCAGGCAGTTATGGGATTTTACATATTCACCGAGTCCATGGGCATTTTTTCCTGGTTGAAACGTACATAGGTACATTTGAAAATTTGGTCTTATGAAAGATCTCATCTCTCAGGTACCTTCAGATAATCCCTGTGCACAGCCTGTTTGCCAAGGGTGAAGGCTTAAAATGTGTCCCATAGTAATTATCTTGTAGTGTCAGGGTAATTTTCAAGGACCTGAGCAAAGCAGAATAACAAGATAACAATTACTAGAGAATGGGGGAATGAGTCAGAGAAAATAAGAACTGCCCTCGATCTTTGCTCAAAACTAACCACCCAAAGTTATGAGATTTGAAAAAGTTTGGTCATGCCATCTCTCTCCCTAGACATATATCCCACCTCAGCATTTCCTCATTCTGATGGGAACCAGCAGCAGATGTACTGAAATATCACAAAATGCTATTTTTGTGTTAGTTCCAGTCTGAGAACAATCAGTAAATGCTGCAAATTTGGTATGATTTCCAGCCCAGCTTCTAAAGCTTACGTTTGAGTAAGTGTGAAGGAGTATCCAAACTGCTTAACCTTTGGAAATTTGTGCATTTCTTATCATTTTACTTGATAGTTTCAGAAGCAATGCAGGCTGCATGCTAACCGTTATTGTATCCATACAAATATAAAGCTAAATTTACAAAATGGGGCTTGTTAGCCATGCGTGCAAAATTTGTGCTTGCAACTATTTTATGTGCAAATATCTGTGGTTGCAGGTACATGCAATGGGCTATTTAGATGTATGCATGTGCAAAAATGCTTGCATGTGACTTTGTACAGGAACATGCATTTGGATGGAGACTTTATGGGCTCAGCTTTGCCGTCAATATTTGGCCCATTGGGGCTTATCTATGGCTTTCACCAGTAAGTTAAGGAATGTTTAAATATGTCTGTCCTAGACTCATAGACTCATAGACTTTAAGGTCAGAAGGGACCAATATGGTCATCTAGTCTGACCTCCCGCATGATGCAGGCCACAAAAGCTGACCCACCCACAACAGAATCTTCCAGCCTGCGACCCCTGCCCTATGCTGCGGAGGAAGGCGAAAAACCTCCAGGGCCTCTGCCAATCTACCCTGGAGGAAAATTCCTTCCCGACCCCAAATATGGCAATCAGCAGAACCCCGAGCATACAGGCAAGATTCTACAGCCGGACCCTCATTTTACCCGCGATGGCACGTTAATGCCTAATTGACTAAAATCACGTTATCCCTTCAAACCATTCCCTCCATAAACTTATCAAGCCTAATCTTGAAGCCAGAAAGGTCTTTCGCCCCTAAGTCCTGTAACTTAGTTTAAAAGTTGTTTTGAAAGTTCTGTTATGACTCATTTGACACAATTTATTTCAGATTCCCAACAACAGAATGCACTGGTAGCAAAAAAGCTGCAGCTGTTTCTTTAACATTAAAAAAAAAAACAAAAAAACAATTGTGCGTTCTTGTTTGGCTGCCAAATACAATTATGTCCTCTTGTCCTTCTGCTTAAGACACTTTGGATGCTAATTTGACTAAATTAGCACGAGCTGCAGTGACTGCACCATCTTCTTTACACAAAACACAGAGGAAACTAAAATTTGTTTGTTGTCTTTTGTTAGTTTTAACTCCCCTTCTCCAATACATTAAGTAGCTGTGAGAAACACTGGGGTTTAATTTGTAGAAATCTAGCCTCAATATTAAAAATATGTTTGTCTCCCTCATATAGAACATGAATCTTTAATTTCTTCGAAGATCCATCTGTGACTGGACCTGTATTCTGCTGGTTACTGATGGTCCTAAACAATCAAAAAGAATCTTCCTTAGACACTGAAGAGACACAGCAGCACCCAGCTTTTCAGAATGGTTAAAAGAACTGTCTAACACAGCTCTAAAGGAGAAAAATCAAAATCAGTAAGTGGCATAAATCGGGTTGAACTGACAGATTTGATTCCATTATGCATTCACTAATAGAGCTTAATATCAAAATCCATTCCACCTAATACTCTGCCATTCAGTACTGATATCATTACTTATTTGTCGGGAAGATACTTACATAAAACCAAACACACCCTTTATGTCTTCTTTGTCTGCCCTTTTCTCTGTCCCTCTGTTATGTACTTTTTATGATCCACCAATCATGTGATCAAGCTCTTGGATTCTGTGTAACTCTGCAGGGTGCTTCATTTAATAATGGTCAACATTTACTGCTGCCATTGTATAATAATAATATATTGTGACATGTAATTAATATTGCTTGCTGTTCCATTACTCATATGTTGTAAAATCTCAATAAAAATTAAAGTTCTCACTAGGCAAGCTGTGTAAATATATTAGCTGACTATTTCACGAAAAGGCAGGCTACCTCAACACGAATAAAACTTTGACACTACATACTTTGGAGTGTTTTTTCTGTTTTGCAGGGAAGTCTCGATTTTTCAACCCACTGACGTAGGCTACAGTCAACTGTGGCTGATCTAAAAAATGCAACAGATAAGATAGCAATATACCAGCAGGGCCAAATGCTGAGAACCTTATGCAATGAAGTGCCTGAATATGATCCCAGTAAAAATTGAGTAAAGACGTCAGTGTTTGACTTATGATAAGGACGTTGTTCACCACCACTTCATTGGGTGCCTTCCGTTCTTTTCATGTTCTTTTATTTTCTGAACCAAATCTGAATTAGAAGAAGAAAGCTACTATTACCCTGTAGCGGGGTGGTAACCCCGCTCCAGTCCAGAGGGGGCTGTGGCTGGAGAAAGCAGCTTTTAGGCTGAGCTGATTGGGGGAAGTGGCTGCAGCTGGGGCAAGCTAGAGATAGCGTACCTGACTGGGGCTGGGGACAGGCTGAGGAGCTGGGGAGCTCCAGCCTGGATAGCCCCAGGCTGCGGCCTAGCGGAAGGCTAAGGGGTACTGGGGGTTGCAGAGGGCAGCCCAGGGCTAGGCTAAGGCAGCAGGTCCAAACCCTCCTTGCCAGTGATGAGTGGCCTATACTGCAGTCTGCCCCAGGGAGTGGGGGCTAGTTGGTGACTGGCAGTGGCCTAGTGCTGAGGCAAGGTGGGGATAGTGGGTGGGGGTTCCCCTGGGAGGGGAGACCTAGCGTGTGGGTACTGCCAGGGGGCAGCACCCAGAGCAAGGGGCACCGGGGTCCTGGGAGGGACACGGGAGCCGCGAAGGAGAGGACAGGTGGATCACCGGCCTGCAGAGGGCGCTCCAGAGGCTGGAGATCTAATTCCCTGGCTGACCAGCAGGTGGCGCCGCAGGGGTGAGTCTGCCTTCTTACATACCCATTTAAGTTAACCATTGTATGTTGTGGCTTAAGCCTTCATGGTAAAATTTTCCAATTTAGATGCTTAAAGTTATGCTTCTGAATCTATATATAGGCATGTAAATAAGTTGCTGAATTTTCAGAGGTGCTGATTACCTGTAATTCCCATTTACTTTAATGGAGCTCAGCACTTCTGATAATTAGGCCATTCATTTAGGTACGGAAATATGTATTTGAGTGCATAATATTAAACTTTGAAAACTTTGTTCTTAGCTTTTGAGGAAGAATGATTGATAAAAGAGCTCTCCATCTTCCTCAATAACAGTGGATAATTCCTCTCCACTTAAAATCTGTCTGCTCATTGGCAAAGACATATTGAAACACCCAACAATTATACTTATTGTAGGTGAGGGGTGTGTGTGTGTGTGTGTGTGTGTGTGTGGTGAGGAGACATAGGAGAGAAAGTTCACAATTTAGATTAAGTGTGGCTATGATCAGAAAAGCATAGGAGTGACTTACTTATTCAACAGAGCTGTTCTATATGTATATGCAGTGGCCTATCTGTTTAACTTAGTGACAGTTATATTTTAACTACTTGTTACACCTGTAAGCACTGCAGAGCCAGCCCAGCTATTGGAGAGTAAAGTGGCTTCTATTCTGACTCCTGCATCATCAACAGAATTGATACGTTCCAGCTGCAGAATCTTTATCTCTGGTGATAATGAGGCAGAAAGAACAGCTTGACTTTGGGTGAATTTGCAGCACAGGAAGAATTAGGGCTAGTCTACATGGGAAAATTATACTGGCATAAGAACATAAGAGCTACCATAGTCCATCTTTCCCAGTATCCTTATCTCTTACAGTGGCCCATACCAGAGCTTCAGGGGGACTGTACAGAACAGGGCAATTTTGGAATGATCTCTCCCTGTCTTCCACTCCTGGCTTCTGATAAGGTTTAGGGTTGCTGCAACCATGGGGTTGCATCCCTGACCATCTTGGCTAATAGTCATTGACAAACCTAGCCTCCATGAACTTGTCCAGTTCTTGTTCTTTTCTTTTTTTAAATCCAGTAATACTTTGTGCCATCACAACAGCCCATAGCAATGAGTTGAACCGGTTAGTTGTGCACTGAGTGAAGAAGTATTTCCTCTTGTTTGTATTAAACGTGCTGCCTATTAATTTCATTGGATGACCCCTGGTTTTTGTATTGCATGACAGAGTAAATAACTCTTCTCTAGTCACTTTTTCCACACCATTCTTGATTTTATAGACCTCTAGCGTATTCCCCCTTAGTTTCTAAGTTGAACAGTCCTAATTTTTTTACTCTCTTCTCATATGAGAGCATTTTTGTTGCCCTTTCCAGTTCCATTGTATTCTTTTTGAGATGGGGCAACCAGACCCAGACATGGTATTCAAGGTGTGGATGCATTACGGATTTATATAGTGGAATTATGATCTTTTTCTGGTATAACCCCTTTGGGGTTTAGAGAGCGTGGCCCCTTTAAATCTTTGCGTTCAGGGGTGGAAGGCTGATTTTTCCAGGAAGAGGAACTTCTGTTTGGTGGGTGGCGGGAGTGTAGAGAGAGTGAGAAGGTGTGCGTGTGGGTGTGTGTGTGTTTGGAGCTCCAGGCAGAAGACCTACAGCAAGCAGGCCCTCACATAGGGAAGCAGCTGAGAACCTGCCTGAAGCCTGGAGAGACAGAGCAACCGACCTGGGATGCCCCAGGACAGGGGCCAGGAAGAGCACTGTGCCAAGGAGAAATCACCCGAGAAGGACAAACCGAAGCTGGACAAAGTATCACTGCTGCCCAGAGCTGTATGGGGCTGTGAGTACTGGGGCTTATGACTCTGTATTTGGAATAAGGAGGGAGGCTGTGGCTAGTTAAGTGGGGAGATTGTTGCTCTGTGTGGGTTTGCAGAGAGCATCGGAAGAAGGCGCCAGAGGGGTATGTTGGGGAAAGTTTACTGGCACCAAAGATGACCAGGAGTACCCAAGACTCATTGCTAGACTGGAACTCTGCCCAGGACTCCTGAATTCGGAGTGCAGATGCTTTGCTTGGTCTCTGCCCTTTCAGACTGAAGTACCGTTGGCCCTGCAGGGCCTTGTGTTGAATGTAACCCTGTTTTACTGCTCCCCTTATCTTCCCCCTGTTTTTCTCCAATCATCCCTCAGTGATTAAATATTTCCTTTTTTATATCCATTGTACTTTTCCTGTGGGTGAGTGTGTTCACTCTGGGGGGTTTGGAACAGGCGCCCCTGGGGCGGAAGGGACTTTCCCGGCTGCGTTCCTGCGCACGTCTTTTCTTGGCCAGAGCTGCTTGCAGAGGAGACTCCATCTTGGCCACTAAAGTTACACTGTCTTATTTTTTATCCCTTTCCTATTATTTCCTAGCATACGGTTAGCATTTTTTACTGCTGCTGTGCATTGAGTGGAAGTTTTCAGAGAACTATCCATGATGACTCGAAGATCTTTCTTAGGTGACAATTTGGAACCCATCATTGTATAAACTATGGTGCGAATTTAAACCACTATAGTTAACTGGTATAACTCCCTGTGTGGACACTTTTATTCTGGAATAAGAGTTTCCATACAAGAAGTTATACCAATACAACAATAGTGGTTTAATTATACTGGTACAATAATACCCATATAACTAGTAAAACTTCCATGTAGACAAGCCCTTAGAAACAAACAAAACCAAAACCAAACCAGAACAAAAACAAAACATACCCCACCTTTTTTCACTTATAAATTGACATAATGTGATCTGGATTGAGAAACAGTGAACATGAAATTCAACGAAGGCTTAAAAAAAAAAAAAACCCAACAGAGCCACTTTTTAGATTATAGTAGGCACATTCCCTCTTCACTCTTCTATAGTAGTGCTATTTGGACCCCTTCCTGGTGTAAATCGGCATGGGGCCATTTGATTTCAGTGGAGCTAAACTAGTTTACAGCATCTTAGGATCCAGGCCTTTGTCTTTTCCAACTCAGGTTACAATAGGGTTGAATGATGAGATGACACAAATCTAATTTTCTATCCACAAATGAATTTTTTGGGTTAATCATCCATGATGGTCTTGCATCATTTTTTAATAAATTGCTGATAACCAAGCCGTTTGGTTAATTCAAAACTACCTGCCTACAGTATAAATCAATAGCGTGCAAGCCAAAAAAGGGAAAGACTCAAGAAATGTCAGTTTCTGAAGGATCTATCCAAGTTACCAGACACATCAGAAATAAACACTGCTTTATCAGAATGGCTGTTCATTATACATTGGCCTTCAAAGGCAGTTGAACTATTTTTATTCTCTGTACTCTATTTGCACTCTCCACTGGACAAATGTTAGGACTATGCTGGATGCTTACTCATATGCCACTTGGGCGCAGCTCCAGTGGGAACAGCAAACAAGTAGTTACTCTTGTGGATGAAAATGCTTAGCAAAGGGAAAAAAAACCCAAAGGTTTTTTGTTACAAAGAACCTATTTTTGTTTTATCATCCAAGAAGTGGGGAGGTCTGTATAATAGACATAGTATTCTTGCCATGTGGGATAAAGTGTTTTTAGAGCTATTATTATTAATTGTAAGTATTACAGTGGCACCTAGATTCCCCAGCTGAAATCGGATTCCCATTATGGTAGACACTGCACATACACATATAGTAAGAGGCTGTTCCTGCCCCCGAAAAGCTTACAATAATCTATTTTACTACATTCTTTAATTTATATTATGTTATTAATGATGTCAGCAAGCCTACAGCATTGGATCAGTGCCTATTTATTATTTTAAATTGAAATAAATACAATAAAACTCTAAAACTATTTTTAAACTGACACTTTGAAGTACAACCCCATTTAACTCAACTCTGTTCACACAAAGGCTGAGGAAGACAATGAATGAGAATTTGGTATCTGAATGCCCTATACAATGTTGAAAGTCTCAATCTAAGTCTCTAGATATGCTGTGGTTATCTGGCCAGCTAGAATTACAGTAAAGCTATGAAGCACATTTGACACACTCTTGATTGGGTACTCAAAGACTGGCTGTCACTGGGCAAACTGGCCCTACAGGGGGGTTAACTGTGTTTTTGCCAGATTTGGCTTGCCTCCCTAAGGCAATGAGTGAAGTCATTTGACAAAGGGTCAGGTGATGAGGAGCCAGGACTGCTGGGAGGTAAAGAACAGAACTGAGAGAGAAAAATGGGGGAGGTGAAGATGTTTAGGAGCCCAGCCTAGAGGAATGCCAGCCCTTTCTTCTGTAAAAAGAGTGGGAGGGCAGCTCAGAAGAATAGTATTACAGGAAGAGGCCCTGGGAAGGAGTAGCAAGACAGGCTAAGGCTATGGGTGCAGCTGGCCCACTTCTTAGATATTGTTTCATTCACTGTGAATGAAGCTGAATACAGGTTACATTAAACAAACAAAACTTTATTAAACCCTATGTGCTGCTCTTTCCATATGGCTGAGTTGCTTCCATCTTCCTGTGTTTCCTGTTCTCCTGGTGTCCCGTCATTCAATGACTTTCCCTCCAGGGATCATGGGCCCTCTGACTCTAGTTTCACTGATCATGATACATCTTCCTTATTTACAAACATTTTAATGTAAACCTTAAAAACAAGTAATTGATGCCCAGATGCTACCCCATGTCCCTTCAGCCAGAGGTTGCTAAGCCATAGCTGAGTTGGAGTCTCGTCTTTACCACAGACTCTGCTAGTTACATACTTTGGTCTCCTCAACAGGCAACCACACCTAGAGCGATCTATCACTGTCTATCTGTCACCCGTCTTTGAGTCTAGTAAACTAGTTCTTTGTGGAGTCTCAAACCCCTCCCTGTGGGGTTGACCTCCGGATGGTACTGTCTTTCTGTTCTGATTTCTATATTTCTGTAGCCTTTCTCAGGGTGTTGTCTGCTGACTAGTTAGTGCCTCCTGTTCATTTGGATCACTTGGGTCTCTTGCGTAGTCATGTTGTGTGACCTGAGTGCCACTGCATCCCTCATGACTCCTTTAGTCCACTCCTTCTGGTGTCTCTCTAATGGCTGGATCCTCACAGGAGTGCCTGTCTCCAGGGCTGGTAAGTCCTTGATTGACCTGTCATATTATAGTGACTGTCTTCTCTGTTTTCTTGCAGCTCCTCTCAGTGGTATCTCTTGCCTTCTGGCTGCAACAGGTCTTCCCTCACAGGGTTATGGTCCTTCTTCTGATCAGTGCCTGTTCTGGACTTCTTTGGCACTCCTGTGATGTGGTATTTCTGTGTGCCAAAAATGCTAACAAGGGTATACCACTGTTCATCCCTGACAGGGCTTTGCTGGTTCAAGTCCCCCTTTCTGTCTGAGGGATAGAAGGGCTTTAAACAGGGAGTGCTGTTTCTCATTGGAGTGCCCTCACCACTGATCTATGGATTATTCTGATGTAGGGCTCCCTCAGTCTCTCTTGTTCAAGGTGTTCCACTTTGTATAAATAATTAAAGAGTCATGGGAGTAGAAGGACTGGATTCTGGGTCTCCCACTTCCTAGGTGGGTGCTCTAATCACCAGGCTAGAAAGTTATTCTCTTGCTCATGTTCCTCCCCTCACTGCCTCAAACTGACACTTTATTTACACTTCAATGACGCTTAATGACACTTCAACAGTAGACAGAGGGAGCCATGCACCAAAATATCCCTTAGTGCAGTGGTTAGGGCACCCACCTGAGAAATAGCAGTAGGACTTGGATTGGGAATCTTTTACATCCCAAGTGAGCACTCTAACTACTACTGGGCTCCAAGTTCTGAGCAAGGTGCTCCTCCTCACTAATTACTACAAAATGGTATTGGTGCCTAACTCCAAGGGAGGGTTTGCAGCTGAGAACCCCACACAGAAAGAGTTGCCACTTTCCAGCCCAGACTTAAGAAGTGCTGAACTTCCTGAGGGGGTGAGCTTAGGACACATCCTTCTCCTTGGTGTCTCCCATGGGCTAGTTTAGCTTGCTGGCTGTTGTGAATCTCATTCATTAGGTACTTATTTTCCTCCATTCATTGTATAGGAAGCCTCAACCCCCAGCTCAGGCTTCATGAATCCTGCTGTTTTATAGGCACCTGAAAGTTAGATATGGTGATGCTAAGCATCACAACTCCTCAGTTCCTTTGTGACTCTAGCTCTTAGAGGATGTTTCATGCCTCTGGGCATAGTATAACAGTTGCTGCAGCAGGAAAGCGTGTATTCTCTTAACTTGCTGTTTGTTCAGGGGTGCTTTCTGCTCTTTTCCTAAAGAAAATATGTAGGAGAGGCTCTGGCAATGGCCTGGAAACCCAATATGAGTGAGTAGCCAACTAGCATTCACCACTTTTGCCAAAGAGGCCAACAGCACATAAGAGGGTCTGAGGGTTGGTTACGCGCAAGCGGGCAGCTAAGGAGAGGTGTGCAGTGTTCCCAACTTTTGAAACTTTATTGTGATTCTTGCAATATTTGGCATGTCTCTTACATCACCAGCTCTTGCAGTGATGCGATTGTGAGAATCTTAGCTTTCATTTTTTTTAAAGTAAGTTTCTAACCCTCAGACTTCAGAGAAGTTTGAAAATGTGAACCCCAAAGGCTCCAAATCCCAAGGTAAATAAAAAGAACAATAGTTTGTGATTTTTAAATCACACTCCTGATTTTTGGAGCCTGACAAATGATTTCCGTACACTTGGGATTGGCAATATTGTGAGAGGGAGGCTGAAAAGGCAGGGGGTAGAGTTGGCAGATGAGCCTGCTATGTAGATTCCAAGGCCAGAAGGGATCATTTAGTCTGGCCTGCTGTATAACACAGGCCACAGAACTTTTCCAAACTATTTCCTAGAGCAGTTCTTTTAGGAAAAAATGCAATCTTGATTTAAAAATACTTCGTCATGATGGATTCGCCATCACTCTTGGTAAGTCATTCCAGTGGTTAATAACTCTCACTGTGAAAAACATATGCTTTATTTCCAGTTGAAATTTGTCTAGCTTCAATGTCCAGTCATTGGATCATGTTATACTTTTCTCTGCCAGATTGAAGAGGCCATTATTAAATTTTTGTTCCCCATATAGGTACTTATGGACTAATCAAGTTACCCCTTTACCTTATCTTCATTAAGATAAATAGATTGAGTTCCTTGAGTCTATCTCTATAAGGCATGTTTTCTAATCTTTTAATCATTGTTGTGGCTCTTCTCTCAACCTTCTCTTTTTTTATTAACATACTTCTTGAATACTGGGCACCAGAACTGGATACAGTTTCCAGCAGTAGCACACCAGTGCCAATTACAGAGGTAAAATAACCTCTCTACTCCTACTCAAGATTCTCCTGTTTATGAATCCAAGGTCTGAATTAGCCCTTTGGCCATAGCATCGCACTGGGGGCTCATGTTAATCTGATTATCCACCATGACCCCCAAATCTTATTCAAGAGTCACTGCGTCCCTGGGTAGAGTCCCCCATCCTGTAAGCATGCTCTACATTTTGTTCCAGATGTACACATTTACGTTCAGCCATATTAAAAACATATTGTTTGCTTGAGCCCAGCTGACCAAGGGATCCAGATCGCTCTGTATCAGTGGCCTGTCCTCTTCATTATTTACCACTTCCACCATTTATCAATTTTTCTCCCCTAAAAATGTATTGAACCTTGAACCAGACTGAGTACAAGGAGGTCCCTGGTTCCCTCCAAACACATTGCAAATTCCTTTACAATATAGCTCTGAAATGTACTAGCTGTACATATCTAACCTCTTCATAAGAAACACTGCTCAAGACATAAAATGAGGCTAGAAGGGCACTTAAAAGAATTGTAAACACTGTTAAACACTGTGTGTCATTCATGAGGTAACACAATTAAGATAAATTAAAATCACCAGATATGCAGATTGTGTGTGTGTGTGTGTTGCCATTCACAAAGCCTAGAGTTTATCAGGACATCTGAACCGAATTGTTCCTACTAGTGCTTAAATACCCAGAGTCCTGGTTCTGGGATGAACTGAGTGCAGGGAGGACAATGCTGAATTTATGCCATTTCTGCACCTCCCAGTTTCTGGGATTGCCAAGGGATGGTTTGACCCCTCAAAGTAAGTTAGAGCAACTGTAACATCTGCTCTAACTACTCCATGTCTACAGTGGTCCCCCAGAGACCTGTAAGGATCAGATTGCAAGACTGGGGCCTAATTTTGTACCTTGACCTCCTTTCTTGTACCCTGCGAATTAACCCATATCTGCCAGAACTACTTATAAAATCCAAAACGTCTGTGCATCTTTCAAACAGCTGCTGTTTTCTTTACTTTGAAGGAGAGCCTGACAGAAAATTCTTTCATTTTTTCTGCATCAGGAAAAAGCAGTCCTCAACCAGTGACAATTTTAAGTATCATTATTTCATGAACTATAAGCGTTAGAGAAACCAGCTATATCAGCTTAGACCATTGGGATTCTATGTGGGGGGGTGGGGGGGAAGGGTGTATTATAAAAAATATACTGGAAAAACCGTGTGTGTGTGTGTGTGAGAGAGAGAGAGAAAACAATTTATATCTAGCCTTTTGCAGGACATTGGAACCTAGAATCAAAACTCTTTAATATACAGAAAACCTATTTTAAATATCTACATCCAAATATTTCTGTGAATGTGAAGCCTGTAGGTGGTCATTAAAACAACCTGGAGTTAGAAGAGGAGGGATATGGAAAACTATTTCAATAAATATTGTTAAACGCCAAAGTAAAATAGCATGGTATGTGGTGGTATAGAGATTTTATAGGTACTGCCTGGAGATAACTTGCATAACTCACACTGGTGAGTTATGCAAGTGTGAAAAATCGGGATGGGGGTGGGGGATAATGGGCTCCTATATAAGAAAAAGCCCCGAATAACAGGACTGTCCCTATAAAATTGGGACATTTGGTCACCCTAGTTTCAATACTTGTGCACAATGTAGCTCTCCTTCCAATAAAAGCATTATACCCTCCAAACACTATAATTTATTCTATATAACTACAATATTAATGTTTATATTTCTTAAATCCATTTACAGTGTCATTATTTAAAAGCAATTGGCTTCACTTATGGAAGTCATGTGAACAACTTATTCAATTGTAGTTGAACTTGTCTGTTTATCATTTATCTCTCTATGTATTTTTAATGAGTCATCATTGCCTAGATGATAGCTACATGCAATGTATTTTTGAAAATTACAGGGGTGTTTGGATCAGTAGTTTGGTTTGGACACATATCAAACAAATGAATAAAAGATGATGTAAACAATAACAGGCACAAACAATGAGGTATAATCAAAGGTTACATTTTCAAAAGTAACTACTGAATCTGGGTTCTTTGGTTGAGACACCATAAAGAAATCTTTAGTAACATCCTGGCTCCATTGAAGTCACAGGGGGTTTATTAACTTCAGTGGCATCATGATCTCACCCATTAATTTACGTTAGTTGATCAGCACTTTCAGCTGGTGTTTCAAGTTGCACATTCAAAATGGAGACACCCAAAATCACTAGTCACTTTTGAAAATCTCTAATCCAGCGTTTTAGTTATACAACAGCATGCTTACACTTTCTGCAGTAATATAAGGAGAGTTGAATGTAGCTTGTGATTATAAAAACCACTGGAGCACTTTAAAGGGACCATACCATAGCTTAAGGATGACTTCACAGCCCATCAGTTATAATCCATCAACTAAATGGATTTAAAATTATCACGTCAACAGATCCAGCTGACTTCTATCACCAATGGGAAGCTCATTTTCTCTTTTTGGCTTTTAACAGAGTTTTAATTTTAAAAAAAGAGCTTTAGAACCATCTGGCTTATAAACAGAAGCAAATAACACTTCTTCCTGATTGATTATGCAGCATAACCTCAGGTAAGTGTAGTATGACCAATTAATTGAAAATTGCTTTTCATTTTGAATTTGCTCTGGGTTAGCCAGTGATAAATAATTATTTCACCTGGCTCACTTCACATTATACACTCTTCATGCCCAACCCGTTTTTTACAAAAAATAAAACAATTGTTGTCTTTATTAATATTTTTATGTACTGATGCTTGATTCCCCTACTTTAGTTATTCTTTATTTTTGATTTGCACTCATACAGGCAGATGGAAGGCAAAGTATTACATCTACACTTCCTAACTGCCCTCAGGAGTATTCTTTATTGAAAGATGTTCAGAGAACTAAAGGAAACACTTGACTGAACTACACTGGAATAGGTGCCATATCTTGGAGAGGTATGTTGTCTTAGGAAGAACTTTATGAACATGTTAATACTTGAGGCTATGAACCAAAGGGAAGGTATGATTACTGTATATCAGGGATCAGCAACCTTTGGCACATGGCCCATCAGGGAAATCCACTGGCGGGCTGGGAAGGTTTGTTTACCTGCAGTGTCCACAGGCTCGGCCGATCGCAGCTCCCACTGGCTGCGGTTCGCCATTCCAGGCCAATGGGGCTCCGGGAAGCGGTGGCCAGCACATCCCTCGGCCCACACTGCTTCCCGCAGTCCCCATTGGTCTGGAACGGCGAACCGTGGCCAGTGGGAGCTGCGATCGGCCGAGCCTGTGGACACTGCAGGTAAACAAACCATCCCAGCCCGCCAGTGGATTTCCCTGACGGGCCATGTGCCAAAGGTTGCCAATCCCTGCTGTATATACTAGAGCTATACAATATGATCACAATGAAATCTGAAACCACACCAAAGCTGCTTGATTTCAGGTTTTATTACAAACTTGAAATTCACACCAGCATCATTGACAGTGGCATGAATGCTTCAAGGTGATGTGAGCCCATTTTCAAGCAAACCAAGGCCAATTTATGGTTTTGCAATCAATTACAGTAACTCCTCATTTAATGTTATCCCACTTAATCTTGTTTCAATGTTATGTCCCTGCTCAATTAGGGAACATGCTAGTTTAAAGTTGTGTAATGCTCCCTTATAACGTCGTTTAGCTGCCTGCTTGTAAGATTCTGTGAAAGAGCAGTGACTTTACAAGGGAGCATTGCACAAGTTGCTTCTCCGCCTCCTCCCCCTCCCACCCAGCGCTTAGGACTTTCTGTGAGGGAGGGGGAGGAGCGGGGAAGCACTGTGTCTCTGAGCCACCCCCTCCCTCCCAGAAAGTCCTAAGCACCGCCAAACAGCTGTTTAGCAGGGTTTAGGATTTTCTGGGGGGGAGGGGGAGGAGTGGAGACACGGGGCTTCCCTGCTCCTCCCCCTCCCTCCCAGCACTTCGCGCTTAGGACTTTCTGGGAGGGAAGGGCAGGAGCGGGGAAGCCCTGCGTCTCCGCTCCTCCACCTCCCTCCCAGAAAGTCCTAAGACCTGTTTGGCGGCGCTTAGGACTTTGGGGGGGGGGGGGGAGAAGGATGTGGCTCTCTGGAGAGGAGGTGGAGTGGGGGTGGGAAGAGGTGGGCCTGGAGTGGAGTGGGGACAGGAAGAGGTGGGCCTGGAGCATTCCCGGCAAAATCCGAGCCTGTTCTCTGGGGAAGCTGCTGCAAAGGTGCTTCCTAGCGTCCTTGCCTGCAGCGGGCTCTGCCTGTGTTGGGTAAGCCAGGGGCACTTCCCAACCACAGTACAGTACTGTACAGTATACAGTATAATGCCTTTTGTCTGTCCCAAAAAAATGTCCGTGGAACCTAACCCCCCTGCATTTACATTAAATCTTATGGGACAATTGGATTCGTTTAACATTGTTTCACTTAAAGTTGCATTTTTCAGGAACATAACTACAATGTTAAGTGTGGAGTTACTGTATGTAAAATGTGTGGTTTGACATTGTGATAAATGAGGGGGGATAGGGGGGTAGCTCCCTTTTGTGAACAGCCAGCCAGCCAGTTAGCTATAGAAACCCTCTTGGTGGTAGTTCTCTACTTGCTTTACCTGCAAAGGGTTAACAAGTCCACAGGTAAAAGGAAGGGAGAGGGCACCTGACCAAAAGAGCCAGTGGGAGGGCTAGAACTTTTTAAAATTGGGGAAAAAACGTTGTCTGTTTTTTGTTGCTCTCCGGAGAGAGGAGACGCAGAACAGAAAGGGCTGAACTATGATATAGGAAGCTTTAAGCCAGGTATGGAAAACCATCAGATCATACCTAGAGATTGCTTATCTGAAACCCCAGATATGTAAGTAAGTCAGGGAAGATCTAGGAAGACGCGATTAGGGTTATTTCTTTTATTTCTTGGCTTGTGGACTGCTCTGTGCTAACCCCAAATGCTTTTGTTTTGCTTGTAACCTTTAAGCTGGACCTCAAAAGGTTATTCTTGATGTTTAATTTTTGTAAGTGGGATTTTTAAATCTAGTAAAAGCCTAAGATCCAGATGTATTTTCTTTCTTTTTGTTTTTAATAAAATTTACCTCTTTTAAGAAGAGGATTGGATTTTTGGTGTCCTAAGAGGTTTGTGCATATGTTTTTTAATTAGCTGGTAGCAACAGCTGATTTCTCTGTTTTCTTTTCTCAGCTCTTCCCCGGAGGTGGGGGTGAAAGGGCTTGAGGGTACCCCGCACGAAGGAATTCCCAAGTGCGCCTTCCTGGGTTCCTAGGGGTTTTGCATTTGGGTGGTGG
The DNA here is from genome assembly GCF_028017835.1 of Emys orbicularis. Lineage (NCBI taxonomy): Eukaryota > Metazoa > Chordata > Testudines > Emydidae > Emys > Emys orbicularis. The sequence continues at coordinate 26,177,670 of NC_088685.1, read as the reverse complement.
CAGCATCTACCCAGCCAAGGTCAGAGAAAAATTGTAACCTTAAGAGTTTAATACAAGTCTGGAGTGGTCAGTATTAATTTTTAGAGTCATTGCAGGCCCTCACCTTCTGCACTCGAAGTGCCAGAGTGGGGTATCAGCCTTGACAGACATGAAACCAGATGGGACTCCATGCTTTAGGATGAACTTCAGTTTGAGATTTTGGATTTGTTTGAGCCTATAGCAGGGTAAGGAGTCAAATTCTGCCTTGAATTCATAAGTGTCTATGAAGAAGTAATATTCATCATACTACTAATCTATTTATTGACATTGGTACACATAGGTGACATTTGAATTGTTTATGTAACTGCATGATTGTACTGGTTATAGTTATTGCCTCTTGCTCCATCCTCTTGTTTGTTACACACACACACACACACACACACACACTTGCTCTGTCTTGTCTCTAGTTAGACTGTAAGCTCTCGGGGCAGGTTCCATGATTATCTTATTTGTGCAGCACCTAGCACCCATGATCAGGGTCCCTGGCCAGTACTGCAATGTAATAGCAATAACAATTTTACAGGTATGAGATTCTGCTTTTGCTTAACATTCAGCCTATAACTGACCACTGTAATTGAACACCCGAACCAGGCTGATAATTAGAGTGCTTTATTTAAGTTAGATTGAATTTCTGTGGCAAAATTAGTGGGGAAAAAAACAATAAGATCTACAAAAATTAATACTGTTTCCTTAAAATGTCTCGAGGATTTATTACAATTAAAAAAAGACAGAAAAATCATAACATGGTTAGTGATTTGCATCTGATGTGAAGAGATAATAAAGATCTCAATGGCATGAGAGTCACATTGGATAAGTGGAGATTTTATGCCTAATGTAATTGAAGGCCCATTGAAAGTGGCTCATTATTGTGAATGTTAGGATGTTACAGGGTGAACAGAGCGATTCTTAAATTCCTTTTCCCGGATGTGAAATATTTCCATGCTGAGCAAAATGTTGAGCTTCATTTTTTTCCACAAGGCACAACACCAAGTGTCTCTCAAATATGTGAATGTCAAACAGCTTTGAGAGATAACAAAAGGTTATACCATAAATAATGGGCAATCTAGAGATACTCACTGATTTTCAAATGATAATAGCAACTCCAATCACTCCACTCCTACCTGAAAAATTAAAAGCCTACACTAGGTGTCAGATTTTCCATGCATTTCTATGTGTAATAAATTAATCAGTAAGAAACTTGTATAAACAGATTGAACTCTTCAGAGAAATGCTAGGGATATTTTTCTTCCATGTTTGGGTACAGAATGATGACTTCATTACAGCAAGATGACTGCCATCATTCTGTTTCCTCCTGTTTTAATTTTCCTATTGCAAAGAAGAATGTGTCCCTTACAGAAAAGATGGTTATCTACTTTTCTTCTATATTTCTGCAGAGGTGCTGGAACAATTTGCATAGTGGGGGAGCTGGGGAGCTGAGAGACATTGAACCAAACTGTAAACGCTGTATATGATAGAAACCACTTCAAGCTCCCCTAGCTCCAGCACCTATGCATTCATGTCCTGGCTATACAGCATAAAACAAAACACTTCTAGATCCACAAACTTTAACCTAATAGAGGAATTCAGCCTAATAAGCAGTTGTGAGACAGTATCAGGAATAAGGACCCACTGCTAGCCTGCTTACTTGCTAGCTTAACCCCAGGGAGTCTAATGAGCGCAGCTGGGCCCATTCGAGCTACCCAATTGGCCAAGCTGCCCAACTGACAGAGGGGATCAGCAAACCTGCTCTTAAGGTCATCATCAGTAGCAGTAGGGTGCTGGCTGCTCAGCCCATGGCTATGATAGCTACTGTGCCTGCTTGTCCCTAGCCTTGCTTCTGTATTGGATCCTGCTTTGCCTCACTCTGGTTACCCTGGCTCTGACTCCTGGCCTCTAACCCTAGGCTCTGACTCATAAGAACGGCCATACTGGGTCAGACCAAAGGTCCATCTAGCTCAGTATCCTGTCTTCCGACAGTGGCCAATGCCGGCTGCCCCAGAGGGAATGAACAGAACAGGTAATCATCAAGTGATCCATCCCATTGCCCCTTCCCAGCTTCTTGCAAACAGAGGCTTGGGCACCATCCCTGACCATTCTGGCTAATAGCCATTGATGGACCAATCCTCCATGAACTTATCTAGTTCTTTTTTGAACTCTGTTATATCCTTGGCCTTCACAACATCCTCTGGCAAGGAGTTCCATTGGTTGACTGTTCATTGTGTGAAAAAATACTTCCTTTTGTTTGATTTAAATCTGCTGCCTATAAATCTCATTTGGTGACCCCCTAGCTCTTGTGTTATGAGAAGAAGTAAATAACACTTTATTTACTCCTGGTTCCTGACTCCAGCTGAGACCCTTGGCTCTGGCACCTGGCTACAAACTCTTGCTCTGACCACTGGGCACAACTGCTCACATCCCAGTCCCATCATCATGGCTTCTGGCTGTTAGGAAAGCAGTGTGGAGTAGGGGATAGAGCACTGGACTGAGACCTAGGTTTTGTTCCTGGCTCTGCCAAGGGGCTGCTGGGTGACCTTGGGAAAGTCACTTCACCTCTTTCTGGCTCAGTTTCCCCACCTCTAAATAGGGTTAATGATACTGACCTCCTTGGTAAAGCACTTTGAGATCTACTGATGAAAAGTGCTATTATTAGATGCACATTCCTGAAGAATCTGGAAGCTAGACCCCTAGAAATGGAATAAAAAGTATATATTGGAATGATAGAGTGAACATCAGTATATATGATGAATAATAGCAGTTTGAGAATGTTAGAATAGAAGTAAATATCTCTTTAATTCTACCACTAAGTTTCTATAAAGAGTTACATGTCAGCAGTAAATTTGAAGTTGCCACACTTCCTATTAATCTCAGAAATTCTCACACCAAGACAGAGAACAGTTGCAGAGACTGAGAAAACAGCTGGGCTAGGTTTTAACAGCATCAATACTGTTTTCTTTGTATAGGTCACATGCTGTTAGTTAAATAAATGAGGTATTCCAAAAGCTGCCTTGGCCATCAGTGAAATATTCCACCTAGCAAATACAGCAGGCACTATTGAAATGAATATCCTATTAGGATTTTTGATCTTCTTCTAGTATCTAACTTGATGTGCCCCACAAGCTTGCTCCAAACTTTTGCCATAATATGGGGAGAAAAAAATTCAGAATCAAATACAATTATTTTATTTGTATTGTAGAAGCACCTAGAAGCCCTAGTTATGGACCAGAACCCTGTTTTGCTAGGCGCTGTACAGACACTGAACAACAACAAAAGATGGTCCTTGCCCCAAGGAGCTTACAATCTAAGCATCATAAAAGAGGCAACAGCTGGATTCAGACAGAGGGGGGAGCACAAGGAAACAATACTGGTTGGCATGGTAGAACAGTAGTCTCATTACACCGGTCATTTAACCATTGTCAAGAGTTTGGCAGGCATCCTGGAGGAGGCAAGTTTTAAGGAAGGACTTGAAAGAGGACAATGTTTATGTGGGAGTGCCTCCCGAGCATGAAGAGAGGAGGGCTAGCTCAGTGGTTTGAGCATTGGCCTGCTAAACCCAGGGTTGTAAATTCAATCCTTGAGGGGGCCATTTAGGGAACTGAGGTAAAAAAACATCTGTCTGGGGATTGGACTAGATGACCTTCTCGGGTCCCTTCCAACCCTCATATTCTATGAAGGTGCTTGTTTGAAAATTTAACAAATGGGTTATGAAGGCTGGCATCACTGAGGGAACTGATATCTCAACAGTGAATGAGAGACAATAGGTAGCATAGGGTTAAACTGTGAAGAGCAATGCAAACATCTGCAGGACAGCAAAGAGATCAAAGGCTAACTCTCCAAACCTCATATAATATTATCAGGCAGCCCACCTAAAATACCTAATGGACTGGATATCAGATGTCATACACACTATTTAGATATACAGTCCTTACTACACCACTAAAATGGTAATGATGCTATGCACTTATATAGTGATTTTCATCTGAAGATCTTGGAGCACTTTACAAACATTTATAAATTAAAATTCACAACACCTCTGGGTAGCAGGGAAGTATTATTACACCTTTTCCAGATGGAGTAATGAATGAATATTATTCGCAAGTAGATCCAGATCCATTTCTGTTCTTTATCCATAGACTCTCCTTCTTCCCTCTATTACCTCTCCAGCTTTGAAAGATACTGTACCACAATAATCAAAACACAAATCCAGACTGATGTATGGACTAAACATCTTAACTATTTGGAAAGACATAAAAAGAAGACTTGAGGTCAAAACCTCCCTGCCCAATAATATTTTTGACATGCTAGGCTTGATGCTTGGCTTCGCCACAAGACCATAGATGGATGGCAGCAGAATAAACTCTCCTAGATCAACTCTCTCAGATTTCATGCTGCTGGAGAGGATGAGAGCAAGGATAATAAATCACCATGCACACAAGTGTTCTGGAACTGCCCACAGATATAAGTATTTTGGTCACATACACAAAAAAACATACAAAAACTTTCAGCTTACAGTTCAATAAAATCCCAGACTCCTATGTTCTGGGAAACAGTGCCTCAAATCTAAACCATAGCAACATAGATATTTATTCAGCAATTTTACCAAGGAAATGCACTGCCACATATTTGCATTTGCAGAGGAAATATTGCAAGAATGGCAGTTTAACCGCATTTGTAATTATTCTTATTCAACTGGTATTCATCATGCAGGACTGAATAATTATTTACACAACTAATCAGGAAAGAGAGCCAAATGGATGATGTACATACAGTCCTAGTCTCTGATGCCCATATTTGATTTTTGTCCTCTTTCCGACCATTATTTACTATAAATATTTTTTATGCACAAACAAATTAACAGCGAAAATACAGCCTCCTGTTTCAGAACTTAAACAAGGGTGGGGTTCTAAAAGTGCTCAGAGTTTTGGAGATGGAGGAGCTTAGCTTTCTCTGAAGCAATTTAACCACCTCTTGACGTCAGGAGCGTGTTTAAAAGGAAGTCTTGGGAGAACAATGGCACACATTGTTTGTACTTTTTACTGAGATGACCCACCAACTGCCTTTTTGTCTTTTTTTTGCGACCTACCCAGGTTCCATATTTGTGTGGGGGGGACAAAATCATAGGTCAGAGTCTTTCTCCTCCTCCTCCTCTGCTGCTGCCTCCTCCTCCAGAAGCACTGACCTCCTGTAGCAGCATCCTCCACCATGGCACTGCAACCATAATCCCATCCTGGCACAGCGGGGAGGCCCTGGTTGGAGATTGAGCTCACCCCTCACTCACCCCACAGCAGTGGCTCCTGTCCTGCAGGGCTGGGCCTGGCTTCCAACTCCAGGTATTGTACTTGTGACCTGGTGCATGGAGTTACAGTGCCACTCACGTTTTGGCCAAACACTGTTATGACGGTGAGGTGGCTGGGCCAAATTTGAGTGAGTAACGTTGAAATGCTGCACACCAGAGATCAGGGTCCAGCCCCAGAGGACAGGGTGGGCTCCCTCTGCAGTCCCTGCCCACAGGACCTTCACTGGCCTTGGCCCCACCTAGAACCTGGGCTTCCCTCTCCAATACCTGGCATGGGACCAACCTAGAACCTTCCTTCAAACCACTAATGGGAAACACTGAATTTGGCCTTTGCTTCTGAGAAACTGTACATTCTTTGTTGGTGTCTTTAATTTTGTTTCAGTCCCTGCCTTCAAGTTTGGGGTGAAAAAAAAAACACCCAAAACCAACCCAAATGTCCCTAGTTTGGGATGAAGAGTTTATAGTACAACACATAGCACTGCAATTTAATTTTATATTTTTGGAGGCTGGAAGTACTGCATGGTCAACCGACAATTCCAGTCAAACACAGTTAAAATCAAAACATTTGCTGGCCTTTGGCTTTTCAACTTTGTTCTCTTAGTTGTTGTTTCTTCTACTGTTTATATTCCAACCTCCATTCAGTGCATGTCCAAAATATGGCAGAAATTCATAGCAAAATAAGTTAAAATCAGGCCAATTCTCTTACAGCTTTTCTCAAAGAAAAAAGTCTGAATTTAACTAAGAGAAACAGATGTCTTGCCCAAAATAGAATTGTCTAGTCCAATTTTAACCCTTTTAATGCAAGATGTAATGCCCATTTAGGACTCAGGATGTCTCTTACTGTGCAGTATTTATTTGAGGTGTATTGAAGAATCCCAAAGCTGCAACATTGTAATTCCTTAACAAGGCAAAACTTTCAATAAAAAGAGAGTGTTGTTGTAGCCATGTTGCTCCCAGGATATTAGAGAGACAAGGTGGTAATTAATATCTGTTATTGGATCAACTTCTGTTGGTGAGAGGGACAAGCTCTCAAGCTTACACAGAGCTCTTCTTCAGGTCAGGGAAACTTAGTAAAGTGTCACAGCTAAATACAATACAAATACAGGTGGGACAGATAGTTTAGCATAAGTAGTTAACACATACAGTATTTCAAGCACCCATTCCAGGAAAAGCTTAAATCCATAACTTTGCTAGATACTAAAAATCATGGACTGAACAGATATACTGGATTTATGGCTTATCACAACCCACTAACAACCCCACTCCGAGCTGCCTTCCCCCATCCTTCCTTTCCCTGATGACTGGAGGAGTGTTAATGGGCCACTTTACCTGGAATGGTCCCTTGAAATATGTGTTAACTACTTATGCCAAACAATCTGTTCCACCTTATATTTAGCTGTGACACTGAGGGCATGGCTACACTTGCAGATGAAGAGCGCTTTGAGTTAAACCAGCCTTCAGAGAGCCCAGTAGGGAAAGCGCTGCAGTCTGTCCACACTGACAGCTGCAAGTGCACTGGCATGGCCACATTTGCGGCACTTGCAGTGGCATTGGGAGCGGTGCATTATGGGCAGCTATCCCACAGAGCACCTCTTCCCGTTCTGGCGCTGTGGCTTGTGGGAAGGGGGCGGAGGATGGGGGGCATTCTGGATCTTGTCCCAATGCCCTGTGATGCATCGGTTTGCATCCCAGCAATCCCTCTGCTTCCGTCCACATTTGGCGCCATCTTTCAACGTTTTTTGTGCTGCGTGCTCTGTCTTCCCTTTTGGTCTGCGGGAATAGAGACGGAAGTGCTGAGGAATATGCTGATGAGTCTCACCAGCACATCACGTTTGGCAGTCAAGTTACTCCTTAAGATCCAAACTGACAGTGAGGCCTCCGACGATGATATCGACTCGAGTAAAGCATATGACACAAGATTGCTTGTGGCATTCACGGACATGCTCACCACCATGGAACGCTTCTTTTGGGCTCGGGAAACAAGCACTGAGTGGTGGGATCACATCGTCATGCAAGTCTGGGATGACGAGCAGTGGCTGCAGAACTTTCAGATGAGAAAAGCCACTTTCATGGGACTGTGTGATGAGCTCACCCCCACCCTGCGGCGCAAGGACACGAGATTGAGAGCTGACCTGATGGTGGAGAAGCGGGTGGCTACTGCAATCTGGAAACTGGCAACTCCAGACAGCTACCGATCAGTCGCTAACCAGTTTGGAGTGGGAAAGTCTACCGTTGGAATCGTGTTGATGCAAGTTTGCAGGGACATTAATTGCTTCCTGCTCAGAAGAACCGTGACTCTGGGTAACATGCATGACATTGTGGCTGGCTTTGCACAAATGGGTTTCCCTAACTGCGGAGGGGCGATAGATGGGACGCATATTCCAATTTTGGCACCAGCCCACCTAGCCTCCAAGTACGTTAATCGGAAGGGGTATTTCTCTATGGTTCTCCAGGCGCTTGTGGATCATCGTGGGCATTTCATTGACATTTTCGCAGGCTGGCCCAGAAAGGTGCATGACACAAGCATCTTTCGGAACACTGGCCTGTTCAGGAAGCAGCAAGCCGGGACTTTTTTCCCAGACTAGAAGATTACCGTAGGTGAAGTCGAAATGCCCATGGTGATCCTTGGAGACCCTGCTTACCCTTTAATGCCGTGGCTCATGAAACCCTACACAGGGAGCCTTGACAACAGCAAGGAGCGGTTCAACAACAGGCTGAGCACTGCAGAATGACTGTGGAGTGTGCTTTTGGACTTTTAAAGGGCCGCTGGAGCTCTCTGTATGGGAAGCTGGACCTGGCCGATGACAGCATCCCCGCGGTTATATCCGCGTGCTGTACCCTCCATAACATTTGTGAGGGGAAGGGTGAAAGCTTCACTCAGGCATGGACCTCGGAGGTTCAACAGCCAGAGAGCAGGGCTATTGGAAGGGCCCAGCGCGGGGCTGCAAGGATTAGGGATGCCTTGAAGGAGCAATTTGAGGCTGAAAGCCACCAGTAATGTCTGGTGCCCTGCACGGGAGTGAAGTGCAGTGGTTCCAATGTTAGTAGGAATCTGTGTTTGCTACGCTGACTTGTAGTGCCTGTTGCTTTCCTGGGCTAAGGTATCTTTTACTTTGTGCAATAATAAAGAAATGTTTTCAAAGCCAAAAATCCATTTGTTGAAAAGAAAATTCATTTATTGAAAAGAAACACAACTCCTTGCGAATCAGAAAGGGCAAGGGGGTGGGGTGGGGAACGGTGCAATCATAGATTTGCGTATGTCCTGTTATCACACTCAGCCTTCCTGTCTGGAGTGCTGTGCAATGAGTGCTGCACTTCAGGATGGCTATACTGCATGGTGATGGGGGTTGAGTGCAGAGGGTAAGGGTCGTAATTTTCAGGGCTGGGTGGCGAAGCTACAGGTGTTGGAGGCAGCTGGTGGTGATAAGAACCCGGATGTTGGGGAAAGTGGGTTGGAGGTGACATGGGGGCACAAGGGAAAGAGTTTTGGGACAAGGGCTTCGGGGGGAGGAGGGGCGGGCGCGGTAGTGCTCCGCCTGCATGGCTACTAGCGCCTGGATCGAGTCTGCTTGGTGCTCCATGATGCTTATCAGCGGATTTGTACTTTGCTGCCGGAGCACCGCGCTTTTGTGCCGACAATCTGCATTCTACTGGCAGATCCTCCTTTCACTCACCCTCCACTCCTGCGCTTTTAGATTCTCGTTAAGTGACTGCTGCATTACTTCATGCAGCATGTCTTCTTTGCTTCTACATGGCCTCTTCCTGAGTCTTTGCAGTCTCTTGGCCAGTGATAGCATGGATGGCTGAGATCTCAAGGTTGCATCTGTAAAGGCAAAATGCAACACTTAACAGAGGCAGCATTGTTCACACCGGACAGAGCAATGATTCCCCCATACTTAAGGAGGGCAAGCACAGTCTACACAATAGCATAATTTTCCTGTCCCAAACTGAGCGCACCTAACCCACAGGAGCCCCAAAATGGTGAGTAAGCACAGGGTCCAGGGGGAATGATTGTTTCATGGCTGTACTGTCTCTGGGTTTCTGTGCCTTGGGGAGAGCCAACAGCTGCAGGGGGCCCCTATACTGAACACTGTTCCCACATTTTCCACAGGAGTTCATCCTGGAAGATATCTCACTGCTGAGGGTGACCTGGGAAGCAAGGGAGGGTCTTCTTCTACAATGCGGCTTCCGCCCTGGCCCATATGCAGCTTGCCTGTGTGCAGCAATGGTCCCCCCGCCCCTCACAGCACAGTGGCACGGGCATGTTAGCCTGACTGGGACAAGGACCACAGTGGCTCTCCCAAGAAACCTGCGCAAGTGCATTGCCCAAGTTCTGGCTGAGACCTTTGAAGAAATCACTGAGGCCGATTACCGCAATGTGAGAGAGCACATCAACGCCCTATTCTACATCTAGGCATGCATGCAGCCCTAACTATCCTCAACCCAAGAGCCCGCACCGAATAACTTCCTTCCCAAAATAAAAGCCGCTTACCGGGAACCTCCTCTGGTGTTTGTCCTTCCCCAAGCACCGGGCTACCCCGACTGGCTACCTTCCTCCTGGCTTGAGAACAGCTCCTGGCTGCATGCCTCTAGGGATTCCAGGGTGTCTTCCTCCTCCTCAGCACCCTCTCTCCCGCTTTCCTCCTCCTCTTCCTGCCTTGTTGAACTGGGCTCTGAAGTGTCCATGGTGGTACTTCGAGTGGAGCTGGGGTCGCCCCCAAGTGTCGCGTCCAGCTCTTTGTAGAAACGGCAGGTTGCAGGGGCACCACCAGAGCGGCGGTTTGCCTTGCGGGCTTTGTGGTAGGCATTCTGCAGCTACTTCACTTTAACCCTGCACTGCAGGGCATCTTGGTCATGGCCCCTTTCCATCATGTCCCTTGATATCTGCCCGAAGGTATCATAATTCCTACGGCTGGAGCGCAGCTGGGACTGGACAGCTTCCTCCCCCCAAACACTGATGAGGTCCAGCACCTCGCCATTGCTCCATACTGGGGATCGCCTGGCGCGTGGAGGCATGATCACCTGGAAAGATTTGCTGAGAGCACTCCATGCCTGGCTGAGCAAACAGGAAGGGGATTTTCAAAATTCCCAGAGAATTTAAAGGGCGGGTCTGATGGTTGGTCACCTGAGGGCAGGGCAGTAGAGTTCAAACTGATGACCAGAGTGGCTAGAACAGGCATTGTGGGACACTTCTGGAGGCCGATCAGAGCACATTAACAGACCAGGGTGTCCATACTGGCGCCACGGTGCTCCAGCGGGGGGCGCATCAAACATTATTCCACTCGCCGAGGCGGAGTATCAGGAGCGCTCTAGCCACGGAGTCAGAGCGCTCTACGTGCCTTGCTAGTGTGGACACATCGTGAGTTAGAGCGCAGGGGGCTGCTTTAAATGTGTTCTAACTCGCAAGTGTAGCCATGCCCTCAGTATTTTTCCCAGACCTGAAGAACCAGTGTAAGCTTGAAGCTTGTCTCTCTCCCCAACAGAAGTTGGTCCGATAGAAGATATTACCTCACCAACCTTGTCTCTCTAATTAAAAGAGAGAGAGATTTTCACAAGGAATAAAAGAAATCAAACAATAGCCTAGCTCCTGCTTAGATCAGCACTTGACTGACTGGTCAAAACTGTAGTACATAGCTTAATGGAGTGGTTTTCAACCTGTGGTCTGCGCATGCTTGGGGGTCTGCAGACTATGTCTAAAGGGTCCGCAAAAAGTTGTAATTACCATAGAAGAATGGTTTTCAACCTGTGGTTCACAGTCTCCTGGGGATCCGCAGACTATATCTAAGATTTCCAAAGGTGACTGCAACTCTATTAGAAATTTTTTCAAGGTCTGCAAATGAAAAAAAGATTGAAAACCACCGACTTAATGTATGTTGTCTCTTCAAAGCATTGCTCTTAACAGACCACCTTGCATAAGGCTGACATGAAATGAGGATTAGTCAAAAGACTTAGCCATCAACTTTGTTTGTAATTACAGCTCCTTTAATTAGACACACTCATGGGCTACCTCTAGTAACCACCTCAGAGGAGTCAGGCGAGGAGGCTGGAATAGTCTCTCTCCAGCTCCTATCAATTGGGAGGGGAGAGAGAAAGGTGCCAGTAATTGTCTTGAAATGCTGCTCCCTCGCTCCCCCAGGAGTGAAGATGTCACTTCTATCTCTCCTAGTCTAATTTAGGAATTTATAACATGCTGATTACTGTGACTTCTGAGCTCTCTCTGAAGCATTCCCAGTCTCAACCTCTTTTTGTTTCTTTCTATTTTTCAGTTCCTTTAAGTCCATTGGAATAATTAGATATACTTTCAACTGAACTCAAGCCCCAGCTTTTGTTCAAAGGGTTACCAATAGGTCAATTTTGTATGACGCTATATTTCAACCTATTCAAATCAATAATAATAATTATTATTCATTGCCACAACCAGCCTGGGATGAGCTGCAGCGGGAATTAAATGAAAATTCATGCTAACTTCATCATTATCAATTGGATAATACCCTGAGACTAGGCTAATGTGAGGATTTAATGAGGCAAGCGATAGTATGTGTATGCACGAGTGTGAGTGAGATAGGGGATCATAGCACTGCTTTGTCTGTTGGCACCAGTACACTGTCAGTGCTCTAAATCAGTGTAGTGTCACTTCATTATAGTTTATAATGAATATTAATGCACACTGAATCAGCTAAATGAGCACTACTTTACTGGAATGTTGCAGTGCTGTCAGCTGTTTTGAATAGTAAATTTAAACATAGAATCCTCTCTATAAAAAAATCTCTATGAAAATAAAACTATAGCACTGCCATTTAATTAGGACATTGTATATAAGAAAAATCAGTAGCATGACTCAAAAGCAGCTGATCCTGCAGCACATTTATCTTCATAAAGCTTGAGCAACAGTCATCTTTTTTCTATTTTATTCTTTAAAAATATTCTACTAATTGCTCCCATAGTCACTAACTCAAAAACAAATAATTGATCAATTATTAAACATTATTTTTAGCTACCACATCAGTTTCAGGTTGAATATACACACAAGGTTTTTAAACTAGTGTTGACATCAATCACTCTCCTATTTCATATAGGATGTCTATGCCCCATTGTTAAATTGTATGGACCAGAACCTCAGCTGTTGTAACTTGATGTAGCTCCATTAAATCCAGGACTTACAGTGAATTACATCAGCGGAAGATCTGGCCCCTTTTTTATTTCAGTTGTAAAATAATTCTATGACAGCATAGTATAGACTGTAATCATCAGCTACAAGACACACTGAGACAGCATGGACATGATATTCAACAGAAATAGAAAAGAGAACCTTGTATTCCAAGCAATAGAGTGCCTGAACGTGTGAGCTAAAGGAGAAGCCCTAAGAGCTGTTTTAGCATTAGGGTATATCCATCATGCTGTGCCTGCTACCAGGGAGTGACATAACCTCACATGCTTGAATAGGTCTTGACATTCCACCCAGTAGCACTTAGAGAATTTTTTCACTTGACCAGAGCTCAAAGAGCCGGGAAGCGTACTACAGTGATGAGCACAACAGAAGTCCTTCACACTAGTGCGTTTCTTCATTGTGTTTTTTAATTTCATGTTTGCCACTATCGATGAGCAGGTCTCAGTCAATAGTGTCTCCTAGACATTTGAGTTACTAGGCATTGTCCATCACCAGATTTTCTTTCTTTCTAGTTGTTAGATGTAAGCATTTCAATGCAACTCCTACACCATCCACATCCCAATAGTTATTTTTTTCTAGTTAATTCTTCTGTGGAAAATGCAGTTCCTATCAATGGAGCAGTGCTCATTTTTTAACTATGGTGTTGCTTATCTACAACACCTGAGACGAGGAGCTGAATTTTAAACTCACATAAGGATGGAAAAGGATGACAAGCTCTTATCTCCACTTGAGCTGTGTTTCTCATTATAAAACATATTTAAATGCAGAGATACAGCTTGGATCCTCCCGCTAGGGAAATTCCAGCTCTGCTGTAAGTTTATTCTCCAGCAGAGTTTATAGGAAAACTATGCAAGATCCTGGGGGAAATAAAAGTCACTTTTGAGAACTTCATCATTTATATAGTACATAGGCTTGCATGGCATTTGAGAAGCAGATTAAAAGGCAACAGGCCAAATTCTCCTCTGCTAACTCCCAGGAATTCTGTAGTCTAATTGAGAGGTGACTTCACTGCGAGGAGCTCCCTGGAAACATCCACAAAGTCACCTAAGGCCACCTTGAAATGAGACAGTTACACTGGTTTAAATTAAATAGTTTTTAAACTGATTTAGTTAAATCAGTACAAACCCTGTGTGGATGCTTTTATTTTGGATCAAGAGTAGTTTATTTTGGTTTAGTTTAAACCTGACTGATTTAAATTAACTCAAAATAAGAATGTCCACACAGGAATTTGCACAGGAATTAGGTTTAACTAAATTGGTTTATATTCACACTTTAAATTAACCGATGCAACTTTTTTGATTAGACAAGCCTGCATTGTCCTCCTTCAAATACTTCCTTAAAAGTCCCCTCTGCCACAGTGCTTGCAAAATCTTAATAACAATTAAACAGATGATGGGCTGTGACTGCTGCTTGGGCTGTTCATAATCCTCTTATTCTTACCTTTTGCCTCTCTTTATTGCTCTTCAGGACAGGAACCATCTTTTTGTTGTGTGTTTGTACAGTACGCTGCTCCCTGACAATGGCCACAAGGTGCTATTGCAACATGAATAATAATAATAATAAAATAGTCTTCTCAAAGTCTGTGACCTTGGACACTTACAAATTATTTTGCAGACAGAAACAACAAAAAATTGGTGAGATCAGCCAAGTGTTTTGTATATGGTCAACCATTTGCAATATGCCATGGAAAATGCTTTAAGAACTATTTCTGTGGGCCTAGCCTTATAGTGCGCCTTCATTTGAACATGATTGGCCCTATGACAGAATATTTAAACCCAATTGAACAGGCATTGTTTAGAAACCTATGAATAAAGTGGCTAACTTGCTATTAATTAACCCCATTGTTACCAATATTGTAATTCAAATAATTTCTAAGCTTAAAAGATTCTCGTTGAAATTTGAACAGCTCTACTAGCTAAGGCTAACACTAGCTAGCTCTACTAGCTCTACTACCTAAGGGTAATACTGGTGCCCATGGGTGGGTTGGCAGAAGTGGAGGGGATTGAATTTGGGACCTCTGGATCTTAATGGATGAGTCTCTACTGCCGGAATGGAAAGACTGCATTCTCTTAATCAAGGCTGTAGCAGGCTCATCAATCTGTAGCTGTCCTAACCACTACTAGAGGGGGGCAGAGCGTCATACCAAGTAGGCATAGCTTACATGTACTGTAGCACATGTCATATTCTAGTTGGTTTATTCTGGGTTGCTGGATGGGAAATACAATCCACAATATAATTTTTCCTTAAATGTTCATCTTTCTCACCCCCTTTTGGCATTGCTCTTCTTTGTTTCAAGGTAATGCTGCCAAATCCTCAATAGACCATATTTGGTCCTAAAGCTAAGTAAACATGCGTATATCAGACCAAAGCTTTTATGGTTTAAAGCTGAGCTCTCTGCCTCCATTCAACTAGGTTATTTTGGCAGTATGGAGTTTAGGCCCATCACTAGCTATCTTTCACCAAGGCTGACACCAAGACTGTTAAAAGCAGCAGGAAATCAGCCTGTTAAGCTTCTGGAACAAAATCAGAGCTGGTGTAAGCAGTCAGTGCTCCTTGGACCTCAACAGAGTTACACACACTTCTGCCAAGAATGAATCTGATTCTATGTCTTCACGGCTGCTCACGTTAGCAAAATAGTCCAAAAAGTGTAAAAAGAGTGTGCTACATATAGTAATCCTGCGAAGTTCCTAACCCATGAAGACCTAGCACTTGAGAGTGGCTAGGCAGCTGTTGTGCTGAGACTCCTGCGTATTACATCCATCATGGTTGTTTGACTGTTACCTTGTCCTTCCCATACTTGTTTGTTTGATCCACCTGTTCTCTCTCATCTTATCCTAAATAGTGAACTGTTTGGGGCATGGATTGTTGTTTTATGATGTGTGCTCCTAGCACAATGGAGCCTCTGGGTACTACTACAATATACATAATAATAACTAACACTTTACATTTAAATGGCTTTCACCAAAAAGATACAAGTTCACTTCATAAAACTGTATGCATACAACACTACTGACATACAGCTACCTCTGGGGTGGAGCATTACAGGGAAACAGATAGCTGGCAAGCAGCATGCTTGACAGCAGTGTGATGTTGGGGAGGAAAACTTTGTCAAGGGCATTGGGACAAATGCCAGCAACAGGAAGCACTGTGGGACTGTTAAAGTCCTTGCAGCGCAGATAACAGCAAACTTTTGAAGTTCTCTTCCAAAAGCCCAGGGGCGTGTGCAAGGGGGGGGCAAGCAGAAGCAGAGGCCCCCCAATCAGTGGGGGCACAGAACTCCTCTGGGGCTGGGGCGGGGAGAGCGAACTCCTTTGGCCCCAGGGCTGCGGAGGGAGGGAGGGAGAGCCAGCTCCACTGGCACCGGGACCTTGGTGGGGAGAGGCAGCTCTTCTGCCCCGAGCCAGGAGATGACAGCTCCTCTGGCCCCCCAGCCATGGGGAGAGGGAGGGAGAGAGAGCTCCACCGGCAATGGGGCCCACAATGGGGAGAGGCAACTCCTCCAGCCGTGAGGGGGAGGGGAAGGAGAGGCAGCTCCTCTCCCCGCGGGGCACAGAAAGTGTCCCTCCAAAAGTGGCCAAATTTTTATTCCTGTTCACGCCGTTGCACAAGACCCACACGATAAACTGGTCTGAACTCAATTTGTGATGCAGATGAGAGAGCAGGCTCATTTTTATTCATCTGCATCTTTCCTGCAATTTTCATTGTGCAATACCATGATATGACTCCGTCGTTACAAATCCTCTTTTCATTTATTTTTCTGGGCTGAAGGCCTTGGAAGAATTTCTAATCTTTTGGGGCCTACCTTATCACAGTTGATGCAGAAGACCATGGATCATTTAAATATCTGGGCTAATGAATGTCAAATGCTGCTTTAACACCATCAGTAACATTTCAAATGTGTTCAAGTAGATGAGATTGTCCCGTTACATTTGTTCAGCGCATTCCATGGCTGCTAGCAGTATAAATATACTAAGGAAGGATGCACTGAGACCAGTTGTTTTGGAGAGGACAGTCCTGAAGTAAATTTGAATCAAGTGATGTGATTTTAAAATTGTTTCTAAAAGAAAAAAAAATCCAGGAGCTGTTAGTAGTAAAGAACAGGAGTGCGTGCTATAATCAGCGGCGGCTCCAGGCACTAGCGCTCCAAGCGCATGCCTGGGGCAGCAAGTCGCGGGGGGGTGGCCTGACGGCCCCTGCGAGGGCAGCAGTCAGGCAGCCTTCGGCGGCATGCCTGCGGGAGGTCCGCCGGTCCCGCGGCTTCGGCGGCAATTCGGCGGCGGGTACGCCGAAGCCTCGGGACTGGGGACCTCCCGCAGGTATGCCGCCGAAGGCAGCCTGCCTGCCGTGCTTGGGGCGGCAAAAAAGCTAGAGCTATCCCTGGCTATAATTAGGACTGGCTACTACTCCTGATTTTACACTCTGGGATTGGAGCTCTTAAGCCCAGTTGTCAGCAGGAATTTATAACCAAGCTATCCTCTCCCACCTCCACATGGGCTTTTGCAACTTCACTTTTCCTATGCCTGGTGAATCTACTTTTAATTTACCCCCACCCCCTCCCACCTCCAGTAACCAGAGTACCAGTTGTTTTCTTACATAAGCAGTTAATGAGGGTATCAGAGAGCTAGCTAGATATAAAAGAAATGAACAAAACAGAGTTCTGTCTTAGGTACTTTTTTGGCCCTCTTACTGTAGTATTCGAGACCCTTATTATCCTTCATGTATTTATTCTGACAACAGCCCTGCGAGGTGGAAAAGTACTACCCCAATATAATGTGGCCCGATATACCATGAATTCTGATATAACACGGTAAAGCAGCGCTCCGGGGGGGGCGGGACTGCACACTCCGGCAGATCAAAGCAAGTTCGATATAACGCAGTTTCACCTATAATGCGGTAAGATTTTTTGGCTCCCGAGGACAGCATTATATCGGGGTAGAGGTGTATTTCCATTTCACAGAGAGACTCAAGGCACAGAAAAACTATGGCCTAGATCAGGGGTCGGCAACCTTTCAGAAGTGGTGTGCCGTGTCTTCATTTATTCACTCTAATTTAAGGTTTCGCATGCCAGTAATACATTTTAACATTTTTAGAAGGTCTCATTCTATAAGTCTATAATATATAAGTAAGCTATTGTTGTATGTAAACTAAATAAGGTTTTTAAAATGTTTAAGAAGCTTCATTTAAAATTAAATTAAAATTCAGAGCCCCCCGGACCGGTGGCCAGGACCCAGGCAGTGTGAGTGCCACTGAAAATCAGCTTGTGTGCCGCCTTTGGCATGCGTGCCATAGGTTGCCTACCCCTGGGCTAGATCCTCAAAGGTGCTTAGACTCTTAACTTCTGTTGACTTCAATCATTCTGCTCAGTTGAGTTAAGGCAGCAATGGGTACTGGTTAAAATAAGTAGACATGGTGGGCCAGTATCCCCTCGATACCCTCCATGTGTTGATCACCCCTCCCACACACACACATACACACACATTGATGCTGGGTGCATTGTCCAGAAATGCCCTTTCCTATTCTCATCCCCTGACTAGCCCTGCTGAGATTCCTTAGGAGAGTTAATATAGTGACAGGTTGTATTAACTTTCTGCCCCCAGCCCCTCTGCAGTAGGGATCCCTCTTTCAGTGTGGTCCCTTGGGATGTCATAGGCTGCAGGAGTCATGTTGGCATGGCTCTTTTGGGAGTGTGGGGATGCACAGGACACTGAGCTGGTGCAGAAACATGAGGTCTCTGTAAGGGTGGGCCTGGCCTCATGCTGGTCTCCCAGGATCCGCACTGATTTGGTGTCCATCTCTACAGCCTGTTCCATGGGAGTGAAGGGAGACGCTCTTTCTGATGGATCACCTGAAGACAAATCTCTATGCAGAGGGCCTCATGGAAATTTCCTACTTCAGCCCTGATTCAACTCCACCAGTGTTAGCAACACTGGCAGCCCTTGTGCAGGCCAGGGTCTGCTGATACTACTGCCAACATTTTAAGCACCATGTCATTTAACCTTGCTCCAGACCAGTGGTGGGCAACCTGCAGCTCGTCAAGGTAATCCGCTGGCGAGCCGCAAGACAGTTAGTTTACATCGACCGTCTGCAGGCACGGCCGCCCACCATTCCTGGCCAATGGGAGCTGTGGGAAGCTGTATGGGCCACCATTGCTCCAGACAGATCTCATTGACATTATGCTTAAAATGAAGGTACCTATAGGCCTTCTATGCTAGGGCTCCCAGCACTGCTAGCACCAGGGAAGCTGAACTGGTATTAGCAATGGTGGGAATATTTTGAAAAAATCTCCCCAGTATTCATGGGGCCAAGATCATTTATTAATACGATAGTGATTTCCTATGCCAAGACCAGGGCAATATTGCAGTGTCATAGGTACTGCAGTGTGATAAACTGATGATAAATTTATGAAAATTGAACAGCAACTGCTAAAATAGAGTAAAAAAAAATAAACCTCCTTACATGTCATACAGCAAATGTATTTAATCTGTCAAATAGAATGATCCATAATAACAAAGTGCCTCAGCTACAGCAAGGGTTGTCAGACAGATTACATACAATAAAACACTAAAGCTGGCTGGAAAGTTATCAAAAAGCATGTCCAGTGAAAAACAAAACAGAATCATGGGAGGGGAGGGGGAAATCAGTTTTTCAACCAGCCTTGCAACACACAAACATCACAGATGTACAGGAAACTCTAAATCAACAGTTATATTGGTGTTTAGCCTTTTGCATGTAACATGACCTGGACAGTGAAGCTAGAAAAAGTGTTACTTTTGACTCTGGTTTGCAGTGTTGTTTTGATTCAAGTCAGTTTCAGTTGACTGTCTCATTTACTAGCCAGTGCTCTTGTGTCTGGGCTTCAAATACTACAAGGGAAAGTTTAAATCCAAAAATTAAAACTGTTTTCACTGATTTTTTTTGAATTTTTTGATGTCATATTAGATTTACAACCCCTTTTCAAAACAAATCCTAGATGTTTGACCTAAAACTTCTTGATAGTGTCCCTTTAAAAATATGAAAGTCATGATAAAGCAGGAAAGAGGGAGCTAGAAGATTAAATAGAGGAGATGACTACTGTGACTCCACAGTACAGTAATACCTTCTCTTTCCCAGCACAAGAATAATTTAATATGTTTGCTATTTGATTTAAACAGCTAACCTCTTATAATTAATAGATGAGGAGAACAGGTTTGAAAAATAACCAGATTGAATTTCAGTTTCAACCTTCAAACAAATAAAAGTGTTTTTGTTTTTGTTTTTTGGAGGATTAAGGGCCTGATCCAAATCCTGTTAAAGCCAGTGGACACTTTCTTTGGCTTCAATGGCCTTTGGATCTCACTGTAAACCATCTTGGATAAGAAGTCCCTTCCACATCCCAACCACCACAGTCCACAAAGACCTGTAACAGAGTCTCAGTAGTTGTGGCAATCTGTTCTAGAAAGATTGCCATCTTCAAACCTGGCCGCGTTCTGAGTTACTAAAGGAATTCTGGGGCACCTCTGACCTGGGGCAGTCCTAGAGTGTGCGAGTGAGAAGACCACTGCTGTATGAACATAGCAACACAGGCACAGTAGGAGTCCCAGGAAGGGTTGACAAAAGGTAGGGAAGAAAAATGTGGGGAAAAGGAGGTATGGGAGGGATAGAAACCAGGATTCACAAAAATCTAGCTGGAGAGATCAGCCAGCGTGCTAATGTTACTGGGGAAGGGAATGGAATTAGAGAGCAGACTGAGTGAAGGAGAAGTTAGGGTTGAAAGCTCGCCTCGGTATGTGTGTTTGAAGGAGGGAGGGACACCAAAACCTAAGCATCCTCACTCTTTATCCAAACCAAGTCAACCTTCTGAAGTTATTGCCCATCGCTACTTAAGATAATAACGATCTTCTTGGTGATTATACATCTGTTTGTAGATGGGTTGGATGTAGCCAGTGAGGAACGATGCCAGTGAAAAACCAAAAGAGACTAAAGATGCTTTAAAACTGTAAATGAAGCAAACGTCCTTAAAGAAATGAGGATTTTATTATGAGAGATTACACCAATATGGACTTAATGGCTTTAAAATATTAAATAAAATGAGCACATGGAGGACAAAAAGTATAAAATGAACCTAAATATGACACCACTGATTATAGTGTAAGTATAGTTGCTGAGATACTATGCTGTAGATACAGGGGAAGATGAGGGCATGAGGGGAGAGGAACTTACAATCTCTAATGAAATTTCTACTTGGTCAGAAGACTTTAAAAATACTGCTAAAATTTTTGTACATTTTTGACTTTTCATTGGAGCTGCTTATTCATATTACTTCGGTGACTAATAAATTAATTTCTACCGTCATTTGCTCCAAGATGGATGTCATTTGGGATCAGTGAAAAAACGAAGACTAAAATTTTGTTGTTTGGTAGTTGAGTGGCAGCTTTTCTAAGGACAAAGGAAAAAGCTTCATGCTCTCATTTCAGTGTCAAACAATATGAATTTCCAGTACTGGGACATGGGATGTCTCAGAATGACCAAGGGTGGAGTAAATGATAACAATGTGCTTACAGACAAACATATTCATAGATTCTAGGACTGGAAGGGACCTTGAGAGGTCATCGAGTCCAGTCCCCTGCCCGCATGGCAGGACCAAATACTGTCTAGACCATCCCTGATAGACATTTATCTAACCTACTCTTAAATATCTCCAGAGATGGAGATTCCACAACCTCCCTAGGCAATTTATTCCAGTGTTTAACCACCCTGACAGTTAGGAACTTTTTCCTAATGTCCAACCTAGACCTCCCTTGCTGCAGTTTAAGCCCATTGCTTCTTGTTCTATCCTTAGAGGCTAAGGTGAACAAGTTTTCTCCCTCCTCCTTATGACACTCTTTTAGATACCTGAAAACTGCTATCATGTCCCCTCTCAGTCTTCTCTTTTCCAAACTAAACAAACCCAATTCTTTCAGCCTTCCTTCATAGGTCATGTTCTCAAGACCTTTAATCATTCTTGTTGCTCTTCTCTGGACCCTTTCCACTTTCTCCACATCTTTCTTGAAATGCGGTGCCCAGACCTGGACACAATACTCCAGCTGAGGCCTAACCAGAGCAGAGTAGAGTGGAAGAATGACTTCTCGTGTCTTGCTCACAACACACCTGTTAATACATCCCAGAATCATGTTTGCTTTTTTTGCAACAGCATCACACTGTTGACTCATATTTAGCTTGTGGTCCACTATAACCCCTAGATCCCTTTCTGCCGTATTCCTTCCTAGACAGTCTCTTCCCATTCTGTATGTGTGAAACTGATTTTTTCTTCCTAAGTGGAGCACTTTGCATTTGTCTTTGTTAAACTTCATCCTGTTTAACTCAGACCATTTCTCCAATTTGTCCAGATCATTTTGAATTATGACCCTGTCCTCCAAAGCAGTTGCAATCCCTCCCAGTTTGGTATCATCCGCAAACTTAATAAGCGTACTTTCTATGCCAGTATCTAAGTCGTTAATGAAAATATTGAACAGAGCCGGTCCCAAAACAGACCCCTGCGGAACCCCACTCATTATGCCTTTCCAGCAGGATTGGGAACCATTAATAACAACTCTCTGAGTATGGTTATCCAGCCAGTTATGCACCCACCTTATAGTAGCCCCATCTAAATTGTATTTGCCTAGTTTATCGATAAGAATATCATGCGAGACCGTATCAAATGCCTTACTAAAGACTAGGTATACCACATCCACAGCTTCTCCCTTATCCACAAGACTCGTTATCCTATCAAAGAAAGCTATCAGATTGGTTTGACATGATTTGTTCTTTACAAATCCATGCTGGCTGTTCCCTATCACCTTACCACCTTCCAAGTGTTTGCAGATGATTTCCTTAATTACTTGCTCCATTATCTTCCCTGGCACAGAAGTTAAACTAACTGGTCTGTAGTTTCCTGGGTTGTTTTTATTTCCCTTTTTATAGATGGGCACTATATTTGCCCTTTTCCAGTCTTCTGGAATCTCTCCCGTCTCCCATGATTTTCCAAAGATAATAGCTAGAGGCTCAGATACCTCCTCTATTAGCTCCTTGAGTATTCTAGGATGCATTTCATCAGGCCCTGGTGACTTGCAGGCATCTAACTTTTCTAAGTGATTTTTAACTTGTTCTTTTTTTATTTTATCTGCTAAACCTACCCCCTTCCCATTAGCATTCACTATGTTAGGCATTCCTTCAGACTTCTCGGTGAAGACCGAAACAAAGAAGTCATTAAGCATCTCTGCCATTTCCAAGTTTCCTGTTACTGTTTCTCCCTCTTCACTAAGCAGTGGGCCTACCCTGTCTTTGGTCTTCCTCTTGCTTTTAATGTATTGATAAAAAGTCAATGCTTCAGTGCTTTGCTAAATCAGGGACTAATGTATTTGTAAAGTAAAACATGATGCACCTTAAAAGAAGGTAATTGACCATTTGACAGGGCTTTGGAGCGGAGCCCGGAGTTGGAGCGTGGAGCAGCTCCGGAGCAATGGAGCTGCAGGTTTTTGCCTGGAGCTGGAGCGGAGCTGGAGCACAGCTCCAAATCCCTGGTTTGAATACCAAATCTGAGTACATTTTGAAGCATTACAGTGCCTTGCTTTACCAACATGTCTGACTTTGGTTATACTTGCTGATAGCTTGTGCTCTCCAGAGCATATGTGCTGGAGTTTGCAATGGGCTTTCCACAATGTTCATCTGCTACTGCTGAACATATGCTTACAAGGAGTTACTACAAGATGAAATTAAGTAATGTTATGGTGCTCTATGTTGCTGTACAACTAATTTAAATGCATGGGACCAGGGCTGGATTAACTCTTCTGTGGGCCCAGGGCTATAAGATTTTGTGGGGCTCCTGTATACAAGTCTTTTTCCTGGGAGGGAGTTTGGTGCAGGAGGGGGCTGGGGCAGGGGATTGGGGTGCAGGACGGGGTGTGGGGTCTGGGAAGGAGTTTGTGTGCAGGAGGGGGATTCTAATCTGGGGCAGGGGTGCAAGGTGCAGGGGGTTCTGATCTGGGGTGGAGGAGAGGGTGCAAGGTGCAGGCTCTGGCCAGGAGGCGCTTACCACAGGCGGCTCCCGGCCGGCGGCGCAGCAGGGCTCAGGCAGGCTGCCTGCATGCCATGGCCCTATGCTGCTCCCGGAAGTGGCTGGCTGCTAACACGTCTCTGCGGCCCCTGGAGGGAGGGAGACAGTGTGTCTTCATACGCTGCCCGCACCTGTAAGCTCTGCCCCCGTAGCTTCCATTGGCTGGGATCCAGCCAATGGGAGCTGCGGGGACAGTGCTGGGGGCGGGGGCAGCACGTGGAGCCGCCTCCCCCACCCCCTGCCAGGGGCCAGAGAGACATGCTAGCAGCTGGACACTTCTGGGAGCGGCGTGGGGCCACAGCATGCAGGCAGCCTGCCTGAGCACCCTGCTGCGCCGCGGGACTTTTAGCAGCCCAGAGTTGGAGATCGCTGCCTGTGATTTATTTTTGCGGGGCTGCCCTTGAGCCGGGGCCCTGGGCTGCAGCCCCTAAAGCCCCGGCCTTAATCCGGCCATGCATGGGACTATAATGAAGTACTAAGCTTCTAACCTTGTTGTAGTTAGAACAAGCTTTCCTCTGGCTTTTTGTACTGAAGGAAGACAAAGCAACCCTTGTTCACCATGGTGTAGAGAGAAGCACAACCACACTCTGAGCAGCTGCTGAGAAACAAATCTATGTGCATATTGCACTAGTCCCTGCAGGATCAACTGCATACAAATTATGGGTGAAATTTACCCTGATGCTGACGGCCAAGCCTATGCATTTAAGTATGAGCCTTGTTTTGAGGACTTCTGCGCAGGGATGTATTTAATGCCAAGATGCTCATTCTACATGGTGTTGTTTATGCCTCTTGCAAGATGTGCTTCTTCACCTGCCCTGAGAGCTGAATTCAGTGGAGGTTATGGGCATCCATCACCTTGCAGGCACTTACCACACAGTTTCTGGGCTTGGGGTGATGTCCTGTCCCCATTTAACATCAATGGGAATTTTGCCATTCACTTCAGTGGGGCCAGGATGTCATATCTGGTCCTGTTCCCATGGAAGTTAATGGCAGTTTTGCAATGGTCTTCAACAGGAGCAATATTGGGAGTGACAATTTAAAAGAATCTTCTTGCTAACACTAAGTAGAAAATCCTTTGCCTTATTTCAAGTATTTTCCTTTATTGAATTTACTCGTGTTCCTTAATTACTTCAGTCATTTTGAATGGTTAATTTCAATAAAATTAATTTAAGCTTCCAAGAAAGTAATTTAAAAATGGTGTTTACCTTTTAGAAGTTTTTTAATCATCATAACAGATATAACAAAAATCATTAAATGGTTCTTCAGTTATAATATCCAATGTAATATTAGCCACAAGGAGGGGAGTTTCTTGAACAGAGTTTACAGCCAATAAATATGTAAATTGTCTAATTATGTCTAAGCAAAGAAGTTCCACAGAGCTTTAAACAATTTGCTGCAGAGGTTCTTTAGTTTTATGGAAAAACAGTGCCTCAGACACCCGGTCTTTTAGGGATAATATTCCTGACATGGAAATCTCTAATACATCAGAAAGAGTATGTATGAGTTAATTTACTCAACATTCTTGCTAGGCAATCTGTTTTGACTAGACAGTACATTTCAAGGGCTTAAGGATTTTTCCTCTAATCAAAATCATAAGATAAACGTCAATCACAGCTATATGAAAAATTCAATGATGGTTTCAAATTAAATAGAAATTTTAATTCTGTACACACAATCCAAGGTTTACTATGCTCACAACTAGGATAGAATAGTGTAACGTCTCTGCGTGTGGTTTCCCTCATAGTGTGATTTAATTACAGGGCTGCCCAGAGAGGGGGGCAAGTGGGGCAATTTGCCCCAGGCCCCGGGCCCCACATGTGCCCCCACGAGAATATAGTATTCTATAGTATTGCAACTTTTTTTTATGGAAGGGGCCCCCGAAATTGCTTTGCCCCAGGCCCCCTGAATCCTCTGGGCAGCCCTGTTTAATTAGCCCTTAAAAGTTAAATATAATTACTGAAGTTTTATATTTTTTCAAAGAATATGAAAAAAAGCAGAAGTTCCATATACACAGCAATAGAGGTTTTATAGCTGATGTCATCCTCCAACGGGCAATAAAGCAATGTGAATAAATTTCCGAACATGTGGGATCTTATTCACCGTGTACAGGAACTCTGGACCTTCGAAGCACAACTCTTCAGTTTTTCAATGGCTCTTATTTAGTCTTAGAGTAGATTTGTATTGGTAAATGTTGGTAAACGTGGATATCCCTGTACACACACAAACCGATGAAAAATATTTCCATTTATAATAATAATAGAATTTACAGATAGCCAAAGTAAGAAAAATGCGGATTGAGAACTTATTGGAGTTTGACTGAAGGATATTTACTTCGTATATTTTGATGTGATGTTGACAATCTGTGATTCAAAAAGTCTAAGCTTCATAACCATTAAACCACAAATCATTGCCTGCCCCATCTCCTGTTGAAGAGGACGATGGGTGTTTTAACACCGCGGTTACAGTCTACCGTACTGTCTCGGGCCTCACCATGATAAGGCACAATGGTCAGATTCAAAAGGGCAGCCCTTGGGTTCAGGGCCATGTGGCCTAGAGGCCAGAGTCAGCACAGCTGCCCTGGAGGTCAGGGCCGCGCGGCCTAGGGGTGGGTGGTGGCAGGGAGTGGGGTAGGGGGGGTTGGCCCCTCCCTCTTCACCAAGTCCCGAGCCAGGGCCCTGTTGGCAGTGAGTGTGGTCACCACCCAGTCAGCGGGGATCCTACTGCAACACGCTGACTTTCCTCAGGTCCGAGGTACCAGTCACTCCAACCCCCTCGGGCACTTCCTACCATGAGTCCTGAAGCAGGGGTCCGTTCATCGTCGGGGTCTCCGAGCTCCTTGGTTCAGGTAGCTTGTTGGGACTCAGACTCCTGTTGACTGGCTGTAGGCAACTGGTCTCCAGTCTGGGTCTGAGGATCTCTGGTTCCTGCAGTCAGGGGCTGAAGCAGCTCCCAGGCTGGAGCCTCCACTGAGTGTCTTTCTTCCCCAATGGTCAGCCCTCCTTTATACTAGTGCAGCATTTGGAGCATGCCCAGTCTGGTCTATGGGGCGGGACTTCCGCCACCCATAATGTGGGATTAACCCTTTCTTGTCTAGTGCGGGGTATGCACGCCCTGTCACATTATGTAATAGAAAAGTATTTCCTGTTCTTGCATCTAAGATGAATGGTTGCACATATGCTTTTTCAGACTAACAACAAAAAGTGTCTACAGGCTGAAACCACTTTCTGATCGTATTCTGAACTCAAATAATTTCACAATCAGATTCCATATTTACATGTGCTTTCAAATACAAATTAAGCTGGAATATTTTCCCCTCACTTAAGGATCACAGCCACAATGATTTTCATACATAATCCTAACATAAAATAAGGTTTTATGGGAATTTAGATCTTTCACTTCTCTGCTGTCTAAATAGCATTTTCCAGGAATCTTTCCACTGTGGTACTGCCACTGGTTCAGTTGCATAGGTGATAGCAATGGTGGTAGCTCTAGTACAGATATGGTATAGGTATTTTTACCCATACCTAGATCCTACTCTGGTCTAACACTAATGGCCATGCAGCACAGATATAGCTTTTGTGTTAAAAAGGCAGAAAAGCCCTGATTGTGCAACAGTTACCCATGTTGGTGAGCAACTACATGCATAAGTGCTTGCTAGCATGAGTAAGGATTCCAGAATCAGTCCAAAACATAGGCGCCAACTTCCCCTCTTCCCAGTGGGTGCTCGACCCCCCTGCCCCTGCACTGCCCTTGCCCTGCCCCCATTCCACCCCTTCCCCAAAGTCCCACCCCCATTCCACTCCCTTCCCCCAAGTCCCCGCCCCTAACCTGCCTCTTCTGCGCCTCCTCCCCTGAGTATGCCTTGTCCCTGCTCCTCCCCCTCCCTCCTGGTGCTGCCAAACAGCTGTTAGGCGGCAGGAAGCGCTGGGAGGGAGGGGGAAGAGCGCGGATGCGGTGCACTGCGGGGGGAGAAGGAGGTGAGGAGGAGGGAGCTTGGCTGCCAGTGGGTGCGGACCACCCACTAATTTTTCCCCATGGGTGCTCCAGCCCCGGAGCACCCATGGAGTCGGTGCCTATGGTCCAAAATGTATTTACTTTAATAGGGGACAGATTCTGCCTACAGATATGTAATGTGCCACTCTCACAAAGATTAATAGGAATTGCTTCTGTTCTACTCTGTGTTAAATTAGTTCCCAGGACTGTGGTGTGCACAAAATCAGTATTATCCTCTCTGTAAAGGAGGTATTTATTAGACTCCATTTGTGCTTTAGCTGGATTGCTATCTCCATTTTCTGCCCAAGCATCTGCCTCATATGTACCTATGAGCTGTGAAACTCAACGTGGTTGTAATAGATTTTCCAGGGGTCCGGTGCAATATTATTGTCTCTCTGGGATCTAGTTAGACTAACCCCCAATGGTAAGCTGGAGGGAGGGAACTCACATACCATAGGTGCTGGGGGTGCTCCTGCACCTGCTGGCTTGAAGTAGATTCCATTATATACAGAGTTTACAGTTTGGTTCAATGGCTCTCAGCACCCACACTATAAAAATTGTTCCAGCACCCCGTCACATATTCCACGACTTTGCAACCAGGTCGTGCACTCTGTCACACAATTTACAAGATGCCTTGCTTTTTAAAGCCAGATCAGAAGCCCTTAGTAGAGGGGCTATTGAGTGTTATACATATTTATTCGTAATTGTCTCAAAGAAGAGATTCATCCAGTTCTGGCTTTCCTTTGTGTCTGTGTTAAGCCACATTTCAAAAATTTGGGTCCTTCCCACTGAATAACCTCCACTGTATATAATGCCAGCATTGCTTATTCCTTCAGGCTTGCACCTCTCTTTTTATTCTCTCTGTTGTCCATTTTCTTGTTGCCCTTTCCCTTTCAATGCATTTTGGCTGAATGATAAATATGAATATGAAATATCCATAACTATGGAAGTCTATTCCAGCACAGTGGTGTATTGTAACATTAAATTATCATGGCCAAGAAGAAAAACAAAGACAATCTAAACTTTTGCTAGTAACTGCTATGCATCAAAAAGCTTTGATCCTTATTAAATGCTTGAGAACATTTTTATTTTAATGTCTTTTGGTATGAATCTTATTTAGATGATCTTTTATTTTTTTTCACCTCACAGCCTAAATATTCACCCAGAAGCGTTTTTTTTTCTTTAATTTTCTTTTTCAATTCACAGTCTTAATATGGATTTAAGGAGACTAACTTTACTCTCCCATTTTTGGCATTCTAGGCTATGGTTATAAGAAGTTCCAAAGGCATCTATTTATTCTGAAGGAGGAGAGCAGAGAGAAAACTTGAAATGTCCTACATCATATTTCTGTATCAGGAAAACTGCAGACTTGCTGAACAATGTGCAGATTTACTGGATGTTAAATTAAATTCAGCAGTTGAGATGGCAAAGGAAGACTTTCTAAATATTCATTATGGCCCTCTAAACTGCACTCCTTCCATCAGAGTTATACAGTTCATTAAATATTCATAAAATAGAGTATTGAAAAAAATTCTAATTGCAAATAAATGCAATTGATGTAGATTGCATTATTTATTATCCCATTTGTTAAACTAAGACAATAGGAGTTGATGAAAGACATTAAGTGGACTGAAATTAAGGTAATGTGAACACAGAACTGTGTTTTTTCTGTTGCTTTTATAGATATAAACTCTTCAGCTTCTTTGAAGAGTGTCAAGAAGGCTGACCATGCCTGTTACACCCATGCTGACTCTCTTTCTTAATCATAGAATCATAGAATATCAGGGTTGGAAGGGACCTCAGGAGATCATCTAGTCCAACCCCCTGCTCAAAGCAGGACCAATCCCCAACTAAATCATCCCAGCCAGGGCTTTGTCAAGCCTGACCTTAAAAACCTCTAAGGAAGGAGATTCCACCACGTCCCTAGGTAACCCCTTCTAGTGCTTCACCACCCTCCTAGTGAAAAAGCTTTTCCTAATAGCCAACCTAAACCTCCCCCACTGCAACTTGAGACCATTACTCCTTGTTCTGTCATCTGGGACCACTGAGAACAGTCTAGATCCATCCTCTTTGGAACCCCCTTTCAGGTAGTTGAAAGCAGCTATCAAATCCCCCCTCATTCTTCTCTTCTGCAGACTAAACAATCCCAGTTCCCTCAGCCTCTCCTCATAAGTCATGTGCTCCAGCCTCCTAATCATTTTTGTTGCCCTCCACTGGACTCTTTCCAATTTTTCCACATCCTTCTTGAAGTGTGGGGCCCAAAACTGGACACAGGTACTCCAGATGAGGCCTCACCAATGTCGAGTAGAGGAGAATGATCACGTCCCTCGATCTGCTGGCAATGCCCCTACTTATACAGCCCCAAATGCCATTAGCCTTCTTGGCAACAAGAGCACACTGTTGACTCATATCCAGCTTCTCGTCCACTGTAACCCCAAGGTCCTTTTCTGCAGAACTGCTGCCTAGCCATTCAGTCCCTAGTCTGTAGCAGTGCATAGGATTCTTCTGTCCTAAGTGCAGGACTCTGCACTTGTCCTTGTTGAACCTCATCAGATTTCTTTTGCCCAATCCTCTAATTTGTCTAGGTCCCGCTGTATCCTATCCGTACCCTCCAGCGTATCTACCACTCCTCCCAGTTTAGTGTCATCTGCAAACTTGCTGAGGGTGCAGGCCACACCATCCTCTAGATCAGTCGTTCTCAAACTAGGGGCCGCTGCTTGTTTAGGGAAAGCACCTGACGTCCCTTGACCTGTGCCGCTTTCTTCAGCCCCCATTGGCCTGGAGCAGCGAACCGCGGCCAGTGGGAGCCGTGATTGGCCGAACCTGGGGATGCAGCAGGTAAACAAACTGGCCTGGCCTGCCAGGGGCTTTCCTTGAACAAGCGGCGGCCCTAGTTTGAGAACCACTGCTCTAGATCATTAATGAAGATATTGAACAAAACAAAACCGGCCCCAGGACCGACCCTTGGGGCACTCCGCTTGATACCGGCTGCCAACTAGACATGGAGCCATTGATCACTACCCATTGAGCCCGACGATCTAGCCAGCTTTCTATCCACCTTATAGTCCATTCATCCAGCCCATACATCTTTAACTTGCTGGCAAGAATAATCAAGCATACATTTCCATGTGATAGCACAGACTTAGAAATAGGAAACCATTCATAATTAATCTGATTTTTTTTTGTAAAGGTAGTAATGGAGGAGATGTAAGCATAATTAGAAAAGTGTTTACAGTGTCACACAGAGAGATTGTTACTTTGAGCACAGAGAGTTTAAATGTCTGATTTACGATATTGGCCCCATACAATTAAATGCTCTAAAAATCTATGCAATTGCATGCCTAATTTGCATATGGAAACACTGCAAATGTACATACAAATAGCGTAATTGCAATTACATAAGCAACCGTTATACATCATCTAGCTGTGGACAATTGCCTTCTCTGTACACACTATAGCAGCAATTTCATTTGCAAAAAAAGCATGCAATTTTGCATCGGTCTCAGTGACATATCCCAGGCCATTTACTGAATCAGTAGCACAGCTGGTATTAGGATATGGTTTGGACACACATTGTCTGAAGCCACAATTTGATTGTCTGATTAGGGCTTTTGGACTATGTCACACCTGTGGACTAATCAAAAAAATAATAATGCGAGGATCTCAACACTGAAAAAGAAAATCCCTTTGCCTATTATGTTAAAACAAATACTGGGGAGATTGTGGGAAAACAATAAGACAATTATATTTTTATAACTTTTACTTGATGTATATACCAAGTATCTCTCTCCCTCTAAGCTTATATATTCTTAGAGGGAGTGAGAATGGAAAGTCCAGCATTATCATTAAGTGCTAACAGTGGGTGAAACCCTGGCTCCACTGAAGACAATGGGAAAACTCCCATTGACTTCACTAGAGCCAGGATTTTACCCCGCATGCTCTCAGAAGACATAGGGTGAAATCCTGACCCTACTGAAGTCAACGGAAGTTTTGTTATTTACTTTAATGGGGCCAGGATTTCACCTGTAGTCCATGTCCCATGGAGCTTATAGCTCTTGCCCCATCTCTCCCTGATAGTTACCATTTCCACCTCTCTCATAATGGAAGGCTTTAGGTACTGATACAAAGCCCATTGAAGTTATGGAAAGACTCACATTCTGGGGTGCAATCCAGACCAGTGAGGGGTTGTGTCACCATCTGTCACCTACAACCTTGGGTGCCTCACAATGCATTGCGCTTGTAGCTCCCAACCTGGGCAGCTCACCAGCAGCCCAACCAGCATGCAGGTCACACCCTGAATGTCTGTGTATAGCTGCAGCCCTGGTCCAGCAACCCTGAGCCCAGCAGCCTGCCAGCAACACACCAGCCACACTCTGTCTTCCAGCAGCCTTGGTTACTACCTGCAGGGTGACCCAAACACATGCCCAGTCCTGAATTTCCCCAAAAATGTGTGTTCTGCACTGTCCAGCCCTCTCCTGGACAGTTCAGATATTAGAGGTCTGTTGCCTCTGTCGGGGGTAAATATACAAGAGTTTGCTACTTTAATTGGAGTTACCAAACCCGTCAGTTTAAACACAGCACTGGATTAGTTTTGATTAAAAATAATATATGTTTATTTAACTACAAGGAGATTTTAAGTAAGTACAAGTATAATGCACTGAAGTCAGAAATAGTTACAAGAAAAATAAAGATAAAACACTTTCTAGTAACTAAAACTTAAGCTAGACTTGTTTTAAGAAAACATTCTTACCATATGTTCCCAGCAACAGGGCTGACCAAATTCTCCAGCCAGGATCCACAGCCAAAGACAAAGGGCTGGTTCCTTTGATTTCTTAGGTGAGAGACAGAGAGAGAGCGATCGATCGATCGATCGATAGATAGATAGATAGATAACCTGGAGTGTTTTTTCCTCTCACTTTTATAATCTAGTCACCCTTTGAAATGCATTTTCCTAAGGGTTACCCCTAAATAAAGTTCCTTTCCACTGTGAGGGCGGAGGCATGGAATCTCTTGGTAAAAGAGGTTCCATGTTGTTGCTTGCTAAATGTAGATCAATCTGTTCCTATCCTCCTTTGCTGACAAAGAATGGCCACTTGACAAATGATTGTCAATCAGCTTTGATGACACCTGGCTAGAGGTGTTAGCTTGTGCTTTGTCTTTGAGAAACCGGTTTACCTATTCTCCAGACTTGTCTGGTAAACACATTGAGTCATAATTTCAGCTTATGTTCATCATTTTTAATACATATTTTGTACATACATTTCACCATGATATTATTGACCAGCAAGTTATTAATTTTCAAATCATGCTACAAGTACTCCTGTTCTTTTTTGCGGATACAGACTAACACAGCTGCTACTCTGAAACCTAGTTTTCAAATGATACCTCACATGGCATATTTTGTACAAAGATTATTACAGTAGTGTGTAGGGTGTGAATAAAGGGTGCATTCGGTCACACCCCATTCACTTCAAAGGGCTTTGGATGAATTCATGTTGCATGATCCCTGATTGGACAATTAGTTATCCATTGTCAAATAGCCATAAATCTTGTCTTAGTGTGAATTAGTGGGCTATTTTTGATCTTGGATGGCATGCAATGCATGAATAAATACCTCAGTAATGCTCACCCCCTTGTGGCTTATTGCTATAATAGAACCACAGAGAGACAAGATGGGTGAGGTAATATCTTTTATTGAATCAACTCCTGTTGGTGAGAGAGAAAAGCTTTCGAGCTCAAACAGAGCTCTTCTTCAGGTTGAAGAATATCTCTCTAATATCCTGCGACCAACACGGCTACAACAATAGAACCATGTCTCCCAGTCTCCTGCTCCAACCCTCCCCTACACACAACATAACTTTACACTAAAACTAATGGTGCTATATTTCTTTGTCTTCTGTTATCCTCAAATTCCCCTGGCTGAAAAGTTTAAGCGTTCTTAATTAAGAAAGATAATATACTTACTGAGACTAATGAGGAATAAGAGTTGCCAAGGGCTGATGCAGAGATAGCATTTGAATTGAAATCCTAAAAGAATATTAATTTGCCACATGATATTAAGATGGAACAGTCATACTGCTCAAGTCATTATTGACTGGCTGGATTGTTAAAGAGAGTGCTGAGATCATCAGACAAGGCCCGATTCTGCCACATTTGCTCCCAGTGAGTACCTTAGGGACAGTTTGTAGTCCATCCAGTATAGGGGAGCAACAATATATTGGGCCCATTGATCCCCCATGTGGACTATTCATAATGTAGGTAACAGCACAGCTGGGAGAGCAGTTTCATAGGACTGCTACAACCTCTCCTTTGTATGTGGGCAGGGACTCTGCTGGAGGGGAGAGAAAGGGGAGAATATGAGATTTCCTCTTGCACACTACACACCAATGGAAGCACATTGCATTGGGCACAGGGCTGATACAGGGTACTAACCCCGGGAGCAAAGGGACATGGAGAAGCAGATTGTGACTTTGCAAGGCAGTGTGGGCTAGTGGACAGAGACCAGGACTGGGTCTCAGGAGATTTGGATTCTGCCACTGGCCTGCTGGATGACCTTGGGTAAGTCATTTCAACTCTCTGTGCCTCCATTTTCCCATCTCATAGACGCATAGACTCATAGACTTTAAGGTCAGAAGGGACCATTATGATCATCTAGTCTGACCTCCCTCATGATGCAGGCCACAAAAGCTGACCCACCCACTCCTGGAATAATTCTCTCCCTTGACTCAGCTGTTGAAGTCCCCAAATCATGATTTAAAGACTTCAAGTCGCAGAGAATCCTCCAGCAAGCGACCCCTGCCCCATGCTGCGGAGGAAGGCGAAAAACCTCCAGGGCCTCTGCCAATCTACCCTGGAGGAAAATTCCTTCCCAACCCCAAATATGGCGATCAGCTGAACCCCGAGCATGCGGGCAAGATTCTCCAGCCAGACCCTCCGGAAAAAGTTCTCTGTAGTAACTTTTAATATCCCATCATTGACCATTGTTACTAATTACCAGCGATGGCACATTATTGACCTATTGACTAAAATCACGTTATCCCATCAAACCATCCCCTCCATAAACTTATCAAGCTTAATCTTAAAGCCAGAGAGGTCTTTCGCCCCCACTGTTTCCCTCGGAAGGCTGTTCCATCTGTAAAAAGGATGATAATGATACTGATCTCCTTTGTAAAGTGCTGTGAGGTCTACCAATGAAAGTGCTATATAAGAGCTAGGTATTATTATTATAGTCACAAGCAGGTTTCCTGTAAGTTCCTGGGGCTGTGCAGCTATGGGCTGCCACATTCAGGGAGCCTGGTGACAAAGTCACAATTGATTCCTTAATCGGCAATAGATTTAAAATGGGATGTCTTGCAGAATAAGGCACTACTTAGCATAAGGAGAACAAGACTGGGCTCCAATTTTTTCAAATAACAATTCCCGCTGGATATTATTAATGCCTTCGATTACTGAAACTGAAATAATTACAAAAAAAATCTCATTGCCATATTTGACTATTTATGCTATTTGTTTCTTTTTGACCCTTTTTTGGTCTTCTTCTGTAGGAGAACTCTCTTGTGCCTGTACTTCTAATATAGGCAATTATTTTAATCCAAAAGAAACTGCTTTCATTTAATAATAACATAATAAATAAGCAATAATAAAAGGTAAATATTGCTCACACCAGCAGGTTATGTATCTATGTCTCTTTGTAGAGCAGGGGTTGGTAACCTTTCAGAAGTGGTGTGCCGAGTCTTCATTTATTCACTCTAATTTAAGGTTTCGCGTGCCAGTAATACATTTTAACGTTTTTAGAAGGTCTCTTTCTATAAGTCTATATTATATAACTCAACTATTGTTGTATGTAAAGTAAATAAAGTTTTTAAAATGTTTAAGAAGCTTCATTTAAAATTAAATTAAAATTCAGAGCCCCCCGGACCGGTGGCTAGGACCTGGGCAGTGTGAGTGCCACTGAAAATCAGCTCGCGTGCCGTGCCATAGGTTGCCTACCCCTGCTGCAGAGGATGGGCAAGATAAGAGCCTGCCAGAGCTGCCAGTAAATCACCTTTGCTTCTTTATTACCAAGAAACAGTTAATGGGGCAGCAGCACATCTGTTTGCACTTTGAAACCCTTGCTTTGCAATGCAAAAACATCAAATGTAATATGTAGAGGGCCTTTTTATTTAATGATTGATTGCAAATTATCCCAGCCCTGGCCCCTGTCCTTACTAAGGGTTTTTGTTAGGAAGCGTGAGGTCACATATGGGTAAGGCTTCATTAGGCTCATGTAAGGTGCCAACTGAGCATGCTCAGAAGCAATTTTTCGGTTACTTAGGCCCAGATCCAATGGGAGTTAGGTACCTAAATACCTTTAAGATTCTGAGCCTTAGAACTTGAGTTTAAAATTAAAATAACTCTTTGCGTCTCAAACTTAGTTAAAAGAAAAGCTGGTGGTGAAGGTCTATCGTGCACACAGGGGATGTTCCTTCTCAGAGTCAATAGTCAATTTTGTTATTGACGTCAGTGGAACAGGAGCAGTGGCCTTTCTTTATATAATCCTTTGATGCTGAAACAGATCAAATGCTACTACACAGATTTCCTTCTGAGCTACAGCATGATTGACCACTACTTCAACTGCACGGTAAGGCCTCTGACTCCCCCTTCATTGTGGATTTCAAGTGAAAGCCCTGGATTTTATTTTACTAGATGCTGCTAGCTTGCTATATATATTGCAAAAGATTTATCGCCTTTAATTGTGGTTTAGGCTTTTTTTTTTTTTTTAAACACACTCCAGGTACCACAGGATTACTTTTTAAATCACTGTATTTCATAATATTTTTAAATTATGTTTAAGCATGATTTAATTTTTAAGATAGCTCCAGGATAGCTGATTCATAGGAGTGTAGAACAATTGCCAACCTCCTCTCATATAAGGGAGGAGTGACTGTCACAAACCTAGGTGAGAGCCTCTCTAAAGCATAGCTCATTTAAATGGGGTAAATCAATGGCTAGGTATATTTTTTTAATTATTATTGTAGTGAACAGAACTATTGGCTCTTATAGCTGCTGTAGCTGCCAGCAAGAATTGATTCAATCAAGTCTAGCTCTCTGTAAATTCTTACTTCTGGTTGTCATTGTCAATTAGATCAAATGGAGATTTGGAGTCCCCAAACACAACTGAGGTCGCATCCTGAGACGATCAGAATACTATGAACATATGGAGCCAGCTCCTCAGCTGGTGTAAAGCAGCGTAGCTCTATTTAAATGGAACTATGCCATTTTACCAGGGCCGGCTCCAGGGTTTTTGCCGCTCCAAGCGGCGGGGAGAAAAAAAAAAAAAAGCCGCGACCGCGATCGGCGGCAGCTCCACCGCGCCGCTTTCTTCTTTGGTGGCACTTCGGCGGCAGGCCCTTCCCTCCGAGAGGGACTGAGGGACCCGCCACCGAATTGCCGCTGAAGAGCCCGACATGCCGCCCCTTCCCCCTTGACTGCCTCAAGCACCTGCTTGCTGAGCTGGTGCCTGGAGCCGGCCCTGCATTTTACACCAGTTGAGAATCTGGCTCATGGATTCTTTTATTATAAAAAATTAATATCCCTAATTTTTATAGGTGCCCTAGTAAATGAGCATCATGCTGCACATAACACCGCTCTCCCATTGAAAATAATATTACAACTCCCATTGATTTCAATGGGGAGACTACCCCCCCCCAATTCAGTATGTGCAATCATCATCCTTTCTTTCTCCAATCTACTTTGCCTCCACCCTTCCCTTTAAAATACTCTTCTTCCATGGGACCTATAAACTCTTGTTCTATCTCACTCAAAAAAGTGTTAACACAATACCTGAGAGAATATGTATTTTACATTCTAAACATAATTTGAGGCACTAAGGAGATGTGTGATAAACTACTCTGTTCAATTACTTTGCTCTGTAAGGCATCCTCCATTCCTGTATATTGTATATTTGTACTGTAAAATCTTTGAGACAGGCACCTCTTTGTAAAGTCTGTGAAGCACCTTTGTAAATAATATCACTGTATTTAGAGATCCAAAAAAGTTGCTAATGAAACACACTGTATACACATGGAATGCAACATTCAAAAGCTATTAATTTCAGACATATGGCAAAATACATTACCTGCATAGGCGCGGGAACAAGGGGTGTGGGGGGTGCTGTGGCACCTCCAGGTTTTATGCAGAGCTGTGGTACTGGCCCCCCGCCCGGGCCCCCAGCCCCGCGCCCGGGCTCCCGACTCCCTGGCCCCGCACCCGGGCTCCCAGCCCCGCGCCCGGGCTCACCCCCAGCTGTGGCCCCAGCCTCGGCCCCTTACCCTTGTCCGGGTCCCCACCTCCTGGAGATACAGCTCTGCTCCCAGCCCCAGCTCTGGGTGGGGAGGGTGTGGACAGGGGCAAGGGGGCTGGCTTTCAGCACCCCCACTATTAAAAGTGTTCCAGTGCCACTGATTACCTGAATCTGGATCTATGGGGAAAAAACAACATGCCAGCCTGTAGGCTGCATGGCAGTCCATCCCTGTCAGTCTCTGAGGGAGGCCATTGCTCCTTGCTGTCACTTACATGTAAAGGTGAGCTCAAAGGGGGGAATTAGCTTCACCTAGTGCTACAGTCCTCCGGCCAGGCAGAACAGTAGGGCAGGCTATGAGCCCCAGGCCCAGTCAGGGTGGACAAAGCAATGGGTAGGCTCTGGCCTGCAATCAGGGCAGAGCAGTGAAGCAGTCTATGAGCCTCACGTAAGGATGAGGAGGACCAAGACAGTTTATGAGCACTTGGTAAGGGTGAGCACCAATAACAGTCTATGGGGCTCAGGTAGGGTTGCCTGAGGAGTGCAGGCCTCCTGGCCTAAGGAGGGGGAGTAGTGCCATCCCGGGGTAAGGTGGCAGGGGGGACACTGGCCTGCCCAACACCACCATATCCCAGCCCAGTGCCCTAACAGTGGTGCAGTGGTCCGCCACTGGGTTAGCAAGAATCTGCCCACAACACGCTGACCTTGTATCAGGTCAGCTCCCAACCAGACTGTTCCCTGGTTTCCCCGGGCTGCTTCCTACTCTCCCCCTCGGGTGTACCTGTGTCTGTCGTCTCAGGGAGCTCTGGCCAGTCCGCAGGTGGCATCTCCTCAGCATCTCGGGGGGCCGGCAACCTGGGGAGATCCAGCCAGTCCTCAGGCGACAGCCCTGGCAACTCCTCAGCATCTTGGTCGGCCAGCAGTCCTGGGCGCTCTGGCCAGTCCTCAGGAGGCAGCCCTGGTAACTCCTCTGCAGGCTCCAGAAGGATGGATGGATGGATGGATGGATGGATGGATGGATGCATCCATCTCTTGTGGTGGCTCCAGCCCAACTGAGCTGCAGGGCCCACCTTTTGTATTTACCCTGCCTGTCCCGCCCTTCTGCTTCTGACAGGGTGGATGTGACTCTCCTGCTTCAGCCTACCAAGGGGCATGTTGTGGTCCCTCCCTGTCACTCTCTGAGGAGGCCACTACAGGCGCCGACTTTCCAAAGTGCCAGGGGATGTTCGACCCCCTGGCTCTGACCCAGGCCCCGTCTCCACTCCACCCCTCCCCCCACTCCATCCCCGCCACACCTCTTCCCGCTCAGTTCAGCCCCCTTCCCTCCCCTCCCCGCCCCACCCTCTCTCCAAAGCACGCCACATCCTCGCTTCTCCCACGGCGTGCAGGAGGCGTGGGGAGGGAGGGGGAGGTGCTGATCCACGGGGCCTGCAGGCGGGCGGGAGACACTGGGGGGATGGAGGGGAGCTTATGGAGGGCTGCCAGTGGGTGCTTAGCACCCAACACAAAGTTGGTGTCTATGGAGGCCACACCTCCTCGTTACACAGCCCTATTATTAATATGCATGTATAAGTTGCTTGGAGAGACCCACATGATAAAATACGGTTGTTTCTGGCAAATTTTCTCTGATTTGGAAAAAAAAATGCACTGAAACCGCAGCAGGTTTACAAATAGTTTCTCTTTGCAAAAACAGGACATGAGCTTTCTTAGTGTCAGATTTGTGCACCATGTAAAAATCTGGTCTAAGCCTCAGGTTCCAATCCTAGCACCATCAACTGAATCTTTCATCCTTGTGAGGAAGGTTCCAGGTATTTCCTTCACTCTCCCTTATGCACTGAACACTCTTCTGTTCCATGAGCCACTTCTGCCTTTTCGTTCAAATCTATCCTTAAGAGTCACTTCCCCCACAATACCCACTGGAACTGAATCAGTTATAAAACAATAGCACAAGGGGAACGTGTCTAAACCTTGTAATCCCAGGATCTTATTATTGTTGACCATTCCCTTCCTCATTGCATTGTTTGTTCTTTGTTATCATTGCTTAACACATCACATGCACAATTAGGTTGTAAGCCGAACTGGTAGAAAAAATAAAAATATTATTTACTAAAATGTTGTCCACATATTTTTCAAAAGTTTGCTATTTGCTGGCTATATCACTGAATGAAAAACATGCAAAACATGTCATTGATTATTTCTGTCCAAAAATTTCATTGTGAATTTTAATTTTGGAAAATTTCAGCAAACTCTAATTGCAAGCCCTTCAAGACCA
The DNA here is from genome assembly GCF_028017835.1 of Emys orbicularis. Lineage (NCBI taxonomy): Eukaryota > Metazoa > Chordata > Testudines > Emydidae > Emys > Emys orbicularis. The sequence continues at coordinate 26,137,555 of NC_088685.1, read as the reverse complement.
GGACTGGATCCCTGTATGTTTTGTAAAAGCACCTAGCAATTTTGGACACTACAAATACTAAAGAAAAAGAATAATAGTGAATAGTTAACATATTGCAGAATAAACATGCATGTTGAGCTTGTTCATACTGCACAGTACGTATTATTTACTGTATTCCTTCTCTGTATCTCCCATTGTATGTAAATGCCTTATGCAAAATTTATCTTCTTACTAGTTTGAGAATTCCACATTCTTGCTTCATGTTTTATTTTAATAACACAAGTGGGGAAAGCATGGAAGCTCGAATCTTTATAGCAACGCTGAATTGTTAAAGATGCTGAATCAGATACTTTAAGGAAACAATTTCAAATGCACTAATATGACACCTCATAATCAGACCCTTACCTTCTAAGGAGGAAAAAAGCACAAATTTATCTCAAAAAGTTTCCAGAGAGTCTGGGGAGCTTAGAACTTCTTTGAACCAAGATTACAAAGCTTGACAAATGTACCTGTCTAGCACTAGCGTGTTGTCCTAATGTACTGGCTACACTATTTTTACAATTTTTTGCTTCAGTTTGACAGACCATTCTATCCTTTCTAGTAAGCTTAGCTCTGTTGCATTTCCTGGGTGCACTAAAATAGTAGTTGCTTGTTGAGCCTGGCACAATGTTTGGATTTGTTTCTGGACCATTTCTTAACCATTTCTGGAAATGTTTTGTTCCATGTAAAACCCAGTTCAGTTAAATCAAAGTTCATGAATTTGGCATCATATGGTATTTTTTTCTGTCTTTTCAAGAATTTTCCCCACAAGAGTTTGTTGTTAGAATACATTTCTTGTTTCAAAATCCCCTCACCCCCCACCTCCCCTTTTAATTAGAAACGAAGAGTAACTGGCCCCATTGAAGTCAATGGCAAAATTCCCGGTCACTTCAGTGTAGTTGCGGTTTTGCTGATAGGCTTCTGTTCATCAAGGTTCACCATAGACATAAATGGGAGTACTTGTATATTTAAGATTAGGTAGGTGTTTAAGTACCTTGCTGGAGCCTTAAAGACCAGATGAAGATGTATCACACAAGGTAATGGTGCTTAGAAGCTACAAGCACTTGACTGGGATTCAAGAGACCTGGGTTCTATTGCTGGTTCTCCTGCTGGCCTGCTGGGTGACCTTGGCAAGTCACTTTGTGCCTCAGTTTCTCCATCTGTAAGGTAGGAGTAATGATACAGACCTTCTTTGAAAAGCACTTTGAGATCTATATTATTATTAATGGAGTCCACTGGGTTTTCACAAGGGCTATGCAAGGTATGAAGTGCCCTAGTTGAACGTTTTGTATGGTTAGGTGCATTATCTGAGAAGAGATCCATAAATGAGATAATTACATTTACTTTCAAATTGATGTAGGTAGACGATCTCCCCCCGACCCCCCATCCCCAAAGTTACCAACTTCTAAAATTATGCTGTTGGCCAAAGATTGATGGTGCAAAGTGAATGGAAGTGAACTGATAACTCCTTGGCTATGGAAGAGAGAATATATAAACTGAGAAATAATCCCCAAGGTATGGGAAGCATGCCGGGGCTCCGTATGCTGAATCTATAGAAAGTAAGTCTGGAGTCTTATTAGGACTTAGTTTGGAAAGTCAGATGCACGTATACTGCACTTGGTGTCTGCTGTTGTTACATTCCCTAAAGCCAGAACAGTTTTAAAACTAGATTAGATTAACTTGATTAGATTAAGTTCATATCCAAAACAGACAAACATGCATCTTTCACAAGCCCCATTGCCACTGAGCACACCAAACTCTTGTTTCAACCACACCCTGCTCCCCAGAGCTGCCCCCTACTCCCTTTTGAGCTCCTCAGCAGACCTTCAATCCTTAAAGGGACAGGGCACAGATAATTGTGTGGCATTCCCTTATAAATTCTGCACGGTCACTTGCTTCTATGCTATTTTTTTAGTCCTTCATACATGCAGTGTCCATGCCCAATAAACCAGCTGAATAATTGGCCAACTTTTAATGTTTCACTAAAGTAAATGATAAAACTCCCATTTTTTTCATTTACATATAAATAAATACCACCCTTGCATGGAACACAGTTTCACCAGTGATATATGTGTGATTGTTCTGGCAACTTGTTTCAAAGATCCAACACTTGATAGAAGCTCACTTCTCCAATCTCTTTGCACTGTCAGCATGAGTGCTACAGGTTGTGTGTGTATAAGACTCAGCTGAAGGAGATATTTGGCAGCAAGTACAATTTACCCTGCAATCTTTTGCTCCATCCTCTCGTGTGACATATACATTTCTTCTTATCACAAGAGATGACTATTGGTTAATTTATGAGGCAGGTGGGGCTAGTGGATGGAATTCAGGTTTGGTAGGCAGCCGATCTGGCGTCTATTCCCAGATCTATAACTGTCTCATTATAACCTAGAGCAATTAACTTAACCTCTATCCACTTCCCTTTCCACATGTACGCAATGGGAATAAATAAAGCTTACTCAATTTATCAAAGTGCTTTGGGATCGATGGATGAAAAATATTACAGAAATTCAATGTATTATTATTATGTTTCATAGCAACTACGTTAGAAGGATGGTCCGGTTATTAAGGCACTAGACTGGAACTTCATAAAATCTGGGTTCAGTTCCTAGCTCTGTCACCGACTTCTTGGCCAAGTCACTCAAGCCTGGATGCACAAAAGGCGTTAGGCACCTAAGTCCTACTTTTGGGACAACTGGATGCACAAAAAACTCTTGCTAAACCCTGTAGGCCCCCAAACTCACTCAGCACCTATATTTTTGCAGTAAGAGTTCCCTAGGCACTGTGAAAGCAGGGAAAGAAAGAGAGGGTTTAAGTTGCCATTTAAGTGTCAGAGACAGAGCAACTGTTGAGCTAAGTCTTAGCCTAATATCGCAAGACCTGTAGAAGCAGGGCTCACGTCAGAAGCAAGTGGAAAACAGCAGAATAGTCATTGTGACCTAGCCTTGAGATAACGATGTTTTGAGAAGAGAAAGTGAGAAAATACTGGAATAGATAGCAAATAGCCTAAATAAAATGCAGATGTTTTTAATTAATGCACATCATAAAGAGGTATAAATGCTTATGTGATTTTGCTTGTACTTTGGAGAAACTGAGGCAGAGATGTTCGCTGCCAGCTGTATTCTTCCCTTGCAATTGCTTGAATAAAACTGTCTCTGATTTTGTTGCTTCCAACCTGAGTGGAGTTTGTTTCTTTCACAGCACCTATGTTTCTGCCTTTGAAAATGCACATTGCTGCTTCATCCTAAACATCTGGACACCTATCTCCTACCTAAGTCCCAGAGCAATTCACAGATCGACAGCAAACAGCTGCTTGGCCTCCTAAATCACACGTGGGACCCAATCCGTTGGCACATTCTGAGCATGTCTACCAGATCGAGCTCCTCAGGCAAGTTCATGGAAAACAGCTGGGGGACGGGAAAGGACAACCTCCCTCATAACTTTTATCCCAGTGATTAGGGTACACACCTGGTTCAAGTCCTCCCTCTACCCTCTACCTAGGGTTGCCACCTGTTCAGGTTTTCCCAGTCATCCCTTTTTTGAGGTAGCAAAGCGAAACGAACTTTAACAGGACTTGATCCAAATGAGCAAGCTTAATTCAGAACACTTATTGACAAGTTCTTTGGAAAAGCCATTCGATACTTGGAAACCAATTGGGATGTTGACAATTCAGTTTTGTCTTGGATAGCCTGTTTGCATTTGGATAATGAAAGTGAATTAGAATGGAGAGACCTGGAAGGATTGGCGGACAAGCTACGGCTGAGCACTGCTGAAGACAAGTTGTATAAAGATTTTGCCATACTGAAAAATTCACTTAGCAGCATACCTCAAGATCTGATGCCATACTGAAAGTGGGCTTTTTTTTCTTTTTTTTTTCTTTTTTGCAAGGAAACACAAGTAACAGAATTATTTAAAATAGTTTCTTTTGTTTTCTTTGTTCCCGTCAGCAATACATTTTCAGAAAGTGTCTTTAGTCACAGTGAAGGTCTGGTCAAATAAAAGGAACAGGTTGTCAGTTGCTTTGATGAAGACAGAGCTTCAGGTCTGTTTGCATTTTGAAAAACTATCATGTGTTGAATTTAAAACATTTATCAAAAGGACAGAAAGACCTTTGTGCTTAAAAAAAAATGATACAACTGGAAACTGGGGTGAATAGGCAACTTCATGCACACATTATGAAATATATATAGCAGATAATTACATTTGTCATAACCAAAAGACATACCATTTAGTGGACTGAATATAAATGTAACCCTTCTGCCAGGCCGAGTTGATAGCAGCAAGGGCCGGGTTCAGTACATAGGGGTCCCCTCTCAACAACGTAACACAAAACCAGCTCGAGCCCCCACCCAGTGACCTGGGAAAATCTTACACACACCCCTGGGTGCCTCAAAGAGGCAATACTTCCCCTCTCGCAAGCACAGAGTCTCGGTGTAGCAGAAAATGTTTAATAACATGAGGTAAACGACATCAGCATTAAATTGGGAAAAGACCACACTTAGGGTTCATAGACCAAACCATGAGCAAAGACCAACCCCAGCAAATTGGGCCATGTCCTTTCCCTTTGGCTCTTGAGTCCAGCAACCCAAAAATCACCCAAAGTCCCAAAAGTCCAGCACCCCAAAAGTCTCTGTCCCTGGTTAGTGCAACCCCAGAGTTCAAAAGTTTATCTGCAGAGTTTTACCCCCCCCCCCCCAGCCTGGGTGGAAATGGGGGGGGGGTGCCGGTGGAGTGTTAAGGGGCATCTTACGTGGTCCAAGGCTGACTGCCCCACCTCTCCGTGGGGTTCTGCTGCAGCCTTCACCGCAAGCTGCTCCACTCCACCAGCCATCCCGCGAACTGCTCTGCCCTGCCAGCCGCTCCACTCCACTCCACCAGCAGTCCCGTGAGCCACTCCAGCTGTCCCTCAAACTGCTCAGCTCCGCTCCAGCCATCCCGCAAACTGCTCAGCTCCGTTCCACTCACCATCCCATGAGCCACTCCAGTCATCCTGCAAACTGCTCCCATCTGCCAGCCACTTAGCTTTTTATCTTTGCCCCACCCCACTAGTTAACACAGCTCTTAGCAATTTTAGCACTTTAGTGATTTCAGCTTTTAGTAGGGGAGCCCCAGTGCTGGTGCACCATTAGCCCAAAGTGAATTCAGCTCAGCAGACTGTAACTAGACTCCTAATGGAATCAAAATTAGCTCTGATATTCAACGGGGAGGGGGAGAGGAGGAGGAGGAGGAGGAGGAGGAGGAGGAGGGTGGAGAGAGAGAGAGAGAGAGAGAGGAGCAGCAAGAGGTGTTTCAGGCCCTCAAGAGAGCCCACACCACCAGGCACAAATACCTATCCCCAGCCTCTCTCTCAATTCACTGGGTTTTGGAACCCATGTCCCTTGTCTAGCAAGTGCTACTTAGTTGATGGTGAGTCCCTCTGTCATAAAACAGTTCCACTGGCCTTGATTCACATAATCAGGGTAACAACACTTTATTCTTCCTGCCCCAATAACAGAGAAACTGGGGAATCCCACAGCAGACAAAGTGACCATTTGAGCTGCCATGGGCTCATGCTAGGTGGGGTGGGTGTGCCTATGCAAACAAGATCAGCCCCTGAAGTTCTTTTGCACAACTCGCCACAATTCACCACCAGATGTCAGAGTAGAGCTCATCCTGACTCTGCTTACATAAATAAAATATAATATAGCATTTTTTTTAAATGGGGAAAGGGTGTTGGTTGAGTAGTAGTTTAATTTTTACAGGTACGTCTTATATCTCTATAAAATTGGTCAGATATGCAGAATTGTGCATTATATATGTTAGGAACAAAGGCTGTCCGGAAGCATCAGTCAATATATCCGCTATGTAGGTAAAGTGAACCGGGAGTATTGTGGTAAAGCTTGCTTAATACTATGTGAATAATGTAGATGGCTTGTTATTGGTTACATCAGAGTAGATTATGTTTATTTGTTGTTTCATGCTTTGCACAAAATGATTCCGATGTCCTGGATTTTGTTTTGTACCTCAGAGTTGGCATCCCTACCTCCACCTGAGATGCTACCTCTCAAGTGAGTGCCCTCATCACTAGGCTACAAGATATTCTGATGTGGGGCTCTCTCCGTTTCTCCTGTTGAAGCTGTTGCACTGTGGATAAATAATTAAAGAGTTATTGGAGCCGGGGGACTGGATACTGGGTCTTCCATATCCAGAGTGAGTGCTCTAATTACCAGGCTATAGTCATTGTTATGTTTCTGCTCTGTCTGTCCCATCCCATCCCTCCTTCCCAAATGGTTCTTCAGGTGTTTATTCACAGTGCAAGAGCTTCAACAGGAGAGACTGAGGGAGCCCCACATCAGACTATCCTCTAGTTCAGTTATTAGAGCCCTCACCTGAGAGGTGGTAGATCCCTTCTTCCCCCTCAGGTGAGTACCCTAACTGTGTCAGAATGCCTGGCTCCTTTTGCAAAATCAGGACTCAATCTCTCTGTGCCTCAGTGTCACATGTGTAAAATGGAGACAGAAAATTTTCTTTCTCCCAGTCTTTTTCTATCATCTATTTTGAGTGTAATCTCTCCAGCGCAGGAACTGTTTCTTACTGCAGTTCAATCCAACCCCTAGCACAATGAGGTTCCAGCCATGGTTGGGGCGACTAGGTGCTATCATAATACAAATAATTAATAGTAATGCTATTTCCACTTATGGCCATCTCTGCTTCAAGAAAATGCAGGACTTTAAATAATGCCTTCTAATCTTCTAGTTCAAAGCTGATAGTGTGCTACGTACCACTAACCAGCAGGAAAAAGTCTCCTGAGTTTGTTGTAGCAGAACATAAATTCTGTTTAGATTTCATGGTCAGATTGTTTGTGCCATAGTTTTCTTGCCCTTCCAGTGCACTTTTGTAAGGGTTGTGGGATTATGCTGCTCTTTATTTAGTTTATGCTTTCTGCTGCTGCTCTTGAGCTGGGGTCAATTTGTGCAGGCACAGAAGAGATTCTGGGAAACAGGATTCTAGCATGCTCACACAGTACTTCCAGGAGCATGCTAGCAGAAGACATCTTTTTCTTATTATTTTCAATGAAAAATGCTTGGGTAGGGGTGGGCATCCAGGGTGGGGGGAGAGGGAAGGAATTCCTTGTGTGTGTGAATGACAAAATGCTTGGGGGAGTTCCGCTTGTAAGTGTCACATGTTAAAAATAAATTCTGAATAGCATAAAGAAATCTTACCTTAAATTATCTCTTGAAATAGATAGTACATCTGACAACAGAGTTTGATCCTGATCAGTGACTGGGCATTGATAGGACTTTTACAAGAGCAGCTACTAGATTTGGTCAGAACATTTTAGATTAAATATTTTAAATTGAACAATGCTGTTTTGTCAAAGCCAAAATCTTTTGTGGAAATGTACAGATTTTGACGATATTTTCAAGAGGAAGATTCTTGAGATCTAGGGTGGACTCTCCAGTCATTCCCAGAGAGGAGAGAGAGAGAGAGATTGATAACCTGACATTTTCAATCTGAAAATGGATGTTTTGACACAATTCCATTTTGCTAAAAATGTTGGAAAGGTTTTTGATTTTGTTCCAATGAGGACTGAAAGCAAATTTAGAAAGCTGAAAAGTTGTCATGAAATGGAATTGTCATTCTCTGGCCTGATCTAGTGGCTATCTTTCCCCATATTATTGTGTACTTTGTGCAAATTGCCTTTTTACTGCCTTGTTTTTTTTTACTCTTGCTGTTTCAGAAACAATATGTTTTCTGTATACTTAACCTTAAAAGTACTTTTTAATTGGAATAGCACATGCCTTTTTTCTGGGTAATAGGATCTATGCCAGGAAAAACAAAAACACACTCCATTGTTAAGATGTCCTTTCCTTGAAAGGCTGTGCAAACTCATTCTGCACTAATTGAAGGTTTTAAAAACGATCATCTTCTCACTCTCCTTATTATAAAGCTTCTTTCTTCAAGGCAATTTATAAGCACTTTCAATGGCCTGTGTCATGTAGATTCTTCCTGTTGCTATAAATATAATAATAGAGCTGGTTAAAATTTTTCAGATGGATCATTTTTGTACCATAAAATGCCATTTTATCAAAATTGAAACTTTCTGTGTGAACGTGTCAATTTTGACACAATTTCATTAAAAAATGAAGTGAAGAGTTTCAAGCTCATTAAGATGCTTAACGTAAGAACATAAGAATGGCCATACTGGGTCAGACAAAAGGTCCAAGAAGGCCAGTATCGTGTCCTCTGACAGTGGCAAATGGCAGGTGCCCCAAAGGGAATGAACAGACAGGTTATCATCAAGTGATCCATGCCTTGTCACCCAATCCCAGCTTCTGGCAAACAGAGGCTTGGGACACCATTCCTGCCCATCCTGGTTAATAGCCATTGATGGATCTATCTTCCATGAATCTATCTAGCTCCCTTTTGAACCCTGTTATAGTATTGGCCTTCACAACACCCTCTGTCAAGGCGTTCCAGAGGTTGACAGTGCATTGAGTGAAAAAATACTTTCTTGTATTTGTTTTAAACCTGCTACCTATTAATTTCATTTGGTGGCCCCTTGTTCTTGCATTACGTGAAGGAGTAAATAACACTTCCTTATTTACTTTCTTTATACCTTTCATGATTTTATAGACCTCTATCATATCCCCCCTTAGTCGCCTCTTTTCCAGGCTGAAAAGTCCCCGTTTTATTAATCTCTCCTCATACGGAAGCCGTTCTATACCCCTAATCATTTTTGTTGCCCTTTTATGAACCTTTTCCTATTTCAATATATCTTTTTTGAGATGGGGCGACCACATCTGCATGCAGTATTCAAGGTGTGGGTATACCATGGATTTATATAGCGGCAATATGATATTTTCTGTCTTATTATCTATCCCTTTCTTGATGATTCCCAACATTCTGTTCGCTTTTTTGACTGCCGCTGCACATTGAGTGGATGTTTTCAGAGAACTATCCACAATGACTCCAAGATCTCTTTCTTGAGTGGTAACAGCTAATTTAGACCCCATCATTGTATATGTATAGTTAGGATTATGTTTTCCAATGTGCATTACTTTGCATTTATCACCATTACATTTCATTGGCCAGTTTGTTGCCCAGTCACCCAGTTTTTTTAGATCCTTTTGTAGCTCGCAGTCTTCCTGGGACTTAGGGTGACCAGATGTCCTGTTTTTAAAGGGACAGTCCCATTTTTTGGGATTTTTTCTTATATAGGCGCCTATTACCCCCTGCCCCCTGTCCCGTTTTTTCAGTTTCTATCTGGTCACCCTAAAGATGCTTCATTTCAATATCATCATAAAGATTCACTTCAATTTTTAGTTTCAAAACAATTTTAGTTTCAAAATTTATTTTATATTATGTTATAATGTAACATTTTTAAAAAGTCAAAATCAGAGCAAAATATTTAAGTTTTATAAAAACAGAACATTTTAATTGACCCAAAATAAAACATTTTCAAAAGTTTCCTTTCACAGGAATTTTGTTTGTTTGTTTTTTATTTCCAATTTGGAACAAAAATTAATTTTTCAAATGTTGGAATTTCTTGCAGAATGGAAAGTCTGAGTTTTGACCAGCTCTCTATAATAAATACTGCATTTCCTATCCACCAGGTCCACCACTGTTCATCACTTACAAGAGCAGATGCATTGATGGGACTAAGGATGCAGGTAAATGCTCACCAGAGTAAGTGTTGTCCAGTCTAGCCCTTAATGGATGCCTCACTCAGACAATCATTTGAATCAGACATATAATTTCCAGCTTTTTTCTATGGGATATAAATACACAGGAAGTGTTTACATAAATCGCTTTCCATGAGGACTATTACTGTGATATAATTAGAAGAAAATCAGACATGCACGAACGGGTTCCTAATACACCCGGGAATGCTCTCAGCTGGCTGAACATTCTAATACCTTTTCCAGAAAGGAGAACTGAGTTTGTGTAATGGAAGCCTAATGGAGCAATATCACATGCTGGAACATAAATAGGCTTGGTTATTTTACATTTGTCTTTAAACAGAATAGAAATGCTTTGAAGGTGACCTGAAAAGATAAAGCACCAACTTCCAAAATTTTACCAAGATGTTCTCAATGGCTCCCATAAACAAGCCTACAAACATTACTTCTCTTTAAAATATACTGTCATGTACTCTTGCATTCCTAGAAAGATTGTCTTCTACTATAAAAAACAGATTTATTCCATTTCCATTTTTGCCACACTATTATGTCCTACACTGCTTCATAATTCTCCCACAAAACACTTTTTAAACTTATTATTACATTTACTCCCATGATTAATATAACTCATAAATAAATGGCAACCCCCCCTAAGATGCTGAAAAGTATGAAAATAACACTGCTAAGCACACTTTTTGAATAACCCCCAACATTTTCCATTCAGTTAGGGAGAACAGGCATGTATAAAATGAACTTACACATTTTCCATACAAACATAGGTGTGATGGGGTGGGCTCCCCACACTGGCCCTGCAAGAGCTGAATTGGGCCAGGTGGGCCCAATCAGCTAATTAGGCTGCAAATGAGGGAGCTTTAGGCTGGAGACAACTAAAAAGGAGCTTACCTGTGAGGGACATGTGGGGCTTCTACAAAAGACAGGAAATGGGAAGCAGAGGAGGGGGCAGGGAGAAGTCTGTAAGCACTCCCTGGGAAAAGGGAGGAGTGTTTAGGGATGGGCTGCAGTGATGAGTTGCCTAAAGTTACTCCCTGGAAGGAGGGAAGGAAGAGACTGGGAAATCCAGCTGAGTGGAAAAGGCAAGGCGGTATGGACGTGGCTCAGGGAAGGGCAGCAAGATGCAGGAAATGGGACCTTGGCTGCTGTGTAGATGGTCCCTGAACCAGAACCTGGTGTACAGAGTGGGCCCAGGCTCCCCTGACAGCCACTGCGGGAGTGGCACTGTGAGGCAGTGAAGCAGAAGACTGCCTGAGCAGAGGCAACGAGTTGTATGGGCCCGTGGTGCCCACGCTCCACCAATATGAGAGCACGGGTGCCTGGCTCCACCAAAGTTTGGGACCGGGTCTCTCCCCTGCCTGATGCCCCTGCAGCATCCCCCCTGGCCCTGCCTGCCCTGCAGTGGTGGTGCATGTGGGCAGCAGTGTTCAGAGACCCCTCCAGACCCCCTGCCTAGGAGCTGCTGTGAGAAGGGCGTGCGGGTTGCTTTCGGGAGCTGCCCGAGGTAAGCGTTGCACCCCAACCCCCTGCCCCAGCCTGGAGCCAGCCCCCAAACTCCCTCCCAGAGCCCACCCCCCACAATCCTTCCTGCACCCCAACTCCCTGCCCCAGCCCAGAGCCCGCACCCAAACTCCCACCCAGAGTCCGCACCACTGCCCCAGCCCAGAGCCCGCACCACACACCCAAACGCCCTCCCAGAGCCCATCCCCCGCATCACCTCCTGCACCCCAACCCCCTGCTTCATCCCAGAGCGTGCACCCCGCACACAAACGCCCTCTCAGAGCCTCAGGTAGGTGTGTGTGGGGGAGTTGTGGGACTTGGACCCGTTCTGTGCACCACCAAAAATTATACAAATCTGCCGCTCCTGTGCCCGAGACTGCTGGAGAGCATGAACTTCAATACTCCCCCCTGGAAGGGCAAATCACAAAAGTGACCTGGCTGGAGGGCTGAGTCACAAAGAGGAAGCTGTAGTTCCTGGAGCGAGAGAGGGGCAGCAGAGGATGAACTGACAGGGTGTACCCACTGGTCTGGAAGAAGCATCAGCCTGACCTAGCTAATCTCCAGAACTTCCGGGAGGCATTGTCGTCCTGAGGTGAGTAGAGCCCTCCTGTCACAATAGGCCACAATCCTGCAAGCAGATCCAGATAGATGGACTCTTTTGTTGCACTTACTGGACCTTCGTTCAGGCCCAAGGGTCTGTTTTCAAGATTTAGATCTTAGAACTGAACCACAACACATACTAATGAACTTATATGTAGAGAGAATTAGTACATGTTGGTATAGTGTAGTATAAAGGTTTTATCATAAGATCTAAGCTCCTCCTCTGAAGGAGATGTTACTGATTTTGTTGGAGACAGGATACTGGACTAGATGAACCTGTAGACTGATCCACTATTCGGAATCCCTTGGTTCTTATGACCCACCACCACTATTGCTGTGAAGTTCTTAGTGGGCCCTATATGTAGCTAGTGACATCTCTGAAGTTCCTTTGTGCCCATGGATTTGGTTAAATATGTAAAACACAACAACATCTTCCTCTAAACTGAATCATACTGATGAAGACACCAAGCACCAGTTATTTCAATCAATAGCAAAACTTGCTAAATTACAATAATCATGATGTGAGCGAAGAAAACACTCAGTTACTCAAGCTGCAGACGCTACTGACAATTGAACGCTACTCTCGCATTCTGAGAAGGATTGTTTTCTACTATAAAGAATAGATTTATTCCATGATCACGTATGCAGGAAGCACAGCTGCAATTGATCACTCCCAGCACAGCAGGAAACTCAGCAACACTAGAAAATCTTTGTCTCATTTGTTATCACTTTTTTCTTTTCCGCAAATGAGTATTTGTGCTAAATTTATCAGCCCCTGTTATAAAATAATGCCACCATCGGATGAAGACTTTGAATGAGACTGAAAGGATGGTGAGGTAAAGCTGAACTGTTCTGTTTCTTCCAAAATGAGACCACCTTAGTCCCCTAAAAACAGAAGGTCTGATTCTTCCACCATTACTAGCACTGGAGTACCACCTTCTGCAAGAATGTACCTGTCAAAATCAGTGGAAGCACTCATTGAGCGTTGTGCTACTCAATATGAAAAGTGTGGAAGACTCTTACCCAGAGATGTCATCCTATAAATACTATTAATTACTGGTTTAAATCAAATTATTGTACTACCAAATGTGAAATTCCTCTCCACAAATAACACTGGTTTTGAGGCCCAGAGCAGGAAGATATTCAGTCCTATCTTGCATCTGTCTCTATGGTATCTCATGACCCTATCAAAGCCATAAATTGGAGTTGTGAATCCTACTGAAAAGGGAGATTCCCAGTTGTCCGCTGGGATATGCACAACTCTTGTTTTAATGAGTCCTGGTATGTCCCAAGAAATCACACCGTAAAATTATTGGTCCTTGTTTGATTGCTTAAGAAAGATTTTGACACAGGAGTGCTGAATGGTAAAATGATGTAGCGTGTTCCATCAGCCATTCTAAACAAAATACAACTTCTTTTTAACATTCAGTTGCCGATCTTAATAAAAGCAGTAAAAAAGTAGTGGGACACAGAAGACTGGCATGGGCGACAAACAGAGCAGTTAGGACTTACAGTGTGCTTCTGAATTTCAAGGGCCATTAACTTACCATCAGATATACTGTGGCACCTGCCTTGACATCTGGCTTTTCAGTTCCTTCTCTAATGACCAGAGAAATTGAATCTAAATTCTGCAGACACTGACAAGTATTCACTTTGACTAATATGACAAAGATATTTATCACAAGGTTAAATAAAAAGTCTGCACCATTTTCTCTCCCCAGCCCTCCCACCTAATCAGCTTAGAACTTTATTGATGAAAAGCTGACTTTACAAAAACACTAGTAATTTACAATGCCTGTTAACTTTTAAAGTTGAAAATCAAATGACTCTTTCCATGAAAGCATGAAGACTAACGGTCCTGATATAAATAAAAATCGAGACTCTGCTGCATAGCAGAGAAGCTAGTGCATTAAAATTTTTACAGCATCTTATCATGCTGAGACATCTTATACCAGATTGCGATAACATTAAAGCTTGAAAGTTAATCCATTCTGCAGAGTTAATAATCCAGGTGAAAGCAAATGTCTTAAACCAAGGGCAGGTATGGATATTACTGGTGCCAATAGGCAATGAGCTGAGTTCCACAAAACCAGCGTATAAAAGGACGTCTACTCAAAGTGATTCATTTCAGGTTTGAAAATGCATGGAAACGTGCATCAGCAGACCTTAGCTGGGGCCCAGTAGGTTAAGGAATCACAATATCCAAAAAATAACTGTCTTTTTTTGTGAAGGGCTTTGTAAGTTAATATACACTAAGCATATTTTATTTGCAAGGATCAAATTATGTCTATCCCATAACCATTGTGCTTCCTTACCTGCCAATACTTGGTAAGCTGTGCTGGGGTAGGGCATGCATACTGTTGCCCCTTTTTGACTTGAGCAGCTAGTCAAAGTTCAGGGCTCTGGGGATCTTCCAGTTGGAAGTAGACATTAATTTTCTTTGATGAAATCTTGTTGATTTACAAGGAAGTCCTTCTTCTCTGAATGCAGGAGGAACCAAGTCCAAAAGGAGCAGTTTCTTAACTTGCAGCCCCAAGCCTCTTTAGTCATCACCAGACTCAAAAGTGATCGCTCTCGCTTTTTTCAGGATCATACTGTGCTTACAGGCTGTTGCTTGGCTGTGTCACTTTTTGCCTCTCTTCTCTCTCTGGTGGGTGTTGTCTCAGTTGTTGTGGTTATGATACACTGTAATGCAATGTAAGCCCAGGGTTAGGGAGACTTGAGGGTGGAGAATGGGACTCATTGATTGTGCTTGGGGACCAGTAGGAGGTAGATTGCTGTGCAATGTACTTATGAATGACAGGACCACTTATCAAATGGGGTGGAGGGAGCGGGGATTTTTTAGGACTTTTTCCAATTTGTTTGTTTGTCAGAATTATTTGCTAAATAATTTGTGAGTAGGCTGTAGATGGTTTGTGAGTAGCTTGCTGTGGCTGTAAGACAGTCAATAAAAGGTGTGTTGGTTAGTTTCAAACAGACAAGGTCACATAGTATAGCTTGACTGTGGAAGTGGAACAGAATCAGATTTCTGGTGCAAATAAGGCACAATTATGAGTTCAAAATTTCCTTTCATGAATATTATCTAATATCCCACAAACATCTTTCCCAGTAAACTTGTTTGTTAGAATATTTGAGAAAACTGAACACAAAAGAGGTGGAAAACCAGGTGAAGCAAATACAATTTTTTATTTGAATGAAAATTTTCTGAAACCATGTAGCAGTTTACTGAACATGTTCCCCACAGCTCTCTGGTCCAACTTCTGGCCTTGAAATGCATCCAGCTGTCACTTCTCACTGGGTCACCACTTCCTTGACTTCCTCCCCCCCTCCCCGAGTGAGGCTGCCACCTCAATTTGGTACCTACAAGCACATTTTCTTTAAAACACTTACTTGATATGTTGATTCATATTTAAAAGTTCAGCCAGCATAGCTGCTGCTGGGATTTAAATAGCCACATTCATTGTTGGAAAGTTTGCCAGTGGTTACAATAGCAATGTCCTGGCAAAGTATGGAGGGACGTGCAATGTACGAAGTCTGCTCTATTTTCATTGAAATAAGGCAGAAAGATAAAACCAAGATTACTTTACTGAACTGAGCCCTTGTTTTGTTAACAAGGTAATAAATGAGAAGAATGCTTTCAATTTGTTACCAGCTGAATCTAACAGTAGAATGATTATCAGCTCTAAAGAATACTAAGAAAATATACATATAGACAGCTGTTTAAAAGGATACCTTCTATTTATCATTCTTGAATATTTGAATATGTTGGAGAAGGCTTTACATTGGCGAGGTCACTGTAGAAAGACAAGACTGTGCATAGAAATATGCATTGAGATTAATCAGGGTGATTTTTTAAAAAGAGTACTTATTCTGGAATTATGTAATTTGAGTGTCTTCCCCAGAACGTGTGTTTAATCCTCTGGTTCCTTGGCTGCCTCATGGTGAACATTATCTGGAGAATAATCCTTAGATTCTGGTATGTTTGATCACTTACATTTAAGCAACAAAGTCTAAGGAAATTGATGCTTTTATTAAATTGCAATCTCCTAACCCCTCATGAGGGCCATCTTGTGAGATTTTGCATTTTTTAAGAACAGATCCTCAGCTAGTGTAAAATATGATTGCTCCACTGAAGTCAACTGATCAGCTGAGAATCTGACCCATAGAACTTAGTCTCTTTAAAATGAAAATGTTACATTAACACTATGGCAATACTGTAACAGCACATACCAAGAGATATCAATATAATAGTTTTTGGTAGGCATCTTGTTGTATTTTCATTTTCCATTTGTCCTTTCATACTTTTGATCCTGTTAATTGAAATAATGTTTTCCATTAGGGCTAGATTTTGCAACAGAGCATAACTGATGTGCATTGCTTTGTTATACGGTGGATGATTTCAGGTTTAAATTGCGTAAGTTACCATTTCAATAGCATTCTAGTTGCATGGTCCACTAGACTCCAATATCCCGCAGCATCAGACAGCATAATAGAAAACAAATATGTTCAGCTGCAGTATGTAAAACTAAGAACACAACCAATAAAGTTTATCAAATGTGCTGACCTTGAAAATGAATGAAAGAGAAAACTAGTATGGGTTGTAAAACCTCTGAGATGTAGCTGTATTATCAGATTAAAAGAGTATCATTCTATAAGGATGCTCTTCCGTGGGGTAGTGTATTGGGAATAATGGCATTATAGTATGCAAACTGTAAAAACAAATGTGCACTATAGCCACTCACTCCTTTCCTAGACCTAGTCTTTCCACTTAAACATCACATTCATGCCAAGTTTGGGGGTGGGATGGTGCACAGTGCTTCATACGATGATTGTGGCACTATAGTAACATTTTGTACAATGAAGAGATGTGCAACATTAGAAAATAGAGTCCTATGCATGTTACTTTGTACATTAAAGATGAGATTTTTTTCAAGAGTGCTCAGCATCCGCCTAACTCTATTCCCATTGAAGTCAATGGTAAAACTCCTACTTGACATCCGCAGGAGTGGTGTTAAGCCAGTATTGAGAGCTTTGGAAAATCCCACCCTGGGTGCCTATAAGGTAGCGAAGGGCATGAGCTATTCAAAAGGTAACACTTTCAGACTGCAGTCTCTTAAACTGAACATCTCTGCACCAGTGAATGTCATTATTAGAGCGGGTCAGAAAAATGCCAATGAAACATTGTCAGAATTTGCCTGTGTGTCATAATCAAAACATTTTGGAGACAGTGCAGTTTTGACAAAGTTCCTACAGAGCCCTGCTTGCCAGGTAAATCTTGAGGTTTCCATCAGAAACTTGCCTGGTTTCCTGCCAGCTCACCTGCTTGGCTCCACAGTGGCCTGCCTGGTAGGCTGTTAGGAAGAATGGGCTTCCAGGCTCATGGCTTCTCAGCCCATCTGGAAGGCTGGTGGGGAGTGGAGACCCTGGAAGCCCTGGCTTCCAGGCTTGCTGCTCATCAACAACCTGGACTCCCAGGGTCTGTGGCTTCAGGGCAGCCCTCCAGGCCAACTTCTCGGAAGCCAGGGATCCATTCTGTTTTGTGGAGAATCTCAAAATTGGAGGGTCCCCCCCCCCCAAACCGGAATGAAGCCAAATTTTAAAGTATTGAAATCCCCCAGGAAATAGATTTACCTTTCTCTGCCCAGCTTTAGTTGTCCTCATCAATTATATCATATGCCTTCACAGAACACTTTTCTAAACAGTTAATCTCTTCAGTTGTGCACAAACCCTTAAAATTAACAAAATCCTGTCTGGAAGATGGTACATGAGAAAACATCTCTGTATGCAGAAGACTAAAGAATTGTTAATAAATAAACTGTTGATCCTGCTGCCCATCACTACAGTACGTGAGCCCCTTCCACATAAAATCAGTAGCAATACTGAAGTCCCTAGTTGATGTCATAATGATACACTGTTTGAGCAAGCTACTCATTTAACCTTTTAGCACTTCCACCCCAGACATGCACACCAAAAGGTCTCTGTTTAGATAACCTATTGTTCTTAGGTAGACAAGGTGGGTGAGATAATAACTTTTACTGGACCAAAGCTTGTCTCTCTCCCCAACAGAAGTTGGGCCAATAAGTGATAATACCTCACCCACCTTCTCTCTCTAATATTCTGGGACTGACATGGCTACAGCAACACTACATACAACTACAGTTCTTAGAGTCTACATGAATTTCACTGGAACAACTCACACTTGCTTTGCTGGTTTTGTCACCATGCCGTCTGTCTACATGGCACTGTGTTCCAGTAGGACAGAGAGAAAATAGTGTAAGTTAGAACATATTAAACTCAATAGAAATACATATGCATGATACTCTTCCAAAAGAGTAACAAATATGCAGACAAAATGTACAATATTATTATTTATAAATGCAACCTTTATGCTATTTTCAGAATGTAATAAAACCTATCTACAACTCTGTAGGTGTTTGAATAAAAAATACCCACACATGCTATCATAAGTATACATTACCTAAATTTACAACTATTCAGAATTTGATAATTTGAGAAAGGATTGTGATTTTTACAAGATTCCCAGAGCAAGGTGTACGAGAAGTGAGAGGCTGTTCCACACTGAAGGAGAAACATTATTGTTGTGCTACCTCTGGAGCAGCCTGGGAGGGAGATGGTGACCTCCCAAATCCATGTGTCTCTTCTGGTTTCCCCCTGCTCCAGGATGGGAGGAAATTGCACTGGGCCTATTCCCAGTGCAGTTTTTGTCTGCTGACAAACTGGCACATTGGGGAGGGCAATACCAGCAATCCCCCCACTCCCAAATCCTTTGAATCGCCTCACTCTCACCTGGGCAGTAATAGGATGCATTAGGTCTACAAAGCCTGCTCCCCCACTGACACAGTTAGCTTTCCATCTGTTCTGTACTGCCATGCTAGCCAGGCCATAATATGGCCCTTGATTATGAGAAAAAAAATACATTTTAAATATTGTGTATTTATTTTGATTTGTTTAAGTGCCCAGCCTGAGCTAAAGGCACTTTACAATGAACTATATAATACAAAATAAAAATCCATAACATTCTCAAACTATAGGTCTATATTTAGCCATATAGACAGAAAAATTTTCAGAGGGTCTGAATATTCCCTGCTCCTATTAAAGTGTACCCAGCATTGTGGAAAGTCATTGTGCAAAATCCTGGCCTCATTGAAATCAATGGGAGTTTTGCCATTGACTTCAGTGGGGCCAACATAGACCCTGACCTGAGGACTTCGAGTTTATATAAGATTGGAGTGGTAATAAGTTAGATAGACCGTGTCATTCAGATGCAGTGTTGTTGTAGCCATGTTGGTTCCGGGATATTAGAAAGACAAGCTGGGTGAGGTAATATTAGTCCCAATAGATATAACCCACCTTTCAGAGTAGCAGCCGTGTTAGTCTGTATCCGCAAAAAGAACAGGAGTACTTGTGGCACCTTAGAGACTAAAAAATTTATTAGAGCATAAGCTTTGAAGTGGGCTGTAGCCCACGAAAGCTTATGCTCTAATAAATAACCCACCTTGTGTCTCTAGTATTATTCAGGTAGATTCATGCATTGCACATCCATTGAGCAAATAGAAAGAAGAATCTCAAAACAGAGGGTTTTTTTTGTTTTTGTTTTTTAAATAACTAATAGTTATCCTTAGAAGTCTTCAAGGAAGAAAAAGGTTTTAAGGAGTAAAATGAAGGACAGATGGTGGGATGGTTTTGTTCAACATCTTTATCAATGATCTGGATTATGGGATTAATTGCATCCTCAGCAAGTTTGCAGATGACACTAAATTGGGGGGAGAGGTAGATATGCTGGAGGGTAGGGAGGGGGTCCAGAGTAATCTAGACAAATTGGAGGCTTGGGTCAAAAGAAATCTGATGAGGTTCAACAAGGACAAGTGCAGAGTGCTGCACTTAGGAAGGAAGAATCCCATGCAACTCTACAGGCTGGGAACCGACTGGCTAAGCAGCAGTTCTGCAGAAAAGGACCTGGGGAATACAGTGGATGAGAAGCTGGATATGAGTCAGCAGTGTGCCCTCGTTGCCAAGAAGGCCAATGTCATATTGGACTGTATTAGTAGGAGCATTGCCAGCAGATCAAGGGAAGTGATTATTCCCCTCTATTCGGCATGGATGAGGCCAGACCTGGAGTATTGCGTCCAGTTTTGGTCCCCCCACTACAGAAAGGATGTGGACAAATTGGAGAGAGTCCATCGGAGGGCAACGAAAATGATTAGGGGGCTGGGGCACATGATTTACGAGGAGAGGCTGAGGGAACTGGGCTTATTTGGTCTGCAGAAGAGAAGAGTGAGGGGGGATTTGATAGCCTTCAACTACCTGAAGGGGGGTTCAAAAGAGGATGGAGCTCGGCTGTTCTCAGTGGTGGCAGATGACAGAACAAGAAGCAATGGTCTCAAATTGCAGTGGGGGAGGTCTAGGTTGGATATTAGGAAACACTATTTCCCTAGGAGGGTGGTGAAGCACTGGAATGGGTTACCTAGGGAGGTGGTGGAATCTCTATCCTTAGAGGTTTTTAAGGTCAGGCTTGACGAAGCCCTGGCTGGGATGATTTAGTTGGTGTTGGTCCTGCTTTGAGCAGGGGGTTGGACTAGATGACCTCCTGAGGTCTCTTCCAACCCTAATATTCTATGATTTAGTATATGGGAAATAAAAGACTTCACAAGGAAAAGCAGAGAAGGAGCAAAGGTGAGAAGCTACAAAGAAGCAGAAGGGAAACTTGGCCATTGAACCTGGGATGAGTCAAACTAGGTGGGTTTGAAGGAGATTTTCAAAGAAGAGTGAGGGAGCTTTTTGTGAGGATATTCCAGGGCATAAGAGGTCATGTAAGGTATAAAGATGGAAGAGAGCAAGGAACATCATGGCAGTGGTCAGGAATGATGGTTTGGCAGAACAGTGAGTAGTGGGAGACAAAGACAAAAATATAGTAAGAACCAGAGACTCCTGATTCTGCAATATGCTGAATGTCTCCAGAGAGGCGCTGAATGTCCTCAGTTTCCACTGACCTCATTGATTCAGCCGGGCATTCAATACTTTTCAATAGGTGCTAATTATCATATATGACTGGGCACAAGATTATGATGAAGGTATATCATTGTTGGAGGTAAAAGTTGGAAAACCGAATCACGAGTCCTCCCAATTTAAACAATCAATTTTTGCCTTTATAAAATTTCAGACAATTGTCACTTATATCTGCACATACATTTATACCAGACAAATAACAGACAGACAAGACAGAATTGGTAAACCACATTCTGGAGCACTGGGAAGTCCTTCCACCTTACATGATAGTTGTTGCCTTCTCTGATCCCTTGGTCTGACTATTCAGTCCCATCTTTCAGTTTCTGGTCTGGTGTTTCTCCAGTTTGGGCCCATGTTCACTTAAGTCTTTTCTACATTAGAGATTAAATAATCTTTATGCAATCAGCTTTTAGCACATCAACCCTTTATTGATGTCATTTGTACATTATGCAAGCACAAGCTTTGATTACCCTACTTCGGCATTTTTCCTGCTAGTTTTGCAGTTTCTGGGTCATGTCATTTTACGTCATCCTGCCCTGGGTGATCCCAGAAAAAGGATTTTTTGTTGTTATACATTTGTGTGTTTTCACCTCAAAGTAGGCCTTTGTAGAATAACAGGTTTCAGAGTAGCAGCCGTGTTAGTCTATAGCCGCAAAAAGAACAGGAGTACTTGTGGCACCTTAGAGACTAACACATTTATTTGAGCTTAAACTTTCGTGGGCTACAGCCCACTTCTTCGGATGCATAGCTGTAGCCCATGAAAGCTTATGCTCAAATAAATTTGTTAGTCTCTAAGGTGCCACAAGTACTCCTGTTCTTTTTGCGGATATAGACTAACACGGCTGCTACTCTGAAACCTGTTATTCTACAAAGGCTGACTTTGTTCATACTCTTAGCTATGCCTAGGGCTCCAGCAAGGCCTACACTGGGCAGTTGATCTGAGTTCCTTCTGGTTTCCATCTCACTACTGTGATTTATAGAACAGATTTCAGAGTGGTAACCGTGTTAGTCTGTGTCAGCAAAAAGAACAGGAGTACTTGTGGCACCTTAGAGACTAAGAAATTTATTTGGGCATAAGCTTTTGTGGGCTAAAACCCAGTTCATCAGATGCATGCAGTGGAAAATACAGTAGGGATATTATACACACAGAGAGCATGAAAAAATGGGGGCTGCCATACCAATTCTAACAAGACTAATCATTTAAGGTGGGCTATTATCAGCAGGAGGAAAAAAACTTTTGTAGTGATAATCAGGATGGCCCATTTCAAACAGTTGACAGGAAGGTGTGAGTAACAGTAGGGGAAAAATTAGCATGGGGAAATAGTTTTTAGTTTGTGTAATGACCCATCCACTCCCAGTCTTTATTCAAGACTAATTTAATGGTTTCCAGTTTGCAACTTAATTCCAGTTCTGCAGTTTCTCATTGGAGTCTGTTTTTGAAGTATTTTTGTTGAAGAATTGCGACTTTTAGTTCTGTAATTGAGTGTCCGGGGAGGTTGAAGTGTTCTCCGACTGGTTTTTGAATGTTATAATTCTTGACGTCTGATTTGTGTACATTTATTCTTTTGCATAGAGACTATCCGATTTGGCCAATGTACATGGCAGAGGGGCATTGCTGGCAAATATCACATTGGTAGATGTGCAGGTGAACAAGCAGGGAATCACATCGGAAGAGCCATTTGGTTTGCACCTTTTGTAGCAGTTCAGAAGGGGTGCCTGCCACCATCCATGTAAATCTTTCACCAGTAGCTGAGGTACCTGTACATGTTCCTTAAAACTGGAGTCTTTAAGAATGCCTAACTATGTACTATTGTCTCATACACATCCTTCTTAATGATTGGCAGGGAAAGTGAAAGATAAATTTGCAAGTTTTCTGTGTAGTAACTGTAGTCTAGAGGTGAAGTTGTTACCACAACCTGATTTCAGAGACTATCAGCCTCCGTGACTAGCTATGTTTCATTCCTATAACAATTCAGCATATACAACGAGGAGTCCTTGTGGCACCTTAGAGACTAACCAATTTATTTAGCTTTCGTGGGCTATGACCCACTTCATCAGATGCATGGAGTGAAAAAAAGTAGGCAGGTATAAATATACAGCACATGAAAAGATGGGAGTTGCCTTACCAAGTGGGGGGTCAGTGATAACGAAGCCAATTCAATTAGGGTGGATGTGGCCCATTTCCAACAGTTGACAAGAAGGTGTGAGTATCAACAGAGGGAAATTATTTTTTGTAGAGACCCAGCCACTCCCAGTCTTTATCAGGCCTAATTTGATGGTGTCAAATTTGCAAATTAATTCCAGTTCTGCAGTTTCTTGTTGGAGTCTGTTTTTGAAGTTTTTTGTTGAAGAATTGCGACTTTTACATCTGTTATTGAGTGTCCAGGGAGATTGAAGTGCTCTCTGACTGGTTTTTGAATGTTACAATTCTTGATGTCTGATTTGTGTCCATTTATTCTTTTACATTGAGACTGTCCAGTTTGGCTAATGTACATAGCGGAGGGGCATTGCTGGCACATGATGGCATATATCACATTGGTATATGTGCAGGTGAATGAATGTGCATTGACTAAGTGATTAATGGGCAATAAGGAAAAATTTCTAGCACTTGGGCTACTGATGTCAATTCACCAAACTGGGCTGACTTGGTTTCCACACTGTGTAGTACAGCCTGCTCCAAGTTGGAACTCACAATACCAAACCCCGCTTTGGGACACCCTTCCCCCTACTTCCCCCCCAATAATATGCTGATCCATCTAGGAAAACTTTAGTGCCTGGCTGTTTGTTGCCAGGTCATAGCTCTAAACAGAGATGTGCTGTATCAAGTATTAGGCAAAGGACATTCATGTGGGTCTCTCTTAATCAGTAGGCCAATAGTGAGGGTCCAGATGTTCAGTTTACTGTAATATGTTTATCCAGTGCCCCATGGATTAATCTTGCATTTGGTACATTTCCACCATCTTTCCTCATCCTGATAACAGGAACTGTACTGGGGTGTGCAAAGTATTGATGATGAAAGGTGACAGTTCCACAATATAAGTAAAGTGTTTAACAGGCCAAAACGTAGCCAACGTATGTTTTTCACAGCAAGAATAATTTTGGTTTACAGGAGTTAATACCAGAGATACATAAGCAATTGATCTGAGTTTTATATTGTTGTCCTGACTGAAGATAGCTGGTAGCATGGGCACCAGGTTTGTATAATTTTTGGTGGTGCCCAGAACGGGTCCAAGCAGAGCCATCCCATCCATAGGACAGACCTGGGCAACCTGGGTTGCCTGGGTCCATCCTATGGATGGGAAGGCTCTGAAAATATAAGCCCAAACATTGGTGGAGCCAGGCCCACGTTTCTGAATATTGGTGGAGCACGGGCACCACTGGCCCATATAACTTGCCACCTATGGCTGGTAGTGCTATCTCTGCCACAGCTAGTTCCAAATAGTAATATGAATAGTCAGGTTGAACCAACACAGAAGCGGAGGCTAATAATGCCAGTTTCAATTTAGTGACTGCTTCAGACAATTGTGGGTTCTATTTTCAACCACTATTGTTTCAGTGTAACTTTCTACAAACTCAGACAGCTGTTTTCCATGTTATCAAGAATGTCTTTGTTACTAGAAGGGCTAGAAATCAATCTCTCTCTCTTTTTTTTTTTTTAGTAATATTAGATTTTTAGATGCAGGTGACCACAGTAACATACATTCTGTGGAAGATTTAAAGCCACAGATTCAGAAAAGCTTCCCTTGTCAGGGCAACACTTAAGCATATGTTTAATTTTAAGCATGTTCTTGCATTCCATTGAAGTCCTATAGACTTTCAATGGGATTTGTGTTTGTAAGAGATTAGGGCCTTTTTTATAGCACCCTCTTCTGGTTGGACCCCTGCTTATCCATGCTGAACTAGCACCCTCCCTGGAGGAATTCTGCCTGGAACCTTCTCACCAAGTCCAGGGAAGGTAATTCCCAGCAGAATAAATTGTCGAGGTTTCTTTTTCTTTTGTTTCAAGTCTCCTAAACAAATGAGATCAAAACTTCTCCAAGTCTGTCCCTCACAGTCCATAAGTTCCTCAACCCAAGTTCCTGGCTGTTAACCTCAGAGTCTTCTGATAGTAGGACTTCCCACAGTGTCCCTCTAATCCATTTGTTGTTGTTGTTGTTGTTGTTTGTTTTTTCTTGGAACAGTTGCTCCCAGCAGTAGCTCCAACCTCTGGTAGGTATTGTCCTTGTCTCTATTGCCTGCGCCTCCTTTTATGAGCATCAGCCAGTTAAGCTGCAGGTCTGTTCCCAGGTGCAGCAGGCAGGGCTAATCAGTCAGCCAGCTGGCTGCTGGCCTCTGAGCTCAGTCAAATAATATTCTTTATATCTTCACAGTGCTCCTAAATCCCTAATTTACTTTTGAAAATCTCCCCTGTTGGGGGGACTGAAGCATATGCTTAATGTAAGCATATACTGAAGTGCTGTCCTGAAGAGAGAAGGACTTCAGCAAGTGTTTTCTTAAATTTGGGTATACATCTTAGTAATTCATAAATTTCTTCTGAATCCACTGATTTCTGTTATAATTTATAAATAACCTATGAGAAGTGAAAGGTTGGCCATAGACAAGTAGCCAAAGCTAGACAAAAATAGAAAATCAGACCAGGCATAATCATTAGTCAATAACAAGTGCCAGAAAGTCATTTCAGCTGCCCGTCAAAATGAATGAGCAAAGGAGAGACAAAAGAGCCATGGTGTTCAAAAGAGAACCAACAAAGTGACCCAAGTGAAATCCCAAAGTGCCCAGATTCATTCCTTTTGCAGACTTCAAATATGCCAAACCGCACATGCACCCTATTTACATTTTATTCATCCGAAAGTCTGCTTATCACCATGCTTTAGCAGTAACAGAAGATGGGTACCTTATTATTACAGATCAGTCTGATCATTTACCAACTTCTGTTTAGAACTGTAGCAAGCTATTGTCCAGAAATTTCAGTTCAAGTGAATGAGCTTGCATCATTCACCTGTTCAATTCAGGATAAAATATAAGCTTTGTTTCATTCAGTTGTATGCAAGAATGATGTCACGGCACAGGTGTATAAATGGTTTCTGAAAGCTGTTGGCTTACTTCAATAAGGAGATTAAAAGGGAAGGGAAAAATAGATTTCACTCTGGCAAATGATCATTTTTTATGTTTATGTCTGCCCGGGTGGGACAGGCAAATACTTTGTGAATCCAGAAAAAAAATAAAGTAGTAACATTTTAATTCCTTAGTTTCCAAAGAATAGAAGAGAAATTGCCTTGAGATGCCTTGAGAAAAAGAAATACATTAAGAAGAGTACACTGTGTCCTTCATCTTAACTTTTTAGCTATGCAACCGAGGACTGTGAACCCATTAGCTCTTATGTTCAACAATGTTGGGTCTGGTCATTACTTGCATAGGTCTTCAGGGAAAATGCAGGGCTACAGGAATTGGTGTTTGCAATTAAGTTGGTAGTACCCTTCCTACAGAACAAATAGATAACAGTTAGGGAGCATTGTGCTGTTGTAAAGTAGATTAATCCCAAACCCAGGACAAGAAGAAGAGGCTGGAATGTGTCATATGGAAGATAATCATGCCTTTCTTTCATCTCTTCTAATTCAATTTAAACCTGAAGATTGACCCAAAATCAATATTTGTGAAGGAGATTCTGTCACAGTTTGTTGCGTTGAAAGGGTGGAAAATTGAGGACGCAAAATACTAGAACACAAGACAGTAAAATTCGATACTTTGTCAACTTTTAAAAGACCTGTCTTCTTTTCCAGCCAGTTCAGCATCAATCAGGCATGTTTTCAACTCTTTTGTATTAGTTTAAAGCTGAAACTTTAAAACAAGCCAGTTGCTGAAAAAGCAAGTAAGTTGGTAAGAGAGAAGTTGGCAAAGTGGTAGACCTAATATATTAATAGACTGGGGACATGATTATTGTGGCCTGGTATTTTAGTTACAGAATCCACCTCTTCATTTTGGAGTGTGTATATGTGTACAATGAAGGGTGGCCCAGTGGGTAGAACCCTCTCCTAGGGCTGGCAGATTCAGGTTCAATTCCCCACTGTCAAAGTTAGACTCAGAACTCACAGTTTGTCAGACCACTCTGTTTTATTAGCACAGCGCTCTGCTAATACATTCAGATAATGTGAGCCCCCCTGCAAGACCCAAACAGTCTTATTTATACAGACAAAAGGGCGCGAACTAAACAAAGGGACAAAGAGAGCAAAATTGTAAAATTTACCTGGGGCACAACATGCATATCCTACTTCCTTACTAACTCTTATCGATCTAAGGCTAATACTTCACCAATCGCCCTTAAGTGGAGCAACTGTTCTATCTTAATGTCTGCTTTCCTGACACCTGGATTGCAGCATTTCTCATTTCTACTTAAAGGCACATACAGCATTCTTTAATTCATTCTATTTATTTAATATAGTTCTTTTCACTTTCACACCACTGTGCCATAGACTTCCTGGGTGGCCTTAGGCAAGTTACTTCAGGTGAGATTCACAAAGAAACTTAGTGTTCGCCAGCGTGGGGCTGCAGTGAGCATGCTCACAGGCAGAAACATAGACCCTGAGGGAACTTCTACTGCAAAAATGTAGGCATTGAGAGAGTTTAAGTGCCTACAGCATTTGGCAGCAGTTGAGCAGGGTTTCTGAGAGTCCCAGTGGGGTCTGTTTCTGGGATTTAGGCACCTATAGTGGCAGTTAGGCGCTCAAGTCTTTTTTTGAATTTACCCCTTAGGGAACTATGACACAGAGAAGCTATCTGCAACACTGTGACTAATAGCACTTCCGTACCTCACAGGGGTATTGTGAGGTTAAATACATTAAAGACTGTGAGGTGCTTAGATACTATGGTGATGGAGGCCATATAAATACTTTAGATAGAATTGTCTTTTTATGCTTGAGGAACAAATGTTCTTACAATGTGTGTAATAATATGAAATAGGTATTTAGGGTTTCATTTCAGAAAACCTTAGTGGATTTTTTCACTCCTTCCCTGTCCCCCCCTTATTTTTCCCCCATCCCCCAAAAAGTCACTGGTCATCGTGGCTGGTATTACATCTGGACAACTGGCTTATTCAAGCAAAGCCTCACCAAGAGACAGTAAGTGTGGTCAGCTTGACTCTCTCTAGAATCTTTTGAAGATCTGGGACTAGTGGAAAAAGTGCTCCCTCCTCTCAGCACATGAGCTGGCATATTTATTGGGGGTCCTCAATTCACTGACCTTATTAGGAGTTTTACAGATATAAGGACTGTAGAATTTGGCCTGTGTAACTCTAGAAATTTTGTTGATCTTTCAAAGTCTCCTTCCATTAATCAGCAATCAAGGAAGGCTAAAACAAAATGGCTTCCCTGTACCACACTGGAAGTTCACATTCATGGTGGGTTAACTTTTAAGAGCAGTCCAGCCAACAATTGCTGTTAATGGTACAGCCTACTTCTTTTAATGCATAAAGAAATGATCAATGCAGTGTTGCTGTAGCTGTGTTGATCCCGGGATATTAGCGGGACAAGGTGGGTCAGGTAATATCTTTTATTGCACCCACCCTGTCTCTCTAAATAAATGATACACACACAGGCACACACCACAGATGGAAGGTTTTAATACAATAAACACATTTTCTCTCTTTGCCATTGGCCCTGCTGGCTTAGAAAAACAATAAAACAAGTTTATTAAATAGAAAGAGAGCCTTTAAGTGAGTACAAGTAATGAGGCATAAAGGTCAGACTAGTTACAAGAAAAATAAAGATAAAACACAATTTGTGCCTAAGTTAACAAACTACGCCATACTGTTATTATTCACACCTGGTATTTCTATCAATAGAGATTCTATTATTTGGTTTGATTGATTTAAGATTTTTGCTACATTTGACTCTGTGCTTTCTTTCAGAAAATAGTGCCACTCCCCGACCAGCACGACCTACTCTGTCATTCCTATATATTTTGTACCTTGGTATTTCCATGTCCCATTGATTTTCATCATTCCACCAAGTGCTGTTCACACTGGCACTTGTGGCAAAACTTTTGTCTTTCGGGGGGCGGGGGGTCATTCAATTGCCAGTATAGGCATAGCCTTAGTGCCTAGCAGTTATGAATTTAAGCTCCAAGGCTCATCTTTTGAAAATGTTGTGCAGGTTTCCTTTGAGGATGAAGACTGATCAATCACCCTATATCTGATCTCTTTCTGAAAAGCGTTCACCCACAGGTGATAGGGTGCTTAAAGGGCTTGGGAGGGTTAGAGCCCTTTCCTTTGCCTGGATGGGCAGTCAAACTTTTTCAGAGGTCCATTTGTATTTCAGAGCAGCTTCACAAATGGAAGGTTAATGCCTAAACCCAACTTTCAAGACCATTCCATGAAGGGCAATCAGACTTGGACTATGGGGTTTCTGTGGAAACATGTTTGCATCCCATCTAATGTAACCAAGGCTTTGTCTACACTACACAGCTTTCAGTGACATGGCTGTGTTGCCACAGCCATGCCGCTAAAAGTCGTGCAGTGTAGCCGCTGTTTGTCGGCTCCCCTGCCGATAAAAAATTTCCACCTCCAATGAGCGGTGTTTGCATTGTCAGCAGGAGAGTGCTTCTGCCGACAGCTCGCTGTTCACACTGGCACTTGTCGCAGCAAAACTTTTGTCTTTCAGGGGCGGGGGTTAACACCACTGAAAGAGAAATGTTTTGTCATTCAATTGCCACTTTTGTTGTTAAAACTTTTGTCGCTCAGTGGTGTGAAAAAACACCCTCCTGAATGACAAAAGTTTTAACGACAAAAAGCACCAGTGTGGACAGTGCTTTGTCGGTGTGAGACACTTTCCCGCCAATGAAGCTACTGCCTCTCGTTGGGGGTG
Organism: Emys orbicularis; assembly: GCF_028017835.1. Taxonomy (NCBI): domain Eukaryota; kingdom Metazoa; phylum Chordata; order Testudines; family Emydidae; genus Emys; species Emys orbicularis. The sequence continues at coordinate 26,107,878 of NC_088685.1, read as the reverse complement.
AAAGAGTGACTACACTGCGTACCTTACAACGGTACAGCTGTAGCTGTTGTAAGATGCGTAGGGTAGACATAGCCTAAGGTTCTAAATCTCTAATCTTTTATTAATTCTCTCTAAATCCTTCACAGAACACATGACAGACTTTACCTTTCATTCTTGGACTATATAGTATTTTAACTGCTTCTGGTGAGAATCTTTACTTTGGACTTTAAAAAAGGCTGTGTCAGTTGTATCATCTGGATCTTCTTTATCTACTCTTTTGCTGACATGCTCAATGAATACTGATAGATCAGTGTTTCCCAACCTTTTCTGGTCTAAGGCACACTTACTTCAATAAAAGATTTGTGTGGTGCACCCCCACCCTATGCTAAAATTATTATAACAAAACTTACTTTTAATGAGAAATTTGAGTTTGCCTTGATATGCAGAGCTGTTTAATCCTGGCAGGAAATGTTGACAGCTCAACTCAGCACTCTTGCTCCACCAATCTTAGATGCTCTCTTTGTTTTTGATGTAAGTCAGGCTTGAAAAAACTTTACTTGCACAAGTAGGTGTTGAAAATGGCAACGAAATGGAAATAGCATGGTCTGAGATTATTGGTTATATGTCTGCCACTGTCGACCAGATTGAGTCCAAAGGCATGTTGCCAAATTTAATTTTAAAAGAATGGTCCATCCTTAATTCAACAAGTTGCTCTTGAGTCATTATTGTAAGATTCTTAGCACTTTCCATTGCAGAGGAAATCCAAGGATTCCAGACCCAGTCGAAATCTTCTATATAGGTTGAAGGAAAATATGAGCTGAATTTTTCTTCCAGACTTTTCAAATGCTCAGAGAAAACATTGACCAAAATATCAGTAGGATTTGCCACATTTTCCAGGGGGAACATTTCTATTGTTCCTTTTGCTACTTTTTTTCATGTCAGAGGGCTAACTTAGATCTAAACCCATGCAGTTGATCCATGCAGGAGAGAAGATTCTCATTTCTACCTTGCATTTTCCTGTTTCCTGTTTCTGCGACTGTATATGGCTTTTTTGCCTTCGCTACAAGCTCAGCGATCGAGTAGCTTGCTTCCAGTGGTTTATGAGAAACTGTCTTTCATCATTTGCACTTGCTTTTCATGTTGATCCTTCAAACACTCAAAAAAATATTTGCCCTTGTTGGCAAGGGATGGATGTTTGCTTGTAAGGTGTTTTAACTTGCTTGGCACCATTGCCCAGTTTGAGAGTCAAAGACAGCAAGATGGTTCACCTGTAAAATCCAAATAGCAAATAACTCCCACAGTAGCGTCGGCTCACCACTTTGACTTTCTTATGCTCATGTTCAGCTTCATCACTGAAAGTAGTCGTGGAAGCGCCATAATCTCTTTTCTTCAAATATTTGTCCATTTTTGAGTCTTCACTTCAAAATTCACCAGGGTGACTTAACAGTTGATAAGAAAAGACGGCGACCACATGATACCACGTGAATGGCAAGGTCATTTGAGCGTAATGTGCGTAACGTCACACACATACACATCTGAAGAGCAACAGCACAAAATGAAATTTGGTTATGACACTAATTAAAATGAGAATTTTTTCTCCTCACAAGTGACTTTTCCAAAATTCCGTGGCACACCTGTTCAGGCCTGATGGCACATCAGTGTGCCATGGCACACCGGTTGGGAAACACTGTAATAGATTACAGAGACATGAATTTCCCTTAAAGAAACTGTTCTAGTTTGTCTGTATCATACCACATTCATCCATGTGATTTAAAGTTCTAACTTCAATTATTCTTTCAATTTCATTTCACCTGCTACTGAAGTACAGCTTATTAGTCTGTAATTTTCTTGATCACCACTAACTTCATTTTTAAAAACAGCATTTTCTATTCTCTAGCCCTCCAGTATAATAGTTGATTATAATAGATTACACTGTATTTTACCAGCTCAGCACTTTTAGATGAATAGTATCTGGTCCTAATGACTTGCAGGTTTTAATCAATTTGCTCCAGCATCTCCTCTTTTGAGGCATTCTCTCATAGAGGTTGTACCTGAAAAGAATAGGTCCAGGGTAAGTATCTCCCCCACATCCTCTGTGGCTAACACTGATCTAAAGGAATCATTTATCTCCTTTACATTAACCTTATCCTCCTTATTTGGTACCTTCTACTTCCAGGTCCAATGGACCTACTCATTCTCATATAGGTTTCCTACTTCTGACTACTTAAAATATTTCTTGCTATTTCTTTTATGCCTTCAGTTGTTTACTGTTTAAATTTCATCTTAGTCCTCTCCATTTCCATTGTATATTTTACCTGTCATAGCTTTCAAGCGGATTCACCTGGATTGATTTTTCAATATATAATTTTAAAAGATACCTGTTTGACTCTAGATAATAATCACTTTAAAGGAGTTCTTCAAAGTTCAATTGTATTTCCCCCCACCTACCAATGTTGTCCTTTTTTTCCATTTGGCAAATATTGATTTCCCCCATCCCCCCATGCTTTTATGGAGTGAATATTAGAGCAAAATTGGCTATTTCGTTTACTCCATTTTTTGTGTGAAGCAGCACTTAAAATTTCTCTCAAGCTTTCTATAAATTAAAGATTACATGGCTGAAAGAGCAATGCTGCTATTATAAAACTGTCTAATGCTGAAAAATTCCTGTGTTTTAAACCTCCATAAAACCACACCAATTTAAAACAAAAAACAAACCAAAAACCTGCCTCGCTATCAGTGTGTTTAGGTTTTTCCCATGTACACTGAGCCAAATTTTGATGGTAGTTATATCCATGAAGCCCCACAGAAGTCACTGTGTGTTAGGGAGGGCAGAATTTGGTCAATAGTGTTTATTATAATGAAGCAGATTCTCTAAAAAAATTTAACATACTATTGCATTTAAAGTATGTTGTCAACAGAGCAGGTCAAAAGTTTTCAAACAAAATGGGGTTTTTTTGTGTGTTGAAAAATGGCCTTGTAGCAGGGCGGTCACCCCGCTCTGGCCCTGTAAGGGTTAAAAGACAGCTCTTGGAGAGAGTTGGGGCTGAGAGCCAATAAGGAGAGGCTGGGAGGCAGCCAATCAGGGCCATGCTGGGCCCTGTAAAAGAGCTGCAGGGCCAGAAGGCAAGGAGTCTCTCTCTGCCCTGGAGGGAGAGGGCCTAGCTGCTGGGGAACATACGGTACCTGAAGCAGGCAGTGCTGGGGAAAAGGGTAAGAGGAGCTGGGGAGCTCCAGCCTGGTAAACCCCCAGGCTGCAGGTCTCAGAGAAGGCCTGCAAAGGTACTGGGGCTACAGAGGTGCAGCCCGGGAATAGGCAAAGGCAACAGGTCCTAACCCCTTGCCAATGATGAGTGGCCATTACATACTGCAGTCTGCCCCAGTGAGCGGGGGCTAGATGATGACTGGCAGTAGCCACTGAGGCAAGGTGGGTTTAGAGGGTTGGAGGTTCCCCTAGGAGAGAGTACCCAGAGCGTGGGGGCACTGCTGGGGCAGAACCCCTAGATAAAGGACACTGAGGTCCGGGAGGGACATGGGGCAAGCGAGACACCAGCCTGCAGAGCGCGCGCCATACGTTGGAAAAGAGCTAATTCCCAGATGACCAGCAGGAGGCTATGCAGGTGAGTCTTCACTTCGCTACATGTGGTAGAGAATGCGGGTATAGATGGTCACCCTGATACAAGGGGCAGGGTAAGGACTGTGCGACTATTGCCTGGATCGGAGACTTGAGAAATGGAAGGTGGAGAAAAATGGCAATGGACTGGTACTGGAGAGCCTGTGTGGCTCGGCTTGCCGAGCAGCAAGGGGGACTGCTTCAGCTGCTGTGGGGGAGGGCACATCTTGAGGGGAGGTGTGTGTAGCGGGGCGGTCACCGGTGAGTCTTTGACCTCCCTACAGGCCTTTTAACTGTGGTTTTTTTTTTTTTTTTTTTTTTTTTTTTTTGTGTGCAGTGTTTGAATGTTTTCCAATTTTTCACAGATCATGCCCTTTGAGATTTGAAATGTTTTTAAAGAAAATGTTACCAAAATAGCTAGACATTGTTTCCTTTCACCTGAAACCCATTTTTCAGGAAATGAAATTGTTCAATAACATTTTAAATAAAAGTTAAAAAGATACCCCCAAAAATTTTTTAGGTGAAAATTGTGTTTCGTTATTTGACCAGCTCTAGAGCTTAATAAATTGAAATAATAGTCAAAGTACTTGTCCAGGTATATTGAAAGAATCCCAAATTATCAAGATAGCCTGTAGTATTTGTAAATCCTATCCTTTTCTCTCCATATTTCCTGCTATACCCGCTGTAGGCCTTGCCTTGATCATCTCTAGTCATAACTATTATAGCCTCCTCTTTGACCTTCCTGGATTCTCCCTCCTCGCCTTCAGTCTATACTACTGCTAAAAGTCTGCTCTCATTGCTGCTATTCCAATCAAGTTACCCCAACTCACTCTCCAATAATTTCACTGCCTTCCTCACTTCTTAAATAAGATCAAGCTTGTCATTCTCATGCAAGGTCCTGTACCATTTCACTTCTGTTATCACTTCTTTCATGTTATTCTATATCCTCTCCTACTACACTCCTCTGCATCCTAATGCTTAATAGCTTTCTTTGGCTTCTTCCACTCTTGGCAATATAGCATCTTTCATGCAGCCCTCTATGTTTGGAACAGTTTCTTACTTCCCATGGGCCAAGTACCTTCTCTCTCCTCCTTCAAAGCCTCCCTCTAAATCCACTTTCTTTTGTAAAGCCGTTTACAAGGTCACCCAAATACCAAAAACATCTTATACTTCCCCCTCTTCTGCATTGTTATCTCATTTGATATTTTCTGAGTTCTATTATAAGATCTTTAGGGCAAGGCGTTTCAGCTTGGGTCAAATCCTTGTACTACTCCTTGCCAAACTTCCATTGACTTTAATGGGGCCAGGATTTTTCCTTTTCTGTAGTTTTCTAAAATGCAGTGTACATCTATAGCACTATAACAGTATCTGAGTCATAAGTCACATCTGGGAGTTTATTGCAAACCTAAAGACAATTACCCTCCTACTAATATGGGGCATAACTTTCAACTCTTAATAGTCTAGGATGAGTTCAAGGCTGACTTTGTACATTCAGAGTCACCAAATTGCATATATGATTCATTCTTGACTCCTCCCTCCCCCCCCATATTTTTAATGAATATTTAAAGAGAATATACTGCCAGAATTGGCTGCAACATAATATAGTACAACCTGTAGCAGTGCAATATTAATTTGAATTTTCAGGAAAGCAGCCATCACTATCCTATAGTTTAATAATAATTTCCTTTGCAGGTTCACTCCCTGGACAGGTGTACATTTGTGGGGATGCACTCCAGAACCACGGTTTCAGAACCTTCTGGAAAGCAGTGACTGTTAAAGGCCATAAAAGTGTCCCCTCAGTGAGATTCAAAAAGGGCTGTGCAGCCACAACATCTCAGTCCCTTTATTTCTGCAGCCAGGTGCGGGGATCTGCTTGTGCCTGAAGTGGCTTGATCCCAAACTCCTTTATGTTAATGTATAGGAAAATACACAAATCCTGCAGAGTCCTGTAAGCCATACTGTACAGTGCACTTGTTTACAACCTACGTGCAAAGAGCAGCACCTTAGACATCTAATGAACTTTTAAGATTGTACTGAGAGCTGGTTCCCTAATTGCCACCTTTCTCGTTGTAGTAGACAGGGCTGGCTCTACTGTTTTTGCCGCCCCTTCAGCCGGAAGACAGAAGCCGCCGAATTGTCCCAGAGGTCAGCTTAACATAGAAGCTGCCGCCGAATTGCCGCCGCCGCGGAAACGTGCGTGCCGCCCTAACGGCACACGGACTGCCCCCACCGTCCGCGGCGGCAATTCGGCGCGCTGCTTGGAGTGGCAAAAACACACGGACTGACGCCCCTTGCAGATTGCCGCCCCAAGCACCTGCTTGGAATGCTGGTGCCTGGAGCTGGCCCTGGTAGTAGATCAACAGAAATGTAATGCTGCTATCTGTTCCAACTGCAGGTTTGCATATTTTTTTCTTTTTTAGTCTGTCAGTGAAAACAGAAATATAAGAGAAGAAAAGCTTGCAAATCAGTAAATTGTCCAAGGATAAAAACCTCTCTTACAGAACTAATCCGCAAACAGGGCATGAATCCATTGATCCATTCTCACTGGACCTGAAAAAAAGAAATTATGTTTCTTTCAATATTGGCAAAACACCCAATAGAAACACATACATAGATGCAGTATACTCCCCAGTGGGAACTTCTTCAGGAGAGCAACTTGGAAAGTTTACATCAACAAAGGGATCCAGAATATTAAAATAAATGTATTAGCATTGGTCATATTATCATGACATGATACTGACATTGATATTATTGTAGCTAAATGCTAGAAGAAAACAAGCACACATGCCAACATAGTCTTAAGCATGTAGGCTGAGTGTGGAAAAGATTGAAAGCCCAGCACCGACTCTTGTTGACTTCCATAACCTCAGGTCAACATGGTTCAAATTCTAAGGTCAGCTGCTTATTTGTAAAATTCCAGAATTTAGGCAATGTTCTGGAAATATATTTATTACACCTCCCAGCCCCACCCCATATTTGGAGTCCAACCCTGCAGTGCTTACTCAAATAGTACTCCCATTTAATTTCAGTGGGAGTTTTGCACAAGAAAGGGTAGCCATAAAGACCTAATACACAAATGCATTTTTTGGGGGAATGAATTAATAAATGTCCCCTGAATATCATCAGACTGTTGTTAGCACATTACAAACGTATTTAGACTTAGAATGTCTGCGATTTTTCTTGTAATCTCAGTGTTACAATGGACAGTATTAGGGCTCAATTCAGCAGATAATTTAAGCATAGTCTTAACTTGAAGAATGTATTTAAGTTCCAAAGTTAAGCACATGCTTAAATGTCTTGCTGAATAGGGGCCTAGAGGATCTCAATATATGCAATATATGCAATTTCAATACAGGCAAACTAATGGATCATTTTTTAGACTTGTTAGAATTGTAGAAATTGATGATAAATGCAATGCAAAGAAATAAGTTTCTGTACAGTCAATTAACATTAGAGCAATTTAGTAGGGGGAGCATTGGCCTGCTAAACCCAGGGTTGTGAGTTCAATCCTTGAGGGGGCCACTATGGGGATCTGGGGCAAAATCAGTACTTGGTCCTGCTAGTAAAGGCAGGGGGCTAGACTCAATGATCTTTCAGGGTCCCTTCCAGTTCTAGGAGATAGGTATATCTCCATATATTAAAGTAGCAATTCCATAGTTAGACTGTAAGAGTTTCAGTCTGGTGTCATTTTATTTATGTTGAAAAGGTGATGTCTAACTTTGTGAACAATATCTTCTATATTTTTTGTACTTGTCATATACTTATGATTTTAAAAGTAGAACTGGTCGGACATTTTTTCATGATTTTTATTTTGTCAAAAAATGCCATTGTGTCAAAACCAAAACTTTTTTCCACTTGACAAAAAGAAATTGGGGGTGCGGAAGTGGGGCAAAAAGTAGTTCAAAATTGTGAAAGCATCTGATTTAGGCATTTTCTAAATGAGAAAAATTGCCTTCCTGATTCAAAATGATTTTTGACATTTAAGCTAATTATAGTATCTATTTTTAAAAAATGTCTAGAAATAGTCCAAGACAAAATGAAACATTTTAAAATTTACTTTTTGTCCTGATTGGCAATGGGAAAAATTCCCCAATTCCTCGATGACCTTTCAAGGTCCCTTCCAGTTCTAGGAGATAGGATTTAAATTTAAAATCATCGGTTCTTCTTCACTCCCCACACAAGAAGGACTCCTGGAAATACCTGAGGAACAAAGACTGAACTGGGGGAAGTACTGGACCCAGGCTAAAGGGATTTCTAGCCTGTGTATGAAAAACCTGGTGATTCCAAGTCGTAAAGCAAGTGCAGCTTGTCCCTAAAGAATCTGCAGCCTGTTTGTATCAGCCAGAGTGAGAATCTGCTAATTCATATCCTGTCTTTCTAGTATCTTAGACTTAATTTGCGTTTTTGTTTATTTACTGGGTAGTCTGCTTTGATCTGTTTGCTATCACTTGTAATCACTTAAAATCAATCTATCTACTAAACCAGTGAGTTGGTGTGGAGTGCATAGGAAATCATAGCTCAAGGGGCAAAGGCTGTTGCATATTCCTCTCCACATTGGGGGGGAGTCACGAACTCTATGAGCTTATGCTGTACAGTTCCTTATGCGGTGCAAGATGGTATAATTTTGGGTCTATGCTCCAGAGAGGGTGCGTGCATGGGGAGCTGAGAGTTACCTTGGCTTTAACCTTTCTACTGTTGGTTCGTGCAGTGGCTAGTCAGAGAGCCTGCATGTAACTGCAGCTGGGTGTGTCCCTACTTGTCTATATGCTGGTGGAAGTGTAGGAGCGGGTCTGCAGCTTGTCACAGCAGTACAGTGAGAGAGGGAGCCTGGGCTGGTGGGTCAGAGGGCTCAATGGTACCTCAGTTCCAGGTGGCACCCTGGGGGGAACCCGTCACACATAGATTCAGTCTTAGGTACTGCACTGAGGATGAATGACAATTTTATTCAATTTCAGAACCAAACCTAATGTGTAGAATACAGATTCCTTTTTAATCTTTGGACAGGAATTATCTCAGGCCTGTCCTTTTATTTTCTTTTCAATATGAAAAAACTGCTGTTAACCAATTCCTTGACCATCAATTATAATGAAGCCAGAAGATGATGAGTTTGATATTCAAATATACATTATTGTAGAGGTTTAACTATACAGAGGTTATTACAGTGGGCTGATACTGTAGGTTAAATAGCTCGGCAGCATTTTACAACTAATGATTAATTATAGTAGCTTTTTAGAGGATTTCAGGTGTAGAAGCATTAGGGATTGCAGTGTGTTAGCAGTGCTCATAGCTACGTCTGCAATGCAGTGGCTTGGAATTCTTGTAAGAAATGTTTAAGTAATTTCCTTTATTCAGTATGGTAGCATATAGTGATTTGCAACAGGCTAAAATAGTTTACAGTTATATATTCACCATTTTGTTCTTTTAAAATAGATTTCAAACTACATTTTAGTTGACTACTTGTGCTTTACATATTCAGAGATTTATCATAGTTTAGCGTACTGATTTGGTTCTAGCTGCCAAAGTAGATCATCCTTATAGATTTGTTGGAAATGCTACCATATTTTCACAGTTAATGGGAATATTCCCTATGGTAGCTAATACAAATACACATAAAAGGTAGCCTTTCAAAGGGCCAGAATTTTCAAAAGCCAGAAGCAGCAAATTGGAGTGCTTGTACCTCTATCTGATTTGAATCTGAAATTAAGGTTTTAGATTAAGGATTTGCTCTCAGTCCATAGTACATGGCACTGTGTAGCTATGGGAGTCACAATTCCAGCCCTGGCTGTTCCCTTGCTCCAGGGCAGGAATTAAACTACAACTGGCCTATGACTCCAATTCAGTTTAAAGTGATTAGCTGAATCAGGGCCTATACCAGTAGCAGATTACTTCCACTGCCAAGTTGGCTCAACCTAGGAAACAAATTAAAACACTTTGCTAAATTACAGTTAAGGCTGCTAGATTGCTTGGTGAATTGGACTCGGCAAGCAATGTGTGTTTTAATATGGCTAAATGTAAATTTATACATGTAGGAATAAAGAATGTAGGCCATACTTACACAATGGGGGATTCTATGTTAGGGAGACAGGATGGAATTACTCTGAAAAAGATTTGGGGTTGTGATGCATAATCAGCTGCCATGAGCTACCAGTGTAATGCTGTGGCCAAAAGGGCTAATGCAATCCTTAGATGCATAAACAGGGGAATCTCGAATAGGAGAAGAGAGGTTGTTTTACCTCTGTATTTGGCATTGATGTGATCATGCTGGAATACTGTGTCCAGTTCTGGTGCTCACAATTCAAGAAGGATGTTAATAAATTGGAGAGAGTTCAGAGAATAGCCAAGAGAATGAATTAAAAAAATTAGAAACATGCCTTATAGTGCCAGACTCAAGGAGGTCAATCTATTTAGCTTAACAAAGAAAAGGTTCCAGGGTGACTTGATAACAGTCTATAAGTACCTACACATGGAACAAATATTTAATAATGGGGTTTTCAATCTAGCAGAGCAAAGTATAACATGATCCAATGGTGGAAGCTGAAGCTAGGCAATTCAGACTGGAAATAAGATGTAAATTTTTGACAGTGAAGGTAATTGAGCATGGAAACAACTTACCAAGGGTAGTGGTGGATTCTCCATCACTGAATATTTTTAAATCAAGATTGGATTTTTTCTAAAAGATACGCTCTAGGAATTATTTTTGGGAAGTCCTATGGCCTTTGTTATACAGGCAATCAGACTAGATGATCACAATTGTCCCTCTGCCTTGGGAATCCATGAATCAATTCAAGAGATGTACCACTAAATATACCCTTAAAAATTAAACACATGAAAAATATGGCCATCACTAGCTATAAACTCTGAAACCCTGGATTCACCAATAGAGTTAAGATGCCATTTTATAACTTGACAGGATTTATTTATTTTTTGATAAAGATTGTATTTGAGTTGCATTTGGTTAGTTTAGTTGGTCAGAGACTTCTTTCCTTCAGGAGTGATCCATCTGTAGAAATGTGCATACTGGAATCAGTAGTTCAGTTGGAAAAAAGTATTAATAGCTTCGTATATTAAAAATACAGTGGTGGCTCTATTTTACTTTGGTTAAGGCAGTATCAGCAGTTTTTCCTTGCACTTCCATCTACATACTACTAAATAGACTTTGCATACTGCTGCAGTTATGGGTTAATTAACTCCAGATATTAACTGCAGATGCTCATACTGAAGTATGAGTGCCTTACCCCACAAATAGTCCTACTGAAAGGAATGGGGCTACTTGTGGAGTAAGATGCAATGCAACATGAGTAAGGATAGCAGGAGCTGACCTCGGTTATCTAAGGCAGGAGTACTCATCTTGGAAGTCCCAAATCCCAATATAGATAGGTTTCAGGGGGGCATGACCACCCCCCTTTCTCATGGATAATTACAAATATTACCCTTTCTTTATGGCAGAAATGGGAGGGAGGCTCCAAAACTTTTTGAGTTTGTTACATGGGGTCTGTGATGGGGTGTACAAACCCCACACTGGGCAACAAGGGGTCAAGGACTTGGGGCACAGCCATCCCCACCCTGCCGCACCTGCAGCAAATGCTCCATCTGGTGGAGGAATTAAAATACAGGGAAACAGCTCATTTGGGGGCAGGCCTGGAAGGAGCAGACCTGCAACCCGAGGCTCCTGCAGCACAGAGATGGGCCGGCTCCAGGCACCAGCGCAGCAAGCAGGTGCTTGGGGCGGCCAATGGAAAGTGGCGGCACGTACGGCTCTTCGGCGGAAATTCGGCGGCAGGTCCCTCAGTCCTTCTCGGAGGGAAGGACCTGCCACTGAATTGCCGCCGAATAATGAAGCAGCGGCAGTGGAGCTGCCACCGAAGTGCTGCTGATCGTGGCTTTTTTTTTTTTTCCTGCTGCTTCGGGCAGCAAAAACGCTGGAGCCGGCCCTGGCACAGAGCAAAGGGAAGGCCGAAATCTCTAAGATAACTGCCCCAAAGGGTCCTCCCTGAGGGAAGGGGGATCCACCCCAGAAACAGTAAGAGATGGAAGCATTTCCCTCTCCGCCACAGATGGACATTGGACATTGGAAATCCCTTTATAGCTTTCTTGGTTTGGACTAACATAAGAAGCTATTAATACTTTTTTCCAACTGAACTACTGATTCCAGTATGTACATTTCTACAGATGGATCACTCCTGAAGGAAAGAAGTCTCTGACCAACTAAACTAACCAAATGCAACTCAAATACAATTTTTATCAAAAATAAAGCCTTGGACTGAGCCTTGGACTTCGCAGGGCTAGGGGAAGAGCAGGGAGATAGGAAGTGGCCCAGGGAGGGCAGCCTTAAACAATCTCGGTTGCCAAACCACTAGTAGCCCCAAACGGCCCTGGGTCAGAGCCCGGTGGAACCAAAGGGTTGTCAGGTGTCCGGTTTTCGACCTGAACACCCAGTTGAAAAGGGACCTTGGCAGCTCCAAACAGCACCGCTAACTGGGCCGTTAAAAGTCTGCTTGGCAGGCTCTCTACCTGGCTCCGTGTGGCTCCCCAAAAGCGGTGACATGTCCCTGCAGCCCCTAGGCAGAGGCGGAGTCAGGGGGCTCCGCATGCAGCCCCTGCCCTGAGTGCCAGCTTCACAGCTCCCATTTGCCGGGAACCATGGCCAATGGGAGCTGTTGGGGTGGTGCCTGTGGGCAGAGGTAGCATGCAGAGCCAGCTGGCTGCGCCTCTGCCTAGGATCCGAGGGACATGCTGACAGCTTCCTGGGAGCTGCCTGAGGTAAGCACCGCCTGGAGCCTGACCCCACCCCCTTCCTGGGGTCCACATCCCCTACTGCACCCCAATCCCCTGCCCCAGCCCTGAGCCCCCTCCTGAACCCAAACTCCCTCCTGGAGCCTGAACCCTGCACCCCCTCTCACACCCTAATCCCCTGCCCCAGCTTGGAACACCATCCTGCACACCAAACCCCTCACCCCCCCGCACCCTAACCCCCTGCCCAGCCCAAAGTCCCCCCCCCAATAACCCCCTCATTTCTGGCCGCACCCCAGAGCCTGGACTCCAACCCTCTGCCCCAGCCCAGTGAAAGTGAGTGAGGGTGGGGGAGAGAAAGCGACAGAGGGAGGGGGAATGGAGTGAGTGGGGGTGGAGCCTCAGAAAAGGGGTGGGGCCTCATGCCAGGGGCAGGGCAGGGGGTGGGGCAAGGCTGTTTGGTTTGTGTGATTAGAAAGTTGGCCACCCTAACCACCAACCCCCCCTCCTGGTCACGGGTCATAGCCCTGATCACTAGGCCATGCGTCCTGACCAACCCCTGTGTGAGGACCGTTATAGGGTTGCAGAATGGAAAAAACACTGATCTAAGGTCATTGTCAATTTTCTAAGGGTCATCAGAGTGTATTTCATATTCATTACTAGCATCTAAACTGAACTCCGTCCTGCAGTGAGTAAGTCTGTAAATTTCTCCAGTTTGTTTGCTAGGAGCTGACTTAATATTTATTTTTTAATATCTAGCTTTACAGACCTACAGGATGTTTGCTGAACAGTAGCACAGATCTAAAGTGCATGTGTGCTCTGAATATTAAATCTGCGGTTCACTGCAGAATGATATTATGGTTTTGTATATCAGTGTTTTCTACAAGAGGAAGCAATGCGCTGCAGATTTTGTAATCAGCTGTCTTACAAGTAACTAAAGCTTGTGTTTCTGGTCTGCATTTGTCTATTAACAGTGGTTAAGATTATAATTTAATATTTAAACTAAAGTCGCCTCCAGAGCTTCTGATCAGGACTGGGACCCTGTTGTGCTAAGTAATGTACAAATAGAAGTAGGTGTTTCCTACCCTGAAGAAGCTTATATTATCTTCCAGTAAATTTCATGTCATGGTCATATTAACCTTAGTTAACCAAGTTTATTTTTTGGTAGGAAACAGCATCATCTGCAAAGTCCAGTTTGGCCAAGGGAAATGCAGTCTCTCTCTCTCTTTGAACTGTTGCAATCCTCTCTGCACAGGTGCAGTGGTTTTACCCCAGTACAATGGCTTTTGTTTTAGTTTTTTAGGATTTCTGAGGAAAAGACCGATGGAAGTGCATTTTACTATAGCAGCTCTGTCTAAACCTAGGTGTAATGCTTACAAAAATGTACCCACTTCTTGTCCAACTGTGCCAATGCATCTCAGTCCTGCAGAACAATATCCCTGCAGTTACTCCATCTGGGCTCTGCTAAATATAGCTGTCAAGTACAAACTATGTGCAGTTTTGTGACTACGTACTAAGTGAAAGATTATTAATCTTGTCATGATAATGTCGAAAGGCCAAGCCAGGATTTTGGTGCCATGGTGCTAGACGCAGTACACACAAGGATGAGGAGTCAGTCACTGCCCACAGAGTTTACAGTCTAACACTAAGACTTTTCAGTTGTGACATAGGACACATTTGAATCCTTGCTGTCAGACATGCTCTCTTTAACATTAACTGTTTCACTGCTGGTTCCCAACTCTGCAATTGTAGTTTTCTCTTTATGGGCTGATCTTCCACTGAAGATATGTTGGGACAGTGTGATGTAGTGGGTACATATGGAAGCACTTCTGCATTTTCCCCAGTATACCTAGCATGTTAGGAGCAACATGAGGAATAACGTCACCCTTTTGGGCCCTCCTCCTACTGTGAAGCATAAGTTACACTCGCTACAGCGTGGTTACACATTCTTTGCCAAAAGTCTCCAAACCACTCCTGAATATGTGGCTACAACTGAAAGTTTGTGATGTAAATTGTGAGGTCTAAGTTAGGGAGCAGAACAGGCCTAGGCTGATGCTGCATTCCAAATTGCTCAAGTTTCTCCTTCATAGGCCTCCTTAAAACTTGTCTTTGCAATGAGGGCTTCAAAACACTGTCCTTTCCCCTTGCCAAAACAAAACACCTCAACATCAGGGAGCTGCTGTGCTGTGACCACTGCTTATTTTGCTCTTCCCATCTGTTGTATGCACCTGTTATTTCTCAGCCTATACTTAAATTGTAAACCCTTTGGGGCACAGACTGTGTATTTGTTATGTCTTTATATCTAGCAAAATTGGGCCTGATGCCTGTTTGGGGCCTCTAGGGACTACAATAAGTTTTGAATTGCTTGGCTGTATTCTAAACTTTGGAATGTCATCAATTAAGGAAGAAACAGTTTGACATTAATTGGTCAGTTTCGCTCCACTTTTCTTTAGGCCTGCTCATTGGTGGGTTTTTTTTTTTTTTTTCCCCCCCTTTGCACTTTGCTTCTCTGTTACAAATCTCTCCACTTTCTACTGTAAACTCTAGAAGTCTGACTCTGAGGGCATATCTACACTTACCTCCGGAGTGATCGATCCAGCGGGAGTCGATTTATCACGTCTAGTGAAGACGTGATAAATCGACTGCTGAGCGCTCTCCCGTCGACTCCCATACTCCACCGGAGCAAGAAGCATAGGCAGAGTCAACGGGGGAGCATCAGCAATCAACCTACCGCAGTGAAGACACCGCAGTAAGTAGCTCTAAGTACGTCGACTTCAGCTTCGCTATTTTCGTAGCTGAAGTTGCATAACTTAGACCGACTTAGCTCGCTCTCCCCCCAGCGTAAACCAGGCGTAAGGGTTTGTTTTTCATAGTGTTATTCCCCATGACGCCCACAGCAGCAGGGTGCAAGTGGTGTTTGTGCCTACAGCATTTATTCAAAAGAAGATGTAAAGGGAGCAGACAGTTATTTAAGCTGTGGTTTGACCAACAAGCCCTGAATGGCTTGAGATCTGGATATGTGAGTGACCACCTCTCTCTCCATATAATTCTGCAGCAGATGTGGCGAGGTGTTCACACTAGCATCCTGATTATGGATCTGATTAGTGGACACAAAGGCATGTGTTTCCTAAATTGCAGGCCAGTTCTCCACTTCCTTACATCTTGTGTTGTCATTTACATTTGTGCAAAGTAGACACCAATACTACCACTCTGACTTGGTAGTGAGTTGTGCTTACTTTGCACTGGTGTAAGTGACTACCCAAACTGGAGAGCAGAAGGGGATCAGTGCCTTCCCGAATTCCAGGTACAAAAAGAGGCTGGCCTGAAACTCAGGTGTTTGAGTAAATTAACACTTAATTTCTATATGCATCTGTCTCATTGCACTCCCCCTGCCCCTTTGTTTTAATCTACCCCATACAAATGTGCTGTTTGGGAAGCACAAAATGTAGTCAGCATTGAT
The DNA here is from genome assembly GCF_028017835.1 of Emys orbicularis. NCBI lineage: Eukaryota > Metazoa > Chordata > Testudines > Emydidae > Emys > Emys orbicularis. Next base: position 26,092,099 of record NC_088685.1, on the reverse strand, counting down.
GGTAATCCTGATTCTCATTTTAGAGATGGTCCATTTCATTAAAATTATATTAAATATTTCTTCTTAACATACCTTTGAACTATTTCAAAGATACATACAATTAAGCTTGACAGGTGTTAACCTTAGTCTGCATCCTTTTCTATCAATGCCTGCCATAAAGAATCCCACTGGTACGATGTGGTTGTTCTTGCAAATCAACGGATAAAGTAGCATAGCAATAGCTTTCCTTCCCAGTCTAATAGAATCAATATTGGAACAATGCCTAAAAAACATCTTCCAAATAATCACGCTTGCTATTGTGTTTGTATAGTGCTTTGTAATTGTATAACACTCCGTACATTATGGAAACAAATAGTAATAATGCATCTGAAAACCCCCAAACCAAACCTAAATTAAAAAAAAAAAGAATTTGTACTATCATAAAATGTGACATTTATTATTTTAAAATGTACAAATTGATGAGATCAGAGCTAAACCCCTAGCCATTTCTTTAGTCCTTCAGTTAAGGACTGAGATAAACTTACTAATGAAAATGCAAGGTCATTTCTGTATGTCATGACCATTACTGTAAAAATAATTTGGTGCAGAATATTGTATTTGATACGGTCATAATTTTTTTCCTGGAACAACCATTTGGCTTTTTTGGCCACTTACATATTATTCTGTTGTCTTTCCATCACTGGGACTTGGAAACAGAGCCAATAGAATAATTAGTGTGCTGATATTTTGTATATTTTACAATGCACAGATCAGTGTTTGTGAGCCATAAGAAGCCACAGTATATGCATTTTTCAAGTTGGCTATGAATAATGGAGAGGGATGACATTTTAAATCTCTCTACTTTTTAGGTGTTTTCCCTTTCTGTGGCCTAAGCAATGAAAACCTACATACATCCTTATTCCAATACAGGTTATCATCTTTACCATGCAAGAAAGATCCTCTTTGCTCTGACAACAAACAAGAGCTGCACTCTCCCACTGACAGCTGTGGGCTTTTCTTTCTTGCCATCCTGCTTTGCCAACGGTCCTTTAAGACTCATTTATTCCACAGTGCACACAAGACGTGAACCAAACAAAACCAAAGCATTAATTGTTCACTCCTTCCTTCCCAGTGCATGCTCTTCACTCCATCTAGTCTTTTACACCCTGATCCAACATCCACTGAAGGTGCAAATATTTACACTATAAACTCTTTGGGGCAGGGATTGCATCAGGACCAGGGTGGAGGGAGTCTGGCCTAGCAGTCAAAGCTGGGCTGCTGTCACGATGTCAAGGGCTGTCACAAGGCAGTAGTCAGCAAGCAGGGATCAAAGTAATTGCTACAGCCAGGATCAACAGGCAAGAATCAGGGTCAGAGACAGGCTAGGGTCATAAACTGGAGATCAGTAAGCAAGGTGAAGCCCAGAGTCACAGAAACCCAGAAATCTGTATGGTTGCCAAAACAACTTCCTGGGCCACCCTCTGGGGTTAAATAGTGAGCAGGAGCCAATCAGAAGGCCACAGCATGTTGTCATGCTGGACCCCTTGTGTGGTGCTTCTTGTGGTGCCTAATTACCACAGTGCTCCTTGGATGTGGCTTTACATGGCTTCCCAGTAGTGATGTGGGAATGACTGCGTTCTATTCCTGCTGAGTCTTACAAAATGCTTTGATCTGTGTTGTAGTACAGATGGTTACTGTCTGTAGCACATAGTTGATGCTTAACAAATTAGTAATGATTTACAGGGGGACATCCTGGCACTACTGAAGTCAATGAAAAACTCCCTTTGACTTCAACAGAGCCACAGTTTCACCCACAGTATTGATCTTCCTTTAGCTCTGTCACTAACCTGGTAGCTGGCATTTTACCCTTTCCATTTGCTTTTATCCATCTTTAAAAGAGGAAGTTAACAAACTTCTGACTAGAGATGTGTCAGATACAACCCCCCCCCCCCCCACATATGATCCTCCGTGAATTTAGGGTGTGTACAGAATTAAAAAAAAATTGAAGACCAGAATTTCATAACTGGCCCTTTCCTTTGTAGTCAACTTGGCCTAATGAGCAGGTCTGAACACGCTCCCAAATTGAGGTGTTCAGAAGCAAAAGCTGGATCTGAATTTTGCTGCTTGGGTCTCTCTAGTTCAATGGGACACAATTTCAAGAATGGCCTCTAAAATTAATCCTGCAAATTTGTGCACACCCCTACTGAGGTATGTAGTGGCCAGATTTGCACCTGTATGTCAGGTAGTTGGACACAGTTACCTACTTTGCAAGAGGAGCAGGAGGAGAGCAAAGTAGGGGACACAGATCCACCCACTCCATCTGTCCCAACCCAGGGATCTAGGGGTTTATCAAAGTCTCCAGCCCTGTTACTGAGTTACCCCAAGTTATGTTTCCCCCTGTCACTTCCTACCAGTCTGGAAGGCCTCAGTTTGGGGCATGGTAGTTGTCTTAACAGACTCTCCTCAGTCTCTTAGTGTCCTCTCTTAGGACTTTCAACTCCCAAAGAAGGTTGGGAAGGGGAAATCCAAGTCCCGGGTGCTAGAGCAGCCTTCATAAAGCTGTTGACACTCCCGGCACAGCTCTCAACATCAATCTTGTTTCCTGGTGTCACCAGCAGCTCATTCCACCTTCTCATGGGCCGCCAATGTCTTTTTAAACTGTTCCTCCATTGGGAACATGCCTTTTACCTGTGGAGGGGTGGAGCCTTCCTAGTCCAGGATTGCTCTACTCCCCACCCTGGTTCAGTGTGTGCCCCGTAGACCCCGTCACACCAGTTAATTGACCAATTTAGAAACGGGTCAGGTTGCTGTGGACAGCACTCCTAATCTTACAAAAATGCTAAGGAATCTTTAAAGACAATCAGCCATAATCTCAGTTTATGTCAACTGAAAGACAAATTATATAACAATACAAATAGAAAAGAGGGCAGAGTGAAGGGTGCTGTGGCAGCTTTGTCTATGAATTTTCTCGAATTTGATGACTGGACATGGATCCTTGCTGCACCTTTGACGTTGGGAACGAATCAAAGCTTTTCATTTAAAACATTTTTTTGGATGTAAAGCCGTTTCCCCCCTCAAAATGGGCATATATAAGAAAAATGTCCACATTTTGAGTTTTCAGATGCTGAAAATGGGGGGGGGGGGGAGAGGGAGGAAGGGAATTGATTTTTCCATTTTCCAACAAAAACCTGAAAAAAATGAAGAAAGTTGTTGACAAACATTCAAATGTTTTCATTTCAGAACATTTTTGATGACAAACAACTCCCTGCCCCCCACCCCCATATCTATTGACCAGCTCTATTTAACATCCAGTATAATGGTGGAGACCCCCCAAAAGGCTGCCTCATGGTAGGTATTTCAAGTGATTCTTGCTTTTCAAGACAACTTTTTTTTAAAATTTAAACAATGGACTTCTATAAACCAAACAGCAATCCTAAAAGCAGTAAGGTCTGAATACCAAGGACTGCATTGTTGTTGGCTCCTGCACAACTGTGCATGTGGGGAAGAAGGCGCAAGTTCATGCACTCTTCCAATAAGCCAAGTGCTAGCATCACCTGTGATGGAAATAGGACTGCAATCCTACCTCCCCCTTTATAGGTTAGTAGAACTGGCGGTATTCCCTCGAATACGTACTAACCCTTCCAAAGGGTGGCACAGTAAGTCTATTTGCACTATTTCCTGATGCTTTCTAGAGCTTCTCCTGAGGTGATGCTTCCCGGCATTATTCTAAGTCAGGGATCCGCAAACTTTGGCACACGGCCCTCCAGGGTAAGGACCCTGGCGGGCCGGGCTGGTTTGTTTACCTGCCGCGTCCGCAGGTTCGGCCGATCACAGCTCCCACTGGTCGTGGTTCGCTGCTCCAGGCCAATGGGGGCTGCGGGAAGCGGCGCGGGCCGAGGGATGTGCTGGCCGCCGCTTCCCACATTCCCCCCCATTGGCCTGAGCGGTGAACTGCGACCAGTGGGAGCTGCGATTGGCCGAACCTGCGGACGCGGCAGGTAAACAAACCGGCCTGGCCCACCAGGGTGCTTACCTTGGTGGGCTGCGGGCCAGAGGTTGCTGATCCCTGTTGTAAGTGCAGACCTGTGCATTAATAGCAAAAACTGACCCTTGTTACCTAGCATCCACTGCACAAATCAAAAGCAGTTGAAGAAACAAACAACCAGATTTGCATTGTTTGTGTAACTAAGTGAACTTTGTGAATCAGGAATGAGATCTGTCAGATACAACTTAAGGTTTGTTTATTGCATTGGCTATAAATTATACAGCTGAGTTCTTTCAACACAATTATTGGGAACAAATGCATTCACTGTTTGTTTGCATTCCATTTTGTTCATTATTTTGATTTAACTCAAAGGCAGTTCTCATTTAAGTTAAACTCTTCCAGAAACTATAGTGAATGCAAAATAATCACCCATCATTTGGCTATCCTGTGGGTGGCTGTCCTACCTTTTGATCCTCAGCCCTGAGTAGTGCATCATTGTCATTGCTAGATCCAAGTGTCTCTCTGATAGGTGTCCTAGCAATAAATCTTTAAAGCAGGCAAGGCAATACAAAGCCGTGTCAGTGCAGTCAGATGCATTAGGTACCAGGTACATTTTGCATTGCATTCATTTGAAAGGACATCCTATTAAAGCTGTTGCCAGGACTCGAGAATAGGTCAGCAACAATGAAGGTGTTATCTCTGTTTAAATAGGTGAAATCTCCCTGGAGAGAAAGCGATTAGATTTATGCTCAGTTTTAAAGCAGTGGTTTTCAAGCTGTGCTCTGCGGACGCCTAAGGGATCTGCAGACTATGCCTAAGATTTCCAAAGGGATCCGCACTTCCATGTGAAATTTTATGAAATCCACAGATGAAAAAAGGTTGAAAACCACAGTTTTAAAGAATAGGCTGCTGGTAAACCAGGTGATGACTGTGCTCAGTTAAGGACTGTAGTAAAAAGTCTGAAAATGAGTGCAACCTTCAAGTAATTCAACTGCATTCGATTATAAAGTAATGTTGATTTTTCTTTTCTCATCCCCACCAAAAATCACAGAGCTAAAACTGATTGTTGAGCAAACACATTTTCTTTCAGCCCATTGAGGAAATAATCTTAACAAAGCAATATGTACCAGTCTGTGGGACTGGATGTGTATGCTACACATACACCACCCCCTCTCAGAAACTGAAGCTCTCACGAAGACAAAGGTCTTATCTACATTATGCCTTAATCTGCACCAGCTGGCGTGTGGATTCTAATGAGTACCAGCATGTCAAGCACTAACTGGCTCTTGTGGCATGCACTGACTGTTTCCTAGTGCACGTTAATATAGTACTGTCTGAAACTAGGGTTGCCAGGTGTCTGGTTTTCGATTGGAACGCCCGGTCGAAAAGAGACCCTGGCAGCTCTAGTCAGCACCGCTGACTGGGCCGTTAAAAGTCCGGTCGGCAGCGCAGCGGGACTAAGGCAGGCTGCCTGCCTGCCGTGGCTCTGCGTGGATCCCGGAAGCAGCGGCATGTCCCTCCTCTGGCTTCTGGGTGTAGCGGGAGCCAAGGGGCTCCATGTGCTGCCCCTGCCCCAAGCGCCAGCTCCGCAGCTCCCATTAGCTAGGAACTGCGGCCAATGGGAACTGCGGGGGCGAGAGGGCGGCTGAAAACAGTGCAGCACGCAGTGCGAAGAGCCACCTAGCTGCACCTCCGCATAGGAATCGGAGGGGGGACATGCTGCTGCTTCCGGGAGCTGCCTGAGGTAAGCACCACCCAGAGCCTGCACCCCAACCCCCTCCTGCACCCCAATCCCTGCCTCAGCCCTGATCCCCCTCCTGGCCTCCGAACCCCTTGGTCCCAGCCCAGGACACCCTCCTGCACCTCAAACCCCTCATACCTTGCCCCACCCCAGAGCCCACACCCCCAGCCAGAGCCTTCACCCCCTCTTGCATCCCATCCCACTGCTTCAGCCTGGAAACACTTCCCACATCCTGAATACCTCATTCTGGCCCCACCCTGGAGCCTGCACCCTCTGCCAGAGCCCTCACCCCCTCCTGCACCCCAATCCCCTGAGCCAGCCCAGTGAAAATGAGTGCGTGAGGGTGGGGACAGTGAACGACAGAGGGAGGGGGGGCAGGGCCTTGGAGAATGGGCTGGGCCTCAGAGGAGGGGATCGGCAGGGGTCGGGACAAAGGTGTTCGGTTTTGTGCAAGTAGAAAGTTGGCAACCCTATCTGTAACAGGCCTTGAAAATCTCCACCTAGGTCTTCATGTCGGCCGGGTATCTCTAACATTACCCTCTCCTGAATGAGCTTTCACTCCCAGGACTATTGGGCATGCCTGAGGGAGCAGGGAATGAGTAGCATAGTGACTAAACCTGTTTGTTCATATGCTGGTCAAGCATGAAAAGATTGAGGGATGCATCCCTATGATGGCCCAGCAGAATCTGGCTGTTGGTGCTCAGTTCTGTAATACTACTTCACACGGAGTAGCACTTATGCAGTTAGTATCACTGGCTTCAATGGGATTATTCATGTGAGCTAGAATTACAGAACTGAGGCCAGGTCTGCACTACAGACATTGCTTGCATAGCTGTGTTGGTCAGAGGTGTGAGGAGATGCGATCTCTGATCGACACAGTTGTGCAGCCAAAAGCCTATAGCATAGACAATTATACAGGCAAAAATTCACTTTTGTCAGTATTTTGCTCTGTAGGGCTGAAATAAGTCATGCCATCAAAAGTGTAGTTTTGCCAGCATATACTGCGTCTACACTAGAAGCACTTTGTTGTGATAGTATCCTGGCATAGCTATCACCGCAAAATGTTTCTATCCTAGATCTGATCCCTATGGGGCCAGCCCTGAGCCATTGACATTAGTGGGAGTTTTACCATTGACTCCAGCAGGAGCAAGATTCTGCCCCAAGTAACAAAACATAAATTGCCCATAGTACTTTTGGATCTAGTCTCAGGGCTAAGCATCCAAATGCCCCACATTTCGGGAGTGTGTAGAGATGTTCAGAATCCAGAACTGGATCCAGAGTTTGCAACTGGAGCCCATCTCTGATATTTAGAGAATCTCCCCAGCGTCTGCATACTGGCCCTGTGTAGAGAGGAGAGCAAGCCTTCCTTCATTAACCCCCCAAGCAGAGACCAGGCACACTCAGACCTGTATTCAGGAACACTGAGGACTGCACAAGGCTAGTGTGTAAGAAACCCTTGCCTTCCCAAAAGGTAGGTATGTGAGGCAGACAGGGCCGGCTCCAGCGTTTTTGCTGCCCCAAGCAGCGGGGGGGGGGGGGGAGAGGGAAGCCACGATCGGCACTTCTACCGCCGCCTCTTCATTCTTCAGCGGCAATTCGGCGGCTGGTCCTTCCTTTCGAGAGGGACTGAGGGACCCGCTGCCGAAGAGCCAGACGTGCCGCTCCTTTCCATTGGCCGTCCCAAGCACCTGCTTGCTGGGCTGGTGCCTGGAGCCGGCCCTGGAGGCAGAGGTAGGACTTGGTTCCAACCTCTACATTCCCCTGCACACTAGAAGGCATTGTCCTTCCTATGGCATAATGCCTCCAGTAGTTCCCTGATGGGAGGAGATGGTACTATGTACTGCCCCCAACTTTGAGTGTTGCTCAAAGCCACAGTTTAGCCCTTAGAGCCAAGTGAGCATATACCCCTGTGATTAGTCCCACTGAAATTGAAAGGATTAGTAACTGCTCACCAATATGAGTAAGGGCTCCAGAATCTGGCCCTTAACATTTACTCATTTAGGACTTCACCCAAATCCACTGAAGTCAGCGGCAAAATTCCACTGAGAGTGGGAGCAGGCCCTTAATTTGTCTCACTGCTGTCTCTGACCGTGAGAATAGTATCTGTTTATTTCCGTATTTTACAGAAGTGCCATTTGATCTTTTATATTTAAGGGTCCACCAGTACTGTTTCCATTTAAGCTCATAATTTCAGGGGTGTCTTAATGTTGTTAGTTTTGCTGCCCAACTGACAGAAGCAATCCCAGCCTTTTCCCTAATATATTGGTTGAACTCTTTCTTGGCTCAAACTGGCACAGCTCCATTAACTTTGATGGAATTGCACCAATTTATACCAGCAGAGAACTTGGCTCATTCTTTTTGCAAATGCACAGTAGTCCTAGTGAATCAGCAGGAGCCTGTGAAGTAAAACTAATACAATCAGCAGTCTCTAAAAGGACAGAACTACAACAATGAATTACAATATCTACAAAAGATCAGTAGCTCTGTTTATAATCTGAATATTGTGGCTGTTTTCTTTTACTTAAAAAAAAATCCTATGCGGTTTAGCCCATATAGTAGCAAACTGCCTGCAACATTTCAATTTCAGAGAGTAAGTCAATTTTTAGTTAGAGGATGACAAAATTTTGTCATAAATTACCAAAACCAACAAATGCTTCTCTTCCATCAGTGGGGGGGAAGTGATTTAAGAGACTTTGACAACCTATATATCAAGTTTCCAGCTGATGCAGTCTTAAATGGCTGAGTTATTGACCTTTGGAAAATGAAGTTTCTAATAGAAATACTGACAGACTGTAAACTATAACTATGCTACTAGGTGGGGGATACCGTAATTACTAGTACATAAAGACTGTTCCACTATTGTCTTGCCAGAGAAAAGCCAAATACAATACTGCCATTACAAAAACCAGAGCTCCAACAGAGATGATGGATGCAGTATCAGAACTCTTTTGATCTTTGCTCTGTTCCCTTTACTGTCACATAGCTGCCTCTTTTCAAGCAGTGAAGTGAAATGCATGAGATTGCAGCTTTCTGAAGTAATTGGGATTAATATAAGTTTTCTTTTGCTCCCCCCAAAATGGATGTAACAGAGCAATGACCATGGGGAAGGAGGGAGTAAAATCAGTGACACAATTAGACTGGGAAAAGTAAATAAGCATAGGGAGGAGAAATAGGAAGAGAAGGTGGAAGCAATAACACAAAGGGAGGAGAAGCAGAGCAGGGGAAGTGGCAGCTATGAACAGTAGGGGTTGTGAAGGAGAGGTAATAAGGGTGGGCAGTAACAGTTAATAGGTGTGGGCGGTGAACCACAGAATGGGAGTGTTGGGTAGGGGATAAATGAAAGGACATAGTCAACCTGAATTACTACTTCCATGTGCATTCTGTGAATGAGGAGGGACAATAAAGATTGAGAGGGAGACTCCTCGTGACCATGAGCACTGCCCACCAGCAAGACTTCATTTTTCCTGGGGCTGAGGACAAGGTAGGTCTGACACATCCTACCAGCAGTATCATCCAAGCATGTATCCAGAGCAGAGAGAGCAGTTGCAGTGTTCTGTGAACACTGACAAGAGGCATACAGTAGTATATCAGCAACATATACTATTGATACTTTATTCTATATCTGGGAGTGACCATGACAAGAGACCTTATGTTTATGTTGGGCAGCATGGGAGATGAGACATTTTGAAATGACTGCCACATATTAAATCTGTGATGAAGCACATGTGACCACTGGTTAATTCCTGGTTGATTTCTATCCACTTGCAGGGCCAGCTCCAGCTTTTTTGCCACCCCAAGCGGCAAAGAAAAAAAAAAGCCGCGATCGGCGGCAATTCGGCAGCCGGTCCTTCCCTCCGAGAGGGACCAAGGGACCCGCCGCCGAAGACCCGGACATGCCACCCCTTTCCATTGGCCGCCCCAAGCACCTGCTTCCTGCGCTGGTGCCTGGAGCCGGCCCTGTCCACTTGAAACACTGGAGAATGATCTTAGACACTCTAGCAATGACCTTTAGTCAATGAAACAGCAATCTACAGTCGATCCAAAGCTGCTAAGAGGTCCACTATGACTAAAAGAGCCAAGTGACCTAGACCTAAAATGATCAGATCATTCATGATCCTGACATGCTTGGTCCCAACACCAAAGGAAGATTGGAACCTTGCTGTCAGGGATGGCATTGATTTCCAAGTGCATCTGAAATGGAGTGACTGCTGCTCTTTCAGATCTCTTCCCCAGGAAGTGGAAACTCAGAAGGGGTGGCAATTGGCAGTTCCCTCAGGGAGGCAGATGGTGTGTGTGTGTGTAAAAATCTCTAGAATTTACTTCTATTACGATAACATGGAAATTGACTGAAGGATTTAACTAACCTGTCATCATGTTGTTTCTTATGCATCACAAGCTCTGCGTTTCCATTTTGGATGCTAAGGAAGTAGTGGAAGTAAATTGCTTTGCTAAATCTGCAATACCAAACTTGCTTTCAGCACCACAAATGCAGAATAGCAACTAGTGCTATTTACATTTCTGGTGGGATAATGTCAGATTAATGACACTTTGATGAAAGTGATACCTTTGTTATTGGAGTGAAAAACTAGTGATTTAAGGTTTTTTTTCCTTTTTTCTTTTAACAGAAATGGATTATCCTACTTAAGATGGTTTTATGCAATCAAAGAGTAGTTCTGCATTGAAAAGTATTATACAGAAAATGGAAATCGGTTGATCAACAATCCCTGTGTGTATTGAGAGTCATATTTGCTCAGCTTAGCAATAAAAAGTTTTCATTAATCTTTGCAGAGATGATACAGTCAAGGGAGAAGATGGATTGTAAACTGTTTATGCATCAGCAACAGAATTGTTAACTAGAGCTGGCAGAAAAATTGCTGAATGTTTTTCACAATTTTTTGAAGCTTTCTCCCAAAAAGATCTTCACAGAAAGTCTTGTTGAAAAAATTCAAAAGCCCCCACTCTTAATTAAGTTTCAGGTGCAGAACTAAATTCTGCCCTCTTGCCTACATAACCCTACTGAAGACAATGCATTTGCACTGGTATGAGGAAAGTGAAGTACTATAGCAACCAAACATTTCCAGGAAGGTTATTAAGGAAATAGGCACAATGGCCAGCAATTCTTCCTTCCATGCTATTATGCCCTGTCCCTCCATTAAAATAGCTTAATTTGCACAATTACCAGTGTGACAGCGTCATTCTAATACAGTTTATACCTTTCAGTTTGTTCTTAGAGCTCACGTGCTGTAATTGCTATGAAATAACAAGAAGCAGTTAAGTTAGCTTTGCTTCACAGAATTTCTATGTCCAGTACCACAACATAATTTTTAAGAGCAGATTAGACAAACACCTACCAGAGATGGTCTAGATAATACCTAGTCCTGCCATGAGTGCAGGGGACTGGACTAGATGACCTCTTGAGGTCCCTTCCTGTCCTACAATTCTGATTCTATGATAATTTAATATTGTGTAAAATCATAGTCCAGTGTATATCAGAGGCAGTTGATAGCATTCTCAGAAAAGCGCAAGCTGGTTTTCGGAAAGGGTGTGGAGGAACAGAGCAGATCTTCACTCTACGAAACATAATAGAACAGCGCTTAGAATGGCAACGGCAACTCTACATAAATTTCATAGACTTTGAGAAGGCTTTAGATAGCACTCACAGGACCTCACCTCCAGACAGTACAAAGGCCACACTCGTGCTTGGTCAAGACAGTTTGCACAATGATATATAAATGAAACTGGTAGGGTACTTGGAGTGACTTTAGTGGTGTGAGTTGACAATAGATTATACAATATCTCCACGGATATTATCCTAACCAGTGCTGACATTCTGTAAGCCTTCTGAAGGTGAGAAGGCTAGAAAGCTATTCAGAGAGAAGTCTCTGAGGACAGTGGGGAAATTATAGTGGGGAGGCAGTGCATATCCATCTGCCAAGACTAACTCTACTTAAGGTTAACAGGATGAAGAAAACAGGCAGCTTGAGGAATATTTCTCAGGATAGATCATAAACTGAGAGACAAATGATCTTGAGGCCAAAACATTTTATATTAGAAGACTTAAGGTTAATTAAACAGCTGGCCGATAACATAGTCAAGGTTACAAAGGACAATGTTGCCAACAGGACTTGGATCTTTATTGCCCTAAACAGAACGTCTCTTGGTAGAGGTGTGGTGTGTTTTTTTTTTTTTTTTTGTCAGTTGACAAATCTGGCAGAAACTGCAAATAGTGTTGTACAGCATCCAAATTTAGGGAATCTGAACCTATATTAAGTGATTTGAGAAACCTTCTTTCCACACTGTAATGCTGAAGAGAGGAGATTATACAATATCCAGAGCCCTTGTTTGGGTGCACAGAGCACATGGAAGAGGTCAGCCCCTTTCAAAGTCATATATAGGTGAGTAAATGGCTGCATAATGAGGCTGGATAAATTTGTTCAGATGAAATAAAAATCCTCTAAAACTGTCAATCCCATACTCAAAGTGTATGCAGAGACACTGTAATACCACGAGAGAGCTGTTTGTGGGACAAACTCAGCCCAACCAGAAAAAATAAGAAATGTTGCAGGAAACTTTGCTCTCACAATATTCCTAGCCCAGATCTGCAAATTCATGGTGTTTAGTTATACTTTGAAAATCCACCCATCTCTAGAGTATAATTCATTCCATTCTGGTTTGAGTGACCCACCAGCCAGCAAGAAAAAGGTAAAACTTGAGCTTCATCAGAGCATGAAGGCCTCTGAGCTGCCATGGCCTCCCTGTCGCAAGCCCCTCTCAAAGATGTGGGGGCTCACTGTGGGGTGTGATCGCCTGCATAAGCCAAGGCTGATTAGGTGACCATTCTCTTACATAGGGTTTAGCAGGAGTATGCTAGTTGTCAACATGTATATCACAATTCCTGGGACAATGCTGTGGGGTGGATGAATGTGGTATCTGTATCCTGAGGCATTTTGGGTGATTTTAATATAAATAGTACAGCTCTCAAGGCCTCTACAGGTTCTGTTAAGAAGCCAGAAACCACTTTCCCAGCCAAGCAATTTCTCTTTCTTCAACAGGCCCTCCCGTGACAATTGTCTTCTTGAGGGGAGGCCAGTAGCCTGCAATTCTGTCACCACCCTCATCCCACTAGAGTCTGCAGGGAAGAAAAGCAGGGCCATTCTCCCCTCTGACATTTTCCAAGGGGCATCTCCTCACCTCTGTCTATCCCTCAAACCTTCAAGTTTCTCTCCTGTTTGTCCCTGGAAACTGGGTTCCCCTATCCCTTTGAGTCCTCCCCTTTGCATCCTCCTCTCTCATGAAGTCCTGATTGAATTTTCTGTGTTTCCATGAGGTGGAGGGCAGGTAAGAAATCAGCTATTCCTTTGTGCAGTGTAAACCATAAAAGATTCTGATTTTAGCGATGAATCACAAATGTGGGGACTTGGGTCAGTTTGGCTAAAAGAACCTCAGAAACTGGGCTTTTCTGCTACCAGCTATGCTACGTATCAATAATAGCTGCACTTGTTTTTAGCTGTCTGCTGGGAAACAACGACAAGCATCCATGAAGATTTGATATCACTTGCCCAGGTGAGTAGTTCTGCAGACTTCATTCCACATTTAATGCCTTTTGGAATTTGTAGCTAAAACAAACAGCAAGGGCAGACTTCCAAAGTGCAGGGTTTATGGGACTGCAGGATTTACAGGAAACCAAGATGGGACCATCCTCTTCATGTGAAACATTTTAATATGGTAAAGGCTTAGTTTACTGATAGCAGTGGGAGTGGCCCACAAGCTGTTTCTGTGATATATGGATATGTGCATTTGGAGCGGCAGTATGCATGTAAGAACTAAGGAGGCTCACTTCCCTACCTCAGTGCTGGCACAGGGACCAAGAAGGAGGTTTTGCATCTCCTCTATGTTCAGACTCATGGAGCTGGGTCAGTTCTGGAACACCTTGGAGCTGGCAAAATTGCATTTCTGGCTGCCACAGTCCCTATGTGGCATTGTGGCAGCAATCGCTGGAGTGCAGGGACTTCTACTCTCTGCCAGCTCATGCTAATGCTTCCAAGCTGATCCTTGCAACAGGATTTGTGGAGTGGTCGGGAGGGTAACACAGAGCCAGTGTAGTCCTACATCACCCCCCAATTCCTATACACTACAAGTCTATACTGACCAGGATGTGTTGGGGCGGGGCGGGGGCAGAGGTAAGGGGCCTTGTGAGAACTGTTGTCTCTGCATAGATATACTGTTGTTTTTCTCTTTTGGGACTGAATAAAAGGGATTCCTGTCTTAATCCCTCACATCCAGTCAATGAGTTTACTTTTTCACTAGTGTTAAAATGATGTTACATTTTGGGGGCTCTGCGTTTAACTCTGTGTTTGTGTTTGTCTCTGTGTGTGAGAGGGAGAGTAAAAGATTCCATGGTTATGATGTGCATTTCGTGTGACATCTCTTGCGGGGGGGATGAATCATTTCAGGGGCAATTACCTACCCCTTCATCCTATATCCAGGTCACATAAAGAGAAAAGTGTTAGTAAAAATGGAAAATGTCCTTTATTTTCTCATGCTCTTTCATATTTCACCAAATTATTCAATCTGATCATTGTAAATCATATAAAGGCGCAAGTCTCAGCAAAAACAACACAGAACACAGACCAATTGGAAAGGAAATGGGGAAGATCCAGTAATTATTTCAAAATAAATAGCACAGACAGTCCTACCATATGGTTTTGGATCTATTATTATATTATATTGGTATAGTGCCACTCTCTCTTTGCTATGGAAAACAAAAGGAAAGCTGCATACATATTCTTGTCTTGTTTACAGCAAAGGGAGCTTGAAAAATAACATTACCCCCCATTAGGTAATATTACAGAAATAACTATTTGTTTAGAATTGCAAGTTTTACGAAAGGATGGATACCGGAGAACTGAAAACACATCGGAACATTTACCCTCCTGAAGTTGTGTTCCAATGCTAACTGGTATCATTTTTTCCTTGTTACCATCTGTTCAAATCAGCCTCTAATTAAATGACTTCATTACCACATGGGCTGCTGATTCTTTGTTGAAAGCAGGAACAATTCTGCCAAAGGTGGCTCTGCAAGCTGTGTCCTATCAACTGTTTGCAGAAAATGAACCTGTAGTAAAACAAATAAAGAACAAGTATTAAAATCAAACAAACAAAACATTTCTTTTCTATAGACATGTTATATATCAGCTTTGTTATTTAGCAAAATCTCAAGCTTATCTGAACACAGCAGCCATAATTCGCTTTACTTTAAATACTTAATTTTTTTCTTTTGGCAAAATGAAGCACTCATAAATCAAGAAGAGGCAAAGTGTGCAGAACATGTTTGCTAAATCTGAACTCTGCCCCCTTGTGCATATGTTTAATGATCACATAATATTTGTGTAGTGCTTCTTTTTCATTCTGGTTGAAATCTTTGTGCAGAGGGCCAGCACACTGCCTAAGCAGCGCTTAAATTTAGAGCTGGTCAGAAACTTATTTTCCCATCAAAAATGCTGTTTCATGCCAACCGAAACGTTCACAAAAGAGTATCGATTTTGACGAAAGTTTCAATGGGATCAGTTTCTCAGATTCAGGGTAGACTTTCTGGATGGGACAGAGATTGGAAATCTGACCTTTTCAATTGAAAACCTGACATTTCAACATAATTCCATTTCATGGAAACCTCCAAAAGGTTTTGGTTTTGTTCCAATGTGGAATGAAAATGAATTTCAAAAACTCAACAGTTGGCGTGCGACAGAATTGTCCTTTTCCAACCATCTCTACTTAAATCTCACTTAAGAGCTCAGGATATGGCTACATTGGATCTGGAAGGTGTAATTGCCAGCTCTAGGAGACCTACCCATGCCAGGTCTGATTGACCCAGTTTGCTTAAAAAAAAGTATAGCCACAGTGGCAGAAGTGGCAGAGGAACTAGCTGCCCTGACTATGATCCTATCCAAAACCCTAAGTACCTACTCTGGTGATTAGTCTGTCCCACCTTTGCATTGCCATGGCTACACTTCTATTTTTAGTGCGCTAGTTTTGATCAAGCTAGCATGGGGAGATCTCCTTGAGCTGAAAATTACACTTTCCTGATCTAGTGTAGATATACTCTTAGTAAATTGACCTGGTGTTGGCCCTCTTCAGAAGGGTGAGAATCACTCTCCGTATACAAGATGGAGAATAGCCAGTTTAGAAGGCAGTTTCTTATTTTTTTATCCTCAAAATTCAGTGCATGGTTCAATG
Source organism: Emys orbicularis (assembly GCF_028017835.1). NCBI lineage: Eukaryota > Metazoa > Chordata > Testudines > Emydidae > Emys > Emys orbicularis. Next base: position 26,076,161 of record NC_088685.1, on the reverse strand, counting down.
TCTCACCGGCAGGGCCGTAGCAACAAAGAATGTGGCCCCCTCCGAACGATGGCCCGCTCCGAACATATGTCCGGGCGGGGCCCCTTACAATGCAGAAACTGGAATGCGGTATTTATTTTGCCACTTTTAGGGGCCCCCTTCCTTGCGGGGCCCCCCTCCGGTCGGAGGGTACGGAGGGCGCTCGCTACGCCTCTGCTCACAGGAAAGAAGGGCCCACAACCCTGGATGAGCATTACTGGCATCCAATATCTAAATAAATAAAATGGAAAACAACAACAATGCTTTAAAGCTGTGTGCAACCCCATTTACTGTATATGTCAGCTATATAATGTCATTTCCTTATACCATATCACACTGAACTAGATTGCGGTTACAAGACTTTAGCTTTTGATTCCTCACTTGTAGTATTTTGTCTCTTTCTGAAATGCACTACATGATATTTTCTCTTGAGAAAAAGGACACAAAGCTTTTAAACTCTGAATATTTTTTATTAGATTTAAATGTGTTTAGATTACTATAATTTCTTTCTGCTGGGACTTCTCCAGTGGAAATCCATTATTTTCAGAAGAATAATTAGACCCTAGTAAAAACAATGCCTCCTTCAATTGTATGTATTTTAGGTTTGGTTTTGTTGTTGGCTTTTGATGGAAAACTAAGTCTTTGTGTGGGGAATACAGTACAATGTTTGCCACTAAATAGACTGTGTTCAGTTTTCTATTTCATAGCTGTAAAATCTTTATAATTAGAGCATAGTGGCCTTTCAAATTCTGGGAAGCCCTTAAATTTCCCAGTGTTTAGACATCTGATTTCCTAAAACTATGTGACACCTTCTCTAAGGAAAAGGAATTTACAACATTTTAAAGATCAAAATATAGCGAGGGCCAAATTGTCTACATGACGACAAAGGGAGGGAGATGAAGGCCTTATGGAGGTGAGCAGAGGTGTGTGGGGGAGGGTGTGGAGGAGAGGAAATAGTGCCACTTCCATGCCATCATTTCTCCCCTACCGCTGATTCTATCAAAGGCTCTCAGTGGGGCTTGGGATCTGCAGTGTGAGAAGGGCGACTGCCCCTTTCCCTGGCATCATTTTCCACCTTGTCACCGTGCATATTCTCCATAAAAGGTTATGCTGCATGTGAATTAAGACAGGGAGGCCAATAGACCAAGGACCTGCACTTGGGTGACTCTGGACTATGGTATCCTCTAAGATCTTTGTGGGTCTCGGAGATCTAGGGGTTCCATGGGCTGAATTCCCTACCACTTCTGAAGGAGGGGGAAACATCCCCTCCACCCAGGGAAGATGTGCCCTGTCCCTGTTTTTTGTGTTATGGTGTAAATACATTAGGCATGTCAAAATCACCAAATTAAACTCACTAAAAAATTACTGACCAGGCACTTTCCCCTTATGTTTCATACCGACATGAGGAACATTTCCTAATAAATCTTGTTTACGGGGAATCTTTCAAATAGGGGACAGAAAGCAATATTTATATCTTTTTAAACTGATTTGTCCACCCTACAGATATTGTACAAATTTATCTCACCATGCTGACTTTCTAAGGCTAAGTGCTTCTGCTGACTTCAGCTCTTCCTAGGTCTCACTTTACCAGGATGTACAATGGAAAGTTGTGAGAATAGAAATTTGGTAAGCGCTTCAAAGTCCTCAGGTACTGCAGTGCCTTATATATGAAAAAATTATTTATCTTCGGTATTTATAGAACTCTGATCGCCAAAGCATCTAGGATGTGGTTATGAGTCATTTGGTTCTGTGTGTAATTTAAAACATGTTTTCATCTCCTAATATTGCATACAATGCATCAAGTGGAAAAAAAAGTTAAATGATGCAAATTCATTTCCTGATGGAGATAACTGCTCCTGCCCGTAGAGAATATCACTTACTGTACCTTTCAAATGTGCCTGATAAAAAGTTCAGTTTTGTACTTCATATTATTTCCATCCTGCAATACTGAGATACCACAAAAGCCACTTCTTCATGCACATCTCATCTGAGAAAAAGCAGAACTAATAAATTAGTCAGATAAATTTGTCTCCTTTATTTCTGTACTTATCTGTTCAACACAGATGGAGTGATTTGCGGCTGGGTTAAAAAAGTTTTAGATGGAAAAGTTTGACAGATATGTTTTGAGCTAGGGTAGAAACAAAATAGCTCTCAGCAATTTGGTCAACTGTGAACCAGGGTATCCAATGAACTCTCTCTCTCTCTGAATTTCAATCTCAATATATTGTAAATGCTTATACAGCTTGCTTTTGCTCTTATTGAAGTCAATGGCAAAAGTCTCTTCTGTGAATTCATAGGGCTTAAGGGCAGGTCTACAGTAGAAGTGCTACATCTGCGAGAGGCAGAAGCTATGTCGTCAAGCTGACAGTGCCAGTGTGGACGCTGCTTAGGTTGCTGTAACTTGCGTTGCTCGGGTGGTGTCTTTTACCCACCCCTGAGTGACATAAGTTAGATCAACTTAAACAGTAGTGTAGATCTGCCCTAATTCTCCACTGCCTTGCACCTTGTGTAATTATCTAGGGTATGCGTCAACCCTTATGAAGTCAATGAGAATTTTTCTACTGACTTCAGTGAGAGTTAGATTGTATCCTTAAACTTGCATACAGTGAATGCAATGACCCACTCATGAGGCTCAAAGAGAACTTAGCAGACCAGCTAATACAGCCCAAAGTGGGTGTGAAATGCTACCAAATCAGAGTGGTTGTGCCTGATTCTAATTTATCCTTAGGCTATGTCTATACTAGCACTTTTGTCAGTAAAACTTTTGTTGGTCAAGGGTGTGAAAAAAACCACCAACAAAAGTGCCGATGTGGACAGCGCTGTGTCGGTGGCAGAGGCTCTCCTGCTGACATAGCTACTGCTGCTCGTTAAGGGTGGTTTAATTATGCCGGCAGGAGAGCTCCCTCCTGCCAGCACAGAGTGGCTACACAGGAGACGTTACAGTGGCACAGCTGCTGCGGTACAGTCTGTCGTGTAGACATAGTCTAAGATCAATTTGCACCTCTTTGGCAGATTTAATTGTAATTTGTGCCCACCATAAGCCCCCCCTCCACTTTCAGACTGGTGTAAATTAGCCATTGCGTAAATGAGAATGAGATGCTTTGTGTTTGTGTTTAGAGAGTTACTAGATCCGGAGAAGTACCAGCTGAAAGTAATGGGGTGCATGACTTCTTCTCCTCTCACTTTACACCATTTTTAAACTAGTGTCACTCCATTGACCTCAGTCAGTGGAGTGACATTAGTGGAGTTATTCCTGGTGTAAGTGAGAGGAGAATCAGGCCTTATATGGAGCATAGAACTGCAAGGAATGGCTAAGTGTTCCAGACACTTATGTTATCCCAGAATTTAACTGAGTGCTGGGGGAATACCTAACACGGGGAATCAGTAGGAATTGAACCCGGACTTTTAGCACCAAAAAGCACATACTTTTAGCCATTTTGTTACACTGATATTAATCAGAGTGTAAGTTCCAGTAGAACTGGATGTAAAGTTTATCGAGGACAAGAATAGCCCCAAAACTGAAAGCTCATTTTCTTTAAATTCAAATATCTATTAAAATGACATCCTTTTTCATTTAAATTATGGTCCCTTACTTACTTTAATAAAGTGACCCATTTTAAGCTTGGTTGCTTATATGAATTCACGTACCTTGCGAGGGAATAAATCATAACTGAAAATGTCTACCAAGGAACACCCAATATTTCAGCTTCTACTAGAAATATGTACAAAATGGTGAAAACTTGTAGGATACTCATTCAACTAAAATTGGGCAGAATTAAGAAAGTCAATTAAATTAAGCATCTTATATAAAAGTAGATATTTGTAATACAGTGTGTGATATATTAGACTGTATATATGCAGTGTGCTGCTCTGTACTGGAATATGTGTGTGTTGTGTATATGAGAACACAGTATGTATTATATGCCAGACAATTCCCACTAATGCAGTGTCTCAAACTGTGCATCTGAGTTCCGAGGCTCAAGCATGGAAAATGAAGAAAGGGAGTATTTTTATATTTTTTGGTTTTGCTTCAACCTGTTTACTTGAGAGTGGTCCAGAATGCAAGCCAGATGTAAATTAGGATAGTTCTATTAAGTCAGTGGAGCTATGCTGATTTACACCCAGGTAGGATCTGGCCCTACATCTTTCAAGGGGGATATGGGTAATTTCTGTAGAACCCTGGAGGACTTCATATAATGGGGTATCATTCCCTCCTTCCTGTATTTTTTTTTTTTTGTAATGTGCAAATAAATTATAGTCCATTCACATCCTACCTTGGGGAAAAAATACATTACAAATACAAAGATGAGAGATGAATCTTGGCCATAGTTAAGTTGATGGAAGTTTTGTCACTGAGTTTCATTGTACCAGGATTTCATCTAAGGTTTATTTATTTTTTAATAACTAGCAGCCATGAAAATTCAACCTGGACCTTGAGAGTCAAACTTGGTTTTACCTTCTCACATGCCATGTTATGATAATTGGGCCAAGATATTTACTCTAATTATGAGTTCAACTCTAAAAAGTATGTAAAAGTTCATAAGATGTCATAATAACCAATAATAAATGATGGGGAAAGGTACATGAGACAGAAAAACGGAATTAATCTAAACAAAAGGGCCTAAACAAGAAAATGTAAGTCTGAAAATTAATGAATCAAAATTGGTGTGTTGGATATTAGGCCTACGTGGTGAACAAAACAATGAGGGGATGGGCTATTCCACCCATCAATCTCTTTTTGGGTCCTTAAAGACAGAGACTTTGGGGCAAAAAGACAGAAGAACAGACAGAGTTACTGATGCAAGCTTCAACGTCAGGGCTGCCACCCACAATGTTTCTTGGAACCCCAGGCCTTTGTCATCCTGAGCATGAGAGATGTCCTGACCAGATGGAGCCAAAGAGAGGGACTCAGGTGACATTGCCACCTCTGCTGGCTCCAGCTGAATCCCACACACCACCTGGGATGAACCTGGATTGGATTTTAACAACAGCAGCAACAACAACAGCTCCAGCTCATCCCAACTGTCATCCCAAATGACAGTTACTGCCATCTCTAAAACCATCTAAGAGACTGTCAGACAAGGGGTTTTTTTCCTTCTAGAACTCTCTAGAAGTTAAAATGAAAGCCTTACTTAATGCTTTACATTTCAAATGTTTTAACTGTTTTCCCTTTATCTCTTCATCTTTAATAAAAGGTTAGAAGGAGGTTTAATGGTGTGTTTGCCATGGTACTAAGCAGGCCGAGATCTCTGTATACCAAACCCTGAACCTTGTTTAGCACTGTTTAATGTGGTGACTGGGTTATGTTAATACCTGTGGCCCATTTATTCCATCTAAATTAATACAACAGACATTACCAGTAATAGAAATTTTGCAAGAACATTCTCCACTCCATGACACTTAAGTGACCCATTGCCTTCAGATTATTTCCAAAGTGGCACTTGTGCAACACCTTCATGGTTTTGCATTTGTGTAACTTATTGGAACCATAGTTGTAATGTAGTAAACAATTCTGCTGATGATGCACAAGAAAGAATAGAATCCTGTTCACTGTCTCATATTGGTTCTGGTGCTGCAGGGCTAAAAGGCAATAAAAGTAGTTTTTAAAAAACCCTTTCTATAGTCACTCAAGTCAGCAGATATGATTCTACATACACACCGGGGGCCTATCTGTTGAGTAAGAAAGCACCATTTTGACATAATTTTATACTTTAACACGGTTGGGTTTTTTTTTAAAACGTAGTGTGCTTTCTTATTATGCTGCCATAGAGGGCAGGTGAACTAGAACAGGCATGGGAAAAAATGCACTTCTCAGAATGAGGTCAAGAAGCCCAATCCTGAATTCCCTATGCATGTGGAACTCTCAATGATTTCAGATGTAGTTCTGCTTAGGGGTGTCTCTAAGAGACTGTCCTAATTTCTTTTCTGGGTGTGACATATACCAAAGCAGTGTCAAGTAATTAAGCAGTAGGTGAGTATTTCCTGATCATTTATAAGCAGCTGGAGAGCCCAAGGTGAAGTCAAGATTTATAATCCAGAACTTTCTAGTTTTCATTCTCTTCCCATTTGCCATCTACACTTAGGAAGGAAAAGTCAAATGCACAAATATTAAATGGAGAATAACTGTCTAGGCAGAAATATAGCAAAAAAGGATCTGGGGCTTACAGTGGATCAGAAATTGAATATGAGCCAGCAGTGTGATGCAGTTGTGAAAAAGGCTAATATAATTCTGGGGGTGTATTAATAGGGTTGTTGTATGTCAGACACAGGAGGTAATTGTTCCACTCTACTCGGCACTGATGAGGCTTCGGTTGGAGTATTCTGTCCAGTTTGGGTGCCACACGTTAAGAAATATGTGGACAAATGGGAGTCCAGATGAGAGCAACCAAAAAGGTACAGAAAACCTGACCTCTGAGTACAGGTTAAAAACAAAACAAAAAAAGGCATGTTTAGTCTTCGGTAATGAAGACTAAAGGGGAAACTTGATAACAGTTTTCAAATATGTTAAGGGCTGTTATAAAAGGAGGATAGTGATCAGTTGTTCTCCATGTCCACTGAAGGTAGGACAAAAAATAACGGGCTTAATCTGCAGCAAGGGCAAGGCTTCCAAGGAAGGTTGTGGAATCTCCATAATTGGAGGTTTTAAAGACCAGGGTAAACACGTGTCAGGCATAGTGTAGGTATACTTGTTCCTGCCTCAGCACAAGGGGATGGACTAGATCAGTGGCTTGCAACCTTTCCAGACTCCTTTCAGGAGTCCTTTCCAGACAATGCTTTCAGGAGTCTGATTTGTCTTGCATAGCCCAAGTTTCAGCTAACTTAAAAACTTCTTGCTTTTTACAAGATCAGACATACAAATACAAAAGTGTCACAGCAGACTATCACTGAAAAATTGCTGACTTTCTCATTTTTACCATATAATTATAAAATAAATCAATTGGAATATAAATATTGTACCTACATTTCAGTGTATAGTATATAGAGAAGTATAAACAAGTCACTGTCTGTATGACATTTTAGTTTGTACTGACTTCACTAGTGCTTTTTCTGTAGCCTGTTGTAAAACTAGGCAAATATCTATATATGGAGAAATACCTATTTCATAGAACTGGAAGGGACCCTGAAAGGTCATTGAGTCTAGCCCCCTGCCTTCACTAGCCAGACCAAGTACTGATTTTTTTACCCCAGATCCCCTAAGTGGCCCCCTCAAGGATTGAGCTCACAACCCTGGGTTTAACAGGCCAATGCTCAAACCACTGAGCTATCTCTCCACACTCTAGATGAGTTGATGTACCCCCTGGAAGACCTTTGCAGAGGTACACATACCCGAGTTCAGAACCATTGGACTAGATGATCTCTCGAGGTCCCTTCCAGCCCTACATTTCTATGATTCTATTATCTCAATCCACTGAAAATATTTCCTTTTCCCAGCTCTTTCTTATCTTTCAAATGGAACCAAAATTAACATGGCTGTTTTTGTTTAGCAATAACTTCAATTTATGCTGGGCCTTATCATCCTAAGGCACAGTTGTTTGTGCATAAACATCACTGACAGTGTTAGCACCCACACTCTGGGACTTGTGTTTGTAGTAGTGAATACTGAAGATTCAGCAAATGATGATGGAGTGGTTTATTTAAATACATAGAATCTGGAGGGTTTTTTTAAATCACTAGAGTATATTAAATTTAAGAATCACATTTTAAACTAAAATATGTGAGTAGTTTAAAAGCCCAAATCAGATCCCAGTTTGTAATTTTTTAATCAAAGTACATTAATGAGGAAACACCCTTAACCTCAGAGGTTTATTATTTTTGTTAATGGTATAGTCTTTTCCATCTAACACGCCATTAAAATCATAAAGATTGTTAGGCTTGAGTTATTGGCAGAGATTGCTCTTTTCTAGCAGAAAAGACTTTGCCTAAACACTAGCCAGTCAATTTGGCAGCAGAAGTCTCTAAATTACAGTCCTGGCTACTTTTATATGTCTTTTCCCCTTTTGCAACTATTTGATAACAAGCTAATATGTCCAATTAAAACTAATCTTATCTTAAAACTCATTAGGATTCAATATCCTGCGGTATTTTGGGATATTTTCATTTAAACTGATTAATGGGCTGGTGTACTATGCGTGTGCATATATTTGTATCACTTGAAGTTTGAGAGCAGGAATAAAGGAAATGCTACCCCAGTTGCCACAACAGATTTAGGCTGTGTCTACAATAGAGAGCTTACAGCAGCACACTGTACCGATGCAGCTATGCCGCTGTAAGGTCTCTTGTGTAGCCTCTCTATGCCGGCAGGAGAGAGCTATCCCGTTGCCTTCATTAAACCACCCCCAACGAGTGCTGGTCGCTATGTCAGGGGGAGAAGCTCTCCCCCTGACATAGCGCTGTGCACACTACCACTAATGCTTGCGTAATTTATGTCGCTCGGGGGTGTTTTTTTTTCACATTGCTGAGTGATATAAATTTTGCTGACATAAGTGGTAATATAGACATGGCCTTTGACTATCTCTAGCTTTTATTAATGTGGTATAGAACTCAATATGAAATGCCTGCTCATTTATTTTTATTTTAGTAGAAGTCCTAAAAATATTCAAGTTAGGCTTTTGGAGTCCACAAAACTCTTACTTAAATTATATCATAACAAAATCTTGGATACCTGGAAATTGATACATAAAATCTGAAAGAGCTATGGAAAGTAATTTATGATCACAGTAGCTTTTTAAAAAACTTCCCTGCTTTAGTGAATGGTTATTTATAAAAAGTGGAACACCTTCACCAGGAGAGATGGACCCCACAATAGCCAACGGTGAGCAGGGGACTTGGGATATAGGAGATCCAAGTTCAGAGCCATACTCCAAATCAGGCATAGCAGGGATTTGAAAACTGGGCTTCACTCATCCCAGGTGAGTCCAATGAGTTAGTGCCATTCTTGGTACATTCCTCTCTCTCTCTTTTTCTTTAGAAAAAGCTGTTCTGGCTTAGGCACCTAACACCAGGAGAGGGTACATGGCTGACCAGAATTAGGAGCCTAACTGCATGTCAGGGGCGGGGCTTATGCCATGCCCTCCTCTTAGCATTTCCTTCCGTCTAGTTTAGAAGGCTCTCTGCTCAGCTTGCTGGCTTATATGAATCTCATTCAGCCCTCCCCATGCATTATATAGGGAGGCTGAGTGCCCAACTTTGGGCTGAGGATTCCGCTGGGCAGCAGAATGCCCAAAAGTTAGGTGCTGCAACACTGAGCATTATAATGCCTAAGTCCCTCTGTAGGACCAAGGTAACTGACTAATTGGTTGTAGGCAGCATCTGTGCTGTCTTTTGTAATGTGGACAACCTATTCACTTTTAAAATGCTTTATTGTCAAATTTTTGTGGTTCAACATTTTTACTATTTTTGCTGCTCAGACAGACTCTTCTAATAATGCTTAGTAGCATGCATTATCCTTACCTGCTTATCCCATCCACATGTTAAATAGTGATTCCATCACAGTGTTCTTTCTCAGAACAAAATATCTCCATGATTCATCCAGACTTTTAGTGTAACCTCTAGGTGCCACTGGAATCAACTTTATGTACTGAGACATTTTCATTTGTCTGAACCAAAATTACGATCAGCTGACATAGCCTGAACCTCTATCACATCTTCTTTTTTTTAAAAATACCCAAACAGAAACTCTCCATCAATTTTGGGGTTAAATGGCCAAATCCAGTGTGATCTACTCGCATTCATTATAATTTGTGGCTGTGGCAAAGACTGGAACATAAAAAGCTTTAGTGGGGTTAGGAGAGCAAACCAACCATTTAACTGACCAGGAGAAAGATGTCAGTTGTTAAAAATAGCAAGTTTATATTTATTCTGGAAGTGTGATCATTTCTCTAAGATATAAATATTATTGGTCACAAAGGTGTTATCCTACTTTACTGTCAGCCTCAACCAAACCGAGACCGAATTAGGATTATGGAAAAACCGAACATACAAATCTTATGCCACCCATTGAAACAAATGCGGTATTTTCAGAGAACTAGACCTATATCTCCCTTCTGAGAGAAAAGGCCTGACTCAGCCCTGGTCTACACTACAAACGTATGTTGGTATAACTACATTGCTCAGGGGAATGGAAAATCCATGCTCATGAATGACAGTTGTAATGACCTAACTCCTGGTGTAGACAGCGCTATGTCACTGGGAGGGTTTCTTGCATCAGCATAGCTACCGCCTCCTGGGAGGTGGAGTACTTACACTGATGGGAGAAGCCCTCCTGCTGGCATAGGTAGCATCTTTACTAAGTGTTCTGGTTCATCCTATTATAGAGATGGGAGACAAGTGTGGAATTTGGATTCACATCCGGATCTGTGATAAGATTCAGAAACCACCCCCTTCCCTGAAAAATGTGGGGGTGTCTGGATCCGTGGTTTGGTTTAGGCCCAACTCCAGTTAAAATCCACCAAGTCCAGACAACATCTATTTATATTAATTAATAATAGACCCAAAGAGTATTCTCCTGCTAAAACATAATATTAATATGCATTACACAATATCAAATATTTAAAATCAAGATTTATGTTTGGTCACAATGAGCAACCACATATTTTTGGTAAGAATGGTCATTATTTTATACTGAGAGAACCATAGAACAAGAAACCAAAGTAATGTCTCCTGATCTCATAAACCCCCAACTCACATGGGGAATGAGTGTGACTGCTGTGCCCTCCTGGAGTGGAAATGGTTAGCACATCAATCCCTTTACAGTGGCTAGCACTGCTAGTCCTGCCTCATCCTTCAACTCAGGGGAAGGCAATATTTGAATTTGTCTCTTTCCTCTGCAGCAAAGGGAAAAAAGGGAGAAGGCTTTTCATGTCCCCCTCCTGCCCTTGCACATTGGCACTGGAGCTGGCCACAAACTGGGCCTACATTAACAGTGAAAATACTACATGAAATAGACCAAATTGTGACTACACAATGGTAATTAAGTGCACTATGTTCCTTGTTCCTGAGGTAAAGTGCAGTAAATTCAAGTGAGAATTACCCTCCAGACTTCAGAGGCAGTGCACAGCAGCTCCCTAGTAGGTAACGTAAGGTGTAGGTTCTTGCAATGTCTGAACTGTCAGAAGCATTGCATTTCCAGAAAAAGGAGAAAAATCTCTTTGGTTCAAATTTCAAATTAAGCCTGAGCAGACTGGTATACTCCAGATGATGACTTTACCTCTAGGCAAGATGCATAGAGGATATTATTTATGGTCAGTATAGTCCTTTAATTTTAAAGTTAGGAATCTGTTATTGTTATATCTATTGGCTGAAAACAGATAGTCGGCCATGGCTATGCCCAAAGCGTGTACTAGATACTATAATGTTTTATTCTCCAACCCCATAAAAGAGAGTTGTAAACATCCTGATAGGTTGCTGAAAATTTACTGATATAATGACATCTTTCAAGTGGAAAAAAATAATTGATTCTTTCAGTTTGCAAAGGGCACCTCAATACACTATAGCTCAATGGGACTAAGGCTAGGTCTACACTACGTAGCTGAAGTGGCGTATTTTAGGTCGACTTACCTGGCTGTGAGGACGGCGGCGAGTCGACCGCTGCCGCGCCGCGGTCAACTCCGCTTCCGCCTCTTGCCGCGGTGGATTTCCAGAGTCGACGGCAGAGCCATCGGGGATCGATTTTATCGCGTCTTCACTAGACGCGATAAGTCGATCCCCAATAGATCGATTGCTACCTGCCGATCCGGCGGGTAGTGAAGACATGCCCTAAGGCAATAAATAGCCATACAGCAATGCTGATCAGGTGAAATTGCCATGGCGTGTGCCAGAGTTTTGATGAGAAGTAAAAGCTAGATTTTGTCAAATGTACATGAAATGTTGACAGAACTTTCTAAAGTGCTTTCACCTTTCTGCGCGTCGATTAAACTGGATTTGGCTGCTTTTATCTCATGTGGAGGCTTTTGTAGGCAAAGATTTTTAGACTTTCTAGCTGTGGACCTTGATCCTAGTGGACTCAGAACTTTGGGCCTGAACCAGAAGCCAATTTGAAGTTGAAGGGGTAAATTTTTTAAGTAGCATTAAGGGCTTTATCCAGGCAAATCCTATAGTCGGAGGAGCAGATGCGCAAATCTCAATGTAGGGCTTCAAAAACATGCCCCTCAATTAAAGCCTTTCAGAAAGAAAAAGAACAATTTTGAGCCACTCATATAGCAGTAAAATCACTCCTCTGAAGAGGTCCCAGCACAAGGTCTATGTACCACCTAAATGTCACTTAAATCCTAAAACTGGGGTTTAAGTTGTGTCACTTATAGACAATCGTAACCACACTCTTGTAGGGTGTAGTCCCCTCTTGGGGTTTAGAGATGACGGCCCCTTTAAAACCTTGTCCTGAAGCAGAGGAAGTGCTGATTGTTCCAGAGGAGTGGAGAGCGACAGTGGTGTGTGTCTGTATCTCCAGACAAGAAGGCCTACAGTGGGCAGGCCCTCACATAGAGAAGCAGATGATAAGCAGCCTGAAGCCCCAGAGGGACAGAGCAACTGACTGGGGATGCCTCAGGGCAGGGGCCAGGAGGAGCACCATGCCACGAAGGAATCATCCAAGAAGGACGAAACAGAGCCAGACCCAGTATCACTGTTGCCCAGAGCTGTATGAGGCCATGAGTACTGGGGCTTGTAGGGTGACCAGACAGCAAATGTGAAAAATCGGGACAGGGGGGTGGGGGTTAATAGGAGCCTATATAAGAAAAAGACCCAAAAATCGGGACTGTCCCTATAAAATCAGGACATCTGGTCACCCTAGGGACTTGTGATTTTGCATTGGGGATAAGGAGGGAGGTTGCTCCCCCGCTAGCTAAGTGGGGAGGTTGTCGCTCTGTGTGGGTTTGCAGAAAGCAGCAGGAAAGGGCACCAAAGGGGTTTGTTGGGGAAAGTTCACTGCAGGGCCGGCTCTAGGATTTTTGCCGCCCAAAGCAAAAACAATTTTGGCCGCCCCTCCCCCCCCGTTTTTTAATTACCCCACCCCCGCCCCGCCTCAACTCCGCCCCTTCCCCAAATCCCCAGCCCTGCCTCCTCCCCCCAGGCTCTCAAGCCTAGGAGGGAGGGGGAGAAGCGGCGCCCGCGCCGCGGCCACTCGGAGTCTCCCCCTCCCTCCCAGGTTTGAGAGCCTGGGAGGGAGGGGGAGATCCTGAGTGGCCGTTTCGCGCGCCGCTGCTCCCCCTCCCTCCCAGACTTGAGAGCCTGGGAGGGAGGGGAAGACTCTGAGTGGCCGCGGCGCGGGCGCCGCTTCTCCCCCTCCCTCCCAGGCTCCCAAGCCTGGGACGGAGGGGGAGCAGCGGCGCGCGAAATGGCCGCTCGGGATCTCCCCCCCCTCCCAGGTTTGAGAGCCTGGGAGGGAGGGGGAGACCCCGAGCGGCCACGGCGCGCGAATCAGCTGATTCGCGCGCCGCTGCTCCCCCTCCCTCCCAGGCTTGTTTCGCACGCCGTGGCAGCAGCAGCGGAGGTGAGCTAGGGCAGCCGGGGCACATTTTTAGGGGCGGCATTCTGGCACCGGCCATGCTGCCCCTAAAAATGTGCCGCCCCAAACACCAGCTTGTTTTGCTGGTGCCTAGAGCCGGCCCTGGTTCACTGGCACTGAAGATGACCAGGAGCACCCAGGACTCACCACTGTACTGGAACTCTGCCCAGGACTCCTGAACTCTGAGTGTAGATGCATTGCTTGGTGTCTGCGCTTTCAAATTGTGATACCACGGGGCCTGTGGGTCCTCATGTTGGATGTAACCCTGTTTTACTACTCCCCTATCTTCCCTCCTGTTATTTTTCCTTCATTCATCTCTCTGTAAATAAATATTTCCCTTTTGTATATTCATTGTATTGTTCTGGTGTGTGTATGTTTACTCCAGGGTTTGGAACAGGTGCCTCTGGGGCAGAAGGGAATTTCCCTGCTGTGTTCCTGCACATGCCTTTTCTTGTCTGGAGTTGCCTGCGGAGTGGACTCCATCTTGGCCATGAGAACACCATAATAGTAAAGGAACATTTTTTCACTATTCGGGGGGGGAAAAAAATCATCATTCCAACTAAGAACTGTATTCTCATTTACAAGAAACAGGACACATTTATGTCATGTTGCTATAACAGGACTGAAACACTGGGTTGTTTGAGTGAAATAAATCTAGGTGGTAATATAAAGGTTGATTCCCGTTGACAACATAATTGTGGGCTGATTTCAGACATGAACACGGACTATTTCTGAAGTATGGTACTTTTACACATAAGGATGGCAGAATCTGTCCCTTAAAACAGTGGTCCTCAACTAGGGGTCTGCGGCCCCCTGGGGAGCCGTGAGCAGGTTTCAGGGGGTCCATCAAGGAGGGCCAGCATCAAACTAACTGGGGCCCAGGGCAGAAAGCCAAATCCGCACTGCATGGGGCTGAAGCCCGAGTACCTGAGCCCCACAACCATGGGGCCCCAAGCAATTTCCCTGTTTACTACCCCCTAATGCTGGATCTGGCTTTTATATGCAGAAAATCAGTTGTTGTGACACAGGGGGCCATGGAGGTTTTATAGCATGCTGGGGGTGCCTCAGAAAGAAAAAGGTTGAGAACCCCTGCCTTAAAATTAATTACCATTTTTCAGCTCCTGTGTCTGGAGGACTCTTGGCATCTTAATGAAAAAAATTATAACCAAGAAATTGCACAGGTTTCTAAATAAAAATAAATAAATAATGTGGAGGCCAGTTGAATCTTAGAAATAAACCCAATTATTTCAGGCCCCTGTTGCTCCAGGTCTGCAAGGAATATAGGGCACCTTATTCAGTTTAAGGAAAACTTTGCTTCACCAAGTACTTTATTTGCTGTCAGAACTTGACAAGGCATGGTGTTGCTGAAAGAGGTGTTCTTTTCTGAACTGAGAAACTGAGGTGTTCCTGTTTGTTTGTCACCAGCTATAAGTTTAATTTAAGTTTAAATTATCCGCTCCTGAGGGAGAGAGCAGGCATTTGGAAATGGGGGGAAAAAGTTCATAAAAAAAAAAAAAAACCTCAAACAGCCGACCCATAGGAACAAGGCAATTCCTGATTTTTAAAATTGATGTTGGAAGGAGAAATGGCATTAGAACAGCTCTTTCTTTGGTATATAATGACTTAGCATTATACGTAGGTCAGTGGATTGAACCTAATGCAATTTGAATTCACCTGTCCATATTCTTTGGTACTGAGGATCATGAGTTATTAAGGCAAGATTTCTCCTTTTCCTCTTGAAGTCAATGGCAAAACTCTAATGGAAGGAGGATCAGGGGCCTATTGGTATCATAACAAACCTTCAGAAAACTTGCTTCAGGCCTCAGGACTTTATGATCCTTGTTTTAGAAATATTTAGTAGAATGAGCTCAAAGAGTTTGCTTCACTTTTTTTCATTAATAATTATTTAGATGAATATTGGGACGGGACTACTTTGCAGAATTGACTAGGGGCCAGATTCTGCCATCCTTACCTCACACTGTGTAGTAAGCCCACTGAAATCAATAGGTCTCTCCCTGGAGTAAGGTACTTAGGATGAGCATTAAGGGCGACAGCATGAATATCCATTATTTTTAAGGATAAGGAAACCTGGACCCTATCGTATACATGTTAAAGTAAGCTAATGTGCTTTATGGAGTTTAAGCACATAGTCATCTCACCCCTGCAATATAAAACTTGTTACCGAAATACCTTGAAAAATGGGCTAATATAAAAACTAAAGTCTAATTTTAGAAATATATTGATTAAAATGTGGTGAATCCAGTAAGTCAGACGTTAGTATTATAACAGCAAGATGTTAGGCAGACTTATAACTATCCAAGGGGATTAACATTTACATTTACAAGACATCATTGACATTGTTTGTGTGGTTAGATTGACCAAACCTGCTAGGAAGAGATTCATAAAGTACAGCTACTGAAATGATGAAATAGACTTCCAACGTCCAGGGCCGGCTCCAGGCACTAGCGAAGGAAGCAGGTGCCTGGGGCGGCAAATAGAAAGGGGCGGCACTCTGTCCGTTATTGGGGCGGCACGTCCAGGTCTGCGGCAGCAATTCGGCGACGGGTCCTTCACTCCCTCTCTTCCTCTTCTTCGGCAGCTCAATCAGGTTTTTCTTTTTTCTCTCTTTTTTTTTTTTTTTCGCCGCTTGGGGCGGCAAAAAAGCTGCAGCCGGCCCTGCCAACAACCATAGAGAAAGGTGAGCTTGCTTCTCCTTTCTTTCTAAAATTGTGTAGCTAGCTGTTGCCCATAGGAAGATCTACACTATAAGTGGTGCTCAGTGGTATGATACTGTATGCTGAGAGACAAATGCTAAGGGAGAAGTGATTTTTTTTTACTGTATGTTAGTCTATGCTGATATAATTTATAGGACAACTGCAGCTACCTCTCTATAAATATTTAGTCTCCTGTATCCCACACACACACAAAGTTTCTGTTGGGCAGTCATTCTAGATGCAAGCAATCTTTATGGTTTATGACAGAGCTTAGACTGGCTAGTGTTTTAATAACTGGGCCTACAAATTGACCCTAATTGAAAGCTCAGTTGTAAAAAAGTAAAAGTTCATAAAATGTCACAGTAACTTATAACAATAAATGGTAATAAAAAGGGTGTAAAAGGAAGACCAAATTAATCCAGACGAAAAGGCCTACCGTCAGCAGTGACATACACCACCTTGTGCACAGTTCAAACAGCCTGGGTCAATCCATGACCGGCCAGCTGTAGTTTGAATCAACTCAACAAAAAAACCAAGTCCATAAATGTAACATAAATGGGTCAAAAAGCCCTTGCTATTAAGGGCTTTTGCCTCTAGCTCCCTTACGTTTCAAGCGGTTCTAAGGCTTTCACAGGAATCCTGATGCTAGCTTTTCTGTCACTCTGAAACTGAGTTGTTCTCTTAAAGCCCACAAGTTCTTTTGCCCACACTCTTCCTGTCTTTCACTCTTTATACTTGGGCTTGCCCTCATTAGCTACAGCTGCTGGGGCTTGTCTCCATAATTGATATTTTTCACAGTTGAGCCAGGGTGGGGCTGTTTTTTCTGTCTGCTGGTGGAAAGGGTTCTTAACCCTTTCCTGCTTGTGTTTTGTATGGTGTTTGTAGACCTTCTCATTTCTACTGATATAAGTCAAGGACTGTGTTAAAATCATGCCTGGTCAACAAGAAAAAGCTTAGGATCAGAAATAAATGAATCAAAATTGGGTGTAAAGAATTAGGCCTGATTGGTCAACAAAACAATGAAGGGATGGGCCATTTCACCCATCACTCCATTTTGGGGTCCTTAAAATAAAAAAAATACTTACCCCCTCCCCCAAGAATCACTGAAGAAAAGAGAGAAGATAAGACTGAGCTTTACCATCATGGCTGCCACCCCCACATCTCCTGGTACCCTGGGATCCACCACTGGGCCTCCATCATCCTAAACCTAAACATCCTGATCAAACTGGTCCGGAGAGAGACGCAGATAACATTGCCATCTCCAACTAAATCCCAACCACCACCTGGGAGACTTTGTCACACCCACACCCACCCCACATGTTCTTTTCCTTCACCACCTCATTGCTTCCCTTTCCTATCTCTCTCCCTTTTCCTTCTGTCTAGGAAGAATCTGGCTTAGCCAGCCAAGACAGGATATTGCGCAACACTGCTGTAAGCCTGTGAGGCAGTCAAAAGCAATGCCCTATATAGCCAGATTTCAGAGTGGCTAATAAGACTGATGAGGTTGAGAAACCTCACACCAGCATGAAAAGGGTGAAAGAGACCTATAGGCCCAGCTAACCCCATCCTGCTATACCTGCAGCCAATGCCTGGCCTGGAGGGGGAAGAAAAGGAGGGAACCTGGCTCACTTCAGGGCTGACTGATGAAGAGGCAGGAGGTAGCTCTGCTTCTCTACATGAGGGGAGTGTCTCTACAAACCTGGTAGCCAGGACAGCCAGTAGAGAAGAAGCATTGCGTCCCTGTCCAAGGGAGACTGCTAAAGAGCACCCAACAGTGGATGAACTGTGTGATTTAACTATAGAGACATTATGGGGTTAGGCCCCTCCAATGTTACATCCGCCTCACCTAGAGGACCTCAGGCTTTGGCAGAATACTGCAAAAGGTTCACGGGGGGCACTACTCAAGTCAAATCAATACAGACTGCTTGGACTATAGAGACCATGCCCCAAACTGAAGAAACAGAGGTAGGAAGTTGCCCCAAGCAGTGGACTTAGACTCTCTGCTCAGAGGATTCTACTGGTGTTGCTTCACACAGGATCCTGGGCTGGGACCTGCTGGAGAGGGAGGGCTTAAGTCCTCCTACCACACTTCCTTAAGGACTGAGCTATCTCTGTCAGGGAAGCAAGGGGATGGCAATCAGGCATGCCAACCACTAGGCCTCCTGGTCTTCTGAGCACCCTATTACAAAGGCCATGTGCCATGCCTGTATTTTTCCAACAGTAAGGTTGCAAATAAGAGTCAACACTAAAGACATACGCTGTATTTTCTATCTTTGCAGTTTTCTCTCTCCTCCTGTGTTTGTTTGTCTTGTTTTGTAGGAAACGGGATTCGACTTTAAAAACAACAGCTCCAGGCCAGCTCAATTAAAATCTCTTTCTCTAGAAAAGGACTATTATTACGATCTTTAGTACCACCTAAAAAATTGTCAAATAGGTGGGTTTTCCTAAAGGGAAAGGGAAGAAGGGTTATTGTTAAAATAAATAAAAGCCTTACTTAATACTTTACATTTCAAATGCTTTAACTGTTTCCCCTTCTTTTCTGTATATAAAATAAAAGGATAAAAATAATTAATAGTGCATTTGCCATGATACTAAGCAGGCTAAAGTGTCTGTAAACTAAACCCCAAACCTTGTTTAACACTGTTTAATGTTGGACAGTGACAGGGTCATATAATACCGTGACTTTTTGTGCTCATTTATTCCATCAAAATTAACAAACCACCAACTGCTACTATTCCTAGGGTGGAATTTACCTCAGTACCAAAAGCCCACACAAAATCCTATGTACCAGTTAAATTTCATGTTAAGGCTCCCCACCTTTATTCTACCTCTGGAGATACAGAGGACCCTAAACATAATTCTGCTGTAAAGGGAAGGATAGAGTACCTGCTGGCTGCTATTCTTGTACTGTGACTTGAATAGGTTCCTGATATGGCCATGCATAGCAGGTGTTAAGGGGAAGGGCCGAGGGAAGTGCCATTACATGATTCCACCAGTCTTGATGGCAGGGAAAAAGGGCCGGGGGGGACGGGGCACACTAGCCCTTCAGCTGGTGTTGCAGGGAGTGGAAGCAGAGCCTCAATTGCCTAGGAAGGAGGATTACTTTCAATTCCCCCCTCCCCCCCCACAGTTTCTCAATTACTCTGGCTGGGTAATAGGGTAGAATTTGGGTGTAATGGCTTAAGTGGTCTGGTACAGGCCTTCTGCCCTGGCAAGAATTTCACCTCAGGAAAACAACACTGCATACAGAACAATGTGTAAATGTTTCCCTGATCATCCTGTTTGTGGGTACTCCTGCAGAGACAATTTCTTAGGGTATGTCTACACTACGAAATTAGGTCGAATTAATAGAAGCCGGTTTTATAGAAATCGGTTGTATACAGCCGATTGTGTGTGTCCCCACATAAAATGCTCTAAGTGCTCTAGTCGGCGGACCGTGTCCACAGTACCGAGGCTAGCGTCGACTTCCGGAGCATTGCACTATGGGTAGCTATCCCACAGTTCCCGCAGTCTCCGCCGCCCATTGGAATTCTGGGTTGAGATCCCAATGCCCGAATGATGCAAAACAGTGTCGCGGGGGGTTCTGGGTACATGTCGTCAGGCCCCTCCCCCTCCGTCAGAGCAACGGCAGACAATAGATTCGCGCCTTTTTACCTGGGTTACCTGTGCAGACAACATACCACGGCAAGCATGGAGCCCGCTCAGCTCAGCTCACCGTCACCATATGTCATCTGGGTGCCAGCAGGCGTGGGACTGCATTGCTACACAGCAGCAGCAGCTAACTGCCTTTTGGCGGTAGACGGTGCAGCATGACTGGTAGCCTTCATCGGCGATCTGGGTGCTGGCAGCCGTAGGGCTGCATTGCACCAGCCCCCTTCCTTTTGCCTTTTGGCAGTAGATGGTGTATTACGACTGGTAACCGTCGTCATCGTACAGCAGTGGCTGGAACTCCGTATGTCCCCCAGTACCCCATCCCCCCAGTCATATTCTGCTGCCTTCACAATGACGATGATGGCTATCAGTCGTAGTTACCTATTACAAGTTGGATCATCGCACATTAGCAGAGTCTTCCCTGAGCAGCAGATCGTGCAATAGGCCTGAAGGCCATCGTCATCATACAGGAAAAATGTGGCTATCAGTCTTAGTACACTAACTGCCAAGCGCCCAGTATTTGCTGCCAAGCACCCAGAAGATGCCGAGGGCTATCAGTCATGCTGCACCGTCGTCTTAAGATGTAAAAAATAGATTTGTTCTGTATTCATTTGCTTCCCCCTCCCTCCGTCAAATCAACGGCCTGCTAAACCCAGGCTTTTGAGTTCAAGCTTTGGGGGGGGGCCATTCTGTGTGACAGTTGTTTGTGTTTCTCCCTGATGCACAGCCACCTTTGTTGATTTTAATTCCCTGTACCTGTACGCCATGTCGTCACTCGCCCCTCCCTCCCTCCCTGCCTCCTTCCCCTGGTCCGTCAGATACTAGTTTCGTGCCTTTTTTCAGACCAGACGCCATAGCTAGCACTGGGATCATGGAGCCTGCTCAGATCACCGCGGCAATTATGAGCACTATGAACACCATGCGCATTGTCCTGGAGTATATGCAGAGCCAGAACATGCCAAAGCTAACCCAGGACCAGCCGAGGAGGCGATTGCAGCGCGGCGATGAGAGTGATGAGGAAATTGACATGGACATAGACCTCTCACAAGGCACAGGCCCCAGCAATGTGGAAATCATGGTGTTACTGGGGCAGGTTCATGCCGTGGAATGCCGATTCTGGGCCTGGGAAACAAGCACAGACTGGTGGGACCGCATCGTGCTGCAGGTGTGGGACGATTCCCAGTGGCTGCGAAACTTTCGCATGCGTAAGGGCACTTTCATGGAACTTTGTGACTTGCTTTCCCCTGCCCTGAAGCGCCAGAATACCAGGATGAGAGCAGCCCTCACAGTTGAGAAGCGAGTGGCAATAGCCCTGTGGAAGCTTGCAATGCCAGACAGCTACCGGTCAGTCGGGAATCAATTTGGAGTGGGCAAATGTACTGTGGGGGCTGCTGTGATCCAAGTTGCCAGGGCAATGAAAGACCTGGTGATATCAAGGGTAGTGACTCTGGGAAACGTGCAGGCCATAGTGGATGGCTTTGCTGCAATGGGATTCCCAAACTGTGGTGGGGCCATAGACGGAACCCATATCCCTATCTTGGCACCGGAGCACCAAGCCACCGAGTACATAAACTGCAAGGGGTACTTTTCAATGCTGCTGCAAACCCTGGTGGATCACAAGGGACGTTTCACCAACATCAACGTGGGATGGCCGGGAAAGGTACATGATGCTCGCGTCTTCAGGCAGTTTGCTCTGTTTCGAAAGCTGGAGGAAGGGACTTTCTTCCCGGACCAGAAAATAACTGTTGGGGATGTTGAAATGCCTATCGTGATCCTTGGGGACCCAGCCTACCCCTTAATGCCATGGCTCATGAAGCCGTACACAGGCAGCCTGGACAGGAGTCAGGACCTGTTCAACTACAGGCTGAGCAAGTGCCGAATGGTGGTGGAATGTGCATTTGGACGTTTAAAAGCGCGCTGGCGCAGCTTACTGACTCGCTCAGACCTTAGTGAAAAGAATATCCCCATTGTTATTGCTGCTTGCTGTGCGCTCCACAATATCTGTGAGAGTAAGGGGGAGACATTTATGGCGGGGTGGGAGGTTGAGGCAAATCGCCTGGCCGCTGATTACGCACAGCCAGACACAAGGGCGGTTAGAGGAGCACAGCAGGGCACGGTGCGCATCAGAGAAGCTTTGAAAACGAGTTTTGTGACTGGCCAGGCTACGGTGTGAAACTTCTGTTTGTTTCTCCTTCCCATACCAAGCACCCATTGGGTTGGCCATTTAAAATGGGTTTGCAATGTAAAAGGAGGGGCTGCGGTTTCAGGGTTAACATGCAGGACAAACCCAACTAACTCCCCTCCCCCACACACCCAATTCTCTGGGATGATCACTTCACCCCTCCCCCCCACCGCGTGGCTAACAGCGGGGAATATTTCTGTTCAGCAGAGCAGGAACGGGCACCTCTGAATGTCCCCTTAATAAAATCGCCCCATTTCAACCAGGTGACCGTGAATGATATCACTCTCCTGAGGATAACAAAGAGCGATAAGGAATGGATGTTGTCTGCATGCCAGCAAACACCGGGACCATACGCTGCCATGCTTTGTTATGCAATGATTCCAGACTACGTGCTACTGGCCTGGCGTGGTAAAGTGTCCTACCATGTCGGACGGGATAAGGCAGCCCTCCCCAGAAACCTTTTGCAAAGGCTTTGGGAGTACATCCAGGAGAGTTTTCTGGAGATGTCCCTGGAGGACTTCCGCTCCATCCCCATACACGTTAACAGACTTTTCCAGTAGCTGTACTGGCCGCGATTGCCAGGGCAAATTAATCATTAATCATTAAACATGCTTGCTTTTAAACCATGTGTAATATTTACGAAGGTACACTCACCAGAGGTCCCCTGTGTGCCCTCAGAGTCTGTGATCATGCCTTGGGTGAGTTCTGGGGTTACTGGTTCCAGGTCCAGGGTGATAAACATATCCTGGCTGTTGGGGAAACCGGTTTCTCCGCTTCCTTGCGGCTGTGAGCTATCTACATTATCTCCATCCTCATCTTCCTCGTACCCCGAACCCGCTTCCCTGTGTGTTTCTCCAGTGAGGGAGTCATAGCACACGGTTGGGGTAGTGGTGGCTGCACCCCCTAGAATGGCATGCAGCTCCGCGTAGAAGCGGCATGTTTGCGGCTCTGCCCCGGACCTTCCGTTTACTTCTCTGGCTTTGTGGTAGGCTTGCCTTAGCTCCTTAATTTTCACGCGGCACTGCTGTGCGTCACTGTTATGGCCTTTGTCCTTCATGGCCTTGGAGACCTTTTCTAATATTTTGCCATTTCGTTTACTGCTTCGGAGTTCAGCTAGCACTGATTCATCTCCCCATATGGCGAGCAGATCCCGTACCTCCCGTTCTGTCCATGCTGGAGCTCTTTTGCGATCCTGGGACTCCATCACGGTTACCTGTGCTGATGAGCTCTGCGTGGTCACCTGTGCTCTCCGTGCTGAGCAAACAGGAAATGAAATTCAAACGTTCGCGGGGCTTTTCCTGTCTACCTGGCCAGTGCATCTGAGTTGAGAGTGCTGTCCAGAGCGGTCACAATGAAGCACTGTGGGATAGCTCCCGGAGGCCAATAACGTCGAATTCCGTCCACACTACCCCAATTCCGACCCCCTAAGGCCGATTTTATCGCTAATCCCCTCGTCGGAGGTGGAGTAAAGAAACCGGTTTAAAGGGCCCTTTAAGTCGAAAGAAAGGGCTTCGTCGTGTGAACGTGTCCAGGCTTAATTCGATTTAACGCGGCTAAAGTCGACCTAAACTCGTAGTGTAGACCAGGCCTTAGTTACCTTTGAGTGAATTCAAAGCTCAGGAAAAGTTCAGGATTGACATTTCATTGATTCATATAGTTTAAGACCAGAAGAGATGATTATGATCATCTAGTCTGACGTCCTGTATAACACAGACTGAAGGAACCTTCTGTTAACAGGTAAAGTATGAGTGGGAGCAATACAAGCTTCCAATCAAAGCTGTTTAGAATGCACCACCTTTAAGTGATGTAGAGACTGCCTCAAGTCTGCCAATTAGTGCCAGTTGTGGTTATGCCATTGACACCTATCTGACTGGAAGTGGACTAAGATCACCCATTTTTTCACATACACTTCCAAATAGCCATCAGAGGACATCAGCTTTTTAGATTTTCAAAGATATTTAGGCCCTGTAACTTGATCCCCAGGTACAACCTGGAACTGGGGTATCGCTGTGCCCCCTTAACTTTCCAGCCTGGGCTGTCTCTCACAATGCTTTGCTGGTGATAAGCAGCAAACCCCTCTAGGCGCTGTCATCACTCAGTACAACAGCAAGTGGAGCCCCACACCCAGGTAAATTGCATGTATGCTCCCTGAGTCACACACAAATCACACAGAGAAAGGCACCAACAATTGTCCCAAGCCCCCAGCTTTGAACCCCTGGAATATACACTCTTGCCCTGGTCAGAAGCCTGACCAATGTAAGTTTATCACCCAGTCTGCCCCTCCCTCAATGTGGAAAGGACACATGCCAGCCTTTGTAAATTGAGCTGAAATTTCCCAAGCACTTCAATCAAAATACATTGTTTTAGGTTTAATATAAAACAGATTTATTAACTATAGAAAGATAGATTTTAAGTGATTATAAGTGGTAGGCACAAAAGGTCAGAGATAGTTACCAAAGAATATAAAAGGTAAGCACACAGTCTAAATCTTAAATCTTATTAGACTAGGCAGTATTTAAATCAAGCAATTTTTCTCACCCCACTGGATGTTGCAGGTAGGTTATAGTTCTTAATTCACAGGCTTCCCCTTTAAGCCTGGGGCCAGTCTCTTCTGTTCAAGTCATTGTCTTCCCAGCATTCTTGTTTCTTCCAGCATAGGTGGGGGAGGAGAAAAGCAAAAGCATGATTATACTGTGTCCCCTATTTTATATTCTCAGTTCATGTGCCTGGAAAACACTAGCTTAGGGCTTGTCTACACTGGTACTTTACAGCGCTGCAACTTTCTCGCTCAGGGGGGTGAAAAAACACCCCCCTGAGTGCAGCAAGTTTCAGCGCTGTAAAGCGCCAGTGTAGACAGTGCACCAGCGCTGGTAGCTACGCCCCTCGTGGAGGTGGGTTTTTTTAGTGTGCTGGGAGAGCTCTCTCCCAGCGCTCTGCCGTGACTACACAAGCCATGTTAAAGCTCTGCCGCGGCAGCGCTTTAACATTGCCAGTGTAGACTAGCCCTCAGGAGGGCTTTGCTGAGTCATAGCACATTGTATAGTACTTCTCTTACTGAATTGTAAATCCCTTGTTTACAACTCCCCTGCTGATTAATGGTCATGTAACACCCTCCTGGGAGTGGATCACCTTGTTTGTTGTCAATGGAGAACTAGCAATGGAGACTCCCAAACTTACAACATATTTCAATAACAACTATGCAGCAAAATCTCATTACTTCATACACATTAATGATATATATACTTTGACAGAACAGTCAGTTTCAGCAGATCATGACCTTTCATACGATATCTTTCTTGGCATGTTGTATGAAATATCACAACCACATATGAATGATGAATATGGGGGTTACAGGATGCTACTTTGGGGTACAGCATGTTACAGGCCTCTAAAGACAAAGCTAAGCACATAGTGAGATTTTCAGAAGTACTTAAGCAGGTTAGGTGCCTACCTCCCATTGATTACAGATGCCTAGGTGATTTTGAAAATCCCTCTATACACCTATCTCCATCTTTAGGCACCTAAATACCTTTAAAAATCTGATCCTGAGTACTTGAACTGGATTTTGCCAGTGTGCGCTTGTTTCTTCCTATTTTATGTATTGCATATTATATAGTAACTTAATCATGTCTATATGCCTGAGTTATACCTATTGAGTGCCAGCTGTTGCTATGAGAGGCACATTTTACTCTTGTAAATGTTTTTAACTACCATACACTAAAGTCCACTTCAGATCTCCCACAAAGGAAAACACTGAGAGAAAATTTTTCTTGCTATATTGCCCTGAACTCTGGAAAGAATGCTAGGAAAATTAAATGAACATAGAACACACTCCTATATAAATATTCAGTACTCTTCTATTATAAGAGGGGATTATAACATATTTCCATAAATGGTACATGGATATATTCTTGTATTGTCTACAACATTGTTTTGAAGTTAGCAATGTACC
Organism: Emys orbicularis; assembly: GCF_028017835.1. Lineage (NCBI taxonomy): Eukaryota > Metazoa > Chordata > Testudines > Emydidae > Emys > Emys orbicularis. Next base: position 26,050,143 of record NC_088685.1, on the reverse strand, counting down.
TCATTCATTTAGATGTACCTAATCCAAACTTTTCATGACTGTGATCTGGTTGTCTGCTTCAAACAGTGTACCATCAAGCCTCTAGTGTAGTCCAGGTACAAAGCAGATTTATTTATAATTTTAAGATAAAAAGCAACACTTGAAGCCTCTAACCTTCCACTTGAAACTGAACAATTTCCATCTGTCAAACTCTTCTTGAAATTCTTTGAATACAAAAGTAGCCATGAAGACAACACTTCATAACCATTCCGCTACAAAATCCCCCAAGATTCACAGATATCTCCCAGCCATCACCCGACACATCATTTTAAAAAATGTATAAAGTGTAGCCAAGTATTTTGATACCACTGCATCATCCTAGATGAGGTAGTATAATCATAATAACTCTTATATGGCACATTTCATCAATAGGTCTCAAAGCATTTTACAGAGGAGAATAATCTAATTATCCCTATTTAATAGATGGGGAAATTAATGCACAGGGAAGAGAAGTGATTTCCTCCAGGCTATCCAGCAGTGTTGGGAATCAAACCAATGCTCCTAAGTCCCCATCCAGTTCTCTGTCCACTATGCCACATGCCTCATTTCATTATTGGCCTAGTGTGGATAGGGGGGTAGCATGATATAGCTTGATTTTAGTGTGGTTTCTGACACAGTCCCACATGACACTCTCAGAAGCAAGCTAGGGAAATGTGTCTAAATGAAATAACTATAAGATGGATGCACCACTGGTTAAAAGACAGTATTCAAAGACTAGTTATCAATGCTTTTCTGTCAAACTGGGAAGGCACATCTAGTGGGGTCCTGCAGGGGTCTGTCCTGGGTCCAGTATTATCTAATATTTTCATTACTGACTTGGGTAATGGCGTGGAGAGTATGCCTATAACATTTGCAGATAACACGAAGCTGGGAGAGGTTGCATGAATTTTGGAGGACAGGATTACAATTCAAAACAACCTTGACAAATTGGAGAATTGGTCAAAATACAACAAGGTGAAATTCAATAAAGACAAGTGCAAAGTACTGCATTTGGGAAGGAAATATCAAATGCACAACTACAAAATAGGGAATAATTGGCTAAGTGGTAGAATCATAGAAGTGTAGGACTAGAGGGGACCTCGAGAGGTCATCTAGTCCAGTCCCTGCACAAAAGGTAGGACTACTTATACATAACAAGACCATTCCTGACAGGTGTTTGTCTAACCTGTTCTTAAAAACCTCCAATGACAGAGATTTCACAAACTTCCTAGGCAATTTGTTCCAGTGCTTAACTACCCTGACAGTTAGGAATTTTTTCCTAGTGTCCAACCTAAACCTCTCTTGCTGCAATTTAAACACATTGCTTCTTGTCCTATCCTCAGAGGTTAAGGAAAACACTTTTTCTCCCTCTTCTTGGTAACAACCTTTTATGTACTTGAAAATTGCTATCATGTCCCCTCTCAGTCGTCTCTTTTCCAGACTAAACAAACCAATTTTTTTCAGTCTTTCCTCATAGGTCTTGTTTTCTCTAGATCTTTAATCATTTTTGTTGCACCCCTCTGGACTTTCTCCAATTTGTCCACATCTTTCCTGCACAGAACTGGACACAATACTCCAGTGGAGGCCTTATCATGAACTTATAACCTATAACATTACTATAACAACAATGTATCACGAGTCTTCCGAAGACATCTGACATGACAAACTTTGCATTGGATACCACACAATCATATTATAAGGGTGAACATGGGGGTGCAGGCTGTTCCCCCAAGATACAGAGTGTCACAACATCACAGAATGATGTTTGCTCTTCTTGCAACAGTGTTACACTGTTGACTCAGATTTAGCTTGTGATCCACAATAACCCCCAGATCCCTTTCTGCAGTACTCCTTCCTAGGCAGTCATTTCCCATTTTGTATGTGTGCAACTGATTGTTCCTTCCTAAGTAGAGTACTTTGCATTTGTCCTTATTGAATTTCATCCAGTTTACTTCATACCATTTATCCAGTTTGTCCAGATCATTTTGAATTTCAATCCTATCCTCCAAAGCACTTGCAATCCCTCTCAGAGACCCCCGAGAGAACCCACTTGATATGCCCTTCCAGCATGACTGTGAACCACTGATAACTACTCTCTGAGAATGGTTTTCCAACCTGTTATGACCCACCTTATAGTAGCGCCATCTAGGCTATATTTCCCTAGTTTGTGTATGAGAAGGTCATGCAAGACAGTATCAAAAGTCTTACTAAAGTCAAGATATACCACATCTCCCATTTCCCCCATGATGCTATATGCTTGAAATATGATCATTTATATCATTAATATTGCCATTGTTAGACAATTCCAACAAATCTTGTACAAAGTATGTCATGTATGGTGTCAATGGAAAAGTTATGCTTGATTACATAAGATTATCCTGTTTAAATCCATGTATCATCACGGTATCTGAAGGTATGAATATTGGCTATGCATCTATATCTTAAATGTGTTGTTCCTGGGGTAACACCTACAAGGTAGTTTATATCCAGCCTAGCATTGTGAATGGACTATTCAATTTTAATGGCCCATTAAAGGGCACTTCACTCTAACAATGGGCCATAGGAGAAGCTTGTCTAATGGCAAGTCTTCCTGTGGACTCCCCAGTCAGAATATGGGTAATGGCTGCCCCTGTGAGTCAGCAAACCATCTAAGGACATGTGATATCCTCATGTGACCCTGGACTCCATCTTGTGCCAGTAATTTTCCACAAATGACGCTGTGAGCTTTGTTGTTTTTTATAATGGAGATATCCTATCTCCTAGAACTGGAAGGGACCTTGAAAGGTCATCGAGTCCAGCCCCCTGCTTTCACTAGCAGGACCAAGTACTGATTTTGCCCCAGATCCCTAAGTGGCCCTCTCAAGGGCTGAAATCACAACCCTGGGTTTAACAGGCCAATGCTCAAACCACTGAGCTATCCCTCCCCCTGAATTCTACTGTTTTGGGACAGTAGAATTCCAAGCACCTGACAAAGGGTTCAAAAGACCCTTGAATCATCTCCATGTTGCCTCTTTCCTGCTCTGATTCTCTGAACTGTGGACTTGCAACTAAAAGGAGCACATTTGAACTATGGACTGAGGACCTTCCAATCTTTTGGAAGTTACCAGAGACTTTACAAGCCAGCAGTCTATAACATCACTGCTACAAACCTGATACTGTATAAGAAACATTCCAATGTTCTATGTATATGATCTGTTAACCACTTTAACTCTCTTCTTTTCTCTTATAAATAAACCTTTAGATTTTAGTTGCTAAAGGATTGGCATCAGCATAATTGGGTAAGATCTGAGTTATATATTGACCTGGCTATGTGTCTGGTCTCCTGAGATCAGAACCCATTATTTGATTAAATTGGTTTTCAGTAACCACTCATCATAAAGTGTAGGGGCTGTGTGGTGAGATATGGGCTGGAATGCCTAAGGAGACTGTATTTTTGACTTGTTATTAACCAGTGTGAAGAGACAGAAGTTTATTTTTGTTACTGGCTTGATATATCTAATGACAAAATAGCCACTAGCCATATTTCTCAGCAGTTTGTCCTGAATCTGTATTCTCAGCTGTGACCCACTGAGGCACGGTGATACCCCACTATCCACAAAGCTTGTTACCCTGTCAAAGAAGGCTATTAGGTTGGTTTGACATGATATTTTCTTGACAAATCCATGTTGACTGTTATTTATCACTTTATTATCTTCTAGGTGATAGCAAATTGATTGCTTGATTATTTGCTCCATTATCTTTCTGGGTACTGAAGTTCAGCTGACTGATCTGTAATTCCCCCAATTGTCCTTATTCCCCTTTTTATAAATTGGCACTATATTTGCTCTCGTCCAGTCCTCTGGGATCAGGGCCGGCTCTAACTTTTTTGCCGCCCCAGGCAAAAAAGAAAAGCGCCGCCCCGCCATAACACCCCCCCACCCCCGAGCGCTGGGCCGCCCAAACCCCCGCCCCCCCCCGAGCTGCCCACACCCCCGCTCCCTCCGAGCCGCCCAAACCCCCGCCCCTCCCAAGCACCTCACCGGGCCGCCGAAACCCCTGGAGTGCCGTGCCGGGCCGCCCAAACCCCTGCCCGCCTCCCCCGAGTGCCGCACCGGGACGCCCAAACCCCCGGAGCGCCATGCCGCGCCGGCCAACCCCGAGCGCCGCGCCACCCAAACCCCCGCCCTCCCCTGAGTTCCGCGCCGCCCCCCCTCCCCAGCACCGCACCACCGAAACACCCCCCGCGCTGCCCGGCCGAAACAAACAAACAAACAAACAAACAAACAAAAAATACCCCTCGAGCGCCGCCCCGCCGAACAACAACAACAACAAACAAAAACACTGCGAGCGCCCCCTGCCACCCCAACATTGGTTCTAAGGTGCCGCCCCAAGCACGTGCTTGGTCGGCTGGTGCCTGGAGCCGGCCCTGTCTGGGATCTCTCCTGTCCTCCATTAATTTTTGAAGATAATTGTTAATGGCTCAGATATCTCCTTAGTCAGCTCCTTGAGATACGTAGTACTTCTGAAAAGGATCTGGGAGTCATAGTGATCACAAATTGAATATGAGCCAACAATGTGATGCAGCTGCAAAAAAGACTAATATTCTGGGGTATATTACTAAAAGTGTGGTAAGTGGACATAGAAGGTAATTGTCCTGCTCTACTTGGCACTGGTGAGGCCTCAGTTAGAGTACTATAAGGGTTAGACTCTGGAATAGGCTTCCAAATGAGTTTGTGGAATTGCCAGCATTTTTAAGAACAGGTTGGTCAAACACCTGTCAGGGATGGATTACTTGTTCCTGCCTCAGTGCAGGGGGCTGGACATCATGACATAAGAACATAAGAATGGCCCTACTGGGTCAGACCAAAGGTCTATCTAGCCCATTATCCAGTCTTCCGACAGTGGCCAGTGCCCCAGAGGGAATGAACAGAACAGGTAATCATCAAGTGATCCATCCCCTGTTGCTCCTTCTCAGGTCCCTTCAGTCCTACATTTCTATAATTCTATGATTACATAACTGATTTAGAGCTTGACCCTGTTTCTATTGAAGTCCATGGCAAAAGTCACAATGATTTCAATAGTGCAGGATCAGGCCTCTAGGGTCCAAAACTCCCCCTGGAGTGTCTCCATTGACTTCAATGGAAGTTGGATCAGGCCCTACCTATCTATCTTAAGTACCTATATGGACCAATCACCACAGTATCTAATCACCTCACAATCTTTTAAAGTGCATTTATTCTCCCAACACCACTGTGAGATAGGGAAGTGCTATTAGACCTATTTACAGATGAGGAACTGAGGCACAGAGAGGCTGGGGGTATGACTTCACTGCTATGAAACACCCAACTAGTCCATGTCAGCTGACTAAGGCTTGCGGGGCTCGGGCTGGAGCACAGATTCTGGGACCTTCCCAACTGGTGGGGCCCCAGAGCCCAAACGTCTACACTGCAATTTTATACTCCCACAGCCTGAGCCCCACCAGCCCTAGTCAGCTAACACAAGTGAGTTGTAGGTGTCATATGGCAGTGTAGAGATACCCTAAGTGGCTTGCCTAAGGTCACACAGGAAGTCTGTGGTGGAGCAGGAAATGTAAACAGGGCTCCTAAGTTCAAGGCTGTAGCCACTGGGAAATGCTTTCTTCTCCAGAGAGAAGAAGGATGGGCCAGTGGTTAGGGCACTCCAGTTTCTGAATAGGGACATTCCCAAACAGAAATTGACACTTTCTCTGTGAAAAAGACCTTGGTAAAATATTCTGATCAAATTATTACTTTACACATGACTTTTTTATTTTAATACAGTTGTCTTTTACATCCTTTAAAATGTCTTCATGGGCTTGTTCCATTAATAGTTAATTGGATATTATAAGCACAGAAAAGGGAATAACTCTGTACTGGGTGATGGATTACAGCGGACAATTTAATGAGTATTTATGTTCCACTGATTAATTTCATAGACTTCCCAAGTAATGATTCAATTTTGGAAATGGTCAATATAAACACTATTTATGTGGCTCAAGACTCCTTCTATTCATATAGAAAATTGGTACCCTAACTAGACCAGTGAGGAATCATTTACAGATAATTCTATTATTACAGAATGTTACAAAGCAAACATTTTCAAAGGAGGAAAAAAAGAATTAAAATACTGACTGCAGCTAGTGTAGTAATAACGTAATCAAAAACCCTTGTAGTGTTCCTTTCAAATGTATTTAGAAATACTTGAAATTATCTGAGCAGTGTTGATTAAGAGATTTTTATTTATAGTTCAGTGGATGAAGAAGAGTTTGGATTAGAAGCTTCTGACTCTGCAAAAGATGATCAGTCCAAACAATCAGTAGCCAGTATTTCTAAACTTAGGCCAATACACCCAGCCCAAAAGACAAACAAATAAAAAACTCCTGCAATAATAAAACTAATGCAGGCACAAGTCCATCAGCAGAGTGGGGGACTATCCAACTTATTGCAGAGTGCTTCATGTGTAATTACCTACCTTGTGGGCAAGTGGCGCAAGTGTGCATTCAGCACAAGCAACTCATGGCCCTCAGAGACTGAGTACAGGCTCTTGAGAACAAAATGGCTGAATTGGAGGAGCTGATGGAGACAGAGCGATACATAGTTGAGACTTTCAGGGACACAGTAGACAGGTCCCACCCCCAGTTTTACAGCCTCTGTGCTGTTGAGCAAGATGAAAGTCTTGGGGAAGGAGAACATCAAGCTGGAGTGGAGGGAAACAATCCCATAGTTGGAACACTCCTTCTAGATGATGCCATGGTGTCCTCTTGCACTGAAGTTTCCTCTCTGGGGGAGGGAACTCCAGTTATTAGGAAGAGACAGGTAATAGTAATGGGGGATTTGATTATTAGAAATATAGATAGTTGGGTTTGTGATGACCGGGAGAACATATGGTGAATTGCCTGCCAGGTGCAAAGGTTTGGACCTCTTGAGACATCTATCTGTATATATGTGCAGTGCTGGGGAGCCAGTGGTTGTGGTAAATGTAGGTACCAGTAACATAGGTAAAGGTAGGAGAGAAGTCCTGAAGGCCAAATTTAGGCTGATAGGTAAGAGATTAAAGTCCAGAACATCCATGATTGTGCTCTCTGAAATGCTTCCAGTTCCATGTGGAGGTCCAAGAAGAGAGGCAGAACTGCAACATGTCAATGTGTGGATGAGACAATGTTATAGGTTGGAAGGTTTCAGATTTATTAGGATCTGGGGAATCGTTTGGGAAAGCAGGTACCTATACAGGAAGGATGGAACAAGATTGAGGGCATGTAAAATTAGAAGGTTGTAGAAGAGTTTTTCAACTAAGGCCTGGGGGAAAGCCGACAGGTGTGCAGGAGCACATGGTTTGGGCAGAGACGTCTCTTAGGGGAAGATTTTTTAAAGGGGTTACTCTATATCCTAATAAAGCAGAGAGGATAAAAGTTGATAAGAGTGCAGAACTGAAGAGAAACTGTCAAACTAAGGAGTCCCATTCAATTACATCACGTGAAGGGAGACAATTAAAATATTGACAAATTTTATAAATGATTGTATAAAAATGCTAGAAGTCTAAATACTAAGATGGGTGAACATGAGTGCCTCATATTTAATGGGAATATTGATATAATAGGCATATCAGAAACTCAGTGGAACAATGATAATTAATGGGACATGGTAATAACAGGGTACAAAATGTATAGAAATGACAGAATAGGTTGCGCTGGTGGGGGTATAGCATTATATGCGAAAAAAAGCATAGAATCAAATAAAATAAAAATTTTAAATGAATCAAACTGTACCATAGAATCTGTAGGTAGAAATTACATGCTTGAATAACAAGAGTAGGAATATACTACCAACCACCTGAACCAGGATAGTGACTGGGAATGTCAAAGGATCATGATGATCAGAGAGGTTAAAAAAGACAAGTAACTTAATAATAATGCAGGATTTCAATTACCATATATACTCGATCATAGGCTGGTTCGTTTATAAGCCGACCCCCCCAAGATGGATAAGTAAAAATGGAAAATGTTTATGACCCGTTCATAAGCCGACACTATAGTTCAGGGGTCAGCAAACTTTGGCTCCCGGGCCATCAGGATAAGCCGCTGGTGGGCCGAGATGGTTTGTTTACCTCAAGCGTCTGCAGGCACGGCGGTAAAGTAAGTAAACAAAGTATCCCGGTGCGCCAGCTGCTAACCCTGACAGGCCAGGACAGCAACTGGTGGGGAAATTTGGGAGAGGGGGAGAAGCTGGGGGTCAGGGGAGTAACCCCTGTGACCACCCCCCACATGACCCCACCCCTTGCCCGGGACCCCCACACTCTCCCCATCCCATCCCTTCCCACCTTATCTGGGGAGGGCCAGGGGAGGATGTCTCTGACCTGGCTGGAGCTGCTCCGGCAGGCTGGGCAGCGTGGCCGCACCCTGCTCCAGCAGGCCAGACAAGGTGGCGCGGCCGCAGCCTGCTCTGGGGGGCAGGGCCAAGCGGCACAGCTGCAGCCTGCCAGCTCCGGAGCTGCAGCTGCTTCGGAGGCTGGGGGGAGAGCAGCGTGGCCAGAAGCAGAGAGACTCTGGCCCTGCCTCTTCCATTCTGGCTCTGCTGCCTCTCCTTGCTCCCTCTGTTGCGGGGAGGGGCTGTGTCCCACCTCTCCCTCTCTATACCCATTCATAAGCCGACCCCCTTCTCTGGTGCTTCCCTTTTTTACTAAAAAAATTTGGCTTATGAGTATATACAGTATCCCCATATTGATTGGGTACATGTCACCTCAGGATGGGATGCAGAGAGAATATTTCTAAACACTATTAATGACCGCTTCTTGGAGCAACTTGTCCCGGAATGCAAAAGGGGAGAGGCAATTCTTGATTTAGTCCTAAATGGTGCACAGGATCTGCTCCAAGATATGAATATAAGTAAACCACTCAGTAATAGCAACCATAATGTATTTAAATTTAACATCTTTGTAGGAGGAAAACACCAAAGAAACCCACCAAAGTAGCATTTAACTTGAAGAAGTGGGAACTACACAAAAAATAACAAGGTAGCTAAATGGAAATTAAAAGGAATAGTCACAAGAGTGAAATGCCTGCAAGCTGCATGTAAACTATTTAAAAACAACATAATAGAGGTTCAAATTGAATGTATACCCACCACACAAAAAAGTAAGAGGGCAAAAAAAAAAAGCCACTATCACTAAAAACAGATTAAAAGAGGCATTTAGAGGCAAAAAGAGACATCCTTTAAAAATTAGAAGGCAAATTCTACAGAGGAAAATAGAAAGGAACATAAACTATGGCAAGTCAAATGTAAAAGTATAATCAGGCAGGCCAAAAGAGAATTGAAGAACAAATAGCAAAAGACACAAAAATTAACATCATTTTTTTTAAAGTACATCAGAAGCAGAAAGCCTGCCAAACAGTCAGTGAGCCACTAGATGATCAAGGCGCTAAAGAAACACTCAAAGAAGACAAGGCTGTTGTGGAGAAGCTAAATGAATTTTGTGCATTTGTCTTCACTGCACAGGAGGTGAGGGAGATTCCTACACTTGAGCCATTCTTTATAGGTGACAAATCTGAGGAACTGTCCCAGACTGGGGTGTCAGTAGAGGAGGTTTTGTGTGCAATACATTACAAGGACCAGATAATATTCACCCAAGAGTTTTGAAGGCACTCATTTATGAAATTGCAGGACTACTAACTGTGATATGTAATGTATTTCTTAAATTAGCCTCTGTACCAGATGACTAGTGGATAACTAAATGTAACAGCAATTGTTTTAAAAGGCTCTAGAGGAGATCCCGGCAATTACAAGTCAGTAAACCTAACTTCAGTATCAGCAAATTGGTTGAAATTATAGTAAAGAACAGAATTATCAGATACATAGATGAACACAATATGTTTCGGGAAGAGTCAACATAGCAAGAAATCATGCCTCCCCAATCTATTAGAATTCTTTGAAGGTGTCAACAAGCATGTGGACAAAGGTGATCCAGCTGATAATAGATACATGGACTTTAGAAAGCCTTTGACGAGGTCCCTCACCAAAGGCTCTTCAGCAAAATAAGCAGTCATGGGATAAGAAGAAACGTCCTTTTATGGATCAGTAACTGATTAAATTATAAGAAACAAAGGACAGGAATAAATGGTCAGTTGTCAAAGGAGAGAAGTAAATAGTGGGTTCCCCCAAGGCTCTGTACTGTATCTGTGCTGTTCAACATATTCGTAAATGATCTGGAAAAGGAGGTGAACAGCAAGGTGGCAAATTTTGCTGATGATACAAAATAACTGAATATAGCTAAGACCAAAGCTGACTATGAAGAGTTACAAAGTGATTTCACAAAAATGTGTGACAGAGCAACAAAATGGCAAATGATATTCATTGTTAATATGTGCAAAATAATATACATTGGAACACATAATCCCTACCATAAATACAAAATGATGGGGTCTAAATTAGCTCTTACTACTCAAGAAAGAGATCTTGGAGTCATCGTGGATAGTTCTCTGAAAACATCTGCTCAACGTGCAGCGGCACTCAAGGGATAGATGATAACACAGAAAATGTCATAACGGCACTGTAGGGAGGCCAGGGGCTTTCCCTGAACAAGCGGCGGACCGGCGTTGAGAACCACTGGTTTAGACATAATAAATCCTGTATCTTGGCAGGGGGTTAGACTAGATGACCCTTGTGGTCCCTTCTAACCCTATGGTTCTATGATTCTATGCTTAATTTTAGGCACCTGTTTATGTCACACCAGGTACCATTTTCAAAAGCATCTAAGAAATTTAGTCTCCTAAGTCGGGTGGGTGCTTTTGAAAATTTTGCCAATTGACATCAATGGGATTTCAGCACCTGCTTAAAGTTAAGGGCTTTGTAGAATAGGGATAAACTTATGAACATGCTTAAATGCTTCCTGAATTGCAGCCTTTCTGCATCCTAATGTACAGGAGCGTGCAGTGTATCTGATGTCCATAGCCATGCAGGGACATGAAGGGCCATTGGACCCATCCACCAGTTACCCAGCAGGGCTCCCCAGACTTTGACTCTGGGTGTGAGGGGTAGAGTGAGTGGCAGGGGCCTAGGGAAATTGGGCCTTGTATGCCTGCTACTTTCTTCCCATTACTTCCCCATCCTCTACACTAAGCTTTTTTATTTTTATTTTTTTCAAAAGAAAAATAGAAACAAAAGGGTGAAAAAATAAATTCTCCCTCTACTTCTTTTTCCTTTGAGAATGTTTATGACTTTGTTTATTTAGCTTATTTTATGTGTGGATGTAAATTAGTTATTTCTTGTCATCTTGAAAATAACACTTGTCTAAAAAAATCCCCTTGGGTATTTTAAAATGAGACAGTCTCAAGTATCATAGAGAAACTGAAGCTATTGTGCATGGAGACACTCTTGTTCATACAATCTCCTGACAGATGGTTAATGTACTTTGTCTCTGAGCTACATTAAACCCAACTAGAATCACCTTTCTTATGACTCAGGGCTGCAGTACATTTAATCCTGGTGTAGTTGTTTTTATTACAAGAGCAACCCCAAATTCTTTAACTTCAAAACAAGGGTCCAGCTCTTCTGTAGTAAAATCCTTGGGAAGATTCTGAGGGAAAGAAATCTCTGTGAGGATCCCCTCATAGAGATTCTCCCATATTGCTCTGTCAGGTAAGGGGAACATAGAGAGGGGGTTGTAAAGCCTCCACACTATCAATCCCTTGGAAACCACATGGATCATGGGGGATCCACTTGAGGCTTTGGCCTCTACACTGGGTTTGGAATCCCCTTGTCCTGCTCCTAATGGTATGGCCTCCTTGGAGCTGGGCTACCAGTAACTGACTGCCTTTGGACACAGCAGCCCCCTTTGATATTGCAGAGTGGAGCCACAGAAATGTACTAAAGCCTAGGGCTGTATTATATTTCCCAGGTGATGTCCGTGCTACTGGTGATGGGACAATGTGTGTGTCCTCCACATTCAATACAAGGCTGAACACTTCCAGCCTCTGCCCCACCTAGTCACTGACTGCTCCTTTCAAATGGATCCCTCTGCCGGGTCCCCAGAAGACAGGATGGTGCTATGGAAGCCGCTTTGTCATGAAAAGGTGAGATCTGTGTTTTGAGGGGACCTTATGGGCCTGGATCTAGGCACAATTTGGCCCTACGCCTTTTACCAAGGAGTCGTTCCAAACACTGAACGATATTTGAACAACAAGCAATTTCACCACAACATATTTTTTTCTTGAACATTTTCATGTTCAATTCCTGCTTTCAAGACATAATTTAGATGCAAGAATGCGCTTTAGGCTGATATTTGATATAGTCTGGGTGAAACAGAAACTAACCCCAGAAACTAAGTACAAAAATACATTTTTAAAAAGTGTTTACCATTTGCATGCCTTGAGCTTATAAAAGTCCTCTTTCTGTTCATTTAAAATGTTGTGTATTGAGTGCCTGATCTAAGCCTCGGTGAGCTCAATGGAAAGACTCCCTTTGACTTCACTGGACTTTGTGTCAGGTCCTTATTGGGCTAGAAGTACCCGAATACACATTTATTTTTAATGATCATATTTGCTACAATATATTTAATAATTGTTCGGCATACTTTAACAAAATAGCATTGTTAATACAGCTTGCAAGGTGGCAATATTTAAATTAGAATAGGAATCAGCTCTGATTTTATCTCCATAGGATTTCTTTCTCTTTATTGTACATATATTGTATTAATTAATGTATTTTGGCTACATATAGAAGATGGCCTAAAGCAAACTAAAAAAGCCCTTGATTTTTAACTGAAATTGTGAAGGGCAAGAGCAGACTGTGTCCCGGGTCCTGAGTACTTTGCACCACTCCAGCAGTGTAGAGCGCCACTAAGTGGGCAACTGATGATGCTTGTTTGCTGAGAATCAGGAGCTCAGATGGTTCCTTTTCAGCTCTCTCCAGTCCACTATCTATTTGTCTATCTTAGGTACTTATATGCCCCGCTTAACACTGAAGTATCTGAATACTTTAATGTATTTATCCTCACCACACCCCCATGAGGTACAGAAGTTCTACTATCCCCATTTTATAGATGGGGAGCTGAAGCACAAAAAAGCTGTATTTTACCTAAGGTCACACAGAAAGTTTGTGGTACAGCTGCATATTTAACCCAGTTCTCTGAAGTCTGAGGCTACCACCCTAACCATGGCTGCATCCAGCAGCCAGTGGGATCACTTGAGGATACATTCATTTTCCTTTTTGGTTTTATTAAAAAAACAACCAAGCAAACTGAGGCTCTGATTCCCATGCAGACATCTGTGATAGTGTAGGGTCAGTTACATGGTCAGGGCCCAAGTTTGCTTTCTTACATATGTAAAATAATCTCAAAATATTTTCTCTGACATAAATCATCAAATATTTTCCCCACTTATGGAAGGCTGATAGACTAAGGGCAAATGCAGGACAAATTAATTATGGAGCTATATCTGGACATGTCCATGTGTCTGCAGAATTCTTGATACCACAAAATGTCTGCTCCCAAAGGACTGATTCAGCTGCCCTTACTCACACTGATTAGTAACATCTCTCTGTGGACACACTGCTTGCCAGTCTCAGAGTGACTCAATTCCAGAACTCATACTATCAGGCAAGATCACAGGCAAATAGGAAGAGGAAGAAAGAAAGCCAGCTACATTGGAAACATTGCCAGATGGACTGGTACCCAAAGGAGAATGGTCATTTTACAACTCTGTCTTGACTGTGAAAGGTGTTCCACAACCTCTGTATCTGAGACATCACTTGAAGAAGAATGAAGAAATATTTCTGGCCCCAGCCCCGCAATGAGCTCTGACTTCCGTGGGCCTCTGTTCAGGCACAGAGGTCCACTAGTATGGAGATCAGTAAAGGACCTTGACTTTAATTAGGGAGGCGAGTTTGGCCTACAGGAAAACTAAGAAGCAAAAATGTAAGCAGACACTAATATTGTTAATAAAGAGGTATTTTTAAAGTGCCTAATAGCTCAGTAAAAGTGGCTTAATAAAGCTGCTCAGGCAAACTTGACATTTATGGCTCTTACTGCTAAGTAGTATGTATAACTCTCTTAACAAAGATCATCAACCAAATACACTTGCACTTTATGGCACCTGTGGGTTAGCCATATAGAAGAGCAAATAAAAATGGATCATCTTTTTCCACTTATAAAAGTAAGATATTAAATCCTCATTCTTTGTACACACCAAGTGCTTTCATATAAAAAACAAACTAGGGCATAAATGATTGAAATAGCCCTTTAAATGTTTCCAGTGCTCATCACCATCATATTTGCAACCATGAGAATTGTGAAGTTTATGAGGTTGATCTGACAAATCCTTGCTCAAGTTATCTCTTATCTTAAAATAGATGCCATTCAATATAATAATATTTTACATTTAGAGAAGACATTCCATGTGGAAGGATCTCGAAGTGCTTTGCAAACTATGGGCCTGATGCCATTCCTAATTAGGTCATTGGCTAAACTCCCATTTGCTTACATGGGAGGCAGTCTATACACAGAGAGCTCCACTGAAACTCAATCATGTGTGAGAGGCTGAAGGGTGGTAAGCTACTTACACACAACACATTGCAGAACATGTGTATGGGGCAGGGAAATATTAGCCAACGACACTGAAGCAAACTCGTAAACTGCCAAGGGAACCTAAATATCCAAATAGAGCATAACAAACCTTGAAATTCTCAGGTTTCATATAGAAGGCCCCTTTCTGGAACCCCATTTATCTACCTTCAAAAGATGAAGGGTTGAGCTGAACCTGTCAGGATTTGAACCTATGAAACTCGGACCACTAAGCCATCTTCTTCTCAACTCAAAGCATATAACGACCTTAATGGAACATTTTCTAAGTTTAAATTATTGACCAGAAATAAGGCAAAACACAATAGTTTCAGCTGAGTTTTAAATCTTCTAGTTCATTAAAAAAAGAAGCATAAAGTAAAACTCAGAGGGTCTGAAGCCACCCACACTAACATGAGGAAGGTTCCCTAAGCCATCTGGAAACTGAGTTTAACACAGTTTTAGTCTACTTATAAAAACCTTAAAACAACATTTGGTTAGGGTTGCATCAATGTCTGAGCTAGAATTAATTCTTATACTGTAAGAACCAATTTGCTACTCATTTATTATGGGGATGAATCAATTAGTTATTTTTTCATCGTTTCAAAAAAAATCACGAAGTCTTGATATTTCCAGGTTTTCTAATTTGGAATTGTAATGTATTCCTTAAAGATTCTCATTTACACAAAGGCTCCTTTATGCTACTCTGGCAGTATAAACGGGTATTGAAAGGGCCAAACATTACACTTACTTTCACTTTAAGTCCCCTGAGAATTAGATAATTACAGGTGGATTATATAGCAGGGAAAGTTAAAACATCTAAAAATTCTGTGATGCAAATGAAACTCTGTAGCAAGAACTGATACGTCTTTATTTTCCTTGCTCTCCTATTACTATTTTAGGGCCATATCAGTGTGGCTGCCAAGAGACATTCATGGGAATTCTGCTTGAAGACTGATGCCATGATATGGCGCATAGGCCCCACTTCAATATTCAGATCCAGACTGGTAGACCCTTGTAGCACATTTCATGGGGCTGTGCACAGTCATAACAACATAAGAACGGCCATGCTGGGCCAGACCAAAGGTCCATCTAGCCCAGTATCCTGTCTTCTGACAGTGGCCAATGCCAGGTGTCCCAGAGGGAATGAACAGAACAGGTAGTCATCAAGTGATCCTTTCCCTGTCTCTCCTTCCCAGCTTCTGGCAAACAGAGGCTAGCGATACCATCCCTGCCCATCAAGGCTAATAGCCATTGATCGACCTATCCTCCATGACTTTATCTAGTTCTTTTTTGAACCCTGTTATAGTCTTGGCCTTCACAACTGTTGGGGCTGATAACAAGTTATCTTGGGCTGATGTTACAGAATGGTTTGGGGGGAGCTAGTAGTGAACTGGCTTTGACCAGCGGATCTGTCTTGCAGCCACTTGGCTGGATAAACAAGTGAAGAGATAAGGAAGGCCTGAGGCTGCGAAGTGTGGGAATAGAAAACAGCAGTGTTTCCTGCCAGAGCCTGCTTGTGGATGAATATGCCCCCTGTTAGAAGGAGGTGATGATTAAAAGCAGCTATGAGAATTGCTTTAGACGAACAGTCTCACCTGTGGACCCTGGCCTTGTGGGTGCCCAGGAATTCCCCACACTGGAGCAGCGCCTGCTACGAGCCCTCAAGGACAAGGCAGGAGGGTCTAGGACTGTCCTTAGCAGAACGGGTGTAAGCATTGATTCTTGCTTGCTTGGTTGCTGGAAGGCATGTATTTAGTAATGCGTGACGGTGTGGAGGCTTATTATAGTTTGGCAATAAGACCAGTTATACTTATGCATCTGGTGTGGCTTCACTGAGTGTATTCAAGCCCCCCCACCCCTGTTGGGACTGACACCAACATCCTCTGGCAAAGAGTTCCATAGGTTGTGCATTATGTGAAGAAATACTTCCTTTTGTTTGTTTTAAACCTGCTGCCTATTAATTTCATTTGGTGACCCCTAGTTCTTGTGTTATGAGAAGGAGTAAATAACACTTCTTATTTAATTTCTCCACACCAGTCATGATTTTATAGACCTCTATCAATCATATCCCCTCTTAGTCGTCTCTTTTCCAAGCTGAATAGTCCCCCAGTCTTATTAATCTCTCCTCATATGGAAGCTGTTCCATACTCCTAATAATTTTTGTTGCCCTTTTCTGAACCTTTTCCAATTCCAATATATCTTTTTTGAGATGGAGCGACCAGATTTGCACACAATATTCAAGATATGGGTGTCCCATGGATTTATATAGAGGCAAAATGATATTTTCTGTCTTATTATCTATCCCTTTCTTAATGATGCCCAACATTCTGTTCACTTTTTTGACTGCCACTGCACATTGAGGGATGTTTTCAGAGAACTATCCACAATGGCTCCAAGATTTCTCCCTTGAGTGGTAACAGCTAATTTAGACCCCATCATTTTATATGTATAGTTGGGATTATGTTTTCCATTGCGCATTACTTTGCATTTATCAACATTGAATTTCATCTGCCATTTTGTTGCCCAGTCACCTAGTTTTGAGAGATCCTTTTGTTGTTCTTCGCAGTCTGCCTGGGACTTAACTATCTTGAGTAGTTTTGTAACATCTTCAAATTTTGCCACCTCACGGTTTACCCCCTTTTCCAGATCATTTATGAATATGTTGAATAGGACTAGTCCCAGTACAGACCCCTGGGGGACACCACTATTTACCTCTCTCTATTCCTACCCTTTGTTTCCTATCTTTTAACCAGTTACTAGTCCATGAGAGGATCTTCCCTCTTATCCCATGACAACTTACTTTGCTTAAGAGCCTTTGGTGAGGGACCTTGTCAAAGACTTTCTGAGTACACTATATCCGCTGGATCCCCCTGGTCCACATGCTTGTTGACCCCCTCAACGAATTCAAGTAGATTGGTGAGGCATGATTTCCCTTTACAAAAACCATGTTGACTCTTCTCCAACAAATTATGTTCATTTATGTGTCTTACAATTTTGTTCTTTACTATAGTTTCAACCAGTTTGCCTGGTACTGAAGTCAGGCTTACTGGCCTGTAATTGCTGGGATCACCTCTGGAGCTCTTTTTAAAAATTGGCATCACATGAAGGAGTCTATGATGTGGCTCCAAATAAAGGAGTGGGACCTATGTTTTTAATTTTAATATGCAGAAGAGTAACACTTTTAAATCACAAACTCCACGGTTTTCTCTCAGGCAGGTGATATATAGTTGTGTATAGTATCTTGGACTAACATTTCCTCAAACACTTCACAATTACAATCTAAACATTAGAGCTGGCCAGAAGCTGTCAATTCCATTTTGAAAGAACTTTCAGAGTGTCAGAATTTGCTTTCCTTCTGCATTGGAAAGAAAACAAAGCCTTTTGAATGTATTAACAAAATGGAATTGTGTCTTTTTTTGGATAGAAAAGATCAGATTTTCAATTTGGGTGTCTTTCTCTCTCTCTCTGGAACTGACTAGGGAATACACCCTGGATCTCAGAAACCTCCCCATTGAAAGCTTTGTTGAAATCCATACATCTCTGCCAAACGATTTGGCTTTGACAAAACAGAATATCTTGACAGAAAAATGTTTTGTTGAAAATGTTCTGACCAGCTCGACTAATCATGCTGTATATAGCATATCTAGAAATAGGGACAAAAATTCAGGGATAATGATGGGTCATGGGCAATAGAGAATGAAGGAATAAAATAGAAATTAATTTACTAGAGCAGGTGTTAAAGGCCATAAACCAAGAAGAAAAGATGGGTATAACCCCCACTCAGAATTTGATAGCTCCTGAGTGCCAAACTGAGTCTCTAGGAGGTCATACCTAAAGGACTACAACATAATGGCTACCTGAGGCCTCTGACAGCATTTCCCAGAATGCTTTGAGTCAGGGGTGGGGACAGAACAGACTAGAAACTCCTGATGAGGGAGGCTTCTCTACAGGGTGATCTGGACAAGCATATGTTGGGTCAGTGATGAGCTAGAGCATCTGAGCCTCTTGGTGGGAGGGGACAGCCTTTCTCAGAGACAAAAACTCAGAGCCTGTCTCAGAGACAAAGTTTTAATTTCAGTATTAGTTAACCATAACCCTTTCCTCCCCCAGATCCTATTTTCTAGTTACCAATAAAGTCCTGCTTTGTTATACTGTTATTTTGGGGTGTACTCTTACATGGCTGGGCTTTGTGCTGATATACATTGTTTCTTGTGGGTTGGGTTTACACTCCTTGCCAGCAGTGGTAGCATTATTCATTTACCCAAGGAACAGCGCCCCTTGCATGTTGGGCACAGTGGTGAGTCCCCTTGTGTGGGGGCACCATGAATCAGAAAAAGAACCAGGACCCAAACCAGGTGAGGAGGGGGGAGAAGCCACCCCAAGTAGCAAGCACTAGGGAGGAGGCATGAGCCACAGGGACTACATGCAATGGATTCTGCAGGGAATCAGGAAGTACATGAGTGAAACCTTTGTCCCTTGATGTCAATGGGAGTCTTGCTTGAACTTCAGTAGGGCCAGGATTTCATTCTAAAACAGTAAATAAAAGGATGAGATGCAAGGAAGCTGTTCCAGCTGGTGAGGTGTGGATATCATGGGAGAAAGATCTACTCCCCTTGTGGGCCAAATTCTGCCATCTGTACCCAGTTGCTTCAACAGGGTGCCCTGGATATAAATTAAGACAGGATTTTGCCCCATGATTTTATTGTATTTATTTCAATTTCAGTCTAAAAAAATCCATCCAAAAAGCTCTGGCACCCTTGATGTACATTTTAAAACACAATACCATAGAAGTAACACAATGTACATTGTCCAAAGCAGCAGCATTTCTCTTTCCCCCAAAATCTAGTGCACCTTGTCTGATCAACTGATCAAAACAACTTAATCTCCACTTTTGCCACTCCGGGTCCAGAAACCCCCAGGGGAGAATAGAGGGTTTAGATCCCAAGCATAAGCAGTTGAACTAGCTGATTGCATACTGTGTTGTTGTACTGTAAAAGTGTATTGAGTAAGATCTTTTATGAAGGCTTGTAATGCACTGAATTTAATGGTCATTGTGAGATATGTATATAGGTTATGGGTATGAATGTGTGGGTGTGTTACACACACGTAATTGTAACTATAGTGAAACTTGAGCATCAGCTCACAAAAGGGGAGTGAAGCAATCAGGCAGGGAGGAGATACCAAACCAGATGAGACTGACTCCAAGCACCTAACCATTGTCCAGCCCAGGAAAAAAAAAACAATGAGGAACCATCATAGCAAATGGGAACAGCCTGAAACTGAAAAGAAAATCCCAGGCTTTGAAAATTATGAAAGGAGGAAGTTTTCCCCACTTTTATTATCTACAGTGACTGAAGAAAAAAACCTGCAAACCCTTTTAAAATGGAAGGGGTTTGAAGTGAAATCCATCCAGAAACTGATGGCCAGCCTCTAAGCAGGAAGCTCTCTGTGAAATGCTGGATCCTCCCTAAGCTACAGGGCATGCTGGGAAATTGCTCAAAGGCAATAGGTAACTTATATTAGAAAAGGGATTTTACCTAATATAGAAGTGTGAAGCCTGAGGTGTGTTTTTATGTTTATTTTCTATGTGATCTGTATGTGTTTGCTCTCCCTTACTATTTCGACTTAGAATCTGTGGTTATTCTAGTAAATAATCTTTTGTTTATGCTTTCCCAAAGCAGGTCTCTGGTGTGCAAACTATGAGTAGTGTGGGTGCCAAAGTAAGATGGACTGGGAGGGGGGCTGGTTTCACACCTCTGGGGTCAACAAACCAGAGGGGAAAAGTTGGAATGTCTGGCAGTTAAGAACTCAGGGATGAGAGATTTGGGGAGACTCAGAACTGGAAGGCTGCTGGTGTCACCCTGCAAGGAGTAACCAGGCTGGTGGAAGCCAGGGTGAGACCTACTGCTTCTGGGCAGGCTACCTGTGTCAGGCATCTGAGCCACAGAAGCACAGAATTAAGGCACCTCAAGGTTACAGGGCAGGTGATGAGAGAACCCCTTACTGATCTGGGTGCTTCCCAAACTGACACACCACCCTCAATGCACATTCCCATTGGTCAGCAATCCCACCCCAATATATTTTCCTGCCCCAGGAAAATCTCCCCTAATAAAATAAATAACAATAACTATTATTATTTTATTATTATTAAAGTGAATGGGGTCCCTCTTCAGCTGCTCGGGGCCCTAAGCAATGGCTCAGTCTGCTTATGCCTAGTGACAGATCTGCAGTCGATACAATTTATCTCTTTGTATCAGGACCCCATTCAGCAAAGCACGTAAGTCCATTCCCTATTCAGCACAGAACTTAACTGCAAGCCTAAATTTAGATCATGGGCTTAACATTAGGCATATGCTTATGCGTTGCACTGAATAGGGAAGGGCTGCTGAATCAGGGCCTAAATGACCTAGTAGAGGTCACTTCCAACCTTCTGATATTATTAGAAAGTATTAGAAGAAAAATTTTTTTTTTACAGTTGATATTTGTGGAAAGCTACTTATGTTTGCCAATATGTCATCTAAAATTTACATTTAGCTTTATTCAAGTTACCAGCAAGTTTTAACAGTAAAACTACATCTTTCATTTAAATTTTTATAATATAGTTAGAGTGACTTGGGTCACCTGACCTGGGACATATTTTTGCATTGAAATTGAGACTGCATAATTGCCTCCATAAAATGTAGATATTTTGCAGAAATCCTATATTCATTCCTGCAGGCATCATAAACTTTGAGGTTCTGTCAAATATACTTTTCACATCTGCCTGAGCCTGAACAATCCAGCTATAAAAATCAATTAGCTGCAGTGGAAATGCATCTCTGTACATTCTAAATAATGCAAAGTGCCAAATGTATCTTACATAATTTCCTCTGTTGATAGCATTTTCCCACTGTTCTATTAGAGGGTTTGAAATGAAAAAACATACTCATGAATTTTCATCTCAACTATTGGTTTCCTATCAACTATTCAAAACACACACTCTGCTTCCTCAACTGCTGAGCTGGCTCATCTGGAACAAAAATGAGTTCAGCTTTTTAATTGTTTTTTACCCACACAGGCTTAGCAAACCAGTAACATACATAATGTATTATGGTCAAGCTTTCTCACTTTGAGAGGGAATCATTCCATTTCTTTATTGACTTAAAGGTATTATGCTAGTAGGTTCCAGCAGACACCTGTTTTAGACAGATTTTGCAACTCATGTTATTTTCTTGCAATTATAATGTACATTAAGAGAAAATAGCTGCAAGGAAAAAAGTGCCAGAAAGAGATCAAAGTCCATCATTACTGTTTGCAACACCTGGACAGTCAGCTAGAGATTGGGGAAATACACCAAAGTCCTGCCAATATACTCTGGGGGAAAAGTTCTCAGTTTCCATATCAAGTGATCTGTCCAATATTGTGCAAACGAATGAGAATTATTATGATTACAAGTCTAACCCCATTCATACCATGAGAAACTTTTGTTATTAATTTGTATTTTCCAAACATCAGGATTTATCTTCCATCAATGAAGAAAGGATGCATATGAATAATTCCAATTAACTCTAGTGGGGCTGTCATCCCTAAAAGGCAAGATTTAGTGAGAGTATAAAGTGGGACCAAATTCATGAAATCAAATTAGTGGGCTCAATACTTTTTCAGCAACTTTCACTGGGTCTTTTAGCATTTTTACTAGTTTACTGCCTGGTGAAAAATGTATCTGCCAGAATCCCTATTAGGAAATGGGGAACACACAACCTTTATAGGTAAAAATTCATCCAACAAGTTCTTGGAAACTATTGGAGACAATGTTTTTTTATTTCAAAAGGTGAAGAAAGCTACTAAGGGAGAGGCTGTTCTAGATTTGATTTTGACAAATAGGGAGGAACTGGTTGAGAATTTAAAAGTGGAAGGCAGCTTAGGTGAAAGTGATCATGAAATGATAGAGTTCATTATTCTAAGGAATGGTAGGAGGGAGAACAGCAAAATAAGGACAATGGATTTCAAGAAGGCAGACTTTAGCAAACTCAGGGAGTTGGTAGGTAAGATCCTATGGGAAGTAAGTATAAGGGGAAAAACAGTTAAAGAGAGTTGGCAAAGAGACATTATTAAGGTCACAAGAGAAAACTATCCCACTACATAAGAAAGACAGGAAGTATGGTAAGAGACCACTCTGGCTTAACCAGGAGATCTCCAGTGATCCGAAACTCAGAAAAGAGTCCTACAAAAAGTGGAAACTAGGTCAAACCACAAAGGATAAATATAAACAAATAACACAAGTATGTAAAGACAAAATTAGAAAGGCCAAGGCACAAAATGAGATTAAACTAGCTAGAGACATAAAGGGTAACAAGAAAACATTCTACAAATACATTAAAAGCAACAGGAAGACCAAGGACAGGGTAGGCCCATTATGCAATGAGGGGGAAAAACAATAACAGAAAATGTGGAAATGGCAGTAATGCTAAGTGACCTTTTTGTTTCAGTTTTCACCAAAAAGGCTAGCAGCAATTGGACATCTAACATAGTGAATGCCAGTGAGAATTGGTCTCAAGTATCAGAGGGGTAGCCGTGTTAGTCTGGATCTGTAAAAAGCAACAGAGAGTCCTGTGGCACCTTTAAGACTAACAGATGTATTGGAGCATAAGCTTTCGTGGGTGAAGTGGGTATTCACCCACAAAAGCTTATGCTCCAATACATCTGTTAGTCTTAAACGTGCCACAGGACTCTCTGTTGCTTTTTAGTGAGAATTGGGTAGCATTAGAGGCTAAAATAGGGAAAGAACAAGTTAAAAATTACTTAGACAAGTTAGATGTCTTCAGGTCACCAGGGCCTGATGAAATACATTCAAGAATACTCAAGGAGCTGACTGAGGAGATATCTGAGCCATTAGCGATTATCTTCAAAAATTCATGGAAAACAGGAGAGATTCCAGGGGACTGGAAAAGAGGAAATATAGTTCCGATCTGTAAAAAGGGAAATAAGGACAACTGGGGGAATTATAGACCAGTCAGCTTAACTTCAGAAAGATAATGGAGCAAACAATTAAGCAATCAATTTGCAAACACATAGAAGATAATAAGGTGATAAGTAACAGTCAGAATGGATTTATCAAGAACAAATAGTGTCAAACCAACCTAATAGCTTTCTTTGACAGGGTAACAAGCATTTTGGATGGGGAGAAGTGGACTTTAATAAGGCTTTTGATACTGTCTTGCATGATCTTCTCATAAACAAAGTAGGGAAATACAACCTAGATGGAGCTACTATAAGGTGGGTGCATAACTGGTTGGAAAACCGTTCCCATAGAGTAGTTATCAGTGGCTCACAGTCGAGCTGGAAGGGCATATCAAGTGGAGTCCCACAGGAATCTGTTCTGGGTCTGGTTCTGTTCAATATCTTCATCAGTGCTTTAGATCAGGGATCTGTAACCTTTGGCACACGTCTCACCAGGGTAAGCATTCTGGCGGGCTGGGCCGGTTTGTTTACCTGCCGCGTCCTCAGGTTCGGCTGATCGTGGTTCCCACTGGCCACAGTTCGCCATTCCAGGCCAATGGGGGCTGTGGGAAGCGGCACGGGCCGAGGGATGTGCTGGCCGCTGCTTCCCGCTGCCCCCATTGGCCTGGAATGGTGAACTGTGGCCAGTGGGAACTGCGAACAGCCGAACCTGCGGACGCGGAAGGTAAACAAACCGGCCCAGCCCGCCAGGGTGCTTACCCTAGTGTAAAAGGGTTTGCGCCGGGGCTCAACCCTTCAGGACAGGAGGGGAGCCACACCGACTCCCTACTGCACGAATTAAATAGTCCGTTAGCTCAGGACTCAGCCCCTCTGGTCCAGGGGGCTGAGGAAACCACAGTCAAGAACCCAGGCCCTCTGGAACAGGGGCTGGGCAGGCAGGCAGTCACTAAGCTCAGGCCCTTGGATGCAGGGCTGAGCACAAACAGTCAATAAGCTCAGGCCCCCTTCAGCAGGGGCTGAGCACACACAGTCTATAAGCTCTGGCCCTTGGAGGCAGGGCGGAGCACAAATAGTCAATTTAGCTCAGGTCCTCTGGAGCAGGGGCTGAGCACAAGCAGTCAATAAGCTCAGGCCCTCTGTAGCAGGGGCTGAGCAGACCAGTAGTCCCTTAGCTCTGGCCCTGGGTCAGGGTGGAGCACCAATAGTTAATTTAGCTCAGGCCCTCCGCAGCAGGGGGCTGAGCACAAGCAATCAATAAGCTCAGGCCTCTGTAGCCGGGGCTGAGCACACAGGCAGTCTAGGAGCTCTGGCCCTGGGTCAGGGCGGAGCACAATAGTTAATTTAGCTCAGGCCCTCTG
Source organism: Emys orbicularis (assembly GCF_028017835.1). Lineage (NCBI taxonomy): Eukaryota > Metazoa > Chordata > Testudines > Emydidae > Emys > Emys orbicularis. The sequence continues at coordinate 26,025,280 of NC_088685.1, read as the reverse complement.
CAACAGGGGCTGAGCTCAAGCAGTCAATAAGCTCAGGCCTCTGTAGCAGGGGCTGAGCACACAGGCAGTTTAGGAGCTCTGGCCCTGGGTCAGGGCGGAGCACAAGCAGGCAATTGGCCTAGGCAGGTAAGGGGCTCAGGTTCCTACCTGCGTTGGGTGAGGGGGAAGCCTGCCACCCGTGTGTAGGGGTGGCAGGGGGGGACACAGGCCCACCCACTCCACTGTGTCCCAGCCCGGGGCCCTAGCAGCGATTAGTGTCGCTGCCGGTCAGTGGGGTATCCTGACCGAAACACACTGCCATGGGCTCATAGGCCTCTGTAGCCTGACTGGGGTCGGCTACCCCCGGGCTACTTCCATTTTCCCCCTCAGGGCCTACCTCGTCTGTGGCATCGGCTGCGGTCCAGTCCATCAGTGGGGACTCCTCTCGGCCGGGGCTTGGCGGCAGGTCTGGTAGCTCTGTAGGGAAATCCGGCCACTGATCCTCGGGCGGTTCCTCCGGATAACAACAGGGCGGGAAGGATTCTGGCGGGGCCTCCCCTTCAGGGTTGCTGTGGGGGAGTTCCACGGGCGCCTCCCAGCGACGGGAGCGGACGGGCTCCGGCGGCTCCTCTTCGTAATGGGCTCGGGGCAGCTCCGGCCAGCTAGGGCATCCACCTCGGGCTTCCGAGGTATCCTGGCGGGGAGCTCCCGACCGCACGTCTGCTCCCTGCGGTGGCCGGCGCCTGACTGAGCTCTGGCTGCTGGCCTTTATACTTCCTGTCCCGCCCCTTGACTTCCGGGGGGCGGGGACAGGTGGCGGTGGCTCCGCCCACTTGGGTGTTTGCGCCGGGGCTCCCTCTTCAGGACAGGAGGGGAGCCACACCGACTCACTACACCTAGCGAGTCGAGAGCCAAAGGTTGCCGATCGCTGCTTTAGATAATGGCATAGAGAGTACACTTATAAAGTTGGTGGACAATACCAAGTTGTGAGGGATTGCAAGTGCTTTGGAGGATAGGATTATAATTCAAAATGATCTGGACAAACTGGAGAAATGGTCTGAAGTAAATAGGATGAAATTCAATAAGGGCAAATGCAAAGTACTCCGCTTAGGAGGGAACAATCAGTTGCACACATAAAAAATGGGAAATGACAGCCTAGAAAGGAGTATTGCTGAAAGGGATCTCAGGGTCATAGTGGATCTCAAGCTAAATATGAGTCAACAGTGTAACACTGTTGCAAAAAAGCCAAACATAATTCTGGATATATTAGCAGGAACATTGTAAGCAAGACATGAGAAGTAATTCTTCTGCTCTACTTCGCACTGATTAGTCCTCAACTGGAGTATTATGAACAATTCTGGGTGCCACATTTCAGGAAAGATGTGGACAAACTGGAGAAAATCCAGAAAAAAGCAACAAAAATGATTAAAGGTCTAGAAAACATGACCCATGAGGGAAGATTGAAAAAATTGGGTTTGTTTAGTCTGAAGAACAGAACAGAAGAGAAGAGAAGAGAAGACTGAGAGGGGACACAGTAACAGTTTTCAAGTACATAAAAGGTTATTACAAGGACTAGGGAGAAAAATTGTTCTCTTTAACCTCTGAGGATACGACAAGAGGTAATGGGCTTAAATTGCAGCAAGGGCAGTTTAGGTTGGACATTAGAAAAAAAAGTCCTAATTTTTTAATTTGCCTGGAATAAATCACCTACGGAGGTTGTAGAATCTCTGTTGTTGGAGATTTTTAAGAGTGGGTTAGACACAGAGAGATAATACTTAGTCCTGCCTTGAGTGCAGGGGCCTGGACTAAATGACCTCTCGAGGTCCCTTCCTGTCCTACGATTCTATGATTCTGTGACAATCTGTTGTGCATGGTATAGTTCCCAGAGAGGTCAAAGGGAGCTGTGCATGTCCAAGGGTAGAACTTGGGCTGATATTGTGTATAAAGCACACTGGGATCTTGGTTCATTGGATAATGCAGGAGGAACTATATAAATGTAAATTAATGTTACCATTTGTGATGTTGCACTCTATATGATTTTATGAACGTACGCTGAATATAATGTTACTAAAATATGCTTCATGCAAAAGGTCTCTTGTAAGGTATCATTACAAAGCTTATAATCTACTGAGTGTGGTCATCCTATTTGTATAAATGTATCACTCTTGTGTCTGAAACTAGAAATATGAAATATAACTCTAAGGGCCTATTGTAATTATGCAAAGTGTGGGCCATTAATGGTGGTTTGGAATCTTGATGGCTCCCATTAACCAGGACAATTTACTGTAGATGGCTCTGTTTTACCTGTAAGTCTTCCTGTATACCTGTGTGCTGGCAAGTGGGTAATGAAATCTTACAGTGACATGTGATCATGTCATCTGAACTGGAATCCATCTTTAACCTGGTGCTTTTCCATATAGAAGGGGGGGGACCCAGAGAGGGACAAAGGATTCCTGCCTTATGCAAAAGATATATAAGTGGGTGGAACAGAACAAAGAGAGGAGCCATCATGAGAAATCCCCTAGCTACCATCTGAGCTGGAACAAGGGCTGTACCAGGGGAAAGGATTGTGCCCAGACTAGGAAGGTGTCCAGTCTGTGAAAGAAACTTACTGAAACATCTCTGAGGGTGAGATTTTATCTGTATTCAGTTTTATTACTATACTAGGCTTATACTTGCGTGTTTTATTTTATTTTGCTTGGTAATTCACTTTGTTCTGTCTGCTATTACTTGGAACCACTTACATCCTACTTTCTGTATTTAATAAAATCACTTTTTACTTATTAATTAACCCAGAGTATGTATTAATACCTGGGGGGGGGGGAAACAGCTGTGCATACCTCTCTATCAGTGTTATCGAGGGCAAGCAATTTATGAGTTTACCCTGTATAAGCTCTATACAGAGCAAAACGGATTTATTTGGGGTTTAGACCCCATTAGGAGTTGCGCATCTGAGTGTTAAAGACAGGAACACTTCTGTAAGTGGCTTTCAGTTAAGTCTGCAGCTTTGGGGCATGTGGTTCAGACCCTGGGTCTGTGTTGGAGCGGACTAGCGTATCTGGCTCAAGAAGACAGGGTGCTGGAGTCCCAGGCTGGCAGGGAGAGCAGGAGCAGAAGTAGTCTTGGCACATCTGTTGGTACTTCCCAAGGGGGTTTCTGTGATCCAACCCGTCACACCATTGTTTACGATATATGTTACCTTATTATGACAATCAGATTTGTCTGATGACCTCAGCCATCATTGAGAACAGAGCTGTTGAAATTTTGTGAGTGAACAATTTTAATGTTGTAAAATGGAGTTGTGTTGTAAACAATATTTGTGCCTGACAAATGTTATTTACAATGAGTTGTGTTTACAAATATCTCTGGGCAACTGTGAAACAAAACAATTTACATTTTCAATTCAGTGTTTGAAAATCAAAATATTTTTTAAACTGTGGATTTCCATTTTCCCTCCTTTCTCTCCCCCCTTTCCTTTGCAAATGAATGATTTTTTTTTTCAATTTTTCCTTTTTTCCATTCTGTAACTTTGAAAAAAAAAAATGCAACTTGGGAAGTTTTACAGAATGGAAGTAGGAAAAAATGAACAAACAAAAAACCCCTCCAAAAACAATAAAAAAGGACATGATTCATTCTATTGTATTCAGTGCAAAAAGGGGGGGGGGAATGAGGGAAGAAAGAAAAAGGAAAATGAATATTTGTGTGAAAAATACGTAATGATTTTAAAAAAATGAAAAAAAAAATCCATTTTGAACAACTTCTAAATATCAGAAAAATTTGGCTAAATTGTTTTTCCATTTTCTACCAGCTCTATGGACCATTTTTTTCCTTTATGTGCGCACGCGCGCGCACACACACACACACACACACACACACACACACAGTCACAACCTGTGGGGGGAGGGATAGTTCAGTGGTTTGCACATTGGCCTACTAAACCCAGGGTTGTGAGCTCAATCCTTGAGGGGGCCCTTTAAGGATCTGGGGCAAAAATCTGTCTGGGGATTGGTCTTGCTTTGAGCAGCAGGTTGGACTAGATGACCTCCTGAGGTCCCTTCCAACCCTGGTATTCTATGTCTCTTCATAGTTTTGAAATATTCCATGTGCAATGTAAAGGTAAACTAATCAGCCAACTTATTCAATCAACAAAGCCAAAAAAAAAACCCTTGCATAATTAATGTTCAGCAAGCCACATTTATATTGCCAACAACTTCACTCCCATATGACACATCAGCTGTGAAAGACAGAATACAATTGCAATGTGTGGAATGTTTTAAAAGGGATCCAAATCATTAATTAAAAGACAGATCAACATGTAGGTACAGGGGAAGGAAAAGGATGTCTGACTAAGTAAGCTGTCTTGTCACTTAACAGCATAAAGATCGAAGCCTCTTGATTTGGACCTAATCCAAGAATACAGATACCATGGTTGCAATTTGGCAGAAAAAAGATAAACAGTAAAGTTAACCAGCAGAAAGAGGGGCCTTTGGCAACAAAAAGAGGGTCTTTTCTGTTCTAAAGTTTTCATAATTTGAAATGCTTTTAATTTGCATTAAAAATTAATAGGGGGCTCAATACAGATGAGAAAGTTTATGGACTTTCACCATCAAAACATATAACTCTACCTGCTATTAAGTCTACCTCATTATAATATCTTGATGGAAACCTTCATAAAGCGGGTGCTATGTTCTTTCCAGTCTCTAGGAGTAATTGATTGACTTATATTAAGTTCAGCAACGCTCCAAAAGCCACAGTATAATAATCACAGGTTCATAAATTATGCTGAAACTTGCCACCCTATTGTTTTTCTTCTAAGGTCACTTTGTGGTTACTGATTTCACGTTTTTAAGAGTGTTCATCAACTGTATATTCAAGGACTCACAATTTATACAAGTTGGGATCCCACTGAAATCAAGAATAGCCCTGTAATTAAAATTATATGTAATCCATCTATAATTACCCCATCCACTGACCCTCCTGTGAACTCAGGGTAATAAAACACTGAGCTGTGTTTGCATTGCAAGAACTGATGCATCACCGTTGAGTATGTTTTGTTTTTGAGATTTTTTTTTTGCTTAAGGCAAAAGGAAGAGAGACAGGACCCCAGCACCTGATAATGCTCCCACACCAATTTACACTGCTGTGATCCCATTCATTTAGATGGTGTGCGTTACTTTGGATTTACACCAGTGTGACTGAGAGCAGAATCAGAGCCCTGGGTTCTTTTACTGGCTGTGCTAAAGACATCCTGCATGACCATAAGCATGTTATCTCCTGAATGAAATTCACCTCATTTAGAGGGCCAATTTAAAGCCAAACGTACCACTGAAGTCTGGCTTAATCCATATTTTGAGGTTTTAAAAAATGCATAGGTATTGTTGTTATATTATTAATTTCTATCCTTGTATAATGATCTTTATAAATGATCAAATTTTGTCTAGACTGGATTTTTTGCCCCATCTTTGTTTTTAACACTTTCCCTGCCACAAAATGTTCATAGCTTGCTCTATTTCTTCAAACTTTCCCACCTAAATTCTTGTAGCTGCCATCAAAATGGCATGTTTGCTTAGGTGGAGGTATTTATCTAGTTAGTAGGCAGTGTACTGAGCAGTGTGACTCATTGACTTCTTTTTGGAGAATAATTATACAGTCTATCAATACTGCCTGTCCTGCATCCTAGAAAGTGGAAGATTCAAAGTCATGCCTAACCCCATTTTTCTTCAACATATGGTTAGCTTTTTAGTAGTTTATACTTCGTTTAATGCTTTATATATTAACCTTCTTTTTGCATTTACATCCCATGTCCCTATTTTGCTAGTCAAATAAATACACTCTTTGAATTATTAAATTCTTAGTTACCATAAAGCAGATGGGTTAAAATTAAAGCAGGTCTCAGAGTGCCTATATATTGTAATGCATATGCTGGGTCTGAATAATCTTAGGTTTCTGCCAGATGTTAATTTTTTAAACAGCGGATAAGAAATTTTATGACTGTTAGTTTGGATTTTTCATTATGAGGCATGCCAAACAAAGAAGGTGGGACTGGCTGCATACCATAACTATCTTTCCATAGTTAAGGTGGCAACCAGAGTACCTTAATACACATGATTTGACACAGCTTCTCTCATCTAAATAGTTCGTTGGTTGCAAATTTGGTGGTAGTTTCATTTACCTGCATATTTAGCTTTAGAAAAACACTTATTCCCAAGATTATTTTTTAACTTAAAACAAAATGTTATTCACAGTCTCTTTCCTCAATAACACTTTGTCAGGAAAGGAGTAAATATGACCAGACAAAGCATATATTATGTGACAGGCAATTTGTCACTATGATGAGACCATGTGAAGCAACTCAGTATGGAATAGCCTCCCTGCCACATGGCCTTGGGGAAAAACTGCAAAGATGAACCAGTCAGAGATTTCAGCCTGTTCCCTGTAGCAGCCAAAGCAGAGACATCTGGGCATTAGAGAACGTTCTACAGCGTTGCCTGGTCTTTCTCTGCTCTGTGCCAATCAGCTGTTTGCTTCAACCCTCTCCCTCTGCCTATTTCACAGTCTCTTCACCTCAGCTCAGGGCTGGTGCTACCATTAAGGCAAACTAGGCGGTTGCCTAGGGCGCTAAGATTTGGGGGCGCCAAAAAGCGGTGCCCCCAATTTTTTTTTTTACAGTGTTCCTGGGCTGCTGGTGGTGCGCTGACACATGCGGCTCAGACTCCCTCTCCCAGCGCAGCGGCCGCGCCATGCAATTATTGTCATTGCCAGCAGGGGTGGCGTGCTCGGAGAAGGGTCATAGCAGAGGTGAGCTGGGGTGGGGAGCCCTGTGGCAGCTCCCTCCCCCCGCCCTGAGACACCCCCCCACGTCAGATCCCCACCCCCCTGGCCCGGGGAGCCATGCGGCAGTTCTCCACCCCAGCTCATCTCTGCTATGCCCCCTCCCCGAGCGCGCGGTCACCGCTCCACTTCTCCCTCCTCCCAGTCTTGCAGCGCCAATCAGCTGTTTGGCGCCGCAAGCCTGGGAGGGGAGGAGAATTAAAGCGGGGACGGTGTGCTCGGGGAGGAGGCGGAGCAGAGGTGAGCTGGGGTGGGGAGCTGCCGCATGGCTCCCCCGGGGGGGGGGAGCTGCCGTGGGGGAGGGCGGGGAGCTGCCGCAGGGCTGGGGGTGGGGGGGAGGGCGCAAGGTGGAAGTTTTGCCTAGGGCGCGAAACTTCCTTGCACCGGCCCTGCCTCAGCTTCACTCCACACCTGTCCCTCTTACCCTCCTCTCTTCCCCTTCCTTCCCATCAATATCTCCTCTCCCTTCACTTTTACCATTTACCTGATTCCCTCCTAACTAAACCCAACAACAACAGAATCTAAATTTTCGGAATTAACATGATGTTTGCAACCATCACACTGTTCACTCTGCTTGTGTGTTATTCCCCTTCCTCCATCCTGTGTTTGTCTTGTCTAATTACATTGTAAGCTCTTCAGAGCGGGGACTGTCTACTACTCTGTTTTTGTACAGCGCCTAACACAATAGGACACCATTTCTGGTTGGTCCTTAGGCACTATCATAATAAATATGATGATTATTATCAATAATAAGGATTGTGCAGAACATATATAGCATGAAACATAGGACATTTGACTGGGCAGAACACCCCATGTGACATGATTTTCAATGGGATTTAATGCTGCTTCTTTTAAAAATGCATAGAATTGTCATGGTTGTGATGAAAAGATGCAGAAAAAATACCGAACACTTAACTGGTCTCTCACAGCTGCTGCTTCTGTGAATGATGGTTATGGCTTTTGAAACTGTAAGAGTGTGTGTACAAAGGAGCTGGGGAACAAAGGGTGGTGGAAACCCCAGATTACTATTAAGAAAGGTAGAGTGCTACACTGCATTATTTACCATGCTTTCTGTATGGATCTGTACAGAATTTTAACATTTCCAAAACACTACATGTACAGCTTTTGGAGAGTGTCTTCTGAAAAAATCCACCATAGTGCGGGGGGGTTGAAAATGGTATTAAGAGATGAAAAATAATTATTTTACACGGCACAACAGATCTGCAGGAAGAAAGTCAGAAATAGTACAAATAGACCCTGCAGTGTAAGCAGAGATATTATTGTTCTGAAGAAAGCCTATGACTCCTGAATCTAAGCACTGCTTTTAGCCTGATGCAATGTAATAAACTAAATGAAACTCAATAGTCTTTTTAAAAACTAAAAAATCAATTTGTGTTTACATTATTAACTGTGGCACTTGGAAAAAGACAGGACAACAGAGTTTCCTTATGTATCACACTACTACAAAAGAATTAGTGCTAATAATGAAGCACCTTTTGATCTATCAGATGCTATGGAATTGATCCATTGCAGCTGTCTTAAAACTATTCATCTGAACTGCTGAAATGAATATTGTTTTCCAAAAGGGGGAAGAGGAGAGGAACGTTACATGCGTTCCAAAATCCCCAAATATTTTTACATAACCTTAAGGTTGTAAAAGCAACTAACACCATGAGGAAAGATCTTTATATGTGGGCTCTGTTTGAGATAATTAGCTTTACTAATAAAAATGGGGGAGGGGGAAGACAATGCCTGACTTTTATGATGATAATTGAGTTCTCAGTGCTTTCTTATCTGAAAATGTTTTCTCTCTTTTGATTATCATCCTACCCAAGCTCTCACTTTGATTTACATTTTCCTTCCCACCCACCCCTTCTTGTGTTTGCATTAAGATGACCAATTCTGTTTGCTCAAGCAGCATAATTTTTTTAATTAATATATTACAGAGTGGCTATGAATGGAGAACTAGATATGTGAAAAGGGAAAACATCAGTAAACAGTGTCTTTTTAATTTCCTGATCATAGTACATCACAGTGTACCTAGTTACATCTATAGCTGATCTGAAAATATAGACAAAAGCGTAAAATACGGATAAAAAAAGAATGCAAAACATTTTCATTTCCTAGCCAGCTCTAGTTATATTGCTCTATCTTGTTATATACTGAGCCAAATCATCAGATGGTGTGAGTTGGTACAACTCCATTAACATGAAAATAATTGACATTACTGGAGCTACGCTGAGAATCTCTCTCAGGACTAGTAACTTTCAGGAAAGCAAGTTGAGGGGCAACTGCATTGAATGAAATAGGAGTGCTGACCAGGCCTACTAAGCCAGGACCTAGGTCAGCATACTACTTGCCTTGTTCTTGGCAGCAATAGCAAGGGAAGCTAGCCAGGCAGGAGTTATCTCACTATAAGGACTGGTTGGCTGGTATCCCATCTCCTAGAACTGGAAGGGACCTTGAAAGATCATGGAATCCAGCCCCCTGCCTTCACTAGCAGGACCAAGTACTGATTTTCCCCCAGATCCCTAAGTGGTTGCCTTAAGGATTGAACTCACAACCCTGGGTTTAGCAGGCCAATGCTCAAACCACTGAGCTATCCCTCCCTCATGTTTCTCATGGTATGTATGCTAGTCAGTGTAGGGGAGGCGCTGAACCTGTTGGCTGCTGGGGGTAGGTCTGTAGGAAAGGAGCTGCAGAACTGGGCAACAAACTCCAGTGCTGCTAAAACAAAACATATGTGTGTCAGTGTCACAGAATGGTGGGAATATTACAACCTTTTTATCAGGGGCACTATTTCAGATTTTGGTGGCGGGGGGGCAACTTTAACTGTGATTCCATGGGCTACACTACAGACACAAGTAGATTTAAAAAATAACCAAACACCACCATAGGTGTCATTTGATTTCTATATTTGGGTGGGCAAAGAAAAAACTTTCCATATGTACAGGTTCTTCCATGATTTTCTACTTTGGGGTTTCTTATACATAAAGAAGCATCTCTTATTAGCCATGTCAGAAATGGACACTGGACATGGATGGCGGGTTTGATCTTAGACATGAGACCATGGATGTAGGTTGCTTTTTTTCCCCCCACAGTGGTCCCTAGAATCAGTGTTTGAAGGTACCCAAAGCGGGTGGCAACAATTAGGCCAAATAATTCATTTAAATTATGCTTGTCCTAGAGCAGCAAATGAACTGAGAGAGAAAGATGAAAAAGGAGGAAAGCAGGTTGAAACCCGAAAGACCACTTTCAACATAGGTTGGTATTGCAACACTCAACCATTAACATGGCCTCTGAGTGCCTTCAAAATATGCAGATTCCCAGACTAGCATGCATGAATGTTGATATTTTAATTGGGACCACTGAATAAGCCAAAAAGTATAACCAGGGGACCGCCAGTTATGTTATCATTGCTGGAATAATTTATTTCTGGGAGTGATAATGTCCTTACCTTGATATTTATAACTCTGTCAGGGCTAAGGAAGGATGTTCTTCTGATTCAATCAGAGGTCTGCGAGTCAGAGGGTGAAATCCGGATTCCATTGAAATCAACGGGAGATGTGTCATTGACTTCAGTAAGGCTAGGATTTCACCCAGAAAGCCAGGAGACCTAGGAGATCAATTCCTGGCCCTGTGATAGACTTTCTGTGTGATTGTTTATGTCTATTGGTCTCTTTGTACCTCAGGTTTGTATCTATAAAATGGGGATAGTTATATGAGAGGAGGCTAGCACTGTTAGCCTGAATATCCCACCTTTTAATATTAATTTATTTGAATTACAGTACTGTTCAGAGGCTCTAATCAGTATGGGTGCTGTAGAGATACATATTAAAAGGCTCTAATCAGTATTGGTGCTGTAGAGATACATATTAAAAGACAGCTTCTATTTGACAAAGCCCTGGCTGGGATGATTTAGTTGGGAATTGGTCCTGCTTTGAGCAGGGGGTTGGACTAGATGACCTCCTGAGGTCCCTTCCAACCCTGATATTCTATGATTCTATGATCCTTTATGCAAAATTAAGTCAGTTAAATGTCAAGGTTCCTCAAAGTATTATCTTGCTGATTTTTATGTGGTGATGATATATTTGTACTTTATATATGGTTGTCACTTGTTCTGTCAATGCAATTTAACTTGGTTTTTAAAAAGAAAAGTCCAATAACATTCTGTCAGCAAAAGTGGCTACAAGAAGGTAGGATTTATTCATCTCATTTTTTTTGTGACTTTTTTTTCTGAAGTACAGTTGACACAAGAAACAAGATCAAAACCAGGAGAATATTGTTTGCTTTGCTACAGAGATTTAGACAAGAGACTGAGTAGGTCATAAACATGATTAATGGTAGGACCTCAGTTTTCACCTTGATCGTCAAACTCATTTATTTCCCATTACTTCTGGTGAAAGTCAAAAGCAAAACACAGAAGACATCAAGAAGACATTTTAAAAAGATATATAAAACAATTTCTTTGAGAGCTCAATCATGCCAAAACATTACTATTTTACTAAGTTATATTCAAGAAAAGGAAAAGTAATAGTCTTTTTTACTACAGAAAATTACTGTTCTTAAAAATACAGAGAAAAAAATTACTTCACTCAGGATGGTATAAACCTTCTGCCAGGTGTTGTCAGCAGCTGCAAGGGCTAGATTCAAATAACTAGGGGTCCCTCTAAGCACAGGCTCAAGCCCTCACTCAGAATTACTGGGATCCCTAAATATTTTCGCTGGGCACCCTTAGTAGATAATACTTCCCCACTCAGAAGCACTCGGTGTATGTAACAATTGAAAATTATTAGTGGGACTCAGAACACAGCATCAACTTGAGAAAAGACAGCAACAATACATCTTAATGGATGATCAGTAAAACACTCCCCATTTGGCAGCTTTGGCAGTAGTTCATTAATGCAGTTCCCCACCTGCCAGTGGGTATGTTCAATAAGCAAATGTCCTTTTACTATGTTACTTCCCCCTTTCCCAACTGTTAAACTCCACTCACGGTTTGGTATCACTGGATAGCATAGTCCTGAAGTGCTTTTGGGCAGGGCTGTCTCCAATGCTTTGGAAAGTGCTGCCTGGTCCTATCCTGAGGCTCCACCACCTAACCCAGCTGGATTTCTGCTTTATTTAATGGCTGGGTAGGAGGCCAGCTTTGCTGCCATCCACTGCAGTTTCAGGGAAGAGCCCTCTCTCAGTTCAGTTCCACTACTCAACTCAGCCAATTCTGAGCTGGTGTTTATGGTGGCTCCCAAAGTGTCAATAGAGGAATTCTGTGTAGAAAGTTTATGCAAATAAATCTCTCTCCATAACTATATTTCCCCTGTTCGCCAATAGCTTGGCAGAGATATCCTTCCCCACTGGAGTGTCTGTCCGTCTATAGTTATGGGTAAATAGCTTCTGCAAATGAAGCAGCTCTGTGGCTGTTCTTTCTTCTGATCACCAACAGTTGGAGTAGAGAGCTCCTTACCCTTAAGAGCTTCAGCCCACAGGGCTTACATCGACGTCTGTTTTGTTTGTTTGTTTTTGGACATACACATTTTTGTGATTATATATACATATATGCCAAACTTTTATTGATCCTAATAGTAGTTCATTTGCAGGCAATCAAGAGGTTGATGGATGGGAAGATGGGAGCAGTGCTCTTGGTGGGAGATGGGGATTAAGATAATTTCTGTGTTTTAATCTTGATGCACTCGTATCAGAGCTTTGGCAATGGAAAATTTTATCTGGCATATTATCTCTCTCTCTTTAAAAATGTTCTGTGGATGAATTTAATTAAAATCAATGGGAAATACCTCCACATTTTTTTCATTTGGACACATGTATCATTGTGGATCAGTATGCCCCATGTTTGTATATGGGCTAGATGTTCTGTGGGTTCCAGTCTCAGACCTGAACTTAATCTCACACTCAACATGGAAGGCCCGGGAGCTGAGGGGGAAGGGTCTCAAATCTGGGCCTGCAAAGCTGCCAGGCAGCAGCCACCTCCATGCTGCCACTAAGCAGCAGCTGTAACCAGTTTGCACTCCACTACCCATGACTTGCTGTGGACACAGGCCATGGGAAGTCCCACCTCAAGGGGTCTGATAGATAGCAATCTCATGGCTCCTGATTGCTCCCTGCCCTATATAAACCCAAGGGGCATTCCAGGAAGTGTGTAAGTAACATTGCAGATCTCCTGTAGCTGCCATGACCATTCCTGCTCTTGAACTCCTGGTTTTGACCTCACCTTGATTTGGACCTTGTGTCCTGATACAGACCTTGAGCCTCCTGATTCAGATGCTGACCCTTGGTATTGACCCTGGCCTGGAACTTGACTAGAAACTCCCCCACTACTTTCAGTCTTAGGTTTGACCATGCTCTGACCCTTGGTCCCGACTGCCCTTGTCAGGATCCTGACAGTTTGCCTGGACAACCCAAGCCTGTATCGAAGGCCTACCTTGGAGGAGCATGGAGGTAGCAGGCCACTCCTTGCCTGGCATACCCCAGAGAGTACTGGAGATGTCTAAATGGGTTGACCACTCCCAGAAGGAGCGCTCCATGCTTCAATCCCAAGTATCAGAGCTCACAACAGAGAACCAAGTTCTGCGCAGTCAATCCACCCAGCCTCATGATGAAAACATGGCACTGCAGGCCCAACTACCATTGCACACTGCAGATAAAAACGGTTACTAACCTTTCCATAACTGTTGTTCTTTGAGATGTGTTGAACATGTCCATTCTACTGTCTGTGTTTGGAGTCTATTTGAACAGGGACTGTATGACCACTCCTCCAAAATTAGCATCTTCTCTAGATCATTGAGAGATAGCCTAGTGAGAGGCAAATGTGTGTCATGGTGACCAGGTTGCTGCCTTGCAAGTGTCTAATATGGGCATCTTAGCCAGAAATGCCACAGAGGTCACTTGGGAGCTAGTTGAATGTCCCAATACTCTGTCTGGTGGCTTTGCATTAGTCAGCTGGCAACACAGGTGAATTCAAGCAGATATCCATGATGAAATACTTTGCATGGAAATAGGACTGCCCTTCATTCTGTCTGCAAATACAATGAACAATTGAGACGGAGACCTGAAAGGTTTAGTCTGTTCCAGGCCATGGGTTAGGTGGGACGGCTCCTCAAGTAGAGCCACTATGGTGACGTCTTTGAGAAAAAGAGTGCTGATATTCTACCACCAAATTGGAACTATGACTGCCTGATTGAACTGCAACCAGGGGCCAAGATGCTGTTTGGCCATATCCATGCAATGTCAAAACCTCAGCTGGCTGCCCTGAGTTCCTGTCTCCAGGGAAATCTGACCAAGGGTTTTCATACAGCCATTTCATACTGAGTTTACAATGGCAGCAGGGCACCAGGCCCACACTCAGAAGGGGTCCCAGCGTCTGGACCATGGCCCCGCCCATGTTCCTCTCTGCTCCTCCCCCCATCGCCCACTCTTCTCTGCCCTCCCCCCACCTGCCGATCACTCTTCTCTGTCCCCTCCCCCCACCTGCTGCACACTCCTCTCCGCCCCCTTCCCGCCCGTGCAAGTGCTGGGCAGGGCCTTGGAGGGAAGAGGCTGAGCGGGGGTCAGGCCTCGGGGTGGACTGCGAGTGGAGCTGGAGGGTGGGGCCACGGTCCGGGCACTGGGCCCACAAAAGGTTAATCCGACTCCATTCTTAAGATCCTTTTGGGTCTTGGATAGGGTCCTACAAGGGGTCTGGGCCCTACTTGCTCCTCCAACCCTGCTACTCAGTATTCTTTCCCTGATGATGGTCTCCCACCTTTGTGAGAGCATCTCTTTATTAAAAGCAGCTTGCAACATCTTTTTCTCTTTCTCCTCCTATTGGGTTTTTTCAATTTTCCAGTATTCATAGGCTGCTGGAAATAGAGGGTTGTTAGAACAGATAAGAGTCATTAGCAAGTCAATAGTCTTTGACTGGTAGTCCCCATTATTCCACCAGGGAATGGTTGATGACCCTGTTTCAGACTCTCAGACATTGTCTATTTTCGGCCATAAAGTGGAAGATCTAAGTCACACTGAAGGTGATCGTCAGAAATAAAGTTAATAAAATCAAATGGAATTCATAAGTTTACATAGACAGATTCCCCAAAGTGTCACATTGAGTTATTTTTATTACAAAAGTGCTGACAGTATGCTTGGCACTAGTAGAAGTGTTCCCTGCGCCAAGGAGTCTAAACTAGGAACAGACAACACAAAATGTACTGAGACTCTCATGGGAATGTTATATCACAGAGAAGTTTTAAAAACATAGTTGTTAGGTGACGGTATTTTGACTGCCACGGGTTAGTGTTTGTGGCTTTCCAGAACAAACATAGCTTTCTAAAGGATTGACAAGGCAAGAGGACAAGATTTTTTTTATTAGTACAGCTACAGTACAAACTTCCCTATACTGCCTTGCCAGTGAGCCTGAACTATGTACCACCTCTAATGGTGAAAGAGCAGCTTGTCCCCATACCCACATAGTCCTTAAACTCTACTGAGAATGCTAACCGAGGTGCCAAGTATAGCTTATTGCAGTGACTTTTGTGATATTGACACCTATTCTGTGGGAGGTGGACCAGACACCAGACACATTTAACACAGACTTCTAGGTGTGAGATTTTAGAAACCACCTATGTTTTTACCTACAGATGCCCCATTAACTTTCAATAAGACTGGTGCTTCTAAATCACTTAAGCATGTTTGAAAAATCATATTCCTACACAAAAAATAAATTAAAACAAAACAAAACTCACTTGATGGTAACAATTTCCAGTCTTTATCAACTTGGGCTGAAGTTGGACCACTGACTTTCCCCAGAGGTGAAAGGATCCCCTAAAATTTAACATTTGTTTCTCTTTTTATTCTAACCAGTTCAAATAAATTTCTTTAATCTCAATTAGTATAATAACCTAATCACTTTATATGTGAATTAGGCAAATTAATATGCACATATTCACTTTGAAGGACAGAGACTGATCTGAAAAACATGTCCATGGGTTACATGAACTCATAATATTTCCTGCGATTTTATTAACAATGTTGAGCAATTCGATGGGTTAAAGTGATACCAAGGAGGCAAAATAATTCATGAAGTATCTTCAGGTGCCAGAATCTGTGTCTTTAAAACGACAGTATTGTCACAAATGCTGAGTGTTTCTATGTGCAGTCTCATGATGATAACAACTTGTAATTATCAGTGATTAGTCAACAATTTATAATGGGGGGTGGGGGTGGGAAAACTCAAGATGAGTTCCCTTTAAATATTAATGATTCCTTTAAAAAATTGTAGCATTATGCATGCATCCATATTTAGCTTGTCCTATACATATTTTACTCAGCCAATGTCCTTCAAATCTTTCCAGTGATATCCTTTGAGGTACACATTAGTTGAATAACTATCTGCATATCAGGAACAGTAACTATACATCAGGCTGGAAAGCTAATTGTCCCTAAATCAATCAAACCACACCATAAGAAAGCAGAAAGAAAAACTTTAATAAAAACTAAAGACATATTCCCAAGTTGTATAGCAACTGTATAAAACCCCACCAGGAGAAGGAACCATATAATGACAGCATTGAAGATTAATTCAATTCCAGCAACTCTCCATTAGTTCTACCTGTGATTCACTTAAACTATTACTTAACACTTAACGCACCCTCTATAGTTCAGTGACATCTACAAGAACTAAAATTTGCCTTTCGGCCCACTATGTGTGTCTATTATTGGTTATGGAGAAGATCATTAACTGTTACCCTGAAGCAGATGTTAATGGGCTGTACTTAGATAGTGAGCCATAAGATTGGAGAGATATTCTGTAGCAATGGTAATTTTATTCCAATATATTATATTTTGCTAATTAACCTGTTTAGTACTGCTTAATATACTAGGCAGATGAAGTAAAATGTATAGTCAGCTCTTTGCCTTTGCATCTGGAACATTCTTTTCAACGTTCCTGTATTCCAACAGAATGTTGGCACTAAAAAATGCTGCTATTGAGGAGTACTAGCCAAGTCAAGCAATAATAGTTTCAAAACAATTACTCTCAAAATGAAAGTTTTCTGTTCTCTCATTCGTATATAAGAACATAAGAATGGCCATACTGACATATAGTCCTAATAGACACGTCTCTGTTAATGGAGCCTTCAAATGACACAATAAATGAAGCTTTAGGCTATTGGTTTTAGGGGCAATTAAAGACCTCTTCACATTTTTTGATGAGCATAGAACTTAACCAAACCATCCTGGCCACTGTTCCCTCTATCCAATAAAACATGTTTTCCAGTAGACAAAAAACTGGTGTGAGCTATTGCATGTATAATGGCTGAGCATGTTGACGTATAGAGTTACTGCACTATCAGCATCTTACTCACTGCTCTGTAAAATAATTTGGGACACC
Organism: Emys orbicularis; assembly: GCF_028017835.1. Classification (NCBI taxonomy): domain Eukaryota; kingdom Metazoa; phylum Chordata; order Testudines; family Emydidae; genus Emys; species Emys orbicularis. The sequence continues at coordinate 26,008,092 of NC_088685.1, read as the reverse complement.
TTGAGTATGAAAATCACGGTGTGGAAAGTAAGTTTGGGTGATACTTGGGTAGAAGAGATATTTTATTTCTTGCCTGTCTTTGCTGTATGCTTTTGTTGTATTCAGGCAACCACCTCACATTCTTTTGTATTCATCTGAGAAAATAATTTTGATATTGAAGAATTGAATTATAATGGTGAGGGATGCTGATCTTACACAGGGATGGGTGTGTTTCTTCTTTAGCCAAAATCAATACTTTTATTTAATGCCATGGTGAAATCAGCAGTGTACTCCAGGGCCAAAATCAATGACTGCTTTATTAGTCTTATTCTGTGACAGTATTATATCTATATACCATTATCTCTGTGTCTATAGAGTGCCAGTCAACATAGTATCTAGGCACTGAATACAATAATAATAATAATAATTAATGGAGATATCCCATCTCCTAGAACTGGAAGGGACCTTGAAAGGTCATCGAGTCCAGCCCCCTGCCTTCACTAGCAGGACCAAGTACTGATTTTGCCCCAGATCCCCAAGTGGCCCCCTCAAGGATTGAACTCACAGCCCTGGGTTTAGCAGGCCAATGCTCAAACCACTGAGCTATCCCTCCCCCTCCTTATTTAACAAGAACTTAAATATCAACCTTGTCCTGGATATGTCTAGTATCTTCTCCTCGACTGTTGTGTTTTTGATGTGGGAAGATGGTGATCAAATTTCCCAACCAGCATGTTTCTGAATTTATCAAGAAAAGGCTGTAGCCTAGCCTAGCAAAGGCTGAGAGGAGATATGATTGCACTCTATAAATATATCGGGGGGGGGGGGGTAAACATCAGGGAGACAGAAGAGCTATTTAAGCTAAAGGACAATTTTGGCACAAGAAGAAATAGGTATAAACCAGCCATGAATAAATCTGAAAATTAGAAGAAGGTTTCTAACCATTAGAGAACTGAGGATCTGGAACAGCTTCCCCATAGAAGTAGTTGGCAAACAACCTAACTAGTTTTAAAATGGAGCCTGATACATTAATTAATGGGATTATGTGATGGGATTGCTTGTGAAAGCAGAGGCCTGGACTTGATGACCCAGGAGATCTCTTCCCATCTTATGTTCCTAAAGAGAGATGAGTGCACTGTGCTCTGAGGAAGGCAAGGCATGAGTTGAATCTGAATTACTGTGGTAGAGAATTCTGCAGGCAGGTGCCCTTCTCTAGAACCATCCAGTCTCAAGCGCTGATTAACATCATCCTAGGTACTGACCGTTTCACCACACTTGTTAATTGCAACATTCAGATCCCCAGCTGATGTAAATGAGTATATATATATATATAAATTGTTAATATTAATAGCTTTCAGTTCCAAAACACATGGGCCCAAATCCTCAAAGGTATTTAGGGGCTTATCTGCCTCTTTACTAGCTTAACTACACCATTTAGATGTCGACATTTTCAAAACTCAGTGGCCACTTAACCCCTTAGGTGCCTAACTCCCCTAGGTGCTTAAGTTTCCACCAGCTAACATTCATAAAGCTGCCTGTGCCCTGACACCACTCCACAGCTAATGAGCAGCTCAAAGCCCTCACCCAAGCTGAAGCCCCAGAGGCCTCAAAGTGGGATTCTCAAACTAGGAGGGGGAAAGTTTATCTCGCCAGCAGGGCATGATCCTGAGGCATGTTTAGATCATGCCTAAGACCTGATATCTGCCAGCCCCTACATCAGGAGGGCCAGATGTAGGCCATCAGGTATGTTGGAGGGCAGCATAACAACCATACAAAGACAGCTACAGGCACAGGGAAACATAGGGCAAGCATGAGAGCGGTATCAAGCATGAGCAGCAGGGAAGGTTTTGGCTGCTAGTGCATAGCTACCTAAGTGGTTGACCTGGTCTGGGGGCCTATACCAGGAGAGAGTTCATGGCAGAGGAACGTGAGCAGCTGGAGGTGCCTATATCTGCTCTGCCAGCAAGTGCAACATGTGCCTATGCCCCTCTTCTCTCTCTGATCCTCCCCACCACACTCCTTAGCATTTCACTCCTGGCTAGTTAGGTAGCTCCACATTCAGCTTGCTGGCTTCTGAGTATCATTTTCTTAGGTGCTTAACTCTTCTCATGCATTGTTTGGGGAACCTAGATTGGAGCTGAGGATACCAAGAGGCCACTGTTTGGCTAGGGGTTAGGCATTGCAAAGCTGAGCAGGGCAATGCCTAAGTACCTTTGAGGATCTGGGCCATGGTCTCTAACTAATAAGAAAAGTACAGAGATATTAGCTTAACCAGTAGAGGGAAATGATAAACAGTTATACGTTAGAATCCATTCAATAGAGGGCAGTGATACGCACACATAGATAAATGCATTTAGGATAGTAAATAACATTTAAAGTGCAGTTCTCTCAGAAGTGACTATACAAATGACATTTATTTCTGCTCAGTGACTTTGCTATTTACTTCTAATGGGAGCACATCTGATATGTAGCTTTCCTAATTGCCAGCCCTGAAAACTCAAGCAGGGCTCTGAAAGTCAAATTGGGTTCTTTCCTTCGCATACATCTTCAGGTTCTCAAGCTTAATTACACCTGCAAAAATACTGTCTTCAATGGGTTTGAATAAGAGTTTAATAAATGATAGATTCTATTCCTTCTTGTGCATCATCAATCAATCTTGTTCTCTCTCTTCCCTTTGTTGGCTCTTTAGTTCTAACAGGAGGAAAAAGCAGTAAAACCTCATATCTATCAGTAAAGTCAACAGATCTGTTGTGTAAGCAGGTGCCATTTTTACAATCACTTTCCAGGCTGGAACTATACTTTAAATTAAAAAGGATAGTACATGTACCATTTTATACCTGAAAATTGCTGTAAAGATTGCTTTCATTTAATATTCTTTCATACTTAAGGCTCATATTTTAGGAGGTCAACATGGTTACTGTATTAAAAGCACTGAATTGCTTTGCTGCAATTTACTTTAATAGAACCAGAACCCTAAAGGATGTATATGGGACATAATACATGCATTAGTAAAGCAAAATAGCATCAATGAATTAAGTGGTTAGCTTAAAAAGACAATGTATAATAAATTATGTTAACAAATGCATTTTGCTTCAGGTCTGCTAAAATAAAAGGTGCTTGACCTATTCTAGTAGTTTATTCAATGGAAATTTGTTAAATGCATGGATTGTGCTTGCCAATAGGCTTATGCATTTTACCACAGTAATAACTTTGTTTCTTTAATGACAGGTTTCAGAGTAGCAGCTGTGTTAGTCTGTATCCGCAAAAAGAACAGGAGTACTTGTGGCACCTTAGAGACTAACAAATTTATTTGAGCATAAGCTTTCGTGGGCTACAGCCCACTTCTTCGGATGCATAGCGGGCTGTAGCCCATGGAAGCTTATGCTCAAATAAATTTGTTAGTCTCTAAGGTGCCACAAGTACTCCTGTTCTGTTTGTTTCTTTACTATCTCTTAGGATTTAAATGAGCTTAACATTATCAAACATGGAATAATTCAGGATACCAGGTCTTTTTTTCATTGATAATAATGCAAAAGGTGTTTATTCTGAACACTCTCTATGGTGCATCTACAGACAAAAACTTATCAATTTGACTGTATATAGTAGCCACAGTCCAGGTCTGAAATATGCAAACCTTCCATTAAAATTTTAATAGGCGTTTAGGGTGGAAATCTCCCATCAGTCCAGCAGGATTTTTTGAATACAATGAAACTATGGTCTCTTTACTGTGTGGAGTCTACACTCCCAGGGTCTGGCAGATCTGGGATTCACATAGCTCAGCAAACATTGAAGGCATGACCACTGGACCCAAGGATCCAGTCCTACTCTGTAGGAGGTGCTGAAGAGTTACAGTTGCTATTACAGATATAAGTCTGTAATAGTGGCTGATGAAGGGCTGCAAAACTGTCTAATTCCTTTCCTCAGAGGCCATGGGGTGGAGTCTATCACTTTATCCAATCTCTGTGTACTGGACCTATGGGAAGAGATTAGAGTATGAATTCCAACCTCTACATGTAGAATGGCTTCAGGATGAAGCCTTATTTTTATCCACACTGTAACAGGGTGCTGGCTAGGAGAAACAAGCCAGGCCCCTGTTAGCCCTGTTCCAGAGGAAGAAGGGTATTAGTTGGGCTGGCTGAGGGGTCATGCCCTAATTACCAGAGTGGATCCACCTGCAGGCCTGGATAGCCAGCCTGCCCTATAAAGCTGGCTAAGAGACAGTAAGCAGGTGGAGACAGGAAAGGGAGGAATGTGGGCTCTCGATCCCTGCTGGCTGGGAAGTTAAGAGTTTCCCAGAGTGTTGGTCTCTGTAAATACTTGTAAATAATAGGTGGTGGGAAGGAACACAAACAATAGAAAGACACGGGTGCTGCACTTCAGTTGGTCTCTGACTGCGTTTGTGGAGGGGCCGGGAGCAGGCACTGCTACACACACCAAGCTAGTGTGTAGAGTCTGGGATTCCTAGTTCCTCCTGTGTAACTTTATATCACTGATTATTATACTTACTTCTCCACTGATTTTAAAGGGGAGTTCACTGATTATTATACTGACATCTCCACTGATTTTAAAGAGGAGTTCTGCTTAAAAAACCACAGGGAAATTATTTTGAAATAATGGAATTATACTGACATGCATTGTTCTCACAGAGTTTGTATCATACCAAACAGAGTTTGCTGTTATAAACTAATATTGTTGATATTACCATAATGCCTAAGTCCTCAACTGAGATTAGGGCCCCATTGTGTTAAGCACTGTACACACACACATAAAAAAGACAGTCCCTGCCCCAAAGAGTATACAATCCAAACAGACAAGGTGGAAAAAAGGTGACAGAGAGGTGAAGTGACTTGCCAAGAGGCACCAAGCAGAGCTGCAAATGGAAACAGTCTTCTGACTCCTAGTTAGATGCTCTATCCATTGGGCCACACTGTTCAAGTTTCTCTTCCATGGGTTTTGTTACATAATGATGATGAACTACTCTCCAGTCCCTCAGTTACTAAAGATCATGTTAAGCAACATCTACTATGGATAAACATTTTTAAATCAACAGGCTGAAGTGTCTTACACCGAAGAGTCCTAAACAATTTGACTGGGAAGATCTCTGGAATACTGGGGAAATTCCAGAAGACTGGAAGAGTGTTAATGTTGTGCCAATATTCAGAAAGTACAAGTGGGACTAATCATGTCACTTTATACCAGTTAGCCTGACATCAGCCCCAGGCAAAATACTAGAAAAGCCAATATGGGATTCAAACTGATAAAAAAATTAAAAAGATGGAAATATAATTAATGGAAATCAACATGGTTTTATGGAAAATATTTCTTGTCAAACAAAACAGATTTAATTTTTTCATGAAATAACTGTAGTAGGAAGAGAGCCGAGCCTAAGACATAAGCCCTTGTATCAGAGGCTTGGTCTGAGGCCTGAGGCCTGAATTAAAGTAGTGGTCAAAACTTTGTTGTAATAAAGTAAAGAAGCAAAGTTAGCAGAAGTCAGGCTCTGCCTGCTTGCAAGCTCACAGAACCTGGCAAGAACAGGGCTGGTATTGCAAAAATACACACATTCCTAAGGAAGGTGAAAGGCAGGCACAGGACACTCACGCAAACACATTCCAGAAGGATGTTACCAGAACACGCCGATACCAAGTATGGTACAAACACTCCCGCAAAGGCAATGAGAACACACTGTCCCCTCCTAAAGATGAGGTCAGAATGACAGTGTGATGGATAGAGATGTTCTGATCGAACCAACGTGTACAAGGTAATTGGTGGTAACACCCCATGTTCAGGGGCAGTAACTATGTCAGAGGGGCAATATGTGACTTGTTTGTATTGGTGTATAAAATGGAGTCTCAAAGGGAGTGTCTTTGGCCAGCCTTGGGTGGAAAGTCCCACCATTCACTGAGCTGCGTCCGTTGTCACAGGTAGCCATGTCTCAGTATCCCCAAAGTGTCTGCCGGGTGCTATTACCATGCTTCAGTGACAATAAACCTGGGTGGGTGCCTTCATACTTTAATGGAGGTTGTGGTCATTGAGTGGTTCGCTCGAGGTCTGTTGTGCCAGCTATCTGCGAAAAGCAGGGTCGGCACACAGAGAGAACACACACACACAGCCAAACATCTGACGGCACTGGTGACCCCCCGACTGCTAATCCAGTAAGTAAGTGAGCTTTCCTCTGTAGGAATCGCAATCTAACATGGCAGAAAACTACATGCTAGGGAACCCCCTCACACCAAGCCTCTGATACAAGGGCTTATATCTAAGGCTCGGCTCTCTTCCTACTACAATAACAACTTTGTTATGTGTGGCTTGTCCAAGCAATGTATGTATGTAGGTGCAACATCAGTAGAACTTCTAGTGATAAACAAATGAACTATCATGGGAGTGCATCAGTGATCAGCATTGATTCCTTTTTTGTTTATCCTCATCCTGGATAGCCTCACAAGAAACAGAAGGAAGCACCTTGGTGCATATTGTTTGTAGACAATATTCTATGCAGCAAGGAGAAAGAGAGTCTAGAAGAGGATCTTGATAAATGGAGAGATGTGTTGGAGAGACATGGGCTCAAAATAAGCAGAGGAAAAACCGACTGTATAATGTGTAATTTCAATAAAGTGAACACTGAAGAATTATCCTAGAAACTAGATGGGCAAACAATACTGAAAATGCCAAGTGTCAAGTTCCATAATTCAGGAAAATGGAAGATGAAATTAGAAATAGGATAATAAATGCCTGGCTTGAATGGAGAGAAATGAATGGTGTCGTATGTGACAGGATGATCCCAGTAAGATTAAAAGGGAAAGTGTATAAAATGGTGGTCCATCCAGCTTCAATGTATGGCACTGAGTGTTGGGCAGCCAAGAAATAAGAGTAAATGATCTGTTCCACAGAAATGCGAGTGTTGAGATGGATGAGCGGTGTAAGCAAGAAAGACCATGTGAGACATGTGTATATTAGAGACATGCTGAAAGTAACACTCAAGCAAAACAAAAAAAAATGATGGTGTGCCAGGTCACATGGTTTGTTCATGTAAAGCACAGTCCTGACAACTATGTGGGTAAGAGTCCAACAGATCAAGATTGAAGGAAAATTATAGAGAAGCAGATGCAAGAAGTGGTGTGATGTCATAAATGAAGACATCAGCATGAGGTTTGATATAGGCTATGACACTGAATAGAGCACTTTGGAGGGAGACCACCTGTAGAGTGGACCCCACTTGATAGGATTAACCCAAGGAAGAAGAAGAAAAAGGTTCGTTGATAAAGGTAACTGTAGATATAATATACTTAGATTTTTGTAAGGCGTTTGACATAGAATTGCACAACATTCTGATTACAGTACACAACATCAATAAAGCACATATTAAATAGCTTAAGAACTGTCTAATGAACAGATTTATTTTGAGATATTTAAAGAGCTTGATCAGTTTAGTTTATAAAAAGAAGGTTGAGAAGTGACTTGATTACACTGTATAAGTACCTTCATGAGGAGAAAAATATCAGGTACTAAAGGGCTTTAGCATCTAGCAGAGAAAGGAATAACAAGAACCAAAGGCTGGAAGTTAAAAGCAGACAAATTCAAATAAAAATAAATAAGGCACTTTTTTTTAAAGTGAGGGTGAGCATTGGCCTGCTAAACCCAGGGTTATGAGTTCAATCCTTGAGGGTGCCATTTAGGGATCTGGGGCAAAAATCTGTCTGGGATTGGTCCTGCTTTGAGCAGGGGGTTGGACTAGATGACCTGTCCCTTCCAATCCTGATAATCTATGATTCTATTAAATAAATTTTGGGGAGGGATAGCTCAGTGGTTTGAGCATTGGCCTGCTAAACCCAGGGTTGTAAGCTCAATCTTTGAGGGGGCCACTTAGGGATCTGAGGCAAAATCAGTACTTGGTCCTGCTAGTGAAAGCAGGGGGCTGGACTTGATGACCTTTCAGGGTCCCTTCCAGTTCTATGAGATAGGTATATCTCCATATATTATAAAATGGTCCATTCTCCATTTCTTCTTGTCTTCACATCAAGACTGGATCCCTTTATGGAAGAGGTGGTTTAATCAAACAAGTTACTGGGCATAATATGGTAGCAACTAGGTGAAATTCTATAACCCGTGTTATGCGGAAGTCCGACAAGATAATCCAATGGTCTCTTCTGCCCTTAAAATCTATGAATCTGAAATATTGGCCATACCCTGAAAAACTCCTGGGAATTGCACTGGTGTAGTTGAGGGCAGACTTGGGACCTGACTATTTAAATTAATGAATTTTGTGGACATTTATCATTATATATCCATTTTCTTCTAAATTGTCTCATTTTCCTTGTTTTTTAAAAGAATATCTTAGAGTACTTCATATTTTATAGATTTTTTTTCAGGTAAAATACCAATATTAAGTCAAATCAACATTTTACTCACTTCACACAGTTTTCACAATATGATGTCCTTTTCCATCAGTACGAAAGCTGGCTAATTCTTTTCAGGCTCAGAGTTGAGGGCAAGAACCCAGTGCAAACTGGGAGAGTTAGTGAAATGGCTGCATTGCAAATGCATCAAACGTGTGTTTCTATTTGTGTACATACTAACAGTATCTCTATTTTAAGTTGTAAAACAATTTCTATCAGATTTGTTATAAAAATGAATCTGTTAATAAATAAAATGCTTAAAGAACTATTTCTAGAGACATGCAAGAGGAAGGGAAATCTTTCCCCTCCTAAAAGAATGATGTAAAAATAAAAATTCCATTCTCTGTCAAACCAGAATTAATATCCAGTGGGTTTAATTAGTGAACAATGGAGAGACATTAGCAAATTAGAAGAGATATGAGAGATTGTAGTATGTTGAGTTTCTTCATTTACAAGATCCCCTTGATCAAGTGGATTGCTAGGAAACATGGTGTTCCTTCCAACTCCTCTGCATTTTTCACGGTACTTCTGGGGACTGGGGCACATGGTGAGCCTGTACTTTTTCTGACTAGCATTTAATCAGCCCCAACATTTTAACTTCTAACGTTAGTCTGTAATTATCTTTTTATAATGGCCTCCCTTGCTTGACCCTCTGGATTAAAAGGTGTATAAATCAAAGGAATTAAATTACAAATAAAATAAAAAGACTGCTTGTGAGACACTACAGGCTTTGCACCAGTCATTGCTGCTTTCATTTCCCTCTCCCCTTAACACAGCAGCTCCAAGGAACAGCACCGTTAAAAGTTATAAATGAATGAATTTATTCCATAACACAAAACAGAAGGAATTCATGAAAAAAGTAAAAGAGGGAAGTAAAAGTGATAACAGGGACTGGATATCTGATTTGGAGATACAAGTCAAAAGCATGACTACCAAAGTCTGTAATCAATGTGCACTCAGAATCAAAAATCAACTTTTTAAGCAATACGTTACTTGGCTTACTCAACTGAAGGAGGATAAAATTTGCATATAATACATTCCAAGTTGGATTCCTTATTAGGTGAATTCAGACATGAAGTAATTTTTGAAAGGTAATACCCCCCCCCCCCCATTCCTCTAGCTAGGGTGGGTGCTAATTACTGTGGTAATGACAGATGTTTTTTCATTTGCCAAGTCAGGTACCTTTAACTCCACCCTATGCGTATAGGAATGACATTGACATCATGCAAGGCCTCACACCCTCTAGGAAGCTGAGGTTATTTGCTGTATTCTGAGACATCCATAATGGAAGAATCAGATGGGATTCATATTTCTACCCAATGATGTGCACAAAAGATGATAATCATTTTCTGGATTTTTACTAAGTGTTCACATTTTGGAAGATGGACCTTGAGTTTCTATTTCTTGTTTTGTCACAGTCAGAAGGGTATTTTATTTTGCCTCTTAGGTTTTTAATTCCTTCACACCACTAGACAGCTACCATAAAATGGCAAATTTTGTCTCCAGATGCACACTCTTAGCTCTCATTGATTTTAGTGGACGTCTTGAACAATATATCTGAGTACATCCGAAGGCAGAATGTATCCTATTCTGTGTAAGGAGTACATTTAAAAATGTTTCATAATTGGGAAAACTTGTATTTACATTTTATGGAGTGGTATAGTTCCATCGTTAGAGTTGAAGCTAGTGATAAATCCAATCTGATACACATGTGCTCTCCCCCCCGCATATATATATATAGACTTTGAGGTGGTATCCATGTGGTATATTGTAGAGCCATTTGAAAAACTACAGGACCCTGTGATAAATGAATTTCACATGCATCTTTGACCAGCTCATCTGCTCTCTGTCCATTAGCTTATCTCTATTAAAGCTTCCAACATTCCGCAGCTAAGCCTCTTTTAACTTTTTTTTTTAACTCTTCATAAATGTAGTACCTTAGCCCCAAATGAACAGCTAAACCCCAGCCTGCTGCACTGTTTCGGAGCCCAGCAGCTGTTGAAGTCCACCTTCTTTCTGCTGGTACCTGCCCTGCCCGAGTCTGGGTTTGAAGAGAGCGCGCTGGGTGGGAGCTTGCTGCCTATTCCCCCAAAATACCTATCCCCATAGCCACATCCACACCACAGCTCTCTGTAGTGCTTCCGAAGTGTTTAGAACCATTACTCTTGGATGCTGACTACGTTCTCATAAGGGAAGATGCTCAGTGTTACTTTTAAGACCTGAAGGGGTAGTCCTTACTCAGGCAAACTGCCATTGGCATCAATGGAATCTTGCTTATCAACTTCAGCACCGGTCTGAAGATTTAGCCACTCTCTGATTATATATCATAAATTTCACTCTATGATGCCTCAAGTATTGTTTTGATTTATACCCTGTATGTGCTCTGCTCTTTGTCCTTATTTTTAGGCTCTCACACTTGATTTGGTGGAATTAAAGCTCATTACAATATAAAGTGCAACACAAATGAAAAAGTGACTGAAATAGTTTGCACGTTAAAGGCCCAAACCCTGCTCCCACTGAAGTCAGAGGAAAAAGGAAAGATAAAACTCTAACTGTGCCACACTGTAACTTTTCCAAAAATTGAGTAAGTTTTTAAATGTTACAATGGGGAGAAAAAACAAAAAAAAGACATAATTTATTCTATTATAGGCAGTGGGGAAAAAAGGGGAGAAATAGGAGAAAAACAAAATAAGATTTTGAACTGTTTCAAAAAATATTTAATGAAACATTTTGAAAAAAAAACAAAGCAAAAAGTTGTTCAATTTCTGAACAAACATGATTTTGACATTTGGAAATGTGTTGTGAAACAGTTTTCTTTCATTCTCTCTTTTATGAGCTGTAATCTTGAGCAAGTCATTTAATCTTTTTGTGTTTCTATTTCCCCGTCTATAACTGTGAGATAATAAACCTTGACATGCTTATCTCCCCAGGTGTTGTGAGGCTTAATTAAATTAATTGATCTTTACAAAGCACTTTGAGATACTTGGATGGAGGGCTCGATCCCTGATAACTGCCATACATTGCAATTATTTATTGTTACAAAAATATGAAAAAAATCAAGTCCTTGTTGTACATCCCAAACCATCAAGTTATAGACCACTCTCAGTTCTGCTTTTCCTTTTTTCAACCTTTATACATACATATTGCTTACATACAGATTTATTTTCTCTACCTTTATTTGATTGCTCTCAGAGAAAGAAAAGTAAATTTTTTTTTGCATTACTGCTGAGCCAATGGATGCAAGAGTCCAAGATACAGAAGCCTAGTCACTATGATGCTAAAAGACATTCTCCAACAGCAATTCTACTCCAGTGTTCTGGCTTTATGCAAACTTTGATACCCCAGATGACCTCAAGAGGGCATTCTAGGAATAGTGTTGTCCTAGAACATCCAGGTTCTTCAGCACTTGACACTATGCTGGAGTTGGAAGCATCTATCCCAGAGGTGGGCAAACTACGGCCCGTGGGCCATATCCGGCCCGCAGGACCGTCCTGCCTGGCCCCCGAGCTCCTGGCCTGGGAGGCTCGCCCCCTGCCCCTGTCCTGCTGTCCCCCCTCCCCTGCAGCCTTAGCTCGCTCACTCCGCCGCAGGCGAAATGCTCTGGGCGGCGGGGCTGTGAGCTCCTGGGGCAGCGCAGCTGCAAAGCCCGGCCTGACCCGGTGCTCTGTGCTGCACAGCGTGGCTGTAGTGCCACCAGCCACCGGTGCTCCAGGAAGCGCAGTCAGGGAGCAGGGGGGGTTAGAGGGCAGGGGAGTTTGAGGTGGTGGTCAGGGGGCGGGGGTGTGGATAGGGGTCGGGGCGGTTGGGGGGGAACAGGGGGTTGAATGGGGGCAGGGGTCCCGGGGGGGGGCAGTCAGGAAGGAGGGGGTGGGTTGGATGGGGCAGCAGGGGGCAGTCAGGGGCAGGGGTTCTGGGGGCAGTCAGGGGACAGGGAGGAGGGGTGGTTGGATGGGGCAGAGGTTCTGGGGAGCCGTCAGGAATGAGAGGAGGGGTTGGATGGGGTGGCGGAGGTCCGGGGGCGGTCAGGGGACAGGGAGTGGGGGTGTGTGGATGGGTCAGAGGTCCCAGGGGGAGGTCAGGGACGGGGGGGTTGGATGGGGCAGGAGTCCTGGGAGGGAGACAGATAGGAGGTGGGGGCCGGGCCACGACCCCCTCCCCTAACCGTCCCTCCATACAATTTACGAAACCCGATGCGGCCCTCAGGCCAAAAAGTTTGCCCGCCCCTGATCTATTCTGAGAGATGTTCCTACACTTTATATGGTTCTATGAGATCAATGATAGAAAAGGAATGCCTTGCAATCAGGTGGGTGATGGTTGCCCATTGAACTAATTACCTGCTGGGGGTTCCTTTCGCCCATCACTCTTTTCACTGGCTGCACCTCATAAAGGATTTAAATCTTCAGTTGACATGGCGGGATCTTAAACTGCTACTTTACACTTTCCAAGGTCAACACTGCCTAGGGAAGCAGCACCTGTATGCAGGCTTCTTCTCCCAAGAGATGGGGATATCAGTATCAACAAAGATCAGCCCATGGGCCCTGCTTTGAATGTTATGTGATGGAACTTACAGTCCTTTTGGTGACCCTTAGACGTGATCCAGGCCACAGACAGTGATCTGGAGTGTTTTGGGTTAATTCCCAGAGAGTTTTGAGTCAGCTCAGGGAAGCACACTTAGCAGAGAGCTAATTAGGTGCTGCCTAATTAAACTCTGCTCCTTAAAAAGAGGCTGGGTACTCTCTTGGGACAGAAAAGTGCCGGGGATGTGGGTGCCCCCAGAAGTCTTGGCACCACATGAGTGAGTGCAGCAACAGTGTGGATACAGCAGCTTGAGTGTTATTTCACAGTGTAGCTGCTCTCCTGAGCTGGGGTAAAGTAGGTAACTTGAGTTAAAATATACCCTCAACCTGCCTCTCCTGAGAACCCTGTTTCTTCAGGTGCTCAGACTCTGTCCCTGCCATATCTTCAGATACAATTGGATCGCTTTGTTACTTTGTCACGTGCATAGAGATTATGATAGATGAGCAAATCAGATACTTTTATTGAATAATCACACAATGATTATGCATATTAAGATACTAAGACCCACTATGCAAGAAATTACATGAGTGGGGGTCTGGGGTGCAACCACAATTTTCCTTAGGAAGGTGCCCAGAGTGCTCTCTCTCTGGTCCTGCACCCAGCCCTACATACTCCCCACCAGCTGCCCTCACATCCAACTCTGAGCAACCCTACTGCTGCTCCCCAGACCAAGTCCTGAGCTCTCACACTGCTTTTGTACCAGGACCCTTGCTCTCCCTCCTTCACCCAGCTCCACATTCACTCCCCTCCTGTTGCCCCAGATCCAGACCTTTTCCCCACATTGGCCCGCACCCAGCTCCGAACTCTCCCACCCTGCACCAGTCCCGCAGTCTCACTGTCTCACACCCAGCCCCAAACTCTTACCCAGAGCGGTGGTCAGGCTGAAGAGCACCATCTGCACCGAGGCCCAGGCAGTTCTGCATCCTCCTTCTGCATCCCTGCTTCCCCAGTTCAGATCCAGTCCTCCCACATCCTGGGGACTGAGGGTTTCTCTCCTTCACTTCTCCCCAGCGACGGGGGTGCCTGGTGTCCATGAGTGCCATAAGGACTGCAAAAGTCACACTGCAAACTGCACACTCGGTTGTAACATCACTCAGATTTGGCCCATCCCCCCTCAGTCATGTCTGCAGGGAAGGGGCTCTTCTGTAAGACCATCCACCTCTGGTCAGTGGACAAGAGGGGTTGGTGGGCCTACTAGACCCCATAGGGGGAAAAACTACAGATTTGCTACAGTAACTGTACAGCAACCTAGTGTTCTCATTTATCTGACAGAATTCAATTTCAGTGCAGTACTGCAGTGTTTATTCCTGACAGTAATTATATGGAGAGGTGCCTATGAAAATATGTAATTCCTGTAATTAATAGTAAACAGTTCATAAAAATTAATGATATACAATGAGAGAAGGGAAGATGCTTAATTATCTTTTAGTAGAAACAAGAGACACAGAACTTGTAGCACAAGTTTCCTGTTGGTCTGCTCACAATCAGGATATCATCATTTTCCCATGTATTTCCACTACTACAATTTTAGTGCATACCGTTCTCTAGGGTGGTGGACCCAATCACCCGCCTGGGATAAACAGACAGCCATATCCAGTTCAGTTTGTAGCCCTTTCCTCAGGGCTCAGTTTATTCCACCAAAAGGAAATGTGGAATAACTATATATACAATTTTGTCATAGTAAAATTATGCATAATTAACAGCACCGTCCTGGTAAAAAATAGATAATTTCACACTATGGTCACAGCAATCTTGTGCACCCTGCTGCTGCACACTAACAGTTCATTAGTTTGCTTTGATCTAGTCCTCTTGGAAACTGTACTAGACCAAAACAAACTAGCAAACTGTAAATGCTCAGCAGCAGTGTCCATACAGTTTATTAGTTCACTTTGATTTACTGCCAATCATTAACAGTTTGATAGCTTGCTTTGAACTAGTCCTCTTTGAAATGTCCTCTTTATCTTACAGTCCTCATTATCTTGACTGAGGTCTGTTCAACACCTAAAAAAACCACAGGTTGACCTAGCTACATCGCTCAGGGCTGTAAGAAGTTTTGGGTCCTATTTGTGCGATGTAGTTAGGTCGATATAACCCCTACTGTAGCTGCAGCTAGATCAATGGAAGAATTCTTCCCTCAATCTAGCTACCATCTCTCACTGAGATGGATTACCTACATTGGTGGAAAAACCTTATTGCTATTGTAGTGTAGACATACCCTGGGACTGTGGGACCCTCTGGCCTTTCATAGCTAAAGGGTCTGGTCTCCCTCCAGCCTCAGGGGTCTACAAAGCCTGCTTGCCATCTCACAGCCTTGTGTTGCTGCTACAGGAGAGCATACTCTGAGCCCTCTTCTGGTCCCAGGCTCACTTATGGAGCTGAGGACCTCATTTATATCTTCCAGCTGGGAATCAGACCCAATCACTAGATGCTTATTCCCAGCACCTGCCTGCTGGGTTTCTCTTCAGAACTGGGATGGATGTTTCCTGGCCCACTTGTCCCTTAAGAGACAGACTGTTACACATTCACTGCAGTATTTCAAGCTATTATATCTAGTTATAAATTTGTGAGCAAAATGTAAAATTTCTGAAAGTAAATCTTCATTTTAAGGTATTTATTTATGTATAATATGTAAAACATTTTGGATACCAATTAAGTTAGAATAGAAATTCTTATGGATTAACAGGTTACTACAGTGTGAGCAGAATATAAATATATAGGTAGATAAATAGATAAGAAACCCAGCTAGGAGTATACTGACTTTTATGAGCTAGGAGAAAATAAGGTTGCATGAGAGTATTGAAGCTGGACACTGAGTATATACTAATATGGCAATGAGTACAGCACAGCAGAATTCAATATCATACATGGGAATAAGGAAACAAATGTGAAATTTCAAATGCTGAATGTCAGAATAAATGTCTTTGCCAGGATGTGAGTTTTAGTAATTGGCTTAAGATAGGTATTTGAACCAGAAACCTGATTCTAAGGGTTACACTTAAGCAGTGGGGACCGGAAACAAACCAAACGCAGAAAACAACCTAAACAAAGCAACAGAACTCTAATTTTCAATACTTGCAAAAGAACTCTCACAGTATACAGATCAAGAATTACCAGTAAGAGACTTAAAGAGCTCAATCTGTTTAGTTTATAAAAAGTAAGTTCAAGAGGTGACTTGATTATCATGTGTAAGTATATTCACAGGGAGAAAATATCAGTTACCAAAGGGCATTTTTAGTCTAGCAGAGAAAAGCATAACAAGAACCCATGTCTGGAAGTTAAAGCAGATAGATTCAAATCAGAAATAAGACAATTTTTAATAGTGAGGATGATCAACCTCTGGAACAAACGATCATGGGGAGTGGTGGACTCCCCATATCTTGATGTCTTAAAATCAAGTGTGGATGCCTTTCTGGAAGACATGCATTTCAGTCAAACACAAGTTATTGAGCTCAATATAGGAGTAACTAGGCAAAATTCTATGTTTGATGAGACCTATTTTTTGTAAACGCATGTTGACTGGCACCAATTATATTCCCATCCTTTCATTCTTTATTGATTTAATTCAGTGTCAGCTTTTCAATCATTTTCCCCAGGACTGATGTCAGCCTAACCGGCCCGTAATGACCTCAGTCATACTGCTCGCCCTTTTCGATTATTGGCACAACATTAGCTCCATTACCATCTTTTGGACTTTCTTCGGTATTCCAAGAGTTATTTAAAAACTAACATAGGAAGGCCAGAGATCTCCTCAGCCAACTCTCTTGGGATTCTTGGGTGCAAATTATCCAGGCCTGTTGATTTAAAAATGTTTATCTCTAGTAGATGCTGTTTAAAATCCTGCTTAGTTACTGAAGGATTGCAAACTAGTGCCTCCTGTGATATAAGTACATCATCCTGCTTCATTCCAAATAGTGAAAAGAAATATTTATTGAATACTTCTGTCTTTTCTTCATCATTAATAGCAATTTTACCATCTCCATCTAATCATGGGCCTCTATTATTGTTAGTATTTTCTTTTCTTTTTTTTGTTCCTGATATACTTTAAAAACTCTATACTACTTTTTGCCCTGGCAAGGATGATTTTTCCTCTGATATCTTTAGCTTTCCTTATCAATTTTCTACACTTTGTAATGTCTAATTTATATTGACTGCTGTCAGCTTCCCTTTTTTCTTTTGTTACATATTTTTAAAATTTTCTAATAGCAGCTTTCATTTCTCCTCTTAACTAGGTGGGGTTTTACCCAAAGTTATCTTCTTTCTTTATTGTGAATCTGTGGCTTTTTAGCCATCTAATAAAATCTTCTTAAACAATGCCCAATTTTCATTCAAACTTTTCTGTCTACAGTTTTCCTTCCAATCAGATTTGCTGATAATTTCCCTCAGCTTTGTGAAATTAGCCCTTTTGCAGCACTAGGTTATATATTAGTGGTTGGAACTATCCTCAGTTTTGAGAGTTCACTGGAAGTTTGGCAGTAAAATTTTTCCATGCTCATTCAAACTTAGGCTGGTGCAATGAGATTTCCAACAAGAGTTGTGGTAAGTAGTAAGTGTGAGGTTATTTTTTATGGTGTCAGTGTCTGCCCATTGGAAACAGGATTGAAATCTCAACAATTCATTTCAATTTGGACAATCATCAGCTAGCAGAGATTTGAAGGTAATTTATGAACTGGGCTGATTCAAGTTGCTGACCTAGTGTTGCAAGGTACTCGCAGTCTCCAGATCATCAAGTTCCCTGTTTCATTTACTCACTTACTTCAATGACAGAGAAGATGGATGGCATCTGGCTGAAGATGTACATTCTACCTAACGCAGCAAGTGTCTTTTTAACATTGGGTAACATTTTCTCTATGCAGGTGAGTTGACAGATCATTGTCACCAGGATCACTACAAGAGCTCTTGTATGGGCAGCATCAAACACCTCTTTCAGTGCTTATGGATTACACATTGTGCATGTTCTTAGTTAATTTTTCATAAATTTCTAAAGCTAGAGGGATGCATTATGAGCATCTATTCTGACATACATAACACAGGCTCTGAACAGCATATGGAAAAAAATGAATTATTCTGGCCATATTGGAATGATATCCCTTTATAAAAGCACAGAAGGGGCCAAATGCCAGTGGGTCAGATCCTCAGCTAATGTAAATTGGTGCAGATCCATTGATTTCAAAGTCACTCTGCTGATTTGAGGCTCTAACCCAGAGATTTTTCTCCTCCTGCTTCATTTCATGACATGAATCCTGACAATGCAACTACAGCCTTTATGAGCTTATGACTTTAGCAAAACAGGTGAGATGTAGACATCTATTAATTTGTTGGGTTCTTTGAATTCCACCACTAGCCTGATTCTCCACTGCCTTGCACCTTGCATAGTCATTTATTTATGTATTGAACTCTACCTAATTAGAATTCTTCATTCCATTGCTCTAATTAGAGCTTTTGCACCCATTTGATGTTCACTTTATACAGTTTGCAAGTGACTAGACAAGGTGCATGGCAGCAAAGAATCAGGCCCCTAATTTTTAGACAAGCTCAGATATAAACATCTCTTTGTGTGAAGGGGTTGTCCTAAAAAGAATTGCAAGTAGATTAATCACAAAACTATGAATGAAAAACATTCTGGGAGATTGTTATTTCATTAATCAAGTCCTTAATGTTAATTTACCATTGTATATAGCAGGCAGCACTAGTTTTTCGACAGATTCTGGGACCAACTCTAGGTGCAGATTTGGCTTTTAGGAGGCCCTTGGCTGGCCAGGCTGAGCATATTTCAAGAAAGTAAACAACATATTCATTTTTTAATCAGCCAGTTCATCTGGGGTTTGGGAGTAATAGACAGGTTTTCAATAGAGCTGCCTCTAAACACAGCTGCAGAATCCAAATCTCTTATATAATAAAGCTGTCTAGTTTATGGCGTCATATATCAATGCTGTTCTGATGACCAAATCTGTTAGAAACACAGAATGAAATAATATTTTTGTGGTTTAGCAAAAAAGCATTGCTATCATTCAATCTGTTAAGGTAAACTGTAAATCATTAACTGTAAATTTTGCATAAGGACTATAGCCCCCAAATTCAGAAGTAGGTAGAATTATAAGACTAAAAAGGTAAATATGGTTTTATTTTTTCCCCAGTCACTTATTTATTTTACAAAAGATATTACAAGAATCACAAATACATTAGGAAAATCAAAGCCAATGACAGTTAATATTTTGATTGTGTCATTTGTTTTCCTCTCCTGACTGCCCTAACTGAAACAATGTGTATTTCTCCCCCTATTTTATCCAGACTCACCAGCAGATGCAAATGAATTGTGAAAATAAGATAGAGCAACTTAACAGGGAAAAAAATCCTCATGTCATGTTTTTTGCTGCCCCAAGCACGGCAGTCAGGCAGCCTACAGCCAGGGCCGGCTCCAGGCACCAGCTCGTCAAGCAGGTGCTTGGGGAGGCCACTCCGGAGAGGGGTGGCACGTCCAGCTATTCGGTGGTAATTCGGCGGACGGTCCCTCACTCCGGCTCGGAGCGTAGGACCTCCCGCCGAATTGCCGCCGCAGATCGCGATCGCGGCTTTTTTTTTTTTTTTTGGCTGCTTGGGGCGGCCAAAACCCTGGAGCCGGCCCTGCCTACAGCGGCACGCCTGCGGACAGTCTGCGGCCAAGCGGATTCGGTGGCGTTTCTGTGGGTGATCTGCCTCTCCCACAGCTTCAGCGGACCCGCCACCGAATTGCCGCCGAAACCGCAGGACCGGCGGACCTCCAGCAGGCACAGCGCCGAAGGCCGCCTGACTGCCGCCCGCACAGCGACCGGCAGGCCGCCCTAGGCACACGCTTGCTGCGCTGGTGCCTGGAGCCGCCCCTGTGTAATTTCCTCTGTTGACTAAGGAAGTAAGACCCTTTGACCGGAGTTTGAATCTGAGAAACCTCATTGCAGTACAGAGTTGCACATCTAAGAATTTTAGGGCCAAATCTCCATCCTGACCTTAACTGGGTTTCCATTTTTGTGGGTACAAAATTGAGACATTGCACTTGGATGGTTAAGTCCATAAGCTGCTCCCTGAAACCAAGGACACAGAGCACCGAGTATCCTACTGCATAACTGTAGGACAAATAATTATGGGCACATTGCACCCGCAGTTGTGCCTCTATGCACCTGTGTTGGTACAAATCACTCCAGGAGGGGAAAAGAGTGGCAGGGGGTGAAAAGGGTGATATCCCTCACTCCACAGCAACCCACAGAACTGGCCTGAAGGAGCATTCTACAGCAACTCTTTCTGAGATTCCCTTGCACAGGGACAGCCTGCCTGCTGCCCCTTCCTTTTGGGTACTATAAATCATTTGATCCGGAGACTTCTTAATATGCAATAAGATTCTTTACACTTTCACATATAGCGTGTGTATATATTTTAAAAGCAAAGGGATTGGTAGGAATGGCTCTTTCTCCCAACTGAAATCCCACAGAATTATTTGCAAGATCGGGGCCTTCTTTTACTAATGCTTGTATGAATGGTGGGATGCAAACTCCCTTGACTCCATTGCAAATTGATGGATGTGCTATTTGTCATTGGCATTACACATTGTCTGGATTTGCAATAAAGTTTTTGATCTGATAATTGATCAGATGGGCAGACAAGAACTCCTGCTAGGCTCAGGATGTGCTGATGACATTAGTGGAAAGATTGCTTTCCTTCATTTCTCATTAAGGTCTAATACCTGATGTCTCACCTTGACCATCCAGTATTTTGGACAATCTTCATTTGCTTTTTCCTTGAAGCAGTACCTCCACTTGTTAGATCCTGTTCTGTTATGTTGCTACCGTTATACAAACTGATGCTAAAACGGCAGAAAAAGAGGAATTAATAAAAATAAGTGTAACAAAAAAGTGCTGGAAGCAAATTATTTTAGATCAAAAATCTAGGGCCAGATTATTCCCTGCACCGAGATCTGCTCAGTAAAGAATGGGTTGAGTGAGACATCAAGGAACCTGCTATGACTTCTTGAGTCTGAACATGCAGTGGGCCTGGCAGCTCAGGGGACCATACAAAAGCTAAAAACTGGTGGAACCCCATCCCCATCACACCCCTTTCCCTGGAGTGTGACGTGATAGCTGGTGTAAGAGCCGGCTTTGCAGCAGCTGAGAGTTCCCCTCCACAAACAGGCTTCCAAGGCAAGCATCTGTGGCCAGATTCTAGCCCCTTTGTGCCATGCAGACTGTGCAAAGAAGCTGGAACTGTGATAAAGTATCTGGCTCCTAATGGCTAAACCAGTGATTTAGAATCGACTTTCCTGTTAGGAAAACTGATTCCACTGATTACCAATAACAGCAGGGAAGCAAGCACAGCCTTCGTGTAACTTTACTGGCAAATTAGCTTCAATTTCCATGGAAGAGCAATTATAGTTTGATGTGGACCAGATTGTCAGAAGGTGCACTCAGTGGTATATAAAAAACCAAATATGCTAGCAGGTAATGTCCCCTGACTGCAGAGGTATGCTGATCATGACTATGGAGAGCAGGATTTTCCTCTTGGCCACTGGACATACTGGACTTGATTCTCTATTAGCTTGAGTGTGCCACTGGTGAGTGTGTGTTAAACATGTTTCCCCTCACCCCCACGGTGCTTTAGCCACAGAGGGTATGAGTCTGTTATAGCCCCAGCTAGAGTGCTTTATCTCTTTAGCTCAGGCTGTAGCAACTCATGCACTGAGCTTTGGAGGGCCCAGCATGAACTTCGGTGCATCAGCCAAGATGGTGGCTGTCGCACTTGCATTATTGTCATTTCCAGCAGTGCAAAATGGGTGTTATATGCTATCATGGGTGTGAGTGAAGAATTCTGATTTGGTAGTGTGTTAAACCCACTTTGCAAAGGCACAAATGACTACACAAGATGCAAGGCAGAGGGAAATCAGACCCATACCTGTTGAATCTCATTAGCGTATGTGTAGCTTTCAGACGAGGAATTCTACGGAGAAAGTTCACTGCACATAGATAAGATTTTTTTTTTTAAATGTATCTCTTGTTCATTCAAGTTAAAGTGATAGATACAGGTAAATGGGAAGGTTTCTTTGTTTGCTTGCTATATATTTACCCCAACTTCTGCCCACCATGCTGACTCCCAACCATGCTACTCTCTCATTAAGTTATCTCCCACGTCTCTCTTACAAGGGATGTTTATTCTTGACATTCCTTTTGTTGAACATCACATAATGTAGGGCTCTCAAGCGATTAAAAAATTAATTGTGATTAATCACGGTTTTAATCGCACTCTTAAATAATAATAGAATACCATTTATTTTAATATTTTTGGATGTTTTCTATATTTTCAAATATAGACTCTGGGCTGGGGGCTCTTGGCTTCAGCCCTGTTCAGGGCTCTGCCCCCCCCCCCCCCTTGGGGCTTCAGCCCTCCGCAGCCTCCAGAGCTCTGGGCTGGGGCTTCAGTCCCTCCACCACCAATGCCTCCCTCCCTGCCCAGAGATATGCAATTAAAAAAATTAACACGTTAATTTTGTTTTTAGTTAATTGCAGATGTTAACTGTGATTAATTGACAGCCCTAATATAATGTAAACACTGAAAATTCATAATAAAACACCCCAGTCTCTTTACAGTGTCCCAGGAACTAGGGCCAGAGGCTCAGCTGGTGTAAAAAAGCACAGCGTTATGCATCCTTACAAGCTGGCCCTGCACCTCTTAAGCAAAGTGGGTCTGATTTGCCCACACCTAGCACCTTGTGTATTCATGTACATCTGTCCAAAGCAATTGTAAGACACTACCAAATCAGGTAGGTAGTATTCAGCCAGTTCACACTTACCGGGCACAGATGTAAATGGTACAAGGCAAGCAGACAAGAGAATCATGTCCCATAAATGAATGGTTTTAATTATAATTATTAGAGATGGGCCTACACTGAAACCCAAGGCCCAAACCACCAACTTCGGGGAAGTATGGATTCACTTGACTTTGCACCTGCTCATTCACAATTGACTTACTGCTAGCCTCACTACTAGATATCATTTGACATACCTTAGCCTGACTTCCTTTTGGCCATCCACACTTCCTTTTCTAGTTATTTCTGACCCCTTGGTGACTCAATGCTTTTTGTCTCATGTTATAACATTGCAGGATTCCTAATGGTTAGTCTTTTTATTACTTAGAAGCCTGTACACAAACGCAAGAAGCCTGGGAAACAAGCAGGAAGACTTGGAAATCCTGGCACAGTCAAGGAACTATGATGTGACTGGAATAACAGAGACTTGGTGGGGTAACTCACGTGACTGGAGCACTGTCATGGATAGGTATAAACTGCTCATGAAGGACAGGCAGGGGAGAAAAGGTGGAGGAGTTGCACTGTATGTAAGGGAGCAGTATGATTGCTCTGAGCTCCAATATGAAACTGGAGAAAAGCCTGTTGAGAGTCTTTGGGTTAAGTTTAGAGGCGAGAGCAACAAGGGTGATGTCACGGTGGGCATCTGCTATAGATCACCAGACAAGGAGGATGAGGGAGATGAGACTTTCTTCTGACAACTAACAGAAGTTTCTGGTTCTCATGGGGGACTTCAATCACCCTGACATCTGCTGGGAGAGCAATATGGCAGTGCACAAACAATCCAGGAAGTTTTTGGAGAGTGTTGAGGACAACTTCCAGGTGCAAGTGCTGGAGGAACCAACTAGGGGCCATGCTTCTCTTGACCTTCTGCTCACAAACAGGGAAGAATTGGTAGGGGAAGTAGAAGTGGGTGGCAACCTGGGCAGCAGTGACCATGAGATGGTAGAGTTCAGGATCCTGACAAAAGGAAGAAAGGAGAGCAGCAGTATACAGACCCTGGACTTCAGAAAAGCAGACTTTGACTCCTTCAGGTAACTGATGGGCAGGATCCCCTGGGAGGGTAATATGAGGGGGGAAGGAGTCCAGGAAAGCTAGCTGTATTTTAAAGAAGTCTTATTGAGGGCACAGGAACAAACCATCCTGATGTGCAGAAAAAATAGAAAATATGGAAGGCAACCAGCTTGGCTTAATAGAGAAATCTTCAGTGGGCTTAAACACAAAAAGGAAGCTTACAAGAAGTGGAAACTTGGACAGATGACTAGGGAGGAGTATAAAAATATTGCTCAAGCATGCAAGGCTGTAATCAGAAAGGTCAAAGCACAATTGGAGTTGCAGCTAGCAAGGGATGTGAAGGGTACCAAGAATGGTTTCTACAGGCATGTTAGCAACAAGAAGAAGGTCAGGGGAAGTGTGGGACCCTTACTGAATGGGGGGAGGCAACCTAGTAACAGATGATGTGGAAAAGCTGAAGTACTCAATGCTTTTTTTGCCTTGGTCTTCACAGACAAGGTCAGCTCCCAGACTGCTGCACTGGGAAGCACAGTATGGGGAGGAGGTGAGCAGCCCTTAGTGGTGAAAGAACAGGTTAAGGACTATTTAGAAAAGCTGGACATGCACAATTCCATGGGGCCAGATCTAATACATCCAAGGATGCTGAGGGAATTGGCTGATGTGATTGCAGAGCCACTGGCCATTATCTTTGAAAACTCGGGGGAGGTTGGAAAAAGGCAAATATAGTGCCCATCTTTAAAAAAGGGAAGAAGGAGAATCTGGGGAATTACAGACCGGTCAGCCTTACGTCAGTCCCTGGAAAAATCATGGAGCAGGTCCTCAAGGAATCCATTTTGAAGCACTTGGAGGAGAGGAAGGTGATCAGGAACAGTCAACATGGATTCACCAAGGGCAAATCATGCCTGACCAACCGATTGCCTTCTTTGATGAGATAACTGGCTCTGTGGATATGGGGAAAGCGGTGGACATGCTATATCTTGACATTAGCAAAGCATTTGATACGGTTTCCCACAGTACTCTTGCCTGCAAGTTAAAAAAGTATGGACTGGATGAATAGAGTATAAGGTGGATAGAAAGCTGGCTAGATCATCGGGCTCAACAGGTAGTGAACAACATCTAGTTGGCAGCCGGTATCAAGTGGAGTGTCCCAGAGGTCTGTCCTGGGGCTGGTTTTGTTCAACATCTTCATTAATGATCTGGATGATGGGATGGATTGCACCCTCAGCAAGTTCACGGATGACACTAAACTGGGGGGAGAGGTAGATACACTGGAGGGTAGGGATAGGGTCCAGAGTGACCTAGACAAATTGGAGGATTGGGCTAAAATAAATCTGATGAGGTTCAACAAGGACAAGTGCAGAGTCCTGCAGGCAACCAGCTTGGCTTAACAGAGAAGAATCCCATGCACTGCTATGGGCTGGGGACCGACTGGCTAAGCGGCAGTTCTGCAGAAAAGGACCTAGGGATTACAGTGGTTGAGAAGCTGGATATGAGTCAACAGTGTGCCCTTATGACCAAGAAGGCTAATGGCATATTGGGCTGCATTAGTAGGAGCATTGCCAGCAGATCGAGGGAAGTGATTATACTCCTCTATTTGGCACTGGTGAGGCCACATCTAGAGTATTGCATCCAGTTGGGCCCCCCCACTACAGAAAGGATGTGGACAACTTGGAGAGAGTCCAGCAGAGGGCAACAAAAATGATTAGGAGGCTGGGGCACATGACTTATAAGGAGAGGCTGAGGGAACTTGGCTTATTTAGTCTGCAGAAGAGAAGAGTGAGGTTGGATTTGATAGCAACTTTCAACTACCTGAAGGGGGGATGGAGCTAGGCTTTTCTCAGTGGTGGCAGAGGACAGAACAAGGAGCAATGGTCTCAAGTTGAAGTGGGGGAGGTTTAGGTTTGATATGAGGAGAAATTATTTTCCTAGGAGGGTGGTGAAGCACTGGAATGGGTTACCTAGGGAAGTGGTGGAATCTCCATCCTTAGCGGTTTTTAAGGCCCAGCTTGCCAAAGCCCTGGCTGGGATGATTTAGTTGGTGTTGGTCCTGCTTTGAGCAGGGGGTTGGACTAAATGATTTCCTGAGGTCTCTTCCAAACATAATCTTCTATGATTCTATCATTTTTTAACATTTAACTTAGAATTATTGTTCTTTTTATTGGTATTGCAGGAGAGTGTCACGGACCAAAGCCCCATTTTACTAGGTGCTGCACAAACTCAACAACAAGACAATCCATGCCCTGAAGACCTTACAATTCTACTACAAGAAAAGAGACAACAGGTGGATACAGATAGATGACGAGCTCAAATAAACAATGAAACAAACCTGGTCAGTCTCAGCAGATCCCCTGCCAAACTTATGCTATCCCAGTGTTATTACTTTTATCCAGGTTGTAGACAGGTGCTTAGGCTTAGAAGTCTTGCACTCTCCCTGAAGTCCAAGCAGCAGAGGGATAAAAAATGTTTCTTGACAGGGCTTTTTATTCCCTTCCCCCAGTGCTCAAGCTGATAAGATGAGTGTTTGTGTGTGTTTCCTCTTCGCGAGTGTGAGGGGAGCAATCAACAAAGTCTTTTGTCCCCTGATGTTCCACAGTGGCTTGTCTGGTGTCTGTAGGCCTTCTTTTGTTGGAGAGGCAATGAGGCCTCTTGTGGTAAACTCATATTTCACACTTAGTAATGCTTCTCTCCTGACTGTGGGGGTTCACAGTTTTAGAGAACTGCTAGTTACAGCAAACACTTAAATATTACTTATAACATGGGGTACAGACATTATAAGTAAGATTAGTAAGTGCAGCATCCTACAAGTATTTCATAAAGTCTAAACACTAAACACATTCTTAAAACTCTAATCTCTATTTTAACAATGCTAACACAGAGACGAGCCAGAATGGTTTCCAGCTATGCATTTGTCAGTGTTCAGTGAGGCTTGGGGACCTTGGCATGAGCTGGTACCTGGTCTGCCAGCATCACAGAATCCCCTTGCTGAGGTACTCAGGACCCTGCCAAGCCCATTAAAATTCAACAAATAAACAATAATGAAAACATCATAAATTACAGCATATAAGAAACAAACAAGGGGCCAGAAATTCATACAGAAGAGCATCATGGACAAGGAAGGGCAGAGGAAGATCTATGAGCGGACAGCCATTAAAATACAAAACCCTTCTGAAAGATCTGTGCTTTTAAACTTTGTTTAAAAATGGGGCAGGATGGACTGAAAGCATATCTGTAGGAGTGAGTTCAAACCGTAGCATCACCATGGCAAAGGCTTGCTTGCCTCCTGACCTGAGGAAAGATGGCAGAATCCCCAAACAGTGCGTAGCCCCAGAACACACATATATAAATACAGATATATATATTTAGCTATATCTCTATCTATTTGGATGTTCAGGTTCCACTTAACCTGAATTTCAGAGTGACCCAGCAGCAGGCACATTGCTGCCAATGCCTGTTAACTGAACTGTCAGACGTAGTGCCCGCAACCTAACTATACCAAACTTGTAGGCAGGCATTTCATTGACATAAATAAATGGTTTGGAAGTACCAGAAACGTTCAGTAGCAAAAAGGGCAAACCTCTTGTATTGCATGGAACAAGCTAGTTTTAGAGCAGTAAAGTGGTTAGTTTTACAGTGTAGCTGCACATCTGTATTTTAATAGGTTGCCTAGTTATCTATTAATTACACTGGTCTACAATTTTTGAGAAGTCGTCTGCTTCAGAGATAAAATGTCCTATTTATTATGTATTTTGATGTGCTGAATTCAAATATGACAATTAAAACAACTGATTGGCTACTGTTTCTAAGATATTTAAGTTTTTACATTTTATGTCTATGTATATTGTGTAGATAGTAGAGTTTTAATCATAAATTGTAAACCTAGGTCTTTTCATGTGTTTATGGTTGCTTTACATGATAATATTTCACCTGTCCTGTTTATGTAACACTTTAAAAATCAGCAAAAGGGTTATATAAATAAAATTGATTATGAAACAAAAGGCAAAAAACTATTATGTACATAGTTTAGTCCTATTCAGTGTCTACTCGGCGCTTCTTGGCTTGTCTCTTGTATTCATTAAATGGAGCATCTCTTGTCACTGTCCAGCAATAGCCTGCAAGCATTGATGGGCTCCATTTGCCCTGATAGTGTTTCTCCATTGTTGCAATGTCCTGGTGAAATCGCTCGCCGTGCTCGTCGCTCACTGCTCCGCAGTTTGGTGGAAAAAAATCTAGATGAGAGTGCAAAAACATGTATCTTTAGTGACATGTTGCAACCAAGGCATTTGTATGCCTTGAGGAGGTTTTCCACCAACAACCTGTAGTTGTCTGCCTTGTTGTTTCCGAGAAAATGTATTGCCACTAACTGGAAGGCTTTCCATGCCGTCTTTTCCTTGCCACGCAGTGCATGGTCAAATGCATCATCTCGAAGAAGTTCACGAATCTGAGGACCAACAAAGACACCTTCCTTTATCTTAGCTTCACTTAACCTTGGAAATTTTCCACGGAGGTACTTGAAAGCTGCTTGTGTTTTGTCAATGGCCTTGACAAAGTTCTTCATCAGACCCAGCTTGATGTGTAAGAGTGGTAACAAAATCTTCCTTGATTCAACAAGTGGTGGATGCTGAACATTTTTCCTCCCAGGCTCCAATGACTGTCGGAGTGGCCAATCTTTCTCGATGTAGTGGGAATCTCTTGCACGACTATCCCATTCGCAGAGAAAACAGCAGTACTTTGTGTATCCAGTCTGCAGACCAAGCAAGAGAGCAACAACCTTCAAATCGCCACAAAGCTGCCACTGATGTTGGTCATAGTTTATGCACCTCAAAAGTTGTTTTATGTTGTCATAGGTTTCCTTCATATGGACTGCATGACCAACTGGAATTGATGGCAAAACATTGCCATTATGCAGTAAAACAGCTTTAAGACTCGTCTTCGATGAATCAATGAACAGTCACCACTCATCTGGATCGTGAATGATGTTGAGGGCTGCCATCACACCATCGATGTTGTTGCAGGCTACAAGATCACCTTCCATGAAGAAGAATGGGACAAGATCCTTTTGACGGTCACGGAACATGGAAACCCTAACATCACCTGCCAGGAGATTCCACTGCTGTAGTCTGGAGCCCAACAGCTCTGCCTTACTCTTGGGTAGTTCCAAATCCCTGACAAGGTCATTCAGTTCACCTTGTGTTATGAGGTGTGGTTCAGAGGAGGAGGATGGGAGAAATGTGGGTCCTGTGACATTGATGGTTCAGGACCAGAAGTTTCATCCTCTCCCTCTTCCTCATCTGACTCAAGTGAGAATGATTCTGGTGCATCAGGAACCGGCAGTCCTTCTCCATGGGGTACTGGGCGTATAGCTGATGGAATGTTTGGATAATGCACAGTCCACTTTTTCTTCTTTGACACACCTTTCCCAACTGGAGGCACCATGAAGAAGTAACAATTGCTGGTATGATCTGTTGGCTCTTTCCAAATCATTGGCACTGCAAAAGGCA
Organism: Emys orbicularis; assembly: GCF_028017835.1. NCBI lineage: Eukaryota > Metazoa > Chordata > Testudines > Emydidae > Emys > Emys orbicularis. The sequence continues at coordinate 25,978,810 of NC_088685.1, read as the reverse complement.
TAGATTTCCTTTACGTGTTCAACCACTGGCGAAGATTTGTTGCACAAGTCTTGCAGCATATGTGTGGGGCCCACCTCTTGCCCTGATCTCCAATTTTGCAGCCAAAATAAAGGTGATAGGCTTTCTTAACCATAGTGGTTATACTGCGCTTTTGTGATGCAAAAGTCACTTCACCACAAACATAGCAGAAGTTATCTGCACTGTTCACACAAGTACGAGGCATCTCTGATCACTTTGGCTAAACAGAAATGTGTCCCTTTGCAAAATCAAACACTGACAAATAAGAGAGCACGACACTGTATGATTTCTAGAGCTGATATAGGGCAATTTGTTCAGCAGAGTAATGGAAGCTTCGTTATGATTGCATCATCCATGACGTCTAGGAATAACATGATGCAATTCATATCATGTAAGACACAATACCAGCTTCAGATTGCATCATTCATTGTTTTGCCTAAAAAGCAAGTACTGTCCAAACCCAGTCATAGATTTATTCATAGATCCAGTCAAAGATGTATTTTAGTCATTTCTGGTTTAAATTGAGATCCCTTCCCTTTATAACTCACTTATCCTCCGCCATTCCCAAGTCAAGGGTTGTATATACTGACCCAATAGCATATCTTGAAAACTAGAGCCAATCAGCAATTTTAAGCATCATTTTCATTCTCAGTGACCCAGAATTAGTAAAGTTTGACTACATTTATTTCAGAAGCATTTTGGCTATAGAGCAGTGTTATTGTTTGAATGCCTCATTGTTTAGAGTAAAGTGGGAAGCCAGATTGCTATTAAAGCATAATCAGTCTGGCTAGTGTTTTAGCCAATATTTTACATATCCTTAACCTTGTATGCCCTCTTGCAAACATATCCACATAGAATGTGTGATTAATGAGTTTATACCAGGAAGATATATGTCTTATACAGTTCATAAACATATTCCTGGAGGAGACCACTGAAGAGTGATATTCTCAGCAGCCTATCCTAATACATGCAATTCTTTCCAGCAGTCACAGACAGCTGATCCACAACATAGCCAAGAATACTTACAGTGGCAGGGTCAGTGTGCAAGAGGAGGTAGAAAAGTCCACACAAGTCCTGAGTCCTGGCCCTTATTTTCATTGCCCAAGCCCAAATTTCAGGCTCAATTCATTCTGAGGAGAAAGAATATCTGGCAATATAAATATTTCAAATTAATGGAGTTTTTCTTGCTATTGTAATTTAAATAGAAAATGTCCAAACTGTCTTTTAATTTTTTAGAGAGACAAGCTAGGTGAAGTGATATATTTTATTGAACCAACTTATATTGGTGAGGGAGCCAAGCTTTCAAGTTTACACAGAGCTCTTCTTCAGGCATTCAGTTTGTTAGTGTTCTGTGACTCTCTTTCCCCTTTCTTCCTGCCTGCTTTCTCCACCATGCCCTGAGGCCTACTCCTTTCTAATTGTTTTCTACTATCAGGGGTTCTTAGGCTGGAAGTTGCAGATAGGTGAAAGGTCATGATGATCACCATGCCCTTCCCACAGTGCTAAATGGGAAGTGTGTCACAGCTAGATGGAAAGACTCCCCATTGCCCAGGGTCCTTAAATCAGGTGCAAAATAATGTAGGTTAGATTATTCATCATCCTCTCAGTGTGTATGTTATGCCAACACACAGTGCCTTGTGAGCTTTAAGCTGCCTTAATACATCAGTCTCTGACCTATACGTTGTGCAGATTAGCCACACCTTAGAATCTAGCCCATGGTATATAGGAAACTTCTTTAACATTTTAAAAATCTCTTAGGAAATGTAGTGCTCACTAAAAGTTCAGCAGAGGGCACTGGAAACACTTTCCCAACAACATGAGGTCAGGGCTAGACATGATGTAATTTAGAAAGTGATATTGCCATTTCATAATTTTCCTTTTACTGATGCCAATCAACCAGTAAGTACTCCCCATCTATTGCATCTAAAACTAATCATTCTTGGTTTTACAGCTTGGAGTCTCAGTACTGCTAGGGCATTTCCAGAGGCAAACAAAGCCATTTAATATAATAAATATTTAAGGCCATTTTGGGTCAGTTTCACTTCCATTGATTTTGAGGTAAAATTTGGCTCTTCCAAAAACAAACAAACAAAAAAAAGATGTGTATAAGTAAAAAATATTTGTGGATGTCAGCATTTGAGGCCAGTTGACCTTAATCTGGTTCTTGCTTCTTGAAAAATACTGGGAGAAGGTTTGGTCAAAGGAAAGGTTCCTGTATCCATTCATCCCCACAAAATGGTCAACCTGCCCACCACGCCCGTAGCCACGCCTAGTGCTTTAAATTATTATTACTTGCTATGACCCCCAAGACCAGAATGGATTAAAAAGTTAATTCTACATTTTGAAGCCTGGTAACTGTATCTGACATCTAGGTTGTTCCAGATAAATCACAACTGGTAAATCCAAACAGTATCAGACAATAGAATAACTCAGGGAACAGCACAGTGCATATGCTAGAATAGGTCACATCTCTCTATGGATCCCCAGCTGTTTAGCCTGGGTTAGCCGTAAAGGACAGAGAGAGCTTGCATATTACAGCAACTTGTATTAATTTTTGAAACCTAAGATTGTAATTAATTTGTGTATATATGTTTACCTGCTTTAACATTGTGAATAATACTCTTATTTGTTTTTCCTAGTTAATACATGTTTAAATAGTTTATTACAGGATTGGCTATGAGCATTGTGTTTGGTGTGACATCTGAGGTACAATTGACCTCTGGGACTGGGAGTAACCTGAATATTATTGTGAGTTTTGGTGCAAGGTCCATCTATCACAAAAGCAAATTTGCTTGGGTGGCAAGATAGACTGGAGTGCCCAAGGGGACTGTCTGGGACTCCACATTAAGGCTTGAGGAGTTCACATTTGATGCTCACAACTAGTTTGGGGTTTGTGCCCTGGTTTGTAACAGTCTGTCCTGAGGTTGGCACTCATGTTTGTGAGCCACTCCAGACAGCTTGACAGATTTAATAAATAAAATTATTATCATTACTGACTTGGTATCCCCTCAGTTGAAGAAATTTAATCAAAACCTGTAAAGTCTGCACTTTGCTTTGTAAAATTTTCATTGGAAGTGAATGTTTATTAAAACCTATGGCGCTCTGGAAAATGTGAGACTCACTGCTATTTAGATCTTTTCAGTGTGACTGATCATATTTTGGAACAGTATCTTTTCATAATTCATCATCACAAAACCAGGATATTGACACACGGCTATATATAAATAAATTTTGTTTGAGAAATAAAATATACTACATGATTTCCTTTTTGTACAGCAACTAGTATTCATAATTCCTAGTTTATATATAAATATTACACAAGATAGCCAATCTATGGCATATATTAGTTAGATGGATTAATATTTCAAACATCTTTTATCCAGTGATGTGTTGAAACAATGCATTCTAAATTCTACTGTCATAAGGTACAAATGGCATGATTATGCAATACTTGTATTATGCAAAGAAAACCAGGGGGAAAAAACCCACTCACAGTTGGTGACATTTATGTGCCATAAACTGTGAATTAATTCATTATAAGAGGAAATTGGGAGGCACATCTATCAAACTTGGCAAAGAACAAATTGAGGGTTATACCTTTGTTACTTCCATTTATTTATATAAGTGAAATACTTTTAAAATTACTTTCTGAGCATAACCGGAATTAGCAGTAGAATTGGTACTTGTTCAAAATTACTGCCTTCACTCAAACCACCTCTACAACAATTAGAAAAGCATTTTCAACTGAAGTTTTGTTTAGTGGATATATTAAATATAATTTTGTTTTTCGTTGTAAAATCATGGCAGTGCAATATCTACCCTTTATTATATCAAAATCTAGAGATGGAAAATGTAGAAAACTATTTGAAGTTTGGGATAATTTATTTAATAGGACTATCAGACTGTGAATCATTCTGGCAATGGATGTGGTCAGAGACCCGTCACTTGAGTCATTTAACACTTAATTGGACATAGCATTGCTTGGCAGGGAGCTGAACTAGATGGTAAACAATTTTTTCTCCATGTCTAACTTCTAAGGGTAAGTCTACACGGCAATCAGGTGTGTGTTTGCAGCTCAGGTAGGCATACCCACACTCGTTTTAACCGAGCCAGTACAGCTAAAAATAGCGATGAAGAAATGGCAGCAAGATTCCGTGAGTGCTATTAAGTAGCTCTTTTCTTTATCTTCTAACTAGAGTTGCTGATCAATCTTCAGATCTCCTAATGAATCCTGACAGTCTGCCAGTAGGGTTCTGATGCTTTAAGTCATGTTTCTCTAGTGCACTGTCCAAATCCAGTAATTTTTTAGCTCTGGAAGAGGAGGGTCTGCAGGGAACTAGAAACTGAGGTGAGACTTTGTACCTAGTAGTCTTTTTATTAGAGATGGTCAAAATATGTCAACTAACAAGATTTGAAAGGTCTAGTTTTCATTCTGCATCAGAATGAAAGCAAATTACAAAATCTTGAATTTTTTCACAAAACAGAATTGTTGGTTTCCAGCCAGCCCTACTTTATATGGCCATATACTTTCAGCAATGATCCTCTTCTTTTGAAGGGGGGCTTTCTGCTATTACTCATAAATAATCACGTGATATTCCTAGTATGAATAAACCTGATATATGAGACTACTGTGATCAGATCCATGTCTACACCCTTTCTATTCCTATAATAAATGTTTTTACCCTGCTTACCTCCTGGAAGCTATATAACTTAGGGTAACCCCTAAAATATCTTGGTATATCTGGCTGCTATTCAATGGCAGAAAACATTCCAAGACCGCATTAGTTTTTTTCACGGCCATATCACATTGGCGGCTCATAATCATCCTCTGATCAACCAATACTCCGAGGTCCTTCTCCTCCTCTGTTACTTCCAACTGATGCGTCCCCAGCTTATAACAAAAAATCTTGTTATTAATCCCTAAATGCATGAACTTGCACCTTTCACTATTAAATTTCATCCTCTTACTATTACTCCAGTTTACAAGGTCATCCAGATCTTCCTGTATGATATCCTGGTCCTTCTCTGTATTGGCAATGCCTCCCAGCTTTGTATCATCCGCAAACTTTTATTAGCACATTCCCACTTTTTGTGCCAAGGTCAGTAATAAAAAGATTAAATAAGATTGGTCCCAAAACCAATCCCGGAGGAACTCCACTAGTAACCTTCCTCCAGCCTGACAGTTCACCTTTCAGTATGACTCGTTGTAGTCTCCCCTTTAACCAGTTCCTTATCCACCTTTTAATTTTCATATTGATTCCCATCTTTTCCAATTTAGTTAATTCCCCATGTGGAACCGTATCAAATGCCTTACTGAAATTGAGGTAAATTAGATCCACTGCATTTCCTTTGTCTAAAAAAATCTGTTACCTTCTCAAAGAAGGAGATCAGGTTGGTTTGGCACGATCTACCTTTTGTAAAACCATGTTGTATTTTGTCCCAATTACCATTGACCTCAGTGTCCTTAACTACTTTCTCCTTCAAATTTTTTCCCAAGACCTTGCATACTACAGATGTCAATCTAACAGGCCTGTAGTTACCCGGATCACTTTTTCCCCCCTTTCTTAAAAATAGGAACTATGTTAGCAATTCTCCAGTCAAACGGTACAACCCCTGAGTTTACAGATTCATTAAAAATGTTATCCTGGGGCACCTATCCCTCTGCTCCCTTGTTACAAGAACCATGTCACCATAGGTATGGTAGGTGTCCTGATAGGTGTGGTAGGTGTTCTTCAAAGGCTGCTGCAGAAATCCCCATTCACTAGAGCTCCACCCCAGACTGAATTAATGACCTTGTAATTTATTTACAGTTGAATCCTATTTATGAACTAGTACTGGTCATCAAACTCTGGAAAACATCATATTTCATACTCCAGTTCAGGCTTCCTTTTCATAAGCTCTGGCATCCAATGCTTACCCATTCTGGCCTCACTGGCCCCCTCTTGACGGCCTGGACCTCAATCATCCCTGATGGTCCTGACTCTGGAGTCTGGAGAGACCTTTCTTGGCATTTTCAGTGAGCCTAGCCCAAACCACCTTCAGCTGACAAGTCTCCACACTCCCTCCTCCAACAGCCCTCCTCCCACTGCCAATTTTAGAGCAAACATTCTGGGTGGCTCGTATCAATCCAATGGGCCCCAGAGAGTCCTTAGGTTTCACACCATCTCACTTCCACTATATATTTTACCTCCCACATATTTCATACCTAAAATAATATAATATAAAAATATAATATAAACAACATGTTGAACATTATGGTACATCATCACTGACCCATACTTAGTGCATGGCATGTGTCAATCTTCTTACTCAGGTTGGATTGAAAGGAGATCAGAGCAAAAGTTCACAATAACAATAGGAATATAAACTAAGCTATAACAGCAGTCTACAGGCGGTAAATGATGGTAGTAGCACTCAAGATATTTGGATGATGGAAATCAATATACTATTGATAAAGAGATAGCTGGATGTACAAATGCACTCTCCTTTAAACCCTACTGAAATTACTTGTAAATAGTGTTAGTCAACATTTCCTGGGATGATGGAGTGCACTTATCAGATGTGGGCATTTGGCTTAAGAACATAAAGGATTGGATTAGGCAAGCATTACATTAAGTAGGCATAGATACCAGGCAGTGTGTGTGTGTGTGTGTGTGTGTGTGTGTGTGTGTGTGTGTGTGTGTGTGTGTGTGTGTGTGTGTGTGAGAGAGAGAGAGAGAGAGAGAGAGAGAGAGAGAGAGAGACTAGACTATTTGCTGGTACCCCCAGTGGCTAGTGTCCAGTGCAAATAAAAGGCCACCATCCAGAAAATAAGATATGGGATTTTGCTGGTCGCCCCCCAGGTCTATGGAAAAAAGGGAGACCTGAAGTTTTTGCAGACTGAGGTCCTTCTTTGGTATCTTCTATTCCCTTAGCAGTGGAGAGGGTGAGAAGATTCAGCAAAGCAAGCTGAATCCTTGGGGTAGGTAGTGGAGAGTCTGCTCTGGGTTATGGGCTATATGATAAATTCTTATCTGTGCCAACCCAAATGCCTGGTATGGGAAGTTGGGCAGATAAAATTTGACATAGGAGAGGGGCACTAATAGGGTAGCAGCCTGCAGCTTATAAATCCATCGTCATTCCATGTTGTGTCCTGTTCAATGACACAGAGATAGTTGGATGTCCAAATGCACCGTACTTTAAACCCTATTGACATTACTTGTAAATAGTGCTGCTGGTCACCATTTTTGACTGAATTTTTTTCCCAGTTAACTGTGGGTTTTTGTCAAAACTGAAACATTTTGTAGGAGAATGTCCATTTTGATGACATTTTATGATTCTGCAATGGGAAAATTTGAAAACAAAAGGTTCTGAAGCAGTATTTTTGAAATGTCAAAAAGGTTGATATTCTGAAATGAAACTTTTCATTTTGAACACGTGTCAACATTTTAATATTTCCAAATCAATTTTGGGGGGAATTTTTCATTCAGTGAAAATTTGATGCTTCAGCTTTGTCCCAGGGAAAAAACAACAAATGTTGAAAATTGTAATTTGACACAGGATGGAAATTTTGTTTTCTAAACATCTGTACTTAGAAAGAACTTCTATCATGAGAATCAGAATTATGTGTATTAGGGGAGTATATCTCTACTCTATGCCAACAAGTTACTGGATGGAGGTTTTCATAAGCAATGTTATATAGCTAATTTAAGGCATCTATTAACATGGTGCCTAAGCATCAGACAGCAATTCAAGATATCACTGAATATGCCTTAAGTGGAATGGAAAATTGCAGTCCATGTCATCCTTCTCCTGGTCCTCCATTTACCAGATCTGTTAAGGAATCTCGTCTCCCTTATTATATAATCTTATCTTGGTGGTTACTGTTCCACTGATTAGTCTGTGTATCATTCATATTAATATTATATTGCCTAGGAGCCTCAGTCATGGATCAGGATCCCATTGTGCTAGGCACTGTACAAAGAGAACCAAGAGACAGTCCCTGCCACAGAAAGCTTACGATCTGAGACACAAGACAACAGATGAATACAGATAGAGAGAGACAGGCAAAGGAGTACAAGGAAACAAGACAGTACTGGTCAGCATGATGGCCAGGGCTCTCAGCAGAACAGAAGTTTTTTGTAGGCATTACAGCAAAGGAAAGTTTTTTAAGGAGGGATTTGAAGAATAATGCATTTGTTTTGTAGATGTTTATGGGAAACACCTCCCAAGTGCAAGGTTCAGCATGGGAGAAAATATGAAGGTGCTTTTTTGAAAATGCAACATGTGAGCAATGGAGGTTGGTATCATGCATAGGCTGTGCGTAGGGGGCATGTGGGGTCAAGTGCCCCACCCACCCCCCAGATTTCTGCTTGGCCTGTTGGGGGGCGGGGAGAGAGAGGGACTCTGTCCTTCTCCCACTGTGTCTGCCCCCGGGGTGTACTCAGCCCCTGTCCCTGGCAGTTGGGCCTGGGTAGGGAGCAGAGGGGGCAGGACTAGCCACTTCTTATGCTGGCCGCTTCAGGTCGCTGCTTTGTGCAGCACAGCTGCTGTCTGTGAGAGCCTGGCTGGGGAGTTCCCCCTTTGCCCCCCAGCACGTTTCCGGCTCGCTCGCCCCCTGTCCCCAGCAGCCAGGCCCAGATGGGGAGCGGGCTGCTGTCACCACCTCCCCAGCTGGGATCTCTGTCAGGCATCTGCTGCAGCGACCCGGAGCGGCCAGCTTCAACCGGCATGAGAAGCGGCTCCCTCCCTCTCCCTGTCCGGGCCTGGCTGCCAGGGAGAGTGGCCGAATGTGCCGGGGGGGAGTGCAGTGGGAGAAGGACAGTGCACACCCTTCCATGTACCATGGGGTGGGGAGAGCACAGTGGCCCTGAGATTGGGGGGGTCACTGGTCAGAAGAGACACGTGGGGCAGTCATGTGTCCTCCCCTTTAGATTGTGCTTCCCTGGTATCAGGAGGCATGAGTAGTCTATGGTATCATGGGCTGATCAGAGGAGGGAGTAACCTTTCATTACCAAATGAAAGATAATAGGTCGGATGGGAAAGCTATCAACAATGTAAGCTGCACAACTTTGGCTCCTAGATGAGCTAATTCTCTGCAGGAGAAAGTTCCCAGTTTTGGGACTTCCGTGAGAGACTGGCAAAGCTCTTATCTGCTTCTTTGAACAGCTAGTCCTGGAATCCACAAGAGGAGAGGTAATTCTTGGTTTAGTCCTAAATGGAGCACAGGATCTGGTCCAAGAGGTGAATGTAGCTGAAACGCTTGGTAATAGTGACGATAACATAATAAAATGTAACATCCCTGTGGGTGGAAAACACCACAACAGCTCAACATGGTAGCATTTCATTTCAGAAAGGGGAAGTACACAAAAATGAGGAAGTTAGTTAAACAGAAATTAAAGGGTACAGAGCCAAAAGTGAAATCCCTGCAAGCCGCATGGAAACTTTTAAAAGACACCATGACAGAGGCTCAATTTAAATGTATACCCCAAATTAAAAAAAATATAGTAAGAGGGCCAAAAAAGTGGCATTGTGGCTGAACAGCAAAATAAAAGAAGCAGAGAGAGGCAAAAAGGCATCCTTTAAAAAGTGGAAGTTAAATCATAGTGACGAAAATAGAAAGGAGCATAAACTCTGGCAAAAAAATAATTTGAAGAACAGCTAGCCAAAGACAAAAAATAACAGCAATTTTTTTTTAAAGTACATCAGAAGCAGGAAGCCTGCTAAACAACCAATGGGACCACTGGACGACCGAGATACTAAAGGAGCACTCAAGGAAGATAAGGCCATTGCAGAGAAATTAAATTAATTCTTTGGATCGGTCTTCATGGTTGAGGATGTGAGGGAGATTCCCAAACCTGAGCCATTCTTTTTAGGTGACAAATCTGAGGATCTGTCCCAGATTGAGGTGTCATTAGAAGACGTTTTGGAACAAATTGATAAATTAAACAGTAATAAGTCACCATGACCAGATGGTATTCACCCAAGAGTTCTAAAGGAATTCAAATGTGAAATTGCAGAACTACTAACTGTGGTATGTAACCTATCATTTAAATCAGCTTCTGTACCAGATGACCAGAGAATAGCTAATGTGACGCCAATTCTTTTAAAAAGGCTCCAGCGGTGATCCTGACAATTACAGGCTGGTAAGCCTCACTTCAGTATCGGGCAAAATGGTTGAAACTATAGCAGAGAACAGAATTATTAGACACATAGATGAACACGATTTGTTGGTGAAGAGTCAATGTGGGTTTTGTAAAGGCAAATCATGCCTCACCAATCTATTAGAATTCTTTGAGGGGGTCAACAAGCATGTGGACAAGGGTGATACAGTGGATATAGTGTACTTAGATTTTCAGAAAGCCTTTGACAAGGTCCCTCACCAAAGACTCTTAAGCAATGTAAACTGTCATGGGATAAGAGGGCAGGTCCTCTCATGGATCAGTAACTGGTTAAAAGACAGGAAACAAAGAGTAGGAATAAATGGTCAGTTTTCAGAATGGAGACAAGTAAATAGTGGTGTCCCCCAGGGGTCTGTACTGGGACCAGTGTTGTTCAACATATTCATAAATGATCTGGAAAAAGGGGTAAACAGGGAGGTGACAAAATTTGCAGATGATACAAAACTACTTAAGATAGTTAAGTCCAAAGCAGACTGCGAAGAGTTACAAAGGGATCTCACAAAACTGGGTGACTGGGCAACAAAATGGCAGATGAAATTCAATGTTGATAAATGCAAAGTAATGCATATTGGAAAACATAATTCCTGCTATACATATGACTATTAGAAACATGAGTACACATCTAAATTAGCTGTTACCAAGAAAGAGATCTTGGAGTCACTGTGGATAGTTCTCAAATACCTTCGTTCACAAAGAAATACATAATCTGTATGAAAAACAAATGGCTCCTCAAATATCACTGCAGACAGACCTCCGTACATGCAAATGTTCAGAAGTAGCCACTTACAAGAAGTATAAATACAGTCAAAGTAAACAGGTGTTCAGAATTCAAATGTACATTAGAAAACACTGTTTTGCCGTTACCCTTGTTCTAGTTGTAGTCAGATGTTTGCTGCGTGTGTGTTCTTTCAGCATGCTGTCCCAGCTCTGCGCAGAGAGCCGACACAGCAGACCTCGATCAAACTGCCCAATAAGACCAAAAGACTTGGTTCAGTAGTGAAGGCACCCGGCCAGTCCTAGTAATCCATAGATTCTACAGGACCACTAACACATGTATGCCCATTACAATGGACCATCTCAGTGTATACCCCAATACAAATAATGTATTGCTCCTCTGGCATGGTGGTTGCCATCCTTTACCTTGTACATGTTGGTTCAATCAAAACATCTCTATCCATCACCCTGACATTCTGACCTTATCTTTAGGAGGGGATCAATGTGTCCTTGTATCAGATTTGGGAAATGTGTTCATATCATACATGGTATCAGGGTGTTCTGGTATCACCCTTCTGGAATCTGCTTGCATGAGTGTCCTGTGCCTAGCACTCCTCAGGAATGTGTGTTTTTGCAACACCAGCCCTGTGTTTGCCAGATTCTGTGAGCCTGCATGCAGGCAGAGCCTGACTCCTGCTCACAGCCTGTCTTCTGCCAACTTTGCTTTATATTAGCAGGGCTTGACCAGTAGTTTAGTTCAGGTCTCAGGATGGGCCTCTAATACAAGGCCTCATGTCTCAGGCTCTCTTTCTATTACACTAGTTAGTCTAACAAAATTGCTGTGGACTTGATCCTGGTGCTTGGATGTATTCTGGGATGTCACTTAATTGAAAAGGCCAATCCAGCTAATGACAGTGAGGCTAACCGGCAGTGCTTCCCAGCCTGCTGATGCTGATGAAGGGCAGACAGGCCACAGCCCTGGAGTTGTTTTCCGTGGAGTGGGTTGCAGGACTGGGGAAAGTTTACTTTTCACTGTGTCAATCAGCATGACAGCAACAGAAGATTGGGGTGATGTGAGACACCCCAAAAAAGGATGCATTTAACTAATAGGTGCACAAAAGTGTTTTGGATGCCCTCTCTACAGGAATTGCCTGTGGGACTACAGAATCCTTATCAGTGATAAGATATTTCTGTGTGAATTAAATTAAAGCATAGTTGATATGTAGCAGCAAAACTCAAGGGACCAGTCTTTTCTAACAAAAATAAATTCCACACACATGAAATCTATCACTGGGTTAACTTGTAAAAGCAAGCTCTCAGGTAACAGTTTAATGTCCTCAGGGCATCTAGTATTTTACTGGTTGAGTGTTTTGTGTTATTGCTAAATGTCCTGATGGCTATGCTTATTTGTTACACATATAGGAGACAGGTTTCAGAGGGGTAGCCGTGTTAGTCTGTATCAGTAAAAACAACGAGGAGTCCTTGTGGCACCTTAGAGACTAACACATTTATTTGGGCATAAGCTTTCGTGGGATATAACCCACTTCATCAGATGCATCTGATGAAGTGGCTTATGCATATAGGAGAGTTAGGGTCTAGATGCTAATTGGAGCAAGATCCTTGGCTGTTGATCTTGATTGCATTGTTTGAATTAACCTCTCTGTTCATGTAGTTGAATCAAACTCTGAAAAGAGCAATCATTATTTTTTGTATATGCCTTAGTGCAAACCAGACATAGTTGAGTAATATTTTTATTGAATTTTATGATATTTCTCAAATAACTTTACAGATTAATAGTGTTTTTTAATTATTATTCACACCAGGCTCATATTCCAGAAAGAACAACTGGAAGCAGGCAAGCAGGAAAAAAAAAATCCCAGCCCTATGGCACTTGAAACAACATTCTCATTTCATTCTTCCAAAGAGCTAATCTGTGAACTCACAAGAGAAGTATTTGCTCGTAGAGCTAATCAATAATTCCCTGACACATTCTACAAAGGGAAAAGAATATAAATGAAAAAGATTTAACTCCTGTACCATTGCTTGCATGGACTGCCATTAGTTCCATTAGAGATTTCTCGGGAATGCAATGCATCAATCATTCCTAAGACTCATTTCCCATAACTATTGTTCAAAAAGAAATGTGAAATGCCCAGAAACCTGAAAGCATTTCTATGTTTGAAAAGATGCTGTGAAGACTAAAATCATACATTAAAAAAGGTCTTACCTGTGTTACTAATGACTTCCTGGACAACTAACACTGAAAGGAGAAATATCTAATTTATTTTTCATCATTTATTCAGTTTAAAGAACAGGTGTACTTGTGGCACCTTAGAGACTAACAAATTACTAACAAGTACTCCTGTTCTTTTTGCGGATACAGACTAACAAGGCTGCTACTCTGTATTCAGTTTAAGTTACTCTGTGCTCTTTTTTTTTTTTATTGTACTACTGCAACTCTACGCAATAGGGCAAGGGACTCATTAGTATCTGGTAGTGAGTCTCAGCTGGCCTGACCAGTTGAGTGTACCCCAACTCTCTGTCATAACTTTTTGTATCTAAAAGGTGTCATCACAGATAACAATAGAAAGCTAATTACATACTGTGGCAAAGCACCTCCTCTGTCTTGGCAGGCTCAGAGCTTTCCCCTCTGGGGATGGGGCCTAGAGTAAGCCAGTCCCCACTCTGGACAGTGTTCACTCTCCCATTTGGAGGTTTATTTCCCAGTATTCTCCAGACAAGCCTGTGGCAGGCCCGAGGAGTGCCCCTCTGACAAACAAAAGGGGGGGGGAGAGAAACCAATTCCAACTGTCAACTGAAAACAAAGGAGAATACCTTTCCCTACTCTCACTCTGAGGGTGGGTGACCTTGTTATTAGCCCTGGGGTGCCAATCCTGCCCTTAAACAGGTAGTCTGTTATGTAGCTTCCCCTGTAGGGAGGAGAGCAGCCCTCCACTCTGGAGCAGGCTTTCTCCCTGCAGCAGCTTGTCTCTCAGCAGCCTGACTCCTCATTGACTCCCAGCTACAGCATCCTCTTAACTTCAGTACTGATCTCTTCTCTCTTTGTCTCTGGGATCTGGTAGGGTTTAACCTTCACCTTTACTCCGGGATTGGTGATGATATGACGGTGAGCTTCTGTGGTTCTCCCTGGCTTCTCTGAGAACACATCATGGTTTCTTTCAATCATTTTGATGACCTCTGCCTGTTGTTCCGGGGTCAATTTGGGGGATATTCTCACCTGTCCTTGCAGTTTACTTTCTTGGGGTGGTGTTTCTAAGGTGACCACATATGATTCTTGGTCTTGCCAGGGCTTCAGCAGGTTGACGTGGTAGATCAGTTGTGGGCACCAACACCATTAATGGATTACCCCGACTGAAATTTACAAACTTTCGCTTGGCGATTGTAATAGGTTTGTTGGCCCTTCTGTGTCCTTTCCATGTGTTCCTGCACTATGGGGGTAACTTGAGCTATTCTGTCCTGCATCTGCATCACATGCTCAATAACGTTCTTCCCCTGGCTAGGCTATTCCTTCCAGTCCTCCTTGGGAATGTCCTGTATGCCACAGGAGTCAGTGGCGTAGCCAGGGTTGCAGCCGAGGAGGAGCGGCGGAGAAAAAAGGCGCTGGTCCTTCGGTGGCATTTCGGCGGCCCTGCGCATGCGCCGAAATGCCGCCAAAAGATGGAGCGGCGCATGCGCAGGGCCACCCCGCTTCCCCATCCAGAGCGCTGTCCGGGGCACCGAGACCCCTGGCCACGCTCTCAGGGCCGGAGTCCCGGCCGGAGCGCCGGGAGCCCGCGGCCCCGTTCCACCGGCCGCCCGGAGCGCCGGGAGCCAGCAGGCAGGCCGGTGGCCCCGTTCCGCCAGCTGCCCAGAGCGCCGGGAGCCAGCAGGCCAGCCCACGGCCCCGTTCCGCCGGCCGCCCGGAGTGGCAGGAAGCAGCCCGCGGCCCCGTTCTGCCGGAGCGCCGGGAGCCAGCCCGCAGCCCCGTTCCGCCGGCCGCCCGGAGCGCCGGGAGCCAGCCCACGGCCCCGTTCCGCAGGCGCCACTTTTGGGGAATGTGGTCAGGGGAAGCGGCCACTTCCCCTGAACCCCGCTAGCTACGCTACTGACAGGAGTGCAACCGTATAGCAGCTCAAACGGGGAACCTCCCTTACAGCAAACATCACGTAAAGTAGTGGGTTATCCCAATCTTTCCCATCCCGACTCACCACTTTCCGTATCATGTTCTTTAGTGTCCTGTTAAAGTATTTGACAAGTCTGGCAGACTGAGGTTTGCAGGGCCCATATGTAGAGCATCACACATAGGTCCTTCATCAATTTCAACATAAAGGGGGTTTATTTATAAATAGTAGAACAGTCATTGGGCCAGAGAGAGGGAAGATTTTTCTAGGTCATAATCCTTAACTTTATTTGGTCCTACTAAGAAATTTTCAGTTTAACAATTCATGTTGTGGGATTGAGATTCACTTACTCAGCAGGTGGATCTAACGAATCTTTATTCAGGCAAAACACTCAGCAAGTAGTGATCAATTACTCACAAGCAGGACGCTCACTGGGATGATCTCATCAGTCACCGCCAACAATGGACTATACAGCTTCAACCTCCCTTTATTACACAAACATTTATAACTTTTTGTTATATTATACATATGTATTAGTCTCCCATTTCCAGGTTAACTTGCCTCCCCTGTCAGTACAGGTTTAGTGTTACTTCAAACCGGTCTTTTCTTGCTTTTTTGTTACTTTATCTTTTTTTCCCCCTCACAAACATGATTACTCTGCAACTTCTCCCATATAATCAGTTCGGCTTATGCTGTTAAACGTTATCAGAGCCAACTCTTAAAATCCTTCTGTCAGGCCCAAAGATGGCTTTCCTCCCAACACATGCCACTCTTTGCTGCAGGTATCAGTTGATCTGCAATTGGTCTCGCCTGGGACAGCAGTGAAAAGAGCACATTTTCTCATCTCAATTGCATTAAAAAAACAAAAAAAATCTTTGTTTACTGTCTGTTACACTTGCCTCAAGACACCCTGCACCAACTCTAATACCTGTGGTTAAAAAAAATGCTCCAGATGAATCACAACTTTTGGACTTGAAAAAGCAATTAATTCATGGAAGTCCTATGGCCTGTGTGATACAGAGGTCAGACTAGATGATCAGTGGTCCCATCTGGCCTTAAAATCTATGCACTCTCTGAAAGCAAAACCTTTAAAGAATAGACATCTATAATATATGGAGACCCAAACCGGATTAGAACTGACAGAGAAGATAGTTTATTCTGCTACAGGTTTATCTAGACAACCAAGCAGCCTCCATCTTGAAAAATTTCTTCACACCCAGCCATTGGAGCATGCCCAGTACAGCCTAAGGGCTTCTAACACCAAAGAATTAGTCTCACATTGGCCACCAGGTGGCAATACATATAACAAAAATACCTAAAACATTAAACTTCTTCCCCTGTAAATTATTAGTAAGAATAAACTTAAAACATTAACATTATAACCACAAAACAAAACATCCAAACTAAGAGGTTGGGATAGACTATCCTCACTGTTACAAAATTACAAGGGATTATTCTGCCCTCTCTAGCACAATTGCCTTACTACAGTACTACAAGACTAGTCTGTCTCTAGGTTTGGGAGATCTTCTGGAATGGTGCAGTAGAAACACCAGTGCTCCTTGATGAGTGGGGTTTTCAACGCAGTCTAGTGCATCTTTTATCTCCCCACTGAGTCCCCACCTGAACTGCTATAGGTAGGCTGCCTCATCCCATTCAATATCAGCCACAAGCTATCGGAAATGAGCGGTGTAGGAGATGGCTGACCCTTGCCCCAGGTAAACTTCCAGAGGGCAACCTCTGCAGAGTGGACACAATGTGGGTTATCAAGGGTGGTCGCAAAAGCTTTCAGAAAGGGCTCCCCACTGGAGAGCACTGGGGTGTTCTGCTCCAATATGGGGGGAAGCCCAACTGAGAGCCTCACTGGAGGGAAAACTGACTATTAGCCTCACCTTAGTTTGGTCTGTGGGGTATGTTCAGGGGTGGACCAGGAAGAGTAGCCTGCACTGGTTCATGAACCCCCAGAATTTTTGACAATCCCTGTCAAACCATTTGGGCAGTGGCCAAATGGAACCGGTTCAGGTGTTGGGTGGTCTGTTCAGGCAGGTAAGGCTGCTCATGTAGGGTTTATGCTTCGGCAGTGAGCTGCCCCTCCTGGGCCTGCGACTGGACTAACTGCTCATGCAGTGTCTGCACTTGAATTGCACACTGCATTGCTTGGGTCTGTAGTGCAAGGTTCTCTGCCTTCAGATGGATGACTTGGTCCTGGGCCCTCAGGAAGCTGCTGGTTGGAGAGAGGTCCATCCCTTCCATCTGTGGAGGGGTTGGATGGGCAGTGCGTTGAAGGCAATCCAATCAAACTGTCAAGGCTGGACCAGGTTATAGATAGCAAGCAAATAGCAAAGTCAAGGACAAACCAGGGTCAGAAGCCAGAGTCGAGAGTCTACAGCAAGCAGGGTCTGGAGCAGAAGTAGGCAGGTAGTCTACATTGTTGCTCGGACAGCTCCTCATGCTGGCTTCCTGGTTTAAATATTAGTATCAGCCAATCAATGGGCTATGAGGGGCCACCACTCAGGCCCTGCTGGGTGGTACTTCCTGCTGAGCCTAGTTTCACTTGGTCATCCAGCAATCCAATCTAAGCTTTCAGTGGCAACGCAGATGGATCAGTAGTTCCCATCCCCTCTAGACTCAGGTTCTAGTCCTGTAGGTTCTTATGCTACCTAGTGGTAAGGAAAATGGTATTAAAAGAGTTTAAGTGCAAAGAAGTCAATGCTGAGCTGGATTAAATCTAAAAATGGACCCTATAATCCTCCCTAGAAAAGTGATAGGGAGCAGCATGGACAAAGTACTCCTTTAAGGAGTTTTAAATTAAAGGGGGAAATGTTGTTCTCCCCTAAAGAAAAAATCAGTAACATAATAGAAGGATATTTATGTAAAAGAATTACTGACAGAGCACAGCACAGGTCTGTTGAATACCACTGAAGCTTTAAAGAGTAAGACAGAGAGAGAGAACAGTAATTGTAGCTAAAGAGCACAGAGATAAGCTCAGAGCCATTGAGAAATGTGTCACTTTGGGAGATAAGTAAGTGACTTAAGGAAAAAGTATGTGCAGATAAAAGGAGCTTTTGCACAAATTCACACTGCAGAGCACGGAGGGAACTAAATAGTCGGGGTGTGTGGAAGTATTAAAAAGTGGAAGTAGAAGTGTTGACGAGGATGGTAAAGTGTTAAAAGCTTGGTTTAATAATGAAACCCAGATATGGCAGTATAACTTGGTACAGTCACACCCGGTAGAACTGTTAGTCAAACAAATTATATAAGGGGGTCAAGTGGTGACAACTACCACCACTATATTTTTATCCCCAGGAGCCTTGACAGTCATTTTGAAGGAAAATGGGTCTTTTCCCAAAGCAATGGTTTGTAAATAATTTATTGTAAATGACTGCTGAAGACAGAGAGACAATATCGTTTACAGGGCTGGATTTAGGGGCAGGCGATCCAGGTGACAACCTGGGCTGCCTGGCTTGGGGAGTGCCGGACTCGAGGTGCTGTTTTTGTTGTTAGTGACTGTCATAACTATAAAGGGAAGGGTAACAGCTCTCCTGTGTACAGTACTAAAATCCCTCCTGGTCAGAGACTCCAAAATCCTTTTACCTGTAAAGGGTTAAGAAGCTCGGGTAACCTGGCTGACACCTGACCCAGAGGACCAATAAGGGGACAAGATACTTTCAAATCTTGGGGGGGGGGGGAAAGGCTTTTGTGTGTGCTCTTTGTTTTAAGGGGTTGTTCGCTCTTGGGACTGAGAGGGACCAGACATCAATCCAGGTTCTCCCAATCTTTCTAAACAAGTCTCTCTTATTTCAAAATTGTAAGTAAAAGCCAGGCAAGGCGTCTTAGATTTACTTTGTTTTCTCAACTTGTAAATGTACCTTTTACTAGAGTGTTTATCTTTGTTTGCTACACTTTGAACCTAAGACAGAGGGGAGTCCTCTGAGCTCTTTAAGTTTAATTACCCTGTACAGTTATTTTCCATACTGATTTTACAGAGATGATTTTTACCTTTTTCTTTAATTAAAAGCCTTCTTTTTTAGAACCTGATTGATTTCTCCTTGTTTAAAGATCCAAAGGGGGTTTGGATCTGTATTCACCAGGAGTTGGTGAAAGGAAGGAGGGGGGAAGGGTCAATTTCTCCTTGTTTAAGATCCAAGGAGTTTGGATCTGTATTCACCAGGGAATTGGTGAAAGGTTTCTAAAAGCTTCCCAGGGTAGGGAATGGTGGCAGCGGACCAGAACTAAGCTGGTAGTTAAGCTTAGAAGTCCTCATGCAGGCCCCTACATTTGTACCCTAAAGTTCAAAGTGGGGATACAGCCTTGACATGGTGGCACAGCGGTGGAGATCGTTTTAAACCCAAAAGCCAGTAAGAGATTTTTTTTCCCTTCTAGCTGCTTGGAAAGCAGAGCTGAAGGTAGATGCATATCTTATCTCTCCTTGCCTGAAGGCAGAGGTGTTAAGTTTTTTTAACAAGGGGCTTTGTTAAGAGAACGGTTCAATCAGTGAGCAAACTTTGACTGGTTAAGGCAATTTACAAGCTGAATTTTTTTTTTTCTTTTTACATCCTCGGGAGTAGCTTGTTAGAAAGTCTCTGTTAACTCAGCAGTAGCCAGAGCTAAGTACATCCCAGTTTCAGTCAACTGCAGAGGGGGTGACCCAGCACAAGAAAACAGGAAAATGACTACCAAAGAAGTAGCTAACAAAATAGAACTGGCCAAACTAGAAGCAGAAGAAAATGAAAGAAAACATCAGAGACTGCTTCAAATTAAAAAACTTGAAGAGGAGGCCCATGAAAGAGAAGAGAAAGCCAAAGAGGAGGCCCACAAGAGAGAGATGGAGCTGGAAAAAGCCAAAGAGGAGGCCCAAGAGGAGGCCCACAAGAGAGAAGAGAAAGCCAAAGAGGAGGCCCACAAGAGAGAGATGGAGCTGGAAAAAGCCAAAGAGGAGGTGAGAGAAAAAGAAAGGAAGCATGAACTGGAAGCAGCAAGTGCTAGGCAGGATGCATCAGACCATCCTAGCAACTCCTCTCCAGGTACCACTTCCCATCCCAGGAAATTCCCCACCTACAAGGCAGGAGATGATACTGAGGCCTTCTTAGAAAATTTTGAAAGGGCCTACCTTAGATACAGCATCACTCCAACCCAGTACATGGTAGAGCTGAGGCCGCAGCTCAGTGGACCCTTAGCAGAGGTGGCGGCTGAAATGCCTAAGGAACACATGAACAGTTATGAACTTTTTAAAAACAAGGCCAGACTCAGAATGGGGCTAACACCCGAGCATGCCCGTCGGCGGTTCAGAGCCCTAAGGTGGAAACCAGAGGTGTCATTTACCCGGCATGCCTACCACATTGACAAAAATTGTGATGCCTGGGTATCAGGAGCAAATGTTAAATCTCTGGAAGATCTGCTTTCCCTAGTAAAAATGGAGCAGTTTTTAGAGGGTGTTCCTGAGGAAATAGAAAGGTACATCCTAGATAGGAAGCCCAAAACTGTAACCGAGGCGGGGGAGATTGGAGCCAAATGGGTGGAGGTGACAGAAAAGAAAAAAGCTAGTAGCAGTTGGAGCGAATATCAGAAGGGGCAAGCCGAAACAAAACCTTATCACCGGGGACAACCCAAGGCCCCACCCACATCCCAAGGGAAACCCCAGACGCCTTCTCACCCCACCACACCAGTCTCCATCAACCAACATCGCCCCGGTGATACCTTAGCAGGGCGATGTTTTAAATGTAATGAACTGGGGCATATAAAGGCTCACTGCCCCAAGAACCCCACCCGATTACAGTTCATTACACCCCAATCACACCAAAGATCCCCAGACCCAGATGCCTCTTTCATACCCTCGGAGCGAAGGGAAACCTTGAGAGTGGGCGGAAAGAAGGTTATCGCTTGGAGGGACACTGGGGCACAAGTGTCAACTATCCACCAATCCCTAGTGGACCCCAAACTCATCAACCCTGAGGCTACAGTGACAATTCAACCCTTCGTGTCACAGTCTGTAACCTTGCCTACAGCCCAGTTGCATGTCCAGTACAAGGGCTGGTCAGGAATGTGGACTTTTGCAGTCTATGACAATTATCCCATCCCCATGCTGCTGGGGGAAGACTTGGCCAACCATGTGAAGCTAGCCAAGAGGGTGGGAATAGTCACCCGCAGCCAGGCTAAGCAAGCTTTCACCCCCATCCCTGTTCCTGAGCCGTCCACCAGGGCCCCGTCTGTGTTACCAGAGACCCAAACAAAGGTGATGGAACCGGATCCCCTGCCAACGACTGCAACAGCCGTAGTGGATCCAATCCCAGAGACCCAGCCAAAGCCAGTCCCAGAACCGGAACTGGCAACGCAACCAGCACCAGAACCATTGCCAGCACTGAGTCCAGCGCTTGCAAACCCGTCTACAACTCCAATGCCAGAGGGCACCAGCGAGTCTGAACTGGTGGAAGCAGCAGATAACCCTACCCAAGAGGCTCAGCCAGAGCCTGAAATACCACATAGTGCACCAGCGGACAGCGGTTCACAGTCAATGGAAACAGCCCCAGCACCTGCATCGCTTCCAGAGGGACCAAGCCCCAGTCCACAGTCCTAGGAGGAACTGTTGTCTCCAGCATCAAGGGAACAGTTCCAGGCCGAGCAGGAAGCAGATGACAGCCTTCAGAAAGCTTGGGCGGCGGCACGGAGCACCCCACCGCCTCTCAGCTCTTCTAACCGATCCCGGTTTGTTGTAGAAAAAGGACTTTTATACAAGGAGACTCTTTCTGGTGGGCACCAGGAAGACTGGCATCCTCAAAGACAGTTGGTAGTTCCCACTAAGTATAGGGTAAAGCTCTTGAGCTTAGCCCATGATCATCCCAGTGGCCATTCTGGGGTGAACAGAACCAAAGACCGGTTGGGGAAGTCCTTCCACTGGGAGGGAATGGGCAAGGACGTTGCTAATTATGTCCGGTCTTGTGAGGTGTGCCAACGAGTGGGAAAGCCCCAAGACCAGGTTAAAGCCCCTCTCCAGCCACTACCCATAATTGAGGTCCCATTTCAGCGAGTAGCTGTGGATATTCTGGGTCCTTTCCCAAAGAAGACACCCAGAGGAAAGCAGTACGTACTGACTTTCATGGATTTTGCTACCCGATGGCCGGAAGCTGTACCCTTAAGCAACACCAGGGCTAACAGTGTGTGCCAGGCATTAGCAGACATTTTTGCCAGGGTGGGGTGGCCCTCCGACATACTTACAGATTCGGGAACTAATTTCCTGGCAGGGAACATGAAAAACCTGTGGAAAACTCATGGGGTGAATCACTTGGTTGCCACCCCTCATCACCATCAAACCAATGGTCTGGTGGAGAGGTTTAATGGAACTTTGGGGGCCATGATACGTAAATTCGTAAATGAACACTCCAATAATTGGGACCTAGTGTTGCAGCAGTTGCTTTTTGCCTACAGGGCTGTACCACATCCCAGTTTAGGGTTTTCACCATTTGAACTTGTGTATGGCCGCGAGGTTAAGGGGCCATTACAGTTGGTGAAGCAGCAATGGGAGGGGTTTACGCCTTCTCCAGGAACTAACATTCTAGACTTTGTAAGCAACCTACAAAACACCCTCCGACACTCTTTAGCCCTTGCTAAAGAAAACCTAAAGGATGCTCAGAAAGAGCAAAAGGCCTGGTATGATAAACATTCCAGAGAACGGTCCTTCAAAGTAGGAGACCAAGTCATGGTCTTAAAGGCGCTCCAGGCCCATAAAATGGAAGCGTCGTGGGAAGGACCATTCACGGTCCAGGAGCGCCTAGGAGCTGTTAACTATCTCATAGCCTCCCCCACCTCCAACATAAAGCCTAAGGTATACCATGTTAATTCTCTTAAGCCCTTTTATTCCAGAGAATTAAACGTTTGCCAGTTTACAGCCCAGGAAACAGATGACGCGGAGTGGCCTGCAGGTGTCTACTACGAAGGAAAAAGGAATGGTGGCGTGGAAGAGGTGAACCTCTCCACGACCCTGGGACGTCTGCAGCGACAGCAGATCAAGGAGCTGTGCACAAGCTTTGCACCGATTTTCTCAGCCACTCCAGGACGGACCAAAAGGGCATACCACTCCATTGACACAGGTAATGCTCACCCAATTAGAACCCCACCCTACCGGGAGTCACCTCATGCCCAAACTGCTATACAAAGGGAGATCCAGGACATGCTACAGATGGGTATAATCCGCCCCTCTACCAGTGCATGGGCATCTCCAGTGGTTCTAGTTCCCAAACCAGATGGGGAAATACGCTTTTGCGTGGACTACCGTAAGCTAAATGCTGTAACTCGTCCTGACAACTATCCAATGCCACGCACAGATGAGCTATTGGAAAACTTGGGACATGCCCAATTCATCTCTACTTTAGACTTAACCAAAGGGTACTGGCAAGTACCACTAGATGAACCCGCTAAGGAAAGGTCAGCCTTCGTCACCCAGGCAGGGGTGTATGAATTCAATGTACTTCCTTTCGGGTTGCGAAATGCACCCGCCACCTTCCAAAGACTTGTAGATGGTCTCCTAGCGGGATTGGGAGAATCTGCAGTTGCCGACCTCGATGATGTGGCCATTTTTTCTGATTCATGGACAGAACACCTGGAGCACCTGAAAAAAGTCTTCGAGCGCATCCGGCAGGCAGGACTAACTGTTAAGGCTAAAAAGTGTCAAATAGGCCAAAACAGAGTGACGTACCTCGGGCACTAGGTGGGTCAAGGAACTATAAATCCCCTACAGGCCAAAGTGGATGCTATCCAAAAGTGGCCGGTTCCAAAGTCAAAGAAACAGGTCCAATCCTTCTTAGGCTTGGCCGGATATTATAGGCGATTTGTACCACACTACAGCCACATCGCCGCCCCGCTGACAGACCTAACCAGAAAGAAACAGCCAAATGCAGTTCAGTGGACTGATAAGTGTCAAAAGGCCTTTAACCAGCTTAAGGCAACCCTCATGTCTGACCCTGTGCTAAGGGCACCAGACTTTGACAAACCATTCCTAGTAACCACAGATGCGTCCGAGTGAGGCGTGGGAGCAGTTTTAATGCAGGAAGGACCGGATCAAGAATTCCATCCTGTCGTGTTTCTCAGCAAGAAACTGTCTGAGAGGGAAAGCCACTGGTCAATCAGCGAAAAGGAATGCTACGCCATTGTGTACGCTCTGGAAAAGCTACGCCCATATGTTTGGGGACGGCGTTTCCAACTACAAACAGACCATGCTGCGCTACAGTGGCTTCATACCGCCAAGGGAAATAACAAAAAACTTCTTCGGTGGAGTTTAGCTCTCCAAGATTTTGATTTTGAAATACAACACATTTCGGGAGCTTCTAACAAAGTGGCTGATGCACTCTCCTGGGAAAGTTTCCCAGAGTTAACTGGTTAACAATTGTTCTTGTAATGAAACATATTGTTAGTTTTTATATAATCAGTAGTATGTCTAAAGGTACATGTGTCTTGTTAACTTTGTTTTCTCCTAGAACTCCAGGAAGAAATCACAGCCAGTGTGGAACCGAACGTCCAACACTATCTGTGATTTGGGGGGCGTGTCATAACTATAAAGGGAAGGGTAACAGCTCTCCTGTGTACAGTACTAAAATCCCTCCTGGTCAGAGACTCCAAAATCCTTTTATCTGTAAAGGGTTAAGAAGCTCGGGTAACCTGGCTGACACCTGACCCAGAGGACCAATAAGGGGACAAGATACTTTCAAATCTTGGGGGGGGGGGGAAAGGCTTTTGTGTGTGCTCTTTGTTTTAAGGGGTTGTTCGCTCTTGGGACTGAGAGGGACCAGACATCAATCCAGGTTCTCCCCATCTTTCTAAACAAGTCTCTCTTATTTCAAAATTGTAAGTAAAAGCCAGGCAAGGCGTCTTAGATTTACTTTGTTTTCTCAACTTGTAAATGTACCTTTTACTAGAGTGTTTATCTTTGTTTGCTACACTTTGAACCTAAGACAGAGGGGAGTCCTCTGAGCTCTTTAAGTTTAATTACCCTGTACAGTTATTTTCCATACTGATTTTACAGAGATGATTTTTACCTTTTTCTTTAATTAAAAGCCTTCTTTTTTAGAACCTGATTGATTTCTCCTTGTTTAAAGATCCAAAGGGGGTTTGGATCTGTATTCACCAGGAGTTGGTGAAAGGAAGGAGGGGGGAAGGGTCAATTTCTCCTTGTTTAAGATCCAAGGAGTTTGGATCTGTATTCACCAGGGAATTGGTGAAAGGTTTCTAAAAGCTTCCCAGGGTAGGGAATGGTGGCAGCGGACCAGAACTAAGCTGGTAGTTAAGCTTAGAAGTCCTCATGCAGGCCCCTACATTTGTACCCTAAAGTTCAAAGTGGGGATACAGCCTTGACAGTGACAAAAGGGAAAACTGAATGTTTGAAGTAAAATGTTTCAGGTATTCTATATGTGGATTCATTTTTCACTAACCTCCTAGAATGTTCTGGACCTTTGTAGAATCTTGTGGAACCTACCAGACTTTCTGAGAACTACATTTTCCTCATACCTCCTAGAATGTTATCAGTCATGCCCTCACGGGTATATAAGGAGAGGGGTGTTACCAGTCAGTCAGTGAGATATAAGAACAAACTGAAGTGAAGTGAGTACCTAGCTGCGATATTTATATCTGCCTCTGGAAATTTCCATTACATGCGTCTGATGAAGTGGGTATTCACCCATGAAAGCTTATGCTCCAATACATCTGTTAGTTTTAAAGGTGCCACAGGACTCTCTGTTGCTAGCTGCGATATTGTGAACCTTGTTCTATTTTGTAATTATGAAAGTGTACTTGTGTTTTAAGACTTGAAGAGTATAAGTAGCTACTCATAAAGGATATATTTAGTGAGATGCCACAGATATCTATCAAACCCCTATCTACACAACAATATAAAAGAAATACTTCTTTTGCCATGCTTAACACATGTTTGATGACTTTGTACGACTGCAGAACATAGACTTTTGGTCTCCCTAATACTGTCTGTTTTCCCCCGTAGAAAATAAAAGATGCCCCCGAAGAAGCCTTCAGGAGCTCAGTATAGGAAGTGAAAAGTTCAGTTGCAATCTAGTTTGCAGCAAGGGGCAAATTTGATGGGAAAATATCTGAAACAGAACAACATAGACTGGGCTTTAGGCAGTAGCGATCATCCCAGTGAGGAAGAAATTGAGGATTGAAGCATAAATGATGGAATTAGCATTCCTAAGGAATTAGCAGATTTACCTGAAGATAAGGAATGGAAATGTGAGGAAAATGATGGGGAATCATCCAGTTTTCCTGGCAGCGTGAAGGAGAGTGATGATAAAGAAAAATCTGGTTTACATGAAAAGGAGAGAAACAATAAAGAAGAATCAGCTGCGCATGATGACAGAAACGGCAGTGAGAAAAATTGCACATCACAAATCAATAAATCAGATCCTGCTTTATGGTGGCGATCCTAAATGCTGCCAATATTGATCATACAGTTTTGAATGGGCCAGGCAAAATCAAGCATATGATGTTTCCAGTAAATGAGCAGAAGTGACACTTCTCAAAGTCACACTATGAAAGAGTGCTCAAGAATGGTGAGAAACTGAATCGGTGTTGGCTAGTTTACTCAAAATCAATTGACTAAGTGTTCTGTTTTTGTTGCAAAATATTTGACAAAATGCAAAATCGTTGCTTGCACTCTCCAGATACAATTATTGGCCTAACTTAGCTGATACTCTGAAGAAACATGAAAAGTCACTGGCCTTTTTATGGCCTATTCCAAAAGCTGAATAAATGCATAGATGCAGAAAACCTGCACATTATTAATGTAGAAACCCAGCATTGGAAGAATGTGCTCTAGTGTCTGATCTCAATTACAGTCTTTCTTTCAAAGAATAATTTGGCTTTCCAGGGCTCGTTGGGTAAGTTGTTCACTGAACATAACAGTAATTTCCTTGGTTTGGTGGAGCTCCTTGGGAAATACGATGGTGCCATGTGTGAGCACCTACGTCAAGTAGTTCATAAAGAAGCTATGGACCATTACTGCAGAAAAACAATTGAAAACAAATTGATTGACCTTATGGCAAGGAGGGTGCTTGATAACATATTAATGCGGCTCAGCAAAGCGAAGTACTATGCTGTAATAATGAACTTCACTCACGACATTAGTCACAATGAAACGATGTCATTTACAGTATGATTTGTTGATGACGAGGATGGCTGTATCCAAGTAAAGGAGGACTTTATCTGTTTCCGGTCTATGGATGACTCTACTGGAAAAGGACTAACAGAAGTGTTTATGAACATTTTGAATGAGAATAAAATAAAGCTTCAGGACTTCCATGCCAAGGGTACAACAACAGCGTGAACATGAAGCGAAGAAACAGTGGCATCCAGGCAAGGATCCTTGCGCTCACTCCAAGAGCTTTCTTCATGCCTTGTGGCTGCCATTCCCTCAACCTTGTTGTGTCAGATGCAGTGTCATCTTCTTTAGATTCAGTACCTCTCTTCGAAGTACTGCAAAGTATACACATCCTGTTTTCAGCATCAACTATCTGGTGAATGATCCTCACAAACAATGTTACAAATCTGACTATGAAGCTGCTAAGTTATACTCACTGAGAGAGCCACATTGACAGTGTAAGCCCAAGTGAGGTATCAAGTGATTGAGGTTTACAACGCCCTGATGGAACTGGCGCAGTCGAGTAAAGCCAAGGCCAGAATCTGACACAAGGCACAAAGTCAGGCAAACCAGATGACTGACTTCAAATTTCTGGTCTCAGTTGTGGTTTGGCACGATACCCTGTTCCAAGTAAACTTTGTAAGGAAGGAATTACAAACTCAGGTTGATGGGCATCGCAATCACTACTACTTCGATAAGAAGCTGCCTTGATTTTGTTGTGGCCTACAGAGACAATGGATTTGAAGATGCCATCACTGCTGCCAAAGAAATGGTGGAAAACTTAGGAGTTCAACCTGTCTTCAAGGAAACATGTATTTATTGGAAGAAGAGACAGTTTGGATATGAGGTCAGAGATGAAGTGATGGGAAGCTTCGAAGAAAAATTCAAGAGGGAGTTTTTTTGCTTGTTCATTGACATTGCTTGGGTGTCCATTGAAAAAAAGTTTGGACAAATGAACCACCACAAAAAGACCTGAGTGGGGTGGGTTTGTATGACTTTAGTAAGCTGCTGGTGGACAGACAAAGACTCTTAAACAATTGTATGGACCTTCACCGGATGCTGACACGTGGGGATTGTTCGGGCATCAACGATAAAAACTTCTATGTCAAATGGAATAACATCCATCACATTTTGCCACACGGGAAGCACTGTCCACTCCAAGTTCTCCAATTCATTCATGATGCAGAGCAGAAGGACGTTTTTCCTAATGTGTGGATAGCTTTGAGGATTTTGCTCATGCTGCTGGTCACAGTCGCGAGTAGTGAGCACAACTTTTTGAAGCTCAGGTTCATTAAAACATATCTTTGATTGATGATGGCTGACAAGATACTGACACTGCTTGCTATTCTATCGCTTGAAAATGCCATTGGCTGTGTTTCAGTTTGTGAGGGCAAAAGCAAGAAAAGCGACCTTTTGAACTAAAGGACTAAGGTTAACATTCTAAGGCTGTGATTTACTGTAACACTATTTAATAGCAGTCCACCCAGTGTGGGTGCACAGTTCAATTTCTTGATGTTAGTACATTTCAGTTATTCTTAAAATTAAAAAGTTTCTATAAGCTTATAAGAAATGGGTTTTTTTTATTTGCTTATATGTGGCATGAATAAATACTGATTTACAAATCCTAGCATGCAAATTGATCATCTTATATGACAAGGATAAATCATGCATGCAAATCGTGCATCAGAGTTGTGAAATGGGCTACAAATGCAATAAAAAAATGTTATTCAAAATTGTAACAAATGGAGGGGGGTGGGGGTCCAAAGACGTGGCTCGCCTGGGGCACCATTTGGTCTAGGGCTGGCCCTGATCATTTGACTATGGATGATTTCGTCAAAATAACTAAAAAATAAGTAAGGATTTCTATATGGCTCGACTGCTTCTAAATGTACTAAAGGGGATGTAACTTGGGTACAGTTGTAATTATAAAAATAATTAAGAGCAACACAAGGAACATTGATCAGCTCAAACAACAGATTATATTAAAAAAAGGAGAAAATACCTACTAAGTTGAAAAAGAAATACTGCATATCAGAAAAAGAAAAAATTAAGTGTAACACTCAGCTTACTAAAGTCTCAGATAGCTGAGAGACCGAATGAAGATAAAGGAGTAAAAATGGCAGTAAAAAACCATTGCTATGACACAGCAATTATAAGAGCCCAGGCCAAAAATGTTATGTCCCCTGTGATGAACTTATTCAAAGCTTAAATATAAAAATAAAATTGCAGCTTAGAAGTGTGAGCGACTTAATTGTATTATCTGCTCAGAACTTGCAATTTAACATTTTTTTAAAATTTGGTTATAAATATTAAACATAAGTTAGTCAATTAAAACCAGGATGATGGTGAGAGACCCTGGATTCCTTTTTCAGTAATAAAGCAACAGCTAAAAGAGCATCAGAAGAAAAAATAAATATTAATAATATATATAATTAAATTAAATGGCTAATATAATATTCAAGCAAATGAAAACTGGAAGTTAAATTATGAAAGGAGAATGCATTCCTATGGAACATGCAGTATATACAGTAAAAAGGGCTAAAAGAAATGTAAACAAGACATGCTACTTAATTAAAATCCTATAAGAACTCCAAAGAGAAGCCACAATAGGTTGTGTTTTCTTTTTCAGATGGCTGTGTGCTTTGAAAGCAGAAATCAACACAGTACCAAGGAAAATCAGTAAATATAAGGAATGAAAACCAACCACCAAGACCCTATTCAAAATTCTTTTAACAGTTTATTAATTATGAATGATGGAGCTACTTTGAATGGTGTAGTGGCCATTCAAAAACATGACAAAACTTCCGATTGAAAATCCTATTCAAAAGTGTTGTTTAACCGTGGTGTAAAATAAATGCTATTAAGGGAAGAAAAACAAAAACTATATGGTGGTTTTGTAAATAAATAAAAATACATTAAAATATTCTAAACTGAAAACAGGTCCAGATGGTTCATGGTTAAAATCTATTGGGGAAATATTGTACAAAAATGTTCAGATTATTTAAATCAGTGTTTTCAAATGTTACCAATTTGGAATTACCTAAAGGATTGTGCCCACTGAAGATTGGTGGAATATGATTAAGAATTGTTTAAAGGACTTTCTGGATAAAAATGTATATACTTTAAACTACCCAGGTGGGGCAACAACTACACCATAGCAAATTTAATAAGATTGGCATGAGAGTTGAACTGTTTCTAATTGATATGTCATTTTGAAACAAAGCTGACCTAGAGAGGCTGAGGGAACATAACCAAGCATTTCAACAGAAGATAGAAGCGGAAGTACTGCATCCATTGAATGAGGAAAACCAAGAACTCATTTTAATGAAGCTTTGTTAACTGTGTATAATATACATGATGTTGTAATTGCTTTTCAAGTAAAAACTACCTATAGTTGGAATGACAAGTATCATGTGCTGGCTGAAGGGGACCACTTCAGGGATGGACCCAGAAAATGTTATTTTAATTGGCCTATGTGCTATTTCTCACCTGAATTCCCTGTGGTGATAAAAAAACAACCACCACAACTGGTTTTAGAGCTGCAAAAGGCAAAAAATGGTTGAGAAATCCCATTTGTGAGGGTAACTGAAAGAGGCACTGCAAGAAAGTTTATTTTTGAAATGGAGTTTAACTGCATGCATATTTTATAAGTACGTGTTCTGTTGATTTTGGGTCCTGTGAATAAATTATTTTACAAAAAAACAACCCAACCTTCAGAGCTTTGCCTTGTTTTAACACTGTCTGTAAAGCGTCTTTGCTTGTTCACTCAATGTCCTATCACAAGACTTTCCACAAAGAAATCCTCCTCCTCCTCTCTCTCTTTTAAAGTATTTCTATTCATTTCAATGGAGGGAGAGATGAAAGGACTTAGAGCAAGAATCATTTCACTTCAAAATTGAATCACAGAAATGTAGGGCTGGAAGAGACCTTGAAAAGTCATCAAGTCCAGCCCCATGAACTGTGGCAGGACCAGATAAACCTAGAGCATCCCTGACAAGTGTTTGTCCAACCTGTTTTTAAAAACTTGCAATGATGATGATTCCACAACCTCCTTTGGAAGGCTATTCCTCAGCTTAACTACCCTTATAGTTAGAAAGATTTTCATAATATCAAGCCCTAATCTTCCTTACTAGAGAATAAACCCATTGCTCCTTGTCCTAACTTTAGTGGACATGGAGAACAATTGATCACCTTTCTCTTTAGAACAGCCCTTAACATATTTGAAGATTGTTATCAGATCCCACCTCAGTCTTCTTTTCTTAAGACTAAACATGCCTAGTTTTTTAACTTTTCCTCATAGGTCAGGTTTTCAAAAGCTTTTACAATTTTTGTTGCTTTCCTCTGGAATCTCTCTAATTTATCCACAAAGTGTGGTACTCAGATAGGGTGACTAGATAGCAAGTGTGAAAAAGCGGGATGGGGGTGTCAAGGCTGTATCCCCACTTTGAACTTTAGGGTACAAATGTAGGGGCCTGCATGAGGACTTCTAAGCTTAACTACCAGCTTAGTTCTGGTCCGCTGCCACCATTCCCTACCCTGGGAAGCTTTTAGAAAACCTCTCACCAATTCCCTGGTGAATACAGATCCAAACTCCTTGGATCTTAAACAAGGAGAAATTGACCCTTCCCCCCTCCTTCCTTTCACCAACTCCTGGTGAATACAGATCCAAACCCCCTTGGATCTTAAAACAAGGAGAAATCAATCAGGTTCTTAAAAAGAAGGCTTTTAATTAAAGAAAAAGGTAAAAATCATCTCTGTAAAATCAGTATGGAAAATAACTTTACAGGGTAATCAAACTTAAAGAGCTCAGAGGACCCCCCTCTGTCTTAGGTTCAAAGTATAGCAAACAAAGATAAACACTCTAGTAAAACGTACATTTACAAGTTGAGAAAACAAAGTAAATCTAAGACGCCTTGCCTGGCTTTTACTTACAATTTTGAAATAAGAGAGACTTGT
This sequence comes from Emys orbicularis, assembly GCF_028017835.1. Classification (NCBI taxonomy): domain Eukaryota; kingdom Metazoa; phylum Chordata; order Testudines; family Emydidae; genus Emys; species Emys orbicularis. Next base: position 25,946,711 of record NC_088685.1, on the reverse strand, counting down.
TTAGAAAGATGGGGAGAACCTGGATTGATGTCTGGTCCCTCTCAGTCCCAAGAGCGAACAACCCCTTAAAACAAAGAGCACACACAAAAGCCTTCCCCCCCCCCCCCAAGATTTGAAAGTATCTTGTCCCCTTATTGGTCCTTTGGGTCAGGTGTCAGCCAGGTTACCCGAGCTTCTTAACCCTTTACAGGTAAAAGGATTTTGGAGTCTCTGACCAGGAGGGATTTTAGTACTGTACACAGGAGAGCTGTTACCCTTCCCTTTATAGTTATGACACGCCCCCCAAATCACAGATAGTGTTGGACGTTCGGTTCCACACTGGCTGTGATTTCTTCCTGGAGTTCTAGGAGAAAACAGAGTTAACAAGACACATGTACCTTTAGACATACTACTGATTATATAAAAACTAACAATATGTTTTATTACAAGAACAATTGTTAACCAGTTAACTCTGGGAAACTTTCCCGGGAGAGTGCATCAGCCACTTTGTTAGAAGCTCCCGAAATGTGTTGTATTTCAAAATCAAAATCTTGGAGAGCTAAACTCCACCGAAGAAGTTTTTTGTTATTTCCCTTGGCGGTATGAAGCCACTGTAGCGCAGCATGGTCTGTTTGTAGTTGGAAACGCCGTCCCCAAACATATGGGCGTAGCTTTTCCAGCGCGTACACAATGGCGTAGCATTCCTTTTCGCTGATTGACCAGTGGCTTTCCCTCTCAGACAGTTTCTTGCTGAGAAACACGACAGGATGGAATTCTTGATCCGGTCCTTCCTGCATTAAAACTGCTCCCACGCCTCGCTCGGACGCATCTGTGGTTACTAGGAACGGTTTGTCAAAGTCTGGGGCCCTTAGCACAGGGTCAGACATGAGTGTTGCCTTAAGCTGGTTAAAGGCCTTTTGACACTCATCAGTCCACTGAACTGCATTTGGCTGTTTCTTTCTGGTTAGGTCTGTCAGCGGGGCGGCGATTTGGCTGTAGTGTGGTACAAATCGCCTATAATATCCGGCCAAGCCTAAGAAGGATTGGACCTGTTTCTTTGACTTTGGAACCGGCCACTTTTGGATAGCATCCACTTTGGCCTGTAGGGGATTTATAGTTCCTTGACCCACCTGGTGCCCCAGGTACGTCACTCTGTTTTGGCCTATTTGACACTTTTTAGCCTTAACAGTTAGTCCTGCGTGCCGGATGCGCTCGAAGACTTTTTCCAGGTGCTCCAGGTGTTCTGTCCATGAATCAGAAAAAATGGCCACATCATCGAGGTAGGCAACTTCAGATTCTCCCAATCCCGCTAAGAGACCATCTACAAGTCTTTGGAAGGTGGCGGGTGCATTTCGCAACCCGAAAGGAAGTACATTGAATTCATACACCCCTGCCTGGGTGACGAAGGCTGACCTTTCCTTAGCGGGTTCATCTAGTGGTACTTGCCAGTACCCTTTGGTTAAGTCTAAAGTAGAGATGAATTGGGCATGTCCCAAGTTTTCCAATAGCTCATCTGTGCGTGGCATTGGATAGTTGTCAGGACGAGTTACAGCATTTAGCTTACGGTAGTCCACGCAAAAGCGTATTTCCCCATCTGGTTTGGGAACTAGAACCACTGGAGATGCCCATGCACTGGTAGAGGGGCGGATTATACCCATCTGTAGCATGTCCTGGATCTCCCTTTGTATAGCAGCTTGGGCATGAGGTGACTCCCGGTAGGGTGGGGTTCTAATTGGGTGAGCATTACCTGTGTCAATGGAGTGGTATGCCCGTTCGGTCCGTCCTGGAGTGGCTGAGAAAATCGGTGCAAAGCTTGTGCACAGCTCCTTGATCTCCTGTCACTGCAGACGTCCCAGGGTCTTGGAGAGGTTCACCTCTTCCACGCCACCATTCCTTTTTCCTTCGTAGTAGACACCTGCAGGCCACTCCGCGTCATCTGTTTCCTGGGCTGTAAACTGGCAAACGTTTAATTCTCTGGAATAAAAGGGCTTAAGAGAATTAACATGGTATACCTTAGGCTTTATGTTGGAGGTGGGGGAGGCTATGAGATAGTTAACAGCTCCTAGGCGCTCCTGGACCGTGAATGGTCCTTCCCACGACGCTTCCATTTTATGGGCCTGGAGCGCCTTTAAGACCATGACTTGGTCTCCTACTTTGAAGGACCGTTCTCTGGAATGTTTATCATACCAGGCCTTTTGCTCTTCCTGAGCATCCTTTAGGTTTTCTTTAGCAAGGGCTAAAGAGTGTCGGAGGGTGTTTTGTAGGTTGCTTACAAAGTCTAGAATGTTAGTTCCTGGAGAAGGCGTAAACCCCTCCCATTGCTGCTTCACCAACTGTAATGGCCCCTTAACCTCGCGGCCATACACAAGTTCAAATGGTGAAAACCCTAAACTGGGATGTGGTACAGCCCTGTAGGCAAAAAGCAACTGCTGCAACACTAGGTCCCAATCATTGGAGTGTTCATTTACGAATTTACGTATCATGGCCCCCAAAGTTCCATTAAACCTCTCCACCAGACCATTGGTTTGATGGTGATGAGGGGTGGCAACCAAGTGATTCACCCCATGAGCTTCCCACAGGTTTTTCATGTTCCCTGCCAGGAAATTAGTTCCCGAATCTGTAAGTGTGTCGGAGGGCCACCCTACCCTGGCAAAAATGTCTGCTAATGCCTGGCACACACTGTTAGCCCTGGTGTTGCTTAAGGGTACAGCTTCCGGCCATCAGGTAGCAAAATCCATGAAAGTCAGTACGTACTGCTTTCCTCTGGGTGTCTTCTTTGGGAAAGGACCCAGAATATCCACAGCTACTCGCTGAAATGGGACCTCAATTATGGGTAGTGGCTGGAGAGGGGCTTTAACCTGGTCTTGGGGCTTTCCCACTCGTTGGCACACCTCACAAGACCGGACATAATTAGCAACGTCCTTGCCCATTCCCTCCCAGTGGAAGGACTTCCCCAACTGGTCTTTGGTTCTGTTCACCCCAGAATGGCCACTGGGATGATCATGGGCTAAGCTCAAGAGCTTTACCCGATACTTAGTGGGAACTACCAACTGTCTTTGAGGATGCCAGTCTTCCTGGTGCCCACCAGAAAGAGTCTCCTTGTATAAAAGTCCTTGTTCTACAACAAACCGGGATCGGTTAGAAGAGCTGAGAGGCGGTGGGGTGCTCCGTGCCGCCGCCCAAGCTTTCTGAAGGCTGTCATCTGCTTCCTGCTCGGCCTAGAACTGTTCCCTTGATGCTGGAGACATCAGTTCCTCCTTGGACTGTGGACTGGGGCTTGGTCCCTCTGGAAGCGATGCAGGTGCTGGGGCTGTTTCCATTGACTGTGAACCGCTGTCCGCTGGTGCACTATGTGGTATTTCAGGCTCTGGCTGAGCCTCTTGGGTAGGGTTATCTGCTGCTTCCACCAGTTCAGACTCGCTGGTGCCCTCTGGCATTGGAGTTGTAGACGGGTTTGCAAGCGCTGGACTCAGTGCTGGCAATGGTTCTGGTGCTGGCTGCGTTGCCAGTTCCGGTTCTGGGACTGGCTTTGGCTGGGTCTCTGGGATTGGATCCACTATGGCTGTTGCAGTCATTGGCAGGGGATCCGGTTCCACCACCTTTGTTTGGGTCTCTGGTAACACAGACGGGGCCCTGGTGGACGGCTCAGGAACAGGGATGGGGGTGGAAGCTTGCTTAGCCTGGCTACGGGTGACTATTCCCACCCTCTTGGCTAGCTTCACATGGTTGGCCAAATCTTCCCCCAGCAGCATGGGGATGGGATAATTGTCATAGACTGCAAAAGTCCACATTCCAGACCAGCCCTTGTACTGGACATGCAACTGGGCTGTAGGCAAGGTTACAGACTGTGACACGAAGGGTTGAATTGTCACTGTAGCCTCCGGGTTGATGAGTTTGGGGTCCACTAGGGATTGGTGGATAGTTGAAACTTGTGCCCCAGTGTCCCTCCAAGCGATAACCTTCTTTCCGCCCACTCTCAAGGTTTCCCTTCGCTCCGAGGGTATGAGAGAGGCATCTGGGTCTGGGGATCTTTGGTGTGATTGGGGTGTAATGAACTGTAATCGGTTGGGGTTCTTGGGGCAGTGAGCCTTTATATGCCCCAGTTCATTACATTTAAAACATCGCCCTGCTAAGGTATCACCGGGGCGATGTTGGTTGATGGAGACTGGTGTGGTGGGGTGAGAAGGCGTCTGGGGTTTCCCTTGGGATGTGGGTGGGGCCTTGGGTTGTCCCCGGTGATAAGGTTTTGATTCGGCTTGCCCCTTCTGATATTCGCTCCAACTGCTACTAGCTTTTTTTTTTTCTGTCACCTCCACCCATTTGGCTCCAATCTCCCCCGCCTCGGTTACAGTTTTGGGCTTCCCATCTAGGATGTACCTTTCTATTTCCTCAGGAACACCCTCTAAAAACTGCTCCATTTGCATTAGGAAGGGCAACTCTTCCGTAGATTTAACATTTGCTCCTGATATCCAGGCATCCCAATTTTTCCCAATGTGGTAGGCATGTCGGGTAAATGACACATCGGGTTTCCACCTTAGGGCTCTGAACCGGCGACGGGCATGCTCAGGTGTTAGCCCCATTCTGATTCTGGCTTTGTTTTTAAAAAGTTCATAACTGTTCATGTGTTCCTTAGGCATTTCAGCCGCCACCTCTGCTAAGGCCTCAGCTCTACCATGTACTGGAGTGATGCTGTATCCAAGGCAGGCCCTTTCAAAATTTTCTAAGAAGGCCTCAGTATCATCGCCTGCCTTGTAGGTGGGGAATTTCCTGGGATGGGAAGTGGTACCTGGAGAGGAGTTGCTAGGATGGTCTGATGCATCCTGCCTAGCCCTTGCTGCTTCCAGTTCATGCTTCCTTTCTTTTTCTCTTGCCTCCTCTTTGGCTTTTTCCAGCTCCATCTCTCTCTTGTGGGCCTCCTCTTGGGCCTCCTCTTTGGCTTTTTCCAGCTCCATCTCTCTCTTGTGGGCCTCCTCTTGGGCCTCCTCTTTGGCTTTTTCCAGCTCCATCTCTCTCTTGTGGGCCCCCTCTTTGGCTTTCTCTTCTCTGTCTCTCAGCTCTATCTCTTTTTCTTTCAGCTCCATAGCTCTCTTGTGGGCCTCCTCTTTGGCTTTCTCTTCTTTGGTAGTCATTTTCCTGTTTTCTTGTGCTGGGTCACCCCCTCTGCAGTTGACTGAAACTGGGATGTACTTAGCTCTGGCTGCTGCTGAGTTAACAGAGACTTTCTAACAAGCTACTCCCGAGGATGTAAAAAGAAAAAAAAACAATTCAGCTTGTAAATTGCCTTTACCAGTCAAAGTTTGCTCGCTTTGAACCCTTCTCTTAACAAAGGCCCTCGTTAAAAAAAACTTAACACCTCTGCCTTCAGGCAAGGAGAGATAAGATATGCATCTACCTTCAGCTCTGCTTTCCAAGCAGCTAGAAGGGAAAAAAAAAATCTCTTACTGGCTTTTGGGTTTAAAACGATCTCCACCGCTGTGCCACCATGTCAAGGCTGTATCCCCACTTTGAACTTTAGGGTACAAATGTAGGGGCCTGCATGAGGACTTCTAAGCTTAACTACCAGCTTAGTTCTGGTCCGCTGCCACCATTCCCTACCCTGGGAAGCTTTTAGAAAACCTCTCACCAATTCCCTGGTGAATACAGATCCAAACTCCTTGGATCTTAAACAAGGAGAAATTGACCCTTCCCCCCTCCTTCCTTTCACCAACTCCTGGTGAATACAGATCCAAACCCCCTTGGATCTTAAAACAAGGAGAAATCAATCAGGTTCTTAAAAAGAAGGCTTTTAATTAAAGAAAAAGGTAAAAATCATCTCTGTAAAATCAGTATGGAAAATAACTTTACAGGGTAATCAAACTTAAAGAGCTCAGAGGACCCCCCTCTGTCTTAGGTTCAAAGTATAGCAAACAAAGATAAATACTCTAGTAAAAGGTACATTTACAAGTTGAGAAAACAAAGTAAATCTAAGACGCCTTGCCTGGCTTTTACTTACAATTTTGAAATAAGAGAGACTTGTTTAGAAAGATGGGGAGAACCTGGATTGATGTCTGGTCCCTCTCAGTCCCAAGAGCGAACAACCCCTTAAAACAAAGAGCACACACAAAAGCCTTTCCCCCCCCCCCAAGATTTGAAAGTATCTTGTCCCCTTATTGGTCCTTTGGGTCAGGTGTCAGCCAGGTTACCCGAGCTTCTTAACCCTTTACAGGTAAAAGGATTTTGGAGTTTCTGACCAGGAGGGATTTTAGTACTGTACACAGGAGAGCTGTTACCCTTCCCTTTATAGTTATGACAGGGGGTAAGGGGTAATAGGCGTCTATATAAGACAAAGTCCTGAATATTAAATTGTCCCTATAAAATTGGGACATCTGGTCACCCTATACCCAGAATTGGACACAATACTCCAGCTGAGGTCTCACAAGTGCAGAGTAGAACTAAACCAGGGATCGGCAATCTTTGGCACGCGGCCCATCAGGGAAAGCCGCTGGCGGGCTGGGACAGTTTGTTTACCTGCAGCGTCCATAGGTTTGGCCAATCGCAGCTCCCACTGGCTGCGGTTTGCCATCCTCGGCCAATGGGGGCTGCGGGAAGCGGCGGACAGGATATCCCTCAGCCTGTGCCACTTCCTGCAGCCCCCATTGGCCAGGGATGGCAAACCGCGGGCAGTGGGAGCTGCGATTGGCCGAACCTGCGGACGCTGCAGGTAAACAAACTGTCCCGGACCGCCAGCGACTTTCCCTGATGGGCCACGTGCCAAAGGTTGCCGATCCCTGAGCTAGACAATTACCTCCCATGTCTGACATACCACACTCCTGTCAGTACACCCCAGAATGATATTAGCCTTTTTTATAGCTGCATCACATTGTTGACTCATATACAATTTGTGATTCACTATGACCCCAAGATCTTTTCAGAAGTACTATCACATAGACAGTTATTCCCCATTTTGTAGTTGTGCATTTGATTTTTCCTTCCTAAGAGAAGTACTCTCCACTTGTCTTTATGGAATTTCATCTTGTTGAATTCAGACCAATTTTCCAATTTTTCAAGCTTGGTTTGAATCCTAATCCTGTTCTCCAAAGTGCTTGCAACCCCTCCCAGCTTGGTGTTATCTGCAAATTTTATAAGTGTACTCTCTTCTCCTCTCAATTATCCAAGTAATTAATGAACATATTGAATAGTACCAGAGCCAGGACTGACCTCCAGGGTCCCCTCTAGTTACACCTTCCCAATTTGACAGTGAACCATTAATAACTACTATTTGAGTAAGGGCTTTCAGCCATTTGTGTACCTACCTTATAGTAATTTTATGAAGACCACAATTCCCTAGTTTGCTTATGAGAATGTCATGTTGTACTGTCATGTCAAAACCCTTACTAAAATCAAGATACATCACATCTATTGCTTCCCCCTTATCCGCTAGACCAATAACACTGTCAAAGAAGGAAATTAGGTTGGTTTGGCATGATTTGTTCTTGACAAATCCATACTGACTATCCCTATTATCCCCCAGGTGGTTACAAATTGATTGTTTAATAATTTGCGCCAGTGTCTTTTCAGGTATTTAAGTTAGTGTAACTTGTCTATAATTCCCCAGGTAAATACTGGTGTGATGCTGTTTCATTGAGTATGCTTCAGTTCACATGAGCTATAGTACCTTCTCATAATAGGCAATTTATGCTGACATTTCTAGGAGTAGGGTTTTCTGCTATTCTGAGCACAACTAGGTGGAAGGATTTTTTGGGAGTGGGGTGAGCACCAGGACTTAGATTGCAAACTCTTTGGGACAGGGACCATCTTTTAGTTGTGAATTATGAATAAAAAGAGGTCTTCATTCACAATTGGGGCTTCTATGCACTGATGCAATACAAATAGCAAGAGGTAAGAATAACAACCCTCAGAGCTGTTACATAGAAAGGAAGCAGGCATGCTTCTATCTTCACTGTACTATGAACTGGCTGAATTTTTCATGCCGGACTCTTAGAAGCTTTGTAACAAAATACTGAGAGCTAAACAGCACAATAACTTTATTTAGCCAGGTAATGCCTTTTAATTTATCAGTCAAGCGACAACAGGAGGCAACAATGTAATGCAGAGAAAATGCGACGTCTATTAATAGATACACCCACGAAGCCTTTGACATAAGATGCCAACATTATATCAGTAAATACTGATAACTTAATTGAAAAAAGAGTTGAGAAGCTGAAGTCCTTTGCTAGTCTCCAATGTGTCCCGTTAATTCACGCAACCTGGGTGAGAGTTCCAGTAAGGAAAAAACTAATTGATATCTGTACCTATATATGTCTAACATACACACAGGTTTCAAGTGAATTCAATGCTGCTGAAAAGTACAGCCCTCTGGGCAGAAAGCAGGAGCACAGCCCAACCCACAGCTCCCCCCTGGAGGTGCCAGTGCTTCCAGCTGTGCTAGCCACCCCCTGCTGCGATCCCTCCCCCGTGCACCTGCAGCCCAAATAGGGCCCCTCTCCTCCTGCAGCAAATCTGTGCAGCCATAATTTGCCCTTTGGTGTCTACGTTTTACATTGCTTACACTGAAATGACTGCAATATTAGTCCAGACTGGAAATCAAAATATAAACATACATCATAGAAAAATAGACACATTTCCTATGAAACCATCGTTTTTGTACATTTGTTTTATTAGTGTTCAGTTTGAAAATGTCAAAAGTACAAATGTTCTTTATTAACATTGAATTTTACTGAATGGCCCTTATTCTCTGGTCCAGGACGGAGTCCTAATTTACACCAGATTTACATTTCCCTACCTTGAGGCCAGGCAGAGTCTGCTCTGGCACTCGCAGAACTTGGAACAGCTTCAAGACTGCTCTAATTTGTGCCCAGCTGTCTATTGCCTGAATGGCCATACCACTAGCTGGGGATCACTGGATCACAAGGAAGGCCTGATCACTTTCCTTTTCTCCTGGGAATGCCTCTTATGTTGTAATTCAGTGTGTATACACTGTATAGCACAATGGGGCCCACACCCCTGACTAAGGCTTTTAGGGGCTAATGCAATACCAGGAGACAGTACAGCAAAGTGGTGCTATAGTGATTTTGTACCCTCCATGACGGAATTCTCCGAGGCAGGGAAAACCCTCAGGAGGCCATTTAAACTGCTATATGACTCCTTTGTGCTTTTCAATGTGGATAGACTCTGGCCTCTTGTATCATGCTTTATATTAGCGTGTGGGGCACCCTGTGTTTATATCTCTTTAGAGAAACAACAGTTGATAAAAGGGAAAATATATCAGCTATTCTTCATTTGTCTACAAAGCAGAAGCACTGCACCAATATCCTCGCTTTTAAGCATGGGGCATTGTTCAGAATGGCCATACACAGGCTGCTGAAAATCTTCAAATTTACTCCCCAGGTTGTGATTTCCTTGTCTACTTTCAGGACCATAGAAACACCAGGAGACATTGAACCATCCTGGCTTTACAAGATACAAACAAACTGTACATTTACAATTTCATGGTACTGACGGCTGGTCTGTAATGTAATGTTGAAATATGGGCCAAACCTGCAGCTGGTATAATTCCGTTTAGATACATTGATTTCAATAGAAAATGGTGATTTACACCAGCTGAGGCTCTGGTCATTTATCTAACAGAAACAGTGTTGTACTAAATCATTAAGTATATGTTTCCTTTACTTTGAAGAAGTCCTTATAAGGAGAGATTAATAAGACTGGGACTTTTCAACTTGGAATAGAGACGACTAAGAGGGGATATGGATTGAGGTCTATAAAATCATGACAGAGGTGGAGAAAGTAAATAAGGAAGTGTTATTTACCCTTTCACATAACACAAGAACTAGGGGTCACCAAATGAAATTAATAGGCAGCAGGTTTAAAACAAACAAAAGGAAGGATTTCTTCACACAACTCACAGTCAACGCGTGGAACTCTTTGCCAAAGGATGTTGTGAAGGCCAAGACTATGACAGGTTTCAAAAAAGAACTAGATAAATTCATGGAGGATAGGCCCATCAATGGCTATTAGCCAGGATGGGCAGGGATGGTGTCCCTAGCTTCTGTTTGCCAGAAGCTGGGAATGGGTGACAGGGGATGGATCACCTGATGATTACCTGTTCTGTTTATTTTTTCTGAAGCACTTGGCATTGGCCACTGTTGGAAGACAGGATACTGGGCTAGGTGGACCTTTGGTCTGACCCAGTATGGCCATTCTTATGTTCTTATGTTCTTTCACCAAGTACCTATTTACAGTGAATTTTTCCATCCCTTTCATACTGAATGTAACTGTTCATATTTATTTTTTTATCTCTGTATCTGCTAGGGAATAGTTAACCTCTGGAATCAATCATCACCAGCATAAGGGTGTTTGTTTTCTCTTTGCCTAGGTAGATGGACAGACAGTGATATATGTACAAACACCCCCTGCATTGAACCTACAATGCCATCCATAAAATGGTTCCACTTTCCCACAGTGTTCCAATTTAATTAAGGGATCACATCATTGTTCAGCAGATGGCACATTAAGTTAATTAGGAAGGTTAAAGTGTAACACACTTTCCAATTGTCTTTGGAAAGTATTTTAGAAATGGTAAATTAAAACAATGGGCTGTTCTAAGTGGATTTGGAAGGATTAGATTTTTTTTATCAGTGAACATCGGTAAATATCAGATTTCACTGTACACACACAAACTGACAAAAATATTTCCATCAATAATAATCAAAATTTACAGATAGTAAGAAAAATGCTCCTTGAGAACTCCTTGAGTCCCACCCTTCAAAATGTGTTGTAATGCTGGTGTTAATGAAGCTGGACAACAGACACCATTCAGAGAGCTTTAACTTTTTGATTCTCAGCATCCACTGTCATTAATAATATAATAACTAATAATTATTGTCAAACACCTCTTCCCCTAATTTCCTGCAACTGTGAAAATTTAAATAGATTAAAGAACATTTTAAAAGCTTACAACTCATAATTTCACACATTTGAAAATTTAAATTGATAAAAATAAAAAGAAGCTTAAATAAACATTGATATTGTCCATTGAAATTATAAATAAAAAATAAAAATCTAATTCTGCCAAGCTTAGCTATAAGCCACTTTTTGTCCTCTGTGAACTGTATTGTGAGGTCTTTTGTTGGTGGTGAGTATTTATACACAGACTGTAGAGTACATAACTCAAAAAGGAAGAGAGAAGTTATTTTTCTATCTGCTTTCAAGGAGTTCATTATTCTCTGTCACACTGTAACAATCAGTACTAATGATTTGTAGGGAATAAAGATACTATACAAAAGTGATAGTTCAGTTCCTCACATTAAGTACTGTAAAGTGACCCAAAGTGATGGACTCCAAGCGAAATAAACATAAATGTGATATAAAACAGAGTAATATCTTTTATATCATTGGAGTTATTCCAGGTTTATACATGTAAAAGGGGCAGAAATTGGGTCTACAGCTTCACTTAACCACATCTGATCTTTTACTTTACTACTCTAAGTCTACACTGGGGGGGGGGATCGATCTAAGTTACGCAACTTCAGCTACAAAAACAACAAGGAGTCTGGTGGCACCTTAAAGACTAACAACTGTTAGTCTTTAAGGTGCCACCAGACTCCTTGTTGTTTTTGTAGATACAGACTAACACGGCTACCCCCTGAAACTTAACTTCAGCTACGTTATTCACGTAGCTGAAGTCGACGTACTTAGATCTACTTACCACGGTGTCTTCACTACGGTGAGTGCCGCTCTCCTGTCGACTCTGCCTGTGCCTCTCGCCGAGCTGGAGTACAGGAGTTGACAGGAGAGCGCTCGGGGATCGATTTATCGTTTCTAGACTAGACACGATAAATCGATCCCTGCTGGATCGATAGCTGCCCACCGATCCAGCTGGTAGTGGAGACATACCCTAAGTAACTAACCCATCTTATTCACTACCCAGATGGCGGAATCATATAACAATGTAACTACTCACTTTTTGTGGAATCATGATTGATTCATCTCCCTACAGAATAGAGAGTATATAAAAGTGATACACAGCCGTATTTGTCACCTTCCTAGGGTTTTGAGAGCAGAGGTTTGCCAGAGCCAAAGACAGATCAAACTTTTTATTTTTCATGTGGGGAAAAATAGCAATTTTTATGAATTCTGGAATTTCACGAACACAAAGTTGCTCAAAATAAGATGGCTAAAACTTCATTGGTTTTACATAACTCTGTCTTTAAAATGCCAGACATACTGATTCACTGGCTTATTAACACTGGGGCTGAGAACACCCTACCTACACCTGGCAGGTTAGTAATTAATAAAGTAGGAGGAAAAAGAAAGAGAGAATTTTAACCTGGTCTTTCATCTGTGCCTTCACACTCAAGTAATAAATTAATTCCAATTTCTACTACAGAAAATTAATGTTGTTGGTCCAAGCTCTGATGTAATCCCAGGTTCAGATTCAAGAGGAGAGCTGCTTCCACTGCCAAAGAACCCTGTTTCTGAGTGTGGAAGTACCTATGAAGTTGACTGAAAGGGGAAAGAAAAAGATACAACGTGCCAAGTTCTGGTTTCCAACTAGACAAGGCATAAGCCTGAAAGCAGGAGACCAGTGGTCAGAATAAGCACTGCTTTCTTTCTGTAGGCATCACGTAGGCTTTTGGAATGTTGTGATCTGCTGTTTTTCCTTTGTAGCCAGCTGATATTTCTTTTTCAGTGGTGACTGGTAACTCACTCAGTCTTGCATTATTTTTTTTTTTTCTAAGCATGCAAGAGTATGATCAGTTTTTAAAAGGTTCCTATTCTATAACTGTAATGGGTAGATTGAGTTCATTGAAGAGACATCAATAATATTTCCATTGACTTCACATTTCAAGGTCAAAAGGGAGCAATACAAGAAAGATAGGTGTAATCTCACTTAAGTTTTTCCCATCTAATGAATGCCAGAAATCAAAGACTTAGATTGTTTAGCAATGGAAGATCTATGTATTTGTTTTGCAGTAGTGTTAGAATGCAAGAGTTAAGATTGTTAATGCATAGCTAGAAATAGAACATAACGTACTTTGTAGGAAAACAGGTTCTATAGATAGGGTACAATAGCTGCCAGCTTTATGCATTCTTTAAGAGTACCATATCCTCTAAAACTCAAATCATCCAGCACCTTCAATCAAATAAAGAAATTGTTGCATTTTTATTAAACTCAGACTAATCCGTTTTCATGGAAACTGAGAATCATATTAACTCTTTACAGCTTAGGATCTTCCTTTAGAATCTTTTTCCCACTTGCAGAGTTATCATGTGAATTGAGTGCTTATGACATGTAACCCATTGACAATCCTGGAGAGGGATTCCTCCGTTTACCACAAGTATAGCATGTAGGTCTCAGTATATCCTGCTTTTGGTAGGACAGTCCAACTTTTAAAAAAGCAACCTTATGTTTGTCTTCTCAGAAATCAGCTAAATGTTCTATCTTTTCTAATAATAAAAACAGATACTTAGCACGTACATTGTATATCACCTTTCTTCCATATATTATGGTCTCAAAGTGACTTACTAAGGTGGGTAAATATTGTTATCCCACTTTTACAGATGGGGCAAATGAGTGGTTAAATAACTGTCCAAAAGTCATGAATGCAGTAAGTGGCAGAGCTGGGGATGAAACTCACTGTCCTAAGCCCTCTCCACTGGAACATACCCTATTAACACTGCTCTCCTGCAGCTGGAATAATTTCACCCCAAAGGGTAAATCCTGCTACTGGTAATTTATCTTTTTTGGCAGATAATTCATTTTTCCTATGAAGCTGCTATGCTATAATTTATGCTTGAAAAACCACATATCACTCAGGACTAAGTGATAAACAATGTCTATAGCAATGAAAAACATATATAACACTATACAATTGCAAACAGCTAATCCCAGAAATATCCTAGAATTTTAGCATCTCCTGCATATTGTCTTGTAAAAAAAGGGACCCTGCAAACTTCATGACTCGGATCAGTCAGAATGTCAGAGCCAACCTGCTTTTTGTAGTGTTGTGCTGTTACAGAATTTTAGTCTCTCTGCTGCACTGTACCAACCTGCCTGCCTAGCATGCCCTAAGATTCCTGTTTAATATGTAGCCACTAGCTGAATTGCTATCAGTTGCGGAATACATGTCATGTTGGCATTCTGAAGCTCTATACTCTATTTTATTTGCCTTATCTACTAACTTCCCTCATCTCACCTGCTGTTTATCTTGTAGCTGCTTCTGCTGCTTCTTTAACTCTACAACAAGCCCTGTTATGCTGTCACATTTTACCATCAAAAGTCTGTGTTTCCAAGAACCTCTTCTCCCCCATCCAATAATACTCTGTTTTTCACTAGATGTCAAGCTCTTGGAATAAGTATAGCTGATGCCGCATGAGTTATCAGACATTGCATTGCTTAGCACCTGAGCATTGCAGATAGAGAGGTATCTTTATCAGAAGAGCAGCTAGTCAAGCCAAAACTTGAACCATAAACTTTATGGCCTTCTGGATCAAGGCATATGAGTACAGCAGTTGAGCTGCATTTCTTTAGTAACAGTGTGTAGCTATCCTTGGCCTCAACCATCTTACTTTGATTTATTCTTTCCTCTCTCAATCATGCTCTCATTACTGATAGAGGGGGAGAGGCATGGCTGCTGGGGGGTCATGGGAAAGAGCAAATCAAGCCCTAGCAAAGGGTTGCAAATGAAGAAAGGGGCAGGGGCTATTAGGGAGTCAGATGGAGAGTTGGGGGGCCTCTGTGAAGAATCACTGGGAGGGAAGGAGCTAGTAGAGGGCAGGATAAGCTGGAAGCTAGGTCTTAGGGATTGAAAAGGACAGAACCATGGCTATATTGGGAATCAACTGGACTGCCCTGAAGTTTAAAAAAGTCTGGATTTCCTCCAGTTTGGGGGGATAGGTGAAGGTTCACGATGGCTCTGTTTTTTATCCAAACTTCTGGTCCATTATTCTGCACCATACCCTGGATGTCCTACCCCCATCTTTTTTACACAGAGCTTTCAAAACTTTCCAACAAGAACTAAGTCTAAGTGGCCATTATACTTTAGAAACCATACCAAAGTGACTAATTGTTCAGCCACTGAAAAGTTCCCCTAACAGCTAACAGCTTTATTCACTGAGCAGTCAGTTGTCTTTCCACCCCCTGCTGCTGGATTGGAAGAATGCACTGATCATGCAAGAGGGATCATATCTGCTGGTATATTCTTTCCTTTATTGTTTCTGACTATGCTAAATGCTTGGATGATCTCTCCTTCACACAGTGAAATTACCCCAACTTCACCATCCAGAACAGCAGTATCATTATGCAAAGGCAAAAGGACATATGTTTTGGAAGCAGGCAGCCTCTCATCGGATTCTGTTTTTCACCTTTAGACATTTCTTTTTCTGAAGGCACTTGGAATGTAAAGTAGCACAAATGTGTACTAGTAGGAATAGAAGACAGAAGAGCAGTTAGGAAGGTTTTACATTTCGATAATGGATCCTCTATCAGATAAGATAGAGACAAGGGGCCAGATTCATTCCTGGGAGAATTCCCTGGATATCAACGGGGATATATCGGGGATGATATTTTCCCATCACCATTATAAAGTGACATTATGGTTTCATCGATCTGACAATACCCGAGGTTTCATCATGTCAGTGATGTCTTCTGACTTCATCATGGATCTAAGGACTCTCAAAGGTTTAGTTCTTCAAGTATAGTAAATGGTTATGAGTAACAATTCCTCACAATCTAAGAAGACTATTCCCGCAGGCCTGACCAGCAACCAAAATATTGTTATAGCAATAAGCAGTACAATTAATTCATTTGTCCATAAGTGCTCACTCAGCTAAACACACACAGCTGCAGCTCTGACTGATTTCTCTTCTCATTTTAGTATATATATATGTTTGTTATGTTAGTTGTTACTTTCTTTTCTTTCTTTTTCCCCTATGCAAAATCACCAGCCTACTTTCATTTTCTTCTGCAGTTTCTATTGCAGAAATTATACTTTATCCCCACCCCTAAAATTTGCTGTTTTCCTGTTAATGTTGCAAGCGCTGAGGGAATGAAGTAATCGGAGCTGCTTTGGGTTTATACCAGGGTGGCTCAGAGCAAAATTAGACCCAGTACTTCCAACATCACCGTACCTTCCAGCAAATATAACCTGAAGCTCTAATAATTTTTTAGAGTGTTCCTCACTGATTTTTGAGGGGGATTGTACGTGGAGCTCACTCTCTCTGCATTGCAAATTTGCTCCATCCCCTCCTTCCTAGAGCCCAACTGTTCCCCATCTGCTGTGCCAGGAAACCATGGAGGGGTCTCACCAAGATCTAAGGAGAAAAGTTTATGGTGTCAGAGCTCTTCCCTTCTCTTACAGGCCAGGATATGATCAGGGCTTTCCATGCTAATTTCCCCCCCTAGTGTTATTCACACCTTCTTGTCAACAGTTGGAAATGGGCCATCCTGATTATCACTACAAAAGTTTTTTTCCCCCGCTGATAATATCCCACCTTAATTGATTACTCTTATTATAGTTAATATGGCAACACCCATATTTTCATGTCCTCTGTGTATATATATTTTCCTATTGTATTTTCCACTGCATGCATCCGATGAAGTGGGTTTTAGCCCACAAAAGCGTATGCTCAAATAAATTTGTTAGTCTCTAAGGTGCCACAAGTACTCCTCATTCTTTTTTAGGGAGTGTCTCTCTTGACTTTGATGTGCGCATCTCATTTTCTTCCCCTCAGCCCAGAACCATCCCACTGTTGGTTTGCACACCCGATGGGAAGATCCCTACTAAAAGGTTTGTGGAGCTGCTCATGAAACCATCAATAACATTTTAATATCCAAAACAAGTTTGGAGACTTTCTTTGAAACTGCCCCTTAGGCGATATTTTTCACCCACCTGTTCTGGTGACAAATGGAAGGTGTCACTCACAAATGTATCCAGGCTTCTGAGGACCATGATTAGAAATAATGAGATAGGGATTTGGCAAGAGATTAATACTTTCTACTGTCAGTTTCTTGATGCTGTTAGACAGAGGGCCAAATACTATGTTGTTCCACAGCCTGTGCAGACAGACAATTGCACAGGGATTGCACGCACATGTATATAAGTGTCCATCCCATGCATGGAGCACTAAGTCATTGACTTGTAGCAGGACTGTGTATAAGCAAGCACAGAATTTAATATTGTATTAAGAATTAATGATCTTTGTTGTTTGACTCTGACATCAAAGGGCAAAATGCTGCTCTCAAGTGTAACCACACTGAAGTCATTGGGATGGAAACAGGGAGATCATTAATTGCTAAGGTCCAGTGTTAAATCACATCAGTATTTGTACATGTCTGAGCTGACACAGAGTGTGCAATTATTAATTCTAATTAATTTTAGTATACCACAAAAATGTGTTTGATGCTTCACAGAACCTTACACAGAGAGGAGGTTACTGACCAACAAGCTTATTTGTAGACATACACATAGAGAGGGGGACAAATAATAGAAGGGAAAGGGGAGAGAAGGTTACACTCATAGGATGACATTGTGGCTCTGTTTAGGCATGTGCACATCTTGTGCAGTGCCTGAAATGTCTGACATTAATGTCATCTTTGTCATGCGCAATATTCAGAATTGCAGCAGCCTCAGAGAGGCTGCGTGTGCAGAAGGGGTGGTTGTACTGCACATGGTAAGGGAGTCAGAGTGAGAATCTAATATGCATAAATCCAAAGAAATGAATAAGTAAAAGACAGACTGATGAGGCAAACTATAAACAGTCGGAAAGAGGGTCAGCGCTCAGGACAAGGAAGCAAGTGTCCTTGGTTTTATTCCTGGCTCTGCTGCTCACTTGCTACCTGACTATGAGCAAATCGTACCCTCAGTTTACCCATTTGTACAATGGGTACAATAATGCCTTCCTTACAGTGGTATTGGAAGGTGTAATTAATTAATGTTTTTAAAACACTGTGGGCTATTGGGTGAAAGTTGGTAGAAAACACAAAGGATTATTTAGGGCCTGACACAATGCCCAACATCAACGGAAAGACTCCCAATGGAACCTGGAAAAGGCCCTCAAGGAGCAGTTGCTGTTTGAAGTTGCATCTGTCTTCACCATTTAAACAAAATAACCAGTCATGTCACAAGAAATCAATGCACCATGGACAGCCTGTCAATCCCAGTTAAATTCACCTGAGCTACAATGTGTATATAATGTATATAAAAATTGTGCATATTTTGAGTGTATCCCTCTGATCCACATTTCTGGCCTTTTCAAATTGTAAATTATTTGCGGCAGGAAGTCTGTCTTTCCGTGTATAGAGATGGAACCTAATACATTACTGGTGCTACCAAAAGTTAAATGATAAATAATAATAATCATTGTAACCTAGGTTATGAAAAAAAACTTTCTAAAGACAAGTTAAAGTTACCTCTGTCAATAATGCAAGCAAGGTTTTATCTGGTTTGCTGCAACTATGGCAATTATTAATACCAGAAATAGTAAAATTATACCACTGAAAATTGAGATCAAATAATCCATTCATTTGAACCGTAAAACATCAGCAATAAAATTCAAGTGAAAATAAAATTGTAAATCTTCATTTGCTTTATTGAAATACTATATAGTAACTTACCAGATCTGCCATGACCATGGTGCAATGGTTAACTTAAATGCTATTAGTGGAGTTTAAATCAAAACACTTTTGTATAGTTAGTAGTTTACAAAAATCAAATCCACTAATCCTCTAGCAAAGACATACTGCAGACTCACATCAGCCTCAAATGATTAAACGCTGATAGCCCCAAAGTCTTTGCCTGTGATTGTAACACCTCTTACATATAGGTCTGAGGGTAAGCTATACCAAATGCCTCCTAGCTGAGACAAGTATAGATTGCTGCTCCCCTACTCCACTCCCCCATTCGTGCTTAGCACTGGTTAGCTTGAACCTTTAAGAATATTTATAATGTCATGTGTTCTGCACTTCTCCCTCCCAGCCGTCCCCACTCAGAAATCACCTGTGTGTTATAACCCATAGGTAAATGGCTAAATTATCACTGACCCCTTGTGCAATTGCACGAGAACCAGTCAGGAGTGCACGGGGTTGGCTAGAGCTACTAGCAGTGCTAACCATCCTAGAAGGGACATGTAGGAATAGGGAAGGGGGGGCGGCCATGGCACAGCACCCCCTTGCATACTGGATAGCGCTTGAGGGCAATGGTGGTGTTGCATTTTACATTATGCCAGCACTGGCAGCACATTCCCCTCCAGCATCCAGGAGGCATTATGGCTTATACTGCCATAACATCTCCTTCCCCCCACTGTAACTCCCCTTATCTTAGTACTTTAGAGTTTTACAGGACTATAACTAGGCCCTATGTGTGAAGCAAATATTTCAACTCCTGCATCTCTCTTATTCCAGGCATTCAGAAATTATCATTCCTGCTAAAAGACCTTGGACCAGATCTGCAGCTGGCATAAATCAGTGTCACACCATTGAAGTCAAACATTAGTGGGGAACTGGCCCCTGAGATTTACAGGTTTGATGAAAATCAGTTTGGCTGTTCTAGTAGCACAGTATAAGTGATGGTGGGATGATGAACTGACTCCTCACTAAGAAAAAAAATCATTATTGCAGCATTTGTCAAAAGTTTAGCAACATAGGAAGAGGCAAAATGCACCCCCACCCCCCCGATATACTTAAAACAGGTCTGAATCTTTGCCCAGATCCTCATTGCAGTGATGGATCATGAACCTTGTAAAGCTATGAACTCAAAAAGTAGTTCACAAGGTATGCAAAACCTGAGGTTCTCTGAGGTTCCCCTTGGTATGTTCTAGTGCCACAGACTTCCTGTATGACTTTGAGCATGTCATTTAAAAGGGACTCACCTCAAAGGAATAATTTGTATCAATCTTTTAATTTATACATAGGTTCTGGACCATTTTGCATCATGCTTGAAGAGTTAGAGATGAGGGAAGAGCAGGTACTCATTTTCCTGTGGTTATTAGCTATTTAATTAATGTATTGTACTGTACCAGATTATACTGGAGAGCTTGAAGCTGAGGAAAACAGTTTTTTCCTGAATGGGCGACACAAATCTTTTCCCCCATCTTTTTTATTCTCATATTTTAATCCCCATATTTCATTCAGCCATTCAGCACTTTCCTCCACACTAAACATCCACTCGTCTGGCAAAGATAGCAATAGTGAACAACTGCCATTGATATTGGTCCTTGGTTTAACTGTTAGAGTAGGACTGAACAAGGACCTGCCAGCATCCTTATCTCTGGAGATAAATTATGTTGCTTCTACAGAATGATTGGTCTTTGCTAAACTAGACTCAACATCCACTTCTGAGCCTATTACTCCTGGGGGAATTATGTGCAGAATTTATGTCCCCGGCAGATTTCTTTGCTTCCCCGCAGAAAAAGTGACTTTCTGACAGGGAAGCAAAGGGAAGCCACAAGAGTGGTCATGTGACTCTCTCCAGCAGTATGTTTTGGATGCCCAGGGCAGCCAGCAGAGAGGTAAATCACTGTGGAGCAGGGGGCAGGACTGGGGAAGGCCCGGCTGGTGGCTCCTATTCTGCGCCAGGTTCAGCTGCTAGTCCCGGCTAGGCTGGGGAGGATGGTACTTCCTCTTCCTCTGTCAGACCCCAGATTTCTCCCCTGGCTGCAGGAAACTCTGCAAACTCCCCCCACTTTCTGCACCCATTGCTCCTCAGTTGCAGGTGGAGGGATCACTGTATGGGGAGCTGCTGCACCATCTGCTCAACCCCCGTGCATCCAGGATGCTCAGACCCAGACCCCCAAGCTGAGCCTCCCCCCCCCACATACAGAAACTCCCCTGCCAAGCCCCACTGCCCCTGCACCTGGACCACCCTGATGAGTCTCCCAGATCCTAACCCCATTGAGCTACAACCAGCTGCATCCCCAGTCCACTGAGCCCCACTCCCCCAGCATCTGGACCCCCCCCAGTGAACCCCCCATGCCCAGATTCCCCCTGCCAAGCTCTATCCCCCTCACACACACACAGCCCCCCTCTCCCGCTGAGCTCCAACCATCTTCACCTGGACCCCCCTGCAGAGTCTCATTACCATTGCATCCAGAACCCCCCAACAAACCCCTGTGCATTCAGATCCCCCCTCATCCAGATCCCTCACTGAGCTGCCTGCACCCAGATTGCCCCACACAGAACCCTCTCAACCCACACCTGAATCCCCCCACACTAAGCCCCTCCACACTTGGATCCTGCTTGCCCACACCTGGTGCACCTGGCACAGAGGGGCAAGGCTCTGGGGTATTTCTGGGGCAGGCCCGTTCCTTGCACTGTGTCAGGGTTGGGAGCAGCCTCACCACTAAGTCTGTGTCCTGGGGGCAGGGGGTGGGGAGCTGCAGAGTGATCTCCCACCTCTGTGCACCCAGTGGCCTGTGCTCCCCAGTGCCATGCTGGAGCCTCCACATTTATTTGACAAATAAAATGTGCAGATTTTTTAAATATTGTGCACAGAATTTTTATGTTTTGGTGCAGAATTTTTAAATTTTTTTGGTGCAGAATGCCCTCAGGAATAGCCTATGTACATGAGTTACCGGGCACCATGCCAGCAGGCTGGCTTTCAATACATTTCTAGTACCTATAGGATACTGCTGCTTTTTTTTATAAATGTACTTTTAGGCAGAAAGCTAGATGCTTTTTTATTTGTTTCTTACTATTGCCAGTGAAAGAGAAATGCTTCCTTTATCTAGTTCTATAAAATCTTGCTTCAAAAAACTCAGAAGCACAAAGCTATTGACCATACTATTAGAATTCCAGTAGCAAAGTCATCCTGATGTCAGTCAGCACAAAAAGCATAGTTCATTCATCAGGCTGTGTTCTGTAAAGGTTACAGGAGCCTGAGAACATAATGTAAATGTCTGAAAAGAAACACAGGCTGAGAAATTGCCTTCTTATTCTAGAAACGATGACAGGATAAATATGGTATGAGGATTATACCAACCGCTAATAGATGAGTTATGCCCTTAGGACTCTGTGAACTCTACAGCTCAGTTCACAAGCAATGGAAGCAAACTCGCCCTAATAGGTTCACAAAGAGGTTCATATTAAACAAATATTCAGATTGCAATGTAGGTTATAGGGTCTACTTCCCGTCCTACTAAACTCAAGGGATCTTGCCCTTTACCTCAGTTGGAGCAGGAAAGAGCCTATACTTCAGTGACAACCTAACAGAATCACTTGTTCTTTTACAAGTTCTTCTGACAAATACTGCAAGCAATTGCTTTTGTCAGTAGTTAACATATTGACACTGAGCGAATACCAAGTAGACTTTGCCCAGGAAAAGTGCTTTCTCAGTGCAGCTTGTACAGACAGATGGATGGCTCTTCTACTAAAAACTCCTGCCACTTGGTAATGAATTCATCTCCTCACTCTAAAAAGGCAGACATGGAAGGATTTGGATAAATAAGGTGATAAAAGGCTGTGCTTAACTCAGCAGCAAACCCAACCCATTTTCATAAATCTCACATTTAGAGCTGAGAGACTAATTGATTTTTTAGTTCGGGGGCCAAACTGAAAATTTTTTAAAATTGATTTGATTTAAACCAAACCCAATTTTTTTAAATTTTGTGTTGAATTGAAAAACTTGAACAAAAATTAATTTTTAATTGACTGGAACATTTCAAGTTGATTCAAGATGACTTTTTTTGTTTTGTTTTTCAATTTGTTTTGAGTCATCTGAAACATTTTCATCGACCTGAATATTTAAGGGGGGGGGGTTGTTTGGTTTTTTAGTTATCCATTATTTGGCCATTTTAGAAGTTTTCCACCCTTTTTTTTAAAAAATGGCCAAATTTGAACTTGAAACATCATTTCAAAACAAAAAGTCAAAACTAAATGTTTTGAAGTGGGTGAAATGAAATGTTCTGACTTTTTTTTTTAAAAAAAATCCATTTTTTCTCGGCCAAAATTTGACCTGAATTGTGAATAGTTTTAGAGCACTGAAAAATGCATTTTTTGACAAAAAATATATTTGTCAATTATTATTTTTTTGCCCAGCTCTACTCTCAATGACCTAGTTCACCTTGGTGGTGAGACTGCCTCACTGCTTTTTACTCTTCCTACATCTTTCTATCTGTGTTCTTATATGTACACTATCACTGTAGTATCTCAACAACTCCCAAGAGTAGAGTAAAAGAAAATAGCAATCTCTTGCTCTTCTTTCCCTGTTGGCAAAGGACAGGCTAAAGCATTTTTTTTTTTAATTCTGTACCTCTGTGTGTGAAAAAAAGAAGTCTAAAGATGAGAGTACTGTGACGGGTTTGGGCCCTTTGGGGTGTCACCTGATGTGCTGGGATGACACTGAGTCAGCCTATTCTGTCAGTCAGGGTGCCCTTTACCTGGCCTTGCTGGGTGAGGTTTACAAGCCTCTTCCAGCCAAGCACACAGGCAGGGCCACCCCCAGCTGCACAGAGAGACAGAGATCCGCTCTGGAAAGATTCAGCCTTAGGGGCTTGCCCCAACACTCTGGTGCCCACTCCCTTTAAGGGATACAAGCCCAAAGATTTTATGAAATTCGCCCCCTCCCTCAATGTGGAGGGAGATATGCACAACTTATTGCCCCCCACTGCCCACTCCAGTTAGAAATGACTTAAACTGGGTTATATTATAAACAAGAAATAAGTTATATTCACCTTTTTTAGTTAATAAAGTGATAACAGACAGAACAAAGCAGATTACTGACCAAATAAAGCAAAATATGCAAGCTAAATTCAATATGCTTAAGAAACAGGTTACAAAATGTAAATTCTCACCCTAGATGTTATTTTAGGCAGGTTGCAAAGTTTCTGTGGTTCAGAGTTCCAGTTATATTCCTTTTCAGACTGGACCCGTCTCAGTCTGGACTCCACCCTGGTCTTCCCTTCATGTGGCTTTAGCAGCCTTTCTCCTTGGGCAGATGGGCCAGGGAGAGGAGGAGTGTCCCGTTTGCCTTCCTCCCCACCCTTAAATAGGATTTACATTAGGCAGGAATTCTTTGTTTCCCAAACTTCACCCCCCTTCCCTTCCAGTGGAAAGTTACAAGAAGTCCCAGGTAATGCTTAGTATCAGGTGACAAGACCACTTGACTTTGTAGTATCACAGAGTCCATGAGTCAGTGGCAATATGGAACGTCCATGAGTCAGTGGCAGTATGGAGCATCTGAAAGAAGGCCAAGCCTTTTCACAGTCCACTGTCCTCGCTGATGGGCCATCCGCCCTGTCTGGCTTTTCCATTGTTGTACCTGAAGTGTTAGCAGTGGGAGTCACCCAAAGTAGCATAGTTGAAATACAGATACATAGTCAATATTCCTAATTTCAGATACAAAAAATGATACAGACATACAAATTGGATAATCACATTCAGTAAATTATAACCTTTCCAACAATACCTTACAAGACCAATCTTCATAAAGTACATCTCAGTTATGTCATATTCATATCATAAGCATATTTTCATAAAGAATATGGAGTGAAACCTCACAAGTACTATTGCAGGAAAGTCTGGGTAAAAAATGGGATTTCCATTCAAGGTTTGATCCAAAGTCAATTGAAGCCAATGGGAAAATTCCTAAGGCTTCTGTGAAGGAACTATCTCCCATGGTCAAAAGCTGCCCTCTGGAGCAACCTGCGTGGAACTTTGAGAGAGGAGCACATGTTTCAGGAGGAAGAGTTTGAAGGAGGCACCACATTGTCAGTCTGCTTGCATATGGCTAGAATGCCAGCTGCAGTTGCAGCATCTCTGTAAATAGTTTTCTCAATAAAGAATCAGTTTAGTTTTACAAGCTTAGAGTTTTTTCATGTTATGACCCCGGATGTGGTACACGAAACACTATCCCGCTATTGGTTGACAGTTGCATGTTTCCAGTGGAATGCAACTTTCTTTGCCTGTTGCCTCAGGTCCCCGCAGTGATTAACCTTTTGCCATGCAGCTCACAACCCAACATTCTGGAGATAAGGGGCCAAATTTTGCTCAGTGGAGTCAGTGGGAAAGTATGGGTTGTAAATCAGCAGAATTTGGTGCTAGGGAGTTTGGTAATATGTGCTGGTATATCTTGCATTTCAGTGTAATTAAAGAGACCAGTTCTGAGAACCCGTTAATGACACACAGAAGCAGGAATCCAGAGCATGCACAACCTCCTGCCTTGTTCACTTTGAGCTTTTTTTTCTTTTAAAATGAGTTTTCCTCTACTAATTTCAAAATCTAATGCTAATTCTTTTAGTCACAATCTACTTCCTGAGCTACTGCTAAGGAAGAGCAACCATGCCCTGCCCCAGGCACATAGAAGATTGTATAATGACTATCTTGTGCATAGAGAAGGGGCCAACTGCTCCTTTCATTTACTTCTTTGGAAACCCAATTGACCTCTTCCCACTTTGGGTTGCATGAAGTGTAATTTATGGCAGAATATTGCTCCATGACATAATTTCCACTCAGTGCAAAGAAAAAAAAAAAGAGAGAGAGTGAGAGAGAGTGTGTGAATCTTTCACTGTCTAAAGGAAGGTTTTCCTGGAAAGAAAATAAAATATAACCTTTTGTCTTCTGTTTTTTTAAGGCAACCGCACTTCTGAAAAAGTAAATGAACAACACTGACTTGCGATGGAAAGATAGTCTGGCTGCTAAGGCCCTAGCTTGGAACTTGGAAGACCAGAGTTCAATTCTGTGGTCCACTACAATCGTCCTAGATAACCTTGGGCTAGTTGTTGGGAAGAATAGCACTTCCCTGCCTCACAGTGTGATGGAAGCTAAGTCCATTTCTGATTATTAAATGCTCAGCTGCTATGGTAATAGAGGCCATGTAAGTACCTACAATAGATCACAGTGATAGAAAAATAGATTGCCTTATAAGAAAACACAGACGTGTAAGAAAGATTCATATTCATTTTGACACTAATGCTAAACTGATGGCAAATGGGAAGAGAATGTCTAATTTCTATAAACATGACCTAAAACCAAAATAAGTTCAAATGTTGACCAGCAGAAACATTCTGCAACTGGACATCTCACAAGTGTGAAGATGAGTAATAAACTGATGAAACATAGCTCGTGGATTAGAGAAAGGAAATCAACAGCCTGTGCCCCTGCTTACCATTCTCAATATTTTGAGTCTTTCCTCACTTCTCAGAGTGCGCTGCACCACAAGACCCAGTACATGGTGGATGAATGATGCAGATGTGTGCTCTTTTGAGAGTTTCTTAGCTAGCCTGCTGAACAACAAGCCTAAACTTAGTTAATAAAGCTGTGGCCACAAACAGAAAAGCCTCATATGTTAGTGCTGATAAACATCCTGCTCAGGATCTAATAGGAACCATTGACTCCTAGTCATAGATTCATAGATCTCAAGGCCAGAAAGGGCCATTGTGATAATCTAGTCTGACCTCTTGTATAACACAGGCCATGGAACTGCCCCCAAAATAATTTCCTAGCGCACATCCAATTTTGATTTAAAAATTGTCAGTGATGGAGAAGCCACCATGACCCTTGATAATGGTTAATTACCCTCACTGTCAAAAGCGCACACCTTATTTCCAGTCTGACTTTGTCTAACTTCATCTTCCAGCTAGAATGAAGAGCCCATTATTAAATAGTTGTTTCCGATATAGGTACTTACAGACTGTAATCACATCACCCCTTAATCTTTTCTGTGTTAAGCTAAATAGATTGTGCTCTTTCAGTCTGTCACTACAAGGCATATTTTCTAATCCTTTAATTATTCTCTTGGCTCTTCTCTGAACCATCTTCAATTTATCAACATCCTTCTTAATGTGTACACTAGAACTGGACACAGTATTCCAGCAATGGTTGCACCAGTGCCAAATACAGAGGTTAAATAACCTTTCCATTCCTACTCGAGATTCCCGTGTTTATGCATCCCAGGATCGCATTAACTCTTTGGGCCACAGCATCACATTGGGAGCTCATGTTCAGCTGATTATCCACCATGACCCTCAAAGCTTTTTCAGAGTCACTGCTTCTCAGATTAGAGTCCACCCTCCTGTAAGTATGGCCTATATTCTTTGTTCCTAGATTTATAAAATTACTTTTAGGCATGTTAAAACACATATTGTTTGCTAGCACCTTAAAAGTTTACCAGGAGATCCAGATTGCTCTGAATCAGTGACCTGTCCTCCTCATTACTTACCACTCCCCCAATTTTTGTGTCATCTGCAAACTTTATCAGTGATGATTCTATGTTTTTTTTTTTTCTCCAGGTCATTGATAAAAATGTTAAATAGCACAGGGCCAAGAACCAATCCCTGAGGGACCCCACTGGAAACACACCTTCTCAGTGACGATTCCCTGTTTACAATTACATTTTGAGATCCAACAGTTAGCTGGTTTTTAATCCAGAGTCTGCAGTTTGGCACTGTTCACTAGTACTAAAAATTCAGGACTGAGGACGATAAACTTGTGCTGCAGGCTGCTCTCTAGGAACACAGTCGAAGTGAAATACATCCATTAGATTCTGAATAGAAGCATCGTGTATAGCCATGGCTGGCAGTTCACAGGTTGATCTGAGAAAAGTAATTTAAGTAAAAACTGAGCAAGAGCTGGACAGAAAGAGCAGTTTATTTTTTTTTTTAAGTCAGAACTCCAGGTATAAACCCACATATACAATACTGTAAATAGTGAGATCATCAATAAGATAAATAAGTGGTGCAGAGATTGGTATTTGCAGGGAATATTTATTAACCACTTTTTTGTTGTACATATATCAGTGACAGGCAAAACGAATCACATTATTTATTCCAAACAATAGCATACTGCCCAAATTAAGAGTAATCAACTTTATTAGTATGATACGTGATCCCACAATCGCTACTCAGGAAAACTTTAGAGGGCCTGATCATCCCAGCACTTCCACATATGATTTCAATGACACCAATGACATTACAAGCATGTGGTTACTGGGCCCAGGCAGCTTTCCCTGTAAAGACTGCCCTCATAGTTTAGGTGTGTTTCATTTGCATCCTGCCCCCAACCAAAGAAGCATTAAACTAAAATCTCTCATAAAAAAGAAAATTAAAGGTTAAAATAAAGCACAAAAATGCATCCCAGCATGAATAAAAAATATTCTTCCAATGCAAACAAGGGGGAAAGCTGCCTGGTCCTAGCAACCACATGCTTGTAATTTCATTTGTGTCATTGGAATCAGGTGTAGAAGTGCTGGAATGATCAGGCCCTCTAAAGTTTTCCAGAGTAGCGATTGTGGGGATCACGCATCAAATCCAAGATGAGGGTTGCCCAGAAGGGGTGGCAGGCAGGGCCGCCCAGAGGATTCAGGGGGCCTGGGGCAAAGCGGGGGAGCTGCGGCGCTTGTACTCACCCAGCGGCGGTCCGGGTCTTCGGTGGCATTTCGGCGGCAGGGGGTCCTTCAATGCTGCCGAAGATGCAGAGCGACTGAAGGGCCCCCTGCCGCCGAAATGCCACCGAAGACCCGGACCGCCACTGGGCCAGGGCTCGCGGGGCCCCTGTGGGGCCTGGGGCAAATTGCCCTACTTGCCCCCCCCCCCCCCCGGGCGGCCCTGGTGGGAGGAAGAGAGTGGGTAAGTGTAATCTTGCTACTCCTGCCTGGTTCTGCTGTGTTTGTTAACAATACACCCAACTGCCCCCTCACTTTGCCAGTCAGTATATGATAGACTCAGAGAGGTCAATCTATTTATCTTAACAAAAAGGTTAAGGGGTGATGATCACAGTCTATAAATAGCTACATGGGGACCAAATATTTTATAATGGGCTCTTCAGTCTGGCAGAGAAAGGTATAACATGATCCAACAGCTGGCAATTAGAGCTAGACAAATTCAGACTGGAAATAAGGCATACATTTTTGACAATGACGGTAATTAACCATGGGAACAATTTATCAAGGGTGGATTATCCATTTTAAGAATTCTGACAATTTTAAAATCAAGACCGGATGCTTTTCTACATGTAGGCAGGGTCTGAATGAGCTCTCCCCTGACATCTAGTGGTGCACTGGGGAAAAGACTTCAGGAGCAGACTGTATTTTCAAAGACACACCTACTATACCTAGACATTCAGCAGACAGAACTGTTTTGCCAAAGTGATCAGTTCTGGCTGGTTTGGGGCTGAGACAGCAGCAGTGAGCCAGTTGCAGCACAGTAGTACTTTTCAGGGGGTGGGAGGTGGACCCCCGTGAGTGCACTGCTGAACTCTGGGTCTTCACTCATAGAATTTCAGGGTTGGAAGGGACCTCAGGAGGTCATCTAGTCCAACCCCCTGCTCAAAGCAGGACCAATCCCCAGACAGTTTTTTTTTTTTTTTTTTGGTGCGAAAAATCAGTGCGAAGTAGAGCAGAAGAATTACTTCTCATGTCTTGCTTACAACATTCCTGCTAATATATCCCAGAATTATGTTTGGCTTTTTTGCAACAGTGTTACACTGTTGACTCATATTTAGCTTGAGATCCACTATGACCCTGAGATCCCTTTCAGCAATACTCCTTTCTAGGCTGTCATTTCCCATTTTGTATGTCTGCAACTGATTGTTCCCTCCTAAGCAGAGTACTTGGCATTTGTCCTTATTAAATAAATAAATAAAATTTTAAATTAATGGAGATATCCTATCTCCTAGAACTGGAAGGGACCTTGAAAGGTCATCAAGTCCAACCCCCTGCCTTCACTAGCAGGACCAAGTACTGATTTTGCCCCAGATCCCTAAGTGGCCCCATCAAGGATTGAACTCATAACCCTGGGTTTAGCAGGCCAATGCTCAAACCACTGAGCTATCCCTCCCCCCTATTGAATTTCATCGTATTTACTTCAGACCATATGAGGTAGGGTTGTATTGGTATCAGCAGCATGTGATCAGCTGATGTTAAATATCTCACACATACAAAGTGCCTCTGGCCTTTTAAGTCTCCCAAAGCATTTTTCAACCAATACTTGCTGATGAGTATTACCCTCTGGAAGAAAATACCATGCAATACTTAGCAATTATGTTACAAGTAACATCCTGCTTTCCTACTTTGCATTCAACCAGGACACTGAGGCTAGCATCTGCAGTGTTGCAAAAATTGCAAAATATTTTGTTTTCATTAAGTAATGAACCTTCCTAACTTCCTGATGAAGAAGATATTACAGATGAGAAACCACAAGGAGTCACCCACTTGTGCAGTATTTGGCCTGTTTAACTCTATGGTCTTCTTTGTGTTAGTCTCCTCCTCTTTCCCATCTTGCTTCCTTTTTTTACATCTCTTTCACTTGCTGCATCTTGTCCCAAATTAGAATGTCAGCTTCTGGGGCCAAGGATTGTTGCTTACTATGTGTTCTTACAATGCCTAGCAAGATAGGGCCCGAAGTCGGTCTGTCTGTATCCATCTGTCATCTCTTGTCTTATGCTTAGATTGTACCCTCTTTGGGGTCGGGGGCTGTATTTTTGTTCTGTGCTTGTACAGCACCTCGCACAATGGGGTCCTGGTCTGTGGCTGGGGCTCCAGGTAACATAATACAGATAATAAATAATAATAATCAGCTTGATTGGAACTCAAAGACACTACCACAATGCAAACATGTAAGACGATGAATGTACATTAAGAAAGACGAAGTTGCCAAAGAGCAACTCAGGGTTAGAAGCTGCTGCTGTGCTCAGATCATGAGGTCTCACCTTCTTCTCAAATGTACATCATAGTTTCCCCCATACACAATTAAACTGGGGAAACCCCATTCCTGCTTTTAAGAAAAAAAGCACGACTGCTTGGAGCATTTATATTAAAAAGGTCAAAATAACACATCGCTATATTAATGCACTGAAAACACACACTCAGGAGAACAATGGCAATTTGCAGGTAATCAGTCATCCATCCCAGATGTAATTCCACTGAAATCAAAAGTTACCCCGGGAATAAATTTAGTTCAGTGATTTTCTTAGTGTAAGAACACATGCCAAATCTCATGTAAATATTCATTTTTAAAATCATACAACCCCTTAAGGACTGCACGTTTCAGGAAAGCACATATGAATAATGGACATAGCATAGATAACAGGAACTAGCGAAGCAGCTAAATTTATCACTTGATCTAGTATTTGATTCTTTGTAATCTTGTCAGTGAGGATTACCCAGGAAAAATGAGAATTGAAAATATGTCTATCAAGTGTAGTAGTAAGATAGTGTGATGTAGTGAAATGTAGTCTTGGTCTCAGCACTTTGTCTCCCTGTGACTGAATTATTCTAACAATAAGCAACACATTTCTCCTCCTTGTCATAGTTCCGTGCATCTCATTTTCTTAGGGCAGGTCTACACTACCGTGCTACATTGGCTCAGCTGCACTGGGGAAGATGCGTTATGCTGATGGGCGAGAGCTCTCCCTCCGGCATAATTACTCTATCTCCATGAGAGGTGGAAGCCATGTCGGCAGGAGAGTGTCTTTTTCACACCCCTGAGCGACGTAAATTACATTGACTTAAGTGGTAATGTAGTTTTCTTATTCCTCTCCCTTTGCTGAGTACAGAGGGCTTTATGATTTGCTTTGAGTTCCTAGCTTTGAGAAATAAAACTTTTATAACCTTTCCAGCCTTGTTCTCCAGGAAGTTTTTCCTCTGTTTATCATCTCTTTTATCATGTCATGTACTAGTAGTATTTACAGAGTATAGAGAGTGCATCTTTTCTTTATAGAAGAAAGATGTCAGAAGAGAAGTGCACTTTTTCACTTCCTAAAGAGCTGAATGAACTTGACTGCATTTTCACCTGTTTTTTTAATTGATAATCTGACTAAGTGGGTATGAAAACCGTATCATTCTACTAATGATTTTAATGCTATGGTTAAGAACGGCTGTGCTGTGCTCTCAGCTGACCAAATGAATTCACTTAAGCACTTTTGTAAAGTAAGTCAGCCTATCTCAAATATGCTGTTACAATGCTTAATAGTGTGGTGGATCTTTTCACATTGACTAGAAACACAGCTGGTGGCTGAAGAGGGTTTCCTCTTGTCACGCATAGGAAAGCAGTATCTGAGGAGAGTACTGCATCATTACTAATCCTACTTCTCCTGTTCAGGAAAATCTGTTTAAAACGAGAGCTGGCTGGAAAAACTTAGAACAATTTTCCATCGAAAATTCAGTTCTGTTGAAGTCCAAGCACTTAACGGAATCATGTCAAGTATGCCAAAATTACGCTTAGGAGAAGAACTGGAAAGTGTTCTGACAATTTTGAAACAGTCTGTTTTGACATTTTCAAAACAAAACACGAAGTTTTCATTTTGAAATTACTTGGCATTTGAAATTACTTTTATTTTGTATCATACGTTATATTGTAGAATAAAGTCTAAATAAAAAACAAACATTTTGAAACTATTTTTTCCAGATTTTCCTTCATAGAGAATTTTGAAATTTTCAGGTTTTGTTCCAATTTAAAATCCTTTGCCATTTGGAATTTCCATCCTCCCCCCATCCCTGTTTTAGAACTTCTCTGGTTAAATGCAGGCAACAGTGCAAGGAGCTCTGCACCTTCCCCCTTCCCTCCCCCCCCCCTTTTTATACAGACCTTTGTCTGTAGCCTTGTAGCTCTGGACTGTTCTTCTACTCAGGAGACAGTCCCATTCTGTGTAGGAGGGCAGGATTTGAGATGAATGCTCTCTGCATGATGTGGAATCCATTTCAGCGGGGACTTCCTCTTGGATTTAATGGCTTATGCATCACCCAATCCATCCCCTCCCAGTGAAGGGGGAAGGTTATATCTATGGAGGCTACTCCAATCATTGAGCTTTAATAACCTCAGCAGAGTGGCTCTCTGCTGCCACTCTATTTATCTAGGTTTTTAGAAGATTGCTCATCATCATGGTATCTGATAAAGGTATCTCTGCAATCCAAATAAGATGATTCTGCCCCTTTGCATCTGCAGAGTTCCCCAGTGTCCAGATGATTCACTCTGGTAGAGTGGTCACCCATGCAGGAGACAATTGGTTAGCATAGGCCACATACAGGTATCTGTTATTCTTTAGTAAATACAGAGAATCTCCACTGGATTTGGAGTTATTCTGTTTTTGTTTTTTCCCCCCCTAGTATGTCAAAGACAGAAAGACAGATTCCTCCTGGTCTCGCCTGGTGTATATTAACAATTGTTTACAGGGAGAAATTATGCATTTGTTGGAACTGGTACATCTATTTCAAAGTTTCCTTCTACCCAGAACTTATTGGATCTGGAGACTGAACAGTGATTTGAATAAAACAATACTGCCAACAAAGTAGACAGGCATCCTACTCTGGGATTTAATAGCACCAATAATGCTAGGGAGCTGTAGAAGACATCAAAGGAATGAAAGTCCAGGCCTAAAACAGGCTGAAGAATTAAATTAAGAGGCTCCTTGCTCCCTCTGCAATTTCCAGATCAGAAACAGCAGCTTAATGTACTTTGTCTTCTCTTAATTCATTCTGTGTTCAGACTTTGGGTCATTCAAAAAGAACATAACGGTCCTTATTCTGGTCACACTTGCACTGATATTACACTAGTGTAAATCAATTTACTTCACTAGCGTTTCTATTGATTTACACCAGTGTATGTATGAAGGGAAACACGGCCAGTGTGTTGTCTACATGTAAATGTCCTTAAAGTTAAGGTCAGAACTTTTGAAAGAAGAGAATTAAAATCTAGATTTTGGTCCTGAGATGCTGTCAATTGTATGAATAACAATCAGGATTAATTCCAATGAAGTCAGTTGTGTTACACAGGTGTAAGCTAGTGTGAGATAAGAATCAGATTCCTTAAATTTACATGGCTTCTGGGCTGTAGTTCCCTAAGTAAATGGAAAATTCTCTTTATCACAGAGACAGTTGTGGTATATGAAACTCTTCTCTCCACTGAATTAGGACTTGTCTCTATGGGAAAGTTTCACCAGTTATACTGGGATAATTATACTGGTATAGTTAAGGCTGACTTTTTTCAGTTTAGCTTAAACTGCTTTTGAAGCAACATAATCTAAGCTGGAAAAAGGCACTCCTATTCTGGGATAAATCCTCATGCGGACACTCTTATTCCAGTATAAATACAGTGGTTTACATTCACATTTTACTTTATATACTGGTATAACTTTCCCATGCAGACAAACCCTTACACTTTTAAAACAATCATTTAGAAATACCACTAGGTGGAGATGTTTTCTTGCATTGTTTCCTCTAACTGGCTCGAACTTATGCTCTGAAACTGACTTTTATAATTATCTTCAGTTTTGATCACTGCAAGTTAAGAAGGGAAAATGAGTTCAAGTAAATTTCAAATACAATCAAACTTCAAAGTGTTTGAAATGTTTGTTCATCAAAATAAACAGAAGAATTTAAGTCTAGAGCATAAGTTGCTATTTCAATGTATCATTGAGAAGTGCTATAGTTATACTCTGAATAGTTTTATTAAACCAAGGGGCAGATGATGCATATTTGGAAGCTGTTTATGCTAATAGGAATGAGGAGAGGCTGCTGTATTAGTAGACAGGAAAGGCTGGAAGAGCAAGTATTTTTGTGTAAAAGCTTCACGTAACAGGCTATTATTTATTTAGCTCACATCACACACAGAAAATCAGCATATGACAATATTTCTCAGTCACAAAGCAGCCTTGAGTCCCACTATATGTAAATAAGCAAAGCCACCACTTTTGCCAGTCAATATGAATGGACATCACAGACATCTCTGACAGAGATTATTTGTACCAGTAATGAAAAATAAGTGTATGTATCTAACTCCAGTCAGATAAGCAGCCTGTAAAATTTTGATGGCTTAGAAGCAGATAGACCATTGATATGAAGATACTGTGTCAATTTGGGTAGCCACTAGCATTACAACAAAGGGTACAGTTTTCAAAAGTGCTGAAGTGACATAGAAGTCTAAATCCTATTGACTTTCAATGAGACATACACTCCTATGGTAGGCTTTTTTGAAAATGTTACTCAATGATCTTCGGTCTTCTTCACTATGATTTTCTATAGTGCACAATATTAAACCGTATGATAAAGGAAACAGGATAAAAGATCTCTTTTTTGAAATTTCCCTTTCTGTAGCTTAATTGAGGCTGCATTCAACTAAATAGTTGGCTTTTTTTTTAAAGTTACCTTCAATGTGTTGTCCTAAATCAAATATTCCTGCTGAGTCAGAGAGTGCATGGTTTATAAATCAGAGCCTAAAAATGGGTAAGTAAATCTGGGCAGTACATAAAAACTTTTTGAGTTAGCACATTTGAAACAGAAGCTTTTAAAGTAAACCTTTATAAATCAAATCTCTAAATCAAAGGGAAAACAATGATTTTTCTTGTCCTATAGACCAAGGGAAAGTTACTCCCCAAGCCCCTTGTGCAGATAAAGGCTCTGTTTTTAATATAGAATGATATATTTATGTATGGAGAAACTACAGACCAAAGGTAAGCACGAAGCATGAAAACCTCTAAGTACCAATCCAGAAACATTTTGACACCAAATAGTTTAACAGTCGGATAATTCAGAAGAATGTTTGGACAAATACAAGGCAAGGCATGACTACACAGTAATTGATGATCAACAGGGTCTTTCCTCTGCTATAAATTATGCAAATTTTAATAAGAGCCTAAAGTCATTAGGCCTAAAATGTACATCTCCCACTAGCTTCTATAATGTGTCTTTCAGCTGCTTATTAAACTGTTCACTATTAAAAAAAATGTAGGGCAATATATTCATTACTCACTGGATACCATTAGCAGTGTGGAAGTCTTTTTTTTTTTCCTCTCCCCATTTTGAGTAAAGTGCTTATTTGTGTTTTTATTTCATTAAAGTTCATGATATAGGAATGTGCTACTAAAATGATTTTAGTGTTCAGAGGGAATATAAATGTGAATATTTAATTTTAAAAACTTTTTTGAGAAGCTCCCATTTGTTGAAAGTAATTGGCCAGTATTTTCTGATTAAAACTGCCAGTGCTCAATTTGTTAAGATTTATAGAACTAGTGTTGAACAATGCATGACATTAGGAGAATTTCTTTTGGTGTTTGTTTGTTTGTTTGTTTGTTTGTTTCTATGTTTGTTTGTTTTGATCAAAACAGCATGGCTAATAGTCGATATTGGAGTATGGGTTTTTTGTTTTAAATGGTCTAACTTAATGGGAAAAAGGTTTAATATTTCTTTATAATACATAGTAGGAAAGTAGGACATAATGCTGGTTTTTATTTTGCATTACATTTTCAGTCCTAACTGATTCTGCCATTATAAGAAATGCAGGATTTCTAACAAGGAAAGCATATACATAGCATGATGCACTGGGCAATATGTAACTATCTTGAATGAGGCTGCCTGTTAGATTCGGGCTCAGTTCCAGTTCTGTTGAATCAAAACAAACCTATCAATCTTATTTATCTTCCAGGTTTGTTTTCTGTAAGAATTCATGCTTCTCTGCCATTTCCCAACTGTAACCTAGGTTTCTTCAAAGCTATTGAATCAGGTCCCAGCTACATTTGAGACTGAATCTCCATCTATGAACTGCCAAGATAGTTGTGCTCCTCAGAGACAATGTAGATTGCAAAGCCCAGAATGAAGCGTGTGAAAGCAAAGGACAAACTATTCTCAGTTAAGGGGATCTGGCTATGGAGTGAACTTCTTTGGGAGATTAGATGAATCTAGAGTCTGACCATCTTTAGGAAACTCTGCGAGACTTTCTCTTGATAACGTTTTTACCATGACTATAATGACTTTCAAGACATAAATCACATCCCTACGCCACCCCCTCAATAAACCCTACTCCAAGTAGAGATTTCCATAACCCAATAAGGGAGAAGAGCCTGATACTCCATGAAGTCCACTAACAGCTTTGCTATTGCTAATCTATTGTGTTATGTGGAAGATGCTCATATGGATAGCAGAAGTAGATAGCTACAAATATAAGAGACTTTACAAGTACATGTGTACATATACAGAAAGATTCCAGGGGCAGTCAGAGTTGCTGGGTGTCTGAACAGGATGTAGAGGAATTTGGTGTGTGCAGTGTGGTTGGTTATATGTTGGAGGTGCAGTGCAGTTTGTTGCAGAAGTGAAAAGTCTCTGGGTGTGTGTGGGTACCAGGTCTAGCAGTTTCCCCCATTTTAAGATTGGGGAATATCTCTGAAACATCTAATGGACCAGGTTCACAAGCCCAGATGCAGCTCCTTTCCACCACTCCAGTGGCATAAGGAACCATAACCAAGTTAAAAATGGTTCAGCAGAACAGTTCCCTGTTGAAGTGGAAATGTCCTGCATCTGTCACTGCTTTGCAGGGCATCTCCTCCACCCCCCATTACAGAGTAGTGGGCATGGTAAGGGCATGAGGGGTGTGGAGGAGCTTTATTACATTACATAAGTCTTCTACTGGCACAGTGTCCATTACACCCTATTCCAGTGGTGTGGCTAGCCCTAAGTATCATCAGAGATGGATTCCCTGATGCCCCTGTCTTTCTCCTGTACTGAGCTGAGCTCTGACACAGGAGAGAATCTTCCCCTTACATGTGGTATGTCTGCAGCATGCTAACAACATGCAGCAGGGGTAACTTGGAACTAGCAAGTTCTACCCATAGCTTGTCTATGTAATTGCATGACCTTATTACCATTACCTCTGACTCCTCATTGTTGTTTGTTACACTCATTTGTTGTGTCTTCTTTCAAAGTATGAGCACATCAGGCTAGGCACTAGTGCAATGCAAATAATAATGATAAATGAATTGCAAATGGTATAAATGACTACCAGGTTGCAAACTAGGCTTTGATCTTTGTTTCTGTTTGTGAGATTCTCTCCACTTTGTGTGATCTTATAATCATTTCAGAGACATATAGGAAATCTCTCTTTTAGATTTGCTCCATATAAATGCAAAACCAGAGAAATGTTCATTTATAAGTAAAGAAACATTGGCAACCCCTGAGAAGTAGAAGAAAAACATCATTTAAATCAGACCTTGAACCTATGTCATTGAATGATTTATGGCAATGGGAATTCACTTCTGGAAATTCTGAACCTTCTTAAAGTTTGTGAGTTTCAAATATCCCATTGGAGCTGGCCTATTAATGCTTCTGCTCTGCTCAAGTTCTGCTGGGCTGTTCCTGGACTCATCTAGCCACCAGGGGGAGTTTAAATCAATATTCCCTCATCCAGTCCCAGCCCTTCAACTAAACTGTAGTGGCCAGACAGTCTTTATCTGTCAGAGAGACGGAGGGATGGCAGAAGTAAAGTGGAAGGCAAGCAGAAGCGGCAAAATGTTGCATGGACAAGTGGCGTTGATCCAGAATACTAGCCTGGGTTATAATACAGTGGAGCAGTGCAGCAGTGGAGTATGAAGCTAGCATAGACAAGCAGCAAACACAGGCCAAGGTAAAATCCGTAGCCTTCACTGAGGAATCCCTTTGGCAGTTCCTCCATGATCGTTCTAACAGGGTGCAGAGCTCCCCTCCATGGAATAAAGAGAGGGGCAGGCAGCCTTGCAGATATCTTTGAATCCATTTGGAAGATCAGAGTGGGTCCCAGGCTACCCACACTGATGCCCTGCACCTCTGTGCTGATCCCCTCCCCTGGTTTTCTGACAGTGCAGCTCCAATGGAGCTGAATTACAAGGGACTCCTGTCTGAAGCAGTCCTGACAACCCCCATCCCACTTAAAGGGATAATCCCTCAACGGAGGGGCTCTACGTAACAAATAACACAGGTTAGTCCCTGCAACCTCCCCGGCATGGATCCTGAGCCCACAAAGGGCTCTGCATAAGTTCCTAGAATGTGGCATGTTGCTGCTGAAATGGTTGATTCCTGTTCTGCCTGAGAGGAATGAAGTCTGAGCGGAAGGAAGTAGATTCCGTGTATCCAGATTGGGGGAGGGGAGTTGCAGATTCTGGCTTGAACATCAGAAGGTTTGAGGTTGGTTTCCCCCCCGCCCCAGTCCCCCCCCCCAAAAAAAACCCAGATGCAGAGAAGTCCTAAATCAAAGACAGAGGCTAAGGAGGAATGTGAAGCGATGGGGTGGGGATGAGAGACTAAGAACAAGACTGATCAATCTAATATCCGTGCATTCCAGAAATCTTACTTAAATCTTGTCCACATGAGATTCCCAGTCCGCTTATTTTAAAGACTGAAGGGGACTAAGCAGATAGATACTGCGAGTAGCTAAACCTCTGTGTTCACTTATCTGAAGTGAACCTCCAAACTTGTTCAGGTCCATGCTTCATCATCGAAGATTCAATATCCTTAGGATGCTTTTTCAATCATATGAACAATATATTATACAATTGCAAACTCCTGCAAAACCCCACATTAGACCCAGACTTTACATTTCTGCTCAAGTCATTTGCTTTGTAGAATACAATCTATCTTACTGAAAAGCAGTGTCTGAGGGAACATATCACCCATACGCACAGGCCAGGAATACGAATATTATCCTTCAGAATCAACTTTAGAAACTGAAATAATTACAATGCACTGCACTAGAATAAGATGCAAAAAGATACTTGATATGTTAAAATTTCCTGTGTCTCTTCAGCATGGAGAAAAGCTGCCAAGAATAAGCAGGACAGCATAAGACATTTAGGCTGCTAACTGTGCCTATTTGTCAAAGAATGCTGATAACAGCTGAGTGGAAAAGAGCTAACAGAGATCACAGTATGGGGCTGGCACAGTGATGATGGCACATGGGTCTGCAGTTTGGTTTTGAAAAATCTTTTCCTGAAGCAGTTGATCATGGTAGAAATGTACAATTCTATCTTCCATGGTATACTTTTGCCTCCAAGAACCTACTTGATAAGACAAGTGCCTTATGCATTATTAACTGTCGGACTGTCTGGTATTTATTGAGTGCCAATATAGTACTAAGGCAATGAGATAGTAAGAGAGCATCAGATTTAAATGTGGGCTCAGCTTTCACATTTCTGAGATTCAGTTGCTTGTGTGTAGAGGTGAGGAGGGAGGGCATAATTTAATTATCTCCATAGCTCCTGTTATTGTGGGTCCGCTTTTGTGGAAAGCCGAGTTTTGCAGTGGGCTCTGAAGGAACAGATTACTTTCCAAGTTCCTCCAGGAAGGCTGTTCTACAGCCTAGGAGCTTAGGGACCAGCACCAAAAACACCCTGTCTCCAACTCCCCATAGTCTGGACAGATCCAGTTTCTATTTCTCTTTGGAAAATATGGAGGTCTTGAGGGTCACAAGCAATGGGTTATCCTGATCCCATCTCATTAAAGACTTTGGAGATTTGGAACATAGCCTTGAATTGGAGGCAGCATATGATGAGGATCAAGTGGAGGGTGCAGCGCTAGGGTGATGCATGTACTACATGAGGTATATGTTTCTAATGGTGATGAGTGAACCTCAAAAGACTGGCTAAACA
Organism: Emys orbicularis; assembly: GCF_028017835.1. Classification (NCBI taxonomy): domain Eukaryota; kingdom Metazoa; phylum Chordata; order Testudines; family Emydidae; genus Emys; species Emys orbicularis. Next base: position 25,906,420 of record NC_088685.1, on the reverse strand, counting down.
TCACTAAAAAGTTTGGATACTTAGCCAAATCTTAGATGAATCTCAGGACTCAGAAATGCGGGGCTGGAAATCTCACAAGAAAGGGCTTTCTCACAGTATTTCAGGAACTTCCAGACAGACCATAAATACTCATGGTATTTCAACAACTCTAGTTCCAACTCTGGCTGAAACCTGGTAGTGTGGAGAGGCACAATCTGAAAATCAAGGGGGAGAAAGGGTACCTAAAGAGATTAATAAACCTAAACACATATAGCTCAGGGAAGCAGTGGCTAAGGAGGGGACATGGTACATTCCAAGGGTAAACACGTCTACATGGGGGAGAATTATTTAGAAGAATAGAAAGGGAGTAAAAAGACAAACTTAAGAGAGGAAATTTTAAGAGAAACATTTGGGAAAAGAAAAGAAATTTTCTGACAATGAGATCTGTTTGATTGAACTATCATCTCCCAAGGGAAGCAGCGAAGGCTTTATAGATTAAGACATGTAGGACTTAATCCAAAATCCTTTGAAATCAATGGGGGTCCCATTATAAAGATATTACATATAGGTAGTAAAAACTCTGACTGTTAGAGTAATCAGTCAAGGTTAGCACTAGCAGAGCTAGATAGAATGCTAGGCTGCTTCCCTTAAGATGGACAAAGCTATTTATATTGTGTATCTATTCCCTGCATTATAGAAACAGAGACCACAGTAGTTAAGGCTGAATAACGCTTTCCATTCCATTCTATCCCTTTATTTTCAGCCACTAGCAGTTCTCATCTTTGAGGCTGAAATTTGACATATTTGGTCTCTGCTGGACAATGTATTTATTTTATTAGTGTGGAAAGTCTGAACAGAAACTGATGAGCTGATTGAGTACAGACAGGATGGGAAAAATACTTTTGTCCTGAAGCTCTGTTCCTGCACGGCTCAAAAGCCCTACAGGATCAGAGCTCTTTTGAGGGTTTCAGCTTGAGAACCCTGCAACACTGCAACTCTGTCCTCTGCTCTGATGAGAGCGCTGTGAGCCCATTGTCCTGCAGAGTTAAAGATACACACAGGATTTACACTGCGGCCTTGAAGAGCTCAGACCAAGTTAGAACAGTACTGGCCAACAGCAACAAATGCAGTGGTGATTATTAAAATTGTGATTGTTGTAAGTGTAACCCCTTTGGGGTTTAGAGAGCATGGCCCCTTTAAATCTTTTTCCTAAGGGGGAGGGGGAGAGTAAGAAAAAAGGAGGGAAACTCCAGGGGGGAGCACTGGAGCTCCAGGGAGAGGGAGAGCAGCCTGCAGGCCCTGGAAAAGTGAAGCAGAGAGAACCTGCCTGAAGCCTGGGAAGGACAGGGCCGATCGGGGACACCCCAGGACAGGAGCCAGGAGGAGCACTGTGCCAGGGAGGAATCGCCCGAGAAGGACAGGCCAGAGCTGGACCCAGTATCACGGCTGCCCAGAGCTGCATGGGGCTGTGAGTACTGGGGCTTGTGACTCTGCATTGGGAACAAGGAGGGAGGCTGTAGCTAGTTAAGTAGGGAGGTGGTCGCTCTGTGTGGCTTTGCAGAGAGCGGCAGAAGAGGGCACCGGAGGGGTTTGTTGGGGGAAAGTTCACTGGCGCCGAAGACGACCAGGAGCACCCAAGACTCACCACTGCACTGGAACTTTGCTCAGGGCTCCTGAACTCTGTGTGCAGACACATTGCTCAGTGTCTGCCCTTCCAGACTGTGCTACCACTGGGCCTGTGGGGCCTTGGTTTGGATGCAACCCTGTTCTACTGCTCCCCCTATATTTCCCCTTGTTGTTTTTCTCCTCTCATCCCTCTGTAAATAAATATTTCCCTTGTTATAGCCATTGTACTTTTCCTGTGGGTGTGTGTGTTCACTCTAGGGGGTTTGGAACAGGTGCCCCTGGGGTGGAAGGGATTTCTCCTGCTGTATTCCTGCGCGTGCCATCTCTTGGCCAGAGTTGCCTGCAGAGCAGACTCCATCTTGGCCACGAGGGCACTAAAGTTACACTTTGTGGCCCTTACTGGGACTTTGCAGTACACACACACACACCCCCCTACGTTGTGCACCCTGGGCTCTTCTTCACAGAGCAAAGAAACTCCTGAGTGACTTTCATCTCAGTTTAAAAAAAAAATAATAATGGAGAGAGGATTATTAGAAGACCTGTGCAGAGGGGCACGAATTCCAGTAACCAAAGCTGTGCTGGTGGCGGGGTTCCCAGAAGAGATGGAACCAAATGAAATTGAGGAGATTCAGGTTGGTGACCGAGTTTTGGCCCGAAATCTCGGACTACAGGGAAAACACAAAATTGCAGATCGTTGGGAGTCACACCCATATATTATAGAGAAAAAACTTGGGGATCTACCAGTGTAACTTTAGCGCCCTCGTGGCCAAGATGGAGTCTGCTCTGCAGGCAGCTCTGGCCAAGAGATGGTGCGCGCAGGAATGCAGGAGGAGAAATCCCTTCCACCACAGGGGCACCTGTTCCAAACCCCCCAGAGTGAACACACCCACCCACAGGAAAAGTACAGTGGCTATAACAAGGGAAATATTTATTTACAGAGGGATGAGAGGAGAAAAACAACAAGGGGAAATATAGGGGGAGCAGTAGAACAGGGTTGCATCCAAGCCAAGGCCCCACAGGCCCAGTGGTAGCACAGTCTGGAAGGGCAGACACTGAGCAATGTGTCTGCACACAGAGTTCAGGAGCCCTGAGCAAAGTTCCAGTGCAGTGGTGAGTCTTGGGTGCTCCTGGTCGTCTTCGGCGCCAGTGAACTTTCCCCCAACAAACCCCTCCGGTGCCCTCTTCTGCCGCTCTCTGCAAAGCCACACAGAGCGACCACCTCCCCACTTAACTAGCTACAGCCTCCCTCCTTGTTCCCAATGCAGAGTCACAAGCCCCAGTACTCACAGCCCCATGCAGCTCTGGGCAGCCGTGATACTGGGTCCAGCTCTGGCCTGTCCTTCTCGGGCAATTCCTCCCTGGCACAGTGCTCCTCCTGGCTCTTGTCCTGGGGTGTCCCCGATCGGCCCTGTCCTTCTCAGGCTTCAGGCAGGTTCTCTCTGCTTCACTTTTCCAGGGCCTGCAGGCTGCTCTCCCTCTCCCTGGAGCTCCAGCGCTCCCCTCTGGAGTTTCCCTCCTTTTTTCTTACTCTCCCCCTCCTCCCGTAGGAAAAAGATTTAAAGGGGCCATGCTCTCTAAACCCCAAAGGGGTTACATAAGCACTACCATAGACCCAAGCTTTCCATGAGCCTTAGAAAAGCTGATTTCTGATTACAGTTAACTGTGCTAAACGTGTCTTACAAATTTCTGTGGTTTGATTCTTCACTCTTTCAAAATCACTATAAGGAAGTAATAGCACAACAGAGTGTTTGTTTTCCCATCGATAGACCTTTAGTAGAAGGCACAGCTGAATGGCAGCATTTGAGTGCACTCATTTTTCCAGATCACCAATCACTCCGTCTCACTGTAAGTCAAACAATTGGCCTCTGGTATGTTCAGCAGATGAATCAGCAGTGGTGCACACACAGCTGGTTCATATTTGACATACAGGTACAGCATGTTTGCTTGTAATTACTAGCTAGCCAGCCAACAATGTATTTTTGGCAGAATCCTCAACCAGATGTTCTATAGTGAGAGAGTGGTCTTCATAAATTTAGCTGTCCACATTGCCTTGCAAGCCATCCTCATCTGCTGTGTCTGCCTAAGACAAGCAGAGATATAATTTGGTACATTTTAAATGATTGGAGCCTTTTAAAATCGAAGATGGTTGTACTTAGAAAGCTTCTTTGGCCTATACCCATGCCACCAACAGAACAGCCGTGCTTGGAATATAGTGCGACTGGTGACTATACACTTAGAAAACAACATTTTCCCACAGCTGGCCATCGCTGGTTCTCAGTAAAAGATGCACCTATACATTAAAAAGACCTTGCATCAAAAAAATCCTCTTCCAATGATAGAAAAATCAGACTGAGAACAATCGTCTCATACTCTATGGAGAAGACAAAAGGTCCAGCATGAAAATATCTCCATGGTCCAAAGAACCAAAAATTGGCATGAGACACACTAGGGCTTGATTCTCATTTACACTAAGGCCTCCACTCAGGAAGTGTAAAGGGGCCTCAAAGTGGGTACAAATGTAATTTCCACTGATATTAAGGCCCCTTTACACTGCCAGAGTGGTGTAAAAGTGGGCTTAATGTAAATGAGAATCTACTAATATCTTTATGCATGAACTGTTTCTGATGATCTCAATATAGCTATTACTGTTACAGTAGTATTTTTCTCATGCCTTTTTATAACTAAAAGATAGTTGGTTCCCAAAAGGGAGTTCTTAACCTAGAAGTTGGGGAGAAAGAAGACATGATGAAGCAGATATTGGAAGACAGAGGTTATCAGGTCTGTGTGACTCCAGTTTTTCCACTGGTTTGGCTCTAATGAATTTAGGTCAGTGGAACTTCATCAGCATAAAACTGGCATCACCCAATGGTAAACCAGGTCCCTGATTTAAGATTTCTGCATTTAAGAAATACAGATCAATGTTGCCAATTACATATTCTTCACTTTCATCCAACCCTTTGGTTCTGGAGTTTGTAGACAACTCGTAAATTAACAAAATAACTAACTGTGTAATTGCAGCACTTTCTTCAGAAGACTCAAACAGAGATAACATGGAGCTGTAACATATTGCAACCTCCTGCTTAGCTTGATTTTCCCCCTGCTTTTTAATCAGGAATCGCTAGTGAAAAGTGTCAGCACATCTTAATGTATTTCCAATGTTTATCATGCAAGAATTCATTGAGCATCAAGTTCAGTACAGTATGGTAAGTGTGTGCAACCACTGCCCTATACTGAACAGAATACTGTAGATCATCACAAACATGCAAAAACATGAATCCTGTACTCATACTTAAAGGTAAGTCAGCCACTTAACTGTACTACAAAATGCTGCAATAGGTCATCTAAACTCCCTTTTACAAAACCTCTCAGACATAGGTTCAGTGTGTTTCCCACTGCTACTATTTAGTTTGGTAAAGCTGGCAGAAGTCTGGAAGGCTTCCAAATGCACTGTGATGGTCATGTAATCAGCCCTAAAACCACTACTTCACATATCTGTGGTAATGTGAACATGACCCTGCTCTTGTCAGTCTGTTTTAGATCATGCATCACTCTGCCGAGTTCAGTTTCAGAACACTTAGGAACAGTATTTTTCAGTGGTGGTCAACAGCAGCCATGAATCTGGAAAAAAAAAGTTTTCCCAAACAGCAACATCAACCAACAGATAAGAACTGAAATATCCTTACTCCATGCTGGAGATATTCACTGCAATATTGCTTTTATTTTGCACTAACCACTCTCACCAAGGTTCAAACAAACCACAGATATTTTAAGTGGTTGATATGGCAGATGTAGGCACAAGTAGTTGTGTGTACAGTACATTGGTCACACTTGAAATGCTTCAACCAGTTTGAAAGTGTACAGATTTGAGAAATATTTCCAACACGTATCATGAGGAATACCAATAGAAGCCGTACAAATATTCAAAGCAGTAGAAAGACATTGTATGTGCATATACCTGAAATCTTTTTTTATTATTTGCAGTGTTGTTGTAGCCATGTGGGGCTCAGGATATGAGAGAGAAAGTGGGTAAGGTAATATTTTTATTGACTCAACACATTTTGCAAGGGCTTATTCAAAATGAAGTGGACCGTTAACTAAATGGTCCCTTGCAACGTGTCAACTCCTGTGCTTAACAATCTGTTCCACCTTGTATTCAGCTGTGACACTCTGATTACCTTTCCCAGGCCTGAAGAAAAGCTCTGTGTAACTCAAAAGCTTGTCTCTGGGCTTGTCTACACTTAAAACACTCCAATGGCATAGCTGCACTGCTGTAGCACTTCAGAATTCTCCCAGTGGCTTAGGCACTGTATCTCCTCGAGAAGCCGTAGCTAGGTCGATGGAAGAATTCCGTCAACCTAGGGTGGTCTCCATGGAGACATAGGTCGGCTTAACTATGCTGCTCAGGGGTGTGCATTTTTCACACCCCTGAGTGATGTAGTTATGTTGACCTAATTTTCTAGTGTATATCAGGCTTTTGTCTCGTCCAGAAACCTTATTTTTTATATTACAAATTCTAGGCAGGTCTGAAGGTAGGAGTCCCATAGTAAACCTGGGAGACTTTTTCTATATGTGAAAAAACAATGGAATATAATAATCTTATGAATAACTCAAACTCACTTGGCTAGCAGATGAACAGGTAGAAAAGCAAACATTATATTTTACCAACAGCTAGTACACAGTATTTAATAGGGAGGATGGCCTTGTTGGTAACACACTGGACTGGGTTTATTTCCAGGCTCTGCTACAGGGTTCCTGTATGGCCCTAGAAAGATCGCTTAACCTCTCGGTGCCTCTGTCCTCACCTGTAAAATGTGGATAATACTTCCTTTTTCACACCCTTTGTCTGTCTTGTCAATTTAGATTGTAAATTCTTTGGGGGCAGGGGCTGTCTCTTTCTATGTGTTTGCACAATACCTAGCACAGTGAGGGCCTGATCTTAGTCGGGGCCTCTAGATGATATTGTAATACAAATAATTAATAGTAGTCCCACAAGCATCAACATAGTTATGTGTTTTGTTGGAATGGGGCCATAATCAATAAAAGAGTTTAAGGATTTAATGGGTATAGGGACTGCATTACCTGCTCGCTCTTAGAGACGGCACTGACATATCTGCATTGAGACATTTTGATGGGGAAAATGGAAACTTGCATTTCTGCTACCAATGCTATATATGCCTGGTGTTTAGAAGCTCAATCCAGAACCTATAAGGAGTATTAAAGCAACTTTAGTAAAATAGTGCACTGCAGTAAAAAAATAATTCTTTTAATTTATTTGCCCTGTACATCAGTGAAAAGACGATCTGGTTGAAAAATCAAAAACAAGTTCTGTGAAAAATGTTGAAGGTGTTTTCATGTGAAAGAATTCAAACAGGGCACATTTTATTATTTAAAAAATTATCAAACTTTTAATCAAAACCATTATGAAACACTGATTGTTGCAGTGACATTTTTTATTTACCAAACATCCAGCTTTCATTATATTAATAATGATGATACAGATGTCAATAATTTAATAAAACTAAATAAAATTTTGCCTTAAACTAAAAATTTCAACCATGTCACCAATTTTTCACAAAATTTCAGTTTTTGAAAAGAGGTTTCTGACAAAGAAGGTTTTTACTCAAAACATTTCAATCAGCTGTAATGAAAAAACAAAGTTTATATATTATGTGTCCATGCCTATTTAATAGTTTACTATGTTGATTGTAAATGTTTTCACACGACCATATCAGGGAAAATCCACAAATGGTAGCCTGACTTGATTGGACGATAAAGTGTCAAAGACAATGATCAATCGCTCTAGATCTCTTAGCCTAAGTATAGAAAATTATAAACATGATGCTATAGCATTTGAGCGGGCAAGCCAGCAGTACATGGAGTTTGGAGGTATGTGAAGTCACTGCTTCTTCAGAGGCCTAATCTTCAGTGCTAAAAAAAAAAAAAAAAAAAAAAGTGTATATTTTACCTCAGGATACATGAATCATCCTGAGGAAAAAACACAGTGAAGACAAGGCAGTTCTAGTTTTACCACAAGGTAAATGAAGTGAGCTCAACCCCAGGTGAGGGTATGATGCTGACCTTGTCTAGTTTACAATGCAGTAAAACTAGCGTGCCTTCACTGTGTTTTGCCTCAAGATTGCTCTAACACATTAGTTACTGAGATACAAAAAAATACTTTCTTCAGCAGTGAAGACAAGATCTGAATTACTGTTTCTTCAAACATCTTAAGTGGTTAAATAAGCATCAACATTTCTTAGTATTGCCTGGTTTGCCTAAGACAGAGCCTCACTGAAAAGGGGGCGGAGGGTGAAATGTATTAAGGTTTTGACTTCATAATGTGACTACTGTTACAGTAGTTTAAATGCTCATTCCATTAGGTCACGGTTTCATCCAGCATCAGTGTTTTTTCCGCGCTATAATTTCAGCAATATACCTGGTGAGGCATGTTTTTAAACTACCCTTATGGACCAATTCATCTGCAATTTGCTATACTGTGAATGTTTAAAAGCCCCCATCTGTCTAAACTGCAAGAAAAGACTTCTGGACACATCAATGAAGTAGTAAAGTAATTCAAAACAGCTGCATGTAAGATACCATTACATAAGATGTTATCAAATTTTACCCCCATTTTTGTGTGATTATTTTAATCTTCAATTCTGACTGTAAACTTTATTACCTAAAGAGCAAATGTAAAAAAATTAATCCAATAAGAACGCTACCGCTTAACTATATTAAAATAGCAGTGTACAATTTAAATATGTCACAGGCTTAGGTGTGTTTAATCACAAAATGAATTTTGTTTTCTTGAATAAATGAATCTCAGCTACTGGCCTGAAATTTGCATTTCTGAAATATTTATATGAATAAAGCTTTCTCTGCACAAATATACATAAACAGTGAATAATAAAAGAATATTCACAGGCTGAATTGAAGCCCAGTTTCTAGTTCAGCAAACTCATGGTAGAAATTATTTGAATTCTACCTCTAGTTATTTCTTAAATCGACAGATAAGTTTTCTATGCAATATTCTTTATGTACAATACACTTATAATAGTATTTATAGACAAAATGTACATTGTTGCATTCTGTCAAACGGTAGCAGATGTACAGGGCCTTACAGATCAGCTTCCCAGATGATGAGAAATCAGAAACGGAACCTGGGTATTTACAAAGTGTAACTTGTTTTATTTACAAGTGTATACAACAGTCCTTGAGCAGAGGTGGTCAATCAGCATGCAGGCAATCCTTTCTTTTAGGAATCTCAGCCCCAGGCCAATGCCCAGTTCCCAGGGAGCAAATCTGCCTCAAGAATGGATGGTAATCAGAGACCAACGCAGAGAACAAATTTTTGCTGCTCGCACAATTCCCTCTTCGGAAGTTGCCTTTAAGCAGAACCTCGTGTAACCTGAAGCTAACAACACAGCATGTCTTCCCTAGTCTGAACATTTGCTCACATGCAAACAGAAAGAACTTGGAGGACTATGTGTAACAGTGCAACCTGCCAGCTCCTGCCATAACACTATAAAACAAAATAATGTAACAATTTCAATGTTCTGTGTATTTTCCTCTAAAAGATTTATTTGAAGGGAGGGTGGTATATAAAGAGAACCCAAGGCAAGGCACAGTATTGTATCATGCCATAGATAAGAGTGTATTAGGGTTTAACAGCACAAATTGGCATCCAGACAGATCCCTTAATTCCCCATTGCTGTCATACTCCCACGAGCAGGGCTTTGTGTAGATTTTGTTCATTAAAAATATTAGAGCAATATATTCTTTTCCCACTGAAACCAGGGCCAGATTAACGCAAGGGCTTTAGGTGCTGTAGCCCTGGGCCTTAGGCTAAGGGAGGGCCCCCACAAAAATAAATCCATAATAAAATATAGTTCACCAACCCGTCGATTGCAATTGACTGGTCGATCCTGGAGCCTCTGCCAGTTGATTGCGATCTCCGGGCCGCTAAAAGTCCAGCGGCGCAGCAGGGCTCAGGCAGGCTGCCTGCATGCCGTGGCACCATGCCACTCCCAGAAGCGGCTGGCTACTAGCACGTATCTGCGGCCCCTGGGGGAGGCAGCTCCGCACACTGCCCCCACCTCCAGAACCAGCCAATGGGAGCTGTGGGGGTGGCATTTGGTGTCCCGGGCAGCACACGGAGACACGCTGTTGCCCTCCCCCCAGGGGCGCGCAGAGACATGCCAGCAGCCGGCCACTTCCAGGCCACAGCATGCAGGCAGGCAGCCTGCCTGAGCCCTGCTGCGCCATTGGCCGGGAGCCACCTGTGGTAAGCACCTCCCAGCCGGAGCCTACACCTTGCACTGCCTCCTGCACCCCAGCCCCCTGCCCCAGGTCAGAATCCCCTCCTTTACCCAAATGCCCTCCCAGTGCCTGCACCCTTCACCCTCTCCTGCACCCCAACATTCTTTCCCAGCCTGGAGCCCCCTCCTGCACCCAAACTCCGTCCCAGAAAGAAACTAATATAACAGCTGTTCTAAGGTAAGAAATAGGCTATTTTGAATTAACTTAACTATATTCTACATGTTTTAAGACTGAAATGTAACCACAGAATGGCTGTATGTTAATTAAAAGGCAAGTTTAGTATAGTGTTAATAGCCTCGAAGCCATAATTGTGATAATTTTGTTTTAAATTAGGAAAAAGACTTATATACAAGGGCCCCACAAAATCTAATAGCCTTGGGCCCACAGGAGAGTTAATCCACCCCCACTGAAACATTAAAAGGGTGGCAAAGAAGGGAACTGCATTTCAGAAATGCTCCAGCTATTCCAGGCAGCCACTACTCTTTCCTTTTTCAAACATATCCTTCCCTTGTTAAGGAGAAAGAAAGGTTTGCATAGCACTAATGTCACTATTTTTTGTATGCACTCCTATCCAACTGTAAAAAAATAAAAATAAAGCGTCCACCCTTTTGCTGTCTTTGGAAAGCCCACACTATTTCTAGAAGGATCACAGCTATCCCTGGAACTTCGGGTTCTCAGAAACTTGTATTTCTTCATCTGACATGCCTCGACAGCCACCCTCTATTGTGGAGACCTCCCTGCCATCTTTAAACTCATTGTCCACACTATCTAGAAACACTATGTGGAGTTGCTCTCCTCCTGTTTTGTACTAGATCCATCCCAGCTTCCACTCCTTGCACTCCACTCAGATCTCAGAGTTTCTAATGACCTCTTCCTGGCTAAAGCTCAGAACCAGTACTCCACCCTCACCCCTGTTGGCTGCCTTCAACACCATCAACCATGCTCTTCTTCATATCTTCTCCTTCATTGACGTCTGTGACTCAACCCTCTCCTGTTCTCCGACCAGTCTAATTGTTCTTTCAGCATGTCATTTGGAAGAGCCAACTCTTCTGTCCGCTCACATCTTTATGTGGGGGTGCATAGGATTCCACCCTTGGTCCCTTCTCTTCTCCCTCTACACCTTGCCTCTGGGTAATTTCAACTGCAAAGACAAATTCAAGTATCATCCGTACTCTGACAGCTCCCAGCTCTACATCTCTACTCTGGACCAGTCTTCTGCGGTCCAAACTGAAATCTGGGTCTGCCTTTCTGACTTCTTCTCATGATTGTCTAGCTGTCAGCTTAAACTCCTAAACAAAACAAAAACTAAATTCATAATCTCTCTCTCCACGGCTTCCGCCTCTCCCTCCTTTCTCAATCACTGTGGGTACACTATCTTCTTCCTTGTCACTCAAGCTTGTAATCTAGGTGTCTTCTAAAACTTGGTTCTCACTGTAGGCTGTGCCTAATCTTGCTGATTCTTTCTACATAAGCTCTCTAAGTTAAAGCCTTTCTTATCAATCCACACAGCTTCATCAGACTCTTCTCTGGGCTGTCATCATCTTACATGTCAATTACTGCAGTATCCTCTTCTCTGACCTGGACTAATGCAATCTAGACCTACTCATATCCATTCAGAATGCTGCTGCAAAGATTATTTCCTTAACTTGTTGCTTTCTATCTAAGGGCCTGTCTGCATATGCTTTAGTCCACACCAGTTGGGGTGTAAATTATAACGTGCACCAGCATGTTGCTTACTAACTGGTCCACGTGGACCCTATAGGTGCGCACTAAAGGTCCCTTAGTGCACGTTGACATCGTCCTGTTTCAAAGTGTACAACAATAACACAAACTGCAGAACTTTTAATGTGTGCCAGCAGGGTCCACATTAGCCGGTTAGTGCATGACACTGTGGTGCTCATTACAATTTAAAGCCCAGCCAGTGTAGACTAAGGCACCATGTAGACAAGCCCTAAGATACTTGTATGGCTGCCATCATGATCTGAGCAACTCACAATCTCCAATGTATTTATTCTCACAATTATATGTGAGGTAGGGAAGTGCTATTATCCCCTTTTTACAGTTGAGGAACTGAGGCACAGAGAGGCTAAGTGACTTGTCCGATGTCACACAGGAATTCTGTGGTGGAACAGAGAATTGTACAAGGTCCTAGGTATTGCCCTAACCACAGGACCATCCTTTCTCTTTCACTTTGACCATGCCACCTCTCTGCATTTCTCACTGAGTCCCTTCTCTCCATTGTATGAAATAGAAGATAATTGCCTTCAAAGCCTTATACAGCCTGTCCTCATACTACCTGTCATGATATCAACCCCCACCTCAGGCCAATGGTGCCAGCCTTCAATCATACACTCATAAGATTTTCAAACAAGCACCTTCAGGCTCTCTCACTTGCTGCCTCTCATGTTTGGGGGAAGGTCTTCACTATAACCCACAAGGCCACCTCATAGTCCTCTTTTAAATTCCTCCTGAAAACTCTCCTTTGCTGTGATACCTACACAAAACTTGACATTTGTTAAGCAGCTAGTGTGCGGAGACCACTGGCTACCATGCCAACGAATGTTGGCTTATTGTTTCCTTGTGTTCCCTTATCTTTCTGTATTTATCTCTAATCTGCCTCTAATCTTACGCTTCGACTGTAAGCTCTTTGCGGCAGAGACAGTATTTGTTCTGTTTGTACAGCTCTTAGCACAGTGGGGTTCTGCTACAGCTTCTCGGGTGTATTTATTATATTTAGTAGTAATGCAAGGAACCTACAGGCTTCTATCCTGTAAGTTTTGGCTTCGGTAGATAATGTGAGGCTTGAGGCCTATAACCTTTGGTATAGATAAACTTAAGTAACTTATAAGTTATAGGGAACTGAAAGTAGCATGCCAGAGGGGGAATTTTGTCCAGAATACTGACATCAGCCACCCACAGAACATTGCTGACACCAGCATCCAGAAGGTTCCGGACAGAACCTCTGACCGCAAAGGTGCCATGACAGCAAATTGAGGTGTATGCTAATAGGGTAACATCATATATACACTAACCTATAGAAAACGGACACCTTAAGGGGAGGAAATACAAATAAGGACCTCTATTGAATATGCATTGGACATGGCAGCGTCAGCGTAACCTACTATAAAAGTAACATCCCAGGGGCAGCAGTTAGGCTGGAAAGATGTAGACCTTGGGAGGGGCCAGAATGATGGCCACCGGGGAAGATGAGGAAGATGATGGTGATGAGAAAGATAATGGTTAACATTCCAGGGTGTAAGTATGACCGTCCAAATGTACTTTCTGTATTATCTCTATCTGCTTTGTTGAGTTTAAGTGTGTGTATAACTTTGCTAAAATTATTAATAAATTATATATTTGTAAATATATATAAAGAGTTCCTATGGTGTGAGCAGGGACGGCGCTTCCACTAGGCGACCCTAGGCAGTTGCCTAGGGCGGCAGGATTTGGGAGGGTGGCATTTTGCCGCCTTCGGCGGAAATTCAGCGGCAGGGGGTCCTTCCGCTCCAGGTCTTCAACGGAAATTCAGTGGTGGGTCCTTCACTCGCTCCGGGACCCTCCACCGAAGTGCCCCGAAGACGCGGAGTGGAAGGACCGCCGCCGCCGAAGACCCCAGACCCCCTGAATGCTCAGAGGAGGATCGCTGCTGCCTACGGCGGCAAAAACCCTGGCGCCGCTCCTGGGTGTGAGTGTTGCACCTGTGCACATCCGGGTTCCCAAATTATATGATAATTTCTGGGCCTGATCTTGGGACAAGAACCTGTTAATCCTCAAGTTACAATTACATATACCCAACTTCGGGTCAGGCTACAAGGGGCTACTGAAATACAAATAATAATAATTTAATTGGCTCAATGATTTGCTATGAGTAGTTCTAATAGTTCATATACTAGTCCTTATTTCAAAATCCCCTGCTGAAGTGCAGTGACTGGAGAGAAAAATAAAAACAAAAAAGAAAGTGAAAAACAAATTCAAACTGAAAACTGTTAAAGGAAAAAAACCACAAAGAAAAATCTCTTTACATATTCCCTTTGCCCATTATTCTGATTAATTCTTTTTGGTTTTGACCCCAAAAAGTCATGGAAAGAATTCATTAATGAGTCTCTACATATTCTCCTCTGTATTGTTCATTGGTATTTCTTCATGTCTATCCAAGATAGATATTTTTGAATCTATAATTGAAAAAAAGATATATTTTACTCCCTCAGAGGTTACTGGGAGTTTAGCATGGTATAGTAAAGAAGCATCAGCTATAATGCTTACTCTTTCAGAAAAAAAAAATCTGGATTCAGTGAGTTTAGTCTGATGTCTCAGCTGGTTTGTTATTGCCTTGGCTACATTTGAAAAAATACTGAATTCACAGACTTCAGTAAAATAAAATCTTCTTTCTCTGCCAGATATAATCGGAGCCGAATGAAAGGGTCAGTTCCACTTGGTCTATTTTATAATTATTTTATAAACTAAGCTAAATCTTAACTTACATGATCAACATGAAGATTCACATTGGAGAGGACTTGGACAGAGTTGAGAAATCATGTAAAGGTACAGCAAAATGTACTCTTAATCTGCTACAGCTGGCTAAATAAGTCTCATTTTCAGTTGTATTTTTTGTTGTTCAGACTGGAGAAGTCTGAAGTTACATTGTCTTCTTCAAAAAATAAATGGGTTGTTAGCAGGAGAGAAAAAACATTGTATTGATGAGAAGGTATTTATATTATTTCTGTTCTTCCAGAGAAATCCAGTAAAACAAAGCTATAGCAAGGAGCAAAAATAAAGGTAATTAAAAGGTTCAGGGAACATCATGTGGATGTTCCCATTAAAGCTGGGGACTTAGGGACAGGGGAAAATAATTATTACAAGACAAGCAACTTTCTTTTCAGTTCCCAGAGTTTCAAGAGGCAACAAGGTGTGTGTCTGAAGTGTTAAAACATCAGTAATGTCACTGAAACAATGACAGCAGCAGGTTGTATCCTACTACTGTATCCCCTCACAGGTAGGGCACTGATGATATTGTTACAGGAGTGTTTGCAGTGGCAGTCCTCTCTATGGCCAGGTCCGGCTCCAGGGTTTTGGCCGCCCCAAGCAGCCAAAAAAAAAAAAAAAAAAAGCCGCGATCGCGATCTGCGGCAGAAGGTCCTTCGCTCTGAGCCGGAGTGAGGGACCGTCCGCCAAATTGCCGCTGAATAGCTGGACGTGCCACCCCTCTCTGGAGTGGCCGCCCCAAGCACCTGCTTGACAAGCTGGTGCCTGGAGCCGGCCCTGTGTATGGCCACATATATTGGGCCTGATTCTCCAGTCACTTATGGCCATTTTGCATGGCATAAGCAGCACAAAGCAGGCCTTAACTGTTTGGCAATAGCTGGTGGAGAATTCTGCCTGCTGGTAGAAAGCT
This sequence comes from Emys orbicularis, assembly GCF_028017835.1. Taxonomy (NCBI): domain Eukaryota; kingdom Metazoa; phylum Chordata; order Testudines; family Emydidae; genus Emys; species Emys orbicularis. The sequence continues at coordinate 25,891,107 of NC_088685.1, read as the reverse complement.
ATTGGAGACAGTTCCTTCACCAGATGCTTCCCTACTGTGAAAGTTACTAGTGACCCTCCCCCCTCCCCTCCCCCCTTAACAGCTAGTAGCCGTTATGTCACCCAGCGGCCATTAGGGGGAAGCAGACACTTCAAGTACACCGTAGCCTGAACTTTTCAACTGTCTTCCCTTTCAAGGCCTTAAGGTAGTTGGAGCTGGTCCCAAGCCGGTTTTCACTGACCAGATAGCAAAAGCACGGGTCTGACAACCACCAATCAAGTGTTAACACTGCAAGGACCTTGGTCTGAATGTGTATAAAGGATCTGTAAAATGTGTGTAAGAGAGAGTTTTTGTACTAAGGTGCAAAGCTCTCCTTTCTTCTGCAGAATAAAGCAACTCCTCCTTATCCCTGTCTGGCTGTTATTGGCTCTCAGCTAGGTGGAGCTGATATTTCGGTGACACTACTCCCAGTGTAAGAAGGAGGGGTTGTAACATGGGTAAAAAAACAGGGAGGGAGGGTGCATGGCAAAACAGAGCTCCACAAACCCCAATCCTCCATTGATGTAAGTGAAAAACCTTACACCAGTGATATAAGGGCTGCCCCTGTGCAGCCCTGTTTGCAATAAGGCTGAGAAGCTCTGATTCGTGGATTGTTGCCTTCCACTCAGTGTAAGCAGAGCTCGGACAGAGTGGAGAATCAAGACCATTATCTTCTTGATTCATATTTCAAGGTGAGCAGAAGTTTGGTCACAGATATTTGAGTAACAGTTAACAAACAGAGTCAGGGTAGAGCAACCAAGAACTTAGAATTTGCAACTTTTGTAATTGTATTGTAAGGTGTGTGTGTGGGGGGGGGGTTGTAACCACTATCCCTTTTCAGGAGCCCCTCCGCCCCCCTCCCCCCAACATTTTTTTTTTACTTGGAAGCATCTCCAGAAGGCAGCCCTCATCTCTTGTACTCATCCAATATTACTGGTAAAAGGTTTAAAATATTGCTGAAGCAGCAAAAAGACCCAAGATTTAAATTGTATAAGAGTCTACTGATAATAGCTTCTTCGGTATTTGGTCGTGAAAAAAGCTGAAGCATAAATCATAAACACTGTCAACATCTAATACAGCCTGGTGAGAGTAAGAAGAGATAAAAGCTTTCATAAAAGGCTTTGATAAATGCTTTGTTATTTATAAACTTCGTAGGCATCACTAGGAGTTCTTTAATTAAAGATTTAGTGCTTTTAGTCCCAGCCCTCTTGCCCTTGTCTCCTAAGATGCAGAAACATTTAAAACCCACAAGTAGTGAAACATCGCTGCATGGTTTTAAATTTAATGTAGCGGGATAATTGGGTTATTGATCGCTGTCACACATCCACATACTCAATTATTGTACCTTCAAGTTCATAGCACGGTATAGCAGGAAATTCCTTAAATTCCAGAGAAATAATGCACATTATCAACGTTACTTTGAGAGGTGGACAAATAAGGAAACAATTAGTGAAACTGCTCACTAGGAAATTCTTACCTCAGGGGTATCCCCTCCCTGAAGCTGTCGACCCAGCTCTGCTCTTCTTCTGAGATCTCTCCTTCTCTAGACTGGGTCCTGAACTCTCTCTTGCCTTTGGGGTCTCTCCCACTTACAACTTCCAGGGGCACCTCCCCACCTCCCATCTTACACCAAACAAGGGTACATCTGACTGGGAAAGGAGATCTGGGCCCGATTTCATAAGAACATAACATAAGAATAGCCATACTGGGTCAGAGCAAAGGTCCATCCAGCCCAGTATCCTGTCTACTGACAGTGGCCAATGCCAGGTGCCCCAGAGGGAGTGAACCTAACAGGCAATGATCAAGTGATCTCTCTCCTGCCATCCATCTCCACCCTCTGACAAACAGAGGCTAAGGACACCATTCCTTACCCATCCTGGCTAATAGCCGTTACTGGATTTAACCTCCGTGAATGTATCCAGTTCTCTTTTAGACCCTGTTGTAGTCCTAGCCTTCACAATCTCCTCAGGTAAGGAGTTCCACAAGTTGACTGTGCGCTGTGTGAAGAAGAACTTCCTTTTATTTGTTTTAAACCTGCTGCCTATTAATTTCATTTGGTGACCCCTAGTTCTTGTATTATAGGAATAAGTAAATAACTTTTCCTTATCTACTTTCTCCACATCACTCATGATTTTATATACCTCTATCATATCCCCCCTTAGTCTCCTCTTTTCCAAGCTGAAAAGTCCTAGCCTCTTTAATCTCTCCTCATATGGGACCTGTTCCAAACCCCTAATCATTTTAGTTGCCCTTCTCTGAACCTTTTCTAGTGCCAGTATATCTTTTTTGAGATGAGGAGACCACATCTGTACGCAGTATTCAAGATGTGGGCGTACCATTGATTTATATAAGGGCAATAATATATTCTCTGTCTTATTCTCTATCCTCTTTTTAATGATTCCTAACATCCTGTTTGCTTTTTTGACCGCCTCTGCGCACTGCGTGGACATCTTCAGAGAACTATCCACGATGACTCCAAGATCTTTTTCCTGATTTGTTGTAGCTAAATTAGCCCCCATCATATTGTATGTATAGTTGGGGTTATTGTTTCCAGTGTGCATTATTATTTACATTTATCCACATTAAATTTCATTTGCCATTTTGTTGCCCAGTCACTTAGTTTTGTGAGATCTTTTTGAAGTTCTTCACTGTCTGCTTTGGTCTTAACTATCTTGAGTAGTTTTGTATCATCTGCAAACTTTGCCACCTCACTGTTTACCCCTTTCTCCAGATCATTTATGAATAAGTTGAATAGGATTGGTCCTAGGACTGACCCTTGGGGAACACCACTAGTTACTCCTCTCCATTCTGAGAATTTACCATTAATTCCTACCCTTTGTTCCCTGTCTTTTAACCAGTTCTCAATCCATGAAAGGACCTTCCCTTTTATCCCATGACAACTTAATTTACGTAAGAGCCTTTGGTGAGGTACCTTGTCAAAGGCTTTCTGGAAATCTAAGTACACTATGTCCACTGGATCCCCCTTGTCCACATGTTTGTTGACCCCTTCAAAGAACTCTAATAGATTAGTAAGACACGATTTCCCTTTACAGAAACCATGTTGACTTTTGCCCAACAATTTACGTTCTTCTATGTGTCTGACAATTTTATTCATCTAAGACTATGTCTACACAACCCACAGAAACAAGCCTCCCAGCCCAGCTTGACCGACTTGGGCTAACAGGGATGGTGCTAATGCTTTAAAAATAGCTGTATAGACAGTGCTTTGAAGTTGTGGTTCAGGCTAGAGCTTGAGCTCTGAAGCCCACCCACACCCAAGGTTCAGAGCTTGAGCTCCAGCCCAAACCACACAGTTATTTTCAGAGCACTAGCACAAGCTCTGCTAGTCCAAATCTGCCAAGCCAGGTAGGAGGCTCACTGCTGTGAGGTGAGAACACCTGGCTGATCAGGCAGCCTGCTACAACAAAGGGGTCAAGGACCTGAGGCCACTATGCACTGATGGGCAAGTCTGAGGTGAACAATCAAATAGGCACAGAAATCAATGACAAAAGATATGGTGTTAGTTGGGAACATTTAGAGCCATTATTCAGTGTGGCCACTATGAGACATTTAGCAAAGAGGTAACAATCTGTGGAAATAAAGACAGCCTTCATTCACCCTGATGATAGGGTCCTGAGGCTTTGCAATGTGAACAAAAGGAACAAACCGAGGCTGCAGTGGGGCACAGGACATATGAGGTGTCCACAGACGCAGGACAGCAGTGGAGATTACACTGAACACAATTGAGGATTAGTGGCAGACATAGTGGACTGAGTCTACATAGTGACTACAGTCCACTATGTCAGTGTGGGCATTCACAAACCATGACACATATTGTTGAGGACTGCAAAATGAGTTAACTTCCGGGAGGTCTTCGTGCCTTGAACATTGTTAAAACACTGTGGCTTGGCTTGACCAGATTGCATACGCCACATACATAGCGGCAGACAGCTGGCACATCTGAACAGACAGAGCCAAGGCCAGGACAAGGAGGACTTAGAAAGATCTTCAGCCACCATTTGGCCTGACGTATGAGAGTCAGAAGAAACAAGCTATGTGAGGAGTGCAGAGGGCTAATAGGATACCAACCAACCGAATGAAGGCAACAACTGAGTGGAAGCAAGTTCCCCACCAACAGTGGTTACACAAACAAAAAGTGGGAGATTGGTTTGAAGACCAGCATACCTGAAGGAATATGAGGCCTGCATCGGGCTGGTGGTAAAGTCTATGTCCATATAGTGAGCTACATACTAGTAACCTGTGGCCACAGTGAGTCAGCAAATGGTGGCACAAAAGACACAACCAAAAAAGAAACTGTCAAAAGAAAAATGTAACAACTTGTATGGAACTTGGAGAGAGGTTCACAGGCTGCAGGAGGGAAGAGTTGGGAGCTGACACCAGGAATCCTAAAAAATAATTAAAAAAAAAAATCAATGATTGATTTTGACAATTTTGAAGTGAAATAGTTTTAGCTTCTTAGTTTGATACGATTTTGTTTTGAAATTATCTATTTTTTTTTTAATTAAAGCTTAAACAAATGAAACATTTCATTTCAATTCGAACAGTCAGCATGGATTCACCAAGGGCAAGTCATGCCTGACTAACCTAATTGCCTTCTATGATGAGATAACTGGCTCTGTGGATGAGGGGAAAGCAGTGGATGTGTTATTCCTTGACTTTAGCAAAGCTTTTGATACGATCTCCCACTGTATTCTTGCCGCCAAGTTAAAGAAGTATGGGCTGGATGAATGGACTAGAAGGTGGATAGAAAGCTGACTAGATCGTCGAGCTCAACGGGTAGTGATCAATGGCTCCATGTCTAGTTGGCAGCCGATTTCAAGCGGAGTGCCCCAAGGGTCGGTCCTGGGGCTGGTTTTGTTTAATATCTTTATTAATGACCTGGAGGATGGTGTGGACTGCACTCTCAGCAAGTTTGCAGATAACACTAAACTGGGAGGCGTGGTAGATACACTGGAGGGTAGGGATCGGATACAGAGGGACCTAGACAAATTAGAGGATTGGGCCAAAAAAAACCTGATGAGGTTCAACAAGGACAAGTACAGAGTCCTGCACTTAGGATGGAAGAATCCTATGCACTGCTACAGACTAGGGACCGAATGGCTAGGTAGCAGTTCTGCAGAAAAGGACCTAGGGGTCACAGTGGACGAGAAGCTGGATATGAGTCAACAGTGTGCTCTTGTTGCCAGGAAGGCTAACGGCATTTTGGGCTGTATAAGTAGGGGCATTGCCAGCAGATCGAGGGACGTGAACGTTCCCCTTTATTCGACATTGGTGAGGCCTCATCTGGAGTATTGTGTCCAGTTTTGGGCCCCACACTACAAGAAGGATGTGGAAAAATTGGAAAGAGTCCAGCGGAGGGCAACAAAAATGATTAGGGGGCTGGAGCACATGACTTATGAGGAGAGGCTGAGGGAACTGGGATTGTTTAGTCTCCAGAAGAGAAGAATGAGGGGGGATTTGATAGCTGCTTTCAACTACCTGAAGGGGGGTTCCAAAGAGGATGGAGCTCGGCTGTTCTCAGTGGTGGCAAATGACAGAACAAGGAGCAATGGTCTCAAGTTGCAGTGTGGGAGGTCTAGGTTGGATATTAGGAAACACTATTTCACTAGAAGGGTGGTGAAGCACTGGAATGCGTTACCTAGGGAGGTGGTGGAATCTCCTTCCTTGGAGGTTTTTAAGGCCTGGCTTGACAAAGCCCTGGCTGAGATGATTTAGTTGGGAATTGGTCCTGCTTTGAGCAGGGGGTTGGACTAGATGACCTCCTGAGGTCCCTTCCAACCCTGATATTCTATGATTCTATGAAACCATGTTTCATTAGGTTTCAGAGTAGCAGCCGTGTTAGTCTGTATCCGCAAAAAGAACAGGTGTACTTGTGGCACCTTAGAGACTTAGGCTAGGTCTACACTGCAGCGGGGGTCCGACCTAAGATACGCAACTTCAGCTACGTGAATACCGTAGCTGAAGTTGCGTATTTTAGGTCAGCTTACCTAGCGGTGAGGACGCGGGAAAGTCGACCGCTGCCGCGCTGCCGCCAACTCCGCTGCCGCCTCCTGCCGAGGTGGATAAAGCATAAGCTTTCGTGGGCTACAACCCACTTCTTCGGATGCATCCGAAGTGGGTTGTAGCCCACGAAAGCTTATGCTCTAATAAATTTGTTAGTCTCTAAGGTGCCACAAGTACTCCTGTTCATGTTTCATTAGAGATTAGACAAAGTTGTTTGGGCTTTTTAAAAAAAAATTTGGTTTGCTCCAAATCCAAAACATTTTTTTTTAAATTGCCAGTGTACTGAAAAATCTGTTATTTGCCCAGCCCTAGATGAAACACCTGCCTCCCAGCGGTATTGTGAGCTCAGTCTTAAAACTTTAAGCAGAAGAGTAACTGCTTTGCTGAATAGGAATGGACTTAAGCATGTGCATAAGGGCTTTGCTGGACTGGGAATTTGGAGTTCACAGCAGAAGCTAGCACTGAAAGACTTCTGTACAGATTGCCTACTGTGCAAATTGAATCCATAAATGTACTAAAGGCTTGCAAAACACCTATCTATTGGAGCTTTTTACATACCCCATTAGTCAAATAGCTCTGATTCACCCTACACCCAGAAGTTGATTGATTTTTGGCTCTGAGGAGATCGGAAGAGCCTGGAAATAAAAAATAAGCTAACCACATTTTGTGAGCAATCAGAAAAGTTTATGGTTGACTGAAGGCATTTCTGGGTTGCTTTTTCTGAGCTAGTTCTCCCAACCCTGGTTAGTTAGCTAAACGTGAAGACCTTCTAATCCTTCTCACAGAATCACTATACAAATATTCATGTAGTTTGCTGTAATAAGAATATTACTTAATCTAGAAAATAAAATAGAAATAAAGTCTCAGATTCATAATTCCCTCAAGATGGGTCTTTTAGGATTGAATGTGTTAAAAATGTTGCACAGACTTAGCTGTGTTTCTTCAAATTCCCCTCTTTTTTGGTTCATCTTCCTTCCATCTCTTGTAAATCTCCATCTCTTGCAATCTCTTTTGATGGAGTGAAGGTAAAGTATCTACCACCACTAACAGGTAAAAGGAGCTTTTGAAGATGCAGGACCTGACTTCTAGTCCCAGGTCTCCAGTTGAGTGTGATTTATACAGTAATAATCTCTGTTTTCTGCAGCACATGGATTCATTAAAAAAAGTTTGAGGCGCTCTTCCTAAAAAAGTGTAGGAGTAACAGCATACCATACATTTCTCCATTTGTTAGTAATGTCCAACAGGCAACCAGGCATCTGTGCAGAGAACATACAATAGCCTCTGTCTATTTATGTGCAAATGAGGTCTTTCTCAATGGCTCCTGTAAAGTTATAAAACTTTATTTATCTAGACATGCTAACCACTTCCCTATGGATACCTCTTTCTGAATGAAGCCTGTTGTAGGTAGACTTTCTGCAACAAACAAAATAATCATATTTTTGCTACCATAAGCATTTTTAAAAGTCTCCAAAAATTAATCACAGCATTTTTCACTGTGGCTAAAGTTTGATCTAAACCTTTTTTCCATCAAGTAATAATAACCCTTTGAAATTCAGTTAACATATTTTGAATTCACAGAACCATTTGCTTTGTCATAACAGAGACTTTTATAACCTTTTGTGTATAAATGGGGGGAAATTAATTGCTTCTGGCAACATCAAAGTGTTGTTTTATTATACATTTAATCATTAGCTCTGAATGCTCCCAAACTGAAGTTCCAAGACATTGTTGATAGGTAATAAGTTCAAAGCAATATGAAACATAAAGCAGGACTCCGGAGTGAGTTGAAAGGATTTTCTTTAAATGCACAAGAGCTTTCAAACCCATTATACAAAACTGCATAGGAATTTTGGCCAGAACTAAAAGAAGAATCTTACCCTCATATTTGAAAGAATTACCAGATCCGCTAGATACTGTATGCGCTGCTAAACCTGAACAATCTGTCACCAAGAAACAAAAGTCCATGAACATCTAATTGATTCTGAGACATGTCAGAAGTTGTGCTTGTGATACATTGATGAATCTAATTAATTTTATGGTAATTTCATCTGAGGTCTGAAAACATTTGCTGTAATTGTTAAGATGTAACAAATGTCAGGAACTGTCAATTTTAGCCTGAGTTTTTAAAAATGGTTATATACACATTTTTGCAATTGTACATGACGCTACATGTTTACATAAAACATTCTGTATCAAAAATGTTTTCTACGTACTGTACATATGAACCTCAAAAATAAGGCCGGGTTTGGATTCCAAGCATTCAAAGTATTGTAAAGATGTATGCACTAAGGACAGTCACAATAAGGTGTGGTGTGGTTATAAGTCTACTGATAGTAGTCAGAGTCAGAAAGTGTAATAGCAGCAAGCTACTAACAGTCTCATGTGCTTTTCATAGAAAATTTGCCTGTTCCAAAGCCCATTACAATCAATGGGAATCTTTTCACTGACTGCAATAGGCATGAATCAGGGCCTTAGTGCCATATACTATCTTCAATCCATAGTTGGTCACATGAGAGAGAGACCAAGGCTCAGATTTTTAAAAGTTTACATGCAAAACTGTACATGGAGGAGTTTCATGCTGAAAACATTTAATGATGGTGCATAAGTCAGGGCTTTGTGAGTAAATATATCTTTGCACCTGCCAACCCCAAGTTGAACATGTGTGCACATTGCACTTCTGCATGTGCAACTTTGAAAGTTGCAAAAGTGACTTGCGTAGGAGGCATTGTGGTCTATTGAATGAGACATTAAACTTGGAGCTCAGCAATCTGGTTCTAAACTTTGTTCTAACACTAACCTGCTGTGTGATCTTGGGAAAGTCATTTCGCTTTTCAGATCCTCAGTTTCCCCAGATGTAAGAGAGTAGTAATGATGTTTACCTGCCTCACAGGGCATTATGAGTATTGTTAACTAAAGGATCTTTGTAAGGTGGGAGGTATTAAGCTTGCAGATCTGGTAGTTCAATGTCCATACGTGAGGATTTGAGACCACATTTAATTGCAGCTGCTGAATTGTGCTTGTAAATCCACAAGACAAGTCGATGCCACTTCCAGAAATACATCTATTGATTTCTAATGTACGCTTCGCCATGTTATCTAGCCTCCAGTTTGACGCTTAGGACTGAAAGCCTAGACTCACTGTCCAGCTCAAGTAAGAGGACTGGTCCTAGGGCAGACTTACAGGGAAAGGGTTAAGGAACTCATGTATTGGTGTATAATCTGAACCCACCTGCTGACAGCCCATACCCAGCTACACCTGAGCACTGCTACAAAGTAAGTCCCTATGAAGGGGGCTCTGCATCACACAGAGGATATGCTCATCCTGTGTTACCATCCCAAGCCCTGCCCACCATTGCATAGCTGAACTGCACCTACAGCAGAGTGAATAAACTCTTTAATCCCTTCAAAGAAACAGCCTATTACTAATTAAATAGCTCTCAGGAGCCAAAAGGAAGTTCTCTTTCCCTTGGCTCAACCAAATCAGTTCACATTGTTATAAATTAAGAAATAAATCTAAAGGTAAAATGTTCTCCATATAAATCTGCAGAAGATCATCTGAGATAGACAGCATAGCATATGTTTGTAGTTGAGAATCTGGCAGCCAGAAGATGTAGCAACTGATGGTCACAATGTTCTGGTTCAGAGCTGGAAAGTAAATAATTCCTGAGAGGAAGGATTCTACAGTTCTGGGCAGCTGATCCGGTGATAAAATAAATAAGCAATAAAATCCACTTCCTGTTTTGAGAGTTCACATTTCATACTGGCAAAATTCACCTATTAAATTCAATTTCATGCTTCCATAAATAAACCTGGCACCTTTTTAAACACTTTCCCATCTGTTTTACAACTAGAAGTGTATTATTTAATGCACTCTCGGGATTCACACCAATGGGAAAAAGGACTACTTGTGAAGAACACAACATTTTAGTTGGAGAGAGTACAGAAAAATAATCACAAGCTTCCCTAAATTCTCAAACAATTCTATCAGGACCCAGATATAATCATTTTTACCAGGAAGGAGAGAGAGAGAGAGAGAGAATTCCTTTTTATTTCTTGTGTGTGTAAATATTATTTTTGTTCACCATAAAATGTCCTGCCATGAGTTCAGGGGACTGGATTAGATGACCTCTCGAGTCCCTTCAAGTTCTATGATTCTATTTTGAACCAAAGGGGTGGCACCTCCCTTTTTTGTATATGAACTAAGATCGCATTCTCCTTTTCTTAAAATGGCCTATACTTATGGATTAACAGAGAGGCACCACATCAACTGAGTTATCCCCAAAAACTCAGCCACTCAGAAACTGTCTTTGTTTATAGAGAACAATCATAGTAATAATGATAATACTTAGTTTTTTATAGCACCTCTTATCCATAGATCTCAAAGTGTTTTTCAAAGGAATTAAGCATCACTATCCCATAAGAACATAAGAATGGCCATATTGGGACAGATCAATGGTCCATCTAGTCCAGTATCCTGTCTTCCAACAGTGACCAATGCTAGATGCTTCAAAGGGAATGAACAGAACAGGGAAGTCATCAAGTCATCCAGTCCTTGCATCTGGCAGTCAGAGACTTAGGGACACCCTGAACATGGGGTTGCACCCTGACCATATTGGTTAATAGCTATTGATGGACCTTCCTCCATGAACTCATCTAATTTTTTTAACCCAGTTATAGTTTTGGCCTTCACAACATCCCCACGCAATGAGTTCCACAGGCTGACTGCATTGTGTGAAGAAATACTGTACTTCCATTTTACAGATGGGGTAATCAGAAAAGTGAAACAACACGCCCAACATCACCCAGCAAACCAATGGTAGAGCTCAAAGTAGAACTCAGGTTTCTTGAGCCCCAGTCCAGTGCCCATGAGTGATGTAAGGTTCTGAACATTCAGTCCACAAGGCTGAGGTTTTCTGATCAGTGCATGGGTAGAGGTAACTAAATACTCACAGGGCCTCTCCCAATTTCCCTCAACTCTGAGGTGAGAGAGCATTGTCCATTCATCTCCATGTCCATTTAGTCCTTGGACTGCTGTGATTGCTAGTAATTATTGTGAAGGATCATTTATTTGGAGGAGAAGTGAATGAGGATAGCAACAGGTAGCATTATACCAGTTGGTGAGGATGGAGGCCTTGTTCTCTTTCACCTTCCCACTATTCAGAGACTTCACTCTCCGAATACAGTTCAAACATTTAATGAGCCCACGCCTACATCTGCAGGTTGCAAAATTGCTGTGCAGATCCACACATCCTCAGCATATTGCCCTCTGCCTGATACAGGAAGAGTGGGTGCCGTCTGTGTGTCATAATACATTGAAAGAACGTGGTGCTGTATTTCATATACAACAGAAAAGAATTGGCAGAGGTTGAAGCAGGAGAGCCGAGACTGTTTAAAAACCTCAACTGAAAAAGTGTCCTCGTTGTACAAATACAAGAAGCTCCCTTAGCAAAGCAAGTGCACTGAATAACAAAGGAGGCACGATCTAATTAAATGATTTATGCTGCACGTTCTTGAACGTGGACATTAGAGAGGGTTAACTTACACCTTGGACATACAGTAAGGGCCACTTTCACTGTTGGCAGCAATGCACAGAGATGAGTTCTGTTATATCAATTAAGAAGATTGTATGGCACCAGGCAAAGGATTCTTCTGCTACAATGGTGAAGACACAGACTCTGTTGCCATCAGAGGGGAAATGCCATCTGCCCAAATGAACAATCAGGAAGCCCACACAAGTGTTCAGGTGGTTCAAGGCACAGCCTGTATCCAACTGACTTCATAAAATGTAAGCATACATGGAGTCAGGCAGCAGAGAGCTTTGATCCAAAGCACACCTGCTTGGAAGACACTTATGCAATTGATACAGTGAACCAATGCTGGAGAGCAAAAGGCAATCAGCCCTGATGTCAACTAAAACATGCCAGAGCAACAACAGACACCTATGTTTTCCATCTGGCCCCAGGTCATTGGTACACAAGTATGTCTTTAGAAATACACGACAGAGAAGAAGAACTCATAGGCAAGGAACACAAACTGCAGCAGGGTGGCAAGGATACTTATGAGCAACCAAAGTGACCCTATCGCTCCCGTGGCTACCTACTGCACCCCGGCCAGTTCAGTACTAGTTACAACTACAACCACCTGCTGCTGCAGGCTCACTGATTACCAGTTTTACAGGGGGACCTAGCACCTGTAGGCTGCAAGTCTTGTTTTTGATGTTGTTTGGAGTTCTCTGCCTTCTCCTATGTAAAAAATATGGGGTTGTTGGTCCCATTCAGTGTGTGTTTGAGTGTGCGCATGTGTGACTGTATAAATAAAATACCATATTCAAATAGTCAGGGACACATCAGAAGGGATAACATGAGGATACAGGCATGAATAGTCACATTTAACATATGCTGTAGATGTCCTCATCAATCAGGGGCCCTAATCCATATACTATAGACTTCATATGAGTTTGACCCATTTTGGTCATGCATCTGTAGTGATGCCTCTTGAAGTTTCAAATAAGATGCATTTCCTTGGCATGCTGGGTTAAGATGATTTTCTTATTGTTACACTAGAGAAATTCTAAATAATGTTTTCCTTTATCAATAGCCAAGAAAACTATGTACTATTACACTTATTTGGCATCATCATACTCTATGTAGAATGCTTCTTAGCCGTTTCCAAAATTCATTCCTCAATTATAAGAAAAATGGGATGTTCTTTGGTTTCATATAATTTTGTCCCCACCCGCCCCCATGCTTTTTTACCCTTCTTTAATGTCAACAAGCAGCCCAAGATGGCATCTTTAATGAGTGTTGTGTGTTTGGTTTGGTTCGGTTCAGAGAAACACCTCAAAGCTTGGTTACTTATCAGAGATTATTTGACATTTTGAATTTATTCATCTTCTTCAATTCTTCTGAGTCTCCCTGGCTTCCAATTTCCTATTTCCCTTCTGCTGTTCAAATAACCCAGCAACACTTTCTTCAGATTACAGCCTCCAACCTTTCCCTAAGCCCTAAAGACTTCCAGGAGGCAAATTCCTCTGCCTTCTACATTTGTTTTGGTAATCCTAGGAAGGGACTCAGTGGATCATGCCATTTTGCTGGGTCTGAGCCAGTTTCCTGACTAGATAGGGAGCTCTAAGGGGCATGCCAAAGAGATTTAAAAAAAGATAGCAATTCATTAATACAGCTGGTTTACTATGTAGGCCATCTGCCTAACCAATACTCTATGAAAATAAAGTATCAGCACAGTTAATGCAGTTCTAATAAAGTTCTTTCAAACTATAGAGAGCAGAAATGGATTTAGAGCATTAAGTGCTGATGTTCAATTCATGGCTATGCATACAGTATTTGTTTTGAATTACCTCACATGGCTCAGTATGTGATGTAGCGACTGGCATGTGAAGATGCGTTTTGACCACTGGCTCTCACACGGTCACTGAACACCACTCTATTGCCAGCTGCAGTGTCAGTGGCAGACATGGCGTCGCTACCAAAAGTTACTAGTAATGACAATATAAGAAGAGGAAACCATTTTCCAAAACTTTTGCCAGTGAAAACACGGTGCTAGTAATAATGTTGATCTTGATGATGATATGATGAGAATGCAGTGTCATCTGTGATTTTCTTTTCACGTTTTGGATCTCACTGTATTCTTCACTTCCATGTGGGACATAATTTACAATATTACACACACACACAAAGGTTAAAAGAACATTAAGACTGCAAAGGCAAGCAGTCAAAAGTTAGGAAATGCCAGAATTAAAGTTGCTTATGCAGCCTTTGTTCAATCCCCTTGTGCTTATGCATTATGATAGTCTTTAATTATATGATCACATACTTTTTTCCCCACAGGACCCCTGTCTCATTCAGCTAGACACCTTTTTGGATAGGCAGCCAACAAAGCTGAAAACCAGAGGGAATAGGCGTAAAGAGCTAGTTGACGTATGGCAGCAAATAGTACTCATGAAAAAAGCATTTTAATCAGGTAATAGGATTTAAGGGAAGGAAACTGTCATTTTAAGTCTTTAGCCATTTACTTGTGGGAATATAAAATAAGAGAATCTCAAGGTAATGTTTTATAAAATATCTAATGTATCTATAAGGGCTAATAGGTAGAGTATCTTCCAGCCTACAGAAGCCGGGCAAGCATAGTGCTTGACGATCAACAAAATGGATCATGAGAAGTTTAACAGGAGGATATATGGTTACAGGATACTGAACAACATGAAAATGTGATAAACACACACCTTTTGATAAGGGATTTTGTATTATTTTGTTTGCTATGTGAACATAAGTGCCTTTGGGCCAGATTTTGATGCCGTTACATTGAGTGGTACCTTACTCTACCAGTAGTTCCACTAAAGTCAGTGGAGTTTCTTGTGCAGAAATTTACATCTTAATATGAATACGGCGATTAGAATCTATCCCCTTGAAACTTACAGGCTATACTTACATGAACCAGCTACAGTTGTACAAAAAATTTTTTTTTTTTTATTAAATCAAGTAATTAAAAATTCACATGCTTCTTAAAAAAATGAAACTCAGCTTAGATTAGTTGAAAATTTTACTGAGGTTTGAAAACTCTCAAATGAATTTGGGTCAAATTACCGTTTTCATCAAAGCCAGGTGAAACTCTGACCAGATGATTTTTGCTTTGATTGTTAACTCAAAACTCCAAGGTGAAGCACAGTGGCAGATACAACAACAATATCCCATATTCTGATTGACTAGAGCTGATGAATTTACTATGCATCATCAGTGTATCAAGATTTCAGATTGTTTGGTTATTTGAGCTTTGTCTGACAGTTTTGCAGAAACACCGTATTTGACATACTGCATCACACCCTGAGTCAAAACAGGGGTTGGCAATCTTTCAGAAGTGGTGTGCCGCGTCTTCATTTATTCACTCTAATTTAAGGTTTCGTGTGCCAGTAATACATTTTAATGTTTTTAGAAGGTCTCTTTCTATAAGTCTATAACATATAACTAAACTATTGTTGTATGTAAAGTAAATAAGGTTTTTAAGAAGCTTCATTTAAAATTAAATTAAAATGCAGAGCTCCCCGGACTGGTGGCCAGGACCCGGGCAGTGTGAGTGCCACTGAAAATCAGCTTGTGTGCCGTCTTTAGCACGTGTGCCATAGGTTACCTACCCCCCGAGTCAAAATATGCCATATGGTCTAGACGATCCATGATACACCATGAAAAGTGAATGGTAAATAGTCAAAGTGAACAATTCATGAACAACCCATAGGATTGAAGTTTGTTAAAGTAAAGTATTTCATGAACACTTGTGAACAACAAAGAAGTTTGATCCTGTTTCCTGCAATTGGGATAACTGCCTGAAAAAAAAATAAAAAAAAATTGTCAGATAATTTATTCATAACAAATAACTTCATATTTATCCATGAGTGTGAAACTTTTTTTCCCTTAAAAATAGAAGTTGTAGAAGCTTACATGGACTTTGCACATGGATGCTATGAGAAAATAATGGGTGGCAAACTTGGCGCTCTATGAACCTAGACAACGTTTCTTTGTAACTTTGCTTGTAGAAGCTACATGTGAAGTTAGTTTCCTTTGTGATTTTGTATGAGAGGGGAGTGGAATTCAGTGAATCATCATGATTTGATGACCCCAGAGAATGAGACAGTAAAAGGGAAAATAAACTACATCCAACAGGCAGGACAAAATTTTGAGGTTGCTAGAAAAATTTGGACAGGATGTTATGCTTATATTGGTCCCATGAGCAGGTGTGAAATCAGAAGTCTGGCATCTGAATATTGTCTATATATTACAGCTTTCATACACCGGATATACTGAGTAGAGAAAGTGGTTGAGGGAGAATTATAGTAATCAATACAACAAAAAGTGACCCCTTGTACTGACATTTTATTACCTTTCTGAGACAAGCAGGAGCACACATGAGCAATAATTCTTATAGTTCTTTTATGAAAATAATTACTTAACCATATTATCAACATGGGAATTTCAAATCACATTAGAATTAGACATAACCCTAATGAGACTTATTCTGATCTTGCTTATACCAATTTTACTATGATTTAACTCCTTCAGTCAAGATATTCCTGATAACGCAATGGTGTAATTGAGCGCAAAATAAGATCTAATATTTTTTAAGCAGGATTTAGCAAGACTAGGTCATTTCAATGACAAACAAAAAGTATTATACGTTGCAATTGTGCTGTTCCCCTTCCTGATATGCCTCTAAATTAGAATGGATAAAGGTTGTATACTTAATATACCATCATACTGTGATCTCTGCAGTAGTCTATATTATGGTTCATTTATTTCATTACTAAGATCTGGGGAAAGAAATAGCTTAAGTGGTTAATACAAATCTGGAATACCTGAAAGAGTGAAAGTATAAAATACTAAAGCTTGCAGAACTTTTGAAACATCAAATCTGCATAACTCATTCATACTGGAAATACCAAAGGGTAGCCTGAACATTTAAAACTATGCACTTGCTTTTCAACTGCTACCACCACCATTGCCACAACTTTGTGTATTTAGGAAACACTAATCATGGACCATCTATAATTCCATAGGGAAGTTAATGACAGAAAGGTAATGGAGGTGTCATTTGATTTGTAAAAGTCTACAGAATCATAATTTCAAATGGAGTCATCCTCTGATGGGGGGGGGGGGGCGGAGGGGGCTCACTGCCCCTACAGCTCCCAGCCTTAGGTCATCAGGTTGGTGGAAATTTTGATAATACCCAACTGAGCCCACTTCCAGTGACACTGTATCATTCAAAAGCCCTTTCTCCCATGAACACAATAATGCCAAACATGACAAACCTAGAACAAATATGTAGCTATCCATTTGAGAAAAAAAAAAATTAAATGCTTTAACACAGAGATGCATTTCTTACAGAAATTAAAAAAAACAAAACTGATTTTTGGTAATTCTGGGGAAGATAGTCTTGATGTGTAGGAATGGAAACATTTATTCATCAAAGTCATCAGCAGTCTCCTCTCCATTTAAGGTATCACTGCTAGACATGTCACGCTGATCATCATCCACTCCACACTCTGTACGAGGCAGGCTGCTGGTCAAACGTTTACAGGGAGGTGAGCATCTGGTTTTTGCACATAAGTATTTGATTAGCCGAAGGACTAATTCAGGAGTGCATGGTATTTCGCACGACTGGTGTGATCAGTCCATCCTCCAAGACCCATCCATACCCAATAGGAGAGAGTAGTGCTCGATCATCCGGGAGCCATTCCACTGGCTGATAGTTTGCCCTCTTGATAGCAGGGTTAAATGCACCCCTTGTCAGTGGCAATTTTTCTCCCTTTGTCTGCTTCTTGGAAAACATCAGTATTACGACACTCGCAAAGCTGCATTAGAGGGTCTTCAAATGGTAAACTGAGCATATGAACGCTACAACGCTGGCACACCAGGTTCTAGCTCATGCCAAGGCCCTTAGGCTTCTGAACACTGACAAATGCATAGCTGAAAACCAGTCTGGCTTGCTTGTGTGTTAGTATTGTTGAAATGCGTATTCGATTTATAAGAATGTGGTTTAGATTTTATGAAATGCTTGTAGGATGCTGCATGCATTAACTCACCTGTAATATTACATCCCATGTTATAAGGTTATATTAAGTGTTTACATTGTAGTCCTCTAACTGTGTAAGTCAAACAGGAGAGGAGCATTAATTAATGTAGAAATACTGACTTGCCACAATGCCCCCCAAGAAGGCCCATTGAAACCAAATGAAAGAACATCAAACATCAAAGAACAAAAAAATTGTGAATTGCTCCCCAAACACCCCTGAAGATGTGATGTGTGCAACCCACACACCACCTGGGTATGGGACAGAGCACCACACCTAGGAGGTGTGTCGGTTATATGTGTAGGTGGACTCATCCCATCAGCTTGAATTCTGGGGGAAGGGAATAAAAATCCTTGAGAAAGAGAAACTATCTCTATGCAGCTTGAACTCTGAGGGGTGAAGATTTCGAAGTGTAAGCAAGAGTTCCCCAGTGCTTGGCCTGCGTTAGCTCTAAAGGACAGATACTGTTTACACATTACAGCATCTTCTATAACCTTTTGGGACCTAAGACTGTAGCTCATTTGTGCCTGTATGTTTACCTGCTTTGAACCTGTAAATAACTCATTTCTTTTTCTTAGTTAATAAGTCTTTAGATACTTTATTATAGGATTGGCTACAAGTGTTGTCTTTTGCATAGGGGGGTAGGGATAGTGATATCTCAGTGGTTTGCGCATTGGCCTGCTAAACCCAGGGTTGTGAGTTCAATCCTTGAGGGGGCCACTTAGGGATCTGGGGCGAAATCAGTACTTAGTCCTGCTAGTGAAGGCAGGGGGCTGGACTCAATGACCTTTCAAGGTCCCTTCCAGTTCTAGGAGATAGGATATCTCCATTATAAAGATCTAAGGTACAATTGACCTGAGGTAAGTGACTGGTCCTAACCTGAATAATAATATGATTTTTGGTGTAAGGAACTATCTACAAAACGGGCAATCTTGCCTGGGTGGTAAGATAGACTGGAATACCCAAGGGAACTCTCTGTGACTCCATGCTAAGGCTGTTGTGGTGCTTGAGGATACTTGCTACTTGATACTTGGTTGGGGAAATCTAAGTATAGAATTCACAAGCAGTTTTGGGTTTGTGCCCTGCTTCTGCACAGTCTGCTCTGAGGTTGGTACTCAAGCCACTCCAGACAGCTTGACATTTATGGCCTCATCAGTGATTGTCTCAGCCATTCTGAGCATCTTCAGAGCAAGGAGAGAGTCTTCAGAGGTTCAATCAAAAGACTTCCAGCAAGACAATTTGGTCTTTCCAGCCAATCTTCCAGTAGCGTCACATAAATCAAGACTGGATAGTTCTCTAAAAAAATATGCTCTAGTTCAACCACAGCTATTGGAACTGATGCAAGAATCAGTTCAAGGAAGTCCTATGACCTGTGTTATACAGGAGGTCAGATTAGATGACCACAATGGTCCCTTCTGCAATTAAAACCTATTAATTTAAATAGCTGGTGTGGAGCAGATGGTGTAGTCTGAGTATAATGCAGTAAAATCTCATTCCATGGGCATGTTAGTTATAGAAAAGCAAGGGAGTTGTCATCTGAGTCATAAAAGTCTAGAGAACCAGCTACTGGTTCTCATCACACCTTTGTTCGCTACAGCTCAAAGAGCCCTCTAATATCAGATTTCTGTATTCCTTATCTGCACTTATTGACTGATCAAGCCATATCTTAACATTCTCTTTGATAAGCTAAATAGACGGAGCTCCTTGACTGTTTCACTATACAACATAATTTTTAATCCTTTAATTATTCTTCTCTGAACATCCTCCAATTTTTCCATTATCTTTCTTGAATTCTGGACACCAGAACCGAAGACAGTATTCCAATAATGGTCACAATAGTGACCAATACAAAGGTAATATAACCTCCCTACTCCTACTAAATATTCCCCTCTTTAAGTGTTCAAGGATTGTGTTAACCTTTTGGCCACAGTGTTGCTCTGAGAGCTTGTGTTCAGCTGCTTATCCACCATAACTCAAGTCTTTTCGGAACCATTGGCTTCCGAAGATAGAGTCTCTCACCCTGTAAATAAGGCCTGCCCTATATTCTTTATTTCTTGATGTTTGAACTTACATTTGCCTGTACTGAAGATGCATCATGTTAGATTGTGCCCGAGTTTACCAAGAGATCCAGATCACTCTGTGTCAGTGTTAATTATTACTCCTCCAATCTTTGTGTCATCTGCAAATTTAATTAATTATGATTATGTTTTCTTTCAGGTCACCAATAAAATAGTGTAGGGCCAAAAACTGATCCCTGCAGGACCCCTCTAGTACCATACTTGCTCAATGATTCTCCTCAGTTTACAATTACATTTTGAGACCTAAGTAGGTGAGGGAACATTTTTATTGGATCAACTTTTGTTGGTCAGAAAGACAAGCTTTCGAGTTTACACAGAGCTCTTCTTCAGGTCTGGGAAACACACTCCGAGTGTCACAGGTGGTACAGATTGTTTAGCACAACCTTCCTCCCCTCCCCCATTGACTGTAGGGGTGTTAATGGGCCACTTCACCTCAAATGGTTCCTGAAATATATGTTAACTACTTAACATATATTTCAGGAACCATTTGAGGTGAATATATTTCAGGAACCATTTGAGGTGAAGTGGCCCATTAACACCCCTATAGTCAATGGGGATGGGGAGGAAGGTTGTGCTAAACAATCTGTACCACCTGTGACACTCGGAGTGTGTTTCCCAGACCTGAAGAAGAGCTCTGTGTAAACTCGAAAGCTTGTCTCTCTCACCAACAGAAGTTGGTCCAATAAAATATATTACCCCACCTATGTTGTCTCTCTAATATCCTGGGAGCAACAACACTGCGTGCATTTTGAGACCTGTTGGCTAATTTTTAAATTCATTTAATGTGTGCCATTATTGACTTTGTATCATTCTAGATTCTAAAGTGTCATGTGGTACCAAGTCAAATGCCCTATAGAAGTATATTTCATGAACACAATTACCTTTATCAAACATGTAATCTCACAAAATATATCAAGTTAGTTTGATAAAAATCTATTTGCAGTAAGCCCATATTGATTGGCATTAGTTATATTATCCTTGTTTAATTCTTAATTAACAGAGTCCCATATTAGTTTTTCCATTATTGTGCTCAGGATTGATGCCAGGCTGACAGGCCTGTAATTACACTGGACTTCCCATTTACCCTTTTAAAATATTGGCACTTTTTTTTTTTTCCTTCTAGTACTCTGAAATGTCTCTAGACAGCATCTTAGCCAGCTCTTTTAAAATTCTTGTATGCAAGTTATCTGGACCTGCTGGTTTAAAAGGTGTCTAACTTTAGTAGCTGCTGTTTAACATCTCCTTTGTTACTGCTGAAATGGAAGTTATTTCATTATCAGTATACATAATCAGGCTTCCCCCCTCACCCCCCAAATACAGACCAGAAATATTTTTGAACACTTTTCTGCATTATTATTGACAATTCTACTATTTTCATCTAATGTAATGGACTAAAGCTATTGTTAGGGTTCCTTTTGCATCCTTCTGCTTCTCTTGTTTCTGAATCATCTTCCTTGTGTCTATATATCTGGAACCCATTTTCTGACTTGGTTCACCCTGCCTTCAGCACTCTCCTCTGAGTTCCTCTTTAAAATACACCTTTTTTCAAAGAGCCTATAAACCCCAGTCATTCTCACACTGAAGAACACAGAGCATAAAAAAAACCATTTACAAAATTGGTGAATTGAAGATACTAACTAATAAGGCACAGGTTCAATCGCATTATGGAGCCTTTATTCCAACCCTCTTCCTCCATCTCTGTGATTTCTGGAGCCCAATCCTGCATTTACATCACTAGAGTATATCTCAGACTTAGAATTTCACAGCAGTCAGGTGTGTTTGAAGTGAGATATTTAGGGCCAAATCAGTTACACAAGTGTGAATCTCGAGTAACTCTACTGAAGTCAATGCAATTGCTCCAGATTTACATGTGTTACTGAGAGCAGAATTTGGCCTTCAGTTTTAATGCTTTGAAATCACAATATATAATGGAAAAGCACAAAAATACTGACCAATGACCAAGTGCTGTGGCTCATTCTGGAGAGAAGCATTAGAGAACTAATAATGTTGCTATAGTGCATTTGTTTTTGCTCCATCATGCAAAATCTCTTAGGACAGGTTTGTAGAGCTCTCTTTTATTTTACTTTATTTTATTTTAATGCAGGACAATAACAAGCACCAATCCACAGGCTCTAAACATCCTGCCAGTTATTTAAAAGTATAATAAACCAAATGCACAATAAAGCCAGCTCACCCTTTTGACTAATAGTGCCGTGTAATCCAGTGGTAACACCAAGCTGTTGGTTTATGTCAGACCACCATATCTTCCTGCTCCCCCCCTCCCCTTCAGAGAGAGTGATTATAGAAAGTGGAAAGACAATCCAAGTTTCTAAACAAGTCTCCCTTATGAAGACACACATTGGCCTACACTTCAGTCCCCCTGTCTTCAAAGGCCAGGTGAAACAAGTGGTATGCTGAAAAATCAACAAACTTGGGCTATTTTGGTAAAGAGGGCCCTGGGCCCCTTAAGGAAAAATCCTTGTCATTCTCATCTATTCTATCTAGGTGATATAGCATCAGCACTACTGCAGACCACAACTGTGGCACTGTATCATGGGAGGTGAGGAGCGGTCTCCTGAAGCACACATATCCTATGATCTCTAAAAGCCATCCCACTTACCAAGTGGGTGGTCACCTTCTGCAACAATTCCAGCTTCCAGATTGGTTTAAAGTGGAGAAGACAGAAAAAGTTCAAAATAAGGCCATGAGGATTCTTTCCTTTATTTACCATACATGTAAATGTCCTACAAGATGGGTGTAGTTTTGTTTTAGACCATAGCTTGAGTACAAAAGGTGCTCAAGTTATCTGAAATTGCTTTGCAATGTAATGATGCAGCACCTATCAGCAAATACAACATCTATCATGCACTCAACAGTACCTCATACACATCACCAAACAATAGAACCCATTTTTAACATAAAAGGAATGCTGGCCAGAACACCAAGTTATCCCCTAATCTTTTCAAAATATGCTTCGGAATCATTAACGTCTATCTTGACAACCACCAGAGAGAGAGGGATGGGACATGTGTACAATTGTTAGTGTCTCTTCTGAAGCAACACAGCACATAAGCATTAAATTCCCATCATACAATTTGAAACTTTTTAAAAGCATTTTGTTTTTCTAGGACATGGTTCTTTTTTGGATAGCATTCCCAGTAGGGATGGTACGTATTACTTCTGGGAATAGCATCACAGCTGATCTATCTCTAACAGTCTACTGCTTTGGCTGAAATCAGTTTGCTTTTTAGTTCATATTTAATAAAGCTTCCCGAGTGTTTTTTTTTTTAATTCTGTTTTTTCTGTCTTGTTTATATTTCTAATCTGCCTTCCAGTCTTCACTGACTGCTCTCACAGATCTCAACCATTTAGTTCTCTCTTACTTGATAATTGTTGATCTGTGATTGAGTTAGCTTTTCTTTACGTCATTCATTATCAAATCCTCATCTTCACTTCCGATAGCCTTGATCCATCAATCATCTGCTTCCTCGAGTTTCCCCAGCTGTTTTAACAATGCCACCTATAATGTTTGCTAATGCTGCTCATTGTCGTCCTTAGAACCTTCTCTTCCAAAACAGCTTGGAAATCTTATGTTTTATATTTGTCTCAGATCTGAGTGTTATTTAACTTGTCACTGCAACAAGAGTCAGACATTTTTTGCTTGACTTTGGCTAATCTCGTTTGATGTTTCTCAATTACAAGCTTTTTAATGATTACTCCTGCAGTATCTCTGATTTTATGATTGGCACAGCACAGAGCTTTTTAAATTAAAAGGAGCTGTACAAACAAGCTTAGCCTTTTCACTTCCACCTCAAGACTGTATATCGTTGGTATCATGCTATCTGGTTGCCTCATTAACTGCACTGACTTAATACTATACTAATAGGACAAGTTCAACTTTGTCTTATGATAGCTACAGTTCCATAAGAACATACAGACTATACTAATTGTACTCCTGTCCATGTACCTTAGAGTCACATATTGCATAATCAGTAGGTTCTGTCTATATTTGGTTTATAAATAAAAATCTATAAAACGGTGTATAATTTAGAATTGTATTTTTGCAAATATTTAATTCTGTTACCTAGAAGATATTCCTAAAGAATTTGAGTTTTAAGAAGTTGAGCTAAAGTTTGTTTTTATTTGCACTAGTGAGTGAGTCACACTTTTATTATAAAAAGAACAGGAGTACTTGTGGCACCTTAGAGACTAACAAATTTATTTCAGCATAAGCTTTCGTGGACTACAGCTCACTTCTTCAGATGCATAGAGTGAAACACACAGACAGAAGATATTTATACATACAGAGAACATGAAAAGGTGGAAGTACGCATACCAATTGTAAGAGGCCAATCAATTGAGATGAGCTATCAGTAGCAGCAGAAGAAAAAACCTTTGAAGTGATAATCAAGATGACCCATAGAAGGTGTGAGGAGAACTTAACATGGGGGGGGGGGAATTCAATTAGTGTAATGACCCAACCATTCCCAGTCTCTGTTTAGACCTAAGTTAATTGTGTCTAATTTGCATATTAATTCGAGTTCAAAAACAGACTCCAAAGAGAGAGTGCTGAAGTTTTTTTGTTGCAAAACTGACACCTTCAAGTCTGTCACTGAGTGATTAGAGAGGTTGAAGTGTTCTCCCACTGTTTTTTGAATGTTATGATTCCTGATATCAGATTTGTGTCCATTTATTCTTTTGCGTAGAGACTGCCCAGTTTGTACATGGCAGAGGGGCATTGCTGGCACATGATGGCATTTATCACGTTGGTAGATGTGCAGGTGAACGAGCCCCTGATGGTGTGGCTGATGTGGTTAGGTCCTATGATGGTGTCACTTGAATAGATATGTGGACAGAGCTGGCATCGGGCTTTGTTGCAAGGATAGGTTCCTGGGTTAGTGTTTTTGTTGTATGGTGTGCGGTTGCTGGTGAGTATTTGCTTAAGGTTGGGGGGCTGTCTGTAAGCGAGGACTGGTCTGCCTCCCAAGATCTGTGAGAGTGAGGGATCATCTTTCAGGATAGGTTGTAGATCTTTGATGATGCGCTGGAGAGGTTTCAGTTGGGGACTGAAGGTGACGGCTAGTGGCGTTCTGTTATTTTCTTTGTTGGGCCTGTCTTGTAGGAGGTGACTTCTGGGTACTCTTCTGGCTCTGTCAGTCAGTCTGTTTTTTCACTTCACCAGGTGGGTATTGTAGTTTTAAGAATGCTTGATAGAGATCTTGTAGGTGTTTATCTCTGTCCGAGGGATTGGAGCAAATGCGGTTGTATCTTAGAGCTTGGCTGTAGACAATGGATCGTGTGGCGTGTCCTGGATGGAAGCTGGAGGCATGTAGGTAAGTATAGCGGTCAGTGGGTTTCCGGTATAGGGTGGTGTTTATGTGACCATCGTTTATTAGCACAGTAGTGTCTAGGAAATGGACCGCTTGTGTGGATTGGTCTAGGCTGAGGTTGATGGTGGGATGGAAATTGTTAAAATCATGGTGGAATTCATCGAGGGCTTCTTTTCCATGGGTCCAGATGATGAAGATATCATCAATGTAGCGCAAGTAGAGTAGGAGCATTAGAACAACGCTTCCTTAGCTCTCGTCCCCTAAGTCAGCCATAAAGATGTTGGCATACTGTGGGGCCATGCGGGTACCCATAGTAGTGACGCTGACTTGAAGGTATATATTGTCCCCAAATGTGAAATAGTTGTGGGTGAGGACAAAGTCACAAAGTTCAGTCACCAGGTTTGCCGTGATGGTATCGGGGATGCTATTCCTGATGGCTTGTAGACCATCTTTGTGTGGAATGTTGGTGTAGAGGGATTCTACATCCATAGTAGCAAGGATGGTGTTTTCTGGAAGATCACCGATGGATTGTAGTTTCTTCAGGAAGTCAGTGGTGTCTCGAAGATAGCTGGGAGTGCTGGTAGCGTAGGGCCTGAGGGGAGAGAGTCCACATAGCCAGACAATCCTGCTGTTAAGGTGCCAATGCTTGAGATGATGGGGCGTCCAGGATTTCCAGGTTTATGGATCTTGGGTAGCAAATAGAATAAACCTGGTCGGGGTTCTAGGCATGTGTCTGTACAGATCTGTTCCTGTGCTTTCGCCAGGAGTTTCTTGAGCAGATGGTGTAGTTTCTTTTGGTAATCATCAGTGGGATCAGAGGATAATGGCTTGTAGAATGTGGAATTAGAGAGCTGTCTAGCAGCCTCTTGTTCATATTCCAACTTATTCATGATGACGACAGCACCTCCTTTGTCAGCCTTTTTGATTAGGAGGTCAGAGTTGTTCCCGAGGCTGTTGATGGCATTGTGTTCAGCACGGCTTAGGTTATGGGGCAAGTGATGCTGCTTTTCCACAATTTCAGCCCGTGCACGTTGACGGAAGCAATCTATGTAGAAGTCCAGTCTGTTGTTTCGACCTTCAGGAAGAGTCCATGCAGAATTCTTCTTTTTGTAGTGTTGGTAGGAAGGATTCTGTGGGTTAATATGTTGTTCAGAGGTGTGTTGGAAGTATTCTTTGAGTCGGAGACGGCAAAAATAGGATTCTAGGTCACCGCAGAACTGTATCATGTTCATGGGTCTGGAAGGACAAAAGGAAAGGCCCCAAGATAGCCCAGCAGAAGAATCTGTCCTAAGAGAATAGCTGGAAAGATTAACAATATTGTTGGGTGGGGTAAGGGAGCTACTGTTGTGGCTCCTTGTGACATGTAGCAGTTTAGACAGTTTAGTGTCCTTTTTCTTTTGTAGAGAAGCAAAGTTTGTGTTGTAAATGGCTTGTCTAGTTTTTGTAAAGTCTATCCATGAGGAAGTTTGTGTGGAAGGTTGGTTTTTCATGAGAGTATCCAGTTTTGAGAGTTCAGTCTTGATCTTTCCCTGTTTGTTGTATAGGATGTTGATCAGGTTGTTTCGCAGTTTCTTTGAGAGTGTGTGGCACAATCTCTCAGCATAGTCTGTGTGATATGTAGATTGTAATGGATTTTTTACCTTTAGTCCTTTTGGTATGATGTCCATCTGTTTGCATTTGGAAAGGAAGATGATGTCGGTCTGTAACTGTACGAGTTTTTTCATGAAGTTGATGGATTTCTTCTGTCTGTGTGTTTCACTCTATGCATCTGAAGAAGCGAGCTGTAGCCCACGAAAGCTTATGCTGAAATAAATGTGTTAGTCTCTAAGGTGCCACAAGTACTCCTGTTCTTTTTGCGGATACAGACTAACACAGCTGTTACTTTGAAACTTTTATTATATGGCATCTAAAGTAAACTGAATGGAGCATAGAGCACCTTCTGAATAACTCTGTCTGGAAGGAAACAGAACTGGGGGAGTAGTTGCAGTGCTTATATTTTGAGAGACAGCCCATGGCATTGCAGAGGAGGAGGAAAGGATGGCATCTTCCACACTTTGTGGCCAAGAGATAATTGTCAGTGTGCACATGAAAGGGACTGCAAACTCCTAGACAAAGTCATTCAGGAATTTCAATAATCATGATGTAATGCACCAATATCATTTGGAAAGAAAAGGTGCCTTTCACAAGAAGCCACCTGCCAGGTGAGACAACTGAGCATTGTGTTACACATTTACATAAGATGTCAGGTGAATTTTTGACTAATATTAATGGACAAGGAATGTCTGAACATCTAGCCCCTAAACAACCATTTCTGCACGTGCAAATTATGGACCAGATACTCAGATGGTGTAAATGAGCACCAGTCCATTGAAGCTGTGCCCAATAATCTCGGAATATCTGTGCTTCCTGTAATATACTATTTTTAGGAAGGGACAAGGCATGGGTGTACATAAGAAGCTGAATGTCTAAAGTGACATCAATAGTTGCACATAACATTAATGAATATGGCGGACAAAGCGTGTCTAAAAGGCCAAAGCGTTTCCTCAAAGACAACGTGTGTCATGATCTATGAACAGACAGTGTCCTAGTATTTCAATTATTTTAGCATTAGAATTGGTGATAGCCTAGCAAGACGAGAATGAAATCTTACAGAGTAGGATAAACTTGACCTTTCCACCTAAAAGATGTTGGGCCAAATCCATCCCTAGTGAAATTTCACTGGCTTTAAGAGGGTTATACCAGGGCTGAATTTATTCCATTATGATTTTTCGTAATCTGGCATTCACTCATTCTGTGCTTTTTCATTCAACTAAAAAAAGAGTGACAGCTTTTTACATTATATCCTTCTATTGGTGATAAATGCTTCTCCAGGACTCATAGTCAAGTCCCGGACCTTCTGGGATTGTTGTACATGGAAGCTTCTTCCTCCTGCTTCCTTCTTCCTGGCAGCAGATGCTAGTTTTATTCTTTGTCAATGTCCTGTCCTGCTGTGAGTGAGACTCTCTTGTAACATTTATCACTACCATCATTGTGAAACATCAGGAATCCCACTTCAGGACACTCTTGTCTTTCAGTGTTGCTTTGTGTTTTTAAAAAAAAAAAAAAAAAAAAAAAAAAACCATCAAATAGTTTAAATAAAAATAAAAAAAAAAACCAAACAGGTTCTAAAAATCTTCTGCAACTCCTGTAACTCCAGCACAGCCATGAGTGCCTCATGAGTCTGGCAGAGCAGTAGCTCACATTATATGCCACTATACACAGACACACAGTGGTAACACCATGCTCTTTGCTGAGGGATATACAATTATATGCAAAAGGTGGTATGAGAAATTACAATTCCTTACAGCAAAACTACATTTTAAATAGTATTTCCATAGGTCATACTTCTGGGGCTGAACATAAAGACACAGGGCATTGTTAAGTAAGAGTTTTACAGCCCAACTATTGTAACAATGCAGAATTCTCAGTGCCGTTCTCTGGTGATGTAGACCTCAGCACTCCTGCCTTTCCAGGTGATTCTGTATCTGCACTAGAGATGGTCAAAAATTTTCCATCAAAATGTAGTTTGTTGGAAAACAGGATCTTTAATTAAGTGAAAGGAGTTCCTGGTTGCAGGAAGTGCCTGCTTTCCGGGGGGGGGGGGGGAAGGGGCAGGGGAAATACTTTTTGGTTTGGGGGTGAAAGCTTCTTAGTTTTAGGGGTTTCAATTTTTCCACACAAACACCAACATTTTTATGAGGAAGAAGTCAACAATTTTTCTCCATTTTCATTGAAAATTTTCCAAACAAAAACAGTTCTCGGACCACCTCTGACCTGCATCGCTGTGGAACACCACACCCTGTGGGAGAGTACCAATCATTTATAAGCTCTTTGGAGCAGGGACCATCTTTTTTGTCCTGTGTTTGTACAGTGCCTCCCTGAATGGAGGCCTGTTCCATGACATACAAATAATCTTGGAAACAAAACAAATGAGTGATGGGTTGTCTTCCCCCTCCCCCATTCATATGGAAGTGGGATTTCTATAGGTGTTTTACATCATTTTTAGGATTATCAGCATGAGGATTTTTTATACCAGTGCACTTCAAGGAAGGTTTCTACACACAGTTTAGTGTTTGTGCCCCTTTGTAAAGCCGTTCACATACCTTATAAATTTAACAGTAGAAATGTTTGATGAAAAATCTCTTATTACTTTTATTTTAGCCAGTAGGTGTATACCTATTGCCAAGGTACCATGGTGACTGAAATATCCTTCCATAGTTCATTAAATATCGTAACATGCAGTGAATTAATAAATACTAAATTATAAAAACATTAAAAAGCAGATTTAAAACAGTCTGGTGGCGATGTACCTCCACAAGATGTCAGCAAAGCACTCTCTGTACAGTAGCCATCAGTAGCTTTTAATCTTCCATAGCCGTACAGAGATCACAGAAATATCTTGCAACATGTTTAAGCAACTTGAACAGTGTCAATCACTACAATCCCTTTGGATGCCACAATAGACTTCAGATGAACAAGCCAGTCTTTACGTAGTTGGGGAGAAGATTTTCTGACATGTTAGAATGCTGATCATTGCTTTATCTCACACTTTTCCGTATTCTCCTACCAGTTGTACAATGCTAACTTAAAATGCTGATGACATTTCAGAAATGTTATCATTAATAACTTTGGAGCCAGATCACACAGAAAAAGGGAATAGTTATTATACAGAGGACAGTATAGGGCTTCTATGTTGGTCTACCTACTTGATACTTGTTACTACTGACAGCCACCTAAAACCTGCTATTCCTGCATTCCATATGATTCAAAATGTCTGTTAGCCAACTTGAATCATATGGAATGCGGGAATAGCAGGTTTCAGGTGGCTGTCAGTAGTAACATTTATTATACTGCACAGTGTTCTCCCTTCACAAGAAATTCAGCCATGCCTTCCAAACCAAACGTCATTTGCTCTCATTGGACTTCATCAGGGTTAGGACCCGCCAGAAAAAAAAAAAAAATGTGAGGTCAACATTTGTTTAATTGTTTTGGTTTACAAACAAAGAAAAAGACAGAGATACAGCCACGCCAGAAGAGCCAATAGCCCAGTGGTTAGGGCACTCACCTGGGATGTGGAGGTTCGGATAACAGAGCAGAGACACCCAGCCAGGACTAGGAGGAAGAAGAGAAGGACAAGCCCCTGGCAGCAGGGGAGGCCACCCTGCTGCTGAATGGCTCCTGCAGCAGTGCCAGGAGCCCTCTGCAGCCCTGCTGTCATGGGAACGAGTGAGTGGGGCCATGACAGCAGAGCTGCAGGGGGCTCCCTGCACTGCTACAGGGCCAGTGACATGTCATCCCTGCAGGTGCAAGGTGCAGGGAAGGTGCAGGAATAGGGGTCACTGGCCCTCCAGCAGCAGGGCGAACCCTCTGCAGCTCTGCTGTTGCGCAAGTGAGTGGATCAGAATAGAGTCACCCGACCAGAACTGCGAGGAGTAGAAAGAGAAGGACAGGCCCCCAGCCACAAAAGAGGCCACCCTGTTGCTGAATGGCTCCTGCCCTCTTGATTATCTGAACTCCCAGTTATCCAAATAAAATCTGCATCCCCCATGCTATCCAGACAATCAGGAGTATAGTGTATGCATGTATGGAGAGAGAATCCTCCAAGTCTGTCAGGCTCCCAAGCCTAAAGCTAAATTAAAATCAAGGGACCAAGGCCTAAAGCCCTGATTCAGTTTTTACTCAGTCCGTGTTCATCCAAAACTCCCTTTGACTTCAGTAACAGACGGGCTGGTCAGAACGGAGTAAAAACAGAGCAAGAACTTCAGGGTTTGGTTCAGTATGTGGAGGCAAAAAATGAGCTCTTAAAAATGGCAGTCATGGAACTTGCATAAATTCAGTAAGTCAAAGTATGAAATATTCAGAAATTCATGGCTGTGTGTTTTTTTTTTATTAGGGCTTCTCTAAAACAAAAGGGGCTTGCTTAGCAAGGATCCATGTATACTTTTTTTTGGTTTCAGGCTCCATGGCTTAATGTAGTCAGAGTTTCACTTTGAACCTTGGGTATCAAAACATAATAAAGCAAATTTTGCATCAAGCTCAGATGATGCCATAACTTTTGAAGGTCTGTAGCATCACTCAGATCTGGAAGAGAAACCACCAGATTAACTTCAGCACTTATGTGGGTACAGAAGTTATGGGGAATGAGTAAAATGGATCGGGGGACTGTTTGTGTAACTAACTGACTCAAACAAGGGAATGAATCAGAAGTTTCCAGAACTGAATGCATGGGTCTTTATAGCTTGAGTTAAAAAGCCAGGATTTATACCTGGCAACTAAAACAGATTTTTCCTTTCTGCATGAGAAACAGAGATGAATACTTAACTCACACTGAGCAGCGGGGTACAGCTTACCTCTGGACACAGAAAGTTCATCCTGAGAATGAGGCCCACAGCAGTTTGAATGCTGGATAAGTCCCCAGTTATGTAACAGCCACCATCTTAACCAACACTGGGGCTTGAAGTAGGGACTTCTAGAGCTAAGCAGCCAGCCTCTACAGCTAGCAGCTGTACCAGATTCACATCTTGTGTGGATTGGGCCATACCTACTAACCAGAGGTTTACATTTTAAGGGGGACAGTTTTCTGACCTGCTTGGGGTTCAGTTATAGGGCTGGATCAAGGCTTAAGCATATTCTAATGAGTCCTGGACCAGTTCCCCCCAAAAAGTTACTTGTAGGTAGTATGGTGAAAATTGATCCACCTAACACCTTAAAATGATTGGCCAGCTAGGGATCTCTACCACATCAGCATTAAATGCCATTGCTGTAAGAATCAAGGAGAAATACCAGTTTCTCTTCGACTTCCTGGAGAGAGTAGCGAGAAAAACAGAAAGGTTGACAGTGCTGCAAACTTTTCCTTCCTCACTATCCTCTCCAAGTAAAAAGCAGAAAACACCCTGGCCTGTTCTCAAATCAATTGCTACAATAATCTGATCCGAATGGAATTTTCCTGCATTGGTCCCCTCACTACTAATGGTTCTAAGACCTTCCATTACCTGAAGAGTCATTGTGTGTTTATTTTCTATTGTTTTTCTTATGTAAACTCTTTAGAGGTGGCACTATTTTAGTCTATGCTCTGTAAAGTTACATATACACTTATTGTGTTATTTTAATACAGAATCAGATTTGTGCTCTCTTCTATGCTGCTTCACATGCTTAGGAAGAGCTCCCCATAAATGTACGCAAAGCTACCTTATTGACCACCTTCAAATCCCTCCTTTCAACTCTCCTTTGCTGTAATGCCCACAAAAAACTTGGCAATGGTTAGGTTGTTGGTGTGCTGAGTCCACTGCTTATCATGGGTACCAATGTTGTCTCCTTGTTTCCTTTTGCTCCCTGTCTGGGTCTGTATCCACTTGTCTTCTCTTCTTTGATTTTATCCTTTGTAGCAGAGACTGTCCTTTTATTTTGTATTTGTAGAGCACCTAGCACAATGGGGTCCTGGTCCATGACTGGGGGTCTCCTAGGTGCTGCTGCAAGTACTATAATATCCCCCTTCACATTTCATTTTCTGGTATAAAACCTTTTAGTTCCTGGGTCCCTTTCCTAATCTCCTAGATATGCTCTTCAACCTATTCCTGGGACTCAACATTTCCACATAGAAATTCCAATGTCTTACCAAGCTTTCATTCTACTCTAGGGAAGTGAAAACATTTTGATCTATTATAGGTTTCTGGTTTGACTGAGAAGCTTGATCCCACATGCTTTAGTCATAATTACAGTACCTAAATTTACAGTTGCATTGCTGGAACAAGTGCAGCACAAATACCATCTAAAGCAGTGGCTCTCAAACTTTTTTACTGGTGACCCCTTTCACATAGCAAGTCTCTGAGTGCAACCGCCCTTGTAAATTAAAACACTTTTTATATATTTAACACCATTATAAATGCTGGCGGCAAAGCAGGGTTTGGGGTGGAGGTTGACAGCTTGCAACCCCCCATGTAATAACCTCACAGCCCCCTGAGGGGTCCTGACCCCCTGTTTGAGAACCCCTGATCTAAAGGAAGCACCAATATCATCTAAGGAACCAAAAGAAATGTAGTTGTTGCAGGCATTTTCTAACCCAAATCTGAGCTGAGCTCGACAGCAGGAGAAACTCAACCATCTCCTAGATCAAGGGTCGGCAATGTTTGGCACGCGGCTCGCCAAGGTAAGCACCCTGGCAGGCCGGGCCAGTTTATTTACCTGCTGATGTAGCAGGTTCGGCCGATCGCGGCCCCCACTGGCCGCGGTTCGCTGTCCCGGGCCAATGGGGGCGGCGAGAAGCGGCGCGGGCGAGGGATGTGCTGGCCGCGGCTTCCCGACGCCCCCATTGGCCCGGGACAGCGAACCGCGGCCAGTGGGGGCCGTGATCGGCCGAACCTGCCACGTCAGCAGGTAAATAAACTGGCCCGGGCCGCCAGGATGCTTACCCTGGCGAGCCAAACGTTGCCGATCCCTGTCCTAGATGGTCATGAAACAGTGCATTTGTATGACACTTTGTGTGGTCAAAACATTTTAAAAATATTTGAGCCAGATTCTGATACACTTAGGAATGATGAGGAAGCACCTTACTGTGAATTCTCAGGCTTCTAAATGTTCTTTTGCTCCTGCCACCTCTATCTCCCCGATATTGTAATTAAATGATTTTGAATGCTATGGATTGGTCTTGGTTGGTAACATACAATAATTGGTGAATTGGTATTATTTTAGAAGTACTTATTGTGAATAGTGTGATGTTCTTGATATCTTACTTCCTAACAACTCTAGCCTGCAGCTGGCTGAATTTAAAGAATCAAAATTTGTGATATCCCCCTTTTTTGACTGTCTCTAATGCTATTTTACTAGTTACTCTGAATACTGTGGTTAAAGTTTCATGGTATCTTTGACTACATTTTGCTGCATGCTCATTTGCTGGCTACTATGAAACACTATTTGAGACTTTCTTCTGTTATCAAGGAGTTGGACTTAGTGTGAAGGATGTAACAACCCAACTTTTTATATAAAATGTTTTATGCTAAGTATAATCCAAGCCTTTACAAAGGCAGTTTTACACATAGATTGGGAGCTCCCATGAGTGAAGCCACTAGGAGCACTTCTGCGGGGGAACAATAGACAATAAGTGGCTTTCCAAAATTCACACAAAGTTTGTAACAAAGCTTAGAACCCAGATGCCCTATTTCTTGTCACTCATAGGCTAAAGAGGAAGTTTACCAGGTGAGACTCGAAATGATGAAATGTATCAGTGGCTGGAAGAACTTTAGGTTGATGGGGTAACACTAGTGCAAGAGTGACCCACAATTATGGAGAGTCACATGCAACAGTGACAAGGAGAAAAGGGTAGAGTTTTTAGAGCTTTGAAGATGGCGAGCCGAGGGCCTCCGTCCAACAGAGCACTTAACCTCATGTTTTAAGCAATTGAAGGTACTCATGTGCTTAGAATTAGGTTACTTATATGAACCCATTGTTGGGGTATCTGAGCTTCTCGCAATCTCTAATGTAGTTATCCTCATAACAACTCTGCTCAGCTGCCAACTAACCCTGTAAGTCCCTAGATTTTTGCTTGTTGAGCCTGATCCAGTGGGCATGTTCTGACTGAGCATGCTTAAAAACAAAACAAAAAACAAAAAAAAACAAAAAAACAACACACAAACTAGCCAGACACTGACTCATCTTTAGCCCAGTGATTAGAGTACTCACCCAGGATGCGAGAGACCCCAGTTCAATTCCCCACCACCACTTGATTCGAAGGAGTTTGAACAGAGGTTTCAGGGCACTTACCTGAGAAGTGGAAATCCCCTGTTCAAATTCCTCCTCCTCATCAGGTAGAGAGGGGAACTGAATTGGGGTTTCCCATATCCTAACCACTGGACTAAAGGTTATAAAGGAGGCTGCCACCCCTCCTCCATTGTTTTGTGTAGATGGAGGCATGCACAGATGCTGTTTTTGCAAGAAACAGTTTAGACACAGTGGAGTCAGCCAGGAGAGGGCTCCCAACTATGGATCCAAAGAGGGAGGTGCCTCCCTCCAGCCTGGACTTATGTGCCAAACTCCCAGAAAGGGGTTGGGCTTAGGATACACCACTCATCAGCAACTGCTATTGGCAAGCTTAGGCTGTTTCCTGCCTAACAGAATCAATTCTGAAACACTTAGAGGAGAGGAAGGTGATCAGGAACAGTCAGCATGGATTCACCAAGGGCAAGTCATGCCTGACTAACCTAATTGCCTTCTATGAGGAGATAACTGACTCTGTGAATGAGGAGAAAGCAGTGGATGTGTTATTCCTTGACTTTAGCAAAGCTTTTGATATGGTCTCCCACAGTATTCTTGCCACCAAGTTAAAGAAGTATGGGCTGGATGAATGGACTAGAAGGTGGATAGAAAGCTGGCTAGATCGTCGGGCTCAATGGGTACCGATCAATGGCTCCATGTCTAGTTGGCAGCCGGTTTCAAGTGGAGTGCCCCAGGGGTCGGTCCTGGGGCCGGTTTTGTTCAATATCTTCATTAATGATCTGGAGGATGGCGTGGACTGCACTCTCAGCAAGTTTGCAGATGACACTAAACTGGGAGGAGTGGTAGATACGCTGGAGGGTAGGGATAGGATACAGAGGGACCTAGACAAATTAGAGGATTGGGCCAAAAGAAACCTGATGAGGTTCAACAAGGACAAGTGCAGAGTCCTGCACTTAGGATGGAAGAATCCCATGCACTGTTACAGACTAGGGACCGAATGGCTAGGAAGCAGTTCTGCAGAAAAGGACCTAGGGGTTACAGTGGACGAGAAGCTGGATATGAGTCAACAGTGTGCTCTTGTTGCCAAGAAGGCTAACGGCATTTGGGGCTGTATAAGTAGAGGCATTGACAGCAGATCGAGGGACGTGATCATTCCCCTCTATTCGACATTGGTGAGGCCTCATCTGGAGTACAGTTTTGGGCCCCACACTACAAGAAGGATGTGGAAAAGTTGGAAACAAAATTTTTCCACAGCGGAGGGCAACAAAAATGATTAGGGGGCTGGAGCACATGACTTATGAGGAGAGGCTGAGGGAACTGGGATTGTTTAGTCTGCAGAAGAGAAGAATGAGAGGGGATTTGATAGCTGCTTTCAACTACCTAAAAGGGGGTTCCAAAGAGGATGGATCTGGACTGTTCTCAGTGGTACCTGATGACAGAACAAGGAGTAATGGTCTCAAGTTGCAGTTGGGGAGGTTTAGGTTGGATATTAGGAAAAACTTTTTCACTCGGAGGGTGGTGAAGCACTGGAATGGGTTACCTATGGAAGTGGTGGAATCTCCTTCCTTAGAGGTTTTTAAGGTCAGGCTTGACAAAGCCCTGGCTGGGATGATTTAGTTGGGACTTGGTCCTGCTTTGAGCTGGGGGTTGGACTAGATGACCTCCTGAGGTCCCTTCCAACCCTGATATTCTATGATTCTAACATGCTGATTGTTGTGGATTCCACTCTCGGGCACCTCTCTCTCTCTGCATTGTAGAGGGAGCCTAGACACCTAACCCATGGTTTGTTGTTTCATGGGTCGGCAAGGCACCTAAGAGTTAACTATTGAAATGCTTAAGTGGCTGCAATGGATATGGATTGAAGGTGGCAACTGCACACGTCTTTTGCTTTCAGAAGCCTCTAGCACAATGGGCTCCAGAATAGCACAGCGAAAATTTTTGTGCCAGCCTTTGTTCAATATAATGTTTTCCATCTGATTCCTAAGTGGCAAAGTAGTTTCTTGTGCACCTTAGGTACACACACAGTCATGCAATATATGCTAGTAAACTATATAGGAAGCAAATAGTAAAACATAACCCAGTAACACACACACACTCTCTGTTGTGCTGTGAAGTACAGAAAAAGCTACTACATTGTTGCATCTCTTCAGGAAATATATATCAGAAGGTAGGTACTTAAGCTGAGATGCAGAACCTTTGAATTATTACATTTATAAGGTTTATTTGGGGGAGGATGGGGCAACATTATCACAGATTAAGGTTATTTTTCCAGACAGCTACTGAGAGTTAATTGAGAAGATGAAAAATAGAGAAACACACAGAAATTATAATAACAGACTATACTTGAAATAGAAAAGAGTCAATATACATAAATATAAATACAATAAAGTGGTTTCCAACATTGCTCATACTTACAATCTTATACTGTGTATACTTCTTTAATGGAGACCATTGGGAACAAAGATAGAAAGGAAAGTAAGTGGAGCCCATCAGAAGGAAGTTCCAGATTCAGTTTACACCATCTTGAGAACCAGACAAACCCACAAAATGAGAACTGGGTGTGGGTATTTTATACCATTCTTTATGGTTAGGTATGGATAGATACCTATATTTTATCCTGATTATAATAAAGGTCAATACCTGCCCCCCAATCCACATGTGGTCTTTGAGATGCCCATAATTAAGCATAAAGCATTAATATTCATGATTAACATCAGTCATGTCTTAATTCCTATACATAAACACAATCTAAGTGCCTAGATGCTGCACAGCAACCTGATCGCTAAAGCCCTATGACCACAAACTCCCTTGCAAAATTCTGTGTACTGTACCCTTTGTGGTTACCAGTTTGTTTGCCCAGAGAGAATGAGAAGGCATAAAATGATACAGGCCTGAGGACATAACCTCAGGTCATAATTTAACTCAGAACCCCAGCCTAGCATGACTATCACCACACCCCTCACACTAGGCTCCACACCAATAAGGCAGACTTTTAACTATAACAAAGCCTGCTAGCCCAGTCATTTATGTTCTCCTACTTCCTATTATAGCCTTGATTGCTTCCATTATTATTTCTATAAGCATGCTTAGCAAAGTCATGTAACCCAAAACTATAAATCCTCCAAGAACAGGTCAGGTGGGTCAACAGACAACAGCTGCTACCACAGTATCAGCAATTCAAGTTAAGAGAGGCTAAGCTATCTTTTCTAGGTATACAGTGTTTCAGGTGCTATGGGCTGATTATCTAATCCACCATTCCTGTGCTCTATGGAGGCACCCCTTGTACCAAAGACTATAAGGCTGGGCAGGGTTGGGTCATTCTGCCAGCTCTCTGTATCACCTGGGGAACCCCCTTACATCAAGTTTTGTAATGGGGCCAGGGCAGAATAAAAATAGCAATCCTATAATTCCCTTGGAGGGCAACAGTTTCTACAGAAAGTAATATAACACACAACAATGCAGGTACAAGTACGGACTTCCTGTATTCTAGTCAGTTTGGAATAGGCTGCATTCCCTCATTAGAGCTGGTTAAATAAACTTGAAAGGTGGTGGGGGGAGTTTAATCAAAAGTCAAGTTGGAACTTAAAATGTCATTTAAAACTTGAAAGATTCCAACCAGCTCTACTCAATACATAGTTCAGATATTGCAAAGTACAGTGCCTCCCCACTAGAACTGCCAACCAAGAACTTACCCACCATCCAGCCAATCTGCTCTTCTTTTCTGAGCTTGGCTAGGGGCTGGTGTTTATAGAAGAAGGAAGTGGGGGGGAAGCCTCCTTGACTGCACCCAAATATAGAAACAATTTCCTTTCAGATTTATCTCCTGATCCTAGCAGCTAATCAGTAGTTTCCCTGCAGAATGAGGAATGCTAGCTCTTCTCATTTGTATCCTAACTAGTATAACTACCTGCAGTGAAGAAGTGAGGTTCTTACCCACGAAAGCTTATGCTCCCAATACTTCTGTTAGTCTTAAAGGTGCCACAGGACCCTCTGTTGCTTTTTACAGATTCAGACTAACACGGCTACCCCTCTGATACCTGCAGATGCTGTTCCAGTGCATGCATTTCCATTTCTTCTTTTGAAATGTAAAGGGAAAAATCCCAACCTGCTGTGCACTCATATGCTAGGGTAGTGGGGTGGGGGAGAAGAACAGCAAAACTTTTCTCCCTCATATGGATTATCCAAAATACAGACCCAGCATGGTTTTTTTGAGGATAGCTGGGGACCTGGTTAATGAAGCATGTGTTGCCCTGTGATCCTAAAGTGGTGTGTTTAGTGGGCTTGGCGATATGGGTGTGGCCAAGCCCCCAGTCTGTCTGCTTGTATGTTATCATTGACAGCAGATACTGGGATAAGCATACACTACTGGTTTTTTGGAGCAGAGTCAAGAAACACTTGTCTCCTACTTCCCCTAAGCAATCTTGCCTGGCATAGGCAGGATTATTAATTGTTTGTATTGCAGCAACATCTAAGTGCCTCAGACAATGTTGGAGCCCCATTGCTCAAATCAGACCTGGTCAGAAAATGCAGTTGCCCCTCCTGCCACGGAACATTTCAATATGTTGTCAAGAAGAAGAAAAAAATAGTTTAAGGCCAAATTTTTGGGTTTCCCCCTTTTCCTCACCCCAGGAAAACACTAAGGCAGATATTTTGAGGAAAGCAGACACTGTCCACACAAATTTCCATTTAGTTGGAAACCCAATTTTCCATTGATAAGAAGTTCATGGAAAGTTTTTGAGCAGCCCTAGTACAAACGCAAAGTGAGAGACAGCTCCTGCCCTGAATAATTTAGAGTCTATACAAAGGAAGTATGGTCATCCTCATTTTACAGATGGGGAACTAAAGTAGGCTAATTTAGGGAAGCTGCTACTGCTCTGCTTTCACCTCTACATAAGCATAACATGCCTCACGCAACCTGTGCTAAGTTATTGACTCTTTTGAAGCCAACAATATGACACTTGCAGCTGAATGAAGCTACAGGACTAATTTGGTTAAATGTGTATTAGCATGTTTGAGGGTTCTACAATGCTCCAGTTAGCCTGTGTTTTTGGCCAACACAGAATATGTGAACAAGAAGCATATGGAATATCACCAAATGCAGAGCATAAGATGAAGGATCATATGTTCCAGCAAAGCCTGACTTTATAAATCTAGTAAATATAAATTGACCTACAGTATATTTCATCACCTCAAAAATCTCATTACTGACTGCAGCAAAAACCATTCATGGGCTCAGGTATGCTGCTTTCTTTGGGAAGTTTATTCAGTATTTACACCAGACATTGTATAATCTCCATTTTCAAATGTCTCTGGCTTTTTACTTCTTTATTCTTCATGTTTTAATTTTATTTATTTTAACTGTTCCTTCCCTTTTTCCAAACACAAAGGAACTTCAGAAGTGTGTGGAGAGAAAGGGCGGGAGAAGAGAGCACATTTTTTTCCTGTGCACTTCTGGACATGTCTATCATTTGGTCAACAGCAGGGAGAGGCCTGATTCTCCATTGCATCTTGTGCCATCATTTATGCCTGTCAAATGTTACCATTCTGATTAGGTAACACTTTAGACCTGCAACCCATGAGAGAGAGAGAGTGTGTGTGTTTGTGTCAGTCCCCTATGGGCTCACTCCACAGAGGATGTGAGTATATTACAGCCCCCAGCTACAGAGCCTAACTTTTTTTTCTCAAGCTGCAGAAACTTATGGCTTTAGCTCTGGAGGTTCCCCAGTTCAAACCTTGGATTAGCCGTGATAGTGGCAATCTCATAAATTGGGACATCAGAAACAAAGTAATGACAAATCAAGCCTGTGTGGGTAAAGTTTTCAGAAGCATTTAAGTTCAATTTTTAAAAGTGGCTTGAACACTTTGAGGCACCCCAGGGTATATCTATACTACAGAAAAAACATGGCTGGCTGGCCGGGGTCAGCTGACTCAGGCTTGCAGGACTCTGACTGCGGGACTGTCAAATAGCAGTGTAGACATTTGAGCTCATGCCAGAACCCAGGCTTTGGGACCCTCCTCCTTTGCAGGGTTCCAGAGCTCAGGCTCCAACCCAAGCCTTAACATCTACACTGCAATTTTATAGCCCTGCAGCCCAAGACCCATGAACCTGAGTCAGCTGACTTGGGCCAGTTACAGGTGTTTTATTGCAGTGTAAGCATACCCTTGGTCTTATTTAAAGTCAATGAGCATTAAGCTCCTAGGTGCTTTTATAAAAATTCTATCCTGTGTGCATACTTCACTACAATACTTGAATGAGAGCTACTCAACCTAGCTGGATCACTCCACTTCATCATTATGAGCCCAAAGACAGCTATTTTGTGAAGACCAGGAATTGTAACCCATTCAAACTATTTATTTACCACCCACAGCCAAAGCAAGTTCCTCTCCAGGCAACCAAATGCATTTGTTCCTTTTCATAGGTTATGAGACTTTTCATTTGTTGGATCACATCTCAACCTTCACCCAGTGTTGAGAAAAAAGTTACATTAACTGTATCATGGGGGGAAATTTTACTCTTGGGGGGATTCTGTGCCACTGCACATGTGCAGAATTCATGTCCCCTGCAGATATTTTTTTCTTCGCAGAAAATACATTCTGCGGGAGCGGTGCTGCAATTATGCCTTTCACCCACCAGGGGCTGCTGTGGCACCAGAACAGAGGGCCACCAGCTCAGCCAGCTGCAGAGAGACTGCATTCTTCACAGTGTACTGCCCACAGGTGA
This sequence comes from Emys orbicularis, assembly GCF_028017835.1. Lineage (NCBI taxonomy): Eukaryota > Metazoa > Chordata > Testudines > Emydidae > Emys > Emys orbicularis. The sequence goes on along the minus strand of NC_088685.1, from coordinate 25,849,615 downwards.
GGAGACATGGGATATGGGGCGGGGGGGGAAGAATGGACAGAGCAGGGCACATAGGCTGCTGGGGGGTCACATAGACTGGGGTTCAGAAGAGCTAATGGGGGGGTGACTGGGGTGGGGGCTGAATGGTAGTGGGGGGTGCAGAGACACATGGGGATAGGGGGAGGGGTGACTGAGTGGTTGTGCAGGGACACATGGGGATGGGCAGATGTGCCTGACTGAATGGGAGAAGCTAGGGGTCAGCCAGGGTTTGCATGGGGGAGACTCCCCAATTCCCTAACAATCATTCCCCCCCAAAAAACCCCATACGTCTCCCACTCACAACTATCAACCCTCTAGATTCACTCCCAGGCTTCTTCCCATCAAATACTTTCCTCTCCCTCAGCTCTTCCATTACCCCTGACTTCTCCAAGCCTTTGCACTGCTTCTGAGGAATGCAGAAAACATGTACCTGTATTGTAGTTTAAATGAATTATTACTAAAAGTTCTGTATTAATATTCCTATTAAGGAATCTATTTGTCAAAAAACATTTCCTGAATCTCTTTTGTTATCTGTATTGTTACAGAAATACTTGCTGACAGGTATTTTGAAATAAAATTACCAAAATAAATGAAACTGGTGTGATTATACTGGTTTTTTTTGTTTTTTTGTTTTTGACAAATAAAACATGAAGAATTTAGCAGAATTTTAAAATATTGTGTGCAGAATTTTTAACTTTTTGGCACAGAATTCCCACAGAAGTAAAGTTTGTACCCCAAATGCATTCAGAAACCAAGAACAATTCTTTAATGTTTCAGGACAAAAAAATTGTTTAAAATTCAGTGTCATAAAAACAGGTTTCAGAGTAGCAGCCGTGTTAGTCTGTATCCGCAAAAATAACAGGAGTACTTGTGGCACCTTAGAGACTAACAAATTTATTAGAGCATGCTCGGGGTTATGCGACCCCCGAGCATGCTCTAATAAATTTGTTAGTCTCTAAGGTGCCACAAGTACTCCTGTTATTTTAGTGTCATAAAAAAGTTACATGAACTGTGTTTTGGGGGACTAAGAACAACTAAGAACAATTCTTCAATGTTTTAGAAAAAAAAATATGTAACTAGCAAATCAAAAGAACTAGCAGGAGTCTTATTCAATGTGAGCCTATATGCAATTTTCACACAACAGCATTGATATTGAGTGGTCAGCGCATACAAATTCACTGCATTCTCTACATTGCTGGCAGCTCTTCTGGTCAGCTGAACTGGGGCAAATGTGTTAGCAACCACTGCTAAGTTTGCTAGGTGTTTCTGTGGTGGCTGGTTTTTGATGGCAGCCAAGGGACGAATATGCTGCTTTGATGGGCATGGTGAGATGATGGGTATCAAGGATTCTTCTCTTTATATTTACATCTATACGTTGTTCTCCTAGAGTGACAAGGAACAAGCACCTTCTTTATCTTGGTCGAGTGTGGTGCCAAGAAGGGTTGTTGCTGACCCAAATGATGAAACTTGCAATAGCAGCAACAAGTATGTTGAGAAAGAACCATTGGCCACCTATTTATCTCACACCTGCAGGAGTACATTCTTGCAAGATGGTCCATGCTATCAATATCACTTTTAGTGTAATTGTAGTGGAGAATTGTGTGGGATTTCTTTTCATTTCCTTCTACAACCTTACCATGATGCATTGTCAAACCTGAACACTGATGACAATTTCTCTGTGCTGTGATGTGGATGCATCTCACTGGATATATCAGGCTTGTTTCATTGGATTGAATGAACATAGGTCAAATTTTCATTGAGTAGATCTTGAGCGAGCTGAATACTGGTGAAGAAGTTATCCCCAACTACATTTCTTCCAGTCTTATATCAGGGCTGAACACAAGCTCCTCACTGTCCGAAGACAAACTTGATGAACAATCAACAGAAACATGGTCTTCCTTCTCAGAGCAACTCTTGACACAATCTGGCACAAAAATGTTGTGATCACATGACAACTTGCTTTCAGAGTTTCAAAATTATTTTGATAAGGTCAGAAGCAGAATATCATGCCTGTTTGTTTGCCATCTTGAATTGCATAACGCAAAAAAATCCCCGTAAGTCTCCTGAATCTGCAGTGTTTGGAGCACAATGCCTAGAAAGACAATCCCCTCAAGGGTGTTAGGCAAAGGGAGCCAGCATCAGTCAACTCTGTGTTGAGGACACCTAACAAGCCTGGATTTGAAGAGACCAGCTTCCATGGAATACCTTCTACTTTAGGGTGACCCTATGCAGCAACCACTGTCACTGCAATGTATTATCAGTTATATATGCTAACTGTTACAATACAAGATACTCTTACACGAAGCAAACATAAATAGAACTACTAAAATATAGAGATAACAGTGCAACATGTTTGGGGTACATTTGTACCCCACATACCTTTTTGATACAGAAAATATATTTTTCATGCTAAACTAAACCAAAAAAAAAAAAGCTGAATTGTGTACATGTGCCTCGATGTCCTGAAACAGCACAGTTGGCGGACCATTAGTTCACAAGTTATGCTTGTGTGGTACAACATTACACCACAAATGTCGGTGAGAGTTAAAATGTTCTTCCAGAGGTCAGTCCCTCTTTCCATCCCCCTGCCTCGACCTGCACAAAAAAGCCACGCTGAAATATCCTAGTTCTTGTCCAGAATGTTGACCCCTTATTACTACTGGTAAGTCGTTACTCATATGAGTAGTCCCATTGAAGTCAACAGAATCACTCATGTGAATAACTGTGAACTCCTTACTCCCACGGATGAGCAATCTGGCCTGTCAGATTTCACTCTGTTCATCGTCATTTGGTCCCTCTGGGCTCACTGTTGAGAAAGATATTATCACAAGAAAGACAGAAATCTTGCAAATTTGGAGGGTGTTTCTGCTTCATATCACTGTCAGGAAAAATCATTTAATTCACCTCGTGTATACATAGTGGGCTAGCTCCTCAGCTGGAGGGGTAAACTAGCAATGTCGGTGGGGCTACGTTGACTTACACCATCTGAGGATCTGGTCCAGTGTGCTAGCATGTAATATCATGCGCACTGTATATACATAGAGGTTATATGTTTGAATCAATTAAATATTAAATTCATCATGTTTAGCAGCTACAGACCACAGTGAACAGTTGCTCTCTAATGGTTAAATGCCCTTTAGATTTGAAGCCCTTTGATTTATTGGAAGAAACCTGCTGGGCAGAACATACTGTGGAACTGATTAATGTCAGCTTCTGTCATCAGTTTCCACTTAGATTCTTGGCCAGCTCTGACATCTCCTCCCTTAAGGATCCAGAAGAATTCAAGGACTGATCCAAGAGCTTTGCTGGCATGGGATTTGCAGAATGTGGTGCTTGCAAAATAAGAAAGATGAATGGAAGTAAAATTCCATGTTCTCTACTGGGCTTGTTTCTTTAACTCATTTCTCTAGAGAAAGAGACCAATGCCAGGACCACACCAGCAAGGGAAACAAATCAATAGCATGTTCACTGGTTTTGTTACAGATGTCTTGCATTTCCTTTGCTGCTTTATATGCTCCCTCATAGCTTGTCAAACTGGAAAATGACTACAGCAAGAATGCAGAGCTACCATAGCTGTCTAGATTTACACTTACCATTGTATGAGGAAACTTACAAAGTACAAATCAGTTGTTACTGCATACAATGAGGGGAGGATATTCTATTATCTAAAGCGTGTTAATAAAATATGTGGCATCCATTGTGATTAGCGGTTTTGATGTTCACCAAAATTGTGCACATTTTTTTCTCTCTCTTTATATTAGAGAAAGGGAATATCTCTGCCCCCTCTCCCAACAATAATTATGACCTACTGGATTCAAATTTAAAGCATAAAGTCTCTCTTTATGTTTGAGAGACTTCTTTTGAAATTTATCATTTTGAAGAAATTATAGTTATAGTTTTGACTAAAGAATCCGCCTATTCTCTCTCTCTCTCTCTTTCACACACACACACGCACATGCACACACACACACACACACTTCCTTTGATACAAGATTCATACATTTTTATGGAAATCCTAAAAGGATCATACCAGTTATCTAACAGGTGTTGCACTGGCTAATAAAAGTAATCTGAACAGTCTGTAATTTGCCCACAGTTTTATATAAATAGCCAAAAAAAAAAAAGTTTCAAAATGTCAGTGACTTTGGTAACTTTGCTACGAGAAAATAAACTGCCTGAGAAGACTTATATGAACATACTAGCTTCTAATAAACCAGAGCACAAAATTCACTTAATCTCCTGATGCTGGGATTTCCATCATGCATCACACCAATGCCAGTAAGGTGACATGACAAAACCACTGAGATTAAAGGGTTACCTGGATTAAGAATAATTATATTCACTCCCCCTTCAACCAACACAAGTGTTTTACTCATAGTTATCCCTTTGATAAAGGAGTCAACCTGTTAAATGTTCTCTCCTTCTCCCATGCTCATAGTGAATGTAATGGTTCTTGAGATAAGATGTAGAGCAGAGCAAGAAAGGTCTGGCAAGTTCTTCCTCAGTTCCTCTATTTCATTTAAGTCCCTCTCCTCATCCTTTCTTTGACTAGTGGGAGAAAGAGGGTAGATTTCTTCTTAAGGATAAAATAAAGAGGTTGATAAGATCCTGTAATATTATTCAAATTTTCTTTAAAAATAAAGTTGTGGGGGTTTTGATCCCCTGTTGATGTTCTCAAGTCTTTTCAGTCATGGAGAAACTGGCTGATTATATAGGGCAGGGATCGGCAACCTTTGGCACGCAGCCCGCCAGGGTAAGCCCCCTGGCGGGGCGGGCCAGTTTGTTTACCTGCCGCGTCCGCAGGTTCGGCTGATCACGGCTCCCACTGGCCGCGGCTCACCATCCCAGGCCAATGGGGGCTGCGGGAAGAGGCGTGGGCCGAGGGATGTGCTGGCTGCCGCTTCCCGCCACCCCCGTTGACCTGGAGCAGTGAACCGTGGCCAGTGGGAGCTGTGATCGGCCGAACCTGCGGATGCGGCAGGTAAACAAACTGGCCCGGCCCACCAGGGGGCTTACCCTGCTGGGCTGTGTGCCAAAGGTTGCCGATCCCTGATATAGGGGAAGATTAAAATGACCCTCTCCATTTTCCCACAGACTGCGTGTTCCAAAGGCAATGGAAGTCAATGCAAAGATTGCCTTTGACTTTAATGGGCTTTGGATCAGGCCCAAAATAGTGCACAAAGTAAACACATTTAAAAAAAGAAAAAGTTAATTGCTAACTTCTCTCAGCAGTAGTATTCTCAGGTGTCTCTTGTAACCAGGGTGAGTAGAGAATGTTCAGATAAAAGTGAGATCTTTTAAAAGTGGAATAATCACTGAATGGGGTGTTCCTAGTGGGGTTATGTGGGGCGTGGTGTCAGGCCTGATGCTATTTGTCTTTTTAATCAATGATCTGGAAGGACTGGATCCCCCAAGGGACATTGCATGTTGCAACACCTAACTTTCCATGCCTTGACAGCCACAGGAACAACACTATGATTTACAAGGCCTGAGTTAGGCACCTAGACTCCCAAGGAAGAGCCAGAACACTAGGCAGGGAGCCACACAGGTTAGCCAATGGGAGATGCCAATGAGATGGGTGTATGCAAAGCCTTGACCCCTCATGGAGCCAGATGTCTAAGTCCAGGCTACAGGGAAGCACCTGTTTCTGCTTGTGATGCATAACTAGGAAGCACCTAACTCCAGGAGGGGGACTTGGGCACCCATGCCATTTTTTTCCGAGAATGTTAGGTGCCTGCCTCCCTTTACAGAAAACAACTGAAGAAGGTGGGAGTGGTGCCCACCATTTGATGTTTAGCCCAATGGCTAGAGCACTCATCTGGAATGTGGGAGAGTCAGGTTCAATTCCCCTTCTGTGTGATGGGGAGAAAGGATCTGAACAGGGCTCTTCCACCTCTCAGGAGCGTGCTCTAACCACTCAGCTATGGGATAGTCTGATGTGCATCTTTTTCAATCTCTCCTGTTGAAGATGTTCCACTTTGGATAAATCCTTAAGGAGTGATTAAGATGAGAGAGCAAGAGAGAATTATCTGTAGCTTGGTGGATAGGGCACCCCTGGGGAGGTGGGAGACCCACAGTCCAGTCCCCCTACTCCAAATGCTCTTTAATTATTTATACACAGTGGAACAGGATCAGCAAGAGAGACTGTGCAAGCACCACATCAGCATATTATCTCATACTGTGTCATTAGAGCACTCTCTTGAGATGTAGGAGACCGCTGTTCAAATCCTCTCTCTCAGGCAGATGGGGAAATTGAACCTGGGTCTCCCACATCTCATGCGAGTGCTCTAACCATTGGGCTAAAGTTATAAGGTGGACATTGGAACTACCACCATCTTTTCCCGCTCTCGACCGATTCTGAATGGGACCTGCTTAGATGCGGCCTACTGGATCAGGTCCCACAAATGGTTATTCCCCCAGGTCATGGATTGCTCTGGGGTTAGGCAGGAGACAGGTGTCCAGGTGCCTAGAGTGAGGCAGCAGTGCACCAGCCCAGAGACAGAAACATAGTCTCCTAGGGACTTTTTACCCAAAAAATGTAGTCGCTGAGCAATTTTAGGCACTTACAGTCGTCATCGAGAGTTTTGTAGATTGCAGTGGGGCCTAAAATTGGGAGTTAGGCACCTAAACCCTAGACATAGGTTCCTATGTCTGGGCATAGGCACCTAAGTACCTAAGTGGGTCTAGGCCAAAGTAAATGGAAATTCACTGCTGATGAAAGTTACAGATGACACAAAGGTTGGTGAAGTGGTAAATAATGATGGGGACAGGGTAGTCATACAGAATGGTTTGGATCACTTGGTAAACAGGGCCGAATAACATATGCATTTTAATACAGCCAAATGCAAAGTTATACATCAAAGAACATGATACTTATGTTCTGGAGGACTGTTTCCTGGAAAGCAGTCACTTTGTAAAGGATTTAGAGCTCATAATGGACAAGAAACTAAACATGAGCTCTGTGATTGGTGTACCAGGGCCTTTGAAGCCCGCTGCTGGAGGCCTCATGGTCCTACCACACCCCATCCCAGAAAAGGAGGAGTGAAGGTGGTTCCTACAGGCCTGCCTAGAAATGCTGCAGGGAAGCAGCCAATCAGAGCCCAACCTGATGAGGGGGCAGCCGTGAGGGGACACCAGGAGCAGAGAGAGAAAGAGTGCAGGTCGCACCTAACTGACAGGAGGCACTCATGAGAGGTGAGTGTCCCCCATCACAAGTTCTCAATACAATGCTGTGACAAAAAGGGCTAATATGATCCTTGGCTGTATAAGTGGGGGAATAGCAAAAAAGGAGTAGGGAGGTGATTTTACCTTTGCATATGGCATTGGTAAGCCAGATACTGGAATGCAGTGTCCAGTTCTGGGCACCAAGGTCTAACCACACTTTCACAAAGGATGCTGGAAAATTGGAGGGTGCAGAAAAAAACAACAACACAAAATAAATTGAGGGCTGGAGAAAGTGCCTTAAGTCAGGTCTACACTAGAAGCGCTACATTAGCACAGCTGCACCGATGCAGCGTGTCTGGTGAAGACACTTTATGATGACGGGAGAGCGCTCTCCCATTGGCATCATTATTCTCCCTCCGCAAAAGGCAGAAGCTATGTCAGCGGGAGAGTGTCTCCTGCTGACATAGCGCTGGTATGGACAGCACTTAGGCTGCGTTGCTCAGGGGGTGTCCTTTTCACACCTCAGAGCGATGTAAGTTAGATTGACTTTAGTGCTAATGTAGACCTGCCCTTAGAGTGAGAGAAGAGTTCAATCTGGTTTGCCTATCAAAATGAAGATTGAGAGGTGACTTGCTTACACGGTCTAAGTACCGTAATGGGGAGAAAACACAAGAAAACACATGCTTTCATCTAGCAGAGAATGGAACAAAAGGAGCCAATGGCTGGAAGCTGAAGCCAGACAGATTCAAGTTAGAAATAAGGCACACATTGTTAGTAATGAGCCTGTAGAATAATTTGGAATCCACCACTACCAAGAGAAGTGGTGGATTCCCCATCTCTTGATTTCTTAGGATCAAGACTGGAGGCATACTTTCCAGAAAGGCATTAGCCAAACACAAGTTATTGAGCTCAATGCAGGGTAACTGAGTGAAATCTAATGGCCTGTGATATACAGGAGATCAGACTAGATGATCTAATGGTCTCTTCTGACCTTATACTATGAATCTATGATAAAGAAACTGACAGTGATAAGTGAAAACTGGCTAGCTAAAGCCGTGCCACTGATTACATATTTAAAGAACATAAACAGAAAAAAATGCTATTGGACTACATTAAATTAAAAGGACCAGGTGCCCAATATTGCTCCCATTAAGGTCGATGGGACCTTGGCCGTTCACTTCAGTACGAGCAGGAACAGCCCCTTAACCACAAACAACTTAACCACAAACACTAACTCCAATTTCCCACTTTAAACATTTATTGAATTCCAACATGTAGTTTGTTAATGGCCAGATTCTGATCCCATTATTCAATTTGAATATTACTTTACTCCTTGAATGGTCCCATTGAAGTCAATGAGTACTTAAGTAAAAGGATCAAAATCTGGCCAACATGAATAGTGGTATCTAGCCCCAAATTATCAGATAATGGCGAACTGGCCATTGGGCTAAAGGGAAGTGTCACACATGTAATATTTGCATGATTAGGGCTGATGGTTCTGACAGCTGATCCTACTGGGTGCAACATGTAATCTAGATTTTAAACGTAAAATGATTAGAATACCACTGAGAGAAACTTCAAGACATCATACTGGCCAAATGCAGGGGGCATTAATTCTCCAGAAGTGTCCTGTCAAATCTTCATCATCATCAACAAAAATTATACTATGCCCATACTTTTTAAGCTTATAATAGCAATAATGACCCTGGCACAGAGCATTTTGGGAGGGATTAATGGCTAGTTGAGCTAATGGCTCTCGGCTGAATCCTCGGCCCCAACTACTCCCAGGCAGTCATTAATCTTCAGGAAATAACCTGTTCTTCAATCATGATTGCTTAAATATCTCTGCATTTTTAACTGCATTTTATGTGCCATATCTAACTTCAGCTGGATAGCAAAACATCTGGTGGGTTTCTAAAATAACCAGAAACCGACTGGAAAAAATTCTAAAACTCCATCATTAACTCATTCCATACTCACGTTCATACTTGTAAGCCTGTTCTCTTAAGGCCCTGCTCTGCCGTCTTTACTCCTGAAGAATTCTCATTGACTTCAGTGATTGGCCCCCTGGAGGAGTTCTCAAAAATTAAGCTTTCAAAATGCACCCAGAATTGGTCTAAGTCTGTTCTCACTGAAGTCAATGGGAAAACTTCTATTGCCTTCTGTGGGAGCAAAGTTGGGCCACTGCTGAACACTTTGGGAGCGAGGGGGGGAACCAAAATTATGCTCACAATAAATGATAGAGTACTCATATAAAACCTCTAACATTCATAGATTTTAATCATGGGGTATGCTATGCTCTCCCCATCATTACCCCTATGAAATCAGATGATTGACTCAAACAACACTTCCACAAAAAATACCCAAACGCCACAGCCATGCTTTTTGTCTCATTTGTCATGGCCCTCAGCAGAACACACAGGGACTTCAGGGACATAAGAGAACCATAAAGTGTTATTTTTCCATCCAGCACAGTGCCCTGAAAATAAGTTCTGGGAGTTAAGGAGAATCAGGAATTTATCATAAGGCAGAAGAGGCATATTTGAAAATTTGCTATTTAAAAGAGAAATGATAAATGAAAATGTGAAAAGTTTTGATACAAGTTTGACAAAAAAGTTTCCTAAATGGAAATGTTTTGTATATAATTTACATTTAAAAAGGGCTTTTCTTCTTCTTCTTCTTTTTGGGGAGGGGGGACAAGGAAACATTTTCCATTTGAAATATTTCAACCAGCTAGTATTACCTGCTTTGTCACTTTATAAATTGAAAATTCATAAAGTAAAGGATTTACTTAAATAGAAAGAGAATGGTTATACTGAAATCTGCTGAAAGTAGCCATCTTATATGTATCATACTGTAAATTAAAAGTGAATGCCCGAGGCAGCACCAGATATCACCATGCAGCCTACCATGGCCACCTCTCGCTGTGTCTGCCTTGTCTATTTAGATTGTAAGCCTTTCAGGGTAAGGACAGCCTACTATTGCATTTGTACAGTGCCTAGCACAATGGGGACCTGCTCTTGGTTGGCCCTTAAGCAAATAATAAAATTGCACTAGTGAAGAATCTCCTGTAGTAGCAGTATTATTAGAGCACACGGTACACCTGAGAAGATCTGATGTTCCAGGCAGCAGAAAGGCCAGTAGTGCATGTAACCAGTTTCTTGTAAAAGGAACGAGATATTGGAGCGGGAAGGGCAGAGCAATTTCAAAGGCACAAGTGACAGGCATTTAACTCTCATTGACTTTCAATGACAGGTAGGCACCTAACTGCCAGTGATAGTTTTGAAAAATCTCCCCATAAGTAACCACTTGCTGCATATTAGTCATATTAATTCTTAAAAGAAGATAAGTTGAGTTTTTTTCCTGTGGCTGTTAATGTACCATTCCTTACACAACTAACTGTTTGAGAGGAGGGCATCACAGAAGAGAGATTGCCTCTTAGTCTCAAACCTCCAGCCTAGAAAGTTTGAGCTAAGTATAACTAACTGCATATAGCAGTTCAGTATTTATTTTTGCTTCTTCCAAAAGTGTTCATGGTTCTCAGGGCAGCTCCCACTGAATGACATACCCATTCATTAGTCCAGGCAATGGCCAATTTTAAGGGAATTACCCCTATCAAAAACAGTAATTCATGGTTTACAACAGCAATATTTTTTAAAGGTTGTGGAGGGAACAGCTGCTTCATAGAGTTATTAATTTCCTGAGGAGAATACTGAATACTTAGCAATCAGAATACAAGACAGGATGTAGTTATAGAATCATATTATGTACATAAATGCTGTATGGAACTCCCATTCCTTTTAAATGGTAGATATTAGTTCTGCTATCAGGACCCGTATTTTGGCTTAACTGGGCCCTGTATATTTTATGTCTGTACTGCACAAGTCTATATTACATCACAGCCCATGGTACTTAGTTTGAGTTGGGGGAAATATTGGCTGAACTGAGCTATTTTTTCAGGTTGGTAAATATGATTGATGAGAACTTGTTTTCACAGCAGTCAGGCCTACAACATGCAGCCATACCACCTCAGACTGATTATTTTCTGATCTCACAAGCTAAACTGGTGTTGCTGTTCTCAGTTAGGCTCAAATCCTGCCCTGAGTAGATCAGTAGACCGGTAGGAATCCTCCCCGTCCCCATAAACCATGGAGAGGCTGTAGAGCTGCTTCACAGAGGTCATTTCAGTTTGAAGGTTATTGGAAAGCTACACAGACCTTTATGTAAACAGGGGCTGTAAGATCTGTGCAGCAGCCCTCCACTTGCATGCTCCCATACGCACCTGTGACGGCAGCCTTCCTCTCTTGAGGCTTGTGCTTGTGCATTCAGGTCTAGGGTTGTGTCTACTTTGTGGATGCTCATTGATGGGGCCCCTGTACATGGCCCACTGTTAATCTCTCCATGGTCTAAATTTAGCATAACAATTCAGTCCTCATCCAAAGTAGTTTCCACAAATCTTGGACACTCTTCCCCATAAATTGCCTAGGGAGGTTGTGGAATCTCCATCTCTGGAGATATTTAAGAGTAGGTTAGATAAATGTCTATCAGGGATGGTAGGGACAGTATTTAGTCCTGCCATGAGGGCAGGGGACTGGACTCGATGACCTCTCGAGGTCCCTTCCAGTCCTAGAATCTATGAATCTATACCATCAGGTACATTCCCTGTCTCCATCCTATCTCTTTTCCACCACCGAATACTATATGTGGAAACGTATGCATTTAAATAATACATTCCCCTCACTTGCTGGCCCATTCTTCATCCCAAATGAGTATGACAGCCACTAGCACTAAAATAAAGGTAGCTCCTATCTCCCCTGGTATATTTATGGGGAACTGGGGAAGAAAACATTCCCATTTGTCCCTCTGATGGGAGATCTGCTCCTCAGCCTTGTAGTGAGTGAGCAGTTCTATTGCAAGGTTCTGTTCCCACCTGATCCACTAATGAACATTCCACTCCTTTTCCTTCTAGCTCTACTTGCTATTTACAATGGGGGACGTGCAGCACTAGAACACGGCAGAATCAGGCTCTGTAGTGCCTGGGCCATCGGGCACTAGCCCTGGAAGGGATATTGCTTATTTGCTGCATTGCTGAGGATGGTCATGTTCTTTCTTGCAGACGAGAAAGTGTGAGAACTATAGATGGAGATTACAGCTAATAAGAACATGGGAAGGGAAGGACAAGTAAGGCAGAAACTGAGATTCAGAGAGGGGGGAAACTGAAAGGGGAAAGTGCTCAAGAACTCATGAGGAGTTCTAGATTGAGAACAGAATTTGGTACTTTTTAGAAGCTTGAATTGAGTCTGACTGGGTATATTTTCCATACTGTAATGCCTTGTTATTCTTAGAAACAAACCAGAACTAATTTGTAAACATAACTTTATTGTTTGCATGGGACTGACTTCTGTTTAGCTAGGAAAATATGTGTTAATTAAAATTATATTTCTGTTGAAAATAATGGTTTAGATTAAGGGAATCCACTAGAGAGATTAATTCAGTTTGTTAAATCACAAATCCTAGATTGCTAAGGCTAGATTCTCCATGGTGTTCCATCTGTTGGGTGCTGTTGTAACAGGACAAAGAAGCTGAAAATCAGTCAGATCTGTCCACTTAACAAATCCTCCCAGTGTGGGAGCTCTCAGTGGGCACAAAGGCAGCATATATGGCTCCTGCAGCACCATCATCCCACTTAGACCTGGTGTAGAGCATGTGCCACAGATGCTCAGCTGACATGTGGTCCATAAGGGATCATAACTAGCTGGGGGAAATCAGATGCCCACAAACAGCTTTAACCCACATTGGGGCAGATCCACCCCAAAACCCAGGGACTTGTGGTTGGTTCTCTGATAGCCCCCAGCCCTGCAGTTGTGCTGAGCAGAAGCTCAATGAAGCAGAGAATTTGGGCCCCAATATCTTTGGCTGGATTGCTCCAGACACTAAGGGAATGCAAGTGTTGTGCTCATTTATCCTTGTTTTCTAGGTCATCCCTAAAAGCATTTTAACTGCAAAGAAGAATCCAAGGTTGGCATGAGAATGGACACAATACTAAATAGGTCTCATACATCTTTTATTGCTTTAGTTCTGTGACAATCTCCTCTCCTTTCCTCCTCTCCTGGGACTTCATGGATGTTGTTTGTCATTACCATTAATGTCTCAGCAATTAGCTGGCAAGCAGCCTGCTGCAGTTGAGACATCTTTGTTCTGGGAACAAAGAACATCACCACTTGAAAGAACCCACAGTTGGGCCAAAGTCTGCTTTCAACTTCACTCATGTAGCACCACTGACTTTGATGGCAGGATAAATTCATTAGTGTCATTTGAGGTGCCCAAGTACTATGGCAGCTGATGTGCGCCACAGAAAAGCCTCTAAATATATTGACTACAGTAAGGTGCATGAGGTGAAAGTCAGAGCAGAATTTAGCATGGATTGTTGGCCTGTGATTGTTTTTCTTTCCCAAAGTAAGTTGAGCCTTTTCTATGGGGTATCTGGAATGGAAGGAAGAGTGTTATTGTGCTAGTATTGGATAAATCAAGCAAGCATGCTGAAATAAGCATTATGCCTGGCCCCTCTGCTTCCAATTTCTCCTTGCAAAACAGAAAGGGGCCCCATAACGTCACAGCACCATAAACATGTTTTAACACCGCACCCATAGCTATCATTGCAAAAATGCCTGGCTCAGAAGGACAGTTCTAAAATGAGAATGGAATTTATTGTAGCCATGGCAGTAAAACACCCCTACTAATCTAACTTGTCAGCCTCCTAGAAGTGCAGCTCTCAAACGCACATAGATGAAAAGATATGTGAAACGTGTAAGTATGTAAGACTAGTCTGGAAGTGTGAAAGGATATTCAGCATAATTGTATGATTATCTGATCAGGGTAAGTGAAGGAGAGGTGAGGGAAAAAAACCTTAACTTTATTAATATTATATATTATTATTTAATAGTGACATCTCAAAACGCCTTTTCCTGCTACCACTGAAGTTTAAGGGAATGTTGCTACTGACTTCACTGGGAGCAGGTCTGGCCTCTAATTATGTATAAAAACTAAGGGGTTGTTTTTGAAAAGCAGCAGAGCTATTAATCAGTTATTTTCCAGACTGAGAAATGCAGTTGACTTGAAATTTAATCAGAATTAGACTCACCCAGTGTTGTTTTTGCACAAACGTTTAAGCCTGTGTAACTCACCAAGTTTTTATAACCACCCATCTTGGTCAAGTTAAACATCCACAACCTAAAAAAAATCTGTGGTAGCTTGAGCTAAAAGATTAGCTTCTTTTAGCAGGAAGTTGCAGCAGACTCATATCTTCTGTGGATTGGACACACGACTGGAGGGGAGCATAACACACCAAACAGAGGGTTACATTTGCGTGATATTTCACATACATGTTTTCAAAAGTCCAGAGGGATAGATGGTGCGGTGTCAATCCTGATCAAGATGTTATGCATTAGCTACACCACTTCAAGAACTGCCCAGGAGGTGTTGCGACTCAGAGAGACTATTCTTCCCCTGCTTCCTCGTTGCTTCTGAAGGGTAGGAATGTACTGCTAGGAAACCCCAGCAGTACGTACTACCCCACCACTTCACTGCACTGGCCCAGCCACTTTCACCAGGAAGCACAGGGAAATTGAGCCCTGGTCCACACATTCCTCACCCAGCTGCTCCCAGGAGAGAATGAACAGTCAAGTAATCTTAGTCCTGTGCAACCAGACTCAAGGACTTGATAGCTCAAGGAAGGTGGCAGAGGATTATGACTTCTGACTCCCCTATGCAGATGCATTGTCCAAGTCACAATCTAGTCAAAATTGGACAACCACAATTTGTGAGAAGCGCTGAAGTCTACACCTGGTGCTGCCTTATGAGTTAGTAAGTTCCTGTGTCAAGTATCAATGGGAATGGCCACTTAATCCTTCAAAGCATTAAATATTTTGACTTCAGTATGCATTACTGTGAATAAATGACAGAGAGTTGCAGGTTTCCTGTGTACATATGCCCCTCTGATGAGGGACTCATAACATGTGGCTCCCAATATTCAAGACAATGTAATCCTTCACTTGTCAGCACCATACTAGAGGTCAGTCTGGTTTTTCTCACTTTACAAATTTCCATCTGTCAAGGGATGCTTAATTCACAGCTTATTCTCACATCTACCCCAAGGCTGTCTAAATTTCAAAACAGCAATTTGTTTATCATGATCCATTTAAAATGAACTGATATCTTGTCCATTGGTTTGTCTGAGAAAATTGTTTAAAATAATCATTAAAAATATAAAAGAAATAAATAGCTGCATCCCCTTTTTTGATTGAGGACAGAGCAATTTTGATACCTAACACAGCGGTCAAAAGAGCCATCAGCCTTAAGCACCTAACATGTGTAATACCTAGCTCTTATGCACTGCAATGATCTAAGGTGACAAAGGCCTGGTTGATGACAATGACATGTGTATCTGAAATAAAGGGTTGCAGCAAGCTAGCCAGGAAAAAACATCCTTGCTGGTGCCATTACCCGGTTCCCTACCAGCAGCAGCTGGGAATCTAACCAGACCCACTAGATTGTGAGCTCAAGTGAGGAAAGAACATGTATCTTCAGTAATAGTCCTTGCAACAATGCAAGTAGGGTGGTACGGTCCAGTATGCCATACCAGCAAGATATTTATAGCTGGTATGGCGTACCAGAAAGACAGAGGAGGAGCAAAACCTGGGGCCTCTCTGGCACAGCTGTACCGCCCCCAGCCCTTCCACGCAGGGTCCCCTCCATCTGTACAGCAGCTCTGCCAGAGGACAGGGCTGGGGGAGGTACAGCCACTCCGAAGGAGCTGCGAGCATGGGGCCGCCCGGTGGAGCCCTGAGGTTCAGGGCTCTCCCGGGAACCGTAGCGGGGAAAGGAGCAGAACGTGGGGCCCCAGCAGCCCCACGTTCTGCTCCTTTCGCCGCTGTGGTTTCAAAGTTTCCAGCGCAGCGGGAGGAGGACAGAGCTCCCCGCTCCCCAGGTAAGGGGGGTGGATCATGGGGAGGGGACAGGAAGAGCATGGGGGCCCCAGGTTGGGGAGGAGTCACGTGGAGGGTCCCATGAGGAGGTCATGTGTCCCCCATGGGGCCTCCCGTATTGGTAAGAAATGGATTCCACTTGCACCACTGAATCCTTGACATCTTTTGCTTGTTTGTCCTGGACCACCACCAGCACCTCTGTCTTATCCAGATCAAGCGACAGACAGCTAGCCTTTGCCTATGACCCCACTTCACCCTGACACTAGGTTAGGCAACCTCTAGCTTTGGCTGCCTCAGGTGAAACTGAAATACAGACCTGGGGATAAGCACCAAAGACAGGGAATGAATTAGAGTGATCCCAGGGGTGTAACTAGAGTGACGGGATGAAATTAAGACAATAATATTTAGGCAAAATGTCAGAGAAAACAGTCCAAGATTGAAATTGACTAGGTTGTATAATAGTCTTTCAAGTGAGCAATGGACATACTCTGCTCTCACTTACACTACTGCAGAGCCAGAATAAAACCATTGATTTCATAATTTAGCTCACAGAAGCTCCATAAACTGTACAAATAACCATTAAACCTTGACCCGATAAAAACCATTTGATTTTTTTATACCTTTTTTTCCCCATACTTTAGTATTTTTCAGACAGGCATCTGGGGCCTGAGAATAGATTTATTAATCCCCATGGTAGCCATTGATGGCCACCTGCCTATACAGCAAGTCCCTTATCAAAGATACAGTGCGGGTCAGAATAAAATGTATATATGAAACTTCAGAACCATCACTAGTAGCTGCCACCCATCTTGTGTAATCACCGAAGAGAATCTTCAAGGTTTGCAGTACAAGTTCCTGCACTGATTTCACCAAAGCCTGGTCTGAGTTTCATTCAACCTTTATTTAAAATCCATCTATAATGGGCAACTATTTGTCCTGCTCTAATCTCCATCACATCCTAATAAACACCTACATTGAGGTACAAACCACTGCCCTGCACAGCAGCAGGCCCTATTTTAAATTAAGGAACTGTCAAGAAAAGTCATGTTTTCACGTTTTATAGTTCCTGGGACTTGACCCAGCTGAGAAGAAAAAGAAACACAATGACAGTGCCAAGAATATACTGAGTTAGAGTCTCCATGAGAGGCTTCTATTAATCTTGGGCAGATCACTGCAACAAAATAAGGAACATCTTTTTTAGGTTCGCTTTTGTTTAAATCTCCCAGAGGATTTCTACAACTCTTCTGCCTCGCATGAACCCAAAAGACACATTCTCAAAAGGTCACTACCCCACCTGCAGTTAAGCACACATATAAAAATATGTAAATTAAAACTAGCTTAGGTTAATTTCAAGTGTTGTAAAACAATACCATAAACTGCATTTCAAAGGGTTTTTCTTGAAAAATATCATCTTTCCATTTTTTGCAATATTTTCTATAGTTGGAAACAAAATGCTCTCTCCACTGATTTTATTTGTTTCCATTTGGCAAACACTGATCGCTTTGGGCTCCTTCTCAGTTTTATGCCAAATGGGCTCATTTAGTATATGTCCTTGCTTATGGGTTAGAATCAGCAGTAAGAAAGCTGTTTATGCTCTTGAATTCATGCAGCTGTGCCTCCTTCATACAAGTGGGTTCCTTTACAAGCTTACTTGCCAACCCCAAGAGTTCAAAAGGGAACTATGACAATGTACATGAGCCAAGGATCCTTCGCTTTCTATGGGGAAAATTCACCCCTGTGAGAAGGGCCAGCACAAAGGCTATGTGCCACTTATATCCTGCTTAAACACTGAAGAGGTGGCAAATTTCACCCGATGGGACAAATTCTCCTGGAGTAGCTCTATGTTCTTCAGGCTAAGGTCAAACTGATTACTCAGACCTACCTCTCTACGTTTTACCTCAGTGTTTATTTTTTTAAGTGATACATAAAGGAGGATGTATAATAATAGCTGTTAAAGAGGAATATTAAACACCAACTCTACAAAAAGTCATGGGGAAGAATTTTCACTGTCTAAGGTTGCATCCTAAGCTAGGCTCAGCTGCTGGAGCCGCACAGCAGAAAGGTGTTGTGTTAATTAATTTAGGAACATTTGTTGAAAGATTTTTAAGTCCTGGTTTTGGTTGGATTGTTCAGTGCTCAAAATGGTATGTGCTTCTTGAATAAGCTCTCTCCACTGATCTGGTGGTCCTTTCAGGTGTTAAACTCTATGAATCCTTTATTTACATATTCACTCCCTCCCCAAATTATTCTGTTCTTATACCACAACCACAGCCCTAGAATCTAGGCACTTTCAAAATGCCTGTGAGCCTAGAAATTACAATGATGCAATCCAACACTGCAGTATTATTTAGAGTAGATGGTAACCTTCCATTCTGTGCAGTTTCTTCAGATGAACCAGAGGACCTGAAGATTAATCCAGGTTAGCAATGGTAAAGTTAGAAGAAGTATCAAGGCACCTATGATGTGTTCAGCCCTTCCTAAATGAGATAAGGTCTTTGTACAAGACTCACTGTCTTGCAGTAGCCTTTCTCAGCAAGACCAGGCATTGTGGTACTTCCATCTCAGCTTCAACACCATGCTCTTCAGCCTACTCCAGCTGTCGATATGACTTGGCCCTCTGGACTTAAGAGCGTTCAACCCTTTCTGTGGTAATGGAATCCTTCAGACAAAGTCCAACAACAGCATAAAACCAAAGAATCTTTGGCCCAGCTGAACTCAGCATCCAGCCCTCTTCCTTACAGGAAGGCCCTAGCTTTAACAGCCTGTCTCAACACCCACCAACAGGTACCTGGGCTCTGGTCCACTCAACAATCCAACCCAGATTCACCCTTCTACAAAGAGCTCTGGCTGGCAGTTCCTAGCCCTCAACTAGGCTTCTTGCTCCCAGGTAACAGCAGCTTGTCCACTCTCCTCCCCAGTCACCCCTCAGCTGTAGGGCTTTCCTCCTCAGTCCCTAAACCTCTGACTGCCAGAAGCTGGGACTGCTGACAGGTGATGGATCACTCAATAGTAGGCCTGTTCTGTTCTTTCCCTCTGAAGCATTTGGCACTGGCCACTATTGGAAGACAGGATACTGGGCTAGATAGATCATTGGTCTGACTTATCATAGCAGTTCTTATATTCTTGTGTAGATAAGGAGAAGTGTCAAGTTACTAATTCAGAAGTGGCTATTCAAATGTAATGTTAGTTTGTGAAGGACTATGCTAATGCCTAACATGAATTAGATATCTCCAGAAGCTTGAGTGAGCTCTCACTGATAGAGTTTGTGCAGTTAGCAAAAGTGTTTGCTCTTCTTTCTCGCAAACATGACTGTACTTGTTGATTATTTGGCACAGCTTCCAGTGTTGCTAATTCTTGTGACTTTATTGGAAGTCTGACAATATTTGGTGGCTTATTTAAAGACCCAGCTCCTGGAGTCATTACTAGAGCTGGGTGGGAATTTTCTGACAAAACAGGTTTTCACTGGAAATGATGATGTATTGAAACCAAAATGTTTTCATGAAAAATTATCAGTTTTGATTAAATTCTGATGGAACCCTGCCTGGTTTCGCGTAGCTTGCCTGACAGACTGCTGGAGACTGGACTTCCAGGGGCTGTGGCTCTGGGGCAGGCCTGCCATGCAAACTTATTTGGGGTTGGGGCTCTCAAGCACCCTGTCACAGACCCGGGAGCCTGGAAGCCCTGGCTTTCAAGCTTCAAGTTCCTGGATCAGCTGTGGTTCCCAGGACTTCTAAGCTCTCAACTCCATCAGTCCACTAGGGCTTTATAGGAACTGTGCCAGGAGCCTTGAAGTGTGGGCCCCAGGCTCAATATCATTTAGAAACTTTCAAAATTATTATTTTTTATTTTCCCTTCCACCGAATATTCCAAAATTTCTCCTTTGAGTTAGTACATTCCAAGGCCAGAGGGGACCAAAGTGATCCTCTAGTCTGACCTGTTCAGAAATTGCACCCTTTTTGTTTTATTTTCTTGCAAAACAAACATTCCAACTTTGGACCAGGTCTAGTTCTAACAACTCCAGTTACACTTAAAAAAAAAGGTATCTAGCCCTCCTGCTTTTTTAAAGAAAATGAAAAATGTGAATCCTGAAAGCAAATAAAAAGCACCCAGAATTAGTTGGTTTTTTTTGAAACTTCATATATATTTTAAGCCAATCACATGACTTGGGGGCCAAATGGAGGGGAAAAGGTTTGGTTTCATAGTGGTGAAGTCCAAGACCATCTTCACTGGTTCTGCACCAAATGAATGAGGACTGGTGTCTCAGATGGGGGAAAAGATGCTCTTATGTTGTAAGTTGTAGCCCTGTTTTTTATTATTTCTTCCTCACTGGGATCTTGGAGTGCAGCCACAACACAATCAGGTCCCATGGCACTAGGCATGGTATAAAATACATGACCCCAGAGACTGTCCTTGCCCTGAAGAGCTTACAGTTTGAAAATTAAACTGAGAAAGGGAGCAGGATAAACCAAAGTGGTCAGGGCAATGAGAAGCCAAGTCTTACTAATTCCCCTGAGACATTTAACTTTGAAATAGCAACACTTCACTAGTGAATAGATTTTGAAAAATTTTAGGGGATGATCTACACAGTCAGAGTACTGTTTTAATTATACTTGGTTTAAAAACACTGGTCTACAGTTTTTGAGAAGTCGTCTGCTTCAGAGATAAAATGTGCTATTTATTATGTATTTTGATGTGCTGAATTCAAATATGACAATTAAAACAACTGATTGGCTACTGTTTCTAAGATATTTAAGTTTTTACATTTTATGTCTATGTATATTGTGTAGATAGTAGAGTTTTAATCATAAATTGTAAATCTAGGTCTTTTCATGGGTTTATGGTTGCTTTACATGATAATATTTCACCTGTCCTGTTTATGTAACACTTTAAAAATCAGCAAAAGGGTTATATAAATAAAATGTATTATGAAACAAAAGGCAAAAAACTATTATGTACATAGTTTAGTCCTATTCAGTGTCTACTCGGCGCTTCTTGGCTTGTCTCTTGTATTCATTAAATGGAGCATCTCTTGTCACTGTCCAGCAATAGTCTGCAAGCATTGATGGGCTCCATTTGCCCTGATAGCGTTTCTCCATTGTTGCAATGTCCTGGTGAAATCGCTCGCCGTGCTCGTTGCTCACTGCTCCGCAGTTCGGTGGAAAAAAATCTAGATGAGAGTGCAAAAAATGTATCTTTAGTGACATGTTGCAACCAAGGCTTTTGTATGCCTTGAGGAGGTTTTCCACCAACAACCTGTAGTTGTCTGCCTTGTTGTTTCCGAGAAAATTTATTGCCACTAACTGGAAGGCTTTCCATGCCGTCTTTTCCTTGCCACGCAGTGCATGGTCAAATGCATCATCTCGAAGAAGTTCACGAATCTGAGGACCAACAAAGACACCTTCCTTTATCTTAGCTTCACTTAACCTTGGAAATTTTCCACGGAGGTACTTGAAAGCTGCTTGTGTTTTGTCAATGGCCTTGACAAAGTTCTTCATCAGACCCAGCTTGATGTGTAAGGGTGGTAACAAAATCTTCCTTGATTCAACAAGTGGTGGATGCTGAACACTTTTCCTCCCAGGCTCCAATGACTGTCGGAGTGGCCAATCTTTCTTGATGTAGTGGGAATCTCTTGCACGACTATCCCATTCGCAGAGAAAACAGCAGTACTTTGTGTATCCAGTCTGCAGACCAAGCAAGAGAGCAACAACCTTCAAATCGCCACAAAGCTGCCACTGATGTTGGTCATAGTTTATGCACCTCAAAAGTTGTTTCATGTTGTCATAGGTTTCCTTCATATGGACTGCATGACCAACTGGAATTGATGGCAAAACATTGCCATTATGCAGTAAAACAGCTTTAAGACTCGTCTTCGATGAATCAATGAACAGTCTCCACTCATTTGGATCATGAACGATGTTGAGGGCTGCCATCACACCATCGATGTTGTTGCAGGCTACAAGATCACCTTCCATGAAGAAGAATGGGACAAGATCCTTTTGACGGTCACGGAACATGGAAACCCTAACATCACCTGCCAGGAGATTCCACTGCTGTAGTCTGGAGCCCAACAGCTCTGCCTTACTCTTGGGTAGTTCCAAATCCCTGACAAGGTCATTCAGTTCACCTTGTGTTATGAGGTGTGGTTCAGAGGAGGAGGATGGGAGAAAATGTGGGTCCTGTGACATTGATGGTTCAGGACCAGAAGTTTCATCCTCTTCCTCTTCCTCGTCTGACTCAAGTGAGAATGATTCTGGTGCATCAGGAACCGGCAGTCCTTCTCCGTGGGGTACTGGGCGTATAGCTGATGGAATGTTTGGATAATGCACAGTCCACTTTTTCTTCTTTGACACACCTTTCCCAACTGGAGGCACCATGCAGAAGTAACAATTGCTGGTATGATCTGTTGGCTCTCTCCAAATCATTGGCACTGCAAAAGGCATAGATTTCCTTTTCCTGTTCAACCACTGGCGAAGATTTGTTGCACAAATGTTGCAGCATATGTGTGGGGCCCACCTCTTGTCCTGATCTCCAATTTTGCAGCCAAAATCAAGGTGATAGGCTTTCTCAACCCTAGTGGTTATACTGCGCTATTGTGATGCAAAAGTCACTTCACCACAAACATAGCAGAAGTTATCTGCACTGTTCACACAAGTACGAGGCATCTCTGATCACTTTGGCTAAACAGAAATGTGTCCCTTTGCAAAATCAAACACTGACAAATAAGAGAGCACGACACTGTATGATTTCTAGAGCTGATATAGGGCAATTTGTTCAGCAGAGTGATGTAAGCTTCGTTATGATTGCATCATCCATGACTTCTAGGAATAACATGATGCAATTCATATCATGTATGATGCAATACCAGCTTCAGATTGCATCATTCATTGTTTTGCCTAAAAAGCAAGTACTGTCCAAACCCAGTCATAGATTTATTCATAGATCCAGTCAAAGATGTATTTTAATCATTTCTGGTTTAAATTGAGATCCCTTCCCTTTATAACTCACTTATCCTCCGCCATTCCCAAGTCAAGGGTCGTATATACTGACCCAATAAAACTTGAAAACTAGAGCCAATCAACAATTTTAAGCATCATTTTCGTTCTCAGTGACCCAGAATTAGTAAAGTTTGACTACATTTATTTCAGAAGCATTTTGGCTGTAGAGCAGTGAAACCTGTAATGTATCAGAATAAGGTTTAAATACTTTTAGTCCTATAGTGACACTCACAGTGTTCTATATCTTACAATTTTCCAGAAGCTGCCAGAACCTCACTGAAAGTAGCAGTTTATCTGTCGCTAGGCCTTGCATTCAGTATAGATTCACTAAATACAATTATTTGGACCCAACTGTGCCTGCGTGGTTCCTTCATATAACCTTTGTTGTGCAAAAAGCAAGAGATGTAATGAAACCAATAGTTAAATCAGCATAAGCTCCTAACGTGGATGCAATTAAACCAATGTGAAAGAGTTAAGGTATAAACACGTTTATATCTGTATAGCTGCACCCACACTAGGAGTTGCACCAATTTAAAATATATCAGTTTCTAAATAAAATTACTGGTATTAGGGCTAGCTGGAAAACAAGACTTGTTTTTCATGAAAAAACCTGAGATTTCTGAAATTGTTTTCATTCTGATGCAGAATAAAGAGGCCTAATTTTTTTTGTGAAAAACAAAATGAGATAGAGACATTGGCAAGCTAGCCAGTAGCTTCTATATCCTGGTGGTCAGGGCATTCATCTGAGATGTAGAAAGCTCAGATTCAAGTCCCTACTCTACTTGATTCAGGAAGGGGGGAGACTGAACCAAAATAGTCTTTCCTGGTTTCACAGTAAATAAGAGTGCACTATTTCTTCCTCTTCCAATGTATTCAGAGAATCAGGCTCCTCCTTCCTCCATGTTTTAGGCCAATCCATTTCTGCAACAACTGCATCCTATGGTATTTCCTGGATCATTAGACTCTTTTGATATTTCATTTGAGGCTTTTTCCATTCTTGTAACATATCTGAACATCAGATATCCTCTTTCAGTTTTTTTTTCCTGGCATAGCTGTCACATATGTCACTGGTCCAGCTGTCCTCAGGATTTCATGAAGGCCTGGCCATTTGACCAGTGATTTGCTTTCCTGAGATGGTAATGGGAGTAACACTTTTTGTCCTGCTGCAAATCCCTTGTTTTTGCTTTTCAATTGTATTGTATCTTCTGCTTTTGCTGGACCTACCTTGAGTTTTGGTGGACTAGTTCTCTCTTGATCCAAGTCCTTCTCTGGAATTCGTTGATTATGGACTAGTGTCTGAGAGCTTCTGGTATCCAATAATGCTTTTACTAACTTGCCATCAAGGTAATGAAACACATTTGCTTACCCTCCCTCTGAGGAGAGCCCTCCTCCCAGGGTATATAACATAGTGGTGGGTGGGGGCCCCTTCCCTTCAGTCCCCACCAGACCACGGTTTGGGTTGCTTTCATTCTCTGGCACTCACAGCATCCTTCCTCTGCTCAGGATATAACAGAGTGTCTCCAAACAAAAAAAGGTTCTTTCCTGGCTCCCTGAGGACAGGGAAGATCAAACTAAAGAAAGGAAATGTAGGTGCTCAGTCTCTTGGGCAGTACCTAGGTCACCCCTTTGGGGCCTGGCTTGTCTGTAGGTTTTTGACTATCCTGATCAAGGTTAAAGTCTGTCCTTAGACCCATCTAACCCTGCAACCAGCTGTCTCTGAGCCACAGCAGTCTTATCCCTAGTTGCCACCCTTTCTGTGGCAGGCTTTCCCTTTCTAAGCTTCCTTCTGCCAGCCAACGCAAGCCCTCAAGGTGTGTTTGGTTAGTGCTGGCTGAGCCCAGAAGACCTCTTGCTTCCTCCTTAATAAGGTGAGGATGTGCCCCCTCACAAACGTAGGTTAAGCAACCTTCAATTTCTTAGTGGGACGACCTGGGGCTTTGTGTCCCACCTGACTACAGTAAGAGCATCTTTTCCCTTCTCTACTGATTTTGTCATTTTCAGTTCACCCATAAATGTTTCACCCACTTTTTCTTTGGTCCACCGCTAGCCCATAGTCTTAGTTCCCTTATTCAGTCCCAAAGTCTGAAGAGGAACTGAAAAATTCATAAGTGGTGGTGTTGCTTGGTGGATTTCCAAAGATGTCTCTGCCAACAACTGCACATCTGTGCTGGACTGTGGCTGTTGCTCTTCACGTACTGACTGCCTTCCCCAGCATGGTCAGGAACTGTTTCTGGATCAGTTTATTGAGGATCTCTACTTGATTCTGAGCAGGGACTTGAATCTGGATCTCCCACAAGCCAGGTAAATGCCCAAACCGCTGGCTCCTGAGAAACAAATACATTTCCACAAAAAGTTTTCGTTTGGATGAATAGGCCTTTTCTGATGAAAAAATGTTCCATTAAATAATTCCTGACCCACTCTCATTGGTACAAAAATTGTGTTTAGACAAACCCTCAGTTACTTAACTAGTCAACTATACCTTAAATTCCTGTGTGTATCTGGCTGGTTTTCCAAGGCCACAGCTGCTACCAGAACTCACTCCATACTAATTCAATGGTGGTTTCATTTCAAGAATACCTTGATCATGCAATGTTGGTGATAGCCGATTGCAAACTATTCTATTCTCTTTCCTCTCATTATCATCTTGCTTCGGACATCCATATTCACTCCCAAACACACTAACCTAATTTTATATATAGATAGGGGGCAGAGAGCACTTCTGGTACAAATATGCTTGTTCAGATGCAAATATGCCATGCGAACTTAACACTAGATATTCATGAAAGCAAAAATCAACATGAGGGTTTGTGTAAAAGTTAATGAAAGAGGATAGGAATTTAGTCAGACTGAAAGACAGTTTTTGCATTTCAAGGAGTTTCTCCATGAATCCATTCTCCCCACTATTTACCCACTCTTAGTATTTCCTTTTTCTCTTTTTATATATTAAACTAATCAGTCTAATTGCTATTTAAATAAAGAGATGTGTATCCTTTTAATTCCTAATCCTACTCACTTCAAATCCTGTTTCCAGCTATGGAATGATGAACAGAGAAATGCTGAGTATGTTTGAAGTTGTTCTAACATTCTTTCCCCCTTTATAAGAAAAGTTATGTTTACCAGTAGCTTTAACTTTTGCGGACGTACAAAGGGATCAGCATGTCAGTAGAAGACTTATAGCCGGTCCAAACAGTATCAACGACATTAGCATCCTACTATTGACAGAGCCTTAGAGTTTAACACTAAAGATAGCACATGCATGCTTCATGGAAGTAGCACTACTGAAATATAAACAAAACCCCTTCATCCAGACATTTTTGGTTATGTTTACAGATTAAATCTCAGGATGTGTATATTAGATGTTCTTGTTTCAGGATATTAATGGCAAAATGAACCTGTTTTTGATGTTTAAGTCACATTAATGTCTGATGGACTGTTAAAATGTTAAAAGGGTACATCAGACATGCTGTAGTATGTGACATATGTTAGTCATACCATACTAGCTAGGAATTTGGATTTGTTTATAATGAACATAAATTGACTAAATTTAAATCCCCAACGGTTAAATCATATTAAGTTACATTTCCTCTGAAAGACAGTCTTGAAAAATTAAATGATACATGAAGAGTAGCTGTATTATAATTTCAAAGTAGTATGTAAAATATAATCTGGTTACTGATCCATGTGGATTTGTATTTTCTATACACAATAATAGGATGACATTAGAACACTCAAAATGTAACTTCGTCCTCTTCAAGAAACTTGAAGTGCCAGTCTTCTTAACCCTTTCATGCCATTTTGGGACTAGTAATAAATAATTAGGTTTCAGAGTGGTAGCTGTGTTAGTCTGTATCAGCAAAAAGAATGAGGAGTCCTTGTGGCACCTTAGAAACTAACACATTTATTTGAGCAGAAGCTTTCGTGGGCTACAGCCCACTTCATCGGATGTATGCAGTGGAAAATACAGTAAGAAGATATATATACACAGAGGACATGAAAAAAATGGGTGTTGCCATACTAACTATAATGAGAGTAATCAGTTTTAGCCCATGAAAGCTTATGCTCAAATAAATTTGTTAGTCTCTAAAGTGCCACAAGGACTCCTCGTTCTTTTTAATAAATAATTAGAATCAACAATAGTTTTAATCCTGTATGTGCACACACACATCCATGACTCTCAAGGGTGCCATTAAACACTTAGTATTACAATTATTAGAAAACAACAAATATTCACTAAACTGAAGTCTACAGAAGAAAGAAATGCAGGGAGTATTAAAGGGAGGAAGAAAACAGGGAAAGGTTCTGTTGAAGGATCTAGTACCGAGACGGCAGCCTATCATACTGACCAATAATGTCTTACTGTTTCCTTGTTACCTTCTTCCACACCCTTCCCTCGTTTGCCTGTATCCATGTGTTGTCTCTTGTCTTATACTTAGATTGTAACTCTTTGTTCTGTGTTTGTACAGCACCTCGCACAGTGGGGTCCTGGTCCATGATTATGACTCCTAGGTATATTTAATAATAATAATAAAGGTTGAAAATTATCTGATTAAAAAAAAAAACCACACCTTTGAAAAAGGTAATTTTAAGGTGTTTCTAGGAAGGGATGACCAAGACAGCTCTCAAGGGGCAGGGAGTCCCACACATTAGAGCTACTGTAGTAAAGGGATTGTAACTTGCTCTGCGAAGGCCCTGATTCTACATTCAGGTCTGCACAGAGAGACAACAGTAGAGTCTTATCAAAGTCAATGGCCTTCACCATGGGTCCAGGAGTCCAACCTACATGGATCCAAACACAAGAACATGACCTAAGATCCAAAGTTGGGATCAGTAAGAAGTAGGTCATGTCTAGGCACATGGAGGGGATCCTGAGCTCAGTTCTTAACTGTGTCTAAGTTAAAGCTGTGCCCAGTGGAGAAGAGGGCTCACAGAGAGCCCTTCCCAGCTCCCTGAACCTCAGCTGCCCTGTTCTGGTGCAAGCAAAACCTGCAGGGACAAGCATTATTTTATGCCACTGATATAAACTCTTACACCGGTAAGGCTCAGGCATAGTGGAGCCTTGTTCTGCCACACCCCATGCCTTTCTCTACATGGAGACATCCCTGCCCTATGCCAGGCAGTGCAACTACAGGTCGTGGATACAGCAAAGCCAACTCTGCTAACTCGATACCAGGCAGAGATTCCCCCTACATAGAAGGAATATTCCAGGTGGATTCAGAGAGGAAAGTAAGCCAGTATGCCCCAGTACGGCATACCAGCGAGAGCCGGTGCACCGTACCGGGGAGGATCAGCTTCCCCTGGTGGAAATTTAAAGGGCCTGGGATTCCCAGCAGTGGCTGGAGCCCCGGGCCCTTTAAATTGCCGCCAGAGCCCTGCTGCCCGAGCCCTGGGGTAGCGGTGGCAGGGCTCTGGCAGCTATTTAAAGGATCTGGGGCTGCGGCAGCCGCTACTGCCCCAGCCCTTAAAATAGCCGCCGGAGCCCCGCTGCCGCCTCCTCAGGGCTCCGGCAGCAGGGCTCTGGGGATGATTTAAAGGGTCCAGGGCTCCAGTAGCCGCTACCACCCCTGGCCCTTTAAATCGTCCCCAGAGCCTGCCGGAGCCCTGGGGTAGCAGCGGCGGGGCTCAGGCAGCGATTTAAAGGGCTAAGGGCTCAGCCGCCGCTACCGCCCCAAGCCCTTTAACTTGCTGCCGGAGCACCGCCGCCACTACCCCAGGGCTCCGGCAGCAGGGCTCCGGGGACGAGTTAAAGGGCCTGGAGTGGTAGCAGCAGCCGGAGCCTGGGCCCTTTAAATCACCGCCCAAGCCCCTGGCTGCCGCTGCTACCCTGGGGCTCTGGCAGCGGGGCTCGGGTGGTGATTGAAAGGGCTCGGGGCTCCCACTGTTACTACCCTCCGGGGCCCTTTAAATCGCCACCTGAGCCCCGCTGCTGGAGCCCTGGGGTAGTGGCGGCGGGGCTCTGGCGGTGATTTAAAGGGTCAGGGGCTCCCGGCTGCCGCTACTGCAGCAGAGCCCCGGGCCCTTTAAAGCTCTGCCTGAGGCCCGGGCCCCCTCCAATGGTGATTTAAAGGGCCCGGGGCTCCAGCTGCTGGAGCTCCTCTGCAGCTGGTAGCTCCGGGGGTGATTTAAAGGGCCCGGGGCTCCCAGCTGCTGCTACCACAGCCCCAGCCCTGGGCCCTTTAAATCCTGATTTAAAGTGCCTGGGGATTTAAAGGCCCTGCCTCTTCTGGTAGAGGCCACGTCTCTACCGGTAGAGGCCCCGTCCCCTCATAAGGACTCCGGAGTACCGGTAAGTCCTATAAGTTACTTTCACCCCTGGGTGGATTCTCATGTTCACTTTGCATTGTGTAATAAACAATTAGCTGTGAAGCAGTGTGAAGTTTGCTCAGTGGACTAAAGAATCTGGCCCCTTGAATCTCATTTATATTTTCATGCACAATTGCACAACACTATTAACTATTAAATGCATCTGCCCTGATACCTCAGAATGCATAGCTCTATACATGCTACTTATGTAGTCTTCCATTCAGTTTCTAATACCATGCCCATCACATGGCATCCCAGGACCTCCGTGGTATTTAAATGCTCAGAAGTTTTAATGATGAAAACCAACAATGCAGTAACCAACAATTGGAGGCAGTAACATCCCATTCCATTCTCTGTATCCCTTTACATTTTACAAGGTACTGCACAAAAGACATAAACAATTAATCCTCAACATCTCTGGGAGGAAGTTATAGTAAGTATTAATATTCCCATTTTACAGATGGGGAAACAAACTTCAAGTTTTAGTAAAAGTAAAAGTCTTATTGCTCCCGAGAGAAGGTTTATTTAGAAACTTGCTAACAGGACATTCCTGGCACACTTTTGGTGTTCTATCTATGATTAGTAGAACTGCACGCTAAATGGAATGTGTGTAACAAAGGATTTCATTTTTTTTTTGTTCTGCTCAGAAATGAAACCCAAAAGTTTCAAAATCTTCTGTTGAAGAAATTTCTTATTTTTTCTTAATTGAAATGTTTACAAAATTGAAAAGTTACATTTTGATTTTGACTTTATTTTATATTTTAATGTAATACAAAAATTCAAGAAAAAAAGTCACTTTGAAATGAAAAAACAATCAACGTTTCATTCTGAAAAATAAAATGGAATGTTTCAACACTGTTGGAACTCCCCCCTCCCTTTTCTCCAAAATGAAGTTTCTGTGAAATCAACACAATTTTGTGAAGCGTTTCTGTTTCAATGGAACTGGATTCTCCAATAAAATGTAGTTCTGTTGAAGTTTTTCTGACCAGCTCTAATGATCCTAAGAATTAATGATGAAGTTATATGTGCCTGCATGTGTCACTAGTGACCTGTAAGCTAATATTTCTAGTCACATTTGTCTCAGGCATTGACATACAAATAGTTTGCTTTTTTTTTTTTAATTTGCAGCAATTGAAACTCTATGGTAAGAATGTCAATAAGAATAGGACTGCCAACATCTGCACATCAAAGTTGCCACAACAATCTGAACATTAGATCAATAGCATCAAAATACAGGTCTGTAGCGGGGCAGTCACCCCGCTCTGGCTCAGCAAGGGTTAAAAGCCAGCCCTTGGCCAAGGCTGGAGCTGAGAGACAATAGAAAAGGCTGAGAGGCAGCCAATCAAGGCCAGGCTGGGCTCTATAAAAGGTCTGCAGGGCCAGAAGGCAAGGAATCTCTCTCTAGCTGTGGAGAGAGAAGGACCTGGCTGCCTGGGAGCTCAGGGTACCGGGAGCAGAGCAGTGCTGGGGAAAGGCAAGAGGAGCTGGGGAGCTCCAGCCTGGCAAATCTCCAGGCTGCAGGCCTTGCTAAAGGCCAAAGCAGGTACTGGGGTTGCAGAAGTGCTGCCCCGGGTTAGGCAGAGGCAGCTGGTCCAACCCCCTTGCCAATGATGAGTGGCCTTTACAGACCACAGTTTGTCCCAGTGAGAGGGGGCTAGATGACAACTGGCAGTAGCCACTGAGGCAAGGTGTGTGTAGAGGGTTGGGGGTTCCCCTGGGAGGGGAGACCCAGAGTGTGGGGGTACTGCAGTGGGCAGAACCCCAGGGTAAGGGGCGCTGGGGTCCGGGAGGGACACGGGGGCCTGAGGCAGGCGAGACACTGGCCAGCAGAGGGCGCTTCACAGCTGGAGTTGAGCTAATTCCCAGGACGACCAGCAGGAGGCGCTGCGATTGGTGAGTCTCATGCTGCTACAAGGTCAAATAACAGCTAGGTCTAGATGCTTCAGAATTTGCAGTGCTGGAAGGGTTTCTATAAGGCTATGAGATAGAACTTCCCTGACCCCTCTTCCCTGCCTCTCCTCTTTCCCTCCAACAACTTTTAAATAAGCAACCTTTTCCTTTAAACTGCATTTCAAGGAAGAAACTGGGTAAATAAATACATTTGAAATTAAGCTTGAAATCATAAACTTAGCGTTCTGCGTGCAATATCATGGCCTAGATCCTGTAATGAGATGCCCCTCTGCGTACATGAAGCTCTACAGATTTCATTGGTGGTCTGCCTGCACCTGATTGCAGGAGTAGGGCCTAAGAACATACTTAGTTCTATATGGACCTAAAGGTAGCTCAAAGAAAGAAAGAAAAAAAGGCAGGATTAACCAAGAATAGCAAAGCAAAGTATATGCCAAGTTTCCAAACAAATCCAGGACTGGTATTAGAAAATAGACAAAACACAGTATAACCTTTTCCTTGATGTGCTTACAGTTGTTTAACTGCTCTCAGGTCACGAGCTAATGTGCTAGAGAGAGGTTAACTTCAGTGCACAGAGAGATCGTTTCAGAAACAGGTTTCAAAAATTCTAAATGTGCACCGTCCAAGCTGTCTCCAAACCTACGACATTCAAGTGAGTGCATTTTAAGTCTTTGTGATTTAAATGAAGTGGTGATTCCCTCCAAAATCATGGGATGTTTGGATTCAGGATTCATTTTGTCAAACTCTGAATAGAGTGCTAGGAATAGAGGTAAAATAACACACAGGCTCTATATACACTGGTATTTTTTCAGGACATCTCCTGGGAGCTCTCCTATCAGTGCCATTCGACCAGTAGTAGTAATAGAAACACGAGTGAAAACTTAAGACAGGTGTTTATACCACCAGGTCATCTAATTCTGCTCAGAGCTGATCTAGATTACACAGCAGTAGAAATGTCTGTGCCACTAGTGCTTCCATCATTGATTGCACTGATCAAGCTACATTTTTGGTAGGCAATAATGGGAGATTTTTTGAAAAATCACTAGTGTAGTCAAACCTACAGAGTTTTAGATAAGATGCCTTTCCTATGTGTTCTCTCCATACATGCACTAAACTCCCCATGATGTTACCTACACTATGTGTAGAGGTGAATAGACCTGAATACAAAGAATTTCTGATTTTGATACAAAATCTGCCCCAGGTTTTATCAGGACTCCTACTACGAAGAACAGCCATTTTAAGATCAAGTCCTTTCAAAGTGTTTTCCCCAAAAAGGAACAACATAATCCACTATTTGTTAAGACCAGTCCTTTGAATAGAACTGGATTTAAACATAAATGGTTGTCAAATCACTCTGAGTCATACTGTATACGGGGATACAGTGGAAAATTTGTCTTTAAATAAAACTGAGTAGAATATAGAAACTGTGGATCTCAAATTTGTCTTCAGGGTAAACAGCAGTTCATAAGATTGCTACTTTTTTGTGACATAGCTTTTATGGGGGTAGAGCCAAAATATTAAGCTCATTACTTCCAGATGCAAAGGTTGGACAAGACAAAAATCCTTGGCATTAGAACCATGGACAGAGTGGTGTGATATGAACATGACATATTGAAGTAATCTAGATAGAAGATATGACATTAGCCAAGGTTGTCAGATGGATACTCTTTAAAACGTTCTATGGTTTGTAACAAGGTATTGTGTATCCCCTGAAGCAACTCCAGCTTGAAATCCTGGAAAGACTGTGAGGAAAATTGTGATTATTTTGCTTAAGTTACTAGAGTTCATTTTATATATATTAAGAGCTTGGCATTGTTTGCCTGCAAGAAATTTTAGGCCAGCAATTTATACTGTACTAGTAACGTACATCATGCTAGCAGCTCTTAAATGACTCCAGGTGCTCATTTGTAACTCAGGATCTTGTGTGCTCTTTTATTCATGGGATATACTGATAATAGTGCAGTGCCTCAAATGAGTCTCAAATATATTTAATAAATCAAACTTCTGCCTACAGAGATGACCGTGCATGAAATCCTTAACATTACACTGTAGGATTTTTCCACCAGGGGGCATGTAAAGCCCACAAGATTAATCATTATACACAGTATAGTTTAATCTGGATGTTATGCCAATGGAAAATGCTCAGGGCACTCTTAGAGTTAGAATACCCATTGTAGATATTCAAAATGCAAACTTTGGCCATATTATTTAAGGGGGGAAATGGGACGAAGGGAAAGCTTTCTAAGCACTGCATGAGGGGTGGGATTTGGATCCCTTTTTCTTAACCTTTTTATCCACTCTGTTTGTAACGGAACATTACATCTGCTGTACGGCTCAAATCTGCCATTCTTATACCTGAAAGTCTCCCATTTATTTCTATGGGACATTTGCACACAATGGCTGAAGGTGCAGCCTCAAAATGCCCTGTATTAAGCGAATGAGAGCAACTCCTCTGGTGCCAACAAGTATAAACGGGGACAGAATTTGGCCTTTTGGGTTGAATATGCAAAATATAACATTAACATGAGATGCAGCATGCATGTGAATTTTGGTTTAAAGTATAGAATAAGTACTGTGTGGCATTAGTTGTAGCACTTGTATTTGTTTTATACTTGTACTTCTCTCTGTTTGTATTACATCTTTCACTCATAGGCTGGTGTTAGCCATAGTATGGTGATTAAGTCTCAGTATCGCAATGTTCAGAAATAACACTTGTATTGCATATGGCAGGGACCGATGAGAATAGACAGAAGCATTAGATTTCTTCAGGTGACTGCAACTTCCTTATGACCTTCGTAGCCTCACTGTCTCATCCAACCCAAGGCTCTAATGGGCCAATGAAATTCCATGACCTAAATCCACAGGAGATCAGGAATTCATGGACCAATGCCCAATTCACAGGCAAGGACTTCAGTCCTTCTCCTAATCTATGTGGGATTAGGGGACACAGTCCCTCCTTCTGCCCATATAATTCTACAACCACTGAGCGAAGCTAACCTTGCTGCCAGGACAAGCCACCAGACACACTTCTGGCCTTGCTCTTAGCTGGGATACCTCAAATTTTGCAACTATTTCTGGATCCAAGACAGTACATGCAGATTGAAAACATCAGTTCCCACATCTGAGAGGTGTGCGTCGTTCAGATAGATGCGTCTAGGGTGATCACAGGTAGCACTCTCCTGCTTCAGTGCATGGCCCCCAGTGAAATGCATAAGTGTCGTTGTGCCAGATCTTAAAAAGGAATTCACGTGCCTCAAGATGATGATCGGTGTTTAGTGGAATCTACAAAAGGACCTAAGTGAGTTAGGTGCCTAACTCTCATTGATTTCCCTGTGCCTGATCTGCAACCTCCGGTGCCCAAGCACCTCTCCAAATTCATTGCTCTATCAGCTCAGGTCACGCCAGCTCAGTGGATGGGGAAACTACTGCCTCAGTCCAGTCCAGTACTGCTTCACTGAGATAAGCAGCTCAGTGTCAAATTGCCGTGTTGTTTGGCCTTGGACTCTCAAAAACACACCAGTAGCTTACTAATGCACATCTTGGAGGGGCTTGTTGCTATTTAGAGTATGTCCCATTCATCTAAAACACTTTTGCAACCTAAGATTTTATTTTTTATTTTGGGTGGGGGGGGGAGCAAAAGGGTTATGATGGTTGATGACATTGTAATCCTCTCATCATAGGAAATTGTCCATCAGCAACTGCATAACTTATTGGTCTGCTGGTAAGACTGACTAACAAATTAGTCTCTGCACATTTTCATCCAGGCAAGATAATGGAGCAGCTGATATGGGACTTAATTAATAAAGAATTCAAGGAGGATAATATAATTAATGCCAATCAGCATTGGTTTATAGAAAATAGAGCCTGTCAGACTAACTTAGTATCTTTTTTTGATGAGATTACAAGTTTGGTCAATAAAGGTAATAGAGCTGATGTAATATAAATACACTTCTGTAAGGCTCCAATGACTGTTTAGTTATACAGTGTGGAACAGCTTCAATGGGAGAGATTGAGAGAACCTCACACCAGAATATCCTGTAGCCCAGTGATTAGCTCACCGGGGAGACCCAAGTTCAAATCTCTGTTGCACATTAGGCAGAGAGGGGAACTGAATACCGGTCTCCTGCATAATCCTGGTGAGTGCCCTAATCACTGGGCTAAAAGTTAGAAGAGAGGCTGCTCCCACTTGCCATCTGAATTCCCACAAAATAAATACCTTTTTTTGAACTGAAACTATGTGGTGAATTAGTGTCAAATTCATGAATACTTTCAGGTTGACTGACACTGCATTTTTCAGTCTCTCTGTTTCTCCGAACAGCTTCACTCAGCTCTAACGCAGAGTGTTCCAAGAGTGCTCTGTAAGAGAGAGGTCTATATAGACACAAACAGTTAATATATAATGTGACAGTAGGTGGTGCTCGAAAACATGCAACGTTGTTAGAGGGTTTTGTAGCGCCAGTAAAAGTTCCAGTTGCTGTGCCTTGCAAATGGCTTCTGCTGAGGAGTTCTTGTCATGGAGCTCTTAACACAAAGAGGAGCAATGGTTCTGGTGCATGGTCTCTGATCCCAAGGATGTCCTTCGGCAGAGCTATCACAGAACTGGGGCTCTGCATTTCAGAGGGGGAGTATTGGTATGTGGGGGGAAAGCAGAACAGAGAAGTAGCTACCATATACAATATACCAGGCTCCCATAGAGGTCCCTGGTGAGGGCCCAGCATTAACTTCTCCACTGTATAATTGGCTGTGATCTGAGCACACCAGAAGCTTAACTGTGTCAAGTTATGCAGGAGGTCAGACAGGATGATCATAATGACCCCTTCTGATTTTTAAAATCTAGTTATCTTTCACCCAGGAAGACAAGGCGTACCAGCACCCTCTACTTCTGTGGAAAGCCCTGACTGAAGGACAATCAGCTATGTTGGACAGAGTGATTGGTGAGAGAAACCATTTTAAACAAAGGCTGTACCTTGCTAGATTATGTTTTAGATTTTTAGATGTATGTTTTTCACTTTTATTTGCTTGTAACCATCTCTACCTTTATTTTTTTTCCTTGACATCATTTAACCTATGTCGTGTTGTTAATAAACTTGTTTTATTTTAATCCAAAAGAACCCAGTGCTGTATTTGAATGGAAGTGATTGCCTGGAGTTAACAATGTGGCAAGCTGCTAGGTAGCAACTCTTTAGAAGAGCAAACAAACCATATTACTCCTCTGAATGGTCCAGGAGAAGGCTGGACATTGCAGAGTGCTTGGTTTTGGGAAATGTGCTGGAGTCATTTGACTGGTAGTACCCAAGGTTGGTGGACACCAGAGTGTGGCTGGGGTGTAACAGGCAGGCTGCTAGAATCACAGCAAATATTCAGGGCCATGCTTGTCTGCTGGCTGTCAGTGAGCCATGGCAGCAGATCATTGAAGGCACCCAGTGCTACAGGGCAGGTGGTCACATGAGCACTCGCTGGTCTGGAGTGCACCCCAGAACGTGACATCCCACTTGTGTCAGTAACCACCAATGATCTCAAACACGTTCCATTTACTGTGACAAGCACAAGCTATAGCTTTGTCCTGGAGATGCTTTCTGCACACAGAAGGCATTAACAATAGGGATGATTTTGTGAGCGGACTGTGCAGATGAGCTATTCCTGCATCTCAAGAATCCAACAAGCTGGATGCCTCCTCTTCTTGGTGTACCAGACACCTTAGGGTCCTGATCACTTGAAATAAACCACATCAAGTGGACATTCCCATGAGACTGGAGTCAGTATTACTATTAGCCATAAACTAAGAAAAGATTGTTACTTACATAGTTACAAAAAGAAATTGTTACTTACATAGTCATAAAGGTAAATGTGAATCCTGTCCAAAGTAGATTCTCTATTATGACTACACTGCAAATTAAGGAATCACTACAACGTATTAAAAAGCTAGAGTGAATATCCGTCCATGGCTTCCCTACCTGCACTAGAGCTTTAGTCCATTACCATATTTACATTTTTTCATGTGTGACTGTAAGCACAATATGAGCTTACAATCTAAACAGATAAGATGGACAAAGGGTGAGTAACAAGAAATATTATCCCTACTTTGGGACACAGGGAACAGAAGAACTAGTACATTTTTCAAAAGAGGCTAAGTGATTTATGAAATGAAGACCCATTTTCAAAACTGAATTAAGCACACCAGAACCATTGACTTTCAATGATACTTCGGCACCTATGTCCCTTAGGAGCTTCTAAACATTTTATCCAAAGTGACTGGCCCAAGGTCATCCAGGAAATATATGGCAGAGCTGGGGAATAAACCCAGATCTGAGTTCCAGTGACAGTCCAGTACCTTAAGCACAAGACCATCATTCTTTATAAGAGGCCATAAATATGTGATTTCTTTTATAGCCAATTTTCTTTCCAATGCCTTAAAAGTATTTTAGTTGCAATCATTAAGCTATTAGCTGTGCACTTTAGCATTCTGTAGGAATCCTTTCATGCCAGAGCTATCTCATAATAGGCATGTATGAGGCTCTAAAGTTACTTTTTCCATATTAACCTTTCATTTACTGATTATATTTTCTCCCAGTCTGCATAGCTCTCTTCCACTCCCGACTGTATGTTTATAATCACCTAAAACCTCTGAGCAATTCCATTAGTTTCTATTCTCCCTCAGATCAAGTTTACACATGTGGGCTGAGTTCCAGGAGAATTTGGGCAGGATTAAAAAATGGAATTGGCTTCAGTGCTTGGTCTGACATTGCTTTAAAATTTCCCTCCCATTTTCTTATCCTTCTGTGCACTGGCAGTCTAGGCTCTGCAGCTGTTTCGCTGCAGCAAGCGCTGGGAGGGAGGAGGGAGAACGCGGCGCGCTCCGGGAAAAGGCATGGCCGGGGTAGGGATTTGGGCAAGGAGTCCAATAGGGGCAGGGAGGGGGCGGGGTTGGGGCGAGGACTTTGGGGAAGGGGTTGGAATGGGGGCGGGGTAGGGGTGGAGTTGGGGCGGGGCTGGGGGCGAGCACCACCAGCACCGGGAAAAGTTGGCACCTATGAGTGGGGATTGTGTTTAAAGTGTCCTAGATGCCATTTGAATCCCCCACTCCAGTGTTTAAAGACAGAAATCTTGGGACACAATTGAGAGTCCCTGTTTCTTCTCAGCAATCACTACAGCTGACATCACTGATCAGTGAGTCTAGGGGGCTGAGACTTAGACCTGGTGTGGGGACAGTGTTTTGGTGAAAGGCAATGCTGAGGAGGCAGGAGCAGTGAGGTTCCCCACTACCCTGTGAAATCACTCAGAGTTGAGATCATTAAGGAGTGGGCTACGTGGAGGACAATCAGAACATGGCATCACAGCTAAAGGCATTGGTTTGGGTGAGAAAACAATGGGAGAGGCATTACTTGACTATGATCTTCCAGGGCCACAAGGTGAACCCATCTGCTCCAGGACTTCGCTGATCTTGGTTGATTATAATCTTAGATAATTATCTATGTGTTGGGTGAAGTGGAAGGAAAAGGGGGAGTAGCATGTTAAGGAGACATTTATCCATTGGACTTTTACACCACTAAGTGGAAAACTGAGGCAAAGGACTACTTGGGAGAGGGGTTACTTATTGTTTGCATGCTATTGCCTCATTGTTGTGTTTTTTCAAATTAATGCTGAGTTCCCCCTCTTCTTAATAAAAGGGTTTTTTTTGTTATACACAGACTCAGTGCGTGCCAGTGGGGGTTTGAGCTGGTTTTGTTTTGTAATATTAAGAGGAACCCCTGAGTATGGAACTCGGCCCTTGTTGCTGCCGACAGCACCTGGCAGAAGGGTTACATATTAATTTTGTTTTGCTTAGCCACTCAATTTCAAAATGCTTTATGTTTGTTTTTTATTCTTTTTCTCGTGTGTATCCCAATCAATAAATCTCCAAACTTCGGCATGCATTTTTGGGTGTGCTTGCCCTGGGACTAAGCAGGTCTGTGTACTCCAAACTCTGAACCATGCTTAACTGTTTAGTGTTGTACACTGACAGGATCACTTTAATACCTTTGACTCTCTGGGCCCACTTATTCTGTCAAAATTAAAACAACAGGTCTGATTTGCAGAAGTGCTGAATTCTTACAGCTAGAGCTGAAGCTGATGGGAGAAATGCTATGCGATGATATGCTCTCTACAATAATAGGTACAAAGGATGAGAAGTAGGTCCCCTAATCCAGTGGGTTGTAGAGGCCAGGGACGGGTTGCAGGGCAAGGGAGGGGCAACCCCATCTCAGGTATCTATGGATAAAATAGGTATGTTCTGATTTTCCCAGATGGTAAAGATTAGCACAATTTTGGAATCAGGAAGGAGGTCTCTCAGCTATTCTTGCACCAAGGCTCTCTGGGGCCTTGCTACACTAATGCCGGCCAGATCACCATTCATGTTCACTGCCCCTCTTGGACAACGCTGAATTCCCTTGCTCTTCACCCCCTACTCCTGGGCCTGCAGAGTTCTGTTCTCCTTGCACTGAGCAGTGCCTCCCAGGCTGCTTTCCCTGGAGTCCAAGTCTTCCTAGCAGGTTCCCTGCCTGCTTTCCCGCCCAGCAACCTTGCTGCTTCCTGCTGACCCTTCCTCAGGGCCTCCCACAGGAGCCTAACCTGCTCCCTCTAATTTCTGTCACAGCTTCCTCTTCACTGGGCTCTCTCACCCCTCTTTCTGAAGCCCAGGTGTTCACCGTGCTAACATTAGTCTAGCCCCACAGGCGGGAAGGCAGTTAATTATGGCACAGATGGAGCTGATTGAACAGGGCGGGTTGATCCAAGGCCCCCTGGCCATTAAAGCAACAGGCTGCCCTATTATAGATCCCTTGAATAGGAAACTGAATTTTATCATCTTTTGTCCTCTAATCCATGAATGGAGTCAGTTGCAGGTCAATTTATATTGAAAATCATTGTGAGGTGAAACCTTACCCTGTATAAATGAGAAAACATGACTGGGGCTGCAAGATGCTACCACAATACAAATAATTAATAATATGAATATAACCCAGGCTATAATGGAATATAACAGAAAAAGGTGGAGAGCCAAGGAAACAAACAAAATACAGCATCCCGCCACTTTAAGGCACACAGAGTGCTCTGTGTAGAACATTTGCCCACCCCAGTGTAATATACTGGGAGTCTGAACCGGGGTTTTCTTAAAGAAAACAACAACAAAAAGCCATAG
This sequence comes from Emys orbicularis, assembly GCF_028017835.1. Taxonomy (NCBI): domain Eukaryota; kingdom Metazoa; phylum Chordata; order Testudines; family Emydidae; genus Emys; species Emys orbicularis. The sequence continues at coordinate 25,809,071 of NC_088685.1, read as the reverse complement.
AGAGGTAGGAACCAACAGTCTTTTACCTACAAAACCCCTGTTAACCAGCATACAGAGGAGTGGAGCTTTGGGGAAAGAGTAACATTTTCATGGGATTTTCAGAAACTCTATACCTTTTTTTTTTTTTTTTTTTTTTTTTTTTAAATGAACATTTTGAGGAAATGCTTTGATTGTTTAAAAGATACAACCATTTCTGTAGCCAGTAGAAACTTCTCCAAAATGGCAACAAAATGTTCAACATTTTTCACAGTTATCAAAAAATGATTTTTTAGATTAAAATTTTAACTAAAAACTTGAAATTTGGAAAATAGCATCTAGTTTCAGAATATGATTCTTCAGTGTCCCAGTACCTTGCTGCTGACTGACCACATGAGATGGCTGGGCTGGGACTCAGGTTTTCCATTCAGAATTCAGCTCCCAGTGGTTCATTAGCAGGAAAAACCTGAGGAACCTTTTGGCAATAAAGTGCTCTGCGTGTATAATTAATATGCTTAGTAATATTAATGAGCAATTATAATGAGCAATTGTGAATGTGTCAGGATGCTGGAGTGGAGGGAGTGACTGGATAAATTGTGTCTAAGGAATAACAGTAACCAACTTTCCCCACATGTAAGCTTTATATACACATTAGCTCTGTCCCCAACAAGAGCCCCCACAAGGAATACAGCAGATCAATACTCTGGGCATTATAGAAAACAATCCAATACTGAGTGATATGAAAGTTCAAGTGTATGGGATGTGCTAATATGGAGACACATATGAAGGTCGATGGAGACTATGCATGAATTGCAAGAGTGCTGCCACCTGGTGCACATAAGTGGAATAGCAGGGATTTGAGAGAATGACAGAGAGCGAGTGAGCAGCATTTCTTTCACTTAGCTCAAAGAATATTTTAGTGTTAGTAGATGAATAGACCCCGTTAGCCATGGTAACAGGGCAATATTTTAATTGCTCCCACTGTAATGGGACTGATGGAGTAGCAACAGTATTTTCTGATGGATGAGTCCCTTCCAAAAGTCCTGGGAGGATCTTGTGTTAAAACCAATCCAAGGCCATAATCCAATTGAGATTGTAAACTGGAAGTCTCCGATTCATATGGGCTTTGAAGGTGCCTACGTTCCTAATGAAAGTGAAGATGGAAAAGGCATGTCTCTGTATTGATATCAGTCCCATAAGGAAGGCTAACAAAGCAGGCTCTTTGTGGGAATGTTACATATTAGTAAGTAGATGCCCGTAGTAAGTATTATTATGGTATTGCCAGAGTTATGGTTCTACTAGCATAAAATAACAAGGTCTCAAAATGACCTAACAATGTAATTGGTATAAAGCTGGGTAAGTGGGTTAGTTGGGGATTAGGTCCTGCTTTGAGCAGGGGGTTGGACTGGATAACCTCCTGAGGTCCCTTCCAACCCTGATATTCTAAGTGTGAGAATGCCCCTGTACATCCACTATCACGTCATAGGCATTCCACCTATGAGATCTGGCTACCAAATAGAAATGTGTCTGCATGCAGTGTGGATGGGACTTTATGAGTCTGCCTAGATCTTTCTGGTGGCATAGATAGCAATAGAGCTGACAGGGGCGTGACTGCAATATGCAGACCACAATGGGACAGGTTTAATCAATTCCTGTTCTATAAATACCCAGCCTGATGTCTTTGACCAACTCCTGGTTCCAGTGAAGGTCCTGCTAGAATGTAAAATATTTATATTACATTTTAGGGGCTGGTGAATCTTACCCTTAGCTGTCAGCAAGTATGGCTTGGAGATGGACAATTTAGCGTCTCCACCAAAAATCAGTGATTATAACAAAGTAAACTTGGAGTGTGTAGACTGGGAGGGAATTGGGGGTGGACAGTAATCAGGGCAGGTCATTCATCTTAATATTCACCCAGCCTTTTAACTGCAGGGTCCGGGCTTTCCTTTTCCCAGATTATTTTATATTGTGCCCAGCAATAGATAGTTTATGTACACTCTGGCTCAGGAAATATTCCATGACTCCCAACTGTAGTTAAACACAACAAAGCATTGTTGCTTACGTTTGTAATTCACAGTATTCCAAAGATGAGGGATCAAGGATTGTGGCTGGGAAATCAATAGGAAAGCATCAGCAGCCTACATCAGTCATTTATGATCATTGTCTATCTTCTTAATCCCATGTATGTTGACAAACGCTGATTGCTCATGTTTCAAGAGCAGCATCAAACAAGTGCAGAAAAGGGAACTCTTACTTTGTGCCCTGGATGAGAGTGAACTGTCTAGAGGTTAGGTCATTCACGTGGGTAGTGGCCAACACCTCTCTGTAAAGGTAGCTGACTCAGGAAAATCATTCAAAACCATGTGTTTGAAAACAGATATTCTTGGCCCATGCTATCAAAGTCTTCCTCATTACTTGAGGAGATGTTGGCTGCTATAAGTCCTGGAAGTCTCGAGAGATGGATATTAGAGATTAAATCCTGACCCTATCCTGGCAAAACTCCCACTGACTTCAGTAGGGCCAAGATTTCATCCTAGATTTATTATCACAGATTGGCACATACTATATCTGTGTTTAAAGAATCCAACCTGACTGTACACACCAATCCATCCACATGCTTCTATGTCCACCTTCACTGTAGTATCTGAGTGCCACATAAGCCTTAGTAAAATTATCCTCATAATACCAGCAAAGGTAGGGCAGTATCATTATCTCTAGTATACAAATGGGGAACTGAGGCACAGGCAGATCAAGTGACTTGCCCAACACCAGACAGGAGTTTTGTGGCAGAGCCACATCCCAGTTTCGTGCCTTAACCACAAGACCAACCTTCCTCCCCAGGGAGAACTCTCCCCAGTCTCTGTACATATTTTTGCCAATATATTAGTCAGCGTTGATCAAGAATATTGGGTGGTATCTGGCATACAAGTCTGGGCTTTAGCAGTAATAAGATAGGGTGGTTTACATTGTGGAAGATAAACCATCTCTTCCTCGAGACATATTAAATGTGCAGTAAAGGGAGGCAACTGTTTCAGAAAGGTATTGGTAGAAATTTATCAAGAAGCTATCATTTCCAGGAGCATTGCCAGATTGCATGTTATGAATTACTCTCAGCTGCTACCAGGATGATGGGCCGCCAGCTTTTCTTGGTCATTCTCAGATATCAGATGGAGAGAGAGGGGATCAAAGAATTCCAAAAGGGTGATCAGAGTGGAGGGAGAACTGTTCCAGGATATAGTGATTCATCGCAGTGGGTGCACCTCACAAGTTACAAGGTGTACAGGCTCCTTTGTGGGTTTCGGAAGGCAGGGACTGCTTTTACTTTTCCGTAAAACCAGTGTTGAACAGATAGTTAGTGCAAAACAAATAATAATCACTCTGCTTTGTGTAGTGTTTTGAGATTCTTAGAAGAAAGGATAACATGTCCTGGGAATGTAGCTGGCTTATTATGGGATACCCAGTGCTGTGGGTGAAACACGTTTGCACTATCTGCAAAGTTGGGACATTGGCACCACATGGAGACTGAATATTCCACATTAAGAACTAAAACTTTCCATGAGTCTTAAATATATGAATTTGAAATTTTAATATCTGCCCTGTAAAGTATAAGAGCTAGGAAAAGTCTTATAGGAGCAAACAACTTCAATATATATATTTTTTAACATTCATGTGAAATTTTCCAAATTACTGTTCTTAGAATTTTACACATTGTTATAGCAGGTGGTGTACTGCAATGGAGCAAGCTGAGCACAACCTTGTCATAGGGACGCAAGTAATATCTTATTATGTACAGTAAATTCTGCACGCATCACCTCCTGGTTATGAATGGCTTTGTTTACTAGAGTATCTGGTCTGTGTTTATCTTTTGTATCTACTGTATTCATTGCTTGCACTAATTCACAGCATTCCTCCATGCCACAATATTTGTGGAAGGCTTTATCAAGGGTGACAATGATGGATTTGAAGAAAAATGTCTGCCTACATTTTGTGGTGAGGTTTGGCAAACGTTTCAATTCCACCCTTACCATGTCCTCCAAGAAGGCAGGAATTACGTTTAAGAGGCTCTGCAGCTGTTTGGCATATAATATTTGGAGCTTATTATTATTAGCAATTTGTGATGTCTGGCCAATCAGATTGCTTGGTTCTCTAAACATTTTCTACTTTATTTTTGTCACAGCATATGTAAAATTTTCCTCTTTCACAGGCAGAAGAAGGGAGGTGAAGACATTTTAAATTTTAATAAAATGAACTTTATATTATTATTTCAGAGCTTGGTTATAATATTATTTATACCTTGCAGGTGCTTCCATACATATTATAGGGTGTTTCATTTGTGATGCAGTAGGGATAGAACAGTTCCATTTCACTTAACAGTTCTACAGCAAGAACCCAATTGTTCACAGGACACTATGTAATATTAACAAAAGTTCCTCTGGGCCATGTATTCATTTATGATTTTCCATTCTGTGGTAGGTGTTTTACCAAGAGAGATTTCTATTTGCAAGATAATGGGCTACATTTCTCTCCAGCATAAACTGGCACCATTCCATGGACTTCAATGGAGTTGCAGCCTCTTGCACTGGCAGATGATTAGGCCCAGTAATCTCTGTCTCTAACCAGAATTGTTGGGTGAATCTTAGTGCTGGACTTAGTACAGGCATCCTCAGTGCAAGCTTCCCCATACACGTCTGCTAATGTGAATCAGTCATGCTGTTTCTGTCATGCAGTACAGCTGAGCAAAAAGTGCCCATTTGTGCTGAATTGTACCATACTCTATATTGGTTTTATGCCGTGGACAAATATCATCATCTTGTAACTGAACTGAGATCTGTACATGTATTTTCACAAATAAATTAAGACAAATATGAGCACAGGTCTCCAGAAGTGAAAGGCTACTGTCATCATAACAACCGTGTTCTTTGAAATCTTGTCCCTTTTAGTGTTGGTCTATGAGGATTTAATGAAATAAGCAGAAAAGTTACTCACACAGTATATTTCTTAGGAAGATTCTAGACTACAAGCTTCCATTTTGTGATGGTGCCTGATATAGTTGATCAGACTAGATGATGGTAGTTTGGAATCTATGAATATTTACCAAAACATTATCACATACATATGATACATGTTGGAGAGTAACTACTTCAATCACTATAACTAATTATAATACTTTGCTCTAACTTAACACCTTTCATCCAAAGATCCCCCAGGGGCTTTACATACATTATTTAATCTTCAGACCATCCCTGGGAAGTAGGTATGACTCTCCCTGTTTTACGTATGGGTAAATTAAGGCATAGAGCAGTCAGACAACAGTATCAGGAATAAAACTCAGTAGTTCTAATTCCTAATTTCTTGCCCTAACCACTAAACTATACATTAAGTCACAGGTACTGGGTCAAATTCTTTTCTGACTTATATCTGTGCGATTTAATGGGGTTGCACCAAAGAAACTGGCTGGTTGTGTCAGTCTACCCAGTGCAATGCTTACAGAGACATGCTCACAGATAGTTTTGCTGACAGGGAACTTTTCTATCTGATTCTTCGTTTTGCTCCTTGACTTCACTTCCAGGACTTTTTGTTGTCTAACATGTACTTTCAAGACCAGGTCCTTTCAAGATGAGTCTTGAGCAGGGAACTGCTCAGATGCCCCTGTTCAATTGTCAGAGGGCTTTTTGCCAATCATGCCAGATATGAGGAACTGTGTGTGGTGGGGAGGGGGAGGGGCAATAAGCATGGGGAAATAGTTTTACTTTGTGTAATGGCCCATCCACTCCCAGTCTTTGTTCAAGCCTAATTTAATGGTGTCCAATTTGCAAATTAATTCCAATTCAGCAGTCTCTCCTTGGAGTCTGTTTTTGAAGTTTTTTTGTTGTAATATTGTAATCTGTTTTAAAATTAATTAGAGCATGGCTCATGCTAACTATGCTAAGAGAGGCACTGTGGCTCAGTGCCTAATGCACAGAACTGGGACTCTGGAACGTCTGCCACTGGTCTGCAGTGTGACCTTGGACCAGTCTTTTGGAGCATTGGGTTTCCCTCGCTATAGGAAATGGGGGTAATTATGATGCTTTATAGAGCACTTTGAGATTGACACATAACAGTTGGGTATTATTATTATATTCTATTGACATTCTTATAATTTACCCATTGCACTGGTATGTGTCATCCAAGCTAAAAATAAGCAAGGTGGCTAATATCAGTCAAGTAATGTTTTCTCCCCATTTCTCCATCACAAGGGGGGACATGCGTGTTGTTTTTAATTCAGTATTAACAAAACTGATGTGCTGTGCAAGACGATTCAGGAAAGCAAAGAAGAAGAAATGAGTTTTGCATTTGGACTGGAAAGTGGTGAGCTCTGTGGACATTCTTAGTTCCCACAGGAGTGAATTCCACAGGCACGGGCCAACCCCTAAGAAAGACTGCCTCCTATGCAAATGAGCTTCACCTCAATTCCACCATTTTTGAGTAATGGAGTTGCTGTGGGTTGCTCATGTCTTGAAGGAGAGGAAGTCAACCAGGTCTTCTGAGCCCTGTCCACAGGGGAAAGGAGAGCTTTGGCTTTCCTGTGTAGGATCAATTAGTGCCTACTGATGGCCTGATCAGTGAGGAAGGATTGATATTTGACTGAAGATGGCTGCAAACTCTTCATCTGCCAAACTATAAAACCAAGTAGAATGAGGATTTTATCTGACCCTGCAGCCTTGCTCTTTGGTGACTGATCAAAATTAATGTAGTCACATATGCAGATTTTGCTTTTCTGTTGCCCAGAACAAATTTCAGTCACCTTAGTGTTCCTAGAAATACTCAGCATTTCTTGAATAAATAAAAGAGTCACCTCCACTTTTGGGTGCATCAGGTTTGGAATAGCTCTACATAGCTGCCATATAATATTGTGATGTGATGGTATTGCTCATTTTTATATCTAGCAAAGGTACTAATATGGCCCCATTACAGCAGCATGTTACAATCTTTAATGTATTTGTTCTCAGAACACTCCTGTGAGATAAGGAAGTGCTATTACCCTCACTTTACAGATGGGAAACTGAGCCACAGAGAAGCTATGCTCAAGGTCAAAGAAGAAGTCTGTGGCAGAGAAGGGATTTCAACCAAAGTCTCCCATGTCATAGGCTCATGCCCTAACCACAACACACACCCATCTTTCCTCTCTATCACAAGCCAAACAGTGACACTTTAACATTATTAGACCTCGTGTCCTGAGAGTTGAACCATGGCAATCAAGCCCCTGTAGCCAGTTATTTTGGAAGATAACCTACATGTAGTTGGCTTTGTCTATGAAATATAGCTTTGATCTGACACTACAGCAGGGAATAGCAATCTTCTTCTGGGAGTGGGAGGGCAGAAGATGATTTGTATTTTAGGTTTGTTTATTTAACCACATCATGCGTTTAGAGATTGCAGCCTCTTCTGTAAATTAGATAAAATGTGGAACCCCTAGTGTGAGAGTTAAGGCTGCAGAGTTAGCTCTCACTCTGAATTGCTCCACAGTCTTTATCATCATAACCTTATTATGTCTATTCTGGATGAAGGCCTCATCCAACTACCCTATTCAATGGGTGAGATATACCCATTTAGGTTCAGTCATGAAATCAGGTATTCTCTTTATCTTATTAACTGGCATCCTTTGCTTCATGTAACGTTCATTGGTCTCTATCTTTTCTTTTGCAAGGAAGACAGTAATAGAGGGGTGAGCAAACTTTTTGGCCCAAGGGCCACATCTGGGAATAGAAATTGTATGGCAGGCCATGAATGCTCACAAAATTGGGGTTGGGGTGTGGGAGGGCTCTGGTTGGGGGTGTGGGCTCTGGGGTGGGGCCAGAAATTAGGAGTTCAGGGTGTGGAAGAGGGCTCTGGACTGGGGCGGGGGAGTGGAGTGCGGAGGTGGGTGAAGGCTCTGGGCTGAGGATGAGGGGTTTGGGGTGTAGGAGGGTGCTCTGGGGTGGGACCAAGGGGTTCGGAGGGTGAGAGGGGGATCAGGGCAGGGGTTTGGGGTGTGGGAAGGGGTGTATTCTCCAGCTGGGGGTTTAGGCTCTGGGGTAGGGCTGGGGAATAGGGGTTTGGGGTGAAGGAGGGTGCTCTGGGCTGGGATCGAGGGGTTCGGAGGGCAGGAGGGGGATCAGGGCTGGGGCAGGGGGGTGGGGCATGGGGGGAGGCTAGGGGTGCAAGCTCCGGGCAGCGCTTACCTCAAGCGACTCCTGAAAACAGCAGCTTGTCCCTTCTCTGGCTCCTATGCAGAGGCACAGCCAGGCAGCTCTGCACGCTGCCACATCCGCAGCTCCCACTGGCTGCAGTTCCTGCACTTGGGGTGGGAGCAGAGTCCCCTGGATGCCCATATGCATAGGCGCCAGAGGGGGGACATGCCACTGCTTCTGGGAGCCGCCTGGAGCGGCCCCTGACCCTGCTCCCCAGTTGGCATGCCAGAGCAGGGCAAGCCCCAGACCCTGCTCCCCAGCGGGCACTCGAGGGCTGGACTAAAATGGCTAGTGGGGCGGATCCAGCCTGTGGGCCGTAGTTTGCCCACTCCGCCATAATAAGACCTTAATTAGAACCAACACAGTGTCCTTCATTAGAGAATTTCAAAATGCTCTATAAACATTTCTCAGTTAATTAAGCCCCACACATTTACTGGTTGTTAGATAAGCAGCATTATCCCCATGTTACAGATGGTGTAAACTGAGATATGGGAAAGTTGTGTCTAAGCAAATCAATAGGAGAGTAAGGAATAAAACCCAGATCTCCTGTCTTCCAGCCCTGTGCTCTATTATTAATTTTATTTATACACGACCTCTAACCCTTAGCCCCATACCATCTGTGCGGTATAATCACGAGTCACTTGTTATCTTTGAAAGAGTAACTGCGATCAGAGAATTACTCCTCACAGTTCCTACTGGCTCAGCGCAGGAAAGGCTTTTGACAATTTAGTTCCTAGCTTCTGCACCATCCTTTACAGTGAGTTTGGGCAGCAGTTTATGCTTCTCCAAATGACTCAGCTCCATTTGAGACATCAATAACAGTGGATAAGGAGACAGTTTGGTTATGACTCTTTCCATTCCACTATTGCACTGTGCTGAGATGGAGCTGAAATCCATTGTCTGCTCCAGACATATGTTGACTACAACTTATATCATTTTTTTTTTTTTTTGAGATGGGCTTGAACCAAACATCATGGCCAAACACCCCTGAGCTTTGGAGAGGTTTGCACCAGGATCTAAACATTGCCACTGGCCTGGTAGCACTACAATGGGCTGAATCAAACCCCACTGGTCTTGAATTTTTAGGGAAATGCAGGCAAACTTTGCAGTTTGAACTCCCCTCTAATTACTTTACAGCATATAGTGCAAGTGATCATTAGCTTTAATTTAATTCAGTATTAATATTAACATCTTTTACATTTACATAGTGCCTTTCTTCCCAAAGTGATTTATAAATGACAGGTTACATCCTGGTACCAGGTACACAAACACAGCTCCTCTTGATTCTCCACTGAAGTCAAAGGGAATTGGGGAATTGCACCTAAGTATATGACTGCAGAATGTGGCCCAGTATATACAGAATTCACTTCACCCATTACTGAAAAGGAGCATCTGGAAGGAAGTAACAATTAAATAGTGCACGGCAACTGCATACCACAGTTTAGGAAAGGAAGTAAAGAAGAAGAAGGTGTCTAACTGAAACTGCAGTTATGTAGTAGACATAATAAGTTATGAAATGTTTTGGCACTAGGTGATTTTTTTGTTTGTATCAATTTATTGTGTAAGCAAAAGCTGCATCTAAGAAATGATTCATTCAGGAGTACAGCAGCAAACAGGATTTACTTGTTAAATGATTGTTTCCCCAAAATAATTGCACCACAACTATCAAAAGGCATTCTCTGAAGTACATGCAGCCAATTAAACAGAACTTGTGAGGCTATCTATAATAGTGCCATCCAATAACAGACAGGCTAAATATAATCTAGTCAGTCCCAACCTTTTAGATGAGTTAGAAGATCATTATTTTTTTGAAATGTTAATTAACAGTCCTTCAGATGTAACACCAAAATACAAGGAAGCTGTGTTTTCTGTGCAATAGTTTAAGCTTCTCCAAATGACTCAGCTCTAAAGACATCAGAAACGGTGGATAAGGAGGCAGTTTGGTTTACATTTTCTTTTTACACTGTGTTGGGATGGAGCTAAAATCCATTGTGCATACAAAATGATATTATCCTTATAGCTACTTTGTGTCAGCCAAGCCATATGGACTGTACATTTGAAGTCTGACCTCTGTTCGGGTTATATTTTCATAAAATTTAAAAAACAGCGGGATCTTTTCCTTTTGTTTATCTATTCCCTTGTTCAAATAAAAGAAGTTGAAATAATATGAAACATGTCAAGTTGTGTTATCAGTTGGACCAACTTACATAGCCCGAGAACTATTCTAAGTATTTAGAGTCTTTAATTAGTATGTTTTCATAACTGGACATTTCTAATCTCCTTGGACTTTCAAGCAGATGTTTGTGAATTAAAATCATTCTGTTCCAAAAGAAATCACTGGGCTTATTATAATATTTAAGGAATATGTTCCTTTTGATCACAGTACTGTGACATAACTCAGACATCATTGTTTGTGCTATTTCTCTAACACCAATGAAAGATGATACCATTCTGGCACTGAACCAGCTGGTTATGCTGGGCACTGGTCTATGTTACATAGTGCTTATTGAAACCATCCTGATAAACAATTTAAAGTTATGGTTATTACACAGGAGGCTTTTAAATTAAGTTGTGCTGACAGAGAAACTACAAATTATCTGACTTATTTCAACAGTCTGCTTGAGAAAACAGTTTTTAATGATCTATTTAAAAGGAATCATCCTGAGCTACCTAGCACCTGTTCCAGAAATGACATGTGAATAAGAAGGATGTTTGGCAAAAACAATCATTTTGGCTTTATAATCACTGTAGGAGCCAATTAGAAGCTACTGTGTACATTTCAGAGAGATCTGGCAAGGTCACTTCGGCTTTTACTCAGTCACCCTACAAATAAAAAACCCCCGTTCATTAATTAAAATACCAACCATGCAACATATGCTACTTTGCTCATCATTGCTGCAATTCTATCCTTTTTCTTGTGAAAACACAACTGATAATCATTTGGAATTGCTCTATGGCTGAATAGTTACCACAGCTGAATTGCCATTTGGAATACTTGCTTTACCTGCTGAAAAGCAAACATATTTTGTAATTGAAATGTTCCAGTGTCTCCTAAAGACTTTGCATTTAAAAATAAAAAGAGAGATCAATCACTTTAGAATCTTGACTTTAGTAAGGCTTTTGATACTGTCCCGCATGACTTTCTAGGGAAATACAACCTAGATCAGTGGTCTCAAACTAGGGCCGCCGCTTGTTCAGGGAAAGCCCCTGGCAGGCTGGGCCGGTTTATTTACCTGTCGCGTCCGCAGGTTCGGCCGATCGCGGCTCCCACTGGCTGCGGCTCCCACTGGCTGCGGTTCGCCGCTCCAGGCCAATGGGGGCTGCAAAAAGGGCGTCCAGCACGTCCCTCAGCCCACACAGCTTCTTTCAATATCTTCATCAATGATTTAGATAATGGCGTTGAGTTTGTGGACAATACCAAGCTGGCAGGGGTTGCAAGTGCTTTGGAGGATAGGATTAAAATTCAGAATGATCTGGACAAATTGGAGAAATAAATAGGATGAAATTCAATAAGGGCAAATGCAAAGTACTCCACTTAGGAAGGAACAATCAGTTGCACACATACATGGGAAATGACTGCCGAGGAAGGAGTACTGCAGAAAGGGATCTGGGGGTCATAATGGATCACAAGCTAAATATGAATGAACAGTATAACACTGTTGTGAAAAAAGCAAACATAATTCTGGGAGTTGTTGTAAGCAAGACACAAGAAGTAATTCTTCTGAACTATTCCTTGCTGATTAGGCCTCAACTGGAGCATTGTAACCAGTTCTGGGTGCCACATTTCAGGAAAGATGTGGACAAACTGGAGAAAGTCCAGAGAAGAGCAATAAAAAGGATTAAAAGTCTAGAAAACATGACCTATGAGGGATGATTGAAAAAATTGGGTTTGTTTAGTCTGGAGAAGAGAAGACTGAGGGGGGACATGAGAACAATTTTCAAGTACATAAAAGATTGTTACAAGGAGTAGGGAGCAAAAATGTTCTTAACCTCTGAGGATAGGACAAGAAGCAATGGGCTTAAATTGCAGCAAGGGTGCTTTAGGGTTGGCTGTTAGGAAAAACTTCCTGTCAGGGTGGTTAAGCACTGGAATAAATTGTCTAGGGAAGTTGTAGAAACTCCCTCATTGGAGATGTTTAAAAGCAGGTTAGACAAGCACCTGTCAGGGATGGTCTAGATAATACTTAGTCCTGTCATGAGTTCAGGGGACTGGACTAGATGACCTTTCGAGGTCCCTTCCAGTCCTATAATTCTCTGAATGAACAGTTCATTAATTATGACTTCTTGGATCTTTGCCTCAGACAAAAATAAATAAATAAAATATAAAGGTGCCCTTTGTTGATCAAAGCTATTTTAAATACAGTATATTTTTTATCCATTTATTCCAACTCTCTAAAAAGGTCAAGGGATAGATTGTGTCAGGGTTGCATTGTTACAGGGGAAGCACTATAATACACTGGGGAAAGCACAATATGTTACACCTCTTTCTGTGTGCAGGAAAAAGTCTTAAATTTTGATGGAGAAACTGTTTACTCTGAATTTCTTACAGTATTTTACTTTATGCAGAAAATCCTAAATCGCATGTAATGTTCAAGATACACAAAATCCATCCTCCATCTGAAAGCAACTTAGCACTGTTCTTATTATGCAAAGTATGCTTAACTTGATTTCAGTGGGTTTTAAGCATGTGCTTCAGTCCTTTAGTGTATGCCTTCACTGCAGAGTTAGTCCAGGCAAGCCTACCATGGGTGATGCATCACCACTGTAAATTCCCACCTGTGCCAGACCCAGGTGGTTGTGTCCACAGTGGTGCTATCCTGGGCACCTATGCAGAAGTGCTCTAATGGGTCTTGCTGATATCACACCACAGCTGTACCAGACAGCTGGTGTCAGCTTCTGGCTAACCGGCAGTATGGAGAAGGATTTCTTGGCCAACCTCTCTGTTCAAATGCCATAGAAGTGCAGCAGAAATGGAGCAGGCAAATATGGGTTAAAAAAATGCAGAGGGGAGGGACTGGAAAGAAAGTACATCCCAGGTGAAATTCTGGGATAGGATTGAAGGATTAACAGCACCTGGACTTGATTATCCTGCATTTTCACTGCAAAATAGGCAGGTCACCAGCCTGAGCTCAAGCCTGTACCTTCAGCTGCACCTGCTAGCTTAAAGCACCCTCAAGCCCATGTAAGAGGTTTTTCTATGTGGACGGAAGAGGATAAGAGGCAACACCCGGGCTATAACCTGGGCTTGCTCTGTGGTGAAGGCATACCATTGATGAAGAGGGATGCTTTTCTGATCTGAGGTCTTCGCTGTTGGAAGGCTCCTAGTTGGCTTATCTGGCAGCACTTCAGTGCTTATACAGCAGTAGGCTCCAGATTTGATTTGAGGATAGAACAGGCAGGGTACATACATAGTGAGTTTAACCAGATGGGGAAACTTTACTAATAGGGAAAATCTATAATTGCTCAGACAGTTAATTACAAATAGAGCAGTGTTGTATTCCTATGAGAGATTTCTCAAATAGGGCAAGTCCCCTCTAGTATCTGGCCTCCATCACTTGTATTCCTATGTGCCAAGGCATTTTGCATAAACATTTAAAGGTGACCTGTAAAGGATTTTCTTTTAATTGAACTTCTGTCCTCTTTTGATTCTTTATGATGTATAAGGAGGGCCTGAATGTGGTTTTACTATTAATCATTATTATTTTAAAGCTGCTGTTTTCTACCTTTTTTTAAAACTCAGGCCTTGGCTACACTGGCGCTGTACAGCGCTGCAACTTGCTGCGCTCAGGGGTGTGAAAACGCCCCCTCCCCCCCCGAGTGCAGCGAGTGCAGCGCTGTAAAGCACCAGTGTAATCAGCGCCTGCAGCGCTGCACGCTTGCTCGCAGCGCTGCAAGCTACTCCCCTCGGAGCGGTGGAGTACATACAGCGCTGTGAGAGAGCTCTCGCAGCGCTGGCGGCGCGACTACACTCGCGCTTCACAGCGCTGCTGCGGCAGCGCTGTGAATCTCAAGTGTAGCCAAGGCCTTAGAAATATCAAGAACATAAAATCTGGTTCTCCCTGCCTTTGTTGGAGGGCAGGTGAGAGGTATTGTTTATTGTGACATTGCTGAATGGGTGAGAAAGTTTACTAAAGGCTTCTTTTCTTCAAAATGTTAATTAATCATTGAAGTTAAATAGGTGTCCAGAACAAAAACAACAACCGTTTTAAGCAGTCTTAGGCTACGTCTTCACTACGGGGGGGGGGGTCAATTTAAGATACGCAAATTCAGCTACGCGAATAGCGTAGCTGAATTCGACGTATCACAGCCGACTTACCCCGCTGTAAGGACGGTGGCAAAATCGACCTCCGCGGCTTCCCGTCGACGGCGCTTACTCCCACCTCTGCTGGTGGAGTAAGAGTGTCGATTCGGGGATCAATTGTCACGTCCCGACGAGACGCGATAATTCGATCCCCGAGAGGTCGATTTCTACCCGCCGATTCAGGTGGGTAGTGTAGACCTAGCCTTACTCTAATTCTGTACCCTCTTTACAACTTGCTTGTGACTTCACCATTTCAGAAGTTCTCCAGTCATCATAGAGTCTTCCAGCCTAGGTAGTATCTGAATTGCTAATGAATAAAAAGCAAGCAGAAAAAATGTTTATATTTTAAATCTATCAATTTTAAAAACTTTGATCATCAAGAGGGGAAAGAGGGGAAAGGGAGCACAATTTTTTTTAACTTTGCCAGTTATCTTAAAAGTCAGAAAACCCTAAATGGTGTTTCCAAGGAGCTAAGTGAACATGGCAGGGAGATATTAAACAATTTTGTTTCTTCCTGGGAAACCAATTAGCTAAAACACTAAAATCAAGCTGGAGATCAATGCATAGGGAGTAATGAAGCAATGTTATAATTTCTGAACTGAAAGCAGAGCCATAAGTGAAGCCTATGTACAAACATGTGGAAATGCCCCACTGCAAATTTCAAACAAACAATACGTTTTATAAGAAACAGTCAGTTTGTTTATTTCTAGGAAATTGGCAGCCACTTTGACTTGCTGAAAGATCCAAAACAACATGATTTAAGCTCTGTGTTTAAAGTTAATCTAGTTAACAAAAGCCAGGACTAAATTCTCCTAGATTCAAATAGTAATTTAAATGCAAATTGACAAGAAAAGTGGCATTTTAATGAAGTACAGTATCATACACTGCAGACGAAGTTAATTCACAGAAATTGATTCTAACAGTTGACACAACACTTCATGTTATGAATTTTAAACATATAGAAAAACCCATTGGGCCTCATTATCTACCCCCCACCAGTCCAGGACTAAACACAATGATGGTCATTAAAAAATAATCAGAGTAGATTTTTTTACTTGATTGAGGAGCAAAGATCTCATTGAAAGTCATTGGGATTTATGCTCCTACATTTTGTAGGTGCTTTAAAAAATCTGCTACAATGAGAATTGGGAAGTGTTGCTAACTAGAAATGTTGAAATTTGAGAATACACTTCTCTAAAATTTATAATGCTTTAGGGCTCAACTCTGGCCTAGTAACTGTGGTGGCACAGGGGCATAAGGGGGGGGCAAGGCACATCAGAGAAACATGCACTGCCCTGGGTACAGGGCTCAGAAATATACTCCCTCTCAGAGCAGCAGGGGAACCATGAAGGGAATTTTGACTTTGTCTACACTAGTACTTTTGTCGGTAAAACTTTTGTTGATCAGGGGTGTGAAAACACACCCCTGACAAAATTTCACCGACAAAAGCGCCGGTGTGGACAGCGCAATGTCAGCGGAAGATGCTCTCCTGCCAACATAGCTACCGCCTCTTGTTAGGGGTGGTTTAATTATGCCGGCGGGAGAGCTCTCCCCCGCCAGCATAGAGCAGCTACACGGGAAACCTTAGAGCGGCACAACTGCAGCCGTACCGCTGTAAGGTGTGTAGTGTAGACAAAGCCTGTGACTCCTTGAATCACAATATCCCTGTCTGTTTCTGAGGTAGCACAACAATGGTCTGCCCGTTACTTTTCTATTCCATATAGGTACTATACTGCACTCATCAAAGCCACGATCAAGCCCTTCAGTTATATTTATTTCCATTTTTGCACAAGTCAAATCAACAGCACGACAAATAAATTATTAAGTAAAATCAACAATACAAATGCATTTCTCTTACTAGATTAACTACATGACCACTTTATGCTATTTTAATTATCTTTTGGCAACAAAGCCCCTACTTGATAAGCCCGGGGTTCCCTGCTGCAAAAAGAGAGCCTAGAATAAATTCATATTTACATATGACATTATTGCTGTTCACATTGTTTTGTAAGCTGCATTATTTGTATTCCAGAAAGTGAATAAAAACCCAGGGCAGTTGAGTTCCAGCATTTTTTAACAGCAGCCGAGAAGAATTTGTGCTTTTTTCCTAGTGTAAAAATATATGTTTTCTCTTGTTTCACTTAAACAATAAAGATGATGAAGGAGTAAAAGAATGTAAAGGAAGAGAGGGAGAGAAATAGTCCATAAAAGGGTCTTATGAGAACAGTTTTGCAATGCATATTTCTATTTCAAAATATATTACCTGTACGCTACTGAGATCAGACCTACACTACAGCAATACATGAGTTCCTCTGTTTTCTTTGAGCACTGCAGGATTGTTTATATTTGTTGTTTCATCAAACATTGTTACTATAATAAATTATACATATTACTCTATGTGGTCTTTGCCAAAATTCCTAAATGAGTGTTCAAAGAGACAGATATAAGCAATCTTCTTGATAAAATGCTGAACTTATAGTGCATTAAATATAGTAGAGCATCATTAATTGCAGATGTCTGTGTGTACATTCATTTCCCTAGCAAAGTCTGCTGTAGTGGCCTTTCTTTGTCAGAGCTCTGTGGAATCAAATTAGACGAAGAATAATAGATGTGTCAAGGATGCATTAGTTATATGTGATCTCATCACCTGGATCACATGTAGAAGTGCACATCAAAAATCTACAGTGGCAAAACAAACTATACAGAACAAAGGTTAACCAGACAGCCAGGTGCTAGGAAGTATTTGTTTGTCATACAATGTTTAAACATCTTATAGAGTGATGTAATAAACATTGTATGTGCCATTGACGGTGATGATAATAAAACCTAATGAAAGCGATGATGAATCCCCATTGTGAGCCTGCAATGAGCTTTGTGAATCAGCTACCATTTCAAATGCTTTCCAACACAAGTGCTTCTAGAGGTGAAAATTAATAACAATGCTAGTCTTGCCAATATTCAACATTGCATCAGTTTAACTTTAAAATGATTTAAAAAAAAAACAATTAAAACTGGTGCAAAACCCCATGTGGGCACTCTTAATTCAATTTAAAGCTGCTTTATTTGGTATTTTAGTTTAACTTGATAAGGAATTGATTTAGACCAGTTTTAAAATAAATTAAGAGTATCCACACAGGGTTTTGAACCACTTTAAATAAATCATTTTAAAATCACACATTTAATTAAACTGGTGTAACTTTGAAGATAGACAAAGCCTCAGTAGCTTCAAAAAGTCAAGTATGTACATTAAAAGCAAACATCCTAATTAAGCAAAACACTTAAGCACATGCTTAAATACTTTGATGAATAGGGATGAACTTAAGCATTGCTTAAAGTATTTTGCTGAATCGGGGCCCAAAACCTCTCCTAGCCTGATGGACAAGTGAGAGAGAAGATGTAGGGGCCTTTTCCTGTCCATATGGCAGCAGGGCAGGATCCTATCTGAGAGCTCAAGGCAGAGCTAGGGGACCAAAGCCCATTGGAGTCAATGGGAGTCTTTCAGTTGATTTTGTTAGGCTTTGGATCAGAATCTAGGAGAGCAGATGAGTTAATATGTCAGCGTGTTACCCACACACTCTCTAGCACACCCATCTTTACCCTTCTGTGGACTCAAGGCATAACCCTGTTAATTTAGGCACCCCCCACCCTTTCCCAGTTCCTAGGGTTCCGGGTATAAGGCACCCAACTTTACCCCTCCATGGGCTTAGGGCTCTAGGTATAACACTCATTCCCTGTGGACTCAGGGCTCTACCGGTCTGCAGGGTCTTTTACCAGTGACAGAGCCTTATACAGTAATATCCTTAACCTCTATTTATTAACAATCACCAACACAGAATGCACACATTGAGCATACAATGCTCAGCACTCCCAATAAGGCAGATGAACTTTTTCTGCTGGCCAGTCATGATCAGTTTATCTGGGGACTCCAGCTGCTGCATAGTGTGATTGGCAGGGTGTTGAGGTCTGGCAGCTCTGATCTTGGGGCTGTGTCCTGAAGTTGGTTCCAAAAGAACTTCCTTTTGGACCCCAGTTTATATAGTGAAACTTGAGTGCTGCTTAGCTGTCCCGTAACCAATCATTTTACTAAAATATTACTAAGCAATTTTCTAACCAATCCTAACATATTGTAAAACAATTCTTTAGCCAATCATACCCCACCACCATAGTTGATTTCACACCTAGCAAAATTAGTTATGTAACAGACAGAAACAATTAAAAGAACCAGAGACCATACAGATAAACAATAGAGAAGTGGGGACCATAAAGACAAAACAATAAAGAAGTAGGGATTTCACAACCACAACTGTTGATAAGTGATTTCTTGCCCGACAGGATGCTATCAAACAAAGTTTTCTTTAACCATCTTAAGATCTGTTTCTTTATCTGGTGATGGTGGGTACTATTAGGACAGCATTGCCTTCCTAACAGCCAGGTATTACATTGTTTTAATGTAATTTAGATGGAATTTGAGGATGTGACTTCCTGCTTCTTAGCTAATGGCTGTTGCTCTCCTTATATGGCTGCAGGAAAAGGCTTGTCTTACAAGCGCATGCATCACATCTGCAGCTTAAGGGGTCTCTAGTCCTAAACCATTCACAGAGTAAGCTACTGTCAGCAGATAGCACTGGGTAGTGAGTTAGAGCTACTTCTGCTCAGTGGACAAATGAAGTAACCCCCCCCCCCCCTTCATTTTTGCCACAGCCTATTGCGAAGGATGCCCCTCCAGACAGTGGAAAGTTTACAGTGTAGGGCTCACTGAACAGTGCTTCTGCTCCCTACCACTGCACCAACCAGGGAGGATCTGATCTTAAACTGATGAATGTAATGAATTTAAATTGGATATCAAAGAAATGGAAAATGGATTTGCTTCCTTTTCTCACCTCTGCATTGTCTCTTGTCCCATTTGCAATCAAACTGACTGCAGAAAAGTTCACTTCCTAACAATAATCCCAGTTGTGTGGTTATTCCATTCTTACTTACTCAATTCTTAGGGTAAAAGACAGATATCAGGATTAATTTTAAAGAAAATATTTAGCTTGTGGGGTGAATTTTAAAAGCACCTCCGTGACTTAGGAGCACAAGTCCCATTGAAAAATCCCACCAAATGTGTATGTTTCATGTGATTTACAGGAGAAAATTGCAAAGTACAGTAAAGTAATATCTATTTTTAAAAAATGTATTCCATATATTATATTGTCTTTATTTCTCTCCTTCTTTACATTTGCAATTACTCTGAATCTATAACTTTTTGATATAGAACTGTTAAGAATCCCATGGTAGCTAAAAAACCAGAGTGAGATCTCGCAAGGACCATGGAGCATTTAGGACAACAAAGTATGGGAGTAGGGAAGTGACTTTACTTCTATATAAGGCAGACCGACACTGGGATTCTGGGGTCTACATTTTAAAAAATATATATATAAAAAAAACCTGGAGAGGGTTTAGAGAAGATCCACAAAAATTATTCATGATCTGGGGGGAAAATGCTATAGAGAGATTTAAGGAGCTCCATCTGCTTAGTTTATTAAAAAACAACAACAACAACAAAACAGATCTAAAGGTGACATGATTACAGTGCATAATTATCTTCACAGGGAGAAAATATTGGTAACTAAAGGGCTCTTCAATCCACTGGAGAAAAGCACAACAAGAATCCATAGCTGAAAGTGAAAGTCAAATTCAAACAGGAAATAAGACAGTGAGGGTGACTAACCATTGGAACAAGGGAAGGGGGTGGATTCTCCATCTCTTGATGTCTTCACATCTAAATTGGATGCTTGCTAGAAGATGTGCTTTAGCCAAACACAAGTTATTGGGCTCAACAGAAGGGTAACTGGGTGAAATTCTTTTGCCTGTGTTATTCAGGAAGTCAGTCTAGATGATATAACGGTACCTACTGGACTTAAAAGAGAAAAGAGAAACTGTGTAATTCTATCATCCTGAGGTCCATGCTAGCGGATCCAATTCCAAAAGCAGGGCCTTAATTTGGAAATGGAAATACACAGAAATAATGGTATGTTGATATTAATAATGGTTCTGATACTCTAACCACTTACAGACTCAATCAGGAGAAATTGCTCTGAAGTCAGTGAAGTTTCACCACTGGAAAATTGGTGAGAGACAAATCCAGCCCCAAATATTTATTCTGAAGAATCTCTGAATTCTATTCCATGACATGTAGCTGAGACCCTCTCATGTGTATCTTTTGACACCTTCTCTTTTGCATTCTTGGATTCAATTGTACCACGTTCTTTCCAGTGCATTTATATATATCTGTAACTCCTTTCCTGTCCTTATAATAATATAATTCTATGCGCGACTTTTATTTCCAGGGTTAATCAAAGAATGTGGTGCTTTCATGAATTTTAAACTGGCCTTAAAATTGAAAAGAAATAACTCACAAAAAGGCCAACAGTTAGAAATTCAACTATATAATTAACAAAAACATTAAACAAATCTAAAGGAGAAAGCCTTTTGAATGGTCAGCACTAAGTCCCATACACGATTCTGTTATTCCAAGGTTATGCTGGTATTGGTATTGATTTCAGTGAAGTAACCTGCATAGAACTAGAGTTCATGTGGTGAATCAAGACCACAGACTTGAGCCAAATGTTGATCTGACATGAGACAGACAAGGTGGGTGAGGTAATATTTTTTATTAATATCCTGGGACCAACACGGCTACAACTGCACTGCATACAACAATCTGAATTAGGGTCAATAAAAGGGAGGATTCTTAATAAAAACACCATGGATTTGGCAGGCATGTTTTGTATCATATACATTTCTTTAATACTGTGCTCATTTTAAATTATCTACAGTCCCACCATTGATAGTCTTGCATGAGCCCTCTAGAGTTCAATCAACCCAGCTGCACGATCAGTAAAGAGACAATGGTTACCACACACAGGGTTATTTGGATTAGTGAATACCACACACCATTAAATCATCTGCCAGATGGCATCAGAAGAAAGCTGCAACTCTCACACTTTCATTTCAACAGCAGCAAACAATGTTCTGTCTTTAAAATAAACTCTTCCAGATGAGCAAAAGATAAACTTTGTGGTGCTTTTGCTCAGTCTTCCCTTTTGACTCTAGCTTTAACAAAGGTTCTGATTGGTTACATTAATGTAAAATCCCAATTTAGACCACCATAGAACAAAGCTGTCCCTCTAGGCTGCATCAAAATTCCACGCTCCTTATTGAATGCAGTATTTTCACTCATCAACTTCTGTCAACAGAAGCCTTAAAATTGAACACCTCCCCCGTTAAGCCATTTCCTGTCATTTTATGTGTTTTCCATAGCAAACATGTTGCTGTGTTGTTGAAGCAATGACCATTTACACTTTTCCCAATGCTTTAACCCCTTTTAGAAATAATAGATGTCCAAAAGCAAACTTTATTTAAATAAACAAATTCAAACAGCAAAGTAGTTTGATAGGACTTAACCTTTGTCCCAAGTATGCTTAAAGGGACATCACTGTTGCCTTTGTTTTGTGATTACAAAGGATAATACATCATCTCCTACTCTGCTTCTACTGTGCCTGGGCCCCAGGCTTGGTTGGAACCTCAGTGCTACTGGAATACAATTTATTAATAACAACACATGACCATGGATACATGCGATGTTAAGAAAAGTGTTTTGAAGTTGTTCATTTTAGTAAAGTATTATGGCCAAAATTTTCAAAAGTACTCTCTGAATTAGGATGCCTCAAGATTTGGGGAGCACAATTTGAGCCACTTTTGACCTGATTTTCAGAGGGTTTGAGTAGAACTAATTGAAAATGAGGGAAGTGCAAAACATTTTGCAAAAAAGGTCCGTGTTTTTCACTGAAAAACTTTGGAATCCAACATTTTCCTGCCAATTGTAGTTTTGAGCAACTGCAGTTCCTGTTGACTTCAAGTGGCGTTGCAGGTATTCAGCACCTCAGAAAATCAGGCCTGGGGCGTCTCAAGTTGAGAACCCAAAAAGAGGCCACCTTTGAAAATGTGGCTGTTAATCTTCAATGTTTGTATTGTAGGCCTTGTCACCCCCATGCATCTCAGCCCAATCAATGGTCCTTATTTGCACAAGAGGTCACTTGGGCTCCCAAAGGACTATAAGATGAGGATTACAGGATTGGGCCCTTCATATGCAGGAATCACTTTACTCACCACTGAACTGCAGTCACCTCTGGCATGGATGGAGGGTAGTAGCCAGCTAGAGAATTGACTCTCGGAGCAACAGCATGGTGGAGAAAATAACATATTGGCAAAGGATAACCACGGAGTGGACCCTAACTCTTACAGAAAATGTCTTGGAATCTTTAATGTCCACACAGTAAAGACTATGGTTTTTAAGGTCTTTTTGGAAAGGTACATACACAATAATCTACCCAAAGCTTAATGTATCTAACAGAGAAGGGGCCAAAAAAGCTGGGGAGGATTGGAACATGCACTTCCAAGCAGTCTAATGGCCTGACCCCACAATGCATAGACAATCCTAAGCTCCCACTGACTTCACTTTAAGTCGATGGGAAGTGAAATCCTGGCCCTATTGAAAACTATCATTGATTTCAATAGGGCAAGGATTTCATCCTGGGAGTTTAGGAAACTAGGCAGCTGGCAAAGTGTTCAACACCTTCCAGAATTGGGCTGTATTTCAAGCCTGATGCTTATGGTGGCAGCATTTCATTTAGTGTTGTTATACCATGCTGATCCCAGGATGTCAGACAGACAAGGTGAATGAGGTAATTTTTATTGGGCCAACTTCTGTAGGTGAGCTCTTCTTCAGCTCTGTATAGCTCAAAAGCTCGTCTCTTTTGCCAACAGAAGTTGTTCCAATAAATGATGTTACCTCAGCATTTTGCAGCACTCATGGCATCCAGGCCAGCCGTCCATTGTCCCCCACCCCTCCTAGCTACAGTGAGTCTTCTTCATTTTATCTGCAAATATTTAAGAAGTAAAAAATTTCCAACTTGCAGGAGAGGTTTGTTAACCTTATTAGATGGCTGGTGTGCCAGCCTTTCTGAAGGATGATTAGGAACATGTTCCCTATGCTGTTTAGAACAGTGGTTCTCAAACTTTTTTTTTCGTGGACCACTTGAAAATTGTTGAGGGTGTCGGCAGAACACTTAATGATCTTTCAAAATGTTGTTTGTACCATTAGCTAACTATTGTAAAGTGCTTTGGATAAAAGTGCTCTCTCTCTCTATATATAAACTTAATAATTAACTTTTTTTGTTCTACAAATAAAAGCACACAACTCGTATTTTAATATCAGTAGTCTTACCTTTCTAATGCGATGGATGTGCCCTTTCTACCCCGCTGCGGCAGCCCCCGAGCTGGGGCTGGGAAGGAGCGGGGGGATGTCTCTCCACCACCACAGCAGTCACAGAGCTGAGCTAGGAAGGAGGGCCGTCTCTCCCTGGCAGCCCTGGAGCTGGAGAAAGTCACCTTTCTCTGGACGCCACAGCCCTGCACCTCCCAAATTCCCCCTACGCCCTCTTCTCACCCCACTTTCCCCTCCCACCTACCCAGTATTACCCCCAAGACTTCCACCTCACCTTACATGTGCATCTTTTCCAGGGTCCAGGCACCTAATTAGTGGAGCCAATTAGGTGGGTGGCCCTTCGTTCTCTTGTGTGTGGCTGCCCAGGCACACACCTTAGAGGGAACTATGGTCCATGGACCACAGTTTGAGAACCTCTGGTTTAGAACATTTGGAATCAGTTAAATATTCAAATATAAGTGCTCAAATCTGAGTCCAGTCACAACAGGTGCAAGGGCACTTCTGGTAGCTGAGGGGCTGGGTAAGAAGCCTGTAGGGAGGCAGCTTTTCTGTTATGAGAAATATCAGCTCCACTCTGAGACCCATCAAAAATAATGATTCGGTTGTCTAGGCCTCCTGGATCTTTTTGCCAGCCAAATAACTCCTTCAAAATTAGCTTGGGAAAATGTATATGTAAAGGGGAACAGGCCTTGTATACTAAAATTATTTGAATGACTCTTGCAAGTTATTTTCTTTATGGCCTGAGGTGGAAATAAACCAAATGTATTTAAACTGGGAACTATCCATATCCGCATAATCCCCTCATGCCCTTACCGTACTCTCGCAGGACTCAGGCTTTGAAGCCTGTGATGCTTTCTCATAGTAGGAAGCTTACATGGGCACAATGAGCGACCACAAAAGAATGAAATGGGAGTTAAAATATTCTTTTTTCATTGCATCATGGAAAAACTGATCATTTATCTCATATTAAGATGGACAATTTGTATTGGAAGTCTCATGCTATGTACAGCTGCCTCATAACCGTTGTAGAGTTTGGGTCTTTTTAGAGTAAGTGTCCCAACGGCCAAACACTCAGTATTTTCTTCTGTACTCTTTTTTTAAAAAAATATAAAATATTAAATATGTACACAAGCTCTGTTTGCCATGAACAAAGACAGCAAAAAATGACAGCCTTGATTCAGCAAAGTATGCAAACTTATTATTAAGCAAAGTATGACCTTGGGCAAATCTCTTAGGGAGATTTTCAAACATGCCTATGCCTAAGGGATTAAGGTGCAGAATTCCCACTTAAGTGCTTTTCAGCATGGCACTTTTCTTTGCAAGCTATGCCCCAGTAGGCATCCATGACTCTCTTCTAACATGCACACAGTGGTTTTGACAGGGGTAGCAATGGAACAGTGGATCACAGATCATAAATTTGAGTTCTATTTACTTTATCTTGAGCTCCTTTTGATGAAACAGTAAAAAACCAAGATATCTTCTGGTCTGTAGGGACTTGAGGGAACCCATCTTGTTTTTTGTCAGAAGTTTGTGCCCTGGTGCAACTGGTCAAAACTTTGCCTTACCCTCAGTATTATGCTGCATGGTAGTTGGTTGATGCCTTCCACTCCAGCCAGGGTTGTATTTCAATGGTATTACATATAGTCATTTGGGGATTGTTTTAGATGAAAGACGCAAGATAAACGTAAAATAGGATTTCACAGGTTGAATACCTGTTTATTCTCTAACCATATTTCCTTCCTCTCTTTGGGATGGCCCTCTGCATTATTTACAAACAGCATTTTTGTGTCAAACATTCAGAGTACACAATAATCACACACTTCAGTTCTACTCCTACAGGTTCTGTTGCCTAAAAGTGAGCAATATATGCTGCAATTACAATATAGTGAGAAATATATGCTGTAACTATTGTTACAGGAACTTTAAAAAAAAAATCAATTTTCCCCCTTATGATCTTCTAGATTTCTCTGTCTTCCTCCCAAAAGCATGGAGCTCCTGTTATGCCTCTTTCCTATATCCACAATACTGCATCTCTGGAAACAGGTGTGGAAGGGATTGAGCACAATACAGTGTGTGAGTTAGAACGTACAGAACAACATGCAGTGAGTACGAGTTAGAAGACATATGCTGTAAATGATCTGAGAATCTCAAATATGGTGTTAACTCAAGTGTTGAGCCAATAAGGATTTATAGTGTGATAGACTAAGCTTCAAACATTTCAATCTTTTATATGTATATATAAATTAATAGTAGTAATCAAGACCCCAAAGCACTACTTTCTTCATATTCATTAAATTTACTTTTACCTTAAATTGGTGCTGTTAAATAAAATTACTAAAGAGAGACAAGCAAATCATAATTAACCGGAAACAGTTACTGAAGTTATATATTTATTTTAAAACAATAAGGGAGGCATCTTTATGTAATATCCCTGTATTTATTTTTGGCCTATTTTAATTCCATTATCTCTGCATAGTAGACACTCTCTAAGCCTATGTGGGATAGTTGCCAAGGCTACTTTTGTCAAGTTTGTGTAATAGTTTCTTGATCATATTTGTACCGTGTACGCAGTAGTGAGGTTAAGGAAATATGCACTTACACAGACGATGACTTATCAGGAAGAATTGTGGGCCATATTAGACTGAACCTTATGCACATTTCACTATGAAAGACAGTATGAGAAAAATCTATAAATAGACAATTCACAAAACAAACCACATGATCAGATCTTGGGCTCTGACACACCCTCCAGTCACATAAAGACCTACTGAAGTCAATGGTGGGGCATCCATCAGCCCAAGGCTTAGTGCAGGATAGCGGCCTTGGTTCATATCGCCAGAAGAGCAGGTTTGGCCCAAATAAAATAGAACCTGCTGTACAATCAAACGTATATACTAGATTAATGGCAGTGACAGATGCTAATTTATGGAAGGCCATCTTGAAAATATCTGACTTGTGACCCACAGGTGAGTTATAATATGGCTTGATATAGTTCCTGTTCAGGCAGCCAGTGATATGCAGTTGTGGGAAAGAGTTTTTGTGCTATGAAACAGTATTCGGAGGCCTAGATGATCATAGCGGAAGAGTGTTCACAACTCACTGGTAAAATCTTTCACATGGTTTTAGCTTGGATTGCTCACCAACCCAACACTGTTATTGGTATTAGGATGGATTCACAAACCATCTACAAGAAAAAGCAAACAGCCACACATTTCACGTACAATGCAATACAGTGCAATGTCTGAGATCAAATAGTGGAAGACAACAAAGAAGCATATACATTACATAGCAAATAACTTTTTATTTGCTGAACAAGTAGCTTTCAGAAGAGATTTAATGCTGAAATATATTCAAACACCCAGGCTGTTAGACTCTAGTTCTGTATTTTTTCAAAATATGGATTTATTTAAAATAGAGAATATTCTCTATTTTAAAAGAGCTGTACAAATTACTCCTAGTAGCTTTGAAATCTATGAGCAAAGTAATTTGTGTTTCACACCATTCAAGGGGGAAATACCATTGCAGAAAGCTTCAGGGTAGCAAAATATTAGTTATCTTCATTCCTTTCAGTAGGTCTTTTTTCCTAGCATTTATTTTAATAATCCAACCATCACTTCACTGATATCCCAAAGTTTTCTTGCAACTAAATCATCCATGGCTTTAGGCAGCAATTCCTCCTCTTTGCATTCCCCAAAATACTTGCCTGACACACCCTCTACTTCTGCAGAGGAGGCCAAATAAATAGAAGTCTGGGCTCCTTCCAATGGGGTTTTGAAGAAAGCCCATGACACCAAATTGAAGAGGGGTTTTGCCAGCAAAGGAATATTCATGTATCTGCCTAGATTGGTTCGGACAATACCGGGATGAAGGACGTTGACAGTGACTTCTGTGCCTTCCAATCGGCGGGCTAGCTCCCTGGTGAATAGTATGTTAGCCAGTTTACTGCGACTGTAGCCAAAACTTTTATTGTAACTTATCTCACTGTTCAAGTCTTCAAAGTTGATCTCTCCATATTTGTAAAGTTTGGAAGAAACTACCACAATCCTGCTTGGGGCAGAACTTTTGAGGAGGCCAAGGAGGAGGTTAGTGAGCAAGAAATGACCCAAGTGGTTGACACCAAACTGCATCTCGAAACCATCCTCTGTCTTCATGTATGGACACTGGAATATCCCCGCATTATTGATCAGAACATCCAGTCTCGGCTCTTCCTTAAAATAGCAAAAATAATCAGATTTATAAACACAGCAATCTGTTATTAAGATTAATTGTATTCATTGACCTTTATTAGGAAAAAACATTCAACTGCTCATCCTCTAAAATGGGATTTTCTAGGTCATGGTTATTTTAATGTAATCTTTGAAAAAATAAGTGTATTGGTAGTTGTCAGTAAGAGGAGTATCAAATCACATGGGTTGTGGGGGGGGGGGGCTGAATTACTCTGAATATAACTAAAATATAAACATTTTTCAAGAATAGCATTTTTTAATTGAAATCCACTGAAATTATTCTGTAATACCAATTTCTTTCCAAAGAATTATCAGGATGTGACATTAAAGAAAAGCTGATAAGTGTACTACTGGTTAGTATTTATACTGTGGCAGCACCTAGAAGCCCCGGTCATAGAGCCTATTGTGCTAGGCACTGTACAAACAAAGAACAAAAAGATAATCTAGCTCTTTGAGGCAGGGATTTAGGGTTAAATATAAATAATAAATAAATTAATGGAGATATCCTATCTCCTAGAACTGGAAGGGACCTTGAAAGGTCATCAAGTCCAGCCCCCTGCCTTCACAAACAGGACCAAGTACTGATTTTTGCCCCAGATCCCCAAGTGGCCCCCTCAAGGATTGAACTCACAACCCTGGGTTTAGCAGGCCAATGCTCAAACCACTGAGCTATCCCTCCCCCTCAGTTAAAGAGACACTGCCAACAAATTTTAAACCCATCATTTGATTAGGGAAAAATAATTAGATTTATGATGAATTTTGAAAACACTGCTATTAATAATTTAAAACAATGGTACCTAGTTTAAAATTTGCCTGAACTGTGGTGGAGCAAGATATTATGTTGTGCCAATGCACAAGAACCAGAAAGTAAAACTGGTAACAGAAAAATGAAATCTAAGGCCCCAATACTTATGTTCCAAATCCTGCATAGTCTGTGCACCCCCGAGAGGGAAAGATCTTAGGAGTTTCAAAGTGTGGTTCCACTCTGAAAATGACTTCACACAAGTGTCACTATAAAGTTCCATGTTTCAATCTGAATGCTCAGTTTACAAGAATCTGCCCCCCCACACACATACTTTTCTTGCCAGTCCTGCAAATTTAACATAGGCTCTGGAAGTCAAGCTGAGGTCTTTCTGGCTCCTTACCACCAGTAAGAAATTTTCTTCAGGCCAGATTCTATCCTCATTTACACCTTTGAAATTTAATAGTCCACACATTTTGCCATCAGTGGCACAAGTATAACTTAGAGCAGAATCTGAGCCTGCATTTGGAATTTAGTTAATAATTAAATCAAGCTGGGGCTTGATCCTGCAAGATGCTAAGTTCCCTTAACTCCTACTGATATCAATGGGAGTTGAGGATGCTCAACATCTCACAGGATTGGGTCCTTCATGCATGAGTTGGAAAGAATTCACATCTCCCCCATAGCTGCATAGTACTGAAAGATGTAACAATTTATCACTGAAGCCAGCATATTACTCTGAATACACAATGCAATTGGTCTTTGTGCAGTGAGGCTAAAAAAGTGAAAAATGAAAATTCAGGTATCTAAACACCCACAATGAAAGCCAGGCTGTGGGAGTGCCAGCTATGTCTCATCTTATCGATCTAGGAACCTCCTTTATCTTACAGACAACTTCAGAAAGGAGTCACAAGTTCAGAAAAGGAGGGGAATAACATAAGTGTGTATGTACTACAGCCCTATGGAAGTGTTTCTAGAACTAGTCATCTCAATCATTTTGTTTTCTCCATCATTTACGCCATGGTGAGGGTATTCTAAAACAGCAGATACCACTAGAAATAAACCCAATAGCGGCACTACCTTCCCAAGCTGTCTCCAGCTCACTCCCGGGTATGTCACCCCACACACTTCATCTCATGCCTCGCTATTTTGTTCTCAATTTTGCTTGTGAAAAGACAACACTTTAATTGGTTTTGCCAATAGGGAGACTGCCAGTTTAAAAAAAAAAAAATCACTGTTTTTTAAATGTATCACTAAACACCTATGAGGCACTACACCAGATTAGAAAAAAGGATATATTGTTTTCCCTGTGTTTACTTTGTGCATTTCACAGCACTTTGTGTATAGTCACATTCAGTTTCCCCTGTAAAGTCAAACAAGCCCAGATCCTGCAACTGGATCTACACTGGTGGCACTAAATGGCTTCCCATTGAAGTCAGTGGAGTTTTACATGGGCACAACTGTCCGTCCATGACAAACCAATTACAGAATTAGGGCTTTAGTCAATTTCCCCTGTTGTTTCTGTGGGTCTTTTCTGTTAGTGTTTTTGTTCTGTTTAAAGGAGGAGGAAAATGCACACACATATAACGTCCTAAAATAGGGCCAACACAGTGTGAATCTCAACACTTATCTTCCTTCTTTTCACTCCCCTTACAATTTTCTTATCTGCAAAGATTGGAGAGGTCCAACAGACTACGAGAGACCCACAGCTGTAGCCCTTTTTACCACACATCTTCATTATTCCAGATATTTCTTCTTCAGTTAAACAAAGGTGTCAGAAACCATGAGTTTAAGTGTGTCATTTAGTTACCCAAATGTGTGGGGATCCTACAGATTTTCAAGAAACATTTAGCTTTTTCTCTAAAATATATCCCTTCCTGCCTTGATTTCTTCAAGGGCCTCTTGGATCAGTGTTCGGACCCAAAGAGTGCAACAGTATTCCTGTCTAGACACAATGGTGATAGACATCTTTAAAATACCCTGGAAAAATAAACTAGATATTTAAGGGACTGTTATAAATTAGAACACAGTGAAATGTGCACAAAAATATTCCAAGTTATGAGATACCTGTCTAGCTTTTCATTTAAAACCCAGAGAAAGTGCCTCAAACAGTGCCCCTACAGTCTAGAAAACTCAGACTGAATAGTGGATTTTTGCATCAAGATTATTCACAGTTTTAGTTAGAACCAGGAGAAATTTGGTAGTTTTGACTGGATTTTGCTTATTGTTCCTCAGTTCAGGAAGTGGGAACCCACACAATCCAAGACAGAAGAAAGTGTTAACACAAATCCTGTGAAGTGAATCTGGCACGTCACATTAGAAACTCATGTTTAGCTCTCAACTTTATTTAATCCAAGATTATTCACTTTTTGTTCCTATTAAGAGTATCAACAAAAGAAAGCTATTAGCTGCCTTTTTCTCCAGCATCTGAGAAACTTTCCCCCTTTCCCAAGATGAGATAGTAAAATCCTAAAAGATGGCAACTGGGTCCTGACTCAGTCCCTCATTTCTTCTTTACATATATGTCAAACCTTACTTCCAAGTGCATGGACCTGCCCTGTGAATTGCATTCAGAGATCTAGCATCTGAAAAACACTCAATCCAATCTGTTTGAAAGATACAATTTCTTCATCATACCTCCCAATCACTACATTATCTGAGTGTCTGCCAAATATTTCAAATCAGAAATGACACCAGTCTCCTGGCAAATTATGTTAAAGGCCCAAAAGGGTGAAGAGAAAGAGTCTATTCATCACGTTATTATTAATGTGAAGTTATGCTGAAAAAATCAAGTGTTAAGATGACGACATTTCATGAGTTAAGAAAATTATATCAAGAAAATATTTACCCCAGAGTTATACAGGGTGGCAGTTCCAGCATTAGCTCATTTTCTACCATTATGTAGTTTCCCACAGCACACACCCTTTCCTCTATTTTGGGATATCCCTAAACAGTGTAAATTGTATCCATGAGATGCCTAGTGAAACCATTTGTTGGCTTGCTCATGCCCTTCTACAAAATCTCTTAGGAAAGCCTGTAGGACCCTAGTGAGCACCTCACAAAGTAGGCTTGCAGGATCCAGGATAGGTCTGACAAAGTCAGAATGATTATGGACATACAGGGTATGTCTTCACCACCCGCCGTATCGGCGGGTAGCAATCGATTTATCCGGGATCGATATATCGCGTCTCGTTAAGACGCGATATATCGATCCCCGAACACGCTCACAGTCGACTCCGGAACTCCACCAGAGCGAGCGGCGGTAGCGCAGTCGACGGGGGAGCTGCGGCCATCGATTCCGCGCCGTCTGGACCCCAGGTAATTCGATCCAAGATATTTCAACTTCAGCTACGCTATTCGCGTAGCTGAAGTTGCGTATCTTGGATCGATCCCCCCCCTAGCGTAGACCAGCCCACAGTATACCCTCGATATAACAAACCCCACAGGATCCAAGCCATTTGTTCATTATAGCAAGGGGGTGATTACACAAAAAGAGACCCATGACAGAGAGGGGAGGAGGAGCGGGGAAGACAGCTCCTCCAGCCCCACAACTGACAGCCCCCGACACAGCCCCATGGATGGAGGTGGGATCCAGGGACTGAGTTCATTATATCCAAAGATTCGGTATTATGAAGGGCATTAGAGACAGGGTGTACTGTAATAGAAACATGATAAATGTATATTGGATTCAGATGACCCCATGAAGTGCTCTCTCACTGCAGCCTATCCTCTATGCTGTAGGTAGAAGGGGGCTCAAACTTAAGCCAATTCACAATCACAAGTTCCCAGATGCCCTGCAGAATAAACTGCAGCAGATTGCAGCTGCCCTAGTTTTTTCTTTGCCCCCAGAGATAACAGGTCACCCCTTGCCTGCTGCATCTTGATATAAGCTTGTGAAGGTGATTTCTGGCTGCACTGTATAACTCCATGGGCCCAGTCCTTCTTTCCAGTCAACACAGCTAGTGGAACAGGAAAATTTCCCCAGGAAAGGAACTTTGGCCTAATAAGGCTTTGTTCCCTGGGTTAAAAATCAATAAATAAGAATGCACCAAAACATTACATCACATCCCAAAATATTTTGGGACTATTGTTAATTCCCTATAAAATGCAAGAATAGCTCTGACAAAAGCTGCTAATATTCCCTCAATTTCAGCATTGAAGAACCCCAAGTCACCAAAGGGGTAATTTGAAGACTTTGTAGCCCTTGCTGGATAAGGGAGTGAGAGACAGGAATGTTCCTGAGTTGCAAACCTGCACAAGGGCTGCTAATTAGACACGCAGAATGATTTGTTGACAAACTCCAGTCCTCTACAAAGGATAGGATGGTGCCAACGCAATGTCTGGATGCTGCTGCCCTTCATGCCCACACACCAGCAGGGCCCATCTCTCCTCTTCATGCCAATCTCCCCCATAGCCTTATCCCATGCCCTCCATCCTCCACTTATCAGCATCTCTCCATCCTCAGCCCCCTCAAACTAACCATCCCCCTAAAAACTTTTCCTCCTTCTTGACCCCTTTGTCAGATGTATCATAGGGCACACCAGCCTGTCCTTCTGCAAAGGTTCCCCTGCATCCAGCTGTCCACCCATCCCATCCCCAGCTAGCTGGGTGTCCTCCCGATCCCCAACACCCCCTTCTCCTCCCCAGCCAAGCTCTCTGCCCTTGGATCAACTCATTCCCCCATATGCCATCTCCCGTATTACCTTCACCAAGGCCCTGTAACCCCCATACCAGCTTTCCCCTCTCCTCACCCCAGCCCTCCCCCATCTTTCTCCCCCTTATTTCTTCTCTTCCCCATCCCTCCCAACCTATCCCATCCCTTCCCCCCACCTTCCTCCACCCTCACCCCCCAGCTTACCCTCTCCCCTCACCCCACCCTCCAGCCTACCCTCTCCCCATCCCTTCCCCCATACTTGCCCACCCCACCCAACCCCTCCCCTCATTCCCCGCCCCGCCCCCTGTACCTGCAGCACCCGCTGGCAGAAGCTGCGCACGGAGCGCAGCGAGGCCAGGTCCAGCTCCCTGATCACCAGCTCCCCGCCCTCCGCCTGGGCGCCCAGCTCGGCGCGGATCTCGCGGGCCGCCTGCTCGGCCCGGCCGCGGTCCCGGCAGCCCATGATCACCCGGGCCTGCATCCGCAGCAGCTCGGCCGCCGTGGCCCGGCCCAGCCCGCTGTTCGCGCCCGTGACGATCACCGTCTTGCCCCGCATCAGCGCGGCAGCCGCGCCCCGCGAAGCCCGGCCGGCCCCGGTCAGGTAGCGGCGGGCGATCAGCAGCAGCCCCCCGCCCAACACCGCGGCCAGCAGCGCCGCAGCGGCCATAGCCCAGCGCTCGGGGCCAGCAAGGGCCGAACGACACCCGCCCCGGCGTTTTTCCCAGGGCGCAGCCGGCGCTACACCGCCGCCGGATGCCGAGCGCCGCGTATGGGTGTTTAGATACCGATTGGCCGGCGCGGTCCCCTTCGCTTTGCATTCTGGGACTCGTAGTTTCATCCGCCTCCCCTGCGCGGAGCCCTTGGGTTGGGTTAGCCCCGAGCTGAGGTGTCCCGCCACAACCGCGCTAGCTGTGCTGTGAGCTACGCAGCCCTTCCCCGGTGCAGGGCAGCCCCTGAGCTGCTGGCACCCCAGACAGAGACGCAAACGCGTTTGAGCAGATACAAGTGTCTCCTGCAGCCACCACCCTTTTTCTTGGTCAGACTGGGACTGAGTCCAATATAGGGTGACCAGATGTCCCGATTTTATAGGGATAGTCCATATTTTGGGGGCTTATTCTTATATAGGCACCTATGACTCCCCACCCCCTGTCCCGATTTTTTACACTTGCTATCTGGTCACCCAAAGCCCGAAAGACTGAAAAAAATCAAAGCTCCCATGACAAAAGGGAGAACTCTCTTCTGAAATCAACAAGGTAGCGTTCAGGGAAGACAGCAGGTGCAAAGTACTACAATGAAAAATCAGATACACAATGACAAATGGGGAGACGTTGGAGAAAGTCCAGAGATTAATGGTCTAGAAAACAGAACCTGTGAGGGAAGATTGGAAAAAATGGGTTCAGTCTGGAGAAGAGAAGACTGAGGGGGGATTTGATAACAGTTTTCAAGTATATAAAAGGTTGTTACAAGGAAGAGGGTAAAAAATGGTTCTCTTTAACTTCTAAAGATAGGACAAGACGCAATGGGCTTAAACTGCAGCAAGGGGAAGGGGGTTCTGTAGATATTAGGAAAAAACTTCCTAACTGTCAGGGTAGTTAAGCACTGGAACCAATTGCCTAGGGCTGTTGTGGATTCTCTGTCACTGGAGGTTTTTAAAAACAGGTTAGACAAACACCTGTTAGGAATGGTCTAGTTATTACATAGTCCTGCCTTGAGTGCAGGGGACTGGACTAGATGAGTCTAATCCTACACTTCTGT
Organism: Emys orbicularis; assembly: GCF_028017835.1. Taxonomy (NCBI): domain Eukaryota; kingdom Metazoa; phylum Chordata; order Testudines; family Emydidae; genus Emys; species Emys orbicularis. Next base: position 25,773,936 of record NC_088685.1, on the reverse strand, counting down.
GATTCTATGAAAATGGCAAAACATTGGCAGTAATACTGTAGAACAGGATCTGAGGGTTATAGTTGATCACAAATTAAATATAGCTGACAATGTGATACAGTTGCAAAAAAGACTGATATTCTAGGTTATGTGAACAGGAGTGTCATTTCAAAGAGAGATAATTGTCTCACTGTACTCAGCACACATGAGGCCTCAGCTGGAGTACGGTGTCCAGTTCAGGGCACCCCTTCAGCTACAAGGAAATATTAAAAAAAAAAAAAAGGCATGTTTAGTCTTGAGAAAAGAAGATTGAGGGGGAACTTGATAATAGTCTTCAGATACATTAAGAGCTGTTATAAAGTCAAGAGGCTGGGGATCAGTTGTTGTCCATGTCCACTGAAGATAGGACAAAAAGTAATGGGCTTAATCAGTAAGGCAGATTTAGGTTAGATATTATGAAAAACTTTCTAACTAAAAGGACAGTTAAGTATTGGAATAGGTTTCTGAGGGAGGTTATGGAATCTCCATCACTGGAGGTTTTCAACAGGTTAGACAAACTTTGGTCAGGAATGGTCTAGCGCAGGGGGCTGGACTAGATGACCTTGGTCCCTTCCAGCCCTATGTATCTACAATTCTGTTAAGTCATACTCAGTTTTTACACAGATCTGAGCTACTGAATGATATTGCTTAACATATTCTTCATTAGAAAACATGGCTGAATGCATTTTTTACATTTTTTATTAATGACTGGTTATGGATGAATTTATTACATAGAACTAATAAAGAAAAGATCACAGATGCACTTATGGACACTGATTCAGCTATGTATAGACTAATCTTGAATACTGAAAGCTTCTGACAAGGTTTGCTTCCTTATCTTTAAGCAGCAGTCCTTTTCTTTTGTTTAGGTTTCCCAATGCAAACCCTGGGCCAATCTAGAGACAAAAGCATGAAGGTTAGTACTATGAAAGCAAAAATGGGAGACAGAAGATACACCATAGTGAACCTATAAATGGCTCAATTTCAAATCAATTTTCTATTGAAATATTTCTCAAGGTATCCAAAATATTTAATGTCAGGTGACTTTGAATTATCCACCCAATGAAACAAATTGGGTTACAAAAGCTATCTAAGGCCTCCAGAACCCTTCAAAACATGAAAGATTTTAATAGACACACGGAGAAAACTCTATCTCTCAGTACAAAACTTAGAAGAGGGATATATATCTACCATATACTGATTGCTGATTTAATCTAATTTCATGATAAAGACCATGCTATTATCTGACCAGGCTCCTGTTTTTCTTAATATTCATCTCCAGGGAGCACTAAAACATAGGACCTTGTTCTACCCTGAGTTCATTGTGTAAATTGAGTTTGAGACCCCTGCCTTAAAGGGACCTGATTTTAAAAAGAGCTGAACATCCACTTTCCAAAAATCAAAGCTACTCAAGTTGAGCAGCCCACAGAAATCACTAGTCTACATTGAAAGAAAATGTTGCCTAGGATTTTTTGCTGAGGATAAATGTATTTCCCTGTTAAATTAGAAAATAGCATAATTGATAAGACAAATAATTCAGCTACTAAAAGATGAGCATGATCAGTCAGGATCACAAAGCACATTAAATACTTACAATATTGAGAGGACAGCTAAGTAGTGTAATGGCCGAAAAACAAAACCAAAAAAACACCCCCAAACATAATAATACTTCACAATGATACCACTTGAGCATCTCAAAATATTTTACAAACATCTACCCACCTTAAAACCACAACACCACTACAACAAAGGTAGATGTAGATAAACCTGTACATTCTGGCTCATCATTCATAGGTGCAATTCGGTGAAGTGTCAAGCACCCTTATTTCCAATAGTTATTGCTGCTAGAATCTGAGGGTGCTCATCACCTCACAGGACTGAGCCTGAGGTAGCAAACATTTTGTATATAAACTCAAGTACAATTGTACAGAAGCTAGTAAACTAAGTAACACAAGCACAATGCAACACACAGAATAACATACATTTTGAAGCGTCTGAGTTTTTCCTCCTTTCTGAAGGAAAATAAAAAGAAGGAAGTAAATCAAACTTGTCCTCCAAACCCAGCTCTCCCGTTAGCATAATAAAACCACCTCCACAAGAGGCAGTAGCTATGTCAGTGTCAGAAGCTCTCCTGTCAACAGAGCGCTGTCCACACTGGTGCTTAGGTCGGTGTAACTAACATTACTCAGGGGAGTGGCTTAATCACACCTCTGACCAAGATAAGTTACATATTGATAGTTAAGGCTAAGATTTAGTTAGGGGTATTTTTGGTAAAAGCCATAGACTGGTCACGGGCAATAAATAAAAATTCACGGCCCATGACCTGTCCATGACTTTTACCAAAAATACCCCTGACTAAATCTCTACTTCTGGGGCCCCGCTCCTGCGGGGAGCCCCTGCTGGGGGCAGGGGCAGCTCCAGGCACCAGCGCACCAAGCGCGTGCCTGGGGCGGCAAGCCGCGGGGGGCGGCCTGCTGGTCGCCATGAGGGCGGCAGTAAGGCTGCCTTAGGCAGTATGCCTGCGGGAGGTCAGCCGGTCCCCCGGTTTCGGCGGCAATTCGGCGGCGGGTACGCCGAAGGTGCGGGACCAGCAGACCTCCGACAGGCATGCCGCTGAATCCGCGTTACCAGCAGACCTCCTGCAGGTGTGCCGCCGAAAGCCGCCTGACTGCCGTGCTTGGGGCGGCAAAATACATAGAGCCGCCCCTGGCTGGGGAGGGGTGGCGGGGATGCTGCTCCAGTGCTGGGGGTTGACTGCCTCCTGGTTGCTGCTCCCAGGGACCACTCTCCGGATGGCCTCCGGGTGCCCCTGGGGCCACTGCTCCAGCTGCTTGGGCGGTCCCCAGGGCTCCCGCAGGAATGCTGCTCAGGTGTTCCCCGGAGCTAGCACACCGGCTGCTGTTCTAGTGATCCCCAGAGCCAGCTGCCTGGGGTTGCCCGCTAGAGCAGCTGGCCCCGGGTCGCTCCAGCAGCAGCAGGTGCGGCTGGCCGTGGGGCACTAGAGCAGCTGGCCCCAGGGCCCTGAAGTCAGCCACACCAGCTGCTGCAGAAGTCATGGAGGTCACAGAAAGTCACGGAATCCATGACTTCCGTGACCTCTGTGAAAGAATCGCAGCCTTAGTGATAGTGTGTACACACCCTGAGTGTGTGTGTGTGAGAGAGAGAGAGGGAAAGCCAAGTCAGAGGGATGAGTCTAAGAACCACACCCAGAAAAGATGCTGACCTGGAGCAATGCCTAAAGATACCCCAAACCTCATCTCTGCGTGATTATTCCAATCAGAATACACCAACCAAATTAATATTATCAAGAAGACAACAAAGTCAGCCACAGGCCTAAAATATATTTTCAGTCTAAATCCTTTTCAAGAAGCCCTGCCACAGTATATCAGAACAAAAGTTCGGCAAATCTGGTAAAGGTATTTGATTAAAAACTTAATCACCTCTATTCAGTCAGTTCTTCCGTGTATTATATTTGTACAATGGGTTGTTTCCATAATGAGAAATTTAGCCCCTGAGCAATGATCATTGTTTTCCAAAATTAAAGCTTTCCAGGAGGATTCAAGGTATCTAGCTCACTACCATCTCTCAGGACAGCTGGCTTGATGTATAGCTTAATAGCCACTTGTAATCCCAAGGCAATTCTCAGTTTTACTGCATTCCAGAACTCTAATCTTTGGAGTTTGGCAGAAAAAAATACTTTTATTTTGAAGTTTCAGGTCACAAAGGTAGTATATATCCTCCAAATTTTCAAAAGGTTACACGGGATTGCAACCGGATTCCTTGTTGATGAGTTCTTTACTAAATTCTCAGGCAGATTTTAAAAATATGCTTCAAACTGTTGCAGAACATTCCAAAAAATACATTATCATTTTACTTTTGATTCTGTAATGGACAATGGGCAAGTCTATCCCATTAGAGAAGATGTGCCCATTCAATCACAGAGCTATACAAAAACAAACCAGATACCAGGATATTTCCTTTGCTTATATTAAAGAAAACTGTAAACACAACATTTGCTAACTACAGAAAACTTAATCAGCAATCTTCATACCTCATGGCTAGAATCACTGTGGATGGTATTTTTAAAAGTGGCCTCTGATTCTGTCTTCTTCTCTTTTTTTTAAACACTCAACTTGAAATAAATTGAACCTGATTTTCAGAGATGCTGTACACTCCGACTCACCTCAGCTGAGTTGTGTGTGCTCAGCACTTTAGATAATCAGCTGCCAAGGTGTCAGGATGGGCATACAAAATCTGAGGCATACAAAATCAGAGGCCCCTTTTCAAAATTTTGGCCTAAATGTGTCCTGAGATTTAAAGTCGATCCCTTGTGGTTTGCATTCAGAAAATTTATAAAGTGTGTGAAGAGGAACCTCCTTTGGAAGGATGAAATAGGATTTGCGCTAACTTTAGCTCAGCTAGAATGTGTTCTTGCATATCTTACATTGCTGACATCTTGCAACATGTATCTGACATATCTGAAGGTAAGCCTGCATAACTAAAACATCAAAGAACAGAACCTTCAGTGTCAATTTAGAGTCTGACTGCTGATGAACAAACGTATAACATAATAAAAACAGTAGGATCTTTTTTACATTTTTCTCCTCACACACTTTAGTGCTCAAGATCGGTTAAGGACTGACAGCTCTGGAGAAAATGTCCTCTATCTACAGATCAACGCAAACTGAAGCATTCCAAGCCTGCTAACTATGCTCTGGCCAACACGCTGCATGTTCTAGATGGACTGCTGGTTGGATGGGAAGGTGCATGGTGTGGATAATTCCCTTTTCCATACCTACTCATTCCTTGGTCCTCTGCTCAGCTTATCAACAATGGTGCAAATGAACATTAATGTGGTGTTGAAGTGGACACTGGTCGACCAGAAATTGAACTGAGGTCACCAAACTCATTTTACATAGGCCTCAGAAGAGCCATAACTTCTGAGTGATCCTTGTTGAGGAAAAAAAATCCCCCCACCCCACCCCCAACACAGAAAAATGGCAATGTTCTGCAAAGTCAGCTTTATTCGAGTAGGAAAAATAGTTTAGAAAAATAAAGGGTTCCTGTAAACACAAGGCCACACAAACTAACAGTTTCCACTGGAATTACAAATCACCCATACAGATCAAAGATTCATGATGACACAATCACTGAGCACATATTCAACAAACTGACCCTGAATAGGTAAACATACTCGCACCACGTTTTTGGTCTTTTCAAAAATAACCTGTAAATATTCTTTATGTAGCATGATTCACGTTATAAATAACCCATTTACAACACTTTCAGAGAAGTCACACACTTATATATTTTAAAGACATATATATACAGATATATATATATGTCTTTAAAATATGGCTTAAACTATAAAATCAATACAAGACTTTTCCTAATATTAAAAAACAACAGTGCTAGACCTAGCAAACCAAACCAAAAAGTGTTCAAGAGTACTATTTAAAAAAACTTATATTAAAAATATTTCCTTTTAAAACTTATTTAGCTACCGAGGTCAAATCTTTAAACATACTCCTTATAATATACAAAGGTAGAGTTTTCAGACTTAACTATTGATGTGTTAGAGGCTGTCTAAGTTAAAGGGAAGCTATTTTTTAACAGTGTCATCTTTAGGTTTGGATTTGTTGTACTTCTGACCAATGCCATAAGGTACATGTGCTGCTATAGTACCCAGTTGTTGTGCTCCTTCAATGTGAAACATCTGATCATCAAAGAAAATATGAGGCCGTATTTTCACCAAAATCGGTCCTTTAGGAGCTCCTGCAAGGAAAAGTGCCTCATCAATCTCCAAACCCCAGCTACGGAGAGTCTTCAGCACTCTGGCTCCAGAACTTGCTGCGCTTCTAGCTGTGACGAGGTAGGTCCTTATAGGACAATCTAATCGTTCGTCTTTTGCATAAAATTTCTTCTGCAGCTTCCCTAAGTCTTCCAGAAAACCTTTCAAAGGACCCTAGGTATAAAATATCAGAAACATGTTTAATGTTTACCCACTTCTCCCACAAACATCTCTGTACTTTCTTCCATGCTGTCCTTTATATATAGAACTCCTTCCATGATCCATAAGGCCACTACCTTCTCCTCCTTGGAATCCTTTCTCAACACAATGCCTACAAAGAAAACCAACCAGCAAGTGACAGCTTGGCTGTGTGGGGCAGCTGCTGAATACGGATACCTATTTGCATAATAGAATGCCCTCCCACCACAAAGTATATTTGTATATTATAATTTCTATATATTTCAGTGCATCCCTCTTACTCTCTTTGTATGTTGCCTGTCTCCTTAGATTGTATGATCTTTGGGGCAGGGATCTTGTAAATCTGTATTTCTTTACAGTGCCTAATTCAGAGGGGTCCTGACCCTAACTGGGGCTGGAGAGCCCTAATATACAGGAATAATTTCTGTCCAGAGTTCATGAAATGAAAAACATACCTTTTGCTTTTTAATGACACCTGATTCTGTTCTCATACTGATTTTTTACACTCGTGTAACTAAATTGACTTCTGTGGAGTTCCCTCAGATTTACACCAGTTTGAGTGACAGAAGGATGAGGCGCAAAATTAAAAACAAAAACTATTTTGGGTCAAACTCTGATACACTGAGTACCTACAATTTCCATTGCTTTCAAAGATCAGGCCCTTTTTCTGAGTTATACCAGTGTAAATGAAAGTAAAGTTGGTTTAAGTTGATTCTAACATGTTTGCATTCCTGGACAAACATCATAATTCTGTTTGACAATGAACATAAATATTACACTTGGACCATTCTGGCATTTGTTTCAAATGCCAACTCTTTATTAATATGTTATTGAGAGATGTACAATAGCTTTTCCATATGACAATAAAAAGTGGAACAAAGTATGAATGGACATTACATTCCAAGCCCAGACATGTGCATTCTGTTACATGCACAGAGGGCAACAAAGGATCTCAAATACTGAGTAGTATGTTTGGAGGTGGGGCTGATTGCTATGAATGGATATAGGCTGCCATGTTCACCTCACCTAGGACCAGACCCAAAGTCCATTGAAATCAATAGTCATCTTTTTCAGTGAATTCAGTGGACATTGGATCAGGCCTCTAGGGGATGATTAAGTGAAAATACCTCTAGAGGTAGCTATAAGAACCTCATGTTCTTACTCATGCAATATTCCCAATGAAATGGGAGTCCTGTGTAAGGACTGCAGGATCAGGCCCTTAAATATCAAACGTGCATTCTAATGACTGTCTGTGAAAAAGGAAATCCAAGCAGGTATAATGCAATTGATGTTACAATTAAAAGGTTCTTTGAATCACAAATAAAACATCCATGAAGAACAAGACACATTAATATATAAACTTAAGAGAAAAATAATGTACACATACGACAAACAAAATCAAAGTACCAACTACAATTTTAGCAATAAAAAAGCAGATACCTGTGCAAGGGGCTTATTCTCATTCATCTGTTCGTGTTCAAAAAATCTATCTAATCCATGCTCTTTGACAATCTGCTCTGATTCGTCAGAAAAGAGAACAGCATCCCCATCAAACGCCACCCTCAGCTGCTTATCACAGTAAGGTATGTCTTTATTTGCAGTGAACATTGTAGCAGATGCAATGCCTGAAAATACATCAGAAGCTCAGTTAGCAGTTTCCACTGGACTCACTAGTATTACTTGTTATTGCAGTGGCATAGACACAGAATGGGTACAAAACTTCACTGCCCAGAGGCACTTACAGTCTAAGGCCCTGACCCCAGATATATTTATGCATAGGAGTAACTTTATATATGCAAGCAGTCCCATTGATTTAAGTGAGATTATTCTCATGCATAGTTACTTTCAGTCATAGGTGTTTGCAGGATTGGACCCTAAGTCACACTGAAGATAAGAAATAGTGGAAAATTCTGAGGACAATATTTACTCTAGCTTTATTTATTTATTTTCATTTTAAGTTCACTCTCTCCTTTCTAATGTTGCAGTGCAGAAGGCACTGGATGTTGGCTAATTTTTGGCATCAGAGAAAAGGTGACATCAGGAGGAATTTGAGTGAGACAGGAGGGAGGACTGGTACACTGGTGGTCATGCAAAGGAGAGGGGCAGCATGGATGAAGACATGAAGCTTGGAGCAAGAGATAAAGAAAAGGATTGGTTAGGCTAGCATTACTGACACAGTGCAGGGGGCAAAAAGGGGCATTATAAGAAACCAGATCCAAGCAGAAGGATAATAATCAAATAAAACCAGTGACTAGTTGATATTACATATATACTGTATATTGGACTCCATATTTACTGAAATATTTCCATCTCCTGCGGAAAAGATATATGTAATTATTGAGTTCATGTGATAATAGGCTTAAGTGAGAAATAAACCAAGGTAAGAGCCAATCCAAACCTGCTTCTATAGCTTCTTGGACTTTTTCAGAGTCAGCAGAAAGGTATAAGTTGGTAAGATATGCTGTTAGGTAACCAATAGGGCTTTCTCCACCAGTCATACAGAAGCGTTCAATCGATAAACCTAAAAACAGGCATGAAAATCTCAGATACAGAAGAAACAAACAAAATATGACAAGGTACAACCCTGCTGTGTTTTTGTCCTAACACAAACAAAATACAGTTACTATCTGAACAGAGTAAAATTTCAGAAATGTTAAGATCTGTCCTTGATGTACATTCGTCCCAATTCTTTACTGAGCAAAAGCTACTTTCCCCACTTCCTCTGAAACATGGGGTCATCTGGAGTTGGGATATCAGCTTAGATGCACTCATGGTCTACTTTGGTATGACAACTCTTGCAGTCACACGTTGGAAAGACTGAAACTTAACAACATGAATCTTGAGGGCATAGTGGCCAGATCTTCAACTAAGGACTTCCTCTATGTCCTTCTGAAAACTTCCAGTTTTACAAAGTGACTATTCAGAGTCAATGGAGTGACGCCAATTTACATCAGCTGAGGAGCTGGCACTCTAGTCCTACAAGAAGAATCTTATTTTTCAATTAATGTTAAACTTTTAAAGAAGTTTTCCATGTTCAGTAGTAGTCTGACTTTTAACAACTTTAAGAGGTTTAACTTGGCCACAATGTTTGATTGTTTCTTATTCCCCAAGAATCCCCCCCAAAATCCCTCTGAGACAGCTCAGTGATTGCAAGTTTAGAGGGAAAAATACAAAATAAAGAAACATTCAAGGACCTTTTCTTAGAAATTGAGATTCAGACTTGACAATTAAACCTAGAGCTTTGGGCCAAATCCTGTTTAACACACTCTCACTTGTTCTGACACACACAAATAAACATCATTCACCTAGCAATGGGTATCTGTATCAAAGGAACTGCCCATTCCAGGGTCAGAGCACGCAAACTGAAAATGCTTCAGTTTACAGCCTGGCAGCAAGCAGCTCTACAGAATGTTATTTATTTTACTTACCATAGTGATTGATGCTGTTTATGAGTCTCACTCCCACTTGGGCATGGTTATTAGTCATCAGAACAATATCAAATAGCTCTTCATCATTAGGGTACAGCTCACGAAGCCGGGCATTGACCTGTTCTAGTGCCTGCAGGTTAGAAACATTGATGTGCATAAACAAGCTGCATATGCGTCCTCTCAATCCTACCTTGAAGAAGAATGTGAAAAGCAGTTTGGCAGTTTAAACTTGCCAAACTTGTTTTATTCATTTCTCTTCTTCACCTCCCAGCAACTATTTTCTTGGACTTGTTATAAGAGAAGCAAATAAGCAGTTTTCTTTTGATGAAAGTTACAGAATTCAACTTTATAATGAAGTTCTTTTTACCTGAGACACCTATCATCAGATAAAATAAATCTGCAAAGGTACCATACACCACCAAAGGTCTTTTAGTTAGTTTTCAGATGAACTGTGGAATCTAATCTTTCTAGATTCTGAAGGTTGAAGTACATTTGTTTTACTCTGATCTGTATTTGACTGGAGTTTTTCCTGGTTTTGGATAATGGGATTTCTCCAGGAGCCAAAAGATTATTTTTTTCCAGACCTGTACAGCTGTTTGTAGATGGTACCTGTTAATACTTTTTGGTAATCCTTTATGAAATTTTATTAACGGATACAGGTATTGAGAGACACTTTTTAAACTCAACATCTAAATTGCTCCTGCAAAATTCACAAGCAAGCATAAAGTGTCTTTATATATGTGTTTACAAATGCAGGTTTGGTGCAGACACTATTTAGGAAGGCAGGATTGACAATTTGTCCCTAAATAATGAGCATTAAATCCTGCCTTATCCAGTAGATATTTCCCTTGGAGGTTCCCAATCCAGGTAGTGAGTTGGATTGATCCTGATTAACCTAGACAGTGGTTCTCAAACTATGGGGCGGGCCTTCCAAGGGAGGCAGACCAATGTGACAAAGGAGGTGAGAGCTGTGTGTTTTTTGGGGTTTTTTTTTTGAAGAGCTATGTCAGCCCTGGGTAGCTGGGGCTCCTGCAGAAGGGCCCTGACACCCGGGCTTGGGGTCTCCTCCTCTCCCCCTCAATCCCTCACTGGGAGGTAACCTGGGCTCAGGTTTCCTTCCCTGCTCCCTAAACCCGCACCTGGAGGCGGCGGGATTCCAGCTGTCAGCCCTGGGGTGGCAGCAGCAGCAGAGAAATAAGGGTGGCAATGGGGTGCTAAGTCTGCTGTGAAAAGTGATATTGACAAATATAACTTTTCATGTTGCCTCCCTTATTTCTGTGCTGCTGCTGGCATGGTGCTGCCTTCAGAGCTCGGTGGTGGTATATGTTCTTGAGGGGTGGGAGTATAAACAGCTATATATACAAAGAAGGGGGGCCCGATCAAATAAGTTTGAGAACCAGTGACCTAGGGTATCAGAAAAGATAAAGGAACAAGATGGTGCTTTTAAAAAACAGACCACTTATTTAGATGCTTAAATGTGCTCTTAATAGCCTACCTTTAGGCACTTAGTTTTGAAATTCTTGGCCTTGTTGTGTGGACTATGCTTAGGAAAGCTCTAGATGACAGCCATCTATAGACCTACGGAGAGATCCTATTCATAGAGAAAGGATAAGACTCCCTATGTCCCCTTTCCCACTTTGTGTCCACGGGCCTGTAGTATTCCAGTACATTGGGTATTTATTGAAGGGACGAGGTGAGTGAGGTAATATCACGCTTTCACTTTGTGGGACACTTTTCACAAAGCAATCACTTTATATCTGACCTATCAGTCCTCATCCTCAAAGGAAACCTACACAACACTTTTAAAAAAGCCTGGTAACTGAAATTCATAACTTTGCTAGACACTAAAAATCATGGTCTTAATAAAGACACTGGATTTATGGCTTATTACAACAATCTGTAACCCCCTAATGCCTTTTGTGTCCTATGATTACAGGGGTATTAACTTCATCTTGAATGGTCCCTTACAATATGTGCTAACTACTTATACTAAATTATCTGTTCGATCTTGTATTTAGCTGTGTCATTCTCAGTACCTTTCCCAGACCTGAAGAAGAGCTCTGTGTAGTTTGAAAGCGTATCTCTCACACCAACAGAAGTTCGTCCAGTAAAAGATATTACCTCACCCACCCTGTCTCTCTAATATCCTGGGACCGACCTGGCTACAACAACACTGCATATTCACTGAAATATCAGATAAGAGGATGCATTTAGTGCAGAGGGTGATATGTTAGTGTATTGGCTACTGTAATTCATCATGTTTTTTATTTTTTTCATTATCTGGTACACACTCCCAAGCACCTTGTGGATGCAGCGAGTTATAAGTTTCTGTCTATTACAGTGACTGTGTTGATCACACTTATTTTTACTGCAACTTTCTTGAAATTTAAAGAAATTGTAAACAAAGCAAACCCACCATGGCCAGAACATCAGTTGGTGTAAGTCAGCTAGATTCCACTCATTTCAATTGAGTTATGTTGATTCACAACATTTGATGATTTGGCCCCAAAAGTCCAATCTGAAGGTAAACAGAAATCCCTTCCGAAGTGGCAGGTAATACTGTTCACCTGAAAAGTTACTTTTGTGGACTTGAAAGCTTTTGTGGACTTTTGTGGACTTAATTGATTTTTTAGTGAGAAACTCAAGGTTTTGGGCTTGAAAAGTAAGCAAACCTTGACTGTTGTTCTACATTAATCTCTTTGGGGCAAGGTCTGTCTTGTTGTTCAGTTTGTACAGTGCCTAGCACAATGGGGTTCTGGTATGACTAGGCCTCCTGGGTGCTATAGTAATACAAACAACAAATTAAAATAACAACATATTAAAGCTTTCCCTTAAAGGTGTCTGTATACAGAGATGCTATTTAAGAACTATTCGTTTCTGCATCTAAGTAGAAAATAATCCCTCATCAGATTTGAAATTTAGTGGCCTATGTGTTATGCAGGAGGTCAGACTAGTGACTAGATGATCCAATGGCCTCTTCTGGCTTTAGGGACTGAAGCCTGGAGTAAACAATCCCATATCACCCAACCAAACATGTATATAGTATGTTATAGGGCTGTTTACCTTTGGCATATCTCTTAGCTCACACAATAAAAACAAAATTGTCAGTTTCACTCCTGCATATAGGCCCCTGAATCAGAGTCAGTTTCTTTGCCTTGTTCTCATTGCACCAGCAATGTTTGAAACCAGTCATAAATGTTTTTATTTTTAAATAGTCCAAGGAATTCTATTAATCTTGAACCCACATCGTTAGTCAGGCAAATTCTAACTGAAGTGAGTGAACAGAGTAAAAACTGAGGTGTTGTTTTATCGTGGGACAAGTGTTGTATCAGGCCATGAAGTTCAAGAATTAATTTAGCAACTTGTACAGGGTCCTATGTAGGGCTTGATCCAATCTGAAAAGCTTCACTTTCCTTACAATATTACATTCAAAAGCATGGGCAAGTATTTAAGCCTGCTCCTGGTACATCTTAAGAACATAAGAACGGCCATACTGGGTCAGACCGAAGGTCCATCTAGCCCAGTATCCTGTCTTCCGACAGTGGCCAATGCCAGGTGCCCCAAAGGGAATGAACAGAACAGGTAATCATCAAGTGATCCATCTCCTGTCGCCCATTCCCAGCTTCTGGCAAACAGAGGCTAGGGACACCATCCCTGCCCATCCTGGCAAATAGCTATTGATGGACCATGAATAATTTAATGAATTAATCCATGAATTTATCTAGTTTTTTTTTATCATCTTCCAAAATAGATACATCTTGCTCCCATCTCTGTTGATTATGACTTCTGCAATGTGGCCTATCTGCAGTCTCACAATAGTGGATGTTATTTTCTGAGATGCTTTGATATCAATCACAGAATCTTTCACCTTTTGACAATTTATTTCAGCTACTATCTTCCTTGATAGGGTGTCAATATCCTCAACCTAGGTCATTCCACACTGAGTAAAGATCTTAAGATTTGGTTTTATAACTAATTAAAACCCATGCAAGTTTGGGGCAGTGGCGTAGCTAGCATGGAACATTTGGATGGGCTCCGACTTTGGGTAGGCTGGCAATGATGGAGGGGCAGGAGGGATCGGGGGGCCCGCCTCCGCCCAACCCCACCAGTCCAGCTGGCCTTGTGGGGGATGATGGATGCTCTGGCCGGGGCCCTCCGGGGCCCCATGCATGCACCCAGCTCCGGAAGGAGATGCCGCTCTCCAGTGTACATGGCTCCTGGCACCCATCCCCGTCGCACTGCCCCACATCAGTCCTGGCTCCCTGAGGCAGCAGGCCTATGTTTTTTGATGCTCGCTGCTGCTCGGCGGGCGGGTCGCCCTCCTCCTGCTGCAGCGTGCGCGGTGCACTCGTCAAGCGCTCCGCTGCTGTGTCACTGCCAGGGCCGGCTCCAGGCACCAGCTTACCAAGCAGGTGCTTGGGGCGGCCACTTTGGAAAGGGGCGGCACGTCCAGCTGTTCGGCGGCAATTCGGCGGACGGTCCCTCACTCCTGCTCGGAGCGAAGGACCTCCCGCCGAATTGCCGCCGCAGATCGTGATCGCGGCTTTTTGTTTGTTTGTTTGTTTTTGTTTGGCTGCTTGGGGCGGCCAAAACCCTGGAGCCGGCCCTGGTCACTGCTGTCCCTCCCCCTCCGGTCGAGCTCTGTGTGTGTGCACCCGGCGTGCAGTGTCTTGCAGGTCTGGGCAGGGCTAGCGCTGGGGCCTGAGCAGAACCAGGGCTGGGGGTGGGCCTGGATGCTAAGTGGGTGGGCTGCGGCCTACCCAGGTCCACCTGTAGCTATGCCCCTGGTTTATCTGGGGCCTAAATTACCTGACAATGCTTTAAAAGGAAATGAACTTTCTGTCTGTACCATGACTCTACTAGGCACTGAGTCTATCCTCCTAACCACACCTTGTGTATGTAACCATTCTTTAATCTTTAGATTGTCAAGAGGCTATTAACTTCCTCCATCTAAACTGTGCCAATTTTTCAGTAGGAAATACTACGTGATCGTACACAGGCTTGTATCTTTACTGACTCAGGGAGGGGAGGAGAGTAAAATTATTCTAATTTATTTCAGTCGGGAGATAAAGAGAGCAAACTGAGATTACTCAATCAACACAAACAGGCCACTAAGCCTGAAACCATTTCCCAGCAGCCTCACTGTGCTCAGTAGAAGACTCCTCCTCTTCCCCAAATTTGGACTTGAGCTTTCAGCATCCTCCCTGGCGTGACATCCCGGAGTAGTTCCCCTCCCAGCACACAAACCTAGGAGCCATGTTTAGTGTATTCTTATGTGAGAAAAGACTGCTGGCTGCATGATTATGTAAACGGATGTCTTTACCAACCACTCTGGCTCTGGGGAAGGGTGGAGGCAGGCAGGAAACTCTGTGGAAGGCTGTTTGTGGAACAGAAAGCTTAGCTGAACTTTTAAATGGAGTGTCTTACCTTGACAAAATAGAAAGCTGGCCCGGGCTTCAGGGGGACATTCTCGTTTTCCTCCTGGTACTTCACATAGGTTTCCACCCCTTCCTCTTCGTAGATTTTCCTGTCTTTCACCATGTCAAAGAGAGCCCGGGAGGAGACTGCCACAGTGGTGGCATTTTGGGGCTTAGGCTGTAGACAACGGAATGGTGAGAGAGGGCAGGTGGGGGTGGGGAGGAGAGGAGAGAGAGATGGGGGGAAGGTGACACACAGGGAGGAAAGGGGGAGGAGATGGAGGTGGGTGGCACACAGGATGGGGAGGAGGATGGCACCCCGGGAGGAGAGGATGGGGGTGACACACGGGGAGGAGGATGGCACCCGGGGAGGAGAGGATGGGGGTGACACACGGGGAGGAGGTGGCATCCCGGGAGGAAAGGATAGTGTGGCACATGGGGAGGACAGCATAGGTGTTGCAGGGTGAGGTACCCAGGAAGGAGAGGGTGGGGATGGCACCCAGTGACCCAGGGGGGAAAAGATAGGGGTGGCACCAGGGGAGGGGGTGGCACACGGGGAAGCCAGGCCCGGAGGTTGGATGGGAAGGATCGGCAGAGGGAGGCAGACAGGGCACGTATCAGAGAGAAGAGGAAGAAAGCACACACAGCTGTTTATAAGCCCCGGAGAGCTGTCCCCCCTCCCCCACGCCTACTCCGTGCTGCCGCCGGCTGCACTCACCGGTCGGGGTCTCTTGGTGGAGACCAGGTTGTCGTAGAAAGCCTTGGCCGCTGCCCAGTCTTGCTCGGCGCCGACCGCGGCCGCCTGCTGCTGCGCCGGGGTGAGCGGGGTGTTGCAGGCCGAGCTGCTCTGGGACTTGTCCGAGCTGCAGGAGCTCATGGTGGCGGCTGGTGCCCGCTGCTGGTGCCTGCTGCTGCAGCCGGGCGGCGCGGGGGAGGAGGAGGATCTCTGCAGCGACACCGACACAGCGGGACCGAGGTCAGCGCGGAGCGCACCAGCCGCCTCTGGGCATCCCCGCCCCGCCGCTGCAGCCGTGGGGAAGTGATGACGGGCCGGGCTCTGCCCTGCCCGGGGCTCGCTGTGCCGCGCCCAGCCAGCCACTGCCCTTCCGCCTGCCGCCAGCGCCGGGCCTGCTGCCCGCCATCCAGGGCCGCAAACCCCCGACCAAGCCCTACAGACTGCGGGAAGGGGCGGGGGACCGGGGCTGCACTCCCACCCCCCGACAGATACACACAACCGGGGGGGACCAGAGGCCAGAGCTACCCCCCCCCCCAGACAGATAGGCATAGTCGGGGGGGGGGGGCAGGGATCAAGGCTGCAATAGACACACACACACAGAGTTACACACAGCCTAGGGGGAACGGACTGGGCTGCAACCCCCACCCCACCCCCAGTTAGCTACACACAGCTTGCGGGGGGGGGGGGGTCTGGCCCAAAGCCCAGAAGTCAGTGGGCTTGGGATCAGGCCCTAAATACTAGGAAGTAAAAAGTATTATTAGTAACCCTTGGGCTTGTTGTTAAGGAGAACAATGAAGAATTTGGAATATGGAAAAAATTGTATGACCTGGCCCTTCCAGCTTGGACACTAACTAACTGCTGTTCACCTTAATGTCTCCAGTCTTAATATTGACAGCCATTTAATATTATGTTATGGCTTCAGGCACTGATTTTATCAACAGGATTAGAGACTTATTACTTGCACAACAGTTTAACTGCTTTAACATTAACTGCAGCAGAAAAATCTGAAGGATTTCTCACTAGAATATGAGCAAAAGAACAATGATGTGTCCACCGGTCAAAAGTGGCTGGCTCTGAGTGGTTCAGTGAGTGAACAGTGGGGTCCAAATAACTTTATTAATTAAATATACACAACATGTAAGGCCTAGTCACAAATACTGCTTTGGCTGGGGTCTGGGTGGCTTTAAAACACAGAACACAGTGAACACCACTGGAGGGCTTGAGAACTACTTAAAGGAAAGCAATGTTGCTTAATGGATAGTGCAGGGGCGGGCAAACTTTTTGGCCTGAGGGCCGCATCGGGTTTCGTAAATTGTATGGAGGGCCGGTTCGGGGAGGGGGTCGTGGCCCGGCCCCCACCTCCTATCTGCTCCCCCTCCCCCCCGGGACTCCTGCCCCATCCAACCCCTCCTCTCATTCCTGATGGCCCCCCCGGGACCCCTGCCCCATCCAACCCCCCCTCCTTCCTGACTGCCCCCCCGGGACCCCTGCCCCCATTCAACCCCCTGTTTTACCCCTGACCACCATCCACACCCCCGCTCCCTGACCACCACCCCGAACTCCGCTGCCCTCTATCCAACCCCCCCTGCTCACTGCCCCCTTACCGCGCTGCCTGGAGCACCGGTGGCTGGCGGTGCTACAGCCGTGCCGCCTGTCTGGAGCCGGGCCACGCCGCTGCCACCACCACCACTGGGTCAGGCCGGGCTCTGCAGCTGCGCTGCCCCAGGAGCTCACAGCCCCGCTGCCCACAGCATTGCACCGGCAACGAAGCGAGCGAGCTGAGGCTGTGGGGGAAGGGGAACAGCAGGGAAGGGGCCGGGGGCTAGCCTCCTGGGCCAGGAGCTTGGGGAACAGGCAGGATGGTCCCGCGGGCCGGATGTGGCCCGCACGCCGTAGTTTGCCCACCCCTGGGATTCTTCATTAGACTGGGACTCAGGAGACCTGGGTTCTATTGCTGGCTCTGCCATTGGCCTGCTGGATGGCCTTGGAAACTATACCTCAGTTTCCCCCTCTGTAAAATAGTGGTACTGACCTCCTTTGTAAAGCACTTTGAGATTTACTGATGAAAAAGTGCTGCATAAAAACTAGGTATTATTATTTATTGTTACTCTATTCCTATACACTACCATGAGCTGGAGCTTTTTTGTGGTAGCTGCCATCTTCTGCGCCAAAGTGTAAGCTTACATTGAAATATAAACCAGTTGGTGGAGCTTTTGAGTTCCACTACTTTTTTCTTCTAATTTGACCCCTCAATGCAACGTTTTGTATTGCTATTCTCACAAGTAAAATCAGAATTTATCACACCCACCTTTTTGTGGTTTATTCAGTCAGTTAGTGATGAAGATCCCTTTTACCCTTTTCAAGTTACCAGAAAATGTCAACAATTTCAACTCTGTTGCCTGAGTCATTGATCCTGGGTCCTACCACTGAAGTGGTCTGGCTTCAGGGCCTTACACATCAAGCCATGACCTTCAAAATGCAAATTCAGTGCTGTCATCTGAAATATTTAATGGTGCCCTTAGAGTTCTGTTGAGGAGGAATGGGTTATTTCTCACTGCATCAAGTCTCTTGTGGAATCCAAGAACAGGAAAGAATCCAAAATTCAACTCCTTTGGTGGTTTCTCAGTCAGAAGTTAATAGAAGTGAATTTCCCAGTTTACCTGCAATGTTTGTACTAGGGTTCTCTGCTAAAAAAAGAGCTGGAGCCTTTGTGGGTCTGTCTACATTGCAACATAAGCCCATGCTTGAACCTGGTCTCAAACCTAACCCCTCTTACGTCTATGCTACAATTGCGCTAAACTAGGGCTCAGACCCAGGGTCCCAGGAACCTGCAGGGCTGGAGGGTCCAAGCTTGAGTTAAGCCAGGACCCAGGGCCCGAGTCCTATTGCTTTGCACTGTAGACGCAGCCCCACTTGACTTGGGTCCCAGGAGTCAGCCAGAAGTATCCCACAATTCCATGGGATAGCTTCCTCTCTCCCAACAATCTGTAATCTGCTCTATTGAAAACAGAAGCCACCCCCACTTTGCGAATGGCAGCAGATCAGGTCAGCATTAACAGATTTTCTTCTGATTATTGATCTGCAAGCACACTATCAGAGAGCCTTCTGGGTTTGCAAGGGAGAGTGAACTGATCAAGCCTTTTGCAAATTGACTTGCTTCCTGGTAATGTGTTGGCAGTAAAGTTTTCCCACAGTTCACCACGGTCCTAGGGCTAGAGTGGCCACATTTTGGGGGTGGGAGTGCTAGGGACTCTGGGATATGGTTATTTTGACTTATGTCTGCACACTGCAGTGTGGATACCAGAGCTCTAGGTTCGAGCATGGTTTAGAAAAGTCTTAACTTATGGTTACAATATAATGTGGACACTCTATCCCAGGGTTCCCTAACACAGGTCAGCTGACTCCAGTCCCACTAACCTTGGGCTTACATTGCAGTGTAGACATACCCTGTGAATGTGCTGTTAAAAAAAAATCACATGTGTATTTCACAGTCTGTCACCACTGACAGGACAGAAAGAGAGGTCTCCTGCTTTTTGATACTGATCCTTGGTTGAAACTATTTTCCCATCAACTCATTAGGTGTCCCTGCCTAACAAGAAGGTTAAGATCAAAATCCCTGCACCCCAATCTGGGTCTATGCTGGTTATGTGATATGTATGTATCTCGTGATCCTTGTAACTGATACCTGTAATCCCTCATAACTCAAGCCGGACCCCAGATGTACAGTACCTTCCCTCTTAACTTGTGTATATTTAATTTTAAACATTAATTTTAATAATTTTTTTAAAGCTGTTCTTATCATTTGAATATCTAATATGTCCTTTATTTAAGGACTGTATATTAAATTGATTTTTGAAATAGGGGGATGGAATAGGAGCTTGCTCCATCCACCCCATGCATCGACCTGGTATTGCAGTGCCTCCGGGAACAGTGCAAAGAAAAAAAGAAGTTGTTTAAGGACAGTATTTCAGTGCTTAGATTGAAGGTTCCACTGAAAATTCTGTTGCTTTTTCTTGCATCCACTCATCTCTGGAACAGATATAAGAAGCTTCCCAACTTTAGAATTCCGGGCCCAAAGGCAAGGAAGGGGCCTGAGATGGAAGGATCAGTTTTATCTTCTGAATGTGTAGACCGTAAGAAATATTGCACATTGACAGATAATGCAAGGTAGCCAATATTCAGTCCTTAGGACATAAGGCACTGATACACTGCAGAATGGACTCTGCAAGGACACTTCATCTGTGTGATTGCACTGACTTAGCTACAAAAGGTACCAGCTGCATACAGGGCAATTTGATGCTTGGTAAATCTTCCAGATTCATGCCATAAGGTGAGATGTTCTTGGAAGGAGCCTGGGAAAGGCTTTGGCCCAGGGCAGCAAGCCAGGACATGCTGCTAGACATAGCTGGTGAGATACTGCCAGATTCCTGGTCTATATCTAGAACCCCTAGGTACTATGGTAATACACATAATAAATCATTATAATTTTATCTGCTCCACCAGATTACCATTTTGGGTAAGACCATGTGCTTTGTAGTATAGATACTACTAAATACAATTCTGCACTTAGATCACTGATTTTTTTAAAAAAAGCATGAACACATTTCTATTAACAATATATTTTTTACATTTGTTCCACAAAACCTACATTTGAATCCTAGTCTGCCTCTGTCCCTTTAATTGCATGCTTCTTCTTGATGCTGTCTTTTAAAGTGCCTGTATTCATGCATGCCACTTTTATGCTAAGTCAGTTGGTTAATGGCAGAGATACGCCATGATACATTTACATTTACGCTGTGGAAATCTTTCAAACACTTCAAGGTATTTACCTTCCTCTTTCTTTTCAGAAAGTTCTTCATACATCTGGTAATTATTAACGATGTTACAGCATAAATGATGGTTTGTGCCTCCCTCAGCCCATCCTTTCCATCCCCCCACCCTGCCTCACCCCGTCCCGTCCCGCCTGGCCACCACTGCTCTTGTAGGGAAATTGGAATGCTAAATTTGTGACATCACATTCCATTCTATGGCAACAGTTTGATGTCCTTTTTCCAGCTGTGTTCTACTGTTAAAGTCTTTCTTTAACATTAAATTAATTAGCAATGGCCAGATGTATTTCCTTGGAAATAAAGATCTTGCATTTTACAAGATGATGTCTCACATATCTGCCAGTAACTTGTAGCATGAATGACTCCAGTGTGGGGATGGTGGGATGGGAAGGAACTAAAAGATGAGTCCAGGGTAGGAGTTGTCAAGTTTGAGTGTGAATGCCAACCTCAGGGCAGACTGTCAAGAAGCAGGGCACAAAACCCCAAACAGGTGGTAAATTCTGTACTTAGATTTCACCAACCAAATAACAAATGTGAACTCCTCAAGCAGCCTAACCATGGAGTCACAGACAGTTACCTTGGGTACTCGGGTCTATCTTGCCACCCAGGCAAACAAGCCTTTGTGATCGATGGTCACATACACCAAAAATCACAACAATATTCAGATTACAACCAGTCCCAAAGGACCAGTCACTTACCCCAGGTCAATTGTACCTTAGCTCTCTCACCAAAGACAACACTTGTAGCCAATCCTGTAATAAACTAACTAAAGATTTACTAACTAGGAAAAAGAAATGAGAGCTATTTACAAAGTTAAAACAGGTAAACATACACACACAGATGAGTTACTGTCTTAGGTTTCAAAAGATCATAGATGCTGTTGTATACGCAAACTCTATATGTCCTTTAGGAACAATGTAAATTAAGCAGGTTGGGGATCCTTTACTTATGCTTAGAAGTATTGCCCTCTCTGAATTCAAAGCAGCATAGTGATGATAATTTCTCCTTAACAGGGATTTTTATTCCTTTCCCCCAGCATTCAAGCTGTGATGGGACAAGGACTAGTACATGTCTCCTCTTCATGGGTGTAGGGGAAGCAATCAACAAAATCTTTTGTCTACCCATGTTCCACTATGGTTTGTCTGGTGACTATGGGCCTTCTTTTGTTGGAGAGGAGATGATACATCTTGTGGTAAACTAGTATTTCACACTTGGTAATGCTTCTCTCCTGACTGGGGGTTTACAGTCTTAGCAAATAGCTTTATAGTTACAGAACAAATATTTAAATATTACCTTATAACACAGAATACAGATATTATAAGCAAGATACTTGTAGCATCCTACAGGCATTTCATAAAGTCTAAATACTAAACACATTCTTATAATTCTAATCTCTATTTTAACATAACTAACACACAGGCGAGCCAGACTGGTTTCCAGCTATTCATTTGTCAGTGTTCAGTGAGGCCTAGGGGCCTGGGCATGAGCTGGCACATGGTTTGCCAGCATCACAGGAACATTTGGTGCATGGGAGGCAAAGAACTCATTTAACTGCGATCTCCTTCCCCTAAGCAGCTCTATCTATCCCTGCAGCAGAAGTTTCCTCTCTCCTCTTTCACTTTGTTCAACATCCTGACTTTTCCCTAATCCCCTAGAGAATTAGGTTCACGACATCAGCAGTGTATGCAGCCTTCTGGAGATTTTTGTTCCCTAGAAGGCTGCATATAATTTCTCCTGGAAAAAGCCCATATATATATCACATCTTTATATCACTGAACTGTTTTCTTAACTTTTTGAACAAACATATTATGATTATTTAGGCTGAGCAAGGGATGGCACAAAACTATACTTCTTCAAAAGTAACCCAGAGAAAGAACTATGAATCAGAGTCAATATTTCCACTGTACTCTAGGGGAGAAAAATGGTGTGGTTTATTTTCCCCTTGTGCCTGGCCAGTGAGTAGGGAGGAAAGGGAGCAGAACGTTGGCTCTTCCCACTCACCACCAGCTCCATGCCCAGTTGCTCGAAGTGAGAAGCATTCAGCGATAGGCTGGGACTACTATACACACCTACCCAGGAGCCAAGATCCAAGTAGATTAACCAAAATGAAGAGGAGGTGGGGCAAGCAGGTCAGACAAGCAGAATCTAGCTGCAAAGATTTATATTCAGACATGCTGTCCAAAATTTATCCCCCAGTGTAATTCCATCAATTTCAGTGAAGATATATTATAGAAAAATAAGTCATATGGCTTTTTCATTTAGCTTTAGAAAAGTGGTAATAATTAATCCATAATTTACATGTTGCAAAATGATCATAGAACTGTTAAAGCACAACAGGAGTTGAATTTATATAATTTGAGTTATACAACGAGCACTTCTAGATTAGGGCACACAGACTTTGATTAACATTCTGGAAATATCTGAGTATTAGATTAGCCATAGGAAGATTCTTCTACTGCTCTCAAGATAAAACAGAAGCATATTTGAATTGTAAAACAAGATATCAATAAGAGGGCAAAAGTGTTCACACAAGGCCTGTTTCCAGGGTTTTACTGAAAGGATATATTCATAGTATCATCAACAATTTAAAAACAGTCTTGCTAATTGGGGAGGATTGTTTAATTGGCATTGTATTATATGTCAAGTATCTTTTTGTTGATACAGATAAATTAAGGCCTCAGTCCTGCAAACTGTTCCAGAGGGGCACATGGATCTGCCTATGCAGGATTAGAACCCTATTCACAAAGGGATTTAAGTGGTGCAACGCTAAGCATTGCAGAGCCTAACTTTTATGTACCTGCTGTCTAGTGAGGGGCCCAGGCCCAGACCCTCTAAGGCAGTGGTTCCCTGGGGGTTCATGAAATGTTACAGGGGGTTCTCGGGAAAAAATTCCTTAATGGCGGACAGAACTGTCCATAGGAACTCCGGGCAGCATGGAGCCAGCAGCCCGGAGCCTTGGGGACTTCCAAGAGCTAAGCAGATCAAAGCAAGCATATCTATCACACTGAGGAGATTTAATCTTCAAGACTCTGTATACCAAATAGAAAAGGAGGTGGATATTTTTTGCTGTTTTTAAAATTAAATAGGCTGCTAGTGTTGTTTTTAACTTATTATGAAGAACAAGTTTAAGCTTTGTTGTAACGTGCATTGTTTGCCTGGAGTGCTCAAGACCTGAATGCTTGTGTAGGAGGAACTCTTTGAGTTGGCTTCTTAAATACCTTCATGCTGTTTCACATCTGATACTCCTTGATGAAACATGGGAGCCAGAGGCACCAGTATCGGGGGGCGACAAGGGTCACGTGCTGCCCCCACATAGTGTGCTCCCCCACAGGTCCCTCCCCTTTTTTCCTTGCCCCCCCACTTTTCCGGCAGTGCCCCCCCCCCAGACCCTGGGGTGCACGGGGGCTTTGCCCCTGCACCCCGTTTTTCTACTGGTGCCTCTGATAGGAGCCTTGTCTTATAACTGGCTTAATCAAAAGTGATACAAGCTACAAAAGTGAGATCTTGGAAGAGTGTTGCCATTTTCATAATGTAATACAAATACTGTAATGATAAATAATAATTAATAAATAGTGTGTAATAAGCATGTCATAAAAACAAATTTTATATTTCCAAGATCACTGCTTTTATAATTTATGCTGAGGTAAGGGAGGAAATCCATGGAAATATTCATTTTTAGGAGGGGGTTCAAGAGACTTGACATTTTAGTGAAAGGGGTTTGCGGGTTGTTAAAGTTTGGGAACCACTGCTCTAAGATATTTAGATATCTAACTCCCATAGATTTTAATGGCACCTAAATACCATTGAGGATCCAGCCCCCAGGCTTCCTATATATGCTGGGTGGGGAGGCACCTAAGCTAGCCAAAAGCAGATGCTGAGGAAAAGGAAGTGTCCTAAGCCCTGCCCCTCTCAGGTGCCTAAATCCTTTGGTGAATCTGGGCTTAGGTGTTCAAAAACCTAATTCTTTGTTTTGACAAATAACAAAAGATATTAAAGCATAGTATGACTCATCCCGATAAATGAAATACCCTACCTTTGCAATATATGGGCAACAATTTATCTGCTAGGTCACATAGTCTTCCATTAAGGTTCATGGGAATTTCAAGGTATCTTATGAAAATAGCATATTGAAAATATCAAGGAAAAATTAGTCATACCCTGGCATACATGAATATCACACTGGCTCTATGGCACATTTTGCTTGTTAGATTTAAAAACAGAGAGGACTAACAAGAATGTTGCTTCTTTTTAGCTATACTTTTAATCCATACATAGAGTGCCTATTAAAATAAATTCTTGTTTCCCACTTATCTCCTTTTAAGGGAACGTTGCTTTAGACTATGTTCATACTCAAGTATCATTAATGGTAGTTATTCCACAGTCCCTGCTGCAAGAGCTGACAGGTGACAGAGTTTTTGGGAGGCAATGACAATGGAAAAGCATAGCTATCATCGGAACAAAAAGTAAACTGATTACATTGTAACACTGACTGTGTTCCATATTTACATTGAAAGTCCATTGAGCCTTTGCTAAAACAAGACATCTGCCTTTTCCTCCCAAATATAAAGGCCCAGTTCAACCCTCAGATACTCTTGTGTATATCACAAATAATGGGAGTTGCAGAAGGGAATTGGAAGGGCAGAATTTTGGTTTATACACCTGTCACTATTCATACACAGTGATGTAACAGTTGAGAGTTGTGGCCTTAATGGCATGAATGGATAAAGGGCTTAAGGGGAAAATATTTTTTTGTTGTAAATGTGTTTTAATAAATACATTTATGAAACACTTCTAGGTAATTACAGGGTGGGGTTACAGTTATAAAAAACTACCAATTGCCTTAAGCAAGGGTGGTGATATAGTGCACTTATACCTGTTCATAGAGAAGATGCAAGTGGGATGCATTTAACTGTATATATAGTTAACACCCGGTTGCATGAAGACAATCGTGAGTGATTATTGAAGAGCACTCCAGAGGGGAAAAGCAGTGCCTGAGAACTTGAAACTAGTGTACATTCAACTAGAAGAGCTTTAGGGCTTGTCTGAGTTACAGTATCAAGCCTGTTAGTGACTCATGTACAACATGGCTGTTCTCTGAGTTGCAACACAACTCCATTTTGCAGTATGTCACATTTCTTTTTCAAGTCTGTTAGTACTTTTTGCTGTAATGAGCCATTGGGAGTAGGGGCTTAGAGAATAAAACTAATGATGATGTGTTAGTGTTTGTATTTGTATTATGACACTGCCCAAAGGCATAAGGGTGCTTTTGTGTTAGATACTATTATGTTAGATATGTCTGCTGTCTTCACATGACATAGCCATAGCTCTTTGTGTATTTTCAGTAGGTATGAGCTTACTTTTGGCCTCCCTGAGAATGTCTTTCAAGTTGTGTTTGATTACAGTGTTCAAGTTCCCTGTTCTCAGTATTATTCTTCATTTTCTACTAATCTTCATCTTCTACTAATGACAGTACCCTATTGAAAGCATGTAATAATAATAATAATTAATAATGATTCCTATAGGGAGCTAGAATGGTCTTAGGGTTATATTAATTATTATTTTATTATTATTTTATTATTATTGTGGTCATATCAGGGACCCGGACCCCATTGTGCTAGGTGCTGTACAAACACAGATCAAAAAGACAGTCTCTGCTCCAAAGAGCTTGCAATAGGCTATAGCGCACAGGACAGGGAGTAAGGAGATTGGGGTCTGTTCCCAGCTTTGCCGTAGATTTGCCTTGTGACTCTGGAGAAAACATTTAACCTCTCTGGGCCAGAGCCAATAAAAGGCGTTGCAGTTCTGTCTCCTCCTCCTCCTGCTCCTCCTCCTTCCACCACTCCCCCCAGCCATTTTGTGTGTCATTAGGTTTGCTTTGAGGATGCCTAATGGATCAGGCCCCAAAGATGAGCTAAGAACATGAGAATGGCCATAATGGGTCAGGCCAAATGTCCATCAAGCCCAGTATCCTGTCCTCTGACAGTGGCCAATGGCAGGTGCCCCAAAGGGAATGAACAGACAGGTTATCATCAAGTGATCCATGTCCTGTCACCCAGTCCCAGTTTCTGGCAAACAGAGGCTAGGGACACCATTCCTGCACATCCTGGCTAATAGCCATTGACAGACCTATCTTCCATGAATCTATCTAGCTCCCTTTTGAATCCCGTTATAGTACTGACCTTCACAACACCCTCTGGCAAGGAGTTCCAGAGGTTGACAGTGCGTTGTGTGAAAAAATACTTTCCTGTGTTTATTTTAAACCTGCTACCTATTAATTTCATTTGGTGGCCCCTTGTTCTTGTATTACGAGAAGGAGTAAATAACACTTCCTTATTTACTTTCTCTATACCACTCATGATTTTATAGACCTCTATCATATCCCCACTTAGTCGCCTCTTTTCCAAACTGAAAAGTCCCAGTTTTATTAATCCCTCCCTCATACGGAAGCCGTTCTATACCCCTAATCATTTTTGTTGCCCTTTTCTGAATCTTTTCCAATTCCAGTATATCTTTTTTGAGATGAGGCGACCACATCTGTACGCAGTATTCAAGGTATGGGTGTACCATGGATTTATATAGAGGCAATATGATACTTTGTGTCTTATTATCTATTCCTTTCTTGATGATTCACAACATTCTGTTCGCTTTTTTGACTGCCGCTGCACATTGAGTGGATGATTTCAGAGACCTATCCACAATGACTCCAAGATCTCTTTCTTGAGTGGTAACAGCTAATTTAGATCCCATCATTTTATATGTATAATTAGGATTATGTTTTCCAATGTGCATTGCTT
The DNA here is from genome assembly GCF_028017835.1 of Emys orbicularis. NCBI lineage: Eukaryota > Metazoa > Chordata > Testudines > Emydidae > Emys > Emys orbicularis. The sequence goes on along the minus strand of NC_088685.1, from coordinate 25,746,725 downwards.
TACATTTATCAACATTAAATTTCATCAGCCATTTTGTTGCCCAGTCATCCAGTTTTGTGAGATCCTTTTGTAGCTCTTCGCAGTCTGCCTGGGACTTAACTATCTTGAGTAGCCTGGGATTTAACTATCTTGAATAGGCCTCGGACTTGACTATCTTGAGGTGGGGTAGCTCCTATTGTCATGTGACTTGAGGATCCCACTGGGGCTTAGGCATGAGATAGGTGTCTGGGCTCCTAGATCAAGGTGTTCTGTGCGTGACCAGAGGTATAAACCTAAGTACCTAGTGGTCTTTTACAGCAAAAAATTAGGCACCAACAGATTTTAAATATAGCAAAATGTAAACTGCAAATAATATATTGAACCATTTAGACACCGGAACAGCTTAACAAAGGATGTGAAGTCTTTAAGGTGCATCTGCACTGCAGTGGGGAGGTGTGGTTTCCAGCACAGGTAGACAGACTTGTACTGGTTCTGCTCGAGCTGGCATGCTAAAACAGTAGCATAGAAGTTGCAGCCTGGTCGGTGGCTCAGGTGGCTAGCCCGAGCTGCCGCCCCTGCAGCACTGTCCAGGCTGCTACTGTGTTAGTTCACTAGCTCCAGAGTGAGTGGAGCCAGTGTGAATCTATCCACCCGTGCTGGAAATCAGTTGCAGTGAGACAGTCATTATGGCACGTCTTTCTAGAATATACGCTGTAGGTCAACCACAAGTTATTGGACTCAATGCACAAATTTTACTGGGTGAAATTCAATTGTCTGTCTTACGCAGGAGTTCAGACAAAACTATCATAATGGTTGCTTTTGGCCTTAAAATTAACGGATGGTTTTGAGGCTGGATTCAGTAAGTTTTGTAACGTACTTTAGGAGCCTCAGATAGAGAGACTACAGTCGTACAAAGAAAAGTATTGTTATCGTTTCCATTTGCTTGTCTGGGTTTGAATGAATTCTAGGTGACAGTGCCTGTCATCCATGTTTGCTACTAATTAGGTTGTATCCAGTGTGCTTGTTGTGGGCTGCAGCTCTCAGAGGTAAGCTCTCAGAGGTTAAATAGGTTCAATGTAAGTCAGTGTTTAGTGGACTTGGTGAGTCAGAAGGTAGCAGTCTTCCCTCTGAGTTGGTACTGAAGGAATGCCCCTACACCAGTGTGCTTTTTGGAAGCACTGTGGTCCTGGAGATGATCCCCAATCACATTTGCAAAACCATTGTGCTGATCACCACTTCTGAATAGTAAAGTTCCTATTGCCACTTTTCACATGATTAAGGCTGATAGCTCTGGTGCCTGGCCAGATTCCAATTTGCGTAATTAAATATTGTCTATGTACTGTAAATTCTCCCTTCTGTTTTAAACTGGATACTTCCTGTTCTAATCCATTGCATAGTGTTCCTCAGGGCTGTTGAAGAGTTGCCATACATTATCCTTAAATTAAAGGCTACGATCAAGATTCATTCCTCGATATGACCTCCTCTCTGCTGGAGCTGGGAGGTGTGTAGGGTAATAACACCACCTAAAAAGCGAGCCGCCCTAACCTGGAGGAAGCTCAGGATGAACCAAGGCAGCACAAGGATGCCACTGCCAACAGGTCTTGCATTGAGCCCCTAATGGAAATTAAATAAGTGGCCCTTGACAGAGAGTCTGAGAAATGGAAGCTAGAAACACAGCTTGCCTTCCTTGGCTATGAATGGTCCTGAAGTGCAGGTGATTCCTGCCCCACACAGGATGAACCTAGCCCCACCTCTTCTAGGCAATAGATTTTTGCTGGTCCTATGGCAGTGGTCCCCAAACTTTTCACAGTCGCTCCCCATGGGCTCTGCGGGAGGGGAGGGGGTCAGACTAGGGAAAGGGAGCCGAGACTGGGGTCACAGCTAGGGGTGGGTCTGGGTCTGGGAACAGAGCCATGACCAGGGGCCGAGGCTGGGGCTGCGAGTTGAAGCCGAAGCCGCGGCAGGGTCATGGTTGGGGGCCCAGGCTGGGGCTAGGGCCGGGAGCGGAGCTTGGGCCAGGACCTGGGATCGGAGCAGAGCTTGGGGCAGAGCAGGGCTGGGTGGTGCTCCCTTCCCACCCCCCATGGGGGCTGGTCCAACACAGCCATGCCCCCTGAACGTTCCTCTGTGCCCCCTAGCGGGCCCCACAGTTTGGGGACCTCTTGTCCTATGGGTATTTGCTTGAGGTAGCATTCACTATATAATCACATATTCTTTCCACAGGACCCATACACAGGATATACGGTGCTCACTAAGTGGGTAGCTATTCAATGTTTTTTTTTACCCTCACCGCTTGGTGTGTGGTCCCATGTCTTAGTTACTGCACAGATCTTCTGAATACAGAATTATTAACTTCTTTGTGGGCTTTTTTATGGCTGTTATCACCATAGGATCTGAGTGCTTCACTGGTCCCAGGCCTCCCCTCAGTTTCTCCAACTCCACCCTGGTCCTTTCTGCCTTTCTTCCCCACCACTTATTGTCTCAGTGTTCTGCCGAGCTCTCTCCCCTCAGCATTCCAGTCAGGCTGATTCCTTGCTTCCATGCGGCATGGGCATGGAGGGGGAGAGGGCACTGAGAGGACAGTAGAGGTAGTCTTCTGGCTCTGATTTCTTGTTCCTAGTGTCACAACAGCTCCCAGCAGCCAGAAGATGCAATTTCAGAGAAAGTTCTGCTCAGCCTTGGAACCCTGCTATGAATCACACTCAGTCTGATTGTGGGGGACAATACATATGCAGTCTGGTCAGCTCCTAGGAATTGGGTGGGGATGTACCATGGTAAGTGCAGATGAAATCTTAAGATAATTTTTTAACCCTCGGCCCGTGCCGCTTCCAGCAGCTCCCATTGGCCTGGAGCAGTGAACCGCGGCCAATGGGAGCCGCGATTGGTGGAACCTGCGGACGGGGCAGGTAAACAAACTGGCCCGGCCCACCAGGGGCTTTCCTACACAAGCGGCATCCCAAGTTTGGGAAACACTGATCTAGAACATCAGATTCATCCAGTGAAAGGTAGTTTCATGCTCTATTGGTGGTGCCACCAGCTTGTGGACATGGTAGGCAAGAATCCCTTCATCCTTGAGGTGGTTTCTTTCAGTGATGAAATGTCTCTGAGGAGGACTGGGCCAGATAGAAGAAGAGATTGCAAGTGGGGAAAGATGAAAATATTCTCCAGTGTAGTAAAGCTTTCAGTCCTTCTCAGAGTTCAGGGAGTCCCAGAGGTTGGGACTGATGAATCCAGTGCATCCAGTGACTTGATGCTCAGAGGATTGCTGCTGGAATATGCCAGAACTGTCAAATGGGAGTCCAACATGGAGCTCCTGATCAGAGCCGGCAGGTGCTGATCTTTCAGACTGTGAATTATAGAGTCGGTACCAGTGGCAGTTTCTTCCTTCTCTCTTTCCTCTCTTGGCCAGAAGATTTATGCAGACCTAATTCCTTAACCCTGCATGCAAGGAATCTGACTTGGACTGAGATGGGGCAGGATCTTTTTTCTTAGAGGTAGATCTAGACAGGGATCTGTCTTCATGCCTGTGAGTATGTCCCCTGCTCTTATGAAAAGATTTCTTAGGCTTAACAGTTTTGGCCTCTGCTCCGGAGCTTGTGCTTGGAGGGGCACTGCTTGCCGTCTGAGGCTGTTGTACACGGGGACTCCCTGACCTGCATCCAACTGGGGGCTCATGGCATTCTCCATGAGTTGTTTCTACAGATGGAGCTCTTTTCCCTTGTGGGTTCAGGGAAAGGAGGAGCAGCAAATGCTGCACTTAGTAGCGATGTGAGCCTCCCAAAACAGTAAGTCAGCACTGGTGTTCATTGCTAACGGAGAAGGACTTGGGGCAAGAGATACAGTTCTTAACCCCGGGACTCTGGGTATAGTCCTTCTCCACAGGGAGAGGCTCCCTGAGATTGGGAGAAACTATCAAACTATATTAACTATAAATACTAAAACCACTGAGACACTAAGGCTAATACTAAAAACTATTTACAATATATATTTATAGATTCTGAAAGTAGAAGAAGATCGTTTTAGACACAGAAGATTCTGACTCAGGCCATGCGATAGTAACAAAGAATTAGAGAGGTGTCGGCCCTTGCCATTTTTTATGTCCTCAGTTCAGAGCACAAGGAGAATAACTGCACAGGCACGGACCAACAGACACTATCTGCTACAAATCTCTGGTCTCAGGCACATGGAGTGCATGGGTACCCACATGTGGCATAGACATAGGGATCAGCACTCGAAGAACACTCAAGCCCAAATAGTTACAGTTTGGCAAAGTTATAAGCAACTGAAATCTAGGGCTTATAATGAAAAGTATTAGGCACCTTAACTTAGACATCAGCACCAGCACTGCCTATAATATATCCGCATCCAAAAACATAAAACTCTTTGCAGTTTAATAAAAAAGCTCTGAAGTAACCAGTAGCCAACTTCTTGTCTTATTTTTAATGTCTGACAAATGTTTTTTAAAGGAAAAGACTACACTGCCAACAATTATGATGAACTGTCAAAGAAAGATAACTAGTCAATTAAATTAGAGCACAGCAATGCAGACAAGATGAGTCACGAATTACTTCTGATTTGCACTTAGAGTCCTTATAAAACCTATTTTCATTCCCACTGGATGATTTATATGACCCTTTTTTCCTAGGGTAGTGGATTCCAATTGTAATATATGCCCTGATAATTTTAATTCATATTGCAGAATCTGTCAGAAACAGCAAACATAATAGTTCACCATATCAACAGTTCTGATATCTTAATTAGAATAATCAAAGACCTATGTGATAATGCCAAATATGCAGTTAGAGATGGTGATAACATCAGCCAATGGTAGTAAGGGAAGGGTGTATTATGTCCCTGTTGTTTGTAATGGTCACTGACTGTGTCATGAGGAAAATAACTCTAGAAGGCAACTGAAGAATTTTATAGACAAATGATAAAGTGCAGTTGGATGACCTTGTTTTTGCTAATGACATTGCTTAATGGGAAAAAAAGACCCAGCTTTTGGCAGACAGAGAAAAACAAGTTGGTTTGTTCATCAAGAAGGGGAAGACATGATATATGGCTATTAACGTTCCAAAAGCAAACATCTGAGTAGACGGAGAAGTACTGGAGGAAGTAAGTTATTTTATGTATCTGGGGAGCAAGATGTGTTATGATGGTGACACCATGCTAGGTGTCAAACAACATCACAAGGATAAACTTGAAAAGATTTGGGAAAATAGCATGATCAGCACTGATACAAAAATATGAATTTTTAACACCAGCATCATGTCTGTCCTCCTTTATGGAACAGAGTCATGGAAATCCACAACAGCAATTGATAAGATCAACTCATTCCAAAGTAAATGTCTGCGGAAGAGTTTTTTGGAAAGAGTTTATTTACAACTGTGACGCTGGTATACCAGGTGCCGGCTCCTGACAAGTCTCTTGATGTCAGCTGAGAACTCACAAATTCATAGCTTGAAACCAGACTAGCTCATCTGTATGTTAGTATTGTTCAAGATAGGTGTTAGATTTGTAAGGATGTGTTTAGTGTTTAGACTCTATAAAATGCTTGTAAGTTGCTGCATGCATTAATCTTACTTGTAATATCTGTATCTCATGCTATAAGGTAATATGAAACGTTTGCTTTATAATTATAAAAAATGCCTGCTCTGAATTTATGAACCTAGGCAGGAAGAATACTTCCCCCACCCATCAAGAAAGACTATCAAAACTAAACGGGCCACTGTAGGAAAAAAACTTCGTTGATTGCCCCATCCATCCATGAAGAAGTTATGTGCAGTAGCACTCATCCCATTGGTTTGAACTCTTGGGGGAGGGCATATAAAGAAGCTCACAAGAAAAAATAGTTTTCTCTTTGTTGTTAGGACTCTCACAAGGGCTGGAGCTAAAGAACAAAAGCAGAGATCTTCAGGGTCACCCATGGTTAGCCCTAAAAGATATTAGGACAGATTTCTACAGCTCTGTCATATTTTGGAACCATAGACTGTAACTCATGTGTGCTTATATGTTGCTGGCTTTAACCTGTAAATAACTTTTATTTATTTTTCCTAGTTAATATATACTTAGTTAGTTTACTATAGGATTGACTACGAGTGTTGTCTTTGATGTGAGATTTGAGGTACAAATTGATCTGGGGTAAGTGATTGGTCTCTTGGCACTGGGAGAACCTGAATATTTAGTGATTATTTTTTTTTGAGTCAGTAACCATTTATTACTAAGTCCAGCTTGCCTGGGTGGCAAGATAGACTAGAGTGACCCCGTAGTAAGGCTGTTACAGTGATCCAGGAGTTCACATTTGTTACAGGGATGGTGAAATCTAATTATAGAACATACCACCATTTTGGGGTGTCTGCCCTGCTTTTTGAAAGTCTGCCCTGAGGTTGGCACTCATGGTCATGAACCACTGCAGGCACCATGATAACAACATCAGAAATTCTAAGTACAGCACACCAGCTTGAAGCATCAAGCATGGCAAGATGAAGACAATTGACATTTTTAGAATATGCTTTACCGATGCCAACAACACAGCTTCCATGTCAGGTGTAACATGGACACCAGCTGGAAAGAGAAAAAGAGGGCAACCTACAGAAACCTATTGTTCTTATGTAGAACAATAGAGAATGAAGCTAAATCCATCAACATGACACTCAGAAGCCTGAATAGGCCAGCACAAGATGGAAATAAATGGTGGAAACTGGTGAATGCCTTATGCGTCTGAGGGTGTGGGAGGATAAGAAGAAAAAAAAAAGAATATGAATTGAGTCTTTAATAATCTAGATCCCGCAAAGGCACTTATTTTTATTAGTTATGTATTCACCTGTGTAGGACTCAGTCTGTCAGGAATGAAGGCTTGCAGCTGTGCCCGCCCAATCATCAGACAGCCAATGAGTGCAGCTGGGCCACAGCAGAACCACCTGATTGGCTAAGGCAGTCAAGTGTCTTGCTTTTAAGCCCAGCAACTGTGGAGGATCAGCAGCTGCTCATTGCTCATGCCTACTATTTCTCTGCCTCCCTGTGCTCACCTCCCTCCTACCCCTGTTCCTGCTCTGCTCCAGCCTGGATCCCTGCACCTGCCTCCAACCTCATTCCAGCTTAGACCCTGCCCTGCACCTGGCCTCATTCAAGTCCTATCCCAGCCTTGCTCCTGCCTTGGAACCAGCCCTGCTCTGCCTTTCCTGACTAGGGTGACCAGATGTCCTGATTTTATAGGGACAGTCCCAATTTTGGGGTCTTTTTTTTATATAGGCTCCTATTACTCCCTACCCCCTGTCCCGATTTTTCACACTTGCTGTCCAGTCACCCTATCTCTAACTCCACATAATCTGTTCTGACCTTCAGCTCTGGTTACTGGCTCTGACTCGGTCTTCACCTGTGGCTCTGTCATTCAGACTGTGATTCCGGTTCTGACCTTTGGCTCTGATCCCTGGCTCTGACTCTGCCTTGACCTTGGGCTCTGACAGTCAGATTCCAACCACTAGGCCTGACTCCTGCTCCGACCACTAGCCATGACTGACTACGACCTGGTCTCCTGACATAATCCAACTCCCATTGAAATCAGTAGATTTGTAGTTTCATAGGAGTATTTAACAACTCCTTCTCCTCCATATTATTAAATTATTATTATTGGAGGGGCAGAGTTAGAATGTACAGTGCTCTGGCAATCTTGGATCAGTGGAATCACTGCTAAGGAACCAGCCATGTAAATTAGAGAAATCTTATAACTGCTAGAACATATTGAAGAGACCAGAACCAAAGGAGGCAGAAAGGTGGCTTAAGGCCATCTTTACCTCCCCCCCAAGTGTGAGCCCAGTGCAGCTGGTGATTAACCCTGTTGCCCTCAGAGCATGCCCTCAGTGCTAGTTTTGCAATCTTTAAGCATGAATTTGCCCTGTAAATAGTTTAGTAAATAGCTCTGCTGGTGATGCACAAGGATTAGAATCCAGCTCACTCTCGTTCACTTTTGGTGGCTCTGCAGAGAGAACCTGAGTGGAAAAACAACAACTAATACATATGTTTTTTAGAGTCTAAATTATGCAAAGATCAATTTTGTTATAGACTATATAGCACCATAGGTGTTACTTCATAGAACAAATAAAGACAGATTGCAAGAAAATCTGAATACTCACAAGGAGCAGCAGATCTGTTGATAAAAAATGTGCTGTTTTCAAAGTCACTTCTCAGACCTGCGTTTTAAGTTGAAATAAGTCCTGAGAATTGTTAGAGTGTAATACATTTGCTGAAATTCTGGGTGAGTTTTTTTCTATTGTTGTTTCACTAATTCACATGTTAGCATAGTGATTCCTTTTAAAGTGTCATTTAGAACTGGTCAAAACATTTCCATTAGTAAATGCTGATTCAACTAAATCAAAATGTTTTGCGGGAACATAGTGATTTCGTCAACATTTTTGACAGAGAAACTATTGAAATGTTTCATTTTGATAAAGTTGAAATATTTCATGTTGACTTTATTGTTTTGACATATTATAATAATATTTATTGTCAAAATGAAACATTTAACCTTATTGAAATGAAATATTTCAGCCTTATATTTTATTTTGCAAAAAATTCCAGGATTTCTACTTTTTGTCCTAATTTGGGACAAAACTAAATAATTTCCCATGGGATGGGAAATCTGTTTTTTGACCAGAGATAGTGTTATTTATTAAATTACTGCATTATCCAGTATCTTGCCTAAGTATATTTCAACATTTACTTCAACTATGCAATATAAACAAAGGACCATATGTTGCCCTCAGTTTGTATGCAGAATTTCCATTGACATTAATGACAATTTTACATGCATGGCTACCCAAGTATTTAGTGAACTGCCTAGTCACCATGGAAATAAGAATAGTATATAGCTGTTACATTTAATATCAAACTTACCCATCAGTTATTTTGCTTGTATACAAGGGCAAAATAGAATATTTAACTAAAAAAAACGTTTGAGAGTCACATTCTAATACAGCAACAATTATTTTGCTGAAAAGCAAGAAATATCATATGATGCGAGTAAACACCAACAAAACATTATACAAACTGTGAAGCAAAAAGCACAGAAATGATTTTTAACAAATTCTTTGTTTTCTAGAAAAATACAAAATCAAACAAATACAAACCAATGCAATGAGCAAGACACTTAAATTAATACAACAGTAATTACCACCAAAATCAGGAGAAAGCAATGCACACATATAACTATTGCTTTATAATTTTAGCTCCTGGGTTTTTTCATTTTGCTTTTAATTTTGGCATAGGAAATGGTATTGCATGACCATGGGATAAGTGTATATTACTTACAAACGTCGTTCAAGAAATGTTGCTGTAGTAATGGCATCATGTAGGAGCCGTGCTACAACTGCATTCATGCAACACCAAATGTTAATATATTTTTCCCCATTTTGTCATCATATTGTTATTTTCTTCATCAAAGCTGAGCTTGACTGTCCATTCAGTCATTCTGAATCAAATATTCACATCAGTACAGATTTCTTGATCTTTTCTGGAAGCCTTAATTCATCTACTAATTCCAGTGTACAGACTTTTAGGGAGGGGAAGATCTTTGTATTCAGAACTGTGGAGGGACATTTGTGCATATTGCTCCAATATTAGTAATTTCTCGCAAGAAAGATGTATATGGGACACTTCAGCTGATGATTAGCAGAATCACTAGCATTTACTATGGTTACCTAAACCTGTTTTATATAGACATCCTGGTGTCTAGTATAATCTGTAGTATTTTGCTTTGGAAAAATCACAGAGATATGAGGTGGATGTATCTGACTGTTTGCCATATTTCTTTCTAATCTTCTCCTGACAATGAGCTATATCAACTCAGTTTTCCATTTATACAGAAACATTTTTTAGAATGAATGTTTTACTCCTCCTTAATGTAGAGATGATCAGAGTTCTGGCAGGCTAGTAATCTGTCGAATTGCCAGCAGAGAACCTCCAATCTGACAGTGGACTCAGAAATTCTGGCCTGATTAATTGTGATGGTACCAACTTGTGTATACTCTGGATCCACTTCACTTCTAGCATTTCTCCTCCCTTTCAACTGCTGCATGGAGCAGTAGCAGCATTGTCTCCAGCTGTTGCTGCCCAACTGACCTCCTAGACAGATCCACTGTATGATGTTTTTAGCAGCTCCCCCGTGAGGTAGTACGATAAGCATGAGAAATATAAGAAGGTATTAAAGAGAAGATAATACATTTTCAGGAAACTGCATCTCTTTAGCTGAAGGGTGAACTTTATCAGAGGGAAACCGTCTCCTGAGTGAATTGCCAAAGTAAATCTCTTTGATGAAAATGGGTCAAGCAAAAACATTTGCCTTCATTTACTCTATGACAACCTGGCATGTGAATATATTCAAACTAACATTCCAACACATGTAATATTATAGTCATTTTCAGAAATGCTATGGGTTTCAAATGCTCCATGTCTAAAATAAGTATATACAATGTCCCCGCTCAACAGAGGCCATCATACTTTGATTGTGAAGTCATCTACACCTTTCTGATTTTTTTATGTTATCTAATTCTTTATATGGTATCTAGTCCCTTTACCTTTCACCACGTGAAGGGAATGTTACACCTTACATTATTGTGTGTTACTGCACATGTGCTAAAATGATAATCATTTCACAAGTATCCCACAGATAAGTTATACACAGAATTGAACAAAAACGATTACTCGGAGGAAAAAATGGAAAGAAATATGTGCAGCTGTTGATGTTAATGCTTTCATTTAGGCTGGTGTTTGTGCCAGTTTGCCAGCTCAAACAATTTCACTTTAGTTTATTTGTGTTGTCACAATAATGACAGTGTAGTTAAATATAGTCCTTGAAAGCAGGATCTCTGCTTGTTTCATTTGTATTCTACTGTTCTTTCATTAAACATTTCTTCATCTCTGCAGAGCCAAATTCTTACAATAATAAATCAGAGACACCTAGAGTACTTGCCAAGTCAAATATCTACAGTTTCTGGCAATTATGTAATTTCCAGATTTGCTACAATGGCTATTGCTGATAAGTCAATTGTCATAAAAAGAAATGTTCCAGACCAATCTTTATTAGGGTGTCCTTTACTGATCCATGTAAAATAATCTCCCACCCACTCTACCCTTTTTTTTAAAAAAAAAAAAAGAAAGAAAGAAACATAATTGCAGCTTTTCCCCTTTCTTTGAGTGACTCTTCATCATAACAATTTATATCTGGAAAATGTCTCCAAAAATGTGAAAAAGGTAATCTTAAACCAAAGAAATCAGGCACTGCTGTTATTAATAGAACAGCTCAAAAATGTTTCCCGTGATGTTTTATAATGGCTCTGTCTTGTAATCAAATGTAACAGTGATGTATTTGCCCATTTTCAAGTTGATTTTGTATTAGAAGTCCAGACAAAAGTAATTTGTAGTAACGGTCCCTGATCCAATGTCTGTATGTGGAAAGGATTCAAAGGACTTCATGCCCATTTAAAAGCCCCTTAAAATGATTAATGGCTAAATGCATTACAAATTATCAAGTGTTTCTCACTGACAACACAGGTAATTTGTTCTGAGTTTTAGGCCAAATTTCCTTTTCTTGGTATCTGAGGGTAAAATATCACAAACAGACAATAATCGCTGGCACCCATTTGGAGCAGGAGTCGAATGAGAGCAGATTATTTGTAAAGTTGTTCAAAGATCCCTGAGGATCTGGATGCACAGGGACTTGTTGTGGGGTTCTGGGTGCAATGGTAATGGGACTCTGTGAGGGGGTCCAGGTAAAGGTGGTTGGGGGGCTCAGCAGGGGCGGGTCTGGGTGTGGGGAGGATAGAGCTCTGCAGAAGGGTCTGGGCGTGTGGGGGTCCAGATACTGGGGGAGTGGAGCTCAGTGGGGTTGGGATCCAGGTGCAGTTGGTTGGGGTTCAGTAGGGTGGGGATCCTGTTGCAGGTGGCTCATTGGGGAAGTCCAGGTGCAGGGGGAGTTGGGCTTATTGTGGGGGTTCTGAGTGCGGGGGTGGGGGTGAGGCTCAGCGGGAAGGTCTGGGTATGAGGAGGTCTGGATGCACGGGGGTTGGGTGGATGGGGAAGCAGCTCCCTGTGATCCTTCCCCCTGCAGCTGAGGAGTGATGAGTGCAGGAAGCATAGGGAGTGGGAGAGAGTTTGCAGAGCTTCCTACAACCAGGGGAGAAATCTGGGGTTGGGTCTAACATGGCCCCGGATGCCGTGCAGGGGAAGAGGAAGTGCCTTTGTCCCCAGCCCAGCCGGGACTAGCAGCTGAGCTCTGTGCAGGGTAGGAGCCACCACCTGGGTCTTCCCCAGTCACACCCCCTACCCCACAGTGATTTACCTCTCTGCCAGCTGCCCTGGGCACCCAAAACATACTGCTGGGGAGGGTTGCATGACCACTTTTGTGGTTTCCCTTTGCTTCCCCGTCAGAAAGTCATTTTTCTGTGGGGAAGCCAAGAAATCTGCAGGGACATAAATTCTGCACATGTGCAGTGGTGCAGAATTCCCCCAGGAGTATGCATTCTAATCCTGCCTGGAACGGACTCTGTTCCCAGTTATGCCCCTGTCCACACTGAGGTTCTACCGTTATTCCAGTCTTTGTTGTAGCTGCACCAGTGCACATAGGAAAAGCTGCTATTTGCAGAGAGAACAAGTTTGGTTCATTAAGGTGATAGTGTTAATTTATATACTTAGACTTCTGTAAGGCATTCAACTTGGTACTATATAACATTTAGATTAAAAAAAAACTAGAGAGATATAAAATTAACATGGCACACATTAAATGGATTAACACTAGTTAACTGGTAGGTCTCAAAATGTAATGGTAAATCAGGAATCATTATTGAATGGCGTGTTTTTAGTGGGGTTTTGCAGGGGATTGGTTCTTGGCCTTATGCTATTTCACATTTTTATTAATGATCTGGAAGAAAACATACAATCCTCACTGATATTTTTTGTGTCATATGCAAACTTTGGGGAAGTGGTAAATAGTGAAGAGGACAGGTCACTAATAGAGAGTGATCTGGATCACTTGGTGGGCTGGGCACAAGAAACAATATGTGTTTTAATATGGCTAAATGTAAATATAGCAACAAAGACTGTAGATCATATTTACACACTGGGGAAATCTATCCTCTGAAGCAGTGACTCTGAAAAAGACTTGGGGGTTGTGGTGGATAATCAGCTGAACATGGACTTCCATTGTGACACTGTAGACAAAAGAGCTAATGCAATCCCGGGATACATAAAAGGGGGAATCTTGAGGAGTAGAGAGGTAATTTTACCTCTGTATTTGGCAATGATGTGAACACTGCTGGAATGCTGTGTCCAGTTCTGGTGTCCACAATACAAGAAGGATGTGGATAAATTGGAGAGGGGTCAGAAAAGAGCCCCGAGAATGATTAAAGGATTAGAAAACATGTTTTACAGTGATAGGCTCAAGGAGCTATTTCATTTTATTTAATAAAGAGAAGGTTAAGGGGAGTGACTTGATTACAGTCCAGAAGTACCTACATGGGGAACAAATATTTAATAATGGGCTTTTCAATCTAGCAGAGAAAAGTATAACATAATCCAATGACTGGAATGTGAAGCTAGACAAATTCAGACTGGAAATAAGGCATACGTTTTTAACAATGAGAGTAATTAATCATTGGAACAACTTAACAAGGGTCATGGTGGATTCTCCATCACTAATCATTTTAAAATCAAGATTGGATGTTTCTAAAAGTTATGCTCTAGCAAATATTTTGGGGGAAATTCTATGGCCTATGCTATACATGAGGTCAGACTAACTGATCATAATGGTCCCTTCTGGCCTTGGAGTCTATGACTCCTGGCCAATGGATCCCTTTCCTTATGGTTTAATGGGAAGGGAGTCCTCGAAATTTTTTCATGTGGTATGGAAAACCACTGCAATTACTCGAGCTACATTAAAGAAAGTATCCCTTTCCATTAGTCAAAGAGGGAAGCACTTCAAAGAATTTTGTCTCCTGTTTAAGATCCACCAATACTGAATGCACCTGCCCTCTGATTGTTAGATTGATACAATCTAGTATCTGTAGTAGGGTCCATTAGGCCAGCATTGGCTAACCCCCTTCAATTCCTTCTCTACTGAAGAGCCATTGACAAGAACTCTGAAGTAGACGGGAGGAGGATGGGTTGTGAAGTACCCATAGGGACACACATCTCGAGGAACCATCATTAGTGCACAAGGTGAGTAACTTCTTCTTCGAGTAGTGTCCCTATGGATGTTCCACTGTAGGAGACTCCCGAGCAGTATCCCTATTGGCCGGTTGGGACTTCAGAGTCTGGTCAGTTGCAGATGACAGTTCTGTGGAGCCGAAGATGGCATCTGAGGTGGAGTCCACAGTGATCACATAGTATTCTGTGAAGGTGTGGACTGGCACTCATGTTGCTGCTCCACAGCTTTCTGAGATAGGGACATTCTTGAAGGACAAGGAGATTGACCTTGTGGAGTGCATGCGAATAGTATCTGGAGAGCTCATATTATGAACCTGATAAATCATTGTCTAATGCAATTCGAGACCCATTTGGGTCTTTGGGCTGATATAGCTGAACCCTTGGATCTCTCTGCAACTGAGAGGAAAAGTTTAGGAGACTTCCTGAAAACCTTCATCCTATCCAGGTAAAAGGCCAGGGCTCTTCTGACATCTAGTGTGTGTAATATAGCCTCTTTGTTGTCTCAATGAGGCTTGGGGTATAAGGTTGGAAGGTGAATTAATTGGTTCATGTGAAACGGGGATGTTACCTTAGGGATGAATTTTGGGTGAGGCCTGGGCATAACCTTGTCCCGAAAGAATACCATGTAGGGGGGATGGGGGGATGTGCCATCAGAATCACTATTTCCCCTATTCTCCTTGCTGAGATAATTGATATCAGGAAGGCCATTTTCACTGAGAGGTACGTAAGCGAACAGGTGGCCATGGGTTCGAAAGGAGGTCAGGTCAGTCCTTTCAATACCAGGTTTAGGTCCTATGTGGGAGTAGGAAGTTGAGGTTCTGGGAAGAGGTTTACTATACCCTTGGGAAACCTTTTTGTGGTCAGATATGATAGCGCTGAGTATCCCTCTGCTGATTGGTGGAAGGCTGTTATAGCCGGTCGACTTTGAGAGAGCTTAGAGATAGTCCCGATCTTTTTAGGGTCAGAGCATAGTCTAAAATATGTGTAAGAGTCATGAATGTCAGGCAGATTCATTGGGAAGTACACCAAATCTGAAACCTGGACCATTTTTGCAGGTAAGTATGTGGTGTTGAGGACTTCCTACTGTGTAATAATACCTCTTGCACCTCCTTTGAACAGGAGCTTTCTAGGTGTTGGAACTAAGAAGGAGACATACCTTGAGGCGGAGAATTCCCTGGTTGGGATTTAGGGTACATCCTCTGTTCTGCGAAAGGAGGTACGGAGTGGCTGGGAGAGGGATTGGTGGGCACGTCACGAGCTGTGACAGATACATGAGAACATAAGAACGACCATACTGAAACAGACCAAAGGTCCATCTAGCCCAGTATCCTGTCTTCCGACAGTGGCCAATGCCAGGTGCCCCAGAGGGAATGAACAGAACAGGTAATCATCAAGTGATCCATCCCCTGTTGCCCATTCCCAGTTTCTGACAAACAGAGGCTTGGGACACCATCCCTGCCCATCCTGGCTAATAGCCATTGATAGACCTATTCTCTATGAATTTATCTAGTTCTTTTTTTGAACCCTGTTTTAGTCTTGGCCTTCACAACATTCTCTGGCAAAGAGTTCCACAGGTTGACTGTGCGTTGTGTGAAGAAATATTTCCTTTTGTTTGTTTAAAACCTGCTGCCTATTAATTTCAGTTAGTGACCCCTAGTTCTTGTGTTATGAGAAGAAATAAATAACACTTCCTTATTTACTTTCTCCACACCAGTCATGATTTTATAGACCTCTGTCATATCCCCCCCCTTAGTCATCTTTTTTCCAAGCTGAAAAGTCCCAATCTTATTAAACTCTCCTCATATGGAAGTTGTTCCATACCCCTAATCATTTTTGTTGCCCTTTTCTGAACCTTTTCCAATTCGAATATATCTTTTTGAGATTGGGCAACCACATCTGCACACAGTATTTCAAGATGTGGGTGTACCATTGATTTATATAGGGGCAATATGATATTTTCTGTCATATTATCTATCCCTTTCTTAATGATTCCCAACATTCTGTTCGCTTTTTTGACTGCCGCTGCACATTGAGTGGATGTTTTCAGAGAACTATCCACAATGATTCCAAGATCTCTTTCTTGAGTGGTAACAGCTAATTTAGACCCCATCATTTTATATGTATAGTTAGCATTATGTTTTCAATGTGCTTTACTTAATAAGGCTCATTAATAGGTAGGGCGATCTTTGAGGACAAGGATGAGTGGAGTCAAGGAGACAATCATGGGTGTCCTTGAATTCTTCTAGCAGTATTTGGAGAGTGTCCGTCACTCTCATCACTAGGTCCTAGAAGAGGTGAAAGTCATCAGCCAGATACAGTGGGGGAGGCATGAAAGCCTCATCTAGGGAGGAGGAGGATATGGTCCTTGGGCTCGTTTCTTCTTCAGAACCTCCCTCCTGTTCCTCCACAATTTCTTCTGGAGGTTCTGAAGCTCTGGATGTTGCGGCTGAAGGGATGTGTCTTGAGGGTTCTCAAGTGGGGCTAGAAGCTCGAGAGGTATGCTGGCCATATGCAGCCCAAGGATCCCATTATGGCCTCTGAAGTGGTGGTGGCATAGAGCTCAGTGGTGGTGCCCATGGGTGGCTGTACCAAGATGGTGGTGAGGGGGCCATTTGAGGGTATGCTCAAGAGTCCTGTTGATATTGGGCACCGTAAGAGTCCTGGGAGAAGTACTGTGATGCTAACTTCTAAAATTCGCTATCCGAGTCCTCACTGGAGAAAAGGGGAGCATGGCAGGGCAGCGAGGAAGCCAGGTAAAGACTCAGTGCGGAGGTCCTGGCAATGAGAAGATGAGACTCTGGTATGTCAGATACACGGAGGTCCCTGGAGTGTCAAAATTCCGACAGACTTGGTGCCATTGATGGTACCTGGGAGGACAGGGATCTTGTCCATACTGGTCGCTCTGGTGCTGGATGAGGCATTGATGATGGTACCAATGTAGAATCATGTACCAGCAATGCCTTTTTTCGTGGACTGATTACTCCTGTCCTTGTTCCTTGGTGTTGTTGACTTGGTGCCCTTGCAAGTACTTGCTGCTCTGGACTCTCATGAACCATGAGTACCAGACTGGGATAGTCTTGGTGCCGACAGTACCAAGGACATTGAGCATGCCAGAGAGCACTTGTTCTTTTAGTACAGAGCCCTGAAAGGTTTCATGAGGCACTCCAGCTTATGGAGGAGGAGTCAGCTAAGATTGGGCTCCATGTTTCATGGTCAAAGACAAAACTGCAAAATCTAGGACTGGGTCCACCCGCGACTCCAATCTCTTTGAACAACAAAACTGTCAAATCAGTTTCCAGCTTTTGCTATCTGGGTTCTATACTTACCAGCTCCTCCGATTCTACCATGGAGGTTCTCCATTGAATTGGCATCGCAGCAGCTGCCGTGGGCCGTTTACAATGGATATGGAATCAACATCATCTTAGTATGACAACCAAGTTCAGGATTTATTCGAGCTGTATACTTCCCATACCGTTGTACAGTGGCAAAACATGGACACTATGCCGCTCAGACTGGACAAAGCTGGAGGCTTTCCACACAAAATGTCAACATCGTATTTTGGGCATAAAGTGGTATGACTTCATCTGTAATGCAGATGTTTATGGTTGCTCGGGTCTACTGACTACTAGGGCCATTGTCCGCAGGCGGTGCCTTATACTTTATGGACATGTCACAAGGTGCCATAAGATGTTCCAGTGAATGCCGTTCTCCGGTGGCTTGTAACATCCGGGATAAAATTCCATCAACCGAGGGGTGGAGGAGGCCCAGAGACAGACCCCCTATTACATGGGTTCACTAAGTTTGTTCTGATGTTGGATTCTTAGGCCATCAAGCCTTTGCAGGAACGGACAAAATGGCGAACGATCGCTACGGCCGACTGTCTGGCTAAGCGTTGAAGAGAGAGAGAGAGAGCACTTGTGGCTATCTCAGGGCTCATTGTGAGGACTTCCTGCTCTCTTTTTCGGCAGTTTGTGAGAGGGGGTCAGCAGCTTGTTTCTTCAACCCATAGCCTTTAGCTGTTGAGGGCTGTGAGGAAGACTCTCATCTGCCTGGTGACTCATGGCACGGGTCTGGAAAGGGTTAGAGAGATAATATTCTGTCTGAGCTCTCTATCCTTACGAGACTGGGGCCTGAGTTGCTGGCAGAGACCACACTTTTGTCAAATGAGGCCTTCCCCGAGGCAGCGAATGCACTGGAAGTGCTTGTCTGCAACAAGGATCACCTCTTTGCAAGAGAGGCACTGCTTGAAGCATGCCCTATTGGGGGACGGGTCCCCAACGAGGAAAAAAAAGCAGGAAAAAATAAAGTGCTTTTTTTAAAAAGTAGAAAAATAAAGTTCATAGAATATCAGGGTTGGAAGGGACCTCAGGAGGTCATCTAGTCCAACCCCCTGCTCAAAGCAGGACCAATCCCCAAACAGTTTTTTGCCCCAATCCCTAAATGGCCCCCTCAAGGATTAAACTCACAACTCTCTGTTTAGCAGGCCAAGGCTCAAACCACTGAGCTAGTCCTATGACTATAAGTATGACTATGTCTATAAGTATGCTAAATACTAAGAGGTAAACTAAATATAGAAATGCAAAATCAAAATCAATGGATTGTGAATAACTTTGTCTCTAGCCAGGGGTGGTTAAGAAGGAACTGAGGGGGATTGTTAGCCCTGCGTGCGCTGACCAGCCTTGTGGCAGGGCACGAGGAGAGACAGCTCATGTGTGGACAGGACACTACTACCAAAGTTCTCCAATCAGCAGCTCAGGGACACAAGCACACCTACAGATGGGCACCCATAGGGACACTACTCGAAGAAGAAAGATAAATTCCAATGGAAACAGGTGCAGGGAAGAGTTACTAGGATGATCAGGGGAATGGATGGCCTATCTTATGAAAGGAGATTGGAAAAGCTTGGCTTGTTTAGCCTAGCTAAAAGAAGGCTGAGTGGGGATATGACTGCTCTCTATAAATACATTGCAAGGTAAACACCAGGGAGACTGAGGCGCTATTTAAGCTAAAGGACAGTGTTGGCACAAAGCCAAATGGGTGTAAGCTGGCTATGAACAAATTCAGGCTGGAAATTAGAAGAAGGTTTCAAATAATCAGAGTAGTGAGGTTCTGGAACAACCTCTCAATAGAGGCAAACAACTTAATTAATTTTAAGAGAGGGCTGGACAAATGTATGAGTGTGACTTTATGATGGGGTTTCTTGTGATGGTAGGATGCAGCGCTCAACAGCCGTGGGGCTCACTTTTGGTTTATGTCATATGCTCCTAAATGCTCATGCTTTTGGACTTCAGCCAGTCACTTGCAGCAAGGGATTACTCACCCTCTCTCCGTGTATTCTGTTGTTTTTTTTGTCTGCTTCCTTTGAAGAATCATAGATGGCCATGGCTGGATAGGGGTCATTAGAGAGGGAGGGCCAGGAGTCTGAGATGGCACTGAGCAGTCTCTCTCTCAGATGTTTGGCAGGCTGATTCTTGCTCACATGTTCAGTGTCTAACTGATCACCATATGTGGGGTTGGTAAGGAATTTTCCCCCAGGTCAGATTGGCAGTGACCTTGTTGTTTTTTTTACCTTTCTCTGCAGTGTGGCATGTGAGTAACTTCGAAGGATTATCTGGGTATGTTTTACTTAATCACTTCCCTGCCATTGTAGGGGTCTGGGCATGGTGCACCCGAGTCCCTCCTATTCTCTCCCTCTGGCACATAATAGCCTAGTCTCCTATGGGCTGTCATACTTTTGTCTAATTTCAGTTTTTAGTTCTGTGCAGGTGCTGGGCAGCGTTGGTGGCTTGTGATATGCAGGAGGTCATACTGGATGATTTGGTGGTTCCTTCTGGCCTTAAACTTTATGACTTTAAAAACAAGCAAACAAAGAAAAAACTTAAAAATATTCATGTTATTTCTCCTATAGGCTGAGAAGGAAGGAAGACAGTATTTTTGTTGTGTGTATTGTGACAAAGTTCCTCCTCTATCTTGGTGGATTTTCTTGCCGCAGAGATTCACCATGTGGGTTGGGGAACAGCCCAGAGACCTTCCCCTCTGGGAGAACCCACAGTCCAGGTCAATTGGGAGGTTTGGGGGGAACCCGGGCCCGCCCTCTACTCCGGGTTCCAGCCCAGGGCCCTGTGGACCGCAGCTGTCTATAGTGCCTCCTGTAACAGCTGCATGACAGCTACAACTCGCTCGGCTACTTCCCCATGGCCTCCTCCAAACACCTTCCTTAATCTCACCACAGGACCTTCCTCCTGGTGTCTGATAACGCTTGTGCTCCTCAGTCCTCCAGCAGCATACCCTCTCACTCTCAGCTCCTTGCACCACTTGCTCCCAACTCCTCACACTCGCACCACAAACTGAAGTGAGCTCCTTTTTAAAACCCAGGTGCCCTGATTAGCCTGCCTTAATTGATTCTAGCAGCTTCTTCTTAATTGGCTCCAGGTGTCCTAATTAGCCTGCCTGCCTTAACTGGTTCTAGCAGGTTCCTGATTACTCTAGTGCAGCCCCTGCTCTGGTCACTCAGGGAACAGAAAACTACTCATCCAGTGACCAGTATATTTGCCCTCTACCAGACTCCTGTACCCCACTGGTCTGGGTCTGTCACAGTATGTTTAAATCCATGGGAGGTATTTAGATACTGGTGATTAAGGCAGACAGTGAGATAGTGTGATTTCACAAGGACTGGGATGAAATTAGCAGAAGGATTGTGAGATGTCAGGTCCTCTAAGATAGTTTACATCAAGGCACCGCTATGTTGCTGCCTCCATATTTGTGTGTCTATTAGGTCTCTCTCTTATTTAAAACAAAATCAGAAACCCTAGAAAAATAGTGGTGAAAAACAAGAAGAGCTAGAAGAAGGGTCTTCAAGTAACAAGGGAGAGGGGTTTCCAGAGATGCAGCATACCAGTAGTGGCAGTGGCCAGAGGCAGAGCTGAATGTATCCAGGGATGCTGAGGGCAGCGTGCTGAAAAGTGGTTCTTATGCTTCCTTTCAGATGTGCTGCAGAGAATCACCTTAAAGCTCCAACTTTGAACCAGTAGCCCCGGTGCAGGGGAATTGGATCAAGACAACCTACTGGACTGGATCAAGACAACCCTACAGCCTGTTATGCAGGAGACTAGATTACATCAGTGGTTTTCAACCTCTTTACCATTGTGGGTTGCAAATGCAGCTCTCTATGTATTACGTGGGCTGCATCCACATGATATATATACTGCCTGTACATCTCAAAAGGAAGAAAGAAAGAACAGCAGGTCAAATATTACAGATTTTTTTCTTTAATAAGCAGCTATTTTAAACCTTGTGTGATAGACCCAGACCAGTTGGGAACAGCAGAGTAGCAGAAGGGAGATATACTGGCCACTGGATAAGTAGTTTTCTGTTCCCTGAGTGACCAGAGCAGAGGCTGCTCCAGGCTAATAGACCACCGGACTCCAATTAACCTGCTAAGAGTCAGGTGAGGCAGTTAAGCACCTGACTCTAATTAAGGCCCCTCTGATGCTATAAAAGGGCTCACTCCAGTCAAGCCAGGGGAGAGGAAGTGTGTGTGAGGAACTGGGAGCAAGAGGTGTGTAAGAAGCTGAGAGTGAGTAGGCGTATTGCTGGAGGACTGAGAAGTACAAGCGTTATCAGACATCAGGAGGAAGGTCCGGTGGTAAGGACAAAGAAGGTGTTGGGAGGAGGCCATGGGGAAGTAGCCCAGGGAGTTGTAGGTGTCGTGCAACTGTACCAGGAGGCACTCTAAACAGCTGCAGTCCACAGGGCCCTGGGCTGGAACCCGGAGTAGAGGGCGGGCCCGGGTTCCCCCCATACCTCCCAACTCCTGATCCAACACAGGAGGAATTGACCTGGACTATAGCTTCTACCAGAGGGGAAGGTCTCTGGATTGTTTCCTGACCCACAGGGTGAATCTGTGAAGCGAGCAAATCCGCCAATAAGCGCAGGACCCGCCAAGGTAGAGGAGGAACTTTGTCACACTTGGTATTCATAGATTCACAGATTCCAAGGCTATTCCATCAGACTAGGAACTTTTGCGATCATCTACAGCACTGGTGGGCAACCCACGGCCTGTGGGCCGCACGCAGCCCGTCAGGATAATCCACTGGCATGTGCCGCCAGACAGTTTATTTACATTTGCATGGCCACCCACAGCTCCCAGTGGCCACTGTTCCCAGCCAATGGGAGCTGCGGGAAGCAGCAGCCAGCATGCCCCTGCGGCCCATGCCACTTCCCGCAGCTCCCATTGGCTGGGAATGGCGAACTGTGGCCACTGGGAGCTGCGGGCAGCCATGCAAATGTAAACAAACTGTCTGGCGGCCCTCCAGCAGATTACCCTGACAGGCTGTGTGCAGCTGCAGGTTGTCCACTGCTGATCTAGAGTCTACTCTTGTAACTTTCTGCCTTCTACTACCAAACTGGGATACTTCTTTCCTTCATATTTCTTTTATCTTTCATCGGTTTCTGAAGCTTCCAATGGTCATTTCTCTCCATGAACAACAAAGCGATGGGTTGCCAGATTTCTACAGCACTAATAGCCCAAAGTCACTTAAAAAAATAGCCCCAAAGTAGCCAGTCTATTTATTGAAATAAAGGGGTTTTTCTATTAACACATTGGTCTGTACAGGTGTGGCTGAGTGAGTGTGCATGTGTATGAGAATGAGCGAGTGTGTATAAGTGAAAGTTGTGTGAAACAGGTGGGAAGTGTTTGAGAGCCAGTGTGTGTGAGTCATGGGAGACAGACAGTACCAGTGCCCGTGATGAATCAACCAGTGTCTGTACAATAGTCAGGATTGCGTCCATCACTGCAATCTAATTGTGAATCCCTGAGCTCTGTGCTTAAAGTGGTCTGGAAAAGTCATGTTTGTGCGTGTGTGTGGGTCTATGATAATCCCAGCTGAAATAAATGTTCATGCACTTGGTAGGGCAGCGCTTAAAGTGCACCCCTCAGTGACCCAACACCATTTTTAATTCTTTTTTGCCGGGACTGTGACCCCTTGCGACTCTGCTCACTTTAAGCCTTGCCTGAGCTGGACCCACAAAACAGCTGCAGAGTCAGCTGTGTCAGTTCTCCCCTGGGCTGCTGGGCTGTAGTGCAGGGGGCAGCGTGCATGGCATGTGGCACACAGTAGCTCTGTGCCCTGGGCGCCTCTCACCTGGAGCTCATCTGAGACGGCGGCAGAGCCCTGCTGGAAGCTGCCCAGCTGCTGTCTCTGTGCGTGGGTGAGCGGGCACTGACCTCTGAGTGGCAGTAGTGACTATGGAGGGGGTGCAGCTGGGATAGAGAGGGCTGCTCCGAGCTCCGCTCAGTGCAGCAGGCACCAGGAGTGTGTACTCAGCCCCATGTGGGGCTCAACACTGGGGAGCTGTCCAGGCCAGAGAGGGTCACTGCTTCAGAGAGCATTAGAGCCCTGGAGCAGAGATTGCACGGAAGGAGGAGCGGGAGAGGGCTCCTCCCCACCCTGCCTTCTGTGGTTGCCTCATCATGCACATGTCCCTCCCATGGCTGCTCCCAGACAGTCTGCAGCAGGGGTGATCCCACCCACTGAGACATGGGGAATCCTAGCTGGGAAGCCACTGGACAAATTTTCACCCCGCACCAGATCTCCCCGCGAGACGGGACTTGCAGGGCAGCCTCCTGCTCTGGCTGTGAGGTCCGAGTCCGGATATGGCCAGGAGGGGACGGGCAGGCAGGCACTGCCTGCTGCAGACAACCCATGACTGGGCCGATACAGGGAGCACTACAGCCCAGAGCATGCTCATCTCCCCAGGGAGGTCAGGGAGTGAACCTAAGAACATAAGAACGGCCATACTGGGTCAGACCAAAGGTCCATCTAGCCCAGTATCCTGTCTTCCGACAGTGGCCAATGCCAGGTGCCCCAGAGGGAATGAACAGAACAGGTAATCATCAAGTGATCCATTCCCTGTCGCCCATTCCCAGCTTCTGATAAGAACAGGGCTTTGTGGTGCTGCCTCCCCATCAGCCGGCCTTGGGCCTGCCAAGACCCAGGAGTGAGGCAATCTGTGCAGCAGTCTACATTTTTTTAACAAGATGTCACATGGGCCGCAGCTGTGTGCTGACTGGGCCGCAAGCAGGCTGCAGGTTGAGAACCACTGGACTATAGAATCACAGTGGTCCTTTCTGGCCTTAGAATCATTGAACGTTTTAAGGATATATGTGCTGCCACTTCTACCCCTTGCAGACCTCTATGAAAGCAACTAGATTCTGCCCTAAAATTATAAAGAGCTCTCTCTCTTTCTCTGTGTGTATATATATATATATGTGTGAGAGCAGTGATTTTGTTTTTGCAATTATATAACACACATAAGAAAAAAAGATTTAATTGTTTACCATCTCAGCAACATAATGAGGGGCATACCATGGAGGGGACTAATTAATCATATATGAGACATGGCCAGTCTGTGAAATATCACAGAACAAAAAAATGAGCCTCTTTATGTCTGCTTATCCATTAACATATTATTTTCCAGTTTCTGTCTGTAACTACAAAACATTGTTTTTCCTGCTTGCTTATTGTACCTTGATACTGTGCATATAATTCTATAAGTGCTCTAAAGTTTGGCAAGTCTCCAACAATACTCATGTCATCTTTATGAAATTCAAACACATTAAGGGTGTACATGTTATCTTCTGAAGTGATGATATGATTCATTATTCTGCAGCCCTTGTTAATCACATGAGTATAAGAAATTAGTATTATGTAGAAATTCAACTATTTAGTAGTTTCTCCCCAGAGAATATTAGTTTGAAGTTAAAAATGCAGACCTCTTCCATCTTTTCTCCCCAATCTCTCCCCACGCTTTTTATTTACTGATTATTTACTGTATGAAGTAGAAGACACTGTACCTTTCATTTCTGCTACCGGAAAAGTATAGATTTAACTGAAATCTTCAGCAAATAGAACAGGTCCCAGTGTATTCTTTCAGATGAAATTAACAGCACAAGGAGTATGAGACACATAAATCCCACACAAGTCCTCAATGTAGGGCATAACTGGGGTCTTCATCTAGTGCCCCCTGTTTACATGGCAGAGGGTATATTAGGCCGGGGAGGCTAAGCCTCCCCTAGCCCAGGCCCTGGCCCTGCACACGCTCCACCCTCTCCCCTGAAGCCAATGGGGGCTCAACTCTGTTCAGAGGCCAGCAGGCAGCTGGGCCAGCTGGCCAGGCCCGCAGCCTGGCCAGTGCTGGGGATGGCTGGCGGCCCAGTGCGGGTGCTGGTCGGTGGCCTGGGGCAGTTTGGCCAGGGTTCTTCTGGCTGGGGGAGTGGGAAAGGTGTGTGTGTATTTGGGGCTCTGGCGGACGAAGGGGGGTGGTAGAGGCGGGGCCTCGGGTGGAAAGGGCCGGACTGTGTGGCTGGCCTCCCCAAAGGGAGGGCTCACGCACCACCCAGGCCTGTTTATCTCTTCTTTGGCTTCCTGATGTCCTGTTTCTATATGGCTCTGTCTACATCTACCATGGTCCAGCCTTCCAGCCAGGTCATCTCTTAAGGTCACGCACCTTCCAGACAAAAGTCCAACTGAAAATCAGAATAAACATCAAAATTAAGCTTCTTCTGCCCATTTTGGGCTACACTGAAGTTCCATGCTCATTGCCCCTACTCCTAGACCATGCAGAGTTCTTCTGTACTACTTAAGCTGAGCACTACCTCCCAGGGCTCTTCCCCTAGAGTACCTCTTTTCCAGCAGGTTTTCCCCACTGCCTCCTCTCTGTAGGGCTCCTGGCAGCTTCTCCCAAGGACCTCTATGCTTCTTACATGGCCTACATTGGCATATTTTTATAAGACTAGCTGTTTAGTATTTTGATGAGCCTTGTTTTCTTCTTTATCTGTTGGAATTGGATGTTATATTTTCTCTTTTTGATAATGTAAGGGCCCACATCTGCAGACATTACTCACATGAATTGGATTCAATGCAGTTACTCCCATTTATACATATACATATTCTGGATAGGAAGGTATTCAAAGTTTTGGAAGATTTAGAAGTTTTGAAGGTTAGTTGGCTTGGAAAAAAATTCTGGAAAAAATCCCTTGTTAGTGGTGTACTGTTGTTGAACTACAAAATTTCTACAAAAAATCAGAAGTTTGAATTCAGAAACATTTTGAACATTTTGACCAGTTTTAGTGGTATATAATCATCTTGATCTACAGGGTGGTTTATTCTGATATAAGTAAATATGCGTCATAAGAACATAAAAACATACAAACGGCCATACTGGGTCAGACCAAAGGTCCATCTAGCCCAGTATCCTGTCTTCCGACAGTGGCCAATGCCAGGTGCCCCAGAGGGAATGAACAGAACAGGTAATCATTATATAATCCATCCCCTGTCGTCCATTCCCAGCTTCTGGCAAACAGAGGCTAGGGACACCATCCCTACCCATCCTGGCTAATAGCCATTGAGGGACCTATCCTCCATGAATTTATCTAGTTCTTTTTTTAACCCTGTTTAGTTTTGGCCTTCACAACATCCTCTGGCAAAGAGTTCCACAGGTTGACTGTGTGTTGTGTGAAGAAATATTTCATTTTGTTGTTTAATAACTGCTGCCTATTAATTTCATTTGGTGACTCCCTAGTTCTTGTGTTATGAGGAATAAATAACACTTATTTATTTACTTTCTCCACACCTGTCATGATTTTATAGACCTCAATCATATCCCCCCTTAGTCTTCTCTTTTCCAAACAGAAAAGTTCCAGTGTTGTTAATCTCTCCTCGTATGGAAACTGTTCCATACCCCTAACCATTTTTGTTGTCCTTTTCTGAACCTTTTCCAATTCCAATATATCTTTTTTGAGATGGGCCGACCACATCTGCCCGCAGTATTCAAGATGTTGGCGTACCATGGATTTATATAGAGGCAATATGATATTTTCTGTCTTATGATCTATCCCTTTCTTAATGATTTCAAACATTCTGTTAGCTTTTTTGATTGCAGCTGCACATTGAGTGGATGTTTTCAGAGAACTATCCATAATGACTCCAAGATCTCTTTCTTGAGTGGTAACAGCTAATTTAGACCCCATCATTTTATATGTGTAGTTGGGATTATATTTTCCAGTGAGCAGTACTTTGTATTTATCAACACTGAATTTCATCTGCCATTTTGTTGCCCAGTCACCCAGTTTTGTGAGATCCCTTTGTAACTCTTCACAGTCTGCTTTGGACTTAACTATCTTGAGTAGTTTTATATCATCTACACATTTTCCACCTTACTGTTTACCCCTTTTCCCAGCTCATATATGAATATGTTGAATAGGACTGGTCCCAGTACAGACCCCTTGGGGACACCACTATTTATCTCTCTCCATTCCCATAAACATGTGCACAAGATGTGCATAGATATTGACAGCAAAATAGATCTTAGCGGAACAATTCTTATTAAAGTACACAGAAGATGAGAGACTAAATTGCTGAAAAACACATCATTTGGACTGAACTGCATATAAGGAAGGGTAGAAGGGAGTACAGCAAAATGGAGACAATGGATTTCAGGAAGGCGGATTTTTGGTAAGCTCAGAGAGCTGATAGGTAAGGTCCCATGGGAATCAAGACTGAGGGGAAAAATGACTGAGGAGAGTTGGCAGTTTTTCAAAGGGACACTATTAAGGGCCCAAAAGCAAGCTATTCTGCTGGGTAGGAAAGATAGAAAATGTGGCAAAAGACCACCTTGGCTTAACCACGAGATCTTGCATGATCTAAAAAATAAAAAGAAGTCATATAAAAAATGGAAACTAGGACAGATTACACAGGATGAATATAGGCAAACAACACAGGAATGCAGGGCCAAGATTAGGAAGGCAAAGGCACAAAATGAGCTCAAACTAGCTACGGGAATAAAGGGAAACAAGAAGACTTTTTATCAATACATTAGAAGCAAGAGGAAGACCAAGGGCAGGGTAGGCCCACTGCTCAGTGAGGAGGGAGAAACAGTAACAGGAAACTTGGAAATGGCAGAGATGTTTAATGACTTCTTTGTTTTGGTCTTCACCGAGAAGTCTGAAGGAATGCCTAACATAGTGAATGCTAATGGGAAGGGGGTAGGTTTAGAAGATAAAATAAAAAAAGAACAAATTAAAAGTCACTTAGAAAAGTTAGATGCCTGCAAGTCACCAGGGCCTGATGAAATGCATCCTAGAATACTCAAGGAGCTAATAGAGGAGGTATCTGAGCCTCTAGCTATTATCTTTGGAAAATCATGGGAGACGGGAGAGATTCCACAAGACTGGAAAGGGCAAATATAGTGCCCATCTATAAAAAGGGAAATAAAAACAACCCAGGAAACTACAGACCAGTTAGTTTAACTTCTGTGCCAGGGAAGATAATGGAGCAAGTAATTAAGGAAATCATCTGCAAACACTTGAAAGGTGGTAAGGTGATAGGGAATAGCCAGCATGGATTTGTAAAGAACAAATTGTGTCAAACCAATCTGATAGCTTTCTTTGATAGGATAACGAGTCTTGTGGATAAGGGAGAAGCGGTGGATGTGGTATACTTAGACTTTAGTAAGGCATTTGATACGGTCTCGCATGATATTCTTATCGATAAACTAGGCAAATACAATTTAGATAGGGCTATTATAAGGTGGATGCATAACTGGCTGGATAACCGTACTCAGAGAGTTGTTATTAATGGTTCCCAATCCTGCTGGAAAGGTATAACAAGTGGGTTCCGCAGGGGTCTGTTTTGGGACTGGCTCTGTTCAATATCTTCATCAACGACTTAGATATTGGCATAGAAAGTACGCTTATTAAGTTTGCAGATGATAGCAAACTGGGAGGGATTGCAACTGCTTTGGCGGACAGGGTCATAATTCAAAATGATCTGGACAAATTGGAGAAATGGTCTGAGGTAAACAGGATGAAGTTTAACAAAGACAAATGCAAAGTGCTCCACTTAGGAAGGAACAATCAGTTTCACACATACAGAATGGGAAGAGACTGTCTAGGAAGGAGTACGGCAGAAAGGGATCTAGGAGTTATAGTGGACCACAAGCTAAATATGAGTCAACAGTGTGATGCTGTTGCAAAAAAAGCAAACCTGATTCTGGGATGCATTAACCGGTGTGTTGTGAGCAAGACACGAGAAGTCATTCTTCTGCTCTACTCTGCGCTGGTTAGGCCTCAACTGGAGTATTGTGTCCAGTTCTGGGCACCGCATTTCAAGAAAGATGTGGAGAAATTGGAGAGGGTCCAGAGAAGAGCAACAAGAATGATTAAAGGTCTTGAGAACATGACCTATGAAGGAAGGCTGAAAGAATTGGGTTTGTTTAGTTTGGAAAAGAGAAGACTGAGAGGGGACATGATAGCAGTTTTCAGGTATCTAAAAGGGTGTCATAAGGAGGAGGGAGTAAACTTGTTCACCTTAGCCTCTAAGGATAGAACAAGAAGCAATGGGCTTAACCTGCAGCAAGGGAGGTTTAGGTTGGACATTAGGAAAAAGTTCCTAACTGTCAGGGTGGCTAAACACTGGAATAAATTGCCTAGAGAGGTTGTGGAATCTCCATCTCTGGAGATATTTAAGAGTAGGTTAGATAAATGTCTATCAGGGATGGTCTAGACAGTACTTGGTCCTGCCATGCGGGCAGGGGACTGGACTCGATGACCTCTCGAGGTCCCTTCCAGTCCTAGAATCTATGAATCTATAATTTTGACCAAATTCTGTCTTCAGTGAAATTAGTGGAATTACAACTCTGTAAATCAAGAATATCTGAGAACAAAATCTGACCCCTTAATTTTGATAAAGAAATGCATTGAGCAATATACCGTATATACTCGTTCACAATGCGAATTTTTTTAGTAAAAAAGGGAAGCACCAGAGAAGGGGGTTGGCTTATGAACGGGTAAGGAGAGGGAGAGGTGGGACACAGCCCCTCCCCCCAACAGAGGGACCAAGGAGAGGCAGCACAGCCAGCAGAGTCAGAAGGGAGGAGTCTCTCTGCTTCTGGCCATGCTGCTCTCCCCCCAGCCTCCGAAGCAGCTGCAACTCCAGGGCTGGCAGTCTGCAGCCGTGCCGCTTGGCCCCGCCCCCCAGAGCAGGCTGTGGCCGCACCGCCTGGCCCAGCCCAGCCCAGCCCGCTGGAACATGCTGCGGCCGCGCTGCCCGGTTTGGCCCGCCGGAGCAGGCCACGGCCACGCTGCCCAGCCTGCCGGAGCAGCTCCAGCCAGGCCAGAGACATCCTCCCCTGGCCCTCCCCAGATAAGGTGGGAAGGGAGGGATGGGGAGAGTGTGGGGGTCCTGGGCTAGGGGTGGTGTCATGTGGGGGGGTGGTCACAGGGATTACTCCCCTGACTCCCAGCTTCTCCCCCCCAAAACATTTCCCCACCAGTTGCTGTTCCGGCCTGTCCTGTCAGGGTAAGCAGCTGGCACGCTGGGACACTTTGTTTACTTAGGTTTAACTCCATGCCTGTGAACGCTCGAGGTAAACAAACCATCTCGGCCCACCAGCGGCTTATCCTGATGGCCCGGGAGCCAAAGTTTGCTGACCTCTCAATTATAGGGTCGGCTTATGAACGGGTTATAAAAAGTTTCCATTTTTACTTATCCATCTTGGGGGGGTCGGCTTATAAACGAACCGGCTTATGATCGAGCATATACGGTACTTTAAAAATGTACAGTCATATTTCATGTCATATCAGAAATATCTAAAATATGAACTATTTGGAATCTGGCTTTATAATTTATCTCTAGAACTGATCAAAATGTGTAAACTTTTGGTGAAAAATTCCTAATTTTTTTTTTTTACTAGCTCTACTGATGTCTATTTAAGTCTAAATAAATATTGCTGTTGCTATTTGGAGACTGTGAGTTAAGTTTGAAACAACTGCTAAATCAACATTGATTAAAGCATTTTGCCTGAGTGTGGGACCATCACAAAAAATTATTTTCTTGGAAACATTAGACATCACTCTCTGTATCTGGCTGTGAAACACTTGTTCCCATATGCATACTGGTAACATTTCTGTAGTATTACATTTATTAATGTTACTATTAACCCTAAATGAACCCTATTATAATCTACACTACAGGCTCCTTAGCTCTTATTTTATAATTGCTAAACTCAAATTACATTACAAGCTGAAGAGAGAACCTTGGGGTCATTTTGTTCTCTGATCCTTAATGTTATATTACATACCCATAGAAATTATGTTAGCTAAAATATCCGCTGAAGTCATGGGCAGCCTGTTGTTTAACAGGGTCTGCAAATGATCAGATATGGCCACATAGCAGTCACTGCAGTCAGAGCAAATGACTTGTGCAATTCAAAAGAGATTATTTGAAAGGTATATTAAAATATTTTCTGAAGAGAAAGACATTAAAAATCTCATGACCGTTAATAAACCTTTCTTATGGAAAAAACTTTGAAAACATCTCTACAAAAAGAGATGGGCCCAACCCACAAAATACACAACTAGATTTTGAAATTTGGGATATTTGGATCTGAAGTTTTGGTTCTGCCAATTATAAAAACAGGGTTCATTTGCTAAATTCAAAGCTAGAGCTGGGTTTGGATCTGAAGTTAACATAAAGTATGCATGTGTTTGCATTCAGACAGTTTGGTTCAATCCCATCTCTAACTATTGTCCAGATTGGTGAGGTATTTTTCATAGTACATGTCATTCAGGAACTCTCTACCAAGTCAATTCATGTATATTTTTTGCAGAGTTTTTATTTTACCAGATTCAAAGCAAGAGCAACGCTTGCAGTGAGAATTGGCCATAAAGAATATAAAATTACTATTTTAAAGTCTAAAGGGTTTGGTTCTGCAGGCAGTCAAAAGGACTTACCCCTTCAGTAGCCTTGTTTTGACTGGAAAACAGTGCGACGTAAGCCCATTTTAAATCTGAATAAACTGTAATTACTAGAGCAGGGCAAATTTCAGCATTTTTGCTTGGCTCCGGTTTGTGTGACCATTACCTTCTGTTTTGGCCCTTGTTGGTTTGCACTTCTCAAATTTTGCTTTGTGTTGTGAGTGCAAATGACCCTAAAACTACGAGTGAAGTTTAACCAAAATCACTAAATTTCGGCTGATTTCATGTCAAATCAGGAGCTGGTTGAACTGAGATAATTATTAGCAAACAGGGTTCTGAAATATGAATCATGTGTCCACCAGACAATCTTTTCTATTTACTTTTCCACTAACAGCTACTTTTACTCATACAAGTGTTTGGGGGAGGAACTCTAATTCATGTGAATGGGGGTATTAACAGGAAAAAACTGCAACTGATCAAGCAAATTCAGACTGTTTTCTCAGACACCATATCTACACGTGCAGCTACAGGGAAGGAATGTGTCAAGAGAAACTTAAAGGTGAAATCTTCTAGGACGCCAATAAATGTGGTTTACATCATCCCTCCTCAGATAAAAAAAGAATTCAGCTAATTTTAAATCTGGGGTTCATGTATGTAGGAACATAGGCACTGCTGTAGTGGATCAGACCTGTGGTCTATCTAGTCCAGCATCCTGTCTCTGAGAGTCACAGATCCTTTAGAGGAAGGTGCAGTAGGCCTATGCTTGGGATAATCTGCCCCACCTTCATGCTGATCTCTAATAGTGAGAGATTGGCTTAAACCTTGGAGCCTTGAGGTTTAATATGTAGCCCAGTATACTGATCATCCTTGTGCAAAAGAGGACAGAAAAAGAGTAGTTTTCAAAAATGCTTAATGTTGGACTGAGCTGAGCTTTTTCGAAAGCTCCACCACAAATAGCCTAACATTCTGCATGTGTGCTCATCTCCTGCTACGGGAGTTCCGTTATGGTCTCAGGTTTTCTTGCAAACATTTCATACCATACACCTTCAGGTTAGGCATATTTATAATCACCAGATCATACAGTTTCAGATAATTTGTATTAACACCCTCCCCGCCCAAGAAAAAGTACTGTCTAATACATTTTAAAAATAATAATACATTGCACAGAGGCTGTGGTATCTCGAGGTTTTTAAGAACTGGTTAGACAAACACCTGTCAGGAATGTCTAGTTATTACGTAGTCCTGCCTTGAGTGCAGGGGACCAGACAAGATGACCTATTGAGATCCGTTCCAGTCCTACACTTTCTATGATTCCATGAATCCTTCAGGCATTTGCCAAGTAATGTAATACTGAATGACCACTGGGTGGCCACAGTTCCCTTGATATATGGGTCCATTCCTGCCATCCCAATATATATTTGTTAACGTGAGTGATGGGAGGATACACCCAGTAAACTGGAATCATTCAAAAACCAGAATGTACCACCAATCTCTCATTTGTGCAGTATGACTCATTGCCTTGTATTTTGAAAAAGTACACTGCTATAGGAAAACATCATCAAACAGCAATAAACATACAATATAGAAAGGGGAATAGAGAGAGAATTAGGAATAAAGAAAGCATATTTTGCAAGTGTAGCGTGTTAATCTCCATGTCCTATCCACATTCCAATTTGGGTAATTCAGCTTGCCTACCCCAGTTATTCTCACCGTTTCCCATATTCCAACACCTTTTCCATCCCAGAATCAGCCCAGAACCCTCCTCCCATCAAGTCAGATCTAACCAGGATTCTCCTCCCATTTTGCAATCTGGGAAAGGGAGTTTGGCCATGATCCCCTGACACCTGTTCACAACCCTACCTAAGTATCCCCAGCAATTTCAGTTTGATAAGTCTTCCTCTTCACTTTGTCTCCTAATTCCAGGCATGATCCTGCAAACACTTACTACCTAGGAAACCTTTGCAAATCAGCTTGGTGAACAGCCTCCATGCTTCACCCCAGAAACACCTGCATTTCAGTAGACGTATATGTATGTGAAATGATCAGTCTATATAGTTTGCAGATCAGTCTAAGGGATGACTCCATCAAAGACTTTTTTCAGTAATAAGCTCTTTAGGGCAAGGCCCTTCTTTTTGGTCCGTGTCCGTACAGCACCTACCACAATGGGGTCCACGTCCAGGAGTAGGTTCTAGGAACTATTGCAATACAAATAATAATAAATAAATACATCATTTATATTATTTATAAACATTTATACTGAACACTGCGGACTGCCACAAGCATCCTCACTGAAAGCGGTGGTAGCTTTCAGGATGAGATGTAAATTCCATATGAATATATGTTACTAGACCACATCCTGGAAGGTGTTGACCACTGGGAATCCCCATTGTGGCCAATTGGTTCTTAGCATCTCCTATGTTTTGTCCCATTTTATGAAGCAAGAATGGAGAAAGAGCAAGAAGCATCCTGCTGAACCAAGTAGATTTTTATTAAAAACAAGCATTGCCTTTACACAGGGAAGATTATCTTGAAAATAGAACAAGATGAAATGTTTTGGAATTGCCAGATCTAAAATTAAAATTAAAGCCGGCCAGCAGACAATGCAAGTCATCCATATAAACCCAATGAATGGACAGAT
Organism: Emys orbicularis; assembly: GCF_028017835.1. Classification (NCBI taxonomy): domain Eukaryota; kingdom Metazoa; phylum Chordata; order Testudines; family Emydidae; genus Emys; species Emys orbicularis. Next base: position 25,712,157 of record NC_088685.1, on the reverse strand, counting down.
GTGCTAGGGAAATGCTGCCAGTCAACATAAAACCAGCAGACATATTTTCTATTATGGCTGATAAAGCTCAAGATGACGAGAAAAAGAAAAGGAACAGCTGGCAGCCTGTATTTGTTACATTAACCAAAGGGGGGCAAAATTTATTGAATTTAATACACTGGGCAAGTTTAATCCTGCCAGTATGACTAGGGTGAAAGAGGAATGCCGGGATAAAAAATAACATTGGTCAATTACCAGGCCCTGTGCAGTCCTGCCATGGTGGATCTGTCCTGTGTGGCTATGTGCGTGGGGCACAAGCTCTTCATGTTTATGCCCGGCTGTGTGTTGGAACTTCCTGGTGTATTAAGTAGTACACACAATGAGCTGCAGAGGCTAAAGATTTATTCCAGTCTCGCGAATCCATGCATGCTCTCCTCGGTGTCTCCAAGAATAAAAGGACATTTAGAATGTGTTGATTAAAGGCACTGCCACTGACCGATTGTTCAGCATTAACTTGTGAAAGCTTCTGTCTCAGAGGTCATTAGTATTTTGCTGTCCCTCAGATGATGTTTAAGATATTTCTTGGGCAAGTCATTTAACCCCTCTGTACCTAAATTTTCCTGAGTGGCAAAATAGAGATAATGATTCCACCCTTGTAAAGTGTAACTGAAAGAAAAGAGCTACTTAAATACCACGTCCTATTATTAGAGGACCATACCAGATACAAATATTTAATGCTACAATGCTATCATTTCAATAAACATTGATACGTCCAGGATAAAAACCCTAGTGCTGAGGGATGCAGACTCTGGGTTACCAATGTCCCATCCAGCTTCTACTACTATTGTGCATACTGAAGACATGGAAAATATTATTTCTTGCGGCATCCATGCTTCCTCATTGATCTTTTTTGCTGCTGCATCTATTAAATGTAGCACATCTTTAAAAAAGTTCAATATTTTTTTTTTAGTTTTGAACCCAAGAATCTCCCAAGTTCACACGACAAGTAAGAGCAGTTCCAGGATGCCTCAGCTGTGCACCACATGTGTAGGGGGACGGAACATGTGATTGTGAAGAGTGTGATGACATGTGAGTCGATAAAACATTCCGCCCAAGGTGCACTGGTGTATCTGTTACATATTGAGGTATTTTCCTTTACCAGCAGACTTAGAGCAATTTAAAGCATAAAACCATAAAAGGAGAAGAGATAATAAAGGATTGTGATGAGGAACAACTGCAGTGGAGGGGAGTGCTTATTGTGAGCAACAGCGATGAAAAGACTGGGAAGTATATAAATGGACTGCAACCATTCTAAAATTCCCCCTCTTGTACATAAAATACAATAAGAATTCCTGGCTTTTCAAAGACATTTTTATTACTGGAATTATTTGTTTGTTGCCTCTCAATCTCAGTAACAATCCTTTTGTTCACATTTTTTTCTCCCTCTTTCTATATCTCACGATCCTCTCTCAAGAACACCTTCTAAAAATGGCACCAAGTGAGCATGGCACTTAAACGGACCAGCTCAAGATATCCAAGAAGACAGGTTCAAGTAGGGTGACCAGATGTCCCGATTTTATAGGGACAGTCCCGATTTTGAGGTCTTTTTCTTATATAGGCTCCTATCCCCCACCCCCTGTCCCAGTTTTTCACACTTGCTGTCTGGTCACCCTAGGTTCAAGTAGCCTCGCATAAAATAAACCTATCTCTCCCTTTACCACTTTTTCTCTCAGGGTGAAATTCACCTCCATGCAGAGGGCCAGCAAAGAGCCTATTCACCACTTGATTCCTACTTAAACCCTCCTAATAAGACTTGACTGGGCCATAAGTGGTGCATAGGCGTTGTGCTGGCCCTTTGCATACATTGAATTTCATCCTCAGTGCATCTCTTTGGACATTTAAAGAAAACAGTTGCTATTGCTGGGTTCTTTAAGAAGTGGTACTGATCAGCTTCCTGTGTCATCTTGACTTCCTTAGCTCACCTCTGATGATTATTGCTTGCTATAGTGGAGTTCAGTATTTCATGCACGCTCCGGGCACATTACATGATATCCTGTGCAAAAGGAGCCTAGCTGGAATTGGTAGACGATGGGTCTTTTGTCACCTTGATTTTCCACTACAACGTATTTTGGGAATATAATGGTTCTGGGTGTTTGGGTTATAGGAGGGGCTTGAGAGAGTTATTTATTTAGTCATTTGTTATTTACTTTTTGTGAACAGTAACATGGATCATAGCCAATATTTGTTTAACCAAGAAAATAACTTCTTTCCAAGATCAGCTATCAGGTGATTTAGGAGACCTGTGATGAAGGTTTAATAGCAAATTGAAAATATCAGATAATTGACTGAATACTTAACAATTAATGGTTCAGAAACAATCTAGAGCTCAAATAAGTTCATAAAAAATATACATTGAAATTTGAAACAAACTTCTTAAAATCATGATCTCTTTCCAGATAGTTCACAAACAAAAAATCCCAAATGCAATTAATACATTGTTTGCAATGAACACTTTGATCTGTGTTATAATAATAAGAAAACTGAAGAATCTTACATCCAACTGAAATTTCAGAAGGAATTTCAGTGTGTAGAATGTTCTATGTTGAAGATATTCCCCCAGAAAGTCTTCCAGTGTACTTTTCAGTTCCCTGATAGTTTCTAGTGAGTGTCTTCTTGCGAAACCAAAGATCTGTGTGATCACCAAGAAAATCCTGGTATCATAATAGGATTATATATTTTTTATTCAATACTTTATAGTTTAATACTGTCACAATGCCTGACATAAAAGTCTGACATAGCACATCAGCCAGTGGTGCTTCATCGTTTACTAGCCAAAGTGAAACATATGAATTTGTGCTGCTACAGTAAAACTTAATTGGCCGTTGCCTACTCTCAGAACCTCACTGCAAGCATGTCATCAATTTTAAGAATGGATTCATAAAGACTTATTTCATTGATGATGGCCTGAGGAAGACTCTGAGATAGACTTTTAGTGAAAGATTAAAAACTTTTCCAGAATAATTTATGGACTTCCTATATTTGTAAAGGTTATTTCATGCATAACTAGTCATCTGTAATTAATGTACCATAACACAGTACAGTGGTGAAATAAAAATGGATCAAAATTTCATATTAAAGGTATAGTACACATATATAAGAAAAGTTATTGAAACTGTTTTGAACCAAAAGTGCCTAATTAAGTGCTCACGCTTCTTGTTGGCCAAAACTGATGTGTTGTACATTTTACAAAGTTTTACGCTTTTGTTTGCTATTAAAATAAATAAAGGTGTTAAAATACTATAGTTTAATAATAATGCTAAGTACTCATTTAATATTCCTAGCATGTCACCATCATCAAAAAGCCTTTGTGAAGGAGGTAGATATTATTATTCCTGTTTGACAACTGGAAAAAATAAAGGCAAGAGGTTTACAGGACTTGCTTAAAGTTGCACATCAAGTCAGTAGCCAAATCAATGAAACTCTGAATTCCTGATTCCCAGAACTTTGCTGCAACTGCTACATGCCATTGTTTCTGCCCAACTGGAGTTATGTGGTTAGAGGAGTTGAGAATATACCACTTTTATTTTAAATATTTCATACATCTTTCTTTTTGAAATATTTCTGAAGTTAGGCACCATCCTGCAACATGTTGCATGAGGACAGACTGCTGAGCCCTTCCCGAATCCAAGTGAAGGCAACAGAGCTCTATAAGGGTGAGTCAATCCCTGCACATGCAATGACTTGCAGGATTAGGTCTTTTGAGAAGACTGTTATTATAGGCTTGATGTCTGTAGAATTTAAGCTTAAATCTTGGCATTTATACAAGTTGAGCTTTTAACTCATATTATTTAATTAGGGTTTGGCATGTCACAGGCAGCCAAAATTAGTCTTTCCTCTTAACAAACCTTTAAGCCTTCAATCTTATTAAGTAGGGGAGAGTAAAATCAAACATTTCCCAGTCAATACACCCCTGATAGCAATGCTATATTTAAGTGAAGTTCAGAAAATTGTGATGGAGAAGCAATTTTTGTGAAATAAAACTGCTGTAATAGGAATTCCTTAACAAAATCCAGGTATTTAACTATTCCCTTGGAATGAGAGCTGACATATGTAACAAGGCACTTACTGCTAAAGCCATGCAAAAACTATCATTAGACAACACCTTAATATAAGAAATTTAGGCTCCAAACTTGAAAACAATTATGGTTAGATTTATATGCAAGTAGACCCATAAATGTCAGTGACATTGTTCATGTGCATAAAGTTAAGCACATGTCTAGTTTTTTTTTCCAGAATCGGACCAGAATTTTTTTCTAGTCGTTGTTTTGTTTTTACTATAAATGTGAAACTCAGCTCCACTTTATCACAAGTCTCATGAGCCTTTTGATAATTGGGGGCCCAGTTTTGAGTACAGAAGGGACCAAACCAAAATCCTGGATCTGAACATTTCTGAACTTTGCACATAGTTGATCAGTTGGCCTCTCTCTCATAAATATAAATGGTGGACTGAACCAAATTCACAGATCCAAACACCTCTGATCTTCTGGAAAAATCATGTCACAATATTGCAGCTCAGACCCATCTAATTTTGTGTGAATCTGAGCCCAGTTTGAGAGAATCCTGGTCAGTTTGTGGATATATGCTGAAATCATGCAAAAGTGGTTTCAGCATGAAAGCAAGTAAACACAAAGGTTTCAGTTTGAGCTTTTGGTTTATTCTAAATGCAAAACTTGAAGGGTATAAATTTAGCTGACTTGAAGCTGAAGAAAATGTCTGCACAGCTCTTCCTGTGTCTTTTGGACTTTTATTCTGAGAATTGCAGATTATTGTCCCTGATCCTCCAAACACTTAAGCATGTGCTTAATTTTGCGCACTCACATTGATCCATTGAACTCCAGGAGACTTCTCCTATGTGCTGTTTGTAGCACTGTGACATATTTACTCTGTGAAATCAAAGGTGACACAAATAGAATTTGAGGATTTCACATTCTAAGAATAAAAAGCCAAATCTCCTCTTGGGTGCATATATTAGATCTCAGTTCTCATGCTCTCCTCTTCCTCAGCAATACAATCAGCCCAACCTCCAGCTGGTACAGGTAACTCTAGGGCAGCACATGTGCACAAACTGTCATGGCCCATTCTGTCCCTTTCCTGTGGTAAAATGGAGGACTTCAATCTCCGGGGCAAACCAGCACCTTTTATTCACATTAAATTCTTGTCAGACAATGCCCTGGAGTGGATGTCAGAAGCTGGAATTAAACATAGGACTTCTAGATCTAAAACCATAACTACACTGTGTAAGCATGGTTTACCTTAATGTAGGATGACTATATGTCCCGTTTTAGCCAGGACTGTCCCCTTTTTAAACTCTGTGCCAGACATCGTGACTTTTTTGGCAAAACTGGGCATTTGTTCCATCACTCTTGCCCTAAGGAGGTGGTGGAGGAACATCCAGGCAAGAGCAAACAGGACAAATGCCCAGTTGTGCCAAAAAAGTTGTGACATCTGTGATGTTGGCTCATGCCAGCCCCATGCAGTGAGCCACCTGGCATCCTACGTATCCAGTGTCCTGTTTTCAGTTAGGGAAATATGGTTCTTATTGTCATATTTTAAAATTATTATTATACAAAAGAGTACAAACAAAAAAAAAGTCTATGCTGATTTCTACATCTGTAGACACTAGGCAAGTGGCTCTAAACAAATCACATTGATAAATATCCTTCTTACATTGCTAAAACCCCACTTGTTTAAATAACTGCTGTTTGTTATTAAAGCTTTGTCCAGTAGAAGGTAGTATTTGTTATAGATAGAAGTGAAGCTTTTAATTAAAATAAATTCTGAGAATGTTTCATTTGATAAAGAACACTGCAGATAACTTCATTCCTCAATGGGCTGTTCCATCAATTCTGTATTAATCCAATGGATTTATGTTACTTAAAAAAAAAAAAGAAGAAAAAAAGAAAAGAAAAAAGAGAAAAGCTATAAAGGTTTGATTGTCCTTTTATCTTTATTCCATTTGCCTTTGGCTTCATTTAAAAAAATAATTTCCTTATCTATGCCACAGCCTTTGGCTCAATCCTTGTCAAAGAAGTGTTTCTTGTTTGACACTATCAGCATTAGTACATTTGCTGAAGTTAAATTATCTGTGTTGACTAGAAAGCGGTTACTTTGCTGGCTCTAAACTTAAAAGAAAAAAAACCACCTTGATTAACTTATTAAACCATGTCTGGTATTTAACTTAGCATTCTTAGCTAGAAAGAATGCATCATTAAAGGTGAATTACAAAACTAACATGAAAATTGAGGTTGTGCCAGAATTATATTGTTGCCCCTTCTTCTGAACCAGTGTCCCATTTTGACACTAAAATCACCTCTTTGCCAAACAGTAGCAGATGTATAGGGTCTTTCAAGTCAACTTCCTAGTGGAGGAGAAATCAGTGATGCAGTTTGGGTATAATTGAAGAGTAACTTGTTCCATTTGCACATCTGCACCAATTCTGGAACAGAGGTGGTCAATCAGCATGCAGACAACCCCTTTTTTCAGAAGTCTGAGCCCAACTCCAGTGCATGGTTCCCTGGGGACAACTCTCCATCAAGAAATTATTTAAGTCAGAAAACAAGGCAGAGAACAAACTCTTTGGCTGCTAACACCGCTCTCTCTTCAAGGACCACTGCTTCTACACAGAACTAGGCATAACAAAAAAGAAACACAATATGTTTTCCCAAGACTGAACAATTGCTCACATGCAAAGAAAAAGAACTCAGAAGACTAGTGTAACAGTGCCACCTGGTGCCACCTGCCATAACAATATGATGAACTTCTTCACAGAGGTCATTATGCTGCCCTGAACTTAAAGCAGGCAGACTCTGATCAATGGGATATGTAGCATAACTCAGTGAAGTATCAGAGACTAATCAGGACTCTGTAAAAAGAGGGGCCTTTCAGGATTGAGTTGCTTGAAGGATTGGGAACTGTGGGAATAATTTAGCATAGAAATATGTTTTTAACATATATTTAAAAATAAATAGAATATTCTTTGCCCTCCATGAAACCCACTGGCACTTGCAGACTAGAATGAATCATTCTGTCACATCATCAATACAAGTAGACTCATGGCATCTGGTGATGAATTCCACGTCATCTTCAGCAAACCTGGAAATCCTGGCACATTTCATAGGGGGAAATAGGAAGTAACTGGAGGTTCTATGAGAAGTGTGGTACATATCCATAGAAGAGACACCCACTCCCTTCCCTGGTCCAGGCCCAACTGAGCTACAAGGCCCTCCCTTTATACTTCCTGTCCCGCCCCAGTACTTCTGGTGAGTGGCGTGGGGCAGGTAGGTAGTAGTCTCTCCCCCCCGGGTGCAGAGGAAGCCACTCTGCCTCACTACACTGTCCATCAGCAGATAAACCCTTGCCGTGATTGAATTTCGGGCTTATCTAATAAAGTCTAAAGTCTGCTTTGGAGTGAGGACAGATTTTTGTGAGTTCACACTGACCCAGGGAAGATAGGAGTAGAAACATTGATGAAGTTGACTCATAGGCTTCTTGATGTGTCTTGGCAACAAGAAACTAGTCACTTAGATAGTGGAAGACAGAGAAGCCACCACACGTAATATGGGCTGCTACTACAGAAAATACCTTGGTAAAGACCCTGGGGGTGGTAGCAAGTCCAGATGGGAGCACAGTGTATTGAAAGTGGTCAAAGCCCATCATGAATCTGAGAGAATGTCCATGTGAATGTCCATGTTAAAGTGTGCATCCTTCACGTTGAGAGCGATAAACCACATGAGCTTTTCTAAGGATGGGATAATAGATGCCTATGTGACCATGAGAAACTTCAGTTTGTGAATAAAATGGTTGAGATGGCAGAGATCAAGATTGGGTATCCAGCTGCCCTTCTTCTTGAGTACTAGGAAATAAGTTAAGTAAAAACCCTTTGCCTGGTACTGTAGAGGCACCTGCTATATTGGTCCTCAATGCAAGAGGGATTCTCCTTCTTGTTTGAGAATTTCCTCATGAGAATAGTCCCTGAAAATGGGGATAGGTGTTTTGGAGGGGGCAGGGAGGAAAACTAGATCATATAGCCAGAATGGATGATGCTTAGTATCCACTTGTCCATTCTTATTCCATTCCAGATGTGGAAAAATGAGTGCTAGACAAAGGGCGTGTGGGAATCAGCAGGTGGATGGTATTATTGGTTTGCAACTCTCGAGCACCCATCAAAAATGACACTTGGCCTGGGGTGATGATTCTGCCACAGAAGGTTCAGGGAAATGAGACTTCTGAACTCTTTGCCTCTTCCAGGGGGGCCCATAAAGTCTCTGGTAGTAGAATTGTTGAGCCACTGGCCTAGGCTATAGAACAGTGCCTATAGAGTGCCTATAGAATTTCCTCTTTGGGGCAGATGTATATATCCCAGGGAGTGGAGGGTGGCCCTGGTATCCTTCATGGTGTGTAAAGACTCATCTGTCTTTTGATTAAGCAGATGAGTTTCATCTAAGGTCAAGTCCTCCACAGTGTTCTGAACCTCCCTGGGAAACCCCGAAGCATGAAGCCATGATTCTGGGTACATTACAATGGCAGTAGCCATTGCTCTCCAAGATGTATCCGCTGCATCCACCACTGATTGAAGAGCAGTTCTGACAACCATCTTGCCTTCTTCTATGAGTCTGAAATTGAGCTCTGACCTGATGAGGAATCTTGTTAGTAAAGTCCAAAAATTTGGAATAGTTCAGGCAATCATACTTAGCTGTCAGTGCTTGGTAGCTGTCTATCCTGAAAGAGAGAAAACCTTCCTTTCTAATAAACTGAACTGCTTGCCTTCATTGACAAATGGAATAGATCTAAGTTGTTGCTGTCTCTATCTCTCTGTGGCAGCCTGGACAACCAAGGAATCAGAAGGAGGATGGGAAAAAGAAATTCTGCCTTGCTGGTTGGGACAAATGTTTTTCTGCCCTTTTGGGGTAGGGGCGTAAGTGGCTGGGGTATGCCAGACTGTTCTGGCTGGCTCTAGTCTGGCGTTGTCAATAGGAAATGCTATTCTGCTTGAACTGGAGGATTGAGGGATATCCAGGAGCTTATGTTGAAGATCCTGAACTTCCTCAAGACATATGTGTAACTTCCCTGTAATTCAACATAACAGATCCTGGAATTGCTTATGGTTATGGGAGATGGAGGCATCTGAGCCACTGCTTCTTCTGGAGAGGAAGAGGACAATCTTGTTAGTACTGGCAGAATTGCTGGATCCGGCACACAGTCCTCCTCTTCAATTAGATCAGGAGGAAGCTCTGATTGACCTCTTGGAGGGGAGGGATTGATAGACTCGCTAGCTGATCAACCCCGTGTGGGATGGAATGAGTCCCACAGTCCCCAGTATGGCCAGTAAGATGAATCAAATGGAAATTGTGATGGTCCCCATGGTATGGGATACCAATGGCTCTGAAGTGGATGTTGAGATGGAGGTTGGTCCCAAACTAGTCCAGATCGCTTGTCGGGGAACATGCCTCAGAGGAGGAAACATAGGTTCTTCAGGTGGTTCAGAGTCTCCCAATGAAGAAAAATCTGATTGCAGATTCATGGGCAGTACCCATGGTCCCACTGGAGGAAAATCATAACAGGAGGATGGAATGGGAGACAGACACCTCCTATAAGTCACATCTCCCAGTGGAGTAAGGATCTACCTCATGAGGGAAGGACCTGATGGAAAAGGAGACTGAGGATCCATGACAGCAAAAATGTCCTCAGGTGGAGTGTAAGACTCAGCTCTCCCCGGTGTGTGAGGGATCCTGTCCACCCTGGACTGACAGAGCCAGAATAGTTACAGTCTTTGCAACAGTTGTGCAAGACGGAGTTGGTACCATCAGTAGTCAAGGCTCTTGATGGTTGACTTTTATTGATAATGCTGTATCCTGGAGTTTATCCTTGGATGGTACCAGAGGCACTGTGGTTGCTGGATCATCATGGTCAGGTACCGATGGAGCCCTAGATTTGTGGACTTTCTTGTCATGCCCCTGAGACTTAGGAACTTCTTGAGCTTGAAGACTTGCTCGTTTTAGGCAGGGTTGTTTCCAACTTCTTCAAAGTGGATTTGGAAGAGGATTGACTCTCATGTTTATGAGAATGCTCCCTACCTTCTGACAAGACCTCAATGAGAGATCTATGGGGATAGACTCCCTCGTTCTTGATTTGGACCTTATGGCAGGAGGGACACTTCTTTCTGAGTCAGGCCAATGTACAGGGAGGTCACCTGACTTGGGTCTGACTGTGGCCTCATGGCCTTTTCCATTAGGTGTTTCTTAAGGCAAATTTTCCACCCTTCACAGATATGATTGGGGAATGAGCGGCAGATACTTCACCTTGCTATGATGTGGGATTCCCCAAAGCAATACAGGCAGCATTGATAGTCAACACTGACTGAGAAGGAGCATGGACAAAAAGCACAAATCCTAAAACCTAGAGCCCTGGGCATAGTCCAGTAACCAACATGAGGCATGGGGGGAGAGAGGGCTCCCCAGGATGGGGAAGCTAACTAAAAAGTCTAAGGAAAACAGATAAAACTCTAAAATTCTAAAAAACTATTTGTAAATAAGTATTTACAGATAAACAGATAAAGAAGACAAAGCTCTTACACTGGAGGTTCTCTCCTGGGCCATGTGGTGGTAATAAGGAACTGGAGAGGTGGTTGGTCTGCCCCACCCTTTCTCTCCTTGTTGGAGGCACAAGGAGAACAAGGCTGAATGTGCAGACCAACAGACACTGCTTTCAGGATTCTCCAGTTATGAGCGCATGGAGCACATGCGTATCCATAGTGGAATACACATAAGGACCAGCACTCAAATAAGAAAAACGTGTTACATTTTAAAATTAGCTCTTTTAAAAATTTCAGTGCTGAATACTCTCCCCGGGATATTTAGGGGGTCATTTTAGCTTTCCTGGACACAGTAGTAGTAATATAGCCCTTTTCCACTATTGTCCTTGGAGGGTCATGTAATTCTTTTTGGAACTTGAATTATAAATCAGATATTTGTGTTCTCTTGCATGCAGTAATGATAAAGAGATAACTTTACTTTGTATTTATGTCACTCTTGCTCTAGGCCCTGATCCAGTAAATTGCTCTACCTTGGAGGGAACCCTTTACTCAAACAGATCGCAATGGAAGGGCCAGACACTTTAGAACAGTAAAAGCAAATTATAGTTTCAAGCCTTTGATTGGATAATGCTGTCATTGTCCAAGACTGAGCCTTATTCAAATAAACTCACAAAATTGAAACCACCTCAATAGTAGGAATCTATAACATGTCTACATAATAATGAAAGCTGAGACAAGAATGATGAAATTCTTCCTCAAGACCCAGCACAGAACTGCCCAAACTGAACTCTAACATATACCACTGGACACTAAAACAAGAAAATACTGACGCATATGAAAACGCATCCACTCCTTTAGAACAAAAAAAGGAAAAAATAATCAGAATTCAGAATTCCACCTGTAGGAAAGGGAAATGCAGCAGCCATTGGGCCCAAAAGGCATGTTGGGAAATAATTCTTATAAGAGGCAAACCTCCAGTATGGAGACTCAGTAGGGACCAGACAGTTATAAAGGAAGGTGCTAGGGGAAAGGGTTGCTTTTGTGTACCATCTGTAGACCATAACTGGTATTAACTAGAATTAAGCTTTTCTGAGACAATGCTAGACAGATATGTTGGCTAGTGCGTCCAGTTCAATGATCAACTTATCCTTTTGTATGCAAGACAATTAATTCTGCTGCTAGATGAAAAAAATAATTCATTTGGTTTAGAAACATAAAATAAACAATTTGCAAAAAGACCAATTCTTGGGGAGTTACAGTTAAGTCATTAACACTGGAAAAAACCTGTGCCTACTTAAGATGTCACAGCAGTCGTGAATAGGAGCAATTTGGGACATCATGCACAGTGGAGACAGAACTAGAGTTAGTGGGAAAATAGGACTATTTTCCATGAACATTTTGTGGATGTGTCCCCTCCCTACTCCATTTTCTTTTGGTCGGCCAGTTTGAAATGTGAAACTTTTCAACTAGCTCTACATAGAGCACAGATCCTCATGCTCCAAAGCCATTGAGTGTATACCTCTAGGATTGATGCAGAAATTACTGGGTGAAATTCCATGCGTCATGCAGGTGGTCAGACCAGATAATCATAAAGGTGCCTTCGCTTCTTGAAATCTAGGAAAATCAAATGTTTTTCATAGTTGGTTGTGTGGATAGTGTTCAAAATATGATACTCAGGCTCTGTTGGATTTCTCAGGCTTGGTTCCTCATTAGGTTTCAGGTATATCCATGCATATATCCATCCATCAAGGCACAACCACAATGGGCACAGGCTTTGAACACTGGTTCCCAGAGTCATGTGATAATGAAAGGATCAGAGCTTTCATTAAAAAGAATATTCTTGCTAGCTTTCATGGTGGCAAGGAAAAGCTTGAAAATGTGAACCAAGTATTGCTGATGCAGAGATCATAGAATCATAGAATATCAGGGTTGGAAGGGACCTCAGGAGGTCATCTAGTCCAACCCCCTGCTCAAAGCAGGACCAATTCCCAACTAAATCATCCCAGCCAGGGCTTTGTTAAGCCTGACCTTAAAAACCTCTAAGGAAGGATTCCACCACCTCCATAGGTAACCCATTCCAGTGCTTCACCACCCTCCTAGTGAAAGAATTTTTCCTAATATCCAACCTAAACCTCCCCAACTGCAACTTGAGACCATTACTCCTTGTTCTGTCATCAGGTACCACTGAGAACAGTCTAGATCCATCCTCTTTGGAATCCCATTTCAGGTAGTTGAAAGCAGCTATCAAATCCCCCCTCATTCTTCTCTTCTGCAGACTAAACAATCCCAGTTCCCTCAGCCTCTCCTCATAAGTCATGTGCTCCAGCACCCTAATCATTTTTGTTGCCCTCCGCTGGACTCTTTCCAATTTTTCCACATCCTTCTTGTAGTGTGGGGCCCAAAACTGGACACAGTACTCCAGATGAGGCCTCACCAATGTCTAATAGAGGGGAATGATCATGTCCCTCGATCTGCTCTCAATGCTCCTACTTATACAGCCCAAAATGTCGTTAGCCTTCTTGGCAACAAGGGCACACTGTTGACACATATCCAGCTTCTCGTCCATTGTAACCCCTAGGTCCTTTTCTGCAGAACTGCTTCCTAGCCATTCGGTCCCTAGTCTGTAACAGTGCATGGGATTCTTCCGTCCTAAGTGCAGGACTCTGCACTTCTCCTTGTTGAACCTCATCAGGTTTCTTTTGGCCCAATCCTCTAATTTGTCTAGGTCCCTCTGTATCCTATCCCTACCCTCCAGCGTATCTATCACTCCTCCCAGTTTAGTGTCATCTGCAAACTTGCTGAGAGTGCAGTCCACGCCATCCTCCAGATCATTAATGAAGATATTGAACAAAACCGGCCCCAGGACCGACCCCTGGGGCACTCCGCTTGAAACCGGCTGCCAACTAGACATGGAGCCGTTGATGTCCGCCTGAGTCTGCAGAAAACCTCAGCAGAGTCAAGAAGAGCAGCAGCAGCAGCCAGTAGAGCCAAAGAGGAAATGCTAGACCCACAAAGGAACATGGGCATTGCAATGCCTAATTCCTAGGTGCCCTGCCACCCATTGGAATTCACAGCCCTGATTTAGGCACTCCGGCTCCCCAGACATTGTCTGGACAGTTGGGCACCTGGGAAAGGGATTCACAGAAGCTAGAAAACTAAGCTAAACTGGGTGCCTAAGCTAACCAGCAGGAAATGCTGAGAAGAGGGATGGTGTTTAAACCCCACAATTCAAATGTAATTAGGTGCCTGGGTCTGGGCTAGAGCAAGGTGCACCCCTAGGGTGACCAGATCACCACACTAAAATATTGGGACACATTGGGGTACCATCAGTTCTGCCCACAGTCCACCCCCGCTCCTCCCAGGCTCCGCCCCCACTCTGCCCCAGGTCCCGCCCCCTCCCCGCTCGGCCCCCCCACCACACCCTTCCTCATCCCCTGGCCTGCCGCTGGCTTGCTGCATCCCTCCTCAGTCCCCAACCCACCGCTCGCCACCCTGCCCGCTTGCTCGCCCGTTCACTGCTCGCCTCTTCACCCCCGCCGCCCGCCACTCAGCCCTACGGCGCTGACTTCCCCTCTGCCAGGTGGGTGCTCGCCCACCCCCCGCCTATTCCCGCCCCTGCACCGCCCTCGCACCGCCCCGCCCCCATTCCACCCCCTTCTCCCAAGTTCCCGTCCTTGCCCTGCCTCTTCTCCCCCTCCTCCCCTGAGCGTGCCACGTACCCGTTCCTCCCCCCTCCCTCCTGGAAAGCGCTAAGCGCCACCAAACAGCTGTTAGGCTGCGGGAAGTGCTGGATGGGGGGAGGAGCGGGGACGCGGCGCGCTGGGGGGAGAGGGGAAGAAGGATGTGAGGAGGGGGGAGCTTGGCTGCAATTTTTCCCCGCAGGTGCTCCAGCCCCGGAGCACCCACGGGGTCAGTGCCTCATTCCCGCTCGCCTCCTTACCTGAATATCGGGACAAATGGCGCCCCGATCATACATTGATCGGGACATGGGAAAAAGGGTTAAATATCGGGACAGTCCCAATTTTATCCGGACATCTGGTCACCCTATGCACCCCTATGCTCACGATTCACAATAGTGAACCCTCTCCTGGAGTTAGGCACCTAAGCCAGGTCAGCCACATAGGTAGCCCATGCCCTAGCAAATGAAACACAGACACTTAAAGAGATACTCACCCCAGACTAGCTAATAGCTAAGTGGAGAGGACTCCCTCCTGTGATGTAAGACATCTCTTTTCCAATCCCTGGTTTGGAGCCAGGCCTTAAACCTGGGTCACCCACCTCCCAGGAAAATGCTAATCACCCTGGCACTGGAGTAGGTTTCTTTCAATCTCTCCTATTGGAGCAGTTCCATTTGTAAAAATGATTAAATATCCATTGGGCCAGAGAGAGTGATCCTATCGCCTTTTGGTTAGGTCACTGAATTGGGACATAGGAGCTCCAAGTCCCTGCTCCAATGAATATTTAATTACTGGTATAGAGTGGAACAGCTCCAACAGCAGAGAGACCCTCCCCCAATCCTGCATACCCTCTGGCCTGGTGGTTAGGGGGCTTACCTGGGAGGGGGGTGACAGAGGTTCTACTCCTATCAGTCAGTTCCCCACATCCCAGTTGAGTGCCCTAACCACTAAGCTATTGGGTAGACTAGGGCACCCAATGCTCTCTCTCTTTATTTCCCGGTGTGTTAGCCCCCTTTTGTGTGGGTTAGCCATGCTCTGCTCAGAGCATGCCTACTGGATCAGGATCCATAAGTGAGAAAGGCAGGGGAATGCCTACCTTGAGAATTCCACAGGGGTTTAGGTGCAAGCCAGGGCACCAAGCAGCTCAGCTTCGTCAGGATTTGGGTAGTTTTGCAAGTATGCACAAGCAGAAGCTTAGGCACCTGGGGAATTTAGGTGCCTCCAGAGTAGGCAGCAACTGAGAGGAGATTCTGAGGTTCTCAGTGGTATCTAAATATTGGATTTACATGCCTAATGTGGCAGTCCCTTTGTGGATCTAGCCCAAAAGCACTTGGTCCTAGACCACCCATCTCTAGACTAGACTAGGCCCATATAGGACTTTGAATCATTCACAAACCTCAGCAAATCCTTAAGTGAATCTAGTCCAAGTTTTCGGTTAGTAACTAAGGGTTTTGTTATGAAAACTTTGCAAAATACTAATATTAACTTCTTAGTCATTAACAGAATTTGTAGTAGCCATTTTTTCTTGGAGTCTGGTATTTGAGAAATACTTGTTACAATCATATAAGATAAGGAAAGATGGTTGTTTAGGATAAATTCCAATCCAATGAAAGTATCTTTCCAAAAATCTGTACATTTTGGATACACCCAAACATCTCAATAAAGGAATCCTATGAGGGACTTGCAGTGCCAAAAAACGTGGTTCTTTGAGAGTCAGGCTGAAAATATTTTCTCAGGAGTCCAATATATTTGAAAGATAATTTTTGG
The DNA here is from genome assembly GCF_028017835.1 of Emys orbicularis. Classification (NCBI taxonomy): domain Eukaryota; kingdom Metazoa; phylum Chordata; order Testudines; family Emydidae; genus Emys; species Emys orbicularis. Next base: position 25,696,143 of record NC_088685.1, on the reverse strand, counting down.
TGGATAAGAGCTGAATTACATATCTACAAATGAGTTATTAATATTTTAAAATACATAGCTCTGGATTGTCTCAGAAGGAACCTAATATTTGCATCTTCAGATCTAAATTGCAATCTTTTCTAGTTTTCTTTGGTTACATTATTGTTATGAAATATTTTAGTGGCTGGAACATAGCTCAATTTCTTTTTATTCTGTAAAATATAATATTTTATTGTATATAAAACCAAAATGGAACAGAAACATAGTGAGATTAAACAATCTGTTTATGGTCACATAGGGAGGCTCTGGAAGAACCAGGAAGTGAACCCAATTTTCTTCATGCCTTAATCAGAAGACCTTCCTTCTTTTTTTCTCTCTGTTTATCTAAGGTGCCTATCACCTTAGTGCCTAAGGTAGGCTTCTCTACTTTGTTAACCTCAGGAGATCAGGGAAGGGTAGAAAAATCTTGCCACAAAAGTGTGAGAGAGGGCTTTGATAGCTGGGATGTGTGTGTAGAATGGGGGCCCTTCTAACCAGTTTGGCAGCTCTTCCTTCTCCTTGGTCTATGGAGACAGTGTCCGGGAATGTAGAACCTCCCCAGTTGTATGGTCTGATGCATCTGCATATGCCTAAACCCAACTCTGCAATAACAAATAAATTACACAAACTATTCTGTTATCTATAAATCTAAATCTATAAAACCCATGAGCCCAGTATAACCCACAATGGAATCCAAATACGTATCAGTCTTATGTCTGAGTAAGGTTAGCAAAAGGGAAAATAACTATTTAAAAAAAATCTTAATGTAGCCAATTTGTGTGAGAGTAACAAATGCCTTTCTTGAAGTTTAGAAAAAAAAAAAAGATCTTGGCCCACTCTGAAATGTGGCATTATCTCAAGCAAAGAAATAGGGTGATGAATTTGTTGGGATACTCGCTAGAGAAACCCCTTGATTGCAATCTGGCCTCTCTCTTAAAGAAAATAAAAATCGTTCTCATCAGGCAACAAGCCTGTTTACGTTAATGTGCTTTAATAATAGCACCTCATTACATTTTTAAAAAACTGCCTGGGAAATAAATGCTGGACATACAGTGGAAAGCTCTATGGGACCATAGTTATAAAGCAAAGATAACACAGTCAATATTACAGCATTTCAAAATAATGCACGCACCATGTTCGATACCACACAGAATTCAGAGACTGGTGTTAAGGCCAAGTAAGCTTCATTGAATGGTTGTCCAAAGCAGATGGGAGACCTGACTCATGTTCTGGAGTAAAAAAATGATTTTTGGGAAAAGGTGTTTGGGAAGAATGTTCTAAAAATACTGGGGTATTAGGCTTGGCAGCCATGTATGTCTTATAAGAATATTGTGGTCAACATTAAAAAGTCAGCATTTCCCCAAAATTAATTACCCGGCTCTGGTTGCCAAGATACCACACTTATTTCTTCTGGATTTACAATACCACAGTGCAGTAACTGTTGACAAATGTTTTTATTATTTTTAAAATGATGATCACTGTGTTTATGAACTTGGAGGTATTTGTCCCACCCTCGACCCCACCGCCCAATTGGCTATTAATCAATGTAGTGGTGATGAAATCTTGAGACACTAGCAGGACAACACCAGCAGACGGCACTTCTGAATGGATAACTTCACTGACCCAAATAGTTTTGCATGAGAAAATAGCAAGTAGACTATGGGACAGAATTGATTTTTACTCTGTGCAACTATTAATGTATCATGTGCTCAATTCTGCAAAATGCAGAGGTCATTGGGAGCTAAGTATGCTCAACGCCTCACAGGAGATGCTCAGTACATTGTAGGATCTCATCTGACCCATTATTCACAGTGGTATCAATATATTTTATTAGTAGATACAATAGATGAATTTGCCACTCCCAATTTTAGACTGGAGATGTAGCTGATGGTACCCCTCAATATTTACCCACCTCTTAATTCCTTTAGGAAGTGGGCCAATCTTAGTTCTATTCTACTTGAATGATGCTTCCATGTGAGTTTCTGACAACAGCTCTCAATGTGGGGGACTAATCATGAACTAATGATGGCTGACTAGATTAATTGTCTATTTAATAGATTCAAAAAGTGATGAACTCAGACCAGAGCAGACTCCCTTGAACTTTGGGCAAGTCACTATTAGCCCAGTTTTGGCCTCAGTTACTGTGGCTATGTCTACACTACAAAATTAGGTCGGATTTATAGAAGCCGGTTTTATAGAAACCGGTTGTATGCAGCCGATTGTGTGTGTCCCCACATAAAATGCTCTAAGTGCATGAAGTTGGCGGACTGCGTCCACAGTACCGAGGCTAGCGTCGACTTCCGGCGCATTGCACTATGGGTACCTATGGGTACCTATCCCACAGTTCCCGGAGTCTCCGGCGCCCATTGGAATTATGGGTTGAGATCGCAATGCCCGAATGATGCAAAACAGTGCCGCGGGGGATTCTGGGTACATTGCGTCAGGCCCCTCCCCCGCCGTCACAGCAACGGCAGACAATAGATTCGCGCCTTTTTACCTGGGTTACCTGTGCAGACAACATACCACGCCAAGCATGGAGCCCGCTCAGCTCAGCTCACCGTCACCATATGTCTTCCGGGTGCCGGCAGACGTGGGACTGCATTGCTAAACAGCAGCAGCAGCTTACTGCCTTTTGGCGGTAGACGGTGCAGCATGAGTGGTAGCCTTCATCGGCGATCGGGATGCTGGTAGCTGTGGGGCTGGCAGCCGTAGGGCTGCATTGCACCAGCCCCTTGCCTTTTGGCAGTAGATGGTTTATTACGACTGGTAACCGTCCTCGTCGGACAAATTTACAGGTTGCCTGAAATGCTCATAGATTATTGTAGCCTGAGCGCCTTTACCGATCCTTTACCGATCCTTCTGGCTACTGCCTTTAACCGTCCTCGTTGGACGATGATGGCTACCAGTCGTAGTATACTATTTTCTGCCAAGTATTGTCTGCTAAGCACCCAGAAAAGGCCGAGGGCGATCTGGGTGCTGGCAGAGATGTGGCTGGCACACGTAGGGTTACATTGCTACCAAGCACCCAGACAATGCCGAGGGCTATCAGTCATGCTGCACTGTCGTCTTAAGATCTAAAAAATAGATTTGTTCTGTATTCATTTCCTTCCCCCCTCCCTCCGTCAAATCAACGGCCCGCTAAACCCAGGCTTAGGAGTTCAATTTCTGGGGGGGGGCATTCTGTGTGACAGTTGTTTGTATTTCTCCCTGATGCACAGCCACCTTTCTTGATTTTAATTCCCTGTACCTGTACGCCATGTCGTCACTCGCCCCTCCCTCCCTCCCTCCCTCCCTCCCTTCTTCCCCTGGTCTTTAGATACTAGTTTCGCGCCTTTTTTCAGACCAGACGCCATAGCTATCACTGGGATCATGGATCCCGCTCAGATCACCGTGGCAATTATGAGCACTATGAACACCACGCGCATTGTCCTGGAGTATATGCAGAGCCTGGACATGCCAAAGCAAAACCAGGACCAGCTGAGGAGGAGGCGATTGCAGCGCGGCGACGATAGTGATGAGGAAATTGACATGGACCTCTCACAAGGCACAGGCCCCAGCAATGTGGAAATCATGGTGTTACTGGGGCAGGTTCATGCCGTGGAACGCCGATTCTGGGCCCGGGAAACAAGCACAGAGTGGTGGGACCGCATCGTGTTGCAGGTCTGGGACGATGCCCAGTGGCTGAGAAACTTTCGCATGCGTAAGGGCACTTTCATGGAACTTTGTGACTTGCTTTCCCCTGCCCTGAAGCGCCAGAATACCAGGATGAGAGCAGCCCTCACAGTTGAGAAGCGAGTGGCGATAGCCCTGTGGAAGCTTGCAACGCCAGACAGCTACCGGTCAGTCGGGAATCAATTTGGAGTGGGCAAATCTACTGTGGGGGCTGCTGTGATCCAAGTTGCCAGGGCAATGAGAGACCTGGTGATATCAAGGGTAGTGACTCTGGGAAACGTGCAGGACATAGTGGATGGCTTTGCTGCGATGGGATTCCCAAACTGTGGTGGGGCGATAGACGGAACCCATATCCCTATCTTGGCACCGGCGCACCAAGCCACCGAGTACATAAACCGCAAGGGGTACTTTTCAATGCTGCTGCAAGCCCTGGTGGATCACAAGGGACGTTTCACCGACATCAACGTGGGCTGGCCGGGAAGGGTACATGATGCTCGCGTCTTCAGGCACTCTCTTCTGTTTCGAAAGCTGGAGGAAGGGACTTTCTTCCCGGACCAGAAAATAACCATTGGGGATGTTGAAATGCCTATCGTGATCCTTGGGGACCCAGCCTACCCCTTAATGCCATGGCTCATGAAGCCGTACACAGGCAGCCTGGACAGGAGTCAGGACCTGTTCAACTACAGGCTGAGCAAGTGCAGAATGGTGGTGGAATGTGCATTTGGGCGTTTAAAAGCGCGCTAGCGCAGCTTACTGACTCGCTCAGACCTTAGCGAAAAGAATATCCCCATTGTTATTACTGCTTGCTGTGCGCTCCACAATATCTGTGAGAGTAAGGGGGAGACATTTATGGCGGGGTGGGAGGTAGAGGCAAATCGCCTGGCCGCTGATTACGCGCAGCCAGACACCAGGTCGGTTAGAGCAGCACAGCGAGGCGCGGTGCGCATCAGAGAGGCTTTGAAAACTAGTTTTGTGACTGGCCAGTCTACGGTGTGAAACTTCTGTTTGTTTCTCCTTGATGAAATCGCAGCCCCCCCCACCTGGTTAACTCTACTACCCTGTAAACCAAGCACCCCACCCTCCCCTACCCTCCCCTCTTCAAGCACCACTTGCAGAGGCAATAAAGTCATTGTTACTTCACATTCATGCATTCTTTATTAATTCAGCACACAACTAGGGGGATAATTGCAAAGGTAGCCCGGGATGGGTGGGGGAGGAGGGAAGGAAAAGGACACACTGCACTTTAAAACTTTAAAACTTTAAAACTTATTGCATTGGAAATCATCTAGGCTGGAGTGATTGGGTGGCCGGAGGCCCCCCCACCGTGTTCTTGGGCGTCTGGGTGAGGAGGCAATGGGACTTGGGGAGGAGGGCTGTTGGTTACAGAGGGGCTGTAGCGGCGGTCTCTGCTCCTGCTGCCTTTCCTGCAGCTCAACCATACGCAGGAGCATATCACTTTGATGCTCCAGCAGCCGGAGCATCGACTCTTGCTTTCTGAGTACAAGTTGACGCCACTTCTCCTCTTCAGCCCGCGTTTCAGCACGCAACTTCTCCTCTTGAGCACGCAACTTCTCCTCTTCAGCCCGCGATTCAGCACGCCACCTCTCCTCTCGCTCATATTGGGCTTTTTTAAAATCAGTCATTGACTGCCTCCACGCATTCTGCTGTGCTCTGTCAGCGTGGGAGGCAGTCTGTAGTTCAGTGAACATTTCGTCACGCGTCCTTCGCTTCCTTTTTCGAATATTCACTAGCCTCTGTGAAGGTGAAACATTTGCAGCTGGTGGAGGAGAAGGGAGAGTTGTTTAAAAAAGATACATTTTAGAGAACAATGGGTACACTCTTTCACGTTAGATTTTGCTGTTCACATCACACAGCACATGTGCTTTCATTACAAGGTCGCATTTTTCCTCTTATATTGAGGGCCTGCCGGTTTGGTGTGAGAGATCACTCACGCAGTGCCAGGCCACAGATTTCAGCTTGCAGGCAGCCATGGTAAGACACAGTCTTTTGGCTTTTTTAACCTTGTTAACAAGTGGGGATGGTTTAAAACAGTACTGCTCTCATTAACCATACCAAGCACCCGTTGGGTTGGCCATTTAAAATGGGTTTGCAATGTAAAAGGAGGGGCTGCGGTTTCAGGTTTAACATGCAGCACAAACCCAACTAACTCCCCTCCCCCACACACCCAATTCTCTGGGATGGTCACTTCACCCCTCCCCCCCACCGCGTGGTTAACAGCGGGGAATATTTCTGTTCAGCAGAGCAGGAAGGGGCACCTCTGAATGTCCCCTTAATAAAATCGCCCCATTTCAACCAGGTGACCGTGAATGATATCACTCTCCTGAGGATAACAAAGAGCGATAAGGAATGGATGTTGTCTGCATGCCAACAAACACCAGGACCATACGCTGCCATGCTTTGTTATGCAATGATTCCAGACTACGTGCTACTGGCCTGGCGTGGTAAAGTGTCCTACCATGGCGGACGGGATAAGGCAGCCCTCCCCAGAAACCTTTTGCAAAGGCTTTGGGAGTACATGAAGGAGAGCTTTCTGGAGATGTCCCTGGAGGATTTCCGCTCCATCCCCATACACGTTAACAGACTTTTCCAGTAGCTGTACTGGCCGCGATTGCCAGGGCAAATTAATCATTAATCATTAAACACGCTTGTTTTTAAACCATGTGTAATATTTACAAAGGTACACTCACCAGAGGTCCCCTGTGTGCCCACAGGGTCTTGGGTGAGTTCGGGGGTTACTGGTTCCAGGTCCAGGGTGATAAACATATCCTGGCTGTTGGGGAAACTGGTTTCTCCGCTTCCTTGCTGCTGTGAGCTATCTATGTTCTCTCCATCCTCATCTTCCTCGTCCGCCGAACCCGCTTCCCTTTGTCTTTCTCCAGCGAGGGACTGATAGCACACGCTTGGGCTAGTGGTGGCTGCACCCCCTAGAATGGCATGCAGCTCCGCGTAGTAGCGGCATGTTTGCGGCTCAGCCCCGGACCTTCCGTTTGCGTCTCTGGCTTTGTGGTAGGCTTGCCTTAGCTCCTTAATTTTCACGCGGCACTGCTGTGCGTCCCTGTTATGGCCTCTGTCCTTCATGGCCTTGGAGACCTTTTCTAATATTTTGCCATTTCTTTTACTGCTTTGGAGTTCGGCCAGCACTGATTCATCTCCCCAGATGGCGATCAGATCCCGTACCTCCCATTCGGTCCAGGCTGGAGCTCTTTTGCGATCCTGGGACTGGGACTGGGACTGGGACTCCATCACGGTTACCTGTGCTGATGAGCTCTGCATGGTCACCTGTGCTCTCCACGCTGAGCAAACAGGAAATGAAATTCAAACATTCGCGGGGCTTTTCCTGTCTACCTGGCCAGTGCATCTGAGATGAGAGTGCTGTCCAGAGCGGTCACAATGAAGCACTGTGGGATAGCTCCCGGAGGCCAATAATGTCGAATTCCGTCCACACTAACCCAATTCCGACCTCCTAAGGCCAATTTTATCGCTAATCCCCTCGTCGAGGTGGTGTAAAGAAACCGGTTTAAAGGGCCCTTTAAGTCGAAAGAAAGGGCTTCGTCGTGTAAACGTGTCCAGGCTTAAGTCGATTTAACACGGCTAAAGTCGACCTAAACTCGTAGTCTAGACCAGGCCTGTGAAGGGGCACGCCCTCACTCTGGTGGAGAGGAGACTAACGAGCTCTTCTGGGTCTGTACAACACCAAAGAAGCACACCTGCAAGACTTGTTCTGCAGGGGGAAGGGAGGAGCTTAAGAGGGAACACCTGCCACAGGAAGGAGCGGTGAACAGGAAAAAGGCTACCTCACCTCAGACAAGAGACACTCCCGCCAAGAGGAAGACAGCGGCAGGCCTCACTGCTCCCCAAGTGCATAACCCAGCCTCAAAGCGGTATGCCCCAAGAGGAGTGGCTGGAGGTAGACCCCATTTTAGACTAAGCCCAAAGGGCTGACCCAGGAAGACTGCCTGATGTCCAGATCACCCTTGCTTCTCTTGGTTTTCCCATGGACTCCCCTCTTTCATAAAAGAAGGAAGAGAGGAGAGGACTTTCTTTTGTTTGTTTATTTGCTGTAAGGTGTCTTAGGCGTCCACCAGGGAGGGAGAAATACATGATAAAGGACTGGAAGTAGAATCTGGAGGGGACCCCTCCACAGTTACAACAGTAGCTCCTGTTGAAGTCAACTGAGGGCAGAGTTATGCCTTGAAGCTGTAAGCTTTTGGAAGGTAGGGTTCATGTCTCCTTTGGGTTCAGTAAAACACTGAAGGGGAATGTCAGTATAATAATATAAAATGATATTATATAACTATAATAATATAGTTCAGATCTGGATCCAAACTTCTCAGCTTGCACCATTCCATCTAAGGGCTGGTCCACACTACCCGCCTAATTCGGCGGGTAGAGATCGATCTTCTGGGATCGATTTATCGCGTCTCATCTGGACGCGATAGATCGATCCCAGAAGCGCTCCCCCGTCGACTGCGGAACTCCTGCTCGCCGAGAGGAGGAAGCGCTGTCGATGGGGGAGCCTGCCTGCGCCGCGTGGACCCGAAGTAAGTACTTTTAGTTCGATATAGGAAACTTAGCTACGCTATTCTCGTAGCTGAAGTTGCGTTTCCTATATCGATCCCCCGCCCCAGTGTGGACCAGCCCTAAGATGGCTGTGAACTGGAACATTGATCAGAAACCCCTTGAACTTTGGAGGAATTTTGGTTTTGGATCTAAAGCATGAATTCAGTTGTGTGTGTATTGAAAGAAGGACTTTCAGTCAAAAGAGAAACATAGAAGGAAATTCTTTCGGATTATTTTTGTAATATCTTGGAGTAAATAGCATAGAAAACAAAGTTAAATTGTGATTTGTAGTCTAATCTCCCATAATTATCTTAAAATATAAAGAAAAAATATGGAACGGGCTCATATGAATACATTTCAACTACTATTTCACATAATTTTTAACTGGAGAAAAAATCTTTATAACACCACCTGCTGTTCTGCTGGTTTTGACCTGACCCCTTTCTCCTTTTCTTGTTATTATAAACAGTGAGCTCTTTAAGTGAGAGCTGTTTAAAGGATAGGGGGCTGTAAGTGTTCCATCCTAGATCCCAGATGCAGTGGGAGACTGATGGGCTTTTTGATCTTTATTTTATGAGTGCCTGATATATTGCCTCTGGCACCTGGCAACTGAAATTTCACTATCTGAAAACTAACCCTTATGTCAAACAATTTGGCCAGTCTCACAGTCTGAGTTGAAGAGTGGCATGTATTTAAGTACAGGATGTTTTCCAACATTTAGTACAGTATGCAGTAAAATCCCACACCATATATTATTATTATTAGACAGTCCTCAGCTGATGTAAATCGACTATTGAAGTCAAAGGAACTACGCCAATTCACACGAGCTGGAGACCTAGCCCAAAGTGTAAATTACATGCTTTTTAGTTTAAACTAGAATTTGTATATGGTCCTTCAAAAGTTGGTATTGCTGTGTTACATTTCTTTTTGGCCTCTGTTTTAGGTTTACTTAGCAAGTCAAATACAACCATAGAATATAAGACAATAGCATTATGTTCAACTGTGTTTTTTAAGAGGAGAACTGAATTCTCAGAGAATTAGAAGAGTGACACAAAGCCTTTCACCCCTGAGTCATTGGCTCAACTGTGGCCCAGATCAGTAATGACCAAGTCTTATTACTATCTGAAGACTCATTGATAGCCCATGTGAGAGTGTTGGTGGTCTTGATTCAGCTCCTAGCACACAGGTGTCCATTACAGAAAAAACTAGCACTGATTGATGTCATCATTGAAAGTATCAGTGATAGAGACTACCTTTCCCATGATGTAACATGGTCACATGACTCCCAGACAGAGGCAGTTCAGTCAGAGGAAAGTCTACGGTGCATCCTGGGAGATGTAGTCTGGCCGGGGAGCATGACCCATAAGGGAGAATGGGGGCAAGAGGCAACCCAACAGCAACTTCCATGAGGCACTTTGATAGCTCAGGCAGACACAGATTAATATTGATCTGCCCTGACGCTAAACATTTTGATTCAGTTTGAGAAACGGAATGTTTCAGTTAATGATGACCTGACCTGAAACTAAATACTTCACTTTCTCATGGCAAATCTCAATTTTGCAGAAACCACATTTTCCAAAAAAACCACCACAAAACATTTTGACAGGGAATTCCCAAACATTAATCATCAGCTGGAAGACCAAAGACTCAGTGGTTGTGAAAAATTACCCAATCATGTTTAGAGGTGATCCCCTTAGAACAGGACTGAATTACATTACCAGGGCACCAAGGGAAAGAGTTTTCTCTCTCTTGCACTTGCTCAGCCTAAGGATAGGCATTTATTCTGACAGCATAACTGAGCACTAAATTGACTTTATAGTAATCCCGAAAATGCAAAAGGCTGTGTGGACACTCTTATTTTGGTTTAAACCAGGCTTGTTACAGTTTAACATAAATCGACTAAGAAGGGGGTTAAACTAAACTCAAATAATCCACTTATAAAGTAAAATAAGTATGTAGACACAGGAGTTTGCAGCAGTTTAACTAAACTCATACAAGCTTGTGTGCAGACAAGGCCTTAAAATCCCTGCTGAGGAGTTGGTAGCAAAGCAGGATGCTGAGTGTGGAGTGGGAGCTGAGCTCTGTTAATCCACTCCTGCAGAAGCTGAGAACCAGCATTCCTTCTGAAGTGTCTTAATTTTTTCACTAGAGAAGGAAAAATGTGGAAAAAGTAAAAGGACAAATGCCAAAGTTAAACCTGAAAGGAAGAAAGAACAGTTAAGTGGAAGGCCTGATCCTATGCTGCAGGCTTCAATGCGGAGTCCTTCTTGAATAGTAGTGTATGTACTTCCTGTGCTCTGCTTCCTACCTGACGCCTATATTCCTGCATAACTTGAATGTCCTCAATGTATCCCCACTGAGGATGTTTCATGTATTAAATTGTTACTAAAAAAATCTAATTATACTACAGTGTTGCTTAGGCATTTTTAATTGGTTTTACTATTTAGCTTTCCTTAGTGCCATAGAATGATTGAGTGTTTTATGGAACTTGGTAAAATCTGCTAGATATTCTGATTATTTTATGTGTTGGGTTTGTATACTAAGTCAAACCCACATAATACAGCCGGTAACTTTTAGTTATATTATGATTGTCTAATAAAGAATAACTATGAAGGAGGGTTTGTTCCTGTGGAGGACAGGGGAAATCATGGAAAATAAATGAAGTAAATATAAATATTTGAAATTCTCCTGAGAGCTGTACACCTATCTATCTTGTGCTATTCACCATGATAAGGAGTGCATTACAAGTTATACATTTTTTTCACAAGTTCCTTGTTATCTCTCAAGTTTTCTCCCTTCCCCACACAGAGGTTTTCTGAAATTAAATCATTAATCAGTTTACTGTGAAAAAGCAGTCAAATGAGTGAATTAGAATTTTGCTCTGAAGATTGATGGGATCAATGGCCATTTTGATGTATTCCAGGAATTGAAGTCCACTGTCATGGGCCAGCTAGCAGGAAACATCTCTCCCCCATATTCTTATGTCTCAGCTTTCTGTTTGACAGCTCCATGGCTCTAGTAGAACTCAATTGTCATAGGAGTTTATGATCTGTAGGAGGAAATAGTTCTTCAAGTAACCTCAGCCAATCCCTTGGTTGGTTTGACTATCAGGACCAAAACCTTGAATTTGATTCTGTATTCTAGTCTTTCTCTCCAATGTATGTGTGTATGCACACACACACATATAAATAGGAACATAGAAACTGCCAGACTGAATCAGACCTGAGGGCCATCAAGTCCAATATCCTGTCTCTGATAGTGGCCAGTACCAGATACTTCAGAGGAAGGTGAAAGAACCCCCCCGTCCCTCCTGTAGGCAGACATGAGATAACCATGCTCCTCCTCCCCCCATTAAGTTTCTTTCTAATCCATTATAGTTAGAGAATGGTTTAAACCCTGAAACTTGTGGTTTAATATCTCTTCCAAAATGTATGTTAGCATTAAGTATTATAACACTGGCAAGATATGACAGATATTATTTCTATGATACAGAAATGTTCAAGGCACTTTATAGACAAATACAAGATGAAAAGAGGCTTAATTCACTGAGGTCTTAAATACACTTCTGTGGCAGTGTAAAGGGGTCCTCAAATGGGTGGTAATGGCCCCATGAGAATAGCTACTGTACAGAAGGCCTCACCAGTCAGGGCTGAACTGTCATAAGGACTCTACACTAGACCTGCTCCCAACCCCAGTTTAAGAGGGAAAGGGGGTCATGTTGGGTGCACTGCACTGTGTTTCCTAGGATCAATAGGGAGGCTTTGCGAAGCAGAGCATAAGTTAGAGCAGCCCTGTGGTTGTTCTAACTTAGACTGAGGGCCGGATAGGCCCCTTCAGACCTGTCCCTTGTATTTGTTTCACAAGTGCAGGAAGAGAGGAGCTGAGAATCAGCCCCAAAGTCTCTTACAATCTGATGTACAGGGTAAGATGCTGGCTCCAATGTGACCCCTTTACATGGATGGAACCCCAAATGGTGTAAAACTAGCAAGGGTCACATGCCAATCCGTCCTGCTCCCCTGGACATCTGGGGTGTGCTGTGGTGTGGCTGATGGAGGGCTTGTGACAAGAGCGCTGCTGCATTTCAGCAATCCCTGGTCTACATGACAACCGCTTGGGTCTGTTACCAGACAGCAGAAGTTAGAGTGGCTCTGAAGGTGCTTTAACTTCTGACAAGTGCCAAACCAGTCTCTGGAGGCTCCAGGGATAGGAAGAGTTCAGAGGTGGCACATCTTCTCCCCTCGTACTGCCAGGTCTAGTGCTGAGTACAGTTCAATCAGACCCAAGGACTGGAGCAATAGTATTGCAATGATAGGATTTCTGGAAATCTTCAATTATCTCACTTCCCTAAAGTTCTGAGAATGTATTAAACACTCTTTCCCAATGACAAGAAACCTTCTCCATTAATTGCAATGTCTTTGATGTTCAAGCCAGATCTATTTTTTTAACGTGATTTGGCATTATATTTGTCAAAGAACACATAATAATTCTGCAGAACACTTGTTATTCAAAAAAGTGAAACAAATGTGAAAAATAGTTAAAGTCGTCATTAAGCATAAACATTTGATAAGTCTACCGCAAATATATAGCTTCTAAAAAGTATAGCTCTATTTATTAAAAAACATAATAATAGAGCTTTAGGCATATATATGACCTATTTTGCTAAGATAAAAAGCCCACATAAATCAGTTGCATGGAATAACAAAACAAAATGTACTTTAATTGAGGACTGCCCTTTTAATCTCTCCCTGTTGAACAAAGAATGTACTGCACTCTTTGAACAAGATATTTTGGCAGTAAAAGGGGTTAAAAGATATATTTTTTGGTTTGTTTAACATCGAAGGGCAAAATTCTTCTTTTGGCTCTGCATTATAGATCTCTCATCCTCAATATGGATCTCTATTGCATGCTCTTTACTCAGTCGTACGTGAAATTTCCACTGATGTCAAAAGATGTTCCATGCAGAGAACAAGTGTCAAATACACTTGGAAGATAAAAAAACACAGTCAAAATTGGAGAGAAGAATTTTTCCCTAAGAAGGCCAGACGAGAGGCTGCTGATTATTAGTCTAAGCATGTGAAATATATAGCAGGGATCGGCAACCTTTGGCACGCGGCTCGCCAGGGTAAGCACCCTGGCTGGTCGGGCCGGTTTGTTTACCTGCCACATCTGCAGGTTTGGCCGATCACAGCTCCCACTGGCCCGTGCAGCTTCCCACAGCCCCCATTGGCCTGGAGCGGTGAACCCGCGGCCAGTGGGAGCCGTGATCGGCCGAACCTGCGGATGTGGCAGGTAAACAAACCAGCCCGGCCAAAGATTGCTGATCCCTGATATAGGGACAGGTCTGAAATATATAGAGACAGATTCTGACTCCCAATCCAGCTGCTTTGTACTGCTGAAAGCAGCAAGAAAGACAGCAGAACTAGCCCCCGAGAATTGCCAGTTTGTCTCTTACTTTTAAAGCTCCAGGAGTGTACTAGATGATTTTCTTTGTGAGAGTTCACAAGGGCCACAAAACTTTCAGTGACCTAAGATCATACTTCAGGGAAAGGGAGTTGTGACCAGTTCTGGTGTCAATAATTCAAGAAGCATGTTGTTAAATTGGAGAGTGGCCAGAGAAGAGCTAGGAGAATGATTAAAGGATTAGAAAACATGCCTTATAGTGATAGATTCAAGGAGCTCAATCTATTTAGTTTAACAATGAGAAGGTTAAGGGGTGATTTGATAACAGTTTATAAGTACCTACCTTGGGAACATATATTTGATAATGGATTCTTCAGTCTAGCAGACAAAAATATAATGCAATCCAATGTCTGGAAGTTGAAGTTAGACAAATTAAAACTGGAAATAAGGTGTAAATTTTTAACTGTGAGGGTAATTTAACAACTGGAACAATTTAGCAAGGGTATTGGTGGATTCTCCATCACTGGCAATTTGTAAATCAATTTTGGAAGTTTTTTTTTAAAAGATCTGCTATAGGAATTATTTGGGGCAGGTATATGGCCTGTTTTATACAGGAGGTCAGATTGGATGATCTCAGTGGTATCTTCTAACCTTGGAATCTATGAATCTATGTTTGGAAACACTGAAGCAGAAAGAGGTCTAGGATGTCATGTTTAAGACAGGTCCCCCCTGCATTCATTTGCTATAGTGCTAAATTTTGCCTGTATATACATAATATGGAGCTCCAACTAGCTTCAATGGGAGCCCATGTGCGCCCTTTGTGCAATATGTGACCCTAAGCATATAACTAACTACATCTAGGTCTTAATTCTACAAACACTTACTACTTGATATAGTGCTTATTGCCAGGTCTGGGTTTATTGACTTCAATGGGACTTCAATGTAAGCACTACAAGCAGTAGCAATTGTTTGCAAGATCAGGCTCTGAAGTTGCATATCATCCATGCACACCATGCTGCATGGATGAAGTGGAGTCTGTTGGGTCAGACATTTGGGAGGCAGGGACAGCGGCACCTTTATGGCAACAGACTGTGGAAGACTCACTTCAAGAGCCATCTGATCTGTGATTTGCAGCTTTAGGGTGAGTAGGGGTAGATCTGGGTTATAGCTACTCTCCAAATCATGCTCTCCTCTATGTCACATGGATTTATAGTAACCAGCTTTCACACTTTCAATTCCAACTCACAGTAGGGAAATGAAGGGAAGATCATGTGGTAGCACGCTTGTCTCTAAGGAAGTCATGCTACTAGGGCAGAGGGGCATGGGAGGGCTATTGACAGCCAAAGGTCCATGTAGATGGACGCTGATTTCCTTGTGTAACTTAAGGCCCTATGAGGATTCCAGATCTCCTGCCCTTTCTGCCATCTCGTCAATCCCTTCTACAGTAGGTGAGATATGGCGTTTCCTGAGTACACCCCTTCACCTCACAGGGTTTTCCACAGTAAGGGAGTATGAAACCTATGTTGATGTTGGTTCCTCAACCAATGACACACAGTGCAGCAGGGATTGTTGCAAAATAGGAGCCAGCGGGTACATTATGAAGTCAACCTTTGATCCCTTCCTTGACACCACAGGTGATGTTATAGTACAGAGCCATAGACTGAACTTCTTTGTCAGGGGTTACCTTTAATCTCTGATTTGGCAAAACAAAACAAAACAAAACAAAACAGAAAACCCATCTGAAGTTTTTCACTTTGCCTTTAATGCCAGAGGGCTTAAGCATGGCAGTTTGGTGATGTGTTATGCAAATTAAAACTGTGAAAACACAAAGCTAGTTAAACGTAAGTTTTTCTTTCACAGGTAATTATTCTTCGCTGTTTCTACATGCCGCCTCCCAGCCATGAAACCCTGGTACATAACGATGAAAGACTAATTTCAGAACTCACACGTTCGTTATTTTGTTAGCAGTGGAAGCACAAGCAGAACATCTGTGTGCCAAGTTCAAGCAAAGTGCAGGGTTTTGATTTTTTATTTTTTTTTTGGAATTCAATGTTGGTGTGTCCCATCATGTAACTATGATATATGATAAAAGGAAAAATCACAGCCAAACTCAACTGTGTTCAAAGCAAGGTGCTAGTGAAAGGATGGGATGGAAAATAAGTACTAATGGATTAATGTTCCATGATAAATGTTTTATTATAAAAGCTAGTGAGTGATTAGATAATTCTTGCTTCCAAAAGTAGGATTTAAATATTTCTGTCTGGCTTGCTACCAAAATAAATACATCACTTTGCTATCTAGCTTTAGGGACATCTATATGAACAACAACAAAAAATAAAGACATTTTCTTTCATATAGTAGATGTCATAAATAGTTATTTACAGGCATACAATTAGTTAATGTTTGGAGATGTTATAATACAGAATAGAAAACTGATATACAAATAAAAGATGTAACCAAAACTCTTTGCTGTTGATATCCCACTGACCTCCTGCACAATGAAAATCTTTCTGCTGTCTGATTTTTCAAACTAGACATTTTCAAAATGAATGTGTTTGCCCAGATTTTTAAAATCTATCCAAATATTGGATACAATTCTACTCTCACTTGCATGATTGCAGCATCCATTAAATACAACTGACCTGTTGCAATAATAATACCCCTATCTCTTATATAGCAATTTTCAACAAAGTGCTTTTATAAAGGCAGTCAATAGCATTATTGTTTACAATTTACAGATTGGGAAACTGAGGCACCAAAAGGTGAAATGACTTGCCCATAGTTGCCAACAGGCCAGCGGACACGCTGGGAATAAAACCAGACTAGAGCACAAACCTGGGTCCCAGCTTAGTGCTCTATCCACTGCTGCATTGGTTGAAGTTAAGCTGATTGTAGTTAACAGGATTCATTGACTACACTTGGCATGCACACTTGTGTTTAGTGGACTTGTTATTTTACCTTGTCTCCACTTGGGTGCTGCCTTCGATCAAGTCAACTGCAATGCCTTCTGGGTACTTATCCCAGACCACCCACCATCCAATAGCAGTGTATTTTAGGTGATTTCAAACAGTCTTCTGCGAGCCTCGTGGATGCCTTGGGGAATAGTGGGAGGTGAGGGAGCTGCACCCATCAAAATGAGAGTAGATTTTGGCACATTGAGCCAAGTTCAATGCTGGCTTAAATGTTACATGGGGCAAGTGGGTCAGAAAACAGTGCAAAGGGTAACTTGCACCAATTTGGCATACAGTAGGTATGCAAAATGAGTGTGAGCTCTACACTGGGCGGTGCGGGGGCATAAAGTGGGATGTAACAAGACCAACAATTAAAAAGAAGATGGACATTAAAGTAGGGAAGACAGTCCACTTTGTCTGACACCCTTCGGTGAGCTGCTGTTCCCAATCAAGTCTCTTCCCCATGCTGGGATCTAAGCCTGCTCTCACACTTGTGTAACTCCATTGACTTCACGGGTTCTCTGACGATTGCTCCGTGTAAATGAGGGGAGAAATGGGCCCAGAGAGAACAGAAGGGGAGGTGGATCAGTCAAAGCAACTAACGGAAGGATGTAAGGTCAAAAAGTCCCTCCCCCTCCCAGCCCAACTTGCTTTAATTTTACACGTCTAGTACCTTAACTGTAGAAGAGTTTCACATAATGTATCAAAGACGGATTCTCAGCTCCCTGATCAAAACAAATCCCCCATTGACTTCAGCCAAGAACCAGGCCCTATAAGAACACAAGTATGCCTCTACATTTTGTCTTCTAGTTGTTTAAGACATGGTATATTCAACAGATTATGTTATCTGATGAAGGGATTGTGGACACCCTAATTCCAAATGGATGCAAACATTCACCTACCGTCTCTGATCTAACCAAGTTGTGCTCAGCAAAGAACTGGAGAGTGAGAGTGCAGGTGGCTTTACCCTACCCTCCTATTCTGGGTCTGGCCAGAGGTTGTTCAAGTCCCTGGTGTAATTTAGAGCATATCCCAAGCAGATATTCCAACATCCAGAGATCATTGGCGAATGAAAATACTCCAGCCACAGATCCTTTGTCCTGGGAACAGCTCCTAAACTGGAGACCGGGGACAGAAATGGGTTGGTGTAGTCATTGAAGTATGATACTCATATAAAATAGTAGATGGTTAAACTCAAGGAAATATTGCTTTACTTGTTAGAAAGGCATGCTGCATCTTAAATATCCTACACCCTCTGCTGTCATTGACTCCATTGGAACTAAGATTTGGCCCAAGATGCACTACCTTACCATAGTTTTATAAACTCTGCAGCTTTGCATGGCCTTGGAAGTAAGCTACTGCTGTGAAAACAAGTGCTTGGGGAAGTGTTTTTTGTGGAGTTATCTACAGAGGAGTCGTAGTGATTTCTTTTTATATATAATGTTGAGGCTGCTTTAAGGCTGCTTTGAGGATGGTACCTTTCCATTTCTGCTGAGAGAGGGTGGTAAAGAAACACTTTTATGGAACAATTTTGATTTAATATCCAATCTTACATGAAGCTCCTGTGTGAAAGGATCTAAATTAAACTGTGTATTGGAAGGTATACCCAGTAGAGAGAACCTGACCTTGAACTGAATCACCTTGAATGGATAATTTAAGTAAGCTGCAAACATAAGGGGTTATTTTATGTAACTCATCCATGTATGAGTGAGCAAGCATCCACAGCCACAATGTGGAGTTAACAGAAGGCATTTCCACTAAAATTAAACAAACCTCCAAATGATGTTTCTAACTGCAGCTGGTGGGCTAATCACCTCTGAATGTTGTATCTGCTGAATTTTACAATATTTTCCAAATATACTTTTTGACATTAAAAAAAATTGTTTGTTCAGCTGCAGAGATGAGCTGATAAATGAGCCATGGCCATAATGTTTAAGAAGAAAATATTCAATGAATTCTGCATATTTTTAGAATAATTTATGTTATGTGGATTTCTTTGTAATTACTTTTTTTTCAGAAGCAAAGTGGTGTCCATGCAAAGATATATGGAAAATACAGCATTTACTTGTGGAAGCAGGGAGGTGAACACTTCTTTGAAACTGATATATGTTTGGGGGATAGGGAAATCTTAAAATGTTTAGTGCAAAATTCTCCTCTCTCTTGCACACAGTGCATAGTTTGCCATTGTTCCCAGACCAGAACTTCCACGAATATCAGTAAGCAGAGTGCACATGGGATGACTGCAGAATAGTCAGCAAAGCTCTGTACAGTGTGAATCAGAGAGGAGGCAGCCCAGTCTATCACTGCCTCAGTTGAAATGCATGTGGGGGAAGGGGCAAAGTGCAGGGAACTTCTTCCCCTCCAATGCTTGGGTGAGGAGCATAATGTGGCCCTTTGAGCATAGGCAATGGGGCAGGAGGTGAGGTGCTAGAGCTGTCACTAGTGTTCAGCCACCCAGAAGGGAACTGTCTGAACAGGATGGGGCTGAAGCTATGCCTCTTTCTCTCCCTAGCACACCAGCTAGCAGCTGCATGGCTGTGCTAGTTGCATGGTCCACTGGTTCCACAGGGTTAGTAAATCCCACTGATGAGCATACTCCTCCCTGGAGGCTGCACACTGCAGCTTCCAACCTAAGCAGAACCCAGAAAACTGAATACAGTTAATATAATAGCATAAAGGGGCAAAGCTTGCACCTTCCCACAGCAGCCCCAGTGGGCCTTTCATGTAACACAATTACTGTAATTTTGCTTCAACTGGGTATAGCATGAGAGAGGATCTGTATTGTCTTCATGCCATGAAGTGGAGCTCCAAAGGTCCTCCCTGCACTCAAGGGAGGGCTGGAGGATTTATAGATTTTGAGGCCAGAAAGGACCATTAAATTATCTAGTCTGAGCTCTTGCTCAGCACAAGCCAAGGAGTTTCACCAGTTCACAATAACTTGGTCTGACTAAAGCACATCTTCCAGAAAGACATGTAGTCTGGATTTGAAGACTTCTCTGCCTCTGGATCTGCCTCCACTCTCTTGGGGTTAGAGCATAGCACGCCCGGGGGCTATTGGAGCCTTGAAGACGTGGCCACCAAGTGCCAGCGGGGAAAGACTTGTTTCTTCTTGACTTCCTGCAGACTGACCACATTGACTCCAGCTGTGCTACTGGGAGAGATTTTGCCCCAATGTGAACTCAGAGTGGAACTGAATGAAAAGTTCCATAGAGTGCAGAGGCATGTGTAAACTACAGCTCCGGTTCCTGGGAGTCTTGGTTTACAGAGAAGCTCTTCTGCAAAGAAAAAATATTTTGTCTGTAAGAGGGTTCCCACTGGATTAAGAAAAGGAATTCTGGCAAGGAGGGTGCAGTGGGCAGCTACTCAGCCCCTGCCTTCATTGATTTTCATTGTAGGGAAGATGCCGACTTCTCATGAGGTTGGTAATGGAGTAAAGGAAAATCCCTTTTCACACCTCGAGAACTTGCCCATGACACTGTGCAGAAATTTATAGTTTGTTTGTTTTTTTTAAAATATTACCCTCCAATATCCATAAAAGAGACAGGCCTGTTGGAATGGAGCACCTCCCAAGGATGGTGCTATTGGCTGCACTGCCAGTCCAAGGATGTAAATTACCTTTGCACTTTGTAATAGAGTCAGCACCATGACAGGAACTCACACATCACTCAGCTGGCTATGGGTAATAAGGAGGAAAATCAAAAGGAGTGTGAGTTCATACTGTAGGTATGTGCAATCAGGAAGGGAGAGTTATGACAAAAGCTGAGTTATAATATTAAAAGGTATAAACAGCTTCTTACTGTTTTGATTTCATAAACCCGTTTGGTTCAGTAAGCAGGTACAGTGTTAGGCTGGGGGAAAGCTCAATACGAACCACTGCTTTCTTAGAAAGCGTTTCATAAAAATAAACTCACATTTGTGTGGCATAAAAATAATTGCAGGGGTTCATCAGCATGGATGCATGAAAGGAAGATTGTCTTTGGCTAACTGACCTAAAGACCTAAAACATTTTTTGAAAAGTCCAACTTGAGAATCATTTTTAGGCAGCATGTTGGCATTTATAAAATACACTTACTTTTGCTTTAGCTGGCTGAACTACAATACCCCACCCCATCAGTAGCTGTTAGCTGTCTTCTAGATATGGGGCCAATGCACATCCCTGCGCACAGCTTGAGCAGTTGGGCTGCACTGATAGATGCGGAGGAGCACACGGTTCAGGCGGAGACATCCCTGAGGGATGAATTTATTAAAGGGGGAACTTTATATCCTAGTAAAGAGGGCAGAAAAGAAGCTGGAAAAGTACTATATCCAAATAAATGTGTTAGTCTCTAAGGTGTCACAATTACTCCTTGTTCTTCAAACATAAAAGAATCCCATGTAAATATAACACATGAACGCAAGCCACTGAATATGAACAAAATGCACAAGTGCTTATGTACAAACACTAGATGTTTAAATATTAAGGCAGGGAATAGAATGTGTGGTATTAAATGAGGATACTGATGTCATAGCCATTGTGGTAACTTGGTGGAATGGGGATAATCAATAGTATGTGATACCAGCATACAAAATATATAGGAATGACAGGGCAGGTAGTGCCAGTGCGGCAGCGGCACTATATGTGAAAGAAAGCATAGAGTCAAATATAGTAAAAATCTTAAATGAATCAAACTGTACCATGGAATCTCTATGGATGGAAATTCCATGCTTGAACAATAAAACTATAGCAGTAGGAATATACTACTGACCACCTGACCAGAATGCTGAAGGTGATTGTGAAATGCTTAGGGAGATTACAGAGTCTAGAAAGGCAGAAAACACAATAATAATGGATTTCAACTATCCTCATATTGACTGGATATATGTCACCTCAGGAACGGATGCAGAGATAAAACTTCTAGACACATTAAATGATTGTTCTTGGAGCAACTTGTCCTAGAACCCACAGGAGGAGAGACAATTCTTCATTTAGTCCTAAGTGTATCACAGGATATGGTCAAAGAAGTGAATATAGCGGAACCACTCAGTAACAGCAACCATGATGTAATTACATTTAACATCCTTGTAGGGGGTATAATGCCTAAGAACCCACCACAGTGGCATTTTAACTTCAAAAAAAGGGAACTACACAAAAATGGGGAAGTTAGTTAAACAGAAATTAACAGGCACAATTACAAGGGTGAAAAGCTTGCAAACTGCATGGAGACTATTTCAAAACACCATAATAGAGGCTCAGAATAAATGTATGCCCCCAAATTAAAAATAAATAAATAAAATATAACAGTTAGAGGACCAAAAATTGCCAGCATGGCTAAACAGCAGTTAGAGGCAGTTAGAAGCAAAAAGGCATCCTTTAAATATTGCAAGTCAAATTCTATTAAGAAAAATAGAAAGGAGCATAAACTCTGGCAAGTCAAGCATAAAAGTATAATAAAGCAGTCCAAGAAAGAATTTGAAGAGCAACTAGCTAATGAAAAATTAACAGGAATATTTTTTAAGTACATCAGAAGCAGGAAGCACGACCAACAGTGAGTGGGGCCACTGGACGATCAAGGTGCTAAAGGAACACACAAGGGAGACAAGGTTGTTGCAGAGAAGCTAAATGAGCTCTTTGAATTGGTCTTCACTGCAGAGATTGTGGGGGAGATCCCCACACATGAGCCATTCTTTGTAGGTGACAAATCTGAGGAAATATCCTAGATTGAGGTGTCAATAGAGGAGGTTTTGGAACAAATTGATAAACTAAATAGTAACAAGTCACCAGGACCAGATGGTAGTCTCCCAAGAGTTCAGAAGGAACTCAGATATGAAATTTCAAAACTACTAACTGTGGTATGTAACCTACTGGTTAAGTTCAGCCTCTGTACCAGATGACTGGAAGGGAGCTAATGCCAGGCTGATTTTTTTAAAAAGCTCCAGAGGTGATCATGGCAATTACAGTCTGGCAAGCCTAACTTCAGTACCAGGCAATTTGGTTGAAACTATAGTAAAGTACAGAATTATCAGACACATAGATGAACACGATTTGTTGGGGAAGTGTTAACACAGCTTTTGTAAAATGAAATCATGCCTCACCAATCTATTACAATTCTCTGAGGATGTCAACAAGCACATGGACAAGGGTAATCCAGTTGATATAATGGACTTTCAAAATGTCTTTGACAAGGTCCTTCACCAAAGGCTCTTAAGCAATGTAAGCTGTCATGGGATAAGAGGGAAGTGCCTCTCATGGATCAGTAACTGTTTAAAAGATACATAACAAAAGGTGGGAAGAAACAGTCAATTTTCAGAACAGAGAGAGAGAAATAGTTGGGCCCCCAAGAATCTGGGCTGGGACCTGTGCTATTCACATAAATGACCTGGACAATGGGTGAACAGTGAGGTGGCAAGATATGCAGACAATACAAAATTAGTCAAAATAGTTAAATACAAAAGTGACTGTGAGTTACAAAGGGACCTCAATAAACTGGGTGACTGGGCAACAAAAGGCAAGACAAAATTCAATGTTAATAACTGCAAAGTAGTGCACACTGTAAAAAATAATCCTAACTGCATATACAAAATGATGGGTCTAAATTAACTGTTACCACTCAAGAAAGAGATCTTGGAGTCATCTCAGATAGTTCTTTGAAAACATCCTCTCAATGTGCAGTAACAATCAAAACAGTTAACAGAATGTTAGGAGACCATTAGGAGAGGGATAGTGTGATGGGGTATACAAACCCCAAACTTGGCCCGAAGGAGTTAAAGGACAATACTGGGCCCAGGTAGCCCAGATCTGCAGAGCATGTGCCAACTGGAAAGGAAGCTTAAAAGGGAGCAACTCAGCCCAGCGGGGGGCGGGGGCCGGAGGGGGGGAGGAGAGAAGAAGGAAGGGTGGCTGGGGGAGAGGAGACAGACGAGACCTACACTGAGATTTCCTGAACAAGGGTACCTCAGAAGCCTCCCTGTGAGGAATAGGCCTCCATGCTGAGCTCGGTTGGGGCCAAAGGTTTAGTTGTCTTTTCTTTTTCTTTTGAAATGTTATATTGGACTTGGAGCTGTGGGGAGAAACAGATGGTAGTAAGTGACCCAGAGAGGATAACGCTGAGAGCACTCCAAGCTGCCAAACCCTGGATTGGCTCTCATAGGGCCCTGGGTCAGAGTCCGGTGGAGTGGGGGGGCCTGGGCTCCTCTACCAACTGCCCCTGCTGCAGGAGGGGCATAAGCTTCATTCCTACTCCCCCTCTGGTAAGGAGAGGACAATGGCATTGAAAACATGAGGTGAAGTTAAGCCCATAAACAGTTGCAAAATTGGACTGAAAAGCTGTCCTGCTGGGGCGAAGCTGGCTACTGGGTGTGCTACCCATTAAACCATCTGAGGCCTCTATTACAGATAGAAAATAAAACGGAAGATATCATAGTGCTACTATATAAATCCATGGTACGCCCACACCTTGAATACTGTGTGTAGTTCTGGTTGTCCCACCTCAGAAAAGATATATTAGAATTGGAAAACATCCTGAGAAAGGCAACAAAAATGATTAGGGGGCTGGAATGGCTTCCATACAAGGAGAGATTAAAAAGAGTGGAACTATTCATCTGAGAAAAGAGACAACTGGGGGAGGGGTATGATAGAGGTCTAAAAAATCATGAATGGTGTAGAGAAAGTGAATAGGGAAGTGTTATTTATCCCTTCACATATCACAAGAAACAGGAATCAACCAATTAAATTAATAGGTGGCTGGTTTAAAACAAACATAAGGAAGTACTACTTCACACAACACACAGTCAACTTGTGGAATTCATTGCCATGTGATGTCGTGAAGGCCAAAAGTATAAGTGGGTACAAAAAAGAATTAGGTAAGTTCATGGTCAGGGACACAACCCTATGCTCCCTAAACCTCCAATGCCAGAACCTGGGACTGGACAACAGGGGATGGATCACTTGAAATTGCCCAGTTCTATTCATCCCCTCTGAAGCAGCTGGTACTGGCCATGGTCAGACACAGGATACTGGGGTAGATGGACCATTTGTCTCACCCACTATGGCCATTCTTATGTCTGTGCCTGAGGAGATCTGCTGAAGATCACGAGTATGAAATCTTTTCATCCCAAATTGTGGAGTGATATCAAACAATTCTATGGCCATTACAGCAGCTGTGTTCCTACTCTTCTATCCAGAGGATCTGCATAGCCATGCATTCACAAGGCCCTCTGTCTATAAGGACTTGGGGAGGATTTGCCACATAGCGTACTCTTTGGGGCACAGAAGTTTCAATATGTGTCCAAGATATTATCCCAGTGTAAGAACTTGAGATAAAAACGTATATCTGAATATGATCATATAAAAACTGAAATGCTGGTAAATAAGGATTATATGACATTGAGTGCTGTGTATTGAAAATCATATTGAAATTGCAAGCTATTATTTTAAGAGTTGGTTGAGGATAGTTCTTGGTTGTGCTTGCAGCCTAGGAGGCTCTGTAGTGATATGCATGACAGTGAGATCAGAGTCAGTCTGGAAAGAGGCAGCCAAGAATAATTTGGGGTGAGTTGTTCCTCTCTGAATTCGGGAACAGCCTGCTTTCTCTTGCTCTGTTTTTGGTTACTGTTTATCCGGTGAAGGAATTATATCTCAGAATCATCATTCTGAGGCACAGGGTGTTCTGAATTATAAAAATAAAAGTTGTGTTACATTGCAACCTTCCAGCAAGAGTATTTACTGTATCTAAGTAGCAGCCGTGTTAGTCTGTATCCGCAAAAATAACAGGAGTACTTGTGGCACCTTAGAGACTAACAAATTTATTAGAGCATAAGCTTTCGTGGGCTACAACCCACTTCTTCGGATGAGAAGTGGGTTGTAGCCCACGAAAGCTTATGCTCTAATAAATTTGTTAGTCTCTAAGGTGCCACAAGTACTCCTGTTATTTTTACTGTATCTAACTTCTCTGTGTGTATGTCATGAATATAATGTCGATACACTTTCTAGTTGTCTACAGCAATGTGTAGTAGCTGCTCTTTGTGGCTTTTCAAAGATCAAATCCTCAATCTAGTCTACAGCCTAAATGGTTGGGACATGAACTAGGTGTCTCTGTAGGGAGTGGAAAAGGAATTCTCCCTTCCCTCTCCAGGTCTCAGAGCTACTTTAGTGTTCTTTATGCACGCTTCTTCGTGGGGAAACATGCCCAATCACATACCTATGCAATAAGAGATCCACCAATTCCATCATTCCTTGACATGTCCTGTCTGCATGCTGGTTCCAGGATGCTCTGTAAGAGCAGAGTTCCACAGCTGGTGGTATGTGGGCCCTAGGGTTGCCACCTGCCCAGGTAACATAGCATTGTCATTGTTTGATGTAGCTGTCCATGAAATCCGCAAGGGTGCTCAGTACACACTGCCAGCTGCCCAGTTGTATGGACATCATCCCAGATGTCCCATTTTTTTGTGCCTCAGAGCAGCAATCCTAGTGGGCCCCTACAGATGAGGGTCCCCATATCTTCTCTTTTTCACCACAGAATTGCACTGGTTCTGCTTGGGTCATGGCCAAAACTTGGCCTAAAGTAATTACATTCTCTCATTGTTTGACACAAGAGTAAAGGGGAAAGTATGGAAAACATCAGCCCACTTTTTTATGTTATACCATAAAGGATGGAGCAGATGTTTTTAAGTAAACATGGGCTCTTGTTATGCATTTTTGAGAAGTCAAGAGAAGCTTTTTCAGAAGCAGGAGTAGCCCGTGAATTTAAAGGAGTTTTAAATACTGTACTTTCCCATGAAGCCATAAAACGCTGGCAGAAAGCTCAGTAGCCAATCAGTGAGGAATGAACCTGAACATGATATAACTCAGATTACCAATAAAAATGTCAGGCTGAAATTAGAAGTGGGCAGTTTTATAATCTTGAACTGAAAGTCTTTTTTTAATTGCTTTCAAATGGGGAACTTAACAATATAATTAAATACATATATATATATTATATAAAGCAACAAAAAAAAACCAAGGTGCTACTATCTGCTTTTCTATCTGAGTTTGTCAAGATGACAATTACTAATAGAGAAATGGTGGATTTGAATGTTCTTTTCCTGGCCCTGCAATTTCCCAACTGTTTTATTGGAATTGTATTAAAACTAGACAAAATGGACTCTGCTGCTTCCATAAAAACCAGTCAAGCATTGAGAGTTAATACCAGCATTTTTAAGTCATTAAAACCAGCCTATAGCTGTAGATTAGTGTGGGGTGAGAGGTATTATTTGAAGCAGGTGTGATCTGTCAGGAGCAGTGTTTTGGCATTTTACAACCAGTGGGGCTACGTGTGCAGCTGTAGACTGAAGAAAAATGGACCAACGGCGGTACAATGGGCTGCTTTGTATATAAGCTGCTATGTTGCTAATGCACTTTTAGCATTATATGTAGATAAACAGTTCAAGATGCAAATATTGATTAGTATTTTCTGGTATTAATTGGCTCTCTTTAATCTAGACTAGACTGCAAAGTGTATTATGTTGATCAGTCATCACTGATGTACTTTCTTGGTGAGACTGAAGTTTGCTCTTATCCCAGGGATATGGGTATAAACACAAATGCCTGGAAGTACAATTTGGATACTGAAAGACAGCTGAGAATCTGGAGATCGAGTGTGAACCACAGAAAAAAGCTGTTACTGTTTATGAAATATGAACTGCTTCATATGGAGCAGTATTGGAATAATTTGATAAGCCATTTGCCTAAGCTTACAGTATATAAATATTATGTAGCTTGTGCCTATCTGGACCTTCCCATAGTGCACATATCATTAGCAGAACTGGCTGCCTAAATGTTATTCAGGATCAAGGGTACATATTGGTATTCTGCTATGTACAATATCAGGATGCTGCAACCAACGCAAGTCAGCACAGGAGAGATTTACCTTTTTCTACAGTGTTTATTTAATATATTGTATTATAAATGGAAATGGACAGTTTTAAGCATATATGGTGAAGGCAGAAACATCCCAATATAGTTGGAGTATGTTTTTATTCAGTTTCTTTATGTAAGCAGCAAGATAAACAGCATAAATGGTGAAAAATAAATTGGATTTTAAGAACAGATGCCATTTTAATAGTCTAAAGGTGTTATAAGTAATATGTATAATGAGGTGTGTTTCCCTGTTTATTTGTTTTAAACATAAGGGTCTGATTTTGCTGTTTCTTATACTGATTTTATACCAATGTAATTTCATTATTTCATTTATATCAATGGAGTTACTCCTGATTTATACTGGTGCAGATGAGAGCAGCATTAGGAGCACTACTTTCAAGCCAACAGTGTCCATTTAGCTGTCATAGTAGTTAGAGACAAGAGCTCTCAGAGAAGGCTATTCATACTTATGGGTAGGGACAATACAAACATTTCAGGGGATTTTCCCCTCTTACCAGGGTGGAACTTTAAAGGCTGGAAAAGGGTAATTTCTAGCCTCCATTTTAGTTGGCCTTACTCTTTGATATTAGTGCCAGATATCAGTATAAATCACAAGGGGTAAAGTTAATGGAATTACACCAGGGATGGATCATCCCCAAGGAGTTATTCAGACATACTTGTTTTACTATTCAGGTGACCAGGGCTGATAAATCAATTTTTTTTTATAAAACCCACAGAAACGCAGAAGCCACAGTTGAGACTCTACCACTTTGCAGCTAACAATACCATAAACAAACTCCAATTCAGCATTCATGTTTACAGATAGAATCACACATCTCCATTCACAAAACACGAAAGAATAGATACCTATCTATTCAAGATATTGTTATTCTGAAGCAAAGTCTTTTCTGTTGAGTGCAACATAGAACATGTCTAGGAGCACTGGTGCATTAGCTGAATGATTCTAATTTAGTATAAAACAGTCTCTTAAGAATTTAAATCCAATTGTGGATTTAAATCTTGACCCTTTTACATCCTTTGTGGCCGTGACAATCACACAATGCATGGTGACTCTAGGGACACAAATTGCATATCCTGTGCAGCCAAAGGGAAATGCCAGTACTGTGACACCATAAACAAAACTACAGAAGCAGAATATCTATATATGGTGAAGTAAGACCTAAGGAGAATGGATGGAGTTAGAAAGGCCTGTGAAGCAAGCCTGAGCACAATTAGGTATTTAGGCTTCTGTAAGAACAAAAGGGAAGTTTGAAGACATTAGTTCGGAGAACTCCACAGATGGATACAAAGATGGAATACTACCAGGACATAGATGTTACTGGATGAAGGACATTGCCAACATTTATCAAATCTCTGGTGAAGTACAGTGACCGTCATTTAAAAAAGAAAGTCAAATCAGTATTAGTCTGGATGACCACAGAGAGGTATCTGAGACTATCATAATCCCTCTGCCTAGAAGATTTTTTTTTTCTGTGGTAGGAGTTGACTTTGAAGAAGCTGTTGCTGCAACCTGGACTGTGGGCATGGAAACTGTCCAAGGGTTAGGGTTGAACAACTGCGATTAGTCATTGGTAAATGGTTCTGGTTATGTACAAAAAGAGTTAATGAGAGAAAATGCCTTTTTACAAGCCAATGGCAAAAAAAAAAAAGAAAAAAGAAAAAAAAGAAATCTTTGTACATAGGGTAGCAAGGGCTGCAATAGCATTAAAAAGGTTGAAGATTTGCGATAATATAGCATCATTAACACATTGTAAACACATCAAGCTACCTATTAATAAAATGGCATGCATTTCATGGGCCAGATCACTCCCCTCTTGTGGGAAACCCTGCAGGAGGGGACAAGTGGGGGATGGAAACTTTGCAAGGATCGTTCCATTGGGCAAGATGATGTTTGTCTCTCTGTGACCCAAAGACCTCTTGATGCCAATTGGCAGAGAGCATGGGGTGCATAGAGGTTACAGGGATCCCCTGGATCTGGAATTTACATTCTAGTTCACCAAAGAGCATCATGTAAGGTTTCTGCTGAAAGCCTGTATCACACTGGTCATCATAATTCTTGCAAAATGTATGTGTGGATAACATGCAAGGAGATACGTGTATATATACAGTATTGGCAATTGTGTTCTTAAAGCCTTGAAGTTAAAGGCAGGTCATCCAGCGGTGACATGCCTTAAAGCATGTTCCACCAGACAGAAGGTGGGAGACACTTATCTGTTTGGTTGACCATTGTGTATTGTGTATCTTACAATGGAAGTCTATTTCCATATTACTAGTGAAGAGATTGCGGGGAAATTCATACTCCCCACATGGAATAAGCAGAGAGTTCAACCCCCAGAATCCAGGCATCACTAAGATCCTTGTGGGTGCCAGAGGGATCTGCTCAGAGGCCCTGAGCTTCTGTGTAGACTTTGTTGTTCCAAATCTTCACTATGGTTACCTGGCAGCATGGCTTCAGTAGAACCACATTGCTCTGATTCCCAAACACCCACTATTGTCTCATGGCATTGGTCTGCATGAAAAAACTATGAAAGTGTATATCTAGATCCATTTACTTTTATGAGGGTTCCTTGGTTGACTGGAGGTGGTGGGGGTGAGGTGTGGGGGCGGGGGGTACAATGTGCATCCCCATGGGCCTGCATACCTATTATTCACACATCCTTGGACCCACTGAATGGGAGCAGGGAATACCATCAAAGTAGCAGCCTCTCATTTCTTCTTGGAGAGGATAATATCTGTGCACAAGCCTCAGTGTGAGGATGTGGCCAAAAGTAAGGAGATTTACAGAATATCAGTAGTACTAAATTGTCCTCCAAATGTTGTACAAGTCATTATACAGTGAGAGTAAATAAATACTCTCAATACTATCATTGCATTCATATTACTTATATAGTGTCACAGATATGCGTTGTGCAAAAAAGCAGAGCAAGCCACATAAGTCACAGAACAGCCATTGGAGTAACAACTCAGTAAAAACTCAGTCATTACTGGGGGGTGGGAAAAGCAGGCTGGATGAAATGAGGACTGATCTAAACTGAAACCATTTTTGAGGGTTGCTTCAGCAGTTGCCATTAGTGTGTACCGTTGCACCTCCTGATTCAGGCTGGGATTGGATACAGAAGTGTTCAAGGCTCTCCTTGCAGGGTTTTCAGTCCAACTGGAAGAAAAACATAACAAAAATCACACTAGAACAGGAATATGCTGCTGACATTTGAACTAGTCCCACCCCCCAAAAAAGGTGTCCATCTCTGATAAGACCCATATCATGGACTGTCTGTGCTCACAGAGAGAAAGGGTGAAATACTCAGGAATCAATTCATTTTGTTTTTCTATTTCAAGAAAAATGCTTTGACATATCAGATTCACACTCCAGGAAGGAAATAGCACCACACAGCAAATACACATATGTCAGGTGCGCTGAACTGGAAATTTGCTCTTATGAGGTATATTAATCATCCCCTTGGAAAATCATATCTGGTAGAGGTGTGCTCCAGGTGAGGCAGGGAAGCCATCACAACCTTCCTTTAAATTACGGGCAGAATTTTAACAAGGGATCCCAACATCTCTCTCCAGCACATCACTGTACTAGGAAGCCCGTTCCTGTGAGATTTCAAAGCCAGTTTAGCAAGCCCAATAAATAATGCCAGTGCAGATAATCATCCAAACCTCTTGAGATTCACTGTCAGCCCTGCATTGCTTCAACTCTCTAACTAAAGATGGAAGGCTCTTTATCCAATGGTTAATTCTGTTAACTATTCTATCCTCTTCTGGGTGGAGGCATGGACTAATGATCTGAATATAGGGTTGTGAGCAAAGAGTTCTTGGGTCTATTTCCAGCTCTGCCACTGATTTGGTCGTGGACTTTGGACTGTAGCCCATAGAGCTAGCTTAGCCTTTTATTTTACTTAGCAGTAATACAAGGAACCTACGGGTCTGTATCCTGTAAGACATTGGCTTAAGCAAGTTAGCATAAGTAAAGTAGGTCTATGACCCTTAGCTGTAATGGGGTGAGCTCACCCCACACTGGATGGGGAAGGGTTAACTCCTCATTGTGGACAGAGGAAGTCACACCCCTATGTCCCTCCTGGGCATGCTCCAGGTGTAGCACCAGTATAAGAGAGAGAAGTGCAGCTCAGTCTGGGTGGACTGTTGGAGAGGAAGGATGCTCCTTGCTGTCTCCTGCCCAGGAACCACTGGAACCCCAGACCGCGGAAGCCAGAGGCGCTGAGACCCAAGCAGACACCCAGCTACCTGTGGATGCTCCAGGCAGGTATGAGCTACAGGGAGTTGCACCAGCCGAGAAACCCTGAGACCCCGAAGATGTGCAGATTTCCACCAGGAGTAACATGGTAGGAAGTAGCCCAGGTGGGGACTAGCCATTGTCCTGATGATGGTCTGCGTGTTGCAGATGGATCCCTGCTGACCCAGTGGCAGACACACTCGCCACTGAGTGGACCCTGGTCTGGGACCCATTGGAGCAGGGAGGACCTGGGCCCCCCCACCTGGCCGCTACCCCCTCACCTCCTGGGTGGCAGGCCACACACCCCAACTTGCTGCCAAGCCTTGCTGCCCAGCAAACCCACATTATCACTATTGACTCTGGCTGCCAGGCTTTATTGCCCTGGGAACCTGGGGTATCTCTATTGACTGGCTGCTAGGCCTCACTGCCCTGCAGAGAAGAGCTACTCCTCTGATGTAAGTGATGTGACCCTACTGCCTTGTAGATCAGGGTGATTACATAGACTCCGCCCATTGGGCCTTAGAGCCCTGCAGATCAGGGCAACTCTATAGACTTCAGCCCTTAGGTCTCATGGCCTAGAGACAGATGGGGTATGTCACCTTCAAGCATGGGGTGAACTCACTCTGCACTGGATGGGGTCTCTCCACCCTGTCACATTAACATATATAAAAGGGCGTGCCAGTTACCCTAGATTTTGAGGAACTGGGAATAGCTTCCTTAAGATAGGGACTTGGTACATAAAGATATCAGGCAACCGCAGGAACACTGAACTGATACTGGGCTTGGATATTTTAGGACAGAATTGTTGGCAGATGTTTAACCACAAATTTGCTTTAGCAATAGGTGACATATTTGATAATGAGGATAAGGGCACCCCAATATTATGAGGATGAGGAAGTTAGATTTGGCCATGGGAGGCTGGGTATCTGAATGAATATTCATAATAATACCCAAGCCGTATAGTAGACTGAGCCACCATGTAGTGGGGGCTAGCTTTTCATTGTTGACATTTCAGCTTTACATTGTTATTATCTACCACCGACCTTTGGGCGTTGGGGGTCTGGACCATCAGACTCATTGGGCATGCCAGGGACAGGGCTAGTCCTTTGTCTCTCACCACCAGGTCCTCAGGGAAGGGTGTGAGTATATAAGTTTATGAGCATATGCAAGGGATGACACCAAAGATATCCCCAATACTATATTACTGTTATTTGTTTGTGTGGTTTGGAGGTTTGTCTTTACTGATTGTTTTAATAAAAGTGGCTAAGGCTTTGCTTTGCCCTCAGTGTGAGTGTCTTTGCTGCACACCCCGGGATTCCCTACAAGATATTTAATGTGTTAGTTTTAATTCTGTGAAGCCTGATTCTGGGATGAAAACCCTATTACCCCCAGCTCATTAAATTAGTACCAAATGGCAATCAATAAAATTATTAACCATTAAAGGATTAGGCTACTGGCAAAATAATGTAACTTCTGAGATTTGGTTCCTGCACTCATAAACTGGGCCAATAAGAGATACCTCACAAGGATATAGTGGGGATTAATAGATATTTGTTGAGAACTTTGGGTACTCAGCTGAAATTTCCTAAGTACAGTCAAATAATTTATACCTTATTCCTTGATAAAGAGCTATTTGGATATCTTCTGAGAAGATGTGAACATCTGAAAAGAGATGAATATTTTTAGTTAGAGGATAAGCAATGACTGTACGTTTGGACATATTATATATAGGTTACATCAGAAGAATGAAAGTGTATCTGTAGAGTAAATTTACTACATTTGTAGAGCATAAAAATGGGACACACTCATAATCTCCTTTGAGTAAAACAGAGGAAAAAACAGCTGCTATATGAAGTTTTCAGGTGCACAGTTGAAATAAAACCTTCATGTATGTATGACGCATAGGAAGAATTGAGCCTGGATATATTAATCTCTAAAACCCTTTATTTCAGAGCCAAAATATGCCTACATGGAGTAGATTAAGAATATTTATACCAGGCAAAATTCCAAAGAGAGTGAATATCCTGTTGCCAAGACCATTTTATGGACAATAGTATATCATTTTACCACATACAGTAGTTAGTGCTTTCAAAGTGAAGGGATATGATAATATATGTTATATGCACAGTCCTAAAACTACATGTGTGCCCATAGGTTGAGTGAAGCGTCTCGTATAGCCATGTAGGAGACCTAGCCTTAGGAGTGACATTGGATTCTCTTTCTTCAGCTTGGGAGCAATCACTGGAGCCCCAGGGAAGAGCCGCTTAGACCAAATTGTTTTTCAAAAGGTTAACCCAGGAGACCCACAAGATCTGAGTTCAGTTCTCTTCTCTGCCACAGATGTCCTAGGTAATCTTGGAAAAGTCACTTTGTCTCTCTGTGCCCTGGCTCACCATCTCTGAAAGGGGTGGTGAGGATCAATACATTGAAGATTTTGAGGTGCTCAGATATTATGGTAATGGTCAAAAATTTCCAAACATGAGTGTGCTAAAATAAGGTGTCTGAATCCAAAGGGCCCTGATTCTATTCAATTTTAGCTTTGTTACATTATTTTCTTATGCTTCTAATGGGAAATATGGGGCATTACCCACATATAGAGAGCCTGCTCCCTCCTGCTCAGTTAAATAAATAAAAAAAAAAGAAATTACAAAAATAAAAGAAATTTGCCTTGTGGAGAAACCATTAGAGGAAAAATAGAATATTTAAAAATCAGTTTAATGTAATGTGAGGCCACAAACACCAATCTGCATTAAACACAATTGCATGACTATGACATAGTGTCAGTAGAGGGCAGAGTTAAGGTTGTTTGGGTCCCACAACTGTGTGCCATTACCTTAATGTGTTTGGATTGCTTTTAAGTATAACCTTAACTCTGAATTTCCTGGGTTTACAATGCTCTATTTTAGGATAATTAGCAATCACTGATGTGAGGCAAACCTACAGCCAGATGAGGGCTATTCACTCAGCTATAATGACTCATCCTTAGGCATGCTGCAGCAGCCTGTTCCTGGGCAGGGCCCAGGTCAGATGAACCCCAGGCATAGGTATTTCACCCTCACTGCCAGAATCACAAGTTAGTCTGTGCAACAGCACTACTCGGCTAGGAACCCTCCTGCTGCCACACGGTGTTACAGACTCCCTAAGCTTCCAGCCTGATCTCAATCCTGTCCCTGTTCCTACCAAGCCTGGTCCAAGCCTTTTCCAACCTTTGTCTGTGCCCTATTCTGGTCTCTTTCCGGCCCTATTCCTGACCCGCTCCAGCTCTGAACCTGCCTCCTGACTCCCAGGCCCTTAGAGTCTCTCCAACCCAGCCTCAACCTTCAGCCTGCATCTGGACTCTGACTACAATCCTGAGTTGTATCGTCTACAGACTCTGACCTTGGTTCTGGTCCACAGCCTGTCCCTGAATCCTGGTTCCAGCGCTGCCATTGGGTTGGTCCCAACTCTACATCCAGCTTTGACCCTTGGTACCTGTTCTTGACCACAGCTCCAACCAGCAGGCCTGATGGCCTAGAACCCAAAGCCTGACACCTGAAATATTTTTTAACATTACGGAATTATTCTCTGAATCTGAACTCAGTCTTATTGTAGACAGAGCATATTAAAAATAAGCGACTTGTCTTAATGTCAAGGCCTTTCACAGTCTATCCTCCCCATACCTATCATCTCTTATCAGGATTGAAAGTTCAACTCCTGCCTTCAATTGGCCCATGATGTCAGCCTCCATTTCCCACTTGTTAAGTTTTCAAAAAAAGCACCCTTGTGCTTTCTCCCATGCTGCCCCTCACTCTTGGAAGGAGCTCTCCATAAGCATCCAGAAAATGAAACCATTTATCCTCCTTCAAATCTGTAGCCTATAGGTATAGGTATTTGCTAGGTAAGGCAGGGTATAAGTTAAAGCAGCAATGTAAAAAGCCTACAAGGCTTGTAAGACAATAGCTTAGCTAAACAAGGAATAAAGCCCCAAAGCCTTAGCATAAGCAGCTAACCAGGAGTAACTCTAGATCAAGATAGAATGCTACTGATAGGTAACCACAAGATGCTAGTTTATACCAGCTTGGGATGTTTTAAGTTAGGAACATCAGCTGATGTCTGACCACAAGAGTGCCATGGTAACTAACTGACATATATGCTAATAAGCTTGAGGTAAATGGACTAGTAACCTACGAGAGAAGGTCACCCCAACATTAGTAGGGTGAGGGAATATGAATAAGGAAAAAGGGGATGAAATGCCTACTGAATATGCATTAGGGATAGTGGAACCAGCATATCACATTATAAAAGTTGTATACCAGCCTGCGGGCCTTGGAAGATGTAACTCTTGGGAGATGCCCAAATGGTAACCACTGGTGGTGATGATGATGATGATGATGATGATGGTGAGGATGATGATGAGAATAACTTTGGGTCCTTTTGCAAGGGATGCTATGAGCATGTGAATGCTCAGACTCACATTCTGTATTATCTCTGTCTACCTTGCTGGGTTGGAGCGTTTGTAACTTTGCTAACTGTGTTGATAAAACTATTATAAATACAGAAGTTTTTTTCTAAGTGTGAGTGTTGCAACTGTGCAAGTTGGGGTTCCTAACTAAATTTTAATTTTAATACAGGGCCTGATCTTTGGAAAGGAACCTAGCAAACTTCATAGTGTTAACTGGAATTTCTTAAGTAATCAATATAATAAATACACAATAGGCCAGGCAACAGATTCAGCCTTAAAACTCTCTTCTGTCATGGATCCTAAAAAAACACAGCAACGGGTAGGTTGCTGGTATGCTGACACTAGGGTGACCAGACAGCAAATGTGAAAAATCGGGACAGGGGGTGGGGGGTAATAGGAGCCTATATAAGAAAAAGACCCAAAATCTGGACTGTCCCTATAAAATCAGGACATCTGGTCACCCTAGTGGACACTACAGCACGTCATGTTGACCAATATTGTCTCATTGTTTCCTTATAATCCTCCATCAGTGTGTCTGTATTCATATAATTGTCTCTTGTCTTATACTTAGTTGTAAGCTTTTGGATGCAGGAACTGTCTTTCTGTTCTGTGTTTGTACAGTGCCTGGCACAATGGGCTCATCACCCATATCTGAGACTCCTAGGTACTATGATACAAAAATGATAAATAACAATAATACTAATACAGAGTAAAGGGGCTTATAATGTAAAGGAGAATCAGGCCATTAGAGTTTTGTCACGTGGTGTACTAAACTACTGAAAAAAAATTGACTGTCAACAGAGGCACGTATGCTACTCCATGGTACCCATCATTATAGACTTTTTCAGTTTCCTGCACATTCCAAAGACTGCATTGACAGTGAAAGAGAATTTACCTCTGCTTTCCATCTCTGCCAAGCCTTCAACCAGACTTCCTAAACCTAAAACAGCAGGAGTAAAGTACTGCAGAGGAGATGAGAACCTTGCTATTCTGAAACACAATCTTGATACTATTATTGGTATGAAAGTCATGTTTATAGCTGTTACTATCCAGGACAGCTTTTATTTTTCAACCTCATCTATTCTTTATCTCTTTTCCAGTTTGATCCCTACCTGTACTGCTTAATTCTTCTCTGCCTTTGATATGTTTTATTTGAAGTGTAACATGTCATGGAAAATAGATCCTGTCAAACTTGATCTCTTTTTTTGATGAGATTACAAGTTTGGTTGCTAAAGGTAATAGTGTTGATGTAGTAGCCTTCTGGAAGGCATTTGACTTGGTACTGCATGACATTCTGATAAACTCAAAATATATACAATTAACATGGCACATATTAAATGGATTAAAAGCTGGCTAGCTGATAGGTCTCAACATGTAATTGTAAATGGGAAATCATCATCGAATTGGTGTATTTCTAGTAGGGTCCCTGCAAGTACTGGTTGTTCGCCCTACTCTATTTCACATTTTTATTAATGACCTGGAAGAAAACATAAAATCATCACTGAAAGTTTGCAAATGACACAAACATTGGGGAAGTGGTAAATAATGAAGAGGACAGATCACTGATACAGAGCAATCTTGAACCCTTGGTATACTGGGCAAAAGAAAAGAAAAGGAGTTTTAATATAACTAAATCTAATGTTTACATCTAAGAAAAAAGCATGTAGGCCACACTTACATGATGGGGGAAGCTATCCTGGGAAGAAGTGACTTTGAAAAAGATTTGGGAGCTGTGGTGGATAAACAGCGAACATCAGCTCCCAGCATGACATTGTGGCCATAATGGCTAAAGCAATCCTTAGATGCACGAACAGGGAAATCTCGAGTAGGAGTAAAGAGATTATTTCAGCTCTATATCTGGCACTAGTGCCACTGCTGCTGGAATACTGTGTCCAGTTCTAGTGTCCACAATTCAAGAAGTAAGTTGATAAAGTAAACAAGGTTCAGAGAAGAGCCATGAGAATGATGAAAAGGTTAGAAAATGTGCCTTATTGTGATATACTCAAGGAGATCAGTGTTTTTAGCTAAACAAAAGAGAAGGTTAAGGGGTGACTTGATCATAGCCTATAAGCAGTGTACCTATGTGGAGAACAAATATTTAATAATTGGCTCTTAATCCAGTAGAGAAATGCATAACACAATCCCATGGCTGGAAGTTGAACCTAGATCAATTCAGACGGGAAACAATGAGTAAATTTTTAACAGTGACAGTACTTAACCAAGGGTAGTGATGGATTCTCCATTACTGACAATTTTAATATCAAGATGGGATGTTTTTTCTAAAAGATTTGCTCTAGGAATTATTTTGGAAAAGTTCTATGATCAATATTATACAGGAGGTCTGACTAGCTGATCACAATGGTCCCTTCTGGCCTTGGAATCTATGCTATTGATTTTTAATTGCTTACAATAGAGCGTTCTGGTCAGAAACAACATAGGCCTATGTTATTTAATTTGTACAATATTTTGGAATATGTGAGCCAATCCTGAAATTTGGTGAGCACCTCCAATAAGGTGTTGAACACTTGGAAGTCAGTGAAGCTGAGGGTATACAGGCACAAGTTCAGCAAGGTACTTAAGCAAGCACCTAATTTCAGGTAGATGAGTAATCCTGTTGAAGTCAATGGACTTCTCAGATGCTTAAAATTACTGCTTAAGTACTTTGCTGAACTGAGGCTTTTAGTACGTAGCAGAATGAGACCCACAGTTTGTATGAAAGTTGCTATATAAAATAAGACCTTGATCCTGCAAACACTTAGGCACATATGTAGTATTATTGATTTCACTAGGATTATTCATTATGTAAAGTTACTCAAATGCATAAACGTTTATGGGATTGGAAATTAATTTTGCATTGTATATATAATCTGATCTCTCCCCCTTCCAACTCTGTCTTCTGCATGTTGCATATTGTGCCCACTCATGCGTTACTTTCCGTTGTAATATCTCCCCTTCCTCATCACCCACTATCTTCATTGCAGACTCCCTCTCTTAGGTATTCTAAAGCAAACCCTTGATTATTTTGCCTTTCTAAAATGAGAAAACATGAGTTTAATACAGTTCACAGAAAGGCTGTTGATTGGAAACTATGTCAATGGACTTACACACATGAAGATTCTTGGTTTTCATCTCTATACTCTGTACTCCAAGAAAAATGTGCTTTAGTCTCTCTCTCTTTTTAAGTGCAGTTCAGTCCATTCTTTTCAAATCTGGCAAATACATGTTAGTAAAATTATACTCTTTGATCTCTACCTAACAAAGCACTGTATATCGTTAAATCAAGTGCAACCACAGCTACATAATTTGTTGTGGACGCTTACTTCTGGAATCAATTATTTATAGATTTTAGAGACGCACAGAATTTACAGACTTTTCAAATAAGAACTGATGGTGAGTTGAAGGAAAAAACACAGATGTTTCAGAGTGATGCAGTGACAAGAAAGAGATCAGTAAAACACTATGAGGAGAATTATTAAAGGAAATCATAATTCTAGATTTATGGGTAATATTACACTGAGCATGACACTCCAGGGGGAGATAATTCAGTTATTTGCAGAGAGAAATTTGCACCACTTTTGGAGTATTTTTGTCAAGATGTGTTACTAATATAATCTGGAAATTTAATTGTGGTTTTAATGCACAGATATATTAAGTCATTACTGTGTGTATTAAGTATTATTAGCAGCAGTTGTGATATAATAACCAGATTCTCTAATTGGGTCTGGGGCCCATTCTGCTAGAGATTGTACAAATATCACTAAAGGTGATTAACAGTGTTGCATTGCTGTGACAACTGCAGCAAAGGGGACTGAAATCTGTATTTTCCAAGATTACCATGGCAAGGCAAATCTATGTAAACTGCCCTAGTGGAACAAAGGAAGTTACCATCCCTGCTCTAAAGATTTTACAGTCTATGACCCCAATCCCACAAGTGCTTGCACGCAGATACACTGAAGTCCACAATTGTCAAGAAGTTGCTGGATTGGGGCATCAGAAGACAAACATATGGAGGATATGGGGAGAAAGATTCAATCAAATATATATAATTTTTATGTATGCAATGTATACAATTGACATAACTTTTAAAACAGCAAGTAAAAAACTATATCTATCTGCCCCTCAACATATCCTTTATTGTAGGCATCATGGAGGAAGTGAGTCTTGAGCAGAGTTTTAAACCAGAGGAAGCTAGTGGCCTTATGAATCAGCTCATGGAGGGCATTCCATGAGAAGGTGAAAGAATGGAAGAAGGCAAAAAGATGGCTGTGGGAGAAATGGACAAGTGGGCAGCCAAGGCTATTATCATTGGCAGAGAAGAGGGGACAAGGGCTGATGTGAAAAGAAACAAGACCAGAAAGGGAAGGAGAGCTATGAAGGGCCTTCAAAGCTGGCAAGAAGCTTGAGTGTGATGTGATGGAAAAGGAGAAACTAGAGAAGGGATTCAAAGGGAGGGAGGAAGGGTGATGGGGCCAGAGTGATGGGGAAAGAAGATGATAGCAGCTGCACTTGAAATAGTCTGGAGGGGGTGAAGAGAATGGGGGGGGGGAGAGAAAGGAGCTTGCAATAAATGAATTGGAAGATGATGAGGGGCTAGCAAAAGGTTTTTGCCGTGTGCACAGGAAGGACAGATAGGATCCTGTAAATAAAGAGAACATAGTAGATTGATTCTTTCTTCTCAAAGAGAAGATACAGGGATGCTGTGATGCATGAGTACAGAGGAGCCCAACTCTATCTTCAATATCTTCAGTCCAGCATTCTGCCCCAGGAATACTTTCTCTGCCCCTGGAATATTTAGAGAAAGTCTTCCATACCAGAAGTGCTGATCCCACATCATAAAAGTCTCGTGGTAGACCCAGATAAAAGTGGTAATGTTACCTCTCTTTCTCCTCCACCTCTGCTCCTGGGGTTTCTTAGAACGTGCTGTAATTTACATTTTGAGGGGGGTAGTGAAGATAAAATGACTCCTGCTGGTGGATTTCTGGTCAAGATCAATAGAACTACAGAGTTATCAGACCTCTGCCATCTTCAGTCCTGTGATCACTTGTCTTTGTCCAAGGCCATCCTTCTTGTCTTGTAAATCATTCCACACTCTCCTAAATGCCACTCAAGCATTTACTGTTTGTACTCTTGTTTAACAAAACTTGGTGATTACCACAGCTGTCACAAAAACTAGACATAAGTGTCTGTAACTATCAGTTTATTCCATTCTATTTGAGAATGCTAAACCAACAGACAGACACATTTTTATATTCCTTTTCCCCCAGACACCAGGGTTAATAGTCAATCACTCCACTCAGACATATAAATATACACAGCTACCAATTCCCAAAAAAGCAACAACAACAAAAACAGGGTTGGGGTCCTGATCTTGCAGTTCTCACTCCAGATAGAGATTTCAGCCTAGATCTTCAAAGCTATTTAGATATCTAACTCCCCATCAGAGGTTGTACCTCTAGGGCACCCCGTGGAGCCAAGGTTGGCACCTCTCTCATCACAGACATCCTTCTCTGACTGTAGGCAATCGCTAGTTAAGCCAGTTCAGACCGCATGGTGTGCTCATTTGGCCATACATCTTAGGGAGGTGGCAACCATAAAGCCATAGCCATAAAGCACTCCAAAATGGAATGGGCAAATCAAATGACATTGCAGAACACAAAGTAGTCCTGTCTCACTCAGCAGTTCTCCAAAAAGGTAAGAGGTCAATGGTCTCTGTGAAGGGGGTCTGGGCCCCTACACCCCTTGTGTCTGAAGGACCCAGGTGAGCACCCTGGGTTCTAAACAAAAAGGGAAAACAATGTAAAGGAGGTCCCTCTCTTCTGCAGAGGGTCTGGCTCAGAGAGGTTCTTCAGCCATTCTCCTAGTAAACAGCCTCTGCTCTGTGGAGCTCTAATTCTGTTTACCTCCAAGTTGCACCTTGCACTGGGCTTGGATCCTCTCTTTTAAGGAGCCATCCCTCCTTAGATGTGACAGAACTCCCAGGTGGTCCTGATTGTGCTCAGAGAAGTTCTTTTGCCCCTTCCTAACTGAAGAGGGAATCTCTCCCACTACCCTCCCATTGGGAGTTAGGTGCCTATATATCTTTGAGTTCTGTGGATGTAGATGATTAACAGATGGGGAAGTGGACACATCAAAATGGTGTTTACAGATGCTGCTCCTGTGTACAGCACAAGCATATGCCAAGCACAGCTGCACTAGACATTTGTCAGTAAAAAGGAAACCTCCAGCTGCCCTGTTGATAAGCAGTAACCATGCATTGCTGTGCTTTGTAATAGACTGTATAGATCTATTACAGATCTGTTATAATCCCCAACCAGTCCCTCGTCGCCGACCCCACAATTTTCCCGCCTGGTTTTGACCTGCCCCGTCGCCAATGGAAGGGCTGCCCAGAGTGGGGGGCAAGCGAGGCAATTTGCCCCGGGCCCCACAGGGGCCCCCACAAGAATATAGTATTCTATAGTATTGCAACTTTTTTTTATGGAAGGGGCCCCCAAAATTGCTTTGCCCCAGGCCCCCTGAATCCTCTGGGCGGCCCTGGCCAATGGTCCCTGTTGAACAGGTTCAGGACCGGGCAAGGTCTCTGTGCAGCCAACCGGTATCGCTGGGGCCTTCATGACAGCTGTGGCACAACACAGACAATGATGCACATTGTTGATGAATGCCTGCTGACTAGGTTCGGCGATGGCCTAGAAGAACTACATCATGCCACTGAAGATGCCATCGCTTGGCTAGACAACTATGCACACGCTAAATAAATAAATAGACTGTATTTATAATCAGAAGTTAAGTACCCTCCTACCCCCATTTAGTCCCCCACCCTTTTTTCCTCTTTAATCCTCTGCATTCATGTGTCCATTCAATAATTCAGTGCTCAAGAAAGTGAGCAACTCACACCACTAGATAGAGCAGTTCCTTGTGAAACTCTCAATACAGCAATCCTGTTGAACCTTACTCCTGTCTATTAGTGAGACACTAATAAGATTATATGAATGCACATGGAGCCTGGAATGAGGGCATACAAGCCAAAGTTTTTGAACTTGGGTGCCTCAAGTTAGGCACTATTTTGTCATCTAAGTAATAGCCTGATTTTCAGAAGTGCTGAGCATCTACAGCTCTACTGTCTAACTAGTTAAGTCTCACAACAGTCCCTTTAGGTAACTAAGATTATGTCTACGCTACAAAATTATGTCCACCTAACTTACATTGGCATACGCCACTCCAGTCATTAAACCGCTTGTGTCAGCGGTGCATGTCCTCACCAGGAGTGCTTGTATCAATTATATTATGGGACGGCTCCTGAAAGCCCATACTAGTTGACATAAGCAACATGTCTTCACTGACACTGTGTTGAACTAATTACATTGATTGCGACTCTACGTCGCTCAAGGAGGTGGTGTTACTAAATCACCATAGAGAGGCATTTATGTCAGCTGGAGCCAAATTTAAGTGAAGACACTTCACAGCTAGGTTGACACAAGGCAGCCTACATTGACCTAACCCTGTAGTGTAGACTAGGCCTAAGTAATAGCAAGTCAGAAAGATTTAGTGACCTGCCTATGACCACACAAATTAGAAGTAGTCAGAAATAGTTCCCGGCACTTAGGACTCCCACTCCTTCACTCTAATCATTAGGCAATACTTCCAATTTAAGCCTCTACATAAACCTTGCATAGAGAACTGGCTACAGCCAGCAGCAAGCGGGGTCAAAACACAGACATGTATTCACAAGGGATTCCCCTAAGTAATATCAGACTGCCTTGCACCTAACTTCCCAGGGTGATTTCACAGATTCCCGCTATTTCACATAGTATCAGAGCCAACATCACCCTAGTAACGTCAGTAACATGAGCATTGCCATGGTAGGAACATTTTGATCATACGGTCACAAAACTCAACTTAGGCAAACATTTTTTATGTTGTTTCTGTAAAAATTATAGGTCATTTGTTTCCAGCCAACATTTTTATCAGCAAAAGTTATTTGATATTTTTGTTTTCATACTGAACACTTAGTTTTGATTAAAGGGGAGGGAAAAAAGAGCCTCATTTCATTTT
Organism: Emys orbicularis; assembly: GCF_028017835.1. Classification (NCBI taxonomy): domain Eukaryota; kingdom Metazoa; phylum Chordata; order Testudines; family Emydidae; genus Emys; species Emys orbicularis. Next base: position 25,651,900 of record NC_088685.1, on the reverse strand, counting down.
CACAATATCTGTAAGGAGAGCAGGCACTCCTGCTTTCCACAGTGGGATTTTGTTTTCCTGTTCAGTATGTCTTGACAAATAGCCCTCTCTCATTACTCTGCCTGCACAAGATTTCATTATGGTTTTGATAACATGCCACAATCTGTAAATTTCTGTATGATATCAAGAGTCTGTCCCTAAGCAGTAATCAAATGAGAGTGGGGAATTTTGAGTGTTAGAGTTTCCATATTTTATGAGCTGCCAAGCTAAATGATTTAGGTCAGAGAAGCATCTATTGGTAGCAGATCTCAAGCTTCATTGCAGCAAGAAACAGAGCTGACTAGAGGGATGTTGTGGGAACACTGGTTTAGGGATATTTGAGGAAATTTAAACTTTAAGGGCCAGATTCTTGGCAGATATAAATTCATCTAGCTCTACTGACTTCAATGGAGTTATGTCAGTTTACAGCAGCTGAGGATGTGGCCCTAGAACTTGTTCTGCTTGCTAAGAGACCATTTCTGTGTGACCACTCTCTTAAATGTGGTCTCCACAATTTCCATCTTGGGCTACCCTGTGTAAGTGCCACCTGATCTGCTTACAATGCATCCCCAGCTCCCAGGCTGCTTCTGATCCTTGCCCCACCAAGCTCAGATCTAACTTCAGAAGTTATCAGTCAAAGGGGAATCAAGTTAGTTTTTAAACTTTGGCTGGCTGCATAAGAGAAGTAATATACTAGAGATCAAAGGGAAATATTTTCCAAGGAAAGCTTCCCAGGGAACTCCCTTTGAAAGATGAACCTATTCCAAGGACCCCACAGACTGAAAAATCTCTCTAGAGGTCAGAACTGCCCATTTGCAGAATTTCCATTTTAACAACATTTAGTTCCCTGTTTGAACAAACGTTGCTGTGTCATTTATTGTCTTGTTTCCCATCATTTGAACTTCCTTGCATATGGCTCGTATAAAGCAACTGTACTACTATGTATTTCTGAGACTCAAAGATGCATGAGTACCAATAATAAAGGTTTTGCAGGTCAAAATAGATTTGCAGGTGAGTTAGTTACACTCCATCCCCCTTCCCCATGCAACCACATTGTCTTTCATAGAATCATAGACTTTAAGGTCAGAAGGTACCATTACGATCATCTAGTCTGACCTCCTGCACAACGCAGGCCACAGAATCTCACCCACCCACTCCTGTATCAAACCTGTGTCTGAGCCATTGAAGTCCTCAAATCATGGTTTAAAGACTTCAAGGTGCAGAGAATCTTCCAGCAAGTGACCCGTGCCCCACACTGCAGAGGAAGGCGAAAATCCCCCAGGGCCTCTGCCAATCTTCCTGCCAAAATTCCTTCCCGACCCCAGATATGGCGATCGGCTAAACCCTGAGCATGTGGGCAAGACTCACCAGCCAGACACCCAACGACACCTCTGTAGTCCTGTTGACATGGAGATTGCTTACCATGGCCTGATTTTTAGAGGCAGGTGCTTAGTACTTTCTTAAAACTAGGTTCCTTGAAGATGTCTTTAGTTAAAGATTGAAGTGGTACTTTTCCAAGCTCTGTCCATAAAATAGGCTCGATCCACTTCAAGACACCAAAATGTGATACTGCTCACAGTAGACTGTGCAGATGCTTAAAATATGCTTATGTGTGCTCCCCAGTCACAGCTTCACCTCACTGGGGTTCAAATACACCAGTGGGCTTTTGCTGGGCTCCTGAGACTTGGCTTCTCCTCTGTGAATGTTGTTTGCTCTTATGACTTGGTTTTCTTGAGGGAGGAAGAGTAATGAATGCTTTCATGAGTGGAAGTTGTTACCAGATTTGCCCATTACTTTGGGGTATGCTCATTTATTAGGGTTACTCCTCTGGGGAAGGGGATTCTGTAATTCTATCAATGTACTGCTTGTGTCACTTGTGTTTACACATGGAGCTCTACTTCTCCCTTCTGCAAGTCCCCTCCCAATGGAGCTATCCTGCAGGACCTAGGGTCCCTAGGGCTGGGTTACTCCCACCCCAGAACCGGATGAACACCCACACACCCACACGTACATTAACAGAGCAAGTCTGAGCGGACCGGGTCAATCAGCACTGTCAAGCTGACCCCTTATATGTCTCTGGACTCACTGGGCTGGAGGAAGCAGCACTTTCAAGCTGTCTCTCCTTATATGCCCCTGGACTCCATGGACTGGGTCAAGCAGCACTTTCAAGCTGTTACCCTTATGCGTCCCAGTTTCAGCACGTCCCTATCCCCACTCCCCCAACATAATTGTACTGGCAGTAACCTATTCGATGAGCAAACCCCACAGTATTTTGGGCGCTGCAGGGATCTTTAGCTTAGGTAAAAGAAGCATTGCTGTAAAGTGAATGGGGGAAGCTAAAACCACAAAAGAGTAAAGTTTAGCAAGAGAGAGAGAAGCAACCAACTTAACCATAGAAGTTATTTATTGAATAATAGTGATAACTACACAAGGAGGACTAAACCAACCTAACATACATGATTAAAGGTTAATACCTAAGGTAGAAAGGAAAACAGAGAGAGAGAGAAAGAGGCAGGGGGGATCTCACCCACTCCATGAGGCTTGAACTGGTCGGGGTTCCCAGGTGATGGTGGTAGCAGAGGGTCCTGAGTGCTGGAGACAGTCAGAGTCCCCAGCACAATCAGTCAGGAGAAGATGGAGTTCCAGTGGAACTGATGCATAGTTTGGATCTAAGCATCAGAACCCTGACTAGAGGGTGAGGAGGGATTTTTGTAGAGAAAATACAATTGTTCAAGGGAGAACAATAGATTTGTTTATAGGTAAGCTGATGACAAGGGTTTTCTTTAGACTAGACAATAAGAGCGGATCACTCTTGGCTATGGGTGGTGTTTTCTTCCAGGGAGCTCACAATGCAACTAGGCTGCTTCAGTATTTGGATATCAATTAAGGATTCATTACTAGAATTGGTCTGATAATTGCTGAGCTGGGTGTGTACAGACATAGGTTCATTAGCATATGGAGCAGAGATTCCCATGATGCAGTGCTTCCCTGCTTTTTCTGGTCCCAGAATTCAGTGTGGTTCTCTGTTCTCCATTCTGTATGTAAATTGAGATGTCTTCCTGTCCCATCTTTCATGCAGATGAGGCTAGGGGAGTTGTCTTTGCTCTCCATTCTGTATGCTAATGGAGATGTCTTAATCTTGTCACCCTTGTCAGGAGGGGTCTAGGTGTGTCTCCCAACGCCCTTCACTGCTCTCTGCAAGTTTTCTTTTTCTGATGGGTTTTGGTTTAAGCAGAGTCTGGGGGGGCGTGTCTTTCATGAGTCCGGCTGGATACTGCACCCTGGTTCCCCAGGAACACAGAGGTGTCTGGTATCAAAGTGGTGGCAATTTCTTAGTTCTTGGTACAAGACTCTGACATGTATTCCTTTAAATATTTGCTTGCAGATGAAATATGGAACATAAGCTTTTAAACAGAGAAGTATGTTTTTTAAATAAATTCAATAAAGCTGGATAGAAAAACTTTGCTGGAGCCATACACATCAAAATTTCGGACCAAAACGTGTTGATTTTTTTTGGTTTTGAAATAATTTTTCATTTCAAATTTGTTTTATAATATAATATAAAAAGTCAAACTCGAAATGGAATATTTTGATTTTGTCGAAACAGAATGTTTTGATTGACCAAAACAATTTTTTTCTTCAGTATTTTTCTTTGTGGAGAATTTCAAAATTGTGGGTTATTGTTTCAATTTGGAAGGAAGCCATATTTCAAAATCTCAAAATCCTTTGTGAAATAGAATTTCCATCAGCACAGCTCTAAAATTCAAGTAACTCTAGGAATATTCTGAGCATGGACACGAAACAATGAAGAAAGTATGAATTTACAGTAGCCTTGCAAATATGTAAAAGATGTAGCTCGTAGCAAAGTGATAGTAGGATAGTAAGCAATGTGTGATAGTTTTGCAGCTGTAGCCTAGCATATAGTGCAGCACATGAACACTTTGTGATCTAGACCAGGATTGGCTACAAAAATTAGTAGACCTATCAAAATATTTGATCAAGCTTGATGCTTGATATGATGTATTAACCAATAATATTAAGTGTAAGTGTGTATATAAGCTGATTCATGATAATGTATGTTGGATGTGTGGTATACTCTGTATCTGCCCTCTAAACTTCAGTCTGATCAGCTCAAGTTTAGTTTGATCTTATGACAATAAAGAAACCTCAGTGCCGAGCTGAGTTCTTGGGAAACAAGTGGATAATGTTTCGGAGGCTACTCAGTCTCAGAAACCATCCCAACATACTCCTGACTGGATAAGATCTCAGAGACTAGCCCAATAGTAACAAGCATTTTATATATCCACATCTATTGATGAATAGATAGATACACACACAGAGACATATATATATATATAATGCAAGTATCCCCTTTTAAATCACGTATCAGTTTCCTACAGCAGAAGCCAGTAGTTACTGTCAAAGACATAAGTGTGAAATTGCAGTGATGGGGATGAGTCTTGGGAACTTTCTGGCTACTGAGTAGGAAGTCTGACTGAAAAAAATCCAAAATAGACTGAAAAATCACAGGATGGGTTGTATTCCTGGGAAACGTGGAAGATAAGAGGACCTGATCCAAAGACCATGTCTTTCCACTGAGTTTCATGGATCAGGCTCAGCTAGAGCTGCTAGAATGTGGAAATGATCCTTGACAACTGCTGTTAAGGGGCGGAGGGATAGATCAGTGGTTTGAGCAGTGGGCCTGCTAAACCCAGGGTTGTGAGTTCAATCCTTGAGGGGGCCACTTAGGGATCTGGGGCAAAATCAGTACTTGGTCCTGCTTGTGAAGGCAGGGGGCTGGACTCAATGACCTTTCGGGGTCCCTTCCAGCTCTATGAGATAGGTATATCTCCATATTAATAATAAAAAAAAAAGTAATAAAGATTACCCAGAAATCAAGAGAATTCCTCAACAGGAGTCTTCCAATGTCTCTGAGAACAAGTAAATGTATGAATTGGAGCTATCTATGCTAAGAAAAATTAATCAGATGAGAAAAGACAACTCTTGGAAATATCAATCAATCAATCCTGGACCACAATGGAAATGAAGTAAATCAATAGTGTAAATCCAGCAGACTGGAGGAGAAATTTACTTGGATGAAGTGGCTTAGCTGAATATCAGTCAGTGAGATGAGGAAGGAATTGTGTAGGAAGAGATCCTTAAATAATGAAGATATTCTCAATTAGCCAGATGGGGGAGATGATCATTGCTTCTCTCACAGTGGGGAGATGATCATTGCTTCTCTCACAGTCATAGGAGTTACGTATAGTAAAGAATTACTAGATCATCCAGTCCATTTCCTGGCCAATGCAGGATTGTTCCCTATAGTACTTTTCCAATGTTTTGGTCATTACAGTCTAAAAAGTACCAATGGGGCCTATAGCGTGGCATCTCTGTGTCAGGAAGCTTTTTTTGATCTACAGCCTAAGGGCTTGTTTATATGAGAAAGCTGCACCTAATATGTGAATTTAAAACAGTTTAGTTGGGCCACTGCAAACCCCTGTGTAGACACTCTTATTTCAGTTTAAGAATGGCTTTTTTTGGTTTAGCATAAGTCAATTGGGAACAGGTTTAAGCTACTCTTACACCAAAATGAAAGTGCCCACACAGGAATTTGCACTGGTTAAACCTAAATCTTTTTTAAAAACCCTTTATTTAAATTAAACCTGTACAATTTTTCTTTGTTGACAAGGCCTAATTTTTTTTTCTTAATTTCATCCCATTACAACTAATTATTCTATTAGGTACCACAGCACACAGTTCTTCTGAATTCTTCACATATTTGTAGACTTTTATAATATTCCCCCACAGCCAAGTGGTCTGGTAGACAAGCTGCCCATATTTAGTTCTTTTAATCTTTTGCCAGAAGCTGGGAATGAGTGACAGGGGATGGATCACTTGGTGATTACCTATTCTGTTCCTTCCCTCTGGGGCACCTGGCACTGTCCACTGTCGGAAGACAGGATAATGGGCTAGGTGGACCTTTGGTCTGACCCAGTAGGGCCATCCTTATGTTCTTATATTCTTTCTCTTAAGTTACAGCCAATATCTTTCTGGTAATTTGGTCCCCAGACTGGGTGTCTTTCTAAAAGGTATGCTCTAGTTCAACCAGAAGTTATGTTTTGTGTTATGCAGGAAGTCAGTCTAGATACACTCTGTTGCTTTTTATAGATAATCATAATAGTCCCTTCTGGCCTTAAAAATCAGTGTTAGTCGCACCAGAGCCTGGCAGATAGAGACTATTACCTCCCTAAACTGTGATGCTTTTACACTGGTCTTTCTACATCATTACTGCATTGAAAGCTCATGTCTAAATTACTGCTATCATCCCTAGGTCTCAGGCCCCCTGAATCCTCTGGGCGGCCCTGGCCAATGGTCCCTGTTGAACAGGTTCAGGACCGGGCAAGGTCTCTGTGCAGCCAACCGGTATCACTGGGGCCTTCATGACAGCCCTTTATGCAGCTGTGGCATAACTGAATTGTTAACTGAACTCAGCATTACTGAATTCCTGGTTTGAGAACATAAATTTGGATGATTTCCTCCCACGTATTAGCTTGAATTTTTCCAAGCAGTTTTCTGCCCATGTTTCTGATCTCTCTAAAGTCTTTACTGGTGTTTGCAACTCTTCTTAATTTACACCCTAATTCAGCAAGGTACTTAAGAACATTCTAGTAGTAAGCATGTGAATAATCCCACTGATTTTGATGGAGTACTCCTGTGCTTAAAGTTAGGCACGTGCTTAAGTACCTTACTAAATTGGGGCCCTACTGTTACTCCCTCTTCCAGATCACGAATGAAGATGTTAAAATGAGACATGGCTTAACACCTCCTGAACTCAGCGTAAAAGTGATTTCAGGTACAGCATTCCGCATGCCAGGAAACATTTCATTATGATTCTAGGTGTTAAATGAAAAGCACTACTATGTTTAGGAAGTCAGCTCAGAAACATATTCTACCTTATACCAGACCCCAAAACTTTATACTGCAAAATTACTCTAAAGATTTACGTCTTGTCTACACTTAAAATGCTGCAGCTGTGCATAGTGCTTCAGTGAAGACGCTACGTACACTGATGGGAGGGGTTCTCCCATCGGTGTAGGTAATATAATATTTAAATATATGGAGATATACCTATCTCACAGAACTGGAAGGGACCTTGAAAGGTCATCGAGTCCAGCCCCCTGCCTTCACTAGCCGGACCAAGTACTAATCAACCTCCCCGAGAATTCTCACATTGACCAAGTGTTGTCTACACTGGGGGTTAGGTCAGTTTAACTGCATTGCTTAGGAGTGTGGATTTTTCACATCCCTGAGCAATGTAGTTATACCGACCTAATGTCCTAGTGTAGACCAGGCCTAAGGGTACTTCTATACTATGGAGACAATACTGGTGTAGCTACACCACCATAGCTACGCCAGCATAGCCTCCTAGTGTAGATGCAGTCCCTACACTGACCAGAGAGATTTTTCCATCGGTATAGGAATGGTGGGTACATAGACGGAAGCATTCTTTCATCAACATAGCTGTATCTACGCCAGGGGGTTTGTCAGTATAGCTATGTCGGTCAAGGTGTGGTTTTTTTCACACTCCTGTCAGACATTGCAAAGTCGACCTAACTTGTAAGTGCAGACCAGGCCTAAGATAAAGAATTTGAAGTCAAGAAAAAAAGCCAAAGGAACAGAGAGGAGTTATAAAAGAGCAAACAGAAATTACTAGTGCACAGTGTTTCATAAATAGCATCTCCAAAGTCATATCTTTCAGAAGCTGAATCTGGAAAACACCATTTATTTCTCAGTGAGCCAGCACTGTGGGAGCAGAAAGTGATTCATTTGACACAGCCGAGACAGCAGACATCTGTGGGATGGACTACGAGCATCCTGCCTCTACATACTTGTTATTTAATGGCCATTTGGAGAATCTGAATTGAAAACCAAAAGGGTATTTATTTTGGGGACAGCTCCACTCATTTTTTCCAACCATCCTCCCTACTGTATGTTAACCTGAATTTAGTTTGTGCCAGACACACAGTAAATTATATTGTGCAAACAATGTAATAAATTAATGTGGAAAAGGCTTATTTTAAAAATCAGTTGCAAGAAATGGCCATGATCAACAACTAAAGGTTTTGGTTATAAACTGAACTGGCTAAAATTTAAGTACATAGGATTCCCTTCCAAGAAAAGAAGGTCAAGTAGATAAAGGAATTTCAAAGGTCTTGACTGGGGTTTATGTGATTTCCCAGTGTTTCTGTCATCAGTTGTTATAAACATATATATATCCGCACGTAGATACAAGGAAGGCATGCCGGTTTAAGACAGGAAGGATAGTCTAGTAGATAAGTCACAAGACTGGGATTCAGGAGACCTGTTTGCAATACCTGGTTCAGCATAGGCTTTCTGGGTGACCTTGATAAGTCACTAATCTACCTTGTGCCTCAGTTTGCCCCTACCACTAGCAAACTGTAGAGAACATCTCCCTATTTCACAGGGGTGTTGTTAAAATAACATTAACAATTGTAAAGTGCACAGATACTCTAATGATGAGCGACATATAAATACCTGGATAGAGCTGAATAATGGCTAATAACAGGCAACTTTGTTCAGAACAAAGAAACCTGTCATTGGTGTATAAGGGTTCAACCCTGCAAAGTCTTGTGAGGGATTGAGTGACCAGAAGTCAGGTTCTTAGAACCTTGGAAGATGGAGTGCTAATTCATTTAGAAAAATCAAACCTGTCTGTATTGAGGGGGCTCTTTGCTTAGTGTGATTTCCATGCCACCTGTCTGCCACTTTCTTGTAGAAAAAAATAATAGTGAGTGTCAGGAACATGCCTGGGAAACAAACATACCAACCTTATTGCAAACATAGCACTAATTTGGTTTCAATCCAGTAGTGAATTGTTCTCATTTTAAAAAGGCAGTGCAAAAGTATTTTCCCTCCGAAAAAAAAATGTTTTGCAGAAGGTGAACTCAAGGGTCTTGACGCAAATCCTGAACAAATTACAGGGAAGCAGAAACAGCTGTTGGGAAAATACCACAGGAGTAAGCATGCTGCCGCAACCAGTGCTGCCAGCATTCTTCGGTTTCCAGCTTTACCATTTCTAAACACCTTGGCAACAATAGGGAGAGTGTGTAGAAAAAAAAATTATTTGTTCAAGAAAAACAAGAGAAGATAAGTTCTCTTTAGGAAAGAACCTGAAGAGAACTCTTGGGTTTCTAAGTTCGCTCACTGTGTGCTCTCACTCTGAAATGTATTGGTGCAATTGGTAAAGTGAAACTTACACCTAAATGATCAAAATGGTCTTATGGACTTAAAAACTATGAATAATATGGCTCCATTTGTGAGCAGTTTATAAATGATTAATAGATGCTGTAAGAAAAGGCTAATCAAATGTTATAGATTCCAATAGATCAGTAAGTTGCTTATAATATTCTGTAACACCTTCTACTGTTGTACATGTAAGCCAATGCACCTTACCCCTGACCAGGGGTGATCACGTGTGAAGGTGAAAGTCCAACATCCATTCAGTGCTCAGCCTTCATGCTGAGACAGCAAACAAGGATTCCAGGGTGGATGGTGGTTTTTGTCCTTTGAAAACCTCTCTTTTAAAATTTGCACTAAGACCACTCATTTCATATGGGATATAGATCAAATGATAATGTCTTTGGTCACTACTTGCTACCAATTTAGATTCAAGATGATGACCTGGGGTGCCTTTTCAAAATGATCTCTACTTTTGGGTGCCCAGCATGAATCTGATTTTCAGAGAGACTGAATATTTCCAGTTTCCATTGGCTTAAGCGAGAGCTGTGAGGGCTCAGCACCTCTGAAAATCAGGCCCTAATGGTCTCAAGTTGGGCAACCCAAAAGGAGAGGCCATTTCTGAATATATTGGGTCCTACAAGTGAAAGCCGCAAGTATTATTGTGAATCAACTACCTTTCCAGTACACTTTAAGAAACTAAGCTTAGACCAAATAAAGTTCAAAAACACAGGAGAAAAGCCTAGTTGTTAGCCTTTTTGGTGCTGTTGAAAAAGTGCCATACCAAGCTGCCCTGGGGACTTTCAAGAAGCCAGAGTGTTATTAATTACTATTATATTTATGTGCTAATGCCGGTAATCTTAAGTAACTGTTTGTGAGAATGTTTCAGCCTGGACGAATACAGAAGTATTGTATAGATGCAGTAACTGTCAAGAATATGAGCTGTGGAGCAACAAAAGCCACCTGCATGGCTCATGAAGGTCTGGAACCAAAGTACCGGAAAGACGAGGTTACGTGCCAAGAAAAGAAAAATCAATGTTATATGTTCTACATATGGACCGAGGCACGAGGATGAAAAGCTGCTGCTAATTTTAGTGGGATGTTTCTATGACTGATGGGCTGTGTCAATTACAGGTTCCCGGGATATGCCACAATGCCTGTTTGGAATGGGAGGAGAAACGTTTGATTCCCAGATGGATACACTGGAAAGCTCTGACATGCATTTTAGGCAAGGCTGTAGCAATGGCGATGAAAACAAAATAAAATGCTGTGTTCTCAAGGCTGAAGGCTGTAATCAGTGACCCAGCATGTTGTCAGAGAGCTGAATTCATTGCACGTTGGCAAATCTGTGCAGCAAATCTGAAATCCAGGTATTATTAGCTTCAGTCAAAATTCCAGCAACTGACATCTCTTGCTACTTTTCAAGCAGCCCAGAGGGATTAGCCAGCGCTAAAGGACTTTGCCATAATTTTGGGAGCAGAGCCACTAAAAATAGTCAAGCATGTGCCTACAAGATGGCTTAGTCTGAATGGGGTTATAAAACACACAGCGGACACGTGATTTGCTTTGCTGTCGTATTTTCTGACTTGTGAGCAGCAGGCTGCCAAAATAGAACTCGTTTGCTGATTTCTTCAGAGCCATGAGCTTAAAACTGGTTTTTCTGTTCTTAATTTATGTCACGGAGTCTCAACAGCAATTTAATTTGAAGCTTCAGAACAGCAGAAAGCCAGCTACTGATGACTGCAGGCTGGTTGAATGTGTGCTGGCAGAGTATTGGAGTCAGAAGCTGCAATTCAACTGCTTCAAAGAAGTGACTTGTCAATTCTAAGGCATTTTCTGCCAGCAGGTGACAGGAAAACTGGAGCAGAAGTACAAAAATGTATAAAGGACTATGCAGAGAGTGTGTGTGAGACTCTGAGAACATATAGACAGCAGCTCACAAATATATATATCTACACCTATACACACACTGTATAACTGCAATGCCTGGCACGATCCTACCTCCAGAAAAACAACTCAGTTCTGTCTTGACTCATGGATAAAATGAGAGAGAAACACATCAGATGGTATATGAACCAACTCTGAACCTTTGCCCTAAACGTAAAGAAGTCTTTTAGATTGGTTATTTTTTTATTTTTTATGTTTTAGTCAAACACTGTTTTATCTATTGTGTCCAGTTCTAGCTAAGGCTGGACCCAGTAGTGCTGATCAACTCTATGTGTGTGTTGGGGCGAGGGGGAAGGACGATGTGTTCTTGCAGTATTTTCAAGCATGACCAGAGGTAGGAAATACCAAAAAAATCTCCAGAGAGAAGTTGTTCTCACAAGATTTGCAGCCCAGCTTTGCAGATTCAGGGGTTCAGAATCAGTGATGGGATGCTTATCCAAACAATATTCAGACTTGTAACCTTTTAAGGGGTCTCCTATCTTTACCCACTTAAAGTAGGAACTGTTTTTATTTATTAATGTGTATTGTTTGGAAATAGCTATTTCCAAATCCACATAAATGAATAAATCTGTTGTCCAACAAACATCTTGATATTGTGACGCCCCTGTTGAAAGGCAACACATTTCAAAAGCCTACTATTTTGTTTCCTGTTGGAGGAGAAATTAATGATGCAGAGTTAGGGTATTTTCTTAGTATAACTTGTTTATTGACACCACATTGACTAGTCCTTGAACAGAGGTGGTCACAAATAGCATTCAGGCAATCCCTACTTTCAGGAATCTCAGCCCAAATGGCAACATACAGTTCTCAGGAAGAATTCTGCCCACTGACTTGACTTTAGTTAATTGATGAAGACAGAGAGCAAACTCTCTTGCTATTTGTAATAGCTCCCCTTAAAAGATTTACAACACAAAGCTACCAACAATGCACCCTTTCTTCAAAGACTGTATACTGCTCTCCCTTAGGAAAAAAAAAAAGTAAGCGTGTATGACCAGTGCCACCTGGTGACTTCTGACATAACGATAGCAACAATGTCTTGGTAAGAAATACTTTGAAAAAGAACATAATACTAGGTCAATCCTCAGCTGGAGTAAATTGTAGCTCTGCTGAAGCCAATGGAGCTATGCAAATTCATGCTAGCTGAACATTCGACCCAATATGTTGGATGCACAGTGGTGCAGAAAAGCATCTGACAGTCTCCTAGCTTTATATTTTCAGTCTGGAATTTTGCCATTCCACCCCCCCCCCCCCCCACACACACACACACACGCACAGTTTTTCAATCTTTTTTCCATTTCATGCAAATTCACAACCATCCAAAGGTTGCTTTTTGAAAAATTTCAATTAAATGACTATTTCACATCAAAAGCATGCAAAAGATGGATGAGAGCACTGAGGAATAGTGCACGGTCATTTAGGGACTATAGCTAGGCCACTAGCTGAATTCTCCAGTGTGTGCTAACAGTGGATTCAAACTCCTTCTTGTTGGATCAATAGTAAGAGGCTCCCCCTTTCTTCAGCTGCTCAGGGTCATCCTAGCTAGGCCACAAGGATGGCTCTGGGAACTACTGTTGCTGTCTCAAAGCAGTAAGAGCAGAACACCTCAGACCTTCTATATTCCCATCTGAAAAAATGTATTTACCTGACCTGTTGTGGTGTTTAATGTATATGACCTGTAGAGGGTAGGGACAAAGCACAGATTCCATCACCCTGACACACGAGGAGCAGCACTTTACTTTGCAAACAGCCGCACTGAAATCTAGGGGGATGCTAGTGGAGTAAGTTGCTGCCCAGTGTGAAAAAGCATGTCAGATGTACCTCTCAAACCTTACGAGCAAGAGCAGCTGACAAAATGTACAGGCAACTCAGCAAACTTCTTCCCCAACACGCTGGGGCGGTACAGATATGACACATGAGGGTGATCACTTCTTATTTCCATTCCTTAGCTATTCCCATGCCCAGCCCATGGATTCACTTCTTTCTGCCACCTACGATTTATGTGCTATGACTAATTCATGCGTTATTTGCTGCCAGCCATCCTGTGTTAAATAAATATAGAAAGCAGGCCACATTACAGCTTGGGAAGTGTGATATCAGAAATATCCATGTAAGCGAAGGATCACCTCGTAATTCATGTGTGAGGGAATGAATACAGAATGTCTAAGGTTTTTCCATTGTTAATTTTTTTGAAACTTATTTTAATTGTTAACATGCAGAAGTCATGCCTTTGGGTGGTCTGTCCTTCTGGACACTTTTGGCAATTGAATGGTGTTGCTAAGGGGAGTTCAGCTTGAGTGGACCCTGACACTCTCCATTCACCCATACATGCAATTTATAGCCATGGAAAAGTAAAGTTAGCTAACATTCTACCACCGACTGGCAGTTGCAACTTAAGCAATGATGTTTCTCATTGCAACATAACTTCACAATCAGGATTTATGGACGACAAGGAGACATTGAATGACATTGAAGAATAGGAAATTTGAAACTGATAAAAAATATTTTTACACAACCTGTAATTCACCAATGGAACTCATTGCCACAAAATACTGTAGAGGCCAAGAGCATAGTAGGAGTTTAAAAAGGATTAAACATTTATATGGATGATGAGAACATCCATAGTAACTTTAGAGAGGATAAAATCGTAGGAATATAAGCAGTCATGGTCCCGGGCATAAGCCAATCACTAATTGATGGTTATTAGAAGGAAACTTTCACTATGGACAGGTTATTCCATAACTGCAGAGTTTATTGAATTTGCCTCTGAAGCAGCTGATAAGGCCAATGTCAGTCACAGGATACTAGGCTAGATGGACTAAGGTTCTGATCCTGGATGGCAGTTCTCATGCAGCATCTATTCATATTTCACCTAACTAAAGACAGATGAAACCCTGGACCCACTGAAGCCACTAACAAAACTCCCATCCACTTCAATAGGACCAGGATTTCACGGTAAGGGAAAAGGGAGTAGATGATGCATGATGTATGTGAAGAGGCTGTGTACACAATGCCTAGCACAATGGAACCTCCAATTAAAGCTGCAATTGTGTCCATTGTAACTGTATTTCCAGCTGCTCCTAACTGGCTGGAAAGATTTCCTTTTGTGCTCAAAGTTTGTTTGGTTTCAACCTGAAGACTTACAGAAAACCCTTTTTAAAAAAACAACAACAGAAAACAGTTAAAAAAACAGAATCTCTTTTGGTTTTCAGTTTTTGTTGTTTGTTGAGAAACTAATTATTTTAGCAGGAAATTTTGAAAAACATTTTTTAAAAACTCCTGTGAAAAAGACTGGCAGAAAGGGTTGGACGTTTTTAGAAAGTTTTCCCTAGTGTAGGCAAGGCCTGAGTGACCAACGGAGTCTTTGCTGCTAGGATTGTTGCTTAGTGTAATTAACCTGCTCCCCACTGAAAAGTACATAGGCTAACACTGGAAAAATGTGAACAATAAAGATAGTAAATGTCTTATTGAAGCACCCCCAGCAAAATCCTCTGGTTGCTGCTATGAAAACATTTTGGGGGATTTATGGTTTTCTGCAGTGTGTGCAGCATTCTGCAATATTTTGAAAATTATAAACGGGTATTTAAAGAAAATAGGATGATCTTTTTTACATTGTAAATATACGACCATCACAATGTAATCTGATATGATGTAGCCCAGTGAAACCACCTTGCAGAAAATTGATGACAGTAAAATAGTAGCCTTAGGAACATTATTTATTCTCCCTTCCATTCACTCCAGTGGTGTGTGAGCTTCAAAGCTTAATTGGGACTATTTAAATGCTGAATTATTAAACACAGCACTTTCCCCCCCATCATTCTCCCGAACCCACACAGCCCCTTTTAGAGGAAGTTAAATGCACTACTAAAGTTTAACAATTAAAATAAAAGTTCAGGAAATTAAAAAAAAAAGGTCCCTACAGCATTGCTGTTTACTACACTGGATATTCTGTATATGTTATACTAGGACATCTTAGAGTGCCTTGCCCAGCGTGCTGCTAATGCTATTCGTTGCATGTCCTCCGAGCACTCAGCTTATGACCTTGCAAGAGAGTGCTCTCAACTCCCACTGAAGTCAATGAGATTCATGGACAGTCAGCACCTTGCAAGATCAGCCCCTCTGTGCCCTGCCGGGGCAGGTTGGGATAGCTATGCTGTCCAGATGTTCCCAGAATGCACCGATTTAAGACACAGTTAAGCAGCGTGGCAAGTGCACAAGCACTAGAGCTGATTGGAAAATATATTCTGTTTTACACACACGCGTGCAAAAAAAGAAGAAGAAAATGAAAATGTTCATTTTTTGTCACAAATGTTCAGGCTTTCATTGAGAAACCAAAAACTGAAAAATTCAGGTTTTTTTACAACTCCCCTCCCCCACACGTCATTAATCAAAAAGCCATTTTTTGTTGGAAAGAAGTTTTGACCCAAAATATCTGATCAGCTTTAGTTTGCACAAACATGCCTGTAATGGCAGAAATGCTGCTGTGTGGACACACACACTGAACTGTGCTATTTGTAACTGGTTATGGTGATTCTGCCTCTAACCTTTTACACAATCCCTGCTTAAAAGTTGTAACATGGATAGGTATACAGTACTGAGCTGGGAGGAAGGAAGATAGTCCAACCGATTATACAAACATAATCCTTGATTCAGAATAATACTTAAACCCCTGTTTAACTTTAGGTTAACCTTAAAAAATAACCGAATGTGCTTAAAGTGCTGTCCTCAGCAGGTATGCTTTCCTGAATTTGGCATTAGGAAGGGAATTCTATTTATACTGCCAGTGCAGCCTTCCCCAAAACAACCAATCAACCAACCAACCAAACCCAAAACACTATGCTGAACTAATTCCAGGAGGACAACCATATACCAGCCAACACATCCAGTTGAAGTGAAACACTGTTAACTGCCACAGCTACTAAATGACACAAACAATGGCTAAAGTCAGCCACGCCAGTAACAGTTTACAAATGCCATTAAACATTTCAGAGAATGGGGTTTTAGCAACCCAACTAAAATATATATTAAACTACTCAGTTAACAAGCAAAAAGCTCAGTATGTGCAATACAGCCAGTCAAAGGGGAATCATTGAATCCAACTCATATTTGATAATTCTTTACTTTCTCTTATTACAACACCTAAGACTATTATAACTGAAAGTAATTAGAGAAAAAATGTTTCTTATCTTCTGCATTTGATGTTACTTGTTTCATAACCACTTTTACTTGTTTTAATATAGTTGGTTTCCTGTGTACTTTGGGTGCCTCTTTCACAGTGCACCAGAGAAAACAATTTAAAAATTAGGAAATTATCATTGTAAAACTATAAAAAATGGCAGAGAGAGTCAGGTGTAGATGTAGTAACTGAAGCTACTATTTATTTCATTTCATTTCAAATTGCCTGGATTTCAAGATGACCGTGATTTTTTTCCAGCACCAAGGAAGCAGCAGCACTCACTTGCAAATGGCCAGCCAGAAGAATAAAATAGTATACAAAAACATGCGGGCTGTCTTTTCTCTGCTAAAATGTTCATACATATACAAATCTACATTTATATCTATCTATATCAGAGCTGGCAGAAAATAGGGCTTTTTTTTAGGAGTTCAGGTGATTCATTCTCCCGTTCTCTAGGCTGGGTTCCCTGATCAGACTGCATAGCCCATGAAGCACCACAGTCTCCCTTCATGGTGAAGGGAAGAGGTTGCATCATGGGAGTCCCTGGCTTTAGTGAATCATGGGAGACTTTGTCTGGCTGAAGCGCTCAGCCTGTAGAGGAGAATGGGAACACGAGTAAACTGAATGACAACACCCATGAAGCATCACAACTGGTATTTTAGTTTTGGGGCATTTGGTTTTCTGGCAAAAAAATGAAATTTTCTACAGAAAGCAGTCATTTTCTCTTTTTTGGGGTCAAAAGCCCAATTTTCTGTGGAAAAAGAGTTCTGATTGAAAATTTTGACTCACCCTAATCTATTAAACATGTTTCCTCTGCAATGTGTCAGGGTGAATACAGGCTTACCTACATAGCCGACCTACTTGTATGTATATGCACGTATACATACACATACACACACACACACAGGGACACTGTGGGGTTTACCTTTTGTAGAGGGTCTTGTGCAAGCCCCTCTACAGCTGTGTGAATTTCACTAATTCTCATCTTGAAAAGTGTGTAGCGAGGAGGCGCGGCCTCCCGCCCTGTCAGAAGGGGAGAGACCCGAGATCACGCTGGTGGGCAGAACCAGGCCACCTGCAGCTGCCCCGCTGGAAGCAAAGGGGCGGGACAGGAAGCTGGACTATAAAAGGCCAGCCTCCTAGCTCAGTAGAGAGAGGGCTGCCAGGGGAGCAGGATGTCTCTTCCTTGCTGCCAGGGCCCAGAGCTGAAGGAGACAGCTGCCTGACCAGAGGAGTTACCTGAATTGCCGGAGACTGGCAACGCCAACAAACTTCAGGGACTGCCATTGGCTGTTTATGCTGGGGAGACCGGGGATGACCCCGGAACCCAGGTACCCCAAACTGGGGAGGGTAGGAAGGAGCCCAGGGACACCAAATAGGGTTCAGCTGTGGAGTTATTGTGAACTGGCCAGCATGTTGCAGGCGGATCGCCGCTGACCTAGTGGCACAATACCCCACCACTAATAGGGCCCTGGGCTGGGACGCAGTGGGAGGACCTGCATCCCCCTACCCTGGGCACCCCACCTGTGAAGGGTGGCCAGGTCCCCACTAATCAGCCAGGAGGCCTGAATTGGTCTGGCGCCTGCTGGAGCTAGGGTGCCAGGTGCATTTGCTGTCGTTCCCAGTTGGGAGCTAATTCCCCCACCCTGAACTGCTGGGCTGTATCACACAGACTCAGCCTGAGAGATAAACTGTAAACTGCCCTGACTGAGGGATGGGGCGGAAAGACTAATTTAGGCCTGGGCTGATTGTCGGCCAGGCCTGCTAACTGGGGCATCTCTATGTATTTTGCTGCCCCAAGCACGGCAGTCAGGCAGCCTTCAGCGGCATGCCTGTGGGAGGTCTGCCGGTCCTGCGCCTTCGGTGTACCCGCCGCCGAATTGCCGCCGAAACCGCGGGACCGGCGGACCTACTGCAGGCATGCTGCCGAAGGCAGCCTGACTGCCGCCCTCACGGCGACCGGCAGGCCGCTCCCCGCGGCTTGCCGCCCCAGGCACGCACTTGGTGCACTGGTGCCTGGAACCGCCCCTGCCTGCTAAGTGTTCACTGCCCTGATTCAAGGATTTGACAGAAGGACTAACTGCTAATTGGACGAATCACCAGGTGGACTCACTAGCTGTGAGCTGCGCCCTGCTTGAGAAGCAGTGAGGAGGCGTGGCCTCCCACCCTGTCAGAAGGGGAGAGACAGGCGCCACTCCTTACAAAGTGCCTTTTAAACTCATCTCCCTGGAGCCCGGTCACCTCATGGCTTAATCTCATCATATATCGCAAACTAATCCAAACCAGGCATGGTCAGTATATGAGTGGAAGACTCAAAAATAACCAAAGGCAAACAAGCAGGGTGCAATGGAGTGTTGCTGGTGATTCAGTGGGTGACACTCTTCCCTTTGAGCCAGCCACTGTTCACTTGGAAAGTCCATCTTTCAGATGAACCTTAAAACCAAACTCTTCTTGACCATTTGTGATTATTAAAGACCCTGTGGGCCATCATTCATCCTCCTCTCATCTCCACTCCCCCAAGAATAGAGATGCTAGCTCTGGTGTCCTGGAAAAATTCCAGTTTGAATAATTACATTGTGTCCACCTGAGATCCCAACACTTCCTTCTTTGTGCAGAGTATCACAGAGTACTGGATGTCAGATGAGAGGCTCCAAGACTGTGGAGTGCCAGCTTTATGATATGCTGTTCTCCTCCCTTAATCCTATGGATCTTCTTTGTTGGGTACTAAGATCAGCACATGTAAAGGGGATGTGATGGAGAAACAGCCACTTAAACATGGCAGCATCCCTCACCAGTTTGTACAAAATAATCTGGCACAAGTTAATGCTGATTTATGGCCCGATCTTGTCCACTTGATGCCAATGGAGGTTTTTTTCATTGGCAGTAAGATCTTACTCAGCATTAACTTTCACAGTTTCTACTCTACTTAATAAGCAACCATATGGGGCACAGGGAGCATAGACAGGTGGAGAGAACACTGCAGCTTGACTCCTCAAGAACAATGCCGCCATAGAAACTGGGAGAGGTAGTGCAGAAGTACAGGGCTTCTGTGTGCATGGCAACCAGCTCCCCTAAGCTCTAAGAGTTTGGAGGGAGTGTGGTTACACCCCCAGCTCCATATGCAATAACGATTCTCTCTCTCCCCACAACACATCTCAGGAGAATAACAAGAAGGATCTACAGGGGCAAATATGCAGAAATTGTAGTTCCCTACACAGGACAAAAATGTGTTGGGGATGATGTGACTGAAAATTATCCTCGCAGTTTCATTTGGGTTAGTGCCCTAAATTGTTGTATGCTGTTACCTAGCCTCTGTTTGCCAGAAGCTAGGAATGGGCGACAGGGAATGGATCACTTGATGATGACCTGTTCTGTTCATTCCCTCTGAAGCATCTAGCATTGGCCACTGTTCCTGGTTAGATGGTACGCTGGGGATAGGTGCAGGGCCGAGTGCTGCAGCACTGTGAAGGTTAGCTGGCATCAACAAAAAGGATCCTCTTACTATGGATTCTTTCCAGGTGGGGCAGGGTCCTCTCTTTGCTCCCTGGTCTGGAGTCTTGTGGAGGTCTTGGCTGGCTCTCAGTAGTTGTTGCTGGGCTGGATCTCTGCCACTCTGGGTGCTGGCCACTGCAGGGCTGGAACTTCCTGACCCATGCACTGCTTGATCCAACAGCAATTCAAAGATTCCCTTTATGGGGAGTGATAGTTATTCAGAGACTCCCTGGGCTGTTATGCTTCTCTCAGCTCCAGTCCCAAACTCAAAGCTCAAAACTGAAACTAATACTAATCTCTTGGTCTTTTTGAATCAAGCTATCCCCTCCCACTTAGGGACTGAGCAGCTCTGGCTCATCATTGGCCCAGCAAACTGCTTGTCTACATCACCCCAGGCAGAAACCTCTTTATTGATGTCAAGCAGGAGTTTCTAGTCCATTCTGTCCCCATCCTTGACTCTAAACATGCTGAGAAATGGTGTCAGATGACTTTGGTAAGTGGTGACCATTACTGTTGCAATCCATAGAGTAGGACCCTCTACAATCCAGAGTATCAGGAGCTGGCAAACTGTAAGTGGGGTTGACACTGTTACAGAAATTTGAGGAGTACTGAACTCCACATTAAATGAATCATGGGAGATGTTTTTACACAGACAGCACAAAAAGAAGGTGAAACTATAGAAGAGTTTGTGGCTGATCTAAGGCTGATGAACAGATACTGCAGTTTTGGAAGGGCTAATGCAGTTGCTGATAACAGGCCAGATTGGGATTGGGAACTGAGACAAAAAACTCAGGGACTATTGGAAAACCCAGAATTAACCCTTGACTAAACAATTCGAATTGGCCAAGTAAAGGAAGTCACCCAGTCCAGACTGAAGCTGATGGAGGTTGGACAGTCTCTAACGCTATAGACATGATGGAGAATCAAAAATACTACAAGAAAAGAGAGCTGAGGCAGAAAGAGATGTAGAGCTCAAAATCAGAGTACAGCAAAACTGTGGACAAAGAGTTGGAGGATGCCTTCCAAGAGATAGGGAACCTCTCAGAGTAGAGTTGAAAGATCCCAACCACTCCACAAGTCTGACCCATAGGAAAGTGCCCCTTGTCCTATGGCAGTGGTGGTAAATCGGAACAGGGCTGGCTCCAGGCACCAGCTTACCAAGCAGGTGCTTGGGGCGGCCACTTCGGAGAGGGGCGGCACGTCCAGCTGTTCGGCGACAGTTCGGCAGACGGTCCCTCACTCCTGCTCGGAGCGAAGGACCTCCTGCCGAATTGCCACCGCAGATCGCGATCGCGGCTTTTGTTTGTTTGTTTGTTTGGCTGCTTGGGGCGGCCAAAACCCTGGAGCCGGCCCTGAATCGGAACCAGCTATACTCATTGCTCTGGGAATCATAGAGCGAGTAGAACAACCAACAGACTGGGTACACTTAGTCACTGTAGGAAGACAAATGAAGGACGCCTTTGTTTATGTATAGACCCCAAAGTATTAAATAAATATGTAACAAGGGGACACTTTTCACTACATGAAAGGGGAGAAAATTTGGGGAAGATGGCTGATGCCAATATTTTTCTACACTGGATGCATCAGCCACTTTCTGACTGGAGCCCTGAGATGAACAGAGCAGACATTTGTGCATGCTCAGGACTCCCTTTGGGAGCCATTGTTTCACTCTTTCCTCATTTGTAGAATGGGTTCAACAGGAGATATTGAGGGATCCCATAGTTTGGTGGTTAAAACACTCTCCTGAGAGGTAGGAGACCCCAATTCAAATTCTTCCTTCCCCTGTGGCAGAGAGGGGGGATTGAACTTGAGTATCCCACATCTCCCATGAGTTTAGAGACCTAAGTTGCTTTGTAGATTGCACCCTTTGTGACTGAAAAATGAACAGTGACACTGAGGATCCTGTTAAGGCTTTTCACATATACTGAAAATACAGGCCAATGAATGTAAATGAGCCCATGTTTGTGGCATGGGACAAATTGGCTACCACAGCAAGGAAAGCATACATCTGTTTACATTGGCTGGAAAAAAACTGTGTACTTCTTCTGGACTATTATTCTCACTTCCATGAGAAAGCCTCCTTTGATGGTGTTGGCAGGGGGAGTGACCAGTTGGGTGTACCGGATCGACAGCGCCACCCAGTGGTGGTGTTACAAGATATAACACCCAACAGCTGAGAATCCCAGGGGCCACCTCCCCTAGTGGCAGTATTGCCTAACAGGAGAGGCCAAGGGGCCGCCTCACCTAGCGGCAGTCTTGCCCAGCAGAGAGAGTGCAATGAGATGAGATGAAAGTTGACCCAGCCAGAGGACCGAGTCACAAAGCAGAAGGGGACCACCAGTGGAACTGGTTGGTGGGCCTACAGAGAAAAGCCCCCTGCAATACCACAACTGGCCACAAGGAGGTGCACTCGTGGGCGAGTCACTTTGCCACACCTTCCTAGAAGATACTATAGCCAAACAGGAGATTGTGCACATCAAATCTATCTTTGCTAGATAAGGTGTATCTGACATAGTAATGTCTAACAATGGGTCACAGTTTAGGGGGCTATAATGTAAGCAGTTTGCAGTGAAGTACTGGTTTAGACATGTAACTGCAAGTCCACATTATCACCAGTCCAACAAGTTGGTGGAAAACGGTGTCAAAATAATGAAGTGCCTACTGAGAAAGCCTGATGAGTTAGACTCTGATCTGTATTTACCATTGCACATCACAGACCAGCACCAGTGAAGCCTGGATTGTCACTGGCTGACATTTGGTTTAACAGAAAATTGAAAACAAGAATGCCTGAACTACTAGCAACAGATATCTGAGTTACTGGGAAAATCTCTGTATGATTTGGACTCCTGGGAGCTGCCACCACGTTATGAACACGATGCTGTATTTTCCACAGATGGGCCACAATGGTCACAAATAGCAGTTTGCCTCGCAGGCGAATGAGGTTATCAGCGCAGACAGACACACTCTATAGAGGAAAAGGCAACACCTTCTCCAGACCCCAGAAGGGAGGGAGATAAAGGGTACTGAGCCTGCCATTTTATCCAAGATGGGAAAGAACCACACCAGTTGAGACAACAGAGCCCCAGGACCTGGATGGAACAACCAGAACAAGTGGACTTGCTGCCTCCGGATAGCAGTACTGCTAATATTCTAGGGTTCAAGTGATAATGCAGGGCACCTCAGAGACTACTTGACTATTTTTAGACAGCTAAGTTATTAGGTTGCTTATAGGTATTTGTAACAGTGTGTTGGGGATTTTAAGTGTATTGTTACCTTTTTTATTTGGAAGAGAAGATGTGCGGTCTCAGGGGTTGTGCCTTTAAGGGCTGAGTGTCCCAGACAGAAAGTCAAGGCGAGGCTCTATTGTCATTCACAGCCAGTTGGAACTGGACCCTGAATAGACCAGAGCCCTTACAAGCACCCTCCTAATAACTGACTTTAAACAAGGCATGTTAATGAATGCAAGCCTCATTTGTCTAATTTCACTGTAGAAACTCTACTGTAAGCTTTTAAAACCTATTTTCCTTGGCTGGCAGGTAGGAGGCGCCATTTAACAGCTTGTGAAGTAAATAGCTGAGTGAGTAAGCATGCAGTGAATCAAGATTAGAATGGAACTTCTGCTAGGAGAATACGGAATAGAATTTACACACCCCATTGAACACTACACAGTAACTTTTTAAAAGTTAGTTTAAAATAGAGTATTTAGTTCAGAAGTATAATCTATAGCAGAAAAATGAATGTGTGTTTTTGAATGATAGATAATAGATTTTAAGGCTGGAGGAGATCATGGTGATCATGAGGTTTGAGCTCCTGAATTCACCCAGTAATTCCTGCACTGTACCCCAAAATTGTAGTTGAACTAGAGAATATCTGTTTAACACATCTGTGTTAGAAACGTATACGAGGGACTGTTAAACGTGGCTTTGGTGCAATTTTTATTCTTCAAATATAAACAATGAAAAGCCCCAGAATATTAGGGAATAATGGGATATTCATCTAAAAAGTATAATATATATTCATTCAATGTATGTTTTTTAATTATGCAAGATCCCTATACGATAATTTTGTAGAATAAATATTAAGGGAAGATGTTAACTGAAACCCTACTAACTAGTTATAAAAAAAGCCAAATATGCCACACTGATGGCTTAGAATGAAATGAGATTACATCAGATGCACTGCAGGATTGAGTCTGCTTTTCCTTACTCCAGGGTGATACCTTGATTCTGCCAGACAGGGCCGGCTCCAGGCACCAGCCCACCAAGCTAGTGCTTGGGGCGGCACCTGGAGGGGGGCGGCGCGGCGCGGCCCTCCGGCTCCGGCCGCCGGGGAGAGCGGAGCCGCAGTGGGCTCGCCGCCCTCCCCGCGGCGCTCCAGCCGCCGGGGAGAGCAGAGCCGCAGCGGGCTCGCCGCCCTTCCCCGGCGCTCTGGCCGCCGGGGAGAGCGGAGCCCCGGCTGGGCTCTCCGCCCTCCCCCCGGCGCTCTGGCCACCGGGGAAAGCGGAGCCCCGGCCGGGCTCTCCGCCCTCCTCCCGGCGCTCTGGCTGCCGGGGAGAGCGGAGCCGCAGCCAGGCTCTCCACCCTCCTCCCGGCGCTCTGGCCTCCGGGGAGAGCGGAGCCCCGGCCGGGCTCTCCACCCTCCTCCCGGCGCTCTGGACGCTGGGGAGAGCGGAGCCCTGGCCGGGCTCTCCGCCCTCCTCCCGGGGCTCCGGCCGGTTGGGGAGAGCGGCCCGCGGCCAGGCTCGGCGCCCTCCTCTGCCGCGCTCCGGGGGGGGGGGGGGCGGGGCGACGGGAGGCTTTTTTGCCTGGGGCGGCAAAAAAGCCAGAGCCGGCCCTGCTGACAGATGGGAATTTCTTTTTCTTTCTCACATAAATTTTCAACGAAACCAGAGCTTTCTGTTTTCTTTGAAATTTTCTTCAAAAACATTCAGATTTTTTGTTGAAAAAACCCAAACTCAAAATCAAATGGCAAATGGTAATATGGCAAAAAATAGTAATATTTTGGTTGCCAAAAATTATGATAAAATTGGTAATTTTTGAGGGTTTGGGATTTTTGACAAAAGATTAATCTGAAACGGACCTTTCCATTTTGACAGGAGTCATTTTTAGCTGAAAAAACATTTTGAATGAAAAAATTCAACCAGTTCTAGCAAACACTTAAACTACACCAGTGATTCTACTCACATGAGTAGTCCTTTAATTTGCCTGGGTGAGTAAATTTATTTACATACTAAAATGTACAACGGATTTATCGGTAATAAGAATGAATACAATTTAAATCAATGGGGTTCCACTGGTGTGAGATCAGGATTAGGCCATGCCATTGACTTCAGTTTTGCCATTGACTTCAGGGTTATTCCTGTTTACGTCAGGGAGAGCAGACTCAAACTCTGTGATACTGATTCTTAAACATTTTTTCGTGTGACCATTAGTAAACTGAAACAGGCTGACAAAAGTGCACTATTTACTAGTCCTCTTTCCAGGCCACTATTCCAGACAGTGTCAAATTCTGCCCTCAGGTATGTGCAAATTACTGAGATTGTCTTGACATTGTTGGCATCACTGAAACTTGGTGGGATAATACACATGATTGGAATGTTGGTGTGGATGGATACAGCTTGCTCAGGAAGGATAGACAGGGGAAAAAGGGAGGAGGTGTTGCCTTATATATTAAAAATGTACACACTTGGACTGAGGTAGAGATGGACATAGGAGATAGAAGTGTTGAGAGTCTCTGGGTTAGGCTAAAAGGGGTAAAAAACAAGGCTGATGTCATGCTAGGAGTCTACTACAGGCCACCTAACCAGGTGGAAGAGGTGGATGAGGCTTTTTTTAAACAACTAACAAAATCATCCAAAGCCCAAGATTTGGTGGTGATGGGGGACTTCAACTATCCGGATATAAGTTGGGAAAATAACACAGCGGGGCACAGACTATCCAACAAATTCTTGGACTGCATTGCAGACAACTTTTTATTTCAGAAGGTTGAAAAAGCTACTAGGGGGGAAGCTGTTCTAGACTTGATTTTAACAAATAGGGAGGAACTCGTTGAGAATTTGAAAGTAGAAGGCAGCTTGGGTGAAAGTGATCATGAAATCATAGAGTTTGCAATTCTAAGGAAGGGTAGAAGGGAGAACAGCAAAATAGAGACAATGGATTTCAGGAAGGCGGATTTTGGTAAGCTCAGACAGCTGATAGGTAAGGTCCCATGGGAATCAAGACTGAGGGGAAAAACAACTGAGGAGAGTTGGCAGTTTTTCAAAGGGACACTATTAAGGGCCCAAAAGCAATAATAATAATAATTAATGGAGATATCCCATCTCCTAGAACTGGAAGGGACCTTGAAAGGTCATTGAGTCCAGCCCCCTGCCTTCACTAGCAGGACCAAGTACCAATTTTGCCTCAGATCCCCAAGTGGCCCCCTCAAGGATTGAACTCACAACCCTGGGTTTAGCAGGCCAATGCTCAAACCACTGAGCTATCCCTCCCCCCCTATCTTTCCTAACCAGCAAGCTATTCCGCTGGTTAGGAAAGATAGAAAATGTGGCAAAAGACCACCTTGGCTTAACCACGAGATCTTGCATGATCTAAAAAATAAAAAGGAGTCATACAAAAAATGGAAACTAGGACAGATTACAAAGGATGAATATAGGCAAACAACACAGGAATGCAGGGGCAAGATTAGAAAGGCAAAGGCACAAAATGAGCTCAAACTAGCTACGGGAATAAAGGGGAACAAGAAGACTTTTTATCAATAAATTAGAAGCAAGAGGAAGACCAAAGACAGGGTAGGCCCACTGCTTAGTGAAGAGGGAGAAACAGTAACAGGAAACTTGGAAATGGCGGAGATGCTTAATGACTTCTTTGTTTCGGTCTTCACCGAGAAGTCTGAAGGAATGCCTAACATAGTGAATGCTAATGGGAAGGGGGTAGGTTTAGCAGATAAAATAAAAAAAGAACAAGTTAAGAATCACTTAGAAAAGTTAGATGCCTGCAAGTCACCAGGGCCTGATGAAATGCATCCTAGAATACTCAAGGAGCTAATAGAGGAGGTATCTGAGCCTCTAGCTCTTATCTTTGGAAAATCATGGGAGACGGGAGAGATTCCAGAAGACTGGAAAAGGGCAAATATAGTGCCCATCTATAAAAAGGGAAATAAAAACAACCCAGGAAACTACAGACCAGTTAGTTTAACTTCTGTGCCAGGGAAGATAATGGAGCAAGTAATTAAGGAAATCATCTGCAAACACTTGGAAGGTGGTAAGGTGATAGGGAACAGCCAGCATGGATTTGTAAAGAACAAATCATGTCAAACCAATCTGATAGCTTTCTTTGATAGGATAACGAGTTTTGTGGATAAGGGAGAAGCTGTGGATGTGGTATACCTAGTCTTTAGTAAGGCATTTGATACGGTCTCGCATGATATTCTTATCGATAAACTAGGCAAATACAATTTAGATGGGGCTACTATAAGGTGGGTGCATAACTGGCTGGATAACCGTACTCAGAGAGTTGTTATTAATGGTTCCCAATCCTGCTGGAAAGGCATAACGAGTGGGGTTCCGCAGGGGTCTGTTTTGGGACAGGCTCTGTTCAATATTTTCATTAACGACTTAGATACTGGCATAGAAAGTACGCTTATTAAGTTTGCGGATGATACCAAACTGGGAGGGATTGCAACTGCTTTGGAGGACAGGATCATAATTCAAAATGATCTGGACAAATTGGAGAAATGGTCTGAGTTAAACAGGATGAAGTTTAACAAAGACAAATGCAAAGTGCTCCACTTAGGAAGAAAAAATCAGTTTCACACATACAGAATGGGAAGAGACTGTCTAGGAAGGAGTACGGCAGAAAGGGATCTAGGGGTTATAGTGGACCACAAGCTAAATATGAGTCAACAGTGTGATGCTGTTGCAAAAAAAGCAAACATGATTCTGGGATGTATTAACAGGTGTGTTGTGAGCAAGACACGAGAAGTCATTCTTCCGCTCTACTCTGCTCTGGTTAGGCCTCAGCTGGAGTATTGTGTCCAGTTCTGGGCACCGCATTTCAAGAAAGATGTGGAGAAATTGGAAAGGGTCCAGAGAAGAGCAACAAGAATGATTAAAGGTCTTGAGAATATGACCTATGAAGGAAGGCTGAAAGAATTGGGTTTGTTTAGTTTGGAAAAGAGAAGACTGAGAGGGGACATGATAGCAGTTTTCAGGTATCTAAAAGGGTGTCATAAGGAGGAGGGAGAAAACTTGTTCACCTTAGCCTCTGAGGATAGAACAAGAAGCAATGGGCTTAAACTGCAGCAAGGGAGGTCTAGGTTGGACATTAGGAAAAAGTTCCTAACTGTCAGGGTGGTTAAACACTGGAATAAATTGCCTAGGGAGGTTGTGGAATCTCCATCTCTGGAGATATTTAAGAGTAGGTTAGATAAATGTCTATCAGGGATGGTCTAGACAGTATTTGGTCCTGCCATGCGGGCAGGGGACTGGACTCGATGACCTCTCGAGGTCCCTTCCAGTCCTAGAATCTATGAATCTATGAATCTATGAATCTTAAAAGAAAGTTGGAGATGTGTGTGTGTATTTGAGGGCAGAATTTAGTCCCATAAGAATTATAAATCAGAATTCTTAACAATTTATCTGGGTACCTGCAGTATTTTAATCAGAATCATTTCCTGAATAAAAAAATGCTAGCTGATTTTATAGCTCAACAAACCCATGTGAGAAGAACACATACTGGACCCTTTGGCTGCTTTATCTTCCTGTTCCACACATAATTCTTTGCTGGATACTTGCTATTCTGGGTTTTCTACAGCACAGAAACCTTTGATTCTAATAGCTGGCATTCTGTTGAGATTTTGTAAGATAACATTGTTTTTAGAGCTAATGTTTTGGGATCACTATAAAACCAGAAAAAATAGAGCTATGAAGAATATGGGAATTTGCAGCCATTGCTGAATGCACTTTGGGCTCTAACCTACTCGCACTGAAGTTGCTGACAATAGTGCAATAGGTTTTAATGAGTGCAGGATCAGGTCCATTGTTAGCAAATCTGCTAACTATTAAAGGCTTGATCTTTCATGGTGCTGAGTATTTTCACAGGATTGGGCTCCCTTATTGCACAAGAATATAATTTAGAATAAGGCTCAAACTCATCCAGGATTTTTAAAATTTAATAAACTTTCAAATGACCTAAAGGGGGAGCTCTAGGCTACTGCAACTCTTCCAATGATCCGATGGATGCTAGACAAATTTAAAAGGGTATGGAGATGGTAAAGGGAAAAGTCACTTTTTTAACTGGTCAATCCAACGCTCTGAATATGCAATGACAAAACTGTAATCCAAAAGACAAGGAGTTGGAACTCCTTTCCCACCTACAGCTGGGAATTCGTTTGGTAAAAATCACCTATAACATGTTGCAAAGGATACAGATTGTTTGCCTGCGTGCAACTTTCTTGGCACAAGGATTCTTCTTAATTTATAACGATTATGTAAACTCCTGACTTCCAGATTCACACTGTGAAGATATTCAAGATGAACTTAATCACTCTGGAAATCTTAAATCGTTTCTGCATGGTTTACCCACCATCTGACAGTGAAGAGCAAACAATATGACTTCGGTGGTGTTGACATGATGCTACCTTGTTGAAGAAAATGATTATATTGAAGAAAATTATCCCAGCACTTTAACTGACCAAATCAGGTCTTTGACATGAATATATTTTGAAACCATTTTGTACTTTTTCTTTCCTGTTGTAAGAAAATAAAAATGTTAATGGGAAATTACTGTTTTCTCACAAAATTTGTCTTAACTAAAGTTGAACGTGGGTTAGCTGCTCAGATGCTGCATTTATTTCCACTGCTAAATAATGATCAAAATATTATCTATGGAGAATTGTATAATTATGATACAGTGGGACATTTCAGATGGTTGTTTTTCTCAGAATAACTTGGCTATAATCTGCGAATAGCTCTGGAAATGAAGTTTGCAGATTCAGAAAGCATTGAAACGCTATTTGATTTTCATTCTGCTTCACGATAAATTGAATTCAACTATAGCAGAGTTTATTAAAACCAGTTTGCGTAGTATTTCACTGGATTTGAAGCTCTGGCACTCACCAATATTTTGAGAGTTAAAAAACAAAAGGGATCGTTTGACCAGTAATAGACTAGTCAAGAGCGCTGGAGTTTTCAGTAACTCCAGGGCAGACATATAATTTACATCACTGTCCTTAAGTATGTCATATTTATCACATTTCTATCCACATATCCTTAATCTGCATCCTTATAATTCACATACAGAAATGCCTCAGAAAATTTAATAGCAAAGTACTATACTGAGATCTCAAAATCCTAAAATGTGATTGTTTTTACAACAAAAACTACAGTGTCTTACATTATAATTATCATATTAAATTAACAAAGTGCTGTCTATGTGCTATCTCAGATATTTCGTTTATTTAGTCACTTGAAGTCAGTGAGATCTGGGGCACAGGTCCAGTTACAGGTTCTGGCCCAAATTTGCATAATTCTGTAGTTTGCAGTTGACCTTCAACTGATCAGTGTGAATTAATGGGATTTGACTGTCCCATGAAAATTTTCCAGCCAACACAGGAATTTTTTTTTTTCATGTATTTTACTATGCATTCAATTTTTTTCTAGTAAAATTCCTGGATGCAATTTTTTTAAGTCCAACTTTTTTTTTTTTTTTTGCCAGAACAAAATCATTGTGTCTTTGTCTTCCAACCCAAAGTTTAAATGTATTTAGCAAACACTTAAAAATTATAATTAAAAAGTGAATTTTCTTTCATGCTAATTTAAGACACTAAGCTAATACATAATTTGCATTAAAACTCTTGTATTTTGATACTGTTCTGTTTTAAGTAGTACCATCTGTATAAGCTATATGATGCTTATATTTAAATTGTTTTCTATTGCTGGTTCATCACTTTCTTAGCTTGGAGATTTTAAGAAGAAATGAAGTAAAACACTATATCTAATATTACAAAGTTTGGATTACATTGAGAACTGGTGACTTGGGATGATCATATTGAAAATGAGATTCTTGATTGTTTAGCTCAGAATTAGATTCAAAGAAGCAAAGAACTATACCCTGTTGGGAAGCAATGCATTTATCAACAGAAAAACTCTAATAGCAACATTACCACTGACTTCAATGGGAGGATTGGGGTCAAAATCTAGAGGAAAAATGGGAGATCTCAGTCACATGCAAAAACTAAAGCCTCTAATAAATATTAGTGTCTGAGAGATCTCAGGAATGTTAAGGACTTAACAAAGATTTAGGAATTTTTTAAATTGTGGGTTTTGAAAAATGAAAAAAAAAAAAGCCAAGGTTTCCAAAACATTTCCTCCTTAATTTAAAACCTTGTTTTATATGAATGATATATAACTAAATAGCAAGGTATGAAAATATAAAGAATGCCATGTAAAAGTAATTCTTTCCCTGTTTGTAGCATTACCACATTAATAATTAAAAACAATCGCAGAACTCATTTTTTGCCAGAGCCAAACAGAACTTGAATTGCAAAAGTTGATGTTTTAAACACAGTTTCCAAGTGGGTTTTAAATTTGGTGACATGAATTCTCTTATCACTTTTTATAGGAAACAAATTCTGGAAGAAAAGCAAAACCTGGGAGATGTCAAATCTGATGGCAGACTCAGTGTTAATTTCAAATCTTTTACATGCAAAAAAAAAGAAAAAGAAAAAAAAAAAGCGGGGGGGGGGAGAGAAAGGAAGGTAAACTGCTGTTTAACAGCTTCCCACTGTTACATAAACTTTCAAACAACCATGAAATGTAGGTCTCTGGACATCAGTTAAAAGAACCACAAATAAACAGAGGGTCCTACCACACCTCTGTTCCCTAATATGTAACTAAAAGGTTTAATTGAGAACAGAAAGTGACTAAAACCTTTTTTGTTTATCTACTGCCCTGTGTACCGTAAACACAAACAAACAAAGCAGGACCAGAACAGTGAGGTAGAGTTCTCTGTGACGTAATGAATATACGGAAATGACTGAGGAGTAAAAGAAGCCGGTAAATGTCTTTCATGGGTTATCCATGTTTGTACATATAGCAGACTTGGTATTTATGTAGCACAGAATCGCCTACTTAAAAAATAAGGATGCTGCATTTAACACTCCTGTGCCAAAGCATCCCAGGGGACTTGTATATCTTTCACAGAAATTTGCTAAGTGTAAAGGTTTAGCAGTTCCTAAAGAATTAGCACAAGGGTGTCCTTTTAAGATAGCAAAGACAAGCATAACAACATACCTTCTTTAATCCTGCTTTAAGGCTAAAAGACTCAATCCTCTTAACATTTATGATCATCATTATTATTAATGAGTAGTAGCTCTTACTCACGCAAGTGATTGCACTGGAAGCAAGGAAACTTCTACATGAGCATAGGTTTTCAATAGCAGTCCAAACCGTTGTAGCTATGGTATCGCTATTGATTATCTGAATGCAAAAGAATTGTGACAGTGACCATACACGTGCTGATTGAGGCCCCATCCTCGGGTGATGGCTCAATCCCACTACCAAAAAATCAATAATTTTGCCATTGGGTCAAATTCTGCTTTGTTACACCACTGTAAGCTTGGATTAACACAAATGATGTTTTTATAGATTTATGCCAGTGTAGCTGTGAGGTTCCACCATTGCTTGGATTGCAAACTCTTAGGGGTGGGGATCATTTTTTGTTCTGTGTTTGTACAGCACCTAGCACAATGGGATCCTGGTCCATGACTAGGGACCCATGTGCTCCTGTAATACAAATAATAATAAGGAGCAGAATGATACTCACAACACTGAGAACCCCCTCTAACCCATAGCCCACAGCAACCAGATAAATAAATAAAAAGAAATAAAATAAAATTTTCAAAGCAAACCCCCAAAAAATGATGCCAAGCAGTTTTAATCCCCAAAAGGGAGACGTGCCACAGGCCCCAGGAAATCCTGTAGGGACTTCACTTTTGTTATTGATTTTACATTGCAGAGGCTTAGCTACTATGATGTATAAAACCCTAAGATAGATAGACAAATTTAGCCCCTGACTTGAATGGGAGCAGAATGGGGCCTCTAATTTAGACACAGAGATGAATTTCTAAGTCTGTAAACTGTCTTAGAATGCTCATTATGTCAAACTGGTTGCTTACAAAAATTGTTTAAATATGTTGCCTTTCCTTTTTTGTGTGTGTGCGGTAACTTTAATTTAGGTGTGATAAATTACCAACGTACACAAAATGTTTAAATGTGTTACTAATCACCATGCAGGTCTTGTAACATAAGAAGGAACTATGGTGTACATTTTAGCAGAGATGATTATATAATATGGTTGTTGAGAGTACAATGTATTACAAATGTCACTTATATTACAAGAATTGAAGTTACATTTGAACATTTTGACTGTAGTTCTGTTAGCAGATCAACAGCTTTCATTTGTACTATAAAAAAAGGCGTGGGGTATTAATCAGTGCATTTGTTTGTTCTCTTTGCTCCTATAAAACAGAAACATTTCAAAGCAGTGATTTATTGGTGAAATTCCTAAGGCAGTGGTGGGTAGGGAGGAAACATACAAAGGGTCACAAGTTGTAGAATGAAGTAAATAGCGTTTCAACTATTTAGCAGATAATAATGAAAATATATAGAAGAAATATAGCAAGAAAAAGATGGGAAAAAATACATCTCCTGGCTGGGAACTCATTGAATGTTTAGGACCAGGGAACATATAATATGGGGTAGAACAGGGATTTTCCTGGCTTCCCGTACCAATCTGTTAGTTTGTCTGAAAGTGTGTATAAAATTTAAAGAGCTGTCATGCCATTCAGAAAATGAAAATGGATCAGAGAAATAGAACCTAAGATTTAAAAAAAATGACCCGTGGTTCTAGGTCTCTCACTTGAGATAACTTAAAGTGGGGAGAATTTCAGAAAGTGCTGAGTACTCACCCTCTGAAAATCAGGTGTCTCATACTTCTCAATTTGCTGAAGACAGAATGTGTGACAAAGACCCAGAATGAGGGACAAAAAAATTATTCGTGGAGGAAACTTAAAATCCAGTAGGGATTCATTCCATTATAGCAAGTAACTCTATAACTTCAGTCTCATGATTCTTACTTATTAAATAATTTTCAACAATAAAAGCGAGGGAATGCCAAATTTGTGTGGAACGTAGGGTACTTTGGGACTAAAAAGAGTACTATCCTTTGAAATAAGGAATATTTGAGAGGTGTTTTGGGCACCCAAAATCACTGATTTGGGACCATATTGACTACATTTCTGATGTGATGTAGACTACAGGAGCTCAGATTCTCTTCACCTCCTCGCCCAAATAAATATTGAGGTTTTGGTAAAAAATTGGAATCCAAAAGCTTTTGTCCAAAAAATGTAATATTTTTATTCTGAAAAATCACCTCTTTCCCTCATGGATGTTGTATTTCAGATGTATCATGCCTCCATTCTCCTTTATGGGCTGGGCTTCCTGTTAAGATGACATCTCCCATGGAGCAGCATGGTCTCACCTCTTGGCAGCATAGCCGAAGTGTTTCGCTTTTTTTATGAAAAATTGACACTTTCCATGGAAAGCAGGCACTTGCCAAAAAATAAAAAAAATAAAGTTTTGACAAAAAATTTTCAGGAAACCCTAATATGGACAAAAAACCTAAATTTCTTAGTCAGTCAATCCAAGAACCTGGACCTGAAAACAGTTATGCACACAAGTATCTTTAGGCACATGAGTAGACTCAGTCTGTTCACTGGGACTGCTCATGTGCATAAAGTTACTCATGTGTGTAATTGTAGATTCAGAGCTTGGATGGTAAACTCTTTGGGAGCAGGTCCATATGTTCTAATAAGTTAATTTCCACTAATCTGCAATGGCTTTATGTAGTCTGCCCGGTATGTGAGTGACTGGATGAAAGTTAATATAAGTCTAAACTCTTGCTTGTTTCTAGAGTCTGTAGTTTCATTTGTGTTATATTTAAATGATTTTCCCACATTATCATTAGTGTATTGGTATGAGAAGGGTCACATGAGCCATTTGATCAATAAGAATGAGGTGTGAGAGGGTTTTCCAGTGGTTAGAATCACAGCTGGCTGAAATGTTTTGTTTGAAACATTTTTTCAATGAAAAATCACCTTCTTCAAAAATTTCCAGTTTTTCAAAGAAAAACTCATTCAAAATTTTCCATTTGCAAAATCGTCCAGAACCTAAAACATTTTCAGTGTCCAAAACCTTAAGCAAGCAAACCCCAAAAGTTCTGTTTCAAAAACTAAACACTGAAAATTTTTCAGTTTTCAGAAACCAAAAGCAATTTAAAAATTCAAAACATTTTCATTTTTTTTGTCAAAAACAGAAAAAAAATCTGTTAAATTGGGGAACATTCCCCCCCCCCCCAAAAAAATCTCATGGAATATGCTTAGCATTTCCGACCTGCTGTTGTCAGAACTGGAAGACATAAGTTTGGAGTTCTATTCTTGTCTCTCACTTCACTTCTCCTTGCCTCATTTGACCAGTCTGTAAAGTGGTAGTGATATACTAACATATAGGTGGGGCATAGTTGAGTTTTGTAAAGTGCTTTAAGACTAATGGATATGATAGTGTTATATTAGGGCAGGGCAGGGCAGGGCAGGGCAGAGCAGAGGCAGGAGAGAGAGTTTTGTGACATTTCAAGCCCTCTCACACATGGTAGTTTTGAGCATCTGAACTAAGCCCCAGCATTTTCAGGTTCACATTCTATTGAAGGCTGTCAAAATGCCAGGCTACTGCTGAGTGATCACTCTTAGCTCTGCCAGACTTTCCCCTAATTAGTAAGGTGTACAGGATGGGGGAGAATGCATGGCCCTTCCCGATACCCCTGCACACCCCATGCCTCTTGCCAGGGCTGGCTCCAGCTTTTTCGCCGCCCCAAGCGGTGAAGAAAAAAAAAAAAAAAGAAATACCCAGTTAAGCTGCCGCCGAAGTGCCGCCAAAGACGAAGAGAGGGAGTGAAGGACCCGCTGCCGAATTGCCGCTGAAGACCCAGATGTGCCGTCCCAATAACGGACGGAGTGCCACCCCTTTCTATTGGCCGCCCCAGGCACCTGCTTTCTTCGCTGGTGCCTGGAGCCAGCCCTGCCTCTTACCCCTGTGTGGAAGAACCTTGCTTAAACCTCATTCCTAAGAAGTTCCTACCTCAAACATCTCCCCAGATGACTCCTCTAAAAAGACTCTCCTATTTACTTTGTCTTCTTCTGGGGGCCTGGAGGACTTAACCCAGCAGTTCCCAAACTGTGTGTTGCAACCCCATATGGGGTCCAATCATTAGCAGATGGTGTTGCAGCGATCCCTAGTGTGTGGAGGACGCCATTTTGCTCCACACAAAGTGACCTTGCACACACAGTACAGGCAAGATCATGATGCACAGAGGATGCAATTTTGCTCTACAAAATGGCATCCTCCATGCTGTCTGGGGTCCCAGGAGGGAATAGTTCATTAACATAGGGTTGTGCTGGCAAATAGTTTGGGAATCCTTGCCTTAACCCCTCTCCTGCAGTGACTTCAGAGCATGGTGAGTGGCCACTCCCCCAGCATTATCAGTTTCCACATGGCTGCAAAATAAGCACCAGCCAGTTCCCTTGGATATCTTGATGATTCCATGCATCAGCTGGACTGGAAGAAACAAAACTTGCTCCAGCCTCTGATAGCCCATCAGTTGCCTGATGTCCCAGGATGCCCTGAAGCATACCATAGGAGATGAACCAGGAAAAGTCCCCCCCCCCCGCCCCCAGAGGAGCCACCAGTGGGAGACAGAGTGTAGGACACATAAGGAGGGACAGGGGAACTCAGTCTAGGTGACTTCCTCCCCCAAACAAATAGGAGAGGACCATGAGAAACACATCTTCATTGGGAAAGGAGAGAACCCCCCCCCCCATTGGTGAAAGGAAAGAAGTGCCTCTTATGCATACATAAAAAGAACAGGAGTACTTGTGGCACCTTAGAGACTAACAAATTTATTTGAGCATAAGCTTTCGTGGGCTACAGCCCACTTCTTCGGATGCATAGAATACATGTATGCATACACGCACACCTGACCTGAACACTATTTTTGAAACATTGACATTAGTTCTCACTGCATCCGGATATGTATTTTCACAACAGAGCTGTTTGTGTACATACTCTGATAACATTGCTGTTGCCTATATTGTGTATTTATTTTTCTTGTCTCTGATTTCAGTCTTTTTATTATTAATTATTATTATTATTATGCCCCTGATTTGCATAGCACAAGCTGCCATTTCATTCAAAAATATGGGCCTTATTCTCCACTGCCCTGCAATTTATGTAGTCATTCACACCAGTGCCAAATGAGTGTAAAGTGGGTGTAAAATGCTACCATGCCCAGAAAGACAGCCCTCTCCACTCTCCTTGCATTTATTTGCATACAGTTAAATAAGGACACAAGGTGCAGGGCTGCAAATTGGATAGTAAGGATACGCTAACTTTGTAAGCATCCCAATGTTCTTCAAAGTGGAGGTAGCCTACTGGTGGTGTCATCATAAAACCACTGTCACCTAAAGCAGTGGGATTTTGTTGCCCTGGTTATCTCAGCTACATCAGTCAACAGCTTTACAGTTTTGACAGTTGGGAGAAACAGTTGTAAGATTTTAATGAGACCAGACACTTACCACCCCCAAGTAGCTAAATGGGCTAAAAATATCCCTTGTTTTGGTATTTCTAGATTCCCTGAGGTTAGTGATATGTTTAAATTGCTGTCTGTTTGAATACAGGAACTCCCTTGACAGGTTTTTGACAGTGGAGGGTTTTGTTAAGAGAAAGATTTGAATCAGGCAACATGTTCAGTCTGCTCCCCTCTTTTAGCTGCCCTTAAAAGGCTATTGCACCCATTTTGCTCATAAAAGCATAGATGTTAAAATTAAAATGATCTGTTATTTACTGTAGTTTATTTCTAAAATGGAATTCTTCCGTTCATTGCAATTTCTAGTGTTTTGTCCAGTCTCATTTTCAAGTCTATCAAACAGTGGGCTTCCACCCTTTCCCTTGGAAGGTCTGTTCTACTGTCTTATAGCACTCACCACTAGGAAATTTTTCCTCAGAGTTTACATTTTAGTTTTATTAATTCCATCACATTACTGAGTATGCCTTTAGGTCCTTTGCTTCAACACCCGAGAAACAGGCTTGGAAGGATTGGATTTTTATTGGTAAATGTTGGTAAACATCAGTTTCACCGTATGCACACTTACAAAAAATATTTCCATCGATCATAATAGAAATTTACGGATAGGTAAAGTAAGAAAAATGCTGCTTAAGAAATTATTAGAGACAAAATTCATGTAGTTAGACTTTTGAATTAGGCTTGTTGCAAATGGAGTAATGAATGAATAGTAAAAAACAGATATGATGACTTAAGGATATTCACTTTGTATATTTTGACATGTGATGCTGGTCATTTTGTATTTTAACACTTTATAAAGTTTTAACATTTTGAATGTCAGTTTCTACTGTCATTAAATAATCATCTGATCCACCATAATAGCCCACAACTGTAAAAATTTAAACAGATAAAGACCTAAAAATCGCTTAAAATAAACATCAATATTACCCATTGAAATTATATTAAAAAAATCAAATTCTGCAAAGCCTAATGATACAGTATAAAATGTAGTTGAGGTTAAAGATTTTATCAAAATATGGGCCTTACAAAGCCTCCTTCTAATAGCAACAACCATCCTGCTGAAATGAAAGAAACATCAGTCATGAGGCTGACAGCAGTATGGGAGGTCAGGGAGAGAGATCTGTGCATCAATTTCATTCTAGCAGGTTTCATAATGAACTAGTTTCCAGAGCAAGGGCTAGGTTGGTGAGAGGAAATATTTTGTTTAACTATCAAAATTGTTTTCCTGACATAAGATGCGTCTTTGTCATTCGTATTGATTTAGTCAAAGTGAAATATATATACTCGGCTTGGGTTCCTCAGCCAGTCTGATTCTTCTTTCAGTCCAATCTAATACACTGTCTTGCACAACTTTATGTAATGCACCACAAATCATGCAGCATCATTGGACTGTGGGATAGTCTCCCACTGAGAAACTAGTGGAAGTGCCACTATAAAGGGCTACATTAATTACTTGACAGCTGCCTTCTGTGATCAGCCACACAGGGGGTCATAGACACACGTGGCCAGTGTGTTACACTATTATCATATTCCACCACCACATCTTTTAGTCATCAGCCAGTTTATACATACTTAGATTTTTTACTCTTTCCTCCTAAGTCATCAGTTCAGCTGTCTGGTGATTTCTGTTGCTCTTCTCTATCATTTCTTCCATTTGTCAATATTTTTGGGGAATGTGGTACCCAGAAATTAATGCAATATTCCCTCTGTGGTGGCATCAGAGACATATAGAAAGGGACCATTATTTCTCTAATTTGTAATATGATGCTTTCATTTGAATCTGAATTTTGGCAGCCAAATTACATTGCAAACTCATGCCCAATTTGCTATTGTAATATTTGAATCCCATTTCAAGCTATTAAAACCAAGAGGACAGATTAACAGATCTGTGTGTCCATCCTATGTGGTCACATAGTCTGGCTAGGAAATCAGCCAGTTGGCTCATTCTGCTATTTCAAGTTTGATTTATATTCAGAAGTTTAGCTGAACTATTTCATTTTTTGATTTTAGATAGGCTCAAAGACACTGATCCTTTTTCAAAAGAAAGAGCTTTATTCTTGAGCTACTGCTTCATCGAAAGTGAACAACAAGCTTTATTAGGAAAATGTAATCAGGATGCCATATCTCTTAGCCTCCCAAAGTCCAAATGTGGGATGCAGTATGTGACAAAGATCCGAACTGAGGGACACCCAAACATTATTCATTAAAATACTGTTGGATCCATTCCTTTAGTGTAAATAATTCTTTCTTTATTTCTGAT
Source organism: Emys orbicularis (assembly GCF_028017835.1). Classification (NCBI taxonomy): domain Eukaryota; kingdom Metazoa; phylum Chordata; order Testudines; family Emydidae; genus Emys; species Emys orbicularis. The sequence continues at coordinate 25,612,059 of NC_088685.1, read as the reverse complement.
GTCAATAGTTTTTAATAATAAAAATGTGGAGAAAGCAAATTTGTGTGGAGCAGTGAGAAATTTAGGACTAAAACTGGAGATTTGAGAGGAATGTCAGGATGCATGCTATACCGCTAGTAATTCCTATTGTTCAACTGCCACAATTATTACTTGAAGTATAGAAACATACGCCTGATTCTCTTACTAATTGTATGCTGGGTCCTCAGCTGATGTAAATCAGCATAACGCTATTGAAATCAACCTGTCAAAGTCCAAATGAGGGTCACATAGACTTCAATGCAGCTATCCTGATTTCAATGAGCTGAGGATTTGGACCTTTGTTTTTTGTACAAGAAAGCATGTTTTTAATTATCAAAGCATCAAGATGTAATTAACGTAGTAAACATATTATTTATGCTAAGCTGATTTAGTAATATTTACTCATTGTTATCAAGATTACTGCAATTAGCTATGTGGCTAATATAAACCAATCAACTGGAATAAACATTTAGGTCCTGAATGCTGATGCAATCTCCACTACAAAATGAAAGAGTGAAAGTACTACTATAAATATAGCTAACAAGTGATGTTAATTGTTCAAGTTACTAAAGAGCATTAGGTAAAATCTACAAGAATAGACACTAAAGATCTTATTTTCCACTGACAGGTTTTACACTAGAGTAACACAACTGATTTAGTGGAATCCCTCCTGACTTACATGGGTGTAAATGAGAGGAGACTCAGGCCCCAAATGTTGCACTTTTAATGGAACCCTTCTCTTCTTGATCCTGTGGCTGACCTCCCATATTTTATCTTCCCAGGATCAGCTCTGTGGTGTTAATTATAGGGTAAGTAAGCAGTTACTTCCTAGAGCAAATCAGCAAAAGTCCAGGTTTGCTCTAGAGGTCCCAGAGATCATAGCTCTGTGTTTCTTCAGGTTTCAATTTACCAGGCTCAAAACACTTAAAAGCACAAGGAGGAGAGGCTGGGGAGTGATCAGTTTACAAGTGACCTGGGAGTTCACAGGCTCCATCCCTTGAAATTACAGCCCATATAATAGGTCTTGTGCAGACAAAACTGCAACAAATTAACTCTAGCATCTTTATGGAGGGAGGTAGAGGGGGGGGGGGGAGCGGGAAGAAAAACACCTCTTAGCTTTATCAGTACTTCCCATGTTGCCCTTCACTGAAGTTTCAAAGTTACACACTTCAGGAGGAGGCTTTGGAAGTGGCATACACATTACTATCACTTTGAGCAGGCATGCTGTACTTAAAAGTGGTGCTACTTGACTTAATGCCCCAGCCCTGGAAACACTTATGCACATGAGTAACTTTACTCATATGAGTAGTCTCATTGAACTTCATTGCCATGTATGTGTTAACTTGCAGCTGAATCTGTACTAGCAATTCCATTGTAAACCTGTTTTCGGGGACATAAAACTTTATTCCAGTTGATGTAAACTTAGCCATATGTATTGTAGTGGCAAGAGGACTAGGGAGCCTTCGGTACCTCCCATGAGGCTGCTAGCAGGCATTCCAGGCACGAGTTACAATAATTCTTGATGTCCTGATGCACCCCGGACTACAAAAAACTGTGTCAGGACTCAGGCCAGGGTATTCTTGTGTCCTAGGTGGCCTGTGGCGGGGATGTTGCGGACTAGTTTCAAAACAGCACAGCGGTGACACCAGGGCACCAGCGGGGCCTGGGGGTCCCAGTCAATGTGATAGAGACGGTCATTGGTTAGCTCAACCCGGGGCCACCAGTTTGCTCGTTGGGGGTCAGTTGCCACTCCATTGATCGTGGCTAGCTGCTCGTATGCCCAGCTGAGTGTGGGGTCTTCCCTCTGATCCCGGCTAAAGTCAACACCTGGGCTGGGGTTCTCCTCGTCAGTCAGCAGGGCAGTTGCGGCCTCTCTGTCCAGGTTATCAAGGTCATGATCTTCCTCTGGCTCACGTCCTACCTCGAGGGAATCCCCTTTCAAGGCCATCGGCATGGAGGCGGGGTGAAGCGTCCCAGGTTCACAGTGCACAGGACTTTGGCACAGTCTGTCCAGACTCTTCTCAGGATCATGGGGTAGGCGATGTTACCCGAAATTGGGCCAGCTACTAAGCTTAGGGAGGACTAATGACCCACCAGAGTTTGGCAGAAAACAGCACGTTTATTATACTGACAGCTAAGCTCAAAAGAAGGGCGGGGGGGTAATCATACTCACACTCGCATACTCACGCTCCCAGGACAGGCATAGCACTGGAGATGTCAGCATCCTTTAAGGTAAGTGTCCTACAGCGCAGCGATGGATGGTGCGATGAAGGTAAGTCTTCCCAAGGCACAATGAAATGCAACGCGGCAAACCACTGACCAGGCGGTCCGGGCGAAAGGCCTTTACGGGAGGTACAATCTTGTGAGTGCACTCCTGAGCACATGGCACCTTCCCCTTTTAAGGACCTGCTCCTCATGGCCTGCGACTAGAGATGACTTGGCCGCGTCTGATTGGTCACACTCCATCTCGGACAGTGTCCATGCAGTGTCCATGCATTGGGTGTGTGAGCGCTCCCTAATTAGAGTGCCTTGTCTACCTGGGAGCTCTTCTGATCTTCCAGCTGTTCAAGCAGCCCGTTTATCCCACAAGCATTCCAGGAGGGGGGGGAGGGAGGAAGGGGGAAAGCCACTTCACAGGTATTCAAAGAGGGAGAGGAGACAAAATGGGGTGGGGAGGTGTAACAGACCTTTTGAACATACAGATTATACAGAACATACAGATCACTGCTGCTCCTACAACAGGCGAGTCTAGGGGCCAGTCCTACCATCATCGGTTGGGTCACCCCTCTCACAGTCAGTAGGACCTGGGCACTGGGGTACGGCTTCACATCACCGTGAACACACTGTAGATAGATCACCCCGAGGCTGGGGTCTGCCGGAGGGGCCAGCTGTCACCATATAAGTGTCTGCCTGCAGCCTGAGTCAACAAGGGCAAGGGCCAGTAGTCTGCCGACTACCACCTGGATTGTAATTTTTGCAGTGTGCTGCTTGCGGGTGTGGGACTGCCCCGTGATGATCTGGCCAAAGGTAGAGTCCATCAGGGGGCAGTCCCTATGCAGGTGTCCCAAATGGCCACAGGAAAAACAGGGGCCTGGTTCCAGATGTCCGGGCTGCATCTCCTGGAGTGGTGGATGTGGAGAGGGGCTCAGGTTTCAAGGCCTCCTTTCCATGGGGGCTGCCTCAGGCTCTCCTTGATGTGTTGCGGTTGTGCGGCAGGGCTTGGTGCAGCTTCGTTTGGTTTGACTCCTTGGGGTGGGCGAGGCATCGGCCCATGGGCTGGAGCTCTTCTCTGGGCTTGTCAGGGTTGACCCTGACATTGCGGCTCGGGCCCCTGGCCCAACAGGAGCCTTGTTGGCCAGGAAGACCTCAATGAGAGTGATTGCCAAAGTTAAAAGTAGTGAGGCAGTACCAGAGCACCCAAGCCCTCCCTCATGGTGGGAGGATGTAGGTACATGAGAACATAAGAACATAAGAACATAAGAAAGGCCGTACTGGGTCAGACCAAAGGTCCATCTAGCCTGGTGGCAGAGTGCTGGTCAGTTTGGCGCCACCGCCAGCAGGTGTCCTTCATCTCGTTACATGTATAAGTACTGACAATATTAGGGCCTAAAATAGTCAGTCACCATGTATCATCAAATAATGCTTTAGTCCTGTATATATTATGACTGCGTGTACAATCAGACTGTTTTGCTGTTATTGTTAAAATTCCTCCTGATATTTAGCAAGTAGTATATTGAAAGAAAGAAAGAAAGAAAGAAAGAAAGAAAGAAAGAAAGAAAGAAAGAAAGAAAGAAAGAAAGAAAGAAAGAAGTGTATTTGTTGCAAATTTGGTCATAATTGATGTTTTTGTCTTTTTCAGGTCATTTTTTTGCTCTTTCCGCTCCAAGGGTGAGTTTTGCAGATGAAAAACTGTTTTCATTGTAAAAATTGCAATATTTAATTGCAAATGCAAGTGATTTTATTCCCTTGGGTTTGAGGATTTGCAGTTAGCTTTCTGTAAAGAGGTTAGATGGAAATAGTGAAATTCTGCCCTTGTTGTCTTGCAAAAAAACCCAGAGGTATTTCCACAACTTATGTAGAGAACAGTGGGATAAGAATTAGGCCTCAAGTAATCAAAGCTTCTTAGGCTACACGTTCAAATCCTAGCAGAGTCAGTTCAATCATATGCAAAAGATAAATTCAGCAATGTGTGTGTCCTGCAAAGGCAAATTTAAATGCAGAGGAATTTTCTGCTCTGGGAGGACATTAAGGAACCCACAGAGTGGTAGTTTGCTCCTTTGTCCTTAGGCAAAACATTCCCTCACTTACCAGGGGAAACTTCTTGGCAGGGTGCCAGGTGGCAACTTCCATCCACCTGTAAAATGACATATAAAGATACTTACGCTAATGCAGTGAGGCTAGATGCTGCCTGGCCCTTAGGTGAGTGTGGGATGGGGAAGGGGCGAAGGAACTGCTCTCTACTTGTGCAGCTTGGGCTAAGAGCCAGGCAGGGGAGTGCATGGACTGCTCCATCCCTGTTTCCCAAGGAATCCCCAAATGGGTGGGACTGTATAGGGAAGAAGGAAGGGCATGGCTCTCCGCTCAATGCTCTGACCAGCTGAAACACCTGGCTGTACACAGTTTAATTAATTGCACCCGACAAAGAGGTGTAGCATGAATCTTCATGTACTTGGAAGCTCCAGATACATATGCTACAGATAGCCTTCCACTGCTCCCGGCCAGGGCAGTGCTACTTCATATCGTGCCTTAATATGGGCTGTCCTGACTACTGCAACCTTTTTCTCTCTGGTCTAGACTACTGAGAACTTGCCCTCCTTAAGTCCATTCAGAATGGTACTATCAAAATCATCTTCATCACGTCAAACATGTCACTCCCCCCCTCCTCCCCATGCACACTTTGAATCCCTCCACTCTCTGCTCCTTCTCACTGCATCAGACACAGACTTCTGGCTCTTACCTTCAAGACCTTCATAATTTAGCTTCTGTCTATTTATCTGATTTTATCTCACTGCTATACACTGTACAATACATTGATATTCTTGTCTTCTCTTCCAACACCAGCGTCTCATTCTGTCACCACTCTTGGCCCACTATTGAGTAGTAGAAGATGTCTGAGGCCTTTCAGGTCAATCTCGCGGTGGAGGAGAAATCTGGCATGGAGTCTGGGTGTATTCTAAGTATAACTTCTTACTTACTCATCTACACTAATCCTGGAACAGAAGTGGTTAAATAGCTTGCAGGGAAATCCCTCTTTTCAGGAAACTCATCTCAACTCTATTGCCCAGTTCCCAGGGAGCAACTCTGCCTCAAGAAATTATTCTAATCAGATACCAAGGCAAATAACAAATTCTCCTGCTGCTTGTACATCTCCCTCTCCAAGGTCCATTGCTTCTACACAGAACCTTGCATAACAAAAGCTAACAACAGTACAGCATGTCTTCCCAAGGCTGAACATTTGCTTGCATGCCAAGAAAAAGAAGTTTGAACTTGGATGATTATGTATAACAGTGTGACCTGGTGACACCTATCATAGCAGTATAATTCTAGGTCTCCTTATAGGAAATTAATACACATTTCAAAGATAAATCCATGTTAAGGTTGTTTCAGAGGATGTTTTGGCTTCAAATTTCAGTGTCTTTAAAAGATAATCTATGTATTTATTTATGCAATAGCGTTTGTCTTTTGTTTATTTCCAAGTCCAGATATTTTTTGCCAGCAGTGCAATAGTGACATGCTTTGTTATGTGCACCTAAACATAAATAAAACATTCTATTCACATTAATGTAACTCACAGCTTTCATTTCTTCTCAGAAACATTTGAAGAATCTCACTTTGCTGCAGAACAAAAGTTCTTGGATACCTTCATCTTGACTGGCACATATTTTAAATGGAAGAAGTTTCAATGCAGCTATCAGAAACTTGTTACAGAAAATATTATTAGTGCAGAATATATATCTAGAACACAGAACATATGGAAAATGAGATTGGAGGCAGAAAAGAACATTTTAATTGCTCTGTAAACTAGATTGTATGGCAAATTTTAAACAATGATAATGAGGCCCAGAATACAGATGTCTAGAATTTTGCACTCTGCTAAACACAGAACAGCCAGACACAGCAGTTAAAAATACCTAACCACACAAGTTCCCCATTTTCCCTCTTTTATTCACTCTGTTTTCAATCTGTAATCACAATTTTTCATCAAATCAATAAACCAAAAGGATCTTCTTTCTTTTGCCAGCTGAGGCCTAAATGACTAGAGTTGACTGTCCCATGAATGGAAAACGACAAACAACTTCAAAAGAATTCCATTTGCCAAGTTTTACAAAATTCTGACATATCTTGACAAAATATGTGTATGATGTGACTGTGTCCTATTATATTTAGCTCTCCTCTGATCAATGATACTTTCTTCTGCTTTGTCTAATTTCTAATATTTGGCTTCAATTAATATGCAAAAGCTTCTTTCTTTTCTAGCAGTTGATGGGGACTTGAATTAAATCATTACACACTGCATAAACTCTATTCAGCATTGTCTATACAAAAGGAACTGGAAGGCCACACCTGCCATCCCGGGAAAGAATCTCATAAAGCTGCCAATGAAACAGTGTAGCTGAATGCACATCTGTTAATAAATTCCTTTCATCATATCCTAATCAAATGGCATTTGTAGTTTATGACCCTGCTAATGAAGGATTTGAGGTGTCTGCTCACGAATGTGATTTTATCAGGCAACACTAATGTGTATGGTCAGCTTTTATTTACACCTCTGCTCCAGAAAAAGGTGTGTGATGAAACAGCAGAAGAGCAAGAAAAGAAAAATGCAACAGTTCATTAAAACAAAATATTGGGTTTTATCTCCTTCATTTATTAATGGGGCTGCTTTGTTTTTTTCCATTTGCAAAAATTCATGATCTGGTCTTTATTCCTGCCACTGTGCTCCTCCTTTGCAAGTAAGTATTTGCTAAATGGTATAGATGGGTAGTTTTCAGCCTATCAGCATTTATTAGTCATGGCATGTGAGTTGTCATATAAGTCACATGGTATTGTTTCTGCTATCTGATTGGAGGACTGGACTTTTTTAAAGGAAAATAACAAACTGTGGTGTGCTTTTGTTTGTGCGTGAATATGTCCATTTGCATGCAAATATGGACTATAATATGAAGAGCAGACACTCCCCTAACATTTTTATAAACATGAATATTCACTCCTGATGAATAAAATGGGGGGATGAACACAACTGAGCTTAATAGATATTAGGAATTAAAATTAATGTTCATGGAAAAACTTTTCACTGCCCAAACTCTGAATAGCTCTAATCCAGGATGAAGTCTTCTCTGGTTGCATTTATGTACATTCTGGACCAAAATGTTGTCTCTTCATAACCTAGGAATGTGTTTGAGTTTTAGTTTAGTTTGTCACATAGCAGAATGTCAAATCATCTATATTTAGATGCTACAGTGATACATATAGAACAATGCTTTATGTAGCCAGAATAGATGTCTAGGTAGTTTGTGTCACCAATGCATTCAATTTCCTGGAATCTTGAGTAGCTGGATTATTCATTCCATTTCTCTTTTAGTCTTAACGATCTGCACCAGGTGTCTACTGCAGGTTTTTTGTGGTTTTTTTTTTTTTTTTTTTGCTTTGGTTACTTAGACCACTTTATTTATATATCACCAAAGTATTTCACTGTGAGATTATAACTGTCTCATTGGTTTAGCACAGTGACACCCCACCCTGTCTCTCTTATTCCCTTTCTGGCTTTCCTATAGAAATTGTTCTCTCAGTCCAGGGGTGAAAGTCACATAGATGACTTACCGGTACAGGGGCCCAGCTCCAGACCCACAGGCAGAAGGAGCGGGGCCTCAGGCAGAAGGGGTGCGGTGGGTGGTCAGCCTCCCCCAGCCAGCCCATCCGTGCTGCCTGGCCTGCGCCTCCTGGGGCTCCGTTGGTGATTTAAAAGGGTCTTGGGGCTCCATCTGCTGCCATGGTACGGCGGCCGGGAGCCCTGGGCCCTTTTACTGCCTCTTTTAGACCCCCTCCCCCATTGGTGGCCCTGCGGCAGGGCCACCGGTGGGGGGCCACCGATGTGGGGGAGGGGGAGAAGTGGCAGCAACGTTAAAGCGCTGCATACAGGCCTGTACTGGTGGCCACTTCTTACCAATATGCCGTACTGGCTCATACCGGCCTACTTTTACCCCTGGCTACATGTCATATATAATGTCTGGTATCATTTGTAGCCAACTCATCATATTTATATATTATGTATAGGCACTTACATTTTGTTTTAATCTTATATTTTATCTCTTCTTGCAAACACCTTCATTGGTTTACATAGGAATGATATGTCATAATTATTAATTTAAATGAAAGCTCCATTTTTAACCCCTTCCTATGTTGCCTAATGTAAATCTCTCCTAAAAGGGCTGACAATTTTGAAGCCAAGTTTGTATCTTAAGAGTCCATGTAAGGAAAACTGTCACCTCACCATCTCTCATCACAATATAATGCTCCATGAAGCCAAATCCCATCACTCTATTCCCCATAGTATGCACATCAGCTGAGCTCCAGATTTCTCTTTTCTTGATTTGTGGATTACACCAGAAAGGTGTACAGAAAATCACAATTTCTCCTTTCTTAACTTGTGGTGGGCACCAGAAAGATATACCAGAAGATCTTTTGCAGTAAACCCATCTTCAGTTCTTTTCCCAAGTTTTTGCAGTTGCCCTTGTAACTCTCTGATCTCCCTTCACTCATGTTGTTGATTTCCATGTGGTCTATAATAAGTGGAAATTCCCCAGCATCTTCAGGATATCCTTTGCCCTTTTAGTCACATCAAGCTTTTGAAATGTCATACAAATGAAGGTTGCATGGATGAATCAGCTCTGACTATATATTTTCAATGTCATCTGCATTACATTTTATCTTTTTATGTTGTTCTTTAGTTTTGTGTTACATGGTGAACAGCAGGAAGTTTCACTCACCTTGTATCATTGTTTCCACATTTCTGAGTTATAGATATACAGTAGGACTATTATCTTATGTGAATCTAGCTCTAAAGAATCTAAAAAGGAAGGAAAGAAAAACAAAGTCAAGACAGTGGCAATATCATATCACTTCCTTTCTAATTACAAAATACTATGTTCATGCCATTTCCATGTTCCACATGAAGAAAAAATTTAAAGTTTGCATAATAAAGTGATTTTACACTGCAAAAAAGAGTATATTCTATATGGTTTTATATGTACTAAAACCTGAAGATAAAAGTTTTCTGTATAGTTGGGTTAAAGAGAGTTGCTACTGTTTAGTATGTGTTATTGCCTTTCCAAAGACAAAGAAAATGCAAAAACTAGAACTAAAAAAGGAAAATACTCTAGTACTGTGTCATATTACAATGCATAGCAACATGTATAACTTTTCTGATTAATGCAATTTGTAAATTGACAATTTAAAAACATTTTAAAATAAAATAAAATCCCTCATTTATTTGCTATCATCTCAAAATCTGGATTGTTTTATATGGAATAGGAGTTTTCATTAAAAGACCACCATCAACCATTGTTTTAGAATTTACCTAAAATGTTGCTAGAGGGTACCATATTGCCCTAACCGCCTAGTAATGGGGCTCTATTTCCATAGCCTAATATAGCTCACTGGCAGGAAGTTTTTCCAAATAGTCAGCCTATTTTTTTAAATTATTTATTATTACTAATTATATTCACTTGTATCACAATAGATATTTATTTTCTATCATTGGAGTTTACACTCTTCACATACTTGTCACTAATAAATAATTAAAAAAAAATATCTGTCCTCATAAATAGCCCCCTTGATCATTTGTGTCACTATCTTTCTTGCAGTATGCTTCATAAAAATGCTGAATGCACAGCTGCACCAGAGCTGATTAAAGACAACTTAGTGCCTCACGGTTCTGTGATGTGATCTAGGCCTAAAGTCACAGAAGGGTACTTAGGTGTTGTGACATTGAGCAAACATCCCAATCCCTGACTTTTATGTGCCTAGAAAATCATAGGAACAACACCGCAATTGGCAACGCCTGAGTTTGGTGCCTAGGCTCCCTTTATATTGAGTGGGGAGAGATAGGCACCTTAGACTGCGATTCACAAAAGCCAGAAGACTAGGTGGAGGGAGCCACCTAAACTAGCCAGTGGGAGATGCCAATGAGACAGGTTTATGCTAAGGCTTGCCCCTCTCACAGAGAGAGACAGCTAAGGTGTTTTTTTGCAAAAAGCTGGGGGGGGAAAAAAGAGCTTCCTCATAACTGTAGTGGTTTGGGTGCTCTACTGGGTTCAAGTCCTCCCTCCCTGGATGTTTATGAAGATGCAACACAGCAGACCCTGGACACCTGAGGGAGAGGTTGAAGAGGCTTAAGGGAATGGCCCTCGCTTGTTCCCCATTCACAGGAGTGGTTCCCTTCTATGCTCCAGGAAGAGCTCAGCACAATGGAGGTTTCCCAAGGTGAAGAAGCAGGGGAGAACTCGGTATTTCTGGGTGATAAGAGGGAGGCTGCCAATTTTATGAAGGATATGATGAAATATTTGGGCAGGTTAGTATCCTATAACACTGCTCTACAGCCAAAATGCTTCTGAAATAAATGTAGTCAAACTTTACTAATTCTGGGTCACTGAGAAAGAAAATGATGCTTAAAATTGTTGATTGGCTCTAGTTTTCAAGATATGCTATTGGGTCAGTATATACGACCCTTGACTTGGGAATGGCGGAGGATAAGTGAGTTATAAAGGGAAGGGATCTCAATTTAAACCAGAAATGACTAAAATACATCTTTGACTGGATCTATGAATAAATCTATGACTGGGTTTGGACAGTACTTGCTTTTTAGGCAAAACAATGAATGATGCAATCTGAAGCTGGTATTGCGTCATACATGATATGAATTGCATCATGTTATTCCTAGAAGTCATGGATGATGCAATCATAACGAAGCTTACATCACTCTGCTGAACAAATTGCCCTATATCAGCTCTAGAAATCATACAGTGTCGTGCTCTCTTATTTGTCAGTGTTTGATTTTGCAAAGGGACACATTTCTGTTTAGCCAAAGTGAGCAGAGATGCCTCGTACTTGTGTGAACAGTGCAGATAACTTCTGCTATGTTTGGTGAAGTGACTTTTGCATCACAAAAGCGCAGTATAACCACTATGGTTAAGAAAGCCTATCACCTTTATTTTGGCTGCAAAATTGGAGATCAGGACAAGAGGTGGGCCCCACACATATGCTGCAACACTTGTGCAACAAATCTTCGCCAGTGGTTGAACAGGAAAAGGAAATCTATGCCTTTTGCAGTGCCAATGATTTGGAGAGAGCCAACAGATCATACCAGCAATTGTTACTTCTGCATGGTGCCTCCAGTTGGGAAAGGTGTGTCAAAGAAGAAAAAGTGGACTGTGCATTATCCAAACATTCCATCAGCTATACGCCCAGTACCCCACGGAGAAGGACTGCTGGTTCCTGATGCACCAGAATCATTCTCACTTGAGTCAGATGAGGAAGAGGATGAAACTTCCGGTCCTGAACCATCAATGTCACAGGACCCACATTTTCTCCCATCCTCCTCCTCTGAACCACACCTCATAACACAAGGTGAACTGAATGACCTTGTCAGGGATTTGGAACTACCCAAGAGTAAGGCAGAGCTGTTGGGCTCCAGACTACAGCAGTGGAATCTCCTGGCAGGTGATGTTAGGGTTTCCATGTTCCGTGACCGTCAAAAGGATCTTGTCCCATTCTTCTTCATGGAAGGTGATCTTGTAGCCTGCAACAACATTGATGGTGTGATGGCAGCCCTCAACATCGTTCACGATCCAGATGAGTGGAGACTGTTCATTGATTCATCCAAGACGAGTCTTAAAGCTGTTTTACTGCATAATGGCAATGTTTTGCCATCAATTCCAGTTGGTCATGCAGTCCATATGAAGGAAACCTATGACAACATGAAACAACTTTTGAGGTGCATAAACTATGACCAACATCAGTGGCAGCTTTGTGGCGATTTGAAGGTTGTTGCTCTCTTGCTTGGTCTGCAGACTGGATACACAAAGTACTGCTGTTTTCTCTGCGAATGGGATAGTCGTGCAAGAGATTCCCACTACATCAAGAAAGATTGGCCACTCCGACAGTCATTGGAGCCCGGGAGGAAAAGTGTTCAGCATCCACCACTTGTTGAATCAAGGAAGATTTTGTTACCACCCTTACACATCAAGCTGGGTCTAATGAAGAACTTTGTAAGGCCATTGACAAAACACAAGCAGCTTTCAAGTACCTCCGTGGAAAATTTCCAAGGTTAAGTGAAGCTAAGATAAAGGAAGGTGTCTTTGTTGGTCCTCAGATTCGTGAACTTCTTCGAGATGATGCATTTGACCATGCACTGCATGGCAAGGAAAAGACGGCATGGAAAGCCTTCCAGTTAGTGGCAATACATTTTCTCGGAAACAACAAGGCAGACAACTACAGGTTGTTGGTGGAAAACCTCCTCAAGGCATACAAATGCCTTGGTTGCAACATGTCACTAAAGATACATTTTTTGCACTCTCATCTAGATTTTTTTCCACCGAACTGGGGAGCAGTGAGCGACGAGCACGGCGAGCGATTTCACCAGGACATTGCAACAATGGAGAAACGCTCTCAGGGCAAATGGAGCCCATCAATGCTTGCAGACTATTGCTGGACAGTGACAAGAGATGCTCCATTTAATGAATACAAGAGACAAGCCAAGAAGCGCCGAGTAGACACTGAATAGGACTAAACTATGTACAGAATAGTTTGCCTTTTGTTTCATAATAAATTTTATTTATATAACCCTTTTGCTGATTTTTAAAGTGTTACATAAACAGGGCAGGTGAAATATTATCATGTAAAGCAACCATAAACACATGAAAAGACCTAGGTTTACAATTTATGATTAAAACTCTACTATCTACACAATATACATAGACATAAAATGTAAAAACTTAAATATCTTAGAAACAGTAGCCAGTTGTTTTAATTGTCATATTTGAATTCAGCACATCAAAATACATAATAAATAGCACATTTTATCTCTGAAGCAGACGACTTCTCAAAAATTGTAGACCAGTGTAATCCTAGCTTCAGCTTCAGCTTGAGAGCAAATGCAGCGCCATTACACTTGTCCCTCTTTCCCCCCTCCCTCTCTTCTGATCAGCAGTTCAAAAATGGAGGACAAATATAGAAAAAAAAATGCAAATTGGCAACTTACAGTGCTTGCATGTAGTATCACTTTTGTTTTGGTTTGGTTTTGGCCTATAAAACTAGCTGTGGCTTCAGCGTGGGTAGATGCAGCCCCATTACGGTTGTCCATCCCCACCATCCCTCTCAGTTCCAGCCCCCACAGTTCAAAATGGCAGACAAGCAGAGAGAAAAAAGGCAAAGCTGCACTTTACAGTGGCTGAATGCAGTAGCTTTCTAATGAAAACATATTCATATAAAAGGTAAAAGACTTGTGGCCATATCGTAGCCAAAATATCAATTGCCATAAAGCTATGCTTAAAGGCACTCATTACCATCCCAAACGATCTGGATGTTAAGACACCATGACACTAGTACAGCAGCTGGCTTATTGCTGATCTGATGTTTGTCCATTCCTGGAAAGTAATAAAGATAATTTTTCACTCAGGCAAAATTCTAGGTAGTCTGAGATTCCTTGATAGGGCAAGCTTCCCTCAGCTGCTATTGTAACTTTAAATCCCTGTCCAGTCACTTATCAGTTCATCTCTCCCAAAATGCAGAAAGATTTCCTGTCTCATCCCCAAAGCCTGAAATAACTGGTCTTTCTTCCATTTTGGTAGCAAAATATCTTGCAAGTTGCAGCTGCCTGAAAGGGCTCAACATAATCACTGATGCTATATTTTCTAGTAACTCCCCACTCTTTTTTTTTTTGATATTTGGAAGGTAAAACTAACTCAATATTTTATTTCTTGGGATAACTCCTTGAGAAAAGTTCACAATAGGGAGAAGTCTGGTGTCAGAACAGAATGAAAAAGCCAAGGCAGTAGCATTCTTTTGAGATAAAAATTGTTATTTTTCACTTGCATCTCTGTAGACCAAGAATACAATTGTATGAAATCAAGGGCACTCTCCATTTCTTTTTTCAATCTGTCTAGCAGGAACAAGTGCAACAGAATTTGACTCATTAAGAGATAACCTGTGAATTAGGAGACCACTCAGTGTTAGTAACAGGATTCAGAATTTGATGGCATCGTGACAGAGGAGCAGGGATGACTTGATAATGGAAGTGCAGAAGGAGGGCTCCAGAGGGACAGAAAAAGACAAGGAGTTGGAGGAGAAGTGAAGGAAGGAGGAGGAGAAGCAGAAGATGGAGAACAAGGAGGCAGAGTAGGATCAAAGGAAAGAGGAGAAGGAGCTGTTTTCAGGTATCTCCACCATGATTGTGTGATTAGGGAGTGAGACATGGAGTTTCATAAGGACATGTTGGAGAGATCGTTCAAGGCCATGAGCCACGGGGGCAAACCACTTTGGAATCAGGAGCCATATGAAACCACCACAATGTTATAATCTATTATAAAATATGCAGAATAATTTGTTGGGCCAGCCAAAGAGCCCTGGATCACCACCACACCATCAGCATCAGCTTCACTACTCCTGATCCAATATGCCGGAAAGGTAACTGATACACTAATGATTTTTAAAGTCCTTATACGTGACACTGAGATGTCTGCACATACTTTCAGCAAGTTGTGGCAACTCATATGGCCACTTTTTTAGCATCAAGGACTTGCAATAAAGTGTGTATAAAAATCACATTTGAATGCGAGTCAACAGCTTCTACATGCCATGTAACAGGCCAAATGAGCCATGAAATCACATTATTCAGCTCTATGGTGCTCATCGTGCAGCGCAAATATGCAAGCGCAAATGGCATCCCTTATAGCCTTTTCTGTCGCAGATCCTAAAGCAGTAACAGGTTCGTTTGGAGTTTTCTGCAGGTGTACTCCGAATCAGCAATCCAGTCCATCCCAAAGTACAATCCCTTAAGCTCACAAACATTGTGAAGCACCCAATATGCCTGGTGTTAAAGACACTGCAGTCCAAATGAGTCAGTAAGTAGAGTTGCCTGGCCTTTAGGTGGCCAAAGGCACATCCCATCGCCATCCTGCACTTGCTGAGTGTGCAGTTAAATTGCCTCTTGTCCTGTTGGCGCACATTAGGATAAGGTTGCATCAACCAGAGCAGCAGTAGCATTCTGGGTCATCTAAAATCACAGTTGGACTGGACACACCATTGATGAGTGTGTTAGAGAGGAACAACGTTACCAGCTTGCCCATGTTGAAGCAGGTCAGATTTATGGTACACCCTAGCATCATGCACCTATCCACTGCATCCAAAGTAGGTGTCCATAAATATGCCAGAGTGGTGCACAAGACCTTACATAATGATGGAACTCTATCCTTTCCTTTAGTATAGTTGCTTGCTTGAAATGGGGGGTGGGGAGGGAGACACATATGATTTGTATATGTGCCTGCGATTAGATGTGCACCCACACCAGCCTTGATAAGGTTAACGAAGGCATGAGAGACCAATTAGGTTACTTGGTGTCACCTATAAGTGGGGTTAATCCAGAGTGAAGCCCAGCTGGGAAGGGCTGAGAGAACACAATAAAGCCAGGAGGCTGAAAGCAGAAGTGGAGCTGGGCTGGGGGCTAAAGGCCAGCTGGGGGAGCTGGCTGAGGGAGGGAGAGAGAAGGAGGTGCTGGGTTAGCAGGGTACCTGAGCTTCTCTGGCTGAGCTACACTTTGTGGGGAAATAGAAGATATAATGGACAATACTGAAAACAATGAAGGAGATAACAGAGAGGAAGACTGGTCACAGGTTAGGAAAAAGAAAAGGGTGGACATGCCAGAGCTAGAAGAAGAAACAACAGGCAGAAAGAAAGGAAAGAGTGAAGATAAATATCCAGCTGATATATTGATGAAATCACTAGTCAAGGATGTGTAGTTGGTGTATATAAACCTTCACTACTGGCAATGGATTAAAAAAAGTGCTGGAGACATAGTAAGAGCTAGAAAGCTACAACAAAGAGATCTATTAATTGAATGTAAAAGCAAGGAACAAATAATGAAACTATTAAAGATTAAATTGCTAGGAAAACTGAAAGAAGTTGCCAACTGCCTAAGTATCTGATAGAGACAAGAAGAGTTGTATACAGGGGCCTATTGAAATGACTGAAAACAAAGTAAAGCAAGGCATAAGGGATAATAAGGTACTATATGCTAAGTGGCTAATTAGCAAGAGAAGAGGGGAAAGAAAGCTGTTAACAGCTGTGCTAGTAAGGAGACACCCTTCTGTATAGGGTCACAATCGGATACCAATTTTTTTTGACAAAATCATATATCACACCCGCAATGAGGTGCTACAGATGCCAAAGGTTTGGACACGTGGCAACTATATGTAAAGGGAAAAGTAGATGCAGTAAATGTGGAGGGGAGCACTCCTCTGGTAATTGTGTGGAAGGAACGTAATTAAAGTGTAGCAACTCTGGAAAGCACATTGCAGCATACAGAGGTTGTATAGCAGCAAAGCAAACAACTGAGATACAAAAAACAAAAGTTACAAATAACATATCATATGTGGAAGCTACTAGGAGGCATCTAAGACCAAAATGGGAATGAAGAAAGGAAACGCAGAAAGGAGAAGGAGAAGCACACAACAGAATGAATCAAAGGATATAACGAGGGAAAATGAGGGATACAGGGAAAATAGGAGAAGACATATGTACAGACAAAGAGACGTTCACAGCTTTTATGACTGAAGTAATAAACTGCCCCTCACAGATAGGAAAAAATCAGAAAATGAAAACTATAGTTAAAAGCAGCAGAAAAGTACCTATGAGTTAGTAACTTATCAGTGGAATGATTCCATGCTTTTTTAAGTGAAGGAAATACTGATGTATACATAGAATGGTACTATTTACTCAGTAGCACATGGAAAGGGACTAAAGAGAAATATCCTTGATAAGGATATTGAACCTGATATCATCTGTATACAAGAAACATGGTTAATAGGGAAACTAGATTTCAAATCTCAGGATATGGCATCTAAAAGCAAGACAAAGATATAGGATGGGGAGGCTGAGTTTGTACATTCATTAAGGAAAACCTAAATTATCTTGAAATTGAAGAAACTAAATATAGGGTATAATGCTACTGAGATTCCAATGTGAAATAAATCTTCGACATTCAGAACATATAATGTATACAACCCCTCTGGAAAACTGGAGATTAAGGATTTGACAGCGATAGTTGAAGATGCAACAGGTCCATATATTATATGTGGACACCTAAACAGCCATGACAGATTGTGGGGAAGCAGAAAAAATGATAAGAACAGCAAATGTTTAGAACAATTCACTGATGAAAATAATTTAGTAATGCTGAATGATGATTCACCCACCCTAATTTTAATATAGCCAATGAATATCTCTTCTATTTAGACCTGGGAATTGTGTAAAATAGTATAGCAAATACATGGAGCTGGGAAGTCGAGAAAGAGGAGGGAATGGGAAGTGATCACCTCCCTGTACTTATAGTATATCAAAGTAAAGGCAATATGGAGGATGGCCCACTACTTGGAATATTAAAAAAAAAAAAGGGAGCTATTTAAAATGAATGAGTGATGACATTGAGGAGTTTGGTAGCAAAATATCTAAGGGAATCATGATGGCAACAAAGTTAACTATGCATCAGATATAAAGTCACCCTAGCAGTAGAAACCATGAATAAGGAATATAGAACAGCAGTTAAAGAAAAGAATAGGGAATATAAAAAAGCAACAACAAATACAATGAATAGTGAGGACTTGATGAAATATAAAAGAAACAAGGTAATTGCACAAAGGGCTATTAAAAGGGGGGGGGAACTGGAGAAAGTACTGTGGGAAAATAAAAATACTAAAACGCCGGAGGTATATAGACAGACTAGGACAATGAACGGAATATGGAGCGAGTGTAATTCTATGCCAGGCCTCATTGTAGAAGGCCAACATTTAAAAAGCTCTAATGAAGAAAAAATGGAAGACCTACCAGAAATATTCTACAGTGTTAATAGTGGTGACAATCAGAGTACAGAAGTTTATGTGAGGGGGAAAAAAACTTAAAGAGAAGCATGAGAACTAGAAGAGGTGAGAGGAAGATGAGGGTATGATATTAAATGAAAACTTCTATATGAGGGAACTTCCAAATGCTATGGCTAAAAGCAAAAATTCTGCATCAGGCAAGGATGGCATATGTAATGAAATGCTAAAACACCTGGATGAACAATGTCTGAAAATACTGCTAAAACTGTACAACAGTATGTGGGAAAGATGTGAGTAGAAACACCCAGCTGTCACCCCACATAAGCTGAGAACAAGACCTGGGGAATAGAACCCAGTTTTATAGAGCCTAAGGCAGCTGATAGCCCCACACTGCCACCAGAAGGTCCTGTAATATGCAAACTGGGAGCAGTGTGGAGAGTATGCACCACAGGAAGTACTGCCCAAGAGACCCAAAACGACAGTACCCTGCAACCTTCTGATTGGCCAAGTGCCACCTACTTAACCCCAGGAGATGGCCCAGGAAGTTGTTTGAGTAGCTACACAGTTTTTGGCTTGCTGCAATGCCAGGCTTTGCCTTGTTTCCTGATCTCTGACTCCAACCTGACACTGACCCTGATTCCTGCTTCTTGAGTCGAACCTGGTACTACCTCTGGTCTTTCACCCCAGCCTGACTCTTGTTTATAGGACCAGACCTTGCAATTCCTCCGACTCCTGCCTGATGACTCCTGTCCCTGGTGAACAGACTTTAGCCCAGCTGTGACTGCTAGGCAAGACTGCCTATGCCCCAGTCCCTTATGCATGGTATGTACAGGCCAATATTCCTTACATCATGTTTGGGTAAAGTCATGGAAAATCTGGTGATTGAAAAAATAACATGTCTAGATTGAAATGGACTTAGAATACACTTTGCACATTGTCTCTGGAAGGGAACAAGTACAGCTGGTCATATAGTAAGAGTAGTGATAGCATAAAACATGAGAAATAAAGAATCAGTGGTAGTAACTTTCCTAGATACTGAAAGAAGTATACAATATGTTACAGAGAGAGGGCTTATTGCATGGAATAGCATCAATGGGCATAAAAGGCAGAATGTATAGCTGGATAAAGGATTTCTTAAGTAAAAGAACTTTCCAGGTCAGAGTAGGGAAAGCCTACACTGCCATATATCCAATCACAAATGACACTCCATAGTGCTGTCAACCCCACCCACCTTATTCAATGTAATGATAATGTCCCAGAAAGTTGAGTGAAGAAATAGGCATTTCCTTGTTTGCAGATGGCTATGCTATATGGGCTGAGAACAGGAAATAGCTGAGAAGCAAATTCATGAAGTACTTAGGGAAAGCGTGGAATGGGGAAATGTGGGGCTTTAGATCTTCAATTGTCAAAACTAAAGAAATGATATTCACTAAAAGGAAAATTAAAAGAGATTGTAAACTGTCTCTTTAGGACAGCAAATAGGTAAGGTTAAAAGCTACTAATTCCTGGCTGTGATGTTTGATAGCAAGCTAACATGGAAGGATCACATTGAAAATATTGTAGATAAATGTAAAGGTAAAATGGATCTACTTAAAAGTATTTCTGGAACCACCCATTATGCCCTCCATGTGGTGTCTTCATCATAATCCCTTTGTGTGTAACGTAGGTAGCTCCTGGTGAAATGCCTGTGGCGTTAAGAATGAAATTAGTGGACTTAACCTTTTTGGACAAAACTCATAAGAAACAGGGAAGATGGAAACGCTAAACAAATATATGAAGAATGCTGGGAATTTAGTGGTCAGCATGGCTGGAAAAAAACAAAAATGCCTCATGTTAATAGGATTAAAATAGGGACAAAGGAATTAGCATATTCTGCCATGGAAAAATGCATGATAGGTATAAAATCACCCCTTAATATAAATGTGGAACTAAACAATGAAATTAAAAGGGGAAAAGGAGAGCTAAATGTATTAAACAGAGCAAAATTGATTTACATGTGATAAATGGGGTAAGAATTGTCAAATATTTACAGATGGGTCTAGAGATGAGTGGGGACAACATTCTGTATCCCAATACTTGGAATAAAGAAATCAATTAGACTATCCATTTTTATAGCCATTCTGATGGCTGAGCTAGCCAGGATGATGCTGGCATTGTAGTGGATACTGGATGTGTGACCTACATCAGTTGTCATCTTGTCAGATTCATTATCAGGACTACTGGCAATAACATTGGAATTCAGAAAGCAGAAACTATATAGTTAATGAAAGATTGTTACTAACAACAGAATTGGCACCGATGGAAGGAAACATTAAAATAGCATGTTGGGATAGCAGGAAATAAGGTGGCAGACAAAATAGCAAAAAATGGTGTACAAAGTGAAAAAACTATAGAGATTCTCCTAAGTAAACCGGAGTTTAAAAACCTAATTAAAATGAACTAAGAGAGGAATAGCAGGAAGTATGGACAAAAGAAACAAAGGGGAAAAGACTTCATGACGTATCCCCTAGAATAAAAAAAATGCTGACATACTACAAGAACCTCAGAGAAAGAGTGAGGTACTGGACACTATGGCTTAAATAGTAACTTGTCTTTAATTAATAAGCACAAAGATGGGCTGGGTGAGACATGCAAGGTCAAAGAAATGGTTGATCACATCCTCTGGGAATGTAAAGAGTGAAACACTGAGAGGGGAATTTTGTATGACAAACTCAGTCACCTAAAAATGACAATGTTTACACAAAAGTACCTGCTAAGAGCATCAGGAAAGTGAGACACCATTAAGGAAGCAATAATACTGTGACATTCTATACCTTGGGGGAGCGTCCTGGAACCCCCATATTCCTCATTTTTATATATGATTGTGAGGTATCAGGGGATACCTTGTAAGGTATCAGGGGAAAGGTTATGATCTGATGAAAGTCATTTCTCTATCCATATATGTATATCTTTAATGCATATGAAGTTATGAGAATTGTGTTGTATGGTTGTCACTAAAACATGCTGTAAGTTGGGGAATCAGCCAGATATTCACTCCCCAGAGGCAACAGCAAGGAAAGTAAACAATGCCTAGGCGGGGTGTGAAACAACCCATCAACAGCCATTGTCCAGCAAGGGAGCTACAATTCAATGACTCACCTTCATGAGGCCACACCAGGGGAATTGCTCAACCTTGCCTGGAGACTCAGCAATGCCCACCCAGACATGCCTGGACTTGTGTTTTCCAAGCACACAGACTGCAGGTATAAAGCAGACACAGTGGCTGCATGCAGGGCCTCTCTACTTCACCCACCTACACTACAAGCAACAAGAACATTCTGAAGACTCCAGCTGAGGGAACTGGCCCAGATTTCAAGGGTGAAATCTGTATACTATGGACTGCAATATCCAGTGCGGTGAGGAGTGCTTAATCTAGATGTTGCCCAGTCTAATAGGGTTGAGAGTTTAGACTGCGTGCTTATATTTTCTTTTCTTTTGGTAACTAATTCTGACTTTTTTTGCCTATCACTTAATATCACTTAAAATCTATATTGTGTAGTTAATAAACTTCTTTTACTGTTTATATTTACCAGTGAGTTTGTATGAAGTGTGTGGCAAATCTGCTCAGGGTTTTGCAAAGGCTGGTGTATATCCACTTTCCATTGATGAAGTGGTGAACCAATTAATAAATCTGCATTGCTTGTCTTGAGCAGTGCAAGACTGTATATTCCTGAGGTACAGTGCTGGGATCTGGGGGGATTTGGCTCTGGTGCCTTTCTCTGTGTGATTCATGAGTGGCTCTGGGAGCATTAATGCAATCTAGCTGGGTGTGTGGGGCTCCACATGCTGTTGTGCTGAGTGATCACCGCACCTGGAGGGGTTTGCTGCTGGTCACTAGCAAGGCACTGTGAGAGACAGCCCAGGCTGGAGAGAGTTCAGGGGGCATTGTAGTCCCAAAGTCCCAGGCTGGACCCTGGGGATCCCGCCACAAATACATTTTAAAAAAAATACTGGGAAAAGAGCAAGACTGTATCTATATATCATGAATTCCAGCATCTAGCTGTTATAAGGTAAATAGTAGTGTTCCCCAGGGTCTGTACTGGGACCCACTATTCAACATATTCAAAATAAGTGATCTGGAAAAAGGGGTAAACAGCGAGGTGGCAAAATTTGCAGATGATACAAAACTACTCAAGATAGTTAACTCTTCGCAGTCTGCTTTGGACTTACAAAGGGATCTCACAAAACTGGTTGACTGGCCAAAACAAAGTGGCAGATGAAATTCAATGTTGATAAATGTAATGTAATGGAAAACATAATCCCAACTATACATATAATATGTTGGTCTAAATTAGCTGTTACCACTCGAGAAAGAGATCTTGGAGTCATTGTGGATAGTTCTCTGAAAACATCCACTCAATGTGCAGTGGCAGTCAAAAATGCTAACTGAATGTTGGGAATCATTAAGAAAGGGATAGATAATAAGACAGAAAATATCATATTGCCTCTATAAATCCATGGTACGCCCACATCTTGAATACCGTGTGCAGATGTGGTCGCCCCATCTCAAAAAAGATATATTGGAATTGGAAAATGTTCAGAAAAGGGCAACAAAAATTATTAGGGGTATGGAACAGCTGCCATATGAGAAGATTAATAAGGGACTTTTCAGCTTGGAACAGAGATGACTAAGGGGTATATGATAGAGTTCTATAAAATCATGACTGGTGTGGAGAAAGTAAGTAAAAAAGTGTTATTTACTCCTTCTCATAACACGAGAACTAGCGGTCACCAAATGAAATTAATAGGCAGCAGGTTTAAAACAAACAAAAGGAAGTATTTCTTCACACAACGCAAGTCAAGCTGTGGAACTCCTTGCCCGAGGAAGTTGCGAAGGCTAAGATTATAACAGGGTTCAAAAAAGAACTAGATACATTCATGGAGGATAGGTCCATCAATAGCTATTGGCAGGGATGGTGTCCCTAGTCCAGGAGCGCCGCCAGCTTTTCCACCGCCCTAGGCGGCGGAAGGTCCCGCCCCGAAATGCTGCCCCCCCACAGAGGCGGCGGAAGGTCCCACCGTGGAAATACCGCCGCGGTCGCCGCCCCCCAAATCGTAGCGCCCTAGGCGACTGCCTAGGTCGCCTAATGGGTTGCGCCGGCCCTGCCCTAGCCTCTGTTTGCCAGAAGCTGGGAATGAGCAACAGGGAATGGATCACTTGATTACCTGCTCTGTTCCTTCCCTCTGAAGCACCTGGCATTGGCCACTGTTGGAAGACAGAATACTGGGCTAGATGGACCTTTGGTCTGACCCAGTATGGCCGTTCTTATAGACTCAGACTGTGACTCTGCTACACCATAAAGAAGGAGAAAATTGCAGGGGAAGGAGGCTGTAGTCATTCCCTGGGATGAGGGAGACCTTCAGGGACAAGGAGGAAGTCCTGGTGGAGAGTAAGCCCTGAGATCCTGCCCTGGAGTAAGTCTAGCAAGAAACTATCGGGGTGATGTAACCATGGGGCGTAGACTAGGCTCATGTGGTAAGCTCAGAAATAGGCAAGGGAAAAGAGAGAGAAGCTGGGTAGGAAGGAGCCTTAAGAAACAGCAACAGGGACAGGACATAGCAGACTTTTATGGCTGGTTATAGAATCCATGGGCCAGAACTCAGTACAGCGGGTGGGCCTGGGTTCCCCTGGTACAGTGGCACAGAGCCCAAATTGGGGCTCAACCCCATCTGGAGAAGGCATTTGGACAGTGGTCCTGTTGAACTTCATACCCCCAGAAGGGGTAGACTAAATAGGGACCTGTTGGAGGGCCAAGTTACCAGGAGAGAGACTATCCCAGAGTGATCAGAAAGCATAAGGGAGCACCCAGTACTGTGAGAGCTACTTACCCGCTCGTATCTAGATCTGGGAACACTAGGGGGCACCCCATTACAGTGTCCCATCAATCATACTTGCACAGTTTGGGAAGCTGATGCATACAAGCCCTGAAGTTATTTAATTAATATTTCTAATTCCAGCCAGCCTGGCAGACAGCACAGCATGAATTGCCTTGCAAATCTCAATGACCCATATATAGATTTCCCCCCCCCCAACCCCAAACTGATTGCCAACAGCTTTATAGCAGGCTGGGGTTACCAGCCTCCATAGGATGATAGCGGCATGCTTCTGGTATGCATTGGGTCTCTCATCTGCCTGCTCTGCTTATAAGGGCCAGGGCAAAGTCCTCACACTGCTCCAGGAATGTGCGTGTCTTCATGTGACATTCTGGACCCAATACTGCTCATCTCATGTTTCCAGTACAATGTTATCCCACTAGCATGTTTCTGTGTTCCTGGTCCAGAAGGGGTAATCTAAAACCAGCATCCGTTCAGTCCACAGCTTCATGTCCACACAGTCCCATTCAGTTGCTGTGCTACTCCATCCCAACAGCAAGCCCCTGCCTCCATCCTCCTCCTCCCCAAAACAGCCTCTGAAGCCCCTCCCAACATCTCCTGGAGCAGCTTGTGCAGAGGCATGAAAGAAACACTGCCTCCCTAAAAAGCAGCAGCTCTTGGTAATGAGGAAGAGCAGGATCCAAATACCTTCAACATGTAACAGCATACCAGTGTCCCAGCTGGGACAGGAAACCAATGTCATGAGCCTAAACCATTTCTTCCCACAGTCCCCGGAGTGAACAGACACGTTGCTGCATAACACCTGCGAATGTGAGCACAGAGTGACGCAGTGAGTTGTGGCACTATGAATCTCCGAATACAAGCCCAGATGTTTGCATTGCTTCTCACAGCCACATACTGTTCCAGTACAGGTGCAGGGCCATATGCTAACATGGACAATTTGATCATGCAGTAATGGGATAGGCTACCATGCGTTGACAAGTATGTGATTATTACCCCATGGTTTGTGTGGAGTGTAGACAAGGCCTTAGTGAACTTGATCCCTCCTGGCGCTGTACTCTGGTTGTAAAACATGAAGGAGATACACTTAATTGAAGTAATCAGAGCCAAACTGGGATTAACTCTGAGTAAATATATCCTGAGGTGGCTGCTAGCAGTAAACCTGACTGCAACTTCTTAGTGGGGATGTTGTTGCTCTTCTTTTCACTTTGTTCAGGGACCAATAAGTTGAAAATAGGGAACGCATAACAACCTAAGAAACAAGGTAAACAATGACTACGTTAACGGAGTTACCAAAGGGGAGCTAGGAGTGACTAAGCAGAAATAGAACAAGGTTTTATGGCTTTGCAAACTGAAGGTTCTCTTGTTTTGTTTCAACTGTTAGCAAAATCCTATGCTGGCATAAATGGGCATAGCTCCATTGATTTCATTGGAGTATCATTCACTTATATGAGCAGAGAATTGGGTCTTGTATCTGTCCCAGTTTTCATAATGGTGTACTGAACATTTTATTTAGTTACTTGAACATGCTATTAGAAATCAAACTAGGGAAAAAATAAAAAGCCCCCCTTAATTTTGATAAGTTATGAAACATTCAACACAATTGATTTAGTTGGGGATTGGTCCTGCTGTCAGCAGGGGTTGGACTAGATGACATCCTGAGGTCCCTTCCAACCCTGATATTCCGTGATTCTATGAACCAAAGATGTCTTGCATATAGGAATTGTCATACAGGATCAGACCAGTTGTTCATAAAGGGCCTGATCTAAAGTCCATTGTAAAGCATCACATTGATTTCAAATGGGCCACTCTGATTACTACAAAAGTGATTTTTCCTCCTGCTGATAATAACCCACTTTAATTGAATTGTCTCATTAGAATTGGTAAGGCAACCTCCATATTTTCATGTACTATGTATATATATCTTCCTACTGTATTTTCCACTCCATGCATCTGATGAAGTGGGTTTTAGCCCATGAAAGCTTATGCCCAAATTAATTTGTTAGTCTCTAAGGTGCCACAAGTCTTCCTCCTTGTTTTTGTTGATACAGACTAACACGGCTACCCCTCTGAAAATTGACTTCATTGACTTCCAGGGACTTTGAATCAGGCTCCTACTCCAGTATCCAGTCTCTGACAGTGGCTGGTACCAGATGCTTCAGAGGAAGCTGCAAAGAAATCCAGTAGTTGACAATTAGGTAATACCCTGGCCATAGGAGGAGTTCTTTCCTGTCCCAAGTTAGTTAGTATTTGGCTTCTGTTCTATTCTATATAGGTTCACATACTATGCTAGTCATTGTAGTTTCTGAGTGCCTTCCTTACAACACAGGAAGAATTGTGTGTCAAGTGGAGGGTTTTGTTTTGGAAAGTTTTCACTTTTTGTGGGTGTCATTAATATGTATGCGCTGTGCTGTGCCTCTGTTAATGAAGGCAGGCCGAAGAAGCGTTCCTTGCACTTGGAGTAGACGGTGGTGACAATGAGCGCTGCATGTTAATTGTATTTTTTTTAAAAGGTATTTCCTTTTATCATTTTTAAAAGTATTGTCTTTCAGGGTCATTATTTGGGAAAGGATAAATAGGACCACCCCATTGACTCATCTCTATAACATTCATTACTCTACACAGCTAATCTATCATCACTAGACTAAGCAGTCCTACTCTTTTTAGCCTTTCTTCCATGAGAGCCTCTCCATGTCCTCAAACACGTTTATTGCCTGTACAATTTTTTTATGTATGTAATTATTCTACCTAGCAGAAACATTCTGTATTTTTTGTTAATATTTGTAGGGGAAGTGTATTTTGCTACTTTTTAAAAAAATCCTTAATAAAAATAAAAATAAAAATTACACTAATAAGTATTTAATGAGAAAGTTTGGTCCAAGCACTGTATATGCTAGCCGTTCTTAAATCACTATGGAAGAGTTTTTGGATTGCAGGTTTTCTGTTCAATTTAAGCTGGTGAGCAACCAAGTTATAATCAACATTAATAAAGCATGCAGGCTAAAACAGTAAAAATAATGTTGAAGCAAAATAGCTCATGTCAACTGAAATACGGAGATTGATTCCCAGGTGGCTCGTAAGGGAAAGGAAAATTGCCATAATGAAAAGAGAGATTGAGTCCAACCTTGTAGCCTTTAATTGGGCAAACCTTCCCTTGAAATCATGCCCTGCCATTTGCGTAAATGTTGACCGGGATTTGGTGTGGCAGCACCAACGCCAACTTTCTTCTTTCTGGGTGGTGCTCCACCCATGCTCCACCCTGAGGCTCTGCTCCTTCCCTTAAGGCTCTACCCCTGTTCCGCCTCTTCCTGCCCTCACTCCAACCCTCCCCTGAGTGCACCTCGCCTCACTCCACCTCTTCCCCCCCCACGCTCTGTCCTCTTCCTCCTGCCCCACCGCCGAACACCTGATAGGTGGGTGGCCTGTGGATGATGGTGGGAGTCAGCACCCATGGTGTGGGATATCTTGGGAGACCTTGGTTAGTTGTTTCTAATGGCAAGGAACCTCAAAACTCACAATTCCTTTAATGCTAGGTGTGTGTGCGCTCCCACAAGTTGTCTTAATTTGGGAAAATAGTGGGGAAATTATTGAGGGGCCACATTCTGATATCTTTACTCAGTGTGAGTGTCAATTTCCTCTACATGTAGTCCCATGCACTTGGACTATTCATGGAGTAAGGTAATATTCAATATGAGCAAGGGTAACAGAAACTTGCCCTGAGTTAATAAAGAAATTAAATTCCCCATATTTACACCCACTTTAAATTTTCTTTGTATGAACATTAATGCAGGTGTCTTTTTGTTAATTTTCAGAGGGCAGCTGGCCCTGAAAACCCCTTGCTCCTCAGGACTGCCTGGCACCATGCTATCATTCCCATTCTCATCATTTCTCTGAGAAGAGCATGCACCATCCACAAATGGGCGCTCCTCCTCAGAGACATGTTTGTACAAGATATGTATCATCCACTGCTGCCTCTTGTTCACTCTCTGTGCTGCAGACCATCAAAAGCAGATACACAAATAGAACACTATTTAATGAACACAGCAAGGAGGCAGCCTTGTTGAAATATTTCCAGGCCTAATATGGAGCTCCAATTGTGCCTGTCCCACAAGGACCATGCACGTTCATCCATGCCCCAATTACCAATTTGTCTGTGGCTATGACTTTGGTGAATGGTGACAAGTGAAAGTAGTGAGCAAATGATTCAATAACATACTTGGCGGTTGAACAGAGATGTTTCAGATAGGGCATGCTGCCTAACCGCAGCACAATGGGGATAGATTGGGTTCCCAAAACTCGAGGCCACACTCCCGACTCTTATGCAGTTAATTGAGATGGATAAAGTTATGTGATTTCATCCTTTGCAACTAGGGTGACACAAAAAATCATACCCAGAGACAACTGAATAAGCCAGGCAAAGGCCTGGTTCCAACCTTTGCAGCAGGAATGTCCATGCACAGGTTTACAGTGTCTGAGTATGAGAACATTCATTGTGAATCTCATCCCATCCTACGACATTGCCATTTTCTCAGTGTTGTAGCAGTGGAGTCTCCGTCAAAGCCACACAAGTCATCCAGAGAGGAAAAAGTTTAAAATGTCCTAAATATTCCCAAATCCTACCAGCCTAGCAATTCCGAACTCCCTAAACTGGTTCCATGCTCAACCTGGGTGAATTAAAAGTTCAGCGACTTACTTATAGTTAGTTACAATCATCCAGTCAAGAATGGGAATAATGTGACTCATCACAACAAGGTAACAATTAGAGATGATTGAACATTTCAGAATTCTGAAATTTCAATAAAATTTCAATAAAAAGGATTATCTTTTTCAGAAAACCATTCATGAAAGTTTCATTCCTTCCATTGACCAGCTATAGAGCTGCTTAAAATTCTCTGAATTTTGAAATTTTGAAGTTCTCTGAATTGCTGAAAAATGTTGTCAAAGAAATGGATGAGGGTTTTTTTACAAAAAATGTTTGTGAAATTTTTTTCAATTTTTCAGTTATCTCTAGTAATGATGAGTAGTGAAAACAGGTAAACAACCAGATCCTGCAGGAGGTGTTCAGGGAACAATTATGAAGGTGGAAAAAAATCACTATCAGTTTGCAAACTATTTGAAGACAAAAACAACGAGTAGTCCTTGTGGCACCTTAGAGACTAACACATTTATTTGGGCATAAGCTTTTGTGGGCTATAACCCACTTCATCAGATGCATGGAGTGGAAAATACAGTAGGCAGGTATAAATATACAGCACATAAAAAGATGGGAGTTGCCTTATCAAATGGGGGATCAGTGCTAAGGAGGCCAATTCAATTATGGTGGATGTCGCCTATTCCCAACAGTTGACAAGAAGGGGTGAATATCAACAAAGGGAAAATTACTTTTTGTAGTGCTAACAACGCCAATTCAGTCATGGTGGATGTGGCCCATTCCCAACAGTTGACAAGAAGGTGTGAGTAGAAACATGAACTATGTAATTATGCCAGACATCTGGTCTAATTACATAACAAGGCAACTAGTATGTTTTGCTTGGATGTATCAGGGTTTTTTTTTAAAGAACAATTGAGATAAGTATGACTTTAACAGCTGTATTATTTTTAAATAGCACTATCGTGGGTAAATATTACTTACAACAAATCTGCCTAAAACAATAGACTTATTAAAAACAAACCTTTTGTGTGCATTAAACCAGGCATCCGATATATAGCACAGCAAAGTCCTTTTATGCCTGATAAAGGGATAAACAGGTTTTTAAATAACTAGAACTGCATTGAACTTTGACAAACAAGCCCCTTAAAGCTTGTAAGTTTTATTGCCATTTTCCAGGTAGGCTCATAAGGAAGAGCTAGGCCTTAAAATGACGGAAATTGTCCCAGCCCACTGGAGGGTAATTCAGAAAGGTTTAAGTACAGGAGCCAACGCAGCAGCTGTGCTGTAGGATACCATTCAGGACTGAACCGCTGAGTCTCGATTTTGTTTGAAATGTGAAGAGTTAATTTTTTTAACTGTGCAATGTGAGAGAAGTGCCGGTTAGAACTAACAGAGAGAAGTGCTTGTCAGGACTGATGCCTGATAAAAAGAGGACGGGAGAAGTGAACATCAAAGAGAAGTACTTTAAAAAAACCTGGGAAGGGAGCGGCATTAGGCTACTAAATCTGGATATTTGCGCTGGCTTGGGGCTAGATTGTGGTTCTCTGTTAAACCATATTAGGGTGACCCGGGGTCCCGATTTTATAGGGACAGTCCTGATTTTGGGGCTTTTTCTTATATAGGTGCCTATTACTCCCTACACCCGTCCTGATTTTTTACACTTTCTAGCTGGTCACCCTAAACTATATGTAAGGAGTAGTGCCACCCCAGAGCAGCATAGGAAGGAAATCTTCTCCTTGCTTCCCATTCCTCTGGGAGGGGAGGAGATGGTTGTAATTTTCTGATAGGCTATACCAGCAGCTTGTTCAACTCAGCTGGCCAGTGTTTTGAGGGACTGAGTTTAGGCTCCACCCACTCCCTACCCCTCTCATCTGGGGGGATGTAGGGGGATGTACAGCATCCACGTACTCCTGTACACCCAGTGCCAAAGTCCAGGAGACCCACATAGGGGCATAAGTGGGTGGAGGGCCTTTATACCCCTGTGTTTATTTGTAGTCCAGGATGCAATCTAGTCCTCTACCATAATATCTGAGTACCTCCCAGTCTTCAATGTATTTATCCTGTGAGGTAGGGAACCACTATTATACTGTATAGATGGGGAACTGAGGCACAGATAGACTAACTGACTTGCCCAGGGTAACACAGGAAGTCTGTGGTGGAGCTGAGAATTGAATGCAGGTCTCCAACTGCAGTAAAGATTGTGGGGTGTGCAAGCACACATGCATCCTTTTCTAGAAAAGGATCTGAAAGACTAAGAAGAGAGAAGACAAACCAGTTTCTAAAAAAACATTTAATAACTTTTCTTGGCAAATTTCATTTTTGTTTCATTATGTGATCTGAAAGGAGCCAGTCAGAAAGAGATGATAAAGTGCAAAATCCATTGCAGTTTTTTATTTTAATTTGTGATGTAATTAATCTATCTGGGATCACCCAGAGTAAAGTAAAACTACTCTTTCAAATGTTCTGATTTCCTTAGAGATCTCTTTTGTGTTCCTATGGAGCTGAGAGTAGTCAGTGAAAGCAAATACTTTCAAAAATAGAAGAAACTCTTTGATCCAGGTCTTGTTATTGAGCACTGCCAGTCTGCTTGGATTTTACAAAAGAGAGAAAACCATGATCCCTGCCCCCACCGAGCTTATTATCTAAATTATAGAAACAGAATAGTTTAGATGTACAGTGCCCCATTCTCTGATGTTTGTAACCACTGTTCTCACCAGTAGAAAACACTCCACTCCCAGCATCAGAAATAGAACTTGGGATTCCCAGTTTTCAGATGTCCAGCAAATAATTGTCACTAGCAATGTGTGTGCCAAGGCCTCCACTAGTAGCTGGTCCATGTAGAGAATAATAGTTAATCTTTTAGCTCAAGTGGCAGAAGCCTGTGCTGGGTATCTAAAGGGCCAGAGTCAAACCCTGCTGATAATTCATGTGTGGGGTCCTTCATGTTGCACAGGAGAGAATCTTTAAATAAATAGTTTTATTTCATCCGCACAGTGAGAGAATATCCTTTAATCAAGTTTCATCATTAAAAACCATTATAACCTGTTGTTTATGGCAGGAGACGAACAAAACATGGATATTCTGGTCAATTTGACTTTTGTCGCACATTAGCAGGTCTGCAGGTTGGGATGTGTGCTAGCCAGCTAACATTCGCACTCTATCAGCTGACATCATGCCACATGGCCTGATAGATGACCCAATAATTATACCTTTTTCTTTGTTATTCACCATTATTAGCAGTAATCTTACTAACTCTTTAATTGCAGATACACCAATTTGGGATCACTTTATGAGATTCAATTAAGGTAAAAATCAGACCCTAAATGGTTACCATGTCTTTTCATGTGTATTTTTGTCCTATCATTTGGCAGTATGTCATGTACCAATTTAAAACAGCTGGTGCAAGTGAGTTAAACTTAGTTTAATATCCGGGATATATCACCAAGGGGATCACTCACTAAATTGTAGAAAGTGATCTTAGATTTCAATAGTGGTTTATTATTCAAAATAGTTTTGTCTTGACAACAAATTGTAGTTTTTGACCTCAGTTTTTATCTTTCATTTTAATATTGTGGTAGTTTATTAGAATCATAAATATTAAGATGTAAAAGTTTATTATCTCAAAATTTCAACAAAGCCTTATTGGAACCTGTTATTCCCAAGCCCTTTTGATGACAGTAAAAATGTAATGTAAGCTAAGTGAAAACTTTTATTTTATAGTTTAGCTACAATGTTGAAAAAAATACCATACCATTTCATTATAGTTAATGAGCATCATTCAATCACACATGCAATTTAGTCTAAGCTATTACTTTTGGAGACCTAGACCCTGGTTCTCACCTCATGATAGGATATCTCCACTGACTTCTTTGGTTTACACTGGTTCAAGTGAGATCAGAATCAAATTCCAATCTTGCTCAGGCATTAAGGGAAAATAAGATTGGTAGTCTCATCAGAAATCCACTGTGCAATTCTTTTTGTGTCTGTATTCTCTGCACAAGGGAAACACCAGGATGGGAAAGTGAGACATGTTGCAGGCCAGGAGAGTGAGGTGCAATTGTGCGAGGAAGCTCAGATAGTGCCTGCTTGCACTATTCTTGGTTAGATTCCACGTCTCACTTTCATGGACTCAAAATTTCCCATGCCCCCAAAATTGCCTCGAGGGCTATATCTATGGTACAAGCTCGGGGTCTGATTCCCCTGCTCGTGTCTGCATACTCACACTTGCTCTCATCAATCTAGCATGAGTATCAATAGCAGCGTAGCCATGGTAGCATGGGTAACGGCAGTGGAGGCAGGGCTTAGCTGTCAAGTACATACCTACCTGAAACCGGTGGGTAGGTACTCAGCACGGCTAAGTTGTGCCTCCACTGGTTCCCATTCTACCATGGCTACACTCACATGAGCTCAATGGAAGCTAGTATGAGTACATGTACACGAGCAAGGGAATAACACCCTAGCTCAGAGTGTAGATGTGGCCTTCGAGACGGTTTTTTGGGTATTGGGGAATTTAGTTGGGCTGCAGCTGCACCACACAGTGCTGTGATCTCATCAGTTCTATGTCAGGGATGGTCTAGGTTTACTTGGTCCTGCCCCCGTAGAGTAAGCAGGACTTGGTCCCTTCCAGCTCTCCATTCCTGTGATTCTACAGTTGATTCTCCATCACTGGTCATTTTAAAATCAAGTTTGGATTTTTTTGAAAGATCTGCTCTAGGAATTATTTTGGAGAAGTTGTATGGCCTGTGTTATATAAGAGGTCAGATTAGCTGATCACAGTGTCCCTGGAAAATATGAATCTATGAATTAAGCAAAACAAATCAGAGAGGCTGAAGGCTTCTGGTTCATTAGAAAGAAAGAAAACACTTTCACCTTGTGCCAAAAGATCCCCCTATAGGGCTCATCTTCACTGCATTGTTAACTCACGTTACTGGCACCCAGGTTAGCGTAGTCCAGGTGTGATCTTATTAGCCCTTTTGGCCACAGCATTGCACTGGGAGTTTATATTCAGCTGGTTAGCCACCATTACCCCCAAATCTTTTTCAGAGTCTCTGCTTCCCAGGATAGAGGCCTCCATTGTGTATGTGTGACCCACATTCTTTGTTCCTAGATATATACATTTACATTTAGCTGTATTAAAATGCATGTTGTTTGCTTGTGCCCCAGCTTACCAAGTGATTTCATTATTTACCATTCTCCCAAATTTTGTGTAATCTGCTAACTTTATCTGTGGTGATTTTCTTCCAAATCATTGATTTTGAAATGTTAAATATCATAGGGCCAATAACTGATCCTTTTGGGACCCCTCTAGAAATACACCTGCTCAATGACAACTCCCCATTTACAATTACAGTTTTGGAAAGCATGATTTCCTCCCACCACTAGTATTTTTTCCTCCTTATCCATCTCCTCTTCAGATTCCTCAGTCATGATTCATTCTGTGGGATGTGTTCTGGGAGTTCTGAGTCAGCTTTTCTTCTCTTTTACCCAGGATGACTACTATTGCACTAATCACTGCTACTGGATGGGCAATAACACCTGCTCCAAATTCCATTGTTCTCTGCAACAGTTCTCGCTTGCTGTTTAAATTGCCTCTGATCTCCATTGAGGAGTTAGAAGAGGAGAGAACAGTAGTTCTTTGATGTTGTTAAATAGTACCATTGTTGGTTTTCTCAGGGTGACATCACAAGCAGTCATGTGATAGTAGGTACACTGCTTTCAAATATTTCTTGAATGTAGTTTTAAGCTGGGTTCTAAATTGTTCTTTCCAAGTTCCAGATATAAAGTTTAATTGAACTTTATTATTTATTTTTATTTTGTTTTTGCTTTCCTGATTTGCATTAAGAAAAGACAATAACATATTTATTAGTAGTAAAAGATGGGTAAAAACAAGGACATTAAAAGTTAGAAGGAATAGTATAGAAGACCATATAGCATACTTGAGGAATTCTGGAAAATATTGGAGTAAGTTGTCCATCCGTTTAAAATCTAATTATACTTCCATGGGTGAATGTGTATAGATGACAGCATCATGTTCAAAAGATGATTTTCATGACATTCAGCACTGCGAATTCCATCAGAGATCTGAGATACAGGCTTTGTTCTTTCTCCTGACACTTTCATTATCACTAAGAACCGTTCTGCAATCAAAATATGTATGACAATTTTGTTGATACTCGTAGCAGAACGGAGTCCATCTTGCTCTCCCATTTATGTGCTGGTTCCTTGGTGCTAACAGTAGTAAACAGGTTTGTCAGTCAAAAAAGCAGATATGATTCGAAGACACACTGGAAGCAGATCTGATGAATAATAGATTTTACATAAATGTACTTTAAAATTAATAAAAGTCAAGCAAATCTAATGGGGGAAAAGTTTAAATTTAGCTGACAAACCTTTCATTCTTTTGAATGTAGCACAAATTTTCAGGTCTTGACTTTATGAACTTTCATAAGACAGCCAGGATTCCATTATAATTTGTCACATCTGTTTTATTTACAATGGGTAATTTTTCTATTGGTGATATAGCAGTCTTTACTGTCTATCACTCAAGGCTAAATCCTGGTCATCTTATTTTATATTATGTGGGGCTATATAAGACAAGAGGCACCTCTCTCACCCCATACATGTCCCTCATAATTAATTAAAAAGAATCAATGCAATCAATTTAAACAAAATAAAAGCAGTACTATGCACCTATGGAAAGCACAAAAAGCAGCTTAATGGCTGTGGATTGTCTGTTCAAAGGGGCAGTACTAGCAGAAAGCTAACAAATAAGAACTGCACAGAATGGAGAAAATTGCCACAGTTCTCTCAGGAGGGGAGATGGTGTGAGTGCAGGGATGTGACCAGTGCACTAAAGGAGTCCCCGATGTCATATCCCCACATGCAGGGAGACAGCCACATCTGCTACTGTTCCCTATGCCCTGAAATAGCAGTGGAAACATGGCTGCATAGGCATCCTGGCAGCGGACAGTGTGACAGCTGCCATCTTGTTCATCACTAGGAATTGAACCAGGGAACTCCAGAGGAAAAAGCTTAAACTAACCTGCAGCTTCAAGTAAAGCTTAAACTACAGAGCCGGCCTTGTTAGATGAGAGTTGTAATGGATTCACGTCTTCTGTGTATCAGGCACAGTGGGCTACACCAATCTATTTTTGTTCTGAGAAGAGCATTGTCATTTTTATGCAGGTTTTCATCTGCTCTCCAATATTTGGCTCTTTGAATGTGGCGAGCTCTTTCTCATTGTCAGCTATGTGCACTTGTCTCCTTTCCTAAGGATATGCAATAATGTGTTTGCTATATTGTCTGACCTTCTCAAACTAGTAAAAAGATGGACACTTTCACTACAACTAAGGCTAAGGACTCTGGCCCCCATTCAACAAAGCAATTAAGTACCTGTTTAAGTACATGCTTTTGGTTTTATGGATTTTCACCACTATATTTTGCCCAGCCATAATTCTGGTTTACAGAAAAATATTTGAATAAATTGCTATTTTCACATCGAGATCATGGACATATGCAAAAGTCTGCACATCGTTAATGCTAAGCCATTTTAATAAAGAGGCACTCGGCTGAAAGATGTCTGAAAGATGAGTAGAAAGTTATACTGTAATGTAAATCAGCTAGGGTTTAAGGACTAATAATATAATATTAGTCATCCCAAAGGATCCCCAAACACTGGAAAGTCTTTATAAAAAGATATCAGTTCTCAATCACTCACTGTTCATCTTTTAGGGCAAAGCACAGCAATGATTTAACAGCGCATAGTAACACTACACTACAGTTTAGAACAGGAGGAGAAGGATTATTATCTCTGATTTAAACAAGAGAGAATTTTATGTACTGCAGACAGAATAATTATCCAAATTGGAATTGGGCAGGACATAGGGGGGAGAAAAGGAGGGGAGGAGGAGGGTGAACAGAAGGTCAAAATGAAGAGACGGGTGACTACCAGAGAGCCATCTGTCACCTAAAAGGGGAAAAAATAGCTGAGAAGAATTATGATTCTCTGTGGAAATCAAAGCAAAAGTATGCATTCCTGCCTTCAACGTTGTTGTGTGGTAATATAAAGTTCTGGGAAGCTTGACGGAGAGCCAGAAATAAGTTTCTTTTACCCAGAGAGACAAGACAGATATATCTGGGAAGGAGGCTTGGGAGCCCTGTAACTTGCTGAACATGAGCCAATTCTTGTTGGAAGGAACCGTGAAGCAAAAGAGAAACTCCAGGCGCTGTACTGGTTTTCTTTGCTGGAACTATCAGATCTTTTTTGTGTGTGTGACTTCAGATGTGTGTGTGTGTATGTGTGTATGTGTGTGTATATATATATATACACATCTGAAGTCACACACACACACACATATATATATATATATATATATATATATATATATATATATATATATATATATATATATATATATATATATATATATATATATATATATAGGGCAGCAAGCAACATTGTACCAGAA
The DNA here is from genome assembly GCF_028017835.1 of Emys orbicularis. NCBI lineage: Eukaryota > Metazoa > Chordata > Testudines > Emydidae > Emys > Emys orbicularis. The sequence continues at coordinate 25,574,959 of NC_088685.1, read as the reverse complement.
TTGACTTCAGCAAGGTCTTTGGAAATCTCCAGGCCTCAGAAAGGTCAGCAGAGGCTTCTCAGAGATAAGCTCTTCAGGCCAGGGACCAGGGACCTATATGTCTGTGTTCAGCACCTCTCATAAATGGGACCCAAATCCTGACTGGAGCTCTGAGTGCCCCTGTAATAACCAAATATCAATAGTAATCATGCATGTTTGTGGCATCACTGATTTCATATGAATTAGTACCAGAGAGCAGACACAAAGAAGTGTCTGCTATGTGAAGGTGAGTACACCCTTTTACCAAATCAGGTACTGGAATGTGGCTAGACAGAATAATCTGATCCTTGATTCTTGCTGTGGTCCTTGTGCATGGCCAGAGAAGCAAAAAGGGACTATAAAGCAGTCTTAAATGGAAAGCTGAGGATTTTCCCAACATGGGGCCATCTTCAGATGGCATAAAACTTATGTCAGTAGCTTTGTTATGTGCTTTCTCCCTTTCCCCTTCAATATGGAGAACTTGTACAGAGGAGGAAGGGTGGTTTGCCATGGGGACCATTCCAACTGGTGAAAGTTAGAACAGGCCAGAAACTGGAAACCAGTTCAGCATGAAGACAATCCTTGCATCAAGGAAGGTAGAAAAGTGCCTTAGAAAAGAGCCCTATCTTTGCTTTCTCCCTCATCTGTGCCAAAGGGGGGCTAGCGCAGGTGAGGATTTAGTCTGGTATTTTAACATATTCTGGAACTTTTCCATTGTGTGCCCTGTATGTTGCATTTGCAAGGAGAAGGACTGGATAATTGAATGGGAACCCCTCCCCTTATCAGACTTTTATCTGATCTTTGCATGGATTCACCAATACCGTGTAACACAAAGGTATGGCAAAACCAAATGTTTTGCCATTCATACAGTTGCATCTATATAGTCCCTATATTCATTCCCGTTTACTGCAGAGGAATTATTTGTCAGTACATAGTAGAGCTGGTCAGAACTCAGAATTTCCAGTGCACGGGAAATGCCAATATTTTGAATTTTGTTTTCATTCCAAATAGTAACAAAAAACTTTCAAAATTTCCCATGAAGTGAAATTAAAAAAAAAATGTTATGGGTTAATCACAACGTTCAATTTTGATACACTTGAAAATTTTAGTTCTGATTTCAACTTTATTATTTTATCTAAATATTTATATAATATTTATATCAAAAATATAAATTTTTGAAATGAAAAGTCGGTTTGCAATGAAACATTGCATTGTTCCTGTCAAAGAGTAGTTGGCCCGCTAAGGGAAGAAGAATGTAAAAAGAAAATTTAAAATCTGCTGGGACACAAGGGTTTGATGAGAAGTCCAAGTGCTTTTCTAGCAGTGCTTCATCCTCCCCTCATTGGGGCCATAGTCCTGCATATGAAGTCAATGGGAGTTTAGTCATTGATTTTAGTGGTTACAGATCTTTCAATAAACTGAGGCTGTGTCTACACATAAAAAGCTACAGTAGCAGTGTAACATTCTCCTATTGCTGTAATAAATACACCTCACTGAGAGGCAGTAGCTAGATTGATGCAAGATTTCTTCCATTGACCTAGCAGTGTCTTCACGGGGACTTAGGTCAGCTCACCTATGTCATTTGGAGGTGTGGATATTTCACACCCACAAGCAACATAGAGGGGACAATCTTATTTTCTAGTGTAGACAGCCCTTATGTTGAAATCTTTGTCTTTAGTTTACTATGATTTTCTTAGCATTGAAAACATTTTCTGCCATTGGATGACTAAAGCTATTTGCCTGACTGATAAGGCCTTTAAAAAAGCATACATTTCCCCACAAGCTATATGCATATGTGTATATATGTATATCTATAGGTATAATATACACACACATCTTTTAGTGTAGTTTCTTGTATGTAATATATATTGTCACTCCTTTTGTGATCTGAGCAGTTAGCCAATTTTCAGTCTTGTGGATAGTTTTGATTAAGAGAAATTGATGATGGATTCAGGTATTTCTTTGATGTTTATTTACAACCTACATACAAAGTCCTATTTCCCTGAACAGAGGAGGAATCAATCAGGAAACAAATTCTCTGCACACAATTCCAAACCTCTTTCAGCCAGCACTTTACGCTAAAACTCCCTCTCCCCTCTCTCTTTCTCTCTGTAGGTTTTTTTTTTCTCAGGGCTTCTCTGGCTGTGTCTGGGGCTTCTTTGCTCCTTCTGTCTGCTTCTTGTTTGTTGTTCTTCACTCACTCAGTCACACAGCTGTGATTAAATTAATCCTCCATTTTGTGTTTATTTTTAGGCCACAGTGGAGCCCTCCCCCCCCCCCCCCGCCCCCCCACACACATAGCTCAAATCCCTGACTGGCTTTGCCCATGCCTGTTTCAGGTGTTGGCTTTATTACTTTAGCTCTCTGGTTCCATAAAAGAGTTTGATGGTTTCTTATATTTATCCTGAATGAAGGGCAGCTGTTACATCCACCAGCTTCAATGAAATTTCTCCCAACCCCTTTCCTAATATTATATGTATCTAATGTACAAAAACGACATTAAAAGAATTAATGGGACAACGTGGGGAACCACTGCACTTGACAAGCTGATTGAAAGCAATGTTTTTTGCACTGATCCCAGGACATTGACATGGTGAAGGTAGATAGGACTCCCACATCAGCATCTTTACCTTTTACCTATGCAGGGACACAGTAGGTGTTCCATGGGCCCTTGATCCACATGTGAATTTCACCCTTGTACTAGGTGCAGTGCAAACACAGTACATGATAGTTCCTGCGTACATTCATAGTACAAGGCACTCCCTGCCCAAAGAAGTTACAGAATAAAATACAAGACAAAACAGGTAGATGGAGAAAGAATGTGGGTAGGGAAGGCGAGCAAAGACCAACAAAATTAACAGATATTTTAGGAGAGACTAACTGTGTGCATAGTTCTCAGCCAATCAGAAACAGCGATAACAACTTGCTACCTGTCTAGTTGTTATCAGATGAGTTTTCTGTATCCATTATGTCAGACGTGCATTTTAAGGAGAGACTTTAAAGGGAATAAGATGGCCTCTGCATGGTTTTTTACTGGGAATTTCAAACCCCTCCCCCCCCAATATGGGGTGGCATGGGAGAAAGCCTGCAGACATGCAGGTGATTGAGGATGGAATTGTTGGCAAAGCAAAGGCAGGAAGTGCCTTTGTGATAAGCTACTAATATGAATAGGTAGAGTGGGACTAAATTGCGGAAGGCTTTGAACCAGTTATGATGGAAAATCTGCTATATCTGAATAGACATTGTCTTTTGCAGAATAGCAAATCACTTTCACTGGCAACCACGGCTGATTATACATTTCTCTAAAGTGTGCTTTGGGAACTCTGCTCAAATGATGGCTTCCTAGTGTAGCCCCTCCCCTGAGGTGTGGCTTAAGCCTCCTCCCTGGTACTTGGAGTAGCGTCTCTGCTTTCCTCACCTGAGTTCTTTTTGTGATGCCTGGTGCCTCCACCCAAGGTGACTTCTCACTGTGCCCATGATACCAGGGTTTCTGTCCCCTGGGAAAAAGAATTAGTAATGCTATCACTGCTGGCAAGGAGCACAAAACCTAGCACACATGAAACAATAAAGTACATCGCACAAACCCTAGCAAAGATATGACACACTCAAAAATAACAATATAACAAAGGGGGTCTTTATTTGGACCAGGCAATTAGGATCTGGGGAAGCAGAGGATTAGGGTTAACTAATAAACAATAAACATTAATAAATCAATGAATGTCCCACCTCCCAACATTCCCAATTGATCCCAACCCCCAGCTCCTTCCCTGGCACCTTCCAAGGCAGATGGTACAGTGGGGATGAGTCCAGAGATGGGTTCTGCATGCTGTGAATGCTGGCGGGCTTCAACCAAAAAATGGATCCTCTTATAGTGTCCTCATCCCTGGGTGGGGCAGGGTCCTCTCCTGCCTTTGGCTGGCTCTCAGTAACCAGTACTGGGTTGGGTCTCTGCCACTGTGGATGCTGGTCTCTGCAGGACTGGAACTGTCTGACCCAGGCACTAGAACCCACAGCAGTTCACAGACTCCCTTTGTGGGGGAGTGAGAGTTAACTGGAGACTCACTGAGCTATTCTGCTTCTCTCTCAGCTCCCAGTTCCAAACTCCAAGCTTAAACTGAAATTGACTAAAGCTAGTTTCTATCTCTGAGTCAGACTGTCCAGTCCCTTTTGGCCTCAGCAGTCCATTTTGTCCCTAGCCCTGACTCCAAGCATGCAGGGAAATGGTGTCAGAAGGCTCAGGTACCCATTAGTGTTGTCCATAGGGTAGGACACCATCCCCCCCAATATTCAATCTAGACTTCTAGGAACTGGCAAACTCCAAGTGGTGGGTTAATTAGAAAGGCGGCAAATGAAGGGTTAGATTCTTGACTGGTATAAACGGGTGTAGCTCCCCTGTAGTGAGCCTGAGAATCTGATCCAAAATGTTTAGAATGCACACACAGATAGCGTCTTCTCTGTTAGCCAACTTTCTAGTTGATTTTAGAAAACTGTGCAGTCCCATCTACACCTGTCCATATGCCCCTACTGCCCCATAATTCTTGAGCATGACTTCTGAAACTGAGAGGAAAATCTCTGAACTCCCACATAACTTTTTTGTTGTTGTTTTTTGTTTTAATGATTGTTCAAGGCATTAATATGGACAGAATGAGAACTGCCAAACTTCTTTCCTCTCGTAGCCTGGGAGTACTGACCCTTATCACATTCTATTATATATCTTTCTCAACGATAAGTGTCTGCATTTCTTGCTCCTTATGACCTCTTGATCTTTGGGCTTTTTGACTCAGTACAACTATTCTAAAGTTCCATACAACTAACCTATAATCCTTCAACCAGTGATTTAACTAATGCAGTTAAGTTCATAAGGAGAACCATTTCAATTAAAAAGTATACCAACTGGGGGTGATTAGAGAAAATGGTTAACTGCTCCTTAGAAGGCAGGGTCAAGCAACTGACAGGATGACTCATTGGTGTCTTAGAGAAACATGTGATAGGCTCTCGTTAAAGGTTAAAAACTGGTGACTTATAAGTAAGATGTCCTGAAAGAAGCTGGAAAGTGGAAAACCCATTTTAATTTTTTTCTGTAAATTCTTAAGTAGATTCTGTGGCTGTATTTTCATACAATCTGAATAATAAATCTAACAAGTAAACTTGGCACTGATGTCTGAAAAAGAAACCCTTTTATCTTCATTTAATGCTCCATTGAGATCTATGGATAACAAGTGCTATGAGTGAAAAATATTATCATTCATTATTATGATGATGCTTGGAAAGCAAGTTAGTTGTCTGTACACTTTTTGGCTTTCAGACTGGTCTTGGACCAGAGACAAACAAAGCAACATTCAGTGACTTTGATAACACTGCTCTACAGCCAAAATGCTTCTGAAATAAATGTAGTCAAACTTTACTAATTCTGGGTCACTGAGAACGAAAATGATGCTTAAAATTGTTGATTGGCTCTAGTTTTCAAGATATGCTATTGGGTCAGTGTATACGACCCTTGACTTGGGAATGGCGGAGGATAAGTGATTTATAAAGGGAAGGGATCTCAATTTAAACCAGAAATGACTAAAATACATCTTTGACTGGATCTATGAATAAATCTATGACTGGGTTTGGACAGTACTTGCTTTTTAGGCAAAACAATGAATGATGCAATCTGAAGCTGGTATTGCATCATACATGATATGAATTGCATCATGTTATTCCTAGAAGTCATGGATGATGCAATCATAACAAAGCTTACATCACTCTGCTGAACAAATTGCCCTATATCAGCTCTAGAAATCATACCGTGTCGTGCTCTCTTATTTGTCAGTGTTTGATTTTGCAAAGGGACACATTTCTGTTTAGCCAAAGTGAGCAGAGATGCCTCGTACTTGTGTGAACAGTGCAGATAACTTCTGCTATGTTTGTGGTGAAGTGACTTTTGCATCACAAAAGCGCAGTATAACCACTATGGTTAAGAAAGCCTATCACCTTTATTTTGGCTGCAAAATTGGAGATCAGGACAAGAGGTGGGCCCCACACATATGCTGCAACACTTGTGCAACAAATCTTCGCCAGTGGTTGAACAGGAAAAGGAAATCTATGCCTTTTGCAGTGCCAATGATTTGGAGAGAGCCAACAGATCATACCAGCAATTGTTACTTCTGCATGGTGCCTCCAGTTGGGAAAGCAACAGAGGGTCCTGTGGCACCTTTAAGACTAACAGAAGTATTGGGAGCATAAGCTTTCGTGGGTAAGAACCTCACTTCTTCAGATGCAAGACATTCTTCATTGGCCATTCCGACAGTCATTGGAGCCTGGGAGGAAAAGTGTTCAGCATCCACCACTTGTTGAATCAAGGAAGATTTTGTTACCACCCTTACACATCAAGCTGGGTCTGATGAAGAACTTTGTCAAGGCCATTGACAAAACACAGGCAGCTTTCAAGTACCTCCATGGAAAATTTCCAAGGTTAAGTGAAGCTAAGATAAAGGAAGGTGTCTTTGTTGGTCCTCAGATTCGTGAACTTCTTCGAGATGATGCATTTGACCATGCACTGCGTGGCAAGGAAAAGACGGCATGGAAAGCCTTCCAGTTAGTGGCAATACATTTTCTCAGAAACAACAAGGCAGACAACTACAGGTTGTTGGTGGAAAACCTCCTCAAGGCATACAAAAGCCTTGGTTGTAACATGTCACTAAAGATACATTTTTTGCACTCTCATCTAGATTTTTTTCCACCGAACTGCGGAGCAGTGAGCGACGAGCACGGCGAGCGATTTCACCAGGACATTGCAACAATGGAGAAACGCTATCAGGGCAAATGGAGCCCATCAATGCTTGCAGACTATTGCTGGACAGTGACAAGAGATGCTCCCTTTAATTAATACAAGAGACAAGCCAAGAAGCGCCGAGTAGACACTGAATAGGACGAAACTATGTACAGAATAGTTTTTTGCCTTTTGTTTCATAATAAATTTTATTTATATAACCCTTTTGCTGATTTTTAAAGTGTTACATAAACAGGACAGGTGAAATATTATCATGTAAAGCAACAATAAACACATGAAAAGACCTAGGTTTACAATTTATGATTAAAACTCTACTATCTACACAATATACATAGACATAAAATGTAAAAACTTAAATATCTTAGAAACAGTAGCCAATCAGTTGTTTTAATTGTCATATTTGAATTCAGCACATCAAAATACATAATAAATAGCACATTTTATCTCTGAAGCAGATGACTTCTCAAAAATTGTAGACCAGTGTAATGTACCATAAACTTATCGAAGTAAAAATACCTGAAGGGACCATTTTTGTTCTGAAGTTTGTGTTTTATCATTTGTTGGCTAATCTAGATAACTACTTTGGCAATCTACCTCAGACACTATTAATGTTAAAAATTAAGCTTCTTGTACAGTATTAATAAATAATTAATATAACCTATATTTATATAGGACTTCTTTTTAAAATCCTATTTATTTAGTAGAAGCAAGGACCTGTCTTTTAAAAAATGAAATGAAAGAAAAATTCTAGACACCATTAATCATTGCTTTTTAGAGCTAGTCTCGGAATCCACAAGGGGAGAGGCAATTCTTCATTTAGTACTAAGTGGAGCACAGGACCAGGTTCAAGAGGTGAATATAGCTGAACTGCTCAGTAATAGTGACAATAATGTAATTACATTTAACATCTGTATGTGTGTTTCGGGGGGGGCGGGTATAGGAAAGAAGCCCATGACAGTAGCATTTAACTTCAAAAAGCGAACTACACAAAAACGAGGAAGCCAGTTACAGGAGAACGTCAGAGTTACGAACACCTCAGGAATGGAGGTTGTTCGTAATTCTGAAATGTTCGTAACTCTGAACAAAATGTTATGGTTCTTTCAAAAGTTTACAACTGAACATTGACTTAACAGTTTTGAAACTTTACTATGAAGAAAAAAAATGCTGCTTTTAACCATCTTAATTTAAATGAAACAAGCACAGAAACAGTTTCCTTACCTTGTCAAATCTTTTTTTTAAACTTTTCCCCTTTATTTTATAGTAGTTTACGTTTAACACAGTACAGTACTGTATTTGCTTTTCTTTTTTCTTTTTCTTTTTTTTGTCTCTGCTGCTGCTTGACTGCATACTTCCGGTTCCAAATAAGGTGTGTGGTTTACTAGTCAGTTCGTAACTTTGGCGTTTGTAACTCTGAGGTTCTACTGTAAATAGAAATGTAAAGGAACAGTCACAAGAGTGAAATGCCTCCAAGCTGCATGGAAACTTAAAAAAAAACATTAATAGAGACTCAAATTAAACGTATACCCCGAATTTTTAAAAAAGTAAGAGGACCAGAAAAAATGCCACCACGGCTAAACAACAGAGTAAAAGAGGCAGTTAGTGGCAAAAGGCATTCTTTTAAAAATCGGAAGTCAAATACTGCTGAGGAAAATAGAAAGGAGCACAAACTCTGGCAAGTCAGGTATAATAGTATAATTAGGCAGGCCAAAAAAAAAAAAAGAGAGAGAGAGAATTTTAAGAGCAACTAGCAAAAGACAGTCCAGTAAATTTAATTTCAATACCAGGCAAATTGGTTGAAACTATAGTAAAGAACAGAATTATCAGACACATAGGTGAACACGATATGTTGGGGAAGAGGTGGTTTCTGTAAAGCGAAATCATGCCTCACCAATCTATTAGAATTTTTTGAGAAGATCAACAACCATATGGACAAGGGTGAGCCAGTGTAGAAATAAATGATCAATTTTTATGATGAAGAGAAGTAAACAGTGGGGTCCCCCAAGGATCTGTACTGGGATCAGTGAAGTTCAAGATATTCATAAATGATCTGGAAAAAGCAGGGTAAGGTGAAAATGTTGAAGACAATACAAAATTACTGAGGATAGTTATGTCCACAAGTGACTGCAAAGGGATCTCATAAATCCAGGTGACTAGGTAACAAAATGGCAGATGAAATTCAGTATTGATAAATGCAAAGTAACAAACACTGGAAAACGTAATCCCAACTATACAAACAAAATGATGGTATCTAGATTAGCTGTTACCATTCAAGAAAGAGTTCTTGGAGTCATTGTGGATAGTTCTCTGAAAGCATCCCATCAATGTGCAGCATCAGTCATAAAAGCTAACAGAATGTTAGGAACCATTAGGAAATGAATTGTTAATAACTCAGAGAATATCATTATGCCACTATATAAATGCATGGTACACCCACACATTGAATACTGCATGCAGTCCTGGTTGCCCCATATCAAAAAAGATATTTTAGAATTGGAAAAGTTACAGAGAAGGGCAACTAAAATGATTAGGGATATGAAACAACTTCCAAACAAGCAGTGGCAGATTAGCCAACGGCGCCTGGGCCCGGGGGCCCCGGAAAAATGGGCGCCCCTGTGTGTCGACCCACTCCGCCCACCTGGTGTTCCTGTGGGGGGGGGGGGGGCACGGGGGTTTCCCTGTTCCACCCATCTACCTGGCACTCCTGCCAGGAAGCAGAGTCAGGATGTGGGGGCTTGCCCAGTGCTCCTGCCAGAGAGCTGGGGAAGCCCCCATGCCCCAACCCCGTTCCCTGGAAGGAGCACAGGGGTGGGGGGACTACAGTCAGAAAGGTGGGGAGGGGCCCCCCACTTCCTGTGGCCCAGGGCCCCCCAAAACTTTAATCTGCCTCTGCAAGGAGAGATTAAGAAGACTGGACTGTTCACCTTGGAAAAGAGAGAACTAAGGGCAGGAGTGGTGCCAGGGTTTTTGCCGCCCTAGGCGGCAGCGCTCCTCCACAGTAATTGGCGGCAGCTCCTCCTCTGAAGCTGCGTTCTTGGCAGCGGGGGTCCTTCCGCTCTGGGTCTTCGGGGGACTTCGGCGGCGGATCCCGGAGCGAGTGAAGGACCTGCCGCCGAGTTTCCGCCGAAGACCTGGAGCGGAAGAAGCCCCTCGCCGCTGAAATTCTGCAGAGGGCGGTGAAATGCCGCCCCCCACATCCTGCCGCCCTAGGCGACTGCCTAGGGTCGCCTAGTAGAAGCGCCGGCCCTGACTAAGGGGGGTATGATAGAAGTCTATAAAATCATGAATGCTGTAGAGAAAGTGATTAAGGAAGTGTTATTTACTCCTTCAGATAACAAGAACTAGGGGTCAACTGATGAAATAAATAGATAGCAGGTTTAAAACAAACAAAAGGAAAAACTTCTTCACAAAACACACTCAACCTGTGCAACTCATTGCCATGGGATATCAGAAAGGTCAAAAGTATAACTGTGTTCAAAAAGGAATTATATAAGTTCATGGAGGATGGGTCCATCAGTGGCTATTAGCCAGGATAGTCAGGTACACTACTGCATGCTCTGGATGTCCCCAAGACTCTGACTGCCAGAAGCTGGGTTTGAACGACAGGGGGAATGATCACTCAGTAATTTTCCTGTTCTGTTCATTCCCTCTGAAACATCTGGCATCGGCCACTGTTGAAAGACAGGGTGTTGAGCTAGAAGGATCATTGGTCTGACCCAGTATGACCATTCTTATGTTCTTACCACTAGTGCCTCAAGTTGCACCCAAAATAACTAGTCATTTATGAAAATTTAGGCCAAGATTTTAGTTTTCGACTAATGAAAAATATGACTCTTTCCCCTTGTAAATAGTAACAATCAAATACATCCATTCATTTTGGAGCTCTGCTAGTCGTCTCCAGGTTCTGTACATCAGTTCTTATGTCTATTTATTCTGTGGTATCTAAGATGGTGAAATATAAGTAGCTGAGTGAAGACAGATAGAAAAAAAAATCAAATCTATTTGGATGAGTATCAGAAGAGGTGCATATTCCTGTCCAGAAATAGAAATATTTGAACTAAGGTACCACAGCGAGGATTCTAGTGCTACCCTCTTTCCTCCATTTTGTTACAAATTCTTCTTGAGAAAGTGAAAGTTTTGTGTATTTTGAAAGGTCAAAACATTGTTTTAAATATTCTTATTCTCTGAAAGAAAGCATATTGCTTTTCTATTGAGTCATTCTGTGGGAATAGAAACCGGATTGCTCTGTTAGGATTCCTATAAGAACTTTTAGTTGCTTGTGCATATTGTATAATCTGAGAACCAAAGGACTCAGCTGCAGTTAATTTTCATTTGCTGTTTGTATATAAATGCTTTTAGTACTTAAACTAAATTCAGATCAATTAAACTAATGTTGTTTGACATAATATTCCTTGTTCCAAAATCAATATCCCTTCATTTGACAGGCTTATTCTTGAATTCAGGATGTTTATTATTCTTAAAGCTTACCTATAGACCTGGTTTTTGTCTTTGATGATGTAAAACAGTTCTTCCTTGCGTACCATAAGCCAGCGTATAATGGGGTTCAAATTTCTCTGGTAAATATCTTTAATTGTAAGATCATGTCTGTTAACCTCTCCATCACATCACTAATTTCCCATCCTTTTCTTTTTTCTCTATTTCCCCCCCTTTTTTTGACTGTAGTCTTTCAAAGATCTCAAATACTCAAGTTTTCAAAGCCATAAGAACGGCCATACTCGGTCAGACCAAAGGTCCATCTGGCCCAGTATCCTGTCTTCTGATAGTGGCCAATGCCAGATGCCCCAGAGGGAATGAACAGAACAGGTAATCATCAAGTGATCCATTCCCTGTTGCCCATTCCCAGTTTCTGACAAACAGAGGCTAGGGACACCATCCCTGTCCATCCTGGCTAATAGCCATTGATGGAGACCTATCCTCCATGAATTTATCTAGTTCTTTTTTGAACCCTGTTATAGTCTTGGCCTTCACAACATCCTATGGCAAGGAGTTCCACAGGTGGACTGTGAATTGTATGAAAAAATACTCTCTTTTGATTGTTTTAAACCTGCTGCCTATTAATTTCATCTGGTGACCCCTAGTTCTTGTGTTATGAGAAGGAGTAAATAATGTTTCCTTATTTACTTTCTCCACACCAGTCATGATTTTAGAACTCTATCATATACCCCCTAGTCGTCTCTTTTCCAAGCTGAAAAGTCCCTTATTAATCTCTCCTCATATGGTAGCCATTCCATAACCCTAATCATTTTTGTTGCCCTTCTCTGAATCTTTTCCATTTCCAATATATCTTTTTTGAGATGGGGCGACCACATCTGCACACAGTATTCAAGATGTGGGTGTACCACAGATAGATTTATATAAAGGCAATATGATATTTTCTGTCTTATTATCTATCCCTTTCCTAATGATTCCCAACATTTTTTTTGTTTTTTTGACTGCCACTGCACACTGAGTGGATGTTTTCAGAGAACTATCTACAATGATTCCAAGATCTCTTTCTTGAGTGGTAACAGCTAATTTAAACCCCATCGTTTTATATGTATAGTTGGGATTATGTCTTCCAGTGTGCATTACTTTGCATTTATCAACATTTAATTTCATCTGCCATTTTGTTGCCCAGTCACCCACACTATTTTGGATAGTGGTGCAATTCTGGAGAGATCTTTGCATGAGACCTTAGCATTTTATGATGAGTGCCCCTTAGCCAGATTTTGGAGGGCAGAGCTCCCCTACATCCTTCAGAATTCAACAAATTCTACAAATAGGGACCCAAGTCCTGAGATTCTTCACGGCTAGATATTATGTCATTTATGCCACAGCCTTGTATAACAGGCAACATGGAGCCACTCCACTCTGGGGGAAACCACAGATCAAGCACTAATTGTCCTAGTACTTCCTTACATGTATAAGGGGCCAGGGAAAACCCATAATCTTGTTCCCTCAGGTTTGTGAGTCCCACTCCATGAGCCAGTGTAGGGGACATGGTGCACCTAGATCACAACCCCACTTTCACTCCTTTCCACCTCTTTTCCCACAAGTGCCTCAAAACACAAGAAGTGTTAATGTGGGAGAGCCTTGCACAACTGGGGATGCTTCTTGCATGTCACTCCGTGACTCCATTATCTGGCCCTCAGACCTTACTCTGTGTTTTTCTTAGGTCTTTCTTTAGACGTATTCTCATTGATGTCAGTAAGGACTGGTCTACACTGGGGGGGGGGGATCGATCTAACTGAATAACGTAGCTGAAGTTGACGTACTTAGACCTACTCACCGTGGTGTCTTCACTGTGGTGAGTCGATTGCTGCCGCTCCCCTGTCGACTCCGCCTGCGCCTCTCGCAACGGTGGAGTACAGGAGTTGACAGGAGAGCGCTCGGGGGTCGATTTATCACAGCTAGACTAGGCGCAATAAATCGACCCCTGCTGGATCGATCGCTGCCCGTCAATCCGGCGGGTAGTGTAGACATACCCTAAGAGTTTGCCTAAGTGAGGACTGGATAGGGATGAAGAAAAGACCTCCGGATTTGGCCCAGTAGAAATATATTTTTTCTTTTCTTTTCTGAGACGACAGAGCCAGTCTCATGCCCTCTAGCTTCTCCTCATACTCCCACTCTGGTACTTTTGGTTCTGTTTTGTCTGGCCCTTGTCCAGAAACAGACCTGTCGAAAGAAAGGCAATTTTGGAATCATTTATCAGTGTAACAGTGCGAATAGTGGGCTGAACAGTAGTTTTGTGCTGTTACCAAGTGAAAATACTGTGAGCAGTTACCTAATTGGAATAATATGGCACAGGTTCCCATAATTGCTTTCCTTTGATAACTTTGCTTAGGTCATGTTTTCTCAGTTAATTATCATTTAAAAAAATCTAATGAAGGTAATAAGGACTAGTGGCTCAAAAATCTATACAGCTACAATGTGCCATATTTTCAGACACAAATATTTTCTTTAAATTAATTGTAGTAGAAATGATATAACTTGGCATCAATTGCAAGTGTAATCAATAGCTAAGGTTTCCAGGTATTTATTATGACTGAAGTTGAGAGCGGAAGAAGGATTGTTAATGAAACTTCAGCCAAACTGCCTCTGTGCTGTGATGAAAGGCCTAGTGCTAACCTATTTCTCCTGCGCAGCATTCAGGACTTAGAAGCCGGCCAGAGTTCTCCAGACATGGAGGAAAAAAAGGCAATCCAATGAGCAGATGAGAACTCAAGTAGGCCTTATACAGCCACCCAGCCCCTGCTCCCACCTGAGGGGGAAGTCATGGCTGCATATTCAAAACAGCCATATATGGAAGGGAGGGGGCTGAGTGACCAGATAGCAAGTGTAGTAAGATGAGGCCCTGAAACATAAACCCTTATCAGAGGCCTAAGGCCTGAACGAAAGTAATGGTCAAGACTTTGCTAACATAAAGCAAAGTTAAGCTGTGAGCCAGAGGCAGGCCCTGCTCGCAGAAGCTGGCAAAGAAAGGGCTGATGTTGCAAAAATACACATACCTAAAAGGTACTGGACACTAGAGATACCAGAACACTCCGATACTTGCACATTCCATACACATAACAAAGAACAGGCGAACCCATCCTAAAGACAGGGGCAAAAGGGTAATATGATGGATGGAGTTGTTTTGTTCTAACCAACATGTACAAGGTGAGAGGCAGCACCTTATTGCGTAGAGGGGTTGTACCTTGCTATGTATAGGGGTTGCACCTCAATACATCAGGAATGATGTGTAACTTGTTCAGGGCCGGCTCCAGGCACCAGCGTAGGAAGCAGGTGCTTGGGGCGGCCAATTCATCAGGGCAGCACATCCGGGTCTTCGGCGGGAATTCGGCAGCGGGTCCCTCATTCCTTCTCTTCCTCTTTGAGCTGCCGCCAAAGAGAAAGAGAGGGAGGACCCGCCGCCGAACTGCCGCAGAAGAAGCGGCGCGATTGAGCTGCCGCCGAAGTGCCGCTGCTCCTTTCCTCCCCCCCCCCCCCCCCTGCTTGGGGTGGCAGAAAAGCTGGAGCCGTCCCTGAACTTGTTTATAAGAATGCATCCCTGGGGCGGTGTCTTTGTCCAGCCTAGGGGGCAGTGGAGTGTCCCACCACTGACTGAGCTGTGTCCATTGTCAGGGAGCACATATGTACTAGCAGAACTGTAGACATCTGATCCGGGGAGCTGGAGACTGTGTTTCGTTTGACAATAAATCTGGGTGGGTGTCTTTGTACCTTATCAGAGTCTGTGGTCATTGGGGGTTCTCTCGGGGTCTGCTGTGCCAGCTATCTGCGCTGAGCCGGGGCAGCACACAGAGGGAACAATGCACGCAGCTGACTGATATCAACATTGAATAGAACAGAGCACCACACCGGTGGCGTCTGACAACAGCAAGTGTAAAAAATAGGGACACTTTTTTTGCGGGGGGGGGGGGGGGGGGCGGTGTAGTTGCATATATAAGACAATGCCCCTAATATTGGGACTGTCCTGATAGTATTGGGACGTCTGGTCACTCTATGAGGAGTTCCATAAGCTTCCTGGGGGAGAAGTGGCAGAAATCAGTAATCCTAGTACGCAGCTCCAGAACAAGCTCTGGTGCCCCTTCTTCTCAGTGTAGAGCAGGTTTGGACCTCAGTCAAAACTCCCAGTGAGACTAAGTCCAGTTTTGACTTAGTGAAAGCTACAGAATTTGATCTAAAAGGTGTTTAAAACAAAAGATGGGCCTGATCCTGAGAGATGCTGGGCGTCTGCAGCTCCATTCGTTTCTGTGATAGTTGTGGGCGCTAATCAGGTCCAACAGAACACGTATGCACCCATGAAGTCAGTGAAAGTTTTGCTCTTGATTTCAATGGGAGCAGGATCAGGCACTGGGCATAGCTCTATCTTAGGCGCTCAGATGCTACAGTACTCACGTGGCCCTCATTATCTGAGTGCCTCCAGAATGGGCAAGAATCTCTTGTTATAAAATAGGCATCATGCACACTGATACAAATTAATGAAGATATGAGGAATTGTGAGACATCTTGTAGCCAAAATATCATGCTTTAAGGCCTTGATCCTGCATTCATTGACTTCAGGGATGCAGGATCAGGCTTTATATGTTGCTGAGATTTGGCTGGGATGATAATATCCAGAAGTAGAGTTATTTTTATCCTTTATGAGAAACAATGAATAAGAGACCATGCTTACTTCTCTTTGAAAATTCTGGAATGACTGGTTCACTGGATAGAAAAAAACCTCTGCATTGAATTATTTTTTTCCACTATGGTCATGAGCTCTTTCAAAGAAGCCTGACTCAGGATAGCCAATGAAGGAAAAAGCCACGCTACTAAAATATCTTTCCTTTCCTTAGACGTTTGGGGCCCATATTCTCTTTGTATATTTTGTTCCTGGGAAATAAACCAGCTGTTTTCTTGAAATTCCTGTTTCTCTTTCTTGTTAGGTCAATTCACTTTTATGTATTGTGTTTGGCTCTGCTGTGCTCTATCTGTGAGGGAACCTGTGCTTTGATTAATAGCATTTTGCCTGTTTTTTTCTTGAAACTTTGTAATAGGCAGCATGGTTTTCACTAACCATGCTGGTAACTAGGATCACTGTTGATGAAAATAAATAATTTTCATTAACTAACTAAAACAGCAAGAAAAATGGTGGAAAGATGAATATGGCAACAAGAAGTAAAATTCCACAAATAAAAAATGCCCTGCAGAAATAACTAAAACCATCCTGTGCCACCATGATTTCTGCTCAATAAATCATGAGTGATCAGTATATAACTCTCTATTGCTCCTATATTCTAGAATGTGTTTATTGAATTTCACAAAAGACAAGTGCCAATGGAAATTTTTTGCCAACAATTTTCATTACTTAAACTGAAGCTAAAATGGGTATTTAACTGTAATGAAGATTAGTTATATACCTTGACATTATTTGAAGGAACTAAAAACCACATCAGGGACAGGGATTTTTCATGTTCATTAGCATGAGTCATTATTTTTATTCCTGAGAATTCACATGAATGTTTTATGTTTCATCCTGGAAGCAATGTGCACAGTGAAACAGTTGTTAAATTTCCATTGCTTTATTCTGAAGATTGGTTGGAACAGGCAATTGATTTAGGTTGTGATTCATAATTATGGGCCAGATTATAGATACTTACTTACTCCTCGGATAGTCTAGTTCCGTTGAAATCAATGGGAATCTTCAAAAAGTAAGGCATTACTCAACATGAATTTCGCAATCTAGCCCTACTTAAGGATGGTGCAGATAATCCACTGAATTTGTGTAGCAGGAAGGGAATACAATAAGGCAGAAATGGGGCAGCAGTGTATAAGGAAGGAAAATCTGGCTTGGCAGCATGGTCCCTCTCCCCACAAATCCGTGGAGGCACCGTCACAAGCATCCTGTGCCGTAATAGATGAGATTACAACCTTTTGAAGTCTGATTCCCCACCTTCAGGAAAATGAAATCAGTTGCATCACCTTTAACCTCCACCATGTGGTGTTGAAGGCCTAGCCATAATGAACTACCCCTCTGGTCTGGCCTACACAAAATTTTGCTGACATAGTTTTGTCAGCTTAGGAGTGTGAAAACATCCTCCCCTTAGCTGACATAGCTATGCTTGTAAAACCTACAGTGTAAATGCAACTGTGCTGACAGAAGAGTGTTTCTGTCTGTATAGCTGGGTGGTGTAGCTATGCAGACAGGAGACCTCTTTCTGCTGCCTTATGCTGTATCTACAGTAGACAGTTCTGCCAGAATAGCTATAATGGCCACGGCTTTGTAGTGTAGACAAGCCTGCCAAATATATTGTGTAGATCTTCATAATAGAATACAATTTCTCCTTTCCTGTGTACTTTGATGGATACTGAAATGGTTAATAATGCTGCCATTTTAAATATCATCACTGGTATCTGAATTAGCACATATTGAGATGAATGGGGCAGAACTATAATTGCAATCTCTCTGTAAATTCAGATAGATATTGCTGCAAAAGCTTACACCTGGGTTTTCTTTTAGCTGAGACTCTGGAGAACAATTGAGAGGTCTGTCTGCCTCATTCTTCCCCAACCCCTCAACCAGACCTTTGCATTCCCCAAGATGGGTTTCCCCCCACACTTTAGGAAATGCTACAGTAAGGGATCCATGCATCAGGGAGGGTGTGCTGGGTTGCTTCTCTCTGTACCTAGTGGATTTTTAACAGGAAATCAATACTGGGACTGGTGGAGCATTAACTGTCTCCCTCTCTCTCCATTATCCTTTAGCATATGGGGGAGAGCTAATGTCAATATGGCTTCTGGCTGATCTGTGTTGCTGTGAGAGGGAGGAGAATAGAGAGCACACTGGAGAATCCGGATTGCTGATTCAAAGGGAGTGAAAACTAGTTTCTTTGGAGAGCTGTCAACGTTATCGGGTTCCAAGCCATCGCCCTTTCCCAGTAGTGTGTCATCAGAAATCACTCTCCTTCATGTCCCTATTAAGGGAAGCACTTAAACACGTTTACATCCATCCCTATTCAGGACAGCAGTTAAGCCAGGGTTGGGCAAACTTTTTGGCCTGAGAGCCACATCGGGGTTCTGACACTGTATGGCGGGCAGGTGCAGTGTATTAAGTTGCTGCCCATAGGAATGTGCTACTTACTGTGTATTACTTACGACTGCCAGTCCTGGTGCTCTGAGTGGCATGGTAAGGGGGCGTGGAGCAGGGGGTTGGATAAGGAGGTCTGGGGGCCAGTCAGGGGACAGGGAATAGGGGCGGTTGGATAGGCATGGGAGTCCTGGGGGGCCTGTCAGGGGGCAGGGGTGTGGATAGTGGGTGGGGCAGTCAGGGGACAGGGAACATTCCTACGGGGAGCAATTTAATACACTACAGCCAGCGGCTCTCGCAGCCGCGCTGCCAGGCAGGAGCTCGCAGCCCCGCCGCCAGAGCGCTGGCAGCATGGGGAGCTGAGGCTGGGGGGGGGGGGCAGGGGCTATCCTCCCTGACCAGGAGCTCAAGGGCTGGGTCGGATGTTGCCCGCAGGCCGTAGTTTGCCACCTTTGACTTAAGCTCATGCTGCCTTGGACTGGGATGCCTCCTGGAATCAGGGCTTCAGAGGGGAAAAAGACTCTTCTAGGAGATCCTCAAGGAGTTGAAGACATATTTCCCCTCTGGTGGGTTTTAGAAATAATTTCAGTTAAACTGTAATGTATACGTACTAAACAAATTCGATGCATTTTTTAAAATGAACTGGCTTGTATTTGGACAATATACAAGTTTTAACAATTGGGTAAGGACATTTAGTGTATGCACAATTTTTGAATTAGGGTAGCATATTGCCATTACACTCTACAAGTGGCTGGAAAAATATCTGCCTTGTTTGCAGTACTTAGCATTAACACCAAGGTGAAGGACGTACAAAAAAGAGTGACACTTTATTTCTAAATAAGATGTCAAACTTGGTTACTGTACATCATTTCCATGCATGGAAGGAACATTGTCAGGTCAAATTAGGCCCTACATTTTGTTTTGTTAAAGAGAAGTCTTTACAAGTCTTAAGACTGAAATGTTTTCGTGGTTATTTTTTTGAAATTCCAATGGGGATTTTTTTTCTTAAAGTCAAACATTCTTCTGCAGTATTTGCAACGCAAACATTGCACCATTGTGCTGACCATGGCTGGCCCACAAGAGCCTGAAAGTAAAATTGAGTACAAATGGACTATAAAGAATTTAACAGATCAGACTAGGTTCCTTGTCAGAGTTGAAAGAAATAATAAAAACAAACTGCATAAATGGTGAGGAAAAAATGTTTTCACTTTTAATAAAGTATTTTAAAAAATAAATATTTAGAACTAAAAATGAGTAAATATTTTCATGAAAATGTAGTTCTTCTCTGGTCAACATTAAAAACGTTGACAAAAAATCCAAAATGTCAAAATTTTGAAACAACTTTATATCTGGCTGAAAATCAGAACAACTTTTTCACAAACCAATATAAAATTTTACCCATTTTTTTCATAGAAATTCAAATTTTCAAAGAAAAATTTAATCACAATACCAAATTTCAGAAAATGTTGATCAGCTTTCCTTGCCAGCATCTCTAGGAAATCAGCACTGTGGAGATCACTAAGTCAGATGTTTGACTAATGGCTTTTATAACTGTTTTGAAGAAAGATTATTTGTTTAAACTGCCATTAAGGTTTTCAGTATAGAATGAAATTTATTATTGTTATTATTATGAAGGTACGGTTTAGAAATTGCCAGACAAATAGTTCCACATGAATGAAATATTCATCAGACTCCTACACAGAATTTTATATTTGCTGGAGAAGAAAGATGGCCTTGTGATTATGGTCCTGTCTGAGGACTCGGCTCTAAATTCAATTCCCAGCTCCACTACAGATTCCCTTATGATGATTTGAACTCTCTGCTTCATTTCCTCTCCTGTGGAATGGAGATATTTTTTTCTCCCACACTTTTGTGTTTTGTCTGTTTAGATTATAAGCTCTTTTGGGGTAGGGACTGTTGCTTATTCTGTGTTCATAGGGAACCCAGTCTTGATTGGTGCCTCTAGGTGCTACCATAATAGTAAATCAGTGTATAATAATATTAATGTGGACTGTGTGAGTTCAAATTCCACAGGGATGTATAATCCAACCCTTTTGAATCCTTTCTCCTCATTTGACCTTCATCCTTGGATCAACTTCCTTCTTCCATTCATCTCTCCATGACTGCCCTTTGCCCAAGTCCCAGCTCATCTTCAGCATTGCCCGCTCACCCCTACCCCTTCTGAGACCTCCAATCAATGTTCATGACTACTTCACAGCTAGCACCTCTCTTCTCAGCATTCTTTCCCATTGCATCCTTAGGACTTTTTTACATGAGGAAATATCCCTGCATAGCTATAACAGAATAATTATTCTACTATGCCCGGAAATTTCTCCAGGTAGACAAGCCACTAGGCTCAGTTGTCAAATTCTTCCACTTCTTTGCCCATCTTTCCCATCACAAAGTGTTCCTGACTCACTCCCAATATTTGCTTTCTTCACTCTTGTTCTGATGCATCTGATGCATACCTCTTTATTAATTTATTAATGGATTTAGGAATATAGAGCATACTGATTAAATTTGCAGGTGAGACAAAGCTGGGGAGGTTGCCAACACTTTAGAGGATAAGCTAAAATTCAGAGGGATCTTGATAAATTAGAGAACTGGGCTATAGACAACAAAGTGAAATTCAAAAAAGACAGATGCTATACTTAGGGAAGAAAAAACAAATGCACAAGTATAGAATGGGGGATATCTGGCTTGGGACCAGCACTGCTGAGAAGAATCTGGGAGCTGTGGTGAATCACAGCCTCAACATGAGTCAGTAATGCCATGCTGATGGGGGAGGAGGGAGCAAATGCAATTTTAGGTTGCATTAACAGAGGCATAGGATGCATGTCATGGGAGTTACTAGTGCCACACTACTCAGCAGTGGTTAGGCCTCAGCTGGAGTACTGTGTCCAATTTTGGTCACCAATGTATAGGAAGGATGTAGAGAAACTGGAAAGGATCCAGAAGCGAGTGACAAAGATGATCAAAGGGATGGAATGCAAGCCATGTGAGCAAAGGCTGAAGGAACTGGATATGTTTAGTTTGGAAAGGAGAAGATTAAGAGGGGACATGATAGCGGTCTTCAAATACTTGAAAGGCTGCCATAAAAAAGATGGAGAAAAGTTGTTCTCTCTTGCCACAGAGGGCAAGACAAGGGGAAACGGGTTCAAACTACAGCATAGCAGATTTAGATTAAATCTCAGGAAAACTTCCTAACTGTAAGAACAGTAGGACAATGGAACAGTCTGCCTAGGAAGGTCATGGAAACTCCTTCAGTGGAGGTTTTCAAAAGGAGACTGGATAGCCATCTGTCCTGGATGGTTTAGACACAACAAATCCTGCATCTTAGCAGGGGGTTAGACTAGATGACCCTTGCAATCCCTTCTAACACTATGGTTCTATGATTCTATTATGCTATTGAACTGCGTGTCTTCTCCTTTTTCAGTTTTGATCAAAGAGCACTATTTCTCCACCTTTATTGACTCCCATGCCTTTATCCCTGTCATCTATCTACTGGTACTTTTAACTCACTGCTTTTTTGCTCCCCTTCCATCTTCAGCTATCTCCATGAACGTTCTTGTTGATTTTTTTCAAAGAGAAGACAAGCAAGATCATCTATGATCTTCCCCCTCCATCCAGTTTCCTTCCCAAAGTGAAAGCAGACAGGAAATACAAATTTTAAATAGCAAATAATGCATTCATTATAGATATAGAGCCAGATTCTGCTACCAGTTACACTGGTGTAAAGGTGATGTAACACCACTAATGTCAATGCAGTTACTCTGGCTATAAACCAGCGTAAAATGAGCAGAATCTGTACCCAAATGTCTTTTTAAAAAAAGGCATTTAGATTGCTTTAAAAAGGAGACAACGGAACAGTAAATAGTCCTTATTAAAATTTAAAACATGATGACCTTGCAATATTTTACAGCTTGGCTGCCTAAGCTCAAAACAGCTTGACTCCTACTTCTCAGTTAAAAATGAAAAACAAAAAACCCATCTGATATATTTGGAGGCTGTCCAGTGTTTTAGTAATTGTTTATTGTTTTTGGAAGGGATGAAATTACATCGCCTTTTACAGAATATTTATTGGTTTCAATCAGGTCAAACCAAGAAGCTGGAGAAAAACAAAGGGAAATTATTGACCAGAAGATATTTACACAGATTTCCCTAAATTAATTAATGAAGTCAATTTTGGCTTTGCCACAAGCCCCATGTAGTGCCCTGGGAAGCAAAGTGGAACTCTCTGATTCACAATCTGCCTCTCTATTTCCCCTTCTCTGGAGAGTCAGGGACCTAACCTGTGTCAGGCCTATACGCAGTGCTGCATATATCTTCAAATGCTTTTGGCACTTTGGCCAGTAATTTGGCCAGAATCTGGGCTCTTCCCATTCCCTGCCCCTTTGTGCCCACTCCCCACCTATATGTGCAGGGGTGTTGTAGTATCCTCACAGAGGCTGGTCTCCTCTCTGTCATGCTGTCCACGTTATGAGTTTCTAGTGTAGGAAGCAAGGGATGCATTTTCCCTCCGTAACTCCCTTCATAAGTGCGCAGAACTGGCTATAATCTGGTTCTAATTAAATGTAATGTAGTTTAAACCCTGAGCAAAGGGAAGGGATACACCTTGGCCTTTGTGTTACAGGCAAACACCAGTATTAATAGTAGTAGTATTCATTTGTTTGTATAGTATCAACAGTGAGACAGGCTTTTTATAAACCAGTAAGATGATAAAGTCCCTGCCCCCAAAAGCTCAGAATCTGCAGCCTTGATCACACCAGTTCTTATGCATTTTAGTCACCCCATTGAACTTCATGGCTCTGTTAATGTATGGAGGGTTACTCAAGCATGCCCCTGTCTGCAGTATTTGGGCCTACATAGACAACCTCATCTGTTACTTCTACTTCCTTGCACACTCCTATTTTCTCATCATTTCCTTTTTATTCCACCTTTTTCAGTTTTTCTAAAATCTTTTGGCACTGTACTGAACCACCTCTCTTTTGAAAGAGCTCCATGAGAATTCTGGAAGACCAGAAGTTCAGATTTTTGAGACAACTTTGTGCATTTCGTTGGCAGGCCCTAGCACTTACCACTCACATTCCGTAATCTGGGCCTATAGCTCCATAATTGTTCCCCATGGCAATATCCCTTCCCCCACAAATAGCCCATGCTCTAATCTTTGATAGAAGGTCTTAAAAATATAACAACCCCCACCGGAGTTGAAGCGTGACAGTTTTAGGTAATTCATTGGTCCCATGGAATTAACAGACCGAAGTGCCCTTTTCACTTGCGATAGTGACAGGAACACAATTCAGCTCCCAAAACAATGAACTCCAACTACAGCCCTTTGTTGACTTACTCTGCTTTTGGGGGTGATTTAAATGTGTAGTGAAATGAGAACTTTTTAAACAGAAATCCTGTTTAAATATAATCTTTCATGTACTTAGGTTAGACCTTATGTGTGTATCTACATTGCAGCAGCCTTTGTTTAAAAGAAGACAGAGAGAAAACTTGAGTTTCGCATGTCAAGTGGGGCATACCTCAGGGAAAATAAAGGGGGTCTTGACATTTACAAAGCTTGTTGCTTTGTTTTTGTTTGTTTAGGCTTGTTAGTTAGAGGGAATGTGGCAGTTTGCTCCAGCCTCCCACCTTGGTGGGTTTCTGTTATCTGAAGGGCTTCAGTTCACACAAAGAGTTCAGTAAATGGTCATCTATCATCAATTGAGGAGGATTGAAAAGGAATTGATTACAGCAGCAGACTGCTGCTTTTATTTGGTCCTTCTACATCGATATGGCTTCCTAGCTAAGTGAAATTGCAGCCTAGTGAATGAGTAATTGGTGTACCTGCAATATATTTACCTGATATTAAGGGCTGACTGAATCCAACCACAGGCTGGAACCTTTTGTCTCAATATTTGCACTTTTCTTGTTGTCACAAATCATCCATTGATTTCAAGAGCACAAACCTTTCTTGATGGTGAGAGCTTCTTTCATGCTTATTTATGCAGTCTATTTGGTTAATAGCCCAGGTTGCACTTTTCACCTTGGTCTACAAGTAGGCATGCAAACAAATATCCTCAACCCTACTAGCCGCCCTTATGTCCACTGCTTGCTGTTTGTTTAACTCAGACTTCTGCCCATAGTTTCTAAGCTACTCCTACAAGTCACATTAGAAAGAAGACCTTGAGATCAAAGTGTAAGTGTTACTGAAGGCTCACTATAAAAACATTTGTTGATCTAGGTGCGAGAAGGTGTAGAACTGACCTTTTTTGCAAATCCTTTGCTTTCAGATTATAGGTGTCATATTTATCACTCATGTTAAGCAGGGGTTTATATATAACTTGAATGTGTATGTGTGTGTGTGTAATATTAGTGTATGTAGATATATATATAAAATCATGCAAACACACGCATATAGCATGTATAGATTATTATTACATATTTACATATAGTATACATACTATCATACACACAATTTTATGTATATCTAGAAAGAGAATTTCAATGATAAAGTTTCAGAAGAATTCTCAGCATAATGTAATAATTAATACTTTTAGACTCATAGACTTTAAGGTCAGAAGGGACCATCATGTCCATCTAGTCTGACCTGCACACTGCAGGCCACAGAACCTTACCCACCCACTCCTGTAATAGACCCCTAACCTCTGGCTGAGTTACTGAAGTCCTCAAATCATGGTTTAAAGAATTCAAGTTACAGAGAATTCACTATTTACACTAGTTTAAAGTAACCCATGCCCCATGCTGCAGAGAAATGTGAACCCCCCCCCAGGGTCTCTGCAAATCTGACCTAGGGGGAAATTCTTTCCTGACTCCAAATGGTCTATCAATTAGACCCTGAGCACGTTGGCAAGACCCACCAGGCCGAGAATTCTCTGTAGTAACTCTGAGCACTCCCCATATAGTGTCCTGTCTCTGGCCATTGGGGATTGTTGCTACTGGCATTGTTGCTACAATGGCATGCTGATGGGCCACATGCCATTGTAGGCAGTCTTATCATATCGGCTTTTCCATAAACTTATCAAGCTCGGTCTTGAAGCCAGTTAGGTTTTTTACCTCTCTGGTCTTCCTCCTCTAATAGTTAGAATCCTTCACCTAATTTCAAGCCTAAACTTGTTGATGGCCAATTCTTGTGTCCACATTGGTGCTTAATTTAAATAACTCCTCTCCCTCCCTGAGATTTATTCCTCCGATGTATTTATAGAGAGCAATCACATCTCCCTTCAGTCTTCTTTTGGTTAGGCAAAACAAGCCAAGCTCTTTGAGTCTCCTCTCATAAGGTAGGTTTTCCATTCCTCAGATCATCCTTGTAGCCTTTCTCTGCACCTATTCCAGTTTGAATTAATCTTTCTTAAATATGGGAGACCAGAATTTCACACAGTATTACAGATGAGGTCCCAACCAGTGCCTTGTGTAATGGTACTAACACTTCCCTGTCTCTATTGGAAATACCTCACCTGATGCATCCTAGGAGTGCATTAGCCTTTTTCACTGCCACATCACACTGACGGCTCATAGTCATCTTGTGATTAACCAATATACACAGATCTTTCTCCTCCAACTGATAAGTCCCCAGCTTATAGCAAAAACTTCTTGTTATTAGTCATGAGAAATCCCATAGCTACCACCTGAGCTGGAACAAGGACTTTACCAGGGGAAAGGTTTGGGCCCAGACTAGAAGGAGGCTAGTCTGTCAGAGAAACTTATTGGAAAATCTCTGAGGGTGAGATTTACCTGCATTGTTTCCTACTGTATTAGGCTTAGACTTGCATGTTTTATTTTATTTTGTTTGATAATTTACTTTGTTCTGAATGTTATTACTTGGAACCACTTAAATCCTACTTTTTGTATTTAATAAAATCACTTTTTACGTATTAATTAACCCAGAGTAAGTATTAATACCTGGGGGGGGAGGGGGGCAAACATCTGTGCATATATCTCTATCAGTGTTATAGGGAGTGAACAATTTATGAGTTTACCCTGTATAAGCTTTATACAGGGTAAAACAGATTTATTTGGGGTTTGGACCCCACTAGGAACTGGGTATCTGAGTGCTGGAGACAGGACCACTTCTTAAGCTGTTTTCAGTTAAGCCTGCAGCTTGTGGGGGACGTGGTTCAGACTTGGATCTGTGTTTGCAGCAGGCAAGCATGTCTGGCTCAAACAAGGCAGAGTACTGAAGTCCCAAGCTGCCAGGGAAAACGGGCTCAGAGGTAGTCTAGGCACATCAGGTGGCAGTCCCAAAGGGGTTTCTGTGATCTAACCCATCACAGGGAGTTCCATGACCACCACTCCCAGGAGGAGAAGACAGGTGGTGGTGGTCGGGGACTCCCTCCTAAGGGGGATAGAGTTATCCATCTGCCATCCAGACCAGGAAACTCAAGAAGTGTGCTGCTTGCCTGGAGCTAGAATTCAGAATGTGACGGAGTGTCTGCCAAGACTGATCAAGTTCTCGGACCGCTACCACTTCCTACTTCTCCACGTGGGCACCAATAATACTGCCAAGAATTACCTTGAGCAGGTCACTGAAGACTATGTGGTTCTGGGAAGAAGGATAAAGGATTTTGAGGTGCAAGTCATGTTCTTGTCCATCCTTCCTGTTGAAGGAAAAGGCCCAGGTAGGAACCGTCGAATTGTGGAAGTGAATGCATGGTTACACAGGTGGTGTTGGAGAGAGGGCTTTGGATTCTTTGACCATGAGATGTTGTTCCAGGAAGAAGGATTGCTAGGAAGAGATGGGATCCACCTAACAAAGAGAGGGAAGAGTATCTTCACAGGCAGGTTTGCTAACCTAGTGAGGAGGGCTTTAAACTAAGTTTGCCAGCGCATGGAGACCTAAGTTCTGAGGTAAGTGGGGAAGTGAGATACTGAGAGGAAACACAAGGAGGAGGGTGCAACAGGAGAGGCCTCCTGATTCATACTGAGAAAGTAGGGCAATCGGCTAGTTATGTTAGGTGCCTTTACATGAACGCAAGAAGCCTGGGAAATAAGCAGGAAGAATTGGAAGTCCTGGCACAGTCAAGGAACTATCATGTGATTGGAATAAGAGACTTGGTGGGGTGACTCACATGACTGGAGCATTTTCATGGATGGGTATAAACTGTTCAGGAAGGACAGGAGGGGGAGAAAAGATGGAGGAGTTGCACTGTATGTAAGAGAGCAGTATGATTGCTCAGAGCTCCAGTATGAAACTGGAGAAAAGCCTGTGGAGAATCTTTGGGTTAAGTTTAGAGGCGAGAGCAACAAAGGTGATGCCATGGTGGGCCTTTGCTATAGACCACCAGACCAGGAGGATGAGGTAGATGAGGGTTTCTTCGGACAACTAACAGAAGTTTCCAGATCACAGGCCCTGGTTCTCATGGGGGACTTCAATCACCCTGACACATGCTGGGAGAGCAATACAGCAGTGCACAGATAATCCAGGAAGTTTTCAGAGAGTTTTGGGGACAACTCCTGGTGCAAGTGCTGGATGAACCAACTAGGGGCCATTTTACTCTTGACCTGCTGCTCACAAATAGGGAAGAATTGCTAGGGGATGTAGAAGTGGATGGCAACCTGGGCAGCAGTGACCATGAGATGGTAGAGTTCAGGATCCTGGCAAAAGGAAGAAAGGAGAGCAGCAGAATAGCTTCCCAGGGGCCCTGAACTTCAGAAAAGCAGACTTTGACTCCCTAAGGGAACTGATGGGCAGGATCCCCTGGGAGGCTAATATTAGGGAGAAAGGAGTCCAGAAAAGCTTATTGAGGGTGCAGGAACAAACCATCCCGATGTGCAGAAAGAATAGTAAATATGGAAGGCAACCAGCTTGGCTTAATAGAGAAATCTTCGGTGAGCTTAGACACAAAAAGGAAGCTTACAAGAAGTGGAAACTTGGACAGATGATGAGGGAGGAGTATAAAAATATTGCTCAAGCATGCAGGGGTGTAATCAGGAAGATCAAAGCAGAATTGGAGTTGCAGCTAACAAGGGATGTGAAGGGTAACAAGAAGGGTTTCTACAGGTATGTTAGCAACAAGAAGAAGGTCAGGGAAAGTGTGGGACCCTTACTGAATACGGGAGGCAACCTAGTGACAGATGATGTGGAAAAAGCTGAAGTACTCAATGCTTTTCTCACCTCAGTTTTCACAGACAAGGTCAGCTCCCAGACTGCTGCACTGGGCAGCACAGTATGGGGAGGAGGTGAGCAGCCCTCAGTGGTGAAAGAACAGATTAAGGACTATTTAGAAAAGCTGGACATGCACAAGTCCATGCGGCCAGATGCAATGCATCCAAGGGTGCTGAGGGAGTTGGCTGATGTGATTTCAGAGCCATTGGCCATTATCTTTTAAAACTTGTGGCGATTGAGGGAGGTCCTGGATGATTGGGAAAAGGCAAATATAGTGCCCATCTTTAAAAAAGGGAAGAAGGAGAATCCGGGGAACTACAGACTACTCAGCCTCACCTCAGTCCCCGGAAACATCATGGAGCAGGTCCTCAAGGAATCTATTTTGAAGCACTTGGAGGAGAGGAAGGTGATCAGGAACAGTCAACATGGATTCACCAAGGGCAAGACATGCCTGACTAACCTGATTGCCTTCTATGAGGAGATGACTGGCTCTGTGGATATGGGGAAAGCAGTGGACATGATAAACCTTGACTTTAGCAAAGCTTTTGATACAGTATTCTTGCCAGCAAGTAAAAGAAGTATGGATTGGATGAATGGACTATAAGGTGGATAGAAAGTTGGCTAGATCATCAGGCTCAATGGGTAGTGATCAACGGCTCGATGTCTAGTTGGCAGCCGGTATCAAGCGGAATGCCCCAGGGGTTGGTCCTGGGGCCAGTTTTGTTCAACATCTTCATTAATGATCTGGATGATGGGATGGATTGCACCCTCAGCAAGTTCGAAAGACACTAAACTGGAAGGAGAGGTATATACGCTGGAGGGTAGGGACAGGGTCCAGAGTGACCTAGACAAATTGGAGAATTGGGACAAATGAAATCTGATGAGGTTCAACAAGGACAAGGGCAGAGTCCTGCACTTAGGACGGAAGAATCCCATGCACTGCTACAGGCTGGGGATCGACTGGCTAAGTGGCAGTTTTGCAGAAAAGGACCTGGGGATTATAGTGGATGAGAAGCTGGATATGAGTCAACAGTGTGCCCTTGTTGCCAAGAAGGCTAACGGTATATTGGTCTGCATTAGTAGGAGCTTTGACAGTATTGCGTCCAGTTTTGTGCCCCCCCACTACAGAAAGGATGTGGACAAATTGGAGAGAGTCCATCGGAGGGCAACGAAAATGATCAAGGGGCTGGGGCACATGACTTACGAGGAGAGGTTGAGGGAACTGGGCTTATTTAGTTTTCAGAAAAGAAGAGTGAAGGGGGATTTGATAGCAGCCTTCAACTATCTGAAGGGGGGTTCAAAAGAGGATGGAGCTAGTCTCTTCTCAGTGGTGGCAGATGACAGAACAAGGAGCAATAGTCTCAAGTTGCAGTGTGGGAGGTCTACGTTGGATATTAGGAAAATCTATTTCACCTGGTGGGTGGTTGAAGCACTGGAATGGGTTACCTAGGGTAGTGGTGGAATCTCCATCCTCAGAGGTTTTTAAGGTCAGGCTTGACAAAGCCCTGGCTGGGATGATTTAGTTGGGGTTGGTCCTGCTTTGAGCAGGGGGTTGGACTAGATGACCTCCTGAGGTCTCTTTCAAGCCTAATCTTCCATGATTCTATAATCAGATCTTCTTATATGATATTCCGATCCTCCTTTTATATTGGCTATGCCTCCCATCTTTGTGTCATCTGCAAATATTAGCACACTCCCACTTTGTGTGCCAGGATCAATTATAAATGCTGCATAAGATTGGGCCCAAGACCGATCCCTGAGGAACTTCACTAGTAACCTCTCTCCAGCCTGAGAGTTACCTTTCAATATGACCCCCATTGTAGTCTCCTCTTTAACCAGTTCCTTATCCACCTTTCAATTCTCATATTAATTCCCCATCTTCTCCAATTTAAGTAATAATTTCCCACGTGGAACTGTACCAAATGCATTACTGAAATTTAGGTAGATTAGATCTGCTGCATTTCTGTTATCTGAGAAAATTAGTTATCTTCCCAAAGAAGGAGATCAGGTTGGTCTTGCACAATCTACCTTTTGTAAAACCATGTATTTTATCCCAATTACCATTCACCTCTGTGTTCTTAACTACTTCCTCTTTCAAAATTTATTCCAAGACCTTGCATAAAATTGAGGTCAAACTAACAGGCCTGTAGTTTCCTGGATCATTTCCTACCACCGCCTTTCTTAAAATAGGAACTATATTAGCAATTCTCAAATCACAGTGTACGACCCCTGAGTTTACAGATTCATTAAAAATCCTTGCTATTGGGCTTCCAACTTCATGTGCCAGTTCCTTTAATATTCTTGGATGGAGATTATCTGGGCCCTCCCCAATTTAGTCCCATTAAGGTGTTTGAGTTTCACTTCCACCTCAGTTGTGGTAATTTCTACCTCCATGTCCTTGTTGCCATTAGCCACCTTCCACTAGCCCTAAGCTCTTCATTAGCCACATTAAAAAAAACTGCAGCAAAGTATTTGTTTAGGTATTGAGCAAGGCCTAGATAAACTTTAATCTCCACCTCATCCTCAGTGCTTAGCGGTTCCATTTCTTTCCTTGTTTTCTTTTTATTTATATGGCTATAGAACCTTTTTCTATTGGCTATAGTTTCCTTTGCAGGGTCCAACTCTGCTTGCCTTTTGGCAGTTCTCATTTTATCCCTACACTTTCTGACCCCCGCTTTTTACAGATCCAGACTAACACGGCTACCCCTCTGATACTTGACCCTCAAGAGGTAGTTTTCCTTGCTGATCCCTCCCATCTTCCATTCCTTGTAGGTTTTCTACTTTCTCTTAATCACCTGTTTGAGATGCTTGCTCATCCAGCTTTGTTTATCCTTCCATTTAGTTTAAACTGAATTAGCTCATGATCACCCCAACCAAGATTGTCCTCTAAAACGAGTACTTCTATGAGGTCCTCATTACTCACCAATGCCAATCTAAAATGTCATCACCTCTTGTTGGTTCAGCAACTATTTGGTGCAGAAATCTGTCAGCTGTCACATCCAGGAATATCTGGGCCCTACTATTATTAGTAGCACTTGTGTTCCAATCTATATCTGGGGGAAGTTAAGTGTCCCATAATCTCACACCTCCCAGTAGTAATTATTTCATTAAAAACATTAACATAAGAACATAAGAACGGCCGTATCGGGTCAGACCAAAGGTCCATCTAGCCCAGTATCCTGTCTACCGACAGTGGCCAATGCCAGGTGCCCCAGAGGGAGTGGACCTAACAGGCAATGATCAAGTGATCTCTCTCCTGCCATCCATCTCCATCCTCTGACAAACAGAGGCTAGGGACACCATTCCTTACCCATCCTGGCTAATAGCCATTAATGGACTTAACCACCATGAATTTATCCAGTTCTCTTTTAAACGCTGTTATAGTCCTAGCCTTCACAACCTCCTCAGGTAAGGAGTTCCACAAATTGACTGTGCGCTGCGTGAAGAAGAACTTCCTTGTATTTGTTTTAAACCTGCTGCCTATTAATTTCATTTGGTGACCCCTAGTTCTTGTATTATGGGAATAAGTAAATAACTTTTCCTTATCCACTTTCTCCACATCACTCATGATTTTATATACCTCTATCATATCCCCCCTTAGTCTCCTCTTTTCCAAGCTGAAGAGTCCTAGCCTCTTTAATCTCTCCTCATATGGGACCCGTTCCAAACCCCTAATCATTTTAGTTGCCCTTTTCTGAACCTTTTCTAGTGCCAGTATATCTCTTTTGAGATGAGGAGACCACATCTGTACGCAGTATTTGAGATGTGGGCATACCATCGATTTATATAAGGGCAATAATATATTCTCAGTCTTATTCTCTATCCCCTTTTTAATGATCTCTAACATCCTGTTTGCTTTTTTGACCGCCTCTGCGCACTGCGTGGACATCTTCAGAGAACTATCCACGATGACTCCAAGATCTTTTTCCTGACTTGTTGTAGCTAAATTAGCCCCCATCATATTGTATGTATAGTTGGGGTTATTTTTTCCAATGTGCATTACTTTACATTTATACACATTAAATTTCATTTGCCATTTTGTTGCCCAATCACTTAATTTTGTGAGATCTTTTTGAAGTTCGTCAGTCTGCTTTGGTCTTAACTATCTTGAGCAGTTTAGTATCATCTGCAAACTTTGCCACCTCATTGTTTACCCCTTTCTCCAGATCATTTATAAATAAATTGAATAGGATTGGTCCGAGGACTGACCCTTGGGGAACACCACTAGTTACCCCTCTCCATTCTGAGAATTTACCATTAATTCCTACCCTTTGTTCCCGGTCTTTTAACCAGTTCTCAATCCATGAAAGGACCTTCCCTTTTATCCCATGATTTACGTAAGAGCCTTTGGTGAGGGACCTTGTCAAAGGCTTTCTGGAAATCTAAGTACACTATGTCCACTGGATCCCCCTTGGCCACATGTTTGTTGACCCCTTAAAAGAACTCTAATAGATTAGTAAGACATGATTTCCCTTTACAGAAACCATGTTGACTATTGCTCAACAGTTTGTTTTTCTATGTGTCTGACAATTTTATTCTTAACTATTGTTTCGACTAATTTTCCCGGTACCGACGTTAGACTGACCAGTCTGTAATTGCCGGGATCACCTCTAGAGCCCTTTTTAAATATTGGCGTTACATTAGCTAACTTCCAGTCATTGGGTACAGAAGCCGATTTAAAGGACAGGTTACAAACCTTAGTTAATAGTTCTGCAACTTCACATTTGAGTTCTTTCAGAACTCTTGGGTGAATGCCATCTGGTCCCGGTGACTTGTTAATGTTAAGTTTATCAATTAATTCCAAAACCTCCTCTAGTGACACTTCAATCTGTGACAGTTCCTTAGATTTGTCACCTACAAAAGCCGGCTCAGGTTTGGGAATCTCCCTAACATCCTCAGCCGTGAAGACTGAAGCAAAGAATCCATTTTAGTTTCTCCGCAATGACTTTATCGTCTTTAAGTGCTCCTTTTGTATCTCGATCATCAAGGGGCCCCACTGGTTGTTTAGCAGGCTTCCTGCTTCTGATGTACTTAAAAAACATTTTGTTATTACCTTTGGAGTTTTTGGCTAGCCGTTCTTCACACTCCTCTTTGGCTTTTCTTACTACATTCTTGCACTTAATTTGGCAGTGTTTATGCTCCTTTCTATTTGCCTCACTAAGATTTGACTTCCACGTTTTAAAGGAAGTCTTTTTATCTCTCACTGCTTCTTTTACATGGCTGTTAAGCCACAGTGGCTCTTTTTTAGTTCTTTTACTGTGTTTCTGAATTTGGGGTATACATTGAAGTTGGGCCTCTATTATGGTGTCTTTAAAAAGCGCCCATGCAGCTTGCAGGGATTTCACTTTAGTCACTGTACTTTTTAACTTCTGTTTAACTAACCCCCTCATTTTTGCATAGTTCCCCCTTTTGAAATTAAATGCCACTGTGTTGGGCTGTTGAGATGTTCTTCCCACCACAGGGATGTTGAATGCTATTCTATTATGGTCACTATTTCCAAGCGGTCCTGTTATAGTTACCTCTTGGACCAGCTCCTGCGCTCCACTCAGGACTAAATCTAGAGTTGCCTCTCCCCTTGTGGGTTCCCGTACTAGCTGCTCCATGAAGCAGTCATTTAGAGGTGTCTATCTATATCCAAATGGGATCCTGGTCATCTGTAGCACACCCCAAGCACTATATCAAGGGAACCTTTTGAAACTTTCTTCCCCAAAGTGATTTTGGCCCAAACAGACTCTGTCTTATCCATTCCATTACTTTTAATTTATTTACAGTCTACTTCATCATTAATGTAAAATGCTACTCCACCACCTTTGCCTTTATTTCTGTCTTTCCTGAACAGCACATACCCTTCAATACCTGTACTCCAGTCATGACTCCTATTCCACTATGTTTCTATAATCCCTATAATATCTGGTTTCACTTCCTGCACCAGTAGTTCTAGTTCCTCCATTTTGTTACACAGGCTCCTTGCATTGGTGTAAAAGCATCTTTTCTGTTGCTGCTTGGTTTTGCCCACATTCTTTGCCCGATTGGGTTCAGTCATTGTACTGCCAGTATCACCTATCTGACAGGTATCCGCACTATCCCTCATCTTAATATCCATTTTCCTACCAACTGCTGCATCCTTTCTTACTTGATTTTAATGTTAAAATCAGGTATGGAGATTACATGAGCATCTCCCAACAGTCTCCCCCAAGTTCCTAGTTTAAAGCTCATTTAATGAGTTGTGCAACTTCCATCCTAGAAGTCTATTTCCCTCCCTATTCAGGTGGAGTCCATCCCTTGAGAATTGTTCTCTGCCCAGGAATGCCTCCCCATGGTCAAACATCCCAAAGCCCTCTTTATAGCACCTCTGCCTGAGCCATCTGTTTATCATCATAATCTTGTGTTGCCTCCATTCTCCTCCTCTAGGGACAGGCAGAATCCCACTGAAGATCACCTGAGTTCCCATTTCCTTAAGCATCTTCCCCAGCCTGGCATAGTCTCCCTTGATACGTTACAGCAAGAATCTAGCTGTATCATTTGTTCCCCACAGGAAGGATAATTCTTTCCTGCTCCCATTAGGATTCTCTTCAGCCTCAGGTCCACATCCTGTATCTTAGCTCCCAGCAGACAGCACATCCTTTTGTTCTCTGGATCAGCTCTGGTGACAGACCTGTCTGTTCTTCTTAGTAAGGAGTCCCCGATCACATAGACCTTCCTTTTCCTGTTGATGGTGTGATTCTCTGGCCTTCCTCCTGTTCTTTCTGGCTGTGAGTCCTCTTATCTTTTATTCTCCCTTGCAATCTTCTGCAAGTCATCCTGTATCCTCCTGGGGCTCTGAACTCTGGGTATCTCCATTGGCTTTTCCAATCTTTTTACCAGACTAGCCGCTCTTCTCTTCTTCCTTGCCCTCCCTCCTTTCAATTACAGCCTGCTATGCCCCTTCTTCATTTTCCAACTAAGCAAAACTGTTCCTGAGCTCTATTTCTCCTTCACTAGCCAGTCTTTTCCTCTGCCTGGTTCTTGTAGTCACATGCTTCCACTGACCACTTTCCTCTCCCAGCAGTCTCCCCTCCAAGTTCTTCAATCCTGCTTGCATCTGCAAGTCTTGACTTTTCCCTTCAGCCTCCTTTTGTCTTTGCTCCATCATCTGCTCAAACCCCTTATCAACCATAGTTTCCACCTGCATCTCCAAGCCTTGGATCTCCTCTTCCATCAGCTCTATCAAGTGGCACTGGATACAAACAAAGTTATTTTCAAGTACCTGTTCTAGGATCATGTACATCCTGCAGCTTCCACATCTGGTCATCTTCATTGTCTCTTCCATGGCTTGGATCACTACCACTGCTGCCTCCGCATCAGAATCCTGATTGTTATGAGATGGGAAATCTGGAATCAGAACCACCAGTTAGGTCACTTGATTTCTCTTTGTAATTGGTTTTGAGACTTTTCTTTTCAGTCATGCAGCTGTCCATGACTTTATACCAAGCTACATATTTGGGAGGGAGCTACTCCACACTCACAACTCCCATTAAAAAAAGTGGTAATTCTAGATACATTATCTCTGACCAAATGGCTCATTATTTTCTCCATAGGGATTTCAGCTGACATATTCAGCTTTTAGAATTAATTATAGTTACATGTTGAATGGCTTATTTGCTTGGATTCAAAAAGTATAAGATGCCATCCACACAAACTTTGCTTATTTTCCTGTGTTTCACTGTAGGAAAGATCAGATACTAATCTACTATGTGATTTTGGGAATGACAATTCACCATTCTTCTCTTTTCTCCCCTACCAGCTTTTGTCTGTCTTGTCTAGTTAGACTGTAAGATGTTTAGGGCACAAACTGTCTCATACTATGTGCTTGTATAGAAATTATTACAGTGACATCTCTATGCACTAATATAACACAAATACTAATGCCAGTGAGATCTCCACAATTCACTTCTTTCTGCAAGTTTTATTGTTTGATTTGAAATTAATAACTAATTTTTATTTTAGCAAAATATGATTGAAATTCTATAGTTGGAATAATCCAAGTGTCATTAAGGATAAAGAGAATTCAGAGGACTGAATCTCTCACAATACACAAGGCCCCTCTGCTTTTTGAAGGGTGCATACATTGAAATATATTCCCCAGATAATGTGTCCACATTTTTGAATATACAGGTTTATAAACTCTGTTCAGACTCTTCTACAGTAGATTGGTAGAACATTTGGAAATATTCTGAATGGAGTATCAAATAAAACAGTATTTTGAGGAATATATATATTGAACCAATAAAGGAGTGATAAATGTTGGAGTGGAACCTGGTGAATATTTGAAAGTGCACTTGGACTTTTCTTAATTTTATGAACAAGAGACCATGCCAACTGAAGGGATGCACAAATGGGACTGGATTCTTCCTTTACACCCAGGCTGAAATATTATACAGGAGTGGAGACTAACTTAAAATTATTTGTCTCTGCTCCTGTCATTATTATTGTACAAAACATATTCATTTTTCCATTCTTAGATTTGAGGCCAGATCCCTCGCTGGTGTATATCAGCCTTGTTCTGTTGAAGTCAGTGGAGCCACGTTGATATATAGAAGCTGAGAATCTGGCCCATTGAATTTGGGAAATATTGTGGGCATTTGGGTAAATGTCTACGGTTCTTTAAAAAAAAAAAATGGCCACTGACTACTTCAGTACTATGCTGATGGGATCTATAGGAAATCTTAGGATAGATAATAAAATGCCACATTCTCATATCTTTGCTCATGTTCAGCAGCACGTTACTCCACACCCATTGAAGTAAATGGAACTACATGTTGAGTAAGATATTACTCAGTTGGGGAGTAAGAATATTGGAAATGGGTACTAAAGAATCAATAAGAGATTTTGAGATATGCATTAGACTCCCCTATTCACTGGTAAATTAAATAAAGGGGAGGGGGAACATGGACACAATAAAAGGGGTATTTATTATATTATTTTATTTTGGGCCTTATTATTCTATGTTAAATATTCTTCAGAGACAATGCTGCTGTTTTGCTTTTGGAACTTTTAGACAAGCTTGACCTGTAATGTGTACACTATAAAATTAATGTAATGCTTTACTACATTTTCCTTTAAACGGGGGTCCTCTTCATTTTTTATGATTAAGTGAAAAGTGAAATGCTAAATTCCAGTGTTGGCAATAGAGTCTTTTAGCAGTTACTCATTTCTACACCACAGATTTTGTTTCAAAGACATAATTGCTAAGTTGAGCTGAATCAATTTTTCCGGGAGTTCTACAAACTATCCCCCAAAGACTGCTACATGCTTTGTCCTATTCCTGTTGACTTCTTAGGTTTACCAAAATGTGTAACTTAGTACACTGGAAACGAATCTGAGACTCTTTTTTTCTAACAAGGAGTAAAGCAAATAAAATATATCCTTCCATGTCTTTTGCTTCTGAGAACCTACAACCTATATTTAGGTTAGCCTAGTAAAAGTGTCATGAAATTTACCTATCCACTATAATGGATTTTACTTGTCCATTGAAAAAATTGTCCTATCTGAGTGGAATTTTCCAAGGCTGATCTAGAGATACAGTGTTAGTATCTCAAAAGAACATAAAGCTGAGTTTCATCAACCTGGTAGCAAAGCTTCCAGCAATTCGTACAACTAGAACTCTTCATATTGTGTTGATTCACAAGTAGATTAGCCAAGGGGAAAAAACCCTCAAAGCTCTAATATATGTTTGATTTACAGATGAAGTCAAGAGGTCTTTCTAACAACAATTTGTACAATGTAAGAACCTCAGCCAAGTTGCATAAGATGAAAGAGATCATTGAAGGAAACGCATCAGGAAACATACAATAATTGAGAACATAAGAGAAGCTGTACTAGCTCAGACCAATGGTCCATCTAGCCCAGTATCCTGTCTCTGACAGTGGCCAGTGTCAGGTGCTTCAGAGGCAATGAACAGAATAGGGCAATTTTGAGTGATCCAACCCCTGTCATCTAGACTCAGCTTCTGGTAGTTGGAGGTTTAGGGACACTCGGAGCATGGGGTTGTGTCCCTGACCATTTTGGCTAATAGTTATTGATGAACCTATCCTCCATGAACTTACCTAATTCTTTTTTGAACACAGTTATACTTTTGGCCTTCATGATATCCCATGGCAATGAGTTCCACAGGTCAACTGTGTGTTGTGTGAAGAAGTGCTTCCTTATGTTTGTTTTAAAACTGCTATCTATTAATTTCATCAGGTGACCCCTACTTTTTGTCATGAGAAGTAAATAATATTTCCTTATTCACTTTCTCCACTCCATTCATGATTTTATAGTCCTCTTATCATTTCACTCCTTACTCGTCTCTTTTTTAAGATGAACTGTCCCCCTCTTTTTAATCTCTTCTCATATGAAAGCCGATCCATTCCTCTAATCTTTCCCCCCCACCTTCTCTGTACCTTTTCCAATTCTAAGATATCTTTTTTGATATGGGGTGACCAGAATGCAGTATTCAAGGTGTGGGCATTCCATGGATTTACATAATGGCATTATGATATATTCTGTTTTATTATCTATCTCATTCCTAACATTTTGTTAGCTTTTTTTTTTTATTGCCAGTGCACACTGAGCACACGTTTTCAGAGAACTATCTGCAATGACTCCAAGATCTCTTTCTTGAGTAGTAACAATACATTTAGACCTCATTTTGTATGCATAGTTGGGATTATTTTTTCCAGTGTGCATTACTCTGCACCTATCAACATTGAATTTCACCTGCTGATTTTGTTGTCCAGGCACCAGTTTAGTGAGATCCCTTTGTAACTTTTTAGTCAGCTTTGGACTTAACTATCTTGAGTTATTTATGAATGTTGAATAGCACTGGTCCCAGTACAGATCCTTGGGGGAACCCATTATTTATCTCTCTCCATTGTGAAAGTGGATAATTTATTCCTATCGTTTGTTTCCTTTCTTTTTCCTATCTTTTTGATTTGTGATATAGTTGAAAACCCCATGGGCTCTGTTACTGAATGCAGTATCATTAAATACCACCTTTCTCCCTTAGTTCAGACTTCCATTCCAATGTGTTCATCCCAAGCTATATTTTTTCAGTGTTTTTACTTAGCAATTATTAACCCCTTCCTTTGACAGAAATATTGAGGAAAAAAATCTATAAACAGATACAAAGTCTTCAGCATGCTAAGTGATAAACTCCTCTAATGTAAAGTGATTGCACCGGGCAATATCACCATCACAGAGGTTATTTGGTAATATGTTATATGGAAAAAAGCAGGAAGTGACACAGATATCTTTGCTTTCCTTCCTTCAAGGTCTGGCATAATTTCAAAGCATGAAAGGCTTTAAAATCAGAAGGGTCCTGCCTCCATTGAGCTTTCTGAATTTGAGATTCCAAATACAATGATACTAAGGGATACAATGAAATTGGGGGGAGGGATAGCTCAGTGGTTTGAGCATTGGCCTGCTAAACCCAGGGTTGTGAGTTCAATCCTTGAGGGGGCTACTTGGGGAATCTGGGGCAAAATCAGTACTTGGTCATGCTAGTGAAAGCAGGGGGCTGGACCCGATGACCTTTTAAGGTCCCTTCCAGTTCTAGGAGATGGGATATCTCCATTAATTATTATTATAAGTTCAACTCAAGTTTTAGCCATGGAGAATGAATGCATCTGTGTTGCTGGTAAACCAAGTACCAGCTGTTGCCAAGGCTGTAAGCATTAGCTAAGAACTGAGAAATTCATAGTTGGAAACCAAACCAGCTCATCTGTGTGTTAGTTTTGTATAAAATAAGTATTTGTTTTATAAGGATGTATTTAGTGTTTAGACTCTATGAAATGCTTGTTAATTGCTGCCTGCATTAATCTCATGTGTAATGTCTGTATTCCGTGCTATAAAGAAATATGTAAGTTTTGCTTTATAACTTGGAAAATGTTTGCTCTGAACTTGTGAACCCAGACATGGGAATCATCTCCCCCACCCATCCAGGAGGACTATCAAAAATTATGTGGGCCATTATTAGACAAATGCTTTGTTAATTGCCCCATCCACCCATGGGGAAGTACATGCAGTATGCCTCGTCCCATTGATTTGAATACTGGATTAGGGAAATAAAATTAGTGGATATGAAGATTTCTTGTCTCTTTGCTGTTTGAACGAAGTAAGGCAGAAATCCCCAGGGCCTACCCCTGTGTCTGTCCTAAAAGACATTTTGAATTGAAAGATTACCACATCTGTCATCTTTAGGAACCATACATGGTAACTCATTTGTGTGTATATGTTTGTTTGCTTTAACCTGTAAATAATGCTCTTGTTTCTTTTTCATAGTTAATAAACCTTTAGATAGTTTATTGCAGGATTGGCTACAGGTATTATCTTTGGTTTAAGATGTAGGGAACCAATTGATCTAGGCTAAGTGATGGTTTCTTGGGAGTGGAAGCAACTTGAATATTTTGTGATTTTTGGTTTGTGACCAGTTATCACTAAGTTCAGTTTGTCTGAGTGGCAAGTGGATTGGACAGTCTAAGGGGACTGTCTGTGACTCTATGGTAAGACTGTTATAGTATTCCAGGCAGAGGCGTAGCGAGCGCCCTCCGTACCCTCTGACCGGAGGGGGCCCTGCAAGGAAGGGGGCCCCTAAAAGTAGCAAAATAAATACCGCATTCCAGTTTCTGCATTGTAAGGGGCCCCGCCCGGACATATGTTCGGAGGGGGCCACCGTTCGGAGGGGGCCACGTTTTTTGTTGCTACGGCCCTGATTCCAGGAGTCCACATTTGTTAGTGGCTTAATCTAATTCTAGAACGTACCACGAGTTTGGGGTTCCTGCCCTCTTTTTGACAGTCTGCGTATAATAATAATATTATGCAAAATATAGAAGCAACCCTTCCTTTATGTCTGCATAGATTCTACTAACCTTACCCCAAACAGGGTTCCACTTTTTGTAGGAACTATTCCCCAGCATGCTTCTCTAGGACTTACCCTTTAAATTTGGCAGAGTCTGGAGCTGCAGCCCTAAATAAGCCATTTTGCATCTTCTAGCTGTTTGTTGTATCTCTTTTTCTTCTAACCAGTAAGTATTCAATTCCTGTCACCTTTTCTCTTAATTTTTTCTTTCTTAGTCCTGAACTCATTATCATAGTTATCTCGTTTATACTTACCCTGTAACCCTTATTCAAGTGAATAATCCCTCTTGAGTCAATAGTCTATATACACAAATAAGATCTACTTGGAAAGGTAAAGGTTGAACAATTGAGCTTGAGGAATCTGTGCCCATAGTAAAAAGAAAAGAGTTTTCAGTGTACGGCTGAGCTCATTTATACGGAACTTTAAACAGTGCACCTTCTTCTCTAGACAAGTAGAGTGAAAGTCGCAGATTATTTCAATGCACTGAAATGTAGAAAAGGTATTTCTCATTATATTAAACTTTTGTTTATAGTGAAACTTTTCTCAGCGAGAGAAAAACAACTCTCATTGTTTTAGAGCTGATATTTATTCCTCTGTCTTTTCTACTTAGGGGAACAGCGTATATATTGCCACAGTGTTTGTTTTCAGTGGAGAAGAAGAAGACGACATTTAAATATTTTAGGGAGAGAAATAGCTGCTGAATAGGCTTTACTTCTGTTTCACTGCATTAGAACTCCGCACAGACACCAGTCTGGCAATAGGACAACTTTAATGGCAAACACTAATATTTCCACCTCATTCAGGATCATGCTTTTGGCCACTGTTCTGCTGTCATTTGCTCACAGCATAACACCAGTGTTCATGTCTTTTGAATGAGAGAGCTGTCTGTTTTAAAGTACCTAATGCTAGTATTCTGCCGTCATGCTACTTGCATGTATGTACGATTATATTAGATTTACATAAGGAAGGGGTGGGGTATACATCAGATGGAGCTTTTAGAAAAATGGTTACCTTGTTGAAAGGGGTATGTTGTAATACTATTTGTCTCTTCTAAATACAAAACTGCAAAAGCTGCAACTTGAGACCTGCCATTTACAGTCTCTTTTTGCTCCTTTGACATGCTTTACAATTGCAAATGTGGGGGCACATCTGGGTCTCTGTTATGTCAGTGTAAATTGAAAGTAACTCCATTTACTTCCGTGTGATTACTCTGGATTCATGTTGATGTAACTGAGATCAGCATCTGCCCCACCAGGTATGGATTATTCTTCTGATTATAAAGTGATCTTTTATACTTGGGGAGGCAGTGTGGGCTAGTGGATAGGGCACTCTATAGGGAGTCAGGAGACCTATTCCACCACTGACTAGCTGGGTTCTAACCTCAGCTGTGTGACCTTGTGAAAGTTACTTCCCACCTCTGTCTCCCCCGCCTTAAACTGTCTTGTCTGTTTAGTCTGTATGCTCTTCAGTGCAGGCACTGCCTTTTACTATTTCTGTGTATGGTGCCAATCACAATGGGGTATCAAACTCAGTTGGAGCCTTAAGACACTATTGTCATGCAAATAAAAAATAATTTTAGCAACTCTGTCATTAAATGGATTTAAAGCCGAGGATCATTCGGATAGCTCCTACATAAGCTGACATTTAAGCTTGCCAATAGAGCCATGACCAGCAGTTCCATAATATGATTAGGTCTGGTATATAAACCAAGCTGGTTCAGCCCTTCTTCAAATCTTTTAGTAACTTGTGTATATATGTAGTTATAAAGCACCTAATGCCTCAGAACTGTGTATGACCTGTATGGACACCTGCCTGTTAAGGCTATTTTTCTGTGAAGTCGGAAAAGGCTGCGTAAACCGTGCATGGTTTGATTCCAAAGGTGTTTGCAAACTAAAACTTGCATTTTCAAATTTGATTTACTCCTCAATTGCCTCTTTCACCCTCACAACCCCATCTTCTTACCTTAGATTATTATCCTCCTCAGCTCTTATATGGTGCTTTTCATCAGTAGATCTCAAAGGGCTTTACAAAGCAGGGTCAGTATCATTTCCCTTATTTTACAATCAGGGAAACTGAGGCACAGAGAGGTGATGTGATTTGCCCAAAGTCACCAGTCAGGCCAATGGCAGAGCCAGGACTAGAACTGAGACCTTCTGACTTCCACTCCAGTGCGCTAGCCCCAAGGCCATGCTGCATTTCCTTCAGGTGTAAGGACACATTAACCAATCAAACCATGAGTTCAGGGCCTTCAGATTTGGAGGGTGATGTTTTGGAGGCTAAGAGCAGTGAAGGGAGTTGGGCAAGCAGGGGTTCATTGAGCGGTGGGTGGCTGGCCAAGGAGGAGCAGTATGTTGGGTGCTGCAGAGGGGGCTGAGGTGGTCCTGATGGATGGAAACCAGCTATAAAAGGCAAGGGGGTAAAGGCCAAGGAAGGGGATGAAGAACCAGCTATAGAGATGCAGCTCTGTGAAAATAAAGGGTTGCAATACAGTGAAGCTGCAGCTCTTTGATATGTGGATTATTCCCAATGCATGCACTGTGGCACTCA
The DNA here is from genome assembly GCF_028017835.1 of Emys orbicularis. Taxonomy (NCBI): domain Eukaryota; kingdom Metazoa; phylum Chordata; order Testudines; family Emydidae; genus Emys; species Emys orbicularis. Next base: position 25,531,062 of record NC_088685.1, on the reverse strand, counting down.
GCATCACACTGACAGTGAAATGTCAAGAATGGAGGTAATAGCTGTAAAATGTTAATGCCTATAGGCACTTGCAAGTAGAGCCAATCCTGATGAGGGAAGAACTTTTGCCTGCACCCTCTTTCCTCCTACAGTTGGGATGCCCCTGCCACAGGTTTTTATCATCTTTCTATAGGGGCTGAGATTTGTTAATGCATTGAACCTCAAGCCCACGGCTTGGTTTGAGGAAGTACAACTGATTGACTATTTTGCAAAACCTTAGTGTGGAGCCCAGAGGGGATATGAGCCCAGGGAAAGACTAGCATAAGATTTTGCCATGGGATTTATTGCTGTGATGGGTGGGAAAGTTAAAATATTTCAAAGTGGGGATTCACTATAGATACTGATTCAATGGAAAATTGGGCCATGGTTGCTAGAGTTTTCTCGCCTTTCACTGTTGCTGAACTATTTTTTTTCTTTTCCTGTTCCAAATGACCTTTCAGACCATAACTGAAGAACCAGACAACTAGCCACTAAGGGATGCTCAACAGCTTTCATGGTTTTCCTCAAGATTCTCCATGTTGCTTCTAGTCTTTTCTGCATATCAGTTGTAAGATCTATGGACAACATTTTCAAACTCAAGTGCTTAAAGTACTTAAGCATCCAACTAAAGGTGACCTGATTTCCAGAGTTATTGCATATCTCCAGCTCTCACTAAAGTCAATGGGAGCTATGGGTGTTCAATCCACACCTAGCTATCGGCACCTATAACATAAGAATCTTCAGTCAAGGGTTCCCATTAATACTTTGTGTAATATAGCTCTCTATTCCTCTCTAGTGGCTGGTCCACAGAGAGGTTTATGAGTCTGCTCCAATAATTGAGCCAACAAAGATTGGTCTTTTAGCTCAGGCAATAGAAGCTCATAGTTTTAGAGGGAGACATCCCTGCATTCAATATCTGCTGATGACAACCTATCCAGGGGTATTGTGTTACATTTGTATTTCTATTTTTATACTCCTTTTTACAGCTGAGGAAACTGAGGCCCAGATGAAGTGCCTGCCCAAGATCACACACGGAGTCTGTGAAGTTATATAACATTCTTAGCTGGTGTATTGTTTCATTGAGAAGATGGCTCTTTTTTATGTTTATCTATCATGGAGTGAAAATCTTCTGAAGCCTGATTTAAAGCTGACAGAAAATAGCAATACCCAGTATACTGTATAACAGTGAAAAAAGATTGCTTCTATGAGACACCTTCTAATAAAATTAAGATCTACTACTGTTTAGAAATGAATGGGTCAAAGTATTTGACCTGACCGTGACAGAGTCTGCTTAGAGTGTCTGAAGTCCAACAGACTTCAAACTAAACTACTTAACTAATTCTCTGTGCATATATGTGTGTGTGTGTGTGTGTGTGTGTGTGTGTGTGTGTGTGTGTGTGTGTGTGTGTGTGTGTGTGTCTGTGTATACACACACAGATGCACAGAGACACATCTATATATATATATACACACACACACATGCACACAAAGGGAAATAGAATCAGAAAATAAATTTCTCGAGCACTTACAAATTGCAGGCATTTCTTTCATGAGAAAAGCTGAGAAGTTATTAGAAAAATGTGTTTATCATCTCTCATAGCAAGGAACACTACTGCATATGTGAGATGGGTAGAAAGGGTAGATTTTTAGAAAACCTGTATATTGGTGTAGGTTATGGGAGATGTTCTGTGATCTACAGTGTGGTTTTATTTTTTTCCCTAACCAAGGAAAATTTATGTAAAAAATTTATTTTTAATCATTTATTCATCTGTCTCAGATTGCAGGAGACTTATGCCAGGACAATTTTCTTCAGCAGATAACCCCTTCACCTCTGAATTCTTTGCTACCTCATGCAGACATATCTCGGAGAAGTGAAGCAGTTTAACATACTAATTCAAGATCAATTTTATCCCCCTTGAGGAAAAACACTTTGGACTGTTACACCAGTATTTTCCCACTTAGGAAGCTGCCCATAGGGAACAAGGGGAAATCCGAGGGCTTTATAAAACATAGAATGTGTTTTACAAAAAAAATAGTCACTGTCTCACCATTCAAAGATGCATCAATTTTAAGCTTCTCAGACAAGATTTTCAAAACTGACTAATGATTTTGGGTGCATCAATGTCTGGGTGCCTGACTTGAGATATTTTAAAGGGGCCTAAAATAAGGAAGGGCAGCCTACTTAGCTGTTTCTCCTAGAAATATTTCCTAATGTACTACAGAGTTCATGACAGGGTTAGCTCTGTTACAAAGAGTATGAAGGGGTGGAGCTGCCATATTTGGCATCAGGAAGGAATTTTCCCCGGGGTCAGATTGGCAGAGACCTTGGATTTTTTTTGCCTTACTCTGCAGCATGGGGCATGGGTGACTTGCAGATTTAAATAGTGTAAACAGTGGATTCTCTATAACTTGAAGTCTTTAAATTATGATTTGAGGACTTCAGTAACTCAGCCAGAGGTTAGGGGTCTATTACAGGAGTGGGTGGGCAAGGTTCTGTGGCTTGTAACATGCAGAAGGTCAGACTAGATGATCCTGATGGTTCCTTCTGGCCATAAAGTTTTTGAGTCTATGAGCCATGCTCATCCATCCCTTACTTCCTGTGTAAATTGTGAGGTTCCCTCCATACCCCCATTCTGTTGAGATGCAGTTAAATAAAGCAGAAAGTTCCCCGCCTGCAGTCCTGTGAATAGAGTTTTTGTTGTTGTTGCACTGAGTGGTTCCACTACAAAACCAAAGACATCTGAGCCCCAAACATGCAAATTAAGGTAACATTCATATTACCTAAAAGGACCTCAACTCTACAAATAAAGGCAGTTCCTTAAATGAAACTTACCCAATACTGCAGAGCTGATCTAGCCAAATCTACTCCAGGTTATATGCTCCTTGTCTGGGAATAGGGGATATGGGAGTTCTGAAGCAAAGCTGAATGTTTGATGCACTATATTTGACTTGACTTTAATAAAGGGCCACATTCAGACCTGGTTCAACTCTAATGGAAGCCTCTGGTCAATTTTCTGGTGTGCCATAAATGGTGATCCAAGTTACATGGTGAGTATGAATTGTCAGAAAATGGGTGTAAGAGGACTACTTCCATTTTCTGACCAACTTGCATGCAATCATTACAACACCATTATGTTTCCCTCTGAATTTGTTTGTGTTTATCCATTGCTCTGGAAATCTAAAGAGCTACAGGTGTGTAAGTGCTAGTAATATGATTAACCATTGAAGCATTTTATACTGTAGCTGTGCAGGTGTGGTGATCTCTGAAAGGGCTGTGTCGCTCATTTCTTATTTCAAATGACACTTCTGATTTTTACAGAGTCATCTCCCATGATTTGCAGGGCATTAAACCCATGATGGAATATCTTTGAGACTGATTCATTGTGGTAGATCAGGATGCAGTTCATTACAGTTTTAGGTCCTGATTCTGTAAGTGAGAGCTTGTGGATGGACACTATTGGCAGGATTGGGACCTAATTTTGTATAGCAATTTATACCTCGTTCCTGTGAACATTTATGCATCTGCTTAAATTTAATCCCCCATTAAATTCAATAGAACCACTCATGTATTTAAAGTTAAGCATGTGCATAAATGTTTCCAGGATCAGGGCCTTACCTAAAATACATATTCCAAAATGCTTTACAGCAGTGGTTCTCTATCTCAACCTTCTCCATACCAGGACATCCCTGGGATCCCTTCCAATTTAGCAATATGGGAAGGGCATGTTGGTCACACCCTCTCCCCCTAGATTGAAGCACCAATTCTTCACAGATTCAGATACAGAAATAAAATAAAATCGACCCCTCCTGCCATGATTAAGATGTGTAAGTGTAACCCATGTCTGCTGGGCGTGGTGCTCTTTCCCACTGTAGTGGCACCTAGGCCACCTAGAGATTGATGAGCCTGCAACAGGCTTGGCTAAGAGCCATGTAGCTTTTTAGGTCATGAAGTAGAGGCTCATACACTAAGCTACAGAGGTCCTAGGTTTGATCTCACTCTGTGATACATAAGCAAGGAAAAAGAATATTTTCAGATGAGATCTGAAAGTAGATGGAGGATATGTGACCTATGCCAACACAGATATGTTTTCATAATGAAAAAAGCCTCTCCTGAAGGACACATTTTAAAACATGGTATCTCTAGTTGGGAGCAAATCAAGAGACTTTGGTGCTTGTTGATGGCGTAAGGTCTCTTTCCTTTCCTGTACAATCTTCCTTTTACATTCTACAGCAGAGCAAGTATTGGAAAAAATGTCCACACATATTTGTTCACATTTGTAAATTAAATTATTTAGGCCAAATTCAAAGCTTAGTTTGCGTTGACTTTCCATAGTCATGAATGGGATTAGACTCTACTAATGCAAATGTTTCCAGGAAGCAGTTTTAATTTTTTTTTTAATTGAGAATGCTCATGAAAATTAGAATAGGAGTTATGCCTCTCCAGCCAGGAAACAGACAAAATACCATTGACCTATCTGACCAGTCACAACTAATGACATGTCCCATATTTCAGAGAGGAAAATTCATCCCAAATTTCATCAAATTGTTTCAAAATTAGAAAGGCAGTTGAGAAAACAACGATCTGTTCACAAAACATCACGAATTGGAACCAAGGTAAAAACGTAAAAGGCATACTGCTATGATGAATCATATTGAAGGGAAAAAATCAAACTCTATTACACTAGTAGGAAGGTAAATATTGGATTCCAATTTCAAGTAAAATCTGTAAATCTGTTTTTTTTTTCTGTTGCTGATGTCGGAGAATAACAGAGTTCTCACTTTTTGTTTGTTTTTTTATTAAATATATATTTAGATTTTTGTAAACTGGACAGAAAGTGAGACATACAATGGTTTTATCCAGGTGCTGAGCCATTACTGTGGGCAACTGTTACAAAGACTTCTACTTTTTTTTTTTTTTTTTTTTAAATCTGTCTTTCTAATAGGTAATTAGTCAAAAAAATGGTTGTTGTTTTTTCCTGGAAGAAATTTGGAATGAAAATCTTTGTTTTAATACTAAAAACCAAAATGAAACTATATTTTAAAGCAAACCTAAATTATTTTTTTTGTTTCAGATCAATATTTCAATTAAAATATCAATTAATTTTGTTTTCTCAGAATCACATTTGAAGTCAAATGCTTTTTAACTTTGTTTGAAATGTTTATTCTAAATGACATTTTTCATTTAGGAATTTCCCACAGGAAAACAATGTTTTGATTGGAATATGCATTTCTGATGAAACTGTATTTTTCTGCAGGAAAACTTTCTGCGTGAAATTTTTTGACCAGCTCTAGTGGTAAAATCTTAGATTTTAGAATTATTGTGATGAAGACCATGGAGTTTCAAAATGACAGTATAGTCCTAGACTTTGATACAAATATTAGTGACTATTTTACACCTATAAGGCATACACTAAAAGTACCATTGAAAAACATATCCTTTCAATGGGATAATCAAGCTCATATCTGTCTGGCTGGAGTTCACATGAGAAGGAGAGACTTTTGAGCTAAAGAGTAAGAATAGGAAGTAGCAGTAAGGGAGTGAATGAGTGGAATTATCCTAAAATTTAGTAGGAACAAATCAAATGTCAGGTTCCTTTTGTACATCTTTGAGACTAATAAATTACTGAAATATACACAGTACAGGACTGCAAGTGAATAATTGCAGCTCATGGACTATCAAAGGCAAATTAAAATGCAAAAACAACCATAAAAGGTCATTGTTGATGAGTAGCAGTTGAGTTATGATGATCCCTCAGACATCGTTACTTCTTTTTGAACTCTCATTTGTCAGCATGTCTAATTTGGTGAGTTTATTTTATTATTGTTTTTAAAGATCAGTTTTATGAATAATTTGTAAACCTATTTTGCACTGAGTTCAGGGCTAAGAGCCGGGGATGCATAAATTATTTTAATCCTGTCTCTGTCATTGATTTGCTGTGTGGCCTTGCGTAAGTCACTTAGGTCTATGACCCACTGATAATCCATGGAGAATTTACTAATGGTTTACAGAGACCTGGCTCCTCATACATGTCTGACTCTTCGTCCTTGTTTCCAATTGCTTCTACAGGAGGCAGGACTCCATTCATTTGCTTCTTCCACTCTGGTCTCCATTCATTAAGGAAAGAACACACATAATGTAGAGGTGGGACAGCTAGTGTGTGTGTTTGGGTTTTAGATTATAGTTTACTTCTTTAGGGCCGTCAGAGGAAATTAATTTTAAGAGGAACTTGAATGAAGGGAGGGTGCTGGATTGGGGAACTGTCGTGGAGGGGGGTGGCATTCCAATATGGGGGAATATGAATAAAAAAAGTAGTGGGAGAATTGAATGACTGGAGCATTGAGAGCTGGCACTGTTGACTGAGGGTGTAATGGAAGGATTTAGGCAGGGGTTATAAAGGGCTTTGAAAGCGAAGATTTTCACAAGTGGCTAGTGATTTTTGGGTAACACATCTGGAACAACTTGAAGGACCCTGATTTTTCAGAAAGTCCTGAGCACCTAACCTCTGACATCAAGCCCCTTTAAGATATTTCAAGTTGGGCATTTAAAATTGGAGGCACCCAAAAATCATCAGTGAAAAATCTTGGCCTCTAACTAAAACATGCAGAAGTCTTTCCTCTGATGCTCTTTCACACATTTTGAATGTGAGTTGAAATCTTGGATCACTGAATTAAATTATAATTTGCCCCCTTGAGTTTAATTTATTTATATATGAGTGATGGATGTCCTTCTACAGGAAGATTTGAAGGCTGTACAAGTCTGAGGGAGTAAAATATTTGCCTTTTTTTTTTTTTTTTTGCATATGTTTGATACTGAAAATCTTATCAGTAGATAAGAGCTGGAGTAGCTACCATCCCACATTCCCCAAACATATCCAGATGGTTTGAGGACTAAGTGGTGGAAAAACTCATTCTTCAATCAAGCAAAACAATCCACACCTTTATTGTACCATTTGTTTAGTAAGCTGACAAGGGATGTGTAACATCCTTAAATATCAGTATTTAGGCAGCTGTTTAATTAAATTTTCAAGGCTACATTTTGGTGGGGGTAATTCATTTAAAATGAACAACAAAACATAAGCTATTTCCCTCCTCCTTTTCTCTAAGCAGATAATAGTCTGTTATCAGTTGCTTCTGGCTCAGGGCAAATAAGAGTGACAAGCTTTAAAATGAGCTATTTGATCTTTTCCCCCTTCCCTTTCTTCCAAATCTGACTGAAATTAATGTAGGTGTTTTATAGTAGCATTGAGAGAGAGAGAGAGATTTCTGAGCTCTTTTGTGTCTCTCAGTTGTAAACTGAGCCTGTACAACAGATCACCCTTATTATAATGTGGATAATTTTGCCAAATAGATTGTATCACGGGATAAACTAACTTTATCCTGCAGGGAGGTATTAATTCTTGAAGCTTGCAATCATCTGTGACTAAAGGTTCGTCTTTATTTGTTATTTTATCTGAAACGATTCCTATAGGCTCAGTTCTGTCCTTACTCTGGGCTTGTAAATTTTCATCTCAATTTTTCAAGGGTGCCAAAATTAAAAAAAAAAAAAAAAAACCTCCTCTTAATCAGAAAAAAATGGCATATGCTTATTGGGGCTGATAAGTATTAACTCTTTATATTACACCTAGAGGCTTCTACCAAGATTGGGGCACCCATACAACTGAATCAGTCCTTCTCACCATGCTTGACTGCCTTTTGAGGTTCCTCTCTCTTAACTGTTAACCCACACCCCACATGCTCTTTATCTAGAGCAACAGCTACTTCCACTTCCCTTATATCTGGGTGAGGTAATGAACCACCTGCCTCAGTGAGTCAGGAGAACCCATTCAACCACTTTCTAGCTGGATGAACGCATGAAAAGAAGATAGGCAAAATAAAAAATAACTGACCAAAGGAAAGTTTAGCCTTCAGCCTATGTATCAAGTATGGACAGTGTGAGTATGTCTGTTTCATATGTATTTATGCACAGTGTTTAGGGTGACTAGACAGCAAGTGTGAAAAATCGGGACAAGGGCTGGGGGGGGGGGGGGTAATAGGAACCTATATAAGAAAAAGACCCCAAAATTGGGACTGTCCCTATAAAATCGGGACATCTGGTCACCCTAACAATGTTAGAGACACTGTCCAGATAAATGTAAGCTTCCTGTAAGTGAGGCAGTTCTGCTAAACTTGATATGATTGGCACAAGGGCTAACTTTGGCCCTTTGTTTCTAATACAGCATAAGCTACTTGAGGCAGAGAATGCTCTTCCCCCCCCCCGCATATGTTCTACAGCTTTGAACACATTATCATTAATAAATAAATAATAATAAACAGACAGAAGAGCTAGATTCATCCCAGGAGTACCTGTGTTGATTTCAAGGGGGTTTCACCAGAGATGACACTGGGCTAATTCATCAGATCATTTTAAAATTGTTTAAATCTTCCTAAAAGAAATTCTGCTTGCATGGTAAACATACAATAACAACGAACAAGGCAATTCTTTCTTTGCCATTGTGATACTTCTGTTGGTAATATTCCAGATAAAATTAGCTCCTATTGGTAGCAGTGACTTATCAAACAAGCAATTAATCTTATCTGAATTTCACAAATGCCTCAAATGGTAGCTTGTGACTTTGATTACTAAGAGAGCAGCCCTAATCAGATTCCTTTCCTTAAAAAAGTGGTTCATTCAAATCCCTCACTCTGAGAGATCAAAGCTCTTTCTTTCTCTCTATCTGCAGGGAAGCTCATTAGAATGAGGTTGTCAGGGTTATAATCACGCAACAGTTTTACTTCTGGGTTATAACGCTTTTCCTTTCTTATCAGTCTGTGAAGTCCAAAGTGAGAAGAACAAAGTAGGTATCACTGACATTTAATACACTTGGTAATCACTGTGGTTTACTACATACATTATTCAGTTGCTTCATAGTCGAAGCTACTTTGTGAATATGTCTTAATTTTACAAAGCATTAGGAAGCTTTTTACCTTTCACTTTAAAATTTTAAAATCGGTGGCTTTGTAAATAAGATGCTTTCAGTTTAAATCCTAGTTTGTTCATTTAATTAAATCATTAAATTGAATGTACCTTGTGTGTTGCAAACTGAATAGATATCAAAATTAATTTCTTATTTAGCTCTTTTTATTTTAGAAAACTATATGACAATTTTTCTGTTGTGGACCACAAAGGCAGCTTGTCAAGTGGTTTAGACCACACATCTAGGAGCTAGGAACTCTTAAATGCTAATCCTAGCATTGCCACTGACATGATGTATAATCTTGGACAGATCACATTAACCTTTCTGGCTCTTTGTTTCTGCAAGACAAAAAACCTCAAAGTTGGATTTCAACCTTCTACTCCCTTCCACCCTCCAAAAATTCAGAAAGCATATTTTCAAAGTTCTGTTTTAGGACCATCTCTAATTATATTAACTTCAGACATGAGTATTATTAGTTAGTTGATGTTTGAACATAATATTGAACATATAAAACGATATATAAGATTTGATTATGCAGTCAGATCCCTCCATTTTCTTGTATTCAGAGCCTTATTGAGGCAGGATCCACCACCATATGGATCTCATTCCAGGATTGGGACCAAAATGAGAAGTACTATTCTGTGTTACAAAGCAGATATTATGAATGGTCGCATGAACTAGAAATTACTATTGATTTACTACTTTGTTTTAGGTTCTTCTGACTAGCAACTCCTTTCCTGCATTTATTACCACTTAATCTTAACATATGCTGAATTATTTTAAAACAACTGTTCATGATCTTCTGGCCTCAAGACTGGTCTTCTCAGCTTTATAATAGAAGCCTCTAGGTGAATAAAATGGAAGAAAGACATTGGAAGTGAACTAAGAAAATGTTCTTAGATGTGTCTCCTTCTTCATGGGTTACACACCTAGGGTGAAACCCTGGACCCATTGTAGTCAATGGCAAAACTCAGAGATCAGGATTTCACTCCTGGTGTTCATGTTTCTCAAAGCTATAAAACACAAAAGGAAAGGAAGTCACTTCTAGATTGCTTAAAACCAGTAAGCAGTAACCATTTCCCCATGCTCCTAAAGATCATCACCAAACCTAACATCATCCCAGTTGTTCAGCTATCCTAGTGTCCACACTGATGCCATCCAGCTGCCTTTTAGCTTGCTCACCACTGAGTGCCTTGCTGCTCATGCAGCCTTCTTTGAAGCCTGAGCTCATCCTTCTCTCAAAAGGACTCCAGTGTTGAATTCCCAACTCCAGAACCTTCTTATTCATGTTGTCTGGAAAAGCAAACTTTATTTGGCTCACAGTGGAAAATAAAGAGACCCCCACCCCTCCAAAAAAAGGATAAAAGTTTAGGATTCCTAGGTAAATTAACCACTGAAGAGCATTGCTAGGTAGGCTCTAATTTTTGATATTTCAAGATGAAGACCTTACATATTAGAAAATTCTATGTTTCAGCCAGCTAATGCCTTTCAGAGTGCCAGCAAGATGGATGTCTCTCAAGAATCAGGATGTCTCTTCTCTCCTGTGCCATCCCAGATACTGTAAATATTAGTTCATTAAGTGTAAAGCCAACATTTTCAAACTTGGGAACTTGCATTAAGGCACAAGAGAAGCGGCCTGATTTTCAGAGATGGTAGACACTATGCAAATCTGACTGGACTCAATGGAAGATGTGGGTGCTCAACACCTCTCAAAATCAGGCCACTGAAAATGTTGGCCTAAAACTTCCATTTTAATGATTCCTCTTTGAAACAGAGCTTTGTTCCCCATAAGGCGTTAGATTGCACAATTTAGGCACTTCCTGCCCTATGTAGGGAGTGGTGAAGAGCTGCTTGCTACAGGAGGCCACCAGCCCTCATCTAGCTCTCTACACAGGAAACCTGAACAGGATGTACTCTCGTACAATGTAATGCACCTGCTCTCTCTAGTGTACCTGCTCTTCTCTGAGGACCTGTATGGAAGAAGGGTATGATCCTGCCTCTTAATTGCATCTCCCTGCTCCATTTTGGGAGATATATACCCCCAGAGCATTCAGAGAGAGAATTTCAAAGTGCAGGGAGTGATATTTTCTAGCATTTGTACAATATATGCAAGGGGGGGGGGAATTGAGTCCTCACTTCAACCTGTGAACAATGTGCTAGGGCCAGGGTTAATCTGGGATAGGATGATTAGGGATTAGGGACTTCAGCTTTTGCAATTTCCAGCAAATTTCAATTCATTCTTTATTACTGGCCAGTGCTATTTTCTGAAATTGACTCTGCCTACATGCCCAGTACTGAAAATGTGTCCATTCTTCTTTATAAAGCAACTAAAACTATTTGGCCAATTGGACTGCCTGACTGGCTGAACATTCTGATATTTCACATTGGAAAAGAAATGTCACTGCATGAAATGGAACTTCCAACAGACTGTTCCATTGCCACTGTTGGAGGGGAAAGTTTTTCTACTTTTTCCTTTTATTTAAAAATAGAATTAATTATTATTTTTAAAGAAACCTACACTCTTGGCCATCTATTAATAAAGGCTCCTAATATCTTTTCACATAAGAATGTTTTCTTGCTCTCAGTTTGGATGAAGCAGAAATTGGCTTTAATTTGTGGTCCTTGAGTCTCATCCAGATGGTTCATATCATGTCACTCTGATATTCATGGTTAATGGTTAATATATTTAACTTGTATTAAACACTCATCACTTGTATCTTTTCACATGTAAATTAAAAGTGCTGCTCAAAGGCAGGTTAGGAACCTCACCCTCGTTTTACAGAAGGGGAAACTGAAGCACTGAGTTTAATGCACCAAAATGGCCATTAATATGTGATCTCTAGAACAAATGACAAGATTAAACCAATATAAACATACCTACTTGTGTCACAAATATGACTCTTATTGCACATTCAATGGACAATTTTCGACTAGCCCTCCAAATCATAGGTTGAAATCTGGCCCAACTTAAATCAATGGGAGTTTTGCCATTGACTTAAATGAGGCCAGGATTTCTCCCACAGTCTTTTGATTTATTGACTTTCTATTCAACTGAACAAATTTTAAGTCACTGCATCTATTGAACTATAACACTGTCTGAATAAAATTGGTACAATTGAACAGTGGCTTTTATTTACTGTATTTATTTATAGTATCTTGCACAACGGTTGTGGCCTTTAGGTGCTATTACAATATTAATCTTAAATACTAAGAATAACAATGTCACAAAATTAAAGACTTTCCTAAAATTTCCAGAGTTTGATTGAATCAGTTTTCCCCAGAATGCTACCTGGCAAGCATTAGAACCAGAAAGCAGTAGAAATTGAAATTTATATATATAACTCTTTTTTAACATAAATTCATATCAGATATGATCAATGAAGGGGATGCAGTAATGTAGTGTCAAAAATAACAGGAGTACTTGTGGCACCTTAGAGACTAACAAATTTATTAGAGCATAAGTTTTCGTGGGCTACAACCCACTTCTTCGGATGTAATGTAGTGCTAACTCAGAGAAATTCACGTTGACTCTAAGGGTACAGCTACACTGCATGCTTCTTTCAGTGGTGTGTAGTGTGTGTATCAGCATACCTCCATGAGTATAAATGGGAGTATAAATAGTAGTGTAGCTGGTGAGATAGAGCTTAGATGAGTAAAGACACACCTGAAGGGTGTGGGCTTGTACCTGAGTACATGCCCTGTGTAGCTTTTATTTACCGAACTCCAGCAGCATACATTGCACACCACCAACACTGGTGCATAGTGTAGACCAGGGGTCGGCAACCTTTCAGAAGTGGTGTGCCGAGTCTTCATTTATTCACTCTAATTTAAGATTTTGCGTACCAGTAATACATTTTAACATTTTTAGAAGGTCTCTTTCTATAAGTCTAATATATAAGTAAACTATTGTTGTATGTAAATTAAATAACGTTTTTAAAATATTTTAAGAAGCTTCATTTAAAATTAAATTAAAATGCAGAGCCCCCCGGCTCGGTGGCCACGACCTGGACAGTGTGAGTGCCACCGAAAATCAGCTTGTGTGCCGCCTTTGGCACGCGTGCCATAGGTTGCCTACCCCTGGTGTAGACATATATACATAAGTCCTGGGGCCTGAAGCCCTAGAATAGGGAGCTGAACAGGGGCTCTGTAGGGGAGGAAGTTCTCTTCCAGCATCTGTTGGTGAGCAAGGAGAACTGAATTGGCCAGTCCTCATTTGCATTTCTGTTATGTGACACTTTGGGGCATTTTGGTTAAAATTCTGTTGTTGTTTGGGAGTAATAAAACATTATTATCCGCATTGGAAATATAAGGACAAGAGAACTACACCAAATGTGCCTGCGTGATGGCTCATTCTGGCTAAACACTTAGTCTTTCACCAACAGGCTAGAGAGAGGGGGAAATTGTACCCACTTTGCAATGGGAGCGTATTCCAGGTGATGAGGACTCTGCTCTGGGTCTGATGTGCTTTTCATTCCTTTATGAACACTTTCACAAAGGAGTTGGTTTTGCAAAGAGGTGACTTTCAGTGCAGAGATAGCATTGAGGCAGCAGACAGATGGCTGTGCATCCCAAGGCAGGAGAGAGATGGCTTTCACTGAACCTGAAGAGAGAAGCAGCATAGATAAGGAGCATAGATAAGGAGCACCCCTATCCAGCAAACAATAATGCTGTAATCACTAAAGATAGACCCGACCCCCCCCTCCCAGAGTACTTCCCTTAGGGGCTAGGGGCAGACCTGCCTGAAGTCTGGACTCTGCTAACCCTGGATAACAAACAGTGAGTGGGGATACTGTAGAGAAGGAGAAGTAGTTTTCACAGGAACAAATTACATTGCTGGATGCTCATAACTATGAGTGGAGCACTGAGTTTAAGACTATGGCCAGGACATCCTTGGGGTGGTGAATCTTGCTTAATAGCTATTGTTTTTTTATTATTGGTATTCCCAAATTTATTCTGTGTTCTCCTTCCCCACCCCCTTAATAAAGTTATCCCAGACTCTGTGCTTGTGTGTGGGGAAGTATTGCCCATTAAAGTCACCCAGAGGGGTATTTAATATTTCCAGGTTTCTGGGTGGTGGCTTGAGCTGGTGGTTTTTGTTAGTTGTTATAAGGAACCTCTAGGTAGTTGAACCTGGCCCCTTTTGCTGCCAACAACACCTGGCAGAAGCATCACACATATGATGGGACCTGAGTGGAGTTTCAAGAGAGTGGAATATTCAGGTCCACATAATCCTGAGATATCGTCAGTAATCTGTCTAGAGCCCGTGGGCCAAATCTCCTGGTCCATTCCAGCTGTCTTGCACATCTTAGTATATTTGTGGCTTGTTGGACTGAGATTCACAACACCACCTCCTAAAAAGCAGAGATTGCTATAGCTCAATATGAGAAAAGCAGAAAGGCACTCTGAAAACCACCAGGGACTTCTCTATTGCCATTTTTTAACATAGAAAGTACTCAGATATGGTGGTGCAGGGCAGGAGTATAAAGGGCAAAATCAGAATTTTGAAAGTAAGGCCAGTATCTGTTTCTTAAAGGATATTGTTAAAGTAACATTCAACAAACCAGTCTGCATGCATTCAGAAAACAGATCATATGTGCCAGCTCGTTTACTGTGCATTTTAACATAAGCGGTGTTGGGAGCGAAGGAATATTTAGGCCTGACAGAAGCCTGCTGTGGATTTTAAGAGTCTGTCCTGATAATGTTTAACATGGTTATGGTGGGAAAACTTTATCAAAGAGGAAGGTTTTGTAGCATTTCCTAAAGGTGGCCAGGCTCTAGATTCATCATATTTCCTCTGGGAGTTCATTCTAGAGTCAGATCCTTTTGACTGAGAATGCTTCATCTCTAACTCTCAGGCACTTTATTCTGGGCTTTGTGATCTGAATTGTTTTAGAGGAGCATAGTCTTGATATCTGGAGATGCAGTCTCTAACGTAACTGAGATTTGATCCATTAATTGTTCTGAAGATTAAGACCAAAATTTTAAATTGGCAGCAGCACTGAACTGAGAGCCAGAAGAGTAACTGGAGCTTGGTCGTGATGTGTTAATAGTGGTCTAACCTCTGGAGTGGTTACAACTACAGTAGTAACTGAAATGCAGAATACCAGTTTGAGAAATGATTGGATTAGTGAGCTGACACAGAGTATAACCTAGCCAAAGAACTGTTAAGGTTGAGAGAAAACATCACTAATTTTAAAGATAAAAATCCGAAGTAAATGATAAAATAAAAAAGAAAAGAAAAATCCTCTTAAAAAGACAGGAAATGTAAATTTAATCATAACTCTACAAGAAACCTAGAGAGGATTGCAGAGCTAGTCAACTTTTCAAATTTCAAAATTTCAGTGAAATTTCAAAATTTGAAAGTGAAATTTAAACAAAAAACTTCTGATATTTACTTGACCAACTGTAGAAATGGTCAATATATTTAATTTTAAAATTTCCAATTTTGAAAAAAATGTGATTTCCCCCCCCCTCCCCTCCCCTTATTTTTTAACCAGCTTTATTTAATAACTTATTTAGGCCAATCAGGTTGTTGCCCAACCTTATTTAGGCTTGTTAGGATCTGATGAGCCTCATAATGTTTCCAATGATTAGTTAAATGACTGTGAAGGGACCAAAGTCTGCAGAGAGTGGGAGGCCCCCAGATGACCTACTAAAACTTTCTAAGATTCCTAACTAAGATTCCTAACTGGCTTTAAGTAAGTATATGGGGCCACAGTCATTCCTGGGGTAATTGCCTGTACAATGGACAGGTTTATTTTTGTAATTCACTGTAAGATTCTAATCAGAATCTGCTTTCGCTCACCATCACCTTCTTCTCTATTCTGTTCCACCAGCCTGGCACTGTGTTGGCTCAATCTCTCCGTCCTTTTCCTACTAACTTGTGAAGCAGGATATGGTTATGAACCCAGTGAGGTGTTCCAAGGAAGTGTGACTTAACACATTAACACTTCTTGCTGTACATTTAAAGGCATAAGGCATAACACATTGTGCTGTAAGTGAGGGGGGAGAATAATTTACCAGTCACCATGATACAACAGGGATAAAGCTTACACGTGTTAAGTGGGAAACACTTACCTTTCTTAGACGGTCCACTATCCAGTAAATGTTTCTTTGTTCACCTCTGAAAATGATGGAACTCAGTGAATATGAACTTTGGCTAGCAAGTGGAGGGAGGGAAGAAGACTAAGCTTAGTTTGCACATAGTAATTCAGCTATATCCATTCTTTAAAGATTTTGCTTATATGTTTAGTTCACTTGCCTCCCAAATGATACAGCTGGTATGAATATTGTTTATAACTTGTTTTTAACATTAAAAGTTTGAAAATATCCCATTAGAGATATTGTATAATTAAAAGGCTGAATAAAAGAAGGATGACAGGAATCTGGCAGGCAATGGCCATATACCATTGTTTTAATTTTTAAGTGTATAGTGTTACCTCTTTGTTCCAAATATTAACTTGCTTTAACCAGCACGTACTCTTTTTAAGCAGCATAACAAATATGTAACATTACACACACGTAGATATTAAAAAATCCAGGCAGCACTGTGCCCTGTGTAATTCCATACATATCCCCAACTTTCCTTTCCAAGTGAAAAACTAAATTCTTTGTTCAGTTGAAACTTGTCAGCTAATTTGAGGTATATTATATTTGGGACTTTCTCACAAGTTCTATTGCAGATTGGATTATATAAAGGAATTTAGCCATGGTCCTGATCCAAAGTCCTGGAATAATAATACCTGGTTCTTTTAATTCATAGAGGTCATGCCATGTTACAGAGGTAATAAGTATCATGTTAAAGAGGAAACTAAGGTGCAATGATTTCCCCCAGGGTCACTCATCAGGTCAGAGCCAAGAATAGAACTCAGGTTTCCTGAGTTCTAGTGTAGTGCAATGCTCTATTTATTATACCACACAGCCTCAATGGAAGGAAATGAAAATTTAAGTCAATGGGAGTCTTTCCATTGACTTCAGTGGGCTTTTGATCAGGCCCTGCATTATTAATTTCTGGCTAGTGGCAGATATCAGAGTGATGAGCAAGCTTATAAGACAGAAGAGAGGGGATGAAATCTTGTCCCTTAGATCCATGCATAGTGACCACATACATGTGGATCTCACCCCTTCCACAAGGAAGAAGTACTCTGCCACCTCCACAGCACCTTTCCCCCCTTTACTAAATACCTTGTTAAATACATCTGGGAATGTGCATGGGGGAGCACAAGGACTGGTTGCGTGGAAGGACGATGATTGGGCAGAAGTGGTGGATGCACATTGTCCTCACTCCACTCCAGCAGAAATCTCTTAGAAAAGATAACATAACGTTTTACTCTCTCTTCTGACAGTGCTATCCACACCAGGGTTCCCTCTATAACAGGGGTCCCCAGGGCATGGAGCCGTTCTTCAAGGAAACACAGTAAATTGTTGGGGGCACATCTACAAAATGGTAGCCCTGTGTCTTCACACCAGTCCTGGTGCCCTTTCCCCTCAAATAGAGACACAAGGTCAGAGTTTTCCTTGTTGGCCACTGTCCTAAGAACTTTGTTTGGGGTAGGTGTTCATGGCATCGGAGGTTCCCTCTGGAAATGAAGATAGGGCTTAAGACTTTATTTTCCTCTTCTGCAGACTTTTGATGGGTTTCATAGGGTTACTGTGTTCATGCATCCTTGTCCCTCCCATTCCTCTCGTATGTTTCCATAAGCACATCCCTGACCCCCTATGTATATCAGGCGGCTGGGTTGGAGGATCCTTCTGCCCAGTCTGGGAACTGGAGGGATAGTACCATATAGGCTGAAATTTGTGTATGGAAGCTCTGAACTACATGAGGATCCTGAAAGTACAATGCAGTCTGCTGTATAGTGGAATACATTTTAAGTGTCGCCAGTATAGCTTGTCCAAAAAAAAAAAAAAAAAAGAGAGAGACAAAATTTCAAATGGTGAAATTTAATAAAAGAAAAAATCATGGAAATCACATGGATTTGTTTTCCTGATTTTTGACCAAGTATAGTGCTGGTTTAGATTTAAAAAAAAAAATTAAATTTGAAATTTCATTTCAGTTTCGATTTAAAAAAAGCTTTCCAATATTTTTTTGCCATCTGTTGCCTACTGCACAAAGAAATGTACAAACATTTCCAGGCCTCCTGTAGTCTCTGAAAAACCTGATTCCTTCCACCTGAAGATGCTTTATGCTTAGACAGCTACAGAAATGTTTCCCTTTTGCCACACTGATGTACAGTTTTTCGCTGATATGTTAATGATACTCTGAGCAGTAGTCACTAACAGGTGAGTAGCATCTAATATTTTGGGTTTGTCTTGACGGCTCCCACATTTTTCCAGGCAACATCTCCATTTGATGATATTTGATGAATCTCCTGCATGGGGTCATTTTTGGGCTGTAAATTGATTTAGCAGACCAATACGTAGGAAATTTGAGCCTGTGCACAGAATTTAGAGGCAAGTTTTGTAGGTTAAACATGTATCATGTGGGACCATACCTTAGGATTTAGGACACCTTAGGATTTAGGCTACAAATCCTCCACTGTAGAAAAAAACATCAAGAGGCATTCCTCACAGTCTGACATTACATGACCCAGCCTGTTTTATGTTGATGTTGCACTGTATTTCCTCATTCAAGTCATTTTGTGTAGACGGCTTGACACCACAAGACAGTGGCAAAAGTGCATTGCCAGGGCCTTCATGAGCTCCTTCTCATTTCCTCTTTCCCCACAGAATGACCCTGTGGGGGGTCTCTGGGCCAAGAATGTGAACTTGCCACCAGTCAGTTTTTAACTGCTACAGCTGGACAGGACCAATTAATTTACTCTTTTTCTCACTTCTTTCATGGGTGCGTCATCTATTGTTGAAAAACACAAAGAATTTCACATTCTGATGTAATCTAGTGTAACTTGTCCAAAACAATATTAGATTTATTCCATTTGCTATAAGAAAGATATTGCTAGAATGCAGCCCATTTGGCAAAACTTGTCTCATAGTTCTGGGCAAGGATTCAATCACCTGTTGCTAAGATACTTCAAAAATATTGTCTGTTTTTAAATGTTCCTTTTTAATTGAATAAACTGTTACTTTGAAATATTGGTGCAGAGGCTTAAAAGGTCTTTCAAATCATAACTTTTTCAGGAGGACAAGTTTCAGAATGGTTTAAATGAAACAGCTGCAGCTGGTGATTCTATTCTTTACTTAAGCTTTAGAACGTTGTATAAAGACAATGATTGCTTCTATATTGAGAACTATGTTATTGGAACAACATAAAACAGTCCTGTTTAAAATTTTGATGGTAAATAGGCTTGATCTGCACTATCCATATCAGCTGTGTGTAACAAAATCAAAGACATAGGTCTGAATGTAGGGACTTTGAGAAGGAATGAAAAGACCATAGAGTGACCATACTATTCCTAGAAGTGAGGTTTTTTACCCATGAAAGCTTATACCCAAATAAATCTGTTAGCCTTTAAGGTGCCACTGGACTCCTTGTTGTTTTAGTGGATACAGACTAATATGGCTAGCCCTGATACTTCATACTATTCCTGTTACATTCATTTAGGTCCATTCAGCTAGATAGGTATAAAAGGGGTAGTAATGTGTCCCTATCATTTTGTACTTAGAGTTAACAAATTAACTTTAATGTTCTTCAAAGAAATTACAAATATTATTTCAAAATCAAACTTTCCCTCAGACTCTGTTGTTGGAGAGAGCAGACAGATCATACTTCCTGTAGGAGGGGACAAAAATCAGTTGATTGCCAAATCATACCCCTAATGTATATGAAAGCCAGAGAGGTGATATCAGTAGGATTTTACTGACTGTCTGGGTTATTTCCTATCTTATTCCAATAGAATTTATAGACCGAAGGAGTGTTCTTCTTGCCTAATAAAATTGCACTTAGTATATTAACACTTCTCGGCTGTGACAATCTCAGGTAAATACTGAACTGGATTTTGAAGCCTAAGGAGAATTAAGGAGCTGTCTTTCTAATTTATCTCTTGTAGTCTGCAAAGAGCAGGGAGTGTTTCATTCAGCTACCCTGCTTTCTTTGGTGAATGATTGTATAGGGCTTCAGAATGGGTTTAACTTTTACCCTTGGCTAGAGAACACTGCCACAGCAAGGCCTTCATGCAAGGAGAGGAGTATATATTCCTCCTTGTGGGTCAGGGAAGGAGAAAGGAAAGATTAGCCAATTTCCCCATCAAATATAAGGATGGATCTGAGCCACAAAATTCAGATCTGGATTTCCAAAAAGTCCCCGCCCCCAGTTGAGTGCTGGCTAGATGCTGGAATCCAGGTTTTATACTTTTAGAGCGAAAAAGACCTGCGGCAAATCTTAGATCCATATTTAGGTTTTTACTTTCTCCCTCAAAGTTATTGGTTTTTAAGATAGAATTTTGGTTTAGGCCCATTTCTAAACTTGAATAGGTTTTGGTGCCTTTTATTTTATATGATAGTTAAGACTAGTCAGGTAAAGAAAAAAGATTTCAAGAGCCAGACTCAAAATAGCACATTTTAAGTGCTGATTTTTTTTTTTCCAGGAGGTTTCTCCATTGACTTTTTATTATCCCCATAAATCATAGACTCATTTAGGCTGGACAGGACTGCTGGTGGGTCATGTAGTCCATCCCCTTGCATTATTCCAAAACCACTCCTAAATAGATGGGTGGCCTAACCTTGAATAGCTGAAATGACGGTGATTCCACAAACCTCTTTTGGCAGCATGTTACAGTGCCTAACTGTTCTCAAAGTTTATCAAGTTTTTTTCTAACATTTAACCTAAGTTTTCCCAATTGTAGCTCAACCCCATCACTTTTTGGTTTATCCTCAGGGACTAATGAGAATAATTGGTCTTCATCTGCTTTATCTAACTTGTCTTTTCATTTACTTGTAGAGCTGTGCAAAATACTTTGTTGAAACTTGGAATTCAGGCCAGGGTCACTGAAAGTTTGCTAAGTTTCACAGGCCTGTTGGACGCTGAAAATATGGAGAATTTGAGGTTTTGGACATAAGTAAAACTAGGTAGGTTACAACCCACAAGGATTACAACCAAATGAGATGTTCATATCAACCACTGAATTACACGCAGCTCTGTGCGGGAAGCGGCGGCCAGCACGTCCCTGCGGCCTGCACCAATTCCTACAGCTCCCATTGGCCAGGAATGGTGAACCGCAGCCACTGGGAGCTGCGGGCGGCCGTGCCTGCGGACGGTTAATGTAAACAAACTGTCTCATGGCCTGCCAGCAGATTACCCTGATGGGCTGCGTTCGACCCGCAAGCCGCAGGTTGCCCACCACTGATTTATACTGTCGATTTTCAAGTGCTTTACAAAGGAGGGAAAGAACTGCTATCCAAGTTTTATAGATGAATAAACTGAACTACATGGAGAGGAAGGATTCCACAGCAGAGCCAAGGCTAAAATCCAGCTCCTGACTCCCATTCTGGTGCAGCATTTCCTTCAATTTTCTTTTGATCGTGCTCAGTTCTTTTAATAGTTCATAATTTTCCAAACCATTTGGACCTGATCCTGAGAGTGGTGCTGAGTTCCCACTGATTCTCAGCACTTCTTACAGAAATGCAAAGTTTATTTCGCATTCCTCTGAACTCTATCAATTTTTCTCCCTTTTAAAAATGCAATACCCAAATCACAGTACTCGAATTAATACCTGTCTGATGCAAATTAAACTAGATTAATTACCTTTGTTTTACATATGAAACTTTCATTAATAGAGCCCAACGTATTAGTAGCTGCAGGATAGCACATGAGTTTAAGCACCTATTTTAATAGCACGACCATTCAAATAAAAAATCTAGTGAGTCAGTGCAGTTTTGAAGCTGCCCTAATTTATACCAGTTTAGGATCTGGCCCCAGTGGCTTTGGAAACATCAAATCTACTCCTTCAATAGAGCTGGATATGCTAGAAATTGCCAGAACACAAGAGTAATAGAGACATTTGTAATTCTATTCTTTTGCTAAGCTTTAGAAGTAGCATTAAAAAATAAAATCCCATATATAAGTAGAGTTAGTTTAAAAATGATTATATGACTTCTCAGGGAGTGCTGAAGTTTTTTCCATTTCATAGGGTTCGAAACAAACCAATTTTCCATTTTTAACTAAATTTGACCTGACACTTTGCTGTTCCTGAGAGCCTGGGTTTCACCCGATAAAAATGTCTGATTTTGATAAAATTGATAGATTGATGGATTGAATAAAAGGGGCACACAATATTGTGGAAAATATTGTGGAATAAACAAAAATTGATGATGTTGACAATTTTCTGCAAAAACATGAAAAAGGCCATTGTAAAATAAATAATTTTGGTAAATAATGTTGAGCATATATAAGCATCATTTGAAAAAAATGAAACCATCCATATTTACCATCTAGAAAGTCAGATAGTCTGTCCTCCTGCAGTGGCCAATCCTAGCTTCTTTAGGGGAAGTGTGACATTCCCATAATAATTATGCATTACTAAACAATGTGAGGAAACTGCTTCCTGCCCCAGCAAAAGATGATTCTTATTGAGCAATACTTACAGTAATGTTACTGCAGTGTTTCGGACCATTACTGTAAAATATTTTATCTGGTTAGAGTACCTTGTGCCCTGAATTATAAGAATTAATAGCCCTTATAACATTTTATCCAGTTAGTAACTGTATGTGCTATTTGTTGTCATATAAACGTGTCTAATACATTTTTATACCTTATGAAGCTACAATTTTTGTCTCTATGTTCTACTACAGTGAGTTCCACACCTTAATTAGAAGTTGGGTTGAAATAAATTATTTCCTTTATCTATTATAAATTTGCCACAATTTAATTAGAAGTCTGTTTTTCTGGCCTCCATATGAAAGCTAAATGGCAAATCTTAGACACTAAGATGATGGGCACTATAGAAAACATCTCAATAGGTGGATAAGAGCACCCATTTTTTCCTTCTCAGTGCTACTCATTGTTATTTTCATGTTCCATTTCTCCCTATAATCTTCTCCAGTTACAACTTTCATTCCATTGATTGGAATGGCCATTAAGCCAGAACTAAGAACTGAAGCCATTAAGCAGTTATGCTTCTCTTGGTTTATGGGAATAAAAAGCCTTTAAATAAATTATTGTATTTTATTCAGTAGGGCTGGCTCTGATAAATCTATAAAATGAAATCCATACGGGTGAGGTGGTGATGTAGATGCACATAAATGGGTTCTCCACCTGCACACATGCATAGTGATATTGTCCAAGTCTTACGCATTTCAAATGAATTGAAACACTATAAATAACTCCTCTGGCAAACTTGCAAACAGTAACTTTTGGATTAAACTGCAGCCTTTGCAAAATAATGTTTGTTGTCAGATCAGCGAATAGTACAGTTCACTGGGCTTAAAGTATGTCATTGAGTCCACTACTTCCCATAACACCATCAGATTTAATTCTGTTTCATCTCATACAGGAATTAGTCAACACAGTTTAAATAAATGGAATTCTCTGTATTTAAAAACAAACAAACAAACTAAACAGTGATTATCCAGCAATCCTCAAGGGCTAGGCCTTCCCCAACAGTTAACAATCGATTTGTCAGAGTGACCCACAGGTCAAAAGACATTCCTTTTGGTTAGTAAACTCTGCTTGTCCGTAGGTCATTTCTGTCCAGCTTTGTTTCAGCCAATTTAGGGTATGTCTACATTGCAATTAGACACCCATGGCTAGCCCATGCCAGCAGACATGGGTGTGATGTTGCACTCCATATGATTTTATGAAAGTATGCTGATGAGTGTGAACATAATGTAACTAAAATATGCTTCATGCAAAAGGTCTCTTGTAAGGTATCATTACAAAGCTTATAATCTACTGAGTGTGGTCATCCTGGTTTTATAAATGTATCACTCTTGTATCTGAAACTAGAAATATGAAATATAACTCTGAGGGACTATTGTAATTATGCAAAGTGTGGGCCATTAATGGTGGTTTGGAATCTTGATGGCTCCCATCAACCAGGACAATTGACTGTAGATGGCTCTGTTTTACTTGTAAGTCTTCTTGTATAAGTGTGTGCTGGCAAGTGGGTAATGAAGTCTTACAGTGACGTGATCATGTCACCTGAACTGGAATCCATCTTTAACCTGGTGCTTTTCCATTGAGAAGGAGGGGTGGGAACCCAGAGAGGGACAAAGGATTCCTGCCTTATGCAAAAGATATATAAGTGGGTGGAACAGAACAAAGAGGGGTGGCCATCATGAGAAATCCCCTAGCTATCACCTGAGCTGGAACAAGGGCTGTACCAGGGGAAAGGATTGTGCCAAGCCTAGGAAGGCATCTAGTCTGTGAAAGAAACTTATTGAAACATCTCTGAGGGTGAGATTTTATCTGTATTCAGTTTTCTTACTGTATTAGACATAGACTTGCGTGTTGTATTTTATTTTGCTTGGTAATTCACTTGTTCTGTCTGCTATTACTTGGAACCACTTAAATCCTACTTTCTGTATTTAATAAAATCACTTTTAATTTATTTAATTAACCCAGAGTATGTATTAATACCGTGGGGCAAACACCTGCGCATATCTCTCTATCAGTGTTATAGAAGGCGAACAATTTATGAGTTTACCCTGTATAAGTTTGATACAGGGTAAAACGTATTTAGTTGGGGTTTGGACCCCATTGGGAGTTGGGCATCTGAGTGTTAAAGACAGGAACACTTCTTAAGCTGCTTTCAATTAAGCCTACAGCTGTTAGGGGATATGTTTGCAGCAGGCTAGTGAGTCTGGCTCAAACCAGGCAGGGCACTGAAGTCCCAAGCTGCCAGGGCAGGAAAGCAGGGGCAGAAGTAGTCTTGGCACATCAGTTGGCAGTTCCCAAGGGGGTTTCTGTGATCCAACCCATCACAGTGGGCTCACAGAGCTCAGCCTCCAGAGCTATTTAACTGTGGTGTGGATGTTCTGGCTCGGCTGCAGCCCAAGCTTTGGACCCTTCCAACTTGCATGGTCCTTGAGTCCAGGCTCCAGCCACAGCCTGGACATCTAAACTGTAATTAAACAGCCTCGCAGACTGAGCCCCGCAAGCCCAAGTCAGCTGGCATGGGCTAGCGGTGGATTTTTAATCATAGAATCATAGACTTTAAGGTCAGAAGGGGCCATTATGATTGTCTAGTCTGACCTCCTGCACAACGCAGGCCACAGAATCTCACCCACCCACTCCTGTATCAAACCCCTAACCCTTGTCTGAGCTATTGAAGTCCTCAAATCGTGGTTTAAAGACTTCAAGGTGCAGAGAATCCTCCAGTAAGTGCCCCACACTGCAGAGGAAGGTGAAACCCCCCCAAGTCCTCTGCCAAGCTGCCCTGGAGGAAAATTCCTTCCTGACCCCAAATATGGCGATCAGCTAAACCCTGAGCATGTGGGCAAGACTCACCAGCCAGCACCCAGGAAAGAATTCTCCGTTGTAACTCAGATCCCACCCCATCTAACATCCCATCACAGGCCATTGGGCATATTTACGTCTAATAGTCAAAGATCAATTAATTGCCAAAATTAGGCTATTCCATCATACCATCCCCTCCATAAACTTATCAGTATCACAAAAATTACACAACCAACATTATCATTAAACCCTTCAGCAAAAAACTTGTCTGGGATAAACATTGACCTAAGAGGCTGTTACCTTAGAGGCATATCCACAGAATTTATACCTATGAGGGTGAGAGATTGTGACTTGGGACTCTATGATATTAGGGAAAAGGAAAGAGTAACCAGTGCTAGTGTATGCTAGATACTATGTATCTAAAAACAGCTATTTAGGATCTTTCTACACAACAATTATCAGTCAGAGAACAAGGTTACAGCAGGATTGGCCCCTGACTTTTACAACTTGAGCTGAAATATCCTGAATTTACACTTTCAGTGAAAGTTTTCCTCAAAAAGAATTGACTTTCAATTTTACAAAAATCTAAAAAAAATAATTAAAAAAATTTAGACTTCCCAAACAACTAGCCAAATTTTTCCATTTTCAAAATGTCATTTAATTTTTTTTGAAGTTTTTTGAAAAATTCATGAATTTTTTTTCTTCACATTTTATTTGACCATATTTATTTGCAAACACTGTTAAGTTGTAGTGCAGTTAGGATCCAACCTTACCTTTGGAAAATCTGAGTTAATATCCTGGATAATTGGGACTTTAGCCTGATTTTGGACACATGGTTAGGACTAGTCCACACTACAACTTCTAACTGTATTGTTATCAAGTCATGAGAGAGTCCTGTTGTAAGAGGGTCCCCAACTCAGTGATATCAAGAGTGCAGAGAGGGCTTTAGTGGGCAAGACTGACATAGCGCCGCCATAACACACACCCTCAGCACCACCGCCACCGCCCCCCCGACACAGGAAATGAGTCACCACACTGACTTTCGTTATATATTTGCCCCAAAGGCACTGACAGTCCCTATTGGGTGCAGTATTTGTGCATTAAGACAAGGTTCAGTCGGGTGGCGCTGGGGGTGGGGTGGGTTGTTTTTGTTTTGGGAGCTGGGCGCTGGGAGCGCTGGGGGGGGATTCGGCAGCGGCGCTCTGCAGGGGGGGGGTGGCGCGGCGGGGCGCTCCGCGGGGGGGGGGGATGTTCGGCAGCGCAGCTCGGTGGTGGGGGTGTTTGGCGGCGCAGCGCTCGGCGGGAGGTGTGTGTGGTGGGGGGGGGTTCAGCAGCGTGGTGCTCCGTGGGGGGGGGGGGTGTTCGGCTGCGCAGCGCTCCGCGCGGGGCTGGGGAGTTCGGCGGCGCTCAGTGGGGGGATTCGGCAGCGTGGCACTCGGCGGGGGGCTGAGGGGTTCAGTGTGGGGGTTCGGTGGCGCAGCGCTCCACGGGGGGGTGTTCGGCGCTCCGCGGGGCGTTGGGGGGTTCAGCGGTGCTCCGCGGGGGGGGGTGTTCGGCGCTCCGCGGCAGGGGTGGGGGGTTCGGCGGCGCAGCGCTCCACGGGGGGGGGGGTGTTCGGCGCTCCGTGGGGGGGTGGGGTGTTTGGCGGCGCGGCGCTCCGCGGGGGGGGCGTTCGGCGCTCCGTGGCGGGTTGGGCAGCGCAGTGCTCCGCGGAGGGGGTGTTCGGCGCTCCGCGGGGGACTGGGGGGGTTCGGCGGGGGGGTTCGGTGGTGCGGCGCTCCTCGGGGGGGGCGGTGGCGGTGGTGCTGAGGGTGTGTGTTATGGCGGCGCTATGGAGGGCGGCACTCTTTTTTTTTGCTTGGGGTGGCAAAAAAGTTGGAGCCGGCCCTGTGTGTGACGTGGGCAAATTTCACTTCTCATTCTTTGTTTTATACAGACTGAAATCACTTTGGCATTGGGACTATATCTTACTATATGTTTTTACAAAACTAAGCACAATGGGTCCCCATCTCAGTTGGGGTCTCTAGGCAAATAACTAGGAGTAATAATAATAATTAGTAAGTAAACTGGTCACCCACCTGCTGTTCAGACTCATTTTATGTGTGTTCAGACATTCTAAAAGGTGTTGAAAAGATTGCATTGAAGACTTAATTAAGTAAATCACAGACAGGGAAACTGATTAAATAGATGCACAACACAAGCAGATACACATGAATTCATCTGGGTTGGTAGCATTTAGAAATGGGTCCACACATCTGACCACCCCTGTATTCCAGTCATCTTTCAGATTTGATGTCTATTAGTTTTTATCACTGCCACGTCCATCCCTCTCCAGATTTTAATTTGAAATGTGTGTTTTTCTGAGAACATAGTATTTCATCTTGTTTGTTTGTTTTGATTAAACAAAGATGTTCTGCTCCTTTTGTAGAAGTGATGTCACCTAATTGGCTACATGTTGGTTTAGCTTCTAAAGCCATAAAATGTGATTCTATACTTCATAGCTTTTAAGCTTGATTAAAGCAAGCTTCTCAAGTTCTCTAATAGCAGGGCTCCCTAGAAATCGAGAGAGATTCTCAAGTGGTTTAATGTTTAAAAAAAATAAAAGAAAAATCTCTACTCCCTTTTATACCCACAGGAAACAAAGCATTAAAGTTGGGGAGGGGGAAGGAAAAGTTCCTTCTGTGTCCCCCCAAAGTTGAGAACCACAGAGGATTGTTTTCCTTTCATGTGAAGAGATTGTCAGTGTTTCATTTCCTTAGCTTTCTATACGATATAAGCAATACTCTTAAATCACTAGTTAGCGGTTTTAATCTCAATCTCATCATCTAATTATTTTTACAACGCATTCTTGGAAGGGTGGAAATGGTTCTGCCAAGAGATGTTTCACAATAATTAGAAGCCCCAATGGGTCTCTTAAGAATATTTAAAGGGTTCCATATGCAAGCTGTTCCATGGAACCATCCTGTATGCATCTCTTCATTTGAAGCAATAAGTCTTGACAGCTCTTGTTGCATTTTATTATAGCAAACGTAACTCGTGCCAGCCAATCAGGTTTCTGGACAGCCAGGCATTATTCACTGAGAAAGATGATAAAGGAGAAACCTCAGGTAGCCAAAATGGTCTTGTTCACACAAATATGAGCTGTTTTAAAAGTACTATTGTGGGTGAAGATGTTTCTGGCTGCACAGTAAGTCAAAGCTAGATGCAATGAAGCAAACCACTAATAGCAAATTGATCAATGCTTACTCTACTCCCCCAATATTCAATGGATAAACTTTAATTACCCATTTGGCACCAGTGCAGGAAAGCAAGTTGTCAAAGTCAAATTTGTGTATATTGAAACCTGACTGACTAATATGTGCCAGTACCCAATGTGTGCACACAACTCACGCACTTGCACACAAACTTGGTAGAATTACTTGGCAGCCAGTGATGCAGCGGCAGCCAGCAAGCCCCTTTACACAGAATGGGAATGATACAAAAGTGCTTATAATAAGAAAGCCGTATCAGTTGATATAAGCAGAAAAGAAAACAGAGAACTTTCTTGAGGTTCATTATTATGATGAGCCCTGGACATGGTACCCAAGCTTGCCAAAACCATTTTTCTCCCTCTGGCTCTTATGTACTCAACATATGGTCTTTGCCTCTGCAAGGTGAGGGGGAAACTGAGCTGTGATAAACACCTTGGTCATTGAGAATAAAATACAGCCCCGTCTTTCTAACTGTCTATGTACTCCAGAAAATACGAGATTTGCACCCATCGATGGGATATTTGTGTGCCTGCTATACATGTTCAAATGTGTGCATGCAATTGCACATACCTGAACTTGGGAAAGTGGCTCATAATGTCTTGGTATTCAAATGCAGACACATCCCTCCTGCTCCAGTTTTAAACGTGTTGGCTTTACATCTGCATTTATTTGAAGTGAATACCTTGGCAGTTGTGCAGCAGCAGGAGCTAGTTTTCTCAGACAAAATTGTATTGACTTATGCCTAGCATGGTGGTGGGTAAGAGAGAGAAAGTGTCGTATTTAAACACAAAAACCAGTGAAGTACAACACTAACGTTCATTAGAGTTATTATTTTTTTAATTTTAAATTTAAAATAGTTGTACTGTTACTTGAGAGATGCAGCTCTGAAATTCTCAGCCCCCATCACTCTCCACGGCACTTGTCAGTAATGACTTGTCAGTAATGTGGTTGTACAAATTGCAGGCATAGCCTAGATTTTCCACTCGTTAAACAAATCACTCCGTTTCTCCTGCGGGTTTTTACATGAAGAAATCTCTTCCCAGAACACAGACTGGATAACCAGAGCCGCTCTTTGGTCATTACTGCAGCCATAGATGCATCTGTTATATCTCCACATCATGGAGTCCATAGGAACAAACTTTTTAAATATTTTCATTAATGACCTTGCACAAAAATAGGGGTGTAATAATGGAAATTTTCTGATGACACAAAATTGAGATACATCGTCAATACAGAGGAAGAGTGTACGGGGGGGGGGGGGGGAGGTCTTAAAGACCGGAGTGATAGAAATGGGATGAAATTTAAAAGTCAAAGTGCAAGTGTAACCCACACACCTCGTGGGTGTGGTATTTTGTCCCATCAAGCGGCACCGAGACGACTTAGAGAGAGATTAATGAGTCTGCTTTACAGCCTTAGCTAACAGCCATATGGCTTTTTGCTCATGCATTAGAGGCTCATGCATTTAGCTTCACAGGTCCCAGGTTCGATGCTGCCCGCCGACGACCGGGGTCTGTCGGCATTACACAAGAATTCCTGTTATAGACTGAGGCTCATCCGTTGTGAATAATGGAGAACAAGAAAGACTTGAGTGTGTCAGTCGATTACAGGATGACTGTGAGCCACCAATATAGAATCATAAAAGATTAGGGTTGGAAGAGATGTAAGGAGGTTCTCTAGTCCAACCCCCTGCTCGAAGCAGGACCAACCCCAACTAAATCATCCCAGCCAGAGCTTTGTCAAACTGGGCCTTAGAAACCTCTAAGGATGGAGATTCCATCACCTCCCTAGGTAACGCATTCCAGTGCTTCACCACCATGCTAGTGAAATAGTTTTTCCTAATATCCAACCTATACCTCCCCCACTGCAACTTGAGACCATTGCTCCTTGTTCTGTCATCTGCCACCACTGAGAACAGCCGAGCTCCATCCTCTTTGGAACCCCCTTTCAGGTAGTTGAAGGCTGCTATCAACTCCCTCCTCACTCTTCTTCTCTTCTTCAGACTAAATAAGCCCAGCTCCCTCAGCCTCTCCTCATAAGTCATGTGCCCCAGTCCCCTAATCATTTTAATTGCCCTCTGCTGGACTCTCTCCAATTTATCCACATCCTTTCTGTAGTGGGTGGCCCAAAACTTGATGCAATACTCCAGGTGTGGCCTCACCAGTGCTGAATAGAGGGGAATAATCACTTCCCTCAATCTGCTGGCAATGCTCCTAGTAATGCAGCCCAATATGCCGTTAGCCTTCTTGGCAACAAGGGCACACCGTTGACACAGATCCAGCTTCTCATCCACTGTAATCCCCAGGTCCTTTTCTGCAGAACTGCAGCTTAGCCAGTCAGTCCCTAGCCTGTAGCAGTGCATGGGATTCTTCCATCCTAAGTGCAGGACTCTGCACTTGTCCTTGTTGAACCTCATCAGATTTCTTTTGGCCCAATCCTCCAATTCATCTAGGTCACTCTGGCCCCTATTCCTACCCTCCAGCATATCTACCTCTCCCCCTAGCTTAGTGGCATCCACAAAATTGCAGAGGGTGCAATCCATCCCATCATCCAGATCATTAATGATGATGTAGAATATAATGTGGCCATGCAAATATCATGCAAGGTATTTCCAGTAGAGATAGGGAAATATTAATGCCATTGTAGAAGGCATTAGTAAGACTTCATTTGGAATACTGTGTACAATTCTGGTCATGCATGTTCAAGAAAGATGAATTCAAACTAGCACAGATGTTTGAAAAGGGATGCTCGAGTGATCAGGGGAATGGACAGCCTATTTTATGAAAGGGTAATGGAAGAGATTGGCTGGTTTAGCCTAGCAAAAAGAAGGCTGAGAGTGGATATAATTGCTCTCTATGAGTACACCAGGGAGGAGAAAGAGCCATTTAAGCTTTAAGAACAATGTTGGCACAAGAACCAATGGGTGTAAACTGGCCATGAATAAATTTAGGCTAGAAATTATAAGTTTTCTAACTGTAGAGAAGTGAGGTTCTAGAACAGGTTCCCAATGGGAGCAGTGGTTTTAAGATGGAGCTTGATATGTTTATGAACAGGGTTATATGACAGGATTGCCTGTGATAGCAGGGGACAGGACTCAATGATTGATGCATTCCCTGCCAGTCTTGTGTTCTGATATGGGGAACCGCCAATGGATATGTAATAACCATCTTGGTCATTGCTGGAAACTGAACCTAGGATCTCTGGAACTAAAGCATGAGTCCCTGCAGCTTGAATCAAAGGACTATCTCCCTTAGGTGGCATATGTAGTAGACTCTTATCCTTTTTGGAACAGACAGATGGGGGACATGTAACACATTGACCAATCAGTTAAAGATGCACGTAGTGATTAAACCATCAGTCCTGACCCTCTCGTCCAAAATTTCCTACACTGCAAACTCAGAGTGACAAGAAGACTCCATGGAGCTGTCTTCTGTAAGACATAGTCTGTGGACTTGCGTGGGCTTCCTGCACCATGCCAGTCAAAGTTTCTGTTTTCCCCGCTCTGCGTGCCACTGAAGGCACATACTTACAGGTTTCCAGCTCCCAGCCATCACCTCTCCTGGGAAGAGACCTGTGTCTTACTTAAACTGTGATATGCCCCAAAAGCCAGGCTGCCTAAACTGCTTTGCTTTCTCTCTGAAGGCTAGGACCAGTGTATTGCCTGTAGTTGTAAGTTACCGCTCAGCAACTTCTAAGCAAGCACATTTATTCTAAAAGTAAAAGTACTACATGGAAAATATATTAAAACAATAAAAGTTCCTACCCACATGCTAAGAAGCTACATGAGGTCACCACCAACTCCAAATTAAGGCTCTGATAGGTTTTAGTCCTTTAAAACTCACAGCTGACTTTTCTCTATCATTATAGGTTCATATCCATCTTAGCTCCAGAACCAAAATAAAGGCTGGGCAGATCAGTCCTTTCTTTATACAGATCAGGTCTTTGACCATGGCCTTTTGCAACAGCTATTCAGCAGACAGTGACCCTGTCCTCAGAACATAACTTCAAAATGGGTTTTTGCATAATTGGAGTTGGGGAATTTGCATGTTCTCTCTCTAGAGATTCCGCAGGAAAATTGTCCCAAAAGGCCATACTTGTCTGGCACATTGTCAATATAATCTTTTGAACTCCCAGGTCTCACATCTGTCACAACCCCGGCCCACAATAAAGCATAAATTTAATGCAATGAGGTCTTTCAAGGATATTGCAGGAAGTTGCCATGTCTGTCACAATGCCCATCTGCGTAGCAGAACTATCCCAGTTCAGATATAACCAGGGACCTCCACGGGCAGGGAAGTTCTATTTTTCCACACACCAAGAAACTATTTATTTATAGGGTGGGATTTTCAGAAGTGCTCAGCAGTGGCCCAAGTTGGCTCCTACTGGAGTCAATGGAAACCTCAGTGGGAGCAGAGTTATGTTCTGAAAATCCCACCTTGCATCCTAGAGAGAGAGCACAGTTCTATGTACCACCTCTGTAACATGCAACAGTAACTCTGTCTCACAAGATGGGAGCTGACCCTGCAGACAAACAAATTCCTTAAAACTTTAAAGGTGTAGTACAGAAAAAAAAAGTCATAATTTAAGTTACTGCATACACCATAAAGAACCAGGATTAAACTATTGTGTGAAATTCTCTGACCTATATTAAGTAGGAGGTCAGACTCTAGATGATCATTAGTGTCCCTTCTGGCCTTCAGATCTATGAATCTAAGTAAAAATGTATGATGCAGTGTTGCACTACCATAATCCTATTTATGATTGCAATGAAATCACCTCCTTGATTATGAAACCATTGCTTACAGGGTTTGAAGACAGATTTAATTCTTCATAGAGCCCTTATTCTCTATGCTCAGATTAATGGTTTATGTTAGAATGAAAACCACGCAAGAAACCACAGGGCTCCTCACAAAAAACATAATTAGTACCTAATCTGAACTGAACTGCAAGCAAGTGGTAATACTGATCAGAAGAAACATGACATTTTTTCCTTAAATACTTTACCACAGAGCTTTGGTATCTCTGAATGCAATGGCTGCTTTATGGGCTGAGGTTAGCTCCCCTTTAGCAAACAGCTGTCTCATTTATATATACAATAACTTCCCTCAGCTCCTCTGGATCAAACCAGCTTATTTTCAGGTACATAAATGAATGGAAGCAGCAAGTCAAAAGAACAAAGTCTAAGATAGAGGTTTACATGAGGGACAAAGTGGGGTTCTGTTCCTAGTTCCACTATTATAAATAACCGTTTAACCTCAGGCAAGATACTTAAGTGCTGTATGCCTCAGTTTACCACCTATAGACTAAATATCCTACTACCAGCTTAACAGGGGTTGTTGTAAGGCTTATCAAATATTTGTAAAACGTATAAGTCCTTGGGTGAATATCACTGAAGAGAGTGAACCAGGTTTTGCTCTCCATTATACTGATGTAAAAATGCAATAACTCCATTGGTGCAGATTTAATAAAGAAGGACCAGATTCTGCAACCCTTACCACTGAATAGCTGCCTGTGCTGATGCACCTTCATTACTATTGGTATTTGGCCTGCCTAGATCAAAGCTAGCTTGGGTATGTCTATATATGCTGTGGTCACACCTCTGATTGCAGTGTACCCTTGTTCATCGGGTATTTCTATTGACGTCCAAGGAGCTACTTGTAGAGCAAAGTACTAATTAGTGAGTAAGAGTGGCAGAATTTGTAGGTGAAAAGTATTATGACTAGGGATGACATGAACTGATTTCAGAAAAATGCAAGTACCAGCAAATTCTAGGGTGACACTGCAATTTGCTGGCATGTAGATTATTTTCTAGGTAGGACATCAAGGATTAATGTAGTAGCACCTAATGTTCAGTGTAATTGAATATATTGCATTTGATTTTTTTCTGTAATACCTACTCACAGCCAGGAAGGCAGCACAATTCCAGGTTTTAACTACCTCTAATAACTACTGTGGAGCACAGTACAGTATCGACCTCCATGATTAGCCAAGTGCCACTTGTAACTGTCTGTATAGCAAAAATAACAAGGAGTCTTTGTGGCACCTTAGAGACTAACAAATCTATTTGGGCATAAGCCTTCTTGGGCTAAAACCCATTCCATTAGATGCGTGGAGTGAAAAATACAGCAAAAAGAATATATATTATAGCACATGAAAAGATGGGAGTTGCCTTACCAAGTGGGGGGGGGGGGGGGTCAGTGCTAACGAGCCAATTCAATTAAGGTGGAAGTGGCCTATTCTCTACAGTTGACAAGAAGGGGTGAATACCAAGGGAGGGAACATTATTTTGTAGTGCTAACGAGGCCAATTTCCAGCAGTTGACAAGAAGGTGTGAGTATCAGCAGAGGGAAAATTACTTTTTGTAGCGACCCATCCACTCCCAGTCTTTATTCAGGCCTAATTTGATGGTGTCCAGTTTGCAAATTAATTCCAGTTCTGCAGTTTCTCATTGGAGTCTGGTTTTTAAGTTTTTTGTTGAAGAATTACCACTTTTAAGTCTGTCAAGTATCAAAGGGGTAGCCGTGTTAGTCTGGATCTGTAAAAGCAGCAAAGAGTCCTGTGGCACCTTATAGACTAACAGACATATAGGAACATGAGCTTTCGTGGGTGAATACCCACTTCTTCTTATAATTCTTGATGTCTGATTTGTATCCATTTATTCTTTTGCGTAGAGACTATCCGGTTTGGCCAATGTACATGGCAGAGGGGCATTGCTGGCACATGATGGCATATATCACATTGGTAGATGTGCAGGTGAACAAGCCCCTGATGATGTGGCTGATGTAGTTAGGTCCTATGATGGTGTCCCTTGAATAGATATGCGGACAGAGTTGGCACCAGGGTTTGTTGCAGGGTTTGGTTCCTGGGTTAGTGTTTTTGTAGTGTGGTGTGTAGTTGCTGGTGAGTATTTGCTTCAGGTTAGGGGGCTGTCTGTAAGCGAGGACTGGCCTCGTGCCTGTATAGCAGTACGCTTTGGCTTCCTGCCCCAACCTATTGGATAACAATTTACAGATTTAAAGAGTGAAATGGTCTGAATGGTAAACTCTAAAGTAAAAAAAGTGACCTTACCGCTAACATGATGCTAAAGTGCTAAGCGAGCGATAGACCTGCAATTTAACTTAAAAGAAAACCACAAGTTGTGTTTGCTTTTCATTATCCACAAACTGTTATTCTGTAATAACAGAGGGGAAACCCTTTTCCAGGCAACCTCTCCCATGGTTGCAAACTGGAAATAACTTCCAGCCACTAAATGCTATTTATTTATTTATTTATGTTTCGTAATTTTTCATGCAGACCACTGTTTGCACAGCAGAGCAAATGCACTTCTAGAAAAATTGTCACTTTGAATGTAAAGCAAGCTAAACTAATGAACAGAAATATATGGTAAATTGCATGCATACACCAAAACCAGCAATCTATAACATGTGGCTCAATGGCTAGAGCTTATGAGTCGGGACCCCTAAATTCTTTTCCTGACTCTGTTACCGACTTGTGGTGTCATCTTGGGCAAGTTGCTCTTAACATGTGTGTCTCAATTTATCCAGATGTAAGAGAGAAAGGATGGTCCAGTGGCTAGTGTGAGGGCTGGACACCTGAATTCAGTTCTTTGTTCCACCCAAGGCTTACTGTGTGACCGTGGGCACGTCACTACGTCTCTCTCTGCCTCAATTCCAGATCTGTAAAATGGGGATAATCGCACTACCCTATGCCACCCAGAGGGGTGTTGTGAGAATAAATACATTAAAGGTGGTGAGCCCTCAGATACTAGAGTAATGGGGAACATCTAAGTACCTTAGATAGTAAAATTCTGAACAGTACCTTACTCACAGTGTGTTTTGAGACTTACTGATGGCTTAATGTTAGCAAAGCATTTTGAAAGCAGCAGACAAAAAGTGCTGCGCAAGTGTAAAGTGTTATATAAGAGATGGAAGCAAAAGGACTGCAAATATCAGAAAGATTTACAGTAATGTGTCGGATGCCATTGGGACACATGGCTTCCTGAATCTTTCTACATGCAACCAGAGGTAATTTGACATATAAAAAAATCAGCTTTCAACTGGGAGAACAGCCTAAGGAGGAGGGACAGCTGGCACAAACTTAAAATGCAGGCATGACAATTTCTCTGTTTTTACCATGTAATTTATGAACTCATTACTATACTTATTATATAGCTTGTTTTTCCTGGGAGGCTAATATTT
Organism: Emys orbicularis; assembly: GCF_028017835.1. Lineage (NCBI taxonomy): Eukaryota > Metazoa > Chordata > Testudines > Emydidae > Emys > Emys orbicularis. Next base: position 25,494,293 of record NC_088685.1, on the reverse strand, counting down.
CTCAGGAGTCTGCTATTAGGGGGTTTGGCAGGATTGAAAGTGGACAGATATTGGCAAGATACACTCCTTCCCCCTACTGTAGTATAGAAATTAAGGAGGTAACCATGGATCCACTGTAGTATTTAAAAATGAGTTGTGGCATATAATAACTTGCACTTGCAAGGCCAAATCTTACTTGATTTCAGTGGGACTGCTCATGTCAGTGTGGAGAGCTGGAGCTGACTCACTTAGCACCATTCTTCTGGGTATTTAAGAAAGAGTCTGTTTCTTTGAGCTTAAGGCCAGAGCGGACCATTAGATCATCTTGTCTGACATCCAATATATCACTAGCCATTAAATTTCAGTTGCCTCTGTACTGAGCCCAATAACTTGTATGTTTGATTAAGGCATATCTCCCAGAAAGACATCCAGGCTTAATTTCAAGGTGCCAAGAAATGGAGAATCCTCCACTTCTCCTGGTAGTTTGTTCCAACAGTTAACCACCCTCACTGTTAAAAATGGTGTGTCTTATTTCTAATTTGAATGTCCCTGGCTTTAGCCTCCAGCCATTGGTTCTTGTTGTGCCTTTCTCTGCTGAATGAAAGAGCCCTTTAGCACCTGGTCGTCTCTCCCAATCAAGATACTTATACACTGTAGTCAAATCACCACCCAATCTTCTTTATGATAAGAACAAGCTCTTTAAGTCTCTCACTTTAAGGCATTTTCTTCAGCACTTGAATCATTTTTGTGGCTCTTTTCTGCAGTCTCTCCCCAATATTCAACATCCTTTTAAAAATATGGATACCATCACAGTATGCAGTACATCAGTATTGGGTTCAGCAGTGCTGTATACAGAGATTAAATTCACCTCCCTGCTCTTACTCTCTCCTCATTTATTTATTCATTCAAGGGTTGTATTAGCCCTTTTTGCCACAGCATCACACTGGAAACTCATGTTCAGTTGCTTCTCCACTACAACCCCTCGGTCCTTTCCAGTTACTGCTTCCAGGAGTCAGTTCTCCATTCTGTGGGTCTGACCTGCATTTCTTATTCCTAGATGGATGACTTTGCAATTGGCTGTATTGAAATGCATTTTGTTTTAATGGGCTGGGGCTACTAATAGATCCAGATCGCTCTGTATGACTGCCCAGTCCCCATCATTATTTACCACTCTGCCAATCTTTGTGCCATCTGGAAATATTATCAGCAGTGATTTTATATTTACTTCCAGCTCATTGATGAAAATGTTGAATAGTGTCAGGCCTAGTACTTATCTCTGCTGAACCACAGTAGACATCCCCCGCCATTCATTAATGATTCCCTATTGACAACCATTTTGTGAGATGCCATTTATAAATCCATTTAATGGGTGTTTTATTTATATTTTATAGTACTCGTTTTTAATTAGAATGTCATGTGGGACTGAGTAAAATGCCTTATGAAAATCTTAGTATATTACATCTAAGCAGTTACCTGTATCAACCCATGATCTGCTCAAAGAATGGAAGCTGGTTTGTTTGACAAGACCTATTTTCCATAAAAACATGTTGACTGCCATTAATTCTGTTCCCATCCTTTAATTCTTTATCAGTTAAATCCTGTATCAACTTTTCCATTATTTTGCCCAGGACTGATATGTAGCTGGCTGGCCTCTAGTTATCCGTGTCATCCCACTTGCCCTTTAGGAATATTGGCATAATATTAGCACTTTTCCAGTCTTCTGGAATTTCTCTGATATTCCAAGACTGATTAAAAATTAACATCAGCAGGCCAGAGATCTTAGACAACTCTTTTAGGACTCTGGGTGCATTTTAGCTGGCCTGCTGACATAAAAATGTTTATGCCTAGTAGATGTTATCTAACATTCTCTTTGCTTAAGAATGGACTGGAAAGTACTTCATCATATTATGATATAAGTACATCATCCTGCATCTTTGTAAGTGCAGAACAGAAATATATATTGAACACTTCTGCCTTGTCTGCATCATTAAATATTTTACCATCTCCATCTAGTAAAGGACCTATACCATTGCTAGAATTTCTTTTATTCCTAATATACTTTAGAACACTTTCTTATTGTCCTGAGCCTTGGCAGCCAAAGATTTTTCCCTGGTGTCTTTATCTTCTCTTATCAGTGTTCTGCACATCCTAACTTCTAAATTATGTTAATTGACATCTATTTCCTCCATTTTCCATTTGTTTTATATATTATATAATGTTTTCTAATTGCTGCTTCACTCAGAACTCCCCTGTAATTAAAAGGGTCATCTTCAGGTTTTTCAGGCTTTAAGAGTGTAATGACCTTGGCTTCTCTCCACATGCGGGGGATTTCATTGGTCTCTAGGATGTTGGTGAAGAACTGCATCATCCACTTCTATGCCAGTGGACCCATGTTACATAGGAATTCAGGAAAAAAATGTCATCTTTTTCTGCTGCTTTTCCCAGTTTCATGGCTGCAATACCTGCCTTGATCTCCTTACTTGTGAATGGTTCAGACCATCAAGACAATGGAGCTCTGTGGACATCACCTGCCAGAGTTGAGGCTGGACTTGTCTGCAATACTGGTTGTCCACTGGTTATTTTGATATCCACAAAAGTTTAGCAGTGATAGCATTGACTTTCACTTGCAGCTTAATGGCATGTGTGGGATTTGCAGCTCCCAGGTGTCTGAGCAGGTTCCAGGCATGTCTGCTCAAGTGTATGAAGTTTAGACCTTCTACACATTCAAGCCACCATTTCTGCCTTGATCAAGTGATGCCAGGAGGGATTTTCCAACTTCTGGGTCTCTGCACTCATCATATTTGTGGAGGAGCTCTTGGCGTTTTCCAGTGCGGCAGGAGTTTACAATGACCTGTGTCCCTGGAAGATTTTCTTTGCAGTGGAGATTAGGAGCACAATCAAAGAGTCAAAAGTGGTCAGCACTGGGGAAATGTGAAAGCTTGTATTCTCCACAGTTGTAGTGAAAATGGTCCAGTGTGCTTTTTTTGAATTTTCAGTGCAGCACTAGTTTTGTGTAGAGAACCAGTATTTGAATGCCAATATTGGTCAATACTGATCTGTGCTGGCTGTTGGGAAATTGTTGAGGACAAAAGGTGATGTGGGTATTGATGTTCCTGAATCATCTTTAGAGATGAACATTAGGTCAGTGCAATATCCTCTGCCACATCTTGCAGAGTGGAAAGTGACGCTCTGTTCCACATCAAAAAGGAGGAGCATATCATTGGCTGACACTCAGTGGGTCAGTTCTTTACCTGCAATGTTGTTTGATGTGTAGCCCCATTGTGTGTGGTGACTATTAATGTCACCCACAAATACAGCAGGGTCTTGTGTGGTTGGCAGAGCTGGTTGAGGCCACTGGGCACTGGGTGGTTTATGTATATTAATGATGGTAAGCTTGTCAATAAGCCTGGAGATTGTAGATATTTCTTTGTGCCCTAGAGCAGGTAGGATCACATATTCACTGCTCTCCTGCTTTATGTAGATTGCCAGCCTATATTTTCGGTGCTAATTGCTGGCTATGAGTTTATAGCCATTGATTTTGTAACAACATGGGTCTCCTGGAGGATGAGGACATTGATGTTGGTCGTCTGCAGCATTTTCAGGATCAGGACCCCGCAGTTTTCACCTGAAACTGGATTTTGAGAGAAAATCTTCTTTGGCTTTGACTCATGTAGGTTCCTGCCTGTGTGCACACACATCCATATAAGAATTTTCATTTTGGGGTTTACATTCAAACTCAAGCTCACAAAGTGGAACTCAATTCAGAACTATCACGTTTTTTCCCCCTGGTTTTGCATCAAAGTCTTGTGAAATAACATTTGTTCCTGATTTCAATATAAGACCGCAAGTCAGTCTAGGTTTGCACAAAACATAAATGATGATCAGGAAACCTTTTGATTTCCCCCAGCCTGAATTTTGACTTGGTAATGAATTCTGAAATTGGGGGAAATTTCACTTAGTCTGTGGGACATAGCTAATGTGTTGGCCAAATAGAATGTTGAACTCCAGCAGAACTGGATAAATACTGCACAATTTTTTCTACAAGTATCCATTTGAATTTTTGAACCAATTGCCCATAATCTGACCACCTCTGAGGGTGAGAAGCAGCCAACAAAGATGAGAAGTTATGGAATGTAAATTCTAATTAGAGGGAGCAAATACCATTGGGTTTTCTTCTAAACTGTAGGGAAACCTATCCAATGGGGGAGTAGCTAGTTGGCAGTATTTTTCCCAACAGATTCCATAAAAGGCAAGGAAGGCAGCACAGCTGATCAGCACAGCTGACCAGGCCTTGACTTTGCCAATGCTCACTATAGGTAGAAGATTGGGGAATGGAGCCAATCACCTCTAAACTGCACAGAAGGACGGCTTGAGAGCTACATCCCCCTTCCCAGGGAACAAAAGGAAAACCTTTGTTTGGGGAAACCTTTATACCTCCCTGGCAGTAGGGTCCACAGGGGTGGGGTTCCATCTCCAGAGAGTGGCTCGCACTTCATCTCCTCAGAAGTGAGGGACCCAGCTGAAATACAGATCTCCTTCCATGGACATGCGTTTTGGCCAGAATTTTTATATAACATGGTTGCTCATGCTAATTAAAAGCTTTTTGGTTGCTCCATACTGTAGCCTAACTTCCATGGCTGTAATGCTGACAACATGTTAAGTGTGGCTGCAAACAGTGTAATGTTGGTTAGTTACTCTTTATAAAGCATGCTGAAAATGTAAAGTACTATAAAACTTTTAAGGATTGCTGGTATTAACCATGTGATTGTTCTTGGAAAGGGTTTCAAAATACACTTACAAATTCCAATGTAGACATCACTAAAATAATCTAGAGAAGGTGGCAATAGCTGCAAAATTCCTTTCTCCATCTGCCTCTATTTTGCAAACAAATTTGGGTCAGACACCACAGCTGGCCCTTCCAGGGATACCATAAAAATCAACCAGTTCTGACTGTCAGATATGATATTTCTCCAGTAGTAACACCTTTTAGAAGTGGCCTGCCAGAAGTCACATTTAATTGGATTTCAATGGGAGTAGGATGCCTAACTTCCTTAGGCCCCTTTGAGAAAAATCCCATATACAATTTGGCCAGGGTATTCTCTCCTCCAGTTCTCTCAGTACTTCCTTTCTTTTCTGGTCTGTCTTTTGGGCCATGAGCCTGTAATTAGCTTCACATGGAAAGATCCCTGTGCTCCTCAGAAACCACATTAGCTGCAATGGGATGTCAGGTATGTGCAAGGGTTCACCCACACAGAGCAGCTTTCAGGACTGGGACCTGGGATTTTAAACTGTTTGGGACAGAAATGATCTTGATTTGTGTCTTCTGCAGCACTGGACACTGGGAGGGGAGAGGGAGGAAGAAGCTCTCTGTAAATATGGGGGTGGAGGAATAGAAAGGGGAATGAGGGGAGCAACTGAGACTTGGGTGGGGGAGGGATCCAGCTCCAACCTGCAAAGGGGCATCCTGGCAGTTCCTCCTGACATTCCTTGGCAGCTAGTGCCCAGTGCCTTGTTCCCTTCCCCCTTGGCAGCTGGTGCCTGGTGCACCAACTTTCTACTACCTGAAAGGGGGTTCCAAAGAGGATGGATCTAGACTGTTCTCAGTGGTACCAGATGACAGAACAAGGAGTAATGGTCTCAAGTTGCAGTGGGGGAGGTTTAGGTTGGATATTAGGAAAAACTTTTTCACTAGGAGGGTGGTGAAGCACTGGAACAAGTTACCTAGGGAGGTGGCGGAATCTCCTTCCTTAGAGGTTTTTAAGGTCAGGCTTCACAAAGCCCTGGCTGGGATGATTTAGTTGGGGATTGGTCCTGCTTTGAGCAGGGGATTGGACTAGATGACCTCCTGAGGTCCCTTCCAACCCTGATATTCTATGATTCTATTCTGTTTCCTCTGCCCTCTGCCCAGGTGCCATTGCCCTCTCCCCCACCTACCCAGGCAGCTGGCACATGTGTTTCTGCCCCTCCCCCAGGTTGGGTGTCTCCACTGGGCCTATGGTGGCTGGTTGGGCCTTTCCCGGTGGTTGGTGTGATTTTGTGCACTATGGCAGCTGCTTCAGCTACTCCTCTGGGTACTGCTCTCATCTCCACTTTCTGTGCATGTGCATCATGGTGGAAACATATTTGGATCCCGCTCTCACCTCTGGGAGGTATTGTTGGGTCGGAAAACATGGGGCAGGGTGGAAATATACATCAGTCTCCCTCCCCCAATATTTTCATTGTGGGGGCACCAGCCCTCTCCCTCCCCTGGTTCTGCCACCCCTGCTGGATGCATTGTTAGTTGCTGTGTTTTTTACTCTTTATAAGTAATATGTAGAAACCACATGGGCACAAAATAACCATAGGGTTCCAACTAGACCCAGCTACCTCCTCTCTAAGAGGTGGATTACCTACATCAATGGAGAAAAACCCTTCAGTTGATGTAGGAAGCGTTTGTGCTGCAGCGACACAGCTGCAGTGCTGTACCTGTGCCACTGTAGTGTAGACAGACCCCTAAGCTGTGATGAACTGTAGTGATGGAGTTACATAGTTGGCAGTGAATTACAACATACTAGGTACTGCGCACTAATGGTGCTCTTTGTCCCACTGACCTGGTTCTTCAACTGACACAAAGAAGGATTTATTTTGTTTTTTAAACTGTATTTTGGTGCTCATGAACAATGTTAGATTGACGGTCTTAGATCCAGTCCGAGAGTTTAATTATGAGGAAGGACTCACTTGTAGTTAAGGCACTGGATATCTGGAATTCCGGGTTTAATATCTGGGTTGGGGCTCAGGATATTTGGGTTTAATTCTTGCCACAGACTTCCTGAGTGACCTCGAGCAATCACTTAGGGTACATCTACACTGCATGCTTCTTTCGGTGGCATATAGAGTACATACTGAGATAGTGCCCCTCCCCTTCAGCCAGGGGTGAAAGTAGGCCGGTACGATATGGTATGTACCGGTATGGCATACCGGTAAGAAGCCAGTACCGAACTGTATGCAGCTGATGTTAAAGCACTGCTGTGGCAGCGCTTTAACATCGCTGCCCTTTTTTGCCCCCCTCCCCAATTGGCGGCCCTGCCGATAGGGACTCTACCAGCAGGGCCGCCGATTGGGGGGAGGTAAAAGGGGGGGGCAGCTGCCCCAGGGCCGGCGATTTAAAAGGGCCTGGGGCTCCCGGCCGCAGCTGCTGCTACTGCGGCAGTGGACGGAGTCCCAGGCCCTTTTAAATCGCCGCCGGAACCCCAGGCCAAGCAGCGCAGATGGCCTAGCTGGGGGAGCCTGACCCCCTACCCCCGCCCCTTCCGGCTGAGACCCCGCCCCTTCTGCCTGAAGCCCTGCACCTTCCGGGGGCCCAGAGCTGGGCCCCCATACCAGTAAGTGTTTAATATTACTTTCACCCCTGCCTTCAGCCCAAGTATAAATCACAGTGTAGACCATGAGCCCTGGCTTAGGCAGAGTAAAGATGTGCCTGAAGGGTGGGGTAAGTACCCGAGTACATGCCCTACTTGGTTCTCTACTCACCCAAAAAAAAAGCTGGAGCTGGCCCTGATCATACTACACACTCTGGGCAAGACCAAACCTGCCGCTCTCATGAAATGCTGGGAGAATATCTGTGAACCAGAAACAGCTGCCTCCTGAGCACTCCCCTCGTGGCCAGAGGTCACTCTGCAGCACTCTGCCTCTGTTTCCACCTTCGTCACAGCCTCCTTAAGGACTGAACACAGACTTCTCTCTGGGTTAACACTGCCCCTGGCTGGGGTTTCAAAACAATCCTCAGAGTCCCAAATTAAAGGCCATCACCACAACACAAAAGTTCATACTTAACTCTGGCATCTTCTATCGCGACCAGAACTCTTCTTCTTCTCAGTCTGTTCTGACAGCCAGTCCTCCCAACTCTTCCTAGCTGGAGCTCAGCCTTCTGGTTCTAACCTTCAGACCCAAACCTAGTCAAAGATTCCCATAGGAGCCTCCCACCCACTAGGATCTGGCCTCCAACCTACCCTGATGTCAGAGATTTTCCCTGTAGGAACCTTTCTCACTCCCTGCATTTTCCTGTGCTCTTCTCTCTGCACAACTTCCTGCTTCTCTGAGACCCTTCTCCCTTGCAGGGTTTCAGAGCCCAGGCTCCAGCCTCAGTCCGAATATCTACACTGCTCTTTTTCGCCCTGCAACCTGAGCCCCATGAGCCAGGTTCAGCTGACCTTCTATTGATGTGTAGATGTACCCTATGGCACTTGGGGCCTCAAAAAGGGGCACCAAGGTGTAGGTATAGTAAGTGGAAGGGAGTTAGTCATTACAGAATCCATTCAGACTGCAGCATTTCTGTCCTGATCCATCCTTAATAATACCATACAGATGAAACTCTTACTCTCAAATGCCTTTATTTTTGTTTCACCATACAATTTCCAAGGATGTAATATTACAACAGAGAAAAAAATGTGGACAATTGCCAGTTTTATAACATTTCAATAAAAATACCATCTGTACTTTTGGTGATCTAATATATTTCCCATTTAACTGTTCAATATTTTTTTTCATAGTGCAATCCCCGCTCCTTGGATAGTGTAAAAGATACAACTCTGTTACGTTCAGCAGGATGGTTTTATTTATATTACAAACAGGACTGGTAACACTACTGACTAAGATTGCCCAATATTTCTGATACATACGATCCTGTTTCATTTGCTTAAACATTGCCAAACTTTAACCCCTTGGGCTGAAATTTTACATCCCAGGTTTCTACTTCAGATGGAAATCTTTTGGAAAACTTCAGCCAGAACAGTTCAGCCACTTCAGAGAATCAGACTAGTGAAATAATACATTGTTTTGCTCATGTTAAAAAACAAAATCTTGGTGACCCTTTCTTTGAATAGATCTAGTGCCCCTGCTTTGGAGCAGGTGCTTGACATTTGGTACAGCAGTGGGAGGATGGTGGGTGGTGGCTTTATATCAGGGATGTGACTTCTGCCATTTCTGTGAATATTTATCCAAATGTGGCCAATTTGTAAGCCTTTGAAAAGTTACGGGGCTACTTAGCGAGAATAGGGGATTAAAAAGCTAGAGAACCGGAGCTGATAACAGGGGTGTTTTGAGAGGTGAAGGCGGACCCTTGGGGTGAGTTAGTTGTCTTTAGTGTGTGTGTTTGTGGTGTGCTTGCTGCTTGACTGAAGTGTATTAGTATGGTATGTTTGTTTGGGGGACCCGTGTTGAGCCGAGTGGCCTGCTAGGCAAGGCTGAGTGCTTGTTAAGGAGGCTTTGATCCATAAGCCCTTTAGCACCCATCAACCCATAACCTGGGGTTGGGGCTACTCAAGGAGAACTGGGGGTTAAAAGCCTGCTCCTAAGTGACCAGATGAGCTAGTGAACAGGAGTAGCTAACAAACAGGGGAGTTTTGTGAGGGAGTTTGAGGGGGGGGGAGGCGGCTAGATACACTTCATTAATATTCTTTAAACTTAAGGCAATAAACACCCCCTGATGAAAAACAAAACAACAATAAAAGAAAGAGCTGCAGGAGCAAAGAGAGAATGCAGGCAGAAGTCCAGCAACAGAGTGGGACTATCTAGTATATTGCACTGAATGTAGCATGTATGATTACCTGCCTTTTGGGCGGGTGGCGTATGTGTGCCTTCAGTGCAAGGAGCTCCTGACCTTCAGAGACCGCGTACGGGCTTGGAGACCAGGGTGGCTGAACTGGAGGAGCTAAGGGAGATAGAGAGGTACATAGATGAGACTTTCTGGGACACAGTAGAATGGTCCCACCCCCTGTCTGACTGCCTCTGTGCTGTTGAAAAGGATAAAAGTCTCAGGGAAGGAGAACATTAAACTGAAGCAGAAGGAAACGATCCCATAATTGGGACCTTCTTTCCAGATGATGTCATGGCATCTTCTCGCACTGAGAATATCTCTCTGGGGGACGGAATTCCAGTTATTAGGACGAGACAGGTAATAGTAATGGGCAATTCAATCATTAGAAACATAGATAGCTGGGTTTGCGATGATCGGGAGAATCGCAAGGTACTTGCCTTCCAGGTGCAAAGGTTGCAGATCTCTCGAGACATCTAGACATGTGTAGTGCTGGGGAGGAGCCAGTGGTTGTGGTACATGTAGGTACCAATGACATAGGGAAGGGTAGAAAATTGGTCCTGGAGGCCAAATTTAGGCTGCTAGGTAAGAGATTGAAGTCCAGGAACTCCATAATAGGATTCTCTGAAATGCTTCTAGTTCCATGCACAGGGCCAGTTAGACAGACAGAACTGCAGGGTCTCAATATGTGGATGAGATGATGGTGTAGGGAGGAGGGGTTTAGATTTATAAGGAACTGGGGAACCTTTTGGGAAATTGGGATCCTATATAGGAAGGATGGGCTCCGCTTAAACCAAAATGGAACCGGATTCCTGGCATGTAAAATTAAAAAGGTCATAGAGCAGTTTTTAAAATAAGGGCTGGGGAAAAGCCGACGGGTGCGGAGGAGCATGTGGTTCAGACAGGGACATCCCTTAGGGGAGGATCTATTAATGGGGATTCTCTATATCCTAGTAAGAAGGAGAGGATGGAAGATGATAAAATACAGGTAGGATCTGATGAAAAACAGTCAAAAAGAGTCCCATTCAATTACATCACATAATGGCAGACAGATAAAAAAGTGACATTTTTAAGTGCTTATATACAAATGCTAGAAGTCTAAATACTAAGATGGGTGAACTTGAGTGCCTTATGTTAAATGAGGATATTGCTATAATAGGCATCACAGAAACTTGGTGGAATGAGGATAACCAGTGGGACAAAATACCAGGGTACAAAATATATCGGAAGGACAGAATAGATCTTACTGGTGGGGGTGTGGCACTATATATGAAAGAAAAGAGAGTCAAATGAAGTAAAAATCTTAAATGAAACAAACAGTACCATAGAACCTCTATGGGTAGTAACTCCATGCTTGAATAATAACAATATAGCAGTAGGGAGATACTACTGACCACCTGACCAGGATATCTGTTGTGACTGTGAAATGCTCAGGGAGATTAGGGAGGCTATGCAAATAAAAAAGTCAATAATAATGGGGGGTTTCAACTATCCCCTTATTGAGTGGGTACATGTCTCCTCAGGACGGGATGCAGAGATAAAGTTTCTTGACACCCTAAATGATGGCTTCTTGGAGCAGCTAGTCCTGGAACCCACAAGTCAATTCTTGATTTAGTCCAAAGTGGAGCACAGGATCTGGTCCAAGAGGGGAATATAGCTGAACTGCTTGGTAATAGTGACCATAACATAATAAAATTTAACATTCCTGTCGGTGGGAAGATACCACAGCAGCCCACCATGGTAGCATTCAATTTCAGAAAGGGGAACTACACAAAAATGAGGAAGTTAGTTAAACAGAGATTAAAAGTATAGTGCCAAAAGTGAAATCCCTGACTGCGGCATGGAAACTTTTTAAAGACACCATAATAGAGACTCAATTTAAATGTTTACCCCAAAAGGCATCCTTTAAAAAGTGGAATTTAAATCCTATTGATGAAAATAGAAAGAAACTTGAACGCTGGCAAGTGAAATGTAAAAGTATAAATAAAAAGACCAAGAAAGAATTTGAAGAACAGCTCGCCAAAGATTCTAAAAGTAACAGCAAAAAATTATTTTAAGTACATTGCTAAACAACCAGTGAGGCCACTGGACAATAGAGATGCTAAAAGAGCACTCAAGGAAGATAAGGAATTGCGGAGAAACTAAATGAATTCTTTGCATCGGTCTTCACGGTTGACGATTTGAGGGAGATTCCCCAAACTGAGCCATTTTTTTAGGTGACAAATCTGAGGAACTATCCCAGTTTGAAATGTTATTAGAGGAGGTTTTAGAACAAATTGATAAATTAAACAATAATAATTCATCAGGACCATATGGTATTCACCCAAGAGTTCTGAAGGAACTCAAATGTGAAATTGCAGAACTAATAACTGAGGTATGTAACCTACCATTTAAATCAGCTTCTGTACCAGATGACTGGAGGATAGCTAATGTCACACCAATTTTATAAAAAGACACCAGAGGTGATTCTGGCAATTACAGGCCCATAAGCCTAATTTCAGTACCAGGCAAATTGGTTGAAACTATAGTAAAGAACAGAATTATCAGACATCTATATAAACACAATTTGTTGGGGAAGAGTTAACATGGTTTTTGTAAAGGAAATCATGCCTCATCAATCTACTAGAATTCTTTGAGGGGGTCAACAAACATGTGGACAAGGGGGATCCAGTGGATATAGTGTACTTAGATTTTCAGAAAGCCTTTTGGCAAGATCAATCACCAAAGGCTCTTAAGCAAAGTTAGCTATCATGGGATAAGAGGGAAGGTCCTTTCCTGAATCAGTAACTGGTTAAAAGATAGGAAACAAAGGATAGGAATAAATTATCAGTTTTCAGAATGGAGACAGGTAAATAGTGATGTCCTACAGGGGTCTTTACTGTGACCAGTACTGTTCAACATACTCATAAATGATCTGGAAAAAGGGGTAAATACTGAGATGGCAAAATTTGCATATGATACAAAACTACTCAAGATAGTTAAGTCCAAAACAGACTGCGAAAAGTTACAAAGGGATTCACAAAACTGGGTGACTGGGCAACAAAATGGCAGATGAAATTCAATGTTGATAAATGCAAAGTAATGGACATTGGAAAACATAATCCCAACTATACATATAAAATGATGGGGTCTAAATTAGCTGTTACTATTCAAGAAAGAGATCTTGGAGTCATTGTGGGTAGTTCTCTGAAAATATCCACTCAATGTGCAGCGGCAGTCCAAAAAGCGAACAGAATGTTGGGAATCATTAGGAAAGGGATGGATAATAAAACAGAAAATACCATATTGCCTCTATATAAATCCATGATACGCCCACATATTGAATAGATCTGGTCGCCCCATTTCAAAAAAGATATATTGGAATTGGAAAAAGTACAGAAAAGGGCAACAAAAATGATTATGGGTGTGGAACAGCTTCCATATGAGGAGAGATTAATAAGACTGGGTCTTTTCAGCTTGGAAAAGAGATGACTAAGGGGGGGATATGATAGACGTCTATAAAATCATGACTGATGTGGAGAATGTAAATCAGGAAATGTTATTTACTCTTTCTCATAACACAAGAACTAGAGGTCACCAAATGAAATTAATAGGCAGCAGGTTTAAAACAAACAAAAGGAAGCATTTCTTCACACAACACACAGTCAACCTGTGGAACACATTGCCAGAGGATGTTGTGAAGGCCGAGACTATAATGTGGTTGAAAAAAAGAACTAGATAATTTCATGGAGGATAGGTCCGTCAATGGCTATTAGCCAGGCTGGGCAGGGATGGTGTCTCTAGCCTCTGTTTGCCAGAAGCTGGGACTGGGTGACAGGGGATGGATCACTTGATGATTACCTATTCTGTTTATTTCCTCTGAAGCAGCTGGCATTGGCCACTGTCAGAAGACAGGATACTGGGCTATATGGACCATTGGTTTGACCCAGTATGGCCATTCTTTTGTTCTTATCTTCTTATGTACAGTTTGTACTTGTCCAGTAGAGATTTGTTAGATTTTAGCAGCTAAAAATCTCTGAAGATTCCGTCCTCACTTAGATGCTCTCACAGGCTGACTGCACATACACTAGCCCCACACAGTGACTAAGCATGCACCATCCTTCACACATACAGCAAGTGAGCATGCCCCCGCCCAGGGCTATAGGGACAAAGCTAGTCTTTCCCTCTAGTGATTGCGCCGAGATGTTCCAGGCCAGGACACTGAAATTGAGAGCAGGAAGCCTGTCACTTCTGGCCTCTCAGTGACTCCCTTCTGGCACCTACACAGCATGGAGGAGGAAGCCATTGGATAGAAATGCAGAGGATAAAATGATAGAGCAGATGGGAGGTAAAGGACTAGATTGGAACAACAAATCTGGTGAGACTGGGATGGCAGGCAGTGGAGAGTGACTGAGACTGGGGTTGTCTGGGTAAGGAGACTGGGTAAGGAGGTTGGGACTAGTTGGGCGAGTAGACTGCAACTGGAAGCCAGTGAGGGGAATGCATGGGAGTGGGAGCCAGTTGGATACAGGAGAGGGGGTAGATACTGAGATCCAGGCCCGGCTCTGGCTTTTTTGCCACCCCAGGCAAAAAAGCCTCCGGCCGCGCCCCCCCCCCCCAGCGGGGGGGAGGGCGGCCGGAGCCCCAGGGGGAGGGCAGTGAGCCCCGGCCGGGGCTCCGCTCTCCCCGGCGGCCGGGGGGAGGGCACCGGGGGGGAGGGCAGCCGGAGCCCTGGGAGGAGGGCGGAGTGCCTGGCCGGGGCTCCGCTCTCCCAGGCGGCCAGAGCGCCGGGAGCAGGACGGCGAGCCCCCGGCGGCCAGAGCGCCGGGGGGAGGGTGGCGAGCCCTGGCCGGGGCTCCGCTCTCCCCGGTGGCCAGAGCGCCGGGGGGAGGGCGGCGAGCCCGGCCGTGGCCCCGTTCTCCCCGGCGGCGGGAGCCAGAGCGCCGCGCCGCCCCCCTCCAGGTGCCGCCCCAAGCACAAGCTTGGTGGGCTGGTGCCTGGAGCCGGCCCTGCTGAGATCAGACAAGGAGCTTGGGGGAGAGCGGAGACTGGGTATAGAAATCAGTGGGGAAAGGGGAAACAGATCTGACAAGGAGCTGGGATGCAGGGGAGAGAACTGCGACTGGCTGGGCAAAGAGACTGGGGCAAGGAGCCAGGGACATGATGGTGATTGCATGAGGAGAATGGATGAGGAGTCTGGGGAGGGAGAGTGGGAGCTAATGGATAAGAGGGGAGAGACAGATCAGATGAGGAGCTGGGAGGCGGAAACTGGGACTGCCTGGGCAGGAGACTGGAACTGGATGTGGGGCGGGGGACAGACAGGGAGTGGGGGGAGACTTGGACTCAACAGTAAGCCCACGGGGGGTGACTAGGACTGGCTGAGCAAGGTGACTGAGTTTGGGGTTAAAAGCCTAAGGAGTGGCGAATAGGATTGCAATGAGGAACAATTACTGTCCTTTATTAACACCCAGAATATAGCCTATTTAAATGAGAGGAAGTGGCTAAACCTGTTCACCAGCTATTACCACCATCACATAAAGGAATAAATACAAAAGATACACTAACTAGTTCAAATTAGATAAGAACCAACCTGAAACTCAAACCAAACAGTTATTGAAATTTGAAAAAAATATTATTTGCTTTTTCTCCATGGGTTTTTCATTTCTGCACCAAGTTGTACTTCGTGGTTGTATGCAGAAATGATGAAATACTAAAAGAAAGGTGTTCTTCCCAGCATTTTCATCCCAGTTTTACAGCCCCAAGGGTTTGGGATAGTTTGAATACAGTTCAGAAAAGTATCCAAATTCTGATGTTCCTCCCCGCACTACATGGAGAGATCGGGACACATTACAGGATTTAAGGTGTACCATGTCATTTGAGTTCAGAAGTAATTCCTTTTACTCTTGGCAATAGTACTCATGAGAATCAAGAGCACAAAAAGACAACCAAAAAGAGGGTTTAACCTCATCTTTTATATAAAAGTCCAGCTCATTGCTGTTTAGCTGTTCTTACCTACAGTTTTGCAACAATGTGCTAACTTCTCAAACAGTATAAAGAAATAAAATGTTTAAGTACCAAGATGTGAATTTCTTTTTAATAATCCCTGATGTATATTGTGTTCTGTATCCAATGGTCTTATAAAAGTTTGGCAGTAAGCCCACAAATATAACATTGATACTGTGGACTTATTGTGCTGGTAAAACTTTTTCAAGAATTAAAAATTATTAGTGGTATGATTCATTTTAACAATAAGCAGGTAGCTAACGTGCTACTGGAAACAATGAGTTAGCAATTTATTTGCTCACTCAATAGCACATGGTAGGATGAATTTTCAGCCTTGAGTGCAGGAAATTAGATATCTTACTCCTTGTATTGTTATTGAGAGTTTTAATTCGTATATTCCAAGCTACATAACAAATGTCTCCCTTAGTCTAAATACTAAATCAACCAAATTAATTTTACATGCTTTTTGTAGATCTAGCAGATCTTTGCATTTGGTCAGTAAAAAAGCACACATTTTCATCTTTGGTGTCAGGAAACCTCAGTGGCCAACTTCAGGAGACTAATCTTTGTGCTCATATAGCAGTTTATTCTGAAAACAAGTTATAGAGCATTAAGCCCTGATGTTTCAGGTCTTAGCATGATCAACCAATTAATAATGTGATTGAGAAAGAATAAAGTTGTGAAGTCAGGAACAACTTTCAATGAAGCAAAATACAATTCCAATAATTTACATGAAAGATGACCTCCAAATCTAACTTCATCTTTATGATGCAACTCAAACCATTGCCCAAAATCTCACCCTTTCAGACATCTCACTAAAATATGTCTTTTTTTGTGTGTGAATTTAGTACTGTTGAAGATGCTATATTGAGTGCACTGGATACTGAAGTGTGCTTGCTATGTATATTATATTTAGCAAATGCACAAATGGTACAATAAAGATGGAAAAATGTTCAAAAGATAAGATAGGGAGATAAAACAAAGATGTATAAATAAATGAGAAAAATGTCAAAAGGGCATAGGTGGGCACTCCAATGAGTACCACTCCAGTACCACTGTAACCAGTACCCAGATTGTCCAGGTGCATGCCGAGAACATAGCAGCATTGCTCTCCTGTTATCTACAGAACAGCTAAAGCACAGGACAGCAATGCAGGATCCTCCACCAATATGCCTGACCTAGCGCAGGAGACTTCAGAGTGTTGGCTGAAACCAGAATATACTAGAAATTCTGTGAAAGCCAGTTCTCCTGAGACTCTAGGCCACTTTGGGACTGTCAAGAATTGTGAGCTTGAGTTCCCTCAGCTGAGCCTGGGGCGTCCAACTCAGACCTCAGGCCAATTAATGAACCTAGCTGGGCTTTGGCAGAATGGCCTGATTGGCTGGCCTTCCTGGTTGGCTGTAAGGAGCCAACAGGTCTGTATTTAAACTCAGCAACAGTGGCAGGTCATCAGCTGCTTAATGCTTATGTCCTCAGCTGTGACTCTCCTGTGCCTGCCTAATTCCCAGCCTACTCCAGACTTACTCCTGCTTTGTTCCTGTCCCACTCCAATCTGTTCCCACCCTGCCCCCTTGCTCAGCTTCGGACTCCATCCCTTATTCGTTGCTTGTCTCCTGATTCCTGATTCCAGTTCTAGCTGCTATGTCAGGCTCTGGTTCTAACCACTACGCTGGGCTCCAGCTCTAACTACTAGATCATGCTGCCCATGACCCGGTCACTGACATGGGTAGCAACTAGACAGTTTAGGAAAGTAGAGGCAGTTGGGAGGTTGTTTCCTGAGACTGGGTGATGTGACTGCTGATGGCATTAATAACCAGGGATATTTAAGTAGCCTGAAAAATGGCTGGACATCCTCAGCATAAGAAATTGTTGATGGTGTATTAATTTCTCCCAATCCAAATATAATAGCTAAAAACATACTTTGATTAGATACAGTCACTAAGAGAAATTTAACTCACCCCAGACCCTTAAAACCATCTTCAGTCCAAAATAAAATAATGTACGCAGGTTAATCAGAAGAAGAAAGAACAAAAAATCCCTTGTATGAACAGTTTAAATAGCAAAACAAGCTAATAAGCTAAGGCACTAACATTGTCTTGTTGATATCATCTAATCTCTCTGTCCTTGTGCTGTTTTTTCTACATAACTCTGTACAAGATGATTGCTGGTCACAAAAATTCTAATTTTGAAACTTTTCTTTTAATGAATATGGTTCACATTTGTGTGAAAATGTTCCCTAAAACCTTATTTTGGGAACATTTTCACAAAAATGTGACCCATTTTCATTAAAAGAAAAGTGATAAGAGGAACCTTATCCCATTTTTAATAGTTCTCTACAAAATACAGTTTACAAAATAAGGCTCCTGTGCTGCAAGCTGCAATGCAATGCAAGCTGGTAGATGCCTGAACCCATGGAGACATGCCCAAGTCATTAGGGTTCTATTCAGACACGAGGGTTTGCACATATAAAGCAGATTGCAAGTTAGGTACCTTAAGGGCCCAGTGGGGAAACCCTTATTCATGTTTCTTAAGTAGTCCCATTGGATACCACTATAGGAGCTGGATGTAGATCACTAGCTAGTTCTGCACAAGCTGCCAAACATCCATGTGCTTGGTTAGAAATCATGATAAGAGGTCCAGTATCTCAATGCCAATCCTTTGGGCCAACTACAGTCATGCAGATAATTGAAAAAAACCAAAACAAAAATATTATCCATACGAATTTTCTAGCTAAATAAGAACATCTCACAATCCACAAAATATATAAAAAATGATCCCACAATTTAGGGCCAGTTTTTCAGGAATGAAGAGCACCTCAATGTCCTGCTGAAGCCAAGAGAAGCTACAGGTGCTCAGCACTTTGGAAAGCCAGTCCTTTAATGCATTGTATTGGCAACCACAATGATCCTATGACTCAATTCAGATTTCAGAGCCTGGTGTTCCACACAGAGGTAAATTGCCATAATTGCAATATGAGGGAGAGTTGCAGAAATCCTTAGGTGTACCAGATAAAGTGGAGGTTGGACTGCATGGGCATGTATCCTCAAATAACAGTGGAGAGGCCATCCAATAGAAGTGTTAGAACAGGAGACTAAAAACACTAAACGGTCTTTCAAATGCAAATTTAAAATTAGACAAGTTCTGCTCTCAGTTACGTGGGTATAAAGCTAAATTATTCCAGAATTATGCTGGTTCAAATGAAAGGAGAATTTGGCCCAGTAGCAAAATCAGTGATTCAGCACTTTGCAAAGACAGAAAATATTCCCAGTGTGGAAGGGTTAAGAACAAACTAAGTAGATACCACATTTTGGAACTAAAATTCTTTGTTAGTGAGAGCAAATAAATCATTGAACATCAGAGAGTAATGAGAAACAGATTTCCCTCAGTTAATTTCTGGGATATGTCACAGCTTTGCCTAAAGTCTGGTATAAAATAGTCATGATGCACAAATTCTACCACCCATGGCAGAATGCATTTGGTGAACAAAGGGAAAATATTTTATTATGTACAGTGGGTCAAATTCTGCTGTTACATGCCTGTAAATCAGGAATATTTCAATTAAAGTCATGTCTACCTGTAAACCCTCTCTCTATATATGACCAGAGACAACTTTGTTATTAATGCAGTGCTTCCAAAAAGTCAGTAAATCAATGAATTGAAATTAGAGCCATGCATATATTTATTTTGCTACGAATCTGCATGGATTCCAACATTAATTCAAAATCTCAATGCAACTCAGTCACCACCACTGAGTTAGTCCTGTTTTTGTATGTAACCATGCAAAACTTGAAAGTTTTGGAGACCTATATCGTCTGGATTCACCACATGATTCCTTGCATCTAGGATTGTAACACAGATTGTAGTGGATTGTAGAGTTTTACACTGCTGCCCATTGCCACAGTATATGAGGGTCAGATTTACAAAGGCATTTAGGCACTTAAAGATGCAGATAGGTGACTAGTGAGATTTACAAAAATGCCTGAGTGAGTTTTGAAGATCAATGGGAATTGGGCACCAAACTCAATTAGTTGCTTCTGAAAATTCCATGAGGCATCTATCTGCATCTTTAGGCCCCTAAATACATTTTGTAAATCTGCCCCTGAGTAACTAAGAGTACCACTGAGATGTGAAACTCAGATTGTTGGATTCAGAGTCCAGAGTGGTAATTATTACACAATTGAATTGGCTGAAATGCAGTGGATCACTGTTGCGCACCTGATTCTCCACTCTGTTACACCAGGTGCAAGTCCACTGATTTGAATGGTGTTATGCTGGGGTAAAGATGGATGAAACAGAGTGGGGAACTGGGCACATTAACTTCAGTATCAGAGGGGTAGCCATGTTAGTCTGTATCCACAAAAACGAGGAGTCCGGTGGCACCTTAAAGACTAACAGATTTATTTGATGCATCTGAAGAAGTGGGTTTTTTACCCCTGAAAGCTTATGCCCAAATAAATCTGTTAGTCTTTAAGGTACCACCGGACTCCTCGTTGTTTTTATTAACTTCAGTGATTCCTGATTTATGCCATTGTGAGAAGACTTGAGGCCAGGACCTTGTCTGTTCCATAAAGCATGGTAAAACATGTTTTAGTTAGTCCATTAAAAATGGTCATTGGTACCATGTTAATAACAGAATGTTGACATTTATCCTTTATTCAAGGATCACCAATAGTCTAGTTGACTCACTCACAGTTATATGCGGTGTTGTTGTAGCCGTGTCGGTCCCAGGATGTTACAGAGACAAGGTGGATGAGGTAATATATTTTATTGGACCAACTTCTGTTTGTGAGAGAGACAAGCTTTCAAGCCACACAGAGCTCTTCTTCAGCTCTGGAAAAGGTACTTGTATTTAGCTGTGACACTTGCAGAATCTTTTCCAGACCTGAAGAAGAGCTCTGTGTGGCTCGAAAGCTTGTCTTTCTCACAACATACATTGGTCCAATAAAAGATGTTACTTCACCCACCTTGTCTCTCATTCACAATAAGGAAGTTATCACTGGCAGATCAGTGTTTTTGATTAGTGTTCTAGATTGTAGGCTTAAATTTCAATGGGTTTACCTGAGTGAGCACTGCAGGATCACGTGCTTTAACAGCTGGACTAAAAATAACTCCCTAAAAGATATATTCTGCCATCTGTACACATGTTGAATATTACCTTAGCCCCTGCTTCTACAAAGACATCTGCTTAAGTTTTCTTCCACAATACTCTTATTGAAATCAAAGGGCCTACTCACTGTAGAAATAATAGCTAGCTCCTACCTAGTATGTTTCATCTGTAGATCTCACAGCACTTTACAAAGGAGGCAAGTAGCATTATCCTCATTTTAGTGATAGGAAAACTGAAGCACAGAGAGGGGATGTGATTTGCCCAAGGACATGCCGCAAGCAAGTGGCAGAGCCAGAAATAGAAGCCAGATCTCACAGTCTGTGATCCACTGAACCACACTATCTCCTGAATTTAAACATGTTTGCAGGGTCAGGGCCTACTTCTAAGTCATACCATCAAATTGCATGACGCTTCTTGAAGAGTAATGTCTTCCTCAGCATGAGTAAAGGTGGAAACATCTGGCTGAAATTAAATCTACTTGAAAATTAAAAGCGCTTACAGAAATTGCTGCAAAATCCTTCCTACATTTTATAAATAGAGCAAGCAGCTTACGTTAAAAATTAGCCATAAATAACTATTCATTGGCTTCCTAAAGACAGTAAATTTTGCAGTAATTTTGTGAGTTTTTTTGTGAGAAAAAAACGTATCAAGTCATATTCTACCTGACCTGGAACTACATAAAATCGGGTGGTGTTCAATTCTATGTTTAATGTCACATTTTATTGCTTGTTTTAGCTAATTTGCCTTGTGGGGAAAAATGTTTTCAAATGCATTCCAGAGTTCTTGTAGTGTTAAAGTTCATTATATTGAACTTAGAATGAAACCTTAAATATATGACCACCTGAGCCTCCCTACAACCTCTACTTAGAGATCTCACTGCCAGATGCTACCAACATAAAAATAGCACGTACTCTTGAAATATCAGCTTCATCTTCCAGTTTTGTCAGTAATGCCAATAGTCTAATTCTTCACTCTGACACAATCTGAATAGTAGCTTGGCCATAAGTATCACTGTAAAAGTTGGAAGATGTTCCTGATATTTCAAGAATAATTTTCTGGTTTTTTTTCTTGGAAAAATTGCAAAAAATTGTAAAAAAAAAAAAAAAATCTGTGAAAATGTTCATTAAAAAGGCCATTTATTTAATTATTTGTTTATTTAAATTCAAGAAAATCAACTAGATCTGCTAGAGTCCTCCCAATAAATAGCTATTCGAAGTGACTCCTTTACAGATGCCATTTGTAAATTACTTAGGTTACTTCAGGATTGAAAGCACACTGTTCATATAAGATATATACACCTCTACCCCGATATAACGCGACCCGATATAACATGAATTCGGATACAATGCGGTAAAGCAGTGCTCTGGGCGGGCGGGGCTGCACACTCCGGCAGATCAAAGCAAGTTCGATATAATGCGGTTTCACCTATAACGCGGTAAGATTTTTTTGGCTCCCGAGGACAGCGTTATATCAGGGTAGAGGTGTATTTTTAGAATTAGCTCAAAGCCATAACGTCAGATCCAGAATCAGATCTGAATCTACAATTCCCCGGAATATTTGGTCAGGTAAGTTTGGAGAGGATTGCATCAGGAGAACTGTTTTGGCACAATTCACAGATGAGTCTAAATTTCTGTAGTTTGTTGGGGTTTGGATTAGGGCTGTCGATTAATCACAGTCAACTCATGTGATTAACTCAAAAAAATTAATCATGATTAATCACAGTATTAATCGCACGGTTAAACAATAGAATACCAACTGAAACTTATTAAATATTTTGGATGTTTTTCTACATTTTCATATATATTGTATTCTGTGTTGTAAATGAAATCAAAGTGTATATTATTTTTTATTACAAATATTTGCAATGTAAAAATGATAAAAGAAATAGTATTTTTCAATTCACCTCATACAAATAATTTTTATTACAAGTATTTGCACTATAAAAAACAAAAGAAATAGTATTTTTCAATTCACCTAATATAAGTACTGTAGTGCAATCTCTTTGTTGTGAAAGTACAACTTATAATTGTAGATTTTTGTTGTTGTTACATAACTGCATTAAAAAAAAAATGTAAAACTTCAAAGCCTACAAGTCCACTGAGTCCTACTTCTTGTTCAGCCAATCGCTAAGACAAACAAGTTTGTTTATATTTACAGGAGATAATGCTGCCCTCTTTTTATTTACAATGTCACCAGAAAGTGAGAACAGGCATTCACATGTCACTTTCGTAGCCAGCATTGCAAGATATTTACGTGCCAGATATGCTAAACACCCGTATGCCCCTTCATTTTTTGGCCACCATTCCAGAGGACATGCTTCCATGCTGATGACACTCATTTGAAGCATGAAGGGATATATGAATCTTTAGTGCATTTGGCACATAAATATCTTGCAACGCCAGCTACAACAGTCCCATGAGAACGCCTGTTCACCCTTTCAGATGACATTGTAAACAAGAAGCAGGCAGCATTATCTCCTGCAAATGTAAACAAACTTGTTTGTCTGAGCAATTAGCTGAACAAGAAGTAGGACTGAGTGGACTTGCAGGCTCTAAAATTTTACATTGTTTGTTTTATTTTTGAATGCAGTTTTTTTTCATAATTCTACATTTGTAAGTTTAACTTTCATGATAAAGAGACTGCACTACAGTACTTATATTAGGTGAATTGAAAAATACTATTTCTTTTGTTTTTTTACAGTGCAAATACTTGTAATAAAAATAAATATAAACTGATCACTGAACACTTTGTATTCTGTTGTAATTGAAATAAATATACTTGAAAATGTAGAAAACATCCAAAAATATTTAAATACATGGTATTCTATTGTTGTTTAACAGTGCAATTAATTGCACGATTAATTACGATTAATTTTTTTGACCGTGTGATTAATTGTGATGAATTTTTTTAATCGCCTGACAGCCCTAGTTTGGATTAAATGTCCCGTCTCTGATTCTGACTCAACATTAACAATGAATGGTTTGTTTTCCTAAGTGTTCAGTGTTGATCTAACTCTACTCCTATTTAAGTCCCTGATAAAATTCTGATTGATTTCTTATGTTCTGCTCAATATCCCATAGGATCCAGGTGGTGGAGGGGAGCAGCCAAATATTATTACTAAATGAGGCTGCAACATTTCCCCCCACTTCTTTCTCTTCTGTGGAAGTGTGGGGGTGGGTCAGTGGAACTGCCCCCTCTCCCTCCATTTGCGTGGCCACCTTTCTAGTTAAGCCATGAGTGAAGGCATGCTGGGAAGTGCCTGTGGCATTTAGTGGAACCTGATTATAATCCTTATCCCCATGCCTGCCAGAGTCAGAAAGCTGAAAACAAGTTGTAATAGTGGTCAAATTTATGATGGAGTTTAAAATCAGCCAAGCTCTCTGTAGCACTAAAGGCTGAAATGTACACGAACACTTCATATAATCTGATCTCAAGCACACACCAAATAGGAGGTTAAAAGTACTGTATACACTGCTACTAGTTACCACATTAACATTTCAGATATGTGCATGTGATTTAAGTGGCAATGACCTGGGGTTTGCTGATGCCATAATTTTTAAAGGCAATCAGGTTTTGTGCTTCTTAGAACAACAATGCGGGCATTATAACAATCTCGCTCTGACAGCCGTTAAGACATCTCCAGCACTCTGTTGTACTATTACAATATAATTCCCAGAAGACAATAATCCTAGACCCCTAGACTGTGAATCATAAGCAGTAAATGGCTGACAGGTAAGCTAACAATGGGCTCTGTGGGTAGTCTGACATTGTACAGGTGTACATCATCATAGTAAAGTAATTAACAGGTACTTAAAGGAATGTACATTTAAGCTCAAAAAACCTGTTAAGAGACTTCCTAAGTGAACTGCTATTTTTTAAAAACTCCACTCATATTTTATGACCAGGTAAAAGGAGTGCAGAACACAAATCCAATCTAAGAGTAGCTCTGCAATCATTAGCTTTGCTATCAGCGCTAGGCTATTCCATCAGCAGGACCATTTTACAACTCTGTGAGTTCCTCCTGGCTAAAGGTTTAAAGTAAACAAACAATTCTGTTTGACTGCTGTGAAAAAGAATGAAAGAAATAGATATTTCAGCAGGATGAGCTTCCTACAAAAGCTACAAGAAAGTACTTTAAAAAAGACAAATATTGTGTTGTAAAATAAACAAATGAAAAATCCTGGGACAAAGTACAGCATAAGTAGAACTGGAAAATATATATAAAATGCATATATATGACAGGATCCTCAGATGATGTAAATCAGCATAACTCCCTTTAAATGAATGGAGCTATACTGTGATTTACACCAACTGTGAGTCTGTCCCGGAAGATATTGCGATGTATTAATGATATAGTAGTTGAAGAATTCAGGCTTAATAAAATGATCCATGGTTCTATCACAGGATAAAAGGAGCACAGGAGCAAGCAGATTCTTCAAGTTCCTGATTCTTCAAGTCCTCTACACACAAAACTCCCATTGACTTAATTGGAAGTTCTGTGAGTCAGAGGATCAGATGCATAGGTTGGTATTCCTGAGTCTTCTAGGTGTGGCCATCATAACAATCCATCTGGTATATATGTTTATCACTGCCCACTGGTGGAGGCATTTAGAACTGCTCAAATACTTCAGGTGATTACAGCTAGTAGAAAAACCAGGAAAAAAATTGAAAAAAAATATTTCCCCCCCAACAAAAAAGCACATAGAAATTGCAAAATCTGAACAATTTTGACCAGCGATAGTGGTTTTCGTCCTCCAGCGGCTGGCCATAAAAGTCTTAATACTATTAAGGGCTAACGGAGGGTCTCATTTACTTGAAATACCAAAGGCTTGTGGCTTGGGAGCATTAAGCATTGAATACCCTGTGCTGTGAATGTGTCATTTTGCTGACAAATCAGACTCAGTATCCTCACCTTGCCCAGTATCCTGCACCTTAATCCATACAGTGATATAGATCCTGCCATGCACGGGGGGTTGCACAACAAAACACTTCTCCCCGCTCCACTGTCCTCAAGTATAAGCATGGAACCGCCAGTGGACTCTGCAACAGGTAGGATGAGCATCTCTTATGCAAGCTTCTCAAATATTCCCTTCTTGTGCAATGGAACGGCATCAGCTGTGCTGCATCTGGCACCTAAGGAGAAGGGGACCAAGATCTCCACCCTTTTGTGATTATTCATCCCTTTTAAAAATGGAAAAGTGCTATTGCAATGCATATTTGATAAATGCTTCTTCAGCTGCAAATTGCTCCTATTCTGATTTGATGGCACTTCTATGGCGATTGTTTCAAACACTCAAGATTATTCCTGTTGCTGTCACGGGATTTGCTACCCTGAGTAAAACTGGCACATTTGTTTGGCCATTTTGTATTCATACATTTACTTCATTATACATTATTGCATGAACATATGTTTGTTTCAGAAACTCTTACTATCATCCAGAAGCAAACACTTTAGAAATCTTGCACAGATACTGGTCCCTCATGTATTTGCCATGCTCTGTGTTCATTACATACTGGCCCTACCTTATCTTATTATCTTATCTGAGCATCTTCCAGTTAAGATTTTAATCTTGCTTATGGGGATGTAAAATCAGGAATAATTCCACTGAGGTGAGTGCAGTTGCACTGGTTTAAAAGTGGTTATGTGAATGGAAAACCAGACCTATTAGGCCCTCCCTACACACTGAAGAAGAATATCAGGTGAACCCAATGAAGTGGACTTTTATTTTTATTTAAAAGATAGAAATAAAAGTAAATTTATTTTCATTAAATGGCCAGATCCTTCGCTGGTGCAAAGTGGCCTAAAGTGAGTCACTTTCTTTCTGTTTTTGTATTTATATATATGCACAAACAGCATGACTAGTTAATGTCTGAACTTACGAAGTGTACTGAAATGCTTGTTTGTGCTATGCCATGGTAATTAGTATGTAATTAATATGTAATTTTACAATCCTTTGTGCATTTTTTTCTGTTATAAGGTGAGGTATACTAGTAGTTCACAAAAATGTTTCCAAATGGAAAGCATGACTAATGATTCCAAATTAAGTCTCATGGTAAGTTGGGTGTACTCTTTAGGGTTTTTTTAAACTGGCTAATCATGTAATTAATATTATTTGAAATGTTCTTTGGAGAAAATAAATAAATAAATAATGACTAATGAGAATATTAGTTACCACTAGTTTATTCGGAAATAAAAAGGTGCAAAGAATGAATCTGATCAAAATAAATAATTGCTTGCAAAATGTCAGGTTATCACTTTCAGACAAAAATGTTTCTAATGTTAATAAAAGACATGGGCCAAGAGCGTTAGAAGTTGTTATTCTTGAAAAAAACATGATTTATTTGATTTTTTTTTCAACGCGAATGTCATGAACCAGACATACATAATTATATTATTTGTCTTATACAAGTGAACAAGAATAAATTAAAACTGGACATGTTGCAACAGGACTGTTGACATTATATACAAAGTCTGCTTATTGTCATAAGATACTCTTAACCTTTAAGCCAAAATCTTTCAAAACTATTAGCGTTAAATCTAGCAGCTGTTGTCAAATTTTTCCCATTCTCTGCTTTATGCACTGTGCTTTATTTGAAATGTTTGTTATATTTGTGTATATAACTTTATGCAAGCTGTCCCTTGAAAGCTTGAGGGATTAAATGGGAAGGTCGAGCTAGTTCAAAAGGAACAAAAGTTAACAAATTAAAAGAAAGCTTTCTTAAATTAATATGTAAGCCATTGAAATATTTAGCAGTGTTCGCATTGGATAGTTTCCTCTATATAAAATGATATGAGTTGTTTAAATAAATGGGGATAAGCGAAATCTATTTCTATCATAAAGTTTATTAAAGCATTAGAAACTCTGGCCTCGATCCTGCAAACACTTACACATGAGAAGTCCCAGTGTGGCAGGGCTAGCCAGCCCCCATAGCCTTGGCTTTCAGAGGGCAAGCAGCAAAATATAGAACATTGTGGGACACGGGTCTCTGTGTCTTTTCTTTGATTCAACCAACCCTTGTAGAAGCAGCCGTCATTTAGTCCTACATGTTCTGTGGCCCAGTTTGCAATGCAGGTTTTCTTTTCCTTAGTGGATGATGAATAGATATGTGTAGCTGCCGTGATATTATTCAATTATTAGGATTAAGTGACAAATGACAGAGCTTGCATAATAAGAAGTGAAAGGATGGGTTAGCATATTTGGACCAGGGCTGTAATATCTCGAGATGGATCTTGGTCTTTAAAGAGCTGAACTTCAGCAGGAGTTTTAAAGGACTTTATGCAGGACCTCACTTCTTGTTGATGATCCCAGACAGTCTCATGCCCAGAAAGAGAAACCAATTGCAGGGACTGAAACAGAGACTACAGTCGCACTAGATCACAACAACCTCAATTCTGTATTTACTTTATATGTTATTTCTTGTTAATGCTGGAAATATTCAAAGGGGTCCTAAGGGAACTAGTCACCAAAATCCCACTGAATATCAGTGCATTAACTCTCTTTTAGATTCCTTTGATAATTCCAGCCTAACTAAATAATTCTCCTAAAACCTATCTTAGCCATAATTGAAACTAGGACTAAAACTCCAGATCCAAATGCCTTCTTGGGCAGCTTTGGATTTAGATTAGGGTCTGAAGTATGTGAGTCAGGCCAATCTCTAATATTATCACATGTATAATTTTTAAAATAAATTCCCAAATTTGAGTCCATTTCTAGAATTTATTTGTTTCTCCCAGTGGTAGGATTGTCCCACAACAGAAAAAAAAAAAAGGAAGAAAAGGGTATATATGAAAAGCTTCACTGTTCTATGCAAGCTTTACATAAATATTTTGGCTTGATTTAATCAGTCTAGTCTGCCATGTGGATTATATTCAGTATAAGATCATTTTACTACTCTTCCTCTTAATTATCCTTTCACTATCTCGTTTATTCTTTCTGATAAGGTTATTGAAGAATTAAGACTTCCTACCTGAAACTCAGAGCCAAAACCAAAGAATGCTGACCTTGCTCATGACTGGTCAATTATGATTTCCAGCTCATCTAGCAGTCTGGAGCACTGGCATGCAGGGTCTGGAGATTCAAGCAGGTCATTCTTTAATATATTCAGAAGCCTGTCTGCTTCAGATAAGGATTGTCTGACACAGGCAAAAATATGACAGTGCTGAAAACCATCACGATAATTAAAAATCCCATACTGGAGGTGAAATTAGATCATGGTTCTATGGAGCTTTAATGAGTGAAAAAAGTGTGTTAAAAATCACCTCTAGAATACACATGCATGTGGTACACACGTGCAAGAAAACTTATTCTGCAATTGTCTTTCTGTATAAGGGTTATTCTCTTCTTCAGAGCTGATTGGTGTCACAATTGGATTGGAGATTAAATCATTTTTTAAAATCCACAAAATGTAATAGGTAAGATTGTTGTGGTAATGTCTAGGGACTGCCTGAGTACAGGCCCCATGGTGCTAGGCACAGAACACACATAGAGTAATAGATGTACCTGCCTTGAAGACCTTACAATCTAAATATCCAAGACAGAGACAGAGGCGCGTCATGTTAGTGTGGTGATTTATTTTTAATTGGGTGGAGTTTAGTTAGGAGAGGATTAATTAAACAGATAGACAAAAGAAGGAAGGGCATTCAAGGAAAGAGGTTAGACAGGGACAGGGTATGGGAGGCATGGGGGAGAAGAGAGGATGGGGTCATGAAGGTCAGGTGGAGTAAGGCTGAGGTGAGAAACTGTGAGGAAGGGGGCAGAATGGGGTTGGAGCAGGTGCTCCATTCAAAGAGAATGTCCAGAGACCAAAATATAGAAAAGTCAGGCATCGGTATCCTGGCTGAAAATATGTGCCTAACACCACCTTAACACTTAGCTCCTGTGTTGCTCCTCTTTATGTTCTGGGAGTGTTTAGTACATTTTGCATGCTGTCAATAACACATAATTATAATAACAGCTAATATGCACAAGATAAAAGATGGACACAGACTAGAAATGCTCACAAGAGAAATAGATCCACCATAACATATTTTAGTGAGCCAGCCAGTGC
Source organism: Emys orbicularis (assembly GCF_028017835.1). NCBI lineage: Eukaryota > Metazoa > Chordata > Testudines > Emydidae > Emys > Emys orbicularis. The sequence goes on along the minus strand of NC_088685.1, from coordinate 25,464,606 downwards.
CTCAATCCCAGTGAGAGTACTGATGTAAGCCTAGTTTGTCTCCCCAGGATCCATACATATAGGGGACCCTGGTCCCATGGATATCCTCCCCTCTGCACAGGAGAAAACTAGTGGCTTTGTTTTTTTCATAATGATTTCTGTAGGTTTTGGATGGCCTCCTATTCAGATAATGTGATATACACAGAGCTCCTTCCAATTGCAATTTAAGGGGGGAGACGCCCGACCAGTAGAATTTTGTAACATTTATTTGTTCAGATAATTTACAAAGGATTTACTAGATTAATTCCATGGAAAGATTCACTGTTCTTTGTCATAACATGGCCTGGAAGCTTAAGTTTGTTTGTAAAGCTCTAAAATGACTCTGTAGCTTGACAGAGGATACCATATTTAACAAGCATTGTTAGTTAAAGGGAAAAGTTTGGCTTGGGGGCAATAAGCGCTATCACTTTGCATTAATTGAAGCTCAAGTTCACTCATCTGCACACATGATATATCTGGTCTTTGGTGTTCTATGGCAAGTCTAGGAGGCGAAATGCAGATTTCAATGGGAGATATAGGGAAATTGTTTACCTGGCTAGAAAAACAACAAGATACATTACAGAAAACATATGGTTGCTATTTAATTTATGCTTTATCATTTTTCATTCTGACATTAAAGTTGTTCTGAGTGGGGCAAGAGCACTGTACATTGTACAATGTAATATAAAATGAGGGTTACCCCTCCTTGCCAGAGGAAACGTGATTCAGAAACAATTTGGGGGCTGTTACAGGGTGATGTGGCACAGAGAACCAGAAGCTATTGAAACTTTAAACATCATTTCTGGACAATATAATACTTGCTGCAAAATGACTTGTAAAAACATGAAAACATTACTTTCCTGACCCCTGAGAATTAGAAATCTTTAAGTATCAGTTCAAACAATGTCTCTTAAAGGGCACCACACTTTTTCATTGCCAGCTAGAATTATTTTTAACAGTTTGTTTAACATACCACAATAAAGAAAGATTAATGGCCAAGATAGAACCAAAAAGTGCTATGGGCCAAGCTGGGTTCTATTACAGTCGTGAAACCAAGTGATGGGACATTATGGGTGTAAATGGGAGTGGAATTTGGCCCTTAATGAGACTGTCGCCAGAAACAGAAGGTAGGTGATGAGGTAGGAAAATAATCTAAAGGAAATATAAGAAAGGGAAAAGATCCGTGTTATCCATTGGATTAGAAATTAGCATAAAAAGCATTAACAATGCCATTTTGCCCTATTGCTGCTGCTGCAATAGTGTGTTTGAAGCATCCTCAGAGAAAATAGCATTGCACCAGTAATGAATCATAGAATCATAGAATATCGGGGCTGGAAGGGACCTCAGGAGGTCATCTAGTCCCACCCCCTGCTCAAAGCAGGACCAATTCCCAATTAAAATACACTGAAAAAATATCAGTCTGGAGGTATGTTTAAATTTGCAATTAAACAAATACCAAAGAAGTATTGATATGCATGGCATCTTTCACCAATTTCTCAAGGTGCGTACAACATTTAAAATAGCAGACAATAAGCAACTCTAAAGGACTATAAAAATGTATGAGAGGGTCTTGCCTGTTTTTCAGTGTGTTGATTTTGGTGGCCTGTTGGCAGTTTGTTAATCAGTGAGGTCAGCATATTTAAGCCATTAACGTTGTTTATATAATGCAGTTAATGTACATGATACTTCACAAGACACAAAAAGGCAGGATGCCGGATGCTTGCATCCTGAAGGATTCTCCTTGGCTGCAATGGGCTTTGGATCAGGCCCTAACAGCGTGATCCCACTTCCACTGAAGTCAATGGAAATATTTTGCCATTAGCATCCACAGGAGCAGGAATGGCCACTAATTCAGAGATGAAACGTAGAAAAGAGTCAGGAATGGGAAATATGGAGACATTATGGAGCAATATCATTGCAAGGAGTCACTGACACCACAGAAATTAAATAAAAATTACTGCAATGAACCTGTTGGTACGTTATTGGGCATGGCGTCACCTTCCAATTCAGCGTCCAATCAATGGAAGGCTCCATGATCCCTCTAATACAGGAAAGGGAAGTACAAGCTGAGAAGAACATCAAATATTGGGGGACTCCCAATAAAACCATGAGTCCACAATGTCATCATACAAATATCAGTCCTGATTGCAATAGTGCACCACAAAGTATAAAAGGAAAGCAGAGAACTGCTTTTGTATACCTCAACAGGACCAGACTAACTTTTAGAAATGGAAAAAAATGACCTTATTTTTTTGGGAACTGGTTCTATTATGCTAGGTTTGGATACAGATAATTGTGGTGGTTGCTGCTATTGTGTCTAAACTGTTTTACTTAATTTTTCATAACTGCACTGGCAGCATATATGTTACTGTACATATTTTCTGGGTTTCTGGATGTCAACAGATTTTTGCTTTCAGACAGGGCCGACTCTAGGCATCAGCGTTCCAAGCATGTGCTTGGGGCGGCTCTTTTCAAGGGGTGGCACTCCGGTTTTGGTTTTTTGTTTTTTTTTGCTTGGGGCGGCATGTTTGACATTTATGGGCTGTTAGTGTAAGGCTTAGGTCAATCAGAATCCTAGCCCCTTCATTACCAATAGATTTAACTGTACAGTTATTGATGACAACAATACTGGGGGTGCAAAAGGAATAAATCGACTGACTCTTCTTGCACAAATAAACCTATATTGTTAACCACTGTGTTACTCACTCTTTTAACTTGATGAAGACAGTTTTAAATACTATACACATTAGACTTATACACTGTTGCTTTCAGCATAACTAGATCACTGGATTTATTTTCATTTATGACCTGTATAAATTCTAGCTATGCTTAAAAAGATCTGAAAAATCTTTATAGGTATTAATGAGCTAGATTAGGCCCTAATAGAAGAAGCAACTATGGCATTGGCACATTATACCTGATATATTGGTCACCTCTATATGATCCTGTTTATAAATAATGTATAAAGACACATGATACATGATTAATAGATGTTGTAATAACTTGTTAATCAGCTGTTATAGATGGTGGTGTGACGGGTTGGATCACAGAAACCCCCTTGGGAGCTGCCACCCAATGTGCAAAGACTACCCCTGCTTCTGTTTTCCCTGCCAGCTCAGGATTCCAGCACCCTGTCTTGCTGAGCCAGACACTCCAGTCTGCTCTAACAAAGACTCAGGGTCTGAATCACTTGTCCCAAAGCTGCAAGTTTACCTGAAAACCAGCTTACAGGAGTGTGCTTGTCTTTAGCACTCAGATGCCCAACTCCCAATGGGGTCTAAACCCAGATAAATCCGTTTTACCCTGCATAAAGCTTATGCAGGGCAAACTCATAAATTGTTCGCCCTCTATAACACTGATAGAGAGATATGCACAGTTGTTTGCTCCCCCAGGTATTAATACATACTCTGAGTAAATTACTAAATAAAAAGTGATTTTATTAAATACAGACAGTAGGATCTAAGTGGTTCAAAGTAGTAACAGACAGAACAAAGTAAGTCACAAGCAAAATAAAATAAAATGCGCAAATCTATGCCTAATCAAACTAAATACAGATAATCTCACCCTCAGAGATGCTTCAGTAAGTTTTTCTCAGACTGGACACCTTCCAGGCCTGGGCACAATTCTTTCCCCTGGTACAGCTTTTGTTCCAGCTTAGGTGTTATCTAGGGGATTCTCCATGATGGCTCCTCTCTCTCTCTGTTCTCTTCCACCCCTTTATATATCTTTTGCATAAGGCGGGAACCCTTTGTCTCTCTGGGTTTCCACCCCCCCTCACTGGAAAAGCACCAGGTTAAAGATGGATTCCAGTTCAGGTGACATGATCACATGTCACTGCAAGACTTCATTACTCACTTGCCAGCACACACATATACAGGGAGACTCACAGGTAAACAGCCATCTGCAGACAATGGGAGTCATCAAGATTCCAAACCATCATTAATGGCCCACACTTTACATAATTACAATAGGCCCTCAGAGTTACATTTTATATTTCTAGTTTTAGATACAAGAGTGGTACATTTCTACAAATAGGATGATCACACTCAGTAGCTTATGAGCTTTGTAATGATACCTTACAAGAGACCTTTTGCACAAAGCATATCCCATTTGCATTATAGTCACTTATTATCAATTTTTTTATAAAACTATCCCAGTTACATTATATTCACTTATTATGTTTTTATAAAACCATGTAGACTGCACAACGTCACACCCTCCTCCTGAACTTACTGCCAGAGACTTGGACACTGACCATGGCGGAGGCAGTATACCTAAAATTCGTTTTTGGGCTCCCCTACTGGGCAGACACTCCTGTGTCCCCCAAAAGGGAAAGAGACCCTGACCCAGCTGTAGGCTCACAGCTACCAGCTATGAGGGACCTTTCGCTGGCCAGCAAAATCCCCCCCCTTTCACTCAGGTTGGGTTTGCTTCCAGCTAGAGTCCTTGGGGTTTGTTCCCACCGCAGCAGTCACCAGGACCCCAACTTCCAGCTCCAGGATACATGTCTCTGTGCACCTCTTCCACTCCATTACAGCCAGGTTATGCTTCTGGGTCTTACTTGCTTTGTCTCTTAAGTCCAGGCTGGTGGGCAGCCTTTTCTTTTTCCAGGTCAGCCTTTTTCCAGGCAAATTGTACATCAATTTCCATTTGTTTTCCCTTGAGACCATCACTTGATGAGCTGGGATACCACAGAGAACACCCTCCTGCCAGAACAGGCACCCCTCCCCTCCTGTCTTGCTAGGTTAGACACTCCAGTCAGCTTTAGCACAGACAGAGGTTGGGCCACACCCATCTGCAGTTCACTGAAACTGAGATGTACTCAGCTCAGGGGCTTCTTAGTTAACAGAGACATTTCCAGCGCCCATTGTTCAGTCTTTCTGGGCAATTTGCAACTTGTGTAGTTTTAGCTTCTTTTGATCTTCATTCTTACTTATTTTGCTTCCTTTTCTGTCCCTAATTCCCTTTCCCGAAATAAGCAAACAGAAAATAACAAACCAGTAACCACTTTGTCTGTTCTTCAGCCACCACACTTAAAACTCACTTAAAATCACTACCAGTATCTCAAAGCAATCAGCTGTGCACAGATCCTGCTCGACTACGCCACTGTGACGGGTTGGATCACAGAAACCCCCTTGGGAGCTGCCACCCAATGTGCAAAGACTACCCCTGCTTCTGTTTTCCCTGCCAGCTCAGGATTCCAGCACCCTGTCTTGCTGAGCCAGACACTCCAGTCTGCTCTAACAAAGACTCAGGGTCTGAATCACTTGTCCCAAAGCTGCAAGTTTACCTGAAAACCAGCTCACAGGAGTGTGCTTGTCTTTAGCACTCAGATGCCCAACTCCCAATGGGGTCTAAACCCAGATAAATCCGTTTTACCCTGCATAAAGCTTATGCAGGGCAAACTCATAAATTGTTCGCCCTCTATAACACTGATAGAGAGATATGCACAGTTGTTTGCTCCCCCAGATATTAATACATACTCTGAGTAAATTACTAAATAAAAAGTGATTTTATTAAATACAGACAGTAGGATCTAAGTGGTTCAAAGTAGTAACAGACAGAACAAAGTAAGTCACAAGCAAAATAAAATAAAATGCGCAAATCTATGCCTAATCAAACTAAATACAGATAATCTCACCCTCAGAGATGCTTCAGTAAGTTTTTCTCAGACTGGACACCTTCCAGGCCTGGGCACAATTCTTTCCCCTGGTACAGCTTTTGTTCCAGCTTAGGTGTTATCTAGGGGATTCTCCATGATGGCTCCTCTCTCTCTCTGTTCTCTTCCACCCCTTTATATATCTTTTGCATAAGGCGGGAACCCTTTGTCTCTCTGGGTTTCCACCCCCCCTCACTGGAAAAGCACCAGGTTAAAGATGGATTCCAGTTCAGGTGACATGATCACATGTCACTGCAAGACTTCATTACTCACTTGCCAGCACACACATATACAGGGAGACTCACAGGTAAACAGCCATCTGCAGACAATGGGAGTCATCAAGATTCCAAACCATCATTAATGGCCCACACTTTACATAATTACAATAGGCCCTCAGAGTTACATTTTATATTTCTAGTTTTAGATACAAGAGTGGTACATTTCTACAAATAGGATGATCACACTCAGTAGCTTATGAGCTTTGTAATGATACCTTACAAGAGACCTTTTGCACAAAGCATATCCCATTTGCATTATAGTCACTTATTATCAATTTTTTTATAAAACTATCCCAGTTACATTATATTCACTTATTATGTTTTTATAAAACCATGTAGACTGCACAACGTCACAGGTGGCTATAACCTTCTTCTGATGTAATTATAGCCATCTGTAACACATACTACTAATGTATACAACGGGCTTATAACATCTATTAATAATATATTAACCCTTTATAAACCATTTATAAATGGAACCTTAGTATAAATTTTGACTGATATTGTGAACTAGTGACATAGCGTATCATACTAATTTGATTAATATATGAAACCTTGTGCCTGGACCTAAAATCTTTACTCTGTGAGAACTGTCATTAGAGTCATGTGAGTGAAGTTAGGATGACAGTCCTCATAAAGGATTACACGATTGGGCCTCTTGTTTTCTGATTTGAAATCTGTCACTCAGATATTCACTCTTGTCAATAGGATGTTTATTTTATAGATAGGAAAATGCCTGTGTGGTTATGAATTGGGATGCACCAATGTCAAATGTATTGATCAGTGGCTCACTTCTCTACTTCCATAGTCCTGCTATCTGAGGGTACGTCTATACTTACCCGCTGGTTCGGCAGCAAGCAATCGATTTTCTGGGATCGATTTATCCCGTCTTGTCTAGATGCAATAAATCAATCTCAGAAGTGCTCGCCGTCGACGCCGGTAATCCTGCTCCGTGAGAGGAGTAGGCGGAGTCGACGGGGGAGCCTGCCTGCCGCGTGTGGCCCCGCGGTAAGTGCTTTTAAGTTCGAACTAAGATACTTCGACTTCAGCTACGTTATTCACGTAGCTGAAGTTGCGTATCTTAGTTCGAACTGGGGGCTTAGTGTGGACCAGCCCTGAGAGAAGTGTTGTCGTAGTCCTCCTTCACCTCTGATGTGATCTGCAGTCACTTAAATGTTATGGAACTGGCTGAATGATTGTTCGGGGTGGAGGTTAGTTGGGTGTTGGGGAGTGTAGGGAGGTTGCAAGGCCTAGATAGGTAAGATATCAGGAACAGAATGGAACATACAGGCAAGTACTTAATGCAGTGTGTCCAGTCTGTGGCCTAGGAATCACTTGTGGCCCCCAAGGCTCTACACTGTGGCTTTTGGAGGCAACTATGTTAGGAAGTCTGGATTGGACTATGAATTCAAACTGTGTTTCCAAGATGTGACCTGTGTTTTTTGGTTTTTTTTTAATCTGAAGTGTTTGAATCAGTAGTGCTCCCACTGGCAGCCTGCTGTATCATAAGGATAGGAGTCAAGAGAGAAAAACTTTGGCTTCTCTGCTGCTTGTTTCAATGCCAGGTTTTGTGAGCCCTGGAAAAGCTAGGCAGGCGCTCAATTTCCTGTCCCTGCAGCAGGCAGATGTGGGATAATCTGCCCTCTATGACAATCTCATACTAATCCCAATTGGGACTATTTGCCTGTTTAAAGGTAGGCATATTCTTAAAGTCTTTCCTGAGTTGGAACCAGAGTGCTCAGCAACATCCGATGTACAGTCCCTCCTGCTCAGCACCTTTCAGAATTGATCCCCACAGTCCTGCAACTGTTTTATCTAGGGGGGCCCTGGAACATTGCTGAAGTAGAATAGGAAACAAAGAGAGAAAATAAACCAGTGTTCATAGTCACCTGACCTAACATACAAGTTGCCCCTGTTTACTGAAAATGTTCTGCAAATAATATTTATTTTGTGGTGATAAGGAGACTTTCTCTCTTTAGTCAGAGAGTATTTCTGCCAGACAGTGGCAGGAAAATACCCTTTAAAACACACAAAGTGCTTCTATACGTAGCTGCACTGAGATCAACGGGATAATTTCATTGACTTCAGTGAGGTTACTTCTGATTGGCACCAGTATAAGTGAGAAGAGAATCAGGTCCCAGATGATAATTTCTGGCCGTCATGGCCCTATCCACATACTGGATCTTTCAGTACTGGAAATGCTGACTTTCCCATTTCTCATCATTATTATTTTCATGCAGTAAAGAACCATAACAATCCAATTTAAAAATGTTTCAAAGAGAGATGGACTGGCATAAGACCCTCATATGTGAACATACCTGAACACTCACAAGTTTGAGATCCTGCCCAAGGTCTTAATTTTGGGTCAGATCCTGAGCCCTTTAATTACATTGGTGAGCAGTTACTCAGATGAGGTTACTGAACTGAGTAAAAATTCACCAGTGGGAGTAAGGGGCTCATACTCTGGTTCTCTGTGACTTCCTATCACTAGTATCAAATACCAGACTTCTGCTTTTTTCCCCTTTCTTCTGGGTATCAATGGTTCCATCACTAGGGCCTCTTCGTTTGACTCGGACCAAACAAGCAGCCATGAGGAGGATTCTTTTACTCTGTGACCAGCAAATGTTATTCTTGCCTTTCTCTAAATTAGCCATTTCTGAATCCTGCAGCTTGAGTGAATGTAATTCTAGTTGCTTGATATGTTGATTGAAAAATCATTCAACAAATATGTAACAGGGACCTTGATGGTAATATGGAGTCCCAAATTTCCTCCAAAGCCAAATGATAGGCTAGTTTTTGCTCACATTTCTTATCCAAGTAAAAATATTCCCACTGACCCTAGGGCCAGTATGTTTAAAATCTTCTCTCTGATTATCATCATCCTTCAGTCCGTCCTTGAATAAACATGAGTAAGTCCAGTACACTACTAGCAGAATTTTGTTGTTCTAAAATGAAATTGTGAATGTATAGTCATTGTGTGTCCCCTTTCATTCACATTGCCACTTAAAAGGGTCATCTCTAATTTTATTTCTGTATTATCCAAAGAAACACGCCAAAGAAACACAGAAATCCCCCCAGACCAGTCAACCTTCAGCCCAACCATTGGGAGGAAAGGTGAGTTTTGCACCATATCTTTGGGTTCCTGATCTCAGCTGGAGCTCCTAGGCTCTACAGATAAATATTAATTAATGTATATGGGTGTTGGGAAGTTCAGTTAAAGGTTTATAAAGCACTTTAAGCTTCTTAGATGAAAGTCACTATCTGTGAGTTCAAACTATTTTATCATTTGCCATTTTTATTATCTATTTTATTCACCTAAATAGAACTGGTATTTGTCACTTAGTTCTTCTGCAGTAAAAAGACTGGGTGTGATTTTCATAAGTGCCTAAGTGGGGTCCTAAGTATCTAAATCTCTTTTTAAAATGGGAAACAGGTGCCTAGAAGCCAGATTTGAAAGGTATGTCAAATTCAGACACTTAGATACAGATAGATGTCTAATGGGATTTAAAAAATGGCTAAGTGCCTAACTCCCATTGAAATCACTTACCTGGTTTAGGTGATTTTGAAATTCCCATTATTAGGAACTTTTGAAAATTGTGTCCATTATCTTGCATGTTTGTTTTCTGCACTTTATGAAATACTATCAGAAGGAGATGATAACCAGAAGTAGAATAGCAAATAATAATGATATAATAAATTGAACTGAATTTTCAGAAACTTCTTCCTCAACAAAACAAAAACCTTGTTTTCACTGTTGTATAACTCTGTTTTCCCAAATCATCAGTATGAACTAATTTTTTTTTCTTGAACACCAATGAAAGCTCCAACTGGTTTAAACTTTGCTATTAAACATTTGCATGTTTTTGGATTTGAACCATTCACATAATAGAATAATGGATTGTAAGTAGTTCATCAGTAAATAATCCACAATTATGGAGTTTGCAGACTGATTGAAAATAAATAGCAGTATTTTGTATAATTAAGCCATAATTAAATGGCTTTCTATGTACAAATGATAAAGTGTCCCTCTGGGCCATGGCCATGTGCTGAGGATTTTATTTAGTTCAATAGCAAAAGTCCCTCAGTGCCAAGTTTACACAAAAGAAAAGTTAGTGAATTGCTAGGAATTGAGTTGACTGATCTCTCTATACAATGTAATAATTAGAGCCAGCATTGCCTCTGTATGCATTTTGGATACAGACTGTTTTTGCAACTACTTTATATTAACCCGCATTGGTATTCAGCAATAGTATTTAGTGACAACAAAGCCATATATTTTACATTGTATACGAAGTTGATCAAATTGCTGTTTAACTTTTCTGTACACTCTGTTATTAGTAGGATTCAACTTTCATTTCAAGCAAAGATTGGAAAGCTGGTTTTGCCAAATTTTAGAATCAGCTTGAAAATCATAGGTTCTAGATTCAGAACAGAGCTTAATCTGAGGTTTGAGGTCAGTTTGGCTCTGGCAAGATGTGAGTTCTGGTGCCTGTGTGTGTGTATATATAATAATGCCGATCCACAGGGCAGGGGGTATCGGCAGTGAGGATCAAACATGGGACCTCAATGCATGAGCCTCTACTGCCTGAGCTAAAAGACATACATCTCTTAGCTACAGCTGTAGCAGGCTCATCAATCTCTGGCTGGCCTAGCCACCACTAGAGGAGGACAGAGTGCCACTCTCAGCAAGGATGGTCAGGTTTGATTAAATGTTCCTTTGAAAAAGAATGCCTCAGATTAAGGGACAGAGAAACATATTGCAAAAATTGATAACATTTAGTGAAACCCAAAATGGAAAAAAATTAACTTTATCAAAATGCAAAACACTGCTATCTCTGATTTCAAAAGGAATGCATGAGCACCCATACTAATACCATTTAATCAAGGGGCTATCTATCTATCTATCTATCCTCCCCCATTTCCCCCCTAAGTAGAAATAGTTCCATTGCATTAGATCTAATTCACATGGGGTAAACAAGCAGCACCTTACCCCTGACCTGTTTATTAATTAGTATAAAATACTAAATACACTACTGGCATAACTGGGTTCCACTCCATTGCTAAGGTCAGTGATGAATTTGGCTCAATGTCTGTGTAATATGCTCAACCACACTCACCTTTCATGCTGTGCCAATAGCATCTCTTTTAGCTTGCACAAATTAAAGCACAATCCAGGGCTCCTATTTAATGAGGGACACAGGCAGGCTCTGTTTGCACAGATTTACCCCTCCATAGCCACAGCACAGTTTTCCTATCTGTGAAATGGGGATAATGGTACTGGGATCCTTTGTAAAGCACTTTGAGGCCTACTGATGAAAAGCACTATGTAAGAGCTAGGTATTATTTATTTATTTATTGGACAACTATATTCTGTGTATGTGAGCTCATTCTGCTCTGATGGGGTGGCTGGCTTTATCTTTGGGCTTGGAATATCTGTATTGCCTTGTGTTACAACTCTATAGTTGCCTATGCTAGCTAAGCAGCTCTTAGAATAGAACAATGAGTTTCTTAATGGACTCTTGACGTTCAACCACTTTCTCGCCTTTGGATGGCTGAAAACTGTTTTTTGGGGGGTGCCAACCAGGAGTTTCACAACAATGGAGATGCTGAGCCCCCTCAACTGTCATGAATAGCAGCACCTCCTACAGGGCATTCTGCACCTTCTGGGATTGGTCCTTTACTCTGCAAAGAGTCCCACTGAAATCATTCATTACAATGGGATGAGAACTGGGATGAAGTGGCCTCATGTACTTCAGGTTATTTACAAAGATTTTAATTCTCTAGAGCCACTTATAAATAATAGACCTCTATACTGAGTGCAGAGACTGGAAACAAAGATCAAAGGGCCAGAGACTGCCACCGTCACTCATCCTGAGTGCTACTGTATTCATCAAGTAGCCCCAATTGGTCTACTTGGGGAGAGCAGTACTACTAAATGTGAGGATAGCTGAACCTGATGTGGTTTTTTTCTGCATTTACACTCCACACATGCAAAAATTATTAGGTTGATGATCTGTGACTTGCATTGGAAATATTGTTTTCTAGAAGTAATTTAGATAGTAAAGTTATTTTATATTAACAAAGGGAATTTCAGAAAAAAAAAACCCTACTGAATTGTAATCTAACTGAACATTGGAGAAAGAAACCTTTTCAAATATGGTATAAATGTACTATAGTGTCTATATAAGAAGCAAAATATAGCACATTCTAGTATTTCAGGGACAGGAATAGAAATACCACAGCAAGCACCGATTTAGTCAAGATCTCAAGCCTTCATTCCCTTTGAATATCACTAATTCTGGAATTTGCACTGCAGCTCCACAATTTATTTCTGAAGATGCTGTGCAATATTTTTTCTCATTTTGCAATCAAGTTCTGTGATATCTCCAAAGGAATCTTTCTCCCTCATGAATAGCTTTCACAAAATCAAAGTCCTGTTATTAAAACAGGGGGCAGGAATTGGTTATTGCAGTTTAATTCTGAGAGTAAGCCAAAAAACTTTGATAAATGAGAAATAGCCCCATTATGTTATTATTCTGTTACCTAAGAAACTATCTTCAAAACAGAAGCCCTCATAAATACTCTGGAGATGCATCAGACACTTTTCCCTGCTGTATAACATTGTGTATATGGTTTGGCAGGAGTTCATCATGTGGAAGATAAACTAGCACATAGTGCCAGGATTCTATTACTCTTGACCCTGACCTTTGGCTGCACGCTGTTTCCAGTTGTACTCCATCTTTTAAAAAAAAGATAGCACCCATTTTTTTTACCCTTTCCTTTTTAACTTCTGTTTTAAACTTTTCCATAATCTGTCCCTTGTCTGAAATATATTTGAAAAACAAGTTTTCAGATCTCTCTCTCTCTCTCTCTTTCTCTCTTTTTTTAAGTTCAGTTTTTCATTCCATAAAGCCGGCAGAGTTGCATATGCCAAGAGAGGCTTGTCCATTCAGAATTCTTTTTGGCTCCAAGCACTAACTAGCTCAATAACGTAGAATAGTATAGAGTATCCTAACCACAGAAAAAAGTATATACTTGGAAATGGTTTGTTTGTGTATGCTATATTTACTATTCTCTGAGCCCAAGATATTCATTTATTGTTACCAGCTGAAATTATTAGTGGTAAAAGCATGGGAAAAGAGATGTTGCTTTCATTATTATAGAACTGATGTGCAGTGGCATTTAATTTATGCAGAGATGTAGAATTATGTAGAGTACAGGGCATTTGGCCTCTTTATGGAACCATGAGAGCCAGAAAGGCTCTACGAGCAAGTGATGATTTGTAAAGCACTTTGAAACTGTGCAATGGCACAAATACTGGATAGATTACAGAGTTTAGATTAGAACGACAGGAAGGCAGAGTGAACCCAGAGTGGGGTCCTTGGGAATTCTTTGGTTGTTCCTTTGCACTCCTTATTCAGGCAAAACACCCATAGAAGTTAAGGGAAATGAAGTTAAGGGAAGGATTACATCTTTAGTTTCCCAGCGGGGATCAAGCTAACTGTCATCGGAAGAAAATGTTTGTAAATATATAGCAAAATAATCTTTCCATTTAAAATAAAAAAGATTTTCTTTGGCAGCTTAAGGTGGAGGGTGTTGTAATTATTTAAGTCTGAGTGTATCCAATGGCTTTTGGTTTTGAGAATAATACCACAGTAATCTGGTCACACTCATCTTGTTAGGCAGTCATTAAATAATCAGTAAAGGTATTTTTAAAGGAAAGGTGTGAGAGAATCAATTGAACTTCTCAGGAATGCTATATTTGTAACTACAGAAAAGTTTAGAAACCTAATACATCATAAGCAGATAAGAATCTCTAATACATTACAGTTAAAGACAACAAGTATATGTTGCAATTCAATTTAGCTAAATGTTTAGCTTAGTTCAGAAACAGAAAATGTTAACACTGTAATTGCAAACTGTTGATATTGGGTTGTGTTTTGGGGGCCAGAACTGAAACTGATATAAACAAACTGTTCCTACGATGAATTTCTTTTTCATCCTGCTTTCTGGTTGTGGCTATAATGTGTGGTATGTTTAATGGAAAGAAACAGAACATGTGAGAGAATTGCTTTGTGACATTCAGGGACTGGACAGGGATTCACGAGATTTAAGTTCAATTCCCAGATCTTCCCCAAACTCCCTGATGGAGCTTGGCTGTTCTCAGTGGTGGCGGATGACAGAACAAAGACCAATGGTCTCGAGTTGCAGTGGGGGAGGTCTAGATTGAATATTAGGAAACACTATTTCACTAGGAGGGTGGTGAAGCACTGGAATGGCTTACCTAGGGAGGTGTTGGAATCTCCATCCTTAGAGGTTTTTAAGGCCCGGCTTGACAAAGCCCTGGCTGGGATGATTTAGTTGGTGTTGGTCCTGCTTTGAGCAGGGGATTGGACTAGTTGACCTTCTGAGATCTCTTTCAACCCTGATCTTGTATGATTCTATGATACTGTGTGACTTTGGGCAAATCACTTAATCTCTGTCTCGTGGTTCCTGCGCCACCATCATTTGTCTGATTAGATTGTCAGCTTTTCAGAACAGAGTCTTTCTCTTGCTATGTGTTTGTTCTGTGCATAGTACAATTGGGCCCTGAACTGGGCTGGGAGCTCTGGGTTATACTGTAATACAAATAATAAGAATAAACATTGAAGGCAAGAATCTAATGTCCAGCAGCCTCTCTTGGCTCTGGTAACCTGCCCATCACTGAATTATCTGAGTGCCTTAATACATTAGTAATGTTTCTCATTAAGTTTATTTAAAAAAATAATATTTTAAGGTTCAGGACCAAATCCAGAAGTCCTTACCCAGGCAAAGCTCTCATAGAAAACAGTTTTTTTTTTCCAGAGTAAGGACAAAGGATTTGGTAAATGTCAGTGGATTGTGTTTTGTCAAGGATTGAATGATTCAATCGGTTGGTAATAGGTATGCATTCAGTCAGGAGAGAGAGTTCCAGTGGTAGGCACTAGTCTAGCTGTTGGGGTACCTGCATTCAAGTTCCTATTCCACACACACCTTCTGGGAGACTTTTGGCTAGCCTCTCTGGCTCTCAGTTCCCTATCTGTAAAGCGGGGTTAATATTTCCCTACCTGACCAGAATGTTGTGAGGATAAATACATTAAAGTCTGTGGTACTCAGAAACTACAGTCCTGGGGGCCATGTGAATCCCTGAGATAGCTAGATATGTTAATTTTGGGATCATTTGTCTGAAAGCAGCCTAGGCCAATAGAGCCCCCATAGGTTCCTTTTGGCTGTTCAGTGCATGTACAGAGTTGGTAGTGTCAGTGAAAATGGAATCCAGGGTAGGACAAGCACCATTCATTATTAGGATTATTATTATTTATTTATATTATGATAGTAGCCTGGTATTTTTCATAAAGCTGGTTGAAAAACAGATATGTGTTTTGTTAATGTTTTTGTGAAAAAATGTATCCTTTCTCTCACCTCCCCCTCTGCCTCCTACACCAGCTCTACTTGCAATCTTGTTAACAGTCTCAGCAGAGAGGATAAAGGAAATGAGCCCTTTCTCTGCTCTTGGTGCTCACTTCCAGACAATTCCCTGAGAAGGGCAGGTGGAGAATCTTGATTTGCCACTTCCCATTGAAGCGGGTTAGAAAAGGGAGTTTCCATCCCATAGGGAATTTCAATATTGTGATATTTGTTTTCATCCCAAATCAGAACAAAATGTTGAAATGTTGAAATGTTGAAACCGAATAACTTTTGTGTGATCAAGTATTTCAAATACTTTCAGTTTGGAAACGGTGAAATAAAAAATCTGATATTTTCTATTGAAACTTTTTGACATTTCAGAACTAATTTTTATTTAAAAGATGTCAATTTGAAACCAAAAGATTTATTTAGAAATGTCCATTCAAAACACAAACTTTCACTTAAAATGGACATTTCAATTTAATGGTTGCAGTGTTATTGTAGCTGTCTTGGTCCCAGGATATTAGAGAGACAAGGTGGGTGAGGTAATATCTTTTACTGGACCACTTCTGTTGGTGAGAAAGACAAGCTTTTGAGCAACACAGAGACAGACCTGAAGCAGAGACGAACAGAAGCTGGTCCAATAAAAGATATTACCTCACACATCTTATCTCTCTAATTTAATGTCATCTTTAAGTCAAAATTTGTATTCAGAATTGAAAAATTGTCAAAAAAACCCCATCAACAACAGCATATTTTCCAATTGGGAAGATATTTTTAGTTGAAAAATGTTGACCAGTTTTATTGCCCATACTCCAATCTGTTCAATCAATGGAGGGCTCCAGTCTCTATGGTTGACAGTCTGCCACTTGTTAAAACACTTAAATCCATTAAAAAAAAAAAAAAAAAGCTTCCATCACTGATTTTCTTCTTCAGAGATTTCTAACTATTTGCATCCAGTTCATTTTTTACATCTTCAAGTAAGCTTTTAACATTGTAAATCAACCATAAAAGCTGGAACCTCAGGCATGGAAGACTTGTTAGTGGCAGACATCTTGGATTCCCTTACTGCTAGGAATTAGTTCCTCTCTGTTGTATTAGGTTTAGCAAAACTTTTCAGTTCCAGTAGCATATCTGACTATAGTACATATGTGGAAAATTCATACAGGGTTTTGGAATTGAAAATTTACATGTATAGCACTAATATTACCCAGCTGTGGTTAAAAAGCAAATAAGATATTAGGTTGCATAAGGAATGGGAAGGAGAATAATGCAAATGCTATTATAATGCCATTATATAAATCAATGTTGTGGTCTTCCATGGACTATTATGTACACTGCTGGTCACTCGCAAAAAAAGGACATTGCAGAATTAGAAGGTTTCAGATAAGGATAATGAGAATGATTAAGGGCATAGGAAAACACTCATATGGAAACCTGACAAGAGTTGGATTGCTTAACTTAGAAAAGAGACAAATAAAAGGGAATATGATAAAACTATTTAATAATGAATAGTCTAGAGAAAGTAGATCAGGAGCTGCAGTTCTCCCTGTCTTATAAGAAAGGGGACATTCAATGAAATTAAAAGGAAGGGAATTCAAAATTGATAAAAGAAATACTTTTTTACCCAATGTGTAATTAGACTATGGAACACATTGCTACAGGATGTTGCGGAGGCCAAGAATTTAGCATGATTCAAAGAAGGATTGGACAATTAAATGGATAACAAGAATATTCAGAGTTAGTATTAACCAAAAAAAAAAATGGAAGGGATATACAATTTCATGCTTCAGGATTTAAGCCAGTCTCTAAAGGTTAAAAAGTAGAATGGGATCTTCATGTGGCAGATTATCCCATATCTTCCTACTGAGGAGTGTCTTGTACCTTCCTCGGGTGCTCATCCTTGTCAAGGATGGGATACTGGATTAGATGGATCACCAGTCTGATCCAGTGTGATCTTATGTTCCTAATTTCCAGGTTTTAGTGACATAGATACCAGGAGGTTTCAGCATCTAGGAGTGGTATTGGGTTCCTTGTCAAGATGTAGAAAACATTTTGATAGCTGATACCATCAGATGGAGACCAATACAATACAAATTAACTTAATCAAAGGAACTAAATGATGTATATCTGGGTGAACAAGCAACCTCATACCATATTTCATGTAAACCTCCCATCATCTTTGCTGCCTCAGGAATTGATTAAGCGAATTTCTATGTCTCGTGTTAAATCGGAATCAGGTTAGATGATCACAATGGTCCTTTCTGTCCTTATAATCTATGAATATCTCCTTGCTGCATGTCATAGTGATCTGCCCTAGACAGTAGGCTCTCTGAAGCAAGGATCTTGTCTTTATTCTCTCTGTAAAGTGCCATGCACACCTATTGCACTGTTTATAAATGTTAAAAATAAATGAAAATTGGGCTAGTTGAGAAAATAACTTGTTGGGATGTAATAGAAGTGTTAGTAGCTTGGAATGAGTTTGGGTCATTAGTGCTGGGAATAGGACTGTGCTGGAGGGGAATCAGGCAGGCGTGAGATGGAATTGCATGTGAGCTGAGGACAGTCAGATGGCTACTTGGTAAGTTTGGCAGCTGGCAGGTAGTCCAGAGTCTTATCTGCAGCATTACAGTGCAGTGAGCCCAGGAGACTGATACTCAGCTGCCAAGCTCGAAGGGTTAAGAGCTTCAAAAGCAACCACAGAAGAAATGAATCCAAGATGATGACTGCAAGCTGTTTTTGCACGATTTCTCTGCTCCTAGAAGCTGTGGGTCTGCCACACTTTAGGAATGACAGCACTGTACATAATCACTATTGTGTGCGTGAAGGTCAGAATGCTGGGTGAATCAGACATGCAGACGTACAATCTGACAAGCACACAGCTTAGCTTTCCAAATTCCACGGGTGTTATTTGTCCATGAGGAAAGCTAAACTTTGGAAACATTTATTTTAAACATGAAAAAGTACTTGAGCAAATAACTATTTTTGGGAGGGGGAGAAGGGTGACAACTCATATCTGGCTGTCCTTTCATTTTAAAAGTTACAGCACATTGGACAAACAAGTTCAGCAGCAAGTCCCCTCTCAAATACCTGAACTCATCACTGGTTAAACACTGCTTCATTTTTCATATGCAAGCCATGAAAGTTTGCAGCCGTGTTTCTCCTTAAAGCTGATTTTTCAAAGTACTCTAAAATCCACACACATTGGCAGATTGCCTTGAAAATAACTACACTACAACAGGGCTTGGTATGACGTTTGGGGTGCAAATTTAGGGTCACTTGGTGAATGGGTTCCCAATATACAGGTCCCCTAAATGACCTGTGTCCTTCTGATTTCATGATCTACAGCTAACCTAGCCATACTCATGACATCTGCAATAGCACTTATTTGTTTATGTCTGGTTGAAATTTTCAATTTTAAAATGATAAAAATTGTCATTGAAATTTCAACAACAAAAATAGAAACTCCCCCCACCCCTTGTTTCAGCCTGCTCTATTTATGTAGTCCAAGTTGAATGAGGCCCTTCTTACTACTGTCAGGGCTTGTCTTCACTACAGGGATAAGTCTACCTAAGTTACGCTACTCCGGCTATGTGAATAACATAGCGGGAGTCAATGTAGTTTAGGTCAACATATCCCGGTGTCTTCACTGCACTGTGTTGATGGGAGACACTCTCCTGTCAACTTACCTTACTCTTCTTGGGGAACTGGAGTACCGGGGTTGACCGGAGAGCGCTCTGCCATTAATTTAGCAGGGCTTCACTAGACCTGCAAAATTGATCCCTGCTGCATCGATTGCAGCAGTGTTGATCTCCCCATAGTGAATACCAGCCCTCAGAGTAATACAGAGGATAGGACAGAGCCCACTAGAGGGGGAACAGAAGTACTTGAGGAAGCATGAGTTTATCCAGAAGAGGGCAGTGTTACTTATTCACACTTCCCAGAAGTATAACATGGGGAAGGATGCATGTCAAAACTGACCTTTTTTCATAGTCCAAAATAGCCATAATACTATCCTATTGTTATTTGCCTTCTTTCACTAAAACTTACTCATGGGTATACTGTCTTCAACTGGTTGTGATGAATGCACTGTCACATTTCACACTAAATGTTATTCTTTTATAACCTTTTTTATCATCCAAGTTAAATATTGTTTCCCCTGTTTTCCATAAAACCTAAATCTTAATCTCATCATGGAATCTGTATGATTTTCATCACCATACTACCTAAGCATTTAGGTTACTGAAAGCAACTATGGTCTTGTGGTATGAGACAGCGTTAATTCCCACTGAGTTCTGCTGCTGGCTGTGACAAAGGCTTGCAATGAAACCTTGAGTCAGTTGTTGCCCTTCTCTGTGCTTCATTTTCCTCCTCTGTAAGGAGAGTTATGGGGTTTCACTCATTGTTCTATGTGAAGAACCTGAAGATTCCCAGATGGAAGCTGCTACAGAAGTAACTTACCAATGCTATTTCCTGCATTGAGGTCATTCAGCCACAAAAGCAAAGTGGCATCTTTTACAGAAGCAGTTAGAAGCAAAGTAGAAGTTTGGCCTGTTTGTAGCATGTTGTTTTCCCCATCATATTTGTTAGTCATATGAAGAGGCCTGTGGCTTCGTATCCTATGACAAGATGTGCAGGGCTTTCTGCTGAAACGCAGTGATGAAACACTAGAATCTCCCACTTGCTTTCAATGAGAGGCTTCTATGCCCCAGCCAAATAAGATAAAGTTTTGACAAAAGCTGATGCCTGTTTACAGCAGACAACAACATCGGTGTGTAGGAAAAGTAGAGGGAGGCTGCAAGTTGTCCATCAGGGATCCAGATGAATTCCTGGAGGTGCACCAGAAAGATAAGCATGGATCAGTCAAAAAGAAGTTGCACAAGCACCTGCAATTTTCCCTTTCTCATGGAAAGCTTATCTGCCCTGCAGTGCATTCCTGGGCACTATCCTTCAGATAACTTGAAAAATGTGCTTCAAAGAACTTCTGCAGGACACATGAGCAAAAGAGTTTAAATAATAAATAGGCAGCACTTTGAGAGGCACCTGCTACTGAGGTATATACTCCAAAATACTTTCGCTCTAGAAGATGAGTCAAAGGAGAAACACTTAGGAAACTGTGACTCATCAAGAGAAGCTATAATTAAAAGTATTCCAAGAACACTATAAACTCTTTGCCTTAGTAAACAGTAAGTCTGAAGTACTGTAAAGCATTCACCTTTCCAAAGATGATGGCTGGGATAGCGATCAGATGAGGGTATGCAGAGAGGTCAGGATAAGGGGTAAGGAGGTTGTAAGGACAAGGGGAGGGGGGAAGGAATGCAAATGGGAAGGGGGTATTTATAGCTGGGCCAGAGAGAGAGAGGGGTATCAGGTTTGAGAGCTTGATGTTACTGAAGAGTAGGTGATGTTACAGGAGCAGCTGTGAAGGAAAGGGATTAAGGGGCAGGGGAGCGCCTAAAGGGAACCTGACATTTATAGACATCATTGTTTTATTTTAAAGGGATTATCAGCCAGGACATCAAGATAATAATTATTAATATTTATTATTTGTATTATGGTAGTACTTAAGAGATCCAACCAAGATCAGGCCTGGCACACATAAGAGACAGTCCCTGCCCCCAAAATCTTACAATTTAAATAAACAAGACAGAAAAAGAATGGAAGACAGTACCCTTAGAAGGAAAACTGAGGCAAAGAAAAGCTAAGATTTCCCCCAAAGTTATATAAGAAGGCTCCAGCAGCACTGAAAATCGGACCTTTATCACCCACATCACAGTCCGGTGCTGTAACCACAAGAGCACATTTCCTTTCTTACCCCAAGAAAAATGAGACGCCATCAAACATTACATGTTTTAAAACATTACATGTTTTAAAAAGAGGATGCTCCCACAAAATATTCCAGGGTCTTGGAAACCAGACCCTATCACACTGCCATGTGAAGGAAGAAAGAGGGTAGAAAGTAGAGCTGGGTGAATAACTGGAGAGGTTTTTTTGGTTCAGTGGCTAAACAAAAAATAATAATAAAAAAATTGCTTTGGATGGACCCAAAATGATTTTTTTTTAATTTGACAGAACAAAAAAGCATAAAAAATTCATTTCAGGTCAAATGAAATGTTTTGTTCCACCCAAAATGAAACATTTTGGTTCATTTGGGGATGTGGAGTGTGGAGAGGATTGAATGATTTTTAAAATAAAATGCCAGGGAAATTCCAAAATAAAACTTCTTTCGAAAATAAAATGTCAAAATGTTTAATTTCAGAAATGCCAAAATAAACTAGCTTGACATTTACCAATTTCTTTCTTTCTTATTCTTTTTTTTTTTTTTTTTTGGACAGAAAACATTCACTAAAATCATCCCGAACTGGTGAACAGTGTCAGTCCCCCCCAAATCTGCATCTTTCGTTGAAAAACTATTTACACGAAGTATTTCACCCAGACTGCTGGAGCAGTTAAGAACCTGGGGCAGGTCCTCATTGTTCAACATCAGTCAGTCCAATGAAAGGTCTAATATCTTCTCTGCTCTATTTTTAACCCTTTAGTCCAAATGTACCAATAGTTCAGAGAACAAAAGACTCTCCCTCATTCTTGCTCTTGCTTACTGCTCCTCTTTCTGTGTAATGGTGCTGGTTTAGCCTCCTCTTGTGCAGCAAGGTCATAATGGCACTGCTGCTGGGCCTCTCCCTTTCCTCTGTGTCACTTTCTCTCACAGCCTGGTGTCACACAGTCTCCACTGGAGCAATAGGGGAGACGGAGAAAGGGGGTCTCCATGCGCTTTGGCTGTAGGAGCTGGGGAGTATGTGGAACAGCTGGAGTTTGTCCGATGTGACAGTTCTGTGTGTTGCTGAGGACATGAGGACAGTTGGACTCTTTCTACTTGCCTCTTCCCTTCCCCCTCACAGGGCAAACTGCTGAGGCTGCCTCTCTGGTCACCATTTGGAGGGCAAAAGGGGGAATGCAGTTTGTGTTTACAACTGCTTTTGACGGGGAACATCTCTGCAGCAATCTCAGAGCTGTCCTTTGTGTGAGGGCATGCAGCCCAAGAGGAGAGGACTTTAGGGTTTATGGATTTACTTCAGAGCATTAACATTAGGAGCAGGAGCTGTCATTTATTATATGTTTGTAGGGTGCCTAACACAAGAGGGCCCAACCTGGTTCTAGCCTTTAAGCCCAGCTGCGAGAGACAAACTAACTAATAATAATAAATAATAATAATAATAATAATAAATACTAAATAAATTAGTTCGGCATGTTTTGTTTTCTTGTCTTTGCTATAATTTCCTAAAAGCTTCTGAATTTAGTCCAGTGTAGAGGAGCAGAAAAATGACACACTCCCTGAACACATATAACATAAGAATCCTTTCCTTCAGCAGAATATGTGCTGTAGTTTACATAATAGTTAGTGATAAGAAGATGCTCTGTTCACTCAGTAGAAACAAACAGCAGCACATAGAACCGTCACATCAGACAAACTCCAGCTGTTCTACGTTCTCTTCAGCTCCTGCGGCCAAAGAACCCCTTTCTCCATCCCCCTATTAGTTAAAGAAAAAAGGAACCAAAATTAATCATTTTTTTGTTTACTGTGCGTGTGTATATATATCTATTTAGAATAACACAACTACTGGTGTATATTAAACATTGATGCATGAGTTAGGTTGTTGAAAATTACTCTTCTTTATAATGTACTCATGCCAGATTTTCT
Source organism: Emys orbicularis (assembly GCF_028017835.1). Classification (NCBI taxonomy): domain Eukaryota; kingdom Metazoa; phylum Chordata; order Testudines; family Emydidae; genus Emys; species Emys orbicularis. The sequence goes on along the minus strand of NC_088685.1, from coordinate 25,441,526 downwards.
AGTGGAAAAGAATATGCTGTAGAAATATGGAATATGTACGGATGTTTATTTTCCAACTGTGCCACTTTTAAAGATATTGGGTAAAATGCTAGTCCCACTGAAGTTAATGGGAGTTTTGCCACTCGTTTCAAAGGGGCCAGGAGTTCAGCGACTGGGCCCAATTCTGCTCACCTTATCTACATGAGGATTCCTACTGAAATAAGTGGAACTAACTGCTTGAGCAAGGTGAAAGGGATCGGAGGCAGAATCAAAAATAGGGATAGGTGAACCCATTTTGCTTATTTTCAACCCCATTTGAGCATTATTAACCCTATTGTATTTGTGATACACTTAGGAAAGGAACCACGGAAGAAGACAAATAACCCAGTGAAAAAACAAGGTGAAATAATTGGAATGGAGAGTAGGCAAACGAGAAGCCAATTTTAATAAGCCTGAAAAAATGAGCAGCTAGAAAGGCAAGAAACTCTGATGAAAAACTAGCTAATGAATATGTATACACTCATGTACCAGCCTAGTTTGTCATGGGATTTTTCTATTCCTATATAGTACAACTTCCTTTTAGCCAGACTCTCATGAGGTTATGGGGGGAAACAGAATTTGAAGTAAATTGGAGGTGAAAACTTTGGATTCTGATTCTGATCAGGATTTGGAGCCTTCCCAAAGTGTTTTAACTACAGAGAGAGGCCCCAAGAGAAAAATTCTCACCCAGGTTTAGTTCTGGAAAGACAGAGAGAAAGATGCCCTTTCAAAGTTTTTGGGGCTAGATTTTGGGCTCAGATATATAACTATACCTCATTTTAAATAAAGAAATATGTTTTCACATACATGTAAGTTTCTGGAGAAAGGGATTATTAAGGGGACCCCTGAAAGAAACATACAGTACTCTAAAATATGATGGTGCTAACAGGAGCAGTATGATTTCAAAGCTGCTTCTAATTGGACAAGAATCCAGGTATATACAATGGATAACAAAGGTTTTAGATATGTGCTACATGATTCAATTTAAATATAGAACATATTTTAAAAATTAAATCTTAATTTCCAGTTACATATTTTCTAAAATAAATAAAGTCTACAGTATGGATATATAAGTACAGCCTGGAATCATGGAAATAACTTTGACTTAAATGAAAGCTCAAGTTCACATTCTTTCCAGCGTATACCTGGAAAATATCAAATTTTACTGCAACTTATCTTTAAAGGCTGGTTTATAAGAATTAATACAAATAATAAGACTGAAAGTGAGATTAAGACCCAGTGTTTTCTCTCTTCAAGAGAACGTTCAGACTTTGCAGACCAATGTACTATTATCGTCCATGAGCCTGGAAACAAACTCTGATATAAACACAGAATTCAAACCACAGGACATGACTTGTTTAAAAAAGTTAAATTCTGTGAAGTAAGGCAGGAAACGAGATTTATCCTTCTGGGATTTTTTTGGCATGAGCATGGAACTAGGCATGCTCAGTACATGTCATATGCTTCATCTATCACTGCTCTCTGAAGTAAATCAATTTTTACTCAAACTAAAGCAAGGCAGCTCAGTCACCATCTGAAATGTGTAGAAATCCTTCTGTTTGACATGGCATTAAACAGAAGAAGGCAAATTACAATATGTTGCCTTAAGGATTATTGTTGCACATTTTGTGCCTGCTGGCTGTGGCAGTGTTTGTTCCTCCGAGTAAAATTAGCTGGGCGCAAGCCATTTTGCAAACATAGTAAAAATAAATTGCTGTACTTGATAAGTGAATGTTCAAGTTGTCACTCTCAGCTAACTGCAAATTGTTTTAGTATCTTCAGGGTAACTTGGCAATCTCTGATAGGAACTGTACAGAGGGTCAGTTTTCTCTCTTTGAAGCCAAGTTTAGGTTTATAGCTAGAGACACAGAGCAAACATTCTCTTCATATTAGGGCGAAGGAGCATTTGAGAAGCAGTCCAATTCCTACAAATAATAGAAAGACTATTTCAAGTTAAAAATCAGGGGCAATATTATTTCCTCTGCATGATATTGATTTTAAAGGGAGCAGCTGTATTAATTTAAACTCATAGAGAACCTGATGCATTATCTACTTAGAAGGTTGGATTAGTGGAGGAGAGAAGTACTATTGGTGATGTAGAAAGGCCAAAGACTGTGGGCAAACCTGGCCCACAAACTGCAGGTCTTGTCATATCCATATGGAGTGCTTGCCCCCCTGGGCACCATCAAGCGCTCCCCTGCCTTGGCAATATGCAACTCCACTGATTGGTGTCCCTTCCCTCAAACACAAGCGAGCTGTGAAGAGGATAATTCGTTGAGCAAGAGGAGCAAGTAGGGGAAAGAAATGATGACAATGATGTGATTTTTGCCACAGTAAGGTATATAGAATTGGGGCCTTTAGCATGAGCAACAGTAGTGCACGTCTGATGGCTGCCAGCTTGACTGCCACACTGGAGGAGAACCAGGGAACCTCTAGATCTAAAAACATGAACTACAACCGTGTGAGATAAAGAGCCAAGACTTGCTAGTTGGGGCTGTAACTGACTCAGCACTTCTGCAAATCAGGAGAAGTGGGAGATTTGTAACATACACTCACCAGTGAGTTATGCAGGCTTTACCGCACTCCACTAGGAATTGGATTGAACCCAAGACTTGGGTATTATAGCAATAGATTTCAAGAAGTCATTGCCAATAAATATTATGGTGATAGATTACTGAAGTATATTGTAAGGCATTATTCATGGCTATGATATTAAGTGTAATGAGCTGGCATATTTAATTGTCTTAATTATGTCTAGACCCTGCCTCACAAGTTGCTTAGGGTGCTGCACAACTTGCTAGAATACATAATAAAATACAATATGCAGACACTGCAAAACTGTGATAACATACTGCATGATTCATAGGCATACTGCTGAAGCTAGAGTTTACTCAGTGCTTAAAGTGAAAGTATTACCTAGGCCTCTATTGCAGTTGTTTTTCATAAGATATGTGTGTCTTTCACAGGGAATACAAAGTATCTGGCTTTTTCCATTAAACTGAAGACTAAAAAAACCCCTTTCTTTCAGGGTTTAAAAGCCAAAGCAAAGAGAAGCATGTTAATTTATATTAAACCTAACAATTTTGGGGGGCTCCTCAGCTAAGATGACCTGTATCTGAACTATTGTCCTGTGTAACCTTGTAGTGTTACAATGTAAGTTTGGGGCAGGGACTATCACTTAGTGTTTTGGGAACTGGGTATCTATATTATACTTTATACCAGTAAATGTTTAATAACAATCCATTTTTGCTTTAGGCACTCTTTGATAAAAATCTGCAATCAGGCTTGCCAACTCCAAAGATTCAGAAAACTGCCCAGGCCACACAAATCATGAGATTGGCTTAAAAATCGCGAGGATGTTTTAAAAAGACAATGTGGGTTTTTAACATTGCTTTCTGAGCCTTTGGGGTACACTTGAATCACATTTGCAAGAGCTTCTCTGCCACCAGGAAGAAGAACTGGAATCTTTATTTTCAAAGAAAAGCTGAGATTCTCATATAGTCATTTATTTCCAGGAGCTGCAACTGTAAGAAAAACACCAAATATTGTGTGTCTCATGATAAATTTGGGAGAATTGGCAATTTTTCTGGGTAAAGGGGAAGAATCAGCCTGGATCAAGTCCTGAGCTGGCTGGAAGGGGAGGAAGTTGTTGGAGGCAAATATACCCACCTGAGCAGGAAAACACCTCTCATTCTGTTGATCAACAGCTGCTTTCAGTGTGTAGCTCCATTTTTGTTTGGATCTGGGCAGGTGTGACAATTCTTGCCCAAAATTGCTGCTGCACAGTGGAGTTTGAGCAGAAGGAGTGGGTTTTAAGATGTCCTGCCATGGCCAAGTCTATTGTTTTGCCATACCACAAACTTTCACTACCCTTTGTGCATCATGGCACAAACTTGGTGAGTATTGGAACATAGGAATTACTCTCCTGTATCAGAACAGGGGTTAGTTTAGTCCTGTTACTGACAGAGTCCAGATGCTTGAGAGACACGGTGCAAGAAACACTGCAGTGTAGGCAGTTATGGGATAACCTGCCCCCCGGGAAAATTTCTTCCTTTCTCCAATAGCTAGAGGTCGGCTTAATCCCTGAAGCATGAATATAGGTGATTGAAGAGTGTGAACCCTGTGCAGAAACTTGTGAAGGACAAGAAACGTATGGCCTGACATGGCCACACCTGCAGTCCTTCTGAGCCAGAAACCAACGAGAGGTCAGCCTCCCCACGTGAATTTTTCTTGTTTGTTTTACTTCTGTGCCACAACTGATCTAAAATAAATTCCTGTCTCTGCTATGCATTTATGATCTTCGCTTTTTACAAGAAATTCCATCTGAGGGGGTGAGGGAGTGTTTATTTTCTGGAACAAAACCATTTGTCTACCAATGAACATTGTTGCAAATGAGTGAAAAGCTCTTTATCCAAACTGACTGTGTTTGAGTGTTGATGTAACCCTGTCTTCGGTGTGTGCTATGTACCATCCTCTAGTGGCTGATTCAAAGAGGTTTGTGAAGCTGCTAGTTTCCAGCAAAGGGACTTAGTCCCTGATCCTGCACCATTAAATTCAATGAGAGCTTTACTATTTAGTTCAGGGACAGTAGCCCATAGTGTTAATACTTTAGCTCTAGAAAAAGAAGTTTGTGTTTTTAATGTGGAAGACCCAGGGTTCATACCCTTCTGTTGGCCTGAGAGGAGTCTGATATATTATAGAGTTTGCTAATATATTTTAAGACATTTTAGCTTTGCCCTGTTTCAACAGCCCAGAGCCTAGGCCCCTCAAAGTAAGTGGCAGCACTTGAGTGGGATCACAATTTGGCCCAATGTGCATAATCAAATGCAGAAGCTGACTTTATCTTGCTAGAGTGTGGATTCAGAACATAAACATGTCAAACAGATTCACAGTGGACTATCTCACAGCGACCAGAGACCATGTAAGTCCACTGCAGGACACTCTCTCAAGTCCTGCTTACTATCAATGAGAGGCTAGGTTCTGAAGGGTGTGTAGCATCGTGGGGTTGATGCGTATTTGTAGCAAATCAGTTTCTCAGTGCTTGGTGCTTGTGTTATTTTATTCTTATTTCTGTTGCTTTCATCTACTTTATAGCTATCTGATCAGTAATGCAGACGAGAAATACCCTTGTTTATTTAATTTAAATGTAAAATAATTGAATATATCCAAGGCTCTAGGCTCCCTAGCATAATTAATAATACAATGAAATCCCAGCAGCATTAAAGTAATCATTCCCACGGGAGCTCATCCAGCCAGCCACCTCCAGAAACTCCTTTCCACCTTTTCATCTTTGTGAGACGCATACCCTCGGCCCTCTCCAAAACCCCTATGAAACAGCTGTCATTACAGAGAGATAGTAATGGTGTACGCCAAGGCCGTGATCAAATGTCTTGATGTTTTTGGTCTTTTGGCCTCGAGATGAAAACCTTGTCTTTGCTTCTGGGACCTTGAAGTGAAAAAATTCTCTAAGTTATATCTCTGTGGCAGGCATGATCACCTCTCTGGGTGACAAAGAGGCAGTGTGAAGATGAGTCATTTTCAACCCATCATCTTTGAGGTGGCTCTTTCTTGTGCTAAATGCGGGAAAAGTTGAGATGACTGCTGCACTCCCTCACTCACTTTACAGTTGCCACTGCCACTGTTTCAATTACAGAGAGGATTAGACACATTCCCATGATTCATAGGCAACACTAAAAGTGTGTGAGTAGAGTTCAGTAAGTGCTGTATACAAAGGAGAATAATACTTAGCACTTGTATGGTGCTTTACATTCTCAATTCATTGGATAGACGTTAACTACGAAGGAAGTGGGTAAGTCTTTTACCATTCCTAATATATAGATGAGGAAGCTGAGAGAGTGGCCAGGAGTCTCTTCTGTGTCGAGCTTCTGCTGGAGGCAGCTAAGAGAGAGAACCAGTGATGGCCCCAGGTACAAGGCTTCTCTAAATTGCACCAGCTGGTAGCGATCCCCTAGGGAGCATATGCCAATTGGGGATAGCCAGAGTGAATTGTGCTCCTGCCATTTGCCCTCCCCCTGCCTTCTCAACACTAGCATGGTACCCTTGCCATCCCCAATGTACCCATTCACCTAAGGCTGTGAGGAGGGAGGCGTGGGAGCTGGCTCGGATATTCTACACCAGCTGGAGGTTCTACGACAGCTCCCTTATGCCACAGGTATCCCTGAAGAAGACTTGTGTGAGGTTTATGCCACCTGTATGGGGCCAAGAATGGCCCAAGATCATACTGCAGCAGTGTCAGCTTTAAAACATGCATGTTCTTGCACACTCCATTAGAGCAATACTGTCGCTGAAACCAGATGCTTTCACGCTTTGTGTTAAGAGAGGGTTTTTTTTAACTGTTGACCTTCTTTCTCTAAGAAAAAGAGTTGAAAATATTGCAATGGTTTCAATTATTGCTCATATTTCTTGAACACAACTTCAAATGTTAAGCCCTTTTCTCTTTGCCAGTAAAATCAATTGTAATGGTACACTGCAAAGATCCATGGTACCAGATCTGTACTGTTTAATGGATATTTGGCAGACCAACATGCTGAGATTATATAAATATTGTATTTTACTTGGGAGGTTCTACTTGTACCTCTATTCTATAGGAATGACAGTTAGCACATCATTTAGCAACAGCTTTTGGTCCTTTTTGTTTGTATTTACCACGTTCGACCATCAGGTATCTCCAAATTGTATCTTTTATATTTGGAGTGAGTTGTGGCTTCTGTGAAGATTGGAAGACCTTTATTTAAAATTTTATAGCTGAACTGCAGTGCAAAGTGAAACAGGTTTCTCTGCTGACTGCCTTGCTAATCAAACTGTGGGGGCTTTCAGCACAGGAATAAGTTTTAACTAACCTTTTAAATTCCCCTTTTGTGAAGTCCTTCTAGCAAATCCAGTTCATTGAAGATATTCCTGAATGTCACATCACAAATACCAGAAGTCACACTGCAAACAGTGATATATACGACAACATGGCATGATGCTATCCGGATATCTTCAGTGAACCAGGAAATGCAAAGAGGATTTCAGAGACATGGTGGGGGGTGAGGAGGGAATTTAAAAAATAAAAATAAAGCTAGGTTAAATCTTGTTTCTAGACTGAATGCTTCACATACTATTAGTTATTTTATTATTTGTATTACCGTAGTGCCCAGAGGCTTCAGTCAGGCTTGGACTCACATTGTGCTAAGCGCTGTACATACCTAACATTAAAAATAGTCCCTGTCCCACAGAATTCCTAATCTAAAGTCCTGATCCTGTAATCTATGCAGACAGATTCTTTTGCCTTTAGGGGTGCGCCACATGGATCAGTGCTTAAATAGTGAGGAGTCACATGTAGCGCACAGTGGAGTAAATATTGGGACAGGCATGATTGCGTGTGTTTGCTAAGTGTACGCTATGGAGACTTGATAGCTTTTTTATAAAAGGACCAAGAGATCCTATGAGCAAGTTGGTTAGTGAGCTCCTTTTTTTTCATTTTTTGCTTTGCAGTTCATGTTTAAGGGACCTTTGTGAGCCATGAGCTCACTCAAGATGAGTAAATCCTGCCATGTCTGGAAGGGGGAAGGTTGTGGGATTCCAAAGCTGGCTGAAAGGATTTGCCAAAAGAAATCATATTTTAATCAGTAGGAAATTATCTTTTTTTCTGAAAACCAGAGTGCCAAAAATCCAGAAACATTTCCTTTTCTATTCTCTTTGAGATTATGATGAATAGGGATATTAAAATCCCAATGTACGGAGCAAAGTCTTTTGGTTTTAGAGAGGGGCAATTTGCAGTAACCTAAGAAACTCAAGAGACAATAGTATTTCCTTCATTTCCCCCCCTCAGAGGAAGATGGTCCTCGGGGGTACCAATGAGGCTGAGCTTTGTTTTGGGAAGCTAGGTATCTGTGTGTTGCTAAAGTTCTCTCACTTCATACCGTCGGGCCAGTAATTAATTCTACCACATAGACTATCCAGCATGACAAGACACATGTAAGAGGAATTAGCCTCCCCCCATCTTGTGCCTCATGTATTCATTTACACCTATGCCAATGAGTAACATGCTACTATTCTGATGTGGTGGCATTTTACACTCACTGTGAAGAGATGGAAATGATTACACAACATGAAAGGCAGTGGGGAATTAGGCCCATATTTGCTATGATCTTTTTCCCTGTCACACAAGATAAGCCATTTCTAATGGACGGAGAAGCAAAGGAAAGTCCCTTTTCCATGGCTCTAGACATGCAATAACATCCTAGCCAAGGAACATGTCTCCCCACGACCTTCTTTCTACAGGCTTGATCTTGCAGGATCAGTCCCTGAATTTCTCTGTTTTATATTATCATTTACTAACTCTATTATAATATGGTATTTATCTCTAGTTTCAAGACCTTTCTGTGGTAACCCCCTTGGCACGAATAGATGACTGTACACAAGACAAATTACTTTGCCCCAGTTACATTCATACTCTTTTTGTATGTTTAATGTGGTGCTTTCACGTGGGTTCAGTCTTTCTATTGCCTATATATTTGTGTATGAGAGAGAATCCTACAAGGCTACGTTGGCACCTTGCTGTCTGCGCTGTGTTCAGGGCTTCCCATAGAGCCAAACTGTGACTCAAAGCCACAAGAGAAGTAAGCCATCTCTTCCTGGTGCATATTACTTCCCCTCCCTCCCGCCCGCCCCAGGTCAGCTTACCTATGCAGACTTGTGCACTGGGGGAAGAGGGAGGAGCCAAGGCTCCAATTATTCCCTGTCTCTTCCCATTCCCACTTTCCAGGTTGAGGCTTCCCTCCCCACTGTGCAGCTGCCCATTCTATGGCTGGCAAATGCCTCAGTACCCTGCACAAGTGTGTATCAAAGGTCATTATCTGGTCTAAATGGAATAAGGTTCCTCACATGCAGAACTGGACTTTTAGGGTGAACTCCTGGCTTCAATGAAGTCAACGGCCAGCATTTTATTCCTTCAGGCAGGATCAGTGCCTTCCCCTGTGTTTTGTACAGTTCTGAGCACACTGGCATTGGCCTGTAATCTGGATCCATGTCTTTCCTGGATGATGAAGGACAGTGGGGAAGTATGGGTCCATTGCTGGCAGAAATTGTGAATGCGTTCCTCCAGGGAAGAGCGAACAGGGCAGCAGTTACCATTCAGGACACAGGCTCCTTCTTCTGAGGGCATTACCTGATACAGATTGCTTTGCCAAATGGATACAGACTGCCTTGCCAAATGGGGCAAGCTGGATGTTGATGGGTTAAGCGGAGCAACTAGAAAAGGTAACAACAAATGATATTTGCACATGGCTGAGGAATTGCATCTGCCAGTTTTGACTCAATTCACAATTTAAGGCTTTTAGAAGATCCGGGGCTGCTTTTAGATGATTAAATAGCAGCTGTAGCCAAAATACCTTTCTGCATCTGCACAGGGATAGAAGAGTGCAAAACTTACTTTCAGATACATACAGACCTTGCTACTTTCTAGCACAGTTACACGGTAGCTGCACCTCCGTCCCCTTTCTGGTCTCTGAATTCACTGCCTCAGCTCTTCGGCCATGTACCTTTACCTCTCTGGGAGCGGAATTCTGCAACTCTCCCACTTCTAGATCAGGCTCTGGGCTGTAGCACCTGTGTATCAACCATTTTTACCCATAAAGTCTGGCTGAATTTAGGCACCTGTGGCTCTTACCTTCAGGAGTCTGTGACCAGTGGTGTATATAGTGAGCAGACAGCCATCTTAAACCAAAATATTGTTTATTTGCCAGTAGGAACAAAGCATTTAACAGCAACAGTATACACCTATGTCTGTCTTTCCTAAAATCCTACCCTCCCTTGATGGTAACCTTGGCAGACCTAATTTATTCAGACACCACCAGTGATTATCTGCAGCTCATTCTGGTCCCCCTGAATAACTATCCCCCTTTCTGTCTGTTTCGGTAAGTGAAAGGGGGTGGACCGCCCTTGAAGTTTTACTAAGGTTTTCCCTCTGACTTTTGGAATACTTCCCCAGGATAGACTAATTCTGTTGACCCTTGGGGAAGACCTGGATACAGCTTTCTGATTGAAGAATTAACAATCAGGCAGTAATTCTTCAAAAACAAAATAATCTTTGTTCAATATACCAATATTCCTTGATACAATAAACCTTAAAAGCATATTATCAAGAAACAAAATACAAATCCCATAGCACAGGTATACATATCAAAGTACCCAGTACTGTAATACCATACAGTTGGGAATAGCTTTTAAGTGGTTACATTCTACATGCAGTGATCAGTCACATGGACAATGCTGTCTGCGAGTTCTTACTTAAACATTTAAATTGTATACATAGTAACAAACATATATACACAAACATCCAACTTTATTATCTGAGACAGATACACTCATAAATCCTATTGGTTCTCTGTACTATGGTTGTCATGTTACTTTTTTACAGTCTTTTTTCCCTCTGATCTGTCTGCAGTCCTTTTGCTCTGTCACAGATACTTCTTAGCTGTTGCTGCTGCAGCTCTTTCCTTCTTCAGCGATTTCAACTCTCTTCTGATCTTCCAACTTCTTCTCCTATTTCTCCACCTGGTCTCATCTTGACTGATTCAAGCCTGTCAGCTCTCTACCTTATATACAGGTTTTGGCCTATTCTGATTGGTTATTTCCTCAATCCTTATCATTAGCATACCCATCCACCAATCATCTTAAAGGCTTCCCTGATTGATCTGTTCTTATGAACCAATCACAGCTGGTGAACTCATCTGTCAATCAAACCCAGACCCGATTGAAAACCTGTGCCATGCTTGACTAGCCCCTCCCTTCAGGTTTTGGAGTGACCTTTATCTCATCTTAACCTGCCTGTTTCCTATAGGCTGAATTATTCCAAAATCACCATCTTGTTATCCCTAGCTGTAACCACTTAAAATGTATTTATTAATTATTAAATCATTATAACTATAAACAATTACACATTTATATGCATCTTAATATTAGGATTCCCTATCACCAATCCATTTTTACTAATTTAAATAAGTTTAATTTCGATTTTTCCTTGTGTCAGCTAGTGGTGGAGAGGCAATGTTCTTAATGCTGTATTCCTGATACAGAATAGAGCAGCTGAAAAAATCTCTTGTATCTCTTGGTCCAATAAAAGTTATTACATCACCCGCCTTGTCTTGCTAATATCCTAGGATCAGCATGGCTACAACAACACTTCATAGTTTTTATGTTGGATGTCTTAAATAGTTTGGGACCCATGTCCCTGCAGGACTGCCCCATTCTTTTTTCCATAATGCACAATTGAAGATGGATCTCCTTCACCATAGAAGAGAAAGAGCCTGTTCTCTTTGAGGGGTCCTTGACTCTGAAATTCTCTTCCCTTCTTGATCTATGGAGGCAGAATGTATTAATCTTCTTAGCATACTGTAAAGATCAAATTTTAGCACAGACACTTTGTGACCTTGTGGGTTCAAAGGAGGAGGATTTAGGAGAAGCCTTATGGTAGTGAACAGGAGCAGCAAACAGGGGAATTTTGTGAGGAAGTTCTCCAGGTGAAGGAGGAGAGACTATATGACCCTTGGGGTGAGTTTGTCAGTTTGTTTGTTTGTTGTGTGCTTGTTTCGTTGCTATGTGCTTGCTTGATTATAGCATGGTCTGTTGTGAGGGCTGTGTGCTGAGCCAAGTAGCCTGCTAGGCGTGGCTGAGAGTTTACTAACCCTCTAGCCTGCTACCATTGATCACTAATCCCTTTAGGATCCCTTGACGAGGGGGTGGGGCTAACTCAGAGAGAAGAGGGGTTTAAAAGAACACCTCCTAAACAATCAGAGAAGCTTGTGCACAGAAGCAGCAAACAGGGGAGGTTTGTGAGGGAGTTAAAAGAGGGAGCATGAGAACCAGATACACCTAACAAATATACGTGAAATTTAGGCCAATAACCCCTCCACAAAACAAATAAAAAACAAAACTAAAATCCCTGCAAGAGTAAAAATAATGCAGGCAGAAGTCCAACAGCAGAGTGGGAGCTATCTGGTTTATTGTACTGAATGCATCATGTATGATTACCTACCTTGTGAGCAGATGGTGTATATGTCTGCACCGGGCAAGCAGCTCATGGCCATCAGAGACACAATATGGGCTCTTGAGGCCAGAGTGGCTGAACTGGAGGAGCTAAGGGAGACAGATAAGTACATAGATGAGACTTTCAGGGACACAGTAAAGTTGTCCCAGTGTGACAGCTTCTGTGCTGTTAAGGAGGATGAAAGTCCCAGGGAAGGAGAACATCAAGCTGGAATGAAGGGAAACAATCCCATAGTTGGGACTCTCCTTCCAGATGATGTCATGGCATCCTTTCTCACTGACACTACTCCTCCTGGAGAGGGTACCCCAGTCATTAGGAAGAGCCAGGTAATATTAATGGGGTATTTAATTATTAAAAACATAGGCAATTGGGTTTGTAGTGACCAAAATAACTGCATGATAAGTTGCCTGCCAGGTGTGAAGGTTGCAGATCTCACAAGACATCTAAACAGACTTATGTGCACTGTAGGGGAGAAGCTGGTGGATGTGGTACATATTGGTACCAGTGACATAGGGAAAGGTAGGAGAGAGGTACTGGAGGCCAATTTTAGGCTGCTAGATAAGAGATTAAAGTCCAGAACCTCCAAGGTAGCATTTTCTGAAATTCTTCCCATTCTTTGTGCAGGATCAGGAAGACAAAATGAGATGGATGGTGTAGGGAGGAGGGTTTTAGGTTTATTAGGAACTGCAGTTTCTTTTGGGAAAGAAGGAGCCTGTACAGGAAGGATGAGCTCCATCTAAACCAAAACAGAACCAAACTGCTGGCATGTAAAATTAAAAATGGTTATAGAGGATTTTTTTAACTAGGGGTTGGGGGAAAGCCAACAGGATGGTTCAGGCAGAGACATTTCTGAGAGATGAGTTTATTAAAGGGGGAACTCTATATGGAGGATGGAGCTCGGCTGTTCTCAGTGGTGGCAGATGACAGAACAAGGAGCAATGGTCTCAAGTTGCAGTGGGGGAGGTCTAGGTTGGATATTAGGAAACACTATTTCACTAGGAGGGTGGTGAAGCACTGGAATGCATTACCTAGGGAGGTGGTGGAGTCTCCTTCCTTGGAGGTTTTTAAGGCCCGGCTTGACAAAGCCCTGGCTGGGATGATTTAGTTGGGAATTGGTCCTGCTTTGAGCAGGGGGTTGGACTAGATGACCTCCTGAGGTCCCTTCCAACCCTGATATTCTATGATTCTATGATTCTATATCTTAGTAAAGAGGATAGGAAAGAAGCTGGTAAAGTACAAGTAGAAACTAATGTGGAACAGTCAAACGTAAAAGAGTTCTTTTTAAATATAACGCATTCAGGTAAGCAACTGAATATTGACAGAATGTACAAGTGCTAAATGTTAAGATGAATGAAATAAAGTGCCTGGTATTAAATGAGGATATAGATATACATTACGGAAGCTAGGTATAATGAGGATAATCAATGGGATGTGGTTAATACCATGGTGCAGAATATGTAGGAATAACAGAATAGGTTGTGCTGGGGGGAGTGGCAATATATGTGGGAAAAAAGCATAGAGCCCAATAAAGTAAAAATCTTAAGTGAATCACACTGTACCATAGAGTCTCTATGGATAGAAATTCTGTGCTTGAACAATAAGAATATAGTAGTAGGAAGCTACTACCAGCTACCTGACCAGGATGGTGACGGTGATTGTGAAATGCTCAGGAAGAATAGAGAGGCTACAAAAACAGAAACCCAAATAATAAAAGGGGATTTCAGCTATCCATATTGACTGGGTTCATGTCACCTCAGGATAGGATGCAGAGATAAAATTTCTAGACACCATTAACAACTGTTTTTTGGAGCAGATAGTCCTGGAACCAACAAAGGGAGAGGCAATTCTTGATTTAGTCCTAAGTGGAACACAGGATTTTGTCCAAGAGGTGAATATGGCTGAACTGCTCAGTAATAGTGCCAAAGAAGCTCACCACAGTAGATTTAACTTCAAAAAGTGGAACTACACAAAAATGAGGAAGCTAATTAATTGGAAATTAAAAGGAAGTCAATGGTGAAATTTCCAATGACATCAGTGGAACCAGAGTTAGGCCAATACTAAGAGCACTACCAAACTGTGAAAACATAAGAAAATAAGAATGGCCACATTGAGTCAGACGACTGGTACCTGTCTCTGACAATGGCCAGTTCCAGATACTTCAAACGGGATGAATAGAACAGGATAATTTTGAGTGATCCACCCCTTTATGTCCACTCCTAGCTTCTGGCAGGTGAAGTTTTAGGGACACTCCGAGCATAGACTTGCATCCCTAATTGCCTTTGATGGACATATCCTCCATGAACTAATCTAATTCTTTTTTAATCCGGTTATACTTTTGGCCTTCACAACATTCCAGGAAAATGACTGTGTGTTCTGTGAAGTACTTCCTTTTGTTTGTTTTAAACCTGATGCCTATTAATTTCATTGGGTGACCCCCCAAGGTCTTGTATTATGTGAAGAGGTAAGGAGCATTTCCCTATTCACTTTCTCTATCCCATTCATGATTTTATAGACCTTTATCATATCCCCTCCCCTAGTAATCTCTTTTCTAAGATGAACAGTCAGACTTTTTAAAATCTCTCTTCATGTGGAAGCTGTTCCACATGCCTAATCATTTTTGTTGCCCTTTTCAGAACCTTTTCCAATTCCAATATATCTTTTTTTGAGATGGGGCGACCACATCTGCACTCCGTATTCAAAATGTTGGCGTGCCATGGATTTATATAGAGGCAATATGATATTTTCTGTCTTATTATCTATCCCTTTTCTAATGATTCCCAACATTCTGTTCGCTTTTTTGACTGCCGCTGCACATTCAGCGGATAGTTTCAGAGAACTATCCACAATGACTCCAAGATCTCTCTCTTGAGTGGTAACAGCTAATTTAGACCCCGTCATTTTCAATGTATAGTTAGGATTATTTTTTTCCAATGTGCATTTACTTTGCATTTCTTCACATTGAATTTCATTTGCCATTTTGTTAGGGCGAAGCTGAGTTCTTTAAAAAATCTCATCATCTGTTCTTTTGAGACCATCTATTAATTGGCAAACTAGTAACTGGAAACTTAATGAATCAAAGTGATTGTACTGAACATGTTAGATTTTCTAACTGTGTGTTAAATTTTGGGAGGTGCCTCTAAATTCCGGCAGCCACCAGAGAAATCCAAATAATAAATAATACTCCAAAATTCCTTTCCGGCATCCGTGGCAATAACAAGATGAGAGGAGCAAAAACGAATGCTGTGAGATTAGCACTACTAAAAACATTAGCCTTCTAAAGAATTCAATATTACTAATAAAAATACAGACTAATTTGAATAATTTTTCAAAATGACAGCTGTTGTACTAATGAATCACTGAAATATTTTTGTTCAGTCAAACAATATTTTAGAGATTGTGGTATGTAGAAAGGATATATCTTGCTGGGTAGAGTAACATAATATGTGCTCCATGGAGTAGGGAAACTTTAATGATATATGCACTTTTGTTATTAAAACTGAGTTATATATTTTGCTGTACAGTGGAAAATTGTGACCCAGTATAACATATCTTCACATTGTTTATAACTTGAGGAAAATCAACATTCTGGGTTCCCAGTTCACACAGTAGGAATTACATTTATTTTGGCCAAATGTAATTTATATAACTGCAAGGAACAATAAAACATGAACTTTATAGTGTTTTCTTACCTAAAAATAATATAGCGCTTGTAAAAGTGAAGAGATTATTATTTGTAAAGAAAAAGACAGTAACTTAGAAGTTGAAGCTCATTCTACATCTCTGAAAAACTTACCCCAGCTCAAGTTGGCAGGCACCTGTCTCTGCATTTTCATTTGAATGCCATAAACTGCTAGTAAACCTTGCTTTGTCCGTAGCGGCGCGTGCTCTTGCAGGAAGGGCTTGTTTTATATAAGTCGTTACTTTCTCGTCGGTAACTAGGATTCCTTGGAGTTTTGGAGAGTGTTGTCTCCTGCCAGCAATGAGAATGCTGGCAGCCATGGTGGGTGGGGTTAGCATTCTATTCTAGTGTGTACAGGTTCTTATATCACGTGTTTCCCCACAGAATTGGAACTCCTTCCAGTAGAGCAATAAGTTACATGAATAACATATGTCCTGTGTGTTTCATTCTATTTCTTGTCCTCTCCCCAAAGGGAGACTAGACAAAGGAAGGACTATTATCCTGATTTTACAGATGTGGAAATTGAGGCACGGTGAGGTGAAATGATTTGCCTAAGGTCATACACAGAGTCTGTGGCAGAGCTGGAAATTGACCTGAGGCCTCCTGCATCCCAGTCCTGTGCTTCAAACACAAGACAATCCAACCCCTTCCTTTACTAGAGTGGAATATTCCACTATAATAAGAGAATTATCTATTTAAAAAGATAAAATGTGGTGGAGGTGGGGGAGAAAGAAAAAAGAAAATGCAGGGTAAGATAGCTTAGGTGCTGATTCTGCAAACACGTATGCATGTGATTAACATTGCTCATGTTTATAGTCCCATTGATATCACTGGAGTCACATTTCTGCTAGATGTGGAGAAATGATTTAAAGTTGGGTCTCCTAAATCGGAAGACAATGCCCTATCCATTGGACTACAGGATATTCTGAAGTGGGGCTTTCCAAGTCTCTCCTGTTCAACCTGTTCCTCATTGTATAAAAAACAGTCATTGCAGCAGGGACTTCGACTTGGTGATCACTCACATCCTAGGAAAGTGCTCTAGTCTCCAAGCTATAGAGACATTTTCACCCTCTTTTCCTAGTCCAATGACTATTCTCTATACAATTTTACTGCAGTGACCTTTGCCCTTCCTCATCCCATCCCCTTCCTATTTTGTTACCCACCTTGATCATGTTGCATCTAAAATTAAAGCCTGCTCCTGAAAAAAACTGACTACAGGTCATAGTGATTAATACCTTGGGTAGGAGCACTGAGCACTTTTGGGCACTGTAATAGTATAAGACAACATAATTGTTTTTGTACCTAAATTCCCTATTCTTTTCTTACAGTAGATCATTTTTAATTGTCATTAATGACTTGAAGACCCATTGCAAATTACTTAACTTTGCAAACAAGCAATAAAGTGAACAAACACTAATAAAAATGGATAATGGATAACAAAATGTCCTTTGTTCATTTATTTGACAATTGTGGTTTAGTTTAGTTGCTTATGGTGCTTCATTGTATCCCAGTAAATGGTTCTGTGGTCTATTTTGTAAAAGATAATAAAATCTTGGTGGTATGAGTCCTCATTACATTCTTCGCTATTAAATCTTTCCTAAGAAGTGGGGAGAGATGCATAAAATTTTATATAGTGCTTATACAGTTTTATGTAGTGAAACAAGCAAAACACTTTGTAGGCAAATATATAAACAAGGAGCATGATTCACAAATATGGTAAGGCCCACTTACACCATTCTGGCAGCATAAAAAGAGGCTTAATAAAGTGGATATAAAGAGAGCTGAATGTAATTTAGAATCAGGGCCAAGGTATTTACTGTGAAGGTCCCTCCTCAAATGATCCCAAAATGCTGCACAGACTACATACATAGACTATAACTGAAATGCAGTCGACTCTGGGATGGATAGGGGGAATCAATTAGTGCACTGCATGCAACATGGACAGGGTGGGAGAGGAAAATTCCAACCCACAATGGGGGAAATGCTAATCTGGGGCTAAATCATTATGACCTTAGTTTGACCACTTACTGAAGCCAATGGGACTTTTACTGAGTAAGGACTGCAGACCTGGGCCCCTGTTAAAGAGTGCCAAGGAATCCTTAATGTTCAGGCTGAGCTGCTCTGGCCCTGGTGCTACATTTTACCCTCTGTGAGAAGAGTGAGACAACTCAGTAGTTTGCTTGGGGTAATCCTGTTCAAAGCGTAGGGGATTGAAGTGGGCAGGAGATAAGCCACTAGCATCCAACAGAGAAATCCACAGAAGAAAGCTTCAGAGGAATCTCATGGCTGTGGGAACAACCATGGAGTGTGCTCAGTCTTTAATCTAAAATGTTTGTCTTTTCTTTTTTCTTTTTTTCCCGACAACCAGAGTCTTATGGAAAGTGCAGCAAACATGTAGGAATGCAAAGTTATGCTTCCCATATGAATGTAATAAAAATGCTGAAATTTCTTATTAAAATCTTCTTGTGATAGCCTTCAAATGCTGTATATGAAACACTGCCCAGAAAAAATGTGGATAAAATCTACTTACTCGTGGGTTCTGATAAGATAAAACACTGCTCAGACTTCGCTCACCATGATGTGGTTTGTGTAACCTTAGTATTCAGGCTTAATATGCTCTCTGTCTCACTCTCTAGTTTTCATATATAAAATCATGCAGACTGGAAGTGGACAGTACCATATTAAGGGTTTAGGTGCAAACACTTATACCTCTGTGCAACTCTCTGGATGAGTTATTCCATTGACTTAACATGAGTAAAGCTATGTACAGGGGCAACCCCAGTGAAGGACTGCAGGAGGGGGAAATGTAGAACTGTTTTATTTTAATTTAGGCAAGATTTTTAACATGATGGGTTCATATTTAGATCTATATTTATACAGAGAGTTTTTATAATCAAATGTAGTAGTTAAACTATTTCTATTAAAACCTAGGCACAATAGCAATACCCATAATTGGAAAAGAGGTATTTGCTGTTGACCGGGTGCCCAGATTTCTTTGTTCAACTGTAGGTCTTAATTTAAGGTAAGAGCATAGCTTTTCCTAAGTGCATATTCAGGGGTGTAATGAGACATAAGGTGATCATCACTCCCCAGTGTGGGCTACCTGCTTTCCAACTCGCTGCTTGGAGGAGAGGATGGAGAGAGGAGCTCCTGCAGAGCCACTGCTTACCCCTGCTGTTCAGGTAGGTGTGCGAGGATTGGATGGGCAGGGTGGAGCAATGGTTTGGAGGCTAGTCCTCACTCCCTAAACATGCCAACCAGCAGAGCTGAGCCAGCACAATGGGGAGAGTAATCTCTCCGGGTGCAGACAGGCCAATAGCAGATTACTCCCCGCCTGAAGCAAGGGGTGGGCTAAGGAGCCAATTATGACTCATGATGATGATCATGGGGCATCACCGCTGTGTATTGCCCCTTGCCAAGGGCAATGCAGCGGTTAAAAATTAAGCCCTGAGTGGTTTGTACGTTTTCCACAGGCTTGTAAAGCACATGGTGCACCTTGGTCCAGAAAGAAGGCCAGATGCATCATCATAGTTCATTAAATTATTTTTCTCCTCTTGTTCAAGTAGCCAAATCTCTGGTATGTATCAGCGGGAGCATGCAGTCTTCAAAGAGTGAAGTCAAGTGTAAAATATGCATACATATTAAAAGAGTATGGGCAATATGGGAGGGGGGAAGTATGCATGTTATGTAGAATTTTTATTACAGTAACTGCCTCCTATTCATTATTACAAGGAACAGCCTCATCAGCTGGGATATATTGTAGACAAATATGCTGTAATGAAAACCCAGCTCTCAAGGGTAGCATAAAATAATTACTCTTGTTTTTAAAATACTACAATGTAATGGAATTTATATGAATATAAATATGGTTAGAAAGAGAGTGGGATTAGACATTTACGAGATGGAATGATGAAAGCTATTGCACCATCTCAGATTAGTCCTTTTTATCTTTACTGTCATATTTTTGCAACTTCCTTGAAGTAGTAAACTGATCTTGTAAACGTTTCTTTGTGTTTCATGTTGGTGCAGTAAACTCTCCCTCACAATTTTTGCATAAAACATTAAGATAGAACAGCTAGTCATGTGACCTAGCTGACACAAACATATGATACCCTGAACTAAGGCTTACATGCCATTAACAACAGACCCATGCAAAACCATGAGTTTATTGGCCAAAATTACACAATGACAACCTCAAGTCCTTCCACAGGAAACAACAAATGCTAGAACAATGTATCCAGTGGGAAGACTGTGCACTTGGTGTAAATGTCTCTATGCCAAGCAGAAAATGGACCGCATGGAACTAAGTCAGGGGATCAACCACCCCTCTGAGCCCGTAGGATTCTGCACCAGCAGTTAAACATAATAGCAAATTATTCTGCAAAACGGGACCCAGTTCAAGTGAGGAACAACTTGCAAATAACTGATTGCTAGATGAAATGGGCAGCTGAAAGCATAAGCATTCAGGATGGAGGACAAATCTGCAAGACTGGGAATGGAATAAAACATCCACTACTAATAACACATCTCTTGCAAAATTATATGATTTTTCACTTCAAAACAGGACCCTGTTGAACTGCTGTGACTGGCAATCACACTCTTTCACCCTACTCTCTTAGAGTCTGACATGTTTAAATATGTGTGTGACAGAGGGCTGTTTTGGAAAGAATTTCTCTTCCTTCTATGTTAGGGGACTCTGTTTCCAAGGGCTCAGCCTTACAAAGTGCTGAACATCCTCAACTGTTGCTGAAATCACTGGAAGATGATGACACTCAGTGCCTCATAGAACATGCTTGCAGGACTGGGTCCTTATTAGGAGGGACATCAGTCTCTCC
Organism: Emys orbicularis; assembly: GCF_028017835.1. Lineage (NCBI taxonomy): Eukaryota > Metazoa > Chordata > Testudines > Emydidae > Emys > Emys orbicularis. Next base: position 25,420,942 of record NC_088685.1, on the reverse strand, counting down.
TTTTTTAATGCATCTTCTTCAATGCACATTGCAGTTAGTGATGGGGTTTAGATGCAGCTGAATAGAGTAGAATATACAGACCTCTTAGTAATATAGCTAGATAGCTCCATATGTTTCTCTGGCATAAAGAATTTGTTAAAAGTGCTCAGTTTAGTTCTCAATGCACTCTCTACAGTAATCTTTTCCATAGAAATATACAGTCTCTCCTCTGTGCAAAAAAATAAAAGAAAAGAAGTCTGGTTCATAAGTGATCAGCATGCAGCGCTCTCCTTCGAAACGTGATGTTTTGGTTTAGTATCGCTGTTGGGCCTCGCACAGCTTGCAAACATTTCCTGCTGTCTCCGTGGCTCAAATTTCAGTGTTGTCTTCAGGGATCACTCTTCACACTGAACCTACTGGAAGCATTTAAGCTAGTAAGGTCCATTCAAGCATGTGCAGTACATAACAGACGACACAAGCCATTAGGAGAGTGTTCACTTAATGTTGCAGGTAGGGAAAACAGGTGACTGGAGTTCTAATCTATGCCTCAAAGACCTACTTTTAGATGTATGTATGAGATTGTCATTGCATCCAGTGGAAGGAATGTGCACATATCCAATGGCAGAGTTCACAATGATTAAAAATACAATGCATTATAAGTCTAATTCAATGTCCACTGAAGTCAAAGGAAAGACTCTCATTGACTTCAATAGGTGTAAGATCAAGTCTTATAAGAATCTTGAGGATCATCTCTTATTTAGAAAAGCTAAATCTTGATTCTCTCCTCACAACTGTTTTACACCATCATAACTATAATGCATTACTTCCTATTTACACCAGCGTAAGTAAGAGGGAAATTGGGACAATTATTGTTCTCTTGAAATTGTCAAGTGATTGTGTTCATTTCAAAGGGGAATTTTTGCTTTAGGTGTTTAAACCTGAATCAGAGTAAATAAAGTACCTGATCTATCTAGAGTTAGCAAAATACTCCCCTGGGTTTTTTTGGACTTAGTTCAAATCTTTTACTTTGAAACATTGTTTTAAGCAAGAGGCTGAGAGTTCAAGATCATAAAAATTTATTTTTTTGCATTTTTGTTATGATCAAGTTAATAAAAAGTAAAGCCATGTGAACTAAAATACATTTATCATTGCAAGAGAGGTATTACAGTAAGGAGTAAGTACTGTACACAGTAATTTATTGCAGCTCCAAAGAGGTAGTTATCAAAAAAAGCTCCCAAGGAATGTGTGCATAAGCACAAAATTCTTTCTCATAAGGAGATTTGATGGGAAGTTATTATTAGAAAGGAGGACACTGAACCAGTGAAATGGATTCTCAGGAAAAGATTAGTAGTAACTACAATTCTTGCCACTTAATATTTCAAGTGACCTTAATCTGATAGCAAGGTGAGAATTGTAAAGGGATGATAAAACATCATGCAATTGGAATGAAAAACATGAAAAAAGTTGCAGTTGATTTTGATTATAAATTATTTGCTTATTGAAGTAGAGAGAAATTGAAGGTACCATGCCTTGAACACAGAATGAAGCCTTAGTGGCCTTGTAGTCCATAAGAACATGTGATGAAAGTTTCTCAGTAGAAAGGGGCAGCCATGTTCTAAAAGCAAACTTTCACAGCCCTAAGCACCTGAGACTCACAGGGGTGAAATCCTGGCCTCATTGAAGTCTATAGCAAAATTCCCCTCGACTTCAGTGGGGCCAGGATTTCACCCAGAGTCACAGCAGGTACTAACTGTCAAACATCATAGCTGTACATATAATTTATCTTTATGTATACTCAAAATTGTGATTAAAGCACTGGACTGAAACTCAGGAGATTTGGGTTCAATTCCTAACTCTGTAAGTGACTTCTCAGTGTGATCTTGGACAAGTTGCTTAATCTGTATGTGCCTCATTTCCTTCCTGTCTTCTATCCTTTGTCAGTCTGGTCTATTTAGATGGTAATTTCTTCAGTGCAGGGACTGCCTTTTACAGTGTCTATGTACAGCGTCTAGCACCATGGGGCTCCAATTTTGAACATAAATAATAACTGTATCATTTGTTGAAGATGAATGTTTTAATGTTGATGTTGCAATAAGTTTGTGGGATTCTTGGACTGAACATGGCAAGAAGGAGTCAGATTACAGCCTGTATTTGTCTGAGTCACAAGCAGCATTGCTGACAAATGCCAATTCAAACTAAAATCAAGAGGTAAGTGTGACGGGTTGAACCCCTTGGGATGCCACCTGATGTGCTGAGTTACCACTGAGTCTACCTGTTCTGCCAGCATGGGCCCCCTTTAACCTGTCTTGCTGAGCCAGGCTATTAAAGCCTCCTCCAACACTCAGCTGCAGTTCAGCTCTTGGAAAACTCAGTTTAAGGGACTTGCGCCAGCACACAGGTATCCACCTCCCTTGAAGTGCAGACCCAAAGATATATTATGAAATCCATCTCCTCCCTCAATGTGGACGAAGGTATGCACAACTTCCACCCCTGCGCCTTAGAAATGACAGAAACTGGGTTTAATAATAAACAAAATAAATTTTATTAACTACCAAAGGCAGATTTTAAGTGGTTCCAAGGGATAGCAAACAGAACAAAGCAGATTACTAAGCAAATGAACCAAAACACACAAACTAAGCTTGACACACTAGATAGGTAGGATACAAATTAGCAAAGTCTCACCCTGAGTGATAAACAGGCTGGCAGATTCTTAAGGCACAAGTTGCCTTGGCTTTCCCAGGTTTTCTTATACAGGCTAAAGATCATAGCCTGGGACCATCACGTCTCACAGTTCAGTCTTTGTTCCTATGGTGTTTTCAGGTGTGTTGTTGTAGGGAGAGTGAGGATCCTTCACGTTGTCATTGTCCTTCTTTTATATCTTCCCCCCACTTGCTGGAAAGCTTTTTTGCTGTGACCTGGGTCAAACAGTTCCCATTGTGTAGGGCTATCTCTGAGAGGTTTCTATTGCACACAGTTCCTGGGGTAATCCTTATGCTTGTGTGCATTTCCTCAATAAGCCATTAATATTGTTTGGCTTCATCCAACATAGCACATTTGAAAAACAGAGACATAGTCAATGTAACTTTAGCGCCCTCATGGCCAAGATGGAGTCTGCTCTGCAGGCAGCTCTGGCCAAGAGATGGCACGCGCAGGAATGCAGCAGGAGAAATCCCTTCCACCCCAGGGGCACCTGTTCCAAACCCCCCAGAGTGAACACACCCACCCACAGGAAAAGCACAATGGATATAACAAAGGGAAATATTTATTTACAGAGGGATGAGAGGAGAAAAACAACAAGGGGAAATATAGGGGGAGCGGTAGAACAGGGTTGCATCCAAGCCAAGGCCCCACAGGCCCAGTGGTAGCACAGTCTGAAAGCGCAGACACCGAGCAATGTGTCTGCACACAGAGTTCAGGAGTCCTGAGCAAAGTTCCAGTCCAATGGTGAGTCTTGGGTGCTCCTGGTCGTCTTCGGCGCCAGTGAACTTTCCCCCAACAAACCCCTCCGGTGCCCTCTTCTGCCGCTCTCTGCAAAGCCACACAGAGCGACCACCTCCCCACTTAACTAGCTACAGCCTCCCTCCTTGTTCCCAATGCAGAGTCACAAGCCCCAGTACTCACAGCCCCATGCAGCTCTGGGCAGCCGTGATACTGGGTCCAGCTCTGGCCTGTCCTTCTCGGGCGAGTCCTTCCTGGCACAGTGCTCCTCCTGGCTCCTGTCCTGGGCTGTTCCCGATCGGCCCTGTCCTTCCCAGGCTTCAGGCAGGTTCTCCTTCACTTTTCCAGGGCCTCCGGCTCCTCTCTCTCTCCCTGGAGCTCCAGCACTGCCCCCTGGAGTTTCCCTTCTTTTTTCTTACTCTCCCCCTCCCCCCTAGGAAAAAGATTTAAAGGGGCCATGCTCTCTAAACCCCAAAGGGGTTACATCAATATTACCAGCTTCAGATACAACAATGATACAGGCAGGCATACAAATTGGATAAACACATTCAGTAAATTATAACCTTTCCTATGATACGTTACAAGACCCATCTTGCATAAAGTATATATTAGTTATATGATATTCATATCATTACCATATTTCCATAAAGAATATAAGGTGTAATGTCACAGTAAGGATTAAACAGCTTAATTTATATGTCAATAAGTGATGGACTCTAATTTGGTTTAATTTACCATACACCCTCGTGAAGTAATTGTCTCAGTTAAAATAGAGATTAACTCCACCATATAATTAGGAATAATGCCTGTCAGTTGATTTCTCTCCTATAGCCATCTCATTAACTTGTAAATTCCACAAATGGAGACTCACTGGGCCAACTTCAAAGGTGATGTATAATGAGGTGTAATTTGTTCCTTGGTAAGTAGATTCAAGTGTAAAGGTGTAATTTACAGCTAAAAAGACAAGAAGGTTAAATCAACTTCAACTCTCTTGGACTCTCTCTTCTAAATGTGCATCTTTGTGTATAAATCATTTATGGCAGAGATGGTTGAAAATTTTTGAATTTCAAGGGGACAGTGAACGTTTTGTGTAGTTCTTTAATCATCTCTGACTTTCTGCTATTTGCAACTTACCATAGTCTATCTTTTACCACAGAGTTGTCTCTAGTCTCGCTCATTATTCTTGGATGTCATAATAATAAAGAAGGGGATGAAGGAGAGAATAAACCACATGTGACAGGTTAGTCACATCACTTAATGCACTACAGCAGAGGTCGGCAACCTCTGGCACGCGGCTCGCCAGGGTAAGCACCCTGGCGGGCCGGGCCAGTTTATTTACCTGCTGACGCGGCAGGTTCGGCTGATTGCGGCCCCCACTGGCCGCGGTTCACTGTCCCAGGCCAATGGGGGTGGCGGGAAGCGGCGTGGGCAAGGGATGTGCTGGCCGCGGCTTCCCGCCGCCCCCATTGGCCCAGGACGGCGAACCGCGGCCAGTGGGGGCCGCGATCGGCTGAACCTGCTGCGTCAGCAGGTAAATAAACTGGCCCGGCCCGCCAGGGTGCTTACCTTGGCGAGCCTCATGCCAAACATTGCCGATCCCTGCACTACAGGAAGGTGTTAAGATACTAAGGTGATGAGGCGGTATAAGAACCCTTTAGAATAGAATAGAAAGCAAGATTGTTTGACAGTTCAGACACTCAGACAATGATAAATCAGAATCCTTGAAGCAAGACTGATGGAGGCAGGTTAGATAATTCCCCAAGATTCTCAAATAGAAAATAAGGCGAAGTTATTCTGGAAGGTTTCTACCTGAATAGCAATAAGTTAGAAGGAAGTAGAGGTTGTCACCACCAAAGCCTCCTAGAGATAAATCAATTTTTACAGACCAACATCAGTGTGTGAGGAGATGCACTGTGACTAGAATTCATTTGCAAACAGATCCTTTGCAAACTGGTAATAGCAAATAACTACAAAAAAACAGCTCTTTGGTCAATATTTTCCATAATAGTACCCTCATTCTTAAAGATTCATTACAAACAAAAACCAGTAACACCAAAACCCCTAAGTCTTTTCCTTGGTGTCAGAGAAAGGAAGGAGAAAGAGAGAGCGTGAGCAAGCACATTGTCATCTTTTTAACTTGTTGGAGGTACTTAGATCCTGTGTTGCTGAGGACCACATAAATAGCTGGATGGATATATAGGTAGAATTGCTGTGGACTAAAACAATTCGGGATCTTCATTCTGTATAAGTGGAATTTCATTTATCAGCTTTTATTATGGGCCAAATTCAGAGCTTACTTTAAATACTCAAGACAGTTGAACTTGCTTGTGAGTCAAAAGTCAGCTTTAGGGGAACTGAACCCATTTACACCAATCCTAAATTTGACCTAATAGGCAGGTTCAGCTCCATTTAGTCCCTGAAGTACTAAAGGACTTTAGGATGCCATCATCACAATGTGTTTTGTGGTACAGAGCCATTAGAGAAATATAATTCTGTGCCTTTCTCAGGTTAAGGTTATAGTCATGCTCCATTGGTAGTCAGTGACTTCTATGGGAGTAGGAATAGACCCTTCATATTGTAAAATAATCAACTACTGGAAACCAACACTAAATTAAGTATTTTAGCTGTGAATGTACTAAGAATGCAGTAGCTGTGACAAAATCAGGGAGTGGTTTTGGTATTGTAAAATCGTATTGAGTTTTGGTTTTATAAAACCCAAATGAGGATGGTTTGGATCAATGCCTGATTTAGACAAACTCTCTGAAGTTCAGAGGTTTCCATTAAATTAAGTCCATTTTACAGAGGGGAAACAGAGACAAAGAGATGTTAAATTAATTACTTGCCCCACGTCAAATAGGAAGTCCATGACCTAAGCAGGAATTGAACCTAGATCTAGAGTCCAGACTAGATGATCAGAATAATTCCATACAGGAATCCTGTCCTATGTCCCAGTTCACTGGCTTTACTGCAGGATCATTCTTCTGTCATTGAGAAGGAATGTTAAAATCCCAAGTATAAATGAAAAAAAATGCATTATTTCTCCCAAGAAAAGGACTCGTAAGGAGCCTGAAATGTTGTTTAGGGGAAACAATCCATGTCAACACTGAGCTCATGATTCACTTTAAGTTTATTCAGAAGTACTAAACTTTTATCTGATGAAGTCAGCAGCTCACAGTATGTGTAAAGCTTGCTGCTAGCCTTCAAAGCTGCAGTGACTTGGCATGCAAATCTGATCACCGCAGGACAGCCTCATTCTTGCATCAAAGGAAGAATGATTTTAGACGTTCCCCCACTCCTCCACACCAATAATTCTTGCCTAAACAGAACTAATACATGCCTCTTAAATAAATATTTGTATTTAATATTGAATTAGAAAGCAGTTACTGATAGAAGATTATTCTATGGTCAGCTTAACTCAATACTGACCTATATTTTCAAGTGTGCATGGCCAATTGCATGCATGGAAATGTGCATGATCATTTGTGCTCACATAGGGCTGAGAGCATGATCAGATCAGGATTTGCATGTACGTTTGCCTGATCTAGGTTTACTTGGTTCTACCTCAGCACAGGGGGCTGGACTTGATCACTTCTTGAGGTCCATTCTAGCCCTACTCGTCTATGATTCTGTCTATATTGGTTCATGTCTGGTCAAATCCCGCCTTATTCAAAATGCAGTGGGCTTTACACATTTAAGGCATAAAAGTGCAAATGTACATTTCTCTGCAAGTGTTTGAAAATCTGACTTGTTATTTCTAGTTGCACTACAAACTAATTCAAAACTTTTGATAAATTAGAAAATTTGCTTCCTGGTTATCCCTGCACTACACTGCTCTAAGAATAATGGCTTTTGTGTTAGTCACTTTCTGGAACTTAATAAAGAAACCAGACCTAAGCAGACCCTTAACCTGGTGGGTCGTTAACTACCATGAGATCCCCAGCCAGTAGGTTACTATGCTATAATAAAAGGTGAAAAATTTAAGGGATGCAGAAAATAAACTTTCATTTTCTACTGAATAGTTAATTCATGAACTTACTGTTTTCATTGATACGGTGTTTGATGTAAAATACTAAGGCCAACTTCTTGGGCAGCCCTGGTGGTGCCAGGGCAGAATTTTGTCCCTAGCAGTTAATGAGTAGCACAGTTACTAAGAGAAAAGCAGAATTTCACCTCCAGAAGAATTCCACTATGTTGATAATTGAGATGGGCACTAAAAAGGGGTGATTTTAATTTTGCAAAAGCCAAACTATGGATCCAGGTCCATTTTTATGTGAACCCAACAGTGGTTCTGGTTTTGAAATATCAGACTTTAGAATAGGTTGGCATATCCCAGGAAGTAACTGTCAAGCTGTTTAGAGTGGCTCAAGAGTGTGAGTACCAACCTCAGGGCAACCCGTTAAGAGGTAAGGCACAAATCACAAACTGGTTGAGAGTTCTGTCATTAGATTTCACCAACCAGGTACCAAGTGTAAACTCCTCTGGTGCTATGGAAAAAAGGGTAAACAGTGAGGTGGCAAAATTTGCAGATGATACAAAAATACTCAAGATAGTTAAGTCCCAGGCAGACTGCGAAGGATCTCTCAAAACTGGGTGACTGGGCAACAAAATGGCAGATGGAAATTCAATGTTGACAAATGCAAAGTAATGCACACTGGGAAACAGAATCCCAACTATTCATATAAAATGATGGGGTTTAAATTAGCTGTTATCACTCAAGAAAGAGATCTTGGAGTCATTGTGGATAGTTCTCTGAAAACATCCACTCAAAGTGCAGCGGCAGTCAAAAAAGCTAACAGAATGTTGAGCATTGTTAAGCAAGGAATAGATAATAAGACAGAAAATATCATGTTGCCTATATATAAATCCATGGTACACCCACATCTTGACTACTGCATGATATAAAAAGATATATTGGAATTGGAAAAAGTTCAGAAAAGGGCAACATAAATTATTAGGGGTATTATGAGGAGAGATTAATAAGACTGGGACTTTTCAGCTTGGAAAAGAGACGACTAAAATGGGATATGATTGAGATCTATAAAATCATGACTGGTGTTGGAAAAGTAAATATAGAAGTGTTATTTACTCTCTCATGGCACAAGAACTAGGGGTCAACAAATGAAATTAATTGATAGCAGGTTTAAAACAAACAAAAGGAAGTATTTCTTCACACAACACAATCAACCTGTGGAACTCTTTGCCAGAGGATGTTGTGAAGGCCAAGACTAGATTAAAAAAGAACTAGATAAATTCATAGATGATAGGTACATCAATGGCTATTAGCCAGAATGAGCAGCGATGGTGTCCCTAGTCTCTGTTTGCCAGAAGCTGAGAATGAACAACAGGGAATGGATCACTTGAGGATTACCTCATTTCCTCTGGATACTGGGCTAGATGGACCTTTGGTCTGACCCAGTGTGGCCATTCTTATGTTCTATAACAGCCTAACCATTGAGTCACAGACAGTCCCTTTGGGTACTCTGGTCTATCTTGCTGCCTATGCAAGCTTGCCTTTGTGACAGATGGTCCCTTACACCAAAAATCACAACAATATTCAGGTTACTCTGAATCCCAAAGGACCAGTCAGTTACCCCAGGTCAATTGCACTTTAGAAACACTTGTAGCTAATCCTATAATAAACTAACTAAAGATTTATTAACTAAGAAGGTTAAAGCAGGTAAACATACATACACACCTGAGTTATAGACTTAGGTTCTAAAAGTTGATAGAAGCTGCTGTAAAAAGCAAGTTCTATATGTCCTTTAGGGCTAACCAGGCTAAGCTGCTGGAGATCCCTTGCTTATGCCTAGAAATCTTGCCCTCCCAAAGCCTAAGCAGCATAGAGATCCAATTTCTTCTTGTTAGGGATGTTTATCCCCTTTTCTCCAGAGTTCAAGCTGGTGGGATGAGTTCAGGCACATGCCTCATCTTAATGGGGTGGAGAGGGGGAAGGCAATTAACAAAGTCCTTGTTCTTTGATGTTTCACAATGGATCATGTGATTTCAATGGGACTTCTTAGTGGGCAGGACCTATCCCCTTCTGTAGGAAGCCAGCCTTCACATTAATTAATGCTCCTTTCCTGTTTGATGACTTCTACAACTACAGAGATTCATAATGCAAACATGCACTATAACCTTACAACATGGGGTACAGATGTTATAAGTGAGATTACTCCATGCAACATCCTACAAGCGTTTCATCAAGTTTAAACACTAAACACATTCTTATCAACTTAACATCTATTTTAACAATTCTACCACACATGTGAGCCAGCCGGGTTTCCAGCTATGTATTTGTCAGGGTTCAGCTGAGACCAAAGAGCCTTGGCATGAGCTGGCTCCTGGTCTGCCAGTGTCACAGTAACATTCCAACAAGCAGGCCTCTGCTTCATGAAAGTCCCTCCCATGTTTCAAGCTTCTGGTACTTACTTAGCAAAGAGATGGAATCTGCATTTAGACAAATTATTTATATTCATGAATGAAATATTCACGACTACTAGCATTGTTTGATGGCTTTCGTCCAATTAACTGTATTTATTTTGGATGGACTGACGGGGAACAAAATAAGAGTCAGAAGCCCAGGGATGAGAGTGTTAGCTGCAGGGCAAAGGTCTTTATGGTGGGAGCAGAGAAGAACAGATGGAGTATGGCGATTGTTGAACTAGCAAAACTTAATGACAACATGGTGGAAGGAGGAGAAAATAAAGTCAAAAGAGGATGCAGGGCTGTGAACCTGAGTAGGAGAAGGTAGATAAATAGCCAACAGTGAAAGAGAAGGGAAGCAGTGGATAGGGTTTGGGAGAAAATATGAGAGATCAGATTAGCTAGTGTAAACTGACATAGCTCCAATGGATTCTGCCCTGAGTTCAGTTTTTGTCCAACTGAGTTTGAGTTGGCTGCATTGTGTTTGGAGATAATGAGGTGAAGAGATAAATATGTAACTCACCACGATAGAGGTGGTTCATAATGCCTTTTAACTGGGTGAGGTAGTCCTGTACTCAAAGAAAGTAGTAATTTTTAATTACACAACACAATAAGTAACTTCTTATCATTTTCTAGTGATTGCATAGGTTAACTGAGTTTGTTAGAAATTGTGTAATAATGTTTAATTGCTGGTACATACTAACATAATTACTTGTTCCTGTAATTGGCATTTGGCGAGGGCACTGGAATTAACTCCTACCCTTTCCAAAGTACAAAGAGATCTTCTACTTAGCACAAGTGGCCAGGATCTCATTTTACCACTCATAGTCTGGGACAGTAGTGGGCAATCTGCACCTGTGGGACGCAAGTTGCCCACCACTGGTTTGGAATCACAATGTCGTAAAAGCTCATGCCGTGGGCAAGTTAGTGATAGAAAGGTAATGGAGGTGTCATTTGATTTGTAAAAATTTACAGAATCATAATTTCAAAGGTGTTACCCTCTGCAGCATACTTCCCCACTTCTACCTCCCAGCTCCAGGTCCTCTCATTGCTAGAAATGTTGATAATACACCATCAAAAATGGGTCGACATGGATATCACTTGAAAACCCTTTTTCCCATGAACACTATGGTACCAAACATGACAAACTATTTGAGAAAATATTTTAAAAAATCAGGTTTTTTTTAATTATACTTTAATACAGGGGTGCAGTGCTTACATGAAAAAGACATTGATCTTTGGTAATCCTAGGGAAGTTAGCCTTGACATATAGGACTGAGAACATGTATTCATCAAGCTCATCGTAATTGTTGTCTTCATCTAGGGCACCACTGCTAGACATATTGTTACGCTGATCCTCATCTGCACCAGACTAGCACATCTTCGTACAAGGCAGGCAGCTGGCCACACATTTCCAGGGTGGTGAACATCTGGTCTTTGCACCCAAGCATTTTATTAGCTAAAGGCTTGATTCAGGAACACATGGAATTTCACACATTACTGGTGTGATCAGTCTATCCTCCAAGATCAAACCAGGCCCGATAAGGGAGGGTCGTTTTGGATGCACTCACTTATCTTGGAGACATTCCATTGCTTGATCATTTGCCTCTTGATACTAGGTGTAAATGCAACCCGTGTCAGTGTCAATTTTCTGAACAAACTGACCAATCAGCAGGACTATGTATGATTGACATACATAAGTAATTCACTCTGGCACCTTGTGTAGGGCCAAGTTAAAGGCTAACCATGTTGGCATGTACATTTCTCCTGAAATGGTGCAGTATGGTATGTCCTCAGTGTCGGATCATTTGAGAGTATGTCTTCTATCTCAACAGCTGCAGATGTACTCAGTGATTTTTCACCTCTGGAGTGCATCCCACTTTTGCATAATAACCAAGTGTGGTCAAGGTTAATGAACGTAGAAGGCTTTACTATAGCCAGTTTAACTGCTGCTTCATTGAAAACTGGACTTCAGAAAGTTTGGACCTTGGTAGGAAAGTAAGCGAGTCTGGAAGCTCCTTCACAGAACTGTTCTTTGCTGGTCCAGACAGCACTTGAAGTTGGGATTGGTCTTCATGAATAAGCTCCTGATAGCAGACCATAACAGTAGCATAAAGGGTCCCTTTGCCATCTGCTGTATCTTCAAGGAAGTCTAAGTTATTGGTAGCACAAAATATAAGCCTACCCTTGACAAGGTCTGGGGGAACGTACAACCCTTCATTGAGTTCCATGTAGTGAAGAACCTCATTTACAATGGTTTTCTCCGGGCCGAGTACTTTGTTGTAGTCCACGGCAGATCCAGTGCTGTGCATAAGCTGCATAGCTTTTGGAATGAATTCGTAAATTAACAGCCACTGGTAGCGGTAGATTATGCATATGCTGCACAGTTGTCGGGTATGTGTTGGAAACTTGCCTTTCATTCAAGCACTTGTACATGAGGCTTTGTGATAAAATGGCAGCCTTGAGCTCCAGCACCCCTTAGAGAAGTACAGGTCCCAGGGTATTATTTATTTGCCATCAGCTCTGGATCCCTGAAACACACACGTACTGCAGGACTAAATGCTTTTCCACAAAACTTTATCAGCTACAAACAGAGTCTTCTTTCTTTTGACGTCCTTCTGCTTATGATAATGCCACGTCTTTTGCAGCTTTTAAGGGTATGAGCTGTGATTCATTTCTGCAGAAAGGATTGCTAAAAACTACATCCATATCCCCTGTCTTCAATAAGTGCTTTAAGAGCCTTTCTGCTAAGAATTTGTTCCTCTTCATGCCCATTCAAAGCACATATTTCTCTATACTTAGCTTCTACATTGACCATCGCCACAATTTTCCCATCCATTAGGTCCTCTGCAAGGCAATTTATGAACTCCAGCTGAGTCATACAGTTTGCATTAGTAAAATCAGTATTTATTTCTGTTGCTTTTACCTTTTGATGCAACACATTACATACATTCTTGATGTGATATGCAATGTTGTCTGCATGGGCGTATTTGGGGTCATTGTGCCTGCTTAACTTTACTTTATATGCAACATTCTAACTAAGACTGATTGCTTCATACAGTTTCTCATCTGTCTCGTGTGTTGAAACTGTGCTTCATGGATGCCTTCTGACTTACCACAGAAGAAGCAAGTGTTCCTCTCGAAACATATGCCATGGGACCGAGTATAAGGTGAGTCTTACTCATAGCTCGCACTTGTCCTGGCATTTTCAGCTTTCTCCTGATGCTCAGAGTACTTCCTCCCTGATCTTGCCAAATTCAATGTATGAATGAACTTCTTACAGCACTTCTTACCACCGAGCATTATGTTTAATCAGGGCCTCCACAGTGATATGCTCCAAAGATTCAGCTACTACACCGCTACCTCAATATAACGCGACCCGATATAACACAAATTCGGATGTAACGTGGTAAAGCAGTGCTCCGGGGCGGGGCGGGGCGGGGCTGTGCACTCCGGTGGATCAAAGCAAGTTCAATATAACGCGGTTTCACCTATAACGCGGTACGATTTTTTGGCTCCCGAGGACAGCGTTATATTGAGGTAGAGGTGTACTCAGTCACCTCCCCATTCAGCTACTACTTCTTCATCTCCTCATTGATGCCAAAAAAATGATCAAGACCAAAGTAAAACATGGATTTTGTAATACATAACCTTGGGGTTATAATTAATTATGTTATATCATGTCTGTTACCTAACTGTGCATATCTTTTGCAGATGGATTCCAGTAATTTCTGGCTGGATGCTGATATCTTAACCAGTGCCTCTTTACAACTCATAATAAACAAAGCTGCTTCTTTTTTTGCCAGTGATGGCAAATCAACTTGGAGGACTCCTTTCTTTTACAGTAAACTGTAACATTAAAAAAAATTAATAGGGTATCATGTTTTGAGCATTAACTGATAACTCAGTACTGTCTGTTGAGGGCTACAATTTAACTTTGTGAGGGCTGGGTGTTTGACTTGCCTGGGTTAAAGTATAATTTTAAAAAGTTGATTTTTAAACATTTTCTTGAATATGTATGTGATGGGGTGTCCACCCCATGCAGGAGTGGAAGGGGTTAAGATGGCAGGCAAGCCAATTAACTCCACAGGCTGCACCTGGAGGAGAAGCCATGGAGCTTGGAATTAATTGGAAGCAGGCTCAGCTGGACAGGAATAGGTGGGGCCTGTATAAAGCCGGTTGGCTGTCAACAGAAGGAAGCTGCAGGGAAGTAGGCTGCAGTCTCTCCCTGAGTGGAGGGAGTTGGACAAACCCAGAGGGGAGTTAACCAGGAAAGTAGGTGAAGGCTCAGGGGAATAGGAATAGGAGTGCAGAGCTTGGCTGCGGACCGGAGAGCCCCTGAGCTGGAACCCAGAGTAGAGGGCAGACCTGGGTTCCCCTACCAGCCACTGGGGGCATGGCACAGGCAGGCAGAGGACAGCAGACTGCTTGGGAGTCCTGGAAAGACTGTTTTACACCTCCCCCAGAAGGGGGGAACATATATGGTGACCCAGTCAGTAGGCTGAGTCATGAAGAGGCTGTGGTTCCTGCAGTGAGAGGCGTCCACAGGGTGAGAGGACAATGGGAGAGACACTGCCGGAGGGGCAGCCTGGCTGGAGATAATCCCCAGGATGCCCAGCAGGAGGCGCCACTAGTGGTGAGTGACCCCCATGACAATATATCTACATAATTGTTCTAGGTTTGTCATGTTTTGGTACCATTGTATTCATGGAAGAAAAGGCTTTCAAACGATACCCAACTCAACCCATTTCCAATGACATTATCAACATTTCCAGTCATGGAGGACCTGGAGCTGGGAGCTCATGCGGGTGGGTGAAAGCAGTGAGACCTCCCTGCCACACTGCGGAGGGTGACCCTATTGGAATTATGATTCTGTAGATTTGTATGAGTCAAATGACACCTCTCTTACCTTTCTGTCATTTACTTGCCCACAGAATTACACAGGATAGCTCAGTGGTTTAAGCATTGGCCTGCTAAACCCAGGGTTGTGAGTTCAATCCTTGAGGGGGCCACTTGGGGATCTGGGGCAAAATCAGTACTTGGTCCTGCTAGTGAAGGCAGCGGGCTGGACTCGATGACCTGCAAGGTCCCTTCCAGTTCTAGGAGATAGGTATATCTCCATTAATTATATATTTTATTATTACTATCAGTCGGAAGATGGCATCTCCACATACAAATTCAAAGAGAAGAGTGCCACCTACTGAATCACAAGAATGCTTTCTTTCCTGAGGTATGTAACTTCCCGTTCTAGTTCCAACCTGACTTAGCTCTGCTTACCCTGTGAGACCCAATGGCACCACAACACAAGATGGGGTCAGTGTGAGAAACAAGAAATTCACTGCTTTATTCTCATGAGAACCTCTTGGTTAACAATATAAAATTAAAGAACAAAAACCAAGCCAACTAACTACAACTCATTCAAGAGAGGTATAAGATGAACCTATATTTAATCTCACACTTAACTGAAATTTACTATATTGTAATATCTGAAAGCTTAACATTTATTGTTCTAAATGCCCAAGTGGATCAAATTGGAAACAATGACTTGGTATCAAACTACAAGTAAGTACTCCTGGTCTGCCAAATCTAATGACCTTACACTAACGTGCAACTAAGATCATAAAATTTTATTTTATCCTGTATTTTGGCCACAAACATTCTTCATTAGCAAAGGCTTGGAAATAAAAATGTGGTTGTAAAACCTTGGAATGAAACATGAAATTTAAGTCTAAAAAACACAAGCAAATTCAGTTAATACAGTTGCATAGGATGCCAGTATTTCTGATTACCAAATCCTATGTAATATATTATCAATTAATAGCCAAACATTCAGATATGAGAGTTGGAGGAAACAAAGAACAGCATTATCCACAGAAATTTGGATTTCATTGCGTATCAGTCAGAAATGGGATAAGCGTTAAGTATGCAGCTGAAATGTACTTCAGAATCATTTCAGTGGTGTGTTTTTCAGAGAACAGGAGGAAAGAGCGTTGTTCCCATGAAAAGGACTCTCTGTTTTAGCTTTTGTAAAGAGAGATCATTCATATCAACAACTTCATAGTTATTGACCAGCTGTGCGAGTCATAGAAATGAATGAAACTATGAAACCAGCTATGGTAGTTCACCTAGTACATGCTGATATCAGCACCGGATGCCCTATTGGATAATTGGAAGGGATGGCAAAATCCTGCAATGAGATACAGGTAAGCCACTGACAAGTTGCACATCTGTATCTGAGATATTTGGACAAGAATTTACATAACATATGTGGAGAAATGGGTCTGAAATACAGCTATTTCAACAAAACCTTCTTATTTGAAATATGACCTGCTTTCCGTCCAGTTATATCTGTGTTCTACAGGGCCAAACTGTTGTCTCACAGTTAAGTGTGGGAATGATGATTCTGTGAACCATGGAAAGTAAATAGCTTAGATCCTTCCTTTTAAGTGAGTAGCTTTTTAACTGAGCAAGTGGAACTAAGAGCCCTTTCAAGGGTCTCCCTAACAAGAGTAATTGTTTAAGGGACTCAGTGTTCTTTTAAATTTAAGTAATGGAAACACACTGCCATGGTGGCTGGTGTTTTTGAAATGTACATAAAAATAGCTGAGAAAGGGGGGAGGGGAATCATGACACATATTCCTTTTGTTTCCAAATTTCATAGATTTTTTTTTAAAATGTTAAATTTCAACCAGCTCCGGAATTGGTTGAAAAACAGGAGGAAAATATCCTGAAAATCTCATTGACACTTTTTTTCAGAATTCTTTTTAATTTTTTAATTTTTGAAATGTCATCCAAATTTCAACCAGCTTTAATTAAAATGTATTTAGCAACGTGAAAGAATGAAACAGGTCACTGAAAGCATTATGTATAATAAATAAGGAACACTACATCATTTCAAGTTTCCTTCACTTCTGTGTTGTACTTGTGCAGGCTGGTGATGAACCCACTCTGCTCCTAATAAAGTACTAACACTCGGAAGACGTCCAAATCTACCTTCTTCCTGGGATTTGGTTTTATTGGTAACTTCAGTAACAAAACATAAGATTTCTCTCCATGCTTTTCTAGCATAGAATTTTCCCTTGTAGGACCTCTCTGCCTCTGGCCCTCATTCCCTCTCTCTCAGAGAAAGAGAAAGACACAAACTCTTTAAACATCCCGTCTCTCTGTAATAGGACACATGTGATGTAACCTGAGCGTCATTCAGCAAAGATACCTCTGGACCTCTATGGAGGGTTCAAGCATCTGATGTTGGAGAGTCTCAAAAGAAAAACCCTAAGTCCTAAGCTCATTGTCCTAGAATCTGTCACACACATTTTAGGGGACGTCTCTGTAGCACATTAAAAAAAGCCAATGTTTCACATTCTGGTCTTTGAAGAATGAGATTTGTTTATTAAGCTTCAGGTATTGCCTGTTCAATCTGGGAACAAACTTGTGTGATCTTTTTTCTAATCATGTCTAGCTATTTGGTTGTACCATGTTCATCTCTGCGTGTGCCTTTTATAGGTATTCCCATGGCTATGTATCAGGGCTGTTCTCCCTCCGCCCCCCTCAAAAATGGGATTTTATTGAATATGATTTTTATCACACAGAAAAAAAGCTTTTCTGACATTTTTCATTTAAAAAAATTAAACAAAAAAAATTCAGAAAAACATTTTGGAACTTCAAAATAAAAAAAATGTTTTGGAAATAGTGGGAAAAATGCTACTATCTATCAGGTTATGGGGATTTTTTGGCTGGTTTTTTGTTTGTTTTGGGTTTTTTTAACTATTTCTGTAGGGGGGAAAGATTAAAAAGTGAAAGCCGGGGGCAGAACCTCTTTCAAACTTATTTTCTTTCTTCCCACAGGAAAAAGTAGAAAAAAGTAAGAGAGGCTTTCCCATCTCAGTTTCTTTCCTTTTTTTGTTTTGTTTTGTTTTGTTTGCGCCCTAAAGTTCACACCTCACTTCTTCCACACTTTTTCAGTGCAAAGAGGAAAAAAGTGAGAGAAAATGGTTTTTCCCTACTTTCTCTTACTTTTAAATATTTTTGGCCTTTTTTTTTACACTGGAAATGAAATTTTTCAAAATGAAATAATTTTGAACTTTCAAATTTGTTCATCCAAAAAATGAAAAGAAGATTGAAAATATTTGAAAAAAAAAACCCAATGCTGTTCATTTTCTTTCAACATTTTTGTCAAAAAAAAAAAAAAAAATTTGACCAGCTCTGTTATTACAAACATCTTGGTTTTCCCTATGGATCTCTCTCAGGGACATCATCAGGCACATATTTTCTGTGATTCTTCCTGTGAACAATGGAAATGCGTGTGTGTGTGTGGAGGGGGTGAGTGTGTAAACACAACAGCAGAATGTTGGTAGATTTACAGTACTTCTGTAATTAATTCCATGTTCCGGCATTTTACAAAGTCAACCCATTCAAGCCTGCCATAGTAGCTGTAGGTGGGCTTAGAGTTTACATTTTGTTCCTTATTTAAAATGTATTTATTAACATTTGAAAAATTCCCATTCAGTGTACGTAGTGCATTGCGACCAAAGCCAGGAGAATAAAAACACGGCCAACAAAAACTGAATAAGTAATACAGGTTCAGTTAATTCTACATCAAAGTCTTCTGTTACTTTGTAAAAGAAATCCACAATAGAAGGAAATTGTGACACATATGTAAAAAAGATGGGGGGGGGGGGAGAGAGGGAATTGGGACCTTGTAAATCTAACTTCCTTCCTATGTAAATTAACATATATTGAAATAGTATTGGGGCAGTTACATACAACAACCATCGTGTTGCAAAAAGCCACCATTACATGTAAAAAAAATGCAAGTGGGAAAAAATGGACCTAATTCTCCTCTAACTCAGGGCCGCCGAGAGCGGGTTCGGGCCCCGGTGAAAATTTTTTTTCGGGCCCGCCAGCAAGGGCGGACCGGCTAAACAGGGCCGACGAAGCCGGGGAAGCCGGGCCCCGGGCCCCCTTCCGGACCACCAGGCCCCGGTAATTTGTACCGGCTTCCCCCCCTCTCGTCGGCCCTGCTCTAACTTACACTGAATTCACACTGGTATAATGCTACAGGCTTTAAAGGAGTCACTCCTACTTCACAGGGTTTAGGTGGCATCATAATCAGTCCCTTAATCTTTTTTAGGAGGAAATTGAACGCTTATAGGGAGGCAGTTTCCTGAGCCAGGATGGGGCGCATGTCCCATGTATAAGGTTAACACAGAAGATGGCATGGAGACAAGAGAAGGAGGAGATAGTGCCTGGCATCTTTGGTGCAGGACAGCCCGGACATTGCAAGCTGTGAAGCTGCTTACAGCAAAGTTTGTTTCCATATCTATTTAGGCCAAGCATTAATCCTGGTCACTAATATTTCTCATAATCTTAGGCCGTCATTACGCATCGAGCTTCATGTAGGCGGATGCTTGCAGTCGTGTGAGGTGGTTCTCTGTGGTGGCAGGAGTCTGCATGCACAGAGTTTAGAGCAAGATCAAGGTTTAATTTTTACCTGGATTGATAATTCCCAGACTGGGGAAATGGGAAATGCAAATACTGAGGTTTAAAGTGCTTTGCAGCACTACCATAGTATGAGTAAAATCATCAAAAGTGTCTAAGTGACTTAGAAGCATAAGCCCAATTTTCAGCAGTGATTTAGGCTCTTAGGAGTCCAAGTCCCCTGGACTTCCAATGAGATTTGAAAATATTTGAAAATGTTATCCCTTTGTGGCCAAGCTGGTAAATGTATGGAATCTTTGTCTAAATGGGGGAAGCTGTTCCCTGAAAACAGGTGCTTCTGTGAAAAAAATACAGAAAGAAGGAAAGACTTTTAAAGAATTCAGAAGACAAATATTCATCCCACACCTTCATGCAGTCAACGGAGAGAAGGAAAATAATCTAATAGTACACTAAAGAGGGGCTCATCTTACTAAGAAGAAGCTGCTTTCTGTAACATGACCTTTGGGTGACCCATAATATCCCACTCTGTGGTCTCCATAATGAAATAAAAAGATAGGGAATTCTGTATAAAGCTGTGACACATCCCTGCTGGCTCAGAGACACTACATTGTGCTGATTATGCTGATGCTTCCCTCATATTGCTGTGCTTGGCACAGGATCACAATGAAAGGCTGCAGGACTGTGTTTTGCTGGCTCAGAGCCATAGCGATACTGAGCAATAGGATAGAGAAGCACTGTAAGTTGTCTTTATTCTTTTCACAGAAGAAAAGACTAGAACAATCTCTAAATTTTCCAATCCTTCCTCCCCTTCCCCCCCCCTAAAAAGTAATCATGTAATTTTCAGTAAACCAAGCATTCTGGGTAATAAAAGAATCATTGCCAGGCACCAAAATTAATAATCATCAGCAAAAGAAACATGTGCGGATAATTGCGCATGCAAAATAGGGAACTTCACTGGAAAATCGGTCATTATTGATTGGCATTTCTATAGCAATGAGCATGATATCTGAGTCCCCCCACCTAGAGCACTCATGCAAGTGAGGATGTCGCAGCACGTATGCAAATGTGGGAGGCTTTTGTGCACAGTTATGTCTGCATCTACCTATTTTGCAGCTGCAATTTCAGACCAAAATTTTGAGAACATGTTCCCTGTACATTACGCTTTCAACTTGCATTGTTTTATATTTTGTGCTATGCTACGCTGTGCTGCGTTGACTGGCGATAGAGGTTAGCTGAGACGTTTGGATCTAGATCGTGTTCTTAGACGATTCCCTTTCAGATCCATCTACAAAGAGGGATCTAAGATGAGAAGTTTGAATCTGAGTTTTGTCAAAGTTTGAGGAGGTTCAGATCTGCTGTTGCAGGTTGGGCCCACTTCCAATGTTGACCTATCGGGCTGAAAAATGGAAGAGGTTAAAAAGAGACTGCTTTTGCTGAAACACAGCAACGCTTATTCAAAAGGACAGGCATATGTTTTCTTTTCTAGTTTGAGGGCAGTTTGCATTCAGTAGGTCTATTTTCCCATCAGTTCTACTGTGATGCATAACAGATATCAGCCAACTAACAGCAGCAGTTGGGGATAACTGATTTTATTTAGTATGATTATTATTATTAAGAAACATTTATATTATAGTATTGTCCAATAAGAATCAAGTCCCCATGGTGCTGGGCATAGTCCAATCCGTTAATTAGACACTCTGTGTACTGGAGAACTTATAATGTATTTATTTAATGAAAGAATTTTCAGATCATTTGGAAGCATCATGTTATGCATGTTGCTAACGTAGGTAACTAAGTGATTATTTATTACCCTCATTTTCTGTCCCCCCTTCCCTCCTGTTGCTTTGCGTCTGTTTTGCATCTTTGCTAAAATGAGACTGTAAGCTCTTAAGAACAGATCCAGGGTTGTTTTGTGTGCTTGTATAATGCCTGCGTACAATGGGACCTCGATCCTGATCAGGGCTCTTGGATGCTACTGTAATACAAATGAATACTAATAATCTGGGAATATATGCAGGTAATACCTATTAACATTAATTATAGCTATGCATACAAATCCACGATACAGCAAGGATTAGTTAACTGGTTTATATCTGTAAAATGGTCTGAAGTTACATGTTATGTAAGTGCTAAGAATAGACCCTAAAGCCTGCCTTTTGGATGTTAGAAACAACGATTGTGGGATTTAAGCAAGGAGAAAATTTGTATTAAAAATTACTTGTGTCCTGAATGACACAGACCCCCATTCAGAAAAAGGTCAGGTCACATCAAAGAAATAATGGGAGCATTTAGGTATCCACTGAAGGATCAGAGAATTTATGTTATACAATCAATCATTATAAGGGACTTAAAACTTTCTTTAAAGGATAGTTTACTAGAGAGACAATGATCTAGCACTGTTCTCTTATCGGTTATTGCATAGAAGCAGCTGTCTTCCCAGGACCATCTTCCTTTGTAATTCTCCCCCATTTTAGCATTGCCCTGCGAAACATTTTTCCCAGCATGCCATACTGGGGCTGGCCCTTTAAATTTGGCAGAGCCAAGGCCATTTTGCAACCAGCTGCTGCTTACTGCATCTTCCTCGGATCCAACTGGCAAATATTCAACTCCTGTTATATTTTCCCCTTCTCATTGCTGCGGAGATACTGTCATCTCTATCAATGAACTTTACCATTTTCCATGAGCAATTGTTAACAGATCATTTTTTTATTCCATATTTACAGAGCCAGATCATCCTTGGATATTTATTTGCAGTTACTGCTGGCTTCAGTTAGAATTGTTACCTGATGGCAGAATGGGGCTGAGGTCCGGCACATCAGACCACAGTGAATACCCAGCTGGTAAAGTTTGTCAAGAAAGAGCAAAAATTACAGAAATGGACTAGGAGGTTTGGGTGTAGAGCATGGTTACTACAAAATGAGAGCAAAGAGAGCATCCCATTTCCACACACAAAGCATATTTGGTTGCTTATGAAGCAACTAAAAGGAAATTGCGTGTGGTCTAGGCAGACCATCTAAAGGAGACTTTATAAGCAGGCAATTGTGGCTGGTTTCAAGACCAGGAGTCAGATGGCTCTGCTTGGTCTTAGGCCTCCCGTTCATTTTTTAATAAACAAAAACCAAATGGAAATGTCCCAGTTATTAACACTGGAAAACTTGGCTACTGTGCACATGCAGTATATTTCCATCACATTTTAAAATCAATCCATAAAGCTGCTGGCCAGCGTTCCATGGATATACTGCTGGCCATGAACGCCATTCACTTATTGTGGAATATGAAACACGCACTCTCCATGCACAGTGGATGCATTTTTTTAAATGCTAACAACTGGGACATTTTCATTTGTTTTGGCTTATTAAAAAATAAACAAAGTAACAAAAGGCATCAGTGCAAAGCAGGGGACTTATTAAAAGGAGACTTTCACTTAAATAACTGAGTCCTTCTAGCTTAGCCAGTCTTTATAATATTTAACTTCTATTTGGCGTCCTCTCAGCTGTTTCAGTTTATCTTTGACTACAAGACATGAACAGTGGGTCCATGCCTGGGATAAAAGGAACAGCAGCATAGGCAGTTAAAGCCCTCAAGAACCTTAACAATATTGTTTTGCTGTTGTTGGAGACATCTCTGTGTTATAAAAGCCATATGGGAAGGACACTGCCTCCTAGTTTATACCCAAATAATCTGTTAGTCTTTAAGGTGCCACCGGACTCCTCGTTGTTTTTGTGGATACAGACTAACCCGGCTACCCCTCTGATACTGCCTCCTAGAGCTCCCTAGAGAGGAAGAGGAGTCATGCTCAGTGCTTATATCTCTTAGAGGTGTGCAGAGCGTGCGTCCCTCCACAGATGGCCAGCTCTGTTAGCCAGTGCAAGGGGGGCAACAGGCAGGGATTTAGCCCTGCCCCTTCCCCACAGCTTTTGGGATTGCAAGTGCTGCTAGCAGCACTAGGTAAGACCAGCCCATGCACTTGAGAGAGCGCACAGACAGCAAGTGTGGCCCTGTCCTATAAAGGGCCCTGTCCTATAAGGGGCACATGAGAGAAGAATGAGTCTTCTACATTCTCCAACCTTGTGCACACAGGCAGAGCCAACTGCGGTCTGGCCCTCAGACTGAATAAATCCTGCCAAGTTCAGATGCTTACCAAAGCTAAGGTAAACTCTCCCCCTCGGGTCTTGTCTACACTATCAGTGGCACGTAGGGTATGTGTAACTACATATTGCTGTGAAAAGTGGGCTACCTCCACACTGTGATTTGTAGCTACGTGTGGTAGTGAAAGGCTCTGGCAACGGGGAGCTGCTGGAGCTCTTCGCTACTGCCTCTCCCCTGCCAGAGCCTTTCCCTATTGCCAGAGCCTTTCCTAGCAGTAGCACAAGGCTACAACAGTGGAGAGACAGTGGGACACTACACTGCTAAAAATAGCAGTGCAGACAGGGAGGGCACTGCTTGGGCACCTATAGGGATGTGTAGGGTACATACCCTAAGGTTCTAGCATGTCTTTATTCTACTCACCTGAGCTGTGCCTTACTGTCTACACTGCTATTTGTACCCATGCTTGGGGGCATGCAGTGTCCTTACTCTACATGCCACCATAAGTATAGACATAACCTTAGTGTATCCTTCTTTACCTCCCATCCCTCATGATCCCCTCCCTGACCCAACCAAAACCAGATCCCTGTCCTTTTCCTTGAAATCCAACTCCCCATGGACTGGAAATAGACATCCAGATTTCCCAGGTCAGCTAGTATCCTTTGGCAAGCCACAGCGTACATGTTGTCATGCTGCAGATAACTGCAGGAAGAATTGCATGGCAAAATGAACTGAGACAGTGACCCCTTTGGACTTTTTCCTTTTGCCCCCTCCAATATTGTCATGAATGTACCATGTTCTGACAAGGTGGGGGAAGAGATTCAATGGCAATATTTAATAAAGGAGTTTACTTTAATACCCGATGAAGTGCAGACATCATCAGGATGCAAAATTGCAGTCATAGGGATTATATCAAAGACCATCGTGACCTGTAACCACAAAAGGAGCATAATAGTATAGCTGCATGGAGGACAGAAATTCCATTTTGCAAAGGTTTTTGAGATTTTGAAATTTGTGTTCATTCTGATTCAGAATAGAAGCCAAATATTTCAAAATTCTCTGTGGGAGAAACCTAAAAAAAAAAGTGTTTGGGCTGATCAAAACATTTCACTGTGATTTCCACTTTTTTATTTTATATTATAATATACAATGTAATACAACATTTAAGAAATGTAAATGAACGGTCATTTCAAAATAAACAACATTGTTGTAACTTTTGTCTTAAACAAAATTTGTGGAAAACTGACACCATTTTGTGAAGAGTTCAGTTTCGACTGAACTGCATTTTGTGACTGAAAATGGCTCAGTCCAAGATTTTCCAACCAACTCTACACAGCAGTCTTGCCTTGCAACAGGTTAGGAGAAGCAGGGACCAGTTTTAATACACCGTGCCCATACCCCATCAAATACACAAAGCGTTCTGCAGTTAATCCAAGGCCTTGAATCGCTGTACAGAAATGTCACCAGAGCCTGCTGTATTTGACTCATGCTCAGGGGAGGCCTAGGGGAGGGATATGCTGTGACTTGGTGGGGTGGGTTGTTATTTTCTTAACTCATTGTCATTGTCACAGCAGTGTTTTGTTTCTTCAGAAACGCCAATGAATTCAGTTTGAACACAAGACCTACTATTCCTTGCCCCTCTGCCCGTCCCCCTGGAAACTGTTCAGTACAAGGGCTTTGACTTACTCAGAGGAAATAACAAGAAGATGGGCTCCTTGAGAGATCAGAGTTGCATGGAAAGCTCTGCTCCTTTGTGCTATTTGTCCCCATTTTGTTCTTTTCCTTTAAGAAGATATTTTAGAAAATTTAAAAAATATGTATTTTCTTCCTTTAACACAAATTAGCTGATGCCATTTCTCCTGATACTTTTTCTTATCTCTAATAAACCACTATAGATTTGCTCAGTCCACAAAGATAGATATGGGATTTCTCAAAGTTCAGATGCATTCATATGTGGGCTTTTGTTTTGCATCCATCCCGGTAACCCAAAAGCAAAAAATATTGCTTCCAATGCTAATTATGGGCCAGATTCTGATAGCTTTACTCACAATGAATACTACTTTACTCCCTGGATAATCCCAGCCAGATTTTTAAAGATATTTAGGCACCTAAAGATATAGCTAGGCGCTCAGTAGGGTTTTCAAAAGTACTAGAACACCAAAGCCCAGTCAATTTTATATGGCAGTTAAGTGCCTAGGTGATTTTTAAATTCCCACTAGGCTCCTATCTGAATCTCGTGGTGCATACATTTCTTTAAAAATTTGTCCATAGGGAACTGCTCATAGAGTAAGGTTCTACGAAACCTTAGTATGAGAATCAGAATCTGGTCGCAACATTTCATGAGGCAGATCCTGACAGAATTATTGTGAAAGTTTGGGGAATCTGTCTAGGTTCCATGAGTTCCACTCAATTTCATGAACTCTGTTTTTGACTGTGACTTCCAGGGTAGATTCAGGACTTGTCTACATTGGCACTTTACAGCGCTGCAACTTTCTCACTCGGGGGTGTAAAAAACACCCCCCTGAGCGCTGCAAGTTTCAGCACTGTAAAGTGCCAGTGTAGACAGTGCACCAGCGCTGGTAGCTACGCCCCTTGTGGAGGTGGGTTTTTTAGAGTGCTGGGAGAGCTCTCTCCCAGTGCTGTGCCACGACTGCACAAGCCACATTAAAGTGCTGCCACAGCAGCGCTTTAACTTTGCCAGTGAAGACGTGCCCTAAATGTTCCTTTTTTATGGCCAAAGACAGACAATTTCTGAGACACTGAAACAGGACCATCAACAACTGAACAGCAGTCCCTAGAAGGACAGTAGAGGCCACCAGTCAAAGATTATTGGTTTGCTAATGACTCTTATCTCCAGTAATGACCATCTATGCCAGCAGACAATGTGTGTGGGGGGGGGGCGGGGAGACAAGGTGTTAAAAACTTCTTTTAAAAAGACATGCTCGCTCTAGGAAAGGAGGAGACCAGTACCAGGAACAGAAGAATGAGCAAGAGGAGTGGGAGTGCAGGAGGGTCCTGTCAATCTGAAGGATACTAAGATCCAAAGGGCTGTCAGGAAACTGGTGTGCAGATGTTTCTTATATTTGCCTAGTATCAGGGGGTAGCCTGTGTTAGTCTGTATCCACAAAAACAACAAGGAGGCCAGTACGAAAGCTTATGCCCAAATAAATCTGTTAGTCTTTAAGGTGCCACCAGACTCCTTGTTGTTTATATTTGCCTAGATCCTTAACTTTCTTGTGCTATGCTATGAGTAAAGTATGTGTGATTAGGAAGTTCCATTACAAAGACTGTGTGCTCCTTGCTTTAACTGTTGCATAATCCACAAAGAGAGAACCTGTAACCCAGAGTGCCCATGCACTCTGATGAGGAGGGACTTAAGATACTGGGAATGTGTGGTCAACAGAGCTTTTGGGGCCTACAGTATAATAAGGAGTCTTATTGAGCCTAACTGAGAAATAGGAAGATTTAGTTTACCTCCTGGGCTCTAATTGCAATTTCAAATGCCTCACTTTGAGATCTCAGGGAGAGGAAGAGATAGCAGGGTTTGTCACTAGCATTATCCTTTCCAGTGATTTTACTCATAAACTCAGATTTTAAGGTTAGAAGGGACCATCATGTTCATCTAGTCTGACCTCCTGCACATTGCAGGCCACAGAACCTCACCCACCCACTCCTGTAATAGACCCATAACCTCTGACTGAGTTACTGAAGTCCTCAAATCGTAGTTTAAAGACTACAAGTTACAGATAATCCACCATTTACACTAGTTTAAACCTGCAAGTGACCCATGCTGCTAAGGAAGGCGGAAAATACCCAGGGTATCTGCCAATCTGACCCCGGGGGAAAATTCCTTCCTGACCCCAGATATGGGGATCAGTTAAACCCTGAGCTTGTGGGCAAGACCCACCAGCCAGACACCTGGGAAAGAATTCTCTATAGTAACTCAGAGCCCTCCCCAGATAGTGTCCCATCACCAGCCATTGGGAATATTTGCTGCTAGCATTCTCAGATTGGCTACATGCCATGTTAGGCAGTCTCATCATACCATCCCCTCAAGCTCAGTCTTGAAGCCAGTTAAGTTTTTTGCCCCAACTGCTTCCCTTGGAAGGCTGTTTTGTCTAGAGAGGTATTCCCCAGATGCTTTCTTCTCTAGCAGAGGGATGTATTTATGATACAATATTCCAGATACATTCTGAAGCTATATTCTATCTTTGTTTGGTTTGTGACACATTTAACACATCATACAAACATTTCAGTACAGATTGCTCATAGCTTTGGGACTGCCTAATTTTACACCCTTTCTTGGAAATGAAGTAAGTAACTTCTGAAACGGGAATATGCAGAGGGAATGTAATTGTCCAAGCTGGAATTTGGCCAGGATACTGGAGTTAACCCCACATCACTTGCAAAAAGTGCCAAAAGCTCATTAATGACCATAGGTGGTCAACATTTGATTTTATATCTCATCTGGAAAACTGAATTTCCAGCAGCATAGTGTTCCCGAACACTATGATTAAGCACTGGCTCAGTGGAAGAAAGAGAGCCACTTAGTGAGTCTCCAACAGTGCTTGAAACACCCCGCTTTTCTTTAGTGGCTTTCCTTCTCATCCCAGCTGTGCTGAGCTTTTGAGTTCTTGTGAGCTCACAGCCCTATGTAATGGGACTGCATGCCACTTGCAAAGCAACTATAGGAAAATAAAGAACCACAATTCTAACCAACACCCTCTTCTTTTTTCCCCGTATCTTCTTCCCTCACCTCCTGTTAATTCATCACATAGACAATGATGCTAAATGCAAAAGAAACTCTACTTGGAACAACATTTTCTCTTTCTAACATTATCCACGAGACACTTTCTCATTAAGGACTACAAACATTTTTTTGCTCTCTTTAGCCTGCTCATTTCTTGGAGGTCTGCTCCTCCACAACTGAAGTCAATAGGAGCTTTGCCATTGGCAGAGTGCAGGATTAAGCCCCCAAAGCATGATTTAGATCTAGCATGAACTATGGCTGGTGAGTTTGGATCTTATCAAAATAAATGCAAAGCACAGTGGGCAGCTTTGTCAATTTAAAATGCAAAATTTGTGTGACCTTCAAATCCTCTGACTCTTCAATGCCACTGGCAACAGGGTAAGATATCTGTGTGCATATTCCAGAATACTTTTGTGAGAGGGATAAAAACAAAGGGCTTCTGAAAATATACTCAGTATTTTATCTTTAACAGAAATATTTACAGGACAAAACACAAAGGCTGCCTCTGAGCTTGTTCTGCAAAGCCACGTCCAAGTTAGGAAGTATATTCTTTACACAAGAAAGGCAAATTAAGAAAAATCTCCAGCTGTATTATCTTCTCTGCAACCCCAACACATGTTTTCTTAATTAATGGTAATAAGATAACAGAACTACTGTAATTATGCCTAAGCAGCATACGCTGCAGGCATTTGCTTTCAGTTAGCTAAAATGTAATCAACTGTGTAAGAATTTAGCGCTAATTGCACGCATTACATGCTGCTAATAGAAGTTGGAATAGCTTTCAAGTAAATATTGTCTTTAAACAGTACATTTTCTGCTACTTTACAAGTCAAGGCCAGCAAAGCAATTACTGGCCATTGCCCATTAACTTTTATATCTCTGAATTTAAACTCTTCTTGGATCCAAAGCCCACACAAGGATTACATCAAATTTTACAGGAGTGTGAAAGAGGTGTGGAAGGTGCTCAGATACCCCAAATGATGGAAAAACCCTGGTCAGACAGAATTGTGTGTTGCTTCGCGCTATCCACAGAGAGTTGAAAATGCTCCTTTGGTTCAATACTATCTTGGCTAAATGCAAGCATTTGGAATTTAATATTACACTGGATCACAGAAAAGTGTAAAGCCATTCAACATGTAGTGATGTGATACTTGGCAGTGCAGATGTGAACATACATCATTTTCAGTCAGGACATTCCCAACCGATCCACATACTGGCATCTAACCTGAAACGTATGGAAATAATAGCACATAGTTAATGGGTGTCTGCAGCATCTTGGTTATTGCAATCTTCCCATCGTGGAGTTTATTTCTGTGGGTAGTTTGGCAGACCTGTTATTTCAGCTAGAACCATGAAAGCCAGTAAAAAAATTAATCTACCTCCTTAGAAACAAAAGCACAAAGTAGCAGCTGGTAAGAAATACTCTCTTTTGAGAAATCCCTTCTCAGACTCAAAGAAAAAATAAGCATTTAAATCCTTAACAATTTATATTTCCATACTGGCATTCATTGTAGGGAACTGCATGGCTCAAGAGAGTAGAAAAAGGCTTTTTTCTAGGTTGCCATTTCAAATCCAACTCAGGTTGGTAGAAACTGAAAGCTATTCCCATCTGCTATGACTATACAGAGATCTCTGTGCAATGAGTTGGGTCTCAATGTGATGCACACTAGCTACATGTTTGTATTTATATAAAACCTGCACCACAGTTGATACCCTTGTTGACAGTCTCAGAGGAGAACCAAAGGACCTGACCATTATGGGGGCCACATGGTTGAAATAGAGCTCCTTGCTCCCTCCCATGCCCCACTGTGCACCTGGTTAATGGCTTGACAGCATTGCAGTCTCTGGACCAGATCCTCAACTGGTGTTAATTGTCATAGTTCTGCTGGCTTCAATAGAGCTATGACAATTGCCACAGGTTGAGGATCTGGCCATTGGTGGTTTGAAGAAACGGACCTTAAAATTCGAAGGGTTTTTAGTATTTAAATATCAGATTCTGCTTTGTTGTTGTTTTTGTTGATTTGTCTTATGTTACAACCCAGAGTTTTATTTTGGGGAAGTTCTATGACCTATGTTATGCAGGAAGTTAGATAGATGATCACTATGGTCCCATCTGGACTTGGAATCCATTAAGGTCCTCAACCAAGTTTGAACCCCTATACTTATAGGCATTGTAGAAACACAGGGGCAAACCTTGCTTCAATCAGCTCACCAACCAGATAGAAAAGACAAAATGGCGGGACAACAGACACATCCTATTATTATTATTCAGGATTTACATTGGTGTAACTGAGCAGAATTTGGCTTTCAGAAATTATCCAATGAGTGTGATTCAGTATTTACTGTTTTACAATACTATATTGACCTGTAAATATTGTTTGTTTGCAATATGGGGAAATATTTTAAAAGAAAACATCAAATGTTCCTGCTTTGTCTGTCTTATTTAGGATGAAAGAATCTTGCAGGATTCAGGGAGGGAGAACTAACTCCAGTATCCAACTGAGGTTTTTAGGCTTGGTGAACAAGTGCTTCTCTACTCCTGCTCTGAGTGGATTTGATTTCCTTTCCACTGAGGGGAGAGGGACTTATCACCTATGCTGAGCTAAACTAATAACTTTGGTTGACCTTGTCTCTACCATTTAAGATTCTAAATGCTGCAGCTGTGGATTTTCTGATCCATCTACCTTGAGGCTACACAGATAAGTTTTGTTATATCCTGTCGTCATCATCAAAACTGCAGCCAGAAACAAAATCAACCCTCGTGGGTATTAGTAGGAATGACATAGACTCATGTAGCTATTTCATGCCAAAGAAAAGCGAATATTGCTTGGAGTAGGAAGGGAGAATTGAGAGAGGCCTGGTTATCACTCAGCCTTTTACTCTTGAGAGCAGTCTCATTCCCTCCTTTTTGTTCTCTTCCAAATACTACATCGGTTTCCTTTCAGGTTTGTAACATGTTTCCACAACCAAATGGGAAATCCTGCAAAACATGTAGCAGATTCACTGATAGGTGCTGACTCCGTTGGTGTTCCGGGGCTGGCGCACCCCTGAAAAAAACAGCCACAGCTGTTAGGCGGCACTGCTGATCATCTAATCAGGGGTGCTGCCAGCTAATCGGGGACACCGCCAAACAGCTGATAGGGAGTGCTGCCAAACAGCTGTTTGGCAGCTCGGGAGGGGCTTGGGGAAGGGTGGAGAGCAGTGAGTGGCGGGCAGGCAAGGGTCTTGGGGAGGGAGTGGAGTGGAGGCAGGAAGAGGTGACACGAGGGCAGGGCCTTGGGGAGGGGCAAAGTGAGGGTGAAGCCTCAGAGGGGCAGAGTGTGGGAAGAGGCGGGACAAAGGCAGGGCCTTGGGGAAGGGGCAGAGTGGGGGCAGGGCTTCAGGGCAGAGAGGGGGTAGAGCATCCCTGGGGAAAAGTAAAAGTCAGTGCCTATGTTTTCACTCAAACAAAGGGCTTGATCTTGCAAGAGGCTGAGTGCCCTCATCTCCCAAAGGGAGGAATTCAGTACTTCTGAGTCCTGGGCCCTCACTGTCTGAAGTGTTTTAGTGTATCTCTATTCCATGCAATATAGTGTTTTGCAGCACAATGGGCTGGATATGGATTGTTTAGGCAATTTGATATAATTTTGGACCACATATTTTAAGGGGAAATCTGTGTGCAGAGGGGCTCTTCCCATGTGCATCTCCCCATTCTCCAGTCCAAACAAAGGATTGGACATGAGTAGAGATAGTGAGAGTATTCACGTTTACATTAGAAGGAATAAATTAATTTTAGTAAGTGATATAAACCATCATGCTCAAGCCAACCACTACATCACTGGGATTAGGATAAAACTTCTCCTGTGGCCCAGGTATTCCATAATTGCCCACTATGGATTTTTTTCCCCACTTTCCTCTGAATTACCTGATATGGCAGTGTTTCTCAAATTTGTGATAGCTTATCCTCCCTTCAAGGAAATGAACCAAACTTGCTCCCTTTTCATACTTGCCATGTGGTGTTAGAGGCCTATCTAAAACGAATGGTCACTCTGAGTAGAATGTGTAAGTATTCATAATATATGTCCTCTCTTTTCTTAGGGCTTGTCTATATGGTACTGGCAAAGCGCACTACAGGGATGTGATTTGTAAAACGCTCTAACGTGTAACACTCTAACTGCCCCTTGTAGACCTTGCTGGCATGATCTACCTAGTTTGCTGTTTCAAATAGAAACTATGTTACCACAACCTAGGTATCTTTTACAGTGTGCCAGCAGGGTCCACACAGGGCAGGTACAGTACAACTCATTAGTACGCTCTACTAATTGCGTGGCTTTGCCACGCTGTGTAGACAAGCCATTACACATCCTTGAGCAGTGAAATAGTCCACAATGCTGACATTTAAAATATCATCACTGAGATCTGAGTAAAGACCCATTGAGGTAAATGTTGCAGTTCTCACCTCAGAGTGATTGTTTCTGGGATTCCACCAACTCAGGCAGACACGGCTGCATCATTTACCCTTGGGTCACATTCTCAAGATTTGGCTTCGTTTTGGTTTTTGCAGCCATTGCCGCTAGACCCTCAAGGCCCTGATTTTTAAAGTTATTTAGACTATGCTGCCCTCAGTGTCACAACGCTTAACTGATTTAGGAGCCTAAATATCATTTTCAAAAGGGATTTAAGCACTCAGAAGTTGAAATCTCATTGACTGTTGATTTTAAAATATGTTTAAATATCTGGGCCTTAGGCCTGAATGCGCAAAAGGAGTTAGGCGTCGTAACGCTGAGCATCCCGATGCCTAACTTTTAGGCATCTAGAAAATCATTGTAATTCATGCAGCCTGAGTTAGGTACCTATGTGCTAAGGGGTATAGGATAGCCCGATGCAGGTTCCCTCCGTCTCTTTTGTTGAAGCTGTTGAGCTCTGGATAAAGTCACGGGATCACTTGATCCTGGGACACCCACATCCTGGGTGAGTGCTCTACTCACCAGCCTATACAGTCATTCTCATGCTTGTATTCATAATCTCTCTCTCTCTCCCTCTCCTTCTCTCTCTCTCTCCTCACCTCGCCGCCAAGACTGTCTAATCTCCTTTGAGCACTCCTATCGAATCAGACCCCTCGCTAGAGTTACCAAATGTCCAGATTTTATAGGGACAGTTCTGATATTCGGGAATTTATCGTATATAGGTGTCTATTATGCCTCACCCACTGTCCCGATTTTTCACATTTGTTATCTGGTCACCCTACCCCATGTACGACTTAGGTAGCCAAATGCCTATCTGTCCCTGGTGTGTGATTTGCTCTGGGGCTTAGGCAGGAGATAAGCTCCTGGATGCCTGGAGAGAGACAACAGTGTGCAAGTTCAGAGGCAGAAACATAGGTGCCTAGGGAACTTTAAGTGCAAAAACTTAGGCACCAAGTAAGTTTGGCCACCTACAACATTCAGTGGGAATTTTGTGTCTCACAGTGGTATTGAAACTGTGACTTGTGCACCTAAAATAGTGACCTAGTTTCCTGATTCCTTTTGTGCATTCAGGCCTTACTCTTTTTTAAATTAAAAGTTAGATTCTGGAGAACAAATGAGAAGCCTGCCTATGTTCCTCTAGAAAAACCATCACACCCCATAGGGGTATCCTCATAGTTTGCAAAACACTGTAGTATGAAGATAAGATACTGGATCCAATGGACCACTGATTTACTGTAGAATATAAATTCCTATTGTCTATTTTCCTTCCCATCACCTTTTCAAATGGGTATTTGCCCTGACAATGTCCCATTCTTTACAGAGAGACCTCAGACATTTTTCTTTCATCTCTGAGCTATTTGGGAGAGCATATTTCTCCTACCCCCACACATTAGAAGGTCACTCAGTAATCAGAACTTCTGCTAAAAAGACAGTTTTCTTTGGATGACATTTGGGTTTTGAAATTATGGCTTTTATGGCACCCAATGTGGCTGTTATCTATCCTCAGTCCCTCTCCTCCCCCCCCTCCGCTCTGCTCTCCCTCCTTCTTCTCCTTGCCCCGGCTAATATTCAGTCTCTAAAGTTTAATTAAAACCTTATTTGTTTCCTCTGCTGGATCTGACTTCTGCTAATCATGGTCTGAATCTTACTTTGATTCTTCATACCCAGTAAAAATATTATTAGATAGCTCTCAGTTGAGTGGTATTTCAAAATTGAATTGTTTAGTGTTCTGTTTTGCAACAAAAACACATACAAATGTATCATAGAAAGCAAACAGTGCTTGTGAAAAAAATACATTACATTACATGAAAACCAAATTTTCTCTCAAAAATA
Source organism: Emys orbicularis (assembly GCF_028017835.1). NCBI lineage: Eukaryota > Metazoa > Chordata > Testudines > Emydidae > Emys > Emys orbicularis. Next base: position 25,386,550 of record NC_088685.1, on the reverse strand, counting down.
TTTAGATGGAAAATGTTTGACCAGCCCCACTGATGTGTCCCAAATTTCAGATCTAGCATATTCCCAGTTTGCACACCAAAAAAGAAATATGCCCTATAGTTTTTACTCCTCTATAACAAAGAATTAATCCCATAAAATAACATTGTCCGTATAAAATAATAAAAGGTCTGAAAGGAAAAGTGCAAAATTCACTAATACTTATATTAACTCAAAATTCTTCAAGGAATTTTCCTTTATAAAAGAAAAAAGTAAGATTCTCAGAATTTCTGGTTCAAAGCTTAGGGTATGTCTACATTGCAAAAAAGGTGTGTTCATAACTTGGGTTAGCTAATTTAGGTTAAAATAGAAGTTAAAACAAGTCAACTCAGCTTTTAAGTTAAGTTAGCAAGTCAAGTTAAAGTCTATAAGAGAGTGTGGAGTTGAACTCAACCTGCTAACCTGAGTTGCCGTATCTTCACTGCTATTTTAACCCAAGTTAAGAACATACCTTTTTTTTTATTTTATTTTTTTTCTTGCAGTGTAGCTATCCCTCAGTGTAGCTCAGAGACTGATAGATTTTAAGGCCAGAAGGTACCATCGTGATCATCTAGTCTGACCTCCTTCATATCTCACACCAAAAACCTCACCCATCCCCTCCTGTAATAGACCCATAACCTCTGGGTGAGTTACTGAAGCCCTCAAATAATGAATTAAAGACTCCACGTTACAAAGAACCCAGCATTTACTCTAGTTTTAAACCAGCAAGTGACCTGTGCCCCATGCTGAAGAAGAAGGCAAAAAAAAAATACAACCCCTCCCCCCCCCCCCAGGCTCTCTGCCAATCTGATCTGGGAGAAAATTCCTTCCTGATCCCAAATATGGCGATCAGTTAGATCCCCCAAGTCTGTCGGCAACAGCCACCAGTCAGAGACCTGGGAAAGAATTCGCTGTAGTTACTTAGAGCCCTCCCCATCTAGTATCCCATCTCTGGCCATTGCAGATATTTGCTATTAACAGTCACAGATGGGCTACCTGCCATTGTAGGCAGTCCCCTCATATCATCACCTCCATAAAAGTATCAAGCTCAGTCTTGAAACCAGTTAGGGTTTTTGCTGCCACTGCTCCCTTTGGAAGGCTGTTCCAGAACTTCACTTCTCTGATGGTTAGAAACCTTCATCTAATTTCAAGTCTAAACTTGTTGATGGCCAGTTTATATCCTCTTGTTCTTGTGCCAACTTTGGCCATTAACTTAAATAACTCTTCTCTCTCCCTGATGTTTATCCCTCTGATGTATTTATAGAGTACAATCCTATCTCCCCTCAGCCTTTGTTTGGATAGGCTAAACAAGCCACATTTCTATATTATATTAGAATTAGAATTAATTAGAAAAGATACAGAGAGGGCAACAAAAATGATTAGGAGCACGGAACAACTTCCATATGACCTTGTCTGTTGCTTCCAAGGACTGCTTTAGCCTTTTTCACTGCTGCATCACATTGGTGACTTGTAGTTATCCTGTGATTGACCAGTACATCCATGTCTTTCTCTTCTTCCGTTGCTTCCAACTGATAAGTCCTCATCTTATAGCAAAAATTCTTGTTGTTAGTCCCGATGTGCATGACCTTGCACTTTGCACTATTAAATTTCATCCCATTTTTATTACTCCAGTTTTCAAGGTCATCCAAATCTTCTTGTATGATATAATGGTCCTCCTCCGTATTGGCAATACCTCCCAACTTTGTGTCATCTGCAAATTTTATTAGCACACTACCACTTTTTGTGCCAAGGTAGTTAATGAAAATGTTAAATAACATTGGTTCCAAGATTGATCTCTGAGGAAGTCCACTAGTAACCGCCCTGCAGCCTGACAGTTCGCCTTTCAATATGACCCCTTCTAGTCTCCCCTTTAATGAGTTTCTTATCCTTCTGTCAATTCTCATATTATTCTTCATCTTCTCCAATTTAACAAATAATTTCCCATGTAGAACTGCATCAAATGCCTTACTCAAATCCAGGTAGATTAGATCTACTGCATTTCATTTGTCTAGAAAATTGGTTATCGTCTCAAAGAAAGAGATCAGGTCGATCTGGCACAATCTTCCTTTTGTAAAACCCTATTGTATTTTAGCCCAATAACCATTTACCACTAGGTCCTTCATTACTTTCTCTTTCAAAATTTGTTCCATCACCTTGCATACAACAGAGGTCAAACTAGCAGGCCTGTAGCTTCCTAGATCACTTTTTTTTCCTTTCTCAAAAATAGGTTTATATTATGAATTGTCCAGTCAGATCCCCAGGTTTACAGATTCATTAAAAATCCTTGCTATTGGGCTTGCAGTTTCTTGTGCCAGTGCTTTAATAATCTTGGATGGGGATTATCCGGAACTCCTGATTTGGGCCATTAAGATGTTTGAATTTGACTTCCACCTCAGATGTGGTAATTTCTATTTCCATATCCTCATTCCCATTAGCCACCCTGCCACTACCCGTAAACTCCTCATTACCCTTATTAAAAACTGAGAGAATGTATTAATTTAGGTGTTGGGTCATGCCTAGATTATCTTTAATCTCCACCCCATCCTCAATGCTTAGAGGTCCCATTTCTTTTTTCCTTGTTTCCTTTTTTTATATGGCTAAAAACCCTTTTACTATTGGTTATAATTTCCTTGGCAAGGTCCAACTCAGCTTGGCTTTTGGCAGTTTTCACTTGTTCACTACACTTTCTGATCTTCAAGATGTATCATTCCTTTCCGATCCATCCCATCTTCCATTCCTTGTAGGCTTTCTGTTTTCTCTTAATAACCTGTTTGAGATGCTTGTTCCTCCAGTTTGGTCTGCAACCCTTCCCTATGATTTTTTCCCCTTGCTTGGAATGCAGGCTTCAGATAGATTCCGCAACTTTGACTTAAAGCAATTCCAAGCCTCCTCCACATTCAGATCTTTGCGTTCTTCGGTCCAGTCTACTTCCCTAACTACTTCCCTTAATTTTTTAAAGTTTGACTTTTTGAAATCAAGGACCCTAGTTGTCAACCTATTTTTGTTTATCCCTCCATTTAGTTTGAACTGAATTATCTCATGATCACTCAAACCAAGGTTGTCTTCTACAACCAGCTCTTCTTTGAGGTCCTTGCTACTTACCAATACTAAATCTAAAATGGCATCACCTCTTGTTGGTTCAATGACAATTTAGTGAAGAAATCTGTCAGCTATCACAGCCAGGAATATCTGGGTCCTACCATTATTAGTAGTACCTGTCCTCAAATGTATATCTGGGAAAGTAACGTTTCCCATAATCACACAATTCCCAGTAGTATTTATTTAAATATTAAAAATATTAAAAACATCTCTATCCATGTCCAGATTGGATCCTTGGGGTCTGTAGCATACCCCAAGCACTAGCCCGATGAAGCCTCCGTTGCCTTTCTTCCCCAACTTCTTTCCAACTTAGCCAACCTGTTCCTCAGCTCTATTTGTCTTTTGATAGCTGGACTTTTCCTCTGCTTTGTTCTTGTAGTCACATGCTTCCACTGACCACTTTCCTCATCCAGCAATCTACCCTCATGGTTCTCCAGTCCAGCTTGCATCTGCAAGCCTTGAGTTTTCCCTTCAACCTCCTCTCACCTTCCCTCCATCATCTGCTCAAATCCCTTTCGAAACTCAACCATAGTTTTTACCTGCATCTCCAAACCTTGGATCTTCTCTTCCATCATATCTATCAGGTGGCACTTCATACAAACAAAACACCTTTCAAGTACCCGCTCCAGGACTATGTACATTCTGCAGCTTCCCCATCCTGTCATTTTTATTGTCTCTTTCATTCCTTGGCTCACCACCACTGCTGCCTCTCTACCTGTCATAACCTTCCCTCCTAAGTTCCTGTCAAGGAAACACACACACACACACACACACACACACACACACACACACACACACACACACACACACACACACACACACACAAACAGAATACCACACACTCCGTTCCCCAATCTCCCCTTACAAATTCCCCCGATTTCAGCTCTGAATGCTGTCTCCTGTGCCACTAGCTGGCCACGTGACTGCTTTTATAGGCCTGCAGATTTGTGAAGCCCCACCCTCTATTCAGGGAAGCCCCACCCCCTAAACAGGGCTTCTGTATGATCAAAGGCTCTGCTTCAGCCACTGCAAACTCAAAATAAACAGAAAATAAACCAGCAAGGAAAAGCAAACAAAGAAATGCTCTCAAGAATTCACTCACTGCTCCTAAGGAACAGGGGCTTGTGTCGCTTCTCCTCCAACAGATCTCCACTCAAATGCCCCTGTTTTCAGCTCTGTTTGCTGGCTCCTGTATATTACCTGGTGGCCCCCTGAGATTAGGCCACCATTGTACTAACATGTAGTAAGAGACAATCACTGCCCTGAAGAGCTTGAGATCTAAACAGGCAATGGAAGCATTATCGCCCCATTTTACAGTGATTAAGTAACTTGCCCAAGGTCACAAGGGAAATCTGTGGCATAGTCAGAAATTGAATCCAAGTCTCCTGAGACTTAGTCCACTGCTTTAACAACCAGACCACCCACAACCAATGTTAGCTAGTCTTCGGTTAGGGGAGTGTCACTCATAGCCTTCCAGTATCTTCAGAGGAAGGATCAATGCCGAATTTCACAAGTTCGAAGATGGCCCCTATGGATCTTGTTGAACTCAGCAAGGTTACTGTTTGGGATTTCTTTAATCCTTTTGAGGTCATTTTTTAAGTTCAGTGTACCATCTCTGTATTCACACAGCCTAATCATGAACTTTTAAAAACTGGGACATAAGCCTAGGGAATTCACCCATGCCTTACCTGGGGTAATGACTGACTTTTGGCATTGTTCCAAGCAATACAGGACTTTTATTCACACTAATGTAATGCTTGCATATGAGCCAAAAGATTTTTTTTTCTTTTTGGCCTGTCTCTATTTACCTTATGGCTTAGGCATTCTTAAAATGTATTTATGTTGATGACCTAGCACAAAGTAGAGTATTAGTGCTTTCCGAGCAGTGAAAACAAGCAAGCTAAGCAAAACCACTTTTGATTTTTTTCTTGCTTTGCATTGTAGGTTCATGGCTCCTTCAACATTGTGCAGTCAGCAATTTTTACTAGCCTATATCATTTTTATAGATCATGAACAGTAGAGGCCTAAATGTTGACCCCTGTCGTGCCCCAGTAAATCTCGTTTTCCACAATCTAACATAGCTACTCCGTTTTTTGTTTTTCCATCAGCTCTTTATCCACTCTCGTGTACTTCGCTAGATCCTGGCAACTTTTAGCTTAAACAGAGACCAGTAGTATGGAACTTTGTCAAAATTGTTCTGAAGATCCAAATAAATTATGTTGTGTTTTATCAGCTTTGTCTGCAATGTCCTGAAGCATCCTGTTAGCCAAGACCTTCCCTTTTTAAATCATTCTTGTTATCTCTTGTTAGTTTAGCACTATGTATTTACTTTTATAACATGTCCTTTACTGTATTCTATATTAAATACCAAACTAATGGTACTGCAGTTCCTTGGAAATACCCTTTTCAACTTTGAGCAAAGCTGTATTGTATTACTTACTTATTTGGAGCTCTTAGCTAAATTGAGCAAGTTTTCCAGGGTAATACCGACTTTCTTCATAAATTCTACCACTAGTTTCTTTCAGAATTCTATTTAAGGGTACGTCTATACTTACCTCCGGGTCCAGCGGTAAGCAATCGATCTTCTGGGATCGATTTATCGTGTCTTGTCTAGACGCAATAAATCAATCCTGGATCGATCCCAGAAGTGCTCGCCGTCGACGCCGGTACTCCTGCTCTGCGAGAAGAGTACGCGCAGTCGACGGGGGAGCCTGCCTGCAGCGTCTGGACCCGCGGTAAGTTCGAACTAAGGTACTTCGACTTCAGCTACGTTATTCACGTAGCTGAAGTTGCGTATCTTAGTTCGAAGTGGGGGGTTAGTGTGGACCAGCCCTAAGTGTCCTCCGGTCTTCTAGACTTCCACTGGTGCTCCAGAAGGTGTGAACAATCTCATGTTTACAGATTCAAATTGGCCATTATGATGCCAATAATTTAGTGTTACTTTAACTCACAACCTTAACAGCAGAAGTTTATAAAAATGTTTGCAACAAAGTCCATTTGCTTGATAGGTAGCCATAATTTTTCCAGTTGTTTATTCTTGTCTGTATAATGACAACAATTATCATCAACTATAGCAGGTGTAAATAGCAGCTTCTATAGTAACAGTTAAATTGAAACTTCCATTCTGATATCTCTAATACTTCTTTTTGATCGCTCTTTACTTTCTCAAACACATTCCTTTAAGGCTAAAATTTTCTTTGCTTCTTCTTAACGAACAAGAATTGTTCAAAAATATTTGAGTAATATCAGTTGGGTGATATTTTAAATTGGTGGTCAGATAATTCAAAATTAGCTGAAGGTAAAAACTTCACATTTGGATTGTTTTGTAAATCTCAGAGACTTCAAATCAAACCTAATTTGAAAAATATTTGATTAATTAGTCGGATAATTACATTATAAACATTTAAAGTTTGGAGTTTTACAAATGCAAATCACAAATTTTCTATTCTTAAAAAAAATGCATTTCCAGAACTCGTATGTTAAGAACTAGCTTATTTTTAATGTTTTAACTTTAAAACTAGATTTTTGTGTGCAAGCAATAAAATTATGAAGTTTAAACATGATTCTCTTCTCACTTGCATTAATTTTACTCTACCTTTATCCCATTGACTTAAGTAATTACTCTTGATTTAGGCTCTGACTCAGGAAAACACTGAAGCACATGCTTAACTTTAAGCACATTCTTAAATCCCATTGATTTCCAAATTGCAAAGTTAAGCATGTATGTTAAGTGCATTGCTGAATCAGGACCTTGCCCTGGTGTAAGTTTACAGGATGTCATTCTCGTGATCTTTGAATCAAGCCTTGTTTACACTAAAGAAATTTACCATGCTACAGTGTGCTTACCCGAGAGTGATAGTAAAATGTTATTATCAGCCATGCTATGGAGACTATGAATTTTCAGAGTTTAATATCATTTGAATGTTAGTGTGGGCAAAGGAGCTAATGTAAACAGTACATTACTCCTCTCACTATGGAGGGGAAGGGGTTGGGAACAGAGTTATAAGCGCTGCATCTTCAACAGTTGCCTCAGCCAGTGGGACCTCCTATAGTTCTCCAGCTGAGTGTCCCTTCTCTGCTCCTTCCCTGCCATGTTCCTTCCTCCATACCTCCTCCTCAAAAATATACAGGCTCTTTTGGTCACCAGTTCTGGTGCATATTCTCAGCCAATGAACCATCTGTAGATCACTGGTTGCACAGCCTGGTCTGATTAACTACATGTGGTTCATCAAATCAGTACTCTGTCAGCAACTGCATGTGGCTGTCAAGGGAAACCAAACTAGTTGCTGCCCTCCTGATAGCCCTGTGGCAACCTGCTCTCCCATCCTTTCAGACATGGACTGCATTTAAGCCCTGAGTCATCAAAACACTTACGCATGTGCTTAATTCTGACCCTACTTAGCAAAGCACCTATATACATGCTTAAAGTTAAGGACATATTTAAGTACTTTTCTGAATCATAAATAATACCGTGTTCAATTTTTCTTTTTTTCTTTCTTCTTCTTTTTTTCTTTAAGAAATTCACTGAAATTATATGATAATAAAACACTGCTACTTTTACTGTAAAGGCTGAGAAATCTAGCACTCCAAAATCAGGTAATTCCAATAATGAGGGTTTCCCCTGTAATGTGAATTTATGCAATTACTCGATCTGTTAGTGTTCAATATTTGAATTGCCTACTCTTCTCTGTTGTTGTTTTTTGCATTCACTATACTATCTGTGGTAATATGAATCCTGTGACTGTAAGATATGAGTGCCGCATAATGTTTAATGTACTATTATCACTATTTTACACATAGGGAACAAAGGCACAGAAAGAATAAGTGATTTGTCCAAGATCACATAGGAAATCTGTAGTAAAGAAGGGAATTGAACTTAGAGTTGCCAATCCTAGGCTAATGGCTTAACCACTGAACCATCCTTCCTCCCTGGAACCTGCATTACAGTACCATATACAGCCAAGTAAATCCTATGGCATTATGAAACTAACATGGCATTTATAAGATGTGTTCGCTTTGAAAGAAAACAGCAATAGCTTTCATGGTTAAAATTAAAATATCATTACTGCTTAAAATTCCTGATCAAATCACTCTGTTGTTGAACATATTACTGTATTTCATGGCATGGGTCAGCATGACTCAGACTTTTAAGGGGAAAATTCTTGAGGCTAGTGGCTGAACTTCTGGCCTTTTGCTAGCTGACACTGAGGTCTTAACTGCTATTTAAATGTTAGTATCAGAACCACTATCCAAAAAAATAAAGTACTCAAGACAAGAGTGGGAAAAAAATAAAAGAAAACTGACTCAGTTCTCTAATCCCATATGGCCAATTGCTGTAACATTTTATTTTGGCTTTTTTGTATGTGTGTGAGAAAGTGTAATAAGCCTGCACTGATCTATGGACTTTATTCTTTGGGGAAATATGAGTCACAGATGCATACTTTAGAGACACTCTTAAAAATATTATCTCTCAAGTGTTGTGTGAAGCTTTACAGCCTTCTTCCTGAAAATCTTCCACGTTACTGTTAGAACCAACTTCAAAATATTTATATCTAAATAGCTGATGGCATCTGTCAATAAAAATTCAATCTGCTCCTAAACATTTCTAAGTGCAACATTTAAAACGGCATAAACAGGAGTGAACTAGTAGCAGTCTAAAGTTGTCATCATTGACAGTTATGATTTATCTTAACTCTCCCTAGCCATTTGGCTAAAGTTTTAAGTAAACACTTTCAGTCTTCCTCATGTTCTCTTTACTGCCACCTCCCACTAATAAGAGATGTTGCCAAGAAAAGCAGCCAGACAGTTCATTTACCTCCCAAACTTGCCTGAAAGTAGCTCGCCTGGTTTAGACAAGGGTTGAAACTACTACTGCACATTTTCAACAGATGGAACAATGCTTCACAAATTATTTACATTAAAGTTATTTGCTTTCAGGATGTGTGTTTAACAAATGGTTAGTTGAATGAAATATTATGGCTCAGGCAGAGAATGCAAGCAATTTGAGCAAGCCATTTATGGTGATAGATGTAGCTGCGATCTTTAATTTTCTATAAAGCAAGGTAGCATTTTGTTCTCATTCTTCACTAGCTCATTGAATTTGACAAAGGTATAGCTTCTATTTTTTTCCCCTGTGGCATGATTCCATTAATCGCCTCTGGGGTAACAGTACCCTCCTCTGATAAGAGCTCATCTCCTCTAGGGGTCTTAAAGTGCTCTACAAATGCTAAATAAACACGCCAGACCATGTGATGAAGTCAGATTATTCCTGTGTTACAAACGAAGAAATCAAGGCACAGAGAGGTCGAGTGAGTTGACCAAAGCTAGTTAATAGTAGAGCCAGGAATAAATGCAAGAAACCCAACATCTCCTCTCATATTTTATCTATTAGACTATACTGTTTATGTATTTTCCATAGTTAAAAAAGCATTTTAAGGTACTGTTACTATTTACAGCTCTCATCACCAAAGAATAGTCATAAAAATTCAGAATCTTTAAACAGAGTGAATTATGCTGGCATTGGAGCTGCCAGTTTTTCTTTTCCAATAGTCATGATATCCACTGCAGAGCAAAATCCACATGGCTCTCTCTCTACGGTTAGCATGGATTGGATGGTAGATGATTGCTCCCTGACACCACATTTGTTTGAAACACTTCTGAAAATACCTGAACTCAACACTCAACATATCCTTGGCTAAGTGGTAGGTAAAGTGACCTATCACCAGAAAACACATAGTAAGTTCAATAAGAGAGATGTGCATTTGAGGCTGTATTTTGAAATATTGTAACAAAGAAAAAAATAATCATTTTGTCCACCAGAAAAAAAGTATCCATAACTTTCTGCATATTAGTAAAATGGTAAATATTGTCTAAAGCACGGAACAAAGTGCAGAATTATACAAGGCTTATTCCAAACTCCATTCAAATCAATGGCAATTTTTCCACTGACTTCAATGGACTTGGGCTCAGGCTCACAGAGCAGAGCAAACTGGGGCAATCCTACTTTTGGATTTTAAAAATTAATATTTATTATTTTGTACAATACAAGTGCCTATATAAGAAATAATTCAGAGCATTAATTTCAAAGCCAGAATAAACAGATTGGAACAATCCTGCTGCTTTGCTTTTGTACATGCTTCCAGTTTAGGTGCATTGAAGGAGATACCAATTTAACTAATGTAATAGCCTTCTTATTTACGATGAGGTTTTTAAATAACCATCCATTGTTTGTAATATTGGGCTCAATTCTTCAAATTCTCCATGTCGCTGAGTTCCAACTAAGCCAATGGCAAAAGTCCTATTGGAGCAAGGGGAAGCCTATGTTTCATGCAACATATATAGTAATAAGGCCAAATCCAAATCCTACACTGAAGTCGCTAGAAAGACGTTGGATAAGGCCCTTAAATTGGAGCAAATAAATTATCTAATATTTTTCTTTTTCCATTTCTGCTCACAGAATGGCCACAAGCAGATCATGACTCCCTCAAATTTACTATTTGATTGCATATATTCAGCCATCACTCAGGGATTTTTTATTTTTTTTTACTCAATGGATGGATTGCAAACATCTTGTTGTGTGTATTTAAAGCTCAATATTCAAAATCCATGCTGTCTTGTTTAGTTCTGATTTGTCCAATAAGTCAGATCATATTGTTTATTTGCTCCCTAATAGGATGGAAGTACAACCCTCTGCAGCAAAGACAATGGCATGAACTGTGAAAGTTCTCGCATACAATTTTGCTTCCCGGGAGACCTCAAAATAAATGCCAAAGGTAGGTAAGAATGGCTGATGTCAGTGAATTTAAAAATGTGAGCAAATATTTGCACTCTTTAGGCCTGATTCTCTTCTCACTTACACCAGTGTAAATCAAGAGTGACTTCATGGATGTCAATGGAGATGCAATGGAGTCTATTGGGTTCCCTTGAGTCCAAGGGCTATTTCAGTCAACCTGCCTAGAGGATCCATTGAGAAGGATGGAGCCATTTCCCCTGCTTGTTGGCCATAAAAGCTGACCCTTTAAATGGCTGCACTTCCCCCTCTGCTCCAGGAGACATTGTTCCTGCCTGAAGCACAATTCTTCTTGGAACTCTTGCTGGGGTAGTGTGTGTCTGTGCCACACCTTATTGTGTAATGCTGTGGTTTAGATCACTACCGTATAAAACATTCATCCAAAGATATATTTGTTACAGAACTCAGAGTATTGTGAACAACTAAAATAATGGAAATAATGAAGTAAAAATAAACAAAGACACATTTTAAAACATGATAATTTCAGCACATTAGGAACTGTGCCCAATTATGTTCTGAATGATAAGGTGTGAATGTGAATGACAGAAACTCAAATATAAGGAATTTGTCATTTGCATTTATCTAAACTGGCTGCTGGTTAAGCTTTTGGCTCAAAGGGTCACATAATCCTGTGAGCTAAATTAGATGCCTAAATGATGGCAACTAAATATGGAGACTATCTACAGAGAAACGGTATTTTGTTTTGTTTTAAAAACATTATAAATATAGGACCAAATCCAAAGGTTCCCCAACTTCAGTGGGAATTTACCTGAGCCAGGACTGATTGTGAATTGAGTAAGTGAGGTTGGCCCATAGAGGTTGGAATTTTTAACTTATAATATCCCTTGTATTGAAAAACTTGCCACCAGTGGGCAATAATGTCTGAAGTATGGATTTTCTTTTGGATATTATTACATCCCTCCTTAGGTCATTTGTCAAACCATTGGACAATGGTTTTGTACTCCTGTATAAATCTCAATTGTGGTTAGTACACTACTGAGCACTGTATGTAATATATTACATACATGGAAAGCTAATATATCACAGTATATATGTTATGTACTATAATATTATTCTATATTGAATAGTATAAAATATGTAATAATAATTGCACCGCATACAGTATGTAATGTAATACATTACAGCTACAAAAAGATGATAGATGTTTATAGGTATATCAAAACTCTCCATTGCTAGCTAGTGAAGAATCTTGAAAGCGTAACTGGGAAATCTGTAGGCTACATTCTGTGTTTTTGATACCATGGCAAAGATTTTCAAAAATGAGTAATGATTATGGATGACTTAATTTTTCAGAAAATACTCCTCTGAAAATCTGGCCCCTTTAAGGTGTCTAAAGGTGAACACCCAAAAAATGGAGACACCCAAAATCACAAGTCACTTTTGGATGAACCTAGGTCCATAACTGTAAATATAACTTTTTTTCCTTTTTTTAATTTGTAGAGTATTTAGTACTTGACAGCATTAGTGTATTAACAGCATTAGAAACTAGATGTCTTTACTGGCAGAAAAGGTAGAGCATAGGGTGATGGACAGCGGTAGAAGTAGTGCAAAACTTCTTTGTATTGTCTTGTTGATATGCTTCAACCTTGAGATGGGAGACACCACTTTTAGGAGCAGGAGGGGAGTTCATTCTCAATTAGAGCTGGGTGAATAACTGATTTTTTTGTTTACTGACCGTTACAAAAAACTGGGGGGAAATATTGTTACACGTTGACCCAAAATAACATTTTTTTCAAATTTTTTGCTGAACCAAAAAGTAAAAAAGGAATTCATTTCAGGTTGAACTAAATGTTACATATGGTTTGGGGGCTTTTTTCAAAAATAATTAATTAAATGAAACTGAAGTATATTTTGAAATGAAAAGTCAATTTGAATCAAAATATCAAAACATTTCATTTCAAATTCATTTCATTTCAAAACAAAAAGTTTTGATTTTTTTGGATTTTTTTTATTTTGACCACAACAATTTGATGAAATCAACGTGAATTAATGAAATGCTTCCATTGGCCCAAATCTGCATTTTTGGGGTGAAAAATGTTTCACTTGGAAAACTTCATCCAATTCTAATTTCAATGTTATTCAATCCTTGACCTCCCTATGGAGACTGCCAATTGTTTAGTTGTTTTTATGATGGGATCTGTGACGTGGAGGCCTTTGAGGCCTCCTGCTACAGGTATCATGGACCTACACACTCCACCCCAGAAAAGGAGCAGTGAAGCCTGGTTCTCCAGGTCTGCCTAGAAAGGCTGCAGGGAAGCAGCCAATCAGTGCACAGCAGGCTCAGATAAAAGGAGCTACAGGGGCTGAGCAGTTGAGTTGCTGGCTGGGACTAAAAGGGTCAGGAAGGACTGGCAGACTGTGAAACTCTCCAGGCGAGGAGGCCTGGGAAACACCCTGCTCAAGCAGGGAATAGAGAACCCAAGGACGGTAACCCTAAGGTAATTGGTGAAGGTGATGGGACAGAGTGGGAAAAAGCCAAGGGAATGCAACAGCAGCAGCTACTAAAGGAAGCAGCACATGACTGCAATTTGTAGGGTCCCTACATTGGGACCTGGAGTAGTGGGTGGGCCTGGGTCTCCGCACTGGCCACTGGCAAAGTGGCCAAATCCCCAAGAAGGGGATAAGTATCATTTTGGAGCCCAAGCAAAGTGCTGAAATTTAAACAGGTCCAGGGATGGGAAGCTCTCCAGAGAGGGCCAACCATTTGTTGAACTTTGTTACACTCCCCCCGCCCCCTGGAAGGGGACTGAACTTGACGGAGTGACCTGTCTGGAGAGCTGAGGCAATAAGAACTGATAAAGGCAAGGAGTATCCAGAGAGAAAGACCTGGGGACACTGCTCTATACCAGGGCAGGCAGGGACTTAAAGCTAGCCCAGAAGGGGCTGAGGACTGAGCTCAGAGACAGGGCTAAAGACTTTAACAAGAGCACAGGGACAGGCCCTGTTGGACCTTTTATCCCGGAAGGTGTTCATCCATTTTAGACTGTGTGCCTTAGACAGAGGGCTGAGCCACTGAAGACCCACCTGACGGGGGCAACAGCTGACAGGGGGCATCACAAGCTGAGAGCGAGAGAGAGCAGGTTCACACCCAGCCGACAGGAGGCACTTATGAGAGGTGAGAGCATCCTGTCACAGGAACCCTTGCCCAGAGGAAGGAAAACATAACACTAAGATCAGATCTTCAGCTCAGCTATGCTGACTGACACTAGCAAAGGATAGGACACTTGAAGTGTTGGGGAAATGCCCATGCAACTTTGGCAGCATTTTAGCCAAAGTAGTAGAACAATGCAAAGGACTTAAAGTATCCTGTATGCTGATTGGCTGAGCAGCACCAACTACCCAAACAATGAGCTGTTTTGTAAACAAAGTCAGTAGGTGTTTTACAAAGGTAAGGCAAGCCAACCTTTGGTCCTATCTGAACGACCATGTGGAATCACGAATTCAAAGCATTTATCAATAAGAAATTTTTTTTGTCTCACATATTTTTAGTAAAAGTCATGGACAGGTCACGGGCAATTAAGAAAAATTCATGGAAGCCCATGACCTATCTGTGACTTTTACTAAAAATATGCATGACAAAATGGGGAGCTGTGGGATCCCCCCAGCTCCCGTGGCTGAGAGCTGCAGGGTCCCCCACTGCCCACTGCTTGGAGCTCCCGGGGGCCTCGCCATCTGTGGCTGCCAGGAGCTCCCAGGCGACCTGCTGCCTGCGGGGGTGGGGAGCTCTGGGGTACCCCCACTGCCCGAGGCAGCTCAGAGCTCTGGGCTACCCTGCTGCCTGCAGCGGCCAGGAGCACTGGGGCACCACCGCCACCCATGGGGGCTGGGAGCTCTGGACTACCCCCGCTGCCTGCAACAGCTTTGAGCTCTGGGGCACCCCTGCTGCCCGTGGCAGCTCTGAGCTCCAGGGCGTCCCTGCCTTCTGCAGGGGCTGGGAACTGCGTGGCACCCCCACCGCCTTCGGCGGCCAGGAGCTGCCAGTGGCCCCGCTGCCTGCAGCAGCCAGGTGCTGCCTGCAGGATCCCAGGCACCGTGGGCTCAAGTCATGGAGGTCTCTGGAAGTCATGGATTCCATGACTTCTGCAACCTCCATGACAAATTCCTAGCCTAATTTATCAACAATGTACACCCAACCAACACATTTTCTTGCAGCAATACTACATCTAAATAGTTTCTCCCTTCTCTGGATGTTTAGTAACTGTTATATGTTCATAAAAACAAACTAGAAGCATATCTGGCACTTTTATCAGTGGAGAGAATGTCTGTCTATGAGAGACTGCTGTTGAAGTGTTTGGCCACAGATCACATCTTCAAGTAAGGAGAACTGACATATGATAGCTCAATATTTTTATGCAAATTTGATAGGCCCTCATCATATTGTTTCTTGCATTCTGCAAAATGAGACACACTTGCTTGCAATAGCAGGATAATAATGAATTGATCCATTTCTTTATATCCATGGACTGAAAATCACAGAAACACAGACCGGTGAATCTGAAGCTGGATCTGAATATTGCAGCTTAAGGCCAGTTCTTACGTTTTTATATTTGACTTGCTATAACATTATAAACTGCAAGCTTTTGCAGCTTAATATGTAATTGTTATTTATATAGTGCCATAAACATGCAAAGAGGTTTAAAAAATGACCCATAAACTGTAACTAAACAGACATGGGGTGGAGATCAATTCTTAGAGTTGAGTTGCCTGAGCTTTGGGGAAGTTTGATTCAAAGTATGAAGTTAGAACGTAAGAGCCACCGGCACCAGAACCAGGGGGGGGGGGGTCAAAGGGCCATGCTCCCCTGCACTTTTTAACAAAAGAAACATATGCTCTGTGGGAAAAACATGATCACACCATTTAAGGCCAAGATGCACTATGTACTGGGAAAATTCTGTGCCACTGTGCAAGTGCAGAATTCATATCTCCTGCAGATTTCCCCCCTCCCTGCAGTGGAATAATTGATTCTGCTGGGCAATTACACCTTTCTCCCACCAAGGGATGCTGTGGTTCCGGAAGAGAGGGCACCACCCGCGGAGAGGGAAGGGGCACTTTGGCTTTGGCCCTCCCACTTCTGCAAAGGTTCCATCACCCTTGACAAGTGCATATAAATAAGTGTTTCAGACCAATGGTCTATCTACCCCACTATCCTGTCTTTTGACAGTGGCCTGTTGCAGATGATTCAGAGCAAATGAACTGAACAAGGCGATTTCAAGTGATATATTCCCTGTCGCCCAGTTAGAGGCTTAGGGACACCCATAGCATGTGGTTGCATCCCTAACCATCTTGGCTAATAGCCACTGATGGACATATCCATCATGAACTTATCTAATTCTTTTTGAATCCAGTCATACTTTTAGCCTTTACAATATCCACTGGCAGTGAGTTCCACAAGTTGACTGTGCATTCTGTGAAGAAATACTTCCTTATGTTTGTTTTAAACCTGCTGCCTATTAATTTCATCTGGTGACCCCTGCTTCTTGTGTTCTGAGAAGTGGTAAATAACACTTCTCTGTTCACTTTCTCCACACCAGTCATGATTGTATAGATCTCTATCATATCCCCCCTTAGTCGTCTCTTTACTAAGCTGAACTGTCCCAGTCCTTTTAATCTCTCCTCATACAGCAGCCACTCCATACTCCAATCATTTTTGTTGCTCTTCTCTGTACCTTTTCCAATTCTAATATATTTTTGAGACAGGACAACCAGAACTTCACACAGTATTCAAGGTGTGGGCGTACCATACACTTATATAGTGGCATTATGATATTTTCTGTGTTATTATCTATCCCTTTCCTAATGGTTCCTAACATTCTGTTAGCTCTTTTTACTGTTGCAGCACATTGAGTGGATGTTTTCAGAGAACTATCCACAGTGACTCCAATATATCTTTCTTGAGTGGTAACAGTTAATTTAGACCCCATAATTTTGGGATTATGTTTTCCAATGTGCATTACTTTGCATTTATCAACATAAAGTTTCATCTGACATTTTGTT
The DNA here is from genome assembly GCF_028017835.1 of Emys orbicularis. NCBI lineage: Eukaryota > Metazoa > Chordata > Testudines > Emydidae > Emys > Emys orbicularis. Next base: position 25,369,632 of record NC_088685.1, on the reverse strand, counting down.
GCCCAGCCACCCAGGTTTGTGAGATCCCTTTGTATCTCTTTGCAGTTAAGTCCAAAGCAGACTATCTTGAGTAATTTTGTATCATCTTGTCATAGAAATTTCTGTCCGTTCCAGCTGAGGAATAAGGAGAGACGGACACAGCTAATCAAGCAAGGAGCCCCGGGAGGGGCGATCCGTTTATTTCAATTGGGTTCGAGCTCATAAGTCAGCAAGAACAAAGAAAACACTTACACCAAAGCATTATATGCAGTTGCTTATGATAATCTATCGCTCTATGATTGGCCAAAATTTGCCATCATTACCATACATAATTAGCAAGCTACATGTATCTGCCCCTCTTATGACCCCTTATTGTTCATCTATTTGCCCCCTCCTCCTTGCTTATTTTGCAAACTAAGCGGTTAGCTATCTACAGGACGCAGGCATAGAAAGGTCCATTGTCTCCAGGTTTGGAGTTTGGCTACATTTCCTCTTGAAGGAACTTCCTGACTACCTATAGCTGACCCTGCATTTTGTCCTTCTTCTTTCTCCCATGTGTACGTGACAAATTTGCCCCCTGGCAGTTAAGTAGAATAATTTTATATCAATCTGCACACTTTGCCACCTCGCTATTTACCCTTTTTTCCAGATCACTTAAGAGTGCGTTGAACAGCATTGGGGTCCCAGTACAGATCCTTGGGGGAGCCCACTATTTATCTCTGTCCACTGTGAAAACTGACCATTTATTCCTGTCCTTTGTTTCCTGTCTTTTTTATCAGTTACTGATCCATGAGAGGACCTTCCCTCCTATCCCATTATTGCTTCCTCTGCTTAAGAGCCTTTGGTGAAGGACCTTGTCAAAGGCTTTCTGAAAGTCCAGGTACATTATATCCACTGGATCACCCTTGTCCACATGTTTGTTGACACCCTCAGAGAATTCTAATAGACTGAGACATGATTTCACTTTACAGAAGTCGTGTTGACTCTTCCATCATTTCATGTTTATCTATGTGTCTAATAATTCTGTTCTTTATTATAGTTTCAACCAATTTGCCTGGTACTGAAGTTAAGCTTACTGGCCTGTAATTGCCAGGATTGCCTCTGGACCACCCCCCCCCCCCATTTTTTAAGGCATTACATAAGCTATCCTCCAGTCATCTGTTACTGAGGCTGGTTTAAGTGAGGGGTTACATACCAGAGTTAGTAGTTCTGCAATTTTATCTTTGAGTTCCTTCAGAACTCTTGACTGAACACCATGGTCCTAGTGACTTATTGCTGTTTAATTTATCAATTTGTTCCAAAACCTCTTCTATTAGACACCTCAATCTGGGACAGTTCCTGAGATTTGTCACCTAAAACGAACAGCTCAGGTGTGGGGATCTCCTCCATAACCTGTGCAGTGAAGATTAATAGAAAGAATTAATTTAGCTTTTCTGCAACAGCTTGGCCTTGAGTGCTCCTTTAGCATCTCAGTCGTTCAGTGGTCCCAATGACTGTTTGGCAGGTTTCCTGCTTCTGATGTACTTACAAAAACTAACAGCATTTTAAAATCTTTTTCTACTGTATTTGCTCTTCAAATAGTTTTTTGGCCTGCCTGATTATACTTTGACACGTGACTTGCCAGAGTTTTTGCTCTTTTCTATTTTCCTCAGTATGATTTGTCTTCCAATTTCTAAAGGATGCTTTTTTGCCACTAACCCCCTTTTTTACTCTGTTTAGCTATGGTGGGATTTTTTTTTGGTCCTTTTACTATTTTTTAAATTTTGGGTATACATTTAATTTGGTCTTTTTAAAAAATTTCCATGCAGCTTGCAGGCATTTCACTATTGTGACTGCTCCTTTTAATTTCCGTTTAACTAATCTCCTCATTTTTGTATAGTTCCACTTTTTGACTTGGACGCATCAGACAAAGGTAACGTTAAAAACCTTTCCCTTGTCCCTGAGATACTAGACACCTGAACTAGGAATACAAGAATACAAGATAAAAGACTGGTAGATGGTTAGACTATTATGAAGAACCAACACTCTCCTGTCAAGCTGGGCCTTAAAAACCTCTAAGGATGGAGATTCCACTACCTCCCTACGTAACCCATTCCACTGCTTCACCACCCTCCTAGTGAAATAGTTTTTTCCTAATATCTAACCTAAACATCCCCCACTGCAACTTGAGACCATTGCTTCTTGTTCTGTCATCTGCCACTTCTGAGAATTGCCTAGCTCCATCCTCTTTGGAACCCCGCTTCAGGTAGTTGAAAGTTGATATCAAATCCCCCCTCACTCTTCTCTTCTGCAGACTAAATGAGCCCAGTTCCCTCAGCCTCTCCTCATAAGTCATGTGCCCCAGCACCCTAATCATTTCTGTTGCCCTCCGTTGGATTCTCTCCAGTTTCTCCACATCCTTTCTGTAGTGGGGGCCCCAAAACTGGATACAATAATCCAGTTGTGGCCTCACCTGTACCTAATAGAGGGGAATAATCACTTCCCTCGATCTGAGGGCAATGCTCCTACTAATGCAGCCCAATATGCCATTAGCCTTCTTGGCAACAAGGGCACACTGTTGACTCATATCCAGCTTCTCATACACTGTAATCCCCGGGTCCTTTTTTGAAGAACTGCTGCTTAGCCAGGCGATTCCCAGCCTGTAGCAGTCCATAGGATTCTTCCGTCCTAAGTGCAGGACTCTGCACTTCTCCTTGTTGAACATATTTCATCATATTCCTTTTGGCCCAATCCTCCAATTTGTCTAGGTCATTCTGGACCCTATCCCTACCCTCCAGTGTATCTACCTCTCCCCTGGTTTAGTGTCATCCACGAACTTGCTGCGTGTGCAATCCATCTCATCATCCAGATCATTAATGAAGATGTTGAACAAAACAGGCCCCAGGACTGACCCCTGGGGCACTCCGCTTGATACTGGCTGCCAACTAGACATCGAGCCCTTGATCACTACCTGTTGAGCCCAATGATCTAGCGAACTTTCTATCCACCTTATAGTCCATTCATCCAACTTGATGGCAAGAATACTGTGGGATACTGTATCAAAAGTTTTGCTAAAGTCAAGATATATCACGTCCACCGCTTTCCCCATATCCACAGAGCCAGTTACCTCATCACAGAAGGCAATCAGGTTGGTCAGGCATGACTTGCCCTTGGTGAATCCATGTTGACTGTTCCTGATCACCTTCCTCTCCTCCAAGTGCTTCAAAATGGATTCCTTGAGGACCTGTTCCCTGATTTTTCCAGGGACTGAGTTGAGGCTGACCGGTCTGTTGTTCCCCAGGTTCTCCTTCCCTTTTTTAAAGATGGGCACTATATTTGCCTTTTTCCAATCATCCAGGATCTCCTCTGATCTCCACGAGTTTTCAAAGATAATGGCCGATGGCTCTGCAATCACATCAGCCAACTCCCTCAACACCCTTGGATGCATTAGAATTGGACCCATGGACTTGTGCATGTCCAGCTTTTCTAAATAGTCCTTAACCTGTTCTTTCACCACTAAGGGCTGCTCACCTCTTCCCCATACTGTGCTTCCCAGTGCAGCAGTCTGGGAGCTGACCTTGTCTGTGAAGACTGAGGTGAGAAAAGCATTGAGTACTTCAGCTTTTTCCACATCCTCTGTCACTAGGTTGCCTCCCCCATTCAGTAAGTCTACACTGGACTTGTGTCGATAAAACTGTAGCGAAACCGCTGTGTCACTAAAAGGTGCATAGTGTAGACATAGCTGAGAGTGGCCATGATGAAGGACACATCTGATTTTGTGGACATTGAGTTTGCTGCTTTGCTACGTCACGTCCCAACATGTTGGTTGAGTCTTTTCCCAGCTGTAAACAGATTGGTTAACACTTGGCAAGCTGTCAAGAGCTACTTTGTTTCTCTGGGCAGTGATGAATGTCCACGGAGTTTGTGGCCTCTGTTTGCTGAGAGTGAGCATGATGAAGGAGGCCAGGAAACTAGCAGTGTTGAGATTCACCTCTATTTTCTACAGAATGTATTTAAAGTGTTCAGCAATATTGTGCTCTGCCTGGAGAACACTAGTGTGACTGCATGTGAAGTGAAAGCCATAACGAAGCTACAGCAATGAAAACACGACCAATTCTTCGGCACTAAAGTTGAGAGTGCATTCTTTGGAATGACTCCTTTGTCTTCAGAAGCCCTGGGCAAGGACTTTATTGAATTTTATTATGTTTCTTTCTGTCAAATATCTGGAGAAATGGTTTGTTTCCATTAGTGGCTACTTGTACAACATTCAGTGCTTTAATATCAGCAGAGAGAAGGAGCTGCAGTTCAGGGATCTGCCTGCAGCCATAACAATGAATCTCCAGAGTACTGGAGGAGCTCTACAATGAGCTTTATACTGTCTGAGAAATCATCAAGAACTTGGAGCCAGGGGGGAAAAAACTTTTGGGGGGACTCTGGGCTCAGGTGCTCAGCAGTAAGGGAGATGGTGCTAATCTTCCTAACATGAAGAAGCTAGTTTCATTCATGCTCAGTATACCAGTCTGCAATGCTTATACAGAGTGTGCATTTTCAATTATGAAGGGTGTGTGGACTGGCGTGAGGAACTGAAGCAGGACTGAGCTGGTGTGGTCTGAAACGCAAGTAAAAATGAATTTCAGCATGAGCTGCAAGGAGTTCTGCACTCGTTTAATCGGCGGAAAGGACGTTATGTGCATGGCCAAGACACCCAAGCAGTATGAGACTGCTGATGCTGAAAATGGAGAGCTCTGTGATGTACAGTACAAAGTTCTATTTTCATTTTTTTAAACTTGTATATGCAGCTTCCCTACCTCCCCCCCCCAGAAAAAAAATTCCCAATTTTTACCACTAACTGGTCACCCTATGTGGTTCACTCGGTCACTACAAACCCAGTTATTTATGTTTCTAATAATTGAATTCCCCCATCACTATTATCTGTCTCTTCCTAATAACTGGGGTCCTCTCCTCCGGAGGGGTATCCTCAGTGTAAGAGGGTACCATGACATCATCTAGAAGTAGAGTCCCAACTATGGGGATCATTTCCCTCCAGTCCAGTTTGATGTTCTCCTTCCCTGAGACTTTCATCCCACTCAGCAGCACAGAGGCTGTCACACTGAGAGTGGGACCACTCTAATGTGTCTGAGAAAGTCTCATTTATGTAGCTCTCTGTCTCCCTTAGCTCCCCAGTCCAGCCACTCAGGCCTCAAGAGGCCGTACTCAGTCTCTGAGCACCATGAGCTGCTTGCACCGAATGCACACAAATGCCATCTGCCCACAAGACAGGTAATCATACATGCTGCATTCAGTGCAATATATTGGAGAGCCTCCACTCTGCTGCTGGACTTCTGTCTGCATTATTTTCACTCTTGCAGCTTTTTGTTTGTTTGTTTTTATTTGGTTTGCTAGTTTTTTGGTGGGGGTGTTTGTTGGCCTAAGTTTAGACAATGTGAGGTATATCTGGCTTTCATGCTCCGTCTCTCAACTTCATCACAAAACTCCCCTGTTTGCTGCTTTTGTTCTCTAGGTGCTCTGGTTGCTTAGAAGCTGACTTTTTAAACCCCTGTTCTCCCTAAGTAGCTCTGCCCCTTTGTCAAGGGGGTTTCTTTCTGTAGTTAATACAGGAGATGGTGTTTGGAGACCAGACTACTTTCCAGCAGGTTTGCATTCTGCACAGATACATTAATTTTTGCTTGGCAAATTCCATTCTGTCAATCCTTTTAGTACCAAGTGCTGAAATGACTAGCTGACAGCACAAAGCTTTGAAATAAACAAGTATGAAATCATTAATAACCAAGCATAACAGTGTAATCTTGGCTGCCTCCTGAGGTTTCAATGTGGTGTGCACACAGGCAGCCTCCTTTGGTTTCTTCCTCTATTGACTCATATTCTGGCCAACTCAAGGGCAAGTTTGGCAGTGGCAGGACCCACATGCCAGCTCTGGAATTACATTTTCCAGCAGTTGGAAAATGAGTTAGCACATTCTCTTGGCTGGCTCTTCAGCGTGATATCTGGGCCAGGTCTAAAACAACCTGTGGGACTGTTTCATGGCCAGGCTGCTGGTGGGCTATTTTGTTCTATTTTGTTTCAACCTACCCATTGTATTATGATGGATAAAGCCCTGGGGAAAGACAAAATCTACAGAATCTTCAAACTCCTTTTTGGCTTTGAGAAAAAATAGGCACAAATAGTTGCAACGTAATACCCTTTTCTGGTATGTATTGTATCATAGACACATTTTAAACGCTATAAGGTGAAGAGCTCTCTTATAGAATTTGATAGGACTGAAACAAAAAGGGTTCTGCAGAAACATACTAATTTTCTATAGAAATTACTCTAAACCCTGTAGAATTTAATAGAGAATGAGATCCTTTCAATAAATGTCTTGAACCATCCCATTGAGTTCAGTAACAGAGAGCTATTTCTCTAGTTAGCTCGGTGGGATGCTTGTTTGTTTGTTTAAAATATTTGGAAGTTTATTAAATGTTATTAGAATTGAATAGAAAATGTATTGACTTTTCTGGCAAAGCCCAGCAGGGAAGGCACTTTAAATTATTTTTCCATTTGCGGGACACCCAACACTTTCCTACAGTCAGGGGAACTCAGATGCAAGGAAACGACTCTGAGCATTTCAGATCAAAGAGAGATTCATAAATCTGGGGAGTCACAAAAGAAAGGGGCCTGATCCCGAGCTAGAGTAAATGAGTGTAATTCCATTGAGGTCATTGGGTGAAATTCTGGCACCACTGAAGTTAATGGAGAAATTCCCATTTATTTCAATGGGGCCAGGATTTCATCTGTTGAAGCTAATTTCCTCCTGCTGAGGCTCAGATCCAAGGTATTTACTATATTATGAATAGAGTCCCTGTACCACAGAGTCTTTCAGTCTATGATGCTCAAAACATCTTCATATCTACCAGCTACTTAACTGCATATTAAGGAACAAATAAAACATATAAAAAGTATTTGAAAAGACTACAGATTCTGCATTGCCACTAGCACTTACTCTTACACCTATGATGAGAAAATTAAATGCTTAGCACTTTTCATTCTCAGAGGATTCCGAGCCATTAACACAGAAATCATAAACGAGAATAAAATTTGTGGTGATAAAAACTGCAGGATGGGAAGTGAAGGGCCAGGAGGTTTCCCTTGTGGAACATTCCCTCTTAATGTTCCCCTTAGGAGCTGCAGGAAAGGTAGGGAACCTAGCATCCAAACCACATGCAGATCCATGAGGAGAGAAACCCTGGCCCTGTGGAAGAATAGCCCTGTCATGGTGCTGCCCAGCTTCCCTCTCCCGTTCAGCTTCATTGCTGAGAGAGTACAACCCTCACAGCTTTATCATGAGTCGGCAGCATTTGGTGGTTTTCCTCCACCACAGGTACGAGAGTTGGGAGAATCTCAGTTTTCATTTAAGAAAAAAAAGTAAGTCTCTCTAGCCCATGTGATCATAGAGGAAAAACTGAAAAAGGTGACTCCGGCACAACCTAAATGCTCAAAAATCAGAAGATAAAGTAATGAATCCCAACATTTATTTAAAAAAAACCTCCTGATTTTGGGAGACCTAGCTCATGATTTTTGAATATTTGATGTTGGCAATACAGCAGGTGCCATGTTGCCTTGCTTCTGCAGTTACTCCCTCATGGAGCAGGCTAAAGGTTCAATGAATAAATTTAATGCTAGAAGAAGCAGAGTTAACTTCCATGGTGATATCTGCTGGGTTTTCTGGGAGGGGGAGACATGATGTAAAGAGCTGTCTGGCTATGCCCCAGCACTCTCTTCTCTCATCTCCTAACCATTGACCCACTACTCTATGGAGATGCTGGGTAGAGCTAATTTAAAATATAGAATTTCTGCCACGGTGGGAAACTTTAATATGTCAACATTTGTTTTTATCCCAAATCATGAAGAAAAGTCAAAATACCAAAACTTTTCACTTTTTCATGGAATGAAAAGTTCTGAAAATTTTTGATTTGGAAATGTCAAAGATTTGGGTCAGTTGGGCATCATCATCAAGGTGCTTCATGGGACTTGGGTGCCTCATGCCCCCATGTTCTGTTATAGGCCAGGCTCCCTGGCTAGAGTACATCTCCCAGGATGCACTGCCTTTTATCAACACTATTAGAAAAGATTCTTACATGAACAAGTATTTTCTGGAGAATTACGGCCATGCTCCTAAATCCTTCTCTGGCTGTGTTGCACTGCTGTATAACTAACTCACCATGGATTCCCTTGATGTAAGAGAAGTTCCAAACTTCTCAGCCTCAGCTGAAGGAACAATATTATGGCTAATTATTTCTAGCCCAGTCATGTGTAGTGACCCCAAAGAGGGATTAGGACCCTAATGTACAAGGCACAGTACAAACAACACAAAGATTGTCACTGCGACAGATAACACTGTTTAGGATTTACAAAATACACAAGAAATATATTCACTGACAAATGAGTAACAAGATAACAGCGGAGGTGGGTCAGGTGCAGTGGTAAAAGGGTGCAACTCAGGAATTTGTGATAGATGTGAGATAGGTGTATTGGAATGGACTAGTTCTGTGAGGTCTCAGTAGTTCCTGGAACTGCTAGATTTGTGGGCATCTCATCATAGGCAGGTTTTACGGGGTGATTTTGCCAATTTTGGTTAGAAGTTCTTCCGAAGCATAAGTGAGTGTCATGGGAGAAGGTGCAGAGGTGCTTGTGGGAGAAGCAGACAAAAGGATTGATTAGGGCTGCATCACTGGTGGAATAAAAGTGGGGGTCAATGATACAATAAGATAGTAGATTTGATATGGGCATATCTGAGATATGGACAAGGGTTTGTGAAGAGAATTGGGGCTGCTGCAGCCATGTGCAACATGGAGCCTCCAAGTCTTCACACAATGCACAGTCAACCTGTGGAAGTCTTTGCCGGAGGATGTTGTGAAGGCCAAGACTATAACAGGATTCATAGAAGAACTAGATAAATTAATGGTGGATAGGTCCATCAATGGCTATTAGCCAGGATGGGCAGAGATGGTGTCCCTAGCCTCTGTTTGCCAGAAGCTGGGAATGGGCGACTGTTCTGTTCATTCCCTCTAAAGCCCCTGGCATTGTCCTCTGTCAGAAGACAAATACGGGACTAGATGGACCTTTGGTCTGACCCAGTATGGCCGTTCTTATGTTCTTAATCTTATGTAAGACTTTTAAAATTGGATTCCTTTTGGTGTGCCTTAGAAGCTGACAAATGTTCGTGCGCATTGATATTTTGTAATGGATTGTTTCAGCACCAGGTGAAATCAAAAGGGTGAGAAGAATGTCTGTGGTAGATATACAGCAGTGCTGTTTATATCTGCAGCGTGCAAGCTAGATGGTCAATAGCACACAGTTCTTAGAGGATTGTTTGCCAAATCGTGATGCTCAAGTGAAAATTGACAGTAATGGCGAAGCTCTTTACAGAGTATGGTAAGCTATAAAATTTCCCACAATGGCTCTTCCAAATAGAAAACCACATGTCTAATAAAATTTAGGTTTAATTTTGGGCTTCATTGAGTTAAATTTTAATTTTACATCTTTTTTATATATATTTTGCTTCAATCCTCCCATTTGTGACTTTTTAAAAATGAAACCTTAGAGACAATTTTCATGGATGGCTGCTAGGAAAATGGCTGAATGGCATTCCCAAGTGACATGAAATCTTGGAAGTGTATTGCCTGTGACTTCAGCTACTATTGTGTTACGCTATCAGAGTAGTTTTGGGACAGATAAGACTGAAAAATGGGGAAATACTCCTCTCTAACAAGCCTCCCCTTTCTAGGATGGAGTTTCTAGACCAGATATACAGCTAACTTAAATCAGCACAAATTCATAGAGGTTAAGTCCAGAAGGGACCATTAGATAATCTAGTCTGACCTCTCGTATATCACAGGTCATTAAATGTCACAGTTACCCCTATGTTGAGCCCAATAACTTGTGTTTGATTAAAGCATATCTTCCAGAAATGCATCCGGCTGAAGACCTCAAGAGATGTAAAATCCAGCACTTCCCTGGTTAGTTTGTTCAGTGGAAGTATGCTGCTTTACACCAGCTAAGAATCCGGCCCAATGGCTTTCCATAAACAGTACAATTCCTTTTATTATCATCTCTCCCATCTTTCTGCCTCTATAAATATTGACTTCCCGGTTTATTTAAAGTGGGTTACTTAAATTCATCTGCAAGCAATTTAGAAACTCTATAATGGATTTCTTGATTTTGGTAAGAACTGAGATTCAAGAACAATTGTCTTTGAAAAAGGATAACTACATAACTGTAACCGGAAACTATCAGTGTGTTTGAGGATGTCGTACAATGCCAATAATGGATAGTAATGAGCTTCAAGAGTTTTGTAAAACCTCAAAATTAAATTAAATGTCAGTATAATAATTGGCATGGCATAAAGTCTTCCTTTGTGCTATTTTTTCATGTCATTCTTTCATCTGATTGCCACTCCTGATACTCTTCTCTTCTTCCCTGTTTCTCTGCCCCTTTTCCTTTGAATATAATCAGCGCTTTGGCAGAGTTTCCTCACATGGACTCAGTGATTCCTCTTTCTCTCCTCTGTCCCACATTTCTTTTTCTTTCCTTCTACCTAATGCTGAACAGCTCCATTGCTTCAAAAAACAAAACAGAAAAGTACCTAGAACCCAAAGAAAGGAGAAGAGCAGAAAACTCTATGAAATCTACTGTGAATCTCACTATAGAGATCTAGTTTACCTGTACATACCATATATACTAGTTATAGGTGCTAAAGAAACCACTGGCATAAAGGACTTATCACATTTCTCCTTGAAAATTGTCCATGTATTTAGCTGCAGTGACAAAAAGTAAGTTTTCATCTCTTAAATTAAATCTAGTCAGAATGCAGCAAAACCATTTGCTTAGTAATAATGCTATGCAATCGAGATATAAAACAATAGGTGGCAATATGTCCTAGCAAGCTTAATGTGTAGGATTCAATGCCATTTGCAATCTGCTATCATATCCATTATCAATACTTCCCCTCTGAGTCAGATGTAAAGCTTCAGAACACAGATTCTGTATGTCCATGGAAAGCAATGTAATCCAATTAAAACAGCATGTGTCCAGCCCCACAGATGAATGTACATGCTCTGTTGAAATCCATCGGTGTCTCATTCAAGGTGGGGCAGCCCCAAAGTTTGCAGAATGTGTGACACTCAAGAAATTTACATTCATTTATTGTAAATAAGTATTATTTTATGAATATCACCGCTCAGCTGCAGAATCACAGCATGGTTCCTGATTTGTTTACTTAAGAGAAATGTTTAATGAAAGCATTTAAATAAAAAGCAAATGTATCCCACAACTGCTCCTAGGCTACTTTCTAACTTTCATGCTTATTTCAGCTGACTGCCTCCTGGGAATGGAGAGACCAGATCAGGGCACTTAATGCTAGCAACAGCAGCATGCTATGTGCAAATCAGGAATAGCAGGGATCAACAGAACTGATTCTACACACACAGTGAGAGAAGCTCTTTCACCAAAGTATGAAGAAATGGATCTTGCCCTGCAGAACATCAGAGCTGAGTATTGAAACGTGCCCCAGTGCACTCCAAAGGAATCTGATTGCACTAGCTAGGCAGTGTGAGAGGCAGTCTGGTTCAATGGAGAGAGCACTGGTCTGGGAGTCAGGAGACATAGACCCTTTTTCTGGCTGTATCATCAATCTGCTATCTCACTGCGGGCAAGTTGCTTCACTTCTCTGTGCCTCAGCTGCCCTTCCTGTGCTTTGTCTGTTTGATCTATTTAGACTGTCAGGTCTTCAAGGCAGGGACTGTCTCTTGCTATGTGTTTGTACAGTGCCTCGTCACAATAGGGTTCTGATCTTGGTTGAGGCCTTTTTATGCAATTGGAATGCAAATTAATGACAATAATCATTCGATTGCCAGAAGAGTCTCTGGAGAAATCTGTACTGGAAGAAGTAGAGCTGCTTGGGAATTTTCCATCGGAATGAGTTTCTGAGGCTCAAAAAGAGCAAAATCAAATTTCCCACTGAGAGCATCAAAAACACCGCTCTGCCATTCCCCACCTGGAAGGCTCTTTTCAAAGTCACTTCCCCTTCGTGGGCAGAAAATTAAATTGACAAGAGCCTTCCGGGGTGCCAGAAACTGAGCACCCCAGCTCTCCAAGGGCTGAAGGGGTTTTGTCTCTTTCTCCTCGTCCTGTGAAAAATTTTGCATTTTTGAAACAAGATGGGGAACTGAAGCATAGAGAAACTAAGTCTATGTCTACACTAGCACTTTTGTTGGTATAACTTATGTTGTTCGGGGTGAAAAATCACCCCCTCCCCCAGGTGTCATAAATTACACGAACAGCAGCACCAGTGTGGACAGCGCTATGTCAGCAGGAGACGCTCTCCCACTGACATAACTACCGCTGCTTGTTGGTGGTGGTTTAATTATGTCGATGGGAGAGCTCTCTCCCATTGGCATAGAGCAGCTACAGGGGAGATCTGACAGTGGTGCAGCTGCATTAAATAACTAATAGGTATATATCCATATATTATTATCTCATAGACCTGAAAGGGACTTGAAAGGTCATCAGTCATTGGTACAGCTGTGCCGCTGTGAGGTCTCTAATGTTGACATGGCCTAAGTGACTTGTCCACAATCACCCAGGAAATCTGTGGTGAAGCAGGAAATTGCTTCTAGGTCTGCGAAGTGCTAAGCCAATGCCCTAATCATTGGAGAACATTTCCTCTCTATGGATGTGAGCTTTACCTCATAAGAACATAAAAGCTCTCATACTGGGTCAGACAATGGTCCATCTTGCCCAGTATCCTGTCTTCTGACAGCAGCTCATATCAGAGCTTCAGGGGGAGTGTGCAGAACAGAGCAATTATGAAGTGATCCTCCATCTGTCCTCCACTCCCAGCTTATCATAGTCAGAGGTTTAGGTTTGCCCCAAGCATGGAGAGGCGTCCCTGACCATCTTGGCTAATAGCCATTGATGGACCTATCCTCCATGAACTTATCCAGGTCTTTTTTGAATCCATTTATACTTTTGGCCTTCCCAACATCCCATGGCAATGAGTTCCACAGGTTCTTTGTGCATTGTGTGAAGAAGTACTTCCTCTTTTTTGATTTAAGCCTGCTGCCTATTAATTTCATCAGGTGTCCCCTGTTTTTGGCATTGTGGAAAAGGGTAAATAACACTTCTCTATTCACTTCTTTCCACACCATTCATGATTTTATAGACCTCTATCATATCCCTCCTTAGTTATCTCTTTTCTAAGATGAACAGCCCTAAACTTCTTAGTTTTTCCTCATATGGAATCCGTTCCATATCCTTGATTATCTTTGTTGCCCTTCTCTGAACCTTTTCCAATTCCACTATATCCTTTTTGAGATGGGGTGACCAGAAGTGGACACAGTATTCAAGGTATGGGTACACCATGAATTTATATAGTGGCATTATGATATTTTCTGTTTTATTTTCTATCCATTTTCTAATAGTTCCTAACATACTGTTAGCCTTTTTGACCCCTGCTGGCATTGAGTGGATGTTTTAAGAGAACTATCTTTGATGTCTCCAAGAACTCTTTCTTGGATGGTAACAACTAATTTAGAACCCATTATTGTATATGTGTAGTTGGGATTATTTTTCCAGTGTGCTTTACTTTGAATTTATCATTGAATTTCACTGGCCATTACCTAGTTTTGTGAGATCCCTCTGTAACTCCTTATACTCTTCTTTGGATTTAACTATCTTTAATAAGTTTGTACAGTCTTCAAACTTTGCCATTTCACTGTTCTCCTTCTTTTCCAGATCATTTATGAATGAATATGTTGAACAGCACAAGTCCCAGTACAGATCCTTGGAGGAACCCACTTAGACCTCCTCCACTTATTTCGATTTTCTCTCAGTTAAAATAATGATGGTGATTGAAAATTGGGGTTTTCAGAAATGCTTAGCAAGCCCTGGCCTAACTGCTTGTAGACTTCAACGGGAGCTGAATCAACACTGAGCACTTTTGAAAATCCCACCTATAAAGCCAATTTGTTGTTTGTTTCAGCCATCACAGCCATGAAAATAACAAAAGATCCCCCTCAAGCCTCTGTATTAAATTGTACCATTTTTACCATAATTCTGCCTATCACAGTTGAGTCTCAAATATTGCACATCATTTTTTATCTTAATGATAGAAAACACATCTTGGCTGTAGTGAGATTTAGGTGTCGCATCTACGTATATTCAAGTTTTTTTTCCCTTTTGTCAATGCGAGAAGTTATTGACAAAATATTTGCAAACTTAACACACGTACCCTTAGGGTCCTGCATGAATGCTGCAGCTGGGAGCATGGTTCTCAGTGCAGGTAAATAGACACTTGCTAGCTGCACTTGAGCTAGCATGCTAAAAGTAGCAGTGTAACCAAGGTAGCACAGGCAGCAGCTCAGGCTAGTACAAACTCGCCTGGACCCCCTGAGTACATACTCGGTGGCTAGCCCAAGTTGCCATCTGTGCTACACCAGATACACTACTATAGCGTGCTGGCACATATGTTTACCTGTGCTCGGGAGCATGCTCCCAGCTGCCATGTAGACATACCCATAGAAACACTGGAGAACTATAAATAGGGTAATTTGAGAGAAAATATACATACACCTTTCACTTCCCGCCGATGCTTTGAACTCGGAGACATTTTTGGAAGGACTGAGTCCCTCCAATGTCCCTCTTCAATAGAGGCATGCATATACCTTTCTAAAAATATGCTCTGGTTCAAACACAAGTTGTCGGGCTAGATGCAGGAACCACTGGGGGAAATCCCATAGCCTGTGTTATGCAGGAGGCCATACTAGATGATCTGGCCTTAAAATCATGGAAAATCTTGCAATTGACACTGTTTTTTACTGTAGTGTGGGAAACTGGAGTGATGAAAAGAACAGCAGAAGGGGTTCATTAGTGGAAATTGGTATTGCTGGTGTCCTTCCCCTGTGATTACTGGATGAAACTAAAAGTGGCTTCACAGGTGAAAAGTCTTAGTGGAAATTTCACTAGAAAATTTTCCTCTGATTCTGATAGGTTCCATTTGGCAACTACAGTAGAACCTCAGAGTTACGAACACCCCAGGAACAGAGTTTGTTCGTAACACTGAAATGTTTGTAATTCTGAACAAAACATTATAGTTCTTTCAAAAGCTTACAGCTCAATATTGACTTAATACAGATTTGAAACTTTACTATGCAGAATAAAAATGCTGCTTTTAACCATCTTCATTTAAATGAAACGAGCACAGAAACAGTTTCCTTACCTTGTAATTTTTTTTTAACTCTCCCTTTATTTTTTAGTAGTTTACGTTTAACACAGAACTGTGCTGTATTATCTTTTTTTTTTTTTTTTTTTTTTGCTTCTACTGCTGCATGATTGTGTACTTCCAGTTCTAAAGGAAGTGGGTGGTTGACTGATCAGTTCATATCTCTGGTGTTCAGAATTCTGAGGTTCTGTTGGAGGTTTTGATTGAGCTTGGGCAAAGAAATGCAACTAGTTCTTAGTGTTTGTGGATATGAGAAGGAAAAAAGAGTCTCTGAGGAAAACAGTATGAGAATAACTCAACCTTGCTTTTAAACTATGGTAAAATACAGATTATCCTTAACAATGGATAGTTTGAAATTTCAACCATTCATCTATTTAAGTTAGGAATAATTTATTGCTCAAATCCCATTGAAAAAAAATCAGTGTTGAGCACCTAATTCCCTTAGGGTCTTTTGAAAATCTCAGCCTTAATCTTTATTAAACATATTCATTTCTTGGAAAAGCTGCAGTTCAGTTTGAACAGGAAAAGGATGTTGGCCTGAGGGGATTCAAGGGGCGGGGGCAGAAGAAGGGAAATCGAAAACCAAATGCTTTTCTTTCTGGAGCTACACAAATGCTTGTTGGATATTTTAATGAACTTCATATTTGGTTTCACAGTCCAGAACCCACATTAATAACTTCAGTTACTAAATATGTAACCCCCTAAGAATTTTTTTTTTTATCATCATTGTGTGTTGTGTACTCCTGGTGTTTGTGGAGGCCCCATCACTGGCACATAAACAGCCCAACTTCTGCCAGTGTTGTTGCTTGCTGGCAGGTTGTCTTATTAATTCCTAACTTAGGAACAAGGAATTCAAACATTTTTGAATATTGAAACCGCCATCATCAGTAGAATGGGGGCGGGACACAAGAGCTCACAGGCAACTTATTAGGGCTTTCTATCCTCTGTGGGAAGGCGACGTTTTCCCTTTTCATGGTCATCCTGCTCACCCTGGGTAACGTAATTGATCTGTGCATGTGTGAGTGTGCACTATTGCCCTCTCGGCTTGCCCACACTGAAGGGGCCAGCTAGTTTTACACTTGAATGGAGTGGGAGTAGCCTATGGTTTGTTGCTTTTTGAGCTCTGTGTGTTGTGCCTGTTTACTATAACATGTGGATTCATTGCAGATTAGCACTCAACTACTGGATCCGAAAGGGAGGAGCAAGGAATGAGCATTGTCTAACTTGGAGAAGTAAATAAATTATTGGTCTTGTGTAAATGAAGGAGTGTTGGTTGTTGTCCTCCAGTGCTCATAGAGAACATTGTGGACCTGCCACTATTACCAGCTCTGAGTCTGAACCTGAACCACTGATGTCAATGGGAGTTGCTGACTTGCCTGAATAGGCTCATTTGTAGCATTCCTTTAGCTCTAGTGGTAGAGATGTGTGTTTTTGAAGCTGAAGGACAAGAGTTCAACTCTTAGTTCCTTGATAAATGTCCTTGCCCATCGCTATCCATTCTTTTCTTGTACATTTATATATTTTTTATACATGAAAAAGTTTGTTTAATACATGAACGCTTAACATTATTCTAAAAATAATTAGTTTCAAGGTGAGTTTCTATTTGCAAAGCAAAAGATAAATATTAATAGGCTTACTGAGCAGTCTGGGTGCAATGGCTTTCATATGGACATCCTGCAGTTAGGAAATCATGACATACTGCAGCTTCATTGGTTGTGACCACTTTTAAAGTTTTAGGCATTGATGTACTAGGTAGTTTGGTCTTCTAAGCTGCTTTATTTTTGCAATTTGGTAAGACGTGTTATGTTTAAAAAGACACAACCAGTTTTAAAAATCACATTTTAAAACAACAGCACATGTAGTGTTAACAGATATATATTTGGTCTAACACAGTCTGAATTTGAGCTGCAAAAGCCATTTAGCTGAAAATTTGGTTTGAGGTAGGGTTAGGGCTAAAGAACTGCTTTGGTGCTTTGATTTATTGGCTGACTAATTCATTATTTGTAGATGGTTTTGTTTGGGGTTTGTTTGTTTTGTTTTTTGCTCCTGCTAGATGATTATCATTTGCAACTGTAAGTCTAATTAAATGTAAGGGACCTAGAACTTTTTGCATATGCACTTTCTATTATTTAAATGTAAATAAATAAATATTTATCAAATCCTCAATGTATTATTGGCTTCTTGCTGTTCTGTTTGTTTACTTTTTACATGTCTCTCAGTTGGCATACTGAACATAGACTAGTCAGTTTCACGTCCTAGTTCTTCATGTTGTAATAGAGGCTGCAATATTTGGGTTACAATACTACAGAAGAATACTTCTTTTTAAAAAAAAAAATCATTTGCAATGGATTCTTTCAATTTTATAAAATTATTTCTAATTTTACATCTGATATCTGTTTACTAAACCTACATTTTTAACCTAAATCACTTGCCAGAGTTCTTTTCAGTACAGGGCCATATCCTGTTTTCCTCGTACACCTAAAACACTTTTGGAAGTTAGTGGGAGGATTGGGACTATAGAAATGAAACCACGGGGGATGTTTCGTAGCTACAAGTGGTATGTTAGCTGGCCACAAAGCTCAGCTGTTACTGGCACAAACCCAAGAGAGTTCATTAGGAAGTATATAATATTGCAGAAGTGGAAGAAGTTTTGTTTCAAACTGCTTTCAAAATGTGGTATCAGAAGATAGCCTGGACTTCAAAAACCAAAAACGAGGAGGGTTAGTCTTGTGGTTAAGTCCTAGGACTTTGAATCAAGAGATGGTAACTTCATCAAAGACTTGTGTACTAATGGACGAGTCACATAATGTCTCTATGCTCAGTTTTCCTCTATGTAACTTGAGAATAATACCTACCTCACAGGGCTAAATTCATTCATGGTTAAGTGCTGTGATGGAAGGTACTATACAAGTTCAAAATACTATCAGAGTCTCCAGAAGAAAGGATGGAATATGGGTGAAGGGTGATACCTGACATGCTGGTGACTCGTGAAAATATTTGGGCAGCAAGGTTTTACAGGAGACTTGAAATTTTTATTTATTTTGTTGAACAGAATAAAAATTTTACAGCATTTTTCTGTCTTCAGAAACAACAGTCCATTCATATTTCCCAGGCTCCAGTATTGACCATGATGTGACTTACCCGGTTGCCCCACATTTCACAACATGGACAGAGGAGCCCGGGAGATGTTAGTGTTTCAATAAAAAAAGGTTGAAAGGTTCTTGAATGAAACCTGAACTTTGCCATTGTTCCACTTTCCAAGATTCAATATTAATGATTTATGGCAACTTATGACAACGTGAGTCATTGACATTTACATGATCATATAATGCATCATAAATTACTTAGTATATAATATTAAATGCTGACATTTCTTCTTTGTTTTTCTCTTTCATTAGTTCTTATTACATTGTAGGAGCTCAGCCATGTAAATGTTGGGCTAAATCCAAATTCAAATTAAACCCAAATTCTTAAACACTTGGCACACATCCCTAATTAAAACCAGCAGTAATCCCTCTTGCTATAACATGCAACTTCAGATAATAAGTAAAAATGTTGCATTTCTAAACCTAGTCTTTTTTTTAATATGATTCTAGTGTGTTTTGCAAAACTTTGGTAGGGTCAGTCTCATTTATGAGCTACTTTAACTGCATTTTCCTCATACCTTTTAAACTTCATGCTTTGTGCTGTACATAGTAGGTCAGGTTCATGTAATCAACTAAAAAAATACTTGAACTGGGTCACAAGGGGTTCAGTCTAAATTGTTTAGCTTTTCCTTATCTTGTGAGCCTGCCTTTCCTTCAGCTCGGAGTCCAGGTCTTTCCTTTATGGTGCCCACTTCATTACATTTCATGATGTATGTTGTCCTCGCTGCCTATTTATACCTAAGTCCCTTTGTTTTCAATTTTTACTGAAAAATTCCCAAGTTTTTACAAAAACTTTTATTCAGTTTGTACTGATTTTCACCCAAATTTTGGACCACTCAAGTACATGAAAATACTGATTATATTAAGAAAATCCAGTACATTACATTAGGTGGATGTGTTTATGTTACAAATAAATTAGTCTAACTGTAAATGCAGGGCTGTCTGTTAAAATAAGGCAATGCAGTAGAAGAGACACTGTGCATCATACACATGTATGTGCGTGCAGTTATGTATGCTAATGTACAGTTCATAAAATAAACCACAGCATTTTATTTTCAATAGTCTTACTTTCTCTCTGTTGCTTTTTTTCTATCCTCACATCACCAATATTAACCCTGATATTTATCCAGAAAAGCACTGGAATGGGTTACTTAGGAAGGTGGTGGAATCTCCTTCCTTAGAGGTTTTTAAGGTCAGGCTTGACAAAGCCCTGGCTGGGATGATTTAGTTGGGGATTGATCCTGCTTTGAGCAGGGGGTTGGACTAGATGACCTCCTGAGGTCCCTTCCAACCCTGCTATTCTATGATTCTATGAAAGCTGTGAAGTTAATTTTTGCATTGATTTTTACCTTCTTTAAAAAAAAAATGTAATGAACACTGATAAATTCCCAGGAAATTTTACATAAAAAAAAAATGAAGGGCCTTGTTTCTACCATGCAATGTTCTCATTGATAGGACTACTAAGGGATTTAAGGGTTTGGCTTGATTCAGATAATTACATTGGGCTTGATCCAATTCCCATTGAAGTTGTGACAGGATAGGTAACTACACTGTTGTCACTTAGCAACCTTAAGTGGTGCTGACATGAGGCTTTTAATTTTAGTTTATAATGAATGTTCTTAATTTATGTGTTGTTTGACAATGTGCTGTTTTGTAGTTTTAGAGCTGGCGTGTCCTGATAAAGTTTTGATATTTCACAACCAAAACTAGAAGTGGTCTAGGTCTTCTGCATCTTATTTCATCCAGACCCCTGAAGCTCTGGAGTATGGAGGTGCTAATGAATGTTGCCAGCATGTTACCTTGATTGTATTGGATTTATCGGACCTGACTTCAGCGAGCTTTGAATCAACCCCATAGTGCTGATATTACTGTTAAGTGACCTTGTAGTCTCCTTATTGATGGGTTAGCATAGGCAGGCAGAGTCCCTGGAATATGAGCTCAGCAAACAGCTGAACCACATCAATTTATTACTAGATGAGGGAATGCAGGTGGCTCCCCTCCTGCTGCTGGTGTTGCTGGTAAAAACAGTTTTGCTTTCTCCTTCAGCTGGGGGAAGCTCCCACCTCTGAACTTCCTCTCAGTGTTACTTCCTGAAACCAGGGTTCTTCCTAGGAGCCACAGCCACTAGATGTGAGTGTGCCAAAAACACCCACGCGACCACCCAGCACAGTAACGCTGTTACAATACAGTGTTGCCAACTCTTGAGATTTTATCACAAGTCTCAATATTTGTTGCTTTTCCTAAAGCCCCAACTTCTGGAATCCTGTAATTAGGTGAGAATGTCAGTGCTCATTTAAAAAAAAAATAAAGTAAGTTTCTAGCCCTCATGGTTGCAGAGAAAAGCTTGAAAAAGTGACCCAAGTACTCCCTAAAGGCTCAAAACCCAAATAAAAATAATACAAAGTTTATTATTTTGGGGGGAAAAAAAACTCGTGATTTTTAATCCAATCTCACGATTTTTTAACACTTGCAGTTGGCAATACTGTAATCATAAAGTCTTACTGTAGCTGGCTGGGGCATTGACCTGAGATATGGGTAACCCAGGTCCAGGTCCCTACTCTGCCCATTCAGGATATAGAGCAGGGGTCAGCAACCTCTGGCACGCGGCTCGCCAGGGTAAGCACCCTGGCGGGCCGGGCCAGTTTGTTTACCTGCCGCATGTGCAGGTTCGGCTGATCGCGGCTCCCACTGGCCACGGTTCACCATCCCAGGCCAATGGGGGTGGCGGGAAGCCACAGCCAGCACATTCCTCAGCCTGCACCGCTTCCCGCAGCCCCCATTGGCCTGGGACGGCGAACCGTGTCGAACCTGCCGACGCAGCAGGTAAACAAACTGGCCCCACCCGCCAGGGTGCTTACCCTGGTGAGCCGTGTGCCAGAGGTTGCCGACCCCTGATATAGAGTGTGAGAGTCAGTCAGTCTCTCTCCATCTCACACATGTACACAAACCCTTTTGAGACAGATGGGTGTCCACAAAACATTTTCAGCTTTGAAAGCACAGCATATTTCAGCAAAATTTCATTTAATCAGAAATGTCCTGACCAGCTCTAGTCTTTAGCATCTGCTTTAGTTCTTTTTTGAACTGGGGTCCATTCAGCAAAGTACTCATGCACTTGTTGAAGTACTGGTGACGTACTTATGAGAGAACTTCACTATTGAAATGAATGGGAATTTGGTGCCATTTGTGCATTAGAAAATCTCTTCCTAATTGCTTAAATGTAAGCAAATGGTTTAGTACTTTGCTGAATCAGGGCCTATGTCATTAAGGTTATTGAAATCAATGGGAGTTAGGCACCTAAATGCTTTTAAAAATCTGGCTCTAAATGCCTGATTTAAACCTCTGAAGTCAATGGAAGCGTCTCCATGTGTCAGAGTTAGGGTGAGTAACTCAACTCCACATTAGTTTAACCAATCCACAGGCTCATCCAGTTGGCTTCAGTTCTCCTCAGGATACAAGTAGAACTCTGTGGCCATGGAGACATGCTGCACTGCAAAGCTCCAGCTAGTGCTTGCCACAAAGCCAGCCAAGGCCAGGAGATGCCCTTAATCCGTTAGCTGTAGTAGCAGCTAAAAGCTTTCTGCAGGCAGTCATTCAGTATTGCTGCCTATTTATATTGGTTTTGTTAATCCACTTTAGAGTGGGTTTTCTCCCCACTCCCTCCTGGAAGTGTAAAAGGAATATTTGATTTAGAATGTTGTGCAATGTGTAGTTGTCTAATACCTTTTACCTTGGTAGACCACATAAATATTCTCAGTAGGATAAGTGGTAAATACTACAAGGACTTCTGAAATATGAGATGGTTTTAGAGTGCTAGTGACTGCAAGGAGCAGTGGAAAATCTGTGCAAACTCTTTCCAGCATAACGTTCCTAATAGACAAAGCTGTATAACTACTTAAATGCTGGTGCAGAAAATTGCATCTACATACATCATTTTAAATGTTCTATTACTAGTGCATTGTTATTGCATAGTTTGTGTCACTCAGTGGGGTTAATAGAGAATAGATAAATTCAGTACTACTACGTTTTCAGTCATTGTTCAGTTAGAGATCGTAGAAGTAAAAACTTAACAACCTCTCCCTTTCACACACACACACACACATACACACACACACACACACATACACACACACACAAAATGGAAGAATAATCATTTTCTTTCCATTCAATTTTGTTGGCAAAAGTGAAGATTTTAATTGTGTGAGAATTTCAGTACTGCAGTTTGAAAGCAGATTCTCTGACATTTTAGCTAAAACTTACAGAATTCATAAATTGTGATATTTTAACAACTTAAATAGAATGGTTTGTTTTCTAGTGGTAGAATATAGAGGAGGTAGCAGGTGGAGGGGGGGGATATAGTAGTGTAATAGTCGAACTAGAGATAATAAAATTAGGAGCATTTATGGCATCCAAAACAAGGACATCCTTTAAGGGCTCCCAAAAGCCAAGGAGGTTACTAACCAATGACTATTATTTTATTGTAGATTTAAGTTGATCTTAGTACATAAAGTGAGTGTGTGCAATGTGGGTGCAGAACTGGTCATGGCAAAACTGCTAAATCACAGGATGAAATCCTGCCTGCCTGAAGTCAATGGGAGTTTTGCCATTCACTTTGATGGGACCAGGATTTCATCCATAGATGTTTGGACAATATTTATCATGGACAAGTCAATTGCGAAGTCAGTTAGCTTAAAGAGGTTTCAATGAGTATGTCACACTGCTTTTTGTTCTACTTCTTATGTTGCGCAACTGTTTATCTTGAGTTTGAACTCCTTCCCAACTCACCCCACTAAAGGCTGATGCAATGCTGACTGAAGCCAATGGAAAGACTCCTTCTGATGTCACTAGGCATTAGATAAGGCTGTAGGGACATTTCGCACACTGGATTGCCTATAGGTCTCAGAGTAACAGTAATTTGTATCAGTTGTTTCCACAAATAGTTGAAAACAGTGTTAACTTCGTTCTGCGAAAATCAGCCTATGAATGATTGTTCGAATCATGTAACATAATTGAGCATCTGCTTCATAGTTTGGATGCTGGAGTGTCTGTGGAACCAGACAGCACTGAATTCTCTTTCTCACTATACAGATTGTTTGTGCTTTATCATTTTCAATTAATGGCAGCTTAATTATCTTTTAGTCTTAATAAAAGCAGCTGTTGTCTTGTTTCTGATTCACCTCTAGACTCAAATGCTACGGAGATCACTTTTGGCTTTTATAGTGAGAGCCCATATATGGGGAAGAACCAGCCTCCTCAGAACAGACTCATGTGCTTCCCTCAAAGATATTTCCTGGAGCCAGATTGCCATATATGTAAACCTGTAAGGATTGGAGTTTTATCAGTAAAGGTGGGTAAACATTGATTTTTACCATACACACACACACACACACACACACACACACACACACACACACACACACACACACACACACAATAATTGAACTGTACAGATAGGCAAAGTAAGAAAATGCTGCTTGAGAACTTATTGAAGTTTGATTTAAGGATATTTATTTTGCATATTTTGACATGTGACTGACAATTTGTTTTTTAATGGTTATGTGAGGGTTTACGCCCCTCGTTACAGGGCAGCACGGCCTAGTGACCAGAGTCCATAGGATAAACCCTTGTCGCAGGGCAGCACGGCCTAGTGGCCAAAGTCCATATAACCGCCCCTGGTTGCAGGGCAGCACGGCCTAGTGGCCAAAGGCCATATAACCGCCCCTGGTTGCAGGGCAGCACGGCCTAACGGCCAGAGTCCATAGGATAAACCCTTGTCGCAGGGTAGCACGGCCTAGTGGCCAGAGTCCATATAACCACCCCTGGTTGCAGGGCAGCACGGCCTAGTGGCCAGAGTCCATATAACCGCCCTGGTTGCAGGGCAGCAGGACCTTACTGATGGCTCAGCGGGGGTGGTCCTACCGAAACACGCTGAGGCTTACCGGGGGCAAGGTACCAGTCTGTCTGTCTCCCCCCCCGGGTCGGTTCCTATCGGTTTGGGAGTCGGGGTCGCCCACGAATCCCAGGGTCCTCTGATGGTCTCCGGGGCCGTCGCCTCCTCTGGTTCCTCCCCCGGTAAGGGTTCGTGCTGGTTGGAAGAAGCCTCCGCTCCAAGCGGCTCTGAGAGCGTCGGCTGGTCCTCTGCAGGAGCTGCCCGGTTAGGTCCTTCTCCTTCGCCCGCCAGCCCAGACTGAGCTGAGTTTCCTCCTTTTATACTCACGGAGCATTTGGATCATGCCCAGTACGGGCGTGGCGGGACTTCTGCTGATAGAGCTACCTGTCTGTCACTTCCGGGGCTAGTGCGGGGTGGAGCTGCCCCGTCACAGTTATAATGCTTTAATTTTCAAATCCGATTATCATTTGCACCCATATTGTCTGACACACCCCCATAATTTCCCCAAACTGTGAACATTTAAATAGATAAAAATTAAAAAAAGGGCTTATAAACCATAACTTTGCACAACTGTGCAAATTAAAATATATAAAAATAGAAAAATGCTTTAAAATAAACATCAATATTATCCATTGAAATTATTTTAAAAATACAAATTTAATTCTGCCAAGCCTACGTATGAGATCAGGGAATCTGTGTGTGTGTGTGTGTGTGTGTGTGTGTAAAACACTAGAAAAACCCTTTTTTATGCCAATAGAAAGATGATAATTTTCCACCTTCCTGCTTAATTGGCAATATAATAGTTTGGAATGTACTTTTAAGAGGTTTGGACATGCTAACTAGTATTATCCTGTCCAAATGGCATTAGCGCTTTAACACTCACTTATGTTGCACTCTGCATGCAAGAAGACTTCTTGAAGTTATATTATAACCTTAATTTCTAAACTCATTCCAGACTGTCAATCTGTCATTTTCATGAAGGCATAAATGGAGTGTTCAAAGCAACTCGAAAGTGTCTAAAAGAAAAGAAAATGGCAATTCGCTAAAATATTACACCATATTTTTTTCCAGAAGAGACTGCCTGCCTTTTTTGTTTGCTTGTTTGGAAACCAAGGTATATCTGAGTTTATTTGGAGAAAAAATGATGTTCTCAAGTTTTGCACTCGATGTATTTGCAAGCTACAAACATGCAGGCGTGAAATCTGGCACCTTCAGAGTTACACATTTGTACTTACAAATTCACTTAAGATTTATAGCCATTAGTAGCAGATGATGTCATCAACCAATGCACATATTCCCTACCTCATTTTCCCAAGTTCGGATTTACATTTTTTATGGCAACGAGTGTTGATAATGAGTAACAAATAGCAGGGACAGTGTCAAATTATTTTTAATAGCAGAACATTATTCCTGTGTGGTTAATATGCTGTGAAATGTTAATGCATCAGCAACTTTTTTACTGTGTAAATGTATTTCCCACAATATTGGCAAGGTGTCTGCCTTACCTGTAATTTGAAAATTGCTAATGCAGCAAGAAAATGACTAACGTAGAGGTGTTATCCTCTAGGGAACAGGGTCAAATTCTGCTTGCCTTATTCATGCAAAATTCCCATTAAAGTCAATAGAAATTTTTATATGCCTAAGACAAGTAGGTCTTGGCCAATATTCATTGTAAATAAGTTACATTTTAGAAATGTATTTCAATTAATGGACCAAATTCTTCTGTTACACTGGTGTAAATCCAGAGTAACTCCACAAAAGTCAATGGACTTACTTTGGACTGACACCAGTGCAAATAAGAGTCGAAGAGTCCGACTCTGTGCATAAGGTTGCTATTTATCCAAAATATGCTCATACAAGCTATTCACATTTTTTCTTCAAATGTTTTAGTTGTGACTCAGTTGTAGACTCAGTGTGAAATGAATCACAAAAATTTCAGATTTGTAACAAATGATAATTACAAGGACAGAGACAAGGTTCATTTTGTATCGTGATTTGAACAGGGGCAAAGAAATTCTTTGTTGACCATATGAGGCAGTGATGAATCACAGAATGGAACATGTACTACCTTGTCCATGAATTATGGGCCTTATATTTCCTGCAGGGAGCTGAAGAAACATTTCACAGAAGAATTAATGACATGTGCCAACATCTTTAGGGAAAGATGTTGATGCCCAAGAGTAAAATGGATCTAGATGTGCCAAGTACTATATAAAGTATGTCTGTCATGGAACACTAACTATTTCATGAGAAACTATCATTTTATGCCTAGTAATGGGGTAGAGATGATGGTGGGGGAAACCCAAAATGTACTATTCTGCTGGTGATCAGTTTGCTGCTTTTCTTCCCAGAGAACATGGACTTCTGTAAGTTATTTTTTCTTAAAATAAGTTAACTTAGCTTAAGCAAGGGAAAGCGTGAGCTTCTCACAATGAATGCAGATGATCAGTGTTTGTTATTTTAAGATCCTGATCCCATTGCAGCCTCAACCCTGTATTCATAATATATAATGTTCAAACACGGTTGCTCCCATTCTGGCTTTGGGCTGTGTTCAGATACATTTTTCCAAACTGAAAGTAGTCTTGAGTCATGCTTGGCAAACTCTTTGTAGTAATAATTTATTTAACATATTTATCCTTTTTTTCTCTTTATAAATGATCCACCAACTGAATTAATATCTTTATAAAAAATTGAATTCATTTTAAATGTAAAATAACCATCAGCCTCAGACTTTTATCCTTAAATAAATGTTCACAATTATGGACTCTCTATAGGAAAATACTCTGTTTGCACCCATACACAAAAAGTGACTCAAGCCGAGATTTGTTGGGGGGAAGTGAATGTACCTAATTTAAGAATATTGTTGATAGTGCTTGGGTGTGTATAGTTATGTAGCAGAGAATAATTGCTTACGTTTCATGCCCCACCATGCACTATGTCCAGGGACTGCCATCATGCATCATAGCAATTCACCAAAGGGGACCTTTTATGATAACTGGGCCTACAAATTTAATTCTGAGCTCAGCTGT
Organism: Emys orbicularis; assembly: GCF_028017835.1. Taxonomy (NCBI): domain Eukaryota; kingdom Metazoa; phylum Chordata; order Testudines; family Emydidae; genus Emys; species Emys orbicularis. The sequence continues at coordinate 25,342,335 of NC_088685.1, read as the reverse complement.
GAAAAGTCTGTGAAAGTCCATAAGATATCACAGTAACCTCTAATAAGAAATGTTGATGGGAAAAGATACAAAAAGGAGATAGACTGAATTAGTTTAAACAAAAAGGCCTCCTGTTATGGTTCAATGAGTATGTTAAAATCATGCTTGGTAAAAATAGAAAATGTGGAGCCAGAACTTGGTGTGTTGGATATGAGGCCTAATTGGTGGACAAAACAATGAGGGGATGGGCTATTCCACCCATCACTCCCTTTGTGGATGCTTAAAGAAAAAGACCTTGGGTGGAGAATACGGAAGGACAGATGGAGCAAATTTTACCATCATGACTGCCGCTCCTACCATCTCCTGCAACCCTGGGCCATTGTCATCCTAATACTGAGAAAAAAAGAACAGAAGTACTTGTGGCACCTTAGAGACTAACAAATTTATTTGAGCATAAGCTTTTGTGGGCTAAAACCCACTTCATCGGATGCACGCAGTGGAAAATCCAGTAGGAGGATATATATACACACACAGAGAGAACATGAAACAATGGGTGTTACCATACACACTAGAGTGATCAGTTAAGGTGAGCTATTACCAGCAGGGGAGGGGGAAAAAAAACCTTTTTGTAGTGGTAATCAAAATGGCCCATTTCCAGCAATTGACAAGAAGGTGTGAGGAACAAACAGTAGGGGGGAAGAATAAACATGGGGAAATTGTCACTCTAGTGTGTATGGTAACACCCACACTAACTTAACTCTGGCATATAAAAAATATGAATTTAATTTAAAATTTTAAAAAAAGGTAAAAGGTAAAATAATCGTCAACCTCAGACTTTTATCCTTAAATGAGTTGTCGCTATGCTGCATACCATGATTACTCAGAACTTTGCAGTGTTTTCTCTTATGAAACCACAGCTTCCTACCACTTAAACTCAGTTACATGTTGACTTTGACACACAGTTGAGCAGTTCTATTCCTGTTCAGTAGAGAGCAGTAGAACACATCTGTTCATTTACCCATGCTTTCTATCTAATTCTAGGATTATTATTTTTTTTGAAAAGTACATCTGGTAAGGTTTGCTTTTTAAATCTGTCATTATTAGAACAATGCAAAATATTCACTATAAAACCCTGAAACCACACGAAACTCACCTGCTTTCATGTTCCATTGCAGATTTGAAATTCAGCCCAGCTTCTTCAAACATTCTGTAAAGTTCACAAATCTTTCAGATGCACCTGGCTGACATATAGTTTTGCGTCCAAACTATCCAGAACTCAGTTTATATATGAAATCAGGTGAAACTCCTTGGTTTGGACTCAATTTTACAGTGTGCATTTTGGTTTATTCAAACCCCAAACTCAAAGTAAATCACAAGGTGAGCCAATCCCCTTCACTGCCCAAACTTTCACCCTGCTCTGCTCTGTATGCCAGAACCGTGATAAACAGGTCTATCTCTGAAGTCCTAACTCATACAAAACTCCCACTGAACTGAGGCCAAATTCCCATTTAAAGGGAACGTAGATCTGGCAGGGAGTGTTGATAATGAGCAACAAATAGCAGGGAGAGCATCAAACTATTTTTAACACCAGAACACTATTCCTGTGCAGTTAATAACATGCTGCAAAATGTTGATGCATCAGCAACTTTGGAACTGTGTAAATGTGCTTGCCATAATATCAGCACGTCAATGAGAGTTAGCCTGAGATAGGACTTATTTAATATAGTGTGCGCTGTGCTGTACAACACAGACAAACAAGACCCCCAGGGGGTCTGCGGATCCCAAGTTAAACACCACCGTTGTATACAATCAGCTGATTCAGTTGCTTACCACTTGAGTTTCAGTCCCCCTATCTTTATAGCGCAGTAAATCTTTGAAATGGATTCTTCAGAAAAGTAAAACCCAGGCTGAACTTTTCTCTCTTGCTGGGTGTAGACATCATGCTGTCTTCTCCCCCACTTGTTAGTGTGAGGCTTATTTACAGCTTATATGTAAATTGAGGTAAACACTCATTCCTTTGTTTAGGCTAGACCTGTTTAACAAATCCCCCTGACATACCTGGTTTACACACTTAGTTATAATTCATAACTCTTAATACCTGTCTTGTACATACATCACGCAAGTCTATTAATGATCAGTGAGTTATTAGTTTTCAAATGATACCTCACAAGGCATATTTTTTACAAAGATCATGGCAACAGTTTGCAGGGTGTGAATACAGGGGTGCGTAGTGTCACAGTTGGCTCTTAGTTTCTGTGGGAATTTGTTCCACAGTCTTGGACTGATCCCTAAGAAATCTGTCTCGTGCATAGACAAGCTTTATCCATGTGATAGAACATTCCGTTGTGCCTGAGGAGCGGAGTTGTTAGCCATGATCCTCATCCCAGAGCTTTAGGTGATCTTTTAGATATCCTGGGCTTAGGCCATTGAGACCCTTGAAGATAAGGACCAAGCATTCAATTTGAGTTGATATTCAGTAGGAAGCCAATGTAGACAGCCAAGAACTGGTCTGATGCAGTTTTGTTGCTGAGATATGTTCTGCACTCTCATTTAGTTAGAGTTTCTGAAGGGCCGATGGCTTCATGCCCAAGTACATTGAAGGAATGGAACATTAACAAATTTTAGTTCTTATGATCTCAGTCATCAGGGACCCTAAACTCCCATGGACATCAGTAGATAAAATAGACTGAGCCATGCCTTTATATTATCTATTATTAATTATTATTGTTATTATAATACATGCCTTTGTCACCTCCTATCTGCAGAAAGGTTACAGTAGGAAATAACCTTTTAAAATTAGTTGTTGCTTTAATAGCTAACTGACACTAGTTAGTTGTGGTGATATTAACTTTCCACAACAAACAAAACTGATAAAAGGGAACTTTTTAAAATACACAATACAAATAGCCTATGGAACTCACTGCTACAATATATTACTGAGGGGCTTGTCTACATTGGGATACTCAGGAAAATTAAAGTAAATTAGTTAAACTGCATTAAATCCCTGTGTGGATACTCTCAATCAGAATTAAGGTGACCTTAATCTAGTTTGCTGTATCTAATAAATCAGATTTCACTGGTCTTCACTGAATAATGAAAATGCACTCACTGAATACCCTTTAAGAAGCTTCAATGATCGTACAGAGTTCAATATCCCTGCTGTGACTGCCAAGACAGGTAACAACTGTGGTGGTTCTTTTTAGGATGCAGTCATCTGTCCATGAGGAATGAAACTGAGATTGTCACTTCATTTCAAATAATCCAGTGAAAAGCATCAGGTAATAACAACTTTCAGCCATTGGGCGAGACTTCAACTGGTGGTTAGACATGTACTTTGATGGTACACAATCACGGCTGCATTTGTCAGACAATGTGGAAAGGGAATGTAGGATATTGAAGAGGACTAGAGAATTGATGAAAATACTTCCTGCCTTTCGGATTTGTAAGTGCAACCCTTTATAACATTATTTTTATAGATTTTGAAACATCAGGGCAATGACAGAGAAGTAATAACATGCCACTGGTTACTTTCCAGCATTTGCAAGGCTTTACTATAGTGAGAATTTCAGAGAGGTCCTATTCAAGTTGCTGCTAACAAGTGCCAGGAGCACCAGGCAGCATAAAGTAGCTGGGTATGAGGAATGGATTGGGAACGGAGGCCAAATGTACGGTCAGGAATTGAAAAATAGGGAAAAAGGGAGGCAGCTAGGGATAGGCCAAAAAAATAAAGCAGGCAGGTTATGTTCTGAAAATTAACTAATGATGCCATTTCCCATGTGCTCTTTTTTCCACAAGATGTTAGTTGCACATATACGCTGGATGCACATAATCTTCTGCCCTGTCATACTACAAGGAGGCCTTTGTACCATATATAAAGAACTTTGGCTATAAATGCCAGTAGCTGTGTATTTTTTTTAAAAACTGACCTTAGAATAAAGCATGACTGCCCTCCTAGCCCCGAAGATCAAAGTGGCTTGAACAAGAGGGTGTTTGGCAGCTCATAACAGATTAAGACTGGAGAGTGCCTTTCATTCACCTGAGAGTTGGCAGAAAAGCCCTGCGTTTCAGTAGGCAAACTCGCCTATTGGACACTAAGTACCAGGACGTGAACATGGTGAAGTGGTAAGGCAGGGCTCACATAAAACAGATTGCAAAGGTTGGAGTTATATAGCTTGCATGGGAAAAGAGTTACAAAGGATTTAACTAAGGTGTTTGATAGGGTGAAGGGCATAATGAGAATGAATCAGCCCTTCCCTTTTTGCCAATTACATATACAAGAACAATAAGACAAATAGGCAATGGATTTAGAACAAAAGGATTTGTTGTTTTCATGTAACATATAGTTGACTTTTGGAATTTGAGGTCACAGAGACAAATATCATGTCTGGACTTAAGAAAAGGACTGACATAATGTCTTTGATAATTTACATTTGTAGATATGCCAGATAGGTAATCTTATAGCCTGAAATGTGTGGCTCCAGACTTAATCCCTCCCGTTGCCGGGAAGCACTTTTCTAGCTTAAGAAAGTTGTATGTAAGGGGCCAGATCCTCCACTGGCATAAATCAGCATAGTTCCAGTGAAGTAAATGGTGCTATGTCACTTTACAGCAGCTAAGGCTTTGGCCCAAGATTTGTATACTTGTTTACCATTTCCTTTTCTTAATATGACAAACATGTACTTAATTTATATAAAACAAAGACAACATAAATATTGGATCAGATTCTCACCTTTGTAAAACTTTGTAACTCCACTGGCTTCAATACAGCATGCCAATTTACACTAGCTTCATTGCACCATGACCACCTCCTGACCACGAAAATTACTACATGAACCCAGGAGGTGCAATGAAGTTTGAGAACCGCCGCACTACCTGAAAATTTGGCCAACCAGTTTTAATGTGCATTTAAACATCAACCAAAAGTAAAGGTAAGTTTACCAGTACCTGCAAATGATGTTGTTTCTTCCAGCCTGTCTGTCCTCTTTGTCAGAACAATAGTTACAATCATTTCCTTGAAGAATTCACTGGGCATGAGTATCAGTACGGCCTATTTGTGAAATGAATAAACGAATTAAGGATAACAGTAGACTTGGGTCAGATCCTTGGAACTGCTTCAGTCCCTGTGCACCGCTGTACTGGTCCAAAGAGACTTGAACAGCCAATTCAGGATTCACCTGGCATTGGGGAATCCCCAACTGGTGTAAAGCCAGCAGAGGTTGGGAAGAGGGTGTGGACAAAACGCGGCTGTGCTCCTGTGATTCCCAGCTGCCGCTAGGACCCTTGGGGTCGATTGCTGCTGCCCATAAATTACAGCATTCCTTAAACTGTTGTAAATAGTGCTAGGGACCAAATCGGAAGCACAAAAGCCCAAAGGCAGTACAAAACAATCTCTTGATGCTCCTCTATCCCAATTCTCTGCACGGGTTTCAGGTGTTAAAATGTGGGGGGTTGGTTTGGCCCATTGTAAGGAATAGAGGGATTAACCACCACTGACATGATTTTGTTCCCTTTGGAGCCAATTGGAAAACTTTCATTGATTTGAGCGGAGCTGGGTTCAGATTCCAAGTCAGATCCAGATGGATACCCCTCACCCGCCCCCTATATTTTGGCAGTGTTCATGCAGGAATTTGGCTTGGTCTCATCTCTATCAAAATGCAAATATTCAGGAGTTCTGACAAACTCTTGAAGAATATATACTTCCATATCACCAGTTATGAGAACAGACTCCTTCTTAACCAAGAGTGAGCCAATGCAGTCTTTGGCCAAAGGGTTTGCATTCATTCAAGCCTGCAGCAACCAGCAGAAACCCTGCTGTCTGTTTTGGCATTCTCACTGTCATGTTTTTGAACAGGAATGTTCTGGTGGCAATAAAGTTATAAGTCATTCAGTGATGTGTTAATCCACTGATTGTTGATTGGAGTGGATTTGACTTACCTTGTTGGATAGGAAACTGTCCTTTTACTTCATAACATTAGCAAACTATAAATCTTTCAAGATTGGATAAGGCTGAAGATTAAGGGACAAAAGGCTACATGATGTAATATGAATACTAAGTTGCTGGCCTTTTTCCCTCCTTTAATAACCAAATTTAAGGTTATTTATTAAAGTGTCTTATTCAGGATTCTGCCATCTACAGTGAGGCCATCAGTTCTGCTGCAAAAAAACAATTTCCAGCAATACTATGTAGAGTAAAGCTCGTTTCTGTGAGGTCCTTCTGTGAAAAGAGTATTTTTTAAATAAAGCTCAGATTTCTTTGAGTTCAGAATTTTATTTTACACTAAGCATTGTATTTATTTCTCCAGCTTTGCCATATCAATTTATTTTTAAAAAATTCAAAGAAAATCCCACAATCAATCCTATATTAAAATGAATAATAAGCCTAAGCCCAAACCCCAGAACAAAATATCTCTCACATTTGGGAGGCTGAAAATCAGTCTCTCAATATACATCTGAATTTTGCAAATCCCTGTGAATTTCCCACTCTAATAGAGGCTTAAACTAAATGTATAACCCAAACAAAGAACAATAATAAGAGGACCAAAAAATGCCACCATGGCACAGTTGCCAAGTTTCGTGCGGTAAATAAGCACCCCGACTTTCACAATAAGCCAAAAATCAAGCTAATCCCATTTCAAAACAAGGCCAAAACAACCAATCCCTAAGAACCCCAACACTTTATATGACTAGATCCACCCTGCGTGCAGTCTGGGACTGTGGTGGGCCTGCTGTGCACCCCTGACTCTCTCCTGTTTGCCCCTGCTTGCTCTTTGCCCCTGCTCGCCCCCCGCTTGCCAGGAGCTGATAAAAAAAAAAAAAAACAAGCAACAAGCTACAACAAACAACAAAGCTACAAGCAAAACAAGCTACAAGCCAAAAACTAGCCAACAAGCAACTCACAAGCCAATTAAGCCCAAAACAAGCCCAATTTCTGCAGTTTTTTGTGGGTTTGGCATGTCTGCACCATGGCTAAACAGCAGAGTAAAACAGGCAGTTAGAAGCAAAAAGGCATGCTTGAAAAATTGGAAGTCAAATCCTAGTGAGGAAAAGAGAAAGGAACAAGTCAAGCGTAAAAAGTATAATTAGGCCAAAAAACTATTTGAAGAGCAAATAGCAAAAGACAGAAACTAACACCAAAAAAAAAAAAAAAAAATGTATAAGTACATCAGAAGAAGGAAGTCTGCCAACCAGTCAGTGAGGCCAACAGACAGTCCAGGGGCTAACAGAGCACTCAATGAAGACAAGGCAGTTCAGAGAAGCTACATGAATTCTTTGCATTGCTCTTCACTGCAGAGCATATGAGAAACATCCTTATACCCAAGCCATTCTTTTCAGGTGACAAATCTGAGGAACTCTCCCAGACGGAGGTGTCACTAGTGGAGGTTTGTAACAAATTGATAAATTAAACAGTAATAAGTCGCCTGGTATTCACCCAGGAGTTCTGAAGTAACTGAAATATGAAGCTGCAGAACTACTAACTGTCATATGTAACCCATTGCTTCAATCAGCCTCTGCACCAGATGACTGGAGGGTAGCTAATGAGACACTGATATTTAAAAAAGGCTCCAGAGGTGACTCTGACGATTATAGTCTGGTAAGATTAAATTCAGTACCACACAAACTAGTTAAAAGTATAGTAAAGAAACAAATGATCAGACACATAGATGAACACGGATGAGGAAGAATCCACATTGATTTTGTAAAGGGAAATCATACCTCACTAATCTATTAAAATATTTTGAGCGGGGTCAACAAACATGGACAAGGGTGAGGCAGTGGATAAAGAGTTTTTGGGCTCACAGAAAGCCTTTGACAAGGTGCCTCACCAAAGACTGTTAAACAAAGTAAACGGTCATGGATTAAAAGGGAAAATCCTCTCATGGATTAGAAACTGGTTAAAAGATAGGAAACAAAGAGTAGGAATAAATGGTCAGTTTTCACAGTGGAGAGAGGTAAATAGCAGTGTCTCCCAGGCAGGGCCAGCTCCAGGCACCAGCTGAGCAAGCTGGTGCTTGGGGCTGCAGATTGTTCGAGGCAGCATTCTGCCCAATCCTAGGGCGGCACAGCCGCTTTTGTTGTTGTTGTTGTGCTTGTTCCGCTCCAACCGCCCTGTAGGGGGCGGCGGCGCGGAGAACCAGAGTGCCCTGCAGGGCAGTCCTCTTCCTTCCCTCCCCGCCGACCGGAGCGGAGCCCTCGCGGCAGGAGGCGGTGCAGTGGGAGGGGCCGCGTGGCAGTGCCCCTGCTGTAGCCCTGGCCGCCCACTTCTCTCTCTCTCCCGCCCGCTCCCTTCGCCCGCCCCCCCCCAGCCGGTCCCCCTGCACCCGCGCTCCGGCTGTGCCGCATGTTTTTTTTTTTTGCTTTGCCGTTCTGGCTGCCCCGTTTTTTTTTTGCTTGGGGCAGCCAAAAAGCCAGAGCCGGCCCTGCTCCCAGGGATCTGTACTGGAACCAGTCCTATTCAACATCTTTATAAATGATCTGGAAAAGGGATAAACAGTGAAGTGGCAAGTTTGCAGATGATACAAAATTACTTAAAATATTTAAGTCCAAAGCAGACTACAAAGATTTACAAAGCATTCTCACAAACCTTGGTGACTGGGCACCAAAATGGCAGATGAAATTCAATGTTGATAAAGGCAAAGTAATGCACATTGGAAAACATAATCTGAACTATACATACAAAATGATGGGGTCTAAATTAGCTGTTACCACTCAAGAAAGAGATCTTGGAGTCATTGTGGATAGGTCTCTGAAAACAGCCGCTCAGTGTGCAGTGGCACCTAATACAAGAACTGGGGGGTTACCTAATTAAATTAATAGGCAGGTTTACAATAAACAAAAGGAAGTACTATTTCACACAATGCACAGTCAACATGTGGAACTCATTGCCGGGTCATGGAGGATAGGTTATTAGCTACGATGATCAAGGATGCAATCCCCATGCTCTGGTGTCTTAAGCTTCTGACTGCCAGAAGCTGGGAGTGAACAACAGGGGCTGTTGGGAAGTCTGAGGATTGCTAGATTGAAGGTGGCTTTGTGGCCACTACTGCACCCCAGCCAGCCAGTGCCACTACCTTGAGGAACTATGTTCAGTGTCCAGCTTCTTCTCATGTTTCACCCCCAATCTTCACCATATGGACCACACAGGTAGCACCCCCCCCCCAAAAAAAATCTTCTCCCCAAACTGCGCATTGGTGCAGCACTGTGTTACACTGCTGGCTGAGTTCCTCCTCATGGCCAATCATCAAACTGCTGTATGGGACTCAACTTTTGGATTCTGCAGGCTTCAAAGCACACTGGGTTTGACCAGGGTCCAGATAGTCTCTCCCTCACTTATCAAGCATGTCTCTTTTAAGATCAGTCTGTGACACCTTTTTAAATGTATGTCCTTTTTTTTCTTTCTGTCCTTCCACGGGAGTCTTTTCATTCTGCAATGCCATGGGAGCTCCGTTGGTCAGAGAATCATTAAAAGGCTCCCCCATTGTTCCCTCAGAGTGAAGCTATTCAGTTGGTGATGGCCCTTTCATTCAAGGTCAGACACCAAAGCACCGGAGATGATGCAATCTAACATGACAGGGACAGTGTACAGTATAGCACGTAATCGAGGTGACACTCAAAATGGAGGCTGAAATACAATGTTATTTTCACAAAATCTGACTAAGAACAGAAACATCCCCTCCCCCAAAAAAACCATCACATACTGCACTGGGCAGCACAATATGGGGAGAAGGTGACCAGCCCTCTGTGGAGAAAGAAGTGGTTCGGGACTATTTAGAAAAACTGGACGTGCACAAGTCCATGGGGCTGGATGCATTGCATCCGAGGGTGCTAAAGGAGTTGGCGGATGAGATTGCAGAGCCATTAGCCATTATTTTTGAAAACTCATGGCGATCGGGGGAGGTCCCGGATGACTGGAAAAAGGCTAATGTAGTGCCCATCTTTAAAAAAGGGAAGAAGGAGGATCCGGGGAACTACAGGCCAGTCAGCCTCACCTCAGTCCCTGGAAAAATCATGGAGCAGGTCCTCAAGGAATCAATTATGAAACACTTAGAGGAGAGGAAAGTGATCAGGAACAGTCAGCATGGATTCACCAAGGGGAAGTCGTGCCTGACTAACCTAATTGCCTTCTATGATGAGATAACTGGCTCTGTGGATGAGGGGAAAGCAGTGGATGTGTTATTCCTTGACTTTAGCAAAGCTTTTGATACGGTCTCCCACAGTATTCTTGCTGCCAAGTTAAAGAAATATGGGCTGGATGAATGGACTGTAAGGTGGATAGAAAGCTGGCTAGATCGTCGGGCTCAACGGGTAGTGATCAATGGCTCCATGTCTAGTTGGCAGCCAGTTTCAAGCGGAGTGCCCCAAGGGTCGGTCCTGGGGCTGGTTTTGTTTAATATCTTTATTAATGATCTGGAGGATGGAGTGGACTGCACTCTCAGCAAGTTTGCCGATGACACTAAACTAGGAGGCGTGGTAGATACACTAGAGGGTAGGGATCGGATACAGAGGGACCTAGACAAATTAGAGGATTGGGCCAAAAGAAACCTGATGAGGTTCAACAAGGACAAGTGCAGAGTCCTGCACTTAGGACGGAAGAATCCCATGCACAGCTACAGACTAGGGACCGAATGGCTAGGTAGCAGTTCTGCAGAAAAGGACCTAGGGGTCACAGTGGACGAGAAGCTGGATATGAGTCAACAGTGTGCTCTTGTTGCCAAGAAGGCTAACGGCATTTTGGGCTGTATAAGTAGGGGCATTGCCAGCAGATCGAGGGACGTGATCGTTCCCCTTTATTCGACATTGGTGAGGCCTCATCTGGAGTACTGTGTCCAGTTTTGGGCCCCACACTACAAGAAGGATGTGGAAAAATTGGAAAGAGTCCAGCGGAGGGCAACCAAAATGATTAGGGGTCTGGAGTGCATGACTTATGAGGAGAGGCTGAGGGAACTGGGATTGTTTAGTCTCCAGAAGAGAAGAATGAGGGGGGATTTGATAGCAGCCTACAACTACCTGAAGGGGGGTTCCAAAGAGGATGGAACTCGGCTGTTCTCAATGGTGGCAGATGACAGAACAAGGAGCAATGGTCTCAAGTTGCAGTGGGGGAGGTCTAGGTTGGATATCAGGAAACACTATTTCACTAGGAGGGTGGTGAAGCACTGGAATGCGTTACCTAGGGAGGTGGTGGAGTCTCCTTCCTTGGAGGTTTTTAAGGCCCGGCTTGACAAAGCCCTGGCTGGGATGATTTAGTTGGGAATTGGTCCTGCTTTGAGCAGGGGGTTGGACTAGATGACCTCCTGAGGTCCCTTCCAACCCTGATATTCTATGATTCCATTGCTTTCCATGACCGCAGCAGGTGGGTGTGTGCCATACGGGGAGAGGATGGCAGCTAGGATTGGCCACATGTGTGTGAGGGCAGAAAAATCTCTTCTCTGGTTCTTGCTGGAGTACAGTAAGAAGTGCATTAATATTGCAAAAGGTAAATAAGCTTAGCAAGAATATTCTAAAGAGTCTAGCTTTTCCAAACTCTTAGTGCCAACTTGTTTTGCATTGGAATGTTACCCTTTCTTTGGCTAAGACACCATCCTCTGAAAGTTGGCCCAGGATGCCTTTTTCTAACCACTGGCATTACTCCCTTTGGAATTTAGTAATGTTACATAGTATTCTTCTGGGGCCATGCAGTCCAAAAATATCTCCCTATTTCCTGCTTTTCATTACCACCCTTGAGAGCAGAATTATTGGCTTGGCTTACAATGATTTGCAGGGGGCGGTCAGTGCTAAAACCTTGAGGTGGGAAGACACCAATAATACTTTTGCTTTTCTCATATGATGTGAGAGTGTGCACACACCCAAAAAGGCTGCCCTATAAGAATAGCCTTCCCTACTACTAGCGTTCTGCTCCTATTTCTGCTCCATGCAACCCTATGAAAAATCAGTGGAATTGTGCCGAGTACAAGCCAATGTAGAACATACCACAGGATTTTGTTTTTATTGTCTGAGGGTACAACAGTAACCCGCCAACTTACATTAACTTGCAAATAATGTTAAAACTAAAGATGAATCCACATCCTCCTCCTCTATTTCCACTCTGCATTATGAGAAATCTGGATCTGATTTTGAACTACTCGTCTTCATTAGGATGATAGGAACCTCTTTAGACTAGAAGATCTTTGGGGCAGGAGCTAATTTCATTTCTTTGTATTGTTCAGCACCAAGCACATTTTGGTTACTAAACAAATAATAAACAGAGCTAATAAACTCCCTACAGTATTTCAGTGAACTATGCTTAGGCTCTGTACTCAGTGAGACACAGTTTGCCCCAGATTGGCCTTTGATATCAAGTACTAAACAGGTTGCACCAGCCTTCAGATGCCACATCCTCCTAACTCAGCTCCCCTGCTTAAAAGCTGCTGCACAGGTGGGGATGGAGCCATGGCCTCACCTCCTCCACTTGGGGGCAACGTGCTCCAAGGGAGAAGTCATTATGCTTTGCTAATTGGAGGGACTACAATTGTGAGAGGCTCTTGCATGGTCCATTCTAGGGGGAACAGATACATGCCCCCACACACCCTTCACAAGGCCCTGTCACCATCTGACCCAAACTAATTAATTAGAGCGAGTCAGAAAATGCAATATCAATTCCGTGGAAAGGTTCAAAATTCTTTTTGTTCCAAAAGACAATGAAATGTTGAAATTGCAAGTGTCTTGCCAAATGAAAAATTCCAACAATTATGAATGAAAAAATGGTGAAAAGAAAAAAAATTCCAAATGAACAATGTGTCAAAATTTCAAAACTAGCCAATTGAAAATATTGACCCAGTGTCAGGAGCAGGGACATGCTGTTACCCTGCTTACTTGCTAGCTTAACCCTAGGCAGTGTAACGAGCGCAGCTGGGCCACAATTGAGCCACCTGATTGGCCAAACTGCCTGATTGGCGGAGGGGATCAGCAGACCTGCTCTTAAGCTCAACAGCAGCTATAGGCTGCTGGCTGCATAAAGCATTTGCCCATGGCCGTGATAGTGCCTGCATGTTTGTTCCCAGCGCATCTCCTGCCTTGCCTAACTTCAGGTAACCTATGTCTGACTCTTGGCTCAGACTCCTGACTTCAGCTCTGACTCTTTGCTCTGGCATCTGACCTCACTCCAATTCTGACCTGGGGTTACTAGTCCTGGCTAGTCACTCCTGCTCTGACCACTAAGCCCAACTGCCACGTCCTGGTCCCTAACACTCACTAGAGGAAATGTCAGGAGACCATTTTGAGGGAGTTATTTTAGTGAATCTATAGGCAGGGTGGATTGTTTCTCACATCCAGGTGCATCTGCACACATCAAATAAGAAAAACCCCTGAACTTAAACAGATTTGGGGTTTAGAGGGATGTCACCTGGCAGCTCTACAGGGAACCCAACTAGCTGATGGACAGACCCACAAAATGTAAGATCAGCCCAGAATTCCCCTGTAATGAAGAGCTCATCCAAGGAGTTTCAAATTGTTTCACTGACCATTGCAAACGTCAGCTCAAAATCTACTTCCTCCTCTCAAAGACTGGGAGGATGAAGGTACAGCTCAGCAGACCTACTGGGAACCCCACAAGCGGATGGTCAGTCATACAATGTATCCTGGTCCCACACCCTGTGCCAAACAGAGCAGTAGCTCAAATTGACCCAAGCTGACTGCATGCTATCCAAGAACGTATGGATTTACCCAATCAGGTAACATCACAGTATCAACATGTGACAAAACTCACTCACTGCCTTCAAGTTACAGGCCAATCACTAGTTACTGAATTGCATCAATCACAAATAAGTGAAAGTGTTGGAGTAAAAGTATCAAAATTTTGTATATCCCTCTGAAATTACCCCATTTTTTTTCTATTTGAATTGTCACTGAAATCAGGAAATGCTAGAGAAATTTAAAGGGCTTTGCAATAGCTTTTGCTTTCTGCAAAACAGCATTTTCCACAAAAGTTATGTTTGAAAAATATATACCAACTCTATAATTAATCCTCAACATTCTATGACCTGTTAGCCAGGAAGATCTAATAGGTTCCCTCTGGCCTAAAATCTATGAAAACAACCACTCTGTGGCGGGAAAGTGTTTATCCCTATTTTGTAGATGGGAAACATTCTCTATCCAGGCCACAGAGAAAGTCACTTTCCGGGCTGGGTTCATGGCTCTCAGCCTCATGCTCAGGCCACTAGACCACATCTGTCACTCTAAAATGATTTAAATCATGTGTGCATTTTTTTCAGTTGCATGGTATGCCAGTTCTTTGTCAGTGCTTCTGCAGGATTTGGGCCAATTTAACTCTTTCATCATCAAAAATGTTTATTACTCATTGGATTGAACCACAATCAACTACTATGGCAAGACTTTTCTTCACAGAAACAATGAAGTTTTGTGCTGAGTATCTTTGGGAGGTATTTATTACTTGGGGCCATTCACTCTTCTACAGGCTAGCATACGCTCTCATTGTTTTATGTGAGAAATTATGCAGTGTTGGGTTATTGTAACATTGCTGGAAGCAGCATAGAGAGCTATTGTGTAATAGCAGATGTTATTGTATAGCATTTTTTAACATTTACTCTAGGCCAGCAAACAAGGACACACTTTGAATGAAGAGCACTGCATCGACATGCCTATAAATTAAGACTGTGCTTTCTTCCAAAGCTTCTTAATGAGAAAGGATATTGGATTTCCAATATGGACAATTCTGATAAAGCAGCTAAATGTTAAAAATAAAATATCACCGGAACTCTGAGTGGCATAAATAGGGGTGATGGGTAACTGCTAATAATTTCTCAAAGCTTCATATGAAATGAAAATAGTTTTCATTCCTTTGGCTGACCAAGGCACTGGAATGTAGTACAGTTGCCTCAGGGATAACTGTGAAGAAAAACATTTCCAGTACAGGGAAACATTGTAATTCATGGAGTTACAGGGCATGTACTTTGATAGCAGCTACAGGAGGATGTTTGCAGAAGGCATCAGTAAATTCTTAAAACAATAAACACTGGATATTTTTCTCCACTTACCAAATATTGGGTTCAAATGTATACTTGACTGAACAGGTTTCTCAGTATAGTACAAAGACAATCAGGAAAGCTACTCCTCAACTGCATTCAGACTCAGAGCAAAAAATGTATTTCTCAAGGTCATATAATGTCCTTCAGCTATGCACAGCTGAGACTGGAAGTTGTTTGTGTGACTTGAGGGTGCAGTATCTCATTCATAAACACAATTTCAATTATCATCTTTGTGTTGACAACTCATGTATTTACTTCTTTGCCCCAGACCTGTTTCCAAACAAAATTTCTGCCTGTGTTTCTGTCACCTGCTCATTAATGTTCAGTGTCAGCATAAACTCAGTGTGTCCAGAACGGAACTCTTAGACTTTCCTCACAAACCTTCCCCAACTCCCTCCTTTTTTTCCCCCTAGTCCCAGCAGACAATACCACTATCCTCCTGCTCACTCAGGCTTATAACCTGGGTTACAGTCTTTCTGGGTATGTTTACACTGCAATTAAACACCCGCGTCTGACCCATATCAGCAGACTTGGTACCATGGAGCTTGGGCTACGGGGCTGTTTAACTGTGGTGTAGATGCCTGTCTTGACTGTCCATCTAGCAAATTTTCCAAAAAGCAGCTTTGTACTGCCCTGAGACTTTCCTAGGGGAAAAAAATGAGACGTTCATATCTGCATACCCACCAGGGGCCAGATTCTCATCTCCACTACAGTGTGGTATATCTGGAATAATTCCGCTGAATCATCGAATGGGTGCAGAATTTGGTGTATTATATATACTCTTATGCACAGCTATTTACACAGGAACATGTTACTTCACTTCTTTCACTGCCAACTTTATTTCAGACTTTGCATTCTGGGCCAGCTGTGATTCAATGTGATCTCATAGTTACTACTTCTTCTTGCTTTCCTGTCCACCTTCTTCTGGGTGAAGGCAAAGCAGAGTTACATGCTTTCTGAATTTTAAAAAGACAGACTCAACCTTCCATAATAAACTCTGTTATATTATATGCAACAGTCTAGGTGCAAGAAGGCAAAAGTAAAACTTTACTGATTAATATAACCATTGTATTTAAAGAAATGGATATTCATTAGGAGGTATCCTAGGAAAAAGAGAGAGCAGCATCGCATGGGAAGATTTTCTCAGAACATGAAGACACTACTATCCTGATATTTAGAGGGTTTCATATAAAGTGTATGTTGCATCCCACTCCAGTGATTAATCTACAGGGAGAATAACAGCTTACTACTATTGGCAGCTAAGGTAGTTCTTCTCTTGGCTCAAGTACTCATGGGGGGTCTGTGCTTTGGTCCTGAAAGGCCTGAGTTCAAACCCTGATTACATCCTGTGGTGGTGGATTATTACACTTAGCATCCTCAACTCCTGTCAAAGTCAACGAACTTCAGAGCAGCTGAAAATCAGTCCATGAACACTTGATGATCTGCAGCTCTGTTGTCTCTAACTGACAGGTTGCCACTAAAATTTCCAGCTACTACTAGCCAGACAATATGACATCTCTGCTGCAATTTACTCATCTGTAAATTGAGTACAATAATACTTATTTACCCCAGAAGGGTCTTGTCAGGCTTGAAGTTTGTAAAGAACTTTGAGATCCTCAGATGCCAGGTGCTTTAAGTGCAAAGAATTATTATTGTTGTTGTTGTTTGTTATTTTATTCATTATTATAAAGTGACAAACAAAAGTCCCCACCAATATTTTCTTGTTTTCTCCCACCTGGCTCAATCTGTGTCAGCATAAAGTTGGCCATTATAAATAAACGAACAATAATGTGCCAGGAATTGTGCTGCTGGTTTTGAGCTGCATTTTTGGAAGCCCAGACAGTTGTGGCTCTTAAAAACTCGCCACTTACCTTAGATAACTAAATCAGTACTTCAGATAATGTAAGATTTTGCAGAATTCAAAATATTTCCTATAGTATAGGTATGGGGAACTGGTAGGGAATGCTGTAGCCACTTTGGCAATCTTATTTAATTATGTTGGGTAATGTAAACTTGATGAATCAATAAGACTCTGCTCTAAACAGAAGAGTAAATGAATATGGGGGTGGGGGGCGATGTCTAGAAAGGAATGCTGGCTGTTTTGATCATATTCTATATGGGGAAGATTTTTAAAGGCACAAAAAGGACTTGGACTCCCAAGAGAG
Organism: Emys orbicularis; assembly: GCF_028017835.1. NCBI lineage: Eukaryota > Metazoa > Chordata > Testudines > Emydidae > Emys > Emys orbicularis. The sequence goes on along the minus strand of NC_088685.1, from coordinate 25,325,174 downwards.
CACTAGAAGAAGGGTTCTTAAAGTATCAAGGACACATTTCTGAATGTGTCTTGAATTTCCTGGTGCCAGTTATCTTCTATGATCTGTGCAACTTCTAGCTAGCGTATAAATCACGATATAGCATATAAACCCAGTTTTCTGTTGGTACCATGACTATAAAAGTTAAAGTTTAAACGAAGCCCTCTCCAAAAAGCATGTGGAAATCTACAACATCTTTCAATACATTGGCTATGTCTAAAAGTTAGAAAGAAGCTTCTATAGTCTGTAAATAAGCAAAAACTGACAGATTAGCTGAAAAGGGCAAGCGCAAGTCTTTGCTGACGCAAATATTCACTCTTGCTGCTAAACAGTGCTTTTATAAAGAAGCAATAAACTATATCCACTGATTGTCAATGTCTCTGCTCTTGACTTCATGTTATGAAGATCACTATCTAGGAATAAACTTCCCCCAAGATAAAACAACAAGACTGTGAGCTTTGGAGACAATAGTAAGATTGTACAACTAGCTGAAGACACTAATCCTCAAGCATTTTAAAGAATATATTGTATTCTTCAAATTGTACCTAGCACAATTACACATTGTTAGGAAGTTGGCTCAGAGAATAATATGGGGAGTGGGAGAGAAGGAGAGAGAGAAAAAAGTAGAGCAGTAACATACTTTTCAAAAACAGACCAAGAGCCAAATTCTGCCTCAGTCATCCCTGACTGTCTTCAGTGAGGTTGCATGTGTGTAAGTTAGGGCATAATTTGCCCATATGACTTTAGTCCTTAGGAAAAGTTTGCTGTTTGAATATCCTTTCATTAAATAGGTGAATCTGCTGGGTAGGACTGACATTATACTCTCGTAGCTTACACAAACCAATGAGCACAGTACAATCCTCATCTCTAAATCATAGACAAAAAGAAAAAGAAAAAATTGTCACATTGGAACGACTTCTTTTGTCAGCAATGCAGCTGGCAATACAGCTGTGACATTGCAGAAAATATCTCCAGTCTTCTCACCGAGAGCAATACTTAAACAAAATAGAACCATATGGTGTTGCTGATGGGAAGGGGTTCTTTGAAAATATTTTTTTTTAAGTCTGAAATTATGTCTTTATATATAGCAGTTCCATGATTTCAATGTTCAAAAATGGATAAGATACAGTGGCAAGAGACTGATAAAATATAATTGGCTCTGCTGTGCCAATAGCAGAGCTTATGCTATCGCTCTGTTAGAGCTATTTATATAATGGGATATGCCTAACTGCTTCCACCTTTGTGTCCTTCCACATCCACTGATGATTCCTGTTAATGAGATTTACTGGGGAGTAGCTCATAATTCAGGAAGATGGCATCACGGCTGTATGACGACATGAATGGACATATGCCATTAGTGTTAATGGGGGTAAAATGCATGTGTTGAAGAGAAGTGGGCCAAATTCAGTGGTGATCCATAAAGATGATGATAGTTACATATTGGTAAGTGTGTGTAAGGGAGTCTGATCCTTTGCTGAACATGCATGTTGATGATAATAACCATAAGGATTCAAATGTGTTTCACACAGATCTTCTGGTCACATTCCAGACATTAGAATTCAAAAAGAGGGAATTAATTGGACACAAAGGGAATCTATATGGGCACAATGCACCACTCATCAGTTTCTAACCTCTGACAAAAGCTTATCCAATATCACTTTCAGGAGCACAAATTATTTGTGACCTTAGAGGAATAACTTATCCCACACAGCCTTCTATGTTGTGGAGCTGTCTGGCAATGGTCAATGGCCTTCAGGAATACTGTGGGGATTTGAGACAATCATTGAAGGATTGTCAACTTATGACTTACACAGCCCTGCTCCCATATATTTCATGTTATTTCAAAGAAAGCTGGATCCAATTTCTTCAGTTTAACAAGGAGGAAGATAAAGTCTCCTGGGATAAGTAAATAAGGCATCTCTTTTAAGCAGGAGCATAACCGGCACGGGAGAAGGCTGTTCTGTATCCACATGAACAGAGATATGTGGCAGTAAAGTTGTGATGATGCAGATTTACCATATCAAGCCAAACTTAGAAACAGGGATTCACTTTTTTCTCACTTTCAAAGATGAGAAAATTCTGGATTAGTTCTTATTTTCTCCAAATTGTCTTTGCAAGCTCAAGATGAGAGCCACATAAGCTCTCAGTGCAAGGAAGGATTCCCTCTATCATCCTGACTGGTGCTTCATGATAAATGAAAAGAACATTTAGGCCATTTCACGGAACAGAAATGTAGATTTTTGGAAGCAGATAGTTTAACATTTCAACAAGAGAAAAAATGTTCACAACTTTCTAAGTGAAAATCTTTTCCAAAAAATATCGGAGTTTAAAAACTGTTGATTTTTTGTTGTTGTTCAGAAATGCTCCTATAGCAGAGAAAATAATCGTGATATTATTAGACAAATTCAGACTGAAATTTGGAAAAGTTCAGGATTTGTTTTTTTTTTTTTTTAAATTTGTTGTGAATATTTTGCACAACGCTGTTTCTAATGATGATTTTAGAGTAAACCAGAGTAGAAGTCACTCCCTTAACATCCTTCTTGGGTTAAAGACAAAACCCTGAGCTTGTTGGTATAGGCATTTTAGTTAGTTCTTTGTAGATGTCCAACCAGAGAAGACACGTGCAATTAATCTGAATTCTGAATCTTGGGCATGTCTACGCTGCCCCACAGTTTGGACTTAGGGGGAGTAAATAGCAGTGTACACCAGAGTGCTGCTCTGTAACTCCCCCATGTGGATGCTGCAAGCACAAACTAAAAGGTTGCTCGTTTACATTAATATAATCCCTGATTAGAGGAATTAGGTAGCACTTTGAGCATTGATATTCACACCCACCCAGAGACTGAATTGTGGGGCAATGTAGACAAGCCCTTAGTGTATCAGGTCTAGGTTCCACTTGATCTGGGATAGCCTGTTCCTAAGTAACTGCTTCTGGCAAGGATATTGGGGACTACTTTTAATTTGCTAGTCGATAACAAAGGGTATGGTAGCAATGATGTGTAGCTACAGCACAAGGATGTGAATAAGAAACAGATTTGGGGAGTAGAAGTCAGTACTGTTAGAATATTGAGCAAATGTTTGAAAGAGGACATTTAACAGGCCTCTTAAAAAAAAATGCATAGTTTCCACAGAGTCTGCTCTAGAGATAGGTCCAAAGAAAACAATGCATCTGACCCTACCCAAAACTGGGGAGAATTTCAATTCCAGTTCTGAAAATTGCAGCTGGCCTTATTTCTAGTGGGCCAAATGAAAACTAGATCTGAGCAAAAATAGGAACGTTCATACCACAGGAAGTTTCAAGTTTTTCTTTTTATCCCAAATCAGGATGAAAAGTTGAAATAGTGAAATTTTTCACAGTTTGAAAAGATCCCCCAAAATGGTGTAAGTTGTATTTTGTCAATTTCATTGTTTTGACATTCATGAATCTAAACATTTTGGTTTCATTTGTTTTACTGACATTAAATGTTCTCTTTCACATCAGTTCAACAAACATTAAAGTGCTTCTCCCAATGGTCCCACATTGGCTCATGGGAGTTGTAGTTCTGGTAGCTGACTCTCCCATTCTCCCTTCAGGGCTGGACTCTTTAGTCAGACTACATATCACGTGATGCATCAGCCAGCCAAATCAGAAGGTAAGCCTCTAAACTGACTTGAAATGAAATGTATTGCATCAGTTCAGCAAACTGAAATATTTCAATACAGGTTGAACTGACCCAAAACAAAGTATTTAATTTCAATTTTCCCAGTGGAAAAATAAAAAATAAAAAAAATCAGCAAAATTGACATTGCTGCAGAAAATGTCAACTTTGCAGAAACTGCAATTTCCATAGAAAAAATATTATGAGAGAAAATTACTAACCAGCTTGAATCCAAAACCTATATACAAACTCTCAGGCACCAGATCCAGACTTTGAGGGTCAGGCCCATCATTATTCTATTCTGGATATTAGCAAACTTTAAAAATCCCGCCAGAACAGTTTATTTGACAGCCTTTCTAGCTATTAAAGTTTCAGTCACTCACATTTGGATATTAAAAGGGGCCTGTGCCTCCCTGTAGGTAGGTGGGTAAATGGCACTAAGGCTTTTCATTACTCGGAGATGAGGAAGTGCAGCAAAGTTCCATCGGATGATTTATGGTGCTGACTTTAACATTTTTAAATGTTGTGGGGGGTTTTAAAAGAGAGGTTATTTTTTACCAGTTTTTACCTCCCTTTTGGTAGCAAAAGAGACCCTGAATCCAATGAATATATGTTAGAAAATGTTTACTTGAACTTTCTAAAACAAACTGTTCATCTTGGGTGTAACAGAAATGCTCTCTTTTTATATTACTGTTCCCATGTCACTCTCTAGCAACTGGCCAATAAAAACACCTACTTACAAAGATGAACTATACCATTGCTAGCTCCCTGGCTACTCTACCATTGTATTTCAGTCGATAAATTTGCATTTAGCGCTTAATTTGTTCAGTATGCCTTACTAATTTGGCAATATTTATTTTGGCATAGAAAGTAGGAGGCAGCTGCTTTAAATGTCCTGCTAAGTTCTTTGTGTTGTTTTTTAGGGGGAGGTGTCTTTTTTCTTTCTTTCTTTTTTTTTCATAAAAGGATCTAAGATATGAAAAAGCTACAGTGTCGCGGACAGGGCTGAGTTTCCTGTTTATGAGTCACCATAAATATGAAAGGTGCTGGATGACATTTCTCAGCTGAGGGATTCAACACAACTCTGTGTTGAGAGCAAATCCCCAAGCAGGGTGGTCTTGCATTGACTTGCTGACCTTGTGCAATGTTGAGTGGAATTGCTTTAAAAGAACAGTAGTTAGAAGGAAAAGTCAGCCACTCAAGCAACTTTTCTTGCTCTTATTCTTTTAAGGAAAATAGAATTATTGTATCATTGCTGTGTACAATTAATCATTTAAACTTGGTTTTCAAAGAGAGAGCAATTAGAGCACACACATGGATTTATTTATGATTCATTTAGCCCTTAATTTCCCTCTTTCCCTGGTGCTTTCTTGTTCCTTCTCAAAGCTAATGGGACTGAAATGTTAGGTAGATGTAGCTATGGTACAGCAGAAGCACACACCATAAGAGCCAGATTTCAGCTCTTCTGAGTGCACATCTGACTATTTAATACATCATTTACATCAGTGTTTGGATACTGAGCCATCTAAGCTGTTAATTTATGTCCACAATTAATTGCAGGTGCAAAATGAATAAATGAAAAATATGGGTAATTCGTGCTTGCCAAAAAAAGAGGCCAGGGAGTGGTACCTTTAAAAATCTGTACCTAAGTGTAGATTTGTGGTCAGATATGTTCCAAGGGAAGTCACAAGTGAATGTGAAGGAATGTAGATAAGGTGTATATGTAACCCACTGGTGAGTGTGTGTTGCAGGTTCCCTTCTGTTCCCAATCTGTAGCAGAAATAAGTCTTATTGCCCCAGCTAGAACAGTGGTTCTCAAAGCCGGTCCGCCGCTTGTTCAGGGAAAGCCTGTGGCGGGCCGGTTTGTTTACATACCACATCTGCAGGTTCGGCCAATCGCGGCTCCCACTGGCTGCGGTTCGCCGCTCCAGGCCAATGGGGGCTGCAGGAAGCGGTGTGGGCCGAGGGATGTGCTGGCCGCTGCTTCCAGCAGCTCCCATTGGCCTGGAGCAGCGAACCATGGCCAGTGGGAGCTGCAATCGGCCGAACCTGTGGACACGGCAGGTAAATAAACCGGCCCGGCCCACCAGGGGCTTTCCCTGAACAAGAGGCGGACCGGCTTTGAGAACCACTGAGCTAGAGAGTACTGGTTGGCTCTTTAGCTCAAGCAGGAATTATTTTGGGGCAGTTCTATGTCCTGTGTTATACAGGAGATCAGACTGGATGATCACAATGATTCCTTCTGGCCTTAGAGTCTATTAAAGTTGTAGCAGATTGTGGTTTTAGCTCTGGAGGTTCTTGGGTCAGTACCCAGTGCATTGACCAAGATGACAGCCATCACATATCGGGTTTGTATATGCAAAAATACAGATGAAGGATAACTTCTGGCAAACTCTGTAATCTGCAGTGCAAATAAGATCTACCAATTTTACCAAAAATTTAATATATAATAAAATACAAATTGCATATACGAATTTGATATACATATGTGTGTCTGTATATCTATAGCTACATCTATCTATATACATATACACACACAAGCACTATCTTTTACTGTATCATCCAACCTATCAGGCAGGAAAGAATAGCTGAAGCTGCTAAAAGCTACAGATCTACTTCAGCTAGAGTCTGAACCAAAGCCCATTGAATTCTATGGGAGTTTATTGACTCCCATGGAACACCTTAGCTACATCTCAAAATTTGCTTGAAGTTATCCCTCAGTTTGTATTCGTGTGTGTGTGTGTGTGTGTGTGTGTGTGTGTGTGTGTGTGTAGACTCCCACAGATTTCAATGGGCTTTGGATCAGATCCTGGCTGAAGAAAATTTGTAACATTTTCGCAGGTTCAACTGTCTTTCTTGTCTGGTAGCTTGAGTGATACAGTAAAAGATAATATCACACTGATTGCACCCTAGAATGGTTGACTTCCATCCACCAAATGGAATGAATTGTTCCTATTTACGTATTTTATTTATTTCAAAAATTATTTGGGTAGGAAAGCGTTCATGTCAATACAAAAAACAACAATAACAAATGGATATTTTCAAGACCTGACAATTGCTTTTTGTCATTCATTGGTCAGCAAAGAAATGACTGCTCCAAAATAGCCTGAAGTTGTGTCACTGGATGCAGGAAGGAGGAGGGGGAGGTGAATGTGGGATATGGACCTGAGGGGTTGGGAAAATGAGAAAGTAGAGCTGGTGGGAATAGAAGAGGCAGGAGGTAAAAGAAAATTGAAGATGGCAGGGAGGATGTGTTTGCAGGAGAAGGAGGGAGTAGACAGTGAAGGATAGGAGTATGGTTAAAGCCACAGACAAGCAATGACTGGTCATAATTAGCAGCAGTCAGTCAATGGGAACGTATTTACCTTTTTTTTTTTTTTTTTTTTTGCTGTTGAGGTGCATTGTTTATAATTGGAAGTAACTGTATTGCCCTGTTTAAAATGTGATGGCTATATGGTATACATAGCCATGACAAAAAAATACACCGCTATTGTGTGAAAATAAAGGTGTACGTTTTCTGTATTTAATTACTGGTAGCTGTAGATTTTCTGCTTGTTTGTTTTTTTCAAGTATATCTAATCCTTGAAGGCAGCATTCCAAAGTGCCAAGGCGTCTACATTACACTGTGCCAATGTTTGATTGAATGTCTCAAGCAGCAGAGTTGTTTTGGTTTTTATCAAACATTGCATCTTAATAACTTTGTTACATGCAATTACATCCTTTAATCAGTGTTATCAATGTGCATTACCACAAGGCCAAGGAACAAAAATTCTTAATCAACCTGAAATGATGGCTAGATATTCATAATTTTGGATACAGAGGTGTTAAGAAACTGGTAATATTATGGTACCAATCACAGCTCCTGATCGGTATTGTAGCCCCATTGTGTTAGGTGCTGTACAAACAGAGAAGCAGAGAAGTTTCCTGACCCAAAGAGATTATAATCTCAGGCTCCGGTCCTGCAAACACTTATGCATGGGAATACCTTTATTTATGTGAGGAAAGTTAGGTATTTGCAGAATCAGGGCCCAAGAATCTAATAGTAATTGGAAATCTGAATAGAAGGGAGGAAGCACATTATTTCATTCTCTTGATTTATATATTTCCTCTGTCTTCCTCTTGGCCAATTCTCCTATTCACCTTTTCTTCACAAGTTTGTTTATACTTCCCTAAATTAGATGCCCTTAAAGATTCTTTATCAAGCACACATTGACCTCAAGGGTTTGTTCCCCCTCCCATGTGATTGAAAATAAATATGCAGTAAAATGGTGCCAGTGTCAAACAACTTGACTGCCAACATCTGCTCAAGTCAAGCCAAAAGAACTCAGGATCCATTCATGTTTTGAAACAGGTACTCTGGTTCTATTTCTGGCCTATGGCCCAAAGCCTTGGTTCATATACAAAGCCTGAATCAACTGATTTTGTGTAACATTCTTCAATATGGCTTTGGGTGATGTAATTTACACATCCCAAACCTTGGACAACAATAACCTTTAGTCACTGCACTCCACCCCACTCTGCTAGGTGGATTTGACTAATGGATCCATATGTTCACTGCCAGCATACTTTTCTACCACTAGTTTTGTGGGGAGCAGTCCCAGGTAAACAAGGGAGATGAAGCTGGAACTCAAGCTGCGTGGAAGTCCATTTGTGTATTTAGTCATAGCTGTTTTCTGTAATTAACATCACCAGTTTAAGGACTGTGACTCCATACATCATGATACTGTGCAGTTGTGTATCCACTAGCCATAGTACTATGCCTCACTCAGCCTTCTTAGCTTCTGAGTGGCCCATAGAGCTTAGCTGTGTGCATATCTTCCCCTCATGTGAGCATTTTCTTGTGTTCCTCCCCTGTGTGCATTGGAGCAGCACTGCTTCTTCTGCCTTTGGGTTGGATCATGTCTGGCTTAGGCATGAGGGTGGAGCCCCAATTGTAGCATTCCTCCAAAGGTTCCCTCTTCTCCATTGCATCAAATGCAAACTACTTGTCTTCACTTTCAGCCCTTTCATGGCCTACCCCATCCAACCTTTTATCTCTTGTGCACTATTGAGATATAGATTCCAACCTCTGCTCTGCCAAAGATACTTGTCCTGATTTCCCATTTGTCAAATTTTCCATCAACCCCCTTCGCTCTTTCTCCCATTCCACCCCGCACGCACAGGAATAGTTTCCTTTAAAAATCTGCAGAATCACCACCTCAGCTTCCTTTGAATCCCTCCTTAGAACTCACTTCTGCTATGATGCCTATAAAAACAGCACTTAGACAGCTGGAGTGCTGTGACCCTAATCATCTCATTGTTATCTTGTGCTCCCTCCATTTTTTGTTTCCAGGTGTTTTCTCTCCTATTACACTTACATTGTAAGGTCTTTGGGACAGAGGCCAGCTTTCTCCTATGAGTTTGTATAGGACCTACCACAGAAGGGTCCTGATTCCTGATGGGTCTCTAGGTACTACTGCATTGCAAATTATAATAAGCAATAACAATACCTTATTAAATTTCACCTGTTCTAGTGAAATTGGATTTCAGTTCCAATTTTTAGCAATTAATAGTTTTTGCAAAACTAACTTCCTCCAGCTGTGTGAAAGGTAACTGCACATGTTAGAAGAGTGGAGCACATCACTGAGTTCAGGCAAGTGTCATCACAGTATGTAACACTCGTTTTTGATTATTTTAGAATAAAGGTTTACCCCTGTGCTGGATGATTTATTTGAATGGACCTACCATATGATCTATAACTGATTTGTTAGATAATGAATAATGAAACAATTGGTTTTATTGCTGGAGTTGGTTCTAAGCAGTTACATTTGGCTGAAACAGATTTAAAGTAAGGACTTACTGATTTAGTTGGGAATTGGTTCTGCTTTGAGCAGGGGGTTGGACTAGATGACCTCCTGGGGTCCCTTCCAACCCTGATATTCTATGATTCTATGATCAGTTGTTTGAGTAATTAGTCTGGAGTGTCAGCCTCTTAATGTAGCATAGGAGTGTTTCTGTATGACAAGAAAACTATCAGAATGATTCCCTGCCTGCTGATATATGGTGTGTGTGTATATTGTATTAAAATATTTCAGTTACTATGGGATTTATTCTTCTCTTCATACATTGGGGTCTAGGCATGTCACTCCAATAGCATTTCAGGGAGACTAGGTCTATACTAACTATATTTTAAAATATAATATTTTGTTAATGTGAATCCACATACAGTACTTTATTTTTTATTAAAGTACTGCTGCTTCAATTTTACATTATCTAAAGAAAATAGACTTTATTCACCATTCATCTGAATCCCCATAATTAAAACATAGCCCTACATAGCATTTTGAAATATCATTTGAATAAAATTGTGTATAACTTGTTTTGGATTCTATATTCTCTGGGAGAAATCCTGTCGTCGTTAAAATCAAAGGGAAAATTCCCATTGACTTCATGGGAGTCAGGATTTCACCCTGTGTGTTTAAGGAACACCACTCAAGGTTTTATTAATGGTATTGATTATTGAATTGGATTGGAATATTATATAACCTGGATATTGCAAATACTTCAGTTGAATTATTCACAGGGTGAACTCTGTTTGGCAGTTAGTATTTACTGGAGCTGGTGAAAAAAGATGGAACAGTTTCCCACTGGAAAATGGAATTTTGTTGAAATTGAAAAATTTTGTGGTAATATGTCAATTTCAATGAAATTTTTGACAGAAGAAAGCCAAAATGATTCATTTTGATTCTCATTTTATTTCAATTATCTCAAAACAATTTATTTTGATAAAATACACATATTTTGTTTCTACTTTATCGTTTTTTGTTTTGACTTTTATAATATATTACAGTATTAATTTCAATATTATATTCTATATTAAGTAGGGCTGTCAATTAATTGCAGTTAACTCACATGATTAACTCAAACAAATTAATGGCGATTAAAAAAATTAATCGTGATTCATCATAATTTTAATCACACTGTTAAACAATAGAATACCAATTTATTAAATATTTTTGATGTTTTTCTACATTTTCATATATATTATATTCTGTGTTGTAATTGAAATCCAAGTGTATTATTTTTTATTACAAATATTTGCACTGTAAAAATGATAAACAAAAGAAATAGTATTTTTCAACTCACCTCATACAAGTACTGTAGTGCAATCTCTTTGTTGTGAAAGTGCAACTTACAAATGTAATTTTTTTTGTTACATAACTGCACTCAAAAACAAAACAATGTAAGACTTCAGAGCCTACAAGTCCACTCAGTCCTACTTCTTGTTCAGCCAATCGCTAAGACAAACAAGTTTGTTTACATTTACAAGAGATAATGCTGCCTACTTCTTGTTTACAATGCCACCAGCCAGAAAGTGAGAACAGCCATTTGCATGGCACTTTTGTAGCCGGTTTTCCAAGGTATTTACATGCCAGATATGCTAAACATTCGTGTACCCCTTCATGCTTTGGCCACCATTCCAGAAGACATGTTTCCGAGGTGATGATGCTTGTTAAAAAAATAATGCATTAATTAAATTTGTGACAGAAGTCCTTGGGGGAGAATTGTATGTCCCCTGCTCTGTTTTACCCTCATTCTGCCATATATTTCATGTTATAGCAATCTCGGATGATGACCCAGCACATGTTGTTCATTTTAAGAACCATTTCACTGAAGATTTGACAAAACGCAAAGAAGGTACCAATGTGAGATTTCTAAAGATAACTACAGCACTCAACCCAGGGCTTAAGAATCTGAAGTGCCTTCCAAAATATGAGAGGGACTAGGTGTGGAGCATGCTTTCAGATGTCTTAAAAGAGCAACACTCCTATGGGGAAACTACAGAACCTGAACCACCAAAAAAGAAAATCAGTTATCTGTTTGTGGCATGTGACTCAGATAATGAAAATGAACATGTGTTGGTCCACACTGCTTTGGATTGTTATCGAGCAGAACCCATCATCAGCATGGACATGTCCCCTGGAACGGTGGTTGAAGCATGAAAGGACATATGAATCTTTAGTGCATCTGGCACATAAATATCTTGCGACACTGGCAACAACAGTGCCATGCGAACGCCCTTTCTCACTTTCACGTGACATTGTAAACAAGAAGGGGGCAGCATTATTGCCTGCAAATGTAAACAAACTTGTTTGAGCAATTGGCTGAACAAGAACTAGGACTTAGTGGACTTGTAGGCTCTAAAATGTTACATTTTATTTTTGAATGCAGTTTTTTTGTACATAATTCTACATTTGTAAGTTCAGCTTTCATGATAAAGTGATTGTACTACAGTACTTGTATTAGGTGAATTGAAAAATACTATTTCTTTTGTTTTTTTACAGAGCAAAAACTTATAATCGAAAATAAATATAAAGTGAGCACTATACACTTTGCATTCTGTGTTGTAATTCTAGTCAATATATTTGCAAATGTTGAAAACATCCACAAATATTTAAATAAATCGTCTTCTATTAGTGTTTAACAGTGCGCTTAATTGTGCGATTAATTGCGATTAATTTTTTTAATCACTTGACATCCCTAATATTAAGCCATTCTCATAGCAAAATGATTAGGTATAAGCATTAAATAATTTAATGGTTGCAAAGTGAACTTTGATTTTGGGGGGAAATTTTGAATTTTTGTCTTTTCATTACACATTGGAACAAAAACCAGTTTTGAAATGTTGGACTCTGCCATGGAACGGAAATTAGATTTTCCAAATAGTTCTAGTATTTATAGCATTTAGCCATAAAAGTATAACTCTCAATTAAGGCTTGATCTAAACCATTAAAGTCAATGAAATCAATGAGAACTCTTACATAGTAAGAACAACAAGAAGTCCTTGTGGCACCTTAGAGACTAACAAATTTATTTGGGCATAAGCTTTCATGGGCTAGAATCCACTTCATCAGATGCATGGAGTGGAAAATACAGGAGCAGGTATAAATACATGAAAAGATGTGATTTGCCTTACCAAGTGTGAGGTCAGTTTAATGAGATATTTCAATTGACAGCAGGATACCAAGGGAGGAAAAATAACTTTTGAAGTAGTAATGAGAGTGGCCCATTTCAGACAGTTGACAAGAAGGTGAGAGTAACAGTAGGGGAAATTAGTATTGGAGAAATTAGGTTTAGGTTTTGGAATGACCCAACCACTCCCAGTCTTTATTCAGGCCTAATCAGATTGTGTCCAGTTTGCAAATTAATTCCAGTTCTGCAGTTTCACGTTGCAGTCTGTTTTTGAAGTTTTTTTGTTGAAGAATTGCCACTTTCAGGTCTGTTGTTGAGTGACCAGGGAGATTGAAGTGTTGTCCTATTGATTTTTGAATGTTATGATTCCTGATGTCAGAATTGTGTCCATTAATTCTTTTGCATAGAGACTATCCGGTTTGGCCAATGTACATGGCAGAGGGCATTGCTGGCACCTGATGGCATATATCACATTGGTAGATGTGCAGGTGAATGAGCCCCTGATGGTGTGACTGATGTGGTTAGGTCCTATCATGATGTCCCTTGATTAGATATGTGGACAGATGTGGCATAGGGGTTTGTTGCAGGGTTTGGTTCCTGGGTTGGTGATTTTGTTGTGTGGTGTGTGGTTGCTGGTGAGTATTTGCTTCAGGTTGGGGTGTTGTCTGTAAGCGAGGACTGGCCTGTCCCCCAAAGTCTGTGCGAGTGAGGGATCGTCCTTCAGGATAGGTTGTAGATCCTTGATGATGCACTGGAGAGGTTTTAGTTGGGGGCTGTAGGTGACGGGTAGTGGCATTCTGTTACTTTCTTTATTGGGCCTGTCTTGTAGTAGGTGACTTCTGGGTACCCTTCTTGCTCTGTCAATCTGTTTCTTCACTTCACCAGGTGGGTACTGTAGTTTTAAGAATGCTTGATAGAGATCCTGTAGGTGTTTGTCTCTGTCTGAGGGATCAGAGCAAATGTGGTTGTATCTTAGAGCTTGGCTGTAGACAATGGATCATGTGATGTGGTCTGGATGAAAGCTGGAGGCATTTAGGTAAGTATAGCGGTCAGTAGGTTTCCGGTATAGGGTGGTGTTTATGTGACCATCGCTTATTAGCACTGTAGTGTCTAGGAAGTGGACCTCTTGTGTGGACTGGTCCAGACTGAGGTTGATGGTGGAGTGGAATTCCACCAAGATTTCAACAATTTCCACCCCACCATCAACCTCAGTCTGGACTAGTCCACACAAGAGGTCCGCTTCCTAGACACTACAGTGCTAATAAGCGATGATCACATAAACACCACCCTATACCGGAAACCTATCCTACTGTCAATTGAATTATCTCGTTAGACGGACCTCACACTTGGTAAGGCAAATCATATCTTTTCATGTATTTATACTTGCTCCTGTATATTCCACTCCATGCATCTGATGAAGTGGGTTCTAGCCCACGAAAGCTTATGCCCAAATAAATGTGTTAGTCTCTAAGGTGCCACAAGGACCCCTCGTTGTTTTTGCTGATACAGACTACCACTCTGAAACCTTACATAGTAAGGAACTACTCAATGTAAACAGAGGTGGTAGAACTAGATCCTTACAGATCAGATGGTTAACAAGTCTTTAAAATCCCACCATACTTAGTTTATGCTAATCTAGGATCTGTGTATCAGTAAGTGATAGAAATAGTCTGTTATTCTTAGCACACAGCAGGTTTCATTTTTTAACATTCTTTCCCCTTTAAATTTTCTTTTTTTATTAGGCTCTTAACCCAGCAAGTGAGGAAAGCAGGCTCACATCAAGTCAGAATGTGTTGTGTAGCCAGAGTATCCTATTAGAAGTCTTAAACAGGATTGCTGATTTACACATTTCTGGAGTAGTATGAAAATATTTACTGGGCAGTTTAAATTGAATTAAAGCAACCAAATGAAGAAGAACCTCGAAGCTAACTAGTTTCCCTGTTCAATTGGCAGCACCCAGGAGCTGATGCCTTTTATTATGTCTGATAATTCACTAAATAGCAATGTGAGGTGCTCACGACATGGTAAATTTAATAATAGCTGCAGCAAGCAAACCAAATTTCCCCCCTTAGTATGAGCTCAAAATTATATACATATCTAAATCCAGAACAAAGAGAATAATGCTGGCACACAACCTTCCTTCCTTGCTAGTCTGGCAGTCACTATGTATCATGGCTATATAAGGTGGCCTGACAAATATTATATGTAACACTGAATCCCAGCATGCTCTATTGATCTGACCCGTAAAAGGCCCGTAGTTCCATCCCTTGTTTGTATTCTTCATTTTATTATCATTCTCTTTCTAAGGTCAGCTGCACTGGTCTCAGAGAGACCATTAGCATGCTTTTGCTTATTTAATTCACTAACTGCTGAAGTGCATGCTGCTTTTAGTGGCACTCATACAGCTTCAAGCAATGAAAGGTTTAGTTTCATGTACTTGAACTCAAGTGACACAAATATTTCAGTGGTGAATCAATACTGGAAAAGGATGGTTAGTAAGGTAGGGAGTGTTTATAGAAGATGTTTCATCACTACTAGTAAAACATGTCTTATTGTTAGTTCAGGAGGCGCTGGTATTTAGCTCTTTGAAGGAGATTTTCAACAAGCCAACAACTTTAAGCTTATTGGTTTTTTTTTTTTAAAAAGCACAAGCTTAGGATGATGGTCTTTTGCAAAATGCCAGTGGGCTCTTAGGAATGCTAATGACCTTATAAAGATATTTTTTGTTTCCTCCTTGAAGGAGACACCTCCTGTACAGAAAGAATTTTCATGATGTAAGTTGCTCAACTGAGTATTGTTTTTGAATTTTTAAATACCTTGATTATAAAGTCTTATTTGTCCTATTCCTCTCTAGTATCACATAATATTGTCACAATTTTGACACTACTTGGGATATACATAGTTGTCACTCCATTTCACACCATGACCCACTGGAAGTACACAGGGAAAGCAGAAACAGTGCTCGGATTCTCCTGCTTCAAACCACCTAATACTTAGGGCTGGTCTACACTACTGCTTCAGTCGATGTAATTTATGCCGCTCGTGGGTATGAAAAAGACACCCCCCTAGGTGCCACAAGTTACAATGACTTAAGCCTTGACAAAGCCCTGACTGGGATGATTTAGTTGGTGTTGGTCCTGCTTTGAGCAGGGGATTGGACTAGATGACCCCCTAAGGTCTCTTCCAACCCTAATCTTCTATGATTCTAAGTGCTGTCCACACTGGCGCTATGTCAGCGGGAGACACTCTCCTGCCAAGATAGCATTCTCCTCTCATGGAGGTGGAATAATTATGCTGATGGGAGAGCACTCTCCTGTTGGCATAGCGTGTCTTCACCAGATGTGCTACAGTGGTGCAGCTGCATCGGTGCTGTATCCATTAGCTGTTAGCAGCATAGGGAACTATGACACAGAGTAGGGCAGTTTGGAGTCCATCTGCTCTAATAAATTTGTTAGTCTCTAAGGTGCCACAAGTACTCCTGTTATTTTTGAGGATACAGACTAACATGGCTGCTACTCTGAAACCTGTCATCCATTGACGGGCATTAGTGCATGTACACACCACCCAGCTCATTGCAATATGAAAGAAGTAGTGTAATTCACTGCAATACAAAAACTATGCATTTCTGCAATGCAGATACCAGCATAAAGCTATCCACTGAGTTACGCAGATAGCTAAAAGGGAAGAAAACAGTGTTATAAAATGGTTCTCTTCTTCAGGAATACACCCAGGCTGAAGTGCTTAGATTCGGAGGCAAATATAAAGGTTTTTTTTTTTTTCTTGGTTCCTAAGTAACACCCCCAGAGCTTTAGAGAAATGGAAGCCCTCAGAACTCACTTGTGGTTAATCTAGTGCAATATAGCTGGCAGAGGGACCAAAAGAAGATTATTTAGAAAAACATGAAGAGGCCTCCACCAAGAAATGCAAACAAAAGGGAAATATTTTAAGAAAATAAACAAAGCTACCGAGTAAAACATACACAAGAAGGAAAGGGGAACAAAAGAACATTTGAGGCTTGATGTTTTAATGTTTTGTGGCAGCACATGTGATAGTCCAGACTGAGTGTAAAAGAACATTACAGCTGTGTAAGCTATGAGATATCCACACTTGTCTTGAGATCAGCAAGCCATCAGGAAAGCCCACCTAGTTTGCCAGCTTCACAAGTCTTCGACTTTGCTAAAAAAAATAATAAGTTCCATCCATGGGAAGGTCCATATTATTGCACAAATTACCCAGAAAGTCAATGTACTGTTTGCAAAAGCTGCTTAAATAAAAAGAATCATTCCTTTCCTGATATGCAATGTCTTATAGCACACAGGCTGTAACACATCTATTTTAGAAGAAGACAATCTTCTGTTCAGCCTAGTAATCCATAGACCTCCCTCTCTCTTTGTGGTTATTTGCCAGTGACCAGTCAGAGCATAGGAGAAACCAGAATAGTATGCAGTCAACTGTATATGTCCAGGCAGGAGTTGGAAAGTATTAAGGAACTGGTAATTTTAAAATAGCTTTATGGCCACAAAACAAATTAAGGAGAGTAAATATATTCACCAGACCAAATTCTCCTTTCAGTCACTTTGATGCAACTCCCCTTTGGACACAGCAGGAGTTGCACGTATGTAACTAAGAGTGATTTGGCTCATTGGTTGCCCTGCTTACCCAGGGAATTAGGTGGAGAAAGCATATTGCTCAGAGCAGCTGAGCCAGGCTGACTGACGATCTAAGTCCTGGCGTTTTCTCTCTGCTCCTATCCAGCTTAGATGCATGAGTATATCCAAAACGAACCAAAATATTAAAGAAAAGCTCTGACAGCTTTCTATGATGGTTCAAATACCCTAAAGCAAGGATCTCATTCTCTAAAAAAGTCTAGTCTGTAGATTTTTACAATAATGTATGTAGAACCCCCTGTTAAATTTGTATATAACCCAACTAATTGGATAACATTGTTTAAAGAATCTTTCAATGGGACTTAGAAGCCTCACTTATGGATGTTAGAAAATTTTATCCACCATCGCTATTAAATGATATAAAACATTTTCTAGATCTTATGTAGCACTGCTCATCCATAGTTTTCAAAGCACTTTACAAAGGAAAGTAACTATCATTTATCCCCACTTTACAGAGACTAGCACACAGAGAGGTGAAATGACTTTCCCTATGTTGACAAACTCCACTCTCTTTAAGGTTTGTCTTGCTCCCTTTCCTCACACTAATCTCCCATTGACTTCAATGGATATTTTATGTCAGGAGGGCAGGAAAGAAAAATGTCCTGCTGTTGATGTAGTCACAGGACAAGAGCAGCTAGCTCTCAATTTTATCACCATGTTCGAACCAGTGTAGCACCTTTTGAAACCACGTAGAATGAATAACGAACTACAAATAGTGACTGCTCAAAGCAGCAACCGCAGCACATAGCTCAGAAGCAATCCCTCGAATGTGAAAGGATGGTCTTGAGGTTAAAGTACTGGATTGGGATTCAAGAGATCTGCATTCTATTTTTGTATCTCCCACAAAATTCTTCTGTGACCATCCAAGTCACTTAATGTCTCAGTGCCTCACTTCTATAAAACAAGAATAGCACAATTCTATCTCACAGAGGGGCTGTGAGGATACATTTATTAATATTCCTGAGGTGTTCAGATATTCTGAGGACTGCCAAAAAAACCCTCAATAACTAGAATAGGTGAGGTCCTCATGCCTGCTCTGGACTCTATAATTTTTGTGTCATGCACAAAATTTACCAACAGTGATTTTTTATTTTGTAAAGATATTGAATAATTTTGGGCTGAGAACAGATCCCTGTCAGACTCCACTAGAAATGCCATTCAAACAAATTCTTCACTGTGACAGGGCTGGCTCTACCTTTTTTGCTGCCCCAAGCGGTGAAGCAAAGAAAAAAAAAGGGAAAAAAAAGCGGCCGCAGCAGTGCTGCCAAAGAAGAAGAAATGAAGACGCTGCCGCCAAACTGCCATCGAAGAATAAAAGAAAGAAGAAGCTGCCGCCGAACTGCCACCGAGGAAGAAAAAAAGAAAAAGCTGCTGCCAAAGTTCCGCCGAAGAAGGGGGGATAAAAAAAAGTCGGAGCGCCGCCCCAGGAACGGACGGAGTGCTGCCCCTTCAGATTGGCCGCCCCAGGCACCTGCTTCCTTAGCTGCTGCCTAGAGCCGACCCTGCACTGTGAATAGTCTGTGCAGCTTTGTTCCTTGCTTTTCCCTTGGTACATGGCCTGAAACAGTATGCTAAACATTGTTTTAAAGTGGAGTGGAGCCCCAGATGAGAATTCTAATTAGGGGTTGGCACTACAATGTATTTGAGCCATGTACAACACCACAGTCACCATGAACACTTCTTCTAGAATTATGATTATCTAGTCATGACTTTCACTGTCTTTTCAAAAAGACAACTACATGCATCTTTAAATGAAAGAATAAGAGAAGGGCATTAACTGGCTCCAAACAAAGACTAGGAAGAGTATTTTGCATCACACATGTAGTTTTTCCAAGTAAAAGCTTTTTTTTAAAAAAAGAGCAAGAGTATATAATTCTTCTGAGAGTAATTGAGGGTGAAATTCTGCATCATGCTGGAAGTAGTTAGCCATGTAAGTGCTATTGGAAGTCAATGGGTCTCATGGTCTCAAATCAGGTGCTTTTGAAATCCCACTAAAATCCTATATATGGGAAATGGAAATTTGTCTCTTTACATAGGGTTATTCATTTAATGTAAGATTTTGTTGGCAATTTTAAAAAGCCCTAAAATGCTTTTATCTATTCTTGACCACATTTAGGTAATTACAATAATATAAATCTTAAATGCTCTTTCAAGCATTTCTTTCAAATCATTCCTTTCAAGGACTAGCAATAGCTCCGTGTTTAAAAAGATGAAAACTGTGGACTGAAATTAAGAACAGAATAAAGGTAAATTTCCCAAAGTTTGAACAATGAGCCATTCAACCACACCATGGGAGTACGTTTGGTGCTTAGACGGTTAGAGCATTGAGATACAAGGATGATCTTATACTTCCAAAGCTCCACCAATTAGAATTGTGTGAATAACTGATTTTTCAGGTCACTGGCTGTTCTGAAAAAAAAATTGTTTCAGGCTAAGCAAAACATTTTGTAAGCTTTTTAAAATGTTTTACAATTTTTTTTGATAAAATTGCCATAACTTTTGAAATGAAAAGTTTTCAAATTGAAAAATCAAAACATTTAGTTTTAAAAATGTCAAAGCACTATGTTTTGATTTTTTTTCACATTTTTTTTGACTGAAATAATTAGATGAATTCGACATGAATTCACTAAATGTTTCAGATGACCTGCATCTGCATTTTTTGGTGAAAACAGGTATTTTGCCCAGCTCTGCCAATAACATTGTCTGATATATTGGTGTAGTTTTCCTGTTTGAAGCCAAAAATGATATCAGGCCTGATTCTCATATACTCTCAGACTCCTTTATACCACTTTGTCAGAGTAACATGGCATTGAAATGAGTAAATATAATTGTATTTGAGGGCTCTTTAAACTGCCAGATCAATGTAAAGTGGCCTTAGACTAAATGAGAATCTGGTCTAATATGTATTAGACCCTGAACCTTCAAATGTTGATGCATGTGACTAACATTATGCATGTGAAAGGTCGTAATGCCTTTTGGGTGGGGTTTTCAAAAGCTCCTAAGTCACTTTTGTCCTTATGAAAATCCCACCTTCAAAAATTAAGCATGTGTGTAAATATCTGCAGGAGGGAGCTGGATCTATGGACTCGATCTACCCAGAGAACCATACAGACATAGGAGTGCACCATTATATTAGTCAGTGCAGGATCAGGGCCTAAGACTGTACCTACTTGGGGACAGGACCTGCACTGTTGTGTGTGTATGAATGATGTTTAGCACATTGTGAGCACTACTGGAGTACCAAAAATAAATCAGAATAGTAATATATTTTTCACATTTTAAATATTGTACTTCAGTTCAACCTATGATAAAAGAAGTGCAATTCGCCAATGATTTTCAGTTACTTTAAGAATCAGAATGTTCACAAAACGTGGCTCCCTCTAAACAACTTTCTAAAAATGAAAATGATTAATAAACATGTCTCATTTCAACAGCAGATGAACCTAGATTAATACATCCTTTAGCACATTAAAGAAAAGATTGGAATAGCAGATAAGCTACACTCTCTGGAGCAAAAAGCCATAGAACTTTCTAGTTTTCTATCCACTTACAAGTAATTATAAAGTAATTACACTTGCAAGCATGAATGGATTACAAACCACCATTCCTCTAAATAAATTTAAACAGTCCCCTTGATCTATATCAGTAAGTCTTTTTCTTTTAACTAGTAACACATTGCAGTCAAACCTTTCACTGCCATCTGTTCAAATGGAAACATGTGGTATTAGAGTTCTAATACTGTGCCCTTGGTAAAGATATACCTTAGAGATTTCTTTTGGAAAACTTCATGGTTAGCAAACAATTTGTGGGCAGTTAATTTGCTCCCATGCTGGAGTTTGCATTCCCATGTGTGAAATGTTCTATTCTGATGGTAACGTCAAATTAAATGAATCTACATGTGATCATATTTATATAATATGGGTTGTATTTACTCTGTGGGAAGCTTGACCATAATACAAAAGACCATTAAAGAATTGTACAGAAAGTATTTGATTTTAATTTTGTTGTTCTCGAGCTCTTCCTGTCGTTTGTGCTGTGGAACTAGATGTCCTATTTTTACATCAGTATGGGCCTTATTATCTCCTGAAAATTAAAAAAAGACCTTCAGCCCAGTACAAATTACAGTGCCAATTCCCAGTAGTCTATGCTGAGTGAAAAAGCAGAATATATTGGTAGAATGAAGAGCGTTCCTTTTATCTATCTTTTTCCTTTTGCCTTTTCGAACCAACCAAAAATAAATTACTGGAAAGTATCATCACATTTATTTAACCATTTTAAAAATACTTAGGACCAAATTGTGAGACACTTCTCAGCATGATATACCTTATACCACACCCAGTCCCAGTGAAGTTCTCAAGGAGTAAGGCTATCACATTCAGGCTAATTAGCACAGTGGCGGAATACATAAGGTAATACATGGCTTCTGTGGTCAAAGGTTTACTAATATCGAAAGCTGCTTATTACATGCTATTACAACTCCATGAACATTAGTCCTATTGTGAAACAAAGCAAAAGAAGATCCAATCATGAGACCTTAGGGGGCATTTATAAGGCCCATTTGTTGCTTGAGTAAGCTCTGTAATGTATTGATTTTAATGAAGCATTGAGGTAGTGTTCTATACTAAAGAGTGCCTTCCCACTGTGACCCATGTAAATGATCTTGAGAGATCACCTGACCAGCTTTAATTGGGCTACTTAGGAAGCCTTGGCATGTCTACTATAATAGCAGTATATATTGTATAACCATTGCTTTTCACTTTTAAAGTATTTTACAATTATTAATTAATCCTCACAACACCCTTCAAGATACAGTACTGTAGATACCACAGGTAAGTATGACTTATCCCCTTTTTATATATGTGGATACTTGAAGCAGATAAGGGCTTGTCTACATGAACAATTAGGCCATGGCAGGCTGATGTGAATCTATTCTGCACTAGCCTTCTGCGGTCTTACTGTCCATGTGCACCCTGCTCGCATGTGTTAACCGTTCTTCAGAGTGATTTGATCTAGTTCTCTTTGAAATGGGACTAGCTCAAAGTGCATTAATGAACTGCTCAAGCTCATCAGGAGGGCACACACTGCAGCAGGCTAGTTAGGGTACATTCACATCCCAGTTTGCCACAGTCTTTGTTCATGTAGCCAAGCCCTAAATCCTTGGCCAAGTCACTAAAGGGAGTGTCAGGGCCACAGTTAGAACTCCTGGTTCCTGGTGGCTAGTGACGGTCTAGGATTGCTAGTAATGCCTTGTTTTCTTATTTTCCCAATCTTTGGCCCATCCTGCAACCATTGACTTCAGAGTACATGGAGGATTGAGCCCTTTGTTGCCACTTCATGGTAGGAGGTTAGGCCTGGATGCACAGGAGTTAAGTGCCTAAATCTCTGTTTTATGCACCTAACTCCCAGTTTCAGGACCACTGACACGGACAAAACTGCCACTAAACCCTGTAGGTGCCTACATTCACTTGGCACCTAAAATTTTGCAGAAAAAAGTTCCCTAGGCACCTATGTTTCTGCCTTTGAGCATGCTCACTGCTGCCTTACTCTAGGCATCTGGATGCCTATCTAACCCCCAAAATGATTCACAAACCAGAGAAAGACAGGAGTTCAGCCTCCTAACTCACATACAAGGCCTGATCTGGTAGGTGCCCTCTGACCATGCCCACTGAATTGGTTCTCTCAGGTGAGTCCACACAAACAAGCTGGAAGTAGGGGAGGAGGCATTAAGTGCTAGCCCAGTGGTTAGGGTACTCATGGTAGGAAACCCCCAGTTCAAGTTCCCCCTCCACAGGGGAAGGGATTTGAACAGGGATCTGATGCTTCTCAGGTAAATGCTGTAACCACTGAGTAATGGGATATTCTGATGAGAGTGGGCTCTCTGTCTTACCTAGTGAAGCTGTTGCAGTCTGGATAAATACCTGAAGAGTTATTTGGGTTAGAGAGCAAGAAACGGCATAGATGCCTAACTCCAGGACAGGGATGACAGCTAAGAATGGCTAATGGAGATAGGCACCTTCCTGCAGCATGGACTTAGATGCTGTCTTCATGACAGGGGCTGGGCTTTGCACACACCGCTCTTGTCAGCATCTCTCATTGGCTAGTTCAGGTGAATCCCTGCCTAGTATGTTGACTTTTGTGAATCACGGTCTGTGGAGGCCACATCTCTCCCCATTCATTGTATAGGGAACCGAGGCACTGAACTCAGACTTTGTGAATTGCAGTAACTTTCTAAGTGCCTAAAAGTTACATACTGTGATGCTCATTTTCACAGTGCCTAACTTCTTTTATACATCCAGGCCTTAGCTAACAGTTCAAGATTTAATCAATTGAACTTTCTATTAGAAATTCCTGTACAGTATTCCAATTTCAACTTAGTATAATAAATATGTATACTATCTCTTACAACCTTTCTCCTAGCTGTCTACACTGAAACAACCCTAGAACTGTGCAAACTGGGCAGTGGGAAATAATAAGAGAATGGTATGTACATATTTCTGCATCTTACAAAAGGAGTACGGTATGAAGTGCAGTCAAATGATAGTCTCAGTGGATCAAATGCCTCCTGTTTGTACAAAGGACACATGAATGTAAGTGAAAACAGGCCAAAGAATTGTTTTATGAACTGAAATCCTGAAAATACTTATAATACCAAAGTCTTGTGACGTATGTAAAGTGAACAGTGAATACCTTTTCTGCTTCTTTTCAACACAAGGATTTTTGTCACTTGTGTTTTTGTGACATTTGCAAACAGAATTTTCCAGCAAAAGTAATAGTTGAAAATGCCACATTTATCAAAGCTAATGTGACCTACTGCAACATTAGAGTGACGTTATATTTACATGACACACTCTTTTGTTTGTTTTCAGTGGGGTTACCATCTTATAACAACATTTGGAAACGATAAAAGGATAAAGTGAGGACCCCCTGTCTGTTTATATTAACACTGTATATTCATAAACAGGAACAAATCAGTGAGCACAAATCTCCTTAATTGTTTTATAGTTTTATTTATTTTAACTACATTTTATATATTCCGATGCAGAGAGCTAAGTTATAAATCATGAAGTAAACCATGTTATGTATTAATGGAATTGTGTGCAACCCTCCCCCCCCCGCCCCCTTCCAGTTTGCTTGGCAGCAAAACAGATCACGCTAAATCATCTACAGAATATTTCCCCCCATAATATTTATTATGAATGGGCTAATATCACAAATGCATTAAACTTTTATAGTATTTTCTAAACTCGCTTGCTGGCATACGGAATATATAACAAATAATGAAGTTCAGAAAGAGGCTTGAGATCCCAGAACCTTAAATTCTAGTAGTGTTATGCAATTGAAGATCTAAATCAAGTCATGACCCTTTTAAGAATTGCTGTGCAACCCATATCTTTGCATAGGCCTTCCCCACTCAGAACTTCAGAGGCTCTTCCATTGTCTTTGTGAATGATTTCCTCTAAACTTTCAATCCACACAAAATAGCAGTGAAATGAAGGGTGAGGCAGAGAGATTGTTTTTGTTCCTGGGCAGAATATATAGTAAGCCTTCTTCATATGGACAACAGGACCGGATTAAGGCAGGGGCTTTAGGGGCTGCTGCCCAGGGCCCCGGCTCAAGGAGGGCCCTGCAAAAATAAATCACAGGCAGCGATCTCCAACTCCGGGCCGTTAAAAGTCCCATGGTGCAGCGGGGCGCTGAGGCAGGCTGCCTGCATGCATGGCCCCACACCGCTCCCAGAAGCGGCCGGCTGCTACCATGTCTCTGCGGCCCCTGGTGGGAGGGAGGGAGGGGTAGGCAGCGGCTCTGCGTGCTGCCCCCACCCCCAGCATCGTCCCCGCAGCACCCATTGGCCAGGAACCAGTCAATGGGAGCTATGGGGGTGGCGGTTGTGGGTGTGGGCAGCACACAGAGACACGCTGTACCCCACCCCCAGGGATCACAGAGACGTGCCAGCAGCCAGTCACTTCTGGGAGCAGCATGGGGCCACAGGATGCAGACAGCCTGCCTGAGCCCTTCTGTGCCGCCGGCCGGGAGCCACCTGTGGTCAGCGCCTCCCGGACGGAACCTGCTCCTTGCACCCCCCCTGCACCCCATCCCCCTGTCCCAGATCAGAATCCCCCTCCTGCACCCAAACTCCCTCCCAGACCCCGCACCCCTTCCTGCACTCCAATCCCCTGCCCAAGCCCCCTCCCAGGAAAAATACTTGTATACAGGGGCCCCACAAAATCTAATAGCCCTAGGCCCACGGGAGAGTTAATCCGGCCCTGATGGACAATAAAGCTATTATGGTGATTCTGCACATACACTAGAAGTGGAGAAAGATGGTTGGAGAAGGTTTGAGGCCTACAAAATAACATATTCTGAAAGATTTCAAAGCCCTCAATAAACTCTCTATATACTTCATGGACCTGCTCCCACTGAACTCAATGCAAAAATGATAAGAATGGATGAATAATTTCACTCTGACTAACTTATGGTTTTATCTATGCACAAAAATTGCACCCCTTTACATAAAAATCATTTTAAAAATTGATTTAGTTAAACCAGTACAAATCTCCTACCCCCACTTACAATTGGTTCGTACCATTCAGCTTTAATTGGGTCATTTTAAACCTGATATAAACCAGTTCTCCACAGTGACTTAATGAAATTGATTTAAAAACCAATTTTAGTTAAAATAAATACTAAAAACTAGTTTTGCACATGGATAAGGCCTAAATTTTCCTACAATGAAGGTTGAATGCCATTGAGTAGGGGAGAGACTTGTTCCTTCCTAGCGGGACAACATACTCTGCAGGAATCCCTAGTTAAATGCCCCTCTCAAATGGAGAGCAGCATCTATCTGACAATGTACCGGATCATTATATAAAGAGTTTTGAACGGGAAAGAAGGACTAGTACTGTGTCTGGTTGAAAATGCAGGATCATTTTTAGGAAGTTCGAATGTAATCTCCCAGAATACTAAAGACATCAGGATTAACAACCTGTCAGTGAAAAATGCCATTGGCTCTTTAATGAACACAGGTGATCTGCAACTCAGTGTCGTATGCAGCAGGATTTCCCTTGAGGTGTTGGAATGATTATTTCAGAAAGAGACAATGCCTGAGTTACTTGTTAAATACTGACATGTGGGCGAATTGGAGACAAGCAAACAAGTTATCGTGCAACAATCTGATATAATGGAGAAAACAAATCTATGTTTGGCTGCAGAGAAGAAATTCCCATTTTTATAGCTCTGGCTGATAGCGATGTTTAATCATTCAGATATAATAAAACATTAATTTGTTACATGGTAGGCCCAATTCTAATCTTGGAATAAATTTCTTCCTGTTTGTGTATCTAATCTAAGTATTTATATCATGCTGAACACTATGGTACTTCCAATAATATCTGCTGAATTTTTAAAAAATGAATTCACTTCTAGAGTGTCCTTACTTCGCCCCTTTGTCCTCACTTTTCGTGTACATTCAAGTTACCAAATTATGGTAGCCTCACTTTCCATGGTAAGTGAGTATTGGCAAGTAATCTAATTCTTAAATAGCATGAGCGAATATCTGTCTCAGTAGTGCTTACATGCACAAGCAATCAGGGAACAGAAACAATACTGTGAAGGGGTGTACACCCTCTCCAGGCACTGACAAGGTTAATATGGACCTGAGAGGCCAATTAACCCGCCTGGTTGCACCAGAGTGTTGGCCAGGCATAATTAAATATGGGGCCCAGCTGGAGAAGAGTGGGGAAGTGCTATAAAGGCAGGAAGTATGGAACAGAAGAGGGCTGACAAATAGGCCAAAAGTGCTATTAATCATGAACAAGTTGATCTAGGAATCTCCTTAAGCAAACTGGAATTTAAACACCTAATCAAAAATGAGCTCAGGAAAGAATGGCAAGAACTATGGGCAAACGAAACAAATGGGGGGAAAATTCTAAGAAATATTCCCAACAATTGACAATGTTGATATATATAATCCAAGGCTCTGAGAGGAAGAGTGAAGTGGCTCTAGTTAGAATTGTAACAGGGCATTTGGGATTAAATAGCAATTTATTTCTACTTAACATGCAAAAAGATGGATTATGAGTAACATGTAAGGTCCAGGAAATGACAGATCATATCCTTTGGGATTGTAAGGACTGTACCAGTGAAAGGAGGTGTTTATATAAAAAACTCAGAGGTCTTAAAGTAACAAAATTTTCCTGACATCGTTTGAGAATACAAGGAAAATAGGGCCCAATTCTTTAAGAATACCGGGAAAGGTGTGAGACTCCAAGTCATGAAAAAGACACAAAGTACAGTGCATGGAAGTCATAGATTCAGGAAGTGAGTCTGCTATGCCACAAAACTGAAGGAGGAGGAGGAGAAGACAACGGCGGCTGCAGGAGAGAAGGAAGAACTCCACAGCCATCCTCTTGGTGGTAGATAGCACAAGCGCAAGAAGGAGCATCAGGAGCTGATGCAAAGAATGTTGTGATGGAACTGGCCAGAGCAGGGATACTTTGCTACGTAGAAGTCTCATGAGGGGCCCTGAGGTAAAGGCCAACTAGGGGGGAGAGGCTGACCCCAAGAGCAGGAGGATGATCCTGGAGGAGCATGGCAGGGGTAGGACTTGCAGGTGGGGGAGCCTGGAGAGTGGAACATTGGAGGGAGCTAGTTCTCAGGAGTCCTGATATGAGGGTTGTGATGGACTGGAAACACAGCCTAGGGCAGGAACCAGACCTCCAGGGAGAACCTCTGTGAGGCATTGCTCATTACAAGAGCCCGGAAAAGGGCTGGACAGAAGGCCTGGGGGGGGGGGAACCCTACAGTAAGAAGAAGTCCAGGAAGGCAGCAGCAGGGAGTCTGGTGGAACACACCTTGGCTGCTGCTTATAGGATCCCTGGACTGGAACCCAGTGTAGTGAGAGCACCTGGTTTCCCTACCAGCCACTGGGCAAGGTTGTGTGGAGCCCATAGAAGAGGGTAAAGATGACTGAAAGCCCTGAGTGAGGGTTTACAGGGATGATGGAGGCCCAGAGTTGAGAGCCAAAGACCAGACATAAGGATTAGGACTATTATTTGGTTGGACTCTTGTTACCCCAAAAGGGATAGGACTAAAATGTGACCTGGCCAGAGGGCTGAATTGCAAGAAGAGGGGAACTAGAGTGAACAGTAGCAGTGGGCGTGAGAGATGAAAGAGCTGCTACCCCATGCCCAGCCATGAGGCTCATCTGTAGTGAGTGCACTCCTACGAATACCACATGACTGTTCATCTTATCAGAACCTAATAACACAACTCAAATTGTGAATTCATAGAATAAAACTGAGTAGCAAATAATTCAAGGAAATCATGATCTTCTCGTAGATATTCTGAGTGAAAAAGAGACTAAATTCATTTAATGACTGTTCTAAATTATTCATTCAGATCCTTTGCACAGTAATGATAGCAGCCCCTATCCTTAGGTCTCCTAACATTTTCCATTATAAAATATTCTTGTGGCCATTTCTCTGACAAGATCTCACACATCCATTGTTCCCCAAGCAACCTTAATTCTGCCCCCTCATGCATTATGGTGTAAAGGCTTTAACTACATGATGCCATATTATTTTTTCCACAGGACCCCTGCCTCAGTCTGTCAACGGGATGAATGCAAAAGGAAGCAGAATTAAGGTTGCATGGGCAGCTATAAATCTGGCATTTCCTAACTTTTGACTGTGTGACTTTGTAACCTAAATAACATTCTTTTAACACGTTTTTGTTTGATTGTGTAGTATACCCATATGCCAACAATCCTGATGAACAGAGTTAGGGAGTTCTGTTCTGATAGAATCCTCACTGGGTTAACACAGCCTGCTTGTTCCTGTCACTTCACCCCTTTTCTGAAGTACCTAATCTTGTCTGACGATGTTTGTCTATTTAGGTACTCATTTGGCCCCTATTACCACATTGGGCCTAACTCTCAGTTACATTAAGCACCACTCTGGCAATGTAAAGGAACCTTAAGTTACATTTACAGTTACTCTATGCCCACTTTAAGGCAACTTGAGACTGCCAGAGCTATATAAAGCCTAAGTGTTAATCATTAGTGTAAACGATGATTAGGCCCAGCATTTCAGCAACTATATAGTTGTTTAAAGGGAAAAAAACAGGACTCTGATTCCGATCTTGCTTACAATGGGTTTCCCAATAACTAAACTTCATTGGAATTGCTCCTGATTTACAGAAATGTAAGAGAGGTTGGACTCAGACCCAAGCTGGACTTTCTAATCTCCCCCTTATATCTTTATACCTTTAAATATGTTTATATTTTTTAAAACAGATTCCATTTGAAGTTGGAGGGAATTAGAAGTTTCCAAAACACATTTTCCCCCCCAGACATATTTTGTTTCCTGCACATGTAGAATGATCTAAAAAGGAATGGGATAGCAAACTTTTGATTTGAAAATAATGTTTACATTGTTTTGGTGCTGCCGTCAGTTTCTGTAATTAGAAATTGCGAATGGTCTTGGGCTCAAGCATTTGCTTAAAATTAAAGTTAAGCACATGCTTAAGAGCCCCCTTTGAATCAGGCCCTACATAAGGAGTAAGATGGTTGTAAACATGCTGGGCCAGATTCTCAGCTGATGCAGTCAATGGAGCTAAGTTAATCTACATCACCTGAAGACCCGTGTGTAACATGCTCAACACTCTTTGATATTTAGTGTGATCTTATAGAGCAGTGACTCCTTACCTACCTACATATCTGCTAGGTTCAGTTCCTGGTCTCCCATAAATTTCTGGTATGAGCTTCGCCAGTCACCAAGGGCCAAATTTTCAAATGCCTAATGATGCAGTTTGGCATCTAGTAGGATTTACAAAAGTACCAGAATAAGTTAGGCGTTGAACTTCTATTGACTGTAAATTCTATGAGGCACCAATTGGTATCTTTAGGTGCCTAAATAATTTTGTAAATCTGTGCCTCTGTTTCCCATCCTAGAAATGATTATAATGATGCTTCTCTACCACGCAGGAAATTATGGGGATAATTTTGTTAATGTTTGTGAGGCTCATAGATACTATGCTGGTGGGGATGATTGGAGTACCTACAAAGACAGGAATGTGGCATCATTATCTAGCAGTAGATAGTTGGTATTATATCATTATTAGGGCTGTCAAGCAATTAAAAAAAAGTAATCATGATTAATCGCTCTGTTAAACAATAATAGAATACCATTTATTTAAATATTTTTTATGTTTTCTACATTTTCAAATATATTGATTTCAATTAGAATACAGAATACAAACTATACAGTGCTCACTTTATATTTATTTTTAATTAAAAATATTTGCACTGTAAAAAAGAAAAGAAATAGTATTTTTCAATTCACTTAATACAAGTACTGTAGTGCAGTCTCTTTATCATGAAAGTTGAACTTACAAATGTAGAATTATGTACAAAAAAATAACTGCACTCAAAAAAATAAAACAATGTAAAACTTTAGAGCCTACACGTCCACTCAGTCCTACTTCTTGTTCAGCCAATCGCTCAGACAAACAAGTTTGTTTACATTTGCAGGAGATATTGCTGCCCGCTTCTTGTTTACAATGTCACCTGAAAGTGAGAACAGGCGTTCATGTGGCATTGTTGTAGCCAGTGTGGCAAGATATTTATGTGCCAGATGTGCTAAAGATTCATATGTCCGTTCATGCTTCGCCCACCATTCCAGAGGACATGCTTCCATGATGATAAGTTCTGCTTGATAATGATTCAAAGCAGTGCGGACTGACACACGTTCATTTTCATCATCTGAGTCAGATGCCATCAACAAAAGGTTGATTTTCTTTTTTGGTGGTTCGGGTTCTATAGTTTCCGCGTCGGAGTGTTGCTCTTTTAAGCCTTCTGAAAACATGCTCCACACTCCGTCCCGATCAGATTTTGGAAGGCACTTTAGATTCTTAAATCTTTGGTCGAGTGCTGTAGCTATCTTTAGAAATCTCATATGGGTACCTTCTTTGCATTTTGTCAAATCTGCAGTGAAAATGTTCTTAAAACAAGCATGTGCTGGGTCATCATCCGAGACTGCTATAACATGAAATATATGGCAGAATGTGGGTAAAACAGAACAGGAGACATACAGTTCTCCCCCAAGGAGTTCTGTCACAAATTTAATTAATGCATTATTTTTTTAATGAGCGTCATCAGCATGGAAGCATGTCCTCTGGAATGGTGTCCAAAGCGTGAAGGGACATACGAATGTTTAGCATACCTGGCACATAAATACCTAGCAATGCCGGCCACAACAGTGCCATGCGAACACCTGTTCTCACTTTCAGGTGACATTGTAAATAAGAAGCAGGCAGCATTATATCCCGTAAATGTAAACAAACTTGTTTGTCTTAGTGATTGGCTGAACAAGAAGTAGGACTGAGCTCTTAAGTTTTGCATTGTTTTGTTTTTGAGTGCAGTTATGTAACAAAAAAATCTACATTTGTAAGTTGCACTTTCAGGTTAAAGAAATTGCACTGAAGTACTTGTATGAGGTGAATTGAAAAATACTATTTCTTTTGTTTATCATTTTTAAAGTGCAAATATTTGTAATCAAAAATAATAATATAAAGTGAGCACTATACACTTTGTATTCTGTTTGTATATTGAAATCAAATATTTGAAAATGTAGAAAAACATCCAAAATATTTAATAAATTTCAATTGGTATTTTATTGTTTAACAGTGTGATTAAAACTGCGATTAATCATGATTAATTTTTTTAATCATGATTAATTTTTTGAGTTAATCATGTGAGTTAACTACGATTAATCGACAGCCCTAATCATTATCTGTTACCATTACAATCAGATGTTATTGCAGCAACAGTGTATGTCATAATTAGGTGTGTGATTGGCTAAGGAAGAATTATTCTGTACATGTATCAGTATATTGGGCAGGGAAAAAGACAATATATGTTTCCGGTGCTGTGAAATATGGTAGTAGCTCTAACTGTTGCTATTTGTCAGTATTTTTTGTGTGTTATAAACAGGGTATTGCCCAGGGATTCACAAACAGATCAAGAGAGAGAACAAATCACAGCTTGAATTTGACAATCTCTTTTATTTTTTTGTATTGTCTTTAGCCTCATTTTAGGTCTTTCTTTTATGAGTATCAGTATGCATTTTATTGCAGCTTGTTGTAATTATTTGGAATGAATAGTACTCTTTGTTAGGAAGTTGTTGAATGGTGGCCTTATAATAGGTGGAGATTTTATCAAAAACAGTCAAAGGTTTTCTGTGAACTTGTATGTGTGTGTGACCAGAAAACTGGAATCTGTCTAGAAGGTGTGTCTACCAAAAGACCAACTTGCCTACCTCCTCTATATTAAAGGCTGGATCTGTTTCAGTTCATTTTTGATGGTAATTACCATCAGGGT
Source organism: Emys orbicularis (assembly GCF_028017835.1). Lineage (NCBI taxonomy): Eukaryota > Metazoa > Chordata > Testudines > Emydidae > Emys > Emys orbicularis. Next base: position 25,292,523 of record NC_088685.1, on the reverse strand, counting down.
GTTGTAGAAGGATGCAAGTATTTTCCAGGGGAATATTTTTCCTTTCTTAATTTCATCCCATTACTCCTAATTATGCCTTATGCTAAATTACTCCTCTCTCTCCTGGGTATTTACACTCTTCATATTATTTTTGGACTACGTCTCTCTTCCTTTCCCTTGTAGTTATAATTAGGTTTAATATACATCTACACAAGTCTGGTGTAACTGCACTATATATAGGGTCTCTCCAGTTCCCTTACTATTTTTGTTGCTCTTCCTGGTAATTCTCCAGAATGTCTTTAAGGCCTAGTGACACCAGTCCCATTTGCAAAAGAGAGACTATTACCTCCCTTTAATGTTCAAAATTTCATTAACCATTTTTCCTTCAGTAATGCACTGCAAACTTATGTTTTATTTGTTTAATGTTACTGCTCTCCATGATTCTCCTTCCCATTGATTATTGGGTCTTGGGTAATCTTTTTTAAGATGCATTTGTTTACATTTTTCCTTGCTGAATATCATTTTGTAATTTTCTGCCTGAGACTAATCTCTCCAAGGGCCTGATCCGAAGAGTGGTGAAGTAAATGGAAATCTTGGAACAGTACTTGGGTCTCTTTGTATTCCTCTTTCACCACTGGTATTCACAACTCCACCCTATTTTGTATCATATGGGAATTGCATTAACATGCTGCTTACTCCTTCTAGATCATTAGTGAAGATGTTAATGAAAACCAGACTGAATCAGATCCCTGCAATACCTCGCTAGAGAGAGACCTCCCCACAACTCCATGCGTCAGTGTTTTGTCTTATGCTTTTGTTTGCAGTCCTTCAGCCACTTTTCATTCCACAAGATACTACTCATATCCAAGCCAAATTAAATTAATTCATCATTTTCTATCAATATTTTCCGTATCCTGGGCCAAAGTCTTCCTCAGTTATTCGTGTGCAACATTATTGATTTCAGTGGGATTACACATATGCAACTGATGAGAGAATTTGGCCCAATGTTTTTTTGTTTTTTTTAGCATGATTGTAATCTGGAATTTACAAACTGCCACATTTATATTATCCTCCAGGTATTTTCTGTGAGTGTCTCTAAGGCTGATTTCCAAGAAGGCCCAATCATCTGATCAAGTGGAGTTAATATTTTCTGCATTTCTGAAGTATGGTATTGTCTTGTGACAAAAACACAATGGAAACATTACTCATTTATAATCTTTCTTTACTGTGGATTGATCCTCTGGATAATCTTGACAAGGTCTGTTTTAACTGAAATCCAGAGGATTCTGAAGTGCTGGAATTCATAACTTTAAAAAAAAATAGCTGGAACATCATCACCATTATTGCATTGATCTGACATACAGCACAAGAACACATTTAGAAAATAATTTAACTGACAAGTCTGGGAAACCCATTCACTATGAGTCAGGAATAGTAAAAAATACCCTTAGAACAACCAACAGAGTGCCTGTCTGGTTAATATCCTATACAAGACACTTACTCATTATGCTGAATTACCGTAAAAATCTGCATTCTGGGTATAGGATGGCATAGGAGATTGATAATGAATGCAGCCTTACAGTGCCTAGTCACTGGTTCAAATCCAGCCTAAGTGAGTAGTGACCAAAATTGCTTGCTGCTTGGTGTTCACCCCCGCTCCCATCCCCCATATAGAGGTAATGACGACATAAAAACCACCAGCATTGTTATTATTGAATTGTACCCTTTGGGGACATCTCAGCAGAGAACTGAAGGGGCAAGGAGATTTCCCACTTCCTCTAAGTGGGTGATGAGGCACATAGGAAAGAAAACTTGCCCTGATAGAGGCAGTGCTGTACCCGTTGTGTTGACTAAAGGATTTCAGTATCTAGTGCAGCATTAATGTGCCCCATTTCACAAACTGCTAACATCGCTTAGCCCTACTCTTCACTGGCAAAGGCTTGGCAGTATAGGTATACCAGCAAACCCTCCTAGTGCACCTGATACTGACAAAAGGCTGCTTTTGCTGGTTTATAGTTTATACCAGATGCCTGAAGAAAGTAAGGTATCAAATCAAAAACACTTTTTTGCTGATATAAGCTGAGTCTACACCAGGGCTTTTGCCGGTATAAAAGTGTCATAAATAATCACACTCCTAACCACCATTACAAAAGTTTTAAATTTGGATTTAATAAGTTAGCAAACTAAAAATCACTGTGTAAACATTTCAGAAGCACCTGAGTTATTTTAAGCCTTAAGACTCAATGAAAGTAAATGGGTTTTCAGTTCCTAAATTCCTAAGTCACTTCTGAAAACAAGTTAGGAGCTTCTGAAAATTTTACCTCAGGACAATAGTCAATCTCCTTTTCCTATTTCTTCTTCCCTCTACAGTTCATTCAGTCTCCCATAGTCTGAGGAAAACCTCAGATTTTTGGACCTGATTCTCATTTACACAAAGGCCCCTTTAGACCACTCTGGTAGTGTAAAAGCTCCTTAAAATGGGCATAAATATTTTTGTCCCCTTTAAGGGCCCTTTACTGAACATGACCGGCAAAAACGAGGGCCTTTGTGCAAATGAGAATCAGGCTGTTTAAATTATTTGGGACATAGGGTCTCTTACTGTTTACTTCCATAGAGAACTTGAGAGAAAATGACATATATTACTGGTAACTAGAATGACTGACACTGCATCTTTGTTACCAATATCATGATTTTTTCCCCAGCAACTCCCATAATGTGCTTGGTTCTGTCCATACATATGTAAGGATGAAACCTCTCAACCATACAGCTGACAGTCTAAGAAGACAAGTGGCATATAAAGTGCAGAGAGGGAGGGGACGAGGGATAAGAACATACAATCAATCTGTATATATAACTCCTTGAAATAATAAAGGTCTTCCATCCCCAGCTGCCCCTCTGCTAGCCTTAACTAGAGGGCTAATTCCTTGTAGACACTGGAGTAGAACTGATTTTTACAGGGAGAAGGAGACTTAAGGGTGGTGTGGGGGGGGGGGGGGCGGGGAGGATAGTAATTTTAAACAAAGTAGTAAATAGCTACTGGCTTGCACCTATCGCCCCTCCCTATGTCTCCTCTTGGAATGCATTGGAAGCAGAGAGGGGGATTGTGCCTTAGGGTTGTCTCTTATGTACCACTTAAAAGCAGAATCTAGCCCTTAGATTGTAAACTCTTTGGGAGAGAGAGATTTGTTGGTAAGCTGCCTAGCACACAAAATAAATATCAATAACAGGAAAGATACATGCGAAGAAACATAACTCCCCCTCTACATGCTAGAATTGTATTAATTTCCTAGGATCTTAATAACACTGGTAATAGTCATTCTGGGGTTGGGTAGCTCAACTGTAGTCTCTCAAAGTCTGTGGGGGGTTGGTTTAAAGTGCATCTTGATCACAGTGCAGTTGAGAGAACTGCTCAGCTTTGCTTCTCCTTTGGTTTACCCAAACCTCTCCAAAGATGACAGTCTTCCCCCACCCCCACAGTTGTACCCCTCCTGAGGGGCAGAGGAGAGAAAGAGAGAACAAAAAAAAAAAAAACGGCCCCTGGAACAGGTATAAAACAAATATGAGAACTACAGACATGAAGCAGACACCGATCAGGTATACAGCAGAGTGCCTGCTTAATGTTCGCTTTGTACCTCTTGCCTGCACAAACAGAAAGCAGTGGCTTCAGGCATAGCCCTCATATTACCTGCTCAGATATTGAACAGACCTGCTTTCATGCAGCAGACACAAAACAGTGGAAGTACAGGTGTTGACCAGTAATAAGTCTATGAAGACTCTGGACCCACAATCAGTGAAGTTTGCTTTTTTGCTCACTTCACATCTGGGGAAAAAAACAAATAAAATTTCTTTGTTTTGGATTTTTTCCCCCCCTTCATGTCAGACATAAGTCACTTTTCATTTTAAAAAAAATCCAGAAAATAATTTAGAGGACCTGCTGTCATCTTAAGAACCTTGCCGAATCACAATGCCAACTTGCTTGTTTACTGTCTCTTACTGTGATTGTATTGATAGGCAAAATCTATCACTCACGTCTTCCTCTTGATACTGTTATTTTATCAGCACCTTACCTTTATTATTGATGGTTTGAAATGATGTTTCTAAAACTGCCTACATTGTATCAACTAATTGTCCAACTGTGGAGAAAAGAAACTATAACTATGTATTTCAAGTAATGACCAACACATGGCAGACATCAAGTAAGGAATGCAAGGCTACACTAGTGAAGAATGCAATAAATATGGGCCAGATCATAAACACTGCTATAATAAGACAATTGAGGGAGATTTGAAAAGATAAAACTGATTCCTATGCCTCTACTCACACTGCTTCTCTAGGACATAATTGAATAAACAACAAACTAAGCCCCATTACCTCCATGTCTAGAACTACAAGTTTTTCAGCCTGATAGTATTGACTTTGATAGTAAGAAAGAAAAATTCTCTCCACTGCAGGAATTATGAAATGCTCTGGTCTATGCTATAACAGAGGTCAGACTTAGATGATCATAGTAGTATCTCTGGTCTTAAAGTCTGTTAACTTAAAAGAACTGTGGCTTCACATCATTGGAACACAGAGGTCCATATTCTGCTCTTAGTTGCATTCATGTGAGCCCACTGACTTGACCTATGGCACTATGCTAAATTAGAACCGGATGATGATCATCCTCAGCTTTGTTTCACTATGCAAGGCTAAGCAATTAGACAGTTGGAGCCAAGTCAAGTGGAGTTTTGTCTCAGTGAGTATTGTAGGTTGCCCCTCAGACTGTAAGATTTTCAGGGCAGGGACTGCGCCTTATTCTGGGACTTGTAAATTGCCTTGTACATTTATGGTGCTATTGGAATACTTATAGGACAAATCTAGCTTGGCCTTCTATGGTCACAAAGGCATGGTTAGAGGAAGCATGCACTCTCTGTGCAATGTGGATCTCACCTCTGATGGTGGTCGTACATGACATTATTCAGGGGACTGGAGGCTGGTGGGTTTGAGTGGATCCATTGAAGGATTTGGGCAGTACTGTGTTAGGTACTATACAAACACACACACAATCATGGCCCCTGCTCAGAAGAGCTTACCATTTGTTTAAGACATGATGAAAGAAGTGGGTAAGAGACATTAAGAGGGAAGTAGGACGTTAAGTGATATCACATTCTTACCCAGTCTAACAGCATGCACAACTTAAAATGTTGAAATCCATGTTTCCCTATATTTGGAATGAGAATTAACTGTGATATCTCAGGTTCCACTGGTGATACCTCAGGAGGCAAATGTTAATAAAAATGTTGAACTCTTAAATGGAGACTATAGTACACTGAACCCTTTCTACTAGAGATCTCTAGTTCATGTGGCTAGATTAGGGGACTGGAGGTCTAGATTCCTGGGTTCTTCTTTGAGCTCTGTGACTGATTTGCTGTGTCACCTTGATTATCTTTCTGCAAACTAGGTATAATAAAATTTACATAGCATACAAGTGCATTGTGAGACTTAATAAATGAGTGCTACTAAAACACTTTGAGATCCTCAGCAAAAGAACACTATGTGCATGCAAAGTATCAATCTATTAATATTGCTACAATAATCAAATAAATGGACAAAATAGCCTTTTCCACTAAAAAGCCCATGTTAATTCTATAAACAAATACGTTTTATTAAAAAGGAAGCTATCCTTTTTTCTTTGGCCAAAGCTGTTTTAAACAGTTTTGCTTAGTTGCATATATGACAAGCTGGTATATGCATTTCCTACAGCACAATGTGTGTGAGCGTATATCATTGAGCTCTTATGACAAAGCAATGAAAGAAAGATTGATAAATTGGCCACATACTGCCAAAGTGATGAAATCTGTTACACCTCTCTCTCTTATCAAAAAGCCATCAGGTGATTCCAGTAGCTGGTTTTCCCTGCCACCGTTCAACAGGAAACCAGGAATTCTGCCTAAAGCTGTCTGGTTTTGCCTTGCCTCTTCATTCTTCTTTCAAAGGGGAGCGTTTCCCATAACACAAATTAGAGTTATTCTGTACAACAATTAACTATCGAATTGGCCTGCTCTTGGCTAGTTCTGAATATCCATGACTTCCAGTGAAATCAGTGGGATAGGTTGACATTCAGCACTCTCAGGATCAGGCTCAATATCTGGCGCACTGAAGATATTTCCAGATTCACCATCTGCTTTTGCATATGAAATGTTATTTTTTTATTCCAACGATGGGATTCTCAGCTCATGTAAATTGGTATTGCTCCACTTACTTTATAAACTATAGGCAATATTTTCAAAGTTATTTAGATGCCCAACCTGCTTAGCTCTCTTGAAAATCCCAATAGGTGCTTATCTGCATCTTTAGGCACCTAAATACCTTGGAAAATCTGGCCCTGTACAAATTTACACCATCTGATAATCTGGCCCTGTATCTTTATTAAAAGTAGTAGTTTACTGTCAAGGAAAATGTGGGCTATGTCTTTCCAGGTGCATTATAAGTGTGAACTAAATGTAGACAAATGGCAATATTCTCATAAGCCTGATGCAGGTGAACATAAACACACAATTAGGTAGTGACACTCCTTTAAAAGGTCTCAGATCAGATGCCTACTAGTGTTCAGCAAATGTAATCAAGTTATCAAAAATGTCCAGGAACAGGTTTGGGATTGTACTGCACATTGAGCAACAATACCTCTTCTTCACTTGGGGGCTTCATCAATATCTATGGCAAAACTCCTACTGACATCAATGGTGCAGGATCAGGCTCTCACATGTTGGTACTAAGAACAAACTCTGTTGAGTTCAGGTTTTGTGACCCCAAATGTTTTAATGTCACAAACTGAAGTTGAGGTTTGTTAAACACAATGGGGCAGATTTGGCTACCTTATTCACACTGGGTAGCATCTTACTCCAGAGGCACTGGCATTGACTTCAGTTGAACTACTTATACATTGCTACCAGACATGTGTAAAGGTATTAGAATCTGATCCGTATACTTTTACAGGCTTTCACCTCTCCAGCAGGCAGCTAATGTGGGAGAGGTCTGTCGTTTTGGTGCAGATGGTTCTGAGTTCTATTACTCACACCAAGGTTCAGCTGGAAATCATGGTGTCTGTGTCATGAGATCATTAGGGAATGAGTTTCAGCAGCAGCTGATTTCTGTTACAGACAATGAGTGTCTCAGCAAGGGAAAGTTTGAGCGGGGTTGTACAAACAATAAAAAAATGGGCATGGCCTGTCAGAAAACAAGGTTTCTAGAAAGCCATTCCAGTTGTCTTACAGCTTTGACATATGGAGAGTAGAAATACATTTACTGTTTCAGTGATATTAAAAACTTCATTTACACATAATCAGTCCACAGTTTGGCATAAATAAAAAGTCATCCAGAGAACCATTTATACCATCTTAATTAGGAACTGCAGCATTACCTTTTCCATTTAGAATGACTCATTTATCTCTGGAAATGTATATTTAATGTTCAGTTTTTCATAATGACCAATACCAAATTGGGTTCCTGAAATCCAATCTATTTTGAAAAGCAGCAGAAGGCATTTTTTGTAGGTTTCTTTAAATATTTTGTCATCGTTTGTTGGCTCCACTAGTGGATAGCACACTGGACTGGGACTCAGGAGATCCAGGTTTTATTCCTGTCTCTGCCACTAGTCTTCTGGGTGACCCTGGATAGTTCACTTCACCTCTTTGTGCCTCAGTTTTGTCACCTGTGAAATGGGGATAATGATTTTGACCCCCCCTTTGTAAATCACTTTGAGATTTACTCTGAAACAGCTAGTTATTATTTTCCCCATTCATAGACATATGTGGCCGCATGTGAGTTTACATTCCTTCTATTCAAAAGTTGTCTCATGTTCTCATTGCGAATTTAAATGGCTAACCCTTTTTTGAATCCTTTTGGTCTTAATTATACATCTTTTCTCTATTACTCTAATTTTTCCTCTGATTTTGGACCCCTCTTTGCTGGTATCAAAGCTCATCAAAGTTAATCAGCACATTTGTTGCCCATGGTGGGATCAGGTTGAAAAATGGGTACAAAAAATAAATGCTAAAGCAAAGAGAAGCACATGCATTCATTTTGACAAAGCTGCACATTCTGCCCCAACTCACTCCTCTTTGCAGCAAGTGTGATGTTCAGGAGGGACCCCCATTTCAGTTGTTCTCGTTAAATTTCCTCTCCCTCTGCTGCTTCCCTATTTAATCACATCCCCAAGTACATAGCACATCACTGAAGCCCCAGAGTACACTCCAGCTCTATGATTTGATGGGTTCTGGAGCTGCATTGTGCACACTAGGAAGCAGCAAAGCAGAAAAGTCCTCGGGTGCTGGGGAATTTTAAGAGAGAAGCAGCAAGGCCCAGCTGGGTGGTGACTGCGAATGCTGGGACTCATCACCAGATTTTGAATGAGGGGTGGGATAGGGGTTACACCAGGAGCTGAGCTTTGCTGGGAGTTGTGTGCTGTTATAAAACACCAAAGAGAAATCTCCATCTGAGACCAATACAGCAGCTACTAGTTTAACCAGAGGGAAGCTGCCTTGGGTCACTTTGGTGGAGCTGCTGCCTTCAGACTGCAAGGGTCCTGATTTGAATCTCAACTGCCATAACATGCAGGGAGCACACAAGGTATGTTTAGCCTCCAAATGAGGGAATGTACTAATTAGTTATGTCTGTTCTAGTGTCTGGCCACCAGCTGACAGATGAAACAGCTGATCTCTCTGAACCAATCCAAATTGGAAAAAGAAGGTTTGGGTTAGGTTGCTTTTGTGGTGAGCAAAGGTTGGAGCTGATTCTTATTTAGGCTGAACCAGTTCACCCTTCTCTAGTTACCCACATGTCATTTCAATATATTCACATAATATAACATGCCAGATGCTGAGAACTAGCTATTTACTTTATACCTATGCATTTGTGTGTGATTCTACCCGAAGAGGAAGATAACATGTTACTGTGGTAGTATAGAGTAAAATAATTACAGGGAGACTCTAATGAAGCATTTCTCCCTAACAAAAAAGAGACACCAAGTACATTATAGCATGAGATATAAAAATATCCAATGTGTGTGTGCTGCACATGTTGGAAACTATTATGGAGCCTGTATCAACCTCCCCCCGCCAGATCGAAACACCCTTTAAGGTGGTGGGAGTTCAAATCTAGGTTTGAACTTTGAAGCTTCCACCATCTCTGCAGACAGCAGTGTAGTGTCAGTCCTGGTACAACATTATTTAATGAATATCAAAAAGATTCTTAATCCAGTCTGGTAGAAACAAACAGGACTGTGATGCTCTCCACAAATTTTCCCTCAGTCCTGGCCCAGACTGGAAGGACTCCAGAATACTCTGTAGACAGAATCAAAACTCTGGATGTGAAACTCCTCAAATGTGGAAATTCAGGCCCTTATTCCGCAAGGTAAGTGAGCACTTAATGACTTTATTTATAGAAAAAGTTACATAGTTAAATAATAGCTATTGATGAAGTTTACATTAATACGTAAAATAAGATAATGATCCCAAAAAACTTTACATTAACATTCAGTTTTCACTAATGAAAAGTGACTGAAAAAATAACACGGTAGGGTTCCTTATTTCTTATCTCTCAGTAATGACGAGATCAAATCTGTAAAAAGCAACAGAGGGTCCTGTGGCACCTTTAAGACTAACAGAAGTATTGGGAGCATAAGCTTTCGTGGGTAAGAACCTCACTTCTTCAGATGCAAGTAATGGAAATCTCCAGAGGCAGGTATAAATCAGTATGGAGATAACGAGGTTAGTTCAGTCAGGGAGGGTGAGGTGCTCTGCTAGCAGTTGAGGTGTGAACACCAAGGGAGGAGAAACTGCTTCTGTAGTTGGATAGCCATTCACAGTCTTTGTTTAATCCTGATCTGATGGTGTCAAATTTGCAAATGAACTGGAGCTCAGCAGTTTCTCTTTGGAGTCTGGTCCTGAAGTTTTTTTGCTGTAAGATGGCTACCTTTACATCTGCTATTGTGTGTCCAGGGAGGTTGAAGTGTTCTCCTACAGGTTTTTGTATATTGCCATTCCTGATATCTGACTTGTGTCCATTTATCCTCTTGCGTAGTGACTGTCCAGTTTGGCCAATGTACATAGCAGAGGGGCATTGCTGGCACATGATGGCATATATAACATTGGTGGACATGCAGGTGAATGAGCCGGTGATGTTGTAGCTGATCTGGTTAGGTCCTGTGATGGTGTTGCTGGTGTAGATATGTGGGCAGAGTTGGCATCGAGGTTTGTTGCATGGGTTGGTTCCTGAGTTAGAGTTGTTATGGTGCGGTGCGTGGTTGCTGGTGAGAATATGCCTCCAGACCAGTGGCACCGCTATGGGCACCCGCATGGCCCCACAATATGCCAACATTTTTATGGCTGACCTGGAACAACGCTTCCTCTGCTCTCGTCCACTCACGCCCCTTCTCTACCTACGCTACATTGATGACATCTTCATCATCTGGACCCATGGGAAGGAGACCCTGGAAGAATTCCACCATGATTTCAACAGCTTCCACCCCACCATCAACCTCCGCCTGGACCAATCTACACGGGAGGTCCACTTCCTAGACACCACCGTACAAATAAGCGATGGCCACGTTAACACCACCCTATACCGAAAACCCACCGACCGCTACGCCTACCTTCATGCCTCCAGCTTCCACCCCGGACACACCACACGATCCATCGTCTACAGCCAAGCACTGAGGTACAATCGCATCTGCTCCAACCCCTCAGACAGAGACCAACGCCTACAAGATCTTCACCAAGCATTCTCAAAACTACGATACCCACACAAGGAAATAAAGAAACAAATCAACAGAGCCAGACGTGTACCCAGAAGCCTCCTGCTACAAGACAGGCCCAAAAAAGAAACCAACAGAACTCCACTGGCCATCACCTACAGTCCTCAGCTTAAACCTCTCCAACGCATCATCAGTGATCTACAACCCATCCTGGACAATGATCCCTCACTTTCACAGACCTTGGGAGGCAGGCCAGTCCTCGCCCACAGACAACCCGCCAACCTTAAGCATATTCTCACCAGCAACCACGCACCGCACCATAACAACTCTAACTCAGGAACCAACCCATGCAACAAACCTCGATGCCAACTCTGCCCACATATCTACACCAGCAACACCATCACAGGACCTAACCAGATCAGCTACAACATCACCGGCTCATTCACCTGCATGTCCACCAATGTTATATATGCCATCATGTGCCAGCAATGCCCCTCTGCTATGTACATTGGCCAAACTGGACAGTCACTACGCAAGAGGATAAATGGACACAAGTCAGATATCAGGAATGGCAATATACAAAAACCTGTAGGAGAACACTTCAACCTCCCTGGACACACAATAGCAGATGTAAAGGTAGCCATCTTACAGCAAAAAAACTTCAGGACCAGACTCCAAAGAGAAACTGCTGAGCTCCAGTTCATTTGCAAATTTGACACCATCAGATCAGGATTAAACAAAGACTGTGAATGGCTATCCAACTACAGAAGCAGTTTCTCCTCCCTTGGTGTTCACACCTCAACTGCTAGCAGAGCACCTCACCCTCCCTGACTGAACTAACCTCGTTATCTCCATACTGATTTATACCTGCCTCTGGAGATTTCCATTACTTGCATCTGAAGAAGTGAGGTTCTTACCCACGAAAGCTTATGCTCCCAATACTTCTGTTAGTCTTAAAGGTGCCACAGGACCCTCTGTTGCTTTTTACAGATTCAGACTAACACGGCTACCCCTCTGATACTTGAGATCAAATCTGTTCAGTTTACAAATCAAAGGAAGCTTTTTTTTTTTTTAGCTCTAATGGCCCTTCAGACACATCCTGCAATCTGAAAAAAACAGTTTAGTAGACTTTAAAGACAGAAGGGACCATCATCTACTCTGACCTCTTGCACATCGCAGGCCACATAGCCTCACCCACCCACTATTGTAATAGACCCATAACCTCTGGCTAAGTTACTGAAGTCCTCAAATCCTGATTTAAAGATGTCAAGTTACAGAGACTCCACCATTTACTCTAGTTTAAACCTGCAAGTGACCCATGTCCCATGCCGCAGAGGAAGGCGAAAACCCCCAGAGTCCCCAGTCTGACCTGGGGAAAAATTCCTTCCCAACCCCCAATATGGCGATCAGTTGAACCCTGAGTATGTTGGCAAGATCTGCCAGCCAGACACCTGGGAAAGAATTCTCTGTAGTAACTCAGAGCCATCTAGTGCCCCATCTCTAGCCATTGGAAATATTTGCTACTAGCAGTCACAGATAGGCCACGTGACATTCTGGGCAGTCTCATCATACCATCCCCTCCATAAACTTACCAAGCTTAGTCTTGAAACAAGTGAGGTTTTTTTGCCCCCACTGCTCCCCTTGAAGGTTTTTCTAGAACTTTACTTCTCTGATGGTTAGAAAACTGTGTCTAATTTCAAGCCTAAGCTTGTGGATGGCCAGTTTGTATCTATTTGTTCTTGTGTCAACATTGGCCCTTAACTTAAAGAACTCCTCTCCTTCCTTGGTTTGTGTCCCTCTGATGTATTTTAGAGAGCAATCATAGCTGCCCTCAGCCTTCATGTTCTTTCTGGCTCATGGTCATTAAGAACAAACATTCCGCAATGGGCATCTGGACCCTGATCCTGGAAACACTTATACACATGCTTAACTGTGGGCATGTGAGTAGGCCCACTGAGTGAGAACTGATTTTCTCCATATAGGAATTTAGCGCTAGATTTTCAAGTGCTGAACACCCGCAAATGGAATTGTATCTCCTTAACTTTATGGAATAATGTAAGTGTTTACTCCTGCTAGTATGGCACAGTTGGTAAATGTGCATGAGTGATTGCAGAATCAAGGCCCTAGTTAACAATTTTTTTGATAATGCCCAGAGTCAAAATAAAGTAAAGGTCACTCTCTCAAAGCTGTATCCCTTCTGCAGTGCTAGCAGGAGTAACTACTAGTCAGTAAGTAGACAGGACTCAAACACACAGAAAAATCAGGTTAAGTTAAGGAAGAAGTAAGAAGGCTCCAATTTTTCTTTATTTCTCTTTTGACTAGAACCACATTGTTGAGCTCACAAACAGATAAACCACAGACAGAAATGTTGCAGAGACTACACAGTATTTTACACAAGAAAAACATTCAAGAACTTTAGTATGGGTGCCTCATGCAAAGAAACTTCCATTCAACAGATAGCTGATTTGACAGTATTATTTATCTACCTTCCTTTATCTCTTCATTTCTGTCCTCCTCAATGCTTTTTCGTGTTCCATGGCATAGCACAGGGTAGCAGGCTTAACTTGAAGTTAATACAGCTTTTGAATTTTGGACCTCCCCCCATTCTGTAGTTTATAATCAGCGGAACAACCTGTGGGGTTACTCTGTGGAGTAAAGTGTCACTCAACATGAGTAAGGATGGCAGCAGCTGGACCTTAATTTTAACATCTAGTCCAAATGTAAATCCTGAGCATCCAAATGCAAGTGCATTAATAGAAGTCTGCCCAGTTACACTGTTGATTGCTCATTCTACAGCCATATCATCTTATTATCTCCTTCCATCTTGTGATGCTGAGGAAGGTAACAGGGGTCACCAATCTACATTCTGAACATGTAGAGCTGCTGGATTATCATCTGGCAAACATTAGAACTTTCCCCTTCATACTTATTATTTTCTATCTTTTACGGTCTGAGAGCACTGCACGCTCGTTCTACTGATTATAAATTACAGGACGGGGAGAGATCTGATGAAAACATTCACCTTTAAGTGGCCCAGAATATTGTGTGTGAGAAAACATATTTTTAATGTACTAGAATCTTTTTTTTCATTGCTAACAGATGCAGCACAGATCAGAGCCAAGCAACTGCACATAACACACACACAGCTCCTACAGCATTACAACGCTAACTTAACTTACACTCTGTTGACATGAAGAGTAACTGAAAACTGTCACAAAACAGAACACCAGCTTCTATTTTTAACAGAAAGCTAGGATTCTGGTTAGATAAACACAACATTTTGCTCTTAACGTCTGTGACTGGAAAAGATGAAGGTTGGTAAGACCTGAATTTAAAGTGAGATTTGTAGGTTAGTCGGCATTCTTATTTATTGTTTGAGGGTTATGCTTAGCTGTAATGGACATGAACCAAAGTACTTAGTGCAGGGCAGCTAGGAAACTCTAAGGTTACTATACAACTTCTCAAGGACTGTTTCCTGGCTCCCATTGTCCTCTCTAACCCCATGGTTACTATCATCACACCAGAAATATGTTTACATAATGGTTAGGAAATGGCTCTTCTTGGTGGTTCCTCAAAGACTTGCAGAAGGAGGAGCCACCCAGTACCCCCTGAAACCTAGGAAACTGTAGACAGGGTCGTGCCCTGCTCTAAAACCCAAAGACATCCAATGGTGTGAAGTGGGAGTGAGGTAGAAGGGAGGGGAGGGGAGGGGAGGTCTGGCTTCGGGAGGGGAGGTCTGGCTTCAGGAGGGAAGCATTTTATGGGTTGATTGTTTCTGAAGAAACTGAACCTCCACAAGGGGTTGTTCTGGTGCCTGTCCCCCGAACAGATTCTTCAGGGTTTGTTAGTGTAACACGTGCAAACCAAATCCTTTTGGGTTCTGGTATTCCTAGTGACTTACTTTGCTAGCTTTAAACTTCTGGGCTCCTAGTAAACTCACTTCAGCATTCTAGAACTGATTTTGCCACTTTAAACTGGGGAATCACCATAAAAACTACAATGAGATACAGCACAGTTGACAGTTTCTGTTCAGGAAGGATAAGAGTTATATAAAGTTCATTAGCAGAGCTATGGTGCAAATGTGTACAGTGCCTCCCTGCTATCCCTTGTTTTCAGTCCATTATTATTTTATAGTGTCACAACAGTGCCATGCACTTCACAGAAAGCACGTAGACAGGTCCTGGGACTCACAATGTAAGCGGTGGACATGGCAGATAAGTGATGAAAGTACTAGGAAGGGCAGTAGCTAAGGAAATGTGAATACATGGTTGCTCATTTGGGGCATACATATGTCTAGATGTGTTTTGTTTAAATGATGGGTAAATGCAATCATCTATTGACACTCATGTATTTGTGTATATGTCATGTGAGCGGTCCAACACAGCAGGATTTAATTTTAAAACCTAAATCACAAGTAGCATACCTCACCTTTTCTGTATGCAATCGGGTGTCAAAATCGCAAAGTTCAGCTTGTGCCCCTTCCAAGGAAATATAATACACATGCATCTGTGAACCCTGAGGTCTGCGCACAGCTGCATGACTTTTTTATGAGATGCTGCAGTGGCTTCTGCCATACTTCCTGATGTAAAACTCCAAACAACTTGTTCCTCTCCCCCTATCCTACCCTCTCAAGCAAATGCCTGACAAAAGAGATTTGTAAGTCAGTAATATTCTTTGAACACTTCTTCTCTCAAGAGCAGCGGTTATCTCAGTATTTACAAACAGAGATCACCATCTTAACCTTTGTTCAGAACATACATTGTGTCTCTCAATAAAGTCTAAATCATCCTTAGAAGGCAAAAAAAAAAGTAGGTTCCATAAAACAGGACAGCATGGCCTGCCTATATTTAAAATCTGCACAGTGCTACTAGTTCCGCAGCCCAGACTTAAAAATCATGCTGTGCTGACAGAGCAAGACTGCTAACCTGAAAGTCGATATCTTTTATATTTACAAGAGGGTGACTGCAACACAACACAAGGAACCTGGCACTCTCCTCCTCACCTTGTAATTCCACTCAACTCACAACTGGTTCTAACTAGTCCTCACAAAGACAGTTTCTAAAGGCACAGCTTACCTCAGAAATCAAGTACAGAAGACATTTCAAAATATATTTACATTCATACCCTCCTCCTTAATGGCTAGAGTACACAAACAGTAGTATGGAGCCATCAGCTCAATATTTGTACTAATATAAGGCTGTGTGAACAGGTCAGAAACAGAAAATCATCCATAACTTGGGGCAGTTGGGTTCTATCCAAATTGTGAACATCAGGTTTTTCAAAAGTCTGATGACCTAGGCCAACGTAATGGCTGTCAAGGTACTTACCACAGATCTACCTTTTGCACCCCAGGGCAGCCCTCTCACCATGACATTCCGCTTACATGGATTGAGGGGAGCTGGGACTTGTCTTCCTGTCCTGTGGCCCCACTGTTCAAAGGACTTCATGGTGGGACTGGAAACCTTCTCAGGTTCATATAGGGGAGTGGGCCAGAGCAACATTGCCTGTCCCACTACCACTACATCTAGCTTTGTAACTGAGCAGGGACATATAAGTGAGGCGGAACCAAAGTACTTAGTGCAGGGCAGCTAGGAAACTCTAAGGTTACTATACAACTTCTCAAGGACTGTTTCCTGTCTCCCATTGTCCTCTCTACCCCCATAGCTACTGTCATCACACCAGAAACATGTTTACATAATGGTTAGGAAATGGCTCTTCTTGGTGGTTCCTCAAAGACTTGCAGAAGGAGGAGCCACCCAGTACCCCCTGAAACCTAGGAAACTGTAGACAGGGTCATGCCCTGCTCTAAAACCCAAAGACATCCAATGGTGTGAAGTGGGAGTGAGGTAGAAGGGAGGGGAGGGAAGGTCTGGCTTCAGGAGGGAAGCATTTTATGGGTTGATTGTTTCTGAAGAAACTGAACCTCCACAAGGGGTTGTTCTGGTGCCTGTCCCCCAAACAGATTCTTCAGGGTTTGTTAGTGTAACACGTGCAAACCAAATCCTTTTGGGTTCTGGTATTCCTAGTGAAAATCTGCTTCCTTTCTTGTCTGTCATGAGTTCTAACTGAGTGTGATTTGAGAAATAATATTTGCCCCATCTCTTCTCTTTTTCCTTATTTACTCCATTCTAGAAACCTATCTGACATCTCCCTTAGTTTCATCTTGCCACTCTCATCTATATGACTCCTTCCAAATCATTTACTAGGCCTGCAGCTCCCTCCCTGTACTAGGGCCCCAGGTCACTACCCTCCTTTATTCAAATCCATCCTCCAAATCTACTTCTTTCATGACACTCCCAAATGCTAACCCATGTCAGTGAAATGCTTTCAACACCCCAATATCAAAACAGATGGATAACTTCTTGTAAATTGGTACCATCTTCTGGGTCTCCCAGTGTATTTTGTATCTGATCAAGGTCTATATTTACATCTGAAGCTTCTCTAGGCTGAGAAATTTTTCTCCCTTTGCTTCTTAAAGAAATGCTAAGATTGCCTTTCTTGAAGCAACAACAATTAGCAGTTGCTATAATTACTACAGCATTTATATTGTATATATAATCACAACCTTCAAAACACTTTACAAATATTCATTACTCCATGAAATACTCTTGTGACATACTAAGTATTGTAATGGACTGGATAGTTTGTGTACAGCTGCCCTTTATTACTAGAATCAGAGCTCTTCTACTTTGCAACTTGTATGGCTAAAACTCATGTAAATTCTTCTTTAGCTCAGATGGTAGGGGCCTGTTCTTTTGGAGCAGAAGGATTCTGAGTTATATCCCTGTTGTCTCATAGACTTTAAGGTCAGAAGGGACCATTATGATAATCTAGTCTGACCTCCTGCACAACGCAGGCCACAGAATCTCACCCACCACTCCTGCAACAAACCCCTGACCTATGTCTGAGCTATTGTGTAGACTTCTGGGTTCAGGCTGGAGCCCGAGCTCTGGGACCCTCCCAGCCCAAGCTTGAAAGTCTACACAGCAATGAAACAGCCCCACATCCTGAGACCCGTGAGCCTCAGTCAGCTGGCATGGGCCCGACATGGGTTTTTCTTTGCTATATAGACAGACCTTTAGGCACAAAGTTCTGTAGTGATTCTCTCAAGGCCAACACCTACACAATGTTTTGATTAACAAACTAGAATGGTATGAAAATTAACATGGCACACACTAAATGGATTCAAAACTGGCTAACTGATACGTCTCAAAATGTAACTGTAAACAGGGAATCATTACTGAACCTAGTCAATATCAAGGCCAGGTTTAGAACTCAGGAGTTCCTGACTCAAAGTCCTATGCTAAGTCTATTAGACCTGAAATACTCTAAAAGACAGATTTCTAGTAGTCTTTGCAGACATAGTAACCATTAGGGTACCATTAGTGCTCACTAAACTATGGCATTGTTTATCTATTTTACAGCAATTTCATCACAGAACAGAAACCAAGGATACAGCATTATCAGTAGCTGTTGAGGTTCTGCATGTCTTCTGCTTTAGTATATATTTCTCTTTTTATCCATTTTTTTTAGAATTTTTAAAGGAGCCTATGAATGTTGGGTACACAAGCCCCCATTAAAATTCAGTGGGAATTGAACACCTGACTCACTTAGACGCCTTTGAAAATCCCAACCTTAACGCTTACCATGTATGTATTTGCCCTTTTACTCAGCAGTATCTAGGGTAATGCCCTCTTTTCTGGCAGGCCTTTGTCTGGGAACATGGCAGAAAACGGTCCGGTGCAAGTCATTCCCCTCAGTATAACATCACTAACCTCAGTTCTGTGTAAAACTTGCCACTCACACAAAATCATGGTGGTGTGTAGCTATGTAACTGTTCTACAGCCTCGCTTGAAGGGATATATGATCACTTTTTTTGAATGTTACCCTGGAAACAATTTGTCTCTTGGCAGGCATTGCATACTTAGACAGGAAACTAAATTTAAATCCTTAGGCATAACATCTTGGTCATGCCTGCCCTTTTGTTTGAACTCCTTTAATAAAACTCTTGCCCTCACACTTGGCTGTACTAAATCCAAGTATGATCTTTGCTTCCTCCTCATTATTAGTTCAGAGGGAACACTCCAGTAGTTGTATGTAGGGTTATCCATTACCTAAAAAGAAAACGTGCCAACTTAGGGCTCTGTTCATTGACTTACATGATGTTTACCCAAGGATTTTCATGCAACTGGCTCATAATAGTCATGCAATTTGCCTCTTCTGAGCAGCTTCACAGAACTGGCATTCATCACTGATGCAGACGTCTCAGCATACAACAGGTGAGTCAGTCAATATGTGGCTGGGGAATAAACAACGGAACAAGGTGGAGCATTAAAAGAAGAAAAAGCGAGTAAAACTACTGCAATCAATCAAAAATATTATTCCTAAATGAAAAGCTTTGAGGGGAAAAAATGAATGGAAATGTTACGTACACAAACTAGTTTCATCCCTGGGTGAAGGGAAATGGTGCAGATGGAAACTTCATTGAGAAGCTAAGAGCTGGGAGAAATCTAAAGGCCTGCCTGCATGTTTGGCTAGCAATCCTAGCATTTTCCAAAAAGATCAGACTCTCAAAACATTTTCAATTTTTGTCCAGCAACTACCTCCAAATAAAGGCACTAGCAGCCTCGTCCCTAGACTGGAAAAAATAAAGGAAATCCCACATACATTGTATGATACAGGTGGGCTTGCACTCCCACTATCTAATCTATCAGCCAGCATTTCTATAACATCTATATAGCAGCTAAGGCTGTACACAGCTAAGGATCCCACATCTCCCTCTCCAAGTGGCAAGCTGCCAGTGTTTGTCTCCACACGAGCGTGCTCCAGGTCTCCTAAGCCTTGTGGGGGAGCTCAGACCTCCCACATTAATAAAGGTTTTCTTTTTTCTAATTGATGCTGGAGCAATCCCAGAAGTCTTGGAAGCACATGGGATTTGTAAAGAGAGACAAAACCACATACAGGCTGCAGAAGGATGGCATACGGACTTAACAATACCTCCAGGCTTTGGCTCCATTGATGATGTAGCTCCTGGCTGGGGAGTATGAGGCCTTAGGTATATAAAGAGGGTGTTTTCCCCGCACTGTTTTCTAACAGCCTAAAAGGAAGACAGTTCCTGAGCCATGTACAATGTTTTTGTTGGGAAAGAAGGAGATTTAACAGTGGCGAGGAAGATGGGGAGGGAAGCAATTTTCAAACCCCACTTTTCACCACCACCAAACACCTTGAAAATATGTTGGCAAAAAAGTCAGGTTTTGAGCTTTTCCATAATTCTAGTAAAAGTTCAATATTTTCCTGGCTTTGTGGATGGTTTGAAAAATTTTGCACAGGTCTAATCAAAATGTTTACAATACCGTTCACTTGAATGTTGTGTGTGTGCATGTGCACTTCATGGCCTATCATCCCTAAATGCATTGGGCACCAGTCATCACTGTCAATGTCAACAGAAGTTATTTTTATTTGTAATGCAGTAGCACCTCAATGCCCTGACTGAGATAAGGCTTCATTGTGCTAGGTGGAACCCACGGAATAAGAGATGGTACAATCTGAACAGATGAGACAGAGGGTGGGAGAAAGGAAGAAATGCTATCTATCCCCATTTCAGAGATGAGGAATTGAAGCATGGAGAGATGGTGACTTGCTTAAGGTCCCACAGGAAGTCTGTGACAAGATCAAGAATTGAATCCAGATCTCCTGAGTCCCAGGCCAATGCCTTCACCACAGGACCTTTCTTCTCAGAAGCATGTTCTGGATTCTTCTCATTCACACCAACTTTGCATCAGTGTAAATCCATTGATGTCCAAGGCATTACTCCTGAGTTACATGGATGAAAGTGAGGGCAAAATCAGGTCCCAGAAATGTGTGTGGACCAGAGTCACTGATGTTCCAGCAGCTTTACAGGACCCCAGTGAGGCACAGAATTCATAAAACCAGATTAATTAATTCCTAGCTGCTGTGTGTCACCAGTGCAGCACAAAGCAGCCCAAACAAATCTGGCCCACAGTGTTTATCTGTTGTTCTATATTCTCACTTTCCTGATTTGCTCATTGATTAGTAACATTCCCAGCTGCCCTGAAAACACATTGCAAATAAATACTGGCAGCAGGAGAGCGTACATATTTGACAACAATAGTCCAAAGAGGTCATAACTTTAGCTTCTAAAAGATGTGTAGAAGGTTCTTCACAGCTATTGTTTTATGTCCCTAAAGGTGGATTCCTTTATACAAGTACCTGATAGCATTAAGTCTGTTCTTCCTGACAACATCAGTTCCATCCTCCTCTACTCTGAAAGAAAGAACTACATTTTACCACTACTTCTAGCAGGTGGGACTGGTTGGTCCATGATGATCATGGATCTAGAAAATGTCAGTGTTCACTAAAACCTCAGACCCAGACCCATATCATTGATCAGATTCTCTTTACTGTTGTACCGAGTGACATCATTCTGTATAGGTGCCATTATTTGGTTATATTAGCCCTATAACACCCAAAGCACTACACTAGAAAATGTATTGTGGAGAATAGTCCTGTATTATCAGAGAGATTGACTAACTGTAGAGCTGGTCAACACTATTTTTTTTAATTTTGAAATTTTGTCAATTCAAATTTGAAAAACTTTTCCAACAATCTGTACTTAAAAGGTCTGTTCCATCCCCTAATTTAAATCTGAAACATTGTTTAATTTTATTTGTTTCATCAAGTGATTGTGGTTTAGGACTAGTCCACACAGAAAAAGGAGGATTATTTCATGGTCAAAATCTTTGCCGCCATGAACAATGCTATGACAGCTTCAATTCTGGCACAGTTATAGAGCTTTATGACACCTGTTACTTCTACTTCTCTTCCATGCTATTCAAAGGTTTTCAGTGCAATATTAAAGGAGAGATAGTTACTGCTTCCCATGTTAAAGTCCCCCATCCTGTAAGTATGGTCTACATTCTTTGTTGCTAAATGTATACATTTACATTTAGCCATACTAAAATGCATAGTATGTGCTTGCACCCAGTTTACCAAGTGATATAGATTGCTCTGAATCAGTGAACTGTACTCTTCATTATTTACCAGTTCTCCAATTTTTTATGTCATCTGCAAACTTTATCATTGATGAGTTTGTTTTCTTCTAGGTCATTGAGAAAGATGTTCAATAGTGTAGGGCCAAGAACCAAACCCTGTGGGACCCCAATAGAAACATACCTGCTAGATGACAATTCCCCTTTTACAGTTACATTTTGAGAGCTGTCAGTTAGCCAGTTTTAAATCCATTTAATGTGTGCCATCTTAATTTTATATCATACTAGTTTTTTAATCAAAATGTTGTGTGGCACCAACTCAAATGTCTTACAGAAGTCGAAATAATGTTTTCACTCCATACTACATCAACGCTATTACCTTTATCAGCCAAACTTGTAATCACATAAAAAAATGCATCTAGAGTAGACCTTGCTGATCATGGATTATCTGCAAGAGTCAACAAGACCAAGCTGTGTTCCGCACCATTTCAGAAACTATGGTTGGTTTCCTCAGAGCAATTGTATTCTAGGCACCTACATAAGACATTTACATCACTAGGAGCTGAGTGTATGTATGTGAGGGTAGAAATTGGCCTACTATCTCTCCCACTAGTAGTGTATCAAAGATTGATATAGATAACATTTTGAGTTGCATGTACTGGGTGGTGTGAAGCTGGATATGAACTGGCTAGACTATAGATGGGAACCAGAACAACTGCCAACTAAGAGGAGGTGTTCCAGGAAGATAAAAGCCCATCAATCTCCTTCAGAGAAGGAAGAGAGCTGTGGCAAATGCAGAGAGTTGCAACAGAACACAGTTAGCCTGAGACCAGTTGGAAGTGAGAGGAGTTAAAAAACACCATAACTACTGGTCATGGCCAACCCCTAAGAGCCTTATTCAGGTCAAATTTCTGTTGCGACAAGTTCTGTGCTGTGCTGAGAACCTGCAACTTCAGTGGGATTTTATCTCAGATTTTAGCCCATTAATTTCAATAGATATTTTGCCAGAGTAAGTGCTTCAGGATTTGGCCCACAGTTTATTATTGTTAACCTTATCGATTTTTAAATCTATCTGTGAGTTTATTTTAGAGTATGCTGTTATAATCTGACATATTTCTTATATTTGTCGGCCTGTGTCTGTCTGTGCATGCACACACATACATATATATACACACACTTTATCTGTTGCTTTCCTCATGGTCACAGCTAATGACAGATTACAGCTCCATATCTGCATCTAATGCTCCTGTATTTAAATACTTTATTAGATACAGCTCTTTTTACACTTTGAAGCTGTGTTCTGGTTTCTCCTTCCCTAATGTGTGTGGGCCATTCCATTTCCCTCATTACCCCTCAAATTCATAGTGCCAGACCCCTGTAATGCTGGCAGCAGCAGCATACACTCTTTGGTGATTTATAATGTCAGCCTCCTCTGGGAAGGGTGCATTACACTGGCAGTAAAAGGGGGAGGTTGTGCAGGTGGAAAGCTTGTTTAAACAAATCTGAATTGAAGTTGGGATATAATGGAGGTCAGTAGCTCAACACAAACTCGAGGTGTTTAAAAAGCGTGTGTGTTTTACACAAC
This sequence comes from Emys orbicularis, assembly GCF_028017835.1. Lineage (NCBI taxonomy): Eukaryota > Metazoa > Chordata > Testudines > Emydidae > Emys > Emys orbicularis. The sequence continues at coordinate 25,269,218 of NC_088685.1, read as the reverse complement.
AGTCACATGCCTGAGATCTTCATCTGAATAATTTTCCTGGGCCGAGAAATGTGAACTGGCTACCAGGATAACTGAAATAAAAATCTAGAACTCCGAAATCACAATACTGCAGTCTGTGGGGGAAAAAACCCTCTTGTTGCCAACATAACTAGCAGAAATAAATGCATGGTGTTTTTACAGCTCTGTGAAAAAAAAATAGAAACTTTTTTGTTTTTTAACTTCCAACTTCCCCAAAACAAGAAGCAATTCTCAGCTGCAACCAGCCCCCTGCCGTCCCTTCCCCCCTCCCCCCAAAAAAACCCCAAACACAAAAAAGCAACCCTTCATTGCTCGGCAAAATGCTGGTGATAACAGTAACGTTGATGTTGGTACTGCTGAAAAAGGTAAAATTGTACCTACTGGTGGGCAAGTCTCAAAAAGAGATGGTTGAACAACCTTTATTAAGTAATATATTCATTAAATAATGCCATTATCCATCAAACATTAATATTATTCTGTATTAAAACAGCTCCATTCAAACGATTCAGAATTCAGGTTCTGTTCAGATAAGCATCCAAGAGTCTGAATGCTTATCCAGATTAGCTGAGCTTTTTGTGTCTCTAGTTTGGGCTGGCACCCTTAAAAACAAGTATTCCTTGTGACAGTTCTGGCATTTACCTTTCCACTACTAGCCAGAATCATCATTTTTGTGGTGTTATGGTTCCAGTCCTTCATAGGGATTGGAAGTATAAAAATAAAAACCATTTATCCAGACATTTCAGAGCATCAGAAATGTTTGGTTCTAAAAATGGGCAAGGTTTGGTGGAATTCTCTCTCTTTCTTCCTAATTAATACGTCAGCACTATTTTACTATGGATGAAATGTTCAAATACTCAGATATCAGTGAAGCAGTTCAGACTCTTATATATCCAGTACTTCTGGTGCCACTTCAAAATACCAGTCCTATGAAGCAACTGTTATAGTGGTACAGTTCCTTGGCATCATCAACTCTGTCTATTGAAAATTATTTTTCCCCCCTATGCATGGCCTGTGGCATATTAGATTGTAAAAGACTTCATCCTCAGTTTCAGGGACCACAGAATTTAGATGGGAATTTGAACACCATTGTAGGAAACTTGTAGAGGCTGATTTGTTGTATTTCAGCTTCAAGCTGACTTCATACAATCTTTTGCAGGGGCTTGAAATATTGTGTTTCTCTTTTTTGATGCATGTTCTTTATACTTAAGACCAAATTTCACCTTCATGCACTGGTCTGGCCTGCTGGACCCCAATAGGAACCCTTCGCTACAGTACCACTCTTGGATCTGTGCTGGATGATTTGGGGCCTTCTGTTGGAAGGGAGGAGTAGGTCTCTTGTAATGTGACAATACTGTGCTTCCCTTCCCCTTCTCTGCCCAGTAGAGGATTTCTACCACTGGGGACCTTGGGTTAATTTGGTCCTTCATGTAAATAAAATAGGTTGTGTGTGTGATATTGTTAAATGGTCTTGAGGTCTACTTACTGGTGGGTTAATACATCCAGGCAGAGTCCCTGGAATAATGACTCTGGTACAAGTTAAGCTAAACAACAGAACCCCATCTGCTGAAAAAAGGTACACAAGCATTTCCCCTCCTGGTACAAACAGTTTTGTTGTCTCCCTCAGGCAGGAAGCAGCCACCCCCAGCCCTGAACTTCCTCTCAGGGTTACTTCCTGAAATAGGAGTGCTTGCCACATGAGAGGAGCCACACCCATTAGGTTCTATCTGTGGGTGTGCCAAAAACACCCACTTGCCCAGCACAATAACTCAGTTGCAATATTATCAAAAAACAGCATTTCTGAATGTTTCCCACCCCATTCCCCCAGTATCTTCAAGTAGATGCTCTTGCTGTGCACAAGTCTGTACTTAAACAACTCAAGCTCCTGTTCAGTGCACGTTTTTACTTGGCATATCATACTCAATGTCCATTTTTATTCTAAACCTGATAGAGGGAAGTTCAGCACCAGCAGGCTTACTGCAAGGGATGTGTATTCACATTGGAAGTAATTTGCATCTGAATTTAGATGATCTTTCGTGTGAGGCCCTCAAGTTTCATAAGAAGTTAAATTGCAGCAAGTAAAATTTTGCATCATTCCTAAATGTCTTCACAGCCTGCAGTATTCTTATGGATTTGATATTTTTAAGTGAATTCTGACATAGTGTTCTGTTCACTTTCACAGCTCAGCCACAAGCCTGGCTGATGAAACTGACTGCAAAACTTAAATCTTTAAACAATTATTAAAGTTTTGGGGTTATGGTGAGTCCACATCAGTTAAACGATTTACTTATAAGACATATCACCAGCCTTGGCTACTACTAAGAATTCCTTAAGTAATGCATTAATTTTCACATGCTGCACTGAGGAGAATTAATTATCCTTTATCTTTGATTGTAAGTTTGCTTACAAAAAGCATTTTAATTTTAGTCTAACGACTCGTCTTGATGCTCTGTGAGCTTTCTAACTCCCCTCTGTATATTTCCTTTGATGCATTGCCACCTCAAAGTTGCACCTTCCTCTTTAGAGCCCCATTCAGGTGTGAAAGCAGTGGCTCCAACAGAGAGTGCATAAATGTGTCAGAGAATAGAACTGGATGCATAAAGTCAGAGATACAAGTAGATCATGAGCAATGCACTCCAATTTGGGGTGAACTCTGCTGTCAGTCTTGGTGCCACTAGATGGGACAGAACACCACACCCAAGAGATGTGTGGGTTACATATTTCCCCTGCCTGAGGAAATGTGTCCCGAGCTTCAGAGACTTCCCAGTTGATATCCCAGACAAGCCTCCACTTGTAACACAGACAGACCCTGGTCATCGGCAGGCGGGATCGAACCTTGGGCCTCTGGAGCTTAGTGCTTGAGCCTCTACTGCATGACCTAAAAGCCATATGGCTGTTAGCTAAGGCTGTAGAGCAGACTTGTTAATCTCTCCCTCTAAGTGGTCTCAGTGCCATTCGATGATCCAGGAGGTATGTGGGTTACAATTGCAGAGAACAGGCCCACTGGACACATGTCTTCTCACCTAGCATACCCTTCAGGGCCTGTCAGGACTAAGCTTTATGGAACATATAAACGGACTAGTTATATTGTTAGATGTGTTTTATTTGGGGGGGAAATACTCTAACATTCCATGTGAAAAACAAAAAATTAAACAAAAAAGACCCCAATAAATATGCTCTCATTGTCATTGTACAGAGCCAAAAAGATAAGGAAAACATTTATTTTGTCTTCTTGAAGTCAAGGAGCCAAATGCTGTGGTTCGTGGTAAGTTTCCATTCAGTCCTTACTCAGGTGGGCATCAATCAAAGCCTGTCAGAGTAGGGACTGAGTAAAAATGTCAGAACCTCAGGATTTGGCCCCATTGCATTATCTCTTGAGTAATAGCTGAGTGTGGGATTCAGGATTTGTTCTAGAGTTACTGAATTCTGATGTATTGTTTTAATTTTGCACACATGTCGAATCTGGCAGGAAGCAGCAAACGTGTTTTGTTTGACATCTGTTGACCTCATTCAATAATTGTTGTTATTTTTTTCTGTTGCAATTTCATCAGAATCCTATTACATTCACAGGGCTTCATGAATGCCCTCTGGAGGCTGGATTAACGCCTGAAAATTTGCTGATAGTGGTTGACCTCAGAAAATAGGTCAAAGACCTTGGCTGAATCTTGCTTGCCTTATTCACATGAGTAGATCATTTAGTTTTTACCTAATGATGACAACAAAAAGAAAAATGACTGTCTCTGATACAGAAGGATACTCGTTCAAACTGGGGGGAGGGGTTTTTGACTTTATTTCTGAATAATTATTTTGTTGTTTATTCAAGGACACATTTGCTTCTTTAGCCTGGAAATCAATCTGAGAATCTTGCATGATCGTGCGATAGCCAGTGCTAGCAGGCTTTTGTTGAGGTTGGAAATGTGCTGTGAGAACAGCCTTGTCACATGATATTTGGTATTTCCATTTTGTAGCCAAAACCAGGAATTACTCGGGGGGGGGGAGGAGTGAGGGGGTTTAGAACTAAATGTTCAGAAAACTTTTTCAAACCTTAAAATAATTGGTTGGTTTGAGTTTGTGGGAAAAGTTCTCATTTTATTCAAACCCAATTTGGTTTTAATCCCAAAGGCAGTTCTGCATCCATTAAAAAAAAATCTGTTAAGATACGTATTTTTCTCTTAGAATGACATGATTGCACACAGACTCATCAGTCAGTTATTTATATTTGCAAACAAAGTGAAAACTGTTCCAAAACACAAAACGCATCCAAAGGAGAAGCTACATTAGAAAACTAAGAGGTCAGGCATTTGAGAGTGTGATGTTGGTCAAAACAGCCAAGTTAAAAAAAGATCTATTCTAAGCATTTTCAAACAGTCAAGTTAAAAAAGTCATATTAGGCTTTGCGCGTTCCTTTCCCCTCCAGGGATCAAAACAAGTGCGGGTTTACACACCACCCTAAAATAACACTGAATAGCAGAGAAAACTGACCAGTCAGCTCAATCGAAAGATTAAAAAGATTGGGTGACTTTATGCATGTGACCAGGCCTATTTAATTCAATGGGTCTACTCATATGTGTAAAATATCTCTGATGCATAAATGGTTGCAAGAGTAAGTCTGGAGGCTGAACTCACCATTAAATGCCCTTCTACGGAAATGAAATGTAAGGTTCCCCACTGTATTTGGCCCCTTTGACCCTAGGCATAATGGAATGAGTGATGGACGTGTTAGTAGCATCTCATCTTTTTCTTGGTGTTCCTGGCTGGTGAGTGTGTACTCCAGGTCCCACTCTGTGCCTAATCCATACAGGATCTGAGTCTGTTACAGCCCCATCTTGGGAGTCTTGGCTCTTTAGCCTAAGCTGTAGCAGCTCATGCTTTTCAGCCTGACAGTCTCTGGTTTGTCAGCCAAGATGGAGGCCATCACATTAGGTTTTACCATTTGAAGATAGACTCTACACAGTAGCAAGAAAGATACAACGAGCTACAGTAATCCTGCCTGGAGGTGACACATGCATGGATTACTGTGGCCAGGTCTTTGTCCAGTAGGGAGGGATGGTGTTTCCTAGCAAGCTGGAGGTGAAAAAAGACTTTTTTGGAAGATAATGCGCCCTGATTATCCAAGCTTAGCAAGGAATCAAACAGGATTTTGAGGCTTTGAACTACTTCAACAAATGGGAGCTCTATGCCTTCAACGGAAGGATGAGACAACTTCTTGGTCAGCTTTTTAAACCACTTCCCCTTTCTGACCAGCACCACTTTGGTCTTCCCTGGATTAAGCCTGAGCCACCTGCTCTTCATCCAAGAGCTAATTTCCTGTAAGCATTCTGACATTTTAGCTGGGGTGGTGGTTGCAGTGGTTGACAATGAGCTATATTGTTGAGTGTGCTCGGCATACTGTGGGCAGCTGAACTCATGGCATCTCACTAGCTCTCCCAGCAATCTCATGCCAATATTCAAGAAACATGAGGATAGTGTGAATCCCTGGGGAAGCAAACAGTGAGAGCTTGCGAAGAGGAGGTGCAATTGCTCACCACCACTCTCTGAGTTCTGCTGCAGGGGAACAATTGGAGCCATTGTAGTTCTGGGTCATCTACACCTGCTATGTCATGTTGCCAAGTTAGTAGCACCTTATGGTCTGCTGTGTCAAAGGCTAAAGGAACATCCAGCAGCATGAGCAAGGAGATATTTCCTATGTCCATGGCCATGAGGAGATTGTCTTTTAGTCCCACTATAGCAGTCTCTGTGCTGTGCTCTGGTTGGCTCATGCCACATGTTATTGGAGCATTAATGGTTCCTACTTTCTCAGTCATTTCCCCATTTTTAAGAAGTGCCCCCTCTCCCTTTTTTCTTTTCTTTTTCCCCTTTTTCCAGTGGAAACAATACATCAATGAGAGAGAAAGAGAGATCTTTTTTTGTCCATCAAAAGAAACAAACATTAATTTTGATTTTTTTTCATCAAAACAAAAAAAATTGTAAACTTTAGAAAGAAAGACCTTTGTGTTTCCTTCTAAATGTTTACAAAATATCATTTAACTACCCGCTCCATTTAACATATTTTGGTGTACTGACTTATAGCTATTCATAACAATCAAATCAATTACGTTCCAAGGCTCTGATTACTAGGAAAGTATAATACAGCTCAGTGAGTTTCCATTCGTTCACATTTGTGACCAAGTGTCTGGGGTGGACCACACTGAGAATGCTACACTCAGGATAGACTGCAAGAAATAGGAAAGACAATCCCCAAAACTAGGTTTATTCTATAATTAGATCAATCAAGCCAGTAACAAAAGAGTTTCTGCATTGGTTAACCAGAAGCCAAACACAGTCCCCTTTAGGCATTTCAGCCCTTGGCTCCCATCCAGGCAACCCAACATACTATAGTGAGAGGTTATAGAAAACCCGTTTCACTATATAAGGGTTTTTTACTAATCCCAGAGGATCAGACACTTATCTCCAGGTCAGTCTGAATCTCAGATCTTGCCCAAATAGTATGCTATCAGCCAATTCTTAGTGAACTAACTAAATATTTATTAATAAAAGAAATAAAGAGAGATATAAATGGTTAATAGATCACATGTATACACATGATTGCAAAGTTTTTATATCAGGTTTGTAGCAGCCATGGAATAGACGGCTGGCTTGCAAAAGTCTCTCTGGTCACTCCCAAAAGATTAAAAGATCATCAGTCCATAGTTCAAAATACTCCTTTTAGTTGTAAATCCACAATCCAGAGAATTGTAGCAGGAAAGAGTCAAAATGGAGGTGTGTCCGCTGTCTTTTAATATCCCTTGTCATTTGCATGGAATGTTACTGTCCCAAACAAAGCCATAGCCCCTCTCTATGGAAAGTTACTGGCCCAAGATGGAGTCCAGGGTCACATGAGCATATCACATGTCCTTACATGGTTTGCTGAATCACAGGGGGTGGCCATTGGCTCCTTGCTGTCTGAGGCATCCACAGGAAGAGCTACTGGGCAGGATGAGTGTCTTCAATGGCCCATTGTGAGAGTGGAGTGTCCTTTATCAACACACAGCTGTCTAGCCCTGATGTAAATCTATCTGGGGAGTGTCACCTAGGAACAAAACACATGTTGGAGATACAAATACATAGCCAATATTCATAACTTTAGATACAAAGATGATTAATGGGTTTAATCAGGATAATCATGCTCGATAGATTGTAACTTTTCCATTGACACCTTACATGATATACCTTGTGCAAGATTTGTTGCAATGTATAACAGTGATAATATCAATTATATAAATGGCCATCCTTAATTATACAGCATCACAACATTGCAATGTGTTAGCGTGTGAGTAAATAGCTGTGATCTAATCAAAGAAACCAGAACTGTTTGCCCGTGTGTCATAGGCCCTATATTAATAAAGATTCTCCTTTAGTTCAAAACAGAAGAAGTAATTTGGAAATTAATATATGTCAGCTCTCTAGTGTAAGAAATTGTTGCAAAAATTCTCTTTTGAATAATCTGCAAAGCTTTATATCAACTATAGAGTGTGTGTGTATAAAATATCATATACTGTATGGTTGACATCAAGTTCTGAAGATTATTCAAAACAGAATTCTTTCAGTGCTTTCTTGGAGTAGAGAGTTGACAGAAAGCCCAGTAACTGGATATGCAAAATGAAATCCCAAAGTGATGACCCCTACAGTAGTATTAATACCCTTTTAAACATCCACATTCCTGAGGTTAGCTACCCCAATGTTGAACAACAGTTAGTTATCGGTGTTCTGTATGCTTTCCACATGACTAGGATTGTGGCAGTTCTGATGATCTTTACAGTCTTTCATGGATAATAAGACCAGAAGGGACCATTGTGGCCATTTAGTTTGACTTCCCATATAACATAGGCTGTAGAACTACTCTGAATTAATTCCTGTTTGAGCTACAGCATATCCTATAAAAAGATATCCAGTCTTAATTTAAACACTTCAAGTGATGGCGAATCCATCACATCTCTAGGTATTTTGTTCTATGGTTAATTACCCTCACTATCAGGAATTCGCACCTTCTTTCTCATCTGAATTTTCTAGCTTCAATTTCCAGCGATTGGCTCTTGTTACATCTTCTTCTGCTTGATTGAAGAGCCCTCTATTATCAAATGGCTGTTCCTCAAGTAAGTACTTTAAGACTGTGATCCAGCCACTCCTTAATTTTCTCTTGTTAAATTAAACCGATTGAGCTCCCTGACTCTTTCACTATAAGAGTTTTCCAAACCCTTAATCTGTCTCACAGCTCTTCTATGAACCATCTCCATTTTATCAACATTCATCTTGAACTGTGGACACAAGAACTGGATTCAGTATTCCAGTAGCAATGCTAAACACAGAGGAAAATATATCCTCCTGCTTGATATTCCCTGTTTATACATTCAAGGATTATATTAGCACTTTTAGTCACAGCATCACGCTGAGAGCTCACGTTCAACTGATTATCCACTTTGACCCCCAAGTTATTTTTTTCAGAGTCACTGGTTCCCAGAATAGAGTCTCCCAGAATGGCCTACATTCTTTGTTCTTACATTTGTGACTTTATATTTGGCCACATTAAAACACACTTTGTTTGGTTGCACCCAGATCTTAAATACTAAACTGAAGAGTGATTTTTGACAACAAAAACTATTGCCCGCTTCTCAAAAATTGGATTTTAAAAGAACTTGCTGTGTATTTTGTAACAATACTGTTTAAATGAATCGTTTTTGTGTTTATAAGAATGTGGAAATTAAGGACAAAAAGCCTAAATTATCCTTCTTGCTACCCTAGAAAAATGTCAAGTTTTGACTAACACATCATCAAATCTATGGCACTAGCTGTCTCTCGAGTTCCAGAAGTTTTACAAGCCTTAGTATGTGTTATGATTCTCTGTCCAAAGAGATGGGAAAGCTAAACACAGGAATACTTTTTAGGATAATCAGAAGATCAGTATCATTAGTATTTTTCAGTGCCATGCCTCCTGTCTTATTGGAGTCCCATTTTATGGTTGAACAATAGTAAGAACCAAACTGTTTCATTTAACATATTTAGATCAGATTTTCTTTAAGGCTTTTGTAGCTTAAGAAGATATTATGATTATAAAATACACATAAAAGCTTAGGGAAAAGTTACTTAATGTTCTTTTATAAGGAATTTTGTTAGGATCTTTATTTCAGACAAACTGAAAGATTTAAATAGTGTTGGGTTCTTTTTTAAAGATGAAAAAATGGAAAACACACTTAATATTTCCTGAACACAGGAGTTTGTTAAGATTAGCAGTTGGGTTGAAAGTCTTTCATTATATCAAGTGTAGTTATCCTACCAGCGATATACGGTGCTTATATGCCACCTATTACGATAGTATCTGAAGATTTCACAGTGTTTAATCATGGAATCATAGAAATGTAGGGATGGAAGGGACCCCAAAAAAGTCATCAAGTCCAGCCCCCTGTGCTGTGGCAGGACCAAATAAACCTACAGCATCCCTGACAGGTGTTTGTCCAACTTGTTTTTAAAAGTCTGCAATGATGAGGACTCCATGACCTCCCTTGGAAGCCTATTCCATAGCTTAACTACCCTTGTAGTTAGAAAGTTTTTCCTAATATCTGACCTAATTCTCCCTTGCTGCAGATTAAGCCTATTACTTCTTGTCCTACTGTCAGTGGACATGGAAAACAATTGATCCCCATCCTCTTTATAACAGCCCTTAACATATTGGAAGACTGTCATCAGGTCGCCCCTTGGACTTCTTTTCTCAAGACTAAACATGCCCAGTTTTTTCAAGCTTTCCTCATAGGTCAGGTTTTCTAAACCTTTTATCATTTTTATTGCTCCCCTCTGGACTCTTTCCAATTTGTCCACATCCTTCCTAAATTGTGGTACCCAAAATTGAACACAGTACTCAAGCTGGGAACTCACAAGTGCCAAGTAGAGCTGGACAATTACCTCCTGTGTCTCACAGACAATGCTCCTGTTAATACACCCCAGAATCATATTAGCCTTTTTTGCAGCTGCATCACTTTGACAACTCATATTCAGTTTGTGGTCCACTATAACTCCCAGGTCCTTTTCAGCAGGACTACCACCTAGACAGTTATTCCTCATTTTGTAGTTGTGCGTTTGATTTTTCCTTCCTAAGGGAAGTACTTTGCTCTTGTCTCTATTGAAGTTCATCTTGTTTAATTCAGACCAATGCTTCAATTTGTCAAGGTTATTTTGAATGTTAAACTTATCTCTCAAAGTGCTTGCAACCCCTCCCAATTTGGTGTCATCTGCAAATTTTATCAGCATATTCTCCACTCCATTATCCAAGTCATTAATGAAAATAGTAAATGGTACCAGACCCAGGACTGACCCCTGCAGGATCCCACTAAATATGCCCTCCCAGTTTGACAGCAAGCCATTGATAACAACTCTTGAGTACGGTCTTTCCACCGGTTGTGCACTCACCTTATAGCAATTTAAACTAGACCACATTTCCCTAGTTCTTTTATGGGAATGTCATGCAGAACTGTCAAAAGCCTGACTAAAATCTAGGTGTATCACTTCTACCGCTTCCCTCCCTAGCCACTAGATCAGTAATTCTGTCAAAGAAGGAAATTAAGTTGGTTTGGCATGATTTGTTCTTGACAAATCCACGCTGACTATTCCTTATAACCCTATTATCCTCCAGATGCTAACAAATTAATTGTTAATAATTTGCTCCAATATCTTTACAGGTATTGAAGTTAGGCTGACTGATCTATAGTTCTCCAGATCTTCCTTGTTCCCTTTTTTAAAGGTAGGTACTATGTTTGCCCTTCTCCAGTCTTCTGGGACCTCTCCCATCCTCCAGGAGTTCTCAAAGATAATTGCTAATGGCTCCAAGATTGCTTCAGCTAGTTCCTTAAGTACCCTAGGATGAATTTCATCAGGCCCTGCTGACTTTAATACACCTAACTTATCTAAAATTCTCTAACCTGTTGTTTTCATATTTTGGCTTTCATTCTGTCCCTCGGTTGTCAATATTGTGTTGAGTACCTGGTCATCATTAACTTTTTTAATGAAGTCTGAAGCACAATGGGCATTAAGCACCTCAGCTTTCTTGAAGTCATCCATTAGCTCTTGCTCCCCACAAAGTAGAAGACCTACATTTTCTTTAGTCTTTTTCTTGCTCCTAATGTATTTTAAAAAACTTTTCTTATTGCCTTTTATGTCCCTTGCCCAGTGTAATTCATTTTGTGCCTTAGCCTTTCTGATTTTGCACCTACATCCTTGTGCTGTTCTTTTGTAATCATCCATATTGACCATATTTCCACATTTTGTAGCATTTCTGTTTGATTTTCAGGTCATTAAAGAGCTCTTGATGGAGCCATGTTGACATCCTATTCTTCCTATCTGTCCTTTGCATTGGAATAGTTTGTATTTGTGCCTTTAATATTGTCTCCTTGAGCAACTGCCAGCTCTCCTGAACAGCCTTTTCCCTTAGATTTTCTTCCCAAGGGATCTTACCTACCAGTTCTCTGAGTTATTTAGTCTTCTTTTTTGAAGGGCATTATCCTTATTCTGATGCTCTCACTCCTTCCTTTCCTTAGAATCATGAAATCCATCATTTCATTGTCACTGTCACCCAAATTGCCTTTCACCTTCAGATTCGCTACCAACTCCTAGCTGTACCTATCCTCAGAGCGTCCTTGCGAGGTGGCGAAGTATTATTATCTCCATTTTATAGATGGGGAACTGAGGCACAGAAAGACTAAGGGATGAATGCTCAAAAGGAATTAGGAGCATAAATAGAAGTTAGGGGCCTAACTTCCATTGATTTCAGTGAATGTTAGGAGCCTACATAGAAGTTAGCAGCATAACTCCTTTTGAGCATTCAGCCCTAAGAGACTTGAATAAGTTCATACAGGAAATCTGTGGCAGAGCAGAGAATTGAGCCTGGGTCTCCCAAGTTCCATGCCAACACTCTAATAAGTCTACCAGGTGGTGCCTTCCCTTCCCACCCACCTGCTTCCTGGTCATGTGGCCTTGGGGAAAAACAAAGAAGCCAGTCAGAAACTCCAGCTGGTATGTGCACAAGGAAGTCAATGTGAGGACCTCTGAACATTCAGGGAACTTTTCTACAGTTTTGACTGGAGTTTCTCTGTCTTTTGCTGATTGGCTGTTTGCTCCAATGTTTCCGTTCTCTCACAGTTTACTCCACATCTCTCCCTCTTACCCTCTTCTCCTCTGCACTTTTCTGTTTAGATACAAACAAAACCAAAACCTAAACAAACAAAACAATGGCACTAACTTGACATTTGTTGCCATCACATTGTTCACTCTGTGTGTCATACCCCTTCCCATGCTTTGTGTCTATCTTGTCTGTTAAAGGTATCTCTATACTGCAAATTAAGGTGCAATTGTAGCACACACCTGTGCTAGTAAAATGAAGCTAGTGAAGATGTGGTGGCATGGACTTCAGCACTGGGCCAGCAACCCAAGCATGTTTCCAGACTACCTGGCAGACTTGTGCTGGGATGGCTAGCCCTCATTGATACCATGTCTTTACTACCACAGTTACCCAAGCCAGCTAGATAAAAGCTAGTTCAGGTATGCCTACACATGCTACAATTACACCTTAATTTATGGCATAGCTATACCCTTAGGTTGTAAACTCTTTGGGGTAGAAACCACCCACTACTCTGTTTTTACATTCCCTGTCATTCTTCGTTGGCCCTTATATACTACTGTAATAAACATGATTAGTAATAATATCAGGATTATCCCTTCCTCAACCATTGTAGATCATCCTTCCTACAATACATGAGTGTGCATGCTTGCACAAACACACACACACTATTGCATACTCACATAATTTTCCATTTATAGTGTCCAGCTTAATATAATTTGACAGTTTCTTAGGCCACAGTGTCAAAAATGTTCTTTCTGGATACAGTACCTACATTACAAATACTCTGCAATATAGCTATGTACACTCATTCCCCATGGTATCTGGTGATCAGTAGTGCCTAAGGTTGAATTCATAAATTAAATATAGCTGATGGACTGTCTATCTTAATAAAAGGAAATGTAATATCATAACAATTATTTCATCATTTCGTTATGTAAATTTACCTGCTCATGTTACCTCAAGTGCGGAAATAATTAGACAATTCATCCAGACTTATATATTCCATCAGTAAAGGCACACTTGGCAGGGTTAAATATAGAGATAATTCTCTCAGTCTAGGGGCTGGTCTACACTGGGGGGGGGGGGGGGAGATCGATCTAAGATACGCAACTTCAGCTACGCGAATAGCGTAGCTGAAGTCAAAGTATCTAAGATCGAATTACCTGGGGTCCACACGGCGCAGGATCGACGGCCGCGGCTCCCCCGTCGACTGCGCTACCGCCGCTCGCTCTGGTGGAGTTCCGGAGTCGACCTTGAGCGCGTTCGGGGATCAATATATCGCGTCTTAACGAGACGCGATATATTGATCCCGGATAAATCTATTGCTACCCGCCGATACGGCGGGTAGTGAAGACATACCCTTGGAGGACTTACAATGATATCATCTCACTTTTATATAATTCTTTTTATCCTACGGGCTCAAAAAAACGTACATGGTTTAACAAACTAAGGCATTGAACTTGCAAATGATAATGTACTTTCAGAATCCTGCGCTCAGGCAGAGCACCATTGACTTCAGCGGGGTTCTACTCTGTTGCATGGAATAACTTGCAGGATCAAGGTGCAAAATGTATTGGAATCACTCCTCTCACAACCCAAATGCAGCCACATCAAGGGAGGAACAAAACAGCTTTTTAACAACCTGCAACAACAATACACAAATAGAGTTCAGGGAGCTGAGGATAGGCAGATCTCAAAAATTCATAGGAAATTTTCTCCTATATTTTCAAAAATTGAAAAATTCCAACCAACTCTACACCTGGTAGAAAAACTGACACAAAAATGTCAACCACATTTCTTCCATTAATGTCGAGTAGCTGTGTACGCAACAGTTTCGGAAATGAAGTGAAGCTGAGTAGCAGATTGAACTGGATTTTCAGGGAGAATTTAGGCAAAAAGAGATATAGTCCCAGTGGGGTGGTTGACCATTAGTATAACAGTGCAACCTCATTGCTTGCACTTGCTTGCTACTCTGTGATTGAATCAAATGCCTAGAATTTGCACTGGTCTTTGGCGGGGCATTAGAAGACATGATGGCCTGTGTGAGCAAAGATGTAGGCCAGATTTGGGAAACTGGTGAACAGCTAATGTTATTAATAAATCATTTCCTTGACAGGTGTGTCATAGAATAATGCTAGTTCAGAGTCAAGCAGACTGAGAGAGCCCACCCTACAGTACTTGATTCTCTGCACACCAAAAATATTTCTGAAGTCTTAAATTCCAATCATTTAGGGCCTGATCCTGCAAACATGTATAGTATGAGTGTCACCCATGCTCCAGCCCATTTACTAAGGGTAAAAGGGCTGGTGTGGTATATAGAAACCCTAAAAGTTCTGGATCTTGCCCAGGGAGTATCCCTCTGGTGCAGGAACTTAGGAAGACAGCTGCAGGCAGGGCCGGCTCTAGGTTTTTTGCCGCCCCAAGCAAAAAACAATTTTGGCTGCCCCCCACCTGAGCCCTGGGTTCTTACCCCCCCCCACCAGTGCCCTCCCCCATCCACATGCCCTGCCGCCCCAGCTCTGCGGGAGAGAGCGGGATGCGGGCCCCGCACGGCAGCGCCCCGCCCTCTATGGCCCCACTGCTGCTGCTGCTTCTGGCTGCCACACCGCAGTCCCTGGGCGGCTCGGGCCGCTTCGCCCAGCCCCGGCTGCGGCGCTGGGGAGTGGCCGCCCTGCGGCACCTGGGCTCTCGCCACCCCACCCCACCCGCACCCCCTGCCGCCCCAGCCCTGGGCTCCCCCCCACCAGTGCTGACTCTGCCCACTCCCCTCTCACCACCAGCCGGTCCGGTGCTGGCAGGGTTAGGTAAGCAGTAGGGCTCCCGGGCCACGCCTCAGCCCAGGGTCCTTCCAGCCAGGGCTCCCACCTCCAGGACCGGCCGGGACCCGGGAGGGCAGAGCTGGGGCACCACCCTGGCAGGGGGTTGAGGAGCTGGGGCAGGGCAGCCCCAGAGGGAGCGGAGCCCCTGAGAGCGGGATGCGGGCCCCGCACGGCAGCGCCCCGCCCTCTATGGCCCCGCTGCTGCTGCTGCTTCTGGCTGCCACACCGCAGTCCCTGGGCAGCTCGGGCCGCTTCGCCCAGCCCTGGCTGTGGCGCTGGGGGGCGGCCGCCCTGCGGCACCTGCAGGTGGCTCCATGTGCCCTGCGGGGCGGCCCCCAGCCCGAGTGTCCCCCACTCGGAGCCTGCCCAGCCCAGCCACAAGGTGCGGGCACTGCTCCCCCACGGCGCGAACTGCAGCGGCCCCAGGGAGCCCCCGCGCATGATGCGCTGCTGCTGCCAGGGCCGTCTCTAGGCTTTTGCCGCCCGAAGCAACAACAACAATAAAAAAGGTTGCCGGAATGCCACCCCTGAAAATGTGCTGCCCCAAGCACATGCTTGGTTTGCTGGTGACTAGAGCCGGCCCTGGCTGCAGGCTGTCCTCTGAGGACTCCTTCACAAGCCCTGTCACAGAGAGCATGTCAAGGGCGGGAGCGGTTTTCTGGGGATGGGGACACAGCATGTAGTACTGTGAAAATTCTAGGCACTTCTACTGCTCCTAAGCAGCTTGGACAGGCTGCTGTAACTCATAGAGGCAGCTACCGCTGTCTAAATTACTCTGAGGGCTGCTCCAGCTCCTGGAGCAGACAAGAATTGGAAAGATATAATGAAGGCTCAATGCTGCTGCAGTCCCATCTCTGCCTGAGCTGTGAGTTCTGTTCTCCTTGAATGCAATGCACAGAATCTCTCTCTTACTCAGTTGAAATAGTCCAACTGAGAAGATGCCATTATTCATAGAGTTTAAGGCCAGAAGGGACCAGTAAATCATCTAGTTTAGTGTATCTCA
Source organism: Emys orbicularis (assembly GCF_028017835.1). Lineage (NCBI taxonomy): Eukaryota > Metazoa > Chordata > Testudines > Emydidae > Emys > Emys orbicularis. Next base: position 25,253,239 of record NC_088685.1, on the reverse strand, counting down.
CAGGGCACTAAATTTCACCCAGTTACCCACATATTGAGTCCAATAATTTCTGTTTAACTCAAACATCTTCCAGAAAGGCATCCAGTCTTGATTTGAAGAGATCAAGAGACAGAGAATCTACCACTTCCCTTGGCAATTTGTTCTAATGGTTAATCACCTTCCCTGTTTAAAAAAAAAAAATTAGGACTACTCAGGGGACCAGATCCTGGGAGTATTGATGAGTATTTATTTAAGTGAGTAATCCCATTGAACTCATTCATGTGGAGGACTCCCATAAAGTACTACACAATGTGAGGAAGATTTACAGTATTGGACTTGTAGAGCCAAATTCTGCCCTGATTTCTATCAGTCTGTCCCAGTTCTCATATTGGAACTCACCCCCCTAGCATATGAGCACCTGTCTTCAAAGTGGTTACATGGAGAATTTATACATGTGTGTCAGTGTTTGTAGGATCAGGACTTCAGTTTGTGGTTGATGTGATGACTTGTGGATGATTCAGTGTATTAGCTAAGTCTCTGTTTCAGGTAAATGTGACAGGTCTATAAGAGAGAAGGTGGTGAGGTAATATCTTTTATTGGACCAACTTCTGTTGGTGACAGAGACAAGCTTTTCAGCTACACAGAAGTCTTCTTCGGGTCTGGGAAAGGTACTCAGAGTGTCACAGTTAAATACAAGGTGGAACAGACTGTTTATCATATGTAGTTAACTGTGAACCCCTCTGCAGTCATAGGACAAAAAGGGAGGTTAGTGGGTTACACGTTGTTGTCATAAAGCATAAATCCAGTGTTTACATAGATGCAGGTAATTTCCATACAGGCTAATTTCGTCTGTAAGTATTTAGACGTGTAAATGCAGCAAAACTATTAGCATGGCAGCACTACAAGACAATAGTGGTTTCAAAGTAGATGGCTATAAGATCTGGATTTATGGCAATTGGCAAACCCAGTGACAGATTCTGAGACCCTTACTCACCTTGAGTAGCATCTTACATCACGGGTAATCCTGACTGACCTTAGTGGGGCATAAATACTACTCAGCATAAGTAAGAGTATCATAACTTACCCCCTAATATTTTAGTTAGCTTTTTGCATCAACTTTTTTATAATCTATTTATGTTCTAACAACAAAACATGAGTTTCCTGACTTTATTGCTCTGAATTATTGTCAGTTATCCTTACAGAAAGAAGCCTTTCAGGTTAAAAGGGCGGGAAAGGAATGTTGCTTTCATTTACATTAAAATATAGCTTTTCTATGTTCATTAAGTGAATATTACTTGAGGTACTGCACATTCCAGGTTCTACATGTAAATAAAACCAGGCACATTACAACTGCTATTGTGATATTTATCACTGATGGAGCTTACATGATTGCAGAACTATATAAAAATCTTTAGGGGTTACCTTAGCTTAATGGTGTTCTTCCCTTTCACTCACCATCCATTTCTTATTGCTAACATCTGCTTGGAAATAAAAAGGGTTTTATATTTCCAAGGGACATATTTGGCTCTAAAGAGACCTTTGCTCATTTTATTTAACAAATATTTAAGTATAATCAAGTTTTTAATTCCAGAAATATTGCAGCCACTTATCTTGAATGACTTGCAACTCAGATCTATATATTTTAAAATGTTGCTAATGAAAACGAATAATGCAATAGCTATGGCTGGGTTACGTAGCTGAAAATGAACTTCTTTGCTTTCTCTTTTGATTAGTGTTTTGGCATTTCTTCAGTTGCTTTGACCTGTTTGTTTAAACCCTGGTGCAATAATAATAACAAATGAACCCTATTACTCTTTCTGTTTACTCACTTCTGTTCTGATGCTAGGTACTCTCTGCTTGACCTTGTAAATGTGCATTACACCAAATACAAGGAAGAAATATCTTTTTATGAATAATAGAGAACAAACCCCTTATAAACTTTACAAGAATCCTTTATTGTGAAATAAAGCTAAGGATTTTGGGGAGGAGAAAATAATGTTTTGCTCACACTGACGCATGCAAAAATTATATACCGTATTTTACTTACTAATGTGCACTAGTAAAATACATGGCATGCTGTTTTACAGGCAGTAAAATACTTTTTCCAGATGTGGCTTCATAATTCTCCAAAGACTATCATAGTTATCATAAGATTTATGGAGGATAATTTATTAATCACATTTTTTTTACTTTGGAAATCTGTTTAGTAAGATGAAAGAGATCTTTAAAATAAGTCATTTTAACCAAATGTGGATGGCATTATGATATCAAGTTACCTCTTTTGTTCAAATTATTTTTAATGACTTTATTTGTTTTATAGCCTGCACAAGTCAGTACCAACTTGGTGGTAATGATATATCCGGCAAATCTTTAACATTTTAAAAAACAGCAAGGAAACCTTTTTCCCCCATACTAACGTAACTGAACTAGGCTATAATATTGTTATAGTTTATTTAGGGATATGTAGGCTACTTAAATTTATTTTTATAAGATTTGAAGGAGACAAAGCTTATAAAAACTATGACTCACAGCTGTAACCCAGCTTCTTTAATGAAAGGTTATAAGTGGATCATGTGTGTAAAACACTACAAGAAATGAATTCTGATTTAAAATCTGTATTTTACAATCAGATTTATGTAGCTGAAGCAGTTTTATTAAATCTGCATTGAGCATTAAAGTCATGTGATAACTATAGATGTGATCCTATAGCTATTTCAGGCACAGAAGACCAGATCCAAAGCATACTGAGATAAATGAAAATCATTTTCTTGACCTCAGTGACCTTTGGACCAGGCTCTGAAATCTTATTGAATTTACCAAATGTAATTTGGGTACTTTGGCCACAGATCTTCCACAAACTTCCTTGGCTTGACTTGTACCATTACTACCACCAGTGAAGCTGCGCTAATGAGAAATTATAAGTCCTATTTGTGCTCTTGTAGATCCTCCATGAATGAATCTACTCTTTTCTTGGAGGTAGATTCCAAAGGGTAATGCTGTGTAATTGCTCATATGGCAGGTTTCTGTCTTGTCACCCTCCTAAATGAGGCCATTAGGAAGTTTAGTAAGGAAACACGGCCTTTGGTGGCTTCAGCCTGCTTATCTTCATCTGTCTTATCTGGCTAGTGTGGTAGAAAGAATGAGCCAGGCTTTGAATGAGATTGGGGTTCACTGCCTGAAGAAGACAAGACTGTCAGAGACAATTGAGTTCATACTGGTCGGTTGGAGAAGAGCTAGCGAAGATTATATTAGTGCCCATTTGCTGGAGAGTATCCACCATTTGTTACATAGAATTGCAACGTGGCGGTCTTGGATGCTCAGGTAGATGTTGCTGCTAAGATTTCTTCTGCTCCTGCTGAGTCAAGGGCAGCCTTATCTTTTTGATGTGGACCATGTTACAATTGTCCTTGCCTTTTTCACCTTGTGATTAGATTAATGCCATACACTCAACATTAAACTGGACATTGGGACAATTTGGAATCCAAGTGGTTGCCTGCATATTAAGCATGGCTTCATGCAGAGAGCACAATACGCTGGGGCTCCACAGTCTGCACTAGTTTTCAGGAAGATCTTAAACTGTTGATTTTAACCTATTAATCCCTGGCTGCATAGGAAACTGCCCCACTTCCCATGTGATATCAACACAGTTGTGATCAGTGGATTAACTTAATTGACCAACCCCATGGTTTAAATAGAATGACCTGGTAGGAAACTGTTACCCAGTACAGGGTCTCATCCCTGGAACTCATTCACCACTTGGTCCAGATTTGCAAACTTTCTGGGCATATTGCAAATCCTTTTTCCTTCAGAGCAAGCAGATGAGCGATATGGTGCGGTTAGTAGCTGGGACTGGGATTACAAAGTAGTTGAAGGGAGCTAGTCTTCCAAATTCCATTAACATTCCTTGCTTACCTCTCTAAAGATCTTCTGAAAATTCCATGCTGGGTTATTTGACTATTATTTTATCCAAGTATTAATACAACATTTTATGGGTAGCTCATGTGAACTTTTAAGGATTTTATTTTTGGTGTTATATAATGTGTTAAAAGGTCAGCATAAATCTCTCACATTCAAATATTGACATAATTGGGGTGACGGTGAAGGAGCTTCTCTAGCAGAGTTCATAACTCCCTCAAACAATCTATATGCACATCCATGCATGACATCCATCTTTGAAAACACCACATTAACCAAACTTTCTACTGAGTTTGCACATTTCACATATTCATAACTTTACCATAACAGTCTTATTCAGACTTAGCAAAGTAAATCTTCCCCATTGAAATTATTTACATGCCAAGTAAGAATTATCTAAATGCAGTTACTTCTGAGTAACTCCTCATCCTCCATTGTTCCCTATTCCCTATAAAAGGGATCACACATTTTTAAAGCAGGATATTTTGTTTTCATTGTATTGTGTGTTTTTTTTTCTTTTTCCCTTATCCTTGCAGTTTTGGTTAATACTTGCCTGAGTTGTTCCTCTTCAGACAGATAGTAGGCATGGCAAAATTCTGACAAAAAAGTGAATTTTGGGGGGTGGGGGTAGTTTTTCTTACATAACTAGAGAGGAAACTACCAGTTTGACTGCCAGAGCAGTCAATCTGCTCTAATAACGTTTTAAAAAATCAACATTTTGTTTTACCATTATGTGTCTGTTTTCTATATTTTTTTCAACCAATACTGAAGAAGTTGGAAACCAGTTTACAGTCTCGGACAGTAGGTTTCCATAAAGTCTTATATTCTCTATTATTTCCTCCTTCTTGTTGGTAAGAAGTAGATCTAAGAAGACTTCTCCTCTGATTAGATTATCTCTTTGCTGATTTATGAAGGTTTCCTCTACATAAATTAGGAAACTTTTTGATGTTCAACTACACTTGTCCCTCCCCGCAACCCCAATAGCTCACTAATTAAAGTTCAATAGAGATGACAGAACTGTTGTAAAAAGAAATATTAATCCTTGGAGTGGGAATGTTATTTGAATTCTATAGGACCAGCCTATATTTCAGTCTTCCTAAGATGTAGATTTATAAAATTTGTGCCTCTCAAGCCTGGACATCAGTATCCCCATCTCCAAGTATTCAAATATCTTCAGTCAGGCCATGGAATATTGGCTTAGAAATCATGAGATTGTTTACAATGATTTTAAAAAAAAAAAATCTTTCTGGTTTTTGAGTCTTTAGAGTTCATACTTTCCCACATTTTTCTGCTACCATAAGGGCTAGAAAGGAACTTTTAAAAGAGACATCTGAGATTTGCAAGTGTCATACTATCCCAGGAGCTGGGGATGTAAGAAAATGACCAGATATCATGAGACTCTCAATAAAAAACAGGAGAGATGACACCACTGGGTCATTCTTCAGTTAATTAGACACAACTAGACAAATTAGAGGATTGGGCCAAAAGAAACCTGATGAGGTTCAACAAGGACAAATGCAGAGTCCTGCACTTAGGACGGAAGAATCCCATGCACAGCTACGGACTAGGGACCGAATGGCTAGGAAGCAGTTCTGCAGAAAAGGACCTAGGGGTTACAGTGGACGAGAAGCTGGATATGAGTCAACAGTGTGCCCTTGTTGTCAGGAAGACTAACGGCATTTTGGGCTGTATAAGTAGGGACACTGCCAGCAGATCGAGGGACATGATCATTCACCTCTATTCGGCATTGGTGAAGCCTCATCTGGAGTACTGTGTCCGGTTTTGGGCCCCACACTACAAGAAGGACGTGGAAAAATTGGAAAACGTCCAGCGGAGGGGGCTGGAGCACATGACTTATGAGGAGAGGCTGAGGGAACTGGGATTGTTTAGTCTCCAGAAGAGAAGAATGAGGGGGGATTTGATAGCTGCTTTCAACTACCTGAAAGGGGGTTCCAAAGAGGATGGATCTAGACTGTACTCAGTGGTAGCAGATGACAGAACAAGGAGTAATGGTCTCAAGTTGCAGTGGGGGAGGTTTAGGTTGGATATTAGGAAAAACTTTTTCACTAGAAGGGTGGTGAAGCACTGGAATGGGTTACCTAGGGAGGTAATGGAATCTCCTTCCTTAGAGGTTTTTAAGGTCAGGCTTGACAAAGCCCTGGCTGGGATGATTTAGTTGGGAATTGGTCCTGCTTTGAGTAGGGGGTTGGACTAGATGACCTCCTGAGGTCCCTTCCAACCCTGAGATTCTATGAATTGTCAGACCATAAGGTTTCATTGAGCAGAGGTACTAAATAAAGCCTTAATCCTGCATTTGGAGCTACATGTGGCCCCCTGGCTCCAACCTACCAGCATGGCCCCATTGACTCCACCTGTAACTCACTGCAGAATCAGGGCCTAAATCTGTATTTTGAGCATCACAAGCAACTGTACAGGTAACTGATCCCAAAGGCAATATATACCTAGGCACATATCAAATGGATGAGACCTAAATTCCCTGTACTCACCAATGCTGATTGTAAAGAGAAGGAGACAAAAAAATGAACTAATTCAAAGATGTTCCATGTAGTCCCATAATAGCTTACAGCTGAGCCAAAAGGATCAACAATGTCAAACATTGGCCAACGGTCTGAAAAGGTCTTGATCTTGCAAGTTGCTAAGCACCCTTGCCCTGATCCTCCAAAGCATTTAAGTATCTGAGTCGTCTGATGGACTTCAATGGATGTATTCTTGTGCCTAAATGTAAGCATATGCTTACGTGCTTTGCAGGACTGGTTCCAGAGTGCACAGTGTCTTGCAAGATGGAGCCCATGAAAGAAAATTCACATTACTAGCAACTATGAGGTGATTGTAAACCTTTAGCAATGCCTTTCCAGTATTATGGTGTATATAAAATCTGGATTGAACTTTAAACAGCTTTTTCCTCAGCTAAAATGTGTAAATTATGACCTGGATGGTTATTAGACAAATCATCCACAGACAAAGGGATTTTTTTTAAATAAAAGAATTATTATAGCCTGGTTCAAATTGTTTTGAAACCATCCCAGATCCAAGAGAGCAATTTACAATTCTCAGGATAGCATGACCGAGAAAAGGCAGGCATTCTTTTAACAACCATGTTGGAACTGGATCAAGTAAACATGTAGCTGGCTTTAAACTCTGCACTATCTCAAAATGTCAGACAAGGATACCTGAAAAAATACTTCTAGAGTATCCAATAAAAAAGCATTAAAGATCCTTTGCCTTCACTGATAAGCAGTTATATTTTTAAATTGTGACTGTATCCAAATATCTATACAAATTATTACAACCTATCTTCAATTAAATAAAAATGGCCTTGGCCAGTCTCTTGCTCAAGAAGCATCTCAATGCTACAGAAGAGGACATCAGAATGATTCTGTACCATACTCTTCTTCCTTTTTGGTAGCCAAGGTCTTACAATATTCCAACATTTCTGATCTCCTTACTTCAGCAAAAGTTTGTAGGCCAGTTGGTCTCCTTGGATTGTAGGTGGTAATATTTTTCTTTAAAAATGCTGTTAAAGGAAGGATATTCAAAGGAAAATACTGAGGGACATTCAAACTTATGTGTGTGTGTAGGGACCATTGAGTCCAATTTATCATTTTCAGATATAAGAAAGGTATGAACATCAGGAGGAGGGTGTTTAAGATGTTACAAAAGGACGCAGTGATATTCTGAAGTAACCATCTATCTATGTTAGGTTCTATACCATGGCTTTCATGTAAAATCAATAGCAAAAGCAAAGTCCCTAATGGACTTCATGGTCTCTCTAGCACTCTCCCTTCTTGAGACCAAAATTCTTCTTGGGATAAGGTCGGGGAAAAGGGTGCTGTTTGGTTAGTTCTAGTATTTATTAATTTCCTCTTTTTTTTTTAGTTTTTACTGGTAAGCAGTTAGGTGTAGATGGAGTGTCAATGTTGTGAGTATAATTCTCACAATTGAAAGGCTTTTTCAAAGTGGAAGGTCCTCTTCATGTTTGGTCCTTCTTCGTTATGATACTTTCCTGATGAATTAACATTGTCATCCCTAGAGTGAGCTGTATGCTATGCATTTTATCTTGCAAATCAAAACCATTAGGGGCAGTGATCCACTTACACCATTAACTCTATGTCCAGTTTCAAAGCCCTTTGAAGTTAATGGAAACACTCATTGATTTCTGTGGGCTTTGGGTCAGGCCCTGTATCTGAAAGGTTTTTGAATTACTCAACCAATGAGGCTGGTTGGAACTGCAAAGGAAAGTGCTTTAAGAGTACTAGAGAGAACACATCGTGATTTGTCTTCTCTAGCAAGAGAGGGAGATGACAGAGTCCTCTAAGTTTATAGGCCTTAGTTCATCATCATTTCATGTAATTTGGCTGTTGCCTGTGAGCAGAGCACAGCTGTCAGACATCTATGCTTTGCATTGATATGAAACACACACAAGTACTCTTGCAATGGGGAGAGAATTCATTCAACACTAATGGGTGGAGAAAATTTTAAAAACAATTGGGCAAAAACAAGCAAGAACAACTGCTTAGAAAATGGCAAAATAAATAGAGGGCTGGTGAGCAAAGATGACTAAATGATTAAACATAAATTCTCTTTGACTTTATTAACAATAGTTTTGTGTTTCTTTTCCACAAATATTTAGCTAGCAAGGTGTTTGGCAAAAAAAGGGAATTACAAAGTCACATTTAAACCCTAAATTCCAAAGTCATACCAATTTTATTTTATTTTATTTTATTTTATTTTATTTTATTACTCCATGGATTGATTGTGAATATTCAGAATGTGCTAGGTTACTGAGTTAAGATTGGCCAGGTAAGTCACATGTCATTCTTTCTGCTTCCTGAATGGATGGTGGCACAAACAATTCCATGCAACTACTTCTATCTTTATATGTTGCCACTATACCACATTGAGGGGAGCATTAGAAAAATTCAGAACACACTAGATAAAAACAAGAGTATGAATAAGCCCTTTGTTGATCTAAAAGTCCACTTCATGGTTTCAGATACCCAAACCAAACTACCATATATACTCATTCATAAACCGAATTTTTTTAATAAAAAAGGGAAGCACCAGAGAAGAAGGTCGGCTTATGAACGGGTATAGAGAGGGAGAGGTAGGACACGGCCCCTCCCCCCAACAGAGGGAGCAAGGAGAGGCAGCACAGCCAGAAGGGAAGAGGCAGGGCCAGAGTCTCTCCACTTCTGGCCACGCTGCTCTCCCCCCAGCCTCCAAAGCAGCTGCAGTTCCGGGGCTGGCAGGCTGCAGCCATGCCACTCAGCCCCGCCACCTAGAGCAGCCTGTGGCTGCGCCGCCTGGCCCGCCGGAGCACGCTGCGGTCGTGCCACCCATCCCAGCCGGCTGGATCACGCTGCGGCCACGCCGCCTGGTCTGGCCCGCCGGAGCAGGCTGCAGCCGCGCTGCCCAGCCTGCCGGAGCAGCTCCAGCCAGGTCAGAGACATCCTCCCCTGGCCCTCCCCAGATAAGGTGGGAAGGGACGGGATAGGGAGAGTGTGGGGGTCCCGGGCTAGGGGTGGGGTCATGTGGGGTGTGGTCACAGGGCTTACTCACCTGACCCCCAGCTTCTCCCTCCCAAAAAATTTCCCCACCAGTTGCTGTCCCGTCCCGTCAGGGTAAGCAGCTGGCGCGCCGGGACACTTTGTTTACTTAGGTTTACCTCCGTGCCTGCGGACGCTCGAGGTAAACAAACCATCTCAGTCCGCGAGCGGCTTATCCTGTTGGCCCGGGAGCCAAAGTTTGCTGACCCCTGAATTATAGGGTCGGCTTATGAACGGGTTATAAAAATTTTCCATTTTTATTTATCCATCTTGGGGGGAGGGGTTGGCTTATAAACGAACCGGCTTATGATTGAGTATATACAGTATGTATTGAGAGTAAATATGTTTACAATCTGAAAACACACATTTAGGTATGTAGAGTCATCCAATGGGAATTTTAAGGATTACTCACGGATTTATATTATCTGATTTCTTGAAAATGACAGCTGAATAGAAACAATGTTGTACTCAACACTGAGCACATATGATTTTACTGGTTGCAAACTGATATGAAAGAATAAAACAGTAGGAGAGGGCCATCTTTACTTAATTTATATATTTTATTCAACCAAAGGGAACTGTTTTTTTTCTTTTTCTTTTCTGGGAGTACAATGCAGTGGATATTCTGCAATAACTTTGCACACATGTTCATCTAGATACATAATGGTAGAAGGTTTCTCATCTTTATACCATCTTTTAATCATAAATTTTCTATGAATCATGGAATGTTTAAATGTAAAGACTCACAGAATCAACATCTGCTTTGTAGAATGATACAGCTGAAGAAGACCTGATTCAGACAGTTTAATTGTATTGAGAGATTAGAGATTGCACAACTGCCTGTTGGAATAAATGTGGTGGTGTTATTTGTATAGCACCTGGGTACTCCAACATGCTATTATTTATATTACAGTAGCATTTGGAGACCCGCAACTGAAATCAAGACCCCACTATGCTAGGGCCCTGCCCCAGTGAAATCAATAGAAGTTAGGAGCCTAAATACCTTTGAGGATCTGAGCCTAAGTGACTTTCCAAGATCACACAGAGAACGCACAGCAGAGCCAGGAACTGAATGCATATTTCCAGAGTCCCATTCCAGTGCCTTGGAGACAAACTCATCATTCTTCTCCTGAACCATCATCAGACTCCAACTAACCTGATTTTCTATTGCACACTAACTGATATTTTGATCATTCATTTGATTGAGGTACAGGAGATTCCCAGGTTCTAATTTAAAACTCCATATGTCAGCTTTTTCACACAAGAGGCCTTTCATTAATGCAGAAAAGCACAGAGAGGCAACTTTCCAAAGCATGTACTCCAATTTTGTGCACACAATTTTTGTGCTATCATTTGCATATGCAGATATTAGAATTTGCACCCACAAATGTCATTTATGAACGCAGATAATTTAGACAAGTTTGGTGTGTACAAATCCTATTGTTTGTATACCTAGACTTAGAAGATGAGTTGAATTTGGCTCAGCATTGTAAGAATCCATGTTTAGAAATATTAGGCCTACAAGATTATATACCTGTATTCTGCATACATGCCTTATAGAAGATATATCTCAAGGTTTCTATACTGTTTTATGCATACCACAAACTGACAGATATGAACTACTGGCTATTCAATATGGTCCAGTATGATCCAAAAGCCAACTGAAGTCAGTGGAAAGAGCTAAAAGCACTGTGATCAAGTTGCAGACTCCTGTGGATGTGTGGGTGAGTAATGTAGCAGAGTAAACTGTCACTTAGACAAAAAGAAAGAAAATTCCAAGTCCTTTGAGAAGCTAGACTTGGAAGCTGCTGTAGAAATTTTGTGATTACCTCAGGAATTAGAACTGCTGTAGAAAGTTTGTGATTACCTGAGGAATTAGAACTATGCTGTGGTTGAGCTGGCTTCAGTTGGCTGTTAATCTTTAGAAAAGTCTGAGAGTGGGAGGTGCATGAAACCCTATATAATACAGGCTCAGCACACTACTGGGGTGGTAGGAGGAGAAACAATACTAGAGAAAGGTGTGCTGATGAAGGAGTGCCAGGAAAAGAGAGCATCAGGCTGAAGAGAACTGGTAGAGTGAGGAGAAACAGCATCTTGAAAATAAAGTACTGAATTCAGGTGGTTGGGCTCACAGGATGGGGTCTGTCTCCTTACAGAGACATTAGACTTCCCAGAAAAGGAAAGATTCTGATCAGTTAGTATGGATAACTGATGGGGAAATGGGACTGAAAGCAACTGAGTGTGAGTGCAGGTGAAATAAAGTTCTGCTACATCTCTGTCTTTTGTGGTCTTTTGTGGTCAGGTCATCTTGGTGCCCCAGGGAGAACCTGGTGATACTACCATTAAATTCAGTTGCCTTGGGATCAGGCCCTATCTTGGAATCACTTCACTAATGTCTGAAATACAATACCTCTGCTTGCAAGAAACATGGCTATTTTTTAACAGTACACAGCAATAGCCGCGGGCAGGTAATGAAGAATAACATTTCCAGTTGAAACAGCTAATTTTACTGATCTAATGTTAAACTTTGCTATTATCACTGGACATACAGTTTTGTGTTTCTTACCTACAGTGAGTTTTTCTAGTGGCTTCCCTTTGTGCTGCAGTAGATGTTATGCAGAGGTGTTAAGGACCTTGGTTCAAAACCAGCTATACCTTGCTTCTCTTTATGTACCGCTTGCCAGTATTTCTGTGTATTTATATAACATTACCTTAGGCTGTGATTGTATATTAGCACGTGTTAAAGAATACAGGTTAGTTTTTAAACCCAACTCATATAATTATTATAATCCCACAAGTTCTGTCCAAGTAAATTAGAGTTGGAGTCAGTAATTTCTTCATCAGCTCCTTTTATTTTACTGCATGAGCAACAAATACCCAGAACACAAACTCTGGTCAGCTTGAAGTCTTATATCATTTCCTAATCTCAACCCTAAAGGATATATCCTCCTGGAAGAGTTAACTCAGGTTAGCCTAGCCAGATATGAACAGACACATGGCAAAACAATACCTGAGTTACTGTGTTCTCATTGGTGTTGCACTCAGTGTGAATTACTAGGATTTCTGGGAGCATATCCCATGGCTCTTGGTGCTGCAGTCAGTTGAGTTGCTCTAATTCTTTTCCAGTGAATTGTGGAATTTGTCAGTCATCCAATTCCTTCCCACAATACGCAACTTCAGCTATGGTATTCACGTAGCTGAAGTTGCGTATCTTAGGTCGGACCCCCGCTGTAGTGTAGACCTAGCCACAGTGAAAGTGGCACCTTGGTTTTGACCCCACCCCCAGCTGGCCAGCTATCCTGGGTTAAAAGCACCAACCTCAGGTGAGAAGGTTTTGTGTGTGGACAAGAGAGGGGGTTAGGGGCAACACCTGAGTAAAAGCCCAGGTTAACTCTACAGTGAAGACATACCCAAAGTCACAGATGAGTAGCACTATTGGTAGCAAAGATGAGTCACAGTTCAGCAATTTCTATTTATATAATAACAGAGAGTCCTGTGGCAACTACAAAAGCAGTTTCTCCTCCCTTAGTGTTCACACCTCAACTGCTACCAGAGGACCTCACCCTCCCTGATTGAACTAACCCCGTTATCTCCAGACTGATTCTTGCCTGCATATTTATACCTGTCTCTGGAAATTTCCATTACATGCATCTGACGAAGTGGGTATTCACCCACGAAAGCTTATGCTCCAATACATCTGTTAGTCTTAAAGGTGCCACAGGACTCTCTGTTGCTTTTTACAGATCCAGACTAACATGGCTACCCCTCTGATATTTAAATAATGTAACTCATTCTATAGCCCCAAGAGAAACTATTTGTGTACTGGTAAAGAAAGTCAGGAAAGCTCATGTAATGAACAACACAAATAGGTCATATTTTCAAGAAGTGGTCAATAAAGTTATTATGGTGAGAAGCAGAGCAGTTCAAAACATTCAAATATTTTGTTTTGATTTTATGAAGCTGGATTTTCATGAAAAACGTAATATTATGTGGTTCTTTACTTGATAATAGCAGCATTTTTGAGGGAAAGAATGGGTGTTTCTCTAGGGCTGTTGATGGCTCATGGTAACAGTAACAGTGAGAGCGAGTACCATTGTTCCAGATACCAAAATAGGAACAAGAAAAGAGGACAACTTTTCACTATCTACAAAGCAGAAGGAAAATGAAGCATGTCATTTTGGAGCCTAGTATCAGACTTAGCTGCCTGGGTATCAGAACCAGTGTCTCAAGCTCTATGTGGAAGATACTGGCATTTTGTTCTGCATTTCTACAACACCTAGCACAATGAGGTCCAGATCCATAACTGGAGCTCCAGGGTGCAATCACAATACAAATAATTAATAAAGAAACCATAATGTTTTGCTGTCTGGATCCTATTGCATGCTGCTGTAACATAACAGCTCTTCTGTTTTCTTAAACGTCACGACTCTTTTACCAATGCTTGTAGCAATGTGAGCATTTGAGACATCCTGAGACATCTGTTGGAAAAGTAATACTGCAAAACACAAAATCTCCAGGAAGTTCTTGGAATGATTTGGAGATGACTTCTTGTTTCAGAAAGTGGAGGAAGTAACCAGGGGAACATCTATTTTAGATTTGATTCTGACAAACAGGGAGGAATTGCCTTCAACTTTCAGATTTACAACCAATTTAGGTGAAAGCAATTGTGAAATGATAGATTTCATGATTATAAAAAAGGAAAGAGTGAAATATATTTGAGAGCTCATGGTGGACAGCTGAGATCCCAGAGGATAGGTATTATGTTTGCCCTCCTCCTATCTTTAAAAAGGGGGGAAAGAAAGACCCAGGGAACTATACACCGGTATACACCTTACTTTGGTACCTGGAAATATACTGAATCAAATTATTAACCAATTAATCTAGAAGCACCTAAAGGATTATAAGTAATAGCCAACATGGATTTGTCAAGAACAAATCATGCCTAACCAACCTAATTTCCTTCATTGAAAGAGTTACTGGCCTAATGTGCAGGGGGAAGCTGTAGGCATGATATATATTGATTTTTAGTTAGGCTTTTGACACAGTTCCACATGACACTCTCATAGGGGAATGTGGTCTAGATGAACTTACTATTGCGTTGTGATAATTGGACCTACAGATTTACCCTAATTGTGAGCTCAACTGTAAAAACGATGTGAACGTTTATAAGATGTCACAATAACCTATTATAACAAATGTTAATGGGAAAAGGTATGAAAGGAAAACAAAAAAAACTGAATTAGTCTAAACAAGAAAGCCTACTGATATAATTCAAGGACTGTGTTGAGATCATGCTTGGTAAACAAGAAAATGGCAGTCCAGAAATGAATAAACCAAAATTGGTGTGTTGAATATTAGGCCTCATTGGTGTACAAAATAATGAGGGGATGGGCTATTCTGTCCATCACTCACTTTGCGGGTCCTTAAAGAAAGAGACTTCAGGGAGAAAAATAGAAAAGAACAGAGTGAGGCTACTGGGCAAGCTTCAGCATCATTCCAGCCACCCCCACTATCTCCATGTAAATTAATACAACTGTGCATAACTAGTTGAAAGGCCATACTCAAAGAATAGTTATCAATGACTCACTGTCAAACTGGGAGGAAATATCTAGTGGAGTTCTGCAGGGGTCTGTCCTGGGTGCGATTCTTTTCAACACTTTCATTAATAACTTGGATACTGGAGTAAAGAGTATGATTATAAAATTTGTGGATGACACCAAGCTTGGAGGGATTGCAAGCACATTGAAGGACAGGATTAGAATTCAAAATGACCTGGATAAATTGGAGAATTGGTCTGAAATCCACACAATGAAATTCAATTTAGACAAGTGCAAAGTACTGCACTTAGGAAGGAAAAATCAAATGCACAACTACAAAATAGGGAATAACTGGCTAGGCAATAATACTGCCAAAAGGGATCTGGGAGTTATAGTGGATCACAAAGTGAATATGAGTTAACAATGTTATACAGTTGCGAAAAAAGGTGGTATCATTCTGGGTCTATTAACAGGAATGTCATTTCTAAGACACAGAAAGTCCCTCTCTGCTCGGCATTGGTGAGGCTTAAGCTGGAGTGTTGCATCCAGTTCTCAGTGCCACACTTAAAGAAAGATGTGGAGGTTTTTAAGGCCCGGCTTGACAAAGCCCTGGCTGGGATGATTTAGTTGGGGATTGGTCCTGCTTTGAGCTGGGGGTTGGACTAGATGACCTCCTGAGGTCCCTTCCAACCCT
Organism: Emys orbicularis; assembly: GCF_028017835.1. NCBI lineage: Eukaryota > Metazoa > Chordata > Testudines > Emydidae > Emys > Emys orbicularis. The sequence continues at coordinate 25,237,547 of NC_088685.1, read as the reverse complement.
GATATTCTATGATTCTATGATTCTATGTGGACAAATTGGAAAGAGTCCAAAGGAGAGCTACAAAAATGATAAAAGGTTGAGAAAATCTGACCTCCGAGGAAAGATTAAAAAAACTGGGCATCTTTAGTCTTGAGAAAAGAAGACTGAGGTGGGGACCCGATAACAGTCTTCAAATACCTTGCGGGCAGTTATAAAAAAGACAGATATCCCAACAGGCTTGTGTGTTGTACCATCTCTGTTGAAGATGTAAGTTGCCAATAAAACGAAACAGAAATAAGTGGAATTGCATTCAGCATGACTGTATGATAAATGAATAGCACAATTGTAACTTCCAGTCAATAGCTAAAAGCAGAGAAGTGCAACCAAAGGTTATAGCTTACAGGCATACATTTACCATCTATGATGAAATGTAATCAGATCCTACCAGTTTTGACTTTGAAGTCTTCCTGAACCTGTAAGGTTACAGGTCTGAACATATCTCTGCTTCTGGTCGACAGGCCACTTTATTTTTTAATTAAAAGAAAATCAGAAGGAAAGGAAACTAAAGCAAAAATGCACAGTAGGAATTTCAATCCTTTTTAATAACTGTACAGAGATACATTTCTAAGCACAGTTAATGCTCTAAAAAATATGGAGAGCAAGTAAATACCCTCACAACAGGCAATCCATCTCTGGCATATTCCTTTGAAAGACAATGTATACAAGTAAAGAACGATTTGACTTTTTCCCTTGTAATGAGTTCTTCATATTTTCTTCCAAGTGTACATAAAATTGCTGTAAAAAGGATCGTCATTTCCACTCATCCTGCCTATAAAAATGTATCAAATCCAATGTGAAAAAACAATCCAGGGTTTCTGAGAACAGGACAGCTATCAAAAATGTCTGCTGTGTTGTTACTGGGATCTTGGGCATCATATTTTAACATTGGCCTTCATCTGAAAAGAAAATCAATCAAGAACATAAATTTTTCTTAAGACAAAAATTGTGAGCGTTGATTTCTAGGGATATTAATTTGTGTCGTTCCCCTCCCTCATTAAGTTGTATAGCTAGGGCCAGATTCACATACCCTTACCCCATCTGTAGACCCATTGAAATCAGTGGGACTACTGATGGAGTATGCTTCTTGGCTATGAGTTAAGGGAGTCAGAATCTAGTCCTCAGGCTCTATGTTTCAGAACTGTTTGAAATTTTTTAAATTTCAAATTTTTTACATTTTGAAAGTTTTCATCGACAAATCGAATGTTGGCCAATAAACCCTGAAAGCTTTTGTCAACTTTATTTTTGATTTTATTTTACTTTATTTATTTTTGGATATAGAGCTGTTCCCCTTGACCATCCCTGGGACCCAGCACATGACACCAGCAATCCTCTGGGATAGCAGCCTTCTCCTGCTGTCAGCTAATGTAATCAGAGCTGTGGCAGAAGTACTGTGCTGTAAAGATTCAGTGTTCCAAACCCTCTGATGATGTTTGATGGATAGGTTATTACACTGTATATTTGTTTTTATCTGTTTCCTTTAAAAAGAATCAAGACCAGCATATTAAACATAACTCTTTCAAGACAATTATTTGGGTTGTAAAGTCAGGCACTCAGAAGTTAGGAAATAATAGATGTATGCTTGCTCACATAACCTTAAGTCAGCCCTTTTGGGTGTATGCATTATGATAGTCTTGTTACATGATCACATGCTTTCCCCCCCCCCCCCCCAAGACTCTGCCTCCTTCAATGCACAGGCTGGGCTGAGTTGAGCTGGTGTGGGCAACTGTAATTCTGGTACTTCCTATTTTTCAATTGCTTGACTTTGGCAACCTAAATAATTGTAATGTCATTTTTGGGGTGTTATACGATCTTGTGTGTATGTATGTATGTATATCTGTATCTATCAATCTGTATGTGATAGATAGGGTGACCAGATGTCCCGATTTTATAGGGACAGTCCTGATATTTGGGGCTTTTTCTTATATAGGTGCCTATTACCCCCACCCTCACTTGCTATCTGGTCACGCTAGTGATAGATGTCCACCCCGACACTAGTCAGGCCAGGGTTAAGGAGTTGCTATAGGCACAGGAAGCACACCCCCTCGCCTCTGCTGGGCATGCTCCCAGTGGAGAGAAGGTTCAACTCAGCTCAGTCTGGGCTGACTGCGCAGGAGAACCAAGGGGTGCGACTGCCTCTTGCAGAGGAGCCACTGAGGCTCCCAAAGGCCGGGACTAGGCACCATGGTCAAGCCACCGCAGACTGAGGGAGACCCTCTGGAGGATGGCTCTAAAGAACTCCAAGGGGGCCCCAAGGCAGACCAGTGGCACCAGCAGAGGATCTGAAGCTGAGATAGGAGGTGGCCCAGGGAGCAGGTGTAGGGGCACCCGTCTCCTAGGCCACGCAATTTGAGTTATTGTTTCTCTGAGTCCTGGGTGGAATCCAGTGGAGCAAGAAGGGCCCAGGTTCCCCTCCTCCTGACCACTTACTCTTGCCCATGGGCAACACAGCTGCTGAACCGCACTGCTAGGTGAAGCAGCCATTGACTCTCACCGCTGGGCGACACAGCTGCCTAATCCCACTTATAGGTAAGGTGATCATTGACTCTTGCCATTAGGCGGCACAGTCTGGAGTATCACCACAAGGAGGCACTGCTTGCCTTGGACTCAAAACTCCCTTTGACAATACATATAGGCAAAAAAGTGCATATTTTAATGCAAAGTTAAGGTTACATGCTTAAAATTACAAAAAATGTCAAGGAATGCAAAAGATAGGTTTCCAAGAGCAAACTTAAACTGACTGTGGTGCACATCCTGGTTATAGATTGAATGATATAAAAAGTACAGGTTGTGGCTGAACCCTCACACATGTGCAAGACAGAGGATAACAATCAGTCCTCTGCCAGGAAGCAGCCCCAAACCCAGTCGTTGGGATCCTTCTGCTCCCTCAGGACAATATACTCCAACTAAAGGACACATCCCCAAACCCTTTCCATAGCCACTGGCAGGCTGAAACCCGCATATTAGAGCTGTGTGGAGACCATACATGCTAGACCTCCAAAGAAGAATGTGACAGAGCTGCTTCTCATTGTCCTCCCTATGCTGCCACCAAAGACAAACTGCTTGTGTATGTGCTTTGCAGACAGAATGTCCCGGGGAACTGCTGGTGATGCAGTTGCCTTTGCTCAAACCTCAAAAATAAAATAAGCTTCAGACAGAAAACCAGCATGGAAATGTTCACTCCAAAAGGAGTTTGTTTCAGAAAGCTACGAGCAAGTAAAATATGAGGTTATAATGGAAACTGTTTGTCAACTTTATCTGCATCTGCTAAGGTTTCTAGATTCTGGATCAGAGGACCAAATTCTGCTCTTGAAAGTTAACATGCAGTTCCCTTTGAAGCCGTAGTCTCTTAAAGAGTTACACTTATGCAGAAGTTGACGCACAGGCTGACCCCTGTGAAAAGACAGTCACTTGATATGATTAAGTTATTAAGACTTTGATAAAGCTATTAAGCATTTTTATAACAAAAAAGCAAGTGGCTGAACTGATTAAATTCCACCAAATTCCATTAAGTAAATAAATAAATCTCTTCCATAGATAAAATTAAACTGAACAAAGTAGTGAAAATATACTGTGTACGTTTTAGTCTTCAAAGTATATTCTCGTCTCTAAATCCTGGGGATATAGGAGTATACTTCCTCTCAATGTTAATTGCTTGGAAACTAGTCTAGATGTAATAACCAACTACAGATTTTACTCCAAACTGAAACTGAAGCTTTCTGAGAGTTGGTTGGGTTGTTGTTGGTTTTTTTGGTTTTTTGGTTTTGTTTTTGGTTTTGGGGTTTTTTTGGTGGAAGAAGAGGGTTAGACTTTTGCTTTAATCATTAACTCTTTGAATTCTGTTTTCTGGCAAGTACCAGATCTGGAAGAATTGTAATACAATAAGAGAAGTTATCCTTGCATTAATTCCAACCCCCTGGGAAGCAGACAGTATGGGAAGCCTCACAAGAGAGCTTATTCTCACAAGATTTCCAGACTAATTTTGAAGATCAAGGAAATTCAAATAGTTAATTTTGGGATTCTTATCCAAACCAATCTAAATGTTGAGGTTCCCTATTTGCACTTCATCTTCATCAACGTAAAGACGGTTTGGGGCCATATAGTCCCCCATACTCCTTACCACCATGGTACAAATCCATGCGATGGGAAGAGATCTCCATGAGACTTGGTGGTTCACCTCATAGATTTCCGCCATTTGGAAGAGGTGCTAGCAGCTGAAGGAGCACCGAAAGCCTGGTGTTCCTTGTAATCTAGGCGAAAGACAATTCCAACACTGAAGGGCTGTTCTCCTCCCTGACAATATAGCTGCATGAAAAGCCAGGAGGCCACACCTGCACTTTACTTCCCCTCCATCGGTAGGGGGTGGTTAATGCTGCTCTAGCAGCATTAACTCCCACTGGTTTTGCTAATGGTATTTCTGTAGGGAATATCCCACTTACAGCAAGTGCTTCATGATGCCATTCCACTTCTGTGCTCCATGCTGAGTTCCAGCTGGGGTTAGTTGTCTCTGAAGGGTCTTGGATTCCCAGTATGGAAGTAACACATTGCATTTCTTCTGTGCCTGACTTCCACTGCTGTTCAGGTTAATCAGAAGGGCCACCTATTCAAAAGGTGGCTTCTATTTGTATGCATTAAGGAACCCATCTATGCACACATTCAAATGAGTTTTGAGCAAGTACAACCTATCATTTGTGTATGCAGAGAGAGTGAATTAAAATTGTGTGTGTAAGTGGTGGCCAGAGCACTAACATAGACTGCCACTTTTAAAAAGCTGTCCCTCTGTTTACTAGTTTGAACGGACCTCTTAGTTTAAAGTTTTCATCAGGGAGACCATATTTATGTCTTTGGCTCTCTGCCATAACAAAAGCCTATCTAATTCATGATCAAGGTATTTAAAAGAACATCAATTTACCTTGAAAGCACTTGATCCAAGATTATAATATATTCTATATACCTTTGCAGTATTTTTAAGAGTCTATTATGTTTATCAAGGACATTTTTATTAGACACGTAGGATTTCAGGGATCCATGATATGCCTGATATAAAGACTTTTGCTAAGGTTATGTAAGTTGCTTTTGGAATGGGATCAAAACATAGTCCAAAGCTCCCTACCCTTTTACTTACAGAGTCGCTGTTATTATATTTAGGTTTGGATAAACTTTTCTCTGGAAGGTGATTGCTCACAGCAGTTAATTTTAAACTCACAGGCTTAGATCTGGCTTTATGTGTGTGAACAGGCCTGTCATCATACATTCCAGGTTCCTCTCAGAAATGAATGTGTCTTTCCTCGGCGTTTCTCAGTGCTAGGGCAGCAGACATTCCTTCTGCTCTGCATTAATCCAATTACTAAACACCTGCAGACATGCAATAACAGTTTTTGTGCCAAGTCCCTTAGAAATGGTTACATGGGAGAATCTAATCTGCTGTCCTGCTATCAGGAGTCGTGTTACACACCTGCCAAGTCCTGAGCTAAAAAATAACAATCAACATTCTAACTCATTGCAAGAATGTTTTGGTGGCACATTAAAGAGGCAAAATGACATACTTTTTAATGTTACTGCCATGGAGTCCATTAGACATTTTGAACCTCTTGCTAATTTTATTAAAAGCCAATTTTAGTACTAAAATATTTACAGTAGAGCATGATAAAAACCAACTTCTCATGGCAATTTAGGCAAGTTCCAAAAGATCCATTAAAGGGAGAGATGAATCAAGTGTATATAGTGTTGTTACAATGCTGTTCTCAGGGTTTTATCTCATAATCACCAAAATGCACATCAAAGTGGAATTTTGCACTATGAAATAATTTGTTTTTCTTCTGCTAACTTTTTCCCTTTCCTCAAAGAGTATTTTTTTTCTATTTTTTTAAACAGCTTGTGGTTTGCAGAACTGATCCTAAGCTTGTTTCTAAAGGGAAAGATTTTCAAAAGCACCAGTAGAAGTTAGGTGCTGGAAAGGAAGGATGGTACTGTAGTCAGGATGCTAGCCTGGAACTTGGGAGACCCTGATTTAACTCCCTGCTCCGCTGCAGATTTCTTTTGTTGCCTTGGGTAAGTCAGTTAGAGCTTGTCTACATGGGGACATCCTGGAAAGTTAAATTGAATTAACTAAAATGTGAATTTGAAGTGGATTAGTTAAATTTCATTAAAATCCTATTTTGCCCTGTTATTTAGAATTAAAGTGGCCTTAATTTGATTTAGTTTAATTCACTTTGGAAATGAATTAAACTAAACCAAATTAAGGCCACTATAATTGTAAATGAGGATGTTCATACATGTTTAATCCACTTCAAATTCACCCCTTTAGTTAATTTGGATTAAATTTCCTGGCAGTTCCCATGTAGACAAGCCCCTAGTTTTTCTCTGCCTCAGTTCCTCATCTGAAATAACAGCACTTTCCTACCTCACAGGGATGTTGGTGTTGTGAGGGTAATTAATGGTAAACATTTGAGATGCTCAGATTGTATGGTAAAAGGGCCCATATTAGAATAATAGAAATGTAGGGCTGAAAGGGACCTCGAGAGGTCATCTAGTACAACATCCTGTGATGAAGCAGGACCAAGTACACCGTCCTAGACCATCTCTGACAGGTGTTTGCCCAACCTGTTCTTATAAACTTCCAATGACAGGGATTCTACAACCACCCTTGGAAGCCTGTTCCAGAGGTTAACTTGTAATAAAGTTTTCCCTAATATTTCACCCAAATCTCCCTTGCTGCAGATTAAGCCCATTACTTCTTGTTCTAGCTTCAGTGGACATGAAGAACAATTGATCACCATTCTCTTTATAACAGTCCTTAGCATATTTGAAGGCTATCATCAGTCTTCTTTTCTCAAAACTAAACATACCCAATTTTTAAAATATTTTTTCAGAAATCAGGTTTTCTAAACCTTTTATCAAATCTGTTGCTCTCATCTGGACTCTTTCCAGTTTGTCCACATCTTTCTTAAAGTGCGGCACCCAGAACTAGACACAGTATTCCAGCTGAAGCCTCACCAGTGCCAAGTAGAGCAGAATGGGACAAAACCCTAAGTGTCTTAGAAATGACATTCCTATTAATAGACCCCAGAATGATATTAGCCTTTTTTCACAACTGCCCTACCTTATTGACTCATACTCTATTTATGGTCCACTATGATCCCCAGGTCCTTTTCAGCAACAGTACCGCTTAGCCAGTTATTTCCCAGTTTGTAGCTGTGCATTTTATTTTTTCTTCCTAAGTGCAGTACCTTACAGTTGTCTTTATTGAATTTCATTGTGTAGATTTCAGACCAATTCTTCAATTTGTCCAAGTCCTTTTGAATTTTAATCATGTCCTCTCAAGCACTTGCAACCCCTTTCATCTTGGTGTTATCCACAGATTTTATAAGCATACTCCCTTCTCCATTATCCAAGTCATTAATGAAAATATCTACTAGTACCAGATGCTGAGGAACCCCACTAGATATGTTCTCCCAGTATGACAACAAACCATTGAGAACTGCTTTTTGAGTATGGTCTTTCAACCAGTTTTTCACCCATCTTATAGTAATTCCATCTAGACTATAGCCTGAAGTGATTTAGGGGCTGATTCAAAATTCCCTAAAGTCAGTATAAGGCTCCCATTAACACCAATGGGCTTTGGATCAGGCCCTTAAAGCTTTGGGATGCTCTGAGCTTGAGTTTCTACTGTCTTACACCTTGGATATTCACATCAGTGCATAGTAGGTGCAAAATGCTACCAAATCAGAATTCTCCACCATTCATACCAATGGAGGCATTTTATACCCACTTTACTACACAAGATGCAGGGCTTGGGAAATCAATCCCTACGCATGCAATCCTCCTCTCATTTAGATTTGTGTAAATCAGGAGCAATTACACCCCGGTATAAAATGGGTGTACATGAAAGAAGAATCAGACTCTCTTTGTGACTGTTTGGGGAAGGACTAATTCCTATTTCATCAGGTGAAACACAAGCACCTATACTGAGCTTGATTGCCTTCATCTTTTTCTGTGTAAGATTATTAAATGCACTCCTAATATGTACTTATTACCTTTAGGTTTCATCTAGCTACAATCCCAAGTTTAGGAATGCAAACCATACAAAATTACTTTAAAAAAAAATGCATGGATTTGAAAGAAATGCATATATGTTATTAGACCTGTTTTCCTTGGCAAGGGAAAAGCAACAGTGATAATATGTGCTCTGGTAAGGAAGAGGAGTTGGATTTGACCAGGAGTCACCTGTAGTTTATAGTATCACAGTTATTGTTGAGGGCTATACAAAATGTCCTAAGGGGTCTCTTGTACAGCTGTAGACAAGACATTTACACAACTTTAGCCAACAAAAGCATTTCAAGTCTGCACTAACCCCTCCCAACCAACTTTGCATTCCCCCATCCCATATGTAACCTTCAGCCCCTACTCAGTGCAGACAGTCTGACAGTAATAATAATAGTCACAAGAAAAGGTTACCTCTATCATTCTAACAATTTTTGAAAACTAAAATGCTTAGGATGTGATTTTTATTAAAATGCACATTGTCTGACTTGTCTTTCTCCAGGAAAATGTTTCACTCACTCACAGATGTACGCACACCCAGAAATTTGGAATGTCCAGTAGCAGCCCCACAGGTAAAGGCCAACATTGCCATTATACATCCTGATTTTTTCAGGGAGTTTATACATTGGTCAAGAAAGATGTAAGCAAAGGATCATTTTTTTCCTTTGGTTTGGTTTTCCACCATAGCCTTTGAATAACTGATGTTTTGGAAAGATGAAAAGGAACTGGACTTTTTTCCACTTTGGGATGTTTTTCCACATTCCCATCATGTAAAAATGTGCTTTCGTAGCTGTTGTATTTTTGCATATCATTGTAAATATTTTAAACAGCAAAACTCTACTAAGAATAGGATATGTAAATTTGTTTCATGAATAAATCTTCCTTTATCATAAAAAGAACAGATAGCAAACATATGGCTATATTTCTGCAGTTGGAAAACTTTCTGATTTTTCTAAGCCTTCTAAAATTTATCCTATTTTTTTTTCTAAAAATCAGTATAACTAAACGAACAGTAAATTAGCACATTCAGGCAATGTTATTGACTGTATTAAATCACTATGACAACAGCAGCTGCCTCATGGTCACAGAAACTGTATTTGCAGAGAAACTACAAAATATTTCACTATGTATATTCCAAATTATATGCATTAAAATGGTCTAAATAGTTAATTGAGATGAGTAATGTAGATAATATGGACTTTCAGGGAATTCTGTATCATACCTTTTTTCTGAATACAAGCTTAGGGCCCGATCCCACTCTCACACAAGGCAATGGGAGTTTTGCTGTTGATTTCAATGGGAGGAAGTTCAGGCACAGTGTGGGGCCCTATTCTGTCTAAAACAATACAACTTTTTGGAGAGTGCAAGCCCCAGAAGGCCCCATATGTTGCTCTCAAGCTGGGCTGACTTATTCAGGAGAAGGTCAGCTCAGTGTTCACGGGGGCAAAGAGTGAAAAACACATTTCTGCATGTCTGGGAGATCCAGAGCTGCTTGCAAGCTAGGAAGTTGGTCTGTCTTTCCATTTCCCACTAGATCTGAGCAACCTTGGCATGTGTTTCAGGGGTAAGGACTCATGCCTTAATGATGGATTGAGATGAAAGACTCCTACTCTGCATTAGTGCTGTACATGGTGACCTGGTAATATAGGTATGGGTGGGCGGAGGGGGGAAACGGGGTGTGTCCTTTCCCCCTCAAATCATCTGAGAAGCCATAGCTGTTTGATGGGTTTCAAATGCATGGGCTATCCCTCTACAAGAGTTTGTCGGGGGGATGGGGTGGTTCAGTGGATGTATCAAAGGAAGTTAAATTCAGCCTTTTCCCTGGGTAATAGTTCCCATTCCATGATGCTCAGAAAAAGCATCCCCTCAGGACAGTCAGTAGCCTGTGCAGTCCACAAGACCTAGGGGCAGTAATGGGCTGGAATGGGGGCCTTATACTGAACATTCTGTTTTGTTATACTGCATTGGGTAGAAAGTAAACAGCTTTGTGGACATCTACGTGTGTATTGACACACCATCTCTCCAAAGAATTCTTCCAGTTTCTTGCAAGAGCTTATTAGTTTTTCCTTTGGCTTTTTTGAAAATCATGTAATAGCTGTAAGGCCAAAAATAAATAAATGGTAAATAAAATGTATTGTTCTTATTTTAACCAACAAGGGCCAGCAATTTCAGATTTTAGATTAAAAAATCTCTTGTTAGGGTACGTCCAGACTACCCGCCGAATCGGCGGGTAGTAATCGATCTATCGGGGATCGATATATCGCATCTCGTCTAGATGCGATATATCGATCCCCGAACGCGTTCCTGTCGACTCCGGAACTCCACGAGGGCGAGCGGCGGTAGCGGAGTCGACCGGGGAGCTGCGTCCGTCGATCCCGCGCCGTGAGGACCCCAGGTAAGTCGAAATAAGATACGTCGACTTCAGCTACGCTATTCCCGTAGCTGAAGTTGCGTTTCTTACATCGACCCCTCCCCACCCACCCCCAGTGTAGACCAGCCCTAAGGGCCTTTTTAACTTTGTTTATAATCAGGAATATTTAGAAGGAAGCACATCTAGGGCCGGAATCCAATCTCATTTACACCAGAGTAAATCCAATATAACTGCGATCTTCCTTGCTCTCCATGGAGAAAGGGCCACCAGATAGAATTATTATTTTTATTTATTTGTATTGCAGTAGCTCCCAGAGGCCAGAATGAAAACAGACAGAGGGAACAAATAGGAACAATGAGACAGTTATGAATAAGTAATGGGACAGAGGACACATCAGTCACAGCATACCAGCTGCCGGACCATTTTTAAGTGTTTTGCAGGCATCACAGCGTAGGCGGGTTTTAAGATGAGAGGTAAAGGAGAATAATGTAGTGGCCTTTTACAGCCTTTACAGGGAGATCCTTGCATGCATAAGGGGCATTGAGGAAGAACACATGATGGTGCTAATCCAAAAATGGGACCAATGCCCATTCAAGGGCAGCAGCAATGGTGGAGCATAGGCCAGCCTCTACATGTCTGTAGGGTATTAGAGATTATAGGTAAGACAGGGTTAAGTACACCACATTCACATGCCTGTCTAACTTGGTAAATAGCCAGGTGCTACTAGCCATATTTTGCCTAATCTGTGGAGTTTATAGATGGCACCCTGGGTTTTGGCCCAAAGTTCCATCCTTCTTGTCAGATGGTTGCCAGGGTCATATACTGGTACAAGGGCTGCATACTTCATCCTGCAGCCACTGAAGTCAATGCTAAAGTTCCTAGGTATTCTAGACACACTGTGAGACAAATGGCCTTAGAATCAAGAGGTGGGGACTAGCCTGAATTGAGATGGCCTGAAAGCATTTCTTCTGGGATGCCTTGGCACCACATCCTGACATGTCACCTTGCATCATCTTATAGCCTAGTATAATCTGATGTAACACCCCCACAAAGCATTAGAAATTGAAAAGAAACACTGCCCCATTCACTTCCTCTATAATTTAGGTTTCAGTTGTTCAACAGATCATCTCAATGAAAGGGATTAAGCTGAGTAAAAGAATTTAGAAATATAGTATCAAGGGATATCTTAACAACAATGTGTAAGGCAAAGGTCAGTCACAATAGTAGTCATTGGTTGACACTGAGTTAGTTACTGTAGTGTGGTGCAAAAACATTTTGGGAAGGTGGAGAAATTAAATGCGTGTTTTAAAAATTGTAAGGTCCTGGGTGTGTTTTTAAGACTACTACTTAGAGCAAATTGCAGCTTTAATTGAGCTTGCAAGTGTTGCAGTCTTCTAGAAAAGCTCAATATTAATACATTTGAACTCTGTTAAAGATGGGTAATACTATGATAATGATCTATTATTTATGTATAGGTAACATTTTCAAAAGTGCATAAAGGGCTTAGAAACTTTTGAAAATGTTACCCATAGTGCTATATGTAGAGCTGGTTGGAAAATTTTGATGAAATGGAAATTTCAGTGTAAGACAGAAACAAAAATTATTGACTTCCCCTTCCTATTTTCTGATAAGCTATAGCCATAAATATGCTTGGTGTGTCACAATACAAGTCAAGTCAAATTCCCTCTCTGCTGGCTTGATTCTATTGGCTTCAGGTTAAGAACACGCTTAAGTGCTTTCCTGGATCAGGGCTATCATGCTCAGCAGTTTGCAGGATCAAGCCCTGTATGGGTATGTATGCAGAGAGAGAGAGAGAGTTCTAACCAAACTGATGATCTAGGAGTTCAAATGAGACATTTCTCACCTCCTATCATATCATGTTGAGCTGTAATACTTACAAGTTTTACCAGCTATGCAGGATCAATATGGTTCATATCTGAATCAGAGACCTACAAAGATTCCCTAGAGACTGCAGGGATACAAGAGGTGGCAATCTCATCTGAGTCAGTATTGAATCAGAAATCAGAGATCTCAACCCCTTGTGATCATTATAGAACTAATAGCACTTTTTAGGGCAGGGGGAAAGGGTGCAAATTTCAGTGTCCTGGCTTAATTCTATTGTAGGTCATTATGAGAGCTGGTCAGAAAATTGTAAGTATTTTCTTCCAATAGTTTAAAAAGAAATTAAAAATTTTCGTTTCCTCCCCCCAAATTTTTATTGTGCAAGTTATCTGGTTTCTCTGGGGGAAAACTAACATATATAAACCAAAAACATTTTAGTTTTTCATTGAAAAATGGGGAAATTTGAACAAACTGAATTTTTTCATAACATTTTTCATTCAGGAAAAAAAGTCAATTTTCATTGGAAGAAAAGTTGTGATGGAAAAATTTTGACCAGCTCTAGTGAATACATTATATCTATGTATATGCTCTGATAGTTTCATTTGAATAAGCCTATTCTTCCTTACTTCCTGCCCCAAACTACTATGTACAATATTATTACGCTCTGTTCAGCTGCTGCTGTATTTTACCCTAGAGCTGGCTGCATTTCAGTGCAGTATTACAGTATGTCAGTACAATCTGTCAGCCCTTATACATTCACAGGAGACTTCATGGACTCCTGATATTTTGAACCACTTTTATTTTATTTGAAATTCATATGGTTCAGCAAGAACTGAACCAGGGCCAGAGAGCGGAGATGGGCCAGACACAGATCCCAAGATCCTTGCCCCTGAAAGAGACAGGGCCTGTGTAAGCTTGATGGCTTGTCTCTTTCACTAACAGAAGTTGGTCCAACAAAAGATATTACCTCACCCACCTTCACTGTCTATAACAACATGGCTACAACTACACTGCAAATTACTGATAAACAAATTTCATTTCCCTTCATGAATTGATCCAAACCCAAATGTAGTAATGATCAAATTTTGAGAGAATTGAAAACAATACTGTGAGGAAGAATAACAGGAGTACTTGTGGCACCTTAGAGACTAACAAATTTAAATTTGTTAGTCTCTAAGGTGCCACAAGTACTCCTGTTATTTTTGCGGATACAGACTAACACGGCTGCTACTCTGAAACTGTGAGGAAGGACTTCAGTATTGTCACTGCTCTACGAAGCCGATGCAGGTCAATTTCTCATGGGAGGAGAAATCAGTGGTGCGGAGTCTGGGTATATTTTTAGTGAAACTGGTTTTATTTAGTGTCCATTTATCTCCAGTCCTCGAATAGAGATAGTACAAATAGCACTCAGAGAATCCTCATTTTCAGCAATCTCAGCCCAAATGCAAATGCTCAAGAAGCAACTCTTCCCAAGAGTTTACTTTACAAAGATTACAGCAGAGACAAACTCTGTTGCTGTTTCCTACAGCCCTCCCGAAAAGAACTTCATCACAAAACTAACAGCAATACAGCATTTCTTCAGAGACACAACCTAGTTTGCACATTAAGGAAAAGAACTTGTAAGATTACATGTAACAGCACCAGCTGGTGACTCCTGCCATAACAATATTTCCTTGCTGTGTGATTAACATAGCTAAGGGCTTTCAGGCAAGTTTCTCCACCTGCAAGATAGGAAGGAATACTCTATAAATATATTTTAATTTCTGTCCCTAAAGAAGACCATAAGTGAATGAAGCATTTGATTTGCTTCCAAATTCTCATCGTCTGCTATTTTTAATATTTTTTAATCTTTGCAATATTTTTGACCACTAGCAAAGTGGCATAACATTACCTGTGAACAAGCAAGTGGAATGGCTGATGGAAATGTATTAATCTCATAAAGAAGCCCCCTGTAAGATAATAGAACCGTCTATTATCCCCCAGCTTGGAAAATGCAAATGGCTGCCCAATTCACTTTTTAACATGAAATTAATAAAGCCAAAAAGACAGATTTATAGCTGGCTGTCAGGAAGCAGGTGAGAAGACCAAATAAATTGTCATCCTGGGACGTGACTATGCATCCACTGCATATGAACAACTTCCATCCATTGAAGTCGGTGGGAATTGCTCATATTCAATTACTGCCTAGTTGGGCACCTGGTGTTGGCCACACTGTGGGGTGGATGGAATGGAACATGGATGTCTATAACATGTCTCCATAACAGGAAAAGAAAGCTAGACCTACTTTAGAGAAAAATTGGGTGGTGAAGTGAATGAGGATTATATTATAACAGTGAGAGTTGGATTTCATAAAATCATCAGTTCATAAGTTCATGGTTTAAAACAGGGTTGTTCAGTATACCCCTGATAAAACTCCGAAACGAGTGCTAAGGAAAAAAGCAGGACCTTTACATTTCTGCTTTTTTTCTCTCTCCATTAATAAAGATCGGTATGTGAAATATAAATCCAGGAGGAAAACAATTGCAAAAACACTACGGCAGGAGTAGTTTCTTAAAAGCACTGGTCCACCTGGTATACACATAATAAAATCATAATGCTCAAGAGAGTGAATGCATTTTAGGACAACTTGTTCATATATTCAGATGCATTACAAGGCACCATAGTTACATGAAGGGGGGCAGAGGAGAACTCAAGCCTTGCTACTTAAAAATAAGTAAATAAATCCTTTGAAAAAAGAAACAGGTTTCCTTTTTTTTTTCTTTTAACTGATTCATTTTAACATTTAACAATGACAGAAGTAATTTCATAGAGTAAAATAGAAAAGCCCTATTGCTTCACCATATTCTCAGTGAGGTTTCATAACAGAAAATGACACCAACAATGTTCATTAGCATATTTCAAACCCCAATAATATCACCAGGACCTTTTAGATTGTTGTGCTTTCGTTGGGTGGGTGAGTAATGAGAAGTCAAGAAGTCATAATGAATAAATGAATAAGCTACTGGATGGTCCTATGCATGAGTCCCTGGTGAATATCCAAACCCTAGCCCTGGTATAGGCTAGGGATTCAAGAGATCTGGGTTCTTTTCCTTCAGTATTGTCACTGGGTTCTTTTCCTGACTCTGATGCAGAAATCCTATGTAATACTGAGCAAAGCACTTGACCATCCAGAGGTGGATAAAGAACTGGTTAAAGGGGAGACTGCAGCGGGTAGTACTGAAAGGTGAACTGTCGGGTTGGAGGGAGGTCACCAGTGGGGTTCCTCAAGGTTCGGTTTTGGGTCCTATTTTATTTAATCTATTCATTACTGACCTCGGAACCGAATGTAGGAGTGGGCTGATAAAGTTTGCGGATGACACAAAGTTGGGAGGTATTGCCAATTCGGAGAAGGATCGGGATATTCTGCAGGGAGACTTGGATGACCTTGTAAATTGGAGTAACAATAATAGGATGAGATTTAATAGTGAGAAGTGTAAGGTGATGCATTTAGGGATGACTAACAAGAATTTTAGTTATAAGTTAGGGACGCATAGGTTGGAAGTGACGGAGGAGGAGAAGGACCTCGGAGTCCTGGTTGATCGCAGGATGACTATGAGTCGGCAATGTGACGTGGCTGTGAAAAAAGCTAATGCGATCTTGGGATGCGTTAGGCAAGGTATTTCTAGTAGGGACAGGGAGGTGCTGCTTCCGTTATACAAGGCGCTGGTGAGACCTCATTTGGAGTACTGTGTGCAGTTCTGGTCTCCTATGTTTAAAAAGGATGAACTCAAACTGGAACGGGTACAGAGAAGGGCCACTAGGATGATCCGAGGAATGGAAAACCTTTCCTATGAAAGGAGACTCGAGGAGCTCGGTTTGTTTAGCCTAACCAAAAGAAGGCTGAGGGGGGATATGATTGCTCTCTTTAAATATATCAAAGGGATTAATACCAAGGAGGGAGAGGAATTATTTCAGCTCAGTAGTAATGTGGACACGAGAACGAATGGATATAAACTGGCCGTGGGGAAGTTTAGGCTTGAAATTAGACGAAGGTTTCTAACCGTCAGAGGGGTGAAATTTTGGAACAGCCTTCCGAGGGAAACGGTGGGGGCGAAAGACCTCTCTGGCTTCAAGTTTAGGCTTGATAAGTTTATGGAGGGAATGGTTTGATGGGATAATGTGATTTTAGTCAATTAGGCATTAACGTGCCATCGCGGGTAAAATGAGGGTCCGGCTGTAGAATCTTGCCTGTATGCTCGGGGTTCTACTGATCGCCATATTTGGGGTCGGGAAGGAATTTTCCTCCAGGGTAGATTGGCAGAGGCCCTGGAGGTTTTTCGCCTTCCTCCGCAGCATAGGGCAGGGGTCGCAGGCTGGAGGATTCTGTTGTGGGTGGGTCAGCTTTTGTGGCCTGCATCATGCGGGAGGTCAGACTAGATGACCATATTGGTCCCTTCTGACCTTAAAGTCTATGAGTCTATGAGTCTACCTCTCTGTTCATAATACTAATATCTAGCTTACAAGGATATTCTGATGGTTACTTTATTAGTCTTTGTAGAGCATTTTTGAGACCCTCGACAGGAAGGCACAAATTAAATGAAGAAAATAAAATAATATTACATTAAGTCATATAGGTTCGGCTGTGTCTATTCTACTCAAGTGAAGCTCACTTTGCCTGCACAAAGTTGAATCAGTTGGTCTGGATGTAGATGAAGTGCAGAAGGGGGATGTGAAATACACCCAGTGAAGAATGAAGGGGTGTGGCTGTAGCATATTATTTCTGCAGCAGCTACTTGTGTCTTTGAAGCTTTGGCCTGTCCATACATTTTATGTGGTACTTTAGTCCTATAACATACCCATAAACATGGATCCCATTGCTTCTCCAAGTTTGCCCCATCACTGTCCTCTGCACCAGCCTAGGGTAAAAGGCACTGCATGGCCCTTCTACCTGTTCCCCCACCTGCTTGCAGCCTCATCAAAGAGTTAAGGAAGGCGGCTTGCACTTGTCCTCTCCACCTGAGTGAATTTCACCCTTTGGCAGCTAAATGCAAACTAAAGTCCACTTCTGTTAGGAGTGATATATTCTCCTATTGGCAAAGAAAACAGATGTTCCTGATGCTGAGAACGTATATTTTTTCTTGAACTTCTATGTGTCTACTGATGTTATATAGATTCTTCCCCCACCACCCCTCCCACCCACCCACCCACCCACCCACCCTTTGTGGCTGGCTTTCTCTCACTCATTTTCCATTAGTTCTGTAGGGAGATGATTTTCCCCTGAAACTATTAGGGAATCCTTGTTTTTAAATAAGAAATACTTAAAACATTTTAAAAAAAGGTTCTTTATAATATGTAGGCTCTTAGTTGTTGTACCATACTTTAATCTTACATGTGCGAAATTAAAAAAAAAATAATGAAAGAAAAAGGAAACAATTAGTATTCTTTGCAACTCCGAAAGTAAAGAACAAGGTACAGGGATTCGTTTGAAGCCTTTAGCCTCAGCTAAGGTCACCTCTACACTAGGGGAAAATATCATGAGTTAAAACACGTAAACTCAGTGCTCAACATTAAAAAAAGACAAGTCGACCTGTTTAGTTAAGTACTCAGCTCCCACAAATGAATGAGCAATTCGCAAATTTATAAGTGTGGAAGAGACACAGTGAGGAAACATACACTTATCACAACACTAACTTGTCAGCTTTGCCTTAAAATGTCTGCTTTCCAGGAACCCAGAAAGATAACGGTAATTTTGTGATTCAGACTTCTGTTGCACATTTGTGCTTAGGCAATCTATTTCCAGATGTCCATATTTTATTTAAAATGGTAAACAGATAAGTTCTCTTGATTCACAGCAGGATTTGATTGAAGTAAGTGAGTAAAAAATGGAGAACACATACAAATGTAATGGTTGTTTTTTCCTTTTTGTGGCAAAGGTCACTATTGTTTGTCTTCATGATAATCTATCTGGAACAGCGTAAGGTGTTTTCAATGAATGAACCACCTGTACAATGTTATAGGAAACACAAGAAAGATGGCTTTCAACGTAAGCTATTTGTGTCCTTATCAACAAATGTCTGTTTATCTGTTTAAGTAATTGAAAGCATTTCTGTAAATAAGTTGAGGATACTGAATGGATATATGCTTGTGTTCTTTGACTCTTCATGTGCACAAACAAGATCAATAAACATGTTTCATTAGTTGCTGTGTGAACATATATTGAAGAATTTAGGCCTGATTCACCAACTGAGTTGTACTGGTACTGGAGCAATTACACTGGTTCTACTATGGAAAGCTTTTGTATCTGCTCCTGAAAGTATCTACTTGGGTACACAATTATGGGTCACCTTTCAAGTACCTAAAAGTAGAAGTAACAATCACGCTCTCACTTTCTTTCTTCCTTCCCAGCAAAGAGGACAAGAACTTGATTAGGTTCTACTTTTGTTAGGTTGTTTGTGTGTGAGAGAAAGTGGGTATGGTGTGAATATGTGTAAAGAGAACTTACTGTTGGAAAGCTAAGTGGAAGAAGAAAATCCTATTCACTGTCTACTCCTACCCTTCCCTACCATAATCTTCACCATGGTGGGTAATAACTGCTCCATCAGGGAGACAGCATTGTCTAGTGGGGAGAGTACTAGACTGGGACTCGAGTCAAGGATTCTCTTCTTGGCTCTGCCACTGGCCTGATGGGTAACCTTGGGCAAGTCACTTTTTCTCTCTGCGCCTAAGTCTCTTCTTAATGGGCATAATGATACTGACCATCTTTGTAAAAAGATTTGAGATCTATGGATGGGAAAGTGTCATATAAGAGCTAGATATTATTATTGTTATTATTATTATTATTATTATTCCAGAGTTGTTTCTTTCCAAAAAGTGGATGAAAAACTATGGAACTGAACCAAAGTCTATGGAAGTCAATCCCAGCTTTCTTTTTTTTTAATGTAAGTTTCTAGGAACATGCCATATGAGATCAGAGCAATGTCTCTGACAGTGGCTGGTACCAACTGCTTCAATGTGTTATATGAAGGAGTAAATAATACTTCCTTATTCACTTTCTTCACACCGTTCATGATTTTATAAACCTGTGTCATATCCCCTCTTAGTCATCTCTTTTCCAAGCTGAAAAGTCCCAGTCTTTTCAATCTCTCCTTAAACAGAAGCTATCCCATACCTTTAATCATTTTTGTTGCCCTTTGGCATTATGATATTTTCTATCTTATTATCTATCCCTTTCCAAATGGTTCCTAGCATTGTGTTAACTTTTTTTTGACTGCCACTGCACATTGCGTGGCTGTTTTCAGAGAACTATCCACAATGACTCCAAGATCTCTTTCTTGAGTGGTAACAGCTAATTTAGAGCCTGTCATTTCGTATGTACAGTTGAGATTATGTTTTCCAATTTACATTGTTTTGCATTTATCAACGCTGAATTTCATCTGCCATTTTGTTGCCTAGTCACTCATGTTTGGTGAGATCCCTTTGTAACTCTTTGCAGTCTGTTTTGGACTTAACTATCTTGAGTTATTTTGTATCATCTGCAAATTTTGCCACCTCACTTCCCATCTCTTTTTCCAGATCATTTATGAATATGCTGTACCCCAGTGGTCCCAGTACAGACCCTTGGGGGACACCACTATTTATCTCTCTCCATTGTGAAAACTGACCATTTATTCCTATCCTTTGTTTTCTGTCTTTGACCCAGTTACTGATCCATGAGAGGACCTGTTTAATCTTGCAAATGTAAACCAATTGTTACTGCTGAAGAGAGAAAAGGTTGCCTGTTCCTCCCTCTTCTATTCCCATATTTTTAAGCATTTGCACCAGGGCATTTAGCAGTGCATCAGAGAGATGTCATTAAATAGGAACAATTTTGGTGCAACACAGGCAGGAGAGAAAGCACTGTCATAACCTGCACCATTATTTTCACTACTATACATTGTGCCCGTGCTCAGTAATTGTATCAGAGAGACTGGAAGAAGAAATGGGAGAAACGGTGATGGTGCGAACCACCAAAACAGTATGTGCTTATGTTCTTTTGGGTTCTAAGTGTGTCAGAATGTAACAGCTAGGGAGAAGAACACATCAGACCTGATTCTTTTCTCATGTAAACCAGAATAGTTCCATGAGCTTCCCTGGAGTTCCTCCTGGCTTCTTCAGCTCTAGGTTGGAGAAGGATCAGGCCCCATACTTGAAAATGTTTTTATATCCTCCACAGGATACAAAACTTGGTAAGCTTTGTGAAAATAGGCTACCGTAGCTAGCTTGCAAGGTAAGTATTCTATGCTCTCCTAGCACTGGTTAACAGCTGGTCCAAATAAAATTTTTCACACAGCTATGGCTGCATTGCACTAACCCAAGTAATTACTCTAGTAATATCAACAATTACATCAGAGAAATGTGTTTACTTTGGTTCCATGCCACAGAAATTGGGCCCAAAATGATGTTGAACGTATGCCTGTCATTGTCGCTTATGGGGACAAATAATTTTACAGGTGGACCTCAACATTCCTCTCTTTTACTATATATGGTTGAGTCGACTTTACAGGGTAAAAATTCTGGAATGTCACATACGTTATTTATGGAATTATTTTCATGTACGGTTTTTAAAATGCTCATAGTGCAAACGTTAACTTTGAGATTCGATAGAGAGACAGATGTGATCTGAAGACAGTTTCATTTCTGCCTTTGTTTAGAGGTACAAATGCCAGATCCACTCAATGAAACTACACTTATTTGTACCAGCTGAGTCCCCAGGTTTTGATTAATCTCATTTACACAAGTAAATGAGGATTAATTTCATTGAAGTGAATAGAGTCACACAAGGGTAAAAATGGAATCAGAGAGAGGTCAGAATCAGGCTTGTTCTTTGTTAGTGAGCTCATCAAATAACTGATCCAGACAGCCAGAAGTGAGGGAAAATGCTCTATTAAGCCAGGCTGTTGGTTCGGACGTCATACAATATCACTGCAGTCTAGAATTCTAATCACTACTGCCAAGAAAATTAAACAGGAACATGACATGACTTTTACTTGCATAATTATAGCCATCTTGTTCCAGTAACAATCACCAGTAAAATTATAAATGGGAGTTTCATTTAAAACTACTTAACTCTGAATAACATCATGGACATGGTGAATTTTAAAAACTAACCCATTTAAGCAGTGTCTTATAAAGACATTCAAGGCATTTCCACTCAGATTCCATGGTGATAGGTGACTTAAAAATACATAGACAAGAACAGTCATACACTGCATTTGAACCAGTGTCATTGATACTAGTAAGCATTCCTTCATAGACTGAGGTCAGTGTAAATCCCTGTAGATACACCTTATAAGTGCCTTCTTTGTACAAGGTACATTATACATGTACGTTAAAATGCGGCAGTATTAGTTCCTTTGAAATAGTCAACCACAAGCTCTGCTAGTTGTGAACTAGAAATGGAACCAATGATTTATTTTTAGAAGTAAGGCTGGTCCTCAATTCAAACTTCTCCAAAGTTTGAGGGTTATTCTAATCTGGGGTTTTGTTTGGCCCATAATGAAGACATGTTGCAAGCTATGCAAATTTCAGATCTTGATCCAAACTTCCCTAAAACTCAGAGTTGTACAGCAATGCAATTTTACCTTGGGTCCATCTATATTTATTAGAGACTTAACAAATTGCGTTAAGAGTTTCAGCACTACAAGCACCAATTGCCCATTAGCAAATTTGGGTAATAAACACCTGTTTTAATTATAGAGGTGATCAAACCAGACTGGATAAAATAATGCCTCCTAAACTTTCATCCAGGGGCTTAAAAGCAAATCAAAGTCATTCCTGAAGTTCCAAAATTGTCATCACTTTTGCAGGCCGCTTCACTTTAGAGCTGCAGCTGGAAACAGAACTGCTGGAATGTCACCGTAATCGCTTTTTTTGTACATTATTTTCTGTCTAACCAGAAATGTCATGAGACTGCTGTCATGAGACTTCCAACCCAATAATGGAAAGCAAAGGCATTTAAATAATTCAAATAAGCATTAGAACATTATATGTTTATCCAAATTTAATCTAAATCCTGTAGCTCTATGTAACCAGTAACTTGTTGGGCCAAAAAATTCCACTTTATGGGATCTTAATGAAGTCAATGACATGCCATTGGGAGACTTGGAGTCACTGAAGCCCCCAAAATACTTTTTGTAAGAGTACAGATGTTAACCCTGGTGTCCAAGCCAAATTCTAACTTGTATCATTCATTCTACCTAACCTATGTTCCCCCAACAGTTACATTCCTATCTGGCATTTGTTTAAATGTAGGGTATGCCTATACTGCAATCAGAGATGTTAGTGCAGCATACCTGACACAGTTTTGATCTAGATCATTGGAATATCAGTAGCAGTGAAGCTGCAGCAGCGTGGGCCATACAACCCCGCCCAGGACCATGGGTATATAGTAAGGTGGCTAGTTCCTATGCAGCCCATGCTGCTGTGGCTTCACTGATATTGCTATTCAAGCTAGCTAGATCAAAGCTAACTCGGGTACGTCTACACATGCTGCAGACACACCTCTGATTGCACTGCAGACATACTCATAGCTTGTAAGACCAGAAGGAACCATTGTGATCATTGAGTCTGACCTCCTGAAAAACATGGGCCAGAGAACTTCCCTGAATTAATTCCTGTTTGAACTGCAGCATAGAACTTCTTCCTGTGAACAGTTCCTGTGCACACTGGAACTGATGTAGAAGCGGTGAGGTTTTTGAGCTGGCTGAACTGATACCTAATTAACATTATAGGCATGTACATTCTCCACTAATCTGGGGTGCCTTTATTTTTCAATGCCTGACTTGAGATACCAAGGGCCTGATTTTTCAATGAAGGAGCTGAACTCCAATGTGTCCAACTGAAGTCCAGAACACTGGAAGAAAACTAATGTTGTGCCAATATTTAAAAAGGGTAAATGGAATGACCTGGTTAATTATAGACCAGTCAGTCTGACATCGATTCTGGGCAGGATAATGGAGCAGCTGATACAGGGCTCAATTAATAAAGAATTAGGAAGGGTAATATAATTAAGGCCAATCAACATGGGTTTATGGAAAATCTTGTCAAATTGGCTTTATATTTATGATATTACAAGTTTGGCTGATAAAGGTAATAGTGTTGGTGTAATAGACTTATGTACAGTATTTAACTTGGTATCACATGATATTTTGATTAAAAAACTAGAAAGATTAAAATTAACAAAGCACCCATGAAACGGATTAAAAGTTGGACAACTGAACATGGTGAATCATCATTGAACAGGTGTTTCTAGTGGGGTTCCTCGGGGATTGCTTTTTGGCCCTGTTCTGTTTAACATGTTTATTCATGATCTAGAAGAAAACATAAAATCATCCCCAATCAAGTTTGAAGATGACACAAAAATTGGGTGATGGTAAATAATGAAAAGGACAGGTCACTGGTACAGAGCAATCTGGGTTGTTTGGTAAACTGGGTACAAGCAAACAATATGCATTTTAATATGGCTAAATGGACATGTATACATCTAGGAACAAAGAATGTGGTCATACTTACAGGATGGGGGATTCTACCCTGGGAAGCAATGACACCGAGAAAGATTTGAAGATTACAGTGGATAGTCAGCTGAACATGAGCTCACAGTGTGTTGCTGTGGCCAAAAGGGCTAATGTGATCTTTGGATGCATAAACAGGGGAATCTCAAGTAAGAGTAGAGAGGTTATTTTACCTCTGTATTTGGCACTGGTGCAAATGCTGCTGGCATACTGTGTCCAGTTCTGCTGTCCACAACTGAAGAAGGATATTGATAAATTGGAAAGGTTTTAGAGAATAGTCATGAGAATGATTAAAGGATTAGAAAACATGCCTTATAGTGATTGACTCAAAGAGTTCAATGTATTTAGCTTAACAAAGAGAAGGTTAAGGGGTGACTTGCTTATAGTCTAGAAGTATCTACATGTGGTACAAATATTTAATAATGGACTCTTCACTCTAGCAGAGAAAGGTATAAAATGATCCAATGCCTGGAATTGAAGCTAGACACATTCAGACTGGAAATAAGGCATAATTTTTTAACAGTGAGAGGTAATTAACCATTGAAACTATTTACCAAGAGTTGTGGTGGATTCTCCATCACTGACAATTTTAAAATCAAGACTGGATGTTTTTCTGAAAGATATGTCTATGAATTATTTTAGGGAATTCCTATGGCCTATGTTATACAAGAGGTTAGACTAGATCATCACAAAGGTCCCCTCTAGCCTTGGAAATGATGTAACTATAACGTTAATAAGAGTTGTATGGTTTTCTTTGCTCTGAAAATCAGAACTTAGGTGTGTCAAGGTGGGCACCCAAAAATGAGGCACTTAACATTAGTGGGCATTTCTGAAAGTGCTGGCCTTAATGTCTGTAAAATGCTTTGAGAGCCAAATAAAAAAGTGCTACAGAAGGCTAACGTATTTTTAGACGTCATACATGGTCTCTGTGAACTAGTCCCTTCGTAAAATGTCTAGAATAAGTTATAGATACATTCTTTTTTGTTTAGACTCAGGGTGAAGAGATGGCAAATTGGGTTTGTGTATTTTTATTAGCCGCTGATCTGCTCCTAGGCCATGCATGTGTTTCAACAGGAGTTTAAAGCTACTAAAATGTTTGCTTAAATGCTCTACAACAGTCAACGGATTGAACTACAAAGCCTTAGGGATTTGAAAATGCTTGGGACAGTTAGCTGGAGAAGTCTATGCAAGCCAAATGAGTTTATATAGACTACTGGAAAAACTCGGGCCCTAAATTTTACTTTTCATTAGGGGTTAAACTTGAATCCTACTCTCTACTCTTTAAATTCACAGAGTACTTGTAAAGAATTGAAACCTATTCTAGATGCATATGCACATAACAAGTCACTAGGCCGGAGTGACTCTGTAGCCTGGTGATTAGGGCAACCATGTGGGAGACCCAGGGTCCAGCCCCTCTGTGCTAATGACTATTTAATTATTTATATGCCATGAATCAGCTTCAACAGCTGAGACTGAAGGAGCCCTGCCTCGGAATATTTCATAGTTTAGTGGTTAGGGGAGGCTCTGGAGAGGTGGGAGATCCCTGTTCAAATCCTTTTTCCCCTTCTGCATGAAAGGGGAATTGAATCTGGGGTCTCCCATATTTTGGGTGAGTGGTCTAACCACTGGGCTAAAAGATATCATGTGAGTAGCTCCTCTGCCTCCCCACCTTGTTTTGTGTGGAGTGAGGCAGGTGCCTAACCCATTCTTTCCAGAAATGCCTTAGGCACCTAAGCTGCTTGACTCCAGAAGAGGGGTTCCTGGTGGTGGATCACAAGCACAGTTAGGTGCCTAAATCCATGCCAGGGGGTGGAGCTTAGTACACACCCCTCTCTTCAGCATCTCCTATTGGCTGTTGTAGGTGGGGCGCTGTCTATTGTGCTGGCTTTTGTGGATCCCATTCTAAGGTGCCTATCTCTTCCCATTCATTGTATAGGGAGCCTAAGCACTGAACTCTGGCTTTGTGGATTGTATTGTTTTTTCAGAGTTTTGTGGGCATCTAAAAGTTCAGTGTTGTCACATTGTCACAGCACCAACACCCTTTGGTGGATCGAGGCCTTAGGCACTTTTTAAAATGTTACCAGTAGATCTTAATATGGTTATGGCAGGAGTAATATGAAACATAATCTTACAAGTTCTTCTTTGCATGTGAGCAGTGTACAAATTTTGCTGTATTCTTGTTTGGTTTTGTAATTCATCGTCTTGTTGAGGAGCTGTGGCAAACAGCAAGAGTTTGCTCAGCCTTAATTTCTCTGACTATAGTCCATTCTTGATGCAGAGTTACTTCCTGGGAATGGGCCATTGATTTTTGGGCACACAGATTTCTAAAATCTGCATGCTGCATTGCCTGCGTGCTGTTTGTGACCACCCATGTTTAATGACAAGAGTATATAGTGTAAATAAAAAAGTTAAACTACATCCTGATTCTGCATCGCTACTTTCTCCTCCTGGAGGAAGCTGACCTGCAAGGCCCCAAAATGAGCTATCACTCATCAGCAAAGGAGATATAGTATTAAACTCTGGATCTATTCTTCCCTTTCTTGAATGTGCACAACTCCCACTAATGTTCATTGGAATAACTCATACTCATCGGGAACAATAGAGATTGAGTAATTATATATTTAACACCCTGCTGAACCTCAGAATAAATGTGGGTTGGCTGTTGGTTGGTTTTACCCCTTAATTTATAAAAGAGATGGCAGCCCATCCAGTTGAATTTTCCCCTCAGAAATATTTTGAAACAGAGTGCATGACTGATTGCAGCATTGATTAGACAGTGTTCTCATTGGCAATGGTACATACAATTCATAATCTTAATGAATTATAAAAATGAGTCCTTTCATACTTACCATTCTATTATGTGCTAATTTGTGAATTACTGGTCAATGCAAAGAAATATGCCACTATTTCCAGAAAGGTAAAATAAGATTTTGATACAGCACATGAGTAGAGTTGATACAGATTCCGTAGATGCACAGGGATAGTTTCCTAATTGTAACTGTAATACTTAGTAAGACAAGACTTGCAATATCACAAGAAGAATATTTAAAATTTCCACTTTTATTCTAGCTGGTAGCAAGCATGAAAGTGAAGAGTACATCAAATGTAAGAGGAGTTATGAGTGTATGATAAACCATTCTGGTGTAGTAGAAGTTTGGTTTAGGGGGTTAAGACTCATGTCCGAGACACTCAGATGTCCTAGAATTTCAGGTTAAAATAATGAGACGGTCACTTTGGCTCCTAATGGCTCCTAATGTTTGTGATCTTTCAGATGAGATCTTAAATACCAAAGCCCAAATCCTCGAAGGTATGTAGGTGCCTAACTCACATTGAAATCTAATACCTCTGAAACCTAAATGTCTTTCATGATCTGGGCCCAACACCCTACCTATTCTATGGAGGCATAAAAGATCCCTTGATGTTTTTTTTATAAGAATAGGGGTTTGTTTCTGGCATCCTCAGCCAAAATCTCTCCATTCCCACTGGCATGGAGCTTGCTAGGTGGCTGTCACCTTCCCTCCACAGTGAGATGCATCTCAGTGCTACTGTAGGCGAATGGCTTGCCAAGGATGAAAGGTCCCATGTGATATAAAATATTACAATAAAACCTGTTCAAAAATTGTCAGTGCTGGTTTGACATATTTCTCAGTTCCTATTATTCCCATTTGAGTTTTGTGTCAAGAGAAAGGCTATGTTACAATTTACAAAGTCTCCCAGAAAACCAGTCTGCAGGGATGCAAGAAGGAGTAAAGTAGTTGAGGATAATACCTAAGAAAGACACAAACTGGGCAGCACTGTTTCCACTTTATTCATCAAAGTGCAATAGCATGTTACAACGATTCTGCATTTCAGCACTGAACTATTGTTTGCTATTGCAACATATTTTGTGGTTCCATATTAGTATCTTTCTCCAACTGCCTGGAAGACATGCTCAGAAGATAGGTGGAATCCCAGATTCCTTGCTGCATTGAAGGGCCACATCCTGTTACCTACAGAACCCTCACCCTATTGGTCATTACAAAGATGGATGAAGTTCCAACATGTTTTAGAATGTTCTACATATCTGGAGGATTGCTTTGTACAAGGGAGAGTAACCAAAATGCTTTAGGAGGATAGAAATCAATTGGACTTTACTTAGGAAACTCCATAAAAAAATTATGTGCCAAGCATCTTCAGTAAGGAGGAGCACCATCATAACAACATTATCAGGTACAAGGTCAGAGGAGTATGCAAAGAAGATACATGGTGACTTGCTGGGATCTTCATAGAACACATGTGAGATAAATGATCATGTCTTAATTTGTATATTAAAAAATCTCAGTGGCTAGTTCCTTAATCTATATTTTAACAGTAATCCAAAGGAAGTGTATAATTTTAAAGATATATTTGATCTAATGTGTATTAAATTGGGGTTTTACATTATTACCTCATTCTAACTGAACCATACTTTTTATTTCATCTAGGAAGTTTCTTCAAGAAATGCTTAGCACTCCAAGGATTCTCATTATTTTAACTTTCACTCCTCCTACCCCACACCAATACTTTCTTGTGTACCTGTGTTGTCTCCCAAGTTGATGTCCACCAGTGCCCTCTAGTAATATTAGCCTATGCTAGTCAATTCATGAAATGAATAGAGGGAATAGTAATAGAAGGTGATCCCCACATGGGGCTGAGAATGTTGCTTCTACAGCCCAGCAAGTCTAGACTCTTAGAATCACAGTAGGTCATTCAATCCTGTTGGATTTCTGGCCAGAGCCATTTAAAACTGCTATTCCCCACCATTTTTAGTGTCTCATTCAAATATACACTATATTGCAACAGAAGGAGAATCATAGAATTTTGAAACATGTACATGTGCTTTAATACAGTAAATAACGTTATTAGCCCCAGCATGCAGTAAACAGAAACTGTTGTTGGCCTGTCACTGTTTTAAAGGTTTGTCTTTCTTCTAATTAGAACCCATCTCACTGCTCTTTAATGTTCACCCACTAGTCCTCATAATTAAAGAAGTTTAAGTGTTGCTCCACCTCTGGGGAATAAACCCAAGCCCCTGCGTATACCAGATACCAGTGATTTCTGCAAATGTCAGTGTTGATTAATTAAGATCCCACTCCCAATCCAATAGTCTTTATTCAAGCACAACTGCTATTTATTTGAAAAGGATTTTTACTTGAGTAAGGACTGAAGGATTGAATTTATATAATTATGTAACAGATCAAACAAACATTTAATTAAACATATATATTGTAGATTAGGTTTTTTCAATGCTGAAAAACTGTACTATGATGAAATGTCTGCCAGTTGAAAATGGCACATAATCATGGTCTTTGGATAAAGATTCATCTGTGGCCTTGTCTGATAAAGTTTGCAGATGACACACACATTTGGGGAGTAGTAAATAATGAAGACAACAATCTACTAATACAGAGTGAGCTGGGTCATTTGGTAAGCTGGGCGCAAGAAAACAATATGTGTTTTAATACGGCTAAATGTAAATGTACACATCTAGGAACAAGGAATATAGGGCATACTTATAGGATGGCTGACTTTACCGAGAAGCAGTCACCCTGAAATGCAGTCGTTGGATGCATAAACAGGGGAATCTCAAATAGGAATAGACAGGTTATTTTACCTCGGTATTTCGCACTGGTGCAACTGCTGCTGGAACACAGTTGTCACATTCTGGGGTCCACAATTCAAGAAGGATGTTGATAAACTGGAAACGATTTAGAGAAGAGTCACGAGACTGATTAAAGGATTAGAAAACATGCTACACAGTGATACATTCAAGGAGCTCAATCTATTTAGCTTCTGTTGGAACTATTTACAAGTGGATGCTCCATCACTGACAATTTTTAAATCAAGTTTGAATATTTTTTATGAAAACAGTGCTCTAGGTATTATTTTTGAGAAGTTCTCTGGCCTGCATTAGTCTGGGGTCAGACTAAATCATCACAATCAGATGAAGGGGATATTGTGAACTCATAGACCAGCCCTCCAGACCAGGATAGAGTGTTGGGAACTGGAGGATTGTGAAATCAGTGGAACATTCTCAGCACTATTGAAAATCCAGCTACTGCCTAAATAGGAATTCCAGAGCCTAATTTTAGGCACCCATTCTTAAAAACATCTTTGCCATAGTAACTATCATCATGATGCCAAAATACCAATGGCCATTACATCTTATCCAGGTGGGAAAATATATTTTTAAATTATCTATTAATATTAATGTTTATTGTACCAATAGACCTGTTCATTTTATATATCGCCATTTCTGCCAGCACTTTTTCCTAGCCTTATCAGCCATGTACTTTCATGGGTCCCTATTCGCTTCATGCCACAGAAGGGAGCAAGGACATAGGATTAAAAAATGCAGTGAGACTATGCTGGGGTAAGGCCCATGAGCATCTTGGAGAAAGGAGATTTGGCCAGGGCTAGGGAAAAAATCCAGGGAACAACTACTCTTGGCTGCAAATTCCTTTAAGAAAACTGCATAGCCTACATGGAAGAAAATAGGGTATTAACTTAATGCTGCATTATCTCTTTTCTACTATAACCTGCATAAGAGAGGGCTGGCAGGTGCAGCCAAGACCTGGGCTATTGAATCCACCATCCACATATTGGATTTTCACAAAGGGAAGGTCGAGTTGGGGATCTGTAGGATGGAGCTTGGATTTTCGGTAGAGTCCTAGCTTTCACAGGTCTTCATGGCCCCACCCCCTGCCTGAGCTCATCTCCAGCTGTAAACTGCAGCCCAGTCAGGACCACCAAGTTCTGGGACAAATTGTTCTCTTCTGAGAACTTTTGGACAGGTCAGGAATATAAGAGCCATCGTCAATAATTATATTACAAAGGAATAAGAATAGTTCCTTGGTTATTTCTGTTCAATAGAAAAAGAGTGAAATTTGAGGAGTTGTGTGCACCTTGCTCAAGAATCACCAGAGAGCTGTCAGTTGTCCATGAAAGACTGTTAAAGATCATGGATCATTGGCATTAAGGATGCAGAACATCCTTCTTTTTCAGTGGCACAGCCAATGTATCTACAGCTATCCAGTGATATTGTGGATATTTTTTGGTCTGTTTCTGTATTGTTTGCCTTTTGCAACTGCTGATATGCAATGGGCCAGACAGAATAGCCTATAAAGCCTTGTAGTCTGTTGTCAATCACACTCCAGCTGCAAAATTCATCCTCTTTCATCCATATGGTTCTTTAGCAATGGTCTGTGCAGTTTATAGACATTGTTTGGGCAAAAACCCTGAGATAGCAGAATGCAGCACACATGGTGCTAAGAGTTTTAGAGCAAAAACATGCCTAATTCATGTGAATGCCGATGTTATCCATTATGAACGGACATGATTTATGTGCCTGTCAGCAAGGCATCAATCATTACAACAGAAATCCAGCAGCAATATCAACAACAGTAGCAGGCGTGGAGGGTTAGAGCCAAGATGGGATGGCCCTATCAGCCACCTGGGGGGGAAGACAACGAGAATGATGAAGTAGTCGGAATCCCTATACGTTGTCATCTAAGGAGAGTGGGGTTAATTTTATCATGTCTCTTGAGCCTAATTTCCCCCCCCCCCCCATTGTGGCTTCACTAGGGATATGAGAAAGAGGTGACAATAGGGGACATTTGGAACTGCCTTTGAAGAGGTGATCTAGACACACAGAAAAGGAGACAGTGCTTTACTGAGATACAAGTGG
The DNA here is from genome assembly GCF_028017835.1 of Emys orbicularis. NCBI lineage: Eukaryota > Metazoa > Chordata > Testudines > Emydidae > Emys > Emys orbicularis. The sequence continues at coordinate 25,206,022 of NC_088685.1, read as the reverse complement.
AACATCAAACCTATTTATAGGATGTCTTCACTGGAGACATTTGTAACAGAACAAAGTGATACATGGTTTACTGTATAATACAATTGGCAAGACTATTTAAATGTGAAACCATTCTTTACCACTGACACAGAAACTTGGACCACAAAAAAAGATTTAAATAAATAAACACCAGGATTATATTTGTAGAGATAACTTATAGAGCCTGCCCTGGAGAATCTTAGTTGGGTGCCCAACTCTTTGACAGCTACCTTTGACTGGTCTGAACAACACTGCCTTATGCTAGGAATCTGGAGAGCCTCGCTGGCTGCTAAGCTTGAGTTCTTCATGTCCGTTAGTAGTTGGCAAGAAATAGGAAGAGATCTCGTGCAAGCTACAAACCTGAACTAAGATATTCTTGTTTTGATTTCATGGGCTTTTCTCGTAGTTAGCTTGATAAGTCAGGGCAAAGATCCTGTTCTTAGGTTAATGCTGGTGAATGCAAAATTGGTGGTGAATAAAGTGTCAACCATTCATGATTCATGATGAAGCCTCCAACTTTGCATGTATTATCAAAACCTGTTTGGATGCTGCTGCTGCTGGACCTGTTTTGGCATGTTTGGCTCCATCTGGGGTATGAAGCATAAATCTAAAGGGGGTTGCTAAGGAGGTGTAGTGTCTGTGCTGTTTGCAGCCATACTGGAATGTAGGAAGTCTCCCGCTCAAAAATTGGATTGCACACAGTGGATGAAATTCTCACTTTATTGAAATCCATGGCAAAACTCCTATTGACTTCATTGGGGCCAGGATTTCACCCAGTGTGTTCCTCTTGTATCTGAGGCACAGGATAGAGTTAAGAAGGAACTAGTTTGCATGCAGTGGGGCCCCACTGTTCCCTGCATGAGCTGATGAAATTCTTCACTGCAGTAGCACTGAAGTCATCAAGACTGGAAAAAGTCCAGTTTCAGAGGGGACCTGAGGAAACAGATGTTGGGGGGGAAGGGAAGCATGTACAGAATAGATAAATTATAAGGGATAAGGGAGAATAACCAAGGTGACGGAGGTCCATTGTGTTAGGTGCTGTAGAACAGGAGTACACAACTCTGGCTCTACAGAATTTACAGTATAAGAAATACAACTGAGTGTAATAAACGATAAGAAGCAGAAATTATCATCAAATCATGCAGTAACAAAGCCTAACAACATACACTCCATGTGTATTTGGCACAACTAGATGGTGCCAAATACGGTAAAAGGTTTTTTTTAAATAAACAACTAATATAAGCTATTACTGACTGTACTATAAACTTCATTTGTATCTTATCTAAAATATCTGTTGATAAGGCTTTTTCATCTCCGATTGCTGAGATTTTCTGTAATACTAACAACTATACAGCATTTTCTGATTTTTTTGGCAGTTGTCAAAGTTAAATTGCATGGTTCTCATGTAATATCCATTTAACTTGTGGTATTTTGCAGCCTGTAAAAGAAGGAACACTCTCAAATTCTTTTATTCCATTGAAAACCAAAGCCTTCTATTTCTTCTGTCATTGCATTTGAATTACTCTATGCTGAACCATTCTTGACTGATGAAGCACAAGCTGATGGTGCTCTAGTGGATAGATTCATCGATTTCTGTCCCATTATGGTCATCTACTCTGACCCAGAGCTGTAACTAGGTATTTTAGTGTCCAGGGCAAGCAAGTCCCCTACTGGGTTTTTTTCCATCATTTTTCTGCCCCATTATTCCGCCCCTGGGGCTTTGCGCTCTGGGCAGCTACCCTACTCGCCCAACCCCGGCTACAGCCCTGCTCTGACCTCTTGCAGAACACAGCTCACAGCACCTCGCCCACTCATTTCTGCATCAAGCTCATAGCTTCTACTTCTTTTTAGAAAGGCCATCCAGTTTTGACGTAAAGACTTTAAGTGATGGAGAATCAATCACGTGCCTAGGCAAATTGTTCCAATGCTAAATTACCCTCACTGTTAAAAAATTGCACCTTATTTATTGTTTAAATTTGGCTACAGAGCTTCTAAGGTAAAGCTCTCTATATACAGGAACAGGAGTGTCTTCAGTGAAAAAGTATTGTGGGATATAGGGTGTTGTTACTGATCACAGAATATGGAGATAGATTTTATAATGGGTATAATTATTATAAAAATTAACTGTTCTTCTCAGACTGGATGTTCTTTGCAATAAGTTAAGGGAGGCTACACTGGCGTGTGATCACCTAATCTCCCTCATTTGTTTAAGAACATGGAACTGCACAGTACACAACTCCAAAAAGGAAGTGTAATTCTTTCTGCAGTGAAATAGTTGAAGTTGAATAACAATGTGCATCCTTCCATTTTATTTCTGTTCCTTTAAACACAATGTTTAGGGCTTTGTTAACATTATTATTATTAATAATAAATAATCTATTACAGAAAGACAGAGTGCAGGGGATACTACCAAAAGAAAACACTTTCCCCATATGTTCCAATCAGAAATTTTGCTTGGGCAAAATTCAAGAGCAAATGAAAGCTGGTTCAGCCCTTTGCAAGTCATGAAAACTGAAAGATTTTTTTTCCATGTATGCTTAGCAGAGTTTTCTGTTAGGTTTTGAGTAGCTAAACACTCTGGGAGCTCACATGGAAAACAGACGTAGGTATTTCTGCACATTGTAAGGCAGTATTGAATGTAAGGAGGTACAGCAAAGTGCTTCAGTGCAGTATAAACTTTCTAGGACATTAAAAGTCCACCCGGCCTTATAAATTTTTAGGAAGTCCAGGCCATTAGAATAGCAGTCATGGAGAAAGTGTCCCTTTAGAAGCCATGTAGTCCAGAGGAATAAGCAGAAGACAAGAAACGCAGAGTTCCTGAGTTACTATACCTACTTTTGCAACTGACTAGTGTCCATGGGTATGTCTTCACTGCAGCTGGGAGGTATCGTTCCCAGTCTAGGTAGATAGACTCATGCTAGCTTCGCCCAAGCTAGTGCACTAAAAATAGCAGTGTGGATGATGCAGGAACGGAGCAGGCTAGCCACCTGAGCTCAGACTCAGGAGGTCAGGTGGTCTTGGACTTGGGTGACTAGCCCAAGCCACCACTTGTGCCACAACATCTACACTGCTATTTTTAGCATACTCACTCCAGTACAGCTAGAACAAGTCTGTCTACCCATGCTGGAAATCATACCTCCCAACTGCAGTGTAGACTTTCCCAATAAGGTCTTATTGTTCACAACAAGCCTACAAGGTGACTAAATATCATTATCCTTATTTTACAGATGGAGAGACTATGGCAGAAAAAAATATAACCAAATTCTTTAAAACTTGGATAAAGTCAGGCACCTAAATCGGTGTAGTGATTTTCAGAGGTACAGAACACTCAAAGCTCTCATTAATTTTATATCTTGCCCAAGTCAGTTAGAGGATCAAGATTGCAACCCACAGTTCATGATTCCTAGGTTCAGTAGGCTACAGTGTCTCCCAAGCAAGTCAATTAATCTCTCTTTAAAGACACAGAACCATCACATTTAGCACAACTGTTACCAATAGCAGCAGTTCCAGTAAAATGATGAGTACAGCTTATTTTTAACAAAGTAGAAAATCCTGTGCCATGTGCTCTGGTGGTAACGTCTAATATTTTCCCCCTTTTTCCTGTTTATTTAGTAATGAAAGAATCACTGACGCTATATCTACCAGGAGAAACTGTGGAGATGAATTTGTCATGTCAAGTGAAGTACACACACATTGACTTATAGAAAAGTTGAAGTAGATGCAAATGATACATTTGTCTGCAATGCACAACCCTACTGGAACTTGCTCTGCATGCATGAAACAGCCTTAGGTACCTAGTGAACACAGACAAAGGTTCCACCCACACTCTGTTTTCCTTACAACTGAACTTATTGTTCAAGTTTTTCAGTGATAAAACAATGTAGGCAATTTCTTCCATTCCCCCCATCCACTCCCCCTGCACACACACTTTTGAGACTATCTATAACTAGTTGCTAATTTTTACCAAGAAAATTGTCTCCCTAGCCTGTACATAAACACACATGAGTGTAAAAACACAGGCCTATAATTAGGGACCAATTCTGGACACAGTGACACCAGTATAAATTTGGAGTAATTCCATTGGCTTCAGCACTGGGGCTGGTGTCATTAGCTCAACCCCATTTGTTCTGAGATTCTGCAGCTGCACAGATGAATTTCCATCAAATGGGCAAACTCATGTAGTTATGGTTCCATACTGGCTGTGCACCATGTATTTATAAGGAGACCAGGTTTTAATATTTATTCACTAGGGGAAAATAAAAGCAAAAGAACAAAGGAGTTTTCCAAGAGGTAGGAATGAAGTTGAAACATGCCCTTAACTCCTGCTTTTCCTGAAACACATTTTAGACCTTGGAACTTCATTTTTAATTCGACTGCAAAGGACAAAACTTGGGATCTCACTAATTATATTTATAGCTTCATGTCATTAACTATTTGACCACAGAAATACTGTAAAGTTGTCACTAACAATGTGAGCAATGTTAGAGAGAGGAAGAATGGGCCTGTGGTTAAAGCACTATCCTAGGAAGTTAGAAAGCTGGAGTCAAGTCCTTGCTTTACTACTGACCTTGGGGAACTCACTTACCCTTTCTGTATGCTAGTTTCCCATCTGCAAAATGGGAATAATAGCACTGCCCTGCCTTACTGGGGAGTTGTGAGAATAAATGCATAAAGATTGGGAGGTACTCATATACTGGAATAATCTCTAGCTCTTATATATCCCTTTTCATCACTACATCTCAAAGCATCTTACAAAGAAGGCCAGTATCATTATCCCATTTTACAGACAGGGACATTGAAACACAGGGAAGTAAAGTCACTTCCTCAAGGTCACCAAGTAGGCCAATGGCAGAGCCAGAAATAGAACCCAGTCTCCTGAATTCCAGGCCTTTTCACTATCCACTTACACAGTAGCCATATAAGTACCTATTCAAATAGATCGGTATGAAATACTTGTACAAAGCCAGAGACTAAGCTATAGCAGGACTGAATTTACTGGTGGGCAAATCTCAGCAGACTCAGGGTTCCGAAAAACTTTTAAAAATTGAGATTCTAAAACAGAGATTATCCAAACCTCTCTGGGTCTGTTCAGTTTGGTTAGAAGTCTCACAAGAGAAAGGCTTCTTCTGTGAATTTTCTTGTAATGCCTTTTCTGGCCCTGTCCAGAGAAAAGTTGAGAAGAGTCTTTCTCCTAGAATTTCTTTATTCCTGAGTCCATTCCCAGTCTGACATCAGAAGTGAAGAAAATTATCTGAGCTTTTCAAAGGTTTGACTTGATTTGAGTTTGGATCTCAAGGTAGGTGAAAGTTCTGGGGTGAGGGAAATTCTTTTCTCATTTTCCAATCCAGTGCATCTATCCCTAATTAAAATGAAAATATAATAAAAGGTATGACGTTCCTCGAGCCTGAAAACTCATGCTGAGCTGAGAACTTCCTGCTTTACATTGTGAATTCCACTGAGTAATGACAAGATCTTGTGTAAAATACATTATCTTCCTGAAGGACTGGTGAGATTTTAAGGATCCAAGATTGTATAACTGAAAAACACCATTTTTTCCCCCACAATAAAATAGTATGTGCCTGGGTGACATTTACCACATTTGAACACTCTTTCTCTTAAATACACTGGAGAATTTTTTTTGTGTGTGTGTGCAAATTTATATACATATATTCCCTTTTTGCTTTAGATACTAGCAGATGAGTTCATATCCTTTGCAGTCTGATTGCTTCCTTCAGTTTTTATCTTCACAATAGAAAGAATAAACACAGTACACAGCTATGAGGATCACAGACAACTAGAAATGAATTTACAAGTGGAGAAAGAAGGTACTAGGTGGACATGAAGTAGGTGACTGTTCTGAGCTTAGGGGGTTGCATAATAGAACGTTGCAAAGCCAAAAAGTGGGAGGAGACAAAGGAAGAAGTAAGTATCGGGTATTGGGAGAAAAATAGGCCCTGATCCAACAAAGTGCTAAAGCACATGTATAATATTAAGCAAATGAGTAGCTCCATGTCCTGTCTACTCAGATACTTAAAGTTAGACACATGCTTAAATATCTTAGAATAATAGAATATCAAGGTTGGAAGGGACCTCAGGAGGTCATCTAGTCCAAACCCCTGCTCAAAGCAGGACCAATTCCCAACTAAATCATCCCAGCCAGGGCTTTGTCAAGCCTGACCTTACAAACCTCTAAGGAAGGAGATGCCACCACCTCCCCAGATAACCCATTCTAGTGCTTCACCACCCTCCTAGTGAAAAAGTTTTTCCTAATATCCAACCTAAACCTCCCCCACTGCAACTTGAGACCATTACTCCTTGTTCTGTCATCTGCTACCACTGAGTACAGTCTAGATCCATCCTCTTTGGAACCCCTTAAGGTAGTTGAAAGCAACTATCAAATCCCCCCTCATTCTTCTCTTCTGCAGACTAAATAATCCCAGTTCCCTCAGCCTCTCCACATAAGTCATGTGCTTCAGCCCCCTAATCATTTTGTTGCCCTCTGCTAGACTCTTTCCAATTTTTCCACACCCTTCTTGTAGTGTGGGGCCCAAAACTGGACACAGTACTCCAGATGAGGCCTCACCAATGTCGAATAGAGGGGAATGATTACGTCCCTCGATCTGCTGGCAGTGCCCCTACTTATACAGCCCAAAATGCCTTTAGCCTTCTTGGCAACAAGGGCACACTGTCGACTCATATCCAGCTTTTCGTCCACTGTAACCCCTACGTCCTTTTCTGCAGAACTGCTGCCTAGCCATTCAGTCCCTAGTCTGTAGCAGTGCATGGGATTCTTCCATCCTAAGTGCAGGACTCTGCACTTGTCCTTGTTGAACCTCATCAGGTTTCTTTTGGCCCAATCCTCATGTTGAATTAAGGCCATAAAGAACAAGATAGGGGAGAGGTGACAGAATCAGAAATGCAAATAAAGGAGAGATCAAGCAGGCCCTTCAACGTTAGAACAAGGCGCTTGGAATTGATGCAGTAAAAGAAGAAGCGAGCCAGTAGTCATTGAAGTATGAAGGTGAGAGGAAGATGACTTTATGGTGATGTTTTGGATAATCAGAGAGGGGGCTGCAGGCCCATGAGAGGAAGGGAGGGCAAAGGGGATAAAATGGCAGTAATCAGGGAGGGAGCTGATTAAGGAATGGACAAAAGTTTTAGAGAGGAAAGGACAACTATTGCATAGAGTTATATTTTGCTTTGATTTAAAACTCTTTTTGAAGAAGTTATTAAAGTCAATGATAAGCAAATGCTATTTAATGGTACGTAACATCCTGATACAAAAATCTGAGCTCTTGTCGCAAATATATCCACCGTGTAGCTATATACTCAAGTGATTTATTTCTATGTCTAATATAAATCTTCATACATCTATTATATGGAAAAACTTGATAAACAAAAAACAAAACAAACAAAACTACAGCAGCCTGACTTTAGGGCTGTGAGCATCAGCACCTCTGAAAACTGGGCCACAAGCTTTATTTTTTTGGACTATTACATATTTAGTATACGTCAATCAGACAATGGATTAATGTTAAAAGTGATCCGCTTTCCTGGCAAGTCAGCACTGCTTCTGCATTATGCTATCAGCATGCTCTGTACTAAGTTTCACATACTGTTTACTGTAGCTGACTCTACAGTACACTGAGCAGTAGGATGCTGGCACAGTGTTCACAGTCTGGTATGAACACTAGGAAGCCATTGCAATATTGGTCAGTTCTTCATAACTTCATTTCCCAAATGTTCATAATTAAACAGTTTTTATTTAAGTAATCAGCATGAAATCCTTAGCTTTGTTTTTGCAACCGGTATTCTGTTTATGGAGCCAAATATTGAAAACTTTGATACTGAATACCGTGTATGTGTTAATTTTGGCAACCTCTAAAGATTCTGTAGATGCCTTGCTATGTTACAACCACCCACCCTTCATCCTCCCGGCCATCAGGCCCTGCAAACCACCAAGATGTGTTTCTCTTTTAATTCTTTCTTACAGTATTTCTCATGAAAATCACAGGGAATCGTGTGTGATTTCAGCAGAGTGAAACTTGATCTCAAAGTGTCTGTAGGACCAGAAGTTTTTAAAGAAAACATTTCTTAAATCTTGTGTTCACTGCTGCTTCAGCAGGCCAATTAGACGTGATGGGAATTCTAGAAAGCTGTCGCCAGGCATTGCAGCAGGAATAGCAAACAAGGCCCAAAGCAAATAAACGAATCGGGAAAGTGTGGCCATCCTCAGAACCTCTGAGCTGATGACCTTCTCTTCTTTATAAATGGGTGGGCTGAGGTACTGGCTGAAGAGACTCCAGGTTAATTAAGTTTGACATTAGTTAACAGCAGCAATTACTAGACAGCAATTAATCAGGGAAAGTCTCCAAACAGAAGGAGAATAAATAAATGGGCAGTAACATTCTGATCCATTTACCCCCTTAGATAAGGACACTGCTCAGGTGTCATGCTGAGGTGGAGCTAATCAGTCTTGCTCAGTTTCTCCCTGGAACTTTGGTGACTCTTCACACATCCATCTTCCTTCCCATGGAGACAAGCACACATTTGCCGAGTTGCTAACAACTAATCAGAACACGGTTCCGACAGTAAGTCAGGGTACAAAAACACATTAAAATTCCTCCACACACTTCCCCTCCCCCCAACAACACATTTTTTTAAAAGTTCCTCAATAAGGAAAATACTAATGCAAGTGAAATCACATTTCTATTTACATTGTACTAAGACACATTTCTATATTTTAGTAATATTTTTTCTCTTTATACATCCAGCCATTTTTCACAACAACCAACACCAAGGAATCTCAGCTCTCAGATTCATGTGTAGCAAGTTCACTGGTTTTCTTTTCATATTGGCACATAGGTTTACATATGAATTTAATGCATGCTCTGTGGCATCCATTGGAACCTACAGTGAAGATGATTGACTAATTTAGGACTAAACTCTAGCTTTGCCTCAAGCCCTGAGCATGAGGCAGCATGTGGTTGTGCTGCCCCATGTGGTTGTGCTGCCCCATGAGTAGACTATAGTATCACTCATTCGGTCACAATAGAGTCCCTGGTTTCCTCCTTGCTACAGGGGGAAGTAATCTGTGTTAGTCTTATATCTCCCATGTGCTGGCTCATCTGTGTTGGCTGGCCCTGTGGGAGGGATGAAGCCAACACTCTGAACACTCCCGTCCACTGCACACTCATCTACATAAGATGCACATTCCCCACCCTGCAGAGGGTGCTCCCTCCTCACACACACTGGAGTAGCCCAGGCAGGAGAGTAAAGGGGGATGCCTTCCACCTGCTCCTCCCCTGGGTGAGCATGTAGAGTGAATCCCAACCTCACCTTTAAAGTTTGTACAGACCCATGCCATATCACAAAATGTCAGAGGGTTGAGGAAAAGGAGCAAAGCCTATATAACATGAAAGCCATAATCTCCATGTTTAATTTAGCAAACTTACCCAAGAAGGCTAACTTTTCTCCTGGTAAAATATTATTAATGACATTGGGTGTTTTTCATGCATATATCTACTTTTTCCCCATACAAAAAATCCATGAAATATTAAAACATAAGTGCTGCTATATGATGGGCAACATAGCTTTGATGTGAATCACTACCAAGCATATTGTGTTCAGTCAGATAGGTTAAAATAGCTTTAACCTAATAACCCCTCTTAAATAACTCTACAGAAAATTGCAATTAAATAAATACCACTTGAGAGTTTACGTTTTGCTTAGAGGCCAACGTGTGTGTGGAGAAGAAGTAAGTAAAACTTTAATTATAAAATGAAGGGTGTTTCTAAATATTATCCCAAAGGTACATTTATAAAACCCTGCAAATTAGCTAAAGCCATTACGGAGGGGGGGGAAAGGAAGAAAGAACTTAACTAAAAATAAATGTAGGAAACTAAGCTATGCATATGAAGTGTGGTACATTAAACCTGCTGCACTATGATTCCATTTAGGCTTGGAATGTACTTTCTACCACCAAATAAAAGTAAGCAATGTACACTAGTGGAAAATGTGACAATCAAATGTAGAAAGTCTACGGGTGAAACCCTGGCTTCATTGAAGTCAATGGCAAAATTTCCACTGCTTTCAGTGGGGCCAGGAGTTCACTCTATATGTGCAAAACTCCCATTGACTTTGATGAGTACAGAGTCAAGCCTGTAATCTCTATTTCAGCTTTCATGTTTTTCATTTAGTATGTTTGTGTCATCATTGTCAAAACTGTATATTAATGTTACTGAGCACATAGTAACTTCTTAGACAAAGCACATAAAAAAATAAGTAAGAAAGGATGAGGTCATTCAAATGTTCCCTTTTATGCATTGTGTTCATACAACTAACTGGTAAGATATTTTCAAGATGTTTTATGAGAGTTCTGCCACTAACTGCAACAGAACTACTCTGGATTTACACTGGTATATGTGAAGCAGAGTATGGCCAATAAGCTAAAGGATCTTCAAGAGAAGAAGGCTGGTCCAGTGGTTAGGATGCTTGCCAGAGATGAGGAGTCAATTCCCATCTCTTCCTTAGACTTCTTTCTGACCGTGGACACATCACTTAATCTCTCTGTGTCTCAGTTCCCCATCTGTAAAATGGGGATAAGAGCATTACCCTGCATCCCAGGGGCGTCATGAGGATAAATACATTAAAGACTATGAGGTGCTCAGGTCCTCTGCTAATGGAGGCCATAAAAGTACCTTAGATAGAGTTAAGAAATCAAGTTTTTGTTTCAATCTATACCTCACTGAGAAATTTAGGGTTTAGAGTTGTCTTTAGAACACCCAAGAATGCTGGGAAATTATTTTTATATTTTATTTAAAGTACACTATAACTCAAGTAAAATGAAGATTCCTTTTCTTACCAATGAATAGCAGTGCAAATTGACAATAGGTACAAAAATGTACTATAGTGGCTATTACTTAACTTTCTTTATTTATTGTTACTGATTGTTCACAAAAATCACCTCTCAAATAAATGACTTTAGCAGGGCTGAACTCTAAATCAAAAGTTGCTACAAAGACCTAGAATATAACATGGAATTTTCCAAGCATTTTTTTAGGGCCCGCTTGTCAAGTATTGTCTCTAACAGACTTCAAGCTTAAATATCTTTTATTTATTTCTTGTCAAATAACTACACTCCCAGTAGACTTTACAGGTCAGAAGTATCCAATATATCTTTGCTCAATGTGAAGGTATCTTAAGTGTTGTTTGATCACATTAAGATAGTACTGGAGAAATTTCTTGCATTGTTTCATTGTAATCTGATAAAATAGAGCAATATATTTTACTATAGGTCAGCAGCAGGAAGGGCTGCTGTAGGTCAGGCCTGGGGTGACTGGTACTTTACAAGGATTGGAGACTGCAGGTTATACAGTCCTCCACGTACAATAGGAAGGCAGAGGGAAAAGACAATATGAAGCTAGAGTCAAAGGGATTGTGTTCCTCAATGACCAGTCCATGGGCCAGCACCAGTCCCTGAGATCTCCCTGACACAGTTTAGGAAGGCAGCAAGCCGAGCCCTGGTATCAAAAAGGTTGAGAAACACTGAGCTAGAGGGTTCAGAAAACAGCCTTTTCTTTCTGAAGATCTGGGTTCAAAACTTGCATAGGGTCACAAGTTAAAGTGGATTTTGTTGTTCTTGATGTGGTTCCATAATAGACATCTATCCCATCAAACCAGCACACACACACACAATCCGGCATGACTGCCAGTCTTCACTCAGAAGACACTCAGAGCTGCACTTAAAGGAGTGTTAATACTCAGAACTCTGGAACACTGACATATAAGAATGGAAAAAGTGATGCAATGCTTGCCCTCTGTGTACATATGCTTATGCTAAACAAGGAGATCTCTGCAGGGACATCACTTGCAGGAAATGCTTGGTTGACTTGCTCATCCTTTCGATGATCTAGCCTATCTGCACATGAACTCTGTTTTGAAATATTCTGTTTGCATACATTTACTCAGAGCATACCTAGCAAGAGTGGTTTCATTCCAGGCCTCCTAAAGTACAGGATATATAGTGCAGTGATACTCAGACTGAGGCTTAGAGCCACAAGAAGCTCTTTAATGTATCTTCTGCGACTCTTTGAAGCACAGATATTAAAACACTGTGATTTAATTATTAACCAATCTAAGTTATTAACCAATCAGGATGCTTTTACTATGTTATTAACCAATTGTAGTTGATAAAATAATAATAATTGGTCAGTCATTTTGCTGTGAGACTATATATATATATATATATATAGTAAATCAAACAATGACTTCACACTACCGTGGCTCTTTTGGATAATGGAGATTGCTAATTTGGCTCCTGAACCACTGAGATCTGAGTATCGCTGCTTAACTTTCTTGCAGGGAGCAGGGGCTTTGGGGTAATTTCTCTGTGTGAGCTGAGGGGAAAGGAGTAGATTGCAGGTGTAAAATGCTTCTATTTTCACAAAATATCACCATGCAATTGGCAAAAACTCACAAATCATTAATCTAGAGTTTTGCCCAGCTCTAGTAGCTGGTTCTTGTGCCAACTAGGAGTAAGTGGATATAAAAGGCTTCTCCAGACACAGATTCTGATTTTATTCCATGGATCTTCTCCTTCCCAGAATCTGTTAGTGATTGTGCATCAAGCATCTATTACCCATTTCCCAGAAGCCCTGGGAGAGCCACCTCCCTACCACAACCAGAGTAGCAAAGCTCACTTCCAGTGACCAGGTAGTTTAACTCTTTGAGATCTTTCTTAGACTTACAATTTAGCAAACAGCTTCCAGCGCTCATGCTGCTCCACCGTGCTGGCCTCTCATGTTTTATTGTAATCCCCCAATTGCAAATTAAATTGAAAGATTGTATCAGTTCAGTTCTGCATGGTCTAATCCCTCACAGTTATAGGTGAATTCATTGGAACCACAAATGTTTTCCATGAGTTGCCAGGTTTCCACTGCAGTTTCACAAAGAAAACACAAACATCATTACAGCAAAGCATTATCTCCAGAATTATTTACGCAAGCTCCCCAAGGTCCTTTCCAAGACACGCAGGCCAATCTATGCTTCAAAGACCAAACACGTGGATTCTGAGCTCAGCACTGAAGTGCCACAATAGGCCTGTTGCTTCTTGTAAGAATAATATTGCTGACGAAAGAGAGTTTGTTTAGCCTTTTAAATGGATGTAATGCTTGTTAAAAAGTCAAGTAGAATTGATTGCTGATTTATATATTTTTTTGTCTGGGTGACATTAAGTTATAATTAATGATTATGCCTTAGATGCTTAAGTGCTGATTTATTATGTTGCAACCTTTTATGAATCTTGGGGTAGGAGACATACTTTACATCGAAAAAAACACAAGTTAAAAGAACTTGCAAATGTCATTATTACAGACTTTGCTTAAACATTGCTCTCCTTTTCAATTCCAAGGGAAAATATAGCTAGGAGACCTCGGGCTGAACCTATGGGTATTGCAGAACAGTGCTCATGGTGGGGCAAGAGAGGCAAAGGTGATTATAGACCACCTTTACACTCCCCGTATCCTGGAGCTGGCTGGGGGTCAGTTTGGTCACCAGTTTAAATAAGAGCAGAGTTGGGGCTCCTCTGAGTTTTACCCAGCTGCCACTGTGAATCTGTTTCAGCAGTAGCACTAGGATCATGCCCCAGACCCTTCTGCCAGGTCCCCAACCGGCTGAAAGGGGTTGTGAAGGATGGCTGGGTACCCTGGATCTATGCCACTGGAGGAATCTCCTCACTACATAGGCCAGCATGAAGTCTGTTTTGCATCAGCAGAGCAATGCAAAGCGGACTTAAAGGGGGCAAGCGCTAGCCCCCCCAATATCAAACAATACTTATTTTCAAAAATAACAGGAGTACTTGTGGCACCTTAGAGACTAACAAATTTATTAGAGCATAAGCTTTCGTGGGCTACAACCCACTTCTTCGGATGCATATAGAGTGAACCATGTCAAGGCTGTATCCCTACTTTGAACTTTAGGGTACAAATGTAGGGGCCTGCATGAAAACTGCTAAGCTTATCTACCAGCTTAGCTCTGGTCCCGCTGCCACCATTCTCGATGGATTCCCTCCCTGGGAAGCCTTGAGAAACCTTTCACCAATTCCCTGGTGAATACAGATCCAAACTGCTTGGATCTTAAACAAGGAGAGATTGACCCTTCCCCCCTCCTTCCTTTCACCAACTCCTGGTGAATACAGATCCAAACCCCCTTTGGATCTTAAAACAAGGAGAAATCAATCAGGTTCTTAAAAAGAAGGCTTTTAATTAAAGCAAAAGGTAAAAATCATCTCTGCAAAATCAGTATGGAAAATAACTTTACAGGGTAATCAAACTTAAAGAGCTCAGAGGAATCCCCTCTGTCTTAGGTTCAAAGTATAGCAAACAAGATAAGCACTCTGGTAAAAGGTACATTTACAAGTTGAGAAAACAAAGTAAATCTAAGACGCCTTGCCTGGCTTTTACTTACAATTTTGAAATAAGAGAGACTTGTTTAGAAAGATGGGGAGAACCTGGATTGATGTCTGGTCCCTCTCAGTCCCAAGAGCGAACAACCCCGTTCACTCTATATGCATCCGAAGAAGTGGGTTGTAGCCCACGAAAGCTTATGCTCTAATAAATTTGTTAGTCTCTAAGGTGCCACAAGTACTCCTGTTATTTTTGCGGATACAGACTAACACGGCTGCTACTCTGAAACCTACTTATTTTCATACACACATACACTGGGAGACAACAATGGTACAGCTAAGTGCAAGAATAACATCCCCTTAAACATCAGCTAATGACTGCATTGATAAGGAGAAAAGGAAAACACATTTAGAGTCATAACACCTAAATTTAATGCCAGGATTGTTTACAATTTTTTTAAATATTCATGTATTATTGTAATTGAATATTGATTATTTAATAATTTACTATTATTGCTTTAGGGGTGTTTTTAGTTCTTGTGAAAGATGCTGCACTGACAACCTTGGCAAGTGAAATCCTCAATAGAACTGTTCCGAATTTCAATTTTTTGATTATTTTTCGTTAAAATTGCAAATGTTAATAAAAAACAAAATGCATTTCTTTGCAATCTATCTTCTGAGTTTAAATATTTGAATGCCCTCTTTGTGGAAATTTCAAATATTGGGATTTATTTTTGGCTGAAGTTTTCACAAAATGCTAATCCTGCTTTTTGACCAGCTAGAGAGCAAGTCCAAATATTCCAAACTGTGAAATTTTAACAAAAAATGACTTTTTTGAAAATATTTCCCCCAAAATGTTCCTCTTTTCAGCCAGTTGTAATCCTAAACTTTCTGGGGCAGGGACCATCTTTGTTCTGTGTTTGTACAGTGCTAGTACAATGAGGCCTTGGTCCATGACTGAGGGCTCCCAGGTTCTACCACAATACAAAATATTATGTATTTATTGTTATTATTATAAAGCACAAGTGCAGCATTCACACCACAATACAAGCTTCCCCCTTCTGCCATGCCAATATGCTTCAATCCTGACCTGGAGTGGGAGTCACTTCTGTGCGGCACAATAGTATTTTAGTCTCCATGTGCATTCAGTCATCTACTAGGCTTACCAATAAGAGCTGGTCAAACCATTTTTTTTTTTTTGCAAATAGTTTATTCAGTGGCTTTGGTCCTTTGTTCTGTTCTCAAAATATTTGTGACACAATCATTTTTTTTTAAATTGTAATCATAACTTTTCTACAAATCCTTTTAATGACTCCATGTGGGCTGATGGCTTGCTTGTATTACCCTTGCAGGGTTCACTCTTTCATGATAATCTCTCAGTTTTGTGTACGTGTGAGCAATGTGTGTTTTAAACTGTGTGAATGGCATCTAACCCAGGTCAGGGAAAGAACCAGAAGTGCTGACACACAGCAGCCATTTTGGAGGGCCGTTCTAGGAGGCTGAGGGCTATATGTGTAGGAAGGCAGCATGGTTTATAAGGATTTGAAAGTGTATTATTTTTATATGTGCATGCACGTTATGTTAATACAAATGTTAATTGAGGAGGGATGATGGTTCACTGGTTATGGAGCTCACCTAGCTCTGTAGATACCTAGGTTCACGTCTTAGCTCTACTGCAGGCTTCCTTTGGGCAAGTCACTTAATCCTGGTCTACACAGAGTTATTGTACTGGTACAACTATTTTCATGGATATAATTATAACATTTCAACCCCTAGTATGGACATACCAGTATAAGAGTACTTCTGGCAGTAAGATTACCGCCCTTTCCATACAGGAATACGCAATACCAGTGTAAGAATTTTTATACAGGTATAACTGAGTTCCGCCATGGGTGGTGGGTGAAGCTTCCCCTTGGGGAACCTAGGCCCCTGCCCCACCTCTTCTGGCCGAGGCTCCACCCCTTCCACCTGTGGCCATGCCCATGGTCCCACCCCATTCCACCCCCACTCTGCCTCTTTCTCCTGAGGCCCTGCCCCCACTTGCTCCTTTCTGCCTCCCCTCCCCCCACTGCAGCCCCAAGGCTGGAAAAGCTCTGTGTTCCTGCCATGGCCCCGGTGGCGAGCGAGAGCTCCTCCAGCCCTGGGGCTGTGGCAGGGGGAGATTTTTCCAGGGGCCCCAAATTGGCCAGGCCCCATGTGGTAATCTGCCACTGCCCCCCCCCCCCCCCCCCCCCCGTGGCATGAGGTTTGGGGATGCTTTGCCTCTCCCAGCTTCCATTATGCACCACCCATGGTGTCCACACTAAGCAGGGTTACCTGTATACTAGTATATCTAAAGTGGCACAACTTGTGTGTGTAGACAAAGCCAAAATCTCTATGTTTCGGTTCAGCACCTGTGAAAGGGGAAGGCCCAGGTTTTGTGAGTTGAGTGGGATGGAAATTTAATTTACTGTTCCTGCAAGTTCTAAAAATATTTCCATTCTAAAATGAAATAAAACCAAAACATTTTAAATTATTGTGAAGCACAATTCTTTGGGGGTGGGGGAGAGAGAAACACACACACATATTTTGGATTGATCTAAATGTTTTCATTTGATAAAATCACTATGTTTTGTTCAAATTTTGAATTTTTTTACATTTCAATTCTTTAAAAAATAAGTAGATGCAAAACAAAAAATCAAAATGGTCCTTTTTGAAAATGGCAAAATGGAACATTTTCATCATCTCAAACTGCTATTTTTTTCCATTTTCCCCCAAAAGACATTTCCACAAATCATTTAGCTTACAATGTATCAGTATTTTCTAATAGAAAAATATTCCATTGGAAAATTTCTGACCAGGTCTAGTTGTGAGTATTAAAGACTTTGAGGAGCTCAGACTTGACAGTAATAAAGGAACATATAATACATAAAGTAGGTATAATTTTAAAATATGTGTACTTTAATTGGGAGTGTGAAAATGAGGGGGAAAGGATATTTGAATATTTTGTGTCAGGTCCCTTTGTGTTTGTTTTCCACTAATATTTGTACAGGCTTTTTTCTTTAATCAAAACTTTTCACAGAAAGACAGTGGTCTGAGGAATCATGCAAACATGTATTTTCAGAAACATTTGTGATGGAAACATTCACTCTGCCTTTTTGAAAGCTCACTGTGGGTTTGGGAATCATCCCGGGACAGTCTTTTTGTTCTGTGTGTGTACGGCCCCTAGCACAATGGGATCCTGCTCCTGGACTAGGGCTCCCAGGCGCTATGATAATACAAATAAATCATCATCATCATCACCATCACCATCCGGTCAGACACAGGGTGATATGGCTTAAGTGGCCAATCACAAAGCACATGTTCCAAAAAAGCCCATAATCAGAATAATAGCTGTGATAAATAGCTCATGAGTCAATTCACGGGCTGAAATATATTTGTATAAACCGTTTGTTCAATAATGAACACGTCTGTAAAACACAAAGTCTGTTCACAGATAATTTGCTAACAGCGAAAGAGACTAACTGCATTAAACAACTTGTGCTCTACAAATAATTCACCCCGCTGTAACTGGGACCACCCCACTCATTTCACACAGGCCACTGCACATACATCACAGGGTAGCAACTACCACACTAGTTGGATCTGCACTGGCTCTCTCCCACATAAGCAGTCCCATGAGCTACTCAGTGCCTTTATTCTTCCTATTTGATAAATCTTTTAAACATAAAAGTGGAAACAAAGGAACCCACTTAAAGATGTGTGGAGTGCATGGGGGCGGCGGCGGGAAAGCCTTAACAACTTTTTGAGCCAGACACATGTTAGCACATGGTTCACATTACAGTCCAGTGTATTAAGACTAGACCACCACAACACACAGGTGGAAGTGTGAGTCTGGGAGCCACTAAAGTTTGAACAGAGACTTTTTTCCCAGTGTATCACAATTACAGAAACATCTGTGCTAAAGAACTTTGTGCTGATCTGCTGTGAAAATTTAGTGCTCAAGAGCCCTTCGTATTTCTAATGTCTTGCTTGTTGTTGGGTGATCTTGTATCAGGTATTGTGGGCAATGGTTTCAGAGCCCTGAAATGGTTTCTTTTAAGACCCTGCCAAGTACACCTTTATTTTTTTATTTGTGCTTAGCAATTGAGGGTTCTTTAATGCTGCATGTTTAAACTAATGTATGTGTAAAAGAGCTAGACAATGCATTTTGTCCCCCACCAATTTAATCAGGAAGCAGGGTGATCTCCCTTGGTTGAAGCATCAGAGAGGGCCATAGCTGAAGATGGATAGCATTGGACAGGGTGGGCCCAGGCACTGAGTATTCTCTTTCTAGGGTGCTTGGTTGGCTGGTTCTTGCTCACATGCTTAGGGTCTAACTGATCACCATATGTGGAGTAGGGAAGGAATTTTTTCATCTTCTGCAGCTTGTTGGTGCGGGTCACTTGCCAGGAGTATCTGGGTATATCTCGCTGACTTATTTCCCTGCCACTGCAGGGGCAATGGGCACTGGTGCATCTCGGTCCCTCCTATTCTCTGCCTGTGGCACATAATAGTTTAGTCTCTTGTGGGCTGTAATACATTGATTTAAATGTGGTTGTTGGGTTGAGTGTGCAGGTGCGGGGTGGTGTTGGTGGCCTGTGTTATACAGGAAGTCAGACTAGATGATCTTGTGGTCCCTTCTGGTCTTAATCTCTATGACTTTGTGAGCTTGTTCTAACCATAGTCACCTACCACACAACATCCACTTAAGGACCAGATCCCTAATTGGTATAAATAGGAGGAGCTATACCATCTAAAAAGAATGACTCCCAAGTTATTGGACAAAACATAGTCCTTCCCTGGTCTAGTGCTAAATGAGGGAATGAGCTTAGGACAAAAAGTACATATAAGGGACTTGTAAAAAAAATAATAGGGCTGGCAATGTAAATTGAGATGAGGTGATTTCACTTTTATAGCTGTGAGCATATTTGAAAGTGATAGCATCAGCCAGGAATAGCACAGAACAGCACTGTGCCATGTAGGCCGGTGCCAGTTTCCACACATGTCACTGCCAGTGCACTTCAGCTTTCATCAACAGCAAGTTATTACTCCACTAGAGGAAGTCATGAAGCAAGGAAGAAATTGTACTTCAAAGGGGTGTTCAGCACCACCTGGAGCTACTCCTGGGAAGGTACAATTCATGCACCGTCCCTGCTAAGGGCTGTGCCTCAAGATCTAATCTAGCCCACTATTATTTTTGTTGTCAGTGCAAGATAGTGGGGCTTCAGAATTTGCATTTGGACATCAGGGGCATGGAGTTTTATTTGACTGCCAACAAAAACACTCTTACTGACTTTGATGGCAGTTGGATCAGGGTTAATAGCATAAGCAGGTTCCTTTGAGGCATCTCTTCATCCATAAACTATTAAACTAATTTCCTCCTGTCCTTCCCATTGTGCTACTCTTTTACTGACAAGTGAGGTGTAAAGTCTGCTCTCTACATTAAGAGGCACCACTGTCCTTTCACTGTGCAGATTCTCAGTGCCATCTTGCCACGAGCACAAGCATAGTAAGAGATTTTACCAGTGATGTGAGGAAATCTGAGAGCATATCTGGAGGCAGGCTCAAACCATAAGCTTTATGGTCAAAAGGGGGATTTATTCTACATATTTGCAAGGTACATACAATTACATGGTCAGCCAAAGGCAACCCAGATGTCAATAAAATCATGGGTGCCGAACACAGCAGAAAAAGGCACTTTGTATTTGGAATATTAACAGACAAAATAAAATATGTTATAGCCTAGCTCAAAAGAGTGCCAGCCTGTCCTGGGGAATGGTAGGAATTCTAGGTACATCTCAAATCACAGGCTGCTTCTGTATTAAGCTATGTACCAAACAACAGTGGTCACAGTTTACATCTATTACATAAAAACTAAAAACATTTCTTTAAAACGAGTTGTAGGGTAACGTCTCCCCTGAACATAGAGCCAGCACAAGCTTTATGGAGCACATAAACCCTCACACTAGGGTTTAAATGGGATCCAGGTGGTGCACAGGTGCTGACTCTTGAGGTTTAATTTTACCCAGAATGCACAGCAATCCTATCTAACTCTTTTGCATCTTCTGCGGTCTGTGGGGGGTATAGCCCTTGGCTTGGCTCTTGCATATTTGCACTACACTTTTCACTATACAGCAAAGTCACTCATTGCCTCAGCATGGATTTCGTTAGCTTTGTGATCTATAAACTAAGTAGGAATGTATATGCCATCTATCTCATATTTATGCATGTAAAATCTACTGCATAGGAAGAACAGCAGTCTATTTCCAAAGTTTCATAGCTTGTTCAGAGCAAAGCCAATTTTCACCAGGTCTTGTCTTTTCAATGAAGGATATTTCCAGGCCAAATTATAGGCTAGGTGTAAATGGGCACAACTCCACTGGAAGTTCACCCATTTATCCCAGCAAACAATCGGACCCTTCTGCCTTCCACTCCAGTTGTTCTGGGGAGAGAGCTGTTCAAAGAAAAATAAAGTATTTTTTTATAATGGTAAAAATGTACTCTTTTTTTAAAAATTGATTTTAAGCTGCTCATTCTCAAGAATGGCTGGATCATACTTGCATAAACTTTCCCACAAAATTCACCTTCAGGCAGAAACTGAATGTGTGAACTTTTAGAATGAATGGTGAAAATTTGAGAAAATTATGGGCAATTGAAAGCAGAGAGTTGGAATGGAAACAGTTATGCAACTTTAACTAGAGTTGTCATTTCTCCTCAAGTTATTATCATCATTTATGAGCAGTAAATTACAAAAACTGTAACATTCTGGTTTTAATGTCACTCCACATTTATCCTGCTTGGTTCAATGAATGAAAGTAAATACATAAGAGGCAATGTTTGTGTTTGCAATTTTAGTTAGTCGGCATTTTATATGTCAACTCGAGGATATTTGTCAAAGAGAAAAATTCATTTGACATTCATAGAGTTAATAACATGACACTATTCATTCATACTAGGAAAGTGAACTTTTGTGGGGGGAAATTAGAAAAATTTGCAGGAATACAGTGACGTAAGAAACCACTGAAGCTGTATAGATTGACTGAGGGCTTGTCTACACTACCACGTACTTCAGTATAACTTACGTTACTCAGGGATGTGAATAATGCACACCCCTGAGGAATGTAAGTTACACCAACCTAAGTGCCAGTGTAGACAGTGCTATGTCAGCCAGAGAGCTTCTCCCGCCAACACAGCTACCGCCTCTTGCAGAGGTGGAATAATTAAGTCAATAAGAGAGGTCTGTCCCATCAGCTTAGAGAATCTTCACCAGACGCATTACAGTGGCGCAGCTTCATCGGTGCAGCTGCTCTGCTGTAGTACTTCTAGTGTAGACTCGCCATGAGTGATTGTCAGAGGGTGCATACAAGACTTTGTTCTCATACTATAGGTAGTGCTCTGTGTCTGTCGCAGAAGTCATGGATTCCATGAATTTCCACGACCGCCATGACTTCTTCAGTGACCAGACTTCTGCTCAGGTGGTTCCAGGGACAGCCACACCAGCTGCTCTTCAGGTAGTCCCCGGCAGTGGTCCCAGGTCAGCCGGAGCAGCTGTGATCCGTGACCCCCAGGAAGCAGTCCCCAGGTGGCCGGCTGGATCAGCTGCGGTCCCCAGCAGCTGGTGCCACTGACCCAGAGCCCCCCCAGGCCCGGGTGCCACCCCCAGCAGAAGCCCCCTCACAACCCCACTAAGATTTAGTCACAGGTATTTTAAATATAAGTCATAGACAGGTCACGGGCCATGAATTTTTTTTTTATTGCCCGTGACCTATCCATGACTTTTACTAAAAATTCCCGTGACTAAATCGAGCCTTAACTATAGACCTAATGTTCCATTGCCCTGCATTTGATATAGTCATTTACAACAGTGCAAAGTGACTGCAGAATGGGTGTAAAATCCTGCCATTCTGATACAGAAGTTCAGGACAACAGAGAATGATGACCAAAATATTTGAGAGGGCTGAAAAAAAAACCTGTTTCTATTTAAATGAAAGAGCAGGAAAAGTGAAAGAAAAGAGTTCAATGTACCATACCTTTACCTGAATGGGATTACAGAGATAATTTGATCTACAGCTGCAAGGCTAATAGGCAATCGGTTTTAGGAAAGGGGCCTGTAGGATAACAGGGTCTGATTCTACTCTGAGGGCTTGTCTACATGAACAATTAGTTCGCAGCAAGCTGGGGTGGTGATTCTACCCCACACTAGCCTGCCACAGACTAACTGTCCTCATGGAATCTGCTGGTACACATTGGCACTTTCTTAATGCACTTTAATTAGTCCGGTTTCAAAGAGGACTATATCAAAGCACACTAATGAACTACTTATGCACATCAGCAGGGTCCACAGGGACAGTTAGTCCATGGCAAACTAGGGTGGGGTAGATTCACACCCCATTTTGGCGCAAATGAAATGTTCATGTAGACAAGCCCCTAGTTTCATAGCATCTAAGGCCAGTGTTACTCTACAGACCTATATGGGTATAACTACGTCACTCAGGGGTGTGAAAAATCCACATCCCTGAGCAACGTAGTTATACCGACCTAACCCCCCATGTAGACAGCATTATATTGATGTGCGAGCTTAACTATATCTACACCTACACTACAACTACAATGTGGATTAACTACACCAACGAGAGAAGCTCTCCCATAGGCATAGGAATGTCTTCACTAAAGCGCTACAGTGGCACAGCTTCACCACTGTAGCGCTGTATGTGAAGATAAGCCCTAAGGCAAAAAGGGACCATTAGATCATCTAGCCTGACCTCCTGTATATCACAGGCTAGACAACGGGAGAGACCAAAGTGCCACCAATGCCTGAGGCCTTGCAATGGCAGGGAATTAATTAGGTCAACTATTACAGCAGTGTAAGGCCTTGTCTACACTACACAGTTTTGTCAGCAAAAGGCAGCTTTTGCCGACAAGGCAGTAGAGATATACACATTACAATGTCAAGTATCAGAGGGGTAGCCGTGTTAGTCTGAATCTGTAAAAAGCAACAGAGGGTCCTGTGGCACCTTTAAGACTAACAGAAGTATTGGGAGCATAAGCTTTCGTGGGTAAGAACCTCACTTCTTCAGATGCAAGTAATGGAAATCTCCAGAGGCAGGTATAAATCAGTATGGAGATAACGAGGTTAGTTCAGTCAGGGAGGGTGAGGTGCTCTGCTAGCAGTTGAGGTGTGAACACCAAGGGAGGAGAAACTGCTTCTGTAGTTGGATAGCCATTCACAGTCTTTGTTTAATCCTGATCTGATGGTGTCAAATTTGCAAATGAACTGGAGCTCAGCAGTTTCTCTTTGGAGTCTGGTCCTGAAGTTTTTTTGCTGTAAGATGGCTACCTTTACATCTGCTGTTTTTCTATGTCAGACACATAGAAAAACATAAACTCTTGAGCAATAGTCAACATGGTTTCTGTAAAGGGAAATCGTGTCTTACTAATCTATTAGAGTTCTTTGAAGGGGTCAACAAACATGTGGACAAGGGGGATCCGGTGGACATAGTGTACTTAGATTTCCAGAAAGCCTTTGACAAGGTCCCTCACCAAAGGCTCTTACGTAAATTAAGCTGTCATGGGATAAAAGGGAAGGTCCTTTCATGGATTGAGAACTGGTTAAAGGACAGGGAACAAAGGGTAGGAATTAATGGTAAATTCTCAGAATGGAGAGGGGTAACTAGTGGTGTTCCCCAAGGGTCAGTCCTAGGACCTATCCTATTCAATTTATTCATAAATGATCTGGAGAAAGGGGTAAACAGTGAGGTGGCAAAGTTTGCAGATGATACTAAACTACTCAAGATAGTTAAGACCAAAGCAGATTGTGAAGAACTTCAAAAAGATCTCACAAAACTAAGTGATTGGGCAACAAAATGGCAAATGAAATTTAATGTGGATAAATGTAAAGTAATGCACATTGGAAAAAATAACCCCAACTATACATACAACATGATGGGGGCTAATTTAGCTACAACGAGTCAGGAAAAAGATCTTGGCGTCATCGTGGATAGTTCTCTAAAGATGTCCACGCAGTGTGCAGAGGCGGTCAAAAAAGCAAACAGGATGTTAGGAATCATTAAAAAGGGGATAGAGAATAAGACTGAGAATATATTATTGCCCTTATATAAATCCATGGTTCGCCCACATCTCGAATACTGTGTACAGATGTGGTCTCCTCACCTCAAAAAAGATATTCTAGCACTAGAAAAGGTTCAGAAAAGAGCAACTAAAATGATTAAGGGTTTAGAGAGGGTCCCATATGAGGAAAGATTAAAGAGGCTAGGACTCTTCAGTTTGGAAAAGAGAAGACTAAGGGGGGACATGATAGAGGTATATAAAATCATGAGTGATGTTGAGAAAGTGGATAAGGAAAAGTTATTTACTTATTCCCATAATACAAGAACTAGGGGTCACCAAATGAAATTAATAGGCAGCAGGTTTAAAACAAATAAAAGGAAGTTCTTCTTCACGCAGCGCACAGTCAACTTGTGGAACTCCTTACCTGAGGAGGTTGTGAAGGCTAGGACTATAACAATGTTTAAAAGGGGACTGGATAAATTCATGGTGGCTAAGTCCATAAATGGCTATTAGCCAGGATGGGTAAGAATGGTGTCCCTAGCCTCTGTTCGTCAGAGGATGGAGATGGATGGCAGGAGAGAGATCACTTGATCATTGCCTGTTAGGTTCACTCCCTCTGGGGCACCTGGCATTGGCCACTGTCGGTAGACAGATACTGGGCTAGATGGACCTTTGGTCTGACCCAGTACGGCCTTTCTTATGTTCTTATGTTCTTATGTTCTTATTGTGTGTCCAGGGAGGTTGAAGTGTTCTCCTACAGGTTTTTGTATATTGCCATTCCTGATATCTGACTTGTGTCCATTTATCCTCTTGCGTAGTGACTGTCCAGTTTGGCCAATGTACATAGCAGAGGGGCATTGCTGGCACATGATGGCATATATAACATTGGTGGACGTGCAGGTGAATGAGCCGGTGATGTTGTAGCTGATCTGGTTAGGTCCTGTGATGGTGTTGCTGGTGTAGATATGTGGGCAGAGTTGACATCGAGGTTTGTTGCATGGGTTGGTTCCTGAGTTAGAGTTGTTTTGGTGCGGTGCGTGGTTGCTGGTGAGAATATGCTTAAGGTTGGCGGGTTGTCTGTGGGCGAGGACTGGCCTGCCTCCCAAGGTCTGTGAAAGTGAGGGATCATTGTCCAGGATGGGTTGTAGATCACTGATGATGCGTTGGAGAGGTTTAAGCTGAGGACTGTAGGTGATGGCCAGTGGAGTTCTGTTGGTTTCTTTTTTGGGCCTGTCTTGTAGCAGGAGGCTTCTGGGTACATGTCTGGCTCTGTTGATTTGTTTCTTTATTTCCTTGTGTGGGTATCGTAGTTTTGAGAATGCTTGGTGAAGATCTTGTAAGCGTTGGTCTCTGTCTGAGGGGTTGGAGCAGATGCGATTGTACCTCAGTGCTTGGCTGTAGACGATGGATCGTGTGGTGTGTCCGGGGTGGAAGCTGGAGGCATGAAGGTAGGCGTAGCGGTCGGTGGGTTTTCGGTATAGGGTGGTGTTAACGTGGCCATCGCTTATTTGTACGGTGGTGTCTAGGAAGTGGACCTCCCGTGTAGATTGGTCCAGGCTGAGGTTGATGGTGGGGTGGAAGCTGTTGAAATCATGGTGGAATTCTTCCAGGGTCTCCTTCCCATGGGTCCAGATGATGAAGATGTCATCAATGTAGCGTAGGTAGAGAAGGGGCGTGAGTGGACGAGAGCTGAGGAAGCGTTGTTCCAGGTCAGCCATAAAAATGTTGGCATATTGTGGGGCCATGCGGGTGCCCATAGCAGTGCCACTGGTCTGGAGGTATATATTGTCACCAAATTTGAAATAATTGTGCGTGAGGATAAAGTCACAGAGCTCAGCAATAAGTTGTGCTGTGTCATCATCAGGGATACTGTTCCTGACAGCTTGTATTCCATCTGTGTGTGGGATGTTTGTGTAGAGAGCCTCTACATCCATGGTGGCTAGGATGGTGTTTTCTGGGAGGTCACCAATGCACTGTAGTTTTCTCAGGAAATCTGTGGTGTCACGGAGATAGCTGGGAGTGCTGGTGGCGTAGGGTCTGAGTAGGGAGTCCACATATCCAGACAGTCCTTCAGTGAGAGTGCCGATGCCCGAGATGATGGGGCGTCCAGGATTTCCAGGTTTGTGGATCTTGGGTAGTAGATAGAATAACCCCGGTCGGGGCTCTAAGGGTATGTTGATTTGTTCCTGTGTTAGTGTAGGGAGTGTCCTGAGTAGATGGTGCAGTTTCTTAGTGTATTCCTCAGTGGGATCTGAGGAAAGTGGCCTGTAGAATTTGGTATTGGAGAGTTGTCTGGCAGCCTCCTTCTGGTAGTCAGACCTGTTCATGATGACAACAGCACCTCCTTTATCAGCCTCCTTGATGATAATGTCAGGGTGGTTTCTGAGGCTGTGGATGGCATTGCGTTCTGCACGACTTAGGTTATGAGGCAAGCGATGTTGTTTTTCCACAATTTCTGCCTGTGCACGTCGGCGGAAGCATTCTATGTATAGGTCCAGACTGTCATTTCGACCCTCAGGCGGAGTCCATGTGGAGTTCTTCTTCCTGTGTTGTTGGTGGGAGGGTATCTGTGTATCAGTGCGGTGTTCAGTGTTATCTTGAAAGTATTCTTTGAGTCGGAGGTGGCGAAAGTAGGCTTCCAGATCACCGCAGAACTGTATCATGTTCGTGGGTGTGCTGGGGCAAAAAGAGAGTCCCCGAGATAGGACAGACTCTTCTGCTGGGTTGAGTGTGTAGCTGGATAAATTGACGATATTGCTGGGTGAGTTAGGGGTACCCCTGTTGTGGCCCCATGTGGCAGGTAGGATTTTAGACAGCTTACGGTCCTTTTTCCTTTGTAGAGAGGTGAAGTGTGTAATGTAGATCTCCTGTCTTATTTTAGTAAAGTCCATTTGTGTGGAGGGTGGGTTATTTATGAAAGTCTCCAGGTTGGAGAGCTCTTTCTTGATGTTTTTCTGTTTGCTGTATAGGATGCTGATCAGGTGGTTCCTCAGTTTCTTTGATAGTGTATGGCATAATCTCTCACTGTGGTCTGTGCAGTATGTAGATAGCAATGGATTTTTCACCTTCAGTCCATTTGGTATGATGTCCATCCGTTTGCATTTGGAAAGGAAGATGATATCTGTCTGTATTTGTGCAAGTTTCTTCATGAGGTTGATAGATTTCCATTCCATACGGCTAAATGCAGTGCCTTGCATGGTGTCAAGTATCAGAGGGGTAGCCGTGTTAGTCTGAATCTGTAAAAAGCAACAGAGGGTCCTGTGGCACCTTTAAGACTAACAGAAGTATTGGGAGCATAAGCTTTCGTGGGTAAGAACCTCACTTCTTCAGATGCAAGTAATGGAAATCTCCAGAGGCAGGTAAAAATCAATGTTATATATGATAAATCCACCAATGTTATATATGCCATCATGTGCCAGCAATGCCCCTCTGCTATGTACATTGGCCAAACTGGACAGTCACTACGCAAGAGGATAAATGGACACAAGTCAGATATCAGGAATGGCAATATACAAAAACCTGTAGGAGAACACTTCAACCTCCCTGGACACACAATAGCAGATGTAAAGGTAGCCATCTTACAGCAAAAAAACTTCAGGACCAGACTCCAAAGAGAAACTGCTGAGCTCCAGTTCATTTGCAAATTTGACACCATCAGATCAGGATTAAACAAAGACTGTGAATGGCTATCCAACTACAGAAGCAGTTTCTCCTCCCTTGGTGTTCACACCTCAACTGCTAGCAGAGCACCTCACCCTCCCTGACTGAACTAACCTCGTTATCTCCATACTGATTTATACCTGCCTCTGGAGATTTCCATTACTTGCATCTGAAGAAGTGAGGTTCTTACCCACGAAAGCTTATGCTCCCAATACTTCTGTTAGTCTTAAAGGTGCCACAGGACCCTCTGTTGCTTTTTACACATTACAATGCTACTTTTGTCAGCAAAACTCTCCTGCTTTACTGACAAAATAAAACCACCTTGATGAAAGGCATAACGCTTTCTGTGGCAAAGTTAAATCGACAAAGTGTCAGTGTAGATGCTGCCATATTGTTGCCATAACTGGCCTCCCCCAGTATCCCACAATGCCCACCGTGACCTCTCTGCTCACCGTTTTGAGCTCGGCTGCCCTGCAGGCATGCACCCCTCCCCTTTCAAAGCTCTGAGAAGTTCTGACAGCTGAGCGTGCTGCTCTGCTCCAGCAGCAAAGAGCAAATCATTAATGTGGAATCCTGCTCTCTCCTGCACTAGGAACACAGTGGCAGACAGGCTGCTGCTGTGGTGGGTGGGAGGGACGGCGGAGGGACTGCTGTGCTGTGCAGATCCAGGGAGGGAGGCAGGGGCTGATGTGATACACACTCCCCCAATGCATACTCTGTCTCTGTCTTTCACACACACACACACACACTCCCTGTCACACATTCTATCCCCACCCACACACACACACTTCAGTTGAAAAGCGGCTGGCAATCTAGTAGGATGCCCATGGAATGAGGGGCTTGAGAAACCTGCATCATGTGACACTGTACCTGCCCCATGAGGCATTGCAAACCCTTCCCAAAGCACCATTCAGCCAGTTGCACAGAGGGATAGCTACCCACAGTGCACTGCTCTCTGTGTCGATGCAAGAGCTGCTAGTGTGGATGTGCTCTGCTGACACAAGGAGCATAGTGTGGACAAGCAACAGCAGTTTAATTAAAGCAGTGGCTGTATGTCGGCATAACTTTTGTTGACAAAACTCTGTAGTGTAGACAAAGCCTAAGTATAAGCACTGAGTTACAGCAGTGTGTCAGGAGTTAATGGAGTTACACTTGTGTAAGGCTCCAGTCCTGCTCAGATATTCCTACTGGTGGACTCAGGTGGAGTCCCAAGGACTCACCCATGTAGACTTCATTGCAGGATCAGAGCCAGAGGCACATCTACATGCAGGACAAAACCTGCAGCACCGAGTCTCAGAGCGTAGATCAATTGACTGGAGCTTTCAGGACGGTCGGACTAAAAATAGCAGTGTAGGCATCTGAAGCCGGGGCCGTGAGACCCACCTCCTTGTGAGGTTTCAGATCCCGGCCTCCAACCCAAGCCTGAATGTCTGCCCTGTAATTTTTTAACCCAACTGACTCAGCCCCACGAACCTGAGTCCGCTGCCCTGGGCCAGCCGCTGCCCTGCCATGGGTTTTTATTCCAGTGTAGATGTGCCCCAAGTGAGAGCTGAATCGGGCCCACCGTCTCTAGAAATGTTCTAGGGAAGAATGGACATTGTTATTTCAAACAAGTTCCAAACATTTACTAGGAGTTGCTGATCCTTTGATGGGGGAGAGCTGGGAGGGAGGAATTGGCACAGACAAAAAACAAGATCATGAAACTAGTGGGAATTTTAGTCTTCATGCGTTTGTTCTTTAGCTAAATGGTGACACTGATGGCAAAGTTGTACGGATTTCAATAGAAGATCAAGTCACACCAAGGGTTGCTTGTGTTCTTGCTGTCCAAAATCCTCAGCAAACAGTCAGCAGATTTATGTTGTAGTAAAAACAATCTGGAGTAAAATGTCTTTAATTATATATATAGTCCATTCATCTGACTACAAAGTGAATTGCAATAAATTCAGTACTGAGAAACAAAATGACTTAGTGGTGTTTTAAGTAGTCTCTGCGTTCTCACTGCCTTCTTACCCCTGCTCCCACACACACACATACACACGCTGTTACATACTCTCCACCATGCTG
Organism: Emys orbicularis; assembly: GCF_028017835.1. Lineage (NCBI taxonomy): Eukaryota > Metazoa > Chordata > Testudines > Emydidae > Emys > Emys orbicularis. The sequence goes on along the minus strand of NC_088685.1, from coordinate 25,175,787 downwards.
CTTAAAGCAAACACTGGGTATGATGGACAAACACTGCAAGCACAGATGTGTCCATTATAACCAGCATGAGCTATGCTCCTTTTTTTCAACAGATTTTGCTCATGAGGGGTGCTGTCACTTCTGAAAGTCCAAGCTGAGAGAAAGCAGTAGGGTGTGAGAACAAAAGAAAGAGATGTTGTGATTAGGGCAGGGCTAATGGTTCATTAACAATACCTAAGACACTAGCTCTGCAGTTTAGAAGTTAAGGATTTATTTCAGAATTACCTTTGGCTTCCCTCCCCCTTCCCCCATTACTTTTCTTCCATCTTTTGAAAAGGACATCAGCTTCCTGTCTTGGCTTTTTGTCTGATGGCTCCCATAATATGGGGCAAATGAAAACAGACTCTTGAAAACCCTTTCATCTGACTCTGAAGTGAGTGTGAGTCACAGGAGGAGACATGGGTGGGAGAGGCAAGCATCCCTCACTTTAAGGACAGCAAAGTTCTAGATTAGAGGAGATGTTAGCTTTGGTAGCCAGTCCCAGCCAATTTTATTGAAACTGAGAGTTTTCCCCAGTAGCATTTAAACCCTAGGATTTTTGGTTGTCATGGGGTTTCCCATCTATGATGCCTATTCCCATTGCAACATGGTATGTGCTTCACAAAGCAGCACATCCAGCAGCTGCCTCTCTTCTGCTTCCTTAGCTCCAGTGATGAGCTCCCAAAATCCTAATAACCGGTTCCCTACTGGGTCCTCGGTGGCACTTCGGTGGTGGGGTGGGGGGCCTTCACTCACTCCGGGTTTTCGGCAGCGGGTCCTTCACCCGGAGCGAGTGAAGACCCCACCACCACCACTGAAGTGCCGCTGAAGACCCGGTAGGGAACCGCGCGATGAGTACAAGCCCCACGTGCCTGTCTCCCCCCCCCCCCCCCATTTGACCCCAACCCACTTCCTGCCCCCGACTGCCCCCCTCAGAACCCGGAACCCATCAACCCCCTGCTCCTTGTCCCCTGACCACCCCCTCCTGAGACCCCCCCCACCCTAACTGCCCCCCAAGACCCCACCCCCTACCCAACTCGCCCCGCTCCCTGTCCCCTGACTGCTCCGACCCCATCCACCACCACCCCGACAGACCCCCCCCAGAACTCCCACGCCTACCCAACCCCCCCCGTTCCCCGTCCCCGACCGCCCCCCCAGAACCTCCACCCCCTCCAACCGCTCCCTGCCCCTTATCCAACCTCTCCTCCCAGCCCCGGCCCCCTTACCATGCTGCTCAAAGCGGCAGGAGCTGCAGAGCTGCCCAGAGCGCTGGCGCCGGCAGCGCAGCACGCTGGGGCCATGCAAGGGCGGGGAAGCGGGGGAGGGGCCGGGGGAGCCTTCCCAGCTGGGACCTCAGGCGGGCCGGACAGGACGGTCCCGCGGGCCGGAGTTTGCCCATCTGCCGGCCCCTTTAACAACCGGTTCTACACCAGCTTCTAAATTTAACAACCGGAACCGGCTCCAGCTCACCACTGCTTAGCTCCCTGGATGCCCCAGTGCCTCTTAGCTGAACCGTATGGTAATGGACATCATGTCTGCTCACAGGTACAGCTGAGACATGTGAGCAGCAGCAGCTCCCAGCCCTGAACTCATGTCCAGGCTCTGGTGGGACTGGAATGAGGAGACCAGGAAATAGGCAGGAGTATATAGGGGAGGACTGAGGAGATTTGCAAAGAGGAAAGGGGAAAAGGAAATGAAAAACAAACTGCAGGAGTTGGATAGAGAATGCTGAAAGAAGGTGTAAGGTAAGGACCAATGGAGGACACTTATTGGGGGGGGAGCAGGAGAAAATAGCAGGGGCAGACTCAACAGCAGGTGGTCAGGCATGGAAGAAAGACAGAAATATGTCCAGGTTCACATCACGTGTCCTTGGAGACTAAAGCTGAGAAACCATGAGTGATTACAATGAGTCCTGGCATTCTAGAAGATTTGCCCATGAATGGTTTCCATTGACAGAGGGGGTTTTTGACTATAAAATCAGTGAAGAAGAAAATGGAAGCTACGATAACAACACTTTGCATATCTGCAGTACCGTCCATCCAAGACTCAAAGTGCTATACACATATTTATCAATTAGGTCTTACAACACCTCTGTGAAATAAACTACTGTCACTCTTGCCATCTCATACATTGGAAAGAGGGAGCCTGAGAAGTTAAATGACTCAGCCAGGAAAGGCTAGCAAGGTATAAACAGATTCTATATCTCCTGACTCCCAGTCCAGTGCTTACACCGCCAGCATCTCTTTCCACTCCTTTAGGAACTGCTTTGTCCGTGACGCAGGCTAGCTTAGGTGGCTCCCTCCTCAGCGCGCTGGCATCAGTGAATCCCTTTTTTAAGTGCTTAACTCTCCCAATGCACCTGAAAATCCTAGTAGGTGGCAGGGCACCAAAAAGCCCCCTTGAGGATCTAGCGTTTTAGCTCTCTGCTTCAGTTTCCTCATCGGTAACACTGAGACAATAGTATTTATCTGCCTCACAGGTGAAATGCATGATTTAATAAATAAATGATAAAAAATGTTTTGAAATTGGCTAGATGCCACATATGTTGTTTTCACTATAAGGTATTATTTAGGGTTATGCATTACTAGCCCCTCAAGGAGAGGTTTGGTCCCACCTGAGCTGGAGTTTTGGCCTAGTTATGTTATCAGCACCTAGGCCTAGTCACAATGAAGACTCGTCTAAATGTAGAGCCAGACTGTGGCCACCCCCTTCATAAGTGCGCAATGGGGAAGGGCATGAGGAGCCCTCCTCACCTTGTGCTTCCGAGGCAGGACCATCCATAATCATGGTCCCTGCTCCTGAGTGCAGGGGCCATTCTGTGCAAACATCCCCACCCCACAAGTTGCTCCAAATGAGTCAGGGAGGAGGCAAGGCCAACTCCCCATCTCCTGCCACATCACAGAGGGGTTAGCAGCAGGTCACTCCCACTGCATGCTGGGGAATTCCAGAAGGCATAGTGCTCCACTGAAGTGCTGCTCTTCAGTTCCGCAAACACAGCATGATGGTTGATACCACATTAGAGCACTTAGGATATGTCTACAATGCAATAAAACACCCACAGCTGGCCTGTGTCGGCTAACTCAGGCTCGCGGGCCTTGGGCTGTGGGGCTATGAAATTGCAGTCTAGATGTTCGAGCTCAGGCTGGAGCCTGGGGCATGGGACCCCACAAGAAGGGAAGGTCCCAGAGCCCTGGCTCCAGCCCATGCCTGAATGTCTACATTGCAATTCCATAGCCCCACAGCCCAAGGCCCACAAGCCCAAGTCAGCTGACACAGCCCAGCCACCGGAGTTTTACTGCAGTGTAGACATCCCCTTAGGGTGAAATTCACCACTGTTCAGAAAGTCTGCACAAGACCCATGCCCCACTGTTTTCGCCCCTCAGGTCTTAGTGGGATGTAAATAGTGCACAGACTTTGTGCACAGGAATGAATTTCACCCTTAAATGTTTATTTTCACTTGGCATACTGGGTAGATAGTGCTGAACAAAACTGGGAAGAGTATAATCCATTCGTGACGACCAAACTTTAGTTTATTAAACCTGTTTTATCTTCCTAGGAACTAAATGACCTTCCTGTACTAGTTTTATGATTAGAGATTAATATGCTGCTGGGATCATTGCCCAGTCATTTCTGCCAACACAGGAGCCATTCCAGGAGACATGTTCCTCTGACTCCCTGGTATGATTTCAATATATTTCAATTTTCCATTTGTAGGTTATAATTTTTCCAGTCCACGGCTATCTGGTAACATACTGGGCCTACTGGAAAGTAGTATCTGCAGCAGTTCCTGCTGCAATAGCAGCATCAAAATGTCTCCTTTGAACCTTAATGCATAAATAAAGCATCCCCTGTTGCAGCGAGGTATGTGGTAGTTGATGAATCTACTTTTCGCATCATTCAAGGGAAGGTTTTTAGCACTAAAGTAGACTTACTAGAGAAAATGTCTATGGCAAAATTTTGCACAGTGCAATATATGGCATCACAAAACTAAACATCACAAGTGGGGCAGTACCCATTAGTCTATGATTCTGCAAGGTTCTCCATTCAGGCAGACATCTGTGTCTGTATGGAACTCCGATAAGTTCACTGGGGCTCCTCAAAGGTGCAGGATTCTGTTAGCATGCATGCAGAACCTTGCAAGTTTAGGGCCTTAGTGTCATTTGACCAATCTTTTCCTTTGTAGTTACTCTTTCCTCACAAACTAATCCCTGCAGGAACAGTAGTAGTAATAATTAATTGTTTATATAGACCCTTCAGTCTAGAGCAGGGTTCGGCAACCTTTGGCACGTGGCCCGTCAGGGAAATCCGCTCGCAGGCCGGAACAGTTTGTTTATCTGCAGCATCCGCAGGTTCGGCCGATTGCACCTCCCATTGGCCGTGATTTGCCATTCCAGGCCAATGGGGGCTGCGGGAAGTGGCGGCCAGCACATCCCTCGGCCCATGCCGCTTCCTGCAGCCCCCGTTTGCCTGGAATGGTGAACTGCGGCCAGTGGGAGCTGTGATCAGCGGAACCCGCGGACGCTGCAGGTAAACAAACCGGCCCGGCCCGCCAGCAGATTTCCCTGATGGGCCGCGTGCCAAAGGTTTCCAATCCCTGGTCTAGAGGATCCCAAAGTGCTGTACAAACTAGAGTATCAGTCCTGCAAACACTTACTCACATGCTTCACTTTAAACCTGTGAGTAGCTTCACTGATTTCAATGGACTGTTCACATGAACAAGGTTAAACGTGTACCTTCATTTTGGGTGCTACTGTGAAATACATAAATAGGTGTAAAAACAGACCTACTTTCTAGTAACCGTATCTGATTTTCTTTTGTGGATCCACAGTCCTAAATGCTATACATATAAAGCTGAATTTTTCCAATATGTATTGAATGTAGATACTCCAGGATGCCCATAAAAACACTGAAAAATGTGAGTTGATTACATAAGCAGCATTTTAATGAACAAGGTCTATAGGTTTTACAATATTTCTCTCTCTAGAATCTTGTAAAATACATGGAAGTCTTAATTATAGCTCAAGTTATCTGAACTATTTTGGCCTTTGATTTTTATAATACAATCTGTAATTCCTGTTGGCGTAATAAACCAATAAGTTTCGTATTTCTTATAAATGAGTGAAATTTATAAGTATATCAAAATACCTCCTGGTTCCTGTTAATGTTTAGGAAACATTTTTGAAATGTTTCAGGTCTCAGGGCGAAAGAATTGCCTCACTTAGTGCTTCTGTTGGTCTAGTGTCATAAAACAATCAACAGTCCAGTTCTCCAAACTGTTCCAGTAAGACTGACAGGAAGATCATATTTTCAGATTGAATAGCTATAAAGGGAACTGAGGGTAGCAAGACCAGAATTTCTTCAGGTTATGGCCTCTGATCTACTGTGGTAAGGCATTCCAGAGCAGGGCGTCTCTGCTAAGAATCATCTGCCCTCGGCACCTGACAGCCTGGGCCAGTTGTTCTGTAGCATCTTTGTGGAACGTAAGTTGTTTTGGGGTGTGTGGAGGGATAGGTGGCCTTTGAGATAGCCCACTGAAGGCCTTGCACATGAAGGCTAGAGACTTCTCTCTTTGAAAAGGGACAGGCTGCTAATGGAATTCATAAAGTACTGCTGTGCTGTCATGTGCTCAGGCCTGCCTGTGGTCATTATATGTTGTTTCATGCTGCTGCTTGTGTGTAGCTTTGGGGTGATGGTCATATCACATGTAAAAGTGAGTTGCATTAGTCTAACCTAGAGGTGATCAATACATGGATCACAGTAAATAAGTGCCCAGAGCCCATCTCCCAGCCAGCTGATGATGGTAAAAATTCGTGTTTTGCCATTAATGCAATGTGTGTCTCCAGTAGCATGACCAGATGTCCTGATTTTATAGGGACAGTCATGATTTTGGGGTCTTTTTCCCCCCCATCCCCTGTCCCAATTTTTCACATTTGCTGTCTGGTCACCCTAATCTCCAGCAATACATCTTGCAAAATTCTGAAGCTGTTCTTTGTGAATAAACAACCAAAGGAAAACAAACCCATGGTGGGAAGGATGGTAGAAGGCATCAAGTCTCATTCACTAATATTTTTCTAAATAACTGAAATGAAGAATCATCTGATTCTACTTTTAAAATGAATATATAGAGAAATGGTAACCAAAAGTTAAAGCATGTTGTAGAACAGTCTGGTATTGTTATTACAACAGAAAAACGGTAAAATATTCCTGTCATAATACTAAACATCATATAAAGGAGTTACAGATGCTATATTTGGGTAGATTAGCCAAAGCATGGCATAAACTATATTTTCTCACAACTCTATCCCTGAGGCAAAATAAAATGGTCTATGGTATTCCTGCCTCCCCTCACTCATTCCTGAACAAAAACAGTTTTTAAATGTGATGTATATAAAGTGTTATATTTTCTAAACTATGTTGGCTTTTGGCTAGGTATGTGTTTTCTATTGACGTTCACATCATAATCTGAGACGTGTTAATTTAGGATAGGCGTCTACTGTAGGCAGCTGTTCAGTAGGACATACATATGTATCAATTCAAGGGCTTTTCATTCCCTGTAAGCCCGTGGATACTGGCTATTCAGAACTAAAGTTGGTCAGTTTAGGGAAGCCTTTTTTCATTTCTGTTTCTACAGGTCCAAACCACAATCATCCGCAAGGGGATTAGGGCATATATTAATGAGCTCTTGTGCCCCTGTGGATTTCTCCTTCTAATTTGGCAGAATTTTACATACCCCCTCCATGACCCCAGAAGTGATATTTTCTTCCATCTGGTATGGTTGTTATATGTTAGTACACTGGATCGAATATAAAACATAAGAACACTCGCTAATGCAAGACCTAATGAAGGTTTTGCTTTTTTGCTTAAAGAAACACTCTACTCATTTAGTCCAATCCAGAAATCTGACATTGTTTATGTTGTGCATACATACTTTTCTTGTTTTCAAAGCTGGGGGCTCTAAGTTATGCAAATAAATCCATACTTGGACACCTAAATACGTGGCCTGATTTTTCAGAGATCTTGAGTGTAAGAAAAGTGTGACACAAAAGAGTGCTGGTAAAAGACAGAACTTTATTTCCTGACCTCAGTCACCTGACATGAGCCAGAGGCCAAAGGCTGATAGCTTTGTCACATGACAGGAGTCAGTATCCACTATCTGTGTAGCCACTGACCCACTGAGCAGAGCATGGTCAGCACTTCGGAAAAAGCAGCTGATTTATCAAGGCCTTCATTTTGGACAGTCGTTTCAATTCAAAATGGCTGCTTATAGAGGGAATCACATACACACTGGATGAAATTCTCAGCTAGTGCAGTTACCCAGGTGGAATTCCCATTAAAGGCAATGGAAGCTGAGTATACTTTGGAGGGCAGAATTTGACCTAATGTGCTCTCTTGCTGAGAATTTACATTTGTTTTTTCTTATTTTCACTTTCTCCTTAATCTGAAAGAAAAGTCATTCAAACTAAAAGTGCACGTTTGTTCTTGTGAGAATTAAAAACCCAACAATGGGTTATGCCCACTAAAGTAATTAGGAAGCCCTGCTAGACTGAAAAGCAAAAAGTAGGCTCCTGAAAGATGCAAAAACATTTAAATGGATATGGTAATATGTATGGGTTAAATATTGAACATATCTGGCAGGAATGTATGTCAGGAATCCCTGTCCAGAACCAGAGCCTCACACACAAAGGGCAGAGTCTAGTATACATTTCCCTATTTCTGTTGCAGGCAATATAAAGTTTTTTGGATGCATCTGCACCACCGTCATTCTCCATTCATCACTACACTCATCTCATTTGAGTTTATTTCACTTGCCTTTGTGATACCCACCTTATTCATCTTGCTATTGTATAATAATAAAACTTATTGCTGAGTACTAAATCATGTTACTACATGTGGTATGCATCTGTAGCATGTTGACAATGCAATTGACGCTCATGCAGGAGAGATGCAAAATCTCTTTCGTCCCTCTTTAAAATAGGTTTCATTTCAGAAATTCTGAGGCAAAGCAACAAACCTCTATGAACACTGAACATGGCATTTCAAAGAGAATTCATTCCACTGCATTTTTTCTTAGGCCAGCCATTGGAAAGAGAATACGAGAGAATCAATTCTCCCTTGGTCAGTTCCAGGTCCATACATATTTTTTACCCAGTCCCTTTCAGACAAAACTTTTATTACATTTCAAAACTCCCATTGGGTAAGAACTCAGTAAAAACTCTATGTGTGAGCTAGCCTTGGTTTTTGGGAGGTTCCCTATTTCCCTGTAAATGTACAGGGAATGACAGTTGTTCCATATTTATTTTTCATTCTGCTCCACTATCTCCCTTTCCTATTCATCACTGGAATTCTCTACTCTACTCCTTTTGCCACAGTCTCCTCTAGTCAGAAACCAGCAGAGAAACACTTATGTTTTATCTGACCATAGTTTAGTGGATTCAAAATTTGGCAAAATGAGTTCACCTCTTCCCCAAGCACCCCTGTTTACTTGGGCCATGCACCAAGACATTGTGGGCCTAGACCTAAACAAAAATAATTTGATGCATATGTTCTTAATGCCCATAGAGTATAATGCTAAACAGCAGTGATAAAACTCTGAAAAGAGCCTTAGTGTAGATGAGAATCAGGCACCACACCAGTGATGGAACTTGCACTTGCTTTGTATGTGCACATTCAACTACACAAGGTGCAAGGCACAGGAGAAACAGGCCCATTTTCTGCAGGACTAGAACCATTTTCTTATGTTGCTACAGTATGCAGTGTTGCATCATAAATATTTTTCCTGGTCAGATATTGTGATGCATGTATTAAAAGGTATTTGTAATTTATTGATCATGCACGGAGATGAAAATGGCATCATGAGAGAAATTCAAAACAGGCTAAGGGAGTTTGGAACTAGTCCTGGAGGGGAAAAAAAATACAGCTTACCAGAAGCAGGCAACTGATCATTCACATTCGCCATCTGCAGTGGATAACTTACAGAGCTAACTGCTTGGCTGCCAGTGATACCTGCAGCTGTAGAGCTGTCACCTTAGTATAACCAGATGTAACCTCTATAACTGTGAGGGAAGGCTATACAAAGACTTTTTACAAACAAAAATAGGGGCGAGTTGAGGGAGAATTCTTTGCTACCAGCTCCAATTCAGTACCAAGACACATGTACACACACATATGCTTTGAAATACAACCAGCTAATGGGAGAGTTTCTAGTATGCACCACACTGGAACTGTATTCAATGTCAAAAGGAATTCCAGATATGGAGCACATGCCCAGAATCAGCACGAAGTATTGGCATTACTTAACACTGATCTACTGCAGCAATTTAAAGTAATTTTGAAGGCCCTTTTTTGAGGGTCCAATTTACACTAAGGGACCTTTATACCATTCTAACCGTGTAAAAGGTCCTTAATATGGGTGTAATTTACGACCACATTGAGGTCGCTTTATGCTGCCTTCGCAGACATGAGAATTCAGGCCATTGGGGATTCCACGTATAAAGCACTCACAGTATTGGGGGCATCATTATTTCTTTTCTGATAGCACTTAAGGGCCCCAAATAGGAATTAGGGCCTCATTGGACCAGGCACCGTACAAGTAAGTGTGTAAAAACATTAGAGCTTAATTAAAAATGACATCCTGGCTCACACTCCAGCTAAGGGGCCGTAGAGCTGCCCTAAAGGCATCATGTGAGCATGAGGACCAGGAAGAGAAAGTGACTCAAAAAAAGTGGAATAAAAGTGAAATTGACCAATCTAATCTAGTTTCATTGTCCACGCTGAAGAGTAACACACACCGGCTATTCTAATCTCAGAAGTTGTTAGTATCAGAGGTAAAGATTCTATTCAAATTAATTGACTTTTAGCTAGTTTTTTTTTATTCATTCGTTTTATGCATTTCTCCTATCTATGTCTCCGTTTCCTCTGCCGTCCCATGTCTGGTCTATTTAAATTACAATCTCTTCAGGGCAGGACCTGGCTCTGACTTTGTTTCTGTTCAAGGCCTAGCACAATGGGGCCTAATTTCAGTGGGGCCCTGTACTTGCTACTGTAATACAAATAACGGATGATTTAACTCTGAATTCATTTGCAAATCCACAGTAAAATCCTTTTCACCCCAACCTACCCCCAAAAACAAAATCAAGAACCGTGGGGCTTTCTGAAAGAGGAAGGATGGCCCAGTCATTACGGCACTAGCCTACGTCGGGTGACCAGATAGCAAGTGTGAAAAATCAGGACAGGGTGAGGGGTAACAGGTGCCTATATAAGACAAAGCCCCAAATATCGGGAGTGTCCCTAAAATATCAGGACAGCTGGTCACTCTACCTGAGAGTGAGTCCCTGTTCTGCTACAGACTTCCTGTGTGACCTCGGGGGAGTGACAGTCTCTGTGCATAGCTCTCCATCTGTGAAAAGCTAGCTAACTTTACTTCCTGCCTCACATGGCGGTTGTGCCGCTAAACACATGAAAGATGGGGTGAGTGCTCAGATATCATGGTAAAGCTGGCCATACAAATATCTACACTAAATTGTGACATGCTTCATTCAGAAAGCTCAACTTCATGTGAACAATTACAATAATAAATCTTCCCTGACTCTTTTATTTTCTAAGCAAGGAACAGTTAATTTAATCTGTGTCAAAATTGCAGACAAAGAGCCTGATTTTGATGTCGCTTCCACCAATGTGAATCAAGAGTAGCTTCACTGAAGACATCAGAGTTACACGAATGTAGAAACAGTGTAAGTGAGATGTGAATAAGTCTCAAAATTTCAGTCCCATTCATTTTCCCCCTGTTCTTAGTAAGCTGTACAGAGACAGTGAAATGATCTTTGGCTGCTAACCAAGATGGAGAATACTGAAAAGATCAAAGGAGTACCAGCACATTGCTGTACTTCACAGAATATTGTGTATTTGGCACAGAGACACCTCTGATAAGCATTGAAAATATCTTTTTAATGGATGTTTTATTCTCTTGACAAACTGTTTGAGATTTGAAAGTGACACAAAACTAATTTATCCCAGTGGGTAAAAATGTGCTCACCAGATAGAAAAATAGCATTAATTTTACTCCTCTGTGTTATACTCTCAAGACTAATCTTGGGATCCTCCTTGGATGTTATACAAAAACAAAAAGTAATTGACTTAGAGGGAGGGAGGAAAGGAATGAGCATGCAGATGTTTTACTATTAGGCAGCTGCTTTTTCAGGCTAGTTCACTTTTTTCATCTCAAAACTGCGTTTTTGGTTTCTATTAAGTATGCCACCTCATAACTTGTTTAAAATGTTAACAAATTTTCTGTTTAATAACACACTCTGATCCATCATACTAATGATTTTAATGTAAAAAATCATCAAACACATTGTACACAGTATGTTCATAGTATCATGATAATGATCTTGTATTTATATGGCGCCTTTCAACCAGAAAAATCCCAGAGCAGATTTTTAAACTATAGGCTACTAACAGATTTATAAACTATGTTGAAGGGCAAATTTAACTATGGAGCTGTTATGCATTTGTACAGATATTTCAAATTATTCCTCTTTTACACTAATCTGGAAATTTGCCAGAGGTGGCCATTTTATCTTTGTGTTTCTTGATAATCGAGAGATTTATTCAGTTTCTTTGAGCTCTTTGTTGTTTTTTCTACCACACCATCAGGATTCTTGTGAATGGAAAAATATTACAAAGAACCATAAAACAAGAAAGTACAGAAGTCAAGACTTTAAGAGTGAATACACCGTGTGCCTTCTTCATAGGTCTACATGAAACCACAAATAAAATGGAGGTCCATCTGTAAACAGTGGAATGCCTTAGAGGGTTAAAGGTGAAGTTCACAGAAAACAAAGTCAGAACAGTTATGTAGCTAAATACCTCGTGTGGATCAAACATGTTGATTTTTTGGTTTGAAATTAATTTTTGTTTCAAAATCTTTCATTTTATTTTAAAAATACATAAATATGTAAAAATGATCAAAATTGAAATGAAACATTCCAATTCTGTCAAAACAAAACTTTTTTTTTACTTTTTCAAATTGCCAATAAACCAGATATCCATTATTCTCCCAGCGCTATAGAATGACATCCAAACAACAATCACTTTCAGCTCTGTTCTAATGAGACCTTTTAAGAAGAATTATCCTAGGAGTGCTTAATGGATTTCAGGTCACAATTTATCATTTTCACAAAGAAATTAGATGATGGTGTGTGTCTGTATGTGTGTGTTACAGATTTTATTGGCATGAGTCTTTGATTTATGCAGATCAGTCCAAACACATGTTGATAAGACCTGCAACACAACTGTATGTGCCATGTATGAACAGAAAAATGATTAGAAAGGTTAATGTTTTAAAAAATATTATTAGTGCTATTCTGCAAATGGCTACACCTGTAAAGCCATGGGCCTTACTTACTATTAGTCGAACTGAAGAGACTTCTGTGGAAGAAAAATTAAAAACATTTTAGAAACATCTACAACCTACCTAAATATAGCCCTTACATACATAATAATGTCATGATTTTATGCAACCCACCGCTGTGTGTGCCTCAGATCCCACTCTGTGCCAGCAGGGGTGGCATTTTTGTAGAAATTTTGGTGGTGCCCAGAACTCGCCCCTGCCCAAACTCTGCCCCCCCAAGCTCCGTCCCCCCACCTGCCCAAGGATCTGGGAGGGAGTTTGGGTGAGGGAGGAGGTCTGGGGTGCAGGCTCTACGCTGGGGCAGGGGATTGGGGTGCAGGGTGCAGGCTCCATGTCGGAGTTTGGGGATGGGGGGGTGCAGAGGGATGGGGTGCAGGGGTGAGGGCTATGGGGTGTGGCTGCAGATGAGGGGTTTGGAGTGTGGGAGGGGCTCAGGGCAAGAGTAGGGGGTGAGGGCTCTGTCTGGGGCTGGCAATGGGGGGTTTGGTGTGTGGGAGGAACTCAGGGCGAGAGTAGGAGTGTGGGGTTGAGGGCTCTGGCTGGGACTGAGAATAAGGTGTTTGGGGTGCTGAAGGGGCTCAGGGCTAGGGTAGAGGATGTGGTGGGGGATGAAAGATCTGACTGGGGGTGTGGGCTCTGGGGTGGGGCAGGGCTGGGGATGAGTTTGGGGTGCAGGCAGGCTGCTCCGGGACAGGGGACAGAGAGGAGGACTCCCCCTAGCCCTTTCCCTGCCGGCAGCAGCAAGCTCTGGGGGAGGAGCCCCCCTTTCCTGCCCCCCCAGCAGCACACTCACCCCCACCACTGTCACTGCATGTGCTCCTAGGGCCCCTCTCAGGTCCAGGAATCTCCCTCGCCTCCCCCGTGGTGGGTGCCGGGGGGCGCTGCGTGCGCCTCCTCCCCTGCTGTTGCCCCTGACTGTAGCCTCACTGGGGGTGAGGGATGGGGCTGCCTCCTTGCCCAGCATGGGGCAGGAGCGGTGACTGTGGGCGGGGGGGAGGGGTGCCCTGTGCTGCTGGAGGGTCTGAAGGGGAAGGGCAGGCTCAGAGTCAGTCTGCCATGGCAGTGGAGAAGGGGGGCACTAGGACCCTGCGGCAGCAGTTGCTGCAGGGAAACAGCATGGAGGAGACAAAGACAGAGAGGCTCTGCTCCCTCGGGGGCCAGGAAGGCAGGGGGGGCAGCAAGTCGGGGCCACGGGACACTTGGGGGAGACCCGGGGGGGTGGCAGGTGGGGCCGGGGGGGACACCTGGCCCCAAATATTGGTGGAGCTGGGCCCCTGGGTTCTGAATATTGCTGGTGCCCAAGCACCACGTGGGTATGGAACTCGCCACCTATGTGTGCCAGTCCAGAACAACTCTGAGTCTATTGGCACCTTTAAGACTAACAGGAGTATTGGGAGCATAAGCTTTCCTGGGTAAGAACCTCACTTCTTCAGATGCAAGACTTGCATCTGAAGAAGTGAGGTTCTTACCCACGAAAGCTTATGCTCCCAATACTTCTGTTAGTCTTAAAGGTGCCACAGGACCCTCTGTTGCTTTTTACAGATTCAGACTAACACGGCTACCCCTCTGATACTCTGAGTCTATTATAGCTCTGGACAGAAAACCTTGCCATTTTAGCTCATGCCTGTAGCTCTGGAGGTCCATAGTTCCATCCCCAGTGTGTCAGCCAGGATAGTAGCTGACATATTAACATCTCATAGTCTTCAACTGCTGAAGTCAAGGTCTTATACCATTATTAGTGTGGTGGGTTCAGGTGTCATGGCTTTCTGATCTTATAAAGATCTGCTTTCTAGTCCGGGTGGATCATGAGACAGTATACCTCAAACCTATCACTGGTCCAAAAATGAATATTTCACTTCAGATCATTCATATACATTTTATCACAAACTATTATTCAATGGCCCCTTTACTTGCCTCAGCGTAATTCAGCAATTCAGAATGAAATCAGTCTTATCTATAAGCTAATCTTGTTGAAAATGTCCTGACCATTCTAACCTGAAAATGCCCTGATTCCGCAGCGCTTCATGTCTAATGAAAGGCTATGACTACACTTGGGGTATGATTCCCAGCTCAAGTAGACATACTCATGCTAGCTCTCATCGAGCACTTCTAAAATAGCTATGGTAGTATGCCAATGGTGAGCGGTGGCATGGTCTAGCCACCGCAGATAAAAATCCACCTGGATCCCATGCTACATATTTGGGGCAGCTAGCTCATGCCACCACTCCCCAGTGCTTGTGCTACCATGGCTACACTACTGTTTTTTTACTATTTTTAGCATGCTAGCATATGTCTACTGGACCTGGGAATCACACCCTTCACTTCAGGTGTAGATATACCCTAAGTGTATATAAGGCCTGTCATCCATGGACTTAACTTCATCCGTATTCAGCAAAGCACAGGTCTAAGTCTTACTGACTTCCATGGCAAGTCAATAGAATTTAGGCAAATTATTATTACTATGAAGCATGTTTATTATGGTAGTTCCAAAGGAACAACTAAGAAGAGACCTCATGGCACTAGGCACCATACACACATAGAAGAATAGACAGTTCCTGCCCCGAAGAGCTTACAGTCTCATTAGACAAGACAGACAGAGGGTGGGGCAGAATGCTTACAGTTGAGCACATGCCTATGTGGTTTTCTGAACAGGGATGGACTTATACACAACTTTCAATACTTTCCTGAATCAGGGCTTCTAACTCTAATTAATATCAATATTAAACCCCCCACTAAGCCACTATGCTCTGTAATTCACTGAAGCCTGGATAAAATTGCAGCATGCATTGTTTAAATATTTATACAGTACATCAAAACAAATGAAACTGGAGATTCCAGTTCCAGCGTGAGCGGTGATGTTACAGAATGGGGCCTAGTATGTCATGCCACTTATTTTCATTTCTTTGATTTTTCTTTTATAAAGACATTTACGTTGAATTAGTAATCAGGGACAAGGGACAGAGTCATACTGTTTTAAATCCCCAGAACCCCCTAAGAGTAAACAGACATCCAGCGCAACTCTTTAAAGAGGTCTTTAGTTGTATGAATTATTGTTGAAAGCATCAAAGACTGAGCAGTCACTTTCATAACAAGTTTAGCACTGTTGAAAATACTTAGGTTTTTATGTAATTATGTTAAACTCTGTGTACTCCAAGGGAAAACAGAGGAAAAACCTCACTTTAATATAAATGTCATCGTGTTTCCTTACATTGTGAAGGACCCCTAGACTGTTTCTTTAGCTATGTATCTTCTATTAGTACATATGGGCATCTTGGTGGTCTGTGCAATAAGACTATACTTCAACTTGAGCAGTTTGTATAAGGGATGGCTTAGGCCAGGTCTGCATTAGAAAAGATTTGCCAGTATTACCAGGGCCGGCTCCAGGCACCAGGCAACCAAGCTGGTGCTTGGGGCGGCACCTTGAAGGATTTGCTTCCAGCTTGCATTTTTGGCTTGCTGTAAGATAGTTAAGGCCTGCTAGGCACAACCCTGAGTAAGGGATGGCTCAGAGTTATACTGCTGTGTGGTGGTGAACACTGGCAGGCATTGTGCGTTAAGGTGGCACACATCCTTCTGCAGCAACCACATGCTCGGAAGGAGCATGCCTGCTACTACACTCCTCAAGGAAACAGAGCACAGTCCCCACTATCAATCCAACCAGCTCTGCTCATTGGTGGGTGGAGGGCGGGAAGGGCTATGGACCCGGCTGCCCATGGAAGTTGAGTGAATTAAGGAACTGCACTTTGTCCAGCTGCCACACAGGTGCCACAAGAGAAGGCAGTTTTTTTGCACTGTCCTCACCCATCCCTTGCACACCTGTGCCCAGGCTAGCCACCATCTGGCCATTAGCTAATAAGAAGCCAAATCCTGTAGTCTTTACTCAAGCAAAATGTCCATTGATGTAACTAATTTCGGGTAAAGACCTGGCCCAACTGATGTCAATGAGAGTTTTGCCATTGCCTTTAACTGGGTCCGGATTTCACTCTTTGAATTCAATGGGAGTTTTGTTTGAATCAGGACTGAAGAATATTTCCCCAAGTTAAGCAATTTTCTCTTAAAATTACTACCTATGTTTTATAGACATAATGTATATTTTATAGCAAATTTAGATTTTTCTAGTCTATATGGTCTCCTACTATCTTCAAAAGGTGTTGACTAAAATGATGCTATTACATGAATATAGCTATTCAATTTTTGGACATAATTTACAATTAATTATATATAGTTGTAAAAGCAAAAATAGTCTTTATTTTATATTCGACTTTAGGAGCTAAATTAACAGCATGGGATGGTTTCTTTAGAGCACTCAGCCTGTTGTATACATTTATATTTAGTGACTTTCCTACACACTGTTGGTTGCTCCATTCATGATGATTTATATGGAAAGGGAAGCATATTCATATTAAGCATATAATGAGGGCCATGGAACATTATTTTACATTTTGTTGGCAGTCACTGAGACTTTGGCAACTGATTTTAAAATGACCTTAATATTCATGTCTAAAACATATGTGAGAACTGGCCTCAGCCCTCGTCCTGCCATTGATCTTTTGAAACAGTGAACATAAGATAAAGATCTCTGGTGGTTCTTTTCTCAGTTTTCTGTAACATTTCAGAAATAGGTCAGTTTTAGCATGTTCATCTAAATTGATTCCCCTTCTGGGAATGCTGGGCTGTGGTAAACAGTTCTTTCCAATTAGTTTGGGTTTTTTAAATTGACGATTAAATTTGAAGTTGAGGATTACTATTACAGCTAACAATATTTTAAATAGAAGTATCTTTTAAGTCAAGGAAATATTTTCTGTCATTACTGACAGATGAACTGTAAGTGCCCAATCCTGTTCCCAGTGAAGTCAATGGGCCTGAAATATTTTTCTTTTAGATTATATACAGCAATATATGGATCCAATCCTGAAAACACTTCTAGAACATAGTGCCTAGTACCATAAGTAGGTCCAATGGCTTCTGGGATAAACACCTCTTTCCAATTAATAACAGGCAATGGGACTATTTGGGATAGTAATTATTACACTTAGCAGGAAGTGTTTACTGGATTAGACCCTATTTTGTTTTATTTACTTTAGAAGTAAAAATGTTGCCTTATGGTTTTTCATACATTATTTTTGGCGCAAGTTGTCTTTTCTTAAATATTTTTTATAAACAGTCCATTTTATTTTATGTCGTTTTCAGGCACATTCCTTGAAACATAGGAGTTTGCATACCAGATCAGACAGTGATCCATTTGTCCTGTATTCCTGTTTCAATAGTGGCCAGCACTAGATGCTTCAGAGGAAGGTGTAAGAAATCCCAAAGGAAGCAGTTATGAGGGGGGGAAATGTGCTTGTGGCTCTCAATTATCCTTAAACACAAGCTACAAATTATCTGGGTGTCTGTATCTCATTTCCCTTCTCAGAATACACGGAATCATTGTGATCTAATAATAGTCTCACTATTATAGCAAGTAGCAAGAGTTCTAAGACTGACCATACTGGTCAGACCAATGGCCCATCTAACTGTCTTCCAACTGTCTTCCATCTAACTGTCTTACAACAGTGTCAAATGCTTCAGAGGAAATGAACAGGACAGGGCAATTTCAAGTGATCTATCCCCTGTTGTCCAGACTCAGCTTCTGGTACTTGGAGGTTTAGGGACACCAGAGCATGAGGCTGCATCCCTGACGATCTTGGCTAATAGCCATTTATGGACCTATTCTCCATGAACGTATCTAATTCTTTTTTTAACCCAGTTATACTTTTGGCTTTCACAACATCCCATAGCAATATCTTTATTAACAGTATCAGAAGAGAGCCAGAGAGCTGAATGGGCAGAGGAGCTACATTCACTTCTTAGCTTGTGGTGTAATGGTTTTGATAATAACTGGAATTATCAAGTTGCTTTGACCCCTATTAATCTGGTTATCAGCCTGCACATGGTATAGAAATTTTGCCAGTTTCAGTAGTAGATAATTTATTTCTAGTGTCAAATAATGATCTCTATCAGGAGGTGACATTCATATTCACCCCATGGGAGAGAGAAAGTAGGCAGTCCATGAGTTCAACAAATTGATTAATCAAGTATTATTCAACCTGAGACCAATCATGCCCCAGTGATCTGCATGTGAAGGGGATCTTCATTTAAGAATTTCCTTCTTCCTCTTTAGGACAAAAAAAAAAAGAGGTTGGGGGTTGGGGAGAGAAATCAGCTACCTCCACAGCCACTTAGAACTTCCAAGGAGTGGGGCAGGTCTGCAAGGATACAGCTTGTGGGGGACCTATTGGGTTTTTGGTTGGGACAGGGTAAGCTGTCACTGTGGAATAAAGGAAGTGTTGTGGAAGAACATATCAGTGCTTGAAAACAAGCTAGATTAATTTTCATCTTCTTTGTTTGTTAAGACCCCAAGATTCAAATTCTGAGAGAACAGTGACTCAGAGGATCATTTCTTCTGTGCAAGAAGACTGGAGACACCAAGAAGCAGACCCTGAAAAAGGTACTCCTCTTACAGGATGCGTAGATTCAGGGCATGGTGCAGAACAGCCTAGCTCTGCAGTAGCGATGAAGAAAGAATAATCCATGTGAAGTATAGGGGGGAGGATGACCTGCATATTCCCTTTTTATTAGCAAAGTAGCAAAGCATGCTGGGAAAGGTGAAGAGTCCATACCCCGATAATACAGACTCATCTCCCTCAGGGTAGATAGAAGAAAGGCAACACTGAGGCAGCCACTTGAATGAGAGTGACCCCGAGAAGCAGAACATGTAACACTGAAGGCACTGACATGTAGGTTACACATGCACTGTGACTAGTGAACACAGAAAACAGTTAAAAATAAAACAAAAATATTAATAAATTAAATGAGTAAAAGCTGCTATTGATAGTTACATCCCGTACTAAGTCATGGTGTCTCTTATTTATAAATTATTCATTGGAGCAGATTATTAGAGGATGCCTTTGACCCAAACCCAAAATCTGTAACATTCAGAATTGAATTGAAAATCTCTGACATGACGATGACTCTTGCTATTTGGGCAGTAGTCCCATGAGTATTTGTTTGACCCTTGTAAAATACTGACTGCTCTATATCTGTGGCGAGGTGCTTGTCTCCTGATTTTCTGCCATGAAATGACCTAATAGAGCCACCAAGCAATTATATGCCTTTGGTAGACTTGTCAGCCTCTGAGTGCACTGATCTAAACTCCACTAAGTCTGTCTGATCTTAGGTAGAACTAATCACCTATTAGTGCATTTTCCTCTGCCCAAATGACCCGGTGGCATTTGAGTCCCCAGTTTCACAAGAACAAGGGTAAGATATGAGCTATAGTCACATCCAACTTGTATATGGCCAGATTGGAGTAGAAGCAGAGAATGAGCAGCCAGCCACATACACAACTGTATGAGAGAAATAGAATGTTCTATTTATGAATATTTATTTCTGTACAAGTACCTAGTATGTATCCCACCAGAGCATCCATTTGTCTGTTTGAGCTGGGAAAATACACAATAAAAAGATCTGAAAATATCCATTTGAATTTTCTTATTCATGTGTAAGAGCCATCTTTCCATGAGTTTTACTATCGTAAATATTCACAGAACCCAAATTCCAAAGTCACATATGGGAGTGTTCATGGATCACAGAGTTGAAATTTCCACAGAAAAAATATTTATGTTGAAAGTGCTTATTCACTCACGCACCCGGGAATCAGAAATAGCACCATGCACTCCATGTGGACAATAGCAGCTGATACAGCTTGAAAAGAAAATATTGGATAGTCAAGAACTCATCACAAACAATATATAGAGTTAAAACAATCCATACAATGTAAAATATTTAATACTTTCAAATAAATGTTGTCACTTATTTTGTAATACAATTTGAAAAAGTTTTATGTATATGTCATAATTATTTGCTAAACTCTGGTCCCATATTGGCATATCTGAGTAAGATTTAATGACAAAAGGCCAGATTCTGCAAGGCTTGTTATACCTGAGATGTAGAAACACCAGTTTTAGGTAAAATCTGAGTAGACGGGTCTAGATGTATATGCCCTCATTCATACTAGATCCCCAGCTTCCACTGATTTCAGTGTTCATTAATGGGTCAGTATACGGCCTACATGTATCAGTCCTTCTTCAATCAGGGAGATATGTGACAGCTGAACTGTGGTCATATTAATTTTTCCCATGAAAAAGGATACAGAAAAAACAAATACATGAAAGGGTGCCTATCTGAAATACTGCAGGGTGACTTGGATTCTCATATATGGGATCTGGGCAAGCCCACAGTTCAAGCAACTATCTTAAGATTCTCATTTGAAAGATTTTATCTTCTGCAATTTCTCCTTCAGCCACCTTTCTACCCCCACATTATTGTAAGAGGCAACTCATCCAATTTCTAACCCCCTCCCATCAGAAGGACAGGAGGAGGAGACAATTCCTAGCTTGATTTTCCTCCCCTCAAATTCCTCTAGCAGTTTGAGGGACCATTCTTTCTCAGGATCCTTCAAATTATAAGGCTGTCCCTGAGAAAGTTGTGATTCTTGGTCCATCATGATATCCAGAGAGCAACATGACTCACATATGAAAAAAAAATAAAAAACACCACCTTTTAGAAAACAAAGACTCTGATCCAGCAGGGTACTTAGCACATGTGTAACTTTCAACATGTGAAACTTTCACTTCACTGGAAGAGTCTCCTCACAAGCTCAACGTTATGCATAAGCTTAACTGCTTTGCTGGACCAAAGCCCAAAGCAGCACTTTGTTTAGACAGAACTAAGATAACTCAGTAATTTCTTGAAACCATGTGTAATATTTCTCCATGTCCAAATTCAGTCCTGTTGTTCAGATTTTTCTTTTCACTTGCATCTAAAAGGCATTTGAGCATTCCCTTCTGATATTGCAGAGCTCTGTTCTGCAGGCAAAGCGCACAGTCATCCTGCATTGTGCGCCCATAAAGTTCAATAAGATATTGTAAGGATGTAGGCTAGATCCTCAAAGATATTTAAGCTCCTGATTTCCATTGATTTCAATGCAAGTTAGGGGCTGAAATATCTTTGCAGATCTGGACCAGAATGATTATCAACCTCTGGAAGGGACAAAGGGTAGGTAACCAGATTTTAGAAGAAAAATAAAACTTTTTTTAAAATCCATGTTACATTGAGCCAGTTTAATAATTCAGCTTGAGCTGATTTTAAAAGTCCTTCTTTCACGTATGATGTAGAAAACATACTGCAGTATTTTACATAATGGTCCAAACCATTATAACTGTTAATTGGAGATGGGTGAATTCTTAACAGCAAATAGGTTCTCATACATTTAGCCCCTTTTTTGTTCATATGTTGCTCCTGGTTTATATGATGCATTTGTTATTAACAAACATTCAACCAATGATCATGCAAATCCCAAAGGGAAGTAGCCTCCTTGCAAATCAAGCACCACCCACATTGATCTGTGCCTAGGTCATTCAACCAACAGGTCATGCAAATAAATTGCAGCATATGAGTTGTTTGCCAACAGTTTATTATCTGTGATGGGTAATTCGGCCCCTGAGTCAGAAGGACTTGTTTCTGCTCCATGATTTGGGCCCTGATTCAGGAAAGCATCCCTATTTAGTACAGCACTTAATTTTAAGACTGTGGTGTTTAAACACATGCTTAAGTGCTTTCATGAACTAGAGCTTGGATAAATGAAACCTATTAAATAGAAAATAATAAATTGTAAGTAGTAAGCAATGTATTTCCAGTGTGGATATGCATAAAAATCACATTTGGACTAAAATCCATTATCTTTTTAACATTCAAAATATTTTCATGAATAAAGTGGCAGTTATCTGAATACGTGCTGGTGGCAAATAGCATACCCTCCACAAATAACAACAGAGCAGAAAACACCGTTTTGCAAAACTATTTAGTGAAAACCATGTCATTCATTTCTTTTTAACCAGACTCTGCATTTGACCTAATTTACACATTAAAATAATGGAAGTTGGAAAACCTAAAAAGAAAACGCTAGAGGAGTTTCATTTCTCTGCCTACTTGATTGCGTCTGTTACTCTTTCTCTTTGCTTTTATCCTGGCTGGATTAACTCAGTGAATTTGCTTTAGATTATTTTCATATTAACTAAAATTTCCCAGAAGCTGCTGGTATTTGCATTCAGTAACTTCAGTAGCAGATATAACATTGCACTAAATGTGCCGTCCACTGAATCTATGAAGTTGTTAGGAAACCGAACACATGTTCCTTACAGATGTTTGACCTGAGGCAGATCAGAGCCGTTCAATCCACCTATGGGTCACTTTCCTCTCCATCTGGAGATCTGTACACACAGGACTGAATTCAACACTGATTTATAGGCTGGGCAGCCCCATTAAAATCAATCATCAATCCTGAGTGCCGGAAATTCAGCGCCAAAATCAATGTGGCCTGGTTTTTAAAGGTTCTGGGTACATGCAGCTCTCAAGGACTTCAGTGGGGCTTTTTGGGTGTTCCGTGTCTTTGATAATCAGACCACTTATATTTTGGCACGTAAATAAGGATTTAGGGGCCCAACTTTGGATGTCAAGACTATTAAATCTAAAATTAGCCAGGCCCAGATCTTCAAAGGAAGTCAGTAGCCTAAATACCTTTGAGAATCTAGGCCCCAGACTCTACATGTCCCCATTTAGTTCTTTCATCGTATAGCTTCTCCACTGTGGTAGAAATGGGGCCTGGATATGCCCCTAGGTAGTCCCACTGGCCACACATACACACAGCACCTTTATGAGGATGGCTGGGGGCTTGCTTATGGATGGGAACCCCTTTCATACACACTTGTTTTCTCATTCACCATTCTCTTCCCTAGGTTGAGTCATGTTTTGATGATGCAACATAATATTGCAACATGACATAAAGGCTTGTGACAACTACACTAGAATTGAGAGCTCTCCTCTCAACCTACTTTAACCAGGTTCCTTCTCTTCTGGCAGGATCTCCAGCACAGGAAATCCACCCAGTGTATCCCAGTAGCATAGCAAGGGATTTTTACCTCTAACAGGAATTGGATTCAACACCACCATTTACAGAAGCCATTACTAAACGCTGATTTCTATGAAAGTTGTGTCCGTTCTGTAACTTTTTCAAACAGGCTGATAGTGACCAGTGGAAAAGCTCATAGTTCTTATGGTCGGGAATATTAAAAACACCATCTGCTTGCTTGTTGCTTTTCCCCAATTATAAAACACATTGGAGTAATTGTTTTTGATTACATTTAAGTAGGCACTGAAAGTTTAAAACTTGAGGAAATTCCCAACAGTTCATTTTAAATGCTTGCCTCCCAGTTTTGTAAATGAATATCCTACATCCTTTGCTGCATTGCTGAACCTTTTCCCTCCTCGTTTTGAAAATCTGATTTTCCCTCTTTGCAGCCCTTCAAAATAGCATTATTCTTCCACTGAGGGAAATAAGCAGCTGGACGTAAACATTTCCCAACTGCTGGAGAAACACTAATGGTTTCCTAAACCAGCTCCAAGTAGTCGCCATACTAATGCAGAAGGGAAAACTGTTTCGTGGCCTGGACACGTGCCTGTGCTAATGAAATAATCAACAGTATAAGGTTGGGTGAGTCACTCTGCTTTGGGGATCATCAAATGAGCAGCTTCTTAATTATTATTTAATTGTTACTGAGTTCAGCCAACAATGTGCTCAGTGCTGTAAATGAGAGTCCTTGCCCCCAGTTGCCTACAGTCTACATATGGCATAGGCCCAGCAGTCAGTAATTGGTCAGACAGTAGACATCCAGCAGCACACTTGCGGGGCGGTGCAAGCTGAAAAGCAGTGGCAAAATCGTGGAATGGTCATGAGGGGAAGTCTTCAAGCAGGAGTGTGGTTTAAGGAGAAATCTAAAAGGCAGCGCCCAACGGACACACGAGAAGTAAGGAACAGTTCCAAAGCGAGCAGGGGTAAATATTGTTGTAGATCTGTAAATTCTGAATCATACTTCTAGTCAGCCACATCCAATCCCTCGTTTTCATTTGCTTTTCATGACCATTCACATGAGCCAAGTTGTGTGTGCGTGTGTGTGAATGTTTGCGGAAAGCTACTTTGGAGCCCATAACCAAGATTGGTTTAATCATAAAACAAAATGTGTTTTGTCAAAGCACAAAATTCATACTGGGTGCAAAAGGAAGTAGTTTATAAAGATCAGGTCATACAATCAGGAAGCAGAAACAATACCATGCAATTTAGGCAGTCCCAGTCCCAGCTCAGACAGGGTAAAATTCACCTGTATGCAGAAAGCCATAACAAGGGCCTGCACACCACCTGAACCTTTTACAATGTGCAGCATATACCCACTTCTTCATGCATGTGTCCAACTAGCTTCATGGGCAGTAGTGTGGGGGACGAAGGGGGGCCAGAGCCACGGCTCCACATGCTCCCACTCATCCCCACCCACTTGCTCTCTGAGAACAGCATCTAGTACACAGACCCTGTGCTCCCTCCACTACATGGAGCTAAGATCTTATGACTATCTGTCCTCTTAGCTGACAGACAGGGGATTGAACCAGGGACCTTCTGAGCTAAAAGCATGAGCTGCTACGGCTACTTTTAAGCTGGGGGCTGTAACAATGCAAAACATCTGTGAAGGCCCATGGGAGAGGGGTGAGGGTCATAATACAGCACACTCACCAGTAGGTTACACTGTCTAGACCTATCCTGAACACTTGTGTATGGGGAAGGGAATAGTTTTACTCTCCCTTATCCAGAAGGCTTAACTGAGACTTACCCAGTGCACAGGCCTTGTGTTGGTTGTCTGGACAGGGCTGGATTTCACCCCTACTGAATCCAGACTCCTGAATAAATAAATACTCCCTACAAAGCATTATGAACAACCTATAGGTTGAAATTTGTTCACCTCCTAATTATAGAATAAAACCATGGTCTGCTTAGACAATTTGTGAATGGAGAAAAAAATGCTAAATTGCTGAATAAATCAGTAATTGGACCAGTTCTCGCTCCAAGCATATCATGGGACAAAGTACCAAGATATAAGAGAGTTAAGGCTATGAAAGAGGTTTGGGGGAAGTGCAGGGAGCAAGAGAACAAGTAGGTAGAATAGGGCACAAGCAGGTTTGTTTAGAGCTTTGCAATTGAGGACAAAAAAGCTTTAACTTAATGTAGAAGGCAAGAGGAAGCCAAGGGGAGGCTTGGAAGAAGGGGTTGACATGGTCTGTGAAGTGACAAATGTCGTTGTTATTGCAGCTTTCTCTAGGTAAACTGAAGTGGAACCAGACAACAAGCAGGGAGGCCTACAAAAGTGGAAGCTGTGCTAAGCACAGACCAGGGCTCTAGCAGTAGGTGGAGAGCAGAAAGGACAGGTTTGCCCAATGACACAAGTGACAGATGTAAGCATGACTAGGTAAGAAAAGAGGGGAGTTGGAATTGGCATGGGAAAATAGGAAGGATTGAAAAAGGGAGTGAAACGATAAGGGGCCAGATCCTCAGTCAGTGCAAATCAGCATAGCTCCACTGAAGATCTAGGTGGAGAAGTTGATGCTTCGTCACACTCACTGTCAGAGAGTAGCATGATGTACAAGTGGCAGCACAGACGGGAGAAGGAATTCAGGGGCAGAAACTGAGATATGCAAATAAAGAACACAATTATAATAACACAAGAAGTTTTTAAGTATATAGCGTATGTTGCTCTAGCATAAATAACACTGGGCCCAATTTTCCTCTCACTTACACTTGTGTAAACCAAGAGTAGCTCCACTTCAGTCAACTGAGTTCAATTGGTGTAAAGGAGATGAAGAGGAGGCTCATAGTTTATAAACTCAGTTTTCATGATTCAGCATATCAGGTGTCAAAAACATTGACAAACTAAAGTGAGATGTGGTCCCACAAGAACTCGAGTGGGGGAGGCAAATTGGAATCCAAAATGAGGGATGTGGTATTTGTCCTCATGAAAGACAGTTGAGAGATACGACCTCATATTTAAAAAGTCAGTTACCAACTGTTGGCCTGTATGGGTCAATGCAATGCATTTGGTTTCATTTTTGTTGTTAATCTCGTTCAAAGTTGTATTGAGAATGCGACTGTTAAATTTGAACTTATCTTTAAAAATAAATTAATGGGAGTTTGCATAATCGATGGAAACTGAAATTGATGTGCCTGTTTAGTGACAAAGGCTATTTTGGATTGGTGGTGTGCCTGAAAGTTTACCAAGGGAAATAGTAAATGCATTGTCACTTCGAACTTTTAAATCAAGATTAGATATATTTTTAAACACTTGCTGTAGTTCAACCACAAGTTACAGGGCTCTGTTGTGTTCATTTACCTGGTAGGGAAATTTAATTCCTTCCCCTACATGAGTTACTGGGTGAAATTCTCTGGTTTATGTTAGACAGGAAATCAGAGCAGATTATAGTGGTCCCTTTTATCCTTTATATATGAATAAATAAATAATCAACAATGCCATTATCTTAATCATTATTCTTCTTCTCCCTTTCCTTACCCTCCCATTGCCTGCAATGATTATTTCTGGTGTTCTGACTAAGCTTAGCCTGTAAGCTCTTTCAAACAGGAACAGTCAGTAAAATTTTCCCTAAATCCTTTTGACATTTAATAGGATTTAAGAGCCTAAGTCATTTTGGTGCTTTTGAAAATTTTCCTGGTGTCTTGTCTATGTTATGTGAGGTGTCTCAAATATAATAGATGCTGTATAAATGAAATACAGAAGGGAATGTTTTAGTTCCCCGCCACCACCCTCAAAAAAATTTCAACAAAAAAGGCAGAGAAAGCCATTTAAAAACAAAACAAAAATCTAGCAATCCAAGCAGACATGGCACATGCAGTAAACAGATGTGGCCAAATTCATCCCTGGTATAACCCAATTAATTTCAGTTCCAAACTCCTAAAAAGACTACAGACTTCAATAGAGTTCTACCCGGGATGAATTTGGCCCATGTTTATTCTGTTTAGTCACAGTATAGGAATGTATGAAAGAAATGCATGCTGGGCATTAGTTTCAATAGAACTCCATCTCTCAACAAACCTCCCAAAGCTGGAAAAAAGTACATATGAATCTAACTTTCCAGACTCCATTACATCTACTGGACCAGATGCTGCTCTCAGCTGCACAAGTCTGAATCTGAATCTGAAGCAACTCCTTTCACTTCAATGCAACTGAATTGAACCCACCGTGCCCGGCAATAACAACAACACACAACATTTTCCAAACCAGGCCTCAAAATATGCCTGTAAGGTACATAAGTATCATTATTTCCATTTTACAGACGAAGAAACTGAGGCAGGCAGGTTAAGTGATTTGCTTGAGGTCATGCAGAGCAGAGATTAGATCGCAGGGATTTCTGGCTCACTGCACCATGTTAAGCTAAAACCATACTGCTTCAAGGTACAGCCCTGTTACAAAGTAGCATGGATGCCTCAGCATGGTCACTTCCAGAGGAAGCTGGAATTAATATGCAAATCAAGCAGAATTTTAGAAAGAGTGAACTCTGGTACCTTCTGTGAAGGCCAATGCAACACTGATGTAGCAAAGTATTTGTTGCCCCTATATATAATTTCAATGAGGCTTTCACTCTTCTTACTGAATTCAAAGTTGATCCTGCAGGCCTCACCAGTAGGAATCTGGCCTTAGTGAACTCTGCAGAATCAGTTCTTTAATATACTGTAACTACATTTTATGAGCAGGAAAAGTTTTAATGGAACATGAAAAAAATGTGACAAGACATCTTTACATTTTAGTCAAACTGGAAATGGGAAGATGTCATTTTCTTTGTAAATCTTGTATAAAAGAGGCAACTAGAGCCAGATGCTGTAGTACTTACTCAGGCAAAATTCCCACTGAAGGATATTTTTAGGGTGAAAATTGAAACCTGTGAAAATACTGTATATGGAGATCTGATTCTAAGAAGCCTAAACTAGTTATATGGTAAATATCAACTATGAAGAGCATTTAAACAAAAAACACATAGGTAATTGATCATTTAAATGACTCCTATGACTGATGCGAAAATGCCCATCTCCAATCTAGTTTCCCTCACTTGTTTTGGGGGTTCCTATTATTTGTCTGCTAAATGTAACAATTGCATCTCTTCTTTGCTATCATATACATGAATGGAACTCCTGCATTTACAGTGCAGAACATAAACCTGGATTTGATAGAGGAAACTGACAGAATGCGATTTTGCATGGCATGCTAGCACAATTAGGCACGAGACCAGGAGAAGATGTTTTGACTAATCCAGACTTGTGTTTATAGAAAATATTTACCCTCTATACATTCTCAATAAATTGGCAATTCTGATTATATCAATTCTAGGGGGTGGGCAGGGTTTCCCACATGAAATTGCACAGTGAAATTCTTGACAGCAGTATGTGTTTGCGGTCAAAACACCAAGCTGCTGCCTTATAAATGAAATGCTTCCCATGCCCAAAGTGAGTACAGAAGGAACAGCTTCTTCATTCCCCACCTATGCTATCCTACAATGAAATGCTTAGGATTAATAAACAATAGATCAGATTTCTTACCTCTCATTGTTTTTTTCCCCCTACAGAATTCAGGGGTCCTAATCAGAGAGGATAAGAACATGGTGCAGCCAGCATGGGAACGTTTCATCTGAGTAATCGCCCCCTTGGAAGTGAATCAGAAAACTGCCTTTTATTTATTACTTAGATAAAAGATGACTCGCTCCAGGAGAGAGTCGTTCACCTCAGCCCCCCACGAATAAACTCCAGGGAACATTCCTGCTCATTTGTTCCCTGTAATGAATTACAAGTGGCTAGCACAGAAGGAGAGGTGTCTGCTGATCCCTTTCCTTTTGCATTGCCTGTGATATTTGCCATACTTTCCTTAAAAACAGGGGGTGAGGGGCAGGAGGAACCACCGAACAAATGATCTAGCAGAAGTTTGAGCAGGGGTTCAAATATCAGGTATGTCTGGAGCTTTTGGTACCATCTTAACAGAGGCCATGCTCAGAAGTAATGCTCCCCCCGGGGGGTGATGCTTCAGTAACAGCAGCCCCCTTATCCCCTCCTGTGGCTGGGAGATGTCATTTCAGTTCCTAGTAGCTGGTGAGGGAAGACCTGGCTCATTTTCCAAAGCAGGCACCTGACTGAGACCAGAGAACCCTAGGGTGTTGTTGTCAGTACAGGGCAGAAAGCAAACTGTTTGGGTAGGGCACTGGTCTGAGAACCAGGTGATTTGAGTCCTAATCCCAGCTCTCCCACTGGCCACGGGCAAGTCACTTCACCTGTCTCCTAGTCTGTTTTATCTAGGTAGGTTGTAAACTGTTTGAGGCAAGGAAGGTCTCTTATTATGGGTGCCTGCCATGAGGCTATTATATAAATAATAAAGAGTTTATAAAGCTACTTTGGTGCATGTGCATACTAAGGAAACAAGGTACTAAATACCCAATGATACTGTCTTTAATTCACCCGCTAATGCATCATGATTTTCCTCTCAACATATCTATCCCCATACAAAACAGGGCTGCTTAGCTTCCTGTGCCCTACTTCAGATAAGTTTATTCTCTTTTATAGACTCTCAAATTGAAAACAAAGTACTTTGTATTGTTTGTTGCTTAATACAATCATTGATTTTCCCAATACAACTACATATCTTTACTAAAGCCACTTCTGCACAACTTAATTTATATTGGCCCACTGGAAATGTGTCAATTTCCACCGTATTTATCGCTATATTTAGTCAGCAATCATTATCTGACTAAACTAAACTCTGCAAAGGTTTTCATAAGAGGGACACTGGAATGGATCAGATGTATTGAATTAGACATGTAGTGGTATCTGTGAATGAATCACACACACACACACACACACACATTCACAGATACCACTACATGTATATATTAACAGATTATATATATATATATATATATATATATATATATATATATATATATATATATATATATATATATATATATAAACACAAGGGAAAATCCTTATCTTTCCCAAATAAAAAGCAAGGCAGTAATTTTTTTTATCATTCATAAGATTCCTTGCCCATATAAATAGTATCTTTGTAAAACAAAGAGGGAAAATGGAAAAGAAGGGAAATAAAATGTTTTTGTTTTGATTTCAGTGCTTTATAGGTTTAAGCCTTATGTTTTAGAAATAATAAAAACCCGAAATAAAAGTTACTATTTTGATCTGTAATAAGGCAAAATTTTGTTTGATTTCAGCTTTTTGATTTCAGAGGTGACTTGCAGATGATCAGGGAAGAAGCTGTTCTGTCTGTGAAATTACAAAAGAAGCAACACATGCTTTAAAAGCTCAGATGGACCCCGGCTCAAAACTCCCTCTCTATGTCTCAATCCAAAGCGGTTTTGCAGTGGAATAAACATCTCTGATCTAAGACAGCTGCCTGTAATCAAAGGCCGCCCATCAACACTAGACTGGGCCAAGATGCAATTGATAAATATACACTACTGACAATGAAAAGGGAGAGAGAATGTAAAGGAGTGTTTCCCCCATGGCCTCAGGCTGTGTGAATGGTAACAGTTTGTCCATTATTCATTTGATTTGTTTTTTAACACTTTTGACATCTAATCTTATCTGCTAATACCCAAGATTTAGTTACCAAGGTGAATTTTTCACACTAGGAACACAGTGATTTGACTCAGCCTTTTCCCTTCCCTCCCTCAGATCTATTGACTTTTCCTTTGTAGGTAAAAACAGTGACTAACCCATACAACAACAAAAAAGACGTCTACTTTTAACATTCGCCACTCCCCCAGTACACAATTTGTGAAAAATAATTACAAATATTACACCACCTGAAAAGGAAAGTTCTGACAATTGGGGGATGGAGTTCGATTGAGGATAGACCTGAAAGCAAATGGTTAAAGAACGTTCAGAACATATGTGAATAGTACATCCAGTCAGGCTTGCCTGTAAAATAACAATTTATTTTAATACTTAAAAAACACAATCCAGTGATAAATGTCAATTACCAATAATCAGCATAAAGTGCCAAATAGCCATACAACTTTTTTAATAAACAAAACATATTGGAATGTCTCTTAGTTTTATTTTTTTTTAATACACTGTTCAGAAAGCCAGCCTTTAAAATTCTCAGGTTGAGATTTATCCTGCCCACTCTCTCATCGAGACACACACAGACTTTAAAGTACCACTAAAACCACATTGTGCATAGCATCAGTTTGATTTATTGCCATTATTCTTTCCTTTGGGTGTTTTTAAATAAGTCCACAAATTACAAACCACCTCCCAAGGCACTAGACCACAAAACAAAAACAAGATCTCCACTTAGTGTTGATGCTGCAGCTCTAAGCTCTATATGAGGCTTTTAGTGCATGGCAGACTTCACTTGAGATTTAGGTCACTTTGGAACATTTCTTTTTAAAAAGAAAACAACAACAGAAACAAACAAACAAGTCTGCAAGTTGTTCTGGTCTCAATGGTGCTGTAACAAGAAGCCAAAGTTTCAGTTCTTAATTGTCTTCTGGAATTTTTTGTTTCCTGAAGTGTTTAAGTAAGAAGCTTTATACAGTCAAAAAAAGTATAAAATAAAAAATGTAAAAAGTAATACCTTTGGAAGCTACGTTTTTGCTTTTAAAAAAATGAAGATTCCTGTCCAATACGTGAGCACCACCTTTTGGCATAAAGTTTATCAAAGCCACACAAGACAGCCAGTTCTCTTGCACTCTCCATATTATTAATATGTGTTTCAAAGGCAAAACAATATTTTAAGCCAGGATTTGGGAACCTTTTATTTTTAATTAAAAAAAAAAGTTCAGTGCTCCCATCCTGGGCTTTTTTTTGTGTCTGTTCTGAATTTGGTATAAAGTCTGGAGGGGAAGTTAGTTCATGGGTGTTGGAGGTTTCAGCATTTAAGTTTGGAAGGTTTAAGCTCCTTTACTTGCGTATGCAGTGTCTTGTGGACAGCTAGAGTTCTGGACTGGCAAAAGCCTTTCCCACATTCTTGACACTTAAAAGGCTTTTCTTTAGAATGAATATACCTGGGGAGAAAGAATATAGATTTACAAATAGTGACAATTAAATCAGGTGACCTGTGAAAAAACACCCCTTGTTTGTGGCCTACTTCCCAAACTACTACTGAGGCCCAAATGTGAGATGCCTGTTTGACAAGAAGCCAGAATGGGGGACACAGGGGAAAAAATTCATGCAGGAAGCACCCAGTGTTATGGGAGTCATTCTTTTACTGTAAATACCTGGCTCTAATGGCCACTCTGTATTTCTGATTAAAATCACTTTCAAAAATAAAAAGGAAGGACCATCCCAAATTGCCTGCAAAGAAAGCGGACAGATGAGGGTATGGTCCTCTGCGGTGTACAGGGAAGACAAGTAAACCTCTATAACGGATTCATCTGCCAAATCAAGAAGCCCCGATCACTTGGGACATTACTAAACTGTACAAAGCAGTAGACAGCCTAAGGTGACACTCCTGCATTTAGGGAGGGAAATGGACTAGCTCACCTTTCTATTTGCGGTATAGGAGAGGGAGGGACAGAGCCAAGCAACGTCTATGGTTATAACCCTCCCCCCGCGCCCCCTTGCTATTAAAATGCTGGAGTTACCTGTGATCCCTCAGATGATCTTGCCTTCGGAATGCTTTGTGGCAAATGTCACACGTGTAGGGCCTCTCATCGGTGTGGGTTCTTTCGTGAATCAAAAGGTTATAGGACTTGGTGAAGTGTCTGCCACAGAATTTGCAGACGAATTCCTTCTTGGTTTTGGAAGGTAACCTCCCCCGGGTGGGTTTCTTCTCCGGGGAGAGCTTAGTTACCTCGAGCAAGGAGCCGAGCCCCGGAGGCGAGCTCTGGCTGTCCGCCTGGCCCAGTTTAGAGTGATCCTCTTGGGTGGCGGCCACAGCTAGGTTGGCAAAATCAAACCGGGGTTTGGCTTTGAGGGGCACGCTGGTGGCTTCTTGCTTGGGCTGGATGACGTGTGGGAACAAAGGGAAGGCAGGCAGCTGGAACCTGGCGTCCACCAAGCTGGACACCCCGGGCACCTTGGAGAAGGAAGAGCGAGGCAAATGCATGGCTGGGTAACCCAATGTCCACTGGTGCAGGTGAACGGCGTGCAGGGCGCTGAAGCCGTACAGGTTGGGCAGGTGGTCCGAGGGCACCGCGGGCAGCCCGTTGAACGCTTGGAGGAAGGAGTAGTTAGTGAGCTGCAGGGAGGGGTGAATGGGCACTGGGGCCGGCAGAGTCTTACTTCCCATGGTGGCCACTGGGGAGGAGGATCTCGGAGAAGGGAAGGCGAGTGTCTGGAAGAGAAAGACAAAGACCTGTAACAGGGAGACCATAGAGACAGGTCCGCCACCCCGCCTGCTACTCTCCTTTTCTAGGGCCGGCTTCGGAGCCCCGGGCTGTTGGGCGTATCCCAGAGCCCGTGGCAGGTCAGTGGAAAGGTGCCCATTGCTCGCAGTGGCTCTGGCGCTGTGCGCCTTGGCCCCTTCCCACAGCAGCCGTGCAAGCCCCAGGCTCATTGCACAGATCTGCAGGTCGTTAGGACCCCTTTCATCTGCCCCCTCCCCGCCGCCAAGCCTGCTCCTAACGCAAACCATCCCTCGGTAGCCCTGGCTCGCTGCAGCGCGGCCTCCTCCGCTTTACGCACCGCTCGCTGGGCAGGAACAAGACCCTTTAGGTAGGCTGTGTATAACTTCAGGCTATTCGGCTGCACACCCCCAGGCTACACCCCCAAGCCACCCAGTTTGCTGGCGGGGATGTGCCAAGCTCCCCGCTGCAGCTCCCGCTGGAGTCAATGGCAAAGCCCTCGTGAGTCCCAGGGGACACCGTTTTTCCTGGCAACTCACATGGTAAAAGAGTTAAAACTAAAGCGCATCGCTGCCTTATCCTGCCCGTACGAAGCAAGGGCTCGCCCTCTGCCGCCCAGAGGAGTGACAGGTCTCCCCGCCGAGCCCACCAAACTTTGACCTCCAATGGGAAGTAGAGCGCGAGGGTTTTACCCTCGCCAACTCCCAGCCCCTGCATCTGGAGAGCTGCGTCTCCCAGCGCTTCCCCTTAGCCCCTTCCCGGTCCAGCCCCAGCCATTCAGCTGCCTCCTCCTGGCCGCTGCATGGGAACTCCGTCAAAGCCCGGGGCAGAGGTGCTGGAACAATGTGTATAGTGGGGGGAGCTGAAAGTCATTAAACCAAACTGCAAACCCTGTAAGCGATGGAAACCACTTCAAACCAGCACCCCAGGTCCAGCACCTATGGCTGGGGGGGATGGTTTTTGAAGCCTGCTAATAGTAAATACGAAAGCCCTGCGTCCCGGTGTCAAGTCTGAATTTTCGTTTTTGTTTCCGTTGCAAGGGGACAAGCTTGGTCGAGATCTTCGCTAATCAAGCGAGATGGTGGCTTAATAAAACCCCATTTTAAAACTAGGGGTTAGCAAGCGCCTTTCCACAGCCGCTTTGCAGGGCACTACAGTACCTCTCCCGAGAGCAGGCAAGCCGAGGGATCTTCCCACAGCAAGTGCTGCCCAGTTGGAAGTGCGCTGCCCCATGCCACGCCAGCGATTTTCAGTCAGATCTCCGCGCAGGCAGATCGGCTCAATCGATGCCACGCTGCGGGCTCCCACAACCTCCTGTTTGCGGGTTTGCACTGGGGCTGGGGGAGACCCAGACTCGTCAGACGTACTACAAGCAAAGCCCGCCCCTCCGCTAAAGTCTGATTTAAAAAACCCATTGAAGTCAAGGGGAACTTGGGATGGGATGGGGGGTGGGGGTGTTTTCAAATCAGGGTCCCTCAGGCCGTCCCAGCCAGACAGCTGCACTGCACCTCAGAAGGCAAAGGAAATATTGACGGAGAGAAAAACGTAGGTAACTGGGACTATTTGACTCGTCCTGCAATCACAGTAATTAACACACGCATATCTCCTGCAGAAGATGCAGCTCTTTGGGGGAAACAGCAGCAGATATTTCAAAGCTCGCCCCTCTTAAGTGACACTTTTAGATTTGGGGGGGGGGTGCTCACTCTCTATGATTTGGTTCTCGGTGTTTATTTCCCCAGCAACCAGTGATTGCCCAGAGAGCGTCTCTGGTACTGCTATTTTGGGGCCTTGGGAATGGATAATAATTTGCCACCGTATTTCTAATGCCAAACTGCTAATTTCTCTGAGCATTTATCAAAAGCGATTCTCCCCCCGCCCCATGTCTGAAAGATTATGGATTTCTGATCGAGATGAAGGGACTTTTTAATGTCAATTTCCTGACGTATTAAGGCCCCGTTTGGAGAAGAGTTTACAAACGAGCACCAGATTGCTAGCTGTCTCTGTAGACTCAGGCGCAAAGGAAACCTGATGGCCGAAGAGTTCTAGATCCCAGGCAAACAAAAGATGTATATATGGATGCGATTAAAAGGAAAATAGCCGTTGCAGAAACTATGATGGGGGTATGGGGCCAAGGCGGGAGATTATGAGAGGGGGATTTTTTTCCTCTGAGCAGCCCCATCCTCTACCCCACGGCCACCTTTCACACCGCTTTACATAAATCAACCGCAGGAAAGGAGACCCAAATCCTATAGGAATTCCATC
This sequence comes from Emys orbicularis, assembly GCF_028017835.1. Lineage (NCBI taxonomy): Eukaryota > Metazoa > Chordata > Testudines > Emydidae > Emys > Emys orbicularis. Next base: position 25,139,822 of record NC_088685.1, on the reverse strand, counting down.
GCAATGACCCAGAATAAAAGAGTGTGACATTTTCCCGAGATTTGCCTTTGCTAATTGGATACATTTTGTATAGCGGCTGATTAAAAAACCATACACAGTACTCCCTCCGTCCCATAACTGTTCAGGGGCCAGTGGTCGAACCTGCGTTTTGAGATTTGTTCTTCAGCCGGAGAAACAAACATGGTTTAGTTTTAATATAGTGCCAGGTGTCTCCTTCTTGCGGTACAAGTGTCTTGATCACTTATTTCAGGAACAAACTAAACTAAACATACAGCTGCCCATTCCGCCTAGATACCCGAACATCGGTCATAATTCTAAACCATTATCCTGGCTCATTCTTATCTTTGAAACGTGTGTCAAGCAACAGCAAACTCAACGAATTTCGAGCCCAGAATTCTGGGCCCCTTCACTCTTTTCATATCATATGTTTTATTTAAAAAAACAAACAAACCAGAAATATAAAACACAAACCCACCAGACAGATTTAGGTAAAATCCTGTTTTACAAGGATGTCACATTTTTAAAGAAAATCGGTTTCAGTTTTCCAAACGAATACATGGGCAACGATTCTTTCAAGCAAAAGGAAGTACAAAAAATGATTCATAATAGCATCCATTGTCCTAATTATGTTGTTTGCTAGAAGCAGTATTATTTTTTTAAAAGGAAGGGGCTCAGGGGGCGGGGCGTTCAGGTTGATACAAGTTTGTTGGCATCCTTCCAGAAATGAAAGCTACACTTTTGCTCTGTACAGCTGGGGTAGTCAAAAATATAGATGAAGAGCAGCTTATTTCGTAGAGAAGTCTCTCTTAAGACATCAAAGGGAATGTGTATTTCTCTCTGCAGTACTTTTCTACTCATTCCCTTTCCCACAGAGAGATCAATGTTTCTTTGATTTCGGTGTCACCTCTACCTTTAATTCTGCTTCATGTAAACAGATCGTTATCTTTTTTTTTAAAAAAAGAGCCTGTGAGTTATTTGCTTGAATCGCTCCCACCCCCATCGCAATAAAACTGTACAGTTTTTAAACACCAGATTTGCTTGCTGAGTAATTGAGAGCAAGCCACTTGTGTACTGACACAGGACTGAAACAAAACCCACTCTTGCCAAGATAAATTTACCCTGCAAAATAAGATCATAAACTTGAAAGACTACATCTGTCCCCAGCTTTCTTACCCTTTGTCCTATTTTGGAGATTTGGTCATGCTATTGTCTAATTGCCATTGTTTTACAATCACAGGAATCTTTACGTTCCAGATAAATTCAATCTAAATATTCTCCCCTATTTTATAAATAAGAAAAAAATGTGGGCAAACTTGTTGTTGGTCGCCTCTCATGAATCGAAATTAAATTAATCTCACAGTAATCTTGTGGTTAGTCAGTCTTTCTACTTTTCACTTTGAATTATCTATTTCTGATGTGTCTTTTGAGAGGGATATTTGTTATATTAAATACTTGACTCATAAATAATGAGTTTTACTGATTAGTTCCACATGGGGGAATAGATGAAGTAAATTAGCTTGAAATGTTGCTTATTTTTACAAACATGATAAATTGGTGGTTATAAAACTTCAGATTCTTGGGGCTTTAGAAGGTGGGGGAATATCTAGAACTCCTGCCACAAGGCTCATCTGTCAAAAAACCACCCTGTTTCGAATGAACTATTTAAAATTTGTTAGCCAAATCCCTTCGATTAAACTGGAACAGTCTGCAGAATTTTATCAGCGTGCCAGGTAGCCAATATTTCCTTCAAGGCGACAGAATTTGTATCAGTTTAAACGAGGAAATTGACCTTTTAATTTACCTGTGTTTAGGAAACTAGCCGCAAAGGGAATTGGGGCTGTAAGTTGTTCTTTCGCTCTGCATTTGAGAGCGTGATGCTCTGGAGAATACAACTAGAGAATTCCGCGCAGATTTCTTCAGATTATTAATGGAGTGTGCAGAATCTATTGAGGAAGGTTTATTCGGGTCTAATTGAGCGTGGAGGACTTAATTGCTTACATTAATGAGGACGGGAAGGACTAAATCAGCATATCTCTGCTAAATCCTTATAAAATCATCATTCACATTTTATCATGAAATCAGTGCTGACACGCCTTGCGGACCACCGTAGCGAATGCTGATTAATACAGGCATATGTTATACTCAAAAAAAAAAAAAAAAAAAAAAAAAAGAATCCAGTTCACTACAGATTGCTCAATTTAAGTATTCAATGCAGCCTTTTAAACCACTCAGTCCGGATCCTCACGAGACAGCAATTATGATGTTCTTACAATGGAATTAAACATGCCAATTTAACGTATTTTGCCTCCTTTCAAGCACAGCAGTGCTTGGGAATGCCCTCTGCTAGAAAGCATGCATGTGGGCTTCCTAGCGGTGTCATTTAATACACAAACCAGTTGAGCAATTAGAAAAATACCTGCGAGTGTAAACGTTTCATTTATTATTGGATTAAATTGTTTTAAATAATTGCACCCTCTTCACACGAGAGTCCGGAAGTCCCAGCCTTCCTCCCAAGTTATGGAGCAAACGGTGCTCCGTAAATAATCGGTAATAGCAACTTTTCCTTCCATCCGCAACCTCCTTTTCCCTTAGCTCCCCGAGTCCAAGTAATGGAAAGAAGACAACGACAGTTACTTCTCCAACGTCTCTAGCTATGGCAGGCCAACGAGAGAGTGTAGTTCGCTCCCCTAGGCCTCAGGCAATCAAACCGTGCAGGTTTTCGATTAATCTCCTGACACCACCGATCTTTAGATTCATAGATTCATAGATTCTAGGACTGGAAGGGACCTCGAGAGGTCATCGAGTCCAGTCCCCTGCCCTCATGGCAGGACCAAATACTGTCTAGACCATCCCTGATAAACATTTATCTAATTTATTTAGATCTATGTATCCTGCTGTGTCACTCTGTTGTAGGAAGGTGACAGCATTATGCTGCATTAGCATCTTGATCAGGTCCCTATTTATGTTTTTTACTGGCCTGGGTACATTTTAAATTGGACCAACAGTGCACCTGCTTGGGGTCAACAACTCCAAGCACCTTTCTTGAGTTTATTTTCTCCCCCAACCTCAACAGCAATCAAACACAAAAGGTCCAGTTTTTATAGCGTTCCCTCCTGACAGCCAGAAATAACAATAGCAACGAATAAGCCTCACTTTTACACTAACATTTGACAGAATGGCCTGGAAATAAGCGAGTTTCTCTCTGCACAGAACTTCCTCCGAACGGACGTAACACATCAGACTCATGTCAGTTCTGCTCTGTCTGAAAGAGGTGAATGCTGCCTGGTAACTAAAACGCGCAGAATTGCGTACACAATAATACAAATCTAAACGCTCAAGTCTACACAGTTTAGGGCACTCGAGACTGCTGGGGACTGACTCACCCCGGGTTTTGCAGACTGCATGTCAGTTTCATCTCCGTTTAAAAGCATAGCTCGGCTGCACTGGGGAAGGAGCAGCTCCATATGGGATAGGCACGCTTTTAGATAGCAGCAAAATATCCAAGCACCCTTTAAAAACTTTCAGACAGGCTCCCCTCACCCCGCGCCCCCAAAGAAAAAAGTCCTTCTAACGACAGCAGATCTGTCCCTTCACCTGCACTGTCCGAGGCAGATAGGGGACACTTTGGACTGATGTAGCCAACCACAGAGACTTGGGGAAAAAACAAAAGGAGTTGTTGGTTTTTTATTTACCTAATCCCGATCTGTGCTCCACCGCTGGCAGAAGTGACAAGATCCGGGGCTAAATTGGAGCTGGTAAAAAAGTTGGGCTAAGTTAGTGGCCCTGGTTGGGCTCTCTTTGCACAGCTCTCCCCCCTCCCCCCCCCCCTCCTCCAGCTGGGTACAGACAGATCCTAGAGAGCAGAGGGAGCCAGGTGCTCCTGGGGATGGAGATGGTGAGAGTCTCTCTCCCTCCTCCTCCTCCTCCTGCTGCTGCTGTATGTGGGTCTGAGGGCAGGCGCGCCTTGGCGAAGCCGAGCTCAGACTGGAGTGATCCCTTCCCTCCAGCCTCCTCCTTATTTCAACCCCCAACCGGACGCTGGGCATGCGCACTACGGGGGAAAGTGTCTCGCTGAGAAGATCCAACTTTTCAACTCTCCGGCTTGTTACGGGGCAGCCAGATTCCAGCCCGCCCGGCTCCCAGGGCATCTCCCTGCGGGTACCCGCCGCCCCGCGCCCGGGCACCCACGGGCGAGCCGGGCTCCGAAGCCACGCGTGGTAGGGGAGCAGCATCAGCGCCCCAGCCAGGGAGTCAGCCGTCCCTTCCGCGCCGGGGAGCCCAGAGCTGCCCCGTTCTGGCAGTCCCCCGCCCCTGCTCCCCAGCGCAGCCCCTAAGCCGCGCTCACTTCACTCCCCTGTGCCCGGGGCAGAGCTGCTCACGGCTCAACGCCAGGGTCCCCTCCGGGTCAGAACTCACAGATTATTGCCCCGGGGCCAGGATTTGGCCCCACTGGGATCTACTTCCCTGGCAGGATCTGGTGGATCCACGCTGCCCGGAGACCAGATTCCCTCTCCATACCCCCAGCTGGATCCATTCTCCAAACCCCGCACGAGATCCACCCTCCATCTCCCGCACCACATACCGGCGAAGAATCCACTCGCGGATAAGACCCATTTAACCCGGGCTCAGCCTTCTCCCAGCATCCTTGGCAGGATCCACTCCCCAGGCTAGATTCACCGATCCAGCCCGCCGGACCTGGATCCACGCACTCCATTCTCCACTGGAGAGCTACTCCCTGGAACGAGTTTCCACACGGTGTGAAAACAGCCAGGTCCCTAACCATCGCCTGCGGTTTTACCCCAGAATGGTGTGCATAACATTCTCGTTTGAATCCGGGGTCAGACAATTTAGGCAAAGCAAAGTAGCCCTTGAAAGAAAGAGGTTAAACGTGCTTTATAATTAATCCTGGGGCCATAGCCCCCTTGCTTATTTGTTTTTCTATTCGTCCATCCGTTCACACTCTTTAGGTCTGTGAAGGAGAACATTGCCTGAGTATATTATATGATCCCGAAGAACAACGAGAGTAATATAATATGTGGGTGAAGACAGATTTGTCAGGCGAACATCGTTTTGTGCTCGGGGATCAGCGTGTTATTTGCATGGCTACCTTGTCACTGTCACTGTTACAATTACTTTGCAAGTCTCAGCAGAAACCCGGGTTATCATACTGGGCGATAAAATAAGTGATGAAAGTGAATATTTCGCGGATGAATATTCAACATAATGAATATCAGCCACCTTTGCGTTCCCATTTTCTCCAAAGAACAGCACAATTTTGAGGAGCACAGATAGCCTTCAGTTATAGGAAAAATATGTTTCAGGTTTTCTTCCACTTCTGTCGAAAATGAATGGCACTTCTAATGTGCAGGGGCAATGATGACACAGACAAGATCCCATCCCATCTCTCTCTCAAAGCCTGAGCATTTTTATCAGTATTCCTTGGAACAAAAATGTATGAAGTGTAATAATTTGGAAAGTGCTTTTAAATAAAGAACAACTACCGTTGAATACTATTGTTATCGTGTGTGTGTGTTTATATGTCTTTTTAAAACAGAAACAAGCAAGCCTTCAATTTAGAAATAAATCACGTAAGCATCAAACGTTAATGATAAACAAACAAACAATACCTGCAGATGCTCAGATGGGGAAAAAAAACTAGCAAGGAGCACTTTTTTTGAGGCGGAGGGAAATGGGCAATTAGTTATCCAAATCTAGTTTAAAATTAAAGTGGGTAGTGGGAATACAATTCCAGCGTTTAGTATAACTGAAATATGGTGTACGTGGATGATGCCTGGAGATTGTATTGTATTATATTTATGCATTTGTTCAACATAAATATGTTTCGAATTGTCAAGCAACTGGCGTTTTAACTGAAGTTTCAGGTTAATTGCTTCGTTAAGTGTATTTGTCTTAAATATCTGGTGTTTGAATTACAGAGGGAGAGCTGGTCCAAAACTTTTACCCTCCGATGATTTCTTTTATGGTATCCCTTGTTAATTTGCATTATGTCAACTTGCAACAGCAGGGAACATAATACCAGTAACGGGATACAAAGTCACCATTAACACTGACACGCAGGGAATCTACTCTCCTTTCCTAGTGAGTATCTGCTGTCGATTAGGAATGTTAGACTTTAAAGAGACTCGTAAAAAGAAAAAGCATCTGCTTCCAAAGTTAACCACGTTGTTAGGAATTAGACGCTATTGTGACTGTTTCAAGAAGCTGAATTTTCCTTTATCCCTGGTATCTTCTGCCCGGAGGGTAGGATGCTGAACCTGCCCATGACTCCAATTCCCAAAGACTGGCCAACCCGAGAAGCCAAGGATACAGTACCAATTTCTGTTCCCACTTACACCGGTGTAAACCCGGAGTAATTGACGTGGCTTTACTTGGGATTCACTCCTGGGTAATGGAGAGCAGAGGCTGGCTCGATGAAACAATCTTTTGACGCTTTTTTAAAAAAACCACAACAGACTATGATTTGGATTTCTATCACACCTGGATTTTTGATTCAGTTGGAAGTCTCAGAGAGACAATCCCGATGGCAAATTTGTTTTACCCACACACAGAACAACACCCGCTCACGAATATATTGAATATACACTTCAAAGCAAATCAGCTCCCCTTAGATTGCTGAAACTGACTAGAGTAGGTAGGTATTAAAAAGCATTCTTTGTCTGATTAAAGGACCCTCTGTATGAATTCGAGGGAGCTAGAGCAAGGAGGTTTATTTTTTTAAATGTTTATATTTGAAGTGCTATATATTCTGATGCAGGCATTTTCCTGTTTCCTTCCTTTAGCTAGGGGTATTCTGTACTCACTTAACTTATTAAAATGACGATTTCGGGCCCGATCCTGCAGTCATTTGCCGGCAAAACGATGAGGGGCTTCTCTGAGAGTTTTCCCTGGCAAAGGGCTGCAGGATGAAACCGCGCTTACCAATGTTACATATTTTGTTTAGGGGAAACATTCAAACCATTTCTTAGCGCCAGCTCCAGGCGCCTTGAAGGGATCCCAACGAGCAGGGAGGCTTTTAAAGGACTATTTTACAGGCTAGTGCTTGAGAGCGTCTTGTCCCTGCAAAGAGCAATAGGTGCCTTGCTACTCAATGCTGTTTCTGCCGGTTAGGTCGCGGAACAGGGGGGGGGGGGGGGGGGGAGAGGCTGTGTTGGATGAACAGGACCTGTGAACAGTGGTTTCGCTCAGCAGCTTTACGAATTTCCCTGCCCCTGGAACTCTCTGCAAACTGCAAGAAGTGGGGTGGAGGGTGGGGGGAAGATCCGCTCTGGATTCATTCATGAAAAAGATACAGGGACCCGGGAGAAAAGGAGAGGCTCAGGTGCGTTACAGCTTTGAAACCCACCATTCAATGTGCCATCCCGAACAGAAGCAGAAACAGATGAGGCACTAGCGCACGCTGGCTCGAATTCTTCTTTTCATGTTGCGCGCAACATCGGATTGTTCGCAGTTAAGCAACAGGTCAGCGCAACAAGGCTGCCTGCACCGGGGGTGATCCTGTCTCGGAAATCGGTGGAAGACCCAGACGGACGTTCTAAAATGGAATGCCTCGAAAAAGATCATCGACACTAACGATGCTGAAAAAGCAAGAGGTATCATTACACAAGCAAAGACGGTCTGGGATATGGTTGTCACGATACCTTTCATTCTTGGCACCGGCGTATACATGCAAAACTCCCACTGACTGTAGGATCGGGTCCATTTTACTCTCAAAACAGATTCCCACAACAAGCTATATGCCACCAGAAACAGAGTAAGGCAGGTTCGTCTTGTATTTACACCTTTGTAAACCCGGACTCTCTCCATTTCAGTAAATGGAGTGACTCCGGATTTACACTGGTGTAACCGAAAGCAGAATCTGGCTGAAACTGTTGAGAATCGAGACAGTTTTTTGGCGTTTACTCATTCAAAATTCTGAATATTCGTTTTAAAGTAGACCCTAAACCCCCAAATCTATCAAACACTCAATTTGTTATTCTAATCATTCCAATTGCTACAAACGACAATAACCACAAACCAACAAGAAGCTATGCCTAGTCGAAAGACGGTGAAATATATTCATGAAAATATTTGAAAAAATGTGGGGAAAAATCATCAACGTTTCAAAATTTGGTGGGAAATCAAGAAAATAATTTAATTTTTGGTGTAAAACTTTGTCAACATTTTGAAATTTTCAAACTTGCAACGACCTCTGGGGTTCACTGCAAATAACAGCAAAGCTTTGGAAAATCTTATTCTTGTTAGCAAGTCTATGACTTTGGGCAACTTGTTTGTTAGATTTTTTTAGTCCAATTTAAAAAAAAAATTGTTGTCCTTTGACTAATGAGCTAACATTGTTGCTTAGGTTGCCATGGGGTCATAAGTAGACTTCTTATTAAAATCAGGGGGGTGTCTGCTTAAAATCTGATATGGCATGATATGACCCTCACTTTACCCTTCCACATTGTGTACTAATCACCACCCTAAAGCGACATATCTCTGCCAGCTTCCTCTTAAAGTTTTAATCCCACTAAGAATACAAATCCGGATCATTCAATAGATTTATAATTTTTCATCCAAGCATCCCAAAAAACTTTACAAGCAATTAATTAAATGCAAGCTCTTCCCCCCCTTTGCAGTGATGTGAAGTCAATTGTGTAAATGATTCCATTTTTAACATCCAGCCCCTGCAGATCAGTGTTAATGCTACAGTGATACTTCTCACCCTGCTACAGTTAGAGTCAGCATTTCCATTATAATTTCCTATTTTCAGGAGTTTTTACAGTGGTCATAAAAATTCAATCCAGGCTCAAACTTGGCATCCTAGGCTCCTCCCAGGAGTCATTTCTTTTTGTTGTATTTGAAAGAGGAAACCATTTATCTGTTTTTACATTACAACAGTGCAACCAAAGGAAGCGAATGCAGGGTTTGCAGAACAGTTTTGTAGTTTATAACTCATTTTTATTCAGCTGTACGGTATCTGCCATGGATGTGAAAAGAAAAGAATTAATAACATATGAATATAATCAGATTACATAGAATCCAGAATCCATATTCAGGACCAGTAATATAAAAATAATGTTTATCATTCTAAAATGCCTTCTTTTCTAAACTCATTAATTAGTAATTGATCCACAATGTGAACCGATGCTTTAGGATGCTTGGAATAAACTGATCAAGTCATTATATTGAGGAAGTTACTCTGTGTATGATCTATGCACATGTTTAGAATGCAGATTGGGGGGTTATCCTCTGTCCCCTCCCCTCCCCCCAGTGCATATTGTAAGTAGGGCAGTCAAATGAGCTGTGGATTTAGGTGTCCCTAAGTATTCATTTACATGATGGATTGTAATGGTTCAGTAGTTCCTTTGGAACCATAATATTTTATCAGGTCAAAAACCAGCTTTCAAGAAAGAATTCCCTAAATACAAGGGTGGCTGAACTGAATCATATATGTTACTTATACATCTATGTAATTTCCTTAGCTATGGAAACTACACAGTGCTGCAAGTAAGATGGTGCAGCATGAAAGTTTTAGTGGCATGAGTTAGGATGGGCAAAGACCTGAGTGAGTTATACAGTTCAGTGGAATGCCAATGAAGCATTGATCTCACATATCACACTGTCATGGATTCAGCAAATGCCACATATTTGCAGAAAACTGGGAATCTCTCTAGTGGTATAAAGCATCCATTTCTTCTAACCTTGACAGGTCACGAGGTACCATTTCACGGCAGTTTATGGCATAGATACACCTATATACACCTGTATGGATATACAGATAGGTGCAGTTATACCATTCTATAACATATGATAGAATTTTGTGTCAATGTCTTTTTGTGTAGGTGTGTGCACACACACAGTCCTCTGTTAACTCTACTCTTTCAGGGAAGAGAAAGTATCTTTTTCTGTCTTTGTAAAGTAGAGTGGAAATTGAAAAGACTATATACATATTTGGTAATACTAATCATTATCCTGAGTAATAATGAATGAAGGGCTTTGGAATCCTTTGGAAAGAAAGGCACCTTTTGGCTGTTGTGGACTGTGATCTAATGATTAAAAAAAGGAATGGAAATCTGGATTCTGATGTTAATTTTCCCACTATGGCATTGATTCACTGTGACCTTGGGCCTATGATTTAGAGCTGATACAGCACCCATTAGAATAAGTGAAAACTCACCCACTGATTTCACGGAGAGTTGGATTTAGCCTTCAACCTGTTTGTACCATGATTTACCTGTCTTTAACAAATATGTATAATAATATTTACCTATATCAGAAGAGTGCTGTGAAGGCTGATAAATTGATAAGGCTAAACTTGTACAAGGTAGTCTGGTCGGAACAACATGTGCGTGGATGAGTTTATATTAAGCCTTGTCCATACCAGCAACAGTCAAAGCTGTAATTCACCATCTGTGCAGCTTCAATGGAGTTAGCAATGGTAGAAGCAGTAGTGCAGACAGGACCCAAGTGTATTTACTCAAGTGCTTATACTGCCCTCATCAGTGCAGTATCTGAATGCCTGACAGTAGCGTACTGACCGATGTGACTAACATCTGTCATGTATAGGTCATTCTCTCTCACACCCTCTCCCCAAGGGGAGAATTGTGGAATTGAGAGTTTTGATAGGGTTTTTGTTTTTAATGTACACACTGCTCAGGGTTTATGTTAGAGAAGCCAGCTTCAAAAAGTATGCCTTGCACTTGGAGCGGAAGGTGGTGGGGTTTGCGATGGTCCTTAGTTCCTGGGGGAGTTCATTCCACAGGCTCAGAGTAGCCCTTGAGAAAGCTCTGTCTCCTGCACAGATGAGCTTGACCCTTATGGTAAAATGTTTCATTGTGCCTGAGGAGAGGAGTTTTGACCACAGTCCTCATCTAGTACCACACTTCACACAGCAGCTGCATCTACAGAGCTGCAATTGACCAGCAGTCAGCTCCATTGGTGATAGCAGTGGGCAAATCTATAGTGTGGAGACAGTTTTTATGAATGTCTCAGCCATGATCCCTTTCCTCCATAGCACAGTGACTATAGCAGCAGGGATCTGGTTTTGTACTGTTCTCTCATTTAAGCAGACTGTTGCTTCAGCTGCATGACTCTACACCAGCTCTGTGATTTGACCCTGCTCCCACAGGAGTCAATGTGAGTTTTGCCATTGACCTCAGTGGCAGCAGTATCTAGCCAGTGGTGCACAACTTCACTGCACATATTTTTGCATAGCCTATAAGTTAGTGGAGATTCAGTTCCTTTGTATCTTGCAGGAAAGGTTTTATATTAGCACAAAGTTTTATTATAATTAAGACACATAATGTATAACGCTTGGTCAGATTTATTCCACTGGCTCAAGGAAATAGTTATGGCCAACTGGGCAAATACTTTATTGTTCGAATCTTCCCTAAATAAAGGCTTATGGAGAATGCAGGTAAGGCCTATGTATTTTAACTGTATACATAATCATCCACAATGTCTTTCCTGTTTTCAACAGATTCTGAATATATACCTGCACAGTAGACAAAAAGGGAATGTTTATGATTTTTAATTTTTTTAAGCTTTAATTTTATAAAAAGAAATGCACTCACACTGAAAACTACATGGGAATAAAGCCAAGAGATCAGCTGAAACTCACAGGACAAAGAGGAAGGGAAGTGTTGAGTCAGAAAGACCATTATACCATGTTATGCTGAAGTGTTGCAAATAAAGGTCATCTACCAGGGAATATCTCCTGCCATCAGGTGTTCTTCAATTACAAATAAGCTGTAATATCTATGCCCAAGGGAGAGGTTAAGTATAGACAGAGTTTCAGCCCTAACTGAGAATTCCTTGCTATTTGTGGTTTAAGGTCAGCCCCTGTAGGTTATTTTTAGATAGATTTTTGTGTACAAATCTGTAAGAGTATTACAGCTAGGGCATTACTGTACAGAATGGGATCATAAAATCATTTTTGCAGCCACAATACTGAAGAAAACTCGCCACCTGCTGGTCACAGAGTTACTAGTTTCATACATTTCCAGACAATATTTGATAAATTAATTTTATTACCATTCACATAATTCATATTTCACATTTCTGCTCCATTTAAAACATTAGCTCTGACCCATTTGGTCCATTCTTATTTTAAAAGCCCAGATTTCCTACTAAAAATCACAAAGTGACTGTATTCTGCTCTGGGATTTTTTTTAAAAAATCTATTTTTCAGCATGAATAATTGTCTCCTGAGATTTATTTTTTGCATGGGTGAGTTTTGCTGTATATTTCACTATTATTAATTATTATTATTATTATTATTTCATGTTTTAGTGTCTCATCCCAGGAGCCATCTCCTGTTGTTGCTACTTAGTGAGAAAATGCACCATGAGGCTTTGTGATTTCCATAGTGATGGTGGGTTTTTTTTACAGACCAAATATTAAGTAATGACTGGAGGCACTAATGTTTTATTAGAAATATTTTTCATTCCTGAAATGATAAGGAAAGTGCCTAATATTTTTAATGTAACCATATTTTGGCTAACTTTTCATTGTGTAGACTGGTGAGTGAGCAACACTAAGTGACATTAGACAGTCAGAACATAGATATTACAGATTTTTAAAAAATCAAACAAGAGAGTCAGGTAAATAAGTTATTATGCTACTTTTCTTTCCTAGGGTTGGATCCAGAGCCTATTGAAGTCAATGGGAATCTTCCCATTGATTTCAATGGGCTTTAGCTCAGTCCTTTAATCAATAATCCCTCCCCACAAGTGTATACTTTCTTCTTCATTAACCTTGAGTTTAAAATTTATTGGGGTTGATTAAGACTAAATGTGCCATGGAGAGAACAAGATTTCAGGGCCACCATAAAGTAATATTTTACCCTTCCTAGAAGACAATTTATTCTGATAAAAGATAGAGGAAGCAAAAAGGGTTGACATAATCCTTCATTCGATATTAATCATCAAAGCAGAGATCTGAAATTGGGAAGAAATTTGCAGGGTACTGGCCACAAATAAATCAAATCTGGGGTACAAAGTAAGGTTGTGGAAATGAGTAGCCACACGAGGCCATTATTATTTCATAAAGCAAATGATAGAAAGATGAAAATGGTAGGCACTCCAAAATGGGCTACAGTGCTTGCTGGAAAGGAGATAAAGGGAAGACAGGAGTCTTTAAAAACACAGTGGGCCAAATTTTCATTTACACTAAGTCCACTTTGTACTTGCATTGGCCCTTTACACTGGCCCAACTTGTCTTGAAAGAAGATTGGTGAAACACAAGAAAAGTGATGTAGGAAACAGAAAATAAAAGGAAAATAAAAAAGATTAGGTAAATCTATCACACACTTTAGACATGATAGATGGGAAGTCAAATCAGTTAATATTAGCTTGGAGAGTCAGAGAAATAAGGAATTTCCTCTAATTTCTTTCAGTAAAAGAGAGAATGATGGGGAAAATAGGACTACTACAGAATAAAATAGGTGCTGAAGTAAGAGAACACCTTACAGAAATAGCTATTTCTGTTCAACTCTCAGTCAAAAGGATAATCAGAGAACCTTGTGCAGGAAGCTGCAAAAATGCAATTGGGTAAGCTATCAACAACGGGTAACCAAAGAGATGGTGAATATATGTGACAAAAATTCATTACCCTGCCTAAAAGAGATGTGGCATACGGCTGTGAATCAGGAGTCCTTTTATTCCCCGGTCTGCCACTGAAATTCTCAGTGGTCTTGAGAAAGTCACTTAATCCATCTGCTTTGGCTTCCTCATCTATAAAATAAAATAAATAATACTAATAATATCCAGCTCTTAACTAGCGCTTTTCAGTTGTAGAACTCAAAGCTCTTTACAGAGGATGTCAGTATGAGGCTAATAATACCCATTCACTTAATTGACAGGGGAGATGTGAAGATTAACATTCAATAATACATTTCATCCAGCTGGAAAGAACTTCTAGCAATCCTGCCTCTTCCGGCAACTTAAGACAGCAGTTCCTGTGGGTTGGCACTGTATTCAAGCCTTGTTTAGAAATAAAGTTATTTTAGCTTTCCATCTCAGTCAGTCACATGACAGGAAGTGGGAGCTCTGGCAGACACATTTGTTCAAGTGGCCAGCAGAGAGGCTGGAGCCATCATACAGTAGATATGTGTTTCAGGAAACACAGCGTCCGCATCTTTATTGGCAGAACTGGTAGCTAAGTTACGTGTCTTCTGTAGGAGGTGTTACGAGGATACTTCCGCTTATACCAAAGACAGCTCATCACAGAAATGACAGAAAGAGGGAACCAAGCAATGTAATGAGTGTTTCTATGTTCATAAACCATTGTGCTATCTGTAGGCCAGACTGTGACCAGCTCTTGTATGGATGCACAAATTGGTGAGTGTGTAAGGGGCTTTACTCTTTTGTAACCATGTGCTATGGCTGGCCACAGTTGTTCTTCCTGACTAGTGTAGCTTAGCAGCATCGACTAGCCCAGAATAGGTGCAATGAAGAGGAGAAGGGATGAGATGGAAAGAGTCAACTAAGTATAGCAGTGGACAATGTATAGCCAAAACAGCCGCCACTGGGGACTTGTGAAAGTGCAAAGATATTTGTTCAAGAATTGGGGGACTCAATGTTTGCATTTAGACTGCCTTCCCTCCCTGCTGTTCACTTATACAGGTAGGCCTGGCTAGCAAAAGACATAGTGAAACACAAAACCATTCTGAGATATGCTGTGCTATATCTGTGCGGTTAAGATCCAAAACCTCAGGCTTTGTTATTTTCGTCTTCCTTGTAATTTATTATTAGCAATTTTGTTGCTGCTGAAGCAATCCAAAATAGACACAATCCGTCGTTGTGCACCACAGCACATACAGTCTGGTTGTGACCAGACCACCTGGGTCTATTCCCTCTTGAATGAGGCCTTCTTAAATCTTCCAACTCCTTCTGCTTAGCTGGTCTGATTGGGCCTATTGAGGTTGAGGTGAGGGTGAAATAAGAAGGGTTGTGACCTTCACAGTTGATATCCCTTTTGGTGATGGCTGCTCTTAAGATTCCATCTCTTTTTCTGAAATCAAGACAAAGACCACAAAAGTCTCCAGGCCATTGTTTCTGGACTGGTCGTATTCCCCTTTGGGATTCTGTAGCATCTTCCAATAATGTAAAAATCTTCTTTAATGTTAATGTGGAGCAGCAGAGGGATAGTTCTAACTACATGGCCATTTGCAACTGGATCCTCCCAGCCAAATGAGAAACCCAAGGTCCAGATGATTTTAACTGTGGCTTAATTTTCAACATTTTCCATTTGCTTTTCCAAGAAAGAAACACCTTGAGTTCCAGTGACCATAAAACCTGACTTCCCTTGGTCACGGTCTCATAGGATTGTCTTCTCCATCCCACCTCTCTATCTTTGTCTCAGTCCTTTCAATATTATTTTTTTCCACAGAAAAGTTTCGTAACTTATGGTCTGATTCTGCAGCATCTGCTTTTTCTCACTTCCTTTATACTCTTGTAAAAGACTGTAGGTCAGCTGTGACCAGAAATAGGTAAACTATTCATAGGAAACAATTTATTTAGCCTTTTAGCCTTTGGTAAATTATCTACAGAAGGATAATTTTCTATGTTGATTCACGGATTTTAGATTTGAAGACCAGAGGGGACCATTAGATCATTGTGCCTGATCTCATATATAACACAAACCATAGAATTTCACTCAGTTATTCCTGTCTTGAGCCTCTTTCTAATTTATTTTTATTCTAAATTATTTGATGAATGGCTTATGCAAACATATTTCTGCTAATAAGTTGCTCGCAAATCATTTACAGTGATGATTGCTTTAAGTATTCATTTGTTCATAATTTGCTGTTTGTGCTGTTCTTGCTCATCTAGCTCCCATGGAATTGTCCTGTTCTCTGCCTGGATAAATTCCACCTACATCCAGGATGGCCATGTAAGCTCTTCTGGGCATACATATTTGTGTGAAGATTCACAGCACTTTCCCTTCCAAAAATTTTCTTGCACACAAAATTTCACTCCCCAAAATGCTTGGGGGGAAAAAGTGAATAAGAGGGAGGTTTCCAATACGATCAATGCGGATTAAAGATCTTGATTAGAAGATACATTTACAAATGCTATTTTGCTCTATTCAGCCAGCCTTGTGTGCCAACAGAGTCTTTCAAGAAAGAATTTTCCATGAATCTTAAAGGCTTGATGAAGATGCTCACTCTTGATTCAGATTGGACTGGAACTCTACACATGCGAAGGATCTGCAGACAGATGCCCTCATATTTTGAGCCTTCTGTGCACAGAAGGCTTATCTGGTCCAAAGAAAACAGATGGAGCACAGAAATTAAACAGTAGGGTATTAATTATTATTAGTTGTATTGTTTGTTTTTGTTTAATTTTCACTGCCAAGAGGGCAATTTCTGGTGACTTAACATGTCTTCCTGATGAAGTAGTGCAGAAACCAGCAGGTGACTGCTCTTATTCTCTCCCCTATCACCTGCCCACAACACTTCTCTAGTGTTATTGACTTTGCTCTTGGGTTATTTGTCCACTTCCTCGCACTGCCAGTAGTCTGCAAGCCTGACCTGGAGGAGGGGAAAAGGATGGCTCCCTCCTTTGCCCATTCAGTTCTTGGCCTTTGCTTAGGCTGCCCTCAAGCTTGCCAGGTAGTATCAGTAATAACAGGTGTCGTTTTTGCCATGCAGAACCCTGCCTAGTAAGCAGGGGCAGCTCTATGTTTTTTGCCGCCCCAAGCACGGCAGGCAGGTGGCTTTCGGTGGCGCGCCTGCGGGCGGGCTGCTGGTCACGCGGATTCGGCGGCATGCCTGCGGGAGGTCCCCTGGTGCCGCGCCATCGGCGTCCCCGCTGCCGAATTGCCGCCGAAGCCGCAAGACCGGCGGACCTCCCGCAGGCATGCCACCGAAAGCCGCCTGCCTGCCACCCTCATAGCGACCAGCAGGCTGCACCCCACGGCTTGCCGCCCCAGGCACGCGCTTGCTGCGCTGATGCCTGGAGCCGCCCCTGCTAGTAAGAACTGGCGTGACACCCCCAAATCCATTGATTATATGACTAGTTAAGTGAAGGTGATGTTATGACTCAGTGATTTCTGTTTGTCACAGTTCAGGGCAACTGTACCTCTATTTCCCCTCAGTGGCCCAGCAAGTGCACTTACTCTCGGCTTCCAGGTCCCCAGCCATTGCCTTTCTGGGTGGAAATCTGAATCTCTCTCCCTTCTGACTGTGGTATTCCCAGGTTGCACAGTTCCCTCTTCACCATAGGTGCTGACTCCATGGGTGCTCCTGGGCTGGAGCACCCATGGAAAAAAAATAGTGGGTGCTCAGCACCCACTGTCGGGCCCTGCCAATCAGCTCCTCCCCATCCCCACCCCCAGCACTTTCCGCCCGCCGCTGATCAGCTGTTCAGTGATGGGCAGGAGGGGAGGAGCGGGGGCAGGAAGAGGTGGAGTGAGGGCGAGGCATGCTCAGGGGAGGGGGCAGAACAGGGCAGAGAGGGGCAGAGCGGGGGCAGGAAGCGATGGGGCATGGCCTTGGGGGAAGGAGTGGAGTGGGGTGGGCCTGGGGCAGAGCGGGATTCAAACACCCCCGGGGCAAGCAGAAAGTAGGCACCTGTGCCCTTTACTGTCTATTTCCCAGCTCAGACAGGTTGCACAAGGACACCTGCTTGCTTTCTCTTCAGAGAGTGATACAGAGTGATTGTCAACAAATATGAGTTACCACGCAGCACTTCCTATGCAAGCCTACTTTATTCTTAGGGTAAAAAAGCAATAAAGAGTAAACATATTAAATATAACACAAGAACCTACACACATGCTAATAAGTACACCCTGACATGGATTCTGTCAGATCCAGTCCTTCCAAACCTACCCTAAGGATTTGGGCCCTCCATGGACCAGGGGTCCTGTCCATTTGCTGGATCAGGAAGAAGGCCCTAAACCAGTTTAAAATCAGGATATTTATCCAAAAGTCTTTTCTTTGTCTCTTGGTTGCTGGAGAATCCAGTTTGAACTAGCATATGTGTACTCCTCCAGGGGGTAGCTTCAAAGGCTGATAATGGAGGAAGTTCATTACCATTCCTGTCCCTACTAGAGAAGGTAGATACAGTATCCCTACACCACATATACAATTGCATTTTTAATACAATGTATCCCAAAGATATTAATCCAAATTCAATACAGTTTAACTTAATTGAAACATGTTTATCTTAATTCCGCAAGGTTTGGTCAGGACATCACAGGATATTGTCAGTCTGTTACACTGTTGACCATATTTTTCCAATAGTGATCGGCTGTTGATTTAGCGGGTCTTCACTAGATCCACTAAATTGACCCCCAGTGGATCGATTGCAGCAGCATCAATCCACGGTAAGTGTAGACAAGCCCTAAGAAAACCTGGAGGAATTTAAGGCTTCAATCCTTATATGTACCTTATAGTGAAGCCTCAAGGAGCTCCATCTATTCAGTTTATTGAAGAGAAGGTTCAGGGGTGACTTGATCATAATTTATAAGCACCTACATGGGGAACAAAAAACTGAATAGAGGGATTTTCAATCTAGCAGACAAAGATATAACAAAATGCAGTGTGTGGAAGTTGAAATTAAATAAATTCAGACGGCAAGTAAGGTGTAAATTTGTAAAAGTGAATATGATTAATTCTTAGAACAATTTTTACCAAAAGGTTTAGTGGATTCTCAATCACTGGCAAATTTTTAAGTCAAGGTTGGATGTTTTTCTAAAATATATGCTGTAGTTCAAATAGGAATTAATTCAGGGAAGTCCTATGGTCTGTGTTATACAGGGGAGCCAGCCTGGTCCCTGGACTGGGAGTCAGGAGACCTGGGGTGAAATTCTGGTCCCACTGATGTCCATGACCACAGGCGGCGGCTTCCTCCAGGCCCCGTGGGTGCTCAACCCCCCCTCCCACTCCACCCCAGGTCCCAACCCTTCCCAACCCTTCCCCCAAATCTCCACCCCTTCCCCGCCTCTTCCCTCACCCTCTCTGTCCCAGGGCCCGCCCCAACCCCACCCCTCCCGCCAAGCCTCCATTCCCACCCTGGCTCTTCCTGCCCCCTCTCCACCCCGCCACGCCTCTTCCCACCCAATTCTGCCCCCTCCTCTGAGTGTGCCCCTTCCCCCCTTCCCCTCCTCCTCCCAGCACCTCCGGCACACAACGGAACAGCTGATCTATGGTGTGTGGGAGGCACTGGGAGGGAGTGGGAGGAGTAGATCGGCAGGGCTGCCAGGGGGCAGGAGGTGCTGGAGGGGAGGAAGGGAGCTGGCTGCCGGTGGGTGCTAAGCACCCATTCATTTTTTTCCATGAGTACTCTAGCCCTAAGCACCCACGGAGTCGGCACCTATGTCCATGACAACTCCCATTAACGATAATGGGGTCAGGATTTCAACCCTGGTTTTCTTCCCAGCTCTGCCCACTGACCCGCTGTATGATCTTGATCAAATCACTTTCTCTCCCATCCTTTGTCTGTCTATTCTAGACTGTAAACTCTTTGAGACAGTGACTGTCTCTTATCGTGTGTTTGTACAGTGCCTAGTAGAATGGAGCCCTGATTTTAACTGGAGCATCTAAGCTCTACGGTAATATAAAATAATAATTAAAAAAGATAATACACCGCTACCTCGATATAACGCGACCCGATATAACACAAATTCGGATATAACGCGGTAAAGCAGTGCTCCGGGGGGCGGGGCTGCGCACTCTGGTGGATCAAAGCAAGTTCGATATAACGCGGTTTCACCTATAACGCGGTAAGATTTTTTGGCTCCCGAGGACAGCGTTATATCGAGGTAGAGGTGTACATACAATTCAATTAAACTGCAAACACCCCAATACCCAAATGAATGAAATGCACTGTCATTAAGATCACTTTCCTAGTCACATGAAATACTCAGGTGTTATTATTTATTCCCTGATTATTAATATGCAATTTTTAAAATACATTCTGTGTCACATTTCAGCTGCAGTCTTCATTCCAGATGTTTTCAGGAGTAAGCAGCTGCAGCTGCACTGTAAAGATTGCAGGTTCGACAAAGCCCGAAACTCTGTTTTATCTTCAATCCTTTGCAGAGACATTATCATGATGTTAAAAAACTTTACCTGGCCTTCCAAAGTAACTCTAGAAACCAGTGATCAAAACTATCCAACATGCATTTAAAATACTTCAGTCTGGGTGATGTTGGCAGGGGGAAAAGTCAAGGTTATTTAGATTCAGTGAACAGCTGAATATTTGAGATCCACACTCCAAATACTCGCTTAACTCCTTTTCAAACTTTTTTTTTAATAGTATCCTGTCTTGCTCTCCTGGAGAGTCTATTCCATATATTGATTCTTCTCTGGTTAAAGTAATGGGCCAAATCCTGATCCCATCAGTGATCAGAGGAGAAGAATTTAACCTAGCACCTCCTGTGCTGCACTCTGCACATTTAACTCCTAGCGAAACTAGCTGGAGTTGAGTGTACTCAGCACACTGCAGGAGGTGCTTGACACTTAATAGGAGCAGGACAATTGTACTCAGGTTTCCACAGTACTCAGCACTTCCAGGTCTCAAGTTGTAGAATTTGTCTTTGCTGTTTGTACTTTGCACTATTTCCTTGGGGACTTGGAATCCCTCAGGGGGGCCCCACTTTCATCTGTTCTTTACCTAAGAAAACTAATCAAAGTTTCCCTGTCTTCATTTGTTAATTCACGGCACCCAGTTTAGTCTAGGGCTTGGGATTCTGACCCTATGGCAAGTGAACCTATGAACCAGAAAGGGCATTCTGCTGCAGAAGTGCTAATAGAACTGAAAAAGCAAAACCATATATATTTGCACTTATCCAGCCTCTTAGCTGCTTCTCCTGCTTCAGCCCCTTCTTCTGACTCTGGCATGTGAACTACACTCATTTTGTTCTCATCCTGGGTCAGATTCCCTAGTGTCCCCTGCACTGTGACATTGTTTGTTTTAACCTTTCTGGGTCTTAGTTTACTCATCTGTGAAACAAAAATAATAAATTTCTCTCTCTCAAAGAGTGTTTTGAGGCCCTCACTCAACCCACCCAACAAGGCTAGCTCCCTGTGCATTACTGGTATCTTGACCAAAAGGGACTAGGGATTTTCAGGAGTGGTTGCTTTTCGGCACTTTCTGAAACTCAGGTCCCTTCAGGGTGTCTGCAGTTGAGCATCCAAAAATGGAAACCCCAGGCACCATTAGTCACTTGTGAAAATCTTTGCTCTTGTCATTCTTGCTAGAAAAACAGACTTTTTAAAAAAAAAATGCAGTCATTTAAAATATTAAAAGGCATGAACTTCTCAATAACCATGTAATCTAATATCAAGGCTCCACTGTTATTGCCAACTCTCCCACAAAATAACGATACTCCTGACATACAGTAAGCATTGCATCTTTCAGCACAGGGCGCAGAAATTATTTTTACTGTCCATTATTCTGCAACGAAGCCTGCAACGGTGGATATTGCTTGATCTAAGTAAACCAGGTGAGGCAAAAGCAAAAGCATTCATTTAGAGAAAGAAAATGTGAATCACTAACAAATGAAATAGTTACAGAGGCAGAAGTGCAGTAAGACAGCGCTGGAGAATGTGCATAATCCCATTTTGCTGCAATTACTTTAACATGAATTTAAAACAAAATTAAAGTTAACAGTTTAAACTGATGTTTGAGGATTTAAAAAGATTTTGTTTCCTTTGTAACCACTGTGTTATTTGATCCAGTATAATCTCGGTGTGCACTGCTCATAACTTCTTTTCCCAAGTGCTGTTACTACTAGATTATGCCAGGTTAAGTTACAAATGTCTAAAAACCTTAAAATTATTCAAGCTAGATTAAAGCGTTCAGAGAATTTGGTGTTATTTTAGTCCCCTGCCATATCCTACATTTACTATAAAACTCTTATATTGGCATTCTAATAAAATGTCATAAAGCAAGTATGTAAGGAGGTGTTTTGGGTTTGTTGCAGTGTTATGGAAGCCAAGTTAACATGGCAACCAAAATGTGTAACAGAAACACTTAAATGTTTTTCATAAACTGCAAGCCTTGTAAGAGCATAAGAGCACGTTGACTACTGGGCAGTTACCGGAGATTATATCCATACACTATACTATTTCATCTCAGATCATTTATATAAATATCCAAGATTAATTATCTGGAGTGAAATAGCATAGTTTCCTAGGGCCAGGCTCTGATACCCTTAAGCACAAGATTCCTTCTCTCTTCAGTTGAAGTACTCAAAGAATAAGAAACTACTTGTGGTAAATGAATCAGAATTTGACCCATGGATTTTGAAGATTTTTAAGGTCAGAAGGGACCAATATGATCATCTAGTCTGACTTCATTAATGTCTGAATACTTCGGAGTATAGTCTTCTCTTGAAGCATGTGCCTAAGATGTATTTGATAATGCTAATAGGGGATGAGATATATTTATGCTCCAAGAGATGAATATGCTTGTATACCTGACACAATATTTGTCCTGACTGTAATGCACTTCATCTTTGTTCTTGTGCACAGATGTTTTTAAATGCTTTATTTAACTAGATGAATAAAGCTTCATTATTACCACACAGGAGTGACCGAAGACAGAAGAGTCTTATGATGTATGGACTATAGCTTAGAAGTTGATTTCACAGAAACTAAAAGCATGTTTCCAAAGAGTGTAAACATTCTACAACCTCAAATAGGAGATCCTCCTAGCTCATTTCTGAGAGGAAGAGAGAAACTCCTCTATGAAGTTCCTTTTGGCCTAATGAAATCCAGATGAATGATTCAGCAGCAATTACCCACACTATGGCAGGTTTTTTTAATAGTGCATGGCACTGCAGCTCATAGAAACCTCCACTGACAGTATGTGTAGCCAAAACAATAAATAAGCATACAATAAAAGCAATCTTACAGTAGGAAACTATATAGAAGTAGCAGGGAGAGGGGAAGAGAAACACACAAAGGTCTATGATGGAGGGAAGTTAATACACTTTGGGGGTCTTATGTCTGTTGGCTAGTTGGGGAGGAAAGAAGCAACAAGTTACTGGACCACAAGAGGCAGTAGGATTATATTTAGATCCCATTAAAGGTGTGCATGGCAATTAAAAAATGGCACGTCCCTGTCCTTAGGAGCTGATAATGTACACTCTGAATATACAAAGGCCCAGGTAGCCTGAAGAAACACTGCATCACAAAGGTCAGCTACTCTGCGGCCCGCACCATATAATACCCTGAGGCACAACAGGGAAAAAGAAGGAGAAATAGCATTGGGAATAAATGCAGCTCTCAGCAAAACTAACTGGGGCTGTGCAGGAAGGGTGGAATCCACTCTAATGCAGACCCTTAAACAGGGACTATGCAGCATGTAGGGCTTTGTGTGGGCTGCTTCACCAGGGTGAATTTCACTCAGAGGGAACACAGTGCAAGCTGGAAAAAGCACCAAGAGCAGCGTCCGTGAGCTGATCACATCATCAAAACAGAGGTAGTCATGGCAATAGGACTGGAGGAAACACACTATAAAGGCCAGGGTGTGTCTTCCTTCTTCCAGACCTCCTGTATTTGTTGCATGTGACTGGTGATGAGGATTGTGCAGGGGACCATGACACAAAGGTCCATAGGCAGCTGAACTTGGGAAGACCTCCACAAATACACTAGTTCACAGGAATGGCCTTGTAGAAGTTAGCTATACTGTGGAGAGTATCTAAAAAGCTTGTAAGTCAGAGAGAAAATTCAAGCTCTGATAGCTCAACTGATGTACTTGCATTCCTTATGACAAATAGCTATGGAGCATTAATGGGTAAAATATATTGCACTTGAATTGTCCATAAGAGATATAGCTATAGTCCATTGTTCTTACAGTCTCTGATGGTTTAGCTGGCAGAGTTTGTAAGTCTCCTCATGGTCTAAATATCTCATTTTCATCATCCATAAAGGCTTTGCTGGTACAGCTGGTGGAACTTACAAATCCCACACGATAAATTAATATGGTCATGGTGTTTACAAGCTCTCTTGGCACAGGCACTGGACCTTGTGATTCCCAAGTGGGAAACAGTTATGGTTCATAGTACTTGCAACTTTTGCTGGCTGAGGGGGCAGAGAATATTAGTGCCATAGTAGAAACACCTATGGTTCATGACACTTTGAAGATTACAGCTACAGTTGATAGTGCTTACAAAGTCTAATGGCATGGCTAGCAGAGTCACATGATGGAAAGAGCTACAGCTTGCATCAGTTCCATGCAGAGGGAGTAGGTAACCTGATGGTCAGCGTGTGTTACATGGGTACGTTCACGTTACATGCATCTGATCCACAGAGCCCCAGTTTGAGAGCCTGATGATGATCTGGCTGTAGGGATTCATGCTTTTAGCTTTGGAGGTTCAGTCTCCAGTGGTGGCCATCGCCATAATGGTTACATGGATTCAACTTTGTTGTATGTGATTCTAATATTGCTCTCATCATCATAGCATCTGAGTGCAGCAATGCATTAAGCAACATGGCTAACATCTGTCGTGTTTTTCATTCTCTGTCTCACCCCCTCACTCCGGGAATTGTGTGTGCAGTGTTTTATTTTGCTAGGGTTCTGGATTCTTTACACTGTTATGTGTTTATTGGAGAATTTAAGGAAATGTGCCTGACACTTAGAGTGGAAAGTGGTGAAGTTTGTGATGATCCTTATTTTCTGTGGGAATTCATTCCACGCAGGGCCAGCTCCAGGCACCAGCTTGTCAAGCAGGTGCTTGGGGCGGCCGCTCCGGAGAGGGGCGGCACGTCCAGGTATTCGGCGGCAATTCGGCGGACGGTCCCTCACTCCGCCTCGGAGTGTAGGACCTCTTGTCGAATTGCCGCCGCAGATCGCGATCGCAATTGCAATCGCGGCCTTTTTTTTTCTTTTTTTTTTTTTTGGCTGCTTGGGGCGGCCAAAACCCTGGAGCCGGCCCTGATTCCACGGTCTCAGATCAGCCCCCAAGAAAGCTCTGTCTCCTGCACAGGTGGGCTTTACCCTTATGATACCATTATGCCTGAGGAATGAGGTGTTGATCTGTCTTCATTCCAGAGCTTGAGGCAATCTTTCATCTGGTAATATGTTCACATTCCTATTTTGATGTAATATACATGCACTTGATAAAATTATGATGAGTGCATTGATTCACTGTGTGTTATATCTATCATCTATCTATCTACCCACGCATATTGGCACAACATTTTCAGTATATTTAATTTAATTCCATGTTATTTTTTGATATCAAGTGAATTGCATGTATATTTAATGTATATTGTTGGTGATCCCTTGGAATTTATGGATGATTGTCTTCCATAAAATGATAGCCAGTTATCACTAGTGGATCTGCAAGTGGCTAATGAGACCAATCTGAGATCCACAGATCTTGTCACTATTGGGGCAGACATTTCCCAATGGAAGGGACATATCTGGATTGTTGAGTCAGGCTGCAGTGCATTCTTTCCTTCTTTCCCATTTCTCTGTTTCCTGTTGTCTCCATTGGACCTCAAAATACTGGGATCCTTGCCACCAGGTCCTTTTTCATTTTGGTCAGTTGAGGGTTTGGGTTTCCCATGAGCTTATGTCAATATTGCACTTCTTCATGTTGGCTTTGAGGGTGTCTTTTAAGTGTTTTTTTTTTTGCCCACCCCTTGTCAATTAGCCGTGACTCAGTTGTGAGAACATGATCTGCTTGGGAGTCAATTTTCTGACAGAATAACATGACCAGCCCAACAGAGTTGATGGTGGATGACCATAGCTTCAATGCTGGAGGTTTTGGCTTGGGACAGAACACTGATGTTGATGTATTGGTCATTCCACCTGAATAGGAAGAATTTGTGGATGTGCCTTTGATGGTATCATTCAAGAATCTTGAGGTGTCTACTGTACGTAACCCAGGTTTTGGTACCGTACAAGAGAGCAAGGATAACAATAGCCTGGTACACGAGAAGCTTGGTTTGATTCTTGATGTCACAATCTTCAAAGACACATTTTCTCAAGTGTTCTTCATTTCATGGGTTTTCCTTTGAAACTCATCTTTGAGTTGATGGTGGAGGTATTGCTTCTGCTTGTAACTGATGTCATTCTGCCAAGCACAGAAGGCTTTGAACTTATGGTCGATCAGGTCTTGGATTTCCTGATTGTTCTTGTCAAACCAGTCTTGGTCTTCCTGGCTGAGAAGCCCAGAGTTCCCTCACAAACAGCACGAACAGCCAATTTGAGCGATTTCCAGTGATCTTCGGGGCTCTCCATCTCGGTCTTGATATTCATCAGTTTCTCGGTGAGGCACTGCTGGAAAAAGTTAAGACTCTCAACATTGATCTTCCGTCTGGCTGCTTTCACTTGTCATCATTTTGGTGCAAGTTTGATGGAAGTGATGGAGCTGAAAAGGCGATGGTACATGAAAAAATTGTCAGCATCAGTCATCACTTTGGTGATGTAAATGTTTTCATGATTACGATCACAGACAATTACGTAGTCAAGTAGATGCCAATGCTTAGATCGTGGGTGTTCCCATGATGTCTTGTACTTATTCTTTTGGTGGAACATGGTGTTTGTGATAATCATGCTGTGTTCTGCGCATTTGGTTGATGTAAAATCCTTCTTTGGTTTCATCATCAGTGTCAAGAGTTGGAGCATATGCACTGATGAATGTTGCATGCTGATTCTTGGCAAGTTTAAGGCAGAGGGTCATGAGTTGTTCCTTGATGCTTACTGGTAATTCCGAGAGTTTGTTGACAGTTACCAATGCCATAGATTCGTCGTTCATCACCACCTGCTCGTTTCCGAAAAAAGTGTAACCCCCAGCTTGTTCCTTGAGCAGTCCTTCTGCTGCATGTTGCTTCTCAATGCAGCAATGTTGATGTTATGTCTCCTGAGCTCTCTCACCACAATTGCTGTTCTTGTTCTGGCTGGTTACTTTTCAGGTTGTCCATCAGGGTTCGAATGTTCCAGGTTTCAAATTTTATTGTTTAGTTTCAACTGCAGTAAGGTGATCTCTTTGGATGCAAGACAGACTATGTTTAGGGCACCTTTTCTAATCCTCTCGCCATGTGGGGCGAACAGAGTGGATCCTAAGAAAGGCTGCTTAGTCACGGTTGCAGCTGCTAAGTTGCACTCCTGTTTCTGTCCAAATGCAAAAATGACCATCTGATAGCTGCTGCCTATGTGTTGCTCCATGATTAGAAGCTTCTAGTCATCACTGTCCTGCTCCCATCACCAGTTGCCGATCACCACAGGACTTGGACATGAATATGTGGTGAATTACATGTATATTTAATGTATATTACAAGTTCTGTTTACAGTATTTGTGGAAAAAGATATGTGAAATACATGTTTTGTCCTGAAGGCTAGCAGATGAAAGAGACAATAATTCTGATTCTCATTGTCATCTCACTTACATGGATGTTAATACATTAAATTCAATAAAATGGGTGTGAGTGAGATCAGAATTGGGCCCAGGGTATGGCATCAGAAAGAAAGTTGGTGATAGAAAGGGAATGGACCCATATAGCTACCGTAAGCAAAATAGAACAGTCTCAATACCTTTCCGTGTAACAGACCATCCTGCAGCCATTTGGCTTTGGAAGATCCATCTAGTCAAATGCTTTGTGCCTAGAATTTTTATTATCATTATTTTTATACCCTAACATGAAGATAATCTGCTTAGTAGAATTGCAGAGAATTAAGTGTCCTTATGGTAAATTCTTTAACAATCCTCTTAAAGTTGGTGAGATTGAGTTATAAAGTTTACAGCCATTCACCTTGTAATTTTAAAAGGGCAGAATACAGCCTATGAAGAGTTAAGTCTCAAAACAAGGTATAAAATGTATGACTCTTTTTTCAGCCAACCTTAAATGAGTGACCATGTCAGTAAGAAAAAGAGCGCCCACTCTGTAAGATTTCTAGAGGTAATCCCTGATTACACTCAGTAGAGTCCTCTGATATCTCTAGTTAGCACTCACAATAAATAGATAACATGGAGGCATAATGAATTAGAATCAGATGCCTCACAATCAGAGTCAAGGAAGCCTGAAAACTGCCAGAACAGAGATTTTTTGTTTGAATGAACTTATCTGACACTGCTATTCAGTGGCCTTCAACTTTAATAATCTACATTAACATACACAGACAATATGGTAGTTATTTAGGGCCTCAGAGGCACTGCTCTCACATTAAAGTTACACATGTTCCCAAGTATCTTGCTAAATCTAGGCCTTGAACTGCACATCTCTAGCAGTGGAGTACAGAACTAGCAGCTTCTGTTCCAAAACCACAGCCCTCTACTGCTTGAGCTAAAGAAGATACCATTAGCTGGCACTACTAGCTGGGATGACCTTTTCTCTATAGGATGGCCATTACTGGACAGAAACAATCACATGTGAGCAAATCTAATTCAATCCTGCAGAGAGAAGCACTCAACAAGTATGCCTGTCAGGCAAATACTGCAGCCATTGCTTGCTATTGCTTTGTACCCCTAATTTCCCACGTGTAGAAGATAATGGCTATGTGCTCACTCTTCCCACACAGAGGTCTCTCTCTCGCCTCAAATTTAATTGGCTGTTGGACAATCTGAATACACACTTTCAGAAAAGGGGCAGAGATCCAGATTTCTGGTTCTCTTAAAGCAGCCAAATTCAATTAGGCCACAGAATTATTATACAATGTATTAAAAAGGCAAGTATACTTCTTATCTTTATATAGTCTACATTATTTAGGAAGGATGGTATAATAAATAAGACACTGGACTGGGAATTAGGGGACCTGGCTCAGCCACACACTCATAGGCGCCAACTTCATGAGTGCTCTGGGGCTGGAGCACCCATGGGGAAAAACCGGCAGTGCCCCGCCCCCCTGCCCCAGCTCACCTCTGCCTCTGCTCTGCCTCCTCCCCATCTGCTTTTTCTCCCTAGCTCCCAGTGCTTGCGCCGCGAAACGGCGCGCTCGGGGAAGAGGCGGGGCCAGGGCGAAGATTTGGGAAAGGGGTCGAATAGGAGCAGGGAGGGGGCGGAGTTGGGGTAGGGACTTTGGGGAAGGGTTTGGAATGGGGGCGCGGAAAGGGTAGAGTCGGGGCAGGGCCAGGGGTGGGGGAGCGTGAGCACACACACACACACACACACACACACACACACACACACACACACACACACACAGGTAGGGCCACACCCCACTGCAGCCACAGACTGAAGTCAGCTCTGTGTGAGGGGACTCCCCCAGCACTCACGTGCACAGCCCTTTTTGGGAGATAAACCCAGCGTCCATGAGTCAGTGGCAGTATGGAGCATCCATGAGTCAGTGACAGTATGACTCAGCCTTTTCACAGTCCATTGTCCTTGCTGATGGGCCATCCACCCTGTCTGGCTTTTCCATTGTTGTACCTGAAGTGTTAGCAGTGGGAGTCACCCAAAGTAGCATAGTTGAAATACAGGTACATAGTCAATATTCCTAACTTCAGATACAAAAAATGATACAGGCATACAAATTGGATAATCACATTCAGTAAATTATAACCTTTTCAATGATACCTTAAAAGACCCATCTTGCATAAAGTACTTCTCAGTTATGTCATAGACTCATAGACTTTAAGGTCAGAAGGGACCATTATGATCTTCTAGTCTGACCTCCTGCACAACGCAGACCACAGAATCTCACCCACCCACTCCTGCAACAAACCCCTGACCTATGTCTGAGCTATTGAAGTCCTCACCTTGTGGTTTAAAGACTTCAAGGTGCAGAGAATCCTCCAGCAAATGACCCGTGCCCCATGCTGCAGAGGAAGGTGAAAACCCCCCAGGGCCTCTGCCAATCTACCCTGGAGGAAAATTCCTTCCCGACCCCAAATATGGTGATCAGCTAAACCTTGAGCATGTAGGCAAGACTCACCATCCAGACACCCAGGAAAGAATTCTCTGTAGTAACTCAGATCCCACCCCATCTAACATCCCATCACAAGCCATTGGGCATATTTACCGCTAATAATCAAAGATCAATTAATTGCCAGAATTAGGCTATCCCATCATACCATCCCTTCCATAAACTTATCAAGCTTAGTCTTGGGATGCATCAGGCAAGGTATTTCCAGTAGAGATAAGGAGGTGTTAGTACCGTTATACAAGGCAATGGTGAGACCTCATCTGGAATATTGTGTGCAGTTCTGGTCTCCCTTGTTTAAGAAGGATGAAGCCAGATATGCCTTTTGCATCCACTACTCCCCTTGGAAGGCTATTCCAGAACTTCACTCCTCGGATGATTAGAAACCTTCGTCTAATTTTAAGTCTAAACTTCCTGATGGCCAGTTTATATCCATTTGTTCTTGTGTCCACATTGGTACTGAGCTTAAATAATTCCTCTCCCTCCCTGGTATTTATCCCTCTGATATATTTATAGAGAACAATCATATTTCCCCCTCAGCCTTCTTTTGATTAGGCTAAACAAGCCAAGCTCTTTGAGTCTCCTTTCATAACACAGGTTTTCCATTCCTTGGATCATCCTAGTAGCCCTTCTCTGTACCTGTTCCAGTTTGAATTCATCCTTCTTAAACAAGGGAGACCAGAACTGCACACAATATTCCAGATGAGGTCTCACCATTGCCTTGTATAACGGTACTAACACCTCCTTATCTCTACTGGAAATACCTCGCCTGATGCATCCCAAGACCGCATTAGCTTTTTTCACAGCCATATCACATTGGCGGCTCATAGTCATCCTGTGATCAACCAATACTTCGAGGTCCTTCTCCTCCTCTGTTACTTCCAAGTGATGTGTCCCCAGTTTATAACAAAAGTTCTTGTTATTAATCCCTAAATGCATGACCTTGCACTTTTCACTATTAAATTTCATCCTATTACTATTACTCCAGTTTACAAGGTCATCCAGATCTTCCTGTAGGATATCCCGGTCCCTCTCTGTATTGGCATATTCATATCATAAGCACATTTTCATAAAGCATATGGAGTGAAACGTCACAGGGTGTTTAAAGGATAAAAATGCATTAATGATTGTGAGATGCTCAGATATTAACATAATGAGGGCCATAAAAATGCTTAGACAGATTTTTCACTTGATTCCCATTTCCTATTCACCAAGTCTCCTCCTTCAGCTCCATCCTTTAAATCCATTTAATCTAGGAATACAGGAACCCCTCCTTTCTACTTTTCTTCACTAATAACCTCTCCTCCCCCTTACTCCTCTTGTTTTTGCTTTGTGGGCTTTTTAACTTGCCCAGAAAGTTAACAAATCCAATTTCTGGTCGACCAAGAAGAGGGAGTTCTGAAGTTATTATAAGAGCTAATCAGAAAAAATTGCCAATTCAATGAATGGAATTTTGTGGGGATGATCCAATTTCTCCCCAGTGCTGATGGGTCCCTACCCATCAGGCAGGCAACCATCGAAAGCCTGCCTGGTTTCCTACCACCTCACCTCGTTGGCTGCCCACCTGGTAGCTCGTTGTGAAGCTTGGGTTTCCAGGGTCCACAGCTGCAGAGCGCACCCAGCCATGTGGACTGCCTCAAGGGCCCCAAGGACATCCAGGATCCATAACTCTGGGGCAGCTCAGCAGGTAGACTTCCCTGGAGCTGGGACTCCATTTGATTTTCTGAGAATTTCAAAATTGGGGGGTTTTGTTCCTAATCAGAATGAAACCAAATTTCAAAATATCAAAACCCTTGTGAAACAGATTTATCTTTTTCTGCCCAGCTATAGTTGTTATGTTTCAGGATACCCAAAATGTCCCCATGGCCCTTCAGTAAACTCAATTACTTTAATTAGGATAAGGGGAAAACAAGAAAATCACAAACAGGTCTCAAAGTGAGCACAGGAAGTGGGTCTTTGTAAATGGTTCCAACCAGCTCATGCTAAGCTTCAGATCCAGACTTCAGCTTACCATTCCTGAACACCTCGTGCAAGAGTTCATGATAGATAACGTTTTCACAGCACACACACCACAGAGGGCCTTTCATGGAGCAGGTCTTACCAGCAGCCCACACCCTATTAAACCCAGGGGTTACCAGCTCAGACTCTTCCATTAACTAATGTAGCACTATTGCATGGGGAGAGAGCCAGTCTCTCAGGTAACCAGGTCCCAAACCACTTAGGTCTTTATAGGTTAAAACCAACACCTTGAACTCATCCCAGAAATATTATTGGCAGCCATTGCAGATTTTGGAGCACTGGTTTTATGTGCTCTCTGCATGATGCTCTGCTTGATAAACAGGTGGCTGAATGTTACACTAGCTTCAGTTTCCAAATGGTCTCAAGATGTAGCTTCACACAGAGCACATTATAGCAATCTAACCTTTGGGAAACAAATGTATGGATAAGTGTAGCATGGACACATGTGATAGGAAAAGTTGCACTCTTCTTGCTAGACACAGATGGAAAA
This sequence comes from Emys orbicularis, assembly GCF_028017835.1. NCBI lineage: Eukaryota > Metazoa > Chordata > Testudines > Emydidae > Emys > Emys orbicularis. The sequence goes on along the minus strand of NC_088685.1, from coordinate 25,107,491 downwards.
ACTCTTGACCAGCCACAACTGCTATCACAGCATCTACAAGCAGCCCAGGATCTAATATATGCCCAAGAAGCTGTGTACTCTATGGCAAACTGGTCCTAAATTGTGAAGCAAGGTCCCTTTCTGAAACACTGTGGAGCAGCAGACTGGAAATTCTGTGGCAGAATGATTTAAATTGAAAGACTGAGATTTTTAACAAACAACATACAAAATTAATAATACGGCATTAATAATAATGCTGCCCCCACATTTTCAGTTTTGGATGTACCACAATTTTTTTTTGAATCAGAAAGCACAAATGCATAAGAGAAGTTGGAACCGCAGGTTTGGGATGCTGGGAATGGGACAGCTGAGGCTTTTGGGGAGGCAGTCTGGGATTGTGGGGTAAGTACATTAACAAGATGTTTCTGCTAAAAGGATCAGCATTGCAATAGCTAAGAATATTGATATTGAAATGGTCATCATCAGGTTTCAGAAGAAAGCCATTATTAAGATGAATAAGGAAGTTCAGTGATTATTTCAGATTCTCTACACACTGAGGAAACAAGAATTACATCTGTTCATTTTTTCCAAAGATATCTTCACAGCCTTGAGAGCTGGAAATGTAATTTGTTTAAAAAACAAAAGTTTGGCTTATGGATCACAAATATGTGGCAAGGGGTGGAAAAAGTGGGGATTCTTCAGCAAACCCTAAGGTACAGAATCATGAGCTGCAAGGGATCAAGAATATCTGAAGTTAACAGCGGATGCATTCCCTCAATCAGGGGTATCAATGTAGGGTAAAATCCTGACCCTACTGAAGTCAATACAAGTTTTGCTGTTTGACATTATTGAGTCCCGGAATCTACCCATAGTCTTCAACTCTTCAGTCATTTCTTCCAGCATACTAACTCTTCTCAGTCTTGTCTAGGCTGAGCCCTAGTAATCTGTACCTCATCCAAGTCCCAAGCTCCTCTGAGAATTGGCTATCCTGAGAAACGAGGAATGGTGCTGGTGTTTTTTCTGTGCACGTAAAACATACTTGTGCACATACTTACACTAAATACAAGCTTCAAATAACCTCAGACAAACTATGGGTACCACTTTCAGCTGTAGTGATTTTTTTTCAAGAATATCAGTAGTCATCCAAATGCTTATGAATAGCAAAGTGTATGACTCACATACATCTGTAGATCAGGGTAAAGCTTTCAAAAGCACCTAAGTGATTTAGGAGCCCATGTTCCATTTTCAAAAGTGGCATTTAGGCCAAAGGTATTTGTGTGCCTAACTCAATGGGAGTTGGCTCTGTGATGGGGCATTCCCCCATCCCAGTCAGAAGAAGGCTAATGAGCTCCTCTGGGCTCAATTCCTACCAAATAGACACACCTGCAGAGACTGATCCAGCTGGAGGAAGCATGCTTAAAAAGGAGAGCTGGTCACAGGAAGGGGTGGCAACCAGAAGGAAAGCTGCCTTGCCTCAGAAGGAGCTGACTCTTGTTACAGAGCAGCTGAGAGGGAGACAGCTGACAAACTTCCGCCACCACAAAGACCTAGATAGATCTTTGAAAGAGAGTAAGGGCTCTGAAACTACCTGAGTGTGACCCCTATGATAGGCTCTACCTATCATAGGTTTCTAAGTACCTTTGAGGATCTGGGCCGTAGGAGCCTAAATATTATTGACTTTCAATGAGACTTAGGCCAGGTCTACACTACAGAGTTAGGTCGATACACGGCAGCTGATATTGACCTAATTAAGCATCTACACTAAAATTTCACTCCTGCCAATGTAAATGCCCCACTATGCCAACTCAATAACTCCACTTCCACGAGAGGCATAGAGTCATTGTTGATGTAGTTAGGTCAATGCAACATCAGTGTAGACACAGCGTTGCTTACATTGACTGTTACTGGCTTTCAGAAGCCATCCCACAATGCCTCATACTGACAGTACAATCAATACAAGCTCTCCAGGTGAGGATGCACACCACAGACTCAAGGAGCAAAGTGTAGACACGCACAAGTAATACAATTACTGCGGCGGGTGTATGCCAATATAAATTAGGTCCACTTAATTTTGTAATGTAGACATGCCCTTAGGCTCCTTCGTGCTTACTTCTCTTGAAAATGGGATTTAGGCTCCCAAGTCACTTGGGCTTGTCTACACTTACAACACTGTAGCGACACAGCAGCTGCGCCGCTGTAGCGCTTAGTGAAGACACAACCTACGCCAATGGGAGAATCTCTCCCACTGGCATAGGTACTCCACATTACCAAGAGGCAGTAGCTAGGTCAATGGGAGAAGCCCTCCTGTCAACATAGCACTGTCTACACAGGAAGTTTGGTCGATACAACTCATATCTCAGGAATGTAGGGCTGTCTGGATTTTCCACACCCCTGACGGATGTAGTTATACCAACATACGTTTGTAGTATTGACCAGGGCTTAGATACAGTGCCTAGTGCTTCATAATCAATAATAACAACAACAATTAGGTGCTTCAAAAATTTTACCCTAGGCCTTTTTTTCAAGCAGCTCTATTAGGAATAAAGCCTTTACAAATACCGTGTTACTCAAGAAATTTCTCATTTTTTCTGTCGTTAATGTAAAGTATTTTTTTTAAAAAAGGACAATTATCAAAATTAAAAAATAACTTATTTTCAATTAATTGTTTTCAGTCACATGAAAGATGGTGGATTGACGGATCTGAAGTTCTCGGCTTTATCCAGGGAACAGGTGCCGGAGGGTTAACAGTGCAACATTTGCCTTACCACTCCAGTAGAAGGACTTCACCACTAGTTTAAAGAAATCTCCCCTAGGGATGAAATAATGGTGCAGTTTCCATTCCCATTCTTGGCCTCTCTGCTGAGGTTGCTGACAAGGATGAAGTGCAATGACAGTTGTGGGTGGTTTTGTAACCTCAGTTTAGTGTTTTATTTCTTAACCAATGTAGTGAAAACCATGATTTGTATGTAATTTTTACAATATTTTGGTTTCCTGTTTAGGCTAAAACAGCTTTTGGAATTGTAGTTAATCCACTTGTGAACTAGACTAACTTCTTGTAAAACTGCACAGGGCTTACACTAATATCACTTATTTCATACATGTGCAAAAGCTAATTGTTGTGATCCTGTATTATTATACGTGAACATTAATAATCTCATCCTTCTAAACACTGGTCCAACCCTGCTATTACTACACACTGAGAACTCCTGTTGTCTTCATGGAGAATTTCACCCACGGACAATTACGGGTTTGTAGCATTGGTGTGCAGGCAATTAAATAATTTCTTCTCTTCCCTTGGAATCTTGATTAGTTTTGTTCTCAACATCATGATTTAGTTCTGAATGAGTGCTCATTTGTTCTGCTTTGTCAGGAGTAAAAGCTCTCAGCTAGCCTGCTTACCTGCTAGCATATCAGTCTGACAAGTTCAGCTGGGCTCCTGACTGGCCCAACTGCCCGATTGAAGGGATCTGCAGATCTACTCTTAAGACCACCAGCAGCAGGACACTGGCTGCACAAAGCATTTATCCATAGCTGCGATAGCTCCTGTGCCTGCTTGTTCCTACTCTTGTCCTTGCCCTATTCCTGCCCTGGCCCTAGCCTTGTCCTGCTTTGCCTCACTCCAGCTAACCTGGCTATGATCTGCAGTTCCGATTCTTAACTTCAACTCTGACCCTTGGCTCAAATTCCTGGGTACTGACTCCAGCTCCAAGCACTAGGCACACCTGCCCTTGTCCCAGTCCCTGACACTCCTTTTCACCCTCCCCTTTTGTTGTTAATTTAATGGCCTCCTGACTACTCTAGCCAGCCTGTCCCCCAGAATATTGGTTCCCCTTCTGAGATGGAGGCCATCCAAACTACAATCAGGCCATTGTTGCTAAAATATGGATTTAGATGCCTACATTTATGTATTCAAGTTTGAAATGTTTCACATCAATTCCCTCCCCCATTGCTTGGCCTACCCATCTTGCTCTACCATCAAGACCCAATATATATATATAATTATTATAATTTAAAAACAATAAAGGTAAATAAAGAGCCCCTGGTGAATTCAGAAAGTATAGGAGTGTTCACTCAAATGGGCTGTGCAAATTCCAGCTCAGATAATTACATTCTGCCTGCCATCCATTCTCCCAGTGTCCCCACTTGGAGCAAAAATCAGGCCACTGATTTAAATAATAATTTTTTTTTTTTAAATTGAAATGGATAAGCCAGATCAGGCAACAAGTTATCCAGGTTATTCACAACCCATAACCTTTTGCATGTGGTTATAGGCACCCCATGTAATCTAAATCTTGCACACTTTAAGAATGATCTAATTAGACAGGTATTATTCAGGTCATTATTAACTGACAAAACAGTTTCATTCCCTGTGCAAAAGAAATGGCTTTTTCCCCCCTTCTGCAGAGAAATGCCAAAACCTAGCTCTGTGAGTAATAATATATCATATTACACATACTAGGTTCCCAGGTCCCAAATCCCAATGGACTGTTCTGGCTCCCAATTGGTGGTTAATATGATTATCATTTATTTTGTTTGAATATCTGCATTAAGAGGTGTGGGATTTTTTCTTCGTGATTTTCTTTTACTACAGCTTTGTATATGTTCTGCATTAACATTCCAGTTCTACCCAGTAAAAAATTGTTGGATGTCAGCCCGCTTTTTAAAGTAAATTTTTGGTTTACTATTTTTTAAATTTGGATTTCTAGTTATAGCTACCTCTTCATAAATAGTTTAGCAGAGCTGGAGAGAGTGTTAAGTACTGCTTTTCTGAACCTTTCTTCCTTAATAAGTAGCTATAACCTGGCTCTGACACACCTTGGCTATCCAAATCCCTCCCAAATCCAATATATTTTTTGTAATTTCCCCTTCTTTGTTCTGGAGGCCTTAGAGTCTCCTCATAAGGGGAAACATCCCTCTTGCCTCTTGATCGCGGATGCAAATCTGCATCCCCTTCCTCCTCTCATGTCCCCAGAAATCAGCCCGTCTTTAACTGAATCTATGGTGCCTCACCTAGAGAGCTGTAGGTCTCTCAGATGTACTATGTCATCTGAGAGATATTCTTTGATGATGTGGACAGCTTTTCTACAGTTCCTAATAAGCCAGTCAGCTCATGCAGCTGTCATTATTATTGAGTTCACAACGTTAGACTTAGTCATTCAACCCCATATATTAGTTTTAGTTTCAATAGTTTTCGGCTATCTAAGCATCTTCAGTTTACAAACTACTGTGCACATTATATTTCCAGTGACTTTTGGGGGTATGTAGAAGGGAATGTGCGAGGGGCATATGAATATAGACACATATACACACATATATACAAATTAAATGCATGGTGGATAGTGTGTGATGGTTTAAAGGATTTATTGGCGTATGTTTAAGTTGGTCACCTTACTATACACAAGGGACGAATGAAAAAAGGAGCTACTTACGTGATGCCTATCAATGCTGCATACCATGAGCCTGATTCACCAGTGTTACTCCAGATTTATGACAGTGTTTTTCTATAGATCTCAAGATAGTCACAAAGGTGTGAAACTGGCATAACACAGTGATGAATCAGACCCCATCCTTTCCTTTGTGTGGCACTTGTGCGGTACATATAGCTCCTCACTGAGCTCATCTGGGAGTTCTGCAAAAACACCAGTAGTACAATGGATGACTTCGCCAGCAGAAGTTCCCTTAGCGTTACAGGTCTGAGGGTTAAGCATGTTTTCACTCACATGGTGCCAAAAATATTGGATGACTGTTTATTAGCCCCATTTTAAGGCTATGGATAGTTCTCTGTTCTTTAGGTTTTATAATCACTGCCTGAAATGTACAACTTCTATTCAGGCCATTTGAAATTGCCTATCGGTCCCTTTTACCCAGTGTAAAGGGGATGCAGCAGGGTTGAGGATCTCATTCTCATTCAAGTTCACACAGGAAGTCTGTGGCAGAGCTGAACCCAGATGGCCTGGATCCTGGGCCAGTGTCTTCACAAGACCATCCTTCCTCTCTCTACATAGTAGCACCAACTCAATAAAATGGGTGAATGTTCTTCTTGGCCAAACCATGTTTTATAACTTTTCTCTATCATTTTTATGTACAGTATGATTCTATATTGCTCTGATTTTGTCCATATTATTTTGTACATTGGCGATCACTGTAAATTTGCAATTTCAGTGCAGAAATTGATACATTTCAAGTTACAGAAGGTTTTCATCTCTGCTGTCTTAAACTCTCATTCAGCCATCAAATTGTTGTTATGAAGTTGGGGGAGGGATGTTTTTGTTTTTTTATTAACATCTGACTTACACAAGTTTTGTAAAAGATAAAGTGCACTTATAAACCTTGGTACCTGTGCAACTGTAATGTCTTAGCAATTTCATAATGAAATTCATATGGAATTTAGCAACCCAAGCCAGATTTGTGTCAGAATCTTTAACATGTTCCAGTTGCATGAAATACTAATTAAAGGCACTCATTGTTAACTGATATAAATAGTCCCCACTTAGCCCATTATAGGTATGGGTTGTAAAGCAAACAATTATGTGACAGATGATACATGTTAACACAGAGAAATTCTGTAATGACATTTCTGTAACACTGTAACCTCTTCAACCGCCATGTGTTCTATATTATAAGCTAAAGGGGGTGCTGATTGCAAGGGTGACGTACTTTCTAGTTGTGAATTTTTTCTAAGAATAGACATGCCTTAGAGCACCTCTGAATGATTTACTTTACAAATTTATTTCAGGCAATGAAACCATTAATGCAAGTTTGATATTAACTGCTATATGTGTTTGTCATACTATGCACTAGTGCCCAACTGCAGAATATGCTTACCTACCAAACTGCATCCCACCTAGAAAGTGGGTAATCCCAGAGAACAGTTATCTCCTATTTAACATTTATTTTTTTTCCAATATCCATTTTCTTGTCCCTCTGTACTTAGAATAAAATGATTTGGCCCAAACAGGAAATTGACTTTGAAATGTATGTTTTTTGCAAAATGTGTCATCTAAACTTCAAGCTAATCACAGAATAAAAGTAATCTCCTGGCATTTGGACAAAATACACAGATTATTCAATTAGAGAAATACCAGTGTCTGCCTTAACACTATCCAGCATGTTCCTGTAACATTAAAAGCAGGTGTCTTCCTTACTAAAAACACAAACATGCACATTTGTCTAGCCAAAACGATGTGTGCTTGCATCTGTAAGTGTGTAATTCTGTGTTTAACCCTTACAGCTACAGAAATTAGACAGCAATCCAGGAGGTCTTTTGGAGAGTAGGACTAAAAAATGGCAAGGGTGAGTTTTTAAACATAGGCAACCAATGGAAAAAAAATAGCAGTTGGTCATACCACATAAACAAAACCAAAAGATATTTCAGCCAAGACTTTCAAATGTGGGTATTTAAAGAAATGCTTCTAGGTCTATATTTATGCACCTAAAGATATGATCTGACCATTGACTTCTCCTGGGTTGTTGGTATTTTTGAAAATCAGTCTGGACTCAGCTGCTTTTTAAAATCTCGGTCTTCATGGCATTCTGCAAATATCATACTGCCTGATTTGTCTGAGAAAGTAAATCAATAAAATGATGAAGAAGAATGAATGAATGATGCAAAGCTACACATTAAGGGAAATATCCTTGCCTCATGTGACAGCTACTGCTGGACCTGAACCAAAACCCTGGATCTGATCAGCCCTGACTTTTGGAAATTCGGATCTAGATCTGGATCCAAGCTTTGTGGTTTGGGTCATTCATCACTAGAAAAGTGTGGAAGGCCCTCTCCCCAATCCCTCCCAAAAATATGTCACTCCAGGTCTTTCCTAGGTCCACTGTGTCATCCCATCTGGGAGGCAGGTTGATAAAGCCTGTTCATCAGGCAGTGGGGCTGGTGTGGGAAAGACACAGTAGAACAGATGACAGAGATAAAAATCCTAGAACATCCTCACTCAAAGTCTCTGGCCCGGGGTTACTACTGACCCTTGTTCCCAGCACTGGTAACATGGATGTCGAAGTGTCTGTGCCCCCAGTATTAGATGCCTCAACTGCCCATGTCCCTCCAAATCCGCCACCTGAAACTTCACCTGACCAGCAGTGAACTTATGCCAGAATAGATTTCCCCCCCCTAGAAGCTTGGAAGGGCATTTGAGTGATATTATTGTCCCAAATTGGAGGGGTGCTCATTTCTTGGACATTTTCCTAATTCTTTTTGATTTTCAGAACTCAAAACTGATTTCCCCTAGAAATGTCAAATTTGAATCAATGTGTGCTTGGTGAGGAGATGTGTCTTTGGATGCTTTTAGAAAGGGTAGGTGGGTAATTCTTAAGTTTTTACCAGTTCTTTCCACATACACAGCATATAGTGCATGACCAATGTATGTTAATAAATATCTGTTGGGTAGATGTGTGTTTTATAAAGGTTTGGCCCAAAGCCACTGAAGTCAATGAAAACACTTCCACTGACATTAATGGGCTCTGGGTCAGGCCCTGAAAGTCCTAAAAGGATATGTTAGAGCTCTATAAATCATGAATGCTATGGAGAAAGTGAATAAGGAAGTGTTACTTACCCCTTCACATAACACAAGAACCAGGGGTCACCTGATGAAATTAATAGGCAACAGGTTTAAAACAAACATAAGGATGCACTTCTTTAAACAGTGCACAGTCAACCTGTGGAACTCATTGCCATGAGATGTTGTGAAAGCCAAAAGTATAACTAGTTCAAAAAAGAATTAGATAAGTTCATGTAGGATAGATCCACCAGTGGCTATTAGCCAAGATGGTCTGGGATGCAACCTCATGCTCAGGGTGCCCCTAAACCTCTAACTGCCAGAACCTGGGACATGAAATTTCCCTGTTCTATTCATTCCCTCTGAAACATCTGGCACTGACTATGATGGGTTTCTCCCAGGATCCCACCTGGAACTTGGATACCACTGAACCCATCTGACCCACCAGCCTGGGGTTCCTTTACACTGTACTGCTGTGATAGCCCCTCAAGCCCCCACCAGCACACATACAGGTAGGGACACACCCAGCTGCAGTTACATAGAGATGCTGAGATCAGCTCTGCATGGGAAGGCTCAGCTAAGGCACCTCCCAGTTACTAAGGCCTCCCCCTCCCCCGGAGTGTAAACCCAAAATTATACCGTTTTGCATTGCACAGAGATTTGTACAGGGTAAGCTTATGAAATGTGCTCCCTCCCTTAATGTGGAGAAGGATATGCAACAGCTTTCTGCCCTAAGTTATAATTTTCACACACTGGTTTTAGACAAAACAAAAACAAGTTTATTAACTACAAAAGATAGACTTTAAGTGATTATAAGGGATAGCAAACAGAACAAAGCAGATTACCTAACAAACAAACAAAACACGCAAACTAATCTTAACATACGGAAGAGACTGGATATGAGTAGCAAATTCTCACCATAAATGATGATTTAAGACAGCTGCAGGCTCTAAAGGAGCAAGCTGTACTTGCTTGCAGCTTAAAAACCCCAGATATTCCCTTCACAAGCTAGAAATCCCTATAGCCCGGGTCCAACACTTCTCCCCCAGTTCAGTCCTTGTTCCTCAGGTATTTTCAAGAGTATCCTTTGGGTGGGGAATCAGTGAAGAACCACGATGATATTACTCTCCTGCCTTAAACAGCTTTTGCATACGGTGGGAACCCTTTGTCTCCAAGCTTGGTTCCCACACCTGGTCAGTGGAAAAACATTGGTATTCCAAGATGGAGTCCAGTCGAAGGTGACTTGGTCACATGTCCCTGTAGGCAGCCATGGAACGCTTTCCAGGTAGGCTCCCTGGTGGGAGATTAGCTTCTTCTAAGTCCTATTGTTCTCCCTAATGGCCCTTCTCAGCCAGCCATCTAGACTGATAGTCTTTTGCCTAGTGGGCATTTCCCAGGTGTAGACACATTTGTAGTAGAAACATAGACAAGATTCCTAACTCCAGATACCAAAATGATACATGCATACAAGTAGGACAAAAATATTCAATAAATCATAACTTTTTCAATGATATCTCACATGCCTTATCTTGCACAAAATACATCATAATTATGCCATACTCATATCATAATAATATTACTATGAAGAATATGGGGCATAGTGCCACACTGACCACCTCCAAAAGCAAGGATACGAGACTAGAAGGACCATTGGTCTGACCCAGTATGGCCATTCTTATATTCTTGTGCATGTTTCCAGAGCTCTGCAGATACAATAGGGCGTATGGGGAACAGAGGGTGGAAAGAGTCTGTGTTTTGTGGAGCTCAGAAGCGTCACATGGAGAGAGGAGGATGGGAGGGAATCTGTTTCTTGTGGATCTGAAGTGTTCTCTAGAGGGAGGAAGGGTGGAATTAAAGGGAAAAAAGAGCTATGTGGGATTAGAGGGGGTGAGAAGAGAAGCAATGTCTTGGATAATGAAACCTACTATGGTCCCAGTGGGAACAGGGAAGGATCATGGTTCAGTTCATGAATTTGTTTGTTGGAACAATAATAGTTAATATTAATTATGACTGTGCCACTTATTGTCGATGCCAAGAAAGAGGCAAGTCTTAGGGGTAGTAGCCTCATGGGAGGTAGGGCATCCTATGAATAGTAGGCAGCATAGAAAAGGCACTGAGATGCTTGGACACAGCCATTTCTGACTGGCGCAAATATGAGTGAAAAGTGAGTCAATCAGAATCAGACATTTGTACTTTTCAAAAGGAAGTTGTGGGAGTGTCTTCCTTGTTACCTGGGCAAATCTAACAAAAACCCAGCTCCATATTTCATCAAAGACTAATGAGAACATTGGCTCCATATTTTTCACACATATGTGTATGACTTATATGTGTAAATGTTCCTGCTTACGTACATATAACATCTCTCTCTCCCTGCTCACTCATACAGATATATATGCTTACTCATGCACATATTATATAACATGTACAACATAGCTGGATATACTGTATACACACAAACAGAAAGATACACATATAGTGTACAGATTATATAACAAGCTGATGTTTTCATTTGTCTGATTTGCTATAGCTTCATGAGCATGGCAGATGTCCACACAATTATCCTTTGAAAAAACACCAATGCTGGACAAAGATCATAGTCACTCTCATTCTCCCTCACCCCTTATTTGTGCAATTCAGAAATGATTTTACACTCAACAGAAGCATGGAATCTAGACCTCTGCACACCTAACTGCAAACGCATATGCTTGCTTACTTCCTGTCACACACATATAGGCTGTAATATTTTGCATATTCCAGCCTAAATCTAGGATTTTCTCTGTTTGTTCTGTTTTAATAGTAGTTCATTTTGGGGGCAAGCCCTAGAGAGAAGAAAGTTTTGCAGAGAGGATTTTTGGATTATGGAGGTGTGCAAAGTCCAGTGGTAGCTGGTTGGTAATTAGTCATTCAAAGTTGAAAGTTCAGCAGCCACCTGTGTCAAGTCTACACTTTTTTGGATACAATGGGTGTTATAGGAAAGGCGTGTTTAGCTTATTTTTTTGGTAAGACTAAAAATGGAATGGAGTCTTGTCTATGAGACACTTGTTTCCTAGTGCAATTTAGTAGCCAGCTGGTATCTGGCCATTGAAAGGTGAAAGGTCCTTGGACAACTGTGTGGGATTTGTCCCTCATTGATGTGTTTGGTTATGAAATAGTTTATTTCTGGAGTAGGTAATAGAAATGAGAAAGGTTTTACCTTTGAGACATTTGTTTCCTCTTCCACTGTGAATATCAAACTGACAGAAAGCTGGTCGTTGGCCATTCAGAAGTGAAAGGGCAAAGGGAAATTGTCCCCTATTCATCTTTTACTGGGTTAAAATTCAAAAGCTGTTCATATTTCACTGATTCAGTCAACAAATGAGATGGGAGGAGTTTGCAGTCAAGAAACTTGTTGACTATGGCAGAGCAAATAGCGAACTGGATTCCAGTTTCCTATTGCCCTGACTAAAAGTTGAAAGGCAAGTGACTAACCATGCCAGCTTTGTTCCAGGGTTAGCGAGAATAATACCGGAATTGTATTTATGTTTTGCTTTTGCTATGAAGTTCCCTAAAATCCAAGTACTGATCCTCCTTTGCCCATGTGATCTTGACCCAGGGCATATGGAAAGCAGGATCTGAACTTTCCAGAGATAGCAAATTGGCTGAGTGAAGTTTTACTCTTCCATTTAACTTACACTTCCTATTCATCTCACATACTTTAACCTCTCTTGTATCTGCAAAAATAACAGGAGTACTTGTGGCACCTTAGAGACTAACAAATTTAGTTAACAAGGTGCCACAAGTACTCCTGTTATTTTTGCGGATACAGACTAACACGGCTGCTACTCTGAATCTTGTATCTGCAAGTAGCTTTGGCAGACACTACCAGGAGGTTTCTATGTAGCTATCCAATCTCCACCCGATCCTGGAGACTGTGGCCAAATTCTCTGCTAGTGTAAATGAGCAAAACTCCATTGAAGTGAGTGCAACTAGGCCAATTCACACCAGCTAAGGATCAGGCCCTGAGAGTCATAGAAGTGTAGGACTGGAAGCAACCTCAATAGGTCATCTAGTCCAATCCTCTGCACTCAAGACAGGACTAAGAAATAACTGGACCATCCCTGACAGGTGTTTGTCTAACCTGTTATTAAAAGCCTCCAATGACAGAGATTCCACATCCTCCCTAGGCAATTTGTTCCAGTGCTTAACCACTCTGACAGTTAGGAAGTTTTTCCTAATGTCCAACCTAAACCGCCCTTGCTGCAATTTAAGCCCATTGCTTATTGTCTTATCTTCAGGGACTAACAACAACAATTTTTCACCCTCTTCCTTGTAACATCCTTTTATGTACTTGAAAACTGTTATCATGTCCCCTCTCAATCTTCTCTTCTCCAGACTAAACAAACCCAGTTTTTTCAATTTTTCCTCATAGGTCAAGTTTTCTAGTCCTTTAATCATTTTTGTTGCTCTTCTCTGGACTTTCTCCAATTTGTCCACATCTCTCCTGAAATGTGGCGCCCAGCACTGGTCACAATTCCCCAGTTGAGGCCTAATCAGTGCAGAGTAGAGCGGAATCCTGACATTTCTCCCAAACTAAAGCCTCTCACTTGCACTGAAGCCGTGGGACAGCTATGCTTGTGTGAGCTGGCCAACTACTGTTTTTAATTTATAATTTAATCTGTGTGCAAGCATTAAAACTGGAAAGCTGTACTATGTACACTCTTGTTTGGTATCCTGGAGTAAAAAGCCCTGTAACCACCAGTATATATTTCCATTCAAGAAGCCAATTGACAGCCGTTTGGCTCTTGGTCCTCTGCACGGCCTAACATCTTTAGTGATCCAGAAACAGAGCAATTTCAATGTCTCTCTAGCAGTACATTTACTTACTTAAATGTAGACAAGAAATTAGCCCCTGTGCAGCCTGCCCAAATAAAAACTAAGGGTTAGAGATGTGCCAGCTTTTATTCTATCTGCTACTGCTCTCAAACAATAGGTAACTGCTCACTGTTTTCTTGTACTCCGCTGCCTGTCTCCAGCTGTTGTCTTTTATCTTGCACATTACTTTGACTGCAAGCTGTTTGGGGCAGGAGCCATCTTTTTCTTCTGTGTTTGTACAGCATCTAGCACAGACGAGTCTTGGTCCATGGCTAGAGGGCTCCTGGGCACTGTGGTAAGGCAAATAATAAATAATAATAACTGGTATTTTTATTTTTAAACAATAAATCTCCTTCTAGAAATGCAGAAATCCTTTGTGGCAGTGATAGAAACTCACAGTGGGATAGTTTTATATAGTCCTTACTCAGCCATGCACAAGAGTAATTCAGGATAAAACCTACCCACACATACCACCACACACTTTACTGCTCTGCTTAGCCCCACTCAGATTGTGACTCCAGCTACGGGGAGGGAAAGAGCAGGAGTTATTTGCCTGATTCACCCTACTGTGAGCAAATAGGCGGGGAATGGAAGGAGCCCTAGCTACCCCCACCCCTACTTGCAGGCCAGAATAATTGGCTAGGCCCATAAGTGGGGATAAGCTGATTCCCCAAAAGGGGTGAAGTAAATTATTCTAGGCCAGATAGTTTTTGTCACATTTCAGCCTTTAGTCTGCTAATGGGATGGTGCAGCTCTGTGCTGACTCTCAATCAGGGCAGACTGTAATGTTATCCCATTCTAATTAAACATTTTTTTCTAGTAAAAAAACTGTTGCTGCTTGTGAAAGTGAGGCACTAATATCACGAATGTCAGCAGCTTGGAATGGTGCAAAGAAATGATCACCCATCTCAATCATGCAAGGCCCCCACTGATCCTGTGTTGCGTTTCCCTTGAACAAAAAATGAAGGGAAGTTTTCAATCTTTAAAATTTTAGTGATAAAAAATGGTACATGATCAAATTCCATTGCTAGGATCAAGAGATATGGCATGTTCTAAAGAAGATTACTAATGATTTACTAATCCTGTAATCCTGATTTATTTGTTTTGAAGGTTACAATTTAAATAAATAAATATAGAAAAAGTTCCCAGCTAATAATGCTCTACTATGAATATAGACCATACATTCCTTTCATGGAAAAATAGAGCCAGGCCCACATCAAAAAACAGGCTCTGAACAGCCCTGGAATTCAGGGAAGTTGGGAATCAGATCCCACTGTGGCTTGTGCCATGCATCAACACAAATATGTTGAAGGGATTAATTGATTCCCCCTCCCCAGTTCACTCACCCCAAAATCTATAACTCCTGAGCTTCTGCTCTGGGAGGTAGGTATTGAGATTCTATGCACCCGGGATAATATAGTTTCTGAAGGGCACTAAAGGCAATCATAGAAAATTGTTTGATGTAAGGGCTTTGTGGGGGAATGAGGAGCAGTAGTGGCAGAGAGGAAATGTCCACTCGGGTGGGATTAAAATGATGCCACCAAAGACATATTCATTGGTGACCATGTATGGGCCTGAACCAAAACCCTGGACAAAAAACTCCCTGAACTTTGAGAATGTTCAGATTTGGATTTCATTCCACATAAGAATTTTGGGCCCATTGCTATTTGCAGCCAATACGGGATTTTAACCCAATATATCCATATGTGAGTAATGCTTACTCTTTGTCTAAGCATCTCCCTCATTCTCCACCCTGTAGTATCTTGGCATTAACCCACAGAAGCATTTAGCTCTCATGTCACATACTTGAGTACAACCCAATATAACCTTTTTAATAAAGCATCGTTCTTCTTTGTATGAAGGGGGAACTGCTATTTTACAGAAATGTATTGAATACAAGCCTCAGTTGCAGGCAAAATAATCTACATTACATGGAGTTTGGTTAATATTCAGTTACAAATACATATCTGTACTTATTGCACTTCACTAATGCTTTCTCTGTGTTTGCTAAAGTTTATTGGTGGGATCATATCTACTTTTTCATGGTCATTTTGAGATGGCTGTTTCCCAAAAATGTTAAACTACATTCTTGCTCTTCAAACTGCTAAGTAGGGTTGATTCCTGATGTACGGCTAGGCTAAACATGTCATATGCCAGCTTCCCCACAAAGCAAAAATAAAAATCTAGTTTTGCTGCTGTGTTTTTCCAGAGCCTAGGCCATATTCCATGAAGAATACAGGCCAGATTCTCAGCTGATTTAAATCACCATTGAAGCCAATGCACTACATTGATTTACCTCAGCTGAGAATCTGGTTCTATAGATGTGGGGCCTTGCACCTGACTGGTGTTATATTAAAGTCCCCTGACCCTCTTACTTGATTACTTTGCTCCAATGTGTGGTGGCAGCATAGGCAAATTACACCTCTGCTGGCCACAAAGCCTGCTGCCCTAGCAGTACTAATAACCTCAGGGTTTCTAATATTCCTACCAATGCTTACTAGACCCCCCTATGTAGTCCTCTGGGGCTGCTCTGACAATAATCCCAATATATTTTGTTTTGAATGAAAATAAACTTAATTGCAACTTTGGTTGGAGCAAGACCCATGAGTCTACATTATAGAGTGCCTAGTGGGCAGCTGTGTAATCATTAGCAATCCTGTGGAGACCAGTACTAGGATCAGTTCAAATCCAACTGGGACTATAATTTACTATGCCACCATCACTAAAATAACAAAGGAGCATAGGAAAAGCACGTCTGAAGGAGTGACAATGAAAACTAAACTGGCACTAGGTGTGGTCTTTGGGGCAAGCTTTTAATTAGCAAAATGGTGACTAAATGTTCTGGTAGCAAAGTGTTTCACCTATCATAAAGGCCAATTTGCAGCTGAAATGTGCATCTAAGGCATTCCCATAGAAGATCCTTGCCTATATTGTAAGTCATATTTCTAGACAGCACACTTGAGCTTAATTTATGAGGATTTGGCCTCATGCAGACTAATAGTTCTCTTCGGGACATTTTGCCAGTGATACTCTTTGAAAAGAATAAGTTTTCAGCCACTTAAACAGCCTAAAACATGAATCTGCAGAGTACACATGTTGGGGGTGTTTGAAATCTGATTGGCTAGCTCTGATTGCACATATAGGTCACATGGTATTTTTTCTGTTCTCTGACTGGATGAGGACAACTCATTTGTTTAAGGAATATTCTCTAATATTTGCTTCAAATTCATTGTTACTATTCACATTCCTAAAGTAAACTCATTTGTTGGAACATCCAGGGAAAGCAAACAAAAAAAGGGCTAGAAACACCAGCAAAATGAAATCAGGTGTTTTACGCTAGTGACTATTTGTGGAAAATACCTTGAAGTATTCAGCCAACTGCACTTTCTTGATTGCTTTACTCAGACGTCTAACTTGAGCCATTTCTAGGCATTATAAATTGTCTCCCTACAGTCAGCACTATACTATAACTTGTACAATTGCTGATCCATGATGCTACATCAAGCTACTCCAAAGCAGTTCCTCTGCTAAAGCTGCTGAGTGAAAAATCACACTTGCTTCATAAGCACCATATTAATTATATATTTCAAGGGCAAAATAATTCCCCACTTTCAGTAGTGATCATAAAGATCTAGGTAGAAATCTCTCCATGCTACTCAATAAAGACATAAAGGAGAATTTACTGTGATTGAATGAAAGTTTTCAACCAGAAGATCTGTAATGTGGAATAAGTGACCTAACAACGTAGGTATGGCCATTAGTATTAGAGATTTAAATCTAGGATGTCTATCAACAATGTTTGTGATGGTGCTTGCTGAAAGGTAGATATTGCTGTCACAAGCACTGGCATGGACTAGGCTGACTTACAGATTCCCAAGCTAACCAAGCTTTTCCATGTTTCTATGCAGCAAATCAAGATCTCTGTAGCAGTCTGGCCAAATTCATATGAAAAACACTTTTCCTTAATGAACATTAATCACTGTAGCAAAATTGGCAATTAATAATTTGTGTTGCTCAGGCCTGATCCAAAAGTTGGAGACACTACATCATAGTCAATAGCTTGACAAAGAACCTTAGAGCAGTGCCACCAGAGGCAATAATATTTGGCACATTTGATTTCAGTGCTTGAGCCAGTGAGGAGACAAACTTGTTTACCAATACCACTCTCTTGCCAACTCACCCACCCTGAGCATGGGGAGAGTCCAGTCCAACCTTCCAGTGTGGCTTGCAGGAGGTTGAGTATAGTTGCTATGGTGATGAGAATTGCTCAGGTGGAAGTTATATCATAATCCTTATTCAATAACTTAGAACCTCAAGGAAATACATGTTCCCAGATTTTCCTCTATTGCCAGAAATGTGTCCCTTCAGAATGGGGGGAAAAAGCCCATCCTAACAGAAAACCTTTCATTAGATAGCACAGGGTTTCCAGCAGAACGTTAAATATAGCAAGATCTACATTTTAGTTCAATTGTCAAAGCTTTTTTTAAACCGTCTGCTTCAGTACTTTCAGTACTGAAAGTAAGAAAGAAATCTGTTGGACGACCTTGGGCAATTCGCATCACTTACCTGTGCCTCAGTTTCTCTCTCTGTTAAATGAGGATGATATTTTCCTCCTGTGTAAAACACTTTGAGATCTATAGCTGAAAAGTGTTATGTAAAGGCAAGTTATTATGTATTATTCATTATGATTATTTTAGTAGTTAGAGCACAGCACTCAGATTCAGGACTCTTGGGTCCATTCCTTGCTTTGCCAGTTACTTGCATTTGGCCCTGAGTAAGTCACTTAACTGCTCTGTGCTTCATTTTACCCATCTGTATCTCACAAAGATGTGAAATCTTAGTTATTTGATTTTATTTGGTATTCGTGAATGAAAGAGTAAAGAACTATTATTAGTGTTTCCCAAACTTGGGACGCCGCTTGTGTAGGGAAAGCTCCTGGTGGGCCGGGCCGCGGTTTGCTGCTCCAGGCCAATGGGAGCTGCTGGAAGCGGCGCGGGCTGAGGGACGTACTGGCCGCTGCTTCCAGCAGCTCCCATTGGCCTGGAGCAGCGAACCGTGGCCAGTGGGAGCTGTGATCGGCCGGATCTGCGGACGCGGCAGGTAAACAAACCGGCCTGGCCCGCCAGGGGCTTTCCCTACACAAGCGGCATCCCAAGTTTGGGAAACATTATAATTGTAGAAAGGATACATACAGACCATGGGCAGGATTTAAAGTTAAAGTTAAGACTAAGTCAGTCTAATAAGTCTAGAGGGAGTCTAAGGACTGCCATGTGTTAGAGAGGTGGGGAAAGGACATATCCAGGAAATTTGGTTTCTACATAGCCTGAACATTCAAATCGCTGTCTACACTACAAAAATGTTATCATGTTTGAACTTGACTGTGAAGAGCTGAGCGAACATGAAGCTGACCATGATTAACTGGTCACTGTCAGTGTAGGCAAATGTTGGTCAGAATTGTCAGGTAATTGTGTTGAAAACCTGCCAGGACCAAGATTTAAAACATGATGCTAAACTCACCATGTTCCAAAAGAATAACATCTTCTAGAGAAGACAAGACTCAAGTGGATTGCAGGGGTTGGTTTATTGCCACGTCCTATGAATGGACACTGCTGAGTCTGGTTCATGAAATCCAGATGTACTAAATCCAGCAGAGTTTATTCATCTCATTTTTTTCAAGTTGAGCCTTATTTGTTTTTCTGATCATACTTCTAATCTATGTGTTCCTTTGAATTATATCTGTGACTTCACTGGTATCTGAGATACCCCTCAAATAGGTTACCTCTGCCTGTAGGGTCAAACTATGATCAAATTCTTCACACAAGCTGTACCATTGAACTTGATGGGATTACTCAGGTGTAGAATGATCACAGGTCAACTTTTAGTATCATCTGTACTTTTTTTAAAAAGTGTTGTTTAATCCCATTTCCAGATTATTAATGAAGACCCCTGGTCTAGCAAAGCACCAAAGAATGTGACTTCACTGGAGCTACTCGTGTGCTGAAGCTTAAGTCTGGATTTAGCATTTTGCTGGGTTGGGACTAAAGATTAGACTTAACTCTGAGACCATTCATTGTGAAATGAACTTTCTGCCTTACAGTATTTCTTCACTGTAGGGTGAACTTGGGCAATTGGCACATAGGAATGAGCATGCAGGGTAACCTAGCTTGGGTGTAAGCGGTCACACTGCAAAGCCACACTCAAGCCAATGGGTCCACAGTGGTGCCACACTCACTCATGAACATTGGTGGGATTTCAGGGGGCACATTCCATTGTTCTTAGCTGAGCTGCTCTATGAGTCTTTCCCAGTGAATTATGGGAGAACTTGTCTGTCTTTCTAAGCACTCAGGGGAGCTGCGGGAGGGCACTGGAGGACAATGAGAACTCAAGTGTTTTAGCCTATGTACTCACTACAAAGTGGGTAGGTTACTACCCTGAGTAAAAGTAGCACTCAGGCTTTAGCCTATAGCCCCAAATAGGATAGCTAGTTTGAGGCGAAAGCAACACCATGCGTGGGTCAGAGGTTTGTGGGTGTGCATGGGAGCCAGGTTCGGAGGCAACACCCAAGTAAGACCCTGAGTTAACTCCGCAGTGAGGACATTCTCTTACTAAATGAGATTCCTTGCGCCAAAAGCCACATTCCACTTTTTATTTTTTGGTGTCTAATGCCATTTCTACCATCATCTGTCTTGAATCAGCCCCCTGTGGGGAACTTCAGCTACCAATGCTAATTATATTACACACAAGTGCTGCCATTGATGCCAACATGAAATGGAACAACATCTTTTTTTTGTTAAGACGTAAAAACTTCCAGATTTAATTGAGCAGGGTTACATTTATCTTACTCACTTTATAATGAGAATGCCTTAGTGCGTGTGTTTACATTATAAAGAAAAGCTAAAATTAACACATTGGAGACCACCTCTGAACCCTGGGCAAGGGGGACAAGGGAGAAAAGATGAAAATTAATCCAAACACCAAGCCAAATACTAATAAAAAAAGACTGTCTAATACTGCTTACTCATTTTAACATCTGGAAAGATTTGGGAGGCAGGTTTTAAATGTTTTTATTTGACTTTTTAAATGTCTGATTTGCACTGCACTTTGTTTATACCCATGTATTTAAGTGTTTGCACCCTTTCTGTATACCTAGAGTGCTCGTGTCTATTTCTTGGGCACATCCACAGTGGGATGCTGCTTGCAGTGGGAACTCCCTAAGGCATTGTTCCTCCCAGAACTCCCCAGCACTCAAGGGGAGCATGATCACTGTTACATCTCTTAAAGTTGTATATGGAATGTGCAATCTCCATGATGGGCTGCCTTTTCTGGCCAGTCAGGATGGGTAGGGTTGGGGAGAGGGGAAGGAAGAGAAGAAATGGGGAGCATGAGAATGAAGATAAGAAGGAATTTGATTCTCCCCTTTCATTCCCATAAGTCTCATCTATACAAATGTCCTGGTGTTTTTAAATAACTAAGGCCACATTGGTAAGCAATAACTCAGATGAGTAGTCTCAGTGACATCAATGGGATTGTTCATGTGAGTAACTGCTCACTACCGTGAGTAAGGGGAGGAGGGGGAGGTGACACTCTGGCTTTTTATAGTGTAGAAGCAGCGACTGCTACTTGTCACTGACCGTGAAGGGCTGGGTTGAACTTTCTCTTGCAGAGAAAGTTCTTCCTCTTGAACTTCATTTCAAAGGCAATAAGGTCTAGTGGTTATAACCTGGGGCTATGATTAAGTACTCTTGTGGTTTATTCTTTTATCTGCCACTGACGAATAGGGCCACCTTAGACAAGTGATTTACGCCCAGAGTTTTAAAGGTATTTAGGCAATGCGGCACGCAACATTGCAACTCCTGATTTAGGAGCCTAGATCTCTTTTTCAAAAGGGATTTAGGCACTTAGGACCCAAAATCCTATTGACAGTTGATAGAATTTAGACTTCTAAGTGCCTAAATCCCATCTGATAATGATGTTTAGGCTCCTAAATCAGTTAGCATTACAACACTGAGTGCAGCTACACCTAAATACCTCTAAAAATCTGGGCCTTAAGCTTTCTATGCCTCAGTATAACCAGTAAACGTAGTTATCCCTACATCACAGGTGTTGTGAGGCTTAGTTAATGTATATAATGTGATTTGAGAGCCTAAAATGACAAGAACTATGCCCAGGCAAAATATTTTAAACATTTTATATACAAACAATACACATCAATGAACCCCAAAATATAAAACTATTTCTCATGAGATTTTACAGACTATTAACAGGTAAGAAAATATGCGATATTCATGCTTTGTGAAAGGACCCTTTTCACACCAATGTGCAACTATTTTTAGCATGCTGACAGACCTTGAGCATATCTCCTCAATCACGTATTGTTTACCATACATGGAAAATTCTATTGTCAAAACTGTGACTTCTGACTTAGAAGGTTGCAATGACACATGAGGCCGGCGAAATGTCCTCGAGGAATAGGACAACCACACATGTTAATATTGCTTTGTTTTACTCTAAGCACTGTCTGTCCAGTTTCACTTGTACAGCATTTATCTTTCTAGCCTTTTTAATATTAAGGAGTTGTAAGCACAACACTGCAGCACTAAAGGCTGCTCAGAGGTCTGTGTGAAATTAGTTAGTAGTGTTAGTCCAAATCATAGTAGATAGATAGATCACCAAAAACATCTCCATAAGGGACAATACAATGGCACCCTTCTGACAATTACAGCAAAGAGGACAAAAAATCTGATCCAAAGCCCATTGAAATCAGTAGAAAGATTCCCATTGATTTTAAAGGGAAATTAGACCCAACCTTTACATGAATGTGGAAACTCTATATCCTTATGCTGTATGTTCTCTGGATTTTAAGTAGAACAGTGAAGCAGCTTTGTGAATGGCTAAGACCTTTGGAGTCATGCTTGAAAAATATATTCACTTCATTGGTCAGTGTGTCTGTCACCATCTCTGGAGCTTTACTAGAATTTATCCCTACCTGATCCCTGTCTCAGCTGAAATCCCTATTAATGATTTATTCTCTAACCATTTCAGTTCCTTCTTTTGTGATCTAGATTTTCTACTCACTAATCTTCATATGTTTGAGAATACTGTAGCCAAGCTATTCTCTTGCTCCTAGAGTCAGGGCCACATCACCCTCCTCCTCCTCCATTATCTTCATTGGTCTCCACCATCAAAATTGCCACCCTGGTTTTCCAAACTTACTTTGTCATCATAACCTTACTATATGCAGCAAATTCACTCATTTTGCTTCAGGTTTGGTCTTCTCTCTCCTTACAGGTCACTCTTTCATGTGTGTTGTCCCAGCAATCCTGAATCTTTTGTCTATCCTTCTAGGTTTTCATCAGGATGTCCATCACCATGGTGTCTGAGTGCCAGTACCATTGAATTATTCCCTCAGTACTTCAGAACTATGCAAAACTCCATGGTTTCACTGTATGGAGGGGCTGTTTTCTTTTATTTGTATCTAGGTGGGTTCGCAGCCTATGAGTTTTGCTTTGAGTTTTAGGTCCAAAAAATCCTCAAAATCTCAAAGTGAACCACAGTCAAAACTGCCAAGTTTTATCTGGTTTCATATCAAAACCATGTGAAAATTAAAAGCATAAATCAGCCAGAGTTGACTCAAAACTGGGCCCAGATTCCCTTAGAAAGTCCAAGACTTTTAGTGAATCTTTTGCTCAACTTGGTCTGAGTTTGTAACGAAACACAAAAACAAGCAAAAACAATGAGGAGTCCGGTGGCACCTTAAAGATTAACAGCTTTATTTGGGCATAAGCTTTCATGGGTAAAAAACCCCACTTCTTCATATGCATGGAGTGAAAATCACAGATACAGGCATAAATATATATTAGGACATGAAGAGAAGGGAGTTACCTTACAAGTGGAGAACCAGTGTTGAAGGCCAATTCAGTCAGGGTGGATGGGGTCCACTCCCAATAATTGGTGAGGAGCTGTCAATACCAAGAGAGGGAAAATTGCTTTTGTAGCGAGCCAGCCACTCCCAGTCCCTATTCAAGCCCAAACTGATGATGTTAAGTTTGCAAATGAATTGTAGTTCTGCAGTTTCCCTTTGAAGTCTGTTTTTGACTTTTTTTGTTGAAGAATGGCTACTTTTAAATCTGTTATTGAATGTCCAGGGAGATTGAAGTGTTTTCCTACTGGCTTTTGTATGTTACCATTCCTGATGTCTGATTTGTGTCCATTTATCCTTTTATGTAGAGACTGTCCAGTTTGGCCAATGTACATGGAAGAGGAGCATTGCTGGCACATGATAGCATATATCACATTAGTAGATGTACAGGTGAATGAGCCCCAATGGTGTGGCTGGTGTGCTTGGATCCTATGATGGTGTCGCTAGAGTAGATATGGGGACAGAGAAGGCAACGGGTTTGTTACAGGGATTGGTTCCTGGGTTAGTGTTTCTGTGGTGTCGTGTATAGTTGCTAGTGAGTATTTGGTTCAGGTTGGGGGGCGGTCTGTAAGCGAGGACTGGCCTGCCTCCCAAGGCCTGTGAGAGAGGGGGATCATTTTCCAGGATAGGTTCTAGATCGTTGATGATGCGCTAGAGAGGTTTTAGCTGGGGGCTGTATGTGATGGCCAGTGGTGTTCTGTTATTTTCTTTGTTGGGCCTGTCTACACAGACACACCCCTAGGGCCCCAACCAGGGGTATTCTATCTGCTACCCAAGATCCATAAACCTGGAAATCCTGGACGCCCCATCATCTCAGGCATTGGCACTCTTACAGCAGGATTATCTGGCTATTTGGACTCTCTCCTCAGAACCTAGGCTACCAGCACTCCTAGCTGTCTTCTAGACACCACCGACTACCACCACCTAGGGACCGAGTGGCTAGGCAGCAGTTCTGCAGAAAAGGACCTAGGGGTTACAGTGTACGAGAAGCTGGATATGAGTCAACAGTGTGCCCTTGTTGCCAAGAAGGCTAATGGCATTTTGGGCTGTATAAGTAGGAGCATTGCCAGCAGATCGAGGGAAGTGATCCCTCCCCAGTCCTCGCTGACAGACCGCCCCCCAATCTAAAGCAAATATTCACCAGCAACTACACACCACACCACAGAAACACTAACCCAGGAACCAATCCCTGTAACAAACCCGTTACCTTCTCTGTCCCCATATCTACTCTAGTGACACCATCATAGGACCCAAGCATACCAGCCACACCATCGGGGCTCATTCACCTGCACATCTACTAATGTGATATATGCCATCATGTGCCAGCAATGCCCCTCTGCCATCTACATTGGCCAAACCGGACAGTCTCTACATAAAAGGATAAATGGACACAAATCAGACATCAGGAATGGTAACATACAAAAGCCAGTAGGAGAACACTTCAATTTCCCTGGACATTCAATAACAGATTTAAAAGTAGCCATTCTTCCACCAAAAAAGTCAAAAACAGACTTCAAAGAGAAACTGCAGAGCTACAATTCATTTGCAAACTTAACACTATTAATTTGGGCTTGAATAGGGACTGGGAGTGGCTGCTCACTACAAAAGCAATTTTCCCTCTCTTGGTATTGACACCTGCTCACCAATTATTGGGAGTGGATCCCATCTACCCTGACTGAATTGGCCTTCAACATTGGTTCTCCCCTTGTAAGGTAACTCCCTTCTCTTCATATGCCAATAAATATTTATGCCTGTATATGCAATTTTCACTCCATGCATCTGAAGAAGTAGGGGTTTTTACCCACGAAAGCTTATGCCCAAATAAATCTGTTAATCTTATGGTGCCACCAGACTCCTCACTGTTTTTGTGGATACAGACTAACACAACTACCCCTCTGATACTTAAAAACAAGCACGTTTTGCATGATTTGGAATTCTACAAATCTCATCTTTGCAACTTCCTGTTTGCTCTAGCCTATGACTGGGCCCAGTTCTGTTGTCCATTCTGAGCCCAATCTTCCACTTCCCAGTGAGAATTTTGGCTAAGGTCTGAGTAACAACTCCAGGTTTGGGTCCACTGGGCCAATACTGATTTCTGTTACACTGATTTAATTGAAAGCAAAATCTGTTCTACTGATTCTAAATCCTGCTAGAAACATCATTGTTCTATTTCCCCTTCAGTACAACTGGGCTATAGGAATGCTTATTGCTATCTTTACTGCTTTAAATTCTCAGTCCAGAGGCGCACAGCCAAACAAAGCAATCCTTGTTCTTACCCTCCCTTCCACAAACCAAACCATTATTGTTCTCCATCTTAAACGGTAAGCTCCTCAAAGGCATCTTTTATTTGTCTGTGAAGCATCTAGCACACTATTCTTGGTGCATATTATGTATGATGCTCACTCGATCTATCATGCCTATCATTTTACTGTTAAGTCTTCAGGCAGGGGGTTGTTTTCCATGTGTCTTCTATGAAGTGCCTAGCACACTTGCAGGCACTATAAAATAATAGAAAATAGGAAGCAGACGCTGTTTTCTGTTTTTAATATCAGTGCCGGAAATCCATGTTATTGTCGCATACACTTTTTTCCCAGTCAGGGCACCTTAGATTGGTACCCAACACGCTATCCTTGCCAATTTTGGAGCTCTGAGGATAATCCTGGGCAAAAGCCTTTTCAAAGTCTGGATTTTCTAGTCCTAGCCCATTTATACATCTCTATACATCTAGAATAAAACGTTAGAGTGTATTGAAGGTTGTGCTGAGGTAGCCTTTGGGGTTGAAATGGTTATCTTTACTATTGTTGTGTATCTTTTTTCTTGCATAAGAAGTAGCACGCATGCAGAAACACTGGAGACACTGAGAACATTTTGTATGATGACTCGTTATTTAAAATATGCTGCGAAACACTTTGGGTTTAGAAATATTTATGCCCTGAAGAATATAATGAAGAATGACTACATTCCACAGCAAGTACAGTGTTTGGAAAGCTTTCCTCTGTACAGCCTACACACAGTGATGATAAAATTGAGTGCACTGTACTCTGTGTGTGTGTGTGTGTGTGTGTGTGTGTGTGTGTGTGTGTGCGTGCAGAGTTTTTATGCAGGTGTTTTTGTTTGGTTTCATTTTTTCCCACTCCGAACACTGAGATTGATTCCTTAGCCATTACAGCCTCTAGCTTTGCATACAGTGAAATTCCTACAGATTCTCTGGCCTACTCCATCCCTAAAGTCTTCTGCTGGGGTTACCCCCAGTGGGGAGGAGTCCCTAGTGGGCACAGAGATACCATAGCTAGTTCTATGCCACCCTCCCCAAATCACCAAGTACAGTGTTAAGGTAAGAAGGGGCAGGAAGGCGGAATGGCTGGATCACAGTGTGTGCCTGCTATGCTTTTCTGGCTGATGGTCTCTTAGAGACTGCTGTCATCTGTGACATATTGCAGCAGCCTCTAGGCTGCTCTAACCTGCACAGGAACCAGAACTGGGACAGAAAATCAGGAAGCAATAATCAGCTCCCTGATGGTCCCTCTTTCTGTTGGGAACAATTACAGGTAGCAAGGCCAAAGTCTTCTATAACAAGGTTCTCATATTAGCAACTCCAGGGCTTGAACTGAAGTAAAGAAATTATTGGTGTACTTCCCCCTCAAACACCTTTTCTTTTTTCACATGGGGGCATTGCACTGTCACCTACTCTCACCGCCCCCCCCCCCGAAGTCCAACATTAACCATTGCTCTGGAACCACTTTAGCATCTTACTTAAGAATCCTGTTTAAACATAGTTCATACTAATAAGGTGTTTACATGTTTTCCCTTGCTAACATAGACAGAATCTCACCATGTTTAAAGGGGATTTGGAGAGCTCTGTAATAGTGTAAACAAAACAACCAAAAACATTTTAAATGGTCAACATTGAGACAAAATGTTTAGATTTTGTTTAAACCAAATGTTATGTCCAACCTAAAATGATTTTTTTAAATTACCAGCTAATCGAAAAATCCATTATTTGCACAGCTCCCATGTTAAATGAACTGTTTAAAAAGCCTTTAGGTGCTGAGACTATAATGCAGGAACAATCCAATAAAGTGTATGTAGCAAGGCTTTGTCCACACTGATATTTAAAGCCAATAAAAATGGTTGTCTAGCAAGATGCTAGCATGGTTGAAATATCAGTGCAGAAAGGGCCTTTGTTAGATGATTCCTGCACTGTGTTCTCTTGTAAATCCTTTTATCATGGACAAATTTTGGGGAGTTTTTTTAATGGAATGGTCTGAAAATGTATTAAATGTCTGACTATTTTCTTTCCATGGGGCAGCATGTGACATTTAAAGTGGTATGAATTAGGTGTTGCAAAATTAAAAATTATACAAATATACCACTTATAGAGTTCCTGTTGCCTGCTAAATGTTTGGCATCATTAAAGCTGGGCATATCCCCCCCCCCCCCCCCAATCTGGACATCAGTAGAAATGTGAAAACATTGGGCTTTGTTTGTTTGTTTTTTAGTACTGAGCTGTGTTCGTTGGATTTCACATCGGACTGTAACCACATAATATTTCTTCAGGTTCCCTGAATGCATGCGCTTAAACTACATGCTCAAGAGCCCCAGGATAAATAATTTTGAATGGTTTTCCTGGGTCTGAGAGGGTGCAAATAAGGACGAAAACACACAATCCAAAGAAGTGGGCTTGCCATCAGTCAGACACACCGATCTGGGATAGTGGGCACTGCCAAACCACCAGCAGCAGCAGGAGGGTGGGAAGGAAGGACTGATGCACAGATGGTAGGGGTGGAGGCTGTGTGGGGATGGGGAATGATGCTTTCTGTAAACTTGGATAGTTCTGATTAACAGCCAGATTAGTGATACTCATTTTAACTGAATTCTAAACCTTTTCAGGTTTCCAGATAAGTAATTTTGACCATGATCCTGCAGATACTTAAGCACCTGCTTAACATTAAGCACCTGAGTTGTCCTATTGACTTCGTAAGGCTCCATTGACCTCAGTGGGACTACTCAGGTGCCTAAATTTAAGCATGTGCTGAAGTGTTGCTAGGATCTGGTCCTCTTCATGCATTTTTCATACTTGTAGCTATACATTCCAGGTGAATAATTTTATATGAATTGGGGGAGTCCTTTACTGTACTTGTAACCCACTGGTGAGTGTGCATTACACAGCCTCCTCTGTGTCTTATCTGCAGAGGAGCCGAGTCTGTTTCATGCCCATCCATAGAGTTTTAGCTCAAGCTGTACTAGCTCAAGTTCTCAGTTCTGGAGGTCTGCAGTTTAATCCCCACTGTGTCAACCAAGATGGTAGCAGTCACACATGCTCCATATGTAGCTTTGAGTAATGATAGGATGGCATGCTCTGTGTGTGTGTGTGTGTGTGTGTGTGTGTGTGTGTGTGTGTGTGTGTGTGTGTGATTGCCTTTTTACTGTAGTCCTAGAAGCAGGACAAGAACTATTTAAAGGTATTCGGTTTGGGAATTACAGATGAGCACAGGAAATGTGGAGAGTAAACATTCCATATTCCTCTGGTCTGTGAATATGAAAGTCACTTCCTCCCGCCTTTGAACGAGAGTAGTATTTGGCTGTTCCTTAAGAACTGTCAGGCCAGATCTTAGCACCTACTGTGGCTTCTTTTTACCACTTTGCCAGTGCAAGCAGCCAGAAAGTCATCCTAACCAGCTACCTGAGGATTCCTTTGGCATAGAGGAATCCGTGGGTGGCATAAGCTTAGCCTGTTTGTGATTTCATCTACACCAATGAGGCTTCAATGGAATCACTCCTGCTTTATACCAGTGCCAGAATCAAGCTCTAAGTTTCTCACTTGGTCCCTCTCACTTTCTCTTTGTAGATAGAAAAACTTCAAATATGCCTTTTTGTACTCATGCCTGGTTTGATATGAAAAATATGCATCACCACAAAATTTCACAGTAAAACAACAATGTCCAAAGTGTGAAATCACCCAAAGCCAAATAGAGAAATGGTTCATAAGAAATTTTGTTTAAAACACCAATGTCCTTATTTCTGCACATCATTACTAGCAATCTTCTTTTGATATCAGCTTTGATATCAGTTTCCATAGACCTTTGCTTTCTTAATACGACCAATGGTGCATCAAACACTATGGATAAATTGTGTTGCATTATTATGGTTTAATAGCAATTTACCCCACAAGTAATGGGCATTGGTAAGACTTGAATGGGACTATTTGTGAAGTAAGGTACTATTCATTGAGAGTTAGAGTATCACAGTCTGGCCCTATCTAGACCCACTCATTGATGTAACAACTACAATAATAATAATAATAATAATAATTAATAATAATAAACAAGTGGGTTTTGAATGATTGGGTTTTAAATCCATGATGGGATTCTGCTCATTATGATACACAAACCATCTGGAGCTTCAGTCTTGTGGTTTATAAATTAACCAGAACCCATATATGGAATTTTAGCCCCATAATTCAAATGTGTCTTATTTATTCTCTGTAGACTGCCTCATACCATACTACAGTGAAACATAGCAAAAATGACCTTTTTTTTTTTAGACAGAATCTATACTAGATCCGCTACTTCTGCCACTGACGCCAAAGGTAAAATTCACATTGATTTTGGTGGGAACAGAATAAAACCCATAATGTTGCCATATACATTTTAACAGGGAGAGTTTAAATGTTAAACCAAGTATAGTATGTCTATGAAGTTGACCTAATACATGTGTATTCGCTCATTTAAAGTATATGAAGGTTATTTGGTTCATCTTTAGGCCACTTAATCTTCTGCACTCTTTGTCCAGAAATTCCAGATGTCAAATTATATTTGATGTACCTTGGGAATAATACCAGCAAAAACCAAAAACACATACACAAAAATCACAACTACTGCTAAAAATCCTGAAAAACGAGCACTCCAGATAAAATGAAGAATTCTGCAGTATGCACTGATGTTTATTTGTTCTGTTTAGATTTATTGGTGTGCATAAAAATAATCATAAATAAGGCGATTACAACCCAGAAGTAGCAGCCAAAGGCTGATGCTAAATCACTAATCTCCTCCCCACTTTCTTCAAGGTCAGAATCATTCACAAGCCAAACTCCATAAAAAGGATATACTACTGGAAACCAGAACTTCAAGAAGAGGATCACCAGAGACCAAGATTCTGGCAATCAAGGTCCAGTAAATTCTATTGAAAAACAGAGCAAACTAGAAGCTGAGACAGGCCTCCTTGAGCTTTAAAGGAAGCCTAGAGCAGGAACATATTTTGTACCTTTTAAACGCTCAGCAGCACGTAGCTAATTATATTTTCTTCCCCATTAGTGCTTTGTGACAACTCATGCCCCATTCTGTTTACTCATGTTAGTGAAAACGTACTCAGGCAAGTAGTTTCATTGCTACTCCTGTCAGTAAGTGCTCTCTGACATGAGTAAGGATGCCAGAAGTAGGATCTTCAATAACCCGTAAAACTATACTCTGAACAGAAAATATACATTAGGGGTACAGAAATACCATTCTTCTTTTCTTATTCTATTGCATTCACCTGTTCAAGGTTTGTAAATAGAACTAGGTGTACTATTCATAAAAAAACAGTTATTCTATACACAATGTGTTTGTCTATTTGGGAATTACTCACAAACAGGCTTTGTGTTATTACAAATATGTTAACTATTCAAAAGGGTTTGACAAACCTTTTATGTCAACATTTTTCAGTCTATGGACTGTTCATCTCAACTACATCTTTAATTATTTGCTGTCCATTACTGGCATGGTGTAACTATCATCCGTGTCATTATTTCTGCTCCCAGAATGGACAACAAATTTTATAGACACAAGGAGAGAAATCAAAAAGAATTCAAGATGGCCGCTGGAACCATTCCAGCACAAACCTTCAAACAAACACAAATTTGTATGAGTAGTCATAAGCGTTGCTCTTGCTGCAAACATTCCCGTGAAAAAAAAATATAGCACTGGCAACCCCAAGCACTTGAAAATCATGAGTCATGTCCCAAACATCATGAGACTAGCTTACAAAGATAAAATAAATAAAAACAAGTATTCACAAACACTTTTCTGCAGTATTCTCCCAGCTCTAGTTGTAAAGTGTGAGCACTCATAATACTGATTGGTTCTCTCTCTTTCACACATGTACTTTCATGCACACACAGCATCAACCTAGATGGAAGATTTTTCTTACTAATAACTTGAGGGGGAACTAATGGTTTAACTTCAAGGGGTAAAATGTTCACAGAATAGATTAACAAACCCACCCACCAGTTCAGTTTCTAATTCGCAGGCAAGAATTTGAATAGAGGCCATAGACTCATTTAAGTTAGAGATGGACAAGATCTACAAGATCATCTAATTCATCTCCCCACCAGTGCAGGATTACTTCTTACATTATAGGCTAGATTTTCAACAGCACTCAAGACACACAACTTGGACTTGATTTTTAGGAGTGCTTCGCTCCTGTCTAAGCACTGAAGCAAGTAACTAGATTTTCAAAAGAGCTAAACCTGTTTGTTGCATGTTAAGAGCTGAGCTCTTTTGAAACTCTGCCCATTTGCATCATAGTGGGAACTGCTTGGTTCTAACCACTTGGATAAATCTGGTTCCAATTTAAAAATCAGGCCCAGAGATCTTTTGAAAATCTGGTCCTATGACCTCTAGTGTTTGTCTGGGTGGGCAGATTATCCTACAACTTCCTACTGCAGCATTCTTACACCCAGGCCCGCTGACAGCAATTCCAGGCCCCAGGGCAGAATAATCAAAGGGCCCCCACACACAAGTTGCATCCACGCGGACACAGTCAGCCTGACATTTGGGCGGTGCTGTGCCTGCACTGGCTGGTGCCCAGCAAGCTGCCGGCTGCACTGCTGGGCGCGCTCTTCTGGCACGGCCATTGCTTCCACATGCCCGCCCAGTAGGGTTGCTGCCCCATGGAAAGTATGCCAAATATCAAAACAAATGTATAGATTTCACATCATCTCTATCATATATTAATAATTTTTTCAGAGAGCTTTTGCCATCTTTCCTACCCAGAATGTTAAATTGTTTTCTGTTTTGTTTCTCAACTCTTCCGTAGGTATAGGGGCCTGATCTGATATCCACTGAAGTCAATGGAAATCTTACCATTAACTTCAGTGGCTCATAATCTAGATATTCTCATATTCCTACATTTTTTGAGACTCCAGCTAGAGTAATAAGCACCAGTTTTGACTCTCTCACAGTTTAATGTCAACAATATTGTCTAAATTAATGGAAATATTTGCCATACAAGTCCGCCATTCCTTCTTGTTGATGAAAGTGATACCTGCCCAGTTATTTATAACATGGTTACCAAACCCACAGAACTTAAACAAATACTGGAATCCCACAGGAGATTGACTGCCTTGATTAGTGTCTCATAAGTCACCCAAGGTGAGGCCATTTTCACTCAAACATTTCTGTGTGTAAATCAGGGGTTGGCAACCTTCGGCACGCAGCCCATCAGGATAATCCACTGGTGGGCTGCGAGACATTGTGTTTACGTTGACCATCCACAGGCACAGTCCCCCGCAGCTCTCAGTGGCCAGGAATGGCGAACTGCGGCCACTGGGAGCTGCGGGGGGGCCATGCCTGCCAATGGTCAACATCAGCAAAATGTCATTACCCTGATGGGCCACGTGCCAAAGGTTGCCGACCCCTGGTGTAAATATACAGTATACCATAATGGAATTAATGTTGCACTCCCCAAGTCAGGTGCAGTGAATGATCTAAAGTTCAGCATCAATAGTTATACATGTATCATCTTCCTCTTTCTAAAGGACACATCCAAGCTACACAACAGACTTTTCTTAAATGACTTATATTGAACTTACTCTCATTGCAATTCTTTGAAGAGTATAGTCTTTTGTTGTAATATGCCTCTTTTTCTAGTCCTCATTCTCAGGCTAAAACTTCTCCCAGTCTATAAGCACTTGTATCCCTCTCCATTGTGAAAGAGGTTTTGACCCACACCTGGGGCAATCACACAAGTGCCTCTCTTACTGCTGCAAATGTCAAGTCACTCCTAACTTTATGTCCAGGTCTCCTTAGGTCCCCTTCTTCCCTTTACTGGAGCATTACCCAAACATGTGGTTGTATTTAGTGCTTTCAGCCCATGGGGCTCAGGGAAAGGTGTGGAGACCAATTATTCACTTCAAATCAGTCACCTACAAAATGTTTCACTTGAGTCACATCTTTCAGTAGAATTTCTCTAGACTGGATTTGCGGGAGCCCTGTACCATCATTTAATATACACTAGATCAGCGAGTCTTAACCTTTTCCACATTGTGATCCTGTATTCTAATAGAAAAAATATGCATGACACCCTTCCCATATGTCTTGGACCATCCCTTTCATCTAGCCAAAAAGAAAAGGAGGGTGTTTGTGCCCCTCAAATCCCTGCAGTAAATTAGACTCTTCTCATCTCACTGCTAAAAATGCTTATGAAATTCTTAATAAAAGTTGTAAACAAAAATGCACAGTAGCCATTTTTTCACTTAAAAAAAAAATCAGTCAGATTATTTCAACACCTAAGGGCACCAAACCACTTAATGGCCTTAAATAACTTGCACAATTTCATTGTGGAAAGAAATATTCCTTCCATTATAGGCATGTAAAGCAAGCTCCTGAAAACTCTTTATTTCTAATTATCTAATTTTATATGCCCTGTAGTAACTCACAAAATGGAGCTGAAGTTGCTTTTTTTGTGCTCTTGAGGTTAGACATCATTTACCATGTCTAAGGCTAAAGTACGTTTTTACAGCTGGGTCATAAACCAAATCAATGGAAATGTTGACGCAGCTTTAGTTATATCAGTCCTAACAGGTGTGTCTATAATCACCCTAGTAAAAGAAACACCTCTGTACAGCACTCAAACAGGTTCCAAGGACTGTGTTATAAGGAGGGAGCAGGGCATAATAATTAATTTGAATTTTGTTATTTCACTAAACCGGAAGACAGTTTATTCCAATTTCTCTTGATTAAATTTACACATGGAAGCCTTATAACATGCTCAAATCATCGCACCATGCATTTCACCTATACACTTCTGTTAGACCTCAGGATAAAGAAAAAAAAAGTCAATCCAAAAAAGGAATTGACAATTTTTTGATTATTTTATTCATTATGTATAGCACATGTGCAGACCCGGATTTAGGGGCAGGCAACTCAGGTGACTGCCTGGGGTGCTGGGCTTGGGGGGTGCTGGGCTTGAGGTGCTGTTTTTGTTGTTAGCGACAAAAGGGAAAATAGCACGTTTGAAATAAAATGTTTCAGGTGTTCTGTATGTGGATTCATTTTTCACTAATCTCCTAGAATGTTCTGGACCTTTGTAGAATCTCATGGAATCTTCCAGACTTTCTGAGAACTACATTTTCCTTGAACCTCCTAGAATGTTGTCAGCCATGCCCTTGTGGATATATAAAGGGTGGGGCATCACCAGTTAGTCAGTGAGAGTTAAAAACAAGTGAAGTGAAGTGAGAGTTCAGTTGCGATATTGTAAGCCTTGTTTTATTGTGTAATTGTAAAAGTGTAATTGTGTTTTTAGACTTGAAGAAAGTAGCGACTAATAAAGGACATATTTACTGAGACACCAGAGATATCTATCAAACCCTTATCTACGCAACAATATAAAAGAAATACTGTTACTTCTTTTGCCATGCTTAACACGTAATGTTTGATGACTTTCTAAGGCTGCGGAACATAGACTTGTGCTCTCCCTAATACTGTCTGTTTTCCCCCATTTCAAAAAAAATGCTCCTGAAGAAGCCTTCAGGGGCTCAGTAGAGGTAGTGAAAAGCTCTATTGCAATCTAGTTTGTAGCAAGGGGCAAATTTGATGGGAAAATATCTGAAACAGAATAATAGACTGGGCTTTAGGCAGTAGGGATCATCCCAGTGCAGAAGAAATTGAGGAGTGAAGCGTAAATGGTGGCAGTCCTATTACTAAGGAATTAGCGGATTTACCTGAAGCTAAGAGATGGAAATGTGAGGAAAGTGATGGAGAATCGGCCAGTTTTCCTGACAGCATAAAGGAGAGTGATGATAAAGAAGAATGTGGCTCACAAGAAAACAAGAATAATAACAAATTAAAATCTGGTTTACATGAAAAGGAGAGAAATGATAAAAAAGAATCAGCCTCGCATGCAGTGAGAAAAATAGCACACCACATATCAGTACATCAGATCCTGCTTTTTGGAGGCAATCCTAAACTCTGCCAATATTGATTTGTACAATTTTGAACAGGCCAGGCAAAATTGAGGCTATGATGTTTCCAGTAAATGAGCAGAAGTGACACTTCCCAAAGTCACACTGTAAAAGAGTGCTCGAGAATGGTGAGAAACTGAATCAGCGTTGGCTAGTTTACTCAAAATCAACTGATAAAGTGTTCTGGTTTTGTTGCAAAATATTTGACAAAATGCCAAATCAGTGCTTGTGCTCTCCAGATACAATTACTGGCATAATTTAGCTGATGCTCTGAAACAACATGAAAAGTCACTGGCCATTTTATGGCCCACTCCAAACAGACGGAGGTCGAGTCCAGGCTTAAGCTGAATAAATGCATAGGTGTAGAAAACCTGCACATTATTAATATAGAAACTCAGCTTTGGAGGAACATGCTCGCATGTCTGATCTCAATTACACTCTTCCTTGCAAAGAATAATTTGGCTTTCCGGGGCTCGTCAGATAAGTTGTTCACAGAACATAACAAGAAGAAGTGTTCTGTATCCGAAGAAGTGAGGTTTTTACCCGCGAAAGCTTATGCCCAAATAAATCTGTTAGTCTTTAAGGTGCCACCAGACTCCTTGTTGTTTTTACAGAACATAACAGTAATTTCCTTGGTTTGGTAGAGCTCCTTGCAAAATACGATGGTGTCATGCGTAGGCACCTACGTCAAGTAGTTCATAAAGAAGCTATAGACCATTTGTGACGTTGCACTCCATATGTTTATGGAAATATGCTTATGAGTGTAAATATAATGTAACCAGAATATGCTTTATGCAAAAGGTCTCTTGTAAGGTATCATTACAAAGCTTATAATCTACTGAGTGTGTTCATCTATTTGTATGAATGTATAATTCTTGTATCTAAAGCTAAAAATTTGAAGTATTACTCTGAAGTCCTATGGTAACTATGCAAAGTGTGGGCCATTAATGGTGGCTTGGAATCTTGATGGCTCCCATTAACTAGGACAATTGGTTGTAAATGGCTCTGTTTACTTGTAAGCCTTTCTGTACACAGTGGGTGCCAGCCAGTAAGTAATGAAGTCTCACAGGACATGTGAACATGTCACATGATACTGGAATCCATCTTAAAAGCTGGTGCTTTTCCATTTAGAAGGAAGGGTGGGAACCCAGAGAGAGACCAAGGATTCCCTCCTTGTGAAACAGAACAAAGGGGGCTGCAGTCATGAAAAAAACCCTAGTTACCACCTGAGCTGGAACTAACAAGAACTGTACCAGGGGAAAGGATTGGGCCCAGACTAAGAAGGAGTCTAGTTTGTGAAAGAAGCTTATTGGAACATCTCTGAGGATGAGATGTACCTGTATTCAGTTTCTTAAATGTATTAGGCTTAGACTTGCGTGTTTTGTTTTATTTTGCTTGGTAACTTACTTTGTTCTGTCTGTTATTACTTGAAACCACGTAAATCCTACTTTTTATACTTAATACAATCACTTTTGTTTATTAATTAACCCAGAGTAAGTGATTAATACCTGGGAGAGCAAACAGCTGTGCATATCTCTCTATCAGTGTTATAGAGGGTGGACAATTTATGAGTTTACCCTGTAGAAGCTTTATACGGAGTAAAATGGTTTTATTTGGGGTTTGGATCCTATTGGGAGCTGGGTATCTGGGTGCTGGAGATAGGTGACTTGCTGAGCAGTTTTTGGTTAAAGACTGCAGCTTTGGGAGCGTGGACCAGACCTGGGTCTGTGTTGCAGCAGACTAGAGTGTCTGGCTCAACAAGGCAGGGTTCTGGAGTCCCAAGCTGGCAATGGAAAATGGGCTCAGAGGTAATTCCAGAACATCAGATGACAGCCTCAAGGGGGTCTCTGTGACCAAACCCATTACACCATAACTACAGCAAAACAATTCAAAAGAAATTGATTGCCCTTATGGCAAGGAGGGTGCTTGATAACATATTGATGCGGCTCGGCAAAGCGAAGTACTGTGCCATAATAACGAACTTCACTCCCGATATTAGTCACAGTGAAAAGATATCGTTTACAGTAAGATTTGTTGGCGACAAGGATGGCTGTATCCACGAAAAAGAACACTTTATCTGTTTCCAGTCTGTGGACGACTCTACTGGAAAAGGCCTAACAGAAGTGTTTATGAACGTTTTGAATGAGTATAAAATAAAATGTCAGGACTTCCATGGCCAAGGCTATGACAACTGCATGAACATGAAGGGAAGAAGCAGTGACGTCCAGGCAAGGAACCTTGCACTGAATCCAAGAGTTTTCTTCGTGCCTTGTGGCTGCCATTCCCTCAACGTGGTTGTGTCAGATGCTGTGTCATCTTCTTTAGATTCAGTATCTCTCTTTGGAGTACTGTAAAGGATATACCTCCTGTTTTCAGCATCAACTATCAGATGGAAGATCCTCATGGATAATATTGCAAATCTGACCGTGAAGCTGCTAAGTGACACTCACTGGGAAAGCCACATTGACAGTGTAAGGCCAAGTGAGGTACCAAGTGACTGAGGTTTACAATGCCCTGATGGAACTGACATAGTTGAGTAAAGCCGAGACCGGAATCTGACGCGAGGCACAAAGCCTGGGAAACCAGATCACTGACTTCAAATGTCTGGTCTAAATTGTGGTTTGGCACAATATCCTTTTCCAAGTAAACATTGTAAGCAAGGCATTACAAACTCAGTCGATGGACATCGCAACCGCTACAACTTTGATGCAAAGCTACTTTGATTTCATTGTGGCCTATAGAGACAACACATTTGAAGATGTCATCACTGCTGCCAAAGAAATGATGGAAAACTTAGGAGTTGAGCCTGTCTTCAAGGAAACTTGTATTCATCAGAAGAAGAGACAGTTTGGTTACAAGGGCAGAGATGAAGTAATAGGAAACTCAGAAGAAAAATTCAAGAGGGAGGGTTTTTTTGCTCGCTCGTTGATACTGCTCAAGTGACCATTGAAAAAAAAGTTTGGATAATGAAGCACCACAGAAAGATCTGGGGGATTTTGCATGACCTTAATAAGCTGCCAGTGGACAGGAAAACACTCTTGAACAATTTTATGGACCTTCACTGGATACTAATACATGGGGACTGTTTGGACATCAATGATAAAGACCTATGTCAAATTGGACAACATCCATCACATTTTGCAACACAGGAAGCACTCTCTGCTCCAAATTCTCCAATTCATTGATGATGCAGAGCTGAAGGACACTTTTCCTAATGTGTGGATAGCTTTGAGGATTCTGCTCACATTGCTGCTCACAGTCATGACTGATGAGTGCAGCTTTTCGAACCTCAGGTTCATTAAAACATATCTTCTATCGACTGACGAGAGACTGACATCACTTGCTATTTTATCGCTTGAAAATGCCATTGGCCAGTCTTTGAATCTCTCTGATGCTGTGCTTCAGTTTGCGATGGCAAAGGCGAGAAAAGTGACCTTTTGAACTAAAGGACTAGGGTTAACATTCTAAGGCTGTCGCCTGCAGTAACACTATTTAATACTGGTTCACAATGTGGGTGCACAGTTCAATTTCTTGATGTTAGTACATTTCAGTTATTCTTAAAATTAAAAAGGTTTTATAAGCTTATAGGAAACAATTTTATTTGCTTATATATGGCATGAATAAATACAGATTTATAGCCCCTAGCATGCAAATGTATCTTATATGACAGAGATAAATCATGTATGCAAATCGTGCATCAAAGTCATGAAATGTGCTACACTGCAATAAAAAATATGGTATTCAAAAGTTTAACAAATGGAGGGAGGCTCCAAAGACGCTCCTCGCCTGGGGCACCATTTGGTCTAGGTCCAGCCCTGCATATGTGCCTCTTTGCGTGCGCGCACACACACACACACACAATATTTTTAGCAAACTCAGGTATCAATCTGTGTGATCTCTGAGATAAATTTGATGTCATATTGGCCCTATTCAATATCTGAGCCAAATTTTAAAAATGGCCTTTAATTTTACATCATCATTCAGCTGTAAACACAAAATTAGAGGCTGAGTTTGGTCTTCTTTGAAAATTTGGCCCTTTGGGTGTAAAATATTCTTATGTCAGAGTTTTTTTCCAACTTGTCCATGATGGAACTTCCTTTTCCATACCGTTCCCCTTAGGGCAAGAACCTATGGCTTGTTCATGGGGATTCATGACAATAAAAATTAATGCAATTTAATCAGAGTTGGGAAATGCTACTTGGTATCTAGTTGATCCCTCTGCCACTGTGGGAGGGTTGAGGGTATCAAAGTGCTATTTAAAGTCTAGTTTGAAATGAAGCAAAGAGTGCAGGTCCCAAAGCTCCCTTTGGAAGATGTCCTATAGACACACAGAGATCTCTGTTACTTAAGAAATGTTGTGACTACATTGGACGCTGCGTCCTTGTATAGTCAATTACAGCCATGCAAAGTGAATGCAGAATGGGTGTAAAATGCTCACAAATCTGAATTCTCCACTCACACTATGGAAGCATTTTACATGCATTTTGCACAGTTGTACATTTCTATATTAGGTGCAAGAATGTGTAAAATCAGGCCCCTTATGTCCTGCAGTGAAAAGTTGGACCAGATCTTGTAAGTCCTGAGACATTAACTCTTGTAGGAGCTGTGACTGCATAAGTACTATAAGACTTAGCCCATTTCTAACAGCTACTATATTCAGTTGAAAAAAGACAATATGGCTATTTCCTTGAAATGTATGCAACCAGATTCAGGTGAAGAACACAAACCTCCCAGGGACAGCACATGTTCAAATGGGACAAGTTTTTTTCACTTTATTGGAGATTGCTTTGACAAACTCCAGGTGCCTCTGGACAAGGGAATGTTCAGTTGCAGGCACATTAGGTACTTTTGCCTTTTTTGATATTCCCATCCAGCCATGAATGCTGTAATTTGTTTTGAAAAGCCAGTAAGTAGTTTCTCCTCTCAAGTGTTACACAAATGATGTGCGAAGCATTGAATGTACAAGTGTGTTGACACTCTGACACCCATTTCTGAGAAGCCTACTCCACCTTCCAATCCCTCACTTACATGCTATTGTACCTTGTCTCTAGAAACCTATGTTGGGGATGGTGCAGAAGTGAGCACTGCAAATGCCTCCCAAAGCTTTCAGATATGCAAAGGAATTTGTCCCCCACTCCCCTGGAATCCTCGCTACCCTGCACACTGATCCCACTCTACAAGCCAGTACATAGGGGCTCAGAGCCATGGTACCGCCTCCTACTTGTATCTTCTCTGCTGAAGCATCATTTGTCCCCAGGAGAGCAGGGATGGAACAACACCTGTGCTCTGCCAAGCCAATGGCTGCAATTCTGTCTGGCCCATACATAGGCCACCTGCTCTCACGCTTATACTGTGCACCTATATGTAAGGACCAGGCAGAATTTGGCCCTTATTTTGGGAACCTTTCCAATACTGATCTTTCCAAAAAGACCTCACTTCTGGGCTGTGTCCTGGCCCCTTTAGACATCATACACCAAGTTTCAGGCTAAGGTGAGTTTCGACAGTTCGGTTAGAAACTGAACCAATGGAAATGCTGACTTGTAAAAGAACTGGAAACCAGCCAGTTCTCCCCATCAAGTACTCCTGGTGTAAAGGGGATTCTCTGAGAGCACAAGTCTGGCACAATGACTTTATGCAACCCCCTTGCAGTCCTCAGAGGAGAGGTGTGATGAGGCCATGCCCAGGGTAGGGAAGGATAGTGTTGGGGAGAGAGGAGGTATGGCCAGAGCACTCTCTACTCTTGCTTACCCTAGGCTGCTGGTTGGTCTGTTGGGGACTGTGAAAACCAGGGTGGAAGCATGAGCAAAAGTAAAGGGGCAGCAGGAGCGAGCACAGCTTCTCCTCCTCTACTAGAAGCAGAGGGGAGCTCCCCTTTCTCTCCCCCTCCTCTTTGACTAGTACGGCAACATAGAATCATAGAAGATTAGGGTTGGAAGAAACCTCAGGAGGTCATCTAGTCCAACCCCCTGCTCAAAGCAGGACCAACACCAACTAAATCATCCCAGCCAGGGCTGTGTCAAGCCGGGCCTTAAAAACCTCTAAGGTTGGAGATTCCATCACCTCCCTAGGTAACCCCTTCCAGTGCCTCACCACCCTCCTAGTGAAATAGTTTTTCCTCATATCCAACCTAGACCTCCCCCTCTGCAACTTGAGACCATTGCTTCTCGTTCTGTCATCTGCCACCACTGAGAACAGCTGAGCTCCATCCTCTTTGGAACTCCCCTTCAGGTAATTGAAGGCTGCTATCAAATCCCCCCTCACTCTTCTCTTCTGTAGACTAAACAAGCCCAGTTCCCTCAGCCTCTCCTTGTAAGTCATGTGCCCCAGCCCCCTGATCATTTTTGTTGCCCTCCGATGGACTCTCTCTAATTTGTCCACATCCTTTCTGTTGTAAGGGGCCCAAAACTGGACTCAATACTCCAGATGTGGCCTCACCAGTGCTGAATAGAGGGGAATAATCACTTCCCTCGATCTGCTGGCAATGCTCCTACTAATGCAGCCCAATATGCCGTTAGCCTTTTTGGCAACAAGGGCACACTGCTGACTCATATCCAGCTTCTCATCCACAGTAATCCCCAGGTCCTTTTCTGCAGAACTGCTGCTTAGCCAGTCTGTCCCCAGCCTGTAGCGGTGCATGGGATTCTTCCGTCATAAGTGCAGGACTCTGCACTTGTCCTTGTTGAACCTCATCATATTTCTTTTGGCCCAATCCTCCAATTTGTCTAGGTCACTCTGGACCCTATCCCTACCCTCCACCGTATATACCTCTCCCCCGCAGCTTAGTGTCATCTGCGAACTTGCTGAGAGTGCTATCCATCCCATCATCCAGATCATTAATAAAGATGTTGAACAAAACCAGCCCCAGGACCGACCCCTGGGGCACTCTGCTTAATACCGGCTGCCAACTAGACATCGAGCCATTGATCACTACCCGTTGAGCCCGACAATCTAGACTGCTTTCTATCCACCTTATAGTCCATTCATCCAATCCATACATTTTTAACTTGCTGGCAAGAATACTGTGGGAGACAGCTTTGCTAAAGTCAAGATAGATCATGTCCATTGCTTTCCCAATATCTACAGTGCCAGTTATCTCATCATAGAAGGCAATCAGGTTGGTCAGGCATGACTTGCCCTTGGTGAATCCATGTTGACCATTCCTGATCACCTTCCTCTCCCCCAAGTGCTTCAAAATGATTTCCTTGAGGACCTGCTCCATGATTTTTCCAGGGACTGAGGTGAGGCTGACTGGTCTGTAGTTCCCCGGGTGCTCCTTCTTTCCTTTTTTAAAGATGGGCACTATATTTGCCTCCAGGTTCAATCACCTTCTGGGTTAAGATTTTAGCCCCAGTATTCAGGATGAGCAAAGATGGCACAAACCTACCTTTACTCTCTATGTCTCCCTGGCAGGACTGAGCCCAGATTGGCTGGAGCCCAAAATATGGTGTCTCCACTCTCAAAATGTAATTATCTGTATCCTAGCTGTCGGTGCTAGACTGTAATCGAGAAGGGTATAAATTCCATGGCTGCAGAATCCAGAATTATACATAAGGAATTCAATGCAGGGCCTTCCTTTGGTACATTTGCAAAGCACCACGTGCACTGATGGCATTCTAGAAATAAGGGGGAAAGAATCACCTGCAGAGGGAGCACAATATTTAAAGTACCTATGCACAGGATTAGTATTTTAGCAATGTGCCTCTGGGTGATAGATATGTGCTGGCTGACTCTTTTCTAAACACTGTGCCACTTGGGTACTCCCTGGGAACTATAACAGCTAGACATAGAGATGTTTGTGAGGCTGTCTTCCTCCCCCCGGCCCCAAGATCCCACACAAATTCCAAAATTCCAGAATAGAATATGTTGGCAGCCTCTCATGGCTAAAAATATTAATATTATTTTACTGCAAATATATATATATATATATATTAAAAACCACTTGACAGTCATATTTTTTATTATCTTAACATTATAAAACTCAGAGGAAAAACAGTAATATTTCCCTTTTAGTGCTGCCAACATTGATCTGTCTTTGATTTGCCATTCCCATCAATGCGCCTGAACGTGTGAGCAATTCTTCAGAGTGACTAGATAGCAGGGTGTGGTGCATCTGTTCTGTTCCTTCTCCTTGCATGTTAGAAGCAAAATGGGTGAGGTAATATCTTTTATTGGACCAACCTCTGTTGGGGAGAAGTTGGTCCAATAAAAGATATTTTATTACCTCACCCACCTTGTCTCTCTAATATCCTGGGACACAGCTACAACAACACTGCATAGAAGCAAAATGAGCAGTTTAATGCTTTTTAATTTAACTCCCCATTTTCTAAGTGTATACATCGGGGTGGCCAAACTGTGGCTCACGAGTCTCATGTAGTTCTTCTACAGTTAAAGTGCGGCTCACGGAGCCCCACACGTCCGTCTCTGCCACATTCTCCATCTACCAGACTTGGGGTTGGGAGGACGGGGACGACTCAGGGCTTCTGCCCTGCAGCAAAGTGCAGGGGCTAAGGGCTTTTGCCAGAGACAACCGGTGCCTGCTGGGGGGGGGGCACAATTTAAAAGTTCATCGCCCCCAACAGCTTGAGTCATGCGCCCAACAGGAACGCTCCCCCTTACC
Source organism: Emys orbicularis (assembly GCF_028017835.1). Lineage (NCBI taxonomy): Eukaryota > Metazoa > Chordata > Testudines > Emydidae > Emys > Emys orbicularis. Next base: position 25,063,401 of record NC_088685.1, on the reverse strand, counting down.
TTCAGCGGCCCCTGCCGGCAGCTCCCAACTGTTTGCCTCTGCCTCTCCCTACGGCTGCAGCTCCCAGCTTGCTGGCTCCGGGAGCTGCCATGCAGGGAGGGGGCCTGGTGGCACCATGTGACCAAGCGGGACCAGCAAACCCTGGCAAAAATCTGAGGGGGGGGCACATGACCCCATTTGTCCCCCCACACGCATCACCTCCGTCTTCTGCCCAACAGGAAGAGAGTACTGGGGGTTTTAGCCCCACAGAGCAGGCCTGCGGGGCTCGGGGCTTCAGAAGGAGCAGGGCTGAAGCCCTGAGCTCAGACAGGCACCTCGGCACAGCTGAAGCCCCGAGCCCAGGCAGGCATGCCCCAGCTTTTGAACTTCTGAAGACTGTTGTATGAGGCTCAGAGGGTCACCACTGGTATATATGCTGAGTTAGCATGGTCTCTTTAAAAAAAGGGGGGGGGGGAAGAGATTTTAATCCTAAATTCAATCCTTTTTAACACACCACTTGAAATAAAGCCAAGTGTCACCTATGTGTATAGTGTTCTGTATATACAGAATATGAATGAAGTCAGCAAAACTTATACAATTGCTGGTCTTCTACTGTTTACTCTGATCTTTTGACAGAGTAAACATTGCTTCTAGCCCAGATACATCATGCATTTCACTTACTTTAAAAAAAAACAACCACTTGACATTCACTATTTAATTTTTTCCTGATAATCTAAAACCCAAAGGAAAAATTCTAATAATAAAAGAATAACAACAACAACAACTCCTCTTCCTCTGCAATCACTCTCCCCTTTTTTTAATGTGTTGGCAACACAGATCACTGTTGATTCATTGAATGGAATAGAATCTGCAAACTCTTCAGTAACTCTATATAAGCTGCTACTACAAGCAGCTGCAGTTGGAGTTTGCATCTCACTAGGGGTTTCTTGAAACCCCCCCACAACACTCCCGGGGAATTCTCCAGGACAAGCTGCAGGTGCTATGGATATTTTCATTTAATATTTATTCTTGCAATTCAGCACATTTGTAATCCATGTGGTAAGCTGTTACTTACATTTCCCCCAGTGGACCACAACCAGATGTTGAAAATAAGAAGTCCAATGGTGATATCGCTTTTTCTCCTCTTCACAATTTTGTACATTAAGATGGTCTTAAAACAAATCTGCCTTCTCAGGCCAAAAAAATATGCTTTTTTATTTAAAGCTATTTTGTTGACATTAAATAATAATAAATATTTCCAGAAATTACAGGCCCCACATCTATTATGAGATGCTGTAATTGGTTAAGTATCCTCTATTATATAGGAAAAAAATACATTTTTCTTGGCATCATCATCATCATCATCATCATTGTTAACTAAGAGGCAAAAAAAAAAATCACACTAGGACATTACTTGTATTCATAGATGTGTAATTATTTGCTTTTTTTATTTATTGGCATTTCTATGGCATTCATCACCATAGTATCTGTGTCCAGTGCTTGCAATCCTACTGCATTCTGTAAATATGTCAAAGTTGACTCTGAAAAGAACTGAATATAGAGTTATATGCAAAAAACTGCAGTTAAATATAAACTGGAGACCTTGTTGTTCTTCCAAAAAAGAGGAAGGGAAAAACAACTCTTTTCACTAATGCAGTTCTTTACAGTTTCATAAGAAAATCCCTAAAGTATGCATCATTTAATATTTGAATAGAAATTTTAAGAATAAAAAACCTAATCCTACAAACACATATGCACAGGAGTAACTTTACTCCTGTGAGTAGCCCCACTGAAGCCAGGAACTGGCCCAAATTCATAGTGATAGGAGTATATCAATAGGGTTGGAGAAGCACATCAGAACTAGGATGCTCCTTGGGATCCACAAAACCGGGTTGGAAATCTCAAGAAACCAGCTTCCCTTTCCTTGATGTTAGTATTCTTTATATCATGATTCTTATGATTATTATCCTTATGATGCTTCAACTGAGACTGGAGCCCCATTGTGCGAGGTGCTGTACAAACATATATTAAGAGACTGTCCCTGCCCCCAAATCGATTAGGGTCATTCTCCTTCCAGTAGGAATTAGACTGGAAAGTATTTTTACATGTTTTACAGTTGTGATATGGTATCCACCCCACACAAGGCAGAGCAGGTTAAGTTAGGTCAATTAACCTCATATGCATCTGGCGGGGAGCCAGGGATCTATAAAGCCTAATGGAAGATGAAGTTCAGCTGGGAAGGAGCAGGTTGGGCCTGTATAAAGAGATGAAGTTGAGAACAAAAAGGGGCTATAGAAGTAGTAGTCTGCAGTCACTCCCTGGGAGGAGGAAGTTTGGGGTGGAAAACCAAGAGGAGTGACCCAGAAGAGAGTAGAAAGGGGCCCAGGGAAATAGCAACAGGATCTGGGAAGCAAGCAGACCATAGTTGCTGGACATAGGGTCCCTGGGCTGGAACCTGAAGTAGTGGGTGAGCCTGGGTTCTCCCACCAGCTGTTGGGAAAGTGGCACAGGACCTGGCCTTGGACTGGAAGACTGTCTGGAATGGCATGTGGACAGCTGACCCAATGGGACTTTGATACCCCAGAAGGGGAGGACTATACAGCAGCCTGTCCAGAAGGCTGAGTCACGAATAGGGAGAACTGCTAGTCCTGGAGAGTGAGGAGAGACGTGTGAGCAACTCTCAGAAGGGGGATGACTGACCTGAAAGGAGCCAATCTGCCACAAGGAGATGCCCCAATGATGAATGAAACCCATTACAATAGTATAGTCTGTTGTATCTTTACTAGATCAATATGGAGATGGAAATGAAGGTCTGAGGAAACCGGAAAGCTACTGTGACACATTGACTGTGTGGCTGTCTCATCCCGGTCTCATATTGTTGACATTGGGCATGATTTGCAGTCACTGAACAATCCTGTCAATGCTGAAGTCCATGGGATTTTTTCTATGGCTGATTCTACCATACACAGCCCTGTCCTAGTGTAACCCACACACCTTCTGGGTGTGGTGCTCTGTCCCATCTAGTGGCACCGAGACCACTTAGAGAGCGAGATTAATGAGTCTGCTCTACAGCCTTAGCTAATAACGAGTTGGCTTTTAGCTCATGCGGTAGAGGCTCATGCACTAAGCTCCAGAGATCCCAGGTTCAATCCTGCCTGCCGACAACCGGGGCTTGTCCGTGTTACACTAGCTACCCATCCCCAAATAGCACAGAATTCCCAGCTAGGAGTAGTAATGTGGCTGTGGAGTCAGGTATGTGGAGACCAGATAGATAGTATAGGCTTAAAATCATAACTACCAGTACTATTGGTCCCTCAATTTCATGAGAACTACATTTACTCACACACTGAAAAAAGCTTGAGGGCATTGACCATTGAATTTCTCAAGTATATCACCATTCCTGAAACACCTGAGCTAAATAACTTTGTGTTAAGCCCCTGTAAAAATTCAATAGTGTTCATTATGCCTCAAAATTTCTCATTTCCTATTTGTGGTGAAGTGCTGGTTGCACACTGGGTTGCAGTCTGGAACATGTAATGACAATGGTTCAAGGCCTGTTAAAGGATTTTTTTTTTTTTTGGTGTTCTTTTTTACAATGCCAGCAAGGTAGTGGCAGTAAAAGAAAAACTGAATGCATAACAAGATTGTTGAATGAGAAGCATATGTGCTGACAGAGAAGTGAGTTCTATTTGAATCACTGAGACTTTAAATATGTTTACAGAAGGAACAGGGAAATCAAGGCAGGAGAAGGGTGACAGGAAACAGCAGTAAGAATGAATGTTTTATGAGCAGAAGGGTATATTACTGTTTTTGGCTAATACAGCAGGGACTATTTTGGGTTCAAATTCAGGGTAAAAAAGGGGAGCAGGGGTGGGGAGAGGTGATGCTTGTTGCTCTGGAGTTCTTGGACTCTACATAAACTAGACTGGGGTAACATTTTCAAAAGAGCCTAAGTGATTTAGAAACCTACATCCTATTTTCAAAAGTGACTTAAGCAATGAAGAGTCTGATCCTACTGAGTTTCAATGAGACTTAGGCTTCTAAGTACTTTAGAAAATTTGACTATATAATTTAAAAAAATAATAATAAAGCAGGCCCATGAAAAGCCCAGTAGAATTGTTACCCAAATACCAGTTACAAAAGCTAAAGGGAAAGGGGTTTGTCTTCATGGAAATAGTATGGGGTGGTTTATTTAGAGCAGCAGTTCTCAACAAGTGGTCCAGGGCTCCCTGGGGGGCCGTGAACAAGTTTCAGGGGGTCCACCAAGCAGAGCTAGCATTAGACTCGCTGGGGCCAGGGCAGAGAGCCAAAGCCCCACCGCATGGGGCTGAAGCCCGGGGCCCTGAGCCCAGCCACCCGGGGCTGAAGCTGAAGCCAGAGCAATGTAGCTTTTTAGGGGCCCCTGTGGCATGGGGCCCTGGGCAATTGCCTGGCTTGTTACCCCCTAATGCCACCCTGGCTTTTATATGCAGAAAACCAGTTATTGTGGCACAGGTGGGCCATGGAGTTTTTATAGTATTTTGGGGGGCCTCAGAAATAAAAAGGTTCAGAACCCCTGACTTAGACAACATACTAAACAACCAAAGAATTCTGTGATTGCTTGAAATAAGACAGGTGTGGTATATGGGGACCAGGTTAGAAATTATCAGGGGGACTATTGAGTCCTCATGCCAACTTTTAGAAAACATCCTGGAGTCGCCATAATGAAAAAGGTAAAAGTTTTAGAAATACTATAAACCACCAAAGTCAGAACTCACAGGTATTGTTTGTATGTAACATAACCTGACATTTCCATCTTTGAGCACAGATACACAAAATGATGAATGCGAACAGAGTAGAAAGATTTGAAAAAATATTTGATTAGATAGGAAAGATTAGATTAAATCATTTGAGATTAGATACAATGGATTACATTACATTTAATACATTAGGTTAGACTAAACCAGATTAGATAGGTTAGGTTAAATTAATTTTTATGGCAATCACATGAATAATCCTTATACCATCACACATTCCCACCATTCTGGTCATGTTTCCCTCCTACACTACTTGAACTTTTGCATTAGTCTCCACCCTTCACCTGAGTACAGTCCCCTTCCTTTCAGAACCCTCCAGTACTTAACTTTTGCTTATATTTCTCCCCTTGTTTCCTTTCTCCTCTTCCCTGTGCCATGCAAATTTCGTGCCTTCAGCTCAGTTCCCATTCCTGATTTCTCAATTCCTTTTCACACTACATGGTAATTTCAGAGGAACACCCTGGGCAATATATGCTAAATTTCCCCATTTCAGTTTCCCTTTTTCAAATGACTTCTAAAAATACACCTGCTCCAGAAAATAGTCTCAGGATAACATCCACATGATGCTCTTTGTTTACTGTGAGGTACCCATTCACACCTCTGGACTAAATTCTTCAGGCCATGGAGCTTTCTTTGAGATTTTGCTGGGCATATTCTACCTATTATAAAATCCATGTACAACTTTGAGACTATTTGTCTGTCTAGCAATATAGATCCAATTCATCCCCATGGTATCTGTCTTACATCATTACACAAATCCAATAGGTAGTCTAAACATAGTATATCTTAGGCACTCACTTTGATTCTCTCCCCCACTTTCATTTCTTATTAAATGTCTTCACAATGCAAACAACTATTCGTGTTTCAATGTCATGTTAATTTCATGACTTTTATTGAAGCTCATGAAAGCTCAAGCTTTATTGAAAATAGTTACTACTCTGTTACTAGGACTACCAAAAGACTACTCATTTTGCCTTTGTGAAACAGGACTTAAAACAAGATTTTCAAGATCTACTCTCAATCTAGAGCAGGGATCGGCAACCTTTGGCATGCAGCCCATCAGGGAAATCCGCTGGCAGGCCGGGACAGTTTGTTTACCTGTGGCATTTGCAGGTTCGGCCGATCACAGCTCCCACTGGCCGCAGTTCGCCATTCCAGGCCAATGGGGGCTGCGGGAAGCGGCGGCCAACACATCCCTTGGCCCGTGCCGCTTCCCGCAGCCCCCATTGGCCTGGAACAACAAACCACGGCCAGTGGGAGCTGTGATCGGCCGAACCTGCGGATGCTGCAGGTAAACAAACCGTCCAGGCCCATCAGCAGATTTTCCTGACGGGCCGCATACCAAAGGTTGCCAATCCCTGATCTAGAACCTCTGATTTTTGTGTGGGTTCCAAACTGAACAAACCCTTCAAACTCTTAAAGCCGTATTTGTTTCTTAGATTATTCTTGCTAAAAAATGCTAGCATATAAGTGGCTTGCAAGCGTTGCCTAGCTCTTTCCTTTCCCCCAAATGATTCTAAAATCATAGAACTTTAGCATCAGTAAAACCCCAGTCTGGGTTGTTTTTAATTAAAAATCAAGAGTCAAATTCTATCCCAATTTAGACCCTGTGAACCCGCCACTGCAGTCAATGGGGGTGGCATGGAATGTAAGTCAGGGCAAAATTTGGGTCTAACTTTAACTCATCTCCATATTCTCCTGAGCATGTTTTGGTCCCAGATAGCTGTAGGTATCACGCTGCTGACATATGTCACAGAAAAGATATCTTTTGAACTGGCATACTTAGAGCTTAAGTTCAGAGGTGCTGAGCATCTACAAATCCAGCTGTAGTCAATAGGACCTACTTTTAATGGAAAATTGGGGTTTCTTCTATGGAAAATGAGGGTTTTGACTCAACAAATTTTCATAGAAAGTGTCTGCTTTCCTTGAAAATTCCCAGTTTTCGGCTGAAATTTTGGCTGCCAACAATGAAAAAAAAAGATTTTGATGAAAAGTCAAAATTCTGTTAAAAATTACACAAATACAATGTTTTGTTTTAACAAAATATTCTGGGGGGGGGAAAGAAACATTTTTCCAAACAGCTCTAGAGGATACTCTTTACAATGAGTTAGTGGCTAGAAGGACCTAGAGAGCTGGTGGAGAAGCCAAAAAGGTATACCAACCACTGTGCTTTCAGTCACCCTAAGAACATGGACCTCAACTGAGCAAGGCACTTAAGCATGTAAGACTACTCAGATGCTTACAGTTGAACACAGGCTTAATGCTTAAGTGTTTTGCTGAATCCGGTCCATGGGTAGCACCTGGTTCTCTCACTAAGGAGATCAAGGAGAAAGGGGAACTCAATAGTAGTTGTTCTAGCATCTCCGAACCTTTTTCTTCCGGTGCTACACCCTTGTCCTTACAAGTTATGGTTAGCTAATAACTTTTATGTCAAACTCATGGTTTTTTGGTCTGTCTTCATATTTCTATGGCAATGCTGGGAATGCTTAGATCCCACAGAGAACAGCAAAGCGTATGAGAACTGCCTTTTTTTTTTCAGCCACATTTTTCCAGTGTGCAAATGGAGCTTTTATTTGGAGCACCAGGGAATAAAAGCTGTTAAACAGTCATTTTCCCTTTGTCTTAGAGGAAGAAGGTGGGGTGAAGCTCTGACTAAGCTATGGATCAATTTTCCAGAGACAAAGGGAAGCCAGATAGTATACAGTTAAAACCAGAATTTATTAAAAATGTTTTCATGAGCTTTAATAAGAGTCATGAAATTAACATGACATTCTTAGAAAGGAGGGGGACATGCCTGATGATTAGAAAGTGGCAAATAAAACTCCATTAGCTTAAAAAGGGTCAAGAGATTAAAGGCCAAGAAACTAGAGACCAGTGAGTTTAACATCTGTTGTAGGGGATGCCTTGGAAACTTTAAAGTATGTGGTGGGAAGAACACCTGGGAAAGCAGTTTGGTTAAGTGTCAGCAGCATGGAATCAGGCAGGTTAAGTTTAACTATAAAGTCCTATATTAAATAAATGATAGACCTGATCTGCTGGAGTTCCTTGAAGGCATCACAAGCATGATAGGAAAGGGAAACATAGTTAATGTTCACAGCAAAATGAATGAAACAGAAGGCAAAATAGGATGGTGTACAAAAAATTGGCTTATGAATATGAAAAAGGGTTGTAGGCTGCAAAGGGTCTACAAGTAGGGAAGCTCAGGGGTGTGTTTTAGGTGGGCTTCTATGTACAATATAGCTATGACATATTATTAGAATGAAGTTATTTAAAATGAAGGTCCCAATGTTAACTGAATCTAAGTGGAGTGTAAGCTGGTATTACTAGTACCTCCCCATCATAATGTGATGTACATTACACCAACCTAGCTCATTTCGTTTATTTTTAAAATATAAGTTGACCTGGAACCATCAAGCTGAGCAAGAACAAACATACGTGAGCAAATGTTCTTATTTCCACAACCCACAGGCACACTTCCCGCTTCCCTCCTTCTGAGTTTTATCTCAGTATAGGCTGTAAGCTTTTTGGACCAGGGACCATATCTAGCTATGTGTTTGTACAGAGCACATTGGGCCTATTTAGGAATGGGGCCTCTGTGAACCATTATAGTACAAATAATAAAACTCAGACACGCTCTAGAGTTCCTTGGACTTCCTCACTTAGACTCATTTTCAATGCTTAACTCATATTCTCACACACACCCTTATACCTCACAACCTGAATGCGGTCCATAGCTAACTGACCAAGGGACTCTAAGATGGTGTAACTCACAACAGACTTCCATTGGTTTTAACGATGAGGCAGTAAGTGGTCAGATCTAAGGGAATGTATCTTGTGCCACATAACATATTGTGGTCCACATTCTTAGCTCCATTGAAGTCAATGGAACCATGTTAATTGACACCAGCTGATGATCTGACCCCAGCTCTGAATTTTGCCTCCTATTTCTTTGGAAGATCTGTTCCTGTAAGTGCTCCATGAACAAATCTCCAATGAATTAATGGGAGTTCTTCATACAGAGCACTAACCAAATCAAGTTAGTTTTCAGAAAATATTGAAAACAGAGGCAGAAAACACAATGAGGAGGGGGAAAAATCAGCCATATTCAGAAGACTGTGAATTATTTAGGTAAGAAGCCAGTAGATGACAAACACAGTTCGGTGATGACAAATATAAATGTATTGGTCTGGGAGTGAGTAACCAGTCAAGGGAGTTTGTGCTTACTGTAATAGTCCCTCAACACTGCTAATCAGAGGGGGGGGGGAAATCAGGGGATTATGTGGAAAATGTACTGAAAAAATCAACACAGTAAACAGCTGTGGATTTTTAACAAAGCTTGCAGTGAACAGATACAAAAAATACATAGGGGTTGAACTGAAATACTGAAAACTGAATAGGTCATACTGGAGGCATTTCACAATAATATAAAGATAATCTTCCTTCTTTGGCAGCCAAAATATGCTTCTCTGGGAATTCCATAACATTCCTTCTTTAGAACAGACTTGCTGGGCCCGATTCACCTTTCAAACTGGTGCAATGCCTGATTTAAATGTTGATCTAACTCTTATTGAAGTCCATGGAAAGACTTCCCTTTCACTGTTAGAAGGACTAGGGTTTTATACTAGTGAGACATTTGGGCCCTTGGACTGTCAGGTCCAATTTCCAGGTATGCCAGTTGCAGTGCTTGAGCATAATGGTGAGGGAACCTAATGAGTGACTGGGCTTTCCCTAACTGGCTTAACATTGAGGCCAATGGAACCTCAATATGCCAACTAGACCTGGTTGGGAAAAAGTCTGACAAAACCCTTTTCTGTCTAAATGTATCAGTGTTGACAACAATTTTGTTGAAGTTTTCTCAGGTGCAAGTGTAACCCACACACCTTCTGGGTGTGGTGTTGTGACCCATCTAGTGGCACCGAGACCACTTAGAGAGAGATAAAAAGAGTCTGCTCTACATCCTTAGCTAACAGCCAGCTGGCTTTTAGCTCATGCAATAGAGCAGGGATCGGCAACCTTTGGCACGTGGCCCGCCAGGGTAAGCACCCTGGCGGGCCGGGCCAGTTTGTTTACCTGCTGCGTCCGCAGGTTCGGCCGATCGCGGCTCCCACTGGCCATGGTTCGCCGCTCCAGGCCAATGGGGGCTGCGGGAAGCGGCGCAGGCCGAGGAATGTGCTGGCCGCTGCTTCCCGCAGCCCCCATTGGCCTGGAGCGGCGAACCGCGGCCAGTGGGAGTCGCGATCGGCCGAACCTGCGGATGCGGCAGATAAAGAAACCGGCCTGGCCCACCAGGGTGCTTACCCTGGCGAGCCACGTGCCAAAGGTTGCCGATCCCTGCAATAGAGGCTTATGCACTAAGCTCCAGAGGTCCCCGGTTTGATCCCGCCCAACAACAACCGGGGTCTGTCGGTGTTACACGAGCAAAAATAGTGTAGCTATAAGCTGCTGGTTAGGACTTTGCTCAAGGAGGTTTCAGACTCTGGTTCAAGCCACTACTCCAGATCAGGCAGAGCAGGGCATGCAACCAGTGCTGGTTGGAAAAGTGTCTTTTCTTACAGAAAATGTTGATGGAAATGAAAAAAAAAATCCCTTGTCTACATTTTCCATGGAAAAAAATTGTTTCTTTTTCAACAAAAATTTGAAAATTCTACTATTCTGGCCCCAAAAGGAGGGCTGTTCTGCCTGATTTGGAGCAGACACTTAAACCTGGGACTCTTACATCCCCAGCCAGTGCCCTAACTGCCAGGCTATAGGGAGTCTCTTTTGCTTTGTGATCCCTTCTGGAAGATCCCTTTTTGTTCTGCAATAAAACAAAAACAAATTTCAAAACTTCAAAGTATTCCGTGAAACAGAATTGTTGTTTTCCAACCAGACCTAATGCCAACCATTTGTTTCCCCTACTGTCAATAGGATAAGAAGTGAAAAGTGTCAGTCTTAATTGGTATTCATTTGTTGATTTCAATAATGTTCCTATTAACAATGATAAAAACATTAAGGGTTCAAACATGATCCAAAAACAGATTCCTTCCTGACTCTTGTTATAAATTGGCATATGCCCTGAAGCATGAGCAGCCCCATTACCTATGTAATATAGATGGGCAGAAATTCTCAACAAAAATGGACTTTTTTAATTAAAACCAGCTCTAAATATAACTATGAATACACTGATGGTCCACAGCTATTGAGATTTCCTTCTGTAGCCCAGTAGGCTAGAAATATTTCTTGCTGGATAATACTTTACTCTTCTCTAGTACCTTACAGCCCCGACTTTCAAAGCACTTCACAAATCTTAATTAGCCTCACAAAAAACCCACTGTTTAATTATACCCATGTTACAGAGTGAGGAATGGAAACAAAGAGATTAAGAAACTTGTTCATAGTCAGACGGGGCTGGGAACAGAACCCAGCTCCTTTGAGTCCCAAGTCATTCACAAGATAATCCTTCTCACTACATTTGCTAGGAGGAAATGTTAAGAGATTAGTCTCATTGGAGAAAAGGAGAATTACCAGTGATGGTTGGGAAATAGGGTGTATGTTTTGGTTTTTTCCCCTAGAAACAAAAAAATTTCCACAGAAAATTTTGATTTTTTTCAGCAAAAAATTGAGAACATTTGAGAATTTGACAAATTGAGAAACTGTCTGAAAACCAAAATATTTTGATTTATAAATACTTCTGCAGTGCCTCATGGGAGTTGTAGTTCTGATGCCTCATGCTCCCATTCTCTTATAGAGACTGGGTTTTCTGGTTAGACTCCAAAACTCACCATGGCCGTTGACACCCATAATGTATGTGGGTCCCCCCATGTTGGGAAAAGGAAAGCAGTGCATCAAGGGAGATGTAGTCCAGCTGGGGAGATCAACCCATAAAGGAAAATGGGGACATGACACAACGGAATTACAACTCACATGAGACGTTGCAGCAGCATAGCCAAATAAAGATATTATGTCTTTTTCACTTTTTTTAAATCAAAATTTTAATGCAAAATGGAAAAAATTATACAGATGTAAACCCAATTTTTTACTGAAAAAACAGTTTAGACAGAAAAATTTTGACCAGCTCTAGGAGAAACCCAATAGAAATGTTTTAAATGATGTGAGTGATTGATAAAGCTGATGGACAAAGGTTAAGTGCTCAGAAGGGGCTGAATTCTGCACTCACTTACTGTTATACACTGGTGTAAGTCAAATGTTTTCAATGGCATTACTCCTGATTTACAACAGTGTAAGAAGAGAATCAGGCCCAAAGAGTGCAGACACTATGGACTGGCTGTTGACCTTGTAGTTGCTACTCTGCACTACTGTAAAAGAGACCCACATTTTATTTCTACATCTGGTTATTTGATCTCTGGGTCTCTGGAGGAGGCAGTGGCAAAGGAGCAGGAGGAGTAAGTGGGTAACTGTGAGGTGACTCTCCTGCTTCAGCAGGATTTGCATGAGGACGGTGCTGTTTTTAAAACACCCTACATCTATTAACAAAAAGAAGACATGGTAAAGTAAACTTCAGGGAGTTCTTAAACTTATTGGGCAAGATCTTCCCCTGTGGTGGGGAGGCTTCAATGGAGCTATGCTGATTTACAGTAGCTGGTCCATTATACAGAAAGTAAAACTTGTGACAGTCTGAGCACAAGATTAGAAACCAGGAACTCCTGAGTTGGGCAAATCATGGACTCTTCATGCCTCAGTTTCCCAACCTGTGAAATGTGGAGGATAACACCTATGAACCTCACAGTAGTGTTGTAAGGATTTTAAGTCAGTATCTACAGACAAACTAATCAGCATGTCTGCTGAGAAATTTTTTACATTTCATGTTAAAGAAAGCAGTGAAATAACACGCAGAAGCTGTTTAGCTTCTAGTGGTTCAGTATTTCTTAGGAACAACCACAGGGGGAAAAAAATCAGAGGTTTGAAAGGCTAGACTACTAAATTTCCTGAAGACATTACGCCACTTACCCAGTGAAATAATCACCCAGAATAAGCATTACCTTACCAATTTGCATGTTGTTATATAGCCAAATAATGAAAATTTGATAAAACACAATTTAAAAAAAAATCTAATTTACATTCCAGATGTCAAAATCTGAGAAAATGGGCAATGAAATGGTAGAAGAGGGGTGAGACCAGCCAAAGCCTTACTTGTTCTTCCAAGACTGAGCTAGAGTTTTTTTAAAAAGTGCGGTTCAAACATTTGTAGACACAGAAATACTCAAACAGAATTAATGCTTCTCAAATTTGGCAAGCCAAAAAAGAAGAGGGTTAGTGTGTAAATAACAGCCAGACTTTTTATTAGTTGTCTCCAAATTTTCTAGTTTTCAGGAATTATAAATTGAGATTTGTTTTTTTAGGTGTTAGTGAAAATAAGATCCTGCTCCTGATTATTTCTAAGGGGAAATTTAAAAGAACTCAAAACATAACTATATATTTTCAAAATATAATATATCCAAAGTTTGTCCTGATTTCAATGCCCTTTGAGTCCACTGGGGAATGTAAATCAGGACAGAATTAGGTTCCTTTTATTCATAATGCTCAAGGAAAGATTGTGTGGGAAGGGGAGCTAGTTGACATTCTTAAAGTTTGAAGAATCATTAGCTGTCTTAGTGTCTGTTGTGAGCTGTTCCAGACAGTATTTATTGCATGGCATTTCCATATGGTTGTGGGAAAAACCAGAATTGCATTACAGTGACTGCAAGCAACACAACACTTGACCTAACAGCACATGGCAAATATAGTAGAGGACAAATACAGTTCAGTGTAGACAAATGTCACCTAGTTTGTATGGGAGTAAGGAGCCACAAGTACTCCTCGTTCTTTTTGAGAATTTGTGCTAACAGCCATCCGCAGGGGAAAGACATGGGGATTAGACCTGCATGCTGAAGATCATAAGGGAAATGAATATCACACTTCTGTTTACTGCATTCGGTGTACAGGGAGGTGAGATGGGACCTGCATGACTTGTTTGCAACCAATCAATATTAGACTTGTATGCAAGTCTCCAAGGAAGGATAGGAGAGCCACTCCAGAGGATTCAGAAGGGAAGCTGCTGTCTATGGACAAGCAACAATCTGTAAGAGATTGTTAGGATCTGGGTTTCTCTAAGTATGTAGTGTTAGTTCATCTATGTGCACATTTTATTGCAAGACACAGGCACATATATTCAAATAATCTGAACAGGACTCTTAACCTGCTAGACAAAAAACCTCAAGATGGTGAATATACTACAGCTCCATTCTTTTTTGACAGTTCTGCAAATCTAGCAGCAAATTTTAGATTGATTTTTATTTGATCTTCACATCCAATGATAAATTCGTGCCAGCACAGACTCCAAAGTAAGGATTATTTGCTTCCTTTTCAGATCAAGAGACATTAAATTCCACATATATCACACATTTAGAGCAGATGTTCCTGAAGACAAACCAGGTGCTAAACATATTTTATTCTGATGGGCAATTTTTGAAATTATTGCAATCAATGAGCTAATAATAATGATGGTAATGATGAAGCCAAGTTATTATTACCCATTACATTTAATCATTGACAGCAAGTTAATTGGACCGAATTAGAGAAATCATCGTAAATAACAGAGCAGATGGCAGACGTTTGTTTTTCCACTTCTAAATCTATGTAACAGAGTTATAGATAAAAATGAAGTGAACCAATGTTGAAATATGACTATCCAATACACTTGTCCATATATAGCAGTTTAAGTTCACACTTGGAATTTTCTAAATCTACTACCCACAGACAACAATGATATGGATGGAGTGAGTAAACTCATCTTGCTAACCTTTAAGCACGGGTCTCAGTCCTTTTATTCACTGTGCATTGCCTTGAGTCACCTTGGTCACAGCAGTGCAGGTTCAAGCGTTACTGGTGTAAAACAGGTGTAAATGAAAGAAGGTTTGTTGCATACCAAGGAATGCAAAGCCTTGTTTCTAGAGGAACAAATTGTACATCTCTTTTCTTGCGTATCCTTCATAACATATCTTTTAATTCATGAACATCAACTCCATGTTTATCATGCCACTTCAGCTCCTCTTCCTTTCCATCAACTGTTCCCTGCTTGTGGTCTTTAAATGGGAACATTCTTTCCTACTTACGATTTCTAAAGTTACAAGTAAAACATCAATATAACATTGTGGGATGACTGCATTATGAACTAAGACCCATTATTGTACCTCTTACAACAGCAATATTATTTTTTCTACTTATTTCGGTGCTCTTGCCAATGCACATGGCTGTAGTGTAAGATACCTCCATGTAAAAACTACCTTGTAGAGGGCCATGTGCTATCTTCAGTCCACATTCAGAACTGCCGTTAAAGTCAATAGTAAGTTATGCCAAAGCTGCTGACAGGATACGTGCTTCTGCTTCTATAATTTAATCAGATGCAACTTTAAAACTTATTTTCCACCTGTAAAATCTGCCAAATATAAATGTCATAAAACTAACATAGTGTCTTCTTGGACAATGCATGGCTTACTTACACTGATAAGAATACATACAGGCCAGTATCTTGCTTCCAGCAGTGGACAGTACCAATTGCTTCAGGAAAAAGGGTAAGAAACCCTGTAACAGGCACTTATGGGAAAACTTTACCTTTTACCCCCAGTAGTTTAAAAGAGAACTGGATAAATTCATGGAGGTTAAGTCCATTAATGGCTATTAGCCCGGATGGGTAAGGAATGGTGTCCGTAGTCTCTGTTTGTCAGAGGGTGGTGATGGATGGCAGGAGAGAGATCACTTGATCATTACCTGTTAGGTTCACTCCCTCTGGGGCACCTGGCATTGGCCACTGTCGGTAGACAGGATACTGGGCTGGATGGACCTTTGGTCTGACCCAGTATGGCCATTCTTATGGTCTTATGTTCTAGTTGGAGGGTTATGCAATAGTTTAATGTCCAATCACTAGCCTACACTTAGAAGGTGATATATTTTGAAGACTATTGAACACTGAAGTTTTCTTAGTAACTCAGTCCAAGGCTATTTGGCACATAAAACTGCAAGTTTATTATTAAAAAAGGTATCCAAATAACTCATGAAACCATTTTAAAATGTAGAGTGGTTAATATAAAAAATAGGAACAAATACAATAAATTAAGGTTATTTTTTCCATTCCCCTACAAGCGTATGTCAAACTATATTCTCCTTTCCCCAGACAACTGCCTCGAGCTTTATTCTTCTCCAGTTCTCTAACCCAAATATCCTTTTGATCCAAACATAATATCTTATCTTTAATCTAGCTCTCCCAGTTCAATCTCCACTGTGTTCTGCTCTTTAGCCTGTGCTCAGGCATCCTCAACTCCTCCCCACTGCAAAATACACTCCACTTTTTCATGAACATCTCCTGTTCCTTATGATCAGTCTTAATCAGAATCCAAATGTATGCAGGTTTACTTACACATTTACTTAGCTTCAAGTTCTACTGAGGAGTTATGAACCCATCATTATATTTAAAACAAGTACCATTGTAATGGATTGGAAAAGCTTGAAGCTTCAGACATGCAATCTGCTTGTTTTTTCCAGTTTGAGTGGGTTTGGTATTTGCATTTACACATGGCATATTTTATAAAGAGAAAACTAGTTTTTACAAACTGAGTTTTGAACTTGCAAATCTTTCACATCATAACGAAAAGGATTGGAATCCCCACCCTTGGACATATTTCATCCTAGATAAAATTCACCTATCAGGGAAGATAGTCAGACTCGGAAGCATACTAGGGGACCCATTCATCCTAATGTACTCTGCATCTATTTGGGTTGCTAACATGTCAGTCAAAGGTACGCTATAAAAGCCAGGAGTACTTGTGGCACCTTAGAGACTAACAAATTTATTTGAGCATAAGCTTTCATCAGATGCATAGAATGGAACATATTGTGAGAAGATATATATACATATAGAGAACATGAAAAGGTGGGTGTTCCCCTGCCAACTCTAAGAGGCTAATTAATTAAGATGAGCTATTGTCAGCAGGAGAAAAAAAACTTTTGTAGTGATAATCGAGATAGCCCATTTAAGACAGTTTGACAAGGTGTGAGGATACTTAACATGGGGAAATATATTCAATGTGTGTAATGGCTCAGCCATTCCCAGTCTCTATTTAAGCCTAAGTTGATAGTATCTAGTTTGCATATTAATTCAAGTTCAGCCAGGCACTAAAATGTGAATGCAAGACCTGCAAAGACAGCTCAGCATCCACAATGGAGTCATCCAACAGTGCACATAGCACCTGCTACATATTTAAGAATGTTTTATTGTAGTGTCAACATAGGGGTATTTTATTTAATAAAATAAGAATCCACCCCAAGTCCCACTCTTCACCTGCTCTTACAGCCAAATGCAAATCAAAACCTTTTTTGAAAATTTTGGATACCTGTTTTTCCACTGCCAAGTTCCAGTCAGGAACAGAACTGAGGAACCTGAGTTCCCACAACAGCAGATGCTCTCATGGCATTTCCAGTTGGGACCAGAAGAAGAAGTGCTGGAAAATTCATTAGAAATCTTGTTCTCACAAGATTGCTATCCAAAACTTGTAGACTCTAGAGGCTCAGATAGTTTGGATAGTTGCCCCATGGACCCCAAGCTCTACCTTTTGAAGGTTCAACCATCCACACTTTAAGAATATGTTCAAAAAATGAGGATCTTTCTCTCTTGAAGACAATAAAACAGGCTTGAATAAGACAGGTTTGAAATAGGCTTTAACCTAGAGATGAAGTACACTCCAGAAGTACACATTATAGAAAGTATATAACTAGAACTGAAACCAGTTCATTTTACATAGAATATAGACTAAACAACTGTCACATGGTAGCAACTTTGATCACAAAGACAGACCAATAGATGACCTAGAAGTGAGAGTTCATATCTAATTATAAGTCCTCCAAGCCATCCAGAGACTACAATTTAAATTTCTTTAAAAGGCAGGTTTTTTTAAAACTCAGTAGCATTTGCCTAGGTGGAGCTTTCACTAATGCTTCAGCTGCACTTTCAGACATTTTTACTTTCTCTTTTTTACAAGGAACACTAAATGGAAAGCTTTAATCAGCTGCCAATTTATTTATTTAATTTTAATAAAAACTAAAGTGAAGTGTGAACAGGCCACTGGTAAAGCGCTATTAGTCAATATTAAGGAAAGAAACCAGAGACTGGATGAGTTTTGGAAGCAAAAGACAGTTGGGAATCCTAGACTAATAGAAATCAGATATGGAAAAGATCTATGAAGTCATCCAATCAATGCCCCAGCCAATAAAAAATTGTTCCCTGCAGTACATTTTGTAGTGCTCTGTCCAGTCTAGTTTTAAATGTCACAAGCAATGGGGCTCCTTCCACTTCCCCACAGTCCTGTATATCTCACTGCCAGGATATTTTTCCATGATATTCAGCCTATGTTTGTCTTTTCTTGCTGTTCTGTGTACATTAACAATTTCCAAGTATTCCCTTGCTTCCTTTTTATCGGTAGCTATTTTTACAAGCTTTTCATTAGTCTTAATTGTCCAAACTGCTTCTCTTTATTTTTCCTGTTAAAACAGATTTAATAGGGAAAATAGAGACAGGGCTATATACTCCTCAATTCAGGGCAGCCTGGAATCTAAATCCAACTCTGGATCTGAATTTCACAACTAGTCTGTAATGGGTTGAACCAACCTCCCTTGAGCCAAACCTTTGGGGGGTGTTTTAATTCTTTAGCTGGGCCTGAATTTTACAGTGTTTGAACTTTTAGTGGACATTAATCACATCCCCCATTTTGTTTGCTTTCTTCATAGTTCCTGATTTTCTCTGATAGTATTGGTGAAATATTCCTGGTGAACATTCCTGTTACATTTAACCCCTTCGGCTAGTGTTAACTTAATATGCGTCTTTGCTGTTCTTTATCCCTTTCCCATCAAGGCTTAGCCAAGTCTTAATATTCTTCTTCGGTTTCCTCCCTACTACTCTTTTCCAGAAAAATATATTTTGGGGGGCAAAGGGTGAGACCCCATCTTTCTTTGAATAGTCCCTTATTTGACCACCTTGGCAATTTCTTGAGCCTTTGCTTTCTTCTTTTCCACAGGAACTGAGATCTGTTTCACCTTCATTAGGATGTCCCTTAGATTCTTCCATGCCCATAGATCTACTTCTTCCCATTGCCTCAATACTGCAATCAGAGCTATGCAGGTGGACACATGCACATGAATGAAGCCCATTGAAGTCAATGGGCCCAAGGGTCTTGTTACACAGATACAGTTGCAGGATCAGGTCAAGATTTTTAAAAATGGGGGCAAAAGTAAGGTTCCTATATCAGAAGAACATAAGAATGGCCGTACTGGGTCAGACCAAAGGTCCTGTCTACCAACAGTGGTCAATGCCAGGTGCCCCAGAGGGAGTGAACCTAACAGGTAGTGATCAAGTGATCTCTCTCCTGCCATCCATCTCCACACTCTGACAGAGGCTAGGGACACCATTCCTTACCCATCGTGGCTAATAGCCATTAATGGACTTAACCTCCATGAATTTATCCAGTTCTCTTTTAAACTCTGTTATAGTCCTAGCCAAATTTACACACATATACAAGAACCTGATTTTCAAAGGTGTTGGGCACTTGGCAACTCACATGGACTTCAACCCTGCAAGGTGCTGTCCCTTTGCAAGCAAGAAGGCCCAATCATGTACTATTTTGTTTGATGCCTTTGAAATCTGGACTGTGGGATCGAAAGCCTTAGATTTTTAAAGTCTCCTATTATCCAATGCCATACCTGACTGAGAAGGAGTCCCAACTATATAGTCTGATAATAGATGTCTTGTTAATCCAACAGAATAAGGCATAATGAGAGCCAATAAGTGGAAGATGAAGCTAGACAAAATTCAAACTAGAAATAAAGTGCCAATTTTTAACAGTGAAGGTAATTAACTATTGGAACAACTTACCTTGGGATGTGGTGAGGTTTTTTATATCAAGACTGTATGTCTTTCAAGACGAGATGATGTAACTCAATCAGAAATCACAGGCTTGTTCCAGAGTACATGTTATAGTCTGTATTATGCATGTTTTGACATGGAATTTTGACAATTTGTATTTGAATGGTTACAAAGCCTTAACTGTTTGAATCTCAACATCTACTGTCATTAAAAAAGAATTGTCTGACACTCCTATATTTTCCTTCAACTGTGAAAATATAAACCTATAAAAATGAGAAAATGCTTAGAACCCATAATTTTGTATGACTGTGAACATTTAAATTGATGATTTAAAAAACACTTAAAATAAACTGATATTATCTGTCAAAATTATATATAAAAAAATTACATTCTGCCAAGTCGAGTTATGCAGGAGGTCAGCCTAGATGATCAGAATGGTCCCTTCTGGCCTTAAGATCTATGAAGCTATGAATAAATTATTACTTGTATCAAAGCCTGGAGTAGCTAACAAAACAAACAAAATGCAGGAAGAATAAGTAGGCCTATCCAATCTCCATAACGTCTAACCAGATGGCAGCCTTCATGCTTAAGAAAGGTAAAAGAGTCTGGTTACTCTAACCATGTACACTAAAATTTTACCTTGACTTTACATCAGCAATGCATGATAAATCAATCTGTTTCCACTAGGTAAGCCTGAAGCAGTTGTACAGATTGTTCCAATGAAAAGTTGTCTTGGCCTGGTGGCAGATTACCATTGCAAATTATCTGCCAGGTGCAGGACACAGGAAAGGTGGGTTCAAAGTTCCATGCATCTCAGAATACAACAATATAACATTTCAGCAAAGATAAACACTGGCACTTTCCAGCAGCCTCAGAGTGGAAATATACTCTGATTTAATAACATTTTGCCTTGAAATAAACTAATTGTTTCTTTATATGTAAAGAGTAATACAATTTACTTTGCACTTCTGAAAACTAATTTTTGATCACCTCATGCCAAATGAAAACAACAGAGTTAAGGGACTACCACAGCCTGTGGGGAGAATGCTGTACACTTAAAACAATTTATTGACTTCTGACAGTCCCCTCTAGGGTTGGAACAATTGTGCATATGGCTTAAACAGACAATGTCAGATTTTATATCTATTGAAACAACACACACACACAGCATCCCCTGGACCCAGCGCTGAGTAGGGGAGATCCCTGCACACACCCTGCTAATCTGGGGGCACTGGGAGCCAGGTGGGTGCCTCCTTTCCCTCCCTCCCGAGTCCCCAGTGTGGCTTTGGGGGAGAACTGCAGAGAAGAGCCAGCCAGAGATGTCAATGGATTCCAGAAGCAGCAGAACAGGGACTGCTGGACATTTGGAGAACTGTCTACGGTTTTTGAGTGGACTTTCTCTGCCCCTTGCTGATTGGCTGCTTGCTCCAAACCTCTCCCTCCCTCAGACTCTTCACCTCAGTTTCACTCCACACCTGCCCCTCTTCTCCTTTGCCCTGTCCCCTCGATTTTCTTTCCATTCAGCTTATCTCCTCCTAACAACCCTGCCCCAACCAAAACAATAATTGTGGAAATAGCGTAATAGTTGCTGCCTTCACATTGTTCATTCTGCTTTTGTGTTATACCCCTTTCCCCCCACCCAGTGCCTCTCTTGTCTACTTAGGCCTGGTCTACACTAGGAGGGAGATCGATCTAAGTTACGCAACTTAAGCTACGTGAATAACGTAGCTGAAGTCGACGTACTTAGATTGACTTACCATGGTGTCTTCACCGCGGTGAGTCGACTGCTGCCACTCCCCCGTCGAGTCCGCCTGCGCCTCTCGCAACGGTGGCATACAGGAGTCGACGGGAGAGCACTCGGGGGTTGATTTATCACGTCTAGACTAGACACGATAAATCGACCCCCGCTGGATCGATCGCTGCCTGCCGATCTGGCAGGTAGTGTAGACATACCCTCAGATTGTCAGTTCTTTGGGATGGGGTCATCTACTACTCTGTTTGCACAGTGCCTAGCACAATGGGGCCCTATTCTTGTTTGGCCTATAGGCACTACCATAATAAACATGATAACTATTATTACTAATCAACACGGATTGCCTCACTGGTGCTACTTTAGATTAATACTGAAATAACTTTAAAGTGTAGCTTACTGTACCAGGAAAAAAAGGATTTTGGTGATAGCACTAAACAGACTTGGGAAAGCCTGGGTTCAGTTCCTGGCTCTGACACAGACTTCCTGGGTAACCTCATGCTAGTCACTTAAACTCCCAATACCTCGGATCCCTATGATAGAAATGCTTCCTTTCTCCAAACTGTTGTCTGTCTTTGCAGGCTTGAAGCAGAGGCCATCTGCTGCCACATGTTCGTATAGTACCTAGTGCAATGGGGTCTCTGTCTGGGGTGGGCATTGGCTACACTTGCGAGTTACAGCGCAATAAAGGAGCTCCGGCCCCCCTAGCTCACTCCCCATCCACACGGCAAGGCACGTAGAGCGCTCTGACTCCGTGGCTACAGCGCTGCTGGTACTCCACCTCGGCGAGTGGAATAACGTTTGCTGCGCCCCCGCTGGAGTGCCGCGGCGCCAGTGTGGATGAGGTGTTGCATTACTGCGCTGTGATCGACCTCTGGAAACGTTCCATAATCCCCTTAAGTCAAGTGGCCACTCTTGTCATTGTTTTGAATCACTGTAGGAATGCGGATATGCTGTTTGAAAGCTCTGTTTCTGACAGCTGAGAATGCTGTGTGTGTGAGAGAGAGAGAGGCGGAGGGGAGGGGGAGGTCTGCTGCTGTCTGAACTTACAAGACAGCATGCTGACATGCTCTCAGCCCCCCAAAAACCCACTCTCTCTCCCCCCACATACACATGTAACCCTTCTGCCCATCTAAGTTGGCAGCAACAAGGGCCGGGTTCTGTATCTAGGGGTTCCGTTTCAATAACGCAATGCAAAACCGGCTCGAGCCCCCACCCAGTGACCTGGGACAATTATATACCACCCCCTGGGTGCCACTCAGAGGCAATACTTCCCCTCTCGCAAGCACGGAGTCTGAGTGTAGCAGAAAATGTTTAATAACATGAGGTAAACGACATCAGCATTAAATAGGAAATACACCACAAACAGGATTCATAACACAAACCGGAGCAAAAGACCCACCCCAGCAAATTGGGCTGTGTCCTTTCCCTTTGGTTCTTGAATCCAGCAACCCAAAAATCACCCAGAGTCCCCAAAGTCCAACACCCCCGAAGTCTCTTGGGTCCAGCAACCACCCAAAGTCCCAAAAGTCCAACAACCCCCAAAGTCTCTGTCCCTGGTCAGTGCAGCCCCAGAGTAAAAGGGGGGCACGCAGGGTGTTAAGGGGCACCTTACGTGATCCAAGGCCGGCCGGCCATCTCTCCGTGGGGTTCCACCACAGCCTTCACCACGAGCCAGTCCACTTCCTGCCATCCCACGTACTGCTTTGCTCTACAAACTGCTCCGCTCCCCGACCTGTGAGCCGCTCCAGCCATCCCTGCAAATGGCTCTGCTCCACTCACCAACCTGTGAGCCGCTCCAGCCGTCTCCGCAAATGGCTCCGCTCACTGACCTGTGAGCCGCTCCATCCATCCCCACAAACAGCTCCGCTCACCATTCCGTGGGCCGCTCCAGCCATCCCCGCAAACTGCTCCGCCAGCCACTTAGCAATATAGCTGCAGGCTCCCCCACTATTTAACACAGCACTCAGTTATCTCAGCTCTTAATAACTTTAGCTCTTTTGTGATTTCAGCTCGTAGTAGGGGAGTCCCAGTGCTGGTGCACCATTGGCCCAAAGTGAATTCAGCTCAGCAGCCCGTAACTAGACTCCTAATGGAATCAAAGTTAGCTCTGACATTCAACAGTGGAGAGAGGAGGTGGTGAAATTGGTGTTTCAAGCCCTCAAAGGGGGCCCATCCCATCAGGTACAAATACCTGTCCCCATCCTCTCTCAATTCACTGGGTTTTGTAACCCAGGCCCCTTGTCTAGCAAGTGCTACTTAGTTACTGGTGACTCCGTCTGTCATACAACAGTTCCACTGGCCTTGATTCACCGAATCAGGGTAACAACACTTTATTCTTCCTGCCCCAATAACAGAGAAACTGGGGATCCCACACCAGCCAAAGTAACCACTTTCAGTTGTTGTTGTCCCAGGCTAGGCGGGTGGGTGTGCCTATGCAAACAAGATCAGCCCCTGAAGTTCTTTTCAACCCTCACCATAATTCACCACCAGATGTCAGGGTAGAGCTTATCCTGACTCTGCTTACACACACAACACACTCCCTGTCACACTCCACCCCACCCCACCCACCCCATTTGAAAAACACATTGCAGTCACTTGCATGCTGGGATAGTTGCCCATAATACACCGCTCCCAATGCCGCTGCAAGTGCCGCAAATGTGGCCACGCCAGTGTGCAAGCAGCTGTCAGTGTGGACAGACTGCAGCGCTTTCCCTACTGCGCTCTCCGAAGGCGGGTTTAACGCACAGCGCTCTACAGCCGCAAGTGTAGCCATGCCCTTACTTTTTATACTTTACTCAGCTTGAACAATGAATACTTTACTCAATTGCACATTTTGTAATTAGTTTCAGTTTCCTGTTCTTATACACCAGCAAAATTCTGCAACATTTTAGTTGCAAAGCTAGCTGTGACAATGGGACCACTTATATAAGCCTCTCTCTCTTTCTGCACTTCAATCTAACTCTTATCTAGAACTCCTATGGCAAAAGCCTATTGAATTTAATATAAAGTAAGCAATTTCAACAGAAGTATTAAACCAACCTCCAGAATTCTATTAATTGTTTTAGGATAGAGTAAAATTCTATAGAAATCCAGTAACTGCTAACAAGGGAACACAAACTTTCAGTTCTTTCCAATGGGTCTTCAAGTACAGTACATACTGTAAACATTCCCCATTACGACTTTCATAAGCACCTCTCATTCTTTTTCCATTTTTCAAACATTTAACCATCTCTAACTAGGATAATGTTAACAAATATTGACTTAACGCACTATTAAACAAAGTATCCAAAGCACTTTAAACAAAGAGAGAAAACATAATAAGTTATCTCAGTGGCTTTCAACCTTTCCAGACTACTGTACCCCTTTCAGGAGTCTGATTTGTCCTGTGTACCCCCAAGTTACTTAAAAACTACCTGCTTACAAAATCAGACATAAAAATACAAAAGTGTCATAGAACACTATTACTGAAGAATTGCTTACTTTCTCATTTTTACCATATAATTATTAAAATAAATCAATTGGAATATATTGTGCTTACATTTCAGTGTATAGTATATAGAGCAGTATAAACAAGTCATTGTCTGTATGAAATTTTAGTTTGTACTGACTTTGCTAATGCTTTTTATGCAGGCGGTTGTAAAACTAAGCAAATATCTAGATGAGTTGCTATATACCCTGGAAGACCTCTGTGTACCCCCAGGGGTACGTGTACCCCATTGAGAACAACTGACCTATCTGACTTGAGGATTCAGGTAGACTGTCATTCTCTATGTTAAACAAAATTATTCTGGTCTCCCCCCACTTGTAAGTCTCTATGATGGTCTGGTTTTCCTGACCACTTTTCTGGTTTTGGTCCCAGGACTTGAAGAATAATCAGTTACTGTCAATCCTCTGATGATCGTGAGACATTTGCAAAACTGTCTGTATGGCTGATTCTGTCTTTTAGCTCTAGTATAATAGGGGGCCAATTATCTCATTAGTTATAAGCATGGAACTCTGATTAAAGCCAATGGCAGTTGCACACACACACGTACCACAACAGGGGTAAGTGTCCACTAACTCATTTGGCTGCTCTCACACAGTTCTCTGGTCACATTCCTTTTATCAGAGTGAGATTTTTAATGCATCTTTGTCAGCCCCCCCCCCCTTTTTTTTTAAGGTCTGGCTATCTAGGAAATAATTTACATTCCCAAGCAGCATTTGAGCACATCCCCAGTTGTTTCAACATCAACTGCAACTGATATGGGTTGCACATTATGGTATATTTTTGCAGTGGTGCTATAAATAAGCAAAGCCAGCTTGTTTCAGGAAATTTTTCAGACTGTACATTCCTCTGAGCCTCCCCATTAGTCTGAGGATAGCGTAGCCCAGTAGCAATGTGTCAAAAACTTATACTTGTCCATAAATTAAATATATTCTTCCCTGTCAAATAGTGGGCCTCCAACTGTGATATTTTCATCTGGACTGATCCACTTGATCACCATATTCTTTGGCTGATTTATGACACTTGAGCTATAAGTGTGTGATCTCTAAATAGCTGGCCAAGTAGCCAACTGCAACCAAGTACCTTCTTCATTTATCTCACAGACATCAGTCTCTACTTTCTTAAGGGTCTGAGTGGTTATTAATGGTCGCTTATGTTGGGTTGCTCGACAAAACTCACAACTGGCTATAATCATCTACTAAATGTTTTCCAGTCCCTGGCCACAAAATAGACACCTTTGCTTCATAACACTTAGTAGTACCCAAATACCCATTTTGAGGTCTCAGAAAAAGATATTGTGATGCATTTCTGTTGGGGAAAATGAACTAATCTCAAAGTAACTTTGCATTAGGCTCTATAAGACTTTATCTCTAAGAAGTTCAGATTCTCTTATGTACATTTTAACATATTTAGGCCAGGATTTTTCCATGTATTATGACACTCTCTGGACAGCTAATTCTTCATCAGTGGTCTGTCTCATAGTGTAACAATACTAGACATTGCCTTTGTGGTTTGCACAGCTCTTTCAAGGTTCTATTTCCTCAGTCACTGTCAAATTTCATGGTATCAGCCATCACCAAGACCTTACCAAGCACACAGTCTGACCTCAGATTGTACCCCACCATTCATAGCAGTAGTTTTGACATCTTACTGGCATATGAGTCTCTGCTATTTATCAGGTGTACAAACATTTAGTGGTTAGTGAAAAGTTTAAAGTTGATTTTTTTTCATATGCCCTGACAGCAATATAAGAAGGCATAGCATTAGTATATATCCTGGAATGGTATGCAATGGATTTCAGCTGACCATCATCACAATACTCTCTTTACTGGCATAGAAGTACTGGGGCTTTGGAGAGGAGTTTGTTCTTTCTGTTGTCTGCCTATTTTTGTGTCTTCCTTCCACACCAGGAGCTTTCACTTTTCAGACTGTAGTATTTCTGGCAGGATTGTTATATATTTGCTTAGATGCTGAATGAAACCTACAATTCTCTTCTAATTCTGGAATGGATTTAGAAACCTGTACTTCCTAATGTCTTACTTTCTCAAATCCAGGCATGGGGCTTATCTGTTTATAATGTGTCCAAGTAGTCTATCCACCTCTGACACAGCAGGCACTTCTCTTAATATTGAACTTTATCTGCAGACTTGATTACTGGAATAATGGATCGTTATGTTCCTCTGAGTGGACACTATTTTTATTGTTTATTGTATTATTTTTTATTTTTACCTTGGGATGCAGGCCAGTCCTCGCTTACAGACAACCCCCCAACCTGAAGCAAATACTCACCAGCAACTACACACCACACCACAGAAACACCAACCCAGGAACCAATCCTTGTAGCAAACCTCGTTGCCTACTCTGTCCCCATATCTACTCTAGTGACACCATCAGAGGACCCAACCACATCATCCACACCATCAAGGGCTCATTCACCTGCATGTCTACTAATGTTATATATGCCATCATGTGCCAGCAATGCCACTCTGCCATGTACATTGGCCAAACCAGACAGTCCTTATGTAAAAGAATAAATGGACACAAATCGGACATCAGGAATGGTAACATACAAAAGCCAGTAGGTGAACACTTCAATCTCCCTGGACATTCTATAACAGATTTAAAAGTAACTATTCTTGAACAAAAAAACTTCAGAAACAGACTTCAAAGAGAAACAGCAGAACTAAAATTCATTTACAAATTTAACACCATTAATTTGGCTTGAATAGGGACTGGGAGTGGCTGGCTCATTACAAAAGCAGCTTTGCCTCTCCTGGAATTGACACCTCCTCATCTATTATTGGGAGTGGACTACATCCACCCTGATCGAATTGGCCCTGTCAACACTGGTTCTCCACTTGTTGAGGTAACTCCCTTCTCTTCATGTGTCATTATATAATGCCTGCATCTGTAACTTTCACTCCATGCATCTGAAGAAGTGAGGTTTTTTACCCACGAAAGCTTATGCCCAAATAAATCTATTAGTCTTTAAGGTGCCACCAGACTCCTTGTTGTTTTTGTGGATACAGACTAACACGGCTACCCCCTGATACTATTTTTATTATTTATCAAGAGCTGATATTGTGATCAATGCTGCACAAGACAGTCACTGCCCCACACAGGCTACCATTTAGAAGACAGACACAGAACAACAAGATGCACTGGGAGATCCAGAGGAAGGAGTCACCTTAGATATATTTTCCCCCTCTTCATCTGGTAATTATTCATTCATTACTTCTATGGACATTGAGGAGGGATTTGAATCAAGAGAGAATGGAGGCCAGATGTTAAAATGTCATTCAAGTGTGTGTGTACCCTTTGCATTTTCTGCACTATGATCATCATTTTCCTCTGGAAAATTTTGTTTATCTAGTATTCCTTCAATTCAACTAGAATTTAAATTCCTCTGAATGTACGCCAAAAGGTTTTTGGCATCTTAATTAGAAATCAGTGTAGTAACTTTGTTCCCTCGAACATCAGTATACTTTTCTTTTTAGTTTTTCAATGATATAAAGCATTACTAATACTGGCTGCTAAAATAATGGTAGAGCTGAAGTGGCAAAGGAAAAAAGTAGGACAGTAATCAGAATGACCTGATTTTACCTGAGATACATCTTCAGTGCAGATTTTGCTCAAGGAATCTACACTTGAGTTAACGCCTCTTGAATTAGCCTAGCTTGAGTGAGTGTAGCCACACTGTACACTAACACTTGAGCTGCACAGAGAGATGGGATGTGGATACTCTGTGGCGCTAATCCACACTGCATTACTAGCTTAAGCATCAGCAGCATTCCCCCTTCTCTCTTACATCAAACATAAGCTATTTGCATTCACTTTCAAGGCCCTTCATGGCCAATTCCCACCCTACCTATCATTTCTTTTGGGCTGTCAGTCCTCGCCTCCAGTCAGCCCATGATGCCAGCCTCCATTGCCCACTTGTAAAATTTTCAAACAAGCACCTTTGTCCCTTCTCCCAGGCTGCCCCATGTGCTTGGGAGGCTCTCCCTGTAAACAACTGCAACTTGTTCATTATCCTCCTGCAAACCTCCCCTCAAAACTCTCCTTTGCCTTGATGCCTGCAAAAAAATAACAAACAAGCTATCATGCTGACCCATATTATATCAGCGTTTTCCCTATATTCCCCCATCTGGCTGGCTGTATCCATCTGATGTCACTTGTCTTATGCTTGACTTGTAAGCTCGTTGGGGCAGGAACTGTCTTTTTACTCTGTGTTTGTACAGCACCTCACACAATGGGGTCCTGGTCCGTGACTGGGCCTCACAGGCATTGTGGTAATACACATAATAAATAAGAATAACCCATGCACCCTGATGAGACAGATAGGTGGTGCATTAAGCTTGAGCTAGAGAATTTTGTGTACGCACAGGAGTTGGGTTGGGGCAACATTGAGTAATACCTTAAGCTAACACTGCAGTGAAGACAAGCCCCAATTTATCTGGTTTTATTCCAAGGTTACCCTTTGGGATCAAGAAGCTTGGGGCCACAGGCCACAGTTTACATCTGGGGACCTTGAAATTCTCATTTACATTTTCAGCTTTCATTGTTTAAAAAAAAAAAAGTCTCAAGCACTTTCCTTGGGTGGATACACTTTCTATGGGAATAAGCGCATCACATGTAGACCAATTTCTACGGGTATGTGTGTTCTGCAACCAGGAGGTACGATTGCAGCACATACAGACATGCCCAAGCTGGCTTTGATCTATCTTGAGTAACAATAGCAGTGAAACTGTGGCTAGCCCCACCTGCCCAGGAACCTAGATACATGCTCAAGCAGCCCCTATCTGTGCTGCCACAGCTTTACTACTATCATTACTCAAGCTAGCAATGATCAAGCTAGATCAAAGCTAGCTCGGGTATATTTACACACGCAGCAATCACCCGACTGCAGCATAGACATAGCCTAAGCAGCTTGTCACTGATTTTTCTCTAAAGGTCACTGGTTGTTCAGAGCTGCCATCGCACTCCCTCACCCCACCCCAGGACTGGCGTTGGGATCAACAAAAAGCAGGTCTAAAAGTCTCTCTGTTTTCGGGAGAACCTCAGCTAAGTTTGTGAAGTGTTTAGGGGTGAAGAGTTCCACCTAATTTTGGACTCTTAATATACCACCACTACATGTTTTTGTTTTTGTTTGGTGGGCTCTGAATATTTTTATTTATATTTTTGCTGAAGTAATTGTGGTACGGTATTGATACTACTGATCTAGTCTTCGTGTATTTGATAGGGTGGCAATGAAAAGCTCACATCACACATGCAAACAAATTACGTCCATGAAAATTATTTTTGTATTACTTAGCCAGGAGACAACATTGTTTAAATGGTTGTGTCCTGGCTTGGCTCAAAGAAATCCTGAAATGGATTTACAGCCAGCCTTTTTCACCAGCTAATAGCGGTGTGAGAAGCCTGGGGAAAGGATGAAGATTAATTAAATATTAGAAAGGGGGGTGGGGAATAAAATTTTGATTTATCAATGCCATTTTTCATGTTTTCTGGCTGAAGCAGAATTCATGGAATATGTAATCGGGTTGACAAATATATCATGAAGCAGAGGTTAAATAAACAACCTCTGGTGAAAACCATCTAGACTAACTTAACATAAGAAAATGTTGCATGAAGCAGAAAATTCTATGACAGTTTGGTATACGGGGTATTCATTCTCTTTCAGTAAGAGGACATTTATTACCCACTAACTGTGTCTTGGTGCTCAAGTAAGACAGATGATGTGGTGACAGATATTCAAGATTGTGAACTAATATTCAGTCTTTTATAGAGAACAAGGCAAGGCGGCAGAAAGCGGCGTCTCTTTATTATTTGCTAACAACTTGCTGGTTTTATTACTCTCTGGGAATGGAGTTGTGCAGTTGTTGCTGAAGTGTCAGAATGGGGGAGGGGAAACTAGAGACTTTACCCCCTACCTTGAATATTTATTTCATTCCTGACATGGCTCAAATCCACGAGAATGCCAAAGCAATTTTTCCTGCCTTACTATTATCCCAACATATATGTAGACTTTTCAAAGACTTATCCAGTGACCATATCATTCTATCTCAGTTCAATGCAGGACAAGAAATGTGTTGTACTTATTTGAAATGTTGGTATTTGTGAGCGTTTACCTTATATTTTAATAGAATGTAGTCATCGTAAAGGCTCAAACTCCTCCTAGCTTATTAGGAGCTGAAGAATGTGGCCATACAATATGTCACTCTACAAGGATGTGCAATAAAGTGACAGAGAGGAACTAGATGATACAAAATATTAATTACCTCTGTACAGACAGGAAAAGAGAATATGACTTTATAGAATACTGGCCTGGATTTTATACATTTACATGGAAAAGCTCAGTTAGAGGAAAGATTCATTTCTCAAATGAGTCTTGTTTTGGATACATATATGTTTTTTTGCAGACAGGTGCTTACCTAGGAGCCTGATCCATTGAAGTCAATGAGAGTCTATCCAAGGACTTCAATGGGCATTGGATAAGTTTCCTAATTATTCTCTTTATGCATAGACCCTATCCACATTTGAACTACCAGCAAAGCTGCATAGTCTGTGGATGCTCCAGAAACCTTCCAAGCTTCACAACAATCAAGGCTGGTCTATTTAACCCCCTTGGGATTTCACCTTATATGACAGCTTAATGTATTGGTTGTGACATTCAGGGTATAGAGACAGGTTTCAGAGTAGCAGCCGTGTTAGTCTGTATCCGCAAAAAGAACAGGAGTACTTGTGGCACCTTAGAGACTAACAAATTTATTAGAGCATAAGCTTTCGTGGGCTACAGCCCACTTATGCATCCGAAGAAGTGGGCTGTAGCCCATGAAAGCTTATGCTCTAATAAATTTGTTAGTCTCTAAGGTGCCACAAGTACTCCTGTTCTTTTTTCAGGGTATAGAAAATATCAGAGGTACGTGTTCAGTGAATGCTGCCCTGGCTGACTGATAGATCAGAAGAGAAGATACTTAAAGGGGCTTATAACAGAAAGATGACATCTCCTTTGCTAATAGTTCTGTTATGATGGCTTCATTGGGTGGAAGAGTTCTTCCCCAAGTCACTGGAAATTTAAAGAGGAGAGAAGGAAGGGTCAGATAAGCCCCTCTGATATGAGAGTGGATGGGAGATGCCCACTACCATGATCAGGTGATTGGGGGATTTGAGTAACTCCCAACAAGAAGCTGGGGAGGGAAGAGATCACATAAATTCAAAACCATTGTTATTATGGATACTGAAGAACACCTGTTAAGACTCATCCCCACTATAAGCACTTCACTCAGACAATATGCCCATATAAGGATGAGGATGTACTGAGAACTGGAAGAAATTATGTAAACAAGCAGACACATGCTCTATGGAAGCAGCGTAACTTTTCAGAGGACTGGGGCCAATTGTTACCACACTTCATTTCTTTAACTGATGAAAGCAACATTAATAGCAAATGTTTACAGCTGCCTCACACACGTAGCATTCAGAAAAACAAAAATAGCCCGCTCAATGTAAGGGAATACAGACAGGGCTTAAACAAGTAGGTGAACAAACTGAACAACAATGTTTTAGCACCATTGCAGCAATGAGTGAGATTGGAACAAGAGCACAAGGCATGAGGAGGAGGAAAAGGGTACAAGTAGCCTTCATCCTACCTTTTGCATGGGTCAGACATAGTTTTGGTCCTTGCACACAATAAGTGCAAAGGGCAACACCAGTCCTTCTGCATTAGCCTCTGCATGGCCAGTGAGAAGAGCATGTGCACCACTTGCCTAAGGTTCTAACAAGGGCTTCTCTGCACCTTGCTCCCTGAAAATCCCCATAGGAATTGTGCCTCCCGGTGCCACAACTTTTCCAGCAGATCCCCTCTGCATGGGGGACCACCTAGAGTGAACAGTGTTCCCAAAACACAGCTGCTAGGCATTGTGTTGCTAAGCAGGAGGTACCCCAGGATCCTCTCAATCCTTAGCCTGCCAGAGACCACAGTAAGCAGAATGGTGATCATATTCTCCTCCAGAAGGTGCTGATATTTGAGCTGGGGAAGGGAAATTCACCCATTTAGTACACTTCTACCAAAAGCTTGTGGTTTACTGACTGGCCTGTAGTAGGAATCCTAAATCAAGTTTCCACCCCTCGTTGTGGCAAGTGAGGAATCTATTCTGACAACTCATGTCCTTAAAGAAATTTGCAGTTGGCGGGAAGATGTACATTGCACAGAGGAAGGATTGCATGCAGTGTGTGTGTGTGTGTGTGTGTGTGTGTATCATAGCTTGGCACTGGTGTGATTCCTCTCCTGGGAAGTGCGCTATGTGGTGGCCTCTCTCAAGCTGTACAGAAGTCTATGTATAAGAAAGGTGGAGTATAAGAAGGAGCAGAATCATATGCAGCAATTTCAGAGCTTCATGGTTAGTTTCTATGTCAGTTAAAGAGAAAAGCAAGCGTAGCAGACAGTATTTTAGCAAACTGCAATTAGAGGTGGCCCCAAACCCATACTCTGGATCCCATCACCACAAACTTTGGAGCACTTGAAATCTGGAACTGGATCAGAATTTTTGCACCCACAGAAAATGCACAGCAGCAGCTCCTGGCCTACAGGGCTGGGCCTCGTTCCCTACTCTGGGCATTGCAACCAGGGAGGGAACAAACATCTATAGCAGCACCCTCAGCCCATGCCCCATAACCCTAATACAGCCTGGGTGAGGAGGGGAGTGTGACGGGTTAGATCACAGAAACCCTCTTGGGAGCTGCCACCTGATGTGCCAAGACTACTTCTGCCCCTGCCTTCCCTGCCAGCTTGGGATCCCAGCACCCCGTCTTGCTGAGCCAGACACGCCCGTCTGCTCCAACACAGACCCAGGGTCTGAATTACTTGCCCCACAGCAGCAGACTTAACTGAAAGCAACTTACAGAAGTGTGCTTGTCTTTAACACTCAGATGCCCAACTCCCTATGGGGTCTAAAACCCAAATAAATCCATTATACCCTGTATAAAGCTCATAAATTGTTCGCCCTCTATAACACTGCCCCCCAGGTATTAATACATACTCTGAGTTAATTAATAAGTAAAAAGTGATTTTATTAAATACAGAAAGTAGGATTTAAGTGGTTCCAAGTAGTAACAGACAGAACAAAGTGAATTACCAAGCAAAATAAAATAAAACACGCAAATCTAAGCCTAATACAGTAATACAACTGAATACAGATAAGATCTCACCCTGAGAGATGTTTCAATACGTTTCTTTCACAGACTGGATGCCTTCCTAGTCTGGGCACAATCCTTTCCCCTGGTACAGCCCTTATTCCAGCTTCATGATGGCTCCTCTCTTTGTTCTGTTCCACCCATTTATATATCTTTTGCATAAGGCGGGAATCCTTTGTCCCTCTCTGGGTTCCCACCCCCTGCTTCTCAATGGAAAGACACCAGGTTAAAGATGGATTCCAGTTCAGGTGACATGATCACATGTCATTGTAAGACTTCATTACCCACTTGCCAGCACACAGGTATATAGAAAGACTTACAGGTAAAACAGAGCCATCTGCAGTCAATTGTCCTGGTTAATGGGAGTCATCAAGATTCCAAACCACCATTAATGGCCCACACTTTGCATAATTACAATAGGCCCTCAGAGTTATATTTCATATTTCTAGTTTCAGATACAAGAGTGGTACATTTATACAAATAGGATGATCACACTCAGTAGATTATAAGCTTTGTAATGATACCTTACAAGAGACCTTTTGCATGAAGTATATTCCAGTTACATTAGCATATTTTCATAAAATCATATAGAGTGCAACATCACAGGGAGACCCTCTGGAGACGGGGGGAGGACTGGAGAGTGAGCCCAGCTGGAGAGCAAGCTCATCCTGCACTCACCCTGCAGTGAGGAACTGAACCACCCCTCATGGGCCAGGAGCTGCTGCTGCTGGATGAGTAGGGACAGGTTTACTCTCCACCCCTACCCCCAGACTGGGATTAGGGGTGCAGTGCTTGGGGGTGCTGTTGCCATGCCCCCTCGGCAGAGCAAGGAGAACAAGGTAACGGAGGGGGAGGAGTGCACCCACATAATTGGGAGGCTCCACACACCACTGTTTTGGGCCCATCTCTAATTTTAATTTAATAAATCATTTATTATACCCATTTTGGAATCTCCAGTGGAAAAAGAGAACACTGATATTAAGAAGAAATGTATTCTCCTCCATCATAACCTCTTTATCTAGAATACACTAGTGGTAGCATTGGGATCCCTGGCTAAAGGAGAGAAATTCTCAAGACACAGCCCAGGATTTGGATGACTCTCTCCTCTGACTGTTGCCCCGTCACATACTGTATCATCCTTACTTCTAAGTTTACCAGCCGTGAGGAAAACAGCTCTTTACATCACTTCCAGCAGTGCACACAAGGAAAAGCAATCTTGTAGTTATGGTACACAGTGAGCTCAATTGTGTCTTTCAAGCCCAGCCCCACTTTGAGGGCAAGGAAGATCTCCACCATCTGAGTGGGAGTTCCAGGAAGAATTCTTCCTCAGAAGCATGAGTTCCACCGTGCACAAATGAAGTGTTTTTTACTCTTTCTCATAATACAAGAACTAGGGGTCACCAAATGAAATTAATAATCAGCAGGTTTAAAACAAACAAAAGGAAGCATTTCTTCACACAACCCACAGTCAACCTGTGGAACTCTTTACCAGAGGATGTTGTGAAGGCCAAGACTATAACAGGGTTCAAAAAAGAACTAGATAAATTCACGGAGGATAGGTCCATCAATGGCTATTAGCCAGGATGGGCAGGGATGGTGCCCCTAGCCTCTGTTTGCCAGAAGCTGGGAATGGGCGACAGGGAATGGGTCATTTGATGATTACCTGTTCTGTTCATTCCCTCTGGAGCACCTGGCATTGGCCACTGTCGGAAAATAGGATACTGGGCTAGATGGACCTTTGGTCTGACCCAGTATGGCCATTCTTATGTTCCTCCCCCACTGCCACAGCCATATCCTGTCGGTTGGTGAAGCCTATCTAATGACCACAGCAGAGCTAGCCAGGGCCCCAGTTCCTCCTTGCTCTTTTTGAATCACAGACCCCTGGTTGAGAACTACTGACTTACACCAAAAAAATCAAACTACTCACATTGCTTCCAGACCCAAGAGACCAGTCACTTACCCCAGATCAATTGATACCCTAGATCTTACACCACAGATACTGCCTATAGCCAACCCTGTAATAAATTACCTATGTTCTATTAACTAGGAAAAAGAAATAGAGTCCTTCACAGGTTAAAGCAAGCAAACATATACACACAAATGAATTGCAATCTAAATCCTCAGAGCAAGAGAGTTGAAGTGGTCTGGCAATTAAAAGTATTTTTCGGAGCGGACCCAGAAGTAATCCCTGGAGAGCTCTGCCTTAATTTAACGTCTCTGGCCCCATGAGAGTTCAAACAGTAAAGAGATGAAAAATCTTCATGTCAGCTATTTCTATTTCCCTCTTCCAGCATTCAAACTGATGGGTCGAGGCCTTCTGCATGCTTTTCTCCATGGGTGGATGGGACAATTAATAAAGCTTCTGTTTTATAATGGCCCACTTAATTTTTAATAGTCTTCGTGTATGGGTGGGGGTAGGGGCGATTCCTATGCCTGGGTTCACAAGCTCAGAGCAAACTTTTTCAAAGTTATAAACAAAACTTACATATTTCCTTATAGCCTGGAATACAAGTGCAATTAATGCAGGCAGCAACTTACAAGCATTTCATAGAGTCTAAACACTAAATACATTCTTATGAGACTAATACCTATTTTGAACAAAACTAACATACAGATGAGCTGGTTTGGTTTCCAGCTATGAGTTTGTCAGTTCTTAGCTAATGCCTATGGCCTTGGCCAGAGCTGGCACTTAGTTTACCAGCATCCCACCTGTCTCTGATTACAGGTTGAGAACCTCTGAAATAACAAATGCTATAGAAAAGGCAAGTCAGCACACCTGCTGACCCTCTTGTAAGGCAAGACCAAAGGAATTTTTCATGAAATATAAAGGGAATACATTAAAAATATGAAAGGTTTTTTTTCATTTAATACAGTGCATAAATTACCTGTGGGACTTATTGCCCTGAAATATCACTGAGACCAAGATCTTGGTAGAAGGCTAATGGTTATATAAATGAATATAGAGAATGAGAACTTCTACACTTACATTTAATTTAAGTAAAATAAATCCTCATCCATCAGGGCACAAAGCTGCCACTAACTGACAGACATCAGGACAAAGCTGGCTTTATGAGCAGGTTATTCCATAATTGTCCATTGCATGGTTTCTTGAACCTTCATCTAAACCATCTGACACTGGCCTGTGTAGGAAACAGAATACCAAACTAGTTGGATCACTGGTCTAATCCAGCATGGCAGATCATATGTTCTCAATACTTTTAAGGCCAGTGTTTCCACAATTGGTCGAAGGTTCATGATCAGTCCAAAGGCATCCGTTAGTTTGGCTACAAAAACTAACAAAGAGTCTCAGAACAGCCCTGCAATCAGTTGTAGCCAAAGTTCAATGAATTGCAATGATTTACAGTTGATCCAACTCCAAAGAACATTAAAACAGACGTTTGAGATGGAAAGGGCCTATTTGTTCATCCTGTCTGCCCCTCTGCCCCCTGGTGTAAATTCTCAGTGTTGTGTTTTTGAAATGTCTCAGCCGTTTTGGATTACAATAATTCAGTAATAATCAGACTACTAAGGAGGAGTCTTTATCTTTTTACTACATATTCCATTCTGAAAGCTTTTTTTATTTTTAAAGAGAAATACAAACATGCACTTATGAAGGCATTTTTTGCAGTCACTTTTGCTATGCTACATCTTTAACCACTTTGCTGTCCCACTTTTTTCTGTGGCCGAAGGATGCATTCTGACAAACAAACAGTGGTAAATGTTCATCTGAGAAATTCTTCCGCCAATCCTGAATTGCAAAGGGTTAGTCCCCGTCACAGTTGAAAAAGCCACACACACACACACAGACCAAAACAAAGAAAGTAAAAGCATATGGACGGCTTGGGCCTGCTGTTCCATTCTGAAAGATCTAAATAACTGATATGTTTCTTGTGAAGGAACAGAATGTTTTGACACCTGTGCCAGCCGAGTACCATTCCAAGACGTTTCATAATCATACCTATTTATGGAATCAGAATCAGATGCCAAGTCAGGTGGGAAAATAAGAGTTGGAGGTTAAGTCATAAATACTGCCGGGGAGGGGAAAGTAATGCTGTTGTCAAGTTGTGAGTGGGGCATGTGGGGAGTGGGAGAAGGAAATTTGGGAGAGAGATTAGATCCCACAAATAGCCAGAGGAGTCAGCAGGGAGATGGCTGTGGTGGAAGAAAAATGGAAGGTTTGCTAAAAGCCAGGGGTAAAGGAAATAAACTGTACACCAGAAAAACAGCCAACGTAGTCACAGCTTTTCAAAGCTGCACCAGCAGTAAGTGAAAACCATCAGCGTTAACCTCCACAAGCATGGATGGGTGCCACAAGAGCGAATGCAAAAGAAAACACCAACCTGGCCTGTAGGAAAATGATGAGGTATCCTATCTGCTTTCTGGATTTCATGTGACTGTTGTTCAAAGGTGAGAGAGGGGAAGCACCTGGACACCTGGCTGACTTAAGTCTTGGAATCTCATTTACTAGGGAAAGAGTCGCTGGAGAGAGGGAAACCAACAGAGTAATAAATGACTAGTAAATGAAAGGCTGAAACAGGAGAGGAAGAGCCTAGAAATAGGGATGCATTCAAACACAGCCTTTCACCTCATGTATTGTCCATAAGACTCTTCCAGATTCCCCTGAGTCCTGCCTGTTCAGTCTTCCTTCGACACCTTTACCAATCTCTGTTTCCTAACTTCCATTCCCTTTCTTGACATCCTGGCCAAATCCAGGCACTTTCTATCTTTTACTGCTCCCTTCCCCACATGACATACCAGTGCATCATTTTCACAGCCTTGGGGTGCCAGTTCTGTGCTGTGCATTAAAATTACATCAAAGATTATATGGATCAACAGAAGCTAGATTTTTTTATTGGGTTTTGCACATAGTTCCTCAGTAAATATCTTATAAAAAAGAACCATATGATATTGTAATCATGGTGGGTATTTGACTGATTCTAGCCAACTTTTTTTTCCCATTGGTGACATATCCCAGTCTTACACTGCACTTCCCTGAGATAGATGGAGTATACAGGAAGTGAGGGGGACACAAAAAGCAAGAAACAGAAATGATACATTTGGGAGTGACCCCTTCACATTGTCTTTTTCACACAGATCCTCAGTGAGGTCCCTGAGATGGCTAACATTTAAACCAAAGCCCCCTGAATTCAAACACATTTCATAAAATGTAATTCCAGTACTGCTGAGGTTCAGACATTTAATCAAATACTGTACATATAGCAGCTGATAATATAACAGATAGCATATAGTATCATTTCATGTGTTTAAGTGACTTGAGTGTGGAAAATGGAGGGGGGAAGCCTTACATTTAAGAGTGAAAATTAAACAGAAAAAACCCCAATGTGAATCACATCACAGTGTTTATGATTAACATTAGATATTGTGGGGGAACTGTAGCCTGTAGATATAATGCAGGAAAAAAAGGGGATGGGGGGGATGCGAAGGGAGATAGGTTGGAAAGTTGTGCAAGTGGCTGCAAATGTAACAAAGAGCCAGGAAGGAGGAGCCCTTTAAAAGAAGAAATAATAAAAAATGATTATTACAGCTGGTTGAAAATTTTCGGATAATTTGTTTGTTACAATTGCTCATTTTCTGACATTTTCCTAAATGAAAAAAAAATTAATAAGAAAATTTGAGAAAATTTTCACTTAAAAAAAAAAGAAAGAACTTGTGGGTTTCTT
Source organism: Emys orbicularis (assembly GCF_028017835.1). NCBI lineage: Eukaryota > Metazoa > Chordata > Testudines > Emydidae > Emys > Emys orbicularis. Next base: position 25,023,626 of record NC_088685.1, on the reverse strand, counting down.
TTCTTAATTTTCTTTCTATTTTCCAGCTTTTGCCAAATTTTTGACACCTGCCCACTTGCTCACATTATTGTTGATGTTCCCAAGCTGGAAATGTTTGTGAAGCAAAAAGTGTGGGAAATTAGGAAAAAACTACTCACAAATTTTGGAATTTCTCTCAGGAAAACCAGCATTTCTCAATGGGAAAATTGCAAAGATTTTTTTCTGTGAAAACTATTAATGGGAAAATCCAGTTTTCTGGCTAGCTCTACCGGTTACATTTTGTCTAAACCTGTCACAGTTTGTGGCAAAGGAAAGATCTAACATGATTGTGTTTTTTTACAGCTCTGATGCTACAGTGAATACCATGAAGACTGACTGAGGAATCCCATTATATGGAGCTCATTGTAGGATCAGGTCTCACTTCGTCTCAATCCCAAACCTCTGCTAAGAAAAGCTACACTTAGATCCCCTGACTCTCCTTTAAAAAAAATCATCTTGTTTACCCACTTTACTTTATTGGCCCTACTTAGTAACATATCAGTTTTAAATTTGGACCCCAAAATGCCAGAAGAGAAAGAGACCATTTGAAATGTTACTGTGTTTGTTTAACATTCCGGAATGAATACATGTTATGTGGACAAAGGCTATGTTTTACAAGTTTTCACATCACATTCTGAAATAAGTGTTTTCTTTATAATCTATGTATCTTTATATAGGCTGTAGGCCAGATTAAGCAGTGTGGTGCAAATGCTGGGCATCGGGCTCCTGTTCACAAAGGAACACTTATTTCACTACATTTTAGATAGCTATCTGTAAGGCTAAGCTCACTCTCTATGTATGTTTTCTATACATCACCCAATATAATGTGGTGCTGCGACATCCATCCTGTGTCTTTACCACACTTGTGTAAACTCATAGCAAGTAAAAGTGCCTACAGCAGCAGCCATAGAGCACAAGGCAACATTTGGAGAAGAGCCTGCTCTTTTGCCCACCTGACATACCACCATCCAGTTGGTTTCGTCACTGCATTGGATGTTTTCATTCTCAGAATTTTGTGCCCTAAAAGAAGGACTTCTGAGAATGGCAGCGGAGCTGAAGTGGCAACACAATGGCTTGTCACCTCTCTCTATAGTTACAATTATCATGATGAAAGGTTTAATGAGAAATTGTCCATTCCTCAGGCGCTGAATATAACTGATGAGAAGTGAACCACTTAAAGTGCAGAAGTTTAACATTGATATCTGAACCAATACTGATTAGAATTATGTTAGATATTTAGCAAAAACACGGTCAATTGCAAGTTTCTGATATTCCTTGGCTTATGACATATCTGATATGTCTATACCTCAAAATCCTCCCTTGTGGTGCTTCAGTATTTTAACTCCCAATCCCGGACAGGTAGAAGAGGAAATATAGACCTGTGGTTAGGGTTCTAGTTGATTACCTGGAAGTCCCAAGCTCAACATCCTCTCTACCACAGGCATCCTGCATGACCTTGGATAAATTGCTTAATCTCCCGGTGCCTCAGTTCCCAGTCTGTAAAATGGTGATACTAGCGCTTCCCTGCCTCACACAGATGTGTGGTTGTCAGGAGCTCAGACCCTAAGTAATGGAAGCACATCAATACCTGAGGCAGACAGATATGAACGGGGGTGGGCGTGGGAGGGATACAATTAATGGAACTTCTTCGCACCTGAAACAAGTTTGGCTCAGGTTTGGATTAACCAGTTCTCCTGCCCATAACTATGTAGGAAAGGATGCTATAGAAAGGGAAGCATAGTCCAGTGGTTGGAACTCAGGACTAAAAGAGTTCTGTCACAAACTTCCTAAAAGACCTCAGAAAAACAACCTAACATCTTTGTGCCTCAATTTCCCCATCTCTCTCAGGTGTTGCAATCCTTAATTTATGTTTTTAAAATCCTTTAAGATCTCAGATAAAATATATTATTTGAAGGGCCAAGTCTTTTATTTCAGGAAAGTCCATTCCCTCTTAAGAACTATAGATCATAGAAAAAATATTTACTTTGTTCCATTCCAGAGAGGTAACTACTCTGTCAGGCCAGAGTCTCATTCCTGTAAATTGTGTGTAGTGTGAACACAGTACTTCTCAAAGTTTGGTTAAATAAGAATTAGATTACTACTTTTTATCTTCGGTACATTTTCTTCTTCATTTGGGACCAAGTTCTGCTTCTACTGAAGTCAGTGGGAGATTTGTTGTTGACTTCAATAGAAGCAGGATTTGGTCTTTGCTGAATAAATTGTATTTTTATTATTCTTATATGAAAAAATCCTATAGAATTCAATAGGGATGAAATATTTTCTCTATTTAATGTTATAAGTTTTCCAGGGTAATTTCTAGAGAATGAGATCTTTTCTAGAGAATGTTCCTGAACTCTGTTAGAAAATAACCCTTTTATACAATTCTATTAAATTATAAAGAATGGTTCAAAAACCCAGTGGAGAGAATTTCATTCTCTATTCATTTCTATAGCGCTTTTCCAACAGAGTCTATACTAATTAATTCATACTCATTTTAGAAAGTGTTAGAGAGAGTACAGCATTCTGCATTCTCACAGAATCACTCTCAGAATTATCACCTTTGTACAATCAGAACATCCAAGAACGATGTAAGGATCATTGGCTTAGAGCATCTGCCAATAAGATGGGACTTTGGAGAATGCATCCATACACCTAGGCAACTAACTAAGCAGACTCATTCATTGATACCAAGGCCAGAAGGAACTATTGTGATCATCTAGGCTCACCTCCTTGAATCTCTCTGCTTTATAAAGTTCATCTCTGCTACTAACCAAAAATAAACAAAATGAGCTCTATGTAGGTCTCTCCAAATTGAATTACATTATACAATGCCACTCATTTTCATAAATTATATCTTCATATACAATTATCCTGTTTTCTAGTTGATATATTTCATGGATTGCACATGATTTTTAAAAAGAGAAAATGAATTTAATAAAATTAATGTGCAAAATGTTCCTCTGCCAGCCAACATATTTATTTTTACATGTTAGACTTACACACACACAAGTCAGATTTCAAGACAGTTAAGGAATAGGCTATTGCTGACAAGTAGAATTGTAGCATTACATGGCACTCAAGCAGTCAAAAGCCAAGAAAAAAAGAAATATATTTAAGAATTAAATATAGACAAACTAGTTTGGAATAAACTGGAATTCCCCTGAACTTTCGGCCATTACTAAGATTGAACCCAAAGAAAAGAATTATTATTCTATTTATTACAGAAACCCCAACGAGAATTGGGCTCTACAGTGCTAGGAGCTGTACATTCACATAATAAAAGATAATCACCTCCCCAAATAGCTTAAAGACTAAATATATAATAACAACATCTAGCTCATATGTAGCACTTTTCATCCATAGTTCTCAGAGCACTTTACAAAGGAGGCCAATATCATTATCTCTATTTTACAGATGGGAAACCAAGGCTCAGAGCAAGGATGTGACCTGCCAAAGGTCACCCAGCAGCCCAATGACTGAACCACAAGTAGAACCCAAGTCTCCAGCTAGTGGTCTATTCTCTATGTCACCTGGCCTAGACAGACAATGGATGGGAGAAAGTGTATTATATTATAGTCCCCAGGCGACTTCAGTGGGAACAGTTAGGGCAATACTGAGTGCTCTTTGAATATCTCACCTGTATAGTACACTGTGCAGATAGAGATATAGGCAAAAGTCTCACAGTTATGAGGGATGTAGTGCAAGATATACTTCACTGCGGTGGTCCTATTTTATTTACTTCATAAAGACTGTACAATGCATGCATCAATTCAGTGCAAAGACTTAGAAAAGCAAATGTTAATTAATGGTCCTAACTGAAATTTGGAGACAAAAACTCAAAATGTAAATGGGCACAATCCCTACATCTTATATAAAGACTCACATATCAGTGTCAGCTATTACAGTGAATAACTCTTAATTTATCCCAAGCACTGATTTTTTGTTATATGTATGTACAGGATGATATTGAAGTCAGTACTTGGGCCAATGATGAACACTATTATAAAGCAGGTCTACAATTGTGATACATTGAGAGAGAAGGAGAAGGAAAAAGAAGCTCTTGATGAAAGCTGATCAGAGCAGATGAATACATATTTGTACAGAATTTTGAAGATTGTACAGAGTTTTGAAAATTGCCAGATTAAGTTTAGCCAGGGTTCAAATTCAGTGCTGAATGAGGGCTCAGTGAATGCTGAAATCTCACAACCTTTTGTCATGACAGTTTCTCCATTTGGGGCTGAAATCTAGTGAGACCAGTTCTAACTAGAATGCTGAAAATGCTAGGAGATCTGCTGTTCCCATAAGATTGGAGACTCATTATCCAGGAGCCTGAAAATCAGCACTTCCACTTTTAGATCCAATTCAGAATTGAAATGGCAAGTCTGAATCAGGGAATTCATACCTCCACCCCCTCCTTGACTCTGGAAGATATGTGAATCTGCCATCTCTCAAAATATTATTTACCCATCTCTCAGCGATTCTGTGAGATTTAATTTTTGTAATGTGCTTTGAGATCCCTGGCTGAAAGGTGCTATATAAGTCACTATAATTACAAAGAGTTTTTAAAATATAAATAATTATTACACTTAAATATAAATTTGCTACATTCACATTTACATAGGTGAAATGAAGGAAGCTTACCGAATGTGCATCCTAGCATATATTTGCTCCATTCCATCCCTGTGAGGGTTAACTGTATGCACAGGAGTTCTGCTAAATGTCACGGTAGTTAGTATGTTCTAATCCTGATCCCCAACCTACTGTAGCTGCTGTAAAATATATAGTAATAATTTCCTGAGGCAGGGTAATGTATAAGGAATGTCAGACCAGACTCTGGGCATATTTGCCTTAGCTCTGTTTTATTAAAGTGAAACTTTTATTAAGGCATGTGGTGAATTGAGCAATCTGCATGATTCATGCAGTTATAAACCTATTGCTACACTCGCAATAAATCAATGATCCATTGTCATATGTTCACCGTAAAGTAGATTAAAAATAAGGAAAAAAATCAATGTGGAAATATTTAGGCCATATGAAAGTATTAAATGCATTCAAGGTGTATTAAATGAACCAAATTGTATTTCAGATAGACTTTTTTCAGTAAATGTATTTTCTTGTATATAGGGTATTTATTTACTCCTGGCCTATATACAAGTCAATATAGTTAAATAATTTAAATGAAAGATTTCAAGGTCACTACATTGTTTCTGATGGGAACATACTGTTAATGATTCATATAGTAAACTATGGGCCCAGAGTCTGACTTAACCTGTACATATCCTAAAATCCATTGCTGTGGAGAAACATAAGAGGGAACTATTCCCCTCCTGATTGTGGCTCTCACAAACCCCATGAAGATGCTGATTTATAGCTCCTTGGATGCCAGAGCTGCAAAGAGACATTATGGGTTGGGGCTAGGAGCAATGGCTGTGGTGCATACATTAATATCCAGACACCCCTATCTACTCTCAACCCTATTTATATTCTCATCTGCCATGGTCAAAATGAATCTGTGCAAAGAATGGGTGGATTTTACCTAGATGATCAGAATACAATAGCATAATAATATTGTTCATTTCTTTTCACAAAGGATTGGGGAAGGGGGGGTAGGGAAGAGGAAAGAATTTTGCTAGTTGCTGGCTGGATACAGAATATGTCTTGCACTGATTCAAAGCAATAGAGAGAACTGTGTAGCAATGTTTCACTGATAGCGATGCAAAATAAAGTAAGAAATAATCATCCAAAATGTAACACACAATTTTAAAATTGGCATGCAACAGATTTCATCCCTATAGCATGCAAAAGCAGAATAATATGATTCAGCAATACAGGGCGGTAACAAATTAAATGTGGCTTCTCTTTTAGTCTGATTTATCCAGTTGATCAGTTATTTGCTTGACATTTGAAAATAATATCTATTTTAATTGCAGCCATATCCAGCAGAACCATTATGGTTTAGGCCCCATTCCCATTATTATCCTACCACTGACATTAACAAGGGTTTTGATATCCATTAATTCAAAGTAAAATTTAAGAAGTTTTCTGTTAAATCATTTCACACTCCACCCCCCAAAAAAACCTAAATGAGATTCAGTTAACACAATACAACTTCATTTTCTCTATTGTTTTATGTGCAAATTGTCAGCTAAAATGCTGTTAAGTTGTTTTGTAAGTTGACCTGATCCTGATCTGAGATACCTGCTCATCATCAAAGAATGGAATGATCTGTGTGTTCCGGAAGCTAGAAGCAGCCTACGCACTAACTACAGTTCTCCAGAATCATAGCATACACCAAAATATGCCTGAGGAGTCTTAAGCCTCTGTACTGGATAATCCCCTCAAGGCAGAGTGGTTTGGAAGCAAAAGCGGGAGGTTTTAGCCCTCAACTCCACTTATTCATATCCTAGCCTCTTAAACAGCCATCGTAAGAACACATTTCTTGAGTGTAAGTTATTCCATACACACAACCTCCTTCGATGTGCGGTCAACAGGGAGCTGTCTGGCTGAATGTCATTTTGCCCATCTTTCAGCAAACACAGAAATCCAAATGCAAAATCCAGCACTCGGGGACATCATGTGGATTTGTGACTCTCTTTGGGGGACTCAGGGTCCATAAATCAATGAATGGATTACACTCAGCCATCTATGCAGTTTTCTCATCTGTGGCTGCTAGAATAGGGATAATATTTTTCATTTATGAAGTAATGCAGGTACTCTCCAAACAAATTACTAATAGGAGCCTCTGACAGTCGGTTTTACTTAACTGTTGCAGACCACCATACGTGAAGGAGCCCAATCCTATGGAGATTGCTGATACAGAATGTAGCAAAGGGTTGCAGACAATTTTCTGGTATGTGACATGCCTGTCTCAGTGACTGCCCACTAATCCCAGCCACAAACATCCTACCAGTCCCTCTTGTCCACAACAGTCTTCAGATTCCACTTGTATAGCACCATACAGTAATGCACTTATAGAGCACCTTTCTCACATAGATCTCAAAATGCTCTGCAAAGGGGGCAAAAGTTTTCGCAGATGGGGAATACTGAGGCACTGAAAAGTTTAGTAATTGCTCAAGGTCAGGCAATTAGTCAATGCTAGAGCTAGGAACAGAACCTTAGTCTCCTAGCTCCCAGTCCAAAGCCCTCTCTGTTGGACTGCAATTCCTCCTCTTATATTTGTATTGTATCTTATTTTATCCATTAAGTGTTTTATGAATTTGTTTGCTTTCAACATGGCAAATGCCAAATAGAGAACTAGAGAACACTGAATTAAGGAAAAATAACTAGGAATGATGGCTACAGAGGGTGGAAGTTAAAAAGCAGACACATGAAAAACTTGGCTGCATCAGTTCCCAAGGGTTTGAGCAATTTGTCCTCCAGTTTCTCTTTACAAGGGCTTGCACCCTCTTTGCCCAAACCACCAAGTTTTATCTGGTTTTGGGGCAAACCACTATATTGTACATGGCTTACACTTGAAAGACTAACTCACTTACAACTCAGCCCAGCCTAGCTCAAACAGAATTGTGAGCTGTGATGAACCTTTCAGCAAACTTGACATGAGGTTCAGGTTTGTAATGAAGCCCAAACCCAGGCAAGTTTTGCGTTTCATTACAAAAGTTTTGCACAGCTTTCCTAAAAACTCAAACTTGATTTCCTAAAAGCACCTGTTGTATGTATGCTGGGGAAGCACACTGGGAACTATATTTAATAAGAACTTAAGTAGGAGAGCTAATGTAGCTGTGTAACAATCATTTTCAAAACTTTGGAGATTTTACGAAGAAACATCTTTAAAAAGCAAGATGGAAATTAAAGGTACAAGGGCCAACCTTTACTTGTGAGAGTTGTCCCACTGAAGCCCCTGGGACTGTTTGCATTAAGTGCTACCCAGTGAGAGTTAGAAGTGCAGAATCAGGGAAAGTGGGATCCAAAAATAATTCAGTGCTTCCTAACCTTCACAGAACAAAAGGAGTAAGTTGTTTTTAGCAGATATGGTGGACATACTTCTTCTCCCCTTGACTTCAAAAGGAGCAGGAGCAGAGCCTTTTTCTGGACTATTGTAGCATTGTTTCACTCTTCAGAGTTACTCTATTCCATCTCTATGACAAAGACCAGTTTTCATTTATAAGCAAATGCAAGGAAATGCAGGCACAGCCAAAAGTATCCTTCATTCTTGTAGGAAACAGCTTCCAAAACGTACAGACTTACAGAAATTCTCTTTATTTCCCACCTTGTGGCCCAGTGCTGCTGAGCATCTCCTGGAAGGTGTTGAAAGCCCTGCAATCCCATTGAAGAGATTGGGAGTTTTGTTTAAGAAAAAGCAGCACTAAATCTTTCCATTCTCTGTACGGCATCTAGCACAATGGGGTCGGGGTCCAGGTCCATGACTAGGGCTTCTAGGTTCTATGGTAATGCAACTAATAATTTAATTTAAGAGGGTTTCCAAACATATGGGAGAGTGATATGAAAGAAGTTACCAGCAAGAAACTAAAGTAAGTGGAAGAGACTACTCACATGTTTAAAATTTGGCATGTGCTTAAATAATTTGATGAATCGGGTCCAAAGGAGATAATAGGATGTGACCAAGAGAGAAGTTCTGGTGGAGTGTAGGAAATAGGAGAGGAGGTGTACGGCAAGGTCAAGGCAGAGGCAGAGTTTTGAACACACTTTGAAACCAGGTGAAAAAGCTTGAATTTAATGCAAAAGGAGAGGGTAGTCAGGTCTGAGATCCGAGTATGGGGAGACAGTCAGAGAGGCAGGGAAGGAAGTGGGTGTTAGCAGTGGCATTTTGGATGGAGGAAGAAAGAGGCCAGAAATCAGAAGGATCCAGCAATAGTTAAGAATGGAAATTACTAGAGAATGGTTAACATCATGCAGCTGCTTCCAATGTGCTAAAGATACAAAAAATGAACATTGATAAGTAAAGACGCTCAAGACTGGCCTGGACAGTTTTGTTTTGTTTGAAAGAAACAATTTTTATGCATCTTCAACCAGCTGTCCTATGTTTTACGCTGCAGTCCAAATTGCAACCCATTGCCTTTTGTATCTAAAGAACAGGCCATTTCACTGTCCCTTTTCTCAGAGGATCAGCATAGACATTTAGCACAACTGTTTCTGCAATTGTGTGACATTGAGAAATTTCACTATTTAATGACCCTCCAATGGATACATACACCTCTGAAATGGTATGATGATGTAATTGTCTAAAGGCATTATATTGGACAATAATATACAATATGTAGGAATATTGGCTGGGTCAACACCTGCTAAACATTTTGGTTCTTCACCATCTGTAAATATTAATCCGGATGGGGTTTTTTAATTTTACATTTATTTTAAAAACACATTTTTTAAAAATTTTATTTAAGTAAGCATCTGACCAAGTCCACCAGCAAAGTGTCAGCATGCCATGAGGTTAAATCACACTATTTAACTATCTGTAAAAAAAATCATTGAGCATACACAACATTTGCACACCATCACTTGGGTCACATGTTATAGCCCTTTTCTCTACCCTCGGTCTGTCTTGTCTATTTGGATTATAAACCGTTCAGGGCAGAGACTGTATTATTGTATGTTGTACATAGGCCCTTCATTTTTGGTTTTTATTTAATTTATTTTTTCACAGGAATTTATCAGTGTTTATGACTACTACCACAAAAACAGGTGAAAATCAGTGCAAAAAACTACTAATAATTTTTCTGGGTAAATATCAGGGTTTATTTTGGTGGATGGAAGGATGGGGGGAAAAGTATTCAGTCGATTAATGCTTTGATGAATGGAATTCAATGTGGCTGGCTGCAGAACTAAAAAGGAACTCAAAACACAATGCCACCTCTGAATTTAAGAAAACAATATATCTCTAATCCCCAAGTAAAACTTTTCATTTGAATAAACAGTTTATTACTGTAGACTTAGAACTATTAGCCTATAAATATTTACATTTAATAATTGGGCCACACCATTTGCAGTGGATATACTCAATTTCATCCTTTTCTCCTGTTTTTGTTTTTTTAAAACTTTTTAATACTTCCTTGTGTTCTGAAACGTATTCTGATACAGATTTTTGTTTTCTTCCCATGTCAGTGTGTCAAATCTTTAAACAATTATCTACTAACAGCTTGAAATGTGTACATGTGGGCCTGAGATTCATCAGTACGTTCAAATGCGCATACACTTCAAAACTTGCATATGTGCCTGTTTGTTTATTGTGTGTATCTTCTCGACTAATACATAGCCTTACTTCAACAGGCAGATTTGCATATATGCACAGAGTAATGTATTATCGTAATACATATATCTCATGCAATGTATTGTATTTTCCTAATAAAATGTGTTATTTTTTATATATTTTAGTGATACAAAAATAGGGTGAAAATCAGAAAAACACAAAATATTTTTTAAAAACCCGGGATTTTTTTGGTGAAAATCAGTTTAAACTGAAAACGAAGGGGCTTAATTGTACAGTACCTATCACAATTGGGACCCTTTCTCAGGTGGACCCTAGGCACTACTTTATTCCAAATGATAAATAAAAATAAGTAGTAGATGCAGACAGAGAGCTGGGTGGAAATCCACCTCTATTCATTGGTAGTATAAGTTACTGCAGTCCAAATGGCTATCAGTCATCACATTTGTAAATTAAATAAGTAGCCTACACATATTATGCAAAAATACTAGAAATGTTTTTACAGTAGCAGAAGTGGCTATTGATTTTCCACGTCAGACCCAAAATACTGGAAATTTCTTACACGGGAAATATGAATTACCCTATGGGCCAAAATGTTCTGGGTCCAATTTTGTGCTGATATATACCTTATGCAACTCCACTGTGCCTCAGAACAGAATTTGGCCCCATACACACATAGCTGCTGTAATCTTACAGAAGTTAGACTTTATTACATTGATTTAAGTCTCCCCAGATTATGAGACTGTCAACTGCCAAAAGTGTCATGAATTAAATCATTCATTGATTTAGGCCAGGGTACATTAGGGCTTTGAGGCAAGACCCACTGAATTAGTGTAACCAACTTCTTTAGATTTGAAGTGTGGTCTGTGTGATGAAAAGTCAGAGTTGTACATGCTAAGATATAGTACTCTGTTTACTTTTCACCGCTCTTGCAGAGAGGTGGCATTAGTAGAGACATGGGCTTTTTCACTTAAGATCTTGTGACTCCCCTTTCCTTTGTGCAGGTTAATTAGCAATGGAGGAGGGTAAGGAGGAGGAGGAGACAAGAAACACTGGTTTCCATCTGTTCTGCAGCTGCCACAGCTGAGGTTGAGATTGCTGGAGTTTTTTCCAATGTCATGCTAAACAGTAGGTGTGCTGGTTGGGAAGCACTATGTGGCTACTAGAATGAGCCCCCTTGCTCTCTTAAAAATGCTTTAGAAGAAGCTTGAGATGTCTGTTCGGCTCTAGAAACGTCTATTCATTCTCTTCTGTATATTAGGCATATCCATTTTAACCATTTAGTTTAATGTCTTATTAAATAGTTCTAGTTATTCAGCTATTCTTGTAGAGCGGCAGCTTTAGCAGGTATTTCAGAATTTACAGAAATGTTTTTCTTTGTGCTCAGAGGAAATTTGACAATTTTCAGGCCAAACCACTTTTTCAAGACAAAGTTATAAAGTGGCACAAATAAAACCTTATAATGGAAGCTGGTGGCAACCATAATTGTGTAGAGACTATTACTTCTTAATAATCAGTTTGTAAAACAATCAGCATCTTTCAGAATAAAATGTGAGTTTTTGTTACTAATTATGCTAGACACACACACACACACACACACACGTATTGTAACAGTGGTTGAGTGCAGAAACATTATTTGGCCTAACAAATAAGCTCATGCTTCCAATTAAGAAGGTCAGATCTATGCTTTAACTTTGAAACTAGACAATTTTTAAAATTAAACTATCGTAAATGTTTTCACTTTCTATAATTTCTATAATGGGAGGGGGAAATAATCTGCTTCTTAGAATTCAATTACTTCCTAACACCAATGCTGGGATTGAAGTCAGTTCTGAGTGTTGGCCAAGCAGAATCTTTTCTCCACATTGCCTACGGAAGACAGATAAACAGAGAAGTACATTGTGGCCAGTGGTTTGTTCAACAGGCCAGTTGAAGCAGGAAAAAATTCTGTACATCCCAGAGGAGTTTAAAACATCACCGTAGCATAATTGTATTGTGAAAAAGAATCTATAAATGTAAAGAATATCTGGCCATTTAAGGATTAAACAAATATACAGCCAAATATAACATATGGGGCACTCTGCCACCCTGAAGAGAAGAAGATACAGAGGGAAAGGTAGAAACAGGAACCTTTTCCCCATTCCTTCCCTCCCCCAAATTCTTCTCAGCATCAACCTTATTCCTAGGCCCTGTCTATACTCTGAGGGCTTACAGTTGTGTAGCTAAAGCAAAGTAGCTCCACCAGTTCAACCCCTTCCCCCACCCCATAGATATGCTGCCCTGATGTATGGGAATCCTTCTGCTAGGAAAAAGGGCTGGATTCAATTTTCTAAGGTTTCTTCTAAGGAGTTAAATAAAGTTCATCTCTCACCCAGAAACCTGTGACACTATACCTACCACCCTGGATGCCTTTGATGGGCAATACTTCCCCACTTGTAAGCATGGGGTCCAGGAGTTTTAAAACAAAAAGAACTTTATTAAGGGGTAAAGGGGACAGCAGAATGAACTTGGGAAAGGCAGCAATTAACAAATTCTAAGATATAAGGTTCCCCTCCCCCGGGGTATCTTAATAGCTGTCCCAACCTCAGTCCTCCTCTTGCAGTTGTGAGTGGCTAATGCATTCTAGCCACTTCCCTCCTCCCCAGGTACCCACTCACAGCTTGCTGTCCTAGGTTGCTGAAATCCAAGGCTTCCTGCAGCTCCATGCTGCCTAGGCCGTACTGGGGGCTCTACCACGTGACACAGCTGAAGTGATTTCAGATTTAATTGTTGAGAAGGGAACCCTACACCAGAGTCCTTTAAATAGGCTACTCCTCTCTTTATGATTTCAGCCCAAGTCACCTCATTTAGAGCCATCCATTTCCACAGAACCACCTCAGCTCTACACTACCCATTGCTGTAAAGCCACAACAAGTTAGCTCTTTAAAGAGAAATTACTGATATCTAGATCTCTTAATGGAATCCTTACAGCTAACAAGGCACTCCAGGCCCCCATATCACATTGTAGTCTCAGTCAGGGTGACCCTTGGCACATACAGTGTAGATCTCTTGTCCCTTCATTTCTCAGCAGGTTCAATAGCACTTTATTACCCCCAGACTCAAAATGTAACTGTATTTTAACCACAGTGACCCAAACTGTCATGAAATTGAAATGCAAATGAGGCCTGGCTCATTCAGTCATTTACCCTTGCTCACCAACAGATGCCAGCAGAGAACTCTCTCCCCTAGGGAGCTGTGTCAAACTGGCATTCTCAAGCAGCTCTGGCCTGCTCTTCTTTGTGTTCACCAACAGGTGTCAACAGTGAGCTCCCTACGCTATGGGGCTTCAGGCCACAGGGCTTTCAGTAAGATGTCATTTGCACTGGTGTACCTTACCCTTGTAAGATACCACAGTAAGGTCCACTAGTATAGAGTGTCTACACTAAGGATTTGGCTGGTGCAAATTCTACAAGTCTAAACAAGCCCTCAGAGATTTTTCCTATCCCAATGGTCATTTCTGATCTCAGCACACCTTATAGTGTTCTGGGGAAAATTCATTCATTCCCCACAGCTTTCCCATCTAGCCACAGAGAGAGAGAGAGAGAGAGAGAGAGAGAGAGAGTTGAGGTCTTTAAACCACAATTTGAGGACTTCAATAACTCAGACATAGGTTAGGGGTTTGTTACAGGAGTGGGTGGGTGAGATTCTGTGGCCTGCATGTGCAGGAGGTCAGACTAGATGATCATAATGGTCCCTTCTGACCTTAAAGTCTATGAGTCTACGAGAGAGAGAGAGAGAGAGAGAGAGAGAGAGAGAGAGAGAGAGAGAGAGATTTAACCCCTTCCCTGCCATTCTATGTTGACAGGTTCTTCACACTCCTAAACAGTACTACATTCATCTTCTTTTATCAAGCAATATTTCAGTCATCTTCTCTGTTTTTTATGATCAGTTACCCAGTTGGCCATAATTTAAAGGTGAATGTACAGTAACTGCCGACTGTAGTAGTGCAACACAGCCTGTCTTTCATTTGTACTATGCAGTCGGTAGAAGCACTACATGTTCTTGGCAGGAGAAATAGCTAGAAACCTCAGGAATGTGCGATTTCTAATTTCAACAGAGTGGTAGTTGATTATATGTATTAGCATAACTTAACTTTATCCATTATCCAAACTTAATATTATCCTTTGTTTAATACACTGATAGAAAAAAAATGTACTCTCCTCTGTATGACTGTATTGTTTTCATTTGCTGAGGCCAAATTCAGGGCTGACATAAGCAGGCACAACTCAGTTGAACTGAATGAAGTAACACCCCTTTATGCCAGCAGTGAAATTTGGCCTAGGCAGCCATGCTAATTACAGTTTGTTTTTTGTCAATTATTCAACCTAAGTTTAACTTCTGTAGGCATGTAAAAAATCAACACAGAGTTAAATGGAAAACATGGGTAAGTTCCCTTACATCACCATGAGAGGGCCAGATGACTTGTCAGAGGTAATGTATGACTGGAACTTTTGCTCACAAATATTAAGAGCCAGTTTCCACGAGGGTGCAAATGATAACCTAGGCCCCAGAGGTTGCACAGAGGCGATTATAAAACCATACAAAACAAAACTGGCCTCTGAAGATACCAGTAGATACTGAAAAGAAATTACCATTAGTTTACCAGACATTTCCCTTTGTTGTCTGCCCATTATCTCCATTAGTAGAAGACTCCGCTAAGAGCTGTGGTTTCCTTACTTCTATGACCAAATGCCAATGTTCAAGATAAAGGAGACTTCGCTCTGAATAACATTCATGTACCTAAAGGTACTTTAAAATAGTTTAATAAATGGGTAGTTCCTGATAAAAGGCACAAATATGGTCCCAGTCAAGGACTCTGACACGTGCATTGCATGGTTGTGGTGTAAAGAAGCCATCAAGTTAAGAAAGTTGTTTCTGCTCCCTATAGATGAGAATTGAGCTTTAACTCAAACAAACTGATTAGAGAAATCAAAAGCTGTAGTTAATACCCCGATGCTCTGAAAAGTGTCTCGAGATCTTTAATGACCACAGAGTGGTCAGGATCTTGGTTTTATATTTCAGTCAGTCAGGAGCTCCTAGGAGTTCAGCTCAAGTACATCAAATCCAGGGAGGGCCAGTTCAATCCATCAAGTGTGCACAAAGAACGATCAGGACCTAAAGGGAATTTAGAGGATAAAGTGAATTTAGTTTCAGGGAAAACAAAGGGGCAAACTGCCAATACGAGTTCTGGTTTTGAAGGAGTGGTCAAAAGAACATCTGGCCTTTAGATTGTAGGGAGAAGTTGGGCAGGTGGGTCCCTTCATTCTCCCCCCAACTATGTCTTAACTGCTCCCAAGGAAGAGAAGAATGGCAAGCAGTTTTTAAGAGAGAAGTAAGCTGGAAACATTCACCAAGCAAGCACTTCGATTTTGGCCATTCTGAGGAAGCAGGTTTGGCAGTTGTACAGTCGAAGCCGGCTGCCCTTCCACGTATTTTGCACCAGGATGTGGGGAGGAGGACATGAATTAGGTGATGCATGGATGTTTGGATGCAATTACAGTACCAATGCCAACTTCCCTTCAATGGAGAGCAATCTGCTTTGCAAGTGGGTCAGCTATCTTCATGCCCTATAGTTAAGGTTATGGATTATTAGTTCAGGATTCATGAATCTTCAAAGATGATAGAACTGCTAATAGAAGTGAGAATGATAGAAGTATCACCTGTGCGTGACCAGCTAAAAAAATGGGCAATGGGACACCGCTTTCCATTAAAAAGGCAACACTGGCACATGAAAACCATTAGGAAAAAGGCAGAGATGGTTCCATACAGTTTTTTAAAGGAGTCTCTTTACTGGAGAAAAGAGATCATAGTGAAATGGTGTTTTCCAGTGAGACCTAAATTATGTTTCCTGTAATGGCATATGAGGGTGAGCCATAGGTTGGTGTGGGGGATTTTTTTTTTTGGGGGGGGGGGAGGTAGTGGGCCAGGTTTCCTACCCTGTTAAGAGACAGGCTTTTTATCAGCTCCTGGAAAATTGCAAAAGTTTTTGCTTTAACATCTGAAAAAATATATCTTTGAATTAAATCTAAGACTTTGCATATGAAGTGTCCTGATTAAAATCTTGTAAAATGTAATTCTCTAGAAGCAATGTAATTCAGTCAGCACTGGCCAGCAACCAACATTTTAAGGCAAAAATTACAGAGTTAGCTAGGAAGATTAGGGAAATTAGAAAAGAAAACAGAATGAGGAGTAAAAGATCTTAAGTGAAATCTACCAACCAGAAAAACTATGGAAAAGAGTTTATAATATAGTAATTTACAAGCCTTCTGGTAGTACTGGATCACCAAAGGACATCTGTGTAACATTTTCATCAGCCTGACAACAGAGCCAATATCAACATTTGTCCACAGGAACCAACCTAAATATTTAAAGGTGAACTGCACAGCTAAAATGAAAATACAGTTAATCCCACAAATATGCACTGAATGGCCCCACTAACCAGGTTGTTAGAGGGAATTCATCATAGAAATAAGTTGTAGCTAATATTTATCATGACTTTTTTTTCCTTCTGTGAAATCTTCCTGAGATTTCCTATTTCACTGAAGATATCAAAGAAAGCAGGATTCTGTGGTGCAAAGGTATCTAGTCTTGTTGTAATACATGCAGTGAGTGTGGTCACAGAATAATGCACCGTGACATTGTCAGTAAACCAGGAGACTTTTTAGAAAAAATAAAGGAGAACAAGATGGCAGCTTCCAGAAAATGTACTGGTTCATTGAAACACCACCAACCGGCACACACATGCATTCTCCCCCCCAACCCCCCACCCTCAAAATGGGCTTGATTTAGTTCCATTATTTTTGAATAGGGAAGTGGATTACAGACTTTTTGTATAAGATTTTGTATACCATGTATTCAATGTAACTATGTGGCATTTTGATGTCTCAGTTTCTGCCAGCAGTTATGTTATCATTAGATTTTCTTTATTTGAAGCTAGAAGGGGTTCTTCAAATAAGGTATTTGTTACAGGGAAATTACAAGAAAAGCCTGACAATTCTTTGTTACAAGTATCAAAATGGTTTAAAAGTGGGATTTCATATTCACTTAAAATAGGCCCCTGTGATTAGATTCTTGCATTTATTGGCACTTTTTGGACTTACATTATTCTTATGGCTATAAAGCTCCCTATAAACTTTTCCTCCTGTATTCCAGCAGCAGCATCCAGCTGATGGCACACGCAACAACTGCCACATAGTACGCACTCAGTCCAGCTAGCATTACATCCTCCTCCTCCCTGCAAAAGAGTGGAAACATAGAGAAATAAAGATGCACCAAACACACTGGTTCAGAAAGTTTTGAGTACTAAAGACACAGGGTTATACGTATAGGAGACTAAAAGCTTATTCCAAAGACCAGTGGAGTAAATAGGAATCGCTACACTGATTTCAATGGGGTTTGGATCAGACCCAAAGTTAGAGGTGTGGTTCTCTATCAGTACATTAAACAACTTTGGAGTACCCCTACCAAAACTGAAGGGAAAACCCTAACACCTAGGGAGACTACGGTTATAGCTGTGTTGTAAAAGATTGGACCCGGAATTCTACAATAGCAGCAGGGAACAAAAAAATCTTATCTAACCTTACACCCTTTTCTACAACACAGCTTTCATAATTGCTACCACTGGTGGAGTTGCATCTGATTTTTAACATCAAGTGTAGATAAGAACGAAAGGAGTATAGCTGACTGAGAATTAGATCTATGTGAAACTTCATAACAAAACTTGAAACCAAGCAGAACCTCACCAGATTTCAGTAAAAACCTGAAACTTTGGCCAAGCTTGCCAGAACGCTAGCGCTAGTCAGTCAAAATTTGGCAAACTGGGCCATGATTTGAGGGAAGCTGGGCAGAATGATGGTTTCGTGTGGAAAATTTGTGAAATCTCACTTATTTGGTGCTAAACCAAGGCAGAAGTTGGTTATTTCAACTGAGTTTTACTAATCGTTCTTTTTTTATTCATTTGGAATTGAAATGCAATTGAAACTCTAAGGATGTTACCTGACACCAAAAGAAAGATTCACATGAATCTCTGTGAAATGAAATATTCAAAAGCATCTAAATGACTTAGGAGCCTACAGCCCAGAAAATGTTGACCACAAAAATTGTTTCCATCCAAGTTTTCCATGGAAAATATGTATTTTCTGACCACCTCTATAGTAGGAACACTACTTACACTTCATTTCACTGAATCACAACACAATAGACTATTAGCTACCTCGAAGCTTCCCATCTAATCTCATTCCGGTTCCTTGGCTTGGCCTTGGCCTTGCATTCGATGGTGCATCTCCAGAAAGTTTGTTTCCTCAACCCATTGCTTCCCAGAGCTACTCATTAACCAAACTCAGTCTCAAAAACACTATTTAAAATGTAATATCATAAAAGACAATATTGATCTCACTCATATGACACTACTCATTCTAAGGCCAGGGATGTCATTTGCTATGGTGCAGGGTGGGCAGTTCCCCCCTCTCCTCCAGACCTTGGTTTGCCCCCACTCCAACTTTTCATAGCTCCTCACCAGCCAGCACTGCAGTGTCTCCTTTGGGCCTGTGGGGGCAGCTTGGGGGCAGGCTAGGCTGGAAATCCTAATCACCACATTGTCAGCACTGACCCTTCTCTCCACTGGCCAGACCAGAAGCAGCAGTTGAGCCCTGGGCTTGAGCTGAGCGTAGAGCAAGAGAGGCCCCGATCCCTGCCCCAAGGCTGGTAATTGGTGAGACACATACCCCTCGGCCTGCTGGCCCCCTTCACTCTCCGGTATAGGACCAGCACGTCACCTCCCCACCCTGCTGCAGGATGGGACTAGCCTGCTAACCCGTCACGAGCAGCTCCGGCCTCAGCAGGGCAGCAGAAACGGGGATGATGACATTACTTTGCTCCCCCATCACCTAAGAATTTTCCCAAAATGTCCTGTCTCAGACTCATGTACTTATCAGCCAAATCACAGTTAAAGGGGAAAGCTACCCCTACCTTCTCCCCTCCAGCTGGCTTGATCCATGATCATAAGAAAAGTCTTTGGGAAAAGAAACACAAGAGCACCTACTGACAAAGAGCTTGGTGACAAGCCTAGATGTAACCAGAGCAACAGCAGGGGCAGCCATCTAGGAAAAGGTTGACACTTGCTCTGTGTACCAGACAAAATTAAGAGTTTGCAGATGTTTACATGTAGAGCAGCTATGTTCTAGTCCACACCCTCATAATTCAAGCCACAAACATTCTCTAAATAACCATAAAAAAAAAAAGAACCTGAGTATTTAGGAAGCTGAAGTTAGTACTGTGGAGCAACTGATTTAACCTGTGCCCTGCTTAATCTGAGATTTTATTCCTGCTCAACAGCACTACTAAAAGGGAATAAAGTATTGCAGAGAAAAAGGCAATATCTTTAATCTTCTGTAGCATCACTGCATAGGACAGCATTGATTGTCAAAGACTAGCAAAACTGCACAAAGTCTTGGCCCTAAAAATCAGATATGCTCCAAATAGCATTAAAATAAGGGAACTCCAAGGCTCATCTTCAGATTGGATCTCATCCACTTTTTTTTTCCTGGAGAACAATCATATTTAGCTCCACTGCTATGTTACTTTTTGGAGAGTGAAGAAAGAAAGAAAGAAAGAAAGAAAGAAAGAAAGAAAGAAAGAAAGAAAGAAAGAAAAACTCCTACTTAGTTTTATGAAGCCTAACACATAATAGTGTGCATGATCAAAATGTGGTGTGTGTGTGTTTGTGTTTATAACCATGTACATATCCCCAGTGATATGTGGGAGTCAAACAGTGAACTGCAGTGAGTCACAGTAATGAATCTCAGGCACATCAGGTAGGGTTACAATCCAATACCCCTCTCCAAATCCTGCTAGTTAAGTTCCATTATGCAACTTTATCCATTATAAAAGTGTTGTTCAAAGAAACTCTGTGGCCAAGCAGGTGTAGCAATTACACCACCACTTGCCTTGTGAGTTCTCAAATCTAAGCCTTGGATTCACTGTATCTGACAATTATGCCAATACGAAAACTGTTCACTGCAGACTACCTGCTGTGCATTTTGTTTAAACTTGCTTAAGTAATCAGTAACTTCTTTGATAATAATTACAATAAAGGAAAGCATTAAAGGTGGCTAGGGAGAAAAATATCATCTTCAAACAATTTTTCCTTTCTCTGACAGCTAGAAAATCCCTCACCCAATTTGCTGGGTGGGAAGTGGGGAAACCTGCTCAAAACTGGCAAGTTTCGATACTTTGGAACACTGTGTTGTTTATGCTTGGAAGGTTGTGGAACAGCACCAGGCTATGAAAACATACATTGGCCCAATCAGGA
Source organism: Emys orbicularis (assembly GCF_028017835.1). Taxonomy (NCBI): domain Eukaryota; kingdom Metazoa; phylum Chordata; order Testudines; family Emydidae; genus Emys; species Emys orbicularis. The sequence continues at coordinate 25,003,074 of NC_088685.1, read as the reverse complement.
CTGGTAACTCAAGAAGCCAGATATTGCTTTCAGAGCTACACACATTTCAGTTAAAATTTGCCAACTCTCTTGAACAGGCTATTGTGGAAGCCAGTGGTGACAATGCATGTATAAACTTCTGCACTGCTTCTTATGAAGTAGATGAACTTTTGGCTGGAAAAATAATGATTTGTGAATTGAAAGGAAAGGAGGCAAGAGGACAGTCTGGAGAAATGTCCAGTTGAACAGAAGTACTACAGAGAAAAAAGGGTTCCCGAGGAAAATCCTTCTCTAGTGACAGGTTCTCACACAGGAATTACCTTACTTGAGATGAAAGATCTTCAGATGATGGTATTTTACCATCAACAGAACTTAAATAGGACCTTCTCCCATGGAGATTTTCTACAGGACACTCCCCTTAGTATTTCTCAGACTCCCTCTTCCTAGAAAAAACAAATGATAGAGCATCAGCAAATTTTGAATAGTTCAACCCAGCAGAGGCATTACCCTCCATAAAAGAGAGTGTTAGAAAAGCAACAATTTCCTTTTTAGATTATTTTTTCATTCTCTCTCTTTTTCTTTTTTCAAAATGCAGCACTGAAAGATGAGACATTCTGCAGCAGATAGCTGATTAGAAGTAGAGTTTTCAGCTTTTTGGAAACCTAACCGAAAATGATAGAAATAAAAAGAGAGGGGAAAATGCAGTCTAAGCTTTGCATGAGGCCTTGTGTGGGCTTCTCTGTGAATTTTACCCTAAGTAGAAAAAAACCCCAGTAACATAGCACCAAAAAACTCCTTGCTGTTCTCCTCCTTCGCTGTCCAACTAATCAACGTGCAGACTCATTAAAGAAAGAATTGCTCTTGATAGAACTATTAGGGAGATATTTGCAGTTCTGTGTGTTTAGTCTTATTTAAAAATGTACAGCTTGTAAGAAAAGACCCAAGTTCAGAGGGCCCACATAGACCCTAGGCACATCTTAAATCGTATGTAAGCTCTTAGAATGAAATTCACCTCCTTGTAGATAGCCAATACAAGACCCATGCAACAGTAATTTCCCACTTAAAGCCTCAGCATATCAGCAGCATTATTTGTGCTCCTCCAACTGTCTGTTGTCTCTTGTCTTATACTTAGATTGCAAACTCTTTGGGCCACAGATCATCTTTTTGTTCTATGTTTGTACAGCAACTAGCAGAGTGGGGTCCTGGTGTATGAGCAGGGCTCCTAGGCACTATGATAATACAAATAATAAATAAGTGATGCATTGGTCTTGTGCTGGTCTACTGCACAGAGGCGAATATCACCCTGAATCCAGGTTTTAGGTGTGACTTATTTATTACTTGTATTGCGATAGCAACTCAGTCATGCACCAGGACCCCACTGTGTTTGATATAATGGGTCAAACCTTGATCACTTTAACTCATGGCAGTAATTCTAATAATTACTAATTTACTGAGAAGAGGAAGGACAGCAGAGTTTGGCCCATTCTGATGTGTGTTTTCTTTAGTGCCAGTACTATAGTTCTGATGAGGTGTTTTTGTACTATTTACAATTAATATATTGTGAATGCAGCACCACAAACAGTCTTGGCACTACAGACATACAAAAGATAATGGTCATGCCTTAAACAGCTTACAGATAAGTTAATACCTCAATAAATAATTAGAGTGCAAAGAGAGGTCATGGACAGCGAATTACAGGGAATCACGTGCTATACATAACTGAATGGAGACTACGGGTGGGATTTTCAAAAGCACACAGAATTGGCCTAACTCTGCTCCCACTAATGTCAGCATAAGTCTTTCATTGACTTTAGTGGAAGCAGAGTTAGATCACTACTGAGTGCTTCCAAAAATCCCATCTTCCATATCCAGAGATGAACAATAATTCAAGAACTTCATCCCTGGGTCAAAATGATGGTGCTATCACATAGAAGCAATATACTATGTGTAGGTTCTGGAAATATAGTGCATTTCTATAACTGCTAAAGCCATAACATCTGGAATGCCATCTTGGAGAGGCTCCAGGTGATTTCCACGAGGAACACTTTGTAAAAGTTGTTACTTTTCTAGGCATTTCAAAATTTTGTAAGTAGAATATGTTCCCAGGCCCTCATAGGAGCAAAGATTGGATTATAAAGTGCTAAATGTTTTTTACAACTGTATAAGCAATGATACTAGATGGATAACTATTCAGGGGAAATTATTTTTACAGACAATTTGAATGGATTTGTTCCAGCCCTCAATTAGTTTCATATTTCAAGAATCCAGAAATGTAGAACAATTTCTCCTGTGTTCATCCCCTTCGTGGAAGTCAGGGAACCCAGCCTGGGGAAGCCTCTGTTCATTCTTCATATTTCTTACTATATTAGGCCCAAATTTTCAAAAGCTTGGAGCAGCAGCAAATAGCCATTTGGGTGCCCATCTGGGGCAGCAAGTGGAAGTCAAGCCCTGAGGGGATTTCCAAAGCTGCTGTTCAGTCATTCATTCCCTAGTGTTCTGAGAGCCCAGTAGCTTGAGCACTTCCAGAGGGCGAGGCAGGAACATGGCCCAGCAAATGGGCACCTAAAAAGCACTTTCAAAAGTGGAGGCTTCAAGGTGCTCAAACGTTAGACAGATCAGACGGGTGCCTCCTGGCTTAGTCATAACTTAAGATACTCAAGCATCAGCCCCTTGTTGGTTGCTCTGCTGTCAGCAAACCCTGAAAATGAGCAGCACACTGGGTAAAAAAGCTTGTCTCTGGGAGGTGGTGGATTTATAGAATTAGTACAGTGAAGGCGAAGAGTCAGGACAGGAACTGGGAGAGCAAATGAGAGGCGGTGGAAAGGGTTGGGGCTGGGTCTGTAGGACAGGCCACAATAATAGTGAGAATTTGAAGTACTGCACTTGACTATGTGGCATCTGTAGTGTATATCATGAAACAACTCCGGGAATGATGACAACAGGCAAAGGAGGCTGAGGCTCAGAAAAGGAGGTGCTTTTTGCTTTCTTTACAAGGTCTGTGTACTTCAGATGAACTTCTTGTGAGGCACAGGACAGAGAAGTGCCAGTTCACCCGGAAGCGATAATTATAAGCTGAAAGTGGAGTTAGAGAGGCCAGTCCAAAAGAACCATGCCCTATCCATACAATTCAGGGTACCACTGCACTGAACATCCTTGCCACTGGGTCCTTTCACAAGCACATGAGGGACAGAACTTGCACCAGCTAGTCTTTTTCCTCTTGAGTGCCTAGGGGACTTCATAAAATATGACCCTCAAGGATACAAAAAACGTTAGCTTCCTAGGGATAGGCAGATCCGACACAAAATTAAACGGGCATTGTGGCTTGCACACACATCCCTCTCAGGGGACCAAGGCAAGATAATGCAGCTTACCGATGCTACAGAGACAGTATGTTACCCGAAAGTAGTGTTCATAGCTGTGAAGGTTAGATATCCAGAATAAGGGAGCAAGGGGAAACCTAATGTCACATGAATTGATGCCATCATTACAGAACTGACTCCCCTCAAGGAAGAGCAGCTGGGCAAGTGTTTATGAACTCGCTCTGCCAGCACAAAGCAGAGACTGTTGCTAATTTTGTCAACTGGGTAAATGGTGCCTTTGGAAATGCTATGATGTAGGAGTCAAATAGAAAGAATTGTTCCACTGGACAATATGTTCAGTTACACAAATTATAATACTGGAAGTATGAAATATAGAAGTAGTAAAGAAAATGTAAGCATTCCTTTCCACATAAAAGATGTCAAAAATATTCTATTTTACTATGCTAAATTCATGGAGGTAAAGTCCATTAATGGCTATTAGCCAAGATAGGTAAGGAATGGTGCCGCTAGCCTCTGTTTGTCAGAGGGTAGAGATGGATGGCAGGAGAGAGATCACTTGATCATTACCTGTTAGGTTCACTCCCTCTGGGGCACCTGGCATTGGCCACTGTCGGTAGACAGGATACTGGGCTAGATGGACCTTTGGTCTGACCCACTATGGCTGTTCTTATGTTCTTATGTTACATTATAAATGCACTGTTAAAACAGGTCTTCCTTAAAGCAACAGTACTTTTGACTCAGCAATAAAATCTAGAAATCATTTGGATTGTAGGCCCTACCCCCAAGTAAATAGCATTTACAATTCTGTAGGTAATAAAAACATGTTGTTTTAATTATTTTCCTCCCATTGTTTTTGAGAAATTTACACAAAATAAAATTTCCTGACCATAAAGTCAACAAGGGAGTCCTGTGTTTTTCTTTCACATTTGCTTGTCTTGTCTAGTAGCATCAAATCCATGCTAGAACCTCACTGCTAGAACATTGCTAGAACCTGAGGAAATAAAAAAATTGATGATTTGTTTTTCAATTGGCTTCAACTCAGCTTTAAAAAATGAATGATTTTTGTGTCTATAATTTTAGAAGGGCAACGATTTTTGCGCAGCTAGTACCAGTTAGCCATCAAACTGCTTGTTTCTGAAAAACTGTGGGTGAAGGTCTAGAAGCTAATAAAACATGAAGACTTTTGTGCCTTTTGCGTATGAAAGACTGAAAGAGTGGTTTCCTCAAGCCCACATAGTAGAGTTTTATCAGGATCCAGTGGGAAAGAGGACCTTGTGTTGTCAAAAGGATTTTTGGCAATGTTCATTTTCCATCTAAAAATGGCAAGACAGCTCAGTAAAGGGTATTACAACTGAACACTTTAAGAGAAACAACATCAAAAATAAAAATTGCTCAGCTGAGTTGAGCCAAGTTATTGAGTGATCACTCACAAGTGTTTCAAAAATGACTACACTGAAAGGCTGTCCGATGGTAGAGTGTGCCAGATGCCTTCTGTAAGATTCTGAGCACCCACAACTCCTATGGAATTCATGGGAATTTATGTCACGTAGCATCTCAACCAGATCAGGCAAATTATATCCCACATCTAATTTCTATGTGAATTGTCTATACTATAAATTCAATGTTAAGCACAACAATCATTTTATCTACATTGTCATTCTTGTGCCAGAAAAAAGGGCTTTGAGTTGGGTGTCTTACCCTCATTCCTATACATTAATGCTCACTGTGCAATGTCAGTCTGCTCGACAGACAAAGGGGAAGAAATGGGGCAAAGATAAAGGAAGACGGAAATATTTCAAGACTAGCCCATGTAGTGTAAATCAACTTGTGTAACTTCTCTGGGTCACACGAAAACCTCACGCTCACATTTAATTTGCCCATCCTGAAGTATTTTTCCTAGTAATGCCAAATACCATAATGCTCTCTGTCAGTGATTTGAAATTATTGTATAAGCTACATATCGGGTACACTATTGTTAATGAAATGCACACAAGATGATGAACAACTTCCTTTTCCTGCTGGAGCCCAGCTGCAACCAGGCCCTGTATCCTTGATGCTGTAAATCAGGCCTTTGTACTCCGGGAGGATTCAATCAGCTGCAGGTGTGGGCTCGCCAAGGCCCGTCTGGGATTAGGTAGCAGCATTTGATATGAGATCCCAAACAGCACCAGCAATCCACACACCACATGTGGCCAGTCTTTGGAGAAAGCAAAGGAAAAACGCTGATGAAATGTGGCACAGAACCATGGAATGCAATTTCAAACTTCCACATCTGCAGGAAAGAGAGAATGAAAGTTCCTAATTTTACAATGATGATGTCATTGAGAATACATGATGGTGGAAATGATGTGCCAAGGTTTTCATAGATTTAACCATTTAGGATGCTGCTAACTGAGGGTTGAGATTTGTTTGTGACATTGCAGTTCTAAATGCAACACAAGAGCGGTTGCCATCCCTCAAATGTTGTATGTATGTATACTCACGTCCACACAAGACTTACACCTATCAAGCTGACATTTTGTAAAAATTCACTAACTGAAAACATTGCTACATCTATTTCAATGCATATTCCTAAAAAAAAAAAAGAGATGTAATTTGGACAAAGCGGTATCTCACACTCAATAAGGAAAAAGCATTTACACTCAACAAGAAAAGAACACTAAGAGTTGTTCTGCTTTCGCCTTCCTCCTCCCCACAGTGTTAAGAGCTGTGAAGAATTTGCTTCTTTACATTTGTCCATGGTATTTAGGGATGAAGAAATATTAAAACAGTCTGGTTTTGTTATTACTGTAAATATAAAATACATTGAAAAGAGCATGCACTCGATTTTTTCTAAATCTGTTTTCCATTAGCTTATCTTGATAGCTGAAGTTAATCATTATTTTTGACCATATATGATTTAGATATGTCATTAATTCATGTACAATCCATCTGAATAATGATTGTGGTTTTCTGCTTTACAAATTCATCTACTTCACTGAGAAACCAAGAGAGTCAAATTCCATGCAACATCTGGTTTCCATTTTATGTAATTGCTATTTTTAGAGTTATAATCATGTGTTATTGTAAGGACCACAGTGTCAATCACTCAGCTAATGGGGAAAATTCAATGCCTAAATACCTGGGAGAACAAGAAGCTGACTGAAACAGGTGCATTTAGACACTTGGTTTTAAGTATAATTCTAGTCTCCCAATTTAAATAAATCATTTTAAGGAGAAACTATATTCTTTCCATTCCTTCTAGGAACCAAAAGTTTAAAACAAGGGTGCCACATAATGTACCTGGTCTTGTGCCCAGTGGTTTCAGTAGGAGCAGGATCAGATCTTATATATAAGCTCCAGTACCATTAACTTAATGCATCTGCTAATCTTATAGGTTAGCTTGTAGGAGCTATTGTATGAAGTAGCCCCCATTCATGAAAACTATTTACAGATTTTAGTAAAAGGAAAAGAGTAAACTTTAGCTCCTTCTTAAACAATAAGGTGTGCACACATGGCTAATTCTCCACACCTATAAAGAAGGCACAGACCAAAACAGGATAGCTGTTCATGGGAAGAAATGCAACAATTCATATGTCCCAGAGAAATGTACAAAAATAATTCCAACAAAACTGTACGGGTAACATCTCCAGTAATTAACAGCTTTAACTTGCACTTTAAATAGATGTGGACTATTGTAAAGTATTCAGCAAGTACTATGAGCACTTAGTCACAGGGTACACTGGCAAACAGAATTTCACCCAGAGGCCTCTACTAATAAACAAATCTGTTCTTCTTTGCCCACTTTCATTTTTAAGCTATATTCATACAAACTTTCAGGGCAACCAAATGATGATGAGCACTATGCTAACAAATTCTGGACAGCAAAATCTCAGAACAAATTATACGTATCACGCATCTCTTGCCTTTTTAGAAATAGAGAGCTGATGATCCTTAGAAAGCTCACAAGGACTAGCATGAGGTCCTTCTTAACAGGGCCCTTAACAGGAGAATCTCAGATTTTTCTTAAAAAGTAGAAATTTCTACCCCGGCTCCTGGCGAGTATAGCCTTGAAAACAAACCAATGTAAACCAGTTGCTTGGGATGAAAAGAACAAGCCACTGGTTTTCACTACTGTAGTAGAAGACTGGTAGGGGAATTCCTAAAGATACACACAGACATACACACTTAATGTCAGTTAAGTGCACCTCAAATTTCAGTTTCCTTACCCTCCCCAAACTCCTCAGGCTGGCCTTACGCATAGTGGTGTGATCATGCAGACAGGAATAAATTACATTTAGGGAAGTGGCGTTAGAATTGGAATTCTTCTCACGGCAGGACCTAAAATGCTAAGGCTGGCTCTCCTCATTAACTTTTTTCATCCCCCACTGAAGCTGGGACTGAGATGGTTGTTGCTCACTCAAGCAGCTGCCAAGCCAAAAGTTGTGCCTCGTTTTGCCATGGTTGCTGCAACAGGCACACCCCTCTTGTCTCTCCTGCCAGTGCAGAGTTTAAGTATTACATTTTCTCTGGTACATTCTCACAAAGTAAGTGTGTGTGCATGTGCAGTCTTAGCTAAGCAGGGTGTGGTCAGATCCTTTTCCAGCATGGATGACTGCCTTTGTGCCAGGATAAGAACATAGCTGCCTTTACTCCTCTGTCATTTTATGTCATTGACACAAAGTAACCGTGTGTGTGAGTACGTGTGTGCGCGTGTGGGTTTGTGTGTGTGGGTTTGTGTGGAGGGTGCCTCCACAGGGAATTAAATGAGCTAAACAAGGCTATCTGCCAAAGCTGTGTCATGGGAAGGCTATTGAGAACCCTGTGCTGCTGCTGTGCCAACCACATCAAATGCCATATATCATTTCTAATGCACACAGTCAAACTGGTCAGTTTACTCTGGTCAGAATACATTGAGGTGAAACTCAAGCATATGAACACTGGAAATGGCCAAAAAGGAACTAGTTTTAAATTTGAGTGCTGGACTCTTTTTGGTGTATTTTCCCATTTCTGTTATTTAGTCAGAAAAGCTAATAGGTAAATAGAAATATAACACTGTTATTAAAGTGATCGTTGCATAGGAAAGAGCCCATCTGAAAGCCATGTTGCCAACTCTCACAATTTTCTCAAAAGCCTAATGATATTTGGTGGTTTTTAAAGTTTCCATCCCTGGAGTCAGATGATAACATGAAAATCTCAGATTTCATTTTTTTGTAAACGTACGTTTCTCACTCTCATAGTTGCAGAGAAAAGCCTGAACCCTTGAGCTGAAAAGGCTCAAAAGCCAGACGGAAATTCAGAAGAACCCCAGACTTATTATGTTTTTAAATTTCATCATGGGGGGCGGGAGCCTGACTCATAATTTTTGAATGGTTGGGGCTGGCAACATTGCTGACATTACCTGAAGAAGCTCTAGGTCCAGTACAATACATATTTCATTTGAAGTATTGTTTTCTACCCTCTTGAATGGATAGATAAAATATCAAGGGCCATAATTTCAAAGGGGCCCCACCAAGACCCATACATTTGTGCCTTTAATGTGCAATTACCTGCAGCTGCAAATCACATTAAAATGTCTAATTGCAGTACCATAATTGGAGTGTGCAAAACTAGATGAGAATGATGGACATAACTTTATTCTTCAAGTTTGCTAAATATATTTTGAAGGTGAACAAACTTCCCCTAGACAGATAGATCCATCCTCATTCCTAAATGAATTGTGTAAATCAACCCCTTATTCAGGAAGGGAATTAAGCTAATCAACTAGTCCCACCTATTCACATACTTAAAATTAGGCAAGTGCTTAATTCCTTTCCTGAGTTGGGGTTGATTTACTCAATTCATTTAGGAATGAAGATGGGTCTGTCTGTCTCCTCTGTGTATTTGGAGGCTCACTATTCAAGAGTAAGCCACAGAAGATCACCTTCCGGTCACTTGAACAGATAATTTCTACTCCTACATTATGCAAATTCTAATGCAGCTTTCTGAGATCTATAGGCTCTTTAACTGACATGATTTTCATGTGTATAATCAAACAAATATCAAAGTAAAGCAGGTAACATTGATTGGATAAAACTGAGCAAAGGAAAAATTAGTCTGTATAGAGGCGGGGGAGGGGAATTCCTAATGGTGAGACTTATTAGCCAGTGGAATAGTTTCCCAAGGGAAGTGGTGGAAGTCCCACTGAGGAAACCACTGACAACAAGACAAAACAAACCTCTTAAGAACCAATACACTGTAGGGAGTGATTCTAGATGGGCAGTGGAATTAATGTGATGACCTCTTAGGTCATTTCCATATTCATTTTCTACGAGGCTATGTCAGGTAATGAATGTATAGACTCAGTGTAAAAAATAGCTAGCTTAGGAGGATTTTAAAAGTAAACAAGTGGAACACAGTTTGAAATAGTCATGTTTTCCTCTCAGAGCAGGCCAATGTAAATATTATTTCACATGTTATCAAGTAATTCTAAAACTAAACATACTCACCCTAACAATGGTTATAATCAAAATTTAACAATGTCCTTTTGAAAATGCTCAGTACATAAAACTTAAAGGTAGCCTAAAGTTATAGATGACTAGAAGTTTGGAGTTGGGTGCTTCTTGCTCATTGGGGCAAAGGAGCTGTTGTTTGGTTTTAATATTACATTCAATTTATTTTCTGCTCTCCCCTCAGTTTCAGAACAGTTTTCTCAATGTGTTACAAATGGTCATCGTTAGGTTTCAGAGTTAGAAAATGTCCCCAGTATAGGCAGTTCCAAGCAGCCACTATGTAAGCAAGTATAACTCCAGTTAAGTCCATAGCATTATAACCACTTACACCAGGGCTGAATTTGGCTTAATAACTTATGTGTAAGATGCTGCCCATCCAATAGCAGTCTCTATCCCTTATTCCCACTTAAGTATCTTTAACCACCGGGCTACTAACATATTCTTCCAGTTTCAGGATCTATTTCTAGAGTAACATTATTGGTTTCATGATATCTTTACCATTTTTGTTACACTGTGGTCATATTTATCTTGTTTTGTTTCAACAGGGGAAGAGAATTTGCTAATGAAGGAATCATCACTTGAAGGGATATTGAAAGGTATGAGCACCTCTTCTGACAAGCTGCATGCTCATTGACTTCAGTGCTGAGGGTGATCAACACCTTGCAGCACCAGACCCTACATTCCAAAGTAGGAGAGCACATGGCTCTAGTGTTGTGATTCTTCCCCTTTCTTCTACTTTTCCTTGTGTATTTGCTGGTTTCCCTCATTTCCCAGCTTTCGGAGTCATATCACTAGCTTTGTTTGTTTATAAAAATAAAAGTGTTTTTAGTTCTGTTGAGAAAACCTTGAAAATGCAAACTCTAATGGCTCAAAAACCAGAAGGTAAATAAGAACCCCAAATTATGGTTGTTGATTTTTTTAAGTCCATGGTTTTTAAACCAACTTCATGATTTTTTGAGCCCTGATACAATTTTTCAATGTGTGTGGTTGACCATACTGTGGTTCGTTCAGGTGAGTTAAAAGGCAGCAGTCTCTAGGGATGCAGAAAGATAGGTTTAATAGGAAGATTAAAATCTTGCCTTATTTCACAACATGTCAAAATACAAGGAGAGCAATCAACAACCTAGGCCTGTTGAATGGAGGTTATCTAAGGGCCACCTGCCTCGCTGATCAAGGCTACAAGCCTCTAAAGCATTGCTGAGTTTGCTGATTTTTGCACTTATTTGCCTTCCATGGGGTTTTACTCCACTGCAAGCTTAACATATGCACCTGCATAATTGAAAACAATCCAACCGTAAGTGCTACTCATGCAAAAAAAAGACACAAAACAAAACAAAAAAATGACAGAGAATTTCATAGGGCCGGCACTAGACCAGTAAAAATATCTGATGAACTTTGCCAGCTGTTGAAAACTGTCTGTGGGATCAGTTCCTTTGTTCTTCTCTAATAATAGTTTTAGTTTATGTTTCTTTTTTCCTTCTTTTTCTTTTACTTTTACTGTTTTCATTTTGCTTTGATGTTGAAAACAGCCACAGCTGCATTACAAAAATAATTGTTCCCACTTTCATATACAAGTTCATGCACTTGGAGGCAACCTTCTGAATACACACTTACACACACACAAACTTTGTGCATAATCTGATGGTGACCGTCTATGACCAAACACGAAAAATAGGACCTCTTTCTCTTAAAACAAAACAAAACATAAAAACAGAGTCCTCTGGCCCATTTATAGTGGGATCTTTTAATAACAACCAACAATAACCTCTTGACATTTATATAGTTAGTGCATTCCCCTCGAAGGCTTTCAATTCCCTGTACAAACATGAATTAATTATTGTATTTATTTATTCAAATTTTTATTTTGCTACCAGTGCTCTGGACACCCCTGACAATCTTCTAAAATTATACTAATAAATAAACAGACCCATGAATTACCTCAGATCAAATCAACCGGCAACAACATAAATATAACAGAAATTAATCAACCTTCCTGCACATACTCTACTATGTCCCACAGCCACCACTACCCAGCTCAACTCCTCACATGCAAAGGAGAAAGGGTAGACCTCCCAGTGTGTTCTGAAGCCTAACAAACTTGGGCAATTAAGACCATGGAAGCAGACAATATCTTCCGAAGGCCTGGAAACCCTAACAAAGAACACGCTCCCAGCTAGTCCTCATCCCTTGTTTAATTTAGCCTCACATCTATAGATGAGTGATATAGGTAAGTATTATTCCTATTGCTAAAAATGAGGAAAGTGAAGCACAGTGACAGGTTAAATGACTTGTTCAAGGTGACACAGGAAGCCTGTTGCAGAGCTGGGAATTGAATCCAGGTCTTCTAAGTCCCAGCTCTGCATTTAACCACATGACCTTCCTTCCCTTGGACATGAAAAACAAGGATATTTTTTAATGAAAAAACATTTTCTTCCTTTGTGTGTCTTTTCATAGGATGCCTAAAATGGAGCATTCCTGTTGATTTCGACTCGACTTCCTGAATAGCCCCCGTTATTATAATGTTGCTTAAAATAACAGAATAATTAGATCACGATTCCTAACCCCTGGAATATAGCTCAGCAAAATTAGCAGCAAACTGTACCATAGCAGGCCAGATTGTAGAACCCTTATTCTTGTTGGTCAGGATTTAACTAGGCAAGTAGTTCCACTGACTTGGTTGGGACCACTCAGGTAAGTAAGAGCTCCCCAGTGTATATATTTCACAGCCAAGCCCAGAGAATGGCGTAGGGGACTGGAGTCAAGACTCCTGAGTTCTATTCCTAGTGATATATTATTATTAAATATTAATATTACAGATTGAGACCTCTGGGCACCACAGATTAGGGTCCTGTTGTGATAGGCACTATACAAACATTATATGAAGACTGTTCCTATGCTCAAGTGTTTACATTCGAAGACCTGATCTTATAGTCTGCCACTGAGTCTACACTGCTGACTCGGGCTCAGGCGAAGGGACTGTTTAATTGCAGTCTAAACATTCAGGCTCTGGTTGAAGTCCAGGCTCTAGAACCCTGCAAGGTGAAAGGATCCCAAAGCTCAGATTGCAGACTGAGCCCAAATGTCTACGCTGCAATTAAACAGCCCCTTTGCCCGAGTCAGCTGGCCCAGGCCAGCCATGGGTTTTTAAGAGCTCTGACAAATCATTTCTGCTCTTTGAGCATCATTTTCCCCATTGAAAATGTATGATAATATTTCCCTACCTTGCAGGTACACTGCAAGGCTTAATTAATTAGGGCCGATTCTGCTCCTGTTACATTGAAATCAATTAGGCTGTTCACAAGAGTAAGGATTGAAACACTGAAACTCAAGGTAACGAAGATGCAAAAGATCAGAATTTGATTTCCTGGTTCCATTAGTGATATCATGCTCTCACTTCATGAAGAAACCAAATCACCCAATCTAAAAAGAAATAGATTTATTGCCTTGCCTATGGTAAAGTATCCTTCTTAAAAGTTACCCAGGTTGGCTCTGAGTTCAGTTTTAAATTAAAATCATTATTTTGTTATGCAGGCAGGTGTACCTTTCCTATAGGACAGAACTACTTTTTTTAACATTTTGAAAATCATAGTTTTTCAGTTATCTAGAAATCCCAACCAGCTCTACAACAATTAGAAAACTCTAAAAAAAATTGCATTAAAATCTACAGGGTTCCACCCACTCCTGATGTTTAAATCAAAAAACCTAATTTTAGACATTTTTTTCCCATTAGAAACCTGAATTTCAAGAAATTTCAAGCAGCTCTATTCTAAATGCTTCACTGAAATATTTTTAAAACCCCTTTGTCCCTAGGAATTAAACTGTCATCATTATAAAGCAGGAAGAATTGGTTAGTAGCAGTGGACAGATAGAAGAAGAAATTAAGAAAAATGCGGTAGCCTCAAAATATCCCAAACTCCTTTAAAGTGATAGACATTATTAGAGTTATACATTGTACTAGCAATATACAAACAAATAATTCCAGATATGTGGATCAAAGAAACACAGTCAATGAAGGCAACTGGAACACAATGTGAAAGAAGCAGGAATGTCTTATTTTAGGCCTGCAAGCAGTATGCATTCTTTTTTTTGTAATTATTGCCAGTTATCTTTAAAGACTTTGCCAGTAGAATGAAATGTTCTTCCTCCTGTTGAGTCTGCTTCCATCTGTACCTTCCCACCCCGATAGAAACATTTAGTAATGATTAGTGATGGCTATATCTACTGCAGGAAGCAGCTGGCCCACTGACTGGTCTTATCTGTCATAGAAATTCCAGGGTGTTCTGCAGCTTCAGATTATACGATAAACTCTATTTAAAAGCGGTTGTCAGGGCAATCAGTGGATACTGATCCCTGTCATGTGACAGAGATATTGAGCTTTGTCACCCTGGCATGGATCACGTGACTAGAGGAGGGGGAAAAATTCAAATTACTTGCCTGGGCACTTGTGTGTCAGACCCTTGCTATGGGGATGGATGCTTAGGGGTATAATTTAGCAATGGTTCAGTTGCCATGTAATGGAAGATGTGCTCACTAGTTGCTATACAAAGTGTTGCCAATCCTCAATATTTTTTTTGAGTGTTATGGGACTTCTGTTAGGGCTGGAGTCAGGCAAAAGGTGACCTGAAAAGCTCTAGCCCTCTTTAATATTTAAGCCCTGCCTAGGAATAGCCCCTTTCTGATTGGCTTCCTTCCCCACCTCCTGGGAAAGAGCAGCCAATCAGGGCGAGCAAGACCTTTTCACCCTCCCCTCAAGAACTGACATCATTCTCACAGTAGGGGGTAGGGGAAGAGGGAGCAAACAGAGGCAAGCAGCTCAGGGTAGGCCGTCTCCCTCCTTCCCCTTCTGTAGTTCCTCTGCTTCTCCCCTTCTTTCTCCCTCCCTGTACTACCTGGCAGGGGAAGGGAGAGAGGGAGGTGAAGAATTCCTCAAGCTGCCCTCTCAGCCTGGAATGGGGATAAGGAGCCCTCACTGCAGTTCCTCCCTCAAGCCTGGGAGAGAGGGGTGACAAACCCCAGGACCTGCAGGAGGAGCTGGGTTGAAGCTGGGGAGAGGGAGAACTGATTTGGGGTTTGGTGGACAGTGTTGATTTGCGGGACTTGGAAAGGTGGGAAGATGTGGGGTGAGATCTCCTGCCAAGATCCACCTTGCTCTGTACATTTGGGAGAATTGGCAACCCAGTAACTGCCACACACACACACACAAGGGGGAGGGTGCGTCAGGACGAGTGTATAAACCAAAAGGCGGACCAAAAATAACACAATATAATTTTTTTAGAAAAAGTTCTCATGATTTTTAAGACAATCTCATGAATGTTTGGGGTCTGACATGATTTTTGAACCTTCGGGATTGGCAATACTGTACTCGATACTGTATATAACACCCACAAATACAATGAACGTGAAATGGCCCTTCCCCCCCCACCCACAAACTAGATTAATAACATTCATTAATTTATAAATAATTACTTGAAAGAGAAGCCCGCCGCCAGAATAAAAACCCAGAAGATTTGGCACCTGAAACAAAGAGATGTGCTGTTATGCATTGTATGTGAGTCTAGCCAATAAAATAAGAAAGACCTGGTTTGCTACATTCTATTTTCTCTTCTTCACTTCCTTGGTAATGAAGGGTAGGGCCTATGGTCCTAACCGCAGGCATTTGAGGTGAGTTTAGAGCCACGCTGCTCCTCCCTCTCACGCAACAGCACAGTCCCCATCATTGCATTTGGGTCTGCTCCAGTGCTGACCAATTCTAGAAGACTTCATAGTTAAACATTATATGACACTTATTTCCCTCAAGTTGGCTGTGCTCTATCTCCAGGGCTAGATTTTAATGTTAAGTATTCCCTTCCTTTCTTATTGCCCCTGCCTAACCCTAACCCTTCCACCATTAATCCAGCTGTTCTGCCACTGTACTTCCCGAAAAAAAAGTATAGGCCCCCTTGACAATCTGAGAGGAAGAAATGTCTATTTCAGAGTGGATTTAAAACTCCATGATTGTGGGATAGGCCAAAAGCCAGAACCAATCAAATATCCACAAATATTAAAATTTAATAAAATGTAAATTAAGTGGAGGCCATAAAGATGCTTGTCTCCATAGCTAAAGTAAGCAGCCAATCTCTCATGTCCTTGGTCCCAGTCTCCAGCAAAATAGTCTCCTGCTGATAAGACATTGTCCCTCTTAGATTTCACCTGAGTACAGTCATGTAGCATTACCACTGTATGAGATATGTTTCCAAGACAATACATGGAGCTTAGCTTTTCAACTTCCATTAAGGAGATAGCATAAATTTGTGGTTGGGGGGGCGAGGGGGGAACAAACAAATAAAGAAAAACCCAGCAGCCAGGAAGGAACTGGATTATAATTTGGCCTGAGACATTGGCTAACATCACCAGGTGACCTTCTGCAAATCATTTGACTTCTTCCATCAGCCCAGCTGGAAACGAAAGCAAGACCTCACTGGAAACCAGACATTGCATGTAAACTGAGGTTTTCTAGATAAATAAATTAGAAAAGAAAGTTTTACGGCAGTCACACAGCCAATGTTCCGCACATTGAACAGACAATGGTAACATAAAACTTGTGTGAATCCTGTGTGGCAAAACTGCTGCACTACAGAGTCCTCTACTGAAGTTACAAATGAGCCAAACAGTTCCTCATCCTAGGACACTGAAATCACAGTGTGCCAAATTCTGATATCCTTGCTCATTTTTGGCAGGACATTATTCCACCTGCAATCCCATCAATTTCAGTGGGACTATTCCGAGAGCAAAGGACAACTCAGTGGCAGTGAGTCTGGCAGAATCTGCCCCCTCTATGCCACCAACAAGCACAAAACCATAGTGAGGGCTCAGTTGTGCACACTGGGGAGCATTTATTCATGTGAGTAATCCCATTCATTTCAATGGGATTATTCACATGAGGATCAACAGGATTAAAACCCATAGAGATGACCCCTAAACCATTACATTTAGAGTGTGAGCCTGCTCCTACTGAACTCAAAGGAGTTATGCCATTGACTTCAGTGGGAGCAGAATCAGGGTCTCTATACGGTCAGCTTTTGTTTTAAATGTTCAAAAATCTAAGGTGCCCTCTTCCTGGGCTCAATCTTGCAAGATATTGAGTGAGCTCAACTGCATTTGAAGTCAGCAGATATTGGGGGCTCGCTGCACCTTACAAACTCAGGCCCTCTCTAAGATACTGGCTTTGTTAATTAAAAGGCCACATTGCTGTGAAGCTAGTCGCATGCATTATGCCAATGTGTAAAATTAATATTTCAAACATTTTCCAGTTTTTAAATGTTGCATCAGGTAACACAGGAGCAATAAGAGCTCTTGTTTTCTCCGGAATTACGGCAGATACTCAAGATAACACATTCCACACCCGGGGCTCTAGGAAAGAGATTGTACAAATTTACACAGTCCTGGGTAGGAGGCAGTGCAGAACGATACTGACCCTAGAGGAGCAATGGAAGAACTTGTGCTTGAGGCGATACAGTCCATCTTGAGGTTACTTGGTGCAACACACACTGAACATTTTGCAATATCCAGTGAAATGATGCAGATTGCTCCCCCTGGTGGGTTGATGCTATAACCCTGCCCTGCCTTCAGGTACCTCCTTACCTTCCACTTGTTTGCTGGAGGGAAAAAAATGAAATCAATGCTTGCCTAAAGAAACTGTTGTGAGTGGTCCTGGCACAGATGGCACAAGGAACAGTGGGAGAAGAGAAAGGTTTCTTGCACGTGCCCTGCCCTTTCCCTAAGGACCCACACAATGGTTCATCACACCGTAACCCTCTGAGCATATCTGAGTGAGTTAAACTCCAAGACTGCTTGGCTAGCTGTTGTTTTTTTAGTCCTCACTATGTGAAAATAGCAATATTGTACATAAAAAGCCTGTTGGGAGAAACGTGTTTTTCCTCCATCAGCGAGCAGATGGCACGCAGATTTTGTGCATCATTTATAAATTATTTCAAAGTCTATTTGTCTATTCCAAAGAGATTACTGGAATCTACATCTGCATTTTAATGTAATTGTTTCCATGTCACATGAATGACGCATGGGAGGGTTACAAAAAAATGAAGAACACCATAGTTGGCTGACAGCTGCAAGAATTTGGGGAAACCCACCTAACAAATCCCTCCTCACACCTTGTTTTATTTATTTATTTATTTTTGACACTACGACATTAGAAGAAAGTCTACTAGCCTACGTGGGGAGCTAGAATTCAGTTTTACTGAAAAATTTGCAATAACAATAAATGAAATAGCAAAAGCTGCATCTGTTATAATAAAGCAAAACTGAACTGCAAGTAAGAGTGCTTCATACTTATTTCTTTTCTCAAAAAGGGCCAAAGCACACCTTCTGTGGGATGCCAAAACTGGGAAGAATTTCCTAAATTATCCTGGTCAGGATAAACTGACCCTCTATTCACTATGAAATATGTTTCCTTGCCAAGTAACATACCAGGAATCAGGATGATGGATTGAGAAATAACACTTCCTCTAGGAGGATAAAATTCACCTTTCTGTAGAGTCCAAGGCCCTCTGCAACACCTAAGCTTGACATTGGGCCTTCAGATGAATGGGAATGGGTGGAGCAGTGCAGAGGCAGGAAACATTAATGGAGGAGATCTTCTGCACTGGTCCTGAATAAGCATGTGTGGAGATCCTGGTTTGCAAGAGGGATAGGGGTGGGACTATTGACTCCATGATTATAGGGATGGATAGATTTGGGGACCAGGGTTAGCAGCCCTTTGGAAGAAGTGACTTTTAAGGAGAGCCTTGAAGGAGGAAAGGTGTGGATAAAATCTGCTTAGAGGATAAGAGACTGCACAAGTATCCTCTGAACCATCCCACTGTATGCACAGAGTTTTACTATCTCCAATCTTTCCCACCATGGATTAGGTAGTGTTCAGCTCAGTCCCATGGATGTCCCATCTAGGGAGATCTCAAGATCTACATGGCTCTGGACACACAGAGTTTCTGCTGCTTCCCAGCTCCCTCAACCCCATGCTTACATGGCTGCACGGCTCCTATATAAATCTAATTTAAAGCTAGGCTGGACAACATGTAAATAAATCTATATTTATTGCAACATTAATATGCAGTCACAAGCAGTCAAAACCTAGGAAATTCCCAAAGTTAGGTGGCCTCCACCCATCCAGAAATGCCAGCTTGAATTTTATTATTTTTCCAAATATGCAGTATAATGGAAAAGTCCATGTCTTAAAGGCTTATTCACAGTGAAGCTTCAGTGTTCAACCTTAACTTTGGGAACAACCTGATTTTTGAGTGAGTTCTCACAGCTATTTTTATGGAATTTCCTTGTTTTAAGCTAAAAATAAAAAATAACATGGTTGAGAAGGACTAAGATAGAAAATAATAAAGAGAACAACTCTGAGCTATTCATCTTGCAGAGACAAGATAGATTCCTTGATCAAAAGACTTCCTTACTGGTCCTGCCACCATTAAGTCTGCGGGGATCCCTATTATTACTAATAAAAATAAATGTATGTAGTGCCATATATTTCACAAACACTGACTTAGATGGGAAGCTCTTTGGGACAGTAAATGTCTTTCTGTTTTATGTGTACCCAGTGCTTAGGATAATGAGGCCCAGATCACGAATTGGGACCATTAAGCATTACTACAATACAAATTGCTAAGTAATAAATTCCATTCAGCGTCTTGGTGATTGCCTACGCCACTGGATTTGTGCTACGATAAGGCACAGAACCAGATCATCCTCCCATTGCTCCATGTCTTTCACCCAGTTTTGCAGGGAATAACAGTGAAGTGCTATGAACTCGATTAAAGGGACAGATAGATTTGGGACCAGTGTTAACAGCCCTTTGGTAGAAGTGACACATAACTGTGGGACCGTCCCAAACTTTGAAATGTCCTGATACTTTCCAAATGCTATTGGCATCTGTTGTCCTAATTTGAGGAAATATTTACTGATTTTAAGCATTCAGAACTTTAAAACTACTGAATGAGTTTATTTAAAATTTGGCTTGACTCATAGCCCTCAGTGGGACGTACATAAGCCAGGGTTTAAGTACAAATTCTATGACTGTAGCAGCTGTGAAGAGTGTATTGTTTCACACTTACATAGCTCAAAAAAATATATTTGTAATCAAATTTTCCACAAATATTCACCTTCAGAAAGATACCAGGCATAGACATTTTCAAATGAAAAGGAATGAATTTGCTAATGACAAAGATGGTGGGTGCTGTTTATGAACCTAGACAGACAGAAAGCACGCTCTGGACAGATGAAAAAAAAGTGGTTTATATAATAAAACGTAGAACATAAGGTTAATATAATCATGAGCATCATAATGTACTGTAGGGAACAATCCTACATTTGCTGTGGAATAAATTGGTTGACTTAATAGTTCTTTTTCATTTCCAGCTTCTACGGACTTTCCCTTCAACTCTGCTGCTAGGAGCCTGTCTTTTTGAAGAAGGTCCTCAGTGCTATATCTCTAGTTGCATTACATTACTCTAGCTGGTAACAGTTGTGTGCATTTAGGCCCTGAATTTCTATTTTTGGGACATCACAAAATGGCGCACCCAAGTGCCCAAAAGTATGAAGTCAACAGTTCATCACTCTCATGTTATTTTTCTTTTACTATTGAATATTAGTAAACACTGATAGTAAAAAACCTTGAGATCCATAGCCCATAGATTCATAGATTCATAGATTCTAGGACTGGAAGGGACCTCGAGAGGTCATCGAGTCCAGTCCCCTGCCCGCATGGCAGGACTAAATACTGTCTAGACTATCCCTGATAGACATTTATCTAACCTACTCTTAAATATCTCCAGAGATGGAGATTCCACAACCTCCCTAGGCAATTTATTCCAGTGTTTAACCACCCTGACAGTTAGGAACTTTTTCCTAATGTCCAACCTAGACCTCCCTTGCTGCAGTTTAAGCCCATTGCTTCTTGTTCTATCCTTAGAGGCTAAGGTGAACAAGTTTTCTCCCTCCTCCTTATGACACCCTTTTAGATACCTGAAAACTGCTATCATGTCCCCTCTCAGTCTTCTCTTTTCCAAACTAAACAAACCCAGTTCTTTCAGTCTTCCTTCATAGGTCATGTTCTCAAGACCTTTAATCATTCTTGTTGCTCTTCTCTGGACCCTTTCCAATTTCTCCACATCTTTCTTGAAATGCGGTGCCCAAAACTGGACACAATACTCCAGCTGAGGCTTAACCAGAGCAGAGTAGAGCGGAAGAATGACTTCTCGTGTCTTGCTCACAACACACCTGTTAATACATCCCAGAATCATGTTTGCTTTTTTTGCAACAGCATCACACTGTTGACTCATATTTAGCTTGTGGTCCACTATAACCCCTAGATCCCTTTCTGCCGTACTCCTTCCTAGACAGTCTCTTCCCATTCTGTATGTGTGAAACTGATTTTTTCTTCCTAAGTGGAGCACTTTGCATTTGTCTTTGTTAAACTTCATCCTGTTTAACTCAGACCATTTCTCCAATTTGTCCAGATCATTTTGAATTATGACCCATAATCAGTCTGTTCCAGGATGGGGCAGGAGGGAGCAACAAAGTCAATTTGTATGGCCATTAATGCTGCGATTAAAATGACAGTTCTCCACCTGGTGGTGTAATGCACTTAGACAAAGTTCAAATGAAATTTGACCCTCTTGAGAATCTGTAATGAATGGAGAAAGCATAGAGTTGGATGGGCTTTTTCTTTAATGGTATGCATTTTCCAGGTGCTTGTATTGATATATTTAAAAAAATCACATTAGAACTGTGTAAAATTTCTAGGGTTTTAAAATTTTAATGGTTTTAAATCAAAAAGTTTGAGTTTTAATGGAAAATTTGACAAAATGTGCACCATTTTTTCTCCACTATTTTTCAGCCAACTTTATAGCTCTGTCTATACTTATGCACGTACCCAAGTAGTGAAGCATGTAATTCTCCTGTGTACTTTCCATACCCATGCCTGACCGTCCACATTGTGCTGGACACGGGTCTAACACTGTATACACGCGCATACCTGCATCCACATAGTGCTATTGTTACATAACATTAGCACTGCCACTTAGGGAGGTATCTTGGGTTCTCTGCATCATAGAGAGACACTCTAAGATCTGCTCTCCTGTGTTTTGTTGGTACTGTCACCTGCCTTTACACATTTGCCAATGGCAATTTCTGATTATGTCACATCTCACTGTTATTCCTGCAAAACTGGGTGGAAGACATGAAGTAACGGGATGATGATCCAGTTCTGCTCCTGCTCCTTATTGAGGGACAAATGGTTAGGCAATGGAGTAAGCAATCGCCGAGATGCTGAATGGAATTTGTGTAGCATTGGGTGATATGTCAATGGCAGCTGACCTTGAGGTTTCAATGGCATGTCTTTCAGGTCACACTGTACAGATACGGTGAATGTCAGTATGCATCTGATGCAGGAGCACCAGCACCGTCTGGTGGGATCATATAGTTTTGGAAACCTGGGATAACTAGCAGGTGGCTTCAGAACGTCTGAATGGGGAAACAGACTTTAATGGAAGTGTGTGAAGATCTTGCACCAACCCTCCAGCACCTGAACACTTGCTTCATGGAAGCTATATGAATGTAGAATCAGGTGGCTATTGCCCTGTGGAATCTGACAAGCTATAGATTCAGTGCAAACCATTTTGGGGTTGGAACGTCCATGGTTGGGGGTTGGGGTTTTGCATGTCTGTGCAGCAGTTAACATTGTTGTTTACCCACAATGGTTGCCATAAGAAAAGTTCTAGCAATAATAGCTGGGTTTCCAAGGATAGGCTTTCCAAACTGTGCAGGAGCCAGCAATGGCACCTATACCCCAGTACTTTGCCCACCACATGGGTCAAGTGAGTATGTGAATGGAAAATGTTACTATTTGATCGTCCTGCAAGATTTAGTGGACCACAGAGGCTGATTCCTGAATACAAATGTGGAAAACTCGGGAAAGAGCATGACACCAGGATGTTGAGAAGATCAGGATTGTACTTGAAGGGGGAAGAAGGGATTTTATTTTTCAGAAATAATATGGTTCTGTATGGCATGTCTGTGCTAACTGTTATACACACTCCAAACTTGGCTCCTAAAAGAGTACCCCAACAGCAATAACCCTGGAGAAAAGGAATTCAGCTACAAGTAAAGTACCTGCAGAATGGTCATGGAGTGGACATTTGATAGGCTGAAAGTTCATTGGGGAAGCCAGTGCACCCAGCTGGATGTCAATGTGGCAAATCCTGTCTGTATAATTGTTGCCTGCTGCTGGGTAAAGGGAATTGGTTCCATCCCAAGTGGACTCAGGGTAACTCTGGTTCACAAACTCTGTACAGGCAGCTGGATCCCAACTACAGGTAAACTGGCCCTGGTTCCCAATGGGCAAGGGAAATCAGAGATGCCATACGGGCACACATCTTGGCACAACAGGGACACAAGATGTAAAGCTGCTGGAAAAATACGAGGGAACATTGGTACATATTTATGGGGCTATATCGCTTTGCGAGGGGGTTTTTTGCCTGTAGCCGAAGGTCATTAGCCATTCGTTCATGTGACATGGCACACATTGAAGACAATGATAGCAGAGCACCTCCACTGGGTTAGCGTGTTGGGGTTGGATTTGTGCCATGTAGCGTGGCAGCCGAGTTATATGGTCATTGTGCCATGTTTTTGGCTTTACTATACACACTTCGTTAGCTCTCTTATTGGGAGCTTTTTTAACAAGTTTATGACGGTTTGCTGCTTTGGTTGGAGAGTATTGCATCCATTGTGTTTTCTGACCTATTCTTGTCAGCAGTGGTAAGTACAATTAATGGCTGTTAGAGAGCACTGCTCCCTGGCATGGTTGAAACTGCTTAAAGTTTGTTTGTTTTTGCGTGGGAGGAGTATACTGGCAGATGCTGTTATTGCCATGTTCCCTCTTTCTTTATTATTGGGTTTAGATTTTCAACATGTGTAATAAAGCCCGTAAGATATTGATTGACCCCTTTTTGTTTGTTTTAAACATCTGCTGCATAGAAAATTAGCAGTGCTTTTTAAAGCACATAATGCCATACATTGCACCATACAACTTAACGGATTTCTGAATCTTGTGGAGAAGGGGAGACTCAAAAATATTTGCACTATAGTGGCACCAGATTTTTTACGCATTATGTGAGGTGGGAAGCTTGTGGCCATGGGTGGAGGGTGGACTCCCCTCCTTCGGGGAGGCTAGCCCCCGACCCCACCTCTTCCGCAAGAGGCCCTGCCTCCTATGGCCAGAGCCATGAGCCTCCCACCCAACGGCCGAAGAAGCCCTGGGCTGGCCAGAAGCCCGAACCCCCGCCCCCCGCTGCCGGAGTAGCCCTGGGCCTCCCCCATCTGCGCTGGTTGCCCAAACCGACCCCAGCTGTGTGGGCATGCTGGCCGGCCGGCCGGCCAACCCGAGCATGCAGC
The DNA here is from genome assembly GCF_028017835.1 of Emys orbicularis. Classification (NCBI taxonomy): domain Eukaryota; kingdom Metazoa; phylum Chordata; order Testudines; family Emydidae; genus Emys; species Emys orbicularis. The sequence continues at coordinate 24,978,857 of NC_088685.1, read as the reverse complement.
CCCAGCCGCCCGAGCCACCCCAGCCCCGGTCTGGCCCGAGCAACCCCGTCTGGAGAATGAGAAATATGGCATGCCTCTCCTCCTGAGACCCCCAGCTGCTCAGCAGAAGAACATTGAGCTTTTTATATGTGCCATGCAGGTTCTCAGGCAGCTGAGGAGGCAGTATCTGATACTCAGCTTGCCGGGTTCATCAATCATCTCCCTGGGCTCCAGAGAGCAACACATAGTTAAAGCAAATTTATTAAAAGTTATTATTATTTTATTATTATTAAAAGCAGAAGGTTTAATGGGAGGATTCTTACATCAGAACTATAACATATGTGTACCAAAGTCACTGTTAACAACTGAGAACATTGCTCACAGCTTAGCATATTTGCACCCATCTCCTTCCCCTCCTCATCAGAAGGGGTGAACGACAGGGGACACTGACTCTTGGTAAGAACCAGGGACTTCTCCAGCAAGGGGGTTAGGGGGTTATCCATGGTGGTGTTCTGGGTCTCCCGCCAGCTCATCATTCTCCTTCTGGTCTGTTAGGGGTGGGTCACTGCAACAGAATCCTCCAGTTTGGTAGCACCCTGAGCAGCAGTCAGAGGAGGTGGGCGGGCTCTGGGGCCTTAGCAGCAGGTGGATAGGATACCACACTCTTTCAGCCACCAGTTCGATGAACCTCTCCATTAAGGGATGCTTCTGTTCCCTATGGCGCATCTCCATGTCCATGAACCAGTTCATAAGTGTCTCCTTCTGCTGAAGAGCCCGCTCCTTCCTTGCCTGATGGAATTCAAATTGCTCTGAGTTTCTCCTGTACATCCCTATGAGCAGCTTTTCCAGAGTCCTTCTCCATCTACTTCTGTGGTCTTAGGGGTGCTGCGCCTGCCCTCTTGGCAGCATAGTTTTACTCTCAGGAGCTGTAGATCCTGCCAATTCAAAGGGAAGGAAAGCATTATATTTTTGGCCTTTGGGACAAACCTGGAAATACTCCCACGTAACATAACTTTGCTGTAGAAGGCCACGATATTGATACATTTCAGCATTCCAAGAATTTAACTGTCTCACTATCCTTTCATCTAAGACAACTTTTACAGCCCATGAGGAAGGAACAGCAGTTAATAATGGTAAGAAAACTCCTTTTAACAATTTAAAATGTTCATACTGTCTCAACAAGAGGTGGGGTAATTCCTTCCCCGGCTATTTTACTAGTTTACAATTTCTTCTCTCAAGGCTGGCCAACATGTGGAGAACATAGCAGTTTTCAAAGTTCCAGCATGGAAAAGAGAAGTGGCTTTCCAGACTATGGAGGAGACCCAGCAATCTACGCTAGAGAGATGTTTCTGCTAATGGTCACCTCTCTACATTTTGCTGAATGGAGGGGTTCAGTCAGCTGAAAAAAGGTGGACCAAGCAGATTTGCATTGCTGGTGACCCTGAAGAACCACCTGGAGATTTTGCTGCAACAGAAATTTGCTGGAATATGCTTATAGGATTGGGAGGCACTTTTACTGACAATTGACAACATTCTCAGCTAGCATATGGAGATTTCATGCAAACGGATATCTGAACCAGTACAACAACTACCTTGATTGTAAAATGTTTACATTCTTATTTTTACACATATTCAAAGGGCTAGCCATGGCATTGCAATGTGTCTTGAGCCAGGACAGTGCATTGTTGTGCTGCCCATTGAGCAGACCAGAAGACAGATAATGGCCAAATCATATCATCATCTAGGAGGATGTACTTAGCGGGATCCCACACGGGTGTATCCTTCAGTATGCAATATTTTCATAGTGGAAAATGAATAGTGGAATGGAGAGTATGCTTCTAGAATTTGTGGATGACACCATGTTGGGGAAGGGGGTTACAAGCACTTTGAAGGACAGGATTAGAATTCAAAATGACCTTGATAAATTGGAGAATGGGTTTGAAATCAACAAGACAAAATTCAATAAAGACAAGATCAAAGAACATTTAGGAAGAAAAAAATCAAACCCACAAATACAAAATGGGAAATAAATGGCTAGGAAGTAGTACTGCAGAAAAGAATCCTGGTGCAGGGGAGGGAGTGTACAGTGGATCAAAAGTAGACTATAAACCAATAGTGTGATGCAGCTGCAAAAAGACTAATATTATTCTGGGGTATATAAACAAGAGCCTCATATGTAAGACACGGGAGGTAACTTGTCCCACACTACTCGACACTGGTGTGGCTCCCGTGCTGGTGGCCGTACAAACTCTGGCAGACTTGATAGCTGCCCCCTGCTGAATCCTAGAGCATTGTGTGCAGTTTTGGGGGCCACACTTTAGGAAAGAGGTGAACAAATGGGAGTCCAGAGGAGAGCTACAAAAGCGATGATAGGTTTATAAAAGCCTGAGCTAGGAGGGGGAAAAAACTAGGCATGTTTCGTTTTGAGAAAAGAAGACTGAAAGGGGACTTGATAATAGTTTTCAAAGATGTTCAGGGCTGTTCTAAAGAAAACAATGATCAATTGTTCTCCATGTCCTCTGAAGGCAAGACACAAAGTAATTGGCTTAATCAGCTGAAAGGGAAATTTAAGTTAGATATTGGGGAAAATTTCTAACTATGAGGAGAGTTAAGCATTGGAATAAGTTACCAAGAGACGTTGTTCTTAAAAATTTCCAAACACCTGTCAGGGATGGTCTAGGTTTCCTTGGTCCTGCCTCAGTGCACGGGGATGGACTAGATGACCTCTTGAGGACCCTTCCAGCCCTACAACTCTATGATTCTATGATCGACTGTCACAGGGTAGCTGGGCTCTGAGGATAGACTAAGCCCAGCTCCACTGGACCGGAGCAGATGAGCCCAAATCCAGCTAATTAAACAGGGCAAGGCTACTCCTGGACCTATAAAAGCTGCTAGAGGGCAGCTTGAGGAAGGACTGAGAAAGGCTGTGCCCTGGGGAGAAAAGGCCCACGCTGGAGTGGAGTTAGCTGCTGAGCTGGGTCCCTGCAGTAAGGAGCCAGGGACCCAGAGAAGCAGTCCTGGGGCTGTTGCTCCAAGAAAGGAGCAAAGCTGACTGAGACTAGGAAGCTGCCAGGAGATAAAGTGCTAGAGACCCCAGGGAAGGGTGGTCCTGAAGCCTGGGGCCCAGGATTGAGTTAAAAGACTTTCTGTTTGTTTGCTAACCTCTGTTAAAGAAATAGACCTCTGTGCAAAAGACTGGGTGTGGCAGCGCATGCTTTGGAGCTGGGGAAAAACATGACTGTTTGACATCAACTATACCTTTCAAAAGAGTATTCCAGTCTGATCCTTGAGCCATTACTCAGGCAAAGCTCTCATTGAGGTTACTACCTGAGTAAGGACGGATGACGCAATCCTTTTCTTTGTAGAAAGGTTAAAGTTCTACAATTAATATTGCCAAAATGGACAGCATCCTTTATAGACTCTTCTCACTAACATTTACAAATGCTGTTAAACTGTTTCTCTCTGGGCTCAAATGAAAAGCAAATGATCTCTATTAAGTGCATTTATTGGTTTTGACTGTTAAACAGTTAGAGTACACTAGCATAACTACCCTAAACATCATGTGCTGTGATGATTTATTATTTAATACCCACATTTATTGGAAGTCACAAGTTCTATTTTTCAACTATACAATCTTTTTTCTCCTAATAAAATAATTTATACTGTCTGGAATAAAAAAAAAACCTGTCAAAATGTTTTATTCAGTGTTGTTGTAGCTGTATTGGTCCCAGGATATTAGAGAGACAGGTTGGGTGAGGTAATATATTTTATTGAACCAACTTCTGCTGGTGAGAGCTCTGTGTAAGTTCAAGAAAGCTTGTCTCTCTCACCAACAGAAGTTGGTCCAATAAAAGATATTACCTCATCCACCTTGTCTCTCTAAAATGTTTTATATGCAGGTAGCTTAATGTTTCCTTTCCTTCCATTATTACCAGGAGTAATGATGCTTTACAAGGCCTATTATATCTAATATATTTAAGGACAAGTATCCTCAAGTCAATTCTAGGGCATCTTCTATATTGCATAGTCTTTTCAGTTTCCCTGAAACATGTTTGAATACATACAACTTAAAGAGGGTGGAGGGTTTTGTGAAACATTGGTCCATTTTCTACGGGGAGAGGGGGCTATATAGTCTGGATGGTCTCCACCTCAGTAGAAGGAGAATCAATCTTCTCATGGACAGGCTGGCTAGTATAGTCAGCAGGGTTTTAAACTAACAACAAAAGGAGAGGGTAAATAAAGGGAAGTGGTGGGCACTCAGCACAAAATCGAGATGTTGAGAACAAAATTAATCAAGGAACTAAAGGACATAAAGAGAACAAATTCTTTAATTGCCTATACACCAATGCTAGGAGCCTGGATAACAAAGAAGAGGAATTGGAATTGCATATTTATGAGCATAAATTTGATCTAATAGGTAAACACTGAAACCTGAAACCTGGTGGGATGATTCCCATGATTGAAATGGTTATAACCTATTTAGGAAGGGGAAGAAGAGTAGCACTCTATGTTAAAAATGGCAGTATCTGTTTCCGAGTCACTGATAAGTCGGAAGGAAATGATATTGAGTGCTTATGGATCAATATCCTAACAGATGAAGCACAAGATGGGGTATTAGTTGGTGTCTTCTCAGGCACCAAATCACACTGGTGAACAGAATGACGGACTCCTTATACACCTACCTGTATATGTAGGAGGGAAAGTTGTGTAATCATGGGGACGTTGGAGTGACATATGCTGGAGGTCTCATGCTGCCAGTATTAAAACGTCCTTGGAATTTCTAAACATTATAGATGAAAATTCCCTAATTAAAAATGTTCCGTCCAACACGGGAGAATTCTATATTAGACCTCATTTTGACAAACAGAGAGGAACTGATCACAGAACTGAAAGTTAGTGGTAGCTTAGGCACAACTGATCATGATTTGATCACATTTATAATATGCAAACAGAATAAACTGCAGACCATGATATATATACTTGATGCTTTAAAAAGACCAATTTCCTAAAGCTGAAAACAATTATGATCCAAGTAATCTGGGAGGAAGAATTTAATCAGAAAAACGTGAATGATAGTTGGGAATTGTGTAAAAACAAATTACAAGATGCCCAAAAAACCACAATTCCACAATCGAGGAAGAAGGCCATATTGGTTAAAAAGCAACCTGGTTTACAGGGGAAGTGAAGGCGGATATAAACATTTTTTTAAAAATATATAACAAATGGAAGAAAGGGGAAGTTGATAGTAATGAATATAAATCAGAAGCTAGGAATTGTAGAAAATGATAAGGGAAGTAAAGGGACACTAGTAGAAATCTAAGGACAATAAGAAGGAATTTAAATTTATTATAAACAAAAATAATCCTAACAATAGTATTGGTCCACTACTAGATAGAAGTGGTAGAATTATCAATAATAACGCAAAAAAGTTCAATAAATATTTCTATTCTGAAAAACAAAAAATATGTGGTAGTCATATCACAGGATAGCATTCTTTCCACTCCACTAGTACCTCAGGAGGATGTTAAAGAACAGCTACTAATGTCAAACATTTTCAAATCAGCAGATCTGGATAACTTGCACCTAAGAGTTTTAAAAGAGCTGGATGAGGTGCTCGCTGGACTGTTAATGTTGATTTTCAATAAGTCTTGGAACAGTAGGGAAATTCCCAAAGACTGGAAGAAAGATAATGTTGCACCAATATTTTAAAAGGGTAAACTGGATGACCAGAGTAATTAGGCCTGTGAGTCTGACATCAATACCAAGCAAGATAATGGAACGGCCTTGAATAATAAAAAATTAAAGAAGAGTTATATAATTAATGGCAAACCACATGGGTTTATGGAAAACAGATTCTGTCTAACTACATTGATTTTTTTTATGAGATTGCAAGTTTGGTTGATAAAGGTAATAGTGTGGCAATATATTTAGACTTCTGTAAAGCATTTGACTTGATACTACATGACATTTTGATTAAAAAACTAGAAAGATTACAAAAGTAACATAGCACACATTAAATGGATTAAAAGCTGGCTAACTGATAGATCTCAAAATGTAATTGTAAATGGGGAATCATCATCAAACAGGTGTGTTTCTAGTGGAGTTTCACAGAGTTCTTGTTTCTACACTATTTAACATTTTTATTAATGACCTGTAAGAAAACAAAATCATCACTGATAAAGTTTACAGATGACACAACAATTGAGAGAGTGGCAAATAACACTGGTCTACAATTTTTGAGAAGTCGTCTGCTTCAGAGATAAAATGTGCTATTTATTATGTATTTTGATGTGCTGAATTCAAATATGACAATTAAAACAACTGATTGGCTACTGTTTCTAAGATATTTAAGTTTTTACATTTTATGTCTATGTATATTGTGTAGATAGTAGAGTTTTAATCATAAATTGTAAACCTAGGTCTTTTCATGGGTTTATGGTTGCTTTACATGATAATATTTCACCTGTCCTGTTTATGTAACACTTTAAAAATCAGCAAAAGGGTTATATAAATAAAATTTATTATGAAACAAAAGGCAAAAAACTATTCTGTACATAGTTTAGTCCTATTCAGTGTCTACTCGGCGCTTCTTGGCTTGTCTCTTGTATTCATTAAATGGAGCATCTCTTGTCACTGTCCAGCAATAGTCTGCAAGCATTGATGGGCTCCATTTGCCCTGATAGCGTTTCTCCATTGTTACAATGTCCTGGTGAAATCGCTCGCCGTGCTCGTCGCTCACTGCTCCGCAGTTCGGTGGAAAAAAATCTAGATGAGAGTGCAAAAAATGTATCTTTAGTGACATGTTGCAACCAAGGCTTTTGTATGCCTTGAGGAGGTTTTCCACCAACAACCTGTAGTTGTCTGCCTTGTTGTTTCTGAGAAAATTTATTGCCACTAACTGGAAGGCTTTCCATGCCGTCTTTTCCTTGCCACGCAGTGCATGGTCAAATGCATCATCTCGAAGAAGTTCACGAATCTGAGGACCAACAAAGACACCTTCCTTTATCTTAGCTTCACTTAACCTTGGAAATTTTCCACGGAGGTACTTGAAAGCTGCTTGTGTTTTGTCAATGGCCTTGACAAAGTTCTTCATCAGACCCAGCTTGATGTGTAAGGGTGGTAACAAAATCTTCCTTGATTCAACAAGTGGTGGACGCTGAACACTTTTCCTCCCAGGCTCCAATGACTGTCGGAGTGGCCAATCTTTCTTGATGTAGTGGGAATCTCTTGTACGACTATCCCATTCGCAGAGAAAACAGCAGTACTTTGTGTATCCAGTCTGCAGACCAAGCAAGAGAGCAACAACCTTCAAATCGCCACAAAGCTGCCACTGATGTTGGTCATAGTTTATGCACCTCAAAAGTTGTTTCAGGTTGTCATAGGTTTCCTTCATATGGACTGCATGACCAACTGTAATTGATGGCAAAACATTGCCATTATGCAGTAAAACAACTTTAAGACTCGTCTTCGATGAATCAATGAACAGTCTCCACTCATCTGGATCGTGAACGATGTTGAGGGCTGCCATCACACCATCGATGTTGTTGAAGGCTACAAGATCACCTTCCATGAAGAAGAATGGGACAAGATCCTTTTGACGGTCACGGAACATGGAAACCCTAACATCACCTGCCAGGAGATTCCACTGCTGTAGTCTGGAGCCCAACAGCTCTGCCTTACTTTTGGGTAGTTCCAAATCCCTGACAAGGTCATTCAGTTCACCTTGTGTTATGAGGTGTGGTTCAGAGGAGGAGGATGGGAGAAAATGTGGGTCCTGTGACATTGATGGTTCAGGACCAGAAGTTTCATCCTCTTCCTCTTCCTCGTCTGACTCAAGTGAGAATGATTCTGGTGCATCAGGAACCGGCAGTCCTTCTCCGTGGGGTACTGGGCGTATAGCTGATGGAATGTTTGGATAATGCACAGTCCACTTTTTCTTCTTTGACACACCTTTCCCAACTGGAGGCACCATGCAGAAGTAACAATTGCTGGTATGATCTGTTGGCTCTCTCCAAATCATTGGCACTGCAAAAGGCATAGATTTCCTTTTCCTGTTCAACCACTGGCGAAGATTTGTTGCACAAGTGTTGCAGCATATGTGTGGGGCCCACCTCTTGTCCTGATCTCCAATTTTGCAGCCAAAAGAAAGGTGAGAGGCTTTCTTAACCATAGTGGTTATACTGCGCTTTTGTGATGCAAAAGTCACTTCACCACAAACATAGCAGAAGTTATCTGCACTGTTCACACAAGTACGAGGCATCTCTGCTCACTTTGGCTAAACAGAAATGTGTCCCTTTGCAAAATCAAACACTGACAAATAAGAGAGCACGACACTGTATGATTTCTAGAGCTGATATAGGGCAATTTGTTCAGCAGAGTGATGTAAGCTTCGTTATGATTGCATCAGCCATGACTTCTAGGAATAACATGATGCAATTCATATCATGTATGACGCAATACCAGCTTCAGATTGCATCATTCATTGTTTTGCCTAAAAAGCAAGTACTGTCCAAACCCAGTCATAGATTTATTCATAGATCCAGTCAAAGATGTATTTTAGTCATTTCTGGTTTAAATTGAGATCCCTTCCCTTTATAATTCACTTATCCTCCACCATTCCCAAGTCAAGGGTCGTATATACTGACCCAATAGCATATCTTGAAAACTAGAGCCAATCAACAATTTTAAGCATCATTTTCGTTCTCAGTGACCCAGAATTAGTAAAGTTTGACTACATTTATTTCAGAAGCATTTTGGCTGTAGAGCAGTGTAATCAAAAGGACAGATCACTGATATGACTAAATGTAAATGTATACATCTAGGAACAAAGAATGTAGACCATACTTACATGCTGGGGGACTCTATTCTGGGAAGCAGTAACTCTGAAAAAGATTTGGATAATCACCTGAACATGAGTTTCCAGTATGATGCTGTAGCCAAAAGAACTAATGCAATCCTTGAATGCATAACAGGGGAATCTAAAGTAGGAGGAGAGACATTATTTTTATTTATTATTTATTTATTTATTTATTTGTTCATTATTCAAAAACCAGTAGGAGAGCACTTCAATCTCCCTGGACATCCAATAACAGACTTTAAAGTGGCAATTCTTCAACAAAAACACTTCAGAAACAGACTTCAACGAGAAACTGCAGAACTGGAATTAATTTGCACACTGGATAGCATCAAATTAGGCCTGAATAAAGACTGGGAGTGGATGGGTCACTACCAAAAGTAATTTTCTCTCTGCTGATATTCACACTTTCTTGTCAACTGTTGGAAATGGGAAACATCCACCTTAATTGAATTGGCCTCATTAGCACTTGGTAAGGAAACTCCCATCTTTTCATGTGCTGTAATATATATACTGCTTACTGTATTTTTCACTCCATGCATCTGATGAAGTGGATTTTAGCCCACGAAAGCTTATGCCCAAACAAATTTGCTAGTCTCTAAGGTGACACAAGGACACCTCGTTTTTATTTTTTATTTTGCCTCTGTATTTGGCACTGGTGTGACCACTGCTGGATGGATGTTGATAAATTGGAGAGAATTCAGAGAAGAGAGACAGAATAATTAAAGGATTAGAAAACATGCCTTACAGAAATTGAGCTCCTTGGGTCTATCTATTTAATTTAACAGCAAGAAGTTAATGGGGTAGCTTGATCACAGTCTATAAACACCTACATGGGGGACAAATATTTAATAATGATTTCTTCAGTCTAGCAGTGAAAGGAATAAAATGATCTAATGGCTGGAAGTTGAAGCTAAACAAATTCGGACTGGAAATAAGGTAAATTTTTAACAATTAACCATTGGAACAATTTATAAAGGGCCATGGTGAATTCTCTCGATGACCATGTTTAAATCAAGTTTGGATGTTTTTCTATAAGATATGGTCTAGGAATTACTTTGGGCAAGTTCTATGGCCTGTTTTATACAAGGACATCAGACTAGATGATCACAAAGATTCCTTTTTGCCTTGGAATCTATGAATCGACGAGGAGCACTTTTTTTTCTTCATTTACACAGTTTATTTTCTGATACAATTCATTCGTTCACCCAAAGCACTCATTTAGGCTATGTCTTCACTAGAAGCTCTGAAGCATCACAGCTTCAGCTGTGCCGCCCTAATGCGTCCATGTAGACACTCACTTCAGCGACAGGAAGGGTTCTCCCATCAATGTAGTTAATACACCTCCTCTTCTGTCAACCTACTGCTGTGTAGGTCAGCTTAACATTGTTGCTCAGGGTTGTCGATTTTTCACACCCCTAAGCGATGTAGCTTGGTCAGCCTAACTGTTAGTGTAGACCTGGCCTTAGTGGAGCAAGCCATAAATTCCTGACCCCTTGCTGTTTGTTTATGTCATGGAATTTATCTAGAAATTAACCATATGTTAATGTTGAGGAAATCATGAAAAATGTGAATGCTGACAGTGATATTGGATCATTCTATAACTGCAAGCCAACCACCTACATTACACATTTATGAGCAGCTATTAAATATAAATAAACACACATGCACATTCCCACTATAGAATGCAGTTAAGAAAAAAGTGTGCAAAACCCCCCCAACTTTATATAGATCCATTTGACTTATCCCTTCACTTGAATTCTTCCTCAAGACCAAATTCTGTTCCCGTTTCAGTCAATGGAAAAAATTCCATCAACTTAAAAGGATATTGGAATTTGTCCTTTATTGTGGACTAGACTGTTCAACCCTTCCTCGTGTTGGTGAGCGTTTACTCACACAGCAGTCCTGTCAAAGTCTGAAAGACCTAATTGTCCTTTGGAGGCACAATGCACAGGTACAAGTAAGACATGTTGGAAATCCATAAAGCGAATGTCTCCTCATTTTAGAAGCAGTGTTTTTTACATAAAAAGGTTTCTAAAAGCCAGTGTGTCTACTAGTTATTTCTTCCTCTACTTGTTTGATGTGAAATGCACACATCTGTCCATTTATTGTCTGTTCCCAGGGATATTTTCAGACATTTACTCTGCCCTTTTTGATCTCTCAGCTCCTGGAGCCACATGACCATTAGTAATGGGAGAACTGTTTCTGTGGGTAATTTAACTTCTTGTATTCACTGGTGAGATAAAAATAGAACATGTGGCTGCTACATAAGGAAGCAGACATTTTAGTAAGTTAGTGTTATGTTAAAGGATATGGAATACTTGATATACTGTACTATACGCAGAGCTGAGGCAAAGCTGAAAAACTCTGATCTGGGTCTGAACTTTACCAAAAATCAGGGGAGTTCAAATCTAGTGTTTTGTTTGGGACCTCTCTCTATTTTTTGGCACAATTAATATTTGGTAAGAAAGAAACCAGTAGCCCACTAGAAGCTTAAGGACTAAGTGACATTATTTCACAGACCAGGAACAAAGCAATCAATTACTAGCAAACAGCAGTAAAAACAGCTGGCAGAGACTGCTGCATAAGAGCAGTGCTGAATAAGGCTAGGGTAAACGAAATGTGCCTTTGATAGAAATCGTATGTCAGGCCTGAATAGATGAAGCTGCGATGTTTCCCATGATTCATGTTAATGAAAAACATTCTTGTGTCCTCCAGAAGAAAAAGTTGTTCTTTTGCAGCAAAGTATTTTTTGTTTTAATTTTGTTGTTTCTACTGATGTTTTCTGAGAAAAAAAATCATTGTTATTTATCTTCTCTTCATCAGATGTATATTCACAGCTATTTATTTTTGCTAGGGTTATTCTCCATGGTGCAGAAAGGATCTTCAATTTGCTAGCCCTCAATTCACTGTTTAACAAAACTTGCAAGAAAACAATGCATATTTTCAAACTCAGATGCCTAAAGTTATATAACAATGTATAACAGAGGCACTTAGCACCTCTTAAAATTATGGGAGTTTTATTCAACTATCTATTATGTCAATTTTAGTTAAGTGCCTAAATATGGCTTTAGATGCCTAAATTTCTGGCACCCATTTTTCAAAATATTGGCCTCAGTTTATAGTAAGACAAAACTGTCTATTTGACAAACTACCTTGGTTCACAATAAGTTCAGACAGCCACAATTGTACTCGGTTGGTTTAATCAACAAATAAATAATAGAGGCTACAAACAACAGGCAACATTTACAGAGTCTGGAGGCAGCCAGTTGACGCTCAGCAGATTTATTCATTTACAGAGCACGCGTGTGCTTGGTGCTGTACCAAGAGAGGAAGAACATGATCCTTCCCCAAGGAATTTGCAATTTCAGGTTCCAAACATGCAAAACACTTATGGCATGTGTATAAATTTACTCAAGTGATTAATCCAATGTAACCAATAGGATTACTCACACGAATGAAATTATACAGGTTTAATTGTTTGCACCTTAATCAGATACTAGCTATACATTTCAGACAAAATGCTCCAGAAGTAGGATTTCAGGGCTTCTGTACATAGGAAAACTGACAATAGCTATTCAAAAAACTTATGAAATAAAAATGTCCACATAGGAAGTTATTCCAGAATAGCTATTGCATTTTAAATTCACACTCTACCTTATTCCAGAATAACTTCTGTCCTGTGCAGACAAGTCCTTAGCAAGCTCATGGTAGAATGGATTTCTCACAAATGCTGATACCGGAACATTTAGAATAAATTATTAATCCAGTAAAACCATTAGATTCTGCACTATCTTGGCAAACAGAGGTAACATGCTTTCAATGAAATAAGAGGTTAGTATCTTGGCTTGTTCTCAAAACACAAGAATCACTGCAGTCATCGATAGAAGGATATCTGGATGGTACAGTGGATTAAATGGTAAGAGAATTGAGAATGTTTCAACTCTGGATCACCATTTCTAATCTGGGCCAAGTCACAAGTGATTGAAAGCCACTGTGATCCAATAGCTGTTTAGTGATTCATGTGAAATGAGCAGGAGCTCTTGGGCCAGCTTGCAGCAGACAGGAATCCACCTCATACAAGAAGGGCTGAGTGGTACAGTGTGAGAGAAGGTGAACACCCATGTTACACCTGTATTAAATAAGATCTGTTATGGGGGTACCAGTTGCAAATTCATAGTTAAAGCTTTTTCTTCTGCATTGAAAACTTTTGATTTAAAAATACAGTGTGTCTTCCCCAAAAGTACAGCACTAATTCTTTGAGTACAGAATGAATTTTATCTCAAACTAATTAGCCCGCTAATTAAATTAATTAAATTCAAAGTTAAAGTTATTCTTAACACTAATCAGTTCTTAATCATACTCATATGGCTATTGCACTCATCTTTGCACTGCTCTATGGGCACCAGCCCTGGGGAATCTTGGGTGCAGGAAGGTTGGGAGGAGCAAGATGCAAATACACTCGACACAACCCAGTACATTATACACCTTAAGACATTGATCATGTTTGCAAAAGAGACCCTCATCTGGGCTCAACAGAGGCGAGAACAAGGGTACAGCCAAAAGGCAGGCTTATGTACTTTCCATCCAAGAGCCAGGGTTCTGTTGCTATTACCATCCTCAGAGTCCAAACTGATGGCTCACTAGCAGAGCCCATTCAAGTTGCTTAGACAAAAGGGCATGGCAGATTATGAGATCCACCTACCAGACAGGAGGAAGAAGACTAAGGTCTACCATGTAAATTTTCCCAAGCCATGAAAGACCTGGGAAGCTCTCCTTATAGACCCTTGGCCGGTGAGCCCTGAACTAGGGCCCGAGGTAGCTGCTTGCCAAAAACCTGGACTCATACTGCTGAACAAGGTCCTTTCACCAGATCAGAAGATCAATTAGTGCAAATGATCCGAGCCTTTGCTCAGTGTTCAGGGAGAGCAAACACAATACGTCATCTGGAAACAGCACTAGGGAAACTGGTTAGGGAGAATCCCTCACCATTACCTAAAAGGATGTGGGACACAGTAAGAGAAGAGGTACAGGCAGTGCTGAGAATGGGAGTTATTGAGCAGTCTAACAATGATTGGAGGAGCCCTATAGTCCTAGTCCTCAAAGAGGCATAGTCCAATTTTGTATAGACTTTTGCAAGGTCAATACCGTTGTGAGTTTGATACCTACCCAATGCCGATGGTGGATGAGCTGTTAGAGTGGTTGGGCCCATCACAATACCTCAGTACCATTGACCTAAGTTAGGTCCAGGGCTTTAGAGCTGTGCTCCACTGCTCCGGAGCTGCTCTGCGCTCCAGCTCCAGGCTCCGCTCCAAAGCCCTGGACCTAACCAAGGGCTATTAGCAGATTCCCCTGTCTCCATCCTCCCAGGAGGAGACCGCATTCTCAACCCTCTTGGGTTTTAAAACTATACCGTTCAGGCTGCCAGGGGCAGCAGCAATTTTCCAGCACATTATCAGCCAAATCCTTGAAACTGCCCCCAGCAATTCACCACAGTTTACCTTAATGACATTGTCATCTCTACCTATGAGTGGGAAGACTACTTACAGCACCTAAAGGCAGTACTGATATCACTACAGGAGGCCGGCCCCACATCTAACCCAGCAAAGTGACAGAAGTAACTTACTTAGGGTATCATGTAGGAGGAGACCTTGTGAAACCTGTGTCAGACAAAGTCCATGCATTAAATCCATACCCCATGTCCTGGACTGGGTGACAGATACACTACTTCCTGTGTCTGCTGGGATATTATTACCACTTCATCCCCAACTTTGTATCAATCACAGGTCCCCTGACTGATCTGTTAAAAGGCAAAGACCCCAAGAAGGTCTGGTGGGGGATGACTGAAACCTACACTTCACCAGGGAATTTATCCTCTATACCAGGGGTGGGCAAACTTTTTGGCCTGAGGGCCACATTGGGGAATAGAAATTGTATGGTGGGCCATGAATGCTCACAAAATTGGGGTTGGGGTGCAGGAGAGGGTGAGAGCTCTGGTTGGGGGTGCGGGCTCTGGGGTGGGGCTGGGGATGAGGAGTTTGGGGGGTAGGAGGGTGCTCTGGGCTGTGACCGAGGGGTTCGGAGGGCGGGAGGGGGATCAGGGCTGGGGCAGGAGTGTGGGAAGGGGTGCAGGTTCCAGCTGGGGATGCGGGCTCTGGGGTGGGGCCAGGGATGAGAGGTTTGGCGTGCAGGAGGGTGCTCTGTGCTGGGATCAAGGGGTTTGGAGAATGGGAGGGGGATCACGGCTGGGGCAGGGAGTTGGAGTGTGGGGAGAGGCTCAGAGGTGCAGGCTCCAAGCAGCGCTTACCTCTAGCGGATCCCGGAAGCAGTGGCATGTCCCTTCTCTGGCTCCTACGCATGGAGCAGCCCCCAACCCTGCTAGTGCTGGAGCTGGGCCATGAGGCTGCTTCCGGGAGCCGTGTGGTGCGGCTCCCAACCCTGCGCTCTGGCTGAAGATCGCGGGCCAGCTTAAAATGGCTTGTGGGCCATAGTTTGCCCAGCCCTGCTCTATACAGATGCTTCCGACATCCACCTGGGAATTGTGCTCTCTCAGAACTCGGGGGGAGAAGAGCATCCCATCCTATATTTAAGCAGGAAGTTGTGCTCCAGCCCTATAGATTCCAGGTGCAGCAATAAGCAGGGAGAGAGCATAGAAATACAGATTTTTTTCCCCAAGGAGCTTTGGACTGGGGAGATGTTACAGCACAAAACCGTTCTGGTATTGGGGCACGGATGTGTTGGAACATGCCCCCCCCCCCCATCTCACTGACAGAAAGGCTAACTGCATTCATGAAACACCAGTTAGATGCACCTGCAGAACATACTCAACCTGGAGAAGGGGAACTTAACAAGGGTGAAGCTCTCCACAGGAAAAGGGGGAAGCTTGCCCAGGAGGAAAAGCTGTTAGGGACTCCCAATGAGCTCCACTAGAAGGGGAGCCTAACCTGGGGTAGAGACCAACATTTTCTTTCCCCCTTGTTTTGGGGCAGACGGACATTGCAAGTCCTGTAAAGCTGCTTCCAGCCAATATCCTGTGGCAGGGCCTGGGGAGCACCACCATGGACTAGAGGTAATTGAACTCCAAAGGGACCCTGGGAGTGATCTGAATTCCTGCCAGGAACAGTGAGATTGCCTAGAGATGGGCAAGAGACTGTGGAAGAGCCTGGGCTGAGAGTCAGCTGACTACACAGCCACGGAAAAATCTGTGCTACATTAAACTAACTAAATAAAAATCAATATTAGTGATCAAATAGGTGTGATGAGAATATTTTTACTTCATTGTTTGGTCTATTCTCCCCTGTTAACTTTTGAATTCTTAGGAGGAGACATTCAAACTAAATCCGTCAAGCCCTGATCAGCTTCTGTATACCTTGTAACTAAAGAGCAACTATGTGGAATATACAGTGCATTTCACTGAACTGCTGGACTCACATATTAAGAGATTTGTCATTGTTCTACCAATTAAAAATCTATTAATAAAACTGCAGCAATGATTTAGCATTTCAGCCCTGTAGATGTATGGATGGCAGCAAGTGTTACATCCCCAGACATGTTATAAAGCTGAGATCCCTCTGCATGTTTTTATTTGGTAAATCTGTGATTCTTGTGCAAGCATCTCCTGTTATTGGAAAGAAAGCTGGATTCCGAATGGCAGCCAGCAGGGGACTTGGAGACTTTTGCAGCTTTAATGACTTGCAAATCAAAAGCATGAAAACCAAACTGCACCTTTTGAACTGTTTTCCCATTCAGCCTAGATGGTCCAAATAATTTTCTCCTCCACCATTCCTGTTATTTTCTCTACTTTGAGTGTCAGCCTTTTTGGTGTATTTTTAAAACATGAGGGTGGGGGGGAGACCTGTCCAATGATCTCAAAGCATATGTTTTTGATTCTAATAGGATTATGGATACCAAAGGAATAAAAATGGAAATCACTGCTGCCAAGATATGAAAGAAAGTTTGCATACTAAAATAATTTAAACCCTAACATTTGGACCCAATAAGGCTAACAGAATGTTTATTCCATAGTTCTGGAAAGTGTTCTTTTTCTGCACATTAAGTGGTACAATAAAAAATAATGATTCTCACTCAGTTTATTTCTATAAATTATATTGGTTTATAGTTTTCCAGGGTCTGGTTATGTGTCAGATCCTATAGCAAGCACCTGGGTGTAAAATGCAATAAGCTAGTTACTTCCAGGGAGGAAAAAAAAAAGCCCTAGTTCCCTTTTTGAGAAAACTACATTGAGGCTCATCTAAAAACAGCCAAATACTTTTTCACACTTAAGAAATTATCAGTTGCACCTAATTTTCACTTGCTAGTGATATAAAACTGAAACCTTGATTCAAATGTAACAATGGTCAGAGATGTGACCATAAATTTGGTGGTCTCTGCCCAATGGGTGATTGCCCGTCTCATGGGTTTAGAATGTAATGTAGCACAGCCTATGAATTAAATACCAAAGAAACTACTCCAAAAGTGGTATTTTGGTTGCAAAGTCAAGTGCTTTGAAATTAGGAAGAGCCCGATTTAAGGATGCTCTTGCAATCCTAATTTGGCCCTTTTTTGTTTATGCATTATAATTAGAGCTAATTGGGGGTATTCCATCAAAAAAAATTTGTTTCAGCAAACATCAAAACTTTTCATTGGGAAACCTGAATTTTCCAGAAAATTTTCAATTTTCCTTCAGGAAAATTTAAACAAAATATGTAGTTTGGGATCAGGTCAACTGATTCAGGCTGTCAAACTGAATCAAAACATTTTATTTCAAGTCTGTTCAAAATTAAATGTGTGCCCATCTTAGTTGCCTCAGTTCATTGTGGGTGGTGTAGTTTGGGTGCTTTGTGCCCCCATGTTCTTCTACAGGTCAGCTTCCTCAGCTGAACTATATCTCCTGTGATGCACTACTCTCCCCCCTCTGGCTGAGTAACCATGTGATTCATGGGAGACGTCATCCAGCAATGGAGAATCGAAGCACGAAACACTCAAACTACAACTCTCATCAGACATCACGGGAGTTCAGGAGGACTCTGTTTAATGTTGAACCAGTGCTTCATTTGTGCCAGGGCTTGCCACGGCTGAGCCCCGGCACTTCTGGGCTTGCTGCATCAGTTATTAATGTAAAAACATTGCTTGAGCCCCATCACCTAATTGCTTGAGCCATGGCATGTATTTCGTTACAAATTAAGTACTGTGTTGAACAAAGTTGAAACTAAACATTTCAATGTTTCCAAATGTTCACATTTTTTTATTTTGAAAAGGAAATGCAAGAGTTAAGATTGTATATGTAATATTAATTATGTCCCTTGTGTGCATGTATTATGATAGTCTTTATAACATACTATTTCAGTAATATGTGATGAATGCTAAATATTTAAGGTTGTAGATCATTTTTTTCAGTTGGCAATACACTATGTGTGTCAGTCACTGAATGAAGGAAACATATGGAAAGTTCACCATAAGTGGCACTTAAATAATATCCTATAGACTAACTAAAACACACAGACTAATAGTAATATATATTGCCATACAGAGACCAACAAAGTGTGCATCTAGTGTGCATTTTTAACATTTCATAGTTAACTACCTCAATACCTTACAAACACTAAAAAGGGCTGTGCTAAAAGCTAGTCAAAAATGGGAATTTCTGTCTCACCGTAAATTTCAATATATCCAAATTTGTTTTCATCCCAAATAGAGACAAAGTTGAAATATTTAAATTTTTCATGGAACCAACAGTTCAGAAAAATTTAAATTCTAAAATGTTCAAATATGTCATGTTGGCTTGGTTGTACTTTGGGTGCTTCTTGTCCCCATTCTCATCTATGGGCTGAATGCCACAGCTGGACTACACCTTTCATGATACTCCATGGCTGTGTGAGACCCATGATGCATTGTTATGGTTCACCATTCCGTTGTGCATCATGGGATATGTAGTCTAGCCAGGGTACTTGCTCCATAGAGGAAAATGGAAGCACGAGGCATGTAAAGTACAACTCCCATGACACACTACCACAGCTCACAAGGACATAGATTAATGCCAAACTGACCCCCAATTAAACATTGTGAGTCAGTTTGACAAACCAAAATGTTTAGATTCTGGACAACCCAACTTGAAATAAAATATTCCATTTTGATCTTCCCAATGGAAAGTGAAACGTTTTCAACAAAATCGCCTTTTTTTTTCCCATGGAAAATTTTAATTTTGCAGAAGTCACATTCTCCGTTGAAAAACAATTCTACAGAAATTACCTAGCCAGCTCTAGCTGTGCTCCTGGTTGCAAAAGGAAACGCATGGCTGCTCATTCAGGCTGTGATCCTGCAAGGTAGAACATATGGGCAGATCTATGCGCCTGCATAAAAAAGCCCATTAACTTAAATGAAGTTCATGTGGGCTCAAGGGTTTTCCCATATATTCTAACTTACAGAATCAGGGTCTAAGTAATTAAAATACATACCTAGAGAGAAAAAGACTTTATAAAAATGTAAGTAAAATAAGATGTACCATTATGGACTATTATCAATAAAAAATAACTTAAGTATACCAGAAAAAAATATTGCATGGTACTACACACATGTATCTTATCTTGTACCATACAACATAGTTTAGAGAAACAGTATGTAATTGTTTAACTAATGACAGTATCATAATGCATGCACATAACAGTTGTATTATTGATCATGTTTATTACAGCTGGTGCCTAGGGATCAACCAGGAAGAGAACCCCATTGTGCTAGGCACTGTACAAACACAGAATACCGGACAATCCCTGCCATGAAGAGTTTACAATCTAAGGGTATGTCTACACTACAAAATTA
The DNA here is from genome assembly GCF_028017835.1 of Emys orbicularis. Taxonomy (NCBI): domain Eukaryota; kingdom Metazoa; phylum Chordata; order Testudines; family Emydidae; genus Emys; species Emys orbicularis. The sequence continues at coordinate 24,959,209 of NC_088685.1, read as the reverse complement.
GGTCGATTTTATAGAAGTCGATTTTTAGAGATTAATTTTATACAGTCAATTGAATATGTCCACACTAAGCGCATTAAGTCGGCAGAGTGTGTCCTCACTACCATGGCTAGCATCGACTTATGGAGCAGTGCACTGTGGGTTGCTATCCCACAGTTCCCGCAGTCTCCGCCGCCCATTAGAATTCTGGGTTGAGCTCCCAATGCCTGATGGGGCAAAAACATTGTCGCGGGTGGTTTTGGGTACATGTCGTCAGTCACCCCTCCCTCCGTGAAAGCAACGGCAGACAATTGTTTCGCGCCAGACACCAGGGCGAATAGAAGAGCACAGCAAGGCGCGCTGTGCATCAGAGAGGCTTTGAAAACCAGTTTCATGACTGGCCAGGCTTCGGTGTGACAGTTGCGTGTGTTTCTCCTTGATGCAAACCCACCACCTTGCTGATTTTAATTCTCTGTAAGCCAACCACCCTCCCCCCTTCAAAATAAAGTAACTATTGGTTTGAAACCATGCATTCTTTCTTTATTAATTAAAAAAAATGAGAGAACAGACAAGGTAGCCCGGGTGGGGTGGGGGAGGAGGGAAGGACAAGGCCACATTGCTTATTGTAGCCACACTAAAAATCAAACTGTTTGAATGACAGCCTTCTGTTGCTTGGGCCATCCTCTGGAGTGGAGTGGCTGGGTGCACAGAGCCTCTGTCCCCCCTTCCCCCCGCCTTCCCCCCCACCCCCCGCATTCTTGGGCATCTGGGAGAGGAGGCTATAGAACATGAGGAGGAGGGTAGGTGGTTATACAGTGGATGCAGTGGGGGTCTGTGCTCTTGTTGGCTTTCCTGCAGCTCCAACAGATGCTTCATCATGTCTGTTTGCTCCCCCAACAGACGCTTCATCATATCCGTTTGCTCCCCCATTAGCCTCAGCATCGCATCCTGCCTCCGCTCTTCACACTCATTTAATTCTTTCCTGGCCTCTGCCACTGAATGCCTCCAGGCATTAAGCTGTGCCCTATCAGTGCAGGAGGACTGCATGAGCTTGGAAAACATGTCATTGCGAGTGTGTTTTTTTCGCCATCTAATCTGCGATAACATCAGGGACGGAGATGAGAGGGGGAGCGTAGAAACATTCTACTCTCTACGAATCTGGGGGGACTGCATGGTCACCTGTGCTGCTGAGTTCGCCACGCTGACCAAACAGGAAATGAAATTCAAAAGTTCCCAGGGCTTTTCCTGGGTGCTTGGCTAGTGCATCAGAGTTCAATGTGCTGTCCAGAGCGGTCACAATGGAGATAGCTCCCGGAGGCCAATACCGTCGATTTGCATCCGCACTACCCCAAATTTGACCCTGCAAAGTCGATTTTAGTGTTACTCCCCTCGCCGGGGAGGAGTACAGAAGTCGATTTTAAGAGCCCTTTAGGTCGATGGAACGGGGTTGGTTGTGTGGCTGCATTCATTTTTAAATCGACCTAATGCGGCTAAATTCGACCTAACCCCATAGTGTAGACCAGGCCTAAGTAGACAGGACAAATGACAGGTAGGGGAAAGGAATGTAGCACACAAGCAGAGTGATCAGTGTGATGGCAGCAAATGTCTGGTTAGGTCCACAAAATAGTCTATTTTTAATTTTGGGAGGGGTTTCATTGAGATGGGATTGGTAAACAGAAAGGCAAGGCTGGGAGAGGGAACATTAAAGGGGGAAGCTGGGGTGCAGAGCAGCGGAGGGAGGAAGGAAGAGGACATAAGGGGCAGATGTAGAGTGAGGCTGAGAGCGAGGGGGTGGGAAGGGGTTGGAGCAAACAGTCAGGACAGGGGACAGAATGTGCAGGATGCACCCAGCCCTGACTTCTTCATTTTCTGAATTTACAATACTTACCTATGCCACCTTAAGCTATCTGAATGTCATTTTATTGTACGGAACACAAATCCTGGGTGCCTGTTTCCAACTACTCATAATATGCACATCATGGGCATAGTGTTTTGCAAATTTAGCGAGCACAGTTCCACACTGTGGGCCCAGTTCTGCTCTCGTCAGCATATGTGGAACCGCAGTGAAGTGAATGGGGTTGCCTGTGCACTGCAGTTCAGAATACGACTCACCCATTTTAACTGTTTTCCTCACTGCCATAATTCAAGAAAGACATCTTGCACTGAACCAAAGAACCAAGATAAATAAATAAAAGAAACAGCTGCTACCGTTTGCTTACTAACCCTCTTAGAGATTTTTTTTAAATCTCTCTGGCAGGCTACAATACAAAATATCTTGATATCTCTGTCTAAGCTCTCTCTCACACACACACACCGTTTCTCAGAGCCTGTCAAGTGTCTATTTGCCGATGAGGGTGAATGGCATAGAGACTGCTCACTGTCCCATCATCATCTTCTTGTTTTAATTTAGCTAGGGTTCCCCCCTTCGTCCCTTGGAAGCAAGGTAAAAAACATTTTGAAACCGACAACATTATGGTTCGCTGAAATAACTTCTAATTTTTCTGCCATGAACCAAAGCAGCTGTCAAAGTACAGTATTCCGTTAAAGAGTAGCAGATATGCTGGAAAGGCACCAAAGAAATTTCTATAGTTCTAAACAGCATCTTTAAAACGGCAGCGCTAGAGCAGAAGAGGAGCTCAGGGGAATCCACAGAGCCACCGACTCTCCAAAAATAAAGTGAGCAATGCCTGACTTTGTTGAAGTTACCAGTGGTCGGTCATTGTTGGTTGTAAACTAAAAATGCATACTTTTACATTCTTAGCACAAGCCCATAATTCCAGCTGGCTTGGTGGCTTAGCATTGCTACCTAGGGGGCTAACGGGATCTCAACATCTGCAAAATTATGCTTTGATTTTTGGCACCTTCACACCCCAAGGGATGAAAACCCAAGCAATCGACAGCCAGAACTCACATTTTGACATGTTAAGCAGGGGACTGTTCCTCAGAGAGTTTGCCATTTGGAGAAGAGGAGTAAGCTATATCCTTGAAGGAGGGGGGAGAAAAAAAAGTAGCCGACAGACATCAGTGTTACAGTATTTCTGCTACCAGGGAGAGTGGCTGTTGGAATCAGCTTAAAGGAACAAATTATGAGTGAGATCGGAATGGAAGGAAATTGGCAAGCTCTGTACTCTAATGCTTATTTTTCACTTTCACCATGTTCATTATGATCACTGCAAAAGAAAAAAATATGTAATTATTTAATGAGAAAAGATGAAGAAAATATGATGAATTCTACAGTGAGAAATACTGCCATAGATTATTTCCTTTACAAAACGTTTTCACTCTAGCAACCTGGCATCCTATTTAAAGTTTGTATAGCTGTGCAAACAAACAAAAATGTTCTAGCTCAATATTAAAAAAACAAGGAGTATAGCAGCTCATGAAAAGGCAGGAACTGTACCTAGGTGCTCTGCTACCCATCAGCCATTTCAAACAGAAAAGCTGTATTCTGTAGGCATAAACCCATTTTTCTCTACGCTCTTTCCAAATTCAGCACTTAAAGGGATGACACTGCAGCACTGGAAACTTTGCCTGGTGCCCATAATCACAGCACGACTGTTTGCAGCTCTGGGAGTTTTTACAATAGGTAGCTGGTATTTGATTGTCCATGTAACTAGGAAGACCAACTAGATCATCCCATCCTTACTTTGGAGGCAGCAATTGGACACTAAAAAGGAGATGGAATACTCCTACTTCTGTAGCCTAATCAGGAAGAACTATCATTCCAAATATTCCAACTATAAAATGTTCATTGATAGGTTTTAAGGCTAGAAGAGACCATTATGATCATCTAGTCTAACCTCCTATATATTGCAGGCCATAAAATTTCACTCAGTAGAGGGTATATAAATGAATGTTACTGAATCCTGTAACTTGTATTAAACCAGAACACCTTTTAGAAAGCCATTCAGATCTGAATTTAAAGGTTAAGGTCCTCAGCCATTGCCACTGAATGCAGGTGGATTAGACAAAAAAACAGGCAAACTGGGCTTTGAAAACCACAGCTTTGATTGTGGGAGGGAGTGACAAGAAAAGGATTTAATATTTTCCATAAGAGATTTTCAAACTTTGGTCCACAGTTCACCAGTGACCCTCACAGTCCTTCCTGCTGATCCTCCGAATGAAAAATCTTGAGACCCACATTATAGAGGGATTGGGGATTGTTGGGAGGGGAGTTATGCCTGTGAAAGGATCTCCCTCTTGCAAAGAAGGCTGCAGAATCAAAAGGGCTGAAGGACACCTGTTCTGAGCAAAATCTTATATCTTCACAGTGCCTTTCATCCTGAAGGACCCCAGAGCACTTTGCAAATCACAACCTGATTCTCCTTTCATTTACAGCAGTTTTACACCAGGATAATTCCATTGACTTCAGTGGAGTTATTCCTAATTTGAACCAGTGCAGGAGGAGATTCAGCAATACTGTGCAACAATCAGGTGAATAGTAACTTCTCTAGTTGAAATTATAGTGGAAAGACCATTGGATGAAATATGACCACTCAGGATGGTTATGGCCAAGGTACCCAGATTAATATCTTTCACTACAGGGGAAAGTTACATGGGATCTTTTAGTCATCTAGTGTGATCAGAGCCTCTTTTCTGATTGATAAGACTTGTGCTCCCTAGAAAAAGGCATCTACTGTACATACTCAATATACCAAGAGTTCCATCCAAACCACAAGTTGGCTCAAAACTGCTTAATTTATGAGATAGCTGCAAGGATGCTTTATAGTGGGATCTTATGCTCCATTGTTTGCTCTACTCTTTTTATTAGCTATTGTTTTGGTGTGGTGGTGGCAAGAGCATTTGAAATTAGAGAGAGGAGCAAAATCTGCTGGTCTGGTCTGGTCTGCTCTTGACCCTATAAGTGTTGCCAATTATTCCATTAGTGGGGGGACTTGTTTATAATCCTTCCTCCAGGAATCTCAATGTTTCCTCAACAGTTGAAAGACTACTTCAAGTTTGTCTACAGGGAGCAGTGATGTGGACTACAGGAGTGTAATTTCTCAAGCGCACTAGCATGTTGCGCATTAATTGGTCCATGTAGCTCCTATTAGTGCAAATTAAAATTCCCTAAATGTACTTTTGCTTAGTACTGTTTCAAACAACTACGTTAAAGAGCACCAGGGAACTTTCATTTGCACCAGTAGGGCCTACACTGACCAATTAATGTGCAACATGTTAGTGCTCTTTAGAAATTACGTCTCTGTAGTCCGCATTACTGCTCCATGTAGACAAGCCCTTAGTCTCTTCACCATGCAGCCCAAAGGTCTCTATAGCAACTATGTCAAAAATCAGGGGTCAGATCAGTCAATGAGATTGCTGTTCTGCCATTACCAGAGAGGTAGTGGGGAAGCAGAAGAGATTACATTTTTTAAAATAACTGATTATTTCTTTAATTTATACAAAAGCCCTGTGCAAAAATCTAGACCTGACCTGTGCAAAAATCTAACACACATAGTCAACAATTGAACTAATGCCAATTAACAAGAACTAGCCCATCACCCTCCCTTCACTGCTCTCCTCTAGAATAATAAAAAGAGAAAGAGACTGACTTTGAAAACACTTTTAATAAAATCAATACAGAAACAAGAACATAAATTTCAAATTCAAAAACAACTGCCTATCCTGAACAGTACAAAGTGCATTTCCAATAACCCACCACTGAATACATTGATCCAAATTGCTTATGAAAGTATAATAGCTAAACTTCACATGAAGGCGTAAAACCACTAAAAATCTAAAACTGAAGAGCATCAGCAACCTCTACCAAATAATTTACATTGTCTACTTTTTGAAATGGCCATCTGTGCTTGACCCAAAATAAAGTTTGCTAGGCATCCCACAGATTTATTTGTGACCCTATACTTAACAGTAAAAATAAATTTATTGTGAAGTAAAATAAATAAGGGTTATAACCTGGAACAAGTAAGAAATGTGAAAAACAGCCTTCTCCATGTCAGAAAAAGGACATGACATGGAAACCTCCAGACTCAAATGATGCACAAACACAGTCATGGCAATAGTTCTGTGAAGAATTCTCCATTGTAAATTACCCATCCCCTTCACAACCAGAGGCTTGTATACAGTTCACCAGGCTGGATAGATGGAGTCTGCCACCAAAAGCTGTCTTCTCCATGCCATATTGGGATAATCAACAAGCACTCAAAAATGATGAATCTTTATCACAAGTATATACAATAACTTGTGGCCTAAGCTATTAAATGTAAATTCAGAAGACCAATTACGTATTACATAGTCCTGACTTGAGTGCAGGGAACTCGACTAGAAGACCTCTCAAGGTCCCTTCCAGTCCTCCACTTCTATGATTGAAGGCAAGCAAGATGCCGGGTTTGTCAACATCCCAATCTACAGTAGGAGCAAAAGGCAAGAAAATAGAAACATTAGTATAATAAGGAATGGCTCGTTCAAAAAGGCAACTGTCCAGACTAGCAATACTGCCCCTAGGAAGGATTGATTCCACCTCTAATAAAAACTGAGAAACCCAGAAAAATGAATGAAAACCGAGCTTGACAGGAAAGATATCTGCTGAGACCTACGTAAAATTAGTAAAATCAATTAAATGAACCAGTTTTGTCACACCTGCTGCAATACAGGAAGAGACAGGACTTCTAGAAACAAGACTACCAATCCTCATGACTCTGCTCAAAAGATCAATGAGACCTTGGCGCCCCTTTCTAAACAGGCAGATACAAAATACTCTGTGCCTCAGCCAATGATAGCCATCCCAGAAAAAATTAAAAAAAACAACCTTCTGAACTTTTTCTAGAAAGAGTGGAGGGAGATCCTAAAGAATACATTATGCCACAACATAGTGGCAATTAAATGAACAATTACTAATACCCACCCTAAGAAAGAGAGTCAAGGCAAAGACCACTGCCACCTTCACAACTTCCCCTCCAACTTTTCCATAACTCCCTCCCAATTCTAACCCAAAATATCATCTGATTTCAGCACAATTCCCAGTGCCTTAAAGCCTCTCCGGCAAAGTCAGGGGGTGGGAAATCATCCAAGACCCCAGCAGGAATGTGTCACTCTTCCTCCAATTTAAGTAAGCTGAGGAATTCTGCTCCAAAGATTGTTGACATTCAGTCAAAACCTGGATATCAGAATCATTAGAAATAAACACAGTCACATTGTCAGCATATGCAGAGACTTTCACCAGAATACAAGCTGGAACAGGGAGTGAAAAGCTAGAAAGGCCAATAGAAAGAGTGTATAATAATCCACACAGGAAACAATCCTGTCTGATTTCCCTACAGATTGGAAAGGGGGTGATCAAAACACCATTCACTTTAAGTAGATCAGCGGTTTGCAACCAGGGCCCCCAAGTCTCAGGATGTTTCAGCATTGTAGTGTCAGTCCCGAGTCTCAGAGGTGTTGTCCCCCAAAACTGCAATGCCTTACCTAGAGTGGGATAGTCCTGGGGGCAGCTCCACCCACCCCCACCTCATCCTCTCCCTCAGCCTCCCTCAGACCCCACCCTCCGGCCAGATCCTAGGCAGGAAGGCAGAGCAAGACAGTGAGGGGCAGCTGCTCCTCTGGCCATTAGTGCCATCGAGTGGGCAGCCGTGGCATTCCCCCATCTGCTACTGGTGCCTGGGGTTGCATCTGCTCCTCAGCTGCCAGCCTCCTTTGACAGCTCACGCAGGCAGCTCTGGACCCAGCAGAGCTCTCAGGGAGTAGCCACCGGCACACAGCCCCAAACAGGTGGGTGGCCTGATGAGATGAGTCATGGGGTGGATGTGGCACTCCCTCCCAGGACCCCGCTGTGCAGAGCTGGCCCGAGCCCTGCCCCAGAGCCCCTCTCCCGCCGCTGGGCCCCAGAGCTTTTCTAGCATGTTGAGGGGGGCCTGAAAAAGAAGAAGATTGAGAACCCCTGAAGTAGACCATATATATCTTGATACAGTAACAGAATGCAAGAGACAAGCCTGGGCCAAAAGCACAAAGGGTATGAAACAAATATCCATGATCTACACGATCAAAAGCCCTTCTCTTGATCAAAGGAAATCAACCCAGCATGTAAATCATGCATTTTTGAGGCCAAAATTACATCCCACAATAGGAAAAGATTATCAAAAATGGACCTGTTGGGGACACAATAGGTCTGATCTGGGTGCACGAAGCAACCATATATTTCAGTCTATTTGCCAAAAATAGTGAAAAAAGTTTATGGTCAGAGCAAAGCAGGCACACAGGTTACGAATTCTTCATCTCCCCAAGATCCCCCTTCTTAGGCAACAGGGTCAGAGCTGTTCAATGACATGAGTGGCAATATCTTCTCTGATGTTCTCCTGAAAAATCTGGAGCAAGTCATGCCCAAGAAGGCTCCAAAAGGCCTTATAAAACCCAATAAGCAAACCCATCAATAGCAGGTGCCATCCTTGGAGCAAAGCCACTTAGGACAGAAATTCTAATGTTGAAATCTACAAGGATCCTCAAGGAGCCACCAAGTCTAAGATGGACACAGGCTCTGCAGCATACAGGTCTGAGAAAAAATTCAAAGCAAAGTTCCTAATCTCCACATGCACTTTGGTCATCAGGTTTTTTTCAATCTGTACCACTTCTGTTTGTCATACTCGGACACAGAGATGTGTCTCATAGTATACTGAGCAGAGAACAAAGAACAGATTAATAGCAGTCTGCCATCTCTACTCCACGTTTTCCCTCAGTCTTATCCAGAAACCTACCAAGAACATCCTGGGTATGTCCCCCCTCAGGTTGTTCAGGACCCAAAGAAGCTATGAGTTCATCATCCTCCACACTCTCCCCAGACTCAGAATCCGGAGGGAGGGGGCAAAACTAATACCTGCCCACTTCTTATTTACGATATCACCTGAAAATGAGAACAGGCGTTCACATGGGACTTTTGTAGCCAGCATTGCAAGGTATTTACGGGCCAAATAGATTAAATATTCATATGCCCCTTCATGCTTCAGCCACCATTCCAGAGGACATGCATTAAAAAATTGTGTTAATTAAATTTGTAACTGAACTGTTTGGGGGAGAATTGTATGTCTCCAGCTCTATTTTACCTGCATTCTGCCATATATTTCATGTTATAGTAGTCTCAGATGATGGCTCAGCACATGTTCATTTTAAGAACACTTTCGCTGCAGATTTGACAAAACTCAAAGAAGGTACCAATGTGAGATTTCTAAAGATAGCTACAGCACTCGACCCAAGATTTAAGAATCTGAAGTGCCTTCCAAAATCTGAGAGGGATGAGGTGTGGAGCATGCTTTCAGAAGTCTGAAAAGAGCAACACTCTAATGTGGAAGCTACAGAACCCAAATCATCAAAAAAGAAAATCAACCTTCTGTTGGTGGCATCTGACTCAGATGATGAAAATGAACATGCGATAGTCCGCACTGCTTTGGATTGTTATCGAGCAGAACCCGTCATCAGCATCACCCCTCCAGAATGGTGGTTGAAGCAAGAAGGGACATATAAATCTTTAGCATATCTGGCATGTAAATATCTTGTGATGCCAGCTACAACAGTGCCAGGCGAATGCCTGTTCTCACTTTCAGGTGACATTGTGAACAAGAAGCAAGCAGCATTATCTCCTGCAAATGTAAACTAACTTGTTTGTCTGAGCAATTGGCTGAACAAGAAATAGGAGTGAGTGGACTTGTGGGCTCTAATGTTTTATATTGTTTTATCTTTGAATGCAGTTATTTTTTGTACATAATTCTAAATTTGTGAGTTCAACTTTCATGATAAAGAGATAGTACTACAGTACTTGTATTAGGTGAATTGAAAAATACTATTTCTTTTGTTTTTTACCGTGCAAATATTTGTAATAAAAAATAAATATAAAGTGAGCACTGTACACTTTGTATTCTATGTTATCATTGAAATCAATATATTTGAAAATGTTGAAAACATCCAAAGATATTTAAATAAATGGTATTCTATTATTGTTTAGCAGTGCGATTAATCGCATGATTAATCTTTTAAATCGCTTGACAGCCCTAATCTTTAATAAAAGATTATATGATATGATAAAACCTCCAGGAATACGTCCAACCAAAATTGGCAACTCTACAACCACCACAAAACTAAACAAACACAAAAAAACCAAAACCCCATTTTCCCACAGAAAGAAACACAGGGAGAACAGCAGAGCGCACACATTCTCAGCATCCCTCCCAAATACTCCCACAATCCTTTGAGAAAGAGAGAGAGAGAGAGAGAGAGAGAGAGAGAGAGAGAGAAGAAGAAGAAGAAGAAGAAGAAGAAGAAGAAGAAAAAGAAGAAGAAAAAACCCTACAACTGTCCTCTCAGAAAAAAGCCTAGGAAAATAGACAAGACTTGCAGTGTGCCCTGCAGATCAATAAACCTGGGATCTATCCAGCTCCCTGGGGGGGAAGAGAATTCCAGAGTCAAAGACCAGCTCCTCAGAACACCCTTACCCCCAGTCTTTACATGTATAAACCTAGCTCATATATACCAGAAGATTTCAACTTCTGGGTTGGAGCACAAAATAAGAGGCAGCCTCAAAGATGCACAGGACCATACCGGGCCTCTTCCATATCGGGCCTCCTCACTCTTATATAAGGTCATAAGATTTCTCACCTGGAATTCAACTTGAGGCAGTCCTTTCTTTCCCCCATCCTATCTGGCAAAAACATAAACAGTGTTACGGCTCCACCACTCAGGAAGGCAAAAGGTTAACATCTTTCAATCATAGGTAGCATATGAACCCCAGTCCAGTCACTTCCTCTCAGGGAGAAAACTTCAAAGCAGGAACATAGAATGTAATACTCAAAGTGACACTCCCTGAGGGGCCGTGGGAGGGATGCAGGATGGGAGAAGAGAGGATTATGACAAACAGGATTACCGGTGCGTAATCTTTTTTCGCTGTACGTCTTTCCTCACCCATCCTACTCAGCAACACTCTGTAAAGACTATGGATGTAACAAGCAGCGTTATGCCAAAATTGGGCTAACCTGTAGTAGAACCTAATGTACTACCCAGCCAAATTCGGTATGCAGCAAAAGACAGAACCAGCTGGCAGTGGCAGTCATGACTAGATGGTCAACTCACAAATAGAAAAGACAAAGCCTGAAAGGAAGTGGGGAGAGTGTGGTTTATATGCCATCAGTGATTGACAGATCTTTGACTTCTGCTTCCTGACTGGTAGAGCCATAATACTGTCTGGAAGGGCTGCTCCCAGGCAGGATTAGAGAACAGGAACACATGACAAATGGGTTTTTCTATATAGCTATTTTACCATGACAGTAACCATGCTTAGAAACATTTCCCTCAGTTCACATTACCTCGGTCTTTGCTGTATTCCCATACTTCCTCATAGTGCTTGCTGGAGAGGTATAAACCCCCACTGTGGCGCTGTGAATTCTCACTCCACAAAACAGCAGCAGTGCTGGGGAAGGCGGGCCTGCCCCCAAAGCTGTGACTGGCGAGGCAATGAGCAAACAGGAGTTGGGCAGAGAGATGGCAAGAAATCCCACCCAGTTTCTAGTGGCGAGCACTCTTGGAAAGAAGGAACGGCTGAGGCAGAGGCGGTGCAGGAACACCTGAGAGCTTGTCCTGGATGGGGGAACAGAGCCAGAGAGCAGCCTGAGCATGCAGCCCAAGTGAGCCTGCACCATGCGGCACACGAGAACCAACCAGACCCCAAAGCGAAGGAAGCTCTGATCCGTGACTGAGGGACGGAGCAGGGCAGTGCAAATGCACAGCACCCTTTATGTCCCTCGCAATTAGGTGGTACGGAACTCTATGGTGCTGTGGCTACCAGAGAGACAGCTCTGTGGCAGAACCCACAGCTGAGGGATTGCCTTGGGGACCAGATCCAGGGAGCAGCAGAGACCCAGCAAGGAAGCCCGGGTCAGCATCAACACTATGGTGCCAAATGCAGCAAACACTGTTGTGATAATTGGACCTTCAAATTAATCCTAATTATGAGCTCAACTGTGGAAAGTGAATGAAAGTTCATAAAGTGTCACAATAACCTATAACAACAAAGGTCGATGGGAAAAGTTGCCAAAGGGACACAGAAAAACAATTCAAACAAAAAGGCCTAGTGATAAAATTCAAGGACTATGTTAAAATATGCGTGGCAAACAAGACAGTGTGAGACCGAAAAATCAATTAACCAAAATTGGTGTCAGAAATTACGCCTAATCGGTGGACAAAATAATGAGAGGAAGGGCTATTCCACCTGTCTCTCCATTTTGGGTCCTTAAAGAAAGATACTCCGGAGAGAAAAATTAGCTACAGGAGTCAGCTTCACCATCAGAGCTGCCACCGTCTCCTGGGATCCTGCTGGGACTTTGTTATTCTCATTCTGAGAGCTCTCCTGAACTGCCCAGGCCAGAGAGACACCCAGGTGACATTGCCACCTCTACCAGCTCCAGTTGAATCCCAACCACCCCTTGGGATATCAGACGTGGTTCTCTCTCTTCCTCCCCACCCCCAAATGTATCCTTTTCCTTCCCTGCCTTATCTCTTCTCTTTCCTGTCTCTCTCCTTTTTCCTTTTGTCTAATAAGAGTCTGGCTTAACTGGCCAAGACTGCATATTTTGAAACACTGCCTGTGACCCAGAAAAAGGCAGATAAAACCAATGCCCTAAGCAGCCCAATGCTGGTATGAGTTTGCCATGTCTCAGAGTGGCTAATAAGACCAGGTGCCATGCCTGTGTTTTTCCAGTAGTGAGGTTGCAATGAAAGTCAGAGAGAGAAGCTGCGTTTTCTCTTTGCTGTTCTTTTCTCCCCCTTTTGTGTTGTGTTTGTCTTGCTTTTTCTTCTTAGGAAAAGGACTGGACTTTAACAACTACAGCAATAACAACTGCTTCAGCCCATCTCAACTAACAACTTCTCTTTTCCCCCCAAAAAGGACAATTGTTACCATCTTTGATACCATCTAAGAGATTGTATTCTCTTAGGGAACAAGAGATGATGTAAAATTAAAATCTTATCCAGTACTTCACATTTCAAATGCTTTAACTGTTTTTTCTTCTTTTTCTGTATCTTTAATCAAACGTTAAAAGGTTTTTTAATAACGTGTTTGCCATAGTACTAAGCAGGCTGAGGTCACTGTCTGCCAAACCCCGAACTGTGTTTAAAACCGTTTAATGTTGGACAGTGACTGGGTTATGTTAACACCTTTGATGCTGTGGGCCCATATATTTCATCTAAATAAACACAACACCCCCAGACTTGGCACTCTCAAGTCACACTGTAGAGAGGCTGGAGCTGGAATTGGTCTGTTGCTGATAAAATAGAGTATTTGTACTGGTAATAGTACTGGAGTGATTCCTGGGTGAATTCCTGCCTTCCCAACAGCAGGAAGAGGGGTCTCCACCGCACGGCAAGGTGTGGGAGTCTGGGCCCCACTGCTAGCAAGGAGAGCCCCCACTGGACAGTACCCTTTTTTGAGTCTGTGATGCTAATACTGTGAATCCCAAGGTAACAGTAGCTAAGCCAATTGTCAGGACTGACGAAGTTCCTTCCCAAACATGAAAACTGCATATACACATAACTAAATGCCCCTCTGCATGAGTGGTAGCAGAGTATTTGTTCATTTACTCGGAGATTTGCAGACAATTTTCAGGCATGTAAGGTCAGGACTAGTGATCTGAACACAGAACAAATAGGCAGGAATTCCTGAGTTCTAATCTTGTTTATAACACAGATTCCCCCTGTGGCATTGAGCAAGCCACTTGACCAGTCTGCCTCAGTTTCCCCATCTGTACAATGGGGATAAGAATACTTACCTGCCCTCACCATGCTGTTCTGGAGCTTAGTGTGTGTAAAGCATTCTAAAAAGAGTAAAAAAACCTGCTAAATATTTGTATTAAAACTACAGAAAGCACAAGGAGCTCTGAGTATTATGCTTGGACACTGGGGCCCTCTTGCAGCAAAGTATATTTTCCCCCTGCAGAACAACTACAAAATAAACAGCAGCTCACTAAAACCAGAACGTCAGTTTGTACTCCATTGAGCTGAATGGAAACAATTCAAGGCGTCCATACTATATCACTATAAATGGGGCTTTGTTATACTGTAGTTCACTATGGGCCAGTGCAGTGCCCTTCTCTGCTGCCACAGAGGGCTCCTTGCCATTGGAACCAGTGCAGTTCTCCTGTGCAAGGGAGAAGAGTGTGAATGCAAAGCAGCAAGGCAGTGGGTGCAGAGCTCTATGAGTCCTGTGTAATAGTCCCGGAGTGGCAGCATGAAGGGAATGGGAGGTGGAAACTGTTTGGGTGTGCCAGGGGAGACATGAAGGCAGGGACAGAGGACCCATGTCTATGCACATCTCACATCAAGGACTACAGAGGCTATATAAGACATTGGGCCGAAATAGACTCTGTGGCACAATTCCAAAGCTTCCAGGGCAGAAGAGGGAATTCTTCATGTGTCCACATATCTGACCAGCACACGGTCTGGCCACTCAGGCAAGGCACTGTACAGAGGACTTGGCCCTGTAAGCAGGTTCCACTCAATACATTATTGAAGGGATACACAGCCAAGAAAATCAAAAGCAGAATCCAGCGTACCGTCGTAAATATTTCCTGCTAGTATCTTAGGTGAAAAGTTCCAGAGTCTGGAGAATCAAACAAAGAAAGCTCTAGCCACAGAGAGACCGATATAAAGCTGTCATGCCCTGATATTAAAACCTGCAGTGTTTTTATATCAAAGAAGTCTCGCCATAACTATTTTGTCTGAGACCAGAACTAACTTTTAACACCCATCGTAATCAGATAACAAATGATGCCCAAACTCTCCAAATTCCCGTAATAAGACTGACCCCCAACTCCCCTTTGCATGACTTCTCAGATAACAAAGATGTCAGCCTGTGACTCACTGAATCCACAATATCAGTTCGTATATAACTAACAGTGTATAAACCACTGCCTCGGCTTAAATTGACAGAGATTTTTTAAACATAACATTACAAAGAAAAAATATCTGACCTGGTAAGATATTTGAGGAAATTAATCTTACCCCCATTCAACATCCAATAATAGCACATCTGACAAAATAAACAATTCCAACCAGCTGCAGGTGGCACATTAAAAAGGTTAATATAAATGTAGCAGCAATAAATATTAAATCCAACCATCTCTCCCACTCTCGGTCTTAGAATGATCCTTTTTCCATAGCATCTGAGTGATCAGTTTGCATCCATCATACTTTGCATTTATGACATAGTCCTAGGGAGGTACAGAATGATGGTCATGGGTGATGAGGAAGAGGATGGCTAACATTTCAGGTTGTTCTGTAACCTGAAATGTTAGCCATCCTCTTAGAATCATAGAATATCAGGGTTGGAGGGGACCTCAGGAGGTCATCTAGTCCAACCCCCTGCTCAAAACAAGACCAATTCCCAGACAAATTTTTTCCCCAGATCCCTAAATGACCCCCTCAATGATTGAACTCACAACCTTGGGTTGAGCAGGCCAATGCTCAAACCACTGAGCTATCCCTCCCCATCTTTCTCATCACCAGTGGTCATCATTCTGGCACCTCCCAACAATTACAATACTGCCTTTTTCATTCAAAGATCTCACAGTATGTTACAAACTGTCCTTATCCCCATTTTACAGATAGTGAAAATGAATGAGAGATGTTAAGCAACTAGCCCTAAGTCACACAGCAAGCCAGTAACAGAGCTGAAAATAGAACTTAAACCTCCCACTTCTTAACTGCTTCTGTTAGATAACTGCTTCTGACAGAAAATATCATATTGCTCTGTATAAATCCATGGTACACCCACATCTTGAATGCTACGTGCAGATGTGGTCGCCCCATCTCAAAAAAGATATATTGGAATTGGAAAAGTTCAGAAAAGGGCAACAAAAATTATTAGGGGTATGGAACAGCTGCTGTATAAGGAGAAATTAATAAGACTGGGACTTTTCAGCTTGGAAAAGAGACGACTAAGGGGGGATATGATACAGGTGTATAAAATCATGACTGGTGTGGAGAAAGTAAATAAGGAAGTGTTATTTACTTCTTCTCATAAAACAAGAACTAGGGGTCACCAAATGAAATTAATAGGCAGCTGGATTAAAACAAACTAAAGGAAGTATTTTTTTCACACAATGCACAGTCAACCTGTGGAACTTCTTGCCAGAGGATGTTGTAAAGGCCAAGACTATAACAGGGTTAAAAAAGAACTAGATAAGTTCATGGAGGATAGGTCCATCAATGGCTATTCGCCAGGAGGGGCAGGAATGGTGTCCCTAGCCTCTGTTTGCCAGAAGTTGGGAATGGGCATCAGGGGATGGATCACTTACTTGGTGATTACCTGTTCTGTTCATTCCCTCTGGGGCACCTGGCATTGGCCACTGCTGGAAGACAGGATAATGGGCTAGATCAGTAGTTCCCAAACTTGGTTCACGGTT
Organism: Emys orbicularis; assembly: GCF_028017835.1. Lineage (NCBI taxonomy): Eukaryota > Metazoa > Chordata > Testudines > Emydidae > Emys > Emys orbicularis. Next base: position 24,942,839 of record NC_088685.1, on the reverse strand, counting down.
CATACAATGTAAGCCCCTGGCAGGCTGCGAGATGCTTTGTTTACCTGAGCGTCCACAGGTATGGCTGCTCGCAGTTCCCAGTGGCTGCAGTTTGCCGTTCCCAGCCAATGGGAGCTGCGGGAAGCGGCGTGGGCCAGGCCACCACTTCCCGCAGCTCCCATTGGCAGGGAACGGCAAACTGTGGCCACTAGGAGCTGCGAGACGCCGTACCTGCAGACACTCCAGGTAAACAAAGTGTCTCAGGTCCTGCCGGGGGCTTAACCAGAACAAGCCGCGAACCAAGTCTGGGAACCCCTGGGCTAGATGGACCTTTGGTCTGACCCAGTATGGCCGTTCTTATGTTCTCATGTTAAAGTACCACGTACAGGCCCCACTGTGGTAAGCACTTAACATATACATAGTAAGAGAGAATCCCTGTCCCAATCTTACAGTCTAAATAGGTGTGGCGGGAGAAAGGAAGTATTATGATCCTCACTTTACAGATAAGAAACTGAGGCAAAGAGAGATTAAATGACCTGCCCAGGATCACATATGAAGTCTGTAACAGAGGTGAGACTTGAAACTAGAGCTTGAGTACCAATCCCATTTTTTAACCATAAGACCATGCATCCTCTCCTTTCCTATCCTTTTACTATTATACCACACTGCCTCCATTTACTCACATTGAATTTATAGCGCAAAAGGTTACTCTATTTACATTCCCTGCTATTGGCACCTAAACAAATGGGCTGCTTTCATGTATGCTCTCCTCAGACTGATGACAAGTTAGTGTCTAAACTCCTTGCATAGAGGGAAGAATCAAAGAACATAGGCATTGTGAATTCATGACCATACATCAAGAATCCTGGAGTGACCACTAGTTATAGGCACTTGAGCTATTTCACATATAAGTAGTGAATAAATGAACAAACTCCCATGGCCAATTTTCACTACAGCAGAGTTTATAGGCCAAATGCTCTCTAATCCTATAGTTAATCCCTAGCTTCTTTCCTTGTCAGAGCCAAAAAGACTGTGCCTCAAAGCAAATGTACCTGACAGATGGAAGAGGAAAACACTGACACTGATCATTTCAAAACTCTTTTAAAAAATGCATCAATTGGTCTATTGTAATAGCAAGGTGAGTCGGAAAAGGCTTAAAAGGACATGGACAAGGAAATGTAATTCAACAGCGAGGCCATCTGCTTGTCCAACATACTGGACTTCCAGAGCAAGAAGGAGAAAATGCCAAATTAAAAATGCAGTTCTATATTAATTACCGTATGTACTCGTTCAGTAGCCCGTTCGTTTATAAGCCGACCCCCCCAGATGGTTAGGTAAAAATAGCAAAAACTGTATGACCCTTTCATAAGCCGACCCTATATTTCAGGGGTTGGCAAATTTTGGCTCCTGGCCGTCAGGGTAAGCAGCTGGCGGGTTGGGATGTTTTGTTTACCTGAAGCATCTGCAGGCATGGAGCCCCTCAGCTCCTTGTGGCCGCGGTTCGCCGTTCCCAGCCAATGGGAGCTGCAGGAAGTGGCGTGCCATTGGCTGGGAATGGCAAACTGCGGCCACAGGGAGCTGAGAGGCTCCATGCCTGCAGACGCTCCAGGTAAACAAAATGACAATGTATTAGATATTCAATTCAATGATTCCATAGAGTTTAAAATTATCAAATTTTGGTGTAGACCCATTTATAAGCCAACCCCCGCTCTTTGATGCGTCACTTTTTTACCAAAAATATTTGGCTTATGAACGAGTATATACGGTAATTATAATTAATTAATATATTATATGTATTATATATTATATTACATACTTCCAAATAATAGGCTGCACTCCTCCATCCTGTAGAATCCTAAAGAGCCAGTCTGAAATATTCCAACTCATGCTGAGTGACACTTTATGAGTGGTCCCACTGACTTGAGTGGGACCACTGACAGAGTAAAATATATCCAACATGAGTAAGGTTGTCAGAATCTGACCCATTATGGCAAATGCCTTTGTAATACATAGAGAGACAACTCAGAGCTGGTATGAGCAGAAGTCAATAGAAATGCACTTATGCCAGATCTGAATTTGGGTTGTTCTGAATGATGGGTGGGGAGGTGGTCAGATCAGAGGTGATGTTGATTTGGAAACATGGGGCCGGGGAAGGTAGCCGACGGCGTTTGCACTCCTTGTATCCTGGGGCTATGCAAGGGCCGCCCTTACCCAACACCATTATAAGTTAGTATGGCCTCGAGATGGCTCTACATTACATTAAATTTCTCATGGCTGCCTACCAGCCCTGGAAAGCAGAAAATAGTGAACTTCAGCCATGTCTCCAACATACCCCTTCACATTACTCAAGGGACCAGCTGAAACTTGGGCCTTGGCTACACTTGCGAGTTGCAGCGCTGTAAAGCCGCCCCCAGCCAACTCACTCCCCGTCCACACTGGCAAGGCATTTGCAGCGCTGTCTCTCCGTGGTTGCAGCGCTGCATGTACTCCACCTCTCCAAGAGGAATAGCGAGTATTGCGCTGCCACTGCAGCGCTGCGGCGCCAGTGTGGCCGCCCAATGCGCTCTGAATGGCCTCCAGAATTATTCGGCAGTATCCCACAATACCTGTTCTAGCCACTCTGGTCATCAGTTCAAACTCTACTGCCCTGGCCTCAGGTAACCAACCATGTGACCGACCCTTTACATTCCCCGGGAATTTTAAAAATCCCCTTCCTGTTTGCTCAGCCCGGCGTGGCGTGGAGTGCTATCAGCAAATCTTTCCAGGTGACCATGCCTCCACGCGCCAAGCGAGCCCCAGCATGGAGCAATGGCGAGTTGCTGGACCTCATCAGTGTTTGGGGGGAGGAAGCTGTACAGTCCCAGCTGCACTCCAGCCGTAGGAATTACGATACCTTCGGGAAGGTATCAAAGGACATGATGGAAAGGGGCCATGACCGGGACGCCCTGCAGTGCAGAATTAAAGTGAAGGAGCTGCGGAGTGCCTACCGCAAAGCCCGCGACGCAAACCGCCGCTCAGGTGCTCCCCCCGCGACCTGCCGATTCTACAAAGAGCTGGATGCGATACTTGGGGTTAACCCCACCTCCACTCCGAGCACCACCATGGACACTTCAGAGCCGGTGTGGGGGGGGAGGAGGAAGAGGAGGAGGAGGAGGAGGAAAACGGGAGTGATGGTGGTGGGCCTGATGGAGACACCCCGGAATCCCTGCAGCCATGCAGCCAGGAGCTCTTCTCGAGCCAGGAGGAAGGTAGCCAGTCGCAGCGGCCGGTACTTGGTAGAGGACAAACAGAAGAGCCGGTTCCCGGTAAGCGTTTTTTTTTTTCGGGAAGGAATTTTTTCGGTGCGGGCTCTTTGGGAGAGGAGGGTTAGGCATGCATGCCTAGATGCGGAATAGTGCATTGATGTGGTTTATCACATCGCGGTAATCGGCCTCGGTAATCTCCTTGAATGTCTCATCCAGAACGTGTGCAATGCGCTTGCGCAGGTTTATCGGGAGAGCCACCGTGGTCCTTGTCCCAGCCAGGCTAACGTGTCCGCGCCACTGTGCCGTGAGGGGCGGGGGGACCATTGCTGCACACAGGCAAGCTGCATATGGGCCAGGGCGGAAGCCGCATTGCAGTAGAAGACCCTCCCTTGCTTCCCAGGTCACCCTCAGCAGCGAGATATCGTCCAGGACGAACTCCTGTGGAAAATGTTGGGACAGTGTTCAGTGTAGGTGCCCCCTGAAGCTGTTGGCTCTCCCCAAGGCACAGAAACCCAGAGGACAGTGCAGCCCTGAAACAATCAGTCCCCCTTACTCACCATTTTGAGGCTCCTGTGGGATATGTGTGCTCTGTTTCGGACGGGAAAATTATGCTATTGTGTAGACCGTGTGTGTTTTCTACTCCTTAAGTGCGGGGGGAATCATTACTCTGTCTGGTATAAACAATGCTGCCTCTGTTAAATGTTGCGTTTTGCCTATACAGCTGCATCAACCTTGAGACCTCAGCCATCCCTCTTATCGCCTGCTCAGAGACTGCAAAGACTCAGGAAGAGACCGCGAAAAAGCAAAGAAGACATGCTGCAAGAAGTGATGCGGCAATCTATTAAAGAGAATGAGAAAGCACAGGACTGGAGGGAGAGAGAAAGCAGGATCCGCCAGGAAAATGTAGCACACCGGCAGCAAAGCACCGCGCACCGGCAGCAAAGCACTGATAGGCTCATCAGCATCCTGGAGCACCAAGCAGACGCTATCCAGGAGCTGGTAGCCATGCAGAAAGAGGAGCAGTACCGCAAACGCAAACGCCACCCTCCCCCCTACAGCCCTTGTCCCAAAACTCTTTCTGTTGTGCCCCACTGTCACCTCCAACCCACTTTCCCCAACTTCCGTGTTCTTCACGCCACCCGCTGCCTCCAACACCAGTATCTTCACCACCCAGCCTTGAAAACCACGACCCTTACCCTCTGCACTCAACCCCCATCACCATGCAGTATAGATGTCCTGAAGTGCAGCACTCACTGCACAGTACACCAGACAGGACATACGCGAATCTGTGATTGTACCGTTCCCCACTCCACCCCCTTGTTTCTTTACAATAAATAATTTTTTTTTCTTTTCAATAAATGGATTCTTTGGCTTTGAAAACATTCTTTATTATTGCATAAAGTAAAAGACTCCTTAGCCCAGGAAATAAACAGGCACTGCAAGTCTGCTTGTCTGCTTAGCAAACACTGATTCCTAAAGATTGGAACTACTGCACTTCACTCCCGTGCAGGGCACCAGATATCACTGCTGGTTTTCAGCCTCAAATTGCTCCCTCAAGGCATCCCTAATCCTTGCAGCCCCACGCTGGGCCCCTGTAATAGCCCTGCTCTCTGGCTGTGCAAATTCAGCCTCCAGGTGTTGAACCTCAGAGGTCCATGCCTGAGTGAAGCTTTCACCCTTCCCTTCACAAATATTATGGAGGGCACAGCACGCGGATATAACTGCGGGGATGCTGTTTTCGGCCAAGTCCAGCTTCCCATACAGAGATCGCCAGCGGCCCTTTAAACGGCCAAAGGCACACTCCACAGTCATTCGGCACCGGCTCAGCCTGTAGTTGAACCGTTCCTTGCTGCTGTCAAGGCTCCCTGTGTGGGGTTTCATGAGCCACGGCATTAACGGGTAAGCGGGATCTCCAAGGATCACAATGGGCATTTCAACTTCCCCTACCGTGATCTTCCGCTCTGGGGAAAAAGTCCCGGCCTGCATCTTCCTGAACAGCCAAGTGTTCCGAAAGATGCGTGCATCATGCACCTTTCCGGGCCAGCCTGTGTTAATGTCAATGAAACGCCCACAAGCGCCTGGAGAACCATAGAGAAATACCCCTTCCGATTAACATACTCGGATCCTAGGTGGGGTGGTGCCAGAATAGGAATGTGCGTCCCATCTATCGCCCCTCCACAGTTAGGGAACCCCATTTGTGCAAAGCTATCCACTATTTCCTGCACGTTACCCAGAGTCACGGTTCTTCTGAGTAGGATGCGATTAATGGCCTTGCAAACTTGCATCAACACGATTCCAATGGTCGACTTTCCCACTTCAAACTGGTTTGTGACCGACCGGTAGCTGTCTGGAGTTGCCAGCTTCCAGATTGCAATAGCCACCCGCTTCTCCACTGGCAGGGAAGCTCTCAATCTCGTGTCCTTGCGCCTCAGGGTGGGGGCAAGCTCCTCACACAGTCCCATGAAAGTGGCTTTTCTCATCCGAAAGTTCTGCAGCCACTGCTCGTCATCCCAGACTTCCATGACAATGTGATCCCACCACTCGGTGCTTGTTTCCTGAGCCCAAAAGCGGCGTTCCATGGTGCTGAGCATGTCCGTGAATGCCACAAGCAATTTCGTGTCGTACACGTTATGCGGCTCGATAGCATCGTCGGACTCCTCATCCTCACTGTCACTTTGGATCTTAAGGAATAGTTCGACAGCCAAACGTGACGTGCTGGCGAGACTCATCAGCATACGCCTCAGCAGTTCGGACTCCATTTCCCGCAGACAGATCGTGCTGCACAGAAACCGTTGAAAGATGGCGCCAAAGGTGGACGGAAACAAAGGGATTTCTGGGATGTGAAGTAATGCATCACGGGGCATTGGGACAGGACCCAGAATCCCCCGCACCCACGCCCCCTTCCCACAACCCACGGCGCCAGAATGGGAAAAGGTGCTCTGTGGGATAGCTGCCCATAATGCACCGCTCCCAATAGCGCTGCAATTGCCGCAAATGTGGCCACGACAGTGCGCTGGGCAGCTGTCAGTGTGGACAGACTGCAGCGCTTTCCCTACTCAGCTGCATGAAGTCAGGTTTAACTCACAGCGCTGTACATCTGCAAGTGTAGCCAAGGCCTTGGAATGCTAAGGGATCACAGTCTCAAAGCAAATTCTTTCACCAGCCTTGAAAACAAAAAGTTGGTTTAGCTATTTTAAAATTAAACAAAAAACCCCCCCAAAAATTGATCTTGTCTGACTTTTTTCCATATTCATAGCTTAAAGATAGCATCATGCTAGCAAATGAATTTTGCAGAGCAATTACAAGACTAGCCACAAGATTCCAAAAATAAGGAAGCTTTTGATACTTGTTCATTTTGTTATTCAGATGTCTCACTGATTAAAGTTTTTAGGATCACCAGAGAGTTTAAAAGGCTGGAATTGAAATGGTAGCAATGTGAGCAAATCTCTGCATCTTGTTATAAATCTCCTTGAAATTACCTAGTTAAGTATGTGGAATGCTGCCATTTTGAATCTAACCATTTTATGTCTTTGCTGACAAAGCTATGTAATGTTTCTTATCTAAGATGGTATTTAGTGTCAGAGACAGGAAACGTAACTAATTACATCTTTGACATCCAAGAGAAGAGGGGATAAAGGAGACACTTTTAGAGGTCTCTTAGTATCATACAACATGTGCCCTCAGAGTAGGAAACTTTTAGTTTTATTTATTAATTATTAGGTCTGTCAAGTGATTAATCACACTGTTAAACAATAATAGAATATTATTTATATAAATATTTTTGGATGTTTTCCACATTTTCAAATATATTGATTTCAATTACAATGTGTACAGTGCTCACTTTATATTTATTTTTATTATAAATATTTGCACTGTAAAAATAAAATAAATAGTATTTTTCAATTCACTTAATACAAGTACTGTAGTGCAATCTCTTTATCATGAAAGTTGAACTTACAAATGTAGAATTATGTACAAAAAATAAATGCATTCACAAATAAAACAATGTAAAACTTTAGAGCCTACAAATCCATTCAGTCCTACTTCTTGTTCAGCCAATCGCTCAAACAAGTTTGTTTACATTTGCAGAAGATAATGCTGCCCACTTCTTGTTTACAATGTCACCCGAAAGTAAGAACAGGCGTTCGCATGGCACTGTTGTAGCTGGCGTTGCACACTTCATTGCATCTCTCAATCTTTAACATTTCTATAGTACCGTCTGTCCAAGGAAGCACTACAAATATTAATCAGCTACCCCAGTGAAGTGCAATAGGTGGTATTATCAAGAATGGTAACATATAAAAGCCAGTAGGAGAACACTTCAATCTCCCTGGACATTCAATACCAGATTTAAAAGTAGTCATCCTTTAACAAAAAAACTTCAAAAACAAACTTCAAAGAGAAACTGCAGAGCTACATTCATTTGCAAACTTAACACCATTAATTTGGGTTTGAATAGGGACTGGGCTCACTACAAAAGCAATTTTCCCTCTCTTGGTATTGACACCTCCTCATCAATTATAATTATTGGGAGTGGACTACATCCACCCTGACTGAATTGGCCTTGTCATCACTGTTTCTCCACTTGTAAGGTAACTCCCTCCTCTTCATGTGCCAGTATATCTATGTGCCTGTATCGGTAATTTTCACTCCAAGCATCTTGTGACAGACCCAGACCAGTGGGGTACAGGAGTCTGGTAGAGGGCAAATATACTGGTCACTGGATGAGTAGTTTTCTGTTCCTTGAGTGACCAGAGCAGGGGCTGCACTAGAGTAATCAGGAACCTGCTAGAACCAGTTAAGGCAGGCAGGCTAATTAGGACACCTGCCTCCCTGTTTCCCACCAGGAGCGGGATCCAGCCACCCAGGTTCCTCACCCTGGCTCCCAGCCAGGAATGGGGTCCAGCCGCCCGTAGCTCCCAGCGAGTAGTGGGGTCCATTCTCGCCCCAGCTGCCATCCGGGAGTAGGGACCACCTGCCCAGCTCTCCAGGGGACCTGGGGGTAGCTGGGACATAGCTGCCCAGCTATCTTGACAATTTCATGGCTCCCTGTAAGTAACGCAGTGTCTACACCAGTGGTCACCAATCGGTCGATCGTGATCAACTGGTCTATCCTAGAGGATCTCCCAGTCAATCGCGATCTCCAGCAGCGCAGTGTGGCTGCCGCTAACGCAGACTGCCCGCCTACCTCGGCCCCACACCACTCCCAGAAGCAGCCAGCACAGCCCCATGGCCCCAGGGACGGGAGGCAGGGGTCTCCCTCCGTGCACTGCTCCTGCCTGCAAGCACCACCCCCGCAGCTCCCATTAGCCAGGAGATCTGCGGGGGCAGTGTTTGCAGAGAGGGGCAGTGCGCAGAGCCGCCCCCCCCCCCCCCCAGGGCCGCAGGGGCACGTTGGCCCCTTCTGGGAGCGGCATGGGACCAGGTTGGGCAGGGAGCCTGCCTTGGCCTCGCTGGACCCGCCGCCGACTGGGAACCGCTGGAGGCAAGTGCTGCCCGGTGGGAGGCCGCACTCCAACCCCATTCCTGAGCCCCCCCAGAGCCAGCACCCCATACCCCCTCCTGCACCCCAACCCCCTGCCAGCACCCTGTACCCCCTCCTGCACTCCAACACTCTGCCCCAGCCTGGAGCCCCCTCCTGCACCCAATCTCCCTCCTAGAGCTTGCACCCCTCGTCCCCTCCTGCACCCCAACCCCCTGCCCCCGGCTCAGCCCAGAGCTCCCTCCCACACTGCGAATCCCTCAGCCCCAGCCCAGAGCCCACACCCCTCCCGAGCCCCAACCCCGTCTAAACCCGGTGAAAGTGAGTGATGGTGGGGGAGAGCGAGCAACGGAAAGAGGAGGGGATGGAGTGAGCAGGGTGGGGCTTTGGGGAACGGGTGGGGCAGATCCTGAGTTGCCCTTAGATTCAAAAAGTTATCTTGGGCATAAAAAGGTTGGAGACCACTGGTCTACACAGACACAGCGTTGCCCTAACTACACCGACATTGGTGAGACAAGGCTGTAGTGTAGATACTGACATAATTAGGTCAACCTAAGCTGCCTTATGTCAACCTAACTCTGTAGTGTAGACCAGGCCTGAGATGGGAGGGTTTCCCACTTCAGGATCTGCAGGATCATCTGTGGCTGTGGAGGTTTGACTGCACAACTCTGGCCAGACTCATTGGTAGTTGAGAACTTGCTCAGAATTTGCATTCATTTTTCCACCCAAGACACACATTGCAGATGCAAATCGGAGTATTTGAATCTTTGCAATCAGCTAGTTTGAGGCATATGTTCTCAGATCTGTGTCCCCATTTGAACTATGGGTGCAGAAATTGCCCCAGCTAAAGGGAGAACATCTTTCTGAAAACGTACCCTTATACTCAGACTATGGTAACATTCAGATTTTAAGCAATAAATGATATTAAGTAGATCTGGTTGAAATTTGTGAACTTAATTTTGTTGTTGAAAGTATCCTATTTTTTAAACAAAAAGTTTCACAAATGTTTTGCAATTTTTTTTTTCAAAATAAAGTTATGCTCCATAAAGTAAAAATGTAAATCCTCCTACAGTTTGATATAATTTATACAATCTCTATCGAGAGAAACAAGGAATGCAATAATACAGAACATACCCAAAGACAAATCTGGAAGTCTTTCCTCAGGCAAAGGAGAATTAATGCCTGAGAAAAGCCTGAGCAGAAACTCAGTATTTATTCGATCACATGAACAATAATTAATAGAAAAATATTTACATATTCATGTGTGTGTTTGTGACATTTCTTTCAATCACAACAATTCTGTGAAAATAGCAGTTAGTTATATTTTTAGAAGACAAAATGAGAAATACCTGGTAAGGCTGACATTTCGTTAACCTCTATAACAAACCATACACTTATTCAACATCACTTATAGCATGTCACATTGCTCCAATGTTATGTGATCATGTAATGAAAGATACTATCATAAAATGTAATATGCACAATGGGGACGGAATTAAGGTTAACATGGGAGTCTTAATTCTGAATTTCCTGACGCTTGTGGGTTTAAATCTCAAACTTAACATTGAATTAACATATATTTAATTGAGTGAGAAAGGGTAAGAAAGGGTATATTAAAAGCCTTTATTAGTTAAAGATGAGTATTTCCCAATGAACACATTTTACCCGTTCATTTTTCATTCCAAGTTTTCTTCGGAATTGAAAACTAACTTCTCCAGTCGCTCTGCACTGAGTTTCCTTAAGATTGGGAGCTCGGCATGACAGTATTCATCTTCATATTCAGTGCAGCAATGGACTTCATCTTACTTAGACAGAACCTATGCCCATTAAAGTCAATTGCAAAACTCCTATTGGCTAGAAGGGAGCAGGATATGGCCCTAGTAATTTAGATATGTATTAAATATTTTGAACTATTTAAGTAAGTACAGCAAATGATTTCTGGCAACAAAAGCTATACAACTGATTGGGGCTGCTATGACAGCTTGTCAGGAAAGGAGTTTATTTCCTTTACTTCATTTAATTCATAGAAGTGTAGAATTTCAAGAATAAAGAACATATCCAGGAACATTATAGCTTCTCCCCGCCCACCCCCATACCAATCAGTTTTCATCAGAAGACTTCACATTGTGTAAGATTTTAACTCCTCTGTAGCAATTTTAATCATCACCAGAATATTGGGGTCTTTTATAATTATTATTTGATTGTACTGTCCCATTTTACCCTCTCTTCTGGAAAAATACCCTTTTTTAACTATTGTTTAAAGATTCACTAGTGTCCCTTGGAAAAGGTGGTAAACCAGGTGTGTTTGGAGACTATTCTACTGAATTGCCTAATTTTTTAAACATTTTTTTAGCAAGTGGCAGGAATCATCAGTACAGGCCTGATTCAAAGCTCACTTAAGTCATTGATCTCATAGGGTTTTGGATCAGACCCTATATATTGCAGCTGTAGAATACATTGGCGTTTCACCAGAGATGCTCATTTTAAAGAAATAAACCAACCCCAAAAATATGATACTGTGATGGAAATTTCTAAAGTTGCCATTTTTATGGCATTAACTTCCAGATTTTGGTTGTCTTCATAAAAATACTGTTGGAGGTGAAGTTCTCTGGAGGCAGCTCTCCCTTCTAGTATGGCTTTTTTAGTAAGCAGTAATTTAAAAGCCTGATTGATAAGAGGAATATTTTGGATCTAGTTTCCAAAAGGAAGTCACTTCTATTTTGGAGCTAGAAACCAGGGTGTCGTGTAGCACAGTCAATTGTCCTCTTAGAACCCCACTGGGAAATCAATAGAGTTTTATGATGTTAGCTAGAGCTTTGTATAAACACTATAACATTTTATGATGGGAAACAGTACTTTGCTTTTTATGTAAAAATGGCATTGATTAGGGGGTTTTAGATATTGTGTGGCTGAATTGTTGGGGACAGTTAAAAGGGCATGTATTGTGGTTTGAAAACTGTGTAACCCAAGAAGAGATCATTCATTATTTTCTTGTTCATTCAAAACAATGCAAATTTTGGGGCTTTGTAGCAACCAAGGTAATAAAATGGATTTTGATTTCTAAGAATATACTCTTAGCAGATTATTTATATTAAAAATGATTAGTTGTACATTCATTTTATTATATTCTGAATATGTATCAGAAAGTACATTTACCAAGCTACTTCATGGCCAACATTTGGGGTGTTTTTCTCTCTCAAGGCTCACACTCATTTTCTCTTTTCTGCTGTTTATTTCTCATATCATAAATCTATGGATAACATAGATTACAAGGCAACACATATTCTAGACATGAGCCAGATCAAACCTCAGCAGGTGGGAATCACTAGCTATTCTCAGATCTGGAGTTTGGATTTCTTATCAAAAGCAATGCAAAGAAATGTCCATTACTGAGTTCTCAGCCTTTGCCCACACACAAATTCAAACTCACACATTTTTTTTTCTTTCTTTCCCATAAGGCACCACTTTTATCTCCCAATATCCCATATCCCCAAATCCTTTGCACTATTTCAGTCAAAGACACCATAATAATGTGTTATTTTTTAAGACCATTCAGTGCATACAGGTTTTATAATTTCATATTTTAAAAGAATAGCAAAACGCTATAGGTGGGATTTTCAAAAGTGCTCAGCACTAGCTTAACTGTCCTCCCATTTAAGTCAACTGGAGTTTACCATTGAGTTCAGTGAGTACAAAGTTGCCCAGTGCTGGGTGCTTTTGAAAATCTCATCCTACAACTACGCACAAGATGAAGAGTTAAAAGTTGCATATTCCCCAGTGCCCTGGGCTAGATTGTGCCTTTAAGGCACAGCCCTGAGTAAGGGGTGGTACCAAACCACTCTGCCCCAGGGGTAGCTCGAGGAGAGACCGTGCCTGAAGGAGGCACAATCCCACTCCAAGCTTCCTGATATGCAAGAAGGAGTATGCTGGGTCACCATTCTTTAGGCTTCTCCCCCAACACAGAGATGGGGTGGGGCTATAGCATCCCTGTAGATGCCCATCCTTTGTAGGCCAACATGCATCTCTGGAACACATGAAGGGAGCAGTCCCTGTGCACCGCACAAGCTTAGAGATTGCAGTTGTGACTGGTATTTGCATGGGGTGCACAAGGTTTGCTAAGGTGCCTTGAGCCCTCTGTGTAATTCCAGCCACTAACATACCCTACATATGCAATAAACTTAATAAGTGTGGTTCTTGATGTTCAGAAGGTTAAATGCTAGTTTCACAACCAGAAACAATTGGAAGAAAAATATTAAAAGGTCAGATTCTGTAAGATATTTCAGGACCCCCGTCCCCCAAAATCATTTTTGACCCAGTTTATGGTTGCAACTTGCTACAACAGAAAAAAAGTAAACAAACCCCCAAAACACTGGTTTTCATACATTGTGAAAAGAACATTACTAAGGTCTTTGCCCATCCAGCCTAAAATAAAGCTAGCACTGGCAGGCAGATACAGCTCAGATATGTAACATTTTATGTACTGTAAACATAAATCAGTGAAACACTCATACTTGCGCAGACATACCCACATATTTCTCGCCACATAAAGCCTGTTAAGAAGATCTCAAGGTTCAATGTTCATTAAACATTTGTGTGTAACTCTTCCACTTGGAATCAAAGTAGCTTTTTAACTACACTCCAGTGCATTGAGAAAGACAAGTCAAAAAGTCTTTTGATACGTTTTTTTTTGAAGAATAGTTTCAGTGTAAGTCAGTCTATTTTTTAAACATTTTTATCTGATTATTTGGTTAAAAGATTAGAAACTAAACCTTTTATTTATCCAGGGCACAGAACTTGCAGCTGCAAGACAAGCAAGCTTCCTCATGCTGCCCTTCCGAGGACCTCAGCTATGACCTACAGGGACCACCCTTATTAGAGGTGAGAGGTAACTCAGGCTCCACTCTTGCTTAGTCTGGGCCTCCCCTAAGCAGAAACTTTGGTGTTTTATGAGCTGATCACATATCGGTGAGGGACAAAGCTGAGGGCTTCACATAACATTTGAGTCGAGGTGGAAAGCCAGCATTTTATCACTAAGCCACCCATGTCCTAATTGTGATTCCCATTTATTTAAGAACACACATAAAAATCCATGGGCCAAATTCTGTCTTCATTTGCACCCTGGGCACATGGCTGCGTTGACACATATCCTCTCAGTGGAGTTAAATGCGGAATAAGTCAATGAAGAATCTGACCCACTTTATTTGATTTGATTTCTTAATTTGCCTCACTGAGTTTTAATTTACCCAGGAGATCAATTTCTTTTTGGATGTTAAAAAAATCCACTTACATGTCAAAAAGTCTCCCTATTGTACAACAGAACTGAAATAACATTTTAAAAACTTCAGGCTAAGTAAGATTTTGTCCTTTTGAAAAATCTAGGCCTTTTGGAAGCTGATTAATTTTTAAGATCTTAAGAAGCCATATGCAGTTGCTTTAAATAGCAATGAAAGGCTGATTCAAGTTGTTAAATTTTATGTTGTGTGTAATGTTGTAATTGATGTCAAGCCTTTCCTATATTCTTCTCACTGACATTGGGCAGTCTCCTGAACTCAAGGAGCTCAATTACAAGAATCCAGACCAAGTAATAGAGCCATGAAATGGATGGCAGAACGAGCATTTATTGCTAAGAACTGAGAAGTTAAAATGCAAAATAATTAAGCCTTAGCCAAATTTAGCCAGTTTCTCCCCCATCCATTTATTTTGGTGGATAATTGGGTGTATTAGGTATTTCATTGCATGCTGTTTTTCCTGTAAATGCATATAAAACTTTATCACCCTTGTAAAATACACGCTGTGAATTCTGATGCTTCTGTGTGTTTGGGAGAACTTAATTGTTCCCTTTGCAGGAAAGCACACTTACCTAGATCTTTAACTGAACAAGCAGCTTCCAAAACAACTGCTGCTTAGAAGCAGTGCACCACACTTGCAATAGAGCACTATCGTGGAAAAAGCAAATCCAACTTCTAGCTCAAAAAGACAGTGTCGTCCCCTCTCTCAGAGGATTTATTAAGTTAGTGCTTTGTCTACCTCTTGTTGTTATTTCTGTGATTTCCTTTCTTAACAAGCCTAAGAAAATTCTAATCATTTATGATGTCAATTCTGGAAGCATGTAAATGCCTGAGTAACTTCATTTGTGAAAGTCCTACTGTTGCGTTCAATGGGACTAGTCAAGTGTTTGATGTTACTCACGTGCCAGTGCTAAATTAGCTTTTAAAAAAGGAGGGGGGAAAGAGTAGAGACAAAAGAAAAAGTCATAGAGAGAGAAGTATAATGGATAGGTACCAAGAATATGCAAGTAAAACATTTACAAAGGCTTCACCTTCCACTGTCACCGTGCCAGCCTTCATTTCATTGTAGGTGACTGCCCATTCTCTGATGTATAAAACTGCACTGCAGCATCGTCTTTTATCTGTAGTACAGAATCCACAGGCCCAGTCCTACAAACCCACAGGGATGCACAGGAATAACCCTTCCCATTGATGTCAATGGGATTACTCCCATGAGTAAGTCATTGAGTAAGGGTTTGCAGGATTGGGCCCCAGATAGGTCTATGGAGGCCACACTCAAGCATTTGCCTTAGGCGCACAGCTGTCAATTTTAAATCAGTGTGTATCCTGATTTTTTAACCTTGGCACTAAAATATCAGTTCCAGGCACTCCTGCCCACTGCTTGAAGTTAGAGGCTAATTATTTCTCATCCTGTTAGCTGCCAGATCTCACAAGAAATGTAGTGTATATTTCCCAGAATATATCCCTCTTTAGCTGTAATGCCAAGGTAGTGCACTTCTGATTCCATAAATCCTTTGGACAGTTAATAAATATCTATAGGTAGAAAAGGGCAGCTGTTTCTCACCTGATCCTAAAATCTTAAAATGTCAAAACCAGCAGGACAGTCACCCCTTCAGACCTTTAATTTCACCCTTAGCAGATCTGATTTGTTGGAGGAAGTAACAGTTTACACATTGCAAAAATAAATGGTGCAGCAGGCGATCATACACAGTAGGAGGTGTGAAAAATGGGGAGGGGGAAGTGACACTGATGGAAACAATCAACTAATGCAGAATGAAAGCACTTTTCCTGCTCCAAGTGGAACTAAAAGGAGCCTCAAACACCTTAAACTAAAACAGAAACACAAACAACCAAATTGTTTTATTTTTTGCAAAGCCCGTTTGCAAGAGCAGTTGAAATCATACATATTTATCCAGGCAAAAACTAAAATTTCTGCATCCAGAACATACAATCAGTTTCAAATTCCTGTATCTTTAAAAGGGTGACATTTGTTCGTCTGCCTATCCAGTGTATCTCCAGAAACCACAAATTCACAACCTGGGACCTCACTAACTGAATAGAGGATGGAGTTTATACCTACCTTCTATCGCACTGTGCACAAGAAATGTGGGATGCATCAGTTGTGTGTCTAAAACAAAGCAGTATTGCAGTAATATTATTTCAGCACAACACGACTCATATCTTATGACTATCTGGCAAAAATGTGACTGTGTATAATGCCATTATAAGGCAGAGATGGTGGGTCCAAATGTTTATGTCATTTGGATTCAATGGGCCATCATTTGGATTTCATTCTGTTCTTGACACCAGGGTAAACAAGATCAGAATTTGGCCCAATGAGACAATTGTATGTTACAGGAACACTTCCAAAGGTGGTAGGCCCAGAATGTGACACCCAAGTCTATTGGAGAAATTAACTTTGGTTCTATGCATGCCCAGGCCATTGAACTCAAATACATAGTTCAGTGATGGTTTTTCCTTAAAAATAAATAAATAAAAACAACAAAATATCAGTAGCCTTGCCCTCAATAGCAGTCCTTGGAACCAATGTGTGTTCATGCCTGGGAAGAGCAAATTCATTAAGGAAGGACATCAGTCTGAAAGATCTAATAGATTAATATAAATAATAACATTGTTTTAAAAAAGCATTCTGTGAATTATACATTAGTAATGTTCTGTTAAATAAGCCCAAAGTTAATGTTAAAAACATAGAGTTAAATGATGCCTATCTCTGCACACCTTTTGGAAACATCCTATAAATATACATAAAATCTTTCTATAGGCTTTGCCTTTAAACCATGTCATAACAGAGAATTAGATCCCTGCAACAGAATTCTACAGACTGTTTTAAAAACCCATAGAAAACATCTAATTCTCTAACAAATTATAAGGCTTTTTTAAGAGTCATTTCTAAGGAATACTCTTAAATGTCTGTAGAAACCTATTGGTTTCAACCCTATGCATTTCTATAGGACTTTTCCATTGGGATTTATGACACTAAAGGAAAGAAAAGACATGGGGAACCTTGCCCTCAGTGCACCCATGCAGCAGACAGCCATGCTTTTTAGCTCCCAAGAACACAACAGGGAAAGGGACTGGCAGGGTAGTGGAATAATCATTGCCTCACCCCTCTGCATACAAGCATGATTCTCCTGCCACGAGCACAGGCTATATCTTGGCAGAGGTGTAGCAAGAGCGAACTCTCCTTACGCTTCCTCTGCACCCTGCCTTTGCTTTGGAACCCTTATGTCTGATATAAGCATAAAGGACCACATCCCAAGCTGGTGTAGACAATCTGGGCCCATTAACATCTGATGTTAATGTGTCCCAATGCCTCCAACCATCATGATTCTAGTGGTGCACTGTCTCCACTCCTCGGTAAGGTATAATGCAACTCATAATATGGTACTGAACCAGTTAATTATTGTATATAATCGATATTTGAGAGAATGAGGTATGACAATAACACAAACAGTATGTGCTACATATGGATTAAACCTCAATAAACGTTTTAAACTTTGTAGTAATTAAATGATACTTAATTTTACCACATTAATTTATGCTTTCTATTGAAGTCATGGGCTTAAATTTAGGCATGTGCTTAAATACCTTCCTGAATCAGAGGCTATATGCACATTTTGGAAACAAAGTATAACCATGCCAGAAAATATACTAAAATAAAGTCGTTATTGAGCTGGGTATCTATCAGCATTATATATTTTCACATGCTGGCTGTGTTCAAAAGTAAATAGCCCATGAAAATAAGTCTAAAAATCTGATATAAATAAATATGATCGCAGTTAAGATTATAATTAAACCAAGGATGTGGTGAGAGTTATAATGCTTATGGAGAGAATACTT
Organism: Emys orbicularis; assembly: GCF_028017835.1. Taxonomy (NCBI): domain Eukaryota; kingdom Metazoa; phylum Chordata; order Testudines; family Emydidae; genus Emys; species Emys orbicularis. Next base: position 24,924,984 of record NC_088685.1, on the reverse strand, counting down.
CTTAATTCTGGAGGGTTTTTTCAAAAATACATTAATATTATATTTTTAGCACAAAACAAAGCAAAAGAGAGAACTGAAAATGGATGAAATACCATTTTTATATATATTTGGCAGAGCATGTTCTTGGTACCGATCTATTATACTGGTCTAATTACTTTAGTTTTCTTGTGAACTCCTTCAGTGTAAACAAACTCTGTTAGTGTCCTTTAGCTGTGGGCTTCAAAAGACCTACAATTACTAATTTTATTGCTCAGTGTTACAAGATGATGGTATCTCAGGAGAAGGTGACAGTGAGTTAACAGATAGGTCCCCAAGGGCAACTGGCCCAGACCTACAGACTCCCTTCTCCAAACAGAGAAACAGGCACAATTAGCAACTTTCAAAATGATAAATCTCTTTACTTCACTAACCCAGCCTAATGGACTCCCTTTCATTCACATTTTGGTACTAATTAACTCATAACATTTGGCTTTGTCTCTTAAGACTCTGTAGTTTTTTAGATGGCATCTCTGACAACAGCATGCAATGGCAAACACAAATAATGTCAGAACAAACCAATTACAAAGTGAATGAGTCTGCAACTCTCTCCTGGTAAACCATCAGGAAGCACAAGTATATTGACTCCTGGTATCTATCTATTTTAGGGTTTTCTGTAGTGGCCATCATCATAGTATCTAAACACTGGTAGTAGGCAGAGATAAGGGTGAAGATTAGATTGCCAAAAGTCATCAAATTGTCCTCATATCTGTCTATTTCTAAAGTGCTCATCACCATAGTATCTAGTCATTAGAACTTTGTTATAAAAGGGTTGTCCAATAATATAGACCACTTAGGTATTTTTTTTAAATAGAGAAGGGCTGAGGTTCTAATATTGGATCTAGATCTGATTAAGGTTAGACTGGGAGTTAGTTTTGACACTAGATTAGAGCTAGCACTTTTAATGAAGCTAATTACTTCAGGTATATTCAAGGAAATTTGAGGTTTCAGTTTTCATCCATCTCTCCTTTTGACATCTGTCATCTGGAGGAAATGTGTGTCAAGCACAGATACTTAATGATCCATTTCTATTATTGTGCCATGGAAGTCTGCTTAGGAATCTGTGCACCAGTTTGGATAAAATAAGGATTAGCTTGCACCTTTACCTGAAACCTGCACCAAACCTTTTTGGAGGCTTGAAAGAATCTGGATATACTCTACAAGTCTTTTGTCTCTTCACTTCGTGATATCAGGCAGAAGCACCAAAATACCATTAGAAAAGCTTTTCTCCTTGAGTTGTGTGGAAGGCATGATATAGAAGAGCCTACAGGAGGAGCAGCGTTGCCTGGGAAATACCATGGCGACATTTACACAGTTACTGACATATTCTATGACAAGGGCAAGGGACACATCACTCCAAGTGTGCAGATATCCCACGGTCCCTTGGCATTCCCTGAGTGTTACTCGTACTCCTTAGGTCTTTCATTCTTCTCTGCAGCACAAATTCTGAGGCAGCTAAGATGCCATGGCCCCGTTGCCCCTTTCTAGTCCACCATCCTCCACACACTCTGCAGAGTGTGACTGTAATAATTCTGACTATGTCACAATTAACCTCAGCAGAAAATTTTCCACAAGTTTACCAGGGAAGGTATTGCATAGAGTAGACATACTCTCTATATCCCAGAACCCTGGCCACATTGTGTTCATACACAGGGGTTTTCATGGCTTTAAAAGGGAATAATGGCACTTGGTCTCCTGTTCTTCCCCTCCCCCGTACAATAATACAGTTGTTTGACTAGTATTTGGACACTTATGCCCTTCATGCTCTAAGTGGAGGGGATGATGTGTCCTCCAGTTTGTATCAGAAATTTCATGAAAGAAAGTGTTCTCATTTGATTTCTAGAAATGAATCAGAATAAAATGCCTTGATATGAATCCCACATAATTTTTTTGTGTGATTCTTGGTAAGTTGTTTTAGTGGTTAATTACTTTAACAATGAAAAATGTATGCCTTATTTGCCGTCTGAATTTGTCTAGCTTCAACTTCCAGTCATTGGATGTTATACTTTTCCCTGCTAGACTGAAGAGCCTGTTATTAAATACGTGATACTTGTGTAGGTACTCAGAGACTGCAATCATGTCACCCCTTAACCTTCTCTTTGTTAAGCTAAATACATTGAGTGCCTTGAGTCTATCACTGTAAGGCAGGTTTTTTAATCCTTTAATCATTCTCTTGGCTCTTCTCTGAACCCTCTCCAATATGTCAATATCCTTCCCGAATTGTGGACACCAAAACTGGGCACAGTGTTCCAGCAGCAGTCTCACCAATGCACAATACAGAGGTAAAATAACCTCTCTACCCTATTCGAGACCCCCCTGTTTATGCATCCTAAGACTGCATTAGCCCTTTTAGCCACAGCAACTGGAAGCTCATGTTCAGCGGATTATCCAACCAAATCTTTTCTGAGAGTCGCTGCCCCCCAGGATAGTGTAAGTATGACCTACATTCTTTGTTCCTTACATTTAGCCATATTAAAACACACATTATTTGCTTGCACCCAGATTACCAAGTGATTCAGTTTGCTGTTTTAGTGACCTGTCCTCTTCATTATTTACCACTCCCCCAATTTTTGTGTCATCTGCAAACTTCATCAGTAATGATTTTGTGTTTTCTTGTTCCGGGTCATTAATAAAAATGTTCAGCATAGAGCCACTCGTCATTAATTTGTCTAGCACTGAACACTTACTATGGGCCACCTTAATCAGTGGCATGGAAGGCAAAAGAAGTTGCGAATCTTAGCTTCCCAACAGACTAATCTGTTCAGCAGAAAGTTTAGCCAGCCAATGGAATTCATGTTTCTCTTCCATAAAAGCCATGGCTTTAGTAAACTGAAGGGGAAGAAGAGGTCTCCTCCCTCAGTATCTCTTTGCATTTGATTCAGCAGGTGGTTTAAATCATAATCTAAGTCGTCAACTCAGTCTTCAAAATTTAGAGCCCCTGAGGTCAAAGAGTGAATGGGCACGGAGAGTGAATTACTTTTTCACTCTGAGGAGGGACCATCCCTGGTGCAGGGTTCACTAATAACAGTGGAGTGGGAGTGGGGAAGCCAGAGATATCCTAACAAATACGAAAGAGAGGTATACAAAATTAATGACTAGCCACATCAGATAAGCAAGAGATGGGAATCGGAGTGTAACAATGATAGACTAGAGACCAGAGCAAGGACCATCAGCAAAGATGAGGAGCAAAAGATTTGACAGCCTCTGCAGGACGTACTGGATCATGTTTGTTATAAGACAGGAATGTTCAGCACCACCACGGTGAGGTCTTCATCCAGCAGTAAATCAAATGTGATGCCACTTATATGCCCTCCAATCTTAAACAGAGAAATAGGTACAACTCGGATGAAGGACCCAAGCCTGCAAACCCAATGAACACATAAAATTCAGTGATAGCTCCACATGTGAAGATTTTGTAGGATCAACTTATTAGATTTTAAGCATCTGCGGCCAGGTGGGGTCAATTCTCCATTGCTGCATTCCTGCACTTAGCTCAGAAAAAGAGCAGGGATGGTGGCTTTAAACCACCCTTGAACTCCCCGTATTTTTCAAGCTACTTGGCCCTCAGCATAAATTAAAGTAGCCTTAGGACTGCTCTAATTTATATTCTGGCTGCAACGATCAACCACAGGCCAGTTGTAGTCTTCCAGTCCAGAGTACCCCGAAAGCTGTGGGCTTGGACACACCCCTCCACATTCCCTTGGTATGCCCCATACATCAGGGCTGCATGGGGGGAGGGGGGAGGGGGGAGTATAGGACCATCATAGTAGCTCTATGCCAGGGATATTCCACAGGGACCACTTATAGCCCCTTTCCACAGTTCCACCACATAAGCAGTTAAAATAAATGAGGGTGTGATCAAGTTCCATGTCTTGTACAACACTGAGCATGTCATGGGCACTCTATAACTGGCAAAGAATAGGTAGCTAAGTAAATGACAATAGCTAGTGAGCATCTCCTGTGTTAAGTGAGAGTGAATATCTCCTGTGAGGGAACAGAGACCATCTCTCACACACCCCCAAAAAACTTTAACTTCAAGACATACAATCTAGTAAGAATGATTTTAAATAAATATATCTGTATTTCCTTGTTTGTGAGTGAACCTCTAAAAGTGGAGTTACAGGGGCAAGACACAGTACTGGGAAACCAGTATATTTAATTACTGATGTATCTGATAGATACCCTGATTCAGAGGCATTATGCCTGTACAATACCTGCAGATGGAGAGAATTTAATCCTTTCCTGAGGATCTATTACACTGACCTTTCTCAAAGGTTCTGTACGAAAATTTAGAAAAGCCTGTCACTGCATAAGGGCATTGGGGATATTTCCTGAGCACATTTAATCAGTTTCCTATCTGTAAAATGCAACTATAACCCAGTAGTGTGTGTGTTACAAGTTCTCCTCTATGCCAGTCCACAGAGGATATCCCGTAGCTCAGGGGTGGGCAAACTTTTTGGCCCGAGGGCCGCATCGGGGTTGTGCAACTGTATGGAGGGCCGGGTAGGGAAGGCTGTGCCTCCCAAAACAGCCTGGCCCCTGCCCCCTATCCACCCCCTCCCACTTCCCGCCCCCCTGACTGCCCCCCTCAGAACTCCCAACCCATCCAACCCCCCCGTTCCTTGTCCCCTGACCACCCTCTCCTGGGACCCCCCTATCCGCCCCCTATCCAAACCCCCTGCTCCCTGTCCCCTGACTGCCCTGACCCCTATCCACACCCCCAGCCCTCCCCCCGGACTCCCACCCCCTAGCCAACCGCCCTCTGCTCCTCATCCCCTGACCACCCCCTCAGAGGACCTCCTGCCCCTAACTGCCCCCTGGGATCCCACCCCCTTATCCAACCGCCCCTGCTCCCTGTCCCCTGACTGCCCTCCTGACCCCTATCCACATCCCCACCCCCTGACAGGCCCCCCGGGACTTCCACTCCCAACCCTCCCTGTTCCCCCATCCCCTGACCAGCCCCCCAGAACCTCTGCCCCATCCAACCATCCCCTCCTCCCTGACTGCCCTCCAGGACCCCCCACTCCCCTCACCAGCAGCAGGAGCTCGCAGCTGTGACACCCGGCCAGAGCCAGCTGTGCTCCCCATGCTGCCCAGCAGGAGCGGCGGGCCAGAGCACTGCCCGCGCGGCGGCGTACCTGCGGGGGAGGGGCCGGGGACTAGGCTCCCTGGCCGGGAGCTCAGGGGCCAGGCAGGACAGTCCCACAGGCTGGATGTGTCCCGCGGGCCGTAGTTTGCCCACGTCTGCCCTAGCTCCAAGCTTTTAGCTCTGGAGGTCTCCAGCTCAATCCCTGATGTGTTGGCCATGAGTGCAACCATCACAGAAATAATAATATTCAACTGACATCCTTCAAAAGGGCGTCTACGTAAGGTACAGAAATCATGGAAAAATCTTCAATCTGCTAAGGTCTAATGCAAAGGCAAATGTCCTTGAGGAACTCCTATATGAAGCACTATTTGTGGATGATTGTGCTCTACTTAGTCATAGTGAAGTGACCTATAGCTTATCCTTGACAGATTCTCAGAGGGAACTAGACAGTTTGAAAACACCATCAGTCTGGAAAAAATTGAAGTCGTCTTCCAACCAACTCAATCAACTACCACTGAGCCAAACATCACCATTGATGGTGCAAAACTAAAGAACATCAATCACTTTGCATACTTTGGAAGTACCATCTCAATTGACAGTTCTCTGGATCAAGAAATATCAAACAGAATACATAAGGTAAGCCAGGCTTTCAGAAGACTCTGTCATAGGATATTCAACCAGAACACCATCAAACTGTCAACAAAAGCGATGATATACAATGCAGCAGTGATATCCTTTTTATACAGGTGTGAAACATGGACAGTTTTCCAGAGACACATCAAGCAATTTGAACAATTTCACATGCGCTGTCTTTTTGCTGTTGTGAAGGTCTACTGGCAAGACAAAGTGTCAAACATTAACATCCTTGAAAGAGCAAAAACAACCAGCATTGAGGCAATGATTATCAAAGCTCATCTTAGATGGATGGATCATGTTATCAGAATGGGTGATGACAGACGCCCAGAAAAAGTCTTTCTTGGTAAGCTGAAATTTGGAAAGCACAGGAAGGGTGCTCAAGGTAAACACTTAAAAGACACTTTTAAGTAGACATGTGGCGTAAACAGGGCCGGCTCCAGGGTTTTTGCCGCCCCAAGCGGCGCAAAAAAAAAAAAAAAAAAAAAAGCCGCGATCGCGATGGCAATTCGGCGGGAGGTCCTTCGCTCCAAGCGGGAGTGAGGGACCATCCGCCGAATTGCCGCCAAATAGCTGGACGTGCCGCCCCTCTCCGGAGTGGCCGCCCCAAGCACCTGCTTGGCAAGCTGGTGCCTGGAGCCGGCCCTGGGCGTAAATATTGACAACTTCAAAGACACAGACAAGGTAAGACCTCAATGGAGAACTACTATTAATAAAGGTTGTAATTACTTTGAAAAAGACCCAAAAAACAAATTGAAAAAGGGCCAAGCATCATTCCAAGTCCTCAGGGACCCTTCACATTCCTACGTGACATCTGTTCACAACCTTGCTCCTTGCAGATTGGACTATATACAGCCACAAAAGAATACACAAGATGCTGTGACATCATCATTAGCTACAATGTACAGCCATAATAATAATATTCACAAGAGGGCTGGTTAGATTAATTAAATATTGTTTGTAAGGCACTTTGGAGACAACCAGTGTAATTGAGGAAAACATAGAAGTAAGGAAAGCAGTTGCCCACTAGCAAAGATATGTGCAAGTTTTTATAGACCTACCTTACATCTAACCCTTCTTTTCAGAATTAGCTAAACTATAAGGTAAGAATGAATACATTCAAAGAATGAAAACATGCTTTTTATTAAACAGGGTATTGTTCTATTGATATAAAACTGTTTTGCTAATTGCACTTACATCTCACTTGATCACAATCAAGATCTGTCAGTGACATGTTAGCTCCAGTACATTTCTAAATTACTCTTTGTTGGGTGGCTGGAGGTACTTTCATTATTTTGACATCTGTTCAAGCTCCCTCCTCCTCTCCAAAAAAAAAAAAAAAATCCTGTCCCTGACTAGTTTTCTTTCCTTCTGTCTTGCAGAGGCAGCACCTTCAATATTAGAGAATTCATGTCAGTAAATGAATCACAAAGCAGATACACAATTTTAGCAGTTCTTTGTATTTTCCTCCTGACGTGGAAAACCCTTCTTAAGTCACCCCTGTCTTTATTGTATGCTTTGTTACTATTTTCAAAGTGTAACGGTGCACCAGGCATTGAACAGAAAAAATAAAGAAGAAAAGTCCCTGACTAGTGGAAACTGCAATCTAAAGGGTAGATGCTGCGTGAACGTTCACGGGTGGAAGAACAAGCAAGAAGTTACCCCATCCGTTGCATGGCTGCACATAGGCTGCACGCTATAGAAATCTATGTACTCTGGAGAGTGAAGAGATTACTTGCTCTGAAAAAGGAGCAGGAAGAAGGCAGAGCTATAGCCATGTCCTGCCCCCACATCCCTGCACTGGCCTCAGAACACCAGAGGAAGCAGCCTGCACCATCCTAATGGATGGAAGCGATTCCATTCTCCATGCATTGTGCCTCACCGGTACCCTTCTTGGAATACTGAGATTTCAGATTGCCCACTATGCAAGGATGTGGCATCTTGTTGAGTCCTCTGTGTGCATGTGTGAGAGTTCAGGGGAAAGGGCTGTGTAAAGGATATGTATTTTCATAACTGATTGTTATAATCACAGTATGAGGCAGGAATGCCTTAAAAGACAGGAGTAGTAGAGCAGGGGTCAGTCCTGGAAGGTTAACAAATAGAAATTAGCTTTTGGGAAGCATTTGAAGGTGAATAGCAGAGAGTAAAATTGTTTCTGCACTGTGACAGCATCATCCAAAATACATTATGGAGTACTTGGTTATTTTGTGCTGGAATGCATACTGAGCAGCAAATACAACTTCTTGTTTCTTGTGACAAGCTTTCATGAATAGTTATTTCATTATTCCTACATTTTTTTCAAATGTATCATCCTGCTTACACCTCACATACTAGTTTCATGAGGGTCACAGGATCGCAGAAATCAAATTATCTTATTTCATTGAACTTCAGCCCAGCCCAGGGAGTCTGAAATAGCAGTCAGAATGGAAAAGCCACCACTTCAGATTAGATGATGTAAAGGTTAGAAAGTTTCTTAAAGCAAAATAAAGTAGATTATTTTTACTTATGGTGCAGTAGTTTATTTCAAAAATTTAGGACAACAGCCCCCAAAATCTAGCTGGATAGAAATCCTGGCTCTATAGCAAAACTCCCATTGACTTCAGTGGAGCCAGGATTTTGCCCTAGGTTTTTATACCATGTGTCAAGCTGTCTGGAGTGGCTCACAAACATGGATGCCAACCTCAGGGCAGACTGTTACAAACCAGGGCACAACCCCAAACTGGTAAATGTTCTATAATTAGATTTCACCAACCAAGTATCAAGTGTGAATTCCTCAAGTACTATAACAGCCTCAACATGGAGTCACAGACAGTCCCCTTGGGTACTCTGGTCTATCTTGCCTCCCAGGCAAGCTTGCCTTTGTGATAGCTGGTCCCTTACACCACAAATCACAACAATATTCAGGGTACTCCTAGTCCCAAAGGACCAGTCACTTGCCCCAGATCAGTTGTACCTTAGATTTGTCACCAAAGACAACACTTATAGCCAATCCTGTAATAAACTAAAGATTTATTAACTAGGAAAAAAGAAATGAGAGTTATTTACAAGGTTAAAGCAGGTAAACACACACACACACGAGTTATAGCCTTAGGTTCCAAAAAGTAAGCTGTAATGTGCAAGCTCCATATGTCCTTTAGGGCTAATGCAGGCTAAGCACCTTGCTGATTCCTTGCTTATGCTTAGAAATATTGCCCTCTCCAAATTCCAAGCAGAATTCTGACACAGTTCCTTCTGGTTAGGGATTTTTATTCCGTTCCCCCAATGTTCAAATTGTGATGGGACATGTCCACCTGTACATCTCTCTTCATGGGTGTGAGGGAGAGAAATCAGCAAAGTCTTTTGTCCCCTGATATTCCACAATGGCTTGTCTGATGTCTATAGATCTTCTTTTGCTGAGCAGGAGATGACACCTCTTGTGGTAAACTAGTATTTCACACTTGGCAATGCTTCTCTCCTGAATGTGGAGGTGTCCAGTTTCAGAGCAAACACTTTCATAGTTACAAAGCAAACATTTAAATATTACCTTATTACATGGGATACAGCGATTGTAAGTGAGATTAATGCATGCAGCAACTCACAAGAATTTCAGAAAGTCCAAACACTAAACACATTCTTATCAACCTAAAATCTATCTTAACAACGCTAACACACAGGCGAGCCCAACTGGTTTCCAGCAATGCATTTGTCAGTGTTCAGTGAGGCCTAGGGGCTTGGCATAAGCTGGCACTTGGTCTGCAGCATCACATCATGTCTATCAAATCTGTGTGTCTAAGCCTGGCTCCCACACTTTCCTTTAGGCCTAGTCAGATTTCACCAAAACTCCTCCCATTGAGCCATTGACTTCAACTGAGCTACACCAATTTATATCAGCTGCGGATTTGGTCCATTGAACAGTTACCAAATGGTTACTTCTTGAGTAGTCCACTTGAAGCAAATGCAAATATTTGAAGAATAAGCTATTACTTAACATGAGCAAAGGGTACAGGAAATGTACCCTTTTAAAATTAGTGGACACCAGTCCACTGTGCCATCAGCACAGACAAACATAACAAACATAACATATATAAGCCCCCACGACTGCGGACCAAAGTGCTTCATACACGGAGAGCACCTAGATCCAAACTATAGCATTTGTTATGGAAAATGAACAATGAAAGCAGGTTTTTTCACAGACATATTAAAGAAAAACACAAGTTTGTAGCTACAGACTTTTCCATTTATGGTTGTCCTGGTTTGCCAAATGTAAAACCAGGAGGTTGGCAAGAGTTGAAAGAAAGGGTTGCCACTTTTCTGTATTCCTTACTCACCCATGTGCCTGTGTCTTCCACATCCTTACCCTTTCTTTTCTTTTTTTTCACCCTTTTCCCCATTCTTTATCATCTATATACCTTCTTCCTATACCTCCTTCATTCATCTCTTCCTTATGCTGCCTTTTTTGGGAACTAGAGGTGGAAGAAACATCAGCCAAGTGCATGGTTTTCTTTTTGTTAGTCTGCTCCTGCACTGCTAACACAGAGACTTGTTCTGGCACTTTCAATCCAGCATGGCTTCTAGAACGGTCCGTCTATCAGGAGTCAGCACATGCAGTGCCATTTGGCTAAGAAACAGACAAAAATCAGGAAGGCTGGACAGCTGACATTTAATTTACATTTAAAATAAAAACAACAGGACAAGCTGCACAAAAATGACTTGGCGGCTTGAAAAACTGTCTGGGTGGCAACCCTAACTCTGTTTGATCTCATTTTATTTTTTTTGCCTTATTAAATAACAGTGCCAGAACATTCTTAAGGAGACTGAAGCTCATTTTTAAAGGGCACATATCAATGAAAGACAAACTTATGGTGTAATATGGCAGTTAGTCACAATTTGTCCAAGATATTGGCAATTAGGAAAAGGCATCCTTTCACCTTTAAAGCCAACGGGATTTTTAAGCTAAAAATATGAGGCACACAACAGATTCTGGATCATGGCCATTCACATGAGGTAGAAGAACAAGATCGACACAGGTAATCTGCAGCTCAACCAAGGTTCTATATATTTACAAACCAAGATGAAAGACAAGAAGCAGTTAAGCATGTTCTGACACGGATGCCTGAAATGAAGATGACTTGAGTTCTATTCCCAGCTCTGCCATTGACATATTGTGTGACCCGGTGAAGTCATTCCATGTCTCTGAGCCTTGGCTTCCCTCTAGTGCAAACTAAGGATAATACTTACTCACTTTGGTAAAGTGCTTTGAGATCTACAGATCAAATCCTGGTTCCACTGAATTCAATGGAAAAACTTCTGTAAGCAGTGTCTGAATGAATTCTCTCCTGATGGCTGGGATGGGGAGAGACTTCAGGAGCAAACTGTATTTACTGAACACACCTACTCTGCCTAGCTATCCAAAAGATGGAGTGGTGTTGCTCAAAGTGATCAACTTTGGCTGGTGTTGGGTTACAAATCACTTTAATACTGAATGCAGGGGTAGTGAAATTTTATCAATGTTGTTGTCTTTATTGTATGAATAAAGGGGAGCAGAACAGTGCTTAACCTATCCCAAATGAGGGGGTCACCCTTATAAGAACATAGGAACGGCCATACTGGGGCAGACCAAAGGTCCATCTAGCCCAGTATCCTGTCTTCTGACAGTGGCCAATGCCAGGTGCCCCAAAGGGAATGAACAGAACAGGTAATCATCAAGTGATCCATCCCCTGTCGCCTATTCCCAGCTTCTGGCAAACAGAAGCTAGGGACACCATCCCTGCCCATTCTGGCTAATAGCTATTGATGGATCTATCCTCCATGAACTTATCTAGTTCTTTTTTGAACCCTGTTATAGTCTTGGCCTTCACAACATCCTCTGGCAAGGTGTTCTACGGGTTGACTGTAGGTTGTGTGAAAAAACACTTCCGTTTGTTTGTTTTAAACCTGCGCTGCCTATTAAGCTGAAAGCACCTCGTTAAGCCAGGGGCTCGAATGCCAGACCCCTGTGAAAGTAAGAGGTTGGGGATAGGTATCCCAGCCAGAAGGAGTGGACTCTCCCTAAGGATCCCCTGTCTGGTTTAACCTGTTCCTCCCCACTATTCAAAGATAGAGCTAAATAGGCTCCATTGGGAGCCTTTTGTTATTTTAAGTGTTCAAAAGAGCTGACAATCACTTGTGGTGGGGCAGTGTTTCTACCCAGCCTAAGAGCTGACAATCACTGAGAGCTGGGTGAAACCTCAAGAGACTGATCTGCAGAGGTCACAGCAGAGAGGCAGGTGGCAGAAGGTGACCAGTGAGTGGAACGGCAGCTGGTGAGGTGGCAAGCAGAGAGGAATCATGGCTGGTGGGGTGGCCAGCCACATCAAGTGCTCAAATGACAAAGCAAGCAAGATGCCTTCCTCCCCGGGTGGGAGGCGAACTCACACAGATGCACCTCTGAACCCTGGGTCCTCACTGACCAAGGCCAACCACTGAGAGTGGGTATGGTGAGGGAGCAGCGAGAGACACAGAAAAGGAACTTTTGGTTGCAGAACTCAAGAACGTGAGGCAGAAGGCACTGCCCCTATGCACTCTGGGGTGCGTGTCCTGCTCACAGTTTTATGATGATGAATCCTGCTTGTGGCACTTTCCCTAATTAATGTCAGGTGACTTCCCTCCTTTCATTAAAAGTTTATTTTCTACACTCAGACTCTGTGCTTGCGAGTGAGGAAGTATTGCCTCTCCAAGGTGCCCAGGGCTGGTGTGTAATTTTCCCAGGTTACTGGTGGAGGGTGGAGCCGGTTTTGTGTTGTATTGTTGAAAAGGAACCCCTAGATATTGAACCTGGCCCTGGTTGCTGCTGGCTGCACCTGGCAGAAGAGCTACATTTCCATTGGTCTTCCTGGGACCAGGATTTGGCTCATCAGTTTTAATATACTGTATGTTTAACACTGCCTGTGTAACCCACACACCCCCTGGGTGTGGTGTTGTGTCTCATCTAGTGGCACCGAGACCACTTAGAGAGACAGATTAATGAGTTTGCTCTATAGCCTTAGCTAACAGTCAGTTGGCTTTTAGCTCAGTAACACTGACAGAACCTGGTTGTCGGTGGGTGGGATCGAACCAGGGATCTCTGAAGCTTAGTGCATGAGCCTCTACTGCATGAGCTGAAAGCCAACTGGCTATTAGCTAAGGCCGTAGAGCAGACTCATTTTCTCTCTCTCTCTCTAAGTGGTCTCAGTGCCACTAGATGGGACAGAACACCACACCCAGGTGGTGTGTGGGTTACAAGAAAATACCAGGGTAGGAGCAGGTGTAAGATATTTAACTCACTTCCATTTAACATATCTGTAACTGCTGGCATATTTTGAGAAGCCCTATAGAATCCTTAGCAAAGAACTAGTAGTAGGTGCCCAATTTTAATTTAGTCTGACCTCCCATTGTGAAGACTACTGTGCTGGGTCTCCATTTTGAATTCCCCGTATAAGCTCGGCTATCATTCTAAAACGGTCTTCACTTGACGTCGTTAACGTTCTGCAAGTTCTGCCTTTGTCAATCGTGCTGTTCACACTGGTGGAAAAGCACAAAGGTAAAACCGGAACAAACTTCAGCAGAACAAAATGGGCAAAAAAAATTGAAATGTAAAGTGCTAAATTATTGAGGCAATGCAGGTTTTTAAACTCCATCACCCACGGAGTGCAAGCAAAATACTCTAATCCCTGAGCTACCAGAATCAGCTGGCAATTTCCAAAAGCTGACAACAGCAAGCAAATTATTGCATGACTTCTTTTTAAACAACAGAAGTGTGAGTGTGCAGGGAGGATCAGAGAAAGGGGCTGGGGGAAACTTTGACATCTAATCTATCATTTTTATTAGGCTGGGTCTGCAGACATTTGAATTGTTTTCCTCACTTTTTTAAATGAAATCGAGAGCAGTAACACTAATATTGTAGCTCCTCATGAGTGATAGGGTAATTCAAACTTCATGGAGCCTCTTGTTTCACATATTGTTAATTTATATGTGAAAGAACTTGGAAGTGTGGTGTTTCTATTTAAAAAAAAAAGCTACAAAGTACCTTTGCATGTCTGCCTGGGGGCATGTGCAAAATCTCAGCTGAGAAGTCTGAAAAAACCATGATCCCCCAAAAACATGTGTACACAGAATGAAGGGAGGGTGGAGGCTGGGTGCATTGTGGAAGCTGTTTTCTTAACGTCTGTAACATAGTCTCGGTTAGACTCTGCTCCACCCCACCCTGCTACCCTCTCCCTGTGTGCTGCATGTCAGCCAAAACACCAACAACAGCTTGAGCAAAAAACAGCTTTCACTGCGGGTGAAAAAAACAGGAAAGAACTTAGTGCCTTTTATAGACAAATAGTGTCTGTTAAAGCCAAAGACAAATTTGGGGTGATTAGGTGGTTTATGTCCATTAGCTAAACTCTGAACCCTGGTCAGCAGAGACCCAGGGTGAAATTCAGTCCCATTGAAGTTAATGGCAACAATCCTATTGACTTCAAAGTGATCAGGATTTCACCCCAAAAGTTATTACCTGAAGCTTTTCCCTGGCTGTTCATGACACAATTTTATGGTCTTCATCTAGATCCTAGTGGACTAATTCCACAGAACAAACTACCACCACATTTGGCTTTAATTAATTGTCTCAGCAGAGAGGCTAAGTATGAATAGTCATAAAGACTAAACTTCCATCTCAACCCTCACGGGTGTTTCCTCCAGTTTGGACTTATTGCATGGTGCAGTGCAGGGAAGCTTGTCCAGTAGCAATTACATGGTTGAATAGATGATTTCACCTGGCAGAGCTGTGAATCCAGCACCTTTCACCAGCACTAAATATAACTGTTATTGCTTACAGAGTATTTTTAATCTTAGTGCAATGTTCAGGATGTTTTCCCTTCAGGCACATTAAATGCAGTTAAGAAGAGAGGAGGAGGACCCACATGAGAGAAATCTGTCCTGGAAAAAAAATAACAAAAACACAAGCACAAAATTAATGGTATATTAAATGTTTGTTTAGAAACTGAACAAACATAATTTGCTCTTTCATTTGTATTGAATTTCTTGGCGTTCTCATAGATAAATTGATTCTGGAAGAAATCCCATGCTTAGAATCAATCTTCATTCAAAGGCTCTATCTGGGTTGACTGCTCCTACAGTGGCAGCAAAGGGATAAATGTTCCACTAAAGCATTCTTACTGCAGGTACAATACAGTCCAAATAAAATCAAGTCAATGAGCGCTGAGCTTGCATCCTGAATAACCTGCAATGAGACAGATTTAGTGTTTTAAACCATCATCGGTCACTGCCAGCGAGAAAGAAAAATTACATTTCACTTCAGATAAGTGGTGGCTCATTTCAACAAACTGAAAAGTCTCTGAACTTCTGCTTTTGTTCTGACCTTATATATGTTCCTCTGAGTTAGGAAATGCAAAGCAGGGAAATATCAGGAGCTTCTGGGGGTTTTCAGCGATGCAGACAATTGGAATTGCGTGCTGATAGCCATGAGTTATCTGGCTATCCTTCAACCAAGATTTCTTTGGAGGTCCATGGTTCGAATGACTATCTAGACCATCTTCTTGAGGTAAATTTTGTGGTTGTGCTAGATGGATAGGCCTAGAGCCTAATGTGCACCCTTTATGTACAGCAGTGTTTCACAGGGAATGTCTACACAGCAGCAGGGAGGTGTAATTCCCAGTTTGAGCAGATGTACACAAGCTAGTTTTGCTCAAGCTAGCATGCTAAAAATAGCATGGTGGACATGGCTGAAGAGGTGGTGGCTTGAGCTAGCTGCCCAAATATGTACCCACTGGGTCAAGTGGGATTGTACTTGGATGGATAGAGTGAGCCCCCACCCATGCTGGGGCAGCCGCACTACTATTTTTAGGTGCTAGGTCAAGCAGAGCTAGCATACATCCAGTAGGGGCATTACCAGCAGATCGAGGGACGTGATCATTCCCCTCTATTCAACATTGGTGAAGCCTCATCTGGAGTACTCTGTCCAGTTTTGGGCCCCACACTACAAGAAGGATGTGGAAAAATTGGAAAGAGTCCAGCGGAGGGCAACAAAAATGATTAGGGGGCTGGAGCACATGACTTATGAGGAGAGGCTGAGGGAACTGGGATTGTTTAGTCTGCAGAAGAGAAGAATGAGGGGGGATTTGATAGCTGCTTTCAACTACCTGAAAGGGGGTTCCAAAGAGGATGGATCTAGGTTGTTCTCAGTGGTAGCAGATGACAGAACAAGGAGTAATGGTCTCAAGTTGCAGCGGGGGAGGTTTAGGTTGGATATTAGGAAAAACTTTTTCACTAGGAGGGTGGTGAAACACTGGAATGGGTTACCTAGGGAGGTGGTTGAATCTCCTTCCTTAGAGGTTTTTAAGGTCAGGCTTGACAAAGCCCTGGCTGGGATGATTTAGTTGGGAATTGGTCCTGCTTTGAGCAGGGGGTTGGACTAGATGACCTCCTGAGGTCCCTTCCAACCCTGATATTCTATTCTATGATTCTATTTACTCAAACTGGAAATTACACCTCCCAGCTGCTGTGTAGAGGTACCCTCAAATGATTCGCTACCAAATAGTGCAGGATTGAGAAGCTGGGATGGGAGGTGTTTGTGACGTTATCTCACTTGCAAACTGGTATTCAGGATAATAAAGATGGTGAACAACTGATGTATAGAATAGATGCAAGCATGGGCAGTCCCAAAGGGACAACCTCTCGGGGAGAAAGCTTAATTCTCCTCTGTGCCCATCCAATCCTTGCGATGGCACCTGAGAAGAACTGATCAAAAATTCTCCACTGACATTTGTTTTCCCACAATGTATTTAAATATTGGCTTTAAAGTTGAACTATGTGCTCAAGAGTATTGATGGATCAAGACCTGATGGATCACTTTGCAGGATTTTTTTTAAAAAGTGAGTAATACTTGTTTTTATTTATTTATCTCAAAGGCTATTTCTTCAATGCAGAAAATGTGTAATTTAAAATCAAGCTAGCTATCTCAATGTAAAATCCCACTGGAGACAAGACTGTCATCTTGATGTAGCTAGTTGAGGTCAACCTCAGGTATGGGGGGGAGTAATCCAATAACCAAGTCATTCAGCTTCTGGGTAGAGTTGAGGTTCAGTCCTATATAGATTTATGTAACATAGAATCCTATTTTACATAAACCTTTCCATAATAAGAATTGTTCCATTACCTTTAGAAATGGGAACATATATATTATATGTACTGTTTGTTCACATTTTGCTCCTGTAACAGGTTGCTTGGAGGGCTGGGAGGCCTAGTGGTTGGCGCACCTGACCTCCAGCCCCTAGTTTCCCCGGTTGAGGTGCCTCAGTCTTTTAGGCAGTGGGGTAGGGGAACCCAGACCCTCCCTCTCCACCAGGTCCCAGCCCAGGGCCCTGTGTGCATCAACCGCTGAACAGGAGATGGTCTGAACCCCTGAACAGCAGGTAGTCTAAATCCACTGGCTACTTCCTACCACTGTCCCCTAAATATAGTCCAATTCATTGAGGTGGCTTGGCTCCCGTAGTGCCCCCTTGTGGATCTTGGATGGTGCCCTGCTGTGGTCCCAGGCTCCTTCGGGCAGGGCAGCCATAGGTTTAGTGAGACCAAACCCCACAATGTCTCTGGGCTTCAGTCACCCAGTTACCTCAGTTGCCGGAGTCTCCTAGGTCTCCTCTGCATTCCCCCTTGGTTGGGGAGAAAGCACTTCGTCCCCAGTGGCTGCTTCAGTTGGCAGGCTAGTGACCTTTCCTCTCAGGTAGGGAGGCAGCTAGCTCCTGCCTCTTTGCCAGTCAGCTCTCAACTGAGCCAGGATCTCTCCTTTTCTCCCCTCTCCAGGCTAGGCATTGGCTGCAGTTGTAACAGGGCAGGGCTAACTGTGCCCATAGGCACCCCTTTAACCACTGCCGTGCTGGCACGCTGTTTCTCCTCTTCATCACAGCTCCCATTTCAGTCTGGGTAGTGAGACTAGCTTCTAAGTGTAACCTGCTTATACACAATCTCATAATCCAAATCACGTAGTAAACTGGGTGCAAGCAAATGATATGCGTTTTAATATAGCTCAGTGAAAATGTATACATCTAGTAACAAAGAATGTAGGTCATATACATGCTGGGGAACTCTATTCTGGGAAGCAGTGACTCTGAAAATCTTTTGGTGGTTATCACAGATGATCAGCTGAACATGAGTTTCCAATGTGACAGTGTGCTCTATAGTGATAGACTGAAAGAATTCTATCTATTTAAGCTTAAAAAAGAGAAGGTTATGGGGTAACCTGATTGCAGTTTATAAGTGT
Organism: Emys orbicularis; assembly: GCF_028017835.1. Classification (NCBI taxonomy): domain Eukaryota; kingdom Metazoa; phylum Chordata; order Testudines; family Emydidae; genus Emys; species Emys orbicularis. The sequence goes on along the minus strand of NC_088685.1, from coordinate 24,906,967 downwards.
CTATATGGGGAACAAATATTTAATAGTGGGTTCTTCGATCTAGCAGAGAAAGGTCTAACATGACCCAATGCCTGGAGTGGAAGCTAGACAAATTCAGACTGGAAATAAGGTGTACATTTTTGACAGTGGGGATAATTAATCATTGGAACAAATTACGCAGGGTTGTGATGGATTCTCCATCACTGGCAATTTTTAAATCAAGATCAGATGTTTTCCTAAAAGATCTACTCTAGGAATGATTTGGGGGAAATTCTATGGCCTGTGTTATACAGACTAGAGCAGGGGTGAGCAACCTGGTGCCTGCGGGCCGCATGTGGCCCATCAGGGTAATCTGATTGAGGGCTGCGAGACATTTTGCTGACATTGACCATCCGCAGACATGGCCCCCCGCAGATCCCAGTGGCCACGGTTCACCATTCCCAGCCAATGGGAGCTGTGGGGGGCCATGCCTGTGGACGGTCAACATCAGCAAAATGTCTCACGGCCCGCAAACAGATTACCCTGATGGGCCACATGTGACCCGCGGGCCGCAGGTTGCCCATCACTGGATTAGAGGATCACAGTGGTCCCTTCTGGACTTGGAATCTATGAATCTACCATAGAACAATGTTGTTGCATTTGATTTCCAAGAGTGAAGGGAAATGTTTAAAGATTAAAAAAAAAATTAAAAGACCAGCACCACCGCCATTCATTGGAATTTAAGTTGAGAAAAAAATTGATATTTCTATTTCCATTAGGTTTGGTATCACCCCAGATACTCCTCACACATAAGAATGGCCATACTGAGTCAGACTAATAATCCCTGTAACCCAGTATTCTAGTGGCCAATGCCAGGTGCTTCAGAGGAAATGAATAGAACAGGCAATCATCGAGTGAGCCAGCCACTGTAATCCACTCCTAGATTCTGGCAGTTAGAGGCTAGGGACACCCAGATCATGGGGTTGCATCCCTAATCATCTTGGCAAATAGCCATTGATAGGCCTATCCTCCATAAATTTATCTAATTCTTTTTTGACCCCCATATAGTTTTGGCCTTCACAATATCCCCTGGCAACAAGTTCCACAGGTTGACTGTGTATTGTGTGAAGAAGTTTGTTTGTTTTAAACCTGCTGCCTATTAATTTCATTGGGTGACACATGGTTCTGGTACACGTTCTTGGGGATTAGAGACTGCATCCAACTTCCATTCAATGAGAACTGGACTGAGCCCTAAATGAATAGTTGCCCTTTACCAGATTAAGACACATGCACATACAAGTAGGCTTGTTTATGCCGCTAAATATTTAAACATTTTCAGATCATCCCTATATATCTTGCAAGAGATTTCAATTTAAACCCAACAAGAGAATCAATTGTATTGAAAGTCATAGTGATTACATCTAAAAATTCATTTCAATCTGTTCTAAATGAAGAAGCCCAAATGTACCATTACATCTCTTTACACAGTCTAATTTAAAACAATTCAAACCAACGGTAACGCTTCATTCTTTCCCTAACCTCCCATAATTTTGATAAATGCAAATAAGCATGAATTTTCAATTCATTTCCCCCCACCAATAGGTGGCACTAGCCATGCAAGAATTTTCTATAATGTTATACCTGCAGTTCTCACATTCCTATACACAAAACATTCTGGAAACACAAAGCCCAGATTCAAGAAGACATATCTCAATCTGCATTAGTAGAATCTCATGCAGAATTAAGAAAGCGTCTGATAAGAAGCACTACTCCAAGGGAGTTAACTTTCTGGCATATACACTTCATAGGCTTTGCCAAACTAGCAGGTCTGAGTCAGCACCATACTAAACATGTTATCCACAGCCTGACTGTCCACGTGCTTTATAACACTGGACTTTATTCAAAATAAATAATGGTAGTAACAGGCCACAAAACTGAACTCTCCTCTGAAAAAGCTCTAATACAGCATCTTCATGCCTTAGGGTACGTCTTCACTACCCGCCGGATTGGTGGGTAGCAATCGGCCTATCGGGGATCGATTTACCGCGTCTCGTCTAGACGCGATAAATCGATCCCCGAACGCGCTCCCCATCGACTCCGGAACTCCACCAGAGCAAGAGGCAGAAGCGGAGTCGACGGGGGAGCCGCGGCCATCGGTCCCGCTCCGTGAGGATGGGAGGTAAGTCGATCTAAGATACGTCGACTTCAGCTATGCTATTCTCGTAGCTGAAGTTGCGTATCTTAGCTCGACCCCCCTCCCAATGTAGACCAGCCCATAGACATCAATGTTCTCTGTACCAAATGAGAAGAAACTTATTTTAGTAGTTAGGGCAGAAGACTGGGAGAAAAGAGACCTAGGGTGAAATCCTGGCCCTGGCGAAGTCAATGGGAGCTTTGCTGTTGATTTCAAGTAGGCTAGGGTTTCACTCCTGAGCTCTACTAAGCTCTGCCAGCGACTTTGTGAGGTGGGCAAAGTATTCTAACCTTTCTGTGGCTCAGTTTCCCCACATGAAAATTGATAATATTGCCTATCTCACCGAAGTGTTAAGTAAAATGCCTGGACATCTTCTGATGGAAAGAACCGTGGGCTCAGTCATGCGAGATGTTAAGTGCAATTAATTTCAATTTACTTCTTTGGGATTTGAAGGAACTCACAAAAGCAATAGACAAGCACAAATATTATTGGTCCTAATCCTGTGGTCCTCAGTGAGGCAAAATTCCCATTGGATTTGGTAGAAGTTTAGCCTGTACATGGACTTCAGGATTTGGCCCCTTAATTACAACCTCATACTTCCCCCACAAACACAACACAGCTCAGACTTAACTCGTGCTCATATGTCAAGCCTGATTATTTGCTTATACTGCTGAAATTGAGATTAAGGTTATACCATTATGCAGATTAATGTGCTGTGTATTTCATTACCTGTTGGAGGCAGAAGGAAGTTCGTGGAGATGAGGGCAAGTCTGTCATTCTCAGTGGAAATGTGCTCTGTGGTATCGTACTGTTAAGAGGTGTCCCATAACTTGGAATTTCTTTGCTTTTTAGAGTTTGCACTGGGAGATGTCACACTTAATCATCCTTAATCTCATTCAAACTAAGTTTTTGTTCACAGAATTGTAACAAGTATAGTGACATGGAACAGTTATTCAACTGAGAGTGAATCAGTGACATGATTCAGCACAATTCAAACTCACCTGATTTATTTCTTTCCAGTAAGGAATGTCTGTTAGAGCCAGGAAATTTTTTTTATCACCAGGCTAAATTCATATCAACAATTAAATAATCATTTACAGAAAGTAGAATTTCGCTTAGCAAAGAACTTCAGCACAATAAATCCCTACAGCCCTTTTTTTTTAATCTCTAAACTCTTTTTTCCCTTCATTTTGGTTTATTTTCATTGTATACTCATACTTCTAAGTGGCAAACTTTTGTTTTTCTGGGAGTATAGCTATAAACTTTTTTTTAAAATAGCAATTTGTGTTTGAGATTGGAGAAGCATTTTTTTATTCAATTTGATGAGCTGTTAGCAATAAAATAAGATCTAAATAACTCACATAAGAAAGGTCCAGAGGACACCATTCCATCCAGCCTCTGGTATCAGAGCTGTAGAAGACAGAAAAGAATAATAAAATCACTAGTTATTGCCCTTGACCAGGGCTGGGGACCTTTTCATCTTTCATAACTTGTTGGTATCAGCTTGAGATCTATATGGAAAAGAAATGGGATATTGGGACAGAAATAAGGGGGAAACGTTTCCTAAAAAGAGCACAGGACTCCATAAGACCTTAAACCAAAGACCTCACTCATATGGGCCCTGATTAAGCAAAGCATTTAAATTCATTTTTTATTTTAAGCATATGCTTAGGGCCATTCTTATTCAGCAAAGTACTTAAACACATGGTTAAGTTCCACTGAAGTCAATGGGTTACAAGCATGTGTACTTAAGTGCTTTGCAGAATAAGGATGGACTTAAGCATGTGCTTAAGTGTATTGTTAAATCTGGACCTAAAACTCCAGCCCCATGGCATTATCTAGATTGTGAGCTTTTCAATGCCGTGACTTCGTTTGGTTGTGAAGCACCAGGCACATTTATGGCAGCATTTCAATAATAATCTCTGTCGGGGCACCTTGGATAGAAAGAACGGAACCAGGACAACAGCTTCAGTACCCAGTTTCAAAGGCAGATCTTGCAATATTCTGCCCCAAACCCAAGGAAGATGGCAAGGGCCAGTGTGAGCACAGAGACAGCCAATAATCCAAAGGGTGAGAGACATTATTACTTATCATTATATTATTTATTTGTATTGTGGTAGCCCCAGCCATGGATCAGGACCTCTCATTGTGCTAGACTCTGATCCTGAAAGATCTTCTGTACAGGCCCCAGCCTCTGCCCCTAACCCCGCACAGGCCCTCAAAGAAGCTATGGGGTACCACACAGCTGCAGAAGGTCTCTCCCTGAGGATGAGCTTGCAGGATTGGACCCTAAATGTGGAAGCCATTTTATACGTGATTAAATATAGTAATCCCCATACCCAGATCATTAGGGTGTCTTTTAATGTGTCAAAGGGCAACATATACAATACTGTATCACAGCATCCTCACTAATGCTCTAGCTTAGAATGCTTTGTCGTATTTACATGCACCAAAAGAAACTGCAGTAATGTAGAAATATTCAATACGGATTCTTATCTGGCATTTCTTAGACCATAAAATTGACCCCAGAGCAATCAGTTTCTGGAAACTATTGGAAAACAGTATAAATCCCTTGATTTTGGGTACAACTTTCCAACTGCCCTTATGAATCCTGCAAATTAAAAGTGCAATCTTGTCGATTACAATAAGAAATGCCAGGGCAATTACATGAGATAGTTATGTATTAAATGCAGACCACCCCAGAATTTCTTGAAATAAAAGCTGGAAAGAGATTACCATCCAGTGTGCTGGGACCTGCCAATCACAGAAGGACTGAATGCCTGTCAGGCTCTCTTATATTTGACTTGGAAGCAGCTCGTATCAATATGTAGTCAGGAAATGGCTCTTTAATCACTGCAAAGTCTCTCCTGATTTTAAAGATTAAATCAACCACAGGCAGCTAGGATTTTTTTTCCTCCTCCAAGATAACTGATGATAGCATTTGAGAATGATTAGCCATGCTGCATGGCATGAGCACACAGCTTGGTCCGATTTCATGCATCACGGGCCAAGCTGCACAACACTGATATCAGGTAACAGACTGTCCAATGAGATCTTAGAACCTGATATATGAATGATAGATGAGGAAGAGGCAAAAATGAAATATGGAAAGAAAAAAAGTTACCCAATATGTTAACGGTGATTTTATTAGAAACACTGCAGGGAGGCAACCCATGCAAAGATCTGGTTATCTCCACACAACAACCCCTCAAAGGGGTGGAAGTTTGGATGGTGACTCCTTGTACGTCATAGTAGCAGTTTATCATTACTGGAAGTACCGCTTCCTTGGAAGAAATATCAAGCCAGACAGACATAAAGGAGTCAATATAAAGCTTGGGAAAAGTTTAACTAGTTTTCAGGATAATCTTTATAACCACATATGCAGATGGGCTATTTGACAAGCTGCCAAGAGCAGCTGTAGAATCAGAGATACCAAAGGCTACAGATGGCACCCACCTTTCAAAGGTAGCTTAGAACTAATTAAATCCTCATTAGGCATGTGGCATACATGAAGCCGGGGGTGCACTAGCACATCACTCATGGTCTTTTACAGTCCAAACAACCCTAAAAACTTCTCACACACACAAACAGAAAACACTCGAGGCGCGACTGTAACTTGATGATGTACTCTGAGTAAGGAGCAGCGAGTAGCTGCACTGACCCAGAAGTAGACCTGATAACAACCTGAGATTTACAGTTCCTCCCCTGCTCCCTACTTGCTGTAGGGGAGGAGTCAAAGTTACTTCAGCCCCTTTTACAGATCAACTCGCTAACCCATGGGTGCCCAGCCCATTACTCTACTTGGTGATTGTAGGAGGGAGAATCTAGAATTCCTCCCACTCCCTGCTCCTCTCTGTTCATTTACTTGCAGCAGGAATATTAGGCAAGCAACCCTTGCTCTCCCCACCACAACCACAGTCACAGTCTGACAGGGAAATACTCCCCTTTACTGTTCTGTGCAGTCGAGTAAGGCTAAGACGTTAGCTCTACGGAAGTACATTTTTTCACTGTACTTTGTGTGTCTCTTGTACCACAAGTGGCCATATTTAGTCTCAGGCAAACACTCACCTCTCTCACTTGCATTAGATTTACAAGTACATCTCTACCCTGATATAACTCTGTCCTCGGGAGCCAAAAAATCTTACCGCGTTATAGGTGAAACCACGTTATATCGAACTTGCTTTGATCCGCCGGAGTGCGCAGCCCCCCCCCCCCCCCCGAGCACTGCTTTACTGCGTTATATCCAAATTTGTGTTATATCAGATCGCGTTATATCGGGGTAGAGGTGTAATTGCTGGGAGTATATTGACACACACTATCCTATCGACTGACTTACTCTGGCAAGCTTTTATCCTCTCCTTTACATTTAAAGGGCATGGTCTGAATTTTCAGATAAAGTTATGTTTTCTATTAAAATCTCTGCCTTGTGTTACAAGCTTGGATAGAAAAAAACTTCTCTTGAAGGTTATTGGCATTTTCGAGGATCTAAAAGTGTGCTCAGGCACTTCCTTTAAGTTGAAAAGGAGTGTGGTCACATGGACTATAATTTCACACTTCTGCATTCGACTTCTAGGTCAGTATGGAAAGACCATGTGAGGGGAAAGAGGCAGCAATAAGTTGTTTTCTCAAAGTCTGATCCAAACTCCATCGAAGTCAATGGCATGATTCCTATTGATTCCAGCAGGCTTTGGATCAGCTCATACAACTTGGAAGGGGCCATGTAAGTGGTTGCATTGGTGGGGGGAGAATGGCAATGACTCGATACACATAAGTATACTAGAGAAAGGCTTGTACCAAGCCCCTGGAACTAAACACCCCAAAACTTGAAGGAAATACAGGCTTAAATCTGAAATTTGCGATGCGGGAGTATCTAAATGTTTATTTGAAAGCCTCATGCCAGCCTAACTTGGACATAGCACAAGCACATAGGGACAAAATCAGAAAAGCTAAGGCATAACGTGAGTTACGCTTAGAAAAGGACATAAAAGACAATAAGGAGAGATTCTATAAACACTGGCAGCAAGCAAAAGACAAAGGAAAGTGTAGGTCCACTACTTACTGGGGAAGGAGAGCTCATAACAGATGACCTCAAGAAGGCTGAAATATTCAAAGCCTATTTTCCTTCAGATTTCACTTAAAAGGTTCATTGACTGGATGCTTAACATAATTAATATTAACAACAAGGGAAAGAATACAAACCAGAATAGGAAAATAAGAGGTTAAAGAATATTTAGGTAAGTTGGATATGTTCAAGTCAGAAGGGCATGATGAAATTCACCCGAGGGTACTTAAGGAACTAGCTGAAGCAATCTCAGTACTGTTAGTGATTATCCTCAAGAACTCATGGAGGATGGATGAGGTCCTAGAGGACAGGAGAAGGGCAAACACAGTGCCTATCTTTTAAAAGGGGGAACAAAGGGTATGTCTATACTGCAATAAAACACCCACAGCTGGCCCATGTCAGCTGACTCAGGGCTCGTGGAGCTCGGGCTGCAGGGCTACAAAACTGCAGTGTAGACATTCGGGTTCAGGCTGGAAGCCCAAGCTCTTGTGATATAGATGTGATATATCTAGATTATAGTGAGGCTTTTGACACAATCCCATATGACTTTTTCATAAGCAAACTAGGGAAATGTGGTCTAGATGAAATTCCTATAAGGTGGGTGTATAACAGAGGTTTACACGGTTTTTCATTTCACCCATTTTCTGTTCCAATGATACTTTGGCAGCAGCAGTATTGTGATACGCTGGGATTTCAGCCATCAGTAGCTAGCTGCCACATGGTGTAGTTGCACCAGTTCAAACCCACAGTGCCAGCAGGTAAAATTACTATAAGCCACAAAATGCACCAGATAGGGTTGTCAACTTTCTAACTGCACAAAACTGAGCCCCCTGCACCGCCCCTTCCCTGAAGCCCCACCCCTGCCCCTTCTCTGACACCCTGCCGCCACTCACTCCAGCCCCCTCCCTCTGTCGCTTGCTCTCCCCCACCCTCACTCACAGGCACCACCCCCGCAGCTCCCATTGGCCACGGTTCCCAACCAATGGGAGCTGCAGAGGCGGCGCTCGGGGCTGGGCAGCATGGGGAGCTTCCCTGATCACACCTGCGCCTCAGAACCACAGGGACATGCCGGTCACTTTCGGGAGTTGCGTGGAGCCAGGGCAGGCAGGAAGCCTGCCTTAGCCCTGCTGCGCCACCAACTGGACTTTTAATGGCCCGGTCAGCCGTGCTGACCGGAGCCGCCGCAACTCCCGAAAGTGCCTTTTTGACCAGGCATTCCAGTCGAAGACCGGATGCCTGGCAACCCTAGTATCACAGCAGCTTATTCTTGCTTGAAACTGGGTTTGGATGCACCAGTACAAACTGTGGCTTGTTGCAGCTTTGGCTGTCAACACCAGGGTTTTGCACTAAAGCAGCTACACAACTAACTAATGATGGCCATAAGTAGGGCAAATCGCCAGTGTAGACAAAGCCCAGATCTGAAAAATCTGACAGTTTCTCCAGAACATAATTCATCAAGATGACCAACCACCAGAAAACACTCAACAGCAATTCAGTCTGTGACTGCTCCTTCCCACACATAGTGGGACTTTGAGCATCATATCTCCAGCACATTAGCCCTCATTGACTAGAAGTAAAGGGATCTTAGGGTTGTATAGCTCAAGGACCTGCTTTTTGGATACCTCCAGACTTTCAGCTCTAGGTTACCCATTCCATATAGCCAGTGTAGCAATAACGCAGGTCTTATTTATACTGTAAAAATGCATCATGTTAGAAAACGTGTTAACTCACATATTTTTGCCTTTAGAGTAGCCAAGGACAGTCCTGTTTAAAAATGTGTTAGCTGGTTCTGATTAACCCAAGAGGGAGGTGGGGTGGTCCAGTTGACCAAGATCGGATAACAAATTCTTCCCTTGTCCACACTAATGTCAAAATCAGTTGACCTAGTCAATTCATTTTCCCAATGCAGACAAAACCTCAAAGTTATTGGCATTGTACAGTTCTTCAGTAGCGAATGTGAAAAGAACTGTTGTCCTTGTTCCTAGACAGCAAGCGTCCACACCTCACAAAAGCCACACCATAGTGAGCACTACTTAGCACTCTTGTTGGCTGTCACTGCACAGACATGGAAAAAAACTCAGCAAACATGTAAAAGAGTCAAAACTTTTCAGGACTTCTTTAAGGCAGCAAAAGAAAAGCACTAACCCAATTTCATGCCCTTTTCAGATCACCTTTAAGGATGTTTGCCTATGGGAAAAAAAGTAAAAACCTTTTTATAGAAACAAATCCTGCATCCCCTAAATGACTGTGAACTACCAATCACCAGAAGCTTTTTCCAAAACCCTTGAAAACTAGTTTTAAAAACAAGAAATATTTTGTTGCAAGGTGAAACTCTATACTGGGCAACAGCATATAAACTGCTGCAGTTACAGGGGTCCTTGTCTCTGAAGTTTAAAAAGAATGGTTCCTCAGGTAAAATGCTAAAAAAGTAAACAGAAAATGTCCTTTAGCTCATTTCCAGTATGCACCCCAGTTGCTGCCAACCTGGGCTTACTGAAAGCCTTTAGGGTTGTTCTAACGGCAAATTAGCAGCTCATAATATCTGGACTAGATTCAACTGTCCTATTGAAATAATGCCATGCTTTCGTTAGTACTTCATCCAATACTATAAACTGAGAACTAGTTAGGGCAAGATAAATCCTACACAATAAATCTGGATTATGTTTTTCTGTTAGTTACCAAAGGAGAATTTTGCTTAGTCTCTACCATTACTATACGGGTACATATTCAAGTAGAATAATTTCTGTTTACCTTCCTTTCAAATGCTCTCTGCAGAAGCTGAAACAAGATCTCTGAGGACCTATCGGAGTTCAAGGGAAGGAATGAAGAGCACTTCTAAGCTGCTGGGTTCTTTGGAATCTCAAATGGCTATATCATGCAATGTCTAACTTCCCTAAAGGTTTCACAACACTCCAGAAGTTCAAAGTGATAAATATTAAGAAGTCAGACTATTCTAACGCTGTCGGCACAACGTGGTATCAAAGTCCTGTAATAATCTGAATAGCTGTCAGGATAGCGAAATGAATTTTCAGTCGCAGCCCACAGGAATTTCTGCATCCAGGCCCCATTAATCATCCAAGCTCTGTATGTTGCTCCTTATGCAAAACCCTTAATATTCAGCTAGCAATGTAAGATATGATAAGCTGGAATTGGGGCCAAATTCTGCCCTCAGTTATATCTCAGCAATGCCATTAACTTCATATAGCTGTAAGCATAGTCTGATTTGGCCCTTTGTCTTTTATATCACTCGAACGTCAAAACAAATTCAATGGGACTACTCACATACTTAAAATGAGGCACATGCGTAAGTGTGCTGCTAAACTGGGGGCCAAGTGAAGTCAATAGAGGTATGTCTGCTTATGCCAGTGGAGAATTTAGCCTTTGGAATTTTGCCAGGACAACCAGGCCTAACACTTCTACTATTATGTGAAAAGTGTCATGGGATCTGTAATGATCAAAATTGGTCAGAAGGATCTTGGTTTTATGTCCCACCAGAAAAACAAGTGAAAATTACATTATGTGTACATACATATGGTGAAAAGCTTCTGGATTTTAGTACTTCAGAATAAGTATATGCTAGTTTAAAACGTGTTTCCCTTTCCAAATAACAGAGGGATCCATTTAAAATGTTGTGACAATCTTAAAAGAAATCAAACTATTTTTTCTTCCATAGTTAGTTAGAACTCATATTTACTACCCAGGTAGGTAGCAGTTTAGCTTCAGAAAAGTTACACACAAAACATTTGGCCTCATGGAATATTCACAACTGTATTTTAGTTGACTTCTCTTCAGTGGCAGGTTAAAAGAGAAATTTTAATATAAAGTTTGGATTTTACAGCACATCCTTACCATACACGAACAATGGTGGAGAGAATCCTCTTTACGGCACAGTCAAGTCCTGAAAGCTGCAATTTACAACAAGTAATTGCACACAAAAGGAAAACACTGCAGCTACAACCCTTACCACAAAGAACTGCGGATAATATTTTTTTGCTAAGCATTCAAGTTAAAAGCTCAACCAATCAGGGCTTTGGAGCTGTGCTCCGGCTCCGCTCCAGCTCCAGGCAAAAACCTGCAGCTCCACTGCTCCAGAGCTGCTCCATGTTCCAGCTCCGGGCTCCGCTCCAAAGCCCTGCAACCAATGAATCTTCTAATGTTGCTGCTTCTGTAAATTATGCAACTGAAAGCAGCTTGACATTTTCCAAATTTCTGATGACCAAAAATCATGGAGGCCCAAACACACAGTAGGGATGGATCCTCTGAAGTGCATAGTATCTCCAGTGAGTTCAAAAGGAGGTAAGATTGTCTATTGTCTTGCAGGGTAATGTATTGGAGCAAAGACTTGAAATTTAGCAGGGTGGATGGCCTTTGTGTCAGCGATGTGCCTTTTGCCACCCTGCAAAAATCCACCCAATTTGGCCAATTTATTAAGCCTTTGAAAAATCTCAATTTGGAGGAGGCACCGAACACACAAAGTTGGTACCTATGAGGAAGTCAGATACACAAAGGCATTGTTCCTTGGAAGGCTTCCAAATAAACTTATCATATTTATAAATACGGAGAGGAGCCTAACAAAAGTCAAGTATAGGCCAATCAACTTAGAGATACAGAGAAAAGAAGAAAAAACCCTGTATTTTCCTATATTCCAGCAGTGTTTGACCCTACAATGAGTCTCCTTACTGACCAGCATAGGGAAACAGGTTTATCCTGTGAAGGTGGTGGAAAATTTTTGGAAAATTTCAGCAAAAATAGTTCAGCCATTTCCAAGAATAAGGCTAATGGAAAATACATTGTTTTGCACACATTAAAATATTCGTGAGACTTTTTTTTTTTAAATCAGCTCTAACACAAAAGGAGCAGGGACTTGAAAATTGGCAGGGGGCTGGCCTTTTTCTCAGGGCTGTACTTTTTGCCCTGTGAAAATCCACCCAAATTTGGCAAAGTTATAAGCCTTTGAAAATATCTGTTCGAACATGCTCAGTAGAGACTTCTTCAATTTCAGCCACTAAAATCTCTAAAGATTCCATACTCACTAAGCATACTCAAGCCTCTCAGAGCTCCTAGCATTGACTGGACTGTGCTTGCACCATCCCCACAGAGTGATTGGCTCTGCCCTGAGGTGGAGTGTGCTCAGACTTTCCCTGTAATGGCTGCTCTGGGCCAAGCTGAATCCAGGCACTGAAACTGAGAGCAGGGAGCCTGTCTCTCCTGTGCTGTCAGTGACATCCCTGCTGGTTCCCAGGCAGCGTGGAGAAGGAAGCTAAGGGTCTGATTCAAATGCAGAGGAGACAATACATGGGCTGGGGGGAGGGAAAGAAGTAGATTGGAACAAGGAGGCTGGTGAAACTTAACCTCAAGGACTGGGGAGGTTGGGGAGACTGTGTCTGGGCCAGGAGACTGGAAACTGGATGGGATGTGGGGAGGCTGGAACTGGTTGGGCAAGAAGACTGGGATTTGAAGCCAGGGCTTGTGGGGGAGAATGGAATCCAGTAAGGAAAATGGAGTTGGAGGGAACTGGGATACAGTTGGCTAAGGAAGGGGAGACACTGAGATCAGATGAGGAGCTAAGGGGAGGGAGGAAATCTGGCACTGCCTGGGCAAAGAGACTGAGACAAGAAGCCAGAGAGGCATGGGGCAGAAACAGAATGAGAACAGATGAGACGCCCACAGAGACTAGGATTGGGAGCCAGTGGAGAGTGTTTCATGTACCATGTGCTAGGTAATAATATGAGAGGACTCCGTGTTTCTAAAACTAAACTGGATCTTTATTAAGAGAACTATTTACAGAGGTGCTGCAACTACAGCTACTATTCCAAGCGTGTGCTCACGGACTGGCTTCCTGGTGCCTCCTCCAAATTATTCTCTTCTGCAACCTGTGCTCCTCCCTCAAAGTTCCATGCAGGTTGCAACAGGGGGAAGGAAAGACATATCAGATGAGGAGCCAAAAGAGGGAAACTGGGACTGACTGGCGCTAGTTGTGGGGAGGGGAAGTAGGAGCGAGATTCGGTCTTAGACAGTGAGCCTGGGGAGAGAATCTAGAACTGACTCAACACAGAAACTGGGAGCCAATGAGAAAAATGGAGGAACTGGGTGCCAGTCGGCTAGTAGGGAAACTGTGAGAAGAGACAAGGAGCTGGTGGGAGCAGAGAGCTCGGGACTAGGAACCAGTGTGGGATGAACTGGACACAGGAGGAGGGAAGACAGATTTAATGAGCTGTGGTCCAGGGGGAAGACTGTGACTGGTTGGGCAAAGAGAGGAGACTGGTGCAAGGAGCTGGAGAGGAAGTGAGGGTGAGACTGAGGCTATGTCTACACTGACAATTGAATGACAAAATTTTGTCTTTCAGAGGTGTTAATCCTCCCTCCCCCAAAAGCAAAAGTTTTGCCACAAGTGCCAGTGTGAACAGTGCATTGTCAGCAGGAGCGCTCTCCTGTTGACAATGCAAATGCCGCTTGTTGGGGGTGGAAGTTTTTTGTCGGCAGGGCAGCTGACAAACAGCGGCTACACTGCGTGACTTTTAGCGGCATGGCTGTGGCGACACAGCCATGTTGCTAAAAGCTGTGTAGTATAGAAATAGCCTGAGACTGGATGAGGAGCCTGGGGAGGGAGACTAGGCCTGGGAGCCAGTGGGATGGGGAGGGGAGAGACAGATGGGAGGGGGAGCTGGAAGGGGGAACTGGAACCGATTGGGTAAAGAGACTGGGATGAGAAGCCTAAGGAACGGAAATTGGGACTGGGTAGGCAGGGAGAACAGAACTGGGACAACGATCCAGGGTGGAAAGGAGACAGGTGTGGAACCGAGACAGATTAGAGAGGACAGGGCAGAAGTGCTCGAGCTGAGGGGGTGCAGGAAGAAGAATCTACACTTCACTCCAGAGCAGGAAAGATTGCTGATGTGCCAGATGTGGAGGTGCTTTGTAATAGTCTAAGACAGCGGCTCTCAAACTTTTTTACTGGTGACTCCTTTCCCATAGCAAGTCTCTGAGTGTGACCCCCCCTTATCATTTAAAAACACTTTTTAATATATTTAACACCATTATAAATGCTGGAGGCAAAGCGGGGTTTGGGGTGGAGGTTGAGAGCTCGCGACCCCCCATGTAATAACCTTGCAACCCCCTGAGGGGTCCCGACCCCCAGTTTGAGAACCCCTGGTCTAAGAATACTGAGATGTAACGTAGTTATTGAGGTAGCCCGTGTAACTTATATTGCAGGTAGTGGAATGTTTATTATATGCCTAACCTGCTTGAGTTCAGGGGGGACTGTGCATGAGGGTTACAGAACGGCTCCCCAGATAAGACTATCACAGCACACACATGAAAGACAATGGAGAAAGCAATTGACTCCGGTGATCCTATATCCTGTTCCAGGAAGATGCACGCCGTTTTGTGTCAAGCTGGGTACCTAGAGATCAAAAAGATACTAAATAGTTACAAGCCCTCTGAAAAGAGGCGGGATAGTTGTCATTTGCCAGGGGCTGTCCAGGGAATTGTCAGTGAACTCTGACACAGAGAGGGTCTGTAAGAAGAACCTAAAGAAGCTTGTGCCTTCCCCAGCTCCAGGGACTGGTGAGTCTTAGGAAAAGGCAGGCACGAGACCTCAGTGGGGCATGCATTCGAAGAGACTAGGATGGGTCAAGGGGGCCTATAGCCTCGGAACCATGACACCTGAGTCTCACCTTTCCTCTGCTGTCAGCAGATATCTGGGAAACCCCAGGTGAGTGTCTCACCACCCTCCAGTGGTGCTGCTCCACCCAGAGAATGACAACCTACTAATGCTATCAGTGACTCCATTATCTCAAGTGGTCAGAAGTCTGCAGGGTGGATATAAAGGTTTCAACACCGTGGAAGTCCCATGCAGGAGTCAATATGTTGCCACATGATGGAATGTTTTCAATTTGCTGTTTTAGAAACCTAGGAAATTTCATGCCCACAAAATCCACATTATTATGATTGCTAAGTCATCCACTCAAAAGTTAGAAAATGCCCGAATTAAGGTTGCCAGTGCAACATTTATCTGCCCCCCTGTGTATATGCATTCTGATACAGTTTTAATTACATGATCACATGCTATTTTTCCCCACAGGATCCTTGCCTAAATCAGTACACAGGATATACAAATCCCCACATACACACTTTTTCCACTATAAGAGTAGGGTACTTTTTTTTGTTTTGTTAGCTTATATTGCTTGGGAAAGGGTTTAAACCAAAAAAGGCACTCTTTTAGCAGAATAAGAGTGTTCACGCAGGGGAAGCAGAGGGGAGTGGTAGTTATACTGGTAACATTTCCCATGTTGAGAAGACCTTAGTCTCAAGAAGTCGAACAATGTAAGGGAATCTGAGTGCAAGAGGGACCAAACCACTGTAAGAGCGTCTAAGTTTACAACACCTCTGAATTTGATCCAAGTGCTTTAACCACAGGCAGGATTACAGCTATGCTTACCTAGGACTGTTTCTGTCAGTGCCAAAGTCACATGAGTGAGGGATCTTACTGACAGTGAAGCTATGCAGGAGAGAGCCAAGTAGGGTGTAAATTTAGAAGTGGCAAAGAAAAATCACCCTTGCAGTCGGGGGAGGACATTGTGGATCCACCGCTGCATCTCTGGACCTCCAGAAAAACCACTGCAATCCTGGACCTCCCTATACTTGCTGCTTCCACTGCAGACCTTCACATTGCTCACTAGAGCGGGGCAAGTGGGTATCACATTTGCCTAAATAAGGACATTCTCCCTCACAACTCGATTTCTCCTTTTGCACAATCTCACAGTGAACTCAAAATCCTGTATTTAGGACACCATAGTCTGCTGTCATGGAAATAATTGAGATATCAGAGATTTAGCATTACGACTTCATTGCCTGACTAGGTAGGGGTGAGAAGATTAACTGAGTGAGAAAACCCTACTTGTAAATATGACTACCTGCTCATTTGCAAACAGAACAAAGAAATGTGTGACAATGTTCTCTGGGCCTGAGCCAAAGCCCATGGAAGTGAATGGGAAGACTCCTGATGATTCCAATTGGCTATGGATCAGGTTCTCTGAGAGACACAGGGGGATAGTTGTTAAAGTTTTCCAAAGTGTTACAAGTTCCTTTTCCACTTCCCAAACCAGCTACATTAGCGCTTCAGAGCAAGTTAAATTCCAGAGACTTTTCTAAAGCCAAGTCATCATTCTTCCCTTTTCCTTGCCGGAATCTGGTGTTTAAGGCCTGGCTTAAGTCCTTATTGATTGTTTTGAGTTGCAGAAGTGACATCTGTAAGTCCCTATCTTGTTTGTTAATTTTTACACTAAATCTTAGCTCAAATCATTTCATGATAAGTCTCCTTTTCCTCATCATTCTCACCCCATCTGCTCTCTCTGGGGGGACATTTGTTTTCCATCTTCCAAGCTCATCTCTTCAAACAGTAAGGAAACTGTCAGCTCCTGTGAAGATTTGTAGGGTACTAAATCTTAAACTTTAAACCTTTAAACATGTTTATCCAGGTAAAACATTTTGAAGGAAATCTATAAATGCTCTGGGTTTACTGGTATATGGGGCAATGAATAAGCTGCTCAGGTTATGTTGACCAGTGGGTCTCTGCATCCTCATTATCTTTTTTTAAACATTATATGACGGTTCTCCTGTAAATCAGTTCACCTGAACAAATATACTCTGATTGGATTATCCTTTGTAAAGCTTTTGCCACTGCAATTACTGAAGTTATGGGCAACCTCAGAAGGCAGAGTTTTAGTAGAATTAAATACCCCAGAATGTAGATTCTTACCTGAACCTTTTAGGTCTACAAGAATAAGTTCTCTAATGAGGTTTCTGGTGCTTACCATTTCCATTCACAGTGGATGTAACATCAGAACAGTCTGTCGTGGTATTACAACACTGCCGGCCCCACTAGGTACCCAAAAAGTACAGACCACGCAACAAAGAAAAGTTACCCAAGGCCCTGTTCTGGGTCTTTGTTTTTCCAAATCTCCCAAGTTTCAGTTCAAGGAATCAATGAGGGGATGGGCTTCTCCTTTCTTCATCCAGTTGCCAACTTAGAATATGAATTATTCACAGAATTCAAGCACCAGTATCACTGCCTATCAGAAGCTTTAATTACCTGACATTTTATCCAGATGTGACAGATGCTTTGTCCAAATAGACCTGCCTTTTATTTTTTCTTTCATTAATGAGTGTCAGGAAAGTCTTTGAGGTCTCAGGATAGGGGCTATAGAAGTGCAAAGTCAATATTATTATTCATTTCATTAATTGCTGTTATTGTAACATGCTGTAGCGAGCACTGACAGTGTTAACAACAGAAATGACAGAACGTAACAAAGAGATATACAGAAAGGAGGAGAAGTCACAGAAATTAGAGATAGAAGAGATCTATGAAGTCATCTAGTCCACTCTCTGCCAATGCAAGCTTGTTCCCTACAGTATAATACTGTATCTGGTGCTTTGTGAAGTCTTGTTTTCAAATGAGAAGGCAGCATCCAAAGCAACAGCAGCAGGTGTGACCCAGCTGAAGGAATAGGTGGATAGTAGAGATGGCCCCAAGAGTAGACTGCTGCAGCAGACTTGCCGAAAGTCGAGCCACAGAGCCTCACAGAGACCAGTTAATTATAAGTGGATTACTATGTACTGAAACTGATACACTTTTACAGTGTATTTGTTTTGTCAGTCTTTTCCCCCTTTGGGAGGAGCACTGTGGTGTCAGTTTATTCTAGTTTCTAAAATACATTGTGGTTTTGAGTGTGTGCCGTCTCTCCAGCTGTCAGATTGTGCTGCTGATCACAAGATGCTTCTTCAGCATTCTGTGCTTTTGGGGGCCCAACTCAGCAACCCTTACACTGAACAATACCAGCTGTATGCATGTGAGGAAACCTCTTGACTTCAGTGGGACTATTTATATAACCAGGTGCTCCATAGTACATGGAAGAGTTTCCAAATCAGGCACTGAAGTGGTAACACATACCAAATTTAACTGCATAACACATCTGATGTGCAGTGAAATACACTATGGTAAACCACCAATGATTCACCATCTACTTATTGTAGAAAACAAATAGTCAGGTTCATGCTAACGATTTTTTCCCCCTCTTAACAAAATAAAAAACATTGTTACTTGTATCAAAACTACTTACTTCACCAGATGTCATTAAAGGTGGATAAAGCATCGTGTTGATGGCATTTGCTATACTTATAGAGTAGCAACCGCCGCAATTAAATGCAGTGGTAGAATGTCTTGGTTTGCATGGAAGCCACATTATGTGAATAACATTATCTGGAACCTCAGTTCATAATTCAACATTTGTGATATAAAATGATTGCAGGCTTGTGTAAGAGGGAGCAATCACTCACTAGCAGTCAGAGTACAGTGACCATTGACTCTAGCAGATCCAGGTCCCTGAGGTACTATATACACTCAGCTCACACTGACGTCAGTAGAAGTTTGAAGGTACTTAACACCTTTCAGGATTGGGCCACTAGAACTACTTCCAAAAGGAAATAATCTTTAAGAGATAGATCATTTGCTGTTAAATGTAGCATACATGCAAAAGGGCAGAAAAAGGCATTTTGCAAAATGTATCTTCTTTAGTGTGATATTCCCAAGCTACAAACTTATTCACTCTTGGCTCTCTCTTTCCACTGTCTTATCTGTTATGATGTTGGCACAGAGCTCAGTTCAATGGGATTTCAGAACTGGAACACAACAGTGAATGTTCTCCAGGTTTTCTTGTCTTACAGAATTCCCTAACTCCCAACATACTTAAGGGGGAGCCGTGAGCTAAAGCAAAATTATAGTTTTGTCTTTTTCTAAAGCCAGAACTCTCTAGAGGGAATTACTCTTAGAGGGTATTTTTTTCCCCAGAACCTCTACCACCATCTCAGCACCTTCCTTGGAAAACATATTCTGATTGTTCCCTGACAAGAGTTTGAATTTATGAAGATAAATTAAACAAATTAGTTCTAATCAATTCAATAGGATTTTTGTTGTTCTTCTATGAGCAGTTGCTTCTATGAACTGGAATTTAATATTTAATCTTGTATAGCCAGCCAGGAGGTTTATATAAAGTTATGAAGTCTGCCAGATTACATATAACAGCTGCAAAGAAAGAACAGAATATGTTTGCAACAAAAAAAAAATCTAGCTTCTAGGCCTTCTTTGGAATATTCAGACTGCAGGTTTTGTAGTTAAAAGAAAGTAAAATTTTGCAACAATCAAATAAAACATGTTTTTAAATAATGCAACTTAAAACAGCTTAATGTTAGTCTTTTGTGTCTTGCTTTCAAATTACTTTAAAGAGGATTTTCAAAGTTCTTTTGAACAGAAAAATTACGGAAGTATTGCTTTATGCAGTCACTACCCTAAATATTAAAGAGATTCAGCAAAAAAGTGGTGTTTAATTAATATTTTTCTCTTTTCTCCGCCCTATTGTGATGCCCCATAATGCATCACTCTTTAATGTTACAACCACCATGGATCCAATCTACAGGGTCAGGTAAAAGGAATATTTTAAAATTGATTATATGGTTTCCAGTAGGACTCAGAACTATGTCTGATGTTAAAGAAGAATGATGATTATGGAGCACCAGAGCAGACCAGCCCTTTGAAAGGGGCCTGATATTTTTCTTTCAAGTGTTAGGGTTAAATCCACTTCTGGCCCTTGCTGTTTGGGGCCTTCCATACATACAAAAACACTTCATTCTTGTTTGTTCAAACATTCACTTTTTAATGTACTGAAAATCCCAGTGGGGACTGTATGATGGAAATAATGCCTATAAGAAAAATTACAGCTTTCATTTTCTTCTGAAGTGTTTCTCAACAAGGGCCTGGGTCACAAAAGATGCTAAGTACCCTCAACTCCCTGTGACTTTAAGAAGACTTTAACTCAGCACCATGCAGGATTGGGTTCATCTTGCATGTGTGTGGAAATCCTATTAACGGTATATGCCCAGATCCCAGGGTCCAGCTCAGCTGTGCTTAGAACAGGGCCTATGATGGAGGAGCAGGGGAATAAAGGCCACCTTTCTGCTTCTCTGAATCTGGAGCCAAACAGAAGCCAGTTCAGCTCCTAGCAAGACTAAGACCAGCCTAAGAGCTGCTCGAAATTATGCCAGCAGGAATTCACCAGCAGCAGCTCACCAGGAATGGTCTACCAGCTAGGAATCACAGCAGGAGAAGACACACCAGTCATGCTTCCTACTGGTCCCTATATGATATAGATGCTGTGTGAAGGCGTGAGGGCTGGAAGATGCTGTGTGAAGGCACGTGGAATCTATAATGACAGCTATGCCAGTGCTTAATAAAATAAAGGGATTGTCTTATATTAAGGGGTCAGTAGCTTCCTTTTAGGGCAATTCTGTCCCCTTGGTACCACTGGAGCAGTGCAAAAAAGGATGTAGGAAGGGGCTAGAGCCATAAAAATCAGGAATAATCTATAAATACAGTTTTCAACAGGGCCAAAAATTATATAATGTGCATGTCAGAAATCCAGGTAGAGCTTCCTTGTGGGTATTTATTTGTTCACAACCAAGATTCACAGGAGTGGCCAGCAGGAGAGAGAGAATATTTAAACTGAAGCAGTGGTTTTTGTAACTCCTGATTTTTTTCATGGGATTGCAGTGCAAGTGGGTGGGGTGATGGGAAGTGATGAAGGATTATATGGCAGTGGGGAACAGGCTGGATCCCTTAACTGCCTAGTGCCACATTTTTTTCACATATGGATTTGTTTGTAAAAGTGTAGAATTTTTGTAAAGAAAATGTCACTTGGTGAGGGGGTAAGCTGAACTCTCTTGAAAGCTGCGTTCAACCTGAGCTCTTTTTTTTTTTTTTTTTTAAAGCAACATTTGTATGTTTAGAAACGTTGAACTAAATATGAATTTCATTCTGACAAAGATTCAAAGCTCTTGTTTTGTAATGCAGTGTCCTGGGACAGACTATTGTTGCTCCATGCTGTGCAGATGTAGCCATGGATGATTATCCCTGCTCCCAAACCCCGCATTGTACCGTTTCCTCAAGAATCGCTCTCTGGTGACTGATTTATTTCTGCAGAAATGTGTACGTAAAACAAACTTATTTTACAACTGTTCTACATTCATCTCTGTGCGTCCCCTGCCTTTAACAATAGAAAAAACTTTCATGGAGGGATACAGCAGTCTACTGAAAGGCTCAGAAGGAAAAAAAATGAGTACTGTGTAACACTTGGAAAGGTTGGATTTTTTTTTTTTAATAATAATAAACCAATGGAAAACAACAGGACTTGAGGTTAGAATGGAGGCCAGGGGAGGGGAAATCAGCAATGGAACCCCCTATCTGAAAGGAAAATATAAACATATGTTTTATAATTAGGGCCCGACCAAATTCACAGTCCATATTGGTCAATTTCATGGTCATAGGATTTTAAAAGTAATAAATTTCATGATTTCAGATATTTAAATCTGAAATGTCACGGTGTTGTAATTGTAGGGGCCTGACCCAAAAAGGAGTTGTGGGGGAATTGCAAGGTTATTGTACGGGGGGGTTGCGGTACTGCTACCCTTACTTCTGCGCTGCTGCTGGCGGCGGCGCTGCCTTCAGAGCTGGGCAGCTGGAGAGTGGCAGCTGCTGTCTGGGAGCTCAGTTCTGAAGGCAAAACCACCACAAGCAGCAGCATGGAAGTAAGAATGGCATGGTTTGGTATTGCCTCCCTTACTTCTGTGCTGCTGCCTTCAGAGCTGGGCCCTTGGTCAGCAGCTGCCATTCTCTGGACACCCAGCTCTGAAAGCAGCAACGCAGAAGTAAGGGTAGCATAGTATGGTATTGCCACCTTTACTTCTGCACTTCTGCTGGCTGGGCGCCTAGCCAACAGCCACCGCTCTCCGGCCGTCCAGCTCTGAAGGCAGCACAGAAGTAAGGTTGGAAATACTGTGACCTCCCCTTAAAATAACCTTGTGACCCCTCTGCAACTCCCTTTTGGGTCAGGACCCCCAATTTGAGAAATGCTGGTCTCCCCTGTGAAATCTGTATAGTATAGGGTAAAAGCACACAAAAGAACAGATTTCATCACAGGGAGGAGACCAGATTTCATGGTCCGTTACACGTTTTTCATGGCCGTGAATTTGGTAGGGCCCTATTTATAGTAATATAGACCTGCCTTTATGTAGCACTTTTAAAATTCTACATTCAAATATCTTCTTTCATTCATGCTGTAGGCACACAGCACCACTGACGTGCAAGTAGGTCGCATGTAGAGTGTAGTAACCAGCTGGTACCCAGAGCACACTACAGATAGTAGGGTAGGAAATTTAGGCTAAGGGTAGCTGGGAAAATTCCTACTCTTACAAAAAGAGCCATGGCTTCTTTAATATCTGCATAAAGCAGGCAGGTCTATGTTATGGTATACAGTGAACTGTGTAGTGTTCAAATGAACTACAGCTGCCTACAGATGTTTGCAGTGGATATCATGTATGCCTTGAGGAGAATATATTTTAAAAGAGGCCTCTCATAGGCTTTCCTCACAGAAAATAGCCTAGAACATGTCCTCTATATTTGTTAATTACATGATAAAACATTATTGAAAACTTCCAATGTTCTGATGTTCAAGGTTTTTTTATATCCAGCCTATAAAATCAATGTTTGCAGTGTCCAAACCAATTGTCAGGGAGCAATTTTGGCCTGTCCATGACAAAGAAACTCCCTCAAGGAGCTAAGCAGTTTCCGGGGGTAACTATCTTCTCAGCTCCAGAGGTGATCCCTCAATATCAGGATACATATAGGTGTTACAGATTAATCAGAGCCAATACCAAAGAGTTTTGCATACACAGGTTTGTCTGATTAAGGAGTAAAGGGCTAGGCTCAGAGAGAGGTTATCATTCTCCAGGACTATTAATCCAGCACCTTTCAGCAGGATGGCCTTTGCACCAAGTTTATTTTTAAAAATAATTAAACCAGAATGAGAATTGTATTAGTAGCAACAGAATTATGTGAATGCTCAATGGGACACCAAAATATGCTCACTGTTACATAACGGAGTGTGTTGCAGCTAGTAGCCCAGCAGGTTCAGCCTAAGGACAGGAATATGGTTGGGTTTTTTCCCCACAACTCTCTATTCATCCTGCTGTAAAATAGGCTATATTTACACTTACAACAGTCTCTAGCTATGCACTACAGTGAAAGACTCCAGCAATGGGGAGGCAGAGGGGAAAGATGCTGGCAACAGGGAGATACCGAGCCTTTCCCCATTGTCTCCACTCTTTCCCAGCTGCCGGAGCCTTTCACTGCAGCAGGGAAAGTATCCAACAGGAGGACATTACACTGCTAAAAAGAGCCGTATAGACGGGGGAGGCACTGCTCAGGCATGCCAGAGCCATGTAGGGTATGCACCTGGGGATTCAGGCATGTAGGGTTCTCTACCCACCTAAGCCATGTCTCACCATCTGCACAACTATTTATACCTGTGCTTGCTCGGGGTATGGTGGCTGTACTCCAGAGCACTCTAAGCAAGGCAAGGTATTTACTATCTCAAAAAGAACTAAACATACAGAGTCAAAATATTAGTTGCACTGAAAAAGTGGGAGAGAACAGCAATGGTATGTGAGTGAACACTGAACTATCATCTTGAAGAACTGGTGGTGGGAACATTAATTGTATTGCCCCTGAAGAACCTTGAAAGCTTTCAAATCTGAAACACTGGAACCAGGCGGAAGCCAGACCCTACAGTTTTCCCAAGGAGCGTCTCAACATTTTGCAGTCAGAATAAAGAAGCCTAAAAACTTCTAGCTGCTAACGTGGAGATGGAAATCATTCCCTCAGTGAGGAACAAACAGCATACAATGTACTGTGATTTTCAATTACTCACCCAATTATCCTGTGAAAGTTTCAGATAAAATACACTGGGCCAGATCATCAGCTGATGTAACTCAGCATAACTCCATTGACTTCAATATGCAGCTGAAGATCCAGCCCCTTAAAAACACGGTCTGTCCTTAACCAAAACTTTTTCAGACAGGATGTTTTTACGAAGCCAAGATACATGCTGAGTGAAATGTGTGCTACATAAAGAAATATGCTATGTCCTTTGCAAAACGCTGGGTAACCCTGACTTCTTAGTTACCCCACAAAAGGCATATAATACCCCTTCAGAAGAGGCTGGGAATCACAGTCTGAAGCCAAGCTTCCTTCTCCATGTGCAGGGCAATTAGAGTTTTCCCTCCATATAAAGCACAGGATTGCCCCCCCTGCCCCCCAAGGACACAAGACTGGTAGGTCTCAGAGTTGGATCCATCTTTTTATCTCAGATGTGAGTGTAATACTGCAAGGCGCTGAGCTTCTCCCTCAGGATATTCAGCTCTCTCATCGCCCATTGACTTTCTTGGACATTAAGGATGCTCAGTATCTCAAATGAGGAGTTCAGCACCTTGAAGAATCAGGCCCTCTGTTTGTATTCTCTGGACAGATTGCCCTCCCCCACCTACAAATAGTTCAGTGCATTTTTTCCTATAAAAAAATGCCAGTAGCTCACCATTCCTTAAAGACCCTACAATAATAAGTGGGTCTGTGTATGTGAAGGAAGAAAAAAAGAATTTAGGCCCTCATTCAGCAGGGCATGTCAGCACATGCCTAACTTTAAGCACTGGAGTGGGCCCAGTGAAGTCAAATGGGACAACTCGTGTGTTTGAATGCAAGCAGATATTTAAGTACCTTGCTAAAATGGGGCCTCAGAAAAGAAGTGCTGCAACTAAAAGAATCAACAGGTTATCATCAAATATGGCCCAAATCTCAGTGTAAATCTAGAGTAACTTCACTGATTTAAAGTGAATTACTTCATTTTACACCACTGGAGCTGAATTTAACACAATAAGTAATTGGCCAGATACTTAGTTGATGTAAAACAATATATCTCCATTGCAGTCAATAAAACGATGCTAATTTACACCATTGAAGGATATGCCCCCATGCAATTCAATATATATCTAAGGACAGTTTCCAGTATAAATATATTATTTCCAGTACAACAGATGTCAAAAAGACAGGAGCATTAGTAACAGCTGCTCTTAAGCAGCTGTAGTTTCAGTGCTAGGTTCTACATGCTTAAACTAAACTTCTAATCATTGGCAAAAAATAATAATAATCCCAACCTTGTCATCAGCACAGACATATACTTCACACATTTCCATTCTTAAAGGGAAAGTTTTCAGCACAAAAGTCTTATGAGTAATGGCTTATTAAAAATAGAATTTTTGGTACACATTAGACACAGAGCTTTCAGTGATAACATGTACTGCAAACCAAGGGCAGGTGAATTATTTAGATGACCAGTAAGAATAATTTAGAAAGAATATGTGCCAAGTAGCAGATCAGCATGTTTGGGGACACTAGGAACCCAGTTTAAATGGTGGCAGATTCAACTCCCATTTTCTTTCCATGTTATCATTTTCCCACTACACGCCTTTCTCTCTCTTGGGCACATGAGTCATGCTTGTTTTGCACAGCTACTGAATGCCACATCAGTGGAAATTACCCTACTTTACCAACATATTCACAACTTCATTACCCCAGTTTCACAAATGTGTAACCAGTGGAGCAGTAGGGAATCTGACTAGGTATCAGTTGGTCAAAATGGGTGTAAATGGGTGGTTGTGAATCACAGCCCTATGTATGAGTTACAGGAGCACAGTGCCTGATTTTGATTTTGTTAACATCATCACATTGATAAAAATGGCATATGGAAAAATGACCACCCTGTTCATTTTCTTTTCTTTCAAGACATCCCTGAGTTCATACATCAGAAATTGCATCTGCCCATTTAAACTGTGTGATACATGGGCCAGATACCAGCTAGGTTTGAAGGCTCAAACCTTATTCTTTTCAGTGCTAAACAAATCCTGAAACAGATTTTTAAAAATACTAGTTTACCACAACACTATGTCAAGTATTTAGAAGAGCAAGAGTCAGGAACGTAATAGTTATGCTTCTGTCAGAGTCCCTTAATTTGACTCTCTTGCACATATGCAGGGTAAGAATTTGATTTCTGTTACGCTTGTATAAATCCAGAGTAAATCCATTGTCTTAGATGATGTTATTCTACGTTTAAACTCATGTAGTCAAGATCATTTTATTTGATATTACTGTATAATCAATAAATGTCAACATTATTTATTCTACTTTCATTTGCGCAAGTCCAAACCCAGAGTATCTCCATTACAATCAATGGAGTATTTGCCAGTAGTGCACGTAGGGTGACTAGATAGCAAATGTGAAAAATCGGGACAGAGGGTGGGGGGTAACAGGTGCCTATATAAGAAAAAGTCCCAAATATCGGGACTGTCCCTATAAAATCGGGACATCTGGTCACCCTAAGTGCACATGTGGGAAAAATTTGGCCGCATGTGTCATGTATCCGAACTGTGTGGGAAAGGCTACTTTTGGATTCCCTGATTTCTGTGCCTTCACACTCTCATACACTGCATTGCACTAACATCAATCCTACATTGAATTTCTTTGACTTTAACACCAAAAAAACCCCCAAAACACAGGAGGAGAATCGCACATCAAAATAAATGTACTATGTGTCTAATCCCAGCCTCTCCTTTGCAAAAGATGGAGCAGGAGCAAGGCTGTAGTTCCATTACATGGGGAAGAGGACAGCATACAGAGAGGCTATATGGGAGGTCTGTCTCCTCATTGCACCATGAAATGCAGCTCCATGCAGGCTCCCAAGACAACACTTCTTACAAGCAGGATGAAGACAAGTAGGAGGCAGAGGCAGAGGATCCATGACTGCATAACGGGGCAAGAGGCAAGGGACTATGGCTTCTAAAACTACTCCAGCCTTTAATCTAGAGTGCCAGCGGTGGAGCAGCTCTGTTCTCAGAGCTAGTGCATACGAAGATTCCTTACCACTTTGCCCCCACAGATCCTCAGCCATTACTCAGGCTGGAGCCAGGATTTGGGCTGAGTGTGTTTGTAGCATATTTTTAATATATATTGTGAAATTCATATTAGGGCAAAATATAAAGGAATATACAAAAGGAAAATGCACCTTAGTGATCACATTTATTTCAATGTTCACTCATTGAAATGATTACAGGTCTGAAGCTCAGATATTCATAGATATTCATCCATATAGTTGAAGGCTGGAAGGGGCCATTGATCATTTAGTCTGACTGCCAATATAACCCAGGCCACAGAATTTCACTCAATTACCCCTGTATTATTATTATTATTATTATTTGTATTATCACAGCACCTAGAAGCCTTAGTCATGGACCAGGACCCATTGTGCTTTGTGTTGTAAAGATATAGAAGACAGGCCCTCCCCCAAAGAGGTAACAATCTAAGTATAAGACAAGAGACAACCAATGGCTACAGACAGACCGACAAGGATATACAAGGAAAAAATGAGATAATACTTGAACCCAATATCTGCATTTGACTAAAGCATATCTTCTAGAAAGGAGTCCATCAAGAGATGGAGAATCCACCACTTCCCTTGGTAGCTTATTCCAAAATATATACCTGAAGTCCACAAAGCTACACTGATTTATACCAATTGAGTATGTGACCCACAATCTTTAACTTTATAGGGCCCACTTTTCAACTTCTTACCTGACCTGTAATTTCACATACACGGCCATGGTCGAATGACAGAGCTTGCCCGTACAAAGTTGCCACATCCTGCCTCAACAACAGGGTGTGCACATATAAAGAGAGACCACATATTGAAGATTGGGGCCATTATATTTTAGAGTAGTAAATTCATTCTGCAAAGGAGAATAAAGTTCAAGAGCCTTAGAAACATTAGTAAATATTTCCCCACCCTTCCCATCATGCTCATTAGTGAAAATCCATGAGAACTGTCGTACTGGAATGTTTTGGTTTGAAGCCTGATTGAATCTTGGACAAGATGCTGTGCAAAAAAGTATTTTATTCCAGCAATCTACCAATCATACTAACAGTTGTTGATTTCACCACTCTTCAGAAGTGAAAATCTCTATTGTTATAGTCTCCAAGCCAGAGAAAATCTGCCAGAGGTAAAAGAAGCAGTGAGCATAATTAGACTTGGAGGAATTTCATTTTATTTGTTATGAATTTTGATGGATAATATTGATGTTTGTTTCCATGTACTCCCCCCTCTCCCCATTTTAATGACCTAATTATTTTCAACAGCAGGATACTGAAACTTCTGATACTAATTGTTCTTTATTCCTAATGTAATGGCCATAGAAGTCAAGATTAATAACAGATTCATAAATAAAATCATATTTCATGAGATTCAATTCTGATAGATTGCCAAATAAAACAGCAGGAAAGCACACCAGCTGTCCAGAAGTACAATATTTCATGTTTTCCACTATCCCCTTCTGTAAATTTCACTTACTAATGATGGAATTTTTTTTAAACTGGTTTTCGGCAGAAGGAACAAAGATAACGATTATGTACAATTACTGGTTCAAATCTAATCTTTCCAAGCCTATTTATAATTGAGAGGCTAATAAAACTGCTTACTGCCTTGCTGATTTTGTAAATCTAAATTAGAGAAGTTTAGCTATAAATTTAAAAGCACAGAAGATGATCAGATTTGATAAAACACTAACTAGAACAACATTAAGAAGTCAGATTTCCAGAGCTCTCCCTTCATTTTTTCCCCCCAAGATTCCAGTTCCAGTTAAATTTGGTGTGTAAAAATGGATAACAGTTTCGTATTGTGATTTGTTTGTTAATTTGATAGGTACACATCCACTAGGAACTGAACTGAGAAACATTTCACACATACCATCAAAGAGCCATCAGATATTAAATACTTTCAGACACTACTGAGTATGGCTCATTTCATACTAGTGACCTAGATGTGTAAGGCTCTGGCTAACATTTTCAAAAACAGGTGGCTAAAGTTAGGCTCCTAAATACTTATTTAGGAACCCAAATAAGTGCCCTGTTATTCAAAAGTTACTCAGACGCTTCCCATGTTTTAATTAGCTACAATTAACAATTATTTTTGTTTGGTAAAATGCTAATGAAAAAACTCACAGTTGAAAAGAAAGAAATGTTAAACACAATGAATGAGGAAGAAAAATGTTTTCCGGTATTTTCTTTTACAGCTTTCTAATTCTAGCATCTATGTGAGGAAGAACTTCTTTGTTTTTGACCCTGAAAAAGGAGAAAAGCCAGAGACTCCATAAAGTCCACTAGGAACTTTGCTATTGGTTTTACATGGAAGGTGCACAGATACTGTGGTGATAAGTAGCACTATAAAATCCTAAAGTAGTCACATCATGTCTAATATGGTGAAACAAAGTTCTTCGTGTAACCTGGAATGATCTGAACCCAGGGTAACAAATTTTCAAAGCTGCAATTTGGGTTATTTTGTTTTGTTTATAGATGGTAGCATTTCAGCAACCTTTTCCAAAAGAAAATGAGCTATTTTAACATGCAAAGTGTCTTGGGCTGGGTTTGTGATTACATCATCCTCCAGAGATATAGAAGCAACTAGAATGAAAAGTTTTGGAATGTTCCTTGCACACAAATACTTCTTTTTTTAAAGCACTTGTAACCTGCCTGCTTTCTGAATCACTTTTAAACATAGCCATTAGCTTAGAAGGAATCTTTGCTCTTTTATCTATGTTTGTTATCCCCTATCCGTTCCACAGTTATTCTCATCTCAGTTATACAGTAACTCCTCACTTAAAGTCGTCCCGGTTAACGTTGTTACGTTGCTGATCAATTAGGGAACATGCTCATTTAAAGTTGTGTAATGCTCCCTTCTAACATCATCTGGCAGCTGCCTGCTTTGTCTACTGCTTGCAGGAAGAGCAGCCCGTTGCAGCTAGCTGGTGGGGGCTTGGAACCAGGGTGGACCGGCAGCCCCCCTATCAGCTCCCCGCTCCCCTAAGTTCCCTGTGCAGCAGCTGCCCAGCAGGCTAGCAATTGCAGCTGTCCCTCCCCCCACTGCCATGTGCTGCTCCTGCCCTCTGCCTTGGAGCTGCTCCCCCAGACTCCTGCTTGCTGTGCGGGGGGGAGGGAAGGAAGAACCGGGGCTAATGTCAGGGTATCCCCCTCCCCCCTGCTCCTGCACCCTGCTTACCCCATCTTCCATAGAGCAGGGGGACACACCAGGGCTCAGGACGGAGGGAGCTTGCAGCAGCTGCGGTCTCAGCAAGCTGATCTAATTAACAAGGCAGTGTACTTAAAGGGGAAATGCGCATATCTCCCTCCATTCCTGCTGCCTTGTAGAGAGAGAGAGAGAGTTAACCCTGGAGGGCTCAGCCAATTGCTAGTTCATCATTTAGCAGTAAGGGAAATATCCCACCCTCTGACTCCTCCACCTCAACCAAGCTTCACAATCATCATCACTGTGTACCAGTATTAAATTGTTTGTTTAAAACTTTGTGTGTGTGTGTGTGTGTGTGTGTGTGTGTGTGTGTGTGTGTGTTAGGGTTACCATCCGTCCAGGTTTCCCAGGACATGTCCGGCTTTTTCAGCTTTAAATGGCTGTCCGGGGGGGATTTCTAATAAAGTAGAAATGTCCAGGATTTCCCCCTTCCCCTCATGCAGAGTGCGGCGCGGCTGATTGGACGGCTGGGCCTGATTGAAAGCCGCTCGCAGCCACTGGGGCCTCTAGCAGCCAGAGTCCCTCCCCCTCCCCCCCCCGCAGAGCAGCGCCACAGTGTTTGGCTGCACGTGGAGCTTGCAGCTCTCCCTCGGCCTGGTGGGGGGGGCAGGCAAGGGACGGGAACGGGGGGTTAGATTGGTCGGGGGTTCTGGGGGGGGGCTGTCAGGAGAAGGGGGTGTAGAGAGCGGTTGGGGCAGGCAAGGGACAGGGAACAGGTGGGGTTAGATTGGTCGGGGGTTCTGGGGGGGGGCTGTCAGGAGAAGGGGGTGTAGAGAGTGGTTGGGGCAGGCAAGGGACAGGGAACAGGGGGGGTTAGATTGGTCGGGGGTTCTGGGGGGGGCTGTTGGGAGAAGGGGGTGTAGAGAGTGGTTGGGGCAGTCAGGGGACAGGGAGCAGGGAGACAGATAGG
This sequence comes from Emys orbicularis, assembly GCF_028017835.1. NCBI lineage: Eukaryota > Metazoa > Chordata > Testudines > Emydidae > Emys > Emys orbicularis. The sequence continues at coordinate 24,875,774 of NC_088685.1, read as the reverse complement.
GAGTGGGGTCCTGGGGGCAGTTAGGGTTGGGGGGGGTCTCAGGAGAGGGCAGTCAGGGGACAGGTAGGGGGTAGGGGGATTCTGAGGGCGGCGGGAAGTGGGAGGGGGCGGGGCTGGGACGGGGCTAGGGCGGCACCCCGTGTCCTCTTTTTTGATTGTTGAACTATGGTAACCCTAGTGTGTGTATAGATAGATAGATAGATAGATAGATAGATAGATAGATAGATAGATAGATAGATAGATAGATAGATAGATAGATAGATAGATAGTCTTTTGTCTGGTGAAAAAAAATTTCCCTGGAACCTAACCCCCTCATTTACATTAATTCTTATGGGGAAATTGGATTTGCTTGACATCGTTTCGCTTAAAGTCACATTTTTCAGGAACATAACTACAACGTTAAGTGAGGAGTTACTGTACTTAAATGGAATTGTCTCAACCAGCCAGTCGACTGGGACAACTAGTTAGTGATCCACAACAGACTAGCTCTGAATAATTTTATCATGGGCAAATCATTGCTCTCTGATTGGCTATTGAAGACTCTTGAGTAACCAAATCAAAACACAGATTTGAATATTGAATGCATCCATGTGCATTACAGGTCTCATATCCTCCACTCTTCACCATGAGAAAATTGGTATTGATCATAACTATTCATCCCCACACTCAAATTCTGAGCATCTGCTGTAGATTTCTCTCTCCAAATACAATGATATGAACATGCTCAGAACCCTGAGATACCTAGTGCTACCTAATGAGGAAGGGAAGGAATTTCTCCCACCAAGAAATTATGTAATGCATGTGGGGTTCATGATGTATAGTGGGGGACTTGCTACACCTGAAAAGAGGTGTAGTCTCTGCTAAACCTTGTGGTTTTCTGTCAATGCGCAAGGCAGAAGGACTATGATCCTCAACCTACTAGGGGTGCTGGAAGAATTTGTATAGTGGGAGAGCTGAGAGCCATTGAACCAAATTGTAAACCCTGCATATGATGGAAACCACTTCAAGCCAGGAGGTGCGGCAGCACCCTCAGAACCTCTACTTCCAGCACCTATGCACCCTATATCAAGGCACACCTCCTTTTGGTCCATGGCACACTAGCAGCTCACATACCCCTCATCTGTAGACAGATTATGATTGTCCATGTAGGGTTTCTCTGAGGGGCAAAAGGGCTCCTTGTGCCCTCTCCACGACCAGGGCACCCAATAATTGGGCCCTAAACTTTTATTGGTGACCAATCCGACTGAAAGATCTTTTCCAATAGACTCCAGCTTTGTGCTTAAAAATGAAGCACCCCAATGTTTTCTAATCACTTTCAGCAACTTAAAAATGAAGATCATTATAAGCACCAATCTTAGCAGCATATTAATATCCTTCTCCCCTCCAATATATTTAATCCTGGAGGGTCGATGCACTGGCTTCTATTTTGGGAGGTGAAAGCAGGTAGTCATCAGAGTTTTATTAAGAACAGAATTTCTTCAAGATTTTGCATCACTTAAATAAGTCATAAACAAAGAGCAGTGCAGTATTTACTGTGCCATTAAGGTAAACAAAAATATCAACCCACAGGTAATTATGAAACAGATTGACTCTGGCAGGTGGGTTTCAGCAATCTGGTTCTGATTTTCAAACAAGGGATTAGAGCCAAAACATAGCTTTGCTATAATAAATTAACTATATTCCAATACTTACGTGGCTCATTTCTTTGCACTTCTACTTTCATTTTACATCAGCAAAGTCTGATTTAAAAACAGGCCTTTTCAGTTTTTAATCTGCATTGCACCAAGTGTTCTTTTTATGGTAGAGCTCTCGGATTTTGCACAGTGAACCCTGAGATGAAAACTAGAACCTGTTCAGTACAGACCCCAAGAAAGAATCATAGAATATCAGGGTTGGAAGGGACCTCAGGAGGTCATCTAGTCCAACCCCCTGCTCAAAGCAGGACCAATTCCCAACTAAATCATCCCAGCCAGGGCTTTGTCAAGCCAGGCCTTAAAAACCTCCAAGGAAGGAGATTCCACCACCTCCCTAGGTAACCCATTCCAGTGCTTCACCACCCTCCTAGTGAAATAGTGTTTCCTAATATCCAACCTAGACCTCCCACACTGCAGCTTGAGACCATTGCTCCTTGTTCTGTCATCTGCCACCACTGAGAAAAGCCGAGCTCCATCCTCTTTGGAACCCCCCTTCAGGTAGTTGAAAACAGCTATCAAATCCCCCCTCATTCTTCTCTTCTGGAGACTAAACAATCCCAGTTCCCTCAGCCTCTCCTCATAAGTCATGTGCTCCAGACCCCTAATCATTTTTGTTGCCCTCTGCTGGACTCTTTCCAATATTTTCACATCCTTCTAGTAGTGTGGGGCCCAAAACACAGTACTCCAGATGAGGCCTCACCAATGTCGAATAAAGTGGAATGATCACGTTCCTCGATCTGCTGGCAATGCCCCTACTTATACAGCCCAAAATGCCGTTAGCCTTCTTGGCAACAAGGGCACACTGTTGACTCATATCCAGCTTCTCGTCCACTGTGACCCCTAGGTCCTTTTCTGCAGAACTGCTACTTAGCCATTCAGTCCCTAGTCTGTAGCAGTGCATAGGATTCTTCCGTCCTAAGTGCAGGACTCTGCACTTGTCCTTGTTGAACCTCATCAGGTTTTTTTTGGCCCAATCCTCTAATTTATCTAGGTCCCGCTGTATCTGATCCCTACCCTCCAGCGTATCTACCACGCCTCCCAGTTTAGTGTCATTTGCAAACTTGCTGAGAGTGCAGTCCACACCATCCTCCAGATCATTAATAAAGATATTAAACAAAACCGGCCCCAGGACCGACCCTTGGGGCACTCTGCTTGAAACCGGCTGCCAACTAGACATGGAGCCATTGATCACTACCCGTTGAGCCCGATGATCTAGCCAGCTTTCTATCCACCTTACAGTCCATTCATCCAGCCCATACTTCTTTAACTTGGCGGCAAGAATACTGTGGGAGACCGGGTCAAAAGCTTTGCTAAAGTCAAGGAATAACATGTCCACTGCTTTCCCCTCATCCACAGAGCCCGTTATCTCATCATATAAGGCAATTAGGTTAGTCCGGCATGACTTGCCCTTGGTGAATCCATGCTGACTGTTCCTGATCACTTTCTTCTCCTCTGAGTGCTTCATAATTGATTCCTTGAGGACCTGCTCCATGATTTTTCCAGGGACTGAGGTGAGGCTGACTGGCCTGTAGTTCCCCGGATCCTCCTTCTTCCCTTTTTTAAAGATGGGCACTACATTAGCCTTTTTCCAGTCATCCGGGACCTCCCCCAATCGCCAAGAGTTTTCAAAGATGATGGCCAATGGCTCCGCAATCACATCCACCAACTCCTTTAGCACCCTCGGATGCAGCGCATCTGGCCCCATGGATTTGTGCTCATCCAGTTTTTCTAAATAGTCCCGAACCACTTCTTTCTCCACGGAGGGCTGGTCACCTCCTCCCCATACGGTGCTGCCCAGTCCAGCAGTCTGGGAGCTGACCTTGTTTGTGAAGACAGAGGCAAGAAATATGCATAGTCTTTATAAGGCAAGAGGAAACTCTGTCATTAAATGAGTAGTCAATGAAGCGGAGAGATACAAGGATCCAGAGGACAAGAGCTGCAGAAGAGAAATCTCTTGCACCAACAATGGTGATACCAAAAGACGAGACACAGAGGACAGCATTAGTCAAGTGGAGTGAGCAAGGACAGCACTAGAAAAAGATTGCAGCAAGTGTTTAAAGCATTTAAAAACTGAGGGAAATGGTTGATTTTATTTGTACTAAGATCTTTAATACAAACTAGTTAATTACTTTGGGTAACATTTTCAAAAGTTCTTAAGTGACTTAAGATCCCCACCGCTTCCCGCAGCTCCCATTGGCCAGGAATGGTGAACTGCAGCCACTGGGAGCTGCAGGGGGGCATGCCTGCGGATGGTCAATGTCAGCAAAATGTCTCGCGGCCCGCAATCAGATTACACTGATGGGCCGCAGGTTGCCCACCACTGGACTAAATGATCACAATGATCCCTTCTGGCCTTGGAATCTATGGATCTATGAAACTCCACCCACTTCTCATATCCATTCAGAAAGCACCCGTAAAGAAAATTCTCCAAGCCCATCATTTTGACAAAGTCACCCCTCTCTTTGCATCCCTTCTCTGGACCCCTCTTCTCTATCACATCAAACATAAGCTACTTGTCTCCACTTTCAAAGCTCTTCATAGCTAATCCCCATTTTACCTATTATCTCATTGACTACTGAGATGTCAACTCCCACCTCTGATAAGCCCATGATCCCAGCCTCCACTGCCCACTTGTTACATTTTCAAACAAAAACTTTTGTGCCTTCTCCCATGCTGCCCCTCGTACTTGGGAGGAGCTTCCTGTGCACATCTGCAAAACTACCTCATATCCTTCTTCAAATCCCTCCTCAAAACACTCTTTTGTTTTGATGCCTACAAAACACTTGACAATGGCTAGGCATGTCATGGCCTGTCATGCTTACCAATATTGTATCATTGTTCCTTCTACTCCCCTGTCTGTCTGTATCCATTTCTTGTTTCGTGCTATACCTAGACTGTAAACTCTTTGGGGCAGAGACTGTATTTGTTCTGTGTTTGTGAAGCACTTAGGCTGCTAGGCATTTATTAAAATAAATAAATAGATAATAAAGCCATTGCATATATACTAACAAGCAAAAGTTAACATGCTATCACTGCATATAAAAAATTAGTGATGATACATGTCAAACTAAAGCCTACAAAATACAAGATCACTATAACTCAAAAGCAACTTACTTTGAAAGGTTCTTTACCTTTTTTCCCCCTTTAACAGCAAGTAGCATGGTCCACTGAATAACACAAAGGACAGGAAATAAACAATTGGACCAGATCATCAGCTGGTGTAAACTGATATAGCTCCAATGAGTCTCAGTCAACATTGCCCATGACTGCTGTGTGACCTCAAGCCAGTCACATGTCCTCTTTGTGCCTCAATTTCCTTATTGTTAAGTAAGAAAATGTGGGTAATACTTGCCTTTGTAAAGTTCTTTGGATAAAAATCACTATATCAATGACATTTTTGTAATATCTAGCAATATAGTAAATTAAAAAGGGCAGCATTTTGACAGAGCAACATTCTCTTCTCCACTTCACTCTGTGAAGCTCTACTATCACATAATCTGTAGACATGTGCAATGAGTGAAGAATAGACATTAGGAATCTGCAAAGCCCATCAGAGAGAATTTTATCCAGACTGCCATTCAAATAGAATTGTTCAAAAATGGTAACAATTCCACTATAATCCAGAAAGGCCAAAAGGAATAAATTTTGCCTTTGGAGCAGGGAAAGGTGGCAAATTAAAAATTAAAAAAAGGCAATACTTTTCCCCAGAATACATAATTTGACTGTAGACCTCATTGTCACATGATGTCATTGAGGCCAAGAACATAGCACGATTCAAAGGTGGATTGGATGCTTGTGTGCTTAGCAAAGTTACAGTTTTTAAATCAATCTGTAACTATTAGGGATTGGGATGAGACCTTCTTGTGGGACAGATTATCCAACATGTGCTTACTTAGAGGTTTTTGCACTTTTCTCTGAAGCATCTGGTGCCAGACACTATCAGAGACAGAATACTGGACTAAATAGACCTTTGGCACACGGCTCATCAGGGGAATCTGCTGGCGGGCCACAAGATATTTTGTTTATGTTGACCGTCCGCAGGCACGCCCCTCCTCCCCCCTCCCCCGCAGCTCCCAGTGGCTGTGGTTCGCCATTTCCAGCCAATAGGAGCTGCGGGAAGTGGAGGCCAGCACGTCCCTGCAGTCCGCTGCTTCCCGCAGCTGCCATTGGCCAGGAACGGCGAACTGTGGCCACTGGGAGCTGTGGGGAGCTGTGCCTGCGGACGGTCAACAAAATGTCTCGCGGCCCACCAGCGGATTACCCTGATGGGCCGCATGCTGAAGGTTACCGACCCCTGAAATAGACTGTGAGTCTGAACCAATATGGCAATTCCTATGTTTCTGTCTAAAGGCAATATTTGGAGAAAAGTCAATCATAGATTCAAATGCAAGCCACAACAATCACATGCATCTGCATGCACACATTGGATACTTTGGTTCCCAGATGGCTACCTTCTTCACATAAATGTGTGCATGCTTGAAAGGATGGCTGTAAACACAATTCTGAGAATGCAAAACTCAGAGGCTGAGTTGAGGCAAGCTGAATTATCGGTCTCTAGAAATACTTTAAAAAGTCAAATATTTGGATCTATTATTATTAATTTGTGTTGTACATCAAGTATCCAGTTCCCATTGTGCTACACAGCATACACACACATAGCGAAGACAGACTTCAAGCTCTTAGGGGAGGGACTTAGTGCATGGATGCTTATTTTTCATTCGTGTGCCAATCTCCAGCTACACATGTCGGTTAGGTAGGTTGACAATCACCTCTTCTTTTCATCGACAGCCAGGAACCTCTTGTGTAGATATAGTTGATTTTTTTTTTAGAACTGTTTAGCCCTTGTCTAGAGAATATCCCAACAAGACAAAAACAATACAACAATATCACTTATTAGGAAACTAGTGCACAATAAATGCATGTAGCTAAGAACTGTGTGTGCGGAGTTGAATCCAATATGAGACTCAGTATCTCCTGTGCAGTTGAAGTAGCCGGACAACATCCAATTTTAACAGCAACTGGTGGGGTGAGTAGATGGAAGCAGTTTTGAGCTCTTGCTCAAACACAGTCATGCTTTCCCAGATCTTCACTGCACCATGTAAGAAGGAAAGGAACCTTTATTCCCTTGGATATTCTGCTGATAAACAGCCTCCACACCCTTCAAGTAGCCAAAACTGCCATTTTAGGATGACTAATGACAGGCAGCTTCAAATCTTAACAGCTCTGACAAACATGAGGTACAACTCTATCTACAGAACAAATACCATTAAAAACAACTGCCAACACTCGGACTCTAATCCTAGGGAAAGCAGACAGATTTCAGCTTCCTGCATAATGTAGGTACCCAACAGCCTGCAGTTAAAAGCTATTTTAGGCCCATTACTGGAGACGAGTTTTCTTCTCCCCGCAAAAAGAGTTTGCTGCACAATATATACAAGGTTAAATATATGCTCCAGTCTTTTCTGCCAGGTCTATTGCAGCTACTCTGCTAAGTGATCCTCACAAAACACACAAACAATCACTCCAGATTCTCCCATGTGTAACCCTTCTGCCAGGTGGAGCCAGCAGCAGCAACAAGGGACAGATTCAATATCTAGGGGTTCCTTTCCATGGATACAACACAGAACTGGCTTGAGCCCCCACCCAGTAACCTGGGAAAATTACACATCACCACTGGTGGCCTCTGAGAGGCAATACTTTCACTTGCAAGGACAGAGTCCGAGTGTAGAAAAGAAACTTTTAATAAAAGGAGGAAAGTAACTTGGTGTTAATTTTGGAAAACACCACAAACAGGGTTTATAAACATAAACCATGAGCAAAAGACCCACCCCCAAGTAAGTTGGGCAGTGTCCTTTTCCCCTCAGGGTCTTAAGTCCAGCAACCCAAATGTCCCTTTAGTGTGCCCGTCCCCTCTCTGCACCCCACTCACAGTTGCTGTCCTTGGACAGTGCAGACCCTGAGTTCAGAGGCGAATCTGCAGAGTTCACCTCCCACCCTGGATGGAGGTAAGGAAGCACCTTACTCGCTCCACTGCTTGGGCAGTCACTTGCTGCGCCTCTCTGCCAGCCGCCCCGTCGGCTGCTCACTGCGCCTCTCCACCAGCCACCCCACCAGCCGCTCGCTGCGCCTCTCCGCCAGCCACCCTGCCAGCCGCTCGCTGCTCCGCCTGGCCGCCCCGCCAACTGCTCATTCTGCTCACCACCTTACCAGCCACTCGTTTGCCAGCCGACTGTCAGTCACCTTCTGCTGCCACCTGCCTCTCTGCTGTGACCTCTGCATGTCAGTCTCTTAGTAATTTTCAGCTCTTTGCAGGCTGCGCAGAAACACTGCCCCATCTCAAGTGATTTCAGCTCTCAGTGATCTTCAGCTTTGGGCAGAAACATAGTACCCCCACAACTGATTTAGCTCTGATTGAGCATTAAAAATTACAAAGAGGCTCCTAATGAAGCCTAGTTAGCTCTTTCTTTGAACACTGGGGAGGAACGGGTTAAACCAGTCTGGTGGGAACCTTTGGGGAGGGGCCACAACCTCCTGCCTGGGGCACTTGTCTCCACTCCTTTTACTTTCATGGGGTTCTGGCATTCAAGCCCCTGGCTTAATGAGGTTCTTTCAGCTGAGGGTGACCCCCTCATCTGGGACAGGTTAAGTACAGTTCTGTTCCCCTTTATCCATACAATAACAACACTGGTAACAGCATTTCACTCTGCATTCAGTACTCAAGTGATTTGTAACCCAACACCAGCTAAAGTTGATTACTTTGACACCATTCTATCCGCTGGATATCTAAGCAGAGCAGGAGCAAACTGTATTTACATGAGCACACCTAAAGCCTCTCCACCTCCCAGCTAGCTGTCAGGGAAGAATTCATTCAGACCTGCTTACAAATGTAATAAGACTGAGAACCTCCTTTGCTTCACCGTTCTTCTTAGTGGTAAGTGAGTCTCAACATCTGGGTCATGTTCTGATCTCACTGATGCTGATGTAAACTGTGACAGCTGTGAAATCTCTCCCAAGTTCCAGCAGTGTCACTTCAGCTCACCTTCGGCACCCATAAACTCAGGTGATTATCAAACTTTATCAGAACCTCTTCTGTTCTGGAAGAATCCAGTGGAATTTTACAACGGTGACTCCAGTAGGATTGTATTGAAATTAAATAAAGTCCTTATGAAATTACTTATCCAGTCAGGGAATAGAAACGTGAGATGTATTTATGTGCTCAATCAAAGCTAACCAACACAGCTCAAATTATACACAGAAATTTGAGAGAAATCATGACCTGAAGATGGACAGTGAAAGAGGCAAAATTTATGAAATAAATTATTCTTTGTGAATAATTCATGCATCTGTAGTTCCTAACATTTGAAACAAAAGAAATGTCCTTTGCGGACCAGCCAAGAAAGGGTAGCATGATCACCCATACTTGAGCAGGGTTAAGTTCTGTTAGCAGAGTGTCATGGCATTGTGGCCAGCCAGTATGTTGCAGAATCCACCTCATAAAAGAAAAATGTGCTCTGTGGGAATGAGTGGCTGAACATATCTGCTGTTTGGGGACACCCCACTCCCAGGGCCGGCTCAAGCTTTTTTGCCGCCCCAAGCGGCGAAGAAAAAAAAAAAAGCCACAATTGGCGGCTGCTTCATTCTTCGGCAGTAATTCGGCAGCCGGTCCTTCCGTCTGACAGGGAGTGAGGGACCCGCCGCTGAATTGCTGCCGAAGACCCGGACATGCCGCCCCTTTCCATGGGCCGCCCCAAGCACCAGCTTGCTGCCCTGGTGCCTGGAGCCGGCCCTGCCCACTCCTGCCATAGAGCTTGGTGACAGTAAAGACTGAAAAGGTGCCATTTTTGCATCCTGGAACCCAGAGGCAGAGGTGCTGACTTTTGTTTTGTCGGTCAGTCCTCCTCTCCGCCCCCTTCTCCCCCCCATGCGAGCAGTGGGTGGGGCCTCAGGGGAAGAGGCTGAGCGGGGGTGGGACTTTGTTGCAGAGTATGGGTGGAGCGTGGGCGCATCAGGGAGAGGAGCCATGGAGGCCCACAAAAGATTAATCCAGCCCTGTGGGTGCTGAGCACCCCCTTTTTTTTTTTTTTTTGGGTGCTTGAGCCCCAGAGTACCCATGGTGTCAGCGCCCATGCCCAGAGGACAGGTTGTGAAAATCTAGAACTACCCACTGGAAACAGGATAGACAACTGCCTTACCTTGGATAATGTTGCATCACAAGTTTCTTTTTACCCGCGATGCATTTTGATTTTAGGATATATCATATTCTTATCACTGAGTAAATTTGGCTCCAACACCATTGAGCTTTCTTCTAGGAGATTCCCAAAAACTGTTGGATGTTTTCTTGCAAATATGCTTCTAATTATTATTTTATTATAGCAGGTCAAGAGAAAGAATGGCAGCCCTCTTCAATAGTGGCAATGCTTCAGATTCCTTTGAAGAGACCCTTGATGTTATAACACCTTTGCAGGGAAACATTTTACTGACCATGGTTTGTAATTTCAGCTTGATGAAATATTTCAGCTGAAACTTTTTTGGCAAAAAATGCAGATTCGTCGACACCAAAATATCATGAATTTCTGTCGGTTAGCTAAAAAAAACCCTAAAAAAATTCCTGAAAAATAATCATAACATTTTACTTTGAAATTTTCCAAATGAAACATTTTAGTTTTTCTGTTCAAAATTACTTTTCCTTTTGAATTACCCTTAATTATATATATTTAAAATAAAATAAAAAAATTGAATGATTGAAGTCTAAATGTTTTGGTTGCAAAGTGACAAAACAAAAAACATTTTGTTCCACATACTGCAACATGCTTTTTTAACTTTTCAATTCACCAAAATTTTTTAGCTTGCTCTGAAACTATTATCTTTTTTAATTTTTCACAATCCCAGAAAAAAAACCATTATTCACACAGCTCTAATTGTAATAGCATAAGGTAGGAGCCTCTGGGGTAGAAGGGAAATTACTGAATGCAGCCTTCTGGGTCTTCTCAAAGAGGAAGAAGCAAACCTAATCTAAGGCCACCCCTTCTCTACTCCTGCCCATTTCCTCAACTGAGTCGACCACTTATTGGCCAATGGTATCAAAGATTGCCGATACAGTCTATACAACATACTGTTCATGCTCATATTCTGCTACTAATGGTGAGCACATCTGCATCTATAGTGACTCAAATCTTTGTGGGTAAATACAGTAAGAAGCAGGATAGGCAAATGTGAATGCATCAGACATCTCTTGTACCTGGAGATTCTAAGCAAATCTCCAGTGGCTTATTCATCACATCTCTAGTACCAGTGAAGTACTGTAGAGAAAGTACAAACATATTAGCACATGTGATCCTTTTATTGGGCTAAGAAAAAATATATATTATTACTCTACAAGTTTCATGACTTCCAAAACCCAGCTGTAGAGGAAGAAATTAATTGAAAAGAAATTCCCTTTTTGAGACTAAAAACCAACTTTTTTATTTTTATTCGTGTTCAATGAATTTTCTAGGAGTCAGTCCTGGTAAATATATTATTACTGGGCCAGCTGCTGTAGATTAGCATAACTCCACTGATGTGCAGCTAAGGATCTGGAGAATAAAATGATGCCAATTGCCAATCTGGTCTGCTATTTTCTTTACAGCCATTGATATTTTTTAAGCTTTGATTTTTTTAAAGCTTTAAATGTAGAGAAAAAATAGAGTTAACAGGCTTCAATAGCTCTATTATATGTTCCTCTCTTTCTGTGGAGACAGCGAACTCAGTTCACCTGTAATTTGACCAAAAAAAAAAAAAAAAAAAAAAAAAGGTAATGGTTGAAATTTAAGTTCTGATTACAGCCTGGGAAGTTTACTTTGCAGGGCAGCACGAGTGTGTGCTTATTGTACATTTCCTGAAGACGCCCCTTCAAGCAAATGCTGCTGAATTTGTATCCATAAAATAAGCCTTAAGGGAGTTCAATTGAAGTTATCTCCATGGAGATGTTTGACCTTAAATGATGCGGGAAAGGCTGAAACAGCACCAATCAGATCTGACACCTGAAAAAAAAGAGACTCAGACAATAATTGCAGCTCTCCACAATGCCATTTGATTTAAAAGTCAAGGGTGGCACAGGAGACATGTGATTTGTATTCTGCTGTCTTTTCAATACAAAAGTATAATCAACCAGACAGGACAAATGCATTAAAGGGACCACAAAAAAGTTAATTGAATAATCAATTAATAGTAACTTCAACTCAATGAGTAAATTATCAGTATCAAATATCCTCACACTAAATTAGGAGATAAAACACCATACTGTATCACTACCCAAGAGTGAACCTACACATTAAATAGAAAAAAAACCCTTTGCTCCTCTTCAGACTCCACACAAAAATCACAAGTGCCCATAGGATCCACATGATAACAGAAGGGGCTCCAGCTGGTGGCTCCACCCGGGAATCCTAAACAAGTGGCCTTATTGACTTCAATGGACTATCTGTGTAAATACTACTAATATGAATAAGGGTTGCAGGAATAGACCCTAAACACCCAATCAGATTAGAGACCCTGTATTGACTCCCATGTGACATCACAGCACTCTCCAGTTGACCCTACGTAGCACAAATTCACCAATATGGATCAAGGATCATAGAATCGAAGCATTTTTTTTCTGGGGTTATTTTGTTTTGTGACATAATATTAGCCAATATTAAAAGCCCGCTTTTTTACTAGTGGAAATGGCTTGTACCTTAAGAGCACATGATAAGTTAACTAATTTTTCAAATGCCCAATTTAAATTCAAAAATATGTAGCTAAATCCGACTATATTTTAAGCCATCACCCCCTCACCGTCACTCCTGATGCAACCCTCCCCCCGCTTGACCTTATCTTTTTCAGTTTCCCGCTCAGATGCGTGTTTCATGAAACAAAAACCTGACTGATTTTCAAACTCAAAGCAAGTTCTTTCCCTATTGCAACCATCAGCTAATTTCCTTAAAACATCATCAAATAATCAAAGGGCTCCAGGGACCAGCATCCTAACTTGTCCTGTATGACAGATGGAAGATTCCTTTCTTATAGGTCTAGAGCTCAAGGTTGACAGGAGTCCTTCAGGGAACAATACTCATTTTTTCCAAGTCAGTACCAGCTACAGGTCAACTATAGCACTAACTATTAAAAAACCAAAGACTTTTCCTGTTGATCTGTCAGTGCTCTTTAATGTTAACCTGCTGGGCGTACCCATTCTTAATACAATTGTACTAAGCAACAACAAAAGAGAATACATGCATATTATTTTCTGAACTGAACATTTGACCTCACATATTGTTGCCCAGTTTTCATTGGACAAAAATATCCAAGTTATTTGTGTTTGGCCCATTCCCTCCTCTTAGCTCCCTCAATGCTCTTAACTGTGTATTGAAGAACAAAACTGGTAACCTTCACTGGTGTAGCTACTTACTTCTAAACCTCAATAATTAATCCCAAGTGGATGACAAATACTATGCAATTTATTCTCTGTTTGGCTGCAGCTTGAAGGAGCATGGACTCTGAATTAGTGAGCTCTTTGGGTTCAATCTGGAAAGCATATGTTTCCCTTCCATCATTCAATCCATCAAAATGGAAAAAGGTCTGGGAAAGGCACATAGCGCATTTTGATATTACTCATTAACATTAATGTCCTTGTTATAAAGGTATGTTTTATTTGCAGGTAACAAACAGCCCCATGGGCATCTGGGAACACTTTGAATGATTGCCAGAAAAAAAGAAATTTGGGTCATAACTAATGATCAACATCCTCTTTTACTCAAATGAAGCCGTCATAATGTGTCAATCCTCTGGGGAAGCAAGGACCTTTCACCTTACTGAGACCTGCAGTAGCATTAACCTATGCGAGTGAACAGTCCCTTTCCTTTAGAGAGTGGGAAATGGGATCTAGACATCAGCGTGCACACATATGACATTGTAAGTATAAAAGAAACTGAGGCTGATTAATTAAGATAGCAGGAGACACAAAAGATGCAGTAACCTAGGCATAATACTATACCTTAACTGAAATTGCCTTATTCATCTATGGAACGCCCATTGACAGCCTCTCCCTGTTCTGCCTCAAGCAGAACTCTCACTGGCATCGATGGTACAGAATACCAATATTTTATTGCCCTATCATCATCTTGTAACAGATCCATGAAGATGTTGCATATGAAATTTAAGCCACAACTCCAGAGATTTTGGGGCAATCTGGAGTTCATGATGCTGCCCTGGGATTCTATCAAGTCAGTCTTCTATAGAGTTATTTCTCTCACACAATTGAAAACTGTTCAGTTGGGCTGGCCAAAAATTTTCCATCAAAAACAGGTTTTTCCAACAGAAAATTGGATTTTTGATCAAACAAATTTTTTTGCAAGACATGTCTCCTTTTGGTGGAAAACTTTGAGTCAAAAACAGAACATTTAAATTCAGAAATACTGTGGCAGTGCCTCGTGTGAGTTGGTGTTTGGGTGCCTCATACCTCTATTCTCTTCTATGAGTTGGGCTGCCCAGCCAGACTACATCTCCCATGAATGCACCTTGGTCATGGGAGTCCCATGATGCACTGTGGCTACTCTGAAAGAAGGGAGACTAGTGCATTAAGAGAAATGTAGTCCAGCCATCCCACAGAGGAAAATGGAGTCATGAGACACCAGAATGACAACTCCCATGATGCACTGTGGTGACATTTCCAACCAGAATGTTCCGTTTTTGATTTTGTGCTGAAAAGCCAAAACTTGTCATGGAAAATTTCAACAATTCTTTTTTCAAAATTTTCTACAACATTTTTTTTTTCAACTAGGTCTACTGTTCTTTACAACAGTGTTATTACTTAATAAGCACAATGTGCTCTGTGCTGTACAAGATACGAATAAAGACAATTTGCTCTCCTTTGCACTTGATTGTTCCATGAGTGAGAGGGACTTTGCAGTGGTGCCAGTGCTATGGACTTTTTCTGGTCCATGAGTGCTACTATGGCCATTGTGCTTAGAAATGGGAAAAATGTTCAACCAAAACTATTTGTGGCAAAAATGCAGATTCAGTGACACCAAAACATTTTATGAATTCGTGTTGGTTTCACTGAATTATTCATTTATGGGGAGGGAGGGAGGGCTCTAAAAGCTTGAAATGGTTCGTATGGATATTTTCTAAAAGAAATGTTGTGATATTTTAGTTCAAACTGACTCTATTTTTAAAAAAACACATTTTAAAATGCTCAAAATCTAAACAAAACAAACAATTTTTCAATTTTTTGGACTTAACAGCAAACTGAATCCCTCCGCATTACCATAAACATATATCCCTATGTGTCTCAATGTATAGTACTCACCAAAGGAAGGGACAATTATTTTATGACTATCCCATAGAATACAGATCATAAGAACATAAGAACAGCCATATTGGATCAGACCAAAGGTCCATCTAGCCCAGTATCCTGTCTTCCAACGCCAATGCCAGGTGCCCCAGAGGGAATGAACAGAACAGGTAATCATCATCCCCTGTTGCCCTTTCCCAGCTTCTGGCAAGCAGACACTAGGGACACCATCCCTGCCCATCCTAATAGCCATTGATGGACCTATCCTCCATGAATTTATCTAGTTCTTTTTGAACTCTGTTATACTCTTGGCATTCACAACCTCTCTGGCAAAGAGTTCCACAGGCTGACCGTGCGTTATGTGAAGAAATACTTCCTTTTGTTTGTTTTAAACCTGCTGTCTATTAAATTCATTTGTTGACCCCCTAGTTTTTGTGTTCTGAGAATAGCCCCCCTTAATCATCTCTTTTACAAGTCCCAATCTTATTAATCTCTCCTCATACGGAAGCCATTCCATACCCCCTAATCATTTTTGTTGCCCTTTTCTGAACCTTTTCCAATTCCAATAGATCTTTTGTGAGATGGGGCAACCATATCTGCACGCAGTATTCAAGATGTGGGTATACCATGGATTTATATAGAGGTAATATGATATTTTCTGTTTTATTTGTCTATCACTTTCTTAATGATTCCCAGCATTCTGTTAGCTTTTTTGACTGCCGCTGCACATTGAGTGGATGTTTTCTGAGAACTATCCATAATGACTCCAAGATCTCTCTTGAGAGGTAACAGCTAATTATTCCCCATCATTTTATATATATTAGTTGGGGTTATGTTTTCCACTGTGCATTACTTTGCATTTATTGGCATTGAATTTCATCTGCCATTTTGTTGCCCAGTCACCCAGTTTGGAGGTCCCTTTGTAACTCTTTGCAGTCTGCTTTGGACTTAACTATCTTGAGTAGTTTTGTATCATCTGCAAAATCTTAGCAATCGTACTCTAGCATTTGTCATTGTAATTCAAGATTCCGTCATTGAACTATAGTTTAAAATTCTTCTGTGTTGCTGTAACTGAAATGACATCCCAGATTTGTGTGTGTATAATGTATATCTCAGATTTCTCCCTAGATAGTCCTCTATATATCAAAGAAACGAACCTCCTGTTGAAATGTTTTCCTATTCGCTTACCCTGGAAAGTCACATATACGTTTTTAAAAAGAACACATGCCTGAGCAGGAGCTGACACTGACTGGAGTTTGGAACTCTACCTGCAGCAACAGGATACCCTCTTTGTGTAGGCCCTGACAGAACACGGGCTACATAGTGCCATAGATCCATTCACATGCCTCCCGTTATTGGCTGCAATGGAAGCTCTGTGCATATAAAGACAGAATTTGGGCCAGATTAAGTTGTGCACATAGATAAAACATATATGCCAGATCTTCAGCTGGTGTAATGGAGCTATGGTAATTTACACCAGCTGAGGACCTGGTCCTTCGGCTCAGAGGGAGGAGGTTGATAAATTAGAGAGGGTTCAGAGAAGAGCCCACAAGAACGATTAAAGGATTAGAAAACATGACTTATAGTGATTGAGATCCTTTAATCTATCTATTTAGTTTAACAAAGAGATGGTTCAAGGGTGACTTGATTAGTCTATAAGTACCTACCTGGGGAACAAATATTTAATAATGGACTCTTCAATCTGGGGGAAAGGTATAACAGGATCCAATGGCAGGAAGCTGAAGCTAGACAAATTCAGACTGAAAACAAGGTGTAATTTCTTAATGGTGAGAGTAACTAACCTTTGCAGCAATTTACAGAGTCACGATGGATTCTCCATCATCGACAATTTTTAAAATCAAGATTTTATGTTTTTCAAAGAGGTATGCTCCAGGAATGATTTTGGGCAAGCTCTTACCTGTATAACACAGGCCGTAGGCTAGATGATCACAGTATCCCTTCTGACCTTGGAAACTATTTACTCTAATCACTCGATTACGCTTCCTACCTGAATAAACTTTATATTTTTAGACCTGAAGAACTCTTCCTATGCTATT
This sequence comes from Emys orbicularis, assembly GCF_028017835.1. Lineage (NCBI taxonomy): Eukaryota > Metazoa > Chordata > Testudines > Emydidae > Emys > Emys orbicularis. Next base: position 24,858,717 of record NC_088685.1, on the reverse strand, counting down.
GTATTTTCGGAGTGTAATTTTAACCATCCTGTCAACACTATGTAAACTCAGCACTTTTCCCACCAGGGCTCATACCACTGTAAAAGTAGTGCACTATGTGAGTTTAATACTTAGAGGAAGGGATGAAGTGGCAAGAGCTGATTTTGATAGCTTTGGACTTGGCATCTTTTCTCTGTAGAGGTGCTTTCCACCAGCCCCCCAAAACCACTGAGCTGGAGTCAAGTATACAAGGCTGACCTCATACCCAAGACACCGCACCCAGCTGGCAGCTTTCTGCAAGACTATTAGTGTCCTTGCATACTAGAAATCTCCTGTTCAGGATACTGCTGGTACCCACATCATCTTTCCAGGCTGGAAATGTTTTCAGGATGTTCCCTGTGCCTAGTTTCTGTTTTATTTGGAAACTCGGGTGAATACACTGAAATAAAAAGAAATGGTCTGAGTTTGCTACACTCCCAGAGACCTAAGGCATGACTGAAGAAGGGCAAAATGCTCCCTTCATTGGTGCTGAATATAATCTATTAATTAAATTCTCTCAGCTATACTTCCCATCCCTTGTCTTTGGAATATGGTGCCTGACTGCTCATTAGGCATCTGCAGCAAAAACAATATTCTCTCCTCCTCGCCCTCTGAAATAACGTGTGTTGAATAGTTGATCTAAATTGAGACCGATATCGAATTTCCACCTGTTGAGCATGAAAAAAAAATCAATAATCCTCTAAAGCATTACATGCAGTTACAGAACAACCATTTTTTTAAACAGCTCATGTTTTTTTGGAAGTCATATAAGAATTGTTTTTGCAAATGTTGCGTGCAAAAATGAAAGCTGCACCCATGAGTTATTGCATCAACAGAGATGATGGATGGAAATCTGAATTAGCGATCAGTGTTTACTTCCAGTAGGACTGAGCGCATTAATCACATGCTCCTTAACAATCCTACTTCCAAGGCTATGCAAGGAAATCAGAGAGCCTTTTCTAGCCTTGAAATCAAACTCCTCTGGTTTTCCATTGGGGCTGCCACAGAACCGCACATGCCGTGAAGCCTACAAAAAACTTGTCAATGATTAGGCTGCAGAGTGTTGAGACCACAGCCTATCAAGCTGGCCAATGTTGCCTCATTGTTTCTTTATGCTCCCCCATTTATCTGATTCATCTTTTGTCTCTTGTCTTATACTTAGATTGTAAGCTCTTTGGGGCACAGACCTTGTGTTTGTTCTATGTTTTTGAAATGCCTAGTACAATGAGGTTCTGGTCCCTGACCAGGTCCCTTAGAAGCTACAATAACACAAACAATAATAATAGTAAGATGTCCCTGAACCTGACTACCAAGGGCACAAATATGTGTAGTGGAGAGGATTACAGGATGTGGGAACAGGCAGTCTGGAGTGCAAGGATAAAGAATGGTTTTGAGCAGTAATATATTTGAGCATTTTGAAGGTCTACATTAATGACTATGCTCTTCCTGCTGTGGCAATTGAGTGGAGGAAATAATAATGGAGATTGAAAGGCATTCGGCATTTGACCTCTTGTGACCCAGCCATTTTTAGTAGAATACGATAGGGAGTGGGCACATCTGCTCTCAATAGTAAATGTAAAGAATGACCTGCAGCTCTAAGGTCTGAAAAACAAACTTGTGTTAAAGGAGGCACATAAAGAACCCCTGTAGATTCAATATGACTTTATGGTGCAAGAATAATTCTATACTCTGGACGCACAATTTTTTCTCCTGGAAATCTTAAGAAAATGTAGTGTCAACTACTGATGATGAAATCACAACTACAACTTGCATCTACGAGTAGCTGACCAGCTAGCTATGGACACCATGCAGGTGTACAGGCTTCAGTAGGCAGAGCTGACAGCTATCTTGCCTTGTTCAAAACACAACGCTGATTTCATAGCCAAATGCAAAGCACGGTTCAATTCAACCTCCTGAGCACCCACCTGCTCTGCTCCCAATGCTAAGAAACAAACATTGCCATCAAACAGAGCTGGAAACACATCCTGGGCTATATTGGGACATGCCATTAGGTGAGTGAGAAGTGGGATGATATGTGCAAGGAACTCTCCCCATCTTGCATGGCCCATGGAAGGGCCTATCAGTTGCAGTCCCTGCATTTAACTTGGCATCACTGGCATAACCTGGCTCCACCTGGACACAGCAGTGTTTATGCACACAAACGACTGCAAGACCAGGGCTCTAGTGATAGATGCGGTCCCTGCCCCAAAGAGGTTACAATCTAAGAAGACAAGCAACAGACAAAGGGGGGGAGGAAGGAGACAATGGAGTTTATATGATTTTTTAATAAGAACATAAAAATGGCCACACTGGGTCAGACCAATGGTCCATCTAGTTCAATATTCTGTCTTCTGACAGTGGCTGGTGCCAGATGCTTCAGAGGGAATGAACAGAACAGGGCAATTATCAAGTGATCCATCCCGTCATCCAGTCCCAGCTTCTAGCAGTCAAAGGCTTAGGGACACCCAAACCATGTGGTTGTATCCCTGACCATCTTGGCTAATAGCCATTGATGGACCTATCCTCCAGGAGCTTAGCCAATTCTTTTTTAACCCAATTATACTTTTGGCCTTCACAACATTCCATGGCAATGAGTTCCACAGGTTGACGAAGTAGTACTTCCTTATGTTTGTTTTAAACCTGGAGCCTATTCCTTTCACTGGGCGATCTCTTGTGTTATGTGACGGGGTAAATAACACTTCCTTATTCACTTTCTTCACATCACTGATGATTTTATAGTCCTCTATCAGATCACCCCTTAGTCATCTCTATTCTAAGCTGAATAGTCCCAGTCTTTTAAATCTCTCCAAATAGGGAAACTGTTCCAACCCCTGATCATTTTTGTTGCCCTTCTCTGTATTTCTTCCAATACTAATAAATCTTTTTTGAGATGAGGCGATCAGAACTGCATGCAGTATTCAAGGTGTGGGCATGACATGAATTTATATGGTGGCATTAAGATATGTCTTATCTATCCCTGTCCTAATGGTTCCTAATATAGTGTTAGCTTTTTTGACTGCCACTGCATATTGAGCAGATATTTTCAGAGAACTATCCACAGTGACTCTAAGATCTCTTCCTCTTTCTTTATATCCACATATGCATTTGGACCACAGAAACAATACAAAAATACAGGTCTTTGTAGCCCACCATTTTCCTGGCATGTTTGTAACTAGCATATGACATGTGGCAATATTCTCTCGGGATTGTGAAGTGATCAGCTCTTTCAAAGCGTAAGATCAAAACAAACCTTTAAAAACTGAACACTCCCTTTCCTGTTGTCTTATGTGCGAGGCAAGCAGTCTGCAGAAATAATTTTTTCCTTTTTTATGAAGCGGGGGCTGAGGGGGTGGGGAATAAAAGGCCCAGCCATGTTGTTCTTCACATTGATTAAAGCAACAAGAGCTGTAAGTTTTTTAGGGCAGGGACTGTCTACTGCTCAGTGTCTGTACAGTGTCTATCACAATGCGGCCTCCATTTTGTTGGCACCAAATCGCTACCACAATAAACACAATAATCATAATTAAACAACTATGTTATTTTTCTGTAAAGACCACATGACAGAAACCAGAATCCGATTTTCACTGCAGCCTGCAGCTCACTCTCTACCCTTGTAGCTCAGGGCCCCATCTTTCAATATGGAGAACAGCCTTTTACCTCTACAGCCATAGCCCACAAGATGGAGGGCTACCATTTTGCCCTCTACACCCCACACAAGGCACAAGAAGATGAGAATATAGGGAGTGGCATGAACATGCATATTTCTGCCAGAGCAACATAGAAGAAAATAGACTCTGTACGTAAGACCTATGTAGGATCGGGGGGCGGGGGTGTAGAATCCACATGTATCTCACGAAAGGGGTAGAGACAAACGTACACGACTTCCATAGCTGGTACTTCTACCTTGAACTGGAAAAGAGGACACAATTTCTGTGAACCCTTTCTTCATTCCATTAGATCCACATGATCTCACAGGTCATGATCCCTTGGCTCATCCTACAAAACCTGTCCATATCGGCCAGTGCCACTGGTGCAAATACAGCCCTGTCTGCTCAAGGCCCTTTGCACAAATGACGCCAAGCCCCCATTCCCAACATAATGATGTCTTCATTGACAGCCTTCCATTGCTGGGATGCTGCTGGCTGGCCGAATTTCCCCTACAAGGCATAGACAAATATTTGTATCAATACAAACCAAACTTCCCCCTAACAATTGACATAAGATAGTTGTAGTAAAGACACAGCTTGGGTGTATGCTTTACAGTAGATCCGACCATTTGTTTGTTGTTGCTAATCATTTAATATGGTATTTTTCTTCTTCTGCCTACAAAGAACAGCAGACTGGTAACAAGCTTAAAAGGGTGCAACTTGGAGAAAAAATATTATTTCGGAAGCATTTCCTGTGTCCTTCCTTATCTGACCAGCATCTTTCACTTTTCTTTACATTTTATCTTCTTTAAGAACCCTTGTGTTACCGATTGAGTCATCCATAAGGGCACACATGAAAGGAGGGATGAAAAATAAGCTGTCTAAAGAGCACTACTCTTCAGGAAACTTATTAGCATTTATTGCGTGGTCTCAGGTTACATGGGTTGCATGGAAAGAACAGAGATTATTTAAATGGCACAAAACACAACTCTCTAGAAGTCAAATGAAACATTCAGGAACTGTACATTGAGTATGCAAATATGAGAAATCTCAGATTTGGGTCAAAGTGAGACGCTGATAACAGGTACAAGTTATTTTTTTAAAAGTAAGTCAGCGGGAATGACAGAACTTTTTAAACCTCTTAGATGCAGGGAAATGCCATAGAGTTCGGGAATGGAGTGTAATTTACAATGGGAGAAATCCCAGGGCTATCACATTCATGACCTACAGACATCCTATGTCTTGCTTCCTCCTACCCCCACAAAAAAAGAGACATACTTAAGGAATAGTTCCACAGATTTCCAAAGCGGATTTCTGCATCTGGAAGACTTCTGAGCTTTTTCAATGGCCAAGTCACAATCGTCACTCCCACATTAATAGAATCTGATTGCTACTGATGTGGATGATAGAAAAACCCTGGAAGTCTCTCCCTTGCAGTAAAGCAGGATATATATTTACAGATGATGTGCATGTGCTGCCATATGCACAGCACACAATTAAAACCAAGGCTAGATCTACAGATTTCAGCTCTCCTTGACTTGAAGAATGATCAAGAGTGCAGAGCTGACATTACTCTAGGAAAGCAAAAATACATGTGTAGAGATGGCATTACCTTGTTGTAGGAGGAACTTTTATTCTTCCCTGGCTTTGTTCTCTCCAAGCAGAGGGTCATGATCTGAACTTCCATTATGACTGTTTAAAAATGCATCAAAGGGTCGATGGATAAAAGAATGTTATGTTCCAAAACCACTGGGACACTTCCTGTCAGTTCACATAATTGAGTATTACAGTATTTAAATTACAAATTGAGGATTATTTTTACAGGTGTCATTTTAAATATAATATGAATTTTTTTGACATTACATCAGCCGCGCCACACAAACCAGCTGCAGTTGGCGTTGCATGTGTGATGCACATGGCTGAAATTTTGTAATATTACATCATGGGCTACAAAAACACACAGTATAAATAGACAATGTAATATTTGAGAGAGAAAAAAATATGTAGTACTGGACTCTCCTTCTAGAGCCCCAGAACTAGCAGGGACATGGAAATGTAATCTCTTATTAGAGTTCAGATCAAGAACGCTAGGAAAGGTCATGCAGAAGATGAGTAGAGGTCAGATAGACAGTGCTACAGTGCCCTCGCGTGGACACTAATTGTTTGTGCATCTACATGCAATTACTTATGAGCAAAGAAAACTAAGCTATGCTACATAATGAAGCTAAACAAACGAGACAGATTTAGCCCATAAGAAAGACACACTGGCAAATCTGCAAACCAATACCAAAATGTTAGATCAATTAAAAACAGATCTTTAAAAATCCTGTTGGCTTTTTATCCACAAATTGGTGTTAGTGGCGGCAAAGAATCTGCTTTCAACTGTTAACATTTTAAAAAGCCACACTAAATGAGATTATCTCTGTAATTTGTCAGGTTATTTTTATGGTTTTCATCAAATGCTGTGTCTGGAAAGCAAAATTCTGCCTTTGCTCATTTATTGAAGTAGCTTGCAACTTCCTTGAGAAGTTATTGCATTGATTTTGAATGCAGTGCTCTGTTGCCATCAAACAATTCTGAGATCAATTGGAAAAAAAATGTAAGTGTCAACGGCTTTATATCATCTTAATAAAAAGAATGTGAGCAACAGATCCTAACAGAAAAATGAAAAAATCTCCAGAATTTTCAGTATTAGCCCTGGTCTACACTACGAGTTTAGGTCGAATTTAGCAGCATTAGATCGATTTAACCCTGCACTCGTCCACACGATGAAGCCATTTTTGTCGACTTAAAGGGCTCTTAAAATCTATTTCTGTACTCCTCCCCGACGAGGGGATTAGCGCTGAAATCAACCCTACTGGGTTGAATTTGGGGTTGTGTGGACGCAATTCGACGGTATTGGCCTCCGGGAGCCATCCCAGAGTGCTCCATTGTGACCGCTTTGGACAGCGCTCTCAACTCAGATGCACTGGCCAGGTAGACAGGAAAAGCCCCGTGAACTTTTGAATTTCATTTCCTGTTTGGCCACCGTGGCGAGCTGATCAGCACAGGTGACCATGCAGAGCTCATCAGCACAGGAGTCCCAGAATCGCAAAAGAGCTCCAGCATGGACCAAATGGGAGGTACTGGATCTGATCGCTGTAAGGGGAGACGAATCCGTGCTATCAGAACTCCATTCTAAAAGACTAAATGATTAAGCGCAGCCAGACACCAGGGTGGTTAGAAAAGTGCATCAGGGCGCGCTGCGCATCAGAGATGCTTTGAAAACCAGTTTCATGACTGGCCAGACTACGGTGTGAAAGTTCTGTTTGTTTCTCCTTGATGAAAACCCACCCCCTTGGTTCACTCTACTTCCCTGTAAACCAACCGCCCTCCCCTCCCCCCTTTGATCTCCACTTGCAGAGGCAATAAAGTCATTGTTTCAAATTCATGCATTCTTTATTAATTCATCACACAAATGGGGGGATAACTACCAAAGTAGCCCGGGAGGGGTGGGGGAGGAGGGAATCACAGGGGTGGGGTAGTTGTAGGGGCACCCCCTAGAATGGCATGCTGCTCATCATAGAAGCGGGATGTCTGGGGCTCTGACCCGGAGTGGCCGTTTGCCTCTCTGGTTCTTTGGTAGGCTTGCTTGATATTCCAGGCAGGACTGGATCTCCATTAGACGAAACTTAAAGAAGGAAATGACCTGGAGTCACTCCCATTTATGTCCAGGCGCCCCCAACCGACCTCACCGAGGCTGGCCAGGAGGAACCAGGAAACAGCAGCAGATGGTACAATACGGCTGCTAACCGTCTTTGCTAACTTGCAAAGGCAAGGAGCTGCTGCTGTGTAGCACTGCAGTACCGCGTCTGCCAGCAGCACCCAGGAGACGTACGGTGACAGTGAGCTGAGCGGGCTTCATGCTTGCCGTGGTACGTCGTCCGCACAGGTAACCCAGGAAAAAAGGCGAGAAACGGTTTTTTGCAATTGCTTTCACGGGGGGGGGGGGGCTGACGACATGTTCCCAGAACTACCCGTGACAATGTTTTTGCCCCATCAGACATTGGGAGCTCAACCCAGAATTCCAATGGGTGGCGGAGACTGCGGGAACTGTGGAATAGCTATCCACAGTGCAACGCTCCGAAAGTCGACGCTAGCCTTGGTACTGTGGATGCACTCTGCCGACTTAATGGTCTTAAGTGGGGACACACACACTCGACTGTATCAAACCGATTTCTAAAAAAATCTACGTATATTAACTCAACCTAATTTCGTAGTGTAGACATACCCTTAGTCTGTACAAAAGTGAGAATTAGTTTTACTTAAATGAAACTTTGGATTCAATCTAGCCACATTTACTCAGGCAAAAATCCTGCTGAACATTATTCATAAAGAAGGTCTACAAGACTGGAATCTCAGAGGGATACATTTCCAAAACACAGAATTACTGTAGGGACAGCATTTTAATCATGTGCATATCCACGATCCTAGATTTAAGTTTACCCAGGAATTGTTTTATTGTCTGTTGCAGAGCTAGTTTGCAGAAAAGAACATTATTTCAGGGATCTGGAAAACAAATGTGCAATTAGATATATTGTTAGGTGTTCTAAGTAGAATTTTGGGTTTCTCCATTTAATGCAGAGGGGTCAATTCAGATACAGATTATAACTTGCTGTATCTTTATGCAGTGTAATGGTAACATGGCCTAGTGTGCTAAACACCTAGCTTCCACTAACTAGACTCCCTGAAGGGCACAAGTTCAAAACCTGATTAAATCTGCTCAGCTCCTCAAAAGTATAGGAGTTAGGGGCCCACATACATTTGATAATCTGGGCCCTCCTCAGCCCTTCATATGCCTAAATTAGTACATTGACATTTAACGCCCAGAGGTGTAGAGCTGGTTGGAAAATGAAGAAATGTTCTGTAGAAAATTATGAAATAATTTTCATTCCACAGATTTTAAAAGGGAAAAAATGTTTATTTGAAAATATGTGGGGTATTGTTCCCTCCCCTCCTTCTCCCCTTTTACCTTTTTTCTTCCTTTTCCCCTTTTCACTGCAAAACGTGAGGGAAGGGGAGGGAAACTTATTATGAACATTTCAATTTCAAAATAAAAGCCATTTTCCCACAACAAAATCATTTTAAAAATGTTGACTAACTTTATATGTTTTTTTTTCTTTTTTGATAAGGCCTTAAAAAATCAGCACTCATTTGCTGTAAACAATCTGCCTAATTGTAAGCTAAAAGAAAAGGGCCAGTCTAGAGTCAAAGAGAAGGACAAGAAGAAGGAAAAGGTAATGCCTAAAGTTGAAGAGGAGTAGTAGAAGAAGCACAAAGGACAGGAAGACGCTGAGTTTAAATACATTTTTGCAGGATCTGAATGTTATCCTGAACTACTGTTGTTGGTTTTTCCCCCCTATCCTTAGTGGGGGAAAGGTTTAGAATTCCAAAAACATTATGAATTAAGTTTAAAGCATAGAGCCATGGTTCCCACAATTCCTGGAGAGGACCAGGATGTGCTGCATGGGGCCTTTCTGGATTATCTTCAAGAGCAATCTGATGCCTGTTGTAAATCATATGCCTCTGTGTGCTCCTTGTTTCTGCCAGTCCCTCAGCACAACAGAATAGACAGTGAAAAGGGAGGGCAGAATTCCAGTCACCAAGCAGGAGGTCAGGTCTGTAGGTGGTTTATTCTTTAAATACTAATGGAGATGAAAACTGTGCAGAAAATCAGAGGGGGATCAGGCTTCATGTTAGTTAAGGAAGGTGCAATCCAGCACTAATGCTAGGCTACTCTGGATCTTACCCTAGAAAATGAGCAATGTGATAGAACTTACATTTGGGAGCATGAAGCCATCCAGAATCTAACGATCAGAACTGAGGCCAGTGGTCAAAGTAGATTGAAACAGAAGGGGGAGTGCTCATCCTTCCTGCCAAAAGGAGAGGGAACTCCCTTGAACTTGAATTCCTGATTGAAGCTGGGTGAAATGTGCCCCCTAAAACTACTTTAAAGTCACCTCGTTTTGTTATAAACTCAAAATGCAGACCGCTTCACTGAAGACAACTAAACATTCAAGTGAACGTGGGTCCTTGTGGGTTGTATTTCAAAAATCAAGTGAGGTTTGTTGTTTTGTTTCAAAACTAGGTGAAACCGAGTGGTTTGGGCTCAGTTTCGCTTCAGTGATGTTGGGTTCATTCACATCTGAAATTCAAAGCAAATAATATCAAGAGGATGTGAGCCCACGTGGACCAAAACCAAAGCAAATGTTTGCAGGAACCCCTGAGAAATGGAAGTGCTGAGTTCACACTGTTTTAATTATAACATTAAATTTGAAAGATTCATATGGGTTAGAACCCATGGAAGTGAAGCACAAAGGTCTTTGCCTTGAGGAAAGCTGACTTAGAGGGAATGTAAAATACCCTAAGGAATTTCGATTGGAATCTTACAATGTATAGGAAAACTACTGCAGAAAAGTGGGAACTACTTAAAAACCAGCTGGAGAGACCACAATTGAAATTCATCCTGGTTAAATCTAAACATCTAAAAGGGCAACAGAGATCAGTGTGGTTATGCAAGGATGTAAAGAGTTATATACTGTGCACAAAGAACCTAACAGAGAGCCTTTAAAATATAACTAGGACTGGGAACTATATAAAAAATAGGCAGAAGCTAGTTAAAATGAATAATTAGAGGAGTAAAGGGATTTAATGAACGTTAAACTGCAGAGAATGCTTCAGCTAACCATAAAGGCTTCTTTAAAAATATTAATGGAAGACACGAGGCTATTCAGAAGCCTGGCCCATAAGCAGGGCTTGGAGCCAGGGACACGGATTTGACAGTGAATGCGATCTCAGTTCTGACTTTAATGGCCTTCCTCCTGATTTACACCAGCATAAGGAGATCAGACCCAGACCCACAGCATTCAGCTTTTTTAATCTTTCCTCATAAATAAATCGCTCCCTCGGGTTCCCCAGTGACTATAGTGCTGACTCTAGTCCATTTATGAATTTCAGGGAAATAAGGACCGAAAGAGCTAATGACTTGATGTCTGAGACACACTGATTTACACCACTGAAGGATCTGGTCTCCGTTTTTTACTTTTCACATCATTGCAAATTTAACCCTGGATGAAAATTCACCATTTCTGTCCAGGAAGTGGATCCTTTTGCAGCAAAATGACAGAACTTTATTGGGGAACCAATTCTTCCATATTAATGAAAGCATAGGGGCAAAATAGCTTGTTAGATTGGAGACAAACTCAGTCAGAATAGCTAGAAGGGAGCTGCAAGTGTGGCACCCCATTGGTTGCTTTTGGAATCCGCCTTTATTATTAGTTTGAATTGTTACTGTTATGCTTTGCTAGGACACCAGTTACATCCATTTCAAACGTAAGAGTGACGCTGCAGGACGAGGACCAACTTCCAAGTTTTCCTCCCTCCCTTATGTATGTAAACTGTTTCCTAATGGATAGTTAAATCGAATGAGTTCACCAGGAGTGCCTTGCAATGACTATCCCACAACAAGGCTGTTCAGAAGCATCTGACACAATGGAAAGTATAACAATACACTCTGAAGACTGGGCCTCAGTCTGATGTCTGGTGGAAGCGAGATCTTTGGTAGGTTCTTCCATTTGGATAGCACAAAGTAAATTGTGAAAAATCAAACCGCAACATTTTATGGCTTTTGCTTGAAAACAGGGCCGTTCTGGGTGAAATGATCTCAAAGTATTCCTGTTTTCAAGGGATAAACCTTGAGATTTTTGAACTGTGAAATAAAGAATTTTAACTTGAACATTTTTTCCTCATGAAAACGCAGATGCCCCACCACTTTGTAAATATCAGTGTAGAAAATGCCACTGTGTGAAATTTGTGTAGGAAATCAACAGTCAGGGGGCTCAAAATGTTCTGACACTAAATTTTGACTACATTTTGTGAGATCTCATGCATCTAGGAACAACTTCCACTCAGTGACAGTGAGGGATGGATTTGACTTGGTGACCTACAGAAGAAAGACTCTGCACCCTTTTGCCAGTATATAAAGAAATGATTTGTCTCATGTTTTCTGGCTGCTCTTCCACTCAGACTATTGTCTTAGTTCCTTTCTACTCCTGAGGTGTTCAGTGGTCACTCAGTGCTTAGGAGGCTTTCAAGAGCTCTGCTTTATTCTGTGTCCAATTCTAATTAGCTGGGCATAACAACAACAAGAGCTTCACAACACCCTGCCGAGACTGTCTGGGAAGCCCAGCCCTTACAAGCCTAGTCCCCAATACCACAGTTATGGCCCAATGCTGCACCTTACAACGTACTGGTACACTGCTATACACCCGTGAACATTTTAGCGGCACAGCAGTTCACCCATATGTTGTAGGATCGAGGTCTATGAAGAGAGTCGTTATGAAGCAGCTATGTTACTGTAATTGTGAGGAAATAAACAACTGAAGCACATATTTTGTTGGAGGAAGATATGCACAAATTCTGTCACCTTACCTACAAGGAGGCACATCTCATAACAAAGATCATTGTTTATCAGGAGTCCCACATCAAAGCACTCAAAGCTCTTTACAATAAGAGGCTATAGAAACACCCACAATTAAAATAGAAATGTAACAAAACTGCCACCGTAAGGTTCCCAATCTTGTGAGATGCCCAAAGACACCCGGTAGCTGCTGAATGCTACTAATTGTCACTGAAGCCAATGAGAATTGAGAGTGCTCAGCACTTCTCAGAAGATGCTCTGCACCCTGATAGGATCAGACTCATAATTAATAAGGGAATCTTGCCATTGACTTCATTAAGAACAGGATTAGGCCCAAAGACAACACTAGCCTACATCAGGGGCTGATCCAAAAGCCATCAAAGCCAATGGGAGACTTCACTCTGACTTCAATGTGCTTTAGATCAGCAGTCCAGGGCCCTCTGGGGGGAGGCCAGCAGGTTTCAGGGGGTCCGCCAAAATAAACCAGAGAGCAGGGCCAGCATTAGACCCACTGGGGCCCAGGGCAGAAAGCTGAATCCCGAGCCCCACTGTTCAGGGCTGAAGCCTAAACCCCTCCTCCCCAGGCTGAAGCCAAAGCCTGAGCAACTTAGCTTCACAGGGCCCCCTGTGGCATGAGGCCCTGGGCAGTTGCTCTGCTTGCTACCCACTAACGCCAGCCCTGGCTTTTAATCTACTGAAAAACAGTTGTGGCATGGATGGGATGTGGAATTTATATAGCATGTTGGGGGTAGGCCCCCGAAGGACAAAGGTTGAGAACCCCCGCTTTAGATCAGGCCTCAGAAGAAAAGGAGTAGCAGAAATAAATAAAAGTGGAATGTTCTAAATACAGGGCTGACACTGGCTATGAGACTAATCCCATTTGTGCTAAACAAGGTTTGTTGTTAAATAGCTGGGAAGAAGGAATGTCCAGGGGAAACGAGTTCCAGACCCCAAAGGCCAGAACTACGGAGACAATAATGGCGGCACTCCTGTAAAAGCTGGGCGTCGTCAGAGTGAAGCTATTCACCGGGGCAAGTCTCACGTGTGAGAACAGCATGGCACTCCTGTCCACTTACATTGCATGCCAAATACAGAGTTTGCATCAGAAAAGTTGGTAGAAGGTCTTTTGTGTGCAAAGTAAAATATTTTTAAATACTCCACAAAGAAATGTTTTTAGGTTGTTTTAAACAGTCATTAATCAGAGCACGGAAAAAAAACAGAAATGGAATATCATTTAACGAGCCAGCAATTAGCAGATTAACAGGTCTGTTATTTTTGTATCTTTTCCCACCGTATGATCTAATGAAATACCAGTGAGCTTTAAACACTCCACCACACTAGTACAAGTATCATGGTCTTTCGTGGCAAACACAGCCCCATTGGAAATCACTGTGAATTTAGCTGTTGTAGAGCTAAAATACACTTGATGTCCTGTCCTTATCAATTTATCAGGAATGCTCTGTCAAGAGCTTGATATTAATGAAGACAGCTTATGAAAAGGCATATGCCTGGATAAGTTCCAGTGTTTAGGCATAGTAGGGATCTTAAGTAATTTAGTCCTATCTGTATATTCCAGAACAATGTAAAACAGTATCAGACTTCAGGGCCATGTAAAACATTTAACATAGAGCCAAATCAGAGGAATGTACAGGTGTCTTTTCTTGATCGTTTCCAAACCACCCCGTCCCCTATACATTTTAATTTTTTTTACTCATCAGAGAAAAACAGGGAGAGAAAATGCTTTCTGATTAGTAAAACTAAAAAGTTGTGCAATGATGCAAAGGGAGGGTCAGAGTTCAAATTCAACATGCTGGATCGCTTGTCTCCCTCAATCTGAATCACTAAATCAGCAGCACTCAATTGCCATGATGACAGGAAGAATTTGGAAGGGGAGGAAGGTTGCACTAGTATTGAAGAAAAAATAAATCTATAAAACTATTGTCTTCATCTCTTTCCAAAGTCAGTGGAATTTGTCCATTTCAAAATATATATGTATGTGTGTGTGTATATATATATATATTTTTCTACTTTCTCCCAGAGAAGATGAGTTCATGCTTTGAGCATCAGGTCCAGCTAGACATCGTTAGGTTCAGTTTTAGCCCAGATTTAGGTTTCACAGGGAAAAAAAAAACTTTTACAGAACTTACCAACATTAAAAATATTTTATATATTTAACAAAAATTCAAGCCCCTCCCCCCCGAGTAAATAGTCTCCCTGCAGTGTTTGCCATCTGAAGATTACAGCATACTAAGATCCTGAATGTGAAATTGACTAGAAATTGACTGGTAATAAACTAAACTGAAGAGTCTATTTTCACTGAGAAATGCAAATAGTAAACTAAGAGCAAAGAGAAAAGTACATTCTACTTGGAAAATTCTCTCAGTTTCAATCATCTCAGGAGACACTAGCCATGAGAGCTCTGTGAATGATTCTGTTTTGCCTGGGCAAATGAAAATACTGGGTAAAATTTTCAAACGCACCTAAGGGATTTAGAAGGCTAAATCCCATTTGCCAAAGAAATAGGTAGTTGGGGGCAGAGTCTAAAGGTATTTAGGCACATAAAATTTCAGATAGATGCTTAGTGGGATTTTCAAAAGCTTCTAGACACTGAACTCCTCCCACCAGGCACCTATCTGCATCTTTAGGTGCCTCAGTACCTTTTAAAATATACCCCCCCCCACCCCCCAAGTACTTAAATCTCATTGAAAATCACTGGGACTTAGGCTGTCAAGTCCCTAAATCACTTCTGAAAAGATAAACTAAGTCATTGTTGGTTTTAAGTAAGAACAAAAAAATTCATGATGTTTTTAGATGCTCATTTAAGCAACTAAAATGCCTCCTGGGGGTTAAACCAGAAGTATCTGGAGGATATTAGCCCACAACACCAAATGTATATCCATGTAAAGCACTTCTTTTTCTGATCAAACATAGGAACAAAGTTTAGGCATAGTGCCAACAAACATACCATACTGGCCTTCTAAAAGGGATTTGATGAGGCAAATACACAGGAGCCATAACTTAGCAATAATAGTAAAATTGACAACACTTCGTTCCTTTTTTGCTTTTTATTTTGAAAAGCAATCATTTACAGAGTCACTTCTGTGAAGAACTGGGCCCTGCTGCTGCAAACTCTTATGCCATGGGAAGCACATGCAGACGTCTTTGCAGGACGGGATCCCTAGTTACCAGCGCAGCAATCTTGACACAGCTGCAATTCCCATTGACTTCAATAAGTGCTATACCAACCATGTTTTGAGATATTAAATTTTACTTCCATCGAAGTTTCACATGAGTCCAGGCTGCAGGATTTTGCTCACTGTCAGTTATTCTTTAGCTGTACAGTTCCATATTTTATTACACTATCATACATCAAAAGAATGTGCGCATTATTTTCTACCAGTCCAAAAGTTATAGATTTCCCCCATTTTCAGGTTTCCACTTTCAATGGAAAAAGCCATTCCATTACCTTAAAAAAAGTGTTCTTATTTACTTTTGTCCACCTCAAACAAGAAATAATCTCAAAAGTTAAAGATGCTCCTATCCTCGAGATTACTTGAAGGTAAATCAGCAATAGTTATCACAGAGCACACGTGAAACATGGAGTCTAAACAAAACTAAACTGAAATGTGGACTCAAGGGAGAATCCAATGGGTTTTTTCAATGCAAGTCTTTGACAACACTATGTTGTGACAGAACACATTTCATTTCTTAAACTTGCAACTGACATGCAATTCAAAATGTCATTTTGTTGGATAAGATAGCAAAAATTCCAAGAATCATTCGGCCAAAGGTAACTGTTAGTAAAGTATCATTTGAGAGTATAAAAAACTGAAACCGATATTTTGTGAAGCACTTCACAGTAGATTGTTAATATCCAGATTCCATTAGAGCCAAATTCTGCCCTTAGAGGTACATTAGGGGCTCCTATTAAAGTCTATAGGAGCAAGAAGTGTATATTCCACGGCAGACCTCAATCCATTTTGGTATTTATCTTTGCAGACTAGCTCTACTGAAGCCTTGATTAGCCAAACTGAACGGGGCCATGGAGGATGTGCAAATAGTTTTTCTAGTAACAGGTTTTGGATACGTAGGGAACTTTTCAGAGTTTTGTTTTAGGGAATAAGATCTTGGGCTGCAAATCAGCAAAATTCGTAAGCACAGGTATGACATTAAAGGTGGCAGTAGTTCAAGTGAAGTGAATGGGACTATTCACATGCTTAAAGTGAGGCATGTGCTGAAGCACCTGGCTGAATTGGGGCCTTATTTTGGATAAAAAGAGCTTGGTGATAAATAAGATTCAGATAATCAAAGTTTTATTATAACTCCAAATATGAGTGCAAAGTAAACACCACTAGAGAGAGGAATTGTTTACTTATGTAAAGACTGAAGTCCAAATTTATCCCTGTGTCAGTCCAACAAAATCACTGGAATTTAGCCAGAGGTGAATTGGGTGCAGGGCAAGTAACAGGTTAGAGATAACAAGATGTCCTCACGTTGCTTTGAAAAGAAACCACGTTTCTTTTGTGCACGGATGTACATTGATACAAGAGGCATTTACCAATGGCTTTGCTTCCCATTACCCAACTGCTACTACCTCTGAAAATGAAGCAATGACGTTTTCCATATGCCATTACATGACATACGTTATCTGGGCAAATGATCTTCCCATGTATTTTTGAAAATTTAGCCCATAGGGTTCATTCCATTCACCATTTTACACTATTAGCAACTATTATTTCTTCAAATGCTCCCTTCTCCAGTCTCCCATCAAGTTCACATTCCTTGTC
Source organism: Emys orbicularis (assembly GCF_028017835.1). NCBI lineage: Eukaryota > Metazoa > Chordata > Testudines > Emydidae > Emys > Emys orbicularis. Next base: position 24,841,807 of record NC_088685.1, on the reverse strand, counting down.
ATGAAACTCAAAGCTGTGCACAGCTTCTAGCCTTTTTTTTTTTTTTTTCCCCCTTCCCCTCTCATAAAGGCCAGCACAGAAGATGATTGGGATGTTTTCTCCCTGTTCTCTTGGTTGTTGGTGAAGAGAAAATAATGCCTGGAACTAGAGCACATGTTGGGAATTAGACACTTTATGGAATGATTGTCTAGTGGTTAGGGTACTAGTCGAACACTTGGAAAACCCAGGTTCTATTCCCTGTTCTGCCATATGACCTCGGGCAAGTCACTTTGTTTGTCTGTGCCTCAGTTCCCCAGAGAACAATGGTAATTCCCTACCTCAAAGGAGTATTGTGAGAATAAATACATTAAAGGTTGTGTGGCACTCAAATATTGTAGTATTGGCGGCCATAAAGTACCTGAGATATGTACCCTAAGCATATTGGTCCCTCTCCTGGTTGGCTTCTAGGCGCTACTATAACATAAAATGTTAAATAATATTCCTAGCTGTTTCTGAGATCAGACATTTACTAGCCTTAAGTAGAACATAATAATGAAAAAAGTCATAATTCAGAACAGACAATCCAAAATGAGTTTTCTCCAACCCTACCTATATAGTCTTCACGCCCACTGGTTAATAATAATTATTGTTTTGTCTGCAATTACTGTGATCACTCATTTGCATTTAAACACATTTGATATATAAGGGTACATCTACACAGCAAAAAAACATGGCAACGAGTCTAAGTCTGGTCAATTGACTCAGGCTCGCACGACAGGGCCAAAAATAGCCATGTAGATGTTTCGACTGGGGCTGGAGACTGGCTCCACATGGGTCTCCTGAATTAACCCGGGCTCTGAGACTCACAGCCACAGGGATTTGTTGTTGCAGTTGTGTAGATGTACCTGAAGCCATATGAACGCTGTGTGTTGCCGTGGTTAGTTAAACGCTATAATTAGTTACCATCTCTCTTCCCCATCACACCAGGCTGTGTGACAACCCCCTCCCCGGCATTAGAATTGTTAGAACTCCACTTCCAGCCAGGGGAGGCAAGAACATTGGCATAATGCTTGGGGCATTGCAAGCTAAATAATCTTGATCTAGAACGCTGCAACTTTCACTGATTAGTAATTGGGAAAGTGTTGAAAGTAAAAAATAGAGTTCAGTTTGAAGGTGAAATATTGCTTGCAGACATTTCTCTTAGTTAACAAAGGATTTCTACACTATCACCCTATCCTAAACTTGGAAGACATGGATTTTTTTCTGTTCACTGTTGCTTTGTTATTAACAGTTTAAATAAAGCCTCTGATAAAATAAATCGAATACTGATCTATTGTGTAAGAATAAACAGCTGGGACTGTGAGCTCTGATGGGACATCCACACTGAGCCTGGTTTAGCAGAGCATTCAGTCTGTGTTTTTATCTTAATGCTCACCTCTGGGACAGGGCTGGCACTGACAGGGGACTGGGGAGAAAGGCTATCCCCCTTGTTAAATGAAAGCAATACTGTATGTTTTAACACATATGGGGAGATGACAGAAATAAAAGGAAATTCTTACGTTAAATGTTTCTGAGTTGAATCCTGTACAAGGATCTTTCCTTGAAGCAAAAGCATGTCAAGGGTAGGGTGACCAGATGTCCCGATTTTATAGGGACAGTCCCGATATTCGGGGCTTCGTCTTATATAGGTGCCTATTACCCCCACCCCCTGTCCCGATTTTTCACACTTGCTGTCTGGTCACCCTAGTCAAGGGCGTCGGGAGTTTAAGGGTTTACAGTGAAAGCAAGTCAGTTCAGGAGTCTACCCAAGTGGTGTTGATTACAACAGAATCAAAACAGGGAGAAACTGACTAAATTCCTTCAATTTGCAGGCAGACAATGTCCCCACTGACTTCAGTAGGAATAATGTACACGTGAGGACTGAAAGTCTGGGCTAAGATGAACATCCTAAAACCTCCAGTGAGAGTAAAGGTTCGTAAGGGAACAGTGAAAAGAGAAAATGGCTGTATGTGGACAGTGCTAGTAATGATGACGAAGAGCAGGACAATGGCTGCAAACACATGATCTTAAGCACCAGGGCCAAGTAAGCAACCTGAAAAGCAATGATACATCACTGGTGTAGTAGTGCTTTATCCCTTTACTAGGTTCCTTTCAGTCTAACCTGCTCTCATAGAAGTCATAGTGTTGTTGGAACATAGGAAGCAGCTTGGTTCCTGAATTAAGTTCTGCTGAGGTCCGGAAGAAAGTTAATGATTGATTGGTCCATATACACTTATGGCAGCATGTGGACTACAGGCACTACACCTGTAGCTATGCAACTCAGTGAAAGGGTCTGGCAGCTGGGAGGCAGTTTCCCCATCTGTAAATGGGGATAATGATATTGATCACTTTGTAAAGTGCTTTGAGATCGGCTAATGAAAAGTGCTCTATAAGACCTAGGTACACATTATTAAATTATTTACTCTTATTACTCTTTCTAGTCCCAGTTCAAAAACTCAGCTAGCTGTAACTTAACTTCCAGCTTCCAGAATCTGTCCCATTACACTGATCACAAACCATAAGAGCAGCTACAACCCCTGCTCCTTTCAAATCCCTCCTTAAATCCCACTCCCAAGATTTTTTCCTTCACTGGGCTCCTTTCCCTCTGATCTATCCACAACATCTTTTAGCTGAACTGCTGTCCTGTCTTTTGACTTGTCTTAATTCAACTGTAAGCTCTTTACAGAATATAAAGAAATGTTTTCTACCCTAAAGCACCATATATGTTCACAGGACTACACAGCTGTTTATTAATGTTACTTATAACCATGCGTCACCGGACTGGGCTTCTCCCCAGCGCCGAAGTATGCGCTACCACGCCCTGTCTCTTTCAAGAAGGTTTATTTTCTGAATAAAAGCAAGCAAACAAACAGAAAAAACAGTCTTAACTCAGTCCTCACTTTCACGTTTCATCTCCACCCCTTTCAGGCACCTCTGGCAGATTCCCAGTTCTGCTCTCTCTCTGGGGCAGCAGCCTCAGCGCTGTCTTCCTGAGTATCTAACCCCCTTTACTCCAGGGGACCCACCACCCAGAGCTAGTTCCATTCCATTGTGGCTTTCCCTCCCCCAGCACAGCCTGTCTCAATCAATCCCTCTTTTCTCACTGCCCACTAGCAGCCCTTTATAGACCTAAGTGTAGCCCAGTCCGATTTAATTGTCTGGATTGGACTCCCCTGCTCTGGTCCAGGGGAGCTGGGCCTAGTCTATCCACAAGGACCAGCAATCCTGTGACACCATAACAGAAATTTTAAATATGGTCATCCATCTATTTATGAGTCCTATGACTGTAGTAAATGTGCACCTCACAATGATAAATACATTTATCCTCCCAACACCCTCGCAAGGAAGTGTTATCTCCATTTTATGGAAGAGGAAACTTCGACCCAAAGAGATGAAGAGTCAAATTTGCAAAAAGCATGTAAGTGATTAAGGAACTTCAGTTCTGTTTTCAAAAGTGATTTAGGCACTTTGGACCTAAGTCTCACTGGGCCTCTCATGGGGACTTCAAAAAGCCTAAGTCACTTTTGAAAAGGACTTTCACACTGGAAAATCACTGAGGTCACCAAAGTAACTGGCCCAGGGTCACACAGGAAGTCTGTGGCAGTCTTGAGAACTGAACCCAAATCTTCCAAGGCCCAGTTCATGGCCTTAACCGCAGGACCATCCTTTCCTCTGCCTAATGTACCAAGAGTTATTTTAAAAGGAAACCGGTTGTCACGCGGTGTTTGTAAAAGTATGTTACACTGACAACACAGAGCTTTCCATTTCTTGGGATCCATACACATCACCCGAACTACAGCCCCGCATGGCGAGGCTCACTGCCAGCTTCTGTGAATGAAATGTCATTGTGGACAATAAGGTCCTTCATGTCGCAAGTGCTAGAGTCAAACTACTGTAGATAGAATCACTTCCAAAGTGAAGCCCCATCCGGCCACGTCTCATCCATCATGCCCAAGAGCACACAAACCCTATTTGTTATCCTCCTTCACAGCTTGCGAGGCTGTGTTTTTTCTGGCCCGTCTCCACAAAAAGAAAATATAACAAAGGAGAGAGTCAAGGATGGATTAGAGCTATGAAAGAGATTTAATGACAAACACATTTGCATTTTCCCTTTTATTTTTACATTTTGATTTTACCCCTTTCGTTGCAGCATTCTGTTAGGAGACATGTTAGATTTTGTATGGTACGATAGCCAAAACCAATGACGTGTTCCTATAGTGCTGCCTCTCACATTTTTAGGGAATTACCCCAGGGGACTTTCCGAACTGTTCTTAAATAGAATTGTTCAAACTTTAAAAAAGACTTTTCAACTAAATTATTAAAAGACCTGTAAAAATGTTCATCTGTATCACCAACCAAGCTCACATGCATGTTGCACTAGGATTCCTACAAACGTTAGCAGTTTAAATCAAAGCAACAAAAAATTATGTATAGGTATTTTCTGGTGGTTGGGGAGAGTGGAGAGGCATGGGATGGCTGGGTTTCTAAAGAAGGTTGGGGTATTCTTTTTGTAGCTGGAGGGTGTTGATTTTGTCATGGGAACTGGTGTTATTATACACCGGGTTCTTTATTTTGTATGGATTGTGTATTTTAAATATGATTAAGGTACCTAGCGGATGGGCTATGTAGTTCTCACTGAAAATTGTAAGCAGACTCCTAGGGCAATACTGTGGCTAAAAGGGCTAACATGATCCTTAGATGTATAAGCAAGGGAATATTGAGTAGGGAGATGGCGTTCCCCCAGTATACAACACTGGTGAGACCATTGACAGAACAAGGAACAATGGTCTCAAGTTGCAGTGGGGGAGGTTTAGGTTGGACATTAGAGAAAACTTTTTCATTAGGAGGGTGGTGAAGCACTGGAATGGGTTACCTAGGGAGGTGGTGGAATCTCCTTCCTTAGAGGTTTTTAAGGTCAGGCTTGACAAAGCCCTGGCTGAGATGATTTAGTTGGGAATTGGTCCTGCTTTGAGCAGGGGGTTGGACTAGATGACCTCCTGAGGTCCCTTCCAACCCTGATATTCTATGATTCCTGGAATAACATGTCCAGTTGTGGTGAAAAACTGGAAAATGGTTAAGCAAAGAGCTGCAGGAATGATTGAAGGCCTGGAAAATCTGCCTTATAGTGAAAGACTTAAGAAGCTTAACCCTATATTTTATTCAAAACAAGTTTAAGAAGTGACTTGATCACAGTCTGTAAGTACCTACACAAAGAGAAGATTTCTGATAGTAGAGGGCTGTTTAATCTAGAAGGCGAAGGCATAACAAGATCCAACAGCTGGAAGTTGAAGCTAGATAAATTCAGACTAGAAATAAGTCAAATTTGCAAAATTATAACAGTTAAGAAAGATTAATTCAAACTGGAACAGGTGCAGGGAAGGGCTACTAGGATGATCTGTGGAATGAAGAGCCTATCTTACAAGAGGAGACTAAAAGAGCTTGGCTTGTTTAGCCTAGAAAAACAAAGGCTGGAGGGGATATGATTGCTCTCTATAAATATATCAGACAGAGTAAACACCGAGGAGGGAGAAGAGCTATTTAAGTAAAGGACAATGTTGGCACAAGACAAATGGCATGAATAAATTTAGGCTGAAAATTAGAAGGTTTCTAACCCACAGAGGAGTGAGGTTCTGGAACAGCCTCCCAGTAGGAGCAGTGGGGGCAAACCATCTAACTTGTTTTAAGATGGAGCTTGATAAGTTTATGAACAAGATTATATGACAGGGTTGCTTGTGATAGCAGAGGACTGACCTGCAAGGTCCCTTCCGGTTATGTCCCTATTTTCCTAACAGCGAGATTAATTAATCATTGGAGCAATTTACCAAGGGATGTGGTGGATTCTCCATCCCTTCAAGTTTTTAAATCAAAATTGCTGTTGTTCTGAAAGATATGCTCTAGCTCCACCAAGAAGTCATGGGCTTGATACAGAAATCCCTTGATGAAATTCTTTGACCTCTGTTATGCAGCAGGTCAGACAAGATGATCATAATGGTCCCTTCTGGCCTTAAAATATACAAATCTATGAAAACAGCTTCTTTCATCCCAAATCCCTCTTACACACACAACTGTATGTACCATTTTAATTTAACCAAGGGGGTAGCTTTCAATACATATACATATCAAACAGACAGCAGTTAGGTACTAATCACTCTCTATCCCCACTGTTATGACACATAAACAATTGTAGTGAATGGGATCATTATATCTTTTATTTAACATTTGCAGTATAATAGTGCCTAATACTCATCAGTTATCCAGGATTCTGCTAGGCACTGTACATGCACATAGAGCAGTGGTTCCCAAACTGGAGTTCGTGAACCCCTGGGGGTTCGCGAAATGTTACAGGGGGTTCTCGGGGGAAAAAATCCCTAATGGCGGACAGAGCTGTCCCTAGGAACCCCGGCAGCACGGGGCCAGCAGCCCGGAGCCCCTGGACTTCCAAGAGCTAAGCAGATCAAAGCAAGCCTATCTATCGCACTGGGGAGATTTAAACTTCAAGACTCCTTATAAGAAATTGAAAGGGAAATGAATATTTTTTGCTGTTTTTAAAATGAAATAGGCAGCTAGTGTTGTTTTTAAAATTATTATGAAGAACAACTTAGCTTTGTTGTAACATGTGTTGTTTGCCTGGAGTGCTCAAGACCTGAATGCTTGTGTAGGAGGAACTCTTTGAGTTGACTTCTTAAATACCTTCCTGCTGTTTCACATCTGATACTCCTTGATGAAACATAAAAACCTTGTCTTATAACAGGCTTATTCAATGTCATACAAGCTACAAAAGTGACATCTTGGAAGAGTGTTGCCATTTTCATAATGTAATAAAAATACTGTAATGATAAATAATAATTAATAATAAATAGTGTGTAATAAGCATGTCATAAACCATATTGTTTTATTCCAAGATCACTGCTTTTATAATTTATACTCAGGTAAAGGAGAAAAGCCCTGGAAATATTCATTTTTTGAAGGGGGTTCATAGATTCATAGACTCATAGATTCTCGGACTGGAAGGGACCTCGAGAGGTCATCGAGTCCAGTCCCCTGCCCGCATGGCAGGACCAAATACTGTCTAGACCATCCCTGATAGACATTTATCTAACCTACTCTTAAATATCTCCAGAGATGGAGATTCCACAACCTCCCTAGGCAATTTATTCCAGTGTTTAACCACCCTGACAGTTAGGAACTTTTTCCTAATGTCCAACCTAGACCTCCCTTGCTGCAGTTTAAGCCCATTGCTTCTTGTTCTATCCTTAGAGGCTAAGGTGAACAAGTTTTCTCCCTCCTCCTTATGACACCCTTTTAGATACCTGAAAACTGCTATCATGTCCCCTCTCAGTCTTCTCTTTTCCAAACTAAACAAACCCAATTCTTTCAGCCTTCCTTCATAGGTCATGTTCTTAAGACCTTTAATCATTCTTGTTGCTCTTCTCTGGACTCTTTCCAATTTCTCCACATCTTTCTTGAAATGCGGTGCCCAGAACTGGACGCAATACTCCAGCTGAGGCCTAACCAGAGCAGAGTAGAGCGGAAGAATGACTTCTCGTGTCTTGCTCACAACATACCTGTTAATACATCCCAGTATCACGTTTGCTTTTTTTGCAACAGCATCACACTGTTGACTCATATTTAGCTTGTGGTCCACTATAACCCCTAGATCCCTTTCTGCCGTACTCCTTCCTAGACAGTCTCTTCCCATTCTGTATGTGTGAAACTGATTTTTTCTTCCTAAGTGGAGCACTTTGCATTTGTCTTTGTTAAACTTCATCCTGTTTAACTCAGACCATTTCTCCAATTTGTCCAGATCATTTTGAATTATGACCCTGTCCTCCAAAGCAGTTGCAATCCCTCCCAGTTTGGTATCATCCGCAAACTTAATAAGCGTACTTTCTATGCCAATATCTAAGTCGTTAATAAAGATATTGAACAGAGCCGGTCCCAAAACAGACCCCTGCGGAACCCCACTCGTTATGCCTTTCCAGCAGGATTGGGAACCATTAATAACAACTCTCTGAGTACGGTTATCCAGCCAGTTATGCACCCACCTTATAGTAGCCCCATCTAAATTGTATTTGCCTAGTTTATCGATAAGAATATCATGCGAGACCGTATCAAATGCCTTACTAAAGTCTAGGTATACCACATCCACAGCTTCTCCCTTATCCACAAGACTCGTTATCCTATCGAAGAAAGCTATCAGATTGGTTTGACATGATTTGTTCTTTACAAATCCATGCTGGCTGTTCCCTATCACCTTACCACCTTCCAAGTGTTTGCAGATGATTTCCTTAATTACTTGCTCCATTATCTTCCCTGGCACAGAAGTTAAACTAACTGGTCTGTAGTTTCCTGGGTTGTTTTTATTTCCCTTTTTATAGATGGGCACTATATTTGCCCTTTTCCAGTCTTCTGGAATCTCTCCCGTCTCCCATGATTTTCCAAAGATAATAGCTAGAGGCTCAGATACCTCCTCTATTAGCTCCTTGAGTATTCTAGGATGCATTTCATCAGGCCCTGATGACTTGCAGGCATCTAACTTTTCTAAGTGATTTTTAACTTGTTCTTTTTTTATTTTATCTTCTAAACCTACCCCCTTCCCATTAGCATTCACTATGTTAGGCATTCCTTCAGACTTCTCGGTGAAGACCGAAACAAAGAAGTCATTAAGGATCTCTGCCATTTCCAAGTTTCCTGTTACTGTTTCTCCTTCCTCACTGCGCAATGGGCCTACCCTGTCCTTGGTCTTCCTCTTGCTTCTAATGTATTGATAAAAAGTCTTCTTGTTTCCCTTTATTCCCGTAGCTAGTTTGAGCTCATTTTGTGCCTTTGCCGTTCTAATCTTGCCCCTGCATTCCTGTGTTGTTTGCCTATATTCATCCTTTGTAATCTGTCCTAGTTTCCATTTTTTATATGACTCCTTTTTATTTTTTAGATCATGCAAGATCTCGTGGTTAAGCCAAGGTGGTCTTTTGCCACATTTTCTATCCTTCCTAACCAGCGGAATAGCTTGCTTTTGGGCCCTTAATAGTGTCCCTTTGAAAAACTGCCAACTCTCCTCAGTTGTTTTTCCCCTCAGTCTTGATTCCCATGGGACCTTACCTATCAGCTCTCTGAGCTTACCAAAATCTGCCTTCCTGAAATCCATGGTCTCTATTTTGCTGTTCTCCCTTCTACCCTTCCTTAGAATTGCAAACTCTATGATTTCATGATCACTTTCACCCAAGCTGCCTTCTACTTTCAAATTCTCAACGAGTTCCTCCCTATTTGTTAAAATCAAGTCTAGAACAGCTTCCCCCCTAGTAGCTTTTTCAACCTTCTGAAATAAAAAGTTGTCTGCAATGCAGTCCAAGAATTTGTTGGATAGTCTGTGCCCCGCTGTGTTATTTTCCCAACATATATCCGGATAGTTGAAGTCCCCCATCACCACCAAATCTTGGGCTTTGGATGATTTTGTTAGTTGTTTAAAAAAATGTCAAGTTCGCGAGACTTGACATTTTCGTGAAAGGGGTTCACAGGATGTTAAAGTTTGGGAACCACTGACATAGAGAAAAGAAGATCGCTGCCCCCAAAATCTTACAGTCTCTGTAATAAGTGCAAAAAGAACAGGAAGTACTTGTGGCACCTTAGAGACTAACAAATTTATTTGAGCATAAGCTTTCGTGGCCCACAAAAGCTTATGCTCAAATAAATTTGTTAGTCTCTAAGGTGCCACAAGTACTCCTGTTCTTTTTGCGGATACAGACTAACACGGCTGCTACTCTGAAACCTGTAATAAGTGATCATTCGACCCCTAGGACTAGTCAGTCACTAGTTTCCTTTGAAGAGCTTAAAGTTGAAAACAACTATGATGACAGACCCTACAGGGAAATGATAACAAAATAAGAGATGAGAAAATACATTGTCCAGTGACAGCCCATGATAGATATATAAACCTGAGCTGTGAAGTTTGGATCCACCTTTGAATTTTATCAAACTTCATGAGCAATTGTTGGACCCCAGTGCATTAGTGCCCATCTCTAATATAAAATATGGATTATTATAACACTGACAGCTGTTAGTTCTTTCTGAAGCCTAAGGTGTAATACAATGAAGCCAATCTCATTAAACAAGGTTTATGTGGACTAAATAACATTTAAAAAGTATACTTTAGACAGACTAGACTAACCTAAATGTTTCAACCATCAGTCATCCTTCTCAGTCATAACATTCATGCTCCAAGTGTTTCTCTTACTCTGTATCATTTTACTGCTTCCTACTCATGGGCTGTGTCTTCACTAACAAACATAGAGCTGGTTTTCAAGGAACGGCATAACTAACTGTATGGTAACTGTGTCAGCATGAGTGTAGATATGGCTCTGGTGTTTTTACCACTAGGTCATGAAAATGCACACAATGGAAAATGTTTGAACCATAGCACCCACTGAATCTGTGTAGGAGCAGGATTTTATAATTGTACTATGAGAATTAATGTATGATTTGATTTTATCCTGTCAGCCACCCTTTTTGAATAGCAGAAAGGAATGACAGACCAGAACAATCCTTATGACTGATTATGGTCACCCTTTTGTTTTAGGATAAGTTATAATGTCTACTCTGGTTTCCTATATGTATTACAAATTAGGCACTCTAGTTAAATATACATTTCTTTGTTTTAAGGTTTAGAAAGTAAGAGACAGGATCTTGTATTGTGTCTATGTTAAGGAGATTAGAGGAACATTGAGGGTCTGAAGCCCCAATGTGAATTGTTTTAGTTATAAGATTTAGCAAAGCTTGATTTACAAAGTATTCTGCTGAATATAAAATACTGCTGTCTGTATACCTTTGAAGGTTTCTGTAAGAGATTGTTTGTGTGAATGAGGAATGCATGCATCAGGAAAAGATAAGGTGTGAAAGCCATCACAAATGTCCAGATGGTCAAGAAAAAGAAGAGACTTGGAAAGACCAGGAGACAATCAGAAAACATCCATTGTATCCGATGCTAAATATGTTAGCAGCATTGACGACCTCAGAGGTGAGGCAGGCACCCCCGAAGGCGAGACAACAAATAGGAGATAACGATGGGAAGCCCGACAATAACCATCAAATGATAACACCACTTAAGGACTAATGATTACAGGATGACATTGCAAAATGCATGGACTCAAATGGAAATTTACAACTATAGAGATGAGGTGTTTTGCCATTGAACTCTGTCCTGCAAAGTCTCGGAGCATCGGATCACGACCAGCAGAACCCAGCTCCACACTCGTGCTCAATCTAACTGGCCATTAGATTGACTCGAGCTCCAACAGATTGGGGTAACTATAAACATCAACTGGCAGGAGTGTGTGTGTGTGTGTGTGTGTGTGTGTGTGTGTGTGTGTGTGTGTGTGTGTGTGTGTGTGTGTGTGTGTGAAGCATATGCTAACTATTCTATTTTCAATAAATGCGGCGTATTTGCCTCCCCCCCCCCCCGCCCGAAAAGATCCCATGTGCTTTGTATAGCATAACATCTGGATCTCCTGTATCATTTCCTTACCTAAAGATAACACGTAATTGTTGGACTAGCATTTTTCTATAGCATGTTTATATTTGTGTTGAATGGGTAAGTTCCATGGATACGCTGAATGATTATTCCATTAGACATGATCCTGGACAGCATTTAATAAAAGTGTCCCATGTCACAAATTTGGGCCCAATAGTACCTAATGAGAAGGGGTGCACATGGCAATATATCAGCTTCACAATATTGCACAGCCCTAAGGATACACATAGTCTGCACAGACTTCACACATTTCACCACTCATAGTCCCTTTTCAGTGTCTGCAGCATTAAGTAACGAGGATGCTGCTACACACTGCATTGTGTAACAGCTCTCAGTTAAAATTTCTTAGGCTCCACCGACATACCTACCTCAGAGACCACCTCTTTCCCTGTGCCATACCACCACAGTTTAGATCAGCAGATGCACTTTAACTGCAGCCCCACTAGTGTAAATGGAAAGGGGCTATGAGGGAACCATTGAAATTCCTTCTCCCCTTGGTCCAAAATAGCCCAAATCTGATCAGAGCAAGCTACAAAGTTTAGCTCCCCCCCCCACCCCCAGGCATTTTTAAAAGGGGGTGGGGGGAGATTTATATAGGTGAAGAATTGATTGGGGAGGGTGATTTGAGCTTGGAGTTCCTTAATATGTTGGATACCGAAATGTACTGCTGCTGTGTAGTCATGTTAGATATTTGTTTTGCTGAATTTTTGGTTATGCCATGGGCACTCAGAACATAGGGATAGACAATCTTTTTAGTGGATGCACAAATCTAACTAAATATAAATAAAATAAATCATACTTAAGTTCTTTGATTCTTTTGAATTTTCAGAGTGTTAAAGTAAGGGAAACAGGTTCTGTTTGCCTTTATATTTCAAGAATATTTTAGCAGGATTATAACTGTCCCAGATGAAAATTTCATATTTATAGGTCTTTGTAATTTTTCAGTAGGTTTAAGGACCAAAGTTCTTCCAGGGAATGTCACAGACATAATTCTTCAGGATATTCAGTTTTGCATTTGGATCTATGATGAAACTGACAGATTTGAAAGACACATGGAACCAAGCAACTCACGAGCGGCTACACAGCTGCTGAAGATGACAAGTCATTGTAGATAAGGTCGGAATTAGTTTATGCCCAGAATTGCCCCTCCACCACTAGCCTTTTTCTGATACTACTTTTGTTTTGAGCCGATTCTACCCAACTGTGGTCAGACTATGCACATAATAGATTCTCTTTCAACATCAAGGCATGGTAATGGAGATACACTGTGTTAGGAGAATGGACTCATAGAATATATCAGGGGTTCAAATCAACATGGAGACAGTTTTCAGACCCTTGAATATATAAACAAAAGCTCATTTCAAAGGCCATCAGTAGAGCTGTAATAGCATCACATGCCTTTCTGAGCTTTGTTACTTAAAAAACAATGCTGGGGGAATCCTGGGAATTGCAGACCGGTGAGCTTTATTCAGTACCAGAGAAGCTATAATTAAAAACAGAACCGTAAAACTTCAAAATGGATGTAATATAAGAGGGACAAATAAGAATGGCTTCTGTAAAGGACATGTGTGCCTTATAATCTATTAGAATTCTTTAACCGTGTCTGTAAATTAGTGAATAAAAAAGAACCAGTTGACATTTATTTGGACATTCAAATAATGGCAAAGTCCCTCACAACAGGCTATTAAATAAACTAAGACTATGTCTACACTACCACGGTAACTCGACCAAGCTACGCAACTCCAGCTACGTGAATAACGCGGGGTCCACACTACGCTGGGTCAACAGGAGACACTCTCCCGTCGACTTACCTTACTCTTCTCGTTCGGGGTAGAGTACCGGGGTCGAGTAGAGAGCGATCTGGGGTTGATTTGGCAGGTCTTCATTAGACCTGCTAAATCGAGCCTGGCGTCAATCTGGGGGATAGTGTAAACATTACCTCTTATCCCATGGCTACTTAGGCTAAGTACTGTCATGGCTAAGAGAAACCGAAAATAAAGAGTAGAAACAAATGGACAATTTTCATCATGGCAAAAGAGTAGCCATGGGATGTACCAAGATTCCATACTAGGGCTAGTGTTTACCAGATTTATTAATGAGCTACAACAGTGGTGAATGGGAAGGGGGCAAAATTTGAAGATAAAATAAAATTATTTAGATTAGTCAAGAGTAGAGAATGGAACCTCACAAAGTTGGTTGATCGGGCTGTACGTTGCCAGGAATAATTTTAATTACTCAGACAAATTAACTGTAACCACTCAGGAAAAAACACCAGGGTGTCATTGTGTATAGCTCAATGAAAACTCTTGCTCAAAGTGGTGCAGAAGCAGCAGCTAAAAGAATCAAACATAATGTGAGGATACATAAAAATGAGAGAGAAAATACTGAAAATACAGTAATGCCATTATACAAATTAATGATATGCTCTCATCTGGAATAGTGTTGAGTTCTGGTCATCAGATCTCAAAAAGGATATAGCAGAAATGAAGACAGTCCAGAGATGGGTAACAAAAATGATCACAAGCATAGGAAAAAACTCCATAGGGAGAGATATTGAAAAGAGTGAGGCTGGGTCTTTTAGAGAAATGATGAGTGAAAGGAGACATGAGAAGTACACAAAAATAATGAATAATACAGAGAAGGAAAGTTGCATGCTCCTGTTTATTATTACTATTACATCCTTTCCACACCAACACTGGCATACAGGGCGGACACTAGTCCTTCCATTCCTCTCTGTCACTTGCTGCTGCTTCCATCTGCTCTATGGTGTTGAGATCAACTGTTCTGCCCTCCCTGATAAAGGTGCTTTATAAGGTTTCTGTTGGATGCCCTTGTGTCCTCATGCCAGTTGATTTCCACTTCACGTGGGAGTCTCTGTGTTGCCATACTGGAACAAACTAGTGGTCTATCTAAGGCCAGTATCCTATCTCAGACCATGGCCAACACCAGATGCTTTAGAGGCAGAGGTGAAAGAATATAAATGGACAATTATGGAATAACTTTCCCTTTGGGGAAATTTCTTCTTCTCTCCAGTCAGTCAGAGTTTGGTGTCTTTTCCGAAGCCTGAGGGTTCTCATTATTGAGAACATCAGTATATCAGTTCCACCTTGTATTTAGCTGTGACATTCTGAGTATCTTTCCCAGACCTGAAGAAGAGCTCTGTATAGCTCGAAAGCTTGTCTCTCTCACCAAAAGAAGTTGGTCCAATAAAAGATATTACCTGACCCATCTTGTCTCTCTATATTTTAAAAGGCTATGCAGCTGAGATGTATCATCTAACTTGCAGTTTGGTCTTGCATTCTTTGCGTTTCCATGTTGGAATTTTTCTGATACAAACCCCAGCAAAAAGAGTCTACATGGTTTCAACACTAGCCGATTACAAAGTAAACCATTTTTTACATACTATGTCTGGTAACACTTAAAAATAATAGCCCAGTTAATTAATGATGAACTACAGTGAATATTCTTATACAAGTACATATGACATTCCCATTAGTGCCAAGTGAGTTCATCATGATTAATGTTATTACAATAAATACCAGCGAAATTCATAAAGGTCAATCTTCTGCAATGTTATCCAGTATCAAAAAACAAATCCCTCAAGCTCAGCAGCCTCGTGCACTCAACAAAGAACAAAGTTCTGTTCCGAGTACTAGTCCCATTATTCTGTACAATCCAACAATGAAATACAGGCTTCTAGAGGTGATCTGTGAAAAGAAAGTCTTTAATCTTAGAAAGCCATAAGCCACCTACACTGTGGTCTCGAGACACAGAGGCCAACTTTTTCAAATGTGGGTGACTGAAATTAGGTACCTAATGGTTTGATTTGCAGCAGTTTTGAGTAACTGCGCCTCCCATCTCAGTGAACTCCCACGGAGTTGAGGATGCTCAGCATCTATAAGAATCAAGCCCACTTTTATTAAGTTTTAAAACTACAGGCACCCAAATTTGAAAACGTTGGGTATTGTGTATGTCTGCAAATGACTAGCCTATAGAAGTGTAAGGTCCTAGCATTAATAGCTATAGAAAAGACTCCTTAAGCTCAAGTGGTAGAAAACAGTTTTGTTAACCAAACATTCTGGTTTTAGATCCTATGAGATTCATGTGTGCAGGAGAGCACAGGATCCTGGGATCTATATTTATATAGCCATGGGATATAAAAAGAGTGGCAGATTTTTCAGGATATATACAATCAAATAGGGGACATGCAAACATCTGGCCTTAGAATTGAACCCAGCATGTTTAAATGACGTTAAAAAATCAATGATTCTTCCATTCCCCCCAAAATTCCAAAGAATGAAAGAAATGGCTAGGACCAGGCTTTCAACTCAACTTGATTTGTCATCCAGATTTAAAGTCATTAAGTCAAGGAATTGCAAATGAAGAAGGGAGAGGCTTCGACATTAGGATATTTACTTTTGAAATAGCTATAAAATCACTCAGAGCTGACATTAAAACTGAGATACTAACTGGAAATGTTGCCAGTGCTAGTAATTGTCCCCATTATTTACACTGAAATGCAATTAAAATTATTATGGGGATTTTTTGCTCAATAAAACAAACTAAAAAAAAAAAAACTTTTAAAAAAACCTATCTTGACAGACTAAAAGTAGCCACTTTAGGAAACTTTGAGTGCAGAAGCAAATTAAAATCCATGGAAACAACCCCACTTTCCATTAAAATAACAAACATTCATATTAAATAACTGCCCATTAATGCTGACTATTTTTCTCCCCTTTTCTGCATCCTAGAATAGCTGCACTTTATACTTTAAACAAGAAAATCACTGGCATGTTCCAATTTTTTTTCTAAATTACCCTACTTTTGGGTTGTAAGCCCCCAATTCAGCAAAAACATCTAAGCACATGTTTGACTTTAAACATGTGAGTAGTCCCATTGACTTTCTTAGGGCTACTCACATGTTTAAAGTTGAGCATGTGCTTAAGTGCTTTGCTGAATCAGGGCCTAAGGGCATGATTTTCAGCCTGCTGGGTGACTAGGTTTTGTATGTGCACATTCTAGCTCTTTTATGTCCGCACACGATCTCAAAGTGGATCCTTTTTATATTGGGGCATAAACCAATAAGAAATTACAAATTTTTCATTTTCCAATTAATCCAGTAGTTCTATCTAGCATGCGGACTATCAATAACTGCTCCTCTATGTCTACATACACACATACCCCAGCCCTACTTCATCCTCAAAAGGCTGGGGGAACTTTAACTTTCCTGGCCTAGCAGATCCTGAGGTTCCTGAATGTCCAAGACTCCCTCACTAAAAATGTCCTGCAAGCAAACAGCCCCCTCCTCGTTAGCTCTAGCACCTCTGCTGATCCCCAATACTGTGCCACCACTGAATGAGAGAGCGGGCGTCTCAGATAGCCAGACCCCAAATCACTTAGAACTTCATAATTCAAAGTCAACCCTTTGAACTGCAAACAGAAATGAATTAGGAAGCCAAACTCTTGTACATAATGGTGTTGAGGACCACATATGTACCAACTGGGTTTCTGGCGCTTGTGTGTGATGCATGAGGTGTTGCTAAACAAGTGGCTACCACATTCTGTACCATCTTAAGTTTTGTAATGAGGTAGCAGTGTTTTCCAGGGAGCAGGATGCCAGACTGGGAACCCAACCTAAGCTCTATTCCTGAGTCTACTATTGACTTCTACTGTGACCTTGGGGCATGGCACACAATGTGCTTTAGTTTCCCCATGTGTAAAATGGGCATAATGATGTGTGCCCAGCACGGGCAACCTTAATTCTGGCATTGCCTAACTTTGGATTGCTTTACCTTGCAGCCTAATTCATGTTATTTAACATAATTTTTGTTTGTAATTTGCATATAAAGGCTCTAGATCATGAGGTAACATTGTTTGGCCAAAAAAAAAAGATGGACTTAAACATTGGTCTGGCCTTAACATTGATAGGTGGGATGTATTTCATTGTTGTATTACAAATAGTTTTAGTACCATGACTGTATTTATCCCCTAATTTTTCCATACTTACAACTTTATCTCAGACAGTTTATAAATTCACTTCCAAAAGAAAATAGCCCAAAGTTCAACTGGAGTGAGTTTTACAAAAAGATTGTGGAAAGCAGAAATTAATTCTGACATATCCTATCAGCAATTTGTGCCATCATTCATCTCACATTCCCTGGACAATTGAAAGCAACAAAAGAAGATCATCACTTTTTAAGTACAATCTTCAACTGGAAAGAATTTTCTATTCTTTTTTTCTACCCCATACCCCCCCCAAAAGAAAATGAAAGCTTTTTACATAGCAATATCTTTATCTTTTCATTTGCATTCATAGTATGTAATACAGATGAGCCATGACAAGAAAACCTGGTGAGAATCCACATCTAAACGAAAGAATGAGAAAACAAAAGAATGACTGAAAATAACCCAACCTGTTAAATGTGCACATTTTAAAAGAAAGAATACAAAATGGGAGACTTTTTATTTCTTGGCAGTTTGTGTGTGTGTTGTTAATAGTTTAACTATCTGTATTGGGATCTGGCCTAGTGGCCCTAATAGAAAACAGGGTTCTGTTGTGCTAGGCATTGAACATACACACATAGCTAGAACAGAGAGCAGGATAGCTAGAACAGAGAGCAGGATGACATTGTGCAAGGCACTGTACATATGTATTCCACTAGTGAATGTCTGTTACCCCAGATATGTATCAAAAGACTGTGCTTGGCCCCACTTCACAGAGGTTCCAATCTAAAATAGACAAGACCAAAAAGGAAATCTTCTTATCTCCACTTTACGGGTGGGGTACTGAGGCAGAGATATTAAGTGACTTGCCCAAATTCCTGCAAGTGTGTGTGGCAGAGCCGGAACCTAAACCCAGATCTCTGGTGTCCCAATCCAATGTCTTAATCACAAGACCACATTTTCTCTCTACTTATAATTCCTCCTTTTAAATGTATGTCAATAGTAGGCCCCTAAATTAATGAAACTACCTCCTGATTGGATGCATCCTGCTTCAAATCCTATTTTGGGTCAAAAATAAGATGACGCTAACTCTCCTAGATATCCACCAAAAAAAATAGTTCCTACATTAAAAATAAGAGTTAAACTGAGAGATGTTCTGAACATGGTGGTATAAGTGAGAGCTCACATCAGTAACGCAGAATGTTTTTCCTGCTACTCCCTACACTTCTGTCCTCTCAGCAAATTGTCACATACTAATATTGACCCAGAGAAAGAGCAAGTCTGTTGTTTCAACACAGAGGACTCCAAATAGCCAGGGATGTTTCTGCAGCATCTGATCTGCTGGTGGAAACTTTACCTGTAAGGACTATAAAGAAAGGTGGACTGTATAGATGTGACTTTTGTAATTGACAAAAATAGTACATGAAGGGTAGAATAACTTATGAAGTTGCTATCAAAGCTCATGGCAGTCTTCCCAATGTTCTCAGTTAGTTTAAACTCAAGAAAGATCTATTTGCAGCATATTATTCAGCCACTAGATGTTTCTGTGGGCTATATAGCATGTCAGAAAGGGTGTGGTTCCTGGTAAACAAGGAAGACAAAGCTGGAAGTCAAGCAGTGTGGAAATTGTGTGAATAGTTAACACTAATTTTCTTTAATAAATCCCTCTTATTTATAATGACTGATTCTATATATCATATGTCAGACAGAATGGTGATAAGCATGCTAGATTTACCTATAGATATATTAGATTAAACAGAGATGTACTGTAAATCCCATAAAGAATCAGCCAGCTATATGTTCTGCTGAATGCAGTGACAACAGCCCCTTGCTTTCTTGACCATGATTTCTGACTTAAAGGAGTGATACTTAATTATGCCACAGAAGCATCAGGCATTTCTGACACTACTGCATACGTTTAAAATTCAAACCCAGTTCTGTAGCCCTATTTGGCAAAAAGCTTTCATCTTTACAGAGTTGACCTGAAGAAGAGCTCTATGCAGCTCGAAAGATTGTTTCTTTCTCTGACAGAAATTGGTCTAATAAAAGATTTTACCTCACCAACCTTGTTGGTCTTTACAGTGAGCCAAACCAAACTCTGGGATGTTCAGAATTAGGGATCAAATTTTGTGGCTTGAGCTAATGACTATTTCTTATGACCATGCAACCTGCTTTTGAGATTGGTCAATAAAAGATCATTTGTTATGTAGCTAATCAGTGCATCAGGTTTGTAAAATGAATCAATCAAAATGAAGCAGGGTGATGACATGATACTAAGTTGCAACCCATCACCAGACCAGGAATGGACAGTAAAGACCAATGGACACAAGAGAGCCAGCCACACACACACCTTGCGTAGCCCTATCCTAGGCAGACCATGCCCATCACTGACAGAAACCTGAAGGATCTGTCTTTCTCTTACACTTTGGAAGCCCATGTATAGCTTGTGGTGATAATAAAGTCCCACTGAATTGAACTGAAGTGATAAAACTCTCATTGTTTCATAACCGGAGTCCCCTAGAGAGCAATTAGGATAGCTGTCCACAAATAAAATCTCTGTTTAAACTATCTGCTTCTATGGTCTCCATCACCATAGTAACAGAGTGCCACATAAACTTAGAATCATAGAAGATTAGGGTTGGAAGAGACCTCAGGAGGCCATCTAGTCCAAGATTCCACCACCTCCCTAGGTAACCCATTCCAGTGCTTCACCACCCTCCTAGTGAAATAGGGTTTCCTGATATCCAACCTAAACCTCCCCCACTGCAACTTGAGACCATTACTCTTTGTTCTGTCATCTGCCACCACTGAGAACAGCCTCGCTCCATCTTCTTTGGAACCCCCCTTCAAGTAGCTGAATGCTGCTATCAAATCCCCCCCTCACTCTTCTCTTCTGCAGACTAAATAACCCCAGTTCCCTTAGCCTCTCTTCATAAATCATGTGCCCCAGACCCCTAATCATTTCCATGCCCTCTGCTGAACTCTCTCCAATTTGTCCACATCCTTTCTGTAGTGGGGGCCCCAAAACTGGATACAATACTCCAGATGTGGCCTCACCAGTGCCGAGTAGAGGGGAATAATCACTTCCCTTGATCTGCTGGCAACGCTCCTACTAATGCAGCCCAATATGCCGTTAGCCTTCTTGGCAACAAGGGCACACTGTTGACTCATATCCAACTTCTCGTCCACTGTAATCCCCAGGTCCTTTTCTGCAGAACTGCCACTTAGCCAGTCGGTCCCCAGCCGGTAGCAGTTCATGGGATTCTTCCGTCCTAAGTGCAGTACTCTGCACTTGTCCTTGTTGAATCTCAACAAGTTTCTTTTGGCCCAGTACTCCAATTTGTCTAGGTCACTCTGGAACCTATCCCTACCCTCCAGGAGATCTACCTCTCCCCCCCAGCTTAGTGTCATCCGCAAACTTGCTGAGGGTGCAATCCATCCCATCATCCAGATCATTAATGAAGATGTTGAACAAAACCGGCCCCAGAACCGACCGCTGGGGCGCTCCGCTTGATACCGGCTGCCAACTAGACATTGAGCCGTTGATCACTACCCATTGAGCCCGACAATCTAGCCAGCTTTCTATCCATCTTATAGTCCATTCATCCAATCTATATTTCTTTAACTTGCTGGCAAGAATACTGTGGGAGACCGTATCAAAATCTTTGCTAAAGTCAAGGTATATCATATCCACCACTTTCCCCATATCCACAGAGCCAGTTATCTCCTCATAGAAGGCAATCAGATTCGTCAGGCATGACTTGCCCTTGATGAATCCATGTTGATTGTTCCTGATCCCCTTCTTCTCCTCTAAATGCTTCAAAATGGATTCCTGAAGACCTGCTCCATGATTTTTCCAGGGACTGAGGTGAGGCTGACCGGTCTGTAGTTCCCCAGACTCTCCTTCTTCCTTTTTTTAAAAAGATGGGCACTATATTTGCCTTTTTCCAATCGTCCGGGACCTCCCCTGATTGCCATGAGTTTTCAAAGATAATGGCCAATGGCTCTGCAATCACATCAGCCAACTCCCTCAGTACCCTCAGAATCATTGCATCCAGCCCCAAGGACTTGTGCATGTCCAGCTTTCTAAATAGTCCTTAACCTGTTCTTTCACCACTGATGGCTGCTCACCTCCTCCCCATACTGTGCTGCCCAGTTCAGCAGTCTGAGAGCTGACCTTGTCTGTGAAGACCAAGGCAAAAAAAGCATTAAGTATTTCAGCTTTTTCCACATCATCTGTCACTAGGTTGCCTCCCCCATTCAGTAAGGGTCCCACACTTTCCCTGACCTTCTTCTTGTTGCTAACATACCTGTAGAAACCCTTCTTGTTACCCTTCACATCCCCTGCAAGTTGCAACTCCAATTGTGCTTTGGCCTTCCTGATTACACCCCTGCATGCTCAAGCAATATTTTTTATACTCCTCCCTAGTCATCTGTCCAAGTTTCCACTTCTTGTAAGCTTCCTTTTTGTGTTTAAGCTCACCGAAGATTTCTCTGTTAAGCCAAGCTGGTCGCCCGACATATTTTCTATTCTTTATGCACATTAGGATGGTTTGTTCCTGTGCCCTCAATAAGGCTTCTTTAAAATACAACCAGCTCTCCTGGACTCCTTTCCCCCTCATATTAGCCTCCCACTGGATCCTGCCCATCAGTACCCTGAGGGAGTCAAAGTCTGCTTTTCTGAAGTCAGGGTCCGTATTCTGCTGCTCTCCTTTCTTCCTTTTGTCAGGATCCTGAACTCGACCATCTCATGCTCACAGCTGCCCAGGATGCCACCCACTTCTACTTGAATTAATTTATCCTCAAAACACCCACGTGGATTACTGAGACCCAGTTACTATACACCACCTCCAAGTTCTAACGTTGCTAGTGCAGTGCAGCCCAGTTATACAAACAAGCAAGATTTAAAACATACTCTATTTTGAATAGCAAAGTTTCCTTAAGGGCAGTTTAGAGCAGCATATTTTTTAGATTTCCTGTGTGCTGCATGCCACTGTGATGTAATCCAGCGAGATGCTTCACAACGTGACAGGCATTTGAAAATGTGAAAAACATGTTTCCGAGCACCAAGGTTCATGTCACAGCAGACTTCAAAGATAAGAAACTTGGGGTGATCGATCTGGGTTGGATATTTAGTACCATTTTGAATCTTAATAGGCATTTAGATGCTCTGATACCCACGTGATGAATGCAGTATAAAGAATCTGAGTAGAATACAATAGAAATAAGAGTAAACTAATAAACAGGCAATCAGTGGACAGATCACACTGTACTTTTAGGGGATTAGTGTCTGATGACATTTAAGAATAGAGGCAATGTTTCATAAATTTGCAAATGAAGGTATCTCAGATTTAGGTTTTTAGATATACGTTTTTAGCCAGCAACTTGAATTGTCCATGTCAATCAGCCATAGTCCAGTGTGTCAATTCCAAAATTTAAAAATAAACAATTTTAAAAGTATTTATTGCAACTAAATTACTAAACGAATGTAGCTCTTTTTCCTGCTCACGAATTGTTTGTGATCTCAACCGGAGTTCTACTAATCTACATGTAAGTATGATTAACAGCTTCTGCTAACAAACTTCAGCCTATGGGTTAGTTCTTGGCTGTTCACTTTCACTTCTGGCTTTTCCAGGTGTATGACCTGATTAAGATGTGACTTGATTACAGAATATAAGTATCTTCATAAGGAGAAAATACTGGATTCTAAAGGGTTCTTTAATCTAGTAGAGAAAGGCATAACAAGAACCAATGGCTGAAAGCTGAAGCCAGACAAATTCAAAGATTTAAGGCACCATTTGTTTGTTTTTTTTAACAGTGAAGTTGATTAACCACTGGAACAAACTACTAAGGGAAGTCATGGATTCTATCTCTTGAAGTCTTTATATCAAGACTGGATGACTTTTTAAAAGATGCTTTAATCAAGGAGATTTTTGGGCTCGATCCAGGGGTAACTGGATGAAATTTTTATGGCCTGTGATATACAAGAGGTCAGACTAGATGATCTAATGGTATTGCTCATTTGGGACAACTGAAATATTTTAAACAGAAGATTGATGAATAAACAGGATTGTGATGGTGTGAATCTATGTAATTTTAAGAAAAGGAGTACTCTAATAAATTTGTTAGTCTCTAAGGTGCCACAAGTACTCCTGTTCTTTTTGCGGATACAGACTAACACGGCTGCTACTCTGAAACCTGTAATTTTAAGATTCACAACCATTTTTACAAAGAAAACCAGGATTGTACAACACTAATGACCAGCAAGTATGACCTGATTCATAGAGTTTAAGGCAAGAAGGGGCCAGTAGATCATCTAGTCTGACCTCTAAGTAAATTAATGAGAAAGTCAGGAAATGCAAGTCACTTTTCCAGTGTGGCCAAGTCTCATGATTTTATCATAAATCTCATGGTATTCAATGTTCTTAAAACTCAAGACACAGATCTGTAATTGCATGGGAATCCCAACTTATATTTTTTTAAAGTAAATTTCTAGTCCTCATAGTATGGAGCAAAGCTTTAAAACATGGCCATTGTGCACCATAAAGACTCAGAAACCAGAATGCCCCATTTTTTAATCTCATGATTTTGGGGGACTTGACTCATGATTTCTGAACACTCGGGGTTGACAGTATTGCCTTTCCTACAGTAACTTAGCTACATAAACAGATTCAGGATATTTTATAGTATATAGAAAAAAATAGTAATGGAACTAAGAAATAATACATATGCAGCCTGGCCAAATTAATGTTGTTGTAGAAATCTTACATTTTAATTTCTTTATTTTATTTCAGTTCTCTAACCAGAAAGTTTACATTTTTCCCATTCAGTTTCCTGGTTTTGTTTTTATTTTAAATTTAGGAAGGGTTTAAAAAATAAATTACCTGTTTTTCATCACCACATTCAGCAAATATGACTCAGGACACACGTAGGGAACAAATCTGTTGAGTAAGAAAGTGCTGTTTTTATGTACTCACTTTTCTGTCCATAACCACAGTTTAGTTCCATTCCATTGTACTTTCAGGGCTACCATTGTCTTCAGTGATGATGTCTTTCAGTTGATATTTCTAAATGTCAAGAAGTTAAAAAAATTAAGCCTCAATTCAGGAAACATCCCTTTTCAAGATAGCATTTAAGATGTGCTTATGTCCCATTGAAGCATGTGGTTAAATCCATCCCTTATTAATTACACCGAGCCCTAATTCAGGAAAGATTTAAGTGCATTCTTAAATCCATCCTTTAAGGGATTAGAAAGTTTTTCCTAACACTCAGGCCAGTCTACACCACCCTGAGTGACATAAGTTTCACCGGCATAAGTACCACCACTTGTTGGGGGTGCTTTAATTATGTCGATGGGAGAGCTCTCTCCCATGGGCATAGAGCGGCTACACGAGAGATCCATCAGAATACCTGTACAGCTGTAAACTCTCTAATGTAGACATAACCTCAGTCTTCGTTCTCCTGTTTCTTATTTTCTTTGCTTCTTATTTCCCCGTGTTCTTTCATCCCACCCTGCCTCATTATACCCCTGGTGCCAACTAAAACAACTTCCTCTCCCTCCTTGCTGTTTACTCTCCTGAGATATTTATTGATGGCTTCGCCTCCCTTTATTCCTCACTCAGCCAAGGTGCTTTAATCTTTCCTCAGAAACCTCACGAATTACACCTCTTATATTATGCAAGATAGAATACAAAGGGAGAGAATGCCAACCCTTTGGTTTCCAAAGCTAATTTGTGGCCTTGTAAATCATACAGAAACATCTTAACAGTTTGATTGTTTGCAAAGAGCATTGTAATCCTTTAATCTCCTGGCATGAACACCATGTGTACTAGTGGTGTTATCAGGCAGGATTCACATTCCCAACTGGGCACATGCCGTGGTAGGAGAAATTAAATTTAACCTGGAACTTTTCAAAGGTTCAGACATATTACTCAATAAAAATGGTTGGATCATATTAATGCACTTGCTGGAAATATTGCAGATAATGCATATTAGCAATATATTTCAAAATGACTGAACCACTGGTAGAAAATAAATGGGAAATTTGGTTGGGTAAATAATTTCCTATTCATGAATCATTTACAAATACTTTAGGTTTTATTACTCTGTTCATTACTACCCCCTACCATCACAAACCCCATCATACACTCCCACTCAAATATGTCCATCTCTCTCTCAAAACTAATTAAGTTGTTCGTCTCCACAACTCCTATTGGGAAGCTGTTGCAGAAGCTCATTCCTCTGATGGTTAGAAACCTTCTAATTTCCAGTCTGAATTGTTCATGGCCAGTTTATAGCCATTTGTTCTTGTGTAGACATTGACCTTTAGCTTACATAGCTCGTCACCCTCCCTGGTGTTTACACCTTTAATGTATTTATAGAAAGTTACTCCAAAGGAAAGGTGTATGATCTTGTTATTAAAACACTGGCTTAAAACTCAAAAGACCTGAGTACATTTCCAAACTGGGCCAGAGACTTCCCACATGATCCTGTGTCATGACACACAAGTCTTGTACCCTGACCCCTGACCCACAAGCCTTATGGGAACAGCCATGCCCCAGCCCTCCACCTGGCAGCCTGCTAGTAACAGATACCAAAAGCCTCCAACTTGCCCAAGCAGGCCTCCTGCCTCCAGGTGGATAATCAAGCACTGCAGGCCCAAGTTGTGCAGCTGACCTGGGACAACCAGGAGCAAATGAGACAGCTCAGCACCGAGAATACCATGCTGTGAACACAGCCTGCAGCACGCCTTGCCTCTTGCCTGAACAATTCAACAGGAACCTCCAGGGTTTCCTTGAACCAATGCATCCCTAAATCTATGCCTCTGACCCAGCCAAGGTGCCCTTGGGAATCAGCCTGCTGGCAGGAGACACATTAGATTGGGCCTCCCTTCTCCTGGAAGGCCATAGCCCGGTATGGTCGAACTGGGATGCCTTTTTCCAGTCAGTGATCTTCCAGACCCACACCAAGCTTGAACAGAGGACTCCAGCAAGGGCTAGGCACAGTAAGCCTTTGTGACAAAGTGGGATTTTTCTGTAATATTTTGTATAACTATGGTGTATGCTTCAGTTTCCCCCATGGGCTGCATGGTTAACTAGGTGATGGGAAAAGGCTGTTTACTCTCTGGCAGGTTACAACAAAGGTATGAATGGTGCCTAGCTATCTCAGGTTTGGTACCTATGTCAATGGAGGGTCAGTGAAGACCATGGCAAATCCAATCACTGGGGACATTTGGTACCTATCAACTATGGGCCATGAATGGCCCACCCCACCGCAGGAAGCCAGTCATGTTTGACCAGCTGAAGAACACAGGACTGAGGAGGGGCCAGGTGGGACTGGCCCAGGAACTTGAACAAAGAGGACACCGAGGGAGAGAGCGGGAGCCAAGGGGGGACACACCACTTGGCTGGGACTATGAAGTAGCTTTCTTTTCTCTATGCTAACCAAGGACTTTCTACATTGTGTTCTAGACATCTAATAAACCCTACTGCTTTTACAATGCTGGCTGAGATTCACTGCAGATGCTGAAGGTGTGGGTGCATTGGGGTGCAAGTCTCCTTCAGGTGTACATCTCAGATGGACTTGCTGAAGGGAGCTCATGATGAGAAGCAGGGGTGCTGGAGGCTTAGAAGTTCAGTACAAGTGGCTTACCTTAGTGAAAGAGTGAGACCTTAATGGGATCTGGCACACTGAAGGGGACGCTCTGGGAGATCTGTGACAGGGAGTAGCAGAGGATGGTTGTTGAATGCATCCAGAGAATGACTGGATGCTGAATGCACCAGAAGTATTTTGCAATAAGTGACTATCAGCAGTAAAACTAGGGTAGTTAATAGAAGCAGCAAGAACATGGCATATAATCAATTCCCTAAGAAGCACATCACAAACCTGTGCAGAGAAAGAGGGCTAGGCATTGGGAAGCTCAGCAAGGAGCAGCTGATTGCCCAGCTGGAGAGAGAGATGACCGTTCCAAGAAGCAGATTCCAGCCCCAAATGGGGATTCAAGAGAGTCCAGGAACAGCAGAGGCAGCAGCCAGAGCAACAGCAGAGTGTCCTCAAGACCTGGATCCCCAGCCAGCAGGGTGTCTTCATGATCGGGGCCCTGACTGAAGTGGTGGGAGTTGGAACAGAGAATAAAGGAGCTGCAGCTGGAGCAACAAAGGCTAGCTGACCATGAGAAGCAGCAAAAGCAGGAGGAGGAGGAGCAGTGAAAGAATGAACTGGAGATGAAGAAGCAGAGGGACAAGAGAACCAAGAGAGGGGTAAGTGGGGAAAGGCCCAAGGATGCCAACTCCACAGGGAACCTACATACCAAACTGTTGCCCCAATTTAAGGAGGAGGGGGATATAGATGCCTACTTTACTGCCTTTGAAAAGGCTTGCTGTTTGAACCAGGTCAACCCTGTGGACCGTCTCGGTTGTCTCACCCCCTTACTTGATTCCAAAGCTATAGAGGTGTACAGCCAGATGGACGGAGTTGATACTGAGGACTGCAAACAGTTCTGAAAAGCTTTACTGCTTAAGTTTGAATTGACCCTTGAAGATTATATGAAAAAGTTCCGGGATGTCCAAAAGACCCAGGTTGTGACCTATATGGAAGCCACCACCCTGATGGGAGAATATCTCCACAAATGGAGCAAGGGTGCAGGAGTCACTACACTGGAGGATTTGTATTAGCTGGTTAGGTTGGAACAACTCTACGAGATCTAACCTCATGACCTTAAAATGTGGTTGGTGGACAGGAAGCTCAAGGATTTGTGTAGTGCACATCAGCTGGCAGATGAGTTTATGGACAGCCGTTCCAGGTATGAAAAGAGACCCAAAGGGGACTGGCCTTAGCATTGGTCCAGGTAAAGGGACCCCATGGAGGCATCCCAGAACTGGGATTCACGGAAATGCAAAGTTGAGGGAGTGCCAATGGGGCAGACCTCTTCCACGGAACGTCAGAGACCTGAGATGCAATATGTGCAGGCAGACATGGCATTAGTGGGCAAAATCATAGGGACCTCAAGAGATCATCTAGTCCACTCCCCAGCACTCATGGCAAGACAAAGGATTATCTAGATCAGTGGTTCCCAAACTTTAACAACCTGTGAACCCCTTTCACTAAATTGTGAAATCTCATGAACCCCCTCCTAAAAATGAATATTTCCAGGAATTTAAGTTTAAAATTCCTCAGTGTGATGGATGCACTTGCTTTGATCTGCATAGCTCTTGGAAGTCCAGAACCACTGGAGAAAGATAAAGTCTCAGGTCTGGTTCGGCATCAAGTCTGTTTCTGTATTTGTTTTTCTGATGTACATACGAGGAAAACGATTTCTTGCATAAGTATGTTGTTGAAAATGGTAACAAAACTGTAGTAGCTTTTTCTGCCAGAAGAGGGTACTCGTTTCTTAAACTCAGCCAAAAGTTGATCAATGAGAGTTTTCTGAAACACCTTTTCAGTTCGTAATCACAGGAGATCTCAATCAATTTCTCTTTTTCCTCAGTGTTCAATATCTGTGTTGAGAAAGTGGTATCATATAAAGGGTTGCGATCCAGTCATTATCACCTGACATAGCTGGAAAGTATTCCCTGAAAGTTGTGCAAAATCCTTTTAGGTGTGCAGTTATATTGGTTTTAGTGCACTGATCCAACTGAAGTTTATGTTCTGCCAGGAAGTCATGAAGATTACTGAAACACTCAATTTGATTGTTTTCCAACCAACTTTCCCAGAACTGCAACTTTTTTATCATGGATTCAACTCGCTCATGCACACTGAAAACTGTTATATTGAGGCCTTGAAGAGATAAATTTAGGTAATTAATTCTTGAGAAAATATCTGCTAAATAAGCTAGGCTCTGGAGCCAGACATTGTTTTCCATACAGCTGGCAAGGTGGAAAGGGTGGCTGTTGAAAAAAACTAGGATTTCTGTTCTAAGCTCAAACAAGGGCACAAGGATTTTGCCCCATGAGAGCCATCTAACTTCGGTATTGGTCAACAGACAATTGTGTATACTACCCATTTCTTCACAAAGTACGTGAAATATTCTGGAATTTGTTGGCCGTGATTTTATGAAATTCACCCTTTTCACTGCATTGTCCAACACTTCCTTCAGTCCCTCAGGCATGCATTTTGTTGTGAGTGCTTGTCTATTGTACTGCAACAAAAGACTTTTGATGCAACCTTTTTTGTTCAAGCTACAAATCCAGTATACTTCCCTGTCATTGATGTGGCCCCATCAGTGCAAATGCCTAGGCAACAAGACCAATCTATTTCCTTTTCTTGAAAATATGCATTAGTCAGATTGAAGATATCTTCTCCAGTTGTACATTCTTCCAATGGTTGGCAAAACAACATACCTTCATTCAAATAACGTACAAACAGTAGCAAAATAGCTAGATAAGCTACATCAGTTGAGTCATCCAACTGTATAGCATAATATGGACTATTTTTCATTCTATGTACAATTGTAGTCTCTACATTATTTGACACGTCATTAATTCTTCGTGACAACGTATTATTGGACAAAGGTACCATGTCAATCCTTTTTGCGGCCTTTTCTCTGAGCATGCAATGAACTACGTCTTTTATACATGGACCAATCAAGCTCTCTGCTATGGTATGGGCTTCTGATGCTTTTACTACTCAGTAGCTCACGCGGTATGATGCTTCAAGTGCATTTTCATTATCAGTACTTGCTTTGGATATAAAACTGGCAATGTCACTTTTCCTCTCAGCTAATTTTCGCTTGAAAAAAATCAACAGGCTTGTCGAGTTGTACAGGATGCCTAGTTTCTAAACGGCGCTGAAGTAGAGAAGGTTTGAGGCTGCTGTTTGCTAGAACATCACCACAAATCACACACAGTGGTTTTGGACGTTCTTGATCACCAATGCATGTAAAGCCATATTTTATATAATCATCGTCATATTTTCTTTTCTTTGTAAGTGACTTTCCAGGACCATCATGATCATTAGACTTAGATTTTCCACAGTGTGGACTTGAGGAAACACTAGCTGATTCTTGCGTCTTTACACTTTCCTTTTTCAGCCACTTATCCATTGAACTGGTGTACAAAAGTTCTAATAAAAATAACACAGAGAGACTGCTAACAACCAACAAACTAGCAAATGAGAAGATTCACTCACGTCTCACTGAAGCAAAACAGCACTCCAGAAAGAATGACTTAGTATCGAATTACTGAGGCACCTTAACACTGCTACACTAGCTACAACGTGGTTCCGGCTGGTTTGGCATGCAAAAACCTTTTCTTCCGCCACCAGGGACGTCTCTAGGGGGGTGCCCCATGAGGGACAAATTAGCCTGACCCACCCCCCATGTACAGCATGGCCCCTGCTCACTCTGCCTTTCGTGCTGCCCAACTTCCCCTGTCTGCCAAGGACAGGGGTCTGAGATGCTACCTGCACACCTGGGGTCCCAGCTGCCGCCCTGCCCACCACGGAGCTCAGGCTGCCGGCTCCACACTCTGCGGGGCTCAGGTTGCTGGACCCCATTGACTGGGGTTCAGGCTGCCCGCTCAGCGTTCCACTGAGCTTGGGCTGCCGGTCCCCACTGACCACTGGGGCTTGGGCTGCCAGCCCCAACTGTCCAGTCCCACACTCCATGGGCTGACAACCCCATGCTGACCACTGGGGCTCGGGCTGCTGCCCCCCCCCCCCCCGCTGATGGGGGCAGGGCTCAGGCTGCTAGCCCCAACTGCCCGGCCCCGCTCTCCATGGGGCTTGGACTGCCAGCCCCAACTGCCGCAGGCTCGGGCTGCCGGCCCTGCCCCCCCTCCCCCCAGTGACCAGGGCTCAGCTGCCTGCTCAGCGCTCCATGGGGCTCGGGCTGTCTTCCCTGCAACCGGGTCACACCTGCTGCCTCCCGTGCCTGGGGTTCTCTGTCCGCCATTAGGGAAATTTTTCTGGCGAACCCCCTGTAACATTGTGTGAACCCCAGTTTGGGAACCCCTGATCTAGACCATCCCTGATGGGTGTTTGCATAACTTGCTCTTAAAAATCTCCACTGATGGAGATTCCACAACCTCCCTAGGCAATTTATTCCAGTGCTTAACCACCCTGACAGGATGTTTTTCCTAAAGTCCAATGTAGACTTCCCTGGCTTCAATTTAAACCCGTTGCTTCTTGTCCTATCCTCACAGGTTAAGGAGAACAATTTTTCTCCCTCCTCCTGGCAACAACCTTTTATGTACTGTTATCATGTCCTCCCTCAGTCTTCTCTTTTCCAGATTAAACAAACCCAATTTCTTCAATCTTCCCTCATAGGTCATGTTTTCTAGACATTAATAAGAATAACTTCTCATTTCTTACTTACGACACTCCTGCTAATACATCCCAGAATTGTTTGTTTGTTCATTTTGCAACAGTGTTAGACTGTTCACTCATATTTAGCTTGTGATCCACTATGACCCCCAGATCCCTTTCCCCAGTACTCCTTCCTAGGCAGTCATTTCCCATTTTGTATGTGTGCAACTGATTGTTCCTTCCTAAAGGGAGTACTTTGCATTTGTCCTTATTGAATTTCATCCTATTTACTCCAGACCATATCTCCAGTTTGTCCAGATCATTTTGAATTTTAATCCTATCCTCCAAAGCACTTGCAACCCCTTCCAACTTGGTATCATCTGCAAACTTTATAAGTGTACTCTCTATGCCATTATCTAAAACATTGATGAAGTTATTGAATGGAAATGGACCCAGAACTGATCCCTATGGGACCCCACTCGATATGCCCTTTCAGCTTGCCTGTGATCCACTTATAACTACTCTCTGGGAACGGTTTTCCAACCAGTTATGCACCCACCTTACAGTAACTCCATGTAGGTTGTATTTCCCTAGTTTGTTTATGAGAAGGTCATGCGAGGCAGTATAAAAAGCTTTACTAAAGTCAAGATATACCAGGTCTGCTGCTTCCCCCCATCCACAAGGCTTGTTACCCTGTCAAAGAAAGCTATTAGGTTGGTTTGACATGATTTGTTCTTGCCAACTCCATACTGTTACTTATCACCTTTTTATCTTGTAGTTGTTTGCAAATTGATTGCTTAATTATTTGCTCCATTTTCTTTCTGGGTACTGAAGTTAAGCTGACTGGCCTGTAATTCCACGGGTTGTCCTTATTTCCCTTTTTATAGATGGGCAATATATTTTCCCCTTTTTCCAGTCCTCTGAAATCTCTCTCGTCTTCCATGACTTTTTGAAGATAATCGCTAATGGCTCAGATATCACATCAGTCAGCTCCTTGAGTATTCTCAGATGTATTTCAATAGGCCCTGGTGACATGAAGGTATCTAACTTGTCTAAGTAATTTTTAACTTGTTCTTTCCCTATTTTAGCCTCTGATCCTACCTCATTTTCACTGGCATTCACGATGTTAGACATCCAATCACTACCAACCTTTTTGGTGAAAACCGAAACAAAAAAAGTCATTTCGCACTTCTGCTATTTCCGCATTTTCTGTTATTGTTTCCCCCCCCCTCACTGAATTTCCCCTTTCCTCAATGCCCCAGGCTTGATGAAATAAGATATGCCCAGGACAGAGAGGCTGTGTCTCATAGGTTTTAATGATCAACTCTGGGAGTGAGCGTCATCCCTCTACTTCAGCGATCCAGTGCCTACAGTTGAAAATCACTTTCTGCCATAGATCCGAATAAGAACTGAATTTTAACCGCTTCCACGTTATCCTTGATCCTTGCAGTTTAATGTTTGGACTTGAGCGTATTTGCAAACAAATCAATGCAGCACTGAAGTTTTTTCTCTAATAGGTTTAAGCCGCAATTGGGTGGGAAAGAAAAATGTGTAAAGCCACAAAGCTGATTCAAAGCCTGGTCAGCAGTTTTGGTGAGGATTTTCTGCAGCACAGACCTTTTTACACAAGAAAATAAAGCTCAGTTGCACTGCTGGAGAGTGTAATTGTACATGACCGTCCATGTTAACTCTCAGTAGTGAAAATGGAGAAAAATAAATACATTTTTTTAACTGGACCTAAACATCAGCCTAATATGTAACCGTTTTTTTTTGGTTGGTAAGGAAAACTTATTCTGTTTTTATATTCTCACCATTTCATATTAGCTTAAGTCACCGGATTCCAGAATCACCTTTACCACAATAAAAAGTAACTCAGCTGAAAAACCAAACAGATTTTAAAAATAACTGTCCAAATACTAGCGTTGTGAAATATTCCACTTGTGGTAGAAAAGTGTGTTTCCTTTAAATCATCTGCTGGGGTACTGGTAATTGCAGGCAGGTTTATACCTCGCTAAATGGAACTTGTTGCCAATATGAGGTTTCACCTGCTATTAAGCATAATTACTAGCAGTTTGCTCACAAATAATGAATCCTGCAGCACTGTCCATACAGGCTGGGGGAAATGATTTTTTCTTCAAGAGAAAACCTAGCATAACACAGAGTATTTACTCCATGAAGGAAATTGATGTTAATGCTGAACATTCAGTATAAATTGGATTTAGTATAACAAAGTTTTATTTTTTCAATATATTCTATTTAATAAGGTCTTCTCCATGCACAATATGGTAGATTTGGTGTACAGAAGAAATGAAGAAAGGTTAACTTGCGTGCCAGAGTATATATAAATCAGTGTTACATTAATTGCTAGTGAGACACGACACTGGGGTCCTAGCCACTTGTAGTCATTAATGATTTCATGGCAGTTTTTGCAAGAGTAGGGATTTAACCTGGCCTAAATAAAGTTTTGTTGATTTACATTTTCTGCCTATATTCCTCCTTCAGTTTCAAGTGGATATCATATTCCTCTTCATTTCTTGATCCATATTATTATGTAGTGTTGCTGTGAGTTGTTAAGGTAGATTATCATGGTAGATTAATCACTTTGAAATGCCCATTGGGATGAAAGTGCTATGTAAATATGATGATGTTATAGTCATTAGTTACCATCCCGGAGTAAGGTTGCAATATTTGATTTTTCTGTTTGTTTTGCTGTTGGGTTTTTTGACAGGGCTGAAGATGAGAGTGGCTTTAAGACACTTTTCCAAATTTTACCAGAAGACCAGGTTGTGATTATGATCTTAAAGGTGAAGGGTGTGCATTCTCTAATAACTAATGTCTTAGGAGAACTGGCAGGCTGCATGGTGTCTAGATTCAAAGCATTTCAATCATCCTGTAATCAAGAGGCTTGAAATTTCTCATATATGTAGCATGATAGCTTATCTTATATATAAACCTTGAGCCAACACGTATAAAACTGTTGAGTTGGCATGTACAGTGTTGTATGTACTTCTGGGATGGGTGTCAAGTTATCAATGGACCCATCAAGTACTTAAAGGAAAACAGTGTAACTTTACAGGAGAAAACACCCTAAACCCGAGAAAAAGTAAAAATACCCACTGTTTATAACAATTATCTAGTAAAAACCCTGTTCTTGGTCTCATCTTAAGCAAATCACCTTTGTTTTATCTTAGCCTACTGAAAATCATGATTTGCACATATCGCCTAACCTTTTGTATTTTGCTACTACTCTTTCGAGCAAAAAAGCATCATGGTATTGGTCTGCTAACAGGAAATGTGTCTGCTAATGTGGCATATTAAGTTTGGAGGCAGTCTTTGCAATGCTTAATGCCAGGGCAAGAATATGACCCATATGCCCAACATGTGAAGTATAACAACACCATTATGAAGTGATGATATGTTTACATACCCTTTGTAACAGGCATAAGGTTTTCTTAATTGTCCCCTGCTTGAACCTAATGTAATATTTTTGGTGTGTCCTATAGAATAATATTGAAAGAATGAACAAATCAGTGGCGGAACCTTCTGAGATTTGCCTAATTACAACTCAAATTGTTCCCATATTGGAAATTACATGCAGATAATGCCTTTTGGGGCACAGAATAGAAGCAGCATACAAAGGTCAGCCAACAGTGCATTGCAATGAGTTCGGTCTTCATGAACTTTTTAAAAGTCATTTTCATGCAATGAGACACACATTGATTTACTAGAAACAGATTTCGGAATTGCTTTATCCAATTTTTGAAGGCTTAATTCTGCAATCCATACAAATCTACTCTATTAAACATAAATTGTGATTACATTGAATCTAGTTTGAGCTCCACAAACAGAAATCGCTCTGCTTGGTCATGCATTAGAATGATACTGTCATTTTTAGGTATCTAGTCCCATTCATTCAGAAAGATCCCAAAGACCTTTACAGAATTTAGATCAGAACCTGCACCTTTAAGCGTCCAAAACTCCCACGGAAACTTTGGTGGACAAAGAATGCAAGATGAATGCACATGTGCATTTCCATAACACAGCTCATGTGGTGTGTTTGTGGTATGCCAACTTGGTATAGCCTTATTTAATCCCTCACTAATCCTTTAAGAACACACATTTATGTATACAAACACTGCAATGGTAATTGATGGCTAAAGGGAATTAAACCCTGAAGGATGGAATTACACATTGAATGCAGTGAGACATGTTTGAACTACCCCTGCATAAGCAGCTGCTGCGGACACATAAAAGATTAATTAGATCATATTGAAGCCTATGATAAAGGCCAATGTTTGAAAAAAGTCTGTTTTCTATTGCCTTTATCTCCTCACATGCTAAAGTTATCAAGAGACCTATCTTTAAAGCTATTATTTTGACCATATACATCAGAAACAATGTATCCAAACAACAAAAATACACCTCAGTTCAGGAAAATATGGCTATATTTTGAAAAGCCAAACACCATGTGAAAGGCAGCGGTTCTCTACACATCTTAAAAGTGGTTAATAAATTGTTTGGATAAGATTTTTAAAACCAATTTATTGCTACATTTCACCTGTATATTAAAATTGTTAATCCTATTTTAAAATCCCACTGCACCCATACTTGCGTATTTCAAAGTGTCTCATAACACTATCCCACTGTCCCCCAACCTGCACAGGGAACTTAGTTGTTGGAAAGGGGCTCTTCACTTTCCCACCACCATAAAAATAAAACCCACTAGATGTTGTCAGGATGTTCCCTCAGAATGGCTGCCCACCCCAAAAACAAAGGGTTTCCAAGGAAGGGAGTAGATTTGACATGTGGTACATAGGGGTTCTGGGAACATACAGCAAGGCTCGGAGTCACAAGGGTACTTAGGCGTTCCTCCACTCAGCATTGCAATGCCTAACTCCTAGGTATCCTGCTGCCCAATGGAATCCTCAGTCCTGAGCTAGGCACCCAGGATCCCTATGCATGGTATGGGGAGAGTTAGGCACCTAAGATGAGGGATTCTGTGAAGCCAGCAAGCTGAGCAGGGAGCCACTTAAGCCAGCAAAGAGTGACATGCAGAGGAAGGCTTAGGCAACTAACCTGATGTCCCTCGGAGAGGGGTCTT
Organism: Emys orbicularis; assembly: GCF_028017835.1. Lineage (NCBI taxonomy): Eukaryota > Metazoa > Chordata > Testudines > Emydidae > Emys > Emys orbicularis. The sequence continues at coordinate 24,804,980 of NC_088685.1, read as the reverse complement.
CCTCCACTTGGCATATTCCAGAAGTTAGGCACCTAAGCCATGGCAGATACTTAGGTAGCCTATGCCTGGTTTTCCCTAAAGCCAAGAATTTCTGTGATAAGCTGCAGGCTCACAATTTGGAAATGACAGAGGAGGAGAAAGTCATCCTGTGATCAACTAATACACACAAAGGTCTATGAGCCACTAGTGTGATGTGGCTGTGGAAAAGGCAAATGCAGTCCTTGAATGTATGAGGCAAGGTATTTCCAGTAGAGATAGGGAAGTATTAATGCCATTGTACAAAGCACTGGTGAGACTTCATCTAGAATACTATGTAAATTCTGGTCACTCATGCTCAAGAAAAATGAATTCAAACTGGAAAAGTGCTACTAAGATGATCAGGGGAGTGGAGAACCTATCGTATGCAAGAAGACTAAAAGAATTTGGCTTGTGTAGCCTAGCAAAATGAAGGCCAAGAATGGATATGATTGCACTCTATAAACACATCAGGGATGGAGAAGAGCTACTGAGAGTGTGACAGACCCAGGCCAGTGGGGTACAAGAGTCTGGTAGAAGGCAAATATACTGGCCACTGGATGTATAGTTTTCTGTTCCCTGAGTGACCAGAGCAGGGGATGCACTAGAGCAATCAGGAACCTGCTAGAACCAATTAAGACAGGCAGGCTAATTAAGACACCTGGAGCCAATTAAGAACATACTAGAATCAATTATGGCAGGCAGACTAATCAGGACACCTGGTTTAAAAAGGACCTCCCATCAGTTAGTGGAGGGCGAGCAAGGAGTGAGAAGGTGTGCTGCTGGAGGACTGAGGAGTACAAGTGTGATCAGGCTTCAGGGGGAAATCCTGTGGTGAGGATAAAGAAGGTGCTGGGGGGGAGGCCATAGGGAAGTAACCCAGGGAGTTGTAGCTGTCATGCAGCTGATACAGGACACGTAGACAGCTGCTATCCACAGGGCCCTGGGCTGGAACCTGGTGTAGAGGGCAGGCCTGGGTTCCCCCCATCCCTCCCTCCCAACTCCTGATTGGACACAGGAGGAGTTGACCTGGTCTGTGAGCAACACCAGAAAGGAAGGTCTAATTTGGAAAGGGATCTGGCCTGTCCCCGACCCACTAGGTGGAACACAGAGACTGCGGTGATTGTTCTCCATTTCCCCCATGCTGGCCAATGATGAGGTTAACTGAGTGAATGGCAGGTTTGAGCCTCTAGCAGAAGTGGCCAAACTGAGGGCTGCCGTGAACCTCTGAGGCGAGCAAATCCGCCAAAAAGTGCAGGACCCACCAAGGCAGAGGAGGAACTTTGTCACAAGAGTTAAGGACAATGTTGACACACAAATAAATGGCCATGAGGAAATGTAGGCTGGAAATTAGAAGGTGTTTTCTAACCATCAGAGGAGTGAGATTCTGGAAAAGCCCTCCAGTAGGAGTAGTGGGGGGGGAACAACTTAACTGGTTTTAAGATGGATCTGGATAAATTTGTTAATGGGATTATATGCTGGGGGTGCCTGCAATAACTGGGGACTGGCCTCAATGACCCAGGAAGGCCCTTCCAATCCTGTGTCAAGTGCATTGCACGCAGTTCAGCTGGACACCAGGATTTGGTCTCTGTTGCGTGCGTTGTCTGTATGGCCAGGCAGCAAGGATTTCCAATGGAAAAAATAAATATAAATAGTACCAGCCATTTCTGGACATCATCTACTGTTGGTTCATTTAGGGAAAGAACAACAATGACTCACTGCTCTTGCTAATTTTGGCACGTTGGTGGGCGTTATCTCAGATAATCAGCTTTAGTAGCAAAAACATTCTCACAGCTCCCTTTGGCCTGGTTCACTGCAAAGGAACCCTAGCAATTTAAGCTGAGTCTGAACCAGCTGCTCAGATGGGGACTGCCAAGTCTAAATGCATGCTTCTGTGCAATTATAATTATAAAAAATTCTCTCTAGCTTGTGAAATGGTGGCGTCTTGCAGGCTTTTATAATTAAGACGCTGTCAGAAATGTATGCAGATCCAGTACATACAGCCATACTGTTTTAAAAATAAATCAATCAATAAAAATAAAAAAACTCTATTAACTGAAGGATTGGGGATTCTATTTATGTCATTGCCTTGACTTTTAAAGTTGCAATGGTCTTCAAAGCAGTTACGCTGAGGTGGAAGTAATGGGTATTATGATTATGCAAATTTAGAACCATAATCCTGGTTACAGCAGGGCAAATATTGCCAAAAAATATTAACGGACATTTGTTTGATGAAAAACTGCCCATTTGCTTTGATGGTAACTGTTGATCTAAATATTTCTATGGCTCCCACCACCATAGTATCTGAGTGCCTCTCACACACTAATTACTTTATCCTCCCAATATCCCTGTCAGGTAATTCATATTAACCACATTTTACAGATGGGGAACTGAGGCAATTACATTACTTCTTCGGGTACCACGGCTGAGTCAAGGGCAGCCAGACCTAGTAGTCAGGGCCAGAGTCCACAGTCCTGAGACAGGAGTCAAGAGTTGGCTGGATCTGTTTACTGTATGGTCAGAAGCATGAGACAAACTGGAGATGAGAACCATGGGTCAGGTCAGATTAGGATACCAACGGTTCAGGTGTAGGAGACAAACCGGAGGTCAGGACCGACAAAAGTCAGATGCCAGGAGTCAAGTGGGTCAGACTGCCACGAGATCAAGTTGAGGAAGCAGAAGCAGGAAGCATAAGACCCACATCCAGGGTGGAGTAGAGCCCAGTTGCTCAGATGGCTTCCTGTTCTTGCTCCTGGCTTAAGTAGCACCAGCAGGCCCATCAGTTGCTCTGGGACTCAGTTGGTGCAGGGGTGGAGCCTCACACAGGGACTGGGCTTTGTGGGTTTCAGGTAACCTATTGCTAGCAGGCTGCCAGATGAAGGGTTGGAGCGTGGCTGCTCCCATAAACTTTGCAGGTCCGTGTTCCACACCTGTGGGTCATGATACCACCCTTTTCCCTAGGGCATCCTGCAGGCAACATGTGTCTAGGTTTCTTGGGATGGCTCCTATGCAAGGCCTTAACCAAGGTATGTATGGATGTTTTCAGCTGGCTCCCAAGTGCTTTCCTCCAAACCATAACCTTCCCAATTAAATCAGGTACCATAATTTGCCTCATTTGATCTTAGAGTCAAAGACTTCACAAACAATGTATTCCTCCTGACCCTGTACTTGCACCGCTGGGGGTGATGATTGGGCTCTACGGGGAAATGTGTTCTTGGTATATGGTTTTAGAAGCGAGACATGGAATACAGGATGAACTCTAAGGGATCGAGAGAGCTGGAGCTTGAAGGTGACCAGGTTGATTCGTCACTAAATCTGGTACAGACCAAGGAACAGATAGTTTAGTTTCTGTCTGTCCGTGCAGAGGTGTTCTGTTGAAAGCCATACCTTTTGTCCTACACAGAGTAGGTGAGTCTCTGTTGTCTGAATACCTTTTGTAGTCCTCTTTGCCTTTTCAAGGTGTCCCTTCAACTCCTCTTGGGTGTGATGGGTGTGCTGTACTAGTCCAAGGCAGATGGGTTGAGGGGGGACGTAATTGTGGGTGAAATCGGGGGTGGCACCCATAACTGATTTTAAAAAGGGCTGTGGCCTGTGAATGCCTGGTCCCTATTATTGTATGAGAACTCTGCATAGGGTCACAGTGCAGACCAGTCATCCTGGGGATGGCTGATGTAGCATCATAAATATTGTTTGAGGATCTGGTTGGTTCTTTCCATTTAGCCATTTGACTGAGGATGGTAGGTAGAGGACAGGTGTGTGTGAATTCCAAATATATGTAGGGCCTCCTGCCAAAAGCAAGCAGTAAACCTTGGCCCCTGGTTGAAGGTGATGTGATCTGGGAGGCCATGAAGAGAGACTATGTTGTTTATCCACAGCTGGGCAGTTTCCTCTGTGGAGGGTAAGCCTGTGCAGAGAATGAAGTGAGCCATCTTAGAAAAGTGATTTACCACTATCAGGATGGTCATGAAACCACTTGATTCTGACAGTGCCACGACACAGTCCAGGAAATGGCCTTCTAGGGTTGTGATGGGATGGTTCAGAGGTGGGAGGAGATGCAGGGTTTCTGGCATGGGATCTTGCTGCAGGCACACACCTTCCAGGAAGCTACAAAGGTGTCTATTGTGGGATACATATTGGGGGACCAAAAGAAACAGGATGCTTTTGGGTTTTATATCACCCTAAGTGTCCTGCCAAGGTGGAGTCATGGCATTGTTGAAGAACTGCCATTCTCATAAGTGCAGGGACAGGATGAACCCCAGGAATTTGCGCACTTCTCAAGTTTAATATAAAGACTGTGCTGTTGTTGTCTCTCCAGGACAACGTGGGTGTGAGCAGTGTGTTGGGCCAGATTGTTGGAGGATATTGATCTTCTCCAAGTATGCCATCATGAACAGGTCCAGTAGGTCTCATACGTCATAATTAATGAAGTGTTGGAACTTTGCTTGGGCATTAGCCAGTCTGAGTGGCATAACTTAATATTCAGAGTGGCCATAGTGGGTCTGAAAGGCTGTCTGCCATTCATCCCCCTCTCAGATATGGATGAGACTGTAAGCTCCCTGGAGACCCAGTTTAGTGAATGTGGACAGCCGCCACACAATCCAACAACTCAAGGATTGGGGTTGCAAGTAACGGTTTAAATTTAGAGCTTTGTAATTGACACAGAGGCAGAAGCTACTATCCTTTTTTACAAATGGACTGGGGCACCAGCTGGTAAAGTCAACCTGTGGATGAACCCCTGGGCCAGGTGCTCTTGGAGATATTCTCACAATGCTGGCAGTTCAGGCTCCAACATTGCATAGATCTGCCCAAATGGTATCTTCCTCCTTGGCTGCAGTTCTGTGGGACAGTTGTACTCCTGATGCGGGGAAAAGGTCTTCTTCATTCTTTTCAAAGATGTTGATATAGCCATGGTCCTTGGGGTGGGGGAGGTGGGAGGGGGGAAGTTCCATAATTCCCCCAGTGGGTGTTTCAGTGCAGGTGACTACACCTACTTGAGCCTTCTTGGGTCCAGATGCAATGTTCACTGATCCCGGCCATGCTGTCAGCAGAATTCTGGCCTTCTGCCCTTGCCAGCGTACAAGAGGGTCATGAAGGTTCAGCCAAGAGATGCTAAGGATTAAGGGAAAACGTGCAGAATGGATCACGCCTAACTGTATTATTTCTCTGTGTCCTTGAGTCTACAGGGAGACAGTCTCCTCCACAGCTGGACCTGAAGACAGCATGTAACCATCAATAGTTTCAATCGTGTTGGGCCTTGCGTAGTTGTGGGGGGGGGGAATCTCTAGGACCTGAACCATAGTTACATCCATGAAGCTGCTCCCAAATTGATGAGGGGAATGTGTAAGGATGCACAGCTGGATAGGCACCTGCAAATGAAAAGCCCCTGGGTGTGGCTCAGGCTGTGCCTCAGTGAGGACTAGGGTACAGAGAAGTTCTCTCCAGGCTTAGGTCAGTTACCACTGCCATGCCTAGGCTGGCTTGTCTCCCCAAGCTCTTTGGCAGAACCCCAACTACCAGTCACCCTGATGCTTCCTGTGTCTGCATAGGGATCAAAGCCATAGGTAGGGCAAATGGCTTCACATTTGGGACCTTAACCCAGGTTATACAGCCTTCCAGAATTTGATGAGGTTGCTTGACAGAGCCTGACAAGGGTTCTCTCTGTCCCAGAATCTGTCCACCCCATGAATGTCTTCCGATTAACCACTACCTTCTGCTCCCACTGGGGATCAGATGTATCTGAGCCCAGGAGAGTACAACAGGATGGGAGCCCATCAGTCACCATCCTTGGTGTCCCTGAGGAGCTAGCTGAGTGACCGCTTTCCTCCAAAAGTCATCATATAGTTCACTCAGAGAGCCTGAGCTACAGGCTTGCCTTCCAGGTCAGAGTAGGACAGTGCTGGTTTCTCTGTAACTTGAAGTCTTTAAACCGTGATTTGAGAACTTCAGAATAACTCAGCCAGAGGTATGGGGTCAATTACAGGATTGGGTGAGTGAGGTTCTGTGGCCTGCAATGTGCAGGTGGTCAGATTAGATCAGCGGTTCTCAAACTGTGGGTCAGGACCCCAAAGTGGTTTACAATCCCATTTTAATGGAGTCACTAGGGCCAGCATTAGACATGCTGGGGCCTTGGACTGAAGCTGAAACCTTACCCTGAGACCTGCTGCCCAGGACTGAAGCCGAAGCCCAAGGTCTTCCACCCGGGATGGTGGGGATCAGGCTCAGGATTCCCCCCAGCCAGCCCCTGCCAGGGGTCATGTAGTAAATTTTTTTTGTCAGAAGGGGCTCCCAATGCAATGAAGTTTGAGAACCACTTATAGAGGATTTGATCACAGTGGGGGAATCATATCAATGCACCATACCAGCAGCAGTATACCACAATCCCCATGTTATACAATGATAGCCTATTTCAGCACAATAGTAGCTCTACTCTTATTAGTCGCGATCAAACTGGCATCAACGATAATGAATTTGCACCTATGCAGCGGACTTAACATGCAAAGGTCTTATGGTGACACACTGAAATGGGGTGAATTTCACTCAAAAATAAATTCACAATTAAATGGACCATGAAATGCAGCATGAGAATGGTCCATTTCTAACTACTTATAGTCCTTTATCACTTATGGGGCCTGATTCTGCACTGCATTGCACCTGTTTTATACCTGTGTAACTCTGTTAAACTCAGTGGAGTTACTAGGATAAAACAGAGCATGTACAATCAAGCCAATAGCGAATAGTTACAACTTTAATTATGTTCGTTTGTATGTTACTAACATTTTTATATGAAATAATTAAATTTTTTAGCAATGCTGGATTTTTCCTCTCAGTTCTAATGTGCTTTTCTCCAAAAATCTAGCCATTTCATCATCTAAGGCTAGGTCTACACTACCCGCCTGAATCGGAGGGTAGAAATCGATCTCCCGGGGATCAAATTATCGCGTCTCGTCGGGACGCGACAATCGATCCCCGAATCGACGCTCTTACTCCACCAGTGGAGGTGGGAGTAAGCGCCGTCGACTGGGAGCCGCGGAGGTCGATTTTGCCGCCGTCCTCACAGCGGGGTGAGTCGGCTCCGATACGTCGAATTCAGCTACGCTATTCGCGTAGCTGAATTTGCGTATCTTAAATCGACCCCCGCCTGTAGTGAAGACCTGCCCTAATATACTAGGTTAAAAGTCTTTCTGCCACGCTCGCTGACATTTAAGTTTCTCAGCTTAGAGTTAATCAGAATCTAAGTCATGAATTGCTGATCTTTTTTAAAAGTTTACAGATAAATTTAAAAACATTTCAAGCATTAAGAAATATATCTGAGTGACCAAACAGAATATGGACAAAGCTAGAAGTGAGGGTTCTACTGTTGCAGTAACAGTCACTCAGATAATGGCTGCTAGTCAAAGAGAGAGATTTATGCCAGATCCTCAATTTTACACAAAAGTCCCATTGAATATAATGGAAGTCCCCCTGGGAATATTGTGCTGACTAGAGTGCACATGCACTATTGTCCTCTGCTGGACAGAATGTCAGACTGGCACAAACTTGTGTTATGTAACCCTTTAATGGCTGGCCCAGAAAGGCTAAACCTCATTATGAATTAAAACTAATGATGACATAGCACAGTACATCAATCAAAGTAAATTCACTGAATTAAGTGTGCGTCTCCCACTGAAATCCATGGGAATTGCACACAAATATTTGAAGAAAGAATTTGGGCCATTCTGTTAGTTTTGGATCCAGAACATACATACTACTGTAATGTAACATAATTATGGCTCTACCAATGCTCCAATTATCTGCTAGCGAAATGGCATCTTGTTATCAGCAAGTGCCATTTGTTTACTTGGCAACATTGTGGTAAAAACTGACTACTGCATTGCTAGAAGCTTCATGTTCTATAATGACTACCTTTTGTGTGATGGTTTTATGATGTGTGTATGTAAGCAGCTGGTGGAAGTGATGAGCAGGCAGCCGGTGGGAATGAGCAAAGTGGCTTCCCTCCTCTCCCCACAACCCCATGGTGGGAGAAGAATTCACACAGATGCACTCTGAACTCTGGGTCTTCACTGATCAAGGACAACAACTGTGAGTGGGGTGCAAAGGGGCAGAGGCAAATTACAGGAACTTTGGTGTTGGATTCAAGAACCTGAGGCAAAAGACACTGCCCACTCTGGGGTGGGTGTCTTGCTCATGCTTTTCTGTTTATGAATCCTGCTTGCACTGTTTTCCTAAATCAATCCTAGGCTACTTCTATTAAAAAAAATCTTTCTACATTCAGACTCTGTGCTTGTGGGAGGGAAAATATTGCCTCTTAGAGGTGCCCAGGGGGTGGCATGTAATTTTCCCAGGTTACTGGGTGGGAGCTCAAGCTGGTTCTGTTATATTGTTGAAAAGGAACCCCTAGATATTGAACCCGGCCCTTCTTGCTGCCCCAACTGGTATATGGGTTACATGTAAATGGGGACTAAGATAATACTTTCAATATTAGCCAGATCAGAGTTTATTTCTCCAGAGGTGTAATGCTCATGCATGAACCCAAGAAGTCACACAGTTTTTCATACTACTGCTTCTACTTCTACATTCTTAATCTTCTTCCTTATTCTTAACTCTCCCTTCTCTTTGCCAGTGACCCCTGTCATTCATCAGTTTGCCCAGGCACTCAGTCTAGACTAGTTGAAGGCAGGTGAATTTTCTCCCGCTGCATGTGGTGCTTTCAGAGTTCTTGCCCATGCAAAAGTTACTCATAGGCTGTGCAGCTCCCTTATGCTAATTCCATATGCACATGAATCTCTCAAAGCAGCAAAGAGTCCTGTGGCACCTTATAGAAAGCTCGTATTCACCCACGAAAGCTCATGCTCCTATACGTCTGTTAGGCCTGGTCCACACTAACCCCCCACTTCGGACTAAGGTACGCAAATTCAGCTACGTTAATAACGTAGCTGAATTCGAAGTACCTTAGTCCGAACTTACCGCGGGTCCAGACGCTGCAGGCAGGCTCCCCCATCGATGCCGTGTACTCCTCTCGCTGAGCTGGAGTACCGGCGTCGACGGCAAGCACTTCTGGGATTGATCCGGGATCGATTTATCGCGTCTAGACAAGACGCGATAAATCGATCCCAGAAGATCGATCGCTTACATCCGGACCAGGAAGTAAGTATAGACGTACCCTTAGTCTATAAGGTGCCACGGGACTCTTTGCTGCTTTGAGAGATCCAGACTAACACGGCTACCCCTTTGATACATGAATCTCTCAGTTGTTCTACTAACACAGGGCCTGATCCAACATCTGTTGAAGTCCCCTGAATTCTTTTTGTAGAATTTAATGGGAATTGGTTTGGGCCCTTAGTGCTAAACTTTCATAAGGCAAGACTTCACACTTGCTTGACTTCAGATAATACTCAGGTATCTTTATTTATTTTGTTAAATAAATCTTTCAACCGAATGTTCATCTTTGAAGAACAGAAGTCTATTAATACTGCAATGAGAACATTAAACTCAGTTTCACCCAGATTTTCCCCTTCATTAGAAGAAATGGGCCAGATCCTCAGTGGCTGGAAGTCAATCAATGTAGCTCCATTGATTTACATCAACTGAGGATCTGGCTCTATAATTTTTATCCAGCCACTAACAGGACACAGTTCCTTTTCAACCTTTTGATTTGCCATTTGCTTGTAGACAACTTAATCATTCAATATTGGTGCAAAACTCTTTAGCATCATAAAACACAAAATCCAAAAGCCTGGCCCAATTCTGAACACTGAAAACCAAATGAATGTAACAAACCTTCCCTAATGAAAGCAAAACAAAAAAAACAACTGTTTTCTTCCTGTCTTTCTTCTAAGATTGATCATGCTGGGTTTTGGGGGAGGGGGTTGGGAAACGCCAATAATCATCACTAAATTATTTTGTTTGGAGTAATAATAGAGAGTTCAGAAGACTATTAGAACAGTAGCGTTTTTTCCTAAGCTTATCTCAGCAGCAGCAAAGCTAGAATCACCATTTTGGAGCCACACTCATGGACCACCATGTTCTAAGGCCTGAGCCAAAGCCCAACAAAATCACTACAAAGACTTCAGTTTTGGATCAAGACCAAGAGCTCCTACAGCAAAGTATTAAGAGGTGACACACACAACCAGTTAGACGAGACAGAAGCATTAAAAGTCTCTCTCACTGACTGAAGACAAGGACACTGGTGTCTAGCAACTTCCTTCACACCCACCAGAAAGCTAGCAGTGATGATGGAAAGTGGTGGAATAGAACATTCTTATCCACAACAAACCAGGATTACCTAATCCCTAAAAACCCCAGATTTTTGGTTACATTTGCCAGATCAGATATTTTCTCGTGTATCTAGTTGGCCATATCTCAGAATTAAGTTCTGATTGTTATTCTTTGCCACAGTACAGCCCTATGTTACATGCAATTTCATGGTTCTTTTCCAGTAATTAACACAATACCAAGGGCAGCAAGAGTTGAGATGAAAATTAATGCTATAGCAAAGGCCCATTAATCACAGCTTTCTACAAGCCAAATTAACTACAGAAGGTAGGGCTGATAACATGACAGATATTAAATAGAGAAAGCTGCTAAAAATATGTAAATACAGTCTGCGCCTTTGGAACTTTTGCCTTAAAAAGAACAAAATAGTGTCAGTTATAGAAAACAACTTGTCAGCTTTTGTTGCATGCAGCATTAGAAACAGAAGATCAAGACAACAAATAATGAATATAATTAAGAACTGACTGGATTTTGTTTTCTATTTATCAATTTCTAATCAGATATCTGAAGAAAAATGCTTTCATTTCTTATGTAATCCTGATGGCTGTGGATGTGAATGTATTAAACAATTGTTGCCTGTTCCAGTTATACACGATTTTGGGGACAGGAGAACAATCATTCTCAGTATAATTAATTGCATGATTTTTTATCTAAAAATCATACCACACAGAACATTGGATGATAGCTAAGATCTTTCAAATAACAGAGATATTCATTCAGAGGAGGGTACATTAAAAATAGCCAAATCATTCTGTGACCCAGCAAACCCTTAGTGCCAACTTGCAAGAATCATAGAATATCAGGGTTGGGAAGGACCTCAGGAGGTCATCTAGTTCAACCCTCTGCTCAAAGCAGGACCAATCCCCAACTAAATCAAGGAATATCTAAAGCAAGGAATATGTACATTTTGGTTCACCAAAGAACATTATGTGAGGTCGTAAATGAAAGCTGGGGTCACATTAGTCTTTAATATAACTGTGGAATGTATTTACAAATACTATGCAGGGAAGGTTTTTTAATACACACACACACACACACACACACACAAAATGTGTGTTTAAGGTCCGTATAAAGGCATTAGTCACAAGCAGAGGTGAAAAACAGGTTTTCCTCTAGACGGGAGGTAAGAAATGTTTCTCTCTCTGTTGTGATCTAAATTAAGCATTATAAGCTAACACAATGGATGCCCATTTATATACAAAGTCAAATGATAACTAAGAGATATTAAGTCAGCAGGAAAAAACAAGTCATGGGAGGTTATCCTGTCTCAGAGTACAGACCATGAACTTTGGGGGTATACGTAGAAGGCAAAGAAGACACTCCTTCATCCTGCACCTAGGAACTAAATGGACAGAGCATTTGCATTCATGAAAACAGGATAACAATCAGCCTTGGTTGAAAATGCTGCAGAAATCTTTGGGTGAGATAAAGCTTCATTGGACAGGAAGCTAACTTTCTAGTTAAGTTTAGTCTCTAGAAAACTATGCTATGATTTTGTTTTATATGTAACCATTTGTTTCCAAAATCCTTTACTCATCACTTCAATCTTGAATCTTTGATAATACAAAAACAACAAGGAGTCTGGTGGCACCTTAAAAACTAACAGATTTATTTGGGCATAAGCTTTCGTGGGTAAACCCCTCACTTCTTCAGATGGTTTTTACCCATGAAAGCTTATGCCCAAATAAATCTGTTAGTCTTTAAGGTGCCACCAGACTCCTTGTTGTTTTTGTAGATACAGACTAACACGGCTACCCCCTGATATTTGATAATACACTTATTCTTGTTTTTACTATAAATATATCTAAGTGCTGTGATGCTAAGCAAAATGCTGATTCTAAACTGAATCTTGCAATCTGGAGTGTACACTCTCCCTTTAGCACAGTAGACCTTGTATTTCTGAGAGTGTTGAGTGGATAAGGAGCCGGCCACTACCAGAAAATGCTTCAAAGGGACTTGGGGACTGGGGTGCACCTATTTTTAACCTGCAGGGCAAAGTAAGGGCTAGCATAGCCGAAAGGAGAGCGCTTGAGTGGCTAACAGGCTTGTGGTATTAGGGAGCTGACACCCAGCTAAGCACAAGATAACTCTCAGTCCTAGTTACCCTGAGAATAGTGTCACATTCTGAGCCTGATCCAAAGCCTGTTGAATCCAATGGAAGGACTTCTGTAGATTTAAGTAGACACTGGATCAGGCCCTTTAATAGCATTCATAGGCCAAATATAAAAGACTTTATTTCAAGCCTAAGGAACATTTACTTTCCAGGCGTATGCACTATAATGCAACTTTCAACACTTAACAGCGTGGAAGAGGTTATGGCTTAGCATTCATCTGGTCATGCAAACATTCAGCATTACCATAAAAATGTACTATGCATACATTACCTTCAAGATCAAAACATTTCACAACCAGCCTACATCTAACAGGCCCTGAAATACAGCCATTTCTGGAGTGGGACCATAGTAGTCAAATCAGCGTGGAGTACACTATTCTAAAGGGAGAGGGGAAGGTTTAGTGTGCTTATGAAAAGTGCCAATGGAATCTTTACTTTCCATGGTTTGTAATGTGATGTTGAAAAGATCTTCCACATACTGGAACAAAATTACTTCATAAGATGAAGGTCTGTGTTGATCATGCCAGGATTGCAACCAGAGGTTCCAGAGATTTGTGGTGTTTCAAATCTCACTAAACCAGCATTCTAAAACTATATTACAAGACATCAGATAGCAAGAATAAGGTTCCAGGCTGTTCACCAATGTGTGAAATGGGCAAGCAAAATATGGATTAGCTCAAAAAAGAGGACAATCATGATACTTACAACATCTCTGGAGCATGACAGGTAGAGCTGATTAGAAAATGGCGGGAGGTTTCCAGGGAAAGTTTTGATGAAAATGGGGGGGGGGGGAAATTTAACATTTTCTGTGGAAAATTTTGACTTTGACTGAAAAGATCTCAACAAAAATACAATACTTTGCATGGAAAGCAAATGATTTTCTCAAAAAAAGAAGTTTAAATAGAAAACCAATATTCCATCAAAAACATTTCAATGGAAAATTTTCAAGCAGCCTTAAGTAGGGGGCATATATTGACTTTGTTAAAACAACTCTGTCCATTTCTAGTCCTGAGCCCTATTCCTATTTGTTCATGACCTCAGGGCTTATCTACATGGTGCCTCAGTCCGAAATAGAGGGATGTAAACCATAGTGCGCACGACCTGGCCCATGTAACCCACAGAGGGTATGTCTGCACTGCATTTAAAAACCACAGCTGGCCTATGCCAGCTGACTTGGGCCTACAGGGCTCAGGCTAAGGGACTGTTTAACTGCAGTGTAGACGTTCGGGCTTGGGCTGAAGCCTGGCCTCTAGGACACTGTGAGGTGAGTTCAGGCTGCAATCTCAGCCCAAACATCTACACCACAGTTAAACATGCCAGCCCAAGTCAGCTGACACGGGCCAGCCACGGGTGTCTAATTGCAGCGCAGACATACCCTAAAAGTTCCTTAGTGCGCATGAATGTAATACTGTTTGAAACGGGACTATATTAACACACAATAGGGAGCCAGTTAGTGCACAACACGTTAACAACCCTCTAGTGTGGACTAATGCACCATGTAGACAAGCCCTCAGAGAAATCACTTTATTTCTGAATGCCGCCATTCCCCATCTAAAATCTGATGGCTACGTACCCCACAGGGCTGTTGTGAGGCTTAATTCCTCCATACTTGTAAAGCACTTTATATAGCACCTTCCATCCAAGCATTTCAATCATAAATGACATCACTCTGCACCAGTGTGGGTTCTAATGCCCATATGCATACAGAGTAGCACCTTCCTCTATGAACAGCCCCATGAAACATGGCAGAATCTGGTCTTTTTAAAACACTAATTAATCTGAAAGGGAATGACAAATGGTGAGTGCCCCATCTGGTCTCCCCTGTGCCAAGAAAAGGGAACAACATCTACGAACAAGAAGGAATGCATCAGAACCCCAGAAAGCAAACCAATGGCCTGATTTATAGGTGCCGAGTACCCCCATCTTGCACAGAAGACAGCACGATGGGGCTGAGCAGAGCCATGGTGAGGCACGGAGAGGTTGAGAAAAGATGTGTGACGGTGCTGGGGAAGGGAAAATGGTGGCTGTGTGGGGAGCCTGGGGCAGGGTGGAGCCCAGTGTTGCCTCTGTGCTGAAGCGTGAGTGTTTAAAGGACTCTCCCGGAACTGCTGTCTTGGCTATTGGAAAAAAATAACCTCAACTATACATACAATACGATGGGGGCTAATTTAGCTACAGCTAATCAGGAAAGAGATCTTGGAGTCATCCTGGATAGTTCTCTGAAGATGTCCACACAGTGTGCAGCAGCAGTCAAAAAAGCAAACAGGATGTTAGGAATCATTCAAAAAAGGGATAGAGAATAAGACGGAGAATATCTTCTTGCCCTTATATAAATCCATGGTTCGCCCACATCTTGAATACTGAGTACAGATGTGGTCTCCTCATCTCAAAAAAGATATACTGGCATTAGAAAAGGTTCAGAGAAGGACAACAAAATGATTAGGGGTTTGGAACAGGTCCTCTATGAGGAGAGATTAAAGAGGCTAGGACTTTTCAGCTTGGAAAAGAGGAGACTAAGGGGGGATATGATAGAGATATATAAAATCATGAGCGGTGTGGAGAAAGTGAATAAGGAAAAGTTATTTACTTGTTCCCATAATATAAGAACTAGGGGGCCCCAAATGAAATTAATGGGCAGCAGATTTAAAACAAATAAAAGGAAGTTCTTCTTCACACAGCGCACAGTCAACCTGTGGAACTCTTTGCCTGAGGAGGTTGTGAAGGCTAGGACTATAACAGGGTTTAAAAGAGAACTAGATAAATTCATGGAGGTTAAGTCCATTAATGGCTATTAGCCAGGATGGGTAAGGAATGGTGGCCCTAGCGTCTGTTTGTCAGAGGGTGGAGATGGATGGCAGGAGAGAGATCACTTGATCATTACCTGTTAGGTTCACTCCCTCTGGGACACCTGGCATTGGTCACTGTCAGTAGACAGGATACTGGGCTGGATGGACCTTTGGTCTGGCCCAGTACAGCCATTCTTATGTTCTTCCTGGTGCTTCTTGGCAACAGCAGCATGAGGAGAACTGTATGTGCCAGTACCTCAGGGCAGACATAGTAGGTTGCAGAGCACCATGCTCGACTTCTCCTCCTGCCCCCCTGCACAGCCCAGCACTTTTCTAAACCACACTGAAATGCACAACCTTAACTGATCTCATACTGTTTCCCATGTGTAAATAAAGCATGTTACATACTTTGACAGTGCACATCTGTCTACAGAAAGCAAAACTTAGTCTAGCTCTGACCAGAGATAGGATTGTGCTTTTCAGCATGATTTGGAGAAACTGGGTGTGTGCATTGAAATCAGTAACATGCTGGAAATGCAAGGGAGTTTGTTGTAGAGGTGAGGAGTCTGAGCGTCTTTGAGTGTTAAGACATGCGAATGAAGCTTGTCCCCACTGGTGAGTTCTTTGATTTTTACTGATTGCATCAGTGAGGTGTGCACTTCAGCACCTTTAACTAAGCTAATCACTGGAGATTGTCAGAACATTTTAATGAAATGTATTTTTGTCAAAACTGAAACATCTGGCTGAGATGTATCCATTTCTACAAAGTTTTCAACTGGAAGGTTTCTGAGATCCATGGCAGGCTCTCTGGTCACTTCTGATGAGAGAGAGAGAGAGAGAGAAAACTAATAAAAAACCTGACCCTTCCCATTCGAAACCAGACGTTTTGAAACAATTCAATTTCATGAAAACATTCCAAGATTTTGATTTTGTTCCAATGTGGAACCAAAACAAATTTCAAAACCTCAATATCAGCCACAAAGTGGAATTGTCGTCTTGTGGTCAGTTCTACTAATTACATTTTTTGTTTGGGGGTATGAGAAGGCAGTGGGTTGAGAAAGAGAGAGAGAAACAGGCCAAATTCTGCTCTTGTTAACTCTGGGGTAAATTCAGAGTAACTGCTGACTTCAGTAAAGTCACTCTGAATTTACACTGGTGCAACTGGGAGCAGAATTTGGCTCAACATGTTTTAGAAAAGCAATTTAAAACTGCAACAGTGGAGGTTAAAAGTATAAAGGAATATCTAGGCACCTTTTCTACATTACTAATGTTTTGAAACTTTAATCAGAATCAATCTCGGCATTTTTTAAAAAAATATAGGTCAGAATCAGAACCAGGTTTCAGTTATAACCTGCCCATCCCTCTTTTGTGCTTTTCTGCCGCAAAGAGCAAGTATAAATTTATTAAAATCAAGGTCCATAGGACTGGAATATATAAACCAGAATTTACATTTCCAGATTATCGTTCAGTGTTGATTTGTTCTTGTAATGATTCAAAATTAACCACACAATGCAAAACAGTATTATAATAGGAACATGAATAAGAGAGAGGTTGCCAACAGATCTATATACTTCATGAAAAGAAATGTATAGAAACTTTGCTAATTCAGCGCAGACTTATTTTTCAAAGAAGGAAAAGCATGAATGCAATATCCCTGTAAACGCTGGAGTGGACCGAATATCTTTGTGTTGCAGTAGATTGAACAGCCTCACTCTGAGCCCAATCCAAAACCCACTGAAGTCACTGGGAGCCTTTCTATTGACTACAGTAGGATTTGGATCAGGCTTATTTTCCTTTTGAGGCAAGGCAACACAATCTAAGGTGAAATCCTAGCCCCTCTGAAGTCCATGGGAATTTTGCAATTGACTTCAATTGGATCATGCAACCACTCCTAGTTTATTTGGGGGCGGGGGGGGGGGCGGAGAATCTATTCTACCAGTCTCCGTGGGGAAAGGGGAAAAAAGGGTGACAACACCTTAAACAGAGCATATATCATGGAATGTCTTCATGTCAAATGAGATTCCTTCAGTAAATTGACAATAGACTATGAAGCAATGTGAATGTACTACAAGCTTTCTCTCAAATTGGCATTAAGTACAGTATCTAGTGTAAACTGTGCACACAATAGATTTATGGCATCTGAATACCAAGAGTTAAATTTCCAAAAGAATTGGCTTGACTATGTCATCTTGCTTACATTGTTGTAGTATGTCACATAGCTAGATATGCAGACAGACAGGACACACATGCACATCACAAAAACTATAGTTAAGGATGAGTTACACCATTCATTACAGCCCTTTTCAGTTACTCATAGCCTTCTGAAACAAACTGCTGACTATAATTTTCTATGCTTGATCCTAGCCCAGAAAGTTCAAGTAAAAATCCCCCTAATTGAATACTTTATCCATAAGTTTCAGTCAAATATTCTGTGGACACAACTAGAAAAACGGAATTCATTCTCTTTAAACTGTTTCTGTTTGTTAGCTATCACTGAGATCTAAGGAACAAGCCAAGCTTGAAGAAACTATTTTAAAGGTATACACATATTTAAATTGCTCATTATAGCATGCAAATGTAAAACTGAAACTTGCTACTTTGGAATAGACAAAAATAATATACTATATTGTTACTGTGCAGCCTGGCAATTGTACAGGTGAAACAGGTTTTGCAGCAATAGTTAGTATACCCGGGGCCTCATCCTGAGCTCTGGAATGTAAGCACACCGAATGATGTATTCAGAAATACTAGTATAAACATGGCACAAAATGCTGGCCTGTCCTCATTTTATATAAGTAATGTCGATTCTGTCAGATGGGGCAACACAAGTAAGAGAGTTAACAAAACTCATGAGAAGAGCAAGAAGAGCCAAAATGAAATATAAAACATGCAGGAATGGGAGGATATGAAGTCAGAGATGTGGACTGGAATAATTCCATGGAGTGCTCTGAAACATTTTGAATTGGTTTCAGAGGTGAAAAGCCAGCCACTTAAGGATACTGGAGGATGCCAATGGTGTAGTCCTATTTTCCAGAGTGAGAATCATTTTGCTGTAGAATTCTGGACCTCTGGAGGTTTAGAGAGAATGTAAACCAAATCAGAAACATGCAACGGGGAACACATTCTACTTTCTCAAGCTGGATTGTAACAGTTGATGGACTATGCCAGTGGTTGGCAACCTGCGGCCTGTCAGGATAATCCGCTGGTGGGCCACGAGACTGTTTACATTGACCGTCCACAGGCACGGTCGCCCACAGCTCCCAGTGGCCGCAGTTCGCTGTTGACAGCCAATGGGAGCTGTGGGAACAGGAGATGGATATATATTGTTTTAGGGGATAACTATTGTATCTATTTGGAAAAACAGCTAGCTTCTTACACATTAAGGGACAGACCTTCAGAGATTGACCTCCAGTTTTGTGAGTGTAAATAATTATGAACACAGATTTGCAACCACTTTTATTTGTACCTGGAATTTAAGTTATTTGAGATGCCCACGTGCAGGTGCAATCAGAGACTTAGCATCTAAGTGACCTAAATTGTTGCACAGAAATATGGGGCACCTGTGCATACAACTTTATCTGTAATTTTGGATTGACAAATATGGAGGCCAGGCTGCAAATTTGATTCTATTTCTCATCTAGATAGGACTTTGCCCATTAGCTCACTGGTAATCAGAGCTCTTGGCTGTGGTCTGTTACCATTAAGCCAATGTTATTCCATGCTATAATTGCTCTCCACATGTGAATTTGTTCCTAATAACTGTATATTGTGATTACTTTTTCCTCAGCATATCAGGCAATCATTAAAGACCTAGGCACAAGTGAAACAATGGAATGTTACCATTTCTTTCTGATGCATTCACATGGAGGCAGTCCAGTTGACTATTCCCATTATTTTCAAGACAGTGTATATTTACATGCTCAGTTCTGCTCCAATGTAAGCACCTCTACTCATTGGTAGAGTAGTGCGAAGCTTTATTTACTTTTGCTGGATGAAGTGAATTCGGCCATGAAGTGACCTTCATTAACTGCAGTGATTTATACAGCCAGAAGATTGACACAGAAACAATAGGCAGGAGATCACAGGAAACTGCTACATCAATCACTTCCCAGGACTGGTACAGAGGCAAAAAAGCAGGAGTAGCCATTTAAAAATAACTCCATGTTATAAACAGTGATGACATGAGTTAATTACAATGTTATAACCCACCCATAATTTCATTTCAAAGAGTTTTCCAAGAAAGAACCATGATCTTATGGAAAGGAAACTCAGTTTGGGAAAGTACTCCCCTTAGTTTATTTCGTTCCTAATATTTAACAATCATCTCTCTGTATGAAAGGTCTTTCTTTCTTTGCTTTTTTCAGGTGATCCTGGTCATAATCTTGGGACTGTTCTGATTCCCCTCAAATATTTCCAAGTGCTATCAATAATTACTGTTCGTTGTAAGTAATGTTCATAGTTTTCCATTGGGCTTATTTTTTTAGTTATTTCATGATGTGAAGGAGTTCATTCACGGCAAGCGCTCTTGGGGCTGGATGTGGGCATAGCAGGCTGTCTTCTTTCCTGGCAACAGCCGCTCTAGCCCTGAGATGGTCCACACCCTCTCATGACTCAGCCCTCCAGCCAGATCCCATATTCATGTTCCCCCCTTTCAAGGACATATAAAGAGTCTGTCAAAGAATAGCACTATAGTCAGGAAGGAGGCTCCAGCCCTTTGCAATGACGAGGTCTCAGGAACTTGACCCTCATGGTTCAGGGCCATCTCTTGTCTGGATTCCCCCATTTCTGGGATAGGCTTTCCACCTTCTGCCCCGCGTAGGGGAACCCAGGCCCACCCTCTCCACTGGGTTCCAATCCAGAACCCCATGGTAAGCAGCGAAAGTCCACACCTGAAAAGGTGCTATACCGCTGCTTCCCTGTATTGCTTCCTACCAGTCCCCTCCAATCAGAGGGCAAAGTGACAACATTAAACAAAATAAATCAAAGCTAAGTCTCAGACCTTCTAATTGTCCACAGTCTCTTCAGCGGGTCCGGTAGAGTCCCAACAGCAGAGACCCAAGGCAGCTGGACTTGTTCTGTCTGAAGGAGTATAGGTCTATTCACCTCCACTGGCTGCCTGGTACTGGACTGTTCTGTTCTCTTTTTAAGCTCCTCCTCCAGCCCATTCATGCTTGCAGGTGGGGTCGGGCTGTCTGAGTCCAAAGTAGCTCTTTAACCCTCTACCTCTCTGGCACAGGGTTGAGCACCCTGTTATATATGACCATTAGCCATATTGGACAAATGTGAAGGAAAGCCAATCTTAAACTCATATAATGTGGAATGGAAATAACAGTTCAATAATGTACTAACTGAACCAGGGTCACTTAGGTCACTTATTTCTGAAAGGCTGTTTAAATGTGATATTACCTCTTTATAGGACTTCCGTAAGACCACTACTACAATAACATGTCCATCACGAATGTCCAAATTTTAAAATGGATGTTGAAAAATTGGAAAGGGACTGAAAAAAAACCCATTCCTCGCGATGAGAGACTTAAGTTCAGTGTATTTAGTCAGAGGCAATAATCATAATGTATAACGAATCTACAAAATGGCTGATACTAGTGGACTATCTTGGCTGAAAGTTGAAGGTAGAAAAACTTAGGCTGGAAATAAAGACACCAGTTCCTAATAGAGAGAGGGCGAAATTAATATTGAACAGATTACCAAGGAAAGTGGTAAATTCATCATCACATTACGTTTTTAAACAGAGATTGGATATCTTTCTAAGAGAGACATGCTCTAGTAATTCAACTACAAGTCATTGGGCTTGGGAGTGTCCACTTATAGGATAGAAAAGAAGAATCCCCTCAACTACACAATAATAGGTGGAATTGTATTATGCAGGAAGTCATTGAAACTATCACAGTAGCCCCTTTTGGCCCTAAAAATCTATTAATCGATCTTCCATAATCCTCTGAGCATTCAGGTTGTTTCTTATTTAAGCATTAGCTTGGCTATGTTATATATCCTGTATACATTTCACAGAGAAAACAAAAACAGAAAATACTATGTATGTACAAGCAGCAGAATTAATGTGGCAGCAGCAACCTTAGCTTTGGGAATTTTCTAACTTCTGGGGCAATGAAATTTCAACCTTGGTAGTGCACTAATGAATGATAGGATTTCTTGCATTTAAATTGTGGCAGTTCTTAATCAAAATAGAACTATGATTTTTTTTTCCCTTGGGGCACTTATAAGCTCCAGTGTTCTAGCAGGTAGAAGTTATAATTTTCCTTCTATGCTTCTATGAAAAAGGCCCATTACTCCTAACAGAGCTATTTGTAATTTAGCTATCCCTAGCTGACTTTGCACATTTCTTGATATGGAGATATTCAACCTGTGGAGCTTGCAGTCTCCATTGTTTTCACCAGAAAAATATATAAGTTCTTTGAAATGGAGGTGATACTTGTTAATCTTATTAGTTCAGATGGCTTTGCAAATGAAATTGGATATCCTTAACTAAGTCATCCCAATACATCTGTATTCCCCCGCCTCACACAGGAAAATTCTAATGTGCATGTCTGAAGCTGCTACATTTAAACATTAATAACTTCAAAACTACAGTACCAATTTCTCTAATTTGTTCCAATTTGCCAGTGTGTATTGTAAGCTCTTTGGAACAGGAATTATTTCTTGCCTGCCTACAAAATACTTAGCACAACAACTAGTGAGAATTTTCTCTCCCCCCCAGAAAATTTAAGCTGTTTGTCAGAAAACCTGACAAATGAAAAATTTCAGTTTTCAGATAAAAAGTTTTGTTTTTAAATGAAATTTTGCAGTTTTTAGTGGGAAACAAACACTTTTCACAATTCTTGGTCAAAAACCCAATTTTTCTTCAAAAAAGTTGATAGAAAAATTTCAATCCGCCCTACCTATCACACTAGGGGTACTATAAAAGTAATATATAAATAAGTAGACAGGAAAAAACCAGCCCTACTGATCAGTCAAATGCCAGATGAAAGGTTTACTCATTTTATCTTTCCCCAAAGCACGGCAGACTCAGGTTGTGCTGGTCTGCCAAGAGAAGGGACATCTTTGGTATATGTACTGTAGTTTTGAAACTGTAATGTCTTTTTTTCTTCCCTCTGTGTACTGCATCTTTACAACTTTTAAGAACTCTGCTGGGATGTAGGGACATCAGCTGTTGTGTTCAGAGTTGCTGCTGTCTGTACACAGAAGCTACACATACACACACATACACTTCTCTCACGGTGACTTTCTGATTTTAGATTAAGGCGAAGAGCAAATATAGAGACAAGGTGGGTTGAAGAACTATCTTATTAGACCAACTTCTGTTGGTGAGAAAGACAAGCTTTTGCGCTTACACAGAAGAGCTTGAAAGCTTGTCTCTCTCAGCAACAGAAGTTGGTCCAATAAAAGATAGTACTTCAGCCACCTTGTCTCTCTAATATCCAGGGATCAGCACAGCTACAACACCACCGCATATCTAAAATCAAGCTCGGAAGTGTGCTATTGCTCCTTGTGTGTGGAAAAACACAGGAATTCCAAATGGGTAGGTAGTTTCAGTTGTGAATGTTTTGCCACAGTTGTTCCAGGAGATGGAACATCTACCTCATCCAATTTTTATTAAATGTACTGCAGGACCAAAATACAACCTACAACTTAAGAGTAACCCACAGTATGGACAGAGTTAAAGTAAGTCCCTCTATGCCAATTTCCAACCTCTATTTCTAATTATCTTGCTTTGGTTAATTTGTGTCAGAATTCGTGTTGTTTATTTTGTGGTCGGTTTTCCATTTCAATCAACATTGCATGAATACCTCCTTTATTCAGCAAATTATCTGGTGATGGTGCATTATATTTTCAGACCAAAGTATTTATAATCATAATTTTACTCCTATTAAACCCGATACAGGTTGCTACATGATCTTTTCCTCCACATAACAAAAGCCCTAGTAACTGAACAGGGTTAGGAAGTTTCTAGGACAGCAGTTCATTGTGATACTTCACACATTTTACCTACCTATGTAAGTAATACCATACAAACACAGATTAAGTGTACCCTAAGTAGAAGTATGTAAATGTCACCTGCTAGAAATGTCTCTATAGTCACATTTGTAGGCCCACATGGTTACTACTTCTGAAACAAGGCAGAAGTAGGTGCCAATATCGACTGACAAATTATTCCAGTCTCCAGCTGTCCTATCTGAAAAAGAATAAGAACCATATGTAGTGATCCCTGAAACTACATACAGTAAAGGGAAGCACTGTTAGATCTCATTTGATAAGACAAGCTGTGTTGCAGTTGGCTAAAAGAAAGGGGGGGAAATTAGGCGTGCCACTCATTTAATTAAAAGTAAATAACAATGCCAATGAAAACCCAGCTCTCTTTCTAAGGTTAATCACAGAGTACAATTTATCCTGCAATGATGTGTGAAATCTGGCAATCTACTGTGCCAAGAGACAGCAGACCTGGCCCCACGTTTTTCATGTGACATAAAACATGCAGAGCTCCCTATCCCTACCTGAACCTAAGGCCACCTGTAGCTGTCAGTCAGTCCTGCAAAGCTGAAGCTGTGGCTGCTGGGATGGGTAGGTATATGCAGGGCTCTTAGTAGAGAAAGGTCCTATTAGCCACCAAGGCAGAGGAATCAAATCTTGTCCTCTTTCATGACTCTGTCTTCAGGCTCCTGTCCTACTTCTGTGATCACTCCCTAACTGTCTCCTGTCCCACTTTCCATGAGTGTCCACTACAGGACTCTCTCCTTACCCCACACTTTGCTCCCTCTACACAGCCCTATTGGCCTCTTTCAGCCACCATCTCTCTCTCTGCCAATTGTCTCACAAATCTCTCTTTCCACTACCGATTGTCCTTCAGACAATAAAGTCCCAGTCCCCACTAGCAGATTAATAACTGCCACAGACTTGATTTTCAAAAGGTTGCTTGTCCCCTCCATACCTTTCAGGATGGCAAAGCCACCAGCACCACCCTGATCTTTCTTTGTTGCTGGGCCAGCAGGATTCTTACTTTGCTGCCTCCCCTGCCTCAGGGAGGGCACTGAGAGGCAGAACATTCTGTTAAGTAAATCAGATGATCAGCAATGGAAAATTCCAGCCACCCCTGTGATTGATGGGGAGAAGATGTCTGATTGCACGGAGCTCTTAAGTCTAGCAGACAAAGGCATAGCAAGATCCAGTGCTGGAAATTCAAGCTAGACAAATGTAGACAAAAAATGCAAGCACCAATTTGTAATAGTGAGCATAATTAATTATTGGGACAACTTAGCTAGGGAGGTGGTGGATGCCTCATCACTGGAAGTCTTTACATCAGAGTTAGATGGCTTTTTAAAAAATACGCTTAAACTCAAGCAGATGCTATGGGCTTGACAGGAAACACTTGATGTTCTCTGACCTGTGTTATGCAGTAGGTCAGACTGAAAGATCAGAATGGTTCCTTCTGGCCTTACAATATGGGAGTTGAAGAGTGGGAGCCTGGAGAGGAAAACTGTTATGCAATGGGAAAGTGAGAGATAGGGGACAGGGCCTGAGGGGAGGATGGAAAGAGACAGAGGGGACCTGAGGAGCAGAGGAAAAACGAAGAAAAGGAGGGGAAATGGTGGGCTGGAATAGAGCAATAGAAGCCCCAAGGACAGATAAGATTTAATTGTGAAGGGAAAAGATAAAAAGAGTGATTCCCCCCCCCCCCCCCCGTGGCCCCAGAATGCCAATACCTTGTTGTGCAGGAGACATAAAAGCCACTTATAACTGGCTGGGAGAGGATTTCCACAGCATAAGCACTGCATAGCATAGCTGTAGACTGCTCTAACCCATCCCTTCACAAGCCTTAGACTAGCAGGAGCGCTGGGAAAGCATGACAGGGCAGGGCCTGTAGGCAGGCCACACTGGGCTGCAGTAACTTCAGGCAGCCCAAGGAGCTGCTCTAGTTACACCGGAGGAGCCATTTCAGCCCCACACCAGAATCCTCTGAGCAAAGGTGCTTTAAAGGCGCCATCCGCCTGAGCTGCACCTGTGTGTGCCACACTTCCTGGCGGCATAATGCGCACCCTCACCTGTGGGCCAGGAGGTCCGAAATGGGAGGAAGAGAGGCATACGGAACCGCAAAAGGAGAAGATACAATTTGGGACAGTTTTTCCCTCAACCTCTTTTGAATCACGCCCCATTTTTAGCTTCCTTGTTTCTTTGTGTTTTATTTTAGGTTTACTTGTTTGCTTTACTTGGAGCGCTCCCAAGTCCTGATGGAGAGCAAAGAGGCCATTTCTGATTCGGATTGGGTGAGGCAACTTTCAGTGGCGGCTCAGGGGCTGCTTAGGCCTGGAAGCTCTTAGATTTTTTGAAGGTTAAAATGTAAAAAAATAAGTCTATTTAGGGAGCATTTGTTGTGATCATTTCCTATACCTCCCAGCAGTGTCTCCCACGTCCAATCACCTGGAAGTACCCTCCACCCAGCAATGCCCCAACCACCAAGCTCACCCCCATATCACCTGTCAGTGCCTCCCACCCTCTATGCTCGTCCAAGCCACTTGACAGCACCCCCCCCCCCACACACACACACACACACTGTATTGCCCCCAAATCATCTAATAGTGTCCTAGCTTTCAATGACCTCACAGTGCCTTCTCCAACCAATCATGCATCCATGGGCCCCTGCCTGCTGTAGAGAGAGTGGAAGGTTCAGAGAGAGCAGAGAGCGGGGGGGGGGGAGAAATGGTCATATGTAGGTAATTCCACTGGGGAGGTTCCCCATTCCATGCCCCACTCCTTCCAGCGGGCCCTCTCTCTGCTCACCTAGGTTGGCGATACCTGCCACAAGCCCACATGGTTCAGCAGGGGGAGCCCCCTGCTCCCTAGAGCTGCAGTGACTGACAGCACCACCGGCCAGTCACAGCTCTCCTGGGGGGGGGAAGAGGAGTGCTCTGTGAAACAACTGGGAATCTGCTTGGTGCACCAGCTGCAACCCATCCTCCATGCTAAGGTCAGCTGTCTAATTTGCCCTGGCTTACCATACTCCCCTAGAAAGTTTGATGTTCCCACCCCCACCCCATTGAGAACCCATGATCTGGTCCTTTAAGTGAGAATAAGGCCAATGCACCTAGTCAGCTGATCTCAGTTAGGCTTAAAAGAGAGGCCTGGGGAAAACAGGGAGCCAGTGAGAGTCAGTCAGGAAGAGTCAGGAGACTGGAGGGTGGCTCTGGGAACAGCTGCAGAAAGTTCTCTGCAGCTGGGAAAGAAGGTGGAATTATCAGGAAGCCAGTGGAGGTGTGTCCTGGGGCAAGGAGAGCAGCAAGAGGGGGTTTCTGGCTGACTTCCCCAAGCCAGAGAGCTAGGGATGGACAGGACTGAAGGCAGGAGCAGCAGCATAGGGAGGTGCCTGCTGCTGGAGAGCTGAAGCCAACGGCCGGGGAGGGCTGAAGGCAGGATAGCAATGGAGGAGCTTACCCGCGGATGTCTCCACACCAGAGAGCTGCCCGCAGGGAAACAGTAAGAGGGCTGGGTGGAATGAGAGATGATCCCTTGGTCAAGATGCTCCCAGCAGAGAGGCTGTGGTGCTGTGCTGGAAAGGCTGGGGTGGCTGGCCTGGAAGAGGGACAGAAGAGGACCAACAAGGAACCTACATGTGGCAGAAGACACCTAAGTGTGATAGGGAAGGACTCCCAGCAGAGAAACTGGTGGGGGTGTCCACTGGGAAGAATGGGGCTCTAAGGACCATAGACACTGCATGTGGGAAATGTTTGGGACTTCTTCTGGGGACTATTTGAATTATGTTTTGGCAATAAACCACACTGATGCGCGAGAGGATAACTTGCATGGAGTTTCTGGGGTTACCGGAGAGGGGAACCTGGGGCATGTGCTATGCCGTGGCTGTCCGAGGAGGCAATTGTCTGGCAGGGCCGCCTTTTTGCGCACCCTCCTGTCTTTTTCTATGTAAGCTATTCTAAAGGCGAGACAGCGCGAGTATGAACATCAGTATCCAAGACTTCAAACGAAAGAGCAAGCCAGCAACAAGTTATGAAGGAGAAAGAACATTCTGTAGTAGTAAATAACCGAAGTGTTTATGACACAGAATGATAAGGCAAAAGGCACAGCTCATCGCAATGCACCCAGGCAGTATAGCTCTTTCGCTATTACTTGGCCAACACTATTTGGTTCCAGTCCAACATCCTCCCCTGAAATTCAAACTGTCAGTGTAAATTAAATAAGAGAGAAATCTCAGTCGCCAGCTACAGAGTTCAAGAGTTAGGATATAAGCCCTAGCCTTACCACAGCTGTCAATGCAAAGGTGTTTTCAAGCTAATCCACATCTGTCCTTCATAGAGAAGTTTCACTTCGAAGGCCCAACGCCATGCTCCTCACTCAAGCAAAACTCCGATTGGCTCCTTTTGGGGATTCGTCTGCCTAGAGAAGCCAGGACAAAGCCCACGAACCTCTCTCTGTACTCAATGAATCAACTGCCTCAATTTGTTTAGCTCAACAAAGAGAAGGTTATGGGGTGACATGATCACAGTCTATAAGTACCTACGTGAGGAACAAATATTTAATAATGGGCTCTTCAATCTAGCAGAGAAAGGTATAACATGAGCCAATGGCTGGAAGTTGAAGCTAGACAAATTCATATTGGAAATAAGGTGTAAATTTTTAAAACGGTAAGAAGAATTAAGCACTGGAACAACTTACCCACAGTCGTGATAGATTCTGCATCACAGACAGTGTTTAAATCAAGATTGGATGTCTTTCTAAAAAGATATGTTTTAGGATTATTCTGGGGAAGTTCTATGGCCTGTGTTATACAAGAGGTCAGACTAGGTGATCACAATCTATGAATGTTCAGTACAAATTGCAGCCCTTAAAATTCTGCATGGATCCAAAAGATACAAAGTCAAAATAAGAAAAAAAATAATAATGTTCCAAAGATTTTTCTGGAAAATAGCCAGTCACCAATGGAACTGGAGGAAACCCTATCATATGAATCATTTAAAAAACAGGACCAGTCTGGACAAAGCACTGGAAAATATACCATAAGGAACAATTTTGTATTGGCAGGGGAACAAACAAGTCTTATTTTGTACGTCTTTTCCATCTCCATTTTCTATGGGCCTGATCTGCAAGGGATCTCACGGGTCAGGCCTATGTCATGTAAGATTGCTTTAAAGCAAAATTAATAGAAGTTTTATCTAGAGCTGCAGTAGGTTAGATACACTATTTGATTTCATTCAATAAGCCTCGGAACGTCTCAAAGTTAATAAGAGCTCATCTGAAAGGCCTAAGAGAATGCATTATATGCACTTAATACAGGGCATATGAGCAACCACCTCTGCTTTGGACTGCATATGGGCTCAAGCCTCAATATCCATATCTAATATTCAACAAAGATTAATGCTGTTTGGATCGGGGGGTTGGGTTCAAGTTATCAGAGAGACAAGGTCCAGCTGCGAAGCTCGGATCTGGATTCAAACTACCACAGAGTCTGTTTGCCACCAGGAATTTGGCTTGTAAGATTATCTAGTCAGAACATACTGGCAATGTGTGTGTTCAATAGTAAAGTCATGCCATAATTATGGGACGCTCTCAGCACCCCAGTACAGAAGCAAAACAAATACACCAAAGGATGCTAGCTACAAACAGTGATAAGAGGTTTGGGCAAAGGAGAAAGGTGAGAGCGAGAGATACTGAGTTTTCTTTCTAATCACCATCTTCTAAAGAGAACTAAGCTCAGTTCTAAACTCTTCCCTCTCTTCGTCACTCATCCTCAACTCTGTGAATGTAACCTTGACTGGAAAGGCAAGTTTGGGCCTTTAAACATAAGTATACTTAAGTTAGCAGTGTGCCAAATGGCTAGAAAAGGAGGACAAGAAGACAGGAGATCTGGGATCTATTCCTGGTTCTCATCATCACTCACTGTATATATTTCAGCAGAACCCCTTAACTTCAGTGTCCCAGTTTCCTCTTGCATGGAATGAGGGTAATAGCATTCACCTTTGCAAAGCTCTTTTAGATTCTGAGCTAGAAGCACAAAGTACCATTACAAACAAGAGGAAAGGAGAGGAGTTGCTGAGATGGTGCAAGTGGGTATAAACTAGGAGTAATGGGATGAAAGTAACCAAAGGGACATTTTAGGCTGAATAGCAGGAAACACTAAACAATGAAGCCCATTAGACTGTGGAATAGACTCCCAGAGGGAAGTGCTGGCAGCCCCCTCACTTGCGTCATTTCAAATAAGACTAGACAAAGCACTAGAAAATATACAGTAGGGAATAGTCATGGGCTATGCTTTGGGGAGTGTGTGTGTGGGGGGAAAATAGGCCGGATGACCTAATAGGTCTTTTCCATCCCCAAATTCTATTAATTTATTATTGGCTGTTGCAGAATATGATGTAACAGCAGCCTGCAGTGATTGGCAAACCAAAGGGAGGTCAGAAGTAATTTTTTGGATGCCTTCCGCCTAGTGCACGCCCCAAGCACTGACCGCACTCATTCGGCATGTTTAGCCACCTGGCAGCCCTGCTGTAGCCAACCTAAATATTTCATATAAAGTTGAAATGAAATAGCAAACAACCATCATTCTCAGAAATGTTAATTTTTTCTAGGATTTCTTTTTGCAGACAAATCTAAAAACAAGCGATTGAGCCGAGGCACTCGCTGAGCGAGCTCCAGACCCAGCAGATTCCAGTGGAAGCTGCATGGCAACTGGTGGAACTGCCGTTGGAAACAATGAAGCATTAACAAGGGGGGAATACACCTGTTGTAGTCGGCTACCAGCTCAGGCTTCACCTAGGGTGGCAGATTGCTCCTGATCTGATGGAGCGAGATACATTATAAACATAGGCTAGAAAAAGAATCAGGCTATTTCCCTCTTTATGGACATATATCGGCCCAAGCTGCTCAGGTCTCTCTCACACTCCTACCTCTCTGCCTTTTTTTTTTTTTTTTAAATAATGGAACCCTCTGAAATAAACCAACAGACGAGCAGATGAATCACACACACACCCTTGCAAATCTCAGGCTAGAATGTACACACACACACCCCATCCGCTCCCACATAGGTTTCAATGGCTATTTGCAATACTAGGGCCCGTTTTCTCCCACTGTGGGCCAACAAATAGGTGGCAATGTGATCCATTCACATACTTTTTACTGGCTTTATATATTTCACCCCTATGCCTGGAACATTTTTTTAGACCCTGGCTATGCCCTTTCCAGCTCTTCCTGCTGGGAAGAGGTAAGAGACTCCTCTTCAGCAGCAGATCATAACAGGAAAAGTAGACTACTAAGGTACTGGAGGAAGGGAGAGTGAACGGCTGAGGAGAGAGGTCGAATCAACTGATTGGGGGGAAGCGGCAAAATTGATCAGCCACGGGAAACGATAGGAAGAATGGATGGACCGGGGTGGAGGGAGAAGAGGTGTATTAACAGAAAATTGATGAAGCAAGGAGGAAACTGCAGAGAACATTGATGTCACATATTCACAAACATGTGGGATAAAATTGATGGACTCCACTGGATTAAATAGGAGGGCATCTACTTTGGAGTCTTACGCAAATGTTATGCAAGTTTTATTACAATTTTTAGTCCATTTGGCCAAAGTTGAGCCCACGTGGCCAAAACTGGATGAATTGGAAAATATTCTGTCCCTGACTGTCTGAACTACACTTTGCACCTCCCCACATTCTGGGGCAGCCCATGGGCCTGCCAGACCCCTGATCTCTTTTAGAGCAGCCAGCTGCAATAGCCCCCAGAGGCCTTTGCATTAGCTGAGAATAATCAGGAGTGCAAACAGTTCTCCAGCTGGCTCTACATCATCTAGAGAAGTTGAAATCCACTGCGTTTATGGCCCCTTTACACTCGGCAAGTAATAATGGAGAATCACCCATTCTATGAACCTTGCCTAGCCCCTACTAAATTTCAGATTCCATCTTTCTTCTACAAGTCAAGAAAGACGGAGGCAGTGAAGAGGATAGCTGTTCCCCCCCTTTCCAATGTTAGCTCCTTACCTGGCAAAGTGTCCGTAACTTTATTTTCTTTACCTGTGGTTTTATTTGTCAGCCCAAGCATGCAACATCAAACATAGGTTTTGGAAAAGCCGGTTTTCAAGGAGTAAACGATACTTTAGCTCAATATTTTTATCGCTGAAGAAATTAAACAATGGATGTGATTTCAGTGGCACATGCAGCAAGTGATGTGGGTTGAGGGATCAAATGGTGGCTGGTACAGACAAAATTACTTACATGCTCCAAGACCACTGAATCAGTAGGAACAGCAGCTACAGGCTGGAAAGAGCTGATTTGCACTTAAACATACATGAAACAGGAAACAGCGCAACACTGGCAAGGAATAAAAAGAAAAGTTGCATTTTTTAGATGTGGGATCTTCAAACAAACACATGGCAGAACCACATGTGTCAGGATTAGCCTGCACTTGCTGATTTTTTAAAAAAAATTACTACTTGCTTATTAGAGAAGTGCTCCTTCTCTAGAAGTGACGTTCACATGAAGTTATGACCCTGACTAAAGTACAGGGAGAGGTTAGATCCAGGCTTTTAGTTCTGTTCATTATACAGAAAGGCCCATTCCAAGGTTGGATCTGGATTCAAACCCAGATCCAAACACCCCAAAATCCTGGATCCAGATGCTCCAATATTATGATTTGGGCCCATCTCTAATATGTCTTGCCAGTGTGGAATCGGGTAACTATGAGCAGGATACATTACAAAAGACAGGAAAACTGAGCTTGAATGTGAGCTGTACAAGCCCTCCCAGAACTCTGGGTAAATTACTTGCAGGGCTAACCCGTGCTGAAAGCAACTTTAGTGTGCCAGTACCTGAGCTAGCTAGGATTCGTCGGGTCGTGCAGCAGCCACACCCAGTGATTCCAGGCTAGACATACCCATTGCCGTTAACCATCATGGCACATCTTGCAAGATGTGAGCTCAATCCTGCTCCCATTGAAGTC
Source organism: Emys orbicularis (assembly GCF_028017835.1). Taxonomy (NCBI): domain Eukaryota; kingdom Metazoa; phylum Chordata; order Testudines; family Emydidae; genus Emys; species Emys orbicularis. The sequence goes on along the minus strand of NC_088685.1, from coordinate 24,772,826 downwards.
CCACAGAAGTCTCTGATTTTTGTTCTATTGGAAGTCCCCACTCTTTTAGCAGAAAGCTTCTGTATAGCCAACAATGGTTTTCATTGCATCACAAAAGCAAACCTGAAGCATTCAACATTCTATAATAGATCACTTCTCTGTAAGATGGCATGCCAGTTAGAATCCCCTGTTCTATACATTACATAGTCTTAATGTGTGAGACCTAGTGGCTAGAGCACTAGACTAAGACTCCAGAGACCTCGGATTTATTCCCTGCTCTGCCACTGGTTTGCTGGGTGACCTTGGGCAAGTTGCTTCACCGCTCTGTGCCTCAGTTTCCCCATCTATAAATGTGGAGAAGGACAATTGCCTCTTTTGTAAAGCACTTTGAGATCTACTGATCAAAAGAGCTAGGTATTATTGGATGTCTCCTGCTAATGGCTATCCCCCAGCAACTGTAATAGTCTGCTACTTACAGTTAGCAGAATTCTTCCTTAGCTCAGGCTGTAGCAGTCTAGGTTTTTAGAGCTGAAGATCCTGCGTTGCTATCCCCACAGACAGGCATGCTGTTTGGATGCACATACATGCAGTTTGTTATGTTTAAACAGAGCTTCTAAAGAGGAATGAGAAGCTTTCTATTGCAGGACAGTTCTGGGATATGAGACTGAATGTGAATCCCTGTCTGTTCAAGAGTTCACAGCTAATTCAGTTTTACCTGTATTGACCGGATAAAGGACAAAGGAAGAAGTGCTAAGTAGTTTGTATTCTCATTCTTTCCATAGCTGAGCACATGTCCCATAGACATTCTGATAGAAACCCTCCCATTCCTCTATTTCAATTTAATTCTCTCATTCATCAGCGCACTGTGCTGATGTCTGTTTTACATTTGATAATTACTTACATGCCATCTTTGGATATAAATCTCTCTGGCTCTTGTTTTTGGTGCATCAGGGGAGACAGACTCTCCTCCCGCTGTTATGCCCCATGCGAACAGCATACTAGTCACTGGCTCACAGTAGGTGTCATGTGATCAGAGGCTGCCACCTAGTGCACCCAGATGTGTACTGGATCCATCACACATCTAGAGTGTTAACCGAACAGATCAGGATTTACTAACCATGGAAAATCTGATTTTTCTACCAAGTGTTTTCTCAGTGTGGCTGGGAAAGGAACACTCAGCCACCACCAGTATTTAGCCTAGAAGAAAACACTGTATGAGCAAAAGAATGGAAGGAAATGGGAGAAGTAATAAAACATCAGATACATCAATTAACCTCATAGACCCTATTTTGCTTTACAGAAGAGCTAAACTGCATGCATGCCATTCTCTGGCCGTGATAAATCAATCAGGGAGATTCTGCAACTGAATCAAGAAACTGAGCCTACTGGGTTTCTTGGGTCATCTGCCATAGCCCCAGTTGTCAGGTGCAGTATCTGGCAATCAATAACAGAACCTCTTAGGGCTCTTGTAAACTTCTGAGCTTCCCTTTCCATTATTCAGTAGGGGCTTGATTTTGCTCTGGGTCAGGAAGGAAACACTATTTCACACAGCATGCAGTAAGCCCTGGTGTATTAATTTAGATGGAATAAGTGGGCCAAACGTGTTAACAGAACCCAGTTATTGTCCAGCATTAAACAAGGTTTAGTATACAGAGAGCTTAGCCTGCTTAGCACCATGGCAAACACGCCATTAAAATTATTCTATTTATTAAAAATACAGAAAAGAACAAGGAAAAAAATCAGTGAAAACATTTGAAATGTAAAGTATTAAGTAAGGCTTTCATTTTAACAACAATGTTACTGGCTCTCTTTCCCTTTAGCTGGAGTGAGTTTTTAGAAGAAAAAACCCACCACCTTGTTTGACCATTTAAGAGACTGTATCAAAGATGGTAATAACTGTCCTTTTGGGGCAAAGAAAAGCAGCTAGTTGAGATAGGCTGGAGTTGCGGTTGTTGCTGCTGCTGTTAAAGTCAGATCCCATTTTATCTCACGTGATGTTTGGGATTCAGCTGGAGCTAGTCGAGGTGGTGATGTTATCCGAGTCCCACCTTTTGACCCATCTGGTCAGGACATCCCTCCAGATTAGGACAAAGAAGGTCTTGGGTTCCAGGAGACATGAGGGTGGCAGCCTTGATGGGGAAGCTCACTCCAGTAGCCTCTGTCTGTTCTTCCATCTTTTCCTCCCAAAGGGAGTGATGGATAGAATAGCCCTTCCCTTTATTATTTGTCCACCAATTAGGCTTAATATTCAAACACACCAATTTGGGTTCATTAATTTCTAGTTCCACCTCTGTTTTTATTAAGCATGATTTCAACACAGTCCATGAGTAGGGCCCTACCAAATTCATGGCCATGGAAAAAGCATCACAGTCTGTGAAATCTGGTCTCCCCTGTGAAATCTGATATTGTGTTTGCTTTTACCCTCTAAATACAGATTTCAAGGGGAGACCAGCGTTTCTCAAATTGGGGGTCCTGACCCAAAAGGAAGTTGCAGGTGGGTTGCAAGGTTATTTTATGGGGGTCATGGTATTACCACCCTTACTTCTGCGCTGCCTTCAGAGCTGGGTGACTGGAGAGTGGTAGCTGTTGGCCAGGTGCCCAGCTCTGAGGCAGCGCCCCCACAGCAGCAGCACAGTACTAAGGGTGGCAATACCATGCCATTCTTATTTCTGCACTGCTGCTGGCAACAGCTCTGCCTTCAAAGCTGGGCTCCCGGCCACCAGCCACTGCTCTCCAGCTCTGAAGGCAGCGCCACCGCCAGCAACGTCAAAAAAAGGGTAGCAGTACCACAACTCCCCCCTACAATAACCTTGCAACCACCACAACTCCTTTTCGGGTCAGGACCCCTACAATCACAACACCGTGAAATTTCAGATTTAAACAGCTGAAATTATGACATTTACAATTTTTTTAATCCCATGGCTGTGAAATTGACCACAATGAATTTGGTAGGGCCCTGTATCCATGAGTTATATCAGCAAGACTTTTTGTTTACAGTAATCCAGCTGGTCTCCCTTTCATACCTTTTCCCCATCAGCATTTGTTATTATAGGTTATTGTGTCATTTTATGACCTTTCACATACTTTTTACAATTGAGCTCACAATTAGAGTAAATGTGTAGGTCCATTTATCACAACAGTTCATTGAGTTCTCTGCTCAAAGGCAGTCAATAAGTCAGACACAGTTGCTTGATTGAATAAAGGGCAGGATAATTACATGACCTATATCTATGCTCGAAGTACTGGCAGCTACCATAAATAAAATGGGACTTCATGCTCCTGGGTATGAACCAGCAGTCAAGGGTACACTCTGGTTAACTGAGTTTATCCACTTCTAAACTAAACTCCAAATTTGGTCAGTTTGCCCACTTCTCTTTTTCTTAAAAAAACCATTTCACCACTGGTTAACCCTTGTTCCTCATATACAGCACTGTGCAGCTGACTAGATGCAATATATCAGGGATGCTCTTTGCCTTCCTCTGAAGCCTGAGGTATGGCCTGCTGCTGCAGATGTGACACTGGACTGGACAGATCAAGGATCTATTCTGATTTGACAAATCCGGTTTATAAAACCAGAGAGCTGTCTCCCTTTGCCAGACCAGAACCTAATTCCTCAAACTAGCTACAGGTGCCTTAGCTCTTCCACATTCCATCCATCTGCTGTCTTACTGGGCTGTATACATCCCATTTAAATGGATCATCATTGCAGGACAAAAGGCTGCTATTTCACTTCTCTGCATTCCTCAAACACCAGAATTCTTTGTAGCCTCAGTCCCTGCCCCTCAGCACTGGGCTGTAGAGACATCTTTCACTCCATATCAATGATCAGAACCTCCTAGCACCAGTTCTTAGTTAGCTCCCTGATTCTTTTCAAGTCTCATCTCAGCACTCATCTCTTCTTCCCTGCCATATAGCTCCTAACTCTTCATCTAGAGAAGAACATATTTTATACCTTTTGCCTCCCAGTTTTCATATGGTCAACCATTTTTCCCAAAACTTGTGCCTTGTACCCCACCCTTACTCTGTGCTTTTACATATCTGAATCATAGAATCACAGAAGATTAGAGCTGGAAGAGACCTCGGGAGGTCATCTAGTCCATCTGAAGGTCCATCTAGATCATCTGAAGCTAGATATATTCCAACTAAAAATCAGGGGCACTTTTTAAAAAAAAAAACATTGAGTTAATTAACCATTGGATCAATTTACTTTACTAAAAGATGTGGTAAATTCACCGTCATTTGAAGTCTTTACATCAAGACTGAAGGTCTAAAAATGTACTCCAACTGAACCATAAGGGTGGATACAGGAATTACTGGGTGAAATTTTATGTCCTGTGTTATGCAGGAGCTCAGACTGGCCTTACAATCTGTGATTCTACAGATGCTAATAGTACAGTATATTGCAATCTATAAGTGTATGTATCAATCTGTCCTTCTCCAGGGGACTGCACATTGAGCCGGTGGGAAGGCTTGTGTGTTTCGATGACCCGAGAGGTATCCTAGCAGGATTTTAACTCCTGGTAGGGCAACCCATGGTGGACATATCAAAGTGCAGGGACCAATCTAAGAGCAGCCCACTGGTTCTCCAGGTTGGGGGTGGAGCAATAGGCCAACACCCTATCATCATCAGAAAGTTATAGAAACACAACAAGGTAGATATTCCAGCAAACAGCACAATAGACTGTGGATAGTGGTGCCTTGCTAGTGCCCTAAGTGATGGCCAACTGAAATAGAAGGATTCAGATTCAGACATATGTATTGATTAGTCACCTGTGATATTCTTAAGACACCAGCACTAGACCAAAATAATTGGTTTGTATTAGACAAGTTTCATACCCATAAACTCTCTTCCCAGTATGAACTAGCAAAAGGCCAGTGCACAAGGAAAAATCCCTATGAAAGCTTATTTTTGCAAGAATAATGCAGTGACACATTTTCAGCAATATACACTGTATTGTCAAGCTACAGTTAGACAAGCCAAATATTTTTGTGTAATTTCTGCAATAAAAATATGAAAGCAGCAAAATTTAGACAGACTGGCTTTTGTTAAAGCTGCACTCCAAGAAAAATAGAAGTTTACGTGAATTACCAACAAAATTATTTTGGGGAAGAAAGTTGCTTGGTATCATAGGCAAATTCATTAAGCCAAAGTTTACATGAAAAATAGTCCTGTAGCGGCGGCCCTATAGATTTGTACCATCTGTATGTACCATCTGATGCTGATCACTGGACCTGTCTCAAGCACTCTGACAGAGTAGCCTACAATTTCTGGGGTACTTGTGTATTTTCCAACAGTTGTTATGATGATTTATGACTTACATTTATTCTATACACTGTGGCACACTTACAACTAATTTGAGCTATATACTTGCAAGAGTCATTTCACCCGCCCAGATCATGGCTGAAATGCAACTACTTCTAGGGCAAAATATGGCAACGGTTACCGTGTGCTGTTCAAACAGAATACAAGTGTTTAGCACAAGAAATGAAAACCATCATCTCTCCAGGTATTCCTATGGCCCCAGCAAGGTAGAATCCAGGCACCTCACAACACCCCTCTGCAGCAAACCTGAAAGACCTGGGTGGGACAAGCTCTCAGGGTCAGGTTCTGAAGCAGCCCCACCATGTGGAGTGCCCTGGGCAGGGGACTCCAGGGTTTCCACACTCCTGAGTCAGCTGGCTCCCCAGGCTGCATGGCTCCCACACACTGGTGAGCCGGCTGCCCCGACAGTCAGCCTGCCTGACACGCCAGCTGGCCGGGGAGCCCTGGGGACCATTGCCCCAGAGCTGCAGACCCTGGAAGCCTTGGCAGCTGTTGAGTGAACCTGACACGATTCTTGTCATTTTCACTGCTGCCCACCACTGAAGAGCAGTGGTGAAATGTTTCACAGCTTCTATTAAGTGGTGGGCAGCAGTGAAACTGATAAGAATCATGTGTAACCCCGCACACACACTTTCCTCCCTGGGTTACTTGGGAGCAGGCAACACTCACCTGTGTGCCTGGGCGCCTGATGTTGTTGATATGAAAGAAATTCCTGAGTATCCCAGTGGTGATGTTGGATAGGTGGGAATCCTCTATCCACCCCTCTGCTGCAGTCCCTTTATTCCTAAAGGAATTTAAAATTGGCAGTGCCTTCACCTGCCTGGTCCCTGTATGCACTCAGTGGTGTACCTTGGGAACCTCCAGGAATAAACCTATTCTAAAAAGAATCATAATCATCTGTGGCATGGGTCTAATTCAAAAATACAAATTATGAATAATATACATCCAATATACTTACATTAGAGTTCACATATTTTACTTAAAAACTTAAAGAAACAGGGTATAACAGACTAAGATTAAATGTCACTACTAATTTAAATCCACAGGTGTCAGTTGAATGAAAAATCAATTAACAAATATAGTATACAGTAATAAATGAAACTTATCTAACTGGCATTTACACTGCCACCATTTACCCCACCCCAGAGTGTACACTCCTCTGGATTTCTGAGTCCCAGACACTTGCTTGCGTGGGCGTGCTTGAATGTCTGAAACTGGAGACAGCGCTCTGTTGGTTCTGTGCATCAATCCAGCCAAGGCAACAAGCTGCACAACCCCTCTGATGATTGGAGTTGGCCCCACCAAATGTCAGCAGTTCTGGGTCCTGGTTCGATGGGAAGATCACTCTGCCTCTCCTCAGACTCAGACTCTGCTGTGCCCCTTCCCTTGCAAGTACTTTCCCAAACCAGAGTGGGGGTTGTCACAGTTCCTTCACTGCAGCCCACCTCAGTCAGCTCTAGGCACAGCAACAGTCTCTGCCCTGGCTCCAGTGAAGCCACTAACCACCTCCCTAGGCTACCCATTCCAGTGCTTCACCACCCTCCTAGTGAAATAGTTTTTCCTAATATCCAACCTAGACCTCCCCCCACTGCAACTTGAGACCATTGCTCTTTGTTCTGTCATCTGCCACCGCTGAGAACAGCCTAGCTCCATCCTCTTTGGAACCCCCCTTCGAGTAGTTGAAGGCTGCTATCATATCCCCCCCCCCCCACGCTTCTCTTCTGCAGACTAAATAAGCCCAGTTCCCTCAGCTTCTCCTCATAAGTCATGTGCTGCAGCCCCCAAATAATTTTCGTTGCCCTCCGCTGGACTCTCTCCAATTTGTCCACATCCTTTCTGTAGTGGGGGGGAGGGTCCCCAAAGCTGGATGCAGTATGCCAGATGTGGCCTCACCAATGCTGAATAGATGGGAATAATCACTTCCCTCGATCTGCTGGCAATGCTCCTACTAATGCAGCCCAATATGTCGTTAGCCTTCTTGGCAACAAGGACACACTGTTGAGTCATATCCAGCTTCTCATCCACTGTAATCCCCAGGTCCTTTTCTGCAGAACTGCTACTTAGCCAGATGGTCTCCAGCCTGTAACAGTTTATGGGATTCTTCCATCCTAAGTGCAGTACTCTGCACTTGACCTTGTTGAACTTCATCAGATTTCTTTTGGCCCAATCCTCCAATTTGTCTAGGTCACTCTGGACCCAAACCCTACCCTCCAGCCTATCTATCTCTCCCCCCAGCTTAGTGTCATCCACGAACTTGCTGAGGGTGCAATCCATCCCATCATCCAGATCATTAATGCAGCATTCAGTCAGGTCCATAGGCATTAAAATTGGTGGTGATCTCTCTGGACTGCTTGGTAACAGTGACCATAATATAATTCAACTTAATAACCTGTGGCAGAAAAACACCACAGTGGCCCAACACTGTAGCATTTAATTTCAGAAAGGGGAACTACACAAAAAATGAGGGGGTTAGTTAAACAGGAATTAAAGGGTACAGTGCCAAAAGTGAAATCTCTGCAAGCTGCGTGGAAACTTTTTAAAGACACCATAATAGAGGCTCAACTTAACTGTATACCCCAAATTAAAAAGCATAGTAAGAGAACCAAAAAAGAGCCACCATGGCTAAACAAAATAAAAGAAGCAGTGAGAGGCAAAAAAGCATCCTTTAAAAAGTGGAAGTTAAATCTTAGTGAGGAAAATAGAAAGGAGCATAAACACTGGCAAATGAAGTGTAAAAATACAATTAGAAAGGCCAAAAAAGAATTTGAGGAACAGTTGGCCAAAGACTCAAAAAGTAATAGCAAAATTTTTTTAAAGTACATCAGAAGCAGGAAGCCTGCTAAGCAACCAGTGGGGCCACTGGACAATCGAGGTGCTAAAGGTGCACTCAAAGATGATAAGGCCATTGTGGAGAAACTAAATGAATTCTTTGCATCGGTCTGAGGATGTGAGGGAGATTCTCAAACCTGAGCCATTCTTTTTAGGTGGCAGATCTGAGGAACTGTCCCAGATTGAGGTATCATTAGAAGAGGTTTTGGAACAAATTGATAAATTAAACAGCAATAAGTCACCAGGACCAGATGGTATTCCCCCAAGAGTTCTGAAGGAACTCAAATGTGAAATTGCAGAACTACTAACTGTAGTCTGTAACCTATCATTTAAATCAGCTTCTGTACCAGATGACTGGAGGATAGTTAATGTGACGCCAATTTTTAAAAAGGGCTCCAGAGATGATCACGGCAATTACAGGCCTGTAAGCCTGACTTCAAACTATAATAAAGAACAATATTGTCAGACATATAGATGAACATAATTTGTTGAGGAAGAGTCAACATGGTTTTAGTAAAGGGAAATCACACCTCACCAATCTACTAGAATTCTTTGAAGGTGTCAACAAGCATTTGGACCAAGGGGATCCAGTGGATATAGTGTACTTAGATTTTCAGAAAGCCTTTCACAAGGTCCCACACCAAAGGCTCTTACGCAAAGTAAGCTGCCACAGGATAAGAGGGAAGGTGCTATCATGGATTGGTAACTGGTTAAAAGATATGAAACAAAGGGTAGGTATAAATAGTCAGTTTTCAGAATGAAGAGAGGTAAATAGTGATGTCCCCCAGGGGTCTGTTCTGGGACCAGTCCTATTCAACATATTCATAAATGATCTGGAAGAAGGGGTAAACAGTGAGGTGGCAAAATTTGCAGATGATACAAAATTACTAAAGATAGTTAAGACCCAGGCAGACTGCAAAGAGCTACAAAAGGATCTCTCAAAACTGGATGACTGGGCAACAAAATGGCAGATGAAATTTAATGTTGATAAATGCAAAGTAATGCACATTGGAAAGCATAATCCCAACTATACATATAAAATGATGAGGTCTAAATTAGCTGTTACTACTCAAGAAAGATCTTGGAGCCATTGTGGATAGTTCTCAGAAAACATTCACTCAATGTGCAGCGGCAGTCAAAAAAGCAAACAGAATGCTGGGAATAATTAAGAAAGGGATAGATAATAGGACAGAAAATATCATGTTGCCTCTAAATAAATCCATGGTATGCCCACATCTTGAATACTGTGTGCAAATGTGGTCACCCCATCTCGAAAAAGATATATTGGAATTTGAAAAGGTTCAGAAAAGGGCAACAAAAATTATTAGGGGTATGGAACGGCTTCCGTATGAGGAGAGATTAATAAGACTGGGACTTTTCAGCCTGGAAAAGAGACGGCTAAGGGGAGATATGATTGAGGTCTATAAAATCATGACTGGTATAGAGAAAGTAGATAAGGAAGTGTTTACTACTTCTCATAACACAAGAACTAGGGGTCACCAAATAAAATTAACAGGCAGCAGGTTTAAAACAAATACAAGGAAGTATTTTCTTCACACAATGCACAGTCAACCTGTGGAACTCCTTGCCAGAGGATGTTGTAAAGGCCAAAAAAAGAACTAGATAAATTCATGGAGGATAGGTCCATCAATAGCTATTAGCCAGGATGGGTAGGAATGGTGTCCCTAGCCTCTGTTTGCCAGAAGCTGGGAATGAACAACAGGGTATTAGATCACTTGATGATTACCTGTTCTGTTCATTCCCTCTGGGGCACCTGGCACTGGCCACTGTCAGAAGACAGGATACTGGGCTAGATGGACCCTTGATCTGACCCAGCAGGGCCATTCTTATGTTCTCATTCTCAGACTTTGACTATGCAGATGGCATTCTTCTAATACAGAGCCCTGACAGGTTTCGCTAGGCACTCCAGCAAATAGAAGAGGAGTTTGTGACGTTACACTCCATATTCTTTATGGAAATATGCTTATGATTTGGATATGACATAACCAAGACGGGTCATGTGAGATATCATTGAAAAGGTTATGATTTACTGACTATGATTATCCAATTTGTATGCCTATATCATTTCTGTATCTAAAGTTAGGGATATGGACTATGTAACTATTACAACTGGGTGTGTATTTGGGAGACACTCACCAGACAACAGGCCATCAGATTTGATGGGCCATTAGGAACAAACAACAAGACTGTGAAGATACTAATCTCTCTCCTTCCTGGGAGGGTTCCTGGGATGTAGCTAACACTACTAGGTCAGGTGGTCTTGTCACCTAATACTAAACATTATCTTGGACTTCTGTAACTTTCCACTAAAAGGAGGGGGGGGTCAAGTTTGGGAAACAAAAGATTCCCACCTTATGTAAATCTTATTGAAGGGTGGGGAGGAGGGAAAACGGGACTCTCCTCCATTGCCTACCTAAGAAGAAAGACGGCTGACAGTACCTGAAGGGACAAAGAAACCAACCTGAAGGGAAAGGCAGGGGTCCAGTCTGTAAGAAAATAACTGGAACTCTGAGCTACAGAAACCCTGCATCCTGCCTAAATTCAACATTTAGGGTGAGAAATTATATTTTGTAACCTGTTTCTTTAGTGAATCAAGCTAAGTTGGCGTGTTTTGTTTTATTTGCTTAGTAATCTGCTTTGTTCTGTTTGCTATCTCTTTAACTACTTAAAATCTGCCTTTTTAGTCATACAATTTGTTTTGTTTATTATTACCCAGTTTATGCAATTTCTAACTGGGGGGCAAGAAGCTGTGCATATCTCTCTTCATATTGAGGAAAAGGGCAAAATTTTATGAGCTTGTGCTGTGCAGATTTTTCTATACAGTGCAAGACAACATACTTTTGGGTCTGCACTCCAAGGGAGGTGGGCACCTGAGTGCTGTGGCAAGACCCTTAAGCAGAGTCTTCCCAGAGCTGATCTCAGTGTCTGTGTCTTTTTGCAGCAGTGTATGGCCTTGCCTGTGTGTGTGCTAGAGGAGGCTTAAAAGCCTGGCTCAGCAAGACAGGGTAAAAGAGAGCCCAGGCTGGCAGAACAGGCAGGCTCAGTGGTATCCCAGTACATGAGGTGGCACCATAAAGGGAGCAACCCGTCACAGAGTTGTGTTTTGTGATCAAAGACAAAACTGCAAAACCTAGGAGCAGGTCAACCTGCAACTCCAATCTCCAAATAATGAAACTGTCGAAGCGGTCTCCTGCTTTTGTTCTGTACTCACTAGTTCCTCCAAATTTTCATACAGAGGTTGTTCACCGGATTGGCATCACAGCATCTGACATGGGTCATTTACAACTAATATGGAATCAACATCATCTCACCACAACAACCAAGTTCAGTATCTATTTGACCGGTATCCTCACCTCACTGCTGTACAATTGAGAAACATGGACAATATGCCGCTCAGACTGGGCAAAGCTGGCGGCTTTCCACACAAAATGCCAGCGTCACATATTGGGCATAAAGTGGAATGAATTTGTAACGCAAACGTTTACAGTTGCTCCAGTCTACTAATTAATGGGGCCATTGTCTGCAGCCGGTGTCTTACACTTTTTGGACATGTAGCCAGAATGTCACAAGACATTCCAGTGAACGCCATTCTCTGGGTGGCCTGTAACATCCGGGATAAAATTCCACCAACTGAGAGGTGGAGACAGCCCAGAGGCAGACCCCCCAGTTACATGGGTGCATCAAGTCTGGTCAAAGGTTGGACTTTCAGCCCATCAAGCCCTTGTGGCCGCAAAGGAATAGACCAAATGGTCACCAATCGCTACAGCCAACCGTTCAGCTAAACATGGAAGAAGACCTTACCACCTGTCCGTATATTTATATTAAGTGGAACCAACTTTGTGACAAAGGAGACGATTCCACAGATAAGTGTGACTAACTACGGTAATCCAATATCCTAACAAGGATACATTTAAGGAGCACCATTATATCAAAATGAATGTTTCATCTCTGCTGTAGTTTATGGTGGGGGAAGGAATCAAGCTTGGAGTAACAGATATGCTTAAATGAACAAAACAAAACAAAACCCCTCAAGGTTTACTATAACCCCCAGGTCCTTGGCAGAATCAGCTGCCAAAAATCTGTTCTATCAACATAGAAAGCCAAGGAAGCTTACTCCTACCTGTCACTGTCTTTGCCTTAATCCAGCCAAAATATAACTACTCTTGATTGGTAAAGCTGCACACAAACCACTGGAGACAGACTATCAAACAAACCTTTAGACAGCACGGAGACTGCCATGGCAGGATCTGATACAAAAGACAGATGCATACATTGTATCTGTAACAATTCATGCAACCTAATTTTATTTCGCATGTGCATAGTTGCCTAGCCAAGCGATGGCATCTTCAGTGGCGTGATGCAGTTCTTCTAGGCCACCGCCGAACCTAGTTAGCAGGCATTCATCGACAACGTGCGTCATCGTCTGTGTTGAGCCGCAGCTGCGCAAAGGGCCGTCACGAAGGCCTCAGCAATGCCGGTTGGCTGCACAGAGACCTTGCCTGATCCCAAACCTGTTCAACAGGGACCACTGGCGACGGGGCAGGTCAAAACCAGGCAGGCAAATTGTGGGGTCAGCGACAAGGGACTGGTTGGGGATTATAACAGATATCCATTCCTCTCGCCAGAGTGTTTCCACCCTAACATCCTGGCGTGGTAGATGAAACCATAATAGGTGATGTGATAACAAACGTGCAGCTGGTGGTTTAAAAAGGTCATGGTGCAGCAGCAGGCTTGAGTTGTCATGTACTTTCTCCAGTAACTTGCCAGTGGCAACCTCTCGTCTGATATGAGGAGGTGCGATACTGCACCTCCAAAAATATTTCAGTTTTGGGGCATGCAGGTTTTTGGGGTGGCAGCATCTGAAGTGTGGTGGGGAAGGGGGAATAGCATACCCAGAACTGCCCCATCTCCACTCCCAGAACCTAGACACCAGTAGGTAGGAAAACCTCTCCACACACAAGAACAAGGCACCCAACATCTGCATGTGGACGGAGGGAAAAGGGAACTACTCCCTAGGGCAGGGCCATCATCTGGCAGCCAGACACTGCACCATTAGCCCCTGGCCATTAGAAATCATCTCTTTATCTGTATTTCGCTTGGAAGGTCATGAAGATAGGATGAACATAAGCCCCATGAGTTCAGTTCCACAGCCACTTTTCAGAGTAAATCTTCATTTTCAAGCTACACTATGACCAGCTTTAATGTAAGCAGCACTTACTTTTCTGCTGGTTCACTTTTCGCAAGAGCATAAACAACAGCAAGTTGCCCATTTTAGCATGTGACAGCTGGTTATACCTAGACAGGTCCTGCCCTCTGTACAGAGTGCCTGTCATTGCTTAGAGGGAAAGGCTGAAGTTACAGAAACCCTCCCACGTCCATCTCCTCTTCTGTATCCCCATCCACACTGGGTTAAGTTTTGTGCAGTTCAGCTCCTAGAGGCACTATTCCCATGCACCTCCCCATCCCCCACACAGGCCACCTCTGCCTGCCTTTCGGGCAGAGCTCCTTGAGAGTTAAAGGGTTTGTAAAAATAGTTCTCTCTGTCTGCCCCACTTCTGATTCATGGTCCACTTAGGTAATGTCTCTTTCAGTTACATGGAACAACTGGGGCCCCCATTGACCCCAGGGACATTACATCTTCATAAATAAGGGGAGTTATATACAGAAATAAATCAAGACAACATTTAAAACATGTTACAGGGAAACAGTAAAATGCAAGGAGACAAAAAAGCATAATCAAAATTCAAGGATTCAGGCCAAATTCTTCATAAAAATAGCTCTTCCAAAGACAGTCTCAAACACACACTGGATTTCTCTACAGCATCTTGGCTGACTGATTTTACACAGGCTGGGGAGTAACAGTTTCCTTCCCTAGCCACTGACTGACAAACACGGCTAAGACTAAGCAGATATAGCTCAACCCACTTTGATCGATTGGGCTATTCTTCAGGGAAGCCATGCATTTCCGCAAATGCTACTGTACATCAAAGTTTCATGGTCAAGAAGTCAGTCAGGTTTTTTTTTTTTTTTTTTAAACAAGCACATTGCTCCATAGTCAGTTCAGCACCTGCCGGTGTAACATACACACACACACAAGCAATTACAAACCAGACATCTGCTCAGGATGTTGCTCAGTGGACTGATATCTTCCCTTTGAGATGTATCCGCAAGTCTTTTTAAAGCTTCCACATGCTAGTGCTGTTCCATCTGCAAATCTGGGACTAGCCAATGGTTTGTCTGTACAGGTCCCTTATGCGGACATGGATTTGGGGGGATTAGATTAGATTCCACACTCGGGGCAGGTGGGCTCATCAGCCTTGGTAGCCAGCTCAGCGAGGAGAAGGAAAACTCCAATTTCAAACCAAAGGTGTTGGGTTTGTACAGCTGGCCTGTAAAGCTTGTCCTACAGCTAAGTTCATGTGAACTGATGTCAATGTCAAGTGTATCCCAGCAGGCTAGGATGTTCCCTGCAAGTGACATACAACAGCCCTTCCTGACGGTTATAACTGGGCAAGGGCCGCTAAAGTTAAAGAGCATAATGCAGGTTGCTCCAACTGAAGACAAAAAGTTGAGGGAGGCTAGGTTACATTGATGTGGACATATATGGAAGATGACCAGAATGAAGACCATGGACTCGGTACATGGACCAGATATCAGTGAACCTCAGAGAGACCAATCTGCATAACAGCCTGAGTATGATCATGAGTTTTGGAAGAAGGCTATTAATGTCGCCAACACTGAATAGGGAAGCGGCAAGCAAGATAATGATGACGACTGTAGATTCTGCACTGAATCAACTATTCTAGCGGGAAAATTCATCTCCTAGGCAGGAGGGTCAAAATAGATTTTATGTTTTAGGATTAGGGCTAAGTGGGACATAAGTCCTGCAATGGTCCTTTGCACAGGAGTGAGTTTTACCCATAGAGATTGGAAATCCAAACTGGTCAGTAAACAACGAATGAGCGGTATAGACCGTGTCAAAGTACCCAAGGTGGCCATAGTTTCAGGGATCCAAACTAATGTTTTTGCATAAACCAAGCCCTCATAAGTAACAGGGTCTCATCTAAATTACACCAGTCAGAGAAACATGCCACAGAACTGATGCCAAACCACAGCATTTAGTATTCATTATGAATCTCAAATATAGGCTGACCTAACTCCCATTAAAATCAATGGTAGCTTCTAGGGATTGGCCCAAGATGCAATGAAAAAAATTAAAACATACAACAGTTGCCAACATCTGGTAGAGATCCAAGTCAAACCCCACCTCTATTGTCCCTGTTATGTTCACGGCATGCACACAGAGAAGTTAAAGTATTTTATGTTTTTATCTTTCCAGAGTGTTGGAATATAATGCTACTTCTCAGAAGTCAGAACCTGAACCATCCAAGAACCCAAAATGAGAGAGAGACACAAAACAGCTGCTTCCTAAAACAGAGGCACTACTCACCCTAGGGCTTTCTGCAGACTGACTACTGAGGACAGTTCACATGCTTCCCTGCAAAGCCTCCTGCCCTCCAAGCAGGACCAGGAAACCTCTTCGAATTTCAAAGTTACAGCTTGTAACAGTACAACACAACACTATCCTCACCCACTTATTTGTGTCCATTCCCCCGTGAAGAAAAATCCATTTTGAATAAGTGTGACCTGTACATTATCCTAAAAATCAACATGCTTGACCTGTGGTGACCATGAAGAGATGGACATTCTAGAGCCAATGACTCTCTGCACTGAGGACCCTTCCACTCAGCCCAGTAGCTCAGCCTTGTGCAGGTATTTTATTTTAAAACTGAGGTAGTGACATACAAAATGAGTATGGCCTTCAAGCTCTTGGCAAATTGCTGGTACGGCCCCTGCTATAGAAAGACATGAGCACCCAGGCTGCTCTTTCATGTTGGTTGCCCATGCTATATTTTTAGCCTGTGTGGATGTTTAATGACCCGTGAGACAGCCTGATCTCTAAGCCATTGCCATTAAGCTGTGGTGGCTGTGGTTTGTGGCTTCGCTGCACTGACGCTAACAGGAGGGATGGCTGACACTCTTGCTCGATGGATGTAGGCTTCTTCCAAACCTCAGACTTTGAAACAAGACATTGGCAAGCCCATTTAGAAAAATGATTTCATGCGTGTACAAATTAAGCCAAAGAACACAATACTTGTCCCTTTTGTGTTTATTTTAAAATAAATTATTCCATGTTCCCTTTTCTTTCAAAACATTAAACACGACGCTGTGCATGATTGTGCTCAGAAGACTACAGACATCTGTACTGACGAAAAGTCAGAGGCATAATACTGACACATTATGCACCATGGCACATACTCAAGAATGAATTCCTCTGTCTCTTCAATACTAAATACTATGAAGCTTAATGCTGCTCCCTGAGAAACAAAGATCATCAATTGCTAGCTGATTTATAGCATTGTTGAGTTTCTCTTAATGTACACAGTTTTCCTACAGTTCTGTTGTATTTCCGCTCTATTCACTGTATGGTTATTTACAATAACATGTCAGCTCTGAGTAGAAAGGGGTATGTCACTCAAGTAGCTTCTTCTAGGAAGCATGACGTGATTTAAAAATGTGCTTATACAACATGGATGATGTGCACAGTAGTTATTAATGTTCACAAGAAAATGTTAAACTTCAGCTCCGTTGCCGTCACGCTGTTATTGGTTCTGAATGCTGAAGAGGCTGTTTTCATCCTCAGATTAAGATCTAGATATTAGCAACACTCCTGCCGAGGTACAGGTAGTTCTCAGAATATCCTTTCCAGTTATAAGAAGAACATACATGGGCATTGGAAAAAAAATGTATTTTATCTGACCTGAACTTGCACACAGACTGTGGAAGGAATTTTAAACAGGCTTTATTTTTTTGTCATATGGACCGCATTTCTCACAATCAAAAGGGGATAAAAAAAAAAAAAAGACAATAAACCATCCAGAAAAACAAAGCAGCCCAGCCAGTTTCACAGCCATTTGACCATGAGACAGTTCCACTTTTGGAAAAACTTATTCCAGAGCTTGTCAGCCATGCCCCAAAGCTGCCAAGTATGCCCTTATGGGACTAGGGCTGTTGGTTCTACCAAAAGAGAAAATGAATGGAAAAAAAGAAAAAGGTAAAGAATACCAGGAAATGGAGCAGCAAGGAGTATCATTAGGCCAATCCTGAAGTTATTGCAAGTGCCAATTTCTGATGAAATGACTGTGATCTTTATAAAGTCCAAGCTGTGTAAGGAATTGCTTAGTACACATGCCTGGGTGGAAATTTACCAGCCCAATGGGTAACATGCAAGCTCAATTTTAATAAAACATTGCTGTTTAAATATGAACACCAAAGTTGCCAGACAGTCGCAGACATACAGCATTGGAAACAGAATGCGTGACCTTCAGCTTCAAATAAAATGATCTCTACTTGGCAAGTTACCATGAAGGAGCAATTCTAAGAGCTCAGCCAATACAGGGATTTGCTAAGCACCTGAACAAGTCTGATATACATTCCATCTCTAATAGAGGTCAGCGACACAAATAGGCAACCAAGCAAATCACATGATCTCCCTAGTTAAAGCAGAGTTGCACGTGGTTCAAGGACAGAGTGTCAGGAGTTCACAGAAATTTAGTCCAACAGTTAGTCCATGACCCATGGCTGTAGATGTGACCAGGGGTGGATTAATGCAGGGACTTTAGGGGCTGCAGCCCAGGGCCTCAGGCTAAGGGGGGGCTTGCAGACTGGATGCAGCCCGCTTCTTCTTTTCATCCAGCCCACGTCAAGTCTCCGCGCTCGCTGATGTGCCCCTGCGGCCCCAAGGCGAGAGGCGTTCAGCGAACCTCTGTGTACACCATGCAGAGCGGCCTGGCCCCTCTGCCTAGGGACCGGACATGCCGGCCATCTCGGGGAGCAGAGCAGCATGGAGCCAGGGCCGGCAGGGATCCTGCCTTAGCCCTGCTGAGCGCCGACCAGGAGCCGCCTGAGGTAAGCGCCTCCCAGCAGGAGTCTGCACGCCACACCTCTCCTGCACCCTAATCCCCTATCCCAGCCAGGAGCTCCCGCCTGCACCCAAACTCCCACCCAGAGCCCACACCCCAAACCTCCTGCTGCACTCCAACCCCCTGCACGTGGAACTGGAAGCATTTCTGAGAATGCCACCATAGAGGTCCTGGATTTCAGTCTCTTTCCTAGCAGCCTAAATTTGGCCTCCAGGACATCTCTCCTACCCTTCCCTATGTCATTGGTACCTACATGTACTACGACCACTGGCTCCTCCCCAGCACTACACAAGTCTATCTAGATGCCTTGAGAGATCCGCAACCTTTGCACCAGGCAGGCAAGTCACCATATGGTTCTCCGGGTCATCACAAACCCAGCTATCTACGTTTCTAATGATCGAATCTCCCATTACTAACACTGGCCTTTTCCTAATGACTGGAGTTCTCTCCCCCAGAGAGGTAACCTCAGTGCGAGAGGATACCCCATCATCATCTGGAAGGAGGGTCTCAACTATGGGAAGGTTTCCCTCTGCTCCCGTTGACTGCTCTCCTTCCCTGAGCCTTTCATCCTCCTTAACAGCGCAGGGGCTGTCTGACTGGAGGGGGACAAAACTACAGTGTCCCAGAAAGCCTCATCAACATACCTCTCTGCCTCCCTTAGCTCCTCCAATTCCGCCACCCTGGCCTCCACAGCCCATACGCGGTTTCTGAGGGCCAGGACTCCTTGCACCAAATGCACACATATGCCACCCGCCCACAGCACAGGTAATCATATATGCTACACTGAGCACAATAAACAGGATAGCCCCCACTCTGCTGCAGGCTTCTG
Source organism: Emys orbicularis (assembly GCF_028017835.1). NCBI lineage: Eukaryota > Metazoa > Chordata > Testudines > Emydidae > Emys > Emys orbicularis. The sequence goes on along the minus strand of NC_088685.1, from coordinate 24,753,862 downwards.
CCTGCATTCTCTCCTACAGCTACCTAGATTAATGATAGGGGTTTTGTTTAAATCAAGAAGTTTTGATTATAGTTTAGTTTAAAGGTTTTAAAGAATGGCAAGTGTCCCTTGCGGTCTTCCCACTTGCCTTCCAAACTCCCTCTCGAAACTCCCTGTTCGCGGCCCCTGTTAGCAAAGCTCCCTGGTTAACAGTAGGTTTAGCCATTTTACAAACAGAGTATTTTTGTTAAACAGTAAAAATCCATAACAGGCAAAAGAAAACCACACAATCTATGAGTTACACTGACAAAAAGGAGATAAAGTAAAACATACTAGAAAGTCTGTGTGTGAGATATTCCTTGAAAATTCTTAGGCAATCTCTCAATGTCACTCATATCCTGCATTTTATTTGGTGTTCAACTCACTATGAACCATTTACAATATGGCCCTATCTATTTTTCATCTGGTAAAAATACTGAAAAAATTAATCTGGGGACAGGAACTTAATTACTTCTTCCAGCAAAGGAAATATGTTTGCATATGGGTGCATACACTATATACACAGATCTCAGTTTGGGCCTAAGCCAACTCCTAAGAATTCAATGGGAGTCTTTCCATTGACTTCAGTGGGCTTTAGATCAGGACCTCATTTTCCTTGTAAATATAACACAAAGGTGCGAGACACCGAACACGATAGGCACAAAATACCAGAAGAGACCCCAAACAAAAGCCATAAGATAAACAATGGTGTTACATTTATTCTCACACAACAGCATGATCCCCTTTACTCCAAGCACTGGCCTTCCAGAGAGAAACAAATGTACAGCACTCAGTTTCTCTACTGCACTATCCATATCATTTTTAATTACAAAGATGTATATTGCAAATAAACTGATGTGGCCAAATAAATCTGTATCTGATTTATGGGCAATTTTAAGGGAAATAGACCCTATAAAAATGTATAGTCTTGCACACAGGGTCAGATAGACAGTTTAACAAGGAAATAATTAACAAGAAGTGTCTCTCACGAGCTGTCAGGTTGATATTTTGATTGCCCAGATTTTCACTAAATTCAAAGCCGAAAAAGCTTATAGTTTTCCAAACGTTCTTTAACTCTATCAAGTGTGTCAGTGCACTGCAGCCGATGACAATATATTTCATCAGGGTTGCCAAAAAACTGTTTAATTTTAAATGATCCCTGTATTGCATTACTTTATATAAGCGGAGCCAACTTGTAGGGCATAATCAATTTTGTAGGGAAATGAGTCTATTGCCAATGCTTTTAACCCATCCAGGAAACAAATTTCACACTGTGTTTCTTTAAAATAAATTTTAAAAACCCACAAACAACAATAAAACTCCTATTCTAACCCTCTGGTCGGAGGCCCTTAAATCAGCGTTGCTTTTCCCAGCCTCACCATTCAGGCTCAAGCAGATTGAAGACTTACAGGGAATGTCTGTGTTGCCAAGAGCTATTTCCAGTGGACTTTGATCAAGTGATGCTGTAATCCCTGATGGGAAGCATACTTCATTTATAAGGTATTCTTTGGTGTCATTCCCAAGGAGTATGCAGGCATACGTGTTTTGTGAGCAGAAGAGCTCTCTCTCTCGCTCTCTACAATAAGCAACAGGACAGCACTACCATGCTCAACCGAAGTTCACAAGGTTGGCTAGATATGTGTGCTTTCAACATTACTCATTTATATGGTCTGAACATGCTTGTATGGTCTAATCAGATAGACAGAAGGCCAAGTCTCAGTCCTAGGATTTCTTCAGACATTCCCCTCAATCCAAGAGTGATGATTAACACATCATAAAAGTCTTATTCTCTGCCTTTTCCAGGGATGAACGCAACAATAAGTCATTCTGGAAAACATTGGGATTCACATGAGATTGCGATTTCACTGATCACTGAGATGCCGGTTATCACAGGAAAAAATTATTTCTGAGTTTTATGACATGATTAAGGCCAATTACCTCCTTTTCAACAGAGAAGCATTTGAAGAGTGTAAGGGCTGTAGAATGATTTCATGCTATTGGGAGAGGATGTAAGTCATCAACGTTCACATTTCCAAAGAGAGATTAAAAAAAATATCAATTAGGTTCAAGTTCAGTTTGCATCCCGATACTTCTTCCTCTTAAAAACCTCATTCACTTTTCCTACAGTGCTGCTGTGCAACTTACAGTAATATAGCTGGCTCTTTTGAAACCTCATCAACTTCACCCTCATTTAGTGGTCACTGAGATCTAACATACTTTCCTGATCAGCTTAATAAATTCCACTAAGATCAGGCTAAGCTTTCAGAGTAATGGGAGTGCACATGAAGAACCAGGTGCGCAGATGGGAAACAATCACAGAATGCTCTTTTTGAAAGCAAGATGTCCTGGCCTCACACCTTGAACCTCTCCTGTTCTGCATTTGTACAAGTTTCTAAGTGTAATCAATTTCTAAAAATACTGTTTATAGCACTAAATCTTTATCATGCCCCTCTTTTTTTTTTTTTTTTTGTAAAGAATTAATCTATATGTATAGATATAGACACACACGGCAGCACATTCTTGGTTTAGGTAGCAACATGCATTATAACATCAATGCAGAAAAACTTAATAGGATTCTATGTACATATGTTTTCTAGAAAAGTTTTTTTTTCTTTTTTTTTTAAAGAAAAAAGGAAAGTGTGTTTCAATTTCCCATTTCCTTAGTAAACGATTCTTACTGATTTGAAAGAAAATATTAAATGCACTGCTTCAAGGGTATTTTCAATTAATAGATATTTTCAATTAATTTTCTTGATTGAGCTGCCTGTTAAGAAATGAATTGTTCCTTCAATCTACATTTACAAACTGATTCAAGAAGATTAAAAAAAAAACAGATGAAAGTTAAAGGATTTTGATGTAAATCAACAATAAGATTAGTGTTCCAATCCCCTTTTGACAGGCAGGCTGTGCCACAGCTGAACAGATTCATGTTTCAATTTCTCTTCTGTTTTGCTTTAATTTCCTCCATCTCAGTATGAGTGGCAGGTCTTGTGGTTCTGTAAAAGGGCACTCTTAAGGAGATAATGAAATATTTCCAGATCTTAAGGTACCATATCTCCGCAACTTGCATTTAGAAAATGAGAAGCTAAGTTTTATACATCGGGAAAGTGTTAAATGTATTTAAATATCGGAGACAGAGGATAAAGTTTGAGGAAGTTTCTTAAAAGTTGTTTATATATGATAGAATAGAAATCCAAACAGAAATCAGCTTGGAGTACAGAAATGTTATTGATTTTATTATGAATCCTTGTTTCATACCTAGCAAATTATTCTTTTCAGAGTTGTTCGATCATCCTGTTTAAAATGTTCTTGGCTTCCTTTTAGTAGCTGTGCTAAGTTTTTTCTAATTTTTGTATCAGTGTTATAGAGGGCTCTGTTGGATTTTGTTTTCAGCAGGCATGTTTTAGTTTAATATCTTCCTATACTTTAAAATCAACTCTCAAGGGAAAAAGACAACAATAATCATTCTGAAATAAATTATGTTAATTTGTAGTATTCTTGTTCGGGGGGAAAAATATTAATCTTGAAACATGTTGATCTACTGCACTATGTTTTGTTCATAGCTTTGTTTTAGATATCAGTATATTCTTTAAAGCTGGTTGGAAAAGTCAATAAAATGCAATTTTTGTTGTTTTTCCTATCAGATTTTCTATTTGTTCCAATTTATTTATAAATCATATTTCTATACATGTTACAAAAATGAGATAGGATTTATTCCAAGTTAGTCAATATATATTTTAAGAAAAATATAAAATTCTGTTGCAACCGGTTTTTCATGTACTGTACCTGGAAAAACAATTTATTCCACTTAAAAACATATTATCCTTTTTTTAAAATGGTCTAGATATTTTTAAAAGTATGCTGAAACTCCTGAATTTATATTTTGTAAATGTCTTACATTAATTTATATTGAACTACACAGCTCAAGATATTGTATGTGTAGATACATGGTATCTGACTTTTCAGTAGGTAGAAATGATAGTGTTATTTGCTGTGGGGCCACAAAATTATTTTTAAACTTATCTAATGATTACATGACTCTTCACTGGGAAAAAATAAATCTCATATTGAATGCAAATTCTTCTACATGGAGAATTTGAATATTAAGGCCCTGATTCTACAGCTGACAGCACACTGGCTGACTTCTGTGGGCACACAGAGCCTGACTGAAGCCTAAGATCTTGATCCTTCACTGAGCTCAGTGCAGGATGGGATTTAGGGGCCTGATCCTGTCCTCCTGGTACCCTGGGGAGCTTTGGGTGCAAAGGAATATAGGAACAAGCCCTTTGGGAATTTGTATTATTATTTAATTAACAAACCTCTGTAAGATACTCCCCCAGGCTGCCTTTTTTTTATTATTATTAATATAAAGATTGTTGGGACTTCATTTGTGGAAAGGTTTCACGAAAGACATTCTTTTTTCTTTTAAACTCCTAGAAGATTTTAGGACCCTATTTTCCATCATTGCTTATGTATAACAGCCCCCACAAACTGTGTTATCCAGTCCTTCATGGCACTGAAGCATGTGCATAGGCTTATTGAAGTCCATTCGACTACTCAGGTGCTTAAAATTAGGCACATGCTTAACTGCTATGCCAGATCAGGGCCTGAGAAGACAGTTAAGTGTAACACTGGCAGACCCCAGTAGTCGGCATTAAACCGAGGACCTCTAGAGCATAGTGCATGAGCCTTTACTGCATGAGCTAAAGGCCAACTGACTCTTAGCTAACGCTATAGAGCAGACTCATTAATCTCTACGTGGTCTCGGTGCCACTAGACCCACTTATGTGGGTTGCATAAGTAAAAAGCAAAATCAAGCAAGCCACAATAACCATTTGCGCAAGAGCAAAGGGTGGCCATTTCAAGAAACTTAGAGCCAAATTTGGAGGTGCATGTAGGGAAATCCAAGACTAGAGAGTTTAGAAGAGAACCAAAGCCTTCCCTACAGGGGGAATAGCCTCAGTGCAGCTGCACCAAATGCTGCATCGAGCCTGATCCCAAAGTGCAGAGAAGGGCACGATGGTCAGCGCCGATTGAGCTGATCTTAATTCTTGCTTCAGGTGAGGGCAAACCCTGTTTCATTCAGTTAGTGTAAACCCCAGCTTCCCTCAGCTACCAGGCCTTGCTGGCTCAAGGCTACTTCTGAGCACCAAGGCTTCAGCTGGGGAAGGTTATGCCTTCTTCCATGGTAGGTCAGTTCTAGCAACTTGGACTCACCCTCCTTGGATCTACACACCCCCACTTACAAAGGAGCCTGATTGGTCTTGTCCACACTAGCATTTTTCTTCAAGTCTCTCCCTGTTGCACTACTAGCAGTACAGCTCAATGGGTCAGAGGAACAATGGGAGCGCTGACGCAAATAGATGGCTAGTAGCCATTTGTTTTAGCTCCAGTGCTATCTACCGTCTCTAAACCAGGTTAGTGGTTAAAATGCCAGTAGCCAACAGCACTGCAATTATTATTTGTATGACAGCAGCATTAGAGGCGCCAAGCGAGAATGGATGTCCATTGTACTGTGCGTACACATCATAAAAGACAGTCCCTGCTCCAAGGAGCTTACAGTGTAAATAGGCAAGAAAAAAGGTAGGAAAGAAAACTGAGGCAGAGGTGAAGTAACTTACCTGCAGTAACTAGCAGAGCTAGGAATGGTACCCAGGATTCCTGACACCTAGGACAGTGCCCAAACCACCGGACCACATTCCCTTTCACTGGTGGAACCCAGGGCGGGAAGTGCTATTGTAAACACAGGTGCTGGATGTAAGAAAGTCAAAGGAATAGGTGGAAGACCCCTATTCAAATCCCTTCTCCCCCTCAGGCAGAGGGGGGGAACTGAACGTGGGGCTCCCACATCCCACTGGGCTAAGAGTTATAAAGTGGGTACCTCCTCCTCTGGCTGGATTTTGAATAGGACCCAATCCGGTAGGTATACTCAACCCACTGGGTTGGACCCTGCACATGACTTAGCTGGCCAAATGCCTATCTTCTCCTGGTTAGTGAATTGAGTTTAGGCAGCAGTTAAGGGGAGTTTTGTAGATCACAGTAGTACTGTATACAGGGATTTAGGTGTCTAACACAGGAGTTTTAGGCACCTAAGTTTCTTCATGGCTCACACCCATAGTCCAATCATAGCTGTGCTGTTCAGTGGGTCTGGTGAAAATCCGTTCCAAGTTGTGAAGATTATAAAAGGGTTTTTTAAATGTGCAAGTGCACTGGGTTTTGTTACGCAATCTCTAATGGTCTGCAAATATTCTCTTGGTTCTGCACAGGGGCACATAGCTTAGGAAAGTTTGTAGGCACTGCTGTGTCTTTCCTACAGTCAGTGAAAGTGCTCAGGAAGAAGGGAGGACCTGCAACCAAAGACAGAGGCGTGTTCTGCAGCCTAGACGAATTCACAACGATCCCCTCTCCATCCAGCATCAGGAAAGCATTCTTGTTCAAGTCAGTACTTCAGTGTGTGTGCTTAAGTGCTCTGAAAAGGGATAGATTTAGGGATGTGCTTAGGTGCTTTCTTGATTTGGGCCTGGAAGGAAAACAGCTCGTGTATTATAATTCATAGCCATGAGGGAGCAGAGTTAAGGTTGCACAGACCGTTATTTTGTCATGACCTGACACTTGATTTCTTCATTTTGCAACCTTAACATTCTTCTAACATAGGGGCTTTCTAAATGTGGAATATAGAATTAAACTGGATGAAACACTAGAGTGTACTGTAGGGGACAATGCTACTGTGTCGAGATAATGTAACCGTCTTCTTTATCTCTAATTCCTATGGGCCAGATTCTCCATGTCACTGGCTTTACCCTCGAGGGTAAAGCCAGTGACAACAATGACTTTACATCCACCTGAGAGTAGAATTAGGCCCAATGATTTTAGAACATAAAACTGAAGGGCTCCATATTCTATTATAGGTGCTTAAATACCAGCCACCTAATAGAAACCGAGCACAGAGAGATAAGCTAGCTTAGGGTATGGACTATCTCCATAGGGTATGTTATACCCCTGCTCTGTTCCAGGCTTTGCAATATGATACATATAGCTCTGTTATTTGACTTTTCTGATGCCAGGAACAGAATACATTTGTCAGTCATTTACAATGTACTGATATTTACAATTTTTCAGTGGGATGCTAGAGAGAAATGTTTGAAGAGACATTTAATTCCAGGGATACCACCACCTTTTCAGCCACTAAGCTTTTCCAACACCACCCCTGTCATGCTAAAAGGAAAAAGGCCATCTTGGCAAGTATGATCCCTGACCAATCATAGGGATGCTTTTTAAGCAACAAAATATACATCTTTGTTTGGGGGCTTGTGTAGAAAAATAATTTTCCCCTTTACAAGCAGGTCCCAGACTCTTACATTAGGTCTGTGTTTTATGTGTAATCATGGCAGGGGATGGAGGGTAGTTTAGATGAGTCAGGGCTTGCAACGTAGTCCAAGACTCTCTACATCTTGGATCACTGTCATGTTGAAACACAGGCAAATGACAGGAGACTGTGCTCACAGAATGCAGCAGATTGTTTGTCCTCACACTTAATCCACTTTGTGCTTCCTTTCATGCAGCAACCTTACGACAGTGGAGTTGTTGTCTCTGCTCTTACATATTATTTTACTTCAGTTTTTCCTTGCAGGGTTTTTTTTCTCCCCCCTTTTGTAATGAACATGGTAGTTATGAAAGGTGAGCACTTGAAAACAATACAGACTGGAGCCTTCAGTTCAGCTTCCCAATAGCGGCTTCAGGGAAACGCAGTGATCTACACCTATGCTACGTGAGGCTCACTCTTTTACTGCCTTCCAGATAGAGAGGAGACACAGGTTGGTCGTGCAAGCACAGGACTGAGAGTTAGGAGATTTGGGTTCTGTTTCCCAGCTGTGCCACAGACTTGCTGTGTAGCCTTGGTTAAATCACTACAGATCGCTAACTAAGTCACCTATCCCACAGAGCCGAGCCTGAAGGTTCCAGGGCAGTTGTGTCTGTGGCAAGTCCCTGCTAGCGTGACTCCACTGGAACCGTAGTACCACCAAGACGCAGGAGGTGCCACCCAGGACCTGAGCCAGCACCTAGACAAAAAGACAGTAATGTAGCTGGCCCTGGCTTCCTGCAGAAGCACCTGAAAACGCTGGCCTTTGTTCTCTCTGGGCCTCCTGCCATGTAAAATGGTGACACCATGCTGTGAGGTTTGAACAACACTCTGTGTAACCCTTCTGCCAGGGTCTCGACAGCAACAAGGGCCGGGTTCAATATCTAGGGGTTCCTCTTAACAGTACAAGACAGAACCAGCTGCAGTCCCCCACCTAGAAACTTGGGAAAACTAATCACCACCTCTGGGTTCCTATAAGCGTATGTCTACACTGCAAAAATAACCCACAGCAGTAAACGTTCTCATTCAGCTGGACCAAAGGCTCTGAAACCCAGCAAGGGGGGATAGGTCTCAGAACCTGCACTCCAGCCCAGGTGGGAACATCTACACTGCTATTTTTAGCTCCGCAGCACAAGCCCTGCAAGTTTGAGTCAGTTGACCCAGGCTCTGAGGGCATGTCTACACTGCAACATAAACCTGTGCTTGAGCCCAGACTCAAGCCTAACCCCCGCTTGCATCTACACTGCAATTGTGCTAACCCAGGGTTCAGACCCAGGATCCCAGGACACTGCAGGTCTGGAGGGTCTGCATTTCAGTTAAGCCCTATTGCTTTGCAGTATAAATGCAGCCCCACTTGACTGAGGTCCCATGAGTCAACTGGAAGTATCCCACAATTCCATGTGACAACTTTCTTAGGGTATGTCTACACTACGAGAGTAGTTCGATTTTACTTAAATCGAATTAGTGGAACCGATATTACAAAGTCGAACGTGTGTATCCACACTAAGAACAGTAATTCGACTTTGTGAGTCCACACTAACAGGGCAAGCGTCGACATTGGAAGCGGTGCACTGTGGGCAGCTATCCCACAGTTCCCGCTGCCCATTGGAATTCTGGGTCGAGCCCCCAATGCCTGCTGGGGGGAAAAAATGTGTCGAGGGTGGTTTTGGGTAACTGTCATCATTCAACCGTCACTCCCGCCCCACTCTCTGAAAGCGCCGGCGGGCAATCAGTTCGCGCACTTTTCTGGCGAGTGACAGCACGGACGCCACAGCACTGCGAGCATGGAGCCCGCTGCGACCATCGCTGCAGTTATGGCCGTTGTCAACACCTCGCACCTTATCATCCACCTTTTTCAGAGGCAGATGCTGAGAAATGGGGCGAGGAGGCTACGGCAGCGCGGTGAGGACATGAAGTCTGAGAGTGGCACAGACCTCTCGCAAAGCACGGGACCCCGCGCCGTGGATATCATGGTGGCAATGGGTCATGTTGATGCTGTGGAACGGCGATTCTGGGCCCGGGAAACAAGCACGGACTGGTGGGACCGCATAGTGCTGCAGGTCTGGGATGAATCGCAGTGGCTGCGAAACTTTCGCATGCGGAAGGGGACTTTCCTGGAACTTTGTGAGTTGCTGTCCCCTGCCCTGAAGCGCAAGGACACCCGGATGCGAGCAGCCCTGACTGTCCAGAAGCGAGTGGCCATAGCCCTCTGGTAGCTTGCAACGCCAGATAGCTACCGGTCAGTCGCGAACCACTTTGGCGTGGGCAAATCTACCATGGGGGTTGCTGTGATGCAAGTAGCCAACGCAATCGTTGAGCTACTGCTCTCAAAGGTAGTGACCCTGGGAAACGTGCAGGTCATCATAGATGGCTTCGCCACGATGGGATTCCCAAACTGCGGTGGGGCTATAGATGGAACTCACATCCCTATCCTGGGACCGGAGCACCAGGCCAGCCAGTACATTAACAGAAAGGGCTACCTTTCAGTGGTGCTGCAAGCACTGGTGGACCATAGGGGACGTTTTACCAACATCAACGTCGGATGGCCGGGCAAGGTTCATGACGCTCGTGTTTTCAGGAACTCTGGTCTGTTTAGACGGCTGCAGGAAGGTATTTACTTCCCGGACCACAAAATAACTGTTGGGGATGTGGAGATGCCTATAGTGATCCTCGGGGACCCAGCCTACCCGCTAATGCCCTGGCTCATGAAGCCCTATACAGGTGCCCTGGACACTGAAAAAGAACTCTTCAACTACCGGCTGAGCAAGTGCAGAATGGTGGTGGAGTGTGCTTTTGGACGTCTCAAGGGGAGACGGAGAAGCTTACTGACTCGATCTGATCTCAGCGAAACCAATATCCCCATTGTTATTGCAGCTTGCTGTGTGCTCCACAATCTCTGTGAGAGCAAGGGGGAGACGTTTATGGCAGGGTGGGAGGTTGAGGCACATCGCCTGGCTGCTGATTGCGCCCAGCCAGACAGCCGGGCGATTAGAAGAGCCCAGCGGGACGCGCTGTGCATCCGGGAGGCTTTGAAAGCTAGGTTCCTCAGTGAGCAGGGTAACCTGTGACTATTAAGTTTGTTTAAAGAGAAGCTGAACCTGCCCCCATTTCCTTACCCAGTTAATGTTGACTATCCTCTCCAGTTACATACCCCCTTCACCCCGTTTCCCCCCTTCCAACACACCTTTAAAAATAAAATAAATGGAACTTTGTTCATTAACACCGTTTTCTTTATTAAGGGTTTCGTGGAAAAGGGTTGAAAGCGGGACACAGACTGTGGTTGGGAGTGGGTGTAGTGATGGAAAGGACACTTCTAAACTCAAGGAATGACAGGCTCCTGCTCCTAGAGCGGTCCGCAGTGGTGGACTGGTTGTTTCAACGGAGCCTGCCACCCCTCCTTTTCAGGACTCTGTGTGTGGGGGCTATGTGACTTTGTGGCAGTGGGAGGACGGTTACAGATCCCCTGCTGCGTGGCTCTGTGTGTGTGACCTGCTGCTGAACCTGCCCCAGTGTCTGTACCCTGGTAAAGGTGACTGTCCTCTCCAATTACCAACCCCCTTTTCCCCCTTCAAACACACTGTCCTGTAAAAGAACATGACGGAAACAGTAATTAACAGAAACGTGTTTTTTTATTAACAACTAGACAGTTAGGGGATGACACTGGGACGGGGGCTTGGGTGAGGTGCTTTTGGAGTGAAGGAAAGGACTTATCAAAACTTTGGGACTGAGAGCCGTCTGGTACTTGAGCAGTCTGCAGGGGTGGAGTGACTGTTTTCACGGCCCCTGCCGCCCCTCCTTCTTGGGACTTTGGGTGAGGGGGGGATGGGACTTTGTGGCGGGGGAGGGCGGATAGAGATCGACTGCAGCGGGGCTCTGTCCTCCTGCCTCCGGTCCTGCAGAACATCTACAAGGCGCCGGAGCGTGTCCGTTTGCTCCCTCATTAGTCCAAGCAGCGTTTGAGTCGCCTGCTGGTCTTCCTGCCGCCACCTGTCCTCCCGTTCACTGTGTGATCGCTGGTATTGCGACATGTTCTCCCTCCACTGGGTCTGCTGTGCCGCCTCGGCTCGGGAGCAGCCCATAAGTTCGGAGAACATCTCGTCCCGTGTCCTTCTCTTGCAGTGCCTAATCTGCACCAGCCTCTGGGAGGGGGATGCCGGGGTAGGTCGGGAGACACTCGCAGCTGTGGGATGGGAAAAAGGGAGTGAATTCCTCACAAAGATACATTTTTGTGAACAAAGAACATAGTCTTTCTCTGTGAACAAGACCATGCACAGCACCTATCACATGCGCACTCAGGACAAGGTCGAATTTTTGGCCTTCCCATTCCATGCCTGGGGTCTTGGAGTACAGATCACACAAGCGGGGCAGGACAGCGGAATTCGGGTAGCAGGCGGACATGGTAAGCCGTAGACTTTTGGCTGCTGAAAGCTTAATTTATAGCAGTGCCCTCCTTTCACGTTCAAAGCAATGCCCCTAGCGTTGGCCAGTTCCTGCTGCCGGCAATCCGGCCAGCATGAACTCTGCCCCTGTCCCACCCCCCTCGCGGCTGTCCCCGGGAAAGATCCCTGTATGCTGCCCCTGTCCCGCCTCCACCGCGTGGCTGTAAACCGCCGGTTACAGTTATGTAAAGGAACAGGCAATCAGTCCCAATACTAACATTCCCCTAATTTAAAGCAGGTCACCATGAGTGATATCACTCTGATGAGGATTTCGGACACTGAGAAAGACCGCATGCTGCGTGAATGCCAGCAAAAACCAGGGCCGTATGCGGCCATGCTGTGCGAGGCACTGATCCCAGAGTACTTGCTGCTAGCCTGGCGCGGAAAAGTTTCCTACCATGGAGGACGCAATAAGGCCGCTCTCCCCAGGAGCCTGATGCAAAGGCTTTCAAATTACCTCCAGGAGAGCTTTGTGGAGATGTCCCAGGAGGATTTCTGCTCTATCCCCGGACATATTGACCTAATTTTCCAGTAGCTGCACTGGCAAGGACTACAAAGTAGAGCGCCTAGGGCAAACTAATAATGAAAAACCCACTGTTAATATTCCATTCTGTTCTGTTCAAAATAAATGTTTACATGTTTAAAACACTTACCGACTGGTCCTTCCCCTGATTCAGGGTCACGGTTAACGCCTTGGGAGGGTTGGGAGGGGATCTCCGTGAGGGTGATGAAGAGATCCTGGCTGTCGGGCAAATCAGCGTTGTAAGCGCTGTTGACTGCCTCGTCCTCCTCATCTCCTTCCTCATCTTCCCCGTCCGCGAACATCTCCGAGGAAGCGGCCGTCGACAATATCCCATCCTCAGAGTCCACGGTCAGTGGTGGGGTAGTGGTGGCGGCCGCACCTAGAATGCAATGCAGTGCCTCGTAGAAACGGCATGTCTGGGGCTGGGATCCGGAGCGTCCGTTTGCCACTTTGGTCTTCTGGTAGCCTTGTCTCAGGTCCTTGATTTTCACACGGCACTGCGTTGCATCCCGGCTGTATCCTCTCTCCGTCATGGCTTTGGAGATCTTCTCGTAGATCTTCGCATTCCGTTTTTTCGATCGCAGCTCCGAAAGCACGGACTCCTCGCCCCACACAGCGATCAGATCCAAGACTTCCCGATCAGTCCATGCTGGGGCCCTCTTTCTATTCTGCGATTGCATGGCCATCTCTGCTGGAGAGCTCTGCATCGTTGCCAGTGATGCTGAGCTCGCCACGATGTCCAAACAGGAAATGAGATTCAAACTGGCCAGACAGGAAAAGGAATTCAAATTTTTCCGGGGCATTTCCTGTGTGGCTGGTCAGAGCATCCGAGCTCGGACTGCTGTCCAGAGCGTCAACAGAGTGGTGCACTGTGGGATAGCTCCCGGAGCTATTAGCGTTGAATTCCATCCACAGCTACCCAAATTCGACATGGCCATGTCGAATTTAGCGCTACTCCCCTCATCGGGGAGGAGTACAGAAATCGATTTAAAGAGACCTCTATGTCGAACTAAATAGCTTCGTGGTGTGGGCGGGTGCAGGGTTAATTCGATTTAACGCTGCTAAATTCGATATAACCTCCTAGTGTAGACCAGGCCTTAGTCCTCTCTATCCCAACAATCTGCAATCCACTCTACTGAAAACAGAAGGCCCCACCCCCACCCCTTTATGAAAGGCAGCAGCTCAGATCAGCATTAACGCATTCTCTTCTGACCACCAATCTGCAAACACACTATCAGAGAGCCTCCTGGGTTTGCAACTGAGAGTGAACCAATCAAACCTTTTGCAAAGTGAGCTGCTTCCTGGTAATGTGCAGGCTGGGCAGTAAAGTTTTCCCACAGTGCACCCTGGTCCTAGGGCAAAAACGGCCACATTTCAGAGAGTGAGTGCTGGGGACTCTGGGATATGGCTACTTTGACTCAGGTCTGCACACTGCAATATGGGCACCACAGCTCTAGGTTCAAGCATAGGTTAGAAAAGTCTTAACATAGGGTTAAAATACAACACAGACACTAAAGCCTTCCATGACTTTTCAAAGATAATCGCTAATGGCTCAGATATCTCCTCAGCCAGCTCCTTGAGTATTCTAGGATGCATTTCATCAGGCCCTGGGGACTTGAAGACATCTAACTTGTCTAAGTAATTTTTAACTTGTTCTTTCCCTATTTTAGCCTCTGATCTTACCTCATTTTCACTGGAATTCATTATGTTAGATGTCCAATCACCACCAACTAAAACAAAGAAATCATTAAGCACCTCTGCCATTTCCACATTTTCTGTTATTGTTTTCCCCCCAAAGATGTACCCTAGATGTACACTAAGAGGCAATACTTTCCCACTCGTAAGCACTGAGTCTGTGTTTAACAAGAATTCTTTTGTTATAAGGGAGATGGAATGCAGCATTAATTTGGGAAAAACACCCCAACCATGATTCAAAAGCATGCAAATAGAAAGTAAACACCCACTCCACAGCACCTTAGGCAATAGAGCTTCCATGGTGAAAGTCTGACAGACTAATGTCCCTTTAACCCACCACTGCCCTTTTCCATCTGCTGCACCCCATTCACCACCAGTTATCCGAGGTCAGCCAAATCCAGGAACCAGGGGTGCATTCAGGTGGGTTCACATCCTGCCCCTGCGAGGTGGGGAGTGTCAAGAGATGCCCCTGCTTCTGCTGGCGTCACCTCTGCTTTCTACCTCTGCCACTGCCCCCAGCATCACTGCCACCTCTGCACCTACTTACCCCTGCCTTTAGCCGCAATGCCGTGTTCAGAGGTTTCACCACTTAACCCACTTTTTAGTGATTGCAGTAAGCAGCAGGGAACCTCACTGAAGCTACATCCTCTAGATTGCTTTTCCCCAGAGCATGGTCCTGGTCTAAGGCTTAGCCCCCCTAGACCAGCTTGTCAGTGGTTTCAGCTGTATTGTACACACTGGAAAGGAACAAGGACTCTCAGTTGAGTCTGATCAGCTGTCCTTTAAACACTGGAGGGGAAAGATCAAAAAGGCCCCTTTAAACAGAGTCCACACCCACCTCATGCTGCACCACACCCTATCACTACCCCCTGCTCAACAAGTGAGGTTAAATTAGGGTGACCCCCCACAATTAAGTACAGTTTTGCTGCCTTTTAGTCATACAATAAGAATAACAATGTTGCATTACTCCTGCATCCAAGGCTTAAGTGAGTTTCAACCCAAAACTGATCACTTTGGCAAAGCAGGTATGTCTGAAAAATCACCTAGACAAAATAAGTGTGATTATGCAAATAGAGTCTGCTCCTGAGGTCTTTTCCCCCAGTTCATCACAAGGTGGCAGAAGAGAGCTCATTCCAACCCTGTTTTATGTAATGTAAGCACTGAGATTAAAATAACGCTGTTTGTTACAGATGGTATAGTGTCATTTCAATTCCCATGCAGCCTACCTTGCAAACCATGGTAGGGATTCCACCACTGTAAATGATTCACAATGACATATGCAGTCTAAGTTGAAATGTGCTACTATTAGTCTCCAGAAACTGCCATTTTATGTGCCAAATTTGCCAGCTCTAGTAAGCTCCTGAAAGCAACACAATCCGTGTATTCCACTGCACGGTGGAGAGCAGGTGTGGAGACACCATGAAAGATGGTTCCAATCAGTTACAGTGGAGAGGGATTTTAGAGGTGCAGAAATCAGCAATGGAGTGGAGAGGCAAGGGCTACCAGGGAAAGGAGACAAGAGAGGTCTCTGTGGTTGGCATGAGTAGCAGTGGAGCATGTGGTGTCTATGCAGCCCCATCACCGCTTAGGGCTTGGAGAATCGGGGTTAGTCATTCTCCCTTCAAATTGCAGGTTGGAAGCATGATTTCATGTTCCAACTGTCTGGTGGACCCAGCTGCTTCCATGCTTGGCCTGTCACACAGACTGCCCTCTTGTGGTCTGCTGCTTCACAAGCTGGAATCTAACATGCCACCCTACAATGAATTATGGGGTGCCTCACAGCATGCCTTAAAAATACACAACACAGTGCTGACTTTTGAATGTGCTACGAGGGGCAGCAGAGGGCAGCCAGGGCAAGGTACCACCTCCATACAAATACCCATTGCTTAATCCACCCATTGGGCCTCCCTCAGTTTCATGGAGACCTGGGTTCCCTTCCAGGCAGGGCTCAGATGAACCAACCAGTGGAATCTGTGTATAATCTTTCACTGCCTGGATGAATCTTGTGAGGCCTCCAAAATAACCCCTGTGGCCTCTCAGAAGATCTCCCTGGCAAGGGTTGTCAATCACCATCATACCCTTCTGCAGGTGACAGAGTTTCCTAAGGGAGGCCTGATTTAAATTTTCTGAGGCGATAGAGAACCCAAGAGGAACACTTTGCAAGAAGCATCACTGGGAGCAGCATAGGAGTTAGTACTCCATATGGGGATGGGGCACGTGGAACGCTGGAGCAAAGCCTTTAAAAGGCATGGAGTGGATCTCTTTAAAATTAAAAGGACACCGGCCCTCACAGCTGAGGCTTCAAGGGCAAAGTTTCCATGCAGTTTACGGATTTCAGCATGAACGTCTCCTGAATGAAAACCAGTTTCACTCTCCCATTTGCTAACCAGCACCTGAGAGGAGTCAGGAATTCAGTCTCAGCATAAAAGAGGGTGTCAAGCCACAAAGTTCTCATCTGTATCCCTAAAGTGCAGGATGGTTTGGGCCAGAGTAGCAATTGGAGTAAGCCCCATATTTCAAGGGAGCATCGGATAATGGTTTTTCTCAAAAGAGAAGAGAGACACCCGATGGAAAAAAAACAAAAGTGCACCCGGAGAATAAATGAACCACAGGAACAGAAAATAATAAAGTTCATGGACAAAGAAGCCATGGACCCAGCCTCACCTCCAGTGTCCCAGAGAAATGAAAGCTGCTTGAGAAGAGGTAACTCTGCCTGGCCTTCTCTGCTGCTGGAAGCCTTGCAGCCGTGTGAGACTTCTGCAGCCTGCCTTGAGCTGCACTGGAGCCTGGCTGGACACGGTCAATCCCACAAGGAGCCACTGCAGTTGGGGCAGTACACGTTTGCTGAATTATCAAGGCAGACCTGCATTGTGGCTGCCTTGCCAGGAAGGAGACAGGGGCAACAGGCCCCAGAGCAGGTATAGAAATCCAGGGCCTCTATGTGGATGCGATTGAAGTTCGCATTCTTGCGTGGGCCTGTGAACATTTCTCCACCTCTCTCCCCACGCTGATCAGAGCACTGTGCACAGGGCTGGCCTGGGGAGGTTGGGAGGGTCAGCAAGAGGATTCTTTGGGTTCACCCAAACTTAACTAACCCATTTTCTACAGAAGAGGGCATTATAAAGAAGCAGGGCCCAACTCTACTGAGTTGGGGCCAATGCAGTCTACAATTTTAAAGGTTTCAGAGTGGCAGCCGTGTTAGTCTGTATCCGCAAAAAGAACAGGAGTACTTGTGGCACCGGTGCCACAAGTACTCCTGTTCTTTTAACAATTTTAAAAAGATCCACAGGCCAACTTTCCACATGAACTGGACCATGAGACCTGGGGGTTGCTAAGCCTCCAGTCACTGGAAAATCATGCTTACGTGCTAGTGAATCTTAGCACTTTTATAGTAGTATTTTACAAATGTCAGCTAATAATTCACCACAACCCTCCTCTGAGGCAAGTACTACTATCCCCATTTTACAGATGGAAGAACAACCAATCTCTCTCCACTCTGCTTCTTGATAAATTCCAGAAGGCTATGATAGCGCTCAGGCATTGACAGAAATAGCACATGCCCACCCAGACACTTACACTGTAGAACAACAAGAGCAGCAAACACAGGCTCCAGGTGGCCGATCCACCTCAGTAGCCAAACAAGCCACTGCAGAAGGAACTATTCTGAGAACAAGCAGCAGCTGCATGATCAGAAAGTCATTGAGGTTCAGAGTTCAGAACTAGTGATAAATGCCCCATAGAAACCAGAATAATTCTCATTGGTCTCCAGGGGTCCAGGCTGTCTACCTTGACCTCCATCTTAGCTCTCTCTCTGTACTTTGTCAGGAGTTTAAACATTTTGTAATCCAGACCCATGTCAGGGATCTGGGGACAGGAAATAGAGAGCAGTCTTCTACCAGTACTCCTGAATGCTCTTCAGAGTAAAGACTACGTATTTCTCTATGTCCATACAGGACCCAAAATGTTTTGGGCACCACTATAATACAAATAAATAATAGAGAAGTGTGCTCTCATTCAGGCACTGGACTGGGAATTGGATCAGGGTTAGATCTTACACAAGATGATTCAGGGCCCCGATCAGGAAAGCTCTTACTCATATGCTTAAGCCCCATTGTACTCAATATTTAATTACATGCTTAATTGCTGCACTGAATAGGGATGCTTTCTTGACTAGGGGCCTATATCACTTGTGCCTTTAATAAGGGGTTAATAGTATCTCCCTACCTCACAGGGATAATGTTCATTAATGCTTGTGAGGTGCTCAAATATTACGGGTCATAGAAGTACCGAGATACGTTCAGATTATTATTGACCTTTGGGACCAGATGCTGCCACTCTTGCTCACAAGTAGTAAGTTACTCTAAAATAGAATATCAGGGTTGGAAGGGACCTCAGGAGGTCATCTAGTCCAACCCCCTGCTCAAAGCAGGACCAACCCCAACTAAATCATCCCAGCCAGGGCTTTGTCAAGCCTGACCTTAAAAACCTCTAAGGAAGGAGTTTCCACCACCTCCCTAGGTAACCCATTCCAGTGTTTCACCACCCTCCTAGTGAAAAAGTCTTTCCTAATATCCAACCTAAACCTGCCTCACTGCAATTTGAGACTATTACTCCTTGTTCTGTCATCTGGTACCACTGAGAACAGTCTAGATCCATCCTCTATGGAACCCTTTCAGGTAGTTGAAAGCAGCTATCAAATCCCCCCTCATTCTTCTCTTCTGCAGACTAAACAATCCCAGTTCCCTCAGCTTCTCCTCATACATCATGTGCTCCAGCCCCCTAATCATTTTTGTTGCCCTCCGCTGGACTCTTTCCAATTTTTCCACATCCTTCTTGTAGTGTGGGGCCCAAAACTGGACACTGTAGTCCAGTTAGCCTAATCAAAGCAACTGGGGTCCATTTTCAAGTCAGGTACTACTCAGTATGGGCAGGGCCGGCTCCAGGATTTTGGCCGCCCCAAGCAGCCAAAAAAAAAAAAAAAAAAAAAAAGCCGCGATCGCGATCTGCGGCAGCAATTCGGCGGGAGGTCCTTTGCTCCCAGTGGGAGTGAGGGACCGTCCGCTGAATTGCCGCCGAATACCTGGACGTGCCGCCCCTCTCCGGAGCGGCCGCCCCAAGCACCTGCTTGCCAGGCTGGTGCCTGGAGCCGGCCCTGAGTATGGGGAAGAAGGACAGAACCTGGTCCATAGACTGCAAACTCTTTTCCACAAGGACTTCACAGACAAGCATGAAGACAAACGATCTAGTATCCTGTTGGCACTATGAGACACCTGCCCACCACCACCTGCCTGAAAAAACTCCACCCAACTAAATACCAGATCGGGGGGGGGGGGGAAGCCCACAGATTAAATAGGTGCATTGTATTCCAACGGATCTTGCAGGTCATGAATTCAGGCTCCGATGGACGGAGGGAGGAACAGAGCTGCTGTTCCTGCAGTGAGAATGCCAGGATACTAGCATCTTGGAGAGTAACAGCAAAACACTTAAGCCAATCACAAATGCTGTGATGGGGCATAGAGGGCATATATAAGCACTATTAGTCATCCAGAAGAATTTTGTTTTTCTAACCTCTGTGTTTCTGCCTGTCACTTTTAGGAATAAATTTGTGTTCCTGCCAGTTATTTGACATTACACTTGCTTTGGATGATTGCCTTTCCCAAATATTAATAGTAACTCATTATGGACACAGCATTGGTATTTAGTTAGATCAGACCAGCTTATTTTTAAAAAACAACAACTATTTCATATAAAAGAACAGATGTTTTTAATTTACACCAAGAACTAAAACAAAGTCCTATTGTTCAGTTACAGGGAATACAAACACTGATGGCTCTTTAGAAATTAACACCAACAGAAATTTTTTTTTTTAAGTCCCTTGTTACATAGGTCCCTTTGTGCCTAATCCCCTACATTAATACATTAGTGGCACATAATTGTTATGTTTTGTAATACAGATCAACATGAGTGCGGCATTTACAAAGACAATAGAAAATTGTTATGCTTATGCAATTTAAGTACACATTATACAGACAAGGATTTTTTTTTACAAATAATTAAGTAGGGATATAAACTCTAGCAATTCGGGGCATAAGCCAATCACTGGCTCAGGGGGATCCATAACAGGATGTCTTATACCTTTCTCTGAAGCATCTGAAACTGACCCTTGTCCATTGTCCCAGAGAGCAGACGGACCACTGCTCTGATGCAGAATAGCCATTCTTACTGTCCTACCATCAGTCCAGTTCCACTGTATTTTCATGTGTCTACACCCACTCTTGAAATGGAACACAGCTATTGCAATCACCTGCCCATGACTGGATTTCATCCCACCTGCCCTCCTTTGTTGTCTGTACAGTGTAAGCGTCACGTAGCGGTGGGTGCATTTAGGCCTCTGAGAAGGGAAACCCTTTTGTGCATGTACGAGAGGGAATTTTATCCAGCACAATGGGGTTCTCTTGTAGTAGCACAAGAAGTTAAATAATGATTAGACTTCTATAGCACCTTTCCTCTGGGGCTCTAAAAGCTCTTTGAAAACTCCCCTGAGACGTAGGTGTTATCCTCCCCATTTCACAGATGGGGAAACTGAGGCACATAAAATTGAAGTGATTTACCCAATAACACACAACCAGAGCTGGGAACAGAACCCAGATCTCCTAATTTCCTGCTTTGTGAGTTAGCCACTACCCCCTACCCCACCCCACCCCACTTATTATGCCACCACTTTATAGTAAGACACTATTCTATACAGGAACAAGTAAATTTATTATAGCCAAAATCTTTACCTTGAAAACAGAAAAAGGGTTAGTCACTCTGTTATATCAACATATGGAATCTTCCTGACTGTGATGAGGATACTTCTAAATTCACTCCATATTGAGAATGTGCAAGGAATATATAAGCACATTTTATACCTCAGGGTGGATTACACTATCTCCCAGTAGCAGCACAATTGCCAGATAACATGCTCTCTGCTGCCACCTTAGGGCAGCATGTATTTTAACATGGCCTAACAAAAGCTGAGCGAGAGAAAGCATGCAAACATGCAATATTAGTAACAAAGGGCCCAAAAGCCTACCCCTCGTTAATCCTCTTCTTGTTTCTTCAGTGGCTGCAGATTAATGCTGTGAATGTGCAGTGCATGTTTTGGCCAGCTCACAAATGCATGCTGCACAGACACTCAATGGGAACAAGGGGAGGGGTATGTGCTAGAACTCATGGGTCATGCCTTGTATCTCTGAAGTATCACTATACCCATGCCCCACTATACCCATGCCCCACAATCCCCTTCCTTCCCCTGGCTTTTCCTGCCTACATATAGCAAAGTGTAGGAATTTGGCTCATTAAAATCAAATTTCAGAGACCCCTATCTTGTTACTACCATCTAGCCCATCCCAGGATGAGCACTGTTCTATTCCATACCGGTCTCTCCCTGCCTTTATTGTGTTGTAGTATATCAGAGCACCAGGCTGACTTAAAATGATAGTGAGGGACATAGTGAAAACTACTCAGTCCCTTCATTTTCACCTGTCCTATAGCAGGAGCAAAAGGAGAGAGAATTAAAACTAAAGGGCTGTACGCTTAGAACCAAAAAATATTTACTTAGGCAATCTGTGTGATTCATTGCCACAGAAGGACAGAAAGTTAAACACTGGCTGAAAGGATTGGACTTTAAAAAAACAAAAACAAAAACCCACCACTAAGAGCAAGCCTGATTGAGAGAGTTACTGAGTATTTGCAGCTCTGATTAAAGTCAGTGGTCAGTGTTAATTTTCCAGCTCTATTATACAATATGAAACTCCGTTCCAGCCCCACATGGAAACAGCGTTCTAGTTACACAGTCCCTTTCAACTCAAAGGATTCCAAAGCACTATACACATGAATCAGCTCATCGACCACCGAAATGCAGCCTCTTTTGTCATTGCTCCCCCATGAATCAACTGTAAATTCACTTTCTCCACCCTGGTTTCCTCAGACTTAGATTTACAGCATCACAGGAAGTCTCTCACAAGCTGCTTATTGTAATGTGAACAATTTGCTCTCCAATCACACCAACATTTTCACTCAAAATTCAAAAGCTGCAGGCTCTTATGTCACACTCACCACTGTGGTATAAGCACATTCGTCCCCAGCACAAGTCCACGTACAATTGCTTCAGTGAAGAGGCACTGAGGTGAGTCACAGTGCAAGCAGAATTAGAATAGACCCGGCTTAGGCCCAGAGCCTGCAGTGAGTTCTATGTGGGCAGATCTCTTTGCTCTGGTGGAGCTCATTAAATGATTAGGGCCTTAGGCACTACTGAAGAGGAAAGGGTCCTGTGGCCAAAGCACAATAGCAGGAGACTGGTAGGTCCCTGCTCTGCCCAAGGATTATGGAAATCATTGAATTACAGCGTCTGTCTGTTTCTCACCTACATAAAGGGAGTATACCTACCTCACAGGACAGTGGTGTGAATTAATTCATTACTTTGGAAGTTCTTGGAGATGGAAGGGGAGGCAGACATGCAAAACACCATATCCTGGATGCAAATGGCCTTGCTTTTCTCCAGCATAAAAAGAAACAGTTATAAAACTGACCTCCTTGTTGTTAAAAAAAAAAAAAAAAAAAAAAAGGATCTAGTCAAACAAGTGACAAGTTGCATCCAAACAAGTGGGTATTCACCCACGAAAGCTCATGCTCTAAAACGTCTGTTAGTCTATAAGGTGCCACAGGACTCTTTGCTGCTTTTACAGATCCAGACTAACACGGCTACCCCTTTGATACTCAAACAAGTGAGTTAATTTAATACTCAAGAATGAGGCCCCAGCTGTATTAAGGGGGGTTCTGATCCCCCAAAATGAGGGGGAGACCACCACCATTATTCAGATTTTACACTCTAGTTCAAAGGGAAAAGAACATTAACCTTATTGTACTACAGTTCTGTCGCATCTTACGCGCATTTAACATGCGCAATTTCAGCTTTACGCGGTCGGCAAAAACAAAACAAAAAAAGAGAAAAATAACAATTTTAATACTGTACCTGTAGTGTGGGCGATTCCGCCCGCCATTACACTCAATGTAATTTTGACTATACGTGATTTTCACTTTACACGCTGACTGCGGATCGTAACCCCAGCATAAGATGCAACAGACCTGTACCTCACTCCCACCCCACCCCCCTAATACCTGCCTATATATATTTTGTCTCACACACACCTGGGGAAACCACAGGTGAAACTCATCCAAGCCACTGCAAAAGTCCTGGATTTGACCTATCAGATTGACCCTCCCACACACAGGTTCTCAATTCCCCTCCCCAGGTAGCAATCCCATTTCCACATGGGGATGCTGTTGTTCCCAATAATCCAACTTTTAACAAACCATCCTCTGTCTTCTCTATAACACGTTGAGTTTGGCTGATCACTGACCAAATCCACACCTATCTGACCACCTTGATTACAGCTGAGCATTTCAGGAGGGAGTGAAAAGTTTTCATCAAAACACTCCACTGTGATCAAACAAATCAAAGGGCAAGCATGACTGGCCTCACAAAAGCCAAGGGCAGCTGTCACAGAGCTGCTGTTATCTCTGGCATTGCTGGGTCACCAGGACATTTAGCAGTAACATGAAAAACCCCTGGGGAAATGCTACATAACTGCTCCAGACCTAATGGCAAAACAATAGGATCTGCAAGAATTGCTTCCAATGACCTGCTCCAAGTGTCAGCGCCTCCTAGCACACTAACCTCGCAAACATCTAGCTGTGGTGAGTTCCTCTTCTGCTCCCGCAGATGAGGTTAAAGGCTCATCAACAGCTCATACAAGAGTATTCAACACCCCTCCAGCCCCCAGTACAAATGCCTGTTCCCTGAATCACCGTGTGGGTCCAGGAGAGAGCGGCCCGCACTCTAGAACAAGGCCCAGCAGCAGCTCCCCTCTTGCCATCCCTAGGGTGGCTCTGCCTCCAGGTGGAGCATGCCAGAGAGAGGAGGAGCTTTTGCAATCCAGCCCCACAGCCGCATTTACCGGGGGTCGTGGGAAAGCATGGAGACTACAGGCAGATTGCTCTGCAGGTAAAGGGACTGTGATCCCATACCCCTACCTGCCTGCTCTTTCTGGTCTGTTTGCTCTATTCACCCCAGTGCCTGTCTGTATTGCAGAGTCTCACTGCTCCTTCTGTGGCTCCAGCCCGGGCTAGGGAGGACTCGAGTGGTGCAGGCGGCTCCCCCAGGTTGGTTAAATGAGACAACAAGGGATTGTCACAAACATTTCCCTTTTCTCTGTGGGCTGGGCCTTGGTGTGCCTGCTCTCTAGCCCCCGTGGCTTTTTTGTTCCTCTGCCCCCACCCCAGGTTTCATAGAGAGCAGCTGCCCTTCCAGGATCTTTTGGGTGAAACTGGACAAACGCTTCCTGCAGGGAAAGTTCTTCAGTCTGGAGCTCATGGGTGAGTAGCAAAGTGGCAGATCTCAAACCGGGGTAGACTGGGGAAGTTCTCAAATTGCCTCTAAATTCAGAGCCTGTGCATTAGCTGCTGAGGGACTTGCCCTTTTAATGTTAGCTGGTGACTTATTTTAAAAAGCTGGCAGGATGGTGGGAGCAGAGTGATGTGATTTACCAAGGGTCTAATAGCTGTGGCCTTGGCCAATAGCTGTATAGATGGGTGCAACTAACAGCTACGGGCACCTTCTCCTTTGTGCCTTACATCTAATGTAACTAAGAAACTGGGGGAAGGATGGTCCAGTGGTATAGGCCCTTGTGCAGGGCTTTAGAGACCTGGGCTCAACTCCCTACTCTGCTGCAGAACTTGGGTAAGTCACTTAGTTTCTCATCTACAGCTAGGTACAATACTACTTCCCTACCGGACAGGGACATGTGACATTAAAGATTGTGATGTGCTCAAACTCTCTAATAATGGGTGCTATAGAAGTACCGGGCATGGCAGCTAGTTAAACTGTGTCTACTAGAATCAGTGTTTCTCAAATATGCCCACTGTGGCTGCATGCAGCCCACAGGGGCTTTTCTTGCAGCCACAGCCTCCTGGGCTGTGATGGGGCAGGGGGAAGTAGTGGCCACTCCCCCTCCCAGGTGCTCCTGGATATACCACCTTGGTGTTGGTTTCTGGGGCTGCCAGTAGGGGTTGGGCCCTGCCCCCCCTCTGGAGACACCTGGGGCAAAAACACTAGAGGAGCAGCTGGTGAGTTCCCTACCTTCCTTCCCAGGGGCAGTGGGACTCAGCTTTGGGCTTCAGTCCTGGGGTGGCGGAGCAGCAGGCTCCGGCCATGAGGCTCCAGCTCTGGCCTCCGGCCATGGGGCTTTGGGCTCTACCTCCCCACCACCACCTCCCTGGCCCCCACTGCCTCCCCTGACCTCCCATCCAGGGCTTAATTTGTCCCCAAATTTGCCAGGGCTGAGTAAGTCTGCTGTGAAAAGTGATACTTGTATGTTTGTTAATATCACTTTTCACTGCAGACTTACTAGCTACCAATAAACAAATTACAATGCTTTGGATGTGTATATGTGCATATTTATTTTTTTCCTAACGTTAATTAAGTAATTTAGGAAATATTGTCAGAGCAGCCACCAGCAAGAGTTGGTGGCCGCACTCTGAGGCCACCAAATAATTTGTTCTGAAGACTTATTTGATTCCTATATCTAATCCTAGACTAAATTAGCTCCTTAATTGGAGGAATAGTCAACTCTCTGAATGCAATGTTACTAAATCTACAAGTTATTGGAACTGAGGATCAATCAGTCACTGATTAAGCCCTTACAGCCTATCGCACTAGAAGAGACCTATCTCTAGTCCATATCCCCTGCTAATGAGCTTTCCCTTAGCACTTCCTATTCTTCAAACACTTGCCTGGTCCTCCAACTCAAAATGTACCTCTTATCTGAGCTCTAGAATGCTGCACCCTGTCAAACAGAGATAAGCACCTAATTTGGGTGACTTGATAGAAATACTAAATATATTTCAGGAAACTGTCCTGAATGGCTCCTCAAGGCATCTGAGGTACAGGCTGCTATGTACAGAGAACTAGGCTCTAAGATAATGTAATAGGTGAATCTTGTGAAAGTATAGGGTTGTCACGTTCACCCTAATGGTGTGGTCTTATTGGCTTCTTAAAGGAACATGCTGGCTTGACCAATTTAGACTTATCTTCTGAATGGGGGTGAGGGTTGTAACTCCATCTAAATGTCACTCTGAAAGTGTGACCTTGATGTACCTGAGTCAGATGAGTTACTTAAGCTTTTTCCACCTACGTTGTGTTTCTTGTCAATCACTAGACGTGTCCTTTCCTTGTCATTAGACCCCTCTGGTGGCACAGTTCAGCTTGATGAGAAATTGGCTGCTCGCTGTGGCTATGTCCTGTCAGAAGATGTGTGGGGCAATACTATCTTCCGGGCTTCTGTGCTTGGCTGTCATGTGGCAAATAAGGTGAGGCCCAAAGCCTACCTGGGAGGCTTGGTCTCCAAACAGTTGCTATAGGAAATGCAGACTGACCACATAAGACTGTTATGCTATAGGACTTCTCAATGGGGTATGATGGGAACATGAGAAGGCGTGCTGACTGGAGGAGAGAAGATTGATGCCTCTGCACACCACTGTGAGGCTGGGTCAGTTTGCCTGGCATGGTATTTCCTCTGCCCCAATAAAATGACACTCCAGATTGTTGTTGCTAACTGGCTGCCAGTTCAAACTTGTCTTTGTTGCTGCTGGGGAGTCTTGAAAGTCTCACTGGAAAGCAGTAGACTTGTAGGCATCTGCTGAAAAGGCAGCATCCATAGCCTTATTCTAGCAGACACTTACTGGCTTAATTTGAGTGGTATTGTGCCTGCTAACTCACGCCACCAGGTGTAGGTTAGTCACAGGCTTGTGTGATTTAGAACCATAGTAACAATGAGGGGATGAGTTACTTGCCATACTTGGGCTACAAGACATCACCTGCTTAAGTACTTGACCTAGAGCTGGGAAGTCACAGAAGCCCTGGGCTCAAGTAAAGTAAAATGTATTGTAGCAAGTTACAGTTTAAAAAATTGGTGTCAGTCATAGATTCATAGATTCTAGGACTGGAAGGGACCTCGAGAGGTCATCGAGTCCAGTCCCTTGCCCGCATGGCAGGACCAAATACTGTCTAGACCATCCCTGATAGACATTTATCTAACCTACTCTTAAATATCTCCAGAGATGGAGATTCCACAACCTCCCTAGGCAATCTATTCCAGTGTTTAACCACCCTGACAGTTAGGAACTTTTTCCTAATGTCCAACCTAGACCTCCCTTGCTGCAGTTTAAACCCATTGCTTCTTGTTCTATCCTTCGAGGCTAAGGTGAACAAGTTTTCTCCCTCCTCCTTATGACACCCTTTTAAATACCTGAAAACTGCTATCATGTCCCCTCTCAGTCTTCTCTTTTCCAAACTAAACAAACCCAATTCTTTCAGCCTTCCTTCATAGGTCATGTTCTCAAGACCTTTAATCATTCTTGTTGCTCTTCTCTGGACCCTTTCCAATTTCTCCACATCTTTTTTGAAATGCGGTGCCCAGAACTGGACACAATACTCCAGCTGAGGCCTAACCAGAGCAGAGTAGAGCGGAAGAATGACTTCTCGTGTCTTGCTCACAACACACCTGTTAATACATCCCAGAATCATGTTTGCTTTTTTTGCAACAGCATCACACTGTTGACTCATATTTAGCTTGTGGTCCACTATAACCCCTAGATCCCTTTCTGCCGTACTCCTTCCTAGACAGTCTCTTCCCATTCTGTATGTGTGAAACTGATTTTTTCTTCCTAAGTGGAACACTTTGCATTTGTCTTTGTTAAACTTCATCCTGTTTAACTCAGACCATTTCTCCAATTTGTCCAGGCTGCCTTCACTGAAAAGAGTGGGTTTTTTTTACATCAGGATCACTATCTCACTGCACTTGTCAAGTGGAGATGAGGCACTGGTAGTATTTATCTGGATGGAGCCAGTCATGGTCAACCCTATAAACCCCACCTGGCATTTACCTCAACTGGCTTCACCAAGATAAATACTACTGGTGCCTCATCTCCACTTGGACAGTACATAGTATTTCTTACATTGGGATAGCTCTCTCTATTTCATCTACGGAAAGGCCTTTTTGTCAGAAATCAGTACTTACAGTACACTTAAGCAAAGATCTTAGTAGAATGCAAAGCTGGTCATTATTCTTCACACCATTTCACCCTGTTTTATAGCAGAATGGGATCTAACCAGAACATTTTACTTTACTTGAGCCCAGGGCTTCTGTGACTTCCCAGCTCTAGGTCAAGTACTTAAGAATACTAGTTAGTGCCGAAATCTAATAAGTCCTTTCTTAAATTACTAGAAAACTTACCTTGTGCACTCTGTTTCTTCTAGGCAGATGAATTGTTTTCTCTTACTATAAACATAAAGGTGTCCTCATCTCCAGACATGAGGCAAGCTGCAACCTACACCTACCCTATGTATTGTACATACACTCCATGGGCTCCAAGAGAAATTGTATGTGAAGAAAACTATATGGAGGTAACTTATCCATCAAAAGCTAAAACATTGAGGCTCTCTGCAAATCAATGCAATCTCTAAGTTAAGACGGGTATGAGCAGTTTACTCTACCTAACAATATCCTGCAATAAGGGAAAGCTCTCAACTTGAGCAATAGGGACATCTGCCAATTTCACATATGTACTAAAGACCAAGTGCCTCTGCCAGAATGCTTACTAATAGATTAAAATATGTAAGGTTCTGTACCTTGGGTATTCCTGATCTGTGACTAGTAACACTCAATTACTGCTGGGAATGCCGTATTTTGTGCCACTGCAGTGGGAATCAAAAGCCTCATAAGTATCTCTGTTAAATCTCCAATTATACAGGGCAGGGAGCCTTAATGCAAAAGTGCTGCAACATCTAGTAAAAACCTGTTGCCCCTCTTGGTTCAGGAATGGTAAAGTTTGGGGGTAGGCCCCTTTATTTTACAAGACTGAAATTCTGGTGCATCTCAGGGATTTTATCAGCAAGGAGGCCAACGTCCTGCTGGAGATGTCAGACGCTATGTTACACGCATCCAACTGCCACAGTAGAACCTTGCACCAGTTCCAAACATAAGCCAACTTCGTATACCTCCTTTTATGTATTGGTCACATAATTATCTCAGGGGCAAGGCTGCAGCGATATAGTGAGTCTTCTAGGACTTGAGATTGTTCAGCCTCATCCTAAAATGTCTGGTGCCAATGGTGAACGCTACACTACACTTATGGAGTGGCAGCAATTTACTACTACTGAATCCAAACCTTGACTTCCTGTATGGTAAGTGATGGTTAGCAATGCATCCTGTATGTTTAACAGCAAAAGCATCACATGTACTTTGGTTTAACTGACTAGATCCTGAGTTCCAAACTCATGCTGTCTTCTACAAACCCTTGCTGTACTCTTTAAAACACTATAAAGTTAGCCCTCTCCTTAAGAACACACAGTTCATAGTAATCAACAATTGGCTATGAAGATTATCACTAACCTCCTGTAAATGTAGCCTGATCAAATGTTCCATATGTAACTGAGACACTAATAAAATTCCTCCAAAGCTCCCTGCCTCCTCAATACCTATAAAAGCATGCTGCAGCTCATGTTTGCCCATCTCTGCTCTACTTCCAGGTGTCAGTGAAGAGTGATGTTCCTGCAATTTCAGACGATGACACTGCAACGTGGATGTCAGCTCTGCCAGAGGTACGGAGGAGCATGTTTTCTAATGGCTTCTCTTTAATCTCCATCATTGTAAATCAGTGGCTTGGGTGATGATGCTGTCATTCTTGGCATCTGGCTCAATCTCTGTCAGCCTAAAAGCTCTATTAGAAATGCGTATGAGGCAGAGCTGCTATCAGACATAGATGCAAGTCAACCTTCCAGGAGAGGAAAACTTTCATAGATGATAAGGAATACTGAGCAAATCACAACACGCTCACTAGACTGCAGAGGAGAAAAGTGGATGCAGTAACAAAACATGGCCACTTATTATAAATTTTACTCCTTAAAGTAGTCTGGCATTTGATCTCTAGCCTGCTCTAACAGTACAAGCACACTAAAGTAGTCAAGTATCAGAGGGGTAGCCGTGTTAGTCTGGATCTGTAAAAAGCAACAGAGAGTCCTGTGGCACCTTTAAGACTAACAGATGTATTGGAGCATAAGCTTTCGTGGGTGAATGCCTACTTCATCAAATGCATCCGACGAAGTGGGCGTTCACCCACGAAAGCTTATGGTCCAATACATCTGTTAGTCTTAAAGGTGCCACAGGACTCTCTGTTGCTTTTTAAAGTAGTCAATTTACCCAAAACAGTGTTTCTCACTGACCGGTCTATGGGCTCGGGCTGGTCCCTGAGATCTCCCTGACACAGTTTAGGAAGGCAGCAAGCTGGTCCTTGGTATCAAAAAGGTTGAGTCACAGTGTCCTAAAGCACTAAGGGCTTCTTAATTGTGGGGACTCTTTCAGAGCCACAAACATAAGCTTCCTCCAAAGGTAAATACGCATTGGCTTCTCTGAGAGATGCCTGCAATCGCTGCATGCTGCCTTGCCTTCATGTAAGGCATGTACACTTCTGGCCTGGGATAGGCTAGCAGTGTCCTCAAATGCCACTTCCATTAGTCTAAATTTTAATGGCAGAATAATTTGGTCACATGTCCACCTATATCTCATCGAACCATGTTTCTCTTTCAGGTTCAAAAAGTTGAATACCAGGTATGGCAACTGATCTTTCTTTCTCCTTCAGGGAGAAAGAAAATAATGGTAAGCGACGCAGCCAAACTGGGTTACAGCTTCAATAATACACTGGCTCGAGTGTTCCTCCGTGCTCCATATTCCACTAATGAATCTAAACTTGCAGTGGTGAGTGGTAGCTCTTGTAGTGGGACTGAAAGGCACTGTTTCCAGTCTCTCTCTAGCAACAATTTTTCTTAACTTTCATAGGTTAATGGTGTGAGTATGAACATAGTCAGTTCCACTTCCATGTACAAGCAGAGGTGGCTGCTTCTGTTGATTGACACAACTGTCTCATGTCCTATCGGTAAGTATCACCTCACAATTTACCAAGCGTACCAAAAAATAGCTACTTGAGCAAGCTAGTAGAAAACTCTTCCTTCGGGCCTAGCTGTAGCTGGCTCTTCAAGAGAAGCAATGTAAAAACAAACCTATCCTAGATGTGTTCCAAAGTACGATTTGCTTAATTCATTTTCTCATTTCTCTCTTATTCCTATACACACCTTTACACAAAGGCAATAAGCCATCAAAAAAGCTACATCAGACTGTCCTGAAACTGAGTATCAAGACCAGAAAAACCCTATTTCTACCACTGGGCCAGGAGTCATATTTAGATAATGCATATGCAGAGTTGTAACACCAGCAGAAGGTGGGATTTCTTGCATAACATAAAGTGGGGGATGGAGAGTGGATTTAAGAGGGAGAGTGGATTTAAGAGGTAGGTAACTAACATGGTTAGTGGGTATCTTTGTAAGAAGATAGTAACTCATCTGAAACTGATCAGACTACTTTGAATGCCATACTTCCATGCTCTAGGATCGCCATAGAAGTATCTGGATGGAATGGGTTGGGGGGTAAAGAAGAAGAGGAGGAGGGGGTGGCAGCTGTTGTAGAATGAAGCTCAATCCTGTTTCCTTGGAAACACAAACTCTTGCACTGAAGAATGGTTTGATTTTCTGGTTATCTGAATCAACAGATGGCACCAGCTTCACTGATACTGCTATAACTTGGACTGTGCCAAGCATTATCCCTACACTAGTGCCTCAAGAACCCACCTTCGTGTCCAAAAACATTTCAGTGGGAGTTGATGGCCAAAGAATAATGCACCCTGAACAGAATTATATTCTGGAACATAACAAGACACACATTCAAATGACTATCCCCATTGGAGCAACTGGGGGCAGATTAAAGGTTAGTGAGAACCTATCGTAATTTAACACCCTCTGGAGACTAATGGAGGAGATCAGAGACTTCCGAACAGTGGTCAATCGAGCAGTTGCTGGTTGAGATGGGTTGCATGATGCTAGCTTCTTCAAGATATTAAACTGGATTAAAGGACTATTAAAAATCTACTAAGGGCTCAAGAGCTCTCTCAGCTTGAGCAAAGCTGGGGTGCACTGGAGAAAGGTAACAGGAAGCCAGTCAATGATTTTTGATTGCCTGCCCAAATATAAGTTTATGCTGAAGCTGCCCTCTGATGCTTCAAGTGCAATGCATATGATGCCAGCAAAGAATTTGCCATAGCAGGTCCTCACTCTTCCATTCCCCCAACTGCCCTCCTCATTATGCTGGGCAGCTGGGAGCTGATGTAGAAGGCAACAGAGCCAGCTTTTCACTAGCAGAGGTTCCCCTACACGGGACTAGAAAACAATCCTAAATATTTTTAATACTGCTGTGGATCCACAGAGGTGATAAAGAGTTGCTTCAAAAAGGAATCCTACAAAAAGTGGAAATGTGGACTAATTGCTTAGGAGGAGTACCAAAGAATAGCACAAATATGTAGAGACAAAATTACAAAGACTAAGGGACAAACTGAGTTACACTAATCAAGGGCTATAAAAGGCAATAAGAAGAGGTTCTTTATATATGTTAGAGAAAGTGAAAGATGAAGGAAAGTGTAGGTCCTTTAGTTAGCAAGGAAGGAGAGCTACTAACTGATGACATCAAGAAGGTTGAGGCATTTAATGCCTATTTTGGTTCAGACTTCACTTAAAAGGTTAACGGTGACCAGATACTCAGCACAATTCATACTAACAAAAAGGGGGAAAGGGATGCAAGCCAAAATAGGGAAAGAACACATTCAAGAATATTTAGATAAATTGGATTACTCAAGTCAGCAGGGCCTGATGAAATCTGTAGTAGGGCACTTAAGGAACTAACTGAAGCAATCTTGGAACTGTTAGCAATTATCTTCAAGAACTCATCTAGATGGATGAGGTCCCAGAGGACTGGAGAAAGGAAAACATAGTACTTATTTTCAAAAATGATCCAAGGTTTAGAAAACCTGACCTATAGGGAAAGTTAAAAATACTGGGCATGTTTAGTCTTGAGAAAAGAAGATTGGGAGGGCGGGGTGGGACCTGATAATCTTCAAATATGCTAAGGGCTGGTGTATAGAGGATGGTGAATTGTTCTCCAGGTCCACTGAAGGTAAAACCAGAAGTAATGATCTTAATCTGCAGCAAGGGAGATTTAGATTAGATATTAGGAAAAATTTACTAACTGTAAGGGTAGTTTAAACTCTCAAATAGGCTCCAAGAGAGGTTGTGGAATCCCCAGAATTGCAGGTTTTTAAGAACAGGTTGGACAAACACCAGTCAGGGATGGTCTAGGTTTACTTGGACCTGCCTCAGTGCAGGGGGCTGGACTTGATGATTTCTCCAGGTTCCTTCCAGCCCTACATTTCTATGATTCTATGATTGATTGAGGAATGGGAGAGGAGGTGGGCCCATGAGCCCATTCATTTAAAACATAGTCCATGCTGAAGTATGGACCCGTGGAGTAATAGTTCTTGCCTTCAGAACACTTTCCTCTCAAGCTTTCTGTTTGCAAAAGATCTGGATCTAAAATTTCATATAGTTAACAAGAATTATCTTGTTAACAGTCTCTTACTGATGTATTCTTGCCCTGAAAGGGCCTATCCAGGAAGCAAGGGTGAGTGCAGCATTACAAAGCAAGAGGGAAGCAAGAATGTCTCCCTTGGATAATCTGCCAATTTACTATTCTGTCTCTGTGGCTTAAAAGACCTTGCTAACCCTCCCTTGCTGGACTAAGCAGCTCTTAGAAGTACAGACTGACATAGCTTCACACCTTACACATGCCATGCATACAATCTATGTGTTTTAGGCATCTGTCTTGACTTGCACTGGATTCTGAAAATCATCATTAGAATGACGAATTGACGGGTGGGTGGGTTATTACCAAACAAATGTACATGCAAAGAATGGTTCTAGATGGCTGCAGAAGAGACCTAACAGCCTTTCTACAAGACACTATCTAAAATTCTTAACGGCTGTTATAAATTTGATATTGATGAGACTGCTAATCACCTTCAGCAACCTAACTTTGCAGTTTTCAGAGGAGTAGCCTTGTTAGTCTGTATCAGCAAAAATAATGAGGAGTCCTTGTGGCACCTTAGAGACTAACAAATTTATTTGGGCATAAGCTTTTGTGGGCTAAAACCCACTTCATCAGATGCGTGGAGTGAAATATATAGTAGGCAGGTGTGTGTATATAATTACAGCACATGAAAAGATGTGCTGTAATATATATAGCTGCCTACTGTATTTTTCACTCCATGCATCTGATGAAGTGGGTTTTAGCCCACGAAAGCTTATGCCCAAATAAATTTGTTAGTCTCTAAGGGGCCACAAGGACTCCTCGTTGTTTTAACTTTGCAGTGTGTCTGCAGGATACAAACTGTCTTGGTGCAAGGTAACACAAGCCAGCTCTACTCTGAAAATGATGGCCCACCCTAGCAAATTACCAAAGTTAAAGGACAAAATGGGAGACATCCCTCCAATCATAATGGAGGGTTGGGTCAGACACTGTGACCTGGAGCACAGAGGGAAAAAGTCATGGACAAATGGGAAAATCAGGCTGCCTGTGACTCCGCTGCCCCCCCCCCCCCCCCCCCCGTGACAAACCTGCAGCTGTATCCACGCTCAATACTACTTGGTATGTCTAAAATCTTGTCTCCTAGAGCACTGTAGCCAATGGAGTCCATGGCGTAATCTATAGCATCAACTTATTCTTGGAACACACTTGGACAGATGTAGATTGGCATATGACTAAGTACACTGTGATCAAGCCCATCACTACACCTTTCATGCCTCGAATACCAACAGTCATCAACAGTAAGTCACTCCTCTGGCTAGCTCAATAATAAGATGGTGCTCATCTTTCTTTTTTTTTTTTTTTTTTTCTTTGTCTCTAATGAGTTATTAGTGTTGCCTCTGCTGTTAACTTATACCAACCAAAATTCTTCACTTAACTGGGAAGTTTCATTTAGTTAGCTAGCTAGCTCTCAGGTGACGTGAATGTCTAGATCTAAATCTTGATAAAACTAAACAATTCTGTTACATGCAGATACTTCCTTATGGTTAAGATCTGCAAATAAGGGGCAAAATGGAGAATAATCACTAGGGATTTGATGCGAGTTGCTGATTAGAACACCAGATTCTGCCACTCTAAGGCCTTGTCTACACTAACGTGATAAATTGATCTAAATTACTCTATTTAAACTATGTAAGTTACGTGACTTAAGTCAATGTAGCTTAGATCCACTTACAGCTGTATCTTCACCGCGCTATGTCGACCAGAGAGTGTCTCCCGTCAGCATAGCTTCCGTCTCTTGTTGAGGTGGAGTACTGAAGTCGACGGGAGAGCACTTCACCAGACCCATTAAATTGACACCGCTGCATCAATCACAGCAGCGCCGATTTAGCCTGTAGTGAAGAAAAGCCCTAATTCCACCAATGTTTTCCATTGAGCCTTTAAGTGGGGCCCAATGGGAAAGATCATGCAAAGTGTGACTAACCAACTGTAGGAAAAGAATGTCTGCGGGATGCGTCAAATGAGGAGGGATGTCTCATCCTCCCAACCTCACGCCTATAATCATTACTTTTGGAGTAGAGTGCTTGCCACTCCGTTTTTCAAAAGCTCATCTCTTGTTACATCATTATGACTTGACATCTTTATAGTTACCTGGATAATTTATTTTTTAAATCAAAAGGATGCTTTAATGTAGTAGCACTACCTTATTACATATTCCAAATATCTGTTCAGTCTCGATTCCCTGCCTGTAACACAGAGATGTCATTGGACTCTTATAATAGATCTCTAGAAAGTAATTACACTTACATTCCTTCAAGCGTGTTGTGTATATTTAATCTTCTATCGCTTGGGGTAAAAATTCCTATGTAATCAGAGTATCTCAGACTAGAACATTAATAATAGAACCATTAAGAGTTGACCGCTAGATAAGCTCCCTTGAGCACAGCAAAATGGGAGGCTTCTAACTGTCCTACAGTAATAGATAAGCATTTGCAGTAACTATATGCTATCAACCTAACAGATACTCTTCCAGAGAAGAGAACATTTGATGTTGCATTTGGATCTTTTCTTCCTGACGTCTCTCTGGTGACAATCACAATAGGAAATGTGCCACTTTCTCCAAGAGAGGCAGAGCGTCATGGGTACAAAGTTTATGAAATTACTTTCCCCAATGGAACAAAGGGATTTAACTTAGAAGTGCCTTTTGATGATCCTACTGTTCTGAAGGAGGTAAGATAAGGTAGCTACAATGTAGCACTCAGTAGGAAACTGTTCTTCCCATCCCACAAACTTTCAAGATATTGAAACTTTCAGGACAAAAATTAAAAATCTCAGATTTTCATGAACCCCAAATGCCTCACTTTGGTTTCAACCATTTTACATGTACTATAATTTAACATAATGCTACAGCTACACAACAAGCTAGGGGTGTGATTACCAGCTCATATACATATACTTATGCTAGCTCAATGAGAGTGGTGGCATGGCTTGGCTGTACCACTTAGGTACCCATGGGGTTCAGGTGGGTTTGCACTCAGGATGCTGCTGCTCATCCTTCTGTGGCTTCACTACTATTTATACTCTCGCTCGCGAAAGTATGTGTCTGCTAACTGGGAATCACACCCCTAGGTTGTAGGGTAGACAGAACCTACATTTAAAAACAAACTTTTTGACACTTCAAAAAACTTTAGAGTCAAAATCAATTGAAACCAACCCTTTCCTGCAAACAGTTCTGGGGTTGATGAATCATCATTTTAACTTCCAGCAAAAACCACTTTGTTGGACAATTTCCAACCAGCTCTGCTATGATGTGGGAGATCATGACACATTATGACTGTCATGTGAACATGTTAGGGCAGCCATTGCTTAAAACATACATCTGGCACCAATAACCACCAACCATGCAATGTCAACGAAGGTATCACTAGCCTGATCTGAATTCATATTCTGTTTAGAAAGTCTTGATCATCTGCCCTGCCCGGTATAGGACTATGGGCAAAATGCAACTTCAGGTGTGACTAAATGACCTACAAACTATGGCTTCTTCCGATGCTTCTGTTAACAGGGATAGGAGTCATGCACACATTGTTCAGCAGCAGGATCTTATCCAATCTATTAAATAACTGCCTGTCGGGATAGGACTGCCTAACTTAGAAAAAACAAAGTGATCTGTTCCTTGTCCAACAAACATCCAGCCATTCATGAACCTGCTTTTTACATAATGCAGTTCAAACTGTGACTTGAGCAGATACTAGACAGATTACAAGAAGATGTGGAAGCCTGGAGCTGGGCACGTTTGCAGCACAAGTTTGTAAAAGGGCATAAGTTTAGATGGGTGATCTAACCTCCTTGTGTTTTGAAATGGGTGGTTAAATGCAAACACTTCAACACAGTCTTGGCCCAGCTCATACAGAGCTGTTATGTGAAGCAGTAAGCTCAATGTCATTTTCTGTTGTGGGGAACAAATGTATGTGTGCACAGCAAATACATTCTTGTCTGTGCTGGAAGCAAATGCTGCTGACACCTCACTCTCTTCTAACTTTCTTTCAGTATGTGAATAGAAATGAAACAAAATATACCCTCCGTGTTAACTATACTTTAGATGTGGGTCCTGAAATGAAACCATATAATCATCCAGCAGAAATAGAATGTGTGGTTGCTGATATTGGTAAGCTTCCTCCCGTACTGACTGACTGAGACTGGTATAGTATGGGGAGGATTTTCATTGATTTCCAATGGAAACTAAATTAGGCCAGTGATGAGAGCTTTTTGGAAAAATCCCACTCTATTATTGCTCATTATTGGCAATATAGCTAGCTTGCTGCTTTTCAGATGGCAGTTCTTCATTCTGTCAAGCCTAATTATCTGCCCTGGAGACGCTATAAGCAATAAAAACCTAGTCATGGGTCAGGCACCACGTTTAAAAGAAATGGCTAGCCAAATCCAGTGAGGATGTGAAACTAGACAAACCCAATCAACTTTAGTATCATTGCATCTACTGGTAACATTTTCCAGATATTTACATTAGGACAAGCTGAAATCACCCAGCTTTTACATCCAGGGTAAAGTTCAACTGGCCCAGACACAGCTCTGTAAACTCTAGAAATGGCCGAATTGCTCAAAGTAGATCAGATTGCCAAGTAGTAGGTCTTAGTAGTTGACTTTCTCTCCAACTTCTGGGTTTTACAATGCGCCCGGCTACACATCCTTCTGACTGTAGTGCCTTCATCTTAGAAAACATGTTTTGAGTTGAGGTGAAAGGAGGCTGAGATAAAATAAAGCCCCACTAGTCTTACCAAAGTTGGAGTTTAGCCTGTAGTCAGTCGGGCAGTTGCTAATCAACTGGGACTTTTGGCCATGTCTTGGATGCAATACCTTGCAGTCTAAAATTATACTAGGTATCGAATACAATCTGTAGTATCAATACAAATGATTTCTCCATGATAAGAATTAATGCCGTAACTAAAACTGTATGTCCAATCTATGTCCTGGCTTCTTTCACAGAACTACCAGAAGCAGTTGGTTACTGTGATAAAGAGAACCTGTATCTAGCAGTTCCCGTTTCAGCTCTGTATCAGTACTGGAACCTGTACGTTGGTAACAAACTTCTGAATCAGCAAACTGTGCTCTCAAATAGGTATCTCCTGACGACCAATTCTACCCATCTGGTGTTGCAAGTACCTCTGTTTACTATGGGGATTATCTATGAGGTATGTAGACTACATTGTAAGGCTTTGGGTATCTAAAAGATTTCTTATCAGGAAGGAAAGGCATTTCACTCCCAAGCTTGTCTTGTAATGTTACAGTAACCACTTCTAATGCAGAAAATATCAAGGGGAAAGAAATGACTTTCCAATAAGTAGAGTAAACACAACCACAACAAGAGATCTGACTCCTGACCTATGATTCCAATGCATTCATTTACCCAGTGCAATGGCTCAAGTGGTCCCCATGCATATGAAGCAAACACAAAATTGTCAGGTGTTAAGACAAATGTCCTGTCCATATTGGGTCAGGCACCATGTTGAAACATGATTCTTGCTAAAGAATTCCTGCTAACAGAGTGACTAGGCTAAAGTTGCATTTAGCCCATGTAAAAATCTAGATTATAATACACATCTAGGCTACTCTACAATAGCCAGTCAAAATGTATGCAGCTGGTACCAGGCCTAACAAGTCTGCACTAGTAAACTTGACTGATGACCCAGGTTGGACCAGGCTTAAGTCTTCATGCTTGTCTCAAATGTTTTTTATCTTTGCTAGTGTTTAAAGTAGCATCAAACTAAAGAGAACAGTCTCTCTCTGATCGGTAAACTATTTTCACTGGAGAAATATTGTCACTTTCTTTACAGGAAGTGTCCTTTCAGAGACTCAAAACTAGGTTTGATCTTGCACTCAGGAAAGCAAATACTTTGGAGACCATAAAAATATTCTCTGTGAGCTGCAATTTTAATTCTTCAGAATTTATAGGTAAGCTATATAGGACTTGAGCTACAGCATGGAACTCGATGGCTTTCCTGAATCTAACAGCCTCTCTGACTTTCTTAGTGTGCTACCCTAATGGAACTGTAACAGTATCTGCCCCAATGAAGACTATTCCTTCCATTGATATGGGCAAAATAAAACTGAAAGACAGCACCTGCAAGCCCAAAGAATTTAATGAAGAACAAGCCTTCTTCCAGTTCCATGTCTCCACTTGCGGCACTTCACTAAAGGTAAGCAACTGTGAAGAGGTGTGTTTTTTTTTTTTTTTTTTTTTACTCTCTGAGTAAACTCAAATTCTAATCCATTTTTGGCTTGCACAGTTTGAAGGTGATCACATTATTTATGAAAATGAAATATCTTATGAGAGAGAGATTCTCCCAGCATGGGGACCACCTAAAATCACAAGAGATCCAGATTATAGGTAGGACTCCTCCTGCTCACTGACTCCACTCAGTATAGTGATCGTGCCTGGAAAGTGTCTACAATAATTCTCTTATTGTAGATTGACAGTCTTGTGCTATTACCCAACAAAAGAGAGACTGATGCATATTGCTATGGTTAGCGATCTACCTACAAATGGATCCCCTCGTTTTGGCTATGGTACAATGATGGTGAGATCAAGTGTTGCAGGTAGATCACTCTTCTCCTCTCCCCCCCCCCATCCAGTTTAAAACATTTGTGTGACTCTAGTAGTTGTAAGCACTCTTATCTCGAGGCTTCTTATAAAAGCCCATCCTTAACTTTATCTCCTGTAGGACACAGAAGGACCAGACAAGTTCTGAATATAATCACAAGGGTATCCAAAGGTAAGCTTCCTTCTTTGAAAACTAGGATAGTATCAAATGAGTCTTAAATTGATTAACAAAATCCCCAAACCCATTCTTTTCAAGATGAATCTTTCATGGAACTTTATGAACCAAATTTGACAATAGTTAAATCTTCCTTGGAGCCCATGTTTTTTGAGGTAGAGCTAAAAGATGAGGAACCCAATGTTGAATTACACTTGAATAACTGCTGGATGACTTGGTCTTCAGACTTCAAAAGCACCTCACAATGGAACATTACTGTGGATGGGCAAGTAGAAGTAGCTTAAATGACAAAACTGTTCATGAGAAGCATCTTGATCACTTCTAACTGTGCTGTTGCTCTGATCTCTCAAATAGCTGTGGGAACGAAAACAACAAATGTGTTACAGAGTTCTATCCAGTATCTGTTAGTAGGAGAGTGAAACATCCCACTCACTTTAAAAGACTGGCAGTAAGGATGCTGATACCTCTGCTGGGACAGGTAAGATTAAGAGAAATTAGAGAATCTAGGCTGTGAAATGATACCTTAACACTTGTATCCTCTAAACTGAGGAAATATATTTATACTGAGGAACAAACTTTAAAGTGTTAACCTAACTTCCTCTCTGAAAAGAGGCCCAATTTAAGCGTCTTCAGGGTAACACTGAGCTTATGACTTAGCCAGCTAAGGAACTGTTGACAGACCAATAAGCCTGACTGATGTGCACTTTAGTTTGGCTGGTTCCTCAAAAGCCAAAATTTGCCTTGCACAGCTTTAGTGATTTAAAGTGGCACTTGCTGGAGTAAACTAAAGGGCCTGGTATGGAAATATAACTCCTACAGTTTGACTTTTTTTATAGGATCAGACTCCTGGTGCTTCAACTCAAATATCTGGCACAAAGTCAACCAGGCAAACCAGCACGTGCCATAACAGCCATATGAAATACCACTCAGCTCACTTGCATCTATCCCATCCCCTCCAACAGTTCACTTAAATGCCTGGCTAGTGGGGAGGGCAGAGGAAAAGGTGGATTGGCAGGATGCCTAAAATGCTAACCTGTGCCTCTGGCAAGCCTGGTGAGGGAAGGAAACAGGTGACAGTCAAGAGCTGTTCACCTTAGGATGCCTTGCCAGTAGCTCTTCCCATTCTAAACGGAGTGGATTCTAGCACTGATAGTAGCTGCCTCAAGTAACCAGGCCAAAAATCAACCTTGCCATTTCAACCTCAGGTAACATCCCCTCAACTCACTGGAAACCAACATGAGGCAATTTTGGCATGAGCTTCTTAATAAGCAGGCAGCCACACCTGACACTATAGATTCAGTTTCTGTACAGCCTCTGCATGGCTAGTGGGTCCTGTCTCGACCTCTTTCATATAAAAAGATCCTTAACACAGAAGTAGAAATCCAATGCCCACTCCGATAGACGTGGCCCTTTACAAGCGTAGGTTTGGTAAGTGGTAGGTGAAAAGTAAAAGCAAATAGATCCCATACTAACAAGTAGTTCTCCTTTCTTCTCAGGTGCACTTGCACTGCACAGTCACAGTTTGCTCTCCTCCTAAAGTATCATCTGGCAACATTTGGACCTGTGGAGGCCGGTGTGACCCTAACAGGAAGAGGATGGGTAGGTTTACACAGGGGTATTTGGCCATGCTTAAAATACTCTGGCTAGATTTTTAAAGGTAGCAAGGTGCCTAAATAGCTTTAAAACTCTGATCCTCTATACTAACTGACTCCTGTGACCTTGAGCTGATAATGTAAAACACTAGTACTTGACAACTTCAGAATCTCAGTAGATTTAAAGCCAGTCAGACTACAGTATCTATGGTCCTTTATTCTGTCAATAACAATCTTGTAAAACTTTCTAGATCAGCACTCTGAACCATATTCTGGTCTCCACGGTTATGTATTGGCTGGGCCAGTCTGGATTGTTCATCCTCAACCAACTGAGGAGAAAAACATACACGACTAAACTAGGTGAGAACATTGGGGCTTATTGCCTGTATTCATCTATACCAGAGGTAGGCAACCTATGGCACGTGTGCCAAAGGCGGCATGCGAGCTGATTTTCAGTGGCACTCACACTGCCTGGGTCCTGGCCACCGGTCCGGGGGGCTCTGCATTTTAATTTCATTTAAAATGAAGCTTCTTAAACATTTTTAAAACCTTATTTACTTTACATACAATAGTTTAGTTATATATTCTAGACTTATAGAAAGAGACGTTCTAAAAACGTTAAAATGTATTATTGGCACGTGAAACCTTAAATTAGAGTGAATAAATGAAGACTTGGCACACCACTTCTGAAAGGTTGCCGACCCCTGATCTATACAATTTACAACTGGCTTGTAGCCAAACATGAAGCCTCAACATTTTCAACTAAGCTTCAGGCCCAATTTACACAATATCCCCATTTAACTGGAGTAGAAAATGCCACTAAAGAAAAAGATGTGTACATTTAGACAGACCTCCCATTTTAATGGAAGAGATATCTTAATCCCCCCAGACTGAATTGAAAATGTCAACCTACAGTTTCTTCTGTCTCGGTGAAGGACTAGCTTCATACAATCACTCTCTCTAGCAGCCAGAATTCACTGATCAGTTGATCTACATGTGTTTACAATAGGGTTTAGAGACCCTGAATTTAGTTGGCGCTCTACTGTGCTAGGGAACGTACAAACACATAGTAAGCTAGCCCTATCTGTTCTTGAAGGTGATCAGAACTATGGCTTGCTAGAAGTGAAACCAAACTCTTGGACCCAGCACTGCAAGACTGATGAACTGCAAATTACTAGTATATCAAGTGTCATGTTTCCTCTACTGGAGAGCTCTACAAAAATCAAGCAACAAAATAACATTTTTCCTCTCTTCCAGATGCTGACACATAAACTTGCTGTCCACTGGACTCCTCCTGTGTCTGATCATAGCTGCTTTATTATTACTTCATAAACTGATTTTCATGAAGGGTAAAGTGCAAATCTGAAACATCAGCTAAAAGTATTGCTTCAATACACACAAGCTATTGTAAATAAATAAATACACAGAATGTGTGCCTAACAGGATCCCCACGTTTATGGTTTGTTCCCTGTAAAATTTAACAGGCTGTGCTCTCTTCTCTCAGTACAAACTCTCAGCCTGGATACTGATGCATCTAGTGCTGGCACAAGCTTAATATAAACTAGATACTCAAAGGAAGGGGTCTCCCTTTCCTGTACCTGTCAGTGTACAATAACAGCAACTGTACAAAAGGGAGAATGGATTCCTATCATCACTAAAACACCAACTCATCCACTGTCAAGTTCTCTAGAGTGTGTGTGTGTGTGTGTGTGTGCGCACACACACACTAGCCTTGGATACACCTTTAAACTGGCTGTCCAGAAAATAAATCAGATTCGGTACAGGCTGCAACTACAATACCAGTTGATATTCCCAGCTCATGTTCACATACTCACAATAACTCTCATCAAGCTCGTGAGAGTGTAAATGGCAATGTAGTCAAGAAACATGGGCAGTGGCAAGCTGGACTGAGTACATACCCACCAGTTTCAGGCTGTTTTGTACTTGACAGGCCTTTAAGTCATGCCACTCCTGTTTATGCTATTTATACTCCATGCTAGCTCAATGTGTATGCAAGCTGGGAATCATGCCCCTAGATCACAGTGTAGATGTACCATCTGACTAGTTATCCTATAGCCTTTATAGCTGACCACTCTGACTCCCTCGAGAGGCTGGGGGGAGACTATGCATTAGATGCACAGAAGCTATTCCATGCAAGTCTGCTCTTCATGAAGCAATGAATCAGACTTTGTATCATCCTAGTATAGGATCAGACTCCTTCACTCCAGTGAGAATGGGAAGTAGCCCACCTCCATATTTTGCAGAGGGGGAGCAAACTCTGCCTACAGTCAAGGACAAAGGTCCTGTAGGGAAAACCAGCTACACAATGCCCATGCTGTAAAGAGCAATGTGAGAACTCCATCTGCCCTGCCATATTGGAGGGTTTTCCTCATATAGTATAGGCCCTCTTCAATCTCCAGTAGGAGTGGGAGTCTTGGCCTAGCTCTGAGTCAAGTCTCCTTTCCCATAGTCTCACTGTAGTAAAAAGTTCTGGGCAGTATTGAGTGAAGTGTTGCTTTCCTCTGAAGGGCGGCAGCTGCTGCTGCTCAAGTAGTAGGCATCCTTCAGACTCGAGAGACCATGGGTATGTGCCCCTGAGAGGTAATGAATTTACTCAGTTGGTTTTATGGCAGCCGCAGCTGAAGAGACCCACTCAAGAGAGACAATCTCTGCTGCATCTGTCACATTTAAAGGTGATGTTTCAACCTTTTGGGCTCTGCCTTCTGCAAGCTCTTTTCTCCTCTGCTAAGCTGGACAGCTTCCTTGCGTAACTCCAGAGACCTTTAAGTTCTTGTTTCCAAAGGCTGCGGTCCTGAGTGCGATCTTC
The DNA here is from genome assembly GCF_028017835.1 of Emys orbicularis. Classification (NCBI taxonomy): domain Eukaryota; kingdom Metazoa; phylum Chordata; order Testudines; family Emydidae; genus Emys; species Emys orbicularis. The sequence continues at coordinate 24,709,052 of NC_088685.1, read as the reverse complement.
CCATTGGTCCACATCCATGTCCATTTCTTTGAGGTCTCGCCTGCACACATTCTTGAAATGCAATTTTCAGCATCCTTTGGGTCTTTTTCCAGATGCCAATTCACCGTAGAGGATGTCCTTTGGGATGTGCCCATCATTCATTCAGGACACATGGTCAAGCCAGCAGAGGTGCCTCTGTTTGAGGAGTGTTTGCATGCTGGGTATGCTGGCCCACTTGAGCACCTCAGTGTTGGTGACTCTGTCCCTCCAGGAGATTCCAAAGATTCGACGAAGGCAACGCATATGAAAGCTGTTGAGCCTCTTTTCCTGATGAGCATATAAGGTCTATGTCTCACTCCCAAACAAAAGTGTGCTGATAACACCTGCACGATACACACAGATCTTTGTGTGTTCTGTCAGTTTGTTGTTTTGCCATACCCTCTTGTTCAGTCTAGACAGTGTTGTGGGGGCATTTCCTATGTGGATGTTGAGTTCTGAATGGTTGACCGCGATAGTAGACCCCAGCACAAGAGTGCTGCCCTAATGAAAAAACTGTGTGTGATAAAAGCAGCCATTTTTAGAAAGAGAGGAATTGCCAAACTGTGTCAAACCAGGGTCCACCTAGTATGATCACCAACACTGGCCAGCACTAACTTTTTCTGGGGAAGATGCAGGAAATCTCCTTGCAGGGAGATGTGGGATAAGCGGCCTTCTGTGAAGGTCTCATCTTAAGAGGTTAGACCTTTTCTGACCCTCTCCATTTTTGAGACACAGGACCATTATTGCACACACTATTCCAGAGCAGACTCAATGAGTAAGTAATGGTATTATTCTCCATCCTATTCCATATGCATCCTAACATCTGGTTTTGTATTTTTTAATTATAGCTGCACTCTGAACAGAGGTCTCTGAGGTATACATAGTCCTGCACAGATACTGTTAATTTATCACTCTGTAAGGCTTGGGTTAAAATCTTTCCCTCCAAGGTCCACCAACTCTGAAGTTCTTTGTCACTTTCTGAGTTGAAAAAAGCAGTTGGGAGAGGAAAACATGCACCATAAAGAAGCAAAAAAAAAAAAAAAAGGGCACAAGCTTAGTCATTTTTCCCTTTAATGTCCCAAGACTTTCCATTTAGAATGACTGATTCTTTTCAATCCATCTACTATGGCCTGGTCTACACTAGGAGTTTATGTCGAATTTAGCGCCGTTACATCGAATTAACCCTGCACCCGTCCACACCACGAAGCTATTTAGTTCGACATAGAGCTCTCTTAAATTCGACTTCTGTACTCCTCGAAAACGAGAGGAGTAGCGCTAAATTCGAAATGGCAATATCGAATTAGGCTAGGTGTGGATGGAAATCGACGGTAATAGCTCCGGGAGCTATCCCACAGTGCACCACTCTGTTGACGCTCTGGACAGCACTTCGAGCTCGGATGCTCTGACCAGCCACACAGGAAAAGCCCCGGGAAAATTTGAATTCCTTTTCCTGTCTGGGCAGTTTGAATCTCATTTTCTGTTTGGACAGCGTGGAGAGCTCAGCAGCACTGGCAACGATGCAGAGCTCTCCAGCAGAGATGGCCGTGCAATCTAATAGAAAGAGGGCCCCAGCATGGACTGATCGGGAAGTCTTGGATCTCATCGCTGTGTGGGGCGATGAGTCCGTGCTTTCAGAGCTGCGCTCCAAAAGAAGGAATGCAAAGATCTACGAGAAGATCTCTAAAGCCATGGCAGAGAGAGGATACAGCCGGGATGCAACGCAGTGCCACGTGAAAATCAAGGAGCTGAGACAAGGCTACCAAAAAACCAAAGAGGCAAACCGACGCTCCGGATCCCAGCCCCACACATCACGTTTCTACGAGGCACTGCATTCCATCCTAGGTGCGGCCGCCACCACTACCCCACCAGTGACCGTGGACTCTGAGGATGGGATATTGTCCACGGCCGGTTCCTCGTCGGAAATGTTAGCGGACGGGGAAGATGAGGAAGGAGATGAGGAGGACGAGGCAGTCGACAGCGCTTGCACCGCTGATTTCCCCGACAGCCAGGAGCTCTTCATCACCCTTACCGAGATCCCCTACCAACCGTCCACAGCCGTTACCCCGGACACCGAATCAGGGGAAGGATCAAGCAGTGAGTGCTTTAAACATCTAAACATTTACTTTTAACATAACTGGAATATTTATATTGTTAAGAATGGGGTTTTCATTCACTCATTTAAACATAGAAACTTTTATTTATAACAAAACAGGAATATTAACTATATCAGCAATTGGGTGTTCATGATTTCTTTGGCTTAGTCAACTATTTAGTCCCAACTATGTATAAAAAATCAAATAATGTCCGGATTTTCATGATTAGTCCACCACAGGACGCTCCACTCTGTAGTCCCTTCTAGTGCAGTTAAACGAAAAGACGGTCAATATGCCCGGGAATTGACAGAGAGTCCTCCTGGGATAGCTCAGCATAGCTCTCCTGGAGGTACCGCTCAAGCATGTGCATCAGGTTCCGTGGCAGGGCGATCTTGTTCGGTCCACCGTGGTAACACACGTTCCCACGCCATGAGTCTATTAAGTAGTCCGGGATCATGGCACGGCAGAGCATGGTGGCATACGGCCCTGGCCTCTGCATGCTCTCCCGAAGCATCCGTCCCCTCTCGCTCTCCGAGATCCTCATCAGCGTTATGTCGCACATGACGCCCTGCTTTAAATTAGGGAGGGGAATGTTAGTATTGGGACTGCTTTACAGCCACGCGGTGGAGGCGGCAGAGGGGCAGCATACAGGGATCTTTCCCTGGGACAGCCGTGAGGTGGTGGGACAGGGGCAGAGCTCATGCTTCCCTGATTGCTGCCAGCAGAGAGTGGCCTTGCTTTCAGTGCGAAAGGAGCCCAGTGCTACTATTACATTTTTAAGCTGCCACAAGTCTACGGCTTACCATGTTTTCCTGCAACAAAAGTAGAGGTGTCCTGCCACGCTTCTCTGATCGCAACTGCAAGACCCCAGGCACTGAAGGCGAGGGCCGAAAATTCGATCTTGTCCTGAGTGCGCATGTGAAAGGTGCAGTGCATGGTGTTGTTCACAGAGAAAGACTATGTTCTTTGTTAGCAACTTCATTTATCTGTCTCAGGAATTCACTCCCTTTTTCCCATTCCCACAGACACATCTGCGACTGTCTCCCAACCCAGCCTGGCATCACACTCCCAGAGGCTAGCGCAGATTAGGAGAAGGAAGAAGAAGATGCGTGAGGACATGTTTTATGAACTTATGGACTGCTCACGAGAGCAGGCAGCCCAGATGACACAGTGGAGGGAGAACTTGTCACAAATGCACCGAGCAGTCATGGAACGGGAGGAGAGGTGGCGCCAGGAGGACCAGCAGGCTACTCAAACCCTGCTTGGACTAATGAGGGAGCAAACGGAGACGCTCCGGCGCCTAGTGGATGTTCTGCAAGACCGGAGGCAGGAGGACAGAGCCCTGCTGCTGTCTATCTCTAACCGCCCTCCCCCGCCACCAAGTCCCACACCCCCCTCACCAAAAGTCCAAAGAAGGAGGGGCGGCAAGGGCCGTTGAAACTTTCAGTCAGCCCCTGCACAGTGCTGCAGCAATAGAAGGCTCTCGTTGCACAAAGTTTGAAAAGTCCTTTCCTACCCATCTCACACAAGCCCCCGTCCAAGTTTCCTCCCCCCCCCTTTTCATGTGCGGTTCATAATAAAACATCTGTTTCTGTTAAGTACTGTTTCCGAGAGTGTCTTTTAGAGGGGATTCTGTCTGAAGGGGGGGAAGGGGTTTGTTACTTGGACAGGACAGTCACCTTTAGCAGGCTACAGAGGCGGGGGCAGGTCCAGCATCAGGACACATACACAGTGCAGTCAACAGTTACCCTGGTCAGTCTGGGAGGCGGTTTTCATGTTCTGGGGTGCGGGGGGGTTTATCTGTGACTTTGTGGCGGGGGAGGGCAGTTAGAGATCTTATGCCACGGTCCTTATCCTGGATCACAGAGCCACGCAGCAGGGGGTCTGTAACCCTCCGCCCCCTGCCAGAAAGTCACTTGGCCGACACATACACGCAGTCCCGCCCAGGACTGCTGGCAGGCTCCGTTGAAACAACCAATCCAGCACTGTGGAGCCTGTCATTCCAGGAGTTTAGAAGCATCATTTGCATCAAAACACTAAACCCGCCCCCCGCCACAGTCTGCGTCCCCGGTTTAAAACATTCCCGCGAAAACAGTAAGAAAGAGAACCTTGTTCATTAACAAAACGGAACAGATTTTATTTGTTGGGAAGGTGGTGAAGGGGGTATGTAACTTGGAAGGATAGTGAACAGTAACTGGGTAAAGAAACGGGGGCAGGTTCAGCATCTGTGTCCACAAACTAAACAGTCACTGGAGACCCTGCTCAGTCAGGAACCTGGCTTTCAAAGCCTCCCTGATGCATAGCGCGTCCCGCTGGGATCTTCTAATCGCCCGGCTGTCTGGCTGGGCGTAATCAGAAGCCAGGCTATTTGCCTCAACCTCCCACCCCGCCATAAAGGTCTCCCCCTTGCTCTCACACAGATTGTGGAGCACACAGCAAGCAGCTATCACAATGGGGATATTGGTTTCGCTGAGATCACAGCGAGTGAGTAAGCTTCTCCATCTCCCCTTGAGACGGCCAAAAGCACACTCCACCACCATTCTGCACTTGCTCAGCCGGTAGTTGAAGAGTTCTTTCCCTGAGTCCAGTGCGCCAGTGTAGGGCTTCATGAGCCAGGGCATTAGCGGGTATGCAGGGTCCCCGAGGATCACTGTAGGCATCTCCACATCCCCAACAGTTACTTTGTGGTCCGGGAAGTAAAGATCTTCCTGCAGCCGTCTAAACAGACCAGAGTTCCTGAAAACCCGAGTGTCATGAACCTTGCCAGGCCATCCAACGTTGATATTTGTAAAACGTCCCCGATGGTCCACCAGTGCTTGCAGCACCATGGAAAAGTATCCCTTTCTGTTTATGTACTGGCTGGCCTGGTGGTCCGGTCCCAGGATAGGGATGTGAGTCCCATCTATAGCCCCACCGCAGTTTGGGAATCCCATCTCGGCAAAGCCATCTATGATGAGCTCCACGTTTCCCCGGGTCACTACCTTTGATAGCAGTACCTTGACGATTGCCTTGGCTACTTGCATGACAGCAACCCCCACGGTAGACTTGCCCACACCAAAGTGGTTCGCGACTGACCGGTAGCTGTCTGGCGTTGCAAGCTTCCAGAGGGCTATGGCCACTCGCTTCTGGACAGTCAGGGCTGCTCGCATCCGGGTGTCCTGGCGCTTCAGGGCAGGTGACAGCAACTCACACAGTTCGAGGAAAGTCCCCTTCCGCATGCGAAAGTTGCGCAGCCACTGGGATTCATCCCAGACCTGCAGCACTATGCGGTCCCACCAGTCCGTGCTTGTTTCCAGGGCCCAGAATCGCCGTTCCACAGCATCCACAAGACCCAGTGACACCGAGATGTCCTGGGCGCTGGGTCTCATGTTTTCTGAGAGGTCGGAGCTAGTGTCCGACTTCATGCCGTCACGGTGGTGCCGTAGCCTCCTCTCCTGATTTATCTGCAGCTGCCTCTGGTAAAGGTGGATGAGAAGCTGCGAGGCGTTGAGACCTGCCACAACTGCAGCGATGGTCGCAGCGGGATCCATGCTCGCACTGCTGTGGCGTCCGCGCTGTCAGTAATCAGAAAAGTGCGCGAACTGATTTCCCGCCGGCGCTTTCAGGGAGGGAGGGAGGGCGGGAGTGACGGACGGATGACGACAGGCACCCAAAAGCACCCTCGACACATTTTTTTACCCAGAAGGCATTTGGGGCTCGACCCAGAATTCCAATGGGCAGCGGGGACTGCGGGAACTGTGGGATAGCTGCCCACAGTGCACCGCTTCCAATGTCGACGCTTGCCCCGTTAGTGTGGACTCACAAAGTCTCACAAAGTCGAATTACTGTCCTTAGTGTGGACACACACGTTCGACTTTGTAATATCGATTCCACATAGTCGAATTAACTAAAATCGAAGTACTCTCGTAGTGTAGACATACCCTATGATTGCAAATCTCTCTACCCTATATCTAGGTAAGAATAAGAGAAGTTAGGGTACCATTTCACAACTTTCAAAAGTTATTTTTCCTCCATGGGTATCCTGCTGTTAATTGAATTGTCTGACTGATCTCACACTTGGTAAGGCAACTCACATCTGTTCATGTATTTATACCTGTTCCTGTATTTTCCACTCCATGTATCTGATGAAGTGGGTTCTAGCCCACGAAATCTTATGCCCAAATAAATTTGTTAGTCTCTAAGGTGCCACAAGGACTCCTCGTTGTTTTTGCTGATACAGACTAACACTGAAACATTTCACAGCCTAGATTCTCTAACACCTGTGGCTTGCTGAGCTGCAACAGCATCATTGTGTCTAACTTTCTTTGAATGTGGAAGTTATTTAGTCCCTGCAATAGAGTTGAATGTGTGAGGGCTGTACCAGTGCTCACTCCCTTCTGGGAAAAGTTAACTCCACATCAAAAACTAGTGTAGTAGGGTACTACAGAGGTCCACGATCTTCCTCTTTTCCATGTCTCTGATCAAACAAGAGATGAGAAAGAAATGATTGTTCCAGATACTGGAAGAAACAAAACATTCTGTACTGCACTGAGGGGATCAAACAGTTCTATAAATTTATAAGTAGAGAATCATTGGGTGAGAAGCTTCTTACTCATTGTTGAGATAATCCCAGTCCTGGGGAACAGATTTAAATGGAGGTCTGCTAGTACAGTACCCTGGCCAATGTGACGCCTGCCTGAGGGAAACAGGCTTTTTTGGGCCTGTAGAAAAACTTGGAGAAGAGGCTGTGAATTATTAATGTCTGAAATGTTCCTAGCCCGGAGAGACTGTACCAATCCAGGCATGTTAGCAGCAACCGCCTGTTGGATTTACTGGTGCAGCACCATGACCATGAAAGGCGAACGCTTAGCCAGGGCTCTAAAGGGAGCAGCCAGGATCGCTTCAGACATTCTACAATAACTTACAATTTTCAGGCAGAGACAACATCTAAATCTGGTGAAGGTGTAAACCCGACTGTACCATATACCTCTGTATAGTGTATTGTCTAAAGATTACATTGTGTTCATTTTACAAGTTGGGAGAGATTTTCTGAGTTACATCTGGCAACATTAAAAATAAAATTTTACTGTCCTCTGCTATTTTTATGATTCATAAAGGAATAGGAGTAGCAAATATTTCAAACCAAAGGAGAGCGTTACAATGTGTATCCCTCTACTTCAGTTTACTGACATGGAGAAGGGTGTCTTCCCAACACCCTTTCTACAGGCCCAAATGGCTGAAAATGCCATACAGCAAGGTTTAATAACTTCAGATTGAAAAAGAAGATGGGGTTAGATTGACTGGCAGCCAAAGATATCTGGATATCTCATAAGCTTATTGGCTAAACCCACCAATATAAAAATACATACAAAAAAAAAATACATTGACCAGGGCATCTCATGTCTTTTTGAGAAAAGGAAATACTCTGAAAAAACTGCAGTGTAAGGTTGTTCCCAATTCAGTGAAACATTCCTACAATGATGATGCGGATAGTATAAAAACTGAATAGCAGCATATATAAAATGAAATGGTTGTGGAAGAATGAGCACGTCTATCATAAAGGGAAGGAAAGGGAAGGGATAGCTCTAGTGGTTTGAGCATTGGCCTGCTAAACCTAGGGTTGTGAGCTCAATCCTTGAGGGGGCCACTTAGGGATCTTGGGCAAAATCAGTACTTGGTCCTGCTAGTGAAGGCAGGGGGCTGGACTCGATGACCTTTCAAGGTCCCTTCCAGTTCTAGGAGATAGGTATAGCTCCATTTTTTTTTTAAAGTCTTTGTTTTTTTGTTTTCCAAAACATACATAAGAGGACTCTTCAATTTTTTTAAAATGCCTGTGTGTTGTATTTAGAAAGGACTGTGTTATGGTTCAGGGGTGAGCTGCACCTGTGATCTCTTCGCCTGCTCTCTCCATAGACACACTTTCCAACTGACAGAGTGTCTTTCAACTCTACCTGCACTTCTCCCAGAGAGCAACTCTGTAGTTCACCCTATTTAGACTGGAGCACCAGCATCTGTTCTCCCACCCTACTCATGATTGCAAAGCAAGTGGTGCCTTGTACTCCTTTGCTGGCCCTCACGAGTGCAGCCTTCAGCTGACACATTTTGCTACCTGTACCTCTGAGTGGTATTCTGAACTTCTACCACTTTTAGACTGAACCCCAAGGTGGCAGCCACCCTGCTTCCAACCGCCTTAACACGAGGCACTTGCAAGACCCTTCCCTGTGGGAGCCTGTGATCACCAGCTGCTTAATGTGACTCAGAACAGCTCCTTCCAAACAGCCACTGTCTATTTACCCACCGGCACACAACAAGCATTGAAAAAGGTTACAATACAAAATGTCTGCACTCCTATCTTGCCTAAGCTTACCCCTTCTCCCTCAGACCAACTACCTCTGCTGCATTCTCTTTCCTCCACCCCCTCCAGTAGCTGCTGACCATTCACCCCTTCCTTTCTCCAGGGCATGCTTGGTACTTCGGATTTGTAGGCTCTGGTCTTAGCAAAACAGCTGTGCAACTTTTGGCTCATGCCTGGGAAGAGCATCTTCCTTATTTACTGGCCCAGTCACCGGTTACTTGACGTTGTTTGCCCAGAGCTGTCTTGTCTGACCACTGTTTTGTTTTCTGCTTGCTCTTCCTAATAACCCTTTTTAATTCAATTCCACTTAGACCGGGACAATAGGAAGCACCTAAATGGAGGTACATAGACTATTCATAAAAATAATATCACCCTCATTTGCCACAATCTTTTTGTCATAGTTATGAAATGTGAGTGTGCCATAGATAGAAAGCATTCCTCCCCAACACGTTTTTTATGGGGAAATGAACACAATTAATGGCTGCAGGAATCTTCATTTGAAAACCAAAACTGAGACTCTTGAAAATTTGGACCCTATTGCCACAGGATGTCTGCTTCTCCTCCTGTAAAAAAGGCTAACAATGCCACCAAACCTAACAGGTGTGTCATAAGGCTAAAACCATTGTCTGGGAAGCAGGATGGGGTTGTACAAAATTGTGTGTAAGGGGGTGTTATGCTCATTAAAACAGTTGCAGTGTTTCACCCCAGAACTGTAAGCAAATTCTGTAATGAAAGTGGCAACTGTAGATAGAACACAAAGCAATTTAAGGGCTAAACCCCAGTCTCTTTACTTACCCAAGTAGTGCTGTGGAACTTCCCACCGACTCTCACACGTCATTCCAGTGACATGACCTTGTATTTGTAAGGAGCTGTGAGATCTTCCATGAAGCAATATACAGTATAAAAGGAACCTTAAAGTGGTCTTATTTATTCAGAATACATTTAAAGTTGATGCCATGCTTGCAATTAAAAACTTTTTTTTAAAACCAGAACTTTATTCCTGTGCACAACACAATGGCATAATAGACCCAGTGTTCTTGACTTGAACTGCTGCTTCTCTAGTCTAATCTGAAATAAAAGATGAACCGGTTTGCACTTATCCTTATGGCTAGTTAGATCACACTGGGTTTTATGTAATAAATTAATTGAATTTTTTCAATAAACAGAAAAAAAAGCCAAAAGGAAAATTGCTATGAACAACTCAAACAATTACAATCCTTGTGGTTTCCTGCAGATGATACAGAAATCAAAACAATATATCCATTTAGTATCCACTCAAACATTACAATAAAATATAAACTTTATACTATACTCCCTCTATAGCCCACTGCCTTTGTGATGGACATATTGGAAATCAATAGGCAGATGTTATATTCCAACCTACTAACATACTGTAAAACAGTTTTAACAATGTTAAAGAAATTATTTCGATTAAACATCTAATTTCAAGTATTGAAACTTGCTATAATTTGTCTATTTCCTCCACTAAAGACTTATTAAATAAATCTGTGCAAGAGTACATATAAACATTTCTTTAACAATCAGACTTTAGTAGTAGTTACTGAACTTCCACCAGCTTTGTATATATTATAAAATATTTCAACACAGAATGACCAGCATCGTAGACAGGTTTAACATTGTGCTTTTGTTCAACACTGTAATTACAGAGCTGTTCAAAAACTATAGTTTACTTGGCAATTATAGTACATACCTACTTTGATTATTTATCTAAAACTAAGAAAATTTCTTTTCCCCAGAGCAAGATAAGTTAAATGTAAACAATCTTGTGTTTTATTCATCAGAGACTAAAATCTCAAGTCAACTAAGTGTTCAAGAAAACATTTTTTATGGAGCTAGTGGGATTTTTAATATGTCCTTCTTTGTTTTTCTTCTTTGTCAAGAATAGTCTGTTTTAGACTCAAGGAAGCATCTTCAAACTCAGGGTTTAATGCTAAAACTTTCTTGAAATCTTTCAAAGCCTCATCATAGTATCCTGTGACAAAAAGAGAAGAAAATGTGCATTACTTGTTTCTGCATCTAAGCTATTTCACAAACAAAAACTGAAGAATGATTCATGATGGTTTTACCAAACAAAACTCTCCGTTGCATATACTAGAAATTCTAAGACATATCCTGTAATGTGTTAAGCACAATCAACTCAACTTAAAAACAATGGGAGCTGAAGGTGTTTAGTACTTCACAGGAGGCTCTCTGTCTTCTCAAGATCAGGCTCTGTACTCTAATTATTCATATTAAAGCATAATGGTTCTGCTAATGCCATTTCATTATAAAACATTCAACAGTAATACCACTATGCACATCCACAGAATCACTGTTAGTAGTTTTGTCTCCTTTCAGGAACATACATGAGTATTTTAGATTGTTTTCAAAACCAGAAAACTTACAGAAGATATAGAACTCATGAAACTATAGAATGATGGTGAGACTTACTGGGAGATTACTGAATTTTGCAAATTGCTGAGTAAATTGAACAAAACAACAAGGATAATACATAAAAGCGTACTATGATCTTTTACATTAATGTAGTTTAATTTAAATATAATTCATAATGTATTAGCAAACATACTGTAGTAAATGTTATAATATAATGAAGTCTTCGGCACATCGATGTTAAATATTTGCTAAGTAGGGAGTAACAATCATTTTATTCTGAAAAACGGACTGTGGGTTATCAAAGTTTCACTCTACATTTATTTCTGTATTAATTCCCAAAAGAGCACAAAACAGAGAGAAGAATTTCACATAACTGATTTAAAATTACTTTTCTGATGAATGTCCCAAATCACAGCAGCCAATTCTGTTGTGATGATTTAGGGCCTGATCCAAAGCTTACTGAAGTGAATGTGAATGCTGTCATAGCTACTGTTGTGCCCTGCTCAGCTATCGGGGCTCAAATAAGTGCTGTTTTCTTACATTTTATGACAAGGCTTTGAAAAAAAAATGTTATATCCCAAAGGACAAATTTTCAAAAAACATCACACTATGATTTAAAAGATTCACCACTCACTTGACCCCCTAATACTATCTGGAATGACACAAAATACTTATATCCAAGTCAATCTGCAAAACACAGATCACATAATGGGAAGGATGGATTTGTGGTTAATACACCAAACTAGGATTCCAGGGGATCTGGTTTCTCTACCTGGCATACCACTGATTTACTTGTGGCCTTAATCTCTGTAAAATGGTGATCATTATTCCCAACCTCATTAGTTGTTAGAATAAATCAATCAGCTCTTGTTTATCAGGTGTTCACCTAGTGCAATCCCTAAATAAAAGATTACAAACAAATACTGCGACACCATCGGCTACACCATATAGTGATAATGGCCAAATGGGATGATGGAAGAGAGGACTGAAAAGCAGCCTAGTAGCCTCAATTTATGATTTCCTTGCCTTTATTGGTTTCTCACACATAATATTACTCAAGTGTGTTTTTATATCTGATAGATACCATGGTATACTATCAGGAATACCTCCATTGAAAGCAATGGATTTCCCCTGGTGCAAAAAATGTTGTTTGAGCAGAATCAGGGCCAACAACTCTATCCCCAAAACTTTACCCAGCACAAATAAAAAGCCAAATGACAGAAACAAATTAGTCTGGAGGCCTTTTTACACAGATCAAGTTACATTATGAAAGGCTGCCACTTATTTGGTGGGTCACTTGGTTTGTTCAGCATCCCAATATCATATAAACAAACCTGTTAAAAAACCCAGTTTCCTGTTTATTTTTAAAGCAATTACTTTGGACAGTATCAGAGGGGTAGCCGTGTTAGTCTGAATCTGTAAAAAGCAACAGAGGGTCCTGTGGCACCTTTAAGACTAACAGAAGTATTGGGAGCATAAGCTTTCGTGGGTAAGAACCTCACTTCTTCAGATGCAAGACATCTGAAGAAGTGAGGTTCTTACCCACGAAAGCTTATGCTACCAATACTTCTGTTAGTCTTAAAGGTGCCACAGGACCCTCTGTTACTTTGGACAGTGATTTAAGGGGGCTGATTTCCCACCATTTTACAATGGTATAATTCCACTGGCATGAAATTAGAGTAATGCAGGTCCAAGTTTGCAGCACATTAATAGTATTATGTTTATCATGGTAGTGCTTAAGGGCCAACCAAGAATGGGGCACCATTGTGCAAGGCAGTCTGCAAAGGCAACATACTAAATTAGAAAATGAACCATGTTTTTTCCATACCTAGCCTGTACAGTATTAATCCTCTGTTATAATATGGGACTTCAAAATCAGGTTGGGTTTGTATGGCTGATGTGTAGTCATCCATTGCTTCATAAAAGTCAACCCGCATGTACTTGATTTGTCCCCTGTTGTTGAATGCAGTGGCGAGATCATGGGTGAGGTATTTCCTTGATTTAAAAGAGAGAGCGGGCACTGAATACTTAAGAGTCAAAAGTCTGGTCTACATTATATACCTATATCTATATAACTATATCGCTGAGGGGTGTGATAAATCCACACCTCTGAGCAACTTAGTTAACCAACTTAACCCCTCGTGTAGACAGTTCTATGTTGGCGGGAGAGCTTCTCCTGCCAAATAACTACTGCCTCTCGGGGAAGTGGATTAACTACACTGATGGGAGAACTCTCTCCGGTGTAGATTGTGATCATCTAGTCTGGCCTCCTGTGTAACAAGCCACAGAACTTCCTCCAAACAATCCCTTTCAGAGAAACACCCGCTCTGGATTCCCACCTTGCCAGGGAAGGAGACCCCGCCCCGCCCCTTGGCGTGCCTGTCCCTGGCTCAGTTCCCGCCCGGTTTGCGCTTTGTTCCCCGTGTCGGGGGCCTGGGTTACAAACGCCGGGCGGAACACGACTCCCCTGCCCTGGGGGTGCCCATCGCTCTAGCAGGCGGGCTCCTGGCAGCCCCCAGTGGCTCTGCCCTGCTGGGGGAGGGGGCCGTGCAGAGGACAGGCTGGGGACCAGCACAGGTGGGAACGGGCAGGACGTGGGGGCGGAGCCCCAACCTGGGGGCGCTCCCGGCCCGGCCCAAGGCCCCGCCCGCCACAGCCTCGCGGCCCATCCCATTGGCTGCTGGGCGCGCGGAGAGCTAGAGCTTCCCCCCACTCCGTCGAGTGGAGGAGCTGCGCCCCCTGCTCCCCTGCCCGCATCCCTCCGCAGAAACGCCAGCCCCGCCCCGCCGGCAAGAGAACGAGCCCCGCCCCGTCCCCGAGCTACTCGAGACTCACCTGGTGGGGGCGGGGCCGGCAGAGGCGCATACCCACTGCGCGATGAAGCGGCTGTACAGCTCCTCCGCAGCCTCGAAGCGCTGCTCCCGGAACTGCGCGTGCGCGGCCGACAGCAGGTCAGGGGACTCGCGAGCCGGCTCCTGCTCCATGACGGGGTTACATCACCACAGCAACCGCCCCGCTCGCCCCAGGGTTCGGCGGCGGCGCGTTACGGTGGCCGCACTCCGGGCCCGGAGACGTGACGTCACAGCACCGCCCCTCGTTGCGCTGTAGGGCGCCTGCGCAGTAAATGAGCTACCCATAATGCACTGGGCTCCCGAGCCAGACTTTACCTATAGCCCCGATTGAGCCGGACGCTTTATACTTCTCCCCTTCCACCAGGGCGCTTCCCGGCCTGGGTCTGCCGCACAGCTCCCGCCTCCTGCCCGAAGGCGCTCCCTGTAAAATGCCCTCAGGCCCGTCGGCTCCGAAATACCTGTCCTGCTTATGGGTGGGGCTGAACACCTCGAACCACCCTTATCGGGTGGGCTCCCCGTGCTGCGTCCCACATCCCTGCCAGCCCTAGGCCGTACTGGGAACAGCTCTGCCCATCCCGGCATTCTCCCAGCCGGGGCAATGGGGGTGCCACTTTCTACTCACACAAAACCAAACACCTTGCCCCGCCCCCTGCCCCACTCATCCTCTGAGGGCCCAGCCCTGCCCCACACTTTGTCTGAGGCCTCGCCCCTGTTCACTCCATCCTCCTTCCCTCTGTTGCTCGCGCTCCCTACCCATAGGGCCAGCCCACCACATTTTGGGACCTGAGATGGATCATTCCCCCATGCCCCCTTGCTTGGGCCAAAACTTTGAAAGATCTCAATTCTGCCTTCTTCCTGTTCTACTCCTCTCCCAATAAAGGAGAACTAACAACTTAAAATCCCTTGTTCAAAAATTTTAAGTAACACTTGACTTTCAAACGCCTGAACAGCAAATGTAACTTTTCTTGTCTGCATAGTAAACACTGGCATTTTTATCTATTTGAATAGTCAAAGTGGTGCTTTCTGTGCCTTCTTGGTTGCAGAGATTTGAACTGCTTCCTGAAGGTCCACAGTCTGGGCCAGCTTATTGAGATGGTTGCAAGGCTGACCAGCCTCTCCTGTGTCATTGTGGAGCACAGATGTGTTTTTATTAACTTCAGCTTGGAGAAGCTGCATTCTCCTTTGGCAACTTACAGGAAGTGTTATAAGTATTCGTGGAGCAACAAAAGCATTTGAAAAGAAGGTGGTCATGTTTGTGCACATATATTCCAGAACAGCCTTTGGAGTTGATCCTGCTGAAATGTATATTGAAAGGGCTTTCAGTTCATCACCTAAATCACTCACATCAATATCGTGCATGTCATCATGTGTCAACACTGTCTCTAGTGCCCTGCATTGCTGGTGTAGGTCTTCAGGTATAGTGAGGAGTTTTGGAATATCACACAACATCCCAAATATACTGCTGCGTTCTTTGAGCTGCATGAAACGTTCTTCAACTGACTGCATTGCACGATCTAGCACCTGGTTAAAGAATTCAACTTTGAATTGTTTGGGGTCTCTTACGGGATTATCCCATGCCTCGTAATCAAAATGTCTTCTTCGGTGACTCTTGTATTCTAGAATGGGTGGGAAAATAACTTGAGAGGCAGTATGTAACTGTGATAAATGAAGGGTAGCTCCCTTTTATGGACACCAAGCTAGCCAGTAGCTATAAAATCCCTCTTAGTAGCTGTTCTCTAATTGCTCTACCTGTAAAAAGTCTCACTGCTCTGCATAGATAAAAGGAAGTGAGTGGGCACCTGGCCAAAAGAGCCAATGGGAAGGCTAAAACTTTTTAAAATTGAAAAATGACCCCTTTTGTCTGTCTGTTGTTCTCCCGGGGAGAGGCGGACAGGGCAGCAGCTATGCTGTAAGAAGCTTGGGCCAAGTATGAAAAACCCATCAGTATCATAACTAGAAACTACTCATTTAAAACCCCAGATATATAAGTAGATCAGGAAATGTCTAGGAAGATGCGATTAGGTTTATCCCTTTTATTTCTTTATGGCTTGTGGATTCCTCTGTGCTACCTCCAGGTGCTTTTGTTTTGCTTGAAATCTTTAAACTGGATCTCAAGAAAGCTATTCTTGGTGCTTAATCTTTGTAGCTGCTCTTTTAAAATCTAGAAAAAGCCTGAGTTCCCAGATGCATTTTCTTTCTTTCTTTTTTTTAAAATAAAATTTACCCTTTTTAAGAACAGAATTGGATTTTTGTGTCTTAAGAGGTTTGTGCACATGTTGTTTAATTAGCTAGTGGCAACAGCTGATTTTCTTTTTTTTTTTTTCCTCTTTCTTTCTCAGCTCTTCCCCGGAGTGGGGGGTGAAAGGGCTTGAGGGTACCCTACAGGAAAGAATTCCCAAGTGCACCTTCCTGAGCTCTCAAAGGAGTTCTGCACTTGAGTGGTGTCAGCATCTACCAATCCAAGGTCAGAGAAAAGCTGTAACCATGGGAGTTTAATACAAGCCTGGAGTGGCCAGTATTAATTTTTAGAATCCTTGCGGGCCCCCACCTTCTGCACTCAAAGTGCCAGAGTGAGGAATTAGCCTTGACAGTAACTTGTTTGTATCAGGGCATGAAAATATATTTTTGAGAGAGTGTCTTGATTCAACCGAGGGGGGAATGGAAAGTTCCGCCATTCACTGAGCTGTGTCCATTGTCACAGGCATACATGTCTTAGTATTCTCATAGAGTCTGCCAGGTGCTATTACCGTGCTGTGTCAACAATAATCCTGGCCTGCTGCCTTCGTACCTTAATGGATATTGTGGTCATTGGGCGGTTCGCTCAAGGTCTGCTGTGCCGGCTGTCTGCGCAGAGCTGGGGCAACACACAGGAAGAACACACACATGTAGCTGAACATCTAACAACACTGGTGACCCCGACTACTGATCTGGTAAGTAAGCGAGCTGTCCTCTGTAGGAATTGTGATCTAACATAACAAAAAAACACAAGCTAGGGAATCCCCAAAAAGTGTAATAAGGTATGGATGTGCTGGACTGCTAGCAAAAAAGGTCCATATGAATTTAAAAAATATAGTGAGGAAAAACCATGAAATAAAATCTGTAAGGCTAGGGCAAAATCTGTAGCTTTAAAATGTAAAATAGTGCAAACTATAACCATGTTATATAACCATGTTAAATGCTTAAAACAACATGCCACAAAATTAGCGGGGCAAGTAACAAAAACAAAAAAGTTTAAAAAAACAGAAAAAGCTACAAAGCCCTGAAATGCTCCTACTCTCCTAGCAGGGCGGCAAGCAGTCCAAAAACAGCAAACAGAAACAAATAAAAACATTGAAAACAGCTGTAAAAAACCTACAAACAAGATGTGCAGTCCCCTGTTATAAATATTTGTGGTCAACAGCAGGCTTCAGGTAGCTACTCTGGAATGGGGACAGACATGAAAAAAGCTGGCCCTAGCAAAATTAAAAGATGAAATGGGGTTCATGCATTATAACCACCACTATGTGATAAACACTAGGCTCTGGTAAAACCAAAATCGGGACTAAACTGATGTCTTCGTACCTTAATGAATCTTGTGGTCATTGGGCAGTTTGCTTGAGCTCTGCTGTGCTGGCTGTCTTGCTCTCAAGGTCTGCCTATTGTGCTGCTCCAGAGTTGGGAGTCCCGTCCAACTCTGGCATTGAAATCTCCCAGGAGGATGAGTTTGTCTGCCGTAGATGTGGCTGTGAGGACTGCATCGAGAGTGCTGTAAAACTGCTCCTTGTCTTCCTCATCATCAAGTGTTGGGGTGTATGCGCCGATGATTATGGCATATTGGTTGTTGCTGAGCTTGAGCAGAAGGATCATAAGAGGCTCGTTGATCCCCACGGTGTTGACTGGATTTTATACTTGGCCGGAGGACAGGTCTCAGGAACGTCTTCCTGCTCCCGCATCAATCATGGGGGTCTTATTTACCCCAAAGGAATACCTGACAATGGATGGGGTGCAAAACAAGAACAGGTTTATTGGACAGACAACAGTTAACAAGGGTAAGAATAACTCAGGTAAGTGACCGGTAGGTAACTACAAGAACTCCCAAACTATAACCGAGAAAACAAGGGAACCAAATATAAAAGGGCACTGGCTGTGACAAAAGGGCTTAGCTTCCTTCCCAAGGTTGACCCCGGGTAGGTTAGATGGAGGACAAATGAGTCTCTACCATATTCTGCAGCTTTATCCCTGTCACCGACACAACAGGACTGACTCTGGACCTGATCCAGATGGTAAGGCAGGTGGAAGGCAGGACCTCAGGTACAGGCTGATGGAAGCTTGTCTTGTTCTTCTTGCAGTTCTTCTTCCCTGCCTTGTCATGGGTGGATGTCTGAGGCAGGATCAGAATGGCAGATGACGGCTCGTTTTCTCATGTAGGTAAGAAACCCTCCCTACAACCTTATGCGTGGTACTAATGTCTACCCTCCAGGGTAAGCAGTAGCACACTGCAGCACTCCGCCTCTCAGATAGGCAGCAGCAGCAGCACATGCTACCTCCAAGATGGGCAGCCCCTGCTGATGGACGTGCTGACCCTTTTATAACGTACAGTTTCTGGGCAGATTACAGGTCAGGTGACCTACCCAGGTTCCTGCCTTAGGGCAAAAAGGGCGCGCCAAAGGTATAACAGTGGCTGAGGAAGAAAGGCAACCAATATGGATTCCCCGTTGTTATTAAATGGATCCAAGATGGTGTAAGAGAGATAACAGTAAAATAAAGATTTTTATCCCTACAAGGGGAAGCTCCAAAAGCTGACTGGTGATCTTATTTTTGATGGCAAAGCCAATCCCGAGAATGCATCTCTCTTCAGGTGGCTTTCCTTTCCAAAGGAAGGTGTAGCTACCTCCAAACTCTTCTAATTGGCACTCATCAGCAGCGGGTCTCACTAAGAGCTGCAGTGTCAATGTTAAGTCTTGCCAGTTCTCTGGCAATTAGGGCAGTTCTTCTTTCTGGTCATTCACTGTGCTGAAAGTCCATAAGGGTGTGGACATTCCAGGTGGTGAAATTCATTGTCTTGTATCTCTTGTTTCGGCCGCGGAGTTGAGTGATCTCACTGGATACGGCCATCCAGTTGGAAGAGTGTGAGAAAGCCTATGTTTGGGGCACTTTTTCTAGCCCCCTCCCCATTTGGGGTGAGCAGAGGGGATCCTAAAAAGGCCTGTTCAGTCACAGCCGCTGCTGCCGAAATGCACATCTGTCTCATCCAAGCACAAGACGACCATCACACAGCTGCCGCCTGCGTGCAGATTTGTGACTAAAGATTCCCAGAAATCACTGCTCCTGTCTTCACCGCCACTCATCCGTCGCCACAAAGTTCTGAGTCCTTTGGCAGAGGCCTGCTCGTGAAATCTTTTAACATGGGGAAACCAGTGCGCAGGAGACTTGACAGGAGGAAAACCCTGACCCAGTGGCAAGGAGATCCAAGACAACCAAGGGCCTCCCTCCTGCTGCAGCCCTCAGCCGCCTTCACAGCCGCAGAGTACTAAAAGGTCCTCTACATGTGCCTAATCCACCAGTGGGGTCTTGTGAAGTTTGGACCACAGTTAGTCAGGAGCCTCGCGCCTCAGACCTGCTCACCAAGGGGGACCCTACCAGAAGTATGAAAGCTCCAGACGATATAGCTCTGAGAGTCTTTAGCCCACGCAAGCCTCTCCACTATGACAAGGTTGCGGTCCATCAGAGAGGAAACAAAAAACAACCAGCACATGCAGGTCCAGAAGCAGGCAAGCTCTCCTGTGGCTGCTAGATGGCACTGCAGCGTCGCACTTTCCTACTCTCCAGAGTATATGTTTGATTATCCAATTTGGTCTTGGTCCCCGTTAGATTGGATCAATTGGGATCTGCTGTACTAAATTTTATTCTATAGCAGAGGTTCTCAAACTGGGGGTCGGGACCCCTCAGGTGGTCGCGAGGTTATTACATGGGGGGGGGGGAGTCGCGAGCTGTCCTCCTCCACCCCAAATCCTGCTTTGCCTCCAGCATTTATAATGGTGTTAAATATATTAAAAAGTGTTTTTAATTTATAAGGGGGGTCGCACTCAGAGGCTTGCTATGTGAAAGGGGTCACCAGTAAAAAAAAGTTTGAGAGCCATTGACTAACATGAATTTAACTAGCCTTCAACTTCTGCCTTAGGAAGACCACCCTTCACACATACCATTCAATCATTTATAAATTTGATCTACATTACCCTCCACCATTCCCTTTGAAAAATAGCTAATGAATCATGATTTAAAATCCAAGTATAATTTATGCAATAAAACATAATGAACAGTAGATGGCAATGGTATGCAGAGTTCAACTGGCTATTTAAATAATCATGTGCTATGATATGAGCAAAATGCAGCTACGTAATAGGAAATTGAACTCTCTGAATGCCACCACCACCAGTATGGTACCATATGCAATGGTGAGAGTGTGGGATAAGAGGTGGGAAGAGGAGTGCTTGAGTGTTAAATGCCAAATCCTTGTGAATTAAAACCAGTTGAGCTGTGGTGATAGTGTAACAGAGGGAGACTACACCTCTACCTCGGTATAACGCTGTCCTCGGGAGCCAAAAAATCTTAATGCATTATTGGTGAAACTGCGTTATATCGAACTTGCTTTGATCCGCCGGAGCGCTGCTTTACCGCATTATATCCGAATTCATGTTATATCGGGTCGCATTATATTGGGGTAGGGGTGTATTTATATTATTAGTATTACAGTAGTGCCTAGAGCAGTGATACTCAGCCTGAGACTCATGAGCTGCAATTGCCTCTTTAATGTGTCTCCTACGACTCTTTGCAGCCAGTGATGGATTAGCCACTGGGCCAACGGAGCCCGTGCCCAGGGGCCCCGGCCAACTAAGGGACCCCAGAAAAATGGGTGCCCCCATGCCCTGACCTCGCTCCCCCTGCCTGCCCGGTGCTCCTGCTGGGGAGTGGGGTTGGGGTGTGGGGACTTGCCCTGCTCTGCCCGACCGGCTCTCCTGCTGGGGAGTGGGAGAAGCCCCCGCACCCCAACCCCGTTACCCAGCAGGAGTGCCGGGCAGGTGGGGAAAGCCCCCGCACCCTGATACCATTTCCCCATCAGGAGCGCTGGGTGGGGTTGGTGGGGGGAACTGCAGGCAGAAAGAGTGGGGAGGGGCCCCCCACTTGCCTTGGCCCAAGGCCCCACAAACACCTAATCCACTTCTGTTTGCAGCACATAATATCAAAACACTGTGAGATTTAATTAGTAACTAATCTAAGTTATTAACCAATCAGGATGCTTTTACAATTTAATTGTAGTTGATAAAATAATAATACCTGGGCAGTCATTTTGCTGTGAGAATTATATAAACTAAATATTTCCCCGTCATACTGTTTAAATATGAATGTATAGTACTATAGTAAATGAAATAATTAATTCACACTACTGTGGCTTTTTTTAGGTAATGCTGATCACTAATTTGGCTCCTGAACCACTGAGGTCTGAGTATCACTGGCCAAAAGGCTAGAGATTACCTCAAAAGCTCACCATCTAATTTGAGACAAGGCACAAGTAAGAATGACAAATAAAAGGAGGGAAACGGGGATGGAGTACTAAGCAAAGAGTGCTCCACTGGCAGCCCCCATATCAGTGCCTCCCTCTTCCCCCAGCACCTCCTGCCCAGCAGTGGCCCTGCTGATCAGTGCCTCTCCCTGCCCCCATACCGCCTACCTCCTGCCACGATCAGCTGTTCCGTGGTGTGCAGGAGGTGCTGGGGGCAAGGGGGAGGAGCGAGGCCGGGGCATGCTTGGGGGAGGAAGAGGCGGGGCGGGAAGAGGTGGGATGGGGGCAGAGCAGGGGCACAAAGAAGAAGGGCGGGGTGGGGCCTTGGGGGAAAGGGGTGGAGTGGGGGCAGAGCCTGGGGGAGCACCCCCCGGCACATTAGAAAGTTGCACCTATGGTACTAAGGAAATGAAAATGAGACAATGCAGTTGTTACACACATGGTAACTATTGCACAACATGATGATTCCTGAAGGAACCAAATCTTTTATTTAAAATATTTTTTTTAGAGTCATGGAGTTTAAGGTGAGAAGGAATCACCAGATTATCTGATCTCACCTCCTGTGTGTCACAGGCTACCAGCACCACCCAGCACCCGCACACCAAACCCAACCACCAAAATTAGTTCAAAGCATTACAGCCCAAAGGAGACAAGACCAGAGATGGCCAAACTGCAGCTCTTTTAAAGCTAAAGTGCGGCTCGCAGAGCTCCCCACGCTTCCCTCCCCATTCTCCACCTACCAGACTTGGGAGGGGGGAAGCTCAGGGCTTCTGCCTTGCGGCAGGGTGGTGGGGCTAGGGGCTTCTGCCTAGCAGGCAGGGGGGGATCTTGGGGCTTTCAGCCCCATGGGGTGTGCCTGCTGAGGGTCTGGGCGTTGGCCCTGCTCCTTCTGAAGCCCCGAGCCCTGGTAAACACCTCCTGTGGGGCTGAAACCCCGAGACCAACCTCCCCCCAGGGCAGAAGCCCTTAGCCCCACCATCCCACTGTGGGGCTGAAGCCCTGGCAGGTGCCTCCCACGGAGCTGAAGCCCCAACACCCTCTTCCCACAGCACTGAAGCCTCAAGCCCCAGCAGGGCAGCTGGCCGGCCCCACGAGCTCCAGGGTGCGGGGCAGCTGTGCAGCAGAGTTCCAGGGCAGCCACGCGGCTGAGGTCTGGGGTGGGTGCCGCTGCCCTGCCACCTGGTCCCTGCGGCCCAGGTTATACATGTGTAATGAGTTGAGAACCACTGGACTAGACTGTTATGTGCCACAAGCAGAGAATAGGAGGGACCCAGCTGCACCAGTGCCTGAGGCTTCCACAATGACAGACAAATGATTCACTGAAATACATCCATGTAATCCTGGCAAGTGACTCTCAGCCACACGCTGCAGAGGAAGGTAGAAAAAAACCTAAAGTTACTGCCAACCTGAGCTGGGCGAAAATTCTTTCCCCACCCCACATATGGTGATGAGTTAGACCCTGTGAGCATGTGAGCAAGAACCAGACAGCCAAGCTCACTTCAGAGCCCTGGCCCTCTGTGACAGTCCATTATGATACATTTTGCGAGATACCATTTGAAATGTCATAACCAGCTGAACATTACTGTCATGGTCAAATGTGTGTATTGACACTGTATATGAAGTTATAAGACTCTTAGGCTAGGTCTACACTACAGCGGGGGGTCGACCTAAGATACGCAACTTCAGCTACGTGAATAGCGTAGCTGAAGTTGCATATTTTAGGTCGACTTACCTGGCTGTGAGGACAGCGGAAAGTCGACCGCTGCCGCGCCGCCGTCGACTCTGCTGCCGTCTCTTGCCGCGGTGGATTTCCGGAGTTGATGGCAGAGCGATCAGGGATCGATTTTATCGCATCTTCACTAGACGCGATAAGTCGATCCCCAATAGATCGATTGCTACCCGCTGATCCGGCGGGTAGTGAAGACGTGCCCTTAGTATCATTACTAAGGCTGCGTGTCCGTCACAGAGATCACGGATTCTGTGACTTTCTGTGACCTCCATGACTTCTGCAGCGGCTGGTACGGCTGGCTCCAGGGCTGCCCAAGCAGCTCGGGCAGCCCCTGGCCAGCCTCACTGGCTGCTGCTGGGGCAGTCTTGGGCCACCACGCTCCCCCCCCACAGCAGCAGCAGTAGACTGTGTGTGGGAGGGGGCTCAGGGCTGTGGCAGGGGGATGGGGTGTGGGGCAATGCTTACCTCAGGGGGGCTCCCCAGAAGCGGCTGGCATGTCCCTGCAGCTCCAAGGCAGATGGGCAGGGGGCTCTGCGCGCTGCCCCTGCCTGTGGGCACCACCCCCGCAGCTCCCATTGGCTGCGGTTCCTGGCCAATGGGAGCTGTTGAACCGCTGCTAGTGGTGGGGGCAGTGTATGGAGCCCCCTTGGCCTTCCCTCCCCCTAGGAGATGTAGGGACATGCCGGCTGCTTCCGGGGAGCCACACGGAGCCGGGTAGGGAGCCTGCCATCCCTGCCAACCCTCCTTCCCAGCACCAGTGGCGGTCCCAGGCTACCCCCCCAGCACCCACGGCACGCCCCCGGGCCACTCCCCCGCAGAGTACCCGCAGCACCCCAGCCCAAGTTTTAGTTAGGGGTATATAGTACAAGTCATAGGTCACGGGCCATGAATTTTTGTTTACTGCCCATGACCTGTCCATGACTTTTACCAAAAATACCTGTGATTAAAACACAGCCTTAATCATTACTGTAATATGTGCCAAGTTCAAGAAAAGCAGGCCCAAACTGGTTTCTTAGAAAGAAAGGACAGACCAACACCCAGACAGATGTTAAAAGAGTATCACCTGCTTAAGCAGCCATTTTCTGGCAGGGTGAAGGTGTGAATAAGAAATTTACATACCATCACATCCCTAAGAGACTACTTGTCGCCTGCAGCCCAGCTGGGGGTAATCCTCAAAGAGGGGAGAGTAGTGTGAGAATGAGAGGCATTGGCCTCCAAATCACCTCTCTCTCCATCCATCTCTACTCCGGCAGCTACAATGCTCGAAAGACAAAGAAAGCATCATTGAACAGGGTTGGGGGTGGGGGTGGGTCCTGGCTGGAAGACTTTTCAGCCAGTACAGATTGCTGTAAACAAATGGTGAGACAAAACCTTTTTGCTTTTAAGTGCACTTAGCTTGTAAGTTAGGCATTAGCTTGCATTTTACTCCTTTTGTAACCAATCCAGACTTTTATGTATTATTACTTGTAGTCACTTAAAATCTATCTTTTTGTAGTTAATAAACGTTTCGTATTGTTTTATCTTACCAGCGTGTTTGGATTAAAGTGTGTGGGAAACTCCATTTGAAATAGTAAGGCTGGTGCATATCATTTTTCATTCATGAAATGAGGGACTTTTTATGAGCCTGCATTGTTCAGTACTGTGCCTGACAGTACAAGATGCACATTTCTGGTGGAAAGTCTGGGAATAGAGAATCTGCTGGTGTTCTTCTGCAGTGTAATTCCTAAGTGGCTAGCTAGTGGCACACAGTGCAGTGTAGTGGGAGCAAGTTACATGCTGGAGGCAGTGTGTTAACTGGCCAGGAGTGGCTGTTCACCAGTAAAGCAGTGTAAAAGGCATCTCAGGTTAGAGAACTGAGACGACACAGCTATTCAGCAGTCCAGACTGTACCCTGGGTAATATCACACCCTCCCTGTCCTATGTCCCATCTCCAGTTGTGACCATCCCTGATACTTCAGAGGAAGATTTAAAAACAAAAAATGAAAAAAAAAAAATCCACCAAATACATGGGGATTGGGGGGGAATTCCCTTTCTGAACTCTGCAGGTCTCTGGCTGAAACCCTGAAATGCTAGTGCAGAAAACACCTTTGAGCAAAGATCCAGGGGCACAAATAGTACAACTTCCCCACAATCACTGGCCAAAATTTCCTTTTCCTTCCCACAATTGAGCTGAGTGCTGGCTGGCTGCTGCTCTCCTCAGAGGGGACAGCATTTCAGAGGTGCTACATGTGTATTTGGGAAGATCTGTAGGATAGCTCATTTTGACAGGCCCTCAAGAGAAACAAACCAAAAAAATGCATTTGTAAATTTGTCCACTTTGATGCTACTTCTTGTGTCATTTTTGTTGCATCTTAATGCTGGCATAGAATGACACGGCCTTATATAACTCTGATTTAATTTGTTTCTTTAACAGTGTAATTCAGTATCTATAGCTAGAAAACCAAAGAAATTAGAGCTCATCCAAGTATCAGTGTAGAAAATCAGATTTTATTTAATGGTATATTTTTCACATATAAACTTTTTCCATACAGGAGGGATGAACTACTCAAAAGAACAAAAGATTTAACTTCTGGATATTACAAAGGTAATTTTTCCAGCCAGAAAGACAAACCAAGAGAAAACAAGACTCCTGACAATCTTTCCTCAAAAATATAATCCTCCTTAAAGTGAATTTAGTGCCTGTGAAAGATACCAGACTGACGAGACTGAAAACTGAAGTGCTCTATCTATTTGCAGAACATGTACAGCTGCAAGCTTCACCACACTCTGCCCACAGTGGGGCTCAATTCTACAAAGTAGGAAGGATGACAGACTAATTCAGTCACCATATCCCTTCAATCGCCATTCTTACTGCCAAACAAGGATGACAACTATGACAGTGTGATATGGACACATTATCTGCCTACCAGTTGATTGAGGCTGCTAATTCGCATCATATAGTTCACTAAGAGCTGTCAGCTGGTTTCTGTTATTACTAATCTTGTGTGATTCAGCCTGGTTACCATAAAAGTGAAACAAACAATTAACAGATCAGAGAGAGAGAGAGTCCAAGAATTCAGATTATAAACCCTAGTTTCCTGGCAGGTCACCTCTTATAGTTCCTTTGTCGGTACTGTACTTGTAAATAGGTGTTTAGAAAAAGACTGCAGCATAAATATTTGGTCCTAACTATAACTAGACTAGAATATTTTCATTGTAATACAAAAAAAAGTTCTAGGAAAATGTATAAAAGAATGGTATCAAGCAGGGCCGGCTCTAGGCACCAGCAAAACAAGCTGGTGCTTGGGGCAGCACATTTTTAGGGGCGGCATGGCCGGCACCAGAATGCCGCCCCTAAAAATGTGCCCCGGCCGCCCTAGCTCACCTCCGCTGCTGCCGCTCGCGCATCATGGCGCACGAAACAGCTGATTCGCACGCCGCTGCTCCCCCTCCCTCCCAGGCTCTCAAACCTGGGAGGGAGGGGGAGATCCCGAGCGGCCGCGGCGCACGAAACAGCTGATTCGCGCGCCGCTGCTCCCCGTCTCTCCCAGGCTCTCAAACCTGGGAGGGAGGGGGAGATCCCGAGCGGCCGCGGCGCACGAAACAGCTGATTCGCGCGCCGCTGCTCCCCCTCCCTCCCAGGCTCTCAAACCTGGGAGGGAGGGGGAGATCCCGAGCGGCCGCGGCGCACGAAACAGCTGATTCGCGCGCCGCTTCTCCCCCTCCCTCCTAGGCTTGAGAGCCTGGGGGGAGGAGACAGGGCTGGGGATTTGGGGAAGGGGCGGAGCTGAGGCGGAGCCGGGGGTGGGGTAAGAAAAAAACGGGGGGGGGGGGCGGCCAAAATTGTTTCTGCTTGGGGCGGCAAAAATCCTAGAGCCGGCCCTGATATCAAGGTTATAAAGGGTGCTACTTTAAAATTGGTCCCATCTGGAAATTCTTTACTCCAAGGGTCCATCTGTGTATTTTAGGAAAACCAATATTTTTTCTACTGAATGTATATTACAGAAGTGAAGACGGAAGCTCCCACAACGAAGGGCTTGTCTACATGGAGCAGTTAATGAACCGCAAGCTAGGGTGTTACAATGCATTAATTGTTCTGCACTAACTCCACATGTAGACAAGCTTATTGTACACTAAAAGTGCCTTTGTGCACTTTAGCTTAATACATTTTTAAGTGCATTAAGCTTAAACACCCCATTGTGACAAGAGATTTTGCCTCAGTTCCCTGAAATGCTTTACCAAGTTCTAAATGGGAAAATCTGCAGAAAAGCATCGGAAGGGGTTTAAATTCAGAAAAATTATAAAATTGCTTAATTGAACATAAAGTGAATGGGGGTAGTGTCAGGACCCTTTGACATGCTTAGAACAGTAATTAGTTTTAAAAATAAAGCTTTAATTAAATAAAAATTAAGAATAATTTAAATTAGAAAATAAAGTAATGGTGGCCATCGGGTTATGTAATGTAGTGGGAAATACCATACGAAGGCATGGGAGCCCACAGAAATGAATAGGGATGATGCAATCAAGGCAAGGTATTACATCAGTTCCTATGGGGAATGACTCTGCAAAACCCCATAGGAATACATTGTAGCCCATAGAAACCAATGGGACTTCCAGACAGGAAGTAGCTAGGGTTCATCCAAAGGTCAGCTGAAAAACCCCATAGGGATGCGTTGAGCCCACAGAAGTCTATGGGACAGGGGAGGAGCTTTCTGTACATGTGAATAATTAGCATATACTAATTAGTAATTAACATATGCTAATATATGGACACTGGCTGAGCTTGAGTGTCACATGTCAATACACATGCCAACATTAGCATATGCAAATCCATGAAAGCTGATTGGCTGAATTACGATAATAAAGTAATAGCTAATGAGCTGAAATAATATATAAAGGCAGCAGCCAGCAGGCTACAACTCTGTAGGGGACCAGGACCAGCAAGAAAGCGGAGCTCTGCCAAACACCTCCAAGGAAGAAAAGCGCTTACAGGACAGTGGCTGCAGCATCAGCAAAACCCAGCAAGGAAGAGGCTGCTTGAAAGGCAGTTATAGCAGCAACAGCAGCAGCCCACCCAGGATTCCAGGGTTGCCCCTGGCAATGGCCATTTCTGCCACCCAGCCAGCAGGAGATCTCCGCAGCAGCCCAGCAGCAGTGACCAACAGGTTTCTGTCTCTCCTGCCTGAGGAGACTCTACCTCAGGAGGAGGCAGCAGCTCACAGCCCGCTACCAGACCATGCTCCCTAGGCACCGTACCCTAGCCTCAGACCAAGCAGAAGGACCTTTGTAAGATGATTCAGAGGGATTTTTAAGAAGGCTTCTGTACGTTTAATTGTCTTTTATTTTTGCATCCTAGAGCGTGTGGGTTTAAAGTGTAAATAAAGCTGGATGCCTGTGGTCTGAGTGAGATCTCCCTACTCATCTAATGATTGCCTGATCAGCACTTGTTGCATGTTTAGTTTTTAAGTATTTAATGTTAATTGATACTGGTATATGTTTCTTATATTGTTATAAGATATAGAGTATTAAGTGTGTGATTATATTGTTATACTATATGTGACAGTCAATTGAAACTGTAATTGTAGTGCTGTCTTTATTTGCCACGCTGCTTCAGGTTTGTATTATAACTGTATTACCTCTATCTGTACTTTTACTGTAACTAATCAATTCTAAATAAATATTATTTTTGTTTTCGAAGAATGTATTGCTTGTTGCCTATTCTTGATCGGAGGGCTGTATCCGTGTCCTTTAAGGGAAAATTGGCTAACTGTGGCTTTCCCTGGAAAATCCCTTAGGGCGCGCCCCAACCGGTAATACCGAAAGAGATACATTGGAAATAAAGGGTTTCAAATTAAAAGCAGTGATTTTAAGTAACACTGTTGGCTTAATATAATTGAATCAAAATCTTCTGGTAACACCATGGGCACTCTCAGTGCGCAATAACAATATCCACATGGGGAGTTAGTGCAGAGTAGCTACTGTATTTTAAATTTATACCCTTGCTTACTGCCTAATAACTTCCCTGAGTAGACAAGCCCCTAGAGTGTCTCAAAGGAAACACAGATAGAGATAAGCATGCATTCATTTTGTTGGTTTTTAGTCTTAGGCCCTGTTTAGACTTAGAAAAAAACCCTGTTAACCCATTTTTATAAAAGTGGGTTCACAATTACATCTTCTTCGGGACTCCTGTCATTCTAGTTTCTTTCTAAAAAAAAGATTTTTCTCTAATAATCTTAGTAGCATCTTGTAACAGTATAGTGCCTGTATTACATTTCATAACTCACTTTGAAATCTTGAAGTCTTTTTTATGTTTGTAATGGTACATACACAAGGACACACTCACAATTCTTTTTCTTTTACTAGGTCACAGAACTATGGCACAAAGGACAGAAGTTGTAATTGCTTATTTCTTGGGCCTGCACACAGTGCTTGCACACATTGCACATCCAGAATTGATACTCTGTGATAGTTCTTCCTGTTGCAACACAGGTTGGAAGTTTCCCTTCTCCACTAAAAAACAAAAGAGAAAAAAAAAACACGTTGCTTTAGATGAAACCTGTTTGAGTATCTTAGTGATTTGCAAAACTTTCTTTGGCCATCTGTAACAAATTTAATTTTTCTCTACTTAGATCTGCATCATTTTATTAGTAGGGGGCATAATTAAATCATGTGTTAGTGTATATTATTAATAGGGCTAGGTATGATAATCTTCCTGATCTGACACAGTACATACATTAGTCTAGAACAGGGGTCGGCAACGTTTGGCACGCGGCTCGCCAGGGTACTTACCCTGGCGAGCCGGGCCAGTTTATTTACCTGCTGACGTGGCAGGTTCGGCCGATTGTGGCCCCCACTCACCGCGGTTCACCATCCCGGGCCAATGGGGGCGGCGGGAAGCGGTGCAGGCGAGGGATGTGCTGGCCGCGGCTTCCCGCCGCCCCCATTGGCCTGGGACGGCGAACCGCGGCCAGTGGGGGCCGCGATCGGCCGAACATGCCACGTCAGCAGGTAAATAAACTGACCCAGCCCGCCAGGGTGCTTACCCTGGCGAGCCGCGTGCCAACGTTGCCGACCCCTGGTCTAGCATCAGCACTGAGAGCCAGCCGCTCCCAATATCAAATGAAAGGATGAAAACTTCTGTCATCATCATAATAACAAAATCAAAATGTAGTCAGCCTACCCCTCCAGAAGACCATCCAGATCAGATTTTTTGGTATGTTTAGGACAGTGTTTAGTGAATATCTCCAATGCAAGATCTTCATATTGCTGTCTCTGTTCAGGGCTAAGGGTTTCTAAGGATTCCAGTTTAACAAAGGCTTTTGAACAAGTACCAAATGCTCTATTGGCACACGCACAGAGAGCCAAAAGGGAATAGATCTCAACTGCAGGGATAATGTCTTCATAATCTCGCAGGTGAAGGGCTAACAAATGAAAAGAATGAGAAAGTTACCACACGTCCCCTTGAACACGAATACAACTTAATTGTACGAGTAAATTGTCTTCTTAATATCAGTTACCTTATGAAATAAAACAAACAAAATAAAGCCAATGAAAATAGTAGAGAGCACAGATAGTCCTCCCTATTTTTAAAGAAGAACATTTGTATTTAATTGTGAATTGAAAATGAAGTATATGAATTAGGCCCTTCAATACGGAGAGAAGGTAGAAGGCACAACATACCCAACTAACATCCATCGATTCCCCTGCAGCTCCAGGGCTCTGATGTGAGCTTCATGGAAGCATCATTCAATGCACATAAATGTGTGGTCAATAACAACCCTATGGGGGTTATCAAACCTTGTCAGATAGTGACAAGTTAAACTTCAGACATCTCCTGGTAACCAGCCCCTAGACATTTTGGTAAAATTGGTAGTTATTCTGTAGAACTACCCGATGCTCAAACTGGCAACTAACGTAGCACCTGCTGACGATTGTTCCAACACTGTTAATTATATTTCTCATGTTCTACATTACGTGGATCAGGTAATGGGTGGAACAAACATGACAAATGTAAATGGAATTAATTTGTTTTACAGGTTTGTGTGGCTTAGACTGATTTCAGTTTTCATGCCATCTATACTGTAATAAATCCTACCTGTTTTCATTGCCGTGTCTACATAACCTTCATAGAGCTGTCTTTGTGCAAGTATAAAAAAATGATAAGCCTCAGCTCCTCGCCAGGCATTATCTGTGAGGCGATTAGCTGAAGACAGAACATCTTCCTCTAGCAAACCAGCTAAAGCTGAAGTAGCCTAAAAACAAAGGAATATCACAGGTAAAAATTTATGTTTAAAACACTCAACAGGAAGAGGGAAAAGAGATTTTCCTAGTCACTATACCTATTTTCTATGTTAACTTCGGAAAATGTATATATATATATTGTCCTAAAATGAATTTCACTATTTATACTATATAGTACATGGTACAAATTTTCAGCCATGCAAAATCATTTGTATCTGTGTAAATTACAGAGTTGTGTACATGTCTGAAAAACTGGCCCAGAATTTGTGCTTGAAATAATGTTTCAGTGACAGAGTTACAAAACTCAGTTTAAATTGCTCCAGTTGCTTCAGGTCACCTGAAGAAGAGCTCTGTGTAAGCTCAAAAGCTTCTCTCTTTCACCAACAGAAGTTGGTCCAAAAAAAGATATCTCCCCCACCTTGTCTCTCTAATTTCCTGGGACTGACATGGCTACAACACCATAGAAAGCATTTGAGACACTTTACCTCTGAACTCTTTCCTTTAACTTTTCCCCTCTGTGCATTTTTCACTTGTTCATGGTACTGTTCTACAAGTAAAGCTGACAATACATAAAGCTTTTTGACTCGTAAAGGTTTAGTCCTTTTCTTTGCTTCTTCATCTGCAATCTTAAAGAAATAAAGAATGTGGAAAATTACGTCTCTAAAAATGAAAATTCTATTTCTTTTTTTTTACAACTATATGCTAAAATTATCTTAAAGATCTTTGTGAAACATAGGAAGCTATGTCAAAAGACCATTTTTTACTTGAATATTAGAATTTAATTTACAAACAAACAGATATATCTGAATATCATTCTCAAGGTTTTAAGTGCAGAATTTATATATTCTAGGTGTGTGGCTAACAGGCGTATAAAGCCAGTCCTCAGCTGGTGTAAATCAGTGTAGCTTTATTGAAGTCCATCAAACTACACCTATATACACCAGCTGAGAATCTTCCCCAACATGGTAACCTGAACTCTCTATAATAATAGACTCCTTTCAGAAACAATTCAGGTATAAATTAAAGACCTGACCCTGCGACTATCTCCATGCAGAAGGACCCCTGAAGTCAGTGGTATTCTATGTAGGGGCAGAAACAAGTTGTACAATTGGGGCCTTAAAAAAAAAATGGAACTGAATGAACAGGTTAAGACAAAAATATTGAGTTTAGGAATCCAATAATGTTTCTAAACATGACAAGAATGTGTATTATTGTTATATTTCTTTGAAGGGGAACAAACTTGAAAGCAAACATTTATTTGATCAGTCATTCCTGAATTCTCTTTGCTATTATTTCTGAGTGAATGAGAGCTCACTCCCTTTAGTCTAGCTAGTCCTTTAGCTTGATCCTGTATTGAAGTCATGACTGCAGTAGATATGCTTGGCTACGGTTGAAGAGGTAATTCTATTAAACATTCCTATACTAAAGTACTTAGAACTTTCTAAAAAAAATTACATTTTGAATTGAAATTTCTCATATTTGTTCTAAGTCAAGAGGTAAATTTAGAAAGTTTGATAAAAAAATAATATATCCATTTTTCTATTACCTTGCTGGAAGGAAAAAACAAAACTAAAAATATATCTGCCTTTTATAACAAATATGGTTTGTAGACTTTTTTGCATTCATGCAACTAAAAGTGGCTGGATTTTTAAATGTCAAATTTGACAAATTGATAGCTATCAGTGAGGACTAGAGTTTTTGCCATGAGAGGAGAAACAGTTTTAGAAATAATATATTTGTCAACATTCGCTGTAACAATTATATTTATATAGTGCCTGTCAACAAAAAATTGTCAAAAGCACTTTATAAACTTCAACTTGGATACAAACTGATTCAAACTATACATAGGGATCATTGCACCCACCTCTGAAGCTTACCAGCACAGAGCAACAGTTTTTGACAGGAAGTGAAGAAAAAAAATCTAACTGGGATTACTTGTTAATATGATAGTTCTGTAGTTACCGTGGCTTCCATATAATGATAACTATTTCCAGGGAACAAATGACTCACACTGAAAAATTTAAACACTACACAAAAGCAACTGATGCTAGCTAAATATAATGTTATTTCTGACTGGCCCATATTACATAAAATAAAAAACCATAATACCTTGAACATGAGTTTAGCAGCATCAAAAAAATAGTTGGCTTTACGATAGAGTTCTATGGCATCAAGGATTTTATTCTTTTCCAGTAAATGAGACGCATATCTAGCTAGCAAGGATCCAATCTCTTTCATATTGTGATTTTTAGCCAACTCAACGGCTTTATTCCACTGGAAAGAAGAATAGTCACAATTATTCAATTTCATGTGTTTTCAAATATACACTAAGAGCACACTTTTCATGTATATGAGCTAAAACATCATTTTAGAACATTACTACAGTAAAGTCAAAGGAACAGGTAAATACAATACAACTACAAATATTTATGCCATCAACAACCTTGTGTTCATTTTTGTAGCCATTTGGAATGACTATTTCCTTATAGTCAAAATATCCTATCATGTTTTACACAGGAAAACAGAAGTTATGATTTTAATAAGCAAAGTATATAGCAAGCAATATTTTTTTGTATTATAATAATTGGCACTGATTGTAGGAAGCCTCTGAAAAAGGCACAACGTGTATCCATCAGGAGCACTCTTGTTTTTGTGGATGGTATTTGTAGGCATCTATCTCTCCCCATGTTTTGAATAGGGAGCCTATACACTAACTCAGGCTTTGTGGTTCACAATGTTGTTCTTGTGATTTTCTGGGCACCTAAAAGTTAGTCATTGTGTCACAATGCCAAAGTCCCTTTGTGGATCTGGTTCTCCTTGTCTATTCAGTCCCTGGCTTCTCTCCTGAGATAGCTAATGATGATCCTAATTGGTAAACGGATAATGCAGCTGTGCCACTGTAGCATAGATACTTACAACAGCGACAGAAGGGGTTCTTCGTTGCTATAGTAAATCCCCCTCTCCAAGAGGCAGTAGCTAGGCTGATGGAGGAATTCTTCCATCGACCTAGCACTGTCTACACTGGGGCTTAGGTCAGCTTAACTTACATCCCTGAGCAACGTAGCTAGGTTAACCTAACTTTCCAGTAAAAAGAACTAGTAGTACTTGTGGCACCTTAGAGACTAACAAATTTATTTGAGCATAAGCTTTCGTGGGCTACAGTGTAGACCAGCATGTAGTATGATCTGCCTCTCACAAAAGTCTCATACCCTAACAGTTAGTGATTGGTTTAAACACTAATGCATGAAGTTTTGAAGGGTACTGAAGAGCCATCAGATGACCAATATGAAATGAAATCTCACTGGGGATCAAGAGGTAAAAATCCCATTGTTAATTCTTTTTTTCATTCCAAGACCACCTTCTGCCAGCTGCCAAATTTCTCACCTGGTTGAGATGTACACAGGTATCTACTGCATCCTTTGGTCGATTACATTTCAGAAAGGCAATCACAGCTTGTTCACACATCCCCACTCTGACAAACATATGAGCTATGTCCTGGAAGACATCACAATTTTGTTACCATTTCTTTCCAGATCTTCAGAACAGTCCTTTTTTTAATTATGGGCAGTAGGGTTCTTCCTTCTAGGATTTAGTGCATATACTGGAAAATTTAGCAGAACAGAATAGGGTTGGGAAAGAAGGGAGTTATGGCTATGTTTGTCCAAAACAGTGTAATAAGCTAAAAGGACATTCAGGTAACATGATCTGCCTTTACCACGTACTCTGGAATAATATACAAATCAAACTAATTTTTAATTAGCTGTTATTCACTGGATCACTTCAGTTCATACTGATAGGGTCTTTCCCTCTTTCAGGATCAGGAATAACCCCAATCTTCACATTTCACGAACATTCCCTCTGTTGCTACTGCCAGAGGAGCTGAACCAGTGGTAGCAACCATGAGAAATTTGGGGCAAAAAAAGTCTAGTGCAGACAAGCTCACATGGTGAAAATCAAAATAACCATAATAATTTTCTTATACTTACAGGAAGTAACTTGTTATTTTCTGGAAGTGAATTAGCCAGAGTCTCTAGTCCTTGGTAGTCTTCTAGCATGTAATAACATTCAGCTAAACGTTCCTGGTTTCTTCCTTGTTCATAATATTGTACAGCATTTATCCTAAGGATGAAAAAAAAACCTACTAAGACAAACAAACTTAAATGTTAATATAGTGCTATCTGACTAAACACTAAAATAACTTGTTTACTACGTACAGATTTGTAAATCAGAAATGAATATTTTCACCAGTTGGCTATGTTTTCTGGCATTATATAAACAACAGAAATACAGCTATTATAGAATGCACAAGAAATTTAGCTTCAGAATTTCATTATGTCGCAGCAGTAACAGGATCCAATGGCTAGAGCAGAGGTGGAAAGTCAGAAAGCCTGGTGTTTATTACTCCATCTACAATGAGTGGACAAATCATTTATGCCTAAATTTTCAGAAGTTGGCTGTGTTTGGGTGTCTCAATTTAGTTGCCCATAGTCTGATCTTCACTCCAGGTGAAGTCAATGGGAGATGCAAAAGTGCTCAATATTTCTGAAAAATCAGGCCCTATGCATCTAAAGTTGGGCACCCAAAAATGTGGCCTTTAAATTCTGTGGGAGCTGACTCCTTTACAGGGGCAGAGTTAATGTAGTTTTGGTGGCCTTAAGCATGCAGTTATATACTGTGAGGAGTTTGGGTTTAAGATTAACCTTAACTCTGAAATTCCTCAGTCTTCTCTCTCTTTTTTGTCTGTTTCCCTACAACATACTTGTAAGGCATTTGGCCATTTTGTAACTAATATTTACTCATAACTTTTAACTCTAGCTTAACAAAATTGTTTGCCTAGGGTTTTTTTTTTTTTTTTTTTTTTAAGTTGAAGAAATTTTGTAGTGATTGGATTCCTGGCAGAGCTGGGATTATTGCTTTTCTGTTCTCCCCACTCTGAATAACAGTTCTATGTGGAATTTCAAAGCTGCAGGTAGCTGTGGTACACATGCCCTATGAAACTTACTAGCTCTTCAAGGTGATGGGGCTGGATCATTCCAGTTCATTCCACATTCACACACTCTGCACTCCAGCTCCCAAATGTGCCCCCCATACTCTGCGCTGAGCTTTACGAGGAGAGTCTTAATTACGAGGCAGCTACCACCACTTCATTGTTTCCTGCAATAACACATACCATTTTTGTCTGTCTGCAAAATAGTCTCCAATAGCATTATGTGCTTGTTCAAGAAGAGTGTCATCTGCATCGCCTGAGCCTGTTTTCAATAGCTGCAATACTCGAAACCAGTCTCCCAGTTTTATCCGTAGACCAATAGCAAGATCTCTATAAATATCAGAAAATATTTGATAACAATACAAAAAGGAAAATAAAATAGCTGCACAAATTCTTGACAAAAGTATTCAGAAATACTACCCCTGCAGGCGAACAGAAAGGAAACATGAAAGACTTATGGCCTGGAGACTTAAAGTGGCATAAAACTTAAAGGAAAACTACCCTGATTAGTTACCATGTCTTAGGGTATGTCTACACTACGAGAGTAGTTCGATTTTACTTAAATCGAATATGTGGAATCGATATTGCCAAGTCGAACGTGTGTGTCCACACTAAGGACAGTAATTCAACTTTGTGAGTCCACACTAACGGGGAAAGCGTCGACATAGGAAGCGGTGCACTGTGGGCAGCTATCCCACAGTTCCCGCAGTCCCCGCTGCCCATTGGAATTCTGGGTCGAGCCGCCAATGCCTTCTGGGTAAAAAAATGTGTCGAGGGTGCTTTTGGGTAACTGTCGTCATCCGTCCGTCACTACCGCCCTCCCTCCCTGAAAGCGCCGGCGGGAAATCAGTTCGCGCACTTTTCCGGTCAGTGACAGCGCGGACGCCACAGCACTGCGAGCATGGAGCCCGCTGCGACCATCGCTGCAGTTGTGGCCGTTGTCAACACCTCGCAGCTTATCATCCACCTTTCCCAGAGGCAGATGCAGAGAAATCAGGCGAGGAGGCTACGGCACCGCGGTGAGGACCTGAAGTCTGAGAGTAGCACAGACCTGTCAGAAAGCACGGGACCCAGCGCCGAGGACATCACGGTGGCAATGGGTCATGTTGATGTTGTGGAACGGCGATTCTGGGCCCGGGAAACAAGCACGGACTGGTGGGACCGCATAGTGCTACAGGTCTGGGATGAATCACAGTGGCTGCGAAACTTTCGCATGCGGAAGGGGACTTTCATGGAACTTTGTGAGTTGCTGTCCCCTGCCCTGAAGCGCAATGACACCCGGATGCGAGCAGCCCTGACTGTCCAGAAGCGAGTAGCCATAGCCCTCTGGAAGCTTGCAACGCCAGACAGCTACCGGTCAGTCGCGAACCACTTTGGCGTGGGCAAATCTACCGTGGGGGTTGTTATGATGCAAGTAGCCAACGCAATCGTTGAGGTACTGCTCTCAAAGGTAGTGACCCTGGGAAACGCGCAGGTCATCATAGATGGCTTCGCCGAGATGGGATTCCCAAACTGTGGTGGGGCTATAGATGGAACTCACATCCCTATCCTGGGACCGGACCACCAGGCCAGCCAGTACATCAACCGAAAGGGCTACTTTTCAATGGTGCTGCAAGCACTGGTGGACCATAGGGGACATTTTACAAACATCAACGTCGGATGGCCGGGCAAGGTTCATGACGCTCGTGTTTTCAGGAACTCTGGTCTGTTTAGAACTTTCAGGAACTTCCTGGCTGCAGGAAGGTATTTACTTCCCGGACCACAAAATAACTGTTGGGGATGTGGAGATGCCTATAGTCATCCTCGGGGACCCAGCCTACCCGCTAATGCCCTGGCTCATGAAGCCCTATACTGGCGCCCTGGACACTGAAAAAGAACTCTTCAACTACCGGCTGAGCAAGTGCAGAATGGTGGTGGAGTGTGCTTTTGGCCGTCTCAAGGGGAGATGGAGAAGCTTACTGACTCGCTGTGATCTCAGCGAAACCAATATCCCCATTGTTATAGCAGCTTGCTGTGTGCTCCACAATCTCTGTGAGAGCAAGGGGGAGACCTTTATGGCGGGGTGGGAGGTTGAGGCAAATAGCCTGGCTGCTGATTACGCCCAGCCAGACAGCCGGGCGATTAGAAGAGCCCAGCGGGACGCGCTGTGCATCCGGGAGGCTTTGAAAGCTAGGTTCCTGAGTGAGCAGGGTAACCTGTAAAAATAACAGGAGTACTTGTGGCACCTTAGAGACTAACAAATTTAGTTAATTTAGTTAACTAAGGTGCCACAAGTACTCCTGTTATTTTTGCGGATACAGACTAACACGGCTGCTACTCTGAAACCTGTCAGGGTAACCTGTGACTTTCAGTTTGTGTACAGAGAAGCTGAACCTGCCCCCGTTTCTTTACCCACTAAATGTTCAGTATCCTCTCCAGTTACATACCCCGTTCCCCCCCTTACAACCCACGTTTAAAAATAAAATCACTTGAATTTTGTTAATGAACACCGTTTTCTTTATTACTGTTTTCGTGGGAAAGTGTTGAAACTGGGACGCAGACTGTGGTGGGGAGCGGGTGTAGTGTAGTGATGCAAATGACGCTTCTAAACTCCAGGAATGACAGGCTCCGCAGTGGTGGACTGGTGGTTTCAACGGAGCCTGCCACCCCTCCTGTTCGGGACTCTGTGTGTGGGGGGGCTATGTGACTTTGTGGCAGGGGGAGGACGGTTACAGATCCCCTGCTGCGTGGCTCTGTGATCCAGGATAAGGACCGCTGCATAAGATCAGTAACTGCCCTCCCCCGCCACAAAGTCACAGAGCACCCCCCACCCACCACAGAACACTAAAACCACCTCCCAGACTGACCAGGGTAACTAGTGACTGCAATGTGTGTGTGCCCTGCTGCTGAACCTGCCCCCGCCTCTGTACCCTGGTAAAGGTGACTGTCCTGTCCAATTACCAACCCCCTTCCCCCCCTTCAGACATACTCTCCTCTAAAAGAACATGATGGAAACAGTAATTAACAGAAACGTATTTTTTATTAGCAACTACACATGAAACTGGGGGGTGAAACTTGGATGGGGGCTTGGGTGAGGCGGGAAGGAAAGGACTTGTCAAATTTTGGGGAATGAGAGACTTCTAGTAGTAGAGCAGTCTGCAGGGGTGGAGTGAGAGTTTTCACGGACTCTGCCGCCCCTCCTTCTTTGGACTTTGGGTGAGGAGGGTATGGGACTTGGTGGCGGGGGAGGGCGGTTAGAGATAGACTGCAGCGGGGCTCTGTCCTCCTGCCTCCGGTCCTGCAGAACATCCACAAGGCGCCGGAATGTGTCCGTTTGCTCCCTCATTAGTCCAAGCAGCGTTTGAGTCGCCTGCTGGTCTTCCTGCCGCCACCTCTCCTCCCGTTCCATGTGTGATCGGTGCATTTGGGACAAGTTCTCGCTCCATTGGGTCTGCTGGGCTGCCTGGGCTCAGGAGCAGCCCATAAGTTCTGAGAACATGTCCTCCCGTGTCCTCTTCTTCCTACGCCTAATCTGCGCTAGCCTCTGGGAGTGTGATGCCAGGCTGGGTTGGGAGACAGTCGCAGCTGTGGGAATGGAAAAAAGGGAGTGAATTCCTCAGAAAGATAAATTTCGTTCTGAACAAAGAACATAGTCTTTCTCTGTGAACAAGACCATGCACAGCACCTATCACATGCGCACTCAGGACAAGGTCGAATTTTCGGCCTTCGCATTCAGTGCCTGGGGTCTTGCAGTGCACATCAGAGAAGCGGGGCAGGACACGGGAATTTGTGTAGCAGGCCGACATGGTAAGCCGTAGACTTGTGGCTGCTTAAAACTTTAATAGTAGCACTGGCCTCCTTTCACATTGAAAGCAATGCCAGTCCCTGCTGCCAGCAATCCGGCAAGCATGAACTCTGCCCCACCCCCTCGCGGCTGTCCCAGGGAAAGATCCCTGTATGCTGCCCCTCTCCCGCCTCCACCGCGTGGCTGTAAACCGCCGGTTACAGTTCTGTAAAGGAACAGGCAAGCAGTCCCAATACTAACATTCCCCTACCTAATTCAAAGCAGGTCACCATGAGCAACATCACTCTGATGAGGATTTCAGAGACGGAAAAAGAAAGGATGCTTCGGGAAAGCCTGCAAAGACCAGGGCCGTATGCCGCCATACTCTGCAGGGCAATGATCCCGGAGTATTTGCTTGTCTCCTGGCGCGGAAATGTTTGCTACTACGGAGGATCCAATAAGGCCGCTCTCCCCAGGAACCTGATGCAAAGGCTTTCCAATTACCTCCAGGAGAGCTTCGTGGAGATGTCCATGGAGGATTTCTGCTCTATCCCCGGACATATAGACAGGATTTTACTGTAGCTGCACTGGCAGGGACTAAACAGTAGAGCGGCTTGGGCAGAACAATCATGCTAAACCGGACATTGTTAGATTTTTTTTAGTAGTTGCACTGCCAGGGACTGAACCGTTAAGCGCCTAGGGCAAAGTAATCATGCAAAACCCATTGTTAATATTGTTAATATTCCTGTTCTGTAAAAAATAAATGTTTAGATGTTTTAAACACTTACTGACTGATCCTTCCCCTGATTCCGTGTCCGGGTTAACGGCTGGGGACCCGGTTGGTAGGGGATCTCTGTAAGGGTGATGAAGAGATCCTGGCTGTCGGGGAAATCAGCCTTGTAAGCGCTGTCGACTGCCTCGTCCTCCTCATCTTCTTCCTCATCTTCCCCGTCCGCTAACATGTCCGAGGAAGCGGCCGTCGACAATATCCCATCCTCAGAGTCCACGGTCAGTGGTGGGGTAGTGGTGGCGGCCGCACCTAGGATGGAATGCAGTGCCTCGTAGAAACGGGATGTCTGGGGCTGGGATCCGGAGCGTCCGTTTGCTTCTTTGGTCTTCTGGTAGCCTTGTCTCAGCTCCTTGATTTTCACGCGGCACTGCGTTGCATCCCGGCTGTATCCTCTCTCTGTCATGGCTTTTGAGATCTTCTCGTAGATCTTTGCATTCCGTCTTTTGGAGCGCAGCTCGGAAAGCACGGACTCATCGCCCCACACAGCGATCAGATCCAAGACTTCCCGATCAGTCCATGCTGGGGCCCTCTTTCTATTCTGAGATTGCACGGCCATCTCTGCTGGAGAGCTCTGCATCGTTGCCAGTGCTGCTGAGCTCGCCACGATGTCCAAACAGGAAATGAGATTCAAACTGCCCAGACAGGAAAAGGAATTCAAATTTTCCCGGGGCTTTTCCTGTATGGCTGGTCAGAGCATC
Source organism: Emys orbicularis (assembly GCF_028017835.1). Classification (NCBI taxonomy): domain Eukaryota; kingdom Metazoa; phylum Chordata; order Testudines; family Emydidae; genus Emys; species Emys orbicularis. The sequence goes on along the minus strand of NC_088685.1, from coordinate 24,667,634 downwards.
CGAGCTCGGACTGCTGTCCAGAGCGTCAACAGAGTGGTGCACTGTGGGATAGCTCCCGGAGCTATCAGCGTCGATTTCCATCCACACCTAGCCTAATTCGACATGGCCATGTCGAATTTAGCGCTACTCCCCTCGTTGGGGAGGAGTACAGAAGTCGAATTTAAGAGACCTCTATGTCGAACTAAATAGCTTCGTGGTGTGGACGGGTGCAGAGTTAATTCGATGTAACGGCGCTAAATTCGACATAAACTCCTAGTGTAGACCAGGCCTTAGACAGTTAAATAAATAGAATATATGTTTAAAAATAATTTTCAAAAGACTATTTGAAAGAAAAAATTACTTATTTTGATCTAGATTGTGATGGTCTTTATGCAGCTTTCACAGTGCTGGGGAAGGGAATAACGGACTGCCCAGAATTCCAGCCCTCTGTGTAGTGGCTGCTACTGAAATGCTCTGTACAGCCATGAGGAAGGGTATACATTGTATGCCTTAAAGGGGTGTCACATACTGTGTAACCAAAGAGCTCTGGGAGGCATTCTGCCTCACTGACACAGAATGCCCTCTACAGGTTAATCATGTATTGTGTAAAAAGTTATTTTCTTTATCAGCTTTAAATTTGTTCCCTTTCAGTTTTATTGGATGTCTCCTTGTTCTTCTAGTATGAGAAAAGCTAATGGAAGCTTCTGACTGACATACCTTATACTATTTGTTATTTTAGATACCTCTTTCATGTCCCTTTTTATCTAAGCTTGAAGTCCCAGTCTATATATGGAAGACTTTCATGCCTCCACTGATTTCTCCTCCATCTCTGGACCCCTATTTCAACTACATCTTCTTGAGATGGGATGACCAGAACTAAACACAGTATTTCAGCTCAGGGTGTTCTCCTGGTTTATAATATTTTCAATATTATTTTCTACCTCATTCCTTTGAATCCTAAAAATTTGTTAGTCAAAAACAAAAGCAAACTATAACCCTTGAGCAGAAGTTTTCCTTGAGCTGTCCAAACGTCATCCATGGTGTGCTCCCTTGTGATTACTGCTAATTTAAAAACCCAGCAATGTGTATGTGTAATTCAAAGAAGGTAGAATTTAGATAACTAACAGCAACTAGTTAACTGGCTAACTAAGTTTAAACTGTTTCTTTATATTTTGGAATCTTAACTAAAACATCTACAGACTAACATTCAAAAGTCTATGAAGATTTAAATCTGATACTGATTGCTATATAGATCAATTAGAGAAGAGTGGAAGTAAGACTGTTTGGAATGTGTTAATTTAAATAATAAAGGGATTTGTAATCTACCAGTACAGCAGTTTTCTCTATCTAACCTTGTTCTCTTTTTCAGAACTTGAAAAAGCCCTCACTGCTTAAACATTCCCACTTTTTTTAGTGCAAGCATTTATTTTTATCTATTTTTTCTTTAGTTGTTGCTAAAGACTGCTATTGCTAAAGATTGCTAAAGTTGTTGCTATTAGTTCTTTAGTAGTTTGTGCAATTACCTTCTGTCCATATCCAAATACATCCTTTCAGCTTCTTCAAATCGGCCAAAGTAAGCTGCCACTTCAGCTTGCTTCATTGACTCGCTCTGCAGATTGCCTAGGCACTTCACAAATTTAATGCCTTGATAGTCTTTGCAGCGCACAAATGCTTGTTCAGCAGTTTGTAGGTCTAGCTTCTGAAGAGCGGCTTCAGCCAGGAGACGCCTGTATGATAAGCACAGATAGAGTCACAGAGTTTAAGGAAAGAAAGGACCACCAGATTTAATCTGACGGCCGTATATCACATGCCACCAGCACCACCCAGCACCCGCAATCCAACAACCAAACTGAGTTAAAAGCATACAACCCACAGGAGACTAGACTTATGTGTCACAGGCAAAGAACAGGAGTTATAGCTAGAAAAGTAGCCATACTAGGAAGTCATATTAGGAATCATTTAACTAGTCAAGTTAAAAAAAAGACACCTAAATTAGGGCTAATTCAGCACCCACTTCTAGCACCACTAATCTCAATGTGGGTGTACGCCACCACACCTAATGTGGGTGTATGCCACCTGCACTTAGGATGGAAGAATCCCATGCACTGCTACAGGCTGGTGACTGACTGGCTAAGCAGCAGTTCTGCAGAAAAGGACCTGGGGATTACAGTGGATGAGAAGCTGGATATGATCAACAGTGTGCCCTTGTTGCCAAGAAGGCTAATGGCATATTGGGCTGCATTAGTAGGAGCATTGCCAGCAGATTGAAGGAAGTGATTATTCCCCTCTATTTGGCACAGGCCACATCTGGAGTACTGCATCCAGTTTTGGGCCCTCCACTACAGAAAGGATGTGGACAAATTGGAAAGAGTCCAGCAGAGGGCAACAAAAATGATTAGGGGGCTGGGGCACATGATTTATGAGGAGAGGCTGAGGGAACTGGGGTTATTTAGTCTGCAGAAGAGAAGAGTGAGGGAGGATTTGATAGCAGCCTTCAGCTGGATGGAGTTAGGCTGTTCTTAGTGGTGGCAGATGACAGAACAAGGAGCAATAGTCTCAAGTTGCAGGGTGGGAGGTCTACGTTGGATATTAGGAAAAACTGTTTCACCTGGTGGGTGGTTGAAGCACTGGAATGGGTTACCTAGGGAGGTGGTGGAATCTCCATCCTCAGAGGTTTTTAAGGTCAGGCTTGACAAAGCCCTGGCTGGGATGATTTAGTTGGGGTTGGTCCTGCTTTGAGCAGGGGGTTGGACTACATGACCTCCTGAGGTTTCTTCCAACCCTGATATTCTATGAGTCTATGATTCTAACATCCAGTGGAGAATCCAGTTCCACTGAATGTATTAACACAAGCATGCATTCATCAGAAATTAATGGTACAAATAATTCAAAGGATTTGTAATGGCTTCCACTTCTAGTTCATCTGGTCAAGACTACTCCAGGTTGGTAGGGAGTCAGGAACTTTATGTCATTGTGTTTTACGACTCTTCAGTAGAGCTAGGTGAAATTTTTTATATAAATAGTTTATTAACCAAAAAAATGCAGTTTCAGGTTGACCAAAACTATTCACTAGTTCGTGCTGAATTCAATGAATGACAAAAGTCAAACTGTTTTGGTAATGTTGAAACCCAAGTTCAGGTCCCTACTCCATTGGAGCAGGGACCTACACTTGAGTCTCCTACATCATACTGACATTCACAGTGGCAATTCATAGTCATTCATATGACAAGGAATAGTCATTGGGCCAGGGAAAAAAAGTGAGAATGACTCTACAACCTGGTAGTTAGCACACACACCTGAGAGGTGGGAGACCCAAGTTCAAGTTCCTCCTTCACATCAGGCTGAAGGGGAACTTGAACCCAGGTCTCCCATACCCCAGATGAGTGACCTAACCACTGGCTTAATGCCTATAAGGGAGACATCATCACCTTCTCCAGTTATTTTTGTAAATCCTTTCTTTTTGTCAAAACACCTGAAAATCTAAATGAAATTTTTGGGTTCAAAATGACACACAAAAATTCATTTCCATATTACCAAAATGTTTGGACTCAAAAATTTTCATTTTGATAATGTCAAAATGTTTCAGTTAGTTTTGACAGACACTAGGACTCATAGAAAATTGATAAGGAAAGCAAAGGGACCCAAGGAAAACACAGGCCAGCAGAATTAAGGTCAATAAAAAAAGAGCGTTTTTTTAGTACAGTAGGAACAAAAAGAATCCTGACAATAGTATTAGTTCATTACTAGATGGAAAATGGTAGAATTATCAATAAAAATACAGAAAAGGTAGAGGCATTCAATCAATATTTCTGTTCTGCATTTGGGGGGAAAACATGATATATGATGATGATGAGGACGACAACAACACACTTTCAATTCTACTCGTATATCAGGAGGATATTACACAGCGGCTTCTAAAGTTAGACATTTTTAAAATCAGCAGGTACAGACAACTTGCATCTAAGAGTTTTAAAAGAGCTGTCTGAGAGGCTGGACCATTTTTTAATATTGATTTTCAATAAATCTTGGAACACTGGGGAAGTTCCAGAAAACTGGAAAAAATCTAATGTTGTGCCAATATTTAAAAAGGATAAACAGGATGACCTGGGTAATTATAGGACTGTCAGTCTGACATCAATTGCAGGCAAGATAATGGAACAGCTGATATGGGACTTGATTAATAAATAATTAAAGGAGGGTAATATAATAATGCCAATCAATGTGTATTTATGGAAAATAATTTCTGTCAAGCTAACTGATTTTTTTTTGGATGAGATTACAAGTTTGGTTGATAAAGATAACAGTGTTGACGTAATATACTTAGTCTTTTGTAAGGCATTTGATTTGGTACCGCACGACATTTTGATTTGACATTTGGAAGCTGAAGCTAGACAAGTTCAGACTGGAAAGAAAGGTGTAATTTTTTAACTGTGAGAGTAAATTAATCACTGGAACAATTTACCAAGGATTGTGGTGGATTTGCCATCACTGATCATTTTTAAATCAAGATTGGGTGTTTTTCTAAAAGCCATGCTCTAGGAATAGTTCTCTGGCCTGCTTTACCCATGAAGTCAGACTACATGATCACAGTGGTCCCTTCTGGCTTTGGAATCTATGAATCTATGACACCTGGTTTTTTTTAACCTTTCAGTTTGCCTAAAAACATTAGATAAATGTCATTTTCAGTTCAACCCCAAACAATTTCCCCCCCTGGATTGTTTGAAATTGGCAGCAAACCAAAAATTCCATTATTTACCCAGCTCTATTCTTCAGTGGCCTATGTGAAATGCACTGATGGTCTTTGTTCAGATTCATGTTGACATGTCTTCCACACACAAATTACAGTAGACAGCCTTGATGGCAGTCTCAGCCAGGGGTGACGGAAGCTCCCTAAACATGTGTGCGGGGGACCACCAGTGCCTGAACTGTGGCCCTGCTCCCTGTACCATCCCTTCCCCCGAACTCCTACCCTCATACCACCCCTTCCCCCTGAGGCCCTCGCCCTTCCGTCACCTCTTCCCCCCAAGACCCTGCCCCCCACTTGCTCCTCTCCGTCCCCTCCCCCTGTCGCTTGCCCTTACGGCCGGAAAAAGTGATGGGACCAGGGCCCCTGGCCACCCCTGTTCCCGTGCCCCGGTCTCACCTTGTAGGCCCAGAAGTAAATGCACCATGGAGGGTAAATTATCCCTCTCCATCCTTATGGATGGTAGCTGCAGGTTAGCATTGAGGTACAGTGACAGGGCAGTGTGGGGAGGCTGTCACTGCACTGCCCATGCTGTTCTGAAGATAAATAAAGGATTTCTACCTCCTTGTCAATCTGGCATTTGAATGAACTCTAAAATGTATTACAAAAACAAAACTAAGTAGGGCTTAGACCCTCAGCATATTGAATGAGTCAGTACAACCAGAGCACTAACTGCATAGTGCTCCAAGATTACTTGGCAAAAACAGGACCACTACTGCTCCAGTCACTGGACACCCACAACAGATACATCAAGCATGATCTACATCAGGGGTTCTCAACCTTTTTCTTTCTGAGGCCCCCCCCAATATGCTATAAAAACTCCACAGCCCACTTATGCCACAACTACTGTTTTTCTTCATAGAAAAGCCAGGACCAGCGTTAGTGGGTAGAAAGCAGGGCAAGTGCCTGGGGCCCCAAGCCACAGGGGGCCCTTTGAAGCTAACATGATCAGCTTCAGCTTCAGCCTCGGGTGGTGGGGCTCAGAGCCCCAGGCTTCAGTCCCATGCGGTGGGGCTTTGGCTTTCTATTCTGTGCCCCAGAAAGTCTAATTCCAGCCCTTCTTGGCAGAGCCCCAGTGGGTCCCAGACCCCTGGTTGAGAACCACTGATCTACATCAACCCAATATTTGCTGCATCAAATTAAGGAGAATAGCATCAATTCAAGTCTTGTGCTAGTCCCTAGATCTTGTGACAACCAGCACAGAAGGGTTACCTGGCAAGTGAAATGGATCTGCTACATACTCTTCTCATTTCTCAAGTTGCAGCAGTAGGTGCATTATCCTACTTTTATCTATAATTTATTTGCTCTATAGCCAGCATTTATAGTTTCAGATTGTAAATCTGTTCTATATAAACATGTGGCCAGATCCTGCATTTATTTGTACATTCAAAATTCCCATTGAAGTCAATGGCAGTTTTTGCCCAAGTAAGATCAGGAGGATTTGGCTCATGCTTTATGGGCCTACTTTATGAAACTTACTGGGGCATGGAGAGTTATAAAATAAATGGTCCCTTTTCTACTGAAATAAATACTGGGTACTAGCCAAAAATAGCTTAGCTATTTCAGTAAGATAGAACTTTAGCAAAAATTTGGATAATTATATTTTAAAAGTTTCGGGTAACAATCCTATTTATGAATATACAGACTTTGGAAAAAAACACGCACACACAAGTCCATTGTAAAGAGTGTTTCAAAAAACTTCATCTTTTACAGCAAGTCTGATTCAGCAAGTAGTTTAATGGACCCAAATTCTCCTTTGAACTGTTAGAAGTAACAGAGAATGATCAAATTCACTTTGGGCTAGCTTGGTCTGCTGTGCTGACACAAATCATTTCAATAGTTTCAAAACAAAGCCATAAATAACTCCGGAAACATAAATGTAGTAAGTCTCTGGACCCTTAAAAAGGACTGGCATCACTCCACAGTATCTTATCAAGGAAATTCTAGTCTTAGCTATTGTCATTTAATTTTTTCTTTAAATTGTTTACTATGGCAATTACACATTCAACCTCTGAGATATGGGCTTTCACAGGTTTCTTTCTTTGTTCACTATTATTGCTTTTATACAGTGTACTGTGTAGGATTTTGAAATTCAGTTTTAACCTTTGGGTCTATGTTTAATTATAGTGTGTAGAAATCTCCTTTCCATCCTTTCCTCACACCATCCATTGTGCAAAACCCTGTTACATGTCAGAGTCGTCTGGAAACTTAACCCCTCTACCCTGCTTTCTCTTCTTGCCTCTTTCCAGGCTATTCAAAATCCACGCAAGGCCCTTGTCTTCTCATTTGTTTTCCAAAGAGCTATGTACGCTTACAGTACTTGATAAAAATGCAATGTTGTTTAAAAACAACTTTAAATATTCAGACCTGTCATAATGTTTGGTTTCTGTTGTTTCTACTAGCTATTTTATTTATATTACATTGTAAGTTCCTTGAGACAATGACTGTGTCCTTATATATGTTTATACAGCACTGAGCACAAAGGGTGTTCTAGTCACTGATGCAATAAAAATATTAGATAAAAAGAGCAACACTATGCTATGTCTTTATAATTATTCATTTTATAGATTAAATGGTCACTGCTTGGTTAGGAGACTTCAAAGGAACTCTTCGATGCTGCACAGGAAGTGGTGGTAATTCAGCAGATGGCATTCCTCTCCTACACAGAACTGAAGAAATGCCTCAAGTCCAGTCTACACTACAGACCTATAGTGGTATAACTACATTGCTCAGGGGTGTGAAAAACCCACCCCCCTGAGTGACGTAGTTAACCGACCTAACCCCTCGTGTAGACAGCGGGAAAGCTTCTCCTGCCGACACAGCTACCGCCTCTCGGGAGGTGGATTAACTATGCCAATGGGAGAGCGCTCTCACATCGGCTTAGAGCATCTTCATTAAGGTGCTGCAGCTGCGCTGATGCAGTGTTTTAACCGTAGACTTGCCCTGAGGTGATATTATAGGACACCTTGCTGTAGGCAGTATAGCCTTTCAAATGAGAATGTAAAGAGGAGGTTCTGATCATGATAAATCAACAAACAGCCTCTTGTTGTGGATTGGGCAAAATGTCACTGAAGTTGGTGGGTGTAACCACCGCCTTCATTTAAGATAGCTGTGAGAAATAGTCAAACTCATTCATAGCAGCCCCACCTAAAACAAAGGCAAAGTCTACACTTACTAGCACTTTTGTCAGCAAAACTTTTGTCTGTCAGGGGTGTGAAAAAACCACCCCCTGACTGACATAAGTTTCGCCAACGAAAGTGCTGGTGTGGGCAGCGCTATGCCAGCGGGAGAGCTCTCTCCCGCCAGTATACAGTGGCTACATAGGAGACCTTACAGCAGCGCAGCTGCAGCCGTACAGCTGTGCTGCTGTACATTCCGTAGAGTAGACATCGCTTTAGCCCGCCCAGGAGTTACAACAATACGGGGGGAGGGGCTGGCTGAGTATTGTTTTCAGTAACGGTGTGTGTATGGGAAGAAGAGTGTGACGCTGGCAGACCAGGTGCCAGCTCATGCCTAGGCCTCAACTAAACACTGACAAATGCATAGCTGGAAACTGGCCTGGCTCATCTCTGTGTTAGCATCGTTAAAACAGATGTTAAATTGATAAGAATGTGTTTAGTATTTAGACTTTATGAAATGCTGGTAGGATGCTGCATGTAGTAATCTCACTTATAACACCTATACCCCATGTTATAAAGTTATATTAAGTGTTTGCATTGTAAACCTCTGTAACTGTAACTCAGGAAAGAAGCATTAGTTAATGTAAAGGCTGGCTTCCTACAGAAGGCGTTAGGTCCTGCACGTAGGAAGGCCCATTGACATCGAATAAGCCACTGTGAAACATCAAAGGACAAAGACTTTGTTGACTGCTTCCTCCACAGGAAGAGGAGCCATGCATGAGGGCTCATCCCATCTGCTTGAACTCTGGGGGAAGCGAATAAAAATCCCTAACCCAGAAGACACTGGTCTATTCTGCTTGGACTTTGAGAGGGCATGATTTCTAAGCACAAGCAAGATATCAGCAGCTGCTTAGCGTGGGTTAGCCCCAAAGGCCATATAGAGCTTGCTTATGATATAAGTTTCTATTACGTTTTGGAACCTAAGACTGCAAGTCATTTGTGTGTGTCTGTTTACCTGCTTTAACCTTGTAAATAACTCATTTCTTTTTCTAATTGATAAATCTTTAGTTAATTTATTATAGGACTGTCTACAAGCCTTGTCTTTCGATTGAGATCTGAGGTACAATTGAGCTGGTTCATGCATCAAGTGAAGTGAAGTGATGAGATCCCTACAGGTATTTAGGTCATATTGTAATGGCATACAGAGCCTGAGGCTTGCAAAATATAGCATGTCCACAAAACATCACAAGTCAGATTTACAAACTTAATATTTTCAAAGACACCAGTAAAGTTTTTGAAGTACTGCAAAATGAACAATGCTGGAGCAGCTCAGGATTAGTTTTTATGGTTTTTGTTTTAAGTGTAGGAGGAATGTGTTGGACATCTGCCTTCATTTAAGTCAGACTTGGGCTGTCAAAAAATGAAATTATTTTCTTATTACAGGAACACTTGATATTAGTGATCGCACTAAACGACTACAAGAAAAGAAGCCCCCCAACACTGTCAATCATTCAGAAGAGACAAGACTAGTTTAGCCTCTACCTGTAAGTTTGTCTTCTTATAAGAGGGAATCCATCAGTCAGAAACTATTGTAAAACTGCACCAAATGAAAGTTAAGACACTCCCTTTTCCCTTTATGCCAAGAATGAATCTTGGCAGGAAAGCAAGCGATAAGTGAGCAGCTAAAGTACATTCCCCCAAACGGAGGTACTTTAGCAAGTTTTGTACTCTGCAGGATTGCAAACAAAATACAGGGTCTCTGGATATCACTTGCATGCTCTACCAAGATGGGGGGGGGGAATGAAGCAGGGGACATAACCAAGCCTCTTGCCTGACTGGGTCTGATTGTGCTTCAAAGCTATCAAAAGAAGACAAAGCCCATTGTTTGGAATGGCAAGATAATATGTATAAAACAGTGATTCCCCAAACTGTGGAGTGCACCCCCCCTAAAGGGGAGTGGAGGAACGTTCGGGGAGTGCGGGGAGGCCCAGGCCAACCCTCATGGGAGGGCAGGCAGGGCGCGCCACACAGTCCTTCTCTGCTCCCAGCTCTGCTCCTGGCCCTGACCACACAGCCCCACTCCTGGCCCCAGCTGCAGCTCTGGCCCCGGCCCCAGTCACAGCCCCACTCCCAGCCCTCAGCTCTGATTGCAGCTCCCGGCTCCTGACCCCAATCGCAGGCCCACTCCTAGCCCCAGCTCCTGACTGCAGCCCTGGCCTCAGCTCCCCACTGTGTCTCTGGCCCCAGCCCTGGCTCCCGATTGTGGCTCTGTCCCTGGCTCCCCACTGTGGCTCTGGACCCAGCTGCCGATCACGACTCTGACCCCACTCCCAGTCCCGGCTCCTGGGGGTCATGAACCAGGTAAGGGGGAGGGGGAGGGGCACAAACGAAAAAGTTTAGGGACCACTGGGTATAGAAGATGTGCTAGGATGCTTGTCCACCTACCCACTCCCTGCTCTTATGACCTGTGACACAGAAACATGCAGGCTTGTTACCTGTGTGTGTTTTGATAGCAGATGGACTGGCAAGACCGTAAGCTTTTCAAACCATTTTGTTTATTCTGGAAGGTGCTAATGCAACTAAAACAGTAGGTAGCTGGAGCAGTTTTCTAATCTGTATCATAATACTGTTTCACAGCAAGTGCTGTGTAAGCAACTTGACCCACAATCTACCTTTCAAAGGCCATTTCTACACTACAAACTTTGGTTGATGCAAATTATGTTGGCACAAAGCCGCTGCAGTTAGTATATCATTCGTGTGCATGGATATTTGGTTCCTTGTCAGCACTGAATATACTCACCAGTAGTGCTTGTGTCGATGCACAGTGCAATGCACCATGGGTAGGTATCCCAGTGTGCAACTCACCATCATCCGGTGCACTGTCTTTGGGGAAATTTTGGCAATACGTGGTGGGATTGAAAAGTCATGCTGTGGCAACTAAGAGCAAGGGGTCATATTCCCATCATGCAACTTTCTCCATCCCATAATGACATCCATATCTCATAATTTTCACGCTTTATTTTTTAAATCCCACAAACCTGCATGGCACTTCTGTCTGCCATCTCTAACAGAAGCATGGAGCTCACACAGTCTACCCTATTGTTGTTGCAAACACAGAATGCATGATCCTCCACATTTTGGAGAGTCACAAGAAGAACCATAACATCGGGGAACATAACGATTTTGTGGATGACAGACTGCTGTGGGACATGGCAAAAACAATTCAAAGTTGTTGGTGGCATTCACGGAGCATCTGCACATGGTGGAGTGCTGCTTCTGGGACCGAGAAACGACCACTGACTGGTGGAATTGCATTGCAATGCAGATTTGGGATGATGAGCAGTGGCTGCAGATCTTTTGGCTATGAAAGGCCATATTCCTGGATCTGTGTGCTGAGCTTGTCCCAGCCCTCCAATACAGAGACACCAGAATGAGCTGCACTGACAGTTGAGAAGCGAGTGGTGATTGCACTATGGAAGCTTGAAACATCAAATTGCTACCGGCCAATGGGAAATCATTTTGGAGCTGGAAAATACACCGGAGGGGCCTTTGTCATGCAAGTGTGCAGGGTCGTTAATCGTCTTCTACTATGCAGCACTGTGACTCTCAGTAATGTGTAGGACATAGTGGATAGATTTGCAGCAACGGAGTTTCCAAACTGTGGTGGGGTGATAGATGGCATGCATATCCCTATTTTGGCACCAGTCCACCTTGCCACAGAGTACACCAACAGAAAGGGCTACTTTTTTATGGTTATGCAAGCATTGGTGGATCACTGGGACATTTCACTGATATCAATACCGGCTGGTCAGGGAAGGTGCACGACATTCATATCTTTAAGAATACAGGACTGTTCAGACTGCAAGAAGGGGCATTCTTTCCCAACTGGTGGAACCACTGGTGATGTTGAAATGCCAATAGTGCTCCCCTGGCTCATGAAGCTCAACACCAGCCACTTTGACACCACCAAAGAAAGATTCAACTACCAGCTCAGCAGGTGCAGAACGACAGTTCAGTGTGCTTTTGGTAGATTGAAAGGGAACTAGCATTGTTTACTCACAAGATTGGATCTCTGCGAGAAAAATATCCCAATGGTTATAGCTGTCTGGTGGTGTCCTGCATAATATCCGTGAGGCAAAGGTGGAAAAGTTGCCACAGGAGCGGAGAGTGGAGGTGGAGCAGCTATCTGCTGAGTTTGATCAAACAGACACAAGGGCTATAAGAAGAGCTCAATATGGAGCTATGTGGCTGAGGGAGGCCCACTATGTCTTTCTACAATAAACTAGGAGACTTGTTTAAGAAGGAAAAGCAGATGAAAAGACAGGTTTGTAATCAATGGAAGCAGAAGAAGAAAGGATTTTGAAAAGGGATTTTACCAAAGTCTAGGATGTGGATTATCTTCTATGAATTGGGAAGACTCCTCAATCCCGACCTCCTCAATCAATGCTCGACTGTCTCGTAGCGATCGGATCTCAAAGTTAATGATGTATTCTTTGTTAGGATGTTCAGGATTCTAAAAGAATGAAGTAAAAGACTAAATTTTACTCAATGTCTTTACCACCCCTTAGAAACTACCATTGTGCAAATCATGTTACATAGACACTAAGTTTTCCTAAAACAGAAATTAAATTACACTTACTTTCAATATTTCATCCAAAAGAACAGATTTAATTTCTAAATCTTCAAAGTTGCAAATATATCCAGAAGTCTGAATGGGTTCCTTAAAATAAATATGGTTAAAAGGTAATGAACAACTTTACATAAATCTGATAAAAGTTTCATATTTGTTTGCAGAGTTGTTGTAGCTGCGTTGGTCCAAGGATATTAGAGAGACAATTTGAGATAATATCTTTTACAGGACCAACTTTTGTTGGTGAAAGAGACAAGCTTTCAGACTTACGCAGAGCTCTTCTTCAGGTCTGGGAACAGTACTCAGGCTATGTCTACTTTAGTGTAGACTCTTACTACAGCAACAAAACGGGTTCTTCCAACGCTATTAAATCCACCTCCTTGAGAGGCAGTAGCTAGGTTGACAGAAGAATTCTTCCGTCGACCATGCGCTGTCTACATTGTGACTTAGGCTAGCTTAACACATCTCTCAGGGGTATGGATATTCTGCATCTGCCAGCGACATAGTGTAGACCAGCCCTAACAGTTACAGCTAAATACAAGGTGGAACCAACTGTTTAGCATAACAAGTTAACATGTTGTAAGATACCGCTCAAGGTGAAGTTAGCAGTTAACTCCTCTGCAGTCGTAAGACAAAGAAGGGCTAGTGGACTAAAATCCAGTATCTTTATTGAGTCCATGATTTTTAGTGTCTAAGGGCTGATCTACACAGAAAACATACATCGGCATAGCTACGTCTCTCAAGGGTGTGAAAAATCCACACCCCTAAGAGACGTTGCTATGCTGACGTAACCCCCCGGTGTAGACAGCGTTAGGTCAACAGAAGAATTCTTGTGTTGACCTAGAGGAGTTACTACAGTGACGTAAGAACCCCTTCTGTAGCTGTAGTGTCTACACTAGAAATGCTAAAGCAGCACAGCTGTAGCGCTGAAGCTGTTCCACTGTAGCATTTCTAGTGTAAAACATAGCCTAACAAGGTCTTTTGAAGGGTTCCTTTGAGGATAAGGACTGAGACCGTGGGCGAACACTTTTCAGAAAATCACTTCATAATGACCTCTCAGTCCTCATCCTTAAAGGAAACCTACACAACACCTTCAAAAGATAAGCCTGGCAGCTTAAATTCATAACTTTGCTACACACTACAAATCACGGACTTGGTAAAGACACTGGATGAATGGCTCTTTACAACATTCTGTAACCCACCAATCCTCCCCTTTGTCCTAGTGACACTCTGAGTATCTTGCCAGATCCGAAGAAGAGCTCTGTGTGGCTCAAAAGCTTGTCTCTTTCACCAATTGAAGTTGGTCCAATAAAAGATATTACCTCATCCACCTTGTCTCTCTCATAGTTTCATATATGTAAACAGACTTCCTTCTTCCCCAAATTAAATTTTAATGACTTTTCTTATGAGAAACAGATGCACAATACAATAACCAATCTTACATATAGATGTATAGCAGTGGTCACCAACCGGTCGATCATGACTGACTGGTCGATCCTAGAGAATTTCCCAGTCGATCGCGATCTCCGGTGGTGCAGCGGGGCTGCCGGTAAGTCAAGCTCCCTGCCTGCCCTGGCCCCACGCCACTCCTGGAAGCGGCCAGCACGCCCCCGCGGTTCCTGGGGGCAGGGTCTCCGTGCGCTGCTCCTGCCTGAAAGCACCACCCCCACAGCTCCCATTGGCCGGGAACGGGAGCTGCGGGGGCGATGCCTGCAGAGAGGGGCAGCACGCAGACTTGGAGCCACGTGCCTTCCGCCCACCCCCTAGAGGCCGCAGGGGTGCATTGGCCCCTTCCAGGAGTGACCTGGGGCAGGGGCAGGCAGGGAGCCTGCCTTAGCTTTGCTGCGCTCCCCTAGGTAAGTGCCGCCCAGCGGGAGGCCACACCCCAGCCCTGAGCCCCATCCCAGAGCCAGCACCCCATACCCTTCCTGAACCCCATACGCCCTCCTTCACCCCAAACCCCTGCCCCAGCCCTGACCCCCTTCCACAGCCAGCATCCTGAACCCCCTCCTGCACTTCAAACCCCCTCATGCACTCGAAACCCCTACCTCAGCCCTGACCCCCTCCCAGAACCAGCTCCCCAAACCTCCTCCTGCACCCTGAACCCCCCTGCTCCAGTCCTGAGTCCCCTCCCAGAGCCAGCACTCCAAACCACCTTCTGCACCCCGAACCCCCCTGCCCCAGCCCTGACCCCTCTCCCAGAGCCAGCACCCCTCACCCCCTCCTGCACCCCAACCCCTGCCCCAGGCTCAGCCTGGAGCCCCCTTCCACACTGTGAACTCCTTGGCCCCAACCCACAGCCCGCACCTCTTCCCAAATCCCAACCCCTTGCCCCAGCCCGGTGAGAGTGAGTGAGGGTGGGGGAGAGCGAGCGACGGAGAGAGGGGGGATGGAGTGAGAGGGGTGGGGCTTCGGGAAAGGGGCGGGACTGAAGGGAAGGGGCGGAGTAGATCCTGGGTTGCCCTTAAATTCAAAAAGTGATTTTGGGCATAAAAAGGTTGGAGACCACTGATGTATAGACAATTAAAATTTGTATATTATTTAGGACAAACATGTTTTTCTATATCTAGATTATAACAAAAAGGTCAGATGTGGATTTAACTCTCCATGTTTTAACATACATTTACAATAAAATCCTAGCCATGATGATATCTAAAATAAATATCAATAAGCACTATTTTTTGTAATCTCATAAAAGCCGAATATAAGTAAAAGCAGATGTTCCTTTTCATTTTTCTAACATATCTGGAGTTTGGCAATTTATTTTTGTAAGCAGCACTTACACAACAGAGCTAGCTGGTTTTTGAAACTTCCAGATATAGGCCCTGAGATTCAGCAAGGTATGGAAGTACCTGCTTAACTTTAAGCTTGTAAGAAGCCCTACTAGTCTCAGAATTCCAAATGTACAATATGGAATACACTGTAAATGACTCATTTACTTATGTGGATTGTTTTACCTCAGGATCCAAGTTTCTGAAAACATACATTCTTGTTTTCTCCATCATAGCAAACAAGTCTGGATTATCTTTGGCCCATTTCATATCCCAGACATCTTTGCGCTCCAACTTCAGCTGCTCGCCTACGATTTGCTGTCCTGTACTGTCTGATACCCGCGTATCCAAGTCAAAGAAAGTTAGAACTCCAGAAAGGTCTATGATAGCAAGACGACTAACAGAAAATGGTGGGGTGGGGGGGGGGGGGTGAAATGAAACAGCTGATTAGTACTATTCAAATCTGTAAATTTACAATCATTCTGCAACAGACAGAATAAACTAGATGCTGGAGGCCTGATTCTGATCTCTCAGTAATTTTACACCAGTGTAATTTCACTGATTTCAATGCAGCTACACCTGATTTATACCAGTGTGAGAAAAGAGTAAGGCCACAGAGTGGAAAGAATGAAATAAAGACACACAGTTCCAAATGGCAGACATTCATCTACACATCTAAGGCCTAATCCTGCAAGGTACTGAATGTATTCAAATCCCATTCAATGTGTATTGGGAACACCCAGTACTTTACAAGGGCTCAGCAAATTGTAAAATCTGACCCGCCACAGCTGACTTCGTGATTGCCATACCAGTAAGATGTACCATGTATTATGCCCAAAACCAAATGTCAGTCTTCAAAGATAATTCATTTTCAAAGGTACTTTTAAAATTTCTTGTACTAAATTATTGCCACATTTTACAGTAAGCATTGACTAGCAAATATAATGAAATATTCCATTGCAGTAAAAAAAGTTCACACATCTCTGCATAACTGGAAATCATCAACATTTCTTAAAGTTTCTGACAAACTTTAAGAAATTATATTTTAACAGTATTTTAAACAATTGCAGACATTAACTGGATTATCCTTCAATATATTAGCTTGACAATCCTAAAGAATTCCCTGTATAAGAAGTTTCAAACTAGAAGATTAAAACACCAGTTTTGAAAAGGAAAGCTTCCAATTATAACTTCTGCATCTTTAACATAAAAAGAATGAAATGAGAAAATCACCGCATATCATCTGTCAGTCGCGTGCAAATAATTCCTATTAATCCTAATGGAGACTATGTATGTGCATCAGTGGGAGAAGAGAGCCAATCGGGATATAAGAATAACAATGTTAATGAAAAATAACATTATTAGTGAAATAAAAAACATTTGGCACCTAAATAGCACTTTTCATCCATGTATCTTCAAGTGCTTTACAAAGGGGAGTTAGAATTATTATCCCCTTTTGCAGATGGGGAGAAGGAAATACAGAGAAATTAAGTAGTAGCACAAGGTCACACTGGAAGCCAATGGAAAGCAAGTAATAGAAGCCAGGTTTCAAATCCCAGTTCAGTGTCCTACCCACTGGACTATACTGTCTCCTAGATTAAATAATATATTTTAAACCCGTGAAATAAGTCCCAAGTAAACCATCCCAATCAATTAGAATATTATTTCAAAATCAAGTGGCTATGTTAGAACCAGATCTATGACTTACCTGGAGTTGCAATTCAAAGACATTTGATAGGCCCGACAGTTCAGGACATACTTCTGAAGTAAGCCAACGTTAGGAAGACTGTATCTCTGAATAGTGCCAGATTCACGTCCCTAGAAAAAAGGAGATTTTGCATATTGAGGCAGCCTATATAACTTGCCTAATATTAAACTGTTTAACAAACCTTTATTTATATGCTGTCCTAAGACTAAGATTTGTTGGATGAAGGACAAACCAGAAGAAACACAGAGAGGGAAAAGCAACACAACATTAAACAAAAAGACAGTTACCTTTTTTCGTAACTGGTGTTCTTCGAGATGTGTTGCTCATGTCCATTCCATGCTAGGTGTGTGTGCCCGCCACATGCACCAGTGCTGGAAGTTTTCCCCTCAGTGGTAGCCATAAGGAAACGTCTCTGGCACCCTCTGGAGTGGTGCGCATGTGCTGCAGTATAAGGGGCGCCGCCGGCTCCCCCCACCCTCAGTTCCTTCTTGCCGGGAACTCCGACAGTGGGGAAGGAGGACCGGGGATGGACATGTCATGGAATGGACATGAGCAACACATCTCGAAGAACATCAGTTATGAAAAAAGGTAACTGTCTTTTCTTCTTCGAGTGCTTGCTCACGTCCATTCCATTCTAGGTGACTCCCAAGCAGTACCACCGGAGGCAGATAGGAGTTCCTGGACGTGTAGACTGCAACACAGCCCTGCCGAACCCAGCGTCGTCTCTGGCCTGCTGGCTGATGGCATAATGTGTGGTAAATGTGTGCACCGAAGACCACGTCGCGGCCCTGCAGATGTCCTGGATAGGGACATGGGCTAGGAAGGCCACCGGAGGACACTTGTGCTCTGGTTGAGTGGGCTTCCACAATCGACGGCGGTTGGGCCTGAGTCAGCTCATAGCAGGTACGGATGCAAGAGGTGATCCAGTTTGAGATCCTCTGAAAGGACACCTTTCATTCTTTCCACTGTTGCTACGAAGAGCTGAGTCAATCTGCGGAACAGTTTGGTGCACTCCAGATAGAAAGCCAGCGCACGTCCAACATCCAATGCGTGTAGCCACCTCTCCTTGCTAGAGTGTGGCTTGGGGCAGAACACCGGGAGGAAGATGTTTTGATTGACGTGGAAGGAGAACATCACCTTGGGCAGAAAGGCCGGATGGAGCCGCAGTTGTACCTTGTCTTTGTAAAAGACGATATATGGTGGCTCCGACGTGAGGGCCCGCAGTTCGGAGAGACTCTCCTCACTGAGGTAATGGCCACCAGAAAAGCCACCTTCCACGAGAGATGAGAGAGGGAGCAGGAGGCCAAATGCTCAAAGGGCAGGCCAGTGAGCCTCAAGAGGACCAGGTTGAGATCCCACTGGGGAACCGGGTCTCTGATTGGTGGGAAGAGCCTTTCCAGGCCCTTCAGGAACATGACCGTCATGTCATGAGAAAACACTGACTGACCTTAAATATGCGGGTGGAATGCCGATATGGTCACCAAGTGGACCTTGATGGAGGAGAAAGTGAGGCCCTGATTCTTCACCTGGAGCAGGATGGATTGGAGAGACGACTGGGTTGGACAGATACCCTGCTCCGCTGTCCAGCAGGAGAACCGCTTCCATTTAGCTAGCTCTAGTTGAGGGCTTCCTACTTTCCAAGAGAATCTGCTGCACCTGACTGAAGCAGGCCCACTTCTCAGGGTTTAGCCACACAGCAGACAAGCCATGAGGTGAAGCGGGGCGAGGTTCGGGTGCAGGAGCCGACTGTGATCCTGGAACAGGAGATTCAGGCAGTGGCTATGGCTAGTGTGGCAGATTTTTGTTACTAATTTTTTTGGGGCGTTAGGTGATTAGGCTGAGGCCGCAGGATTGTTAGGGGAGGAGATGAAGGAGCACACCAAGTAACTAAGTTTTAAAGCTTTATTAATGACATAAGAGTGGTGAGTGCAGGGTGCTTTTTATGTTACTTAGAGGAAGGAAAAAGTGTTAGTGCCCATGCCCTAACCCCACTTTTATACTTATACATGCATGACCCGAGGCTGGCCAAGCCTGGGTGTAACGTAAGAAGAAGGGGAAGGGTGGACGAGAGTTTTGTTCTGTGCACAGGCTGTTTAGGGTTTGCTGTTGATTTTTGACGTGCTTTATTTTTTAGGAGGGTTTTAAGTTTTGGGAGTTTTGGGGGTGTTATGTTTAGGGACTTTTGTTTTTTGTGCTTTTTGTACCAGTCCAAACCGGCTTTCTGTGGTGTCCTCAGCTTTCCCAAAACACACTGGCTTCAGGGACGCGAGACTCTGTTTTTCCTCTCATTGGCCTTTGCCGTTTCGCTTATTTTCGCAGCCCCTGCAGGTCTGTTTAGCTGACTCCTCCTTTCTCACAGCTGATCGGGGTTGGAATTCAGGCCCCCGTCTTTCTTGGCAGGCTGCCAAGAGTCGGTTGTGTGCCGTGGCCTTGGGCTGGAGTCAGCGTCTTATTTCCAGACCTAGCTGGAGCTCGCGTTAACCCGTTCTCTTCTTTCTTTCTTTCTTCCCCCTTCGGAACTCTCGCAACCTGCAAAGAAGTCTTCTTTCACTCCACACTTACACCTTTACTCTCCCCGAAATTCTTTCCAGTGCATCTCAAAGCATTAGCAATATACAGTGCTGGTGCTTACCCAGGGAACCCTGGAGGGGGAGGGGGCAATTTTATTGTGACACTAGGTACCAGTGTTGGTGAGGCAACGCCGAAGCGACCATGGTGACATGAGCCTTGTCCCTCTTGATCTTTGACAGAACTCTGCTGATAAGAGGGATCGGTGGAAAAGCATACAGCAGATCCCCTGCACATGACAGGAGAAACGCGTCTGAAAGGGTGCCCTTGCCTAGACCCTGCAGGGAGCAGAAACGCCAACATTTCTTGTTCTGTTTGGTGGCAAACAGGTCCACTTGGGGAGCTCCCCACCTGCGGAAGATCATCCAGGTGACCTCGGGATGGAACTCCCACTTGTGGTGAAAGCAAAAGGACCTGCTGAGGCGGTCGGCCAGCGTGTTGTGAACACCAGGGAGATGCGCTGCCTCCATGTGGATTCCGTGCTAGATACAGAAATCCCAGATGGATGGCTTCCTGACAAAAAGCCGACAATCATGCTTCCCCTTGTCTGTTCACATAGAACATGAAGGTCACGTTGTTTGTCAGGACTCGCACCGCTTGACCCGACAACTGGGGGAGGAAGACCCCGCAAGTTAGGCGGATGGCCCTGAGCTCTTTGATGTTTATGTGCAGTGAACGCTCCTCCGGGGACCAAATTCCCTGGGTCTGCATTGTCCCAAGCTGTGCCCCCCATCCGAGGTCTGAGGCATCCGATATCAGCGAGACCTCGGGCCGAGGATTCGCAAACAGCACTCCTGTCATCACCCCTTTTGGGTCGGACCACCACTTTAGGGAGATGAGTACACTGCACGGGATCGCGACAACCTTGTCCAGGTGATCTCTGGATGGGGAGTACCAGCCACAGCTGGAGGGGCCACATTTTGAGCCTTGTGTGGCGGACCACATAGATGCATGCTGTCCGTGTGGCCCAGAAGCCTGAGACAGACTCTGGATGTGGTGATCGGGTGCACAAAGAGGTCAGCAATTAGCTTTGACATTGAGTCGAACCTGTCCTGTGGTAGAAACGCCCGGGCGTCAGTAGAGTCTAGCACAGGCAGGGAGCTTGACTTACCGGCAGCCCCGCTGCACCAGTCGTCGAGGTACGTGTAGATCTGGATACCCCGACGTCTGAGGTAAGCGGCCACCACCGACATGCATTTGGTGAACACCCTTGGTGCTGCTGCAAGGCCGAAGGGAAGCACTGTAAACTGGTAGTTAGTGGTCCCCATCAGGAAATGCAGAAAACATCTGTGCCCTTGGAATACTGATATATGAAAATAGGCATCCTTCAAATCAAGGGCGACACACCAGTTTCCCGGATCCAGGGAAGGGATGATGGAGGCCAGTGAGACCATGCGAAACTTCAACTTGTTGAGATATCTATTGCAGTCCCGCAGGTCCAGAATGGGGTGGAGACCGCCTTTGGCCTTCGGAATGAGAAAATACCCGGAATAGAACCCCTTTCCCCTTCGATGCGCAGGGACTTCCCCCACAGCCCCAACTTGTAGAAGGGCCTGTACCTCCTGTCCAAGCAGCTGCTCGTGAGTAGGGTCCCTGAAGAGGGACAGGGAAGGGAGGTGGGAGGGAGGGGTAGAAATAAACTGCAGGGTGTACTCCACTGCCACAGATCCACCAGTCCATAGTTACTGCGGCCCAAGCGGGGAGGAAAAAAGAACCACTTAAGCAACTATTTACACACTATGCAGAAGAAAACTACTGGGTAACGCAATGCTTGCCGAGGCAAGGAGCAGTTCCAGCACTGTCACTGGCGGTAAGAAGGAACTGAGGATGGGAGAAGCTGGCAGCACCCCTTATACCACAGCTTATGTGTGCCATTCCAGAGGGCACCAGAGCCAGTCCCCTACAGATACCACCGAGAGGAAAACTTCCGGCACCGGTGCATGTGGCGAGCACACACACCTAGAATGGAATGGACATGAGCAAGCACTCGAAGAAGAACCTCTGAATTCTGCTATATATGTCACTCCAATCACATCCAAAACATAAATCAGTCACAATTATTTTCCTCACCCACATCACTCCCTTCTTTGAATTGCTCCAATGGCTTCCTCTTGCTCACAATATGAAGTTTAATTCCTCATCCTCATCTTCAAGTTGCCACACAATCCATTCTTGGCATACATATCTGATCTTGTCTCTTATGTATTTCCCCTCATCTTTTATCAACACCACCAACCTCAATGTCCTTTTCATTTTCTTTTCCCACTCTAGCCTTCATGCCTTCTTTATGCCTTGAACAAACTTCCAAACCCAGCATGCTGGACTCCCACACTTTCCTCATTCAAATCCCTCTTAAAGACCCACTTCTTTTGTGAGGCCAATAAAGGGAAATAATACAAAAGTCATCAGATTAAGAATATGGAAAATTATCTAGAATAATTCCTTCCTTTTTCCCCTCCACTCCCACAAGACTCATCTCTCTCTCTCTCTGTCTTCTGGATTATAAAACCAGTGGGCATAGACTCTCTTGAAGTTTGTCTTGTACAGTACCAAGCACATTGTTGAGACTTAAATAAAACAATAATAATACTCATATCTATCATTTGGAAGATTATTATAATATATATAATATAAAAATGTGGTATTACCTATAGTCTTATATAAAACTACCAACATGTGTAAATAGGTGCACTTTTAACTTAAATACCCAAAGATTCAGGGTCTGGAAAAGACTTCCTGGGACATGGAGTCCATCCCTCATCCCAAGTGCACAAAAACACCACAATAAATACTAAGGCTTTCTATAGCCTATTCCCTATGCCTTTCTCTTAACCCATCTTTAGTGATTATTATGAGACAGACCCTTTGGAAAGCAATATAATACTTCATTTTCCTTTGCCAATGCTCACATACTACTTTTGTAAGTAGATGACAAAAGATCTAGAGCATCATATGAATAGCTCCTTATGACAAAGGCTGATTGTCCAAAGTGAAAACTATCCTAGCAAGAATGAGCCCATACTCATAGAGGTCTTGGATCCAATACAGAAGACACTAACAAGGTCAAATCAAGACACACTAATGCACCATGAGATTTTTTCCAGCGTCCAGTGACACTTCAGTTTTGAAAAGTTTAAAGACAAAAATATAGGGCCACATTTTCAGCCAGACTCAACCCAGCCTTCAGTCTTGCACATGCAATGAAGTATTTGCACATACAAGTGCAAAATTACAAGTACAACATGAGATGCTACTTTCTGAAAATTTGTCCGTTTTAAAAAAATTTCTAGATAAAAACTGTTCAAAAACAAAATTTTCAAAAGAGGACTTGAGCCTCTGCATTCCAGCATAGTTTATATATAATATTGTTTTACTTATGTTATACCTTGTGAGGCTGAACAAAATGGTAAATTTGAGCTCAGAGCCGATTTTAAAAAAAAAAGCCAAAACATCACCATTTTGCCAGTCTGTCAATGTATAAATACATCATAATATTGCATACACTATTCTATTGGGGTGCATAGGCTCATTTGCCTTTGGCAATGAATCTGCATGTTTTTTCAACGCTGAGCATACATGCTTGAAGCATAGCTGGTGGGCAGAGTGAGAAGACATCTATTCTTTACACGGTATAAAACACATGCATGTGAGAAAGAGTGTGTTCAATGTCCCCTTCAAAGTCACACGTGTTTTACTTACAATGTGTCAGTGATGTCAAATTCACTCTACGGTGAGGCCGAAAGACACTTTCCATTTCTGGTTCACAAGCCAGGTTTACAAAGTTGGAGCTAAACTGGCTGTCTTTCCTCATCTGCATAGCCTCAATATAAATCAATGCCACTACAGTATTCATGTGAGTAATGCAAGGGGGATTTGATCACGGGATAGTAACTCAGTTCAGAAAAAGTTTCAGAAGTTTGAATACTTATTCAAACCCTTGTGAAGGTTTCTTCCAACTTTACTTGTGACTGCCTAAGGTCAGCTTATTTAAACTATGCCACTTACCACAATTAGTGTCTTATCAGATGCGGTTATTGCACAGATTGGATCCCTTGTTCCCTGAAAGCATATAAATGCCACCAGAACACCAGTTTTAATCACCTCAGTAAGAATTCATTGTCAAAGAACAGTAGCAGAACAACAATACAATTAACTGCAAACTAGAAGAGCAAAAGCTGGGAATGGACTTAGGTTTTTGCCACTGAGGAAAGGCAAAATGCATCAGAGATACTCCCTGGAAAGGGCTTGGTACAGATCAATGATTTAAAGTTACTTCAAACTACCAGGAAAATTTTCAGTTTACCTGGAATTAATTTACTGACTTTATGAAAGACTGTTCTTACTCCAAACATCCCTTAAATAGTATAATAAAAAAAATTATGTGGGAGGTTCTCCCAGGTGTAGTCCTATTTGAAGGACTCATACAAAAATCTTGGTAGGAGGCAATACAGCTGGAAGTAGTATTATCTCCCTGTGATACTGACTATTTCCTGCAACATCCTGAATGAACTTTATTGAATTAAGTTTAACATCTTTGAAGTTCACTGTATTAAAACTGCAAATATTTATGTGCTATTGTGAGACTGTATGGAACTTTTTTAGCAGGAAGACAAGATTAATGCAATCTCTGGAAGGAAACTCTTGACCAAAGATCCTTGAACTGTATAAAGGGTGAACTAAACATGTTATGAGCGTGCTTGTTCTGAGCTGAAGATGTGATGAACTTTTGACCACTAAGGAATCACACTGGATGGGGGATGGAAGGACTGCATCCTGAGAGAACCATGTTAGGGTTGAGGTTAATTCTGGTAAGCTTATTAGCATGCATGTCGGTTCTTTATTGTTTTTAATATGTTTAAGCTGTAATGCTTTTTACCTTAAGAGTAAAGTAGGCTTGCAGAGGAAGTGCTTTGTGATAGCTTATATCTGTACTAATTACACTTGCTAACCACCTCTGAAGAGAAAGCAAGCAGGCGTCCATGGGCAACCCATCTGTGCTGGGAAATACACATTGACAGCAGGGAACTGTGCAGCCTGGAAATATCCCAGTCAGAAGGGAGAGAGATGCGTGTTTCCACCCAGAAAGGCAATGGCTGGGGAGATGGAAGCCGAGAGTGGGTGCCCTTACTGGGTCACTGAGGGGACATACAGGTGCATTTGCACTGAACGGTGACACACTCCCTGGGTTCCCTCCATTGCTACTGAGCAATTGAAGGAAGACCAAGCCAATGGCAGTGAGACTCCCTTCCCCTATGTTTTGGTATGTCTAAACTGGACACACTTCTTACATTCATCAATGCTGCGTAGGTTATAGCCTATGTTTAAATATAAGTCGGGTAAGAGGGGAGGCAGGGGATAAGCAGGGCAGCATCCATCACCACAGAGGAGACCTGAGATTTACTCCATGGCCCCAAGTCCCTCCCACCAAAATCATAATTCCAGGAAGTTCTACAAGGTTTGTTTCTCTTACATTTTCTTTACACCTTCCCCTTCTCAAGAGTTTTTCCCCATAGGAGGCAGTGACTTGGTCCTTTTAGCCTTTGTTTTGGTCACAGAATGCCTAGTTATGAAACTAGTATGAGCTGTTGTTCTAGCTTAACAATTAGACTGCTCTATTTTCATGCTACACTGCGGTACAGAAAACACACTTAATTTTAATAACATAAAATGTATTGCATTACTTCAGTAGTTAGTATTTGGTTATTTCACATTACACTGTTTTGTAATATTATTTATGGAGCCCTGAAGGTGCCTTTATTTGTATTTCAGAGTGTCTCATTTACTGTTCATTCAGGATAGTAGTATTGAGCTTCACTACTTACTCATCTGCTCTGGAAGCAGAGCTTTCCATTCAATGCACTATGGCAGAGAGGCTCTCAGTGTACCATAGTCATTTAATAAATAAAACTATTTCCAAAATGCAGATTCTCCAGTCTACTTGAAATTCCCATGAGTGGCTGAACTGTACGTGACATCTCTATGAAGAGAACACTCTCACCGTTTTACAAAATCCAGTGATTTTGCCCTATGAGAAAATAGCAGCATTTCTGTGTTTTATTTGTAAGTCAATAAATAATATTTCTCTCTTTTATTTAAAACACAGCTGTCTTCAATTTAAAATGTTTTAAAATATGTGTTGCTTTGCTTTAATAAGAGACATCTCAGCTATTTTATTTGTTCATGTCAATTCAAAATTTCATCTGTATTCGGTCTACTAAGTAACTTCACCTGTCTTCCTTTATAACTTCTCTCCCCTACAGTCTAAGAAGCCACAGGTGAACTGCTCTGGCAGTTGGGGATCAATAGTAGGAAAGTGCATCTTGCCTACTGTAAATCTACAAGAAAGCAGCTCAAAGTGGGTTACCAAGCAGCCACAGGGTTCTGCTGCTCTGGGAAGAAACTATCAAGCATCACTCGTAAACAGTGATGCTTATTATGACCCTGAACTCTGGGAAATGTAGTTGTAATAGTACTAATAATAGCTCCCAAATTTACTGAACAAATAAGATGACACAGTCCCTGATTTGAACAGCCCACAGCTGTTGTTTTAGACATGATGAAACAAGTAAGGGTAATAAAAGGTGAAGGAGGGAGAACAGGGATGAGGAAGAACACAAACACTATACAAAGATGTCAAGGTTATTCAGCGTAAGCATGTGTACATCTTGATAGCGCAGTTAAAAGAGCAGCTGGCAAATTTTTGAATTACTGATGTCTCATGGGCATCATGTTTGTTTTCTTTCTTTCTAACTCTCTAGGGTAGGCACCATGCCTTTTCTATGTTCTGTAAAATTCATGGTACTGTATAAACGTATGATGATAATAAGCAGCAGAAAGGGAGGAACAACATGTGCAGGAGGTGGGAATACAAGGAAGTTTAAACAAAATGGCCACACACATTTTAAAATGTATTAATCTGAACAGAGTAATGCTCACAATTATTAAGTAAGCAATGATAGTGTAATATACACGGTTAAAAGGGTCACTTACTTGAATGGCCTTGCTGTAATCAAGCACTCCATCTGCAGCTCCAGAAGGGATATCATCAATGTGATAAATCCTATGCAAAAGAGTAGGGTTTCAAAGGAGAAGAGTGGGGTGAAAAACAAGTATCTGCAATCTTGAAAAAAGTGCATCAATTTGGGGAAAGATTAAAAGTAAGCCAGTTTTTAAGCTCTGGCAGTGTCCCTTTAAAAGAGACAAGGTGGGTGAGGTAATATCTTTTAGCCCCTTTAAGTCAATTCAAAGCAGAGTTATTATTATTGTTATACATATAGTACCAAAGATTAACATGGAAATGTGGGAATAGAGGAGTTGGTGGATTTGGAGGATGCTGTGGAGATAATAATAGTATCTTTGTGGAAGGAGGATGGAATCCAGTGAAGGGGGGGGGGAAAAAAAAGAAAAAAAAAAAATCACACCAAGGTTGGGAGTCTGAGAGACAGGAAGAATAGTGAAGCTATTGCCAATAATGGAGACAGGAGCAGGAAGGAAACATTTTGGAAGAAAAATGAGGAGTGTAGCTTTTGACACATTGAGTTTGAGATGACGACAGGCCATACAGGAGTAAAGGTGAAAGATACTGTACAGTCTGAGATATGAGTTTGTTTACAGTGAGACAGGTCAGGGAAGAGGCGACAAGTAAGTGTTGATAGGAGGGGGGGCACAATTTAAAGGTTCGGGGGGTGGCATGGCCTCATGCGTCACCTCTGGATCTAGAACAGAGGTTTTCAAACTGTGAGGTGTGCCCCCCTGGGGGGGGGGGCACAGAGGAACATTTGGGGGAGGAGGGCAAACAGCAATGCCAAGCATCTTGGGCTGGGGGCGCCAGGCTGTTGCTAATGGAAGGTAGGGCAAGCCCTGCTACAGTGCGAGGGGAGCAGTTTCCCCCAGGCAGAACCCCTGCTATAGGAGTAGGAGAGCGACCTCTGCCCTGGAAACAGGCCCATGGCGTTCACCCCGTGGAGGTCTGCAAAGCAGGCAGCAGGAAACGCTGGGACTCCAGCAGCAAGGAAGGAGAAGCAGCCACATGTAGCAGGGCTGGGAGAGGGGGGAGAGGCTCAGCCCGCATCCAGTTGCCCCACTGCTTCCTCCCTCCCCATGCTGCACAGACCCATGGTGAGTGCCGCTGCCAGGGAGAGCTGCTGCCTCCTCGCTGCTGGGCATCTTGAGGCCTTGCCCACCCTCACTGCTCTGTGGGGCAGAGTCTGCAGTGGCCCCTCTGGATGGGTCCCCTCAGAACATTTAGCTGTTGGCAGAAAATCGGGGGCGGGGGGATGTCACGTGACCTTCCCTTATGCATTGCCTCTGGGTTAGGAGTTGAGAGGTAGCTGTGGATGTCATCAACATGGAAACAGTCATGGGAGTGGATAAGCTTGCCTAGGGACAGTGTGTGTAAAGAAGAAAAGAAGCCAAAGACGGAGCTCTGAGAGTGGGAGAGGATGAAGGAGCCACCAAAGGAGACAATGAACAGGAGGTCACAGAGGCAGGAGGAGACTGTGAAAATGCTCTAACCAAAAGCAGTTCTGGATAACGACTATGCATTAAAAACTATTCTCATTCATTTACTTAGGCCTGGTCTACACTAGGAGCTTATATCGAATTTAGCGCCGTTACATCGAATTAACCCTGCACCCGTCCACACCAGGAAGCTACTTAGTTCGAAATAGAGCTCTTTTAAATTCGACTTCTGTAATCCTCGAAAACGAGAGGAGTAGCGCTAAATTCGAAATGGCAATATCGAATTAGGCTAGGTGTGGATGGAAATCGACGGTAATAGCTCCGGGAGCTATCCCACAGTGCACCACTCTGTTGACGCTCTTGACAGCACTTAGAGCTCGGATGCTCTGACCAGCCACACAGGAAAAGCCCCGGGAAAATTTGAATTCCTTTTCCTGTCTGGCCAGTTTGAATCTCATTTTCTGTTTGGACAGCGTGGAGAGCTCAGCAGCACTAGCAACGATGCAGAGCTCTCCAGCAGAGTTGGCCGTGCAATCTAATAGAAAGAGGGCCCCAGCATGGACTGATCGGGAGGTCTTGGATCTCATCGCTGTGTGGGGCGATGAGTCCGTGCTTTCAGAGCTGCGCTCCAAAAGAAGGAATGCAAAGATCTATGAGAAGATCTCTAAAGCCATGGCAGAGAGAGGATACAGCCGGGATGCAACGCAGTGCCGCGTGAAAATCAAGGAGCTGAGACAAGGCTACCAAAAAACCAAAGAGGCAAACCGACGCTCCGGATCCCAGCCCCACACATCACGTTTCTACGAGGCACTGCATTCCATCCTAGGTGCGGCCGCCACCACTACCCCACCAGTGACCGTGGACTCCGAGGATGGGATATTGTCCACGGCCGGTTCCTCCTCGGAAATGTTAGGTGACGGGGAAGATGAGGAAGGAGATGAGGAGGACGAGGCAGTCGACAGCGCTTGCACCGCTGATTTCAACGACAGCCAGGAGCTCTTCATCACCCTTACCGAGATCCCCTACCAACCGTCCACAGCCCTTACCCCGGACACCGAATCAGGGGAAGGATCAAGCAGTGAGTGCTTTAAACATCTAAACATTTCATTTTAACATAAGTGGAATATTTATATTGTTAAGAATGGGCTTTTCAGTCACTCAGTTAAACATAGAAACTTTTATTTATAACAAAACAGGAATAATAACTATATCAGTAATTTGTTGTTCATGATTTAGTTGGCTTAGTAAACTTTTTACTACTAACTATGTATAGAAAATCAAGTACTGTCCGTATATTCATGATTAGTCCACAACACGGCCCCTCCACTCTGTAGTCCGTTATGCTCAACTTAAAGGAAAAGGCGGTCAATGTGCCCGGGAATGGACAGACAGTCCTCCTGGGATAGCTCCGCATAGCTCTCCTGGAGGTACCGCTCCAGCATGCGCACGAGGTTCAACGGCAGGGCAATCTTGTTTGGTCCCCCGTGGTAGCACACGTTCCCACGCCATGAGTCCATGAGGTAGTCGGGGATCAGTGCGCGGCACAGCATGGCGGCATATGGCCCAGGCCTCTGCATGCATTCACGCAGCATCCTTCCCCTCTCGGTCTCCGAGATCCTCATGAGGGTTATGTCACACATGACGCCCTGCTTTAAATTAGGGAGGGGAATGTTAGTATTTGGACTGCTTTACAGCCACGCGGTGGAGGCGGCAGAGGGGCAGCATACAGGGATCTTTCCCGGGGACAGCCGCGAGGTGGTGGGACAGGGGCAGAGCTCATGCTTCCCTGATTGCTGCCAGCAGAGAGTGGCCTTGCATTCAGTGCGAAAGGAGCCCAGTGCTACTATTACATGTTTAAGCTGCCACAAGTCTACGGCTTACCATGTTTTCCCGCAGCAGAAGTAGAGGTGTCCTGCAACGCTTCTCTGATCGCAACTGCAGGACCCCAGACACATAAGGCGAGGGCCGAAAATTCGACCTTGTCCTGAGTGCGCATGTGAAAGGTGCAGTGCATGGTGTTGTTCACAGAGAAAGACTATGCTCTTTGTTAGCAACTTCATTTATCTGTCTCAGGAATTTACTCCCTTTTTCCCATTCCCACAGACACATCTGCGACTGTCTCCCAACCCAGCCTGGCATCACACTCCCAGAGGCTAGCGCAGATTAGAAGAAGGAAGAGAAAAACTCGTGAAGACATGTTTTATGAACTTATGGAGTGCTCACGAGAGCAGGCAGCCCAGACGACACAGTGGAGGGAGAACTTGTCACAAATGCACAGAGCAGTCATGGAACGGGAGGAGAGGTGGCGCCAGGAGGACCAGCAGGCTACTCAAACCCTGCTTGGACTAATGAGGGAGCAAACGGAGACGCTCCGGCGCCTAGTGGATGTTCTGCAAGACCGGAGGCAGGAGGACAGAGCACTGCTGCTGTCTATCTCTAACCGCCCTCCCCCGCCACCAAGTCCCACACCCCCCTCACCAAAAGTACAAAGAAGGAGGGGCGGCAAGGGCCGTTAAAACTGTCAGTCGGCCACTGCACACTGCTGCAGCAATGGAAGGCTCTCGTTCCAAACTTTGAAAAGTCCTTTCCTACCCATCTCACACTAGCCCATGTCCAAGTTTCCTTCCCCCCCCCCTTTTCATGTGCGGTTCGTAATAAAACATCTGTTTCTGTTAAGTACTGTTTCCGAGAGTGTCTTTTGGAGGGTATTCTGTCTGAAGGGGGGGAAGGGGTTTGTTACTTGGACAGGACAGTCACCTGTAGTAGGCTACAGAGGCGGGGGCAGGTCCAGCATCAGGACACATACACAGCACAGTCACCAGTTACCCTGGTCAGTCTGGGAGGCGGTTTTCTTGTTCTGGGGTGCGAGGGGGTTGATCTGTGACTTTGTGTCGGGGGAGGGCAGTTAGAGATCCTATGCCGCGGTCCTTATCCTGGATCACAGAGCCACGCAGCAGGGGATCTGTTACCCTCCGCCCCCTGCCAGAAAGTCACTTGGCCGACACATACATCCAGTCCCGCCCAGGACTGCTGGCAGGCTGCGTTGAAACAACCAATGCAGCACTGCGGAGCCTGTCATTCCCGGACTTTAGAAGCATCATTTGCATCAAAACAGTAAGCCCGCCCCCCGCCACAGTCTGCGTCCCCGGTTTAAAACATTCCCGCGAAAACAGTAAAAAAGAGAACCTTGTTCATTAACAGAACAGAACAGATTTTATTTGTTGGGAAGGTGGGGAAGGGGGTATGTAACTTGGAAGGATAGTCAACAGTAACTGGGTAAAGAAACGGGGGCAGGTTCAGCATCTGTGTCCACAAAGTAAAAAGTCACTGGAGACCCTGTTCAGTCAGGAACCTGGCTTTCAAAGCCTCCCTGATGCACAGTGCGTCCCGCTGTGATCTTCTAATCGCCCTGCTGTCTGGCTGGACGTAATCAGAAGCCAGGCTATTTGCCTCAACCTCCCACCCTGACATATAGGTCTCCCCCTTGCTCTCACACAAATTGTGGAGCACACAGCAAGCAGCTATCACAATGGGGATATTGGTCTCGCTGAGATCACAGCGAGTGAGTAGGCTTCTCCATCTGCCCTTGAGACGGCCAAAAGCACACTCCACCACCATTCTGCACTTGCTGAGCCGGTAGTTGAATAGTTCTTTCCCTGAGTCCAGTGCGCCAGTGTAGGGCTTCATGAGCCAGGGCATTAGCGGGTATGCAGGGTCCCCGAGGATCACTGTAGGCATCTCCACATCCCCAACAGTTACTTTGTGGTCCGGGAAGTAAAGACCTTCCTGCAGCCGTCTACACAGACCAGAGTTCCTGAACACCCTAGCGTCATGAACCTTGCCAGGCCATCCAACGTAGATATTGGTAAAACGTCCCCGATGGTCCACCAGTGCTTGCAGCACCATGGAAAAGTATCCCTTTCTGTTTATGTACTGGCTGGCCTGGTGGTCCGGTCCCAGGATAGGGATGTGAGTCCCATCTATAGCCCCACCGCAGTTTGGGAATCCCATCTCGGCAAAGCCATCTCTGATGAGCTCAACGTTTCCCAGGGTCACTACCTTAGATAGCAGTAGCTTGACGATTGCCCTGGCTACTTGCATAACAGCAACCCCCACGGTAGACTTGCCCACGCCAAACTGGTTAGCGACGGACCGGTAGCTGTCTGGCGTTGCGAGCTTCCAGAGGGCTATGGCCACTCGCTTCTGGACAGTCAGGGCTGCCCGCATCCGGGTGTCCTTTCGCTTCAGGGCAGGGGACAGCAACTCACACAGTTCGAGGAAAGTCCCCTTCCGCATGCGAAAGTTGCGCAGCCACTGGGATTCATCCCAGACCTGCAGCACTATGCGGTCCCACCATTCCGTGCTGGTTTCACGGGCCCAGAATCGCCGTT
Organism: Emys orbicularis; assembly: GCF_028017835.1. Taxonomy (NCBI): domain Eukaryota; kingdom Metazoa; phylum Chordata; order Testudines; family Emydidae; genus Emys; species Emys orbicularis. The sequence goes on along the minus strand of NC_088685.1, from coordinate 24,635,264 downwards.
CAACAGTATCAACAAGACCCAGTGACAGCGAGATGTCCTGGGCGCTGGGTCTCATGTTCTCAGAGAGGTCGGAGCTAGTGTCCGACTTCATGCCGTCACGGTAGTGCCGTAGCCTCCTCTCATGATTGATCTGCAGCTGCCTCTGGTACAGGTGGAGGAGAAGCTGCGAGGCGTTGAGAACTGCCACAACTGCAGCGATGGTCGCAGCGGGATCCATGCTCGCACTGCTGTGGCGTCCGCGCTGTCAGTAATCAGAAAAGCGCGCGAAATTATTTCCCGCCGGCGCTTTCAGGGAGGGAGGGAGGGAGGGAGGGCTTGAGTGACGGACGGATGACGACAGGCGCCCAAAAGCACCCTCGACACATTTTTTTACCCAGAAGGCATTTGGGGCTCGACCCAGAATTCCAAAGGGCAGCGGGGACTGCGGGAACTGTGGGATAGCTGCCCACAGTGCACCGCTTCCAATGTCGACGCTTGCCCCGTTAGTGTGGACTCACAAAGTCTCACAAAGTCGAATTACTGTCCTTAGTGTGGACACACACGTTCGACTTAGTAATATCGATTCCACATAGTCGAATTAACTAAAATCGAAGTACTCTCGTAGTGTAGACAAGGCCTTAGATAGGCTTATGAGTCAGCAAACTGAAGTCATAAAAATGATGAGAGGAGAGGAGTGGATATTTCCAGGAAGGCTCTCTTAACAATCATGTTGTGCTAAAGCAAAAATATATATATATATATAAAAACTGAGACAAACCTCTCTCTGCCTTCTTTTCTAGTCCGTGCTACCTGATTAATTTCCATTGCTGTGAGCTTCTTGGCAACACGGTATTGCCAGATATAAAATGCTTCTTTTGAAGCTGCTATCACATGGGTTTTGGTCATTGTAACAAATAATGGTCCTGTAATACAACCCAAACAGTAATAAAATTAGAATGGCAAATTAAAACATGGACCAAATTCATCAAATGGAAACAAGTGAAATTTTGCTCAAGTGGACAGAATTGCATCTCTCTAGTCCTATGGAAAAAATAACTACAGAATACCGGTATATTTCATTTATTACTGAGTTACTTCACTGTAGCTGTATATACACAGGCAAAAGAAGGGTGTTTTTCAATCATGTGAGCTCAATCAAGTTAGCTTAAATCAACTGAATCTTCCCTACCACTTCTTAATACCTGTGCACACAGTTTAACACATAAAGTCTCGCACTCAGGAAAGCTAATCCAAATGAACTTTTAAAGTGGATTAGGTAAACCTCATTAAACCCCTGTGTGGACACACTTATTGTGTGTCCTTAATTCAGTTTAGTTTAGTTTAATTCACTTTGGAAATGTATTAAACTGTATTAAAGTCACTTTAATTCTGAAGAAGAGTGTCCATGGAGGGGTTTAATGTGGTTCAACGAACTGAATGGATGAACTTTCAAGCTACAGATCAGTAAGAAGATTCTAGGAATATTAAGCAAAGCTCTAATGATGTGTATGCAATAAAATCAATATCCTGGTCTTGATTTAGGATTAACTATTTGTATTATATATTCAACCTATTTATATATATACGTCAAGAAAACATTTGAAGTGGCAAATAGCAAATAGCATGGCCCAAAGAAGATAAAGCACTATGCAGGATTCCTTGACTGCAACTAGGTGAAAACAATTAGAATTTTGAGCAAAACACATGACTTGAAAGTGCTGTATGCATGACAGATTTGTCTTAATTAATTATGAAAGGGCCAAATCCTGAAATCCTCCTTCATTAATGTGGACTTAATGATTTGGCCCGAGAAAAACATGCATTTTGCCTTCTTTTAAATTTTACAACCAACAAGTCTTTTAAATGGAAATTAAAAGGAACAGCCACAGGGGTGAAATGCTTGCAAACTGCATGGAGACTATTTGAGTCTCTGTTATGATATTTTTAAACTAAATGTATACCCCAAATTTTAAAAAAACAGTAAGAGGACCAAAATAGCCACCCTGGATAAGCAGCAGAGTAAAAGAGGTGGCTAGAGGCAAAAAGGCATCCTTTAAAAATTGGAAGCCAAGTCCCAGTGAGGAAAATAGAAAGGAGCATAAACGCTGGCAAATCAAGTGTAAAAATATAATAAGGCAGGCCAAGAAAGAATTTGAACAGCATCTAGCTAAATATACAACAATTAACAGCAAAATAGTTTTTAAGTAAATCATAAGCAGGAAGCCTGACAAACAGTCAGAGGGGCCATAGGACAATTGAGGTGCTAAAGGAAAACTCATGGAAGACAAGGCCACTGCGAAGAAGGTACATTAATTCTTTGTATTGGTCTTCACTGCAGAGGATATAGGAGAGATCTCCAAACCCAAGCCAAATGAGAAATCAAATTCAAAAAATTCCACATCTCAGGCTAGAACGAAAGGTTCATTCACACAGGTAACATAGTGAGAACTCAAAATCCAATTCTTTGGCATTAAATTATTCAAATTCTTCTATTGCATATCACTTGTGCATAGCTCTGGAGGGAGCTAAAAGCCTTTCACAAGCAGAAACAATATTAAAGCAGACAGATGGATAAAGAATGGCTGAATGAGTTTTCACCTTTCTGAGTCTGAGGGGGATTATACAAGGTAGCTCCTGGCTGTATAGTACTGTAGAAGAGTAAATGTAGGCTGAGGAAGCCAGATGCTGATACTTAGGGGTATCTGAATGATATTTTTAAAATATACTGTTTAAATATATTTTATGTAACTGTTTATATTTTATATATTCATTTACATGTCTATTTCAACAATTAGCTCCGTTTCTACCTACAGCTAAAGGTCCAACTTCACCAGATTCACTCAGACTATTCCCTGAACTCTAATCACAGGGGACAGAGCTCATTCTATTCTTCTCATTAGTCCACAGCTATAAATCTCACAACAATCGGAATGCTGTCATCCTTTACAAATAAAACAGTGACCTCATTTTTCTGACTTCCGAGAAGTAAAAGTATCTTTCATTGCAAATCAGAGGTTTTAGATTTAGGACAACACACCAAATAGTGTCAAACACATCATCCCAAGAATTCAGATAACTGCATTTGATGCCCCATTAATTTCAGGACCCGGCTCAAAATTGCCCTCCATGAACTTCCTCCAGTCTCTCTTCTCTCCCTCAGCATCTTAATCTCTGCACTGTCACATACTCATCTCATCACTATTCACATGAGGACATTCTCTTCCAAACATTCTGCTATCTAAAGCAGCCTTCTATTATTCATCCACCTCATTAACTCTTCCTCTCATTTCAAAACACAAGTAAAAACACAATCTTACCTACCCTTCTTAAACAACAAATAATCTCTTCCTCTGCCACTAACTCCCTAATTGTATTACTAGGCTCTGTGATAAATGTGAGAAGGGAGGAACAGGCAGTAGAAACAAAAGTGAAACTGCTTGAGCAGCATATTCCAGAAGTCTTGAGGTCTTTCTGAGTGTAGCCTTCATTGATTTGAGATCTACCATACCATTCTCGCACTAGAAGGGAAAACCTATAATGGCAGCAGGCCGTAAAAGAGACCCAGTTTGGGTCTCATATCTCTGAGTTGTGAAGAATATGTATTAAGGTTATAACAATCAAAAAGAATGCACTTTTATGTAGAAATCCATGACTAAATCGAGTCTTCCTGACTAGTGATTTAAATCATGATTTAAATCAAATCCACCCTTAAACAAGTATATTACAAAAATCTACATAATTTACTATGAGTGACATTGTGTTGCCACCAGCGACTGGGCTTAGCATATACAACCACTCATTCATTTCTCTACAATCAAGGAGCCAAAGCCCATGAACCTAGCATGGCATCAGAATCCCAATGAGGGGGAGCGAAGCCGTAGTCCTGGTCTACACTTAAGTGTAAAAATTCACACCCAAGAGCACCATAGTTATGCCGACCTAACCCTCAGTGAACGGAAGAATCCCTCCATCGACCTACCTACTGCTGCTCGAGGAGGTGAATTAACTACATTGATGGAAAAACCCCTTCCGTTGCTGCAGAAAGCATCTACGTTACAACACTACAGTGGCAAGCTGCAGCATTATAACTGTGCCATTGTAGGGCCCATAGTTTAGACATGCCCTGAGAAGCCCAGCAGAGCCCCGGGTGTATTCTACTCACAATAAGGGGGAACCAAGCTCAAGGAGCCCAGCAGGAGCCAGAGAGCATGCGTGATTATATTTTCAACATCTGCATAATCTACCAATAATGGTGCCTCATTTTGGCATCTTGACTGAGTGGGGCTTAGTTTGTGTGCAGAGCTTGTAAGAGTTTCACTACCTTTCACCCACACACACATGAACACACACACACACACACACTAAGGTGGGTAGACAAGGAACTTAGAAAGAACAGCTTTTGTTCTTATACCATTCTAAAGATACTGCTGGGAAATCTGAAGATATTATGGCAAAAACTGAAAAAAATTACCTACACAAATCACTTCTTTTTGGACTGAATTCAATGAAGCATTATGTCATTGTATATAAAAGAACAATCTGAAGTGGGAATATTCAAGAAAGAAAGAAAGACTTAACATTTCCATAGGCACTAGGTACAGTTAAAAGACAGTAAGAATAATAAGAATCATCTTAATTGAAATAAGGGTACTGCATTAGAAATAATTTTTAAAAAACAAATCCCTTACTTACACTGCATGTAATACCTGAGATTATTAAAAGTTTCTTCCTCAGCTGGCACTATGAATAGTCAGTTTTACTAACAGTTAATTTAATGAACCATTATAAAGCTGCAATGTTTGGGTTGCAAACCCTGCAGGAGGATATTTATTTGTTAAAAGAGTTGATCCAAATGAAATTTTAAAACAATTTATTGGAAATATATAGGTCTCTCTTTAAAGTTTATAAAAGCCTCCCATTCAAATTGACTTCAATGGGGCTATTCATGCGCTTATACTGTAGTTAGACACGTGCTTAAGTACCTTGCTGAATCAAGACTAATTACTTCCTGATATCATGAAACTTTAACCATAATTAAGGGCGTGGTATAAAATATATTAAGAGTTTGATTTTATAGATATCCAATAATACATGCCCAGTAAAAGCTGTTACCATGTTGGAGAGGTGAATGACATTTAAAATTGTAACAGACAGTTCTATCTTTAAGAGGATGCAATCAAGCAAAACAACAGGTGGTAAAACCAGAATACTGTGTTCTAGAACTGTGTCATTCAAAGATATTTGTTTTTTCACTTCCAGCCTCAGCTCCTTCTATAACTCTGGCAGACCAACTTAAATAGGAATTTTACAGGATGCCTATGAAACAAAAAAAATGTTGCGTCTTTGGCTGTGCTTACTATAGACATGTTTGTTAAGTCTGAACTAGCAAGGCTACAGAAGTCTTTCAAGACTCAAGAACGCAAATAGTCCTACCCGCAAGTATTTGCCTTCCTATGAAGCTGAAGGATTTAATGCCTAGCTTTTTTATAAATGATGAATTGATATTAGCAGGGAACATTGTGAATCTATGTATTATATAGGTCTTCTGACACTAAAGATGAAGAAAAAATAGAAGTGAAATTGAGACTTTTTCCCTCTCATTTGTTGTTTAGAAGTCAGAGAATGAGAGAATGTTTAAATGCTGATAAAAGAAAACATCTTACCATGCAACAGACTAAGGGACCATCAAGGAGAGGATAGAAAATTACAGGGATAGGAAAGGTTGCATAGAGAATGCAAAGAAGCCTTTTCCAAATTACTTGAACTCTCTTTTATAATTCAGGCCTGACTGGATCCATGGCAGTATACTCAGTTCAGTAGAGTTTCTTTCTTTTTTAATGACTGAGAATTTACGAATGGGATTTTGTTTTTCCTTTCTTATGTGCAGTTGTAAAGAGATCTGTAAAAGACAGAGTGAGGACAGAAATACTGAAACCCAATCTTCAGCTTTTGTCTATCTGGATTTTAAACTGTGACTTAAATTGAAACAGACAGTCCCTACAAAACAACTTCTACATTAAACAGAAGGTTACAGTTGCATGGATAGGCACTCAAAAGTCAGAAAATGTGAACTGAAAGGTTGCAAGAAGAGTTGAAGATATACATGTAAATTTAACTTTGGCTCCTTGAGACTCAAGTGCTTAACTGCGTAACCTCCATGTCCATCAGTGTAGGTATGTGGCATGGAATTTCTTAGGCCGTTTTTAAAAAAAGACAGAAAAGATGAAAAACACAAAAGGGGGATTCACTCTCCAGGATTCTGAAGCTCTGCTGCTTGCAATAACTGTGAATAGTGCATCAAAATTACATAATCAGGAACTAACTGGCTGGACAATATCAGAATATTCTACTTCATTCACTCAGGAGTCAAACAGCCTTTAAAGAGGGATGAATTTAATTTTAATTATGATCTATGGATCTGGGCATAAATTTAGGAATATGTTCTCAATCCACAACTGATCTCTTAGTGCCATCAATGTGAAGTTCACAAAATGGCAGAATAGGACCTTTATGTAGTAACTGAACTTTTAGGTATCAATATTATATGTTAAGTTATGTTCAGCAGCATTAAGTGAGAAAATAAGCTTGCCTTTAGGATCACAAAATATTTCTGGATCTTGCGTTTCTTCCTTTCACATCTTCTTTTCCCTGTATTCCTCCTCCTTCCCTGTCTTTGTGTCACTTCAGTTCTCTTCCCTCTTCATTGCCATACCTGCAGCAACTCCCAGTTCCTCCTATGGACTTAACTACCACTCCTACCCCTATTTCGCCTGATAAAATAGTCAGCTACTAAATATTTAGTTTTGGAATTAATACCTCAAATAAGATTAATGGGGGCAACATTCATGATTCTTAGAGTCATTGTTTCAGACTCTCTGAAGACAACAATGCACTGATTTACAATCACAAAGTTCTTTTCACAACCAGGAGGGCTAAAAGTTAAGTTTTCATTAAAAAAATTAAGCCTATATTCTGCAGAATCTGAAGATGCAGTTTCCAAAAATACATCAAGCAGACTGGGAATCTGACATCAGGGTCTCAAGAGGTGCACAGGAAAGAGCCCCTCTTCTTCTGAGAATTTTATGAATAAGGCTGCAAGTCTGTCATGGAGGTCACAGATTCCATCACTTTCCATGACCTCCATGACTTCTGCAGCGGCCGGTGCTGGCTTGGGCTGCCCGACCCAGGCAGCCCCTGGGCCAGCAGAAGCAGTTTGGGGGTGTGGGAGGGGGCTAGGGGCAGAGGGCTGGGAGGTGCAGGGAGGTGCTTACCTCGGGGTGGTGGAGCTCCCTGGCTCCCACTGGCATGGCCCTGCAGCTCCTAGGTGGAGGAGGGGCCAAGGGGCTCCGCATGTTGCCCGCATCCACAGGCCCCGCCCCCGCAGCTTCCAATGGCTGCGGTTCCCGGCCAATGGGAGCTGTGCAGACAGCGCTTGTGGCGGGAGCAGCGCGTGGAGCCCCCTCACTCCTCCGCCACCTAGGAGCCAGGGACATGCGGAGCCAGGTAGGGAGCCCCTGCCAGCCCTGCCAACCCTCCTCCCCAGCACCAGTGGGCATCCCAGGCCACATGCCATGGCCTGGCCCCACCCCCAGCACCAACGGGAGTCCTGGACCACCTCCCCCAGAGCACCCCCCAAACAGCTTCAGACCCCCCTTCCCCCCCCCCCCCCGCCCAAGTTTTAGTTAGGGGTATATAGTAAAAGTCATGGACAGGTTATGGGCCATGAATTTTTGTTTACTGCCCGTGACCTGTCCATGACTTTTACTAAAAATGCCCGTGACTAAAACATAGCCTTACTTATGAGCAACTCAAACTCATTAACCCCTCCCAGTTTTAGGGCAATCTGTTTCAATATGCTTTCACTACCTAGCTAAATTAGCTATGTGCGCTTGAAGAGCAAATCCTTCTTTAACTCTGCACTTCATGAGCTCATAAAAAGTAAAGTGCCACACATGCTCAGTAAGCTATTTTAAAAACTTCATAACATGGTGAAATTACAACCAATGTTCTCTTGAATAAATAAGACACTTTGCCTTTTCTTTACTACTGCCAAATTTCAACTTCCAGCCATTGTGGCTATAGAGCTGCTAAAGGGTTACAATATATATATATATTAATACAGAGATATATTTTGTACTCTCATATTAAAAAATTACTGAATATTTTTGCTCAAACTTTTTTTGAACAATCATTCTGGAGCAGAGAGCAAGCATGGGAAAACATCTCCTGAAAGATGAAAGTTCCTCAAGATATGAACAACTGAAAACGGGGATTTAGAATGTCTGCCACATTTCAGTAACAACTACTGAATGCTGAATTGGACAACAGGGCCTTATTTACTGAAAAACTGTGAAGTTTGTCAGTTTATTTTTCTCTTTTATCTGTCCCAAAGCTTCCCTCTGATTATTAGAGTGCAATTGACAGTCCTTACTGAGGCAAAACACCCCACTGGCTTTACTGGGAGTTGTGCCTGAGTAAAGACTGCAGGATTAATAGCATTTGCCAACCATTTGGAATATTTTTTTAATGCAACTCAACCAACTAACCAGCAGGGAAAGTTCACATCTATCAGATGAACCTGACTTTCTAATGTTTAATTATTTTTAAATACTTAATGTTACAAAGAGACACATATATGTTTGGGGATTGGTCCTGCTTTGAGCAGGGAGTTGGACTAGATGACCTCCTGAGGTCCCTTCCAACCCTGATATTCTATGATTCTATATTATCCTTAGATGACCCTGCAGATGTAGTTGACATTAAAGTAATGAGAGAAGTTGTTTTTAAAAGTAAAGGTTATTTGGGAAGCTGCAACATGTTTTAGTGAAAGGGTAAGTCAAACTATTTTAACAGATCTGAGAAAGGATTCACTCTTTAGAAATGTGCATTTGTTAATAATAGAAGCATTACTGTAGCTGTAATGGAAAAAGTTTAAGTCATTAAAAATGTCTACTGAAAAACGGAGAAATGGTACCAGTTAAAAAAAGCTCCCATTGTTAATAGGTTGCATTAATCAGAGAAGTCAGGGTAGGTTCAGCCTTTTTTATGAGCAACAGAAGTGTGTTTATAGAACTAAAGTATTTACAACTACTTTATTAATAAAAAATAGTCGTTTAATACTCAGTTCCTAATACATATCACAGTTTACTCCACAGTGACCTTGAATTTCTATTGATTACTCTCCCATTATATTTAAAATCTAAGAGGAAGGCATAGTGGCTGATATAATAGAATCATAGTAGATACAACACAGGAAAGTGAAGGATTTGTAGAAACAAAACATTGTTGTCCTATTGAACAGTTTTTCACAGTAGCTTAAATGACCATTATAAGATATTTGAGAAGTGGGAAAAGCAACAGAACAACATTGTTAGTATTTGCTTACCAATGTCGATATATTTTGGATCGAGGGGTGTACCAATAGAATTGCAGAGAACCAGCACGTACTGTATGGAAATAAGAGCAAATATCAGTGCTACTATGTTTGTTTAGGTCGGAAAGTTAACATACTGTACAAGGTCATCCTTTTGTGAAATGCTGCTCATAACCTGTACATCTCACAGGATCACAATCCTGTTCAGCAACATGGAGAGCTACAGTACCAAAGGCATCATAAACACAAATGCAGTGCAAAAATGAGAATAATGCTACTCTTACCTCCTACCTCTATATGAGACTCAAACTACGAAACGGGGCTTGAAAAAATGATTAACCACATACTATCAAGAATTGCATCTACTAGTCAAAAGATGGCATGAAAGAACAAAAGGCCCCACTTGCTGGATCGATCACTGCCTGCCAATCCGGTGGGTAGTATAAACATACCCCCAGTGTCTTAAAAGGTGTACTGTGCTGGGATTCCTTATAAGGGTCCTGTCCTGTCAGACATTTCTTAAGCTATGTTTACACTGCAACTAGACACCCCAGGCTCGTCGGGCTCAGGCTGTGGGGCTGTTTCATTGCAGTGTAGACTTCCAGGTTTGGACTGGAGTCTGGGCTCTAGGACGCTGCGAGGTGGGAGAGTCCCAGAGCTCGGACTGCAGTCTGAGCCTGAAAGTCTACACCAGGGGTAGGCAACCTATGGCACGCATGCCAAAGGCGGCACGCGAGCAAATTTTCAGTGGCACTCACACTGCCTGGGTCCTGGCCGAGAGCAGTAGCTAAAACTTATGATTTATTTTTCTCTGGTTTTCTCATAATTGTTCTGTTATTTTAAGCCAGAATTTTAGATTTCCGATTAAATACAATGATATTCCTTGACTTCACTATCAAAAATTGAGACGCCACACCTGTTATTTGTAATTGATTTTAACCCCCCTATTTTTTGGGGGGGGGGGGCAAATTATTCCTACATTTTATCTACTCTCAGTTTCTCTACCATGTCCTTGTTGCTGCACTTCTAAGATTCTATGTCATGAGATCAGAAGAAGGCTGACGGGACAAGAGTTTCCAAGATGCACAGTGGAGTGGAAGGCAAGGAGAGAAATGTGCTGCTGGAATTGAAGAGGTTTCATTACACTAGGTCTGAGCAAAGTAGAATGGCTGAGAGTTAGAAGAGGTTGTCAAGCCACACCACTGTCTCCTCTTCAAGTCCAGCTGAGGATCCCTCCTCATCTTCCCCTGTGATACACTCTAGGCAGTGTTGCTGGAACTAGCCCTTTTGTCTCATCAGCTCCCACTACAATGTCTGTCACAAAACTCTCCTCCTGAGGTCATGATTCTAGTTAACTAAATCTACAGAGAAAGAAAATCTTAGTATATACATGATATGATATATTGCTTCATAGAGCAATTCTAATGATCCAGTAGCAGAAAGTTAAGCTTGCCCACTTCTGTCACTGAATGTTGACCAGCCCTTACTAGTAAAGGCAGCATTGGAGATACAGACCTACCAGTAATAGGAGAAGTGGAGAAGAAACTGAAAGATAAGAGACATTTGTAATCCTGAACAGTTCAAAATAAAAGGGTTTTGCTTATTTATTTCCAAGAAAGAAGATCAAATGTCTTCACCCACACCAGTAGAGTTGCAGATTTTAAAAGGTGCAGTCCAGGAAAATCTCTCAGTTAATTGGACTTCAATTTAGTTGGATGTTTCTGGCCATGTACCATAGGACCATATTTTCAGCACACACCACAGCACACTATTACTGTACAATCAGTTGAATTAGCACTAAAATGATTCTTTTACCGTTGCACCAATTGACTCCGTCTCATGCTCCTCCTTCGTAAGCAACATACAAATGATATAGAAAATAACTGAATTAATTCAGAAATGAATGCAGTAACCATTAAATGATGTAAATCTGGTAGTAAAATGTACATCTATCCTAGACATTTTTACAGCATCTATCATCATAGTATCTAGGTGCTACAAAGAAAGTGGAATGTGAAATGTAAACGTATAGATAATAGGATGAGTTCATGGTACTAACCCATTAGCAACATATACAGACCTTTTATATAGATATGAAAGATCATACCATGAAAGAAAGAAGAAACAATACAAGCATGATTTATTTTTATAATTCTGTTTTAAAAACTTAAAAGAAGAAATGGCCTCTGCATCCCCACCTCACACTCACTTTCTCTCTTTATATTCTTTAATTTTCCAGTGTAGACCAGTCTTTGGACTTGAAGTTGGACATTACATTTGGAAATGTACATTTTATTCCATCTTTTCCCACCTATTATTTTAATTATATTATATCAAATTCTTTTTTTTTTTTTAATAATTGATAGGGACATATCTTGCATATTTTAGTATGCCCCTGATAATGGTCTGATCCAAAGCCCATTGAACACAATAGAAAATCTCCCATTAAGTGCCCCCAGTTCAGCATGTACTTAAATCCATGCATAACTTTAGGCAACTGAGTAGCCCCATTGTATTATTATGAAAGGATTGCTGTCAGATATGTCTAGAAAGACAAGTTGGTGAGGTAACATTTTATTGGACCAACTTCTTTTGGTGACAGAGACAAGTTTCTGAACTTACACAGAACTCTTTTTTCAAGTCTGGGTTTATAATAGTTATTTCATTTTCTGCTTTCCATTGATCAAAACAATCTTTAAAGTCTTGATTTTTTTCTAAATACTGAATTTGTATTTCTTTGAAAATTGTTTTCAATGTTTCTAAAGCAGCAACAGTGAACATTGCTCCTCTTCTTACATGCCCATTAGCTGTTTGTAAGAACAATGAGGATAGAGTTTGTTAGTTAACTCCTGCTGCAATTTCTGTCTCTTTAAAGTGTGTCCCATCCAAATGGTGCAGATTCAGAAACTGAAGTACATTTTCCTACCATCTGACTGTAATTTTAAGGTTGGCCACATTTGTGCCTGACAACATCCATTTAAAAATCAAGATCGTTTCAAATTAGATTAAAAAAAAAAAAAAAAAAAGATTTTACCTGAGGTTGGTTTTCATCAGCTTTAGTTGCCAAAATGCAGAAGTCTCCACAAGTGGTTATGGAAATCAGACTCTTGACATATTTCACATACTTTTCATTGTTTTTTGTATCCCAAAAAACCACACAGTATTCAGGACGATCCGGTCGGGTATATGCATAAACCACTGTGTTGGAGCAGTAACCCCACTGATGAGAAAAACATTTGTTAATTTTAACAAGAAATTACGCAAATTGAGTGACAAGTAGTACATCGTTACTGTAGAAAAAGTGTGGTTCATATACACTACCAGCATCCATCAATATTTCCCCCTTCCGCTCAAGTGAAATGCTGTATTAAAAATTGTAAATTTATTCCTGTTCTAAATTGCTGGATTGACAATCCAGGAGACTGAAGCCTTTTGTTAATTAACAAAATGGGTAGGAGTTAGCTTTCCCACACTGCTACACCAACCCATCTCAATCCTGAACTGGAGTAGTCCCCCAGGGATGACAGAAGAGTTCATTTTCCACAATCTAGTCTCTTTTGAGTTTGTTACAAGTACCAATTGCTGTGTTTATTTTTGTGATGTGAACACTTGCCCTCTGGGAATTAGACTGGGAATCTTAGAAATCACAGAAATGTAGGACTGGAAGGGACCTCAACAGATCATTTAGCCCAGTCCCCTGCATGGAGGCAGGACTAAGAGCTATCTATACCATCACTGACAGGTGTTCTTACAAACCTCCAATGGCAGAGGTTCCACAACTTTCCTAGCACTTTGTTCCAGTGCTTAACTACCCTTATTAGGAAGCTTTTTCGTAATGTCTAACCTAAATCTCTCCTTCTGCAATTTAAGCCCATTACTTCTTGTCTTGTCTTCAGTGGATAAGGAGAACAATTTATCTTCCTCCTTTTTATAACAACCTTTTACGTACTTGAAGATTTATGTCCCCCCTCAGTCTTCTCTTCTCCAGATTAAACAAACCCAGTTTTTTCAATCTTTCCTCGTAGGTCATGTTTTCTAGACCTTTAATCATTGTTGTTGCTCTCCTCTGGACTTTCTCTAACGTATCCACATCTTTCCTGAAGTCTGGTAGCCAGAATTGAACATAGTACTCCAGCTGAGGCCTTATCAGTAAGGCTACATTTTAGTCACAGGTATTTTTAGTAAAAGTCACAGACAGGTCACGGGCAGTAAACAAAAATTCACAGCCCATGACCTGTCCATGACTTTTATTAAAAATACCAGTGAATACAACTTGCAGGGGGAGGGGAGTCGGGGGCCCCACGGGTGCTGGGGGAGGGTGGCCCAGCTGCTTGCGGGGGGTGGCGCGCTACCTGGAACCCCTGCTGGTGCTCGCTCCCTACCTGGCTCTGCACCAGGGGGGCTTCCCGGAAGCGACGACATCCCCCTCACTCAGCTGCTAGGTGGAGGCGTGACCAGGCAGCTCTGTGCGCTGCTTCCACCTGCAGGCACCGCCCCCACAGCTCCTGTTGGCTGTGGTTCCCGGCCAATGGGAGCTGTGAAGCCAGCGCTCTGGGTGGAGGCAGCAGGCAGAGCTGCCTGCCCATGCCTCCACCTAGCAGCTGAGCAAGAAGGATGTTACCGCTTCCGGGGAGCCCCCCAGGTTAGCACCGCCCAGAGCCCGCCTCATCCCGACTGGTACCCCAACCCCATGCCCCTCCCACACCCAAACTATGCTGGTTGGGGGGGAGTAGGGGGCGCGGTGGCCTGAGACTGCTTCAGCAGTAGCCGGCATGCCTGGCGCAGGAGCTGCCTGAGCTGCCATTGAGCCACGCGCACCGGCCGCTGCAGAAGTCACGGAGGTCATGGAAAGTCATGGAATCCGTGACTTCCATGACCTCCGTGACAAACGTGCAGCCTTACTTGCTGAGTCGAGTGAAAGAATTACTTCTCAGGTCTTGCTTACAAAACTCCTGCTAATATATCCCAGAATGATGTTAGGTTTGTTCTTTTGGTTTTTTGCAGCAGTACTACACTGTTGTCTCATATTTAATTTGTGATCGACTATAACCTTTTTTGCAGTGTTCATTCCTAAGAAGTCATTTCCCATTTTATATCTGTACAATTGATTATTCCTTCCTAGGTGTAGTAATTTGCATTTGTCCTTATTGAATTTCATCCTACTTATTTCAGACCATTTCTACAGTTTGTCAAGATCATTTTGAACTCTAATCGTGTCCTCCAGAACACTTGCAATCCCTCCCAGCTTGGTATCGTCCACAAACTTTATAAGTGTACTCTCTTTGCCATTATCCAAATCATTTATGAAAATATTGAATAGAACCAGGCCAGATCCCTTCCAGCTTGACTGTGAGCCACTGATAACTACTCTCTGGGAATGGTTTGCCAACCAGCAGTGCATCCACCTTATAGTAGATAAGTCTAGGCTATATTTCCCTAGTTTGCTTATGAGAAGGTCATGGGACACAGTAACAAAAGCCTTACTAAAATCAAAATATACCACAAATACCCTTTCCCCCTATCCACAAGGCTTCTTAACCTGTCAAAGAAGGCTATTAGGTTGGTTTGATATGATTTATTCTTGACAAATCCACGATCACTGTTACTTATCACCTTATCTTCTAGGTGCTTACAAGCTGATTGCTTAATTATTTGCTCCATTATCTTTCTGGGTACCAAAGTTAAGATGACTGGCCTATAAGGTCATGTCTACAGTACAATCTTAAATCGACCTATATTAGGTCAACTTACAGCCACTGCAGAAATGACTGCAGTAGCTGATGTCCACACTACCTTCCTTCTGTCGGCGGTGTGCGTCCTCAACAGGAGCGCTTCCACTGACTGAAGAGGGGCAGTGTGTGTGTGTGGGGGGGGGAGGACTGAGAGCCAGGGCTCTCAGTTCTGCGCAGCTCCCCACTGGGAGCCCAGCTGCCCCTGGCGCTTCTCGCCTCCGTGTTCCCAGCCAGGAGCGGGGGAGCAGCTGCCCAGGGCTTCTTGCCTCCAGCAGGTAGATCTGCGCCCTGAGTCCAGTTGGCTGCTGTGCTCCCAGCGGGGAGTGGGGAGCCAGGACCCTGGAGGGAGCCTGGGTGGCAGCCTGGCTTGGAGCAGAGACCTGGCAGCAACCCAACAGGGGAGTCTAGAGCTGGCTTTCTTGTCAATTTCACAGCTCTGGCAGAGCCAGGAAATTGACAAGAATGACAGCCAACAGCCAATGTAAGGAACACAGTGTCTACAAAGTCACTGTGTCACCCTGACTACACCAACATAAGCCCTATGCCTCTTGTGGAGGTGGAATTATTATGTTGCTGTAGTAGGGTACTTACATCAGCAGGAGCAAGGCAGTAGTGTAGACACTGACATAGTTAGGTCGACAAACTGCCTTACGTGGATCTAACTCTGTAGTGTAGACCAAGCCTTAATCACAAATTGCCCTTATTCTGCATTTTATAGCTAGGTACTGTATTTGCCCTTGTCCAGTCCTCTGGGATCTCTCCCATCTTCCACAAGTTCTCTTTTCATAGAATCATAGAAGATTAGGGTTGGAAGAGACCTCAGGAGGTCATCTAGTCCAACCCCCTGCTCAAAGCAGGACCAACACCAACTAAATCATCCCAGCCAAGGCTTTGTCAAGCCGGACCTTAAAAGCCTCTAAGGAAAGAGATTCCACCACCTCCCTAGGTAACCCGTCCAGGTGCTTCATTGGAATGTTCAAGTTCCTGAACTTGAAGCCATCTAACTTGTCTAAGGGCTTGTCTACACTTAAAACACTACTGTAGTGCAGCTGCACGGCTGCAGCTACGCCGCTGCAGTGCTTCAGTGAAGATGCTACCTATGCCAACAGGAGAGATTCTCCTGTCGGCATAGGCACTCCACCTTCCTGAGAGACGACAGCTAGGTAGACGGGAAAATTCTTCCATGGACATAGCAATGTCTACACTGGGGGGTTAGGTCAGTTTAACTGTGTTGCTTAGGTGTGTGGATTTTTCACACCCCTGAACAATGTAGTTATATCAACGTAATTTCCTAGTGTAGACCAAGCCTATGTAATTCTTAACTTGTTCTTTTTTTTTAAAGCCTTGGATTCTACCCCATTTAAACTGATGTTCACTATGTCAGTTGTCCAATCACTGCTAACCTTTTCGGTGAAAACTGAAACAAAAAAAGGCATTTTCTGTTATTGTCTTTCCCTCCAAATTTGAGTAATGGGCCTGCCTGGCCCTTGGTCTTCATCTTGTTTCTAATGTAGTTGTAAAATGTTTTCTTGTTACTCTTTATGTCCCTACCTAGTTTAATGTCATTTTGCGCCTTAGTCTTTCTAATTTTGTTCCTACATAGTTGTGATGCTTTTTTTTATATTCATCCTTTGTAATCTGAGCTAGTTTCCATTTTTTTATGACTCTTGAGTTTCAGGTCATTGAAGATCTCCTGGTTAAAACAGGGTGGTCTCCTAACATACTTCCTATTTTTCCTACGCACTGGGATAGTTTGCTCTTGTGCCTTAATAATGCCTCTTTTAAAAACTGCCAACTCTCCAAAAATCTTTTTTCCTTTAGATTTGCTTCCCAAACACATAGGAAACATAATAAATCAAAGAAATATCCCAAATCATGCAATCTTACAAGACTTGGACAGGCCAAAATAATCAAGTGATTATTAAAGCATTAAAAATAACTCTCCCACAATAACCCCATAATTTCTTACAAAAATAAAGAGCATCTTCTTCATCCCTCCCAAAAATAAAGAATCAGTAGAAGTCTGGGAATATGGAATCAGAGAGAAGACAAAAAGGCAAGGGCAGCAATGAAAAGCCAACCATTGCAACTTAGGATCAACCAATGATTTTATCTTAGCTAAATGGCCACATATTTTCAATTTGTTTTAATCATTTCTTAGGGATTATCTGAAGCGAAAAGATAGATATATCCCATCAGAGAAGGGAAAGAGTGCCCTTTAAGAGTGAGACATGATGGGAAACCTCTCTCTGATATAAAGAAAAAAGGAGCTCAGCTTGAGGAAGTTTTGATAGAGGCAGGACCTATAGGAATTGAAGATGTAGGGCCCATCTGAGAAAACAACTGGTGGTTTTTCTTCCTTTGTTAAATATTTTTTTAATTATGTGCTAAGAAATAACAACTGTTTGGAAAGTGGCCTTGGTTGGTTAGTGCATTCTATGCCAGGAATTCTGAGGATCCTCTTCACAATAGATTACAAACAGCAACTGTCATATAATTAAATAATACCATCAAGGGAACTTGAATTGTTACATAAATAGTATTGTACATTTTCAAGTCTATGCAATATTCTTTTACTCTGTGTCACCATATATAGCAATGGTCTCAGTGAGCTAAGGGGTAAATTGTGAAAGCCCAGGAACCACCAAAATTGTAAATACTGCTACTTCTACTGATAACAATGGTGAGATTACCAATGACTGACAGTGCCCAATGGATTTGAGTAAAATATTCCAGAAATTTTTAAAAGGAAAATTCTGCAACTATCAATCTGATATTTGGTAGATACAATCTCCAGATTAGGTAATCACTACTATCCAAATAACTGACAAATCATTCTAAACAGCATCAAAAACTCTGAAACTGTAGCAATAATTCAAGGTTTTAACATTAAAAGAAATAATTAAATCTTGCTATTGTTAGAGAAACTTCCACTCAATTTATGTTATATAATAGTAGATACAAGACCTCCCACATTCATTACTTTTACTAGTGGCAAGGAATATTAACTGCTTGTCATACAATTCTCAGCCTTGTGGCCACTTGTTATTGTTGTTAATAGTACTTAAAAAGAAAGATATTGGGGACTGGATGCTTTAGTAGACTGATAATGGGATACTAAGCCTTTCAACTCGAGGTCATGGGTTCAAATCTGGCCCAAGTCAATAATGACTTTCAATCACTACCATCTGATAGTTGTTCAGTGGCCAGTGTGAACAGCTACTTCCCATTAGGAAGGTACTGATATAATCAGAAGGGCACACCAAAGTCATGAAAAGAAGTAATAAAATGTGCTACATATTAAAGGAAGAAATGTAGCTTTGAACTAGCAATCTTTAACATTGCTACTAAATATATTGTCAATGGACTCCATATGTTTGCTGGATTAATAAAGTAGAAAATAACTATGAAAGGGTAATTAAATCCAAATGAGCAGCTAAGAATCTATATCTTTATGCAAGCACAACTGTTCCCACAAAGACTCAGTTTTGCAAGGGAAAGAAATTCAGTTTACACACAGAGTTCTTAGAACTCAGATTTCAAAAAATCCCTTATTCCTTCATCTGACATCTCTAACCCAGGTCTGGAAATACGTACATCCTGGGATGCAACCCAAAAATGTTTTTTTCAGTGTTTCATACATAACAATGATAGTTCTAAGTAAAACAAATAAATATAAAAAGTCATAGTGATGTGTTCCAGTTGTTACAAATTTCCCACAGAACACACCAGGTAGCACTTCCTCTGAGGCTGGTTAGAATTTTTTTCCAATGTGAATTTTCAGAACTTCTTCCAGCAAATTTACAACGAACTATCTGGAGTCTTTTCCTAGCAGACACAGATCATTCTCCAGTGGCTTTTTACAACAGAGTGAAACACTGTCTTTAATTATAGTTGCAATATGTTCTTCTGAAGGTTTCATGTTATGCTCTTTCATCTTTTCAGCTTTATTTTACAGTCTATTTAAACAAAAACTTGAATGGTTAACATAAACAAGCAATCTTTTCAATTCATTACTTCAGTCATCCCTCTCCACTATTATGTTACCTTTAAAATTGAATAGCAAGGAATATTCTTTGTTCAGATCACAGTTTTTTCAGCATGCTGACAGCATACATTTGCTACCAGATAACATCAGATAAAACAGGAAAGCAATGCCTTGCTAAATTCTTAACCAGGAGCCCACTTTGTACTGCTGTGTTTTCATCTTGGAAAATCATGGGAGATGGGAGAGATTCCAGAAGACTGGAAAAGGGCAAATATAGTGCCCATCTATAAAAAGGGAAATAAAAACAACCCAGGAAACTACAGACCAGTTAGTTTAACTTCTGTGCCAGGGAAGATAATGGAGCAAGTAATTAAGGAAATCATCTGCAAACACTTGGAAGGTGGTAAGGTGATAGGGAACAGCCAGCATGGATTTCTAAAGAACAAATCATGTCAAACCAATCTGATAGCTTTCTTCGATAGGATGAGTCTTGTGGATAAGGGAGAAGCGGTGGATGTGGTATACCTAGACTTTAGTAAGGCATTTGATACGGTCTTGCATGATATTCTTATCAATAAACTAGGCAAATACAATTTAGATGGGGCTATATAAGGTGGGTGCATAACTGGCTGGATAACCGTACTCAGAGAGTTGTTATTAATGGTTCCCAATCCTGCTGGAAAGGCATAACGAGTGGGGTTCCGCAGGGGTCTGTTTTGGGACCGGCTCTGTTCAATATCTTCATTAACGACTTAGATATTGGCATAGAAAGTACGCTTATTAAGTTTGCGGATGATACCAAACTGGGAGGGATTGCAACTGCTTTGGAGGACAGGGTCATAATTCAAAATGATCTGGACAAATTGGAGAAATGGGCTGAGTTAAACAGGATGAAGTTTAACAAAGACAAATGCAAAGTGTTCCACTTAGGAAGAAAAAATCAGTTTCACACATACAGAATGGGAAGAGACTGTCTAGGAAGGAGTACGGCAGAAAGGGATCTTGGGGTTATAGTGGACCACAAGCTAAATATGAGTCAACAGTGTGATGCTGTTGCAAAAAAAGCAAATATGATTCTGGGATGTATTAACAGGTGTGTTGTGAGCAAGACACGAGAAGTCATTCTTCCGCTCTACTCTGCTCTGGTTAGGCCTCAGCTGGAGTATTGTGTCCAGTTCTGGGCACCGCATTTCAAGAAAGATGTGGAGAAATTGGAAAGGGTCCAGAGAAGAGCAACAAGAATGATTAAAGGTCTTGAGAACATGACCTATGAAGGAAGGCTGAAGGAATTGGGTTTGTTTAGTTTGGAAAAGAGAAGACTGAGAGGGGACATGATAGCAGTTTTCAGGTATCTAAAAGGGTGTCATAAGGAGGAGGGAGAAAACTTGTTCACCTTAGCCTTTAAGGATAGAACAAGAAGCAATGGGCTTAAACTGCAGCAAGGGAGGTCTAGGTTGGACATTAGGAAAAAATTCCTAACTGTCAGGGTGGTTAAACACTGGAATAAATTGCCTAGGGAGGATATGGAATCTCCATCTCTGGAGATATTTAAGAGTAGGTTAGATAAATGTCTATCAGGGATGGTCTAGACAGTATTTGGTCCTGCCATGCGGGCAGGGGACTGGACTCGATGACCTCTCGAGGTCCCTTCCAGTCCTAGAATCTATGAATCTATGAATCTTGAAAAGTCATATACAACAACATAGTGTAAAGATTTTATAAGTACTGTTTAACTGTATCTAAACATAAATGTCAGTCTACTTGCCTTTTAATAAGTGTATTGCCAGTTTTATAATAATATGATTTTTTAACTTTACGCAGGAAAACAAATGTAATATAATTGCACCGAATAAAGTTATTCTTAATGTCAGATTTTCCCCAGAAGGTGAAATGGTTGAAGCAAATCTTTACAAATGAACCAATAGTCACGTACACTATTCAAATGTGCTAGAAGTCTACACAGACTTCAGTGAGAGTGGGATCTTTCAAGTCTCCCAGACGTATAGATTTCAGCTATATAGCACTTACAGGGATAAAGCTTAGGCCCTTTTCACACTACTACTTTTAAATGCAATTTTGTGACCAGTTACAAATAGGACAGTTCAGTTTCTGTTCATATAGCAGTATTTCTGCCATCACAACCACGTTTATACTCACTGCCCAATGGTATTTGTATAAGTGCATTCTGGGAAAATCTAGGCAGCTCTCTCATCATGTCTCCAGCACAGGACAGGAAGCCAAAGAAAACAGCTGCTGTGATGCTGGCAGACTAGGTAACAGCTCATGCCCAGGCCCCACTGAACACTGATGAACACATAACTGGAAACCAGTCTGGCTCACCTGTCTGTTAGCCTTGTTAAAATAGATGTTAAGTTGATAAGAATGTGTTTATTGTTTAAACTTGATGAAATGCTTGTAGCATGTTGCATGTACTGATCTCACTTATAACATCTGTACCGAATGGTATAAAGTTATATTGAGCTTTTGCATTGTAAACCGCTGTAACTGTGCAACTCACCAAACAAGAAAGAAGCATTAATTAGTGTAAAGTGCTGGTCCTGCACACAAGACGACCCACTGAAACCAAATGAGCCACTAAAAGACATCAAAAGACAAAGACTTTCTTGACTGCCTCCCTCCCCCACCCAACATCCCTGAAGAGCAGACTGGCGCCGACACTTGTTTTATCAGTTTGAACGCTGGGGATAGGAATAAAAATGCCAAAAGGAAATAGAAGTAGAATTTGGAGAGGGCAAAATTTCTAAGCATAAGAAAGGGATCCCCAAGCTGCTTAGCTTGGATTAGCCCTAAAGGACATATAGAGCTTGCATATGACAGCAGTTTCTGTTACCTTTTGAAATCTAAAACTGTAACTCATTTGTGTTGTAAGTTTACCTGCTTTAACCTTGTAAATATTTCTTTTTCTTAGTTAATAAATCTTTAGTTAGTTTATTATAGAATTGGCTACAAACGTTGTCTTTGGTGTGTGATCTGAGGTACAATTGACCTGGAGTAAGTGACTGGTCCTTTGGGACTGGGAGTAACCTGAATATTGTTGTGATTATTGGTGTAAGGGACCATCTATATAATAAAGGCAAGCTTCTCTAGGTATCAAGATAGATCGGAATACCTAAGGAGACTGTGATTCTACATGAAGGCTGTTGTAGTGCTTGGTTGATTAAATCTACACGCAACCAGTTTGGAGGTTGTGCCCTGTTGTGAGACGCTCTCGACCAGGGGTCGGCAACCTTACAGAAGTGGTATGCCGAGTCTTCATTTATTCACTCTAATTTAAGGTTTTGCGTGCCAGTAATACATTTTAATGTTTTTAGAAGGTCTCTTTCTATAAGTCTATAATATATAACTAAACTATTGTTGTATGTAAAGTAAATAAGGTTATTAAAATGTTTAAGAAGCTTCATTTAAAATTAAATTAAAATGCAGAGCCCCCCGGACTGGTGGCCAGGACCCGGGCAGTGAGAGTGCCACTGAAAATCAGCTTGCGTGCCACCTTTGGCACGCGTGCCATAGGTTGCCTACCCCTGCTCTAGACAGCTTGACAGACATAAAAACAGCATCATCAGAATGTGGTCTAATACTCTCTGGGATGCTCTACCACAGACAGTTGGTAAGAAGGAGAACCAACCAAACTGGTTACACAAACATGGTTGGAGAGTCCTGTCTGAGCTATAAAAAAAATTAAGTATAGAACTGATTACTGGGTTCCAGACAAGGTTTTTGATAAGGGTGAAATACTCTTAGCTGCAATGATTACTGATAGAGTTTTAACTATGTGATGGGACCCAGCCAGGGTCTCCCAGGGTCAGCCACCTGGCTAACAAAATTGCGGTGAAAGCCTAATATTGCGGGATCTGCAATTTCCACGATGTCGCGAATTAAGTAGGGCCTTAGTGATGTGCAGATACAAGCCATGTTTTCAATCAACTATCCTGGTGACTGGTTACAAACTTTAGGTCAGGTCTTCACTCAGACTTATACAACTACATTACTCAAGGATGTGAAGAATCCACACCCCTAAGCTTCATAGCCAGAGCCATCCCTAGGGTATGGCAAATAAGGGCAGCTGCCCCAGGCCCCATGGTTTGGGGGGCCCCGCGGAGGCCGCCCTGAATCGCCGTACTCTAGGGATGGCTCTGTGTGTATGTTGTGAGGGGGGCGCAAGGCCGGCCCAAGGGGGTGGGGTTAGGGTGCCAGCGGGGGGGAGGGGGAACTTTGCAGTCATATGCTGCATCTACAGAAGAAAAATTCAGATCCATAATTTACCACCAGTGCTGCTTCACCAGTGGTAGCAGTAGTGGAAATGGTAGGGCAGACAAGGCTAGGGTGACTATCAATGAAAGCTAGCCCCGTCAGGTAAAGTTTAACTAAACAACAATAGACACACCTGAGCCCTGTCTCAACTGTAACTTCCACCCTTGCTACAACTAGTGGTGAAATTTTTCAGTGTAAATAAAGTCAAATATGCTAAGCATGGGTTACATTTTTAAAATAAAAGCATGGATTTTTTCAGAAACTGATGGATAAATTCTTTCCCTCCCCCACCCCCGCCTCCAAAAAAGGAAGCTTCCTGCTCCCCTGCTAGCCCTGACGGAAGCGCTAATCACAAACACTAGCAATTTCTCATCTAAGTAGTCATGAAAAATTTAACAAACTCGTTTAGAAACAGATTTATCAAAGTGTCTTAAAGTGCAATAATGATTAGAAAAAGAGTGCCTGTGGAAATGACACTGCCATGGTGTGTATTTATTTCCCATTAATACCTTCCGTATTATATTTGGTCAGTTTAGAAATCAAAACATTTTGGACTGTCAGAACTCCAAGCTTAATCTGGCATGAAAAAATTAAGCTGCATTCTTTTCACTTTGCACAAAATCAGATAATCAAAACTTAGTTACACCTCTACCTCGATACAACGCTGTCCTCGGGAGCCAAAAAAATCTTACCGTGTTATAGGTAAAACCGCGTTATATCGAACTTGCTTTGATCCACCGGAGTGCGCAGCCCGCCCTGCCCGGAGCACTGCTTTACCGCATTATATCCGAATTCGTGTTATATTGGGTCGCATTATATCGAGGTAGAGGTGTATTTTGTTGATGACACAGAACACAGAACAGAAAATAGCTTGCTCTACTAGCTGTGCATTAATGACTGTAATAAAAGGTATCTTTGGTGAGAAGCCTGTGTGGTGAATACATACACAAAGGGAGTGGATATATGCCATAACAAGTTACCATTTTTACAGGTATATTTTCTGATAACAACCATGTTTTAAGATTTTCCAGTAAATCAAGTGCTACATTGCTACCTACCTTGTAATCTGGCCGAATGTTTGCAAAATATATAAAAGAATCAACAGCTAACCCAATCTTCAGTCCACCTCCCTCCCAGGACAATGCTGACATCTGCTTGCCAGGAACTTTCAGTGTACGCAAATGCTAAAAAAGAGAATATTTAAATATACCACAGAGTTACCAGCACTACCACATCATTAGAGACAAATGGTTAGACATCTGAGACTAAATCCCACTCTTACTTACACCAGCAATACTCCATAGTTACAGTGATCACAGAATTTGGCTCTTGTACTCTTAAACAGATCATAAAAAGAAATAAATTTAATTTGCATTACCATAAAGTATTATTTTGCCTTCACTGCACTGTTTTCTTGTCAGAGAGAGAAACCCACAAAATTTGCAATATATTACTCACGCATAACTCAAACTCACAAAACTAAATATTAAAGCACAAATGAAAGCATACATGTATCTTCTTTCAGTCCACAAGTATATGCTATTTAAGCCACTTTTTAAATAAATAACTTCCCATTAATAACTCAGTACTGACATTTGACATTTCTCAAGAATTTGGTTTATCCTGACATTATAATCCTGTTTATCACAGCAGCCGATTGAGATGTTACTTCCAAGCACAATTACTAGGACAAAAAGATGACAAATTTAGTAATTTGTCTTGATTTTTATAATATCCTCATCATAGGTATACATACAATCAATTTTGTATAAAAATTCTAACATACACACACAATTATACTGACATCAATAATAAATCCTTTCCAACCGTGTTAACTCTTTCCCTTCCTCACCCCTATCCCATCTATAAAAGCCACAGGGGGAAAAAAGAAAGTTAAATGTCCAGTTATGTCTTTTAATTGTTACATAGAAATAAATCATACAATTTATAACAGATGGTAAATTAATTCCCATTTTGCAACACTGTTTGAAGTTATAACCAGTAAACCTCTTGACATTCACAAGATGCCACGTTTGATATCCATATGATTCTACAGATTGACTATGGCCCCAGTCCTGCAGACACGTATGCACGTAAAAAAAATTTACACACCACTAGTTCTAGTCTCTATATAAAGTTACTCATATCTGTACATCTACTCCTGTTTGTAAGTTTTTGAATAATCAGGGCTCTAGTATGCTTTCATTTTATGTTATGGCTTCTGTTGAACAGATTGCCAACACATCTGAGCCTGATTTTCATGCCTCAGCCTGGCCTACTTTTCGAGGGCATAACTTAGTGCCCAAATTAACTGAAGGTGCAAATTTTACTATTTATATGATTAAGTGTCCGACGGAGGGTGTAATACAAGTACTTAACTATGTAAGTCCAAAATATATTGCGGACATAAATTACCCTCACAAAAAGAGAGGACATTTCCTGAAAACTTGAGCCATTATCTGTGAGTGTTTGAATTAGTCCAACACAATTTTCCAGAGACCTCAAAATTAGAATGTTTACTTATGAATATTTCTGCATTAATCTAGAATGCTGGATTCAGTCATGAGATTTCAGTAATGAGACTAGCAGGCATAGACGTCGGTTAAATTGTCCCAAAGATTTGGGCACTAAATATTCTAAGGTATGGAACAGCCCTCCTCCAGAAATCAGGATGACACTGGATCTTATCAATTTCAGAACAAAATGTAAGATACATCTCTCGTTGTTATAAACTTATCAAAACTATCTTCAGAACTGGTTTGGCCTTCCTCCCCTATAAGAACTAGAAATTTCCTCATATGCAAATTACCTCTACTTTACATAATTTTGTTGATGCTCAAATATCACAATGGCTAATATCTCTGTCTCTAACCTACTGTGAGAGCAGCATCACCAACAAAAAAAATCTAAAAACACCATCACTTAGAAGGAGGAGACTGGGTGGGTCGACTGGCCTTAAGCTCTAGCTACATCAAAAGCCTTCATTGTGGGGGGGGGAAAGCAAGAGCAGGTATAAAAGACTTTTCGGACAGATTTCTAAAAGTATCAGTTAAGCACCTAAATACCTTTAAAAATCTGTCTCTTTGACAAAACTATGCCCCCAACAGACATATGAGGGTTAAATACAATTTATTACTGCTTCCAGAAGCTTCTGGGCCAATGGGCTTCACAAATGTCAGGTACCACTTACTGAGTTTTACTGAATTTGGCTCATACAAATATAGTTTCAGCATAGTATATTAATACTGTGCAGTAATAAATTCACACAGTGAACTTCTCGAATCATGATGATCAATACTGTTTGATAAGTACACTACCCATGCAATTAGTAGACAAATTCCCTACAAAAATAATATTTAGAAGACCTCAATATACTCTTAATATATTCAAACTACAGTGCACTTCTGACACACTGATCATAGTTTGGGCAATCACCATACAAACAAAATGTATACCAAGGTTGGTTGTTGGGTTTTTTTAAACAGTGTGCATTTTACATCTGAAGTAGGATGTTAAATATATTAAAATATTTTACCTCACCAAATGGAGTGTAGAACTGCACAAGATTTACATCTTTATCCTGAGTAGTTGCTTTTTGGAAGCCTGCCACAGCCAACACACTTCCACAGTGGTTCCACTGGATACTCACTACATTCATACCAGTGTCAATCAAAACAGGGTCTAGTTTTTAGAAAGAAAAAAGTGTAAAAAGTGTAAATACAAATTTTGGACAAGAATGGCTCAGTGTTCAGTATCCCACACCTGAGCAAAAAGGCCATCAGTTCAAGTTTTAGGTACAGCTGAGTAAGTTATTCTAGATGTTATAACTAAAGGGTCACACACTGTTACTTCTGTAGGCCAAGTGTATTGCATACACCAACGTACTCCTTGCATTTGTCCATTCCCCCCACAAGCTCCCTGTGTGCCACCTTCCCATTCTCCTCTATTTCAGGGACTCCCTACCACACCTATCCTCATGCCAGGAGCAATGTGTGCTACTCCATTACCCCGCCCACCACATACCAGGCGTCCTGTGTACTCCCCCATTGAAGTCCCCCTGGCATATGGCAGAAGGCATATGTCCCCCCATCCCTCCACATGCCAGTTGTGCTGTGTACCCCCACGTTCTCCTCACTGCATATAATTGTCTCCATTTCCCCCCCACAGCAAGGGCACTGTGTGCCCCTTCGTCCCCCCAATAACCCCTTCCTTATCATGGCCAGAGGTCTGTGTGCCCCCCATAGCAAGGTCTCCTATTCTCCCACTATGCCAGGAGTTCTGTGGGAGCCTCCCATTCCCCCCACCATTTCTTTTCTTTCTGTCTGGGGCTGTCAACTGGTTCTTTGATCTATAGAAAATCACAGAGGTGGTTGAAGCTGCTGAGTCAGCCAAGCAGATGCCAGGGTCTCCATGTGTTCCCCATTTCCCCCTTATGATTTTCACCAAAAATCAGTACGGTTCTGGCTGTTGATGCCTTGAACATTCCCTGGAATTTTGGAATTGATGAGATGCAGCATTCAAAAGTTATGGCATTACAGACAAACAGAGAAATTTCTTCAAGTTGAGAATAAGACCTCACTTTGCTTGGCTAAAAAGAAAATTGTACTTACTTTGGTCATTCTCATGTCTCATTATCTGGCATCTTCCATTGTCAAAACAGATAGCAAGGCAAGGGCAATCTTGGTCAGTATAGCCCTCTGTACCAGGGTACCAATGTATTCCAGCAATACTGAATGCTCCAGTTACATTCACCAAACAATTCAGTTTCATTTTCATCTAGAGATGGAATTGTTTAATCATTTAACAGATCTATCACATATTTGACTAAGCTAGCCATAAATACAACGTATATTTATACTAACATCTTACAAATTATTAGAGCTGGGTGGGAAATGGTTCTCTCATCCCAGGAAAATTTTCAAGATTTCAAAAAGATTTCCCCATTCTGATTCAGGACAAAAACTCAAAATCTGAAAAAAAGAATTGGTTCAGGTCAACTGATACTGATTTTGTTTTGATAATTTCAAAATGTTTAATTTAGATTGAAATCTTTTAAAATTATTATTTATTTTTAACTATAAATTAACTTAAACTTCAAACAAAGTCATTTTGAACAAAATAAAGGAAATTTTCATTTTGAAATGTCAATAGGGGACATTTTGACAATTTCAAAAACATTTCCCCCCCCCCAAATTTACTTCTAAATTGGAAATTTGTCAAAACCCACCCTGACTCTTTCCTGATGAAAGCTTTGGTTTAGATGAATCAGCATTTTTCAACAGAAAATTTTCCAATCAGCTCTACAAAAGGCCCCCCGTTTGTTTAAAGTTTGCAGATGTTAAGTCTTATAAAATAGAAATGTACTTACAAAGTAATTCAAGAGAGAACTGGAAAAAGCTAAGATTTTTATATATTTGTAATCTGCTATTACAGTATGTTTTCAAGAGTCACCCGGGCTCACCCTTCCCCCATACTCTCAACAACATGAACTTTGGGTAATAAAGAGAAACAGTAAATGTACAAGAAAAAGACTCAAAACATCTGGAATTGTTTAATGCCTTTTCTATACTAGCAAAAAGCTACACTGATTTTGAAAATGGTTTAGAGCATACTCCACAAGATGGGAGGCCTTGTTTGAGTAACAGATGCTAAACAATGCTAAACCAGAACCATGTTTGAGACTAAATCGCAGCTGGATTTGAACACAGTGCTCCAAAATGGTTATCACAGAGTTTTAAAATTGCATAGTGAGGACACAAAGAATGTTACCCACTTTTAAACACTCACAAATGGTAATAGGGCTAGAGATTGAGAAGGGGTAGATGTTTACCAATCCCTTCTTTCAAGGCTACTGCTTTTTCATCTATTTGCATCTGACCTCTTGTAGTTATATTCCTTTTATTTCATTTTTCTTTTTAAAAAATTGATATTTTTTTTCTACAGAAGAATTATTTTAAGTCTTTTTGGACTTTTTTTTTAAATGGCCTCTTCTCTTGATTGATACACCCACTTAATTATGGCAATAGGCTGTCCATCAGGATGGACAATTAGAGGATTTTTCTGTACTGGGTTGTTGCCTAAAATGTAATGGTACACATTCCAAGCGTACCAAAAAATGAAGTCTATGTTTTTGTAAAGTTGGCGCTTTGCTACTGTTAAGTATTTTCAAACAGTTATTCCTGTACTCCACATAACTGGAAGATCAAACTAAACAATGGCAAGTAAAATACACACTGACAGAAACATAAAGCAATAGTATACATATTTATTTTCCTTCAAGGACTTGCTGATGAGATATAATTCTTTTAAGAGCTCTAATTTAATATACTAAAATTCTGTCTCACAGCATGGTGGAAAAATGAAGCCCTGTTTGATGCCTAAGATATGTTAATATTAGTACTAATGATTCATTTCATTTACCTAGCATGTACATAAATGTTTTCAAATTTCTCTTTTAAATAGTGGATTGCAAGGCAAAGAATGTTTTAATTGATGTTATGTTAATTTAGCTGCTCAAAATAATGGTGTATTTAAACTTTATCAGAATATTTACATTAGAAAACTTGATAATGTAAAAACCTGCATAAAATCAGAATAAGAAGTCTTCACGTAGGACCTTGTGTAATTCTGAAGATTCAAAACCATCAAATTAATAAAAGATTATAGCTACTACTTGTAAGGTATGTCTGTTTTAACTTGTGATCTACAGTTTTATATTAAAAAAATTAGATAGTTGACACATACTATACAGTACATAACTCTGAACTTACAATAAAATTCCCTTGGTTGTCATAAATATGAATTTCTCCGTTTGCCATTCCAAAGAGTAGAATTTTGCTATCTGAGGACCATGCTACATGGCATAGTTGAGAACCTTTCAAATCTTTCCCCCAAATACGATTACCTGTAAAAGAAAATTATTAAACTTAAGAAACATACCAGAGAATTGAAAAGATGATGCAAGTTACTCAGATGCAAAAAACTACATAAACAGATAAAGAAATTCAAAGTTACAGTTTCCACAGTAACTAAGTCAGTGATGTCTATATTGAGGCAGAAAGTTTTGTAGTCTGTTACTGTGGGAAACATAACCTTGTATTTCTCAAGTTTTGCAAAAGTAAAATTTCAGACATAATGACACACCAAACAGAGAGAGTTTGGCTGTGTTTTTTTTTTAAATAAAGAAAAATAAACAATGAGAAATATGCATGTCATGCCTTTAATTTCAATTACATGGGATTATGCATTCACATAAGCTACTTTTTGTTTATTTCAGTATATGAATATCCAGATACGATACATACATATGGAAAACTATTCACAGTACAGGTTTCAATTAGTAAGGAAAATGAAGAGTTTGGCACATGCTATTTTCACACTTTATCAATTCTTTACTTCTCAACCAACTTTTCCAGAACTTAGCAAAACATTCATTTCTCAATTACTATAACTGTGCAAAATTTGATCTTTATAAATTAAACCATTCATGGTTATCTAGACACACACAAAAATGGGGTGTAAAAAGTATGGAAAAAACATCATTTTTCCATATTCGGATAACTTCAGCTGAATGGAATGTTATCAGACTTCAAAAAGAAAAGTCACCACTGGCTTGAGAACAAGGAACAGACATTTTTTCATCAAGGGTAATCTTTTTCTAGGAAAAAGTTACAAGTGCCTGAAAATAAGTTCTTAGAATAAATATGTTTTCAGAACCACAGCTATATCAACACTCTTGCCATACATGGAAAGCCAGACATTCACTCCAATTGGAGGATCTTAATTTGGCTTATGCAAGTTTTCTAAACAGAATTACTGAGTGAAAGCTACCCAAATCACCAGAACACCACATTAGTTAACAAAACTAAAGATAATCCAGCCTGTGATAAACCCATGATGACAGCCTCCATAACCTACTTCTTAAATTTTCAAACAATCATCTTAGTGCTTTCTTCTATGCTGCCCCTTAGCTTGGGAGGAGCACCACATAGACATCTGCAAAACTAATGCATTATCCTTCTTCAAATCCCTCCTTTAAAGCCTCCTTTGCTCTGATGACTACAAAAAACGTGGCAACAGTTAGGCAGCTGGTGTGCTGAGACCACTGCCTATCATGGTGACGAATACTGTCTTATCTGTCTATAACCATCTGTTGTCTCTTGTCTTACACTTAGCTTGTAAGCTCATTGGGGCAGGGTCCATATTTTTTGATCTGTGGTTGTACAGCATGTAGCACATTGGGGTCCTGGTACACAATTAGGAATCATAGGTGCTATGGTAATACAAATAATAAATAATAATAGTAACAACTTTACCATCCACTGAACCAACAATCACAGCCCCATCTTCGTACACAATACAAATCTTTTGTCCATCAGCATTCCAGCTCATACTTCGAACAACAGATTTATTTCTGTTGTTGATCATCTCCTCATACCAAGCACCTGTTATCAGAGAATGGATTTCAGTTGTACCTTTCACTTTTCAATCCTTTAAGTGAACTGTGTTTATTAGAAGTAACCCAAGATATACTCAGATGTGGCTAAGCATTAAATGTCACATTACAAAAAAATGCAAATAGCATGATAATGACATTCACAAATGATAACTTTGAGAAGTGTTACAAACATAAGAAAGAAGAACGAACGAATACAAAGGAATATAGAGA
Organism: Emys orbicularis; assembly: GCF_028017835.1. Taxonomy (NCBI): domain Eukaryota; kingdom Metazoa; phylum Chordata; order Testudines; family Emydidae; genus Emys; species Emys orbicularis. The sequence continues at coordinate 24,603,252 of NC_088685.1, read as the reverse complement.
GGTTATAAATATAATCAGGAAATAAAATTAGATTTTGTTTATCTGAAATACAGATATTCAGCAAAAGGGAGAAACTTGTGAAACAGTAATGAAGAACAAGACCTGAGGTGAGACTTGACAGAAAATTAGATATGACTTTGCTATGTGATATGGCAACTGTCGCAGCCCTACGCCCTGTCATGGCGTCTGGATGGCCAATTGCCGGTCAGAAGGTCACATCGGTGTCGTGTGCAGCACCTTGGTGCTGAGTGCAGTGCCTTGGTGTCGTGTGCAACACATTGGGGCCGTGTGACCATTCTCGAACCTTCCGCCTGGTCAATTGTAGGTCACATTGGTACCGTGTGCTACAATTCCAGCGGGCCGTGTGCATACGCCTAGTGTGCCGTGTGCAGTGCCTGTTACGTAGAGGGCACCAGCTCAGAGCCTGGTTGGTGTAGGGGCGGAGAACCAATTAGATGCTAGCACGTGCAAGGGTCTTCGAACAAAACTATGTCTCTGGTCTAAATCAGCAGGAGTGTCCGCGTGTTAGCTGGAAGGCCTGATAACCCTTTCAGCCAGGATCTCCTCCGGATTTAGCTAGCTCGTGTCGTGTTCTTTTGGATTACATCTCATCATGTCCCTGGTGTCTGTACTGCTGGTCAGCTGCGCCTGGAGTGTGGTATGCATGTATTAATTTTTGTAGACATTTTGTTGGTTAGGCCCTTTTTCTGTATTACTTGGTACCAAGTCTCTTGTACAGTGTATAGAGGGCAAATTGTTACAGTTTACTCAGTTTTATATACTTGTTCTGGCTTTTGGTAAATAGTTGGTTGTAAATTATCTGATTCCTTGTTGTTAACTGTATATAGCTTGTTTTATACTACTGCTTCCTTGTTGTAAGTGTAAATAGACTGTTTTATAGTGCTGCTCTCGTGACAGTTTTGGTTGGTCACTTGTTTCTCTTTCAATTGAGTTTGTATTGTTAGTTGATAAAAGTGCTCCTCCCCAGCCCAAGTTGTGATTTGTTCCCCATCAATAAATGGCCACCTGTTTTTGAATTACAATCTGCCTCCGTTTTCAATTTCCCTCCTCCACTCGAGTATTCGAACCTGTATTGATTTCGGACAGCAACAAAAAAAGGCCAATGTAGCATTGGGCTGCACACACAGAGGTGATATAAAACAGAAAAGACAGGCTATGGTTCCCTTTCTGTAAAACACTGGTGAGGCAGCTCTTGGAAATTATATAGGCACACATAAGCCACCAATCACTGCAGTGTCCACTGTGTTGAGGCATAAGCAGCTCAGTTCCAAAAAGATATTGACACATAGAATGAAGTTCAGAGAACAGGTGCTGGAGGGCTTGACTTGTTAAGATGTACAGGTCGACCAAATGACAACAGGAAGTGTAAAGGCATCATTACAAAACAGCAAATATTAGAAAGTGCAGACACCAAGGACGAACAATTAGTAAGGGCGGTCCAAAGAAGTAAAGTGATCAAGTTAAGAAAAGAGAAAATGTAGGATGTCATTTTAAAATAACTGAATAACTAAAAATTTACCTAGAGTGAGAGCTATTAGATTATGGAATAGGTTTTCCAAGGGAAGTAGTGAAAACTCTACTCCTTAAGACATTTAATAGACAATACATAAACAACATACTATAGGAAACAATTTTCTTTGACAGGGTAATGAACTAAATGACCTAATGACTATTTTGCGGCACTGATATACATGATTCTGCTATACTACTAAAATTAATTCTAGGCAACGTAAACCACCTGATTTGATGCATCCAAGATGGAGAACTGAAGTGACTCTCTACTCCTCTACTAATTTGACAAAGGACTCTGTTCTTTAACAAAGATTTTTTCTCTCTTTCTCTCCCAATATATGTGTGTTCATTGGTTTGTTTTGATATGGTTGCTTGTGATAATTGGTGGACTCCTACAACTGATGTATTTTTAAATTGTGCTGATGCATATGGTTTTAACAACTCAAATATTAAACACAGAAGATGAATACTATAAATTATACACTACTTAGTTATGACAATGCAATAAATTCATGGAATAATTCTAGATTCTGTAGAAAAAATTACTCTAGTCTCTTGCTATAGGCAAGGCCTAATACCTCCACTAGTGTGTATCTTTTCTGCATTTACTGTTATAGCACAAAGAATTATTCAATATTAATTTCTAAGACTAAACCTGAACCATTCTATTGTATATTCTTTGTATGGTTCAACAGGTTTTCTGCAAATATGAAAATGTCTGTTTGGCTATTAAGAAAAGTGAATAATAAGGTTTCGATTCTTTGCTCTTGAACAAAAGTATATGCTTGAAAACTGAGATCTTTTCTTAAGGCAGTTCTGGAAAGATGACTTCATTCTTTATATGGGATTACACTATGGAAAATGTGTACAATTAAGCCCGACTATTAAACGCTTGTAAACTAAGAACTTGAAACATACTTTACACCTACTTTGAGCTTTGGAACCTGCAATTAAAGTCTACAGAGATACATTATTCAATCTCAAAATCACCCACTATGGTATATTACCCAATCTCAGACTTGTCCCAGACAATACCTTTATACAACATCCACACAATGATGAGCCCATTTTGATCACTGGTTGTTAGCTTTTGATACTGTTCATTCCAGGTCACCACTTGCACAGAACCTGGAAAATTATATAAAATTCACTTTTTATACTAATCAGGAAATGGTCTAAGATAATAAAGATTATTACATCCTTTTTAAATTTTCAACCACACTTTTATGGAATCTCCTGGCTCTGCTGATTTTGATTCTGCTTCTTCAGCCACTCTTTTTTGTGACTGGCCATTAACGCTCTTCTTTTCACAGACCTCTACTGCATTGTTCCCACCTCTTCATCTATTTTACCCTCTTCAGTAACAGTCTCTCCAAATGCAACCTTAGATACTACTTCAATGAGAATAAAGCCCAAATCTGTATCCTTTCCTGATTTCTGTCCTCTTCTCTGTTTCTGCCTGCCTTATCCTCATCAACTCCTGGGTCATAATAGCTTTCTTCAGGTCAACAGATCTAATAATTGGCATTCTACTAGAGGGAGATTTTCAAAGGTATAAGTGGCAGTTAAGGGCCTAATCGCTATTTGTGCATTTGAAAATCTCCCTCCTTATTACAAAGAATATCCTGCACACCACTACTCCTCCATCTGACACAAATCTCACAATTGCTCCTACTCTCAGAAATGTAGGTGCTTGATTGACCTCAAATACCAAACATCCAACAGGCCTCACTTCCAAATATTCACAATGAGCAAAAGACTGTTCTCTGATGTTATCTTAATAACCTAAAACAGCCTCTCTTTTTCTTAAGTGTACCTAGTAGACCCCTTGACTCTCTTCAAATTCCACCTTTCATGGCCCATGACCCTTTCTAATGGAACAGTTCAAAGAGTATTCTCTTATGCTTCCAATTTTCTTATGCTCATTCTCTTGGCACTGAAATTTTGCCATTCTACCCTTCTTCACTCCTATCCTACAACAACTACAAACCCTATTTGTATGATGTACATATATGTAAACTGAAAACTGCCATGGCGGTGATAGGAGCCCATTTAAATACTTATTTCCTTGGATTAATTAGTAATAGTAGATGGCCAAGCCATTACATGACTGATATTTATATTGGTAATATCTATTCCAGTCTTATAATAGGAAATGGCATAACAACAAAATTATTTTATCAATTTTATAACAGACTATTAACAGCTTGTATTTTTACTCCAACCTTTAGATTTTTAAGTATTAAATAGATGACAGAGTAGCATAATGTAACTCTTACCACTGTGACCTTCAAGGGTCTGATTCATTGACAGATTGCTAGGAGCTGCAAGTCCCTTTAATTTAGCTTCATCTAAACAAAAATAAAATAAAATAATAAAAACTGTTTGTAATAAATGAAATACATTGACCAGTACATTTGGAATCAGATCTTGCAATCCTAACTCATGTGGTCAATCCCATTGACTTCAATAAAACTACTCTCAGAAGAAAGTATTGCAAGATGTGGACCATTCTCTATCTACATCTCACTGTTTGTTAGCTGCATCTGCGCTCGCCCCAACTGCCCCTCAAGCTCAGACTCTCATCAGGATCCAGAGGCTTGAAGAGAAACCAAAGCCAACTCCCTTTGTTTATTTTCCATTTGAAAAAGCACAAGAACTAGAAAAAGCCTTATTATTTCCTTTTCCTAAAATTTACTTATCTTAACTTGTAAAATGCACTTAGCCTGCTCTCTAGGCTCCACTGTATAACAGAAGAATGATTAACAATAATCAGAGCAACATAAATTGCATACATGACTTACAAATATATATGCATAACCTTTACTCCTCAAGCTACAGTTCATATTTAAATAGCAACATGCTGGCCAGCAGTCAATATTCATTCAGTTTAAAAAGAGTGAGCTACTTGGATTGAGTTCATATCTGAGAGAAATCTACCTAAAAGTTTGATCATTCATTTCAAAATAAATGTACTAGTCAGATTATTATTTATTTGTTAAGCACCAACCATGTGCTCAGAACTGCACGGGTACATAACATAAATAGACATAGGGTAGGATTTTTAAAAGTACTTAAATGGATTAGGAGCAAAATCTCATTGACAAAGATTGGGACTTGGCACTTAACAAATAAATAAAAATTTGACTAACATATTTATTTTAAAATGAACTCTCAAACTGTTTAACAGATTTCTCTCACATTACTTAGGCCTGAACAGTGGTGCTGGAACAAATTTTTATAGTGGGGCTGCTGAGAGCCATTGAACCAAATTGTAAATGCTGTATAATGGAAACTACCTCAAGAAAGCTCATGGTGATCGGGGGAGGTCCTGGATGACTGGAAAAAGGCTAATGTAGTGCCCATCTTTAAAAAAGGGAAGAAGGAGGATCCGGAGAACTACAGGCCAGTCAGCTTCACCTCAGTCCCTGGAAAAATCATGGAGCAGGTCCTCAAGGAATCAATTATGAAACACTTAGAGGAGAGGAAAATGATCAGGAACAGTCAGCATGTATTCACCAAGGGCAAGTCATGCCTGACTAACCTAATTGCCTTCTATGACGAGATAACTGGGTCTGTGGATGAGGGGAAAGCAGTGGACATGTTATTCCTTGACTTTAGTAAAGCTTTTGATATGGTCTCCCACAGTATTCTTGCCAGCAAGTTAAAGAAGTATTGGCTGGATGAATGGACTATAAGGTGGATAGAAAGCTGGCTAGATTGTCGGGCTCAATGGGTAGTGATCAATGGCTCCATGTCTAGTTGGTAGCCGGTATCAAGCGGAGTGCCCCAAGGGTCAGTCCTGGGCCGGTTTTGTTCAATATCTTCATTAACGATCTGGAGGATGGCGTGGATTGCACCCTCAGCAAGTTTGCAGATGACACTAAACTGGGAGGAGTGGTAGATATGCTGGAAGGTAGGGATAGGATACAGAGGGACCTAGACAAATTAGAGGATTGGGCCAAAAGAAATCTGATGAGGTTCAACAAGGACAAATGAAGAGTCCTGCACTTAGGACGGAAGAATTCCGTGCACTGCTACAGACTATGGACCGAGTGGCTAGGCAGCAGTTCTGCAGAAAAGGACCTAGGAGTTACAGTGGACAAGAAGCTGGATATGAGTCAACAGTGTGCCCTTGTTGCCAAGAAGACTAACGGCATTTTCGGCTGTATAAGTAGGAGCATTGCCAGCAGATCAAGGGACATGATCATTCCCCTCTATTCGACATTGGTGAGGCCTCATCTGGAGTACTGTATCCAGTTTTGGGCCCCACACTACAAGAAGAATGTGGAAAATTTGGAAAGAGTCCAGTGGAGGGCAACAAAAATGATTAGGGGGCTGGAGCACATGATTTATGAGGAGAGGCTGAGGGAACTGGGATTATTTAGTCTGCAGAAGAGAAGAATGGGGGGGGGCGGATTTGATAGCTGCTTTCAACTACCTGAAAGGGGGTTCCAAAGAGGATGGATCTAGACTGTTCTCAGTGGTAGCAGATGACAGAACGAGGAGTAATGGTCTCAAGTTGCAGTGGGTGAGGTTTAGGTTGGATATTAGGAAAAACGTTTTCACTAGGAGGGTGGTGAAGCACTGGAATGGGTTATCTAGGGAGGTGGTGGAATCTCCTTCCTTAGAGGTTTTTAAGGTCAGGCTTGACAAAGCCCTGGCTGGGATGATTTAGTTGGGGATTGGTCCTGCTTTGAGCAGGGGGTTGGACTAGATGACCTCCTAAGGTCCCTTCCAACCCTGATATTCTATGAAGTCAGAGGGTGTGGTAGCACCACCATCACCCTTAGTTCCAGCATCGATGGGCCTGGATCCACAAAGGGGCTTAGACATTGCAAGGCTGAGCATCCCAATGCCTAACTTTTAGGGACCTAGAAAAATCACTGGAACAACAATGGGATCCACAAAGCCTGAGTTAGGTGCCTAGACTCCCTATACAATGAATGGATAGAGACAGGTGCCTTAGAATACAATCCACAAAAGCCAGCACACTGGGGAGGGAGGGGCACCTAAGTTAGTCAATCATCATCATCATGATGTTCCCATTATGCCTCTGGCGTTTAGGACAGCAACGAAGCTCATCCACTCTTGTCTGTTTTTGGCAAGTCTTTCAATGGTTCCCCAGCTGTGCCCCAGGTTTTTCTGCTCGGCTTCCACAGCTCTTTGCCATGTTGTTTTCGGATGGCCTCATTTTCGCTTGCCTTCAGGTGTCCATCTTATTGCTACTCTGGTGATGGAATCAGTTTCCATCCGAAGCACATGGCCAATCCATCTCCAAGGCCTCCTGGCAATGATGGTGCTCATATCTTCTTGGCTGCACTGCGTCAATAGATCTTGGTTTGACATTGTTCTGGGCCAAAAGAGACGGAGGATTTTTCTGAGGCAGGCTGTATGGAATGAAGACAGTTTGGACATGTCATACTTTCTCATTCCCCAGCATTCTGCACTATGAAGTAATGTTGAAAGTATGCAGCTCTGATAAATCTTGAGTTTGTTTTTGGTGTTGTATTTTGATGTATTCAGGCTGTATTTAAGCTCCTGAAGGCATTACTGGCTTTATTGATTTTGTTCTGGATGTCCTGGCTTGTTCCACCGTCCTGGCTGATGGTGCTGCCAAAGTACGTGAATGTTTCTACATTGGTGAGAACATAATCTTCTATCTGTACTGGTGATGGTGAGACAATATTAAAGGTCATGATATAGGTCTTATTGCTGCTGATTTTCAGTCCAATTTGCTGGCTGAATGCATTGAGTCGAATTGTTTTTTCTTGTACATGGTGTTGGGTATGTGATAGAAGAAAGAGATCATCTGCGAAGTCCAGGTCTTCAAGGGATGAGAAGGGTGTCTATTTAATGCCTCTTGGCATGTCTTCTGTTGTACGCTGCATTACCCAGTTGATGGCAACATTGAAGAGGACTGCAGACATGACATACCCCTGACGTACTCCTGTTTTGACTTCAAAACTGAGCTCACTGTGATCAACACTGCATGTAAAGTTGAAATAAAAGCTTTTGATGATGTTGATTATATGGAGAGGGATTCCATATGCTCGCAGAATGTGCCATAGGCTGGTCCTGTGAATGCTATCAAAAGCCTTCTCAAAATCTATGAAGTTTATGTAGAGTTGCTGTTGCCATTCTAAGCATTGTTCTATTATGTTTCGTAGCCTTTCCGAAAAATGGCTTGCTCTTTTCTGAGAACGCTATCAACTCCCTCTGATATATGCTGGACTATGATCTTACACAGTACTTTGCTTGGCACAGATAAAAGTGTGATACCACGCCAGTTATTACAATCATTAAGAGTTCCTTTCTTTGGTATCTTCACTATAACCCCATTGGTCCACTCATCTGTCACTTTTTCCCTTTTTCCAGACTGATGTAAATAGAGGGGCCAGGTTAGATGCTGCTAACTCAGGAATTGAATTGAACAATTCTGCATTAAAATTATCCTTGCCAGGAGCTTTTCCATTTTTTTAAGGATTTGATGGCTTGAATGATCTCTTCCTTAGTTGGGGTGTCCCCATTGATATCAAGATCTTCTTCTGCCTCCTGGAAGTTTGCTTCTTCTTTAGGTGGCTCCCTGTTCAGCAATTCTTTGAAATGCTCTGTCCAGGGCATTTCTAGTTCTTTTTCTGTTGTTAGTAGGTGGCCTTGTTTGTCCCTGCTGAGTGTGTTTGTTGGTGTCTGCTGTTTACCACTGATAAGCCACGTCATTTTGTAGCTGGTTCCTTGTTCACCACGAGCAACTGCATCCTCTGCTTGTGTTGCCAGATTTATCAATATAATGTCGTTTGTTCGCTCTCACAAGGTGTTTGACCTCCCGGTGTGCCTTGCTATACTGCTCATGGTATCTGTCTTTTAGCTTCTGGGATTTTGTGTCAAACTTTTTTCTTCAGGGTTTGTCTGGTATCTATTGTGTTCCATGTGCTGGGTGTAATCCAATCCTTTCTTCTCTTCTGCCTGTAGCCTAGACAGGTTTCACTGCTCTGTTAATAAATTGTTGTTACTCTGTCCCACTTCTTGCGGATCTCCTCATCTGCATTCCCCTCGTCTTCATCAAGGTCTGCAAGTGCCTGAAACCTGTTCTTTAACTGCAGAACAAAGGCTTTCTGTATTTCAGGGGACTTTAGCTTGTCAATGTCATAACGTCTATGTCCCTTGTTTGGTGGACCCACACTTTTCAGTTTTAGCATGATGGAGGCCGTCACAAGGTGGTGGTCGCTGCCAACATCTGCACCCCTTCTCACTTTCACATCAGTCAGTGAGCGTCGCCATTTGCCATTGATCATCATATGGTCAATCTCGTTCTTATCTCTGCCATTTGGAGAACATGATGTCAGCTTGTGAATTTCACAATGTTGAAATAGGGTTCCGCCAATGACTAGGTCATTCATATTGCAGAAATCAACAAGCTCTCTCCATTTTCATTCATGGTGCCACACCTATGTCTTCCCATTGCTCTGTCGTTGTTTGTGTTGTCCTTACCAACCGTGGCATTCAGGTCTTCCATGATGATAGTTAGGTTGTGGCATGGTACTCTCTCTAACTCCTCCTGCAATGGAAGGTAGAATTTGTCCTTTACTTCTTCATCACTGTCATTTGTCACAGCGTAGCACTGAATCAGGGTGATATTATTGTGTTTCCCTTTCAGTCTGGCTCTCATAAGTCTGCTGGTAATGGACTTCCATTCAAGCAGGGAATGCTCCACTCCCTTCAAAAGGATGTTGTTCATCATCCCGTCCAGAATACAGCAAAATTTCTCCCGAGGCTGTTAATCTTCCTGATCCCATCCATCTGCTCTCGCTGACACCCAGGATGTGTAAGCTGTAGCGTCTCATCTCTGCTGTGACCTGAGCTAGCTTCCCTGTTTCGTGCATTGTTCGTATGTTCCAAAAACCAAGTTTGGTTTTTGTCTTGGTGTTCAGCACTTCAGCCTTCATGCGAGTGGCTTCCTTTCGGCTTCCACCACTGGCAGTCATACAGGTCATTGACTCCTGAAAACCATCACACAGAGTAATGGTCGATCTCTCCGTCGCTGTTTCCATAACATATTTTGTTTTTTACAGGACAGGGTTGTTAGCCCTGTGCCTAACCCCCAACCTGGAGAACCAGGGTGTCTGTTTCGTCAGACCCCTCCCCCATGGACCAATCCAGCATGGTTGAACCTACCAGGAGCAAAAAGCCCCCACAGACACAGACTCTGGGGATCGTTGGAGCATGCAAGCTGTCCCGCCACGACAAGGCACGGACACCGGAAGACAGAAGTTAGTCAATGGGAGATGCCAATGAGAGGGCTGAATTCCAAGCCCCATCCCTCTTTTGTATGTTGGTGCCTCAATCAGAGCTGAAGGAGGCACCTATCTCCTCTTGTGATTCGTGACTGAGAAACCCTCTCCTAGAATCAGATAGTCTAGGCACCTAAGTCACTTCTTGCAAGACAGAGTTAGGCAGGCATTAAAATCCACACAAAACAGCTGGGGGCAGGGGCGAGAGGAGAGCCTCCTTTACAACTGTTAGCCCTAACTACTGGACTATATAGAGTGGTTGTCATCCTCTCTGGCCTAATTAATATTTAATTATTCAATTATTTAATTAAAGTGGAACAACTTCAACTGGAGAGAGACCCACAACAGAATATCCCATAGTCCAGTGGCTAGGGCACTCATCTGAGAGGTGGGAGAACCTTGTTCAAATCTCTTCTCATCAGAGGGGTGAACTGAACTGGGGATTTCCTATATCTTGGGGAAATACAGTAACCACTGGGCTAAAGGTTATAAGGAAAGGACACCTTCTCCCAACTGGCTGCTTTGCAGAGCTAGGGAGCCTCTGAGTATACTTACTGGATCAGATCACTCTTCCACCTACCTTCCCCCAGTTAGTAGATCATACTGGGGTCTAGGTGGGACATAGGGTGCAGACACCAAGAGTGAGGGTGCAGTGCCCATGCTCAGAGGCTGAAACTTTGGGCTTGTCTTCACTACCGGGGTAAGTCAACCTTAGTTACGCTACTCCAGCTACATGAATAACGTAGCTGGAGTCGACGTAGCTTAGGTCGACTTATCACGGTGTCTTCACTGCACTGCATCAACGGGAGGCGCTCTCCGGTCGACTTCCCTTACTCTTCTCATCGTTGATTTAGCAGGTCTTCACTAGAACCACTAAATCGACCCCTGCTGCATCAATTGCAGCAGCGTTGATCTCCCTGTAGTGAAGACCAGATCCTTAGGTGCTAAGGGAACTTTTACAGGAGATATTTAGGTGTGAAGTGAGGTTATCCCTACAAGGTTAAGCGGTAGCCGAGTGGAGGTTTGGTGGATCACAGTGATGCCTAAAAATGGAACTTAGGCACCTAATTAACTTTATGGATCTGGGGCTTAAGTATTTTTGAAAATTCCACCCACAGTCTCTGTTCCAAGGAATTTTGATCTAGATGACAGATACTGATCAGACAGAACTGCACTGAGATAGGCATATGATGGAAATAAATTAGATTGCAGTTTTTAAAGTATGATTTTAAGCGACAATGACATTAACTAATATGACTGTAAAAACGGCATCCTTTTACTCTATAAATCTGATATGTGTGTGTGTGTGTTTTCAGGGTGTTTATGGAAATCCACACTTAGGGTTGTCAATTAATCGCACTTAACTCACACTATTAACTTAAAAAAATTAATCACGATTAATTGTAGTTTTAATTGAACTGTTAAACAATAATAGAAAACCAATTGAAATGTATTAAATATTTGTGGATGTTTTCTTATATTTTCAAATATATTGATTTCTATTACAACACAGAATACAAAGTGTACAGTGCTCACTTTATATTTTTATTACAAATATTTGCACCATAAAAATGATAAACAAATAGTATTTCTCAGTTCACCTCATACAAGTACTGTAGTGCAATGTCTTCATCATGAAACTGCAACTTACAAATGTAGATTTTTTTGTTTTGTTACATAACTACACTCAAAAACAAGACAATGTAAAAATTTAGAACCAACAAGTCCACTCAGTTCTACTTCTTTTTCAGCCAATTGCTAAGACAAACAAGTTTGTTTACATTTACGGGAGATACTGCTGCCCACTTCTTATTTACAATCTCACCTGAAAGTTGGAATAGGCGTTCACATAGCATTTTTGTATCTGTCGTTGCAAGGAATTTATGTGCCAGATATGCTAAACATTCATATGTGCCTTCATGCTTCGACCACCATTCCAGAGGATATGCTTCCATGCTGATGATGCTCATTTAAAAAATAATGTGTTAATTAAATTTGTGACTGAACTCCTTGGGGGAGAATTGTATGTCTCCTGCTCTGTGTTTTACCCACATTCCGCCATATATTTCATGTTATAGCAGACTCGAATGATGATCCAGCACATGTTGTTCATTTTAAGAACACTTTCACTGCAGATTTGACAAAATGCAAAGAAGGTACTGATGTCAAATTTCTAAAGATAGCTACAGCACTCAACCCAAGGTTAAAGAATCTGAAGTGCCTTCCAAAAATCTGAGAGGAACCAGGTGTGGAGCATGCTTTCAGAAGTCTTAAAAGAGCAACACTCCGATGTGAAAATATGAACCACCAAAAAAGAAAATCAACCTTCTGCTGGTGGCATCTAACTCAGATGATGAAAATGAATATTACTCCTGGGGGAATTCTGCACTACTGCGCACGTGCATAATTGATGACCCACACATATTTTAAACTTTTTGCGCAGAAAAAATCTTTTGCCGAAATGTTGCTGCAGTTCCATCTTTTGCCTACCAGACTGCGCTGTGGCGCAAGAACAGCAGCAGCTCCCAGACAGCCAGGGGAGAGAAAGAGCCTGCCTTCTTTGCAGCACCTGTCAGGTCAGGTCAGGACACAGGGGCTATGGGGAGATAGACAGCATGGGGTGCTGGGGGGGGGATCATAAGGGCTAGTGGGGGAGGACAGACTGGAGCAGCAGCTGAATGGGAGTAGAGGCACAGGGCCATGGGGGGAAAGAGGTGCAGGGCCACATAGTGATGGGTGAGGGGTGCAGCGCTACATAGGGACAGGGGAGTGGCTAGGTGGGGGCATAGAGACATGTGGAGACGGGGAGGAGATACAGGGACACAGAGACAGGGGTGTGCTGGGTGGGGGCACTGAGACACATGGGGATGGGAGAGGAGGTATAGAGCCACATGGGGACAGGAGGAGGGGTGCAGGGCCACATGGGGATAAGGGGAGGGGGTGTCTGAATGGGGGTGGGGGGACATATGGACAGGGGGTGCAAGGACACAAGGGGGTGCTAGAACACACGGTGATATGGGTAGATGTGCCTGACTGAATGGGAGAGGCTAGGGGTCAGCCAGGGTCTGCATAGGGGAAGCTCCCTAACAATCCCTCTCCACCCCCCCCCCCAAAAAAAAATCTGTTCCATACTTTTCGCACCCATACCCAAAAACCTTCCAAGTTCACACCTAGGCCCCTTCCCAGCAATCTACTTCCCTCTCCCTCAGCTCCTCCTGCTTCTGAGGGGTGCGGGAAATACAGTTCTGTATTGTAGTTTAAATGAATTATTACTCAGAGTTCTGTATTAATATGCCTAGTAAGGAATCTATTTGTCAAAAACATTTCCTGAATCTTTTTTGTTGTCTGTATTCTTACAGACATACTTGCTGACAGGTATTTTGAAAGAAATGACTAAAAATAATTGAAACTGGTGTGATTATATTGTGTTATTTTGACAAATAAAATATGCAGAATTTTAAAATATTGTGCACAGAATTTTTAATTTTTTGGCGCAGAAATCCCCCAGGAGTAGAAGATGTGTCGTTCCGCACTGCTTTGGATTGTTATCTAACAGAATCCATCATCAGCATGGACGCATATCCTCTGGAATGGTGGTTGAAGCATGAAGGGACATACGAATCTTTAGCGCATCTGGCATGTAAATATCTTGCAACGCTAGCTACAACAGTGCCATGCGAATGCCTGTTCTCACTTTCAGGTGATATTGTAAACAAGAAGCAAGCAACATTATCTCCCGCAAATGTAAACAAACTTATTCGTCTGAGCAATTGGCTGAACAAGAAGTAGGACTGAGTGAACTTATAGGCACTAAAGTTTTATATTGTTTTATTTTTGAGTGCAGGTATTATTATTTTTTACGTAATTCTACATTTGTAAGTTCAACTTTCATGATAAAGAGATTGCACTACAGTAATTGTATTAGATTAATTGAAATACTATTTCTTTTGTTTCTTTTTTACATTGCAAATATTTGTAATAAAAAATAAATATAAAGTGAGCACTGTACACTTTAAAAACATAAGAACGGCCATACGGGGTCAGACCAAAGGTCCATCTAGCCCAGTAGCCCGTCTTCTGACAGTGGTCAATGCCAGGTGCCCCAGAGGGAATGAACAGAACAGGTAATCATCAAGTGATCCACCCCCTGTCGCTCATTCCCAGCTTCTAGCAAACAGGCTAGGGACACCATCCCTGCCCATCCTGGCTAATAGCCATTGATGGACCTATCCTCCATGAATTTATCTAGCTCTTTTTTGAACCCTGTTATAGTCTTGGCCTTTGTATTCTGTGCTGTAATTGAAATCAATATATTTGAAAATGTAGAAAACATCCAAAAATATTTAAATAATTGGTATTCTATTATTAACAATGGAATTAATCACAATTAATTTTTAATCGCTTGACAGCCCTACCCACAATATAATATTTCAAAGTCACTTTCAAAGAAGAACACCACTTTAAGTGTTCAGAGACCTGGTGGATTTTGCTCCAAAATTTCCTTTACCTGTCTGTGTTTCTAATTTTAAAACTTTCAACAATCCATCTTCTCCACCACATGCTATGAACCCTTGGTCCTTGTTCCAAGATATACATCTTAGCCGAACATTACCAGGAATTGCAATCTTTAAGAAAAAAATATTTTTCATTTGAATTGATTAATAATAACAATGTCTTATTTTGAAAACACCCCAACCACAAACACTAAGCAAATACACTTGGGATACTGTGCATCATAATATAAATTGCTCCAGCAATTTATCAGAATTGTAAGCATATTACTACAATTAAAAGTTGATAGAATACAGTAAAGGCCATTCACGTAAAATTATACAAAGATAAACAAACCAAGGGAATCAAATATAGGGGAGGGGAAGTGTAACAGTAATAATCAATAAAAATAGGACATTTCTTAAAAACATCTAACATAGGGGTCCACTTATTTATCTTTCACGTCAACTGCTCCGATTGTGAGGGAAGGTGCCAAACACTGGGGGAGAAACGGATAAGGATACTGGGGATTTGCTCATGTTGGACTTACAGGGATCTCTCTAGGGTGCCTAAGGAAGGCAATTTAGGGGCTCCAATCCCCACATCTCTTCAGTGCTCTGGGCCATGCCCTAGCTCTAGACTGCAGGCTTGATGCAGAAATTACTGAGGGAAGGTCTCTGCCTTATGTCAGCCTGGAGGCCAGACTAGGCCAGTCTCATGGCCCTCCTGGCCTTAAAATCGGTACGAATCTGCCCAGCAGCCTGGCACCGCTGCTCGATAGGGTCAGCTGTGAGGGGAGGCTGCAGGGAAGAGGCTCCCGCTCCGCGCCCCGGGCAGGTCAGGAGCTTTAGCCGCACTCTGCAGCTGGGGCCCGGAGGGAGGAGACCGGACCCAGGGCAGCGCTAGAGCCGATCAGATCCCAGCTCTCCCGGCCCCCTGCTGCTTTTGAGAGAGGGCGGCAGCGCTGGAGAGAGGCCCCTGCCCGCGGGTAGCGGAGAGGACCCGGCATCCCCGCGGAGCAGCTCAGAGCGGAGGCTCCCGCTAGGCCCGTGACCCCGGCCGCAGGACGGGCTCGGTGCTGCCGACGCGGGGCTCTGCCCCCGGCTGGGACAGGCCGCCGGGACACTCACCTTTTTGCTCAGGTAGATGAACATCCTGCGGAGACCAGGGGCGGGAAAACGGGGGCAGCGGAAACCCGCGGGGTGGGGGGCTCGGCTCGGGTGTGACTGGAAGGGGAGCGTGTTACCGCTGCCTCCCTAGCAACCCGGCTTCCCTGGCAACCGCCGCCGGAGCCCGCCCCGGAAGTAAACACATTCACTTCCGGGGCGGAGGGGCGAATTCCAAGTTCTGTCCCTTCCTTGTGTCCCTCCCAGCCAGCCTGACCCCCCTCGCCCTGCCGGTGTGGTGAGCGGGGACGGGGCTCCTCCAGCCCCGTCGCGTCCCGGTTTGTGGCCGGGGCCGCCCAGAGCAGCCGGCGGGGGACGCTCCCTTGGGAGCTGCTGGCCCTGACCGCGGCTCCTTCCTGTAGGTCCCCGAGGGCGGTGGGATGTGGGGGGCGCCTCCCTCCCCAGCTCTGCGCTGAGCTGGCTCCGACTCAGCCCCTTCCGCTCACACACCCATCCGTGTGGCTGGGGTCAGCAGGCCCTCAGGACCCAGCTGAGGGGGTGGGTCAGAGTCTGGACTGGGTCCAAGCCCTGCCATTTTGCGGTGTTGACGCAGGGCCAGCCGCGGATCTGAGTCAGAAGCGCTGTGTAGTGCAGCGTGGGCTTGCTAGCAGGGCTGTGAGAGCTGGGTCTGGCCCCTGGGAACCCGGGTTCACAGTGCAGCGTGGAGCCTCTAGCACAGCCTTGGATACACTAGTCCACAAGCCTGGGTCCCACAGACCCATGCTTAATGTACAGACAAACGTTAGGGAAGCCCACACGGCTCTACGTTATCACCCCTCTGTTGTTCACATCAAGGCAACTCCCTTATGCTGCTAACACTGCACTCTCCATCTCATCCTCACCCAGGCTGTCCCTGGCGCTGATCTCAAGTGGCTGGTGCCCAGGGAGCCCTGTATGACAACCAGCTGCCTCAGGAGCCAGGCATGTAAACTTGAGGCAATACTGATTGGGAGGACCTGTTTTTGAGGCTCTAGTGAAGCACAGTCATGCTGTTTCCTCTCACCAGTTGAGGATAGTGAAATTCCCTGCCTCCTCCCTTGACCACACCCTATATTTCCCATGGGTGCTGGTGTTGTATAGGCCTAGGTTGACATTTTTGAACCCACCTGAGACTTAGGGCCAGATTCCTAAATATCTTTATGAATCCAACCTACAGGACAAAATTTTTAAAGGTATTTAAGCATAGGTGCTGACTCCATGGGTGCTCCAGGGCTGAAGCACCCACAGAAAAAAAATAGTGGGTGCTTAGTACCCAGCTCCTCTCAGCGCCTCCCGTCATCTGCAGCCCCCACCGATCAGTGCCTCCCACCTTCCGCGGTGTGCAGGTTTTGTAGTGTGCAGGAGGTGCTGAGGAGAGAAGAGGAAGGAGCGGGGACAGGGCACGCTTCTACACAGGGATGTAAGCAAAGTTAAATATTAGATGCAAGACTCTGCACTGAGCGATAGTCTCACTTCATTGTACACCTGGGCCCAGATCCATAAAAGGTACTTAGACATCTAAACCTCATACTTAGGTGTCCAAGTCCCCATTTTGGCTCCATTGTTTTCCACAAAACTCCTGCCAAACCTAGTAAGCACCTAAATTCACTTAGCGCCTACATTTTCAAGGTAAAAGCTCCCTGGGCACTTAAGTTTCTGCCTCTGGGCATGTGCACTGCTTCCTCCCTATAGACATCTGGACACCGCTCTCTTGCCTAAGCCCCAGTGATTCACAAACCAGGGGAAGATAGGCACTCGTCTGCTTGAGCAGGGGTTCTCAAGGTTATGGGGGGGGGGTCATGAGCTGTCATCCTCCACCCCAAACCCTGCTTTTCCTCCAGCATTTAGAATGGTGTTAAATATATAAAGATCTGTTTTTAATTTATAAAGGGGGGGGGGGAGGTCGCACTCCGAGGCTTGCTATGTGAAAGGGGTCACCAGTACAAAAGTTTGAGAACCACTGTGCTTGAGTCTCATGCAGGACCTGATTTGGTAGGTGTGCTCAGAGGCCACCTACTAGCTCCCATTCATAATCTGACCACAGGAAGAGGAAGTACCCCTACCTACCCTGTACCTTTCAGCACAGGGGTTAGTGCACTTGCATTGGAAGTGGGAGACCCAGGTTCAATTCCCCAGTTTCTGCCAGAGGAAGAGAAAGGATATGAACAAGGGAAGTAGGATAAATATGGAATTGGAGTTAGCTACATTTAAGTTAAGAAAATAGATGTGTTGTAAAGAAAGGCCCTGATAAGGAAATAGAAGGGAAAGGCCTCTTGAAAATAGTAAGTTATATGGCCAGAAGGAATGAAGGAGGGAGGATGTCTGGTGCAAAGAATAAGATAAGGGAAAGGTTCTAAAAAGAAGGCTTCTGACTGATAGGGGTGCTGCAGATGGGTTTAAATAAGACAAAGAAAGAGGGGGTGAAAAGGCCTTGGGGAGAAGGAGGTTATAAATCTTATCTGGATTAAGGGTGAACTGTCTCAAATTGTTTTTTAGCTAAAGTTAGTAATTGGCAGAGACATTACTTTTTATACCCTTTAACAAACAGGCAAACTCTTAAAGGGTTCGTTGCTAATACCTGGCTGACCACATTGGAGCTGACCAATATGGGTCTAAGCACCCCTGGGAATAACCCTTTTTAAGGGTCTTGATCAAATGCTGTGTTACTGTTTACTGCATCCAAACTGCTTATTATTTAGGCATGTTTAGAGCAATTGTGAAAGTACCATTTGGCCTTTGGATTCAATAAAGGAAGTTATGGTTAAACTCCTGTTTGGTGGTTTCCCATATTA
Organism: Emys orbicularis; assembly: GCF_028017835.1. Taxonomy (NCBI): domain Eukaryota; kingdom Metazoa; phylum Chordata; order Testudines; family Emydidae; genus Emys; species Emys orbicularis. The sequence goes on along the minus strand of NC_088685.1, from coordinate 24,585,000 downwards.
TTAATTTCAAATATTATTAAAATTCCAACAGGGGAACTCCCACCTCTCAGGAGATTGCCCTAAGCACAGAGCTCTGGGGTATTCTGCTCTGGGTGCTCCCTCAATCTTCTGAGGAAGCTGTTCCAACTAAAGAGTTATTGAAGCATGGGCACTGGACTCCAGGTCTCCCACCTCCCACGTGGATGCCCTAACACTAGCTTACAGAGTCATATTCTCTCCCCCGTCTGGTCTAATGACTATTCCACAATGGATAAATACTTAAATAGTCATTGAGCCATATCAGACCCTGAACAGCAGTGTAATGTTGCCACTATGGTTAATGTTTCAACAGCACTCCAATTATTGACTTTACATTTTTAGATGTATGTTTTATTGCTATAAAAAGTGGGGGGAAATCTTTAATTTCAAAACAATCAACTATTCCTTGAAGACAGGCATTTTAAAAATAATTTTACAGATTGTGCTCTTTGAGTCAAATTCATAAGTACTTCTTTTAAAATGGAATTTTTAAGTCCTTAGTCCATGCGTCTTATCCTGCAATCCTGACTCTCACACGTTGCCCCAATGAAGTCAGTGCTACCGCACATGTAGACACTGAATTATTGTTTTAAATATGGCAATTAAACTGGTTTATGTTGATATTTTAAGGATCCATGCTACAAATCAATACACTGCTAAATACGATTCATATCTTCTTCCATGACTCTGAATCAAGGAGTGTCTCACTGACTTTAATTAATAAAAATGAGCGTGGAAAAAACATCTAGTCAGCCACATCAGTTCTTAATATAAATACTGTCTGAAACAGATGCAAGGGGAAAAAAAAAAAAGCTTCCAATGGTGTGCTGATCTTAATTTTACTTTTGGATACTGTAACTTTTACTAGAGTCCCATTTAATGGACTAATGCCTATGGCATTAATTTTCACTCCACATAAAACCGTGAAATGGCTCAGTGATGCATTGGATATATAATATACCAAATTACAAGATGGAGGTTTTTATTTTTCCTGTATTTACTTTTACGTAGGGAATAAAAAGTTACTGAAAAACCAGCACAGACTGTACAGCTTATAGTACATACTGAAATACAGCTGATTTCTTTTAAAATGATTCTTATATAGCATTGTTGCAGTGACCATATCCTAGCACCCCTGCATGGGACACTAGTTTTAGTACTAAGACCAATGCATTCCTGGAGGTCTTTGACATGTGGTCAATAATACCAAAGCAACCATTGTGTCATAAGACATGCAAATTAAAACTAGCTAAGCACAATAAAAAAAAACAATTGCTTTTAAGTGACACAAATAGTAGTTCTAGTACAAGCTCCCAAATTGTACCAATACACTTGCAACTTTTTGGACACATCTAGTGGTTAATTAAGGACAACAGTTAGCAGCTAGAGTTCTATCAAGCTCAATTTACACTCAACTGCATTTTTCAAATAAAAAAAATCCTTTCTAGATCAGCTGGATAAAAGGTGATCATCAGCACACAGTCAGGTCTATTTTAACAGGAAGTTAAAGGTGCAAGTCTACTAGTAACCCTGAAAAACACATTAGCTATTTGCAATAAATCTTATTCATAAGCTGAAGCCATGTTCTTTTGTACAATATTACCTCACAGAGACAGATATTGTCTGGTTTCTGAAGGACCTACTACTTGGGGTGAAGCTGTTGATTTAGTGATCTTACCCTTATATAATTGAAATATCTAGATTCCCTGGAACTCCTGGTTCAAATCCCAGTACTGCATTCTGCTAAGATGGATGAATTGAGTCCCGTGCACTTTCCTAGTGTCGGAGAAAAACAGAGTTCTCACTATTTGTTTGGGTACAGCAAGTCAGATGCTTTATTAACTCTCACAATTGCGCAGAGGGAGAGAGCTAAGCAGGTCTCTCTACAGGTAAACAATTACAGCAAACCTTTATACCTTTCATTACAGACAATAACAAGCAACAGCTGCATTTTGTTTATACATAGGCCATCTTGATATCTTATTTTTCTCACTTGTTTTGACTCTAGCCTACATACAATATTTTCTACACATTATCTACATAAGGTCGCAACAACTTCTCACACAGTTCTTTCCCACTCGCCTCACACAATCCTCGCTTCTACAAATCTCGCGTTATTAGGATTACAGTTAGCCTGACTCTTGTTAACGAACTGTCATGCATTGCAGTTCCTTCCTGTCAGTTCTTTCTCTGCTTCCACAACCCCCCCTTTTGTACTACTAGTACAACAAACATTTTCAAATCTCTATTTGCATTAAATCTTGGAATTCAGATTCTACATCAGATGCTTCAATCTTAGGGGTTCTGATTGGATGTAATGACAATGCATGTTTAGCATGAACGTGAAAGGTATTACTATTATTACGTCCTTTACAACAACAGTAACATAATCCTAAACTAACTAATAGCAACACAAGCAATAACATTCCCATAGCAATATGATGGGGTTGTTGTACAATCTTAGTCATAGAACACAATACATCATACTTAGTACATAAAGTGGATACTCTATAAGCTGTCTGAAAGGTATACTTTTCAACTTGATATATATTTTGAAGCATGTGAATTTGCCCTTGTACTTCAGAGATTTTCTGAATCTCTGGTAACAGTGAAAACAAATTCTGAAATCTATCAGGTACTAAACTAGTCCAATTAAAGGGTATCTGGAACCTAAGGGCTACTTGCAAAACTCTATCTGCAGGCCAGTAAATAATATGATTGCCTGCAGTGGTAGTGAGATTAAAATGCATGTCTTGCAATGTGGTGTCATTAACATACACACAGCTGTCATTAGCTTGAAAAAGTAAGTGTCCTGTCAGGGTAGTTCCTTGTCCCCTACCCTCCCAGCAAACGTAGTCATAAACAGTGACAACTTCTCCTGGCTTCAGTTTACGTATACACTGAAGCTGTGGGGGTTCTAACGGCCAAAATGTCCATTGACTCCCTAACCCCATCCAAATGTCTGGTGTAATCCCAGGAGCACTGACTAAAAATCGATTGGGCATACCAGGTGGTTTAATTTCCCAGATGTCTCGGTGAATTACCCAATCCCACATGCATCCTCCCCATGGACCCGGCAGGATACGGTATGTGGGAGCCCACACCCCCTCAACCGGTCCATATGCTTGGAAGGAGCACTGAGAATGTCCGCACCTCCACCCAGACAGTCTCCAAGTATGTCTCCATGGCCACAGATCAAATGGTACTCCTGATGTGTCTGTAAGGGCAGTGGGCCAAGCCTGATGCTCTAGATCATTCCGAATGGCCATTAGCTGGTCATTCAGGAAATCCTGAATCTCTGAACATGCTAGATCCCACTGCAATGCCTTCCCAGCCTCAGTGATATTCAATACCATCTCTGTCAGCAACTTCTGGGTCATTGAACTAAGGGCAGAGATAACATGTAACTCACCAACTCCAGCCTGTACCTGGGTTAGTTGTGCTCCAGAAACAAGGCCAATGGCCTTCTCTAGTTGGCCCAATTTCTCATCATGTTCTTGGTTCTTAAAAATATTCCAAACTGCTGCTGCACTATTGGCCCCATCCCACAGGGATCCGGTCAAGTCTCTCTTCTTTCTAGAGGAAATAACCCAAGCCCTCTGTTGTGCTAATCTAATGGCAGCCCCCTGTGAGCAGTTTGGGTATGTAGAGGTGATCTGGAAACTGGATAAGGGTAATGAAAATTTAACAGTCCCTAATGTAGTGTTAATCACAGTCCATCGATATCCTAATACATCTCTCTTTGGTGTAGTACTATACCACATCTGTTGGTTGAACACCTTTATATACTTCTGGGAGGCATTAATATTAATGGCATAAGAGGGGGTATATTGCAATAAGGTACAGGTCACATTATCAGTCACTGGAATAATTTCTATGCAGGTAAAATTTCCAGTGGCAGAACAAACTCTTTGGGTATTTGTCTGATTATTCACTAATTGGGTGACCAAATAACAATAAGGGCCTTTCTCATTTAACACAGTACAAATTCCAGGAACAGCCATCATATCTACTTCACTATAGAACCCATCAATTGCAATTATTAATTCTCGGGGTTCGCTGGTAGTGATATCATGTATTTCTACCTCCACTGATCCATTTGTTTTCCATTCAATTGTTCGCTCATACACATTATCCTGAACTCTAAAGAATAATTTCTCTGAACAAAATTTCAGTAAATCACTAAAATGTGAAAGCCTTGGCCAATGGGTTTCATTGGAATATACAGTACTGTTTGTATCTGGGTAAGTTACAGTGGTGGTGGCAGGGGTCAAGGGACTAGTGGGCGTAGTCTTAGTGGTGGCAAGGCGGTTTTGATATTCATCTTCTGAAAGCCAATTAGGAAGGGCAGTGCATCCTGAAGGTACCTGTCCATAAGCACAAAGTCCTGCCCCTGGAAAAAATCCACCCCACCACTCGACCCCACATTCCCAGGAACGATCCCCACAATTCCCTCCTTGCCAATAAACAATGCTCCGTCTCTTCCACCAGGGCCAGTTCTTAATGTCTCTTGTAGTCAGGAATCCCTGGACTTTGGTGGTTTCAGCAGAGCGAGTGTTTCTTCTTTTCTTCTTCAAAAGCAGTTGTGATTCAACATAGTACAGGGGAGAGGTTACTAGCACTTCACCCTGTACTGCTGTGATTCCTTTAAAAAAATTCAAAGGCATTGTAGATCTGTCAGTGGACAAGGGAGAGGTTACTAGCACTTCACCTTGTCCTCCTTCCCTGCTGTCCAGAAGGCACAGCAGAGCTAGCAGGAGAAATAGGCTGATCATCAGCTGGAGAATCCTCTCCAGGTGGAGGGGTCTTTTTGCAGTGAGAAGCATGGGTCCAGGCAGGTAGTCCTTGGCACTTCACAGCAGTGTTGGTGGTTAACAGGACTTGGAAAGGGCCCTTCCAGCGTGGAGCCAGGGCAGTCTTTCGCTGATGGACCTTTATGTAGACCCAGTCTCCTGGTTCCAGTGAGTGGCAGGGTTGCACAGGATCCTTGGGTAGTGCTTCTTTCACCTGTGTATAAAAAGACTTAACACATTTCATTAGTGCCTGGCAATACTTAAGCATTGTGTCATCCATTAAATGAATGTCCATCTGAGCTAGGGTCAGTGGGGGCGCAGTTGGTAGTCGCATAGGGCACCCTGTCAAAATCTCATGAGGGCTGAGTCCAGTCTTTCGATTGGGAGTGGCCCTCATACTCATTAGTGCCAGAGGAAGGGCATCTGGCCACTTCAAGTTTGTTTCAGCACAAATCTTGGCCAGTTTATTTTTCAGAATTCCATTCTGGCGTTCCACTGCCCCGGCAGACTGCGGATGGTGGGGGCAGTGAAGGTTGTGTTGGATCTGCAAAGCTGCACATAACTCTTTTACAATCTGTCCAGTAAAATGAGTTCCACAGTCACTGTTGATACTCACAGGGATGCCAAATCGTGGTACAAAGTCTTTAAGCAGAAGTTTCACAACAGTCCTGGCATCTGCTTTCCTGCAGGGAAAAGCTTCAACCCAATTTGAAAATACATCCACTAAAACCAATACATATTCATAACCACAACATTTAGACAGTTGAATAAAATCAATCTGAATATTTACAAAAGGTCCTCAAGGGGGAGGGTGAGCTGCCTGCCTAACTTTAACAGCTTTACCAATGTTATGCTGCTGACAAATCACACATTGTTGACAGTAGTGATGTGCAATGACTGGGAAATCGAATGTACACCAATCTCGGTTAACTGCAGCAACCATCCCCCCTTTGCTTACGTGTGCCATTCCGTGGTATACACGAGCAAGATAGGGCATTAGCATCTTCGGTGCAACCAGGCGACTAGCTGGGGCACGCCAAAGATGGTCAGGGTGTAGAATACAGCCATTAGTACTCCAAAAACATTTCTCAGCTTCTGGTACTGCTTCCTGGATCTTGGCCAGATCCTCAAGGGAGGCTAGTGGAGGCTGCTCAATCAAAGCACAAGTATATTCAGCCTGAGGTGCAGAAAGGGCCGCTGCTTTGGCTGCAGAGTCTGCCAAAGCATTTCCACAGGTAACTTCATCATGAGGGGTCTGGTGAGCTATACATTTAACAACAGCTATAGCTTTGGGCAATAAAAGGGCATCCAGAAGAGCAGATACATACAGACTATTCTTAATAGGACAACCAGTGGATGTAAGAAAACCTCTATACTTCCAGAGCAAACCATAATCATGTACCACTCCAAAAGCATAACGAGAGTCTGTATAAATTGTAACTGCTTGATCCTGAGCTAGAATGCAGGCTCGAGTTAAAGCCACAAGTTCGGCCACTTGAGAAGAAAACACAGAAGGAAGAAAAGCACTTTCAATAACAGCATAGGCAGAGCACACAGCATAACCAGCAACCAATTTACCCTTAGAATCTCGCAAGCACGAACCATCCACAAAGTAAATGAGATCAGGATTTTGCAAAGGCACATCTAGCAAATCATCTCTTGGACGGGAGAGGACCGACGTTACAGACACACAGTCATGTGGGCCTCCGTCCTCTGGCCCAGGCAACAAGGAGGCAGGATTTAGAACGGGGCAACGAGCCAAAGTAATATGAGACGAAGACAACAAGACAAGCTCATATTTTGTAAGACGAGAAGTGGATAAATGCTGTGTCTTAGATTTTAACAAGAGTGCAGCCACAACGTGAGGGACAGCAACAATCAAAGGAGATCCTAAGACAATCGATTCGGATACTTGAACAGCAAGGGCCGCTGCAGCCACAGCACGCAGGCAAGGGGGAAACCCAGCTGCCACAGCGTCTAGGGCAGTACTGTAATAAGCAATGGGACGGTGTTTATCTCCGTGCTTTTGCGTTAATACAGCCAAAGCAAACCCATTACGCTCATGACAGAAAAGAGTAAATGGTTTAGCATAATCAGGAAGTCCCAGGGCCGGTGCACTGGACAGGCTTTGCTTGATAGCAACAAAAGCTCGTTCAGCCTCTGGAGACCAAGGAAGAGGCTCAGGAGTACCTGACTTAGTCAGATCCTGTAAGGGTTTAATCATTGTTGCATAGCCTAAAATCCACTGTCTACAGTACCCAGTCATGCCAAGAAAAGTACGCATTTGAGAAATAGTACCAGGCCTAGGCATATTTAGAATAGCTGAAATCCGAGAATCTGATAAATGACCGGTGCCAGGGGAAATATCATGACCAAGGTAATGAACCCTGGGCTGACACAGCTGTAGTTTTTCCTGGGATGCCTTATGACCCTTAGCAGCTAAAGCAGTCAAAAGAATCAAAGTATCAGCTTTACAAGATTCAAAAGAAAGGGATGCCAGCAAAAGATCATCCACATACTGTATAAGCACTGATTTACCTGGAAAAACCACATCATCCAGATCCTTCTTCAGGATCTGGGAAAACAAGGATGGGGACTCAGTATACCCTTGGGGTAACCGGGTCCAGGTGTACTGGCGTCCTTTATAGGTAAAGGCAAACAGATACTGACTATCAGGGTGAATGGGGATAGAAAGAAAGCTGAACAAAGGTCCACAACAGTAAAGTGGGTGGCTGAAGGGGGAATACAAGAAAGAATTGTAGCTGTATTTGGAACCACAGGAAAAGAAGGCAAAACAACAGCATTAATCGCGCGGAGATCTTGAACAAACCGATAGGTGTTCTTTCCTGGCTTCTTTACAGGAAAGATAGGAGTATTACAAGAACTGGTGGTGGCAACAATAATACCCTGCTGTAATAAAGACTCCATTACTGGGGCTATACCTTCCTCTGCCTCAGGACGCAGAGGGTATTGTGGAACCCTTGGCAAAGCTTTAGAAGGATCAACAAAAATCTTAACCGGCGCAGCTGTCCGAATCTGTCCCACTTCATTTGCATGCCGAGACCAGAGATGGGGGGGGAACTTGTGACAACAAATGCACAAGGTCAGGGCTAAGAGTTGTTGGTAATTTAGCTGGCTCCTCTATGTGGAGTGTAGCCAACACTAGATTAGTATTCTCATCAGGAACTTGTAAGAATACGCCATCTGGTGTGCAATAGATAGTACAGCCTAATTTACACAAAAGATCCCTTCCCAGCAAATTCACAGGAGAGGAGGGGCTGAGCAAAAATGCATGCTTGTTAGCAAGGGGCCCTAGTGAAACCACAAGGGGTTTTGTGACAGGATGCGAAACAGGTTGATTTGAAATGCCAACGGCATTTACAGACAAAGTTGACAAAGGAACAGAGGGAAACTCCGAGGATCTTAGAGCAGATCTACTAGCTCCAGTATCCACAAGACAAGTAACAGATTGTCCTGCAATTTCACAATTTACATAGGGACCTTCTTGATTAATGGGAATTAAAGGATTCATGATGTAGTTACGTTCCCTCAGGCTGTCCTACTAAGAGGTAGTTTGTGGGGTAAAAGTAGACGCTTCAGAATTTGGGAAAGGAGGTGGAGGGTTCTGAGATAATCGGGCTGGGCACGCATTTCTCCACTGTCCCTCTTGGCCACAAGAGTAGCATGCAGTGTATCTGGACTGGGCAGGATACGAGGGACCTTTCCCTCTTCCTCGCCCGCGACCTCGTTCTCGTTCTCCCTTCATTCCCCCACGGCCCTGGTTTTGATAAGTTTCTAATTGCAAGGCCAAAAGTTTTGTTTCAGTATTCTCTTTCTTCTGCTCTATGCAAGCTGTACAATGATTGGCGACTGTCACCAATTCAGAAAGGGGTTTAGTTTGCCAGCCAATACAGATAGTTCTTAACTGCTGCTGAATCTTTGGTAAGAGTCCCTGAACAAAAGCAGCCCCTACTGCCTCTCTGGCATTTTCAGCTGGCTGAGCAATTCCCGAATGTTGTTCAAAAACCTTAGTCAGTCTATCTAGATAATCAGCAGGGGACTCTCCTTTATTCTGTTTACAGTAGGTAATCTTTGTCCAATCCGTCTTCTTAGGGCAGACTTCCGTAATAGAATTTAAGAGACGGTCCCTAGCCTCTCTTAAATCACGGTCAATTCCAGGATCGGCATCTGGCCAAGCTGCCTGTCCGGTAAGCCGTTGTCGAACTTCGGCTGGCATAATCATCCGTAAGAGTTGATTAATGTCTGCCCAAGATGGATTATAACACTGAACCACCGTCCGGAGCTCGTCTCTAAATTTTTCTGGCTCCTCCCTAACATTGGGAAATTCCTTCACCAAGTTTCTCAAATCTCCTGGTGACCACGGGGCATGCACTGTAACCAACTGTCCTGCAGTCCCGGGCAGTTCTGTTAAAGGAGCCTGGAGTGTCTGTGTTACGCTTCTAGTAAAGTAATGGGTACCCTCCTCAGCAGGACCAGAGTCAGGAGAGCTACTGGGAAGATCAGAATCATCCCTTTGTGGTGAAGAGGAGGGTTCTCTCACAGGAGAAGAAAGAACAATTTGTGTAGCTGATTCATGCGGTGGTGAAGCTGACACTGCCGGGTGAGGTTCGTTAGCACGCACAACAGGCAGGGGGGGAGGAGGAGGAGGAGGCGGCACGGGCTGCTGCTGCTGAATGTTACTGAAAAAATCTACAATGTCCTCAGCAGTTTCCTCTTCACGGTCAGCCTTAACTAATTGGGGATAAAGAGGAGCAGAAGGAATTGCTCGAGCAGGAAGACAGCCGGGTGCCTTACATTTAAGTTGTAAATTGTGTACTTGGGCTTTTAATTTTTCCTGGGAGTCCTTTAGACTCCGCACCCGAGACTCGTGGAGTCTCTTTGTTGCTTCCTCCCACCAACAGACAAATTGCTCCCACTGCCTATTAGAGGCTTTTGGCGAAGCCAGGGTTTCTCTGAGATATGTAAGTTTATCTAAATTGAAGGTACCTTCTAGTGGGCATTGTTTAGATGGATTTGCACGCGTGTAAAGATTCCAATTATCTAAATACCTGCAGGTTGTCGGACCATAATGTACATACATGAAATAAGCTGGGGTACCCTTAGGGGGTGAAAGGGAATGCTTAGACTGTCCCCCACCCATTTTCCAATCACACACACAGGGAGGAGGATGCCCTGTCCGCGCTAGCGGCACATAAACTAAGGATCTCTCCCTACAGGGTATTCACACAGGAGAGACTAACGAGGATGGCCACGACCCTCCTACACCTCCCTTCAGCAAAGAGCGTCGGCTAGTCTCAGAGAGACGGCGCCGCTTACTCTGTTGCGTCCAGTGAGATGATCAGACTGTCAGTGGCTCACACGGAGAGGAAAAGGGGAGGGAAGATGGGTTCACACACTCCTAGACCCAGGTAGCCTCCTCGCCGGACGATGCCAGGCCGAGTTAGCTTACCGTGGGTCGGATCTCCTAAAAGATCCTCTAGTTACCGGGCTTGCGTTAGAGTAGTTCTGGTCACGAGCCAAAAGACTTCGCAGAGTACTCTGGGCGTCTTCCGGTAACACTCAATTCACACTGGTGTACACACACACACACACACACACACACAGGCCTTATTCCAGGTACTATTCCCAAGTACCTCGATGCATCACTCGAGGCGGTAAAAACCCCTCCTGAGGCGGTAACAACCCCTCAACACCGGTGCATACCTATGCACCTCGCATATGCATACAGGGGGCGGCAAACAATTCCCCTAAGCCGCTCAGCATCTGACCTTGCTGCACAGTCAATAAGTTCGGATGGCGTGAGCCCAACAGGGACAGACGGCCCCACAGACAGTCCTCCTCCGACACCCCAATAGAGATTTCAAAAGGTCTCTTACCTCTATTGTGGCGCCATGGGGTTCGAAGGGGAACGATCCATAGCAGCTGCCGGTGCTTCTGTGGGCGTTGCCATCCCGGACGAGCCCCCAAATTGTCGGAGAAAAACAGAGTTCTCACTATTTGTTTGGGTACAGCAAGTCAGATGCTTTATTAACTCTCACAATTGCGCAGAGGGAGAGAGCTAAGCAGGTCTCTCTACAGGTAAACAATTACAGCAAACCTTTATACCTTTCATTACAGACAATAACAAGCAACAGCTGCATTTTGTTTATACATAGGCCATCTTGATATCTTATTTTTCTCACTTGTTTTGACTCTAGCCTACATACAATATTTTCTACACATTATCTACACAAGGTCGCAACAACTTCTCACACAGTTCTTTCCCACTCGCCTCACACAATCCTTGCTTCTACAAATCTCGCGTTATTAGGATTACAGTTAGCCTGACTCTTGTTAACGAACTGTCATGCATTGCAGTTCCTTCCTGTCAGTTCTTTCTCTGCTTCCACACTAGGTTGGGGAGGGATTTCAGATTAGACCTTACAAAAAGCAGTTGTGAATTTTGTTGAACTGTGGATGTCCACAATAAGTGTTTTCATTTGGGTTCCATTCCAGAAACTTCGGTTAACAGAAAGCCTGGTTTATCCTTATAAGTTATTAGTTAACATACAAGCCTTAGGCCTGGTCTACACTAGGAGGTTATGTCGAATTTAGCAGCATTAAATCGAATTAACCCTGCACCCGTCCACACAACGAAGCTATTTAGTTCGACATAGAGGTCTCTTAAATTTGACTTCTGTACTCCTCCCCAACGAGGGGAGTAGCGCTAAATTCGAAATGGCCATGTCGAATTAGGCTAGGTGTGGATGGAAATCGACGGTAATAGCTCCGGGAGCTATCCCACAGTGCACCACTCTGTTGACACTCTGGACAGCAGTCCGAGCTCGGATGCTATGACCAGCCACACAGGAAATGCCCCGGGAAAATTTGAATTCCTTTTCCTGTCTGGCCAGTTTGAATCTCACTTCCTGTTTGGACATCGTGGCGAGCTCAGCAGCACTGGCAACGATGCAGAGCTCTCCAGCAGAGGTGACCATGCAATCTCAGGATAGAAAGAGGGCCCCAGCATGGACTGATCGGGAAGTCTTGGATCTGATTGCTGTGTGGGGCGAGGAGTCCGTGCTTTCCGAGCTGCGATCGAAAAGACGGAATGCAAAGATCTACGAGAAGATCTCAAAAGCCATGGCAGAGAGAGGATACAGCCGGGATGCAACGCAGTGCCGCGTGAAAATCAAGGAGCTGAGACAAGGGTACCAGAAGACCAAAGAGGCAAACGGACGCTCCGGATCCCAGCCCCAGACATGCCATTTCTACGAGGCACTGCATTCCATCCTAGGTGCGGCCGCCACCGCTACCCCACTACTGACCGTGGACTCTGACGATGGGATATTGTCGACGACCGCTTCCTCAGAGATGTTAGCGGACGGGGAAGATGAGGAAGGAGATGAGGAGGACAAGGCAGTCGACAGCGCTTACAACACTGATTTCCCAGACAGCCAGGATCTCTTCATCACCCTCACAGAGATCCCCTACCAACCGTCCCCAGGCGTTAACCCTGACCCAGAATCAGGGGAAGGATCAGTCGGTAAGTGTTTTAAACATATAAACAAACATTCATATTAACAGTGGGTTTTTCATGATTTGTTTGCCCTAGGTGCTTAACGTTTCAGTCCTTGGCAGTGCAACTACTGCAAAAAAAATCTAACAATGTCCGGTTTATCATGATTGGTTTGCCCTAGGCGCTCTACTGTTTAGTCCTTGCCAGTGCAGCTACAGTAAAATTCGGTCTATATGTCTGGGGATAGAGCTAAAATCCTCATGGGACATCTCCATGAAGCTCTCCTGGAGGTAATTGGAAAGCCTTTGCATGAGGTTCCTTGGGAGAGCGGCCTTATTATGTCCTCCGTAGTAGGAAATGTTTCCGCGCCAGGAGATCATCAAGTACTCCGGGATCATTGCCTTGCAGAGCAGGGCGGCATACGGCCCTGGTCTTTGCAGGCTTTCCCGAAGCATCCGTTCTCTCTCAGTCTCTAAAATCCTCATCAGAGTGATGTCGCTCATGGTGACCTGCTTTGAATTAGGTAGGGGAATGTTAGTATTGGGACTGCTTGCCTGTTCCTTTACAGAACTGTAACCGGCGGTTTACAGCCACGCGGTGGAGGCGGGAGAGGGGCAGCATACAGGGATCTTTCCCTGGGACAGCCGCGAGGGGGTGGGACAGGGGCAGAGTTCATGCTTGCCGGATTGCTGGCAGCAGGAACTGGCCAACACTAGGAGCATTGCTTTGACCGTGAAAGGAGGCCAGTGCTATTATTAAAGTTTTAAGCAGCCACAAGTCTACGGCTTACCATGTCGGCCTACTACCCAAATTCCGCTGTCCTGCCCCGCTTCTCTGATCTGCACTGCAAGACCCCAGGCACTGAATGCGAAGGCCGATAATTCGACCTTGTCCTGAGTGCGCATGTGATAGGTGCTGTGCATGGTCTTGTTCACAGAGAAAGACTATGTTCTTTGTTCACCCAAAAATTTATCTTTCTGAGGAATTCACTCCCTTTTTCCCATCCCACAGCTGCGACTGTCTCCTGACCTACCCTGGCATCACACTCCCAGAGGCTGGTGCAGAGTAGGCGTAGAAAGAAAAGGACACGGGACGACATGTTCTCAGAACTTATGGGCTGCTCCCGAGCCCAGGCAGCCCAGCAGACCCAGTGGAGGGAGAACATGTCCCAAATCCATCGAGCACACATTGAACGGGAGGAGAGGTGGCGGCAGGAAGACCAGCAGGCGACTCAAACGCTGCTTGGACTAATGAGGGAGCAAACAGACACGCTCCGGCGCCTTGTGGATGTTCTGCAGGACCCGAGGCAGGAGGACAGAGCCCCGCTGCAGTCTATCTCTAACCGCCCTCCCCCGCCACAAAGTCCCATACCCCCCTCACCAAAAGTACCAAGAAGGAGGGGCGGCAGAGTCCGTGAAAACTCTCACTCTACCCCTGCAGACTGCTCAAGGAGCAGAAGGCTGTCATTCCCCAAAATTTGGTAAGTCCTTTCCTTCCCGCCTCACCCAAGCCCCCGTCCCAGTTTCATCCCCTGTGTAGTTGCTAATAAAAAATATGTTCCTGTTGATTACTGTTTCCATCATGTTCTTTTTGAGGAGAGTCTGTTTGAAGGGGTGGGGGAAGGGGGTTGGTAATTGGACAGGACAGTCACCTTTACTAGGGTACAGACGCAGGGGCAGGTTCAGCAGCAGGGCACACACACATTGCAATCACTAGGCACTCTGGTCAGTCTGGGAGGTGGTTTTCATGTTGTGTGTGTCTGGGGGGCTGCTATGTGACTTTGTGGCGGGGGAGGGCGGTTAGAGATCTTATGCAGCGGTCCTTATCCTGGATCACAGAGCCACGCAGCAGGGGTCTGTAACCGTCCTCCCCCTGCCACAAAGTCACATAGCCGCCCCCCCCCCCCCACAGAGTCCCGAACAGGAGGGGTGGCAGGCTCCGTTGAAACAACTAGTCCACCAGCCTGTCATTCCTTGAGTTTAGAAGTGTCCTTTGCATCACTACACTACACCCGCTCCCCACCACAGTCTGCATCCCAGTTTCAACACTTTACCGCGAAAACAGTAATAAAGACAACTGTTCATTAACAAATTTCCAGTGATTTTATTTTTAAATGTGTGTTGGAAGGGGGGGAACGGGGTATGTAACTGGAGAGGATAGTGAACATTCACTGGGTAAAGAAACGGGGGCAGGTTCAGCTTCTCTGTAAACAAACTTAATAGTCACAGGTTACCCTGCTCACTCAGGAACCTAGCTTTCAAAGCCTCCCGGATGCACAGCGCGTCCCGCTGGGCTCTTCTAATCGCACAGTTGTCTGGCTGGGCGTAATCAGCAGCCAGGCTATTTGCCTCAACCTCCCACCCGGCCATAAAGGTCTCCCCCTTGCTCTCAGAGATTGTGGAGCACACAGCAAGCTGCAACAACAATGGGGATATTGGTTTCACTGAGATCAGATCGAGTCAGTAAGCTTCTCCATCTCCCCTTGAGACGTCCAAAAGCACACTCCACCACCATTCTGCACTTGCTCAGCCGGTAGTTGAACAGTTCTTTTTCAGTGTCCAGGGCGCCTGTATAGGGCTTCATGAGCCAGGGCATTAGCGGGTAGGCTGGGTCCCCGAAGATGACTATAGGCATTGCCTATAGGGTTTTATTCACATCCCCAACAGTTATTTTGTGGTCCGGGAAGTAAATACCTTCCTGCAGCCGTCTAAACAGACCAGAGTTCCTGAAAACACGAGCGTCATGAACCTTGCCCGGCCATCCGACGTTGATGTTTGTAAAACGTCCCCTATGGTCCACCAGTGCTTGCAGCACCATTGAAAAGTAGCCCTTTCGGTTAATGTACTGGCTGGCTTGGTGGTCCGGTCCCAGGATAGGGATGTGAGTTCCATCTATAGCCCCACTGCAGTTTGGGAATCCCATCGTGGCGAAGCCATCTATGACCTGCACGTTTCCCAGGGTCACTACCTTTGACAGCAGTACCTCAACGATTGCGTTGGCTACTTGCATCACAAC
Organism: Emys orbicularis; assembly: GCF_028017835.1. Taxonomy (NCBI): domain Eukaryota; kingdom Metazoa; phylum Chordata; order Testudines; family Emydidae; genus Emys; species Emys orbicularis. The sequence continues at coordinate 24,569,655 of NC_088685.1, read as the reverse complement.
AACCCCCACGGTAGATTTGCCCACGCCAAAGTGGTTCGCGACTGACCGGTAGCTGTCTGGCGTTGCAAGCTTCCAGAGGGCTATGGCCACTCGATTCTGGACACTCAGGGCTGCTCACATCCGGGTGTCCTTGCGCTTCCGGGCAGGGGACAGCAACTCAAAGTTCCAGGAAAGTTCCCTTCCGCATCCGAAAGTTTCACAGCCACTGTGATTCATCCCAGACCTGCAGCACTATGCGGTCCCACCAGTCCGTGCTTGTTTCCCGGGCCCAGAATCGCCATTCCAGAGCATCAACATGACCCATTGCCACCATGATGTCCACGGCGCAGGGTCCCGTGCTTTGTGACAGGTCTGTGCCACTCTCAGACTTCATGTCCTCACTGCACTGCCGTAGCCTCCTCGCCCGATTTCTCAGCATCTGCCTCTGGAAAAGGTGGATGATAAGGTGCGAGGTGTTGACAACGGCCATAACTGTAGCGATGGTCGCAGCGGGCTCCATGCTCGCAGTGCTGTGGCGTCCGCGCTGTCACTCACCAGAAAAGTGCGCGAACTGATTGCCCGCCGGCGCTTTCAGGGAGGGATGGCGGGAGTGACAGTTGAATGACGACAGTTACCCAGAACCACCCTCGACATTTTTTTTCCCCAGAAGGCATTGTGGGCTCGACCCAGAATTCCAATGGGCAGCGGGGACTGCGGGAACTGTAGGATAGCTGCCCACAGTGCACCGCTTCCAATGTCGACGCTTGCCCCGTTAGCGTGGACTCTCAAAGTCGAATTACTGTCCTTAGTGTGGATACACACGTTCGACTTTGTAATATCGATTCCACATATTCGATTTAAGTAAAATCGAACTACTCTCGTAGTGTAGACATACCCTTAGATTTGTTGCTTTTGCTCTCCTGCCTGCTCCATCCTCAAAAAAACGAAAACCCACCAATCAGGATTTTGAGGATGTTTATTCAAGTAACTGTTTCTTGCTATACCCCAGAACTGGACCCTTCACTTTCCTCTCCGCACGATTGTTAAATGTTTAATAGATCTTTATATATAACCAAAAACAATACTTCCATCAGAAATCATTTGATACCCCATCACCTTCTCCAAAGGGAAAAGGTACAAGGTGAATTGAAACAAAGTTGTTCATTAGTTAGCCTGGGGGATATTTACAGTCACAAAATCCAGAGGGGCACAGAAATATAACTAGGAAAAAATTAGGTGCCCTGTATCTGCTACTACCTTGGCAGAGTTGGGACAGATGCAAGATGTTGATATGAAGGCTCAAAACTGGACATTTGCTGGCATGCTTGCTGTATCAGTTCTAATATAAACTTGGAACATGACAGTGCCCTCAGTACCACCAGTTTCCCTTTTGGAAGTTTGTATACATGATTAGTTAGGTCCTACCCAGGCCATTATAACCAAGAGGACTAGGTGCAATTAAAACATCTAGCCATACTTGGGGGAGCATAGGTATAAATTCGGAGGAACGGGAGGCAACGAGAGCCAAGCTGGAGGCAAAGGCAAAGTTGTGCAATCTTGGATGTGACCGAGCATCTCAAACTTTGTATCCTTCTCAGAGAAGGAGAGGGTAGGGGAGGAAGAGCGAGACCATGAACTCAAAGCGGACATGAGCAATTTAAGCAAGGGCAGCACAGGAAGAATATCCCCTTATTCTACATTTCAGCTTACTGGAAAGCTACACACATTTTCCTATACAGAAGGTTGAGATTGTGGAGAATGTAAATTCTATTACATGGTCATTTTGTTCTTTTGACTAATATCCCCTCTTTCTTGTAGGCCAAAGTTTGCCCTCCTACAAATGAGGGCATAATACAAAATTTCCTTAGATTATCACCAAATCAGTAAGCGATTTGTTTGGGAATTCCTCTCCATGCCCCCCCAAACACAGAGTCAGGACTACTAGTAAACGTTTCTTAAAAGATTTATTAAAGTATCATTTATCACAAATAGAGAAAATATACAGATTAGAAGCATGCAACCATCATCTCCCACATTTAAGTAATTTCTGTGTGCATTTTTTCTTGCATTCACAGCATGCTGTAAAACTTCAAACGTTAGTGCCAGCTTCACTCTTCCTGAAAATGTTTCAAGGCAATAGATAACAAAAACAGTAAGGTAAGATAGTGTGAGAAAAGTGCAGAGTAAAAAATATGTACACACACACACACACACACACACACACAAGCCTCCCTCCCAACCTCTTTCCCCCCCAAAAAATTAAAGAAAGGGGAAAAGAAAAAGAAAAAGAAAAAGAAAAAAAAACAAAACACATTTTGCTGGTAGATCAGATTGTCTTTATGAACTACTTTACAAAAATTACTCTACAAATTAAGAGCCCGACCCAGCAGACATGTATGCCTGCGGCTAACTTTACTCATATGAGTTGTTCAGTTGATGTCACATGAACTACTTCACTCATGTAGTTCTAATGTTTGCAGTACAAGACCCTAAGGCAATAAACATGTTTAAGACCATTAAAGAGAACAAAAACTAAAGCAAACAGGAAAAAAATTACTGCCAGATGTGTTTTGCTTAGTAGAGTTATATCAAATATTTTTCAACAGAAAGGTTTGCTCCTAAAGCCCGGAATATTTAAGCAATTTTGCAAGATTAAAAAGGACAAAATCCAAGAAGTTGGTACAGATGTTAACTAACGTAAGCACAGTTGGTTCAGGCAGGTATGTACGGAGGTGGGGGTTCCTTCTCAGGCATCTTCACTGCCATTTCATAAGTCGGCAGGACATACTAGAAAAAAAAAAAAAAAAAAAAAAACCACAAACAGTGAGGTTAACTGAGATTGCAGAGTCATTTAGGAGAGGCCAGATCAACTTGATTCTCTATCGCTCTAAAATCTGCCTGCAAAACTCACAGCAAATGGAATGCCAGAAGCCGCAAAAGCAGCTTATTCTTCTGCTGAATCTAAATCTCAGCCATTACCTCTATTCCATTTTTATCCTTTTCTAGTAAGCGGCAAAGGAGCTAGTAGGGAAAACAATTTCGCCTTCCATACTCCCAAGAAACAAGGTCAAGAAACTGGAATTTTACTTTTAAAGTTTTGTTGAAAAGACATTTTCTGTCAAAACAAATGGACATAAGATTTTCCAATTCTGTGAGTGTTTGATAATTATGTTTGATTGTGTTTCTGCTAGAAAACAGAGATAAACAGAGTAGGCTAGAGCCACTTTGGGGGAGGGGTTCCTGGGTTGTTTGTGTGTGAAGGATTATCAGAAGCACAAAATAAAGAAAACCAACAAACAGCTTGGTGTTGCTGATCTGCATTCTTGGCTCTGAAATACTAATTGATGTGTCTGAAACTGCTGCATGCTAGACTCTGAAAGTATGTTCACTTTTGTGAACTGATTCACATCACCCTCTATGCCCATATAAATTTCATGCCACTATCTTCTCCAGTTGTCACTAGCAGCATCCAGTCTTGCAAAGCTAATGGAATGCTGCTACCGTGTGTATGGGATAGTGGTTCCTGAACTATAGGAACAGTGTGCCCAGAGCTGTCATAGGTGGCCCACAGAACAAAAGTGTTCTGATAACCAAATAGGAGGGACTGAGGTTTGGGTCTGATACAGTTTCTCTTATTTGTAGTTCCATGAACTATTTAGTCTGGAAAACCACTGGTACTGCAGCTGAGTCATACAGTACCCATTGTAACTAGAGCTATGTTAACTAATTTTTATTTGCTGCTCCCAATAATCCTAAATTATTTTTCTACTAGATCTAATGATCACAACACTTCCACAGGAGCTTCATTGAGATGTTCAGGTACTATAGTGGTGGGGTTCATGCAAGTACAGAGAACACCTTGACATGGAAACAACTGATATGTAACCAGATGAGTGTTTCTCCTCCCAACTCCAGCATCTTCAGATTACAGGGAGGAGCTGCTCAGTTTCCCCTAGTTAGTGCCTATTACTCCATTTGCTTCTAATGGAGACTGGAACTGAGACACAGAACTTCTGGCCAGTACTGAAGAGACAAGGATCTGTGAACAGACAGCTAGCCCACCTCAAACATAGTGGTCTGAAGTCCCATATCTACTAACCCAAAGAATTAGGCCCAAAAAATGGAGTCCAGTTAATGGACAGGGGGTAAAAGCCTGACCACATAGAAACTAATGCTATCCTTGTATGGACATGAATAAGCAGAGGAAGCTCTGTTGTACTATTGACACATTTTCCAAAAAGATCAGGTGCTGCAGGCCTTCTGGAAGTCCTGAAGCAGCTGCCATTCAATAGTGGTCCTTTGTTTTACCCGAGCAGTTGAGGCAGAGTCGCACAAATTCTACAGAATTTTAAATAAAATCGGATCCCTCCAGATTGACATCTTCTGACCTATGATCAGAAAATTAAATGCATGAAGCATTGTCCAGCAGCCTCACAGAAACGTGAAATTAGGGTTCCAAAAGCATCTTTCCTCTGAGGAATGTTCAGATATTACTCTCCAAGCCAGCACTGCAGTATTCACACACAGTTTATTGCCTACCTCAACATCAATATAGTCTTGTCAAATTTAAATACTGCACTCAAAAGGTCTTCCGTGTGTTACTTTAATACCTGTACAAGGTGGTGGATCTAAACAGAATCTGATTTAAATACATTTAATCACCTTTTACTCCATTCCCCCTTATTTGACTCATTTCTTTCATGTACAGTCCATGGGGGCAGAGATAGAAGCCAATGCAACTGTAACTCAAACTGGTTCTCTTGAGGAGTAACATTGTTTAATTTTAGAAGTACATACAGACATTAAGTCAATTTTTAAAATAACTGGCAATTTCTGTTCCTTTGTCTAAGGAAGAGACTTTACCTGTGGAGGAGCTTCAAATGCAGGGTACACGGCTATCTCAGGCAAGTTTCTGTTGCTGATGTATTTATAGCAGTTCCATACACAGTTAATTAGATAGGCCTGAGAGATGAGAGTTACATTTTAATAAATAAATCAATTTGCTTAAAAAAAAAAAAAAAAAAAAAAACACACGCTGACAGAAGCAGGTGCAAATCTATTGAGATCATTGGAATTTTTTACCCTCAGCAGTGAATATGGCCCAAGGTATTTAACCAGTTGGCCTTGTACATTAAATGTCCCCACCCAAATCATGGTCTTAATCAATAAAACTACCAAAAAGTTACTATTTCAGTATACGCCTACATGTACATCTAGAGAACAAACATCTCCAGCACATCAGAGAACAATTTTAATCCCCTTCACCTGGTTGCTAGCACACCAACTCAGAGGAATGACTGCATGGAAGAGCAACACAGTAGTAAAAAGTACTTCACAGATTGGGTCCCTGACTAAGCTCCCTCTAAGCAGTGTGGCAGCTGCCTATTAAGCTCCGTGCAGGCGCTCAGGGCTGCGTCAGTGAGAGATGCCACTCCCCAAGCCCCGGATCTCCTGCAGCCAGTTGACAGGCACCCCTCCCTTGGCCCTGACCCTGTCGCAGCTGGGGGAGAGGCACCTCTCCCCCCCCACAGCCCAAGTGCTGCTGCAGGGAGAGAGCTGGAGGCTAGTCCTCTCCCCACTGTAGCCCTGGGGAGCCCACTGCACACCAAACTCCTCACTCCCCAGCCCCACCCCAGAGCTTGCATTCCCAGCCAGAGCCCTCACCCCCTGAACCCCAACCCTCTGTCCCAGCCCTGAGGCTCCCCCCCCCCCACCACCACCACTCTCCAAATCCCTTGGCCCCACCCATGTTGATGCACATCACAAAATTCATTCTGCACATGGGTGGGAAAAATTAGAGGGAACACTCGTTCCTGACCCCTCTGGGAGAATATCCAAAGCCTGAATATTAACACTTAATAGTTTTGGTGGGTTTATTATTGTTCTCACCCCCACCCCACCCCGAGAAGAGGGGGAGAGGGGGAAAAAAACACCACACACAGCAGCTTCAATAGCCAGTCTTCTCTTACCTCCAGGAAGCCTGATGCCCTTTTAGTACTAGTGTGGGGCTCAATCACCACTTTAATATAAACAAAAGCTTAACTTTATTTTATTCAAACTTGGATTGTAAGCATCTCGGAGCAGGGACTGTCATTTTATTTGGTGTTAGTACAGTGCCTGATAAAGTGATCTATGCTTGGGGCTCCAAAGTGCTACCATAGTAGAAATAGTAACATTTGAAATTAATGAGTTATATTCTAATAGAAAGAACCTACTCCAAGTTTGCATTATGTAGCTATTTGTGCACTGTTCAGGTAGCTGAAGGCAAAATGACAAATAGTTTAGCGAAGTTATGGCCCAATAGCGTACCAACACATACCATGTTGAAACTTACTGAGATTTACATGCATGTACACATGACAAGTGTTTGGGGCCCTGCTGTTGGTATGTACATCTGTTTTGTTCTGTTCAAAAAAGCTTCACTTGCCACTTGCAAGTTATTCTAATATAGCAGAACCTCAGTTACAAAACACCAGAGTTACAAACTGACTGGTCAGCCACCATACCTTTGGAAATATGCAATCAGGCAGGCAGCAGCGAAAAAGAAAATACAGTACAGTACTATGTTAACTGTAAACTACTAAAAAAATATAGGGGAAAGCCTAAAAAAAAGATTTGACAAGGTAAGGAAACTGTTTCTGTTCTTGTTTCAGTTAAATTAAGATGGCTAAAAGCAGTGTTTTTCCTTCTGTATAGTAAAGTTTCAAAGCAGTATTAAGCCATTGTTCAGTTGTAAGCTTTTGAAAGAACCATAACATTTTGTTCAGAGTTATGAACAACCTCCATTCCCAAGGTGTTAGTAACTGAAGTTCTACTGTATAGGATTTCACAGAAGGCATTAACAAAATTAAGAAAAAATATTGCATTTGCTATTTCAACTTTTTTCCCGAAGACATCAAGAGACTAATTTTGTTCATTCTGGTTCCACCCCTTCCCACACCACTCCATGATTTTAAAACGTGGTTGCACCCTTGTTCCAAAGCAAGAAAGTCATAGCTTGTGGACTCTCCACACAGCTGGTGACTGGGTTTGATCAGCTGGTGTGAGCACATGCATGCCCTACTGTTCCTTTACTCTAAGTAGACAGTTTTTATAGATATGTAAGCTCTATGACCTTGCCTTTCCATAAATATGTAAATTTAGAGATCTACATTGTCTGCTCACAAAAAGCAGGCATGAAGAGCACATGACTATGAACTGGCATCTCTAATTTTAGGCGTACCAGCCACAGTAGTGTTCCTTTATAGCATGAAGTCTTAATTCAGTTTCTTTCTTAAACACACTGGGGCATTTAAAATACTTTTTTTTTTTTTTTTTTTTTTACTACCTGCATCTCCCCCACTTACATAATCACACCTTTATATATGGGCACAGGGGTTGGGAGGGAACAGAAAAGGTCCAATTCATCGAATTCAGGAACCTTTTGTTTAACACTACAAAAATAAATTATTTTTTCAGAACGTGATCTACAATATTAACTAGCAATTTTTTCCCATTTGTGTGAAGTTTAAAAACAAAGCTAGTGCACAAAGTGCTTTGTTTAATTATGCCACTTCCTTGTGAGCTTTACTGCAGAAGGATGCAAATTTAAAGGCCATGCTTGAAGGTTTATTTCTACCCCACACTACACAAAAACCTGTTCTTTCTACAGCACTATTTCCAATAAGCACAGCAATTAAAGAAGTCTGGTATCAATTTCACTATGCCAAATATGAAACTGAAGTCACCCTCCAATTTAAAAACCCTCAAATATTGTTCAAGGTGCTGAATCCAAATTATGAATATGTTTGCAACCACGTATTAGTGATACTGCAATACACAAACTTCTGAAACTTAACATTTGTAATTTAAGCAACTAAAATACGAAGTATCTAGTTTACCTTTAAGATGATAAATAAGGCAAAAAACACCAGGACAACGAACAAAATACAGCTTGAGTCAAGTGCAAGGAGGTCATCTTTGTAAGGGAAATCCGGCTAGTTTAAAAAAAAAAGAAAAGAAAAAAATCCACAAATATCACACAGTCAAAATCTACATTCACACTGGTGATTAGCTCAAACTGAGGGGCCCAAATCTCCCCTTTATGGATTATTTACATGGAAGAGCTAGGAAAGGTCTCAAGTTCTCACTCTCTTCTTCCGGGGAGAATATTTGTCCCACCGCAACCCTGAAGTGACAGGCTGCAGGGGAACCACCAGAGAATGGATCAGCTGCAGAGAGGTCTTGTGCTTTCAAATTGCCACCAAATCCTTCCCTCAATCCCATGGCAACACAATTCACCATGGACCACCTTCAAAAGCAGCTGCTGACCCCACAATCCCACTCAGGAAGAGTACATCTTTTGCAGTATGGAAGGAGAACTTATGCTGACTAGGCCAGAATGAGCTTGTGCCAGGCTGGCCTGCAAGTTGAGGGTGGAAAGTGTATCCCCTAATCTCCTACAAATAACAGAAGCCAAATTCTTTGGATCCAGAACTCCAGTCCCCAGGCCAGACCTGTATCTGAGTGGAACTCATTATATTAAGTTAAGTATACACTTGTATAAATCTAAAAACTGACCTGAGTGAATACTGATTTGAGTCTATGCTACCTACCAAATCTAGGTTGTCATTAGCTTAGTGCTTTATTTAATGCCTGAAGGGGACTGATCTTCTCTTGGACTGGAATGTTGTAAACCCTCTAGTGTATTAAAAAAAAAAAAAAAAAAACTTAGTTACAATCCCAATCTCAAAACTGAGACGGTCATCTGTAAAATATTAACCTAATTTACCAGACACTTACTAACTCATCCAGATACTCTTTGATTCTTGGCATGTAAGTAAGAGAACTGATGGCAACCAGGCAACTGAGGACAAAGTTAAAGAGCTGGTAACAGAAGAATGGAATGAGCCAGCCCACTCGGTGCTGAAAATAAATAAATAAATAAATAAATAAAATAATAATAATAATAATAATGGAGTTTGTTAATCTGAAAGTCACATTAGCTAAGTTTATTCATGTCATTCAGTTCTATACTTACAGCAATTGCTCCATACACCATCATTGCACTTATCGTGAACAGGAGGAGCGAGATGGCAAAGAGAACACAAGCGTTTTCTGAATTAAAAATGGGAAACAAAAGTTATATTAATACCACCTTACAGTTTTGGTAGCTTCTAACAGGCTTATAATTTCAGTATTTCCAATTTGAGCACACAAGATCTACCTATCTACTGTGGATAATCAGTTTATCCAACGGTTTTCATTTTGTTTTTGCACCCATAACTACGCATTACAAATAAGCAACAGCAGTCTGTACTATAGTACCTTCCATACAATTCACCCAAACAGTTAATTTGATTCTGTTTTATTAAGCCAATCCACAACAGCAAAATAGTTAATATGAAAATAGTACAACTTCCACCATATCTACAGCTTTTAAAGGTGCTTGATCACACAATTCAATCAGGGGCCATAGAAAGCAAATTGCTCTTTAACAGAGCATAATGCCATAAACTGCAGTACTTTCTACAGAGTAAGTAGCAGAAGAGGCTTAAATTCAAATGAAAGCCATATGGCAGTAGTATTCAGGATATTAATGGGGGTCTGAATAATGAAGATTCTCCTTTTGTGTCATGTAGATTGATGACAAATACAATTGCCATCTGCAAACTACATTTTGTTCATCCTTTTATTGGTCACAAATAATTCCTTATTTTGATCACAGAGATAGAAACTGATTTGACCCATTTTAAGGAGACTGCAACAGAAAGATTAGCCTTATTTTTCTGAAGTGTTGATCATCTATACTTCCCAAAGAAGTTAAGACAAGGGGTGCTTACATGACTTCACATGGAAATTCCAGGTGCTCAGCACCTCAAAGTCAGCTCATAAGGGGTCAGAGAAAAGATCAGATCTCAAGAGTCCTTGACTCCCAGGTTTATACTCCTGATACTACCTCATCCACTACATCATCCTCACCTCATTCCAATTCAAAGAACACATTGCCATCTTTTCAGCAAATTTTTTATTGGGGGCGGGGGGGTGCGAGGAAGAATACAAGTTATGGAACCATCAGGCTGTGTTACTGAGTAACCATGTGGTCTTATATAGTCACCCTTATTTTTACTCTTCCATCGCACAATCCCTTCCATCTATTTTTGAGCCTCCACTTTTTATATCATCTTGAATTCAGATTGTAAACTCTTTGGGACAAGGACTGACTTGCTTAAGACACCTGGTACATTAAAAACCACCACACAACTCTACATACCCAATACTGGATTGTAATTTGCTTAACTGTAATATTATATAAAGTCATAAATACCTACAAAGGTGCAATCATTGAGCCATAAGCCTTGATATTGGCTCAATGATTGCATCTTTAGAATAGATTTCTCTTTGTCTGTGATGTTCAAAAATTTTAAAAAAAATAGTAAACTATTTCTATGAATGTTCTTTTAATAGTTTTCCCTGTGTACCATTCCATTCTTACTAGTTCTTTGACTGTGTCAAGATGACTTTAAAGAAGATGCAGTACAGACTCACTAAGTGTTCTTAGCATTCTAAGCTACTCAAATTTTCTATTTTCAGTACATTTTGTTCTTACATAAGTTATTCAGACTCATGCACAATAGCTATAGCTGGCTTCTGAAAAAGAGCAACGAAGTCCTTGACAATCCAGATCTTTCTGGAATAAGGTAAATCAAAGTTCAGCAAGAGACAGCTAATTTGGTTTCCAATGTAATTTAATCAAATTAAAGTTACTAATAGGTAAAAATAATCAAGACAAGGATAGCAAATGTTTAATTGGAGAGACTACAGGTATCTGCCAACCTACAAAGTGGTAGAGAAAATGGCAGTATCTAACCTACAGATTTGCTTTCAAGTGTCTAATACACCTCTACCTCGATACAACGCTGTCCTTGGGAGCAAAAAAAAAAAAAAAAAAAAAAAAAAAAAAAAAAAAAAACTTACTGCATTATAGGTGAAACCGCGTCATATCAAACTTGCTTTGATCCACCGAAGTGCGCAGCCTTGCCCCCCCCCGGAGCACTGCTTTACCGCGTTATATCAGAATTCGTGTTATATCGGGTCACGTTATATCGGGGTAGAGGTGTATATTTAGAGAGATATGAAGTTGAAACAGTATGGAAGTTTTACTTAAGAGGCTTTCATAACACTGATTTTTTAAAAAGCCACAGCAGAGCGTAACCACTGACTTATGATAAAACATGAGCACGCATTTGGCAGATGAGACTTAAATAAATTACACAGCAGCAATACAAGTTGTACTAGGTTACAGGGGTTCTCAAACTGGGGGTCAGGATGCCTCAGGGGGTCATGAGGTTATTACGTGGGGGCGGGGGTGTCACGAGCGGTCAGCCTCCATCCCAAACCCTGCTTCACCTCCAGCATTTACAGTAGTGTTAAATATAAATTAAACACTCTTTTTTATATGGGGGGGGGGGCCACACAGAGGCCTGCTGTGTGAAAGGGGTCACCAGTACAAAAATTTGAGAACCACTGTACTACGAGACAGGTTTCAGAGTGGTAGTCGTGTTAGTCTGTATCAGCAAAAACAACGAGGAGTCCTTGTGGCACCTTAGAGATTAACACATTTATTTGGGCATAAGCCAACCCCCATCCTTTCACGTATTTATACCTGCTCCTGTATTTCTCACTTCAGGCATCTGATGAAGTGGGTTCTAGCCCACGAAAGCTTATGCCCAAATAAATGTGTTAGTCTCTAAGGTGCCACAAGGACTCCTCATTTTTGTACTAGGAGAAAGCAGAAACTAGTGCAAGTGTGCAAAGTAGTAATCTGGGCACACTGAAGTTAGACACCTACCAGCGATTCTCTCAGAATCATAGTAATTACCAATGACTTCATACTGTATGTCAACATTTGGCACTGAATTAGGGTGGGTCACTTCCACTGTCAGCAAGATGCCCATCAACAAGTTCACCACCTGAGAAAGAGATTGCAGTTACTTAAAAGTTATTTATAGTTACAATATGGCAGATAAAGATTTAACATGTGCTCATTTTTCAGATGAGAACACAGCAAAAACTTTGGCCTAGTCTATACAGGAAAGCTGCACACAGTCAACTGAAGGTGTAATTTTAAGACAGTTTAAACTGGTACAAAAAGCTGGGTTAGACACTCTTGTCTTGGTTTAAGAGTCACCCCTTAACTTCAGCCAGTGCAACTTTGTTTAGAAGAGGCCTTTGACTCCCTACACCCTCCCACTTCAAATGAAATAAGGGGGGGGGGGGAATCAAACTTGGAAACAATGCAAGGAAGAAGAAATCCATCTCATGAGCTGATCGGAAAGAGTAGAGTAAAATCAGGAAAGGAAAGAAGATATAAACATGACACCGTAAGATACCTTTTTAAAAGGTGTTTCTACTTAATGCACCTAACGGACAATGTTACAATTAGATATAGCACAAGAGTAGTTTACAACCATCCTACTATTCATTTAAATTGCAGGTGGTATAGCAGCACAAGTAATTTTCCACCCTAGCTAGTAGCCTTAGTGAAGGGAAGCTTTGGGGAGGGGAAATTAGATACTATTGGCCCAACCCACTTCCCATGTGACTCAATAGAAAGAGTCATTTCAATGGGAACCAGATCAGAACCTATATAAAGGAGGTCAAGAGGGGATAAATAGCAAAAAAAAAAATCTAAAAAAAAAAAATAATAATAATGAAGTCTTGCCCCACAAGATTCAGTAGGATTTGTTTAGATATACTTCAGAGTTAAACCCTTATGGTTGTATGCCCGAATGCTTGATAACATTTGCTTTCTTTATATTATTGCTGCAACCTGCTGAGTATCTCATTTAAAGTCATTATTGTGGCTTAGAATTACTAGGTCTCAGTGTTTCAAAAAAATACTGTTTAACTACAAGGGGGGGGGGGAAAAGAAAACTTGCCATGTTAACTGATTAGCCTAGAGTAAGATATTTTGCAAGAGCACCCAACAGCATTAGATGTTAGTAATTAGTTATTATAGTTTCTGATATTTATCTCTAATGTAAACTAGAAAAAGTTAGTCTGAAATATAGTTCTTGGATGACAAAAATTTACAACAGTATCTTCACCCTGCAGACATTTCCCATTTCTTATTCAGAAAGACCTGCCTCCACTGGAATGTATTGTTAGAAGGGAGGTCCAGGAAAGTGTGGGTTTGCAGTTTCTATACACTAAATACTTAAACCAGATTTTCCCTTGTTTACTGGTCAAGCTCCAGGAGTCTCTGACGCAATGGCAGCAGATTAATGCACAATTACTGAAGTCTTTTGTAACCAGAACAGCTCATTATGAAACTGAAGGTGCTTGTTAAATGTTAAGACACCCCAGTTCATACCAGTTAGTCTTCTGTTTCCCACATTTTGAAAGTTAAAAATGCATTTGCTTAAGTTTTCTTGGGGGGGGGGGGAGGAGGGAGTCAATTGAAACCTTGATTTCACATACACAGCAAGCTACCACAAACAGACCATTTACTACAAGTGCCAAATATTTTTATTCAAGTATATTCTCAGATTCACCTTTTTCTGATTCTACTGGTTGTTCTTTTATTGGGGGGGGGGGGGGAGAGATGAACTTGGTGCTTATCAATCACAATTGTGGCACAAGGCTTGATACAAGCATGTTCCCCCCCAGAAAGCACCTTACCAAGACACCTCAGTCTTAGCATTCAGTACACATGCTGGATAGTTTGTCCATTTGCCTCTTATGAGTCTGCTATTTTACATCTTTCTGTACCTTTGCTCATCTGTGTTCTCACTGCTCTGACTCATGTTTCCCACATTTTCTACTCTCCCATCATAAGCATCTCTGCACTAATTTATCTCCTCATTGCTGCCAATCTCACTCAATCTAACCCCTTCATATGGAGAGGATGGGACATTGCACTCTAGGATTTTCTGAAAATATACTGTGTGAATATAATGTAACTGGAATATGCTTCATGCAAAAGGTCTCTTGTAAGGTATCATTACAAAGCTTATAATCTGAGTGTGGTCATCCTATTTGTATGATTATATCATTCTTGTATCTGAAACTAGAAATAGGAAATATAACTGAGGGCCTATTATAATTATGCAAAGTGTCGGCCATTAATGGTGGTTTGGAATCTTGATGGCTCCCATTAACTAGGAGAATGGTCTGTAGATGGCTCTGTTTTACTTGCAAGTCTTCCTGTATAACTGTGTGCTGGCAGGAGGGTAATGAAGTCTTGCAGTGACATGTGATCATGTCACCTGAACTGGAATCCATCTTTAACCTGTTGCTTTTCCATTGAGAAGGGGGGGGTGGGAACCCAGAGGGACAAAGGATTCCCGCCTTATGCAAGATATATACAAGTGGGTGGAAAAGAACAAAAGTGGGAGCCATCATGAGAAATCCCCTAGTTACCACCTGAGCTGGAACAAGGGCTGTATCCGGGAAAGGATTGTGCCCAGACTAGGAAGGTGTCCAGTCTGAAAAACTTATTGAAACATCTGAGGGTGAGATTTTATCTGTATTCAGTTTTATTACTGTATTAGACTTAGATTTGCATGTTTTATTTTATTTTGCTTGGTAATTCACTTTGTTCTGTCTGCTACTACTTGGAACCACTTAAATCCTATTTTCTGTACTTAATAAAAATCACTTTTTACTTAATTAACCCAGAGTATGCATTAATACGTGAGGGGGCAAACAGCTGTGCATCTCTATCAGTGTTAGAGAGGGCGAACAATTTATGAGTTTACCCTGTATAAGCTTTATACAGGGTATGACGGATTTATTTGGGGTTTAGACCCCATTGGGAGTTGGGAATCTGAGCGTTAAAGACAGGAACATGTCTGTAAGTTGCTTTCAGTTAAGTCTGCAGCTTTGGGGCATGTGGTTCAGACCCTGAGTCTGTGTTGGAGCAGACTGGCGTGTCTGGCTCAACAAGACAGGGAATGGAGTCCCAGGCTGGCAGGGGCAGACGTAGTCTTGGCACATTAATTGGCAGTTCCCCAGGGGGGTTCGGTGATCCAACCCGTCACAGAGGAGATTATAAGATTTATAATCAGGGTGTCTGCACTCAGAATATCTATATACTGGAAACTAGCTTTTTGGCTTTGAGAACTCCTTAACCCCACTTTCACAAAACACAAAAAGGTTCATGTAACTCTAGCCAAGTACATGATACATCTGCATGTAATCATTGCCAATGTTTAAGATTCAATTAAAAAAAAAAAAAAAAAAAAAAAACACACCACTTAGGTCAGCAACACAAAAAAGCTTCACTATAATGCATTAAAGCTCAGCTTCCATGATCTGCTATTTTAAGCCAAAGATTTATCAACACTTCAAGTTGTAACACCTAAAGTAAATCTTCAGTAGATTTGCACTCATGCAAGATGCTCATTTCTAGTGCATTAGAATTCAAAAGCTATGACAAAAGCAGGGTCAAAATATGTTTGTAGAGTCATGATTCCAGTGTCTGAACAACACTCAACTGGGACAAGCGGTCAGATAAGTCCTAACATTTCAGTGAAAATTGCCTTTGGTTTCATTAAGTGCATTGTAAGTATTGTAGCTATATTTTATTTTGTCCCCCCAAAATGATGCAAGAAGGGGGAGAAAGATGGGGAGTATGAAGTCTTAGGGATTTTATTTCTGATCAAGACTGACATTTGTAATTTGGACTCTGACTGATAAAAAGTCATAACCCACCCATCTCACAAAAATAATATATAAAAAAGTCTGTCTGGCCTGGTGATTCTATTTGTACTGCCAGTTGAGACACCCAGATTAGATTTCGAGCCCCATTTTCTTGTTACCTAAAATGTCAGACTGGGGGTGAACTACATTTACTAGGATAAGGGAATGACACACAGTGCTCAACAGAAGCTTTTCAATTAAGAAACACTAATGAATCCAAATGAAGAGTCCAGTCTTACCCTCCTCATCTGAAAGGATGGTAGCTTCTGTTAAGATGAAATTGTAATAGCTATGAGAATAGCAGGGTCAAAATTGTTTTCAGAGTCACTATGTTCTGGACTACAAACATGTTTAGCCATGGAGTCTACACACTTTGGTTATTAAACTGAACATTTTTAGGTCTAGGTGGGAAGGGAGCCAGAAGACCACTGCAGGCAGCATGTGTATGGAATCTATAGAACTGAAGAACCACCTCGTCAATTCTATTCTTGCCCCCCCCCCTCACTCCAGTTTGTGGGTGCTGAGGGAAACACTTTGGCATGCACAGCAGCCTCCCTACCCTATTCTTGCTAAGGAGTAAAAGAGAGGCTCACTTTTGTGTTCAGAGCTATGTTATATTAAGATTTAATCAAATTAATTTCATGATACCTAATACTTTAACAAAGACATTTTGTTTTTAAAAAGTGGTATTCCACTCTACATGTATTCAGGATAACAACCAGTCTCAAAATAAAATATAGTCTGCACATATACATAGCTCAAGAAAAAGATTAAATTACCTATATTTCTTTTTACTCTGAATCCAGTGGATGACAGAAGCTATTAAAAGTGCAGCAGCTCCCACAAACTGATATCTGAGGTATCAGTTTCTCCTTATACTTAAAAGAGGAAGGACGATGTGGTACCTTGACAAATGCTGACTTATTAATGGATACTACGGTCTCACTCTTGGGCCAGTGTTTCCAGTGCCTAAGGAGACAAGTACTTCACTTCCATGGCGCAAAAGTCCTAAATTTTAGGTTCTGCCAAGCATCAGATTTACCCCATGATAACATAAGTAATTAAGTTGAAAAGCGAGGGGGGGGGGGAAGAGAGGGAGAGAAAAAAATAGCTGCACAGCCGCACACCCCTCTGCTTCCTCTTACTTAAAAAAAAACAAAACAAAAAAACTATTTCTTCCTCTTAAAAAAAAGACAATTATTTCCCTACATCTCAGACAAAAAACATCATGTTTTAAATAATTTAAAGAAATATATATATATTTTTGTAAAGATTTGCTCATTACTGAATGCAATTAAACGTCTCCACTTCTGAAGGTTCAACTAAACAATTGGATGTTGGACTTCACTAGAGGGTGACTGAATCACCACAGCTTGTTGCCAGAAGGAGATTGCATTGTTTCAGTGGGAGTTGCCATTATTTTTAGTCTGTTTATTGAACTCTGACTTGATCCCGCCAACACAATACATATGTTTCCTGTCTCTGGAAGCTGCATTCACAGTGAGAAAGCCTGTGGGAAGAAGGAGCTTTAAAGCTACATCTTATGATCATTTGGGGGAAGGGAAGGAAAGCCTCCAAGCTGTCAAATGGTTAACTATTTATAAAGGAACTATAATGATCCTGAAACTTAAATTATCACAAATCTCCCAAGAAAGTCCCTGGACATTGTTAAATATCTAGGTGGTGAGTAGGAGAATTCAGGCCCAGATCTTCCAAAGGGATTTAGGCTTCTAATTTACACAGATTTCAATGGAAGTTGGGAACCTAAATAGCTCTGAGGATCTGGGCCCCAGTTCCTAGTGAAGAAAATAATAAATTTTAGAACTAGACTTCCAAGAGCAAATGTTTTGAGTATTTGTTTAACAGTCACTTATTCTGCTTTTAGGCATCACCTTTGTTTGACATAGATCCATACTGGCTAGTTCCCAGACTACCTAAAACAGTGGTCACCAACCAGTTGATCACGATCGACTGGCTGATTGTGGAGACTCTCCCAGTCGATCATGGTCTCCGGCTGCTAAAAGTCCGGTGGTGCAGTGGGGCTGCCGCAAAGGTAGCGTGTTGGGGTGCAGGAGGGGACTTGGGGTACTGGCTCTGGGTCAGGGTTCAGGCTCCCACCAGTCGGCAGCACAGCAGGACTAAGGCAGGCTGCCTGCCTGCCCTGGCCCCCATGCTGCTCCCAGAAGCGGCCAGCACACCCCTGTGGCCCTGGGGGAGGAGGGGCAGGGGTCTCCACACACTGCTCCTGCCTGCAAGCTCCCATTGGCCAGGAACAGGGAACTGTGGCCAAGGGGCTCTGCAGAGGCGGTGCCTGCAGAGAGGAGCAGTGCACAGAGCCACGTTGTCCCCCACCCCCCGCCAGGGGCCGCAGGGGCACGTTGGCCCCTTCCAGGAGCAGCGTGGGGCTGGGACAGGCAGGCAGGCAGCCTTAGCCCTGCTGCCGACCGGTGGGAGCCCCCCCCACTCCTGAACCCCCTCCCAGAGCCAGTAACCCAAACTCCCTCCCAGAGCCTGCACCCCACACCCCCTGGCTCAGCTTGGAGCCCCCCCCCAGCAAACCCCTCAACCCCAGCCCAGAGCCCACACCCCTCCCGAACCCCAACCCCCTGCCCCAGCCCAGTGAAAGTGAGTGAGAGCAAGCAATGGAGGGGCGGGGGAGATGGAGTGAGTGGGGCAGGGCCTCAGGGAAGGGTAGATCCTGGGTTGCCCTTAAACTCAAAAAGTGAGTGTGTGTGTAATCTAGACAGATTACCAGTATAGAGAGTTTCCTCATTACAGCCGTTGAGGAAGTATAAAATCTGAAACAAAGTTTAACACTGAAAGAACAAAGAAGGTTAGAAATTAGCTTATATTTCAACTCAACTATTTAGTTCAATCTGACAGCATCACCTATAATGAAGATTGCCTGACACTTTTCATTACAAGACCCTCAATTGCCTTTAAATTTGCCAAACCAATGGCTTGGATTTACGGTTTTCCATGCCAGGTATCTGCCTTCAGCTGAAATTTTGGGGAAGTTTCAGATAAAATGGTTCAGCAATTTCTGAGAACAAAATAAGGAAAACCTAATGTTTTGCCTAATGTTAAAAATAATTTTTACCGTCATTTCACTGAGAACTGTTAGCACCTCCAGTCTTCGAAGCAGGGATGTTGCATTATTGGCATGGATGTGCTTTTTGCAAGCCTCAAGGAAATTTGAGGTGTGATGGGAGTAGAGGGAGAAGAGGCAAGACCGGGGGTGGGGGAGGGGTGCAGACAGATGCAGAGAGGGACATCCTAAGGGAATTGAGACAGAAGGCATTATAACCACTAGAGCAGAGGATCTCACACTGGGGGGCACAGAAAGTATTCAGGGGGAGTGGGTGTGAGAAGCTTTAGGGGAAACAACAACAACAAAAAAACACTTACTGGGCACATTCAGAGCTGGGCGGCCAGAGAGAGACACGGCTGCTGACCGGGCGCCCAGAGCATAAACTACAACAGACACAAAGAAGGGGGACGTAATCAAATAAGTTTGAGAACCACTGCAC
Organism: Emys orbicularis; assembly: GCF_028017835.1. Classification (NCBI taxonomy): domain Eukaryota; kingdom Metazoa; phylum Chordata; order Testudines; family Emydidae; genus Emys; species Emys orbicularis. The sequence goes on along the minus strand of NC_088685.1, from coordinate 24,550,462 downwards.
TACAATACACTTCTCTCCACAACCTGGAATGGAACCAAGCAGTCTTGGTCTCTACATTCCTTTGCTGTCAGCAAACCGCTATTAAGCCCACCAGCAAAATGTTGATTGTCCCCACACTAGTGGCTGGTCCACACTGAGGATGACAATCTACTATTGCAGTCAGTTATTCCATTAGCTAAGGTGCCAGAGGTGATGTGGACCGAAAGGTCCAGACTCTGATGACCCAAGTTGTGGAACCAAACTGACAGCTCCCCCCCCAAATGATAAAGAACCCCTGAAAAAATAACCCAGAAATTCTAAGAAATTAGGAAATCTAACAGGTATACCAAGAAGCAATTTTGACAGCAACTGCCATTTTAGCCATTCTGTCTGTATATGGTGTTCTCCCACCCGTATTTTCAGTTCCTCATTCTCTCTGCACACTCAACATTTTTGGTAGTACTCCAAACTTCTCTTTATAGTTCCCCCCCCCCATACTCTCTCACCTCCACCCACCAGCTGCTCTTCCCACCTGACCTGCAATGAGACCAGTGCATCCCAGCCTCAATGATACAGAGGACTGAGCAACAGTTCTGGGCTACTCTGCTTTCCATTTCCTCCCCCAGCCCAGAAGCTGGGGGAATGACTCAGGCTGCACCTCCCAGGAGACTCAGAGGCCTTGGCTACACTGGCGCTGTACAGCGCTGCAACTTGCTGCGCTCAAGGGTGTGAAACCCCCCCCCCCCCGAGCGCAGCGAGTACAGCTCTGTAAAGCGCCAGTGTAATCAGAGCCTGCAGCGCTGCACGCTTGCTTGCAGCGCTACAAGCTATTCCCCTTGGAGAGGTAGAGTACATACAGCGCTGCGAGAGCTGTCTCGCAGCGCGACTACACTTGCACTTCACAGCGCTGCCGCAGCAGCGCTGGGAAGTCCCGAGTGTAGCCAAGGCCGTAGTTACTTCATAACCCTACTTAGCTCACTTCACACTAGTTTTTCAAGCCCTAGCCTTAACTGTTAGTAGTGTTTTTAGACCTCTGTCTTATTCAAGACACTACCTCACCTTCCCCACCCCACCCACATCCAGAGCAGAGGTCCTACCTGTCTGACCAAAAGCACCCGAGACTGTTTGGAAGGGCAAACAAATGGCAGATTGAATATATTGGCATCTATTCCTACTCCTCCTCCCCTCCTAGATTTCATCAGTGTTCCCCAGAGATCTGTCTGTGGCCTTTTCTGTCTCATTTTCTTTTGAAATCTGCACCTATTTTCAGAGCTTTATCAGTGTTACCCTAATATTAAGGAGCACCAGTCATGGACCATTACCCCACTGTGTTAAGCTTTGTTGAAACAAATGGGAGGAGGGAGGGGGAAAAAAAGGGGGGAGGGAAAAAAAAAAAAAAAGACACTTACAATCTACATAAAAGAAACAGAATAGATAGAGACAGGAGTAGAAGAAAGCAATGAGGCAATATTGATCAGTATGAGAGTCAGTGATATCAATACACCAACAGCCAAGCCATTGTCAAGTTTTTGTAAGCATCACGGCAAAGGAGAATAATGCATTAGTTTTGCATTTTTTATTGGAAACCTCTAAGCATGAGGCGCAATATGGGAGTAACCACAAAGGTGCTTTCTGGAAAATTTAATAAGTGGGCGACGGGTGATGATATCATTAGCTGGGTGGAGCAGGGGAAATTTACATTTTGATAGCAAAAGATGACAAAATGCATTTAACTTGTCCAGTATTATGATCTTTTAGCCACTCTTAAAAAATATCTATATCTATCTTACTGCTAGCTCCACATCACCTCCTGAATAAATTTAACCTCTCGCACAACTTTCATAACTCTTCACAATTTAGCTGTCTCTTACGTGTTTGCTCTTTTCCTTTTGTTTTCTTCCCTGGTCTCCAGTGCTTGCTTCACTCACCATAGTTTGCTCATGGAGTGCCCCTACATGTCCTTTTCCTTTCACCCACTTATGTGTATTCTTTCATGCTGGCTTTTTTGGAACTCCCATTCTGACCCTGTCCACCAAGCATCCACTCCCTCCTCCAGGGCCCTTCTCAAGCCCTAATTCTTCAAGGTGGTTTATATGCTACACATTCGTTTAAAAAATCTTATTGTGCTTTCAGAGTTACATCCTCCTCATTCAAGCAACCACACGATCTTATTGTTGCTACCCTCTACCTACTCAGCAAGACATGACCCCACCTGGGGGGTGGGAGGGGCTGTTAACATTCAGTATGACAACATTTCAAGCGTTGTTCAGGACACAGAGAACGGTCCCTGCCCTGGGAAACCTACACTCTAAGAGCTCATCTACACTGGCAAATTGTATCACGAAAAAATGCCACACTACAATGGGACTTCTGTCGTGAAAAACACGTAGTTTTGGAGACAAAAAGCTTCCACCCCTAAACGATACTTTTGTCTTTTCCCCTTCCTTTATTGTCGACAAAGAGCCAGTGTAGATACTGCCAATTGTTTTGTCGACAGAACTGTCTTATGCCAGTATCCCACAATGCTGATTGCTCTGCTCAGTGTTTTGATCTCTGCTTCCCTGCAGGCATGCACCCCTCCCTTTTCAAAGCTCCAGGAAGTATCTGTGTGCTGCTCCCTTTGGGGAACAAAGAGCAAATCATTGGAATGCTCCTGTTCTGCTCTAGGAAACAGCAACAGGCAGACTGCTGTGCTGCTTTGCCATTCCTCAACATGGAGAGCTAACAGAGCTACTCATGATACTGCTCTTGGCAGCTGAGGGGGCTGTGGGAAAACTTGGAGAGAATCCCAAGATTCAGCTCTTCCTCCCCACAACACTGCACTATGGGATACAGACCGACGGTGCATTGCTCACCCCGCTGATGATGGTGTCCCCAATGGGGACATGATCAGTCGACAGAGGGAGCAAGTGTGAACACCCTTTGGCGATTTTTGTTTTGTCAACTAGTCAACAAAACTTGGTAGTGTAGATAAGCCCTAAAAAGCAGGTCAGAGAGCAGCAGAAGCGGCTCTGAGAGGCCCAGGTGAGAGAACAAGTTCGGTGCTACTTGTTTCTCCTCCATTGAGGAGAAGCGGTGTGGGGGCGGAGGGTCCCCCGCAGGCTGTGGAGAGCGACAACCTGGGGCCCTGCACCAGCAGCGAGTCCCCAGGGGGGAGCTGAACGCGAACAGGGCGCTGCTGGCACGCAGCGACTCCGGTCCCGCTGTGCACACAGCGCCGCCCAGCCCAGAGCCTGGGGAGACGCGCAGGAAGGGCTGGGCGGCGATTGGCCAGTGCAGGGGCGAGGACACAGGCCCCTTCCAAGGCCGGGGGGGAGGCATTGCGGAAGAAGGCAGGAGGGGAGGGAGCGGCCCTCTCTCCCCGGAAGATTTCACGCAGCTTCACAGAACGACTAACCGTAGCACACAGGCACCGCACATGCGCCACAACATGGGCAACCCACGTCTCTGCCCCCAAACACGCATGCGCTGTATTGCCTATGCCTCGGGTAGCCTGCCGGCCCAGCAACGGACGAATTCCATACGCATGCGTAGTGCGAGAGGGCGCCCCCTTTCCACCACACAAGCGCAGTAAGGCGGAGGGAGCCCCCTTCTTTCCCCGCGGGGTGCGAAGCCTCTTACCATGTACCACGTCCCCAGGATGATGGTCCCGGTACGGACATGGCAGCAGCCGCAGCAGCGAGTGCTGTAAAAACGATCCCGGGCCCGGCTCCCCTTGAACGTCATAGCGGCGACAATAGAGTCTTTTCCTCACACGGGCCGCTCGCTCGATGTCTCAATCGACAGGCCCCTTCCCCCTCTCCAGCTGAGGAGAGGAGCGTAGCCCCGCTGCCGTATCACCGCCGCTCTGGCCAATCAACGGCGAACAACTGGGGCGACGGCGCGAGGCCGAACAGGGCGGGGGCGTTACCATGGCAACAGGCGATTGGCAGCCGACTCCGCCAATCGTCGCACAGCATCTCTATAATGTGGATCAGCTGCCTCCGGAAAAGTTGATCCGCGCTCCTGAGAGCTGCCGGGAGAGGAGCTCTGGCGGAGGGAGTGGGCGGGCCTTGCCTAGCAGGGGGCGGGGCCCAACCGGGCAGGAAGGGGAGACCGGCATACGCTGAACTCACCTAGGCAAGGGGAGGGGCTCATATGGATAGGAGGGGGTGCTGGCAGGGGGAGGGGCTCATCCGGCCAGGGGGCGGGGCTCTGCGCCAGGGGAAGGGGCTCTGTGGCCGGGGGAGGGGCTCAGCTGAGCAGGGGGCGGGGCGAGTGCAGCTGGGATGCAGTGGCTGGTGCAGGGCGTCTGGAGCCGCCTGTGCATAGAACGGGGGCGTGGGGGAGTGACTTTAACGCCAGCACCTGGATCCAGCAAAGGGGGTGCATGTACACAGCTGTGCCCGCTTCTGTGCACACAGGCATCCACTCCGTGAGAGGAATACCAGCTTGAGCCTCGGCAGCACCAATTCCCGTCTCCCAAAGAGGCCGAAGGTGGTTCCTTCAAAAACCAAGATCCTTATTTTATTAAATAAACAACTGCTAATTTAAATGTTTATCAGAGTCAATCACATTAATTTGATGAAATGTCTAAATAATTAACCTTACAGAAAGATAGTGGAAAAAGCGGGGTTTTGAGGGTGGACTGGACTTTCCTTAAAATGGACACAAACTATTAGAGTAAAAGCAAAATAATAATACTGTATATCACAGAAAGGAAACCCTTTAAATAAATTACCCACAGGGAAAATGTTTCTGAAGTGACTTGCAAGATAAAATCCTAGCTCCATTGAAGTCAATAGCAAAATTCCCACTGAATTTAATGTGACCAGGATTTTACCTATAGTTTATTAGGAAACTAACCTTTTCACTGAGATAGACTCTTTTGGAAAGAGAGGGGGGGGGGGAAATTACGTTGTTCTGAGTTCAAGTATCTCTTGCTTCAAATTCCCTCATAAAAATCAATTACTCACATCAAATAAAGAGACTGATTCTGGAAAACTTGCCTTTTTTAAAAAGTTTGTCCAAATAAAATGAATCACTTTGAACTTTGTGGGTTTTTTTATTATTATTCTTTGTTTACTGATCTAACACTGTCACCACTTTTGAGCCCTTTAATGTGATACTCCAATCCCATATACTTTATGTAGTTAGATTATAGTACTGTCCCTTTTACTGGTGATAAGCAATTTAACTCATCTCCAAACTCCTTATAACAGCTGGATCTGACGGTGAGGGTTAGTAGGCAGGTGAAATATGGGAGTTATAGGTATAGGGAACATGTGACAGAGTGTCATGTAAAGCTTTTATTAGCATGAGGTTGGATGCGTTTTATTCATATCTTCAGAATTTTTGGATGTGACACATCACAGAAAAATTCTCTTGCAATTGTCTTATAATTTCTAAAAATGTTATTCGGACTATTTTTCATAATGCCTTGCCTATAAAGCTTTAGTTACCATGTGTCAAACTATATAAGGCTGAGGAGGAACCATAAAATCCTCTAAAAATTATGTACATAAAATGTCTGAAATATAAACTCTGATATCTCATCTCCTGCATGGCTAGAAGTGAGCACTGACTCCCCTTGGAAACTGGGAATTGCTCCTTCTTAATAGTAAGATTACTTTTTCTAGGCCCGTGGGGCCATGAGATAACAGACTTTACAGTCATGACATTTTTATTTATAGAAAACAGGCACTGGTGCAAGGCTGACTCTAGTCTGTCCTGGGTGTCAGACCATGGTAATATAGCTGGCTGTGAGGGTCAGAATTCTGCATTTAGGAGTAGTAGGAAAAATCATTTCTGTGACAATTTGATTTTTTTTAATTTTGATTTTCTCTGGCTTGTGGTTTGGAATATTGAAAATAATCATGGTGGAGATGGATTAGTGGCAGAGGGCAGGTGATGCAGTCAAAAGAGCATGATAAATACACATAGCTCTGTAATTATTACACTAGTATCACATCCATAAATGTGGTTACTATGAGAAAAAATAAATTACATTAATTATATATCAAAGTATGATAGAAAAATTGTTTACCAAGTCTTTGGGAATCTTTGGATGAACAGAACTAGACAAAAGACTCAATTTCATTACTGCCCTAAGCATGGTAGCTTTTTGCCTGATCAGTCACGGTGAAGATCAGTTCTGGGCATGAGGAATCTTACATATCTGCACTCCCTTGCAGATACGAATAGCTATTAGGTAAAATGTCTGTGCTTTTAGATATTGAAAACTTCAATTTGCCTTGAAAAGGTCCCAGGGGCTGATCCACGAAAGAATTACAGGATGTATTCTTGACCCTTCCAGACCATAGTTAACAAAAACCCTCTCCTTGCATTATTATGGAGTAGGCTGTTGTTGATCAGAAGATATAGTAAATAAAGTAGCTTTAGTTGAGCAATAAAAACACTGTCCAACATTCAGCTCATACTTGCTTGTCAGCTGTAATACTTGTTTATAATTTGGGTGGATACTTGTGATTATATAAACAGATAAGTACAAAGCACTGGGCCAAATTCATCTATGGTGTTGCTCCATTAGCTTCAATCAACTTGGCCCACTGAGCCCAATTAAGAGTGCAGGATGTAAGTCAAAGCTTCAAATCCTGCATATACATAATCTCTCTATATCAATACAGATAAGCTATGTAGGTCAGTTTCCCAATCAATTTCATAGTGAGGACCACATGTTAATAGCGGGATCGCCTCATGGATTCATCTCCCACCCTATTCATAATTACATGGCTCCTTTCCTTTCTGCTCCCAGAAGACTTCCTATGAGGAAGAATAACAATTCAGTAATCTTATTAGAGAGCTGGGAGTCATATATCAGAAAGATTGGTTTTGAGATGAAATTTGAAATCTTAAAGAATCAGTTAAACAGAGAGAGACTGATCTAGGTAGTGGATGCAGCATATCAGAAGCTACCATGCACTGTGAAATGACAAGTTTGATAGACAACAAAAATATCTAGAGTTATCATAAAAACAACAGTTTTGGAAGGAATGTTAAACCACATGCTTCAGGGCTTAAGCCAGTCTATTACTGATCAGGAGCAGACCTCCTGGGGTGGGAGGGGAAGCGAATTGTCCAATATCTGCCTGCTGCATGGGTTCTTATTACGCCTTCCTCAGAAGCATTGGTGCTGAGAAAGAAATGTGGCATTTTAAAAGCATATAAGGAATGAGCTAGAAAATGGCATGAGGTTCCAGAGATGAAAGAGGCAATTTCACAAAGGTGATGGCCACCTGCACACACTATTGATTTCAGTGAGTTATGGATGTTCAGCCCTCAAAGACTGAGAAAGTAAAAGAATACACATAGAACTTTATGGGAGCTACACAGTGAAAAATCAGGCCATTTATTTAGTAGCTTAACCTCAGGCATACTCCGCACACAGTTTTGAAAATCTTGGTCAGGTTGTGCAGCTCCACACATGGTAGCAATAATGGAAGATGTAATTAAGACAGGGCTCAGGCAGTTTTACCACTATGTACCTGACCCTTTACCTAGACTAGCCCTTCCACCGCTCATACCAGTAACACTGACACCTTTGGTGGTGAATTACAGCCAAAGTATGCTAGTGCACAAGCAGCCTTGGAATTGTGCATGCATGTAGGAGGGCATGCTCGATTAATATTGTAGTCTTGGGGATATATTCTCCTTCCTATGGCATTTTGTATAACTATTCATTTCCACATTAATACGACATAAGGTTAGATGATACAATGGTATGAACATCTGAGCCCTGTCTACATTACAGTGACCACTTACTACCACTGGGGAAGCTGCACTAGTGGGGAAATATGGTTACAAGGTTTGCTAATGTGGCCACGGTCCAGCTGACTTCAGTGGGAGTTGTATTAATAAACACGACAGAACTGGGCCATATATAATCTGTTTCTTGTTGCTGTTAGACTCTCAGCTGTACACGTGAATGTCATTTGCCCACTGCATGTGTTCTTTTATTCTAACAAAATAAAAACTTCAATAAAAAGTTTTCCTTAAAAAAACACTGTTGAGAGATTTTCCCATTCTTGAAAAACTGTTTCACAATATCCCTGTGGAAGCCTGAAAATGAAATGTTTCCTTGCCGAAAAGCTTTTTCCTCCAGCTCTCTTTCTCTCTAACACACGCTTGTTACTGGAGGGTTGCTCAGAAGTTACTCGGCTGTTGCCAGTGATTTTAATATTTTTTATTAGAAAAAAAATAAAACATTTCATTTTGGAAATAAAACAACATTACATGAACATTGCAAAGTTTGCAGACAGATATATAGGAAAAGGTAGGCGAAATTCTGAGTCTACCAACCTTAACTTCTCTTACATCTTTCATTAAGATATTTTCTCTTTTTATTCAGCAATGGAAATTATCTTCTGCTGCTAAATAAAGATTTCAGGTAAAATCCTGGCCACAGTGGAATTAATGGGAGCTTTGCCGTTGATTTCAATGGGGCTAGAATTTCACCTGTTATTTACATACACCTCTACCTCGATATAACGCTGTCCTCGGGAGCCAAAAAATCTTACCGCGTTATAGGTGAAACCGCGTTATATCGAACTTGCTTTGATCCACTGGAGTGCGCTGCTTTACTGTGATATATCCGAATTCGTGTTATATCGGGTCGAGTTATATCGGGGTAGAGGTGTATTTAATTAATCCATCCTCTAAATCCTAATCCTTACTAGATTTGTTTTCCCAATAAGGTCAAGTATTTTCTTGTTAGTTTTATGCATATGGTATTAACAAGCTGCTTTTCAGGGAAGACATTGTTTGCTTTATTAGCCTCATTCATAAATTGCCTATATTTTCTCTTAACTGATATGTAAGCATTAAGATATGCAAATTCTAAAGTGTATTATTGAATGGCCTCACTTAAAAATATCCTCTGTGACGGGAAAAAAGCCCACAATTATGTGTCTGACTCTGAACTAACTTTGTTTTGTTCACCTTCAGGGCATATTGCAAGGCTCGTTTATTATCTCTGGTTCTGTGTGAGGAAGGGGCTAGATGGGACACTTGTCTGGGGAGGGGGATGTTTTATGGTAGTAGGTTAGCTGCTGGTATTACTTTGATTAACTGTATCTTTAATTTGTGTCAAAGGTGCTTAGACCATAGGATAATTGCTTTTACATATATCGATAAATACAGTATTTCTGTGCAGTAGCTTCTTTAAGGGATACTAATGCTTTAAATCCTACAGCATGGGTGAAAGCCAACATGTAAGCACTCAGGGTTTTAGATAAGATTACACTTACACAAATACATTGGCAACAGGGACTGTGTGGTTCAAGTTACTGAGGTATGGAGCTTTTTACCTCTAGCTCAGTGGTTCCAGTGTGAGTGTAGCTGGTAATGACTCGAAGCTGTTAACAGCTGATGGTGGCCTATGTGAAATGACTTTTGTGATGTCAGACCAACTGGGAACAAACGTCCATTTTACACCCAATAGTAACTGGAACCCTTTTTAGCAGTTTCATCAGAGGCACAGAGTTGAATAGGCACAGAGACTGAATAACTATCATCTCACCCATTGAGGTGGCCTTGCCAAGATGGATCAGGGTTGAGGCATATTTTCTGGGCAGTACAGGGAAGCATTTATAGTTACTGCTGTGCTCTAGATGTTCTGTGGATAAAGAGCCACCAGTGGTGTCAATCTCACACCTTTCACAGACTCTTGGCATTTAAGGTAGAACAATTTGATTTTCATTACTGGATATTTTCTGTTTTAAATAGCCCTTTGAAGATGAGAAGTATATGCCCTTTACTATAAAAAACAGATTTTTTTTAACTTTAATCTAGATACTTGGTTTACAATATTAGAAATTAAGTAATAAAATGGTAAAAACTGCCAAACTGCAGATTGGAAAAATGTCCTCAACAATATCTCTCAGGCTAAAATACAGTTATAGCAAAAGGATCGTGCTTTTAACATACAGGCTACTAAACTGTAGCCCACCACAAAAATGGAAAAGTTACACAACTTTTCTAAGTAAATTAAAATCTCCTTTAGAAATTTTCACCTTTGGAGCCAACTGATCTGCGTATGAGCTGAAATACATTAAAATGTCACTGTGTTAGGTAAAAATCCAACTTCAACAGCTGCAAAGGGTTAAAAAGATTCAGAGAAGATTTGCGGGTGAGTGGTGCTGTTCTTTGTAGATCTAACAACTGCTTTCTTATGATTTATAGCCACTTTAGCATGTACCACCCACCTTCTGTACATTATTAACCTGTCAATGAGCACATCTGCACACATCACATTTTAAATTGCAAATGGAGGCTGGAATAAAGGGTGGATCCTCTATAGAATCTAAACACAATCGTGGTCATTTATGGATTTTGACTAATTCTATAATGTCATACAACATGACAACTTGATAAGTAACAGGACAGTGAAGGGTTTAATGTAAATGGGCTAAAACCTACTCAATAGTTTTCTTTAAGTGATCAAGGGCAGTGGGTTGTTTTTAAACAGCAATTCTGTTTCAACACCAGCTCTTGCACACATTATCATGGTTCATTCTCTCTCTCTCTCACACACTCACACACACACACTCCCTCTTCCTCTCCAGCTCACTGTTCCTGTTCTCCTCTTCTCCCATTTATTGGGATTCTTCTAGATCCTCTCTTTGCTTTGGGCTCAGTGCATCACCACAGAAAGCAGAACTCTTGCAGCTAATCAGCACACGTGCTATTTGGTTTTCACACTGTCAGCTACACAGCCCCATCAAGTCTCTTTCCTCATTTTCTTCCTCTTCCGCCTCTCCTTTTTACCAGGTACATCTGCCATGCAAACAGCAGCACAGATTATAAAAAGCTTCCACACCAAAATCATGTTGCTGGACAAAACACAAACAATTTCCAGAGTATGATCCTTCATGTTGTGCATATGTATTTCTCAGTGGACACCTGCTTACCAGGCCTGATCCAATGCACACTAAAATCAATGAAAGGACTTTCAGTAATGTCAGTGCGCTTTTCAGGTACATATCTCTCACTGTCACCCTGTTCCATGTTAAAAAAATCCTGCATAGGTCCTGATCCTACTCCCATTGAAATCAATGGGAATTTTGTTATTAACTTCAATAGGTGCAGATGCAGGCCTTGTCAAAGAACATCTGATTAAACAACGTTATTGTGCTTCTCTGTAAAAGTGAACATATACATCTAAAGAAAAAGGCCATTAACATTTTAGTTAAAATAATAAACAAATGAATGAATAAATAAATAAATAAATACATAAATGGATGAACACTCCTTGGATTACCAAAAATTCTGAAATCACAGTTCTCTAAAGTGCAAAAATAATCACTTACCATTATGGGGTAAATTGTTAGCAGGGTCCTGGGGTATTTTGAAAGAGGTACAGGTAGCATGACTACTGTGTTTCATAGATATCAACTCCCTTCGACCTTCCTCTGTTCTCATTTCCAAACCTTGCTGAGGCTTTAAGAATAAATATGAAATAATATGCTTAACTAAGCATATACGTTAAATGAAGTATATGCAAGTATAAAATATGAAAAAAAATGAAAATATAATAAGCTATTAGAGTATTTAAAAGAAACATAGGACAAATCTAATTTTAAAAGGATTAGACTTAACAGCCTGTCATCTACCTAACTACTATATGTTTGTTGTAGACAGGAGTCAAGTGTTATAACCTTTTCTCTTCACTACCTTTGCCCTTATTATCCCCAGGGCATGGAAGAGGAGCAAAGTGCTTTCAGGGAGAGGTGTAGAGCAGTCCAATTTTAGTCCACAATCCTGCAAGTTGATAACTGGCAACAGTCCACAAAACTCGCTGATGAGGCACAGAGATTGTGATGAGCAGCTATATCTGGATCTCTGACTTGTAAGTTTACATTATTTATATCTATTTCTGTATGAATAACTTGCACAGCAGCCAGCATCAACATTTGGGGTTAGCTTGAAAACCGTTTTTTTCCACTTTCTCCCCCAAGTGTAACCAACTCCTGTCCCCCATGATCACACCACTATACACAGAGCAGGCCTAAGGATTCTGGAGTGATTTGTGAAGGTAGTTCTTGGAGATACATGCCAAACTTAAGTGACTAAATTGACACCAATGTTTGTGTGTCTGAGAGATCTTTTAGTTCTCCAACCTCAAAGCCTCCTGCTGCAAAAGTGGAGTCTAGCTGCTTGTTCCTTCCAAGTCTAGGAATCATGTCACAGTGGTTTATGTTTCCAAAGCTATCTTTGCAGCAACACAGAGATGACTTAAAGCTGGTGTAAGTGGACAGCTGAGGATTCCCCTTGCGTAGGGAAGCCTCAAGTGGTGTCGACTTATCATTACTGGATCTAGGGGTGTGTAGGGTCTCAAACAGGTTAATGGTCTGGGTAGCTAGCCCGCTGCAGTTACATTTGTATTTTTAGCAGTCTAGCTCAATCACAGCTAGCATGGGTATGTCCACTTGGGCTGGAAATTACACCTTCCAGCTCCAGTGTAAACATACCTTAAGTCACCTCCTCATCTTGCAACCGCCAATGTAGGGGGCATGTTGAGGGGAAAGGGGCATGGCTGTACTCCAGAGATTCCTGGCAGTTACAGTAACCCTTTGGGGGCCAATACCAGATGACATAAATTGGAGCACTCTGAAGGTTGCTCTAACGTAAGCTGGGGGCAATACCAGACATTGCAGCCCAAGCAGTTGAGGGAGCAAAAAAGTCCCGAAGGTTAGGTCCTCGGTACACAGTCCCACAGATGGACTCTTATAGGGTGTGTGGAAGGCCAAGAATATTGTACTGCTGTACATGTTCAGAGTTAATTTACTAAGTCCAGATGTCTGTTGTTAAAGTCAATTAAAAACTCAATATATTTTGGTTGGTTTTCTTCACATCCCTTTCCGCAGAGTAGCAAGTACTTTTCAGACAGGTGGGCCAACCGGTACTCTCACTTCATAGTTGCGACTTGTAACATCTACCACACCAACTGTGCTGAGATGACATTTTCCTTACCCTGCAGGGCTCTCTATGGGAACTCTCTCTGTGTAAACTTGTAAATGGTATAAAGCTGTTCCTGTTTAACCTTAACTGGTGCCCAAGGTCTCATCTATACTATGGAAAATTCTGTCAGGTGACCTGGTTACAACACTGCAGCCCCCCAATTCAGTTAAAACCAAGCTCAGGATTGCAGTGCAGACAGGGCTGACGTGCGTTTTAAACATGTCCCAGAAACATGTTACAGCACTAGATTTTCCATGGTTAACACAGCCTGTTCCTATCTACACTGCAATACCGAACTATTTTATAACCATGTTAGGGGAATACCATGTTGTGACAGGGTCCCCTTGACACTATACGTACAACTTTTTTGGGGGAGGGGGGCTCAGATCCTCACAGCAGAGAAGGCCTTCTGCATCCATTTTTAGCAATTAAAGCTCAAAGGTGTCACTTCAGCTCCACCCAAGTTTTCCTGGGGTTCTACTTTCTTTCTTGTCATGTTCAGAGAGACAGGAACAAATTTCCTCTCTGCCTTTTGGCAATTCCTAAGCAGCACTGAAGACCCAGTATCCTTTGTTAGAGGAGGCTGGGGACAGCTTTCCCTAGGACCATGTGCTGATGTAATGGATCTGCAGGTCCTTTTTCTATGGAAACTCTCTTTAGAGCCTCTGACTAATGTACAAGCAACCCAAGTGGGGTCTCATAGACTGGTCTGAGAGAGCTGCCTGCAAAGAGCTCAGAAAGCTCTTCTCCATCCACTCTCAAAGAGTCCTGCCTGGGCTAGTCAATAAACTTGGCAGCTTTTGCCTGCGTTTCTAGTAGAAGAAGGAGTTTAATCAGCAAGCCTTGTGCCTTGGGTTGTCTGCCCAAGTTGTGAACATGTCCGTTTAACTCAGTTCTCTCATTTGAATATGTACCTGTGAACTAAATGGGAAGGTGTGAGAAAATAGGTTACTTGTGTTTGCTGTGGACTTTGATCAGTTAGGGCTCAGACATTCTGGAATGTCAGCCTCAGTAGAAGGAGTGCTTGTCTGCAGCATGGCAAACGTACCATGCACAGACTGAACACTGATTGCATGTGAAAGCACTGCCACACTGATGATAAACTCACAGAAATCAGCTGACTTCAGATTTATGAGGCTGAATTGCAGCTAGCCCCAAAAAGTAAGCACATGGCAGTGAGAGGAGGAGGAATTGGCACAAGGAACCTTTTCCTCCCACTGTGCCCTTGGGCCAGTCCTAGCATGACATGGGAATGCAGTGCCTGTGCACACTGCAGCACTTGATGCCCCAAAAGGGTCGGGGAGGGGTGCAGGGCCGGCTTTAGCAAGTGCAGGGCCCGATTCCTGGGGTGGCACTTCGGATTGCCGGCTGGGGGTGGGGGGACCGTGGGGCTTGCTGCCCTCCAGCCGGGAAAGCGGGGCCGCAGGGCTTGCTGTGCTCCGGCCGGCGGTCCGGCCGGGGTCACGGGGCTGCGGGGCTGCCGCGCTCCGGCCGAAGCTCCAGCCGGGAGAACGGGGCCGTGGGGCTTGCCGCACTCCAGCCGGCGCTCTGGCCAGGGGAGCGGGGCCCCCGAAGACCGCTGTCGGGGTGAGTGCGCGGGGCCCTCTTAGGCGCGGGGCCCGATTCCGGGGAATCGGGCGAATCGGCCTAAAGCCGGCCCTGGAGGGGTGATCTCACAGTGCATCCTCTCCTAGGGTGAAAGATCTTCTATTGCAGCGCAGCTCCTTCACACACCATCCAGCCCAGGATCGCCCTTGATTGCTTTTCATCGAACATGGTAATGCTCACACATTCACTTCCGGCATTTCCTCACCTTCTCTCTCTCTGGTCCTGTGCATGTCTCCTCCACTCCCAGCCAGTTTCCCCACTCCTCTGTGGGAGCATTCCAATCGGAATTGAGGTCAATTGCTAAGGGATCATCTGTTAATATAAGGACATGAATGAATTACATTCAAATCTATAAATATTACTTCCTCAGCCTGTACTAGCAAAGCAAACATTACTTAAAACATCTAATATCTCACTGTCTGCACAAGGGAATTTGTGTATTTGTATCATATTAAAAATGTGTGTATCAATTGAACGTTAGATGCACAACAAGGGATTAAATTGTTCAGGCCAGAAACACAATTAAAGGAAGACACAAAAACACTCAGACAGTCTATGAAAGTCTCTTTCACCATCCCCTTTGGGAAACAGGCTTTACAAAATCTGATATTAACAGAAATGTTTTCAATTATTATTTTTATTTTATTTTATTGAGAACATTTTATTTTTAGGGGATTCCCTGAACTGTTTGCAGAGACTGCAGCATGATGTTAGTGCAGGGGCTGGCACTGCGATGTGGTTCACATCTTAACAGAGAGATTGTTTCCTGGACTATCTCCTCTTCCATTCACAATGGCATAGAATCCCCATAGTAACTAAAGCAATTGCTCAGAGGGAAGTGTAATATTAGTTAAGGATTTAGGCATTTGTAAATGTCCTCAATGCAATGCATCTTTTCCTTTTCTGAAAGAAATTTAGTCACACTCTCTTGATTTCATCTCCCTTTTCCATCTATTCCAGTGGTGGGCAACCTGCAAGCTAAGCTGCCAGTTTGTTTACATTTGCACGGCCGCCCGCAGCTCCCAGTGGCCGCGGTTTGCCGTTCCTGGCCAATGGGAGCTGCGGGAAGCGGCGCGGGCTGCAGGGACGTGCTGGCCGCCACTTCCCACAGCTCCCATTGGCCGGGAATGGCGAACTGCAGCCACTGGGAGCTGCGGGCGGCCATGCAAATGTAAACAAACTGTCTGGTGGCCTGCCAGGGGATTATCCTGATGGGCCATGTGCAGCCGGTGGGCCACAGGTTGCCCACCGCTGATCTGTTCTGTGTCTCATAGTTGCAAACAAAGAGAAGTAGCTGCAGTATCATGAGCCAGATTTTTAATGTTATTCAGGAGCCTAAAGATGCAGATAGGCGCCCACTGGGATTTTCAAGGGCACCTACCTCCCAATGATTTCAATTCACTTTATAAGAGTTAGGTGCCTATTGTGCGAAGGCACCTTTGAAAATCCCCCTTGGCACCTATCTGGAACTTTAGGTGCCTAAAGCCTTTGAAAGTCTGGCCCCACATGCCAGCTCTTCACAGACTATCAGCAAGTCATCCACCAACAATTCTGAGAATCACTGTGCTAGTGACCGAAAACCAGAAAGCAAAACAGACCAGTCTAATTTCTTTGTCCAAACTAAGTGAAGGGCAAAAGGCAAAGAGGCAACATAAAATTGTGAAAGTTCTGTTTGATTTTTTTAAAAACCCTTTTCAGTTCTAAAATCCTCAGATCTTAACAGAGATAAGGATTTTTGAAACATAAAAGAAAACTTTTAACCTACTATGTCTCCTGAAATAACAACAGATTTAAATAAATCCTGAGCTAGCAGAAAAAGCTTCTTCAAACTGAAAAGGCACCAGCATCAAAACACTGCTACCAGCAATAAAAGAAAAAACTTTTCCAAAAGGTTGCTTTCTCCAACTTGATGCCAATTTAATAAAGTTTATTGATGATAAACTTATTGCTCAACTAATTTTGTATTTAAAAACATCCTTTAGACACTCACATGTATTTTCTTAATCAAAAGAAAGGAAACATTTTCTAATACACTGTCTTATAAAAAGTCAATCTAAGTACATATATGTTGGGTAAATGAACACATCTAGAATAGATGAGGGCATGTCCAAATGAATGAGCTAGAGAGAGAGAGTAATAAGCAAACATAAATTGTGAATATGAGGCAGCTATTCTGTATAGCTACACTTAACTTTTCCCTGCTATATTACTTACTTTTTTTCTTTTCTTTTAAATGGAGATATCCTATCTCCTAGAACTGGAAGGGACCTTGAAAGGTCATTGAGTCCAGCCCCCTGCCTTCACTAGCAGGACCAAGTACTGATTTTGCCCCAGCTCCCTAAGTGGCCCTTCAAGGACTGAACTCACAACCCTGGGTTGAGCAGGCCAATGCTCAAACCACTGAGCTATCCCTCCCCCCCTTTACTGAACTGCAAGTGAACACCAATGTGAGGAAGAAGTTTGGTGGAGTGAAAGTAAGAATGACTATACCGTAAGATGCATGTATTATAAACCATCATTTTAATAGTAATATATTAAATAGGGCCTGATCCTCCAAATACCCACCCACTTGCTTAGCTTTAAGCATATGCGTAATCCCAATGGCTCATTTCCCTACTGGAACGATGTATATGCTTAAAGCTAAGCATGTGGTAAGTGTTTGCAGGATCAGAGCCTTAGTGATACAGTTATTACTATTATTTACCTCAAAGTTACTATCCTTAAAGCTGTTATATCATAAGCCGTTTAAATTCAACTCACAATAAATTGAATTTCATTATAAAAAATCTTCATAATTTGTTGGATTTTACAGGGAAAAAAAGAATTAAATGTACTTATTCTAAAGCTTTGGCTTAAGACCCTTTCAGTTTTACTGCACATTTACCTTTCAGCTGCATTAAACCCTCCCTGTAATAGCATTATAAACATTACTTTGTATCACAACCAGTGTTTTTAGATCTGCAACTGTACCATCTTGGCCCATCTCTCAAAAGCTAAACAGGGTAAAGCCTGGCCTGGTCAACAGTTCAATGGGAGACGTCCAAGAAAACCAAAGTATTTCTACAGGAAGACTCTGGTGATTCAGTATGCAGTCATGATGGGGTTTGGGGGTGCAATCCAGACCAGTGAAAGCTTGTGTCATCACTTGCCCTGCAATCTTGGGTGCCTCAAATGCTTTGCTACTGTAACTCCTTGTCTGGGATGTTCACAACCAGCCTACAAGCATGCAGGTCACACCTTGAGTGTGTATGTATAGCTGCAGCCCTGGTCCAGTAACTCTGACCCCAGCAGCCTGCCAGCAACACACCACAATCACACTCTGGCTTCCACAGCCTTGGTTACAACTAGCAAGGTGATTCCAAAACGCTCACAGTCTAAAATTCACACAAAACCATGTGCTTTGCAATATCCAGCCCTCTTGTGGACGGTTCAAAGAAGAGATAAGGCCCATTTGGTCTTCTAAAGACACAAAACCCTCAGCTTGCCACTTTAGCTGGAGCTAACATTCACTTTAATTCAAATACAGCTCTGTTGGTTTCGATTATTAGTAAAATAAAACAAGTTAATTAACAAAAGAAGATAGGGTATTAAGTGAGTTCAAGTATACGAGAGAAAGTTAAAAATGGTTACAATCAAATAAAAGTGAAAATATGCATCTAAAAGTCTAAAATTTAATCTAAGAAAGTACAATCTTTGCCTCAGTAGGTTTCTCACCTATATTCAGTCTCCAGAGACTTCAACCCACCCTTTGGTTGAAGGACTCATCTTTCTCAGCTTGCAAGAGCTCTGTTTCCTTGTGTCTGTCTAGTGATTGATGTCAAAGGTGGCTTCTGTCATTGCTTATATCTCTCAAAGTTCAATGACTTTGTTTCAAGAGGCAGGATGACCTCATGCTGTTCTTTCCTTCCTGTGGGCTTCCCATCCCCCCGTATGTAAATGGTCCTTCCATTGTTTTGATTCCACCATGCTTAATTTACATAGGAGACAGATAAATAGCTGCTGTCTCTCCTGTCTGGGAAGGAATTTGTTTATCCCTGTTTTTGGCCACAGACTTTAAAACATAATATCATTAAGTATCCACATTTCCTCATAGTGTTAATACAGACATTTCACAATGGTATTAATCACCAGTGTGTCATTAGCTTTCAGAAAAGACCTCACTCTACACACTTATAATACAGTAACATTGTATACAATCAGTTGATTCAATTGCTTATCACTTGAGGTTCAGCCCCCTTTGTCTTTATAGCCCAGCAAACTTTTGCAGTGTATTCTTCTGTAGGTTGCTCCTGAAAGTAAAGTTTATTCAAGTTGTAAGGGAGGTGACATGGAGTCTAGTGGTGAAGGAAGCTCCATGCTCTTAACTCCCCCACTTGTGTTTGCTGAAATGCAAATTGTTCTGTTTCCTGCCATCTCCTCCCACTGACGTCTTGATGGTCCTGTTTACTGCTTATATGTAAATATGGACCTTCTCTGTTTTTCCCTGAAAATCGAGCTGGTGAAAGGATCAAATACACATTCCTTTGTCTAAGCAGACCTGTTTACCAGCTCCCCCGACAAGCTTGGCTTATACACACTTTAGTCATAAACCTAGTACATATCTTAATACCCACCATGTACATACATCATGCAAGAATATTAATGATCAGTGAGTTACTGGTTTTCAAAAGATACCTCACAAGATACCTCATATTTTGTACTGAGATTGTTACAATTCTGCGTAGTGTGTGAATATCAGGGTGCTTAGCATAGGCATAGTTTGACTGCTATATTTGGGGGGGGCAAAACGTGCGCACACACATGTGCACGCTGAAGCCAGTTCCCTTGGCTCACTGGTTCTCTCCCCCCGCCTGGAGTAGCACCTGAGCTGCCGGAGCTGGCGGGGACAGGCCGGCTTAATGGAGGAGCCCCAGCTGCTGCAGCGATGTTGCAGCTCTGGTGCTGCTGTGGCCGCCTCCTTGCTGGGGCTGCTGCTTCCACCGAAGGGACGCCACATGCTGGGCTCCTGCTGACCTCTGCCCATTCCCGTATCCCCTTCTCTTCCCCAACCCTCGCCCTACCTCTCCCCACTGTCCTCGACCCCATCCCAACCCCCAGCCCCTTCTCTATCACAGAATCTCCCCCCCCACCGCATTTACCCCAGCCCCACTCTGGCCCCCTTGCCCTGCCCCCCTGTGGGCTCTCACCATTGTACAGAAAACAGGCGGGCACTAGGACGCAGGAGGCGGTGTTGAGCTGC
Organism: Emys orbicularis; assembly: GCF_028017835.1. Taxonomy (NCBI): domain Eukaryota; kingdom Metazoa; phylum Chordata; order Testudines; family Emydidae; genus Emys; species Emys orbicularis. The sequence continues at coordinate 24,530,679 of NC_088685.1, read as the reverse complement.
CGAGGCAGTGACCCAGAGCATAGGAGAACAGCTGCTCCGGCGCACCCATCTGTTCCACGCCAGCCAAAATGTGCGGGGGGGTTGGGAGGGAGGGAGGAGGAGCAGCATGGGAGACAGAGCCCCACTCCCAGGCAGACCAAGCAGAGCAAGCCTTGCAGGGCAGCTCGGCGCTTGCAGAAATGGGGAGAGAGTGTCACGTGACCCTGCTTGACACCCTCATACCTCTTGCCTCTGTTTGGGGGGGGGCAATTACACCCATGGTGCTTAGTGTCAAGTAGTATGCTTCCCTCTGGGTCAGTAATGAACCAGTTCCCCGTGGCATTGGGGTACTGTGCTGCTGTCTTCTGGATATTATGTAAAACCAAGATCTTGATGATCCCTTGTGGTCGTTAAAAAACCTCTTGGCCACTTTCACAAGAGCAGGTCCATTAACTAGGATTAGGGCCCTACCAAATTCATGATCCATTGTGGTCAATTTCACGGTCATAGGATTTTAAAATATTAAATTTCATGATTTCAGCTATTTAAATCTGAAATTTCAGTGTTATAATTGTAGGGGTCCTGACCAAAAAAGGAGTCGAGGGGGGGGGTCGCAAGGTTAATGTGGGGGAGGGGGAGAGGGTTGCAGTACTGCTACCCTTACTTATCTGCCGCTGCTGGCGGCGGTACTGTCTTCAGAGCTGGGCAGCTGAAGAGCGGCGGCGGCTGGCCAGGAGCCCAGCTCTGAAGGCAGAGCCGCCGCCAGCAGTAGAGCAGAAGTAAGGATTGCATTGTATGGTTCATAGATTCTAGGACTGGAAGGGACCTCGAGAGGTCATCAAGTCCAGTCCCCTGCCCTCATGGCAGGACCAAATACTGTCTAGACCACCCCTGATAGACATTTATCTAACCTACTCTTAAATATCTCCAGAGATATGGTATTGCCATGCTTACTTCTGCACTGCTGCCTGCAGAGCTGGGGCCTCAGTCAGCAGCTGCCACTCTCCGGCTGCCCAACTCTGAAGGCAGGGCAGAAGTAAAAGGTGGCAATACCCCAACCCCCCTAAAATAACTTGTGACCCCACTGAAACTCCCTTTTGGGTCAGGACCAATTTGAGAAATGCTGGTCTCCCCCCATGAAATCTGTGTAGTATAGGGTAAAAGCACAAAAAAGATCAGAATTAATGGGGGTAGACAGATTTCCGTGACGTGTTTTTCATGGCCGTGAATTTGGTAGGGGCCTAACTATGATGTTCTGACTTGTTTCAGTTTGGTTAATTACTTGCTACCGATCCATATCCTCCTGCAGTTTCAGTTGGACACAGCAGGATTCTTTACTTTCTGCCCTAAACTGTTGTGCAGTGTTGCTGTTAAAGAGCTAGAACATGCCACTTAGGGAGCTTTTCAGTGCTAGCTGAAGTGATTTCTGTACACACTCTGTAATTTGTTATGTGCTTTAAGATCCTTCAGGATTACTATATAAATAAGATATTACAATAGAACCTCAGAGTTACAAACACCTCAGAAATGGAGGTTGTAAGTAACTCTGAACAAATCGTTATGGTTGTTCTTTCAAAAGTTTGTAACTGAACATTGATTTAATACAACTTTGAAACTTTACTATTGTGACAGACCCAGACCAGTGGGGTACAGGAGTCTGGTAGAGGGCAAATATACTGGTCACTGGATGAGTAGTTTTCTATTCCCTGAGTGACCAGAGCAGGGGCTGCATAGAGTAATCAGGAACCTGCTAGAACCAATTAAGACAGGCAGGATAATTAAGACACCTGGAGCCAATTAAGAAACTGCTAGAATCAATTAGGACAGGCTAGCTAATCAGGGCACCTGAGTTTAAAAAGGACCTCGCTTCAGTTTGTAGTGTGCATGTAAGGAGCTGGGAGCAAGAGGAGCTGAGAGTGAGAAGACATATTGCTGGAGTCTTCAGCAATATGATGGAGTACAAGCATTATCAAACACCAGGAGAAAGGTCCTGTGGTGAGGATAAAGAAGGTGTTGGGAGGAGGCTATGGGGAAGTAGCCCACGGAGTTGTAGCTGTCATGCAGCTGTACTAGGAGGCACTCTAGACGGCTGCAGTCCACAGGGCCCTGGGCTGGAACCCGGAGTAGAGGGCGGGCCCGAGTTCCCCCCAAACCTCCCAACTCCTGATCAGACACAGGAGGAACTGACCTGGACTGTGGCTTCTACCAGAGGGGAAGGTCTCTGGGCTGTTTCCCGACCCACATGGTGAATCTGTGAGGCGAGAAAATCCGCCAATAAGCGCAGGACCCACCAAGGTAGAGGAGGAACTTTGTCACACTATGCAAATGAAAGCAGAGGTTACTGACTCTCGTGAGCAGGAAGCTGTTCCAAACTCGAGCATCAAAAGCTCCATACTTTCCTGTTATTTTACCACTGCAAGAGGGCAGTTAGCTACCCTTCAGGCTGGCAGGCAGAAGAATGAGAGATGGAGTGGGAGGGTAGGTCTACACTACGGGGTTAAGCCGACCTAAGTTACGTACCTTAGGTCGACTTACTGCGGTGTCTGCACTGTGCTGGATCAACGGGAGAAACTAAGGCCTGGTCTACACTGAGGGGATCGATCTAAGTTACGCAACTTCAGCTACGTGAATAACTTAGATCGACTTACCGTGGTGTCTTCACCACGGTGAGTCGACTGCTGCCGCTCCCCTGTCGACTCTGCCTGCCCCTCTCACGGCAGTGGAGTACAGGAGTCAATGGGAGAGCGCTCGGGGGTCGATTTATCGCGTCTAGACTAGACGCGATAAATCGATCCCCGCTGGATCGATCGCTGCTTGCCGATCCGGTGGGAAGTGTAGACATACCCTTAGTTCTATTTACTTAGTAGAATGTTTTACATTCTCCAAAGTCATCCAGCCAGATGAACTGTTACACTGATTGCAATTTGGACGCAAGTCTCAACCCTCCCCACACCCCGTGAAATAGGTCATTATTATTATCATGGATAAACTGGAGCAGAGAGGGTGACTTGCCCATGAGCCAGTGGCAGAGCTAAGAATAGAACCCCAGGCTCATGACGCCTAGTCCCTTGCTCTAACCACTATGCAGTCCTACCAAAAAATTGCTAGGGAATTGAAAAGGAATTGATTGACTGTATTCATCTGGATGTGTCGGAGTAACATCCAGTGGTCTTCATGTTATAAGTGACCTTTTTAGTCCTCATATCTGAAACAGTTAACAGGCCTTGTTTAAAGAGCTAAGTCACATACCAGCACAAACCCTAATGCCAGGCATTATCTCAGCTAAATCGAAGGAATACATGTTAGTAACATTCCCCTTCATTCTGCTATCTGATCAAAGCTGCGCTATGCAAATCAAAAATAGTAAAAAATAATAATAATAATTACAAAAAAACTGCTGTGTGCAGAAAACCTTCCATTTCCTCTTTCAATTAAAATGTACAGTGAATAGCAACAGCTGCGGAGTTCACAGCTATATATTCAAGCTGTCAGTTAAACATGATGCTATTCCATGGAAGCAGAAGAGCTCTGTTTCCCTATCCAACTGGGAATCAAACACAAAATGCTCAAACAGTAGCATATACCAAATAAAATACAAGGAAGTACCAATGGATGAGCCACCTATGCTGCCATCCTCCTTACTCATGTGTAGCCAGGACTATGTTCAGAAGTTATAATGCCAAGTGTCTGGAACATCTAAACAGCTCCATCAAGATAAATAAACAGAGTGCAATGGGCTGGGAACACTTGTTTTTCTTTTATAAAAGATGTTATTTATAAAATCCCGTGACAGGCAAGCTGTTGCGTCTGTTCCAGAATCTTAATTAATGCTGGGCTGAAATGGAAAGATGCCAGCAGATTAATATCTGCTTCCTCTATTCAGTCAATCATTCCAGATTCCTCTTTAGTTAGGATGACCATAGATGGAAGAGATCATGCAGGATAGAGTACCCCACCAGCAGAAGTATAATTAGATACTTCACTGGATCTTAGCCAAAAGGTGCAGAGAAGAAGCTACCAGATACCCATACCACTTGTGACAGCATCACCTTCCAAGATCTATATAGGTCTTTCCCACAGATTCTAAAATTCAAACACTGAAATCCTGGCTCTAATGAAATCAATGGGAGTTTTCCTACTGACTTCAATGGGTCCAGGATTTCTCCCCTTACGTTTTAAGGGATACTAACAGGATCCCAAATTTAGGTTCTGTTTTTTAAAATAAGTTTCTTGACAGACGTTAATACAAATATATATTTTAATTGTTTTTCGTAAAAATATAATTGAAGCCATTTTCCCCCAAACATTCCAGCATCGTGCTAGTGTGTGGGAACCAAGATGTGAAATCAACTACAAGCTGTCCACTTTAGTTTCACCATCTAAGTTGAACGAAGTGAGAAAAGTAAACAAAATACGTGAAGTACATTGATCACAATGATTCCTTCTGGCCTTGGAATCTATGAAATAGTAAAAAGCAAATCTAACTTTAACTTGTTTTTAACTTTAATAACCTATGCTGACTAGTAATACATTTTTAACATACAGAAATAATATCCATAGTGTTCCTTTAACCCTGTGGTTTAAACAAACAAAACTCAAATTCATGTTGAAATTCTATTAAAACAAATCTTTAAAGAGATACTGTCAAAAATTAAATTAAATTAAAAATTAAATTATTGGAGATATCCTATCTCCTAGAACTGGAAGGGACCTTGAAAGGTCATTCGAGTCCAGCCCCCTGCCTTCACTAGCAGGACCAAGTACTGATTTTGCCCCAGATCCCTATGTGGCCCCCTCAAGGATTGAACTCACAACCCTGGGTTTAGCAGGCCAATGCTCAAACCACTGAGCTATCCCTCCCCCCACTTAAAATAAAATGTTTCTGTGAATTTAAAAAAAAAATCCAACAGAAACTTAAAAACAAAGAGATGAACAATTCCCTGAAGTGTCTGCAACCCAAATACTGCAGCACTATGCTAGAGCATAAGAACCTGGAAAAGAAACTGATTAGAAATTTATTGTAACTAAAGTAAAAATGAATAGTCTTGTTCAAGGTGATAGAAGTGCACAAAGTAAACAACCAGGACAAATGCTAAAAAGAAAATTTGATTTGTAAACTTCATTCAGTTTTAATAAACTAAGGTGTTATTTATAAAAGAAACAAGAAGGAACTTTTAAATGACAATTAACCATATTATTAACCATCAACCAGATTTTTAGACGTGTAAAGCACTTGTGCTTCTGACTGATTTCTGCTGGAGTTGGAGGTGCTCAGCACTTCGGAAAATCAGGCCCCATCTGAATTTTACCCTGAGTGTGCCCTGAATCCTGCTCACCTTCCTCAAGCAAGCAGTCCCACTGGCCAATAGATACTTGGTAGATCAGGGGTTCTCAAACTGGGGGTCGGGACCCCTCAGGGGGTCGCAAGGTTATTACATTGGGGGTCGCGAGCTGTCGGCCTCCACCCCAAACCCCACTTTGCCTCCACCATTTATAATGGTGTTAAATATATTAAGTGTTTTTAATGTATAAGGGGGGTCGCACTCAAAGGCTTGCTATGTGAAAGCGGTCACCAGTACAAAAGTCTGAGAACCCCTGTGGTAGATAGTCTCTTATTTTTTATGCTCAAACGACAAAGGCAAAAAGCAACCTGCACTCATCTCTCCACAGACAAACAAATAAACAAACGAATAAATCAATCAATCAGAAAATTGAACATACGCTGCCCAAGCCATGCATCATCCACTGTGAGGAAGGGTAAGTTGGCATTCCAATGATATTTGGAGGGGTTGTCCTGAGATGATTTACTCTTCAGATTACCTGAATAGAAACAAGTATACCTTTTAATAAAAAACAAAAACAAAACCAAATCACTTAGGTATATTCACCCTGTTAAGGCCAATTAATCCTTTCCTGATCAGCACAGCCGTGGCATTATGGAATTTAAGCTGCAAAAATTAATTTATGTTGCTCATAACACTGAACTTATTTTAAAAGGCTGGACAAGGACAGTACATGATTAAATTACTATCAGAATATCCCTCTGAACAGTGATTGAACATGTATTGTCCAAAGTCATAATCTGCTGGCTGGCAAATGACTTTCAGAGACATCAAAATGAAGTTTTAGTTCCTACAGAACAAAAACCTCATCCATTATACACCTGGTAAAAAGCCAGATCCAACTCCCTATTCAAGTTAACGGTAAGACTCCTACTGACTTGAAAGAGAGCTGAATCAGGCCCATAGTTATCCCTTTTTACATGTAATGAAAAGTAGAGCAGAGAGAAAAAGCTCATAGAAAGAAGGAAGCCAAAGCTTTTCTTGATGATTATTTGCAAGTAATTGAAACAGCAGAGTTCACTCATACAAGTGCTGAATAACTCCTTACAGCACATCAATCTTTTAAGCTACTTGTATTATGGATTAGTTCTTCTCATATTTTTTCTTGTTTATTCTTCGTCATGTCCAAGAATATGATTTTGTAGGTTATTATGGCCTTTTTTTCAATCTTCCCCTAAATATTTGTTCTGTTTGTGCAGTTCTGCCCTGTAGCAGCTTACCTTTTTGATGCACTCACTAATGCAGATGAAAGCAATGATTTTTGTCTGTCTTGTGTTGTCTATTATGAGATACCTCAGACCACTGTTTAATGCAAGATTGGAAAATATATGACTGAATAAGTTATACATTGTATCATCTGCAATGTCTTGCTATGGAGCAGAATTACATTATTTTGGCTTGCACAGCTCAACATACACGATGCATGTATGTATGCTTTCACTTAACATATCCTAAATGTTTAGGACCAGATTCTGCATTCCTTGTACAGCCAAAACTCCTGTTGAAGTCAATGGGACTTTCTGGTGTGCAAACCAATGCAAGACCAAGTCTTTTCAAAATATTCTAATAAGAATTCAGGAACTTAAACCCCACATCTACCTTTTCGCTCATCGGTATTATGCATTGATAAGTCAGTGTTATGCTGTCTACTGTGACACTGCTTCAACCCAGCACCACTCAGGGCCTACATAGCCAAAAGAAGAAGCATAGACAATTTTAGGTGAGATTAGAGAACGCACAGATGAAACTGAAGTGGAATGGGAGAGACCAAGAAAGACTGCCTCTCTCCCCACAGTTGCAATCAGCAGAGGCTCTCAAACTGGAATTCCCTAAATGTAAAGAAGGAGCATGCCACTGGCAAGGTGTTCTCCACAAGGGCCCCTCAACTTCGGCTCCTGGCCCTTCTCCCTTGGTCTGAAATAGCCTGAATTTGCTAGCCTTTAGAACACATTGCAAAGCCCAACTTTTTATGGGGGATTATGGGGAGAGAGTTTGCTGGCGGGGCAATATTTGAGGAGGGTAGGGTGCTTTCTCATTATCTGATCTGAAGCATAGTTACTTACTGCTCAAATGGTGGAATTTGCTAATCTCTATGTTTAGATGTGTTTTTAAAATAACTGGTAAGGACACATCTCAAGTTTTAAAGTCATACCAGGATGACACAAAAGTTAGGACTGGTTTCAAGGAAATACACTGAAGTCAGTCACTAAAAGGTTGGAGCATCGGATTTCAAATATGAACAAGGTGTCAGAGAAAACACTGAAATATGGCTAATGGTGGGGAGAATTTTTAAGGGTCTGAATATCTGGGGATATGGGTGATGGAAAACTCACAAGGAAGTGAATCAAAAGTGTCCACAGAAAGACCACTCACTTAACTCCATGGACAGCTCTGGTAAAGTCCCAAAGGTCACAGGATAAGCTTTTGCTTCTGCAATATCCCATGTACCTGGATTAAAAAACAAACCCAAGCACAGCATTCAGAATTCGTGCATGTGGCTTCAAACAGACACATTCAGAATGTTTCAGTCTCTCCTCCCCAACCCTGTGGACAATGCTACTGCAGCTGGGAGGACAATCAAGTTTGAAAAAGTTAACCTCTTAGGATATGTCTACACTGCAACCTAACCTGTGACTGCAGCACAGGTAGACATACCCATACTAGCTTTATCTGTGCCAGCCTAGCTAAAAATAGCAGTGTAGACATGACAGCATGGGCTTCAGCGTGGGCTGTGCAAGCACTCTGGGGATTCTAGGTATGTATGGACTAGCCCACACTGAAGCCAGTGCCATCACGTCTACACTGCTATTTTTAGCCATGCTAGCACGGGTAAAGCTAGTGTGGGTATGTCTACCTATGCTGCAGTCACATCTCAGATTGCAGTGTAGAAATACCATTAGTGTGGAGGAAGTTTATATCTTCTTCTGCCCTCTCAAAGTGCATCAACTTAAACTCATTATGGACTTACTCCGATTTGAACTCTCACCCACTTACACATAAATTTGCATGCAACCCTCCTTACATATCAGCTGGGAATTTGGCCCACTGAATCTAAGGCCTGGTCTACACTACCCCCCAAATTCGAACTAAGGTACGCAACTTCAGCTACGTGAATAACGTAGCTGAAGTCGACATACCTTAGTTCGAACTTACCGCGGTCCACACGCGGTCCACACGCGGCAGGCAGGCTCCCCGTCGACTCCGCGGTACTCCTCTCGCCGAGCTGGAGTACCGCAGTCGACGGCGAGCGCTTCCGGGATCGATTTATCGCGTCCAGACCAGACGCGATAAATCGAACCCAGAACTTCGATTCCCAGCCGCCGAACTAGCGGCTGGGTGTAGACCTGGCCTAAGGGAGTATGAAATGGTGTTAATACACACACCCCTCCTGATGGGGCCAAAGAAAGGAGTGTAGCAAGGAAAGCAACTGACACTGTAAGAAAGTGAAAATTAAAGTAGGGTCACCACTTTGTGGCTCCTGAGTGTGTAGGTTACATCAACATCCCTTTCATATCAGTACATCTTATAAGTTTAATGGATTCTGAGTTTAAAGGAATCTTAAGTTACACCATCTTATATCTCTGGCCTGTTGGGTTACTGCAGACAAATCACCTTACTGACTTGTGTATAATTCAATCCAACAGGATGGACCTTAATGAAAATCAGATACTGATTTGAATTAAGTAGACTTTTAAAAAATAACCATTAAAAAGAGGTATTACCTACAACAAATCTATTTTGTTTTATTTTTCAACTTTCTTATCACACACTGTCAAAACTAGGAAGAGAAACGGAAGATACTAAAGGCCAAACTTTCAGCCTTGCCTTACTATTATTTGTATCACAGTAGTGCCTGCAAGCCACAACCAATATAACGTGGTGAGAGACAGTCCCTGCCCTGAAGCCAGACCAATAGTGAGAGCCAAAACAGATGTACAGAGAGGAGAAGTGACTTGCCTAACGTCACACAGCAGGTCAGTGGAAGAGCAGGGAATAGAAACCAGCTCTCTTGAAAAAACAATGAGGAGGTCTCCTCGTTGTTTTTACTGATACAGACTAACATATATGGCTACACCTCTGAAACAGCTCTCCTGAGTTTCAGTCCAGTGCCCTACTCACTAATCATGCTGCCTCTTGACTGGGCCTTGACTTTTATGGGCTCAGTTTAGCACCTTCGGTATAGGTCAGGTAGGAGTCTAACTCTGATTTGCAGGTGCAGCTATGGACTTTGTACTCTAAGTGAGTTATACTGTGAGCACAAAACTGCACCACCAATGCATCTGCAATTTGCATCTACTAAAATGGAAGGCAACATCTAGAAATCTGTCCCCAAGCTTTGACGCAAACAAACTCCCACCACAGAGTTTTTTTCCTTCCCAGCTGTTTTTGGTCCTTTGTCTTAATGCTAGAGGAAAAAGTCTAGTGTGAACACTGTTCAATGAACAGGCTGGAGGAAAATGCCATAAAGGCAGGCTAATAGAACTGGCTGAATGTTTCCTTGCCCAAAGTCTGCACTCCTGCAGTGGGCTGGTTTACTGGGGACACTCACCTACATTGGAAAAAACATCCTCTTCAGACCGTGTGGGCTCAGATTCTTCTCCTGTGGCTTCTGAGTTCCTAACAGCAGAACCACCGTCTGTCTTTGTCCCTGACTCACAGAGAGCTCCCTGTCCACTACTGCTGTTGTCCTCTGTCCCACTCACAGTGTGTGGCCAAACGGTTCCTTTCCCATCCCCATCACAGACTGCTTCAACCACCATGGTACCGGGTGACTCTCTGCTATGGTTTTCTTGAAAACAAACATTTAAAATGGATTTTTTTAAATAGGGTTGGGACCTTGTACAGTATAAACAAAAATGTAAGGCCTGATCCAAAGTCAATGGAAAGACGCCCTTTGACTTCACTAAGGACCAGATTCAAAGCCCATTGAATATATTTGCACATACAGTAGCAAAAAGACAGAGCCCCATGGTCTGAGGTTGGCAGAAGCTGAGAGCACTTGGAAGGTAGCACATTCAGCCCATGTGGGAAAGGAGGGCATCACACGGCTCATCAGTGACCCCTTCAGAGGATTAAGAAACAACATCAGAGGAGTCTTGTCCATTCTTCCTTGGCTGGAAGGATAACTCAAGGTCATAAAGGTACAGATGGGGGCACACAGTGTTAAAGGAAGAGAAAGAAAGAGAAAGAAAGGGAACTTCAGGTTTCCTTCCTGCATATGGATCACCGTTCATGGAAGAAGAAAAATAAACACAATTTGTTGAACGTTGGCATTTTCAAGATTGCCAGAGAAATGAGCACTTGGAAGGACATTTATTACGATAATAATGATGATGATGATTTCATAGCACCTTTCATCCAAAGGATTTCCAAAGCAATTCACAGACTTAACCTAAGGGTAAACACAGCATCTCCCTAGTTTTTTGTGGGGGAGAAGGGGCCACAAATGATCCTAACCCCATCTCCACACAGCTTATGCTGCTACTGCTGCCTCCCTGCTATGAAACAGCAAACAGCACTCAGCAGGATTAGAACTTATTTCATAGCTTCATATATTGTAATGCCAAAAAGGGACCATTATGATCTCTAATCTAACCTCCTGCATAACTAAAGCTACTGAATATCTCCCAGTGATTTCCGATAGCCCAATAACATGTGGTTCAATTAGGACTGGTCCCTGCTTAGCACTCGGGCCCCAACCCAGCAAAGCACTTAAGCACATGCTTAACTTTAAGCATGCAAATCGCAGTGACGTAAACAGAGCTACTCACGTGAGTAAAGTTAAGCATGTGGCCTACATGCTTTGCTGGACTGCAGTCAGAGTGCTCAGCACCTCCCAAGATGGAGCCTCTGGAGCATACCTTTCGTAAGGACATCCAGTCTTGATTTAAAGACCAAGCAATGGAGAGGGTGGTCCCCAAAATATTTAAATATTTGTACAGGTCATTTTTGTCCTGATCTTCACTTTTAGGGAAATACCCAAGTGCACTTTAAGGTGGTGCCCCTTTGTAAACAATTCTCTCCTTCCCCACAAATGTCCATGTTTGTGTCACTTTGGGTCACAATTCTAACTTCACATCCCAGCCTCTAAGATGTTCTGCTGTATTTATCTTTGAGGATTTCTTTGTTGTGTTAATAGATTTCTGAAGAGAATTAAATTGCTAGGTTTTTTTTAAAAGCATAAATGTCATGACCTGCTTTCACATACCAGAGTTATAAGAACATAATTAGCATAAGTACATAGGTCCTTCCTATATAAGTCAATGAAAAGCACTGTGAGAACACCAGAGGAAAGGTGCTGTGAGTGCGAAGTATTATTTAATTAGCATTGGTAATGTTGTGTCTCCCTTTTTATAGCTGCAAAAGAAACAACAGCTTACTATAAATAGCTCTTAATTTCAGAAACCTTTTTGAAGTAGGCAATTATGTAGGTTCTATAAATCAACTGTTACATCAAAATTTTTTGAATTACAATATACAAAGTTATACAAATGCAACAGGTCTGCATGATGACCTAACTGCTGCAGATCTCTTATTCACCTCATATGTAAATCTCATTTGTTTTCAAAGTCCTGAGAATATCTTTGTGGGCTTTCATGAAAGCGTGGGGTAAAAGCTGAAGCTCTTTTCCTTAGCAAATGGCTTGTGATGGGAAATGTTTACTGTGGAATAGCAAATTATCAAGAAAACTGGCAGGCAATTGAGGGGTAAATAGGCTCTAGGCGAGAAAAAGAATTGAGAGACCCAGCCAGAACATATATTGTACATGCATATAAATATATATTGGAGGTTTACCTTTTTGTTTCAGACGTTCTTTCCTTAAATGTCTTTTTTCTCGGCTACTGATCTTGGTCTGCCAAACACCTGCAACACAGAACAAAGTTCGCCATCTCCATGCCACTAGTTACTATGAGTGAACAAGAAATTTCCTGTATGACCCATATTTGTTTACAAGGCAAAGAAAAGGAAATACTCTCATGCACATGCTATCCAGTGATGATTATAAAATCGATGTTGCAACAATCTTGGTAATGGCCAAACATACAAAACACAATCACTGCGGTTAGTATCTTGTACAATCCTAGGTATTGTAAGCATTAGAGTGTGCCCATCCCTGTGGCACTTTGGACTCCCAGAAACTCACGCTACAATATATAACTACTCTGCAATGCAATACTGTCTATTAGATGGGCTGACTGATGTATCGCCACATAATTTACCACCCTTTATGTAAGTCAAACCACATGACACCTCTTTCCTCAGGGAAGATGTCACAGCAGAGAGCCAAGTGCCCTGTATGCTTGATAATTGCTTTGGATGACAACGTCAATGAAAACATTAACTAACAAAAAGGGCACTGTTCTATTGCTGTCTCAGTTGTCAATTAATCTGACTCATAGCTTGGAGCCATCTTTCAGAAGCTCTGTGGAAAAAAGAACTATTTACTTAATATTTGTATATAACACTAATTCTTACTTAGTTTTCTAACCTAGTCCCTGGCTAGCTCATTAGATCTACTCGGGGATATGGCTCCCTCACAGGGTTGACTGTAAACATGCAATCACACTTGTACATATTGGGCCAAATTCTGTCCTGACTTATATCCTGTGCAATCCCTGTTAAGTGAATGGGCCTGGCACAAGCTGTCAGTCAAGGTAGAATCTGACCCTTTGATTTTGCTGAGCCTCCCAGCTCTTCCAGGACGTCTCTGTACTGTGGATGGAATAGCTCATTATCTGCTCAGTCTGACGAAAACAACAAAAGTCTGTTTGAATGAAGTCCTTGAAATTTCCTATTTTTCTTCTACACTCCAAGGAACCACTGTTTGATATTAACACACATGGCCGTGCAAAGGACTCCAACCAGTGACGACCACAGTAATCACATTATAATCTTTTAAACCCAGAAAAGCTCAGGCTTTGTAATTTTCAAAATGATCTGGGGAAAAGAATACAAGGTATTTTCCAGTGAAGTTGTAGCTAACAGACCCTTGCTGGCCTCTGCTGAATCCTCTGGGAGCTCCCACAGTTCCTGTATGCCTTCTGTGCAGATCGGTCTGTACCCACAGGTTTCTACTATGCTTTTATCACTCTGGCCATACTGTGATGCTGCTCTGAGGGCCTCAAGCACAAGCCCAGCAAGAGGCAATGTGGGAGATAAAAGCCATATTGTGTCACTGCTGTAGAGGCCAGAGGGAAATACGAACCTGGCAAGATCCAAAGGCAGGACCCTGTTATTCCCCTGGAACTGTGCCTCTGGCAAGAATAAGCACACCCCCTTCCTGGCTGTTTTGCCGTGCTGCCAGCCCCACTTCCAAGAACAAGCCACTGAGGGTATGTCTACACTGCAATGAAAATCCCACGGGCTGGCCCATGCCAGCTGATTTGGGCTCGGGGGGCTCAGTCTGTGGGGCTATTTCACTGCAGTGTAGACTTCCAGGCTTGGGCTGGAGCCCGGGCTCTAGGACCCTGTGAGTTGGGAGGGTCCCAGAACTTGGGCTGCAGCCCAAGCCCAGAAGTCTACACTGCAATGAAACAGCCCCTCAGCCCAAGCCCCGCGAGCATGAGTCTTGGCACACACAGGCCGTGGGTGTCTACTTGCAGTGTACACATACCCTTAGGGAAGCTGCAGCCTGAAAGAGATGTGGTTAGCAGAGCTGCAATCCCCTTCTCAGTGGTCACTGGTGGGAAGGAAGGGGTTAGTCCAAAGTCATCTGTCAAACTTGCAATTCTTTTGTAATGTTATTATTTTAAATACCAACTACCAAACAGCGCCTGTTCTGTCCACTGCTATGAAGATGTTTAATCACCATAATTCTCACTTCTTTCTGGCAATACAAATCTGCTAACTGAGCGATCCACACATTTATTACCTTCCTCTTCTTCTGGCAATTTGTCTTTTTCAGCAGAGACGTGGTCTTTTGATGCCCCCTTTTCTGAGCACTGGGTCTTCTTCTTTTTCTTAGACTACAAAAAATACACACACACACACATATATATATATATATAAAATTTTCTCAGCTAGAGGCTTATTAGAGAGCAGAGAGGATGAGACTGAGTGAGGACTAAGGTCCTCGTCCTGCAATGAGCTCACACAGAGTTCTGCTGAAGTCAATGAGACTCCACATGGGTGCAGGGGTTTGCCCAGGTACAGCTTATTGTGGGATCGAAGGAATGACCTTATTACGAACTCCAGAGAGCTGAATATTATACCCTCTGTACTACAAAATGACATTTATCTGCAAAGTTAGAAACTGCGCATTCAAATTCAGACACCTGCTGCATATTGATATTTAGCCCGTTTTGTCTTCAAAGCACTTTATAAACAGTAATTATTCCTCAGAACGATGAGGTAGGAAATACACACTATCTACCCTATTTACATCGGGAAAACTAAGGCAGAGAAGACCAGGCCACCAGATGCTTAGAGTTTGGCACTACAATAAGTAGTCTGATTTTCAAAGGTACCAAGCACCCATAGTTTCCACTGACTATAATGGGTGTTGTAGGTGCTCAGAATCTCTGAAAAGCAGGCCAATTTCATGTAGGAACCTAAATATGAATTTGTGTCACTAACTTTAGGCTGCAAAGTTTAAACATTTTAGTTTCCCTTAGTAACTCTCAACTTTTCCAAGCTAGAACACCCATCTCCTCAAACATGCTTCCTATCTAGCCAGGGCCCTGCTCTCATTGAGAAATATGGGAAGGGCAGATTGTCATGGCCCCCAACATCTGTTCACAACCCCAAGGATGAGAAACCCGGGCTAAGTGATTTGTCCAGAAGTCTCCAGTGTCAGAGCTAGGATTTGAATTCAGGAATTCCTAGCTCCCAGTTCTGTGTTCAGACCACTGAACTGTGTCCTCCTTCTTACACTATAACAGAGTAAAAGAATGCATTCACTGTGGTAACACGAGTGAAACAAAGGCAGCAATCTGATTAGCTAAATAAGATTCCGACACATGCAATAATGGGATAACCACCAAGTAGGATGGAATCGCTAACTCATAACTCACACAAATCCATGCACCCATGATAAAAAAAGAGCAGAAGAACAATATGCTCGAAATATTCATTTGAATCAACTGCAGATAAATAAAGAAACCGGAGCTTGTGTTTATTGAGCTCTGCCATCTGTTACAGTGAGAAGCTTTTCAAGCAGTTACAGCTCAGATTGAAGACACTTTCAACAACTGGGGAGACAAACTGGCAGTTTAAAAGAAAAACGAAAATAAAGAAATTTCTATTCTGCTTCCAGTTGGCTTTTAAACTTACTAATCTGGAAGGACAACAATTTTCTGTTTTATGAACTATGGGTTTGTCTCCTTAGTTGTTCAGAGCAGCTTCAACCCAAGCCTTCGCTCACTACAGTTACCTCACGTGTGCATCCTATCCTGTTGTGTGTTGTTGCTTGTAAAGCAGATTGGGAAGATGTCCAAGGTGACTTTCTTTAAGACAGTTTTGAAGTGAAGTCAGGACTACTATATTGGGAGGGTTAATGGCAAGTTTTTCCAAGTTAAATGTATTGCTGAAAAATTCATGTAAAAATAAGCATTCCATAGCGATCCCTGAAGACTGGGAACATTCTTTGGCTTAACATACATGGGAAATGTGCTATTATCCAAACAAACTACATTAAAAGAAGGTAAAATCAAACACTCTAAAGTTAGAAATTGCCAGAATTAAGGTTTAATTCAAGCCCCCTTGTGTGTACACACTGGTAGTCTTCATCTACATGCTCACATACTACTTATTCCATGGGACTCCTGCCTCATTCAAGTCACCCAAATACTGAGCTGAATACAAAGTTATTAATTTCCTCATGGGCTTTTCTATGGTGCTCATCTGAGCTCTTCACAAACATTAATGAATTTATGAGATTAAGTCATTATTCTCCCCATTATTAGCTTGGGAACTGAGGCACAGAGGCTAAAATTGTCAGCAGTTTCCACTAATTTTGGGTGACCAACTTGAAACACATACACGGATTTTTCAGAGTACTTAGTATTTTATAGCACTTTATAATGTCAAAGAACAGCTCCCATTGACCTTAATTGCAGCTCTGAGTGCTCAGCACTTCTGCAAATCAGACACCAGGGTCTCAAGTCAGGCATCCAGAATATGAGCAACACACAATTAATGGCCAGCTGTGAACATTTTGGTTTAAGTGACTTGCCCAGTTCACACAGGATCTGAGGTAGAGACAGGGATAGAATCTGATTCTTCAAAGCAGCATTCAATAGCCTTGACCATGAGACTATCCTTTCTCTTCCTGCCATGTCTGGCTCATTCACTATACACGGTGCAACTTCTGCTACAAATGAAGCAGGGGTCCTACAGATAACAGCCTCATTCACTACACAACCCGCATTAACTGTCAGAATTTAGCCCATCTTGTGCACTAAATGAGTGCACTGAATGGAAAAAAACCTGTATGTGATCACGTAATTAAAGATCGCATCCTAATGCAGACACAACATGGCCGATTTAAGGATGTCCAGGCAACATTAATTCTGGCATTTCCTAGCTTTTCAATGCTTGACTTTGCAACCTTAACATTCTTGTAATGTAGGCTTTTTTAAAATGAATCTTCTAATTAAAAAAAAAAAAAAACATGACACCTCTTCCCCAGAAATTCTATCATGTGGAACCATTCTGACTCCCACCTTGATTAATCATCAGGATTCGTACCTTTAGATACACAGCACAGACCTCTACCACTTGAACTAATGGGGTAAGTGGTAGCTGTAGTAGGCTGTTCTGCTCTACATGGACCAGTTGTTAGAGGGGGAAAGCGACACACACTCTGCCAGTGGGTTTCACAGCTATTTGCTGTCAGCAGAGGAATAGAGAGAATCTGGACTCCTGGTTTTAATTCTAGGTGTAAGCAGAGTCTGGATGAGCTCTCCCCTGACATCTAGTGGTGAGCTGTGGAAAAAGACTTCAGAAGCTGATCTTGTTTGCATGGACACAACCACCCCGCCTAGGTGCTCAGCATGATGGGATTGCTTGCCCAAATGATCACTTGTGGCTGATGTTGGATCCCCAGTCTCCTTGTTATGGGGACAGGAGTAATAAAGGGTTGTTATCCTTGTTGTGTGAACTGAGGGCAGCAAAACTGTACCTGGCATACCCTAATGGAGGGACTCACCCTCAACTGAACAGCACTCACTAGGCAGGGGACATGGGTTCCAAAGCCCAATCAGTTGAGAGAGAGAGAAAAAGAAAGGGAAGTATATGTACCTGGTGGTGTGGGCCCTATTTAAGGGTCCTACACACCATTTGACCCTTTCTCTCTCCATGGTATAATAAAAGAGCTAATTGAGAGTCTTCTTACATGCTGCAGAGCTGAAATCACTGATATCTAAGTATAAGTATTAGACCTACTCTGGGACAGTGTCTCTATTGCAAAAGACTGCCCCACTAACAGCTGAAATCACTGAGAGCTGTGGTAAATGGGTGGAGGGGCCTGAAGACATCTTGGTGAGCTGGTGAAGAGGCATGGCAAGCAGCTAGCAGGGTGGCTAGTGGAGAGTTGTGACCAGCAGGGTGGCTGGCAGAGGGGCGTGGCAAGTGGCCAACAGAGAAGCTGGTGGAGAGGGCCAGAGCAGAGCCCCACAGAGGCATGGCAATCGGCCATTGGGGCGATGAGCGAGTGCCTGAGCAGTGCAGTGTGTAAGGTGCCTCCTTACCCCCCTGCCTTCCACACAGGGTGGGAGGTGAAGTATGCAGATGAACCTCTGAACGCTGCACTGGCCAAGGACAGCAACTGTGAGTGGGGTACTGAGAAGGGGCGGGCACGTTAAAGGGACTTTTGGGTTGCTGGACTTAAGACCCTGAGGGGAAAAGGACACTGCCCAACTTACTTGGGGGGTGGGTCTTTTGCTCTTGGTTTGTGTTTATGAACCCTAGTTGCAGTGTTTTCCCAAATTAATGCTGAGTTACTTCCCTCCTTTTATTAAAAGTTTTTGCTACACTCAGACTCTGTGCTTGAGAGAGGGGAAGTATTGCCTCCTAGAGGTGCCCAGGGGGTGGTGTGTAATTGTCCCAGGTCACTGGGTGGGGGCTCGAGACGGTTTTGTGTTGTATTGTTGAAAAGGAACCCCTAGATACTGAACCCGGCCCTTGTTGCTGCTGGCTCCACCTGGCAGGAGGGTTACATAGGTTTTGTAGAGGAACGGTTATAGACCCTTTTGCTCCTATGCCCCAGCTGGTCCCAGTGCCCCTCTCCCCAGAGTTCAGATTGCTTGACACTTCCCATTACAAGACCTTGTTTTCTGTTGCTTGTAACTTTGCCAAACTTTAACCATTTAGGGTGAAATCTCCCATGCTGGATATCTGCCTCCGGCTGATTTTTGGTTGGGTTTGTTTTTTAGTTTTGGTGTTTTTCAGTTTCATCTTAAATGTTTCAGCCATTATTTTGCTAATTATAATTTTTTTTTACAACTACTTCATTGGTCTTATGGTTAAAACCAAGTGTAGGGTCTTTTCTGAGCAGTGTAATGGTAGGTTTGTCTGTTTGGCCACTTTATATGAAATTGGTTTTTGGAGCAGAGTGATGGGATAGGAGCTTGTTTCACCCACTGTGTGTATGAATGTCATATTGTAGAGCTGCTGGGTATAGTAGGGTATAGTATGTCTTCCCCTGGGGAGAACATGCTCGTTCAAACAAAGCAAACATGTGTGTTGTGTGGGTGTTTTGTTGATAACATTAACCTGTGTTTTCTGTCAGTTTGTCTGTTTTGTGTTTCTAATGTGGGTTTCTCCAGTTCGGTGACTGTTTTCTTTATTTCTACTCCAGTGTTTTTTCATACAGCACTTCAGTGGCTGGTTCTTTGTTCTCTCCCAAGCCGGTTCTCACATGTTAGTGGTTTCCGAACGTGTGGCCTTTGGTTCGGTGTCTCTCTCAGCAGTGTCCCCGTAGGAGAGAATTTTCCAATTCCTAAAAAAAAAAACTTGGGCTGTATAAGTAGG
The DNA here is from genome assembly GCF_028017835.1 of Emys orbicularis. Taxonomy (NCBI): domain Eukaryota; kingdom Metazoa; phylum Chordata; order Testudines; family Emydidae; genus Emys; species Emys orbicularis. Next base: position 24,511,387 of record NC_088685.1, on the reverse strand, counting down.
GGCATTGTCAGCAGATTGAGGGACGTGATCATTCCCCTCTATTCGACATTGGTGAGGCCTCATCTGGAGTACTCTGTCCAGTTTTGGGCCCCACACTACAAGAAGGATGTGGAAAAATTGGAAAGAGTCCAGCGGAGGGCAACAAAAATGATTTGAGGGCTGGAGCACATGACTTATGAGGAGAGGCTGAAGGAACTGGGATTGTTTAGTCTGCAGAAGAGAAGAATGAGGGGGGATTTGATAGCTGCTTTCAACTACCTGAAAGGGGGTTCCAAAGAGGATGGATCTAGACTGTTCTCAGTGGTGGCAGATGACAGAACAAGGAGTAATGGTCTCAAGTTGCAGTGGGGGAGGTTTAGGTTGGATATTAGGAAAAACTTTTTCACTAGGAGGATGGTGAAGCACTGGAATGTGTTACCTAGGGAGGTGGTGGAATCTCCTTCCTTAGAGGTTTTTAAGGTCAGGCTTGACAAAGCCCTGGCTGGGATGATTTAGTTGGGGATTGGTCCTGCTTTGAGCAGGGGGTTGGACTAGATGACCTCCTGAGGTCCCTTCCAACCCTGATATTCTATGATTCTATGATTGAGAAGCTGTATGCCTCCATGCTTTAGAGCAGGGACTTGAAATTTGGCAGGGGATTCACTTCGGTTAAAAGGAGTTGCCTTTTGCTATTCCTATGAAAATCTGCCCAAATTTTGCCAAGTTAAAAACCTCTGAAAATCTCAGTTTGTTCATGCTTACAGATTTGTTAGAGTTAGGCAACTAAGTTCAACAAATATTTGGTCCGAACTGAGCATGCTCCACTTCCCAGACACAGTTTTATCTGTGACCAGGAAGGGTCAAGCAACCTTAACTATAGGCAGTGCCTACAGTCCTGTCTATAACAATATGACTGTACCACAGATTTGTTCAGTTCAGGCCTGATCCAAAGCCCAGTGAAATCAATGGAAAGTCTTGTATTTGGATTAGGCTCTTTAGTTATCGTAATTAATGACAACAGTTTTGGAAGGGATATTAAAACTTGTGCTTCTGAGCTTAAACCAATCTCTAAGTATAACACACTTGTGTGTGTGTGTGGGGGGCAGATTATCCCATCACTGCCTGAGGAGGTCACACACCTTCCTCTGAAGCATCTGGTGCTGGCCACTCCTGGACACAGAATACTAGCCTAGATGGACCTTGGGTCTGATCCAGTCTGGCAACTTCTGTGTTCCTAACTGCAATTCTTTAAGTCTTTCAAATAACAGGAACGTGTTATCCTTACAAAAGCCATAATAGAAAATAAGAACATTCTTAAAACAAATATCATTTTAGAAATACTGTGTAAATTCTGGAACTAATAGTGGTACCTTCAGTAGCTTTTTTTCTCTCATGCCAACAGAGGTTAGAAGCTGACAATTCACTGGAACCTGGAACATGGATATTCAAAAATGTTATACTATGGGGAAAATACATTCCTATAAGCTCAATGTTGCAATTCTTGTAATACACCTCTATGGGAGTCAGTCACATGTGATCGGTCTGAAAGAATACACAGAATTAACAATAACCCCAGGCTAGGAGTTTGTGGCCTTGTTGCAACTTAAGTTAATTGATTGCCAATTGATTTGAATGAGCTAAAAACCTTTATTAAAGACAGTCTAGAAAATCCACAAACTTTTGTCCCAAGACAGAAACATTTGTGGTTTAGCCTACAGTATATCTAGACCAGGATAAAAAGTGTCAGTCAACACATTTTAAAACAGACAGGGTGATTTTATTGTGTATTTTAATGTGTATTAGCTGGTTGAGATGGACTCTAGGTTGTGTCTAGACATACCACTAGGGTAAACCACAAGTGTTTGCGGAACGTCTAGATCAGCATATATTGGCTAACTCAAACTCCTTGGCAATCAATTAATTTGAGTTACAAGAAGACTACAAACTTTAGCCGGACATAACTTGAAATAGCAAGGCTCACAGCTCTTTGGGAAGGACAATGCACGCTACCCTTCCCTAGGGTTCCGTCACAGAAGGGAACCTGTAGTTTCTGCTTGGGACACTGCAGAACCCCCACCAATGGAGGCTGCCAAAAGAATGCACTGTATTGGCATCTCCCTTAGCTGCTCTGACCATACCACCCGCCCTTCCCAGAGCTACCCAGGTTTAGGGATGTGCTGGCTCCCTGCAATCCTTCTGGTAAAGGGGAAGTTGCTACCACATTCTACCATCTGCTCTCCCCCTTCCTCTGAGAACTGAACTGGTGCTGATTTTTTAGACTCCAAATGTACCGGGTAAATAAGAAATGATCTCCACCGAAGGTTGTGATAATTAATTATCACCAAAAAGAAATTGCGATTCCCTTATAGTTTTATCAACAGAGACATTTATTCATTGCTGGGCCAATTGCTTTGACAGTCATTCCTATACTACTAACTCTGGACTAGCACAGCTTAGGGCCCTGACCTTGCAAAGAGAATTGTCTAGGTAGCACCTTGCATATAACCCCACTGAAATCAGGGGGGCTCTGCCCCACATAGCTCATTATGCAGAATGGGTGCTGTAGTTTGTTCCTACATTTTCCAGAGTTAATTCTCAGCCCCTCAATACTGTGGTGATTAGGTAGATCAAACTATGCTGCTGCCTCCTGGACCACTTCCTACCAGACCCCTCTCTTCCTACAGGGTAAAGCAAAGCACTGAACACAACAATAAAGTTTCTGACCTTCAAAGAGTAACCAGTCCCTCCTTTGCAGACTTGATCTGAGGAAGCAAGCATTCCTGTGGTGCTCCTTCCCAAGTCAGCTCACCTCCACTGCCTGCCCACCACTGAGCTACTCTGCTCCCATTTTTAAGCTCCTTCTCCAGTTTGTGCAGACTTTGCAGGTGTGTGGGCCCGGAACAGCTCCATGACCCGTTCCTCTCCAGTGTGGGGTTTGTACACTCCATCACACTCACTAATGATCTCTAGATGGACCGCTGGTCGACTCAGTATGGCTGTTTTCTTGCCCTCACCATGATATTATGCCAGTTAGACCCCCATGTAATAGTCTATGTCTCTCATTTTGTCCTGCCCCCATTTTGGTCAGCGAGCTGGCCCTACAGCTCTGGAAGTCCCTCCAACCCTTTCCTTCCTTGTCAGGGCCCCTAGGTTTCATTTTTGGCCACATGTTAATTTATGGCACTGTTTGGTCGTTTTGAGAAAAATATATAATTATTTGATGTAATTTATCGTTACTGGAATCATTGCAAATAAATGAATAAATGTAGATTGATGCCTTTCCTCATTCTTAGAGGAAAATATTGTTTTTTATGCAGTCAGAGATAAACTGAATTAAATAATTGTATAAATCCACTGTGTTACCAGATTTGCACATTACTTTGGGGTATGCTCATTTATTCGGGTTACTCTTCTGGGGAAAGGCAACAGAGGGTCCTGTGGCACCTTTAAGACTAACAGAAGTATTGGGAGCATAAGCTTTCGTGGGTAAGAACCTCACTTCTTCAGATGCTTCTTGCATCTGAAGAAGTGAGGTTCTTACCCACGAAAGCTTATGCTCCCAATACTTCTGTTAGTCTTAAAGGTGCCACAGGACCCTCTGTTGCTTTTTACAGATTCAGACTAACACGGCTACCCCTCTGATACTCTTCTGGGGAAGGGGATTCTGTAATTCTATCAATGTACTGTTTGTGTCACTTGTGTTTTCATATGGAGCTCTACTTCTCCCTGCTGCAAGTCCCCTCCCACTGGAGCTACCCTGCAGGACCTAGGTTCCCTAGGGCTGGGTTTCTTCAGCCCCAAAACCGGATGAACACCCACCCACCCACACGTACATTAACAGAGCAAGTCTGAGCGGACCGGGTCAATCAGCACTGTCAAGCTGACCCCTTATATGTCTCTGGACTCACTGGGCTGGAGGAAGCAGCACTTTCAAGCTGCCTCTCCTTATATACCTCTGGGCTCCATGGACTGGGTCAAGCAGCACTTTCAAGCTGTTACCCTTATGCGTCTCAGATTCAGCACATCCCTATCCCCACTCTCACATCACAATTGTACTGGCAGTAACCTACTTGATGAGCAAACCCCACAGTATTTTGGGCGCTGCAGGGATCTTTAGCTTAGGTAAAAGAAGTGTTGCTGTAGAGTGAATGGGGGAAGCTAAAAACACAGAAGAGTAAAGTTCAGCAAGAGAGAGAGAAGCAACCAACTTAACTATAAAAGTTATTTATTAAATAATAGTGATAACTACACAAGGAGGGCTAAACCAAAATAACATACATTATTAAAGGTTAACACCTAAGGTAGAAAGGAAAAAAGAGAGAGAGAAAGAGGGGGGATCTCACTCACTCCATGAGGCTTGAACTGGTCGGGGTTCCCAGGTGATGGTGGTAGCGGAGGGTCCTGAGTGCTGGAGACAGTCAGAGTCCCCAGCACAATCAGTCAGGAGGAGATGGAGTTCCAGTGGAACTGATGCATAGTTTGGATCTAAGCATCAGAACCCTGACTAGAGGGTGAGTAGGGATTTTTGTAGAGAAAATACAATTGTTCAAGGGAGAACAATAGATTTGTTTATAGGTAAGCTGATGACAAAGGTTTTCTTTAGACTAGACAATAAGAACGGATCACTCTTGGCTATGGGTGGTGTTTTCTTCCAGGGAGCTCACAATGCAACTAGGCTGCTTCAGTATTTGGATATCAGTTAAGGATTCATTACTAGAATTGGTCTGATAATTGCTGAGCTGGGTGTGTACAGACATAGGTTCATTAGCATCTGGAGCAGAGATTCCCATGATGCAGTGCTTCCCTGCTTTTTCTGGTCCCAGAATTCAGTGTGGTTCTCTGTTCTCCATTCTGTATGTAAATTGAGATGTCTTCCTGTCCCATCTTTCATGCAGATGAGGCTAGGGGAGTTGTCTGTGCTCTCCATTCTGTATGCTAATGGAGATGTCTTAATCTTGTCACCCTTGTCAGGAGGGGTCTAGGTGTGCCTCCCAATGCCCTTCACTGCTCTCTGCAAGTTTTTTCCCCTCTGATGGGTTTTGGTTTAAGCAGAGGCTGGGGGGAGTGTCTTTCATGAGTCAGGCTGGATACTGCCCCCTGGATCCCCAAGAACACAGAGGTGTCTGGTATCAACTAGTACAACTCTAAATAAATTTAAACACGTGAAAAAAAGCATCCTCATGGCCTTTTATGCAATTATACACTGTAGCATATTAAATTGCATTCTTCTTTTCCTGAGCCAATCTGAAGGCTTTTCTGACTCTATGGCCATTGAGTTTGTGATGCACAGGGGGGTGAGCTGCCTTTTCTCCTTTATATAAAGGTGATGCTTTCTCTCTCTATCACTAATCCTTTGTGGCTTTTTTGCAATTATTGATTTGACTTTATTATGTAGCCCCAGAGAGAGGCGCAGGGGACATTTTTACAAGACATGCCACACAATGTGTTTCTGAATGTTCACCCCTCCACTAGGACCAGGACCTCTAAACACACTCCCATGCACACTCATGTAGCTTATAGTTCTATGCATGGTGGGGAGAGGGCATGTGTGCCAGGTTGCTGCTGACCAGAATACAATCATGGAATACAAACACATTGATGCTGCTTTTCTGGGCCCTCCCCCTTCCCCCAACATTCTGTTCCATCTTTAAGAATATCAAATATAGTTTAAAAATATACCAGATAATGCAGCAGATACCATCTTCTACAAGGGAGGCTTTTTAAATAGAAAATACAATGAATGTAGGTGGGCACAGTAAAAGAGCACCTCTAGAACTAGGTCTGTTTCATCAGTAGCTGGTATCTATTTGTGACCAGACACCTAAACTGGATTTTTCAGCTATAACCTAAGATATCAGACATGTGATGGCTTAGAGTTGGTCTCCAACAACCACAGGATTGCCAATCAGGAACCATCCAATATGCCACCTAGTCTGGCATCCTCATCGAGGTTAATTTAGTATGTTAGCTACTCAGGGCATGAACCATAGGCCCGGATTCCCAGCTGTGCCCAGTATCCACTGCGCACAACTAAGGGGGGGAAGGGAAGAGTAAGGAGATGGTTGCAGCTCCATCTTTCTGGACCAGTTCTATGCCAAGCCTAGCCCCAGTGTAGTTTAGGCCTGCTGTAAACTACAGTGGGATGTTACACCAGACAAGCATTGTGACTCCACAACAGTATTCTGGTCCTGTCCTGTCCCATCCTTGATACACTATGCTGTGCATGGTGAGGTGATATAGGAGCTGGCTATGCCAGCTCTTCCGCCAGTTGGGGACTGCACTATGGTGGGGAGAGCCACTAGTTTTCCACCCCCTTTGCCCACCAGGGGTCAGATCAAAGTAAAAAATTTGGCCCCATATTTTCTTCTGGGTCTTGTACACTGAGCACACTATCAGCGCTTAACAAATAATTATTAATGTCTTCAATGATGGCCAATGCATGTGTTTTCAAGGAAAACACACTTCCCCTATATAATACATCTAAGTATGCTATGTTATCCACAGAGGAAATAATTGCCTAACCCCAGCATGCGACTAACCTGTGCTCTGAAACAAAAGGACGGAATGCCCTTATCTTTATTATCTACTCCTGGGGTAAAAAAATTGTAAGTATATCAGCAGCAGCAAGCATGCTGAACAACCAGTGGGGCCACTGGACGTTCGAGATGCACTCAAAGAGGATAAGGCCATTGCAGAGAAACTAAATGAATTATTTGCATTGGTCCTTACAGCTGAGGATGTGATGGAGACTCCCCAACCTGAGCCATTCTTTTTAGGTGACAAATCTGAGGAACTGTCCCAGATTGAGGTGTCATTAGAGGAGGTTTTGGAACAAACTGATAAATTAAACAGGGCCAAATGGTATTCTCCCAAGAGTTCTGAAGGAACTCGAATGTGAAATTGCAGAACTACTAACCGTGGTATGTAGCCTATCATTTAAATCAGCTTCTGTACCAGATGACTGGAGGATAGCTAATTTGATGCCAATTTTTTAAAAGGGGCTCCAGAGGCAATCCTGGCAATTACAGGCAGGTAAGCCTAACTTCAGTAGAGGGCAAATTGGTTGAAACTGTAGTAAAGAACAGAATTATCAGACACATAGATAAACACAATTTGTTGGGGAAGAGTCAACATGTTTTTTGTATAGGGAAACTATGCTCACCAATCTACTAGAATTCTTTGAGGGGATCAACAAGCATGTGGACAAGGGGGATCCAGTGGATATAATGTACTTAGATTTTCAGAAAGCCTTTGACAAGGTCCATCGCCAAAGGCTCTAGCAAAGTAAGCTATCTTGGGATAAGAGGGAAGGTCCTCTCACGGATCAGTAACTGGTTAAAAGATAGGAAACAAAGGGTAGGAATAAATGGTCAGTTTTCAGAGTGGAGAGAGGTAAATAGTCCCCCAGTGTCTGTACTGGGACTAGTATTGTTCAACATATTTCATAAATGATCTGGAAAAAGGGGTAAACAGCGAGGTGGCAAAATTTGCAGATGATATAAAACTACTCAAGATAGTTAAGTCCAAAGCAGATTGCGAAGAGTTACAAAGGGACCTCACAAAACTGGGTAACTGGGCAACAAAATGGCAGATTAAATTCCATGTTGATAAATGCAAAATAATGCACATTGAAAAACGTAATTCCAGCTATACATATAAAATGAGGGAGTCTAAATTAGCTGTTACCACTCAGGAAAGAGATCTTCGAGTCAGTGTAGATAGTTCTCTGAAAACATCCACTCATTGTGCAGCAGCAGTCAAAAAAGCTAACAGAATGTTGGGAATCATTAAGAAAGGGGTAGATAATAAGACAGAAAATATCATATTGCCTCTTTATAAATCCATGGTACACCCACATCTTGAATACTGTGTGCAGGCGTGGTCGTCCCATCTCAAAAAAGATATATTGGAATTGGACAAGGTTCAGAAAAGGGCAACAAAAATTATTAGGAATATGGAACAGCTTCCATGTGAGAGAGATTTCAAAAATTAGAGCTGTTCAGAGAGACAACTAAGGGGGGATATGACTGACGTCTATAAAACCATGACTGGTGTGGAGAAAGTAAATAAGGAAGTGTTATTTACTCCTTCTCATAACATAAGAACTAGGGGTTACCAAATGAAATTAATAGACAGCAGGTTTAAAACAAACAAAAGGAAGTTTTTTTTTTTCACACAACGCACAGGCAACCTGTGGTACTCTTTGCCAGAGGATATTGTAAAGGCCAAGACTATAACAGGGTTCCTGGAGGATAGGTCCATCAATGGCTATTAGCCAGGATGGGCAGGGATGGTGTTCCGAGCCTTTGTTTGCCAGAAGCTGGGAATGAGTGACAGGGAATGGATCACTTGATGATTACCTGTTCTGTTCATTCCCTCTGAAGCACCTGGCACTGGCCACTGTCAGAAGACAGGATACTGGGCTAGATGGATCTTTGGTCTGACCCAGTATGGCCGTTCTTATGTTTACGTTGTTATGAATTCTGTGCCACTTTGCACATGCAGAATTCATGTTCCGTGCAGAATTTTTTTTTTTCAGCAGAAAATACATTGAGCGGCTGCAGTTACACCTTTCACCCACCAGAGGCTGATGTGGCACCAGAATAGAGAGCAGCTCCTCTCAGGTGAGATGGGCTCCAGCTGCATATAGGAAAGAGAAGAGGCTGCGTTCTGCACAGCACCCTGCCTGTGGGGCCAAGTCAGGAGGAACCAGATATGGCGGGACAGACAGTGTGGAGCACATAGGGCTGCTGGGGGGTGTCACAAACTGGGATTCAGAAGGGGTAGCTGTAGGGACAGACTGGGGCACAGACAATGGGAGTGGGGGTGCAGGGACACCTGGGGATGGGGGGCGGGGGTGGCTGAGTTGGAGTACAGGGACACATGGTGATGCTGGAGTACAGGTACATACAGGAACAGAGGCAGATGTGCCTGACTGAATGAGAGAGGCCGGGGTCAGCCAGGGTCTGCATAGGGGAGGCTCCCTAACAATTCCTCTCCCTCCCAAAAAAAACTTTTCCATAATTCTCCCACCCCCACACCCAACAACCCTCCAAGTTCACACTCAGGCTCCTTCCCAGCAATTACTTCCCTCTCCCTCAGCTCCTCTGTTACCTCTGACTCCCCCAAACCTTTGCACTGCTTCTGAGGGGTGCAGGAAATACATTTCTGTATTGTAGTTTAAATTAATTATTAATCAAAGTTCTGTATTAATATGTCCAGTAAGGAATCTATTTGTCAAAAAAAAAAAAAACATTTCCTGAATCATTTTTGTTGTCTGTATTGTTAGAGACATACTTGCTGACAGGTATTTTTAAATAAATTACCAAAATATTTGAAACTGGCATGATTATATTGTGTTATTTTGACAAATAAAATGTGCGGAATTTGGCAGAATTTTGTGCACAGAATTTTTAATTTTTGGTGGAGAATTCAGGAGTAATTATCCCAGCTAGATGCTGTTTTAAATCTAAGACACTTGTCGCTCTCACATTTTTCGGCAGGGAGTCCAACAGGTTAGTTGCATGCTTTTTAAAAATGTCCCTATATTTGTTTTAAATTGGTTGCCTTTCTCTTTTTGCATTATGGAAAATGTTCAGTACCTCCTCTCCCCCTGCTGGCCTCCTCTTTCCGTCTTTCACTATTTTATATAGCTCAATCATAGCAGAACAGGAAGGAAAGCCGTCACCAGAGCAGCTGTGTATTTCTCTCTTCTGCACAGTCTCTTTATCTCAATAATTTTTGGTCCACTCTAGACCAGTGGTTCCCAACCACAGGTCTGGGGCCCACTGGAGGGCCGCAAGCAGTTTTCAGGGGGTCCACCAAGCAGGGCCAGCATTAAACTTGCTGGGGCTCCAAGCCCTGCCACCCAGGGCTGAAGCCAAAGACTGAGCAACTTAGCTTCCAGGGCCTCCTGTGGTGTGGGACCCCAGGCAATTGTACTACTTGCTACCTTCTAACAAGAGCCCTGGCTTTTATATGCAGAAAAACAGTTGTTGTGGCACAAGTGGACCGTGGAGTTTTTTATAGTGTGTTGGGGGGACCTCAGAACATGGGCAGTGTGTATAATAGACCAAGGAAGGCTTAGCCTTCCTTGGCGCTGACGCCGACCCGCCGCCAAACTCCTGGGCCACAGTGGCCCCGCCCCTTCCCCAAGACCCCCACCGCCTGCTGCTGTGCTGCCTGTGCCTGCCTGCCATCATGTCTCCTCCACTTCCCCCTCCCCCCCAAGTTCCTCGCTGCTCACCGTGTCCCTCCTCCTTGGGGACATGGGAGTGAGGAGGGATGCGGAGACTGAGAGCCAGCGGCTGGCGGAGTGAGGCGGCTCGGCCTGGTGCTGGGGCTGGCGGCTCGGGGGCGGGAGCAGCTGCTGCTTGGGGGGCCGGCGGCTTGACCCAGCACCGGCGGTGAGGGCCAGCGGCTCGGCTGGGGGAGGGCCTTCAGGACCAGGAGGGGCTGGTGGCTCAGGGGGCCGGCCTGGCGCTGCGGCTGGGGCTGGCCCGCTCGGGTGGCCAGCCTCGCGCTGCGCTGGTGGTGGGAGCCAGCAGCTCGGACGGAGGAGGGCCTTCAGGGGCGCTGGGGCTGGCCCAGTGCTCGCGGGGGCTGGAGGGTGCAATGACTCAGCTGGAGGGGCCGGCGGCTCCGCCTGGCACTGGGGCCGGCCCAGCATTCAGGGGAGCGGAGGGGGATTGGCAGCTCGGCCTGGCACTGGGGCTGGTCTGGCTCTGATGGGGGGGAGGGTGCAATGACTCAGCTGGGGGGTGTGTGTCAGGGGCAGGAGGGCCGGTAGCTCAGCCTGGCGCTGGCCCAGAACTCAGTGAGGCTGACAGTTCAGCCTGGTGAGCGGGGGAGGGGGCAGTGTGTCGGGGGGGAAGTAGCCGGTGGCAGCGGCTCGGCCCAATATGGCTGGGGTGGGAGGGCCAGGGCTCCTCCGGTCATGGGGGGCCCTCCAGGCTTCTCCTTTTACAGGGGAGGGGTGTTTCAGGGCTCCGGCGTGCGGGGGAGTGGGGCTTTGGGCAAAAGGGGCAGGGCCAGCGGGCTAGCCTCTCCAAAGCGGAGGTTCACCCACCGCCCATGCCTCAGAAAGAAAAAGGTTGAGAACCCCTGCTCTAGATCATTCCTATTTCTGTTAGGTCTTTTTCTAGCGATAATGTGGTATTCTAGGTAATATACCATCAATTTATATGTAATGATATTATAGTATTTTAGTATCATTTTTCTTTATCATCTTCTTACTATGGTCTAAAAGCTGATTAAATTTTTAATTGATGATGCATATTAAGCAAACATCTTAAATTATAACAAAGAGTCCTGTGGCATCTTAAAGACTAACAGATGTATTGGAGCATAAGCTTTCGTGGGTGAATGCCCATGCGTCTGACGAAGTGGGCATTCACCCACGAAAGCTTATGCTCCAATACATCTGTTAGTCTTTAAGGTGCCACAGGACTCTTTGTTGCTTTTTACAGATCCAGACTAACACGGCTACCCCTCTGATCTTAAATTATGTGTGCAATTCTTAGAGGATTAGGTCTTCTGAGTAAAAGGTTACAACTAATTCCAAACCCATCAGTGTTTCTAAATAACTTAAGTTGTTCGTTCCAATGTGCTTTAATCTACACTTTTCTATACTGGATGTAAGCTTCTACTGTATTACTCACTTAAAGTAATTCTTCACAGTCCACTTTAATGTTAACTAGGTTTCTGCAGTGACCAAGTTTTACCACTTCACCTCTTCTTCCAGGTTAATACATATACTGAACACCACAGATTTTTAGTCCTGATCCCTGGGGCACCACAAATATTATCCTCTTTCCACTCTAGTAATGAGCTATTTATTCCTACTAATTATTTCCTATAAGTTTTAATTCCATTAGGGTAAAATTTACTCCTGTGCAGATGGCCAGCACAAGGGTTTAAGTGGGATTTATATGATGCATAGAGAACTTCACCTTAGTCCCTCTCCCACGCAGACTAAATTCCTTTTTAAAATTCACACTCTGTTACAGGTCTCTCACCTCAAGAGTCTACCAGTAGAAGTTCTAGAACATTTAAGTCAACTTTATTGAAATCTGTTTTGTTTCTGAACAAGAAATCCTTTCGTTTTTCAGTTTTTCCAAAGTAAAAATCCAACAAGCTAGAAAGCAAGTGGGAATTCCTAATTTCTTCAGGCATCCACTTGAAGATTCCTAGCCTCATTAGGGTGATATCAGCCATTAAAATTGAGCTTATGATATTTTTCACATTGCCCTCCTGCAATCTACCATTCTGCTCTATTACAAATAGCCCACTTTCCTCTCCTGTTTAAAAAAATACAGCCTTAATCATGGTATAACTATTCTAGAGCACTGCCACAGCACAATTGCACAGTGCTACATCAACAGACACTGAACAATCTGCATGACAAGCAGTCTTTTGGGAAATAAAACAGCGTGAGTTTAATTCTTTGCTAATCAAATTTTCATAGGTGAAAGCTGACATTCTGGCCAGTTGGGCTGTGATCACATTGCACTGCCATAATGACAGACCCAAGCATGAGAGACTATTGGTTCCCTGAACTGATGGGAACCAGGTGAATGAGAAACAACAAGTTTGAAATTTTGAAAGGAAAGGGGATGTTTTCTTGGCAGTGAGAGTCAATGAGGGAGGCAGCCTGGGCATTGGCTTCAAGGGAAATTACTCCTAATACCCAGAGAAAAGATAATACGATGGCAGTTTCCACTAAGGTGTAAATAGGAAGCAACAGAGAGATGCTGTGTTAACTAGCAAAGAAAGGAGAAGGACTCCCCATCCAAGACAGAGGAATGTAAAGGCCTATGCATGATCCCGATATACATAAACTACAATGTTGCCCCCACACCCAAAATCATCTTGAGCTATATCATCCGCCCTCTGTAGGAAGGGAAAATTACTTGGGAAACTGCAGAGCGGACATGGAGCTTCTTTCTCCTCCTCCTGGGAAGGCTGGCAGAGGAAGAAGGGGACCTGGCCCTCCAATTACTCGGATGTCCCAAGAGCCACAGGAAAACTCCACAGATCTGGGGCATCCACATGGAAAGCCTGTTCCCCTGCGCTTCCCAGGGAGGAGCCATGAGTTTTATAAGGCAATGAGTGAGGACACAAGACAAGCAGTGGGAACTAGTGCTGCAAGTGTCTGCATTGAATGTTGAAGGGAATCCCAAGGGAAATCCTATGGGTTTGCCAGGAGATGATAACCCATACAGAACGTGTCCCCCAGCTCTAGCCCTCTCCTACTGGACCATCTCCCCCAAAATCATGCAGAGCAGGACCCACTGACTCAGGGAAGAGGGGTGATTCCTCTTTGGCCCTTCTGGATATTATGGTCTGATTTGATGTCAGGTAAAGAGGCAAAAGTGCTCCCCCCAGCCCTAGCCCCAGGGATAAAGAAATTTGTTATTTACTGGGAAGTGTTACTGTAACGAATTAAAAACATTTCAGCAAAGGATAAAGATGTAATTTTACAGGGGCAACTGATAAACTAGACCACTTCCCATGACACTGATTCAAGCAATTCCCACCCAATGTAGATGATACAATAACACTTAGCAATCAAATTTAATCTGCATCTAGACCAGAGTTTAAACTGAAAGGGTGGGGAAATGGGGCTAATTCCATGCAGGTCTGCCGACCGGGGGGGGGCGGTGTGCAAAGGGGGCAATTGCCCAGGGGCCCCGGGCGATTTAAAAGGGCCTGGGGGCCACCAGCAGTGCAGCGGGGCTAAGGCAGGCTTCCTGCCCGCCCTCGCTCCACATCACTGCTGGAAGCCGCCGGCACGTCCCTGCAGCCCTGGGGAGGGGGTCTCCGCATGCTGCCCCAGCCCTGAGCACTGACTCTGCAGCTCCCATTGGCTGAGAACTGCAGCTAATGGGAGCTGCAGGGGCAGTGCCTGCAGGCAGCAGCGCATGGAGACCCCTTGGGCCCCCGCCTAGGAGCCACTGCCAGAGGGGTGTGCCAGTCGCTTTCGGGAGCCGCCCGAGGTAAGCACCAACCCCCTGGCCCCCTCCTGCACCCCAACCCCCTGCCCCAGCCTAGAGCTTGCACCTCGCACCCAAACTCACTCCCAGAGCCCACACCCCACACCTCCTCCCGCACCCAAACTCCCTCCCAGAGCCCACACCCCCTCCCACACCCAAACTCCCTCCCAGAGCCTGCACCCCAAACCCCCTCCCACACCCAAACTCCCTCCCAGAGTCTGCACCCCAGCCCCCTCCCACACCCAACCCCCTGCCCCAGCCTGGTGAAAGTGAATGAGGATGGGAGAGAGCGAGCGACGGAGGGAGGGGGGGATGGAGTGGACAGGGGGCAGGGCCTCAGAGAAGGGGCGGGACAGGGGTGTGTTCTCAGGTATGGGGCAGGGCAGGGGGCAGGGCAAGGGTCTTTGGGTTTGCACAGTTAGACAGTTGGCAACCCTACCGGGCAGGCATGTAAAAGCCCTGGCCGTGCCAGAAGAGCGCGCCCAGCAGCGTAGCCAGCACAGGCGCAGCACCGCCCAAATGTCAGGTAGACCGTGTCTGTGCGGGTGCGGCTTGTGTGTGTGGGGGGGGCCCATTGACTGTTCTGTCCTGGGGCCTGGAACTGCTGTCAGCGGGCCTGTTTCCATGCCTCTGGAGTAGAAGTGGGTCATCCCCGCTTCTGGTACTGCTAAACCACCAGCTTATAAAGATACTTCTGAAAAGCAAATATTTGCTTTATGGAATGCACCAGATTGCACATATTTGAAAAAATACCCCAAGGGAGGATAACACTAGACTTCCCAGCAAAAGCGCCTCTTTGAACTGACCGTTTTGAAGACTGATCCAGAGAATTTTAAATTAAAAAAACCAACCACAACCTAGTTCGGCCCTGATGACTCTTGGCACTTCTTGTTACTATTTCCTAAAAGACTCTTTATTAGGGAAAGGGAGAGGCTGTGGGGAAAGAGATTGATCTCTCCATCACCATTCATGGATAAGTTATAAATTGTGACAACAACAAAGTCACAGTGCAACTTGTGATGTGTATTCACAATGTGACCACACTTAATTTTTGTTCATATAATTATGCTGATGGATTTAAGAAACATGAATCCAGCATTTTCTAATCTGGCTGGAATTACATTTGTACAAAATTTGTATAATGTACTGTAGTGAGGGGGTGTAGCCTCTCTCTGAGATTGACAGGGAGGAACCACCGCCTGCCCCCTGGTGGGCAGGACCAAGAAGGCCATGCCCGCCCCACTGGAAGCAGAAGGGCAAGACAGGAACAGGAAGTATAAAAGGTGGGCCCTGCAGCTCAGTTGTGCTAGAGCTGCTGAGGGAGACAGACGCTTCTCCCCTGGTGCCAGAGCAGGATGCTGAGAGGAAGTCTGCTGCCCTGAGGACTTGCCTGAGCTTCCAGAGCGTCCCACCACTCCAGACTCCAAGGAGCTGCTGGGAATACCATTGGCGGTATATCCCAGGGAGATGGAGGGATGACCCATGGATGCATGTACGCCCTGAGGGGAGGGGAAGAAGTAGTCCAGGGACAGCTGACTGTAGTCTGGCTGTGTTGCTGCCTGAAGACAGGTCAGCGTGTTGCAGCTGGATTCCCCGCTGACCCAGTGGTGGAACGCTCTGCCACTCTTAGGGCCCTGGGATGGGACCTGGTGGAGTCTGGTGAGCCCAGGTCCCGCTTCCACCCCAGCTCTGGGGTGGCAGCCTCCTTTCCTTAGGGCAGGGGGCCTGTGTTAGCCTATCGTCCACCAGAACTAGGACGCTAGACTATTCATTGCTCTGCCCTGCCTGAGGGCTTGGCTCCCAGACTATTGACTGCTCTACCCTGTCTGAGGGCCAGAGCCTGAAACCGTTTGGGGCTCCCCCTTGTCAGAAGGCTTGAGCCCCAGAGCGTGATTACTGCCCAGCCCTGCTCAGAGGGCCTGGGCACCAAACACCGCTAATTTCCCCTTGCTCCAGACTGCCTTTTGCAGAACGAAACAGTGAGGGGGCATGGACTTCCTTTGAGATTGACAGGAAGAGATGGCCATGCGCTCTTACATGTCCACACGTCAGATGTGCTGAAGGAGAAATTCTAATTTGGTTCTTTTCTTGATGCACCATATTACTCTGCAGTATGAAAGACAGACAGATGGCCAGATAACTAGAGGCACTGACATTTTTAGGATCATAATGTGACTGCTCTTGAGCATGGTCACCTAGGTTACAGAGCACAACCACAGGAGCATCACAGCACTGCCACTGATGCTAGGATGGATGAGGCCATGTAGCTGTCTTCAGGGTATGTCTACACAGCAATAAAAGACCAGTGGCATGGCAGCGTCTGGCCCAGGTCAGCTGACTCAGGCTGTGTGGCTATAAAATTGCAGTGAAGATGTTCGGGCTTGGCAGGTCTCAGAGTCAAGGGCTCTAGCCCAAGCCCAAATGTCTACACTGCAATTTTATAGCCCCGCAACTCAGCTGACCCAGGCTCTGAGTCTTGGTGCAGCAGTTTTTTTTTAAATCACAGTGTAGACGTACCCTTAGCAGCCAGGGCAGGATTTTAGGGGAGGAGTGGGCAGTGAGCTGGTGGCACTCAGGGTTGCGGCTGGGAGCAGCATGCCGGCAGGGAACAAGAGAGGTCAGCAGAGGGCATTGTTGTGCTCTCTGTGTGGAGTGCAGTGGCAGTCTGAGGCGCATGTCATGCACAGCGAGCACGCAATAGCTGAGTTACCAGTGTATTAATATGGAAGCAGGTAACTAGACGTCTAGCTAGCAGGGCATCAGCTAACTGGGCAAATGTAACAATGCAGACTCCCTGGACAGGGGACCATGGCCTGGAAAACACTGGCATGCACACATTCCAAAACTGGAAAAGATAATTAACCACCTTGCGGGGGGGGGGGTTAATTAAAAATCTCAACTTTATCAGCAGAATTACACACTCCAGGATATGCAGATGTTTGGCTGCTGTGATATATCAACACACCTGAGTGCTGGAGGCATTTTGTCTTTGGCCTCATACCTCAGCATGCACCAAAGATGGGGTACTATCATGCAATATCTGCACACTCTGGCTTATGCTATTCCTTACATCTTGATGTTTTATTATTAATTGTGAAATTCTTTGCTTTTTATAATCTCTGGCACTGTTTTAATATAGTTCTTGATATGCTAATTTCAGTATATTAAAGGTGTTCTGCAACTTCAGCATTAACTACTGAATTCTAAATGATTACCATCATTCAGTTATATGTAGGCTTGGAAGGATTCGATTTTTATTGGTAAACGTCAATTTCACCGTACACACACAAACCAACAAAAAATATTTCCATCAATAATAATCTAAATTTACAGATAGACAAAGTAAGAAAGATGCTGCTTGAGAATTCATTAGAGTTTTATTTAAGGCTCTTTACTTTGCATATTTTGACAGATGCTGTTGACTGTGTGTGTTTTAATGGTCATAAAGCTTTAACTTAACTTTTTGAATCTCAACATCTACTGTACTTAAGTACTTACTGTCTAACCACGTCACTCATTGTCTGACCCCCCCCATAACTTCCTGCCACTGTGAAAATTTAAAATCAATAAAAATCAGAAAAAAATATTTCAAACCCATAATTTTGCACATTTGTACATTTAAATTGCTAAAAATAAAAAAATGCTTGAAAATAAACATCAAAATTATAAAATCAAAAAATCAAATTCTGCCAAGCCTAGTTAATATGTGGTTCTCTAGGTGCACACTGCACTTTACATACATATTAGAAGATAAGGTCCCTGCTTCAAGGATATTACATTCCAGATTATACAGGTAAGACAATGAAAAATGACAAACGACAGTGTGGAGTGGGGAAAGAGAAAAGGAATGAGGCAAGCAAACAAGCAGAAAGGGCAGCATACAGTTTTGGGCCTGGTCTACACTACCCGCCTGAATCGGCGGGTAGAAATCGACCTCTCGGGGATCGATTTATCGCGTCCTGTCAGGACGCGACAATCGATCCCCGAATCGACGCTCTTACTCCACCAGCGAAGGTGGGAGTAAGAGCCGTCGACGGGAAGCCGCGGAGGTCGATTTTGCCGCCGTCCTCACAGCGGGGTAAGTCGGCTGCGATACGTCAAATTCAGCTACGCTATTCGCGTAGCTGAATTTGCGTATCTTAAATCGACCCCCCCCCCCCCCGTAGTGTAGATGTAGCCTTGGTATGAGCACTATTTTTCATTTAATCAAGCATGAGAGGTTTTTTTTCTTCTTAGGTTATTTTTCCTGTTCTCCCTTTCTTCCCTACCCCCATCCCCTTTAGGTCCATAATTTGCCACATGTACTCTCAGAACAATTTTGATGGGCTCCCCACAGAGTAAGGTGCTAGTCAACATCAGTAAGGTTAGTAGAATCTGACCCTTAAGGAGCCAGTGTGAAAGCAAGAACCAATTGCACCAAAAAAAAAAAAGAGATTAATGATGAAAACCTTAGCTTAGTAACAGCAGGTGAGCAAATGTATCATTTTAATTTACCTTTTCCCCCCTGTTATTCAGACCTATGAAGTGCCTGCTCAAATAACATGCCTACCCCGGGAATAATGTATATTTCCAGTACCACCCCCCTCCAGCCCCAACTGTCAGTGTTTCTGCCAAAAGTGTATTTTCATATTATTTACAGCCAGATCAAATTCTTCAGCACTGATGATAATAAAACAATGATACTACTTTGTATAAAAAAGGCCTACGCTCACAGTAACATCACCAGCAGAGTGCATGCTGGGATGACTCATAGAAGCATAAAGTCCACCAGTTTAGAGCTACACTCTGCTGATCTGAAAAACAGTTACCAATGTTGAAGTAACATATTTGCTGAAATTTCTTCTCGTTCTGTTTACAAAGACAATTACTTTAAGATTGCTTCAGTGATGTGATCACTACAAATGCACACATATCTATTAGTCCATTATACCAGGCCAGCGTGCTGTTTTCATTTGCAAAAGAAAAAAAACGCTTGAAAAATGAACTAACCAATTAAAATATAATACAGCCAAGATTCAGCCTGAAGGTAACTTTTATGGCCAAGTAAATAAAGCCCTGGAAACAGGGATTATGATGAAAATATTGACACATTTATATATATCGGCAAGAGCAAAAGATACCATAGAAATACCATACTAAAAGAAAAATTCAGCAAATATGCTCTTTTTTTTCTCCTATCTCCCAGAATGAAGCAGCTAACAGATAATACTAATAGACCAGACTGTTCAAATCTATATTGCATCTATTCATTTATTTTATATACAATGTGCTGTTGTGATGGTTTACATTTTGTTAACATACTAGTGTCTTTACCCAGCTGTTTTCTGTAAGTCATGCTGAGGGTTTCTGCTGTACACAGTGCCTAATGGAGCAAACTGTGGCAATGCTGCATCAAAAATCCATCCCGTTGTATCAAAACCCGACCATGATGATCAGTATGGCTGCAAAACCTCATCACATTGCAACCAAGATCACATGGACACACTACAGAATGAAGTTTTGATGGAACATGAATAGAAACATTTAGTGCTTAGGTCCGCCATCCTACTACAACTGAAGCCAACAGAACTTTTACTATATACTTCAATGCAAACAGGACTTAGCCCTTATTTAGCAATAAATAATAGGTATATGAACAGTAAGAAAAGGAGGACAATCCCAGAAACTATGGGAAAGGTGGCAACCCATAAATTGTTTGGGGAATATAGTTAGTGTGCAAGATAAAAGCTCAGGCCCTGATCCTCTAAAGTATGAAAGTGCTTAACTCCTATTGATTTCCATCGGAGATAGGCACCTAAATACCTTTGAGAACTGTGCCTCAGTCCTGCTCATAATACCTAATTGAGCAGTTCCACTAACTCTTATGTTTGTAAATAGAGGTTACCCTATGAATTAGGGTGCAGAGTCTAGCTCTGATGTTGGACTATGTATCTTTATTGAGAAGAGAGTAGAACAGTTCTTTCTAAACACACACTTTGAGGGGTGTGATCTGACAGCTGGCCTGCCAGTAAGGGTGATACCCTATGCTGGAAGATGGGATTGGAAGTGGGGAAAGGATGGGATGGGTCCCAGGACTGGAAATGGAATGGGAGAAAGAGAAGGGTCCTACACTCATATGCAGGGAACTATGCTAAGAGAGAACCTTGTGCTTGAGATGGATAGGGCCCCCTGTGCAGGGTACCAGGTTGGGAGATCAAATGACTGTATGAGCCCCCAGTAGAGGGGATGGGAGATTCACTACTGGGATCCCCTTGTGGAGAGGAGTGGGATGGGGGGGTCCCCTACAGAGGGGAGTGGGAGAGAGGAATCCTGTGCTGAGTGTAGGCTGGGCCACCCGCAGTGGGGATTGGGATGGAGGGACCCTGTGTTAGGGGTTGTGTGGAAGAGGGCAGACCCCCGTGCAGAGGATTGGGATGGGGGAAGGGTAGGGGACGGGCTGGTCCTTACCTTTGCCTCGTGGTTCTGCCTCGCCCTTTGCTCCTGCTGCCCAGCTATCCCGTTCTGTGTCCGCGGGGCCGGCGCTGGCAGCCGTCCTTCCTCGTAGTTGGCAGACCCAGCGCCACCCTCCTCCCCCGCCGTGCTGTGCCGGGGGCCCGGCCGCGCCCGGTCCCAGCGCCGGAGCATCCCCAACAGGACAAGCAGCGCCACGGCCCCTCCTAGCAGCAGCATGGGCCAGAGGGAAGCGAGCACCTGCGCCTGCAGCAGGGCCAGCCGCTCCGAGAGCTGCGGTCCCGGAGCCACCAGCTCGCCGGCTCCCAGGGCTAGCCGCACCGCCGACTCCAGCATGGCTGCACCGGGCGGGCCCCTCTGGACCCCGCTGGCTGGGTTCTATAGCCGCCCCCTTCCCCTGCAGAGATCGGGTCCCGGCGGGTTCTAAAGCGGCTCAGCGCCGATCGCTACAACGCGGCCCCTCGGGCTCCAGAGCTTCCCCACCTGCCGCGGAGGCGCGTCTTCCAGAATAGCCCAGGCTCTAAACCTCGGGGCTTCCCGGCTGGGTTCTAGAGCGGCTCCCTGCGCCTTCTAGAACGTACCGGGTCCTAGAAACGGGAGTGGAGTCTGCCTTCTAGATCGCACTGCGCCGGGTTCTAGCACTGCTCCCCCAGCGCGGGGCTGAGGGGCGCCACTAGGCTGCGGGTCGGCCGATTTCCAGCACTGCACATGGAGCGGGAGCAGCGGAAACCCTCCCTGTCCCCCCGCGCTTAGAACGCACTGGGCCGGGTTCCAGAACCCCCCGCGAGCGCCAGCGGGGTTCTAGAGCGGCATGTGGCGCTGCAAATGCAGCCGAGATCCCAGGCGCCCAGCTGCCCGGTCTCCTCCTGCCCTAGAGCGCACTGCGTGGATAGTTGGTGGCAGAGCCCCAGGAGCGGCAATAAACAGATTCAGGCGGGCCAATCGCGATGGGGAAGGGATCAGGCTGGGGGGGAACTGATCCGGGGGGGGTTACGTATCTGATTACAAGCATCTGATAGCAGACGCTTTACGGTGGCCATGACAGACCAGAAATGTTTGTGCAGCGAGTTTAGGTTAGACATGCTGGTTTAAGTTGCTGCAAATGGGTCCAACGCGGAGAGGGATGTTCTGCAGGGCACACCCTGTGTATTGTGTGTCAGGTCTGTACGTAGAAGCCCATATGGTGAGAGAGCAAGATATAATGGGGTAATTGTGACTAATGTGTTTCAAAATGTGGATTCATGTGGAGGAAGAGCGCGGATTAAATGACCCCACTGAAAGTCAAAATGTCAGGTTTATAGGCTCTGCCCTGTACAGGGCATATTTGATGACTAGGGATAGGAATCACAGAAAGAATCAAGTGATCAACTCAGTCCCTGATGTAATTTAATTCAAATCAGTGGAGTTACATGCAGCAGGGGTTAATTTAATTTACAATGTGGATTCTAGAATTAAATGCACTGTGATATGTTTTTTAAAAATAATTATACAGTTTTGTCTAGAACAGTACTTCTCAAATTTTTCGTTAGTGCAGACCACATCATAATATAGAATGTCTCCTGCACGTACCTCCCCTCCCAAACACAGCTGTATAGAGACCACTTTTGCTATAATTCATAACTGAATAACAGCTCTGTGGCAGTTACAACAATTGCATATCCATGTAAAATGTGTGTTGCGTTCCTCTCCAGGGCAGAGAAGTTAACAGCCTATTAATGGCATTACTCCTTTAGCTCAAGCAGTGCAGGTCTCTGCGCTGGTGATGAAGGTCTTAGGTTTGAACCCTGTTGATAACCCATGGTGGGTTGTTACGTTTACAAAGAGAAGTAATGTCCTAAAAGTATCTTATGTATTTTTAGCTGCTTTTAATGTGCCTTTCCAGGTGGAGATAAAGTGGATTAGCATCATGGGACCAGCTACCTCTTCATGATCCACTGCCCATAGCTTGAGAAACTCTAGTCTGAGAGCTGGTCTACACTAGAAAATTAGATCAACTCAGCTACATTACTCAGGGGTGTGCAAAATCCACACCCCTGAGCGTCATAGTTAAATCGACCTAAGTCCCAATGTAGACAGTCCTCATTCGATGGAAGAATTCTTCCTTCGACATAGCTGCCACTTCTCGAGGAGGTGGATTTACTACGACGGGAGACCCCCTTCGGTCCTGTAGTGTCTACAATGAAATGCTGCAGGGGTGAAGCTTAGCCTTAGAAGTAAGGAAGAAGCTCTGTGCTACTCCCACCGCAGCCTTCCTGATAATGTTAGAATACAATAGCCAAGCCAAGGAATTATTTGTGTGATTCTTACTAAATCACCTCCCACCTCAAAACACTGAATCACACTGATCCCAGGTTTAACTCCACTGATGTCTATAGCAGGGGTTCTCAACCTTTTTCTTTCAGAGGCCCCCCTCAACAGAATATAAAAACTCCACAGCCCACCTGTGCCACAACTGGTTTTCTGCATATAAAAGCCAGGGCTGGCGTTGAGGGGTAGCAAGCAGGGCAATTGCTGGGGCCCCACACCACAGGGCCCCCACAAAGCTAAATTGCTCAGGCTTTGGCTTCAGTCCCAGGTGGGGGGGCTCAGGGCCTTGGGCGTCAGCCCCATGCGGTGGGGCTTCGGCTTTCTGCCCTGGGCCCCAACAAGTCTAACTCTGGCCCCACTTGGAGGCACCCCTGAAACCTGCTTGGGGT
Source organism: Emys orbicularis (assembly GCF_028017835.1). NCBI lineage: Eukaryota > Metazoa > Chordata > Testudines > Emydidae > Emys > Emys orbicularis. Next base: position 24,488,268 of record NC_088685.1, on the reverse strand, counting down.
CCTGGACCCCTGGTTGAGAAACACGGGTTTATAGAATGCAAACAGATTTTCTCACTTGCTTCATATTGCTCTGTTTCATTCCACATTGTCCCCCTTATTTTGTGTTGCTTCTAACATAGGTGTTCTCTCAGTTAACAAAGTGCTTACACCAAGCTTCTTGGAGCCTTTACAAAGCTTAGAGATGGAATTAATATTCACCTCAGAAATAAAGACCTATTTTCAAATATTCTTCTAATAGAATAATATGCTAACAGAAAAACACCAATATGGCCACTGAAGAGTACCTTCCCCAGGCCTCTCCCACACCATCCCTGCTGTGTTATGGCCTGGAGAGAAGGAAGTAACAAGTCCCACAGCCAAGCAGAAACATGCTGTACTCACCAGGACAGGAACAAGTGGGCAGTAAATGCAGAGAAACACTCACAGGCAGCTTGAGAGGTTTGCCTCGATCAGGCTTCTGCAGCATGGATCAGAGGCTTTAGCCACACAAAACAGGGTGAAATAATGTATGTTACATCACATCCCTACAACACAACTCAGTATGTTAGCAGTGTGAGACAGCCTCGTCAGACAGCAACGAAAAGACTTGCACCAGTAGTGCCCCTTCCTAAAGTCTTTATTCACAGGTGTTAGGGGGGCTAAATTGTAGCTGATGCAAAGCTGAATAAAAGGTTTTTACATAAAGGGAAAAACGAAAAGCCCTGCTTCTACCAAAAGCCAATCCAGCCTTTCAACTAGTAAGAAACAAAGCTCCATCCTCTGAAGCTCTCCATGCTGGGTTATTTTTAATGTGAATCAACACAAAGGTTCCCAGGAAACCTAATATAGCCAACTCGTTGAGAAATGCATGTGACGCTGTACCCCATAATGCTTTATGGGAATATGACATAATTGGAATATGTTTTGTGCTGCCTGTGCCATGTAACATATCTCTGTAAAGGTTATGGTCTACTATATCTATTCATCCTATTTGTACACACATATCATTTTGTACTTGAGCTTAAGAATATTGGCTGTATACTTGCTTGATTTCTAAGTAAGCTTTGTGAGGCATTTGGTCAGCTTCTTTAGGAAGGAATTCGCAAGGTTAAGTACCCGATCAGGAAGCACTTGGGGAACAATGCATCTTGGAATGCTCCGATCCACATAAGAAGTCTTCCTGGAGATATACAAGATACCGTGTGGACAATGGCTTCTGCCTGTAAAGACTGTGAGTCATGCATGGACATGTGACTTGCCCAGGTGACTCCAGAACTCCATCTTGGAGCTGGACTTTGCATAGGAGTGAGGAGGGGGTCTTCACCCACAAAAGAAAGTCTATTTAAACCCCTGGGCGATCCCTCCATTTGGTCTTAGCCTGGGTCCAGCAATCACTCAAAAGAGAGAGCATCTCCACCCCCCAGGAGACTTGGAAGAAACTGGAACAAAGGGCAGTGACTGCAAGGGGTGTGAGTGATTGCTGGACCCAGGCTAAAAGGAGATTAGTCTGTAAAAGGGAGCATTCTGGAACTGGTGAGGATCTTATCTGTATGCAGTTTGATTAGACATAGATTTGCGCATTTTATTTTATTTTGCTTGGTGACTTACTTTGTTCTGTCTGTTACTAGTTGGAATCACTTAAATCCTACTTTCTGTATTTAATAAAATCACTTTTTACTTATTAGTTAACTCAGAGTATGTATTAATACCTGGGGGAGCAAACAACTGTGCATACCTCTCTATCAGTGTTATAGAGGGCGAACAATTTATGAGTTTACCCTGTATAAGCTTTATACAGAGTAAAACGGATTTATTTGGGTTTAGACCCCACTGGGAGTTGGGCATCTGAGTGTTAAAAACAGGAACACTTCTGTTAGCTGCTTTCAGGTAAACCTGCAGCTTTGGGGTAAGTAATTCAGACCCTGGGTCTTTGTTGGAGCAGACGGGTGTGTCTGGCTCAGCAAGACAGGGTGCTGGAGTCCTGAGCTGGCAGGGAAGGCAGGGGTAGAAGTAGTCTTGGCACATCAGGTGGCAGCTCCCAAGAGGGTTTCTGTGATACAACCCGTCACAATGCAACCCAAGGATCCTGTCCTGCCAAGAATTACGCGTTGCATAACTTTACATAGTGCTAATTCTTCCATTGGTTCCAGTGGTACTACTCACAGTGAGTGAAGTTAAGCACGTGCATCACTCTTTGCAAGCTTAGGGCCCAAATGACCCTGGCAAAACTCTTTTTGATTCCAATGGAGTTGCTCTATGGATGAAGGGCAGCCTAAAAAGAAAATAAATGTCTTTCCTTAACTGGACTATTCTGAATGGCACAGCATCTTTCTGGAAACGAGCAAGGGAGGAAATGAACAATATTGTAAGCTCTTTGTGGCAGCAACCATGGCTCCCTATGTGTTTGTACAGTAACTGACGCACTACTGCGAAATAAGTATTACATAAGATGATTTATATAAAGAGTGGTATGAAAAGACAAGGTTGTAATAAAGGTCGGACAAACAGGAGTGCAGTAGGAGAATGATCTTTATTTCCTGGCGCCAGTCTGTGCTTGACCGGGATCAATATCCATTGACTCCTGCCAGTGTCTGGTTTTATACCAACCTGTGACTTCCTGAGGGAACATAGGTAGGTCAGTTAGACACCTAAATCCATGAGTAGGCACCTAAATAAAAACAACCTGATTGTCAGAGGTGTTGTGTTCCCATTGAAGTAAATCGATAAAGTTAGGTGCCTAACTTTTGGGCGCTTATGTTCATTTTAATTTCTCTAGTTGTAAAATGGAGATATGTTTCTTCTTTTCTCCTTCCCCATGAATGACATACAGTCAATGCCTTAAATTATAAATATAATTTGTTTCAGCCTCTCCAGACTTGGCTGCTTTTGCTAGTAATACACAGACTGAAAAGATCATTTTAGGGACCACTATTGCCGATTCCTTATTGGTCTGAGAAGTTGCTGTTCTGCTGCATTCTCTCTTGATTTTTTTTCCCCAACAGGAAGCCTGTGAGCTTGTTCACCACAGAGAGCCCTAGTGCTCTGATTCTGAAGAATTAAGCTCTCATCAGTTTATAACTTTACTAAACTAGGCCCCAATCCACCAAAGCACTTAATCACATGTTACATTTTAAGCATGTGAATAATCTCATTGACAAAGATAAGCACATGTTTACATGCATTGCTGGATTGGGGCTGTACTTGTTAGTTATTTAACAGTGGAGGTTTCAGTTTCAAGAACTGGTCTATTAAATACACACAAATTATCATTGATCTTATATGTGAAATTTGAAACCTTTTGACAAATTTGGAGGAAATGACCTTTTGAATTATGGCATAAACCTTCCAGAAGATCCTAGGAGGAGCTTATTGCTGGCCAGTAAAGTTTGTAGATGAAATTCAAGAATCCATAAGTAGTATCTCAGGCTTCATGCAAATCTAATATCATTATCTTTCCAGTAAAATATGGGGCAACCTTCCATACCTAATAATCAAGAAGTGTTTGAACATGACTGTGTATATATTCAGAATTAGTTACTAGAGCTTTCTGAATTTTTTTTGCTAAATTGTTTTTAATGCAACTTCAGTGAAATTGAAATGTTTCATACAACTGTTTGATTTTTGACAACATTTTTGTTTTTTTTTTAATACAAATATTCAAAATGAAACAAAAATTAAAATACAACAGACACTACTATTAAAACTGCAGGGCCTGATTCTCCACTCAGGCTGGTGTGAATCAGGAATATATGGAAACTGATTAACTTAACACCACATTGGTGTCAAACAGGTGTAAGTGAGGAGAATTAAAACTGTCTCTAAATTACTTAGCCAACTTTCTTCCATCTTTCCTAGAATATTCTCCTCTGGCCAGAGACTAAGTGCAAGAATCTTCTGCTCCAGGGGCCCAATCCTGGTCCCACTGGATGGCAAAACTACTATTGACAGAACTACCAATGGAAGCCGGACTGAGCTCCAAAGGAACCCTCATCCGTGAGGGAAAATACAAAATAGGGCTTAAAATGGAATATGGGTGATTTAGGGCCTGACCCAAAGCTCACTGAAATCAATGGGAGTGAAAATAAGGGAGCAACCTGATGGGCTGATGAAAAGTCCACAGATTTGTTTAACTACACTGGTCAGAATGTGGGAGCCTTAATACTCTCCCCAGTTGCCAGACATACACTGGCCCGACCGGCCCTGTGCTGCCAGCATTCCCCTTCCCCCCGGGGGTGGGTCTGCGCCACACCACACAGCCCCCCTGCCCAACACCCCCTGATTCCCTATGCCCAGTGCCCAGGTCCTGCCACTGGTGCCATTGTAAACCCAGTACTGCCTATGGGGAAGTGGGTAGGAATGAACTATGTCTAGATCATTGTTGCTAGGCAGATGCACAATTAGCGCTCCACATCCAGAAATTTCTGGAATTGGCTGTGGTCATTTTGGGTATGCTAAACAGGTTTTCTGTAGCTGAACTCAGACTCCATGGAGGGCAAGCAGCCAGCTGCTTTACAAAAGGCCAGGTGCCCTGTGTGAGTTGGGAGAAGCTGAGCCCAGGAGCAGAAAAGCAGGCTGTTTTCCAGAACTCTGAAGCATTTTGCAGCAGGTTAGTGATATTGTTAACCCTCCCACAGGGCAGCCTGTGACAGTGCTAATTATAAAAGGGAAAAATAATGTCTTTTATTTTAATTGGATACTTTGAGTGTTGCTTGATTTTAGCCAAACTGTTTCAGTTAGATTGTCCCTGTCAGTACCCGGACTGGGCCGGGGAAGCTAATGATCCAACCAGTGGACTAAATTTGGAGATGAATCTGGGTCACGTGCATATGCTAAGCATATGTTGTGCATATGCTAAGAAGAAGTATGAGTCACCAACTTTTCTTTAAATGTGATAATGGGGAAAAAGTCATATATTTTACTATTCTCTGTTTTGTGGTTTAAAAAAAATCGATATACTTAACTGGGTGGTTGGTTAATCAGTTAGCTGACTGGCTAACAGTGATTTCAGCAGAGGAAGAGGAAGAGTCTGCATGGATTCCAACTGAAGATTTCTACAAGCAAGCGGAGGGAAGATGTTGCTTTTGGCTCAGCAGACTGTATAGTTTTGGTGATCAAAGACTCTAAAGGCCTTGTCTCCACTACGCAGTTTTGTCGACAAAAGTCAGCTTTAAAGTGGAGGTGTACACACTGCAATGCTCCTCCCACCAATATAACTCTCCTGTGACACCGACATAATAAAATCACCTTGACGTGAGGCAGAGAGCTTTTTGTGATGAAGTTAGAGCAATGCAGTATCAGTGTAGACACTGTGCTTGCTTATGTTGCCCTAAGTGGCCTCCAGGTGGTGTCCCACAATGCCCATCATGACTGCTCTGGGCAGCAGTTTCAACTCTGCTGCCCTACAGCCAGGTACACAGATCTGTGTCCCTCCCCCTCTAAAGCTCTGGGACATTTTGAAATTCCACTTCCTGTTTGTTGGCATTGAGAGTTCACATAGACTCTTCCCAGCAGACCATGCCAGCTTTCTGCAGCAAATGTGCTCCCACCTGGAGTACACTGAAGCTGTTGGATCTGCTGGGGCTGAGGGGAGAGCAGGCTGTGCAGTTGCAGCTCCAATTCACCTGTAGGAACTTTGATACTTACGAGCAGATTGCTTGTGGTATGGAGGAGAAGGGGGACAAAAGAGACATGCAGCAGTGCTGTGCTGAGATCAAGGAGGCAGGTGTACCAGAAGGCAAGGGAGGCTAACCATTGCCCTGGTGCAGCACTGAAGACATGCCACTTCTACAAGAAGCTGCATACCATTCTTGGCAGCAACCCCACCTCCACGGCCAAAAGCCTTGTGGATACTTCAGGGAACTGGAGGCAGCAGCCGTGGAGTCAACTGCGAGGACAAAGTGGTGGACAAGAAAGTGGAGCTGGAGGAGGATGTGGCACAGGTGACAGTGTCATCCAGTGGTATAGAGAGCCAGGACCTCTTTTTGATTCTGGAGGAGTCTAGCCAGTCCCAGTACTCTGGCTTTAGTGCGCCAGAAGCAGGAGAGTGGAAATTTGATACTGCATGGTGACATGAAGTAGAGGTGTCCTTTATTTTGTTACATGGTAAAAGTGGGAGCTACACAGTGCGGGCCCTGTGGAAAAGTTTGTGAATGCACACTTGGATCTCGTGGGAATCCTCCATAGAGATCTCTAGGAAAATTTCCTGGAAGTAGTATATACCTCGATAGTATTCATCACCATGTATTTTTGACAGGTTTTCATGCTGCCTCTAGGGCTTATGTCCCGCCCTCCATTCCCGTTTCCGTTGGTGTCGAGGTTTGGTGGTGTCGGCCATTTTGAAAATTATTTTTTTATTAATTTTTATGTTTGAATAAGGGGAATGTTGTGTGCTTGTGCTTTGATACATTTGGTTGATTGTTGAGAGAAAAAGGCTGAAAGAATAGAGTGAGAGAACTTAAAGAAAAATAAAGATTTTTGTTTTTAAAGGGTTAGTTTGAAGGAATAGAGGCAAGTTATTAAAGAAAAGAGAGATTTTTGGTTAGGTTTAGTAAGGAGAGGTGTTTTAAAGGACTAGTTTGGCATGTTATTAAAGAATAAAAAGAGAGAACTTAAAGAAAAATAAAGATTTTTGTTTTTAAAGGGTTAGTTTGAAGGAATAGAGGCAAGTTATTAAAGAAAAGAAAGATTTTTGGTTAGGTTTAGTAAGGAGAGGTGTTTTAAAGGACTAGTTTGGCATGTTATTAAAGAATAAAAAACTTAATAAAGATAAATTTAAAAGGTGTATTAAATATAAGAGTAGGTTAAAAAAGAACGCATGGCAAAAAAGGGAATTTTATAAAGCAGAGACTGTTTAGTAAGCACATGTTAAAAATATAAATGTTGGTTAATAAAGAAGCATTTAAAATATTAAATATAAGGGTAGGTTAAGAAAAGAGCATTTAAAAAGAGTTAAATAAAAGAGAAACATGTAAAGATAGGTTAAAAGTGAGAACAAGGCAAAAAAAGGGAAAAGAAAGCCCCTTTGCAAAGGGCAAAGATAGACAGCACATGGATGAGTCAGAGAGAGAGAGATCTTACTGTTCCTGGGGAAAGAGAGAGCTTCCAAGGCTCATAGCCTCTCATGCTAGTTATCTCCACCTTTGGATCTGACCAATCAGATGCTCTCTCCCCTCCACTCACTATTTCCCCCCCCCATTCTTATCTAAAAAAACAGACCCCAAACATTTTTCCTGCCATGTAGTACTTTTACATAGGTGCTTTAATAAAGATTAAAACCATAAGCCCTTAGTAACAAATAGTTTTTAAAAGTCTCCCCTCCCCCAATGTTTTAGACTAACATTGGTCATTTTTAGTGAGAACAATTTGAAGCTGCAGCAAAGCCACTGTTAGCAAAAACAGCATCTGTGAGTCAGTGGATCAGAGATAAGAAGGCTGCTTCTTCCCCCACTTTTTAACAAATACAAGTGAAAGTTATATTAAGTTTTTTAAAGGAATAAACACTTTAAAAGACAATCCTATATGAAGACAGAGCCCTTTTAAAAAACATTTTTACATGTGTGTTTCAATTAAAAACAAAAATGAGCATGCAGACACACCCCAGAGTGAAAACCACAGAACCTTAGTAACAGCTAGTTTATATTCCCCTTATTCTGTAATCCAGTGGATCAGAGAGAAGTTTATTTTCCTCCCCACTTTTTAACAAATCCATGCGAAAGTTATATTAAACTTTCATTTTCTTAGGACTTTTAGATTTAAATATGAATTTTTCTGTTACATTATCAGAATGTCTTTGTTTTTAAATGTTTGCAACCCGTATTCTGAGTCACAGGTACAAGCTCCTGTGTTTGTTTTGTGTCCATAGATTTTATTAAAATAATACATCACAGGCTGGAGATGTGGCTATCTCTACATTTTAAAAACATATAAGACTAATTAGGCTAGCCAGTGATCTATGCACTATAGTCTGCCTTAGCAATGCTCTAGGCACTAACGTAATTAGTGGGGTGCAGGGGAAGCAGCCGCTTCCCCTCATCACATTTTTCAAAAGCGGCGCCTAAAAGGGCCCCGCAGCTGTCCACCCCTCCCCTAGCTCACTTCCCCCTCCTCCCCTCCCCTGAACGCTCCGCCCCCCTGCTCCTCCCCCTCCCCTGCTTCCCACGAATCACATGTTCGCGGGAAGTCTGAAAACAAGCAGGGGCAGGCCGGCAGCAGCAGGTAATCTGGGGCTGGGGCGGGGGGAGGGGACGCGAGAAGGGAGGTGCGGTGCAGCCCAGTCCGGCCGGCTCCCTCTGGCCCCGGCCAAGCGGCTCCGGCCGGCCCGCTCCTGGCCCTGGCAGCTCTGGCCCGGCTCGGCTCCGGCCCCAGCAGCTCCGGCTCAGGCCCCGGGGCGCAGGCCCCAGGGCGCCGGCCCCGGTTCCGGCCGAGTGCGCCGGCCCTGGTCCCGGTCCCGGCCCTGGCTGAGCGGCGCTGGCCGAGCACCCCCGGCCCCAGCGGCTCGGGCCCGGCTCGGGCCCCAGGGCGGCGGCCCCGGTTCCCGGAACGTGGGCGGAGCCGTGCGGCTTTCCCCCCACCTCTGCCATGAGGAGCCCTCCGGCCTCCCCGAAGGCTGTGCCTGCTGCTCTGATGGGGGGAGCCAGCAGCCTCAGCTAGCCCTCGCCGCCAGCCTGCCCCCGGCCCCCTCCCCCCAGACCGAGCCCCTCCGAGGGGGGGGCGCGGCACGGCCGGAGGAGCCAGTGGGGGGGGGCGCTGAGCAGCCGGAGGAGGAGCCAAGGGGGGGCATGGCCAGAGGAGGAGCCAAGGGGGGGTGCCTTTTTTAGGTTTGCTCCCCCTGCCACTTAGGACCTGGCTACGCCACTGGCTCTAGGTGTAGGGGTCACCCCTTCAGTTTGCTTGATTTTTTACACAGACTTCTTTGCTAACTTTTTAAATGCTGTTAAAGTTTTAACAAATGGTGAGATTGCATTGAAAGATACTTTGTGAAAGTTATAACAAGTATTTTATTCCATTTACTGATTGTAAAAGACAAACACCATCGCTTTGTGACTGCATGAAGGTCAGAGAGAGCCTAGCTGAAGAACACCCCACCCCTCGACTTTTCCCCCGTACTTTTAACACTTGCTAAACATGCAGTGTTTCATTATATAAAGGGTTTTTTAACATTTAACATGAAAATAGAGCACTGACTGAGATGTAACATAACGTGACCTTTTTTAAGGATATTCTTCTGTATGCAGTGAGTCCTATTTGAAGCATTATGTTTGTTTTTTTAAAAGTTTAACATGAAAAAGCAGTATTGACTGAGCTGTAACAAAACAAGGCCACTCTCAGGGATATTTTGTAGAAGTTTAGTGAACTAAAAAGACTTAAGATACAAGCCTATCCTTTTAAAAATAGTGTTTTTAAAGTACCAAAACACCAACTGGGTAAGAATATGAAAACTGGCAATTGAGAGGAGTTTACATATGTGTTTTAATAATAAAAAAAATGCTTTTTAAAGTTTGGATGTATACAAAAAACACAAGAAAAATTAGCTTATGTAAAAAAAGTTAGCAGTTTTTTTTACCAGAGATAAGGATTCTGCCCCCCCCCCACACACACACATACCTTCCTTCCTCCCCACCCCCCCTTCTTCTTTTCTAATGTTCTTTAAAATCTAAACCAAGGACAAACAAATTTAAAAAAAAGCCACAGCCACAGAGATCAGGCCATGAGGATAAGAAAACTGTCCTGAGTTTTAGGGGGAATGTTGATAACTCTTTTAGTGAAACAGTTCTATAGGCAGCCATTCTGTGTTCGTTGTTATGCTTTAGCATGGGCAAGCATTTGTCATTCGGAACCATTTTCCCACTTTATGAGGTATTATCTACCCCATGCTACGGCCTATCAGAAATATTAACAAAAACATACGTAAAGATACTTTGTAGCAGAGCCTGCAAAGCAACAATTACAATTTTGTTTATCTTGTCTAAGCCTCCTGTCAAGGCTGTATCCCCACTTTGAACTTTAGGGTACAAGTGTGGGGGCCTGCATGAGGACTTCTAAGCTTAACTACCAGCTTAGTTCTGGTCCGCTGCCACCATTCCCTTCCCTGGGAAGCTTTTAGAAACTTCTCACCAATTCCCTGGTGAATACAGATCCAAACTCCTTGGATCTTAAAACAAGGAGAATCAATCAGGTTCTTAAAAAGAAGGCTTTTAATTAAAGAAAAAGGTAAAAATCATCTCTGTAAAATCAGTATGGAAAATAACTTTACAGGGTAATCAAACTTAAAGAGCTCAGAGGACCCCCCTCTGTCTTAGGTTCAAAGTACAGCAAACAAAGATAAACACTCTAGTAAAAGGTACATTTACAAGTTGAGAAAACAAAGTAAAACTAAGACGCCTTGCCTGGCTTTTTACTTACAAGTTTGAAATATGAGAGACTTGTTTAGAAAGATGGGGAGAACCTGGATTGATGTCTGGTCCCTCTCAGTCCCAAGAGCGAACAACAACCTTAAACAAAGAGCACACCAAAGCCTTTCCCCCCCCCCCCAAGATTTGAAAGTATCTTGTCCCCTTATTGGTCCTTTGGGTCAGGTGTCAGCCAGGTTACCCGAGCTTCTTAACCCTTTACAGGTAAAAGGATTTTGGAGTCTCTGGCCAGGAGGGATTTTATAGTACTGTACACAGGAGAGCTGTTACCCTTCCCTTTATAGTTATGACACCTCCAGAGAATATTTTTTGTTTTGTTTTTATAAAACACTTTTATGCAAACTGTAACCATAGATGATGTACAGCATTAAATAATATGAAACAGTAGATGTTAGACCTGAGACATTTTTGAAATCAGAGGGGTCATGATTAAGTCCTAATGCAGAGGGCCTGGGGTGGAAAATGGAAAGGTACAGCCGAAGCGGAAGACGGTTTGATTTAAGAGGGGCTGCTTTGCAATGGTCCAGATGCCCCAACAGCCAATATATCTCATGGACAAGCGCCAGGACTGGGTGGGGTGGGCCTTTGGTAGAGGAACAGGCCGCTCATATACCTCTTGTTGTTGACAAACTGTAACCTAACTGCACGTATGCTATGGGGGCAATCTACTGCCCTTTTGACAAACCCCACACCCCTTGAACTCCATAAAAACACACTTCACACAGTTATTTTCAACTATCATTTTATTTTACAACACACCCTGTTTTGTTCCCAGAGCACGCTCTAACTTTTAGTGTTTTTTCTTAGCAAGATTTTGTAATTTGCTGAACGAAGAAGACGTTCAACATTTTGCATTAAACATTTATCTGTCGGTTTGATGATTTCATCTGAAACGCTAGTTGGGTCCTTGGCCTCTGTCACTTTGTCCACCAATTCTGCCCCTAGTGCTAAACGTTCCTGGGTTAAATAGAGGCACTGCAGCATATATCCCAACGTGATGATGTAGAGAAAGTCACAGCAAACTGTTTCGTGACCGACTGGTAGCAGTCTGGAGTTGCCAGCTTCCACACAGCGATCACCACTCGCTTTTCCATCAACAGGGCAACTCTCATTTTAGTGTCCTTGCACCGCAGTGCCGGGATGAGCTCCGCACACACCTTCCTGGAAGGTGGCTTTGTGCATCTGAAAGTTCTGCAGCCACTGCTCGTCACCCCATACCTGCATCACAATGCAATCCCACCACTCAGTACTTGTTTCCTGAGCCCAATAGCAATGGTCCACTATGTGCAACTGCTCCGTAAATGCCAGAAGAATCTTGAATTATTTATTTCCATGACACCCAGGAGGGCAGGCACCACAGATTCATTTTCAGATTTGCAGTGCATGAAATACTGCAGGATCAGCCACATTGTGTTCATAACGCTCATCACGAGACTGGAGAGCAGTGCTGAATCCATGCTTTCAGACAGAGACGGGTGCATCGTTTACAGAGGCAGTTGAAAAACGGCATGAAACGTAGTCGGAAGCCGATGGAATGATGGGAGGGGAAAAAACTGCATCATGGGATGGTGAGCCTGCCCCCATGATGCACTGTGATCCATTCGCAGAACTCCTAGTGGCAGAAGGTGGTAATTTGCACAATGGGATAGCTACCCACAGTGCACGGCTCTCTCTGTCGATGTTAGAGCACCAATTGTGGACACACTCCACCGACACAAGGAGTGTTATGTGAACATGCACAAGCAATGTAATTACAGCAATTTATGATCGTTGACAGAACTTAAGTTGACTTAACTCTGTAGTGTAGCTAGAGCCTAAGACTTAGGTGAACTCAACCTAAGCTTTTGGGGCACTGGAGAAGGGCAACGAAGTAAACTCTAGCTCACAAAAGGTTACATTTGCTCCCCTTGAATCATTCAGTTTTGTGATGAATCTATGGCTGTTCATTTTTAGCTTGCACACTGCTGTGTTGCAAATCTGGCTATTGCTGCTAAGGCAAAGGTATTATTCAAATGATTACACTCAGACATTATACACATGAAGGAAGGAGACGTTTCACATGGATACAGAGCAGGATAATTTTGTGCTCATTCACTTGTTGCATATCGCTATAAGGGATGTAATCTCATCACAAATTAATAGTTCTGTCCCCGATGGCATTATTGGTGAATGGAAAAACATGTTCTCACCCTATACTTTTTGGATGATTTCCAAATGCCAAATAAGCATTTTTATCCTTTAGAGCTAAACAACAAATTCAGACTTGGCCTAAAAGAATGGAAATCCATTTAAGGCAATGAATTTGCATCCACTTACATCGCGTCTATATGTCCCCCTTGGAGTTATTAGAAAATAAGTTCAGATTACTTGTAGATAAAATTCCCAAGTCTTAATGCAGTTTTTAGGCAAGATGAGAGGGGAAAGTCAATTCCTTTCTTTGTAACAATAAAGTGAGGCAAGATGTACAGTCCAGGTAAAATCTTCATTGCATAAGTAAAATTATCACCTGTTATTCTAGCTAAGGGGACTAAGAGTTTAAAGGTAACACAAGGGAAATGTAGTGGAATATGCTGGGCCCCTTAAGGATAGGCACTGCCAGCCAGAGGCCTGGTTACATGAGCTTGGACCTTTAAGCTCCCAGGAGGAATAGTCCCAGAAAGGTTATATGACACAGGGTTCCTGTGAAAGCCAAACTACAAAAAGAGCTGTGTGGGCCTCTGTAGAGCAAGAAAATTTTGAAAAGGTGCTGGGAGTCTTACTTAGCTAGAGTAGGAGGTGTTGGAAGACCAGGGAGGTGAAGCCTGGAGAAAGATTCTCCTCCAAGACTGGGGAAGCAATGAACCCAAAAAGGGGGCGGTGGAAAACCGTGAGGAGGCAAGATATGGAAAGATCCCATGGGGATGGGGTACTTGGGAAGATGGTGAAGCTATTGTAGGAGTGGTCCTGAGAACAGGGCAGTTGGAGTTGGACAGCAGGCAGCCTATGGATTAGGGGTCCATAGTTTAGGGCATCGGTCCCTCTTCTAGTGCAACTTACTCAGGAGGTTTGAAAATTCTCTTCTAAGTCCCTTTTCATAGGAATTTTTAGAGGCCCAGAAGAGTGTAAGGAGAGTTGAGCACTAGAGAAGAATGAACCAAACACTTGCCTAGGGAGATGTGGTGTGGACAGACCCTCTGTTAACAGGGAAGACCCTAGTGAGGAGATTACTCTAGTCCTGGAGGGCTGAAGATACTTTTGTTGGATTCTTCCTTATCACTGAAAAGAGAGGGTTTTGGCTTTTGATTGGAGGGTCCAAAGCACCACAGTGGACTACAAGTCTTTGGAGGACAGCTACAGAGAGAAACTGAGGCACTGCTCTGGAGGTAAACACCTACAATGACATTGGCAGGGTAAGAACCTATTACAGGAAGCTGAGTAAAAGGGACATATCAGTGGTAGAGAAAGTGTCCTTATGCCATAATTGTTTTGCGTTGCGTGCACTTGGCAAGGTTAAATTTGTTCTTAAAAAAAATAGTATCTATTTGCGGTACTATTCAGAATCCCCTATTCAGTAGCTCTCAAGCTCTGGAAATATATTGTGGCAACTTCTCTGGAAAGTCAAGGGCAAAATGAAGCGAGAGTCATATCATACACAGCCCCAATTTTAGGGTATTGTTTTGTTAAAAATAAGATCTTACAAAAACTAAAACCAAGAGAAATATTTTGTTTAATCTTAGGCCTGGTCTACACTACGACTTTAATTCGGATTTAGCTGCTTTAATTCGAATTAACGCTTGACCCGTCCACACAACGAAGCCATTTAATTCGAATTAAAGAGCCCTTTAATTCGATTTCTGTACTCCTCCTCGACGAGAGGAGTAGCGTCAAAATCGGTATTGTTAATCCGAATTAAGGTTAGTGTGGCCGCAATTCGAAGTTATTGGCAATTCAATGTTATTGGCTACCCACAATGCAACGCTCTGGAAATCGATGCTACTACGGTAGCTTGGACGCACACCACCGAATTAATGGTGCCTAGTGTGGCCAAATACATTCGAATTTATAAAATCGGTTTCCTAAATTCGAATTATATAAATTCGGATTAATCCTGTAGTGTAGACATACCCTGAGTCATTTCCAGTGCTAGGGACTTAACACCCCCCATCCTCCCCACTCACATACTGTTGGCCCAATTCTTCTGTAATTACTCACTGTAAGTGGATGGATGGAGTTGCACATCGATGGTGATGTACAGGAGTGTCGGAAACTCCCTAAAAGTGGGGGGTCACCGACACCCAAAACATGGCCCCGCCCCATGCTGCCCCTCCCCCCAAGGTCCCACCCTCACACCACCCCTTCCCCGAGGCCCCGCCTTTGCACCACCCCTTCTTCCTACGGCCCCACCCCCACATTGCCCATTCCCCCGGAGGCCCTGCTCCCACATTGCCTCTTCCCGAGCCCCGCTCCTGCTCCGCCTCTTCCCCCCAAGACCCCGCCCCCCACTCATTCCTCTCCGCTCCCTTCCCCCATCGCTCGCCCTGATGACGGCTGATAAAAAGTGGGAGGGCATAGCAATGCATAGGTGAAAGGAAGGGAGTGGGCACCTGACCAAAAGAGCTAATGGGAGGGCTAGAACTTTCTAAAATTGGGAAAAAACTTCCCCTTTGTCTGTTGTTGTTCTCGGGGAGAAGCAGAGATAGGGCTGGAACTATGCAGTAAGAAGCGTGGGGCCAGGTATATGAAATCATCTGAATCATACCTAGAAACTGCTCACTTGAAACCCCCAGATATGTAAGTAGATCAGGAAATGTCTAGGAAGACGCAGTTAGGTTTATTTCTTTTCATTTCTTTATGGCCTGTGGACTCCTCTGTGCTCACCCCAAATGCTTTTGTTTTGCTTGTAACCTTTAAGCTGGACCTCAAGAATGTTAGTCTTGCTGCTTAATCCTTGTAAGTGTTTTTTTTCTTAAAGCTAGCAATAGCCTGAGTTTCCAGATGTATTTTGTTTCTTTTTGTTTTTAATAAAATTTACCTGTTTTAAGAACAGGATTGGATTTTTGTGTCCTAAGAGGTTTGTGCACGTTGTTTAATTAGCTGGTGGCAACAGCTGATTTCCTTTGTTTTCTTTCTCAGCTCTTCCCCAGATGGGGGGTGAAGTAGCTTGAGTGTACCCCACAGGAAGGAATTCCCAAGTGCGCCTTCCTGGGTTCTCAAGGGGCTTTTTGCACTTGAGTGGTGGCAGCATCTACCCATCCAAGGTCAGAGAGAAACTGTGACCTTGGGAATTTAATACAAGCCTGGAGGGGCAGTATTCATTTTTAGAATCCTTGCGGGCCCCCACCTTCTGCACTCAAAGTGCCAGAGTGGGGAATCAGCCTTGACAATTGTATAAACATTTTCCTGCCTAACACCAAGATTAGTTTGCTAATAAGTAGTTTACTAGATTGGACTGCTGACCAAGCTGTTTACCTGATCAGGTTGCTGGCTCAGCTTTTCACCTGGCTGTTCTCCCTCCCTGACCAGACAAGCAGGCATCTTTTCACATGTTCCAACACCTAAAACATACATTCTACATATCACATCCTATGCACAGGTGAAATTTTGCCCTCCCCCCACACCTGTATCCTTGATTATCCTACCAAGTCAGGAAGCCAACTGATAGCAACTATCAGCTCCTTCTATCCTGTCTCCAGGCTCATTCCAGCCCAGTCCAGGCTTCATTTGACAGAGTGGGCCTGTATCCCAGAGATCTTGCCTTATTCGGTCCCATCAAGTTAAAGGCAGTATCAAAAAAACTGTTGTCAGCTTTAGCCAATTTGAGGATTCCATAGTTTTCCTGCAGAAACTAATGTTTTTGCTTTTCATTTGATCTCATTGACACAGTACGAAGTCTCTGCTTTTAGCACCTCTCAGACCTGTTGTTCCAGACTCTCTGCACTGGTTACACACAGTTCACACTGTTTAGTTTTTTCCTTGCAACCATAACAACTAGAGACTTCAGAGAGGGAAAAAATCTGAGAAGGAGAGCAAGATAATAGCTTCAGAGAAGTGCCTGTACAGCATATGGGTGCATATCAGTTGTTTCTGGGCCCTGGCTTTGTACAAGACAGGCCAAAGATAAATGTAATTCCGAAAGTTGGAAATGCAACAGTAGCTAGCCCAAATAGCTGCCCTTGGTCCATATACATATAACCAAGGGCAGCTATCTGGAGGAAGTTTTTGCTTATTATCATGTGCCATGCAGGTTCTGGGCTGGCTGAGGAGGTGGTATCTGCAACTGCTACTCAGCTTCCTGGGTTCATCAGTCATCTCCCTGGACTCCAGAGATGATGAACCCAGGAAACTGAGTAGCAGATACTCCTCAGCTGCCCCAGAACCTGCACAGCGTATATAAAAAGCTCAGGTTCTTCAGGAAGAGCTTTTGCTTTTCCTCTGGGCAGCTCGGGATCTCGGGAGGGGAGGCACGGCATGTTTTCCATTCAGCAGCTGGGCTTCTCCAGCCGTGGGAGAGTGGTCAGGGGCTCAGAGCTCTGGTAGGCCCGGGGCTCCTCTGGCCACGGGGGGGAGGGGCCTTTAGCAGAAAGGGCGGGGCCAGGGGGCTAGCCTCCCTGAAGGGGGGTCCATCCACCGCCCATGTCTCCTGGTGCAGCACCCATGGACCTTTCCAAAGCCTTATTCATAGCTCTTTGTGGTTTTCCAGGAAGGGGTTCCATGGCACTTGTTGTAGGAGTAAATATTTACCTCAGGGTCCTTGGCTAAAGTTTCTCCTTTCCCACTAGTGTGCGTGGCACTGCATGGTTGACAGCGTTCACCTCTGAGGGTCACTGTGGTAATAGTTTTTGAAGTACTCTAGGATCCTTGAGGACAAAAGGCATTATATGAAAATACATTATGTAACACACCATGGAACAGTGCACCTTTCAGTGGTTGATTACTGGATTCTTTCTTGTAAGTTGTGTCCTTTCAACAGGGTGATCAGCTGATAAACATCTTAAACACACAGGTGGGATTCCCCAAAGGCCTAAGGCTACAGCTACACTAGAGAGCTTACAGTGGCGCAGCTGCACCAATGCAGCTATGCTGCTGTAAGCTCTCTAATGCAGCCGCTCTAAGCCAACAGCTTAACGAGTCTCCCATTGGCTTCATTACGCCAGCCCTGCGAGCGGCGGTAGCTGTGTTGACAGGAGAAGCTCTCCTGCCAACATAGTGCTGTCCGCATTAGCACTTAAGTCAGCATAAGTTATGTTGCTCATGGGGGTGACTAATTCGCACCCCTTATATGTTAACTAGGAAGATCAGTCACAGCAAACTGCTTCAAATGAAAGAAGCAAGCAGTAGACAAGCTGTTACTGCTGCTGCTTTTGCTAGGGTAGTCTGACCTGCATGTCACAGGCCATTAAACTCTCCCTGTACTGGGCCCAATAGCTTGTTCTTGGCTAAAGCATATCTTCCAAAAAAGCATCCCATCTTAATTTGAAAATATTAAGAGCTGGGGAATCCACCACTTCCCTGGGTAGTTTGTTCCAATAGTTAATCACCCTCACTGTTTTAAAAAAAAAAAAGAAGAAGAAGAAGAAGCCTCATTTCTGGTTTGAATTTGGCTTCAGCTTCCAGCAGTTGGTCCTTATTATAACTTTTTCCACTAGATGAGAGAGCCCTTTAGTACCTGGTATTTCCCTCCCATGAAGTTACTCAAACACTGTAAATGGGTCACTTTCAGTCTTCTTTATAGAAGCTAAACAGACAGCTCTTTAGATCTCTCATGGTAAGGCATTTTCTTAGCCCTCTAATTACTTTGCGGATCTTTTCTGCCCCTCTCCAATTTTTCCATATCCTTCTTAAAATGTGGACACCAGAGCTGAATGCTATTCTAGTATCAGTCTCACCAAGGCCATATAAAGATGTAAAATCACTTTCTGACTCCAACTCACTCCTCCCTGTTAATTCATTCAAGGATCACAATAGCCCTTTTTGCCACAGCATCACACTGGGCGCGCATGGAGTTGTTTGTCCACTTTCTTCAGCTTCCAAGTCTGCTGACTTGTTTCATCTGCCTTAACATATTTTAGCAACTTTATTAGTGTAAATCACTTATACAAAATACTGCACAGGGCTTGCTGCATGATCTTGGGAATGTCACTCTTCTCTGAACCTCAGTTTCCCCACCTTCTCTCTGTCCTGTCTACTTAGACTAATCTTTTCAACTTATTAGGAAAGGACCCAGAGTGTCTTGGTGACTCCAAGAACAAGCCACCTTGAGTGGATCTTCTTATGATACTTAAGGGAGTCTATTACCATTAGCAGCATTGGTCAATATGACAACATTAGTGGGAAAAACCTGATCCATTTGTCTCTCGCTCCCTTGTTCTAGATACATAGCTTGTGTGTCCATTTGACTAAAAGATTGTCTCTAAATCGTTAGAAATTCCACTTTCTGTAGTGAAAGTTTCCACTGAAATTTTTATTAGAAATAAAAGATTTCTAATATACTTGGCGTGCTGCCTGAGGAATGAAAGTAGCTTACTGAGTAACCCAAGACTGAAATAGGGAGCAACATTCCCTGGAACTTTCATTTGTTGGACTTTCTCACCACAAGATGAGAACCTGAGGCAAAGGACACTGCCCAACATACTGTGGGGTAGGTGTTCAGCTCATGGTCAGATGCTTCTGAATCATGCTTGCGGTGTTTTCCCACATTAATGCCGGTTTACCTTCCCCTTTTTATTAAAAATTTATTTTCTACACACAGACTCCGTGCTTGCGAGAGGGGAAGTATTGCCAATTAGAGGCAGCCAGGGGTGGTGTGTAATTTCCCCAGATAACTGGGTGGGGACTCAAGCCAGTTCTGTGTTGTATTGCTAAAAAGGAATCCCTAGATATTGAACCAGGCCCTTGTCACTGCTGTCTCCACCTGGCAGAAGGCTTACATAGCCCAAAGTGAGTCATTTACTCTCTCAGATCCTCAGTTAATAAAAGACTTAAATATACTTAGAGGTGGAAAGTGGGCATTAGAGAAAATATGGCACAATTCCCTCCTCACTGTGAATGTCCATGTTTGTAGCTCAGCTTCTAATATGTTCTCATGTGTCTGTAAGTATGAACTTAAATACACTAGAAGAACAGTTGAAATGAAGTCAGCATTGACAGTTTAATCTCAAGGTCATCTCCAGAAAGAATTCATTTCCCATCAGAGCATATTCCTGATGAAGATCTCATGGTCAAAAAGTCATTGCTGATTTTATTTCCTGTTTTCAGCTCTCTCGTTTCATTTGTAGCCCTGTCACTGATTTAGGGCCTGATCCAAAGGCCATCAAAGTTCCTTATGTAAGGAAAAAACTCACGAGGCAGCTAATTCCATGAGTTTCTTCCACATTCCATCAAAGGTCAGAATTGCCCTCTACTTGGGATGGGTAAGGGGGTTGGCTCCCTAATCCACTGGGTGTCCCAAGATTCACGGTTGATTTTAGGGCTTTCTTGGAGTCCCAGTGCTTCCACACAGCTGCCCTGGGAAGGAGTTTTGCTACTATTTGTTGCTTCCTCTGTGGTTGTGAAGTAGCAACCTCAGCCTGGACCCACTCAGTCTAGAGTAGGAAATTCTATGCCATGAAGAGTGGCTTCTTCCTTCCCTCTGAATTCACATGGAGCCCAGATGCTATAGGGTTTCTGCAGAGGACTACAACTGGATGAGGGGCAGGGGAATGTGTCATGGGACTGACACTACCCCTCATGCACCTGCATCTCACTAGTGCTGCTGGGTTTGGATTGCTTGTGCTCATGGAAGTGGAGGGCAGAATGGAACTCCAACATGGGGTTGCAGCTTTTTCACCTCCTGCCTTTTAGGATGTGATCCCACATTTTTCTTGGGTAAAATTCCGCTTGACATAATGATCCTCAGCAAGAAGCACAGGATTGGGCCTTAGGAGGTTTGTTCTGACGTGGGATGCTTTAAAATTATAGACTCAACTCTTCTAGGGATGCTTGAGCCCCACAGGAAATCAGAGTCATTCACCCCCAAGCTTCAATCTGAGATAGGGGAGCAGATTTCAGTGCCTGCACCGCCAGACTGTTTTATCTGGTTTTGCTGAGCAGTTACAGTACGTGGACTCATTCCCAATTCCAACAGCAGATGGCATAGTCTGAAAACTAAAATCAGATGTGTGAGCGTATTTCTACTGGAGGGCTCCTGAGAGCATCGCACTGAGTCTGTCTGTCCATGTTGTCACTTGGCAATACAAAAAAACTGGCTTTTTAAATAATGTGTCTTCTCTTTGCTGAAATGTACCTTTAGATGAGAAACTTAGCAGTGTATTTAAGAGAAGCAACACTGCAGGTGGGGTTTTTAGAGCACTGAATATTGAGGACATTCCGAAGGTAATTAAAAGTTGTTTGACCGTTGTGCTTCAGAAAACAATGTTTTAACTATTACAGTAGATTGCAGACATACTTTATAGTAAACTTAGACACAGTGGAACTGTATTGAAATGAAGGGGGAAGAAAATCCAGAATCAATTCAGTGCACAACAAAGTTCAATTGCAGTTGTGCTGCCGTGTGAGCCCATCCCTGCTAGTATTGCATAGCCAGCATTCTGCATCTTGTAGGATTTCGCCTGAAACACACTTCCTCTTTTGCTGAATAAAAATGTGATTTTCGAATGCGGAAGGAAACCATATGCTCGAGAAGACTAACAATGCTAGAAGCTTACCATTCTAGTTGCTTGGGCACAGTTAACACGCTCTTTTATTGCACTTTCTTATTTTAGCACTCTGGGTATTTACAATAATAAAACGGAGGTAGCAGGAGTTATGGGATAGAGTTAATTTGGTTTTAAAATCAGGGATGCCCATATGAGGTATGGTGCATGTAAAAGGACGCTAGCCATTTGACATGTTAAGCAATGGGCTGAGGTCATTGTCTAGTGGTTAGAGCAGGAAACCAAGATCAAGCCTCATTCCCCATTTTGCCACTGAATCACTTCCCTCCCTAGAAGCCCCACCATGTTCCCACATAATGGCTAGACAGAGTCTGGCCCTAACTAAATTAAAAATCTTACTGAGTTCACGCCCATGCTGCTCCCTAGATGAGAGCTTTAAAGTGGTTTAAAAGCTGAAAGTTTACAATGTCATAATAAAAAGTAATGTGCTACACTCTCTTGTATGGGTTTTACTTTGACAAGCTCTGTAGAGTCTGTAGCCCTATTATTATTTAAGTTGTAATACTACCTAGAGGCCCTACCTGAAACTGGGACCCCATTGTGCTAGGTGCTGTGAACACATAGTAACTAATGGGTTTCAGAGTAGCAGCCGTGTTAGTCTGTATCCGCAAAAAGAACAGGAGTACTTGTGGCACCTTAGAGACTAACAAATTTATTAGAGCATAAGCTTTCGTGGGCTACAACCCACTTCTTCGGATGCATATAGAGTGAAACATATATTGAGGAGATATATATACACACACATACAGAGAGCATGAACAGGTGGGAGTTGTCTTACCAACTCTGAGAGGCCAATTAAGTAAGAGAAAAAAAACTTTTGAAGTGATAATCAAGATGGCTCAGTACAGACAGTTTGATAAGAAGCAAGTGTGAAAATACTTACAAGGGGAGATAGATTCAATGTTTGTAATGGCTCAGCCATTCCCAGTCTTTATTTAATCCTGTGTTGATTGTGTCTAGTTTGCATATCAATTCCAGCTCAGCAGTCTCTCGTTGGAGTCTGTTTTTGAAGTTTTTCTGTTTTAAGATAGCCACCCGCAGGTCTGTCATAGAATGGCCAGACAGGTTAAAGTGTTCTCCCACTGGTTTTTGAGTATTATGATTCCTGATGTCAGATTTGTGTCCATTAATTCTTTTGCGTAGAGACTGTCCGGTTTGGCCAATGTACATGGCAGAGGGGCATTGCTGGCACATGATGGCATATATCACATTGGTAGATGTGCAGGTGAACGAGCCCCTGATGGTATGGCTGATGTGATTAGGCCCTATGATGATGTCACTTGAATAGATATGTGGACAGAGTTGGCATCGGGCTTTGTTACAAGGATAGGTTCCTGGGTCAGTGTTCTTCAGGCACTATAGATGTACTGTAACCCCTTTGGGGTTTAGAGAGCATGGCCCTTTAAATCTTTTTCCTCAGGGGGAGGGGGAGAGTAAGAAAAAAGGAGGGAAACTCCAGCGGGGAGCGCTGGAGCTCCAGGGAGAGGGAGAGCAGCCTGCAGGCCCTGGAAAAGTGAAGCAGAGAGAACCTGCCTGAAGCCTGAGAAGGTCAGGGCCGATTGGGGACACCCCAGGACAGGAGCCAGGAGGAGCACTGTGCCAGGGAGGACTCGCCCGAGAAGGACAGGCCAGAGCTGGACCCAGTATCACGGCTGCCCAGAGCTGCATGGGGCTGTGAGTACTGGGGCTTGTGACTCTGCATTGGGAACAAGGAGGGAGGCTGTAGCTAGTTAAGTGGGGAGGTGGTCGCTCTGTGTGGCTTTGCAGAGAGCGGCAGAAGAGGGCACCGGAGGGGTTTGTTGGGGGAAAGTTCACTGGCGCCGAAGACGACCAGGAGCACCCAAGACTCACCATTGGACTGGAACTTTGCTCAGGACTTCTGAACTCTGTGTGCAGACACATTGCTCAGAGCCTGCCCTTCCAGACTGTGCTACCACTGAGCCTGTGGGGCCTTGGTTTGGATGCAGCTCTGTTCTACCGCTCCCCCTATATTTCCCCTTGTTGTTTTTCTCCTCTCATCCCTCTGTAAATAAATATTTCCCTTGTTATATCCACTGTACTTTTTCTGTGGGTGGGTGTGTTCACTCTGGGGGGTGTGGAACAGGTGCCCCTGGGGGAAGGGATTTCTCCTGCTGCATTCCTGCGCGCGCCTTCTCTTGGCCAGAGCTGCCTGCAGAGCAGACTCCATCTTGGCCACGAGGGCGCTAAAGTTACAGTACTTCTGCTGTTGTGTCATGCGTTCACTACTGCAGTTGCTGTTAATACTGTTTCCACTACCCCTTTGTCACTGCAGTTCCTACCCCTGCATTTGCAAATGCTGTTGGTGCTGTTCTGTCCAGCATCACTTGTCCAGTAGCCAGCTGCTCCAGAAGTACAGTGATGTCTTTGGTTGCCAGCCTGAGACCCACTGTAATGCTCCTCTGTCCCATTCTTATATCTCATCCTGCCCCATTGCTCAGCAAACAACAAAAATACTGGTACTGCTGAGCTACCAAGAATTAAAGGTTTGATGGATGTTTACACTGAGGCTGTGAGCATTCCATTATTTACAGTACTTTCAGTAATGTTTTTCCCAATTCTCTACCCAAAAGGACAGACAATCTTTACAATTCAGGGCCAGGAAATAAGAGTTCTGGTGATAAAACTGTAGAATATAATTAACTAACACTTAACTATATTAAGTATCAGGGGGTAGCCATGTTAGTCTATCGCCACAAAAACAACGAGGAGTCTGCTGGCACCTTAAACACTAACAGATTTATTTGGGCATTAGCTTTTGTGGGTAAAAAAACCACTTCTTCAGATGCATGGAGTGAAAATTACAGATACAGGCATAAATATACTGGCACATGAAGAGAAGGGAGTTACCTTACAAGAGGAGAACCAGTGATGACAAGGCCAACTTAACTATGTTGAATTCCTCCTCCTAAAAATATCTGTGTCATACAGAATATCTCACGGAAGTGTTCTCTGGGAGAAATCCTACCGCCTGTGTTATGCAATACATAAGACCAGATGAATCATACTGATTCCTCCTGGCCTGAAAGTCTCTGATCAGTGGATTATTAGGACGACTTCTCTCCTCGCCCTCAAAAAATTAAAATAAAGTAAAATAAAAAAATCCAACTACTTCTGTCCAGTTTACAGCATCAAAGCCTGCCAGATAGATACATCCTTCTACTAATCAATCTGCAATGGATGCTGTATGCCGGATGCTGTGGGCCACTATTCAGCAAAGCACTTAAACATATCTTTAAAGTTAAGCACAAGCTTAAGTGTTTTGCTACACTAAGGCTTCTTTCTTTCTTTCTTTCTTTCTTTCTTTCTTTCTTTCTTTCTTTCTTTCTTTCTTTCTTTCTTTCTTTTAAATAGAGGTAGAAAAACTACTTTTTCTTTCAGATTTTGTAATGTCCCTTGGGTTTTCACAATTAGATGTATTTGATCAATAGGAAAATAAAGTATAAATTGTGTTTCATCCAGGACCAAACTTTTATGCATCAGTGCAAGAAATAATGCCAATCTTCTGAATGGTAGAAGCATGGGCTGCAAAATTTTTGTCCTAACTTTCTGGCTTGAACCGTGATACTACAAATAGTCATAGTGACTATGAGAAGGTAGATTCATGCTAGCACAAGTAAATAATTCTAGTAAGTTATTGCCAAATATGTTTATTCCGTCTTTTTGACAAGTTTTCAGAAATAAACGAGTGAATAAAAAGTGGTTGTTTTACCTGATATGTATGTCATGGTATGTGCATTAAAGGTATCACTGTGGCAAGATAATCAATGTAAATACAAGCAATAGTACTTTATTTTTTGCAAAAAATATTTACCATGTAGAACATATTTCTGTATTTAAAGAAATTAATATATGATAAAAGTTTAGGAGTTATTTGCAATATAAACAAACACTCAACAAATGTAGTTAAAAAGCTTTTCTTGCATAATTCACATGGTTTCTCAATTCTCTAACAATCTCCTTTATATAAGATAACAACTCTTAGTCATAGACCTCAGGCATATATAGCTGCATGCTCATTTGTGCTCAGGCAACTATGTGCTTTCCTGACCATGGTCATAAGATGATACACATCCAATTGTATCACAGTTTGTGAATTATACATGCATCACATATACCTGATCACCATATACAGCAAAATTGCATAATGTCTTTGTAAGTCTTATTTGAATAAAATACTGAGTTAAATAATGATATAAGGTTCAGTCCTGCCCTCTCTTATGTACTATGTGTCATTGCACACCTTGAAGAATCAACAGCTGTGAGAGCTCAGTAGCTATTTTCCCAAGATACATTGCAGAGCATGACTGTCTTCTGCAGTAAATAATGATCAGGAGTAAGGTGTCTTTAGGACATCAGAATTCAGATGCTTTAAATAGGGCTCTGTATTCCCTTGTACCAAATGGCCAGTTCTAGTTTTTTATTTTCTTTTTCTTAGAACCAAGTTTGGGATCATGCTGATGTTACCCCCATAATGGAACTGGTATAAAATCGAGTATTGAAATCTCTTGTTTGGCAGCAATCTAGCATTTCTATACACGTATTAATGCAATTCTCTGCTGTGGTTCAGTCACTTTGCCTTTCCAAAGGTGTCCACTTCGCTAAAAAACACCTCCGTCTCTGCATTAAGTGGCACGTTTGTGTCGTGGAAAAATTGACCACACCGTTGATTTTGGGTCAGACACACTGATGCACCTTTATTAGGTTACACAATACAATTATGCATAAAGGGAAGGTCGGCGTATCCCCATGCAAGGGGGTCAGCCGCCTTGCATAAACCACACAGCTTTAAGCTTATAAAGGTAAAAACCGCAACGCGTAATGAAGCATTACAAATCTTATCAGCCTTATTTGGTATATTTATTAGCAAACCAATCAGAGCCCTCCTGGGGCCGCGACTTGGACCCAATTCCATTTAGGGTCTTTCCTGTTATTGCTAGAGGCCCTGGCACGGCCCCCCCTCTTGCGGTTTTACTGTACAAGACTCTTTTGCCTTATTAATTTTCCATAGCTAAACTACTGCTATCTTAGGTTAGGTTACCCAACTACCAGTAGGCGTTGGTTCCCCTTTTTCTCCTGTTGGCCTTTTGATTGAGCCATACAGGTTTTGCATTGTGCCACACAAGCGTATTACAAATCTTGCTTATACCTTTAATATTAAGCAGGCCTGCCACGGCCTACTGTTGCTAGCTTTAGCAATAGGTTATAATTCAGAGTAAGGCATATGGGGGTCCCCGAAAATCCTCCACAACTCCCTCCTCTTGATGCTATTTAACAGCATCAACTTTTTTGATATGAATGTTTATTAAAGCTTGGACCTTAGGTCTTTTTTTTCAGGGGCGTTTTATATTTGTTACAGTAGGGTATTTTTTAGTGAGTTATATACTGGATTTTTTGGTTTTAACACAGAAGTTCGTAAAGGGGCGAGGGGCAAGGGGTGAGGGCGTGGTGGAAGGAAGGACAATACTGCAGGTCGGGGATGGCAATGTGTGCAGCAACAATAGCATACACAGGTGCCCAACAACAGCCCACCACCGATGAGCCCCCAGAACAGAAACCCATGTATATTACGAGCTAGGGTGTTGGGGTTGGGGTCAGTCCTCTCACCCCCCTCCCTACCCTCTGACCTAATTTTTGAGGAGTGGGTGTTTGTTTGGGTAGAAGGGCGCTTGGTGGTTTTTGCAGGGGTGGTACTTGGCCCTAGTTTTGGTACATTTTTTAAGACTTGGACTATGTTATTTTTCGGGGGATTTTAGCAAAGGCTTAAGGGGGGGCTAGTTTGCAGATAGCTGGAATTTTGAAATAGGTTATAGATTATGCAAAGGAGAAATTGCATGAGTTAGTTTGCATTTAGCTAAAGTTACCTATTGCTTTACACAAGCGGTTATTATATTTTATTAGCCATGAACATATTTTACCAGTACTGCTGGGGGGTTATTTTCTTTTCTGTTGGTACTTTTGCATAGCCTTACAAACTGATTTTTGGTTTAGGCTTTTAGGCCTACCCCATTACCCACGAAAGTCCTTAGTATGGCAGATTTTTAGGGAAGATGTTTTAGGGTTTTTAGGTAGGCATTACTATTTTTATTTAGAATGGAGGTTATTGGGCAATACTTAGCACACAAGTTTATACTAAGGTGGTTAACAGTTGGGTTTGAAAGATTATTAACATTAGTGGAAAAGAACAGGGCCCTGAGGGGTGGTTGTGGCTGAGGCTGGGATATGAGACAAACTTTACATAAGCAGCACAATAAGGCAATTAACAATTTACAATAAGCAGCTAAAATAATACCAAGCAAAATTTTTACAACTATAGAAGTGGAAAGGCTGGGTACAAGCTGAGCCAATTTTTTAGTAAGAGGGATGGCTGGGTTGAGGGACACATAGATTTGGGGCATACCAGGCCAGGTAATAAACGGCTGCCTTGTGCAGTGGTTAAGTTAAGACTGTATGGAATGGGGATTTGGGGCTGAGATGGCAGGGCACACCCATTTTTTTTGCTAAACAATAATTTTCCTTTGGGTCCTTTTTAATTGCTTTTTTTTCCCAACAGGCCATATTTAATACATTGATTATTTTTTTAGGATACAATTTGCGGAGGCAAAATAGCTGTGGGGGTTTCAAGGGCCATAATGACCACAAGGTTTCGATACCCACCCAGATATGATGAGCAGCGAAATTATAGGGAGTGGTGATGAAATGGCTAGGTTTATGGGGTGGTTTAACTTTTTATACCTGCCGGTGGATAACCCAGTTCCATAGACAATTCGCCCAGGGTTTTGGCACAAGTAAGTGCACTGGAGCCCAGGTGCCATTTACCGGTTCCGAAGCTTGGAAGGTACATACAACAGATGTTTTATTTATTGTTTAAATAGCGGCTACTTTAGTTAGGCCATGCAAAGCTTTTTTTACCAAACCTTTCCTTTCTTGATAAAAACTTTTTCACTGCACAAGCTGGGCCAGTTGAATGGCCGCTTTTTGAAAACAATTAGGGTACTAGGTAGTTATTTGGAAAGCAGAGGGGGAAATGAGAAAGTGGTGGTTTTTATAATAGCATTTAGCACAATTTACCACTGTAAACAACAATTTTATTGGTAGGATGTGCTATACCACTTTTGTTGTTTCGAGGCTTGAATTTTTTCTGAGGCTATGGCCAGACAGATTTGTATGGGAATTGGAGAAGATACAAGGGGGAGTAGCTGGGGAGCGGGGACTACAACAATGGGCAACCATATAGAGCCAGAATACACTGCAATACGACACAGGCCAAACCGAAGGCTACTGATTGGCCAAGATTTAGAAAAACAAAAAACAACACAAAAAATTACTTTTTCCCTTCCCACCCCAAGTTTGTTAAGGAGGAGAGGCTGAGAAATATTAAAAGTTTTATTTTTAGGTAGTTTTGGCTAGCTTTCGCAAGCTATTTTTTAAGATTTTGTAGTTTTAGTTTACTTAGCTGTCCGGCAATGAGGCTGCAAGGGAGGGGTTACCAGCACAATTACCTTGCTTGGTTGGAGGCTTTATTATGGCCTTAGGTGGAGAAGCCCCCAAATTGTCGTGGAAAAATTGACCACACCGTTGATTTTGGGTCAAACACACTGATGCACCTTTATTAGGTTACACAATACAATTATGCATAAAGGGAAGGTCGGCGTATCCCCATGCAAGGGGGTCAGCCGCCTTGCATAAACCACACAGCTTTAAGCTTATAAAGGTAAAAACCGCAACGCGTAATGAAGCATTACAAATCTTATCAGCCTTATTTGGTATATTTATTAGCAAACCAATCAGAGCCCTCCTGGGGCCGCGACTTGGACCCAATTCCATTTAGGGTCTTTCCTGTTATTGCTAGAGGCCCTGGCACGGCCCCCCCTCTTGCGGTTTTACTGTACAAGACTCTTTTGCCTTATTAATTTTCCATAGCTAAACTACTGCTATCTTAGGTTAGGTTACCCAACTACCAGTAGGCGTTGGTTCCCCTTTTTCTCCTGTTGGCCTTTTAATTAAGCCATACAGGTTTTGCATTGTGCCACACAAGCGTATTACAAATCTTGCTTATACCTTTAATATTAAGCAGGCCTGCCACGGCCTACTGTTGCTAGCTTTAGCAATAGGTTATAATTCAAAGTAAGGCATATGGGGGTCCCCAAAAATCCTCCACATTTGTTAGACCCAACAGTGAGGCCAAAAACTGACTGTGTCATGCATATTGAATTGTCCTCTGCATACCAGAAAGTGGTCCCTCCCGGTCAGAGGTGGGTGAGGCAAATTGATATGGCAGTGTAGAGCAGCTTACACTACTCTATTGCTGCCTGAGTCCACCTGTTTTGTGGCGAAGCAGGAGACTTCCATCTCCAGATATGTCAGTCTGTCACCTTTCACCAGCATTACATTCACACCAGAATGATTAGTCTGGTTACTGAGATCAGATAGAAAAGATTGGATGGGAGAAAAGGCTTGGATAAAATAAGAGCCAGATGAAACCTTTGACGAGCCCTCAAACCAAATCTTTAAGGACAAAGAAAGTGTAACTGAGCTTCCTTTCCCTCCCGTCCCCCAATTTTTACATGCCCATGAATCTGGGGGTGCCACTCAGTAAGGAACAGGAAAGCATCAAGTTACCATAAGAAAAGGTCATTCATCTATTTTAGTACATATATATGGCCCCTATTACTGTAGTATCTGAGCTAGTCACAATCTGTTATGTATTTATCCTCACAACACCCCTGTGAGATAGGGAACTGTTATTATTCCCATTTTCCAGATGGAGAAGTGCGGCTACAGACAGGCTAAGTGACTTGCCCAAGGTATCACAGGAAATCTGGGCTGGAGCACGGAACTTGAACAGAGCCATGTGTATCAGTTACATTGCTCTGCAATTAGAAATAGAAATGTCTGATGCAGAAGGTCCCATGAAACATAAATCAAGGCGTGTTTAACTGACACTGTATATTTGCTGCTGTAGTCTATATTTGGTGATTGTCAGAGTGGTGGTGTTGGCTAGTACTGTGGGGTTATCTAGCAGGGCTAAGCTTATAACATCCAGTAGAGCACAGAATGTAGGACTTGCCATACCAGATCAGATCACTGGTTTGCATAAATAGGTGAGTGGCAGACACCACTGATTTAGTCAACTTAATATATCCTCTACACCAGCGGTGGGCAACCTGCGGCCCATCAGGGTAATCTGATTGAGGGCTGCGAGACATTTTGCTGACGTTGACCGTCCGCAGGCATGGCCCCCCCCCAGTGGCCGCGGTTTGCCATTCCTGGCCAATGGGAGCTGCGGGAAGCGTAGGCCAGCATGTCCCACTGGACTGATTCTGCTTGTAGTTACACTGGGATAATCTGAAATAACTCAATTGACTTCAGAAGAGTTACTCTAGATTTACAATAGTATAATTGAAATCAGTACCAGCTCAAGGCATTTGTTACTTATATGTGCATTCCCTGATATTTTATCCATGAAACTTTTTTCCCTACAGTCTCTAGAACTATAACAGCCTCATATCTGTAGCTGTAGTTTTTTCCCTTTTAGCAGAACCAGCCAATAAAAGATACATATCTTAAATAATTGCCCTATTACCGCCTCCTCCTTCAGTAGTCTGGTGAATTGCCAAAAAGGATTGAGAAGAAGTTGGCCTGTGGATTTACTGGCAACCCTCCAGTTTAGAAGCTAAGGGTATGTCTACACTGGCAAAGTTACAGCGCCGGGAGTTACAGCGCCACTCAGAGAGCATTGAAGGGAAACCACTGTTGTGTGTTCACACTGTCAGCTGCCTGCGCAATAGCGTGTTCATACTTGCGGCACTTGCAGCGGTATTCGGAGCGTTGCATGCTGGGGAGCTATCCCACAGAGCATTATTTCCTCTTCTACCGCTAAGAGTTGTAGGAAGACGGAGAGGGTCGCGGGGCATCCTGGGTCCTGTCCCAATGCCCCGTGATGCATTGCTTCGCATCCCAGCAATCCCTGTGCTTCCATCAGTATTTGGCGCCATCTTTCAATGGTTTGTGTACTATGTGCTCTGCCTCTTTGGGCTGCAGGAATGGATCCCACACTGTTGACCAGTATGCTGCTCACCCTGACCAACACATCACAAGTGGCAGTGGAGTTATTCATTAAACTACAAAGGCAAGAGGAGTGCAACATTGATCTTGCCACACGTACTAGCTACGATACGCGATTGCTTGTGGCATTCATGGAGGTGCTGACTACAGCGGAACGCTGCTTTTGGGCTCGGGAAACAAGCACTGAGTGGTGGGATCATATCGTAATGCAAGTCTGGGATGACAAGCAGTGGCTGCAGAACTTTCAAATGAGGAAAGCCACATTCATGGGACTGTGTAATGAGCTCGCCCCAGCCCTGCGGTGCAAGGACACGAGAATGAAAGCTGGAAAAGTGTGTGGCGATTGCACTGTGGAAGCTGGCTACTCCAGACTGCTACCGATCGGTCACTAACCAGTTCAGAATGGGAAAGTTGACTGTTGGACTCGTGTTGATGGAAGTTTGCAGGGCCATTAATCGCATCCTGATTCGAAAGACCGTGACTCTGGGCAACGTGCGTAACATTGTGGATGGCTTTGCACAAATGGGCTTCCCTAACTGCGGAGGGGCGATAGATGACACACATATTCCAATTCTGGCACCAGACCACCTAGCCACCGAGTATATTAATCGGAAGGGGTATTTCTCAATGGTTCTCCAGGCGCTTGTGGATCACTGTGGGTGTTTCACAGACATTAACACAGACTGGTCCGGAAAGATGCATGACGCATGCATCTTTTGGAACACTGGCCTGTTCAGGAAGCTGAAAGCAGGGACTTTCTTCCCGGACCAGAAGATCACCGTAGGGGAAGTTGAAATGCCCATTGTGATCCTGTGAGACCCTGCCTACCCCTTAATGATGTGGCTTATGAAGCCATACATGGGGCAACTTGACAGCAGCAAGGAGTGGTTCAACAACAGGCTGAGCAAGTGCAGAATGACTGTTCAGTGTGCTTTTGGCTGTTTAAAGGCCCGCTGGGGATGCCTGTATGGGAAGCTGGACCTGGCCGATGACAATATTCCTATGCTTATAGCCGCGTGCTGTACGTCTATACTATTTGTGAAGGGAAGAGTGAAAGCTTCACTCAGGGCTGGACCGCAGAGGCTCAGCACCTGGAGACTGAGTTTGAACAGCCAGAGACCAGGGCTATTAGAGGGGCACAGCGCAGGGCCACAAGGATCAGGGATGCCTTGAGGCAGCAATTTGAAGCTGAAAGCCACTAATATTTGTTGCTATGCTCGGGAGTGCAGGGCTTGTAATGCTAGGAGATGATTGTGATTGGTGCAGATGATGCACTATGAAGGTTTAACATAATTGTCTGTTGTTTTGCAGGCTTCTGTTTGCTTTCAATTAATAGAATAAAGATTGCTTTCAAACCAACAAAATTATTTTATTAAAAATAACAACCAGGGGAGAGAGTTAAACAAAAGAAAAAAAACAGCAGTAAGGAGAATGGGGGAAGGGAAGGGAAGGTCCCAGATAGGGTCCCAGGACAGCTAAAGATTTGTGTATGTCCAGGGATCATATCCAACCTTGTCCTTTGGAATACAATGCAGTGGGTACTGTACTTCAATAGGGAGAAACTGCAGAGGGATGGGTGTTGAGTGCAATGGGTAGTGGGAGTCTGCAGTGCTGGACTGTGACGGGGAGGAGTGGGATGCCGCGGGTACGGACTGGAGCCAGGAGATTGATAACAGTGTGTTGGCGGTGTCTGGAGGGCGCATGGGAAAGAGTTTTGTGACAGCGGCTGCAGGGGAGGGCGGGTGTGGAGCTGCTCGGTTTGCAGAGCTCGTATCGCCTGGAACATGTCTGCTTGGGGCTCCATAACCTTTAAGAGCCGCTCCGTGGCTTCATTCTAGCGTGCTGTGTTCTCCTTTCAGTCCCTCTTCTCGCTGTCCCGCCACTCCTTCAATTCCTATTTCTCGGCGGCGGAGTCCATCATGACATCACGCAGAAAGTCCTCTTTAGTTCTTCTTGGCCGCTTTCTAATTCTGCGCAGCTGTTCCGCCGGCGATAACGAAGAGGGAGGCTGGGCTCCCAAGGTCATCTCTGTGAAGTTTAAATGCAACATTTTACAGAAGCAGTATTGTTTGCAACACACAGACAACACTGATTCAGTGATTTAAAACACAGCCAGTACTCACACACCTGTCACTAACTGGCTGACCCCAGGCAAGCACACATGAGACACGAGACCCCCAAAATGGTGAGTAGCCATAGGGGCAGGGTAAATCACTCTTCTTGGACCCTGCTGTACATTTAGGGTGACCAGACAGCAAGTGTGAAAAATCGGGATGGGGTGGGGGTTTACAGGCTCCTATAGAAGAAAATGCCCCAAATATCAGGACTGTCCCTATAAAATGGGGATATCTGGTCACCCTATGTACCAGTTCTTTGGGTGCTCCCCCTACACTAGGATGTTCTCTGGGCACCTCCAACCATCCATTAGCATCCCTCTCCTTTTCAGGGGTTGAAGTCAGAGGGGACATCAACTCCCCGCCAGCACTGCTGTAAAGCACATTGGCAGGGGCAATCCCCGCTCCCCCCCCCCATGGTGAAGTGTCGTGGCCACTGGTTCACATTTGCCCCCCGGGGTTTAGACATGTTTCCCCCATCTCGTAAGGAGATGCCCTCAGGATGCCCACTATGTTACTTTTTTTGAATCTGGAGCCTAAATCAGTGATTTCCTGCACTGGGCACGTGCCACAAGGGGGCACCAGCCTCATCTTGGGTGCCTCCACCCACCTTGCATGGGCTACCTTGGAGTTCAGCCAACTCCATGCAGAGATCACCCAGGAACAAATCAGCACCTATATCAGAGAGGAGCATTCCATCCCCTCAATAAAGCTCAGCCACACTCTGGCCTATTGGTGTCCTGTTACCCAATGTGGAACATCCTGGTCAGGATTCAGACGCATTGATAGAGCACTTTGAGGAAACTTGTACTGCTGCTGCCTGTGCTGTACCTTCACTGTAAATCAGTTAGACTGCAGTGGCCAAGATTGTGACGCCAGCACCTTTTAGCATTAGATTCATACACAGTCTTCTTTGAAAACACAGTGGGATCTCGACTACACAAACATTGGGTATCCCAGGTTAGAACCACTGATAAAATTGGGACAATGCTTGTAAAGCATGTAAATCAACTCTAATAGCCCTCAATATCTTCACCTCTCAGCTGTAAATGGGATGAGTGACCGTGTGTTTTTTCTTCATGATCATTTTATTTTAATTAAAAACAACATATCATCTGCCAGGAAAACTAGACTGAAGGCTCCTTTGTGGATGTGTAGGGCTTTGCTGATGCCTTTTTTTTCTGGTGGCCTTTTCAAATTGATAATGCACATTTGTATATACTTCTTAAAAGGCATTTATCCCTCTGGAAACAACAAAAACTTTTTAGCAGACTTATCCCAATTACAGATATTCTGTAGAATTTCAAGCAAAAGTGGCTTTGTGAACCTTATTGTTACTTACTTACTGCAATTTCTGTATTTCTATGGAGATCAATAGATCTAACTTTATAGAAGCTGCCATTTTGTGCACAGCAAGTTTCCTTTACTCCTACCTTGGGCCAGGAATAAGAAAAGCAGGAAAAGTTAAAGGGGCACTGTGAGAGGGGGCACTCAACTCCTGAGCATAGGCGCTGACTTCTGCTGGCGCCTGTGGGTGCTCGACTCCCCCTGCTCCCGGCCCTGCCCCAACTCCACCCTGCCCCACCCCCTCCCACCCCCATTCCAACCCCTTCCCCAAAGTCCCCACCCCAACTCCGCCCCCTCCCTGCCCCTATTCCAACCCCTTTCCCAAATCCCTGCCCCGGCCCCGCCTCCTCCCCTGAGCGCACCACATTCCCGTTCCTCCCCCCTCCCTCCCAGAGCTTGTTACGCTGCTAAACAGCTGTTTTGCGGCGGCAAGCACTGGGAGGAGAAGCGGGGATGTGGTGCGCTCAGGGGAGGAGGTGGAGGTGAGGTGAGCTGGGGCGGGGCAGGGAGCTTGGCTGCCAGTGGGTGCAGAGCACCCACCAATTTTTCCCCATGGGTGCTCCAGTCCTGGACCACCCACGGAGTTGGTGCCTATGCTCTTGAGTACCTCGTATCAGCAGGGGGTGGTGCTGCAATCTTTGTTTCTACCCCTGGCTCCCATTGTAGGTTGCCAACCTTGCTAGGCAGGTCTTCAGTGGCTCAGGCCTCCGGCCAAGTCACACAATCAAAAATGGATGAACCTCTTCTGGGGAAGCAAAAGTCCAACAAAGCTATCTGCCCTCACTAGGGTCTTCAGCCCCATCTCGGGGCCCTTTAAATCTCACCCTTTGCTTGGGCTTCTAAACAAGACTTAGTTTAAAAATCCTGGACAGCACCTGCCAAAAAAAGAAACAAAGACATTAGAACAATTCAACCCTTTAAAAACAACAATAACAACATCTCATGGCTATTTATCTGAAAGCAGCCTTCTAGGTCTCTTACTCTTCCTGTTGACTGAAGCGCAGTGTGAGAGTTTCCTTTAATCCTACTCTGTGTCACTCCCTGACAAAGTAGGAACCTCCAGGTTCTTCAATGAATTATGTTAAATATACTTTTTATGCCAGTGTAGTTTTTTAAAGAAGATTAAATGAGTCTGGAATTTTTGGAAAACCATGGGTGTTTTCTTTAATTAAGAGAAAATCGAAAAAAATAACAGAAAGTAGTTTTGTACGCTTCACTTTGCCTAGCAGATCTTCCTGGATACCCAGTAAACGACAGCTTTACTCAGCCTGGGCAATACATGCAAGGTCCTAGTGTGCCAGCTTTTCTGAGGTGGTAAATGGATCTGCCCTTTTGTCTCACCCTGGCTTCTTTTTGAAAAAATGCAGATGCTTAGGAAATTGCCTCCAGGTGCTTAACTATAACAGTTTCACTGGGATAATAAACCTGAATTTGAGGTAGGTGACCTTGTTTCAGCAAAGGACTGCAAAAGTGGCTTCTTGAATGCAGCACTAGTACTGTTTGTGAGGAGATGGAGGGCCCTCATGATTAAGAATAAATCAGAGCCTGCTAACTTATTAGCATACACTGGGGAGGGTGGTCTTGGGGTTAAAGCCCAGGACTGGAAGTTAGCACATCTGTGTTTGATTCCCCTCTCTACCACAGACTTCCTGTGTGATGAAAGCAAAGTCATTTAAGCTTTCCTCATCTTGATTTCCTTATCTGGAAAATGGAGTAATGCTATTTATCCACCTCACAGAGATTTTGTGGTCCTTAATTCACTAATGGTTGTAAAATATTAGGAGATCCTTGGAGAGACATTTGCTATAGGGAAGGTCAGGTTTCCAGTGCAGCACGTTAGACAAAATTATGATTTGGGGATGCCAGATTTATGTACCATTACCCCTCAAATCCCATGTTTCTTATTCCCTTCCTGTCCAGTGCAGCATGCACTAGTTCAGTGACGTATCTCTTGTTTATTAATTTGATCTGCCCCCAAATTTTCAATTTTCACTGTGCTGAAATATTTGCATTGCAGATACACAATTCCACTGTCATTTAGTGAATGTTATCGGTTTAGACAGCTGAATAGGGAATATTAGGAACTTACGGTACCCAAAAAGGCAAGAGAGTTGGTTTCTATTTGACAGGAAGCAGCAGAGGCTTCTGGCATTGGAGACTTTAAATATGGTGGTGATGGGTTTGGATTCCCCTTTTCCCTATCACAGCAAACCTTGAAAGCAGGCACCTGCTACACTGTACCCCTGCAACCAACAGTGATGAAGTCCATTGACTTGATTCTGCTAACAATCAGCAGTGAAGTAGTTAGTTATCCTGATATTTTAAATCTTCATGCTGTCTAGCCACTAGAGCTTTCACTATTGGTGTGCATGGGATAGTAATTTTCCTAGTGCAGACAAGACCAAAGGGAATGCACTGTCCCTTTGCAATGTCAGTTATTGAAGGAAACAATTCTCCTTTGGGAATATTTCAAAGCGAGCAAAAACATTCTTTC
Organism: Emys orbicularis; assembly: GCF_028017835.1. Taxonomy (NCBI): domain Eukaryota; kingdom Metazoa; phylum Chordata; order Testudines; family Emydidae; genus Emys; species Emys orbicularis. Next base: position 24,451,148 of record NC_088685.1, on the reverse strand, counting down.
CTTTTTGGGCTTGTGAGAGCCATGAATGTGTAAATCTACTCAAAACCAGCTTGGAATATCTGACGTGTGTGTGTTTTTCATGTTAGGCAGTGTGCCTTTTCACAGCACAACAGTGCGTTTTCAACAGTCTGGGATTCGGTTCAGAGCAACAGAACTCAAACATGCTGATGGGGCTTGAAATATAGCAGGTAGGTGGTTAGAAGATTTTAAAAATTCAGTCTGATTTTAATGGATGCAATAAATGACAGATATAGCTGCAGTTCATGTATGTAACAGGAACTTTTGGATAAAATGTAAAATACATGTTCATTCTAATTGAGCATAGGACGAATGATCTTGTGGGGAAGATACTGGATTAGCAATCAGGAAACGTGCATTCAAAATCTCTCCCACAGAATTAGAGGGCCTTGTTTTCACAGGTGCTGGGCAACTGCAGCTCCCATTAACTTTAGCTAGAGTTTAGTTATAGAGTTTAAGGTCAGAAGAGACTACTGGATCATCTAATCTGCTTTTCTATATATCACAGGCCATTTAGTGTCACCCAGTCAGGGCCGTGCTTAGGCATATGCAGCAGGGCTAGGGTGACCAGACGTCCCGATTTTATCGGGACTGTCCCGATATTTGCTTGTTTGTCCTACGTCCCGACCAATGTGCGGTCGGGACACTGGACAAACAAGCAATTTTGCCCTCCCGGAAGGGCTCTTCCCCCCCCCCGACTCCGCCTCCTCCATCCCCCATTGGCTCCCTCCCCAAATCCCCGCCCTGGCCCCGCCTCTTCCCCATGCATGTGGCATTCCTCCTCCCAGGCTTGCTGCTGTAATGGCGGGGCAAGCCTGGAGGGAGGGGGTGGTGGCCGGCTTCCATTTCCTGGAGCTGGTGAGTAGGGGCACTGGGCGGGCAAGGGGGGCTGGCAAGGGGGCTGCTCCCCCAGGAGGTAGACGGGGGGGCTCCGGACCCCAGCAACGGCGGGGGAGAGCGGCTCGGGGCCGCACGAGTGGCCATGTAAAGTTTATCGGCTTGGGGGGGACCCCGGCCGGCTCCCCGCCCCGCGCCAGCATGTTGCACCGGCCGCCACAGGCCAGGTAAGGAGCTGAGTCGCCCCCTCCCCCCTCGTCCTGGCTCCTCAACTGAGCCCCCCCGTCACCCTCCTGGGGGAGCAGCCCCCTTGAAAGCCCCCCTGCCCGCCCGGTGCCCGTACTCACTAGCCGCAGGAACTGGAAGCCGGCCACCACCCCCTCCCTCCAGGCTTGCGCCTGCATTCCAGCTGCAAGCCTGGGAGGGAGGAGGAATGCCGCTCAGCTGAGGAGCCGGGGGGAGGGGGGACTCGGTTCCTTACCTGGCCTGCGGCGGCCGGTGGGACATGCTGGTGCGGGGCGGGGACGCTACCCCCCCCTACAGGGCAGGGCGAGGAGCCGGCCGGGGTCCCCCCCCCAGCCGATAAACTTTATGTGCCCACTCACGCGGCCCTGAGCCGCTCTCCCCCACCGCTGCCGGGGTCCGGAGCCCCGCGCCTCTCGCTCCAGCGGCTCCTTCCCCGCGGGGCGGCGGGACGTGCCGCATGTGCCCTGGGGGAGGGGGGGCAGCAGCCACGGCGCGGCCGGCACCTGCAAAACAGCATTTTTTTTTGCTCTGCCCCGCGCGTCCCGATATCCCCCCTCCTCCCGATATTTCCCGTCAGTGATCTGGTCACCCTAAGCAGGGCACCTGAAAATTTGGGGCACCCCTGGGTCAAAGACTATGTCTACACTACCGTGGTAAGTCGACCTACGCTACACAACTCCAGCTACGTGAATAATGTAGCTGGAGTCAGTGTACCTTAGGTCGAGTTACCGCAGGGTCTACACTGCGGGGGTCAACAGGAGAAAATCTCCCGTCAATTTACCTTACTCTTTTCGTCGGGGGTAGAATACAGGGGTCAACTGGAGAGCGATCTGCAGTCGATTTGGTGGGTCTTTACTAGACCCGCTAAATCGACTGCCGGTGGATCAATCTCAGAGCATCGATCCCGGCTGTAGCGTAGACCTGCCCTCGGTGTACACACTCCCACCTTTTCCTATCCCTGTTCTAATCTGACCCTTCCTGCAGGCTCCCACCACAGCTAGCTGCTGCAGCCTGGTGAGTCTTCCTCCAGATGGGATCTAGTACTTAAAAGTGAAAAAGCCTTCCAGCCTGCCAGACCTATTAGCACAACACTGAAACTGTTAAAGAGCCAGTCAAGTGGTAATGAAGCCATTTAACAGGCATTTGCCAACCCCCAGGTATATACTGTCAGTTTCTGAATTTACTGACAAAACCAGTTGTGCATCACTGTAATATTTACTCAGAACATGTTAGTCTACAGGACCTTATTTTAAAATTTGCTTTAAAAATATTTCATTAGTGTGTTGCTGAAGATTATAAAATCACATCTCTAAAAAATCCTTGCATAGATTTTTAGATGCACAATCTGAGTATTCATCTTTAGCCTTAAATGTTTGGATCTTCACACATGTCATTTTTTAAATAAATCCTTCAAAAGACCACCCTTTTCTAAAATACACGTGAGCCTGGGCTGCTGTCGGGCATAGGGAAACCAGTTTAATAATACTGCATAGGGCCCCATAAATCCTAAGGACGGCTCTGCACCCAGTTATGCCTGTACTGAGCCCAATAGCATGTTTTCCAGAAAGGCATCTAGTCTTGATCTGAATTCATCAATAGATGGAGAATCCATCACTTCTCCTGGTGATTTGTTGCAATGGTTAATCACCCTCACTGTTGTTTGTTGTTGTTGTTTTGCCTTTTTTTCCATTTGAATTTGTCCAGTCATTGGTTCTTGTGATGGCTTTCTCCGCTTGATGAAAGAGCCCTTTAGCACACAGTATTTTCTCCCTGTGAACGCATTTACACAGTCTCTCTCAGGCTATGTCTACACTACACAGCTTTTAGCGACATGGCTGTGTTGCTACAGCCGGGCCGCTAAAAATCACACCATGTAGCTGCTGTTTGTTGGCTCTCCTGATGACAAAAAACTTCCACCCCCAACGAGCGGGGTTAGCTTTGTCAGCAGGAGAGCGCTCCTGCCAACAAAGCGCTGTTAACACCGGCGTTCATTGTCAGCAAAACTTTTGAATTTTGGGGGGGTGTTTTTTTAACACCTCTGAAAGACAAAAGTTTTGTCGTTCAATTGCCAGTGTGGACATAGCCTCAGTCTGCTCTTTGATAAGCTAAACAGATCAACTCTTTAAGTCTCTCACTGTAAGGCATTTTCTCCAGCCCTCAGATCATTTTTATGACTCCCCTCTGCACGCTCTCTAATTTTTCAACATCCTTTTTAAAATGTGGACACCAAAACTGTCCACCATATTCCAGTGTTGAGCTCACCAATGCCATATACAGTGGTACAATCACCTCCCTACTCCTACTCGATATTCTCCTGTTTGTACGTCCAAAGATCACAGTAGCATTTTTTGCCACAGCATCGCGCTGGGAGTTCATGTTGAGTTTGCTTCTGCACTGTGGCCCCTAAATCCTTTAGTCCCTGCTTCCCAGGACACAGTCCCCCATTCTGTCAGTATGGCTGGCGTTCCTTGTTCCTAGAGCTATGGCCTTGTATTAGTTCAGCACCTCTTAAAATCAGGCTTTATGTGGATAACATTCCTATGTCTCAGTTCCCCATCTGCAAAGGCAGATGATGATAATACAATAGTACAATACATCTTACACGGGTGTTGAGAAGCTACAGAAGAACCTCAGAGTTATGAACACCAGAGTTACGAACTGACAGGTCAACCACACACCTCCTTTGGAACTGGAAGTGCACAATCAGGCAGCAGCAGAGCCAAAAAACAAAAAAGCAAATGCATGACAGTACTGTGTTAAACATAAACTACTAAAAAAAAAAAATAAAGGGAAAGTTTAAAAAAAAAGATTTGACAAGGTAAGGAAACTGTTTCTGTGCTTGTTTCATTTAAATTAAGATGGTTAAAAGCAGCATTTTTCTTCTGCACAGTAAAGTCTCAAAGCTGTGTTGTCAATGTTCAGTTGTAAACTTTTGAAAGCACAACTGTAACATTTTGTTCAGAGTTACGAACAGCCTCCATTCCCAAGGTGTTCGTAACTCTGGGGTTCTATTATAAATCCATTTATGTCTGTGAAATGCTCAGACACTGTTGATGAGAACCATGGAATAAAAAATAAACCCTGTTCCCATTAAAGCTAATGGCAACACTCCCACTACCTTTGATGGGAATAGCTCCAGGCCCTCTAATTTATTCATTAATATTAGCCTGTGGGTGAATTTTCCAGTTGTACAGGGGGGTACTGCTCTATTCCTTTCTGCACACACAGTACCTCACCAGGGAGGAACCTTGTTGTAACCTGTCAGCACATGTCAACATCTCTCCATGGGGACTGACCATATTCTCTCAACTTGTAAACAACAAAGCGAGTCTAACCTGTCTTTCCAACAAACATTTCATTCTCATTAAAATCTGGGTGCCACTGAATGGATTTCAGCCCAATACACATAGGGTGCCTCTATCATCCCAAAGGCAAATGTAATCTACAGAATGTTTAGCTCGGCATTCTGATGATTTTAATCAGAGCTGTGCTCTATTAGGAGCTGTCGCTGCACAATCACAGGGGCATGTTTCACAGTGGTACAAACAGTTGCAGACCAAGCTGCTCCTGCACTGTTTCTACAGATTTTGTTCAGTACAAACTGAATGGTGACACAAAAGCATGAGTACCAACCTCAGGGCAGACTGTTAAGAACCAGGGCACAAGCCCCAAATTGGTTGCAAATTCTAAATTTAGATTTCATCAACCAATTGCACAATGTGCAAACTCCTCAGGTCCATTAACAGCCTTAACACAGAGTCACAGAGAGTCCCCGCGGGTAATCAGGTCTGTCTTGCCACCCAGGTGAGTGTATCTCTGTGATAGATGGCCCCTTACACCAAGAATCACAACAGTATTCAGGTTACTCCTAATCCCAAAGGACCAGTCACTTACCCCCGGTCAATTGCACTTAAGGTCTCACTCCACAGACAAGGCTTGTAGCCAATCCTATAGCAAATTGTATGACGATTTATTAAATAGGAAAAAGAAAGTAGAGAGTTATTTACAAGGTTAAAACAAGCAAACATAGACACACAAATGAGTTACAGTCCTAGGTTTAAAAGGTAATATAGGCTTCTATAATCAGCACGCTCTATTTGTCCTATAGGGCGAACCCAGGCTAAACAGCTGGAGATCTCTTGCTTATGCCTAGAAACAGATTGTTTCCCCAGAGTCCAAGCAGCAAAGTGATCTTAGTTCCTTTGGTTTGGGGTTTTTATCTCCCTCTAGCCATGTGCTCTGAGCTGCTAACTCAGCTGATGGGAGGAGTCCATTTGCATGACTCATCTTCACAGGGAGGAGAGTAGAACAACAATAAGGGTATGTCTACCCTGTCATTGAAAACCCATGGCTGGCCCATGCCAGGTAACTCGGGCTCACAGGGCTCTGGCTAAGGGGCTGTTTAATTGCGGTGTAAATGTTCAGGCTCAGGTTGAGCCCAGGCTTTGGGATCCTGTGAGGTGGGAGAGTCCCAGAGCTCAGGCTGCAACCTGAGCCCAAACATCTACACCGCAATTAAACAGCCCTTAGCCAGACTATGCGAGCGCGAGTCAGCTGGCATGGGCGAGCTGTGGGTGTCTAACTGCACTGTAGACATACCCTCAGAGTCTTTAGTCGTTGTGTTCATGATTCCTCAGTCCAGATGCAGGGAGTTTCCAGTTATAAGATCCCCCCATAGCCTATCAATGGGTCTCCATTGGAAGGGTCATAACAATTTCTGTAGAAGGGCAGCTCTTCATACTAATTAATGTCCCTTTCCTATATGGTGACTCATACAGTCACAGAGATTCACAATACAACTGCTCATGACAGTATGAACATAAGAATGGCCATACTGGGTCAGACCAAAGGTCCATCTAGCCCAGTATCCTGTGTTCTGATAGTGGCCAATGCCAAGTGCCCCAGAGGGAATGAACAGAACAGGTAATCATCAAGTGATCCATCCCCTGTCACCCATTCCCGGCTTCTGGCAAACAGAGGCTAGGGACATCATCCCTACCCATCCTGGCTAATAGCCATTGATGGACCTGTCCTCCATGAACTTATCTAGTTCTTTTTTTGAACCCTGTTATAGTCTTAGCCTTTACAACATCCTCTGGCAAGGAGTTCCCCAGGTTGACTGTGCGTTGTGTGAAAAAAATACTTCTTTTTGTTTGTTTTAAACCTGCTGCCTATTCAGGGCCGGCTCCAGGCACCAGCCCAGCAAGCAGGTGCTTGGGGCAGCACATCGGGCTCTTCGGCGGCAATTCGGTGGTGGGTCCCTCGGTCCCTCTCCGAGGGAAGGACCTGCCGCCGAAGAAGAAAGCGGCGCGGTGGAGCTGCCGCCGATCGCGATCGTGGCTTTTTTTTTTTTTTTTTTTTTCCGCCGCTTGGGGCGGCACAAACCCTGGAACCGGCCCTGTGCCTATTAATTTCATTTGGTGACCCCCTAGTTCTTGTGTTATGAGAAGGAGTAAATAACACTTCCTTATTTACTTTCTCCACACCAGTCATGATTTTATAGACTTCTATCATATCCCCCCTTAGTCATTTCTTTTCCAAGCTGAAAAGTCCCAGTCTTATTAATCTCTCCTTATACGGAAGCTGTTCCATACCCCTAATCATTTTTGTTGCCCTTTTCTTAACCTTTTCCAATTCCAATATATCTTTTTTGAGATTGGGCGACCACATCTGCACGCAGTATTCAAGATGTGGGCATACCATGGATTTATATAGAGGCAATATGATATTTTCTGTCTTATTATCTATCCCTTTCTTAATGATTCCCAACATTCTGTTAACTTTTTTGGCTGCTGCTACACATTGACTGGATCTTTTCAGAGAACTATCCACAATGACTCCAAGGTCTCTTACTTGAGTGGTAACAGCTGATTTAGACCCCATCATTTTACATGTACTGTTGGGATTATGTTTTCCAATGTGCATTACTTTGCATTTATCAACATTGAATTTCATCTGCCATTTTGTTGCCCAGTCACCCAGATCCTTTTGAAGCTCTTCACAGTCTGCTTGGGACTTAACTATCTTGAGTAGTTTTGTATCATCTGCAAATTTTGCCACCTCACTGTTTACCCCTTTTCCCAGATCATTTATGAATATGTTGAATAGGACTGGTCCCAGTATAGACCCCTAGGGGACACCACTACAGTATTTACTTCTCTCCATTCTGAAAACTGACCATTTATTCCTACTCTTTGTTTCCTATTTTTTAGCCAGTTAAATATCTGGAATACAGATATGACAAGTAAGGTTAGTGCATGGAGCAACTCACAAACATTCAATAGACTAACCACTTTCTTATCATTCTAATATCTATTTTATCAATGTTAACCTGCAAGGGAGCCAGACAGTTTCCAGCTATGTATCTGTCAGTATCTGGCTGAGACATGGGGACCTTGGCCTACCACTGTCACACAAACATCTGGGATGAAAGCCCAATCCTGAAACCTTTCGGTGAGCAGTCCTATTACTCTAGTCCCACTGATGTCAATGGAAGTTTTGCCCGAATAAGGACTGCAGGTTATGGTCCCCAGTTGACTATTTGTGCTGTTTATTTTCTCCATGCAAACTCTAAGTGGACAGCAGTGTCACAGCACTGACACAGATCTGTGTTATGGTTTCTTTAACTGATCGCTTGTGTCTAGGTGACCATGGTAGGTTATGTCTGGCCAGGGATTATAGCTTAAAGTCAAGCACTGAAAGGAGAAAGCTCCTATATTTATCTGTATATGAAGTTGGTGAGTAATTTCATGCAATATGCTTTGTGTTAAAGCATAAGTGCTGATGTTCATCCACTAAAAACGGGACTGGATAATTCAGGGGAGTAAGAAAATGGGATATGGAGTCTTTCCTCTGGGCTGTTTCTGAAGCCCATCCACAACCAGCAGTGCCCCATCTAACCTTTTCAGAGCTTTAAGTGAAATGAACTGTTCAGTTTCCAGTGCAGAGGTGTCCACATAGCCAACCAGCAGCACAGCTGACCCCATTCTTGCTGATTTTAGCCAGATTAAGACCTTCCCCAGTAGAAATAATCCCTCTTGGTCAGGGTTGAGGCATATTTTCAGGGCACAAACATGTACAGCTGTTACCTGTACTTGACTGCGGTGTACTTGTGCTATTCTATTTTGGTTCTTATGCCACACACATCACTGTGGTATCTGAGCGCATACATGACTAGCACCTGCCACTTGTGGTGCTACTGCTGCTTTTCAGATAAAGAGACAACCCCATGAGTCTCTGATTGTCTCTGATTGTCAATCCAGCATTTTTTATGAACACTAAATTCTCTTGGTTCTCTCTGTGCTTTTCAAAAAATTAAAACAAATAGGTTCTGATTTAAGTAGTCCCAAGCAAGAACATAAATAGGAAAAACTACATTAATAATCCTCTGGTCATTACTTGTGCCGTGTGAACTAACAAAAATGTTCCATGGGTGACGTGTGGATTTTTCTGTCAACATAGATATAGCTGTCGCAGTGACTGGGAGGCAGTAAGGTGTGTTTACTCGTGGGAAACCTGATTTGGATAGTTCCCAGGCCTATGAATGAAACTAGGCCATGCTGACTGTCTATTGGTTGGATGATTTGGTGATGTATCGAGTGGTCTAAATCGGCTAGATAATAAAGGCCAAAATGTGATATTTATGCACAGTTTAGAAAATGTTTAGAAAAATGGCCCAATTGTGAATCAATGGTTTGTTCTGCTTTTTGTAATTCCTGCACCAAGGCAAATACTCTAAAACAACCAACTATAACAGGGGTAGGCAACCTATGGCACATGTGCCGAAGGCAGCACGCGAGCTGATTTTCAGTGGCACTCACACTGCCCGGGTTCTGGCCACCGGTCCGGGGGGTTCTGCATTTTAATTTAATTTTAAATGAAGTTTCTTAAACATTTAAAAAACCTTATTTACTTTACATACAACAATAGTTTAGTTATATATTATAGACTTATAGAAAGAGACCTTCTAAAAACGTTAAAATGTATTCCTGGCAGGCGAAACCTTAAATTAGAGTGAATACACGAAGACTCGGCATACCACTTCTGAAAGGTTGCCGACCCCGGACTATAAAATGACTTCTATGAGCCTCGCCATGTGTAGGTACAATGGTAATTGGTGTTCTATAAATACTTTTTGTAAATAGATTGTAGATGGGCCCAGTCAGCAGAGTTGAGATCTGGAGCTGGGGATGTTTAGAGCCATAATTTTTATTTGAAACCATCTTTAAACATGATGGTCTAGATCTTCAACTGGTTCAAATCACAGAGCTGTGTTGACTGCAATGCAGTTATGCTAATTTACACCCTCTGAGAACCTGGCCCATTAGTGTATATTGAAGCATGACTGCTCCTGTGCACAGCTGTAATGGGTACAGTGCTTGAGTTCTGGAGCAAATTCATCATTTTAAATCACAAACTACAACTCATTGCTGCAAATTGGGTGACTGAGAGAATCATCATTTATTAACAGGAGGCTGAATTGTTTCTCTCTCTCATATTATTATTATTATTATTATTATTATTTTATTTTTGGTACTGCTTCCTACTTACAGGCCTGTTTTGTGATCCTTGGATGCGCTGTATGACATAATTACACCCACACATTCACCCTCCCTAAAACCATTCAGTTAGACTTGCTGCTGCATGTTGCTCTTCTTGCTGAAGCAGAACAAATTAGACAGAAAGAAACGAAACAGCTCAGGTTTCTTTTCTAGAGGGTTTCAACTTCTACAGTAGCTAAAACCAGACCAATCTGAGGTTTGTTTTTTTACTGTACATGGTATAGCATATGTAGATTTTGGACTCTGAAGACACAGGTACGCTGTGTATGCTGCAGAGAGATGGAAAGCTCACATACAGGTCACTCATGAGTGAGATACACTCTGTTACCCTTTCAAACTGGTTATGTTAGAAACAAGGCAATATTGACTTTCTGGTCAGGTCAGGATCCACAGGTACAATGTGATCACTAGGTTCCTGAGCCAGGTTAGAACAGTTCCTCCTCGCAGAAAGGCAGTATTCAAAAGACATGGCTACTGAGCCATCACATCAGTTACAGTGCCTGTAAATGGATCAGCATTTGAGGGTTGTACTAAGGGAAATAAAGAAATATCATTTGCTAACACATCAGTGTCACTGTGGATTTTATATTTGTTTCCTATAAAATTCTGGTCAGCACGTATCAGTATTGCGTTACTAGATCCAAAGGCATCAGTCTCTTGTAACTCCAGCTACAGATGTGAAAACATTTCTGACATACAGCAGGGTAGATTCCTCCATCTTAGCCTCTAGAACAGGTGAGGCCCTTGTAGAAATATTCACCTGCAATCATTTTCAAAAACCATATGGCACGTGTATACAATTGCTATTTGCTACTTGGTTTTTTTGTGTGTGTGGGGGGGGGCAGGGAATGAAGGGGGGTGGAGGAGGGTATTTGGAGGCCAGGGCCTTGCCTGGCCTTGCCTTGAGCTGAACAGTACAGAGAACTCAACACGGAAACCAGAGCCAAAAAATTCTAAGAATGGCATTTGCCGATTTCTAATTGCTTAACGTTTTGTATCCTGTACTAGTTATCTCATATGGTTATACCAGGGTAGGCAACCTATGGCACGTGTGCCAAAGGCGGCACACAAGCTGATTTTCAGCGGCACTCACACTGCCCGGGTCATGGCCACTGGTCCGGGGGGCTCTGCATTTTAATTTAATTTTAAATGAAGCTTCTTAAACATTTAAAAAACCTTATTTACTTTACATACAACAATAGTTTAGTTATATATTATAGACTTATAGAAAGAGACCTTCTAAAAATGTTAAAATGTATTACTGGCAGGCGAAACCTTAAATTAGAGTGAATAAATGAAGACTCAGCACACCACTTCTGAAAGGTTGCCGACCCCTGGGTTATACCAACAGTGAAGACTATTGAGCGGTGTAAGCTACTTCTTATAAACCGCATTGTGGCACTTTCCTAATGGACTGAAGTGTATGAACTATAACCAGCGTGGCTTGGAAGATGATGTTGCTGGGATTTGACTTTGTCACCCTGTTTCTGCCATAAATGAGATCTTCCACAACTCTTGGAAAGGAGGGAGGGTCAGGAATTTGCCCCTCAGAAACGAAGATACCTTTTAAGCTAATATTATTCTATCTAAACTTTTATTATTATTATTATTTGTATTAGAGGAGTACCTAGCTACCCCAGCTAAGATTGAGAGTCCATTGTCCAAACACAGAGTAAGAGACAGTGTCTGCTCTGAGGAGTTTATAATCTAAATAGACTAGATAGGCAAAGAAGGCGAGAGGAAACAGAGGGAGAGTTACAGTGACTTGCCTATGATAGTGGCCAAGCCAAGAATTGAGCCTCGTTCTCCTGAATCCCAGTCCAGTCTTCTCTAGGAGAGAGGTTTGTGTAACCCACACACCTTCTGGGTGTGGTGTTTTGTCCCATCTAGTGGCATTGAGACAACTTAGAGAGAGGTAAAATGAGTTTGCTCTACAGCAGTGGTTCCCAAACTGGGGTTCGTGAACCCCTGGGGGTTCGCGAAATGTTACAGGGGGTTCTTGGGAAAAAATTCCCTAATGGTGGACAGAGCTGTCCCTAGGAACTCTGGGCAGCATGTGGTCAGCAGCCCGGAGCCTCTGGACTTCCAAGAGTTAAGCAGATCAAAGCAAGCGTATCTATCACACTGAGGAGATTTAAACTTCAAGACTCCTTATAAGAAATGGAAAGGGCGGTGGATATTTTTTGCTGTTTTTAAAATGAAATAGGCAGCTAGTATTGTTTTTAAAATTATTATGAAGAACAAGTTTAAGCTTTGTTGTAACATGTGGTGTTGGCCTGGACTGCTCAAGATCTGAATGCTTGTGTAGGAGGAACTCTTTGAGTTGGCTTCTTAAATACCTTCATACTGTTTCACATCTGATACTCCTTGATGAAACATAGGAGCCTTGTCTTATAACAGGCTTATTCAAATTGATACAAGCTATGAAAGTGAGTTCTTGGAAGAGTGTTGCCATTTTAATAATGTAATAAAAATACTGCAGTGATAAATAATTAATAATAAATCGTGTGTAATAAGCATATCATAAAAACAAATTTTATATTTCCAAGATCACTGCTTTTATAATTTATACGCAGGTAAAGGATAAAATCCCTGGAAATAGTCATTTTTAGGAGGGGGTTTGCGAGACTTGACATTTTAGTGAAAGGGGTTCACAGGTTGTTAAAGTTTGGGAACCACTGCTCTACAGCCTTATCTAACAGCCAGTTGGCTTTTAGTTAATGTGGTAGAGGCTCATGCACTAAGCACCAGAGGTCCCAGGTTCAATCCTGCTGACAGACCGGGGTCTGTCGGCAATACATTTGCACATATAAGGTGCAGTGAGCCTGACTAGAAACAAACATGCTGAATTTGGCTGATGTTTTGAAAATCACCTTTATAAATGTTTACATTGATGGCTTAATTAAACCAACATTTTAAACCCAGAACTAAGTATTTTTCCAAGGCTTACTGCAGTACCCTATGCCTACACTATAGTTATGTATGAGCAACATGCAATTTAACTTGCTGAAAGACAAATCTAATTCTATCATTTAAAATGTGCTTGGCAGTCCCTGGGGCTCAACGCCACCTCTTTCATTTCTGCAAGGGAACAAGAGGAGCAGAGCTTTAGCGGAGCTCACGTCCAGACCTCGACCAGCTTTCTTACCCCGATACCCAAAGTACGGGACTGCATTGTCAGAACGTAAAGCTGTGTGCAGCCTTAGTTAGGCTTTTACTTTCTTCTGCGGTACTTTGGTGTTAAAAGTGCTGTATGACCATAACATAATGATAATCCTCTGCACTCAAGGGCAGAGCCAAAGCCCATTGATGTCAATAGGAAATATCCCATTGACCTCAATGGATTCTGGATCAGACGCTTAAATAGTGCTTTTCAACTGAAGATTTCCAACCATTTTTTAAAATGAGTAACATTGTGCTTGGTGTGGGAACAGAAGTGGGGAAACCAAGGCCTTGTCAACATGAGAAAGCTGTGCTGATTTAACTAAATGAGCTTAGAAACTGATTTAGTTACATGGTTGCCGCCCTGCGTGTGGACACTGGTATTTCAGTTTAAGAATGCCAGATATAATTAAGGAATCAATTTAAGCTAAGGCGCTATAAATCACTCTTTATCCAAAATAAAATGGTGCACACAACAGGGGTGTCCTGATTTAACTAAATCAGGTTAAAAACCAATTTAAATAGGTTCAACTATCATGTGTAGGCAAGGCCCTAGGTGCAGAGAAGAAGTGACTTGGCCAATGTAATCGCAGAAGAAATGAATGTATTTGGTGTATTTTGTTATGCCTAAATGTAAAGGCCCTGATTCTCCACTGCCCTGGCCCTTGTGGATTCACTTACACCTGTGCTCAGTGCATGTAAAATGCTCCCAAATCAGAACGGTTGCATTTTACACCCTCTTTGAACAAGTGCAACGGATACACAAGATGCAAGTCAGTGAAGAATCAATTCCAAATGTATCAACAATTCCTCTTTATAGCTCATGAGAGCTTATCTGCTTTCATCCTCCCACATAACAATGCTTAAACAAAATAAAACATAACAAACATCCTTTGTTAACTTAAAGTTACCACCATGGATCTCCCCCACCCCATCTCCCTTCCCTGTCTTTTGGACCAAACAATCCATGCACTAGTTCTTAGGAGAGACTACAGGCTTTGTCCAGCTAGCATTGATGCTAATGAGAAGATTCCTATAGACTGAACAGGCCCTACATACAGGTACACTTTGAAGTCATGAAACCTACCAGCTGAGTTATAAGTGGAGAAGCAAACTTTTTAAATACAAGTAAATTCTCACTACTGACACCAATGTCTTGGCAAATTGCCTACAAGAAATCCACTGGTCTGGAAAGGTCCCTGAGAATATTAATATTAACCAGAGTATTTTGATAATTTGCAGTGGGGTAAAGGATATGGCTTACAATAAAATGTTAGTAATGGTGTTAACCATGGAACCATGACTATGACTCCATAATAAATGGTTATGATGCTTTAGGGATACTACCTCTTTACACTGGATACTACGTACCTTTGAGAGGGGGAATTTTAAAGGGCCAAAAATCTATAAAGTCACTGTGACCCCCTGGCACCCCAATATTCACCACTGTCATGTAATTAGGATATGTTTTGTACAAAGTATGCCTTGTGAGGTATCATTCTAAAATACTTGATCTGCTAGACATTAATATCTCGTTGGATATGTGCTACTGTTGTATGTGAAGTTATGAAGTTTGGCTATGTATGTTTTCCTGAAACATGTTGTGAGGTTGGAAACACCCACAAACAGCCTTTCAGGTACAACAGTAAAAAGGCCGAACAATGTTAATGGCTGATTGAAGAAATGCACACAAGCACAAGGTTTACCCCAGGAACTGTGTACAATAGAAACCTCTCAGAGATAGCTCTACACACTGGGAACTGTTTGACCCAGGTCACAGCAAAAGAGCTTTCCAGCAAGTGGGAAGAAGATATAAAAGGGGGCAATGATATCATGATGGCACCCCACTCTCCCTACAACAGCACACCTGGAAACACCTGAGGGGCAAGGACTGAACTGTGGGAAGTGATGGTCCGAGGCTACAGGGATTTTTAGCCTATGTATGAAAACCTGGGAAAGCCAAGGCAGCTTGTGCCTTAAGAATCTGCCAGCCTGTTTATAACTCAGGGTGAGAATTTGCTAATTCATATCCTACCTATCTAGTGTGTTAAACTCAGTTTGTGGTTTTGTTTATTTACTAAGGTAATCTGCTTTGATTTGTTTGCTATCACTTACAATCACTTGAAATCTTTTTTTGTTTTGTCTAAAACCAGTGTATAGAAATGATAACTTGGGGCAGAAAGCTGTTGCATCTCTCTCTCCACATTGAGGGAGGGGGCTGTTGATTAGAGGATTTAATGCATGGCCCCAGCGGGGGGAACAGCACAAAATATAATCACAAAGCTGTCCTCAGATTCTGTGAGTGACCTAATATTCAGCTGATCACTGCCTCAGCATCAGTCCATCTTAAAACAGTTTTTATGGCAGCCGGGGCTTTCCCAGCTAGCGTAGGGCTTCCAACCATTTATTTGGCGGATTGCTTTCCACTCGTAAAGGCTTACAAAACTTTTGTTTGTTTGACTTTAGAAGCTGCAGCTATAGAGTTTAAGAAATATATATCCAGGCTGTTCTATGGATTTTAGCTGTATTTAGTAGCCGAAAAGCAAATCTCACCTGGGTGCATGCAAATGGTACAATTTGTATAAACAAATGCTCTTGAGGGAAAAATATGTTGATGTTTGCATGTTCAACGTTATTTGTCTCAGTGCTCTAGAGTTCATTTTTGCTGAAGTATCACATGCATATCATTTACTCGTGTGCTACAGATGGGGACTGCCAGTACAGTAAGTTTTGCTTTTACAGATAACAATAAAAATCACAACTTGTTTGTGACTTTCTTAGTGATTTAAGCAATTTGGACCAGATACTCAGTTGGTGCAAACCAGCGTAGCTCAATTGCAATCAATGAAGCTAGGCCAATTTACACCAGCTAAGAAATTGTACCTTTGATTTTAATTAACTTGATTTCAGAACTTACTAGTACAGGATATGATATCGAAATATCCACTTGTCTCATTTGTCGTGCACCCATCACCTCAGTACCTGGGTGCTAAATACAACAGTTAGAAAGAAGAATCATTGCTGTCCATTGTCAGACCAGTGTCTCCAGGCTGCGTTCAATTTAGGAGTACTTCCATGGGAGGAATCCAGTGGGAGGGATTGCATAGTGCTTTTTGTTGGGAATTAGCCTGTGCAAACAGTTGCATTTTGCTCTTAGACCTTTATTCAGCAAAGCATTTAAGCTCCTGTACAGTCCCATTGAAAGCAATGGAACTTACTCGTGCTTAAAATTATATATATGCTTAAATGCTTTGCTGTATTAGGGCCTGTAAGAGGAGAGGCCTGAGTTCATAGGTGCAGACTTTTACTTTTCCCAGGGCGGGGGTGCTCCCCACATTCCCCCTGAGGCTCCGCCCCCATTCCGCCCCTTCCCCCAAGGCCCTGCCTTTGCCCCGCCTCTTCCCGCTCTGCTCCGCCTCCTCCCCAAGGCACCGCCCTCATTCTGCCCCCACCCCGAAGCCCCTGCCCACCCACCCGCCACTTGCTGGTCTTCGCCCTCCCCCAAACCCCTCCCCGAGCTGCCGAACAGATTTTTGGCAACGGCGCCTATCATCTATGGTTGGTGGGTGATGAAGACTCGCTATTTTTTTTCCGTGGGTGCTCCAGCCCCAGAGCACCCACAGGGTCGGTGCCTATGCCTGAGTTCATCCTGATCTCCAGTGGTAGAAATCTGCAGTAATGGGCCCCTACTAAAAATTCCATACCCTATGCAGGGAGCATAGTTCTCTATGCCCTGTACAATGCTGAGAAAATTGGCCCTGCTCAATAGGTAACAAATAACAGAGATGGGTCAACATCAGAATCTTAAATCCAACCTCCTTTGAACTTTTCTGAGTGTGGGAGGATTTGGGTATGAACCCATCCTTATTTTGGTTCTGGGTTGAATTTAGTTCTGGAAGGGGCCTGTTTTCCACTACTGATTCACAGACCTCAAAGGATTTCTGCCCAAGCTAGTGAGATCATTTTATAATGCAAAATTGCTTCCATTTTAGGCCAACAGCTCATGATTTTGGTCTGCCAATTCCAACCCCCACCCCAACTCAGAGATAAAGGGAAGGGTCTTCAAATTAAAAGCACCAGAACAGGAGTCAGAAAGGAGTCTCTTCATGGCTCTGCCACAGACTTTCTGTGTGATCTCTGGCAAGTCACTTAAACTTTCTGCCTCAACTGGGCAATAATACTTCCCTAGCTCACACTGGTGTCAGGAGAATAAATTCATTAACTGCCGAGTGGTATACCTATCTCATAGAACTAGAAGGGACCCTGAAAGGTCATTGAGTCCAGCCCCCACCTTCACTAGCAGGACCAAGTACTGATTTTTGCCCCTGATCCCTAAGTGGCCCTCTCAAGGATTGAACTCACAACCCTGGGTTTAACATACCAATGCTCAAACCACTGAGCTATCCCTCCCCCTCTACAGGTCAGAAATTCATTACGTGCAGGGTGCTCAGACAGACTGGCAAGGAGTGGAACAGGAAAAAACTATAAAATATGCACTCCCTCTGCTCTCAGTCCTGGCCTGATGCAGATCCCAACACAGCCTCTTTCCCCATATTTACCTTTATAGAGAGAGATTAGAAAAAGAGAGAATAAAAATTTGGGGCACAATTTTGCCACCCTTACAATGAGCTGTGCGCGCTTACAGTCGTTATCGTGAAGTCAATGGGACCCTTCCGATGAATAAGCGCTACTCAGTGTCAGAAAGGCCTGCGGAACTAAGCCCATGTAGCAGTGCTGCTATACGCAGTCACAGACAGGACCGACTCTAGGCACCAGCAAAGCCAGCACGTGCTTGGGGCGGCACATTTCCAGGGGCGGCATTCCAGCCATCCTTTTTGGGGGGGGGCAGTTGCGCTCTCGGAGCAGCGCCACTTAGATGGGGCAAGGGCGCTGCGCCCCTAGCCGCAGCGGGAAGGGAAAGCCCCAGCCCCCGGGATGCTGAGCTGCCAGGGCCCAGCTGCTACCTGAGGAGGAGAGGGCAAGTCCTGCCGGGGAGCCGGGGCTGCGCCGCCTCATCTGCGCACTGGCTACTGTGCTGCCTTGTGCCACCCCTTATATTGGGGCTTCTCTGTGCGGCCGGGTGGGTAGCTGCGGCACCAGCACTCCAAGCGCGTGCCTGGGGCGGCAAGCCGCGAGGGGCGCCCTGCCGGTCCCTGCAAGGGCAGCAGTCAGGCAGCCTTCGGCGGCATGCCTGTGGGAGGTCTGCAGGTCCCGTGGATTCGGGGCGGCAAAAAAGCTAGAGCCGCCCCTGCGGGCGGGGACGGAGTAAAGACCCTGCAGGCACTGGGAGAAGGTGACATCACTCCCTCCGCTTCCAGCGCCACCTGCGAGCCTCAGCCCCACCTGAGCTTGGGGCGGCAAAAAACCTAGAGCCGGCCCTGGTCACAGAGGTGCTAAATACCCTTGGTCATTACAGATACCTTGCCATTTGTTGTCATAACAGGGGGATGAATGCGGGAGTCCTGACTAAATTTCAATGGAGGAAAAATTACATGCTGCCTATCTAAAATTCCCCCTGCAGCTGAAGATGATCAAAATACCCTTCACTTCCTCTAACTACTTAGTGTTGCTGTGTGCTGTTTAACAGCTGCACTCTTTCATCTCTTAGGTGGCTGCAATTCAGCAATGCAGAAAGTGATGCCACTAACTATCATTCTTAGTCCTGCCATGAGTGCAGGGGACTGGACTAGATGACCTCTTGAGGTCCCTTCCAGTCCTACGGTTCTGTGATTCAAAGGGGACAGATTCAATTGTAAGGTCTTTGGGGGAGGGACTGTCTTTGTTCTGTTAGTACAGCGCCTAGCACAACAGGGTCCCGGTCCATGACAGGGGCTCTTAGGTGCTACAAAAATACAAATAATAAATAATAACAATAGATGAGCTATTGGCTCTCTCCAGTGATAAATTCTTGTTTCTGTTTGTGATACTGAGTATATTGCGATGACCGTAGTGTTTGCAGTGAATCAACACAATATGCAGAGTCCATAGGTACAAGGCCTATTTTTTTCTCTATTTATACCAGCATTTCTCAAATACGGCCATCAGGGGCTTTTCTTGTGGCCACAGGCTCCTGGGCTGTGATTGGGGCAGTTGGGGGGGAAGCAGCAGCCCCTCCCCCTCCCTGGTGGTCCTGGATGCACCACTTCAGTGTTAGTTGCTGGAGTTGCCAGCAGGGGTTGGGCCCTGCCCTCCTCTGAAGATCCCTGGGGCACAATGCTGGAGGAGCAGGCAGCCGGTGAGTTCCCCACCTTCCCAGGGACAGTGGGGCTCAGGCTTTAGGCTTTGGACTTCAGCCTTCAGGCACCAGCCCCCCGCTGCCTCCTCCAGCCACCCCACCCTGTTAATATCACTTTTCACAACAGACTTACTAGCTAGCAATAAATACATTACAACGATTTGGACGTGTAGATGTGTATATTTGTTTGTTTTTCCTAAAGCTAATGAAGTATTTTAGGAAAAAGTGTCAGTGCAGCCACCAGCAAGAGTTGGTGGCCGCACTCTGAGGCCCACCAAATAATTTGTCCTGAGAACCCTTGATTTACACCCAGATTTCCTCATAGAAGATTCCATTTCCCAAAACGGCACATCCCGTAGTTCAGGAAGTCACTGCTCTGTGGCTATAGCACTCTGGCTAGCCTGCTAATTAAACCTGACTCACATGTTCGTAACTGGGTCAGATTCCAGCCTCAGTTAGATCACTGTGAATCTAGAGTCAATGGCATTACTCCAGCTTTACACTGGTATAAGTGAAAATGGAAAATGGCCCTAAAGAAAATATTACTCTCCCCTTTGCATCCTTACATCATTCTGTACGTATGATATCTGTGGAATACAAGCCCTTCACAGAAGAATCATAAAAGAGAAATTCTGTCATTTTAATTTTTTCCCCTTATAGTAGCCCCTGGGGTATGATGTTCGAAGTCATTATTTGTTGCTTAATTCTCAAAGAGATCCTGCACAGTGATTTTTTCTAAAACAGGCAAGTCTATTAAGTCCATTATCAAGTCACTACAGGACAGAAGTACTGGCAATTACACATCTCTGCTCTGAATAATCTCACAGAAGTACCTTTAAACATATCACTTACTTGCTCTTGGGAACCTTGCTGATTTACAATGAGCATCTCATGAAACGTGTGTTTGATTATATCCTTGTTTGATATATTGAATTGAATTAAAAAACCCATTTTTTAAAATCTCTAGTTTTGTTCTGAATGAGTGTGTGGGAGGGATCTTTAAAACAGAAATTATGTACATTACCCATGCACCTGGAGAAAGCTATCTCTGTGTAAAACTGCAATGCTCAGAAGTACATGAAGTTTCCCATACCCATAATGATATGTGCATTAACTGATATTTATTTTTGAGCACCCATAAATGTGCTAGGTGCTTTATAGGGCTATGTAGAGAGATGGCCTTACCCTAAAAAGCTTTACAGGTGAAAACTTTACAGGTGCTTTACTAGATGCACACAAAAAAGTAAACAGAATAAACAAAGATGGGGGAAGAGGACAGTTTAGGACAAGAATTACAATGTGATGATGACATGGATATGCAGTTTGTTACACAGTGTATTGCACATAAATTCAAAGTATATGTCAACCTAACAAGATTTTAAAAAGGCCTGAAAAATATTAGCAAGTATAGTGTAGCATGACAGTATACTATACATAGATTTTGTTCTAAGTATAATAAGTTGGATGTCAGATCTTACATTAGTGATGGGCCCAAACCCCAATCCAAATACCATATAACCACGGGGTGTTCAAAATCTGAACCTGGATCCAGATCTGAATTTTACAAATAGCCCCTATCTTCTTAGTGGACTAAGCAAACCCCACTAATGTAAATACCTCCTATGCTGTTGGATGGTTGGACTCCAGACCTACATTGTGTGGCTTAACCAAGCAGTTAGCTAGTAACGTGGTAGGCTCTTCTAAAGGGCCTGACATACATCTCTTTTGTGCCTTTTAAATATAGAGATGGGCCAATTTTATCCTATTTTTAATATTGCTCATGCAGTAACTAAAAGGGCTATTGTGCATCTTAAAAGAAGGCTAAGAAGCCAAAACCAACTAAAGATAAACACAGCAGAAAAACAGGGAAACTACCAGGGCAAGGAAAAAAAGAAACATCAGAGTTATTTTACATAACAAATGGCAGTGTACCAGAAAGCAGCTGATGTTTCAACCCTGAGGCGTTTCCCTGAATTGGAAGAAAAATAAGATCTAGCATATACGAATCCGCTCATAAATGGAGTTTCACAAAGGAGCATGGACATATATGGATATGGATTTATATGTATATGCATAGACGTTTATCACATGTGGGTTGATGGAAGCTGTGATCATTCTCATCTGAGACCAGACTATCATCTTCCTCATCTGTTGCAGTCTATATGACAATCCTTCCTTTGCAGTCCTCCGTTGGTTCCCCTCTCTCATATCAAGTTCAAACTTTTCCTCCTCCACTTCAAGACTCTACACAGCTCCAACTGTGCATACATCTGAGCTCTTATTTGCCGATACTCCCACCTTCACCCCCCCTTCTTTCTGCCAATGAATCTTGCTCCCCACTCACTTTGCTCCCCACTCTCCTTTCAGATTTTCTTCCCCTTATGTGGGGAACTCCCTCCTGCCCTAGAATGCAAAATAACCTCACTCTCTATTCAAATCTTTCCGTAAACTTCTCGTCTTCCATCAAGCCTACCAGGGTAAACACGTCAGGAAGAAATGCTGTGCAAAGCTTCTTCTGCTCATGTAAGGCACTTCATGTGTGAATTGTTTTGTCTGTTTAGACCAGGGGTGGGCAAACTTTTTGGCCCGAGGGCCACATCGGGGTTGCGCAACTGTATGGAGGGCCGGGTAGGGAAGGCTGTGCCTCCCCAAACAGCCTGGCCCCCGCCCCCTATCCGCCCCCTCCCACTTCCCGCCCCCTGACTGCCCCCCTCAGAACCCCCAACCCATCCAATCCCCCCGCTCCTTGTCCCCTGACTGCACCCTCCCGGGACCCTCACACCCTATCCAACCCCCCTGCTCCCTGTCCCCTGACTGCCCTGACCCCTATCCACCCCCACCCCCTATCCAACCACCTTCTGCTCCTCATCCCCCGACCACCTCCTCCTGGGACCCCCCACCCCTAACTGCCCCCTGGGATCCCACCCCCTTATCCAAGCCCCCCTTCTCCCTATCCCCTGACTGCCCTCCCGACCCCTATCCACATTCCCGCCCATTGACAGGCCCCCCCGGGACTCCCACTCCCAACCCTCCCTGTTCCCCCATCCCCTGACCGCCCCCCCAGAACTTCCGCCCCATCCAACTGCCCCCTCCTCCCTGACTGCCCCCCAGGACCCCCCACTCCCTTACCCAACCCCCCCGCTCCCCGCCCCCTTACCAGCAGCAGGAGCTCGCAGCTGCGATACCCGGCCAGAGCCAGCTGTGCTCCCCACACTGCCCAGCGGGAGCGGTGGGCCAGAGTGCTGCCCGTGCGGCAGTGTGGCTGTGGAGGAGGGGGGACAGCGGGGGAGGAGCAGGGGACTAGACTTCCCAGCTGGGAGCTCAGGGGCCCGGCAGGACAGTCCTGTGGGCCAGATGTGGCCCGCGGGCCGTAGTTTGCCCACGTCTGGTTTAGACTATATGCTCCGGAGGTATTAATTGGGGCTTCCTTTGGTTGTATTAATTATTATTTAAGTAGCATCCCAATGCCCCACTTGGGAACCAGGCTCCAGGGTCTTCTGATCTGGAGTTCAGGATATGGATTTGTTGACCCGGGGCCAGTTTTACTAAATATGATTCTTTTTTTGTCTGTCCCATAGTGTGTCAATGACCTTGCCTTTCACTGTAGGAGATCACTGAAGTTGGTGGTCTTATTCTGGAGAGTGGGGATGGTCCTCTAGAAGACATTTCTGCACTTTTCAACCCCAGTTTCCATATCCTTAAAGTACCCTGCAACTTGGTACAAATCAGGATAGCTGGCAACCCCTGTTCAAGAGAGGTTTGGAATACCTGGGTTTTTGCAAGTTAGGACAGAGGTGCACCCTTGGCAGGTCAGGGCATGCAGCAGGAATACATTAGGCTCAGACTCCTTTAAACTTCCTTCCCTAGCACATCTTCGCGGATACTGACTCCCAGTCCTCCAGGCTCTCTTCCTCCCAGTCTGTTCCTCCCACACAACAGACTCATTGGCGTCCCATTGGAGTTTCTCACTATCACTTGCATTGAGCCACCTCATATCAGTGGGTGATAAATCCAATAATACCAATAGCCTGTTTGAATCCCCTGGGCAGAGATTTGTGGGGGAAGCCTGCATAGGTCCTGTCTGCATTCTGCCTGCCTTGCATCTATACTACTACTCCCTCACTTTGATCATCTTATTCTAAATTACAATCAACTAAAACAAAACTAAAAATAATTTGTGGTTCATGTCGTGACTTATTTTAGCTCCTCACTTTACAATCCTTCAACTTCTCCATGGCTGGTGCTCTAATCTAGCCACTGATCTAGCTAATCAACATCTCTTAGGCCGCAGTTACTGGAATATCTGGGTATGTTGTCTCTAGGTTTTAATGGCATAAATACTGTCTTGGGGGGCTGGATGGTTTGGGGGACAGCTAATTATACACAGAGCTAGATTATCAGTTTGAGTCAGCCCAGGTCAGCAGTGACTGAAGGTTCTTACCACCAGATGGGTTTGATAGTGTAGATTAAATTAGTTTTGTGGAAATCCAGTTCCTAGTAGAGAGAGCTTCATAAAGCTACCACCAAAATTGGCAGTAAATGCCAGAAATCTCAGCACAGAGGCCAACCTCTGAATGGGCCACAGGCCTTTCCAGAACTAGCATTTTTCTTTATATATCCTGCTGTTGCATTACCTCTGGGTGCAGCTCCACTACCCGTAGCAACAGTGGGAGCTGTAGTGTAGAGGGGCCAGCAGCATGTTAACCGCGACATAGCCTAACTCTGCTCCGAGCAGGTCCTGTTGGTTAAAGCGCTGGCAGTCTAACTATGCTAGTGCTCCTGCCATTGCTAGTATGGCAGGTGTAAAAAGAGATTGCTAGTCTGGACGAGGACTATTTTAAACTATCCTCTCGTTCCACAGTGGTCCTTCCAGGACCTGATGCAAGCATTCTGGGGAAGTCGGAGAGCAAGCGTGGGGAAGGTGATACTGTCATTGACTGCACCGTACCAGCCTTGGGAATATACAGAGGTCTGGCCATTACACACCTGTCCAATCCAACACTCTTCATGAGTATAAATATTTTTAAAAAGTAAAACTTCATACACAGCAGTGCAATCTGCGTTCCTCTGACCAAAATACTTATATGCAAATTTTCTTTTTGGTCATTCTCCAGTATTGATTTATTGCATATAATGGGCCAGATCGTTAGCGGATGTAGGTCAGCATCACTCCATCAACATTGGTTTACACACCAGCTAAAGATCTGGCCCAATCTGTTTTATAACTCTGAACACTAAAATCCGGTCAGAGAAAGCACTGACCGCACAACATAAATAAAAGACCCAGAGCACACAGCCTCACTCTGTGTCTGGGTTGGGACAATGGGTGGTGACACTAGGTTGCAAAGATGTATAGTGCTGGATTGAGACGTGATATCTACAAAGTGGACAGAACTGTAGTTTGGTCTGTGTTACTCCATTACAGGCCTCGATTCTCCACTATGTTATAGCCCTTATACACTGGGCTTTAATGTAGTCAGAGCCGTGTAAAACTGGTATAACACAGTGGAGGATCAGCCCATAGATTCTAGCCTGACAACAATTTTGTAGTGGTTTGTTTCATGCTGGTTGTTTTTTCCTCTTCTCATTTCACCCCCTCACCCGGTTATTCTTCTGTTTATTTGGTTCAAGTCTGCTCTTCATGGAAAGCAGGTTGGAAACAAAATTTTAGTTGTGTTTGAAACATGCAGCTGTTTTTCAGGTCTTCACTCACCACTACTAGCTTTCCTAGAAGCCTGTAGCAGACACTAAAGCATGTGACTCAACCAATATTTTGTGAACAGGGAAAATATAGAGTATCGGTCTGAGGGACTTTTAATTAATTTACCCTAAACACTGAGTATAGAACAAAGATGCTCTCAAGCTACAAAAGTCAGATCCATTGTCATTAGAATTACATTTACAACAACTGTCCTAGTTTTGAGAATCTCCCAGCTAGCCCAGTTCTTAGCAATTTCACCAGGTAGTGCAGAACCTCACTGCTGCTGCATCCTCTGAATTGTCTTCCACCAGAACACTGTGTTTCCACACCTGCCCCCTAGACCTGCTCGTCAGTGATTTCAGCTACAGTGATCGCTGAGCAGAAACAAAGAATCTAATCAGCTCTGTCTTTAAATACCGGAGGGGTAAGGTCAAATAGCATCTAGAACTTTTAAGCAGAGTCTGTCTGTCTGACCTACACCTGCCGCCCCCACCCTGATTTTCACTAGCATTTACTTCACTACACAATGCCAGTGAGCGAGGTTAAATATTAGGGTGACCCCCTCAATTAGGTTAAGTACAGTTCTGCTGTCCTTTAGTCATATTGTAAGGATAAAACATGTCATTACCCCTGCATCCAAGCCTTAAGTGCCTTTTGACCCCAAACAGACAAAATTGATCACTTTGACAAAGCATGTATGTCCACTGATCACCTTGGCAAAGTAGGTGTATCTATGCAAACATGGTCTGCTCCTGAGGTCTTTTCCCCAGTTTATCACTAGATGGCAGAAGAGAGCACCATCAGATCACTAGCTTACAGATGAACTGCAGACTCAGGGAAACAGGCCTGAATTGCTGTTCTTGAGGAGTGTGTACACAACAGCCAAACCTTTTCTTCCCCACAAAAAATAAACTAGGGAAACTGAGACAAAAAACTGAACTCAAATACAGGTCTAGTTAAGGATGGACTGCTCCATTAGCCAGTGGTAGGAGAATGTCATAGTTTTACAACTATAAATGCTACCGTCTCAGGAAATTAAGGTTCCAATACCATCCTTAACAGTCTGCCTATTATCTTGCTCTTATAGGCTAGAGGTTCCTTTACCTCGGCCTCTCCTACTCCACATACATTGGCATGATCCCCAGGTTACCACTCTTTACATACACTGACTGGTGAGGCACCACACGTTAGGTTTAACCTACCTCCAGTCCACATTCCTGCTATTTTATGAACCCAATATATTCCATATCCTTGCTGAAATAAACACATGTGACCTTCCTTGAATGCTCAGTCAATATAGAGTTGCCTGCCTGCTGTCCATGTGATTTTACAAGGATTGTGTGTCAGCTGACAGAGAGCCACATGCAAAATCCAGTGTAGGGATGTCCTGTGGTTTTGCCATCCTGGGGAATTTTGTCCCATAATTCAGTACTGGAATTATTCTCGCCCATCTGTGCAGTATTTCATTCCTGACAGCTAGAATAGGGGTAAGAGTCAAATAAGTCAGACATAGCCTTGGTTTGGTTTAGCTATTTCAGAAAAAACAACTGAACAGAAATTGCTGGTCTGTGCTCCAACATGAGAAGGGATTGCAGCAGTTTATGGCATTCTCTCAGTAACAAGAGAGCTTTTTAGATGTGCATATTTAACTGGGGCATATTGCTGTAAGAGGCATGACATGTTATCAAATGTTGTAACCTGTACTGTAAAGTGCTGCAATATATATTGGCCAGCTCTACAGATCTGACGGGGCTGCATGTGATTTGCCCTTGCAACAGTCCCAAACAGGACATGAGAAATTGGGCCAAATATATGTAGAAAGTTGGTTTTGTTGTCAAGACACAGTTCTAGGAATCAAGAGATCTAGTCCATGGGTTTTATTCCTAGCCATGCCACTGACTTTCTTGTCACCTTAGGCAAATCACTTAACCGTTCTATGACTTAGTTTCCCCATCTGTATAATGGGGCTAATACTTACCTATTTCACTAGGTTGCTAATTCATTAATTTTTATAAAGAGCACTGAAAATCTTGGCTGGAAGGTGCTAGATGTATCTGATATACATCTATCTGCGAGTGTATGTACACTGCACAAGTGTGACTATTAACTAACTTCCTAGTCATACCCACAATATTATTTACTATTTTAAGATTATAAATTCTTTACCAACATTAACTAATTAATCTTCCCCACACCTCTGTGAGGTAAATATTGTGAACCCCATTATACAGATGGGGAAACTGCACCAGCTGGGTTAAGTAACTTTTCCAGTGATTCAGAGGGAGTCAATTTTAGAGCCAAAACTGGACTCCAGAGCCTCTCACTCCTAGTTTTGTTTATTTCACTATGCCATGCCCAGTTACACGCTTTTGCTAAACTGCATGGTGCCTGTAATTCAGAATGAAGACTGTTTATTTCTTACAAAATACTAAACACAGTTACTCTTCTTGTCCCTAATGTGCCCATTAATGAATAGCCAGAGAATCCATTCTAGATTGGTGATCCAGAACAAAAGATAGTGGAAACAATTCCTCCGAGTTCTTTACTAGAGAACCCCATGGCATAATATTTGACCCCAGACAGAGAATCAGATCAAAATTATGCCACAGTCTGGAGTTGTTTACATCTGGCATTTGGCCTATTGCAGAAATAGGTACTAGCTCTGAAGTTTGGGTCTGGAGCCAAAGTTCTCCAAAGTTCCAAGGTGTTTGGATTAATAGTTTGGGTTCGGCCCCATGTCCAGCATATACTGGAGAACCATGCACAAGCACAGGTATGGGTTAAACTCAGACCATATTTGCCTGAAGCATGGATTTGGAAACCACACCCATAGCCAGATTCACACATACCTCTCTGCCAAGACAAACAAAGCAGCGCACAGTGCAAGCTGTGCTGCCCTTCTAGCGTGCAGCAATATGCCTGATTTTTTTGTATTTACTTTTCTGAACAAAGATTGAATCAAGCCCTGCACATCCAATGAAACTGAAACAATCTGCACACTTGCTAAGCAAGCTGAATTTGGCAAAAGTAATTTGCATAAGTGGTCTGAAGACTCAATGTCATAAATTAAATGTATAGAGTCCATTGGACAATTGTAATAAATACTGTGATGAAAACTGTTTTCTGGCACTGGTGGTGGGGCTGTGGGTACTCTGTCATTTGAATGTCACGGTGTGAGGGAATAAGAATGAATATTTTTCCCCATGGGTTACTGTAGGTTCTTTAGCAGTGTTTCAGTTTGCAAATGGTGCACTTCAGCTACCATTGCTGCTGTTGCACTACCTCTTTATTACCTCTATTACCTCTCTATTACTCTATTACTGTGTTGAATCACAGGCATTTCCTGTACTAAGAAGTATTATAAATAGAACTACCACTAGAGGGCATTCAAAACACTGTGATCTCTGGGAGAATAACATGAGGGGGAAAGGAGTCCAGGAGAGCTGGCTGTATTTTAAAGAATCCTTATTGAGGTTGCAGGAACAAACCATCCCGATGTGTAGAAAGAATAGTAAATATGGCAGGTGACCAGCTTGGCTTAACAGTGAAATCCTTGCTGATCTTAAAAACAAAAAAGAAGCTTACAAGAAGTGGAAGATTGGACAAAGGACCAGGGAGGAGTATAAAAATATTGCTCAGGCATGCAGGAGTGAAATCAGGAAGGCCAAATCACACTTCAAGGGATGTTAAGAGTAACAAGAAGGGTTTCTACAGGTATGTTAGCAACAAGAAGAAGGTCAAGGAAAGTGTGGGCCCCTTACTGAATGGGGGAGGCAACCTAGTGACAGAGGATGTGGAAAAAGCTAATGTACTCAATGCTTTTTTTGCCTCTCTTTTCACGAACAAGATCAGCCCCCAGACTACTGCACTGGGCAGCACATTATAGGGAGGAGGTGACCAGCCCTCTGTGGAGAAAGAAGTGGTTCAGGACTATTTAGAAAAGCTGGATGAGCACAAGTCCATGGGGCCGGATGCACTGCATCCGAGGGTGCTAAAGGAGTTGGCGGATGTGATTGCAGAGCCATTGGCCATTATCTTTGAAAATTCATGGCGATCGGGGGAGGTCCCAGATGACTGGAAAAAGGCTAATGTAGTGCCCATCTTTAAAAAAGGGAAGAAGGAGGATCCAGGGAACTACAGGCCAGTCAGCCTCACCTCAGTCCCTGGAAAAATCATGGAGCAGGTCCTCAAGGAATCAATTTTGAAGCACTTAGAGGAGAGGAAAGTGATCAGGAATAGTCAGCATGGATTCACCAAAGGCAAGTCATGCCTGACTAACCTAATTGCCTTCTATGATGAGATAACTGGCTCCGTGTATGAGGGGAAAGCAGTGGACATGTTATTCCTTGACTTTAGCAAAGCTTTTGACCCGGTCTCCCACAGTATTCTTGCCAGCAAGTTAAAGAAATATGGGCTGGATGAGTGGACTATAAGGTGGATAGAAAGCTGGCTACATCATCGGGCTCAATGGGTAGTGATCAATGGCTCCATGTCTAGTTGGCAGCCGGTATCAAGCGGAGTGCCCCAAGGGTCGGTCCTGGGGCTGGTTTTGTTCAATATCTTCATTAATGATCTGGAGGATGGTGTGGATTGCACCCTCAATGCAAGTTTGCAGATGACACTAAACTGGGAGGAGTGGTAGATACGCTGGAGGGTAGGGATAGGATACAGAGGGACCTAGACAAATTAGAGGATTGGGCCAAAAGAAATCTGATGAGGTTCAACAAGGACAAATGCAGAGTCCTGCACTTAGGACGGAAGAATCCCATGCACTGCTACAGATTAGGGACCAAGTGGCTAGGCAGCAGTTCTGCAGAAAAGAACCTAGGGGTTACAGTGGACGAGAAGCTGGATATGAGCCAACAGTGTGCCCTTGTTGCCAAGAAGGCTAACGGCATTTTGGGCTGTATAAGTAGGAACATTGTCAGCAGATCGAGGAACGTGATCATTCCCCTCTATTCGGCATTGGTGAAGCCTCATCTGGAGTACTGTGTCCAGTTTTGGGCCCCACACTACAAGAAGGATGTGGAAAAATGGAAAGAGTCCAGCGGAGGGCAACAAAAATGATTAGGGTGCTGGAGCATATGACTTATGAGGAGAGGCTGAGGGAACTGGGATTATTTAGTCTGCAGAAGAGAAGAATGAGGGGAGATTTGATAGCTACTTTCAACTACCTGAAAGGGGGTTCCAAAGAGGATGGATCTAGATTGTTCTCAGTGGTACCAGATGACAGAACAAGGAGTAATGGTCTCAAGTTGCAGTGGGGGAGGTTTAGGTTGGATATTAGGAAAAACTTTTTCACTAGGAGGGTGGTGAAGCACTGGAATGGGTTACCTAGGGAGGTGGTGGAATCTCTTTCCTTAGAGGTTTTTAAGGCCTGTCTTGACAAAGCCTTGGCTGGGATGATTTAGTTGGTGTTGGTCCTGCTTTGAGCAGGGGATTGGACTAGATGACCTCCTGAGGTCCCTTCCAACCCTGATATTCTATGATTCTATGATCTCTTAGTCTGATGTTAATCCACATGATTTAATGTGGTTTATATCAGGCCTTGTCTATACTGGAGGTTTAGTTTGCACTGAGTTAATGCATTCTATTTGATGTATTATATATAAGCCATATTAATAGTGTGCTCACTGGATGGCTATGCCCTCTTTCAGTTTGCATCATTGTGTACGCTGGGTGGGGGCTTGCTGTGTACTGAACACGTGGCATTTTGGGAGGGTATCCCATGATCCTTTGCTTTGCTGCTGAGTAGTATGCATTTGGGGATTTTTCTCACTGTGCATTGTGGGATGCATAGTGGAAGCCAGAATTCTGGGAGTTGGGGTCAAATTAAAAAAAATCCCATGATTTCACTCTCTCTGCCCATGCTTCCATCTTTGTTGGTGGGTTAGCACCATTTTTGAATTATCGGCCAGCATGGACCCAACAATGCTCCGTGCTACTATGCTTTCAACTATGAATACTCAGAGGCTCCTTGGGCTTTATTTGAACTCTCAAAGACGGGTAGCTTTGGTTTTGGACTTTGCTTGCTGCCCCTCGTCCCCCCGAGCAGATGATTTGGCTGCAGCAGCAGCTCCTCCAGCATCAGTATCAGCGGCAGCCATCGCAGAGGAAGAAAGACGAGTATGAGGGAGAAGAGGCTGACACTGAGCAGATGCTGCTACAGGAGCTGTTCCTGGAGCAGCTTCACACAGTGCAGCGCCGTTTCTGGGCTCAGGAATGAAAAGGGTCATTCTGCAGACCCGGGGTGATCAGCAGTGGCAAGGGAATTTCAGCAAGGTGAAGGCAACACTTTTTTAGTTCTGTGCTGAATATCCCTGAAGCTGGAGTGGCAGCGTACCGACCTGCAGTGCCCCAGCCCTGTTGAGAATGGGGTCACCATTGCAATCTGGAAGCTGGCCACCCCCAAATGTTATTACTCTGTAGCTGACCAATTTGTTATAGGGAGCTCGACTTGGGGCCATGGTCATGCAGGTGTGTAATAGCATGCATAACGTACTGGTGCACTGGGGTATAAAGCTTGGTAATGCTCAGGAGACTATTGATGGTTTTGCATACATCAGGTTTCCAAACTGTAATGGGGCAATTGATGTGCCTGTTGTTTGCCACCCATACCAGGGCTCAGAGTTTATAAACAGAAAGGGTTATTCCTCCATGGTGCTTCAAAAGCACCACAGCAGGTTTACAGACGTAAATGCAGGTGATCTGGAAAGGACCATGATGCTCTATTTACCTTAATGAATAAAGGACTGTTTGCCCCCAGGATCACTATGGACATTAATCTGCAGCAAGGGAGATTTAGGATAGTAGGAAAAACTTTCTAACTATAGTGGTAGTTATGTTTCCATGGGAGGTTGTGGAATCCCTGTTGTTGGATGCTTTTAAAAATAGGTTGGACAAACTCCAACCAGGCATGGTTTAGGTTTACGTGGTCCTGCCTCAGAGAGGGAGCTGGACTTAATTACCTCTCGAGGCTGCTTCCAGCCCTACATTTCTATGATTAATGGTGTAGACCAGGGATCGGCAATCTTTGGCATGCGGCCCATCAGGGAAATCCGCTGGCGGGCCAGGACGGTTTGTTTACCTGCAGCGTCCGCAGGTTCGGCTGATCGCAGCTCCCACTGGCCGCGGTTCACTGTTCCAGGCCAATGGAGGTTGCAGGAAGCGGTGTGGGCCACGGGATGTGCTGGCCACTGTTTCCCGCAGCTCCCATTGGCCTGGAATGGTGAACCGTGTCCAGTGGGAGCTGCGATTGGCCGAACCTGCAGACGCTGCAGGTAAACAAACCATCCCGGCCCGCCAGCAGCTTTCCCTGACGGGCCGTGTGCCAAAGGTTGCCGATCTCTGCACTGGAAAATAGAAACAACCAGGCCAATACTGTCAGGGAGGCCTATTGCTCTTTGAGTCTCAGGCCTGAAAATGACCACCTGGACCCCCAGCTGTTATCCCAGGGAGTGGGGTGGGAAGTGAAGGGAATGGATTGTGAGCCTTGCAGTCTCGTTTATGGGTGGTAGAAGTGGCACGTTGTGGTACTCCTTATTTTGCTTGTGTCTGTACCTTTGTAAAAACCTGTAACTTATGCACAATTTACAGTTTTTCTGTGTGAAATGCCTTGCCAGCACTTTCTGAATGAATTTTAATTGTTTTTCTTATTAAACATCAATTTATTTGATAACACCCAGAAATAATCCTTCAATTAAAACAGCAATGAGCCAAAGCTTTAAAGTGACACAGGGCAGGGCAGGGCAGAACATACCAATGATGGCAGTGGGTAGAGAGCGGGCACTCCAGTTCACACGTGAGCACATCTCTTCTTGTTCTTGGGCCTTCTGGTGTTGAGTGTTGGAGCTGGAAGTTATCAGGGCATTAGAGGTCTCGAGAGATCTGGGCTCCCAAGCACAATTGTTCTCTCTGCCCTGAGCTTGGGCAGGGAGTGGGGAGGAGGTGATGACCTCTGAGAGCATGGCTGGTGTTCCCAGTACCCTGTATTATACAGGGGCTGCAGAACGTGGCTGGGTCCTGGTTGAGGGCACTGGATTGTCTGTGTGTGCTAGCAGCATGTGCTGCAGAAGAGCAATCTACTTCTGTACTGCCTCCAGGAGCTGCTTCTCCATGTCCCTGTCTGTCTCTACAGTATCTTTTGCCATGGTAACACTGTCTAGCCAATGTGACGCTGTCTCTGGTCACTTCAATGCTCTCTTTGGATAGCTCCCTGTCTTTTTCCCTCTCCAACCTCAAAAACAACCTCCACACACCTCTGTTGTTTTCAGTTCCGGGGGGAGTATGTAATGAGGTCTGCGAACATTTCTGCCTGAGTTTTCTGTTTCTTCCTTCTCAGGTTAGCCAGCCGCTCAGCTGTTGATAAAGTCCCTGTCCTTGAGGGTATGGCTGGTGCAGTTGCCATGGCAGGGGAAAAAAGCAGTTATTGTTCATAGTCCAGATAGCATTTTTTAACATATATTTCTGATTTCCTCTCCCTGAGATTCTTCCCAGTCTTGGCGGGAACTCAGAGACGCCAAGTGGTGTGTGCATGGAGGAGGGCTGCATTGGGATTTTTGGGTATGTAGTATATGCTGTCTGGATTTCGAATTGTGCCTTGGAAGCTTTAGGGGTGTTGGGAATTATGTTCCCCGTCTGGCTGGGTAGTCTTGCTGTGCCTTAGAGGTGCTCATATGATGTCGGAGGGGTTAGTGGAGGGCATCTGGAGGCGAGCTGGATAATAATCCCCTCTGAATCCCCTTTGGACTGCCCTGACTCTTGATGGCATTGCACTGAGGGAAATGGCTAGGAGGCAGAGAATGGCCTTATTCAAAAAGCAATGGGGAGACCAGTGAGATACACTATGAAGTTATTCACCAAGATATTCACCAGAAGTGCTGCAGGAGTAGATGGGATCTCAAGCTCCATTCAGGGCCATGAGCATGCAGCTATCCAACATAATGTTTGGACCAAATAGGGCAATTTCTCAGTCTTAGTTTCTGCTTTCTCTCTTCTGCAGACCTGATGAAAGTGCAGAGAAAAATAGATGGGGTTCTGCACTGATTGTTTGAAGCCTTAACTGCTTCCCGTCTTTCTCTATGTACGCCTTTGAAAAGCCATCAAGAGCTGTAGCCTTTGCTATCCCTAAGATAAACTTTTTTCTGTATGAATGTGTGTTACGAAGCATTTATACCAGTCTTTAGTACCTATACCAGTCTTAGTACCTTTATGGGTATGCAATGCCCATGTCTACCTCATGTAAACCGAGAACTTTTCCTGTAACCACTGTCTCAGTAAAGTGGAATTTTGCACAACTGAATGTTTTCATTATTTGTATATGCTGCAGGAGGGGTGGTGAAGGGAGACTGAGTAAAGGCTGCAGCTGTGCCATGCTGCTGGCCATCATTTGAAGCAGATGAACTGAGCTGGGGGTGGGATGGGAGAAGGGAGAGATTCACTGGGCAGCACAGATGTGGGGAGCAGAAAGAAAAATAGGTAGATGGGTATCTGCTTTCCTTGGTGCGGGCTTGGAAACAGTCAATAGGGCTGTAGCATGAGACAGAAACCAACTGGTCAACCAGCTCAGCTGCCATTTTGAAAATGTATAGGGTGTACTGAACAAACAAGGGGGAGAGGGTGGACCAAGGGCGGAAGGGAGGAAGGCAGGGGCTGGAGACTCAGAAAGGCTCCTTTCTCACATCTGCCTAAAATGGCTGTGGCCATGGGGCACCCAGAGCAGAAGCTAGCAGAGAAGTATAGCACAACCAGACATTGTAAAGATAGATACTTACATGCCGAGGTTCCCTCCATAAGATCTGCCTCCTCAGTCCCAGCCTGGGTCTCTGGCTGGGAATTGGGCTTGCTTCTTACATGGCTGCCCTCAGGGTACTGAGTCCCAAAGAGAGCCTAGCTTTCCAGCGATAGCTCTTCACTGACCTCATGTTCCTCCTCCTCCAAAGATCCTGGAGGCTCATCCTGGGGAAGAGGCTGGGGGACAGCTGGTTCCAAAAGCTCCTGGGGTTCGGTAATGGTTGCTCAAAATCCTGTCCAGTTCCTCAAAAAAAAAAAAAAGGACAGGCTACATTTCCACAGCCAGACTGTTTCCTGGCTCCCTGGTTTTAATGTAGATACTCCTAAACTGTCTGCTCTTTATCCCAACACTAGTCGGTGTCCTGGCTGTGACCCCTCGCAGACATCTGACTAGCAAGGTCTGCAAACACAGCTTTATTGTGGTGGCTGGAGCTTGCGGCACTGATGCTTCTCCCCAGATGGCAAGGAGATCCAGGATCTCAGCCTGGCTCTGGTGGCTGCTTGAAGCATGTTGCAAAGCTTCTGAAGCCATATTGCAGCAATGTCCGTATATTTGAATCCAGGAGCAAATGGGCGCATTCTGGCCCTGTGCCAGTTTTTAAATGTGGGCGGGAACATCTGCTCAACTTGACCCCAGAGCCATGGAGGGCACACGGGTAAACAGACAGGGTCAGTTACAGGCACCCGCAAAGCATTGTGGGTTAGCAACTGGACTTGTAGGACTGACAGAACAAGGAGTAATGGTCTGAAGTTGCAGTGGGGAAGGTTAGGTTGGATATCAGGAAACACTATTTCACTAGGAAGGTGGTGAAGCACTGGAATGGGTTACCTAGGGAGGTGGTGGAATCTCCTTCCTTAGAGGTTTTTAAGGTCAGGCTTGACAAAGCCCTGGCTGGGATGATTTAGTTGGGGATTGGTCCTGCTTTGAGCAGGGGGTTGGACTAGATGACCTCCTGAGGTCCCTTCCAACCCTGATATTCTATGATTCTATGCTTCTATGAAAAAGGACAAAACTGTCAGTGCTAACATCAAACAGGCTTCTTGAGCCACTGACAATCAACTACTAATAGTTACAAAAGGGCTATATGCCAGGCAACTGGACAAGAAGAAATATCATGACGGGTACACACAAATCCTGCTGGCCCCCCACTACCAATCCCCTCTTCTAAGTCAACAGCTCTTCTTCTACTTCCCATCCCCGCAACCCCAGCCAACTTGTCACCCACATAGACTCCCTCCTTACAGGATCCTGCCAATTTCATCCAAGGGATGAGGGGGGCACCACAACTGGGAGGACGGGGGGACATCATGCTGGATTTCATTCCCTTTATTACACACACTACTTAGGTGAACGAGGAAGGCTGCTAAGATAAATCTTCTGCAATCTCCCGAATGGATCTACAGGTACTGAAAGCTGTGTTTTACTTCATATGTTTAGGCATGTCTATGTTCCTTACGCATATTTTATGAGCTTCTTGCTTATTACATTACGTAGTCATATTTTAATCCCCACCAATGAAAGTTCTGATCCAAGAGATTAAACAAGCGCTGTAGTCAGGAGCACTCGGAAATTATAGGGAATAAATTGTCACTGGCAGGAAAATGGAGTAGATGACCTAACAGTGCTTCTCAATTTCTAATTTCTATGTATGGCTGAAGCAAACGTTGCTTGTTGGAAATCCCAAGCACAACTCAGTGGTAGAGTCTTGATAAAGATTCAATATCAATTTTCCCACGGACCTTCCAGACACAAAGCTTTTCTCTCCCTCCTTTGGAAAAAGAGTCCCTGCTGGTGTCTCTGCTCCTCCCCCAACACTTTCTGCAAACTTCTCTCCCTAGAAACACTCCCTTTGGAACTCGCTGTATCTGCCAACTTCTTTCCCCTGGAAAAGGTCCCTTGGCTCCACCTGAAACCTATGGACCTTCAGCGTGGGAATTTGAAAAAGTGCTTAGCATTGGCCTAACTCTGCTCCCATTGCAGTCAAGGGAAGTCCTGCAATAGGAACAGAGTGAGGCCAGTGCTGAGCATGATTGAAAACCCCACCTTAAGGATGGCAGGGTTTGTTTTTATTTCTTTATGATTGTGAGTTCTCTGCTCTGGCAGATCCAAACTCTTGCATGCTCTCTGCTCATACAATGCAGCATGCCTCTATCATCCCCTACTGGTTTTGATTCTCATAATAATTCTTCCATTTTATTGCTAGGGATGGAAGTTGGACTTTCCACTGGTAATAGCCAGAATACTCTTTATTCTTTTTTAAAAATCACCACACTTGCTTTCCTCAGCCTCCCAGTATCTCCACAGTTCTTCATGAGTTTTCAAAAATTGTTGGCATGAGTATAAGAACTAGATATTCTATTATCAATAATAATAATTTCCTAAACAAATTAAGGTGCATACCAGGCCTAGGGCACTGGCCTGGGAACCCGGAGACATGGATTCTAATTCTGGCTCTGCCACTGAATCACTGTGTGAACGTGAGCAAGTCACTCAACTGCTCTGTGCCTTAGTTTTCCCAGCTGTAAAAGGGATGTAATAATGCTTGCCAACCTTTGTGATACACTTCGAGTTCTGTGGGTGAAAAAGTGCTATATGGAACTACTGAGCGTAATTATTATCATCATCATCATCATATGTTCACATTTTCCAAATATGTTATCGTGTTTCCCCTTTCACAAAGCAAAATATGTATGTTTCGTTCTAGATTATTTTTATTTTGGGATTAAGAAGAACAACAAACAAAGACATATGTGAAATCTCCATGAGAGAGACACCAGTGACTCCCTCTGACATTCAGCTCCTAAGTACTTTTGCAAAATTCCTCTTCTAGGCCCAATTCAATAACCATTATCAACGTTATTTCTTTTGGCTATGTAGACAGGCCCTGCTATCGCACCTCATCACTATTTCAGAATGCCCTAATCCTGAAGCAACTGGTCAAATGTGTTTCATGTTTAAGACTTCTCAGGATGGGACAGGTCTTTGCCTGGAGTTCTAGATCTCTCTACATGAACATTGCAGCATGCTGACTTGCAAGAAAATTCCTAGAGCTGAGACTCAAGCCTGATCTACACTTAAAACTTAGATCAACATAGCTACAGCTATGGGGTGGGCCATATGTTTCAGGTTCAAGGGCCAGAAAAATCCACCCCCGTCAGTGATGTAGCTATGCTGATCTAACCCACAGTGTAGGCACAGGTTGGTTGACAGATGAATGCTTCCGTCAGCCTAGCTACCATTGCTTGGGGAGGTGAAGCTCCTTCAATGATGGAAAAACCGTCACAGTAGTCTGAGTCTACGCTACAGGGTTACAGTAACATAGCTACAGTACTGTAATTATGCCACTGTAACACCCGTAGGGTAGACATGGCCTGAGCCTTGGAAAAAAAAACTATTTCTTCTAGGGTCTGGCTAGTGCCTGGGGATAAAAAGCATCAGGATGGACACAGCACAGCGATGGGACATACAGAAAGTGCAGTATTTTCCTATAATCTCAGTCCTTTCCACTGTTGAATATGCCATTGTGATAGCTAAGATTTGAATTATGAGAACAAAACCAGTTATTAACAGATTGGACATGCAACCTACTCATTTAAGTGTACCAGTAAGTTTCTTAATGAGAACTAATGTGGCAAAGATAAAGTGAGATATGATTGTTACAATTCATATTGCTGTAACATCACCCCATCACTTCTTTCATGTTTGTTTTCCACACTCTATTGTACATGGTGTACTTGTTGCATCACATCTAAAAGTAAAGTCCCAATTCTGCAAAGACTTATGCACATGCTTAACTTTGAGAAGCATGAGTAGTCCCATTCAGATCAATTGGATTGCTCACAGTACATAATCACTGTCTTTGTAGGATCAGGGCCTTGGCCTGTAAGGTCCTCGGGGGGTTGCACAGTGACCTGTTTGTTTTATAAAGTGCCCACTACATGTTTGGGTGTTGTAAAAACAATCAGCAACAATGTTTGTCTATTTTAGTTCATTTCACATCTCATTGGCCTGGTCTACACTACGACTTTAATTCGGATTTAGCTGCCTTAATTCGAATTAACGCTTGACCCGTCCACACAACGAAGCCAGTTAATTCGAATTAAAGGGCCCTTTAATTCGATTTCTGTACTCCTCCTCGACGAGAGGAGTAGCGTCAAAATCGGTATTGTTAATCCGAATTAAGGTTAGTGTGGCCGCAATTCGATGTTATTGGCCTCCAGGAGCTATCCCACAGTGCACCATTGTGACCTCTCTGGCCAGCAATCTGAACTCGCATGCACTGGCCAGGTGGACAGGAAAAGCCCCGGGAACATTTGAATTTCATTTCCTGTTTGCACAGCGTGGAGAGCACAGGTGACCACAGAGAGCTCATCAGCACAGGTAACCATGCAGGCTGATAATCGAAAAAGAGCACCAGCATGGACCGTACAGGAGGTACTGGATTTGATCTCTATATGGGGAGAGGATTCAGTGCTAGCAGAACTGCGTTCGAAAAGACGAAATGCCAAAACTTATGAAAAAATTTCCAAGGGCATGATGGAGAGAGGCCACAATAGGGACACAGATCAGTGCCGCGTGAAAGTCAAGGAGCTCAGACAAGCCTATCAAAAAGCAAAGGAGGCAAACGGTCGCTCCGGGTCAGAGCCGCGGACATGCCGCTTCTACGCTGAGCTAAATGCATTTCTAGGGGGGGCCGCCACCACTACCCCACCTCTGACTGTGGATTCCGAGCTGGGGATAATCTCATCAGGTACACCTGATGATTCCGTGGAAGGGGAAGAGGAGGAGGAGGAGGACGAGCTGGCAGAGAGCACCCAGCTCTCCGTTCTCCCCAACAGCCAGGATCTGTTTCTCACCCTGACTGAAGTACCCTCCCAAGCCTCCCAAGCCAGCACCCAAGACCATGACCCCATGGAAGGGACCTCAGGTGAGTTTACCTTTTAAAATATAAAACATGGTTTAAAAGCAAGCATTTTTAATGATTAATTTGCCCTGAGCACTTGGGATGCATTCGCAGCCAGTACAGCTACTGGAAAAGTCTGTTAACATGTCTGGGGATGGAGCGGAAATCCTCCAGGGACATCTCCATGAAGCTCTCCTGGAGGTACTCCAAAAGCCTTGCCACAAGGTTTCTGGGCAGTGCAGCCTTATTCCGTCCTCCATGGTAGGACACTTGACCACGCCATGCTAGTAGCAAGTAATCTGGTATCATTGCCTGACAGAGCCTGGCAGCGTATGGTCCCGGTGTTTGCTGGCATTCAAGCAACATCCGTTCTTTATCTTGCTGTGTAATCCTCAGGAGAGTGATATCGCTTAGGGTAACCTGGTTGAAATAAGGGAATTTAATTAAGGGGACAGAGGTGGCCGTTCCTACTGGGCTGTTTGCCTGTGGCTGAAAAGAAATCCTTCGCTGCATTTAGCCAAGTGCAAAGGGGGGGGGGGAGGATTGGCCCAGAGCTTTTCGCGTTTTGCTAGCAGGGATCTTCCCTGATACCAGCCACGCGGTGGGGGGAGGGAGAAAGCACTCATCCCAGAGAATTCATGGCGGGTGGGGGGTGGGGTGTTAGTTTGGTTCCTGCAGGGATGTTCCCTGATACCAGCCACGCGGTGGGGGGAGGGAGAAAGCACTCATCCCAGAGAATTCATGGCGGGTGGGGGGGGGGGGGTTGTTAGTTTGGTTCCTGCTGGGATCTTCCCTGATACCAGCCACGCGGTGGGGGGAGGGAGAAAGCACTCATCCCAGAGAATTCATGGCGGGTGGGGGTGGGGGGGTTGTTAGTTTGGTTCCTGCAGGGATCTTCCCTGATACCAGCCACGCGGTGGGGGGAGGGAGAAAGCACTCATCCCAGAGAATTCATGGCGGGTGGTGGTGGGGGGGGGTGTTAGTTTGGTTCCTGCAGGGATCTTCCCTGATACCAGCCACGCGGTGGGGGGAGGGAGAAAGCACTCATCCCAGAGAATTCATGGCGGGGGGGGGGGTGTTGTTAGTTTGGTTCCTGCAGGGATGTTCCCTGATACCAGCCACGCGGTGGGGGGAGGGAGAAAGCACTCATCCCAGAGAATTGGATGGGGGGGGGTGTTAACCTTCAGCAGCAGAAAACAAGCTAACAGGAAAACTGCAGCACAACGGGCTTTGCTTGGTATGTGGGAAAGCAGGGCGCAGAAGCCTAAAGACAGTGGCTTACCATGGCAGCATGCAAGGTGAATTCTGTTGCCCGGACCTGCGTCTGTGATCTCTAGCAGCAAAGCCACAGGCACTCAATATTAAGAGGCAAAATGCGACCTTGCACAGAAATCACATGTGCTATGTAATGTGAATAGTATACACCGTGAAAGAGTATAAGCATTGTTCTGAAAAATGTATCTTTTAAAAAAATTCTCTCCTTTTTTCACTCCCTCCAGCAGGTGCAAATGTTTCAAGCCTCCCTCCTCCTTCCCGAAGGCTATCCCAGATAAGGCGTCGTAAAAAAAAGACGAGAGAAGAGATGTTTTCCGAAATCATGCAATCCACCAGGAATGAAAGAGCTCATCTGAATGAGTGGAAGGAGATGGTTTGCAAGTATAGGAAAGAAGCCAGTGACCGTGAGGACAGGAGGGACCAACGTGAGGACATGAGGGACCAACGTGAGGACAGAAGGGACCAACGTGAGGAGAGGAGAGACGCTCGAGATGAGAGGTGGCGGCAGGAAGATCAGAGGAGTCGGGAAGCAACGCTGGGGCTGCTGCGTGAGCAAACAGACATGCTCCGGCGTCTGGTGGAGCTTCAGGAACGGCTGCTGGAGAACAGAGTGCCGCTACAGCCCCTGTATAACCCCCCTACCTCCTCACCATGTTCCATAGCCTCCACACCCAGACGTGTAAGAACACGGGGGGGGAGGCTCCGTACACCCTCCCATTCCACCCCAGTGGACAGCCCAAGCAAAAGGCTGCCATTTTTTTAACCTTTTTTTACTGGGCTTTTCCTTCCCGCAGATCCTCCTCCCAAACCCCACTCAGGTTCTGTGCTGCTACAGCCCCTGTATAACCCCCCTACCTCCTCACCATGTTCCATAGCCTCCTCACCCAGACGTTTAAGAACACGGGGGGGGGGGGGGAGGCTCCGTACACCCTCCCATTCCACCCCAGTGGACAGCCCAAGCAAAAGGCTGCCATTTTCTTAACCTTTTTTTACTGGGCTTTTCCTTCCCGCTGATCCTCCTCCCAAACCCCACTCAGGTTCTCTCCCTCTTTTTATAATCAATTAATAAAGAATAAATGATTTTTAAACAATGGTGACTTTATTTCCTTTGAAAGCAAGCTGGGGGAAGGGGGAGGGTGGGTTCCTTACAGAGAATGAGTCAATAAAGGGGGCGGGTTTTCAGGAAGGATAAACAAACATAAATTTCACACTGTAGCCTGGCCAGTCATGAAACTGGTTTTCAAAGCTTCCCTAATGCGCAGCGCTTCATCGTGTGCTCTTCTAATCGCCCTGGTGTCTGGCTGCGAGTAATCAGCAGCCAGGCGATTTGCCTCAGCCTCCCACCCTGCCATAAAGGTCTCCCCCTTGCTCTCACAGAGATTGTGAAGCACACAGCAAGCAGTAATAACAATGGGGATATTGGTTTGGCTGAGGTCTGAGCGAGTCAATAAGGATCGCCAGCGACCTTTTAAACGGCCAAATGCACATTCTACCACCATTCTGCACTTGCTCAGCCTGTAGTTGAACAACTCCTGACTCCTGTCCAGGCTGCCTGTGTATGGCTTCATGAGCCATGGCATTAAGGGGTAGGCTGGGTCCCCAAGAATAACAATTGGCATTTCAACATCCCCCACGGTTATTTTCTGGTCCGGAAAGTAAGTCCCTTGCTGCAGCCGTTTAAACAGATTGGTGTTCCTGAAGACGCGAGCGTCATGAACCCTTCCCGGCCAGCCCACATGGATGTTGGTGAAACGTCCCTTGTGATCCACAAGTGCTTGCAGCACCATTGAGAAGTACCCCTTGCGGTTTATGTACTGGGTACCCTGGTGCTCCGGTGCCAAGATAGGAATATGGGTTCCATCTATTGCCCCACCACAGTTAGGGAATCCCATTGCAGCAAAGCCATCCACTATGACCTGCACATTTCCCAGAGTCACTACCTTTCGTAGCAGCACCTCAGTGATTGCTTTGGCTACTTGCATCACAGCAGCCCCCACAGTAGATTTGCCCACTCCAAATTGATTCCCGACTGACCGGTAGCTGTCTGGCGTTGCAAGCTTCCACAGGGCTATCGCCACTCGCTTCTCAACTGTGAGGGCTGCTCTCATCTTGGTATTCTGGCGCTTCAGGGCAGGGGAAAGCAAGTCACAAAGTTCCATGAAAGTGCCCTTACGCATGCGAAAGTTTCTCAGCCACTGGGAATCGTCCCACACCTGCAACACTATGCGGTCCCACCAGTCTGTGCTTGTTTCCCGGGCCCGGAATCGGCGTTCCAAGTCTATAACCTGGCCCATTAACATCATAATCTCCAAAGCACCGGGGCCCGCGGTCTCAGAGAATTCTGTGTCCGTGTCCATGTCCTCATCACGCTGGTCGCTGCGCTGCAATCGCCGCCTCCTCCTCCTCGCCTCTTTTTTCTGGTCCTGTGTAAGCATAAACTCCACGAGAAAGCGTGAGGTGTTTATAATGTTCAAGACTGCGTTCTGGAGCACAACGGGATCCATGCTTGATGCAGAATGGAGTCTGCAGAGTTCACTCAGGAAAAAAGGCGCGAAATGGTTGTCTGCCGTTGCTTTCAGGGAGGGAGGGGGAGGCTGTACCCAGAACTACCTGCGACAATGTTTTTTGCCCCATCATGCACTGGGGTCTCAACCCAGAATTCCAAGGGGGGTGGAGACTGCGGGAACTATGGGATAGCTATGTAAAAGCTACCCACAATGCAACGCTCTGGAAATCGATGCTACTATGGTAGCTTGGACGCACACCACCGAATTAATGGTGCCTAGTGTGGCCGAATACATTCGAATTTATAAAATCGGTTTCCTAAATTCGAATTATATAAATTCGGATTAATCCTGTAGTGTAGACATACCCATTCTGTCCTCAATCAGATTAACGGGAGACGGACAAAATCCATTTTAAATTTCTCATGTGTGCACCTATGGCACAGGAGAATTTTTAAATCAAGCATTGGGGATAATTGACCAAGCTGTTCATGAAGTATGGCAATTTGGAAAACCAGAGGGTGAACATTGTTTTTTCTTCAGAACTTTATATCTAAAATGTAGCTTGATCTAGAAACTCCAGATCTATTTAATCAATGAGGATGGTTTTCTTTGACTGTTTAATGTTTGTTTATTGGCTCTTTTTTTTTTTTTTAAGAATGAGTGGCTAATTTTATTTAATTGATTTATTATTTCTTTGGATTTAGACAATAATAAACACACACGACTATCCAGGAGTCTAAGCACTCCTCTCACAAATTACAGAAACAAATTGAAATTAAATGGTAGTTCTCCCCCCACACACGGAGATCAGAATGAGGACCTTCAAAATTTCAGCAAAAGAAATTACATATTGACTTCATATTATTTGTTAGAACAGGTTGATAAAAAAATGGAACATTTTCAGAAATTTCAAACATATTTTCATTTCAAATTTTTTAAAAAGAACCTATTTA
Organism: Emys orbicularis; assembly: GCF_028017835.1. NCBI lineage: Eukaryota > Metazoa > Chordata > Testudines > Emydidae > Emys > Emys orbicularis. Next base: position 24,406,957 of record NC_088685.1, on the reverse strand, counting down.
TATTTGTCAAAAAATGTTATGAAAATTTTTACTACATATTTTCAGTTCTTGATTTTTCCATTTTCTTCATTATATGCTTTTGTCACTTGTAAAGCGAGAAAAAGTGAGGGAGAAAGAAAAACAAACAAACCCCGATCCCCCCCCCCCCCGCCCCCAGTTTCCTTTTTAAAAAATTCCCAAAATTGAGATTTTATTTAAGTTCATTTTTGGAAAGAAAAAAATTTTGTTCAAAAAATGTGACCAACTCTTTCATTATTGTTCTGGTAGCACCTATGTCCTCAAATGAGATTATGGCTCCATTGAGCTAAGCACTGTAAAAACAGTGAGAGATGGTCCTTACCCTAAAGATCTTACAGTCTAAATGGACAAAACAAGCAAAAGGTGGGGAAAAACTGAAAACCATAAATTTTGGTCTAAAAACTGCTGTAAACCAAATATTTTCAGCCAAAAACTGCCCCAAATTGAAACACTTTCAATTTTCAAGTTTTCAGTTTCTGAGGAAATATTTAAAAAATGCCAAGGGAAACAGACACTTTCTACAGAAATGTTCATTTTCTTGAAAGCCAAATATTCCATCAGAAAAGATATGTGAAAGAAAATATTCAGCCAGTCCTGTCACAGAGAGGTGAAGCCACTTGTTAAGGCCTCACAGCAGGTCAGCAGCAGATCCAGGAACTGAGTCCCAGTTCAATGTCCTATCACTGGACAACACTGCCTGTCAGTTTTTGCTTCAGTTTCCTGACCAGCTCTATCCATGATAAAATGGTGAGGGTTGGCACAGCTGCAGGAGTGTGAGGGAAACCAAACTGGGAGACATTGGCCTTGCTGTTTCATGTTCTGGACAAATTTCTATGAAAAAAAGAACAGAAATTGAACATAAAATCTTTGATTCTGACTAGGGTCAGAAGACAGAGGTCCCAGCTGATCATGAAGGGCCTGTTTAAAGTTCCTTCTCCTTGAGGGTACGTCCAGAGTGACTACCCGCCGAATCGGCGGGTAGTAATCAATCTATCGAGGATCGATATATCGCGTCTTGTCTAGATGCGATATATCGATCCCCGAACACGCTCCCGTCGACTCCGGAACTCCACCAGAGTGAGCGGCGGTAGCGGAGTCGAGGGGGGAGCCGCGGCCGTCGATCCCGCGCCGTGAGGACCCAAGGTAAGTCGAAATAAGATATGTCGACTTCAGCTACGCTATTCCCGTAGCTGAAGTTGCATATCTTACATGGACCCCCCCAGTGTAGATCAGCCCTGAGTATACAATTTATGTCCACATGTCTGCCCACTGATACATCAGTCACCGGATACCAGGATAGGTAAGCAAGACAGCTGTCTCCACACCCTACCTCTCCTTTAGAATAGTGTTTATCTGAATGGCCCTACCCTCAGAAGACATGGCCCTTAGGCATGTACAATCAGTGGATAGAAAGCATGACTGACACAATAATTATGGCATTGCCTCAAGCACTGCTGAGTCACAGTACCCCTTCTCCAACTTAGCAATGCCACAAGCACAGTTAAGTCTGCAGAAGAGAAGACTGAGCGGGGACATGATAATAGTTTTCAAGTACATAAAAGTTTGTTACAAGGAGGACGGTGAAAAATTGTTCTCCTTAACCTCTGAGGACAGGACAAGAAGCCATGGGCTTAAATTACCTCAAAGGGGGCTTAGGTTGGACATTAGGAAAAACTTCCTAACTGTCAGGGTAGTTAAGCACTGGAATAAATTGACTAGGGAGGTTGTGGAATATCCGTCATTGGAGGTTTTTAAGAGCAGGTTAGACAAACACCTGTCAGAGATGGTCTAGATAATACTTAGTCCTGCCTCAGTGTAGGGGACTTGATTAAATAACCTATCAGGGTCCTGTCCAATCCTAAATTTCTATGGTTCTATATCCCCCCTTTGACTCCTTTTTGAGAGACTAAACAAGCCAAGCTCTTCCAGTCTCCTCTCATAAGATAGGCCCTCCATTCCCCTGATCATCCTAGTAGCTCTTCTCTGCACCTGCTCCAGACAGTTCCTCTTTCATGAACATGTGCACTGTATTCCAAATGAGGTCTTATCAGTGCCTTACACAATGGCATTAGTATTTCTCTCTCTCCATGGGAAGTGTCTCAACCTAGGACTACATTTGCCTTTTTCAAGACCACTTCACATTGGTGGCTCACAGTCATCCTGTGATTAACCCACACACCCAGATCTCTCTCCTCCTCCATCACTTCAAATTGTGAGCCCGCCGCCCTCCCTCACAGCTTGTAGCAAAAATTCTTATTATTTGACTCTAAGTGCCTGACTTATACTTAATACTATTGAATTTCATCCCATTTCTGTTACTCTAATCTTCAGGGTCATCCAGATCTTCCTATATAACATTTCAATACTCCTCTGTATTGACAATGCCTCTCAATGCAGTATCATCAGCAAATTTCATCAGGACACTTCTACTTTGTGTGCCAAGGTCATTAATAAAACTAAAAATTTCTTATGTGTCAATAAGAGGACTGATGAATGACCAAAAAGGGCCATAAGGAATGTCCCTAGGAAACGTTTTAATTGGACCCTGTGGAGGATGGTGTGTATACCACTGCCCATGCCCTCAGCAGAGCAACAGACTCAGGTTTTATGGAGACTATAATTTCGCTTGCTGCCACCAGTAGACCCTAATAACCAAACTGACAAGGGATTATTGGGCCACACTAGTCCTTCCTCTCTGCACTTCCGCGCCTGCTTCACATCTAGTGAAAACTTCATACGGTGGGAAAAAGCCATCCTGTAGTATGTTGTAAACCACATGCAGAACAGAAGCAGATGGAGGAGGCTTTGGGGGCTGATCTTGCAAGGATCTTCAGGGGCTCCTCTGAGGGCTGAGAGCCCTCAACTCTCCTTGGCGAGAGCTGGTTGTGGGGAAGGCCAACACCTTGCAGGACTGGGCCCTTACTTTGGAGGGATTAATTGAGGGGACCAATAGAAATGTAAGAGCTACCATTGTGGTAGAAACTCTGACTGAAGGTAAACTAAAAATAAAACGAAATGAGGGAGTCGCTTTCCTTAAGCCTTTCCCTGGGTACAGATGTTAACAGTTAAGATTCCTGCAGGAACTGGGAGCTGCAAAGTTAATGCATCTGAAAGTTTCCTTTTGCCTGAAGTCAGGCTGCTGCAAACAATGCTCACTAGGCTGAGCAGACTCTGCTAAGGCACTTTTATTGCAGTTGGACTGATTTCAAGCTCCGCTGTGTGATTAATTGCTCTTTTAAAAAAAGAAAGTTCAAAACAGTTCCCAGGAAGCTGGCGTAGCAGAGAATTCCAGTGGCACAAGGAGCTCGGAGCTCAGATCAGTTTTCAAATGGGCTGCCTTATGAGGTTCAGTATCACGCAACTGGATTTGATGCAGCCTCCTTCAGCCAAAGAGTATCCCAGGAAGCATTGCAGCGTAACCCCCTGATCCTGTATCCCTGCCACACTCATACATTAGCAAGCCAGTGCAGGGTGAAGGCAGGTCATGGCCCTTCCTGCTCCTCACGCCATCTTTTTTGTGCAACTAGCTTCCGGGGAGAGCAAGGACCTGAGCTGTGGCTGACTCCTGAGGGAGTCACAGGTAAGGAAGTTCCTTGCGCCCCTCCCACTTTGCCCTTCACACATTTTGTGCAGGGACCAGCCCCAATCTGATCCACAGTTTTAAAAAGTTCAATACTGTCTGAGGAAAGGAGAAAACAAGAGGCATAAGCATGGTAGAAAATAGTTATTTCAGATCATAGGCGCTGCAGAGGAGAAAGTTCTTGCAGCTGCAAAGTGACAGAGGGAAGACCAGGGCCAGGACTGAGAGCAGAGCAGGTCAAAGAGTCAGCACATTTTACCTGTGTACTGGGAAGAAAGGAGCTGTAAAAACAAGTATCCACATGATATAAAAATAAAAAGCATGAGGCCTGCCACTAACATTAGATGTGTATAAGTTATGTGCTGCTTAAGGGAAAAGCATGGATGTAGTGCTGACTCAGGGACATGCCATATTATCACAGTACCATTAATGGGAGGGACTAAGCACATATCCACAGTATCTACAGGTGCTCTGCATTACTCGGTGTACAATATGGGCCAAACACTTACACTTCACAGGTAGTCCTCTGGAGACAACGGCGCTGCTCACATAAGTAAGGTGAGCGGGATTTCGCACTGTATCTTACAGCCAAAAGGCACTGTAGGAACTAGTGATGTATCTGGCTGGTGTCCTTATTTCCATCCCAGTTTTCTTTACACTGGAAAAGAAAGAGGCTATTGTTTGTGGAAAGTGCAAGCAGATAAACACCACAAGATGTGCTGAACTAATGGAAAATATCCTAGGTAGTCAGCAAGCAGGGAGCAGGAGGGTTGCAGGCAGCATGACCTTCGCTTGGCAATTTCCACTCACAGGACAACAAAATAGATGCAGGCTCCTCTTTTTTGCTCATATGTGACACAATAAACACCCCACGGGGCCTTGCCACCCAGGGGCATTCAAGTACATGATTCACCAAAGTGAAACCCGTGGTTACACATACATGAGAAACAGAGGTTGTACATGTAAGTGAGAGAAAGGGGGAGGATGGAATTCTGATATTTATCTCATCTATCTCACAGCTAAAAAAACAGATTGGTAACTATCTAGGTGTGCACATTGCTGGCTTATGATAACGCACATTCTCATTGCTGTCTCCCTCATCCTCACAGCCCCTTTCCTTCCTGCTCTTGGTTTTACCCACTTTGTACCTTAGGACCTGGTTCTGCAAATATGTATATACTTGCTTAACTTTGTTGCACTGTGAGTTGTGTTGAAGAATGCAATGGGACAACTCACAATGTGTAAAGTTAATCCCCTGGGGAAGTGTTTGCAGGATCAGGTCCTCAGTATAAACTCCTTCAGCTTTATGTTCATACACAGCCTAGCACACTGGTCCCCAGTTTTGACTGGAGTCTCTCTAGACCAGAGGTGGGCAAACTACGGCCCGCGGGCCACATCTGGCCTGTGGGACTGTCCTGCCCTGCCCTTAAGCTGCCGGCCGGGGAGGCTAGCCCCCGGCCCCTCCCCTGCTGTCCCCCCTCCCCCGCAGCCTCAGCTCACCATGCCGCCAGCGCTCTGGGCAGTGGGGCTGCGAGCTCCTGCCAAGCAGCACGGCTGCGAGAGCCATCAGCCTGCCCCGGTGCTCTAGACTGCGCGGCAGCGTGGCTGGCTCTGGCCGGGCGGCACGGCTGCCAGTCCTGGTGCTCTGAGCGGCGTGGTAAGTGGGGGGGTTGGATAAGGGGCAGGGAGACCCGGGGGGCAGTCAGGGGACAGGGAACAGGGGGGATGGATAGGCGTGGGAGTCCCGGAGGGCCTGTCAGGGGGTGGGAGTGTGGATAGGGGTCGGGGCAGTCAGGGGACAGGGAGCAGGGGGGGTTGGATGGGGGTGGGGCCCCGGGGGGCGGTTAGGGGGTGGGGGTCCCGGGAGGGGGCGGTCAGGAGACAAGGAACAGGGGGGATTGGATGGGTCATGGGTTCTGAGGGGGGCAGTCAGGGGGCAGGAAGTGGGAGGGGGCGGATGTTTGGGGAGGCACAGCCTTCCCTACCCGGCCCTCCATACAGTTTTGGAACTCCAATGTGGCCGTCAGGCCAAAAAGTTTCCCCACCCCTGCTCTAGACACTACTGTAGTACCTCATTACTCTCCTTCAACTCCTTCCTTAAAACTCTCCTTTGCCATGATGCCTACAAAACAATTAACAATGGTTAGGCAGTGGGTGTGCTGAGACCACTGCTTATTATGCTGACCAATATTGTCTCACTGTTTCCTTGTATTCCCCCATCTGTTGTAAGCACCTCTTGTCTTACACTTAGATTGTAAACTCTTTGGGGGAAGGGCTGTCTTTTTGTTCTGTTTGTTCAGCGCCTAGCACCGTGGGGTCCTGGTCTGTGATTAGGATTCCTAAGTGCCATTACAATTCTAATTATTAATTATTATTATTATTCCTCAGTATTGCATGAATGGGAATTTTCTAAAAAAAAAAAAAAAATAGGTTCACCAGATACAAGATCTTTAAGCATAAAAAGGGGAGAGCTACTGTCTAAAATGTATCCCCATGAGGCACCAATAGATCCTGGCCATGAACCGATGCCATAGGTTTGGGTAGTCAGGAGTTTGGTTAACCCCTCCGCAGAATTCCTGCATTTTAGGTGCCCAAATGCACTTGTTCTCATTTGACTTTCCTTAACATTTTTGCAGTACGTAAGAGAACTGTCTCCTGGAGATCAGTGATTGTGATGTCGTGCACTCCTAGCATGTTCTTGAGCTGCTCGTCCATACCCTTAGGGATGGCTCCAAGTGCTCCACTGGGATCACCTTTGTTCTAGTTTTCCATAATGGTTCCACTTCATGGCAGAGTTTTTCGGACTTTGCTCTTGTCTTTTCTTGTTTCTTTTTTACATTTCTGTCGGCTAGTATGGGGATATCAATTACCGTGGTCTTGTTTGTCTTCTTTTCTATAACAACATCTGGCCTGTTTGCCTCCACCATTTAGTCTGTGACAATTGCCAGATCCCATAAATTTTAACCTCTTCATTCTCAAAATTGCTTTCAGTTTGTGGGGTGTAATACTGCATGGTGCATTTAAATCCATACCATATTATTATTTATTATTTATAAATAAAATATTATAGTATTAGCTATTATAATTTTTCATTTATCTTGGTAATTGTACCAAGTACTTTGCTTTATGTATGTGAATAACACTGCATACAATAAATTGTCATTATTTTGCTTCTTAATTATTATTATTAATGATGATGATGATTATAATGTTGATTTATTGATTGTGGCCAGAGGCCCTAGTCAGCGTTCAGGCCTCACTAGGGCACTACACAAATACATTTTAAAATACCACTTTTCTTCTTAATTGCTCTGCTCTCTTCTGAGTATCAAGTCTGGGATTGTCAAAGGGACCTAAATGATTTAGGTGCCTAACTCCCATTGAATTTTCAACTCCTTAGGTTCCTTTGAAAATCCCAAATCTAACCTGCTGCGTCTTCTTCAGAGGATCAGGTTTATGGTATATAGATGATTGTATAATATTAGATTGTAAAGTCTGTGGGGGTAGGGACCATCTTCTATTATGTGTAGGTATAGTGCCTAGCCATGGGACTCAGATCTCAGTGGCAGTCTCTACATGCTACCATATTGCAAATAATAATAATTCTGAAGTCTGAACACTTAAGATTTGGCCTATTTCTGTCTATGTATTTTGGGCTTGTCTATGTGGGGACATCCAGGCAAATTAATCTGAATTAACTAAAGTTGTGAATTTGAGGTGGATTAGTTAAACCACATTAAATCCCTCTGTGGACACTCTTATTCAGAATTAAAGTGGCCCTAATTTGGTTTAGTTTAATTTGCTTTGGAAGTGAATTAAATGAAACCTAATTAAGGCCACTTTAATTCTGACTGAGGGTGTTCACCGGGTTGAATGCAGTGTTAACTAATCTACTTCAAATTCACACCTTTAGTTAATTTGCATTAATTTTTTGGCTATCCCCATGTAAACAAGCCCTTAGTCTCCTGTATTACTCTTCCCTTCATTTGCATCAGTAAGAATATCAGGGGTGTCTGTGTGTATTGAGGATCGGCTATTTGCTTTTTTACATAAGCATCAACTAATAGATTACTAAAAAGTACATTTTCTCCAGATAGTTTAAGCTTCTTACCAGAAGGAATTATATCAGTAATCATTATACACGTGTAATAACACAGCTGAAACAAATATACACAAAGGATTACCCTAATCTTTGAGGGAAAACACTTAAGAAAGTGCAAAGGTGGGTTTGTTTGTGATTGGGGTATTTTTTTTCCACCTGCCTTCTTGGGATCTCTTTCTCTTTATAGGTTTGTATCTTCTGGGCAGATTTCATAGTCAGGGCCGGTGCTACCATTTAGGCAAACTAGGCAGTTGCCTAGGGCGCCAAGATTTGGGGGCGCCAAAAAGCGGTGCCCCCAATTTTTTTTTACAGCATTCCTACGCCCCCTCCCCGACGTGCGGTCGCTGCTCCACTTCTCCCGCCTCCCAGGCTTGCAGCGCCAATCAGCTGTTTGGCGCCGCAAGCCTGGGAGGGGAAGAGAATTAGAGCGGGGACGGCGTGCTCGGGGAGGAGGCAGAGCAGGGGTGGGGAGCTGCCGCACGGCTCCCCGGAGGTGGGGAGCTGCCGCGGGGGGGAGGGGGGGGCCTCAGAGCGGGGGGGGAACTGCCACGGGGGGGGGGCACCTCAGGGCGGGGGGGGGGCTCAAGGTGGAAGTTTCGCCTAGGGCGCGAAACTTCCTTGCACCGGCCCTGTTCATAGTACATTGGCTACAGCAGTGGGTCTCAAACTTTTTTACTGGTGACCCCTTTCACACAGCAAGCTTCCAGTTCTGAGTGAGACCCCCCCTAATAAATTAAACACACGTTTTTATATATTTAACACCATTATAAATGCTGGAGGCAAGCGGGATTTGGGGTGGAGGTTGACAGCTCGCGACCCCCCATGTAATAGCCTCGCGACCCCCTGAGGGGTCCCAACCCCCAGTTTGAGAACCCCTGGGCTACAGGAATGCATACAGGAAACGCTTAACTTGCTGCATAAATGGTTCCACTGCACCCGCTTCCTTCCCACAGTCCAAGTGTGAAGCTCTTACTGCCATCCATGAAAGTCAGTGTCATGCATTTAACTGGTGAGTCAGAACAACAGTAAAACACCTAATTGTTCATGTTGTGGCTCGTAAGTGATTAAGGCTTATTCAGATCCCCTTTTCCCCTGCTCCTTCTGATTCAGGGGCTGATTTAAACTGCTGCTGATTTGCTTGCTAGCTCACACTCTGCTTAGTCACAGGCGGGCTGTTAATTCATAGTTTTTCAAAGGGGAGAGGACAGATTGATTGATGCAAATGATCTGATGTTTTCTTTATGATACAGAACATACAGTAATGAGGGCTGGGCAGGAAAAAAAGTCATTGTGAGATTACTGGCACCTCATAAAGGATCCCAAACTTCACTGATAACATCTGAGTTTGAAAATGTGAGATATCAGTGGCTGATTGGAACTGGATTCTGTTGCTTTGGGGAAAAGTGGAAATGGAGGTGATTCTGGCAATCAGCATTCATGCATCTGTGAAAACAGCAGTTGCTGGTTGCATTTGAGAGTGCAGAACTAAAGAGAAGGAGACATTCATGCTGTTCTAGGAGCAATCACATTCCACCCTGAAAATGGGACTGGGAAGACCTCCTGCCCCTAGTGACACTTTATGGCTGATACAAGAATTGGCATTGATGGACTATAACAGGGTCAAGACTATAACATGGTTCAAACAAGAACTAGATAAATTCATGGAGGATAGGTCCATCAATGGCTATTAGCCAGGAGCGGCAGGGATGGTGTCCCTAGCCTCTGTTTGCCAGAAGCTGGGAATGAGCAACAGGGAATGGATCTCTTGATGATTACCTGTTCTGTTCATTCCCTCTGGGGCACCTGGCATTGTCCATTGTCAGAAGACAGGATACTGGGCTAGATAGTCGTTTGGTCTGACCCAGTATGGCCGTTCTTATGGGATCTAGAGCAGCAGTTCCCAGACTTTATTGGTTCATATACCACCTTCTTAAAAATTGTTGTGAAGTGAATGGATGGAACATGAAGCTCACACAGCACCAGTGGTACGTGGACCAGAATTTGGGAACCCTGGCACTCAAAGAAACTGCTCTCAGTCTGTTTGCTGGAGGAATGGTCACCACAATGAGAAAAGGGGAGACATCAGGGATTTCTAATCTTTCTATCTATGGTGCATACATGGCCCTCATTACTGTAGTATGTGAGCACGTTCTCACAGCACCCCTGTGAAAGGGCTTCACAAGCATCTCAGAGGTTTGCCAAGTCAGGCCTGGATTTTTGCATTCCTTCTGTCCACTGTCCTTAAGTGGTCACCACTCTACTGCAAACTTGGAAACAACCCCAAAGCAGGGGTGGCAGATTTGTATAATTTTTGGTGGTGCCCAGAACAGGTCCAAGTCCCCCTCCCTCCCCCGCCACAGATACCTGTCTTGTAAGCCGATATATATTTTTTTAAATAATGTAAAAATGTGAGGGCTCTGGGGTGGGGCTGGGAATGAGGGGTTTGGGGTGTGGGAGGGGCTCGGGCAGAGGGTTGGGGTAGGGCTGGGGATGAGGGGTTCACAGTGCAGGAGGGGGCTCAGGGCTGGGGCAGAGGGTTGAGGTTTGGGGGGGTGAGGGCTCTGTTTGGGGGTGTGGCCTCTGGGGTGGGGCCGGGATGAGGAGTTTCGGGTGCAGACAGGCTTCCCCCAGCTGGGGACAGAGAGGAGAACTCCCCCCAGCCCTCCCCGCTGGCAGTACTGGCCAGTTCAAGAAGCTGTAAGCAGGGACTTTCTTCCTGGACCATAAGATCACCATAGGGGAAGTCGAAATGCCCATTGTGATCCTGGGAGACCTCGCCTACACCTTAATGCCGTGGCTCATGAAGCCACACACGGGGCAACTTGATAGCAGCAAGTAGCAGTTCAACAAGAGGCTGAGCAAGTGAAGAATGACTGTGGAGTGTGCATTTGGCCATTTAAAAGCCTGCTGGCAATGCCTGTATGGGAAGCTGGACATGGCCGATGACAATATTCCTATGTTTATAGCCGCGTTCTGTATGCTGCATAATATTTGTGAAGGGAAGGGTGAAAGCTTCACTCAGGGCTGGACCACAGAGGCTCAGCGCCTGGAGGCTGAGTTTGAACAGACAGAGACCAGGGCTATTAGAGGGGCACAGCGCGTGGCCATAAGGATCAGGGATACTTTGAGGCAGCAATTTGAAGCTGAAAGCCACTAATATTTGTAGTTATACTCGGGAGTGCAGTGCTTGTAATGCTAGGAGGTGATTGGTGCACATGATGCAAGAAGGGGCCTTAACATAACTGTATGTTGCTTTGCAGTACTCTTTTTGCTTTCACTTAATAGAATAAAGATTGCTTTCAAACAAACACAATTCTTTTATTGAAAGACAACAACCAGAGGAGAGAGTCAAATAAAAAAATTCATCAGCAGGGAGGGAGATGGGGGAATGGAAGGTCTCAAGCGGAGGAGGAGTCTCGGGATGGCTACTGATTTGTGTATGTCCAGGGATCATACCCAACCTTCTCCTTTGGAGTACGATGCAGTGGGTGCTGTACTTCAGCAGGGCCAAACTGCAGAGGGATGGGGGTTGAGTGCAGTGGGTATTGGGAATCCACACTGCTGGACTGTGAGGGGGGAGGAGTGGAATGCTGTAGGTAGAGAGTGGAGCCAGGAGGTTGATAAGAGTGTGTTTGCGGTGTAGGGGGAGCACATGGGAAAGAGTTTTGCGACAGTGGCTGCAGGGGAGGGCGGACACGGAGCTGCTTGGTTTGAAGAGCTAGTATCGCCTGGAGCGTGTCCACTTGGTGCTCCATAACTGTTAAGAGCCACTCTGTGGCTTCTTTCTGGTGTGCTCCATTCTCCTTTCATTCCCTTTTCTCGCTGTCCCGCCACTCCTTCAATTCCATTTTCTCGGTTGCGGACTGCATCATAACCTCATGCATAAAGTCTTCCTTAGTTCTTCTTGAACGCTTTCTAATTCTGCGCAACCATTCTGCCGCCAATAAGGGAGGCTGGCCTCCCAAGGTCATCTCTGTGAAGTTTAAATGCAACATTTTACAAAAGTAGTATTGTTTGCAACACAGACAACACTGTTTCAGTGCTTTAAAACACAGCCAGTACTCACACACCTGTCACTAACTGGCTGACCCCAGGAAAGCACACATAAGCCACAAGACCCCCAAAATGGTGAGTAGCCACAGGGGCAGGGTAAATCACTGTTCCTAGACCCTGCTGTACACTGGGTATGTGGCTCTTGGGCACTTGGGGAGAGCCAGCACTGTGTGTGGGGGGGGGGTGAGGGCTGATAATCATTCCTGTCCCGACACTTTCCACAGGAGGTGATTATTATGGAAGATATCTCGCTGCTGAGGGCGAGCAGGGAATCAAGGGCCGCCCTGGCCCCTATGCGGCTAGCCTGTGTGCAGTAACGGTCACTCCCTCCCACCCCTTCCCCCGTGATGGCACCAAAAGTTACCGTTAATAGGGCAAGAAACAAAGCAGCTCTGTCAAGGAACCTGCGGGAGCGGACTGCCCAGTATCTCCACGAGAGTTTCCTGGAGATCTGTGAAGCGAGGGAGTGTATCAACAGCCTATACCGCCTCTCAAGCTAGGCATGAGGGGGAGACAAACCTGCTTTCTGCAACCCTCCTGCTCCCAACAACACGCTTCAGTAATTCCCAAAATCAGATCCACTTACCAGGGGCCTCCTCTCCTGTTTGTGCTTCGCCAATATCCGACTGCTGTGACTGGCTAGGCTCCTCCGGGGTAGAAAAGAGCTCCTGGCTGTATGCATCTCTGACCTCCGAGTTGTCCTCTGCCTCTGGTTTCCCCTCCCATTCATCATCCAAGATTGCCTCCTCCTGGCTCTGTCCACTCTCGACTGGCAACGAAGCCAACAAAGTATCCACAGGGGACTTCACAGTGGAGGTGGGGTCACCACCAAGTATCACGTCCAGCTCTTTGTAGAACTGGCAGCTCATGGGCGCAACACCGGAGCGGCAGTTTGCCTCCTGCGCCTTGTGGTAGGCGTTCCGCAGCTCCTTCACTTTGATCCTGCACTGCAATGTGTCCCAGTCATGGCCCCTTTCTATCATGCATCTAGAAATCTGTCCGTAGGTATCATAATTCCGACGGCTGGAGCGCAGCTATGAGTGCACTGCCTCCTCTCCCCAAATACCGATGAGGTCCAGCAGCTCGGCATTGCTCCATGTCTAGAACTACTTATCTGAACTGCAAATGTGTAAGTAGATCAGAATGTTTAGCTAGATGCGATCAGGTTTATTTCTGTTTATTTTTTAAGGCTTGCGGATCTCCTCTGGGCTAACCCCGATGCTTTTGTTTGCTTGTAACCTTTAAGCTGAACCCCCAAGAAAGCTGTTTTGGGTGCTTGAATTTTGTAATTGTTTCTTTTAAGATCTAGCAAAAAGCCTGAGTTCCAGATGTATTTTTTCCCTTTTCATTTTTAGTAAAATTGACCTTTTTTAAGAACAGGATTGGATTTTTGGTATCCTAAGAAGTTTGTGCATGTTGTTTGATTAGCTGATAGCCACAGCTAATCTCCTTTGTTTTCTTTCTCAACTCTTCCCTAGAGGAGGAGTGAAAGGGCTTGAGGGTACCCCACAGGGAGGGATTCCCAAGTGCTCCTTCCTGGGTTCAAAAGGGGGGTTTTTGCATTTGGGTGGTGGCAGCGTTTACCAAGCCAAGGTCAGAGAGAAGCTGTAACCTTGGGAGTTTAATACAAGCCTGAAGTGGCAAATATTAATTTTTAAAATCCTTGTGGGCCCCCACTTCTGCACTCGGAGTGACAGAGTGGGGATTCAGCCTTGACCCCCTCCATGACAGCTTTCTTTTTGTGCAGTGAGATACTCATCCTCCTTAGAGGCACCTGCTGTCCTGTACCTCTCTGTGGGTTGGCTGCCATGGACATTAAATATTAAAGCAGTGTCTACTTCCCACACTCAAAGAACTAAATATATTGGGCATGGAGTGGTTCCTAGCCTGAGTAGCAAGATCTCTGAGATGCTGAGGAAGAGCACATATCACACACAAAGGGCCCAGTTTGCCTCTCAGGGTGATGCTAGCATAACCTATTGGTCAGTATGTGTTGTATGTTTCCTTCCCCCCCGCCCCCGCCAATGGGTCTCTTACAGCTCTCCACTCAAGTTGTATTAACTCATGCTTTCAGCTCTGGAGGTTCCTGCTTCCCCAGTGTCAGCCAAGATGGCGGCTGTCAGATAAAACGGCATGGCCCTCTGGGATTCAAATTGCTGTGGGCCTGGCCTTAGATGCTCAGGGCAAGCTTCCTCTGTCCAGAGGAAGTACATAACAAACCCACCGGCCAGTGTGTGTTGCATGTCCTTCTCTGTGCCCAATCCACAGAAGATGTGAGTCTATTATCGCTCTTGGCTTGAGTCTGGCTCTCAAGCTGTATGGACTCGTGCTGTCAGCTCTGAAGGTCCCTGATTCAATCCCCAGTGTCAGTCAAGATGGCAGCTGCAACACTATTGCCTCTTTAAATAATATGGACCAAATTCAAAGGTAGAAGAATATAGACTAAGTCAACAGGGAGTCTAAATTGGGGCCTAAAGGCTAATCCCTGTCCTCAGTGCTCCTATGCAACTCATTTCAACAGAGTTGGCAGAATTTAGCACAGTCAAGTTGGTGCACCGCACCCCAGACTTAGTTACAATCACAGCCACTTACCATCACTGACATGACCACTTCCCTGAAGGATCATGTCTGAATATGGCCTGTGAGTGTAGAGGATTCTAAACAGAGGTTAACTCATATGTCAAGGGGCCAGCAATGAGCAGTGTGCAAAGAAAAGCAAGGAGACTCTAAGACTGTATAATGAAAGTAGGCTCTCCCCCCGAGTCGCAATCCGCCTTTGCTAAATACACCTTCTTCAGGTTCCTCAGCATGCACGTTACACCAAGTGAGATTCTCTTTTATACATCAGTGTGAGTGGGGCTAAGATAGTCTGGGTCTAATGGAGTGTAAAAAAAAAATCTAATTTCTACCACCTTATATATCACCTCTGAATTCGTCCCTGTAGATTTTGAGACACCAAGTTCCAAAAGGAAGTGTTATTTCAGTTACAGCTGAAACTCCCCTAATGAAACTGGGCTGCATTTCCCCCTGCAGTCAGTGCTCCTAGCTGGCCAAATAAGAAACGCTCATTAAAATGACAAGCTAAGCCTGGAGACTAGTGATCATCCAGAATGGATAGGAATCAAAGCTAGGATTGTTTTTTATTCTTTGCATCAGATAAATTTGCCCCATGCTAAATAATTCTAAGCCAAATGTTTTCTCCAGGTCTGGGCTCATTACCTTGTCTCTTTGCCTTTTTTTTTTTTTTTTTTTTTTAAACAAGGTTTTATTTTTCATGATACCAAAGCAATAAGGAAGGAACTTGTAGAGACCTGCTCACACTGTGAACCCTGAGAGCAGAAAGGAAAACCCAAACCAGTATTGCCGCATCATTAGTGAAAAATCCAACAGATGCAGATAACAATTACAGCAAGGCTGATTATTTAAGCCCTGCATGTAACTCACTTTTCCTGGCTCTCTCAACAGCTCACATTCAAACAACACTTTATCTTTCCCAGGGTTTTTCTTAATTGGATTTTTGGTTTTCTCATATGTGGCGTAAGAAAATTCAGGAAAATAGCATGAAGGAAGAAAAAGCACTCAAGAGAACTACAGGCTGGAATTAAGCATCTTTTTAGAGCACAGTTTGTCTTTTTAATAATGACAGTGAGAGAGAGGAAAAAAGTGGTGATTTTATTTTGCATCAGTTGGTTATAAAACATTGTTAATTGCAAAACTGAACTTAAGTTTAAAGGAGGAGTTGGGACTACTGCCTCCACAGTTAAAGCCTGAAAACTAGAGCTGTGTGTATAGCCAATTTTTCAGCTAGGTTGCTAAACCAAATTTAAAAAAAAAAAAAAAGTGGTTTAGGTTAACCCAAAATAAAAAACTTTCAGTTTTTTCTTCAAAATGAAAATGTTAAAAAAAAATCATTTTCAGCTGAACAAAACATTTTATTTGATCCAATATTAAACATTTAGTTTTTAAAGGTTTTAAACTTTTTGATGAATTTTTAAATAAAATTGACTCCAATTCTGAAACAAAACATCTTTCCAAAATGAAACGTTGAAATGTTTCATTTTGGAAATGCCTAAATGAATCATTTGGACATTTAAAAAAATTTATTATTCAACTGAAATAAGTTGCCAAAATAGACCCATATTCGCTAATTGTTTTGGTCAACCCAAACTTGTATTTTTTCAGCAAATTATTTTTATATATATATATATATATATATATATATATATATATATATATATATATATATATAGGAAAATTTTGCAAAGCTTTACTAACAACACCACTGAGACATATGTTACGATTATTGTAGATTTTACAGCTGGGAAAGCTGAGACATCCATAGGATAAGGAAAAGGTCTTTGGGGCAAAGACTGTCCATTTATTCTATTCAGGACTGAACCTTTGTTTAGGTGTCTGAATATGTACAGAGAAGCCTAACAGGCATCATATTTGAAAATAATGGCCTGCTAATTTACGCTCTTCACAGATAAACTCTGCACTGCCAGAGACCTCAAAGTGCATTACAGAAACAAGTCAGGATTTTTACACCCATTCTAGAGCTGGACAAACTGAAATACCAAGGTGTATATGGCTTCTGTACTATAGCTCCTTCAGTAAATAAGTGATTTTTTAAAAAAATACAACAGTAAGAAACTGAATGGTGGAAATTGCAAAATAGGCTGGTATTTCACATCACAGTATTCCAAGAATTTCTTAGCATTTCTGCAAGGGTAAATGCAGCAGTCTCTGCAATCACAAATCCTTGTGCAGCTTGTATCTGCAGGAGATTGTTGGGTGCTGAGGTGTGTCTCAGTGCTAACAAGAGCTGAACCTCTTTTAATATAACTACCGGTAACTGCTGTCAAATACAATAGATGACCTAGCATCTTTGTCCTAACCCATAATGCCATTTTCTGTCTGTAGTACAAATGTCTCTAAGTAAGGAAGAGTTGGCAAGAGTCAATGGGTCTACATTGATTTTTTTAAACTCTTTTTCTAAAGGCACTGGATAGAGATTAAGCTTTGTTCAAGATTTATTCAGTCACTCTCTTTAAAATGGGAAGTTCTGCAGACATTTTGATAAATAGATTGAAAGATTTTCTGATTTCATTCTAGCTTCTGTAATGACATCTGGATCGAGTCCTGAAATTCTGTTTTGTAACTTACAGCAGAACTCCTCTGTACAGATTACAACAGCTACCCTGCAGGCTTCCTATACACTAGAACAATATGCTAAAGGCTTTTTCCGCTCTTTCTCTCCAGAAAAAGCACTCTCATGTTACAGCAGGGCACCAGCCCATTGATATTAGTGATAGGCAAGCATCCAGAAGTCTGGGGATTTGTTTGATTTCAATCTGCTTTTCTGAATTTTGTTGGCCTATAAAGAAGGCTGCCAGCTTCTCAGAACCAGCTTTCATGCAAGATAATACTGCTTAATACTGTTACAGCATTGTCATTTTCAAATTGCTTCACAAACAAACTAATTCATGCTTACAGTGTCCCTCGGAGGTTTCTATGTCAGTGTTATCATAATTTTACAGATGTGGTGAATCAGGTAAGCAGGAAACTACCCTTCCCGCCAACCCCCTCCCCACTGACCTATGACCCTCCAGGATGGACACATAGGCACATCCCCAACCCTGTACAGTGTGGGGAAGAGGCAGGACTGTATGGAAAGACCCTGACCCAGGAAGAGACCTCACACTTGAGAAGCGGTGGTGGCTTCATGGCTAGCCAGGAGTAGCAGGGAAGCTGAATACAGGGGAGACTGCTGGGGAAACTGTGTGCAGAGCTCACACCCCTGTGTGAACAGACTGTCATGGATACATCAGGAGTGGGTCAGATCCTGTGTAGAACCTGTGGGGATTGGGCTGAGAGACAGTGCAGTGGGGCCCCAATGAGACACATCACTAACAGAAGCTGGCCTGGAAACATACAAACTCCTGTTTGTCTCTAGCAGAGATTGGGCTGGAGAGACACCCCAGGCACTAGTCCTGAGGTGCCCTAATCCTCTAGTGGACTGCCCTCACCAGATAGGAACAGTTATTGTTTTACCTGCAACTGAAACTGTTTAAACCACTGTACCTAGGATATTTGCATCCTTCCCCTTTCAGTCAGCCCGAGCGATCACCAACAAAGTCTATTCTCTCTGACTGAATTGTTTATTCTGAGGTAGAGCTGCTGCCTACAAGTTATACCTATGCAAGCAAACAAAATATGACATGGCACTAAAACATTATGGTGTTAACACCTTCCAAATATGTCCCATTAGTTGTCAATTTATCAAGCTAAATGCATTTAGCTCTTTTAATCTCTCCTCATAAATCAGAGCAATCTTACTTCTGTTCAGAGGTATCCAAACACCTATTTTTACTTGAAAGTATTTTGTTATGTCTGTTGCACATGTGGGTCTAGTGTTTTTCACAGTGGTTAAAAAACAAATGAACCACAAAGGTTGTATCCCTGCCTGTATCCAGTACAAAGCTCATAATACCCTTGGCCAAGCAGCAGTCTAGAGAAATATGCTGTGTTCATTTTCATATTGCATTTCCTGAGCCTCTATGTAAATAAATGGACTGAGAGAACCCACTGACTGCTACGAATGCTTTCATGAGCTCACAAAACAGGAAACTGGGCTGCTTGTTGTTCATGACTTGCATGCTGATAGCCTTTTAATATGAGATAAAAAAAAAAAAAAAGACCAGCTATCCACTTCAAAGGAAAATTCCACCATGGATGATCGTTTCTGGTTGTCTGAGACTCTTTAATCCGACAAACATCATGCTCAAGATAAAAGGTCAGAGCTCAAGAATACTGTGAAGTCTTCCATTTAACATTCAAAGCCCAAATATCGCATTTGAAATCATTACACTGCCATTGTCTTTGTTCATGTACAGGCCTAAATCATTAACAAATACATAGTTAGCAAACAAAAGCCTGCTTTCTCTGCAAGCTACTGAGCCAAATGCAGCCATGGTGGGGCCAATAAAGCTGCACTGACATTCACTGAAGATTAATTTGGTCTCTTGTTTTAAAGATCAGTCGCATGCCTGGATTTTCTACCACTGTACGAATCAATCTTGTAATTCTGCATGATTTGTTCCTTAATGTTTTAACTGTGATTAACCACCAGCCAGGCAAGATAGTGCAGGTAGCATGAACTAAGATATTCTGTGATCTCACTCCATTACACAATAGTTTTAACAGCTCCAGTAGTGCAACTTTATACAGAACAAACTCCAAGGAGCTTAAAGGCTATAAAGAGCCACATGGAATTGTTTTATTTCATGAGGGGAGAATTCAAAATAAAATCTCAGTTCAAAGTCCTTCTAACAGTACAGGCAGCAATATACATTTTTATAACTTGGAACTGTATGAAGATGTCATACTTGGCTCACAGACTTCTCAGATGCCTCGAGAAGCCCACATTTTCAGTTACTTTTTATTTGTGCTATGTACATGTTTCAATAAAACATGACCATTGGGCCTGATCCTAAATTGGTGTAAACTGATGTCACTCTGTTGCCTTCACTGGATTTACACCAGCTGAGGATCTGGCCCAGGTTTTCCATCATGAAGGACCTATAAGCATTTCCATTAAAACCGCTCCATCCCTCACTTTTTTACTCCCAAGTATTTATATTTCCACCATAAAAATCTTCTGAGGCTCATACTGGTCCTATATTGTGTGTCCTCTTAGACATACGTATTTTAAGTTTTATTCAAATTGGCCATTATATCTGCGTACATGTTCTAGGTAAAAAGAGTGTAAAATGGGGCTGATGTGCAGAGATAGGGCCTTGGAAAAAGAGGGTCAGATTTAACTTGTCAAACGGAGGTACACCGGGGATGAGCATGGGGTGAGAATGAGAGGTAAGTCGAAGGAAGGCAATTACTAACTAATGTAGCTAAACTAACCAATGAATGACTGGACCAGGGAATTGGGGTTGTGGAAGCAGTGGGAGTAGATGCTAAAAAGAGCAAGAGAGAAAGATGGGGGGACCCATACTGGCAGCAGACAGAGAGAGAGGACCTTAAAGCAGTGTTTCTCAAACTGGGGTCGCCGCTTGTGTAGGGAAAGCCCCTAGCAGGCCGGGCCAGTTTGTTTACCTGCCCTGTCCACAGGTCCGGCCGATCACGGCTCCCACTGGCTGCAGTTTGCTGCTCCGGGCCAATGGGAGATGCTGGAAGCGGCGGCCAGTATGTCCCTCGGCCCGCGCCGCTTCCAGCAGCTCCACTACTGGAGCAGCGAACTGCAGCCAGTGGGAGCCGTGATCGGCCGGACCTGTGGACAGGGCAGGTAAATAAACTGGCCAAGCCTGCCAGGGGCTTTCCCTACACAAGCGGCGACCCCAGTTTGAGAAACACTGCCTTAAAGAGAGAAACAGACTCATTAAAGGCTCAATCCAAAACCACCAAAGACTTCAATGGGCAATGGGATCTTTCCCTAATCAACAGTGGGTCAGTCTAACCTAGTATTGTTAACTCCAGTTGTTCAAAAATCAAGAGTCAGGACCTGTAAAATCATGAGATTGGCTTAAAAGTCATGAGAATTTAAAAAATAATAAATGTAGGGTTTGGCCTCAGAGTTTTGAGCCCCTAGGATTCATTCTGTTCATGTTTTCAGGCTTTTCTCTACAACCATGAAGCCAAGATGTTTTTTTTTTAAATGAAACCCGAGATTCTCGTGAAATCATTTGACTCTAGGAGCTGGGGCTTTAAGAAAAACACCACATTTTGTGAGACTCACAATAAAATCATGCGAGTCTGCAGCATGGTTAACCAATCAAACAGGCTGGATATTCAATCTAACCAATCATTCTGGCTGGCAATATGCATATTTTTAGTATGCACAAATAAAAATTTTAAAAAAATCTCTCACTGCATTCTAAGCAATTCCCAGTTTGTAAACAAATATACCATCCCAACGATTACTAACATGTTTTGCACAACGTCTGCATTTTTAGAAAGTAGTCCAGCAGGGGTTTTGATTATGTCCCAAGTGCTTGCCATCCCTCAGTGAGAGAGGACAGTCATTTATCAAAACTCTGTGTTTTAGCCTTACACGGATCTCTCATGTTTACAGAAACATGTTGTAATATCCCCTTTGTGCCTCCCTCTGGAGCCAGATCACAGTATCCTTCTGGGATTGTTTTGGTTATCTAGTATACTTTACTTCTTAACTCAGCTGGTTTCTACCTTCTGAGACAGATTGCACAAACAGTTCTTTACCCAGACATCATGATGTCTTTCCACCCCCAAGAATTGCCACATATCCTCCTCCTTTCCCATAAACAATATGTATCCACTCTCTTAAATTCCTGGTTAGTTTCCTGATTTAGCCACATCTCAATTACCTCAGTTCCTAGACTGATGTTGTCATGTAAAACATACAAGCAAGTGCATCTGGAAGCTTGTTTAGTATTCTCTTGGTCTTTACATAAATAAATGGCATGCGTGAGAGTTTTGTCTAGTGGTTCAAGCAGTGGCTTTGCTTTAAGGACTCTTGAGTTTAATTTCCAGCACTGCCACTGACTCACTGTGGCCCAGTCATGCAAATCCTTACTTATGTATACCTATGATTATTCAGGACTGTGAGGACTACCCATATAAACAAGAGGTTGCAGGATCATGCAGTGTGTATAAGATTAGGTGTCTATGGAAAAGTTCTATCAGATTTAGGATTAAACAAAACAGGTTTTATAGAAATTAACTAGGTGTTCTGTAGAAATTACTCTCAAACCCTATAGAATTTAATAGAGGGCGAGATCTCTCCTAAAGAATTCTACAGCTCTAGATAGCTTAGCATTCTTTGTTAAATTCCATAGGACTTTTCATATGGGTTGGGTAGGTTACATAGGGTCTGATTTTGTCATGTTTCTTGGAGCAGTAAAATACTATTCAGTGTGAGTAAGGCTAGCAGAATAGGCTCTAAGGCCTGGTCTACACTATGACTTTAATTCGGATTTAGCAGCGTTAAATCGAATTAACCCTGCACCTGTCCACACAACGAAGCCATTTATTTTGAAATAAAGGGCTCTTAAAATTGATTTCTGTACTCCACCCCGACGAGCAGAGTAGCGCCAAAATCGATATTGTCATTTCGAATTAGGATTAGTGTGGCCGCAATTCGATGGTATTGGCCTCCGGGAGCTATCCTACAGTGCACCATTGTGACCGCTCTGGACAGCAATCTGAACTCGGAGGCACTGAAATGTTGTCAAACTCCTTGAGTTACTTGGATAATGTGAAAGGTGCTACATAAAAATGATTGTTACATCATTTTCCAGTCACTGTGGTGTCTTTATCAGATACAATGCCTATTTTGTATAACGCTCATTTGTAGCTTTATACTTTTTGTTTTGGGTGAGTATCTCTGAGAGCCTTTAAGGAAAGTACTATATATTTTAAGAAACCAATACATTTTTATAGCAATTTTTAAAAAAAATCTGTAGAGCCTATCCTTTCTATAGGGTTTTTTTAACCATTGTATAATGTAAGCGAATTCTAAATAGTGGTTCTAATCTCCTCAAGAAAGATGAGCATTTCCTATTGCATTCTATAGGACTTTAGTTATAACAGGGGCACAACTTCAAACTTAAGTTTGCTAGATCTTTGACAGCTTTTTGTTTAACATAATTCCCTCCCCTCCATCAGATGAATATGATTGTTAGCCCTGTGTTACTACCCGTAACTCTGATTCGTTAATGACTCCAGTGTCAATGTGGTGACCTTGAAAATGTTATAGCTCACAGAGCGTAATAAAAATTCTAATAATAAACTTACTGGTATATCTTTCCAGTGTAACCCCTATGGCATGATCCACTGCTCATTGAAATCAAGGGGATTTTTCCAATCACTTCAGTGGGTGTCAGATCAGGTCTTATGACGATTAAGCACTTCTTATGCATGTGAATTCCAAGATCAGAAGTAGGTACAGATTAAATCGATCTGATTATAAAATCCTGGAGACACTAGGTTAATAATTTCTTAAAGCAAATTTGTTTAGCTTGTTTAGATTTTCCTATAAACACAAGACTCCTTACACTTTGAGACTCTCTCCCTACAGAAAGAGCCATGTCTCATTCTGCTTTATGCAGGCAATAAAGCAGGATTATTAACAAAGAGAATTTGCTTTATATAACTTCTGGATGCCCCTCCCCCCTGAAGCTCAGGATCTGACATCTCTACCCATGCTATATATCCTATGGCTCCTATGCTGCACTCCCATGTTTATAACCAAGGGGTCTGTATATTCCCATGTTTATATCCTATGACATCTCTCGTTCTGCTGCACTCTCATGTTCATTGCCTCTTATTCTGTTGCATTCCTATATTTGTACAGTATCTTCCTCCTTAGCTGCACTCCCATGTTAATAGCCAGTGACCCTGCCACACTCCCCTGTTTATATCTTGTAACTTCTGTAGCGCAGCTGAATTCCCAGATAGCTTCTTATTCTGCTGTATTCATCATGTTTATACAGTATCTTCTTTCTTAGCCTATGTTTACTGCTTGTGACCCTGCTACACTCCCATGTTTATATTCCATAACCTTCCTGTACTCCCATATTTATACCCTGTGGCGTCTAAAGCCCTGCTGCGCCCTCATGTTTATATCCACTCTGACATCTCTAGCCTGCTGCAACTTCAGTCCATGTTCAGAGCATAAACTGAAATGCGGTCAGAAGGGAAAGAAACAAATACAAGTGAAATGAGACACCCATATCTTCACTTTCTGTTTTCTGAGCTCCAGTTGATATCCTTGATGTGAATTGATCTTTCTACCCCTCTGATAGACTGTATACTGAGCATTTGCTCTATGCCGGATTCAGAATCAAAACAAGAACATTTAAGAGAGCTGTTTCAGTTCTAATGATTTTAAAGTAGCTCCTTTCAGTTAGGTCTGTGGAATTCGCTATTGATAAGTATTTCCATTTTTACCCTTATAAAA
Organism: Emys orbicularis; assembly: GCF_028017835.1. Classification (NCBI taxonomy): domain Eukaryota; kingdom Metazoa; phylum Chordata; order Testudines; family Emydidae; genus Emys; species Emys orbicularis. Next base: position 24,383,254 of record NC_088685.1, on the reverse strand, counting down.
AACTATCGCAGCATCCTGCAGATCCACTGCACCTTACAGTAGGGTTACTGGCATGACCTGGGTGGTTGCTGTCCCATATTGTGGTTACACACAACAAACTAGATTAAAAGAAAATGAAGGTTGAAAAGTCAAGCACTCAAAAGTTAGGAAATGCCAGAATCTGAGGTTACTAGAAGCTTGCACCTATAATAAGAATAGCAGCATCTACTTCACAGTGGCTGACTTCATCTGTTTGGAAAGAGCTTTGAGATCCTCAAATGAAAAAGGCATAGGTACTGCCGAATTAAATTACTACCATCACGTGCTCTGCAACTATTGTCATTCACTTTCAAAAAAAGATGTTTTGGTTCATCATTCACAACTGTGCATTAGGGCTATAGCCTGATTTCTTAGGTTCATAGAGTTTAAGCCCAGAAGGCTCCATTAGATCATCTAATCTGACTTTAAATTCCATTAAATTGCACCCAGTTATCCCTGTATTGCACCTACTAAATTGTGTTTGACTAAAAAGTCACTTGTCTTTCGGCTAAAGCCTGTCTTCCAGAAATCAGCCAGTCTTAATTTTAAGGCATCAAGAGACAGACCACTTCCCTTGGTAGTTTGTTCCAATTCTGTTAATAATGTCTGCAATATTTCTCATTGGAATTTGTCTGGCTTCAGCTTTCCATCATTGGTTCTTGTTATGCCTTTTTCCTCTAGATTAAAGAGCTCATTAGGACTCACTATTTTCTCCTTGTGAAGGTACTTATACACTGCAATCAAGACACCTCTGTCTTCTTTTTGATAAACTAAAGATGCAGATAGGTGCCTAATGGGATTTTCAAAAGCTCGTAGGCACCTAACTCCCACTGATTTCAAATCCCCCTAGGCACCTATCTGCATCTTTAGGCACCTAAATACCTTTAAAAATCTGGCCCTGAGTGCCCAAGTCACCTTTGAAAATGGGACTTAGGTTCATGACTCGCTTGGATCCTTTTGAAAATATTATCCTAAAGGTAGGTCATGTAGCTGACACGATGTGCAGCATTAACCCAGGGAGTTGTTACAGGGTGGTGTTAGTGACTAATCATGATTGTGCACTAAGGCCTGGTCTACAGTGGGAGGGGGTGGGAATTGATCTAAGTTACGCAACTTCAGCTACATGAATAACGTAGCTGAAGTCGACGTACTTAGATCTACTCACTACGGTGTCTTCACTGTGGTCAGTTGATGGCTGACGCTCCCCCATCGACTCCGCCTACACTCAGGGCCGGCTCTAGGCAGCAGCAAAGCAAGCAGGTGCTTGGGGCGGCAAATTTGCAGAGGCGCAAGAATCCAGCATGAGAGCTGAGAACCAACAGGGAGCCCTGGGAGCTGTAGTTCCTTGGTTAGCTCCCTGCCTATAGAGCCAGCCCTGGAGCAGGGAAAGAACTACATTTCCCAGCATTCCCTCGGACGCAATTAAGAGGAAAGAGAGGGGGAAGGAGTGTAGAACTGAAACCTCATGCTGCAGCTTGCTGTAAATGGTAGGGACAGAGCCAGCTCTAGGTTTTTTGCCGCCCCCCACCTCAGCCCTGGGCTCCCCCCGCACCCCTATGTTGCCCCAGCTCTGGACTCTCCCCCGCCCACACCCCCTGCTGCCCCAGCTCTGGCCCCCACCTGCACCCCCCTGCTGCTCCAGCCCTGGGCTGTCCCCCCACCCGCATCTCCTGCCACCCCAGCCCTGGCCCCCACCCGCACCCCCTACCGCCCCAGCCCTGGGCTCTCCCCCCACCCGCACCCCCTGCCGCCCCAGCCCTGGGCTCTCCCCTCACCCGCACCTCCTGCCGCCCCAGCCCTGGGCTCTCCCTCCACCCGCATCTCCCGCCACCCCAGCCCTGGGCTCTTCCCCCCCCCACCCGCACCTCCTGCCACCCCAGCCCTGGGCTCTTCCCCCCACCCCCCACCCGCATCTCCTGCCACCCCAGCCCTGGGCTCTTCTCCCCCCTGCACCCGCACCCCCTGCCGCCCCAGCTCTGGCCCCCACCCACACCTCCTGCCGCCCCAGCCCTGGGCTCTCCCCCCACCCGAGCCCTGGGCTCTTCTCCGCCCCCCCTGCACCCGCACTCCCTGCTGCCCCAGCTCTGGCCCCCACCTGCACCTCCTGCCGCCCCAGCCTGGGCTCTTCTCCCCCCCGCACCCGCACCTCCTGCCGCCCCAGCCCTGGGCTCTCCCCCAAAGAAAGAATTGGGTGGACTAAATGGACATTGCACCTCTCTATCTGAAGCCTAGCAAGGCAGGTACGTGGATCCCACTAGAATTTAAAATGAAAAGTAAGGGAGGGGAGGCTCTACTAGACTGGGCAGCTTTAGATACAGCCAGGCACGTAGGAGGATTTACACTTCTGAGCCATTGAAGCAGAAATTGACTTTTCTTTTCCAGATTTAGCTAATATTCAGAAAGGGAATCCAGCACCTGCCTTCCAGATTTGAACACCCTCAAAATTCAGGAGTGCTCAAGCTCAATTTGGGCAGCTGTTACTTCATTTCTCCCAAATCAAATATACTGATCCACTGTAACTTGCTGTAGGAAAAAGTAGAATAAATTGAGCAAGAAATGCTTCCCAGTGGTTATTAGGACTGGAATTGCTATTTTCAACAGCCATTGCTTTTTTTTTTTATTATTATTATTATTATTATTAAGTTTTAGTTTTATTTGTTTAAAAGGAAGACAGTGATATTGCATTGGCAAATTCCCCATAGAAACAAAGAATGGAACAAAAGAATAATAAAGGCACCTCAACTTTTCCTCATTTATGTAGGACAGTCTTATAATATGCATCCAGATAGCCTTCAATCACACAAGCTGAAAATTGTTCCACTTTACTGCAGTTCTGTAACCATATGGGAACCAATCCTGTCTGTGTTCTGTGCACATCCAAAATTCCTGCTGAATGACCCGCCCTGGGAGCGAGTTACCAGTGACCCAGGGCTGGGGCGGCAGAAGGGTGCAGTGAGGGGGGGGGGGGGGGCAGCCAAAATTTGTTTTGCTTGGGGCAGCAAAAAACCTAGAGCCGGCCCTGCCTACACTTCTTGCGCCGGTGGAGTACAGGAGTCGATGGGAGAGTGCTCGGCAGTCGATTTATCGCGTCTAGACACGATAAATCGACCCCCGCTGAATGGATTGCTGCCCGTCGATCCAGCGCGTAATGTAGACATGCCCTAAGTCTAAAAACTACTTGCCTACTTAAAAGAGGCAAAGGGCTGTTCTCATTGTCGGTGGGGCGGGCTGTTCCTGGTCCTGTCCTGGGTGGGGAGGTAGGAGGTGGAGATGCACAGAGCTGGTTGCACGGAGGACTGGTAATGCTAAAATGAGCCCCTGGCAGCCCGGCCTGGCAGGGAGCTGTGGTGAGGGGGGCAGGACAGGGGAGGGGAGTCTGTGCCACTGCCACCGCCTCTGGGGCAGTCCATGCACTTCTGTTTGCTTTGGGCTGCAATGGCAACTCTCTCCTGGGGACCCTGGGGTGGGGGGCAGAGTTGATGTGGGATAGAAAAAGGCACGCCACGCCTCCTGTTAATGGTCATGAAAGAATTAAAGAGCAATTTAGTTACCTTGTGGCTACATTTTCTAGCACAAGAAATAAGCAATCAAAACTTAGCAACTGTTGCATCAAAATATTGATGTTAAAACTGCTGTTTAAATGGGGTTAGACAGTAGTGTAGTCGAGGGGAAGCATGGGGAAACAGAGCTTTCCCACTTCTCATTTGGGAAATATGGAGGTTAGGTTAGTTTACCCATTTTCTGCCACTGGGGTTAGCTATCAAATCTAATTGCAATTTTAGGCATTTCATTAGATTAGTTCTTCAGGTTTGTATTGCAGTTTGCATTTGTCTAGTGCAGCGGCTCTCAGACTTTTTTACTGGTGACCCCTTTCACATAGCAAGTCTCTGAGTGCGACCCCCCCTTATAAATTAAAAACACTTTTTTATATATTTAACACCATTATAAATGCTGGAGGCAAAGCGGGGTTTGGGGTGGAGGTTGACAGCTCGTGACCCCCCCCCATGTAATAACCTCCTGACCCCCTGAGGGGTCCCGACTCCCAGTTTGAGAACCCCTGATCTAGTGCCTTCGATCAAAGTGTCTTTAGTTTACAAACATTAATTAATCAATCTCATTGCCACTCATGAGAGGTAGGTCAATATTATTATACCTGTTTTACACAGAGCATACTGAGTCCCTGAGAGGTTTGACTGACTTGCCCAAAGGTCAGTCACAGATCTAAGAACAGAAATCAGCAGGCTGATGCCTAGAACCTGTTCTAGGGCTCAATGCTGCAAGGTTCTGAGAGCTTTTCACTCCCGCAAAGCTGTTTTTCTAGATTCGGGCCAAAGTGCTAATCACTGGACTATGCTACAAAGTCCTAGAGCTAAATCTAAAGAAGAATAGAAGTCAAGATTTTCAAAAGTGATTCGTGATTTGGGGTCCCTCAATTTCTGGATGCTCAACACTTAAAAGGGACCTGTTTTTCAGAAAACAGTGCTGGGCACTCAGCCTCATAATATCAAGTCTCTTTTAAGATGTCTCAAGCTAGGCCTCCAAAATCACTAACCACTTTTGAAAAATCTTGACCATCGTTTTCTAGGCCTTTGCAAATTGTTCAATGTTCTCCATGGGCTGGTCTACACTGGGGGTGGGGGATCAATCTAAGATACGCAACTTCAGCTACGCGAATAGCGTAGCTGAAGTCGAAGTATCTTAGATCGAATTACCTGGGGTCCACACGGCGCGGGATCGACGGCCGCGGCTACCCCGTCGACTGCGCTACCGCCGCTCGCTCTGGTGGAGTTCCGGAGTCGATGGTGAGCGCATTCGGGGATCGATATATCGCGTCTTAACGAGACGCGATATATCGATCCCAGATAAATTGATTGCTACCCGCCGATACGGCGGGTAGTGAAGACGTACCCCATGTATTCCTGTTCACTTATGAATGCTGGGTCTGATTCTCCAGTGCCTCGTGTAGTCAGTTACACCGGGAGTAATGTAAAACACTACCATTGTCACTTAGTAATGACTTGCACTCACTATGCACTGACGGAAATGATGATATATGAGGTGCAAAGCAATGGAAGATCAGACCTTTATAAAAAAGGCATGAACATTTTCCTAAAGGAGGGTAACATTCTCCTAGAAATAACAGGCCAGATTCTGCTCTCATTTGCACCGGAGTAAATCAAGAATTACTCCTCTGACTTCTCTTCTCTTCTATTCAGGTTCTTATACTAATGCCCATCACTTTACTATCTGAATAGCTTCAATCAAATGACTCTGGATTTACACTGAGGTAACTGATATCAGAAAATGGCCTAATAAAATTAATTTGCCACAGAGTGAGGTGAAGAAGCCAGCATACTGCAATCTGGGGAGTAAAGAATTTCTGGGTTAACAAATTCCCACTACTATGGGATAGTCTAATTTAAAAGCAGGAAATTCCTCAGAGCAACCAGTTCCCAGTCCCAGCTGAGAGCTGACTCATAAAAGCACTGTGAAATATTTATTGGGTATAGTTGCAGAAGATTAAGAACAGACATGGCTTAGAAAAATCAGTCAAACCCACACTGAAAATAAACCTCTGTCATCAGATTTGATAGCATCTGGCCATGGCTATGTCTGACTGAATTAGAATAGCTGTGTCTATCAGAAGTTTGACCTTGAACTCATCAGACATCTGACATGCGCCAGCTGTAAGTTTCATTCTACCAGGAAGTTCTTAATCACTAGTAACGTTCTCCTACTGCATGCACACTTTGGTAATTAATGCTATCCCACTTCTCTTCTTTGGAGCAGGTGCAGCTGCAGTGTCCCAGGCAATCTGTAAAATAAAAGCAATCCCTGGCTGACTTCAGTGTCCTCACAATCAGCCCAGAACACTTGAAAAGTGCTTAATAACTGATAATAAGAGGGAAAGTATTTATAAGCCAATAATACTGGGGCAGCTGAGCTCAGCTGAGAACTATAGGGAGGAATTTGCAAAAGCATTCAGTGTTGCCCTAACTATGCTCCCATTGAAGTCAGTGGGAATTTTACCAATGGGAGAAGGGTGAGGCTGGGTGCTTTTGACAATTCCATCCACAGGATTTAATACAACCCAGCTGTGAACGTTGGGTCCCGATAGGAATATGAAGTTTCCCAAAGTTGGAGACTATTTGGATTTGAGATTCCAGTTGTGGATCATTATAGAGATAATGGCCAGAATTTTCACACCTGGGTGCCTGAAAGTTGGCTCCTAAACCCATATTTAGCCCTGGTCTACACTACAAGTTTAGGTCGAATTTAGCAGCGTTAGATCAATTTAACCCTGCACCCGTCCACACGACGAAGCCATTTTTGTCGACTTAAAGGGCTCTTAAAATCGATTTCTGTACTCCTCCCCGACGAGGGGATTAGCGCTGAAATCGACATCACCGGGTTGAATTTGGGGTAGTGTGGACGCAATTTGACGGTATTGGCCTCCGGGAGCTATCCCAGGGTGCTCCATTGTGACCGCTCTGGACAGCACTTTCCACTCAGATGCACTAGCCAGGTACACAGCAAAAGCCCCGGGAACTTTTGAATTTCATTTCCTGTTTGGCCAGCGTGGTGAGCTGATCAGCAGAGGTGACCATGCAGAGCTCATCAGCACAGGTGACCATGCAGTCCCAGAATCGCAAAAGAGCTCCAGCATGGACTGAACGGGAGGTACTGGATCTGATCGCTGTTTGGGGAGTTGGATCCATGCTATCAGAACTCCTTTCCAAAAGACGAAATGCCAAAATATTTGAAAAAATCTCCAAGGGCATGATGGACAGAGGCTACAACAGGGACACACAGCAGTGCCGTGTGAAAATTAAGGAGCTCTGGCAAGCCTACCAAGAAACCAAAGAGGCAAACGGCCGCTCTGGGTCAGAGCCCCAGACATGCCGCTTCTATGAGGAGGTGCATGCAATACTAGGGGGGCCCCTACCACTACCCCACCCATGTCGGTGGACACCTGCAAGGGGGGAGTCTCATGCAACCGGGATGAGGAGTTTGGGGACGAGGAAGATGAGGAGGTGGAGGAGGAGGAGGATAGTGCACAGCAAGCAAGCGGAGAAACCATTCTCCCCAACAGCCAGGAACTGTTTATCACCCTGGAGCCAATACCCTCCCAAGCCTCCCAAGGCGGGCTCACGGATCATGAAGCCGGAGAAGGCACCTCTGGTGAGTGTATCTTTGTAAATATAATACATGGTTTAAAAGCAAGCATGTTTAATGATTAATTTGCCCTGAAGACTTGGGATGCATTCGCGGCCAGTACAGCCCCTCCTTTTAAATGGCCAACCCAACGGGTGCTTGGTATGGGAAAGGAGGGCGCTGCTGTTTGAAACCATTCCCACATGTTATGAAGGTTGAAGAAGCTGAAAGACTGTGGCTTACCATGGCTGCCTGCAAGCTGAATTCTGTTGCCCGGCCCTGCTTGTGTGATCTCTCACACCAAACGGGCAGGTCCTAAATATAAGAGGCAAAATGCGACCTTGTACTGAAAGCACATGTGCTATGTAATGTTAATGGCTTGGTTCACTGTGAAAGAGTCTACCCATTGTTCTCTAAAATGTGTCTTTTTAAATACTACTCTCCCTTTTTTCCCTCCCGCAGCTGCAAATGTTTCAACGCTACCCCTACCATCTCCGTCCCAGAGGCTAGCGCAGATAAGAAGGCGAAAAAAACGCACTCACGGTGAAATGTTCTCTGAGCTCATGCAGTCCTCCTGCACTGAAAGAGCTCAGCAGAATGCATGGAGGCAAACAATGTCAGAATCCAGGAAAGCAGAAAATGAACACGAGGACAGGAGGGATGAATGAGATGAGAGGTGGCGGGAGCAAGAAGAGAAGTGGCAGCAGCAAGATGAGAGATGGCGGCAGCGCAATGAGCGGAGGCAGGATGCAATGCTGAGGCTACTGGGGGATCAAACTGATATGCTCCGGCGTCTGGTGGAGCTGCAGGAAAGTCAGCAGGAGCACAGACCACCGCTGCTGCCCCTGTGTAACCGCCCGCCCAACTCCCCAAGTTCCATATCCTCCTCACCCAGACGCCCAAGAACGCGGGTGGGGGGGCTCTGGGCACCCAACCACTCCACCCCAGAGGACTGCCCAAGCAACAGAAGGCTGGCATTCAGTAAGTTTTGAAGTGCAGGGTGGCCTTGTCCTTCCCTCCTCCCCTCATCCACCACCCCACCCGGTGCTTCCCTCCTCCCCCACTCCTCCTGGGCTACCTTGGCCCTTATCCCCCTATTTGTGTGATGAATTAATAAAGAATGCATGATTTTGAAAAAAATAATGACTTTATTGCCTCTGCAAGTGGTGATCGAAGGGGGGAGGACGGTTGGCTTACAGTGAAGTAGAGTGAACCAAGGGGGTGGGTTTTCATCAAGGAGAAACAAACAGAACTGTCACACCGTAGCCTGGCCAGGCATGAAACTGGTTTTCAAAGCTTCTCTGATGTGCAGCGTGCCCTGCTGTGCTCTTCTAATTGCCCTGGTGTCTGGCTGCGCGTAATCAGCGGCCAGGCGATTTGCCTCAACCTCCCACCCCACCATAAACGTCTCCCCCTTACTCTCACAGATATTGTGGAGCACACAGCAAGCGGCAATAACAATTGGAATATTGGTTTTGCTGAGGTCTAACCGAGTCAGTAAACTGCGCCAGCGCGCTTTTAAATGTCCAAATGCACATTCCACCACCATTCTGCACTTGCTCAGCCTATAGTTGAACAGCTTCTTACTACTGTCCAGGCTGCCTGTGTACGGCTTCATGAACCATGGCATTAAGGGGTAGGCTAGGTCCCCAAGGATAACTATAGGCATTTCAACGTCCCCAATAGCTATTTTCTGGTCTGGGAAGTAAGTCCGTTCCTGCAGCTGTTCAAACAGACCAGAGTTCCTGAAGATGCAAGCGTCATGTACCTTTCCCGGCCATCCCACGTTAATGTCGGTGAAACGTCCCTTGTGATCCACCAGTGTTTGCAGCACCATTGAGAAGTACCCCTTGTGGTTTATGTACTGGCTGCCAAGGTGGTCCGGTCCCAAGATAGGGATATGCATTCCGTCTATCGCCCCACCACAGTTAGGGAATCCCATTGCAGCAAAGCCATCCACTATGACCTGCACATTTCCCGGAGTCACTACGCTTGATAGCAGCAGCTTAGTGATTGGGTTGGCTACTTGGATCACAGCAGCCCCCACAGTAGATTTACCCACTCCAAATTGATGCCCGACTGACCGGTAGCTGTCTGGCGTTGCAAGCTTCCACAGGGCTATCGCCACTCGCTTGTGAAGTGTCAGGGCAGCTCTCATCTTGGTATTTTTGCACTTCAGGGCAGGGGAAAGCAAATCACAAAGTTCAGTGAAAGTGCCCTTACTCATGAGAAAGTTTTGCAGCCACTGGGAATGATCCCAGACCTGCAACACTATGCGGTCCCACCAGTCTGTGCTTGTTTCCCGGGCCCAGAATCAGCATTCCATGGCATGAACCTGCCCCATTACCACTATGATGTCCAAATTGTCAGGGCCTGTGCTTTGAGAGAAGTCTGTGTCCATGTCCTCATCACTATCGTGATTGTGCTGTCCTCGCCTACTCGCCTACTTTTGCAGGTTCTGGTTCTGCACATACTGCAGGATAATGCGCGAGGTGTTTACAATGCTCACAACAGCAGTGGTGAGCTGAGTGGGCTCCATGCTTGCCGTGGTATAGTGTCTGCAGGAGAGCAGAGTTGCAGCGGAAGCAGTGGATGATGACGGATGCCACGAGAATAGATATTTATACCGAATGATGAGAGAACCTGTGAGGTGGATTCATGGCACCAGGAGAGCAGACTTGCAGTGGAGGACGACAGTCAGTACCGTGCACATTTCCTGAGGAAGAACACACGTTCCCAGGAGCCCATGACAGACAACATGGAGAAATTCGCTATCGAGACATGAGCAGGAGAGCACAGTTGCAGTGGAAGCAGTGGTTGGATGATGACGGTTAGCAGTCCTACTGCACCGTCTGCTGAAAGCAGTATGGCGCCTGCACGGAAAAAAGGTGCGAAACGATTGTCTGCCTTTGCTTTCATGGAGGGAGGGGCGACTGATGACATGTACCCAAAACCACCCACGACAATGTTTTTGCCCCATCAGGCATTGGGAGCTTAACCCAGAATTCCAATGGGCAGCGGAGACCAGGGCCGGCTCCAGCTTTTTTGCCACCCCAAGCGGCAAAAAAAATAAAATAAAAAAGTTAAAAAAAAAAAAAACATGATTGAGCTGCCGTCGAAGTGCCTCCGAACAGGAAGACAGGGAGTGAAGGACCCGCCGCTGAATTGCTGCCGAAGACTGAAGCGGGCCGATTGAGCTGCCGCCGAAGTGCCGCAGCCGCCGACCGGAACGTGCCGCCCCAACAACGGACAGACTGCCGCCCCTTTCTATTGGCCGCCCCAGGCACCTGCTTCCTTCGCTGGTGCCTGGAGCCGGCCCTGGCGGAGACTGCAGGAACTGTGGGATAGCTACCCACAGTGCAATGCTCCGAAAGTCGACGCTAGCCACTGTACTGTGGACGCACTCCGCCGACTTAATGCGCTTAGTGGGGACACACACAATCGACTGTATAAAATCGCTTCCTAAAAATCGACTTCTATAAATTCGACCTAATTTTGTAGTGTAGACATACGGCACCTAAGTAAAAGTGGTCTGATTTTCAAAGTAAATGAGAATTGCTTATTTGCAGCACTTTTGAAACAATCAGACCTCGTTTATTTAGGTGCCTAAATGTGGACTAAGGGCTTCAGTCTGGGCCCTGAGGTTTGCTTACTCCCAATCCAGTGCCCCATTCCCTGGACTCCACTGCCTCCTAAGCAGAGAGGGCCAGCTTCTGATCTCGCTTATATAGGTTTTACCTTGCAAAATGGGAATAATGCCTAGTTGTTCTGAGAATTCATTTATTAATGTCCGCAAAGTGCTTTCATGCTGCTGGAAAAAGGGGTAGGAAACATAATAAAGTGCCAACATACTGAAGTCATTTGGGATTTTAATTTCTTAGCAAAAGTTTACAGCGGCTCAGGGACTTCTCTCTCACTGTGGTGGAAACAGTTCCTTTGACCCACTGAATGGAAGTGAGACATTTTCAACCACTTTCCAGAGGTGACTGTCTGGGTATCAGTCATCGGTATCTTATCTACAGCTGCAGAAATGCAGTGAGTCACAAACCAAAGCAGAACAGCTGATAATGAGCAGTACCAGTGCAAAGAACTGCTGAGATCATTAGGCACCTTAGGCACAACTCCTGGTCAACCGCAAAAGGAGGAGGGGAATATGTTCTACACCCACTATTTCTCTCTCTCTCTTAAAAACAAAACTTTGGCATCCTGCTTTTTCTCTGTTTGTATTCCAGATAATGAGCCAGATCCTCAGCTGCTGTAAGTTGTCACAGATCTACTGATTGCTACATCAGTTTACACCAACTGAGAATTTGGCTCTTTGTGGCCCCAGTTATGTTAATGTAAAGCTTAAAAGATGCTATGGAATAGTAAAAAACCAAAACACTATAGATTTGGCACTTAGGGTGTGACTTTCAAAGGTGTGAAGGTGCCCTAAAGATGCAGATAGGTGCCTAGTGGGATTTTGAAAAACTTGGTGCCTATTTGCCTCTTTCTGTGCCTAAATACCTTGGGGTCAAATTCAGCCCTCACTTATATCTCAGAAGGTCAATAAATAAGTCAGCTGGAGAAATCAAAATGACACCATAGGGTGTCAGGGTGTAAATCAGCATACAGATGGGCCCTTATTGTCTTTTCTGTTCCCTTTTAATGATGGCATACTCAGTAAAATAAACAAATGCACAAACTACTAATTAAAAAATGTTCCATGGTCACCAGTCGCAGGAGTTTTAAGAACAGCCAGGGTGAGCTTGTACACTACTTGTCATCTTTTTATAAATGAAACTGCTTTTACCAAGACAGCAAATATACATTGTCAGTACACTAACAACAAGTCCTATTTCCATGCACAAAAGGTTTTAAAATTCGTGTTCCCATGATCAGTAACAATCCATCCCTCTCTCACACACACTTCAAAATATGTCTAGGTCCATTTACTCCTAAAAAAGCAGGCTGACTCTCCTAACATAATGCCTCACCTATTCTATGCCTCTGCTACTACTTTAGAGAATTAAAGAGGATTTATCTGTATCGTGAGCAGTTCTGGTCAGACACCTGGTGACATACAAATATAACATCATATTTAAAGTGTAATGTTCTCAAAAGGAAGTGACAAGTATTTACTCCAAATATTTGGACAGATAAGTACATTGAACTGGTGCTGTTTACACAGGACCTACTTTTCACAGCTGCTGGACACTCTCATTTCTCATTGACTGCTTAATTTTTAGGCTTCCCATTATGCAGTATCCAAATAACTTTGGTTCCCAATCATTTATGTAGACAAGACAGCTTGTTCTTTACATGTCACTGGCTGCTGCATTATGACTAGAGTGAACTATCCTCACTTCTTGAAGAACAAGAAGAAAAGAAAGGGATGAGTCAATGTTAGCATTTTTGAATGATCTCTGAGAAGTGCTAAGCTCTCTGTTACTATCCTGTGAGGAAGTCGTGAACAGCTCTGAATAAAGAATAAAAACTTACTTAAAATCCATCTTTCCAAGGACCTGGTATTGTAGGCCTTGTCTACACTGGCAAGTTTCTGCGCCGGAAAGCAGCTTTCTGCACTGTAACTCCCGAGGTGTACACACTGCAAAGCCACTTAGTGCGCAGAAACTGCACAGTTGCAGTGCTGTAAAAAAACCCACCCGAACGAGAGGTGTACAGCTTTCTGTGTCAGGGGTACAGCACCGCGGTGCCAGTGTAGACACCCTGGTTGATTACAACACTGTGATTGGCCTCCAGGAAATGTCCCACAATGCCTGTTCTTGCCTCTCTGGTCATCGGTTTGAACTCTACTGCGCTGCCCTCAGGTGTCCAACTGTCAGCACCACCCCTTAAATTCCTTGGGAATTTTGAAAGTCCCCTTCCTGTTTGCTTGGTGATGCGTGCAGTGGTCTCAGCGCATCTTTCCAAGTGACCATGGCTGCTCCGCACACCAGGCGATCCCCCGCTTGGAGAAATGCCAAGCTGCTGGACCTCATCAGCATTTGGGGAGAGGAGGCTGTGCACTCACAGCTGTGCTCCAGCTGTAGGAATTATGATACCTATGGACAGCTTTCACGATGCATGACAGAAAGGGGCTATGACCAGGACACATTGTAGTGCAGGGTCAAAATGAAGGAGCAGCGGAACACCTACCACAAGGCGTGAGAGACAAACCGCTGGTCCGGTGCTGTGTCCACGAGCTGCCTGTTCTATGAAGAGCTGGACGTGATACGCGGTGGCAACCCCACCTCCACTGTGAAGATCCCCATGGATACTTCGGGGGCTCACGTGCCAGTCGAGAGTGGACCGAGCCAGAAGGAGGAAATCTTGGATGAGGATATGGAGTGGGAGGAGGACCCAGAGGCAGAGGATGACTCGGAGGTCAGAAATGCATGCAGCCAGGAGCTCTTCTCTACCCCGGAGGTGGCTACCCAGTCACAGTAGTTGGAGCTTGGTGAAATGGAAACAGGTGAGGAGGCCCCTGGGAAGTGGCTTTAATTTTGGGAATTGCTGAAGCGAGTTGTTGGGGGAAGGAGGGTTGCAGAAGGCCGGCTAGTTTCTGTGTGCTGAGCTGGCAGGGAGGGATTTGCAGAAGTTAGGCTTGTGTCTGTGTGATGCGCGTACCACCACATGCCTAGTCAGAGTGGCGGAACAAAGTGTTGATGGACTCCCTCACTTCACGTGGATCTGCCTCAGGGATTTCCACAAAACTCTCATGGAGATACTGGGCAATCTGCTGCCGCAGGTTCTTTGGCAGAGCAGCTTTGTTTCTTGCCCTATTAAGACTAACTGTCCTGCAACACTCTGCCGTCACTGCAGGCAGGGGGGCAGAACCATTGCTGCACACAGGCATAAGGGCCAGGGCAGAAGCCACAGTCTTGGAGAAGACCCTCCCTTGATTTTCTGCTCACCCTCAGCAGTGAGATATCTTCCATAATTAACACAGCCTGTGGAAAATGTGGGGACAGTAATTATTTTAATGCCCCCCACTCCACAGTGCTGGCTCTCCCCAAAAGACATGTGCCCAGTACTGTCCTGGAACACTGAAATCCCATGCCCCTGCAGCTACTCACCATTCTGGGGGTCTTGTGGCTCATGTGTGCTTGCCTGGGGTCAGCCAGTTAGTGATAGGTATGTGAATAGTGGTTGTGTTTTAAAACACTGATACAGCAGTCTGTGTGTTGCAAACAATAGTGCTTCTGTAAAATGTTGCATTTTGGCTTCACAGAAATGGACTTGGGAGCCCAGCCTCCTTCTTTGTTATCGTCAGCTGAATGGCTGTGCGGGATTAGAAAGCGGCCACAAAAAAGTAGAGAGGATCTTCTGCGTGATGTCATGCTGCACTCTGCGGCAGAAAAACAAGAATTGAAGGAGTGGTGGGACAGCGAGAAGAGGGACCGAAAGGAGAATGTGGTGCACCAGAACGAAGCCACGGAGTGGCTCTTAAACATTATGGAGCGCCAAGCGGACATGCTCCAGGCACTGCAAACCGAGCAGCTCCGCGCCCGCCCTCCCCTGCAGCTTCTGTCGCAAAACTTTTTCCCACAAGCCCCCATACACCACCAACACACTCTTATCAACCTCCTGGCTCCAGTCTGTACCCACGGCATGCCACTCCTCCCCCGTCACAGTCCAGCACTACAGACTCCCAGTACCCACTGCACTCAGCACCTGTTCCTCTGCAGGTTTTGTACATCCCCATGCTCAATGGGGTCCTGGCTGTGAATGGGGCTTCTAGGCATACGGCAATACAAATATGAAATAATACTATTATCTGATGAAAGGGCATAGGAACTGTGCTAACTGTGCCCTGGGTGAGGGTTCACCAGGAGGGTATCAGATGTGGACTAAGGTTGAGTAATAGAGCTAGGGGCCAGCAATGAGGAGGAGGCAGCTTTTCTTTGCATGAAGACCCTGACTCCAAGAAGCAGGGACTGTCCAGGGGTCCTATGTACTTTTGGTATCTCACTTGACATTCATGCAGCCGGACGAAGGACTCTACAGACTCTTGACTGGTGGCAGTGGAACAGACTCCTTATCCAGAGATGCAGCAGTGGAGTAGGGTCTGGATCAGCAGCTGTTGAGTGGACTTCTTGACGGGACCAGTGGAGTGGAGCAGACTCTGTGGTCAAGCTGGCCAAGGTGAGCTGAGTCAATGTCACAGGGGATGCTGGGGTAGCTGGCTGCATCTCAGGGTAGGACCAGGCTGAGCAGTTCTGACAGGGATTGGACTGCCAGCTCTGGGACACTTACTGAGATTGATGGTGGGTTGGATAAACTCCTAGTAGGTTGGCTGGGTTTTTTTGCTTTTACATATAGAAATATTAAGCTCTCCTGATTGTTGTGGGATTGTTTGGTCTGTGTTCCTCCTCCCCTCACTTCCCCAATAAAAGATTCCCTCATATCTCAAACTAGACTTTCAAGTGCTTGCGAATGGGGAAGAACCGCTTACTAAGGGTGGAACTGGAATAGGAGTAAGACTAGGAGAGGGCTATTTTCTAAAAAGGACCCCCAGATATTTTGAACCCAGCTCTATTGCTTCCATCAGAAGGCAGAAGGGCTACGTATGCAACCAGAAAAAGTAAAGTACCAGATCTGCTGACATCTGAAAATGAGTGGGTGAAAGTGACATACGGTGCAGTTGGAGTGAATTTGCAGCATCATCATAATATGTATGATTCAAAACAGGCTTGCCCTGCAAAGTACGACGCTCACCCCTGCTAATGTTTGCTGAGTGCTCCGTAGAGCTCCCTACCCAAAGAGGACAGCCAGTACATCACATCTGCAAACGGACATTAGTGATGACTGCAGTGTCAGAATCTAGACAGATGGAAAACCCACTGCACCCTCTGTCCCCCCCAGGCCGAATGATACACACCCTCAGGGTAATGGAAAGTTTCTCTGACTTTAAAGTTAGCCACCTAACCAACCACTCTTATTCTTGGATGCTTACGTCACATTTTTCTCATGTTTTCAGCCACGTGATCAGTGTTAAAAACAAATTATTGCATTAAGTTGGTCAAAGTTTGGGTGTCCTATGTAGCACTTGTTTGTAACTAAGTCCTTGTCAGGTATTTCCTGCTAATCAGGTTTTACCTATTATATCCCTTATTTCTTTCCCTCAAAGCCCAAACTAGTCACAAAATACTTGGGAAAAGAGTTCTGAAAAACAACTTAAGATGGGAAAAGTCCCATCATCTATTAATTATCTGGTAGTCAATGAAGCAAAAGTGCCCAGAGCATGCCTTATCTCATCTTGCCCTAGAGGAGTGGGAAATAGGTTGACTAAAATGTCAAGAGATGCATTCATAAATTACTGTTTTCACGGTCATCTTCCATTGTCCCCCATTTTTTGTTTGTTTGTATTTTTCTCATTGAGTACTTTGGAATGATGCAACTCTATTAACTACCAGACTGCCATAGCAACTGTGGATATGATCCACCAAAACAAGAGGTGTGTTTCATGAAGATTTCCTACTGAGAAAATTATATATTAGTTGTCCATATTTATGTCCTCTGGTGATGTTGCAGTCAAAAGCTGAGATATGATAGTGTCACACTGGTGCCTTTGTTTTCTTATTTTTATTTCCTTGACTGTCTTTTAGCCTTCACTTGGCAGTGCTGCTCTCTTCATAAAGGCTTTGTAGTATTGGATGTATTCGCTTTCCTGTCCATAACACTGTAATGTGCCAGGCACACAGTGTTAGATGCCACTCAGTCAAAGGGTTTTGTAAAGTCCAAGGCAGACTGTTTATCATCTATTAATTTAAGAAGCACAACTTCTCATCTGTCACCTCATAAAACGATCATTTAAGTTATCAGCAATTAAATTATTACAGTAACTCCTTGCTTAACGTTGTAGTTATGTTCCTGAAAAATGCGACTTTAAGCGAAACGATGTTAAGCAAATCCAATTTCCCCATAAGAATTAATGTAAATAGGGGAAGTTAGGTTCCAGGGAAATTTTTTTCGCCAGACAAAAGACTATATTTTATATATATACACACACACATATATACACATTTATACACACACACACACACACACACACAGAGTATAAGTTTTAAACAAACAATTTAATACTGTACACAGCAGTCAGAAAGTGGAAGGGGGGGGGAATGTTTCCCAGGGAATGCCTTACTGCTAAATGATGAACTAGCACTCGGCTGAGCCCTCAAGAGTTAACACATTGTTGTTAAGGTAGCCTCACTCTCTATAAGGCAGCATGAATGGAGGGAGGGGAGACAGCATGGCAGAGAGAGACAGAGACACATACCCTTGTGTGTGTGAGAGAGAGAGATGGGCATTGCCCCTTTAAGTATGCTGACCCCACTCTAAGTACACTGCCTTTTTAAGTAGATCAGCAAGTTGAGACAGCAGCTGCTGCCAGCAAGCTCCCTCCGTCCTGAGCCCTGTCGTGTCTCACCCTGCTCTGTGGAGATGGGGTAAAGGAGTGAGGGGCAGGAGCAGGGGGAGGGGGACACCCTGACATTAGCACCCTTCTTTCCCCCCACCCTGCACAGCAAGCAGGAGGCTCCCGGGAGCAGCTCCAAGGCAGAGGACAGAATCAGCACACGGCAGTGGGAGGAGGGACAGCTGAACTGCCCAGCAATTGCTAGCCTGCTGGGCAGCTGCCGCACAGGGAATTTAGGGGAGCGGGGAGCTGATGGGGGGCTGCCGGTCCACCCTGGTTCCAAGCCCCCACCAGCTAGCTTCAACAGGCTGTTCTTTCTGCAAGCAGTAGACAAAGCAGGGACGTTATAAGGGAGCATTGCGCAACTTTAAACGAGTATGTTCCCTAATTGATCAGCAATGTAACAACGAAACAATGTTAACCCTGACGACATTAAGTGAGGAGTTACTGTAGTTGTGCCCTGTGAAATAAAATACACTGATGAGTGATAGTGTTCAGATTTACACTGTTGAATATTTAAATTAAAGTAGGCCTTTGAATCCTTTTAACTTCAGCAACTGAACATTTGCACTGTGGGTCCCCAATCCTGCAGCCACTTATGCTTGTGAGTAACTTTCAGCATGTAAGTAGTGTTCCCCATTGTACTCAAAGTTATTCATGGGCATAAATATTTGCCAGATCAGGGCCTTATATAGCTTAACCAACATGATGTTAGGAAAGAAATAGAAAAAAAATAGCAAAATTGAAAGTCTGCTAGAGCAGCTGCCTAGATGGCTGCAGACCCCTATACTAGCTACAGTCGCTATATTGTATAGATTAAATGAATAGCATATGAGACCTCATTTTCAAGGTAATAATCCAAATGCACCTTTAAAGGTTTTCACAAAACTTGTCAATTTACATTCATCTGATGGGTAAACGTGAAAGATGTTTTATTTTCCCATATAACACCTCAAAGCAAAAGGTTCCCATATAAGATATCAAAAATAGGGGCCTAAACAGGCTTCTGAGTCCATAATCAGGCACCTGAACAGTGGCCTGATTTTCAGAAATGCTGAACAACCACATCTTCTAATGAGGTCACTTTTTAAGATCAGGGCGCAAATTTAGGTACCTAAATATGGACTAAGTTTACGTAGGTATTTTGAAAATCTTTGTCTTTATTGTTAGTATATTGCTTCCCTTGTGTAGTGCTTTATTCTTATGTCTGTATAGACAGTTTTCATAATGAGTATAAATGTCACTGAAATGCCCAGTTACCAGTGGGTTTTTTATTATTTTCCCCCTCATTATCCACCCTGATTTTATTAAATGCCAGATAACTATTGCAGTGAATGAGTTCATGCTAATTGGAAACCTGAACAATAATAATGATTGATTGTTTCAAAGAGCATATACAATAGAAACCTCCTTTGAGTTTGCCATATTTTGCAATCACTTTCTTTTTCGATTCACTGACATCATCTCTGTGGAGTATGCAGTGATGAAACTGAACCCAGGACCTACAGAAGTAAGAATATAAGCTGCTATACCCTTAGGTGAAGAGCTAAATCCACTGGCTGTGAATTGTGGAAGACTCAGTCTTCAAGCACAGAGAGGGATGCCTAACACTGAAGTACCACACTGAACAATGGTTTTGTATCCAGCCCCCAACCTGGCAAAACTAGGGCATTTCAGCTGTGATTTGAAACTCTGGAGTTCAGAGTGAAATGAGAGTGTCCAGGAACCTCATAAAAGCAAAGGGTCAGATTCAGATACAACCATGGAAGTTTGTAGAATCATAGAATATCAGTGTTGGAAGGGACCTCAAGAGGTCATCTAGTCCAACCCCCTGCTCAAAGCAGGACTAATCCCCAAACTAAATCCCCAAATTGGCCCCCTTAAGGATTGAACTCACAACCCTGGTAAAAGCAGGCCAATGCTTAAACCACTGAGCTATCCCTCCCCCCAACTTCAGTGGGGTACACTGATATTTAGAAGTGTTCCATCACCACTGAGTTTTGCACAGTTCTCCGGTAATGTTGGGATTCAGAGAGGTGCATGGATGAATAAAAAAAGATGGGGGGAGGGGAAAAAAAACCCTAATTTTCTATAGGGTGACAAGATGTCCTGATTTTATAGGCAAAGTCCTGATGTTTGGGTCTTTTTCTTATATAGGCTCCTATTACCCCTCACCCCCGTCCCGATTTTTCACACTTGCTGTCTGGTCACCTTAATTTTCTATGACAAATGATTATGGCAACTTTAAAGAAAAGTTGGGTATAACATGGATTGGACATGCAATGTAGTCACCTTAGTGTTCCTTTACTAGTTCAAGAGTAATGCTCATTTTCTAATTCGAGAGATGCCCCAGCCTCACATATTCAGTTTCAGATCCAAAGTCCACCAAATTTCAGAGGTCTCCAGGTCTAGAGTTTAGGACCTCTCTCTATTTGTAATATTACTTGAGAAAACAAAGTAAAGTGTGTTCTGCCTTATGGGTCTGATCCTGTGCCACTGAAGTCAATGGGAACTTTGCCACTGACTTCAATGGGTGCAGGATCAAGCCGTGTGTAATACAGCGTTTGAATTTTGAGAGAATATAGCTTAGTACCGGGGACCTTCCTAATCTCTTTTCTTTAGCAATTTAACTAAGATTAAAATGGGTTCTTAATAGAAAAAAACCATCACAGACAGTATTACAAATAAAAATGGCACTAATTCTGCTAAGTGAATGGCTTTCATCACATTACACTGCTTCAGCACCCAACAAATAGCACTCCATTTGACATATCACCAAACCACCAGCTTCCAGCAGAGAGGATGAAGCATTTTCTAAATTTTTGCAGTCTAAGAGTTCACAGCTAACACTGGCTAATTAAATACTTTTTTGTGGCTAAAATATTAGTCTAGAATGGATTTTTTTACTTCCTCTTTCAAGTGAAAGCAAAATCCATTTGTGCCAGGAGGTGGGGATGAAAAGGTTATAAATTTACCTAAATTGCGATGGCTCCAGTTACCAAGGAGATGTGTATGGAGATTCTTTGGATGTTGCCTGAGTCTAATTGTTTGAATATTTTCTCCATGCTCGTTAATTGCTCTGTCCAGCGGTTTTACATTAAGGACTCAGGGTCTCAAAGTAAAATCAGAACATTTAACATGTGACAAACAATAGCACAGAGTTATATAGCATACACAGCAGCTGAACAATGAATCCTACATGAGGTTAAAAATCATGGTTTACATAGCTGCAGATGAACATGTGAGTCTGATAAACTTATTGTATTTGTAGAAAGGTGGATACATGTTCAAAATGGGTGAGGCTCCAATGGTTTTATTCAGGCAAAGCCCCCTTTATAGTCAATAGGAATTTTGCCTGAATAATAACTAAGAACTCTGAATTCTCAAGTCTGTTCCCAAACTCAGAATCTTGCCCAAAAGTAAATATGTTTCAATGCAGAGGTGCCTAAAATTGATATTGGGCAACCATGTGCTACTTTGAGCTCCCAAATATGTAATCTGGGCACCCAATTTAGCTGCTCAAATTTGACATTTGGGCCAACACAATATAAATTTATTTATTTGATTTATTTGTATGGGCAAATACAAGGGTTCGGCGGCTCTAAGTGGAATGTATTTTCTCTTCTCTCCATTTTACTGTGGTTTGCATTATCATTTACTACAGACATTTAAGATTTTCTGTTTGTCTGCAGCCTCAAAGTCTTTGTGAGGTTCCCCATAGCCCTATGCCTCTGGGAATTTCACAAATAAATTAATGGATTACTGGTTAAAGCAAAAGCATGTTTTGTTCTTTATCGGGCTAATTCATTGTCAGAGATTCCTGCTCTGGGGGTATTATATTATTACCACTGCAGACAGTGGAATTCCATACCCACTCAATTCCAATGCAAAGTCCAGTTTGCACCCACTTGCTCAAAATGATGGCATTAGTGCTTCCACCAATTTGCAAATAGATTGCTTTGTGCTTATAAAAGCCAATAAGGAGATGAGGTTGAGGCAGTGAAATTCAAGTTTCAATTCTATTTCTGAATGCCTGAGGAATAGTAGTGATAAAGGAATAAAAGGAATTGGTGTCCATGATAGGAGGTGTGGAGGGCTGGGTGGTCTAGAAGTTAGCACACCTGTCCTCTAGCCCCTTTTCTCTCTGTTGGGGGGCAGAGGGGCAGGAAATGGATGCCAGGTTCCTGCCACGAGGCTGGAAGTGTTTTGGCCTCAACCCATATCTGTGCCTTTGCCCTTAAGTGGGGCATGATAGAGGTACCCAGGCCTTCCCTTTCCACTGGGTCTCAGCCCAGGGCTCTGTTGCAAGTAACATTGGCACTCCCCACTCCCTGTGGGGAGTCTAAGTCTGCTGCCCCTGACAACTTCCTACCTATGTGCTCCTTCAGTTTAGGGCATGGCCTCTACAGTCGAAATAGTCAATAGCTTAACAAAAAATTCCAAATGAGCAGGGCTGTGCCAGACCTGCTGTTTCTCTATGGGGGTGGAGGTTGGAGAAGGCACTGCCTTTGGGCTTTATCCCATTTGTGGTCCCATCTCAGGCTCAGCTTTCTGTCTGGCTTTCCGAAGAAGGATTCGTCTCTCCTGCAGTCTGTCCACCACTCTTTGGTTGGGCTTCTGAGCTCCTTTTAAACCACTCCTCAAACTGGAGTGAGCTTGGCAGGCCTGGAGGGCTACCTGGGCCCAGTACTGCCTTTTAATAGTGTGGGTTTGTATACCCTATGTGATGAGGTGGCTTCCCCGCACTGGTAGGTAAGGGGTTAAAGCAACCCTGGGGAGGCTGCGCAGGAGGCTGCCAATAAGGAAAAGGCTTGTAGTGCCCACCAATTAGGAGAAGGTTTATTGGAGGAGCCAATCAGGGCCAGGCTGGCCCATATAAGAAGGGGCTGCTGAGCAGAGCAGAGCCACTCCCTGGAGTTTGAGGACTGACTGACTGACTGACTGACTGACTGACTGACTGACTGACTGACTGACTGACTGAGAGGGCTGGAGCACCATGGATAGAGCAGTGCTCAGAGCAGGGTCAGCAGATTATGAGGAAGCTCCAGGCTGATGGCTGCCCAACTGAGGCCCTGATACAAGGGCAGAGGAGAGGTGCTGGGGCTGTAGGGAAGTGGCCCAGGGAAGAAGATGGTGGAGGAGAGGCAGCATGTGGCTGCTGGCTATAGGGTCCCTGGGTTGGGACCCAGAGTAGCAGGTGGACCTTGGTCCCCACCCCTTTGCCCCCACTTGCCACTGAGGGAAGTGGTGAGGGGCGTGGCCAGTGTATGGACTGCAGTTTGCCACTGAGATGAGTGGCTAGAACCTGGACTGCAGTTTGCCACTGAGGCAAGTGGTTGGACTTAGGACTGTCGGTCCCCTGGAAGGGGAGAAAGAACTGAGGGGGCACAGCTGGAGGGCTGTGTCCAGAAGAGGACAACATGGTACAGGGAGTGATGTGGGTCCTAGAAGTGAAGACAGAAGTGGTGATGGGCGTGACACCACTTAAGTAGGGCGCACTAGCAACCCCGAACTAATTCCCAGGATGGCCAGCAGGAGGCTCCACGGTGGTGAGTAAAATGAGCCCTGTTACTGTTGGTGGAGAATGTGGGTACACAGTTACCCCTGATACAAGGGGAGGATAGAAGATTGTGGGGGCTACTGCTTATTTGAGAGATTAAGGGATATGTAAGGTGGAGAATGGAATTGGGGTATACTGAGGCCTTCTTTGTGGAGGGTTCTGGGGCCTTCCGGAACTGGACTCCCCACCGTAGCCTGTCCTGCTCCTGTGTGGGTTCCCTGGTCTGTCTGGGTTCCCACTGTAGCCAGTCCTACTCCCGTGTGGGTTCTCCTCTTTTCCCCAGGACAGCCAGCAGGAGGTGCCGCAGTGGTGAGTCAAATGAGCCCTGTTACACCTGTCACGATGTTTTCTAGCAGATTCAACACAGAAAAGCTAATAATTTGAACTGATCAGAAAATGAGGAGTTGTCCGTGGAAAATGTTCACATTTTGCCATAAACTGCAAAAATTCAATGTTCAGCCACTCAAATATTTAGCCAAAAAAATATGAAAACTAATGGTTTTCCAATAAAGTATTTTTTTAGGAAAACAGACACCTTTCCATGAACATTTTTGTTTAGTCAAACCCAATTTTCCACTGAAAGAGTTTTGATGGAAAAATTTTGACCAGTCCTACTATAGTAAGCTAAAATGTCAAGTCTCCTTTGTAGAGGGTTACCATTCGTCCGGATTTACCCGGACATGTCCTCCTTTTTGTGTTAAAAATAGCGTCCGGGGGGGAATTTGCAAATCACTAAAAATGTCCGGGATTTCCCCCCCAGGCAGAGCGAGGCGCGGCTGGGAGGGCTGCAGGAAAGTCAGCCGCTCGCATGGGGCTCTGGCAGCCAGAGCCCTTCCCCCGCAGCTTGCCGGGCTGGACTCCGGAGCAGCTGTAGAGCTCCTCCTCCCCGCCCCCCCTCCCCCGCATTGTGAGCCTGCCGGGCCGTTTGCATCGGGCCTCGGCAGCTCCTCCTCCCCCCACTTCTCCTTCTCCCCTGCTCCCTCGCTCCGGCAGCACTGTGCGGGGGCAGGGACCGGGTTGTGTGTTGCGCTGGGGAGCGCAGCCACGTGTCCGGCTCCGCACAGAGCCCAACACCATGTTCTGAGCGGCAGGGTAAGGGGGCCAGGGGGCAGGAGAAGGGGCAGGGAGATTTTGGAGGAGGCAGTCAAGAGATGGGGGGGGGGGGGCCTTTTTGGGGGGGTGGAGAAGGTTTTGGGCAGTCAGGGTACAGGTAGGGGGTAGGATCCTGGGGGGCAGTTAGGGTGGGGGAGGGTCTTAGGAGGGGGCAGTTAGGGGACAAGGAACAGGGAGGCTTAGGTAGGGGATGGGGTTCTGGAGGGCAGTTAGGAGCAGGGGTCCCAGGAGGGGGCAGTCAGGGGACAAGGAGGGGGGGGGTGTTGGGAGTTCTGGGGGGGGCTGTCAGGGGGCAGGGGTGGGGAGAGGGATCGGAGCAGTCAGGGGACAGGGAGCAGAGGGGTTTAGATGGGTTGGGAGTTCTGGGGGGGGGCTGTCAGGGGGTGGGGAGTGGTTGGATGGGGCGTGGGAGTCCCAGGGGTCTGTCTGGGGGTGGGGGTGTGGATAAGGGTTGGGGCAATCAGGGTACAGGTAGGGGGTAGGGTCCTAGGGGGCCAGTTAGGATGGGGGGAGGGTCTCAGGAGGGGGCAGTCAGGGGACAAGAGGCAGGGAGGCTTAGGTAGGGGGTGGAGTCCTGGGGGGCAGTTAGGGGCAGGGGTCCCAGGAGGGGGCAGTCAGGGGACAAGGAATGGGGGAGGGTTGGGGGTTCTGAGGGGGGCAGGAAGTGGGAGGGGCAGGGGCGGGGCTAGGGCGGGGCTCCTCCCGTCCTCTTTTTTGCTTGCTGAAATATGGTAACCATACCTTTGTAGCCACTCTGAAGTCCTTTATTGATATTATTATGGTCTGGCCTGCAAAATAATCTGATACAAAACAAAAAGTCAAGACAACAGGGCAGATTGTGTCTGGCTCTGCCTGAGGATGTAAGGGAGGGAGAAAGGATGAAAACAAGTTCTTCCAATCCCCTCCTTTGTGTGTAAGACAACCATAAACATGATATAATGGACACCGAAAAGGCTATTGCTGTCTTTCTAGCCTGGGGCTGAGTTGCTACAGCTTTGAGACTGGTTAGAGGATATTTTAATGGGGAGCTGAGTACTTTCTTTGTAGCTAATTAGATTGCTTTGGGTGAGAATTAGGAGGGAGCCATCTTGTGGAGTGAAAGGTGGTGGGATAGAGACAGACAATACTCTTGTGCTGAGGGGAGAACCTGGCCTGGGGAAGGCAAGGCTGGAGATAGCCCTGGATAAGGAATCTCTCACCTTGAAGGCCCTGAAACAGGTAAAGTTGGCTGTGCCCCTGCATGCCCTGCTACAAGGGCTCTCCAAGGGCTGGGCTGCACAGAAGGGTCCTCTGAACTGCTGCTAAAGGGCCTTTAAGTACTTGAAGTCTGCCCTGGCGAAGGCACCGATACTGGCATACCCTCCCATTCAAACTGTTAAATACAGATGCCAGCAATCAGGTGCTGGTGGGTGTACTCTCCCAGGGCCGGGACAGGCAGGACAGGGTGGTCACATAGCCAGGCAGGGATTGAAACAGTCAGAATAGAAAGACTAACACTATAGCTCCTTCAAGCTAGAATTCCTGGCCTGGTCTGAGCAATCACCAAGAAGTTTTAAGGGCTACCTGGCAGCCACCTGATTTACTCAATATACGGACAGCAACCCCCTGGGGCATGTCAGCTTTGAAAAGCTGGGAGCACTAGAAAAATGCTGGGTATCAATACTGGCCAACTACAACTTCTCCGTGGAATTCCCGCCTGGCTGGAGCAACACTGGGACTGATGCTCTGTCCAGGCTGCCAGCAATGCTGGAACCAGATGCGCCCAGTGACCACAAAGACTTAGAGATGTTACCAGTTGTGGCCATCCCTCCTGAAGTGGTTCAGGTACCCTGCCAGGCAGCTGCCATCTCTCCTGAGGCTCACGAGGAACCCCTGGAAGAGCTCAAAGAGAGCAATGACCTCTGGGTCCTGATGCAAGGCCACACCTCTTTTCTTTGGAGAGTATTAGATATTGTCCAGAAAGGTGCTGGGCTTTCTGCCAGGAATTGCCATGCTCTCCTCCCCTCCCTTCCCCCCTCCCCCCCAAAGTAACCCAGCTGCAGGGCCTCTCTACATGAGGAAGAGGGCAGACTAGTAGGCAAGACCTGGGATGAATGAAGAAATGACCCAGATGCTACCTACCATGATGCTTTGGACCACGTTAGCCCCCCGAAGATAAATGTTCACAGGAGGTTCTACAGGGTGGGGCTGGCCAAGCTGTGCAGGATTGCATTTCAGGTGAGACAGCTGCAGAAGGAACCCTGGGGCAGGGCCCCCCTCCAGCTGATAGACGCTAATGTGCCCTTGGAGTTGGTATCACTGGACCACTTGAAGATGGATTCAAACCAGAATGGTGCATCCTACATCCTGCCCATAGTGGATCACTAATCCAAATTGCTTGACACCACGCCCCTTGAGATCATGGCCAGAGCAACCACAGAAAGCTTCTGGCACTATTTTGTCCAGCTCTATAGCTACCCCACCGAGGTGCTTATAGACCAGGGGTAGGCAACCTATGGCACGCGTGCCAAAGGCGGCACACGAGCTGATTTTCAGTGGCACTCACACTGCCCGGGTCCTGGCCACCGGTCCGGGGGGCTCTGCCTTTTAATTTAAATGAAGCTTAAACATTTTAAAAACCTTATTTACTTTACATACAATAGTTTAGTTATATAATATAGACTTATAAAAAGAGACTTTGTAAAAACATTAAAATGTATTACTGGCACATGAAACCTTAAATTAGAGTGAATAAATGAAGACTCGGCACACCACCTCTGAAAGGTTGCCAACCCCTGTTATAGCCCAAGGTACGCTCTTTGAGTCACAGATGTTCAATGAATCATGATCTCTATAAGGCAGCCACAAGTTAAGGACAACAGTCTACCACCCACGAGGCAATGGCCTCTGTGAGCCAGCCAACCTGGTGTTGCTAGCAGGGCTGAGGACCCTGTCAGAGACACAGAGGAAAAACTGGCCTTTCTACCTGCCAGAGCTGATCTGTATGTTTGGCAGGCATGGCCAGCTGCCAGTAGACATGACCCTGAGCATTCAACTGGGGGCCAAAGAGAGATCCAGAGGCCCCAGAATGGGTCCATGAGCATCACCAATGCCTCCATGAGGCAGGCCAGATTGTAGCCACTAACATGGACCAAGCCCGAGACAGATGGAAACTGAGCTATGATAGATAGGGTTACCATATTCAAACATTTAAAAAGGAGGACACTCCACAGGGCCCCTTCCCCGCCCCAACTCTGCCCCTTCCCCGGCCCCAACCCCACCCCTTCTCCGCCCCCATTCCAACCCCTTCCCCAAAGTCCCTGCCCCAACTCTGCCCCCTCCTCTGAGCACCCCGCATTCCCCCTCCTCCCTCCCGCTCTGATCTTGGTTGGGGGTTGCTAAGTGCTTCCCTGCTCCCCACTCGCCCCGCAGCCCCTATGCCCTTGCCTGCCCTGCTCCTCCTCACCCTGCAGCCTCTGCACCCCCCCGCCCCTGCAGCCTCTGTGCCCCCTGCCTGCCCTGCCCCTGCAGCCTCTGTGCCCCCCCGCCCCTGCAGCCTCTGCACCCCCTGCCTGCCCTGCTCCTCCTCGCCCTGCAGCCTCTGCACCCCCTGCAGCCTCTATGCCCCTGCCTGCCCTGCTCCTCCTCGCCCTGCAGCCTCTGCACCCCCGCTCACCCGGCAGAGGGAGAGCTGCGGGCTCCACGTGGAATCAAACAGTCTGTGGGGGAGGAGGGAGCGGGGGAGGGGGAGGGGGAGGGACTCTGGCTGCTAGAGGCCCTAGTGGCTGCGAGCGGCTTTCAATCAGGCCCAGCCGTCCAATCAGCGGCGCCGCACTCCGCAGGAGGGGAAATCCCGGACATTTCTACTTCATTAGAAATCCCCCCCGGATGGCCATTTAAGGCTGAAAAAGCCGGACATGTCTGGGGAAACCGGGACGGATGGTAACCCTATGATTGATATGCTGGTGCTGGGCACCAAACTGGACACAGCCTGGGCACATTATCTGTGGGATCCTGTACTCCAAATGGCTGGTATATCAGAGCCAAGCAGTGTCACATGATGCAGGTTTCCCAATCCCATTGTTCTTTATGGGCATCCTACTACATTGTCAGCTGCTTTTCAGCTGCAGTGTGTGTGGGGGGAGAGTGTGTGACAGGGAGTGTGTGTGTGTGTGTCGAGGGTGAGCGAGAGACAGTGTGTTTTGGGGAACAGAGTGTTACAAGCATGCTGTCTTGTAAGTTCAGACAGCTGCAGGAAGCAACTAGTCCAGGGGTAGGGGAAAACCCCAACATCAGCCCCTGCCTCCCTCCCTGGGCTCTCTGCACAGCTCTCTCTCTCTCTCTCTCACACACACACACACACACCCCTCCTCTGCCTCTGTGTTCAACAGCAGGAACATTCCACATTAATGGTTTGCTTTGTGTCCCGGAGCAGATCAGCACAGCAGGCAACCGCTGTCAGAAACTGTGGTTTGAAAGGGGCGGGGCGCATGTCTCCAGGGCAGCCGAGTTCAAAACAATGAGCAGAGCAGTCACTTGAGGCATTATGGGATAGCTCCGGAGGCCAATTACAGCGCAGAGAGCAATCAAGTGTCTACACTGGCAATAGAGTGCTGGAGCCTCTGTGCAAATAGCCTGACGACTCTTGTGAGGTGGTTTTTTTGCAGCGCTGCAACTGAGGAGTTTCTGCGCACCAAGTGGCTTGGCAGTGTGCACACGCCTGCAGTTTGAGTGCAAAAAGCTGCCTTACTGCGCAGAAACTTGCCAGTGTAGACAAGCCCTCAGTCACCTGAATGCTCATCCATGTTTCATACGTGAGGTTTAGGAGGAGATGGTCTTCTTCCTTCATGCTCTTATGTGCCTCCATTAACTGAGAATCACTGGAAAAACTCCCTTTCTATGTTAGCCCATTCAGGTGATGTTTCTGCTGGCTGTTTCGTTTTGGATATGTGTAGTGTTGTGAAGGCCCATTAAAAAGGTTCATTTTGGGGAAGCTTGTCTCAGTATCAACTCCATACTTAATGTGATTTAAACTCTTGACCATTAAAGCTGAAACATGCCTTAGGCACTAGGCTAGACAGCTTTTAATTACCATATTAGGGAGTTTTTACAGGTGTTTAAATTAGCTGTAGGACTGCTCTACTCCTGTATGCAGTAGAAACATGGAGTTCCAGGTAAAAGACTAATTCAAGAAATCAAATGCCAGAGCTAGGCAATTCAAACAAAGCCTGTTCCCTAAATCATAACTAAAGCCTGTGGAATTTGTTAAAAATTAGACTTAATGCTATATATTATGACTGGATTATTTGGTAATATAAAGCACTTTTTAAATATAGATTAAGTGCAGAGTATTTTTGGATGATCAAGATAATTGTGTTGAAAATGCAATGATCTGCTTGACAAAGAAACAATAAAATACATGGTGTTTTCTAATCAAAATACACTTCCTTTGAGGTGTAATTTCATTCCCGTTGCAGTGTTCTCCACTTGAAGAATTTCTCATTAAACTACAATTG
Organism: Emys orbicularis; assembly: GCF_028017835.1. Lineage (NCBI taxonomy): Eukaryota > Metazoa > Chordata > Testudines > Emydidae > Emys > Emys orbicularis. The sequence goes on along the minus strand of NC_088685.1, from coordinate 24,353,514 downwards.
GGAAATGAATAGCTAGGGCCAATTCCTGCTCTCAGTTACACCAACACAAATCTGAACGAACTGCATTGAATTTCAGTGATGTTAACACAGATTTGCACTGGTGTGACTGAGAGCAAAATGTGGCCCAAACATATCTTTGAACTTTAAAGTTAGACATTAAGCTACACAAACTTTTATTAGCATCCGTGGGAATTTAGAGGTATTACTTTGAAGTGGAAACACTGTAAGTTACAAGAAGAATATTAATTAAAAAATCAAATATGAGAGCTACATAGTTTGAACAAAATTCTCTAGCCTCCAAAATCCATATGTATAAAAAAAATCACACAAAACAGACATCATGATTTCACTATTTCAATGGAACATCATCATCATCATGTTTCTATTATGCCTCTGGCATTTAGAGCAGTGACAAAGCTCCTCCACTCCTGTCTGTTTTTGGCAAGTCTTTCAATGGTTCCCCAGCTGTGCCCCAGGTTTTTCAGCTCAGCTTCCACAGCTCTTTGCCATGTTGTTTTCGGGCAGCCTCGTTTTCACTTGCCTCCAGGTTTCCATCTTATTGCCACTCTGGTGATGGAATCAGTTTCCATCCGAAGCAGATGGCCAAACCATCTCCACCGCCTCCTGGCAATGATGGTGCTTATATCCTCTTGGCTGCACTGTGTCAACAGATCTTGGTTTGAGATTGTTCTGGGCCAAAAAATACGTAGGATTTTTCTGAGGCGGGTTCTATGGAATGAAGACAGTATGGACATGTCCTACTTTCTCAATGGAACAGTGAGAAGAATTTTGCTTCATTTTAGTTATATCCACCTTTGTTTGAGTGCTTCAGATGAAAAAGGCAGTGTAAGCACTATATGCTATAATTTCTTTTATACATTTCTCTATAAAACGGCTGCCTATTCAAATGTGGCTGCTGATTATTATTAAACATGATTAAGAGTCAGTGGTGTGCTTGGTGCTGTTAGGAGCACAGAGCCTAAATAGACTGATGACAAAAACACGCTGAGAGATCAGAGGAAGGTTCCGTCCTTGATCGGCTGGCTTCTTCATAATAATACTTAATGTTCTGATCAGAGTGAGTGAAAGCACTTTTACTGAGGTGGGTCAGCATTTCAGGGCTTTGTGGAAGAAGGGAATTCTGAGGAGGGGTTTGAGAGAGTAGAGTATGGATTCTGGGGGCACGAGGATAAGGATTAGTGATTAGATCTGTGCAAAAAGACAGTCAGAGCAAAGGTTCAGTGCTTACTGTCATCAAGACAATGCCCCAGACTTTGTACTCAGTTTGGTCCTTTAGTAGTTTAGAGTAAATAACAGTCATGTTCTTTGTCTAACTTGGCTCGAGTCGCACAAGTATCTCAACAGTATGCGCTATAGCAACGGCCTCAATAAACACTCATTTGATTAATCAGCCATTTTAAAACAAGTTTGGTAAACATTGCACTTACCCCTTCACTGCTGGGATAAAAAAAGCTGTCCTAAGAAGTAGCACCTCATGCTGTGAATAATATGGGGGTGATAATACCACCAATGTCCTCATCTGCTGTGCAAAGTGTGCTGTACAGTCCTCCTCTGCTGTGCTTAATTTGTAACAAGATACAGGTATCATTTCTCACAGCATTTATTGTGTTTTTTCTAGCTGTAGGTTTACTATAGAAGTGTTGACATTATATCTGCAGTCAATAACTGCCCAAGAATTTAGTGGCTGAGACCAAGCTATGAAGAGAGAAGAAACAAAAATATTGTTTCCTCTAAAGTAAACATTTGTATGTGATATTATATGGCAGCTTGTGGTGACTGGTATGTACTTTAAGTGCTAAAAGGGTTTTAAGTACTTTTAAGATTACAATAAGTGGATGGGAATCTGGAACAAAGGAACATTTTCTTTATCAGGAATGGCATCAAGATTTGTTTGTTTTTTTAAGTAACCCCTCATGGACCCATTTGGAGGAAGCTGTGAAGTCTAATTAGAGACTATATGAAGCTGACATTGGGAATGTTATGGTGACAGCTGTTTCTGGCCTTTTCTGAAAGTCCACATATCTATAAATAAGAAGCCTGATTCTTTTAGTGCAATGAGTGGAACTGAATTAGGAGAGAGGTTTCAGGAGAGACCTAATCTGGGAGGACACCAGGGGCTCAAGAATGCAAGCCAGAGCGCTTCACCAAATGCTAGACACTGAGCATGCTTAATAATAAAGATCTCTTTCCTACAACTCTGCCTGCCTGCTGTATCATTTATTGCATACAAGCACATAGTAAGAGACAGTTCCTGCCCCCAAAGACCTTACGATCTAAGTAGACAAGACAAAGGAAGTATTATCCCTGTTTTATGGATGGGGAACTGAAGTACAGAGATTAAGTGACTAGCCCAAGGTCACACGAGAAGTCTGGCAGAACTAGGCCCAGATCTGACTCCCAGTCCAGTGCCTTAAACCACAAGACCATCCTTCCTCTCATTTTATAATTACATTATAATAAACATTTTTTGGTGTTTATATAAACCCTTCAATAAAGTTTGGTAAGAGCAAAAGAGACTTTTCAGAGTCAGAGTAGAAAGATTTTTCTTATGTTGTGGTAGGTGTATATCCTGTATCTTCCAAGGAGAGCAAGAGTTGCACGCATGCTGTTGTAGCAGGTCTGTCTTTTTTATGCTGTTGCAAAAGGAATTATGGTGAAGCATGTGTGGACACTGCATTTCTCTCGTGTATTATGCATTTTAGTCTGGCCTGCAAAGAGGCCTCTTGGCCAGCTCTCATTTGAGAGAGATTGTGTGCTTATTGGATGTCATAGTAAAATGAAGGCTGGACATAAAATCTGATTCCAAAATGATAACTTTAAACCAGAAGGCTCAGACTTTCACCAGTGGAAGGCTGCAGTAGCAACTTCCTGAGAACTTGAAGTCCACACCTAATTTGCCATTAAATGGAACTATTCTTATGTGGATACATAAATATGGCCTGCAGAGAGTACAGGCCTCTAGATGCCTGGGTCAAAATAGAGCATTGTATACTGGGACCTGCATTCTCAGCCATAATGAAGAAGAAAGCAGCCTAAGTGTGAATGTTAGAATTCTACAGGTTGCATTTTGATCATCCCTACTCCAAATTGATTTTCTGGTTGCCTGACACTAATGACCCAACAGTTTAGGTGGATTTTGTTCGCTATTTCTATGATTAATTAAGTATGTTCAGAGATTAGCTCCGTCTTCGCCCACTTTCAGGTATTATATTCAGGACCTTGTGCTACCAGAAATGTCATGGTTATAGAATTTGCTGCAGAATCCACCCACTGCCATTGAATAATGCTGCTTATGTAAGCTTTCATTTGAAAAAAAAATTAAGATCCTGATTCTCATTTATACTAAGGCTAATTTACACTCCTCTGGCAGCAGAAAGGGCTCTTAAAGTGGGAATAAATTACATTTACTTATATTGTAAGTACCCTTTACACTGGTAGATTGGTGTAAAGTGGCCTTAGTGTAAGTGAGAATAAGGGTTTACATTCCTGATCCTTATGCTGTCCAAGAAATCTGAATCTTCCTGAGTCTGCAGACAGGCCCAGATCCTCAAAAGGTATTTAGGTGCCTAACTGTTACTAATTTCAATGGGAGTTAGGTTACTCGCTACCTTTGAGGTTCTGAGCTAGAGATCTTGCACTTTCTGTAGTCATTTTCCCCAGTGCAAATTGAGTGTACAATGTTATTACTGGTGTGGAGAATCCTAATTTAGTAGCATTTGACATCCACCATGCAAAGGTTAAAATGACTATACAAGCTGCAAGGTAGTGGGGGATAGTTCTGAGAGAAGTGTGAACTGCCCTAATCAATTCAATGAAGTGTTCACTCTGAAACCTAGTGGTGATAGTTGAAATGTTAACATTAACCATTTAACTGCCAGTCTGTTTGCTAGAAACATTCAGCTGATAGTTAATCCATCATTGTTGAAAACAGTGGCATATGTTGGGGGAGGTGAGGGAAGGCAGCAGCCTGCTGTCAATGGTTGCTGTAGTGGGGAAGTTCCAGCCACTATTAGAGAGGCCTATTCTACACACAGTTTTTGTACTGGTATAGCTATGTGGATTAGAGGGGTGATTTTTTGCTGTAATAGTATACCAGTGCAAGCCCTAATGTGGATGCAGCTATATGAATGTAAATGTGCTTATAGATGGCTTATTCCCTTTCCTGTATGGAAATAAACTATACTGGTACAATCACATTTGCATTGATATAACTGTATTCACACAAGGGTGGGGTGGGTGGGTTGTGTGGCTTTAGCTATGCCAGTACAAAGGGGCCAACTTTTGTAGGCAAACAAGGCCTATGTCACCTAACCCTTGCCCACAAAGGGAAGGGGAAGAGGAGATACATCCTCCTCCCCAATCCCCATAAATCTCAACAGTCTGATGGATGTCAAAGACCCAAACTGCCTCCCGTGTTTCCTGAGAGCCAAAGCCACAACTGAGCCCTACCATAAGAACATAAGAATGGCCATACTAGGTCAGGCCAAAGGTCCATCCAGCCCAGTATCCTGTCTACCGACAGTGGCCAATGCCAGGTGTCCCAGAGGGAGTGAACCTAACAGGTAATGATCAAGTGATCTCTCTCCTGCCATCCAAAATCCCGCCCTCAAATCTCTGCATTTCCCCTCAAACTTTCTGTGGTAGTCACACAATGAAATTAAAAGTGTTTTGGGGGGAAAGCAAAAGATATAGATAATTTAGCACTGTACTCAGTGTAACACGGGAGTACTGCACACATTGTGCAGTTAGGAGTTCATGCATCAGAAAACCTCCATTTCAAAAACGTATTTGAATTTGCCTCAGGATTCTCATTTTGCTCCAGAAGTCAGTGCCAGAACACTGCAGAAATTAGCTGAAGAATTAAGGTCTAGTGTACCACCAAGTATACTGTGCTTTGTCCCTATAATATGCTTAACTTGGTTTACTGCCCACTCAGGGGGGAAAAGAACAACCTCATCTGGCAACTATATTGACTGCTACACTTGTTTTCATGTCAAGTTTCACATATTTGGTATCAGGATTGCATAATATCTTACATGGGTGTGAATGATTATAATCAGTAGTTTGATTACTCAGAGGTAGCTCCAGCACAGAGACTTGTCGTTATTTGGTGACTTACATTTTCTTATAAGTTACCATGTGTACAGTGTCTGGCAGTATTGAACTACTCCCGGTATCTCCAATCAACTGTAGAGATCTCCTCCCTGCTGTGGGATTAAGAAGCGTCACACCATTTTCCATAGAGAATATAAGATCTACTTGATTTTACATGACGCTGATTGCAACATCAAGGGGGGAAACACCAAAAACATAACTTTCACAAACCCCCATAAATAATCCAATCATCATTTCCCTCTGACAGCAACTGCAAACTTCCTTCTAGCAGAGCAGATTGGTGTTTTGGGATGACATGCCACTACCTGAATACATACAAGCCATACCACAAAGTTTACAGAACACTAAATACACATATACACTTAATTAAACACCCAAGCATGAAACAAAAGTGACTGTACAATACAGGCATCTGCTTGTTTCTATTTTTTCCCCTTTATAGACACTGTTTTTGTAAATGGTAGCCTAAGAGATGTGCTTTTGTTTTGACTCTAAAAAAATAATCTGATCTGTTACTTTTGGAGCTGAGTTTTCCTAAAAGCGTTTGACGGGTTTTACTATATGGGACTGAACAGACAAGGAAAGAGGAGTCTGTCATGGGCAGTGATTGGATTTGGGATTCTCTTCATGATAACTGAAGGGCCTTCCCTTTCGTTACTGGTTGCACATTTCACGAGGACAGAGCGTATTTTTAATGTCCCACTACTTAAAGAAGACTGTTCTATGCTTAGGAGTCGCGTATACAGGTCAGGACAGATGTGGAGTGCAGATGGGGCTTGCAAAGTAACACTTGAGGGGGTAACACTTTTGTCATGTGATTTCTCAAAAACAAACACCCAACAACCTAAAAACCCGCACATCAAAATGAAAGCACTATTTTCCTTCTTTTCCCCCTAAATCATGGCAGAATTCCAAACTAGCAAAGTAACATTTTATGTGAGATGCCCTAGGAATCCTGAAAATGCAGCATCAAAGTTTTAGATGAAATTTTTCAGGTGAAAAGTTCTAAAGTCACAGGAACCAGCCAGAACTTGTTAAGCTCAGGATTGCTAAATGGAAAGTTCAGCGGATCGTTGATGGAAAAAACATATAAAAAATGTCAGCTTCAGATGGTCATATTTGCTCAACCCTTTTCAGATTGCATTATCAAACACTGGAATTTATTTGACTTCCATCTATGAGTCACTCCGATACTTTGTTGCTTTTCAGCTATATAAACAATACAAAATTCCAAATTCTAAGCTACAAATAAAGATGGAATTTTGAACTCAATGCCGTTTTCATCAGTATGTTATAGTCCTAAAGTATGAACAATATTGAAGCCCTACACATAAGCAATATAGGTGCCAATCCTGTTTCCACTGAAGTTAATAGGAACAGGCCAATACTATATGAATGTTGTATTAAAGCAATGGATAATTTCACTAGGCCAGATTCTGAGAGATACTGAGCACCTGCAATTCATTAAATTCAGTTGGAATTGCAGATGCAGTACTTTTCATGATTGGATGTAATAATAATATATTTTCCTTTTAAATATGTTTTTAAGTTATTTTAAATTAGAAGTAAAAGCAAACAAGCATGTGGTGCTGATCCATTTTAAAGATCAGCCCCATACATAATATCATCCGTGTGCTATTAAAGGCAAAGCTATGGCAAAGCAGAGCATGTCAGGCTGACCCCTACATTTATAGACCTAGTCTCCAATCAGTCACCTGAGGCTGTGACCACCTCATGGAATCCATAAACCAAGCAGCATATGACCTGATTGGTATGTGGCTGGGACATCTTAATGACAGGGTCAGGTGTTGCAAGAAGTGGGGATTCAACAGTGGCATTCTTTTCTCTGAGTCACTAATAAACCAATAGGCCAGAGAGAGGACACTCTTTTACTAGAAAGACAGTCATGAATGAGACATCAAATCATGGCCATAAGCATTTTGTGGTCATTAGAGATCATATGGCTCTTTTTGCAAAATTACAGATTAGCTAGGGTTCTTCTAACCAAATTCTAACACAGGCAGTTGCATTCTGCCTATCTAAATTCCTCCTGTAGTTTGAGTTAAATAAGGTCACACCCTCTCCTAAAATGTTGGGGATTCTGGTTGTGCACTATTAAACTGTTGGGCTGTCCCACTCCAGAGATGGTCAATATTGGGCAACATGATTCCTGATGCATAATCCATACAAATAACTAGGGCTGCTAATGCAACATTACAGTTGGGAAATAATGGACTTACATGTCTCAAAATGCAACACTAAGTTTGGAACTTCCACCATAACTCTGCTCCCTTCTGCATATATCTCAAAATATAGTCTCTTTATATCCTTATGTATCTGGAAAAAATATATATAAAATGACATACTCTGGTATCCGATATACATATGTTTCTGTAGACTATCTAGAGTTAGTGAGAACTCTTTATATAACCATTGCTGGTTAAAAGCTGTTGGCTAACACAGTTGCCCTCAGTAGTTTGGTACCAGACCCAGACAAACAGTGAATTAATACTAAACATGACAACTCCTTTGACGTCATTATATTTACTACTTTGGCACCAGAGATCACCGCTGAAATGTGCTCACCCATGTACTACACTCAGCAGATAGGCTAATTTTATTATGATTTTGTCCCTTCTCCTCACTTTCAACTCCACCTAGGAACAACCCTCCAGAGAATTTTGAAACTATCTTCAGATTGTGAGAAAAGGATGGGCTGCCCATGATGGGACAGTGTTTAGAGATAATACTGAATTGGTCATGAGGTCTTAGATAAAGGATTTAGTGTGACAGAGGCTACATCTACACTGCAGCTGTGCCACTGTGGAGACGCTTTAAGCCGATGGAAGAGAGCTCTCCCATTGTCTTAATAATTCCTGCCTCCACGAGAGGCGATAGTTATGTCGGCAGGAGAAGCTGTCCCACCAACATAGTGCTGTCTACACTGGCGCTTAGGTCAGTATAACTTAAGTCACTCGGGTATGGATTAATCACACCCCTGAGAGACATAAGTTATACCGAAGTAACCGTAATGTAGAGAAGCTCTCATACTCAAGTATTTCCATACCCTTAATTAAAACTCTGCACACTTTGGGGAGGGACTTTCAAAAAGGCTCAGTGTTGGTTTAACGCTGCCACATTGAAATCAATATTAAAATTCCCACTGACTTTAATGGGAGCAGAGTGTTTCTGAAAATCCCACACTTAATACCTTGGATGGGGAGAGTTTCCAAAGGCCTTGTACTGAAAAGGAGACTTCGATAGTTCACACCCTGAACTTTAAAGGGCTGATCTCCTGCAAATCTACCCCCACTCTCCCTCCATCCTCAACATTCTGCTTTGCTCTGAGGCCTACAATAAACTTGATGACAGTTAGGCTGCTAATGTGCTGAGACCATGGCCCATCATACTGGCCAGTACGGTCTCATTATACTTCTTCCTCCCCCCCCCCACATCTATCTGTATCCCTCCATTGTTTCTTGTATTATACTTAGACTGTAAGCTCTTTGGGGCAGGTACTATCTTTGTTCTGTGTTTGTACAGCACCTAGCACAGTGGGGTCTTGACCCACGAGTAGGGCTCCTAGGTGTTATGAAACTAACGATGACATGGACAATACATAAAGTGAGAAATTAGGATGAGTTCCTGGACAATATTTCCTTTGATCTATAATTTTGTAGAGAACTGTTTCCTTCTATGTCCAATGATATCTCATTGTTAATTCTCTTAAGAGAGGAGGCCAAGAGTTCTGAGGCATTTGAAGGGAATGTTGGTATTAGGGTGACCAGACAGCAAGTGAAAAATCGGGACGGGGGTGGGGGGTAATAGGAGCCTATATAAGAAAAAGACCCAAAAATCGGGACTGTCCCTATAAAATCGGGACATCTGGTCACCCTAGTTGGTATGTAAGAGGTGGGAAAGCACTTTCCTCCATATTCACTGGAACTTCCCTGAAGTAAAATTGCCTCACGGTTAACAGATTGGGTCTTACTTCTCTTCTTATGCTATTAGACCTTCCAGTAAAAGGCACCCATCAGTTGACAAATTCCAGATCAATGGCACATCATTTTGTAGCTGCAACTATCAGAAAAGCAGAATTAGCTAAATATTGTAAAAGAAAAGATTCCCCAGAAAATATTGCTGAGGTTTAGGGCATGTCTACACTGGCAGAGTTACAGCTCCGGCAGTTACCACTCTGCTCAGAGACAGGGCCGGCTCCAGGCATCAGCCGACCAAGCACGTGCTTGGGGCGGCACCTTGGGGCAGGGCGGCGCTCGATTTTTTATTTTTTTATTTTGATTAAGTGGCGCGGCGCTCGGAGGGGAGGCGGGGGCTTCAGGCGGTGCGGCGCTCGGAGGGGGGGTGGGGGCTTTGGGTGGCGTGGTGCTCAGAGGGGGGGCGGGGGCTTCGGGCGGTGCTCGGAGGGGGGCGGGGGCTTCGGGCGGCGTGGTGCTTGGGGGGGCGGGGCTTCGGGTGGCGTGGTGCTCGGGGGGCGGGGTCTTGGGGGGGGGCGGGGGTTGGCGCAGTGTGGCGCTCGGAGGGGGGGTGGAGGCTTCGGGCGGCGTGGCGCTTGGAGGGGGCGGGGCTTCGGGCGGCGCGGCGCTGGGGGCGGCGGGGATTTTGGCGGGGCGGTGCTGGGGGGGGGGTACGGCGGGGCGGCGCTCTTCTTTTTTGCCTGGGGCGGCAAAAAAGTTAGAGCCGGCCCTGCTCAGAGAGCGCTGAAGGGAAACCGCAGTTGTGTGTTCACACTGTCAGCTGCCTGTGCAATAGCATGTTCTCACTTGCGGCACTTGCAGCGGTATTCGGAACGGTGCACTCTGGGCAGCTATCCCACAGAGCACCTCTTTCTCTTCCGCCGCTAAGAGTTGTGGGAAAGCAGTGGGGGACACGGGGCATCCTGGGTCCTGTCCCAATCCCCCGTGATTCATTGCTTCGCATCCCAGCAATCCCTATGCTTCCATCCGCATTTGGCACCATCTTTCAACGGTTTGTGTACGCACGCTCTGCTCTGCCTCTTTAGTCTGCAGGAATGGATCCTGCACTGTTGACCAATATGCTGCTCGCTCTCACTAACACGTCACGAGTGGCAGTGGAGTTATTCCTTAAACTACAAAGGCCAGGGGGGCCCCCACCCAGGGCAGCCCACCCAAGGGGGTGCCGTGCCCAGGGTTTGGATTCCCAGCTGACCTGCCAAGAGCCAGCTGGGCTGACGGAGGCGGCAGGCAGGTGAGCAACAGCGGGGAGGGAGAGAGACCCGAGCTGCAGAGGGCTGTTGGACTATCAGCCCTCAGAGCCAGGTAACTCCTCTGGAGCAGGACTGCCCCTCCTCTGCCCTGCTTCATGTGTGCAGCCGCTGCTGTTCCTGTCCCCACCCTTCCTCCCCAGAGCCGCCCCTGGCCACTCCAAACTGGGGGCGTGCTCCTTTCTGCTCTGGGGGTGGGGGCTGATGTTGGGGTGTCTCCCTTCCTGTCACGTTATTGATTTGAACTGGGACCATATAGAACATGGTTGAAACCAAAGTCCTGTAGTGGCACCAAATCTTGTATAAAGGGGGTCAAATGAGGTGTCTAAGACAAGGTTATGGGTTGCTGGTTATGATTATGCTGTCTATATGTGTGTATCAATTTTGTAGTTGAAGTTATGAATATTGGCTCTATACTGTCTGTATTTCAAACTTATGCTATGCTTCTGGGAAACACCCCAGACAAGTTGGTGTTAGCTCTGCCTAGCCTGCTTGATGGCCCATTAAGGACCATCAGCTATACAATTGACCCATGGAGAGAAGGCAGATACACCTTGTAACTCAGCAAAGTATGCAGGAACTTGCCCATGTGACTCCAGACTCCATTTTGCTGTAATTTTCCACAGTAAGAACAAAGAGGTGTTCTTACACCTGGAAAAGACTATAAAAGGCTGATGCCTCATCTCCATCTTGTCTTCAATCCTGCTTCATACCTCTGGAGGGACTTTGCTACGAATGGAAGCTCTACACAAAGGACTGATGACCCATCCCAGCTGGGGATGTACTCCAGAGACTTGATTTAAACCTGCAGTTTATTTCATCACTGCTACAAGCCTGAATCAAGAACTTTGCCATTACTGTATGTAATTGAGTCCATTTAACCAATTCTAGCTCTCATCTATATCTTTTTCCTTTTATGAATAAACCTTTAGATTTTAGATTCTAAAGGATTGGCAACAGCGTGATTTGTGGGTAAGATCTGATTTGTATATTGACCTGGGTCTGGGGCTTGGTCCTTCGGGATCGAGAGAACCTTTTTCTTTTACTGGGGTATTGGTTTTCATAACCATTTGTCCCCATAACGAGTGGCACTGGTGGGGATACTGGGGAAATGGAGTGTCTAAGGGAATTGCTTGTGTGACTTGTGGTTGGCCAGTGGGGTGAGACCAAAGTCGTCTTTGTCTGGCTGGTTTGGTTTGCCTTAGAGGTGGAAAAACCCCAGCCTTGGGCTGTAACTGCCCTGTTTTAAGCGATTTGTCCTGAATTGGTACTCAGTTGGGTCCCGCCAGAACCAGCATCGTTACACTTCCCCACACCCCTGTACCCGATTTCCACTAAGCTGGGGTGATGGGACAGGGGGAATCTGTGTGTCCTGCCTCTCTGGGTCTGGAACTGCTGGCAGCTGCTTGTGTCTAAACATGCCTTCAGGCTCCTGACTCTGAGTGCTTTCTTAAAGAGACAGCACGCTCATACACTCACTCAGGCACACACACACTCCCCTCAACACACACACACAGTCCCCCCCCAACACACACACCAGGGCTCCCTGCATCCAGGTCACTTTCCCCACCTGGGCTGTGCTGAGGCATCAGGAGCTGCTGCTCTCCTGCCCTCCCCTTACACAGCCCGCAGGGAAAGTGACCTGGATGCAGGGAGCCCTGACCTCGCTCCTTGCTCTCCCCCTCACAGCCCCCTAGGGCTGCGCAGGGTGGAGGAACAGCAATGCCAGCTGCTTTGTGCATCCAGGTCCGTTTCCCCATGTGGGTGCAGGAGGAAGCTGCAGGGGTTAGAGGCAAAGGGGGCACAGTGCAGGGGTTAGGGGCTCAGGAGGGAGGTGCAGGGGTCGGGGTGAAGGGGACACAGTGCAGGGGTTAGGGGCTCAGGAGGGAGGTGCAGGGGTCGGGGTGAAGGGGACACAGTGCAGGGGTTAGGAGCTCAGGAGGGAGGTGCAGGGGTCGGGGTGAAGGTGGCACAGTGCAGGGGTTAGGGGCTCAGGAGGGAGGTGCAGGGGTCGGGGTGAAGGGGACACAGTGCAGGGGTTAGGGGCTCAGGAGGGAGGTGCAGGGGTTGGGGTTTTGGGGGGTGCATGCACAGTGCAGGGGTTAGGGGCTCAGGAGGGAGGTGCAGGGGTCGGGGTGAAGGGGACACAGTGCAGGGGTTAGGGGCTCAGGAGGGAGGTGCAGGGGTCGGGGTGAAGGGGACACAGTGCAGGGGTTAGGGGCTCAGGAGGGAGGTGCAGGGGTCGGGGTGAAGGGGGCATGCACAGTGCAGGGATTAGGAGCTCAGGAGGGAAGTGCAGGGAGTAGGACTGAAGGGGATGCAGGGATTGGGGCACGGGAAGGGAGTGCAGGGATCAGGGTGAAGGGAACACAGTGCAGGGGTTAGGGGCTCAGGAGGGAGGAGCAGGGATTAGGGGTGAAGGTGGCACAGTGCAGGGGTTAGGGGCGCAGGAGGGAGGTGCAGAGATTAGGGGTGAAGGTGGCACAGTGCAGGGGTTAGGGCGCAGGAGGGAGGTGCAGAGATTAGGGGTGAAGGTGGCACAGTGCAGGGGTTAGGGGCTCAGGAGGGAGGTGCAGAGATTAGGGGTGAAGGTGGCACAGTGCAGGGGTTAGGGCGCAGGAGGGAGGTGCAGGGATTAGGGGTGAAGGGGACACAGTGCAGGGGTTAGGGGCGCAGGAGGGAGGTGCAGAGATTAGGGGTGAAGGTGGCACAGTGCAGGGGTTAGGGGCTCAGGAGGGAGGTGCAGGGGTCGGGGTGAAGGTGGCACAGTGCAGGGGTTAGGGGCTCAGGAGGGAGGTGCAGGGATTAGGGGTGAAGGTGGCACAGTGCAGGGGTTAGGGGCGCAGGAGGGAGGTGCAGGGATTAGGGGTGAAGGTGGCACAGTGCAGGGGTTAGGGCACAGGAGGGAGGTGCAGGGGTCGGGGTGAAGGGGACACAGTGCAGGTGTTAGGGGCTCAGGAGGGAGGTGCAGGGGTCGGGGTGAAGGGGGCACAGTGCAGGGGTTAGGGGCACAGGAGGGAGGTGCAGAGATTAGGAGTGAAGGTGGCACAGTGCAGGGGTTAGGGCGCAGGAGGGAGGTGCAGGGGTCGGGGTGAAGGGGACACAGTGCAGGTGTTAGGGGCTCAGGAGGGAGGTGCAGGGATTAGGGGTGAAGGTGGCACAGTGCAGGGGTTAGGGGCGCAGGAGGGAGGTGCAGGGATTAGGGGTGAAGGTGGCACAGTGCAGGGGTTAGGGGCACAGGAGGGAGGTGCAGGGATTAGGGGTGAAGGTGGCACAGTGCAGGGGTTAGGGGTGCAGGAGGGAGGTGCAGGGATTAGGGGTGAAGGTGGCACAGTGCAGGGGTTAGGGGCGCAGGAGGGAGGTGCAGGGGTCGGGGTGAAGGTGGCACAGTGCAGGGGTTAGGGCAGAGGAGGGAGGTGCAGAGATTAGGGGTGAAGGGGACACAGTGCAGGTGTTAGGGGCTCAGGAGGGAGGTGCAGAGATTAGGGGTGAAGGTGGCACAGTGCAGGGGTTAGGGGCGCAGGAGGGAGGTGCAGGGATTAGGGGTGAAGGTGGCACAGTGCAGGTGTTAGGGGCGCAGGAGGGAGGTGCAGGGATTAGGGGTGAAGGTGGCACAGTGCAGGGGTTAGGGGCACAGGAGGGAGGTGCAGGGATTAGGGGTGAAGGTGGCACAGTGCAGGGGTTAGGGGCGCAGGAGGGAGGTGCAGGGATTAGGGGTGAAGGTGGCACAGTGCAGGGGTTAGGGGCGCAGGAGGGAGGTGCAGGGATTAGGGGTGAAGGTGGCACAGTGCAGGGGTTAGGGCGCAGGAGGGGGCAGAGGTTGGGAGTGAAGGGGGTGTAGGGATTAGGGACACAGGAGGGGGAGCAGGCATTAGGGACGAAGGGGACACAGTGCATTAGGGGGAAGGGAGGGTGGGGAGCCCCTGGGGGGCCTGGGGCAATGGGGGGCACCACGCCCACGGGGGCTAGGAGCACCAAAATGCAAGTTCGCCCAGGGTGCCATTTTCCCTAAGGCCGGCCCTGACAAAGGCAAGAGCAGTTCAACACTGATCTCGCCACGCGTAGTAGCTACTACACAAGATTGCTTGTGGCATTCACGGAGGTGCTGACCACAGTGGAACGCTGCTTTGGGGCTCGGGAAACAAGCCCTGAGTGGTGGGATCACATCGTCATCAGCGGTATATTATCGCCTAGGCCGACGAGGCCTAGGCCTAAGGTGGCAAATTTGAGCACCCACGAAGAAACTCCCCTGCTCCAGCTCGCCTCCTCCGCGAGCGCGCCACCGCGTCCTGTTTCTCTCCCCTCCCTCCCAGCGCTTGCGCCGCGAAACAGCTGTTTCGCAGGGCAGGGAGGGGGGGGGAGGGGGAACGCGGCGCGTTGGGGGAAGAAGCGGGGCCAGGGCGGGGATTTGGGGAAGGGGTTGGAATGGGAGCGGAAAAAAGGTGGAGTCGGGGCGGGGGCAGGGGCAGGCGGGGGGGGCAATTATTTCAGGGTCTGGGGCGGCAAAATCATTAATCCGCCACTGATCGTCATGCATGTCTGGGGTGATGAGCAGTGGCTGCACAACTTTCGCATGAGGAAAGCCACTTTCATGGGACTAGGGTGACCAGACGTCCCGATTTTATCGGGACAGTCCCGATTTTAGGGGACTTGTCCCGCGTCCCGACCTTACATTGGTTGGGATGCACTTTGTCCCTATATCGGGGGACCGTCTGGTGGAGGACGCAAGCCGGCACTGCCGGCGCCGCTCACCTCTTCTTCCTGGGCCCTGAGGCAGCTCAGCTGAACTCCCAGCGCCTGCCTGCCCGCCGGCCGGCAGGAGCCTGCAGAGTGCTGCAGCCCCACTCCCCAGGCACGCACAGAGACGGCGAGGAGATCTCCACTGTGTGCTGCAGGGGCGGGGGGGCTTGCAGGCGCCGGCAGCGAGCCCCCCCGCCCCTACCCCCGCCCCCCCCAACCCGACCCGAGCGACCTTAGGAGCCAGAGGGACAGGACCTGCCTGCTGGATGCTCCCTGGGAGCCGCTCCAGGTAAGGCTAGCACTGCCTGGGACTCACCTGGCCCCCTGGCAGGTCCCTCTGGCGGGGGGGGGGGAGGGGCTCTGCATGCTGCCCCCAGCCCCCCTCCCTCCCCGAGGGGGGAGGTGGAGACGGAGCGGAGGCAAGCTGGTGGGGGGCGGGGTGTGGAGCTGCTGGTGGGTTCTCAGTTTTTCCTGTGCCCCGGCAGTTTTTTTTGTTTTTTTGTTTTGCTCTACCGCCCGCTTGTTTTTTGTTTTTGTTTTTGTTTTGCTCCGTTCCCCCTGCCCCGTGTCCCGATATTTGACCTCTGTCATCTGGTCACCCTACATGGGACTGTGTGAGCTCGCTCCAGCCCTGAGGCACAAGGACACAAGAATGAGAGCTGCCCTGTTGTTGGAGAAGTGCGTGGCGATTGCACTGTGGAAGCTGGCTACTACAGACTGCTACTGATCGGTCGCTAACCAGTTCGGAGTGGGAAAGTTGAGAGTTGGACTTAGGCTGACCAGATAGCAAGTGTGAAAAAT
This sequence comes from Emys orbicularis, assembly GCF_028017835.1. NCBI lineage: Eukaryota > Metazoa > Chordata > Testudines > Emydidae > Emys > Emys orbicularis. The sequence goes on along the minus strand of NC_088685.1, from coordinate 24,337,595 downwards.
TGGGACAGGATGGGGGGTAATAGGAGCCTATATAAGAAAAAGCCCCAAATATCAGGACTGTCCCTATAAAATCGGGACATCTGGACACCCTAGTTGGACTCATGTTGATGGAAGTGTGCAGGGCCATTAATCTCATCCTGCTCTGAAAGACCATGATTCTGGGCAATGTGTATGACATTGTGGATGGCTTTGCACAAATGGACTTCCCTAACTGCGGAGGAACGATAGAAGCAGGCCAAGGAAAAGGAGGACCAGTGAAGGAGAAATAGAGCTCAGGAACAGGTTTGGGTGTTTGGATAACGAGGAAGGGGTGCAGCAGGTGGTAACTGAAGGGGGAAGGGTGAGGAAAAAGAGAAGAGCGGCTAGTCCCATAGAAAGAGGGGAGGAGTTGATGGAGACAGCACCAAATCTAGGCCCCGGGAGGGTACAGGATGGCATAAGGGGGATTATAACGGAAAATAGGAACGGACAGGAGTTGCGACTAGAGGGAACAGGGGATAGATTAGTAGATCGCACTGTCACCAGGCAAAGGCAGGTTTATGTGATTGGGGACTCCTTACTGAGGAGGTTAGACAGGCCTGTGACCAGGGCGGACCCAGAGAACAGAAGGGTGTGCTGTCTACCGGGCGCTAAGATACGGGATGTGGACCTGCGGTTGAAAAGGATCCTAAAAGGAGCAGGTAAGAACCCCTTGATCATCCTTCACGTAGGAACGAATGACACTGCTAGGTTCTCGCTAGAGAGAATCAAGGGAGATTATGCCAGGCTGGGGAAGACGCTTAAGGAAATCGAGGCTCAGATCATCTTCAGTGGGATTCTGCCTGTTCCTAGAGAAGGGCAGCAAAGGGCTGACAGGATTGTGATGATAAATAGTTGGCTAAGGGAGTGGTGCTATAAGGAGGGCTTTGGGATGTATGGCCACTGGGAGGCTTTCGGGGACAGACAACTGTTCTCACGGGATGGACTTCACCTAAGTAGGGAAGGAAATAGACTTCTGGGAGGGAGGCTGGCTCATCTCATCAAAAGAGCTTTAAACTAGGAATTCGGGGGAGACGGTTGGGAGATGTCCAGTTAATCTCCACGCCAGATTACAACATTGAGAAGGAGGGTGACGAGACAAGAACTGATATAGCCAGGGGGAAGAGATTGGACATAAGGAAGACGGGGGGGATGGATACTAGACTAATAGGTCATACTGGCGGTACGGTGTCCGTACCAAATTGGATAACTAATGTGAGAGAGGCTAAACGGCATAAATTAAGATGTTTATACACCAATGCGAGAAGCCTAGGTAACCAAATGGAGGAATTGGAGCTCCTGGTCCGAGAAATGAAACCGGATATCGTACGAATAACCGAAACGTGGTGGAACGGTAGTCATGACTGGAGTACAGGTATGGAAGGGTATGTGCTGTTTAGGAACGACCGGAACAAAGGTAAAGGTGGGGGAGTAGCATTGTATGTCAATAATGAGGTAAACTGTAAAGAAATAATAAGTGATGGAATGGATAAGACGGAGTCTGTCTGGGCAATACTCACATTGGGTAAAAAAACTACTAGAGCCTCCCCTGGGATAGTGCTTGGGGTGTGCTATAGACTGCCGGGATCTACCCTGGATATGGACAGAGAACTATTTAATGTTTTTAGGGAAGTAAATAGTAATAGGAACTGTGTAATCATGGGAGACTTTAACTTCCCGGATATAGATTGGGGAACAAATGCTAGTAACAATAATAGGGTTCAGATTTTCCTAGACGTGATAGCTGATGAATTCCTTCATCAAGTAGTTGCTGAACCGACGAGGGGGGATGCCATTTTAGATTTGGTTTTGGTGAGTAGTGAGGACCTTGTTGAGGAAATGGTTGTAGGAGACAACCTTGGCTCGAGTGATCATGAGCTAATTCGGTTTAAACTAAATGGAAGGATTAACAGAATTAAATCGGAGACTAGGGTTTACGATTTCAAAAGGGCTAACTTTAATAAATTAAGGCGACTAATTAGGGAAGTGGATTGGACTAACATATTTATGGATCTAAAGGCGGAAGGCGCCTGGGATTATTTCAAGTTGAAGTTGCAGGAGCTGTCGGATGCCTGTATCCCGAGAAAGGGAAAACGGTTCGTAGGCAGGAGATTTAGACCGAGCTGGATGAATGAGCGTCTCAGAGGGGTGATTAAGAAAAAACAGAAAGCGTACAAAGACTGGAAGAGGGGAGGGATCAGCAAAGAAACCTACCTTATTGAGGTCAGAGCATGTAGAGATGGAGTGAGAAAGGCCAAAAGCCGTGTAGAGTTAGACCTTGCGAGGGGAATTAAAACCAATAGTAAGAGGTTTTATAGCCATATAAATAGGAAGAAAACAAAGAATGAAGAAGTGGGACCGCTGAAGACTGTAGATGGAGTGGAGATTAAGGATAATCTAGGCGTGGCACGATATCTAAACGAATATTTTGCATCGGTCTTTAATGAGGCTAATGAAGGGTTTAGGAATAGAGGCAGCGTGACAGAGGGGAATAAAGGAGGGGGGGTTGACATTACCGTATCCGAGGTAGAAGCCAAACTCGAACAGCTTAACGGGACTAAATCGGGCAGACCGGATGATCTTCATCTGAGAATATTAAAGGAACTGGCGCGAGAAATTGCAAGCCCGTTAGCGATAATTTTTAATGAATCTGTAAACTCGGGGGTGGTACCGTTGGACTGGAGAATAGCTAATGTGGTTCCTATTTTCAAGAAGGGGAAAAAAAGTGACCCGGGTAACTACAGGCCTGTTAGTTTAACATCTGTAATATGCAAGGTCTTGGAAAAAATTTTGAAGGAGAAAGTAGTTAAGGACCTCGAGGTCAATGGCAATTGGGACAAATTACAACATGGTTTTACGAAAGGCAGATTGTGCCAAACCAACCTGATCTCCTTCTTTGAGAAAATAACAGATTTTTTAGATAAAGGAAATGCGGTGGATCTAATATACCTCGATTTCAGTAAAGCGTTTGATATGGTACCGCATGAGGAATTATTGGTTAAATTGGAAAAGATGGGGATCGATATGAAAATCCAGAGGTGGATAAAGAACTGGTTAAAGGGGAGACTGCAGCGGGTCCTACTGAAAGGTGAACTGTCAGGTTGGAGGGAGGTTACCAGTGGAGTTCCTCAAGGTTCGGTTTTGGGTCCGATTTTATTTAATCTATTTATTACTGACCTCGGAACCGAATGTAGAAGTGGGCTGATAAAGTTTGTGGATGACACAAAGTTGAGAGGTATTGCCAATTCGGAGAAGGATCGGGATATCGTGCAGGGAGACTTGGATGACCTTGTAAACTGGAGTAATAGTAATAGGATGAAATTTAATAGTGAGAAGTGTAAGGTGATGCATTTAGGGATGACTAATAAGAATTTTAGTTATAAGCTGGGGACGCATCGGTTGGAAGTAACGGAGGAGGAGAAGGACCTCGGAGTCCTGGTTGATCGCAGGATGACTATGAGTCGGCAATGTGACGTGGCCGTGAAAAAAGCTAATGCGGTCTTGGGATGCATTAGGCGAGGTATTTCTAGTAGGGATAAGGAGGTACTGCTTCCATTATACAAGGCACTGGTGAGACCTCATTTGGAGTACTGTGTGCAGTTCTGGTCTCCCATGTTTAAAAAGGATGAACTCAAACTGGAATGGGTACAGAGAAGGGCCACTAGGATCCGAGGAATGGAAAACCTGTCGTATGAAAGGAGACTCGAGGAGCTCGGTTTGTTTACCCTAAGCAAAAGGAGGCTGAGGGGGGATATGATTGCTCTCTTTAAATATATCAGAGGGATAAATACCAGGGAGGGAGAGGAATTATTTCAGCTCAGTACTAATGTGGACACGAGAACAAATGGATATAAACTGGCCGTCGGGAAGTTTAGGCTTGAAATTAGACGACGGTTTCTAACCGTCAGAGGGGTGAAGTTCTGGAACAGCCTTCCGAAGGAAACAGTGGGGGCGAAAGACCTCTCCGGCTTTAAGATTAAGCTTGATAAGTTTATGGAGGGGATGGTTTGATGGGATAACGTGATTTTAGTCAATAGGTCAATAACATGCCATCGCTGGTAATTACTATCAATGGTCAATGTGGGTCTGGCTGGAGAATCTTGCCCGCATGCTCGGGGTTCTGCTGATCGCCATATTTGGGGTCGGGAAGGAATTTTCCTCCAGGGTAGATTGGCAGAGGCCCTGGAGGTTTTTCGCCTTCCTCCGCAGCATGGGGCAGGGGTCACTTGCTGGAGGATTCTCTGCGACTTGAAGTCTTTAAATCATGATTTGGGGACTTCAACAGCTGAGTCAAGGGAGAGAATTATTCCAGGAGTGGGTGGGTCAGCTTTTGTGGCCTGCATCATGCGGGAGGTCAGACTAGATGATCATAATGGTCCCTTCTGACCTTAAAGTCTATGAGTCTATGAGTCTATGGCACACATATTCCAATTCTGGCACCAGACCACCTAGCCACCGAGTACATTAATCGGAAAGGGTATTTTTCAGTGGTTCTCCAGGTGTTTGTGGATCATCATGGGTGTTTCATGTCATCATGTCCCATTCACTGTTACAGATTAGTGACCGAATGGCTAGAAAGCAGTTCTGCAGAAAAGGACCTAGGGGTTACAGTGGATGAGAAGCTGGATATGAGTCAACAGTGTGCCCTTGTTGCCAAGAAGGCTAACGGCATTTTGGGCTGTATAAGTAGGGGCATTGCCAGCAGATCGAGGGACATGATCATTCCTCTCTATTCGACATTGGTGAGGCCTCATCTGGAGTACTGTGTCCAGTTTTGGGCCCCACGCTACGAGAAGGATGTGAAAAAATTGGAAAGAGTCCAGCGGAGGGCAACAAAAATGATTAGGAGGCTGGAGCACATGACTTATGAGGAGAGGCTGAGGGAACTGGGATTGTTTAGTCTGCAGAAGAGAAGAATGAGGGGGAATTTGATAGCTGCTTTCAACTACCTGAAAGGGGGTTCCAAAGAGGATGGATCTAGACTGTTCTCAGTGGTACCAGATGACAGAACAAGGAGCAATGGTCTCAAGTTGCACTGGGGGAGGTCTAGGTTGGATATTAGGAAAAACTTTTTCACTAGGAGGGTGGTGAAGCACTGGAATGGGTTACCTAGGGAGGTGGTGAAATCTCCTTCCTTAGAGGTTTGTAAGGTCAGGCTTGACAAAGCCCTGGCTGGGATGATTTAGTTGGGAATTGGTCCTGCTTTGAGCAGGGGCTTGGACTAGATGACCTCCTGAGGTCCCTTCCAATCCTGATATTCTATGATTCTATGATCCTCGTCCAAGATTTCTTCCTTCTGGCTTGGTCCACTCTCAACTGGCACGCAGTGGAGGTGGGGTCGCCACCAAGTATCGCGTTCAGCTCTTTGTGGAACTGGCAGCTCGTGGGCACAGCACCGGAGTGGCAGTTTGCCTCCTGCGCCTTGTGGTAGGTGTTCCACAGCTCCTTCACTTTGACCCTGCACTACAATGTATCCCGGTCATGGCCCCTTTCTGTCATGCATTGTGAAATCTGTCCATAGGTATCATAATTCCTACAACTGGAGCACAGCTGGGACTGTCTAGCCTCCTCTCCCCAAATGCTGATGAGGTCCAGCAGTTCGGCATTGCTCCAAGCAAGGGATCGCCTGGTGCGTGGAGCAGCCACTGTCACCTGGAAAGATGCACTGAGACCACTGCACGCATCACCGAGCAAACAGGAAGGGGACTTTCAAAATTGCCAAGGAATTTAAGGGGTGGGGCTCACAGTTGGTTATCTGAGGGCAGTGCAGTAGAGTTCAAACCAATGACCAGAGAAGTGAGAACAGGCATTGTGGGACACCTCCCGGAGGCCAATCGCAGCGATGTAATCGACCAGGGTGTCTACACTGGCACCGCGGTGCTGTAGCCCTGGCACAGAAAGCTCTACGCCTCTCGTTCGGGTGGGGTTTTTTTACAGTGCTGCAACTGCACAGTTTCTGCGCACCAAGTGACTTGGCAGTGTGTACACCTTGGGAGTTACAACGCAGACAGCTGCTTTCCGGCACAGAAATTTGCCAGTGTAGGCAAGGCCTGAGAAAAGTGTGGGATGCACTTACAAAAAGATTGCATAAGTGCTAAAAACTGGGCACAGCATGTATTTCACAGTCTGGCTCCCATATTTAAGAATATGGGAAGACAAACACCACAAAAGCCAGTAGAATACCAGAAACATGTAAACCTTTCTTTTTAGTAAAAATCAATTATATTCCTCCTTGTTGACTTTATGAATTCAGATTCAGAGGCTAAATATAACATTTGAAGTTTAGATTCTTATTTTGTCTTCCTATTGTGATCTCTGTCTGCAACAGTCATACACTGTCTCTATTCCATAGAGAAAAACATAGTTGAGTTAGTCTTTTTTATAAAGAGAAACAATTGAAAAGTTTTTTTGAAGGGCCAAATTTCAAACTCTAAAATGCCCCCAAATTTATTCAATCTTGGCTAGTTTCTTAAATCTCAATGAGCACAAAAAAAAATTGTCAGATTTCAAGTTTTTAATTTCAAACATTTGTCAGTTATTTGGGTTGTTTCAGACTAACAGATGGAAGAGTGCGCAGTTCCCTCCCCGCCCACTCCCCCATGGACTCAGAAACAGAGCTACCAAATTTATTCTAACTTTCCAACAATATACACTCCAAGGTGTGGCCAAGTATGGCAAATACTAGCCCAATGGGACTTGAGAGCAGTATCTGAAGTACTAAGGAAAGGGTGGGAAGGGGAGTTGGAATATACTTTGCATTGGTGTAAATTGTTTAAAGAAGGTGCAGAGCAATGGAGAACTGGGTCTGTTGAATGTAGGAGAGGCTAACACTTAACACCCCCTTAGCTTCTGATTCTTGCAGTCAGAGAGCTATAGCTCAGGTTTCAGCCTCATGAGATGTCCTCCAATAATCATAGCGAAGTCCTCTAGGGAAAAGAGGGGAGGTGGTATCTGTATTGGGGGGAGGGATGGCTCAGTGGTTTGAGCATTGGCCTGCTAAACCCAGGGTTGTGAGTTCAATCCTTGAGCAGGCCATTTAGGGATCTGGGGCAAAAATCTGTCTGGGGGTTGGTTCTACTTTGAGCAGGGGGTTGGACTAGATGACCTTCTGAGGTCCCTTCCAACCCTGATATTCTATGATTTAATGTAAAGCAGATTTTTTTTAACACTATCAGGTCACGTTCATATAATCAGAAGGAAGCAATAAGATACAGACACCATTTATTTTGCATTGCAGCTCTTCTTTAAATAGAGACATGGCTATCTAGCTTCATCCACAGTATGGATCCAGGGCCATAGGCTGTTGACATTTTCCCCGCTCTGCCAGGTAACCAAGTGCAGTTGAAGCACACCCATTGGTTACCATGGGAACCAAGAGGTAGAAAGCTTTTGCATGGCTCTCAGGAAACACTTCACAAAGCAGGAATGAAAAGCTAGTCAGCTCACAAACCCTTTTAGTGGGATTTGCTCAACTCAGGCCTTGCTAGCTGTTAAGAATTAGCATTACTTATGAAGTAGTTAACAGGCACTTGTCAGGTTGACCATCTCTCTGATCTGAGCCCTCTCTGATCCTGCTCTGTAGCCACTAGTGGAGGCTCTGGGACCAGTTGGGACCGTGAACCATGAGATTTATTATATGCCCTCACTTGGCATAAGGCTCATGTGACTAAAGACGAGTTTGTAGACATGGCTGACTCCACACACAATATGGCTAAAAGATAATGCAGTAGGGAGGGCTGCTGCAGGTTATTTATTTAAGTGACAATAAGAAATGAGTTATAAAGGGCCAGATTGTGATCCACTGCCAAGTGTGTGTTATATGTGACTGTAAGAGTTCATTCTTAGCTAGCTGCACCGCCAAGCCTGGCTTGCTCTCCTTTCTCCAGCACCCCCTGCCCAAGGCTTGCTCCAGTAGTGTCTCTCCCAGTAAGTTGGCCCTCCAGCTGGGTCACCATCTTTAGTCCACCCCTTCCAGAGTCACCATTGTCCCAAAATATCTGTAACCCAAATAAAATCCTTCCACCTCACTGGGGCTATTTTTCAGCCTGCCTTCAGGGCTTAGCCTCAAGTCCCCCTGCTGTAATCAATCACCCTTGCAATGGGCTTGTGCACCCCCTTTCTTGGGGCCAGTAGGAGAACCCAGTCCCACTCTCTACTCTGGGTTCCAGCCCAGGGTGCTAAGCTAGATCTGCTCCTTTACCTGTGCTGCAGTTTTCCGGGGGCCACTTCCTACTCAGCCTCTTACATATCTCTCCACACACAGGTGCCGACTTTCCATTTAACTAGGTTAGCCAGTTCAGTGTGTGGGAGGACATCCCAAAATGCATTGTCCCATACCCATAGTCTTTTTCTTCTGGTCTCAGCAGCTGGGATGGTAGGGAATAGATGCCAAGGTTTCACCAGAATGCACTGACATAAATACAGTTGTGCAGCACGCCAATGCATATGGTTGTGCCAGGACAATACGCTGCTGTGCAGATCCTCAGAACCAGGTTAGCTTTCACCATGCTGATAAGCTTGTCAGAGCCTGGGCATGCGTAAAAGAGGAGGTGGGTGAGTAAAGCATGTCAACCAGGCCATGCATGGGGAAGCAAGTGATGTTAGCAAAACTGGGAACGAACCTTTTTAAGGACTATGGAAGGATTTCAGTGGTTCAGACATCCAGTTTTTCAATTGTATTTCACCATGACTCATGTGCCTGAAGGCAGCTTTCCTGCCCAGGGTGTGTAAACAGAACTGTGTAGTGAATAATGAGACTGTGAGAACTCACACAGTGCAGACGCTTTTGGTCTGAACTCTTTGGACCTTAAAAGCCATTTATAATACACTGACCATATTACAAGGCTAGGCAGAAAGTGAAGTGGCTGCTGATGCTACACATGTAATGCTGCTGTCATGCTTTCATTGCTGCCTCATCCAGTTTAGTGGCTTTGCTTAGCTTTTGTCGGAGGATCAGGAATGGGGCTTTTTAGTTTTTAATCCAGTACATCTTGTTCTTCAAGATACTGTTGTGAAAATGCTTCAAAATGTCATCAATGCAGCCAGAAAGCACTGGCAGGTTTTTCGTGGATCAAAGATTTGATGCAATGGTGAGCACCTGCCAAATATGAACAGGATCAGGCCCCATATTTGTCGCTTATGTACACTGGTAACATGATAATCTACTGGGGCTTTTAAACTAAAACATATACAAGAAAAATAGAAGTCAAAAGCAGAAAGCCATAGCGTCGTATATTTGCGTTCCTTTGCCCTGAGGTTGATAATATTGATTGCTGTATTAATGTAAATGTCTTGCTCATTGCATTGTAATTTTTGCTTGCTTATTTATTTTTCAAGAAATGTACACAAACATTGTTCCAGTTTACTCTGCTAAGAATTTTAAATTAATATTAATGGAAGATATTGTGGCTAAATCCTCTGGATTTCTTCGAAAATCTCCATCTGTTTGTTTATTATATAATGCTTGCCTCCAAAGTGACATCCATTTAAACACCAGGCAGAGTGGATCCAAGTTTGTTTTTTCAACAGAACTCTCATTTTCAATCCATTTCTAAATTTTCCATGTGGTCAGAAAACATGGCTAAGATCCTCTCTGTGAGAGGGCCACCATCCTAGCTAACTCCAGGAATTGCACCAAAAACCTCCAGTGCTTAAAAACATGAGTCTCTACGGATAAGTCCCTAACTCAGAGCTATAACAGATTCATATCCTCTGGATGGGGCACTAAGGGTGACATTGTACATGAACCATCTCTGACCAGTGGGTTAAATATGCACTACAGAAGTGGAATTTTGATGTAACTAGGTCAAGGGAAAATTTAGGATCTGTCATTCATCACTAGTAATGCTCCACAGATCATAGCAACAGTGGAAATTGTAGTGTAGACTGGGCATAGGTGCTTTTATTATTGTGTTATATCTCCTGCAATTAGATGCTTAGAGCAAGCTTTCATTATATGGTGGTAAAAAAAAATCCTTAGCCCTGTCTACACTAGCTCTTTGCTGGCATTTACTGTAGTATGGGTACTATTTTGTCTTGGAGAGACAGAGACCTTGGATAACAAGTTATCTATACAGGTAAAATGACCTTGTTGATATGCATCCGAAGAAGTGGGCTGTAGCCCACGAAAGCTTATACTCTAATAAATTTGTTAGTCTCTAAGGTGCCACAAGTACTCCTGTTCTTTTTGCGGACACAGATTAACAAGGCTGCTACTCTGAAACTTGTTGAAAGATTGTGTTATAACATGGTAGTTCCACAACTGTGTCCTAACATGGTTTAGTCTTGCCTACAGTATGTAGGTAGGCACAAACTGTGTTTTAGAAGTTATACTATAATGTGCTATAATCATCAGCTTCTAATAAGATTATCAAAAACTGTAAAAATTGCCAGTTAGATGTGCCCTAAAGCTTTTTAAAAATATTTGGTTATTATATGGTTTGACTGCATCCACATCTGGACTAAACTGTGTTATAAATTCAGGCACAACTTGATTTTAAAAACTGTTGTTTTGACTGTATAGCCAAGACCATAGATTAGCTATGGGGCTTTGGTTAACACATCTTCTGTAAATAAATAAATCAATAAGTATTTGTCTGCTGTGGACAGAGAGAATATGCATCTATGCTAATAGAACGGTGTTGTAAACTGGTTGTCCAAAACAGTTCTGGTGCATTTTTTACTCTAGTTGTAGCTATCATGGTCCACACCACAGAGCGGACAAAGTGTGCTTTGAAGAAAACGTTATTCAGTTACTGTATATAGTCCCTTTGTTACTAATCTTTAAGTTTATTTGGCGTATGCAATCTGGTCAAGCCAAGCCACAGCGTTCTTAACAACCATGTTCAAGGCATGAAGACCTCCAGGAAGCTGAGTCATTTTGCAGTCCTCAACAATGTGTCATGTATTGTGGCTGCCCACACTGACATAGTGGACTGTTTCTAAAATGCCACTGAAATTCCACTGCAGCACAAAGTCCATGTCTTACACAAAACTGGTTCAGAAGGCTCCATTGCCTTCACGGTAAATCAAACCTGGGTTGGGTTTGAGTTGGGTCCAAGACAAGATAATTATTTGTCACTTTCTCTGCGGACCATGAAGCTCGCTACATGTCCTCTACCGTAAATCCCTCACCTGGTAAACTTAGCCACAATGGGTGACGTGAGGGCAGACGACCATATGGTGGATTAAACAAGTGTTTAATTAATGTAGATGTGGCATATCACGCAATTTTGTCATGAGCTTCACTATGCTTTTTTGTCTGCGAACACTGAATGGATCAATATTGCAGAAAACTGGCAGCCGTAGTAGAGGAATAGATTTAAGTGTGCCTGAAATAATATGCATTGTGGAATTATGTTGTACGTCAATCATCTTTGCGTGAGACGAGTGAGCCCATACTGGAGCACAATACTCCACCACTGAATAACAGAGTGCCAAGGCTGAAGTATGTAACATTTTAGTGTTGGTGCGCCATGTCTTTAGGGCCTGATTTCTGAGCAGGTTGTTACGTGTTTTGACCTTAGTTGTTGTCTTTGTAAGATGGTCACAATATGTGAGAGTTCTATCCAGTGTGACAGCTAGATAGACTGGGTGTGAATCATGCTTTTTTCGCTAACCATTGAGAACTATGTTCAGCTGTCTGTCTACTTGTGCATGATGTAAGTGGAAGACTCTTGACACAGTCTTACTTCAACTTGATATTGGGCACCATTGACAATAATAATTGGCCAGAGCCACCATATCAGCATTCAGAACACTCTCAAGTATGTAAAAGGAGTTGTGACTGAGTGCCGAGGCATATGTTGTCTGCATAAACAAACTTGCAAGGCCTGGTGTGTGGTAGGTCATTTGACTATTAGTTGAATAATGTTGGAGATGATGCTGGTCCTTGCGGGAAACCATTCTTCTGGTACCTCTAAGCACCTTGGCTATCACCAATATGAACACAGAAATGGCAGTTTCTCAAAAACAGAGCCATTGCACATACTAACCAACTTGACATAGTTCTAGGCAATTTTACCAAAAGGCCTGTGTGCCAAACCATATCATATGATGCAGCCAGGTCAAGGAAAACTGAACCAATCTTTAGCTTATGTTGGAATACATTTTTGATGAAAATTGTAAGTGCCAGCACTTGATCACATAGAATCATAGGGTTAGAAGAGACCTCAGGAGGTCATCTAGTCCAACCCCCTGCTCAGAGCAGGACTTATCCCCAGACATATTTTTGCCCCAGATCCTTAAATGGCCCCCTCAAGGATTGAATTCACAACCCTGGGTTTAGCAGGCCAATGCTCAAACCACTGAGCTATCCCTCCCCACATATACTACTACTGCAGCAAAAACCAACTTGCTGTGTGCCAGCATGCCTTCCACAGATGGTGAAATCCTTTGCGAACTCAGATGCTTAAGCACCTTAAAGCTAACACTTAGTGTGAAACTGGTCTGTAGCCTGAAGGCAAGTGTGGATCTTTCCCAGGTTTCAGCAAGTCAATGACCTTCGGTTGGTGCCAGATACTAGGCAGTCTGGATTCCCACAGAACTCTCTTGAAAAACTGAACAAGCCATTCCTGAGTGTGGGAACCCATATGTTTCATGAATTCAAGTGCAATTCTATCATATTCGGGAGCTGTACCCATTTTTAAACCATTCAGCACAGTATCCAATTCCAGACTAGTGAATCTTACTATTGGCTAGATTACTCCTTAGGAAATGCCGCCACTCGTCATATACCTGCCGTTTGACAACTCTGTCAACAGGAGCTTTGGTGACCTTCAACAGATGACTGGCAATCTGATTTGGAGTAACTGCCGGCCTGCTTTGTGCACATGGATGTTGAGCTGCACCTAGTTGACGAATTATGCTCCAGCTCTTCTTGGTTGACCGCATAAAGTCAAGCACCACTGTCACTTCCTCCCATCAAGCCTGGCAAGTGGCATCCAATGATCTATAAGAATCTTTAAGTTATGCATATTTCTGGCTCTCAGGATTTCAAAGGTGGCAGGTTTTATTTGAACAGCCATTCAAATGGATGAAAGACCTGCTCTATCAAAACCTACTTTCAGATATATTGTCTCACTTTTCATATCTCCAAACCCATCAGGGGAACAATGTACTGTGACTTCAGTGTTTAAATTCTTTGACAAGGAGAAAGGGCAGGCCCATCAATTATATCTGTTTTGTGAATTCTTATTTTTGAGTCATTGGGCCAAATTTTAACTCAGCTGAAGTAACACTAGGGAGGAATTTGGGCCCAAGGTTTTAGGTTCCAAAAGACCTGGAGAATCTTTTGCAGTGCAGTGCCTAGCATGTGGTGAATTCTGGCTCCTTACTGAAAATTCCAACAGAATCATAAACTTGTTCTGTCTCCTCTCTCTGTTTGGGAATCTGCCATTGACAGAAACAAATGAGGAATTCATCAGTGATCGTGATGAGTGAGCTGTGAGTCCCAAATTCCTGGAGCCACCAGTAGAATCTCCACACATTCTGGCCATGGGGTTTTGCTGAAGACCAAAGCTTTGAAAAGCAAGGCTGGGGGGAGGAGGAAGGCAGATGGATAGTCACTATTCCAACAAAACTTCATGAATAATTAAGCAGAATATCTGGTTAATATTTCACCATCTTTTGGACTAATTGTTCAAAATAGCTGCCAAGCAGAAAATGTAAAAGCAACTCTGTTTCAAGATAGTGTGGTGGCCTAAGGCAAAGAAATGGGGGCGGGGTTCCTTTTCCAAATAGAATTACTTTATAGTCCAAAGTTAAAAAGAGGCTGACACATGGAGGGGGTGGCCCTGAGGTATTAACATCATCAATCATGAAAGCTGGAGAGGCTTGTCTGTGGGCCCTGTGTTAGAGAGTTACAGAACCCAGAGGTCATTTACCTGACTGCTCAGACAGGAGAGTCCTTGTCCTGCCATCATTACAACGGGCTGAGCTTGCAGATCATTTCTTGTTTGTCATCAAAGTAGGAGCTAGAAAAGTCCTTCTAGCCCATCTGGTACATTATCCTGACAGTGCAGAATTGTTAAATTTATTCTGGCCTTTTGCTTTGTCTAGTGTATGGGGTTTCCACTGCTTTCCCTGAGAGAGTAATTCACACGCTAATAGTTCCCTCCATAAGGCGGCTTACCTGATATTCAGCCTAATTTCATCTATTATATACTTAGCACCTATCATTTCTGTAGTACCTAAGATCCATTCTTTCTTGCTTTGGACCACCTTCAACAATTTATCACCCTCCTTGGTGTCTGCGCGGCCAGTCTAATAGTTGTACACTGCTATCATTTCCATCCAACCCTTAGTGATTGCTTAGCTTAACCAAGTACTATTTACCGGGTTAAAATCATTAAACTATTGAAGTAAGTGGGGTTACACTAGGGATGAATTTAGTGCATTTAGTTATTTTAATCTTAGTCCCCACCAAGCTCCTGTGTAGGGTGGCCAGGTGTATGCTTCTTGACCAGAACACCTGGTCGAAAAGGGACCCTGGTGGCTCCGGTCAGCGTTAAAAGTCCAGTTGGCAGTGCAGGCAGGCTCCCTACCCGGCTCCACGCAGCTCCCGGGAAGCGGCGACATGTCCCTCTGACTCCTAGGCATAGGGGCAGCCACAGGGGCTCCGCATGCTGCCCCGCCCCAGTGCTGGCTCTTCAGCTCCCATTGGCTGGGAACTGCAGCCAATGGGAGCTGCGGGTGCAGTGCCTGCAGGTGGGGGCAGCGTGCACAGCTGGAGGGACATGTCGCCACTTCCCGGGAGCTGCCTGATGTAAGTGCCGCCCAAAGCTTGCACCCCTCCTCCCCTACCTCACCCTAATCCCCTGCACTATTCCTGAGCCCCCTCCCACACCTAAACTCCCTCCCAGAGCCTGCCCCCCGAACCCCCTCCTGTGCCCCAACCCTCTGCCCCAGCCCTGAGCCGCTTCCTGCACCCCAAACCCCTCATTCCCGGCCCCACCCCAAAGCCCGCTCCCCTAGCCAGATCCCTTACCCCCCCCACACACCCCATCTCCCATCCCAGTCCAGAGCCCCCTCTTATACCCCAAACCCCTCATCCCTGGCTCCACCCCAGAGCCCACACCCCCAGTCAGAGCCCTCAGCCCCTCCCGCACTCCAATCCCCTGCCTCAACCTGGAGCCCTCTCCCACACCCTGAACCCCCCATTTCTGGCCCCATCCCAGAGCCCACATCCCCAGCCAGAATCCTCACCCCCTGCTGCACCCCAACCCCCTGCCCCAGCCCAGTGAAAATGAGCGAGTGAGTGAGGGTGGGGGAGAGCGAACGATGGAGAGCGGGGGATGGAGTGAGCAGGGGCAGAGCCTCAGAGAAGGGGCAGGGCAGGGCAGGGGCGGGGCCTCAGGGAAGGGGTGGGGAGGGAAGGGGCAAAGGTGTTCAGTTTTCTGCTGTTAGAAAGTTGGCAACCCTACTCCTATGAACAGTTATAAATATATTTTCCACTAGGGTTGGGAGAATGTATGCAAATGTTACACAAACAGTTCTTGTGAAACTCTCTCTGCTAAATTCTCCCCAAGCCTCTGCGTTGGGTCCCAATCCACTGGCCCCATGTGCTGTAAACTTCCCTTGGTCTGAGTAGGATCCAGCACTGTCTCTTCCCTTGGCTTCTCTGGCACATTTCCTGAGCACACGCTCTCTGTCTGAGGGCAGGTCTTCACTACAGGGGGGGGGGTCGATTTAAGATATGCAAATTCAGCTACGCGAATAGCGTAGCTGAATTCGACGTATCGCAGCCGACTTACCCCGCTGTAAGGACGGCGGCAAAATCGACCTCCGTGGCTTCCCGTCGACGGCGCTTACTCCCACCTCCGCTGGTGGAGTAAGAGCGTCGATTCGGGGATCGATTGTCGCGTCCCGACGAGACGCGATAATTCGATCCCCAAGAGGTCGATTTCTACCTGCCGATTCAGGCGGGTAGTGTAGACCTAGCCTTATACTCTTCAAGAAATGGGATCACATGGTCCAGTTACCTAAAGTCCCCCAGGACCAGTGCTCACCCCTCAGAGTCTTTAATGTTGGTTTTATGATTACATTTATTTAAAATTTAATTATTTTAGCTTAAACAACCCTCCCCCAGTATTCCACATTGTGGGTGCTCTGGGTTTACAGTTAAACTCTTCATGGACATGTGATAGCAAGAAGCAAACAGAAACACAGATTTTGCACAGGATTTTAAAACAAATTACTCGTTACTTAGATAGCACAAGAGATACGCTGATCTAAGTGAAACAACATACCTCTACACAATTCCCACCTCGGTTTCCTCACTACTCTGGAGAGTTCTTTGGGCCTAGGGCAGACCCCTCTGAGGAATCCAGGATCCCTCTCCTGCACATGGCTTCCCTTCTGAATAATAGGACTCCTCTAGGTCAGCTTGCTTGCTTTGACCTCAGATGGTCCTGCAGTTCAACAAGAAACCCCTGCTATGAAAGCGTGCTCCTCTCTCCTACCCAAAGCTTCCTGTTTCGGGCTCTGTGAGTCCTTCAAGCTTATATGTGCCACAACCAACACCTGGTTCCTTTGTTGTGCTGCTGGGGATTTTCCCTTTTCCAAACCACAGTCCCCTGCAGAAAAGTTGGAGAAAACTGGTTCTCCTAGCTTCAACTAACCTGTTGTCCCAGGTGTTTACACCCGAATTGGCAAGCAATAAGGCTTAACAACCTTCCATTGCACCAGGTCTGGGAGGGACATGACACAGCCTCTGTCAATTCATGGCTGAGTCACTACATATTGAGGCATTCCACAATACAACAATTTCATAACATCAATCGGAATTCATAAATTGTACGTAGGCAGATTTCCCAAACTGACACAACCACATTTCCCACTAGGTTTTGGGGAGTATATGCAAGTACATTTCAAATCCACCAGAACTTTATAGAGGTTCCATATTCATTCATGCAATGTAACTACCAGTGTACTGAAACTCGGTTTTCAATACAAAACTGTTGCCATAAGTTTAGGGCTGTGATAACTTGTTGATAAACATCAATAATGCTGCTGGTTCCTTTGAAGAGGGGGTAAGGAAGGGTTTTATTCTTTAAATACTGGATAGCAGAAGCAGTGGATAGCATAAAGAAATGGTCAGTACTAGATACCTTGATGAAATGATCTGAATTTACCCTCTGGGGGATAACAGTACCCTTAGAGTCTGGATGGGGAGTCTGATCTAACCATACCTCCCACTTGGCAAATGGTGAGCTAGCTAACTCCAAGAGTTTAAAAAAAATCAGAAGACAAATTGAAATAAAATTGGAGGTTCATTAATACCCTAAAATCTCCACAAGAGCCATCACCTCTGCAGATGTCCTGAGTCCCACATATTATCATACCATTGTTAAGTAGTATCATGGCTTAAAAGTAGATTAATCTAGGGTAGTGATGGTTCCCTAGTAACCACAAGCTGACATGATGGGGAATCACGTCCTATCTCATGATTATCATACACGCCTTGAATTTCCTTTATCTACTGCATTAAGCCTGGCTTTTAGGTCTTGATCGAAAATGCACTGAAGCCAATAGGACAGTGGATTTTGCAATCGGAGCTTTTACTGCAGTACTGGCTTCAGTAAGACAAAAAGAGTATCTTTTCCCCTTTTGTGGGTGTGTATGGGATACTCAGGAAAGCTTCTGTGGGATTGTGGAATGCTCTTCCTGGAACCTACTACCATCATCACAGATACCTAGGAGGCAGTGTGGGGAGGCCATCAAGATGCTCTGAAGTTGGATGCCCATAAGGCAGTATGTAGGGAGACTCCAAGCAAGTAGTATTGGAGAATATACCCATGTGGGGTGTTCCTACAGAGGTTTGAGTCCATCAAAATCAAACCTTCAGTTGAATGTGATGGGCCTAGTTTGCTGTGCAATGCCACTTTAATTATTATTGTTGTTATGGTTGTGCCCAAGAATGTGCTTGGCACTTTACAACCAAATAGAGAGACAGTTATTCCCCTGACAAGATCAAAAATAAAGATACAACAAGAGAAGACAAGCCAGAGGGAATAGGCAATAGGAATGAGGAAACAAAAAGTGCAAATACAAGACAACTAGATTGATGGAGGTTATGACTGTATTTTGTTGGAAGGGCTGGCTTTTGGAAGGAGTGGGGTTGTTATTTAAATGTTAAATATTAATATTTTAATTTTTCTTTTGAGCTTGATGCAGAAGTTACTGGATGAGGGATTATGGCCAGTGTTGTGTAGGAGGCCAGATTACATGATCATAATGGTCTCTTTTGGCCTTAAAATCTATGAATTTATGACATTTTAACATATTAATAGGACCAGGTTTAGAACACTGGGATTAGAAGGTTCCAGAAGATTCCACAAGGTTCCATGACATTTGGAGTCTGGCAGTTGGCCTGTCAGTTCTTAGACTGCTGAAGTCTGTATAAATTTAACTCTTTTAAGCTTTTCTTGTAAGTCAATTCTTCTATTCCCCACCCTGGTCATCTCTGTTTCTCTTCTGTATGTCCAGTCCAATATGTCAAGAGCCTTTCTGCTGCTGAGGTGTTCAAAACTGAACACCTGGTTCATCACGGCATTACTCCAATTTCATACTAGTATAATTATATTGATTTCAGTTCCACTGGTGTTAAACTGAAGTCGCACAATGGTGAATGTAAATGTATACATCTAGGAACAAAGAATGTAGGCCATACGTACAGGATGGAGAACTCTGTCCTGGGAAGCAGTGACTCTGAAAAAGATTTGGGGGTCATGGTGGATAATCATCTGGACATGAGCTGCCAGTGCAATGCTGTGGTCAAAAGAGCTAATGCAATCCTCGGATGCATGAACAGGGTTATCTTGGGAAGGAGTAGAGAGGTTATTTTACCTAAATATTGGCACTGGTGCAACTGTAGCTGGAATACTGTGCCCAGATCTGTTGTGCACAAGTCAAAAAGGATGTAAGTATATTGAAGATGGTTCAGAGATGAGCCACAAGCATAATTAAAGGATTAGAAAACATACCTTATAATGATAGACTCAGGGAGCTCAGTCTATTTTTCTTAAAAAAGAGAAGGTTAAGGGTTGTCTTGACTGCAGTCTATAAGTTCCTACATGGGGAACAAATATTTAATAATGGACTCTTCAATCTAGCAGAGAAAAGTATATCATGATACAATGGCTGGAAATTGAAGCTGGACAAGTTCAGACTGGAAATAAGGTGTAAATTCTTAGCAATGAGAGTAATTATCCATTGGAACAATTTACGAAGGTCATGGTGGATTTGCCATCACCCACAATTTTTAAATGATGATTGGATGTTTTTCTAAAAGATATACTCTAGGAATTATTTTGGGGCAGTTCTCTGACCTGCGTTACACAGGATGTCAGGTTAGATTATCACAATGGTCACTTTTGGCCTTGGAATCTATAAATCAGGCCCAGCATCCAAGGTGCAGACTTTTGAAGACCTCACACAAATAACAGAAAGGCAAGAAAATTGTGACAGATGCTCTAGTTTGTAAATGACATTTCCCCCAGTTTCCTCAGACAAATCCTCATTTTCCAATAGTCTTCAAGGAAATGCATTTTCCAAGCAATCTGTTGTCCAGGACTTGGCCAAGCAGCTGACTATTCAAAACAGTACTTTATTGCCAAGTTTCCCAGATGTTTGCAGAGCGTATTTGATCCTTGTAAGTATCCAAGTGTCTTTTACCAAGCACTGAATGTTCATTCTCAGAATTAAATTTATGAAGAATGACCTGTGAAGTATGACTCAAGACAGATCAAAGGGGACTGGTGAATAAAAACTGGGAACAAATGAATAGGAAAAATAAATGAGTTCTAAGTATTTTGCTGACTTGAAGACCTACAAAAGGAACTTTAAATAACTGTAAGCAACTTATGATATACTAAGCTATTTATCATCATCTTCTTCTGACCACTATAAAAGGGAGATTTAAACTTTGCTTACCCTAATGTGTTGAAAAATAGTGTTGAATAATATACCATAAGCGTGGCTCTAGTCTGAAAAGTGATTACGTAAAAATAGCACCTTCTTACTCAACAGGCCTACTCCCTGTGTCTATTCAGAGTTGGGACACAAATATTTTTAATTGTTTTTTATTCTTGTTAGCATTATGAGCCAACACAGCGAAGAAAGCATAAGCTGGATTTTGTTCCTTCGTGCACATCACCAACTTACAGGTTTATGAAGTTCCAATGTACAGGGGCACTCAGTCACATGGGTGAAAATCTATATTTAACTCTGGAAGATTACACAAGAGTCATGGAGGACATAATTAGAGTACAATAAGTTTGCACAGGTGTGATGGAGGGCACAATTTGAAACAGTGGGATTGCATACGGTGCAAGTGAGGGCAGAATTTGCTTTGCAGACCCTTAGTTACTAATTATGATGTGCAAGAAACAAGTAACCCAGTCTTACATTCTGGGGTTTTCAAATGATACCTCACAAGGCATATTATGTACACAGATTATTACAATGGTGTATAGGGTATGAATACAGGGCTGCATTCTGTCACATGCAGCTTGACTCTCACATCCTACTCTGAGTTATCAGGGATGGGAAAAATGTCTTTATAATGGTAAACTGAGCATAGTTGATATGGAAATCACTGAAAGACCATAAACATGGAATTGTACAATGTAATTTTTATCGTCACTTTCATAATAGAACTACATTTTACCCCATACTTCAAACACCGACACCGATATTTACATCCAATTTTTACCTGAGGGCTGCCAAGTGCCCTCAATAACCACTGTATGCCATTAGGCACTGATGGCATTCCACACCCTGCAAGATGAGGCCCATGTTTCCAAAGCTGCTTCATTTGTCCTGTGCAAACTCGGTCTGTGTGTGATAGTTTTGTGTCTCTTGATTCATTATTTCATAGCTGTAAATATTAATAAAAAAGAATATCAGAAAACAAACAAAAAATCAAAACCTTTTGCCCAAGGGCACATGAGAGCATTTCTGTAGCATGGATATTAGTATCTTCTTTTCCTCTCCCTTCTCTGCCAATCCACCTCAGAATCTAGTTGTGCTGAACAGTGGTAGTTTTCTCCATTGCTGCTCCTGTAAACCCGCTAAATTGTCACCATTAAATACATTTCTGCTTGTATGACCTGCTCCTTTAGCATGGAACAGCACCTTTCCATTGCTCTGAATGTGGGGAAAAATCCTGCATCCAAGTCCAGTCATGCAACCTAACCCAAATACAAACTATTTGTAATTTGCTATTGTTGTACCCTCAAGCTGATTCTATCCCTGTTCAATAAGATCTTTTCTCCTTTTCAGTTAGAGCAGTTAAGAACGATGTTCTGTCTTAAAAGAAATTAGAGCGGTTAGAACACAACCGTCAGTGATTTGGTTGGTGCTTCTTCCTTAACAGCTGTCAGTCCTGAACATAAGAACAGCCGTACTGGGTCAGACCAAAGGTCCATCCAGCCCAGTATCCTGTCTACCGACAGTGGCCAATACCAGGTGCCCCAAAGGGAGTGAACCTAACAGGCAATGATCAAGTGATCTCTCTCCTGCCATCCATCTCCACCCTCTGAAAAACAGAGGCTAAGGACACTATTCCGTACCTATCCTGGCTAATAGCCATTAATGGACTTAACCTCCATGAGTGTATCTAGTTCTCTTTTAAACCCTGTTATAGTCTTAGCCTTCACATCCTCCTCAGGCAAGGAGTTCCACAGGTTGACTGTGCGCAGTGTGAAGAAGAACTTCCTTTTATTTGTTTTAAACCTGCTGCCCATTAATTTCATTTGGTTGCCCCTAGTTCTTATATTATGGGAACAAGTAAATAACTTTTCCTTATTCATTTTCGCCACACCACTCATGATTTTATATACCTCTATCATATCCCCCCTTAGTGTCCTCTTTTCCAAGCTGAAAAGTCCTAGCATCTTTAATCACACCTCATAAGGGACCCGTTCCAAACCCCTAATCATTTTAGTTGCCCTTCTCTGAACCTTTTCTAATGCCAGTATATCTTTTTTGAGATGAGGAGACCACATCTGTACGCAGTATTCAAGATGTGGGCATACCATGGATTTATATAAGGGCAATAAGATATTCTCTGTCTTATTCTCTATCCCTTTTTGAATGATTCCTAACATCCTGTTTGCTTTTTTTGACTGCCTCTGCACACTGTGTGGACGTCTTGAGAACTATCCACGATGACTCCAAGATCTCTTTCCTGATTAGTTGTAGCTAAATTAGCCCCATCATATTGTATGTATCGTTGGGGTTATTTTTTCTAATATGCATTACTTTACATTTATCCACATTAAATTTCATTTGCCATTTTGTTGCCCAATCGCTTAGTTTTCTGAGATCTTTTTGAAGTTCTTCACAGTCTGCTTTGGTCTTAACTATCTTGAGCAGTTTAGTATCATCTGCAAACTTTGCCACTTCACTGTTTATCCCTTTCTCCAGATCATTTATGAATAAGTTGAATAGGATTGGTCCTAGGACTGACCCTTGGGGAACACCACTAATTACCCCTCTCCATTCTGAGAATTTACCATTTATTCCTATCCTTTGTTCCCTGTCTTTTAACCAGTTCTCAATCCATGAAAGGATCTTCCCTCTTATCCCATGACAACTTAATTTACATAAGAGCCTTTGGTGAGGGACCTTGTCAAAGGCTTTCTGGAAATCTAAGTACACTATGTCCACTGGATCCCCTTTGTCCACATGTTTGTTGACCCCTTCAAAGAACTCTAATAGATTAGTAAGACATGATTTCCCTTTACAGGAAACCATGTTGACTTTTGCCCAACAATTTATGTTCTTCTATGTGTCTGACAATTTTATTCTTTACTATTGTTTCAACTAATTTGCCCGGTACTGACGTTAGACTTACCGGTCTGTAATTGCTGGGATCACCTCTAGATCCCTTTTTAAATATTGGTGTTACATTAGCTATCTTCTAGTCATTGGGCACAGAAGCTGATTTAAAGGACAGGTTACAAACCATAGTTAATAGTTCTGCAATTCAACATTTGAGTTCTTTCAGAACTCTTGGGTGAATGCCATCTGGTCCCAGTGACTTGTTACTGTTAAGTTTATCAATTAATTCCAAAACCTCCTCTAGTGACACTTCAATCTGTGACAATTCCTCAGATTTGTCACCTACAAAGGACGGCTCAGGTTTGGGAATCTCCCTAACATCCTCAGCCATGAAGACTGAAGCAAAGAATTCATTTAGTTTCTCCACAATTACTTTATCGTCTTTATGTGCTCCTTTTGTATCTTGATCGTCCAGGGGTCCCACTAGTTGTTTAGCAGACTTCCTGCTTCTGATGTACTTAAAAAACATTTTGTTATTACATTTTGAGTTTTTGGCTAGCTGTTCTTCAAACTCCTTTTTGGCTTTTCTTATTACATTTTTACACTTAATTTGGCAGTGTTTATGCTCCTTTCTATTTACCTCACTAGGATTTGACTTCCACTTTTTAAAAGATGCCTTTTAATCTCTCACTGCTTCTTTTACATGGTTGTTAAGCCACGGTGGCTCTTTTTTAGTTCTTTTACTGTATTTTTTAATTTGGGGTATACATTTAAGTTGGGCCTTTATTATGTTGTATAATCCATCGTACAAGAGATTTTTGACAGGAAAGACTTGAATTAAACTGGTCTGTGGAGGAAATTGGTTTACTTTAATTTCTCCTTCTCTCTCCCACTCACCTAGTTCAGAATCAAGTGGTTCACTTCATTTTTCCTTCTCGTGCAACTCTTATTTTTTAGGCCTTTTCTCTTTTTGTTAATTAATGCAATTTAAGTTCTTCCTCCTGGTGTTCAAAGCCATTCTCTTCAGCATGCCTTCCTATTCATGACATTTGATTTCAATATGTATGCCCGCTCAGAATCTTCATTCCATATAAAATAATGAATGGGAGAGAAAAGGATAGTTTGGGAGCTTCTCCTTGTCTAACCCAAGAACAAAGCAAGGTTCAATTCAATTAAAATGAAAGGTGTTAATTCAAAACTTATAAGAGGAAAAACTTTTTCACACCACACAAAATTAGACTGTGCCACAGGATGTCATTGAGGCCAAGAACTTAGCAAAATGCATAGAGATACTGGATACTGATATACAGAGTTACAGAGTTATATACAGAATATATAAAGAATATACAGAGTTATAATAAATAATGCTAACAGAAACTTTGGAAGTGAAATAAACTTTATGCCTTGGGGCTTAAGCCAATTTCTACTAGGTAGGAGGAAGAGACCTTCATGGGGGTAGATTATCCCACATCTGCATCCTGTGTTATTTCTTGCACCTTTCTCTGACCATTGTTGGAAACAAGAAACTAGACTAGATGGACCTCAATGGTAAATACCTAGGTTCTTAGTTCTGATTTGTCCATTTGTCTCATCCTTGAAAACTACTGAACATCCCTTCCTGGAGGAATTCTCTCCTTCATTAAATCTGTATTCAGAGTAGCAGCCGTGTTAGTCTGTATCCGCAAAAATAACAGGAGTACTTGTGGCACCTTAGAGACTAACAAATTTATTAGAGCATAAGCTTTCGTGGGCTACAACCCACTTCTTCTTTATGCATCCGAAGAAGTGGGTTGTAGCCCACGAAAGCTTATGCTCTAATAAATTTGTTAGTCTCTAAGGTGCCACAAGTACTCCTGTTAAATCTGTATTGTTAGCTCATCTCTCAGTTAAAAACAAGGCTTAAAATATTTCATTTTTCTCACTATTGCCTAACCTAATCCATTACATAGTTCTGTGTTATACCCTTGAACAGCATTTTGGTGCCAGATTTGATACCCATTGGACTCACTTATGAAAGAAGGTACTACCAAACATGAGTAAGGATATTGAAAGTTGGTCTTAAAGCTGCAGTAAATGAAGGATGACACTTTGCCATACATGGTGTATTACACAGTCAAAGCATGTTAAAGATATTAGCCAGTCAATCTACATCCCTATATATATCCCTTTATTTAAAGATAGTAGAGAAACAAAGTCTGAGAGGTCAAAGCCAAAATATTCAAACTTGAGTGTCTATAGTTGGGTTCCTAAGTCCATATTTAGGCTCCTAAATAAAAGGGGCCAGATTTTGCCTGAAGTTAATGGAGCCAAGGTCTCAGCACCTCTGAGAAATTAGGATTTAGGAGTCTAATTTAGGCAATTAAATTGGAAAATTTTGGCCATAGTGACTTGTCCAAGGCTTTGCAATGAGTGAGCCCATGAGAGAGCCAGAAACAAAACTTTCTAACTCCAGACTTACTGCCTATTCCATGCTGCCACCATAGCAGCATGTAATCTTCCCAACACACCATCAAGATTAATAACAGAACAGTGGGCAATTCAACCCAGTTAAAACCCTTACAGACCAATACACCTTCCTTGCTGGACAGATTTTAAAAGGTAGCAAATAACTGAGACTGTGACCTCGCTTTCTTTCACAGTAGGGTTTGCAAAACAATTGCCAGTGTCGATGACTGAGATGATGACAATATTTTATTGATTTCTTTTTAATCACAAACATACAAATATTTCTTCTTTGGCCCCAGTCAACTAGCTGGCTGAATCATTCATTTACAGCTCCAAAAACCCACAACTGGTAATATCTTGACAAGTGAAACAGTGTGCTCTTTTAATACTAATGGAGAAATCCAGTAGAGGCATGTTACTACTTCCTTTTGAAAGGAGTATCAAAGAAAAAATACCTGACAGATGAAAGGCAAGTACCTACCTGTTTATGACAAACAGAGGTTGTACGCTAATAGGCACTTTTAGATATAAAAATGAAGAAGTACATTCAGGCTCACACAAAGCAACAGTTTCCATGGAATTCTCCATGTAAACAACCTGCAGATCCATCCCTGTATGAAATCTGAACATGAGCTGCTGCTTTGCACTGAAGTGTCTGAATCTTAAATCATGCTCCGGTAGAAAATATTTCTGCATGAAGGTCATTTAAAATGCCAACTATCTGAGTGCATATTTCCAACAACTTTGAACAGAGGCTGAAAATGACTTTGATGAAGCTGAAGTCTAGGTTTGTTTGAGAACATCTGGAGAATGTGATTAGAAAAATATTCATAATAAAACATTGATCATTGTGGTTCTTTTGGCAATATGTACGTTTTATGTTATGTTTTCTCTCTGGCTTTTCATCCCATCCAAGCACTAGATTTTTGCTTATGTGATCCTTTGTTTAAAATCTTTTTCCAGGCATGCCTGGAACTTATGTTTTTCTAGTGATGTCCAAATTTGTGACTGAAGAATGTCATGTCAGTTACATTTTTCATCCTTTTCAACAGTTACATCTCATAATATGGACAGAATCGCACCAAAATTTTGCTTTGTTTTGTCTAGTAAATCCCACACTACAGTAAACAAAGTCCTGAAGAAACAGAAATTCTAGACTCAGACAATGTGAATGTATCAAGATAACTCAAATAGTTTTTTATTAGTTTTAGGCTTCAGTTTTTATTGAGATGAGAATAGCAATACAATATGCAGTGGACTAAAGCACACAATGTAATGTATTGGAAGCAAGTCTACCTCAAGAATAAACAGAAGGGATACAAATGTACATCACAAAAGAGAGGAAGCTATGTGTGCAGAATGTCCTGTTTTATATGAACAAACCAACTGGAGGTTTTAAAAGAGCAAATTAATAGGAGACACAAACAGAACAATTGGCTCATGAAACAGCCCTCTGTAATGATGATATGATACCAGAGTGAGGAAGTGCAGGTCTCAGGCTGGTGTAGAAGACACCAGAATCTTGACATGAAGCTCCATTGTTGCCAGACCACAGAACAGTATTAGAATCAGTTCTCTGAAGAGGACCAGGATATTGGACATTATCAAGACAAGACAAGGCAAAGGAAAGTATGTTATAGTGGGATGGGACCACAATCATTTTATGTCAATATCTTTACTGTAAGCCCTTGTTTCTCTGCTAAAATCTGATCCGAAAGTTTGTTGCCAGGGTCTCAGCTTAGGAAAGGTCTTTTCCTCAAATGCCCATATGCATTAGGCCCTAATCTGTGTTATCCAAACCAATAGTAAACACTGTTTTAAAGGGTTCACAGTTACTGTGGGCCAGACTTTTAAACGTGTTTAGGTGACCAAAGACACAGATTTTCAAAAGTATCCAGGCACAACTCCCCATTGAAATTGATTGGGGTTAAGCTCCTAGGTGGGGGTTTTTTAATTAATTTTATTTTTCAGAAATGTTAATATATCCATATAGATATATTCAAATACAATGACAAAGAAAACACAGCAGGAGTATGGGTTTAACAATAACACAGTATGAAATATTCAGAGATAAATATTGATGAGCATTAGAAGATAAATAATTCCCTAACAACCACCCCACCTCCCCCCAAAAAGAAGCATCGGAAGCCCAATCAACCTGGAGTCAGTTTGTAATGCTTTCAAGAAAGCCCAGGCGTCTTCAATGTTGGATCTTGTGGCTCCACAGATAGATGTCAGTTTTTCCATGAGGGTGGTGTTGGTTATCTTTGTTAGTCAATCAAAGAATGTGCAGGGAATAGCAGATTTTCATTTTTATAAAATGACTCTTCTGGGCACTGTAAACACTGCAGTCATCTATTTCCTGGCGTTACTCGATCTGGGTAATCTAGAATGTCAAAAACACAGAGGCTTGATATAGGGAATACCCCTATCCTGGTCACCACACACTTCATACCAAAATGTTGGTATACTTTGACATTCAAAGACTATATGAGACAGGTTTCCATTGGAGCTGTCACATCTCCAACATTTCCTATGTGGGGCAGGTCCAGCTTTATACACTCACTAAGGAGTCCAATCATAACTATTTAGAATTTTGTTCTGAAAGAAATGTAAAAACCGAGAACTGGATGTTCTGCATACATTGCGCCAGATAGTACGCCACCTGTCAGAGCAAATGGAGATGTTTGGCTCCTTCTTCCATTTTTCTTCTATGGTATAGTCAGTAGGCTAAATCAAGAAATTCAGCTGTTTCTATGTGTTACCCATAAAATGTTTTCAGCTAACATACTTTTAAGGTGCACTTCAAGTAGAGTGTTATTTGTGGCCTGCCAACAATTCCCCAGCTCCTTTATGATTTTGATTTGAAGCTTATTGTAGAAAGGATCTTGCTTTATTGGCAGCTGGTATTCAACGTGAAGTAGATTAAAGTTGTCCCTTCAATAATATTTTTTATGGTTAATATGCCCTTGGTTAGTGTGGTGGATTCAAGTTCCACACTATTAGCAAATTTAAATCAGGGATCATTTCAGATTGACATGGAAGGAGAGTTGGTGAGATTAGAAATGGTAATGGATTTGATTTTCCAAAGAACATTCCAGGAAGAGGTAAATATTGTGGTTTTCCTTAAAAGTACAAGCAACAATTTAAAAATGAAAGAGCCAAAGAGATTAACTAATTTTTCTTCAGTCTCAAGACACAATGGGGCTTGGGAAGCGTTGGTGGGACAGAAATGTTTTATCAAAAATCTTAATTGAAAACAAATACAAATCAGGTATTCCAACCCCCACATTTGGCCATGATTTCTTAAGTATCTTCTGGGATATCTGTGGTGTCTTCATATTCCATAAGAATTGTTGTAAAGTTGAAGCAGGAAATTTAATTGGAATTAAGCTAAATATATACATTAATCTTGGTCCTACATTCATTGTAATAGCCTCTACCTTTCCCAGTAAAGATATTGGTAGTGAATGCCATTTCTCCATGTCTTTTGTCACTTCTCTAAGTATGACATCCATGTTTGCAGATACTACCTTTGATAAATCAGAGCATATCCTGATGCCTAAGTAGGTTATCTCTTTTGCTTGAATGAAAAGAGAATGCTTGTATTTTAGATGGATTTGGCCTATGAGAAATATCCATCACTTGAGACTTATTCTAGTTTATTCAAAATCCTGATATCTCTCCAGAATAGTTTACTGCAGATAGTAGTGGTGGAATCAAAGAAGAGGGATGTGACGGGTTGGGTCACAGAAACCTCTTTGGGAATGCCACCCGATGTGCTGAGACTACCACTAAGTCTGTTTTCCCTGGCAGTTTGGGACTTTAGTGCCCCGCCTGGTTGTGCCAAACACACTAGCCTGCTACAAACACAAACCCAGGTCTGAACCACATCCCCCAAAAGCTGCAGGCTTAACTGAAAACAGCTTGAGAAGTGCTCCTGTCTCCAACACCCAGATACCCAGTTCCCAATGGGATCCCAACCCCAAATAAATCCGTTTTACTCTGTATAAAGCTTATACAGGGTAAACTCATAAATTGTTCGCCCTCTATAACACTGATAGAGAGAGATGCACAGCTGTTTGCTCCCCCAGGAATTAATTACTTGCTCGGAGTTAATTAATAAGTAAAAAGTGATTTTATTAAATACAAAAAGTAGGATTTAAGTGGTTCCAAGTAATAACAGACAGAACAAAGTAAATTACCAAACAAAAAATAATAAAACACGCAAGTCTAAGCCTAATACAGTAGAAGACTAAATGCAGGTAAATCTCACCCACAGAGATGTTCCAATAAGCTTCTTTTACAGACTGGACTTCCTCCTAGTCTGGGCCCAATCCTTTCCCCTGGTACAGTTCTTGTTCCAGCTCAGGTGGTAGCTAGTTGATTTCTCATGACTGCAACCCCCTTTGTTCTGTTCCAATCCCTTATAT
This sequence comes from Emys orbicularis, assembly GCF_028017835.1. Lineage (NCBI taxonomy): Eukaryota > Metazoa > Chordata > Testudines > Emydidae > Emys > Emys orbicularis. Next base: position 24,307,914 of record NC_088685.1, on the reverse strand, counting down.
AGCTTTGGCACAAGGTGGGAATCTTTTGTCTCTTTGGGTCGCCACCCCTCCTCCTAAATGGAAAAGCACCAGGTTTAAGATGGATTCCAGTACCAGATGACATGGTCACAAGTCCTGTGAGTTCCCAAGCCTTCATTCTTCCCAGCCTGACTCAAAGGAAGGCTTGCAAGTAAACAGAGCCATCTACAGTCAATTGTTCTAGTTGATGGGAGCCATCAAGATTCCAAACCACCATTCATGGCCCACACTTTGCATAATTACAATAGGACCTCAGCGTTATATTTCATATTTCTAGTTTCAGATACAAGAATGATACATTTATACAAATAGGATGACCACACTCAGTAGATTATAAGCTGTGTAATGATACCTTACAAGAGACCTTTTGCATGAAGCATATTCCAGTTACATTATATTCACACTCATTAGCATATTTTCATAAAATCATATGGAGTGCAACATCACAAGGGATTTTTGAGAGTGAGCAGAGAAATAATGTATGGAGATGTACCTATCTCATAGAACTGGAAGGGACCTTGAAAGGTCATTGAGTCCAGTCCCCTGCCTTCACTAGCAGGACCAAGTACTGTCCCTGACAGGTTTTTTTTTTTTTTTTTTTTTTGCCCCAGATCCCTAAATGGCCCCCTCAAGGATTGAGCTAACAACCCTGGGTTTAGCAGGCGGCCAATGCTCAAACCACTTAGCTATCCCTCCCCCCAATAGCATATAGACTAATCTTTTTATCCCAGATGGTAATTCCTTCAATGGAGGGTGTCTGTCTGATATATGCTGCTAGCGGTTCCATGGCTCTATCAAATAGTAGAGGCAAAAGAGGGCATCCCTGATAAATTCCTTGATTTAACTGAAAAGAGGAGGAGATAACATCATTTGTCAAAACAGAGACAAGAGGTGATTTGTATATAACATCAATCCAGCTCAGAAACTTAGGTTCAAATCCTAATTTTCTCAGGATCACTTGTAGGTATGCCCATTCCACTCAATCAAATGTTTTTTTCAGCATCTAACGATAGGATAGCAATTGGAGCATCAGTTGTTTGTGCTTGGTGGATTAAGTGGAATATCTTCTAAGTATTGTCCATTGCTAATCTTCTGTGAATAAAACCCACCTGATCTGCATGAATGATTGATGGACCAATGTTGTTTAAGCGTGAAGCAAGAATCTTTGTCAGAATGTTATAATCTGTGTTCAACAGTGATGGAGTGGTAATCACCACAATGAAGACTGTCCTTGTCTGCTTCTAGAATTAGGGTTATTATCGCCAGTGTCATGTCCCATGACATTATTTCTTTTGTAAACATTTCATTGTAGACTTCTGACAGTATCAATACTAATTGATTGATAAATGTTTTATAAAATTCTACTGGAAGGCCATCACACCCAGGTGCTTTGCCCAAGCCAATTGCCTGCTTAACTTCTAGTAGAGAAATATATTCCTCCATAAAATCAGCTTGAGGTAGCGACAATATGTTTTGGGGAAGTCCCTCCATGAATTGGTCTAATAGATTGGAATTGAAATCACCATGAGATGTGTAAAGGGATTTATAAAAGTCTTTAAATTGTCAGTTAATTTTATCAAGTTCTAGTACAGAAAGACTGTTGTCCTGCAGCAAATAGGATATAGTACTATTGGATGAAGCCATTAGATTTTTTTTTTTTTTTTTTGCTAGTAGTGTGCCTGCTTTATGCCCCCATTCATAACATCTCTGATTAACTTTATTAAGCATGAATTCAATCCGAGTGGACATACATTGATGGTATGTGTATTTTGAAGTAATGAGGGCTTGCAGCAGCTCATTATTCTGAGGGTCTTCTTTATGTTTTTTTTTTTTTTTTTTTTTTCAAATTTAGCAACCTCCTCTGCCAAAGAATTAAGTAATTCCTTTTTTTCTTTCCTTTCATATGTGAATTTTATGCATTCTCCCCTTATGGAAGCCATCAGTGCTTCCCATAACGTCATAATAGAGGAGACAGTATTTGTATTTTCCTTCAAAAAGTTGGTAATGGATGTTTCTAGAATCTGAAGAAATGTAGGGTCTCTAAATAAATGTGTTTAACTTCCAGCTTGAGGATCTTATAGGACTATGACCAGTACCTACATGAAGAGAAATTAGAGCATGGGCAGAGATTATGATATTACCAACTTCCGCCTCCAGATATGCAGGAACTAGCACCTTAGATATCATTAAAAAAAAAAAAAGAATCTGGACTAGGAGGTGTCAACCCTGGAGAAATATTTGTAGTCACATTTCATAAGGTACTTCACTCTCCAAATATCCACTAGTCCAATATCCTTCAATAGGGATAATAGATGGCTTGCAAAGGCCTGAGATTTTCACCTGGAACACTGAGATTTGTCTAAAATATCATTCATGACCCTGTTCCAATCTCCTTCTAGTACCACTGAGACAACAGCTCTGTTGGAAATAATGTCAGTTATTTGTACAATAAAGGGTGCGTTCCCACCACCAGAATTATATACACTCCCCTAAATTAATCTCTTAGTATTAAAAACGCCTTCCATTATTATGTATCTGCCCTCTGGGTTTGACCACAACTGAATAAATTGAAAAGTTAGACTCTTGTGGATTAGCATCGCTACTCCCCTGCTCCTGGAGTTTAGAGAGGAGTGATATGCATGTCTCTCACATCGTTTTTTTAATTGTGTCTTCATTTTCATTCTTTAAATGGGTCTCTTGAAGAAAAGCTATCTGACATCCTTTGGATTTTAAGTGCCTCAAAGTTTTGATTCTCTTGGAGGGTTCATTAAACCCCGGTACATTCCAGGAACAAAACTTAATAGAGTTAATGAAAAATCAGTGATTGTTAAGCTGCTAATTGATGCTCAGTAGATTGACAGTGTCCAAGGTCCTCTTCATGCAATCAATTTATCAATCAATCAAAATATAAACCCCCATAAACCTCCTCCCTTGCCTTTAATATCCCAGACTTCCAATAAAGGTGTGTTCAGATCCCAGATGGTATATGCCAACATCCACCCTCCCTTCCCCCAGGCACACTATGAATTAATTAGGAATCTGTCAGACATATACTTATATTTGCCAAAATATCTACATGTGCCAAGATATATAAGTGAATGAAACCTATTCATTAATAGGTATGAATACATAAGTAATAGTAGATAGTATATAAATGCTAATATGCATATGGTATATCAATATTTATACCAATTGACTAATGAAAAAGGTAAATATGAAATGATATAAATAATAATATGTGTGCAAGTAAATACATATGAATGTATTGTTACCATACCCTTATTATAAATATATAAACTTTAAGTATGGGTAGAAACATAAAAATAAACATGCAAAGGCACATATAAAATGATACAGGTAGTCACAAATAACATGCAAGTAAACAGTTGTGAATATACTAGCATACATTTCACTTCCTCCCTGTGCCTATTTGTGGGCCCTGGCTAATGACTTAATTAGCCTTTCTGCCCTGCCCCACTGTGATGCTCTGTACCTCGGGGGAACACCCTACATCCCCATATTCATCTTTATAAAATGACTGTGTAGTATCCAATGCAAAGTTTGTCATGTTGGGTGTCTTCGGAAGGCTCATAATGCACTGAGCATGGTTGTTAGAGTGATGTTATAGTAATTGTTACAGTAATGTTATAGTGATGTTATAGGTTATAATTTCATGTATATAGTTATGAGGCTGAAAATGTATCCTCATGGCTTAAAGCAAGCCCAGGCAAAAACTCTCCAAGAACAGAGAGGCAGTTCATGCCTCGTCAGGGCATGGATTGGACAAACCCAGCCCAGCCTCACAGGAACAATGGACACTGGCTTAGGCAGCAACAAAAGAATCTCTTAGACTCTCGAGGGAATCACCCCCTTCCTTTGGTCAGTTTGCAGTTTAATGCTCACCTGACTCTGAAGGGGTGGGAGTGGGCAAAGCCAAGAGGAAAGAAAGGACATGATAAAAGGGAGAGACATTTTGCCATGCTCTCTCTCTTCCACCTACATCTACAGACACCACCACCACCAAGCGACTGAAGCTCTGATCAAAGGGGAGAGCCTGACTGAAAAGTAACCAGCCAGCCTGTGGTGAGAAACATCTAAGTTTGTAAGGACATTGAAAGTGTTAAGATCAGCATAGAATGTGTTTTGCTTTTATTTCATTTGAACAAATCTGACTTGTTATGCTTTGATTTATCATCACTTAAAATCTACCTTTATAGTTAATAAATTTGTTTATTCTACCTGAAGCAGTGCCTTTGGTTTGAAGTGTGTCAGAGGCTCCCCTTGGGATAACAAGCCTGGTACATATCAATTTCTTTGTTAAATTGACAAACTCATATAAACTTGCAGCGTCCAATGGGCATAACTGGACACTGCAAGACGGACGTTCCTAGGGTTGTGTCTGGGACCAGAGATATTGGCTAGTGTCATTCGCTTGCAAGTAGCTGGGAGCAGTTTACATGCCAGAGGCTGTGCGTGAACAGCCCGGGAGTGGGGGTTCTCACAGCAGAGCAGGGTAAGGCTGGCTCCCAGAGTCAAGGATTGGAGAGGCCTAGCAGATCACCGGTCCAGATAACACCAGAGGGGAATGTCACACCCACCCACAAATTAGGCACAGCTCTACTTAGTCAGCTCCAATCTTCTTTGCCCGATTGGAGCTGCTGTGAACAGAGTGCTGACTCAGGCTTCCATACCTAGCCATCTCTCACAGACATATAGAGCTTACTTATAATAGGAGCTTCTACCAGCTTTTGGGGGAGGGATAGCTCAGTGGTTTGAGTATTGGCCTGCTAAACCCAGGGTTGTAAGCTCAGTCCTTGAGGGGGCCCCTTAGGGATCTGGGGCAAAATCAGTACTTGGTCCTGCTAGTGAAGGCAGGGGGCTGGACTGAATGACCTTTCAAGGTCCCTTCCAGCTCTAGGAGATAGGAACCTGAGACTGTAACTCATTTGTGTGTATATGTTTATCTGCTTTAACCTTGTAAATAACTCTCATTTTATTTTCTTAGTTAATAAATCTTTAATTCATTTATTATAGGATTAGCTACTAGCATTGTCTTTGGTGTAAGTGCTAAGGTGCAACTGACCTGGGGCAAGTGACTGGTCCTTTGGGACTAGGAGTAACCTGAATATTGTTGTGATTTTTTAGTGTAAGGGACCATCTATCACAAAGGCAGGCTTATCTGGGAGGCAAGGTAGACCGGAGCACCCAAGGGGACTGTTTGTGACTCCGTGTTAAGGCTGTTGTAGTGCCTGAGGAGGTCACACCTGATACTTGGTTGGTGAAATCTATGCATAGAACTCACAACCTATTTGGGGTGTGTGCCCTGCTTCTTAGTAATCTGCTTTGAGATTGGTACTCATGCTCCTAAACCACTCCAGATAGCTTGACGGGCATAGTTATAGATCATAACTCAGCACTGCTAAAAATTTAAACTTGATACTGAGACTTTTTAAAGGCTAAAGAATAGACACAATGAGTGAATCACCATCATATGATGGTCTTGACAGAAAAGACCTTGAATAGTTATGCAAGGAGAGGGGAAATCCCATAAAAAGGAAACTTTAGTTCAGAAGCTGAAAGCTTTACTTATAAGTGCTGACCAGACGGAGCCTGAGAACCTTTCTACCCCAGATGCAGTAAAGGAAAACACCACAGGAGAACTGGCCCGATTACTTCCTGAGAGCCCAGAAGAACACGAGCACCAGAGACTCATGGCAGAACTATGGATCAGGGAGACCAAAGCAGTTGAGGCAGCTGAAGAGAGAGAGCCCACCAGAGGCTGATGGAAGCTCAAGCAATACAGCTCAAAATACTTGAGCAGCTAAAGGAATTTCTCCATCCAGTGAGTATGCCACCTCACAACACCAGGAAGTGAGAGAAAGTCTGCCCAATTTATAAAAAAACTGACTGTATAACAGAGAACCTGTCCACCTCCGAGAGACTTTGTGGGATGCACAAGATTACAGTGGATAAACAGATGCCTATCCTCTTAATCAGATTACCTGGGAAAGCCAGACAAGTTTTTAATAATATGGAGGAGGCGATGCTAACATCAACACAAAATTTAAAGAAAATGTATTGAAAAGATTTAAGATTACCCCAGATACCAATCCACTGAAGTATAGACACCTCAGAATGTTTGACAATATCATCCATGTTGAATATGTGCATAAAATGTGTAGTTTATGAGAAAATGGATAATGGAGGCAGTGGCTGAAGGTGATTATGAAAAATGGTTTGATTTGATGGCACAGGAGCAATTGTTATGGGTAGTTACAGGTGAGGTGCAGCCATCTGTAACAAAAACAACAACCAAAAACCAAAAACCAAAATCTTCCACAGTTTTAGAGGCTGCAGAAATTGCTGATGAACATGTTGAATCAAGGGTCCACAGGAGTCCAAATCCCAGTGAAGGGAAATCCCCATGTCACCCAGGGCAAGAGGAAGGAAGGGACTGAAAATAAACCTAACCCCAACTTTGATTTAAAAAAAAAAAAAAACCAAGGGAAGCCCAGGTTTTAAAGTCCCATATCAAAAGGGAAGGCAAGTAATCTGCCATCACTGTGGGGCTCCGGGCCATATAAAGCAAAATTGCCCATAATTTAAGGCAACCCCAAGACCCCACCACCACCACCTGACACAGTGAGTGCCACTACCACTGACCCAGAGGCAGCAGTAGAGAAGGTGAGAAACTCAGTCTATATTAGGACTGAATCTTGGGAAGGTAGTGAAGGATTTATTAAGAATGCTAAGGTAAATGGCATAGATTGTAATGGCTGGAGAAACACAGCATCCCAAGTCACACTGTTTAAGAAAAGTTTGGTAAGGGGGGAAGACAGACTTCTTGGTAAAAGTTTACATATTTTAGCTTTCGCTGAATTCTCTGGAACTGTATCTCTGGCTAAGGTCCCACCTCAAGTTCAAGGATTTTAAGGGAGAGGTTGTGGACTTTAGGAATCTGTTTCCTGCTGATATTTTAATAGGTAAAAATATTTTAGTCATGTGTAAATCAGTTAATGTTGTAAGTTGCGGCCAGAAAGAATATGGCTGTATGTCACCTGCTTTGTCTGTGGACAGCAGGGATGCTTGCAAAGGGGAGGGAAATGCCCTCTGTCTTTTGTCAGCTGAAGGTAGCAGCTTGTCTTCAGAGGAGGATTCCATTGCTTTCCCGAGTCTGCTCTGAACTTAAGGGAGACTCAAAAGGAGTTTTCTGAGGCTCAGCATGCTGATCCGTCCCTGGACAAAGAGAAGAATATGGCTCAAAATAACACCCTGGCTGGGGAAGGATAGATTTTTTTCTAGAAGGGGGTTTGTACACAGGCGCCAGCTTCTACTTTTCCCTGAGGGTGCTCAAACCCCGCTCAGCCCCAGGCCCTGCCCCACCTCCACCTCTTCCCCCAAGTCCCCACCCCTGCCATGCCTCGTCCCACCTCCACTCCATGCCTTCCCCCAAGGCCCCACTGCCACCCCACCTCTTCCTGCCCCTGCCCCGCCTCTTCCCAGCCTCTTTCCACCTCCTCCCCCAAGCACGCCCTGTCCTCACTCCTCCCCCTTCCTCCCAGCGCCTCCTGCACACCGGTGAACAGCCGTTCCACGGCATGCAGGAGGTGCTGGGAGGGGGAGGAGTTGATCAGTGGGGAGTCGCAGGTGGGCAGGAGTGGGGGGGTAGAGAGGGGAGCTTGGCTGCTGGTAGGTGGCATCCTGATGAGGTTTGCAAGCAGGTGCTTGTGCCTGATAAACACAGAACAGAGTTGCTGCAGTTAGCTCGTGATTGTCTGTGGTGGGACACTTAGGAGTGGAGAGCACCCACCTGTGACTCCATGTTGAGGCTGTTGCAGTGCCTGAGGAGTTCCCTCTGGATACTTGGTTGGTGCAATCTAATTATAGAACTCACAACCAATCTGAAGTGTGCATTCTGCTTCCTAGCAATCTGCCCTCAGGTTGGTACTCACGCTCCTGAGCCACTCCAGACAGTCTGACAATATGTACATGGGTTGCCTGGTTTTCCCACAGTTCCTTTTCTTCAGGGCTTATATTTTCATTTTCTTTTCCTTTATGAGAGGATCATGCTGTTACCCTTAATGAGATCTGGTCTCAATTCCTGTCGTGCTTGCCAAGCAGATGATGGGGTATTGAATTATTTCACAGTCAGTCAGCTTCATTATGAAGTTTACAGGATCCTCTGACACCTCATTTGATGCCATTAAATACTGCTCAGTTTTTGCTTAAATGTACAGAGAAGTCTAGATACAAGAAAATTTAAAATCCTTATACTTAAGAATTCATATTCTCTTAGCAGCAGACCTCAGCTAAAACCTGAGCCATTTAAAGATGATGGGTCCGGGGTTGAATTATTCACTTTCCTTCTGGTCCTTGCCACTCAGTATGCCCTTTCAAAATCCAGGGGAAGCAAACCGGAATCCAATCCCAGTACCTCAGAGAATGTATTTCTGGAGAAAGCTAATCGTGTTTTTTCCTTTCAGCCCTTCCAGGACCCCCAATAACTGCAAATTATTCCTGCATGATCTGTTTTTAAGATCTTCTTGTTTCTCCCCAAGACTGGTTAGTCTTTGCCTTAAAGAAGCATTCTCCATTTTAACCTTCTTCAGTTCTATGGCAGTTTTTTGTATTTTGTTATCTAAATAGGTCAAATGAGCTTTGACTTCTCCAACATCTGTTAAGAGCTTATGTATATCTTGAGATGAAAGATCAAATCAGGTAGTTATAAAGTCCTTCATAGCTGCAAAGTTCTGAGTGAGAGACTGCTGGGTTTCCTCAACCTTACCCTTACCTTTCTTTGGAGATTCAGGGTTGGGTCATTTGGTGTTTCTATTTTTCCCAGCAGGATCCATAACAACATTATAAAAAGTGTCCCCCTCATCTGATTAGTACATTTGACAGAAATGTATGATTTAGATACCTGGGAGCCCTTAACTGATGAGGATTCATGCATGGGGGTTGAGGAGACCAAGAGTCAGGCCGCATCTTCTCTACCGGTCACATGACGTCCCCACCAGTTGCATTTGAAAACCACACAGGCACCACCAATCTGCATCTTTAAGTGCCTAACTAGCTTTAAAAATCTGTCCTTCAGTGGCTACCCAAGGGGAAATGGTTTCTGAATTCAAGTTTAATACTATTTGCCCCCTGAATTCAAGTTTAATACTGTTTCCCCCTGTGACAAACTGGGGGTTCTGTTTGTACTACTTCTGAACTGTGGATGATTTTATGAAATTCTTTCATGAAATCACTGTGTCATGGAAAGCCTACATGAACATGAATTCCCCATGAGTAGGGTGACCATATTTTCCCAAAGGGAAAATGGGACACCACACAGGACTGGCCTGAGGCCCCCCGTTCTTCCCGGATGCATAGGACCAGCCCGAGACCCTCCCCTGCCACCCGCCTGCGCGGGGCTGGCCTGAGGCCCCCTTCAGCCCCCTGTATGTGGGGCCAGCCCAAGACCTCCTGCTACCCGTCCACGCGGGGCTGGCCCAGCCCAACCCTCTCTCCAGAGCCCTCCCTCCTGTGCAGGGCTGGCATTGTCACTTGCCTCCCCTCCCCCCACACGTTCCTCCACGTACCGCTAAGGGTAGCACCACACTTTTTGGGCAAAACTGGGCATTTGTCCCATTTTTTTTTGCCAACTGATGATCAGAAGAAAGTGTCAAAATGTGACCCCATCCCAGTGCTGTGCACCCTCAAGGCTCAAAAAGCAGAAGGCAAATAAAAAGAACACCAGATCTATTATTTTTTACATACGCTCATGATTTTGGGTGAGCCTGACTCATGAGTTTTGAACATTTGGTGTTGGCAATACTGAGGGAGAGACACTGTGTTTGAATGTTTGTTATGCCCTGTACTTGCCTGGGCTTTACATGATTAAATATAAAGACCATAAAGATGTTAGACTGTACAAAGGGGGAGGGAGGATGGGGTTGTATGGACTGCTTCACAACCACTGCGTGCCTTGGAGGCAGTTAAAATGTAAACCAGAATCTTCACATCTTTGGGGTGGAGTTCTGAGAGAGGGGTATGGTCTATTACTGGGGATTCTGAAGGCCAAGGGTCCACGCTGCTCCCCGAGGGGCTAGGCAGCTGGACAGTGGGTTCCAATACTTGGCAACGGATGCCAGATAGAAGGTCTGTGCTCTGAACATGTACCTTGGGACTCCAATACTGGAGCAGTGGCTGGACGCCAATCAGGCTCTAGAAGGTTGAGAGACCCTAGGGATCCAGAGCACAGAGGCTTGCATTCCCCTCACAGCAGTCCTACTGGTGGGCAAGAAGGGGTGTCCACTAGAATCTGTGACAGCCCTATCCATAGTGGCTGGCCAAACTGCATTTAGCCTGCATTATCTTGAACTGGTTTTTAACTGTTTAAAAATTATTCTGATAAAACAGGACTTGGCGTGTGAAGACAGGCCCTAAACCTACTCAGAGTTAACTACTGGACGTGTGGGTTAGCTTTTCTTAGAATGCCCCATAAGCAGCTCTATCCTATACCCCACAAGTAGTTGAGACTGGAATTCTACCTTGCTGGGTTGTACGGCAACTCATACTGCATAACATGCAAATTGTCTCTTAGACCCAATAGCACCAGCAAGATGAGTCAAGAACACAGTTACCGCTTTACCCCTCAGTTCCCCTGCGTCACTGGCTTTATGTCAGGCAGACCTTAATGTTATTTCAACACACTTCTGTTGTTTAACACAAAAAGAAAATGCTTTTCCACAAGAAATGCCTAATAATATCGGAAGTGCACACGAAAGATTAGCTTCTGCACTCTTAGGCCTTGTCTACACTACAGAGTTTTGTCGACAAAAGGCAGCTTTTGTCGATAAAACAGTGAATGCGTCCACACTGCGATGCAACGTTTGGTGGCAAAAATTCCCTGTTTTGGCAACAAAATAAAACCACCCCAAAGAGAGACGTAAGGCTTTTTGCGCAAAATTTTTGTCAACAAAGTGCCAGTATAGACCCCATGCTTGATTTTATCATTTTAATTGGCCTCCAGGAGGTGTCCCACAATGCCCATCCTGACCGCTCTGGTCAGCAGTTTGAACTCCACTGCCCTGCAGCCAGGTAAATAACCATCCACTCCTTCCCCTTGGAAGACCTGGGAATTTTTTGAAATTCCATTTCCTGTTGGCTCAGCATGGAGAGGCCTCATTGCATCTTCCCGGGTGACCATGGTGGCTTATCGCAGCAAACGCTCACCCGCTTGGACCACTGCGGAGCTGCTGGATCTGCTCAGTATATGGGGAAAGGAGGTTGTGCAGTCCCAGCTGCACTTGAGCTGTAGGAATTTTGATACCTATGGGCAGATTTCTCAAGGCTTACTACCAGTCTCATGGCTCCTGGGTCTTCAGATACACAGGCAGGCAGTGCGGTGTTCAGGGATCACTCTGAGCCCACAGAGCATGAAAGAGAGTCTTTCTAATCAGTGACCAGTTTCAACTGCCTCTGCATAGCAGAGCACAGACTTCTGCAGCACCCTCACCCCCACAGACATCCCATCTCTGAAGCTAAACTGCTTCAAGGTACAAGTTCCTAATACCACAGGCTGCTCGCCCATCTTCTATCTTTGGAAAGCTACCAGGAAAGGCCACTGAATTCCTTTCCCTCACATATCACTTGGATAGCCAGAAAGTGGCCCCAGCGGAAAAGGGGATCCTTCTCTTAGTGAACCGGCTCTCTCTTAGCTGAGTACCCCAGGAGGTTTACTGCAGTAGCTGGGAAACTTTGAGGGCTTGTCCTCAGTGGAGAGCTAGGTCGAGGTATAAAATTGAATGATGCCTCTAGCCCAGCTCCTGTGCTCACAGATGCTCGTTCCCTTGGAAGTTTGAATATATCAAAGTCAAACCATAAAGCAAACAGGAAGGGTCTGGTTCCAGGCCAACTTCTCATATGAGATCTCTAGTTTGCAAACCAAACACTGTGGCAAACCAAAGCTTGCAACCCTTTATTTATACTCCCTTGGCCCTTCCTCACTCACTGTTTTCTCACAGTCATCTCCTGTGCTTGTTTCCTCACCTTTCCCTGTACTACGGTGCCCTTCCCCAGGATGTGACTAACTGACCTACTTTCCTCTGATGAGTCATCCCTGTTTTTTTCATCCTACCTGCTCTCTGATCTCAGTGTGGCTTTTCAGGAGGGGCTGATCACCCTCTCTCTCCTGAGCTCTTCCAGTACAAAGCTTTTATCTCTAGCTCATACTTCCCCTGTTTGAAATCCTACCTACCTATTTTCTCCTTTTGAGTCTTGAGTGGAGGCTTTACAGCTCTGTCTCATCCTTTACGCTAGGCAGTAAAGTGTCCCTAAGCCTCTTTTTCTGCTACATAGATCTTCTTTAGGGGGGTCACATTTCCAAGCTTTTCTCCACAACCATGAAAGCTAGAAACGTTTCCTTGCACGCCTCGGTTGGACATCAGTGCACGTAGGTGACACAAAACTGGTGACACAAAACTCTACTCCTCACCGCCAATGCTGCTCCATTGGACCTATGATCCTGAGATGATCCTGGCCTCCTTCACTTGACTCCCCATACGTGAGGGTGAAAGGAGTGACTCTTGCACATGTTCTCTCTCATTTACCTGGAAATGTTTCGTTACCTCCTTTCAAGTAACTTCGCCACCTCATCATCTTAAATAAACGTAAACCAGACCTTCCTGTCTTTTACAGCGTAAAACTGACTCGGCAGTACTTTCTGAATGTAGTGTGTGAAGTACATTATATAAATACAGTGTTGTTGTGTTGCAGCATCTGCTTCTGACTCTTACACCAATATTTCAGGGCTCAGTCCCACATTCTAATAGCCTTGGTCAGCAAGTTGCTTCATACACATCGGTCAGTTTAACTTGACATGCAGAGATATGTGCTCCTCTACCTAAGACCTTGTCTACTCTACAGAGTTTTGTTGACAAAAGTGATGTCAACACTCAAAAATCACTATAATAAAAATTGGTATGTCATGTTCACACTAGTGCCCTCTGTCGGCAGAGCACGTCCACAGTTGGGGCACTATCATCGACAGTGGGTACCTATCCCACAGGCCAGCTCGACACCTTCTGTTGCTAGGTCTTGTGGGAAGGCGGAGCGGATCGCCGCGCATCTTGGGACTGGGCTCAATGTCCCATGAGGCATTGTTTTCTGTCCCAGCATTCCATGGGCTTCCAGCTTTCTTTCATGGCATTTTTCAACGGCCCTTTTTTGCTGTGCACTCCGGCATCTTTGTGAGAAGGGATGGATCCCTCACTGCTCTCCTATGCTCTGATAACTGTCATGAAGACATCACGGATGGCAGTGCAGTTAATCACAAAGTTCCTAACTGAAGAAGACTCCCAGTTGCCTGACATGCTGTGTGATATGGATAGGAGCAACTTTAAATTGCTTTTGGCATTTACAGAACAGCTGCAGACAGTGGACCATCACTTTTGAGCTTGGGAAACAAGCACTGAATGTTGGGATCATATCATCATGCAGGTGTGGGATGATGAGCAGTGGCTACAAACTTTCGGAGGTGGAAAGCCACCTTCCTGGAACTGTGCATGGAGCTCGCCCCAGCACTACGGCGTAAGGACACCAGAATGAGAGCTGCCCTATCGGTAGAGAAACACGTGGCAATTGCTGTGTGGAAGCTGGCAACTCCAGACTGCTACTGGTCGATCGTGAATCAGTTTGGAGTCGGGAAGTTGACCGTTGGGGCTGCATTAATTCAAGTGTGAAGGGCAATTAATCACATTCTACTACAAAGGACCGTGACTCTGGGAAATGTGCATGAAATAGTGGACATCTTTACAGAAATGGGTTTCCCTAAATGTGGAGAGGTGATAGATGGCACACATATTCCAATTTTGGCACCAGACCACCTTGTGACAGAGTACATCAATAGAAAGGGGTACTTCTCCATTGTGTTGCAGGCGCTTGTGGATCACCATGGGCATTTCACTGACATCAATGCAAAGTGGTCCAGGAAGGTGCATGACGCTCGCATGTTCAGGAACACCGGCCTGTATAGAAAGCTACAAGCAGGGACTTCATTTCCAGACCAGAGATTACACTGGGAGATGTTGAAATGCCCATAGTGATCATGGGAGACCCGACGTACCCCTTACAGCCATGGCTCATGAAACCTTACATGGGAAACCTGGACAGCAGTAAGGAGCAGTTCAACAGACTGAGTAGGTGCCAGATGACAGTGAAAGTTGCCCGAGGGGGTGGAGTGAAGGGGAAATTGAGAAGTCCCGGAAAGCGGAAAGAACTGTGCGGGTGGAGAAACCTGTGAAAATTAGAGTTGTGGGAGATGGGTTAGCTACTCAGGTAGGTGCAGGAAGGTATCTGGCTAGGAGAAGAAAGTTTGTGGATGTCCCTGATGTATTAGCTTCTTCTGCCAGGGCGTGCAAAATGTCATGAGCCTCAGACCCAGGCTCTGTTCACGTGAGCTCAAGGTTTGCTACAAATATTTTGTAAAGCTGTAGTTATAATATGCATGAGCCCACAGAGGACTCTCTAGGATTCCTGCAGGGACTTCTCACTTATGAACACTTAAGAGAAAACTTTGCTATCAGCACTGTGAATAAATGGCATAGTGTTTATTGGAGTTGTGCCTTCAAGCATTCATAAACTCACGTTCTTATAAATGATTTATGGCCTTTATAGTACAAGGCAAAGCCAGCCTTGCAATATTCCAGATGAGCAATGCCAACTCGCAACCCTGTTAACTCTGAAAGTGGCCTCAACTATCACTGAGTTGTTACTTTACAGTAACAGCATTTACATGTTTTGGAGCATCAAATTACTTAGCATCTCTGTTTCCATAGATGGCGCTCCAGATAGTGAACATTTACTTCTTGTTCAGGTCCACAGCTGGGTGTCCCATGCGAAGTAGGACATGAAGAGCCTGAGGCAAGCTTCCATAACCCCCAAACTACAGGTGGAGGAGCGTGAGTTGTGTTGTCCAGTGATCACGGTTCTTGGAAGAGCTCTGCTTTGTTCTGAGTCTGATTGCAACTGGCTGACAAGAACTTCACAGCATCCAGCACCACTTCCGTCTGGGACGCTCAACCCTTAAAGATACAATCCCCAGTACCACAGGAGTGACAGACTGGAGCAGACTGGGGGAGGGGTATTCAAGATTCTAGGAATTACAGGAAGAAGCTTTGAGAGGACAATGAATTTAGAAGTTGTCACTCTAAGCTGAAAGACCCGTGAACACCAAATTCATGTGTCATGGTGGCTTGCAGCAGGCTGTGAAGGTTGTGGTGCATGGTGAGAGAGCAAATGAGCAACAGAACATGGCCCATCCTAAGCCTCCACAAAAAATGCGTGGTCTCACACTTAACATGTATCTGAGGCCAGCCCTGCCTAATGCATTGGTTCTTGGCCTTTTTCAAACTGAATACACTAGAGGACCTTCCTTCCTGACACCGGCCTCTCCCTGTCCTGTCCAGTCCTGCCTCGTTGGGATCTTCCCCTATTTAGCAATATGGGATGAGCAGGGTAGTCATGACCCTTTGTGTGCTGTACACATACTCCCAGGTTGAGAATCTCTGTACTAATCCAATTCAGTTTGACTCTCACATGACACAAAACCCCAGACCCAAATTGCCCCCAAAATGTGAAGTTTGGATCCAGACCTAGACCAGGAAATCAGTGATTGGTCCTAGAGCAGGAGGAACTGAATCCCTGAATCTGAACACTGGGGAAGGTTGGCTATAGATCCACATTCAGTCCTGCAGTAAGTGGGCATGACTTCCCATGAAGTCCAGGGGAGATGTGATGCACATCCTTATTCCAAAGGCTTAGATTTGTCCTTCAGGTACAAAAAAAATTTGTTTCTAAGAGAATCTTGCTCTTGTTTATATGAAAGAAGCTTTGTCAACTGTGTGTTGCAACAGGTCATGTGACATGGGCCTGAAGCCGACCAATACATTCAAAAGTCTGAGTAACCTCTACAGATATAATTTTCTCTTGAGAAGGCAAGAGTATGTGTTAATTACACACACTTCATGATTGCTGGGTTTCTGTCTTTCCCCAAGGCAACTTTGGAGAAACTTTCTCATTTGTGACAGGTTTCAGAGTGGTAGCTGTGTTAGTCTGTATCAGCAAAAAGAATGAGGAGTACTTGTGGCACCTTAGAGACTAACAAATTAATTTGGGCATAAGCTTTCATGGGCTAAAACCCACTTCATCAGATGCATGCAATGAAAAATCCAGTAGGAAGATAGATATATACACAGAGAACATGAAAAAATGGGGGTTGCCATACCAACTCTAATGAGACTAATCAATTAAGACTAATCAATATCAGCCCACCTTAATTGATTAGTCTAGTTAGAGTTGGTATGGCAACCCCCATTTTTTCATGTTCTCTGTATATATATCTCTTCCTACTGGATTTTCCACTACATGCATCTGATGAAGTGGGTTTTAGCCCACGAAAGCTTATGCCCAAATTAATTTGTTAGTCTCTAAGGTGCCACAAGTACTACTCGTTCTTTTTTCTCATTTGTGTATTTTCTCTCTTCTACTGCCCTTCCCCCAGTTGAAAGGTCCCTGATTCAATGCCCAACCTTCTTCCCCTTTGTGCTCCAAAGTCTTGTGTTCTGCCAGCTTCTAGGAGGTCTGGGGGGGGGGGGGATAGAACTGTGAAACATAGGTGCCAACTCCTAGTTTTCCCTAGTTTTCCACCCCCGCTCTTCCCCGAGGCCCCACCCCCACTCCACCCCTTCTCCCAAGGCCCTGCCCTCGCTCCGCCTCTTCCCATCCCCACTCTGCTCTCTCCCCTGAAGCCCCGCCCTCACTCTGCTTCTTCCCGCACCCAATCTACCCCCTCCCCGAGGCCCCCGCCTGCTGCTCTGTGCTGTCCACCCTCCACCAAGCCCTTCCCCGAGCCGCCAAACAGCTGTGGCTCGTGGGTGCTGAGCACCCACTATTTTTTTCCCATGGGTGCTCCAGCCCCAGAGGACCCACATAGTCAGTGCCTATGCTCTGAAATGTGAGCAAAGGTAATCCCTAGATAATGGATTATATGGAAGTGATGTGGGTGTTTGTAGAGGGAATTAGGGGGAGAAGGATAGAGGTTTCCTATTAAATAAGAAGTGAGGGAACTTGCTTTATGTTTTAACCAGAAACTTGATAAAGAGGGCAGATGTCCTAATTCCTCAGGGGCTTCAAATGATTATCACTACAGAGCTCTAAGTCATCACCTAGTACCTCCTGCTCCACCTCAAGTATCAAAGAAACATGGATACCCCTGGCATCTGCATGTTTGGAAACTTGGACTGAATCAGCACTGCCTATAAAACAATATGTGCCATATATCTGGAAACAAATGATCGGCAAAGGAAAAACCATAATGCAGCAAGATAACAAGGTAAACAAGTCAGGCAGATTATTTTTCCAAAACATTGTGCAATTGATGTGGAAAGCCGCCTCTTCAGGTAACAAGCTGCAGAATCAAAGGCCGTGGGTTCTAGGAGATTTTCCCATAGACATGTTTTTACAGTTGTGGTTAATGTGTGACTAATGCTTACTGTGGAGTAACCACACAACCACTCCTTAGAGCTGTGATACAGAATGGAACTTAACTTCATTAGTAGGGGTTTGTTTTAAAGTACAAATGGTGACTGCAGAAAAAGATTAACAACAATGCTTTTCAAAACTCCTCTTAAAGTTTGTGCACTGGCCCGTTGTGAATGTGCAAACTGCTGCAATTAGACTTCAATTCATATTTTAAAATAACTAAGACAAATCACCTGACAAGACCAGTAAACAGGTCAAAGGCTTCTGATTGTAGGCACCTGCCATCAAATATTAACTGCAATATTTCAGCAGTAAGAGCAGTCCCTACTAAAGTCTCCATCAGCTGTATGCAAATTAACATTTCATCCAGTGTAATAAATAAATAACAAACAATAATAAATAATAATTAATAACAAACCACACCACATGTTCAAAAGTCTATAGAAGGGCAGTTAAGGGCAGCCAGACCACTTTAATTCTGCCCTCTGCAGTGTTGTCCTGAGGACAATCAGAAACTCTAAGGAAACCTTATCCATCAGATAAGATTATTAAGGCTCAAGTACAATTGGCGTTTGATCACTCATGAAATGCATGTGTGATGGATGGATAAGGTTGTCTCAGACTTCCTACTGGCCTCATAGTGGCTTTTCCGATGCTCAAATCCTTTAGTGAGGGGATATATGTAGGCAAATAGGTATGGTTGAGTGGGTGACCCTAACTGTGTATTTGCACACTTTTAAAATACTTTTATTTTAATAGATTCATAGATTCCAAGGCCAGAAGGGACCACTGTGGTCCTCTAGTCTGAACGCCTGTATAATACAGGGCATAGAACGTCCCCAAAATCATTCCTAGAGCATATCTCTTAGAAAATCATCCCATCTTGGTTTTAAAATTGTCAATGATGGAGAATCCACCACAACCCATAGTAAGTTGTTCCAATGGATAATTACTCTCACTTTTAAAAATGTACACCTTATTTCCAGTCTGAATTTGCCCACCTTCAACTTCCAGCCTTAGGATTGTGTTACAACTTTCTCTGCTAGACTGAAGAGCCCGTTATTAAATATTTGTTGCGCAGGTAGATATTTATAGATTGTAATCAAGTCACCTCTTAACCTTCTCTTGGTTAAGCGAGATAGACTGAGCTCTTTGATTCTATAAGGCAGGTTTTCTAATCCTTTAATCATTCTTATGTCTCTTCTCTGTACCCTCTCCAATTTAGCAACATCCTTCTTGAATCATGGACACCAGAACTGGACACACTATTCTAGCAGCAGTCACACCAGTACCAATACAGAGGTGGAATAACCTCTCTACTCCTACTTGAAGATTCCTCTGTTTATGCATCCAAGAATTGTCTTGATCATTCTGGCTGCAGTATCACATTGGGAGCTCATGTTCAGCTGATTATCCACCACAACCTCCAAATCTTTTTCAGTCACTGCTTCCCAGGACAGAAGCCCCCATCCTGTAAGTATGGCCTACAGTCCTTGTTCCTAGATGTACATTTAGCCATATCAAAATGCATATTGTTTGCTTGCACCCATCTTACCAAGCAATCCAGATCACGCTGTATCAGTGACCTGGCCTCTTCATTATTTACCACACCCCCAATTTTTGTATCATCCTTTATCAGTGATGATATTATGTTTACTTCTGGAACATTAATAAAAATGTTAAATAGTATGGGGCCAAGGACCGATCCCTGCAGGATTCCACAAGAAACACATCCATTTGATGTTTTCCCATTTACAATTACATATTGAGACCTACCAGCCAGCTTTTATTTTATTTAATGGTGTGTCACGTTAATTTTATATCATTCTAGTTTGTTAATCAAAATGTCATGTGGTACCAAGTCAAATACCGTCTAAGTATATTACATCAACACTATTACCTTTATCAGGCAAACTTGTAATCTCATCAGAAAAGTTATCAGGTAGTCTGACAGGATCTATTTTTCATAAACCCATGTTGATTGGCACTAATTATATTACCCTCTTTAATTCTTTATTATTTGAGTCCCATATCAGCTACTCCATTATCTTACCTGGGATCGTTAGACTGACAGACCTATAATTACCCACGTCATCCCATTTACCCTTTTTATATAGTGGCACAACGTTAGCTTTCTTCCAGTCTTCTGGAGTGGTATCATCTGATATAACCACATCACCTGTTTTTTACCAAATAGAGGACAGAAAGTAAAGTGCAACCTTAAATTGGAATGTCCAGATTTTCTATTGTTTGTGGTTGTTACGAGAAAATTACAACATTCTCTTGAGGATTTTCTTGGCTGAAATTACATTAACCTTCATTCCAGTTTAATTTTTTGCATGGGAATTTCCTTAGGTCTTTTAAAAAAAAATTGCTCAGTGATAGGAGTCTCTGTGGGCCTTGTAAGGAATTGGAATGCTGGAAGCACCTGTACTATATGCAGGAACGGACCCCGTTGTTTCCCATCTCCATAGGTGGCTTCTTCGCTCCCATTCCCTGTACCAGACCTCTTGCCTTGCAGGTAAATTTCCTTCTGTTCCTTCAAAGACCAAACCCACCTGTTCCACATGTTACTCCTGGCCAGGTGCTTCCCTACCATGGCCGTTTGCATCTGAGCAATAAACATTGTGCAAAGTACATATTGCACCATGCAGCCTTACAAAATATGTGGCCATCTGACGAGTGCACGCTGGAGCAGTCACACATTGAACAGGGTATATAATGAGGGTGTATATTTTTAAATGCATGGTCTTCCTTGGTTTGGTATTTATACTTCCAATATTTAGCTAATTACTATTTGACACCCCTGCCCCCATGCCAAAACATTTGCCTCACCACGTGTTTGTGAAGTAAGTAAAATACTAAAACCATCCTATCCTCCTCAGAAATGCAGTCATCTTTTTGGTAATACATGCTTCCTATTTGCACTGCACAGCAACATCAACAACGGTCTACAAAAAAATGTGGAAAAGATCCCATATCCAATGGACACATCAGGGAGAATGTAGGAAGGCAGAATATTATTTCCTGCACTGGAATTTGGCCAGAAAATCAGGGCTAACACCTCTACAGGAAAAGTGCCTTAAAATGTTAATGCCCACAGGTGGTCAGGATCTTTGTTTTACGTTTGAAGAACAGAAAAGTATTAAATTACACCTCTACCCCGATATAACGCGACCCAATATAACACAAATTCGGATATAACGCAGTAAAGCAGCGCTCCAGGGGGGCGGGGCTGTGCACTCCGGTGGATCAAAGCAAGTTTGATATAATGCGCTTTCACCTATAACGCGGTAAGATTTTTTGGCTCCCGAGGACAGCGTTATATTGAGGTAGAGGTGTATTTCAAATCACAAATATAGCTAGTTTAATGGCTCATCTCACAGTGCAGCTCTCTACTAACTGGAATATGTGGGCGACCTTGATGGCTGTCTCTCTTGGTCTAGTAGGCCTTCTCTCTGAGGCCTTGTCTATACAAGAGAGTTGTACTGATTTAGGTAAATTGGAACAACCCCTTTGTTGTGGTGATTTACCCAAATGTACTTGTTCCCATAATATAGGAACTAGAGGCCACCAAATGAAATTAATGGGCAGCAGGTTTAAAACAAATAAAATAAAGTTCTTCTTCACACAGTGTACAGTCAACATGTGGAACTCCTGGCCTGAGGAAGTTGTGAAGGCTAGGACTATAACAGGGTTTAAAAGAGAACTGGATAAATTCATGGAAGTTAAGTCCATTAATGGCTATTAGCCAGGATGGGTAAGGAATGGTGTCCCTAGCCTCTGTTTGTCAGAGGGTGGAGATGGATGGCAGGAGAGAGATCACTTGATCATTGCCGGTTGGGTTCACTCCCTTTGGGGCACCTGGCATCGGCCACTGTCGGTAGACAGGATACTGGGCTGGATGGACCTTTAGTCTGACCCAGTACGGCTGTTCTTATGTTCAAATCAGTTTTTAGACCTATTTAGTTAAATTGTTGTAACTTTCTCATGCAGACGAGACCTGAGACTCACAGATGAGATGCTCTGTGTTGATGGGGTGTTGTTTATGTATGTATATACTGTGGTAACACATACACACTACAAACATTGTGCTGGGGATATATGAGAAAGACAAATCCTTGTCCCAAAGAGCTTGCAATCTAAAATGGCAAGAGACAGGAAAAATGGCTGAGAGGAGGCAATAAGCCAATAGGACAGAGGCAGCCGAAGCAGGGACCTTTGGACATTCAGAATACTTTCTATACTTTTTGACTAGACTTTCACTGCCCTGCTCTGATTGGCTGTTTGCTCCAACCCTCTCCCTTCCTCACAGTCTCTTCACCTCAGCTTCACTCCACACCTGTCTCTTTCACCCTATTCTTCCCTGCCCATTTCTTTCTATTTAGATTATCCCCACCTAAGTGATTCCTCCCCTCCCCCACCGCAAAAAACAGTCATGGAATTAACATGCTGTTTTCTGCATGACATTGTTCATGCAGTTTGTATGAACCCAGTGTCTGTCTTGACTATTTAGACTGTAAACCCTTTGAGGCAGAAACCAACTACTATTGTGTGTGTACAGTGCCTAGCACAGTGGGGCCTCATTCTTGACTGGCCCTTAGGCAGTACCAGAATAACCATGATTACTAATAATAAGCAAGATAGTTGCTGATATAAGAGATACTTTTCATTATGCCCCTTTGCAATTTACTAATTTTAGTTTATTTTTAATCCTTAGCTATTTATTACTTTTTATTTTGCTCAGACGCATGACCTTTAATTTCTATTTTTCTGCTTTTTGAACCATTGTACATTTTCTGATTTTAAAAAATGATTGCCCTGGTCTATTTTCTGTTTTGGTTGATCTTAAACATATATACAGCATGTGTGTATAAATATTTATATAGTGGTACAGATCATATCAGGCCTGATATATGTGTATGTATATCTAGCTATCATATCATGCTGGGGCCTGCATGTGTTACCACTACATTATGTACACAGACAAACAAAGACCCAAGTTGCTGGATTACCGACTCCTGAAGCATGGCTCCCAGCAGTGGCACATCTGCGGTGCCTGTGCTAAAAAGTTAGAGGAAGTAGAGTGGGAACAAAGACTAGAATGAATCAGTATGTGAAAGTGAGACCAACCCACTAGCACCGGGCACCTGTTCACAAGGGAGGAAAGCATTTCTTAATCCTGCTGTCTTTGGCATCCACCAAAAGGTCATCTCTTCCTAGTGACTGTCTTTTATTATGTGTATAATCATAGTACCTAGGAGCCCCAGTTGTGGACCAGCTCACCATTGTGCTAGGCACTGTACCTACACCATGCCCTCCCTGTTGTGAGATTATCACCTGTTCGAATTTAGGATAAGATCTTCTGGTCCAGGAGCTGTGTTCATGCTGTAAAGCTCCATGCACATCCACAACCCTGTATAAGTAATAGTAGAGATAGGATGGTGTCAGGTGGACAATGCAAATAATTTAATATTCATTACAGAAAATTCAGCACTGAATCAGTATTGTCATCCTATTGGGACTGTTATAGGGGGATGCCTACTGGTAATGAGAATAGTAGAAACCTTTCCTCCTTTAATGCCATGAGCTACATGGGGCTGAGCATGATGTCTTGGTGATGATTTATTTTGCCTTCCACTAGTGGCAGTACTGTTAGTGGCTAATCTGGTTTGGTCTCTACAAATAGGACATCCCAGAAGCCTTCACCTAGAAATGTAGTCCAGCTGGTCTTAATGTACTAGACAGCAAGAGACTTCGCTTCCTTGATGACAATGACATAGTTCAGAAGGTCAAGGGCTTTATGTCTTATTACTAAATAGAAAAAAAACTAAGGAAAAAATGTATTGGAATGAAAAGGGAAGACTTTTCTAATTATTCTCTAGGACTGTGTTCTTTGCAGATGTAAGTACAGTATCCCCCATAGACAGCTCCCCTTGTATTCTTTACTTCAATCATAGTTCCAGGCTCAGATTTATTTGCTGCTTCCTCACTATCATTTACCCTCCTCCACCCTATTTTCTGTATTTCCATGCACACTTGCCCCACCATTTTCCCCCTCACTGGGGACCTGGACACAAGGTCAAGGATTCTCTTCCTGCTGCATCTCATGCCTCTCAGTTGTAGCCAGGACCAATGTGGTATTCACCCCAATGTTGAGGAAGTAGGAAGCCAGGGAGCTATTACTGCATGAGGCATAGTGAATATAAAGATAGAAGAACAGGAGTACGTGTAGCACCTTAGAGACTAACAAATTTATTTCAGCATAAGCTTTCGTGGGCTACAGCTCACTTCTTCAGATGCATAGAGTGAAACACACAGACAGAAGATATTTATACATACAGAGAACATGAAAAGGTGGAAGTACGCATACCAATTGTAAGAGGCCAATCAACTGAGATGAGCTATCAGTAGTAGCAGAAGAAAAAACTTTGAAGTGATAATCGAGATGACCCATAGAAGGTGTGAGGAGAACTTAACATAGGGGGAAAAAAATGCAATTAGTGTAATGACCCAACCATGCCCAGTCTCCGTTTAGACCCAAGTTAATTGTGTCTAATTTGCATATTAATTCGAGTTCAGCAGTCTCTCTTTGGAGTCTGTTTTTGAAGGGTTTTTTTGTTGCAAAACTGACACCTTCAAGTCTGTCACTGAGTGATTAGAGAGGTTGAAGTGTTCTCCCACTGGTTTTTGAATGTTATGAGTCCTGATGTCAGATTTGTGTCCATTTATTCTTTTGCCTAGAGACTGTCCAGTCTGGCCAATGTACATGGCAGAGGGGCATTGCTGGCACATGATGGCATCTATCACGTTGGTAGATGTGCAGGTGAACGAGCCCCTGATAGTGTGGCTGATGTGGTTAGGTCCTATGATGGTGTCATGTGAATAGAGCTGGCATCGGGCTTTGTTGCAAGGATAGGTTCCTGGGTTAGTGTTTTTGTTGTATGGTGTACGGTTGCTGGTGAGTATTTGCTTAAGGTTGGGAGGCTGTCTGTAAGCGAGGACTGGTCTGTCTCCCAAGATCTGTGAGAGTGAGGGATCATCTTTCAGGATAGGTTGTAGATCTTTGGTGATGCGCTGGAGAGGTTTCAGTTGGGGGCTGAAGGTGGCGGCTAGAGGCATTCTGTTATTTTCTTTGTTGGGCCTGTCCTGTAGTAGGTGGCTTCTGGGTACTCCTGTTCTTTTTGCGGATACAGACTAAAACAGCTGCTACTTTGAAACTTATAAAGATAGAGAAACCCTGATCCTTTTCTTCATGCCAGAAGATCTAGAATACATAGTTAGAATGGCTGAGGATTTTTTGGGGGGGCGGGGGGGAGGGAAAGAGGGAGGGAGAGAAATTTTTGATTGAATAAGGCATGTGACCCAAACTCAAATCTCAGAGATAGATACTATGACCTCTTCTCTAACAATCCCCATTGTCAATGATGCCATTTGCTGAGATGGATGCACCCCAAGACAGTGAATAAGCAACTTGAGCAAAATGGGATTACACCGCCTCCTCCTTAGCCTTAAAGAGAGGCATGGGCTGCCTGGTTACCTGTAGTGTATCACTTTGTGCTAAGCCTTTAGGCTGTAAACCTACTGGTTCTGGCTAAGACACCACAGACATCAGCAATAGGCTTGCAAGTTCCATCATACATTGATGATGCCTCATGCGACATTACTGCATTGACTTATGCCAGTGAAACTTATGTCACTCAGGGAGGTGTTTTTTCCACACTCCTGAGTAACATAAGTTTTTGCCAATGTAAGTGGTAGTGTAGTCATGGCCTAACTCAAAGTCACTGCTAAATACAAGGTGGGACAGATTGTTTAGCACAAGTACTTAACACTTTACAAGGGATCATTCCAGGTGCAAGGGACTATTCAAGGTGAAGTGGCCCATTAATGCCTCTCCAGTCATAGGTAGGAAAGGAAGGGGGATGGAGGGAAGCAACTGAGCTTTTTAAATGGATTATAGATCGTTGTAATAAGCCATAAATTCAGCATCTCTATTCATATAGCAACTGTGTGGGTGAAACCAGATAATCACTATGTCTTTTATCATGAGTTCGTTCAAGAGCAAACACCTGTTGGCAAACACTTTTCACAAAGCAATCGCTCTCAGTCCTCATCCTCAAGGGGAACTAGTATACCACTTTCAGAAGTGGAGCCTAGGAGAACATTCATAATTTTGCTGTGTCTATACTACAGATCTTGCTGGAGCTGTGCCACTATAAGGTCTCCTGTGTAGCCAATGGGAAAGAGCTCTCTTGTTGGCATAATTAAACCACCCCCCATGAGTGGCGGTAGCCATGTCAGCAGGAGAGCATCTCCCACTGCCATAGTCCTGTCTACACCAGCACTTAGATCAGTGAAACTTATGTCAGTCAGGGAGTTATTTTCACACCCCTGATCAGAGACAAACTGCTAGTGTAGACATAGGCCTTGGCTACACTTGCGAGTTACAGCACTGTAAAAACTCCCCCAGCGCTGTAACTCACTCCCCGTCCACACTGGCAAGGCATTTGCAGCGCTGTATCTCCGTGGTTGCAGCGCTGCATGTACTCCACCTCCCCGAGAGGAATAGCGAGTATTGCGCTGCTGCTGCAGCGCCAGTGTGGCCGCCCAATGCACTGTGAATGGCCTCCAGAATTATTCGGCAGTATCCCACAATGCCTGTTCTAGCCACTCTGGTCATCAGTTCAAACTCTACTGCCCTGGCCTCAGGTAACCAACCATGTGACCGACCCTTTACATTCCCCGGGAATTTTAAAAATCCCCTTCCTGTTTGCTCAGCCCGGCGTGGCATGGAGTGCTATCAGCGAATCTTTCCAGGTAACCATGCCTCCACGCGCCAAGCGAGCCCCAGCATGGAGCAATGGCGAGTTGCTGGACTTCATCAGTGTTTGGGGGGAGGAAGCTGTACAGTCCCAGCTGCACTCCAGCCGTAGGAATTACGATACCTTCGGGAAGGTATCAAAGGACATGATGGAAAGGGGCCATGACCGGGATGCCCTGCAGTTCACGATTAAAGTGAAGGAGCTGCGGGAGTGCCTACCGCAAAATCCGCGATGCAAACGGCCGCTCGGGTGCTCCCCCCGTGACCTGCCAATTCTACAAAGAGCTGGATGCGATACTTGGGGTTAACCCCACCTCCACTCTGAGCACCACCATAGACACTTCAGAGCCGGTGTGGGGGAGGGAGGAGGAAGAGGAGGAGGAAAACGGGAGTGATGGTGGTGGGCCGGATGGAGACACCCTGGAATCCCTGGAGCCATGTAGCCAGGAGCTCTTCTCGAGCCAGGAGGAAGGTAGCCAGTTGCAGCGGCCGGTACTTAGTAGAGGACAAACAGAAGAGCAGGTTCCCAGTAGGCATTTTTTTTTTCGGGAAGGAATTTTTTCGGTGCGGGCTCTTTGGGAGAGGAGGGTTAGGCATGCATGCCTAGATGCAGAATAGTGCATTGATGTGGTTTATCACATCGCGGTAATCGGCCTCGGTAATCTCCTCGAATGTCTCATCCAGAATGTGTGCAATGCGCTTGCGCAGGTTTATCAGGAGAGCCACCGTGGTCCTTGTCCCAGCCAGGCTAATGTGTCCGCGCCACTGGGCCGCGAGGGGGACCATTGCTGCACACAGGCAAGCTGCATATGGGCCAGGGCGGAAGCCGCATTGCGGTAGAAGACCTGCTTCCCAGGTCACCCTCAGCAGCAAGATATTGTCCAGGACGAACTCCTGTGGAAAATGTTGGGACAGTGTTCAGCGTAGGTGCCCCCTGAAGCTGTTGGCTCTCCCCAAGGCACAGAAACCCAGAGGACAGTGCAGCCCTGAAACGATCAGTCCCCCTTACTCACCATTTTGAGGCTCCCGTGGGATGTGTGTGCGCGCTGTTTCAGATGGAAAAATTATGCTATTGTGTAGACCCTGTGTGTTTTCTACTCCTTAAGTGCAGGGGGAATCATTACTCTGTCTGGTATAAACAATGCTGCCTATGTTAAATGTTGCATTTTGCCTATACAGCTGCATCAACCTTGAGACTTCAGACGCCCCTCTTATCGCCTGCTCAGAGACTGCAAAGACTCAGGAAGAGACCGCGAAAAAGCAAAGACGACATGCTGCAAGAAGTGATGCAGCAATCTATTAAAGAAAATGAGAAAGCACAGAACTGGAGGGAGAGAGAGAAAGCAGGATCCGCCAGGAAAACGCAGCGCACCGGTGGCAAAGCACCGCGCACCGGCAGCAAAGCATCCTGGAGCGCCAAGCAGATGCTATCCAGGAGCTGGTAGCCATGCAGAAAGAGGAGCAGTCCTGCAAAGGCAAACGCCACCCCTCCCCTACAGCCCTTGTCCCAACTCTTTCCGTTGTGCCCCACTGTCACCTCCAACCCACTTTCCCCAACTTCCGTGTTCTTCACGCCACCCGCTGCCTCCAACACCAGTATCTTCACCACCCAGCCTTGAAAACCACGACCCTTACCCTCTGCACTCAACCCCCATCACCATGCAGTATAGCTGTCCTGAAGTGCAGCACTCACTGCACAGCACACCAGACAGGACATATGCGAATCTGTGATTGTACCGTTCCCCACTCCACCCCCTTGTTTCTTTTCAATAAATGGATTTTTTGGCTTTGAAAACATTCTTTATTATTGCATAAAGTAAAAGACTCCTTAGCCCAGGAAATAAACAGGCACTGCAAGTCTGCTTAGCAAACAATGATTCCTAAAGATTGGAACTACTGCACTTCACTCCCGTGCAGGGCACCAGATATCACTGCTGGTTTTCAGCCTCAAATTGCTCCCTCAAGGCATCCCTAATCCTTGCAGTCCCACACTGGGCCCCTGTAATAGCCCTGCTCTCTGGCTGTGCAAATTCAGCCTCCAGGTGTTGAACCTCAGAGGTCCATGCCTGAGTGAAGCTTTCACCCTTCCCTTCACAAATATTATGGAGGGGAGGGCACAGCACGCGGATATAACCGCGGGGATGCTGTTTTCAGCCAAGTCCAGCTTCCCATACAGAGATCGCCAGCGGCCCTTTAAACGGCCAAAGGCACACTCCACAGTCATTCGGCACCGGCTCAGCCTGTAGTTGAACCGTTCCTTGCTGTTGTCAAGGCTCCCTGTGTAGGGTTTCATGAGCCATGGCATTAACGGGATCTCCAAGGATCACAATGGGCATTTCAACTTCCCCTACCGTGATCTTCCACTCTGGGGAAAAAGTCCCAGCCTGCATCTTCCTGAACAGCCAAGTGTTCCGAAAGATGCGTGCGTCATTCACCTTTCCGGGCCAGCCTGTGTTGATGTCAATAAAAGCCCACGGTGATCCACAAGCGCCTGGAGAACCATAGAGAAATACCCCTTCCGATTAACGTACTCGGATCCTAGGTGGGGTGGTGCCAGAATAGGAATGTGCATCCCATCTATCGCCCCTCCACAATTAGGGAACCCCATTTGTGCAGAGCCATCCACTATTTCCTGCACATTACCCAAAGTCACGGTGGTTCTGAGTAGGATGCGATTAATGGCCTTGCAAACTTGCATCAACACGATTCCAACGGTCGACTTTCCCACTCCAAACTGGTTTGCGACCGACCGGTAGCTGTCTGGAGTTGCCAGCTTCAAGATCGCAATAGCCACCCGCTTCTCCACTGGCAGGGAAGCTCTCAATCTCGTGTCCTTGTGCCTCAGGGTGGGGGCAAGCTCCTCACACAGTACCATGAAAGTGGCTTTTCTCATCCGAAAGTTCTGCAGCCACTGCTAGTCATCCCAGACTTCCATGACGATGTGATCCCACCGCTCGGTGGGTGTTTCCCAAGCCTAAAAGCGGCATTCCATGGTGCTGAGCACCGTGAATGCCACAAGCAATTTTGTGTCGCACGCGTTACGTGGCTCAATAGCATCGTCTGACTCCTCACCCTCACTGTCACTTTGGATCTTAAGGAATAGTTCGACAGCCAAACGTGACGTGCCGGCAAGACTCGTCAGCATACACCTCAGCAGTTCGGACTCCATTTCCCGCAGACAGATTGCGCTACACAGAAACCGTTGAAAGATGATGCCAAAGGTGGATGGAAACAAAGGGATTTCTGGGATGCGAAGTAATGCATCACGGGGCATTGGGACAGGACCCAGAATCCCCTGCACCCACGCCCCCTTCCCACAACCCACGGTGCCAGAATGGGAAAAGGTGCTCTGTGGGATGGCTGCCCATAATGCACCGCTCCCAATAGTGCTGCAATTGCCGCAAATGTGACCACAACAGTGCGCTGGGCAGCTGTCAGTGTGGACAGACTGCAGCGCTTTCCCTACTCAGCTGCACGAAGTCAGGTTTAACTCGCAGCGCTGTACATCTGCAAGCGTAGCCAAGGCCATAGTGGGGTCACTGCTAAATACAAGGTGGAACAGATTGGTTAGCATAATTAGTTAAGACATTTCAAGGGATCATTCCAGGCGAAGTGGCCCATTAACACCTCTCCAGTCAGGGAGGAAAGGAAGCAGAGTGAGAGGGAAAAGCAGCTGTTGGGCTGGTTAGTGGTTTATAGATTGATGTAATAAGCCATAAATCCAGTGTCTATTCAGCCCATGATTTAAGCTACGTACACACTACCACTTATTACAGTATAATGGATGTCACTCGGGGTGAAAACAAGCCACCAAGTGCTGTAAGTTACACCAACCTAAGGGCCAGTGGGGACATAGCTATGTTGTCAGCATTGAGCTGTTACACAAGAAATCTTATAGGGCTGTAGCCAGAGTTAGTTTGCCACACCCGAAGAAGAGCTCTGTGCAAGCTTGAAAGCCACTCTCACCCCAACAGAAATTGGTCCAAGGAAAGATCTCACCTACCTTGTCAGTCTAATCTGGAGACAGTTCAATGGCCCTTTTACTAACTGCTCTGCCAAACTTCTTCTGAATGGTCTTGGCTGATTAAAGCATATTCTTCTACACTAGTAAGGAATCCAAAGCCTTGTTGCAAGGAAATCCTTTCTGGACAGCCCTCCTGTGGAGTGCAATACATACACATGACTGATTCCCACTAGACCGAGGAGCCCAGAGGGTAACAGCCCCTCTTGAATTTGACAAAGGCAATGACCTACTCCAGGTTAGTTTTGATATGGGTACAAGCAGCAGTGACCAGTGTGTTTGGTTTGGGGTTTTTTTGGGGTGGGAGGGGAGGAAATAAGCAATACTTTATCATTTGCCAAGTTGCACACAAGCAGATTCTTAGGTAGAAAGTAAGTATCTGATCTATGCATGCCCACAAATGGCATCCAATCCTTTCCATTGATGGAAAAATCCACATCTGGTCATAGGCTCTGGTAGCCTCACTACTTTCCTCTTGCTTGTTCAGTCTAAAGTTGACTTCCCCTCTCGCCTTTACTTACTCTTTGCCAATTCCCCCACTAGTTGGGACTGACTGACATCCCTGTGTAGGACAGGAACAGTAGGTCTTCAATCCACAGGGCCTTTCCCCCTCCCTCCTATCAGTAACAGTTCATTGTAGCATCAAAGTATTTTAGTCCTTTGGCAATGTAATTCAAACCCAATAGGAGATCTTGTCCCTGGTGTGGTGACACCCACATGATCTATCCTCTACCCAAAAAGGTAGTAAAGAAAGGTACTTTATGGACAAGATAGAAGTTCCACTGTGCATCCCATCAGTATTTGGGACATGTGGTCAGTCCTCTCACCCTCCCAATGCTTGCAAGAGCCACTTTAGACCACAGAATTAGAGATGAGGTAGTGGGATACTCCTGGTACACAAGACTTCCATTAGTGTGTGTCCTTTTATTGAAGCAATGCCTACTGAAGAATCTAAGATTAGCACAAGCAGAAGAGTACATGGGAGCAGGAAAACTGATTCCCAACTAGACCTAGACCCCACATTTGTAGGGCTCAGTGTAGAGTCACATGTAGAAACCCATTCAACTCCCTCTGCTCCTAAAGCCAAGTACTTATCACCGTCCTCAAATCCAAGCCAGTTCCTGTGCGCTAGCAATCCCCACTCAGGCAAGAGCAGCCTATTTGAAACCTCAAAATGTCTGGCACTATGTCTGCGGCCCAAAAATCCAGAAACCGATAGAAAAGCACAACTCAGAATAGGGAGAAGGAATCTGAAACAGCAGGTTGGTTGCCAACAGCTGCTCAGACCTTTGACAGCCACAGAGATTCAGGTGGTTCTGTTCCAACTTCTGCTCAGTACTTAAACTGCTCTGCCTCTGAACTGTGTTTCTGGTTAAGAAAGTGCTTCTCCCTGCTATTATGAAGTGAGAACATGCTAGACTTCCAGGGCCTACTCTTCAAACGCTCTTTCAGGGCTGAAGCGGCTTGTGTAGCTCTATGCCCTTGAACAAGCTTCAAAGAACTCCAGGATTTATGGTTATGTGTGACATTCTGGGAAAATAGGAGAGCTCCCAGGTAGGCTGACACAGTAGACCACAAGTTATTTGCCAAAACGCCATTTATTGCATGTGTACAGATAACCAACTGAAGTATATTCCATTAAAATTATATTTAATTGCACCACTTAAATACAAAACTTCCTGTATGTCAATAACTCTAGTTATCCATTTAGATTACCAAAATATACAGTTATTCTTGGCCTGTAGAAAGGTTGGCAGTACAACTGAAGTTGCCCTTTTAAATATAGTTTCCTGTGGTTTATGAGAAGAATTCTCATAGAAAAGCCTGTTAACAGCATTTCTACATTCCTATACAAAGCAAAGAATTACAGCTATAATTAACACAGGCTGGTTGTTGCATTAATTTATAAAAATTCAGTGTAAAAATAAAGGCAGTAATGGACATCTCAGTTTTGTCTTTAAGAAGGTTAACACAGCTACATTCATACATCAAGGCAATCTCTTGTCCAGAGAGTTTGGAATGAAGCAAGTATTTTCTTGGTTTTATTGAGAAATTGAGAAGGCACCAATTTACTCAATTAGCAATTCAGGAATGACCTACACATTATTTAAGTTTTTGAAAAAAAGTCCAAATTGAACATGCAACACATGTGCCTCTGTCAGCAAGTGTTCTTGGATCACTTCCTTTGGCCCGGCAATATAAATATTTACATCGTAAACACTCTCTCCCTCCCCTATACCTTCACTATGAGCAGAAAAAGAGTTATCAATTTGAAACAGGCTACCAAAAAAAAAACCCCCCCCAATCAATCTAGTTGGCAAAGCAGAGGCAAGGTCTGTGTTGAAATTAAGATTTCCCTCAAACAAAGTTCTTAAAAATTTGTGGTGTAAGATAGACACTGAAGTGAATTATCCTGTACAAGCTACAACTGAATGCATCTACTCTTAGTATATTACATTAAGGACTATTGTATTTGAAAAACCCATTCACACAACTGTACTTTCATCCAAACAAGAGACTTTTGGGAAGTGTTCCTGTTCTAATCAGTAAGCAACCTAATGACTTGGCTCCATAGGCTAGCCGGGTGATACTGTGGAGATGACAATTATCCATTGCTAACGCTCACCTCTACTCTAAAACTGAAGAGAATATTCTGACATAATTGGGTCTGAAGTTAAAGACCTAAGCACTTATATAGTAGATATTAGTGTGAGCCAACAAAACACCACAACCATTCTAAGCTGCAAGAAAGGATTAGTTTAGTTAATATGCTTCTCTGCTCCCTGGTCTTTGGCAGTACAAGAAGCCAGAGATACTTAGTTTGCTCTGTCTTTCGTACCTTATGTGCCATGTACTGTACACAAGGTCTGATGGCACTCATGGCAGACCTAGTTCAAAGTCACCACTACAAATGGACAATGCAGAGAGGTAGATAGCTAGGATATGGCACCAGTTGCCCATCAGAGTCCCACAGTGGTGTGGAACACAGTAAGGTATTTCTCATATAAAGACTTGAACGTATTTGAGCCAGTAAGACTAGTCTTACTTGGCACTTATGTGGATGGTTTAGATATGGTTTGTTCCCAAAAGTCATTTCTTGGTTTAACTTCAAAAGGAGCAGAGTGGGGATATGATGCTCAGATGCCATTTAAATTCTAGGTTAAAATTAACAGTACATGCATCCAACTGTTAAAGGAGCTCATTCCTAGTACTCTTAAAAATCCCAAACCCAGTGATCAAATACTTGTTTGCCTCGCCCCTCCACTCCTTTTCCCAGTTGGCATCTTATGGCCACTATTAAGTGCTATGATCATGGCAACTAGAAAGTGCAAGAACCATGAGGTACC
The DNA here is from genome assembly GCF_028017835.1 of Emys orbicularis. NCBI lineage: Eukaryota > Metazoa > Chordata > Testudines > Emydidae > Emys > Emys orbicularis. Next base: position 24,274,178 of record NC_088685.1, on the reverse strand, counting down.
AGCTGTTGGTCTGTCAAATGCAGTAGAGACTTTCTAATACACTATACACACAGTGGAGGCCATGAGAGTTTAACAAGGATCTTTAGTACAGATAATTTAGGCCTTGTTAGCTGTTAATTCCTGCTGTTCTCCTAAAGGTCAGTTATAGACATACATTCCAGCTCTCCCTCATCTCCTTCCCTCCCAGGAGTCCTTAAGGTAAGCCAAAGCAAGCTTAGTGGCTTGCAGTCCCATGTTCCACTTCCTTTTTAAAAAAAAAAAATATACATTTGTGCAAGAAAGCTGGCTAGGTTCCAGGAATCCAGATGTAATTTGTAGTTAGTTTCCAGTGGCAAGGTGGCAGGGGTTATATCTGACGATTGTATGGCTTGAGTTTAATGCAGAAAAACCACAAGCAGGTTGTATGCAGGGACAGGAGAAGAGTTCAAGAAAGAGGGGAAGTGTTCTGAAGACTAGTGTTTATGCATAGAATTCTTCTTGTTTCTGTGGTTTTTGGTATCCTCCATTTGATTGTTTTGGTTCATCCAATGAATAGCTGCCTTCATCTTTTTTCTTCATTCTGTACAGCATAAATCCAACTAGGAACACTGCAAAGAGCAGGCCTACTAGTCCTCCAGCAATGACACCTGTGTGGGGGGAAAAAAAAAAAGTCACATTAGACACTATGCAGGAGAGAGACATTCTGACTGAAATTTATTCCAGAGTTAACTAGTAGGAACAGAGACCAGTACTATAAAGGCATTTCATAATCAAGTGATTTAATAGGATCCAGAGAGTTTTCAAAGTCAAATGGGAATTGGGTACTTCACTTTTTAAGCTTTCAATGGGAACTGAGCACCTAGCAGTCCTCTGAAAGCCTCCCCTACAGCGGCTTTCAATTCCTTCCCAAAAATGAAAGTTTGAAGATGCAGTCATCCATGTTCCTTCCTCCATTACCTGGAGCCCACTGTACCTAAGCCATGACTCCTACCAACAGGCTATGCTCTAGTACTGCAAGAGGTTTTTACTCCATCCTTGCTTGGGAGTAGAAGTTCTCTCCGTGTATTACCACCCACTTGAACATGTACCTCAGAGTAACTGGATCGAAACTCTGCAGCTCTCTGGTGCTAGAGCAGTTCTGCAGCAGCTTCATTTACTTTACCAAGGACAGTCTCTACATACTACATCAGGTTTGATTTTACATTGTTCCCATGTTCAATCTGCAACATGCTTGTTTTTATTAGCAATGCATTAATCTAGATATTGACTAGAAGAAGCTTGAGGATCTGGCATCTACATATTGTGCAATACTGCCTTGATTTAGTGTTTTCAGGTTTCCAAACATATCTTGAGCTCTGATAACTAGAGAGTCGAGGTTCTGCAGTATTGGGTGGATCCTATAGCAGATTAGGCAGCCACCGATTAGGAGGACTACACAGGACCTTCTATAGCATTCAATGTATTTTGAAATACCTCCTAGAACTTCTTTCCTGTCCATTAACCCCTGGGAAGTTCCAGCAGCTTCAGCATCTCTTGAAGAGTCAACCAGTTCAGATTCCGATGGTATTGTTCGTTCTTCACTAAAGATAAAGTCTCCCTGTGGGAAAGATACAGTGCAAGTCAGTCACATTTCAGCTCACTGATGGAGTTACTGGAAACTTTACATTGACCTTGTTTTGTTATATTAGTAGTTTTTAATATTTCCCTTCAACTGATAGCACAAGAATTTTCCCCACACCCAGCAGTTAACAGCTTATGATGCATCATAATAGTGTGGAAGAAAAGAAACTAGCTTCATATGTGGAGTGGCACAAAGTTACTACATTCCAGCACTGTTGTATGGCTTTCGCATTGGATATGGCAAAGATCTACATTTGAGATTGAAACTTAATTCTTACCTGATCCCCAGAGCTTTCTTCGGGAAATGGAGCTTCCTTCTCATCTGTAGGGTATATACCCGTGGGTAGAATTGCTGTAGTTGAGGAGTGAACATCTTCCTCACTAATAGTGGTGAAGTTGGGATCAAATGTTTCTTTAGAGACACCAGATGAACTAGAGCTATGGATACTAGGTTCAATTACATGGACTGTGCTTGAGGCTTGTGCAGTGGTTACTCTGACAGTAGGACTGTGAGTAGTTGGACTTCTTGTTGTTAGGGCTGCCTCATTTGTTGTAGGTTTCTCTGCAGTTGAGCCCAGTTTGTGAGTTTCATCCTTATCTGAAAGGACAGCCTCATCTGGCACCATATCACTAGTGGGGGATGATACCGTTTCCTTTTCAGCTGGGTTTTCAGTGCCATGAACTGCAGGTTGGTGAACAGTTGCTCCAGTAGACATAGTTGACCTTGATGATGAATTTGCATGTTCTAAGGGGATATTCAAGGCAACCACAGGATGGTCGGTCAAGGGACCTACACAAGAATGTTAAGCATTAACTGATGTACAGAGGATTCAATAGCAGACAAGTACAAGCAGCTCAGTAAGTGGTGTGGTGTGCTAGCCTTATTATTAAAAGGCAACTTACTGTAGGGCCTGGATTAGACCCAAAAGCAATTAGATTGCTTCACAGTGCCCTATCACCCCCAAAATCACCCCAAGATTGGATGTGCTGGTTACTCAAGTACTGCCAAGTCAGTACACTATTCGTTGTTCGAACTCGTGCCAAGGAGGGAGAGCAGCCCACTTATCAAGGCCAAACATTCCTTTTTGTAACACACTGACCTGTAAGTTCGCAAGTGTTAACTACTTTTGATCTGCTAGTAACTTAGAATTGTCCTGTGGGGCAAGGAGTCAAATGCAAGTCTGATAAAACCCAACTAATTTTACCCATCATTAAACTGATCCCAATACTCAACGGCAGAAGACTGTTCAGCACTGCTTCCCACCTTTCTCCTACCCTCAACCCTACCAGTGAGGATATCCCATCTAAAGCAGGTAGCTGGGAATGGGAAGAAGGGTAAAGGGAGAAATAGTATAGGCAGGAACACCAAGTTTGACAGAGCAGCCAGACATCAGAAGTTAATAGTGAAGATTAATCTTAATTTAGGAAAGGGATTAGCATTTCATACCAGAAGGATGTCAAGTCATTTTATCCTCATGGGCCAGTTTGAGGAAGTTTTATTTCTTTTGGGGGGGAGCCAAAGTCTGGATCAGATTAAATAGGCATTAGTGGTATATAGAAAATTGCACCCAGTTAGGGTCCCTAGCAGTTTTCTATGACCTGTATCACTGTACAGCAAGTTTAACCATTGCTTAATACCTAGATCATAAGTCCTCTGGGACATGGACTGCCTTATTTGGACAAGTCTAGCATAAATGGAGATCCTCATTGGGCATCTAGGAGCTGCTACAATAGAAATAGAACCCAGCATGGGGGATGCCTCCCAGAGTCCAATTCCATTGAAGGCCTCCTTTGACACTATGGGGTATATAGTTAGTCCTGCCTCCCATGGGAAGTCACTACTAGAAGTTGATAGTCTAGTGAGGTCTGTCAGGAGCCCAGAGCTAGGCAGCCTGAGTGAGTTATGGCAGAGGAATTGTGACGTAGGAGTTCTCATCCATCTCCTTCCCTCCCTCATAATCCAAAACAGATCGATGGGATAACTTCTTTAACACCTCTACTTTATTTCCTTCACTTGCTCCATGAATGCATGAGCAACTACAGTGGTTTCACATTAGTGGCCTTACAAGTCAGATATGGGTAGGATGTCTTTGTAGACATCTCTGGGATCCCGTTTATTTCCACCAGGAACAGATACTTTTTTGGAAGCCCACTTCAATTCTCAATTGTCTGCTTGTGCTTAAGAGGTAAAACAGCCTAAAATGACTGTCAGGAGCACTGTGCTCCTGAAGGGAAAGATACTGGACACTTCAAGTGACCTTGCTCTAGGGAAACAGCAGCCAGGACACATCTTTGCTAAGCTGTGCGCCAAGAGTCATGACCTTAAAGAATTTATGACAACCGAGCAGCAATACAAGTCCACTCACCAGCGCCAGAGCCAGAGAAAGCATCCTCATCATCGCCAGATGAGTCCAGGTCTTCAGGAGGAAGGTTTAGATTTGTAGTTTGCTTTAAAGAGAAAGGACCACATTAGTGAACAGAGTAGCACAAGAGTGATTAATAAAAATAAAAGATACTCCACACACACAAAAAAGTGCACCACCATTAGGACCTCCCACCCCCAAAAAGCAAGCATTTGTTGCCATTCAGTACATAAGAATGGCCACACTTTCTGGGTTGATTTACTACATATAGTCAGACTGAAAACAGCCTCTTTAGTTCTGGGTTTTATTCAGTTGCAGGTGCTTACATGAAGGAGCCCATCATACTAGAGGCAAGTCAAGTGCAATATGCATCCTGAATGAAGACTCCATTCTTCTTGGACAATCAAAACCAGATCCATCAGTCCACTACTCTTGATCTAGGTGGATTGCTGTACAATAGTTACCCTACAAATGCAGCAGAGTGCTTGGTTTCCAACCCAAGAGAAATGGACTAATTTGAGGAACATCAACTAGCCCTTTGAGCTGCCTTCCAGAAGACAGGGAAAACATTTGCTAGGCAAGGCAGACTTGTTTAAATGAATGCTGTTCATTGAGAATGTAGTTTGTGATTTCCATGCAAGATCTCACCTACTTATTCTTTGATGAGGAGATCTCCCTTATATCACTCACTACTCCCACCATGCTTTGCCAGATGGACAAAAGTTTTGAAAAAAAATTGGATTCTGCATGTTTTTTAAATAAACCTGTTGAAAATGAAATCTAAAATTTAATACAATATGTTAAGGCCTAAGCTTGTTATAAATAGTTGTAAATGTGAAGCATGTTTTGATGAGCACTTATGTACTGAACATACTTACGGTTTTATTTTATTAAACAAAACAATGTATATGCTGTTTAATTAAATTCCAATTACCATCCTAATGCAACTTGACAAATTATGAGCAAAAAGTTGATTTAGTGAATAAGCAATATTCACCATTTTCTAACATATTAAGCATACAGGAATATGAAAACATTAAGCTAAAATTGCTTAAGTAAACATTTATAATTACAATTGGCCCTCCTAGGTAGCAAGATGTGCCAAATCTAGTGTAAAGGCTCTATTAGTTGTAAGTCAATATGCTTTACTGCACCTCTCTTTAGAAAAAAAGAGTACAAATGGAAAAGTTAATTAAAATAGATTTTTTTTTATTGAGGCTTCCCACTTGGTGATTTAAATTGCCTTGAATTAAATCAACCCACCCTGATGCTTTGAAAGTACCAGTCTGCCCAGTCTCCCTCGGACAATAGCAGACTACTAGCTTGCAGACTATTGAATGTATTGGAGGAGAGTTTTGGCCCAGACAGGTGTTCAGAGGTCACCTTCCTACAGAAGGCTCAGTAGGCAGGTAGAGATACGTATCTGTAGCATACAGGCAGTTGTGGCAAAGGTGACTAGTGGATTTTGGTCACTTTTTAAAAACTTATGACACCATGAAGTTAACATGAAAGCTTCTTAAAGCACAGCCAAGAGTTTACCTGAGAGCAAAACTAAACAAGGAACAATTTATTACAAGAGCAGGAGAGTTCTATATGAGGGTATCCCAGTTATGAGATTCCCGCCCTCAAGTACGACCACAATGTTTCAGTAGATCTGGTTAGACAATGGCCATCCTTGGAACACAAGACAAGTAGCACAAATAGCAAAGCCAGGTTTCTGTACTGATGTGCTACCCGAGGAATTGCCAGCCTTTTCAGACACCGCAAAGTCTAACTAGACATTTAATCTGCATGTTGATTCAAAGAGTCTGTCTGTAGACATTGACTAGTTCAGTTTTTGATCAAGAAAAGGGATTACACTGTTCAGACACTGTGCACACCTCATGGTCAAGGTTTCTCCATGACCTTTTAATTGCAGTTAGATTATACCCAAACAGGAAGCCTTTAATCCCACTGACTAATCAGAGTAGCACAACGTAGTTGGAGTTACGCAGCTGTACTTGAAGGCCGAAAATAAGTTACTAACAGACAGTGGGGCCATCTGTGTACTGAAGCAGCACAGGACACTGCTTTCTGGCAGCCACAGTAGAAGTACTTGATCATGAACGTTACTATGAGTACTTCCCATCAGTCATTACAGACACTGCTTGCTATTCAGCTACAGTTGGAGCCAGAGGCAGGCTGGGCACAAGCGTGTTATAGTCTCCTTCCCCACCGGAAGAGTTCTAGCCAAAGTGTAGTACAGTTACTGTCAGAACTCACATGGCACCACTGTGCTCCAAAAGTACCTAATACAGCCTTTGACGAACCACATGATGGAAGCTTATGATCATAACACTGATCCATTAGTGTGCACGATATCCTGCGGAAGTGATCTTTTGCTATTCATCTTGAATGCATGCATGTTTTTGGTAGTGGGATTGCCACAGTTGTAGCCCCATTAATACAGTTTAATGAAGTAGTTGCATAAGCTATTGTCTTTGAGAGATGTCATGATTCAGTGTCATGGAAGAGACCAGTAGCAAATAGCTTGTAACTATCTTTCCAAGTGGCTATATACTTGTTTTGAACACACATGGCACTAGCTCACATTAGTTTGTGAGCAAAGCACCCCAATCTTACACAAACCCAAACACCCTAGTGACTTTAAGGGTCAGAATATTGCTTGCCCAATAGAGTACCTTAAAATTGAGTACATCTTGTCTTGATAAATAGACAGAGTGCTTATTACTGTTCCCTTTCACACCATTATGCCAAAGACACTTGCAAGTTGCAGCTACAGAGTTCTTCATACCTGCCAGAATACAGACTTTAGACTTAAAATGAATTGTGAGAAGTAGAGGCTAGAGTTCCGGAGACAGTTGGTGAACTCACCCCACCCACACTTCAGGGAAAGTGAGGATTTTACACATGCAGAAGCAAAAAGGAGGCTTTTGGGGGTGCAGTAACTCAATGATTTTTACTAGTTGTAGCAGCCTATGGTGGAGTCAAGTTTTCACAGAAGTCCTTTAACTAGATTAAGGATTATTTGTATCCCATTCTTATAACGCCCTAGTGGAGATCAGTATTATAGCAGTCTGGTAAAGTTACTCTTCAGAGTAAGCCTTACTGGAGCACTAAAGATCCAATCACGGTCTGTCGGCATGGAAGGATTACATTTAATTGTTAAATGCCAATAAGTGTCAACTCCACCATACACAAGCCAAGGAAAAATATTTTTAGAGTCCAAATTTGCAGACAGGCAAAGAAAGAAAAGTGCTGCCTGAGAATGTAGTGATCTTTTGACATGAGGTTGAAATGTTTTACAGTTAAATTGAATCTCAACATCTGTCATTAAATTTGACACTCCCCATAATTTCCTACAACTGTGAAAGTTTACATTAATAAGACATTAATGCTTATTTTTAATATCTGTCAACTACAAAAAGATAAATTATGCCAGGCCTAATTACCTGGAGTAATGCTGCTATGTTGACATGTTTCTCCCAATTTATAATTCTGCCGCATACTGTGGCTTCCCACCTTGCGGTCCCATTTGCACCCACACTGTATCCTGAAAACCCCAGCTAGTCTATTACTGACACAAAGACCATTAATTCCTATCTTATCAGACAGGCTGATAAGGTTCTATTAGCTGTTTCCAGTTTGCACACTGGACATTAATCACGAAGGAGTTAACTGTTCAATCTATTCCAGATAACTCACAAAAATAGTTGACTTGCATGAAAGTAAGAGTGGATCAGTCATTCATCCGCAAATGCTGGGGGCAATAACTTCATTGGAAGGATTGGCTTTGTACGACAGCCATTTGAAAAGCTTTTTAGCTTGACATGGATACTAGTGGAAGACTAAGAGAAGTGTGAGTTTGTTAGAGACAGTGGATGTTAGAATTAATATCCCAGGTGAGACCAACTCCACCCCCTGCTGCTCAGAGCCACAGGCCTGCAGGATGCTCAGATGGGTATGGGGAGATTTCAGATTATTTTTCTGCCATCTAACACTGTCAGCCACCTTCAGGCTTATTTGAAAGTACACAAAGTTATGCACTGAAGTTATTCCCACAGGGGTTAAGGGCAGCCTGTGTGCAGTCATTACTTATAATAGTGAAGGTATGTGTCTAAATCAGACAGTTTTGGCCATTTTGTGATCTTGCTGCACCAGTTTGTGGTTGCTTTAGCCAGACTGCTCCAACGTGGCACAGGCTTGATGGTACGTGAGCGCCAATATGGGGGTTGAATGTCATAAATCTGACTGACCTAGTAGCAGGTGAATGTAGTAATAGCGATGAGTTTGCTCCTTTGGAAAACACTCAAACCTGGGCCAGCCAAAAGGTTAAAGGGAGCTGCATTAGCAATCCAGTCTGTTTTCCCAAGAACTAAGCGGAAGAGCATTTCAGAGGCAACCCATGTGCAACTGTAGCACTTTGTCTTGTCTCTACCAACTACTATAAAGTGAGCAAGAGATACAAGATGCATTTGGAGGGGGACCATCCAAATAATGCAACAGACAGGTTAAAAATGCCTGGGCTACCCAAGCACCTCCACCACTACTAGCACCAATGGATTACAAGTTTCCTACATGTAGGCAAGGCCAAGGCTCCCATGGATGGTTGCTTCTGGGGTTGTTGTGGGAGGGAGAATGGGGCAGGCGTCATGCAGCTCTCCCTGTGCCCCTTATTACTTTGGCTACTGGGGAAGGCAGAGCTGCTCTTTAGCTCACCATGAAAGTTAGAGTGTACAAACACTTGCACTGGAGAACAGTGAAGTAAGTGTCTAGATAGTGCATACATTCACTGTTTCACAGCAGGTATGGCAGCACACTTTGGACAGTGAGGGTAACTATTAGAACAAGCTACCAAGGGAAGTGGCGATTCTCCATTACTTAACAGATCTCAAATCAAGACTGGATGCCTTTCTTCAAGAAAGGCTTTAACCGTGAGATTCTATGGCTTGTGTTATGCAGGTCTGCCTAGATGATCCCATGTCCCTGCTGGCCTTAAGTAAATAAAATCTATGAGCCTGCTCAGTTTCCAAAAGTTAAGTACAAGTCCATTCTAGAAGCATTGAGAGCTCTTTGGAAGAATCAAAGCCTTTAAGTGCTGGATAATAAGTCTTGGCTCCAGAGCTTGATTTAGTACTAGCTAGTTTTGAGTGCTGAAGCCAGTAAAGCTCTTGAAGACAATCCCAGCATCTTCACTGTCAAGATGTGGATGTAAAGAGTCTGTAAATGGGGCCAGGAATCAATAGGGCAGGGAGACAGGTTTACTGACTTGGGTCTCTGGAGAGAGCCTGCCCTCTACAGAGTCCCTGGTCATTCTGCTTTAGGTCACATCAACTTTTACCTGTTATCAGTAGTGCTCCAGGGCTGACAAGGTCCCTTTTGGGTCACTATCCTGTACAATACACAAGGAAAAACCAAACCAAAAACGAACACTGCCACCTGAAGCAGTTTATCTGTTTGCTTTGGGAACAGGAAGTCACCCAAGAAATCCCTGCATAAGGGTTGGATCCTCCCCCCACACTGGCAGATAAACACTTAACTCTTCACTCCCCATCTCCACTTTTGATAGTGGCCTTCCAGTAGGAACTGTTCCCTTTCCATTGAGGGGAGGTTCTTATTTAAAGTAACATCTCATGTTTCAGGTTTGTGGCTGTGAGCAGTGTTGATTTTTTTTGGGGGTGTTTCCATCAATATACTCACTATTCCAACTGTCAGTGAGAAGACAGCATGGGTTTGTGGTCTTTGTCTTGCTAAGACAGCAAAGAGGATCTAGGACCTATTCCAATGTAGGCAGGCCAGCCCACCAGTGATTTAATCCTAAAAAGGGGTCAGGCTGCCTTCATTTATACTAGTGACACCCAAGTAATTGCAGTTGCATGGTGAGAGGAGAGTAGGATTTGGCTTGCCTTACAAACAAGAGGCAGTGCAAAGGGAAAGTGTCATGTTTTCCACATCATCCAGTTTGGTATGAATTGATGAGCTATGGCTTCTAAGACTGATGTTATGGGCCGGCCATCCAGTTCTTCTCTGCTTATAATAGAAATACTCTTTCTAGCTGGTTGTCAGCATTTGCAGAATCGTACTTCAGCGGTTACACGTGACATTGTGGTCTGATCAGCATTACGTTTACCTACTGGAAATTATCAGTGAGCCAAGAACTAGCCAGTTTAATGTTTAACTGCTGAGCCGTTAGGTCGCAAGATAGATTAACTTGTGGCACACTACGTAGCATGCACCAATATCAGAGGTGGTCAGACCAGCGGACAAATCATTACATATGAATCAGTAGCTATTTCAGGGGCACATGGCTTTACACAAAACAGTGAGCAGAGGGATTCCAAGGGCAGTATTCTCTTTTAATAAAAGAAACTAAATCCTCAATCCAGCACACGCAAGATAAACATAATCCAGACACTGCCTTTAGATCCTCTGTGGCTTTCCAGCCAACCAGAGCTACTTAGTCATGTACAGGCTATTCCCACCCACCCCACCCCCAGCTCATTCCTCTTGGATTTTAGAGGTCAAATGTGGATGCAGCTGTGTTAGAGACCCACCTTTTAATTTTTGCTCCCTTAATTCAGAAAGGGTGATTGAAACGCTGCCTTTCTTTGTGGTACGCCTTCACTACAGGAGTAACTGGGGTGACTGGCATTCAGATTAGCCTGGTGACTGCAGCTATAATGCAAAATCCTACCCTAGTTACTGTCTTCATGGTGCCATGCTCCCATGTGTGTCACCTGGACTTCCGAGTGCATCCCAGGGTTCTCTGAGCTGCAGTACGCCGAGTTGCTCTGTGAGTTGTAGGAGAACTTCTGTCCTGGGCGGGTGGGTGGGCAAGATTGTGAGGAAGGCATTTTAGCATCATCATTGAGTAATTTAACCTGTGTCCTCACTACAATGAGTGGGTCACCAACCCGAGGGAAAGCAGCCCCCAGGCTTTAACCTATATACCCCCAGTTGGGCCAGCTAGCCTGGGTAAGAGCAACAAACTTGGATATGAGAGAGTTGAGAGAGTAGATGGGGAGGATTGAGGCAACACCCAAGAGCCTGAGCTAGCTCTGCCCTCGAAGCTGACTAGGCGCCAAATTGTTCCTAGTTGCAGGAGAAGGGCGTGGACTGCTCTTGGTTATGGTTGGGACATGCAGGCTGCCTTTTACTGCCAGATTCAAGCAGCAGAGCCTGCATGTTTAAGAATGAACTAGAACGAGAAACGGTCACTGCAACATGGAGACTTAAGTAGCTCAGGAGGAAGAGAAATCAGAATGTCTTTCTAGAAAGACATCCCCAGAGTACCAGCAGCACCTTTCATACAGTGTGTTTTATCTTTCGATTGTACCTCTTATAACCCTCTGGCTCACTTCTCCTATTAGTAGGTTGTTCGGATAGGACGAGAAAGCCACACCAGTATAACTGCAAGTGTGTACTTAAACCAATGGAGTTCAGAATGTCCACATGGCTTTTAGCACCAGTTTGACTTGGTGTAAGAATAGCTCATTTCAATTTAGTTCAAGTTACCTAGGAAGAGGTTTAGCTAAACCAGAATAAGCCACATATGCCAGAGAGCAGTGTTCACACTGCATGTTGCACCAGTTAAACTGTTACCCTCCCTTCAAGAACCCACACCCCAACCCCCTGCCCCAGCCCTGAGCCCCAACCTGGACCCTGCCCCTCAAGCCCCTGCCCTGAGCCTGCTTGTGTACCCCAAACCCCTCACCCCCTGCCCCACCCTAGAGCCTGCACTCCCAGCTGGCACCCTCACCCCTTCCCACACCCCAACCCCTTGCCCCAGCCTAGTGAAAGTGAGTGAGGGTGCGGGAGAGCGAGTGACAGAGGGAGGGAGGGAGAATAGAGTGAGTGGGGGCAGGGCCTCAGAGAAGGGGGCAGGGCAAGGAAGTTTGGTTTTGTGCAATTAGGAAGTTTGAAACCATAGTGTGCATGCTTTGGGACTGCAAGACACTCCCACCCCTCAGATAGGGGATGTACATTAAGTTACAGGTGCTGAACTGGAGTATGTTTGCAGTTCTCCCTCCCATACAGGGTTTTCATGCATCTCTGAACAAGAGCAAGCTTGGCCTTGGCTGAAATGGCTGCAGCATCTGTTGAAATTGGTGGGAGTTACCCCCCTTTATGCTAGACCCAAGTTTAATCCAGTGCCCCTTCTACAGAATAGGTGAAATAAGTCAGGTCAAGTCATACAAGCCGCACCTTGATGCATCAAGTCTCTGCAGTTAGGCTCCTGCTACTCATAGAAACCATCCTCTCCCCTGGAGAGTGGCGAGAAGTCCTCAAGGAAGTGCACTACCCCTACCTATCACCCTGGGGAGGGAGAGTAGACCATGCAGACTACCAGTGCTAGAGCAGAATATCTTTTTATTTATCTAGCTTGGACACGAGCAAGAGATTGCACGAGGAAGGTGACCAAGATGACTTGTAAGGATTTATTTCATCCCTGGCTTGCCTAGGGAGAGACCATCTGAAATGGGCACAAGCTGTAACATTTGCATCAGAAAGAGTTATTTAAGGTACTCTAATTTACATATGGCATGCCTTACATGTTTGTACAATGCCTAGCATAATGGGGGCCCTGATCCATGACTACAGCCATTAGGAGATTACTTTTACAGGCATTCATTAGACAACTTTGCTCAATTCATCAGCCTTTCAAATAATGTTGTGCCTCTTTGTTCTCCTGCTGCCAGCAGCCCATGCTTCCTGCATGCCATGTCCAGCACGAGAGGACCACCAATATTTGCTAGTCATTGCAGAACCCGGAAAGTCTGTCCTAGCAAACAGTGTCTACTCACAGCTAGGTCAACTGCAGTGCAATTCATGTGTCACTGCTACTGATGAGTCATGCTGTGAGTCACCCACATTCAGAGAATTCGATCATTTAATACTGTGGAAGACTTTTCCATCTAACCCAATCTCTTACCCTACTTAGCTGATCATGACGCTCAGAGACCTCCTATCTCGGGGGTCTATGGTAAAGTAGCTAGAGTTTCTCCATTTCTTCAAATTCAGGCTGGGGTCCACTTGGTAGCAAACCCTGATCACTTCATGTAGCCTGTCAGGTGTGAACTGAAGTCTCAGGCTGGTTCCTTGCTGGAAACCATGTACACATCCCAAAAGCCACAGCCATGCAAGTCCCCTTCATTGTAGGAGTTACTAGGTGACATTCTCTGGCCTGTGCTAGGCAGCTGGCCAGTTTTGGTGAACTTAGTGGTTCCTTCTGGTCCTAGAAGTATTGACTCAGTATCTGTCTCTTCTTGCTAACTTTCTCTCTGCAGCTGGCAGCAGAGAGAATCTATCAAGAGACACTCTCCAGATCAAAAGGAACGCATGCCAGTAACCTTTGAGGAGGGGGGGGGGGGGGGAGAAAATGGGCTACCTGGGTGATCTAGGTCCTCTAGCATTTATCAAGCCTCTGGGCAAACTCACCTTATGGCAAACTCTTCACCTGCCCTTTACTTTACTCACTGCCAGTCATCTAGCAGGTCATTTGATTATAAATAACCATTTTAAGGCTATTTTTAGATTTTTGTACAATGGGTATATCAGAGTATTCAGTGACAGACAGGACCTTTAATCAGTTCTGAGCCTCAGGGACACTGTCAAAATTCTCAGCCAGTGAGGCTTACCACGGAGGTCTTCAACCAAGTCAGCCACTGTTTTGGTAGTTACCTTTCTTGTAAAGGACTTAGATATCCTGCATCAGTTTAAGTTTCCATAGTTAAAAGACTGCATATATAATCAGTAATTTACTTAACTTTGCATATAGTTAAATCTGCATTCTAGAATTTCACCCCCCAAAGACAACTTCAGTCACTAATGTTATGGATGTGCCATCTAAGCCTACACGTGCAGCAGTTACTTATTGTATGTTGAGTGTTTTGTCCAGTTAAGTATCAAGTTTAGTTCTAAGTTACTCAAGCAGTGGGGCATCATAAGTCCACCCCATAAGTGAAGCTAAGATTTAGTTAAAAAAAAATCCACAAAGTGACACACAGAGGTCATGGGCAATAAAGAAAGAAAAGAAAAAAACACACACACCACACACCACTCATGGAAGCCCTGTGACCTATCCATGACTTACTAAAAATATGCATGACAAAATGGGTAACCCTGAGGGCCACCCATGCCATCTGGGGGTGCCCAGGGCACTCCCTCCCCTGCCTGAGGTAGCTGGGAGCTTAGGGCCCTGCAGTTCCTGGCCACAATGGGCAATGGGGGAACCCCGCAGCTCTCAGGGGCTGTGGGCTCAAGTCACGGAGGTCTCTGGAAATCATGGATTCTGTGACAAAACTGTAGCCCTACCCATCAGCTACAACAGTACATCTTAAGAATTTCCTGATCTTAAGTCTTCCCTTCAGTTTCATCATGATCTCTAGGGCAATGGCTCTCAAACTTTCCAGACTACTGTCCCCCTTTCAGGAGTCTAATTTGTCTTGTGTATCCCAAGTTTCATCTCACTTAAAAGTATTCGCTTACAAAAATCAGACAAAAAAAAGTGTCACAGCATTTATGTATGTTACTGAAAATGTGCTTACTTTCTCATTGTATCTGTATGAAATTTTAGTTTGTATGTATTCGCTAGTGCATTTTACGTAGTCTGTTGTAAAACTAGGCAAATATCTAGAGGAGTGACCTCTGTGTACCCCCTGAGGTATGCATACCTCTGGTTGAGAGCCACTGCTCTAGGGTGACCCAACCGTGTCCAATATAAAGGGTCCTTCAGGCCCCTTAACCAAGGCCCACATGCAATATTAGAGTGCCTTAGAACACTTCCCAGTGCTTTTGCAATCCAGTTTGTTGAAGTGTTTCTAGATTAAGTGAAATGCTGTATTCCAATGCTTGGTATGCCACCTTTTGGTACTTCCTCATCTCTGAATATACAACCCAAGTGTCAGTGGCCTTTAACTGAAGAGTTCCAGCTTGCACTGTCACTGTCTTTTGACAATGCCTGCCTCACCTCCTCCACAGCCCCATTCCAAATAGCCTCAAAGAATAGCTGTTTATTTAGGCGTCTCAGATTATCACCCAGGCAAGGTATTGCCCTCACAATATCACATTTACATGCAGGCTTGTGGGACAACTGTTTGCACTCAACCACCTGATCATGAATGCAGTTAATTGCCAGGCTGCAATAGCAAAGGCCGGCTTTGACAGTTGAGTCTTTGACATCCAGATTTCCACCATGATTTGCTTCAAGAAAGTGGAGGAAGCAAAGTCTAGCATTTGAGAAACCAATTTGTTTGCAGTCAGCTACAAGGAAGGCTTTCCTGATTACAGGAAGAAGTCCTACTGCTCTTACACAGCAGGATTTGGGACCACTACCAGTCCTATACAGAGTTTTAAGAAGTCTATTTTCAGAATCTTACTGATCTCACCAGTTACCTGGGAAGTACAAGCTAAAGTCTGCAAAAAAACAAAAGCAGTGCCTACAGTTTCATCTCAGTATCCCATACCGCAGCTACTAACCTCCTGACAAGGACGTGTTAATCTTTCTGAAAATTCCCAATACAGCCATGTTTGATGCATTTCCATTACATAATTAAAATGTTAGCTTAACTAAGGCAAGCAGTGCAGCTGAAAGAGGCTTAGATGTGCTACAATAAAGTAGTTGACGGAACACACAAGATAGGAAGCCTTTCCCCATGCCACTAGACATAGCCAACGGGATACCAACACCTAATTGTACCATTGTAGCCACCCTGCCATGTAGCCCAATTATAAGGTGCTTCTACAGTATAGAATATTCCCCTTCCACTATGGGAATAAGCTATAACATGAACTTTGGTATAATGGCACCTATATCAGGACGCATATTGTACCAGTGTAAGAATTAGTCGCGCCTGTAAGCATGAGTCATACTGGGACAAGGTGTACATAGACCAGGGCTCACTGTACCATTTTTCCAGATCTTGGTAAGGAATATTCCTTTCCCATTTCAGTTTTCATTCACAGCTAAGCACAATCAGTACCAGGCTTACTTACTACTATAGAATCTCATGTGCAGGTCTCTCCTTGCATAGTTTACCTTTAAAGCAACTCTATGGCATAAGAGTACTCAAGCTAGTCAGACTAGCTGACAGTGCTGTTTCACTGAAAAGTACTGTTTCAAACCCACTTATAAGAATGGCCATACTGGGCTGGACCATTGGTCCATCTATCCCAGTATCTGGTCTTTCAACAATGGTTAGTGCCAGATGCTTCAGAGGGAATGAACAGAATAAGGCAATTGTTGAGTGATCCATTCTGTCATCTAGTCCCAGCTTCTGGCAGTCAGGTTATGGGACACCCAGAGCATGGCATTGCATCCTTGACCATTTTAGCCAATAGCCATTGATGGACCTAGCCTCCATGAACTTAAATACTTTTTTTGAACCCAGCTATACTTTTGGCCTTCAAGACAGCCGCTGGCAATGAGTTCCACAGGTTGACTGCACATTGTGTGAAGCAACACTTCCCTGTATTTTGTTTTAAACCTGCTGCCTATTAATTTTATAGGATTACTCTGGTTCTTGTATTATGCAAAGGGGAAAAATAATATTTCCCTATTCACTTTCTCTATAGCATTCAAAATTTTATAGACCATCATATTTCCCCTTAGTCATCTCTTTTCTGAGGAGACAGCCTAGTCTTTTTCCTCTTCATATGAAAGAGGTTCCATACCACAAATCCCCCCCCCCCCCCAATCTCTGTCTTTTTGAATTCCAATATCTATCATGTTTGAGATGGGGGACCAGAATTGGATGCATCATTTGAGGTGTAAGCATATCATGGATTTATATACCGACATATTTACTGTTTTATTATCTATCCCTTTCCTAATGGTTCCAAATAGTTAGTTGTTTTGACTGCTGTGGCAAAATGAGCAGATGTTCTCAGAGAATTATCCATTATGACTCCAAGACAGCTTTCTTGAGTAGAAATGGCTAATTTAGAGCCCACCATTTTGTATGTAGAACTGGGATTGTTTTTCCCAAAGTACATTACTATGCACTTCACATTGAATTTCATCTGCTATTTTCTTGCCCACTCACCTGCTTTTGTGAGGTCTTTGTAACTTTGTAGTTAGCTTTGGACTTTGAGTAATTTTGCAAAATTTGCAGGCAATACAATCTCACTGTTTACCCCTTTTCTCAGATCATTTATGAACATGTTGAACAGCATTGCTTCTAATATGGATCCTTAGGGGACCCCACTCTATTGTGAAAACCCTTCCTACCCTTTGGTTCCTGTCTTAACCAGTTACTGATCCATGCGGATCTTCCCACTTATCCCATTACTGGTTTGCTTAACAGCCTTTGGTGAAGAACGTGTCAAAAGGTATTCTAAAAGTCCAAGTACACTATATCCACTCCCCCTGTCCACGTGTTTGGGATCCCCTTCAAAGGCATAATCTCTCTTTACAAAAGCCATGTTGATAGAACATGTTTCTCGGTGTCTGAATTCTGTTCTTTACTATAGTTTCAACCAATTTGCCTGGTACTGAAGTTAAGCTTACTGACCTATAATTTCCAGGATAGGCTCTAAAGGCTCTCTCTCTTTTTTTTTTTTTTAAAAAGGCATTACATTAGCTATCCTCCAGTCATCTGGTACAGAGGTTGATTTAAGTGAGAGGTTACATATCACAGTTAGTAGTTCTGCAATTTCATATTCAAGTTCCTCCAGAACTCGAGTGAATACCAACAAATTGGTAAACTAAACAGACTAAACAGTTTACCATCTGTGTCGTTTACTGCTTAGTTTACCAATTTGTTCCAAAACCTCCCTCCAACACCTTAATCTGGAACCGTTCCTCAGATTTGTCACCTAAAAAGAATGGCTCTGGTGTGAGGATTTCCCTCACATCCTCCACAGTGAAGCTGCAAAGAATTCATTTAGCGCTCCTCCCCCCGCCCCCCGACCTTGTCTTCCTCAAGTTCTTGTTTTGCTTCTCATCTGTCTAGTGGCCCCAGTTTGGCAGGCTTACTGCTTCTGATATATTTAACCTTTTTGCTGTTAGTATGTGTTATTTGCTTGTTGCTCTTCAAGTTTTTTGGCCTGCCTAATTATACATTTACACTTAACTTGCCTAAGTTTATGTTCCTTTAAAAATTGGAAGTCAAATCCTACTGAGGAAAATAGAAAGGAAGTCTTTAACTGCCTCTTACTGTTTAGCCTTGGTGCCTTTTTGGTTCTCTTACTTTATGTTGGGCACACATTTAATCAGCCTGTCGGGTGGTTTTTTTTAAGTTTCCATGCAGCTTCCAGACATTTCATTTGTGACTGTTCCTCTTAATTTCCAGTTAACTAGCCTCCTCTGTGTGTAATTCCCCTTTTTGAAGTTAAATGCTACTGTGGTGGGTTTCTTTGGTATTCCCCTCCCCCAAAGGATATTACATGATGGTTGCTTTTACT
Organism: Emys orbicularis; assembly: GCF_028017835.1. Taxonomy (NCBI): domain Eukaryota; kingdom Metazoa; phylum Chordata; order Testudines; family Emydidae; genus Emys; species Emys orbicularis. Next base: position 24,255,813 of record NC_088685.1, on the reverse strand, counting down.
CAGCAGTTCAGCTACATTCACCTCTTGGACCACATCCTGTGTATCCCTTAGGACTAAGTCAGGAGTTGCCTCTCCCCTTGTAGGTTCCAGAACTAGCTGCTCCAAGAAGCAGTCATTTATAGTGTCCAGAAATTTTCTCCGCATCCCACCCTGAGGGAACATGTTCCCAGTCAATATAGGGAATTGAAATCCCCCATTATCAGGTTCTGTTGTTGTAGCTTCTGATTTCCCTGAGCATTTCACAAATCAGTCACCATCCTAGTCAGCTGGTTGGTAGTACATTCCTACTTCTACACTCACTGGAAGTGGGTTGTAGCCCACAAAAGCTTATGCTCTAATAAATTTGTTAGTCTCTAAGGTGCCACAAGTACTCCTGTTCTTTTTACGGATATAGACTAACACGGCTGCTACTCTGAAACCTGTTCAAACATGGAATTTCTATCCCTAGAGATTCTATGGTAGGCTTTGATTAATTTAAGATTATGTGAAAAGTCCTAATCAAATACAGTAGTGCCACTTCCCCACCAGTCCAGCCTTCTATCATTCCTATATATTTTATGACCTGGTATTGCCATGTCCCACTATCACTCCAAGTTTCTGTGAGGCCTATTGTATCAATATCCTCATTTAATACTAGGTACTCAAGTTCACCCATCTTTGCATTTAGACTTTTAGCATTTGTACTCCAGCACTTCTAAAATGTATCAATATTTAGTGGTCTGTCTTCATGTGATGTAGTTGAATAGGACTCATTTGAAGGTTAACTTCTCCCCTCTTGGGGTGACCAGATGTCCTGTTTTTAAAAGGGACAGTCCTGTTTTTTGGGACTCTCTTATACAGGCACCTATTACCCCCCACCCCCATCCAGTTTCCCCCCCCCAGTTGCTATCTGGTCACCCTACCCCTCCTCCTCACCATATACAGTATCCCCTACAATAAATCCCCCTCTAAGGTAGGAGCATATAGTTTGGACAAACTCCTACACACCTGTCAGCCTTCCCCCAGCTCTTAGTTTAAAAAGGTCAGATTTTTAATTTTACATGCCAGAAATCTGGTTCCACTTTGGTTTAGGTGGAGCGCATCCTTCCTGTATCGGCTCCTCCTTTCCCAAAAGGTTCCCCAGTTCCTAATAAACCTAAATCTCTCCTCTGAAGATCACCACCTCATCCATGCATTTAGACCCTGCAGTTCTGCCTGTAAATGGCCTTGTGTGTGGAACTAGAAGCATTTCAGAGAACGCTACCACGGAGGTCCTGGACTTTAATCTCTGACCTAGCAGCCCCAATTTGGCCTCCAGGACCTCTCTCCTACCTCTCCCTATGTCACTGAGGCCTGGTCTACACTACCCGCCTGAATCGGCGGGTAGAAATTGACCTCTCGGGGATCGATTTATCGCGTCCCGTCAGGACGCGACAATCGATCCCCGAATCGACACTCTTACTCCACCAGCGAAGGTGGGAGTAAGAGCCGTCGACGGGGAGCCGCGGAGGTCGATTTTGCCGCCGTCCTCACAGCGGGGTAAGTCGGCTGCGATACGTCGAATTCAGCTACGCTATTCGCGTAGCTGAATTTGCGTATCTTAAATCGACCCCCCCCCCCGTAGTGTAGATGTAGCCTTATACCTACATGTACCACACCCACTAGCTCCATGCCAGCATTGCACGCAAGTCTGTCAAGACGTCTTGACAAGTCCACAAGCTTTGAATTCAGCAGGCAATTCACCGTGCAGTTCTCCCAGTCAAACCTGGCTATCGGTTTCTAATAATCAAATCCTCCATTACGGTCTTCCTATTAACAGGGGTCCTTCCCCCAGAGAGGTGTCCTTATTGCAATAGGATACCATAACAGTTTCCCTCAACTACAGCTTGATTTTCTCCTTCCCTCAACAGCACAGAGGTTGTCAGACTGGGTGTGGCACTGTTCTACTGTGCCCCAGAAAGTCTCTACATACCTCTGTCTCTGCACTCTGGTCTCAAGAGCCTGTACTCCGTCTGAGGGCCATGAGCTGCTTGAACCAAATCCACACACACTACTTGCCCACACCACAAGTAATCAATCATACATGCTGCATTCAGTGCATTAGATTGGATAGCCACCACTCTGAAAAAAATAATGCAGGCAGAAGTCCAGCAACACTCTTGCTGGGGGTTTTGTTGGTTTGGTTTTTTTGAGGGGGAGTTTATTGGCCTAATTTTAGAGCATGTTTATTAAGTACCTGGCTCTCGTATACCCTTGCTAAACTCCCTCAAAAGACTCCCTTATTCGCTAGCACCTCGGGTCACTTAGGAGCTGGCTTTTTAAATCCCTGTTTTCCAGGAGTTAGCTCTGCTCCCTTGTCAAGGATCCTAAAAGGATTAGTGATCAAAGGATGGCAGGCTAAGCTCTCAGCCTTGCCTAGCAGGCTGCTAGGCTCAGCACACAGCCCCACAAACAGACCACACTATAAGCTTCAATCAAGCAATTTCCAGAGGCATTTGCAAGGCTTGACTAATTAAGATCCAAGCATCTCAGTGACTAAGTCAGTGCTCTGGAAGTACAGCAAGGTCCATAATCACTATTAAATTGCTATCCCTGGTTCAATCTCATGTTAACAAGAATCTTAGAATGAGATATTGTAGTTATAGCACCAAAGTTAAGTATTTTAATGTGTTGGCCTAGACATGGGATTCTTGGCTCCCAGAAAGAGCATTACACAGTCCAGATGTGGCCATTTAGAATCGCTACATACAGCAACCATCTTGAGACAGCACAGATGGTTGGCTATTAGTTATAGATGTGACAGTACAGGCCAAAAAACAGTGTCCATCTAACAACTGAACAGGATTTAGATAGGACATGGGGATTGAGCACAAGGAGTTTGTTTAAATGTTTAAAAATAGAAACTGTGTAAAGAGTGTCTGAAAGGTATGACCACATAGTTGAGTTCTATGTGGGAAGAATAATTGAGCTTAATGCTTAAAAAAAACCTAGCCTATCAGCTATTCTGTTAAAGGCCATGACTCAGTTGATGCAAGAGTGAGCTAGAAGACCACTCATCCCTGCCCAAGCTTTCCAGGATACAGCCCTCTTGTTTGAGCCTCCATACTCAGGTGGCAAGAGTAGCCAAAATACAATTGTCCTACTCTAATGGAAGAACCCAAGAGATTTAGGTTTATCTTGAATCAGCCTTTGGCTCAACTGTTTTGATATTCAGACAGCTGGCAAGCTTGCCATTCCCACTTCTGTAAATTAAAAAGCTGGTGTTCTATGGTGTCATGTTAGATGTTAATCGATGAGTTTTATGCAAGCTCAGAATACTTTCCCCACTTCACACAGGCCCCATTTAAGCACATTGATCTGTTGTAGATAAGTGGGAAAGCCCCATAGGGTCATCAATTTAAGTGCCTACCAATGACAGATTATTGGCTATAGCAGGTTTGGCAGGAGGCTCTGTTACAATTAAAGTGTGGCTTGAAAACACCCCCTGTTCTTCACTTACCAAACTGGGGGTGGGGGAGGGGCAATGAGGGAACTTGGGCTTCTGCCCTACATGGCATGCCTCCCGGGTGCTGGGCTTCAGCAGGAGTGGGGCTGAAGCCCAGTCCCATGGGGCATGCCTGCCAGAAGCCCCACTCCAGCTGGCACACCCCAGCTCTCAAACTTCTGAAGATCATCATATGCAGCTCAGATAGTCAGTGTTTGGCTACCCTGACTATAGTGTGGAGTGCAGCAAGAGTGACCCTACTCAACATATCCCTTTAGTCCACTAAGCTCCAGGTAGGCACCCCAGGACACTTCAGACACTTCTGCCCCATTCCTAACTAGCTTTTGGATTATTGCTGGGCATCCTACATACAGGTGTAGAAGCAGCAGCGTCCACAGTTAAGACTTCAAAGGGCATAGCTTAGTGCTTTTTAAAGACAGAAGGTTCCTACACTTAATTGTGCCATGTGTGCTATTCTCTATGAAGAGACTTGCCCCTAACCCAGGCAAACTGAAGCCAGGAAGAACGCACAGAGACCCAATTGTGATGACCCATTGTTCTTGAAATGGGGACATACTTCCTTAGTTACAGAAATACAAAGCAGATTGGGGAAAAAAGAAAAAGTATTTTTAGCTTGTTTCTTACCACAGAAATATGCTGTCACAGAGCTGCAAGTTACCCAAGCTCCTATTTTGCAACTAGAGAGTCAGTCTCCAAATATCATGCAGGCACAAGATCTGAATAAGTTTAAAACTGCCTTCCTATGCATGTTGTATGACTTAATGAGGTATGACAAGAAATAAGACAAGATGAACTGTAAACAGATATGCTTCCAGCATGTACCATCTTACATCTCTTAATGGAAGAGACTAGTAATGGCCCAAAATCCTAATAAAATTAGGTTTCATATGTAGGATTGACACTATTTTAGTAAGATGTGGCTTGCAACCTGGCTCTGTTGCTCCACACACTTTGGAAGACTACACTGGACTGACAGATTAGTGCCTCATTTAGATGCTACTTTGCCCGAAGTAGAGATTGTTAGTAGGTTATGAATTTGCTTTGAGACCAAAAAGAACCAGGTTATTTTTCTTCTAAGGACTAGCAACCACACAATCCCAGGGGAGTTCATGCAGACACCAGCAAAGTCACTGTAGTTTTGTAAGTAGCAACATTACGAGACCTTGCATTAACAGTTTCCAGATGAAGTCATTTGCTCTCCATATGGTAAACTGCCTCCGTTCTTCCCTACCCACCCCCAGACCTCTATATAGCCTGTTCCTCCAGTAATCTCTGGATGCAACTTGAGTTAGTGCTACTGCCTGGCTCTAACTGGTATGTGTATTGCTGCCTGGGCTATTAGTCTGTCAGTTGGGACAGCCTTTCCCACAGTAGGCTTTCTGAGCTAAGTCAGAGAAAGCTAATGCAGCCTCTGAACTTAGTGCAGATTCAGTTGGTGGGGAAAGGAAAATCAGGGGTCATTAAAACAACCATGTTCTGCATATCCTCAGAGAAAAACAATTCAAATTCTATTCTCTGTCTAGGAGACACGGTCCTTTGTCAGTTTTTGCCTGTTTATAAAAACCATGTGCCAAAGTGTGGTTTCCAAGAACGGATGAGAAAAAGCTAGTCCACTAAAGAGAAGTTACTGCTTTGTGCTATGGGTAGGCTAGTATATTTCAGAGAGGTGGTTGGTAGAGCAACATGCAGTATCTAATGCAGACATCACCTGGTCCAAAAATCTGAGCCAAGATCTGTAGTGTAAGTTTTTCCACAGCAGGGCATTGTAGACATGCCATAATCATGCAATGAATCCAGAGCCACCTTAGCTTCCCCAGGAGTTAATTCATAAAGAATTCAAGACAGCTGTTCCTGCCATTAAGCACTTAAGGCAATGAGTGGCATTTGACAGAGGACAGGGCCTCAGTGAAAGGCAAAGATAGATTTGTAGAGTATTACAAGCCTGCTAGCGAGCCACTGCTGTCAGATAGCTTGTGCCCCACCTTTCACCAGTGCCTTAAGTTGGTGTACTAGGACCAAGATCACTTAACCAATTGATCCGACAGTCTTTTCCCCTCTCCTCAAAAAGAGACAGAAGTTTCAGTAATAAAGGGAGCCACAAGAGATGAAGCATAAGAACTGCCATGCCAAGTCAGACCAATGCCCACCCAGCCAAGTACCCCATCTCCAGCTGTAGTCATTACTAGAGCTTATGGGGGAGTGTTCAGAACACGGCAATTATGGAGAGAGCTACTCTGTCTTCCTCTCCCAACTTCTGGCAGGCAGAGGTTTAGGGTCCTGAGTATGGGGTTGCATCCCTGACCATCTTTGCTAATAGTCATTGATGGACCTATCCTCCATTAACTTATCCAGCTTTTAACAGTTATACTTTTGGCCATCACAGCATCCCATGGCAATGAGTTCCACAGGTTAATTGTGCATTGTGAAAACTATTCTCTTGTTTGTATTAAACCTGCTGCCTATTAGTTACATTATGTGACCCCTGGTTTTTGTATGGCGAGAAGGGTAATCACTTCTCTACTCACTGTTTCCACACCATTCATGATTTTATAGACCTCTATCACCTCTCTCCTTAATAGTCTCTTAAGCTAAGCAGCCATATTCTTTTTAGTCCCTCATACAGAAGCTGTTCCATATCTCTGACCATCTTTTGTTGCCCTTCTCTAAACCTTCTGTAGTTCCATTATTTCCTTTCTGAGATGGGGCAATCAGAACGGGTCCAGAACCCAAGGAGTGGGTGGACCATGGATTTATATAGTGCAGAAGTAATCTATTTTTTTGTCAGGGTCCAAATTTCTTGGTCAAGGTATTGTCAAGATCCAAACTCCAGAGAAAGATGCCCTCCCACCCCCCAAAAACAACAACAACATTAAGTAAATAAAAAGATGTTGTGGTCTGTTCAAAAGCATCTGGTGGTCTGGATTTGGCCCATGGTCTGCCTATTGACTACCCTGATATAGTGGCATGATATTTTTCGGTCCTATTTTCTCTCTTTTTCCTAATAGTTCCTAACAAAGTTAGCCTTTTGACCACTGCTGTGCATTGGGCTGACTTTTTCAGAACACTCCACAGTGGCTCCTACATCTTTCTTGAGTGGTAACAGCTAATTTAGAACCCATGATACACGTATACTAGGATTTTTTCCCAGCATGCATTACTTTGTACTTCATGTTTAATTTTATCTGCCTTTTTTGCCCAGTCACCTAGTTTTGTGAGATCCCCATAACTCTTCAGTCAGTTTTGGACTTTGCCATCTGCTAATTTTGCCACTTCACTGTTTACCCTTCCAGCAGATTAATAAATATGTTGAACAGCACTGACCCCAGCACAGATCCTTAGAGGACCCCAGCACAGATCCTTGGGGGACCCCAGCTGTTCATCTCTCCCCATTCTGAGAATGGGCCATTTATTCCTACCCTTTGTTTCCCCGCCTTTTAAACCAGTTACTGATCCAGGAGATGACTCCTGTTATCTTATGACACCTGAGTTTCTGTAAGAGCCTTTGGTGAGGGACAATGTCAAAAGCTTTCTTAAAAAAAAAAAAAAGTACATTAAATCAATTGGATCACCCTGATCCACGATTGACACCCTCAAAGAATTCCTCACTATTTACAAAATCAGTGTTGATTCTTCCCCAAATTAGATTTCGCTCACAATTCTGTTCCTTGCTATAATTTCTTCCCAATTGCCTACTACTAAAGTTAGGATGACCTCTGGAACCCTTTTTAAAAAGGGAAACAAAAAACCCAGCATTGACTGGAAGATGGCCAGTGCATCAACTGCAGAGTTGTGTCCTGTTCCTCTTGTAAATTTTGATATAATCAGTTTCATTCTGGAAAGCTTTCAGACACCACAGACCAGAAGATAACAGTGGAAGATATGATGTGCCATGGGAACACAGCCATCCATTTGATGTAAGTGAATCACTTTGCAAAGCGGAAGGGGGGAGACTGACGTTACTAAGAGCAGCACACCCAGATGTTAAGTCAGGCAAGTAGTTTTTATTGCTTCATTTAAGCCAGGACAGCCCCAGAGGGGTTTCCAGGTTTTAGACAGAGGATGAAGAGCCATAAAAGTGTAACATTTTGAGGATTCAGTTGTGACTACAGTTTCAGTGACTCAACAGGAAGTTACATTCCCAACTACACATTGATCCAATGAGCCAGAGATTCTACTAGGAAAGGTTATCTTGGGGGGGGGGGGGGGGGGGTAGTAAATGCAAGAGCACTTCAGACCCCAATAGTCAACTTCAGAACTTTGAAATTCAGCTGTAGTTCTGAGTTTAGTCAAATGTTTGCCTCCACCACTTTGCTTCTGAACTTGGTAATGAGAGATCGGTGCTGATCTTGCTACACATAGAAGCCACATTTTAGCTTTTCAGATAAAGATTAACTCCGCATATCCAGATAGCTTTCCAGATTGACTAGCCAGTCCAGATACCAAACATATTGAGGAAACAATGTGCTTCTACAGTAGGCCAAGAGTTGCTACTGGAATCCATATTACACACCAAGTAGGTAGCCCAATATCCAGAAGTGCTCAGCATTCAGAATCAGAGGGGTAGCCGTGTTAGTCTGAATCTGTAAAAAGCAACCGAGGGTCCTGTGGCACCTTTAAGACTAACAGAAGTATTGGGAGCATAAGCTTTCGTGGGTAAGAACCTCACTTCTTCAGATGCAAGTAATGGAAATCTCCAGAGGCAGGTATAAATCAGAAACTTTCTCCTCCCTTGGTGTTCACACCTCAACTGCTAGCAGAGCACCTCACCCTCCCTGATTGAACTAACCTCGTTATCTCCATACTGATTTATACCTGCCTCTGGAGATTTCCATTACTTGCATCTGAAGAAGTGAGGTGCTTACCCACGAAAGCTTATGCTCCCAATACTTCTGTTAGTCTTAAAGGTGCCACAGGACCCTCTGTTGCTTTTAGCATTCAGAATGCTCATCAACTTCAAAAGGCATCATAGATCACTTACTTCAGAGCCTAGTGTTCAACACTTACAACTGAAAGTTTTGGTCACTGACTGTTAAATTCAAATCAAGGAAGCTCTACAGTGGACGAGGCTCTCAAATCCAATATTAAAAAAATAGGTCAACACAAGGCTTTATTGAAAAAGGTTAGGTTAGCATGTAGTACTGGAAAAGTTTGACTACTTTGTTATACGTCTCTGATGAAGGCAAGTTTTATGACCAGGACTCAGATGGTAGATGATAGAAAGTGAAATGCTCATGTGTCAACTTTATTCTCTCCAAGTTTTATCTGCAACTGGATTGTTCAGTGATATAGAAGAGTTGTGACCTGGCCTATACGGCATATTAATTATGTGGGTAGGATGGTTAGGTACTCTGTAGTTCCCAGCACAGAACACTGCTCCACCTGGGTGCATAGACACAACAACCACATTCCTGAAGTCATGCTACAAGACCTAGCATTGTTTGCTAGCGTTAGGTCCTGTGTACATTAAGATGGAACAGTGTTTTAATTATGGTTGGGAACTGCTATGTTTACAGCTCAGATTAGGCTTTTCTGCACAGAAGTAATCTGAAAGTTTCATTTGATGTTCCATTCATAGGAGAGTGTTCATTATCATGGAACTCTTACAGAAACCTACATCAGCCTTTTTCTAGAAAACTTAGTCACAAAGTAATGTTTGAATTAAACTAGAATGAAGGCTTAACACATAGGGAGGGAATATTGGAGTCCATTAATGTTAGTGTCCTCTGAGAGGAAAGTGTCCAACTTTGACATCAGGAGTCACATCAAGCTAGGTTTGTATGGGAGGAGTCCCTACAGCATTTAGTTAAGGACAATTATTTCAATAGTAATGAGTCCCACACAGTGAAAGACATGCTTAATGTGGACTATATACAAGCCTTGTTCTAGCTAGAATTCAGGTTAGTGCACTTAAAAGCACAGAATTTCAGCTTCATATTTGAGAAGATTTACAGGTTTGTTACACTTGCTGTAACTTGTCTCAGGCTGTTAGAGAACTGTTGAGCTTCCAGCAGCTTCCCAGGGTTGCCATTAGAAGTGTTAATTATTCAGTAGTACTAGGTAAGTCATCCTAGAACAAAGACTGTAAGAACTATGCTTACATTGGTGTCCCTCACCTGGGAAGAGCTCGAGACCACAGAAGGCCCAACATTTTACACCTGTTGTACATCAGCAGCTGGACCGTCACATGGAAAAGCCCCATTTACGATGGGTAGTTTGTGTAACAGAGATTCCTCCTTATACACAGAGATTTAATGGGACAGCTGGACTAGCTAGTTTCCTTGTAAGACATTAGCTGACATGCAGCTCAGAACGATCTCACCTTTGAAATGGTTTTCAACACTGAATACAAGCAAAGCCAGGCTCATTACCAGCCCCTACCAGTCTTTTGCTAGCTTCCACTGTAGCATTCAGCATGTCTGTACCGGAGAATCAATCTAAACTAGCTATCCATCTTTAGAAGCCATGGTTTTTAGACAATGGACGTTGCTAATGCAGTTTCCCCTAACTAGGCTGGGGAAAGCTTGCACCATGCCCTCCTGTAGCCACAGCTATAGATTTGCTAAGGTCCTATGAAGCGTATTACACTGTAAGGATACACTGTTCATGCAGCAGTTCTAAAGATTGGTAGCCATGTGGCAATGTTAACCAGTTAAAATATCATAGGCTACCAACTTCATTGAAATAAACCCGAACAACCCAGGATGACCACAACCCATGCATGCTGGACAGGAACACCACTGCTGTGATCATGTGCTCTATCAGAGGGGAGTCTTTTCCCAAATGTGTGGCCAGGCAAAGCAGAGCAAGGGCCATGCAGTAACATGAAGCACAGTCTCAGAAAGCCAATGGGGAGATGGACCAATCCTGGGTTCTTGAGCCATGTACAGACATGTCCATTCCTACAGCAAGGGACAGTTACTGCCCGAGTCCCCTTAAGCAATGCCAGGAACAGTCTTCTACTTCTGCAGAGCTTAGGAAGCCAGGAAGGTACCAATCTCCATAGTCCACCTAAGTTTCAGGCCCTTCTCACTTTCCACCCCATCACTTCAGAGACTGAGCAGGGAAGGTTGTGCTCGTATCTTACTGTCCTGAATAAACCATCACCTCCTCCAAGGACAGCAGAAAACTCCCTGCTCTCTCCTTGTGGGCAGAGCTCAAAAAAAAGCAGGCAACATACCAACAGGACAAGCTGAGGAACAGGAAATGAATTTCTGTGGCTTCATGCAGCAACATGGCAAGGAGACAAGTTGTCAAGCAGTTTGCATGGCTGCACAGTTGTATCAGGTGAACCCCAAGCATGTTTCACAACCCACTCCTCAGACTAGCGGGTGAGGGAACTAGCTAGAACACTGCTAGCAACAAGCATGTCGGATGGGATCATAGCATACTAGATGGGATCCCAAGCGGGCAGAGGCCTACACAGCAACGCTGTGCTTTCTACACCCATTACCTGAGGTAATCTTATCAAATCAGTAAACTTCATCTTCTGAGTCAAGGGCAGCTTGAGAGGAAAGCCAGCTTTGATCTGTGGTTCTAAGCAGCATTAATTTAAACAGAATAAATGCAAGCATGGGCCAACAGTTACAAGGGAAGTTATTTAGGTACTGAGTCACCAATGTGTTGCCTGAGGCTTTTTGCTTAATTTATTCATTGATTTTGCCTATTGGTGAATTGTCTTTAAACTCTGAGTGTCTTCTAGTTTAGAGTATTCCTGTTATCAGGTTAATGCTAGAGGTCTATATGACCTGCAGATATGCATAAACAGATAAGGGCCTGGTGGTAAGGGAGAACCTACGCCAGCAACGGTGGCCCAAAAGCTGGATAGACCCCAACTGTACTTTGTCTTTGCCAGTAAAAGTGCTGTTAAGAGGTGTCATGCAGGTCACTTCTACCAGGCCATCTCTGCCAGGACAGGATTGGTTATTCCCAGGAATAAAGTGCAGTGTTTTAGTTTCCAAAGTTTGGGCCCATCCACTGTTCTGAGGCCTAATACAGATATTAGATTTCTAGAGTTCAAGTCACATAAGTTAACGGATATGAAGCAGCAGCAGCTGGACTGCAGAGATTGTCCCTACCTAAATTTGAAAGAGCTCCTGGGGTCTCTTCACCACCACCTTTTGTTTTTGATTGCTATGATAATCAAGAGAACTCTGTAGTACTTTGCCTGTACATAAGTGTACTCTGATTTCTCCTACCCTGAAGGGCTTTCAAACACCCATTTCACGATTTCTGTAGCACCCCCTTACTGTAGATTTCCCTTCCCTTTCTGGATTTATTTATTATTAATATTATTTCTGGAACATTTGAAATTCAACCAGGGAGGGACAGTTTGGTTTTCAGGACAGGCCATTTAGCTAAGGACACTGCTCTGTCCTGGTAGGGAAAGTTACACTTTCCTTCCCCTCATGGCATATCCAAGGGGAGGAACAGACTACACAAATAGTGCAGATTCAGATACCGTGTGTTTATAGGATGGGAGAAAGTGGGCACTACATAGGCTTGGTCATGCTCAATAAATAATGCACTTGTTCACACAGAAGTCATACAAGGCATAATTGACTACGTATGTGCCTGGGAGCCAGGTATTGCTTAATTCTAGTCCCGTCTCTGCCACTAACTCGCTGTGTCACCTCGAGTGACTTTTATGAAGTGGGTACACATGCCTGAGAGGTGGGTTTTATGGATTAGTGAGTGTTTACAATCACTTTAATGAAAGGAGTCAGTGCTTTTCCATTTCATTCAAGTTAGACCAACAGAGTGTACTATGGAATGGCTTATGCAATCATCACAGGCGCAAAACCTAACTTTTTAAAACTGCTTTGTATGACTATTTTGCCAACTAGAGACTGAACAGCACTGAAGTGAACTTGCTATTCAGTGCTGACATCTGGTGGCTACAATGGGTAGCCATCTGAAGGAGAACCTAAGTGGCTACACCAATCCGCTCAAATTTGGAGCCCACTTTGAAAATAATCTTTTTAAGGCTGTAGTGAGGTTTTTTTGGGAAGATTTAAAAAAATTCTTTGACCTCCAAATAAAGCTTTGACTGGGGTAGTAAGGAGAGTGTTGACTTGGAGAGCCTAGTTAAAACGGTTTCATTAATCCACCATTGGGAAGGCACATACTCCGTGCCCAGATAAATTGAGGATGATCTATATAGAGATTAGCACTATCAACTCAACAGAATAAACTCTACTCACTGCTGTAGAAACCTGATTTAAGCCTTCTGCAGAAGCTGAAGTCAGCAAGGAACTACAGAAGGAGTGTTTACTATAACTAGGCCATTGACTGAAGCAGTGAGGATTAGGGAAAGTTTTTTTTTTTAAATAGGCATGTTAGCCACTAAGTATTTTATTTAAAATCAATGAGAAAGACACCCACGCAAGAAGGTCTAGGCATGGGAACAAGCCACAACCACATCATTTTCTGTTTTAGCGCCACAGCATGAGCACAAGTACACGACAGAAAAACTTGATTTGGGAGCACTCTTGAAAGTTTTCCCATCTGCACGCTAGCTTTAAGTGGCCATTTCAGAGCAAGGATCTAAACTAGGTTATCGCTTAGCCCAGCCCATGGGAGCGGAGCTTTCCCCCCCCTCGTTTGATTTTTAACTGGGCAGCTGCTTGAGGGGTCTGTTAACAAGGTCTCTCCTCGTGCGGGGAGCCTACAACCGCCTGCATCTGCTAGCCGAGCCCCACGCCCGGCGGTGGACCCCGAGGCCCCTGCCGTTGGCGGAGGAGAGCGCACGGCTTAGCGCTCGGGGGCATTTTCGCCCCCTCGGGACCAGCGGGAGCCTGTCACCGCCGCGGAAAGCAAACCGGCACCGAGGCCAGAGCAAAGCTCCAGCCAGCTGGAGGAGGGGCAGGACCCGGGGAGCGAAGGGCTCCGGCGCGGGCAGCTTCCAGCCAGGCGACGAGGACGCAGGGGCTGCTTTGAAGAAGCCCGGCGGGGCGGGCTGCAGCAGGCTCGGGAAGCCCTGGGTGTCAGCCAGCAGAGCGGGGCAGGGGAGGGTGCGGCGCGGCTCTAATAACCTGTTGAAAGGAGGCAGCTGTGTCAGACTCAGCAGCTCCTGCCAAGGCAGCCGGAGAGCGCTTCCTGCCAGCGCGGGACTGGGAGCCGCGCAACATATGGAGCCGCTTTGGGTAATTGAATGCAGGGGATGAAGTGAAGCAAGCAGCCCTCCCCTCCCCCCCAGCCCGCTTCCAGGGGCCTGGAGCACCAAGAGCCCGCCCCGCTCACAGCCTCTGCTCCCCCACCAAGCGCCAAAGCTGCGCCTGGCTCTGGCCCGGGGGGGGGGGGGCTTCGGAGGGTGTAAAAGGGCTGACCCTCCCCAGAGGAGTTGGGGGAGAGATTGTCCAGCTCCTGTTGCTCCTCTGCATATCCCTTCCCTTCCCCCCCGGCCCAGCGATCGGGCACAACAAATAACCCCCCTCCCCCCGGCCAGCATCCCAGGCCCCGGACTCACCGAGCACGCTGCCTGCAAGAAGAGGGCTAACAACCACACTGCCGACACGTTTATCATCCTCCCTCCTTGGCGGACGCCGCTGCTCTAGAGCCTGGGCTGGGCGCTCCCGGGTTCTCCGCTTCACGTGCTCGCTCAGCCGCCCGCAGCTGCAAAGAGCCGACTTAGCCCAACCCTGGCTTCTAATACGGCCAATGTAACAACCTTCACCTATCACCATCCACCGCCCTCTTCCGGAGCCCCGCCCCTCCAGGCACCGCTCTCAGGGCGAGCACCACCCACTCCTGCCACGCCCCTCCCCGCTCCACCACCTTTAAGCAATCAGCGCTTAATAGCGCTTCCTCAAGGGCTGTTTCCTAACGAAATCACTGCCTCATCATTACCTGCATCACCTACGCAAGATCTTGCTCAACCCTCTAATTTCACACGTCCTTTTAGCTGCGGGCAATCGGCGTTTGCATTGTTCTCCCAGTTAGCCTGTTATTTCATTCCCAGCTTTACTTTGCATAAGAATAATTTCTCCCCCAAACATTTCATTCTCTAGATACCAAAACAAACACACCCAGTTTCCCAGACCTAATCTGGAAAATCCCAGCACGCTCCAGCCCCCCCCCCCCCATTTTTTCCCTTTTCTTTTTAAATGTGCTACACTAGGGAATATTTTTAAAAAGCTGACACATGGTAACAATAGGGAAGCAAAGCCTGAAACAACACACTAATGCAAGGGATGGAGGGAAAGTACCTGCGAAAGCCCTGTGCGGCTCAAAAGCTTGTCTCTCTCACCAACAGAAGTTAGTCTAATAAAATATTATGTCCTTCCTCCCCTTTAAAATATGCATTTTGAATCTTGCATTTCCTGTTTAAGAACTTGGAAGTGAATTTAATCATCCTTTTACCACGTGATGTTTTAATTTAATTATTTATTTTAGCCGCAATTCCCCCCCCCCCCCCTTAGATCTAATTGTGAACAGTCATTATATATGGTCGCTCCCACATCATGTGATCGAATGATATTACAAACCTGCTGAACTGTAATCATTTTTTTTCTCCTGCAAAAACTGAACCACTACTGCATTGTTTTTTACTAGTGAGACAATGGGTGAAGTAATCTCTTTTATTGGACTAACTTCTGCTGGTGAGAGAGCCAAGCTTTCCAGCTCACATAGAACTCTTCATTAAATCATGTTTTTTATACAGTGCTTTTCAGAGGGCTACCTGTTGCCTTTCACTGTTTGCCCAGGACAGTCTTCTCTTACCATCTTTTCATTAGGTAGTCTCATCAGTTTGATTTATTTTAAACAGTGCGGCTGCACTTTGTGTTTTTAATACATTTTAAAATTGTGCTTAAATAATAAAATCATACTAGATTTGTGACAAAAATGCCAGGTCAAAAACTATATTTAAAAAGTGGTCTGTGTAAGACGAGACCTGTACATTATTAAATATTAACTTTTAAATCAAATTTATTTTGTCACTAATTTTCCTGTTTGTATTTTTTTATTTTATTTTATTGCACTTTTCTGAGCTTGGACAGCTAAAATAAAGAAGGTTTGGTTCCAGCAAACAATCCTGCACATGCTTAATCTTACTATTTGTGTTTGCAGGACTGGAGCCTTAGTCAGTTTCTAGTCAATTTCCCTGTCAGGCTTACTGCACAGTGTTGCAGAGTTTGGTGATAAACATAGCAAGGGAATGTTTATGTTTTCAAAGAGCCTATTTCCCATTTGATTTTCTTTTTTTAATCATGACAATATTTCTACTGGATTAAGCTTTTGTAAAAGCTTGTTTTTCCAAAACCTACTACTGTGCTATGATGGTGTCTCTTTACAGAATACTTTTAACCTTCAGCTGAGAATCTTAAAAGGAATTTACAAGTGTGTGTGTGGGGGGGAATATTCTGCTACCACTGAAGTTAACAAAACACTCACTGATTTCAAGGAGGGTAATTTGGTCCCACAACAACCACATTTTATATTACAGTAAGGTAAAGTGAAGCTAAATGAGATGGTAGGGCAATAGCACTGGGGAGGGGAATTCCTCATCCTTGCCATCCACAGTCCCCAGCATAGGAGGTGTGTATGAAGGGTAGCCAGGAAAAGGGGATGTGGAGGAAATATTGCTGTGATCTGGGGATCCCTGGCTGGAGAAATTACCCTTGCAGCCCTGGGCAGGTATCAAAGACTGGGGGAGGCTGAGCCTCTCCAAACAGCCCTCCATTGCCCTGCCCACACACTGCCTCCAGACCCCCTCCTGCTTCCCACCGTCGCTCTGCGGCTCTTCCCATGTGGCTGGGGCCGGGGCTAGTGGGGGCTGGCCTGCAGTCAGGGACTCCGGACGGCTGGAGCTGGCGTTCTGGGGCTAGAGGCCATGCCACCCGCCCACACGGTGCTCTGGGGGTGGGGGCTGCACCGCCCACCCAACACTCCGGAGTTGGGGGCTGCGCCACGCGCCTTCCTGGCGCTCTGGGGCTGGGGGCCATGTGGGGGAGCTCTAGGCTTCAGCAGGGGAAGGGGGTGAGGGGGTGGGGTGGGGCCTCAGGCAGAAGGGGTGGACCGGGCTGGGGGCTAGTCTCCCAGCCATGCCTGCAACAACTTAGATCAGCTCTGAGGTTGATTTTCAGAAAGGGATAAACAAATAACACACAAACTAAGGGTCACCCAATGAAATTAATAGGCAGCAAGTTTAAAACAATATAAAGAAGTACTTCTTCCCACAATCTACAGTCAACCTCTGGAACTTGCTGCCAGGGGATGTTACGAAGGCCAAAAGTATAACTGGGTTCAAAAAAGAACTGGATAAATTCATGGAGGATAGATCCATCAATGGCCATTACATAAGATAGTCAGGGACACAACTGCATGCACTGGGTGTCCCTAAACCTCTGACTGTCAGAAGCTGGGATTGGATAACAGGGGATGGATCATTTGATAATTTGCCTTATTCTGTTCATTCCCTCTGAAGCATCTGACATTGGCCACTGTTGGAAGACTGGATACTTGGCTAGACAGACCAGTGGTCTGACCCAATAGGTCCATTCTTAAAAGTATCCTGCTACAGAAAGAGAATCTGCTTCCACAACTGTCATCCAAAAGCTTAATAGACCCATGAATATATTTCAGTGTTGCCGAAACTGAAGGTCTCATGTGACCTTCTCATAAGAGAACTAGAGAAAAATAGCTTAGACAAACCTACTATAAGGTGGGTGCAAAACTGGTTGGAAAAGCATACTCAGAGAGTAGTTATCAGTGGTTCACAACCAAGCTGGAAGGGCATATCAAGTGGGGTCCCCCAGGGATCTTTCCTTGTTTTGGTTCTGTTCAGTATCTTCATAAATGATTTGAATATGGCATAGAGAGTACACTTAAACTTTGTAGACAATACCAAGCTTGGAGGGCTTGTGAGCACTTTAGAGGACAGGATTAGAATTCAAAATGATCTTGACAAATTGGAGAAATGGTCTGAAATAAATAGGATGAAAATCAATAAGGACAGATGCAAAGTAGTACACTTAGGAAGGAATAATCAATTGCACAAATACAAAAAGGGAAACAACTGCCTAGGAAGGAGTACTGCAGAAAAGGATTTGGGGGTTATAGTGGATCACAAACTAAATGTGAGTCAACAATGGAATACTGTTGCAAAAGAAGCAAACATCTGGGATGTATTAGCAGGAGAGTTGTAAGCAAGACAGGAGAAGTAATTCTTCCATTCTACTCAGCACTGATAAGGGCTCAGCTGGAGTAGCGTCCCCGGTTTGGGGCACCGCACTTTGGGAAAGATGTGGACAAATTGGAGAAAGTCCAGAGGAGAGCAATGAAAATGATTAAAGGTCTAGTAAACATGACCTATTAGGGAAGATTGAAAAAAACTGGGTTTGTTTAATCTGGAGAAGAGAAGACTGAGGCGGGGACATGATAATAGTCTTTAAGTATGTAAAAGTTTTTTTATAAAGAGGAGAGTGATAAATTGTTTCCCTTAACCACTGAGGACAGGATAAGAAGCAATGGGCTTATATTGCAGCAAGGCAGGTTTAGGTTGGACATTAGGACAAGCTTCCTGTCAGGGTGGTTAAGCACTGGAATAAATTGCCTCAGGAGGTTGTGGAATCTCCATTATTGGAGGTTTTTATGAACAGGTTAGGCAAACACGTGCCAGGGATAATACTTAGTCCTGCCTTAGTGCAGGAGACTGGACTAGATGACATATCGAGGTCCCTTCCAACCCTACATTTGTATGATTTTGTTGCAAGTCTTGCAAAATGTTTGTTTCTTTAAAAAACAAAACAAACTTTCACATGCCCTTCCTATTCCTGGCTTCAATCTTGTTGTATTCCCCTTAGTCAGACTGCCAACAATGAAGCTGAAGCCAGGCCAGATGGCCACAATTTCCCTACACCCTCTGTATGTGGAAATGAGACTGCCCTAAAAAGATGGCCACCAACTACCTGGGTGGAACTGGAGCACGGGGGCAGGGGGGAAGCGTTTGGTGGCCTGGAGCACGGTGAGGAGTCGGTGGGGGGGGGTTGGGTTGGGTTGGGTGGCTTGGAGCACGGTGGGGAGTCGGGGTGGATGGCCTGAAGCACAGTGGGGAGTCGGGTAGGGTTGCAAACTTTCTAATTGCACAAAACCGAACACTCTTGCCCCCTTCCCCGATGCTCTGCCCTTTCCCTGCCCCTTTCCCGAGGCCCCACTGCTGCCCCTCCCTTTCTCCGAGGCTCCACCACTGGCACCGCCCCACAGCTCCCATTGGCGATGGTTCCTGGGTCACGCAGAGACCCTCTGGCTGCCCCTGCACCTAGGAACCGGACTTGCCGGCCGCTTCTGGGAGCTGCACAGAGCCAGGGCAGGTAGGGAGCCTGCCTTAACCCCGCTTTGCTGCCGACTGGACTTTTGGCCTATTAAATCTCCTGGATTGATTTCAACAGCAACCAGCAGATTGAGGCTGATTCTGGGAGACTTCCGGCCAATCCGGGAGGGTTGGCAACCCTACATGGGCATAGTAGCCTCGGGCAGACACAGAGCGGCGGGGGCAGGAGCTGTGCTTCGTGGCGGTGATCAGCTCCTCACCATGAAGCACAGCTCCTACTAGCAGCACCAGCCTCCTCCCAGGGTGGGGGGGCTGAGGGTGGACCTTAGCTCCCCCTTGCCATGGGCCCCACCCCTGCTCCTCCTCTGCCCCCTGAGGCCCCACTCCCTGGCCAGGCTGGAAGCTGGAGCCGGTCCATGGTCAGAATCATCTAGGGAGCCTGGGCTGCTGTGGGGAGCCCTGGACCCTCCGCGTGCCCTGGGCAGCATGGCCTGGGAGGGTGGGGACCCAGGTCTGGGGCTGCTCTCAGGCCCCCCGGCCTCCTGCCCAGTGCCAATGGAGAGTCGAGGGCTCTCCACAGCAGCCCGGGCTCCCTGGGCAGTTCTTCTATGGCCTGGCTCCAATTTCCCACCTGGCCAAGGGGCGGGGACTCAGGGAGAAGAGCAGGAGCAGGGCCCAGTGGGAAGAGGAGGAGCATGGGTGGACCTACAGTTCTGGCACTGGTGGGGCCCCTCACTTCGGGTGCTCCTGGTTCTGGTGCTCCTACCAGGGCCCTCAAATTGGCTGGGGCCCATGGGCCTGGGCCTCATGCGCCCGTGTGTTAATCTGCCACAGCTGTTAGCTGTCCTGAATTACAACTCAGCTCTAGGAGCTGGGCTGGGGACACCTGAATGTTGGAGATAAAACCTACTTGAACTCTTATACATACCCCAGAAGGCGGTACTGGGTTGCCAATGGTGCCATCGTGCCAGGCCCACACTCGGAAGGTTGCCAGGCAGGAGTGCCAGAAGCTCCCTAGAACGGGGGAGGAGGAGTGGGGGGAATCGGTGCCTGGACCATGGCCCCACCCCCTGCTCTGCCCCTCCCACTCTGAGGCCCTGCCCTCACCCTGCCGCTCCTTCCGAGGCCCTCCCCACCGCTTGCTCCTCTCCGCTGCCTCCCCCCTTGCTCACCCTTAAGGCAGGGGGAAATGAAGGGACCATGGCCCGCTGCCCCCCGCCCCGCATTCCGGCTCCCCTGTTGCCAGTTGTCCAGTTTTCGACTGGAAGGTTCGGTTGAAAAGTGGACCTGGCAATGTCTGGTCACAGGGGTAACCGCAATCAGCCTCCCCACCATGAGGGCAGGAAGAGCAGCTGCTGCTGCCTAGAGGAGCTGCAGCTCAGCTGGAGAGAGAGAGAACTGGCTCCCAAGGACCTGGCTCCAGCGGAGAGAGGTAGGTACTGGCTCCACACTGCCCCGGCGGGGGAGAGGGGGTGGACGCTGTATGCCTCCACCCCCTGCCCTCTGTGCTTGCCCCCCAGCCCCTGCCTTGCTCCAGGGACCTATCCCCCACCCTGCCCTGCTGTGCTTGTCCCTGGCCTCTGCCTCACTCTGGAGACCCATCCTCCCACCCCACCCCACTGTGCTTGCCCCAGCCCCTGCCTCACTCAAGGACTGACTTCCCCGCACACCTTGCTATGCTTGCCCCTGGCCCTTGCCTTGCTCTGGGGACTGATCCCGCTCCTGTCTTTTACAATCATTCCCCCTGGGGGCCCTGCCAGAAGGGCTGGGACTTGAGGGGCTAAAGAAGAGGTGTTTGCACTCTGTCAGAGTTAATACATCAGACCCCCACAAACAGGGGTATCTGAAGTGCTCAGGTCTGAGTAAATGATTGAAAGAACCCAGAGGGAGCTGAGGGCAGCGCACCTAATGGGCCACAAGACGGTGTGCTCGAAGGTGGTCTCCTATGACCCAGAGTTTGGGTGGGCTGGAGCACTGGGAGAGTTGTGGGGGTGGGGTAGGATGGAGTGAGAGGGGGCTGGGACTGGTGTGGGTAGCAGCTGTTGAATAAAGAGACTCAGGAGATCAGGGTGAGGGTTTATAGCTGAGCAAACTTTATTTTTTGCTAGCCTTGAGCTTTTATACTTCTCCTTTTCGGGCCCCCTAGTGGCCTCTCTTGTGGCTTGGGGCAACCACAAAAACCACATCCTCCCTTTTGAAGTCAACAGCAATAAAACACTAATCCAACCAGTCATTAACCATCAACACAAAATATAAACAAACAAGGCTAGGAAGGAGCCTGCCCAAACCTTTGGTATCGTCTCAGGGGACTATTCTGCCTCAGTAAAACACTGGGGCACAGATGCACAAAGGGACTTGGATGCCTAGAAAACCATTGGGATCCACAAAGCCTGAGTTAGGCACCCATGCTCCCTGTACAGTGAGTGGGGAGAGATGATCGCCTTAGAATGGGATCCACCAAAACCAGCATGCTAGGTGGGGAGCCCCCAGAGCTGGCCAATGGGAGATACTGATGTGAGGGTGTGTCCTAAGCACGAATCCCCCTCTGGTATTTAGGCACCTATATCTGGGTTGGACATAGGCACCTCCCTCTGCTTGGGATTGACAGCCATGAAGTCTCTCCTGGTATCAAGTATCTAAGATGTTTTCTGCAACTAATGAAGGAGGAAGTTATATATATATATATATATAACTTAGCCCAACACTCATGCAGCAGGTGGGAAACAGGGGTTCAATTTCCCCATTTGCCTGATGGGAGAAAATATTTGAACTGAGGTCTCCCACCTCCCTGGAGCGTGCCTGGGCTCTGGGGTATTCTGATGTGGGGCTCTGCTTTTCCTGTTGAGGTTGTTCCATTTTTATAAATAATTAAAGTGATTGGAGGTGAGGGACTGGACGCTGGGTCTCCTATATGGGTGCTCTAACCACCAGACTGTAGAATCATGCTCACTCTATCTCCAGCCCACTGACTGTTTAAGTATTTATCTCAAGTGGAACAGCTTCAACAGGAGTGACTGAGAGACCTCCTCTCCAGCCTTTTCACATACATCGAACTATCCCATAGCTCAGTGGTCAGGGGACCGTCTTGAGAGCTAGAAAACCCCTGTGCACATCTTTTGTCCCCATTAGGTAGACAGGAGAATTGAACCTTGGTCTCCTACATCCTGGTTTATTGCTGGCCTACAAACTATAAGGGAGGTGGTTTCTCCTGCAGCTGGATTTTGAATGGGCCCTGATCTGGTAGGCATGCCCTGAACACACCTACTGGATCAGGCCCCACAGGAGAATGACTTTCTGCACTGCTTTGAGGATCCTGCTCGGACTTAGGTGTGAGATGGGCATACCCATACTTGGAGTGAGGCAGAAGTGTGCATGCCCAGAGGCAGAAACTGAAGCACCTAGGGGACTTTTAGAGTAAAAATGTAGGTGCCAAGGGATAATAGGCACCTACAGGTTTATGTAGCAGCTGAGCAGGAGTTTTGAGGAACTCAGTGGCGCCTAAATTTTGGACTTAGGCACCTGTCCTTTTATGGATCTGGATCTCAGCTGCTAAACTGAATTATTTGATTTCTCAAGGTCTGATATAAGCTTTTAGAAACAGGGAGGGCTGTCTTTCTCCAGCTGGGTATGTCCTCTTGCAGATGGAGTCTGGAGGACATGTGGGTTGCTGTACATGAGTTGGTGAGGCATTGATCATAGGAAGAGATCTGAATGCTTCAGCTGGTGAAACAACCAGGTTTTGATGGATGATACCTCAGGCACTCGAGCAAGGTAAGACTGATAGGCTTTAAGTCCAGAAGGGACCAGGAGTCAGACCTCCTGCATGACACATGCCGTAGAATTTCACACAGTACTTTCTGCATCAAGCCTGCAATTTCTGGTAAGATGACGGGCTATTTGCCTGTGCTTGTACTGTGCTTTTTCTTGAGAGTCTTATACCCAAATGTGTCTATCAATTCAGCTATAGTTTGATTCTGTGGGGGTCTGTCAAAATTTCTCATAAGAGGGCTTTGATGTTTTCTTATTTCCTCTGTTGTTTCAAGAAGTCAGGCCAATGAGAGTCTAACACTGAAGGGGACACAGACGTAACTTTCTACCCACCAGCTACTCAGCCGTGTGGAATTCATTGGTCAGAGAAGTTGACTGGATGCTAGCAGGGCCAGATAAGGAGCTGTGGATTTTGTAAAAAGTTGTGTCACTGATTATATTGTGCGTTCTGCTTCCCCATTGCTCCATGGAAACCAGGGACTGGATGCAACATGGGTCAAATTGTAGGTATTTGCAAACTTTCTAAAATTCACTGATGAAAACTGAGAACCGTTATCAGAGAAGACTTGTAGTGGGATTCCATATTGATTAAACCAGGATTTCATCTTATCAACGACTCCATTTGATGTAGTGATCAGCAACTAATCTTTATCAATGAATCTTGAGAAGTTGCCAATCACTAGAAGTTAGATTGCATTATCCAGCTGGAAAAGATCTGTAGTTACTTTCTGATATGGTCTTTCTAGTAAAGTGGATGTTAAAAAATAGTTTTGGAGCTGGTTCTTAGGGGACTGCAGCTATCACAGTTCTCAAATCATAGAATATCAGGGTTGGAAGGGACCTCAGGAGGTCATCTAGTCCAACCCCCTGCTCAAAGCAGAACCAATCCCCAGACAGATTTTTACCCCAGTTCCCTAAATTGCCCCCTCAAGGATTGAACTCACAACCCTGGGTTTAGCAGGCCAACAAGGCTCTGTTGTAGCTATGTGCTAAGGTTGGGGTTGCCAGACAGACTATTAAGTACTCTCTGCATTTTGTAATGCCTTGGCAGCTCTCATTCAGTTAATCAACAATGTCCTCTTGTGCAATGATGCACAATGAGGTCCTTTTGTGTATTGTGCAGTAATGTCAATATAACTAGTCCTGACTCCTTCAACAGCAGACCACAATTTAGGGTAAGATCACCTGAAACCCCCCACTATGGTTTCATAGGGTATGTCTATGATGCAGCTGAGAGAAAGCCTCCCAGCCTGGGTAGACAGACTCACACTAGCAAGGCTTGAGCTACTGTGCTAAAAATAGCTGGGTGGCTATTGTGGCTTCCGTGGAGACTCAGGCTAGCCTACGGGGGCCACGTAGGCTAGAGCTTGCATCTCTAGCTTGAGTCTCTGCCAGAACGGCAATGGCCACACAGCTATTTTTAGCACACTATCTGGAAGCCAGCTAGTGTGAGTCTGTCTTCCTGTGCTGGGAGTATAGACCTATCCATAGTGATACCTGCCTTGGCTTGTTTTGTCCAGCCCTCTTTGCAATGAGTCATGACTTCTTTGAGCAATTCCATCGGTCTCTTGCTTGTCTTTCACTTCCTGGGAGTGCGAAACAGGTTTGTTTGGTTTTTCCCCTGGGTTTGAATGTGTAGTTAGCTCTAGGATGGAATATTGTTCCTTTTTTCCTGGTGGAAAATGGTGAACATTTTGTTCTTGTCCAAAGCAGAGATGTCTTGCAAAACCCAACAAGAGCCTTCTCAGTTTGCACATAGTGAACTGAGCTAAGCCTCAGCTGTAGCTTAACTAAGCTCCTTAAGTACTATGAGTTCAGATCCTGACAGTGTCAATTCTGTATCTTCTTCTGAGGAAGATAATTCAGACGTATCCATTGACTTTATCTGGGTCCTGCTGATGAGACCTTCAGCACTGAGGAAGTTTCTGGGTCAACACTGAAAATCACATATGTACAGAGACACATAGACTAGTGATAAAGAAGATAAGAACAGCCATACTGGGTCAGACCAATGGTCCATCTAGCCCATTATCCCGTCTTCTGACACTGGCCAATGCCAGGTGCTTTCAGAGGGAATGAACAGAACAGGTAATCATCAAGTGATCCATCCCCTGTCATCTAGTCCCAGCTTCTGGCAATCAGAGACTAGGGCCACCCAGACCATCTTGTGTCCCTGATCATCTTGGCTAATAGCTATTGATGGACCTAGCCTCCAAGAACTTACCTAATTCTTTTTTGAACCCCATTATAGTTGTGACTTTTTGATATGCTCCCATGTCATTAGCCAAACATTTCTCTTCCTATTCCAGTAGAACTTCCTTGACAGAAGACCAGCTGCACTCCACACCCATATGCTTCCCGCAGCTCCCATTGGCCAGGAACAGTGACCCGCGGCCACTGGGAGCTGCGAGCGGCTGTACCTGCAGACGATCAGGTAAACAAAGCGTCTTGTGGCCCACCAGGGGCTTACCCTGAACAAGCCACGAACCAAGTTTGGGAACCCCTGCTCTAAATAAATATGAGTGCAAACTGGGATTTGCACAGGAAATGAAACAGCACAATTCAGCTTTGCACAGAAGGTGCACAAGAGCAGTGCTGCTAGGGGCTTCACTGAGCAGAAGGCAGGCACACTGGGACTGTGGAGGCCTACTTCAGTAGTCTTCAGAGGGTGGCTCAACAGTTCTCTACCATCTGCCCCTCCCCTCATGCATCTGTCCAGTGTCCAGCTGGGTGCTGGGCTGAGGATTTAGCCCCTACTGATCCTATATAGTAAACAGGGCAGTGCTTCTGTCATTAATTAGCTAGGGGGTAGATTATTGGAGTCCTGGGTTCTGTTCCTGACTCAGCAACTGTGCAACCTTGGGGCAAGAAACTTCAGGTTTCCGTGCCTCAGTTTCCCTATCTGTAACATAGAGACAATAGCATATATTCACTTTGTGATTCTTAGATGAAAAGTACTATGTAACCCTGACCTTATAACTGGATTTGTGTGGGCACATCCCTGCATCAGTATGGAGGCCTAGTGACTTCACTGATGTCTGTCTGGGAACTGATTGCAGGATTGGGGCCTTAGGGTGCAAGGTAGTAATGATTACTTATTACTTAGATTGTAACCTCTTTGGGGCAGGGACCATTCTTTTGTTCAGTGTTTGTATAGCTCCTAGCAGTATGGGGTCCTGCTCCATGACTCGGGCTCCTAGGCACTTCTAGTACAAATAATTAATTAATCATTCTATTTTGGGGGGATTAGCAAGAGCTGTAACAAACACCTAACCTTATCAAATACTCTATATAAATGCAAATATATTTGACTTATTGATTGATAGCTCTATGGCTCTAATAATTGTAGTACCTACTGACTAAGAACTAGCTGATCAAAGGCAAAATTCTAGATTTAAATAATAAACAAACCAACCTTTATTTTTTAAGCCACAGAAACACAAACAATTCAACAGTTCCAGAAATGTGTCAGCGCTTTCATTGTCATGTTTTACACAGCCAAATGGAGTGGGTGTATATTTTGTTTATGAACATGCAAATAAAAATTACTTTTATACAGAAACTACGTAAGCTACATTTCAGCCTGGAGCATGTTTTTATGACAATTATAAATCTTTAGAAAATAAGATTCATAATTAAAACACTGACCAAGACTCCAGCACCTCCCAGTCCCACAAACTCATGTGTTCTTGAGGTTACATCCAATTTGCCCCATATCAGGGCAGTGTTCATGCATCAATCTTGAAAGGTGCTGAGTGCTAGTGACTTTCATGGGTATAGGAGGTGTTCAGCTCTTGCCAGGATTAGGCCCATAGTTAGTGGCAACTATCCCTTTCTGGTGACTGATGGTTACGTTACCCTTATGAAAGCAAATTCCACAGGGATCTCCTAAAAGTGCTCTCCACACCATCGGTGATGTGTTGACCACAGTGTAGGAAACTCTGTATTATACTGCTTTCCTCTCAACCATAACGAAGTTGATCAGATAGAACAGGACTAGCTTTTAACGTTTCAGGTATCCTTATAGAAGGAACGGATGCTGTGACAGAATTCAGGCATTAATAAAAAGGAGAGCAGCTGACAGAGAAAAACTTTCCTAAAACTGGATGGGTGGGGGCCTAAATGTGCAGTATCTGAATCAACATTATGATGACAGCAAAGGGCTGGGATACAATTTCTACAGCCCTAGGGCAAGATAAAAGTAAAATCATCATTTACCACACAGACCATGCAATACTATGTAAAGGAAATGAGTAGGTGCCTTCCAAATTATAAATGAAGTATGATAATTATGGTAAGAGTCATCATTTAGGATAATTAGGAAGAGAACATACACATTATGCTTTACCAGACTTTGGGAATAACCATCAATAAACAGCAGGAGTAAAGGATGAAAAAAAAACAACAACCTAAAATGAGTCCAAGATCAGTTTCTTTAGGAGACCCATGAGGAGATCTAAAACCAAGGTTCTGATCACTTGTGCTTGCTGAAAATGCTGTGGCTCTTTGTACAACAGTAGAAGTACTAAACCTGGCATCCTTGCTAAATTCCAAGTTAAGTAATAACCCGTTAAACTCAGCTCTCTGACACAACCTTAACTATGGGTTTTATGTGACTGCTCCACCATAATATCTACTTCTCCTAAAATTATGGCACTTCTTGCAAGTGTAAGAGTATTAAAACTGATCCTGGCTAAATTCCAATTTAAATAATAACTAAATCTGTTTACCTAAAATTCCCTCTGTAGGCCAACTGAAGACAGTAGTGTTTCTGTGCATTATTAAATAATTGCACAGTTATTTTCCGCTGTATCACTGATGTAATACTTTGGCACGTCACGTTTTAATTGCTTGTGTGGATATAATCTGGAGGCAGCAAAGGCACCTAAGAATGACTCTTAGTAAGATTTTACTGGTCAAATGCTCAACGTGTAAAGACAGCTGCATTCCAGATGACTATAAACATTTCTCTAAGAACTACTTAAACAGGCTTGGCAGAAATCAATTTTTATTTTTAAGCATTTTTAATTTTTATTGAATTTTTACAGTTGCACAAAACTAAATTTTAAGCATTTATTTTTATTGATTTACATTTTCATGTGTGTAAATGTTCAGAAAATTAGGGTGTCAGACAATTATTTAATTACAGTCAACAAGTTAAAGACTTGACATTTTGTGTTTTAAAGGTTAACATCACATGACAAAATATACAAATAAGTTCTCGAGCAGCATTTTTCTTTGTCTAGTAAATTTCTATTATCGATGGAAATATTTGTTCATGGGTTTGTGTGTGTACAGTGAAATCGACATTTATTGACATTTTCCAATAAAAATCTAATCCTTCTAAGCCTACTTAGACATTCAGATAAGTAGAATTTGTAACACTGTCTATAACTGGGGTAACTTCCATTAAGGTTACAGCTGAAAGCAGTCAAATAAATCAATACATTGTCCAAACAGCTGAGCTGTATGCATAAGAATGACCATACTGGGTCAGACCGAAGGTCCATCTAGCCCAGTATCCTGTCTTCCGACAATGGCCAATGCCAGGTGCCCAACAGGGAATGAACAGAACAGGTAATCATCAAGTGATCCATCCCGTTCCCCATTCCCAGCTTCTGGCAAACAGAGACACCATCCCTGCGCATCCTGGCTAATGGCTATTGATGGACCTATCCTCCATGAACTTATCTAGTTCTTTTTTGGACCCTGTTAGTCTTGGCCTTCACAACATCCCGTGGCAAAGATTTCCACAGACTGACTGTGCATTGTGTGTGGGGGGGAAAAATACTTCCTTTCATTTGTTTTAAACCTGCTGCCTATTAGTTTCATTTGGTGATCCCTAGTTCTTGTGTTATGAGGAGTAAATAACACTTCCTTATTTACTTTTTCCACCCACTCATGATTTTATAGACCTCTATCATATACCCCCTTAGCTGTCTCTTTTCCAAGCTGAAAAGTCCCAGTCAATCTCTCCTCATATGGCAGCCGTTTCATACCCCTAATCATTTTTGTTGCCCTTTTCTGAACCTTTTCCAGTTCCAATATATCTTTTTTGAGATGGGGCGACCACATCTGCATGCAGTATTCAAGATGTGGGCGTACCATGGATTTATATAGAGGCAATATGATATTTTCTGTCTTATTATCTATCCCTTTCTTAATAATTCTCAACATTCTGTTCGATTTTTTTTGATTGCTGGGGGCTCTTCATGGAAACTAGGGGAGAAATGAATCCTCTGCCCCTTTTTCACCCAGCCAGAAGAACCTATAATTTCCACATTGCACCTGAGAACCAAGCACTACAAATAATTGGAAGTCCTGTTGGAGGAAGAATGTCTTAAGCACGGTCATGAGTGTTGTAAAATAATAAATACAATTGCAGTGCTGAAAAAGGATATGCAGTAGTGTGTTCTCAACTCGTGGGCACCCCTCATCTCTAGTCACACTATTGCACAGGGTTCTTGTTTCTGGCACTCCCTCGTGGGCTCTCCTTCAGCCCTGCAATGGCCTTTCCCACCCTTCATCTGCTCCCAGCTCCCCCTCGGAGTATTCTGTAGCTTGGCTCTCTGGCCAAGTCAAATGAAAGGCTAAATCCCTTCCAGGGCAACACAAACAAATCTCCAAACTAATACCCCTTAATACCTCTCAGGCTCCATCTTGTTGTCCCTACCTCAAGGCTTCCCCTGCCGGCGGCCTAACCTGCTCCTGTAGAGTTCTTCCTATGTTGTTTCCTGTCTGTTAAATCCTATCCCAGGACATCTCTCCTCCAGGAAGACCTGTCTCCTCTGCTGTCTCCCTGCAACTGAGTTCCACCTCTTCTGGCCACGAGGCAATTATTTATCACCCCCCAGCTGCAGCACATGACTAACTGGGATTCTTTCCCTTGCCTTGCAGATGGTGGGGAATAAGCCTCATCACAGGATGGTTGCTTACCTTACAGAAACTGGGGTTTTTCGAGGTACATTGTCCACATGGATTCCAATTCTGACATGCAAGTGTCACATGTATGTGAGATCAGATTGTTTTTGGCTCATAGTATCCATTTGGACTGCGCCTTCACCCTGGATGTCCTTGTGTCCCCTGTCCAAGGGCAGAGCAGGCCCAGCTGTTCCTCAGGTCCTTTTCTATGAAAGAGTGAAATTGGATCTCTGTTGTCAGGGGGAAGCTTTTCCTTAAATTTGGACAGACTGGAATAACTGTTAAATTCATATTTTGCTAACAAAACCTGATAGTTAGTGATACAGCATTGTAGGCTTGTAGAAGAAATGACCTGTCTTCCCAAAAAGTCCAACCTCTTTGTGTCCTGGTCAGCCAGCATGGGTTGGAATGCTGCAATCTAGCTGTCTCTGTGGCTGCTTGTAGAATCAGAGAGTTGGGTGGGAGAAAAGACATTAAGCCCCTTTGTCGGTGATGAAATAACCTCTCTTAGCCCTTTTAGTAGTAGGAGGTACATAGGGTGGGAGTATGCCAGATCACTTTGGCTGGCTCCATGCTGGCCTCATTAACTGGGAGTGCCATTGTGCATGGACCTGTAGACTGCAAAATACCCAGGATCCAGTGTTGGGAGTCTCGGACCTCCTCCAATGGTATGTAGAGGTCATTAACTATTGTCTGAAGCAGCTCCTGGTACTGACTGTGCTCATCTGGTGGAGATGGTGAGGACGGAGTGACAGTTTCATCCAGAGATGAGGAGGAGATTCTCGTGAGATCCAGGTTAACGTCTTCCTTCTCATATTTCAACAGATCTGGTGGGCGCCAAGTAGGAGAGGTGTGGTATGACTCATGAATGGATCCAGGGCATCTCATAGAGGTTCCAGGGACCCCCAATAAGGCAGCAGCTGGATGGGGAGGAAGGACCCCACTGCACTGGGTACCCTTGGTCCTTGGGGAAGGCATATCTGGGGAAGGCATTCAGATCTCTTTGACTATCAGGACTCAGCTTTCTATGAGGAGATGGACTGACTGGGGCATAAGACTCACCTGAGTCTGAGAACTGCTCTCGCTCCATTGGTGGGTCTGATGGTACTGGTGGGTGGATGCTCCTGCCCCAGGGTTAGAGAGGGGATAGTTCTAGTGTCACTGATGCAATTTCATCCTCCAGTGTGGCAATGTCCCTCAGGAGGTCTGGGCTGGAGAGCAGAGGCCACTGAGGGTAAAGGAGGAAAATGTCCCCTAGTGTAGTGTAGATGTCCATACAACCTGGTGTTAAAGGTGTTCCAACAGTTGGGACCGATGGTTCCAATGTATCCCAGGAAGTTGTAGCTGGGCAGTTCTTTGAAGGACCATCTGGTACTAGGGAAGAATCAGTCCAACACTTCTGGATGGAGCTGGCAAGTGTCAGTCCTCATGTTTTGGAGCCAGAGCCACTAATGGATCCTGGGTTTTTTTGTGTGATTTTTTTTTTTTTTTTTTTTTTTTTTAAACAGCAACCTGCTTTACCCTCCAGCCTGGGGGGTCTTTTGCAGTCCTGGACCCATCAGATCCACACACAAAGGCTCACCTGGTATGGATGGGCTCAGGGAGGGATCCCTTCTTTTACGTGCAGATCTGGACAGGGATCTGTCCTTACGACCACGAGTGTGCCCCCTACACTCCTGGAAAGAAGAGCCCAGCTGTAGACTCCTCTCCTAAGCTTGTGCTTGGAAGAGCGCTGCTTGTCTGATTACCCCCACCCATACATCGGCCCAATCTCCCCATCTTGAATCAATGAGGCCTCATAGCCTTCTCCATAAAGTGTTTCCTTAATCGAAGCTCATGAGATTCATGTGTTCTTGGTGGAAATGAGTGGCAGATGCTGAACTTTGCAGCAATGTGCATCTCCCCCAAGCAGCAGAGACAACATTGGTGATTGTTGCTCACAGAGAGGGAGCGAGAGCAGGGGAGGCAGTTCTTGAATCCTAGGACTCTGGGCATAGTCCCAGTCTGGGTGGAGGGAGTCCCTGTTACGGGGAAAAAACTCCTTATACTGCAAACTCTAATTATACGATTATAAAAACTATGAAGCTAGCTATGTACGCATTTACAGACTTAAGGATAAAAGCTAGAGAAATCTGTGGACACAGGGATTCTGACTCAGGCCATGCAGTGGTAAGAAGAAACTGGAGAAGTGTCAGCTCACACTGCTCTTATGCCTTTGGTCCGAGGCATGAGAAGAACTACTGCGCATGTGAAGGCTAACGTTCACAGCTTGTTAGAATTTACAGATTCAGGCACATGGCATGCATGCACACTCATGTGCGGCTCGAGGGACCAGCACTCGAAGAACGTTCAGTGATTTATATTTTTCTTGCACTACCCTCCACCAGAATTTCCACGGTGACTGCCATGTATCAGAAGAGGTCTTGGAAGATTTTAAAGTCATGTGGCTACCTAGGAGTAGAAGAGATGACTGTCTCATCGGGGAAGGAGGAAGATATTGCAGTTGGATCAATTGGTCTTCCATTTTCTGAAGGTGTTCTTCCCCATTCTCAGCTCTTAAGGAGAGTGAGATGTATGGATTGGGGAAACCAGTGCTGCTTTGAAGGGAAGAAACAAAATGAATATACTTTTTCCAAGCAGGGAGCTAGAGCCACGGTCATAGAGTTTAAGGCGAGATGAGACCACTAGATCATCTAGTCTGATTTCCTCTATATCACAGGCCACCAGCACCGCCCTGCACCATAGCTACCTTGTATGCTGTCCTCAAATCCCACTCCTCACCTGAGCAGGAAAGCTCATTGGTTCAATGGTAGCATTGCTAAGTGGTCCTGACAGGATAGATCTTTTGTCTCAATTTACTAGGCACTGAAGGTGGTGACCTATGACTAGTCTTGCTCTGGAAGTCTTGCTTCTTCTAATCCTTTCTGATGACTGGTTGGCAGGAGTCTTGACTGCTCTGTCAGATTCAATAGTCAAGAGGTTTCATCTTTGAGGAAGAACGAGCCCAGGAGCTCAATGTAGAGCTGCAGCTTTCAGAATTAGTCAAAAGTCAGTGTTCAGGCTTGGCAGGATCCTTTGCCTCAGGTCTTCCTCAAGATGCCAGTAGAAAGAACTTGAAGTGGGCTGCCCTCACTGTGTCCTCTTGGAGGAGTGATACATTTGAGCATCCGTCAGGGATGTATCCCTTGCAAAGACTAAAAAAGCAGCTGGAGTGCCCATCACTGAGTGGGATAGCAGCCTCACAAGAGGGGCAAGTTTTAAATCTTGGGGATTGTTTCAATCATATTGGCTTGTGGCCCAGTACAAGGAGTATCAAGCAGCTGCTGCCCCTCCCAACCAGATGTAAACAAATAAACCAAAAAAGCCCTTCTAACTGCACTACCTGCCTAACGAGATTGCAGAGTGTGCAGAGTAAGTGGACACTGCAGAGGTTCCACTTTGCTGCCAGGGGTGGTAAGAAGGAACTGAGGGACAGCTGGGTCTGCTCTAACCTTTATGCCCTCAGCTGAAGGAGCAGGAGAACATGTAGGGTGCAGCTGTGAGCCCACTGGACAGCACTAGCCAAAGAGAATCAGCTTGCATGTGCACCAGAACTGGAATCCATGTGACAAATCACTCAAAGATTTGAAACAGTACATAACACCATTACCAGAGCAAAGCTAAAAAACTGAGCAAACTATGGTGTCCTCTAAATCTTAGTAATAAACCAGAGACCTAAAATCGCAGGCTGAAGTACTTTAGGTTAAGTACCTTTATACACAAACAGAAGCAGAACCTTTTTGTGCTAGTTTTCTTGTTTATGGGCTTTTACTATGGTGTTCATCATCATAGTATTGGATACTAGTTAAGAGAGATCTCGTACAGTAAGTACTTCAGTCTAAGAACAGTGGGATTTTCAAAGTGAAAGATGGATGGATTCATTGGACAATACATTTCATCCAGCATTATTCTCAAAGAAACACTACAGTGCTTGAGCAAGGGTTTTATAAAATATCAATTGCCAAGCATTTTACCAACATTTATGTTCTGGTCCTTGAAAAGAACTCCTAACAGTTATGTTTAGTATGAATCTCACTTTTATTCTTCAATACTTTTAACCAACAGACCTAAGTAGTCTCCATGTAAGTTATATAAAGCTGTGGAAGACCCTGATTATCATGCTATGTAGAAAATGTTCATAATTCTACGTCAAATTGAGTGATCAGTTGGAAAAGTTCTTGAGTTTCACCAGTATTCAAAAAAATGTGATTACAATAGCCTGTGTCAATAGTATGTATACTGTTCTGTCAAACGAACTTTTAATTTTGAAAAGGCACTTGCTTGTTACTCAAATGGCACTGTTTTTTTTTCTTTTAAACTGTATCTATTCCTTTGAGCCTAGGTGATTAAGTCCCAGAAGCTGACAACTGAAATATATGAAGAACCTTGAATTCAATAATTAGAATAAAGAAAACTGCAAATGACCACAAATTGTATTTTCACGAGGATACATTAGAATATTGGTCCGTGCAAATTTGTCCCTTGAGGCCACATGTAGAGCTAAATTGGATTACTGGAAAGTAATAGAGTCTGTGGCCAGCCAAGAGCCTACCTGGAACACCAAAGAGTGAGGCAGAGGATTGAAGTCTCTTCACCCTTTCATGACTCACTCACTCTTACTAGTAAAAAACCATCCAGATCCAGAAGTCACATACAGGACTCATACTGCACAAGGCCACGCTTTACCTCTTCTGATAGAAGAGTCTGAAGCAATTATTCCATTAGAACTTTACTAGTTGGTAAGAACAGGAAACACAAAGTGACTAGACCAGTAATTTTCATCGGAACACTGCATTTTTATGAGAGGTATAAATATATTTCCACAGTTGAAGCTGTGCTGAATTAGGAAGCGGGCAATTCATGTAATTGTAATTGAGGGTATAAAGTATGTTTTGTTTCCTACAGAAAAACACAAGACCAGGTATATTTCACAGTGTTATTCACATTTTCATTTTGTTTTTACAGCATATACAAGTGAACATTACATTATTCATTATGAACCACAAGGAGCAGGAGACAGACCTAATCAGGCTAGACAAATTGGTCCATAAACAATCCATATCAAAAGGATACCCTTGAGAGAAAAAAAAAAAAGCCTAGTGGTTCTATCCAAACCTCAATACACTTACTATGTATTGAAGGAGAGTGGGGGGAAGGGAATCGATCTTCAGGTGCTTGTATCTCTTCTGTGCCAAAAAATTCTGTTATGAAAATGATTGGGAGAAGATGATTCAGTGGCTACTGAATATGTTACAGCTTGAAGATCCTGTTTAAAGCCAACCATGGTAGAATGGGCTGGTAGGGGGCTGGGAGTACTGGAATGGTGATGTCAGCTTCTGCATAAGAGTGCATGCTGCATCGGTTATAAACACACCCAGCAGCATCGCGTTCAGTGTACCACTAACTGAGGTGAATATCAGCATTTTACGTTGTAACATATGCACACAGTTTGTACAAAGGACAGAATAGAGAAATTGAAAAATATCTCAAAGTGAAACTTTGGATTCCCATCGCCTGTGTCAACAAAGGCATAATCTTCAAGGCTATTTTATGTATTTTGAGGGAAAGTCCCAACTCAAGATGATTGGGGTTCTACCTCTAGCAGAGAGGAAGTCTGGTGTTGAAAACTAACCTTCATGCAACAAATAACTGGAATGGAAATTAGAACTGTGCTTATGAAAAGTCAGAAGCAAACCACTAGATTACTGAGGAGGGTATTAATGACAGATCCACAGTCTCAGACGTAGGCCAGACTAACCTCCAGCAAGCTGCTTTGTTAAAGTAATGCTACAAGAATACAACAAAAAGATATATAACACCTAAAATTTTATGCTGCAAGGAAACTTCTGTAGATTTTGATAGGAACAGTAAGATGACAGAACTCCATATACAAAATTATACCACTGCTGGTTCTTTTTTCCTCATCATCAGAGCCTTACCATAACAGACTTATGTCATCAGTGCTCAAGACATAGACTCCAATAGCTTGTAGATTAAAAAAAAAGTTATGCCATCAAAATTAATGTTCTACACAAAATACTTCAACAAAATACAAGCACTTTTTTCATCTTTCAGAAACTGAAAGTAAGCTTTTTTTCAAAATATTTCCATAGGCAAAGGATTAAAAAGGATTTTAATTATACACATATGGTCACAATTCTGCCTTAAAAAGATCATTGGGAAATGTACATAAGGCCGCTTGTAAATGTACATCATCTTCATGTTACTGTTACAATGTCATATGTCCAGAGAAAAAAATTGACAGTATCATACATATTTGCTTTAGGTTGGGAGTAGGCTATTCAAAAATACAGTACTCTTCTGTACAAAAAAATCATGCCACATTTATTAAGATGGAAGAAGCATTGGTTTCTCGGGTAACCAAATATTTCAATCCATTTCTTGCTTACTATTCTTATTATCCTGACTTAAATTTTCAACTGATTCATTTCCCAAAATGTCCATATTAACAGAATCAACAGCTATGTTATAAAGAAAACATAATGTTTCTCACAATAGATAAAAAGAAAGCTGGTTCATATTTCTGAAACCATATAAAGATAGAATTTTTAAAAAATCACTCTTGATTTGTTGAAATAAATTTACATTATACAACACTATATGCCAAGGCAAAGAGGGGAGGGGGATATGAATATACACTAAAATGCAAATTTTTGTCCCCAAAGGGGGTAAAACAAATTACATTTACAGCATGAAGGTTTACAAATGTACATCTGTACAACCAAAGTAAGCATCACTACTAAATTAGCAAGGCTTGTAATAAACATCGAAACAAGAGATTTGTTTTCAAACTGTAAACTTACACCTATTAACTACACGTATACAATGCATATATTTATAGGAAGCAAAAAAGCTATCTGAATATTTAATCATGCTTACACGTTGAGCTATCAAGTTTACTGTTCAGTGGCCCCTTTTCTCCTCCATCAATACCTACTTTTTTGCATCTACTGTGAGAAAGCAAAATAAATGCTCAACACTTTCAAATCATGTCTTACAATTCTATATGCAAATTAAAAAAATACAAAACTCTACTGTTCCCGCATTGCGAAACTGACTGTAAAGTTAATGCAGGATTATTCTCTATTCAGACAGTACTTTATTGTATGGAAGTACCACCATGATTTTATTCCTCTACCTTGTACAACAATATATAAGTATATACACATCACTTTTTTTTTTTTTTTTTTTTTTAAATACATTGCTAGAGAAAATATTAGGGCATTGCATTTTTTTAAAAAAATCATGGCCACAGCAAATGACGGATGCTTGTCTTTAAAGTTTCCATTGTTTTGTCAATCCCTACTTTAGTTTGCCGTGCCCTTTTTGCTATTTGGATATGTTGTGAACCACCAAAATACAACTTAACTTTCTGTTACATGTTAAATAATATTTATGCAGTTGATCTATTTTAATCTGGTATAAAAGACTCCACACAAAGGGGGGGGGGGGGGAAGACATTCTATTTACAACTCTAGAAACCTGTTGTGCTGTGATAGTGGGTAGACCTACCAGATTGCAAGCCAGTGTATTAAAAGAATAATGTACTTTTTCCCTTTAAAAACTATTTTTCAGTGACTTTACAAGGTAAAAATTTACAAAATATGTGACAGCTATTTTGATACAATTACATCATATACAGGCATTCTGTGCTTTGTCAGCAGTTCAATCTGATAGGTTTCCGGGCCAGGGCTGGAGATATTTTATAATTCACTCCCCAAAAATATACACAAGAACAATAAAAATTTTACAAATGGATGAACAGAGTCAATAAATAGATTTAAAAAAATCAGAACATTTATAGTTAAGTTGTGGGTTTTGATAATTCACAATGAAATTTTTCATTCAAGTTGCTGCCTGTATGTCTGGTCTTTTACAGCATCCCATTTGGTGGTCCTCCGATTGGCCCCAGATCAGCACTGTTCTTCAGGTAATACTTCTCTAACTTGGCCAGTATGTGTTTGCCATAGGTATATTTACGCAGAGTTGTAATGTGGGGTCGAATCTACAAGAAGAAAAATCTAGTTAACTTGTATCTAAAAATCTCTTAATCTTATCTACAATAAATTATTCTTAATTTAAATATTTTCAAGTGGAGCCCTATATTTCAAAGGTTACAAAGAGTTTCCAGAAAGATTTACAATTAGATTCTGAAGAACCAGAAGGCCAAGTGAGCCTTTTTCTTACTACAAGCATTTAATTCCAAGCTTGTTTAGTATTGGCTATCCAAATTTAGTTTAATTTCTATTAAATATATTTGTCTTCAAGTTTTTGTTTATTTAAATATGAAAAAATGAATTATTCAGAACATATCCATAAAAGAGAAAGAATTGTTTGTTTACTTCGTTAATTTTTTTCTGTTATGTGCCAACACCAGGAAGACAGCCATTCAATATGCCACAGAGTAATCAGAGTTCAAGCACAATTACTTCAATGGCTATTGAGCAGGGCACTATACAGGGTAGTGTAGATTAACTGTGATTTTCTCCACCTCTAGATATTCTCAACTAAGAAGCTTGTCTGCATGTCAAGGAGGAGGAACTAAGGCTACATCTACACTGCACGCCTCTTGCAGTGGTGCGTAGGGTATGTGTAGCTACACACTCCAGCAAAAAGCAGGCTGTGGCCACACTGTGGTGCGTGGTACATGTGTCAGGGCAAGGCTCTGGCAGAGGGGCGAAAGAGGGGAAAGGCTCAGCAGCAGTTTTCCCCACTAACCCTCTCTGCCAGAGCCTCCACCTGCTGCCAGAGGCTTTCACTGTGGAAGGGAAAAGCTCCAGCAACTCCCCACGCCTGGAACCTTTTCCTGCCGCAAGGAAAAACTCTGGCAACAGGGAGCTGCTGCAGTGTAGACGTACCTTAAGTGTGGAAATCTGGCATCTGGATTAGCTACTATTTGTGTAAGTGATAGGTGAGGATGACTCACCCATTCATACTGGTGACTGTCACATGATGGAAGAAAATTTCAAAACTACTGATTTTCTAAAATGTATACTAAAGTAAATGTACAACAAGAGCATTGGATAGAAAATTGTTATGTTTTTTAATATAAAAAGTCAGTCTTTTTTTTTTAAAAAGAATAAAAATTAGATTAATACTAGACATAACTGTTAGGAGCTTTTTTCAAGGCCCAAACCATAAATCCGTAGAAACTAAACGAATTGACAAAGATCCAATTATATCCTGCTTCACCAGACTATTAGAAATTTAAAATAATTAAAAATTAAAAAATTAAAAAGAGGATGTGCTTTTTATTTTACTAAGCCACAAATGCCCCCTTCCTGACAAGGGTAATGAACCTACAGGAAAGGTGGCTTCTAAAGAAATTCAGGTAAATTCAGAAATATATACAAAGAAGAGGTGACAGGAAACGTGAATATAGAAGAAAAAAACTCCTAAAGCTGATGAAGCCATCTATCTATCTATCTATCAAGTACCTTGTGCATTATAATCTTCCGCTGCGCAGGTTCAGCCATATCAATCATCTTCTGAACAACATAGTTGGCATATTGGTCCTTCATCATGGTGTATAAGGCACTGTGAGGACCATCGTTCTGGCAACAAACCTCATCAATAAGTAAAGCTCTTTCAGCACGAGATGCATGAGTTACACATTTTTCTACGACATTGCTGGGGGAAAAAATAAGGTAATTGTGTTTTATAGGTTTAAAAGGTTTTGAATATTCTTTTAGGGTATTACTTTCTAATTTATTTGAATAGGGATTCGCACGTCTGAGTTTTTTATACATACATTATGACTGTGGTACCAAATATTGAAAAGTGCATGATGTATACCAAAAGATTAATTTCCTTAGTTTTGAAAATACTTTCTTTTTGTGTGGAAAAAATACTGATAATCTATATGTTTGAGATGGTCAAAATTAGAGCTGGTAGGAAATTTTCCAACTCAACATTCTTCTGCTGGAAAATGACTCAAATTCCAAATAGTGTGTGAAACCTGCCTGGTTTCTTGCCAGCTCACCTGACTCTCTTCTTCGCAGCCCAAGTTTACAGGCTCCTGACTCCTCACGCAGACTGATGGGGAGCAGAGAGCCTAAAAATCCCTCGTTCCCAAGCCACCAGCTCCTTGGCAGCCCACTTGGTGGGCTTACAAACAGCCAAATATCTGGAAGCCCCAGCTCCCAAGCTCATGTCTCCTTGGCAGCTATGGTTCTAAAAGTCCCTGATTCTACGTCAGACTGCCTACTGGGCTCCTGTGGAGCCAAGGCTTCCCTGGACCCACAACTCCCCAAGGAGCTGGGTGGCTGGTTCCCCACCTGGCCAGCTCCCTGGGAGGACATGCTTCCCAGCTGCCAGCCATTTTGTGAAAAATTCTGATGTTTTTTGTTCCACTATGGAACATTTCTTTTTATCAAAGTCTCATTTTTTCCACACAAATGGAAGCTCTAGGCAAATTATTAATCACCTTTGAATAAAGGCAAAATAATGAAATCCTTTCCTCAGCAACTGACGTAAATAAGTCAATTCCAAAACAACATTAAAAAGGTTAGTGAACCTTTCTTTAACACTGAGAACATTGTAATACCTGGCAAATTTGTGCTGACTCAGAGCTAGAACTTTTCCTCTTATTTCTGAAACTATTTTACTCTTGTCTTCAGGACGACCGTGCTCCAGCACATGTTGGATAACATAATTTCCATATTGATCCTGAAAATAAAAAGATTTCAGTTTTCTTATTGTGGTTCCATCTGAGGAACTCATATAGCTTATGCATTTTTGTATTCACTTCGAGAAGTACAAGAGAAAAAATTAGTAACTGTAACTGACCATTACAAAATGATTAAAAGAGCACATCTGAAAAACAACATTTCACCAAGAATTATTCATGGTCCTTCTACAGATTTTAGGTCCAAAATCTGAACCTTGCTAAAAATTGTGATTTGCCAAGGAATGCCCACTATCTGCTAAATCCGTGTAAAATTAATTCTACACATTCACCACCAATGAAGCCACCAATTTTGTAGTGGTCATAAAATCTCCAAAACCTTCTGCAAGCTGATTCTACAGATGCTGTTAACTCACACTGTACCCTACACTATGCCAAAAGTGCTTAAACAAAGCTTTATCATCTCCATGTTCACTTATGCTTGTAAATAAATAGAGTTGGAAGCTGGGAGAGGAATCAATGTTTGCTAAATCAAAAAAGGACATGTACATAAAAATACCTAAGCAATTAACAGCCAGTAATATAAAAGAAAATGAAATCTACAACAAAAAACAGAGTTGATAGTAACTTCAGATTGAAACATAAGAGTACACTAACCTGCACAAGCTGTTCTGTGTGTTGATGCAATTCCTCTAAGATGGGCAAAGTCTGCTCAGCAGTGCAGTGCTCCAGAATACGCTGAATTACTCTGCAGCCATACGGATGAGTTGAAAGCACAAACACCTTAAAACAACAGGATTACAAATTTTGAAATTAGATATACTGAAGTTTACAAGTGTGCTGTAAATTACTTTTCAAAAACGAGTTATTGAATATTAGCAACTTCTCAAAGTACTGAAGTCTTCACAAAAGTGGTGTCTTCCAGCATTAGAAATTTCAGCCTCCAATCACATTCAGAGCCAGAGAAAGTCATAAGCACTAAAGATCTGTGCCTAGGACCCCAGCTCCTGGAGCCATCTGATTACATCAGCTTCTCAGTGGCAGCAGAAATGTGCTCTGGGTACTGCCAACCCAGCTAAGCAGATACCCTAGCTACTGGTGTAAGTTTAACAGGGGCACTCCCACACAGCTGTTCCTGTTTTTCTTGATAGAAGGAAGGGGGCCACTTGCCACCACTACTACATCAGTTATGGGCAGACCCACAAGAGGCCCATGACATGATGTACTAGGGTCTCGGAGAGTCTTCACCTGCCCTGATCACATTTAAGAAAAATATTTTTTTCACTCTTGTTTCCTAATCTGGAATTTTATGTATTAACTGGATATTCTGGAATCTTATAAAACAGTTTTG
This sequence comes from Emys orbicularis, assembly GCF_028017835.1. NCBI lineage: Eukaryota > Metazoa > Chordata > Testudines > Emydidae > Emys > Emys orbicularis. Next base: position 24,214,334 of record NC_088685.1, on the reverse strand, counting down.
AAATTCTGCAACTGATTATGCTATAAATTTTGCATTCCATCATATATACCAAGCCCACTGTTAAATACTTACAAAGTATGTGCATGTATTAAAAATATACAGTCACATCTTTGGCTTACTCTGGTTACTTAAATTCTTATCCAGACATGTCCTTGAAGGTTTGATTTAAGGCCTTAAATTTTTATGTGATGTCCAGGATTGAACACAAAGACTTACACCTGGAAGTTTTGATTAATTCACGCACAAAGTTAATAAAGCTAGTCTGCAAATTATTAAATTATCAAATTATTGAACAATCAAATTGTAACCACCTAGAGGATAATAGGGTTATAAGGAATAGTAAGCATGGATTTGTCAAGAACAAATCATGCCAAACCAACCTAATTTCCTTTGACAAGGTTACTAGCCCAGTGAATAGGGGAGAAGCAGTAGATGTGATATATCTTGATTTTAGTAAGGCCTTTGACACAGTCCCACATGACATTCTTATAAGCAAACTAGGGAAATGTGGTCTAGATGAAATTGTTATAAGATGGGTGCACAACTGGTTGAAAGACAGGACTCAAAAAGTAGTCCTCAATGGTTGTGTGTCAAACTGGGAGCGCATATCCAGTGGGATCTCACAGAGGACAGTCCTGGGTCCGGAACTATTCATATTTTCATTAAATGATTTGGATAATGGACTGAGGAATAAAATTTTCAGATGACACCAAGCTGGGAGAAGTTGCAAGAGCCATGAAGGATAGGATTAGAATTCAAAACAACCTTGACAAACTGGAGAATTGGTCTGAATTTCAATAAAGATGAAATTCAATAAAGACAAGTGCAAAGTACTTCACTTAGGAAAGAAAATATCAAATGCATTACTACCAAATGGGGAGTAACAGGCTAGGTGGTAGTATTGCTGAAAAGGATCTAGGGGTTATAGTTAGGGCTACGTTTTAGTCACTGTATTTTTAGTAAAAGTCAGGGACAGGTCATGGGCAATAAACAAAAATTCACGACCCATGACCTGTCCATGACTTTTACTAAAAATAGCTGTGAATAAAACTTGGCCACGGTTCCCAAACAATGGGAGCTGCAAAGCCAGCGCTCTGGGTGGAAACAACACAGAGCTGCCTGGCCACACCTCCGCCTAGCAGCTGAGCGAGGGGGATGTCGCAGCTTCCGGGGAGCCCTCCAGGTAAGCGCCGCCCAGAGCCCGCCTCACCCCATCCCATGCCCCAACCTCCTGCCCGCTCCCACACCCTGCGGGGGGGGGTTGGGGGAGGAGGGTGGGAGGGAGCATCATGGCCCAAGAGTGCCCCAGCAGCAGCAGGTGCGCCTGGCGCAGGGGCTGCCTGAGCTGCCCCTGAGCCAGGCGCCCCGGCCACTGCAAAAGTCACGGAGGTCACGGAAAGTCATGGAATCCGTGACTTTCTGTGACCTCCATGACAAACTCGCAGCCTCAGTTATAGTGGATCACAAATTGAATACGAGTCAACAATGTAATGCAGCTGCAAAAAAGGGTAATATCATTCTGGGGTGTATTAACTGGTGTGTCATATGGAAGACAGAGGTAATAGTCCCGCTCTACTCAGTACTGGTGAGGCCTCGGCTGGAGTAGTGTATCTAATTCTGGGCACCATACTTTAGGACATGTGGACAAACTGGACAGAGTCCAGAGAAGAGCAATAAAAATAATAAAAGGTTCAGAAAACCTGATTTATGAGGAAAGGTTAAAAAAACTGGGCATGTTTAGTGCTGAGAAAAGATGACTGGGGGGGGGACCTGAAAACAGTCTTCAAAATTTGTTAAGGGCTGTTATAAAGAGGATGGTGATCAATTGTTCTCCATGTGCACTGAAGGTAGGACAAGTAGTAATTGGCTCAATCTGCACTAAGCGAGATTTAGCTTATATAATAGGAAAAACTTTCTTACTAAAAGGATAGATAAAGCACTGGAATAGGCTTCTAAAGGAGGTTGTGGAATCCTCATCATTGTAGTCTTTTAAGGACAGATTGGACAAACATCTGTCACAGATGGTCTAGGTTTACTTGCTTCTGTGTCAGCACAGGGGCCTGGTCTTGAGTTCTTGCGGTTCCTTCGAGCCCTACATTTCTACGATTCTATGAAAGTTTATCTTCTGTTACATTACAAAAGTGTACTTTTTCATGTTTTCAATTACTACATTATATTACACCTGGAATAATGCATGGCTTTCCAGTAAACAGTGTTACAATTTAGTCAAGGGCATCTATTTATAAACCATTGAAACCAGCCCCTCCATCCCTTCCCCCCCCCCCCCCAATCATACTTTGTTGTAAACAGCAAGGGGACTCGAAAAGTGAAATCAGCCATCATTTGTTAAGTCATGGTATTGCTATTCACAATAAAAGGTTAATATCACAGGGAAAAAATATCCATCTCAGTACTGTAAAGTGCGTGAGAGACAATGATATGTTGGAGATTTTGTAAAGAAATGTGTTTGGTGCATCACTAAATAAAACCTAATAATCTGAATTACTGTAGTTATACTTTTCAGACTAGACAAGTACAAGGTGGTCATACGAAAAGTTTATTTAGCTGCAGTGATTTCTGTATTGTCTTTAGTACAATATTAACCTTGTAATACAATTTCTTGGAAAAATGATCAGTGTCACCAGACACGTCTATTAATCCAGGCTCAGAGAACATCTGATTGAATTTAATACAGGTATTGTATTAAAAATGATTAGAATCAGGTGGATAACTTTGGAAGAAACTGCATGGTGTCAAGTATCGGGGGGTAGCCGTGTTAGTCTGTATCCACAAAAACAACAAGGAGTCCGGTGGCACCTTAAGGATTAACAGATTTATTTGGGCATAAGCTTTCGTGGGTAAAAAAAATCAAGGTTTTTTACCCACGAAAGCTTATGCCCAAATAAATCTGTTAGTCTTTAAGGTGCCACCGGACTTCTTGTTGTTTTTGTGGAAGAAATTGCTACTACTTAAGGTAAAGCACATAGGAACAGATTGAGGAGAAATAAATCTCTCTTTACAAGAGAGTCTGGGAATAACTGCAGTTACTTCTATTGCCATGAACAAAGATCAGAGATGGCCTTTGGTTAACTGAAATAATAAAATATGACAAAGGAAACCTGATCATGTCAGTCTCTAAACTGGACTGAAAAACTTGACAATAAGCTGAGTATTTCTGCCATCAAATTCATAGAGCATCTGATGTCACTTTCAGAGGGCCTCATCCCCAATATACTCTAACTCTACGTCACATTAACCATCTAATTCAAGGGTTTTATTTTTTCCAGTTAGGACAAAAAAAGTGATGTTACATGCTATGTTAACTTAAACGAGACACCAATGTGTTGATAAATGCTGTTTGGTATTTGCAAATTATCCAGCAATCCTTGGGTCAATGATGCAACACCTAGACTAAAGTAGAGAAATTAACATTACCTGTCCTTTGAAAGCATCAATGATGAACTGGAGTGACTGTGGCTGGACACATTCAATGCATTTTTGCACAACATGGTTTCCATTTTGATCTTTCACACATTTCAGAACATGACCATCCAACTCTTTCACCATTTCATTCTGCAAAAAAATGAGGAAATTACTAAATTATCCACTTCTCTACACTGATGCTGTAGCAAAACTGCATTTTCGAATGTAATATTCAAACCTTTATGTTCACTGTAAATCTAGCCAGACAGATTATCTTTTTTATCTGAAGAATTACACTAATAAAAGATTCATTTTATTTCAAGCATATGTCAATAGTAAAAACTGAAAATCTTTAGAGAGCACGCAATGGATTTGTTGAAAATAAATACAAAAAAATACTGTTCTAACTTACAATTACCTGCTGGTCAGGTGAGATAGATTCTAGTGCTTTCTGAATAACCCGACAACCATACATCTGTAGGGCTAATGGCAGAACATGACCACGTATGCGTGTTGCTAGGGCTAACTTTTGTTCCGGGCTTCCAAACTACAAGAAAACAAAGATGCTGTTAAACGAAAGCTGATGCATTGCAGTATGATGTGGTTTTATTTGGCAGAAATCTAACTGTCATAGGGCTTGTCTCCACTTACCGGGGGATCGATGTGCGGTGACCGAGCCACGGGGGGCGATTTAGCGGGTCTTCACTAGACCCGCTAAATCGACCGCCGATCGCTCTCCCATCGACTCTGGTACTCCACCGGAACGAAAAGCATAAGGTAAGTTGACGGGAGAGTTTCTCCCGTTGACCCAGCGCAGTGTAGACACCGCAAATGGTCGACCTAAGGGGCAATCCTTTGCAATTTAACATCATGTGATCCCAATTTGCCAATGAACAACATTTTCAATGTGCTCTTTCAATGTCTCAGATTTGGTTCTGTCACTGCATCTTGACAAAATCATTCTAATAAACCTAATAGATGACCTTTTTTCTAGGTAGCAAAAGGGAAGTAGCAGAGAAAGGGGTCAGCTCTGGAGTGGCTCACTGTGGCCTCAAATGCCATGGAAAGCTTGTTGGTACCTTGCACACCTTGGGGAAGTTTGGAACTGCCTAGGACCCATGAAGCAGAGCCAAAGTGTACCAGAACACTGGGTGTGTAGGTAGCTGAGGAGAAGTAGAAGTGTCAGGCAATTTAACCTGCATTTAGTACTTGACGTTGGAACCCCTAAGCTGTACCTATGGATTAGTGCTGTCTTTCTTGGGAACATTTTTGAGGCTAGGCCTGAGTCAATTTAGGACAGCAAGATGAAATAACTACAAACCACCATCTAATGTGACCTCCTGCATAACAGGTGGTAAAATTTCAGTCAATAATTCTTGAGTTAAGGTCAATAATTTGTGGTTGAACTACAGAACACTTTTAAGACAACATCCAGTCTTTGTTTAAAGACTAAGTGAAAACAAATCTAAACCATATGCCTTGGGAAATTGTTCCAACAATTGTTTTCCCTGTTCAAAATTTGCAACTTATCCCCAATTTGAAGTTTTCTAGCTTCATCTTTCAGCCATTGACTCTTGTTATGATTTTACCCACATTAAACAGCCCTATAGTATCAGGTATCTTCTCCTGGCATATGTATTTATAGACCACAGTCAAGCTGCTTTTTATCCCTCTCTTTGAAAAAATTAGCAGATTGAGAGACTAAAGCAGTTTAGCATAAGATGTATTTTCCAGACCTCAGAATAATTCTTTGATGAACCCTCCCTAGCTTTTCTAACTTCACTTTTAAAGAAGTATAAACACCAGAACCAAACAGTACTTGAACAGAGGTCTGAAATACTTTATACAGAGGGAGTATCACCTACTTATGCATTAAAATTTTTTGAGAGCCCTTTCAATCACAGCACTGGACAGCGTTCATGTTCAGCTGGTTATCTACCATGGCTCATAAGTTCTTTTCAGAGCCACTCCTTTGCCAGGATGAAGTTCTATATCCTGAAAATATCCTTCTAATTATGCGCCCAGGATTTTTTGGCCATCTCACTTTGTGGACTAATCTGCACAGGGAAAAAGCTGGAGCATGCAGTACACAGAAACTGCAAAAGCATGCAGACTTCACATGCAAGGGAGCGCTGCATTCCTTTTCAACACCCCATCCTGGCTGCTCCTGCAGCTCTAGGGCACCTCCTCTACTTGGAGAAAGAAAAACCTTGGAAAGCATAGGAGTAGCTCAGGGCCACCCAGAGGATTCAGGGAGCCTGGGGTCTTCGGCGGCGGGGGCCCCCGCCACCGAAGACCTGGCACTTCAGCGGCCGGTCCCGGAGCGGAAGGATCCCCCCCACTGCCGAACTGCCGCAGAAGACCCGGAGCGGAAGAAGCTCCGGGGGCCCAGGCCCCGCGAGAGTTTTCCGGGGCCCCCGGAGCGAGTGAAGGACCCTGTTCCAGGGGCCCCGAAAAACTCTCGTGGGGGCCCCTGTGGGGCCCGGGGCAAATTGCCCCACTTGCCCCCCCCTCTGGGCAGCCCTGGAGTAGCTAGAAGCAGAGGCAGCTTGTAGAGGTTAGATGCTGTGATGGCATTCTGACTCAGTGGGTGGGCAAGTGAGTGTGGAAAGAATCTAAGCCAGACCTATCATTCTGCAGAGATAATTTTTACGAGGGGGAGGGAGGGAGGGGGAGAAGAGGATGAGGGATATGAGCCTGTAGTGCAGCAAAGCTATACAGGGAACTTGGATTCAGAGAAAGAAGATGGAACAAATTATCCTAGCTGCACAGAACTCTCAAACAAAACAACTTTGTTGGGCTGGAGTTGCAGTTGAAAGTACATCACACATCTAAGAGTAAAAATCCACACAAGAACACCGTATGTTAACAAAAACAAGAATGAGAAACCAAGAGAAGCTGAGTTACAGTAAAAGTAACTAAATGTTTTAAACTATGGAGATACACAGTTAAGGGTCACCCAAACCAACATAGCTTTACCCTACTAGCAATTAATTGAAAACAAGCCGATTTTTAAAACAAAAGCATTTTAAGTCACTATATGAGTATCCTACTTTTTCATTTTTTTGCCTCCTCGTACTAGCTTGTGATTGTTGGATAGCTGGTGAATGACATTGCTAGCATCAATTTTCAATGTATTTCTTTAGATATACAAGGAATTATTCTGGAACACTGCCCTGCTTGCCACCACAAAGAATTAAACTGAATGTGTGGAGAATTAAAATAAGTAGGAGGCATAATTGTGAACCCCTCAGGCACTGACTATGTCCATACAAATTATTTTAGTTTAAACATGGCCATGTATGCACAATAAATATTTTCACTGAAAAGTTCATAAGGAGGTGTTTTTTTGGTTTTTTTTTTAATCATGTGCAGTATTATTCTTCATTTACTTGACAGATTACAAAGATCTAGTGGGAGAGAGAACTGCAAGTTACATATATTATAGGAGAATCTGTTATGGACCCTGATCAATAAAGGATTTTTAAAATACTGAGAAAAAAAAATACTAAATTTTAGGGTAACATTTTTAAAAATATGTATTTATTTTTCACATTGTGATGGACACTCATCTATTAAGATATTTATTTAAGCAAGTTGATGTGATGTTTATCTTAAAAACGGCCTTAGTGGGCCTAAACAAATATTAACACTTCAAAGCATCAGCCAAGGATCTCTACATAGCCGCACCGAGCAACGCAACAGGACTTCTATGCCCCTATCTATAATAAAGTGGGTCTAAAACTGTATTTCCTGGACTGGTTCTCAACACTGTTAAAACTTTAGGCTAACTGGTTTAAAAATAGTTCACCTGCAAAGTGTGGATGAAGTAGCACTGTTTTTAAAGCAATTTTAGAAGTCATCCCTACCTAGTCAAGACAAAAAAATTTCTAAGTGATAAGGAAACTACTGTGTCCCCTTACAATAGGCAGGCAAACTCCACTCACCCTGCTTCCTGAAATACGATTATAGCCTAAGAGTGGAGAGGATAACAACTGTCAACAGGACGGGGCCATGCCAGGACACCACCACACAAGGAAAAACTCTCCCACTCTTCTTGGGGAGTACTGAAGAGAAAACACTGTCAAGCAGCCTCCAGTATCAAAAAACATAGGTGCTATGGTAAGTGTACAATATCGGAATAGAACCTTTAAATAAACAAAAAAGTCTTTTAGTGCAGGCACAAAAATGCTGACTAAAGTATATATTTACCTCAAAGAATTTCTGTATTACATAGTTTCCAAATACATCAGTCATCAACTGATACGCTGCTTGCAGAATCTCAGCAAATACCATCTGGCGCTCAGCTGGAGCAGCTCGTTCCAGCTTTTGCTGTATGAATCTAAGTGCAAGAGAAATGTATATGCCATTACATAAAAAAAGTGAAAACCTCAAATACTACAAATCACTACATTTATTTTGATGAGAAATCAAATCACTAAAATTAGGACATTTAGTTAAGACTATATTTAGAAGCAATACTTTCATTAATAGTTTTTTAAAATATAAATATAGACCTGTTTCAGAATAACACTGATGATTAAAGTTCCAATAAAAAAAAATGGCTGAAGGGTAAATTGCTCTTGACGAATTCTTCTCGCAATTTGTTACTGTATCTAAGGCAGACAAAAAAAAGTAAAAAAATGACAACTAAGTACCACACCAGCTACTACTGAAAAATGTATTTGATTCCTGATTCCAGCCTTTTACCAAGGTCTTTTTGATACTTAAGAGAACTCCTAAACTTTAGAAAGACTGATTCTATACTGAAAATATTTTTTACTTAAGAATTGTACATTTAGCTCCTTACATAACTTACGGTGAAATTCTTCCTGGTATGAAGGGAGGCTAGTGTAAGACTTTCTGCACTACTTAAATGTAGCTCTATTCTAAAAACTGTCTCTGTAAAAATGATAGATACTTCACAGTGGGGCAACCACAAGTTCACGTTAAAAATGAAATGCTTTAACTCAATTGATAAATGTTATTCCTTCAATTATAAGCTTCACTACAACACTTACCTCGAACCATGCTGGTCTTGAGAAAATTCAACTATATGTCCAACAAGGTCTCTTAGTTGAAGGTTAGGGAAGCGATTATTTCTGAAATCTTCCAGCAACCTACTGCGTCCAGAGGGCATAATATCAGACCTGCTATAACGAAGACGTGAAGGAGGGAAGAGTTGGCTGCTGGAGCTAAAAAGACTGGAGGTACTCGTGGCACTACGATACTTTGCTTCTGCTCCAGGTGCTGCAGAGATATAGCGACCACTACCATTTGTCAGCCCTCCTACAAGGAAGCAGCTCGGTCAGTAAACAAGCTTTAAAGAAAGTAAGCAACAAACAGAACTGTACTAAAACGGTGTATGTTTTAAAGAAAAATTGTCTTTTTACTATTCAGTCACCTCAACTGAGATGATAGAGTTGGTTATATTCATAAAAGAAATAAAGCACACCCACCCACACCCCCTTTTTGTTTTTTAAGGGAAGAGCAGGAGGTATAACTTTCATTGAAACAATCAATACAACATATGAAGTGCTGTATATCTATACAAATGTATAGAAACTTTAGAACTGGGTGGTCTCAGCCCAATGACCCATGGGCAGGTTTCCACTTCACAAGTGGCACTATCTCATACCCTTGGTTGGTAATCTCACAGTTGGCCAAAGATTTGAATAGGCTACAGAAATTGAACTATCCTTTATCCCCTATGGTGATACTCTAGTCAGTTATGACAAAGTGGCAGGGCATTTTGGGGCCCTTGTGCTGCCATTGCCCATGCTGTACCTGTTCTGTGGGGAAAACAGAAGACGTCAGCATCCCAGGCTTTGCAAGCACTATATGTATGTGAAACAAATTTTAAGATAGAACATTAAAACGGTTCTGCTTTAAATATCTTCGACTGTTTCAGGATTAGTTAAATTGAAGTTCATTTAGAAATGGTAATCGCTCCACTGGCTGCCAATCCTCGATCATATCAAATTTCAGCTTCTCCTCAGCACCTCAAAAGCTCTATATTACTCTGCCCCTCCCTCCTTATATATGAGCTGATCTTGCTTTATGTAGCACCTGTTTCCTGCGTAGCCAGTATTTTCACCTACAGCTGTCCGACTGTCTTCACCTCACAAACCCATCAGCATCATCTTCCATGTTGCACCCAACAGATATCACCATAATTGAGTACCAGGCAACATATATTTTAACTGCTACATTATGATATGTAAAAGGGATACTGCTACTTTAATGTAAATAATAAATAATGAAAGTCACATTTCTACTTGAAAAACTTGTACCTACTATACTGACAGACACTAAAAAAAATAAGGGCGGGGGGGGGTGGGGGGGGGGGAAGAGAGGAAGCTACATCACTTTCAATGTTTTCCCTGGAGTTACAAAGGGAGACACTAACTCAGACCCTTATTAGCATCACAGGAGAGCAATAACCCTCCCACTCCCAACCCAAAAATCACTTACTCATTTTTAAAAAGGAATTTCAATGTGTGCTGTAAAGAAGGGTGTTCTATCAGGAAACAGATTTTAAAAAAAATTCAAACTGACAGTGTCCTTTTAAGCCATAACCAAGCCTTTGATTGGTAATATTTTGCTGACCAATCTACTAGACCAAGCAACCAAGTTATTACAGTGGGCTGGTAAACATTTATAAAGTGTCCCAGAATCTTTTTTGAATGGCCAGCTGAGATGTATGCAAAAGATTGAGATATATTAGTATATCTGCAGTAATTTACATTACATTGGATAGCACAATGAGCTAAAAGGGAAACAAAAGGGAAGTAATACTAATTGTAAAATAAACATTTAAAGGAATAAGTAGTTTAGGTCCCTAATTTGATCTATAGCATCTCAAAATGATATAAAAAAGTGCTCTAGTCTCAAGGTTTTCTTTGTTTTGTTTTTTTGTTAAAATTGACTACTTTATTGTTATGAAGTTAGCTGCAAAATCCTCATCTCACAGCTACCATTTATGTGATTTCCATTATCAATATTTCCAGAAATGGGCTGACAGATGATGATAATAATGTAAAGGGTATATTATTATTGTATAGGTCAAGATGGATGCAGACAAAGTTTATGCAGTGAGACTTTTTTTTTTTTTTTTAACAACTAAGGATTGAAAAAAATCATGCTTTTAAATGTTATCCTTTTCAGCGCTAAGTAATTACAATTCAAGACTAAATCTCATTATTAATTTAAGAATAGTGGAGTAAATCTAATGCCACAAGATTTCAGCAAAGTTTGTTTAATAGCGATGTGAGTGCAGCTTTAATACAACTTGCCTCCATAATAAGACTGGCAGGATTTAAAATTCGTATTACTTTATTACACAAGTACTGTATTCTGTGTAAAGTAACAGGATAGTTCTGAATAAATGCGCCTATATTTTATGGATCTAATCAGCGCATGCACACAAAGATGGAATTGCATGTGTGAATTAGGAATAATTTAAAACACATACTTTTGAAAAACAGGGCCCATGAGAGCATAATCTGGGTATGACAATTTTTCTGTTTGTTTTAACTTTTTGGGTAAGTCGTCTAACACAAATGTATTAATAAATTTATATAGCAAAATTTCATCCTTAAGGATCTCAAAGCACTTTACAATTAAATTTTATTTGGAGAATTGTTCCTGGGAACAATTTGTTTTCTTTTTAATATTGCCAATGAAAGTATATACTAACTCAAAGGAAACAGTAACACCTACTGAATTACCAACTCAAAACCCTGCTGAAATACTGTCTTGAGAACATAAGAATGACCATACTGGGTCAGACCAAAGGTCCATCTAGCCCAGTATCCGGTCTTTTGACAGTGGCCAATGCCAGGTGTTTCAGAGGGAATGAACAGAACAGGTAATCATCAAGTGATCCATCCCCGGTTGCCCATCCCCAGCTTCTGGCAAACAGAGGCTAGGGCCTTCTATTCAAGAACTATCCTAGCTCTGTTTAGCTTCTGACATATGACAAGATCATAGCATAACTTGGTATGGCTGAAGACGTATCTCCATCCCTCAATAGTTGATCAGCATGGAGAATTTGTCAAACTTCTAGTATTGTTCTGCTCTGAAACATGAAAAGTAAGAATGACTTCTTCCTTAAATCTGCTCTCTATTTGTATTGAGACACATCTGTTTACTTCAGTAACAACTTAAAGAAATCTGTGCTACAGAAGTTACTGGAAAGTTTAAACAAAATATTGGGGAATACTGATTTGTTGATGAGGTGGTTAGCTTTGCTACTATAATGAAGTATTACATCAGAAGGAGTGTTCTAGCTTAATAATGAATGGAACAGACTGCAAATGAAAACCCCTAAAATAAAAGTAAGAAGTCATAGATATTTATTGTATAACTATATATTCTTGCTCATTGTGTTGACAGATACAAGGATTACTCAGCTTTGTACTTCTCTCATCTATTCTACTCAGACATTCTTAGTGCACAAAAAAATAACATACAACCAATACCATCTGCAGAAGTGCATCTCAGCTATTTCTATAGTTCAGGACACCTTTCAGTTATACTCACAAAGATTTATTGTTTATAGCACTGTAAATTCTTCAAAACTGAGAGCTAGTTTCTAAAGTCCTTCTGGCTACCTTACTATGTCAGGTTTGTTCTACAAAAATTCAAAAACTTGTTTATTTTGCAGATTCAGATACCAAAACAGAGGTCTAGTAGGCCAATTCTTTTAAATGAATTGGCCAACTGATACATAATGCATTGCTCCATTCATTAAATGGATTGGACAATGACTAGCTTTCAAAAGCACTATCTACAAAAGTTTGCCAACTAATCTCCCAGGTAAGTTTAGAGACCGAACTATTAACAAGAAGAGAACCAAACAGGATATCATCTAGTATGAGATCAAGTGCACAGTATGCCTAATACGGTAACAAAGAGCACATTTATTTGTAGGGTGACCAGATGCCCCGATTTTATAGGGACAGTCCTGATTTTGGGGTCTTTTTCTTATATAGGCTCCTATTACCCCCACCCCCATCCCGATTTTTCACATTTGCTGTCTGGTCACCCTATTTATTTGCTACCACTTCTGATTTTACACAAGGGAGATCTTCAGTATGGTAAAACAATAATTGGGCCAATACAAATTTTAAACAGTCCTATGAATATTAAGTAAACTACTACTATCTAACTTAGATAGTACACATTATTTCATGAAACAGGAAAAAAATGAAAAAGAATATTTAAAAAGTCCAGTATCACCAATTCCTTTAGATATCAAGAAAGCAGTTAACACTTATTAAATTATTTGTTCAAGAATTTCTCCCCAAGAAGTAAAACAGCTCTGCCATACAACAGCTGTTGTGTTTAAGTGTGGTTAACAATCTTACTTTCTAACATAAAAATACAGTACAATGATTAAATAATTAACACGGGCTTATTTCTTTATTTGTAATAAGGGAACAGCCCCAGCGGATCCTCAAGTAAGAAGAGGTCAGCTCTATTTTTTATCCGCTCAAGGAAAAATGTAAAGGACTCAAATATATAAAGGTTTTTCATAATTTATTTTGTCTATATTTCAGAAATGAATTCAGTGCTTATGACGCCTCCACAGTCAAGGCGCTACACAGTAGCCCACATGAGCTGACAGTGGGCCTCGACTCTCAACCAGACTGACCAATTCTTAAGGCCACCTCTATGGGAAAACTAAAACAGCATCAGCAGTTCAGGCTAAGAAGCTTTGCCTGGACAACATGGACAAAGCATAACTTCAAAACTTTGCTCTGGTCTAGAATACTTAAAACAAAAGTCGTCCCAGTGTTTTAAACATGGCTTAAAACCAGTTGGGCTCACAGTTTTATCACTGTGAGTGAAAGGATAGTTTAGTGTCTTGAATCATTCAATTCGCAGACTTTCTACTGAAATTTGGTATTAGAAAGGAGCTGTTACAAGCAACCAGCTTGTACTGTGATGGCTTGACAATAGGGGACAAATTACTAAAATAATTGAAGTGAGCTTACACTTTGTCAAGTGGGAAAGAAAGGAGATGGTGACAGGAGATGAATGCTATTTTAAAATTTTAAATTTCTTGCAAAGGGGCAGTTGGTTGTTTAGGCTGTGTCAACACTATAATTTGCAGCAGGGTCTGACAAAGGGGGTATAAACCATGTATGCCTCCACCCACTGTTGCAGTGGTATGGACAGGATCAACTGAGTCCCAGCCACCATTTTAAGAGAACAGGAGTTAAATGTAGTTAATCCTGTCCATACCAGCAGGCAGCACAAAGGACTTCAACACCAGATCCAAAGAGGGATTAGACCTGTGTTTGACAGGCATTATCAAAATACAGATGAAAACTGCAGTGCAAACACAGCCTTAAAGTATTGTTCTGCTCTGAAACATGAAAAGAATGACTTCTTCCTTAAATCTGCTCTCTATTTGTATTGAGACACATCTGTTTACTTCAGTAACAACTTTTGCTACTTTTTGTACCTGACAGCACTACTGAGTCAACACAGCTTTCCAAGAGAAAGTAATAGAACAGGTAACTAAATTTCAACTGCAGGGCACCCTTTACGTTTGTGCAACCCCATTAGAAACAATCCGACTGAAAGAGTAACTGAATCTTCATTACCGTTAATTATGAGAGCTAAAAAAACCACAATGACTTTCAGATTTTAAATTGATTTTGCAGGACAGGAAAACAATTTTACATGTAAACTGATCATATCTGATCTGGAAATGTTTGAGACAAAGTAAGCATGGAATCTCACGGTCCATTTTATAAAGTCACTTTTCAGAATATAGCTTTATGGTCTCTACATACTTTTTAGCCATTAATCCAATACACTATTTTAACAAACAATTGGGCTTAGCCCACATTGTCAGGCAGACAGTCTAAACTGTTTAAATCCTGTTTAACTCAATTCTGCTGACCGGTGTAATCCTTGATACTGATGGCACCTATATATTTTTTCAAAACTGGAAAGGCTCCTGTTATTTAACACAGTTCACTAACCATACAGATTTCATCAACTTTATGGATACAGATAATGCCCCCAAATTTTGGATTTAAATTATAGCTTTCACTGTTAGTGAAAGCTCTAGTTAAGAACTGCAAAATGGTTTTCATGATAACCCCATTGTCAGATGCAATTTTCGGAAAAGCTTCCATTTGGACTGAAACTTTCCGTGCATGGTCTCTGCCCAAAAGGTGCACTTTATAGACATAAAAAAGGAAAAAACGGTTAAAAAACATAAATCAAGTTGCTAAAATGTACCCTTACCCATTTTTTATTTAGAGAAGTCAGTATATAACCATAAAGTCATATTAAAGGGGGACACTAAATTGTAACTGTATTGTATATTTCAATTATGCTTAACACGAATACATATATCACTTATACATTTCTTGCTTCAAGAAATTTCTATTCCCCTAGAGCCTCAGTTCTCATTTCTTCCTGTTTTAATTTGTACAAAAATATAAAAGTGTACAAGTATTAAATTGTCTACTACCTGCATGGATGGATGACTGTGTACAGTAGTCAATGGGGCCAAGTGAAATTCATTCTAATAGTTATGTGCAATCATGCATCCAAATGTAGAAAACCACAAAAATTTACAGCGAAAAAGAGGAAAAGGCTTTATGAAGTAACCCTGAATTAAACACATGATCTTCCACATATATACCTATTTGTGGGTTTGGGTGGGTGTGGTGTTTGTGGTTTTCAGATTAAGCCACCACATGTTCTTACTGGATCAAATATTTCTAGAACTATTGTTAACAAATAAATTTGAAAATAATACAGAGGGGCACCACAGAAAGAATGCATTATGGATCTATAACCACTTGATTTTCTTCATCTGCTTGGTGATAATCCTTGCTGTACTGGCAAAGTAGCTGACCTCAAGACAACAGACTAATTGATTCAAAATGATCCTTCAATACTTTCAATATTGTGAGCTTTGCTTAAGTTTTTCTCCTAACATTAGCATATCAGGTGATAGTGAAAGTTATTTCACTATCAAACAATACATTTGCTCATATCAAAGGGTCCTCGATAAATATAGATAGTACACTCAAATCACAAATAAGAATAATACACTTTTGCCTGTTGAACATAGTAGAAAGGAATATATACTACAAAAATTGAGTTGTCTTACTGGGCATCAGATCTTCCTTTCTACTTTTCAGATCTGAAGAGTGGTAGAAAATCAATTGTTGGCTCCATACTGCAAGATGCTGTGTGCTCTCCACTGTCACATCAATGAGAGTTTGAGTGCACTCTGCAACTTTCAGAACTGGGCCCTCTAATTAAAAAACTATTTGACAGCAAAGATAGCGTGACATCTTTTATGCAACATACAATATTTTACACATATAGAAATACATACACACATACAAACAAAAAGGGTTTTTTTTTGTTTTTACCTAAATGCAAACTGGATGAGGATCCATGTGATGAAAGTGATGGCGGTGGCGTAAGTGAATGTCCTGGAGTTTGGCTTGGCAGAGGCATGCCTATTGGACTTGGAGAGGAGGAAAATCCCAGACTATTGTAAAATGGCTGCCCTATGGGTGCTAGGCTGCTACTAGATCTTTTGTACAAGTCAGAGCTAGTAGATAGAGAATCTCTCCTTGTGGCACTACTACTTGCAGAACTGCCAACTGAAGAAGAAATAAAAAAACCCTAATTACATACAGTGTCAACTGAATAAAACCTATCCCCAATTACAGCTGGGCAATAACAGATGTGATCACAATAACTATAACAATTGTTATGATAAAGACAATTACTGTGATAACCGTACATGCTTTTGAATAAATCACAAACGGGTATAAACATACCACAGATAAGGAAGTATTTTAACTCAATGCCCAAATCTTTTTTGACATTTCACTTCAGACTTTTTACTGGTATATTGTAGTACTATGTTTTAGTGTCCTGGCTTCAGGCTTTGGGATCAGTAGTCAGGAATTTCCTACACTATGCTTTATATGATTCAGTGGTGCTGAAAGTATTGCCACTAATATCTGCAAAAAAAAATTCTCCACAGGAAATAATTCAAGTTGGTGCCACTTGGTTTCAGGAAACTGGCTGGATAAAATAAAAGTATTTGCTTAAAAGCTGAGAAAATAAAATAACGAATCTCCTTCACTTTTGCCCCAGCTGCTACTGAATGTCTCTTCTTTGTCATACACCTCTTAGAACTGTGGAAACCAACTGGCCACTTTAAGTAATTCTGCTCGAGTCAGTTTTCAAATTCCCTGAGAGAATTGTTGGTTTTCAAAGAGAATATTTTGGATGAAGATCATAAAGGGGTATAAGCTGCAAAGAGGAGAAGCAGAGCACAGGATGGGATAAACAAAATAAGGTGAGGAATTGGGTACAGCTTTAAATAATATTGTGGCATTGCTTGAAAGTAAATTATGGACTAGAAGCTTAGGCTAAATTGTGTTAGTGAAGGACTGCTATATTGCCCAGTATTATCTGCAGGCTGATGACCATTCTAGGATAAATTAAGGGATACATATGAATCACCATTTTACAAACTAAAAAATTCTGTAATGTTATGTAATAGTGCAATGTTAAAACAAAGTTCCTGTTTTAATTTTGGAACATTTCTAGCACACTGGAGAATGTAACTAAGGCTGCTGCATTTCCAAAAATAATGAGCACATCTTGAACTCACTTTGGCAAATTGATTTTTATGTCAGTTTAAAAAAAGGACAGGATCAAAGCTGACACTTTTAAGTCTGACATATGTATAAATAATAGGTGGGGCTGGTAGCATTGCCTACTATTAAGGTTGCTTGACACTTTCTAGGACTGGTAGCACCATGTATTATTACAAGATCCTGTTTTTCAGTTGCTTTTAAGTTTAACCATTTGGGCTGAAACTTTCCTTGCTGCATTCCTGCCTCAAGCTGAATTTTTTTGAAAATTTCAATCAGAACAGTTCAGCCATTTCAGAGAGACTGGGGTTAGTGAGGAGTAAGTTTTACTTATGTTAAATTCTGGCAACTTTTAAGAAGCTCTAGTATCCCCATGGTTTGGAGCAGAAACTTTAAATTTGGCTGGGGGTGGCCTTTGTGTCAGGGATGAGCCTTTTGCTGTCCCTGTAAAAACTGTCCAGATTTGTTCAAATGATAAGCCTTTGGGGGAGGAAATAGTTTGCATATGCTCAGTAGAGACTAGAGTGTCAGCTAAAATCTCCAAAAAGTCTACACTAGGCATATCCCCTCCCCCAAGACCAAGCAGGACTTTCCACACAACTGCAGCTCTGGGATGTTGCATGCTGTGCCAGGGCTGGACACCAGAACTGATAGTATGGAGACACTCTCTTCTGTGCTCTTATTGCCTTCTGCTGATGGGCCCAGGCACTGAATGGGACAAGAAGGTTTGGACTGGGAGCATACTGGGCAAGGAGAAAGAATCAAAGGAGGCCTGAGATCAGAGGAGATGCCAATGTGGAGACTGGGACAAGGAACTGGGGGGCAGAGACAAGACACTGACACTAGAAAAGGAGCCCAGGGACAGAGACATATCAGACAAGGAGTTAGGGGATGATGGGGCTGGGGGGCGAGGGGGCGGCCACAGAATGGAACTGGGACTGGCTGGGCATGGGCACTGGATAGAAGGAGCTGGGAGATATTAAGAAACCTGGGACGAGAAGTGTGAGGAGTGGAGAATGGGTCTAAAGGTACCAACCCTGCTGATGAACAATATGGGTGTCTACTTGATGCAATATGACTGAATTTTGTTTTTTTAGCTGACCTTTTTAAAAACTAAGAAATTGCATACAAAGAACTACATTAAAAGAATGTTATGAAGGTTGCAAGTGCAAGAACTCACAAGTCAGGAAATGCCAGAATTAAGGTTGCCTAATGTGGCCCCTTTGGGAGTATGCATTACAATACAATCTTTGATTACATACTATTTTTTCCACTACCTTTTTCAGTGCATAGAGATGTCTTAATGAGTAGCTATTCAATATTTTGTTTTCCTCTTACTGTTCAATAGGTGACCCCATATATTATTTACTACATATAATTTCCTCATTGATTTTTCTGTGGCATTTCTCACTATAGTATCCAAGTGCTTCACAAAAGTAATGAATTTATCTTCACAATAGCTCTGAGAGATGAGTGGGTGTATTACCTCATAGACTTCAGTTGCAGCTGTGAGTGCTCAGCATTTCTGCAAATCAGACCCCAAAGACTCAAGTCCAGCACCAACAAACTGAGGAACACAATTAATGACCACCTTTGAAAAGTTTGATTTAAGTAACTTGCCCAGTATCACACAGGATCTCTGTGGTAAATGCAGGAATAGAACCCAATTCTCCAGGGCAGCATCCAACTGCCTTCGCCATGAAACCATGTTTTCTCTTCCTGCATTCCTCTGCCTCACTACACATTTTCCAACTTCTACAATAAATGAAGAAAGGTTGTACAGACTCTCCTTCACTATACAACCCTGATTCAGGTCCATCTAGTGCACTGAATAAGGTAGGGGTCCTGTGGAATAAATAGGTCATGATCATGTAATTAAAATTGTAGCATAATGCATGTGCACAACAGGGCCAAATTAAGGGTGCACGAGCAACCTTAATACTGAGCATTTCCTAAGTGCTTGACTCTGCATCCTTAACAATGTTCTTTTAATGTAAGTTTGTGTGTGTAACTTATATACGAGAGCAGAGTAGTACAATTCATAGTCATCACAAGCATGCCTGCCTCTTTTTGCGCCACTTTGTTCCCCAGCCAGTCAGTCAGTTAGGATATTAGGTTTACCACAGATTTACTTTGGAGTGCCTAATTAGATTTTGTTTAAAATTTTTATTTTTACAGGGAAGAGCTACGTTTTTGCCTGTCAGTCTTCATTCTTCCCATTTAATTAGTACCCAGGTCTTGAAAGGCACTGAGTGGAGACAGAGAGAGAAGCTCTGTCAAGTCAACTATTAAGCAAATTCCCCTTGAATTTGTGGCAAGTATGCATTAACATCATTTTACAAGGAAGGAGTTGTAAAGTTCAGTTCAGTTATCAAAGCTGTTATAATTAGTATTTTTATCAGCAACTATATAGCTTTTTAAAAAGGCTGTGGTTTGGTAGGTATCAACTATACTTGGCACAAGGGCACCTGAATATATTAGTTTTAGGTAGCAACTCATCCTAAGGGTTCCACTACACTTCTCAAAATACAAAACACCGACTGCTTCTCTCCTCATGAAGGGCTGCCCTGTCAGTAAAGTCAGCTGGGGTAACGATTGAGAGATTTCCCGCATCTGGGGGCTGTGGCCAAGGCACCCACTTCTATACAACAGAGGCTCAATCTGTTGACTTTCAAGACATGCTGGAAGGGTCATTTTTGCCTCAGTGGTGGGCCGATACATGGCTGACATTTATTTAAGTTGTGGGGTTGTCTTTTTTATGCTGCTGCTCAACAAGTTGTGCATTTAAAAATATTCTACATGTTTAGAGATTTCCTACAGGGTTTATATCTTATAAATTAAAAATATATATATATACACATACGATTCACTTCATCAGCCAATAAAGTGCAATCAAATCTGGAGCAGAACAGGGCTGTTGTTTAACAGTACACAGAAAGACTACAGAGTGGTTCAGCAGAGAAATCTACATTTAAAAATTCAGAAATGGGAACGTACAATTACTTTGCAAATAAGGCCCATCTGCATCAACACTGCTTGAGATCATTTGAGAACAACTGAATACTCTTCTAGTTTTTTTTTTTTTAATAAAGGGGTCATATTTGGGTGCTCTTAAATCCCCCAAAACTGGCATAAAGGCCAGAGTGTAAGCTTTGATTCTGGATTTCCTAGCTTTAGTAGTTTTATCACAATGAATGTTATTCATATTCTTTAGTGCAAAACAATGTTGAGACAACCTGTATATATGCCATACTTAAAAGAATTCTGTTGAAGTGTGTAAGCTCAAAATTTTGCCCCAATATTTATTCATTTGCAAAGCGCATGCAATTGTTAGTGTGTTCTACTGATGTTATTTTTCTAAAATAAACTTAGCTGAGGAAGAGATTTTCTATAAAGATAGTTCAGTTTCCAGCTCGTAGAGTTTATGAACAAATGATTTTAACAGGAAAAGCTACCTCTCCATGTGCTCTTATGTGAATAAAAAGAGTATGTGTCAAGTTTCTACTACAATTAAAAAAGATCAAGAACATTATGGCTATGTGTCATATATAGTGTTTTTCAAAACAGACAACTCAATTTTGGGACATCTATGATAATGATTAAGGCCACAATCCTGCCCAGAATTACAGGCATGCTTAACTATACTTATCAGAGCAATCCAAATGAAGACTATGAGACTACTAATTGGAGTAACTCTTTGCAGAATCACAGCCTAAGGCCCTTTAAAATATCATTTAAGGATGAGCACAACACTTGGTCATATCTGGTGTGTGTGTGTCAAATACTATTTCAATCAGTACTTTTAAAATCATTAAAAAAAAAATTTCAAGACATAAAAAGCGAGTTACACCTCAAAAGCGATGGGCTAATCAATGGTTTTATAATATTTTTAAAATCACAAAATGCAGTATTGCCTGAGAAACTTCCTAAAAATAAACACACACAAGAACATTCTAGACCAGTGTACAGTGCTTATTATAGGAGAGTAATTATTTTTGGAGAGGTTTATGACTGAGGTGTATTTTCTTTTTAACTAATTTATTAAGAGAACAAGTTGCTTCTTATACAGACGGCCTAGTGGATCAAATAGCCTCTTGCTCTTCTCTCTAGATTATGTGGCTATTTTTGTTTTAAACCTGAATAACCTATTTTTCAAGTTCTATCTGGAAATATGTGTGGATACAAGAGTCATGTATTTTTTCCTTAAAGCACAAATCTCATAAAATCTCCTCACTATATTAAAGAACCTACCTGATGAGCCAAATCCACCAAGTGCAGAGCCGATAGCTGCTCCTAAGGAGCTGCTACTTCCAAAGCCAAGAGAAGTACTTCCTGGTTGGCCAGGACCATGTGAAAAAAGGGAACTGCTCTGGGAGTTATTGGTCAAAGAGTTACTGCCATAAAATGAATTAGATTGTAGACTACTATTTGTTTGCTGCTGCGGCTGTTGTGGTTGGGCACCAAGTGGCCGAAATAGACCGTTCGTGGCTCCCGCGAGATTGTTTGCTGTTCCTCCAGCTGAAGCTGCTGCAGCTGTAAGACACATGTTTTCAATCATCATAATGGCTCTCTAAAACATTTTGACCTTGCAAATGGATTATTCAGATCTAAACTTATGCTCATGGATCCCTCCCAAAGAAGTAGATATGTACACCTTAAATTAAGGACTAAAATATACTTTGCAATATACAATTTTGATTATCCAAGGAAAAAAATTAAGACAATTCTATTTTTGGATAATTGCGGCTGTGGGAAATTGTCAATGCAATTCAGAAAATTTTCAGTGTAGACATGACTGTGTGCAGAACGGGATTTTGGTAATCAAGGTTAGGATAGCAGAGTTGTAACTAACATAAATTGAAAGATGTCTTCATCTGCAACTCTCAAAAATGAGCTCTGGATAAAAATAAGCAGCTGGAGAGGGCCAACAAAGTCTTATTTTCTGAGATTTTCTACAAGTTCATTTTGTCCATCTGGTGCCAGGAGTTACGATGTACTAAACAAATAAGAGCACCAGACCCTACAACTAATGAAGGGTAGAAAACAGAACCAGAACCTTCTGATGTCATTAAGTTCTCCCTTTCTTCCTATTATCCACTGTACATTTTAATCCTTGCTGCTTTCTCTATGAGGCCCCAGGGCAATCCATAACCTTCTGCCAGGCCGAAGCAATGAAATGGTGCTTCTCAAGGGAAAGCATCCTTTTAGAGACTGATGGGAAGTGCATGTATATGCGTGGGGAGAGGGGAAAGAAAGAATGCACTCTTTTAGAAGCAGCAATATTTGCAGGGACGTGCCTGTATGTGTATGAGGAGAGGGGAGAGGAAAAAAAGGGAGGGATGCTATACCTTTGAGAAGCAGCCGTATTTGTACGGGTGTGCCTGTATGGGGGAAGGCATGAGAGAAAAAGGAAGGAGAGCATGTATGGTATATCTTTCAGAACCAGCAATCTTTGCAGGGTTTACATAGAGTAAGAACCGTAATCAATACTGAATATTCCTCAACAAAGATTAGAGTGAGAAGTTTCAATATAAAACTTGAAAAAAATGTGTGGGGGGTCTAATACTTACCTGCTTGTGCTGCTGCAGAACTAATTATAACAGGAGTTGAGGCCACCAATCTGACTGGTGCTCCAAGGCCAGTTCTTGCTCCAGGGCCTACTACTAAGGCACCAGTCTGATCATAATACGCAGTAGGGGCTAGTACTTGATAGCCTAGACAATACAAAAAAAAATGTTTACTAGTAAAAACATTTTGGGGGGGGTTGGGGGAAAGCACAGGTCAGCATCTCTCCTCTCCTTGGAGAATTTTATGCAATGAACAAACCCAGAAAGCAGTATTTTTGCAATATTCCCTAAATGTCAACTAGATCTTAGGTTGAGCTAAACATCTAGAAAACCATTTTGAAAATAATTTTCATGTATACATACATTTACACTGGAAAAATGTCAATGAAACTGGGAAGCTCTAATATTGTACATCCCAAAGTAGTGCAAAAACTTGAGCTTCCCTAAATTGTTTTTTTATTCTGAAATATCGATGCTCTTTAAAAATCATTTTTTCCTATGTGGCATTGAAGTTTAGAAGCACTATTTTTTACTTTCAATGTTAATAAGCAGGTTTCTGATTCCAGGGTTTAAAGAGCAACATAATTTGCCATAGTTGAGTGGAATCTTCTAATCTATTTCTTCTTATACTTAATATATTTTCTATTTCTTCCATTCTACCATTAGTTGTGTGTAAGTAAATATATAGAGAGCTAAAAAAAAAAAAAAAAACCACCCTCGCCCCCATCACCACACACATACATACCACTTAAATTAAATCAGGAGTGGGATTGAGAATTTCTTGCATTTCCAGGCAAAACCACATTTAAAATCCACCCACAAAAAATATTTTGGGGGAGGACTGTTCCTGCAGTACAGGTGGGAATATTAAAATTAAGTGCTGGAATTAAAATTACTCTGTCCTAGTCAGTTTCACTTTGAAACTCACAGAAAATATTTTGTCCTACAAATGAAACTGATTAAGTTTATGTCAGTTTCACTCTGGAATTTTGAGGGTTGGGTGAGGGGAGAGAGAAAACAAAAAACGCTCAAAATGAAAGCAGAACAGAGAAGGGAGGGACACAAAAAAGGAGACTAAGCAAGAACAAAAAGGAGGCATGAAAAGGAGAGCTTGGCTAGGAAAACACATCTCTCTTTCTCTCGCCAAATCAAAATGCACAGACAGAAACATACAGATATAGATAAAATTGTGTCATTATAAAGTACCTGATATGAATAAAGGCCTCAGAAATGGAAAAGGAGGGAACGATATATAATTCCAGAAAGGGAGAGGGTAAGACAGAAAAAATAAAAGCAATTGCTTAAATTTATCTAGGTATGTATTTAAACAAAGTAAAATCAAGGCGATCGTTCCGTATGCTCCCCCTACAGGCAAGCAAGTTCAAATATATATAACTGGGGTGGCCAAACTATGGCTCTTGTACAGTTAAAGTGCGGCTTGTGGAGCCTCCCTCCGCCCCTCTCCCTCCTTCTCCGCCTACCAGACTCAGAGGAGAGTTCAGGGCTTCTGCCCTGAGGGGGGGGGGGGGGGGGGGGAGGAGGGAGTGGTGCTAGGGGCTTCTGCCAAAGATGACTGATGCTTGTTGAGAATGGGGGGGGGGCACAATTTAAAGACCCCCTCAACAGTTTGAGTCACAACCCCCAGCACACCCCCACCCTTTACTCTCAACGACACCTCTCTGCAGCTCCCAGGGGTTAGCTTTGCGTGGAGAGGCAGTGGCAAGACAGCTGTGAGCTGCAGAGAGGGGCCTCTGCTTTAGCTTTGAAGGGAGAAGCAGTAGCAAAAGCAGCATCTCTTCCTGCAGCTCCCAGCTACTTGCAGCTGCCTCTCCCCAGGGCCACAGCTCCCCGCTTGCCGGCTGCCGTGCAAAAAGGGGGCCCAACAGCACCACATGACCAAGCACGGCCAGCAAACACTGGCAAAAATCAGAAGGGGGCGACATGCCGCCTCTGGCTTCTGCCCAGTGGGGAAGGGGAGTTCGGGACTTCAGCCCCAACCCCTGGCAGGCACCTCCCATGGAGCTGTAGCCCCGAGACCCCCCATTCCTGCAAGTCTGAAGCCACAAGACCTGGCAGTCGCACCCCATCTCTCGAACATCTGAAGATTGTTGTACGTGGCCAAGAGGGTCAGAAAGTTTAGCCATCTCTGATATATACTATTGCATTAAAATAATGCTAAAGTATTGCAAAGGTTGCAAAAAATCAAGCACGTTAAAGTTAGGAAATGCCAGAATTAAGTTTACCTGTGCAACCTTAATTTACATGATCACATACTATATTTCCACAGGATCCCTGCCTCATTCAGTGCACAGGATTGATGGTGTTCCTCAGAAGGGTAGCTATTCAGGTTTTTAATTCTTTTCATCAAATGTGTTGTCTCAGGCTTTACTTAACATACCCCCATCCAAACTCAGTAGTCTGTGTATGGATATTTATGCAATATTCCTCTCTGTAGTATCTGAGTACTTCACAAACATTAATGAATTTATCTTGACAACACTTATGGGAAGTGAGGTCCCACTGTCATGCATCCACTAATGTTGGATACTCAACGTGAGATGTCTAAGGCCTGATTTTTTCAGAGTACTTCACATTTTTACAACTCCTGATATGTTCAAAGCACAGGTCCAACCAACTTCAGCTTTAGTAGTGAGTGCTCAGCACTTCTGTAAATCTGACCTCAGGATCTCAAGTCAGGTACCCAGAAGATGAGGAACAAACAATTAGAGGCCACCTGTGAAGTTTAGTTTAAGTCACTTGACCAGCACCAGGCAGTAACAGGGATAAAATCAAAATCTTCAGCACGGTAGTCAACTGCCTAATCACAGTATCATCCTCTCTCTTCCTGCAGTCCCGTTTCATTCACTCCACACCTTTCAACTTCCGTAACAAATAATACAAGGATCCTATAGACTACAGCCACATTCACCCTAACCTCAATTCATCCCCAGAGCAGGTCCATCCTGTGCACTGATTAACACAGAACCTGTGGGGAAAAAATAATGTGAGCATGTAAGTAAAGACTGCAAATTGAAGATGGCACAAAGAAGCTGAATAAAGTTGCACACGCAATCTTAATTATCAGATTTCCTAATTCGAGTGCTTTGACTTTGCATCCGAAGAAGTGAGGTTTTTACTCACGAAAGCTTATGCCCAAATAAATCTGTTAGTCTTTAAGGTGCCACCAGACTCCTTGTTGTTGTTGACTTTGCAAGTGGGTTCCCACAGCGAATGGCTAGTCAGCAGAAAAATGATGAAACTCTAGACCCCTAGGTTCAATTCAAGGCTATAGAGGGGAATGTGCTGTAGAGGTTATAAACCCTTCTGCCGTGTCCATCTCTGCTCCTATTGCCTGCAGCATGTCACTGTCCCCACCCCTTATGCATTCCAGTCAGGCTGCTTCCTCCTCCTCTTCCACAATGACAGCAGAGTGAGCATTGAAAGCATAGGAAAGAGTCTCCCTGCTCTCAGTTCCAGTGCCTGGTGCCAGTACAGTCCAAAACACCCAGGAAGGGAAGTCCTGTTCAGCTCCTGAAGCTGTGGACTAGTGCATGCTCAATGCCCCTGGAATCTTTGGAGAATTTTGATGCCAACTCTTACAAGCCTGCATTAGGCATGTGCAAACAGCAATTTTCAGAGGCCTATAATTCAATTAAGTTTGGTCAGATTTTCATGGGGGCAGCAGAATGTACCTCCTGCCAAATTTTGCGTCTGTTTCAAGCCAAGGAAGCACTACAGTTTTTCAACTAAACAGTAGTAAAAACTTTTTTTTCCAAAAACATTGGCGAAACAATGCATTTCCCCCTACCCTCATTCTCAGAACTGGTGGAACTGTTTTTGCTGAAAATTTAAAAACATTCAACTTGAGGCAAACACCCAGCATGGAAAATTTCAAGCCTGAACAGTTACAGTTTGGCAAAAGTTATAAGCAACTGAAAACAGGGTTGTATAATGTAAAGTGTTAGACAACCTTAACTACAGCCTGTGCTGCCAGCTCCACCTATAAAACTGCCGTGCTGCCACAGACTTCACCACTAAGACAGCTACTTTCATATGCTAGAAAAGGGTGAGGCTTTCTGACTGCACTCAGCTCTAGTTCTGTAAAGAATGCAGAATAGAATATTAGAAGATAAGTGATATAAAATGCACAGCAGAAAAACACTCCTTACAATCTGTTACTATACACACTTATTACAAACATTAGTAATAATAATCCAACTACCAGTATTTTCACCTCCCTTTTATTTACACGTCTTCCAATGAATTCAAGCATGATGGACTTTTAATTGATTACTGGTATGCCACAATAAATCTATTTTTTCAGAACTAGAAAGGGAAAAAGTTACTTACCAGTATTTTTGTTTACTTGAGTCTATTGCCTTTGCATATCCATACTCCTGAAATGATGCCATAACAGAGAAATATCTAAAAAGCAGTGACTGCTGAGGCTGTGCGCGCATACCCCACATGAGCATCTAAACAGTCACAGCTCTGTAGATGGTTTCAGGCTCACAACACCTGTTTATGTATTTTTCCCAAGCAAGGGTGGGGGGAGGGAGGGAGGAGGAAGGTGTGTAGGGAAAGGAGGTTCTATGTTTACACAAACTTGGAATAATGCAACGTGTTAATATCAGAGCTCAAAAACTACTTTGTATTTCAGATTCACTAAAATTGTTGACCACCATGATGTGTTGTTTCTGCACCATGTCCAGGCGTGAAAACAGATTGGAGATGTCTAAGGAACAGGAGGATTCCAGATGCTGTTGGTATTTGCTTGTCACTATCTTATCCATGACCTCTGGCAGTTTGCTAATGAGCGATAATTGGCTAGGGCATTAGTGTCAAGAGACTGTTTCCTGAGCAAGGCCTGGACTAGGGACATGTTTGAGATCCGCTGGCAGTTAGCATCCTCTCCCAAGGTGCCCCCCCCACACGTTTTTGTGATGCATAAATGCTCTCCACCAATAAAAGTCCTCAGCATTACCCACTCAATCTCCTCAGACATAAGGAACAGGGCCCCAGTGACTAAATTGTTGAGAAGATCCCGTTAAGTACATTTTAGAACCTTAGAATGAGACACTATGTAAACTGTCAAGGCAGGAGGGAATACATCAAGACTACCCTGCATCAGATTTCATCAGTGAAAAATGAAACGTCACAGAAAGAGGATTCAAACTACCCCTCCCATGCCCCCTTCCCTCTTCATACAGGACCTTGCAGACTTAGGCCAGAGAGAAATCGGTAAGATTCAACATGGCCTCCCACCTATCACTTCTCTCCCTCCTCCTGTCACAGATCTGTGGTTCCTTGCCTGCTCTCTTCCTCTAACCTCTCCCCCCACCTGTTCCAGTGACCACATGCTCTCTCACATCATGATCTTCGTTGCGCCTATTCATCTTTCTCCTCAACTAGATCCCTCACTCCCAGCTCACTGCCTTCACAATGCAAGCATACTGTGATCTCCTCATCTATAAAATAAAAGCTGCTTCTCTAACACCATCTTTAATCCTCTGAACACAAACGTGCCATCTACAACTGCTGCCTCAAGTTCCTCTGCACTCTCTGATTCCCCTGCAGTCTGGCATACCCACTCTCCACTCCACTGAAACTGCTTTCACAAACCAAAGACTTCTTTTCACCTGAAGCTCATGGCTTCTACTTCATCCTTAGTCTTCATCACTTCCCATTATACTTTTGAAAGCACTGATCATACCCTCCCCCTTTCTTGAAATCTGTTCTCGGTTTTTTTAACTCCATCTTCCATTTCTCCTCCTATCTAGTAATTCTGTCAGCATTTTTTATGGCGTTACTCATCCTTTCCTCTCTCACTCTAATCAGGGAAGCTACAGTGCTCTGTCTAGGCCAGGGGTCGGCAACCTACGGCACGCGTGCCAAAGTTGGCACGCGAGCCAATTTTTCCTGGCACGCGGCGTGGGCTGAGCCGCTCAGCCCCGCCGCCACTCTGGAGTTCCCGCTGCCAGCTCCTGCGGGACCCGCTGCGGGTCCAACTCAGCACCTGCTGCTGGCCTGGGGGGAAGGAACCCCAGGCTGGCAGCGGGCTGAGACCCCGGCTGGCAGGAGCCGCCGGTGAAAACCCCAGAGCCGCCATGGGCTGAGCTGCTCAGCCCGCCCCGCTCTGGAGTTCCCGCTGCCGGCTCCTGCCAGCCGGGGTTGCGCCACGGGTTCAACTCAGCACCTGCTGCTGGCCTGGGGGGGAAGGAACCCCAGGCTGGCAGCGGGCTGAGACCCCGCTGGCAGGAGCCTGCAGCCGA
This sequence comes from Emys orbicularis, assembly GCF_028017835.1. Taxonomy (NCBI): domain Eukaryota; kingdom Metazoa; phylum Chordata; order Testudines; family Emydidae; genus Emys; species Emys orbicularis. The sequence goes on along the minus strand of NC_088685.1, from coordinate 24,185,414 downwards.
AACCCCAGAGCGGGGGTCGGGCTGAGCCGCTCAGCCCGCCCCGCTCTGGAGTTCCCGCTGCCGGCTCCTGCCAGCTGGGTCCCCCGCGGGTCCCACTCAGCACCCGCTGCCGGCCTGGGTGAAGGAATCCCGGGCTGGCAGCAGGCTGAGACCTCAGCTGGCAGGAGCTGGGGGCAGAAACCCCAGAGCAGCGGCAGGCCGAGCCAGTCGCTGCTCTGGGGTTCTGGCTGCTGGCCCCTCGCCAGCAGGGGTCTCTACTGAGCAGCTCCACTCACCTTGCTTCCGGTTGGAGGCTCTCTTGCAGACAGGGTCCAGGCCTCCAGCCCTGCTCAGGCCTACCAGCCACCTACTCCACTCACCTCAGCTGCCAATCTTGGTTTCCAGCCCTTGCTCATCCTGCTTTCGGGCCTGGAGTCCCAGCAGGCCACCCTTTACATATAACAGTAGTTTGGTTATATATTATAGACTTATAGAGAGACCTTCTAAAAAGCGTTAAAATGTATTACCGGCACACGAAGCCTTAAATTAGAGTGTATAAATGAAGATTCGGCACACCACTGCTGAAAGGTTGCCGACCCCTGGTCTAGGCCTACTCCCTCCTCTCTCTACATCATTTCTCTAATTGATTACATTGCTTCAATTGCAATCTTTACACGTACAACAGGAAAAATCTACTGTCCTGTCTCCTTCCATCCAATCCCATACCACAGCCTAGCATCTCCTCCTGGATGTCTTACTGTCAATTTAAATTTAACATCACTAAATCTGACTTGTCTTCTCTCCTAAATCCTTCACCACTCCTCCTTTCTGAATCACTGTTCACACCATCACCCTGCATTCTCTCATAATCTGAAGGTCATTTTAGATTCCACGCTTTCAACCTTGAGCTATGCATCCAGGATACGTCTAAATCTTGCTGCTGCTTCCTTCTCAACATGTCCAAGATCCACCCTTTTGTTTCTGCATTCTAAACTAAAATGCTCAACCAGGCCCTCCTCATCCCTGTTCTTGATTACTGCAACCTTCTCTTCTTTTCGTTCCTGTCATAAGAATGGCCATACTGCGTCAGACCAATTCCTCTGACAGACACTTCAGAGGGTAAGAAAAGAATAGGGCAGTTATCATCCCATTGTCCAGTCCCAGCTTCTGGCAAACAGAGGCTTAGGGACACCCAGAGCATGGGGTTGTATCCCTGACCATCTTGGCCAATAGCCATTGATTCACCTATCCCAACTTCCAACTCATTTGTTGTTCTGACCATGTAATCTAACACCCTTTTAACCCCTACACTAGCTCCTCTTTCCTCACATCAAATTTAACCTTCTTGTCCTTCACTACTCAGTCATTTCCTCGTCATCTACTTGCCTGTCACTTTGCCAATGCTGCAAACCTTCTGCCACAACCATCTTTGTGTTTTCTTCCACGCTGTCTTTTAAGCATGGGTCACCCATCCCACCACAATGTCCTCTTTCAAATCCCTCAAGATCCATCTCTACCATTATACCTATGTAAACTGTCAATGGAAAAACAGATGGCCATTGGAAACTGATGATAGCTATTATCTATATCATATAAAACTTAGACAAATGTTTAAAATGACTGATCAAGTTATGCACATAGGGAGTCAAAGTAATGGCATGTTCTTTATTCTTACTCCCTTCCCTATTCCTTCCAATTGTTTGTTATACCAACTAGTTGCATCTTGTCTCAATTGAAATGCAAGCTCTTCAGAGTAGCGACTCTCATTCTTCTACACGTATATACCTCATCTAGCAGATTGTCACTTCAGAGCACTACCATAACATAAACAGTACAACCTCCCTTTGCTGAGGCTGGTTGTAGCGCCATGTATAGCCTATATGCTTACTAGGATTCACACATGCACTTTATCCAGGACCTTGTGTACTATTTGAATTTGACTGATGGTCTGAGTCTCTGGGATAGGGTAAAGCATCTAATATTAGATGCAAAAACAGTCTTCCTCCACCCCGGCCATCTCAACACTACCAAGGCTCATGCTGCACCAAGTCACCAGCAGCAGACCTGTACTAAAACAAGGACAGATGAGTCAACGAGGCAGATCTTGATGATTTAGTCAAGATTGGACACGCCATCCATGATCAGACCATGGGTGATGCTAGTTTTACTGACAGATGACACTGCATTAATCATGATGTAATGAAGTTGAGCCCACTGTCAGACTTTACCCTGTGAACGCACCACATCCGAGACTGTCCCATTTTTATCCTTTTTAGATTTCCTGATACAGAGTTATACTATCTACACACTAAAATAAGCAGACTGAGCTAAGGTAATTGTACAGATTGAACCCCAAACTCCCTTGGCTTTGGTGGTTTCAAACAGAACTAATTTTCACAAGATGTATTTTTTTTTTAAAGTCTAATACAAATAAAAATAGAAAAAAATTACTAAACAACTAAAAAGTAACTTGGTATTTGAATTGCTTCATTTTGTATTCAGGATGATAGCTTTTGTACATAGTGCTTCCATGTTGTGAGATTTAGATGTCAAAGATAAATCTTTTATAAGTGTGCCGTATGGAAACAGTTGAAACAATAACGGTGCTACTAGAAACCACATCACACTTCATAATTAAACTAAACAAATAAGTTTAACATGAAAGCGGTTCTGAATACAAAATTGAATAAAACATCTCTCTTTAAAAAAAGACTGCATTAAGTTTTTTATGCATGTGTGTGTTCAAATAAGGTGTCTCAAACTGAGTTTCCAACCTTTCAGAACTCTATCAGGGACTAAACAACCCCTTGTAAAATATCCCTTTCTTTTCTCTCCTTTGAAGATCCATTTTAGCTTGAACTAAGTGAGTTTTGCTCAGTAAAGTTAGAGCAGATCCAGTTAAAGAGGCCAGAATGTAGTTAGCTGCTGCTACGTTGTATTAAGAACTTATAGAGCCAGTTTTGACGTCATGCTAATGTGTGCACCTCATTTATGTGCAAATACCCTGTGTATGTTAACACAAATCAGGTGACCACATATAAAACCAGTTACATAGCTGCAGATATTGGAGCCAGCATGCACTGAATGTATTAACAGATGGATATGTGGATGTCATTATGCATGACTAACTTTGCAAACCTGGCCCACGGGGTTTAACATCTTAGGCTAAATTCTATCTGTAGACTGAGAATTTGCTTACCTGATCATTTTCTTTTAGTAGCTTATCTCCTCTTTTATCACTAATGGAGTGATACATTAGTAGAATTTGGAGACAATCCAATGTTATTGCTGGAGGCTCCAGGACTAAGCCCCACCCTTCAGCTCAGGCCACCAGAATTCTTCCAAAGCTGTAGAAGCATTCCAGCAACTGATTACCACCATTAAGACAACAACTTGCTATATAATTGCCTTAAGGATAATTAAAATGTTTACGTCTCCCTTTAGAAAAAAAACTCCAGATTACCAAAGTGGGATGAATGAGGAGAGAAGATGCTAACAGAAATAAAATGATCAGGTATGAAATTTCTCATTCTGTTGCATGACTTCTCTATTCATCATGAATGGGAAGTAGTGAGCTGTGAATCACAAAAGCATGTGTGCATGCGAACACGAGAGAGGTTTTATTATTATAAAGTAGAATAGGCAGAAAAATAAGTTACCCACAAGAGCTTTGTAATTTAAGGAATTATGTGGGAGCGAACCCTGTAGCATTTGCCTACCAAAGAATCCGTCTGCAGAGGAATGGAAACGTACTTTGAAAATCTTCCTTGGATGAGGCTCAAATTCTCCCCCAAATACACAGGCACACTGCACCACTAGGAACCTCGTAAAAGGAACCTCAATTCTTATTCTACAAATAGTTTCCCAGATGCCTAGCATGCCAAACGGTGCAGTATTTTAACATCTTGCCTGGAAATAACTTTGAGGGTCTAAGGCACTGGCATTTTGGATGGAATGAGATGAACAGGGTACAGTTGGCAAGTGTACTTCTCATGCTTGAGAGGTATCTTTAGAGTGCTAGGAAAGCCTTATTTCCAGTCTGAACTTCAACTTTCAGCTATTGGATTGTGTTTTTAAACAGGGGGATCTCAAGTAGGAGTAGAGAGGTTATTCTACCTTTATATGTGGCATGGTGCAACCATGGCTGAAATACTGTGTCTAGTTCTGGTGTCCACAATTCAAGAAAGATGTTGACAAATCAGAGAAGAGTCGCGAGAATGATTAAAAGGATTAGAAAACCTGCCTTATAAATGAGAGGCTCAAGGAGCTCAATCTATTTAGTTTAACAAAGAGAAGATTAAGGAGTGACGTGATTACAGTCTAGAAGTACCTACATGGGGAACAAATATTTAATAACGGGCTCTCCAATCTAGCAGACAAAGGGATAATATGATCCAAGGCTGGAACTTAGACAAATTCATACTGGAAATAAGGCAGAAATTTTTAACGGTGAGAGTGATGAACCACTGGAACAATTTACCAAGGGTCACTGACAATTTTTAAATCAAGCTTGGATGTTATTCTAAAAAAGAGAAGAGAAGTTGTATGGCCAGGCAAGGTGATCACAGTGGTCCCTTCTGGCCTTGGAATCTATGAATCTAGTGTAGCTGAGATCACCAGAACTTTGTGATTACATTCATTTGTAGCATTTAGTGGCCAGGGCCCCATTGTGCTGGGTACAGTGCTAACAAAAAGATAAAGCTCTTTTGGGCAGAAACTGTTTCCCCTCGCACCAGAAACATGATTTGACTGGATCAACAAGTAAAGTTTCCTGCTTGAGTTCTGCCTGGATAGCAAAATGTCAATACAGCTAATGGAGAATCCTGGCTTTGAAAAGGTCTGGTCTCATCTGCAAGTGGAAGGTTCCTTGGCTGTCTATCAAGTCCAAAGTGCCTTCTGAGTCACTAGAGGATTGGAGGAGGACTTCAACTCTTCCTTTTCTTTCTGTATCTTTTATGTGAATATTTTTGAAAGGTAGCAGATTCTTCTCTGTTCAGGACATTATTTCCATTGCCATTAAGAAGTTTTGACCTTTAGTTAATCCCTAGTTTTGGAAGGGATATAAACATTCTTTCTTCAATCATAAGCCAGCCTCTAAGCGGAGACAAAAGAAAATTTCCCTTTGATTACCATAACTGCCCACCAGGTGATTTTCTGCACCTTTTTTGAAGCAGTTGGTACTGGCCACTGTCAGACAACATAGTGGATTTGATGGACACTAGTCCCACATGCCATTGATAATGAAAGTTGGTTGTCTGTCAATATATTGTATTTACCTGCCCACGAAGGGACATCCAGATGTGATGGGGAAATGACACCTAATTCTGCATATCAGGTGCATGGGGTTCCTTGTTATCAGAAGGAATTTCTGGAGGTGCATTTTGAGAAATCCGACTTTAGGGATAAAACTGACGCATGGAACCAGCAACCCTAGCCATTGGCGATACTTGGCTATGGATGACCATTATCAAAAAACGATTGGTACACTGAAGTTTTGGATCTTTGAAAAACTTTACCATAGTGGTAAAATTAGGGCCAGAGCCATGCCTATTTTGACCCCGTAGGTGCACAATTCTCTGCACTGGGTTTAAAAAGATCTTGATTTTGAACTTACAGGTATGAATCTTTCCAGCAGCTGGCAAATTATGAATACGTCTGTTTCTCTTGACAGGGCATGTTGTTCATGAATGGGTGTGCATTCATCAATTACAATCTGAGCTTTGTTGTGACTTACGGCTAGACTGGGTTGTGGGGGAATAGGCCTGGCTGGCCTCCCTTGCACCGATCAAAACTAAAATCAATGCGTGGGTGACTTTTTCCACGACAGGGTGTAGGAAATAAATCAAAGATTTGTACATGAACTGGACATACACAAATGCTCATTTTGTCTTTGTCATGCTGAGGATTGTTGATTTGAAAATAAATGTATCTAAATTTCCTTGGAAGCTGCTGCTCCAGATGCTTCCCTCTACTAAGGAAATAGCGTCTTCTTGTAAAGCCTTGGCATTGACAGTGATCAACAGATTGCTATGCTGGCTTTGATCTGAGGATTGAGGTCTCACTGCAAACTCGGCTGCTAATTTCTCTGATGTTTTCCCAAACAGCTCCTCACCTGTAGGTTTGGATGCACAAAAATATCTGTTTAAGATGACAGCTATTCATGGATAATTGCTTGCTATTCATGAGTGTAGCACTGCTTCCAGGCTCGTCTTTTGAAAGCAGCACTGACCATGTAGTCACTACACTAAGTTAGGAGCCACTTGCTTGTCACCAAGTAGGTTTCTTTACTAAGCACAGGAAATGCTTTTGGTCTGAATGGCTGTGGCTTTGAAATTGATGTGACGTGTCCTCATTCTTATGGTCTGTGGAACCTTTCTGAAAGAAGTCCCCATCAGAAGGTGTAACTATGGTGGTGCTACTGCTATTCCAACTAATAGTGTCTCCTAAAACTTAGGAAATGTCTAAGTTTTTATGTAGTATTTTAGTTTAGTTTGGTTTAATAAGTCTTTATTTGACCTTACGTCTTTAGAGGTGTCCTCAGGAATGAGTTCTTTGCCAAACCACTGGCATCCTATCCTGGAAGAGTCTGGCTGAGGGGGGTGGGGGAGAGGGCAGGGGAAAGAGAGGAGAGGCAGGCGGGAAGGAAGCATGCACATGTGTATGCATAGGGTATTTACCTAGGCTGTTTACAGGTGAGAAGTAGCATACTTTCATGCTGGCCTGGGGACTACCCAATCAAGGACAAATACCTTGATTGTGGGAGTGGCCTGACAGATGTCACTGGGAGCCTGAAAGGATGCCTGCTTACTCCCCCAGCTGCCTAATACCCATGTTAATATTTTAGTAATTATCTAATACCATTCAGAACTTCATTTAGTAACTAAGCCCTGGTCTACACTACGGGGTTAGGTCGAATTAAGCCACGTTAAGTCCATTTTATAATGAATGTATCTACACAACCAACCCAGTTCCGTCGATCTAAAGGGCTCTTAAAATAGACTTCGGTACTCCTCCCCGCTGAGGGGAGTAGCGCTAAAATAGCTTTCTGGGTCAAATTTGGGGTAGTGCAGTCTCCCCGTTACTCTCACAGCTATTATGGAGCACAGAGCAAGCAGCAATAACAATGGGAAGATTAGGTTAGACCTGAGCGCAACCAGTCAGCAAACAGTGCCAGCAAGCTTTTAAATGTCCAAATGCACATTCTACCACCATTCTGCATTTGCTCAGCCCATAGTTGAACTGCTCCTTACTACTGTCCAGGCTGCCTGTGTATGGCTTCATGAGCCATGGGAGCAAAGGGTAGGCTGGGTCTCCAAGGATAACTATTGGCATTTCGACAACCCCCACAGTAATTTTCTCGTCTGGGAAGTAAGTCCCTTCTTGCAGCTGTTCAAACAGCCTGGAGTTCCTAAAGATGCGAGCATCATGCACCTTTCCTGGCCATCCCACGTTGATGTTGGTGAAACATCCCTTGTGATCCACCAATGCTTGCAGCACCATTGAGAAATACCCCTTGCGGTTTACGTACTGGTTGGCAAGGTGGTCCGGTGCCAAGATAGGGATATGCGTTCCGTCTATCGCCCCACCACAGTTAGGGAAACCCACTGCAGCAAAGCCATCCACTATGACCTGCACATTTCTCAGAGTCACTACCCTTGATAGCAGAACGTCAGTGATTGCATTGGCTACTTGAATCACAGCAGTCCCCACAGTAGATTTGCCCACTCCAAAATGATTCCCAACTGACTGCTAGCAGTCAGGCGTTGCAAGCTTCCACAGGGCTATCGCCACTCGCTTCTCAACTGTCAGGGCAGCTCTCATCTTGGTATTCCTGCGCTTCAGGGTGGGGGAAAGCAACTCACAGAGTTCCAGGAAAGTGGCCTTACGCATGCGAAAGTTTCCCAGCCACTGGGAATCATCCCATACCTGCAACACTATTCAGTCCCACCAGTCTGTGCTTGTTTGCCAGGCCCAGAATCGGCGTTCCACTGTATCAACCAGCCCCACTGCTGCCATGATGTCCCAATTGCCACATCCCGTGCTTTCAGGAATGTCTGTGTCCACGTCCTCCTCACAATTGTCCTCGTGTTACCGTTTCTTCTTGAAGCAGAGAGGCACTCACCAGAAGGCTCATTCAGACCGCAACAGCTGCCAGCAGCTCTGTCCTGGTCCTCAGCCCTGTCCCCCGTCCTCTGCTCTGTGGAAATGGGGTACATGGGTGGGGGGGACACACCCTGACCTCAGCACGCCCCCCTTCCCTCTCGGCTCTGCACAACAAGAAGGCGGGTCCCAGAAGCAACTGGCCAGGGGCTCCAAGGCAGAGGGCAGGAGCAATGCGTCTGCAGAGCAGCAGGGGGAGGGACACCTGAACATGTCGCCGGATGTGCGCGGCTCTGCTAATCAAGTGTGCCAAGTGCGCGGCACTTGATTGACTCTTGGGCTGCCGCACACCTTAGAGGGAACATTGCTTCCCAGTGTAGACCAGGCCCCAGAGAGGGAAACTTATGGGACTGATCAACGTAGAGGACATCTAGACAGTGGCCCAGCACAGACAGGAACGGTGAAGCCTTGTTTGTGCCCTAAGCGACGTCTGACAGTGGGGGAAGAATCCAGGTTCATGATGGTGCAGCTGCATGGGGAATGTAACCTTTATGTACCTCTGTTCTGGTCACAGACCGCTTGATGTGCAGCTTATGCTTTAAAATTAATTTTTTTTAAATTAAATTTAAATTAATGGAGATATCCCATCTCCTAGAACTGGAAGGGACCTTGAAAGGTCATCGAGTCCAGCCCCCTGCCTTCACTAGCAGGACCAAGTACTGATTTTGCCCCAGATCCCTAAGTGGCCCCCTCAAGGATTGAACTCACAACCCTGGGTTTAGCAGGCCAATGCTCAAACCACTGAGCTATCTCCCCCCCCATGGAGCCAGCCTATAGAGCGGGGAAGAGAGACCCCTTCCTGCCTGAGCCCCATGCCCTGGCAGAGTGAGGGTCTATTGTCTGAAAACCAGAAAGGTGCAATTCCCATTAAACTGGTGGTTGAGGCATGGCTTTACAGGAGTGACGGGCTGCATGCTGCAGTGTAGGTGAGGGTGGCGCTAGTTAGCCTTCTCCACAGCACTGTAAATGCAACTCTGTGACAAGAGCTCCAGCAAAGACTTCCTCAGCATGGAAAGGCAAAGGAGAATGGGTTTAAACCCTGATTTTTATCCCACCTAACAATGTGACTTGTTATATTAAGAAGGGATGATTTTTTGTTTTTTGGAACCCAAAGTCTCTGGAGTTTGCAAGGCTCACAACTGAGCAGGCTGTGAGGAGTTCTCTCTGCAGGAATTCACATGCTCCTGGTTGAACCTCCCACAGTGGAGAAATAGCTTCTGGCAGGGGTCGAGACCCTACATGCCTGTCCCTCTCAACGCCCACGTCCTGGGAGAGCACAAGTGTCAGCGGCTTGTGGCAGCAGGGCACAAGCTGCCCTTTGAGGCTCCTGAAAAGCTGCGTAAAGCACTTCTAACTTGGCTCAATGCTTGCAGGGCATCATCACTTGCTGTTATGAGGGGCAGAAGGAGCCTGACTGAGAGGTGCTCTATCGGAGAACACAAAGGTTAGAGACTCAGTGCTCCAGTGATTCCTCACCTCAGGAGATGGAGAGAGCAGCTAGAAGCTGAAATGAAGTCACCACTACACGAAAACAAACAAATTGAAGTTATGAAACAATCTGGCCAGGAGAAACTGAAAGGCCAACCTGTTCGGCAGCTGGAGTTAAAAATATTTGGTGGTCTGAGCTGAAAGGGGGCTTAGTTCTGCAGCCTCCAGCAATACTGGACTGCCTCCAAATTCCACAGGTGAGGGGCATCACCCCAATAATGATAAATGAGAGAGAAGCCATGCAGTAGCAGTGAACTTGCTACTTCCATCAACTGAGGGTAGATGATAGCACTTTCTAAAATTAAACTAAGAAAAAAAGGAAAAACCTCAAACATGTTTGTACTGACATGAGGGCAAGGAGAATGGTTAAGTTGTTCTGGCTCATGCAGTTGTACCAAAGTTCCAAAACTGTTCAACAGCAGTTTTGATCTTTTACTGCAATGCATTGTGCATTTTATCACGTAAAAATAATGAGAATGCACTAGGACGAACGTTTTCTCTAAATAAAAGCTATGACGCATACATTATTTCCCTGCGGAGAGTCTAAAGCTCTGGAGACTGAAAGAAGTTTAGAATGTGCAGCTTTGTTTTAATTCTCTTGCAAGCCTCATAGGTACCAAAAAATGCAGTAGATCTACACTGCTACCTTGATATAACGCGACCCGATATAACACAAATTCAAATATAACGCTGGAAAGCAGTGCTCCGGGGGGGCGGGGCTGCGCACTCCGGTGGATCAAAGCAAGTTCGATATAACGCAGTTTCACCTATAACGCGGTAAGATTTCTTGGCTCCCGAGGACAGCGTTATATCGAGGTAGAGGTGTATTTCAAACCCATCATCCTTTTCAGAGGTAATTAAGCAGTTTCCTTTTTTCTTCTATCATTTTACATTCTCCATTTCAGTGTTGTTAAGAGTTATGTGGTACAAGTATAAAATTTATTCTACAATAAATAATTCTTTTGGCATTAGCTGCAGTGACAATTCTGAGTTTTAAAGTGGTTAATAACAGAATTCCTTTGGAACTGCATATCTACGGGGCATTATCCATTTATAAGAGTTTTTAGATGTACTAAAAACTAAATACATTAACTGGAAAGACAAATATATTTAAAATTATATAACAGCTAAAAACAAGTTGAAAGAAAACCTCTAGTATTTGAAAAACTGTGTCAAGATTTTACCCAAACTAAACAAGCATAAAGTTGTACAGAGATGAACGCCAAATAGCCTATTACAAATAACAGGATTTTAATATATAGTTAACTTTATTTCTAATAAAACCAATATTTTAGCTCAAACTGATTTTTAATTTCCTTAATCCATCAATTATATACCTGGCATGCCTGTAGCAAGACCCTGACCAAAAGCCAAAGCTGGATTTGCGGCCGCAGCTGCTGCAAGTGACTCTGCCTGTTGCCCTTGCTGACCCTGATTGGGAGTAAGAGGGCGCTGACTTGCTCCAGCACGCAGAACCTACAAAAGACCAATATGATACTATTTTCTTAAAAGCTGAGTACAAAATCAGTTATACGCTATAAATGGTCTAGGACAGCTGGTTTATGTATTTAATGCTTTTTAGCTCTGAATTTAATATTCTGAATACCCCATCTTAATGATTTCAAGCACATAAACATGTAAAAGTGTAACAGGTATAGACTATTTTGCTGACAGTACTGTAGCACAAGAGACCTAGGTTCAAGGATTGCCTTGGGTCTTTTGCTAGCCAGCACAACAGACATCGAGTATATTTTAGAAATGGTAATGATTCTAGAGGAAAGTAAAATTGTAAAAAGTCCTCCTAAAAGTTAATCTATAAACACATCTGTGAATCCAGACAATTTATTAACTGAAAACCGATCCTTACCTGACAAGCACATAATATATTAAAAATAAATAAAATTCTTTACCCTCACATTCCGCCAATTGAAAATTTTTATTCCTGAACATTGCATAACTTGAAGGAACTTATCTTATGCTTTGAAAATTTACCAATTGTAGTTTGTACTTACCTAACCTATCCACCCCACCAACACTCAAAACATATTCTGGAGGTTGATAAGTGAACTAGATTTTGTTTCAGGTTTTTAACTCCTCTACCCAGTTATGACAAATACGCTTTATATCTTGTCACCTATTTGAGAAACAGTCCTTTTTCCACACTCAAATTTGGAAAGAAAAATGGAGTTTAGCTAGTCTTACACCTATGCATTCCTGCACGAATATCTGGCATGAAAATTATTTATAGGTTAAATCAGTTGTTCCCAAACTTTTTAGTTAGGCAACCCACCAACTGCATTTTGACTTTTTTGGGGACCCGCCATTTATTTGTTTATATATATATAATTTATTTACACACACACACACACACACACACACACACACACACACACACACACACACACCATGCTAGGAGCTGTCATACAGGGCTGTGGAGCACCATTTTAACTGGGGAGGCTCTCCTACCTTCCAGCCTTTCAACCCCCTAATCCCCCTCCTCTCCACTCCCCTCCCCTCCCCTCCCCCACCAGCCCAGTCCCCAAGCTCCCTGCTCGACTAATGCCTCCCCCCAGTCCCTTTGCTCTCACTCTTGAAGCCCTGCCCGTCCCTACAGCACCAGCCAGCCCCTCTCCCCCAAGCTGCTGACTGTCCACTTGCTGGCTCTGGCCACTTCCTCCACGCTGCTGCTGCTGCCTGGGACCTGTTCCCTGCACTGCTGCCCCAGATTAGTGGAAGAGAGTGTGTAGAGGTAGAGCACTTATGGCAGACATGCCAGGGTGGGGAAGGCAGTGTGAGGGGGCTTCAGGTGTCTGAAAATCACTGGTGACGCACCTAGACCCTTCCTGGGACCCACTATTTGGGAAACACAGAATTAGATATTCATTCAACAGGTGAGAAAAAATTCTGCAAGGAAGAGATGCTATTCAGCTATCAAGACAGCTCATCAGTGACAAGTAACGACTAGCAACTGCTTTAAAAGATCCAGTTATATAGGCTTCTAAGGTGAGGATGCGATTTTGGAATTTGAGAGAATGGAAATTCAATAAAAGAAATTCCTAGTAAATTATATATTGGTTAATGATGGCATTGAATGTTTTGTTGTTTTGAGGAAAAGATACTTTTTATTATCAGATATATATCCTACATAAGATTTATTTTTGTCTTTACGAAACATTTTTGTAATGGCTTCAAGCATTTCATCACAAATGCCCTTACACCATGAATGGGATTTTAAAAAAATATTATAAAAATGAATCTTATAAAAATGAAGCAATCTAGAGTTAAAGATTAATGGAATTAAAGTAGTAAAAATACCATTTCAATAAATAAAATGGTGAGATTAATTTCAGTGATATATTTTAGTTACTATAGTTTCTTCTTGATTTGTCAAAGAAAAAATAACCCATGGCAGGACACAATGTCATAGCACATTATCTTCCTGCTTTAGAGCAACGCACATGGAAAAACTACTGATTATTTTTTAAAACTAGAGAGGAAACCCCCCAACAATGTAGTATTTTTCAATAGGTGGAAAACTACTAGAGCTACTACAGCACCACTGCACCCTGCTGCAGCACTGTAAGAAAGAACTTCAAGAGGATGTGGCAGTCTTTATCCTCATTTTTTCTCTTGCTGTTGACTGTTTAAAATCATTTTAAACTTTATATGAATGTTTGTGAGATTATTCATGCAGCACTAGTTACAAAGGGCTTGTTGTCTACACTTCAAATACTACAGCAACACAGCTGCTATGCCACTGTACTGCTTCAGCGCAGATCCTACCTACGCTGACAGGAGCGTTTTTCCTGTCAGGGTAGTAATCCACCTCCCTTACAGGCAGTACCTTTGACCTAGCACTGTCTACACTGGGGTTAGGTTGGTTTAATTACGCCACTCAGGGTGTGGATTTTTCACACCCCTTAGACACATAGCTGGGTCGACCTAAATTTTTAGTGTAGATTAGGCCTGAGCATTACAACCCACCTTCAATTAAGTTATAGCAACCCAGACGAAAGAAGCAATTTTTAATATATTCTTTTTAATTAGGATTGCAACAGTAGTCAGATAAGAACAAAAATAAAGATTAATTATGCTGCAGGTAAAACTAAAAAGATTTTGATATAATTGGTAATATTAATGAATTTAAGAAATGAAAACTAGTCAAATACTAACCAAAACTTTTGGTGTACAGACTGTTGAAAAGCACAAGAGAAAGTCTGAAGAATAACATGCAATTTTTGTTTACAATTCCAGCTGAATTTTCTTTTAAAACTGACATTTTGAAGTGGAAAACCTTATACAAATTTTATTGTTTTTAAAAAATACAGTTCCTCTGCATGAAGATTGTACTCTACCTGTTGTTGTCCTTGTGCTTGTGATGCTGCCTGTTGATTTGCTGTGGTGTTTGCAGCTGTAGCTTGCTGCTGAAATAAATTGGCGGGATATACCCCCCATGGAACTCCATAATACTGAGGAGGGACCACTGCCGGACCTAACAAAACACATTCTTTTCAGTTTACTTTTGTTCATCAAAATTATTATTATTCATATTGCAGTAGCTCCTATAAACCTTGATTGGGATTTTCAGATAACAGAAGAACACAAAAAAGGCTGATATCCTTAGAAAAACAGCAACTACCGGGTATATGAAAAATATCAAATCACGGTTTCTGTTCTTTGAATGCAGCCGTTTGGTTAGAGAGTCAACCCTGAGTCTAAGTTTTAAGCATATAACTGATAACTCTCATAACAATTCAAAGTTGTTCAACTGCTTTACCAGAAGGTAGCTTACACCCAACTCTTGATGAGGGATAGCAGTAATTACTTTCTGGACACACTTTATATTCAAGTTACTTCTAAAAATAATTTATAAAAGGTTAAGAAATGATTAACAGATATTTTAATAAATGGTTAATCAATTGTTCTAGAATGAACTCAAACAGGTGAACTACCATGGCCATCTACAGCATCTATAACATGCTTTTAACATCTATTAATTGGTTATAAACCATTTATAATTGAAACCTTACTACAAAGCATCACCCTACTCTGCAGGAATGAGATTGAGAAAAATTACTAATTTTGAGGTCAAATTTGGTTGTTTCCTCTGGAAGGAATTTTTGATAAAGCTTGTGAAAGTTGGATGAATCACTTTGCAAATTGAAGCTACTACCACCAAAAATAAAGTGCCCATGTTCCTGGTCTATCGGTGTTGAACAGATCAAAAGGAAACATTCCATTTTATGAACTCCTCAGTCCCCAATTAGTTTGTTAAGTAGGAGTTCTGTTGTAAATGTAAATGAAGATCACTACAATCCAAACAGATACATGTATGTGGTCAAACAACTTCTGGGACTGGGACACAAGAGGATTCACACCCTAACAATAAATACCCTTCTAGTAGACTCTTGTAAAGTTAGAAACACTTACATAACATTCAGTAGTCGAAGCTTACATGTACAAGTATGCTCAGTCAGTTTTATCACACATTAACAAATCACGTCAGATTCCACAGGATAAACCCAGCCTATCCTGCCTAAACCAAAGAGCTTCCCACAGCAACTTTCTTGGCCTTTTTTCTTCAACACTCCTCATTCTCCACTTCCTCATTCTGTATCCCTTTTCTCTTCTGCAAATACAGCCATGCGATTTTCCTTTGACACTCACACATGCTAGATCACATCCTTCAAACTGGGCTGAGATACTGGTTTAGTTTTCTAAGCCCAACATTTCCAGTCTACTTGCGATATAAAAAAACCTAGCAGTGAAAGGTTCTAACCATCATTTCTAGTCACTTTGCTCATCAAATGCCCCAGTTCTCATGTATTGTGTGCATATTTTACATTCCTTTCCACCTCCATTACTGGGAGACAACAAACTTAAAATCTAAATCACTTTCCAAAATGCCAGAAGCAGTTCCAAATACTACATTTGCCTTGTGTACTCTGCAATATTTGTGGTTTTATATCATACCTTCCTATTTAAAAGGTATTTTTTCCACTTCCTGTTGCTGTGTGAAAGACCCATGCAAACAGGGAACACACTGTCTACTGCATAAGGTACTAGATAGAGACTCAAAAAACATGATTTTCTAATCTCAGTTCCATCAATGACCTGTTGAGTCATCTTGGAAATACACTTAACAGCTCTAGGATCTCAGTTTTTCCATTTAAAAAAAAGGAATAACAATACTTAATCTTTTTCTATCATTTTCAGATAAAATATTAATAAAAAAACTTCTAGACAGAGCAATCTTTGATATTATTTGCAACAATTGAGAGTACAAAATATTCAGAAAGAAGGGCAGCTTATTAAGTGGATTATGCCCTCTTAATTATTCATAGAAAAAATCTTCAGAACTACAAATACTGATTTATCTACAAATCCAATCATTTTCTCAAAGAAAATCAGTAAGTTATAATAAAAATTGAGAAAAAAATGTGTTACCTGCTAGTGTTGCTGCTGCAGCTAACCCTGCTGCAGTGTATGGGTCAGTACCTGGAGGAGCAGCACTGATAATGTACGGGTTTGGCACAAAAGCAGCTGGAGCCAAGCCTGCTGAGAATACCCCTGCTATATTAACAAACAAAGATTTAATTGTAGCAAATAGATCCAACAGACATTACTGCACATTTAATCAATGTGATCACAAGTTATACCTGTATTAAAACAAGTACTGCGTGTACTCTTCTTGATGTTTTGAAGTGAATACAAAGTAGCAGAGAAATCATTACTTTCATTTTTTCTAACCACAAAATCTCCGCCCTAACCCCATTCAGTTATGTCACATGACGGCAGACCACTAAATATTGACAAATTTTATAAGTGCTTATATGCAAATACAAGAAGTCTAAATACTAAGATGGTGAACTTGAGTGCCTGCTATTAAATGAGGCTATTGATATAATAAGCATCAGAGAAATCTGGTGGAACAATGATAATTAAGGCTACGTTTTAGTCACTGGTATATTTAGTAAAAGTCGTGGACAGGTCATGAGCAGTAAACAAAAATTCACGGCCCATGACCTGTCCATGACTTGTATTATATAGCCGACTAAATGTTGGGTGGAGAGGGAGCGCAGGGGTGCCCCAATTAGGCAGGCCAAAAAAGATTTTGAAGTGCAACTAGCAAAAGGAAAAAAAATGTTGCTGTTAGTTTTTGTAAGTACATCAGAAGCTGGAAGCCTGCCAAACAATCAGTGGGGCCACTGATGATGGAAATGCTAAAGGAGCACTCAAAGAAGACAAGACCATTGCAGAGAAGCTAAATGAATTCTTTGCATCGGTCTTCACTGCAGAAGATGAGAGAGAGATTCCCACATGCGAGCTATTCTTTTTAGGCGATAAATCTGAGGAACTGTCCCAGAATGAGGTATGCAATATACACGTGACTGTGTCAGTCCCAAAACATTAGAGAGACAAAGGCGGGTGAGGTAATATCTTTTATTGGGCCAACTTCTGCTGGTGAGAGAGAAGCTTTCCAGCCACACAGAGCTCTTCTTCAGGTCTGCTTTCAAAAGACGAGTCTGGGAGCTTAAATTTATTACTCTGCTAGACACCATGATTTTTGAATAACGAATTTAAGCTCCCTGACTCGTCTTTTGAAAGCAGACCTGAAGAAGCGCACTGTGCGGCTAGAAAGCTCGTCTCTCTCACCAACAGAACTTGGCCCAATTAAGAGATTTTACCTCACCCACCTTGTCTCCCAGACTGAGGTGTTAATAGAAGAGATTTTGGAACAAACTGATTAATTTATCAGTAATAAGTCACCAGGACCAGATGATATTCATCCAACAGTTTCAAAGGAACTCAGACATGAAACTGCAGAACTACTAACTGTGGTATCTAACCTATCATTTAAATCAACCTCTGTATCAGATGACTGGAGGATAGCTAATATGATCCTGATTTTTTAAAATGTCTCCAGAGGCGATCCTGGCATTACAGGATGGTAAGCCTAACTTCAGTACCAGGCAAATTGGCTGAAACTATAGTAAAGAACAGAATTATCAGATACATAGATGAACACATTTTGTTGAGAAAGGCTTTTGTAAAGGGAAATCATGCCTCACCAATCTATTAGAATTCTTTGAAGGAGTCAACAAACATATGGACAATGTTGACCCAGTCCCTTACTAAAGGCTCTTAAACACAGTAAGCAGTCATGGGATAAGAGGGAAGGTCCTCTCATGGATCAGTAACTGGTTAAAATATAGGAAACAAAGTGTAGGAATAAATGGTTAGTTTTCACAGTGGAGAAAGGTAAATAGCGGGGTCCCAAAAGGATCTGTATTAGGACCAGTTCTGTTCAACATATTCATAAATGATCTGGAAAAAGGGGAGAAAAGTGAGATGGCAAAGTTTGCAGACAATTCAGTATTACTCAAGATAGTTAAGTCCAAAGGTGACTGCAAAGAGTTACAAAGATCTCACAAAAGCGGGTGAGTGGGCAAGAAAATAGTACATGAAATTCAATGTTGATAAAAGCACAGTAATGCACATTGGAAGACATAATCCCAGCTGTACGTACAAAATGATGGGCTCTAAGTTAGCTGCTACCACTCAAGAAACATCTTGGAGACATGGTGTACTCATCTGCTCATTTTGCAATGGTAGTCAAAAAACAGAATATTAGGAATCATTAGGAAAAGGATAGATAATAAGACAGTGGTATTATGGTATTTTCTATATAAATCTATGGTATGCCCACATCTTGAATACTGCATGCAGTTCTGGTTGTCCAATCTCAAAAAAGATATATTAGGATTTAGGGCTGTCAATTAATCGCAGTTAACTCACGCAATTAACTCAAAAAAATTAATCGTGATTAATCGCACTTAATAGAATACCAATTGACATTTATTAGATACTTTTGGATGTTTTTCTACATTTTCAATTGATTTAAATTACAACACAGAATACAAAGTGCACAGTGCTCACTTTAGATTATTTTTTATTACAAATATATGTACTGTAAAAATGATAAACAAAAGAAATAATATTTTTCAATTCACCTCATACAAGTACTGAAGTGCAATCTCTTTACCCAGAAAGTGTAACTTACAAATGCAGATTTTTTTTTTTTAGTTACATAACTGCCCTCAAAAACAAAACAGTGTAAAACTTTAGAGACTACAAGTCCACTCAGTCCTACTTGTTATTCTGCCAATCGCTAAGACAAACAAGTTTGTTTACATTTATGCGAGCTACTGCTGCCTGCTCCTTATTTACACTGTCACCTGAAAGTGAGAACAGGCGTTCGCATAGCACTGTTGTAGCCAGCATTGCAAGGTATTTACGTGCCAGATACACTAAACATTCATATGCCCCTTCATACTTCGGCCACCATTCTAGAGGACATACTTCCATGCTGTCGATGCTCGTTAAAAAAAATAATGCATCAATTAAATTTGTGACTGCACTCCTGGGGGGGGGGGGGGGAGAATTGTATGTCCCCTGCTCTGTTTTACCCGCATTCTGCATATATTTCATGTTATTATAATTCATGAAATTCATTATAATGCATAAAATTTAATGTGGATAAATGTAAAGTAATGCACATTGGAAAAAATAACCCCAACTATACATACAACATGATGGGGGCTAATTTAGCTACAACTAATCAGGAAAAAATTCTTGGACTCATCGTGATAGTTCTCTGAAGACGTTCATGCAGTGTACAGCGGCGGTCAAAAGAGCAAACAGGATTTTAGGAACCATTAAAAAGGGGACAAAGAATGAGACAAAGAATATCTTATTGTCCTTATATAAATCCATGGTACGCCCACATCTTGAATACTGCGCACAGATGTGGTCTCCTCATCTCAAAAAAGATATACTGGCATTAGAAAAGGTTCAGAGAAGGGCAACTAAAATGATTAGGGGTTTGGAACAGGTCCCATATGAGGAGAGATTAAAGAAGCTAGGACTTTTCAGCTTGGAAAAGAGGACACTAAGGGGGGATATGATAGAGGTATATAAAATCATGAGTGATGTGGAGAAAGTAAATAAGGAAAAGTTATTTACTTGTTCCCATAAGAACTAGGGGCCACCAAATGAAATTAATAGGCAGCAGGTTTAAAACAAAAAGGAAGTTCTTCACACAGCGCACCGTCAACTTATGGAACTCCTGGCCTGAGGAGGTTGTGAAGGCTAGGAGTATAACAGGGTTTAAAAGAGAACTGGATAAATTCATGGAGGTTAAGTCCATTCATGGCTATTAGCCAGGATGGGTAAGGAATGGTGTCCCTAGCCTCTATTGTCAGAGGGTGGAGATGGATGGCAGGAGAGAGATCACTTGATCATTACCTGTCAGGTTCACTTCCTCTGGGGCACCTGACATTGGCCACTGTCGGTAGACAGGATACTGGGCTAGATGGACCTTTGGTCTGACCCAGTATGGCCATTCTTATGTTCTTATGTTATAGCAGTCTCGGATGATGATGATGACCCAGCACATTTTAAGGTGTATTAGGTGAATTGAAAAATATTTTTGTTTTTTACAGTGCAAATATTTGTATCAAAAATAAATATAAAGTGAGCACTGTACACTTTGTATTCTGTGTTGTAACTGAAATTAATATATTTGAAAATGTAGTAAACATCCAAAAATATTTAAAATAAATGGTATTCTATTATTGTTTAACAGCGTGATTGATCACAATTAATTATTTTAATTGCTTGACAGCCCTATTAGAAAACATACAGAGAGGGCAACAAAAATGATCAGGGGTATAGAACAGATTCCCTACGAGAAGAGATTAAGACTGGGACTATTCAGCTTGGAAAAGAGACAACGAAGGGGAGATATGACAGAGGTCTATAAAATCATGAATGGTATGGAGAAAGTGAATAGGGAAGTGTTATTTACCCCTTCACATAACACAAGAACCAGGGGTCACCCAATGATTAATGGGCAGCAGGTTTAAAACAAACATAAGGAAGTACTTCTTCACACAATGCACAGTTGACTTTTGGAAGTCATTACCAGTGGATGTTGTGAAGGCCAAAAGTATAACTGGGTTAAAAAAACAAGTAAGTTAATGTAG
Source organism: Emys orbicularis (assembly GCF_028017835.1). Classification (NCBI taxonomy): domain Eukaryota; kingdom Metazoa; phylum Chordata; order Testudines; family Emydidae; genus Emys; species Emys orbicularis. The sequence continues at coordinate 24,164,739 of NC_088685.1, read as the reverse complement.
ACTAGGTCTATCGATGGGTATTAGCCCCGGAGGTGAGGGATGCAACCCCATGCTCCAGCGGTCCCTAAACTTCTAACTGCCAGAAGCTAGGGTTGGATAACGGGGATCGATCACTCGATAACTGATCTGTTCTGTTCATTCCCTCTGAAGCACCTGAGCTAGGCAATATCTGAAGACAGTATATTAGGCTAGATGGACCATTGGTCTGACGCAGTATGGCCGTTCTTAATACCACTCTAACTGCCTGACAGCCTCACGTTGCTGGTCTGCCTTTCACAACTGCCAACTCAATTTTACTCACCTATGCACTGTCAACATTTATGTAGCACTAATCTTTCTAGCATCTAAGCTCCATGCATGACTGGGGCTCCTAGGTGCTGTGATAATACAAATAGCTATACTGAGAGAAAAGAGACTGGAAGACTTGCAGCTGAAGATGCTCAGGGTCCTGCACTAATTAACAGATTAGAGGAGAGCCCCTCAACTGGAATTACAGCCTGGGTGAACCACCACAGCATGGATGGACATGGACAGGTCTCAGCTGGGCCTGCACTTCCCATTTGTTTCCCCCTGTTCCCCAACAGTTCCACTCACTCATGTCCACTGCATATAGATGCCCAGACCCCAGGAGCAAGGTGGCGAAGGAGGATGAAAGTGAGGTGAGTCCAGGAGTTGGAGTCCACTGCTCCTTCACCAAAGTATCTCAACTTGAGGGGCTCCCTTGTTGGGTTGTCTCAGCTCACTGAAGCAGTAGCCCTTGAGGAGCCCATTTGTGTCCTGATGCCTCCACAAAGATAACTCAGCTTTCCTGTAGTTACTGCTGCTGCTACCTTGACTCCTGAGAACATTCAGGCAGTAGCATCAAGGGAGTAGAACGTATTCTTGCTAAGATATCAATGCACCAAGGGCTCTCCAAGGCACTGCTGTTTCATTGAACCAGGGGATGCTTAGCACAGAGCTCCTCACAAAACAGGACTCAGTGAATAACTTCTGCTAAGCTGTAAAAATTAAAAAAACAAGCTTATCTTTTCCTTAAGACTTTACTGAAGTGTTGGTGTGTAAAGTTTGGACTTTGCAGCAACTCAGATAAGAGTCAAAAAACCTCAGGATTCATAAGAAATATGTAGACTAAATTCAAACACTGAAGTCAAACAAAGGGATTTTAGCCCTGCTTTAAATACAAAATTCAACACTACTTTAACTAGTCAATTGCTAGGGCACCTCTAGGATAAGCAGCTATTTATGAAGGAATTAAGTTAATCAACACAATAAAAGCTATTTTGCACTTCTATAGTGCCTTTTACTGGAGGATCTAAATGGGCTATTACAAATATTAATTTAACCTCAACACCTCTGGGAGGTATATTAAGTATTATCCCATTTTACAAATGAATGAGTTGCTTCACTTACACTTACCATATATACGTGTTCATAAGCCGAATATTGTTGGTAAAAGAGTGACGCATCAAAGAGTGGGGGCAGGCTTATAAATGGGTCTACACGAAAATTTGATTATTTTAAACTCTATGGAATCATTGAATTGAATATCTAATACATTGTCATTTTGTTTACCTGGAGTGTCTGCAGGCACGCAGCCCCTCAGCTCCCTGTGCCTGTAGTTCGCCGTTTCCAGCCAATGGGAGCTGAGGGAAGTGGCCCTTCCCGCAGCTCCCATTGGCTGGGAACGGCGAACCGCGGCCACAGGGAGCTGAGGGGCTCCGTGCCTGCAGACACTCCAGGTAAACAAAACATCCCAACGCGTCAGCTGCTTACCCTAACGGCCGGGAGCCAAAGTTTGCCAACCCCTGAAATATAGGGTCGGCTTATGAAAGGGTCATACAGTTTTTGCTATTTTTACCTAACCATCTTGGGGGGGGGGGGGGGGGTGTCAGCTTATAAACGAACAGTCTGATGAACAAGTATTTTAATGCCATAAAGTACCATATATAAGTGTATTTCCCATTTTTAGTCTCATCCATAAGCAAAACTAATTTTCAATCATTTGAACACAACTGTAGTGACAAATATTTAGGTGGAGGAAACAAAAAACTGAAAATGCAATTTGAAAAACTGTTCTATAGAGTAGGAACAATCTGATACAGCATCTCTTCAAAATGATCACTAATATTTCTCTTTCCAGTCCATATACTATCTACTATTTATTAACTAGTCAGAACACCATAAACCAGCAAACTTGAATTAGCTTTGACATTTAGTAAACAGAGCAGTGTAGCAAAACAATATATTGTCAGCGTTGTGTCACTGACCTCTAAAGTATTTATGCATTATAAAAATCTCACCTATGTGTGGCTGCTGAGCTGCAGCCAATGCGTACTGTTGCTGCTGAGCGGCTGTTAACTGCTGGACCGTTAGCGCATTAGTCCTCTGGAAAAGCTATGAAATAGCAAACACTTACGTTTTCAATTTGAAGATATGAGATATGCTTCAAGTTTAGAATTTACATATAAAATACTATAGACCAAGACTCTTCTGAAATAGGTTGGAAAATTGTGCACAACATATATTACATGGAAATTTAAGTACATTTATTTGTTCTCATCCTACACTCTCTCGAGTATAGGAGTTTAATGAGATGAAATACATCAAGAATGTTATGCTTAAATCGTTAATTATCAAGAACAAATAAACTAATTGCAACATCTTCAAACCACAGAATATTTTAACCGCATTCCCATCAGTTCTATAAGAACAGCACTAACCTGCTGCTGAGAACTGTAGTCAAAAAGTCCTACAGTAGCTCCTGAGGAGTCCATTTGTACCTGATTGCCAGGATAGTCAAACTGTAAAGAATCAAGACCAACTTGTTCCATGGCATCCAGATTCTGAGTTTCTGGGTTTGAAAAGTCTTCTACCAGAGGTTTGTGGGTTGCAGGATTGGGAAGTGGGCCTAATCCTTCTGTGGAGTTAGGGTTAGAACCCAGGCGCTCAGCTACTTCTGTTGGGGAGGCTTGTCGGCTTCCAGGAGTACGACTGCATAGAGGAAATTAAAAGATAGCCTCTTACAGCCGTGATAAATAAATCAATAATGGACAAAGCATATTACAATCTGCTGAAGGAGAATCTTTAAACATGAAAAAGTTTACAAATATAACTAAGAGAAAGAAGATTTACTGTAAGCAGTTTAACAGGCATATAATGGTGACCTAGCAAAAAGCACACCTTTAGCTTTATCCGTTTACTTGTGTTATAAAGCCTACTGAAAAATACTTCCAGACTCTTATGAATGAAATGACGTGAACTGCCGATCACCTGTAAGGGCTTGTCTAGATGGCGAGTCAGTGCCCAGCAAGCTGGGGTGTAAATCTACAGCATGTTGGCATGTAGCGTACTACCTGGCCATGTGGACCATGTTACTGTACACTAAAAGCACCCTAGTGTGCTGTCAAAGGTTGGTAAGGTATCACACTCCACTTCCCAAATGGGAAGTGTTATGTCAGTCCTACTTCTCTCATCTCTGAAGCACTCAAAGATTTAAATCTTTCTCACTGAAATGAAGGCATGGGTGCCTCCAGCAAATCTGCAGACATAACTCTGAACTTTCCAGTATCAAAAATCAGAAGTCAGTCTTTTGTTGGGGGAAAGAAAACACCATAAACCTGTCAACTTTTAACAAATTGATTCATTCCAGAGCACATATAGCCACTCTAGTGCTTTGATGGTGACAAAAAGCAACACTATGGCAGGGAACTTTTGTCAGCTAGTAACCCAGCCTGGCTCCAAACCTAGATTAAGCATTAAAAACCATTTAGTACTGCCTTTTCTTTGCCTGAGGCACAAGCTAGGAACCAAAGAAACTAAAGTTTCATGCATTGGTTATTTCAATATCCATTTCACTTATAAATAAGAACTATATAGGAAGAAAACCCATACCACAAGTTAATTCAAAATACTATTTTAATATAAATGTCAAGAGATACAGGACAAATAGGACAAACATTTTAAAAAATATTTTTAGTTAGGTTTGCTCCTTACAGTGGTGCTGTTGTGTTGCTATAGTTAAAGTTGTGTCAATAGTTCAATTATAAACCTCTATTTGCAGGGATTCATAACTCTGCTTCAAATTGGCCACTTACTTAGACAGCCGTCTCTATTATTTCTTGAGAGGTTTACTGGGTTTGGATGCTTTTCTGCACTTATGCAAATAAAAAAAAAACATTTCTAAAAAAAAAGAATTTGGAAACCATTTTGTTTTTAATATTGTCATTGCTTTTGATATTTAAAGAAAAATAGATTAAAATTAATCTACTCTGCATGTGCAGTAGACAATTTATTAAAATGAATGAAAAATGTTTTATTTTTGATACTGTAGCATGCATTCCAAAGGAGTGACTGTAGCTTTTCAGATACACAATATGTTGAGGATTTCTCTTTTGGCATAATTAACATGTTTGTTTGTTATTTTGTTTGTTTTTAATATGGGCAATCATGTATTTATCCAAAAGACCAGAAATGGGTCTGGAGGATTCATTCTTATCCGTAGGGTAAATATGCATTTCCTTACCTTCCAAAATGTAAAAAATAAAAGTAAAATCAAATAAATATTTAAATATATAGGTTCAATTTTAGACCAAGAAAAGTAAGAATATTAAGAATTAAAGATTATGATCTTTAACTCATGTTTTGTACCTCCCCATTCTCCCATCCATATTAAGATGGACTTATAAGCAGCAGTCTGAACAGTAGTTTTCTGTTTGTCAATGATAATGTCAATTATCAAGGATTCATTAGATAGGTATTTAGATACCAAGGTGATTAATCTGGTAATTGTAAAGTACCAAAGGTTTAATTAAAGATTAGATAAAATAGGGTGGCTGCTTGTGATGGCTGATTGGGCTGTTATGAGTGGGATCAACATTCAAACTCCCAAACTTGGACCCTCTCCTTTTAAAACAAACAAAAAACAGAATAAATGTCACTCTCATTAGCATTCAGAATGGTGCCGACTGGCTGAGAAGGGAGCTGAATCATATCATGTTGGTCAAATTGTGTGTGGAAACTGAATTGGGGTTCCAACAGGTTATGCAGAGGGAGGATGCACTGCTTTATAGCAAAATTAGAGGTTACATTAAAATTCTGCAGGATTAACTCCATAACACATGAGCCAGATGTGAAAGTTATGAAGTTTAAGAAGGAAAAAAGTTACAGAAAGTAATTTAGTTCATGATTTATTAAATAGGATAAAATCTTAAAGCCCCCTTTAACATGTGTTACACACTGCCTTTTGCGGGTAGTAATTTATTTTGAAGAAGAAGTACTAGGTTTATTTATTTAAGATGAACTTTTCTCTCTCATGAAAAATGACACATGGGCTAATGAAATTGTAAGTAACGTGGCACAGCAGGAGGGGGAGGATGTGAGATAAAAGAATCAATCTACAGCTGAATAAATGTTTGAATTTGACACATAAACAAGAACTGCAAGTATCCCTAAAGAGATATGTTTGTCTTCTTGAGAAACAGTTAAAAGCTTACTTAAAATCTTTGCAATCGGCATCCATTCCATTTGGCAAACCTCTGCCATTTATTTTAGTAACATCCTCATCATCTCCTTGTTTAAGATCTCTGTTTTTGTCCTCCTCAAATGGAGAAGCCTTTCCTTTCTGATCTCCTTTCTCAGGTCCATCTGTTTCAGCATCTCTAGTGCCCTGAGGAAAAAGAATCTGTTTGATTCTGAATATTTAACAGAACACAAAAGGAGCACCATAAGATGACCTAATTCTACACTATAGTGCATGTAAAAAATACAAACATTTTGATCTAAATGAAATTGCATTTGGTAGGTAACTTGTTTATGAAGTTTCAACCACATGCAATTAGTAATTGCTAAAACATAAAAGGGCATTGTCAGGATTTATAATGGAAAAGTTAACTCAACCTTAACTATAGCGGTGCTGGGAAAGCAGTAACACCACAAATTAGATCACTATATACGGTTTTTTAAAATAAATAAATAAATAAATAAATAAATAAATAAATAAATAAATAAAAATCAAAGAAGTGTTTTTAAGAACACAAATAATATGATGCTCTAGCCCAAAGGCCATTTTGTATTTTGCTTTATAGTTATTAAGAGCTTTTACAGCTCACCAGTGATTTGTACAGTACCTATTTTTCTGACTGGATTTGAAGGTGATTGGTAAATAAATGCAATAATTTTCCTGAGATACTTATTCAAGGCCAACAACTCCCCAAATGCTTCTCCCTAACCCCTTCATGTTAGGACCTTCCAACTAAGGAAAAGTAGTGGGTAAGAACTACACATTCCTCAATTGAAGAGAAGGAGGGAAGGATAGAAGAGAAATGGAAAAATGCAGTAAAAAAACATAACTATGTACAAGAATTCATAGCACTGCTGTAAGTAACTATGCAAGCTTAAAGCATTAGATTACTTACAAAAGCTCCTTTCCTAAACCGGGAATCCAATTTATCTGCTGGAGAGGAACTTAACACATATTCTACCATGCTCACTCCAAGGCCACCACTTTCTGATCGAGGAGACAATACAGCATTTACTTCACTGTTTCCATGAAAACCCTGTCCAGGCTTTCTCTGTACCATAATAGGCTGGGACATAGAATGGTCTGTTTAAAAAAAATAAATAAAAAATTACTAATTTGTCCTTTACAGTATAACTTGCAAAGCTGATAACATTTCATAAAGGGGAACATATTAAGCAAGACCAGAACATGACAATTAAATACAAAACCAGTTTTATTTTTAAAAGTTATAACTGAATAGATTTATTTTAAAAAAAATCTTGTATCCCAGTTTTGAGATGTTAAGTGTTACTGGCATACCACTATCATTTGTTCAGTATAGATTTCTCAGAATTAACATGAGGGAAAACAATTTAAAATTTAATTCATATCTAGGGTTTTATAAAACTATTACTTTCAGATAACAATTAACAGGAATGATCTTTAAATGTGTATTGCAATCACTTACGAGGAGTTCCCCATGCAGTCTCTCTCCACTCATCACCAAGGAATATCCCTTTTTGTCCATCTTTTGCTGAATCATCAGGTTCCCAAAACTTTTTGGCAGGTAACAGCTATTTAAGAGGGGAAGTTACTTCATTTAAAATAGCCAAAAATTAACCAATAGTTCTTATAAATAGCCAAAAATATTAACTAAGGGGGATATGCTCCATCAATGAAACAAAAAAATTCTAGATATTTAATTTAGACATTCTATAGATGTTAAATGTACAAAAGGAAACAAATTACATTTAAACAACATTTAAAGAGTGAAAAATAGTGTCTAATTCCTCATGAAAGGAGCCCAACTGACAACTTAAGACTCAGGTACTAGTTACCCAGAACACACACAGAATGAACAGTAACTATGGAAGCTTTCCCATGCAAATGTGCTGATGTTCTTCAACCCTCACCTAGTACGTTGCATCTCTAAAGGTGAGAAAACACTCCAGTTTCCATCATGATTCAAAATCTTGGCCTTTCAGCCTAGACAACTAACAAGAATACCAAATCCAGAGGTAGTTTTCATGATGTGGTTGTGTTAACTTGGAAATGGACCAAGTCCACAAACTTCAGATAACTACTATCCGCATGACGGCAGTTCAGCTACCTCTACCTTACTACAAATCCTGCCATGTTTGACCCAGTGACCTACAGATTAAAGGTTCCAAATCTCAGTCATTCCCCTCAGCGATAGGGTTTGCTCAAGTTACTACTTCTAAGGCAGAAAAAACCAAGCCATTTCAGAAAGCAGGCACTGCATTTAACTTCATCAAAAACATTCCTATGTCACCAGTCTTTTTACATCATCATTTTTTCTATCTTGCTTTATAACTATAAACATCAGTGGCACTATAACTAGGTGTACCAACTCTGCCACTGTGGTGTGCATCTAAGTCCTCTCAAACACATTAAGAATACAGTTTTCATTGGATTGTAATTTTTGTGCACACTGAAAAATTGTAACCCAGCATTTATTTTTAAAAATCTATTTGTTAGTGGAAAGTAGGAAAACATTTGAATGGAGACTATTAATCCAATTCTGCAGAATTTAATGATCCATTTAAAACAAGTTTCTAGGCCTTCTGGAAGTGGAAAAAAATATGACAAATATAATCTGATGTAACACTATTTCGCCTAGTCTGCAGATAGTGCCTATGCAGCTGCTGCTATCCTCTCTGCTGCTAGTTGGGATAAGGAACATAAACTGCACTAGCGAAACTGACCAAAGTTAATTCCATATGGGTAGGGCCCTACCAAATTCACGGTCCATTTTCATAAATTTCATGGTCATAGCATTTTAAAAATCTTGAATTTCACTGTTTCAGATATTTAAACCTTAAATTTCATGGTGGTGTAACAAAACATGAATTTGTATTTAAAAATGGCAAAATATAAACATGTAAAATCCTTAAGACTCAAACTGGGGTCCTGACCCAGAAGGGGGTTTCAAGGCTATTGTGGGGGGGGGTCACAGTATTGCCACCCTTACTTCTGCGCTGCCTTCAGAGCTGGGGGCTGGAGAGCAGCAGCTGCTGACCAGGTCCCTAGCTCTGAATGCAGTGCTGCTGCCAGCAGCAGCACAGAAGTACAGGTGGCAATACCATGACCCCCTACAATAGCTTTGCGACCCCCTTTTGGGTCAGGACCTCCAGTTTGAGAAACGCTGTATTTTTGTATACTTTTATCCTGTAGTATAGGCTATTTTTGAAGTATAGGGTAAAAGTACACAAAAGACCAGATTTCATGGTCTGGGACACATTTTTCACAGCCATGAATTTGGTAGGGCAACAAGAAGAGACCATGAGGCAATGAGAGTAGTTGAGATCCCACTTCTTTAGCGGTCAGAAAGCTGAAGTCAAGACAGTTGCTTCTCCCCTCTAGTAACTAAAGGATTAATGAGGCTTCAAATGTCTCAGAAACCTACTAGCCAGGAACAAAGTTGGTGGATAGAATCAGTGGGTGAATAGTTAAATTAAATTTGAAGGCCATTTCCCCATTCTTCATATTGAAATCCCTGGTTCTTACAGTGGGATTTAAAAAAGTCATAAATGAAGGGAGGAAAATAACTAGAAAGACAGAGCACATACTTTTAGCTGTGTTCAGGAGGGTCTGTGTTCATGATAATATTTTGGTATGCAGTGTCTTCATGTCAAAGACTGCAATGGAAGATGCTTAAGTGTCTGTTTCTATATTTATTTTAAAAAGTAATCACCAGGTGTCCACATAATAGATTTTCATGTGGGACAAAGCACTATGTCTTCTATAAGTTTGCAAAGATCTGAAGTATTTAGATCTCAGAGGATGGAGAAGTACATCTTGAGGACCATGCAGGATTCCTCAATACTAGGTAACTGAGTGAAATTTAATGGCTTACTAACTAATGCTCCCATCTAGCTTTAAACTCCATATCTATGTCTGTAAAGGCACCACTGTTTTCCTTTTGAATGTCCCAGGATAGGGCAGAAGGGAAATAAAGCCATTTTATTAAAACTATAAAAAAAAGTGTGTTTATAGAAAAAGTGGCACTTCCAATAGAAAGTGGAAATACGATCATTCAGTTCAGAGATTTTTCTGGCAGAGATTACAGCTACCAAAAGCAAAAAACTGATGGGAAGAATGGAGCAGATTAAATCAGAATCTGATCAGGTCATCAAATTGACATGCACTTCTAGCATGTTTATTTTGTGTCCTCTCAAATGAGGACATTTTTATATAACTTCCATTATCCAGCTGAAGGTCAGACAGGGATGGTAGAAAGTCCAAGTGAGGAAAGATTGGAACAACGTTTATTTATCCCTGAAACAGTGTGCAGGATTTTTGCAAAACACAGGAGTACTGTCTATTGGTAGAGTGTCTCATCGAGAAGAGCAGCCAGAACATAAGAACGGCCATACTGGGTCAGATCAATGGTCCATCTAACCCAGTATCCTGTCTTCCGACAATGACCAATGACAATGACAGGTTCTTCAGAGGGAATGAACAGAACAGGTAATCAAGTGATCCATACCATGTCACCCATTCCCAGCTTCTGGAAAACAGAGGCTAGGGACACTTCAGAGCATGATTTTGCATCCCTGCCCATCCTGGCTAACAGCTATTGATGGACCTATCCTCCATGAACTTATCTAGTTTTTTTTTAACCCTGTCTAATCTTTGCCTTCACAACATCCTCCGGCAAAGATTCCACATGTTGACCAGGTGTTGTTTGAAGTAGTACTTCCTTTTGTTGTTTTAAACCTGCTGCCTATTAATTTCATTTGGTGACCCCTAATTCTCATGTTATGAGAAGGAGTAAATAGCACTTCCTTATTTACTTTCTCCACACCAGTCATGATTTTGTTTATTTACTTTCTCCACACCAGTCATGATTTTGTAGACCTCTATCATATACCCCATAGTCGTCTGTTTTCCAAGCTGAAAAGTCCCAGCCTTATTAATCTCTCCTCATACGGAAGTTGTTCTATACCCCTAATCATTTTTGTTGCCCTTTTCTGTACCTTTCCCAATTCCAATGTATCTTTTTTGAGATGGGGCAACCAGATCTGCATGCAGTATTCAAGATGTGGGCATACCATGGATTTATATAGCGGCAATATGATATTTTCTGTCTTGTTATCTATCCCTTTCCTAATAATACCCAATGTTGTGTTAGCAGCACATTGAGTGGATGTTTTCAGAGAACTATCCACAATGACTCCAAGTTCTCTTTCTTGAGTGGCAACAGCTAATTTAGACCCCATCGTTTTATATGTATAGTTGGGATTATGTTTTTCAATGTGCATTACTTTGGCAGATGAAATTCAATGCTGATAAATACATTTTGTTGCCCAGTTACCCAGTTTTGTGAGATCCTTTTGTAACCTTTTGCAGTCTGTTTTGGACTTAACTATCTTGAGTAATTTGCAGATGATACAAACCTTTGCCACCTCACTGTTTATCCCCTTTTCCCGATCATTTATGAACATGTTGAATAGTACTGGTCCCAGTACAGACCCCTGAGGGACACCACTATTTACCTCTCTACATTCTGAAAACTGACCATTTATCCCTACCTTTTGTTTCCTATCTTTTAACCAGTTACTGATCCATGAGAGGACTTTCCCTCTTATCCCAGGACAGCTTACTTTGCTCAAGAACCAGAAGAGGACTAAACTTCATCTTTTGCAGAGTCCTGCCCACGAGAGAGGATGCAGGAAAGGAATTAAAGAGGTATTTCAGGAATGGTTAGGATAGCAGGTCCATGGCTGCTGCTCCTTGTGAGAAGCAAGGTGTTTTACAACTGATTTTAGGATGCAAACAGATCTACCTTTGGTTGTCCACATTTGTCTGGGACAGTGCCAACAGGTAGAAGCTACGTTTTGCTGGATTTATGTTGTGACAATTTAACAACACAATTGAGTTTGCCCACAGAGAATGGAAGTACATAGGTAGGATTTTTCCCTGCCCAAGTTATAAGGGTTTAATCTTCCCTAAGGAGGGGGACTGACCTGGTTCTTCCTGATTGCTGATAGCTAAGCATACATCGTGTTGTTCATCATAATTAAAATGTGGTTATTTAGCTAGTGATTAGCTAAGGGCATGAACAGCCCAAACAAATTCCCATCTGTTATTTCTTATGTGGTACCTGAAAGAGCAGTCTGCACCTCTATGACAGGCATGTCATTTATTCTGCTGCGTAACAGAGAAGCAAAGGCAAAACAGGCCTTTCATTTAGTGATTCCTGCATCTAACCCAATAACTTGTGGTTGAACACAAGCATATATTTCAGAAAGACATTTAAATGTCATTAAAAGACTCCAAGTGATGCAAAATTAACCATATCCCTGGGTAAACTGTTCCAGTGGTTAGTCACCCTCAATGTTAAAAATGTCCAGTTTGAACTTTGCCAACATCAGCTTCCAGCCATTGGACATTGCTATGTCTGTCTGCTAGATTAATGGAGCTCTCTAGTAACACATCTTCCCCCCGTGTAGTTACTTATGGCATATGATTAAACAGCTTTTCAACCTGCTCTCTGATAAGCTGAACAGACTTCTTTAGTTTCATTTTAAGGAGCGTTTTCCAGACTATCTATTCTTGTATCTCTTCTCTGAACCTTCTCCAATTTTTCCAACATCTTTTTTAAAATACTGACACCAGAACTTGACACAATGTTCCAGTAGCAGTCTGACAACATTCTTTTCCTTGCTTACCACGGGCTTCCTGTATGGCCTTTCTTGCAAGGATTTTTTTTCCTTAATCCTTAAGATACTGATGTGTATTTTCAACCTTTTTCTTTTTCTTTTTGGGTCTGGCAATTACTATATAGCACTGCTTTCTAACCTAGAGGTTGTGATCCTAAGGTGGGTCACAAGAGAATGACTACTGGGAGACAACCAAACCGGGGGAAAAGCCTGTGAAATTAATAAGCAGGAGCTGTGGTTGGAAAGTGGAAGAAAGACAAAGAGGAAGAGTCAGAGGTAAAACGGCAAAGAATAAGACTGGAGGCACAGCTAAAAAGGGTAATCAGTTTTCAGGTGACCAACAGAGGAAGACCTCTGCAATACAATGAATCTCTTTATGTAGAAAACTTTTCTTTTCATCTTGTTTTCTTCCAAAGTAAACCACTACTGCATTATAGTATGGAAGTGGATCAAGGGAACTAAATATTTAGCTAAACACCTTATTCGGTCTTACTCATACAATTAATTAAAATTGGTTTAGATATAACCACCCTTACAGACTGAAAGCTAGCTGAAGGACTGCCAACAAATGGTCATGATAAATGACCAAATGGCAACACTAGCTTGGAAAATTCTGATGTAGACTTGGGATCATTAATGAGCCCAAGGATAGAATTAACAGCCCACCAATGAAACCTGCAGATACTAAAATGGGAAGTGCTGAACCCCTGCAGAGACAGAAAAATAAATAGGAATATGATCAGGAAATGAAATTCAATTCAGAAAAACGCATACGTGAGAACAAGAGAACATAACAGGAACAATGTCTTCACTGGGAATAAAAACCTATCTGGACTTTTTAAAAAAAGTACCAGTGGCGTAGCCAGGTGGAGGGAACAGGGGGAGAGATCAAAAAAAAAGGCACCACCCGCTGCGGCGCTTTTACTCACCTGGCGGCACTTTTACTCATCCAGCGGCACTCCGGGTCTTCGGCGGCGGGCCCTTCACTCGCTCCAGGTGTCTTCGGCAGCACTGAAGGACCTGCCGCCGGAAATGCTGCCGAAGACCCACGGAGTGAGTGAAGGTCACGCCGCAGAAGATCCGGAGCGCTGCCGGGTGAGTAAAAGCACCACAGTGTGTGTTGCCTTTTTTTGATCGCTACCCCGGGTGAGTAAAAATTAAAAAGGTGCCAAGAAATTGACAAGGCGCCACTTGTGCTCAGTGGGGGAGCGGCCACTGCCTCGCTCCCACCCTAGCTACGCTACTGCTATTCACGTGTTCTAGGAGCATTACAATACTACACTTTACAAAAAGTGCAAAAGAGTTAGGCCTGGTCTTCACTAAAAAGTTTGGCTGACCCACCTGTGTTGCTCAGGAGTGTGAAAAATCAACATCCGAGCAGTGTAATTAAGCCGACCTAACCCCCAGTGTACACGGCGCTAGGTTGACAGAAGAATTCTTCTGTCGAACTAGCTACCACATCTCAGGGAGGTGGATTACCTATGCCAATGAGAGAACCCTTCCCAGCAGCATAGGTTGCATTTACACTGAAGTGCTACAGCAGTGCTGAGCCATGCTGCTGTAGTGTTTCAAGTGTAGACAAGCTCTTAGTCTCTGACTTTTCCCGATGTGTTCATTGGTTAAACAGTAAACAAATTATACCAAGGTATTCAGTAACAACTGGCATAAAAAACGGACACAGTTTTTTAGTTCCCACATTCAGAAGAATCACATCATAAGAGATAATCTGTTCTTGATACAGCTCTGATGAGACCACACCTAGAATACTGTGTTCAGTCTGGTGCCAAGAAAACAAACTGGAGTTCAGGGAATAAACAACAAAAGCACACCACAAAACTAGGGTGTACTAACATGTGTAACTTGGGTAAAAGAATTAAGAAAAGGGAAATCTATGGAAAATACAGCAAACTTCCTGAAAGCAAGAAATGTGGAATAGGCTCCTGAAGAAATGGTAGAAGCCCCTTTGGAACATTTGATATAAGTTAGGATTAAGTACCTAGAATGTACCCTACCTCACGTGGTTGAGAGGATTATTTCATTAGGGTTTGTAAGGTGCTTAGAGACTATAGGTCAGTCTGGGAAAAAACAAAAGGCTCACCAGCTAAAACTTCAAATTTGTTTTCTCATTGAGAAATAATACTTTTCTTAGAAAGATCAGAGCCCAAAAATGATCTCTAACATATTAAGTTGAAATATTGTTTGTTTTGATTGTCAAAAGGCATTTCTCTAATTTTCTGAAAGACAGATAGGTAAGTAATTAAAAGTTAGTGCATCATGCATGTAAAACAATCATTTGTTGTGGATTTGATATTTCAGTTTAATTTTAAAAGTAACTGTTTACAAAGAGCTATCTTCTTTTTCTTTTCACTCAATACTTGTGTAAAGTAATCTAGCATATGTCAGTTCGTACAAAACCATATTGTACTTTTTTAGCTGTATAATCAAAGCATTGATATCACATGTATTGTGGTTGATAGAGTTGGTGTCTGCAGATGTAGGAAACATCATTGCATCAGTTTACATTCTGTTTACATAAAACACCGGTTATTAGGTCCATAATAAAATAAATGTATCCACAATTTTGTTTATCTTGATTTCCTTAAGAATGCCTCTTGGCCCAGGCTACATCTGCCTTGACTCAGTTTTCTCAATATATTCCAAATGGACAATAGCCAAACCATACTTCCTTGCATTGTCTTCAAGTGAACTGGCATAACAAGCAACACAGTATAGATGGGGCATACTTGCAAAATATCTCACAGTTGCCTCTATGATATCAGAGTTTGAAGCTGCAATCACTTTTGGAGACTTAACTGGAAAAACTTGAAAACACGATTCAAAATAAATTCAATCTTTTTAAAATGGAATAAATCTTAATGAGACAGAGAATAGCAAGCCTAACGATATGTTTGATACAGTGCACAAAAAACAAGGAATATTTTCTCAAGTAGCCTGTGTGCCATTTGAATAACCCATATTTATCACTGTATTGTCTAAATGAGCCAATCACTTTTGATTTGATCTTTACACCCGATTCCTATAACCTCCTAAAGCTACCCTGCATATCAACATCTTTTTTCAGATTTCACCTCCACCACGTCAGCAAAGAGACAAGGTAGCCCTTCATTAATGTGATGTACATGGACTCTTTATTAGCTGCAGAACTGTCAGATCCTCAGCAAGTAGAGTAATAAGTCTAGCTTTCAGTATGCATTTCTCTGAATTTCCTAAGAGACTTTATAATAGTGTTTTTAAAGTCTCTCACTCTGTGGGTGTTAATATAGTTTGAGTGAAGGAAAAGGCTATTTTTAACCAGCAGAGTATTTCAAATTACACCTCTCATTCTGGAAGGAAGCTTTTGTTCCTCCTTCCTAGGCCATGGCACATGCACTGGTCTATCAGCACTAAAATTGTCCACTGAAGAAGCCATGCCACTAAGGGTATAATAAATTGCCCTAATTTCCAGCCAGTTTATAACTGTTATTTTTCTTTGGGTACAGGAATCCTGCAAAAGCCCCAACACCCCAGGCTTGGGTTAGTGGAAATAACTTCTTAGAAAGCAACAGCAGAGAATTTTTCACAATCTTTATATTGCCTGCTCTTCTTCCCCAAGCTTATCAGCTAACAAGCCCAATATGTTAACATGATAGCTCCATTTATCATAGTTCTTAGATACTGGAGTTAACTTAGACACCACCTTAGATACTGTAAATATGGTCTTTAGATGCCTGAAAAATTGGGTTGTCACAGATCAAAAAACGTCACTAACCAAGCTAAGAATCTAAACAAGCTAAATTTTATTAGAATTTCCAGTCCTCCAACAGGATTTTCTAATCACCTACAAATATTTACCTCTCCCATTCCCCGAGATTCTAGTGCAAGAGCTTGAAACTCATGATTCATCTCATCCACAGATCGAACCTGAAGAAAAAAATATTAATGACAATTAGCAACCATTAGATAGTGAACTATATCTTAAATACAGTTATATATTCCCCATATGATTTTACTGTTTTTTAAAAAATGGTTTCTAAAGTTCCATTTCTAAAATTTGCTATTCAATCTATAATCATACACCTTTCAGATTTGGTAAATGAGTCTACTTAAAGACTGCAACCAGTTCTTTAATGCTTCATGTTAAAATTTGTTTTGCATTATTGTGTTAAGGACAAATATTTTAAAAACTATAAATGTAGCATATTACAGTACACATCAACTACCACAAAAACAATGAGCAATTTTCTATCTGCAAACACACACAAGGATAAGTGAAATTAATGATTGGTTTATACATATTAATTTGGAAAATAAATGATTTGTTGCACACAAAGTTACTGAGTACACTTGAGGGAAGACAAAAGGTATGGAAAAATCTCATGAGTGCACACACAAGTGGCTATCACTACTGTCTATCCTATTCCCATCAGAGACACTAACCTCACCCCCAACAAACACTTCGTATATTTTCTACCTCTGAGGAATGGCCTTCAAAGGAACTTTCAAAACTAGGGAAAACTTAGAAAAAGAAGGGGCACGAGAACAAGTAAAACTACAATTGGGTTGTTTGAAACACTAAAATATGAGAGGGCACAGCAATGAAATGTTTTAGAAACACAATTATCCCTAAAATTATGGAGGAAAATGAAGATGCAAATTTCCTTGCTTTTGTTGTTCTCTGTTGGATCCCAAGGAATCAGTTGCTCCCAGAATGCTGTGGATGTGCATTTTCCCATACACAGTAATTGACACTACACAAACATTGCATTTGTATAAACAGATGTTTATCTAACAAGGTATGCAAATGCTGTTTTCTTTCACACATCAGGGTTTCTGGTCATTCATAAACTTGAAAACATGAAAAAAACTGAACATGTTCAAAATTGCACGTGCAAATGTTGTTATCTTTCTGTTGATAGACTGGATAAACTTTCAGTTTTATAAATTCCCCAACAGCAAGTTTTTTGTAGCAAATTTAGCATTTTGAATTTAAGCAGCAGTGTTGATTTCTTGGCAATTTCCATTGCTAAAACTCAGTCCTCTCAAGATGTCATTACTGAGCATATTAAACTACAAACTATTAAATCTTTGAAGTCAGCATATGAGTACATAGTTAATTTTTCTGAAGCAAATGCTTAACTGAAAGTCGTAAAAGAACACTTCTTCATGAAGAATATGATTTTGGTTATTTTAATTCATTATTTCCATCCCCAGTGAGCACTCAATGTATTCAACCAGCACTAGCAGAATATTTACTTTTGAGCTGAATTATTGAAAGAGCAACCTAAACACAAACTTTCTTTTCTCAATACTAGAAAATTGGGAATTTAAGTCAATTAGGTTGATTTTTACACTGATTGTATCAATGAAACTGAAGACAGACAAGACAGAACATTATGCTCCTATAAAAATGTCTAAGAACAAATTTTAGGCTGGAGCAAAATCAACAGCAGATTAGTAACCTATTTAAATAAAGATAAACTTGTATTTGAAAAGCTCAGGGAAGCGATGAAAAATCCTTGTGTGTGGAAAAAGATTTTTGGGGAAAGAATGAAATTGCAAAATTTCAGTTTTGGAAGACGCTTCTGAATTTGGATAATCTAAATTTCCAATGACTGAATTTACCTGCACAGATATTCATAGGAAACAATGGATAGATAGATAGATAGGTAGATAGATAATACTGTGAGCCACTTCACTATTACTTTGCAATTTAATATTGAAAGAAAAAAAACTTGATATATACACAATTTCATCTCCAGGAACATGGTTTTGTTCAATTAGCACTTTTCAAACAATTTGTAGTAAATTCTTGTTAATCTACATTCATTCAACACAAATGTTGTGTAAGTCACTGTCTAACAATTAGCCACATTTATAAGTCATTAACATTTTATTGTATTTTTTATTTTGCTGCAAAAGATTAAATGTACATTGCCATGCCTACCCAGTTTTCAACATTAAAAATACCTCAATTATAGTCCCACAGAGACCTACAAAAAGAGCGAAAGGGTAACAATGTAACTAAATACATAGGTTACACTTAACAAATGCTTTAACAAACAAAACTGAGGAGCTGGAGGTCTCTATAGTTGTAGATCAATCCTATACATTGCTCTGAACTTTATTTTGCCCATGTTCCATTCTCATAAGCATGAAATTTGAAAGATTATTACTGTTACTGTTAGTAATGCTATTCCAAGACTGTACTGTTACCAGAAGAGTGGAGCCTTCATTTGTGTCTCCTTCAGGACACATGCCTTCATCAGAAACAGTAGTACACAAAACACTGCCACAGCATTGCAGGTAACACTGATGTTTTAAAAGATCTGCATTCTCTAATCTCTATTATACTGGATTTCCTTGGGTATTGCCTACCAAAATTTTCCTACTTCTTCACTGAATTCAAGAATTTATTAAGGAAATCTACAGAACCAAAAGGAAAATATATTGGCTGGAATCACATAAGCAGTCAAGAAGTTCTGACTAGCATTGCTTATTACTTGTATTACCATAGTACCTAGGAGCCCTAATCATAGACCAGGACTCTATTATAACAGACACTGTACAAACCCAGAACAAAAAGAGAGTCTCCTGCTTGGTTCCTCTGATCCAGAAGTAACATTTATCTAATTAATTAAAAATGCCTTATTCCTTTGGAAAAAGCAACAGAGGGTCCTGTGGCACCTTTAAGACTAACAGAAGTATTGGGAGCATAAGCTTTCATGGGTAAGAACCTCACTTCTTCAGATGACTTGTATCTGAAGAAGTGAGGTTCTTACCCACGAAAGCTTATGCTCCCAATACTTCTGTTAGTCTTAAAGGTGCCACAGGACCCTCTGTTGCTTTTTACAGATTCAGACTAACACGGCTACCCCTCTGATACTTATTCCTTTGGTGCAACCTAATTAAAAGATCTTTCAGTACAGAGTTTTTTTATTTCTTTACAATTTAAAAACACTGTCAAATACTTTGTTCGATATATATTTCCCCATCATTTGTAATAATTTATGAACTACTGAGAAAAGGGTGCCTTCTCTTAATTATTTTGCCTTTGACTAACTTATTTCCCCAAGCACTTTTCAAAGTTTTCAGTTGAGTTCAAAACTACTGTGTCAATTTTCAGTTACTACTTAGGCTAAATCTACAATAAGAGTCAGGAATGTGATTCCCCTGCTTGTGTACGCACTCCCACTAGCTCTCATCGAACCAGCGTGAATATAATTGGAAGTGTTGCCCCAGTAGCAAGCGTAGTGGCAGCGAAGGCCACTAAGCTGTGTGGAGTACATACCCACAGGTTTAGGCAGCTTTATACTCTGCATGGCTCAGCTGTGCCTCTACTGCTGCTACCCATGCTACCGTGGCAACACTGCAGTATTTATATTTCCACTAGCTGGATGAGAGCTAGCGCAAGTACCTGTACACAAGCAGGGGAAATCACACCAACAGCTCATACTGTAGACAGCCATTGTTTTGCACAAACGTTTATTATAGCACAGGGAATAGCGTTAAGTAAACTTGTGCTGTTAAGCCCACAGCGAAGTCTCTCTTTAATTAATGTCACATTTAGTTAATTAGTTTAGAGGTCAATAATTTGGAAAATCAAAAGATCCAGCTGTTTGAAATGTAAAAAATGAGCTGTAGTTCATTTTAGAAGTCTAAGTAGGACAAACTCCCACACAAAAGGGGGGGGGGGGAAGAGAAAGCAACATTTTCAAAGCAAGGGTTCCTTGCTTTGCATCTTCTCACCTTTGTGCAGGCCACCCTGACAACTCAACTAGCACTTCTGGAAACAGAGAATCTTTTCTGTAGCTGGAAAGGCCCTGTTTCTGGTTGAACACATTTGCCTTTAGTTTCATCTTTTCCCCCCAAAATCATTTTGTTGAATATTCTCTTCCATCATCCAAATGTTTTGGCATTAGGTGCTAGCACTAGTCCTGATATTTAATATAGATAACTCATTCCAAATGTCAAAAGCAGGTAAATACTCCAATAAAAACAAAATATACACAAAGTTGAGACTAAGTACCTATGACACATTCCCCAGACAGGTATGTATAAATTTTTGACAATAAAATAAATCCATGTAGGATAAAATAAGCAAACAAAACAGAATATATCCACTTTAGTTTTAAAATATATTCATGTGTAAATTAAAAGTGTTGTAATGTCTTCCTTGACTTTCTGGTCAAAACTCTTTCAAGGTATGTTTCCCCCCCCTGCTACTGCATATCACTATTGCACAAGTGTCTAAAGACTGCACACCTGTACTGTGTTAATTTCACTAACCAATGCAAGAAAGTATCCCTGAATTCTGGTACTGATAAAGGTGAATGTAAAGGCTTTTTATCTAAGTCCTATTTACTCACTGAAGATAGATCCCTACCTTAGAAAGTTCGTTAAAAGATATTAGGTTAGAGCTTTGCCTTTTGGTCTGTTGTAACATCTTTGATTGAGGAATAGATATGGATTAAGTATTGACCTAACTGATCTTAAACTGTCACAAAAAGATAACTCGTATTATTACCCTACAGCATTATCTGAGGTTACCAACATTTCATCCCACCCACTGAAAAAGAAAAAACAAACAAACAAAAAGACATCAGGAACACAAACACACCATATCTTAAATACCTATCATGTAGATGCACATGAAATCAACAATCTATATGTCCACTCACTTACAGACTTTGTTAGGCGTTCCAGCTCCAATTTTTAAGTATTAACAGTTTCAAGAGGTATCTTTATTTGGTCATGAACTTGGTAAGCAATTTTTAGAATAATCAATTCAGTTCACCATACAAAAATACAATCAGTCTCCATTACACCTGCCTTTTTACTTTTCACTTCCAACCTCTCCCTTACCCCAATCCCCCTTAGTGTATGTCTACACTGCAATAAAAGCCTGTGGCATGGCCACGACTGGCCCGGGTCAGCTGACTCAGGCTTGCGGGGCTATAAAATTTCAGGGTAGACATTCGGGCTCGGAGATCCCAAACATTTACACTGGAATTGTATAGCCCTGTGGCCCGAGCCCCGCAAGCCTAAGTCAGCTGACATGGGCTCTGAGACTTGGTACAACAGGGTTTTTTTAAATTGCTGTGTAGATGTACCCTTAGCTACCAACTTCACTGGTCCTACTTTATCGCACTCCATCTTTTAACCTCCCCCCTTTCTTGATACCTTATCCACAACATTCTGGCATATTCTGTGCCATATCCAAGGATTGGACAATAGCAAATGTGTACTTACCTTAAAAAAGGCACTAAGAATGACTCAGAGAAATACAGACCAGTAACTTTATTCCATTTACCCGGTATAGAAGTATTAAAAATATTACAGAACAACTACGAGACCATGACATGATAGGGTTCAACCAGAATGGCTTCTGCAAAGGAAACTCATACCTCCCTAATTAGAATGTTTTGAATGTGTTAATAAAACAATGGATAAAGGAGAACAAACAATTTATTTACATTTTCATGAGGCTTCTGATAAAGTCCCTCACAAGAGGCAACTGAAGAAACTAAGCAGTATTGTCGTTTATCAAAAACTGGCTAAAAGACACAAAATGCAGGAATGGACAGTTCATTTTTTACTAAGTGTGGGATGCCACAAGGTTCCATACAAGAACCGGTGTCAAATATATTTATTAATAATCTGGAAAAAGATATGAGCAGTGAGGTGGCGAAGTTTACAGATGACAAATTTATTTAGATCAAGACCAGAGAAGACTGACAGCCAAGAGACAAACCAAGCCAGGAGACCGAGCAATATGATGGCAGATGAAATTCAATGCTGATATATTCAAAGCAATGCACACTGAAGGGAATTTCTGAGCTACTCAGAAACCTTACTGAGTTCTAAATTAATTACATCAACTCAGAAATTAGGCCTGCCCATCACTGTGAGCAGTTCAATGGAGACCTCTGCTCAAAGAGCAGGAAGCAAAATGTCAGGATGGATACACAACAGGATTGAGAATACTACAGAAATTCTGCCATTATATAAATCAATGATATATCCTCATCAGAAATATATGTTTAGTTGTGATGACACCATTACAAAGTATAGCTCAGAAATGATATAGCAAAATTAGAAGTTTAGTGATGGGAAACAAGAATGACTAAACTCCCATATGAAAAGAGATTGAAAAGACTGGGATTGTTTACCTTAGAGGAGATGAATAAGAGAGAACATAAGAGTATACAAAATAATGAATAGTACAGACAAAGTAGAATGTAAATTTCATTTCACAATTACAAGGGAATAGCTGATGAAAATAACAGGTGGCAAATCCAAAACAGGTAAGAAGAAATATTTTCCCCACACATGGATTTGAAAAGGAACAGACATTTATATGGTTAACAAGATTCACTTGGGTCACAATGGAAACTACTAAAACAGATGAGTTTTGGAAGATACATAAGCCCTCTCACTTCAGGGCATATGCTAACTTAATTATCAAGGGGTAAGAGGAAACTTCCCACTGGGTCAGGTTAACCAACAAACGCCTGTTACAGATTTTCTGGAACTTTCTTCTAAATATGTTATTGGCCACTGTTGGGACAGAAAACTAGGCTCAATGGACCACCAGTCTCACCTACTATGGACATCCCTGTTATCATTTGTATAGATAGAAACCTACTTGCTACAATATTTGTACTCATAGCACACTGCCTTCCATCATGGTGGTCTCTCAGTATATTATCTAAAATCAAACTGCCTCTTAGTGGAGCAAAAAACTGCATATTTGACTAGAGTATATACAAAAATCTGATTTCACAGCTTTGATACGTAGCTAACAAAGAGTAACTACCAAAGTAAAGAAACCTTTTTTAATATCATTACTAGGCCACTTAAAAAAATCATTTTGTGATATGGAAAATCAACTTCACCTATATTGTCACGATCACATCTCTGTAAATAAGGCAACTGATTGTCTATACAAATCTCTGAGTTATGTGTTACATGTGAGTGACACTTGCATCACTAAACACAATCACAAGATGATTGCTTTCAAAGAGTCCTGTCTAAATTTCCAATATAGTACGTTAATGACTGGAATTGAGATTTATAGTAGAAAATGACTACTCTGAATTTAAAAGTCACAAGTATTGGATTACAAAGCTTAATACTAAATCCCAAAGGCATCGTTCCCCACCTGAAGTCATGTATGTAGCCCAAGGAGTATAATTTTTCATACAAATCCCAGTTTGTATTCATAATGTGCTACAAATTCAGTTATCCCTCCATCAAAAACAGAACTTCAGTAGGAACAGTAGCAGCTTTTTTAATTTGGGGGGTAGCCTTTGAATTGTCCTTCCTATTCACTTCAAATTTGATAGGGGGAGAAATAGCTCAGTGGTTTGAGCATTGGCCTGCTAAACCCAGGGTTGTGAGTTCAATCCTTAGGGATCTGGGGCAAAATCAGTACTTGGTCCTGCTAGTGAAGGCAGGGGGCTGGACTCGATGACCTTTCAGGGTCCCTTCCAGTTCTAGGAGATATATATATTTATATATATATATATATTTTTTTTTTTAAACACAGCTGGAGTTGTCCTGCTATAAGTGAAAACATTTAAAATTTCACTTATTTCCTGTTTTCCCTAATATGTCTTCATTTGATCAAAACAAAAACACACACACCCCAAAAAACTCCACTCACAAATATAGAGCCCCAAACCATCAATGAAATGTTGTAGAAAATGTTGTTACCTTTGAAATCTCAATTACAAGATTTTTCCTCTAAGTGGCGTGACAGAGTTATCCTAATTAAGATTTCCCTAGTTTAGGTCACAGGATAAAAGCTATGTGATGGTATTCCTGATGACAAAAACTATACAACAGCTAAAAGGACAACAGACCAACACTACGGGGTCATATTAGGCACCTGATTTATTTTTAGCAATCCAAGCATAAAAACTAAATTTGTGTCGGTAATTTATATAATACCCCAACAAAACTAATCATTGGAATTATCATGGCTGTTTTTAGCCGGAAGCATTTTTTTTTTTTTTTTTTAAATAATCCATCTCTCACTCAGACACTAATGCAGAGAAACCTTTCACTTCCCCTTAAAACCTGAAACTTTAAAAAGTAAAACCATAAACCTTTTTATTTGCAAAGCCTAGAGTTTAGAGTGTCTCCCCCCCAGAATAGATCATTATCAAGAGAAAACATTTGCTGCGTGTATTACAGTGCTTTAGGTGGGTACAGTTGATACCTACATCACTAAATATGGTCCTCTTATTATTTTATGGTAACCCCTCCATCTTAAATGCTTTCTGAACTAGGGTTTTCCTAACTGTCCATAGTAATAGTGCAGATTAAACATGGCAATAATTTGGACATTTTTGGCTGTGAAGAAAAGTGCATTAATGTGAAGCATCTAGCAATAAATTGCAATTTCATATCTATTCTACAAGTCAGCAAAACCATACAATACTAACAAAATTTTAATTTACATAGTTAAATACTGAGATTTCCAATAGTTAGGTTATTTCCCAAAAATAATTTGCACACACGAGAAAGACAAGCATTCTAACTGCATATACTGAACAGTTCACAAAGTTACAGGACCTGCCCTTTCCTGTTGTACTTACTCAGAAGAATACAGGTTACAACTGGCAAACTACAAAAAAAACTAATGTAATCATTTTGTTTCTTTCCAGTTGAGCAACACACACATAATTAATGGATTTGCATCAGTCACAGTCAGATCATGGCACAAAAGCAGTTCTTATGAAATATCTTGGATTGCCTCTTTAATCTGAGTGGATGAGACTGAGTCACCTGCAGAGACAGAACTCAGACAATCCATTTATAAACTCAAAAACAGACTTCAAGGTGTACACTTACAATCTCAAATGCACATGCTGCAAGTCACTTATAACAAATATTAAACCAAAAAACCCCAAACCTATGCTAAAAGAACATTATTAAGGTTACAAAGTCAAGCACTCAAGTCAGAAAATACCAGAATTAATCTTAATTCAGCCCTCATGTGTACTGTATGCATTATGATACAGTTTTAAATTACATCATCACATGTTATTTTTTCCACAGGACCCCTGCCTCATTCAGGGCACAGATAGGAACTGTGCTCACATAGTGAACAAGATATTCAATATTTTTTCTTCTCATTACTTATTGGGGGCCCCACATTTTATTTACAGCACACTATTCAAACCCTGCTTTCAAACAGAATTATTAATGCCCTCATGGGCTTTTCTACAGCACTCATCACTACAGAATCTGAGTGTTTCACAAACATTAATTTATGTTCACAACAGCTCTGTGAGGTGACAGGGTGATGAGATCCCCATTTTACAAATGGGTAACTAAGGCACAGAGAAATTAAGGTCAAAATTTTCCACTACTTTTGGGTGCCCAATATGAGATGACTAAAACATGATTTTTCAGATTTAGCATTAATTACAGAACACTTATATGTTCAAATCACAGCTTCCACTGACTTCAGCTTGCAGCACTTCTGCATAACAGACCCCAGTATATCAAGTCAGTCATCCAGAAAAGGAGGAACACACAATTAGTGACCACCTACGGAAAGTGTGGCTTAAGTGACTTGCCAAGAATCACATAAGAACTGCGTGGCATAGAATCCAACTGTCAAGGGCAGCATTCAACTCCCTCAACCATCTTCTCTCTTCCTGCAATCCCTTATCTATGCACTACAAACTTTCCAACTTCAGCAACAAATGATCCCTGGGTCATAATCTCCTTCACTATACAACCATGACTCATCCCCCAGCAGGTCCATCCTGATGAATAAGGCAGGAATCTTGTGGGGAAAAAACAGTAAGTGATCATGTAAATAAAAACAATCATAACGCATACACACAAGGGTGCTGATTTCAGGGTGCACAGGCAACCTTAATTATGGCATTTCTTAATTTTGAGTGCTTGACTTTGCAACCTTAATAATATTGTTTTAATATAGTTGTGTGCAAGTTCCTAGGTTTCTTAAAGTCAACTGAAGAAAAAGGAATTCCATCATGTGGCATTATACTGACACCTACACGGATCATCAGCAGAGTTGGAACCTTCAGATCGACCATACAGACCTCTGGCATTTGAGCTTACAAAGTAACAGCCCTAAATAGCAGATTGTCATCCTGTATTTTCCTCTGAGCACACAGTTATACAGACGTGAGTTTGTAGTGTAGACCAGGGCTCAGGAATCTTGGGTTTCATTCCAGGCTCTAGGAGTGTGCCCTAGTGGGCACAAACTTCTACTTGTCTCCCCCTACCAGTTTGACCCTTCCTGTCCTATCCCCTCCAATCTGTCCCTGTCCTGTCTCCCTCCCCTGGCTCTCTGTGCCAGACCCGTTCTCCTTGCCCAGCCAGTCCCAGTCTGTGAAACAGCCTGGCAAAATGTGTGTGTCTTCTCCCACTCTGGCGCCAGTTCACATAGCAAAATAGTAGGCTGTCATCCTCTATCAGTCACTTTGTAACCTGCCCTCTTACCCCCAACTCAACCAGTCCCAGCCTCCTCATCCCAAGTCACAGTCCTCTTGCTCAACCAGTCCCAATCTCACTACACATGTCCCAATCTGCTCCTTTCCATCCTCACTCCCCCCGCCCCTGCTTTCAAAACAGATACCTTCCTCTTCCATGGTGCCTCGGTGCCAGCAAGAGGGGTCACAGACAGTACAGGAGACAGGCTCCCTGCTCTCAACTTCAGTGCCCGGAACCTTCTCACAACAGCTGGAGCAGCACTTAAGATGGAAATTTTGGTTTCTCCCTTGTAGCCATTGGCTGCAGGGAGCATGCTTAGTGAGGACAGAATCTTAGATTCAAAAATCAAAGAAATCTACTGAGCATGTGCAAAACAATTTTGCAAAGGCTTATAACTTGGCCAGATTTGGGAAGATTTTCACAAGGGTCGCAAAAGGTATACCCTTGACACAGAGGTCACCCTCCTGCCCAATTTCACTAAAGCAATTACCATCCTGGCCTATAATATATGGCTCTTCCATGCAAATTGCTGTAAAATATGGTTTTAAACAATCACATTACATTTTCTTAATTTCAAAGGTCTCAGTAGTATTGAAAAATGACTAGACATATATCCTAACGCTTTCGTCCACATAACCTAGCAGGTTTTTCAACTTTCCATCTTATTTGGTTAGGAATCATTTATTTAAAACATCTACAAAGGAAAGTGAAGAAAAGGGTGAAACAAGGTCAGAGATGGTAAATGTCACTGAGTTTTGTAAAATGAAAACATGACACCTTTTTGATATTACAGTTGTTTTGGCTATATTTTTACCAAATTAAAAAAAAATAGACAAAAAATCTTCTAGAACCTTTTGTATTGGGAGCTTCTGAAAAAGAAGAAGAATGTCACTGTTGATGCAAGGACAGTTATTTACAAAACTGGGCTGTATGTTCCTTAAGATATGAGGATTTCCTCTTGGTAACACATGCTAATACTGTTAAACTGTTAGCTTTCTCTCTATTCAAGAGTTTTAATAATTGGGTCCTGATTTACACCGAGATAAAATGCATATATGCTCCAGAAAGACTTATTTAAATGCATACTGTGAATGATCCACATTTATTTGTACACAGCCATAAGGCAAGTCACATTTTCAGTGAAGGTTCAAAAATTTATTTTGCTAATACTGAATACATTCATTTTTTATTTAGATTTACAACAAATAGTTCTTGTATTCCAGATAGCCTTTTTCACAGCTCTAGAACCAAAGTGATTTAGCAAAGTGTGGTTTTACTCTGAAAACAGATTACAAAAATGTTATTTTTCTCATCACCATGATGCTGACCAGGTACCTCTGCTTGAAGCAATGATCGAAGGATTGCTGCTTATTCTGAAGAAAATTAACAGGGCAGAACTCACTACATAACACCAATGTAACTTACCATGGGGCAAGCAGAAGTTCCTCCCTTCCCCCTCACCAAAACTCTGGTTTTGAGACACAGTCAACTGAAAAGCTGGTCAAATATTTTCTTTCCAGTTTATAAATAAAAATGAATTTGAAGTAGTTTCATGTACTCCCCCTGCCAGAGTCCTCCTGCCAGTTTTCATGATTTTACAACTACACACACACTTTTTTAAATGAACAGTTCTCTCCCCTACTGCTGTATATATATACAGAAAAACTGGAAAAAATATATGTAAAAACTATTTAAACAGAAGTGTCATTTCAAAGTCGATAGTGCCCACTTAAGAGAACTATCCAAAACACACATAATTTTCTCTAACTTTAAGATACTGCACATCACACAATCTGCCTCTAGTTAAGTTAGAGAGAGACAGCATGGCTGACACAGCACACGAAAGCTTGTCTCTTACTAGACAAACTTCTGCTGGTGAGAATGATATTACCTCACCCATCTTGCCTCCCTAATATCCTGGGACTGACACAGCTACTCTAGTTAAGTTAGTCAGTTAGCATCTTGCCACAAATAGGCCACGAGTCAAAACAGAATAATGAGAGGTATTGTCTTAGACATTGTGGGCTTGGAAGTAATACAGAAATAAAGTGCCAATTTTTGCTATTCACCATGACAGAGTACTGTGCTATAATAGACAGTTTTGTCTGCTTGATCATTTTAATACCGAATGGAGACTTACAAAAGGATTTAAAACCATTTATATTTGAGAAAGTAATTCACTGTGTCTCTTTTGAGACCTAGTTTTCATTATTCTACTTCAAGTTAACTCTTGTGATTGTGATTAATTCATGATCAGTATATCCCAATTTCACCTCAGTCTCCCAGCAATACCAATGCATGCCTCTTCTTCCCTCTTTGTTATTTGTATTACAGTAGCCTCTAGAGGCCCAAATAAAGATTGCACCCTCATTGTTTTTTTACAGTGCTTAGTACAAACAAACAAAAAACACACACATAGTAAGAGGCAGTCACTGCCCGGAAGATCAGATAGTCATCAGAAGTCTATCCGTGAACAAAACAAAACAAAACAAAACTAATTATATTTAAGTGCTCTTACAAAAATCCTCATGGGGGGAAGTGGGCAAAGAATTTTGCAGCACCAAACTATTCCATTACACAAAACAATGCTTTACGCTACTGAAGATACATTTATTCAATTAAAAATCCAAACCAGAATGCTAGTGTGTTTCCAATGACCGTTGGTTCCAGTCAAGTCAGCTCAAGAATTAAGGCTGTGAAGCATTTAAATATGATCATAAATATATTTTTTATTTATGATCATATTTCAATATATACACATACATATGCACAAAGGGAAGACCAGCTACATTATTCAACAGTACACTGGAAGATTTTGGTCACCTACATTAAACATATGCATTTACCACAAAAGCTCTTTAACCTGGGGGTCAAGAACAGGCACCATGGGGACTGGATGCAACCTCTATATCTTTCCCATACAGCTAAAGGAAAGGCAGGTCCCCACTACATTCTGGTTATATGGGAGGAAGGCCCAAGCATGAAAAAGGTTGAGAACTCTTTCCTTCTCTCAGACATTTTACCATATCTCTATGGCCTCCATGCTATTACTCTGACCCAGAATGGGGCAAAGACTCCAAATCATAATCTCTGCCAACAGCTTTTAAATGATATGGCTACCAAGAACTAGGGAGATAGAACACCAAAACTATGGGGCTACTCCTTTTCTTATTAAGCAGCTCTTAACCAGGGCTTTCAGCTTTATGTCCCCTAATTAGCCAGATCATAACACCTGTAGTGAACCTGGTCAGACACTTTTGGCCAGTACGTACAGCTCTTTGCAGGAGATGCTGAATCATCGCCCTCTCCAAGCAGTGACTGAAAATATTTTTTCATCTGACCCAGCACATTAAGTGGAAATTCACAATTTCTAGACTCCTTTCTCAAGGATGGAAGCTCAGAATACCACTAAACAGTTACATATTCAAGAGGCATGTTACTGGAGCATAGTAAACTTTACTTTTGTATGATGGAAGTCAAGATGCCAGTGAGCAGGTGAAAAAATTCTCAAAATTCACCTGCATATGTTTCAAAATTCAAGTTTTACCTTTGGTCCTTCAAGTTTTTACCATCTAAAGAAAAGCTTGAGTAGAACCAGAGAGCTTTTTACTGCAGCACTCTTTAGTCAGCATTCCTGACTATCTTATTTGGAAAAAAATATCAATGGTATAGTGCGGTGTGGGGGTTTTTTACTTTTATCTATGGCAAAGGTGAAGACAATGTTTAAAAGGAATTACTATTACCGATTTATTTTATCCTCCAAGGGAGTACTCTTTGGACAATGTACTTGTTTAAAGTAATCTGGAAGATTGCAGGAATTGTATTCCTGCTATGTCTGAATAGGCAGCTGCGAAAGAAAACACTTTTTTTTTTTTTTTAAACTTCAATAAGTTTTGACTACCAAAACAGGAAAAAACAGCTTAGCCTTGGACATTAGTCCCTTATTGGCACAGTTCTTCAAAGAAAGTGGAAGAAATTATGACTTCTAGACTAAACAGTGAAAACTTTACTGGTGTTAAACAAGTTGTTGAAAATAAATAGGTAGCTTAGAATTCAAATAGAAGAAATTAAAGTTCATCTGTAGAAAAAAAGAAGTCATTAATGATTAGTATTAACTAATAAAACAATTGTAGAATGGAAGGCTCCAGGGCAAATTCTGCAACTTTTACATTGAGGCACCCTGGATTCAAGAAAATTAGTAAAGGTACTAGTCAACATGAATAAATTGTAGAATTGGGTCACAGTGCAATAGCTCTGCATTCAAGAGAACATTTGCCTATACAAGAACCATCAAAAAATTTAATCTTAGAATTTTAAAAGTTATCTAAAATGGTAAAGAGATGACCCTAAAACAATTAATTTAATTTCTAATTAGAATTTTAGGTATCAGATTCCCCATTATTCTCAAAAAATCATTTAATCCCTCAAACCCATTTGTCTTTCCAATTATGCTCCATCTTCCTCCTTCCCTTCATCTCTATGATCAATGCTATTTACAACCATTGCCTTGCATTCCCCTCGTCCAATGCTGTCTTTGATACTTTTTAATCTGGCTTCAACTTTCTTCAGTCTACTGCAGGGGTCGGCAACCTTTCAGAAGTGGTGTGCCGAGTCTTCATTTATTCACTCTAATTTAAGGTTTCACGTGCCAATAATACATTTTAACGTTTTTAGGTCTCGTTCTATAAGTCTATAATATATAACTAAACTATTGTTGAATGTAAAGTAAATAAGGGTTTAAAATTTTTTAAGAAGCTTCAATTAAATTAAAATGCAGAGCCCCCTGGACCAGTGGCCAGGACCCGGGCAGTGTGAGTGCCACTGAAAATCAGCTCGCGTGCCGCCTTCGGCACACGAATCATAGGTTGCCTACCCCTGGTCTACTGCAACCATGCTCACCAAGGCTCTCTAGAACCCTTCATGGACAAATTTCTGGGCCCCTTTTCTCCATTGTTTTTAATGGGAACTGTGCTAGACTGAATTTAATCCAGAAAATTAAATCTAGTTCTTCCATATGACACAGCTGAGTGTTCCAGATTCTTGATTAGTATATTTTCATACAATGAAAAAGTAACAGTGACTGAAAAATTACTAGGCACTATATAAGCACATAAAGAAATGGTTCCTGTCCCAAAGAGCCTATAGTCTAAGTTTGAGAGGCGATAACCACTGAATACAACAAACAGACCAGGAAGCACAAGATAACAATTAGACTAGTAATCAGCATGAAAAGCACTGGTCAAAGCACACCTGACAAATGTTTTTGTAGGAAACATGGCAGAGGACAGTTTTAAGGACAGTGAGGTGGCTTTGCAGATGTGTGCATGCCTCCCAGGCATGAGGAATGACATGTGAGAAACCACCAAGATGATTGTCTGCAAATTTAACAAATTGGCAACAAAGGCTAGAATCAATGGCAGAGAAGAGACAGGGATCAAGACCTTCCTGGTATTTAAAAGATGATAAGTAGAGCAGGGATAGGTCATGAAGGGCTTTGAAAGAAAAAACAAGTAGTTTGTGTATGATGTGGTGAAGGATGAGCCAGTGGAGGAATGCAAAGAGAGACGGCTGATGTGACTGAGGTGATGATTAAGAAAAATTATCTTTGACAAATGCTCATGTGGGTAAAATAGTATTTGATTAAGGTAATAGCTAATATACTTAGTCTTCCATCAGGCATCTCATTCAGCACTGCATGACATTTTGATTAAAAATTAGAACAGTGCAAAGTTAACATGACACACATTATATGGATTAAAAACTGACTAACTGTAAAAGTGGAATCATCATCAAGCAGGTGTATTTTCTAGCAGGGTCCACCAGGATTGGTTCTTGGCCCTATGCTATTTAACATTTGTATCAATGACCTGGCAGAAAATATAAAATCATCACCGGTAATGTTTGCAGTTATAGTCAGCTGGGGATTTTACTATTCAACTTGATGGGAGTACTGATATTTCAAATTGTGGAAAACGACTTTATGGACGATTTGCTGTGCTGTCTGACTTTACCAACAAATACAACAGGAGCACAGATATTCAAAGCACTGCATGACTCCATAGTTGGAAAATACAAATTGGACTGGGCTAATTGCAAAGGAATTACAAGTGATGGTGCAGCAAATAGGACAGGTAGAAACAGAGTTGTGAAAAAAAATATCTGAGGCAGCTGGTAATGATATTTGGAATCACTGTTTCATTGACCACAAAGCTTTGGCATCCAAGAGTATTTCCCTGATATTATGGTAGTAGTAAAGGAAGTAGTGAAAATTGTTAATTTAATTAAAGGAAGCTTCCTGAAGAGCAGGCTTTTTAAACATTATGCTCAAAAATAGGAGCGGAGCATACTCATTTACTGTTTCACACCGAAGAACGGTGACTGTCATGGGGCAGGGTGCTTACAAGGGTGTACAAACTCCTCTACCAGAAAAATGTGACTCACATTCCTGAAACAGTCTAACGTGGCAAATTTGTTTGACGATGACAGTCGGTTAATAAAGTTGTCATCTCTAGCTGACTTTTTTCAATTTTAAAAAAACTGAATTCGAAGTTACAAGGAAGAGGCAATGATTTGTTTAGACACTGAACAGATACAAGCATTCTAAAAGTCTTTAGCACTGTGGCAAGCACAACTGAAAAGTAATCATCCGAGCTACTACATATTACCAACACTGTTACAACACGCTGAGCAGAACAGCATCAATGAAGAAAAAGTGAATGAAATGAAAAAAGTGTCATACAGTTACATCTCGCTGCTCTGACAATTTTAGTCGCTACTTCCCTGCAGATAGGTTTGAAAATTTGAAGGAAAAGAATTGGGTGAAAAATTCTTTTGCTTTCGAAAATCTGAGTCAATAATGGAACAAAACTTGATACCTGAACAAGAAAAAGAGCTACTGCAATTCACCTGTGATAGCACATTCAAAACACGTCACAAGTCATTACATTTGTCATTGTTTTGGATAAGTGTTTTCAAAGAATATTAAAACAAAAACAAAAGAAAAAAACCAACTCAACAATGCACTTGACATGTGGGTAGCGCTTTCATCTTGTGATCCAGATTGGAACAAGATCATGAACAACAGGCAGGCCTACCCATCACATTAAGCAACTGAAACTCAATCTGATTGTCTTTTTTTACTGTATTTAAAAATGTTTTACAAGTAATATCAATGTCTAATTTTAGTTATTACTTGAAGTGAAGTGGTTAAGGCTAGCATGTATTGCCCTCAGGTGGATAAAAATCAGTGATTTTTTATTTAAATCGGATTTTTTTGATAAAATGCCTTTTGAGGAAAAAACGTATCTGAAGATACTTTTAAGATATAAAGTATCTTAATCAAAACTATCTCATCATGGAATAGGGATTATAAATTCCAATTCTATAGTACGAGAATATATATTCATGTAATGTTTTAGAAAAGTTTTCTAAACGAGTTCCAATAGTTCATGAATTAGGGACCCAATCTTGTGGGGTTCCAGGGGCTTCTGTATAGATTATTTAGGTTAATCTTTCTATCTACTCAATGAGACTCAGTGCTCAGTCTAGAAGATACTATCAAAGACGCATAGTTTTGCAGTTCTCAAACTCTGGATTTGTGTCTCCAGAGATAACATGCTTGTTAACAGCAAAAATGTTTTTAAATAAATAATATAGAGAGGTGAGAAATAACAGACAATGGGACAAGCACTATCTCCAGCTCATTTTCTTGCAAATATTCAGTACCAGGGTCAAACCTTAACTGCTGAAGTAGAGGAGTCAGCTATGACATGGACATCCAGCAATCATCCCTCCATAATGCCAACTATAATAAACTTTGGAACTAAGGGTGAACCATTCAAGAAATATATGTTTGCTAATGATGTTTTAAGAAAGTCACACCAGTGAACTGGTGGAAGTCACTTAAGCACTTGGATTCAGAGACTATAAAAGTCTCACTTTTAACAGCAGTAGCTTCTTCTGCCAGTGTAGAAAGAATATTTTCTTCCTTTGGACTAATTCATTCCAAATTGAGAAATCGTTTGGGGCCTGAAAAAGCAGGAAAGCTTGTTTTTCTTTTCCAGATTATGAACAAACAGGAAAATGAAGGTGAAGACGACTGAGTTAGCTGCAGTAACCAATATTTTAAGTGGTTCTCATGTTGACCTGGCTGACATGGTCGATTTAATTTTTGTTTTTTAAATATTTCATTTAACTTTTTAGTTAAAAACAATTTTAACAAAAACAAACCTGATTTAAAAAAAAAACTTGAATATTTAACTAAATTCAAAAACTCATATGCTTGTTTTGTTAAAATATTATATGTTTGTTGTTGAAGAAAAAAATCCAGAATATATAACGTAGTTTTAGTTAAATAAGACAATTTAAATGTCTGTCTGGTGATGTTCTCCTCCTAATATAGCATGGCAAGAAAATCGTCCAAATATTAATGATTAACCTGTTGAATTGGAGAAATTTATGAAGTAATTGGGAGGTGAACTATCTGTTTCAATTATCTTTGGTAAATGAAATAACCAAACAACCATTCATTTTCTGAAATAGCTGTAAAACTAATCTGAAAAGTTTTCAAAATAAATCACTTTAAAAATGTGTAGTGCGTACCTTCTAAAAATGAAACCTACATCTATCTCTGAGTTGTGAAGAATATGTATTAAGGTTATAACAACCAATAAGAATGCACTTTTATGTAGAAATCCATGATTGAATCGAGTCTTCTTGACTAGTGATTGAAATCAATTTGATTTCTATAAAATCCACCCTGTCAAAAGGCAAGTAAAATATTTTGAATGTAACGAAACCTATCATTAACCTAACAAAAAATGTAATTAAAAATCAGTTCTTAAAATTCTTAGCTAGATTCCCCAAGAACATTTTTTTGAGTAAGGCATCTATACAATTGGAAGAACAAATGACTATAAAGTTCTCCTCCCACTGAAACTACAGGAAACTGATTATGTGGGAAATATTCACCTGAGCTAAATGGCTAATTCCAACTCAATGCTCCAAAAGAAGGTGAAACTCCTGTACAGTTCAGTGTGGGAAAATTCCTTCCCAATCTCAAATTTGGCAAATGTGTTAGCACAGCATGTTTGAGCAAGAAAAATCCATATTTAAGCATGCAATATTATTTAAAACCCAAGATATCACGATTATCCGTTTATTCTTGGTGTAAAGAATTCCAAATATTTTTGTCTAAGAAAGTGCTTCAACATATGTAATCTAAACTGCTGATTCTATTGTTGCTAATATTTCAATTTCTAATAATGCACGTTTCCCCATACTTGTATAGTTGAAACAAAGTCTTACTGAAGTTTTTGTGATCCCTTTTACGTACCTACATACTGCAATAGATGACTAGCAACTTCTCCTCCATCTTGTACACAAAATAAGCTTTTCAACCTGTCATGATAACTAAGACTCTGTCCTACTTTTGATAAATTCATGTAGTAGTTGCTGCTATCTATACCTTCTCGTAAATTCTAATAGAAGTAAGATGCCCAAAATGAGATGGGTTACTCCAACTGGCACCTCACTAAGGCTTTGTGTAATGGTGTAATCATTTACATTCTCTTGTTGACAATACTACTATTTATTATAAGTATAGGAGGCTTCTGGTAGTCTTTACTGTAACTGAAGTATTTCCTCGGCATTCTTCCACCAAAATTCACTAATGTCTGCTTTGTCTAAGCTCTGTGAAGATCTTGAGACTTCTGAAAAGACCATGTGTGATAACTGAAGTGGGGGGGGGAGGGGGGGAAGAGAGAGAGACTCCCTTATGGACACCCAGCCAGCCAGTTAGCTGTAAAATCCCTCTTGGTGTCTGTTCTCTGCTTGCTTTACCTGTAAAGGGTTAACAAGCCCACAGGTAAAAGAAA
This sequence comes from Emys orbicularis, assembly GCF_028017835.1. Lineage (NCBI taxonomy): Eukaryota > Metazoa > Chordata > Testudines > Emydidae > Emys > Emys orbicularis. Next base: position 24,128,203 of record NC_088685.1, on the reverse strand, counting down.
AGGAGTGGGCACCTGACCAAAAGAGCCCATGGGAAGGCTAGAACTTTTTTAAATGGGAAAAACTTTCCTTTTGTCTGTGGCTGTTCTTGGGGCTGCAGGGACGGAGCAGAAATGCTGTGTAAGGTTTGAACCAGGTATGAAAAAGTATTTTCCATACCTAGAAGGAATAATTTGGATAGGGAATGTTTAGACACTATCAGGTTTATTTCTTATTTTGGATTGTGGAGCTCCTCTGTGCTAACTTCTGAAGCTTTTGTTTACTTGTAACCTTTAAGCTGGCCCCCCGAGAAAGCTAGTTTGGGTGCTTAATTTTTGGAATTGCTCTTTTAAAAAAAAGTAAATGCCCAAGTTCCAGATGTATTTTCTCTCTTTTTGTTTTAATAACATTTACTTTTTTTAAGAACAGGACTGGATTTTTGGTGTCCTAAGAAGTTTGTGTATGTTGTTTGATTAGCTGATAGCCACAGCTAATCTCCTTTGTTTTCTTTCTCAGCTCTTCCCCAGAGGGGGGAGGGTGAAAGGGCTTGAGGGTACCCCACAGGGAAGAATTCCCAAGTGCTCTCTCCTGGGTTCAAAGGGGCTTTTTTGCATTTGGGTGGTGGCAGCGTTTACCAAGCCAAGGTCAGAGAGAAGCTGTAACCTTGGGAGTTTAATACAAGCCTGGAGTGGCAAGTATTAATTTTTAGAATCCTTGCGGGCCCCCACTTCCTGCACTCGGAGTGCCAGAGTGGGGATTCAGTCTTGACACCATGTGTCTCTAAACTTTCACAGAGTCACTCACTTCTCAGGTCCTAGAGGATTCTCCACTAAACAGAGAGAATTGATATAAGTTAATGGTGACCACTAATTTACTCTTAAAAATCCCTGTAGAGCTGATGAAGGGATGATGCCAGAGGGTAGGTGTCCTCCCCCCACTACTGACCCACCCTCTCTTGCTCTACAGTCTTTTTCAGAGTTGGGAAAAACAGACATTGCCGTACAAGATCAGACCAGTGGTCCATACAGTCCAATAGATCTTCTATAATGACACAACCAGAATTTAACACAAGTCTAAGTGAAGGTGTACTATCAACTAATATAAATGGCATAATATTTTCAGTAAAGTTTTTTATGCAATGCGTTTTCTTTATTTTTCTTTTCACTGCCATTACAAAACTGAGCTGACCACAATATCAAAGTCTTTTGCCAGAATGGTTAGTTTAGAACCCAATAATACATATAATTCAAATTATTTGTTCCAAAGCATGTTATTTTACACTTGTCAAGGAATTTTCATCTACAGTTGGGCTCCCCATTCACCTAACTTTATTCTGTCTTCTCTGAAGTTCCTCTCTTGTCAAGTCTTAATTGAAATAACTATGCCATCTGTAAGTTTTTCCACCTCACTGTTCACACTGCTTTCCAGATCTTTAGTACATTAAACATCAGCCCTACTATGGAACACTAGGGTACCTTTTGTCATGTTAGAAAATGATCCTTTATTCCTACTATTTATTTCTAACTTTTGAGTTGCTTCCAATCCACTAAAGTTTTTAAGTAGTCAGGGGGTGAGATGTAGTTTCCTTAGTAATCTCTTATAAGGAATTTTGACAAAGAGGCATAACTACAGTTGTTCTTTATCCACTATTTGTTTGACAAACTCAAAGAATTTTAGTAAATTAAAACCAATTTTCCTTTAGAAAAGATGTATTGATTGATTTGTCCCTACTGTCTCATGCTCACCTGTTTTATAATTCTATTTTAAAATTATAATTACAATCAAATTTTTTGCTACTGAAGTAAGCTTCACTAGGTCTGCAATTCCCAGGATTTGCCCATGTGCCTTTTTTTTAGTTTTTTAAAGATATGTACATTTGATATCCTCCAGTACTCTGCAATATTAGCTGATTTTAGTCACAGACTGCATATTTGTATTAGCAGTTCAGCAACTTCATTCTCAAATTCATTCAGAATACATGGGAAAAATACCATACAGTCAAGGTGACTTGTTGCTCTTTAATCAATTTATTCCAGTGTCTCCTTTTCTGACTCAGTCACTAACAATGCTATCTTTATTGTCTGAAAATCAGTAAGTCCAGTATGGGTGACCCACTAATATTCTTTGGGTGAAGAATGATGTGAAAATGTTAGCTTTTCTGCAAGGTCCTTGATCTCCATAATTGTCCCTCAACTCACCAGTCCCCTTGCAATGTTCTTACTTCTAGTATTCAGAAAGTTCTTGATATTTGCTTTGTGTCTGACTAGACTGGACGTCTAAGATAGTGAATGCCAGTGATAATAAGGTAGGATCAGAGTCTAAAATAGGGAAAGAACAAGTCAAAAAATTACTTAGATGTCTTCATATCACCAGGGCCTGATGAAATGCATCCTAGAATACTCAGGGAGTTGACTGAGGAGATAGCTGAGCCATTAGCAATTATCTTTGAAAAGTCATGGAAGACAGGAGACATTCCAGAAGACTGGAAAAGTGCAAATATAGTGCCCATCTATAAAAAGGGAAATAAGGACAGCCTGGGGAATTACAGACCAGTCAGCTTAACTTCTGTACCCAGAAAGATAATGGAGCAAATAATTAAGCAATCAATTTGCAAACACCTAAAAGATAATAAGGTGATAAATAACAGTCAGCATGGATTTGTCAAGCACAAATGTCAAACCAACCTGACAGCTTTATTTGACAGGGTAACAAGCCTTGTGGAAAGGGAGGAAGTGGCAGATGTGGTATATCTTGACTTTAGTAAGGCTTTTGATACTGTCTTGCATGACCTTCTCATAAAAAAAACTAGGGAAATGCAACCTAGATGGAGCTACTAGAAGGTGGGTGCATAACTGGTTGGAAAATCATTCCCAGAGAGTAGTTATCAGTGGTTCACAGTCATGCTGGAAAGGCATAATGAGTGGGGTCCCGCAGGGATCGGTTCTGGGTCCGGTTCTGTTCAGTATCTTCATGAATGATTTAGATAATGGCATAGAGAATACACTTATAAAGTCTGCGGAGGATACCAAGGTGGGAGGGGTTGCAAGTGCTTTGGAGGATAGGATTAAAATTCAAAATGATCTGGAGAAATGGTCTGAAGTAAAAAGAGGATGAAATTCAATAAGGACAAATGCAAAGTACTCCACTTAGGAAGGAACAATCAGTTGCACTCATACAAAATGGGAAATGACTGCCTAGGAAGGAATACTGCGGAAAGGGATCTGGGGGTCATAGTGGATCACAAGCTAAATATGAGTCAACAGTGTAACCCTGTTGCAAAAAAAAAAAAAAAAAAAAAAAGCAAACATCATTCTGGGATGTATTAGCAGGAGTATTGTAAGCAAGACAAGAAGTAATTCTTCCACTCTACTCCATGCTGATTAAGCCATAACTAGAGTATTGTGTCCAGTTCTGGGCGCCACATTTCAGGAAAGATGTGGACAAATTGGAGAAAGTCCAGAGAAGAGCAACAAAAATTATTAGAGGTCTAGCAAACATGACGTATGAGGGAAGATTGATTGTTACAAGGAGGAGGGAGAAAAATTGTTCTTCTTAACTTCCGAAGATAGGACAAGAAGCAATGGGCTTAAATTGCAGCAAGGGTGATTTAGGTTGGACATTAGGAAAAACTTCCTGTCAGAGTGGTTAAGCACTGGAATAAATTGCCTAGGGAGGTTGTGGAATCTCCATCATTGGGGATTTTTAAGAGCAGGTTGGACAAACACCTGTCAGGGATGGTCTAAATTAGGGGTTCTCAAACTGGGGGTCAGGACCCCTCAGGGGGTCACAAGGTTATTACATAGGGGGTTGCGAGCTGTCAGCCTCCACTCCAAACCCCGCTTTGCCTCCAGCATTTATAATGGTGTTAAATATATTTAAAAGTGTTTTTAATGTATAAGGGGAGACGCACTCAGAGGCTTGCTATGTGAAAGAGGTCACCAGTACAAAAGTCTGAGAACCCCTAGTCTAGATAATACTTAGTCCTGCCTTAAGCGCAGGAGACTAGACTAGATGACCTCTCGAGGTCCCTTCCAGTTCTATGATTCTATGAAAATTTCTCCCAAGTTTGCTAGTTTCCATTTTGTATTTTACCTGTAATAGTTTGTGCTCCTTTCTACTGGCTTCACTTGAGCTGGGTTTCCACTTTCTGCAACTTGAACCTTACCGTTTTTATCCATACTGCTTATTTTCTTTCCTTCCTGCTTCTTTTTTTATTTAGGCATATTCATACATTCTGTAACTCAGCTACAGTATGCTTAAGTAATCCATACTGAACCTAAGGATTTTAATTTCCTCATTTTGGATTTCAGTCATTTTTTACTAACATCATTTCTATGCAGTCCTTCTTTCCAAACATGTCAAAACATCCACCCCTTTCATCTCTCACACAAACGTGCTGATTTTTCCTAACCTATGCATGTAGAAAGGAATGGTAATTAAATACTTTCAAAGTCTGCATATTTTAGCTTTTAGATGTACCAGGTCTGTTGGAACCTCACTCTGAGTGCTGGCTCTTTACAAGATGGTAAATATGAATGTAATTCCTGTCTTCACATACCCACCCCAAAAGCAGCTGTTCTGTGTGCATTGTGGCCCACAAAGAACACACTGCAACTTTTAAGGCACACAGAACAGCACTAGGGAAGTCTACTGATCTGTTTTTTCATGGCAATTTCCTATTTTTCTAGACTATCAAAGAAGGAAAACAGTGAAAATGGCAGAACACAAAAGGAGATATTGCTCAGTTATATAGGTTAGAAAAGTATTACTGCTCCCAAGCAATTAAAAGTGAATAAGCAAAAGTAAAATAAACTTCCCCTTTATGGCTCTTTATGATTCATAAAACAAAATATTTTCAAGAATTAGGGGTTTTTTGGAGCTCTTTTTAAAACACATTAGGTATAGAATGTTTACATTTACTGTTCTCTCCTGGATGAGCGTGGCAATACTCTGAAGAACTAAATAGTGTTATTACACAAAGCTAATCTGAGCTGCATCTCTCTTTGCTCCCCGGATGGGGGAGAAGATATGCCAATTCTTACTTGTTTAAGAATAGCTTAATACATAAATACGCACACACAGACCGTATCACCTTGCAAAACTATAATAAAATTCAATCAGCCTAGGCACACAATCTAGTTGCCCACCCTTTACCACAAAGCCAAAGATGATGGGAAAAAAGCTATTATATTATCACACATTCAAAATAATTACTTGCCCCAAGTGGGCAAATAGAATATTGCGAGGGACTTGATTTATATTTTAGTAATATATTAAGTATAATATTTTATACAATACAAAGAAGCAGGTACTGACAAGAGAGGTTTTGCTGTGCAATTAATATTACAGGAAAGAGAAAGGAGGGAGAATAAAAACAAAACCAAGAAATAAAATGAAAAGAGAAATTAAGGTAAAGAAGAAGAGCAAATGGATGAGAAAAATAAAAATAACCGAACTTTTAGGTTGGTAAAAATTTTTGTTTTATTCATTTTCCTACATTTTACTGCATTTCCTTGGAACATATCCCACAACCCTGGGGTTTGGGAAGATAAAGAAATTGCCAGTGAACCTTTTAACTTGCCGAACTCAGGTTCATAGAAAAGAACGTTTTGTTTTCTGAATTTCAAGAGTAAATGTTTAACGAGAGAAATTAGAAAGCTGTAGCAGTTACACATTTGGAGCTAGGTGTTTGCTATTTGAAGCTTTGTGGGTAACTACATTTCATTACCTACAAAAGAATCAGGTAGTAACCTATTGTATAATGTTAAGTTTAAACAAGAGGTACCCCTTGCTTAGTTCTACTACTTACTTACGTGTTTATAGTGTTGATAATACAAGTTTTTACCTGCAAGTGTAACAAGTAAGATTGTGTGCAAGAGCCATGTTACTTTTCATTAGGTCTGTTATAATTTGGTCTTTTACCAAACTAAAACAGTTGGCTACCATCTGATTTCAGATCTAACGAGTGATACTTGTTAGTGTTCCTGGAAAAAAACTAGACACATACTTTGAAAAGTAATGCTTATTTACTTTAACCAAACAACTTTTTAATGAACACTTAAAGTATTACAATAGAATAATTAAATTGATATATGTTTAACTGCTCAAACAAAGAACTGAATGGTTTACATTATGGAAAACTATATGCTTTGAAGCTATAATTGATACAGAAAGACACGCTTAACCCACGTATAGCTTTCTGAAAGATTTGGATTTAAGAAAAAACATAAGAAGTTTTTGAATGAAAAAAAAAAAAATAAGCTACCTACCGAATGATCTACATGAATGCTATCTCCTGTGGGCCAGCGATGTTTGCTGGAGTAGCCACTCAACTGCTCACCAGCCTGCCTCTGGAAGAAATATCCAACTGTGGCATCATCCTGAGACCGTCCACTGAGGGGTACCTGGACATTGAAAGCACCTGACACTGCAGCTGTAGGGATGGTGTGAGGATTGTTTCCACCTGAACTGGGCCCTGAAGTTCCAGGCCCTGGCCCTGCTGTTGCTCCACCTACTGTTCCAGCTGGGGCAACCCCTATTCCAACCCCACTGGCTTCCTGACCAATGTTCGCATGCATCATTCCTCTGGTCTCCTGCCAGGCCACTTCATTCATGCCTAGGAGGACACATGGAATGCTCATTCCACGTAGAAACCTAAAAAGAAAAAGTCTTGATAACATAAAAGGCTTTCCAATGAATGTCTTTAAATATGCAGTTCTTATAATTAGGATTTCAAAAAAAATCCAGACTATATAAGAACAGTGTTCTCTGTTAAAGATGTTGGCTTAAGCTTTTTCTATTTAATTAATTTAAAGTACTGTTATTGACCTAAGATGGCAGGGTTGTTTGAGACAATACATAGTATGGAACCAAACATACTAATGTAACTATCCTTGATCAAAATATAATTTCAGATCTTGAACTTAGTGACTTTTTTTAACAATATCAATTGACACGTACATTCCTTCATATTAGGTCCTACAACTTCTGCTACCAACTTTGTTTTTCATAGCCTACAGGTACTTTCACCTAAGTAGTATGGAAGGCTAACTCCTAAATATCAATGCAGATATGTCACAAGTGAAAAATGTTCAGTGTTGTTCTGGTTGTGCAATATTTTAATATCAAATTTCATATTAAAAACACCTATGACCAAACTGGTAGTATATTTTGACCTTCCACTGACCACAATTTTAATCTGAACCTGAAATCTTTCATCAGTCTGCCAACTGTCTTTTTGGCTTGAAATAAGTGTAACTGACAACCACACACTTCTTGATAAAAGACTGAAAATACTCATGATGAAGTGGACAAAGCAGAAATCGCAAATTCAAAAAAATGCATGATCACGTTGCCCCTTCAGAGATTTTGGCAATAAAAACCACAGGAGAGTCCATTCTTAATCTGGTAGAATGGATTCTCCTATGTTTTTATTGCCAAAATCTCTGATGGGGGCAACGTGATCATGCATTTTTTTGACTTTGTGATTTCTACTTTGTCCATTTCATCAGGTGTATTGTCAATCTTACAGCAATAAGTGACATGAAATTCATAGAGACCAGGAGCAGTACACAGACATAAGACAAAAATATCCTACAATGTAATAATTTATGGCACATGCAAAAATGGACAGAGTTATTTTTGTTTTAAAGTACAGTCTGGAAACTTTACAATAAGTTTCATACCTTCCGTAATCACTTAAGAGGAACAGTATAAAACCTGAATGGAAAAAACTCACATGCAGAAAGCTCCTCACCCAGAATGGAGTTTCTAAGCGTAAAATGGTGTACAATAAGAGATCATGACCCCTTCTAATTCCTCTGTACATACATATATTTTATTTCCAGTGTTAACGCCTCCTCCATGTACAATCATCATCATAAAAAAAAAATGATACCATACTGTGGAATTGAGGTTTTTGCTATAACTCTGAATATGCATTGTTTTATCGGCATTGTTGGACAAAATGCTACTTAGATGTAGTTTTATTATTACAACAATAGCGGTTTACTTCACTGAAATGGCATTCCACAAACATGGTATGAATTCTGTGACTTCTTCAAACTCAACAATATGACAAACCCCTCAATGCAATATTCACAGAACAAAGAATTTCACAATATATACTATACTGGAAAGGTAATCATGCATTAACGATAGTATGCCTAAAAATTATGAATGTGATATAAAATGTGTAAGTTTTATTTTTCTTAACGAACATTCACAAAATTCATTCCAAGTGGCTCTGTGCTAAAATGTATACTGTGAAAATTTAATATTTGCATAATATGGCTCCAAGAAACTAAATACACATGCATAGTAGCCTCTCTTTGAACCTCAGCATCACTTTTTTTCCTTTTAAAAAACTAGCAGGCTTTAGAGTCCACTTTATTTATATATAAATAGTATACAAAACTTTAAAGCAAGTAAGTAACCAAATTAAAAAAAGTAGTTTGGTACACTTATAACTGAAAAATTTATGCTCATATCAATGTTGGGTGAGCAAGCTCACATTTAATAAGTAGTTTCTGGACTGAGATTTTCTATGTCAACCTTTACCATCTCTTTGTTCCCCTCTCCCCACACAAAGAGAGAAAAATCAAAGATTTATGACACATGTAAGCACAAAGAGATTTACAATGGAAACACAAAGCCAGTCAGTTCAGTAATTTGTATCTGTCCATTTCTTCAATACCTTCTCTAGCACTGGCTAAGTGAGAAGTAATTTACCTTTACCAGAACTGGTCAAATTGTAGATGTACAGTTGGGCCTTGATTTACACAGTGGTTACATTCTTGAAAAAACACTGTGCAAATAGAAAATTGCTTTAAAAGATACCAAGGGTCTATGGGAAATAAGGGTTTAGGTTCCAGGCTCACAAGATGACCTCCCTAATTTATCCAATACAGGTTTTAAAATTAATTTTTTTTAATGAAATTGCTATTAACCTTTACTGATGTTAAGGATGAACTTGATATGATGATAATGCTGATGTCGTTGAAGTCAGAACTCCGAGGGTTCATCTGGGGTGTCTGGGGAGGCCAGGGAGTGTGGAGCAGTAGCGTAGCCAGGTCAGGACACTTGGGTGGGAGGGCATGACGGGAGCGGGGAAGCAAGAGTGCCGGGTGTAGTGGGGTAAGCCCCCCCTGCGCCCCAACCCCATTCACCAGCAGGAGCGCTGGGCGGAGCTAGGCGAGCCTCTGACCCTGCTTCCCAGCAGGAGTGTCAGGTGGAGCAGGGGAAGCCCCTGCACCCCGATCCCACTCCCCGGGGCCCCCCCTGGGATTGCCAGTGCCCTAGACAGAGTGTCCATCACCCCCCGCAAGACCAGCTGGACGGAGTGAGGGGAGGCAGCCTCTCCTCCCCCACCCCCATCATTGCCCACACAGCCGAAGTCGAGGCCCACCCAAGTGTCCCGTCCTGGCTACGCCATTGACCTGCGCATCTTGGTGACAGCGCCTCACGGTATAAAAGTGAATGCATACCATGTACAAAAATAAAGGGTCACAATTAATTGATCGTGCATAACTGAAATCGTGCAAAAAAAATACTGTGTAAATCGAGGCCCAACTGTACAGGCCTCGATTTACATGGGTTTTTTTGCAGTTTCAGTTATGCACGGTCAATTAGCTGTGACCCCATCCCTCCTGCCTTCCCTCCCACGTCACGCCCACCCACCCACACGTCCTGGCTATGCCACTGCTCCACACTCCCTGGCCTCCCCAGACACCCCAGATGAACCCTCGGAGTTCTGATTTCAACAACATCAGCATTATCATCATATCAAGTTCATCCTTAACATCAGTAAAGGTTAATAGCAAGTTTAAATTTCATTAATTTTTTTTTTAATTTAAAATCTGTATTGGATAAATTATGGAGGTCATCTTGTGAGCCTGGAACCTAAACCCTTATTTCCCATAGACCCTTGGTATCTTTTGAAGCGATTTCTATTTGCACTGTGTTTTTTCAAGAATGTAACCACCATGTAAATTGAGGCCCGACTGTATTTGAAAATATTTGATGAAATTGTCAAAATTTTCAACAGATTACCAACTCCAATTTGTAAGGAAAAATCACAGTCTCATATATGTTGATTAAAATACATCTGTGCTACAATATGTGATATATTAATATGACCATCTATATTTAGGGCCCTACCAAATTCACAGTGCATTTTGGTCAATTTCACAGTCATGGGATTTTAAAAATCCTAAATTTCATGATTTCAGCTATTTAAATCTGAAATGTCACTGTGTTGTAATTGTAGGGGCCTGACTCAAAAAGGAGTTGTGGGGGGGTTTGCAAGGTTATTGTGTGTGTGTGTGGGGGGGGTTGTGGTACTGCTACCCTTATTTCTGCTCTGCTGCAGGCGGTGATGCTGCATTTAGAGCTGAGCAGCTAGAGAGCAGCGACTGCTGGCTGGGAGCCCAGCTTTGAAGGCAGAGCCGCCGCCAGCAGCAGCACGGAAGTAAGGAAAGCAGGGTATGGTATTGCCACCCTTACTTCTGCACTGCTGCCTGCAGAGCTGGTTCCTCAGTCAGCAGCTGCCACTCTCCGGCCGCTCAGCTCTGAAGGCAGCAGCGCAGAAGTAGGGGTGGCAATACCGCAACCCCCTCTAAAATAACCTTGTGATACCCCTGCAACTCCCTTTTGGGTCAGGACCCCCAATTTGAGAAATGCTGGTCTCCCCCATTAAATCTGTATAGTAGAGGGTAAGAGCACAGAAGACCAGACTTCACGGGGGGCAACCAGATTTCATGGTCTGCGACACAGTTTTCATGGCCGTCAATTTGGTAGGACCCTATCTATATTGTGTCCAAGTCACAATATTTTGTTTTGGACGTATTCTTGCAAATTCTATTTGATAAGAGTCCTGCACATATCTATGGATTCAATAATTTTGCAGCTGCTGCATTTCAGAGAGCTTTATATTCCTCTCTCAACACCCAGGATGGTCATCTCATAACTTTCACAGGACCATGTCTCCAACATGTACATATTAGCTCCCCAAGAGCCACTTCCAGAATGGATAATTCATTGGGGCCTAAATATCAACTGATAGATAACAAAATGGACACCTTAATTATACTTCTACAGATAAGACCTGGTTTTGATTCATCAACTAGATATTCTCACACTCCAGACTGAGAAATACTGCCAACTGATCTAGAAGTATGGTAATACTGACAAATTCTGAAGGGGACATAAACAAAGGCCCCCTGTAAAATTAAAAAGTCTCAAGCTATTAGCAGAAAGGAAAGATTTTATACATACCTATTCAGAATCAGAGAACCTGAGTATACTTTATGTGATCTGAAGGTATTTTTTATAAACATACAGCTGCATAGTATTTCTACTATATTACCAGGAAGTGCCTTGAAACATTGTTATTAAAGGCACTATGCAAACTTAACTTGATGTTACAGGAGGAGAAAACAAGCCTTTCAGTGATGGACTTCTTATTCCATTTCACAGAGCTTGGGTATTGGCTTAGTGACAATGCTGGAACGGTTCCATTGTGTGGAGTAAGCAAGAAAATAGTTGTGTTATGGGTGGAAAAACTTCACCCTGGATGAGGGAAGCATTTTTCAACTACATTTTTTTTTTTTTTTTTAAAAAGAGAACAGAAGCAGAAAGAGCAACTAATATATCTCATGCCTATGAACACAGCTTATACAACCCAACTAGTATCTATATGACCTATCCATCACACTTTCTTATATGGTCACTTTAGCAGTTTTCATTTAGAAATGAAAGGTCTGTTTTCTTCCCCTAAGAAAATATAAGTGCCAATATCTTTGTTACATTTAAAAAGTGATATTGCAGACTTCCTCACCACCTCATGCCTCAGCATTAACACCAAGAATAATATTTAGGAATTTTTACTGCAATCGAGAATGACACTCTACATAATCCTGTACATCAGAAAGAAGGCATCAATGTATGTGAATAGGAATAATGAAAGTTAACCATTGCCCATCTAACAACTTATGTTCTTAAGAATGTCCATACGGGGTCAGACCAATGGTTCACCTATAGCCCAGTATCCTGTCTTCCGACAGTGGCCAGTGCCAGACACTTCAGAGGAAACGAACAGAACAAGGAAATTATCAAGTGAACTATCCCATGTCATCCAGTCCCAGCTTTTGGGATCTCTTAACATTTCAGAAACAACTGTACAAAGCAGAGACTTGAGTTCTCAAGATAAAGCATTTTAGAAAGTTCTGTACACACATTATTAGTACACACATACATGCACACCTAGACAAGGGGAAAATTGGACAAGAGTAAAACAGGAAAAATGCTACTAAGTTAACTTGAAAACCTGGGAATGAGTCTAACTCCCTGCTAATGCTGTCCCCCAATATGTCCAGAATCTCTCTCGCACAACTAAACAAATGGGAAAGAAGTTACTTATTGTGTAATATACTACAATCAGGCAACAAACACCAATCTTAAATATATATTGCAACCCTATATTAAAACTGATTTTTCCCCCCAGGACAAGGAAAAATGATGTTTTCTCTCTACCAATGAAAATGTATTAGCAATAATAGATTTCACTGCAGTTAACATTTAAGGGAAGTCAATTGTACTCTTCCTGGTCAAACGCCTCCAAATTTTTGCACTACTGATATCCATTGTAATGTCTAACTGTTTCTCACTTCTCATTATTGCAATTGCCTAGCCACCACTCTATTGCTTCCCTTCCCCCCCAAAACAGAAAGAAAAATTATAAAGATTAAAATACCACATGTATACACATACATGATATTCATGCAATAAACTGAAGAACCATGCGATAAAATTGCATTTACCAAGCACCTCCTTACCTGTGTTTGCCCATTAGGTATCTCCTCTGGGACTACTTCTAACTTTCCAAACCCTTGAGCATTTTCAAGCAGCTGCCAGATGCTTTGTTTAAAAAACAAAACAAATAAAAACTGCCACAGAATTCAATCTTTCCCCATCCTAATTTCCTCACCACCTTCACCTACCACAAAAATATTTGCAATGGTACAATATTCAGTCATGGACCAATGAAAGTTTTAAGATCCAACACCTCTTTATACCATGGCAAAAAATGAGAGATCCAGCTTTCCAACAATATGCACAATACCTGTTTCTAAACCCAGGAAGATCCAGAAGTATATAGACATTAAAACCCTCCAGACATCAAAATTAACAGCACTATGTATATATAAAAAAGGGCATTTTAGGTATATTTAGAGATTTCAAAAATGTATTTGTTTTCATTTTCCTCTCTCTCCAAGGCCTACATAGTTTGAATCATGATAATTAAAAGAGACCGACTGTTCAGTTGTGACACAAAAAGGACCACAAATAAAATAATTAGGACACACATTTCCAAAAACCATTTGTTAATATGTAACATATAGAGAATGCACAAATGTTTGGTATAAAGGTTTTATGGGCACTCATTTGCAATGATATACAAAACTCATGTATGCCTTTATCACTTGGTAGTAATGACGCATCCCAAACTCACTTGATAAAACCTCTAAACCACACCACCATGTAAAACACAATACATTTTTTAGTGTTTTGATATTTTGCTTGCTTTGTACAGTATGCTTAGTACACCAGATGGGTATAAAATGCTCAACATGTATCACTTTACCTTCACAAAATTAAAGACAGTTTGAAGTGAAGTGCACACAAAACTTCATAGCAACAAAGCCAAAAAATCTCTTGTATGACTATTAAAAGATAATTTTTAAAAATAATCAGCAGTAATCAAGTAAAAATTTGATCCGCTCTGCAGGTAGTTGTATTGTGAGAATGGTTATATTTTCCAATAATGTTTTCTCTGATTTTGTGTGTGCAGATAGTGTATTAAAGAAAAAATAAAATCCAACATTTCATTGTGTGGCATCAACTATAAAATGTGCATTTAGCCTTCCTACCTACCCTCACACGTCCCTTAAAAAAAAAAAAAGACTTAGATATCCTTAGTAACCAGGTGAAATATAACAACCTGTGATATACAGGAGATCAGCCTAAACGATCTAATGGTCCCTTCCGGCCTTAAACTCTACGAAAGCAATGAAAAAACCTTGTTCACATTTCCAAAACATTTCCTGTGTCTTGATCTCAGTTGTGCCCTTCAGTGAGAACGGCTCTCCCAATTCCTTGCCACCCTTCCCCTCCCCACCACAGATCTGTTTTTCAGGCATGAATTAATCTCTTTTATCTAAATCCCATCACGTTCCTTGGCGTAAACTGCCCACCAAGTCTTTCCTCCCACCTCACCCAAAGCGTAGTAAGCTCCCTCACCAAACGGGTGTGTGTTGCTGGCATTGTTAAGGTGCTTTAAGGGTCACAAAGCAGTCCCCCACCACCACCACCACAACACTCCCCCCACCACAACATACACTTCCCCTACAGAAGATCTCTTCCCCTCCACAATACCCACTCTCCTTCTTCTCCCAGACTGTTCCCCCGACACACACGCCTTCTTCCTACACCCCCCCACACCCCTTCCTTCCTACACCCCCTTTCCCCAGGCTGCCCCTCCCCCTTACACACCCCCTCTTTGTTCCCCCCACCCACCTCCGCTCCCTATCCCTCCCCACCGCCACCCCCTTTGTGCTGCTCCCTACAGCGGCCCGGAGGAGGGCCCAAGCAGAGAGGCACAAAGGCAGGGGAGAGGGCAGCCACCCTCGACCAGGCCCCGACCAGCTGGCTTACCAGCCACAACATGGCCCCCGAGACAAAAGGGGGCTCCGTCCGCCCCCCTCCCCCGCGGCCTGGCCTAGCCCGGCCCCAGGAGATACTCACGGGCTGGCTGGCGGCGCTGCTCCCTGGAACGGAGCCGGACAGGGCCCTGGAACACCCCTGTCCCCGCCGCCCGCCCCCACCTCCGGGTCTCTCCTTCCCCCCCTTCCCCCCACCTCAGCCGCCAGAGACTCACAACAACATGGCGAGAGAGACCCACACACACTCAGAGCAGCAACCCCCACTGCGCAGGCGCGCTGTGGCCGGGACGGAGGAGGGGCGGGCAGCAGGAACTCTCGAGGCCCTTCCGCCGCGCGCCAATCACCGGCGTTGGCGCGGCGTCTGCGCGCGCTTTGATGTTCCCTCCCAGCGGCCCTGCGTGAAGGGGTGGGAAGAGAGGAGGTCGCAGCGGCGGCGTTCCTCCGAGCACCTCATTGTTCCATCCTTCTGCACAGCGTGGGATGGGACGATGCTTTAGGGCCTGATCCAGCTTCCCGCTGGAGTCCACGGGTAGTGATGCAAGTAGTCATTGAAGGAAAGACGTTAATTACAACAACAATAATAATAATGAAAACCCACACCTCACCAAACAAGACTAGGCTGTGCACAAGGGGTGAATCCCAGTCATACAACTGGCGTAGAGACTACTAGGGTTACCATACGTCCGGTTTTTCCCGGACATGTCTGGCTTTTTGGTAATCAAACCCCCGTCCGGGGGGAATTTCCAAAAAGCCGAACATGTCTGGAAAAAATACTCCCTGGCTTACCTTAGAGCGGGGGCCGGGGGCTGCTGTGCTCCCTGACTCCTGGGCTCTGTAAGAGCCGAGCTGCCCGAGCGCTACCGTGCCTGTGGACCCTGCGCCCCCGGCCAGGCACTTCCCCTCCCGGGCTCCGGGGGTGCAGTGTCCAGAGGCATGGGAGCTGCCCAAAACCGGTAGCGCTCGGGCAGCTCGGCGCTTACAGAGCCCAGGAGTTCAGGGGGCACAGCAGCCGCTGGAGCCCGGGAGGGGAAGTGCCTGGCTGTGGGTGCAGGGTCCGGAGGCATGGGGGCTGCCGGAAGCCCAAGGGCTACTGGCTTCACGGTTTGCTGGGCAGCCCCCAGACCCTGCGCCCCCAGCTGGGCGCTTCCCCTCCCGGGCTCCAGCTGCGCTAGGGAAGCGCCGGCCAGGGGCACAGGGTCTGGGGGCTGCCCGGCAAACCATGAAGCCGGTAGCGCTCGGGCAGCCCTTTTCGCGTGGCTAGGAGGGAGGAGGGGGAATGTGGGGTGCTCAGGGGAGGGGGAGGAGTTAGGGCGGGGACCTTGGGGAAGGGGCGGGGTTGGGACGGGGCCGGGGGGTGGTAAAGGGGCGGGGCCAGGGCCCCGTGGAGTGTCCTCTTTTTTTATTTTTTAAATATGGTAACCCTACGAAACCAGCTTTGATGGATCAATCCTCAAATCATTCTGAATTTATGGTTTCATAAGAAAAATTGATTTCACCTCACTACCAGTTCATCATCTCAAGTACGGTGACCAGATGTCCTGATTTTATAGGGACAGACCCGATTTTGGGGTCTTTTTCTTATATAGGCTCCTATTAACCCCCATCCCCCTGTCCCAATTTTTCACATTTGCTGTCTGGTCACCATAATCTCAAGCAGCATGACACACACAGATGTGATCCATATATCAAATCGACCATCTAACCAAAACATCAGTAAATAGAAGATTCACTGATATTTACAATATTTTTTCCATGCACATTGAACAAGTACTATTTTCAGTCTAAAACTAACTACTTTTAGATAAAAAAGGAACAATGAGTACAGCCTCCATGAAAGAATAAAATGTGTGCCTATTCTATAATCAGCTGCAGCAAACTGGGAGAGTTCTTCGAAATTTAAAGATGCAATATATAGGAAAAAACCCTCACTTTTATAGCTACACACACAGCATTTTACAAAATCTAGTAAAAAACAGAGAAGTTCCAACCCCTGACAAAGCTGAAACCTGTTTAAGCACTGAAAACATATTGATAGTCCAATGTTGGATGTCAACACATCCACTCTTTCAACTATTACTCACGTGACTACCAGTGGCCCCAATTCCCAGTCCAAATGCCACCTTATTACTGATGCCAAGTGCTGTAAAGCCAGTTTAACCAGCTACATGGGGATTTCCCAGCTGAGGGGGATTTCCCAGGTGGCATAGAACCAAAGCAGTGGTTCCCAAGCACTACTTTCAGAGCAGGGAGGCGTAGCTAGGGGAAAGGTAGCATGGTAGAAGCACAGCTACACTCTGGCCATTTCCAGGAGAGAAAACAGCTCTTGGGGGCCACAGGCAAACATGCGTAAGTTACAGGCAGTTCTCAGGTTTTGAGAGGATTTGGGAACTTTGGCTGAAGTACAGCACCTCTGAAAAATCAGGCCCTCAGCATCTCAAATTGGGCATCTAAAATTAATGATCACTGTAGTGAGCCGGTGTGGCTGCCCGCCACCCCGGAGGGGGAAGAGCCCATCCGGAGGCCGGAGTGGGCAGAGCTAGGGAGCTCAGAGCCCGCCCCCCAGAAGTATAAAGGCTCGCCCTCAGAGCTCAGTAAGGCCCCAGCCGCTGGAGAGACCAGACGTCTCCAGCCTAGCTCATAGCCGGGAAAACTCCGCGGCCCAGGGCCAGAGGCGTAGTGAGCGCCCTCCGTACCCTCCGACCGGAGGGGGCCCCGCAAGGAAGGGGGCCCCTAAAAGTGGCAAAATAAATACCGCATTCCAGTTTCTGCATTGTAAGGGGCCCCGCCCGGACATATGTTCGGAGGGGGCCACCGTTCGGAGGGGGCCACGTTCTTTGTTGCTACGGCCCTGCCCAGGGCAGCCACCTGCACCCGGTATCCGGAGGAGCCGCCGGGCCTGCCCGGCGCCCGGTATCCGGAGGAGCCCATGGTCCTGGATCCCCCAGAGGCCGACATCAGGACCCAGGTAGGCCCTGAGGGGGAGTGTGGAAGTAGCCCGGGGGCAGCTGACCCCAATCTGGCTGCAGCACTGCCAGAGCCTATGTCAGTGTGTTGCGGCCAGGATCCCCACTGACAGCAGCGGTAGAGTTACCATATTTCAGCACTGAAAAAAAAGGACACTCCACAGGGGCCCTGGACCTGCCCCAACTCCGACCCTTCCCCACCCCCAGCCCTGCCCCGCCCTGGCCCCGCCCCTTCGCCAAAGTCCCTGCCCCAACTCTGCCCCCTCCTCTGAGCTCCCTGCATTCCCCCTTCTCTCTCCCGCTCTGATCTTGGTTGGGGGTTGCTAAGTGCAGCCTCTGCGCCCCCCCCCGGCCCCTGCAGCCTCTGCCCCCCCCCGCCCCTGCAGCCTCTGAGACTCCTGCTCCCCACTCGCCCTGCAGCCCCTGCACCCCCCTGCCCCTGCCTGCCCTGCTCCTCCTCGCCCTGCAGCCCCTGCACCCCACCACTCCTGCAGCCTTTGAGACCCCTGCTCCCCACTCGCCCTGCAGCCCCTACGTGCCCCCCCGCCCCTGCAGCCCCTGCACTGCCCCTGCAGCCCCTGCACCCCCCCTGCCCCTGCAGCCTCTATGCCCCTGCCTGCCCTGCTCCTCCTCGCCCTGCAGCCTCTGCACCCCCCCCGCTTGCCAAGCTCCCCCGCTCAACCGGCAGCCTCTGCCTGGCAGGGGCTTCAGATGCTCAGCGGCGACCGGGGCGGCGCGGGTCCCTGCAGCCCTGGCCGCAGCCTCCTTCCTGCCACCGCCGAGCATGTTCCCCGGCCTGTTGTCCCCGCCGGAAACAGCTCCCGTGGCGCCGGGTTCCGAGTCGCGTGGGGCAACGGGGCCACAGGAAGGGTCCCCCAGTGGCCGGGGGGGCCCCGCCCACGAGGGAAGCCCGAGCCCCCCCCGCCCGAGCTCGCTACAATGTAGCCAGGGTGGCTGGGCTGCGCTGCGGACCCGGCAGATCGTGCTGGGGCCGGACGGACCCTGGCTTATGCCTCCCTATTTCCCCGGACATGTCTGGCTTTTTGGAAATTCCCCCCGGACGGGGATTTGAGCACCAAAAAGCCGGACAAGTCCGGGGAAATCCGGATGTATGGTAACCCTAAGCAGCGGGCCTTCTGCTGCTGCTAGGGCCCCGGGCTGGGATGCAGTGGAGTGGGAGGGCCTGTGTCCCCCCTGCCACCCAACCCGTGGGTGGCAGTCTCCCCCTCTCCCAGGCCTTTTGAGGCTTGGGGCCTGCTATTGTTGTCCCGCCCTGACCTAGGGCCTGGGCTTAAAAACCGTGTACTATTGTTGCTCAGCCCTGACTGAGGGCCTGAGCTCCTGACTCAGCATTTGTTGCCCTGTCCCGACCTAGGGCCCGGGCTTAATACTTGGTACTCATTTGTTGCTCAGCCCTGACTGACGGCCTGAGCTCCGGACTTCGCATTATTGCCCGCCCTGAGCAGGGTCGGGCTTACCGTGTTCTTCCGGTTACAGCAAGAGCTGCCGAGGGAGACCCCACGGCCGGACAAATTTCCCAAGGTCACCGGTGGGTAGTGAGCCGGTGTGGCTCCCCGCCGCCCCGGTGAGGGTCGAGCCCCGGCAAACTCTTGTACATCACTTAAAAAATATTCTGCTAACCTCTCCTTCAGTTTCTTCATTTGTAAGATGGGGAAAATACCACTTTCCTACTGCACAATAGTGTTTGTGAGGATTATCTAATGCTTGTAAAATGCTTTCAAGTGCTACATCCTGTAAATGCTAAGTATTTGTTTATCAGCATAAGCTTCAGAAATATATGTTATCTCTACCTGGTCTGTCTGGTCCTATGTATTGGAGGATGAAAAAAAACACAGAGAAGAAAAATGTATAAATGCAATCGATTAACAAACTGGTTTGAAAAATAAACCAATTAAAATGGCAATTAAAATAAAGTAGGAACTAATTATCACATTAAGAGTATCATTCAAACTTTTGGCTCACACTACCAAAAAAGAAAAGAAAAAGCCACTCCTGGTTTTGTGCTGAAGGGAAATTTAAAAGTACTTATTAATAGTTTAATTTGATATTAATCCATTTTTGAGCTACTTAATAAAAATGTTAGGATATAAATGTTAAGGCATTAATAATTGATAATGCTTTCCCAAGCACTCTCCAGGGGCTTCTTATGAATCACACATCAACCTGGTTTTACTTTATTCGGTCCTCTCACTGTGTATCAGCATCATCAACAAGATACATAGCTGTAGGAATAGTCAATTAGTATTTCATATGTTGGACCTGCAGCTGAATGCAACATATAACAGGTACTACACAAATGGCGCCTGTTTATCATCATTATCATGGTGGGTGATGGCTGTGTGTTAACCTGGGCATCCTCCTCAACTCAGACCTCTCTAGGTCGTCACATTCAGGCTATGTCAAAATCTTGCAGATTCTTTCTGCATAGCATCTCTAAAATACCACCTTTCGTATCCATTCATACAGCTTTCATTGTCTCATGTCTTGATTACAACATGCTTCTCTCTGCACTTAACAAATGCAACCCTGCTCTGCTCATATCCATTCAGAATGCTGCTGAAAAGATCATTTTCATAGCCTTTCACTTAGGTCAAGTCACCCCTCTTTTTATAACCTTTCTCTCACTGCCTCTTCTCTCTTGCATCAATTACTGGTCTTCACTTTAAATGCCCTTCACAGCCTATCCCTACCCTACCTATAACTTCTCATCTACTGTCAAAAGGGCTTCCAATTGGCTCTTGATACCAGCCTCCATTGCTCACTTGTTACATTTTCAAAGAAGCATATTTGTGTTTTCTCCCATTCTACCCCTCACACTTGGAAGGAGCCCCCCATAAAGACATCTGCAAAACTAATGTATTATCCTCCTTCAAATCTCTCCTTAAAACTCTCCTTTGCCATGATGCCCATAAAAAACATGACAATGGTTAAGCTGCTGGTGTGCTGAGACCATAGCCTATCATGAGGATCAATATTGTCTCACTGTTTCCTTGTGCTCCCCCATCTGTGTCTATCTATCTATCATCTCTTGTCTTATTCTTAGATTGTAAGCCCCTTCGAGGAGGAACTGTCCTTTTGTTCTGTGTTTGTACAGTGCCTACCACAATGGGGTCCTGGTCCAGGACTAGGACTCCTAGGCACACTGCTAAAATAATACAAATAAAATAAATAAATAATAGGGGCTGGGTTACACCTTGTTGTTATGGGTGAGGTGTAACCACTGCCCTTCATGTTAAGCAACCTCCCACCTAAAACACAGGCATATGCGAGTCCACTCAAGAATTTGAACCATGTGGAAAGAGGAGTTTTGGCTGGGCATTGTTTGGGTAAGGGCATGCCTGAGTGTGGGTGAGAAGCAGGAGAGAGATAGAAGGAACAGAAAGAGTCACAGCCTGAACAAGCAGCTGGTAGCACAACCCTGAGAAAAGCCTAGAGAGAGCTTTTTAGGGTTGCTGGCTGAAAGAAGTTTGGGTCTGTGAGCAAAGAAAATATCTCCTCTTATTTTGGTTCCTTTTGTCTGTGTTCAGAGAAACAGAACTTTGTATTCTTTGTAAATAAACAAGATTGCATCAAAAGGTATTATACTCAATCATCAGTTTCTCCTCCTCACTGGAAGAACCTACAAGACTCCAAATTTTTGCTAGTGGCTTGGGTCAAAAGGGATAACAATTACAATGTTTATATTTAGAACCCATAAAAGAGTCACAACCAAATGACAATGCTTTCATAGTAGTCATGTGTTAGATTGATAATATTTAACTTTTTTTAAATGCACAGGCTGCTGTAAGGTTTAATTAGTTGGCCATTGCCCCCTAAACATTCTGTTTTTGAATAAGCAGGCAGGATAACGCTGTTCTGCAAAAGTTTTAAGTGAAAGATCAGTGTGTCACGTGTACAACCCTAACCTAAGCCTTGTCACCAATTACGTTACCACAAATAAATATCCTTTGCAGTAGTGCAGAGCATAGCAGGTCTAGGCTGTGGACTGAACCAGGAACAGTGATTTCCCTAGTAGGCCAACTTTTGTTCCTGAGTCACTTCGTTCCCCTTAATAGCCTGTGATATAAATAGATATACATAATAAACATACCTCAGCATCACAACAGTCAGAGACTATTCATTGTAATAGAGTGTGAGTAGCTAATGACATCATTTTGTGTATGTGAATGCGGACCCAAAGCAGGGATAACAGCTGGCTTTCAGATTTCATGTTGCTTGGCCTCAGATGATTCCATCTTGTTCACAGTTGAGCAACTATAATCTTGTCTTTTTTTAGATAATAGATGTCTCAGTAGGACTATAATTTTCTCTGATTCAGTTAGTGAATTGTTAATGCAGTAGCTCTTCAAGATGAGTGTACACCATCAAAATCACGTAGTGCACCTAGTACACAGTATAGCTGAAGCTGTAAATAAGATTAGTTTCAATTTGATTCCTGTGCATATTGTATAAAAAACAAGAATAATAAGTAGATAAGTATTCTTATCTTAGTCCCTATTAAAAAGCACTGGAAGTTCAAAGAAATAGCCTAGGTAATGAATACAACCATTTTGATAATAGCATTTGTCTCTGCCATCAATGTATTGTTTTGCAACCTATTGTTTACTAACTGATGGAGGTGATGAAAGAGGGAAAATACTCAAGTGTGTCATCTGCTTGGGGGCATACAAACCATATTAAAGCTTCCCTCCCTTTTCCAAGAAGCTTACAATTGAAGGCTCTGATCCTGCAAAGACTTATGCAGTGCTTAACTTTATGCATGTGAGTAGTCCCATTGACTTCAATAAGGCCTGGTCTACACAAGCCGCGTTAGGTCGAATTTATAATGTGCGTGTCTACACTACCGAGCCCTTTCCACTGACCTAAAGGGCTTCTAAAATCGATGCCTGTACTCCACCTCGGTGAGAGATGTACCACTAGAGTCAACCTTCCTGGGTCGAATTAGGGGTAGGGTAGACACAAGGCTGTGTAATTCAACAGGATTGGCCTCCGGGAGGTGTCCCAGAGTGCTCCAATGTGACCATTCTGGACAGCACTTTCAACTCCACTGCACTTCAGCAAGGTACACAGGAAAAGCCTCGGGAACTTCTGAATTTCATTTCCTGTTTGATCAGCGTGGAGAGCTCACCAGCATAGCTGACCATGCCTGCCCAGGGCCGCAAAGGCGCTTCAGCATGCGGCATACAGGAGACAATGGATCTGATTGCTGTGCGGGGAGAAGAGTCTGTGCAGGCAGAACTCCGAACCAGCAGAAGAAACGCTGACATCTATGCCAAAATCACACAGGGCATGGGGGACAAAGCACGGGTCTGACCACCCCAGCACAAAGGCTGTCCCAGATTAGCAAAGACATGTTCTGACCACCACCAATCAAGTGTTAACACTGCAAGGACCTTGGTCTGAATGTGTATAAAAAAATCTGTAAAATGTGTGTAAGACAGAGTTTTTGTACTAAGGTGCAAAGCTCTCCTTTCTTCTGCAGAATAAAGCAACTCCTCCTTATCCCTGTCTGGCTGTTATTGGCTCTCAGCTAGGTGGACCCGATATTTCGGTAACAGTTTCTGGTGACCACGAAGGGACTCTCCTAGCTCGGACATTGGACTCCGGACGGCCGCGGCGAACTGGGAACGGCGCCAACGGGGTGTTTCGCCCCTTTTCTCTGCTTCACCGCAGCCCCTGGGGTTCGTGCTCCGATAAGGTGAGTCCTAATAAAATAAAAAAACACTATCTGGTTCTGGTCTGGTTAACCGGTTAATAAATTTCTGTCTTATACATTTGGGCATTAGGTGTGTGGACGGAACTAAGCCTCTCATTCGTAATTCCTCAGAGTGGAAGCCATCGCGTGCAATAAAGCTCTGAGGTCGAATTGGGATCCTTCTGTCCCGTCCCCTGTAGCGGTCAGTATTAATAAAAATTCCTGTAATAGGATCCTATTAGGCCATAATTCCCTCTGTTCTCTGTGTAATTCTCTGTTAGAGTGTCAGCAGGCAGATGGGTGGGTCTCTGGTAAATAGGCCATAATTCCCTCTGTTCTCTGTGTAATTCTCTGTTAGAGTGTCAGCAGGCAAATGGGTGGGTCTCTGGTAAAACCCTCAAAAAATAATCCTTTAAATTATATATTAAGCAAATGGCCCTTACCCGGTGTTCAAAAAGGGATGTCAAAAAAGCGTTTTTTACAACTTTGCACCCAGGATTGGCCAGCCCTGGGGACTGCATGGCCCAAGTATGGCTCCTTTAATATTCCTACCCATTTAACCCCCTTACGCCTGACATTAAAAAACCAAGCACCGGGGCAAATGGACTATTGGTTTTTGTGGGATGATGAGGCTCACCGTCGCATAAAAATTGGAGACTAAACGTCAACTTAAATAAATTCGACCTAATTTCTTAGTGTATACATACCCTTAGACTATTCACATAAATAAAGAAAAGCCTGTGCCTAAGGCACATCTACACTACAGCCGGGATCAACGCTCTGAGATTGATCCACCGGTGGTCGATTTAGCGGGTCTAGTGAAGACCCGTCAGATCGACAGCAGATCGCTCTCCATTCGACCCCTGTACTCTACCCCCGATGAGAAGAGTAAGGTAAATTGATAGGAGAGTTTCTCCCGTTGACCCCCTGTGGTGCAGACCCCGTGGTAACTCGACCTAAGGTACGTTGACTCCAGCTACGTTATTCACTTAGCTGGAGTTGCGTAGCATAGGTTGACTTACTGTGGTAGTGTAGACATAGCCTTATTTATAACAATACTTTGTACTTATATAATGTCCTTTTTCTTAGAATCTTAGAAATAGAAATATTAGCAGACTGACCCTCGCAACCCACCTAATAAATACGGTAGGTATTAATGTCACTGTTTTACAGGAACATAAATGCAGGCATAGAGAGGTTAAGTGACTTGCCTAAGGTGACATAGGAATCCTGTGGTAAAATTCAGGTCTTCTCAGTCTTATGCTCTAATCACTAGACCAGTGGTTCTTAGTCTTTTCCATACCAGGACCACCTTTTCCATACTGGAACCTCCCCTCCTGCAGCCAACCCACAGAATGTTGCAAAGACAGGGTGCTCAGAACCTAGTGGCTCCTGTTGGCAACCCCTCAGGTTGAGTATCCATATCGCATTCTGTGTCTGGGAGATGCATTCAAAGCAAGCCAATGCTGATTCCGTGTCTTTTTAGCAAGGGCAGAGCCACATTCAGTAAGGAAAATCCTTGCCTATACTCAAAACTTAAACAATTTGATTCTAAACTTTGCCATGTGAAAGTCAACAAACATCAGCGTGGAAGAGGAGTTGTCTATGTTAGGTGGTGGTTCTTCATATAAAATAGTTAAGTGGCATGTATTGGTGAGCTTACCTTTAATAAAGTCCACAGGTTTTACAGCCTTATTAAGTACCTTTTTCAGTTCTACTGGCAACTTCTTTCCCACTAAAACTTCCCAACAGAGTTGGTCAAACAGAGAAAAAAACTCATATTTTGATTGTTAAAAATTTCTCTTTTTTGAGGAAAAAATGCAAATTTTTTAAAAAATGACCAGCTCTACTTCCTGGTGAATTCAACAGTGTGTCTAAATGGCTTGGGGTAAAATAGACTGGATTCTTGTCAAAAGGTTTTCCTGGTCATGGCTGAGGCACCATTAGTGCAAATGCCAATACAATGACACCAATCCAATTTATCTGGAAAGCATCAATTTTCCCCCCCTTGTAGTACATCCTGTCAGTGGACAGCAACACAGGAATTCCTCGTGTGTGTGTGTGTGTGTGTGTGTATGTGTGTGTATATATATAATTTCCATGCATATTGGACAAATGCTAAAAGTTTGGCAGAAAAAGACACCTGTACGTTTCATCCAGTTGCATTTAGAAGAATTCAGAAGAGCCAATACCTCTCAACAGCTATCCCTGAACATCTGAAGTTATGTTATGAATCCATCACTTGATTGTGTTATTGATGAGGACAATTGTGACTGCCAGCATCAGATTCCAACATACCATTAATGATATCCAAAGTACTGGGCACAATCAATGTTTCCCCAGTTATGAGACTTGGCAAACTTTTACTATTTGCAGTGGCACCTAATATGGAGTTCAGAGAGCATTCATAGAACCATAGAAATGTATGGCTGGAAGGGACCTTGAGAAGTCATCAAGTCCAGCCCTGCTGCACTGAGACAGGACCAAGTAAACCTAGATCATCCCTGACAGGTGTTTGTCCAACCTTTCTTAAAAGCCTCTAGTGATGGGGATTCCACAACCTCCATTGGAAGCCTATTCCAAAGTTTAGTTAGACAGTTTTTCCTAATATCTAACCTAAATCTCTCTTGCTGCATATTAAACCCATACTTCTTACCTTACCTTCAGTGGACATGGAGAACAATTGATTGTCGTTCTCTTTATAACAGCTTTTAACATATTTGAAGACTGTTATCAGATCCCCTTTCAGTTTTCTTTTCTCAAGACAACATGCCCAGGTGTTTTTTTTAATCTTTCCTCAGAGGTCAAATTTTCTAAAGCTTTTATCATTTTTGTTGCTCTCCTTTGGACTTTCTCCAATTTTTCCACATCTTTCTTAAAGCGTGGCACTCAGACCTGACCACAGTACTGCAGCTGGGGTCTGAACTATGCTGAGTAGAATGAGACAGTTACCTCCCATGATTTACATGTGATACTCCTGTTAATACACCCCAGATTGATATTAACCTTTTTCACAACTGATTTTTTTCCCTAAGAACTTGTCTTTTTTAAATTTCATTTTGTTGATTTCAGTCCAATTCATCAAGGTAATTTTGAATTCTAATCCTGTCTTCCAGAGTGGTAGCATCTCCTCCCATTTTGGTGTTATCCACATAAGCATATTCTCCACTCTATTACCCAAGTCATTAATATCCAAGTAAAAAATATCAACAAGTATCAAACCCAGGATTGACCCTTGCAGGACCCTACCAGATACATTCCCCCAGTTTAATCAAAGAGTAGTTATCAATGATTTGCTGTCACAGTCTTTCAAAAAGTTTTTCTCCCACCTTATAGTAATTTTATCTAGACCACATTTCCCTAGTTTGCTTCTGAGAATGTCATGTGGGACTATATCAAAAGCCTTACTAAAATCAAGATACATCACATCTACTGCTTCCCCCTATCCACTATCCAGTAACCCTGTCAAAGAAGGAAATTAGGTTGGTTTGGCATGGTTTGTTCTTGACAAATTCATGTCGGCTATTATAAACATAATATCCTCTAGGAGCGTTAAAATTGATTGTTTAATAATTTGTACCAGTATCTTTCCAGGTATCAAAGTTAGGCTGACTGGTCTATAATTTCTTGGGACCTCTTTGGTCCTCTTTTTAAAGATGGGTACTATGTATGCCCTTCTTCAGTCCTGTGGGACTTCACCTTTCCTCCATGACTTCTCAAAGATAATTGCTAATGGTTCAAGATTGTTTCAGCTAGCTCCTTAAGTAACCTAGAATTAATTTTGTTAGGCCCTGCTGACTTGAATACATCTAATTTATCTAAATGTTCTTTAACCAAGTCTTTTCTTATTCCAGTTAATGTTCCTTCCCCCTTATTGTTAATATTCATTGTGTTAAGCACCTGGTCACAATTAACCTTTTTAGTAAAGACTGAAACAAAATAGGTATTAATATCTTAGCCTTCTTGATGTTGTCCATTATTAGCTCTCCTTCCCTTCTAAGTAGTGGACCTATACTTTCCCTCATCCATCTTTTGCTCCTCATGTATTTATAGAACCTCTTCTTGTTGTCTTTCATGATCCTTGCTTGGTGTAACTCATTCTGAGCTGTAGCCTTTCTGATTTTGTACCTACATGCTTGTGCTATTCTTTCGTTATTCATCCTTAGAAAGTCGTTCATTTTTCCATTTTTTGTAGGATTCCTTTTTGAGTTTCAGATCATTAAAGAGCTCCTGGTAGAGTCATATTGCCCTCTTATTATTCTTCCTATCTTTCTTTAGCATCAGGATAGTAACATTGTCTCTGAAAAACTACCATCTCTCTTGAACTCTATTTATCTTTAGATTTTCTTCCAATGGGACCTTACCTAACAGTTCTCAGAGTTTGTAAACGTTTGCTTTTTTGAAGTCCATTTTCTTTATTCTGCTACTCTCACTCCTTTGTTTCCTTTGAATCACAAAATGTATTGTTTCATGATCCCTTTCACCCAAATTGCTTTCAACCTTCAGATTTGCAACCAATTTCTCCCTGTTAGTCAGAATCAAGTCTAAAATGACTGTCCCTCTGGTTACTTCTTCCACCTTTTGAATCAAAAATTTGTGCCTAATACATTCCAAAAACTAATTGGACATTTTGTGTTTTGCTATATTATTTTAAAAAGGGAATAAAGGTTGGGTGGTCAGAACCTCGCTGAAACTCGTTCATGACAGTTTGAGAATCTCTAGACCAGAAAATGCTGCATCATGAAAAGAAATTGAAGAAAGTTCAGCACTTGTTACTAGTGTGTAAGTAGATGGATTTCTCACCCTGGTCTAAATACAGTTTACACACACCAGATGTTGTCCAAACTTACAACATCCTGCTTTCTGGGGTTTGCCTTTATTGTTAAACAAGAACAAAAACAGACAATCTAAATTTACTCCACCAACTTGGTTGTTCCTTGGCTTTACTCTCCAGGACCTCATCTACCCCAGCCATTATTTCTTTCTGCCTTAAAAAAAAAAAGACATCTCTTCTTATATCCTGGATGAGGCTAAGATCCACCTGCTAGCACTACTCAGCATAAATAACCTGTTTTCATTTGAGATTAGAACCCAAAACTCAATGCCAAATGCCTCTGAAATCTCAACATTTCCACTTATTTGTATGGATTTCACAAGGTTTCCACCCCACCCCATAAACTGGCTCAAGTTTCTTAGAAAGGGGCACAATCCTCAGTGAAAATGGCATGAATCAACCCCCCATACCCCCAACAAAAGATCAATATATCAGATCTTTGAGGCAGAAGCTATCATTTTAATAAGTGCCCAGCAGGTAGGACACTAATTTTTGATTGATACCCTGAGGTGCTATTGTAAATAAAGTATACATATTACACAGGCATATCCTGCCTCCAGTGGAACTATTTCTATTTAGCTTTGGGTTTTTTTGTGTGTTTAATTGTGTCATGCAGGTTTATGATTCTTAGTTTTTACCTTAAGTTTTAACATTTTAAAAAATGTTAAAAGTAAATTTAAATTTTCAACAGTTTTCAAACCCATAAAAACAGCAAAAGGAAGTTTAGAACAATACTGAAGACCTACAGGACAATTGTTTTGCTATTTATAGGCCAGCAGATGGCAACAGCAAGTTGGATCTCAGAGAGTTTGAAATGTCAAAGACAAAAACAAATATCAGTGGGCATAGGTGCTGAACTAGGGGTGCTACCGCACCCCCTGTTTTGAAGTGGTTTCCATCATATACAGGGTTTACAGTTTGGTTCAAAGGCTCTCAGCACCCCCACTATACAAATTGTTCCAGCACTTCTGCCAGTGAGTTGTTAAGATCCTGGATTTATTAAATGCCAGCTCTGCTAAGAGTTTCACAAGATCCTACTAATCACAAGAGGAGGAAAAGGGTACTCTGACCTCTTCTGCTCACAAACCTTTTTAGGGAGAACAGTGATGAAACCACGCTTTATATAGCTCATAAAAAAGTTAGTTTTTGGCTAAGTATGTGAATAGTGCTTTGGATAATACGTTAGACACAAACTTAATGAGCCTGTCTCTCCATTGCTTCATACCCCAAGGAGTCATTTAAACCTGGAACAGTGGGTGTAGACATGCAAATAAATGAGAATGTTTGCATTTACACCTACTTAGAAAAGGTGTAAATGACTCATCCAGGTGAAAAGAGTAGAGAATCAATCCCCAAATTCTTAGACATTGCTAGATGTCCTGATGAGTTAGGATAGTGGGAACTAGTGTTGGTATCAATTATCATGGGAATGGAAATAGACCTCTCTCTAGGCACTAGAAAAGGCTATTTAGATACCAGCTAATGAGTCGTTGTTACTTAGGCCCTGAGCCACAAGGTAGTTGGGTGCCTGCAATTGCAGCAGTGGCAGCAGCAGGTAGTACCTATTATGTAACTTTTGGGCAAGTGGTTAGAGCACTCACTTGGGATGGGGGAGACCCAGGTTCAATTCCCCCCATGTCTGAGAGAGAGAGAAAGGATTTGAACAGATTCTTATACCAGTGTGCTAATCACTGAGCTACAGGATATTCTGATGTGGGGCTCTTTCAGGGTACGTCTTCACTACCCACCGGATCGGCGGGTAGCAATCGATCTATTGGGGATCGATTTATCGCATCTCGTCTAGACGTGATAAATTGATCCCCGAACGCACTCCCCGTCAACTCCGGAACTCCACCAGGGCGAGAGGCAGAAGCAGAGTCGACGGGGGAGCCGCAGCCATCGATCCCGCGCCGTGAGGACGGGAGGTAAGTCGATCTAAGATACGTCGACTTCAGCTACGCTATTCACGTAACTTTTAGTAAGAAGAACAAAAGACTACCTGTTGCAGATCATGTAGCCATTCATTCTTGTTAGAACTTCAGTTCGTTCACCTGTGAGGCTTTATGGTAGCCTTAGGTATCGCAGAAAGAACACTCAGCATGTATCAATTTCCTGCTTGGGAAATACTAGCAAGTTGGGTATTAGGGGAACATCGATTGTACTTTTTTTTTATTGAGAAACTTACTTACAACTTTGTGGTCATCTACCTTTCTGCTTGAAAGATAACCTACAAAGGAAAATAAATGAGTTTGCGTTCTTTTCTGTGGTAATAAAAGACCTAAAAGGTTTCCCAACTCACCTTCACAAAAGATTTTGTACTGCTTGCTTTTTAAACTTGAAATTCAGGTTTTGTATACCATGTATTACTTGGAAGACTGTGGATAACTGCTAAACTAGTAGCATGATGATGCTATCACAAATTAAAAGAAAGTGAAATCTGAGTAACTGAGAAGGGAAGGGATTTTTTGCTTTTCACTGATGTTAACACTTATTTAAATCAAATGTTTGAGGAGGAAAGATCTTTGTTAAAAATTCTATTCTATTTATATTAAGTGCTAAGAAAACTCCTGCTCTTGTTTCCTGGTGCTCCAAGTAGACTTCCAGCAAAAACAGGAAAGACTGAAATTCATGATATTCCTACGGTAAATAAACAAGCAGAACACAGTATTTTTCCAAAAGCTTTTAGACCTTCTTTATACTTCTTAAAAGCAAAAATAGGAGGCAACCCTAATGTATTTTCCTTTACAGATCACCAATGAAACATTCCTCACAAACACATTTCAAACAACAGAGATGCACTTAGCTATCAGAAGCAAATTCTGATGGTCAAGGCAGGGGTCAGGAACAACTGAACAGGGTCTGGAATAACTGATTTTTCAGTTTGGTGGCAGTTCCAAAAAATCAGGGCGGGGGGAATCGGTTGGGGTCAAACTGCATCTGAAAATTTTCAAAATTTTCAATGAACCAGGAAAGTTCATTTGCTGTCTGTTCCTGAGCGGGGAATTTGAATCTGAGTTTTCTAATCCAAATGGGCTAGGGAGGAGGATATAGCACCACCTCCTTGTCTGGCTAAAATTATTCATGGCAAATTCCTGAATAGTTTTGATTCGAATGTAACTGCATTTTTCATCAAATAAATTATTCATCTGAAAAATGTTGCTCAGCACTAGTCTGGAATACAATGGGGAGGTGAAGAGGGTGAATAACTACTTTCTCCTGAATTTTGAATGATTTATTTGGATGGAATTCAAATCCATGTGTATAGTTAGCAACTCCCCATTTTTCTTCATTATATTGTTTACAACAGGGGTCAGCAACCTTTCAGAAGTGTCAAGTATCAGAGGGGTAGCCATGTTAGTCTGAATCTGTAAAAAGCAACAGAGGGTCCTGTGGCACCTTTAAGACTAACAGAAGTATTGGGAGCATAAGCTTTCGTGGGTAAGAACCTCACTTCTTCAGATGCAAGTGGTGTGCCGAGTCTTCATTTATTCACTCTAATTTAAGGTTTCGCATGCCAGTAATACATTTTAATGTTTTTAGAAGGTCTCTTTCTATAAATCTATAATATATAACTAAACTATTGTTGTATGTAAAGTAAATAAGGTTTTTAAAATGTTTAAGAAACTTCATTTCAAATTAAATTAAAATGCAGAGCTCCCCGGATCGGTGGCCAGGACCCGGGCAGTGAGAGTGCCACTGAAAATCAGCTTGCATGCCGCCTTCGGCACGCGTGCCATAGGTTGCCTACCCCTGGTTTACAAGAAAGAGATGGTGGATTATAGTATTGTTTGAGAGAAAGGAAAAAAAATACATTCTCTGTAAGTATGTTTGCATGCCTCCCCCCAACCTTAGATACATGAACACACATACATCTCTATCTTAACCTTGGGGCTTTAATAGTTAAATATTTAGAAGATGAAATATAATTTAAATAATAGTTTTAACTATTGTTTTAAATGTAGCACAGTGCCAGGTATTTGGTGACAAACACTATAATAAAATGTTAATAAACATAAAATGCAGGAATTATGGTCTATCAGTTAGAGCAAGGAACTGGGAGTCAGAATTCCTGTGCTTTTGTTTTTTGTTTTGTTTTGATTCTTGACTTTGCTGCTCACTTATTGTGTGATCTTGGGCAAATACATTTTTACCTCTGTTTATTCACCTGTGCAGTGAATTTTAAATACCTCACAGAGGTGATTTGAGACTTAATTAATGTTTGCAAAGTACTCAGGGATTCTCACTACACATGTTAAATGTATTATTAATACATAAAATAGGCCCACAAGAGTTTACCATAATCTCACAAGAGACTAATCACTGCAATCATGTAAAAATCTTGAAAATACTTTTTTTTCTGTATTGGGGTTATTGCTGATATGCACTTGGGGTGACAAGCTGCTTTTAACTATACTGGTGTGAAACAGGACTAACGCTATTGATTTAATTGAAGTCAATGGAGTTACTCCTGATTTGCACAAATACAGCTGAGAAAAGATTTTGTCCATGGTACCTAGACAAATCTGTGGTGCACAATGGCAATAGGAGGCAAACTGAACACTAAAGATTGCAAGTAGGCCAAGGTTTATGTCTGCAAGAAATCATTGGTAAAATGTAGAATGACCCTAGTTGTGCAACAGGCTGACAGATTAGAATCTGTTTTTTGTACATAATCTAAAATGCAATCTCAGTTAGTGCTATAATGCAAATGTAGGGCAATAAATACTTATTATATGTATATAATGGCTATTCATTCAAGGATTGTAATGCCATTCACAAATATTAATAATTAACCCACTTAGCAGTCTTGCAAGGTCAGGAAGCAGTAATATCTCCATTTGCGAGGCAGGGAGAGACTCAAACTAAAGTAGTCAAATTTAGGAATCTTGGTCAAGTCACTTAACTTCTCTAAACCAGATTTTTAAAGGTATTTAGGAAGCTAAAGATGCAGATTTGAAAATCCAGTACCTCGCTGGATTTTCAAAAGTGCCTAAGCACCTAACTCCCATTGGGAGCTGGGCCCCCATCTGCATCTTTAGGGGCCTAAATACCTTTAATTTTGATTCTCTGTGACTTCTTATCCCTATTTGTATAACAGGGATTATAATATCACACCTACCTCTCTGGGATGTTGTGAGACTTATTCCATCTACCATAAAGTTAAACACTGTGAGATCCTTAATGGAAGGCACTGTAGAATTGCTGCTTAGTGAGATTATTAATTAGTGTTTTCAGATATCCCCAACCTCCACTATCCCTGTCCATTTTGTAATAACAAAATGTTTTTTAAGTACATCAGAAGCAGGAAGCCTGCTAAACAACCAGTGGGGCCCCTTGACGATGAAAATACAGAAGGAGCGCTTAAAGATGATAAAGTCATTGCGGAGAAACTAAATGGATTCTTTGCTTCAGTCTTCACGGCTGAGGATGTTAGGGAGATTCCCAAACCTGAGCTGGCTTTTGTAGGTGACAAATCTGAGGAACTGTCACAGATTGAAGTATCACTAGAGGAGGTTTTGGAATTAATTGATAAACTCAACATTAACAAGTCACCGGGACCAGATGGCATTCACCCAAGAGTTCTGAAAGAACTCAAATGTGAAGTTGCGGAACTATTAACTAAGGTTTGTAACCTGTCCTTTAAATCAGCTTCGGTACCCAATGACTGGAAGTTAGCTAATGTAACGCCAATATTTAAAAAGGGCTCTAGGGGTGATCCCGGCAATTACAGACCGGTAAGTCTAACGTCGGTACCGGGCAAATTAGTTGAAACAATAGTAAAGAACAAAATTGTCAGATACATAGAAAAACATAAACTCTTGAGCAATAGTCAACATGGTTTCTGTAAAGGGAAATCGTGTCTTACTAATCTATTAGAGTTCTTTGAAGGGGTCAACAAACATGTGGACAAGGGGGATCCGGTGGACATAGTGTACTTAGATTTCCAGAAAGCCTTTGACAAGGTCCCTCACCAAAGGCTCTTACGTAAATTAAGCTGTCATGGGATAAAAGGGAAGGTCCTTTCATGGATTGAGAACTGGTTAAAGGACAGGGAACAAAGGGTAGGAATTAATGGTAAATTCTCAGAATGGAGAGGGGTAACTAGTGGTGTTCCCCAAGGGTCAGTCCTAGGACCAATCCTATTCAATTTATTCATAAATGATCTGGAGAAAGGGGTAAACAGTGAGGTGGCAAAGTTTGCAGATGATACTAAACTACTCAAGATAGTTAAGACCAAAGCAGATTGTGAAGAACTTCAAAAAGATCTCACAAAACTAAGTGATTGGGCAGCAAAATGGCAAATGAAATTTAATGTGGATAAATGTAAAGTAATGCACATTGGAAAAAATAACCCCAACTATACATACAACATGATGGGGGCTAATTTAGCTACAACGAGTCAGGAAAAAGATCTTGGCGTCATCGTGGATAGTTCTCTAAAGATGTCCACGCAGTGTGCAGAGGCAGTCAAAAAAGCAAACAGGATGTTAGGAATCATTAAAAAGGGGATAGAGAATAAGACTGAGAATATATTATTGCCCTTATATAAATCCATGGTACGCCCACATCTCGAATACTGTGTACAGATGTGGTCTCCTCACCTCAAAAAAGATATTCTAGCACTAGAAAAGGTTCAGAAAAGAGCAACTAAAATGATTAAGGGTTTAGAGAGGGTCCCATATGAGGAAAGATTAAAGAGGCTAGGACTCTTCAGTTTGGAAAAGAGAAGACTAAGGGGGGACATGATAGAGGTATATAAAATCATGAGTGATGTTGAGAAAGTGGATAAGGAAAAGTTATTTACTTATTCCCATAATACAAGAACTAGGGGTCACCAAATGAAATTAATAGGCAGCAGGTTTAAAACAAATAAAAGGAAGTTCTTCTTCACGCAGCGCACAGTCAACTTGTGGAACTCCTTACCTGAGGAGGTTGTGAAGGCTAGGACTATAACAATGTTTAAAAGGGGACTGGATAAATTCATGGTGGCTAAGTCCATAAATGGCTATTAGCCAGGATGGGTAAGAATGGTGTCCCTAGCCTCTGTTCGTCAGAGGATGGAGATGGATGGCAGGAGAGAGATCACTTGATCATTGCCTGTTAGGTTCACTCCCTCTGGGGCACCTGGCATTGGCCACTGTCGGTAGACAGATACTGGGCTAGATGGACCTTTGGTCTGACCCAGTACGGCCTTTCTTATGTTCTTATGTTCTTATGTCTCTTTAAGTTGGACTTGCTGAAAGATGGAGTGTACTTTGTCTTAGTCTTTTCACCTAAAATGTGTGTCCCACAAAGTAGCTGTTTGGATGTACAGCATATTGTATGGCTCCATGCTCCATTAAAATCATTTGTACAAAGAGGCATCTGCCTGGCTGCTGAGAGTTCATTATAATTTTGAGGATGGAGTGGCACATTGATGGCTGCTGTGATTAAAGTTGGTCAAAAAAGGTCAGTGTATTTTGTGAAAAATTTCCCCCCCAAAAGACATTTTGTTTCATTTTGTTCAGTATTTTCCATTTATATATATATCTATTGTGATGGGGCAAGGCCAGATGGCTATAGTAAAGTAGTGGGAGATAGATATATTAGCCACAGGCTAAACAAATCCCTGTTACTAGGATAGGCAAATGGCAGCTGCTCCAGGTCAATTAGGACAACTGGGGCCAATTAAGATCTTTCCAGAAGGCAGTGAGGACAGCTGGGTTGATTGGGATACCTGAAGCCAATCAGGGGCTGGCTCCCAGTTAGTCAGGTGGGGGCATGTGTCAGGAGCTGTAGGAGGAAGCCGCGCTGTTGGAGAGACTGAGCAGTACAAACCGTATCAGGCACAAGGAAGGAGGCCCTGAGATAAGGATGAACTGGATATTGAGGAAGTGTGGGCTTTTGTGGGGAAGTGGCCCAGGGAGTTGTACACATCCTGTTTCTAAAAAGTCAGCTACCATAGCTGATACTATTAAGGTCCCTGGGCTGGAGCCCAGAGTAGAGGGTGGGCCCGGGCTCTCCCCTTCACCCCCCGATTAATCACTGAGACTGGGAGACAACAGACTGTGCAAGGGAGGATAGCTTCTCCTCACCTCCCTTGCTGGCTTATGATGAAAATGGCTCAGTAGTCTTTGACCCTTGCCTCTAGAAAGAGAAGGGCTACGTGGAGGGTCATAGTGAGCCTCTGAGGCCAGTGAAATCTGCCAGGAAACGCAGGACCATGGAGATAAGGACAGAGCTTTGTCACAATATATATATTTGGTTTTCAACAAAAAACTTTGAAACAAAATGTTTGGAAATTTTCCAAAAGATGTTTTTTTAAGGTGGGGGGTGGAAATCACTACTTCTGGGAGGGAGTTAAGGTGTGAGTGAAAGTGGGGGTTTCCTCTCATAAATTTAACAATTTTTAATTGATAAAATGAATTTTTTTATGAAAATGAGGAGTACTTGTGGTACCTGGGAGACTAACAAATTTATTTGGAAATTCTTCACAAACATTTCTGCTTTGGCTGAAAAGGCATTTTCTGAGGAAAGAACTTGGTGGAAAAATTTCAACCAATGTTGAGATACCTGTGAGTGGGTGGAGTTTGGTTTTCTTTGTGTGTATGACTGGGTGGGGTGCTGGGGAGGTTGATTTTTTCGGTTATTCTCTGGTTTGGGGAGCTTGCTGGATTTATTCCTGTTTGTACCATATGTTAAAAGTGTCTAGAGTCCTGGATCGAAGCCTTTTTCTATATCATAGACATTGAAATGAATAAGATTTAAAAAATGAATAATTTATATGTGAAACTAGTCCTTAGTCAGGTATAATTTCCATTAAAGCCAAGAAATTGAAGCTGCACGATTTGCCTCTTCTGGGAACAAAGCACCAGTGGAAATTAGTAGATGCAAGCAGAATGGCCCCAGAATGCAAGATGAACACAGGCAGGAGCAGCAGCTGCTATACCACATATATAAGATTACCAGCTCATGCAGAATGGGGAGGGACACTAGCTGCCCCAGTCAGAAGGGTGTAGGGAAAAGACAGCTGCCTGCACACACTTTCTCCCTTCAACCGTTCAAGCAGTGCAAGAATCTGCCCTTAACTGTGAGCATTCTGTCAAAGGTCCATAGACACAACATTCACCTCACTTGCTCTGTCCTTGATTTCGAAACTGAACTCGGTGCTTCTCCAAACAAGACGCAATAACCAGCCTTCTGGGGAAGAACCTGTTAAACAGCTCCTTGATATGGAATGAAAAACCAAGTCCGAAGCTCCAGCAGTGTGCAGGGTCTACGGTACCAGTTCTGAAAATTGCTTGAATAGTGACTTTTAATCAGCCGCAGAGAATAAAGTGCATATTTGTATGGGAATTTAGCTTGTCTACAGCTTGTCTTTGGATTTACAGACATATAACATGCAAAACTGCAAGCTAATCAGGGTTACACAATCCTGCAAGATGCTGAGCACCTCCTCTGGGGTGTTGAGGGCAGACCATTCCCATAGCCTGCAATGGGAGTAAAAGGGGCTCAGCACCTGAGCCGGGGTGAAACAGGGTAACGCAGCATTGTGTTATAACACATCATAAGATGGTAATAAAAGGAAAGGAAGGCAACAAAAAAAGTTCATATAGCTCGACAGTCTATAAATCACTGAACAGTAACATCTGAAGTAACTTAACTGCTGTAATTATTAACTGTGACCTTAAGGATTGAGACAGTCCTTACTTGAGACACTGAGTCCTGCTATTTTACATCTTCTCTGAAGCAACATATACTAACAGCTCCATTATGAGGGAAAGGAGGACAGTAGACTCTTCTAGTTCGGCTGCAGATCCGAGTGAAGGGATGGGGACTTTAAGGCTGAAGCGAGAGGTTGGACTGATTAGCGCCGTGTCGTTAATTGCTGGAACCATGATAGGGTCTGGGATCTTTATGTCTCCAGAGTGGGTGCTGTACCATATGGGTAGCCCTGGAGGCAGTCTCATCATCTGGGCTGCTTGTGGTCTGCTGGTCATGTTTGGAGCCCTGTCTTATGCTGAGCTTGGGACCATAATTAAAGAGTCAGGTGGGGACTATATTTATATCTTAAGGAATTTTGGCTCTCTTCCTGCTTTTCTTTTCGCATACACTTCCATCATCGTGGTAAGGCCTGCCAGTGTGGCAGGTGTCTCTTTAAGCTTTGCCAAATATGCTGTTGCTCCATTTTACCAAGGATGCTCAACCCCTGAGTTAGTGGTCAAGTGTACGGCCGCTAGCTGTATCCTGCTTTTAACCATCATTAATTGTCTCAATGTGAGGCTGGCCACAGCCATTATGAACATATTTACAGCGGCCAAACTGTTAGTTTTGCTGGTCATCGTGATAGGCGGAGTGGTGTTGCTCATCAATGGACATACACAAAGTTTCCAGGATGCCTTTCAAAACACAACTACAGGTATTGGGCCAGTTGGAGTGGCATTTTATCAGGGACTGTGGTCCTATGATGGATGGAACAACCTGAATTTTGTGACCGAGGAACTTAGGAAGCCTGAAGTGAGTGAATTATACTGATTTTACTTTATTTGTTTAATTTTGCAAATAGCACCCTTGATTTTTTTTAAGCTAATGAGAGGGGCAATACTGTCTAGTGGTTAAAGCACGGAGCCAAGCAAGCTGGGCTCTGTCCCTGACTTGTTTGTGATTTTGAGCAAACCATTTAACTTCTCTATGCCTTATTTAACAAGCATGCGGACAAAGGAGATCCAGTGGATATAGTGTATTAAGATTTTCAGAAAGCCTTTGACAAGGTCCCTCACCAAAGGCTCTTAAGCAAAATAAGCAGTCATGGGATAAGAGGGAAGGTTCTCTCATGGATTGGTAACTGGTTAAAAGATAGGAAACAAAGGGTAGGAATAAATGGTCAGTTTTCAGAATGGAGAGAGGTAAATAGTGGTGTCCCCCAGGGATCTGTACTGGGCCCAGTCCTATTTACAATATTTATAAACGATCTGGAAAAAGGGGTAAACAGTGAGGTGGCAAAATTTGCAGAGGATACAAAACTACTCAAGATAGAACAGGAGTACTTGTGGCACCTTAGAGACTAACAAATTTATTTGAGCATAAGCTTTCGTGGGCTACAGCCCACTTCTTCGGATGCATAGAATGGAACATATATTGAGGAGATATATATACACATACAGAGAGCATGAAAAGGTGGGAGTTGTCTTACCAACTCTGAGAGGCCAATTAAGTAAGAGAAAAAAAACTTTTGAAGTGATAATCAAGATAGCCCAGTACAGACAGTTTGATAAGAAGTGTGAGAATACTTACAAGGGGAGATAGATTCAATGTTTGTAATGGCTCAGTCATTCCCAGTCCCTATTCAAGCCTAAGTTGATTGTATCTAGTTTGCATATCAATTCCAGCTCAGCAGTTTCTCGCAGGAGTCTGTTTTTGAAGCTTTTCTGTTGCAAAATTGCCACCCGCAGGTCTGTCATTGACTGACCAGACAGGTTAAAGTGTTCTCCTACTGGTTTTTGAGTGTTATGATTCCTGATGTCAGATTTGTGTCCATTAATTCTTTTGCATAGAGACTGTCTGGTTTGGCCAATGTATATGGCAGAGGGGCATTGCTGGCACATGATGGCATATATCACATTGGTAGATGTGCAGGTGAACGAGCCCCTGATGGTATGGCTGATGTGATTAGGTCCTATGATGATGTCACTTGAATAGATATGTGGACAGAGTTGGCATCGGGCTTTGTTGCAAGGATAGGTTCCTGGGTCAGTGTTTTTTGTTCAGTGATGTGTGGTTGCTGGTGAGTATTTGCTTCAGGTTGGGGGGTTGTCTGTAAGCGAGGACAGGTCTGTCTCCCAAGATCTGTGAGAGTGAGGGATCATCTTTCAGGATAGGTTGTAGATCTTTGATGATGCGCTGGAGAGGTTTTAGTTGGGGGCTGAAGGTGACAGCTAGTGGTGTTCTGTTATTTTCTTTGTTGGGCCTGTCTTTTAGGAGGTGACTTCTGGGTACTCGTCTGGCTCTGTCAATCTGTTTTTTCACTTCAGCAGGTGGGTATTGTAGTTTTAAGAATGCTTGATAGAGATCTTGTAGGTGCTTGTCTCTGTCTGAGGGATTGGAGCAAATGCGGTTGTATCTTAGAGCTTGGCTGTAGACAATGGATCATGTGGTGTGTCCTGGATGGAAGCTGGAGGCATGTAGGTAAGTATAGCGGTCAGTAGGTTTCCGGTATAGGGTGGTATTTATGTGACCATCGCTTATTAGCACAGTAGTGTCCAGGAAATGGACTGCTTGTGTGGATTGATCTAGGCTGAGGTTGATGATGGGATGGAAATTATTGACATCATGGTGGAATTCCTCAAGGGCTTCTTTTCCATGGGTCCAGATGATGAAGATGTCATCAATGTAGCGCAAGTAGAGTAGGGACGTTAGGGGACGAGAGCTAA
Organism: Emys orbicularis; assembly: GCF_028017835.1. Taxonomy (NCBI): domain Eukaryota; kingdom Metazoa; phylum Chordata; order Testudines; family Emydidae; genus Emys; species Emys orbicularis. Next base: position 24,087,583 of record NC_088685.1, on the reverse strand, counting down.
GGAAGCGTTGTTCTAAGTCAGCCATAAAAATGTTGGCATACTGAGGGGCCATGCGGGTACCCATAGCAGTGCTGCTGACTTGAAGGTATATATTGTCCCCAAATGTGAAATAGTTGTGGGTGAGGACAAAGTCACAAAGTTCAGCCACCAGGTTAGCTGTGACATTATCGGCTCCTGTTCCTGACGGCTTGTAGTCCATCTAGCTGTGTGGAATGTTGGTGTAGAGGGATTCTACATCCATAGTGGCCAGGATGGTGTTTTCTGAAAGATCACCGATGGATTGTAGTTTCCTCAGGAAGTCAGTGGTGTCTCGAAGATAGCTGGGAGTGCTGGTAGCGTAGGGCCTGAGGAGAGAGTCCACATAGCCAGACAATCCTGATGTTAGGGTGCCAATGCCTGAGATGATGGGGCGTCCAGGATTTCCAGGTTTATGGATCTTGGGTAGCAAATAGAATACCCCTGGTCAGGGTTCTAGGCATGTGTCTGTACAGATTTGTTCCTGTGCTTTGTCAGGGAGTTTTTTTAGCAGATGGTGTAGTTTCTTTAGGTAATCCTCAGTGGGATCAGAGGATAATGGCCTATAGAATGTGGTGTTAGAGAGCTGTCTAGCAGCCTCTTGGTCATATTCCAATTTATTCATGATGACGACAGCACCTCCTTTGTCAGCCTTTTTGATTATGATGTCAGAGTTGTTTCTGAGGCTGTAGATGGCGTTGTGTTCAGCATGGCTGAGGTTATGGGGCAAGTGATGTTGCTTTTCCACAATTTCAGCCTTTGCACGTTGACGGAAGCAATCTATGTAGAAGTCCAGTCTGTTGTTTCGACCGTCCGGAGGAGTCCATGCAGAATCCTTTTTTTTGTAGTGCTGGTAGGGAGGATTCTGTGGGTTGCGGATACAGACTAACACGGCTGCTACTCTGAAACCTACTCAAGATAGTTAAGTCCCAGGCAGACTGCGAAGAGCTACAAAAGGAGCTCACAAAACTGGGTGACTGGGCAACAAAATGGCAGATGAAATTTAATGTTGATAAATGCAAAGTAATGCACATTGGAAAACATAATCCTAATACATTTACATATGGGGTCTAAATTAGCTGTTACCACTCAAGAAAGAGATCTTGGAGACATTGTGGATAGTTCTCTGAAATCATCCACTCAATGTGCAGCGGCAGTCAAAAAAGCAAAATGTTGGGAATCATCAAGAAAGGGATAGATAATAAGACAGAAAGTATCATGTTGCCTCTATATAAATCCATGGTACGCCCACACCTTGAATACTGCGTGCAGATGTGGTCGCCCCATCTCAAAAAAGATATATTGGAATTGGAAAAGGTTCAGAACAGGGCAACAAAGATGATTAGGGGTATAGAACAGCTTCCGTATGAGGAGAGATTAATAAAACTGGGACTTTTCAGCCTGGAAAAGAGGCGACTAAGGGGAGCTATGATAGAGGTCTATAAAATCGTGAGTGGTATAGAGAAAGTAAATAAGGAAGTGTTATTTACTCCTTCTCGTAATACAAGAACCAGGGGCCACCAAATGAAATTAATAGGTAGCAGGTTTAAAACAAACACAAGGAAGTATTTTTTCACGCAACGCACTGTTAACCTCTGGAACTCCTTGCCAGGGGATGTTGTGAAACCCAATACTATAACAGGGTTCAAAACGGAGCTAGTTAGATTCATGGAAGATAGCCATTGATGGACCTATTAGCCAGGATGGGCAGGAATGGTGTCCCTAGCCTCTGTTTGCCAGAAGCTGGGATTAGGTGACAGGGCACGGATCACTTGATGATAACCTGTCTGTTCATTCCCTTTGGGGCACCTGCCATTGGCCACTGTCAGAGGACAGGATACTGGGCTAGATGGACCTTTGGTCTGAGCCAGTATGGCCGTTCTTATGTTCTTATTTTCTCTCTCCATAAATTGGGGATTAAAATAGTCACCAATCTTTGGTTGAATGGAGCCATGTAAGTGCAAAAGTATACAGAGCATATTTCATACCAGTGCAGCACCAAACAAATTTACAGATCTAATAGAAGGTGCACAATTCAATAGTAATTTAAATTACAATGAATATCTTACATTACACAGCACTTCTTCCCGAAGAATTTTAAACACTGAGAGGCAGACAATCTACGGAAATACAGCACACTGTTTCACAGCACAGGTAGGAACAGGAAGAATTTTGGTCAGGTGCTCTCCACTTGTGATATCTTCAGTAAAAAACCCCTGTGTTTATTATTTGATAGTTCATAGATGTTAAGGCCAGTAGGAACCATTGCAATCGCCTAATCTGATTTGCTGCATAACACAGCCCAAAAATCCTCACCATGTTCTCAGTCCAGGTCCCAATGGACAAGTATTCACATCACAAAAATCCATAGGACAATTAGGGCTAATTGTCACCAATGAGCTGTGATCTACATGTGATCTAACCCTTTGACATGTTGAATGTTTAGCAATACACACTGATATTTCATCAATTTCAGGGAAACATTAATTGGATGATGCAGCAAAACAAGGGGTCTTCAGGATTGGCAGCAAATAAGCTAACGTTAAAATGATCAAGAGTCATGCAACAGATTAAAGTACAATACAACTTTGTAAATGCCTGGTTTAATTATTAACTTGACAACATAATTATAATTTTTTTCTCCATTAGGAAAGGAGTACTTTCTGGTGGGAAATGATAGCTTGTAATCTTAAAGAGTTGTGGTTAAACAGATGGCACCCTTGGAAAATCATTATTCAGTCATAATTGGACCCTCAGAAACTAACCAATAAATAAGAGACATTTTATGAGAACATGTTGGGAGATAGTATGTCTAGTGGGTAGGGCATTGGCCTGGGGTTCAAAGAGACCTGGATTCTATTCCTGGCTCTGCTACTGACTTACTGTATAACCGTGGGCAAGTAATTTCACCTCCCTGTGTCCCTGTTTCCCGCCCACCCTTTGTCGGTCTTGTCTATTTAGATTGTAAATCAATCAGGGCAGGGGCTGTCTATGTGTTTGTATGATATCTAACCGAAGGGGACCCTGATCTCAGCTGGGGTTTCTAGGCACTATTGCCATACACGTAATAATTATAAGTGTAACTGACCCCCATCTTGTCTCAGGCCCGTGCAATGGCACAGGTGTCGGCACATACAAACATTACACCACAAGCTTTGGAGCAAGTGTTGTCTGTGCAGCTATAAGAGCCAGGTGGGCATTTAACATTTGATGTCACTCCAAGAATGACAGTCGCTCTGAAAAAAAAAAAGAGATCGTTATTCCCAGGGCAGGGATAGAATGAAAGTCATAAGTTAGTGAGAATGTTACACTAAACAATAAATGTCATTAGGGTATAACGCAGTTAGCAAATCCTGCACTAGCTACTGGTCACACTAACTCTTTGGTTCAGACCAGGATAAACTGGCATGCGTCTGTGTGGTCCTTTGGAGGAATCACAGAGGTATTTCCAAAATTGGGACTATCTGTGGTGCAGATGTCTTTCCTCTTTGTTCCTCAGCATACAGTCTCTCTAGCAGGAGTCTCCCCATGATACAGCCAATTCTCCTACAGGATGGGAAGGAAGGACGAGACTGATATTGTTATTTGTATTTTAAACACTTAGTGGTACCAGGTACTGTGATTAAATTTATTTAATTTATATTTATTTATTGTAGATCTATCCAGGGTGAAAGTAACTTAAAGGACTTACTGGTACGCCGGATTCCTGAGCAGCGGGGGCGGGGCCTCAACCGGAAGAGGCGGGGCCTTTAAATCCCCTGGGCCCTTTAAATCCAGATTTAAAGGGCCTGGGGCTCCAGCTGCAGTAGGGAAGGTCCATGATGCCAGGGTGCTCAGGAGATTGGGGTTGTACTGCAAGGGAAAGACGGGAATTTATTCTTCCAAAACCATGTGACTACGTATGGTGCTTCTGTGCCGACATTTATTCTGGGGACTCCACATACCCACTCCTACCACGGCTCATGAAGCCTCACCCCAACATCTCTGACCCAAGAAAAAGGGAATTAAACAACAGACCGAGTAGCTACAGAATGGTAGTGAAGTGCACCTTTGGGCAATGCCTCTGTACCCATCTGGATGCCAATGTGACCAACTGGGTTTGGATTATCGTGGTGAGCTTGCTTTGTATAAAGTATGTGGGGCTCAATGGGAATACTTCCACAGCCAGTGGGCACAAGACAGAACTGCTTTTCCAAGCCTATACAGGCAACCCCCACCCATGTGCACACTGGTCCTCATTCCTGGAGGGCCAGCAAAATTCATGATGCTGTGAGCTCACACATAATGGCATAACGAGGAGCCAGATGGTGAATTGGGACTGTGTTGGGGTACACTATTATGACAATGTAGCACTGCTTGACAAGCGCAATAGAGCATTGCCACATACTTCAAGGGATACCTTGATAGGTTTTGATCCCCTGCAGTGAATGTTCTAACTGAAAGCAGACAATTGGGAGAGGACCCTCAGGGTTAACATCTGTGGTCATGGTTTTGCATTGTGGAGACTTTTAATGCACTTCAGTACCATCATTGAGCAATGTTTTTGTTTCATGTTAACTGCTCTGTTTGGGGTCGGTTTATGGGAAGTGTGATGGGGTATTCACCCCACACGAGCCCGGAAATGATTAATGTGGCCCAAGAGGGGTTAAGTAACCTGGTAGACCACACCTGAGGGAGAGTTAGGCTTGATGAGCAAGCACTGATTGAGGATGAAGCCCAGTTGGGCAGGAGCAGGCAGGGCTGGTATAGGGTCAGGAAGAGAGGGCAGAAGGAGGCAGTGCTGTGGAAGTCTGTGGTTACGCTCTGGGCTTAGAGAGGGAGAGAAGGAGACCCAGGGGAAGAGTAGAAGCCCTGGGATCCTGGCCCTGAAAGAAAGGTTTAACCACAAGGGTGGTGGAGCAGAAGCCTGATGGGGTGGAGTAGGAAAAGGCTCAGGAAAATGGCAGCAAGGTTTAGGATGGTGCAGACCTTGGCTGCTGATTTGAGAGTGCCTGGACTGGTACCCGGAGCGTGGATGGGCCCAGGTTCCCCTACCAGTCACTGGGGAAGCGGCACAGGGGTCTCAAACTCAATTTACTTTAGGGCCAGTGCCAGTCCTCAAATCCTCCTAGCGGGCCAATAATGTCACTGAAGATGGTGTTCAGAAAAGAAAACGTTGATATTTTATTTTTTATTTTGAATTTCTTAGAAATAATAAAACTGTCATACAACAATTCTTCACCTGCCAGAGAGTTTTTAGTGTTTGCCAGATACCTGGCAATGCTTCAGTTCTGTCAGTTTGTTGATGTTTGGCCTCAGTGACTGAGCAATTGAAACCTTCAGGATTGCAGCAAGGTGTGCATCAGAAGGTTGTGTTCGGTATTTTGACTTGTTTATATTCATTGTGGAAAAAAGTTTCTCACAAATGTAAGTACTGCCAAACAAGGACATGATTTTTCTGAAGGTTTTGCAAAGATCTGGGAAAGATGGTGGTGGTTGTCTGAAGAACTCTGTGACATCCTTGTTTTCTCTGAATTTAGTCTTTAAAGATGTGTTACACTGCATATCAATGAGTTCCATTTGTAAATCATATGGTGCTGTTTCCACATCAACAGAAAACGGATTAGCAAACATATCGAAGCTTTCTTTGTGCTTTCTGAAATCTGAAAACGGCTGATCAAATTCTTACAAAAGCAGGTCAAGCTTAGTAGTGTATTCAGAACCACTGAACTGTATTTCAGAGCCGAGCTCTTCCACAAGTGACTTGCATGCTGGGAAATGAGTGAGATTCCCCTGAGAAATCTGATTTTTCCATAATTTTAGTTTAGTTGTGAATGCTCTCACATTATCGTACACTGCTGTCACCAGCTGGTCTGGACCTTGCAGCTTCAGGTTTAGGGTATTCAGCTCTTGTGTTACATCAACAAGGAAAGCAAGATCTGTCATCCATTTGTGATCTTCAAATTCTGGTAAAGCCATTTTAATTTCTTCCATTAATCTTTTCACCTCTGTTTTCAATTCAAAGAATCTCTTTAAAGTAGAACCCCTGCTTAGCCAGCGCACTTCAGTGAAGTAGAGCAAGTCACCGTATTTAGATTCAATTTCCTCCAGGAAAGCACGAAACTGTCTGTGCTGCAAGCCCCTGGAGTGAATGTAATTCACACATTTCACAACAACTGACATGACATTGTCAGATTTCAAAGATTTACTGCACAGTGCTTGTTGGTGAATGATGCAGTGTAACGCTATTGGTTGCTCAGCGTTTTGCTTGGCTATCTTTCTTTGTACTAATGCTACCAATCCATTTTTTTGACCAATGATTGCTGAGGCCCCGTCAGTGGTTAAGCCTGCTAACAAGTGCTATGGCAGACCGTATTGTTCCAGTGCTTCTGTGAGGCTGTGAAAAATTTCACTGGCTGTTGTTCTACCACGCATTGTTGAAAAGCTGAGCAATTCTTCAGTTACTGCTAAGTTTTCATCAACGCCTCTCCCAAATATGGCAAGCTGCACACTGTCAACCAAATCGGTACTCTCATCAATTGTGATTGAATTTGCGCGGAAAGCTGTGCTTTTCTCAATGAGCTGCCCATCAATATCTTTAGAGAGCTCAAGAATACGCTCTGCTAGGCTGATATTGCTGAAAACCTCTCTCCTATTGGGACATATGATCTCACTGACTTTAATAAAGCATTGTTTAATAAATTCACCATCAGTAAATGGCTTCCCACACTTAGCAATCATTTCACTCATGACATAACTTGCCAAAACTGCTGACTCTGACTCTTTTCTCGCTTTCTGAAAAAGCTGCTGCTGCTTTGCTAATTCTTTTTTCAATTGTAAAACCATCTTCTCTCTGTGTTCTCCCTGATATTTATCATATTGCTGTGCATGTTTCGTTGTGTAACGTCGTTTGATATTGTAGTCTTTTAAAACAGCAACTTGGTCTTTGCAGTTCACACACGAGTTAGTCTGTTTGTACTCAATGACAAAGTCTCTCAGGGACCACCAAGCACCTTCACCAAGACCATCCTATCATGAGGCAGTTCCTGCTCCACACTCCATGCTCTGCTGACAGCAGGACCTTGCCAGGCTGGGCCTCCTTGGGCACAAAAGTGGCTGAGGAGGCACAGTCATGGTCTGCCCACTGGTCAGATGCAGGGAGTGAGGAGCATGGCTACTACCCTAAAGAGATGGGGCAGTGGGTGGTTCTAACCCTCCCTGTGTTGTGTGTCTGGGATTATGCTCTCATCAGGTTCAGTGCCTCCTGATGCTCCTGCTGAGATGGCCTCTCCAACACAACCTACCAACATTACATGGGACAGTGGGTAAAAAAGTAAATAAAGGGCCCCATTTCATTACCCAGACCTGCAGTGCTGACAGCTAGAAAGAACCTCTTTCCTTTCTTCTTATCTTCACCTTATCTTATCTGCCAGCACCAGGCACATTGCCTCCGTGCAGGCGCTGCTCCTGGAGCTCCCATTGGCCATGGAGTCAGCGCTCGGGGAGGGGGGACGGAGACAGTGTGCCCCCTTGCGCTGTTATTGGAGCCTCATGAGTCACGCCACCTCCTAGCCCGTTTCCCATTCTTTTCCCTCGCTCCCTTGGCCTCATGCTGCCCCGGCGGACTCTGCCCTGCAACTAGTGATGCTGCCTCCATGGCTGACTCTGCCCGGCGACTAATAATGGTATCTCTGTCCCTCTCCCCCAGCCAATGGGAGCTGCGGGGGGCAGCGCCTGCAGCAGACAGAGCCGGCAGCGTGGCTGCATGGGTCACGGCTCCACCAGCAACAGCAGGGATAGGGAACTGCTTGCGGGAGCCAAGCTGCCCGAGGTGAATGTCCCCCAGGCAACAGACCTCAAAAGTTTTATGAATGAGACGTTGCCGAGTGCAACCCCTGGGAGGGTCCCAGGAACAGCAGGATGGAGCAATGTTGCGGGGAGGGGCATGTGAATCTCTCCTGCCCGCTGCCCTCCCGCCCTCCCTCCCCCCGGCCGGCAGCTACGAGGGCCGGATGAAAGAACTTTTAAAAAAGTTTCCGTGGGCCGCAGTGGGGAGGTTCTTGGGCCGCAGATGGCCCATGGGCCGGGACTTTGAGACCCCTGTATTAACATATATACATCGAACAAGAATGGTTTGTAACAGGAACAAATGAGCCTCCTACCCCCACCCGTCCCCCCAAAGCCAAATTCTCTTATAAGTGGGCAAAAATTACTTTATGCAAAGACATCTCCACAACCTTCTCCTCTCCTTGAGAAGAGGGGGAATGCCCGTGGACTATTGTGTGGTGTGACAAATGGGGACATCTCCTGTGTGGCATTTGGGGGCCGAACACAGGCTGTGCTAGGACTGGACTGGGCTCCCTCAAGAGGGGATTTTGGTGCCCGAGGAGGACATGGTGTCGGGCATCCAGCATGTCCCTCCCCAGCAGGGAGGGAGTTGGGATTCACTGCGGCTGGAGGAGGAAGAGGTGGTGTTGCCTGTTCCCGTAAAGGAGCAGCGGCCCCAGCAGTGGGCAGGCCCTGAAAGCGTTCTGCTACCAGTTGGACTAGGGGCTGCATGAGTGCATGATTCTGTTCCCTCTGTGCATGCTCCCATGGCCCGTGCTGTCTCTCCATTTGCAGGAATGCCTCATCCTGCCTAAGAGCCTGATCCTCTCTTGCCCTAGGAAAGTCCAACTGCCCCTGACTCCTGTCTACACCAACAGGCAGGTCCTCCAGAGTCCTTGACGTCTTCCTTTGCTATGTCTGGGGTGCCCCTCTGCCCTACCACCAGAATGGGTTCCCTCTCAGCAGCAGAATGTCTTGCCACGACAAAGACCCGCGTAGCATTATATTTCATTTTTTCCTTGGAAGGGACCTAAATCCCCCCACATAACACAACTGTACTGCTGAAGGCCACAGCATTGATACTTTTTAGAATCCAGGCAATGCAGCTGTTACAGTCCCCTTCTTTCATACTACTTTGGCAGCCCACAAGGAAGCAGCTGAGATTAAAAATGGTAAGATACCTGCCTTACTTTTATTAAAATGCAATGTTTACAGCGTGTGGGGTTGGTTCGGTTCTTTCAGGGGTCATGGTACGAGTCACCTTTCTGTTCTTTAAAGGCTGCCCATCACTTGGAGAACATAGCAGTCCTGAATAGACCAGAATGGAAAAGACTCTGGAGGGCACCCGGCCACCTATGCTAGAGAGATGTTTCTAATAAGGGTGACCCCTCTATTGCTGAGTGGAGGAGTTTGGTGAGCTACGGAGCTGGACCACACCCATTTGCCCTGCTGTTAAACCCGGGGAACCAGCTTGAATTTCTGCTACACCAAATATTTGCTGAATTATGCCCTCAGGGCTGGGTGGAAATTTGAGAGGAAATTGACTAGCTAGCAGACAGAGTTTCCTTCCCATGGTAAAGGAACAAAGAACAACAGAAAACATCCACTCACCCCTGAACTCATCCCACACCTCCCGCATCACCAGAAAGTCCAACCCCTGTGTTCAGTGAGCAGCACTGAAAGGGACAGGGAAACTACAGAAGTGCCTTTTCTTCACTGCACCTTTGGATTCAGGGCCGGCTCCAGGGTTTTTGCGGCCCCAAGCAGCAAAAAAAAAAAAAAAAGCCGCGATCGCAATCTCGAGCTCGATCTCTACCGCCGCCGCTTCAGTCTCCAGCGGCAATTCGGCGGCTGGTCCTTTGCTCCAAGAAGGACTGAGGGACCCGCCGCCAAAGAGCCGGACGTGCTGCCCCTCTCCGTTGGCCGCCCCAAGCACCTGCTTGGTGGGCTGGTGCCTGGAGCCGGCCCTATTTGGATTAACACCTCTCCACTGCTAAGGGCCACGGCATTCTGTCGGAACTGCCAGAGAAGATGCCTCACTCACCCCCACTTCTCCCCACTTCTGCAAAGTGACTCGGTGGAGAGAGAGGCCACATGGACTGGGAATGGTAATAAACATTTGCAATGGTCACAGGGAGAATAGACTGCTCTGCCTTTCCTTGGACCAACAAATGGTTTCCTTTCCCTTCCCGGACCCATACCCAAGCCACCACCTCTCCTCCCCCTCCATGCAACTCCCATTTGCAAAGGGCAGGAAGTGGAAGAGAGGGAAGTGGGGCGGGTTTCAGTCTTTGAGCAACCGTAACCATAAGCGTCAAAAAATTGTTCTTTTCCCATCCGGGCCCTATCAGAACCTGCATCCCTTTCCCTTCGGTCAGCTTGGTCCAGTCTCTAGCTCTGTTCAGCGTGCTGGCCAACAAATGCTCAGGCACACAGGAACTCTGTTATAGCCCCTGCTAAATGCTTTACAGTGGTTCATGGGAATTCAATAAAATAGCTTATGGCACAAGAATGTACATGTGACCATGTCCAGTCTCACCCTATCAAAGGTTTTGCGGTGCATTAATTGTCAATGAAGATTTCAATTCCAGAGTGAGTTGGCCATCAGCAAGAAGCAGCTGTAAATATGCATCACTGTGTTGGAGTCCTTAGCTCATCCTTCTTTATCTCTTCCCTAGGTGAACCTTCCAAGAGCAATGATGATTGCCATTCCTTTGGTGACATGCCTATATTTGCTGGTAAACGTGAGCTACTTCGCAGCCCTGACTCCAGCCGAACTTCTGTCTTCGGGCGCTGTGGCCGTCAGCTGGGGGTGAGCTATGCGTGTACTAACACGGTCACTGCGGCCCAGTGGCTAGGGCACCAGACTGGCATTCTGGAGAACTAAGTGCTACTCGCAGCCCTGCCACTGGCCTGCTGAGTGACCTCAGGCAGGTCACTTCACCTGTTTCCCCACCTGTAAGATAGGGATAATGACACTAACTTCTTTTGTAAGAGGCTTTGAGATCCACTGATGGAAAAGTGCTATACTATTATGAGAGAGCTAGATTATTTTTTATATTTTTGTCAGCCCAAAGATTTCCAGAGCACCTCCCAAGCCATATAAACACAGTACCACCGAGATGGACCCATAGAGTGGGATAGTGCCACGCAACAGGCTCACAGGCCAGAAAGGGCTAGTCTGATCTATTCTGAACTCTGGCTCAGGCCTTGGGTAAACTGTGTCTTCTTAGACCCTTTTTCAACCCCCTTAGTGCACCCCTTTCAAGTAACAGGCCTGTGCCTCCACTTCTCTTGGGAATGGGACCCTGCAGCGAGGTGGTCACCTGCTCTGGCCCTGGAAGGGTCAAAGCCAGCCCTGGGATAGGGCTCAGGCTGCGAAGCAAAGCCTGGGATGATTGGGGAAGTAGCCACAGCTGGGATGACACCCCAATCAAGTCGCAGCTGGCCCTATAAAGGGGCTGCTAGGCTGGAGCTCAGGCATAGTCTCTCTCAAGAGTTGAGAGGGATGGGCCTGGCTGCTGGGAGCTGAGCAGGGTACCTAGACTGGAGCAGGGCTGGGCTGGGGAAAGGCCAGAGGAGCTGGGGAGCTCCAGCCTGGAAAACCCCCAGGCTGCAGGCCTTGACAAAGGCCGGAAGGGGAACTGGGGTTGCAGAGGGGCAGCCCAAGGGTAGGCAAAGGCAGCAGGTCCAAACCCTCCTTGCCGATGATGAGTGGCAATTACACTGCAGTCTGCCCCAGTGAGTGGGGGCTAGACGGTGACTAAGACTGAGGTGAGGTTGGGATAGGGGATTGGGGGTTCCCTGGGGAGGGGAGACCCAGCGAGACTGTGGGGTACTGCAGGGGGCAGAACCCTGAGTGAAGGGGAGGGACACAGGGCCAGCGGCAAGGTGAGACACCGGCCTGCAGAGGGCGCTCTGGAGGCTGGCGAGCTAATTCCCTGGACGATCAGCAGGAGGCACCGCAGGGGTGAGTTGTCGCCCCGCTACAGACCCACAATTCAAACACTCTCCAACTGGGTCTCCCCCTTCTGATCTAACTTCATATAAATAAACACACAGAGCATGCACAATATTCATAAAAATAATAAATCCCCTAACCGTTCATTGCAAGCTCCCAGTTACTTCCATCTCTGGGACAGGAGAAGCAGATGGCCTGCTTGCTGCAGCTTCTGTGTCTTTTTCCATGTGTCTCCTTTCATTGCTGCTCACTGACATTCCCTGGACAGCCTCTCCAACTTGCTCACCCTGTGTATCTTTTCAAGGCCCCATTTCCTGCGATGGTTTGGTTTTCTTCTTTGATCCTAGGCTTTGCCTTGGGAAAAGTAAACCATTCTAGCCTGGCTGGAGCCAAGCAGGGGGTATCCCTCCATTAACATCTTCCCCATTGTTTCCTCAAGGACCTCTAGCATTCTCCACGATAGTGCCACTGTTTCATTTCCTGTTTGTCCCCACTCTAACAAATCCTTAAATTGAACTCCTTTCTGTTAGGCAGGATAATATTAAACAGATAATCTGAGGTACAAAAGATATTTATAAAAAGCCAACACATCACTCCCTCATTCTCCACATCCTGCATACACAGACCATAGAATTTCATCAAGTGATTTCTGCATCAAGCCCATGGCTTCTGGGTGAGATATAGCATATCTTTTAGAAAGCCATACAACCCTGATTTTAAGACTTCAAATGACAGAGAATCCACTACACTTCTAAATAAGTTGTTCATGGGATGGGAGGACAAATTTTGGCCACAAACACTGAGGCAATCTCTATTCTTATTAAAAATGCAACAGGACCTTTGTTTCTATGGGTATGAGACAACATCTCAGGTTTTAAGAACTCATTTATGCTCTTATTGCATTGTTAATAACCCTTAATGTAATTGAAAACAGGAGTTCAAAGGACCAGTGTTCTGCTCAAACCAGTTACAAAACCCCATTAAGTTATGGGGGCATGAACTTTCTCTGCACTTCCTTTCCTGTCATTCCTGATTAACAAGTTATTTGTGAGTTCTCTGTTTTATAACCTGCCTCCTTCTCCTGCTTGACTAACCTTTTCACCCTGAGAGCACAGCTTTGGAAGAAACATGGCCCCAGCAACCAGGAGGTGGGCTAGTGTGCAGTGCATGTCTGAGGGAGGAGGGGGAGGCCCATGGCGACCAGGAAGGTGGGTAGGGCAAGATGCTTTGGAGCATGAGTGAAGATTCCAGCAGCAGTGCAAGAACTCTGACAGTAGCATGCTTTAACTGCTGGTTAAAGTAAAAAAAGCTGCTAGAGAAAGGCATTATCTAGTGGCCAGAACACAGGACAGGGAGATAGGAGTTCCTGAACTCTTGTCCTCCCTCAGATAATTATGGCTGAAATTTCAGAAGCATGGTTTCCCTTTGGGCATAATTTGCATCCACAAAACTGCCTCAGCATTTCTTTTGAGTCAGCAGTTGGGCAGCAAATGCAAATCTAAATGGTTGCACCTTGAGAAAGCTTATCAGATTTGCACCTGCAGTTCATTTTCAGGGCCCCAGAAGTGCAGCTGCCAATTTTGTAGGTGCAAAACAGTGGTGTTTCCAACTCTTGTGATTTTATTGCAAGCCTGGTGATATTTGGAGTTTTTTCTGAAAGCCCCACCTTCTGGAGTCATGTGATTACGTGAGGCCCTCACCTTTTTTTTTTAAAAGGTGGAGCCCTCCTAGTTTCAGAGAAGCTTGAAATCATGAACAATAAAGGCTCAAAAAACAGAAGGCAAACACCCTTCTCCCTTTTAATATTTTTTTATATCATGATTTTTAAGCTCATCTCGTATTTTGGAAGGGACCTAACTCATGATTTTTGAACTCCTGGAATTGACTAGACTGAAACAGGGTGACCGAGCCTTAGCCAGGCTGAAAGTATAATCCAAATCTAGTGGCTTCCAATACATTCTGCCGCAAGTGTGGCCATGTTCCTCCTCCCCCACCCTTTTTCTCTCTCTCCCTTTTTCTTTATAGTGGTACAGATGGGTTCAAGCCACAAAATTCAGATTGAGATTTCAAGCATAGAATGATAGGGTTAGAAAGGACTGCAAGGGTCATCTAGTTTAACCCCCTGAAGATGTTTGGATCTGGGATTTTGGTCCATTAAATGCACACAAATGGTGATTTCTTTGGCAGGCCAATGTTGTTGTAACACATTTACTATTGTTAATTTCACCCTCCATCATCCCCAAAGGTAGAATCTAGTTTTGTTTTAAATACCAGACGGCAGTTTGTAGGCAGGAACAAGAGGATATCATCCCAGCATCTGCCTCCAGAGACATCTGCAACCTTACGTTTGGTTTGTTAGGGTAACACCAAGCTGGATGGAGCCTGCCCCAGTTTTTATGGTTCTGATTATCCTCTTACTGATTTTAAACCAGTGTAACTATTGACTGATACGGAGTCATGCCTGATTTACTCCAGTGAGAGAGGAGAATCAGGTCCCCTGTGTCTAGCAACCTTCCTTGGGCAATCCATAAACTGTTTTCTGGACTCAAAGAAATGTAACTCTAGCATGTCTCTGGCTAGGTCTACACTGCAGCGGGGGTCCGACCTAAGATACGCAACTTCAGCTACGTGAATACCGTAGCTGAAGTTGCGTATTTTAGGTCGGCTTACCTAGCGGTGAGGACGCGGGAAAGTCGACCGCTGCTGCGCTGCCGCCGACTCCGCTGCCGCCTCCTGCCGAGGTGGATTTCCGGAGTCGACGGCAGAGCGATCAGGGATCGATTTTACCGCGTCTTCACTAGACGCAGTAAGTCGATCCCCGAAAAACCGATTGCTACCCGCCAGATCGGCGGGTAGTGAAGACAAAGCCTCTGACAATGTACTCTGGAATCATAAAGCAACAGGGCAGTAACTAATGCTGAAATGTTGAGACATGTACAAGTGGATTTAAAGAACTATGCTTTTAATGCATGTTTGAGGGGGTTGTTCTTTCTTTCTTTTCTTTCTTTTTGTTGTTGTTGTTGTAGTAATAATAATAATAATTTAAAAAACCTCCAACAACCCTTCGGTTTCACGTCAGCATTCTTCCCAGGATTTCTCTCCTGCCTCTTTAGATAATTAAACAAGAGACCCCAATCCTACTCCTATTAAAATCAATAGGACTTTTGCTATTAACTTCAATGACAGCGAACACAGGCCCATGGTGTGACAGTCGCACTGCATTCCTTGAATTAATGCAATCCAGGGCTCAATCCTCTACCATTCCTTGAGGGCATTCTTCCAGTTGGTCAGGATGACCGCCTCTGCTGGCCATAGCATTGCACAACTAGTTAAGGAGGAATTAAGGGAGTGAGACTGTCTTCCTCTGTCATGTTTAAAACCATTTGCTTTTGCATGATCTGTGGCTTTGCTGTTTTTATTTCCCTGTCACTTAGGAATAAAGTCCTGGGCAACTGGGTCTGGGTGATCTCCTTGTCAGTTGCGCTGTCTTCATTTGGGTCAGCGAACGGAACGTTTTTCAGTGGAGGCCGTGTGTGCTATATTGCTTCAAGGGAAGGCCATATGGTAAGGGAGTGGAAACTGTCTATTTAAGTGTAACCCTTCTGCCCCTCTGAGTTGGCAGCAACAAGGGCCGGGTTCAGTATCTAGGGGTTCCGTTTCAATAACACAATGCAAAACCGGTTCGAGCCCCCACCCAGTGACCTGGGACAATTGCATACCACCCCCCGGGCACCTCTAGGAGGCAATACTTCCTCTCTCGCAAGCATGGAGTCAGAGTGTAGCAAAAGCCTTTTAATAAAGGAGGGAAACAATGCAGCATTATGTTGGGGAAACACCACAAACAGGATTCATAATACAAACCATGAGCAAAAGACCCACCTCCAAGTAAGTTTGGCAGTGTCCTTTTCCCCTCAGGGTCTTAAGTCCAATCACCCCAAAGTCCAACAACCCAAAAGTCTCTGTCCCTGGTCAGTGCCGCCCCAGAGTTCAAAAGTTTATCTGCAGAGTTTTACCCCCCAAGCCTGGGTGGAAATGGGGGGGGGGCACACTGGGTGTTAAGGGGAACCTTACGTGGTCCAAGGCCAACTGCCCCACCTCTCCGTGGAGTTCTGCTGCAGCCTTCACCACAAATGGCTCCGCTCTACCAGCCGCTCCGCTCCAGCCGTCCCCACAAACTGCTCTGCTCCGCTCGCTGTTCCATGGGCCGCTCCAACCGTCCCACAAACTGCTCGGCTCTGCTAGCCGCTCCGCTCCGCTCCACTCCACCAGCCGTCCCATGAACCGCTCCAGCTGCCCCTGCAAACTGCTCTGCTCGCTGTTCCATGGGCTGCTCCAACCGTCCCGCAAACTGCTCCACTCTGCCAGCTGCTTAGCAATATATCTGCAGGCTCCCCCACTAGTTAACACAGCACTCAGTGATCTCAGCTCAGCAATTTTAGCTTGTAGTAGGGGAGCCCTAGTGCTGGTGCACCATTGGCCCAAAATCAATTCAGCTCAGCAACCTCTAGCTAGACTCCTAATGGAAGCAAAATTAGCTCTGCTATTCAACAGTGGAGGGGGGGATAAGTGCAATTGGTGTTTCAGGCCCATCCCATCAGGTACACATACCTGTCCCCAACCTCTCTCAATTCACTGGGTTTTGGAACCCATGTCCCTTGTCTAGCGTGTGCTACTTAGTTAATGGTGAGTCCCTCTGTCATACAACAGTTCCACTGGCCTTGATTCACATAATCAGGGTAACAACACTTTATTCTTCCTGCCCCAATAACAGAGAAACTGGGGATCCCACACCAGCCAAAGTAACCACTTTCAGTTGCTGTGGGCTCATGCTAGGCGTGTGGGTGTGCCTATGCAAACAAGATCAGCCCCTGAAGTTCTTTTCCACACTCGCCATAATTCACCACCAGATGTCAGGGTAGAACTCATCCTGACTCTGCTTACATCAGGTTCGTGCTCTTTTCCCCCCCCCCCCAATGGTGGCATGTGAAAGCAAAAAGGGGAAAAAGCTTCTTTGAGCCATTTACTGATATATATATAAAGACATCCTCATTGTTTGATTTCCCCCCCCCCCAGTCTATTTAGTTTTTTTAAAAACACACGCATTAGAAATATTGGCTCCTAACTCCCCTTTTGCTGCAGGATTTTAGAAAGCTCTGTGGACTGACTCTTCAGTTGCTGTTGGCCCAGCCACAGCTGAAGTGGGAGGTGATGCGGAATCAGACATTGTTCATAAACTCTCCCTATTAGGGTTTGTCTGCATGTGGAAAGGTGCGGCTCTGAGCACCAGCAACAGAGCGTGCAGACGAGGTGTGGGCTTTTTTTTACCCCCAGGTCATCTACCCTGGTGGAAATGCCTACGCATTGGCTACATTCGTGCTCACACCATTGCTGGAGCTGAAGCTGCACATGTATTAGATCAATTGTGGGGTGGGGTCGAGGGGAACTATCAAAAACGTTGAGTGTAGACATAGTCTCAAAGTCTTTTACTCTTAAGGGTCTCTCTCAATGGTTAAAGTAAATTGAAACAGGGTGGGGGGGGAGGGGAGCTGTGAGGGCGTGCTGATCCCTATGCCAAGGAGAAGAAGGGGAGCTCTTTCTCTGCACTTAGCAGGGAAGCTGTGTTCCTTCTAGCACCCTCTTAGTATAGTTCTTGCTCTCCCTCATTTCTCTTCCCACCTGCATAAGTGTAAGACTCTGCATCCCCTACGCCCTCAGCTCATGGACTCTTCAGTGTGTTTAAATGCCTGGGCCCATGCAAACAACTCAGGAGGTTATGTGTTGCATGGCTCCTTTTAGAAATGAAAGATGGTGTCATCCATACATAGAAAGTTCTGGGATGCATATGATGCTCTGGGCAGTTTGGGATCTGAAAGCTCTGAGCATGTGCATTAACAGATAGTTCAGAATGTATGACATTACCCAGTTTTTCAGGCAGTAGGGTAGTATTATAACTGAGCACCTGATAGTCATTTCAGAAATTAGACAAAGTGCTCTCTTTAAACCCTCCCATTCAGAACCAAGCAATGGAAAGGCTAGCAAGTTACCCCACATTCTGTAACAAACCAGGGTTTGTTTGGGGGCTGGTTGCAATAATCTTTTGTTTCTAGATGCTTAGTTCCCCAAATGGTCCCACTGATGTCAAGTCCCATTGGAAAGTAACTGAAAGTAGCAGAGCTGGAGAACAGTGAGGCTGCCCAGATGTAACAAGGCAGAATTTGCTTTCAGAATCTTTATGATGATTAATGATCCAGAAAGAATCTGACTTGGCTTTCAGGTACCAGCTAGAGGCTACAGACTGACAGAATCCCTTCTTTTATTTGCAGCCTGAGCAAATCTGATGCGAAATCACTGAGCCATGATAAAAATAGCCTTGAGGCGTTCCATGTTTACACCCTTCAGAGTAGAACTGAGTTTTAATTAGAGTGCTTAGCTGCTGGTTAAGGTCCCAATCCTGAACTCTTGCTTCAGGCAAAACTCCCACTGCAGCCTATGGGAGCATGAGTATGCATTTCAGAATTGTCTGTCTGTTACCTTTTGCTTTGACTTTCAGCCAGATATTCTGTCCATGGCTCATGTGAGATGCCTCACGCCTTCCCCTGCTCTGATATTTACATCAGCCATGGCTTTAATAATGATAATACCAGGAAACTTCAGCAGCATAGTAAACTTCTTCAGGTATGGTTAATATTTCCATTTCCCCTCCCCCTCCCAGAATCTGTTTTTACATTTTTAATACATTCTCTCTACCTGCTGCCTTCAGGTTATCGTTTTCTAGCTAACAATTTCTGGGGGGAGGGGGAAAGAAGGGAAAGTGTGTGACTAGCAAATTTGTGGCATGTGAATGCTGCTGTGATTCATAGTAATTTACAAATGAATCCATACCTGCTGTTTTCATAGATTATAAGAAGAAGCCACTGTGATCCTCTTGTCTGACACTATATAATACAGGCATAGGATTTTTCAGAATCAATTCCTGTTTGAACTAGAGCATATATAGAAAAGCATCTAATCTTTTATTTAAAAATTGCTAGTGATGGAGAATCTACCACAAACTTGGTAAATTGTTCCAATGGCTAATGATATTTTCTCCATTTTAAAGTTTTGATCACTGTAGGTGAGAAAAATGGAGTGCATGTTGATAAGTGTTGGATTTAGGACAATTAAAAGGGGCTCTTTTGTACTAAAGTTAATGATTCCTTTCCTTTTTAAGCAGTGCACTTTCTTAAAGATACATACAGTTGCTATCTGAAAAGCAAGGCTTTTATAGTCAGCTGATCTAATTCCTGAACTCAATGGTGGTAACTTTTTTGTGTGTGTGTGGCAGTTTTACAGCTTGGCTTTTCTATGGCACAACTATTGCTGGTCTCCTGTACTTGAAGATTAAGAAACCAGAACTGCCAAGACCATATAAGGTAAAACTTAAAAAACATGTATTTGTTGCCCATGGAAGTGAGAATGATGTTGCACCCTTGATAGACTCTACCAAATATTCTCTTTAATCCCATCTGGCAGGATTGAACATTAGTGTACTATGGAGACAAATAGCTACCTGCAAGGAAACTGCTCTAAAGCTAATTAAATATGTATTGTATATAAAAAATAAAAAAAAACACTGCCCCTCACACCAGGGAAGGTTTATCTTTAGGCCTGGATCTCAGACACTGCTTCTTCTTACGGATGGGAGAGGAAAATAAAATCAGATTCTGATCTCAAAAGCTACTTCTGGCTACTCCTGGGATGGGTCACCCCCTTCTGTAGGTAAACCTGTGAGAAGAGGATTTAGGAAAAGGAGTGCTCTAAAAGGAGCTCCTGAGTCATTTTGCCATGGCTGGGGCACATGTTTGCTTCCTAGGGTACTGGTTCCCCAATACAGCTTAGCTCATGGGATCCATATGAGGTCCTGTTCTGGAGTCACCTGTTCCTCTCTCCAGTGCCCCGACAGACTGCGCAGCTCTAGAGAAGATGTGCTGTAGGGCTTCTCCTGTTAGGCAGGGAACTCTTTAGAAAGGAGAGTTCCTAGGCATAGAGGGGTTCACTGAAAAAGAGAACACAGAGCAGGCTCCATTCACAATCCATTGGCTTTTCTTTGGGATAGGGGCAATACGTAGATTTTGGGGTTCTCCAGGAGGCGTGGAGCAGGTTTAATATTTAAAGCTAGACTTGACAAAGCACTAGTGACGGTACAGTAGAGCATGGCCCTGCACTGGCAGGGTGATGGAAAAGTCCCAGTAAGGCACCTATTACCTGTGATTCTGTCCTGAAACTAAGACAGCGAACTCCATGTTGTTGGCTAAAGAAGAGTGAAACAGTGGAAGTGCAACCTCCTATTCAGTGTGTTTTATGTGCCTCCTGGGTCTCAGTCCACAGAGGTAATGGGCCTGTTACAATTTTTAACTTGAGGCTCTTTAGCTCAAACTGTAGCAACTCATGTCACTAACTCCAGAGGTCCCCTGACCTTGGCTAACATGGCAGTGGCCATAGAAGGATCTGTCCTTGTGACACACCATTGGCTGCAAGAGGAACATTTTCACACCCAAAGTAAAACTAGAGTTTTTATTAGAATTTTGCCAGAAGGGTTGGGGCCCAGTTGGGAGTGAGCAGGGGCTGAGGCAGGCAGAGCAGTGCTGCTGAGCAGTAAGGCTAGGGAGATCTGTGAGGGTCCCATCCATGCTCTCCCTATTTGTAAGGGGACTGTTGCCCCCTTACTAACATTCAGTGGGGTTGTTTTAGTTGGCTAGCCCCCAGCACTAAAAGGGGAAGGGTCGATGGGAAATCAGGAGCCTGATACTGACAGTCCCCAGGAACAATGGGGAGAGGCCAATGCTCCAGATCAGCCTGATTGACAGGGCGGGCAGGCTAATCAGGGAGTCAGGAGGCCAGGGGGGTCCTGTCCTCCATGTGAACTGGAATGGCCTGAGTCAGACAGAGTGGGGCCGAGCTAAGGAGAGAGCAGGGGCCCGAGCTAAGTTGCTGGAAGCAGAGCTGCAGCCCCAAAGCCAGAGCACAGCCCAGAGAGAGCAGACCTGCCCTGGGAGGAGAGCTGCAGCAACCAGAGCCAGAGGGGCCAGACAAGCAGCCGGGAAGCAGGTCAGAGCTGGGAGCAGAGTCACAGAAGCAGCCTGCAGAGCAGACCTGTCCTGGGGGCAGAGCTGCAGCAACCAGAGCCAGAGAGGCCAGCGATGCAGCCCAGGGAGCTGAAGGCAGAGCAGCAGCAGCAGCCGTGCTGAGGCCGAGTGGATCTGGAGCTGGGGCTGGGGCTGGAGCAGTCCGGAGCTGGGTGCGGTGAGCAGCTGGGGAGAGAAGAGGGACCCTGGGCATTGGCCCAGCACAGGGAGACGCCTCAGCCAAGAGGCTCTGCAGGCCAGACTTGGAGGGGGATCGTAACCCTGATAGGGCAGGGGCGACGCTGAGAAAAAGGGTCCTGCCACCTAGAGCCTGAGAGCGTGTGGCCACCACCAGAGCAAGTGTCCAACCCGCAGTGTCTCTGCAGCACAGCCAGGGCCTGAGAAGGAGGCCTGGGACCTACAAGGAACAGACTGTGAACTGCCCTGACGTTCCAGAGACACTGCTTGTGATGTTCCCGGCCACAGAGCAGGGTGATGGGTTTTCCTTTAACTTTTCCCATTCTTTTTTTAAATTAATTGTTAATTAAACAACTTGTATTTGCTTTAAATTGTATGAAATGATCAGTGGGTCAGGGAGGTGCCCAGTGCAAAAAGATTACCCCAGAGTGGGGACACCCTAGCCCCTGTCCTGGGTGACCACAGCAGGGTTGCGGGTCGAGCCCCCCAGGAATCCTGGGCCCAGCCTTGTCGGGGTTTACGAGGACTCTGCCAGACAGGAGAGTGGAAGGGGAGTCCTCAAGGGCAGGGAGGCCTCTGGGTAAAGGAAGTGGGAGGGAGGACTCAGATCCTTTCGCTAGCCCACTTCACCGGGGTAGTGCAGAAGCCAGGAAAGTTCCCCACAATAGCGGGACCATTTCCCCGCTTACATATTAAACAAGCACAACACCATTGCCCTTGGCAGTTTGATACCCTACTTTCAGGAAGGAATCACAGAATTTAGAGATGGAAAAGAACAGTTGGGGCACCTAACCCATCTCCCTGTCAGTGCAGGATTATTCCCTCTTGTTTATTTACAGGTTTTTGGTGAAATTTTAAATTCAATTTAATTTTAATTTAAATTTAAGATTTGGATTGAATATTTTTAAGGCCAAACTTACAGAAATAAGCTACTTGGGCATCCACCCGTCGGTGCATGTGTAACCCCTGTCTGCTTGGTGTGGCGCTCTGTCCCCCTCTAGTGGCATCTAGACCATCTAGAGCAGGGGTTGGCAACCTTTCAGAAGTGGTGTGCCAAGTCTTCATTTAGTCACTCTAATTTAAGGTTTCACGTGCCAGTAACACATTTTAACATTTTTAGAAGGTCTCTTTCTAGAAGTCTATAATATATATCTAAACTATTGTGTGTAAAGTAAGTAAGGTTTTTTAAATGTTTAAGAAGCTTCATTTAAAATTAAATTAAAATGCAGAGCCCCCCGGACCAGTGGCCAGGACCTGGGCAGTGTGAGTGCCACTGAAAATCAGCTTGCGTGCGCCTTTGGCACGCGTGCTGTAGGTTGTCTACCCCTGATCTAGAGATTAATGAGTCTGCTACAGCCTTAGGCTGTACACCAAAGCTTCAGTTGTCCCAGGTTTGATCCTGCCTGCTGACGACCAGGTCTGTCGGCATTGTACAAGTGATCAATCAGACACCATTATAGGATTTGTGGTTCTGTGTTCATAATCCTCAGTGTACCTAGAACATGCGCACACAGGTTTAATGGCTGGCTGAAGAGTTTGTGCCCAAAGGCCCCGTTTTGCAAGGTGCTGAGTGCTTCCTGGAAAGTGCTATTCCAGTGGGGGTGAGGGCATTGAGAACTTCACAGGGTCAGGCCCAGGATATATATGGTCCTTTACAGAGATGTTTTGCTTTCACAGGTTCCAATTATTATACCAATAATTGTGCTGATTGCATCTGTGTACCTGGTGCTAGCTCCAGTCATCGACCAACCACAGATCGAGTTCCTCTATGTCATCCTATTCATCCTTAGTGGTATCATTGTTTACTTCCCATTCGTTCATTACAAACGCCATCCCCAGTTTTTACAGAGAATCACTTTGCATCTCCAGCTGCTCCTGGAAGTTGCCCCGACTGCTAAGAACACGAACTGATTTAACATTCACTGTACTATACTGTTGGCTGCTCCTACTTATTTATTCCAATATTGAAGACCATATTTGTTTGAGATATATGTGCAAAATAGCTTGTTCATAGGGGAAGCAGAATAACTACATTAAGTAGATTGGAAGAAAATGGAACAAAAACATCTGGTAGATAGATATGGGCCAATGGAAGATTCCTTGTGTATTTTCTGGGGAGACATTCTCCCTTCCACACACACATTCTGGACCCCCTGCCATTGCTGAAGACTCCACAGTGCATCATGTATATTTCTATCCTGGCAAAGAGGGAGAGGAATTCTCATGAAGGATTCATACTTTTATTCAATCAAGGAAATAAGGTCTTATCACTGGTAACATACCATTATCCCTGCAGTAGGCTACAGCCATGAGCCAGCTTCTCTCAGCAGGCCCTTTAAGTTACTTCTACCCAGCTCTGCCCAGACTGGCGCCACAGCCTTACAAATAAACAAACCGTAGGGGCAGGGAGAAACCTTCCACAGCAAAACATCCTTTGCTTCCCAACCATCTCTGCTGGACTGAGGTTTTCCCAGTGCTCCTCCACAGTTCAGAGGCAGACCAGTTCAGTCTCCCTGATCTGAGAGAGAATCACCAGCAGGCAGTCCTCTGCTTACCTGTGTCTCTCCTGTTAGGAGGGTAGAGGCAGATTATATGCTTCCCTCCTTCCCCGAACTTGCCCTGATTGGCTGAGAGGGGGAGGAGGCCTGTCCTACCCTACATGACTAGGCCCCTTGAGGTCCTAAGTACTAAAGAGAACCATAGCTTAGGGGTTTTCCAGACACCAGCTGTTATCCTGGGATTAATTTCTCCCCCTCAGCCTCTGCCTGTGTTGGTCAGTATGTCTGTGCCTGCCACAGAACTCCTGGACCAGGGGAGCTCCCCGTAGACGTCCCCTTCTGACCGTGTCACAGTGCCTTTCTGCTGATCGTGCCAGTGCCATCCCTCTGAGTGGCGGCATCATCAGATATAGATACAGAGATGCAGTCATTTTTTTTTTTTTTTGGGTATGGTGTGATTAGGGCCTTCTGAATGTGTTGCTCTTCTAAACCTATTGGTTTAAATACTGGTAAGGAGGATTTTCTTTCACTACTATTTACATAAAACAATAGAGGAGAAACAAGGAATCATTTCCCACCCTGATATGTACACTTATTGTAATTATTAAACACTAATGTCAAAAGCATTCACTGTGGTTGCTAGATATTGCCTTGTTACATTCTCTGTTCTTATATCTTTGTGATATACAAGTAATGGAAAGCCATGCTGTCACATGGAAAGGGCAATTGGATCACATAATCCACCATCTGTGCTGTCTCCCTCATACAACCAATGAAATTGTTGCATGCAAATTAGCTGTAGAGTAAGGGTGGCAATTGGTTGAGTTACCTCTGATATCACAATGGTATAGCACTCTTACTGTGGCTGTTCACCGCATGGGTGTAAATTTGTAAAATCAAAGTGCGTGAGAACTTAGAAATTGGACCGTAACAGACCAGGAACCCCAGGGATGATTGAACCTGGTGATATTCTAAACAAAGAGAGCTCTCAGCCATGCTTGTAGCTGTTTCCATCACTTCACACTGACTCAGACATTCTAGGCTTTCGAGTGACACACAAAGTAACAATCCTGGAATTTTTTTTATATAAAGAGATTCTGAGCAAGGATGGTCTTGTGGTGGGCTAGGACTCAGGAGATCTAGTTTACTTTTTGTGTACCTTGGGCAGGTCACTTGGTCTGTGCCTCAGTTCTCCAGCTGTAAAAATGGGACTAATAGTGCCTTTCTGCGTGACACTACGCCCATATTCTTCATAGAGATATTGTTAGGATATGAATATGGCATAACTAAGATATGTTTTATGCAAGATGGATCATGTGAGGTATCATTGGAAAGGTTATGATATACTGACTATGATTATCCTATTTGTATGCATGTATCATTTCTGTGTCTGAAGTTAGGAATATTGACTATGTAACATTTAGAACTGTGTTTACACCCAGGGAACGCCCATCAGAAAGTAGGCAATCAGACTGGATGGGCCATTAGGGAGAACAATAGGACTCTGAAGACACCAGCGCCACTCCTTATGTGGATGACTGGTTATGAAAACCAATACGCGAGTGAAAGAAAAAAGGTTCTCCCGATCCCAAAGGACCAAGCCCCAGACCTAGATCAATATACCAGTCAGATCTTACCCACAAATCACGCTATTGCCAATCCTTTAGACTCTAAAATCTAAAGGTTTATTCATAAAAAGAAAGAAATATAGATGAGAGCTAAAATTGGTTAAATGGACTCAATTACATACAGTAATGGCAAAGTTCTTGGTTTAGGCTTGTAGGAGTGATGGAATAAACTGCAGGTTCAAATCAAGTCTCTGGAGTACATCCACAGCTTGAATGGGTCATTCAGTCCTTTGTTCAGAACTTCAGTTTGTAGCAAAGTTCCTCCAGAGGTAAGAAGCAGAATTGAAGACCAAAATGGAGAAGATTCAGGTGCCTTTTATAGTCCTTTTGCCATGTGGCTTGTGCTTCCTTTGTTCCAAACACAAGCTACCCAGGACACGGCATGGAAAAACCTTAGAGTTCTCTCCATAGGCATGTTTCTGCATGCCTTGCTGAGTCACAAGGTGTATCTACCTTCTCTCAATGGGTCAATTGTATAGCTGATGGTCCTTAATGGGCCATCAAGCAGGCTAGGCAGTGCTGACGCCAAATTATCTGGGGTGTCACCCAGAAGCATAGCACAAATTTAAAATACAGACAATACAGAGCCAATACTTATAACTTTAAATACAAAAACGATACATGCATACAGATCGCATAATCATAAACAGCAAATCATAACCTTGTCACAAACACCTCATTTGACCTCCTTTGTACAAGATTTGGTGCCACTACAGGACCTTGGTTGCAACAATGATCTATATGGTCACAGTTCAAGTCAATAACGTCACAGCCTGGCTGTGGAGAGACGCGGAGGGAGTTGAAAGCAATGTACAAATGTTTGGGGCACTGCACAATAGCAGCCGCAGAGGTGTCCCGGAAGGAGTTAACACAGCCCGAAGTTGTATTAGGACCGGTCTGGATTTTTGCATGGAAATCCAGGGAGTCTGCAGGTATGGTGTCACAAAGACCACAAAGTCAGGAGTAAGCGGAGACAAAGAGCCACCTGTCTGTTCCCCTTTGCAGTTAAAATAAATGGTGCAGACAGGGCAAAGTCTTCATCAAACAATCTCTTCTGAAAATGTGCAAAGCAGGTTCACACAGCCAGCCATGAGAAGCATTAGCTAAAGCTTTTCTGACATTAGCAAGTTACTGCTGCCAAGTAACTGACACTGCTCACTCTGGGGTAAACCTTGGTGGCTCTCCAGAATATGATGCTTCATTTGGCTTTTCCCTATCTCCTGCCACAGCACACACCCCACCATCCGTGTGTCTGAGGATCCTCTCTGTGGCAGAATTCTTATTGGGAAGGCTGGTATGGCATCACACCATGTGGGGGGCTTTGGCTTATGCTTAAGTCCGCCCACATGGTGGGGTTTTGTTGTATAGTTGCTAGGCTTTTCAGTGTACAAGCCACAGAAGCATATGGCCCAAAGAGACTAGTCAGAAGGAAAGCGAGGGTGGAGCACAGAAAGCAGGCAGATGTGTAGGAGAAGACGAGGGCAGCATAATTGAGACCTTTGGAAATGCAGGAACACCTTGAGTTTCACTAAGGAGAAGAGGAGAAGCAGAGATCTACAGAGGAGAGAAACAAAAACAGCCGCAAATGAACATGGCACAGCATTTTGGATGCACTGGAGGAGGGAAAGATGGAAGAGGCCAGAGAAGGATAGAATGGAGTTGAGCCAGGGATCCCAGCACGAGCTAGTATCTCAGCAGCAGGAGGAGAGAGGAAAGGATGGATTTTGGAGCTACTGTAGAGAAAGAAGTGGGAGAATTTGGTGGGAGCCTGGCTGTGGAGAGATGAGGAAAGAAGGGAGTTGAAAGCAATGTACAAATGTTTGGAAGTTTTTTAAATGGCATCCCCTGAAAATTATTCATAGTCTTTCCATTCAGCACTGCTCTGTTTTTCATTGTTTATTGTCTGTATTACAGTAGTGTGTTGAGGCCTCAACTGAGATTGGGGCCCCAATGTGCAAGGTGCTGTACAAACACATAGTGAGAGAGAGAGTTCCTTCCCTGAAGACCTTATAGTTTCAAAAGAGATAAGACAGACAAAGGAAGTATTATTATATCAGTTTCACTGATGGTGAACTGAGGCGCAATGGGATTAATTGACATGGGAAAGGTCACACAGGAGAATCTGTGGCAGAGCCATGAATTGAATCAAGAGTGCCTGAGTCTCTTAACCACAAGACCAATCTTCCTTTGGTGGATAGTGGTATCTGGAGGTTTGTGCAGCACCATGTGCTATAAGGCAGAACTGATAGTTACAGCCCCTGGATATTCTCTAGTTGTGTAGCAAAGGGCTCTGGAGTTTCCTCAGACCTTACAGAACCAGGGATGGGGCTGTTTCTTCCTGCAGGAGAGGGTGGAACTATGAGACTCTCTCACTCTTCAGAGGACTTTTTCTGGGTTAAGGGGTCAATGAGTTGACCAGGTGACTTCTTGGAAAGAGGGATGATCGAGGAAGTGGCCACCCAGTATCTTCCTAAGATCCTGAGAGGATGGGAAGAGTGTGCAATCTGACTAGATGAGCTAAACTAAGTGGAAGGGATTAACAATGGAATAAAGGTGATTATCGCTGTGCAGGATTCAATGTGCCTCTCTCAAATCCCTGGGCTAGACTCAGTCATTCTGGGTCAAGAGGAATAAATTACATTTCTTTGCCCCAGCAACAGGCCTAGAGAAATTCATCTTAGGAGAAACAGGTGACTTCATATCTGTCCCCCCCTGCTTTGGTCTGCTGGCCTCATGTGCCTTACTTGTGTCTGGGCCCAACAGGCTGACAGTGGAGGCTACTGAGAGCAGGTGCTGAATCTAAGGGCTTGTCTACCCACAGAAGTTGCACCAGCTTAACTTCAACCAGTGCAAACCCTGGTGTGAACACCCCCTGTGGGTTTAGACCTGGCTTGTATTGGTTTGTAAAGCAAAGGGGCAAGCTTGCTTGACTCATATAAACCAGGTCTAACCCAATAGAAAGAAGTCACAGACAAAGTTACACCAGTTTAACTAAATCAATTTAAAAATCACACCTTCAGTTAAACCAGGGCAACTTCTGCTTTTAGCCCAAGCCTAAGTCTTCCTAATCAGCCTGGCTCCATCCCCTTCCCAGCCAGGGCAGCACACTTCTGCAGATGTGCTGGTCTCACTACAACCTCCTCCCTTGAGGGACTTTCGGCAATGGGTGCCCTGTGCCTGGATTTAGCATACACCAACCTGGGATGAACCTAGCTCAATGTTTCCTGTAGCAAGCTGCTAATGGGAGGTTGGGGGAGACCTTTCAAACATTCAGAGTCTATGGAGACTAAGTGGGATCCAGATGTCCTTAAGCTTCTTGCTGCTCTTCTGCGAGGAGTTTTCCCATAGCATTTCCCCTGGTTTCACTTAACTTAATTTCTCTTGTGACTATGTACGTTTCCCTTTCAGGTGTTCACATCTGTGCAAATTCCCTAGAGGGAACACATGGCAAATGTAATAACAAACCTGCTTATGCCATGTACAGAGAATGGCAACATTCTCCTCCTCTTCACTGAAATCTGCTGACTGAATGCCAATTGAGCCTAAGTTGTGCCCTGGGCTGCGAAGCTCCCCCATCTAACCAGGCCTACTGCACCCTTGTGAGATCAGGCCCTGCTTTGCCTTTTTACAAATTGATGAATGTATCTGCAGCGTGTGTTCTGTGAGATGAAATAAAGAATCTGATGACTGCCACAGAATTGCCAAGGCTGGCAGTTCAGGGCTTCCACTACTGAATGCTACAGCATTTGCTCAGCCAATTCTAACTCCTAGCGCCAAGCAGCCTATTATGATTTGGATGCCCTTATAAATGGTTTCCCATCAGCACCCTACAGAAATGGATTAGTGATGCTTGAGGGCACTGCAGCTGAAAGAGCCTGTGAGATGGGGCCAATTGCCTGTGGTGAATAAGTAAGTTTTTGGGTCTGAATTTTTACCTCATTTTTAAGATGTCTCCTCTTTTCACAGCACTCTTCTTCAGCAAGGAGACCAGGGGAGGAGCTTCCTTTGGGACTTCCTTGGCCCAGCCAACACCACTAGCATGGATGGGATATGTTCCATTGGTGAACAATAGAGAGGGAAACCATGTCCCCTTGCTCCTCCACCCCACCTCACTCCACTCGCACACACCCTACAGGGTGACCCAACATGTTGTGAATTCCCTGTCTTGGGTGGGGCACATTGCAGAGATGTCACACACGGGGATTCATAGAGCGGGTGAATGGGAAGCAGGCTGAGAAAGGCACAGGGCTCCATGAATTACAATATAGAGAGGCCTGACCAGAAGCTCCACAAAGGGGATGGTTGTCATATTGCGAGTCATTGCCAGTGCTATAGCTTCTGGGCTGTAGACAAAGTGCAGGAGTGACTGCATGATGTTACATGGGCTGAGAGAAAATTCCATTCCCCACCTGTGCACAGGTCCCCACACCGAGCCTGTTTACCAGGATTCCAGCCACCGAGCATATTCCATGCTGTATGTCTACTCACGCATGTCTATGGAAGGCTTCATGATATATTAAGAGCACTTTTACCAAAGTGTAGCTCTTGGTCTTTAAAGCTGAAAGCATCTGCTCAAAGACTACTGTAACTACCACTATCAGTGTAAATGCCCTCTGTGGCAGTGCTCACTCACCCCGCAGCAACCCCTTGCATGGGTGCGGTATGTTGCCACTATCTTCGGCTCCAGCACCTCCTGCAGGCCGCTTGCCTCTAGCTCCAGGTCTTCTGCAGCTCAGCCCTCTGGCCAAGTCACCGGAGTTCAGACCCCTTCCCGGGTATCACAAGCCCATACAAAAGTCCAAGTGACACTGAATAATTCTTCTGCCCTCCTGGGCTACTGAAGTCTTCTCTTCTCAAACCCTATCTCAGGGCTTCCTTCCACAGGAGCCTCCTTTGCTTCCTGTGAGTTTCCCTCCATAGGAGAGTCCTGCCTTCTCCACAGTCTCTCCCCTGATCTTGCCCCCACCACAGGGACTAATCCTGTCCCTGTGACCTTCCTTAGTCTGCCTATCCCAGGCCTTTCCGAGAGAGCAGGAACTCACTCACTCTCTCACTCCTCTTTTCTGGGTCTTCCCTCCACAGCTCAGCTCTCTCAGTCTACTTATAAGGCCTAGCTCTTCCTCTTCTAGCCAGGAGGCAATTAGTTAATCAGCAACCCCCCAGCATAACTGATAGGCGTTTTATCCCGTACCTTGCAGGTGATGGGGGTTAGGTCCTATCACACCCTGTTTCTACTAACAAAGGCTGGGGATCAACATCTTGAATACAGAGAGGACCCATGCCTGTCAATAGTGGGGGAAGGGAGGAGTAGACTGAAGGCAGCCAGCTTCAGCAGTGTTACTGAGCATGCCCCAGTTACTGTCCAACATGAAAGAGTTTTAAACAAGGTTCGGGGTTTGGCATGCGGAGACTTCAGCCTGCTTAGTGCCATGGCAAACACACCATTAAAAAATCTTATATTCACGCTACAGAAGAAGAAAACAACAGAGCATTTGAAATGTAAAGCATTAAGTAAAGCTTTCATTTTTACAACGTTCTTTATTCCTTTGGGAATTCTTTATTCCATTTTGGGTGGCAAGTTGTAGGCATATTATTTCTATTAAAGAAATAACAGACTTTATATAAAATTGTGTTGTCCAGGAGAGGGTGGATAGTACAGGACATACGTTTCCTGGGGGAAATCTAAGACTGGGAGTGCGTTGGGGTCACCCTGCAGCATAACCCAGGCTGGTGAGAACCCAAGTGGCTGGCAGGCTGCAGTTACACACAAACACTCAGGGTGTGGCTTGCATGCTGGAAGGCTGTTGGTGAGTGGCCCAGGTAGGAAGTCCTTCAGCAAAGCATCACAAGGCACCCAAGGTTGCAGGGCAAGGGTGGCACAGCTGCTCATTAGTGTGGATTGTACCCAGGTATGTCACACCCTCCCAGCAAACTAAGAAGTTGGAAAGGTCTCTGGTAATTGGGACTTAGTGTTTTTGTCTGGAATCATTTGTTTATGAATCAGTCAGAGAAAGCCCTGAGGGAAGGGAGTGAAAGGCTGCTACTGGTGAGAGCTACTCATCTTCCTCGCATGGTGCTGCTGCCTGCAGGCCTAAAGGGCCCCATGATGCTGGATGATGTACAAACACATGACAAAAAGATGGCCCCTGCACTGAAGAGATTACAATCTGCTTGTCCCACATTATACAGTAAAACTATTTTAGAAGCATCACAGTGAATTCTGAAAATTGTTACCATCATACTATTTTTCATATCCTTTCAGTTGTAAAGCCAGGGTGTCTTCTTACCATGAGACCAAGCGCCTGAGTCTTAGGAGAAGGAAATAATAACAAATGCATTTTACAAACATGGGACACCACTTCCTCACGAGCCATCGACTTGACCTTAAATGGGCCAAAGTCCCATACCAGGCTCTCCTCGCACAGCACTCTCAGCCGCGCTGTCTGAAGCACAATGCAAAGCAGGGTAGAATGGATCTAATAATCCCAGGTGGAAGTTGGCCGTGGCTTACCAGAGTTGAGCCCCCAGTAGCTCAAAAAAGTGCCCATGTACCTCTCATCGTGAGGTCAGACTGAATGAAAAGCACCAGGCTGTGCTGCCTGCAGTATGCTTTAGAACATCGCCATCTGTTAACAATTTATTACTAATGCACCATATAAGATGTTTACTGTAGGCTATTAAAATGTAGCTGGATCCATGAATCATTTTTAAAGAATAATAAAAAATAGCGCTTTAAGTGGAACATTAATTTAAAGTTAGCCTCCACCAGATAAGCTGATTAAACTATTTAACAGTGGTGAGAGACCCTTCCAAGAACATTAATTTTTTAGTATCTGTCTTTTCCTACATATGGTTAGCGATAAATAATTTATTTAGACTTTCCATTGAAAAGATCTAGAGAACAGACACATCATTTCCTTCCAGGTTTAAGTACTGGTGATTGTGGGTCAATGATGGCTAGCAATTTGGGGAGACTCTTCAGAAGTAAACATTAAAATGAGCTTTTTATGGCAAGTTAATGTATCCAAGCCCGTTTGGGCCAACATTGGGGTTTGAAGCAGTGACGGTCTGCACTAAAAGCATTAACCACTGCCTGAACTAGAGCACTATGGCCACTAGTAGTTAGATGATGCAGAGTCCTTAACCTCTTATATAGACCAGCCACTAGGGGGGGGACAAAAACCCATATTGCATTAGTGTATGTAAGTTGGGGATGAGGAAGAGTGTGACTGTTCTTCAAATACAAATTGACTGGGGTCATGCTACTGTTAATTGAATGTGGTGACCGTATGTGGTACATGTAGCTAGCTAACTGCTTTGACTCTGTTTCTGCATTTGTATTTGTCACCTGCAAAGACTCTGAGGTCGGAATCGGAAAGTGTTGTGTGTTTAGTGCAGACTGCTAGAGAGGAGACACACACTGTGCTCTCATCTGCACATTTCACTGTTGTTCTTTCTTTCTCTGTTGTTCTGAGTCTAGGGTGACCAGATGTCCCAATTTTATAGGGACAGTCCCGATATTTGGGGCTTTTTCTTATATAGGCGCCTATCACCCCCCACCGCCTGTCCAGATTTTTCACACTTTCTATCTGGTCACCTATCTGAGTCTAACATAAAGGTAATTACAGGTTTCAGAGTAGCAGCCGTGTTAGTCTGTATCCGCAAAAATAACAGGAGTACTTGTGGCACCTTAGAGACTAACAAATTTATTAGAGCATAAGCTTTCGTGGGCTACAACCCACTTCTTCGGATGTAGCCCACGAAAGCTTATGCTCTAATAAATTTGTTAGTCTCTAAGGTGCCACAAGTACTCCTGTTATTTATAAAGGTAATTGAGACTGAAAGTATCTGCCTCCTCTCTGCATATGGGAATGTGTAGCCCATGCTTGTGCTTGGAACCACGGTTGAAACAGCTTTCTAATACACCCAAATAAAAAATGCATGTCCACAATAGCAGTTGTGATTCATGTCCACAATAGCAGTTAAACTAAGGGCCCAATATACTCTGGAGAGGGCAACACAAAGTTTATGCACCACTTAGGGCTTAAATAGAATTTAAGTAATGCATAGGCCTTAAGCTGGCCTCTACCCAGGGGTGAATTTCACCCCAAGTGATATCCTGGCCCCTGTTGGTTGTGGGGTAGACACTGTACAACTTGGCGCTCTATTTGCTTTTCCACAGATACATGAGGTGAATCCCCACTGAAAAGGGGAATTCCAGGAGTACTCTAGAGGAGGCAGGTCCTCCGGGGGGCCCAGGCAGGGAACAGGAGGGTGTGCAGAGTGCCCTGAGCTGGTGCAGATCTCTGCACATATGGTCTTGTGCCTCCCCACCAAGAGCTGCACCAATCTCAGGAGACTCCCTAGGGCTTGAGAGCCAAACCTCAGGCTTCTTCCCCTGTGTATAAAAGAAACTCAAATTCCACAAGTAAAGAATCCAGAGGACACTCCAGGAGGGGGCAATCTGTTCCCAAGAAGCAACAGACTCTGATTTCTACCAGTCTCCTGAACTAGCCACTTAGGCCCATAACAACTTTAGAATAAATTATCAGACATGCTTTTAAAAATGACCATTAGTTTCCCTGCATGTGATGGGTGAGTGGAGCACAGAGTTATTTGCTACCCATTCTGGTCTCGTCTGGGCTTTGTTCATTGCAAACTTTAATCCCAATCCTTCCATCCTTCTATGCACAGAAGCCTACTATGGTCATCCCAAGTGTGGAGTGCTTTGATTGGGCCCTTCATTTCCATCAAACTATAATGACAAGTCCTGTGCTCTTACCCCAGTCTGATGTTGCACGAGTGTTTGTTGCTATACACTGTAAAATGCTTTAATCAGCTGCAGTACAGTTTGGATAATGAAGTAGCAAGACATCATGAAAAAAAATCAAGCTACAAAAACATAAGAAAATGTATTTTCAACACAAGGCACAGTATTGACAGTGCTAATCTTTGGTGAGTATGAGAATTAGCAGATGATAAATTGGCCACAAGAGGGAGCCAATATTGTTCCAAGAATGCACTGGAAACATGAATTACATAGAGAAAATCAATTCAAAATTATAGGTCAATGTTGGACAGCACAAAACATGTCTCTCTCCCCACACATAGTCCAGAGTTCACATAAAGGTCAGTGTACATGCAGAGCATCCTGAAAATGTGAAATAATTTATGGGGGTCTTTTTATTTCACATTGAAAGAAATACCTTCCCTTCTTCTCAAGCTCTGAGTTGGGGGCTATTCAGGAACTTTTCTCCATAACTTGAACGTCTACTAAAATGCGCTTTTTGTAGATGATATAAAAAGTACCA
The DNA here is from genome assembly GCF_028017835.1 of Emys orbicularis. Taxonomy (NCBI): domain Eukaryota; kingdom Metazoa; phylum Chordata; order Testudines; family Emydidae; genus Emys; species Emys orbicularis. The sequence continues at coordinate 24,053,062 of NC_088685.1, read as the reverse complement.
TGTCTTCCAAAATCTCTAAACAAAATGTGTATTATTTCACCCTAGGTTCCCCATGAACTATATAGAGACATTGGTCTGAAATTGAAAATCTGCTCCTGCCCAGTATCTTATATTGCTATGTACTATGTTGTTTTCATGTAAGTGTTAAGCGTTAAAAACATCAACATCATTTAATTACATAATTGCATTATTGAAATTGCGAAGAAATCCTGGCCTAGCTGCAACTCAGTCACATTCATCTGACATTCAGTACTATACATTTCCTTTGCTATTTCAATTGGAAATCTGTCCTAAAGTGTTGTAGGAGCTGGTAAAAAACAAACAAACAAACAAAAAAAACGCATTACATTTATCCCACAAGTTGCTTTATTTTAGTGATAAGTAAAGTGCTCCATTAGTTTCTCTTGTTCTCTCCCTCACTGGGAGGCAATTCTGCCAAATAAAAGTGCTGTATCTTGTATTTATGTAAACACATAGAATTAGAGTGCCACTGGGACAAAACACATTTTAAAAAAGACAAAACAAAAGGACTATTTGATTGCCAGCTACCCTGGAAGAAACAGTTGTCTGAAAGGATTTATGGACTGCAGAGCTGGGCTCATGTTGTTGGCTTGGCATTACACAGATTTTGAACTTTGGTAGTTTGAATTCACAATAACTCTTGATTTTTATTTGAGATTTCAGTATTCCCTTATACATACTTCTATATCCCCCATTTCTATAGTAGCTGAGTATCTCACATACAGAGAGACAAAGTGACTTTCCCCAAGACATATAGGAAGCCTGTAGTGGAACAAGGAATTGAACCTGGGCCTCCCAAGTCTCACACCAGCATCCTATTCACTGGACCATCCTTCCTCTTGTATAGCTCATACGTCAAAGCTAAATCTCAAAACAAGACGGGGTAATTTTGTTTTAATCCATGCATTGCTTATGGGGTCCAGAGGCCTGATGTGTGGGCAACTGTTACACAGGTTTTGTTGTATAGCCAGACTGAAACCTACTCTCGAAAAAGTGTGCTAAGACAGAGATTTAGGTTTGCTCTACCCTTGAAAGTTAGATGCACATAGCTACATTGGTCAGGGATGTGAAAAACCACATGCCTGACCGACATAGCTATACCAACCTAACCCTCAGTGCAGATGCAGCTATATCGACATAGCTAACTTCGCTCATGGAGGTGGTGTTCCTACACCAATGGAAAAACTCCCTCTGCCAGGGTAGGCTGTGTCTACACTGCAAGTTTATACCAGCATAGTCCCTGTACTGTAGACACAGCCTTAGGAAAAAATTGTTTTGAGTTTTGACAAAGCATTCAAATTAAGCTTTGCTGACCTCAACTTTATAGTAAAGTTTTGCATGGTTTTGGGGAAAAAATATTTGCTCAGCATCAATACTCTGATCATCTTTAAGAGCCTATTGAACAGCTTGTGGCCAAAAAGGGGAGGATTAGATTTCTACTGTGAAATGTGACAATAGCCTGAGAAATTAGCAAAAAACGCATTGTTTCCCTTGTTCAGTTCCATAAGTGTGTTCAGTAAGAAGAGGCTGTGTGTGCAAAATGCTAGCAGGCTGAAGGCCTGGTGTTAACCAGTAACTAACCAACAAGATGCCACCACTGAGGTCAAGGCAAGGACTGATTAATACAGAGGTAAATATTGACAGACACAAAAGTGAATTCACTGTTACTTTAAGGCAAAATACCTAAAGATTTGGACTGAAAACAAACGCCTCTCTGTGGTTTGTTAAATATATTCAAGTGAGAATAGGAGCGCCGCCAGCTTTTCTGCCGCCCTAGGTGGCGGAAGGTCCCGCCCCAAAATGCCGCCGCGGTCGCCGCCCCCCAAATTGTAGCACGCTAGGCGACCTCCTAGGTTGCCTAATGGGTTGCGCCGGCCCTGAGTGAGAAACCAATTGACAATGCATGACTTTGGACAAGTCACTTGGGTCCACATTTTCAAAAATGGCCTCTTGTGTTTTGAATGTTACAGGGTGGTGGGCACTCAGCACCTTGGAAAATGGGGCCCCAAGTGTCTCACGTTGGACATCCAAAGGCTGAAGAGCCAAAAAGTAGAGACCACTTTGGAAAATGTGTTCCTTAGCCTCTCTGCTCCCCAGTTCCCCCCTACCCCCAAGCTGTAAAATGGGAATAACAATGCTTACCCACCCAAATAAATAAAGCTCTTTATGATGTAAAAAAAAAAAAAAGCATTATGGCCCTGATTCAGGAAAGCGCTTAAGCATGTGATTTGAATTCAATAGGCACTTAAGCTGAAGAGCCCTCCAGAGAATCCTTTCCTATCTTGGGACCTATATCAGGTAAATATTATTTGAAAGGCAGGGGAGTAGCAAGGGAAGTAGAGGAGGAATTGAAGAGACTAGAAGCGAAAAGAGAAGGGACAAGGTAAGTACAGAAAGAAGAGTCAAAGCAGAGGAAAGATCTATGGATGTGGATGACCTTGGGCAACTCACTTACTCTTGGTGTTGCTCAGTATCCCCATTTGCAAAATGGAGATACTACCTGCCTATCACAGAGAGCTGGAATGTGGCTTAGTAAATCATATTTAAAATGGCTTTGAGATCCTTGGAAGAAAAGTGCTTTAGAAATGTGAAGTATTATTCTTAAAACATTTTGATGTAATTGCACATTGAAGTAGAGGGGATTTTACCACTGCTAGTAGAAAGTGATGTAGCATAGATGCAGCATGTCCCATGCTATCCAGGAAAGGGTGTCATCCCCCAAATATTTTGTATCTCGCTTTACACTGTAAGATCTTTTCCAAGCACCTCAGTTAATTTTCTCATTGATAGGGCTGAACTTTTTTTTTTTGTTATAAATTCCATGCCTTGGTCTTTCAGGTAAATCAGCCCACTTGCCATTTGAATATTTTTGCATGTGAGTGGACAGGGTGCTAACAATTACTAGTTTGTTTAATTACTTAAGTTTAACTCTCAGTGTTGGAAGCAGCAATAAGAATGTAAGAAAGAGAAGACCAATCACAGGATAAGGTGTGGCACCAAGAGAGATCTAAATAATGACGGAAATAAAAACAGGATCCAGGGGCAGACAAAATGCGCCCACAGACAAACCTGCTGGGGACTACACCCATCCAGAGAGAGATTGAAGAAAAAGTCAGGGGATGAATAGCTGGCTCCTGCTGAAAATCAGTTGGTGCAGGTATTGGAAGAACAGAGTGGAAGTCAAAGTATTAGCACCAAACTCACTTCAAGAAGGACCACTAGCAGCAACTACAGAGAGGAAGGGGACTCTACTCATAGCCATGGTTGTACAACAACCAATGCCTGATCTACACTCGGACTTCTACTAGTGCTAAAGCCAGTGGAACTCTTATCAGTTGGGAAGAATAGGTAAGAAGATTTTTAATGCAGTTGGAACTTACTTATCCTTCTTTTGGATTTGCTATTCTGTTAAAATATCAAGATGAAGATTTTGGTTACTCTGATTTTGTTTCCTCTAGAGGGACAATAACCAAGATGCTTCAATGATGGAACTGCCGTTGAGAAAGATACCAAAGGATGTTGTCCTTCTGTATGATGAGCTAGGCTCAATAAATTAGCTCCTTGTCCCTTTATACCAGGATCCTAAGATTATTCACTCCAGGATTGTTTTTTTTTTAATCCACCTTCTGATCTGTAGAGTATGTCTTTAATAAATGCTAGTCATGCTATTTACCAGCCATCTTTGCATCTATAGCCAAAATTCAAATCTCTTTTCCAGGACTGCCAGCAATGCTCTTAATATCCGTGCTTGAAAGAAAGGAGGTGTGTATACATGCATCCAAGTTCAACTACATCTCATACGGCTTCTGGAGACTCACCACTGCTGCTGATGGGATGTCCCTATCTCACCCTAGGTTGAAAATCTCTCTCAACTGTTGGCCGCATCTCTGGCATTCTTTTTTACTTCATTGCTTCTGTCCACAAGTGCTAGAGAAGGAGAAAAATATGTAAGAGGTCTCCAAAAAAGTAAGGATGTTGAGGATTAGATGTCATCAAAGCTCTGTTTCAGTAGAGCTCTCAGACCTCTCTTATCATGTACCTATCAGGTTCTATTTGAATACATGCTAAAGGTAAGAATCCTGTTAAGGACCAGATTGTCCCTCTGTGTATGTGGAAAGGGTGGGGGCCGCCTTCACAGCAGTCTACTGTCCATCTCCAGACCTGTGGCATAGGGAATCTAAACATGGAGAAGGCTGGGCTTTGGTGCTACGTGCATTGTCCTCGCAGGAAAGCAGTGGGTAATCAACAATCAAGTTAATATAGCCTGTGATTGTATGTACTTTTGCATGGAGCCTCTTTGCCTTAAGGATACGCTCCATGTGAGTATGTGTAAGGAAGCTGCAGGGGAACAGGGGGAAGCCTAGTCAGCACAGTGCCTTGCCACTAAATCTGTGCTAACAGGGAGCTGCAATGAGAGCCGTGAGATCTAGGAGGTAATGCAGAATCACGATACTTCTGTGGAGAATTATGGCTTTGGCCTCACTTTCATCTCTCAAGATCTGTGCAAATCTCAGTTCATCTATGGGTTCCTGTAGCAGGGCGGTCACCCTGCTCTGGGTTGGAAGGTGTTAAAAACAGCCCTGGGAAAGGGCTGCCCCGGGGAGCCAACCATGAGCAGGCTTGAGGCAGCCAATCAGGACCCAGCTGGGCCAGTATAAGAAGGGCTTAGGGAGGAGCTGGGTCAGTCTCACTCCAGCCTTGGAGTAGGAAGGACCTAGCTGCTTGGGAGCACAGGGTACCAGAAGTAGAGCAGTGCTGGGGAAGGGCAAGAGGAGCTGGGGCGCTCCAGCCTGGCAACTCCCCAGGCTGAGGCCTTGTTAAAGGCCCGAGGCAGGTCCTGGGGCTGCAGAGGTAGCTGGTCCAACCCCCTTGCCAGTGATGAGTGGCCATTACAGACTGCAGTTTGCCCCAGAGAACGGGAGCTAGATGACGACTGGTAGCAAGGTGGGCTTAGAGGGTTGGGAGTTCCCCTGGGAGAGGAGACCCAGAGCGTGGGGACTGCCGTGGGGCAGAACCCCAAGGAAAAGCGGCACCGGGGTCCGTGAGGGACACGGGGACCTGAGGCAGAAGAGACACTGGCCAGCAGGGGGTGCTCCGGGGCTGAAAAAGAGCCAATTCCTGGATGAACAGCAGGAGGCGCTGCGCCGGTGAGTGCTCGATCTGCTACAGTTTTGGAGTTTGTACCCACGCCCCTTCCTGAGGGGGTGGGAGGAGGCAAACCCCACTCACTCCCCAGCAGAATGGCCTGGTAGAAATTCTTCAAGAGAAATGTTGCATGTTCCTCTCCTCTACCCAGCTTTTTTCACAGAGGAGGACAATCTGGCCCCATGAAAGCATTCATTCAATACTCATAAAACTCCCACATACCATCTAACTTCTCAATAAGTTATATATGTACTTATACATTTAAAAAAAAATAACTTTTGCTTTTCTTACAACAATCTGAAGAACACATGATGCTTTCTTCTCTTCTTTGTTCCATCTCGTATTGCAGCTTGACCAATAATCTGCAAGACTCTCTCAATGCCATCTTTCGTCTTCGCAGAGCACTCCAGGTAGGCATATGCCCCAATGCTAGCAGCCAAGGCTTTTCCTTCATCCGTCTTTATTGGCTCTTGTTCCAGTGTAGCAAGTCTTTCCAGCACACCCTCATCGTTCCTCAGTTCTTTCTTGGTAGCCACCAGAACAATGGGAGCTGTGGGGCAGAACAGTTTGACCTCTGGAATCCAATTGTCAAGGATGTTCTGCAGTGCATTTGGCCTGTCCACTGAGAAGCACATTAAGATGACACTTGTGCCTTGATAGAACAACGAACGGAAGTGCTGATAATTACCTTGGCGCTGCCCTGCTACATCGAAGAGCATCAGCTTCATTGACTTCCCATCAACCTTGGTGTCACTGATGTAGGTTTCAAACACTGTTGGCTCATAGCATTTGGAAAACTGTTCCTTGCAGAAGGCAAGCAGGAGGCATGTCTTGCCACAGGCAACATCTCCCACGACAGTTAGCTTTTTCCAAACAGCAGCCATCTTCTGAAAAATAGGATGTGGTGCAGAATGAACCCCTCCAGCTTCAAGCTTCCAATGCTTTGTAAATACTCTTTGAGGAGAGAGGGAGAGGAGGAGGCGGCAAATCACACTAGATTAGAATCTGTCCCTTTGTATTATTCCCTTCTGCCCATATTTATGATTTCTTGATCTTTGTGTTGTTTATCTGTGATAAGAACATAAAAACGGCCATACTGGGTCAGACCAAAGGTCCATCTAGCCCAGTATCCTGTCTTCCGACACTGGCCAATGCCAGGTGCCCCAGAGGGAATGAACAGAACAGGTAATCATCAAGTGATCCATCCCCTGTCGCCCATTCCCAACTTCTGGCAAACATAGGCTAGGGACACCATCCCTGCCCATCCTGGCTAATAGCCATTGATGGACCTATCCTCCATGAACTTATCTAGTTCTTTTTTTAACCCTGTTATAGTCTTGGCCTTCACAACATCCTCTGGCGAATAATTCCACAGAGTGAGGGTGTGTTGTGTGAAAAAATATTTCCTTTTGTTTGTTTTAAACTTGCTGCCTATTCATTTCATTTGGTGACCCCTAGTTCTTGTGTTAAGCATTAAATAACACTTCCTTATTTACTTTCTCCACACCAGTCATGATTTTATTGACCTCAATCTTATCTCCCTTTATTCATCTCTTTTCCAAGCTGAAAAGTCCCAGTCTTATTAATCTCTCCTCATATGGCAGCCGTTCCATACCCCTACTAATTTTTGTTGCCCTTTCTGAACCTTTTCCAATTCCAATATATCTTTTTTGAGATGGGGCGACCACATCTGCCCGCAGCATTCAAGATGTGGGCATACCATGGATTTATATAGAGGCAATATGATATTTTGTGTCTTATTATCTATCCTTTTCTTAATGATTCTCAACATTCTGTTAGCTTTTTTTGACTGACGCTGCACATTAAGTGGATGTTTTCAGAGAACTATCCACAATGACTCCAAGATCTCTTTCTTGAGTGGTAACAGCTAATTTAGACCCCGTCATTTTATATGTCCTCTCAAGTCCTTCATGATTAGCATCGTCCACAATTTTCACTGACATGCTATTTACTCTCTCTTCTAGATCACAGAATGAAAATGTCAAATAAGACTGGACCTAAGATAGATCCCTGCAGTGCCCCATTAGATAACTCTCCTAACTCAGACTATTGCTGTTTCTCATTTTATATTTCGTTCGCATTCAGCCGATTCTCACTCCCAGGACAGTGTTCATTTTCAAGACAATTTGATTTCATTTTCAAAGTGTGATTGTGTGTGAGACACTGCAGTGAATGCTTTACTAATAGCCAAATAGATTACATCTCCTGCTTTCCCATCAGCCACCAACAGCATAATTTTTATCACCAAAAAACCCCAAGCTTGGCTGGCACCATCTATCCTTTATAAACCCATGTTGCTTATTGGTCAGGGGTCTGTCATCATGTAGAAGTTAAGAGAGCCGACCCTCCCCCCAATTTCATACATATACCATTATTTTATTACCAGCAATAGGAGTTAGACTTACAGGTAGTAACTTCCAGGATCACTTTTCTTCCCTTTCTTGAAGATCAGCAGGACATTTGCTTTTCTCTAATCTTATCTCCCCAGTTTTCTTTGGAACACTAATTCACCTATGAAGACAGTTCTCCACCACTCTTGCAGGACACTCATGATAAGCACTCTTTTTAAATAAATGTTTGTGTTTCTTAATTTAGCCAGCCAATCAGCAAAGAGCAATGAATGAGATCATTGCTTTTAAAAGCAAACTGCTTTACTTGTAATAACGTAAGGAGGGTGAAAACATCAATTCCACAATCCTGGAGAGGATTACAACATCAATTATGCAATGCATATACTGGTTGCTTCATGTACAATAGAAATGAGGAAGTACAAGACTGCTGCTCAAAATTCCCTCCCCGAGTAAATTATGTTTGTATTATTAAGAGTTCCAACTAATGTAGTGCTTTGGAACTGTCAGTCCAGGAGATTGAAGCTCTTTAGTAAGCTATGTAGCCAACAGAGCATGGGGGACAGTAGCAGATCAAACTTCCTCATGCCATCACACCAATATACCTTTTTTCTGATCTGGAGAGACAACTTAGAGAAGTGAGGTTAGTCCAGTCTCCACGACCCAGTCAATCTAGAGGGAAAGGATGGTCCAATGGTTTGGGTGCTAACCTGAGACTTCAGAGACTTGGAGTCAATGCCCTGCTCTGCCACAGACTTCCTATATGGCCTTGAGCAAGTTATTTAGCCTGTCTGTGCCTCAACTCCTCATCTGTAAAACAGCACTTCCCTACCTCACAGGGGTGTTTGGAGGATAAATATGCTAGAGATTGCGAGGCACTCAGATACTATGGTAATGAGGGTTATATAAGTGTAACACCGACAGATCCCGGTTGTCGGCAGGTGGGATTGAACCTTGGGACCTCTGGAGCTAAATGCATGAGCCTACTGCATGAGCTAAAAGCTATATGGCCCTTAGCTAAGGCTGTAAAGCAGACTCATTAAGCTCTCTCTAAGTGGTCTCAGTGCCACTAGATGGGATAGAACACCACACCCAGGTGGTGTGTGGGCTACATAAGCAGCTACGATAGATAGATTTGGCGTCCACTGAGAGTATCAATTGCAGGGGTTATTTGTAATGCAGACACTTAAGCCTGGATACACAAAAGGAATTAGGTGCCTAAGTCCCAGTTTTGGCACTACTGCAAGGCACAAAACTGCTGCTGAACCTTTTAGGCACCTCACTCTGCACCTAAGTTTTTGCAGAAAAGCTCCCTAGGCACCCAAGTTGCTGCCTCCAGGCATGCGCTCTTCTACCTTACGCTAGGCATCCAGCTGTCTATCTCCCACCTAAGCCTCAGAGCGATTCATGCACCGGGAAAGACAGGCATTTTGACACTTAAGTCACCTGTGGGGCCCAATCCAGTTGGCACCCTCTGAGCATGCCAGTTGGGGGCAGCAGAGACAGGTGGCAGAACTCCCTCATAACTTTTTGCCCAGTGGTTAGGGCACTCAACCTGGGATGTGTGGGAGACTTCCAGTTCAAGTCCCCGCTCTGCTTGAGGGGGAGAAGGGACTTGACGAGGGATTTGTTCATGGGGTGGGATAGCTCAGTGGTTTGAGCATTGGCCTGCTAAACCCAGGGTTATGAGTTCAATCCTTGAGGGGGCCACTGAGGGATCTGGGGCAAAATCAGTACTTGGTCCTGCTAGTGAAGGCAGGGGACTGGACTTGATGACCTTTCAAGGTCCCTTCCAGTTCTAGGAGATAGGATATCTCTATTTATTTATCTGCCACCTCTCAGGGGTGTGCCCTAACTAGTGGGCTATGGGTGGGATACTCTAACGTGGGCCTCCCTCAGTCTCTCTTGTTGAAGTTGTTGCTCTGTGAATACATAATCAAAGAGTAACTGGAGTTGGGTTCTGAGTCTCGCACATTCTGGGTGAGTGCTCTCAGGCTATCGAGTCACTCTCATGCTGGTGCGCTCTCTCTCTCTCATACACACACACACACTTTTTTCTGTCTCTCTGGCCCAAATACCCTCCCTGGCTTCTTGCAAAAAATAGCATAGGTGCCTGACTCCAATGAGGGTTCCCGGCTGAGAACTGCAAGCAGAGATAGGCACAGTCCCTGCAGCCTGGACTTAGACGCCTTACTCCATGAGAGGAGTGGTACTTAGCATGCACCCCAATGGTCAGCATCTCCAACTGACCTAGCTTAGGTGGCTTCCTGCCTAGCACACTGGCTCTTGTGAACCACAGTCTAAGGTGCCTATCTCTTCCCATTCATTGTATAGGAGCTTAGGTGTCGAACTCACACTTTGTGAACCGCAGTGATGTACTAGGTGCCTAAAAGTGAGGCACTGTGGCGCTCAGTGTCACAGACTGCCTAACTCAGTGATCCCCAAACTTTTTACCTCCCGTCCCCTCTTACCTCTATCCATGCCCTCCCCCCAGGAGACGGGGCCAGGGCCACAGCTTTGGGAGGGTGGGACACAGACTGGGGTAAGGGGGCTGAGGCTGGGGCCACAGCTGGGGGCGGGGCCAGGAGTGGAACCTTGTCCAGGGGCCGAAGCTAGCAACTGAGGCCCCAGGTGAAGCGCCGGCAGCTGGGGCCCCAAGTGCGGAGCTGAGAGCCGGAGCCCCGGGCATGGCGCTGGGAGCCAGGGCCCTGGTCGTAGGGCCGGCAGCTGGGGCTCAGGCATGGGACTGCAAGTAGAGCCCCTGGTGCAGGGCCGCTAGCTGGGGCTGGGGCCAGGAGCAGAGCTGGGTGGCCTCCCTCCCCGTTCCGCAAGGGGGCTGACCCAGGCCCCCACCGTGCCCTCCCAAATGTTCCTCTGTGCCCCTAGGAGGGCACGCCCCACAGTTTGGGGACTTCTGGCCAGCTCCTTTTGTGCATGCAGGCCTTATCTGCTAATGCCTGGATATAAGCAACCCCTTCATTTAATTTTAGCGAAGCTACTAAAGAGCTATCTGTTTGTAACAAGGTTTTAGGTTTAAAATAGTTTTAGCATAAGAACATGGAATTCATGACTTACTTTTTTTTGTTTTAAGTTGGAGCCCTGAGGACGTTCTGAGTCCATTTACTTTACTATGATTAAGTACGTTTATGGTTGATTGTACAAGTCCTCATGGGTGGCATTCAAGGATATTTTTGGTAGCCTAACCATTATAGTTCACAGTGTAAGGTAACGTCCCAAAGTAAAAGTATTTAGACTGTGAACCCATTGGGGCTCGATTCTACATGGTGCTAAGTGCTTTGTAGGATTGCACCCTGATTGTTTATACACTTATTTAACATATTATCGGGCTAATTCCTCTTCGTTCAGAATATATTCTTACATGTACCGCACCTACTGTTTGTATGCTTTTTATACAAAAATATATTATTCTTGTTCAATTCCTGTTTTGTGTATTTGCATTCCAGGAATGTATCTACTTTATTCCTCCATTTTCAGTATTTGAGTGTTAAATTCAGCTTTTCTCATGGACCTGTGACAGCAATAAGCCTGCCACATCATGAAATGAGCATCCCAGTCCTTATAAATGCCATAAGCTCTCCTCTTCCATCAAATAGCCCCATACTAATTATCTGAGCCTTTCTTCCCACATCTACTCAGAGGCTTCTTAGCATAAGATTGCAAAATAACCATATTAGGCCAAATCCTGCTTATCTTACTTCACTGGGATTTTTGCCTGCATCAGGACTGTAGGGTAGGGGTCTTAACATCATGGGAAGAGAAAGCATGGAGGACTCAATATACAAGTGAACATATAATGTTATTAGCAAATAGGAGTTCCTCAATAAGTGTTACTCCACAGCAGGAAATGAGCTTACTTGCCTAATCATTTACAAAGTGAGAAGTGATTGCTTCCTGGCTAGGTTTTTGCATTTTTAGTGTATGTTTGTACTTGAACATAAATTGTCTGGGTTAAATAAATACTACTACCAATTTCATCAAGGGTAGAAGGGAGTGAAATGAAACACCATTATCCAGTGGGATTTTCCGCCCCTACCTCACCTTTATCTCTTTACTTGCTTAATTTTTAAACAATTAGGTTTTCTTCCAAAGCATCAATATCTGAAATGCAAAGAACATCAGAACTAGATACTCCAGGCCAAACTCAGCCCTGAAAAATGTGTATGGACCTCAGTGGGACCCATTAGTACACACCTAAAGGCAGAACTGGCCCTTTAATAACATAAAATACCTTGGGAAGGAGGAAAAGCCATCTGGTCCCAGCCGCCTATTTTAATTTTACTTTCCTGCTTTTCCACCATTGCCCTCACTCACCTTCTTGAGAAGGAAGACCAGGCACTGATATGTGTTATTATCCATTTAGCTCAATTTACAGATACCACCAACTCCGACACACACAGAAATCTGAGGCTGACCACCCCTTCTCTGTCACTCGCCCTGATGCATGGCTCAAACAGGAAATCAAAAGGACATAAATAGATTTCCACTCCCAATCACTGCCTTCCTGAAACAGGTTCACCTCACATTTTCCTGGACCCGCTGAATATATTAAGCACCAAGGAAGACAATTCATTGCAGGTACCACATAGCTGTTCCAGCAGCCTCAGCTCAGAATCTAATTGCTTTTCTGGGTCTATGTCTTGACTTTAAGGTAACGTTTATGGACTGATGTCACTGCTGGTGTAAGTGAGCATGTTTCATTGAATGTGGCCCACCGGCCTTATGTTAAATTTGCATTTTTAAAGGTATAGTACCTTGATAGAAATTGCACTGATGCTGATGTTTTAATTGGAGACGGAAGCTCCAATTCTTGGACAAAATTCTTGGGCAAAAGTCTCAGTGCTCAGTGAGAATTTTACCCGAATAGATCCTATTCACTTGAATCATTGGTTATTGGTGAGTAACTCTGTTGACTTCTATGGACTTTCTCTTGAAAAGCAAATGAAATCAGAATCAGGCCCACTGACTTCAATGGGGAGAAGAACAGACCCGTGTTCATGTGAGTTAGGAGAGCAGAAGCTGGACTCAAATGAACACAGATAACTCCCACTGACATTTTGGGAGAAGAACAGACCCGTGTTCTTTTGAAATTAATAAGCAATACATTTTTATATTCCTCATTTCAGAGCACAGTTGATATGTCAAACATAACTAACCAGTCAGCTGCTTCCTTAACCCTAGTTAATTCATTTATTTTTTTCTTTTTCTTTTTCTTTTTTTTTACAAAATGATAAAATCTAATTTGAGCTATGTTTCTTCATGGAGTCCAAAAGCAAGTTAAAAATCACATCAACAACAATAAATCTTAAACTGAATACACAGAATTTGTGACTATTTTGTAAGTTTATTTCTTTCTGCCTCCCCAGATGCAAAAGTTCTGACTTACCAGAACAGACCATTAGGCTTGCCACATGGTGGCACTAACCTCCAGTGAAAAAAACAAACATAGTTTTTGTTCACATGTTCAAAGAGGTTCAAATAACTTGCAAACGGTAAAGGTAGATAATATGGTTTAAATTACACAGCAAATGAACTCGGATTATCTTTTAAAACGATACATAAAGTACTTGTTACAAAAAACCCCCAAACAATGATCTCCTTATAGTACAAGATACAAATGCTCCACTATTAGAAGGATCTGTCCTCATGGGAAGTGAGATCTTCTTTCTACAGAGATGGCTTACCTCTTGTCACGATGGAGAAAGAGTTAGCCCAGTGAATGGATTCACAGGGACACCAACACCTTGAAATCTAACCAATTAAAAATTAAAAGTGTATCAGCTATTGTATCCCCCTGTAAAGTTTTGGAACTTTACAATCATATTTTTCTGAGGGGGGGGGGGCGCTTTCAGCAAGAAATGAGATTTTGAAGTGGTGATGTCCCTTTAATACCAACATGACCCCAACATCAGTCAAAGTGAGTACATGATTGTGCTCTGTATAGTTTTAATAGCTTTAATGTGAAAGATACTGCATCAATCACCACAAGATGGTCACCACAGCTAGCAGCGAGCAGCGGTCGGCAAACAGGGCGGCTAACAGGGGAGTTTAAGTGGGAGTGAGTCTCATTGGAGGAGAAGGTATCTGTACTTGCGTCTGTCTTTGTGGTGCTTGTATGTGTAGAGGCCTGTAGGGGCAGTGTGCTGAGCCCCGAGCCCTGATTAGGGGGCGGAGCCTGGCTGATTAGGGGACCTATAAAAGAGGCCTCCCAGCCAGGCAGCGAGCAGCTAGCAGCGAGCAGCGGTCGGCAAACAGGGGAGTTTAAGTGGGAGTTGGAAGGGGAGGCAGGAGGGCGCGGTGGTCGGTGTGCTTTGTTCCCTCAGGGGCTGCAGGCAGAGACCATAGCAGCCATGAGCCAAGCAGCAGGGGACACAATGCAGATGAAAGCATGTAGCAGCTGTGGTATGTATATAGTCCTAGCAGGTGCAACGGATCAGAGGTATGTTTGTATGAAATGCCGCCTACTTGCTCTGTTAGAGGAAAAGGTTCGGGGGTTGGAGATGCAGGTAGAGACTCTGGTAGAGTTTAGAAGGGGGTTTGAACAGCTAATGGAGCAAAGGCAAGGGGTAATTGAAGGGGAATGCTCGGGGGTGCAGGTGGAAGCAGGGGCTATGGTCTGTGAGGGGGGAACGTCAGGAGGACAACAAGAGCAGTGGAAGCATGTGACCGTGAGAAACAGGCCAAGGAAAAGGAGGGCTAGTGAGGGGGAAATAGAACTCAGGAACAGGTTTGGGTGTTTGGCTAACGAGGAGGGGACGCAGCAGCTGGTAACTGATGGTGGGAGGCAGAGGAAGAAAAGAAGGGCAGCTAGTCCAATAGACAGGGGGGAGGAGTTGATGGAGACAGCATCAATACTCGGCCCCGGGAGGATACAGGGTGGCAACAGGGGGACTATAAGGGTAAATGGAGACAGACAGGACTTACGGCCGCAGGGAACAGGGGATAGACTGGTAGATTGCGCTGCCCCTAGGCAAAGGCAGGTGTATGTGATTGGGGACTCCTTACTGAGGAGGTTAGACAGGCCTGTGACCAGGGCGGACCCAGAAAACAGAAGGGTGTGCTGTCTGCCGGGCGCTAAGATACGGGATGTGGACCTGCGGTTGAAAAGGATCCTAAAGGGAGCAGGTAAGAACCCCTTGATCGTCCTTCACGTAGGAACGAATGACACGGCTAGGTTCTCGCTAGAGAGAATCAAGGGAGATTATGCGAGGCTGGGGAGGACGCTTAAGGAAGTTGAGGCTCAGATTATCTTCAGTGGGATTCTGCCTGTTCCTAGAGAAGGACAGCAAAGGGCAGACAGAATTGTGAGGATAAATAGCTGGCTGAGGGAGTGGTGCTATAAGGAGGGCTTTGGGATGTATGGCCACTGGGAGGCTTTCGGGGACAGACAGCTGTTCTCGCGGGATGGACTTCACCTGAGTAGGGAAGGAAATAGACTTCTGGGAGGGAGGCTGGCTCATCTCATCAAAAGGGCTTTAAACTAGGAACTTGGGGGAGACGGTTGGGAGATGTCCAGTTGATCTCCACGCCAGATTCCAACACTGAAAATGAGGGCAAAGAGATAAGCGCAAATATAGATAGGGGTAGGGAATTGGACACTAGAAGGAGGGGGCGGATGGACACTAGGGGGTCCGTACCAAAATGCATAACTAAGGAGAGAAAGGACAGACAGCATACGGTAAGATGTTTATACACCAATGCGAGAAGCCTAGGTAACAAAATGGAGGAACTGGAGCTCCTGGTCCAAGAAATGAAACCTGATATCGTAGGAATAACCGAAACATGGTGGAACGGTAGTCATGACTGGAGTACAGGTATCGAAGGGTATGTGCTGTTTAGGAATGACCGGAAAAAAGGTAAAGGTGGGGGTGTGGCACTGTATGTGAATAATGAACTAAAATGTAAAGAAATAATAAGTGATGGAATGGATAAGACAGAGTCTGTCTGGGCAATGATTACACTGGGTAAAAGAACTACTAGAGCCTCCCCTGAGATACTGCTTGGGGTGTGCTATAGACCGCCGGGATCTAGCCTGGATGCGGACAGAGAACTATTTAATGTTTTTAAGGAAGTAAAAACTAATAAGAGCTGTGTGATCATGGGGGACTTTAACTTCCCAGACATAGATTGGGGAACAAATGCTAGTAACAATAATAGGGCTCAGATGTTCCTAGACGTGCTAGCAGATGAATTCCTTCAGCAAGTAGTAGCTGAACCGACGAGGGGGGATGCCATTTTAGATTTGGTGCTGGTGAGTAGTGAGGACCTAGTTGAGGAAATGATAGTAGGGGACAACCTTGGCTCGAGTGACCATGAGCTAATTCGGTTTAAACTAAATGGAAGGATTAACAGAAATAAAACTGTGACTATGGTCTACGATTTCAAAAAGGCCAACTTTAATAAATTAAGGCAACTACTTAGGGAAATAGATTGGGCTAACATACTTAGAGAGCTAAAGGCAGATGAGGCCTGGGATTATTTCAAGCTGAAGTTGCACGAGCTGTCCGAGGCCTGTATCCCGAGAAAGGGGAAACGGTTAGTGGGCAGGAGAATTAGACCTAGCTGGATGAGCGGGCGTCTCAAAGGGGCGATTAAGAAAAAACAGAAAGCGTACAAAGAATGGAAGAGGGGGCTGATCGGTAAGGAAACCTACCTTATTGAGGTCAGAGCATGTAGGGATGCGGTGAGAAAGGCCAAAAGCCGTGTAGAGTTGGACCTCGCGAGGGGAATTAAATCCAATAGTAAGAGGTTTTATAGCCATATAAATAGGAAGAAAACAAAGAAAGAGGAAGTGGGACCGCTGAAGCATGTAAATGGAGTGGAGATTAAGGATAATCTAGGCATGGCACAATATCTAAATGAATATTTTGCATCGGTATTTAATAAGGCTAATGAAGGGCTTAGGAATAGAGGGAGCGGGATAGAGGGGAATAAAGGAGGGGCGATTGACATTACAGTATCAGAGGTGGAAGCCAAACTTGACCAGCTAAATGGGACTAAATCGGGCGGACCGGATGATCTCCATCCTAGAATATTGAAGGAGCTGGCGCGAGAAATTGCAAGCCCCTTGGCGATAATTTTTAATAAATCTGTAAACTCGGGGGTGGTACCGATGGACTGGAAAATAGCTAATGTGGTTCCTATTTTTAAGAAGGGGAAAAAAAGTGACCCGGGTAACTACAGACCTGTTAGTTTAACTTCTGTAGTATGCAAGGTCTTGGAAAAAATTTTGAAGGAAAAAGTAGTTAAGGACCTTGAGGTGAATGGCAATTGGGACAAATTACAACATGGGTTTACGAAAGGCAGATCGTGCCAAACCAACTTGATCTCCTTCTTTGAGAAAGTAACAGACCTTCTAGATAAAGGAAATGCGGTGGATCTAATTTACCTTGATTTTAGTAAAGCGTTTGATACTGTCCCACACGAGGAATTATTGGTTAAATTGGAAAAGATGGGGATCGATATTAAATTCCAGAGGTGGATAGAAAACTGGTTAAAGGGGAGACTGCAGCGGGTAGTACTGAAAGGTGAACTGTCGGGTTGGACGGAGGTCACCAGTGGGGTTCCTCAAGGTTCGGTTTTGGGTCCGATTTTATTCAATCTATTCGTTACTGACCTCGGAACCGAATGTAGGAGTGGGCTGATAAAGTTTGCGGATGACACAAAGTTGGGAGGTATTGCCAATTCGGAGAAGGATAGGGATATTCTGCAGGGAGACTTGGATGACCTTGTAAATTGGAGTAAAAATAATAGGATGAGATTTAATAGTGAGAAGTGTAAGGTGATGCATTTAGGGATGACTAATAAGAATTTTAGTTATAAGTTAGGGACGCATAGGTTGGAAGTGACGGAGGAGGAGAAGGACCTCGGAGTCCTGGTTGATCGTAGGATGACTATGAGTCGGCAATGCGACGTGGCTGTGAAAAAAGCTAATGCGATTTTGGGATGCGTTAGGCGAGGTATTTCTAGTAGGGACAGGGAGGTGCTGCTTCCGTTATACAAGGCGCTGGTGAGACCTCATTTGGAGTACTGTGTGCAGTTCTGGTCTCCTATGTTTAAAAAGGATGAACTGAAACTGGAACGGGTACAGAGAAGGGCCACTAGGATGATCCGAGGAATGGAAAACCTTTCCTATGAAAGGAGACTCGAGGAGCTCGGTTTGTTTAGCCTAACCAAAAGAAGGCTGAGGGGGGATATGATTGCTCTCTTTAAATATATCAAAGGGATTAATACCAAGGAGGGAGAGGAATTATTTCAGCTGAGTAGTAATGTGGACACGAGAACGAATGGATATAAACTGGCCGTGGGGAAGTTTAGGCTTGAAATTAGAAGAAGGTTTCTAACCGTCAGAGGGGTGAAATTTTGGAACAGCCTTCCGAGGGAAACGGTGGGGGCGAAAGACCTTTCTGGCTTCAAGATTAGGCTTGATAAGTTTATGGAGGGAATGGTTTGAAGGGATTATGTGATTTTAGTCAATTAGTCATTAACGTGCCATCGCGGGTAAAATGAGGGTCCGGCTGTAGAATCTTGCCTGTATGCTCGGGGTACTGCTGATCGCCATATTTGGGGTCGGGAAGGAATTTTCCTCCAGGGTAGATTGGCAGAGGCCCTGGAGGTTTTTCGCCTTCCTCCGCAGCATAGGGCAGGAGTCGCAGGCTGGAAGATTCTGTTGTGGGTGGGTCAGCTTTTGTGGCCTGCATCATGCGGGAGGTCAGACTAGATGACCATATTGGTCCCTTCTGACCTTAAAGTCTATGAGTCTAAGAGGATTTACAGCCAGTTACAAAATAGGATCGCATATATCAGAAGTGGAAATGATCTACTAAGTCATCAAATCCATCACCCTGCAAAGGCAAAATATAGTCCCCTGACAGCGGGGGGAAATGGGAAAGAGAGAGATCCTTATAGAAGATTAATTTTATTCAAATCTATAGGATTAAATGAACGATAACCACATCTTTGGCCTACTGACAATACACTGCTGTAATAGTCTAAGGGAAGTACCCTGTCAAACCACCCTATATATATTTCAGCTCAGCTTCCACAGCTCTTCGCCATGTTGTTTTCGGGCGGCCTCGTTTTCACTTGCCTTCAGGTGTCCATCTTATTGCTACTCTGGTGATGGAATCAGTTTCCATCTGAAGCACATGACTGATCCATCTCCAACGCCTCTTGGCAATGATGGTGCTCAGATCTTCATTGCTGCACTGTGTCAATAGATTTTTGGTTTGAGATTGTTCTGGGCCAAAAGATATGGAGGATTTTTCTGAGGCAGGTTATATGGAGTAAAGACAGTTTGGACATGTCATACTCTCATTCCCCACTATAAAGTAGTGTTGAAAGTATGCAGCTCTGATAATTCTTGAGTTTGATTTTGGTGTTGCATTTTGATGATTTCCAGACTGTATTTAAGCTCTTGAAGGTGTTCTTGGCTTTATTGATTTTTGTTCCAGATGTCCTGGCTTGTTCCACTGTCCTGGCTGATGGTGGTGCCCAAGTATGTGACTGTTTCTACATTGGCGAGAACATAACCCTCTATCCGTACTGGTGATGGTGAGGCAAAATTAAAGGTCATGATATCTGTCTTATTGCGATTGATTTTCAGTCCAATTTGCTGGCTGAATGCATTGTGTCGAGTTGTTTTTTCTTGTATATGGTGTTGGGTATATGATAGGAGAGCGACATCATCTGTGAAGTCTAGGTCTTCAAGGGATGAGAAGAGTGTCCATTTAATGCCTCTTGGCATGTCTTCTGTTGTACGCCACATTACCTAGTCGATGGCAATATTGAAGAGGATTGCAGACATGACACACCCCGACGTACTCCTGTTTTTGACTTCAAAACTGAGCTCACTGTGATCAACACTGCAGGTAAAGCTGAAATAGAAGCTGTTGATGACGTTGATTATATGGAAAGGAATTCCATATGCCCACAGAATGCTCCAAAGGCTGGTCTTGTGAATGCTATCAAAAGCCTTCTCAAAGTCTATGAAATTTATGTTGAGTTGTCATTGCCATTCTAAGCACTGTTCTATTATGTTTCGTAGAATGAAGATCTGGTCTGTGTATCCACGACCTTTCCGAAAACCAGCTTGCTTTTTTCTGGGAACTCTATCAACTGCCTCTGATATACGCTGGACTATGATCTTACACAATACTTTGCTTGGCACAGATAAAAGTGTGATACCACGCCAGTTATTACAATCACTGAGAGTTGCTTTCTTTGGTATCTTCACTACAACTCCATTGTTCCACTCATCTGGCACTTTTTTCCTTTCCCAGACTGATGTAAATAGAGTGGCCAGGATAGATGCTGCTAATTTATTTTTTAAGGATTTGATGGCTTGAATGATCTCTTCCTTAGTTGCAGTGTCTGTGTTGATATCAAGATCTTCTTCTGCTTCCTAGATGTTTGCTTCCTCTTTATGTGGTTCCCTGTTCAGCAATTCTTTGAAATGTTCTGTCCAGTGCACATCTTGTTCTTTTTCGGTTGTTAGTAGGTGGCCTTGTTTGTTCCTGATGAGAGTGTTTGTTGGTGTCTGTTTACCACTGATCAGCCACGTCATTTTGTAGACTTACTAATATTACTATAAATTAAGATTCAGAGGGCAGTTCAATTAAAGTCTACTAGTTCTAGGGTTTTATAATCCCTCCATACAAATATTCCTTCCGGACTGAAACTTGGCATATGAGGATCTTAGACTAAAGGAAAAATTATCACTATATTTGAAGGGGGGAAGTGGATGGGTCCTGTTTTTATTATTAGTCAGTGATCTAAATGTAACTTTTTAAACTAACCCCTCTAAATAATCCCAGAGGACTCCAGTTCCATTTTGTCCAACCTCTAAAGACTTTCTGTTCTAGGCAGTGTGATTGCTTATTATTATTATTATTATTTGCTGGTCCCTGCAGTGGCCTCTTAAGACAGGTTTCACTGCTCACACACACAGAAGAATGAAAAATATTTTTAACTAGTCAGGGCTCTAAATGATGGAAGCTGTGTGCACTGCACATCAATTAACCATGTGCAATTCTGTCACAGATGGATCATTTCATTACAGGTCAATGTTTGCACAGGGTAATAAGCCAAAACTGATCATATGAAGTTGGTTACTTATTCCTAGGCAGGTTGTGGGGTGGGGAGCATGATGGAACAGTGATCCCTCCAGGGCTGGCTCCAGGCACCAGTGGAGGAAGCACGTGACTGGGGCGGCACATGCTAAGGGGCTGCATTCCGTCCATTCTTGGGGCAGCACAGTCCCTGCGTGTTTTTTTTTTTTTTTTGCTTTTGGTGGCAAAAATGGTAGAGCTGGCCCTGGATCCCTCAAAGTATCTTCATCTGCTTCCACATCCCTTGCAGCCTGGTAAGTAAGTGTTTAGCATGTGGAAAGTGTGACGTTTGGTATCAATAACTAACTGCGGCCGGTGAGTGAGGGGAGATGGGGCTGGGAAGGAGCTGGCTTGAGCCATGTTCCGAGCGATCTACAGCACATAGCTGCTTGTGAAGCTCTGAGAAACACTGATGTGGAGACACTGCAGTGGAGGGAGGCAGGGAAATATCTGTGCCATTCAGGAAAGTTTATGGGGAATCAATCCTCCAGCCCCCAGGAAGCGGGACCCCTTCTGGGAAAAACACTGACGGCACCTGGCCCTGGGGAGAAGAGCAGAGACGGCCCCTTTAACGCCCTCCCGCTCCACCCTTCAGGACGGTGCAGTCCCTGCTCAGGTCCGAGGAGCAGCGCACCTCAGTCCGGCCACTTGCAGCGAGCCAGCCGCCTCCCTCATTGCAGAGTGCCAGTCACTCCGGCCCGGCCCCGCCTGCAGTGCCTGCAGCTCCCCACCAATGGCTGAGCGCCTTCAAAAAGATGACCTCACTCTTTGCCTTGCTATTGGCCGGCTATATTAAGAAAGTAGCCGGCCCCTTTAAATAGCAGCGCCCAGCGGCAGCCTGCAGCACTGGTGGAGCCAGACTGAGAGCGGTGGATGCGTTGGGCGCTCGCTGTCCACGTTGCTCAAGCCCCTGCCCCACAAAATACACCCCAGGCTGCTTCAGGCGCGCGGCGGATCCGCAGCAGCGGGGGCAGGCGAGAGGCGCAAGCCGTACGGAGAGAGGAGACGGCGGGCTGCCTACGGAGAGCCCCGGCTGCGGGAGGCGGTGAGGCGAGCGAGCCCGGCAGCCTGCAGAACGGGGCGGTGCAGCGATCCCCCTCCTTCATCGCAGCCCGGCAGGGGAGAGCGCGGCAGTAACAAAGCCCCGGGGAGGAGGCAGCGATCCCGCTTCATCCCCAGCTCGCGTGGTGCGAGAGAGACCCCCCACCTCCCGGCTCGCCTCGCCCATCCCAGCTCGCCACGGTGCCCTGTAGACAGCGAGAGGGAGGCGGAGGAAGGGGGGCGGGCGGCGAAGAAGGCGCTTCCAGCATCCTGCTGCACCACAAGGCTAGCTTGGCGAGCCTGGCCATGGCCGCGATCCGCAAGAAGCTGGTGGTGGTGGGGGACGGGGCGTGCGGCAAGACCTGCCTGCTGATCGTCTTCAGCAAGGACGAGTTCCCCGAGGTCTACGTGCCCACCGTCTTCGAGAACTACGTGGCGGACATCGAGGTGGACAGCAAGCAGGTGGAGCTGGCCCTGTGGGACACGGCCGGCCAGGAGGACTACGACCGCCTGCGGCCGCTCTCCTACCCGGACACCGACGTGATCCTCATGTGCTTCTCGGTGGACAGCCCGGACTCGCTGGAGAACATCCCGGAGAAGTGGGTGCCCGAGGTCAAGCACTTCTGCCCCAACGTGCCCATCATCCTGGTGGCCAACAAGAAGGACCTGCGCAACGACGAGCACGTCCGCAACGAGCTGGCCCGCATGAAGCAGGAGCCCGTGCGCACCGAGGACGGGCGGGCCATGGCCGTCCGCATCCAGGCCTACGACTACCTGGAGTGCTCGGCCAAGACCAAGGAAGGGGTCCGCGAGGTCTTCGAGACGGCCACCCGCGCCGCCCTGCAGAAGCGCTACGGCGCCCCGAGCGGCTGCCTCAACTGCTGCAAGGTGCTATAGGGCGCGCCGTGGGGCTGCCTTGGGGTCACTCGCCCGCCGGGACCGGGGGGACGCTGCACTGGGGGGTTTGCCCCTGCTAGGAGCCGCGCACTGGAGGTGAAGCGGGGAGACCCACGCGCTTAGCCCAGGGAGCGTGCGGGGGACAGAGCTGCGGAGCGGGAGGGCGCCTGCATGCCCTGAGCCTTGGGGGAGGCGCCCATCGTCCAGAGACCAAGGCTGCTCCCACCCCCTGCAAACCAATGGCTCATGGACTGTGAAACGCAGCCACTGCTGCTGAGATTTAGGCGGGGGGGGAATGGACCCAGCTCCTCTCCCTTCTCTCCAGCTGGGGTTATTAACCCAGTATCTACTGCACCAAGACAGTCTCCTTTGTGAGAGGGAATCAATGCACATGAGACACTCGGAAGAGACTTCCTCCTTCCTGTATGTGCGCTCTTCCTACCCCAGGCCCTGAGTGCTTTGGGGTGGGGACTGCATTTCTCAGACTTCCTGCAGTACCTCCCATGGGGCAGATTTCCTGGACTGAGCTGACCTCCGATGTACCTGCTGTGTAACATAGTTCTTTAAGGACTTGGATCCAAAGGGGCATCAGGGAAGGGTGGGTTATCCAGTGTGTATATACCTAAATGTTATTTTTGTTTGAACTGGGATACTGAAAGGTGTGTTTATTATTTAAAGTAAACTGGGGAGTGGGTGCCAAACTACTCAGCCCAGCTTGAATTTCAGTCATTGAAAGGAACAGACACCCTTCCCCAACACAGTCAAGAATGACTAAAGCCTGCTGTTTAAAGAGCTGAACTGACTCCAGTTGTAGAAGTCGTCCAGCTGAACTGGAAAAGATTGATCTACCCTAGACATTAGTCTCCTGATGGCAGTCACAGCAGGATGGGAAAGGGTGGGGAGAAGCCCAATGTTGCCATGTATTATCTTGGTGCCTGCTCCTTCAGTTACAGTTGTTTTCTGCAATTGTGTTGCTTTGGTTAATTTAAAAAATATCATTTTCCAGTGAGAACTTACTTTGCACAACTAGGTGTTAAAATTAAAAGTTAACACTTGTCAAATGCATATAACACTGTAGCATTATGAACACTGTTGACATAGTAACCTCATCTGTTTTGGATTTCTTTTAAAAATGTCAAATAAGAAATAAAACCACTGTATTTCTTTGAAAAGTGAATGGAAACACTGGCTCCTTCCTCTCCCCTCCCAGAGCAGTTTAAAGTATTTGGGTTTATTTAAAATTTATTTTTACAGGGCAGCCATTAAACCTGTGCTTCTCTGGTTCAGAGAACAAACCTATCCATCTATTTTTGTCCTTTATGAGGTATTTTGGTTTCCCTTTTTGACAGTGGTACTGACAGTTTGTTTAGGGTTTTTGTTTTTTAATGAACTGACATGGCAAAAGCAATGAGACTTATATGATGTTTACATAAAGTTATATAAGCTGTGTATGCAGTTTTTTTTATGTAAAGTATTAAAAGACTCTATGATGACATTCATGAGAAGTTTCTTGTGGTTCAGTGAATTGCCTGAACAAAGCTGAAGCTACTATCTGCATATAGTGACTAACTTCACAGATAAAATTTGGGATGGGTGGGGTTTGATATGTATGGTCTCTGGATTGCACATCTTTTGAAGCAGAGTTCTGTAATAAGTGTATTTTCTGCAACATTGGGTATCCTTTTCGGGGGAGCTTTCCAGAGACATCAGCTTCTGCAATAGGGAGACCAAATTTTCTGAGGTCGGGTTGGGGGAGGGAAGTGTTGTTCCTATATGAAGTGTTTGTTTTTGTTTTGTCTGTGATGTCATCTTCATTTCCTCAGTAAGTAACCAGTTCAGAAGCACAAAACTCCTTTGTCCTGCAGCAGGGCGGGGTCAGTGACTCTCCCCACTTGCTTCCTAATGTTGTTTTCCATAGGTTGCCCTTAACTGCTGAACTACTCTCCTGCATAACACATCTGGGCTACAGGCTTCACTTGCTTACAGCCCAAAAAGGGAGGGGACACTCTTGCACCAGAGCAGCCCAGTAAAGATCTCTATTTTTTTCAAAGCATCAAGTTTAGTCGCTGATCTTCATGTATGGTTGAGGGGGTGGACCTAATTAACTTTCTGCTAGTAATGCCCATCTTTATTTTCTTTCCCTCTTGGCTTGGTTCACCTGGGATTTTTCTTTGACAGGTACTATGTTCTACTGTTGGATGTTCAAATAAAAATGGCACTAGGTGGGGTGACAACACCTGCAACTATAGAACATATTCAAATTTCATTTATTTTAGGGGAATCCTTCCTGAGTGATAACTAGGTAGGTACAAAATATCAATTCATCCTAATGCAATGCAGTACATGCCTTGCTGATTCACGCACAAAATTATAATCCTTCTTGTCATTTTAGTAAAAACTTTGAGTCCTAAAGAGCGGTCTCATCATATTAAGATTATATTGATCTGATTCTCCTCTTAAACCAGTTTTATACCAGTGTAACCCCATTGACTTCTGCAGAGTTAGTGTAAATCAGGAGTAACAAGTGACTGGAGAATCAGGCCCGTCACGTATACAGAAGCTGAACATTTGCTAGTACCTTCTGGATTATAAACACAGTAACGACAATTGTCAAAACAACACCTTTTGTAGCGCTTGCTTTGTTTCAGCAGAGAAGGCTGCATCCCATGGAACTCAATGGGTGTTTTGCCATTGATTTAAATAGGAGCAGGGTTGGGCTCTTTGTTCTGCTGATTGGGAATTCAATCAGTAGGCAGACAGGAAAAATACCTCATATTACATTTAAACTACTTTTTAAAAAAACATTCAATAAATGTCCTTAGTGAATGTAATTGCTTCTAATGATTTTCAGTGGAAAATACTGGCATTTTTAATTCAGGCAAAAATAATTGGCCAGGATTTTTCAGAAATAACTAATGATTTTGGATGCTTCAGTTTTTGGGTTTCAAACTTTAGACACTCTAAGGGGGGGGGGGGAGAGACTTTTATGGAGGAATGCTCATCACTTTCTGAAAATCAGGCCCTTTTAAAGTATGTTAATTTGAGCACCCAAAACCTGAGGTACCCAAAAAATCACTAGTCCCTTTTTGAAAATCTCCTGCATTGTGCTTAAGGGGGTTATTGTCAGAGACTATTTCTGCAACAGGAACTACAAACTCAGATCCTTTCTCTAGCCTGGAGACCCTCTGTATAATTTGAGCCAAAGTCGGTAAACCCAACATGTGACCTTTTTCTTTAATCTGATTATAATAATATTGATACTTGCTACTTACAGTAGCACTTTACAGTTTTATCAAGCTGTGCAAAAACCAAAAAACTAATCTCCAGTGTCCCGGTGAGGTAAGTATTAATGTTTCCAGTTTATGCATTGGGAAACTGAGGCAGAGGAATTAACTACTGTATCCTTATATAATACAGCAGGGGTTGGCAACCTTTCAGAAGTGGTGTGCCGAGACTTCATTTATTCACTCTAATTTAAGATTTCACATGGCAGTAATATATTTTAATGTTTTTAGAAGGTCTCTTTCTATAAGTCTATAATATATAACTAAACTATTGTTGTGTGTAAAGTAAATAAGGTTTTTAAAACGTGTTAAGAAGATTCATTTAAAATTAAATTAAAATGCAGAGCCCCCTGGACTGGTGGCCAGGACCACCAGTGTGAGTGCCACTGAAAATCAGCTTGCGTGCGGCTTTGGCACCCGTGCCATAGGTTGCCTACCCCTGTAACTCAGTATCAGTATTTACTACTGATGTGCGTAGGAGACAAGTACATTCATGCTGGACATCAATTGTGTTTTGTCTGAGTAAGGGCTGTAGTATCTGGCTCAAGGGGAAAAATAAATCCTGTAAGAAAAAGAATGTTTTAACTGAGCATCACCTTCTTATACCGTCTCTTAACTTACGAATAAGACTATAGTGAGATCATATTAAGAGTCCAGCTGTGTGGATCAGATTGCAGGATCGGAGCCTTAGTTTGCTTTGTCTTGTGCTGTACACTGTGCATATTCATTAACTTTAATACTCTTGATTAAGGAGAACAGAGTATAAAGCTAATCATATCTTCCTTTACATATAGGGTGACCAGATGTCCCGATTTTATAGGGACAGTCCCGATTTTTGGGTCTTTTTCTTATATAGGCTCCTATTACCCCCCACCCCCGTCCTGATTTTTCACATTTGCTCTCTGGTCACCCTATTTACATAGCCAGAACTCCTGTTGGTTTCAACTTGAGAAGTCAGTGGGAGATTTGCTTGAGTAACCAGTGCAGTTTCAGGCCCAAGATTCCAACTAGAAGTCTCTTGAATCCAAAGATTTCTGTGATTTGGATATACTGAACCTGAAGTAGCCTGGGGAAGTTTTGTTACTTTCCTCTTCCCTTCCCTCCTTCCCCCTACCTGGTAGCAGATACAGCACTAAAAGAATAAGGATTTTTAAAAGTATTTATTTTGATATTCCATTATTAGAATGTATTTTCACCAACACAAGCAAAAGATAGAGATGACCTTTTGGGGAGATAGAAGTTGGTGAGTCACTAATAGTTTGGGTAAAAACTTATTTTAAATAATTTGTTCATTATTATCCATTGAAATTAAACTACATATTTTGCCCAAATTCTTCTTTCACTTTTTACCCTGGTGTAACCCCATTTACTGCACTGGAATTGCATAGGTGTAACTGGGAGCAGAATTTGGCCCAATGTCTTTTATTGCCCCCACCCCCCCAAAGAGCTTAATTTAGTTTGTTTTGCTTTTCTGTGCATTGAAAAAATTCTTATGCTATTTTTGCAGGGAGAGAAAAAGTTTACACAGACATAAGAGACTACTAGGTAGAGACGCAGGTTACATGGCCACCTCAAAGAGGCGATGCTTCTCCCTCAGGAGCCACAAGAGATCTCACTTCTGTAATCCTTCACTTTACTACCATGAGTCGACCACCACTCAAGGAAGTTAAACCACGTGAATGTTAGAATCTATATATCTACAGTAGGTGAGTATGGACATACCAGACATTACCAGGACCAGGATTTGGTCTGCAGTGTGTGTCTTTCTCACCATCTATATGTCTATAAGGGCTTGATTCAAAGTCCAGTGTAATTAGTGGATGTTTTTCCATAGACTTCAGTGGGGCCCTGGATCATCCCCCAAATGCATAACTTTAAGCAATACTGTACATACACTTGTAGAGAACACAGAAGAGGAAGGGAATAAGATTTTTTTTTTCAAGTTTATCATAGCTCATGTTGAGAAGGAGGAATTTTCTTTCACATTAACATCTAATGTGCCACAGCCTGTGAAAAGCAGCAGACCGGTCTAATGCCTTTTCTGGTGGCAGCCAGAGGATTGCAGACTGTTTAGAAAAGGAGACCTCATCCCTTCTTTTATCGTTCTTTCTTTGCAGTTCACTTCATGAGGTGCATATATGTGTGTGCAGTTTATCATTCATACATAATTCAGAAGCAAGTAACCATTTGCTGTAATAATAAGCACTGGCAAATCTGCTTCACTTACATGAATGGAATATCAAACTAGTGCTAAAAAGGGAGTGTAATTAGTAAGAAATTTTAGAACCAGAGGGACTGATGGATTGTCAGTGGTCTAATGCTGACAGTACAGCAGTATGGTTTGGATATTAGCTGGGATCTTACAGCACATGTTTAGCCAGCTATAGTTTTATACATATTAAGCTTGACTGAGTGTCTATTTTTTGAGCTAAATCTTGGTTCCATGTGAAGCACCTTTGATGGGTTGGATTTAGCGTTAAATGTTTATTACATGGTTTGATACTATTCATTTACTCATTCATTCAAAACTTGATGTGGCAGTGTGGGGGAGGGGGGATTCAGAATTTGGAAACAAAGTGGGTTGCTTGGTGGGCTCATTTGCATGATAATACCCACAGTTTTCTTCCAGTTCACAGCCCTTTCATAACAATGCTGGTGCCCCTGCTCTGGGAACCAACTGAAAGCCCTGAGGATGCATGTGGGGGCAATGCAGGGGGATGTGTGTGTTTACAAGCCAGAATTGCAGAAGAGGCTTGTCTCCTCATTTTAAGTTTTCATGCAGTTATTTTTTCTTTAATATATACTGGGGTCCAAACCTGCACTTTTTTCTTTGCTACAGTTCCAGGAATGCAGAATCTGGCCTTATGTTTCATGGACTTCCATGGGAGATGAGGGCACTCAGCATCTTACCGGAGGGTCTTAGCACTGGTCCAATAGCATTCAATCCAAACATGTCGGATTTTTTCCTCTAGAGAAGATTATAACAAATACCTGTAGTACTATACAGATCCTTTTGTATTATATATGCATAATACACCTACCTCCAGAACCTTACCATACAATTGCTCTTTCTGCATATATAACTTGCATTAGCAGTAATGAGAATCATGCTGCTGCCCTGGAAACATACTTGGTTTTTCTTACCATCAGCTGGGAATAATTTTCATTCTTCAGGTCTTAAGCAAACCACTAACTGATTGAGGTTAGGAAGAAACTTCCCCTAGGTGCAGGTCACTTCATAATTGTTCATGAGGGGTTTTCTTACCCCAGGACTCTCCCTGACACTGGAGGGGGTATTGGCATAGATTGCTGCTAAAATCACCAGTCTTCATCACTGAGGAGCCCAAAGCAGAGGCAGCTGACATCCAGGTATCCTCTGCACCAATCTCTCTTCACGCTGTCAAGCTGCTGCAGGAAGACATGGGCCTAGAGTGACCAGATGTCCCAATTTTACAGGGACAGTCCTGATTTTTGGGGCTTTTTCTTGTATAGGCTCCTATTACCCCCTCCCCCCCTCCTGTCCCGATTTTTCACACTTGCTGTCTGGTCACCCTACATGGGCCTGGTCTACACTTAAAAGTTAGATTGACCCAGCTATGTTGCTCAGCACTGTGAAAAATCCACATCCCTGAGTGATGTAGGTAAGCTAAGCTAACCCTGGTGTAGACAGCACTACGATGACCAAAGAATTCTTCCATTTACCTAGCTCCTGCCTCTTGGTGAGGTGGGTGGGCTACGCTGAGGGGAGAACCCCTCCCGTTGGTGTAGGTAGTGTCTACACTGAAGCACTACAGCAACGCAGCTGCAGCTGTGCCAGTGTAGCATTTCAAGTGTAGACAAGCCCATGGTTTCAGTCCTGTGCCTCTCACCTTTCTTCAAAGCTGATAGTTAAGAGACTTGTCAGTGCCATGCATCTTCTTTTGCTTTTCCCATCAACCAGGAAGACGTGGAAAAGAGTTAGATATCTGAATTCCTCCTAAAGGAGAGATCCACGGCTACACATTTTACTGATGATGATTCCAGGATCTTGGACAAAACACATAACAATGAGCCATGAAGAGACCCTGCCAAAACCCAAGAAGTGGTAAAACAAAACAAAACATGCCATATATGATCGTTAGCTTGCAATTTGAACTTTAGCAAAGGTGTGTGTATTCCTTGAAGCATTGAGATACTAATGAGTCTCAGTGCATATTTTTTCTTGAAGTATTTAATATAAGTGTTTAAAACATGAATTGCTGAACTTAAACACATCACATCCCCAGCAAAAGGGAGAATTCTGCAGAGATTTCTTCAAGGCAATAGCTAGCTATAGCTTGTGGTATACAGCAGTTTAAAGGTCAAATTGTGTCCTCAGGCACAAGGTTGTCCCATTGAGGTCAGTGCAGATATCCTACAGTTGTAGATATTCATTTATCTGGAAACAGGATTAATCTGAAATCCTCAGTGTCACCAGCACAGCTAGATGCTATTCAGTCTAATGTAGGCAGAGGGAAGATAAAAGCCATGGGAAGATTCCATCCCCTCCCCTAAAGTGGAACTGGAGCTTTGGTGGTACTTTGGGATGTTCAGATTGGTTTAATCGGATAGCTCATTTAAATAAGGGTAGGCAGGAAATATGTTAATTCAGTAGTTTAACCATTTAGAGATAACAGCAAATGAAATCCCTGTGGTGTCCCCAGGGACTCTTTATGGCCATTCCATGGCCTTAGGAGGGAGTGGGGTGGGTGAGGATTTCTTCTTCAGAGATTTCCCCTGCTCTTGGGCTGTATATAGTAGACTCCTAAAGAAATTGTCATTAGAGCTGGGTAGGGAACAGTTTTCCTACCCCAGGAAAATTTTCAAGATTTTGAAAAATGTTCCAATTCCAAATTGGGACAAGAAGGCGACATCTCAACATTTTTCATGAACCAACAATCTGAAAAATATTTCAGTTTGGGTCAATCAAATCTTTCATTTCAATTTCCACCTCTTAAATTTTTTTAAAAAAATTATAAGTAGCTTAAATTTCTAAATAAAAAGTCATTTTGAGCTGAAAAAATGGATTTTTTCCTTTACAATGTTGCAATGGGATGTTTAAACAATTTCAAAACTTTTTAAAAAAAAAATTCTGACGAGAAATGAATTGAGACCGACTCTTTCTTGTAAATGCTTTTGGGTTTGAAAAAAGAATTAAAATAAATAAATAAAATAAAAATCCAGTTTTGTCAAAAAATTCTCTAACAGCTCTAATTGTCTTCCCACAAAGATTTTCACAAGCAAATAGTCCCCTTAAATTCAGGGCGATCTGCTCATGTATGTAAAGTTATTCTTGTGCATAAGTGTTTGCAGGATCAGGGCCAAAGAGTTTTAAATAATACGAATAAAATAACTTCTCTCAATTAACTGTTTTATTTCTTAGGTGTAAGATGTTGTCAATCAGTTCTCATATCATCCACTGAGTCTTCATTAGAAATTGAGGTCTTCTTTTCTATGGGGGGGAAAAAAAAAAAACACGTTAAGGCTATATCTACACTACAGACCTTACAGTGGCACAGCTGTACCCCTGCAGCTGCGCCTCTATAAGGTCTCCTGTGTAGCCACTCTATGCTGGCAGGAGAGAGCTCTCCTGCCAGCATAATTAAACCACCCCCAACAAGTGGTGGTAGCTATGTCAGCAGGAGACGCTCTCCTGCCGACATAGCGCTGTCCACACTGGCGCTTTTGTCGGTGAAACTTATGTGAAAAAACACCCCCCCCGACCGACAAAAGTTTTGCTGACAAAGTGTTAGTGTAGACAAAACCTGAAAGAACGTGTCTAAGTCGTCTTATATAGCATAATAAAAGAAAAAAAATGGCACAAGTCCATATTTTTCCTTTGCAGGTCACCTTTAAAGTAAAGTTAAGGATTCTTTAATTAGAGCGTGATTGAAATAGCAGACAGTAATGTTTTGTTTGGAACCACTGCAATGTCTCATATTTGTGTAGCTGAGATGTATGTCCAGTAACTCTGTGTATTGACAAGCTCCTTTGAAATGTTTCCTGAAGTGTATTTTCTATCCTGGCACAGTGGCTACTTTTGTAAATGAAGCCACATGTTCATTTTTACATTCCTCTGTGTCGTTTCTTTCCCTGAGAGCTATAGTAATTAGTGAAATTATGGAATAACCCATGAAAAATGTAATTTAAATCATTATGAGAGTGGAAACCCCTCCCCCAAACTTCAGTCATTCAAAATACATGAGTCAGGCTCCCTAAAAATTCAGGAGATGGTTTTTAACTCGTGATTTTTAAACCAAACAAACTTTAGGCTTTTTATTTGCCTGTTGGTTTTTGAGCCTTTAGGTTTTACCTTTTCAAGCTTTCCTCCACAACTATCAGGGCTAGAAACTGACTTTTTAATTTTTTTTTTAAATGAGAGCTGAGATTCTTGTACAAACACAGAAAAAACAACTCCAGGAGCTGGCGCTTTAAGAAAAACACCAAATAGTGTGAGTCTCTGATAAAATCATGAGAGCTGGCACCACTGGCTGTGATCCTGCAATCAGATCCACAAAGATGGATGTGCCTTTGAAGTCAATAGGAAAATGTGCTTGTAAAGCCACAAACATTGTCAGGGGACCCTAGGGATAGATGTAGACTTTTTGAAACTAACTGGATTTCAAGGTGAGGGGGTGCCAACAAAAATAACTTTATATATAACTTTTTTTGTTTGTTTTTCCCAGAAAGAATTCCTGTTCCTAAACCATGTCTTATTTGTAAAGCTCCACACACATATACAACATCCTATAAATAATGAATGAAAAATGATAAAGGACCTGCTCATGCTCCTGTGATCCATGCATGGATCTATATTTGGATCTCAAGTCTCCCACTTGGAAGGAGTGTGGCGGGGTCAGCTACTTCTGTGGCACTTGCCCCTGTTCCTGGAACCCCTAAAAGGACTGTTCAGTTGGGATCCATGTGGGTGGAGAAGGTGGGGACTGCAGTGCATTGGGGGCATGCCAGGGATGGATGGAAGGGGAAGACTGGGGGACCCGAGTGGCTAGGGAGCAGATGATGGGTGTGCTGCCCCTAGTGCCAGTACACAAGTACAGAGTCTCCTTATCCCCTATGGGAGCATGCCTCCCAGCCCAGGTAGACAGACTTGTGCTAGCTCAAGATAGCAATGTGGCCTTTGCAGCACCAGTGGAGGCTTGGGCTAGCCACCTGAGCTCAGACCCAGGGGGTCAGGTGGCTCCAAATTTGGGTGACTCGCCTGAGCCTCAGCCGGTGCCGCAACATCCTCACTGATATTTTTAGCACACTAGCTCAAGCCAACCTGGATCCCAGCTGCAGTGTAGACATACGCTGTGTATCCCAGGGGATCCCTGTTTAGGGGCCAGCCCTGGGTCTGTTCTATATGGAGAAGGCGTGGGGTAAACCAAACACACCCACACGGAACAATGTAAGGGAAATTCCATGAGGAGAACCTGTGGGAGTTCCTCAGCCTTAGCCCATCTCATGAGCTTTACTGCAGAAGGAGTGAGCCGGCCCACAACAATAAAAAAAATCTAGAATGCCCCCACAGATAGTGATACCTTAACTGTAGTGTGACAGCAATTGTTATAAGGCACAACCACATTTTGAAACTGCAAGTGCATAGTGTATGAATATGGACCCCTTTAGTAGCTACGGTGAGTGGTTTTCCTCTTAGATGTTTGTGGCAATCAGGATATTGTCAATGGTGTTTCATTCAGAAAGGAAAATGGCTATGTTACGAACTCACGCAGCAGCGAAGTGAGGTTTAACTGAATGTACAGCTGTAGACCAAAAGACAAATGCACTGTATGGGCATGTTTCTGTGTGTCTAAGCTCAAAGGTGCAATTACATGTTCACAGCTGGCAGTTACATAGGGCCTGTTTACATTAGGAATGGGTGAACTGCTCCCAGCAGGGAGATGGCCTAAAAGGTCTTTTCCATCTCTGTTAGGATTCTATTGAATATGCAGTGCATGTGTTAAGGCTGTATCCCTACTTTGAACTTTAGGGTACAAATGTAGGGGCCTGCATGAAGACTTCTAAGCTTAACTAACAGCTTAGTTCTGGTCCGCTGCCACCATCCCAAAGCTAATTCCCTTTCCTGGGTAGCCTTGAGAGACCTTCACCAATTCCCTGGTGAATACAGATCCAAACTCCTTGGATCTTAAATAAGGAGAAATTGACCCTTCCCCCCTCCTTCCTTTCACCAACTCCTGGTGAATACAGATCCAAACCCCTTTTGGATCTTAAAACAAGGAGAAATCAATCAGGTTCTTAAAAAGAAGGCTTTTAATTAAAGAAAAAGGTAAAAATCATCTCTGTAAAATTAGTATGGAAAATAACTTTACAGGGTAATTAAACTTAAAGAGCTCAGAAGACCCCCCTCTTCTGTCTTAGGTTCAAAGTACAGCAAACAAAAATAAACACTCTGGTAAAAGGTACATTTACAAGTTGAGAAAACAAAGTAAATCTAAGACGCCTTGCCTGGCTTTTACTTACAATTTTAAAATAAGAGAGACTTGTTTAGAAAGATGGGGAGAACCTGGATTGATGTCTGGTCCCTCTCAGTCCCAAGAGCGAACAACCCCTTAAACAAAGGACACACACAAAAGCCTTTCCCCCCCCAAGATTTGAAAGTATCTTGTCCCCTTATTGGTCCTTGGGGTCAGGTGTCAGCCAGGTTACCCGAGCTTCTTAACCCTTTACAGGTAAAAGGATTTGGAGTCTCTGGCTAGGAGGGATTCCATAGCACTGTACACAGGAGAGCTGTCACCCTTCCCTTTATAGTTATGACAGCATGGAACAATCCTGCACTGGCCAGGAGATGCCCTGGATCACCTAATAGGTCTTCCTCATTTCTGTCTTCTATCAGCCAGCCCAAAACTCTGCTGACAGTAAAAATATCAGTGAGGATGTTGCGGCACCAGGCTAGTCACCCAAATTTGGGCCACCCGACCCCCTGGGTCTGAGCTCAGGTGAAGGTCTTTAGGGTCCCCTGTGGAGTTCAGTAGAGATGGGTAGGACACCTGGACACAACACTGGTGAGTCGGTCAGATGTTTTTTCCTATTGTTGGGGCCCAGCTACACTAGCAAAGTTACCCTGCTGTTGGGTGGGCAGTGGAGATAATGCTATAGCAAAGCAGTGCCTTTGAACGTTACAAGGATTTTGCTTTTGCTCAGGTCCATGCAGTCTTGCTGACTATGAGTGATCAAAAAATCATGAAAGAGACCCAAAATAATCATGAGATTTTAAAAATTAATACATTATGGTTTCTTTTTATTTGCATTCTGCTTTCTGAGGCTTTAGGGTTCACTCAGGTCATGTTTTCAAGCTTTTCTCTGCAACCAAGAGGGCTAGAAATTTCTGTTTATTTTTTTAAATATAAGCTGAGTCCTCTGTAATCACATGACTCTGGGAGCTGGGGCTTTAAGAAAAATCACCAAAATACCGTGAGACTCATGATAAAATCGTTACAGTGGTAACATTGTAGAAGGGACCAAATTGTTTGTGATGAAGTGGGGATTTTCCCTTGTTATGTTGTATATGAGCCTATGTGAATCTTACTGTTTTGAGTGAATACTGTGTGTGCCCCAGTTTCCCTGTGTGCTGCACCAATGCCTAGGCAGTGGGAATAAAGGTGTGTAACTTTGGCTGAGACCCTTGGGGACAGGTGAGGTTGCTCCAGCTGCCTGTATGTAGGCTATGGCCAGTGCCCTTCGCAACCTGAGCCCCAGGAGGGGGATGTGACCGGGTGACGACCAGGTGACACTTTGCCTGGGAAGCAAGACAAAGACCAGGAGGAGATGCAATGGGGTGGTGGGTGGAGGGGGGGTTGAGGTTGGGTCGCTGGTAGCTGGGCAGTCTGCTTGGGGGAACTAAAGGGGGGAGTCCAGGGCATCTGGCCCGGGATTCCCCCAAGATGTACTTGGCTGAAAGTCACTGATTTCTGTGCTAACAAGTTCTGTTCTATACTGTGTTCCTGTTGACTAATAAACCTTCGTTTTACTCTGGCAGAGAGTCACTGTTGACTGTGGAGTTGAAGCGCAGGGCCCTCTGGCTTCCCCCGGAACACCCTGCATGGGTAGACTCACTGTGGGAAGTGCATGGTGTGGAAGGGGATGCTCCGAGGTCAGACCCAGGAAGGTCGAAGCTGTGTAAGCGTCTTGCCCTGGCGACAGTATGCTCAGAGAGAAGAGGCATGCTACCCCAGAGTCCTGACTGGCTTCATATGGAGTAGTTCCAGAGCATTGGCCCACTGACTCCGTGACACTGCTGTAACCATGGTACCTAACAATGATCTAGCTTATGAGTCACCTCCAGTAATGTACTATATGCTGAACTCTGCAGACATCAAACCATGTTATAACAGTCGAGAGACTGTAGTTTTGCTGTTGTAGCAAGGCACTTTTTTCTGAGTTTGGGTTAATCTGGAATCAGGAATAAACATTCTGCAATGGTTTCTCTCGCTTGGTATGGTCCCTTAAATCCCCTTACCTGGCTGGGGAAAGAGTTTCCCCAGTTCAGGCACTGTATAGGACAGCCATAAGCCACCATGCTCAGAGCCTGTAGCTAGCCCCATCATATGGGTTGAGAGGTTTGTCAGCTTGCAGCCTTGTCCCTGTTTGTTCATTTTTTGTTGCCCATATTCAATTAAGTTCTGGGGCGCCTCTATCTGTGGGGACAGGCCTTTTGTTGTTTTGGCAGACTCCAGCCGCCATGCTTTGATGTAAATAGTTTGCTCCAATTTTCTCACCAAGCCCCAAAGAAGCTCAGAAGAGGGAGGTCACAGAGGTGCCTTAAAGCCAACTCCTCCCTCCCGGAGGTGCTTTTCAGTGCTGCGCCTCCCAGAGGCACAGCTCAGAATCTCAGCCTCTGAGTAGAAAATAAAAGTTGTCTAGAGTTTTGGGGATTTTTTAACTAAAACTTCAGCAAATGAAGAATTGGACTCGAGGAAGTAGGCCTGTTGTATTCGAGAAGCAGAAGCCCTTGACCAAGGAACTTGAGTTACAGGGAATCGGTCCCAGAGAAGTCATAAAGCACCATAATAACAAGAGCCTCAACTCAGGCAGCTGCAGACTGGTATTATTCCTTTTGTATTTGGAGACTGTTGCTGGGAAATCACAAGTTTCCTGCAGAATTTAGATTTTCTTCTCAGGAGTTTTTTCAGCAACTTTTCTCCTAGCCAAAGGGAGCTGTGTGTTCCGAATTAGAAAAAAGAGCCTGGAAAGTTTTTTGAAAATGGTCAGGAAATTCTGTGGAGCACACTTGAAACGCACACACTCTGGGCAGTTCTCGTCCTATGGTTGAAACAATACTACTAGCAGTTACCTTGTTTGCATGTGATTTCCGAGACCTAGATTTTCGCTAGAACAGTGATAGTCCAAATGTGCTGTCCACAGTGATTACTAGCATGCCTCCAACAACAATATGGACACGGCTTTATTTATCCAGAATACTTAGGTTCTGGTGTGTCTCAAATCTGTACCAGGACTTTCTCATGACTTGGAGACACAGTTTAAAGATGGCTAGATCCTGTCTACACAGCAAGAAAAGGGCATATTTTAAATGTGCTGAGGACAGAGGACCGGGCTTACAGTTGCTTTGTGCATCGCAAACAGACTACAAAGCCACTAAGAAATTTACAGTTCAAAACTTGTAGGCATGACAAGTTAAGATAATGCACAGAGCAATTTAAGTTAGGGTTAACAGAAATCTAACAGAATTCTACACATGTGAAAATTATGTGGCAATCCAGTAACAACCTAAAATTTAGTCAGCTTCAGTGTCTGGTCCAATTAACCTTTAAACACCCCTGCAATAGCACAATGCTGCAATTTATGGTTTGCAAACACTGCATTTTTTTTATGGTCAGCTTTTTAAAGTAAACCCACTAATTCCCCAGCAAATTAAACATGGATATGCATCTATTTTTCTTTGATGTTTTTCAGCAGCTTGTTTTTACAGAATTAAACCTGGGCCAGGTTGACAGCATCCCTTTAAGCAACATCAAAGCTGTAATTTAGCTGTTCAAAACAGGGAATGTTTTAGGAATTGGGCATCAAGAAATGCCCAGTAAATCTGAATACTTCAGATCTTTAAAAATCTAGATAATTAAAGATCAAATAATGGGATCCTTGCTCAGTGCTGGACTGCACCTTCCCCTGAATAAGGAATGTGAATGAAATTCATCTTGCCTCATGATGGCCCTTTGGACAGGCGTAATTTCACCCCTGAGTGGGCTGTCCTAGTTTGTGTCTGTCTAAATCTTGATTGTTTGCATTCTCAGCAAAGCTAAAACTGAGAAACTTTACAATGCAACCTCAGCCACAACAGTATCAGCAAAATCTCCATTTAAACAATTATTTTTGTCAAATTTACCAGCATTGCTACACCATATTAATTATACCGCAATAGCCATAGAAGTGTAACTCCCTGTGTAGACATTCTTACTGGCAATGACCGTGGCCTTTTCTCAGTTTAGCTATACTGCTATAATTATATTGGTCTAGTAATGCTTGTAAATCTCCTGTGTAGACAAGACCTTAATGAATAGGTGCCGTCTCCCTAGGCGCTCTGGGGCTGGAGCACCCAGGAAAAAAAATGGTGGGTGCTTAGCACCCAATAGCATCCCTTCCCCCCCCCCGATCATCGTCTCCCCCTCCCCCAGCGCCTGCCAGCTATTTGCGTAGCTGAAATTGAAGTAGCTTAGTTCGACTTACCTGGCCGTGCTCACGGCAGCGAGTCGACCGCCGTGGCTCCCCTGTCAACTCTGCTTACTCCTCCTGCCAAGGTGGAGTACGTGCATTGATTCAGGGATTGATTTATCGTGTCTAGACGAGACGTGAAAAATCGATCTCCGATACATCGAACACTACCCACCGATCCGGCGGGTAGTATAGACGTACCCTTACTCAGGTATTTCCCTAAACCCCCTCTAGTCCACTCACAAAACCCTCTGACTGAAGTTTAATGGTGCTTTTAATACAAGCTAGCCAGCCCATTCAGGGCTACAGGCTAAATCCTGAGTGAGGCTTTCACTCAGGCTGGTAACCCAACAGCTTTGCAGTGAGAATGTACACTAAATCACTAGATCAGGGGTTCTCAACCATTTTCTTTTTGAGGCCCCCCCCCCCAACGTGCTATAAAAACCCCATGGCCCACCTGTGCCACAATAACTGGGTTTCTGCATATAAAAGCCAGGGCCAGCGTTAGGGGGTAGCAAGCAGGGCAATTGCTTGGGGCCTCATGCCACAGGGGGCCGCCGTGAAGCTACATTGCTCAGCCTTTGACTTCAGCCCCAGGTGGCAAGGTCGGGTGACCAGATGTCCCGATTTTATAGGGACAGTCCTGATTTTGGGGTCTTTTTCTTATATAGGCTCCTATTACCCCCCACCCCCTGACCCGATTTTTCACACTTGCTGTCTGGTTACCCTATGGCAGGGTCAGGGCCCCAGTGAGTCTAATGCTGGCCCTGCTTGGTGGCCCCCCTGAAACCTGCTTTCGGCCCCCTATGGGGCCCTGGACCCCTGGTTGAG
Organism: Emys orbicularis; assembly: GCF_028017835.1. NCBI lineage: Eukaryota > Metazoa > Chordata > Testudines > Emydidae > Emys > Emys orbicularis. The sequence continues at coordinate 24,013,642 of NC_088685.1, read as the reverse complement.
AACCATTGCACTAGGGGGCTGTCTGCGCAGTGGGTTTTTTTTTCTTTTCTTTTTTTTAAACAAGGAAGGAATAATGGCATTGAAAGCCTGCAAACTTCTATCAGTGAGGGGGGAATGTCGGGGGGGGGGGGGGGGGCGGGGAACAAGGGCAGTGGAAGCATGTGACCGTGAGAAGCAGGCCAAGGAAAAGGAGGGTCAGTGAAGGAGAAATAGAGCTCAGGAACAGGTTTGGGTGTTTGGATAACGAGGAAGGGGTGCAGCAGATGGTAACTGAAGGGGGAAGGGTGAGGAAGAAGAGAAGAGCAGCTAGTCCCATAGAAAGAGGGGAGGAGTTGATGGAGACAGCACCAAATCTGGGCCCCGGGACGGTACAGGGTGGCATAAGAGAGACTATAAGGGAAAATAGGAACGGACAGGGGTTGCGACTAGAGGGAACAGGGGATAGATTAGTAGATCGCACTGTCACCAGGCAAAGGCAGGTTTATGTGATTGGGGACTCCTTACTGAGGAGGTTAGACAGGCCTGTGACCAGGGCGGACCCAGAGAACAGAAGGGTGTGCTGTCTGCCGGGCGCTAAGATACGGGATGTGGACCTGCGGTTGAAAAGGATCCTAAAAGGAGCAGGTAAGAACCCCTTGATCATCCTTCACGTAGGAACGAATGACACGGCTAGGTTCTCGCTAGAGAGAATCAAGGGAGATTATGCCAGGCTGGGGAAGACGCTTAAGGAAATTGAGGCTCAGATCATTTTCAGTGGGATTCTGCCTGTTCCTAGAGAAGGGCAGCAAAGGGCTGACAGGATTGTGATGATAAATAGTTGGCTAAGGGAGTGGTGCTATAAGGAGGGCTTTGGGATGTATGGCCACTGGGAGGCTTTCGGGGACAGACAACTGTTCTCACGGGATGGACTTCACCTAAGTAGGGAAGGAAATAGACTTCTGGGAGGGAGGCTGGCTCATCTCATCAAAAGAGCTTTAAACTAGGAATTCAGGGGAGACGGTTGGGAGATGTCCAGTTAATCTCCACGCCACATTACAACATTGAGAAGGAGGGTGACGAGACAAGAACGGATATAGCCAGGGGGAAGAGATTGGACATAAGGAAAACGGGGAGGATGGATACTAGACTAATAGGTCATACTGGCGGTACGGTGTCGGTACCAAATCGGATAACTAATGGGAGGGAGGCTAAACGGCATAAATTAAGATGTTTATACACCAATGCGAGAAGCCTAGGTAACCAAATGGAGGAATTGGAGCTCCTGGTCCGAGAAATGAGACCGGATATCGTAGGAATAACCGAAACGTGGTGGAACGGTAGTCATGACTGGAGTACAGGTATGGAAGGGTATGTGCTGTTTAGGAACGACTGGAACAAAGGTAAAGGTGGGGGAGTAGCATTGTATGTCAATGATGAGGTAAACTGTAAAGAAATAATAAGTGATGGAATGGATAAGACGGAGTCTGTCTGGGCAATACTCACATTGGGTAAAAAAACTACTAGAGCCTCCCCTGGGATAGTGCTTGGGGTGTGCTATAGACCGCCGGGATCTACCCTGGATATGGACAGGGAACTCTTTAATGTTTTTAGGGAAGTAAATACTAATAGGAACTGTGTAATCATGGGAGACTTTAACTTCCCGGATATAGATTGGGGAACAAATGCTAGTAACAATAATAGGGCTCAGATTTTCCTAGACGTGATAGCTGATGAATTCCTTCATCAAGTAGTTGCTGAACCGACGAGGGGGGATGCCATTTTAGATTTGGTTTTGGTAAGTAGTGAGGACCTCGTTGAGGAAATGGTTGTAGGGGACAACCTTGGCTCGAGTGATCATGAGCTAATTTAGTTTAAACTAAATGGAAGGATTAACAAAATTAAATCGGAGACTAAGGTTTACGATTTCAAAAGGGCTAACTTTAATAAATTAAGGCGACTAGTTAGGGAAGTAGATTGGACTAACATATTTATGGATCTAAAGGCGGAAGGCGCCTGGGATTATTTCAAGTTGAAGTTGCAGGAGCTGTCGGAGGCCTGTATCCCGAGAAAGGGAAAACGGATCGTAGGCAGGAGATTTAGACCGAGCTGGATGAACGAGTGTCTCAGAGGGGTGATTAAGAAAAAGCAGAAAGCGTACAAAGAGTGGAAGAGGGGAGGGATCAGCAAAGAAACCTACCTTATTGAGGTCAGAGCATGTAGAGATGGAGTGAGAAAGGCCAAAAGCCGTGTAGAGTTGGACCTTGCGAGGGGAATTAAAACCAATAGTAAGAGGTTTTATAGCCATATAAATAGGAAGAAAACAAAGAAAGAAGAAGTGGGACCGCTGAAGACTGCAGATGGAGTGGAGATTAAGGATAATCTAGGCATGGCACAATGTCTAAACGAATATTTTGCATCGGTCTTTAATGAGGCTAATGAAGGGTTTAGGAATAGAGGCAGCGTGACAGAGGGGAATAAAGGAGGGGGGGTTGACATTACAGTACCCGAGGTAGAAGCCAAACTCGAACAGCTTAACGGGACTAAATCGGGCGGACCGGATGATCTTCATCCGAGAATATTAAAGGAACTGGCGCGAGAAATTGCAAGCCCGTTAGCGATAATTTTTAATGAATCTGTAAACTCGGGGGTGGTACCGTTGGACTGGAGAATAGCTAATGTAGTTCCTATTTTCAAGAAGGGGAAAAAAGTGACCCGGGTAACTACAGGCCTGTTAGTTTAACATCTGTAATATGCAAGGTCTTGGAAAAAATTTTGAAGGAGAAAGTGGTTAAGGACCTTGAGGTCAATGGCAACTGGGACAAATTACAACATGGTTTTACGAAAGGCAGATCGTGCCAAACCAACCTGATCTCCTTCTTTGAGAAAGTAACAGATTTTTTAGATAAAGGAAATGCGGTGGATCTAATATACCTCGATTTCAGTAAAGCGTTTGATACGGTACCGCATGAGGAATTATTGGTTAAATTGGAAAAGATGGGGATCGATATGAAAATCCAGGGGTGGATAAAGAACTGGTTAAAGGGGAGACTGCAGCGGGTCCTACTGAAAGGTGAACTGTCAGGTTGGAGGGAGGTGACCAGTGGAGTTCCTCAAGGTTCGGTTTTGGGTCCGATTTTATTTAATCTATTTATTACTGACCTCGGAACCGAATGTAGAAGTGGGCTGATAAAGTTTGTGGATGACACAAAGTTGGGAGGTATTGCCAATTCGGAGAAGGATCGGGATATCCTGCAGGGAGACTTGGATGACCTGGTAAACTGGAGTAATAGTAATAGGATGAAATTTAATAGTGAGAAGTGTAAGGTGATGCATTTAGGGATGACTAACAAGACTTTTAGTTATAAGCTGGGGACGCATCGGTTGGAAGTAACGGAGGAGGAGAAGGACCTCGGAGTCCTGGTTGATCGCAGGATGACTATGAGTCGGCAATGTGACGTGGCCGTGAAAAAAGCTAATGCGGTCTTGGGATGCATTAGGCGAGGTATTTCTAGTAGGGATAAGGAGGTGCTGCTTCCGTTATACAAGGCGCTGGTGAGACCTCATTTGGAGTACTGTGTGCAGTTCTGGTCTCCCATGTTTAAAAAGGATGAACTCAAACTGGAACGGGTACAGAGAAGGGCCACTAGGATGATCCGAGGAATGGAAAACCTTTCCTATGAAAGGAGACTCGAGGAGCTCGGTTTGTTTATCCTAACCAAAAGGAGGCTGAGGGGGGATATGATTGCTCTCTTTAAATATATCAGAGGGATAAATACCAGGGAGGGAGAGGAATTATTTCAGCTTAGTACTAATGTGGACATGAGAACAAATGGATATAAACTGGCCGTCGGGAAGTTTAGGCTTGAAATTAGATGACGGTTTCTAATCGTCAGAGGGGTGAAGTTCTGGAATAGCCTTCCGAGGGAAACGGTGGGGGCGAAAGACCTCTCTGGCTTTAAGATTAAGCTTGATAAGTTTATGGAGGGGATGGTTTGATGGGATAATGTGATTTTAGTCAATAAGTCAATAACGTGCCATCGCTGGTAATTAGTATCAATGGTCAATGTGGGTCTGACTGGAGAATCTTGCCCGCATGCTCGGGGTTCTGCTGATCGCCATATTTGGGGTCGGGAAGGAATTTTCCTCCAGGGTAGATTGGCAGAGGCCCTGGAGGTTTTTCGCCTTCCTCCGCAGCATGGGGCAGGGGTCGCTTGCTGGAGGATTCTCTGCGACTTAAAGTCTTTAAATCATGATTTGGGGACTTCAACAGCTGAGTCAAGGGAGAGAATTATTCCAGGAGTGGGTGGGTCAGCTTTTGTGGCCTGCATCATGCGGGAGGTCAGACTAGATGATCATAATGGTCCCTTCTGACCTTAAAGTCTATGAGTCTATGATTATGACTGATGGAGTAAGACTGCACTTATGGAGTGTAATTCCTCCTACTCCTGCAATAACTCAGCTTCATGTAGGATCAACAAATTACTTTTCTGAGACTGTGCTGTCAAGTCTGAGGTGTGCTTCCTCATCACACTCAGGTCTTATCGAGGAGTATAATGAAAAGGTGCTTCCTAGGCAATTTAATAAATTGTGTGTGTGCAGGGGATGGCTTGTTTTTCAAGTTTGCTCCAAAATTCAGTCAACTCTGAAAGTCTTTTATAGAAGCAATTTATTTTATTTTATTTTTAAATCAGCATTCAAATGTTCTCTTTTTGTTTGGATTATCCCCACTCCTCTCCCAAGCCTTTCACCTTAAGTGTTTTTGGCACAGGGCAATGTAAATTACTCCCTGCTTTCTTCATCTCTTTTCTCCCTGCTGCAAACTCTCTCTCTCCACAGCCTTCTCCTCAGAGAATTAGCACTGAAGTATTTGAATTCTCCCACTTTCAGTAACTTGCCCAGCTACACAAGAAGGATAACCCAGATGCGTGTGTATACTGAGGACTGATTGACTCAATGGACAGGATGTTTTTCCGGGTGTTTGTCATTCCATAAGTCATTTTAAATTCATGGAATCTCTTATCCCAAAATAGGGGCAGGTTAGGTATGTTCCTTTTTACTCTGTACACTTCTAGATCTGTTCCAGAACATTGTGTTTTGGGGATAATTTTTTAATCTGGAGTGAGAGACAAAGATGTTTCATCCCTGAGTCAAGTAAGTGCTCTGCTCTGCAGCTGAGGCAGTGCATGCACTTCTTGTCCTTTTGCTTGAGCCTGTTCCAGGATTAGTAGCTTGGGTAACTGCCTAGCAGGCTGTGAAGCAGATTGCTAGGACTGGGCTGTTAGAAATAAAGGAATGGAATGCAAAATGCTGCAGCCCTGGGGCCCAGGTGCTCAATGTATTTAGGTGCCTAACTCCTATTGAAATCCCTGGGCAGTTGGAGCCTAAATACCCTTGAGGGTCTGGGTTCCTGTGCCTGGTGAATGCCTCCATGTGGCTTAGTTATCCTGTTTTACTGGAACTTCTGAACTACAGAGGCAAAATATTTGACTAACCCTCCCTCTCTTCTTTCATTACCCCAGGGGAAAGAATGGAGTCCAATGAATCTGGCTGCAATCTACAGCTTATTAATGCCTCCTCTCCACATACCCTTTTTCCAAAATGGCAATATTCCTTAGTGAATGGGGAAATTGCCACTTGGCCGCTGCTGTGCTTTCCAGCGGAACAGTCAATATGGGGAGGAGTGGGGGATTCTTTTCCTTTCACCTTAAGTACATGTCTCCTTTGCCAAACTCCCAGTCCTGATAACTGGATAAGAAAGAGCATCACTGCACAGCTCTGATCTAGCTACAGATGTTGGTTTTGCCATGTTTGTCCTCAACTTGTGTTTCTATTTAGCTGAGGAAACTCTTGGTTATTCTTATTTATGCAATTTCTACTATAGAGATAAGAAGAAACCAATGATGAGAAGAGGGTCCCAGTTGTTACACCTGCTTCTCCTTTCCTTTGCTCATATGCATTCATATCTGTCTTCTTAAAGGCCTTTTCCCCTGCAGACATTTCTTTTCCCCCTGCAACTGTGATGATAACAAAGAGCCTGCTGTTTATAGAAAGGCCCAGTATACAGGATGCAAAAGTAGATGCCCTTATGGCATCAGATGACCAGCCTGGAAGGTGTTAGATGATCAAGCTGATTGCTGGACTCTCAACTCCCCATCTTACATTTGATTGTGTCCCATCCTCTTTATAGCATTTCTTGTTTCCTTCCATGTCTTTACTTTTTCTGTAAGGCACATGCTCAGGATTCACCAACACCAACAAAATAAATGCAGAGCAAACCCCTTCTAGAATGACCCCAGCTAGCAGTTCCATAGTTTGCTGTCTGACAGCATTTTTTGCTATAACACCTTTTTTCCCCTTAGATTTATAGAAACATAGGAATTGTCATGCTAGATCAGACCAGTAGTCCATCGAGTACAGTGTAATGTGTTGGGGCCTATGGGAAACTTTCCCATCCAATGGGCATTGGAGCAGGCTCTCTGAGAGGGACCAGTGCCAGATGCATTTTAGAAAGGTGATGAAGCTTGGACATTTCTGCAAAAGCCTTTCCACAAGGGAAGCTTGTTCCTCTCCTCAGTGGTTTCTTTATCCTGAAGCAGGAAGGTTGATAATATCCCTCATGAATGTTTATTATTCCTAGTGTGAATGTGATTGATATCCTCATTAGTCATGAATATCTAACCCTTTTTAGAATTCTACTGAGACCTGGTCTACATAATCTTTTTGGTCAGGTATAACTGTTTTGGGTAAGTGAGTGATTTTTTTTTTTTTTACCAAAATAGTTGTATTGGTACAACCCCTGTGTGGATGCCGTTATACCAGTACAAAGTGCCTTATACTGTTCTAGCTTATTCCTCTTCCCATACAGGAATAGCCATACCAGTATAAAGTATATATACCTTTATACCAATATAACTGCATCTGTACAAGGGGGTTGTACTGCTTTAACTATACCAGAGTAGTTAAAGCAGTACAACTTTTGTGTGTAGACAAGGCCTAAATTCTGAATTTCAGTGATCTTGTGGTAGTAAATCCCACAGGCTAATTATGCACAGTGCAAAGGTATTTCCTTTGTTCCGTTTTAAAATGTTACCTTTTCATTTCATTGTGTATCCCTGGCTCTCGCATCACAAGAGGCTAAATAGGAGCAGCCCCAATTAATGTTCATCTCAGCGGTAAAACTTTCACTCAGGGCTGATATTTGCCTACTGTAGGCAGGACTGAGGGTGTTGCTCTAAGCAATAACTAAATCTGTGCAAATGTGTATATTCTCTGTAATCTGATATTACTTAATTTTAAAAAAAAAGAAGTTGGAAGGTAGCCGTGGTGCATTGGCTAGCATCAGGAGACCTGGGTTTTAATCCTGGCTCCCCAAGTAACCTCTCTGTGCCTTGGTTTCCAATCTCATGTCTCTTACTATGTATTTGTACAGTGCATGGCACAATGGGTCCCAGGTCTCATCTGCAGCCTCTAGACCAGTGATACTCAGACTGAGGCTCGCGAATGGCAAGTGGCTCTTTAATGTCTCCTGCGGCTCTTTGCAGCACATGATATTAAAACACTGTGATTTAATTATTAACCAAACAGGATGCTTTTACTATGTTATTAGCTAATTGTAGTTGATAAAATAATAATACTCAGGCAGTCATTTTACTGTGAGATTATAAACTAAATATTTCCCCTGTCATACTGTTTAAATATGAATATATAGTACTAGAGTAAAGGAAACAATGAATTCACACTAGTGTGGTTCTTCTGGGTAATGCTGATCTCTAATTTGGCTCCTGAGCCACTGAGGTCTAAGGCCTGGTCTACACTACCCGCCTGAATCGGCGGGTAGAAATCGACCTCTCGGAGATCGATTTATCGCGTCCCGTCAGGACGCGACAATCGATCCCCGAATCGACGCTCTTACTCCACCAGCGAAGGTGGGAGTAAGAGCCGTCGACGGGAAGCCGCGGAGGTCGATTTTGCCGCTGTCCTCACAGCGGGGTAAGTCGGCTGCGATACATCGAATTCAGCTACGCTATTCGCGTAGCTGAATTTGCGTATCTTAAATCGACCCCCCCCTGTAGTGTAGATGTAGCCTGAGTGTCACTGCTCTAAACACTACTGGCATATGTGTCATTAAAATAATGATGAGCTAATATAGCCTTGATTTTCAAACACACATTTAGAAACTGCACATATATTGAAGGTTAAAAAGTGACTACCCAAGCCACTGCTTTATCTGTATACATGTAGCACTGTGGATCCATAAAGGCAAATTTTAAAGGGGTCTCAAAGAGCTGCCAGGTTTGCCACTGTTTGATGTTGGAATTTCATTATGGCTTAGGCACCTTGCTCAAGTTTATTTATAAGGCTGCTGCCTCCTCGGAGGGAGGTTGGGAAGGAGAGAGGAAGGGGAGGTTATTTTTGAACACTAGATAGCAGAAATAGAGTGGCTACAAAGGTGAAAAGAGATGAATTTGCCAATTGGGGAGCACTGCCTGGCTGGTTGAGAAAGTAGCTAGGGGTGGGCACATGTAGCTCGGCCTCTGCTGTACTGGCTGCAGTGCTGTGGGTGTACCGTTCTAGTATATTAGAGACCAGGCCAGCTGACACCAATTCCGGGCCCCAGGGCAGAACAGTCAATGGGCATGGCCAGGGCTTCCACATGCCCGCCTGGCAGCTTTCGCCGCCGCCAGTACCACTCCGCGCATGCCCGGGAGCCCTGCGTCCCGCCTGGGCAATTTAAAAGGGACCCCGGGCCCTTTTACATCACCCGGGCCCCTGGGCAATTGCCCCCTTTGCCCTCCTCCTCCCCCCATCGGCAGGCTTGTTAGAGACAGATTTTGCCACCCGACCTCATGCTCATTGGTTTCAATGGGATTACTCAGCGTGAATAAGGTTGGTTGAACCTGCTCTTAATTGCAGATTTAGTCCCATTTCTTACATTTAAATACACTTCTGATGGTCCAGAATGTTTCTAGGAGAGGAATCTGCAAGCACATTGTATTTTAAGTTTTGACACAAAGTTGCAGCATATGATAAGAATAAACTAGCCAGCATTTTATTATTGCTTCATGTTATTTGACAGGTGATGTAGTTAAGTGTTGCATGCTTGCTGGCATACCATTAGCACTTCTCGTATTGCATTGTACAGAGGAGGTCTTTAAAGAAAAGGCTGTTGGCCGTTCCCAGTCTGTTTTTTAATAATCACCAGTAAATTCCCCCTTCAGAAGCTGAGTTTGCTGGAAATATTTCCAAGGAGCTGACAGAAGTGTTTTATAGAAGAACCCTTTTTTCTCCTGAGGAATTATAACCCTATCCGTCTTCATTTTACTTGACATTCCAATTTGCAGTGTTGGTGACTCAAGAAATGCTTTGGATTTCAGTTTATTGATAAAAATGCTCATGTAATGGGAAAAATGAAGAGCTGCAGGGTCTATTTTGGTCTTTTCTTGTTAATGTACATAAGATCTGAATTAGGAATTACATCCTCAGTTCAGCAAGGTGTTTAGGCATGTGCCTAACTTGAAGCATTTGAATAGTCCTGTGATTTCAGTGCTTAATTTAGGCATGTGCTTAAGTGTTTTGCTGAAATGGGGTCTTGGATCATACTGTTATAGGGTAAATTGTTACTTGGACGCTGTGGCAGTGCACAACAGTAAGATCTCACCTTAAACTCGAGCATGTGCTGTCTGGACATTGGGTGTAGGCACATAAGAGTAAGCAACTATAGCATGCTTGCTAAATCCCCTTCCTCCAGCAGGCGGACAGGGAATGCATAGGGAGAATAACCAACACAGCTGAGCCTGCACAGGGTTGTCCTAATTTTCTAAGAGCAGAGAAGTTAACTCCATTGTGGTGGCCAAATTCCAGGTTAGGTAACTGAGTCTTATTTCTTGCCTATCTATGCTATCCTTCCCCCACCTCACATTGTTCTGAAGTGTCACCATGCCCTGTTAAACAAGGGCTAAGCTCACACTGGAGGTGGGCAAAGCCATTCCTGTATCGAGTTAGTACAGTTTGTTATGTGCTTGGTGATACAGCTGGGTGTATTGTACCGTAAATGCAGGAGCATTATTAGCTGTGATTGTGCATCATGGAGAGGACTGGGGGTGAGAGGAAATTGAAGGCAGGTTATATATCCAAAGGGATATTTTTCACAGTCCTTGTTTTCTTTGATATCTCCCCCAACTTGCCATCTCAGCCTACCCTAACCCCCAAGCCCATCCCATATTTTGTGGTTTCTGTACAGCAACAGTGTGTCATACTCTAGGCTCCACCAGCTTTCCTTGGGAACCACAACCTTCACCATCTTCCTAATGTAACCCTCTGGTGAGTGTATGTTACAGGTCCCTTTCTGTGCTGACCCGCAGAGGATACGAGTCTGTTACAGCCCCAGCTAGTGAGCTTTAGCTCAACCTGTTGCAACTCTGCTTTAAGCTCTGGAGGTCCCTGCTTCAGTCCCTGGGGTAGGATGGTTGTCACACAAGCATGGCCACAAGCAGATTCAAAACTGCCATGCTGGCCAAATCCCTTGCAATCCTTAACAAGGAACAAAATGTAGACGGCCCCTCCAGTCATAGGGAGGAAGGGAGGAGGGGTGGGGGGAAAGCAGCTGGGGTGGGGTTGTTAGTGGGTTATCGATTGCTGTAATAAGCCGTTGTCTCTATGCAGTCCATTATTTTTAGTGTCTAGAGAAGTTATGAATTTAAGTTTCCAGGCTCACCTTTTGCAAGTGTTGTGCGGGTTTCCTTTGAGGATGAGGACTGATAGGTCAGATATGGAGAGATCGCTTTGTGAGAAGTGTTCACTCACAAGTGATGTGGTGTTTTTGTCTTTTATCATTTTTCTGTGTGCTCATTCAAGAGTGTAGTGATTGTCTTGTTTCAGCCACTGGATGAGGTACACCACATGGTGTGATAGGTATGTGTAGAACCCATGGATCTTGAAAGGTGTGTTGGGGGGAGGGTTGTTTTTGAAGCAGTGGAGCTATGTCTGAACGTTTTGCATCTGTTGTTCTGGCAGGGTCTGATGCCGCTTTGAGTTAGTATTTCCTGGTCTGTGGGGAGCTTGCTGCTGAGCTTGGAGGGGTTGGGAAATTGTTTGAAGGCCAGAAGAGAGAGTTCAGGAAAGATTTCAGGATGGTATCCCCATTGAGTATGGGTTGTAGTTGTTTGATGATACCCTGTATGGGTTCCAGTGTGGGGTGGTAGGTGACAACTAGAGGTGTGCGGATGGAGGGGCGTCACGTGGTATGCACACCCTGTCCTCCTTAGGGGTGGGTTGGGGTAATGAAACCACCATGGTTACGGTCTATCGGACTGTTCTTAGGCTGAGAGGAGCACGGCCAGAGGCTGGAGTCAATATGGCGGCCCTTGAGTACAGGGCTGCGTGGCCTAGTGGCCAGAGTCTATGCGGCTGCCCTTGGAGTCAGGACTGCGCAGCCTAGTGACCAGAGTCTATGCAGCTGCCCTTGGAGTCAAGGATGTGTCGCCTAATGGCCAGAGTCAGGGAAGCGGGCCACCATTGGGGTGGATGGCGGCTGGGTAAGGGGACTCTGGCCCTCCCTCTCCACCAGGCCCCAGCCCAGGGCCCTGTTGGCAATGGGAGTGGTCGTCACCCAGTCATCGGGGAATCCTACCACAACACACTGACCTACCACTCCCTCCACCTTCCTGGGCCACTTCCTACCGCATCTCCTGATGTAGCCGTCCATACAGCGTCGGGGTCTCCCGGTTCCCTGGGGGAGGTAACTCCCTGAGAGTCCGACTCCTGGTGGTCCGCTGTAGATAGCAGTTCACGTATCTGGTCCCTGGGTTCTCTGGTTCCTGCAGTCTGTGGCTGTAGCCAGGGCCGTCCCTAGCTTTGGGGGGCTGTGTGGGGCCCCAGGCCTCCGCGGGGAGGATCGGGGGGGGGAGGGAGGCTGGGGCCCCAGGCCTCCATGGGGGATGGGGGGGAAGGGAGGCTGGCCATTTCCTGCGGGAAGTGGAGTGACCCAGACCCAGCCTGCTCTGCTCCCCTGGCTCCCAGGTTGGGGGGATAGGGGAATCGCGGCGCGGCTGGGAGCCAGAGGAGCGGAGCAGGCTGGGGCCGGGTCACTCTACTTACTGGTGAGTGCAGGCCCGACTGCTTCTGAAGTCCTCAGGAGCAGGGGCAGGGGCCCTGGGGAAGAGCCGGAGCAGGGGCTGGAGCAGCACGCAGCTGCGCAGGGCACCAGGAAATTTGGTGCCCCAAATTTCCTGGTGCCCTACGCAGCTGCATACTTTGCGTCGGGGTAAGGACTGCCCTGTCTGTAGCAGCTCCTGGCCTGGAGCCTCCACCAAGCATCTTCTTTCTGCGGTGGAAGGAGCTGGGCTGCTCCCTTTTTACACTGAGGCAGCAATTGGAGCATGCCCAGCACGTCTGAGGAGTGGGACTTCCGCCATCCATAACGTGGGATTGATCCTCTCTTGTCCAGTGCGGGATATGCACACCCCATCACAAAGGGGTATCTGTCTTGAAGCAGGTTCTCTCAGGATATTTGGGTGGCCCATTCCATGATGCGATCTACTTCTCTGGTGAAATGTCCTTGTTAGGTGAAGACAGTTTTGAGTGTGTTAAGGTCTATATCCCAGACTTTGTTCTCAGAGCATATTCTGTGGTATCTGAGTGCCTGGCTGTAGATAACTGATTTCTTGGTGTGTTTGGGGTGGTTACGGGATCTATGAATAACTTGAGATTTTGGAATAGTGGTCTTTAAAGAAAAAAAAAAAAAAAAGGAAAAATTGAACAAAGAAGAAACTCTCCCATACAAGTTAAGGTTGGTGATCTGTGGGTTTCTTGTACATAATTGTCTGTAGGGTTCTATTGTTGAAGCTGATCTTGGTGTCCAGGGCGTTGATGCTGGTGTGGGAGTGTTCCAGAGACAGTTTAATGGATGGGTGGTGGTTGCTGAAGTTGTGGTGGAAATCTACAAGGGAGTTTAAATTGTCTGTCCAGAGGATGAAAATATCATTGATGTATCTCAGTTATATCATTGGTTTTGTGGTACATTTGTCCAGAATGTCTTCAAGGTGACCCATGAAGAGGTTGGCGTATTGGGGATTCATCCTAGTACCCATAGTTGTTCCCATGGTTTGGACAAAGTGTTTGTTGTTTAATGTAAAATCATTGTGTGAGGATGAAATGGATGTGTTTGGGGTGGATATCTGAGAGTTGTCCATTGTCCGGTAAATATTTGAGGCAGGCAGCTATGCCATCTTTGTGAGGGATGTTGGTTTATAGGTTGGTGACATCCATGGTGGCAAGGTTGGTGTTCTGAGGGAGGTTGTTAATGTTACAGAGTTTGTGGAGAAAGTCGGTTGTGTCCTGGAGGAAGCTGTCCCTTTGTGTGGTGAGCACAGGTGCTGACTTTCCATTGTGCCAGGGAGTGCTCAACTCCTGGCTCTGCCCCAGGCCCCACTCCCACTCCACCCCTTCCCTCAAGGCCATGCCTCTGCCCCACCCCTGCCCCACCTCTTCCCACCCTCTTCCACTCCCTCCCACGAGCGCCGTGTCCTTGCTTCTCCCCCCTCCCTTCCAGCCTTCTGCACGCCATGAAACAGCTGATTATGGCAGGCAGGAGGCACGGGGAGGGAGGGGGAAGCGCTGATCGTTAGGTCCCGCCAGCGGGTGAGAGGTGCCTGGGGGGGAGGGAAGAGCTGATAGGGGGGCTGCCGGTGGGTGCTCAGCACCCACCATTTTTTCCCTGTGGGTGCTCCAGCCTCGGAGCACCCACGGAGTCAGCCTATGGTGGTGAGTGGTTTGAGAATGGTTTCTATGAGTCCCAATATTACTTCAGTAAAAGTGCCATGGCCAGATATGATGGGTCTGCCTGGGTTCCCTTGTTTGTGAATCTTTGGAAGCATGCAGAAAGTCCCTGGGGTGGGTTTGTGGGGGATGAGTTTATAGTGTTTCTCTTGGGGTTGTTTGGGGAAGGATTTAATGATATCCTTAAATTGTGGGTAAATTGTGGTGTGGGGTCTTCTTTGAGTTCTTTATAGTAGGTGATGTCAGAAAGTTGTTGGTTGGCCTCATTAATGTAGTCAGCACATTTGAGGATTACGACGGTGCCCCCTTTGTCTGCTGTCTTGATCACTATCTATCTGGTGGTGACTGCAGAGCTGTCTTCTCGGCAGTGGTGAGATTGTGGTGGATGTGATGTTTAAGGGTTTAACAGTGATTTTTTTCCCCCTGAAGCAATCAATGTAATGATCAAGAGTGTGGTTTCGCCAGCTCTGTGATGTCCAGTCATATGATGATTCTTTTTTCTGATGATTTTCCATGGGGACATGGTAATTGTGAGTGGTGTTGTCATTGTGGAAGAATTCTTTGAGGAGAAAGAATTCTTCTAGTTCTCCACATGTTGGTATGGTATCGGGTTCTGTGGTGGAGCAGAATTTCTGTCCCTTAGAGGAGGGGTGGTCAACCTGTGGCTCCAGAGCCGCATGCGGCTCTTCAGAGGTTAATATGTGGCTCCTTGCATAGGCACTGACTCTGGGGCTGGAGCTACAGATGCTAACTTTCCAATGTGCCGGGGGGTGCTCGCTGCTCAACCCCCTGCTCTGCCCCAGGCCCTGCCCCCACTCCATCCCTCCCCCCACCCTAAGCCTGCCATGCCCTCGCTTCTCCCCCTCCCCCACAGAGCCTCTTGCGCATGCGAAACAGCTGATTGCGGCAGGTGGGAGGCGCTGGAGGGTGGGAGTTGATGGGGGGGAGGGCTGCTGATGTATTACTGTGGCTCTTTGGCAATATACATTGGTAAATTCTGGCTCCTTCTCAGGCTCAGGTTGGCCACCCCTGCCTTAGAGAATACAGATAATACAGCTCCAGTTAGGGGCAGTCCTGATAAATTGATGATGTTCGGGTGTCATATAGTGTCCGTGTGGTGGGTACTGATGCCATGGTTTCTCCTTGAGGTGGTGTTCTGTGGGTTGTGGAGTAGTTGTAGTTGGTTCCACTTCTTGTTTTTGGGTTGGAGGGCTGTCATCAGGTTTTTTTTTTAAGAGTTGTTTTGGATTCCTTGCATGATTTCCCGGTAACTTTCCTGATTTTTTTCTTCCATTGTGTGGGAGTCTGTGATGAGTTCTTGTTTGCGGTGATCCCTTCTGGAGCATGTGAGGTGTAGTAAATGGTTCCTCAGTTTTTCTGCGGTCTGTCTGCAGAGGTGTTCAGCCTATTTGGCGTTATATGCAGTGGTCAGAGAGTTCTGGATAGTGAGACCTCTGGGGATGATGTTTCGTTTCTTGCATTTGCTCAGGAAGTAGATGTCTGTCTGTGGATGTCAGCTCTGCCTCAGAAGCATGAACAGAGTCAATAGTAGAGGGCTAACATTTAATCATGGTGTATTTTCCTCCCCTTGGAGCAACTGTTCCTGCTCAGAGTGATTGACTCTGGCAGCCAGACCTCTGGAGCACGTTCTATTGTTAACTAGGAGCCCTTAGCTGGTACTGATAGCCGAGGGCTGGCCTGCTGCCTGTGCCAGTCATTGTTCTGTTTGCTTCCTTTAACAAAGGATTTTCTTTTTCTATTGGAGTCATTCCAGTATATTCAGAAGAATTCATGAAAGAGGGGAGGGTGTTTTAAAAACAGTTTTGCCTCTTTGACATGGTTGCTGATTTACTTGAGTGTGCTCAGGTGCTCCCCAGGACTTGCTAAGTGACCTTGCTCCAGCTTTTGAAGTTTAGTGAATGAACAGCCAGAGCTCTCATAGGCAGGGCTGCAATCTTTACACAGAAGTCCATGACAAGGGTGAGACCCTGCCATGCCTTCTGAGTTCCATATGGCGAATCTTCCTTTAAGTCAGAATCTAGGTGAAACTAAAGAAGCACTTTCCCCTGGCAGGCCCCATAAAATGTGCCCTTTCCTTCAAACGTCCTCACGGAACTCCAAAGTTCTCATTTTCATTTCTCTTGGCATCTCTTTACCATGTTAGGACTCACCACTGTTTCAGCCCTATCTTTTTTAAAACTGCTGTGTGACATCATAAAATGTTCTGGGGGAACGCTACACACATACCCTTTAAGGTGAACTGCTTGTATGATGTGACTGGCCAGTAGAAGTGGGCAAAATATTTCATCTGAAATTTTTTTTGATGAAAAGTGCAGATTTGGCAACACTGAAACATTTCATGAAATGGTTTTGCTGCATTGGTTCAGCTGAACACCCTCCCACCCCAAAAAAATCCAGAAAAATCAAAATGTTTTGTTTAGACATTTTTGAAACAAAATGTTTTGATTTTTTAGTTAGGATGGAGTTTTTGTTTTGAAATTTCCTTTAATTTTATTTTTTAAAAATTAAAAAGGTACAAAAAGGCTTGGAATAGAAAAGAAATATGTCATTTTAGAGCATTCATCAAGGGTCATGGTGGATTCTTCATTACTGACAATTTTTAAATCAAGATGGACTGTTTTTCTAAAAAATCTATTCTAGGAATTATTTTGCGGAAGTTCTATGGCCTGTGTGATACAGGAGATCGAACTAGATGATTACCATGGTCCCTTCTGGCTTTGGAATCCATGATTCTATGACTTTTTGATTCACCAGTAAATGTTTTCCATCTAGCCCAAAACAACTTAAATTTTTTTTTTTAATTGTCCGTGAACTAAAAAATGCATTATTCACACATCTCTACCGGACAGTAATCATCAGCATAGTAATATTAATGCCCCCCCTTCCCCACACTACATCAATTTTGTATATTGTGGTGAAAAAGTAAAGAGCACTATGACAAGAATGCTATTATTATCCATGATAAAGCCATGAAGTTCCAGATATTTAATGGTGGGAAAATATATAGCCTCTCTTTCAGAGGCTTATCAGTGGTTTGTACAAATCCTTGCTCTTGGATACACACACTTTCATTAAATTAAATAGTAGCTACATGTGCATATGTGAGGGCAGAATTTTGTCGATTGCAATGGGCCTAGTTAGCACGTGGTTCAGTCTTTCCTGTGTGAAAACTAGTACTGTAGCGTGGATCTTGTTTCAAAAGGATTTTTGGGGACTTCATAGCTGGGAGTGAGCCTCCCAGCCCGGGGCCACAGATTTGTGCTACAGGCCTTATGCCAACACACTAGAAATAGCTGTGTAGACACTGCGGCTGGAGCTTGGGCTCTGAAACCGTATCATCTACACTGCCATTTTTAGCGTGCTAGCATGAGCCCTGCTCCTGCAAGTCTGTGGACCCAGGCTAGGAGGCTTTGTCCCAGATGCAGTGTAGACATATCCACGGACTTTGCAATGTGCTTTGTAGGAGCTCTGACTGCCCAACCCTGCTGAAGCTGGGCTGCCCTGCTCTGCCTGAAATAGTCTCATCCTAGATAGTAGCTTTTTCATAATAATTCACTGAGCTAATTCCCAAATAAAGTGGGCACAAAGGAGCTTTCAAAGACCTGCTTGTTACAGAACCAACTCTCTGGAACAAGGAAGCTCCACTCTATGATCATTACTAAAACTATTGGGCCTGAATAAGGGGACTGGTTGGTTCAAGGGCGTGGTGATGGAACCTAGACTCATTTCCAGAAGTCATAACCACCTGAGGATTGTTCATGGCTCTATGTTTGGCAATCAGACCAGTTGCCAATGAACAGGTGCTACCAGCACTGCAACTGGTCCCTTTATTTGCAGTCTCAGCAGAGAGATCAGGGACTGAATGGACACAGAGACTGATTTATCGTCTGATCCCTAGAAGTGATCCCCTCAAGGTCAGGGCAGAATGACTCCATGAAGGATGGAGGCTGTTCGAATGGCATCTTGCAGCAGCTCTAAATCCATATGGAAAACGTTGAACACATAAAATCAACGTTACTGCTTTTCCTAGGTATAATAACTGTAGGTACATTAGATTAGTAACCTTTGTTGCCATGGGAATGCTGCAAAAGAGCCTCGCTGCTGGAATTCAGAATGTCTGGCCTTGGCTACACTCGCGGATTCACAGCGCTGCCGCGGCAGCGCTGTGAAGCGTGAGTATAGTCGCGCCGCCAGCGCTGCGAGAGCTCTCTCGCAGCGCTGCAAGTACTCCACCTCTCCGAGGGGAATAGCTTGCAGCGCTGCGAGGGAGCGTGCAGCGCTGCAGGCGCTGATTACACTGGCGCTTTACAGCGCTGCACTCGCTGCGCTCAGGGGGGGGTGTTTTTTCACACCCCTGAGCGCAGCAAGTGCAGCGCTGTGAATTGCCAGTGTAGCCAAGGCCTACGTTACTTATGCTGCCAAAACCAGTTGCATGTCTTTAGAAGTACAGCGTAGCATCGTGCCATCATATCACCTACCAGGCAGCAATTACTTTTTAAAAAGTCTCGGCTTGGCTTAATTAGCAAGGTTTGCTAATTAAGGTTTCCCAGTCTGGGAATTTTAGAATGACAGTTTGTGGGAAAGCCACTGTGAGTAGATGAAAAGATCCCATAATTAAATTTAGTTCGGAACCCCATGTTGTCATTTGCATGCACATCCCCCATATATGAATCTTTGAATCTAGGCCCCTTCTCACTATATCATCTTCAGTAATTTATAGTCATGTAAAATGGGTAGATTGTTAGATGAACATCATATGATGAGATGCACGGGGAATTGCTTATAACTGAATGTGTATATGTCACTCTGTGTTCTACTACAGTACATCTGGTGTACCACACACTGCCTTAAAGTATGGGCCTCAGTACTTTGCAACACTTTCAGTTTTGACGTCAGAAATCAGGAGTTATTTAAGGTGATCCTAAACGTCAAACCTGTCTGCTGTCTCCTGGGACCATTGTTGTTGAAGCACCTCAGATGTTCAGTCCTTGTTAGGGACCATCATCTTTCCTGTCCTCACTTGGCAACCTACACAATTGTGCCTCTCCTCTAATGCTGCCTGTTCTTTACATGTTCAGCAATACGGACAGGAACACAACCAACTTTTCCACCCTGTCCTTGGAACCATAGCCATTCTTCAATACAGAGCTGAATCCAGACGTCACAGCTTAACCCCAACGTGCTTTTGAAGCTCTGAAATAGGTAAGATTTGCATTTCAGTTTTGTCTGCCTGTACTGCTAGCTGGGACTGCAAGCACAATTGCTAGACTAATACAAGAGAGGTTTTACCCATAGCATTTCCGCCAGGATAATAAGCAGCAGTGCCAGAAGTCTCACAAGAAAGTCTGTTCGTGAGAGTGCCAGGCTTATTTTGCAAAGTCAGGGTTTGGATAGCTCAGCTCTATTGCCAAATGTCTGGCTGCTTATCCAGTCCATGATGATGAATCCTTTGAGGTTGACTTGTTATTAGTCAAAACAGAAGATCTCACAGGCAGCCATAGATTGATTAGACTGACTTTAACTCTGCCTTCTGTGGGTAGTCTACATCTTCATATATTTCTCAGACTCCCCACCTCCTTCCTTGAAAGATGCTGTGGGTTTGGAGCACTCAAATATATACAAACATTCAAGACCTTGTGTGTCATGGATAAATAGTTGTGGTGATCCAGTCCAGAACTAGTCTAAAGTTTGGGAGTGCTTTGAACAGGAC
The DNA here is from genome assembly GCF_028017835.1 of Emys orbicularis. Lineage (NCBI taxonomy): Eukaryota > Metazoa > Chordata > Testudines > Emydidae > Emys > Emys orbicularis. Next base: position 23,994,156 of record NC_088685.1, on the reverse strand, counting down.
ATCTGGTTTAGGCCTCATCTCTAACATTTTCACATCTGTGTAAACTCTTTCAGATGTGCAATTATTCTCTGTCTTCTCCCAATGATCACTGTCCACACCTCACTAGCAATCATCAGCTGGTACCTGGAGTCCTTCCCACTAACCTGGCATAATCCTAGAGTCTCTTGTTTTGCCTGGGCTTCTGTTTATTAGGTCCTGGTGGGTTGCTGCTGTGATAGCATTCACAGAGTTACCATTTTTGTGTTACAACACTAAGCAGATACATACGCTACTTGTGACGTGTTATAACTGCTTGAGGTGGGAAAGTACTCTCCATGCACAGTAACCGGCTTTGCAGTTTGCGTGGGTTCTTTCCTGAATTTAGATGATAAACCCCCTATTTTTATACACCTATAAAGCACTCTGCACTTCTATCCTTCTTTATAAATAATTAAAGTAGTACTATAACATATATTCAATGTTGATAAATGTGAAGTTATGCACTTTGGAAAACATAGTCCCAACTGTACCATACAAAATGATGGGGTCTAAATTAGCTTTTACCACTCAAGAAAGAGATCTTGGAGTCATTGTAAATAGTTCTCGGAAACATCCGCTGAATGTGCAGCGGCAGTCAAAAAAGAATGTTAGGAACCATTAATAAAGGCATAGATAATAAAACATAAAATATCATAATGCCTCTCTATAAATCCATGGTATGCCCACATCTTGAATACTGCGTGCAATTTTGGTCACTATCTCAGAAAAGATATATTGGAATTGGAAAAGGTACAGAGGAGGGCAATAAAAATGATTAGGGGTATGGAACAGCTTCTGTATAAGGAGAGATTAAAGAGACTGGGACTTTTCAGATTGGAAAAGAGACAACTAAGGGGGAATATGATAGAGGTCTATAAAATCTTGACTAATGTGGAGAAAGTGAATAAGGAAATGTTATTTACTCCTTCACATAACACATGAACTAGGGGTTACCCAATGAAATTAATAGGCAGCAGGTTTAAAACAAAAGGAAGTACTTCTTCACACAATGAACAGTCAACCTGTGGAACTCCTTGCCAGGGGATGTTGTGAAGGCCAAAACTATAACAGGAGTAGTTCAAAAAAGAACTAGAGTTCACGGAGGATAGATCCATTAATGGCTATTAGCCACAATGGGAAGAGATGCAACACCATGCTCTGAGTGTCACTAGCCTCTGTTTGCCAGAAGTTGGGAGTGGATGACAGGGGGATGGATCACTTGATGATTACCTGTTCTGTTCATTCTCTCTGAAGCATCTGGCATTGGCCACTGTTGGACGACAGGATACTGGACTAGATGGACCTTTGGTCTGACCGAGAATGGCCACTCTTATGTTCTTATAACAAGCACCCCAGAGAATTAATATCAAACATTTGGCAACAGTGCCTTTCATCAGGGATTTAAAAACACCTTACAGGTGAATAAGGATTATCCCTTTTTACACATGGCTCTGGAGAAGAGTAAAGGATTTGCTCAATGTCACAGGCTGCAGTACAGCTGGGAATGGAATCCAGTTCTCCTTTCCTTAGTTCAACACTATAGTAACTAACTACGATCCCTCCCCGCCACAAGAAATTTTGAGGATGCCCACAGGCCCAGGCAGAAGTCAGATTTCTGTACTATTACTTAATAAGTCTATTACTTATAAAGCTGTGCATTCTGCCCTCAGATACACAACACATGCACAACTGCCATTGACTTCACTGGCAGCTGCATGCAGGGCCGACGAGAGGAGGGGAAGCTGGTACAAATTACCGGGGCCCGGCAGTCCGGAAGGGGGCCCGGGGCCTGGCTTCCCTGGCTTCCCCCCCCCGCCTTGTTGGCCCTGTTTAGCCGGTCTGCCCTTGCTGGGGGGCCCGAAAATTTTTTTTCACCAGGGCCCGAACCCGCTCTCAGCGGCCCTGGCTGCATGCAGCTGGTGGCAGAATTTGATCCTTTCATTTGAAGGATTTGGGGGGGTTAAAAGTTCTTTACTTTGCCCTAGCATTTAAGGGTGCGCATTTAAAAATGCCCAGGACAGCTTGTGCTCTCCAGACCCTGAGTCAGGCAATGTTTGTTCATTGTGATTTATTTCTCTTCCTTTTGGGATACTAAGAAGTTCTCACTTTGAAAACACACCCAGAGTCACTTTCTCATAGTGACTATTCACCCGCTGTTTACATTAAAAGCTGTGGGCCAGGTTCTTGACTGAGGAAATGGACCTGGATCTTTTTCAAACTGGATGCAATTCCTAATCTGTTTTAACCCTTGAGAAGCCACATACTTTACTTTCATGCTTCTGAAATGGTCCTGCCTACCCGTGGAGTGAATACCCGTGTATCTTCTGTTCTCTTCTGCCGTGGGGGGTGGTCTCTGTGGGCCCTTCTTGTCATGTATGGGGTCCCCAGAAAGAGCATGGCCAGCTTCCTGCTCAGAGCTTGGGGGCCCAACATCAGTGGAGGAACACTTTTGCATTTAGCAACAGCTGTCACATTTGGTACTGGGACAGCTGCCTTTTGGTTAGCTCAGGCTCTGAGCACCCAGTTCAGGGACCCAATTTTCAGAACTCTTGCAGCGCCCATCCTCAGGTTTGGGAATGTCTCTGGATTGCAGAGCATTCTTAACCGAGTGCTTGCGTTCCCTGCTGCATGTCCAAAATGCCCTCACGTATCACTTGCCAAAGGCCAGCTAATGGCAGAGCTAGGAATTGAACTCAAAACTGCAGGCTCCCAGGCCAATACCTTAAACACAAGGCCATCCTTCCTAGCACGTAAATCTGCTGTCTTCATTCTTTGCTGGCAGGTTAAAATGTGTATATTCCTTTCTCATTGTCTTCAGTGGGCTTAGGTCCAATGGGGGAATGTTTTGTGCACTCTTTTTATAGTTCTTATGAAAGTCAGAATAGCTGTTATATTTTCAAGCTATGCCATTGTGCTTGGCCTGGACTGGGGAAGATCCAGGCAAAGTCCCACAGTTAATATTTCCCGGTGACTTGACTAGTCTTGGAGGTGGAATACTTGAGACCTAAACAAAGCGAATGGGTACAAATGGCTTAGAGTGCTGAAGAGTGACTCCAAAATGGTATCAGGGTGTGTCACGTTTAATGCTGCCAAAGGAGTCCAGCACAGATGCGCTCAGTTTAGAAGGGAGACTATGGCTCTTCTAACAGCCAGCCCTGCGAACACACGCTGATGCAAACATCATCACTCAGAGGTGCTGCAGGACAGACAGGCCATGAGGGACACCCATGCAACCCCATTGTCTTCAGTAGCTTTGACAGGGCCTGGAACAAGGTGTCAAAGCAGACCCTCCACCTCCTCACTAGCAGCCCCCTGGATTGTCTCCTGAAGCTCCACCCTCACGCCCTTGTCACACCTATTCTGGTCTTTAGGTCAGGGGTGTTATTTGCTATGGGGCAAAAGGGGGGGCAGTTGTCCCCGCTGACCTTGATAAGCCCCCCAGACTTTTTATAGGTCTATAAGCTCCATTCCTCACCCCTCCGCAACTTCGCAGGCTATAAAATAATCACACATCATGTTCTGTATGCTAAAACAGCTTCCCCCGGTCCTGTCCCGAATTATTCTGAAATGACACCTCTGTCCCTGATGATGCTGAGGGTTTCCCCGCACTGCTCCATTCGTACTCATGTGGGGAGACCAGATTTTCAAGATGATGACATAGGCCTTAGAAAGCCAGGCCCTTTCCCCTGCCTGGCAGGGTAGAGGAGAAGAAATCTGCTGCTATTCCCAGCAATCTCGCCCCACTCCCTGTGGGGTTGCTGGGTCTGTGCTTTAGGTGATTCCTGGCCAGCCTCTGCTGAGAAGCTTCCTCGGGGTAGGCCCCAGCGTCTCTGGCAGCTGCCCCCTTCTGCCTGAGCTGCAGTCTTACACCCCAGCTGTTTAGGGTGACTTTATTTCCCAAAGGGAAAATGGGACACTGCATGGGGCTAGCTCTCCCCCTCTCCCACCGCCACACAGAAATGGCCCATGGCGCTTGCCCAAGTCCCTCCTCCCCCATGCAGGATTGGCCCAAGCCACTCGCCTGAGTCCCCCTCCCCCTGTGGGGCTGGTGTCATTGTTTGCTGGAGGCCAGCCTGCCCCTCGCCCAAGCCCTGCCTTCCTCCCTGCACAGGGCTGGCATCACTGCTCCCCCCCGCACGTTCTTCTGCACCTCACTTTTTGACAAAAGTGGGCATTTGTCCCGTTTGCTCTTGTCAACTGCTCAAGTTGGAAATGCCCACTTTTGCCAAAAAAGTTGGGACAGCCAGGACAGGGCTTAAAAAAAGGGACTGTCCTGGCCAAAGTGGAATGTATGGTCACCCAACGCTTCCTGTTGGAGAAGAAAATGTATTTTATAATTTCGCTCGGAGAGAATTGAGCTGTGAGGCTGCGTGGTGCCCCTGCGTAACCGTCTATCCATTCTGTCATGATGAGCTACGCACCGCGAGGCAGTCAGGCGTTAGAAGTGGCTGCCATAGAATATGTATTTGTTTTTTTCTGTGACTCACAAAGTGCATATGGGGTAGTAACTGGGGCTGACTGAAAAACAGCAATTCTGTTTTGTAAAAATTGGCCAGGTTTTGAAGTTTATTTTCATTCCAATGCAGAAAGAAAATGAGGCCTTTTGAAATTTGTTGTGAAAAAACACAAGAAAGACCCCAGAATAACCAGTAGCTGGGACAATGTTCTCGGATGTGGGAGACCCCAGCTCAAGTCCCTGAACTGAATCAGCGAGCGCAGGGACTAGACCCTTAGACTCCTACCCACCAAGTTATAGGGTCAGTCTTTGTTTCTGGTTCAATGAATATTTATACAAAGTGGAACAGCTCCAACAGGAGAGATTGGCAGTGTCTGAATCCAGCATTGTAGCCTTTTAGTTGAATTGTATTAAGCAAGTAGCCAGAGGTCACCTTGGACCTCCTAGATGAGCTCATCGTTTTTGTGTTCTGGCCCCTCGGAGCTTCACAGCAGCAGTGGGGCTAACCCTTGGATCTAGGGCATGGTGGGAATTTCTTGATGAAAGGCTTTTTCGTTGGAAAATGCTGATTTGTTGAAACCGAAACTATTCGTGGGAAAAGAATGGTTGTAACAAATTTCCCGCTTAAACAAAAAATTGAAAAAATATTATCAAAAGACTCCCCACTTTCAACATTTTCTAAACAAAGAAGGTCTAATTTTTTGGCGTTGATACAACTGCATTTTGAAATGCAAGTTAATTTATAGTAAAAAAATAAATAAAAACATTCTCGACGTTCACTTTCCTGTTTTACAATGAAGCCCATCATAGAGGTGTTTAAACTCTAGAATCATTCGCTTCTCTGGCTGGCCTGAAATCCATTCCAGACATAATCAAGGGATCTTCAGAAGGCTGATAAATGCCTTACCATAGGATTAACCTTTACAGTAGGTGCTTCTTATATAAAATAACTCTTGGAAAGGTCTGATCAGGTTATGATCAAATAAGGCTTATCCTTAATGCCTATAGGACCTGCATCAGTGCTCACTGGGAGTCTTTCTGTCAACTTCATTGACTTCACTGGGATTTGAATCAAATTCATGAAAGAGGAACCATTTTATTGTCTATTAAAATGCAGCTTCCTCTGGGGTGGAAGGTGATAGTTGTGCAGCATGAACGTGAACTGTTGAGAAACTGTTGAGGACAGGTATTTAAGAAAACATACTATATTCAAAGGGGGTTTGGGAAGGCAGATTGTAGCTTCTTACATTGGCATGTGGCCAGGAGACTGGGACTAGGATGTTTGAGCGCCAGTGTGGCCAGTAGCACCGTTTTCCATCTTTTCCAAAAAGCTGCATGTCCAGCAGCACCTTGCTGGAACATTAATTCCAAACTAACTCAAACAGAAGTGCTTCCTACTAAAACATCCACACTACTCCCAACAGCACATGGTGTTCTTCAGAGGTCACTTATCTAAGCACCAACAACCCTGACGCTGCTTTGCTTGTGAAATATTACAACAGCACACTACTGTATGGATGCAGACAACATGTAATTTCTTTTCCAGTGCTAAACATATGCACCCCTCTCTGAGGTTGTTCATTAATAAAAATAAACAGATGACGCTATAATCAGTGTGACTCTGCTGGTAACTCACCCTGTCTCTCCTAAGCTCTCTTTATATAACTCTGCCTGCTTCTATCCTGTATTACTGCAAATTGTTAGAAGAGAGAGTGCGGGAGGAGGTGGGAAAAGATAAAGGGCAAGATAAAGCACGTGCTCAGAGAAGGAAGAAGGCTAATTTGGTGTTATGGATTAGGAGTCAATAGTGGATAAATAAACTTCCCTGAATACAGTGTGCTTGTCAGTATTGCTTTATTATTCCAACTGAAAGTGAATGATAGAAAATATGACCAGAGTTATCTTACTAGAAGCAGAAAAATGTATAGATTCATAGATATTAAGATCAGAAAGGAGCATTATGTCCATCTGGTGACTGACCTCCTATATAACACAGCCCATAGAATGTCACTAAGTGGTTCCTCTATTAAACCCATAACATGTGACTGAGACAGAGCACGTCTTTTGGAAAGGCATCCACATACATTAGCGCCAGATGGATAACAGAAAATCTTTTTTCTGTAGTGATGTGGAATTAAGGGACACAGAGAAGAAAAACTCTAATTGAGCTGAGACTAAAGTTAGAGCACAGAAGCCAGGATAATTGGTCCTGCTTTGAGCAGTGGGTTGGACTAGATGACTTCCTGAGGTCTCTTCCAACCCTAATCTTCTATGAGTCTATGATAATCAGAACTAGGGCCCAGGACTGGCAATCAAAAGACCTGCCATTTTCTATTCCTGGCTTTGTGACCATGAGCAAGTCTCTTAACCTCTGTGTGCCTCTGTTTCACCAACTATAAAATAGCGATAATTAAGGTTTCATGTATTATCTCCATTTCACAGGGTGGGAGACTAAGACACAGAGTTGAGGTCTGTCTAGACTACGGGATTGTAGAGCATTTGTAAGCTGCTGACCCCCACACGTTCAGAACCTATGAATAACACAGCTCCTAAGCATGTGTTCGTTCTGTAATTGGCCCCTATGTAACACCAGGGCTGGATGGCTTTTTCCCACTGTACTGTAGGGAGCAGGTACTTGGTACTAGGAGTCTGAAGAGGTTCTCAAGAACTAATTTAAAAAATATATTTTTTATCAATGAATTGGAAGAAAATATAAAATCACAGTTGATAAAATGTGTGGGTGACCAAATTATGGCAGAGTGGTAAATAACGAGGACAAAGCAGTCATACAGAGCAATCTGGAGCACTTGGGAAGCTGGATGCATTCAAACAAAATAAGTTTTAACAGAGCCAAATGCAAGGTCATATCCCTAGCAGCAAAGCATACAGGTCACACCTACAGAATGGGGAACTCTATCCAGGAAAGCAGTGACTCTGAAAAGGATGTAGGGGTCATACTGGGCAAGCCCTCAACATGAGCTCCCAGAGTGATGCTGTGATGAACAGGGCTAAAGCCATCATTAGACATTTGAGTAGAGTAGTGAGTAGGGTAGGGAAGTGACACAGCATCAGTGAGACTGACTGGAATACTGCAGCCAGATTTGATGTCCATATTTTAAAAAGACGTTGAAAAATTGGAGATGGGGCAGCAAAGAGCCATAAAATGTTTTGAGAGCTGGAGAAAAATGCCTTCTTGTGAGCTACTGAAAGAGCTCAATCTCTTTAGTTTATGAAAAAGAAGATTGAGAGATGACTTCATTGAAGTATTTAGGTGCCTTCATGGAGAGAAAATGTTGGGTATTAAAGGGCTCTTTAATCTTGCAGAGAAAGGCATAACAAAACCCATGAAAGATGAAAACAGACAAATTCATATTAGAAATAAGGCACAAATATTTAACAGTGAGGATGATTCACTATTGGAACAAACTGCTACAGGAAGTGATGGATTCTCCATCTCTTGAGGTCTTCTAATGAAGACTAGCTGCCTATCTGGTACATGCTTGGATCAAAACCGAGCTATTGTGATATACAGGAGGCTTGTGATATGCAGGGGGTCAGATTACATGCTCTAATGGTCCCTTCTGGCCTTAAAGACTACTACTTTATTAAAAACTTATTGTGGCCTGGGGATCAACCTCTGATGTTTTACTGTGTAGCTGGCTTGATCCCCATACTCAGAAGTCATTAAGTGGGGTGAGCCAGGGGAAGCAACTCAAACATCCAAAGAGGCTGGCCAGGGACAGGACATCAGCCTTACAGGGGAGGGGTAGGTGTGGCAGTGACATCATAAAGGCCTGTTGTAGGACCTCAGCCTATTGGGCAAAGGAGGTGGGGAGGTGTTGACTTCACAGAGAGACCCGGACAGCCAGGCAGGACAGAGGTGCAGAGCAGGGGCAACCTCAGAGACTCTGGGGGCTTTGCTGCAGCAAGTCTCCTCCTCGAGGCCTCTCCTTGAGGACTGAGAGAGAATTAGGATTCACGTACATGAGCGTGAGGACGAATCTCTTTGGAACTTTCTCCTTTCCTACTACTGATTTTGTAGTCCCTGTTTAGAAGGTAAGAGCTTCAGAGAGGTTTGGAATCTGTTCAGTCTGATCCACCTGGTACCAGCTGAATTCTAGGCACAGAAAACACTATGTTAAGATAGCAGAATTTGATTTCCTACCTGGGGATTTTGTCCCTTAGAATTACTGGGGACATTGGGGTTTGTCCTTTTAGGTTTCCCTTTTCCTCTTTCCCTCCCTCCTTTCTTTTCTTCTCTTGCTTCTTTTTTTCCCTTTTCCCTGCTTCCCTCCCTCCACCAAGAAAGTATGTGTGTGTCAGGGGGCTTTGCTCTCATAGTGTGAGGCCCTCGCAAAGATGTGGGGCTGGAATAGAACTCTGAGAATGATCCCCTCTGGTGGTGAACTGGACCATCCTTTGGGACATTTGGTGAGACCCCTCAACCTCCCAGCTCTCGGAGTCTCAATATTGATTGGCCAAGCAGAGGACTATTGACAGGGAGCAGACGCAGGTCCTTTTGTTCTCTTTTAAGACGTAGCATATAAGTCATAACCAATCATGTATTTGATTGATCTTGCTACTTCTCTCCAATAGTTGTATCTGAGCAGTTCAGGATTCTTTCTAATGTTCTAGTTCTTCTAAAATACTTGCTGAATAGTGACTATGAACAATTGTTGAACTGTAGCTCATTTGGAAGTACTTTATTCTGATCAGTCAATGTATCCAAAGGGGCTGGCCAGGGGCATGACATCAGCCTTGCAGAGGAGGGGTGGGTGTGTCAGTGACATCACAAAGGCCTTTTGCAGGACCTCAGCCTATTGGGCAAAGGTGGTGTGGAGGTGGCGACCTCACAGAGAGACCCTGACATCAGCCCGGCAGGACAGGGGTGCAGGGCAGGGGCAACCTCAGAGACCCCCATGGCTTTGCTGCAGCAAGGCTCCTTCTTGAGCTCTCTCCTTGAGGACTGAGAGAGAAGTAGGAGTCACATACATGAATGTGAGGAGGAACCTCTTCGGAACTTTCTCCTTTCCTACTACTGATTTTTCTAGAAAATGAATGTCCCTGTTTAGAAGGTAAGAGCCTCAGAGAGGTTTGGAACCTGCTCAGTCTGATCCACCTGGCGCTGGCTGATTTCTAGGCACAGAAAACACTAGGTTAAGGTGGCAGGATTTGATTTCCTACCTAGGACTTTGTCCGGTAGAATCACTGGGGACATTGGGGTTTGACCTTTTAGGTTTCCCTTTTCCTCTTTCCTCCTTCCTCCCTCCTTTCTCTTCTTCTCTTGCTTTCCCCCCCTTTACCTGCTTCCCTCCCTGCACCAAGGAGGTTTGTGTTTTGGGGTGGGGGGTTGCTCTCATTGTGGGAGGCCCTCACCAAGAGGTAGGGCTGGAATAGTGATTTGAGAGTGAGCCATCCTTCGGGACATCTGGTGAGATCCCTCAACTTCCCATCTCTCAGACTCTCAATACTGATTGGCTGAGCAGAGGGCTATTGACAGGGAGGAGACTCAGGTCCTTTTGTTCTCTTTTAAGACCAAGCATATAAGTCATAACCAATCATGTATTTCATTAATCTTGCTGCTTCTCTCCAATAATTGTCTCTGAGCAGTTCATGATTCTGTCTAATGTTCTAGTATACTTGCTGAATAATTACAATTGTTAGTCGGTAGCTTATCTGAGAGCACTTTATTCTGATCATTCGATGTATGAAATTCAAAATGTGACAGTTAGTTTTAAAGTCAGGACTCCTGGGTCCTATTCCCAACTCTGCCACTGACTGGCTGGGTGACCTAACACAAATCGCTTTACTTTTCTCAGCCTTAGTTTCTTCCTCTGTCAAGTAAGGATAACAATCCTCTCCTGCCTCCGTCACAGTGGTAGGAGCTGTGAGGATCTGTTTGAGAGTGTCATTAGTAGCAGTGCATAATATGAAGTGTTCCATCACATTGAAGCATATCAGATTATGACATAATATAATAGCTGAAATATTCTATTTTATTATTTTGAAATTGTTATGAGCAGCAACTACTTAGCACAGACTGAAGTATTCTCTAGATCAAAGTGTCTCCTCTTTGTGTGTGACGAGACAATTTAACAGTTTGTGACAAATAGGAGGTGGTTTAGTCTAGGGTGACCATATTTCCCAAAGGGAAAATGGGACACCGTGTGGGGCTAGCCCGAGCCCCCCTCCCCATGTGGGGCTGGCATTGCTGCTCACCCGAGCCCTGCCTGCCGCCTGTGCGAGGCTGAGGCTGGCGTTGTTGCTCCCTCGAGCCCTTCTTACCCCAGGTCCAAGCCCTGCCTCCCCTCCTGCACGGGGCTAGCGTCACCACTTGCCCTCCTCCCCTCCCCCCGCATGTTCCTCCACACCCACTTTTTGACAAACGTGGGCATTTGTTCCATTTGCTCTTGCCAACTGATCACTCAAAAAAATGTAGAAATGTTTTGCCAAAACTTTTGCCAAAAAAATTGGGACAGGGCTTAAAAAAGGGACTGTCCCAGACAAAATGGGACATATGGTGACCCTACAGATGGGGAGATAACCATTCTATCCATTAGCCCCTTTGTGTCTGTTGCCCCCTTATGGGGGAGAAGGGAGAAGGAAAAGCCCCCCCCCCTTTTATTCTCCTGCACCAGAACCTCCTCCAGTGGGATGCTGGGAGACATTACAATGAAGGGGAGGGAAGGAGTAAACACTAGAGCTGATAGAAAATTTTCCACTGGACCGCCTCCTTTTTTTTTATTGACGGATAATGGCTTTTAAATTAATTGGACATTTCTGTTTCTGTCAAAAAAAAAAACCCAAAAACTTCACTTTAAGCTAAGAAATGTTGGTTTTCAGTTGGTGAAAAATGAAACATTAATCATGTGGGGGGTTTAGGTTTTTTGATGAAAACCTGAACAATGTCAATAAAAAATAATTTTTCTTGAAATTTACCATAGGAAAAAGCATTAATTCCCAACCAGCTCTACTGGAAAGTGCTCCCCTGCATGCCTTTTGCTGTGCTCATATTCCCAGACCCTCTACAGTACTTTCTATCCTGTTTCTTCCTGCCTGGTTTATTTAAGGCCTGGGCTACACTAGCGGGGGTTCAAACGAAGATACACAACTTCAGCTACGCTATTCGCGTAGCTGAAGTCAAAGTATCTTAGTTCGACTTACCTGGCCGCGGCTCCCCCGTCGACTCCGCTTACTCCCCCTTCCAAGGTGGAGTACGGGCGTCGATTCGGGGATCGATTTATCGCGTCCAGATGAGACGCGATAAATCGATCCCTGATACATCGAACACTACCCGCCGATCCGGTGGGTAGTATAGACGTACCCTTAGTTTGGTCCATGGTTTACTTTGCCCTGCTTGGCACCATTACTTTTCATGTGATCTCTGTCCAGCTCTTCCTGAACTTTCTGCTTTACTCAATCTTCATCTCAACTTTCTTTTGCCTTTACTGTTACCTCCACGTAATCCCCAGCTGCCCTAGCCTTTCCCTTCCAGGGGTCACTCATCCTGTCTCTCTCACTCCCTCACTCATCCATTCTCAATCATGTTCATTCTCTTCCTCCTCCCCCACCCTTGTTCTTTCCATCACTGTTGGGGGTAAAAAGTTGGAAAACTGAGTCACAAGTCTACCCAATTTAGGCTTTATCAATTTTTGCCTTTATTTATACAATTTCAGACAGAATTATTGTCACTTATAGTGTCTGGACATACGTTTGTGCCAGATAAATAATAACAGACAAGACAGAATTGGTAAATGGGCCCAATTTACCACATTCTGGGGCACCAGGAAGTTCTTTTACTTTCTATGGTAGTTGTTGCCTTCTCTGATCCTTCAGTCTCATTCTTTAGTTTCTGGTCCAGCCTTTCATGTTTACTTAGGTTTTTGTTTGTTTTTTTAAAACATTTCTACATTACAGATTCCTTAATCTTTGTCCAATTGACTTTTAGCACATCAGCCCTTTGGACTTCAGATAACCCGTACATTATACATGCACAAACTTCAATTACCCAACTACCAAAGCTATTATTTTTACAATTCATAATTCTTCATTTTATATTTCAATTATATATCTCAGTATATCTCAGCTACCCGGAATCTACTAGAAAGGGAAGGGGAAATTGGTGATTCATTAATGTCCACATTTCTTATCTTCTTTAAACATGGGTTTGTTTTTTTATTTAAAGTTTAGGTTTGTTTGTGAATCATTAGACATTTTCCTGTGCATGCATTTTGAGGGGTGTTTCAATTTTTGGGCCATGATATATAGTTGCTTTTAATGGTACCCCAACAATCACACACCACACACAACCATCCACTCTCACAAAGTCACCCTCCCAAACAGTCATAAGCAGAAGTTCCATTAGGCTAGAGTCAGGGAAAGTCATCCTTGCAGTGTTGTGGCACTGTAGGGGATCTGGAGGCCCAAGAAAAAACTGCTGTTGGAGCCAGAGGCAGATTACGGTTTTGTGGGGCCCTGAGCCAGAGCAAGTGGGGGGCCCTCCCTACTCCTTCCGCCTGCAGTTCCCCCCACCCCGCCCCCCGGCGCTCCTGCTGGGGAAGTGGAGTCAGGGTATGGGGCTTGCCCAGCCCTGTCCCCCTGCCCAGCACTCCTGCTGGGGAGCAGGGTTGGGGCACAGGGGCTTCCTCCGCTCCCCGGCAGGAACACTGAGCGGGTGGAGTGGGGCAAGCCCCTGCGCTCCGACCCCACTCCCCGGAAAGGAGCGCTGGGCAGGCGAGCAGAGCGGGGCAAGCCCCCACAGCCTGACCCTGCTCTCTGGCAGGAGCGCCTGGCGGTCGGGGGGAGCGAGGTGAGGGCAAGGGGGTGCCCATTTTTCCAGGGCCCCCCAATTGGCCGGGGCCCCGGGGCTCGGGCCCCAGTGGCTAATCCGTCACTGCTTGGATTGGTAGTTTGGGGAAAGAAGGAATCTGAAGTAGCACTGCAGCTGCAGGATGTGCAGGCCAAGTTCGCTCCCTGTATCCACAGTCCAGTGTTTGAAGCCTTTGGAGCAATTCCTGTTGAGAGCTAGGATAGGGGGACCCAGCCAGAACCGTGCTGCACAGACCTCCTCTTTGGGAAGTCTATAGTACTATAAAATGATACAATCCCCCAAAGTGGATGCTGTTATTTTGGTATAAAGGTGCTTTTATACTGGTATAGCTTATTCCTGTATGGTAAAGGAGTAAACTTTACTGGTATAAGGCATCTTTATATGGGTCCACACCGAGGGTTGTACTCATTTAACTATTTTGGTAGGAAAAAAAAATCATACCTCTAACATAAATAGTTAAATTGCTACAGAAACTATGTGTAGACCTGGTCTGGGGTTGAAACTGTGAGAAGCATCTCTGAACTGCCTTGACCCAGAATGATTTGATTTTAAAAATGTTTTCCATATTCACTCAGAAGTAACTTGAGCTCTCTGGACATCACCCAAGAGGGCAGGAATGGGAGAAGGATGTCGGAGTTTGAAATAAAACAAAAGTTATACTGGGGGTTTGGAAAATCTTTCAGTTGCTGCTGTAGGTGGATGATGACACAGCTTCCTCAGAGCCCGGGGAGAGCAGCACAGAAACCTAGGCAACAGGGCAAAACAGAGGCAAAAGCTATTTAAAGCAGAGAGGCTTTGTCCTGGATGTTTATGTCAAAGGTCTAATTGTAAGAACTTAAACATGCCAGTAAGTGCTACTACAAATGATTAAGTACTGACTTAGTTACACCATACACAAGGACTCTCAGGTCAATTTAGACCCAGCATTTAAGAGCCTGTTCCTTTATCTCTTCCTAGACAGATAGTCCTGGCTCATTCAAATACTTCATTGACATCAAGGCTGTTTTCACAGGCAGTGGCTACTCAAGTGGGTAAGGGGTTTGTAGGGCATAATCCCTTGGCATAACTGAGTGTAACTCCAATGAAATAATGACAGGTTTCAGAGTAGCAGCCGTGTTAGTCTGTATCCGCAAAAATAACAGGAGTACTTGTGGCACCTTAGAGACTAACAAATTTATTAGTTATAATAATTTAATATAATAATTAGTTATAATTAGTTATAATTTATTAACAAAATTATAAATTTGTTAGTCTCTAAGGTGCCACAAGTACTCCTGTTATTTTCATGAAATAATGGAGGTGCCACCCACTTCCACCGCAGTGGATTTGTCCCTCGGGTATGTAGCGCCTTGTCCCTCAGTGTGTAGCCCCTTAATTTTTAAGTAAAATTATCATCTTGCAGATATTAGAGGGCTCTGGGCCTTTGCAGAGTCATAGCACACAAGGGGTTAATAGAACGGCAATTTGATTTGTAAAGTTGTATATTGTGATTTGACTCACCACTATACAAAGGCAGTGGCTAGGAAACCATCCTGATGAGGCCCATAGAAGTACCTACTGTAGAAAGACACAGAAGCTACTGAAGAAAAATCAGTTGCCTTGTTTCCAAAGGTTATGCACTGTATAAAGCCAGGCTTTACTCACTTGTACAACCATCATTTTTGTTGTTGTTAAGAACTCCCCCTTCTTTGTCCCTTTCCTTCCATTTTCCCACTTGGAAAACTTCTCTTTCTGCCAGATAGCAGGAAAAGAGCTCTTCTAGCACACACTGTATGTTATCACTCCATGGGTGAGTCACTATGGGCTGCTTCAAGTAGTACTCTTCCCTGTACACTGAGTACAGTACATTTCCTAGGGACATGTCCAAGATGTCACATCCTTGAGCACCTATCTGTGGCATGTCACCACTCAGCACTGCTGCTTTTTGCTTCCAGCCTCATTTTACTCAGACTGAGCCCTGTCTACACGGGGGAGTTGCACTGGTACAACCTGATGGGTGAATTTAAACAGATATCGTTGAACTGATGCAAACCCTCTGTGTGGACGCTCATTTTGGCACAAGAGAGGCATTTTTCACTTTAGCTTAAGTCAATTGGGAACAGGTTGAAGTTAAACTGAAATGAACCATTTGAATCCAAAACAAGAATGTCAGCCTAGGAGTTTGCACTGGTTTAACTATGTCAGTTAAAAAATCAATTTACGTGAAATGGCTGCAACTGTTCTACGAGGACAAGGCCTAAATCAGCTAGGAAATACAAATGAAGAGCGCTGCCCCTGTGTCAATGGCCCAGTGAAGTCAATGGCAGTTTTTCCACTGCCTTCAGTGGGCTTTGGCTCATTTCTGCATCCATTGAAATCAGTGGCAAGGCATCCATTGTTTTCAAGGGGAGCAGAATCAGGCCCTGTTTTAAGAATATTGGTCAAAATCTTTTACAAAAATACACCACCACTGGGCTTATTTGCCTATGAGCAAACATACCATATTACACGGTGCATGAATTTAGCTGTTTGTTCTTATTGGACATGGTCAGTAACCATTAACATGCATAACCCTTTGCATATCATTCTTAATGACTGAGTGCGCATTTGACTCTGTACAAATATAAAGGAAGAAGTCATGATCCCTGCACCAAAGAGATCATGATCTAAATCAGTCAGTGCAGCAACATTATGAATGCTATGACATGAAGATGTAACAAAAAAAATGGAATGGGAAAACAACCTCTGTTGATATCACCATTAATTATAGAGATGCAACTGTTCTCTCTGCAAACAAAATACTCTTTAAATGAATAGCATTTAATGTAAATGTGCTAAATGGTCTTTGCCACAAATTGTACAATGGGATTTAATCCTCTGCTGAGATAAGTAACCTTGTCCAGTAGTGAGGGCTCCTTATTGAATGTGTGTGTGTGTGTAAGCTATCACATGTGGATGTGGACAAGAGACTTCAGGTTGTTAATGTTTTTAAGACCTGATCAGTGGAAGCTTTGTTATTGATTTCAGTGGGCATAGGATCAGCCCCTTAATTCAGCTCCTTAATTAATTGATTTGGGATTGAAGCTTTAGGAAGAAAGATCTTGTGGACGAACATAGAGACACAGACATTGACAGACTGGCTCTGGTTATCTAGTCCAGTATACTGTGGCCAACAGTGGACAGGACCAAATGTTTTAGCGGAAGACGCAAAAAACCCTACAATACATCTGCCTGCTGTGAAGATTATCATCCCAATTCCTAATAGTTATAAATTGGTTTAAACCCTTAAACACTTAGATATTAATTATTATTTATTTGTATTGCAGTAGGTAGGTGCTGTACGAACAGAAAAAGACAGTCTGTGCCCCACAGAGCTTGCAATCTAAAGCTTATACCAATTGAGTTTAATTCTTAATGAAATCTGTCCTGTAGAGACATGATGATGGGGAAAATCTGAAACTATCTAATGTGCCTTTAAAGATCAGTTCCATCTAATCTGGGACGCAGAGCACTATTAAGTGCTAGTCAGCATATGTTGATGCATGGCATTGCTGCAGGGCAGAGTTAAAGTTGTTGGCCTTCCTTAACTGTGCATTTCTATAACTCATTAGGTTTGGATTTATTTTAAATTTAACCTTAACTCTGACTTTCCTGGGTTTATGATGCTTGTTTTTCAGATAATTACAACACCCCTGTATGTTTTTCACCCTTAAATTAGTGATATGTACTCAACCTTTAATTTGAGTTTAATATAGTTTTCATCTAGGAATGGATAGATATAATTAAAAATAAAATATTGGGTCCTAGATTGGTCATGTATACTATATACTGACTGTTATTGTTTCATACACATTCTGATATTAATGTCTTAAATATGCAGCATGTTTTCATTTCCCTCCACTCTATTCGTATGGCATGTTCAACCAGCTTTGAAGAATTGAAAAGTATAAGCACTCGGGGGGAGGGTGAGAACAATTAGAGTCTAAACCTCACGGCAGGGCTCTTGTGATCCTTATATCAAGTGCCGTACTGTACAATCATTAAATGCAGTATTAATACCTATAGGAGCTTGATAAATCATTAATCTTGTCTAGGCAATTAATTGGTGCTAATGGAGTTCGTGGTAATGCAAGACATCACAATGCATCATCCAGCACCATAATAGTCCCATAGTTAAAGGTAGCATTGAGATTTGCATTAAAAACACATATTAAATCCTTTTGTTGTTTGAATGATTATTATTATCTTAGTGACTAGGAGCCCTAGTCCGGACGCCATTGCGTTAGTTGCTGTACAAACACAGAACAAAAAGATGGTCCCTGTCCCAAATATATAATATATAAATATCTTCCCTAAAGTACTTGCAAGTTAGCAAGTTATTATTATTTTAAAAATCACCCTTTCTGATAGTTTTATCTGGGAAGTCTCTTCTTTTTTCAGATCCTTTCACTAAGTTCCTGAGGTTGGAGAGTTGAAAGATGGCATGGTTGAAGACCATTTCAAAATCTAACACACGGACTAAGTTTATTTATGCAAAAATATTTGATTCATTAACACTATTAGTTATAACCCTTTCTGTTTACATTGCAATGTTCATCATTTATTTGGCCTCAGAGATGTTTGTAATGCATGGCTTGGAATCAGTTTTCATGAAATTGTGAACTGAGTGTTACTTATGCAGTGTTGCCTTTTTAAGTCTGTTGAGTGACTGAAGTTATAGTCACGAGGGATATGAACTGCTCTGTTCATTTCAATGAAGCTGCCCTGGCATGGGACCAATAGTGGGAGAATTGCCTACAATTCATAGAATATGTACAGCCCAGGACACTACTTAATCTGACATCAATGATGCTTACGTTCAAAGGGCCAAGTCCTGCAGCTTTCAGGGCTTGTCTACACAGGGAAGTTACTCCAGAATAAGGTAGGGTGTGAATTTAAAGAGCAATAGTTCTTCTTGAATAACTGCCTGTTTGGATACTCTTATTCTGGAATGAGAAGGTCCATGTGGGGAGCTATTCAAGAACAGATGTAGTGGAACAGTTATTCCTGATTCGCTATGCTGGTCAACCTCCCAATGTAGACAAGCCTAAATCTGGGCAATTTCCCCACTGAAGCTGTATCACAGTTGCTTTTGTTGCTGTAATTTTCTGTTATTACAGAGTCGCAGATTTGCACTCTGGGGACTTGTCTTGATTCCAGCCATCAGTGTCCAGCAAGAATTGTAGCTCCCCCATGCAACCCCCTAGCATAGACGAGGCAAGCTGCAATTTGTGCCACTGCAACTTTCCCTGGTTTCAAGCAAGAGAAAAATGCTTCAGTAAAATAACACGTATTTTGTCTACATTAGGAGTTAACACTGGTGCAGCGACATTGGCACCTCAGATGAAGGGAAATCCCCATGTAGACAAGGGCTATGAGTAACCTGATACAGAGGAATGTCAGGGCTGTAATAGTATGCAGCAATATTGCCAACCCCAAATGTTCAAAAATCCTGAGTCAGGCTCACCAAAAATCATGAGATTGACTTTAAAAATCATGAGATTATGTAAAAATAATAGATTTTTATTTGCCTTCTGCTTTTTGAACCTTTAGGGTGCACTGGGGTCACATTTTGAAGCTTTCTCCACCGCCACAAGGGCTAGAAACTTACTTTTTCTTTACAAATGAAGACTGAAATCATCACATATCCACTTGACTCCAGGAGCTGGGACTTTAAGAAAAACAATAATGATCATGAGACTCTGACAAAATCATGAGAGTTGGCAACACTGAATTGCAGTATTGTTAGCTGTGTCAGTCTCAGGATATTAGACACGGTGGGGGAGGTAATATCTTTTACTAGACCAACTTCTTTTGGTGAAAAGAACAGGAGTACTTGTGGTACCTTAGGCCAGGTCTACACTACCGCGGTAGTTCGACGGCTGGCAATCGAAGTTCCGGGTTCGATTTATCGCGTCTGGTCTGGACGCGATAAATCGATCCCGGAAGCGCTCACCGTCGACTGCGGTACTCCAGCTCGGCGAGAGGAGTACCGCGGAGTCGACGGGGAGCCTGCCTGCCGCGTGTGGACCGCGTCTGAACCGCGGTAAGTTCGAACTAAGGTATGTCGACTTCAGCTACGTTATTCACGTAGCTGAAGTTGCGTACCTTAGTTCGAATTTGGGGGTTAGTGTAGACCAGGCCTTAGTGTAGACCAGCCATAGCAACATTATGAATGCTATGACATGAAGATGTAACCAAAAAAATGGAATGGGAAAACAACCTCTGTTGATATCACCATTAATTATAGAGATGCAACTGTTCTCTCTGCAAACAAAATACTCTTTAAATGAATAGCATTTAATGTAAATGTGCTAAATGGTCTTTGCCACAAATTGTACAATGGGATTTAATCCTCTGCTGAGATAAGTAACCTTGTCCAGTAGTGAGGGCTCCTTATTGAATGTGTGTGTGTGTGTAAGCTATCACATGTGGATGTGGACAAGAGACTTCAGGTTGTTAATGTTTTTAAGACCTGATCAGTGGTCTAATAAATTTGTTAGTCTCTAAGGTGCCACAAGTACTCCTGTTCTTTTTGCGGATACAGACTAACACGGCTGCTACTCTGAAACCTGTTCTTTTGGTGAGAGAGACAAGCTTTCGAGCTTACACAGAGCTCTCTTCCTTTGGCAGAGAGACCAAGTGCATGTCACTTTGTCTCATCCCACAGCAAGCCTACAAACAAGAATGCATACAGAAAATTCAGGATTAAATACAGCTTAAAGCTCACCAGTAACAGTGTGCTCCACACCTCAAGAAGTTCAAACAACAGAGAATGCCCCATGGTGCAGTCCACTTGTCAAGGTTCTTAGCAGAGTGTGGTAAAAGCCTCAAAGGTATGCTAGACATAGAACAAGCCACAGGCAATGATCTGTCTGGCTGTGTCATTTGCTGGGAAGTAAGACTTCCCAGCAAATGCCACAGCCAGCAATGAAAATAGCTGAGAAGGAACAGAGAGCAGATTTAATGAAAAACATGTGGAAAATTTGGCATTTTGCCCCTGAAACATTGTTATTTAAAGTAGAACAAAGCATGAGCCAATAGCACCATTCACTGATCCGCCATCTGGATATGTTAAGTGGGGTTCCCTGGCTTTATTTTAGGCATCTGACCCAATGGCAATGTTCAGGAAATACGCAGAGGCAGGTAGCACTGATCAAGTCTAAGGCCTTGTCTACATGGGGAGGCTATTCTGGATAAGGCAGGGTGAGAATTTAAAGCTTTATAGCTCTTCTGGAATGACTCCCCATGTGTACACTGTTATTCTAGAATAGCTATGGAAGAATAGTTGTGCCTGTGAATTTCCCTGTGCAGACAAGCCCTAATTCCTTTCCTATTTTGTCTCATATCACTTGTGGGGAATCGTACCTCATTTTCTACTTTGAACCTTGATTTGTCTCTTTAGGCTTGAACCTTTAGCAGAGTTCTTTTCTAGGCTTCATTTGTGAATGCTAACAGAACAGTCGGCTCGAATTATGCTGGGCAAATAGAATATTTACATAAGGCTTGATCCAAAGCTCATTGAAGTCAGTGGAAAGACTCCCCTTAATGTCAATGGGTTTTGGATCAGGCCCACAAATTATACTTTCTTGCTGTATTATTTCTATTTGTGTATGCAAAATAAACATTTTAAAACTGCCTTCCAGTAAATACCCACATCTGGACAGAGCAGCTTTTGAAGCTAATCCTTTCTGTCACAACTGCTCCTCTGATACTTTTAGCTGGTAGCTCAAGGAGTATTTGAAGGCTATATAGTTGTTCATTGAGCAATGTGTTTAGGTCACCAGCGAAGTGTTTTGTTTATGTTACTTGCTTCTGTAGGACCTTTTAGCTACACAGGAACAGATGTGCAAAAACGGTGCCAGATCACAGTGACGCACTGATCCCATCCAGAATCCTACTGGCCCCATTCAGCATCATGTTCCTTGTGTGCCGGCCCAAATATATTTCTGGCCAGCCTTAGTATGAACTGTTTGTTTTCCAGGCATGTTATTCCTCTGTAAGCAATCTGTGCTTTTCTGGTTGCACTGACGTTACTTCCCCCCACCCTGTACCCCTTAATGACTTTCCCCACAAAAGATAATTACTGATGAGCCTGCTACTGCCTTGGCTAAGAGAGACAAGATGGGTGAGGTAATATGTTTTATTGGACCAACTTCTGTTGGTGAGAGAGAGACACACTTTTGAGCTATGAAGCTCGAGTGTGCCTCTCTCACCAACAGAAGTTGGTCCAATAAAAGATATTATGTCACCCACATTGTCTCAATATGCTGGAACCAACACAGCTACAACGTTTCTTACAACAATTGGCTAAAGAGTCTTGTAGCTCAAGCATTAGAGGCTCATCCTTTAAGATCAAAAGGTCCCAGGTTCAATCCCCACCACAGACAATCCATCTGGGATTAGGTAGGCAGTTATAGTCAAGTTTTTAGAATTCTGGGAGAACTTTGCCTTTGCTTCCTTCCTCTGTGCCCCTATGAACTTTTCCTTTCCTCTCCTTCAATCTGATACGCTTCTAATGAGGAAGTGTGTGGTACTGTCACAGGGTGGGCTAGCTCTTTAAGGGAGTTGGGCTCAGCCCCACCTGTGTCTAGTCAACTGCCTCCTCAGGTGATGGGTGTTAAGGCCTCCTGTAAGAAGGAGCCTGCTTAGCTCAATAGGAAGAGTGACCCATAGGGATTTTGTCTGCAGGATATTTAGTCTCAGGGAGAAGGAAGGGTCTCCTATAGTAGAGCCAGATGGATGGCAGGAAGTGCTTGGAGTCTCTCTGAAGTGGGCCTAGAGAAGAGTCCTAGAGAGAGCCTAAAAACAGGCTGTGGGAAGGACCTAAAGATAGGCAAGGTAGGGACTGGTTCAAGGAGGAGGTGAAGCAAGAGGTCCAAGCAGATGTCCCTTTGCAGTTTGATACAGTGTCCCTGGATTGGACCCTGGAGTGGAGGGAGGGCCTGGGTTCCCCTACAGACCTACCAATGAAGGTGATGTGAAACATGAGGTTTCTCGTGCTGACTGTTTTGTTGGCCCTTCTGCTTATTCCCAGAAAGGGGGATGAAGTTCATGATTTGTCTGGAGGGTTGAATCACTAAGAAGCCCTGGAATTGGTCTCTTCAGAAGAGAGAGACTGAAGGGCCTGGACCCAGAAGAAGGGGACGCAGAGGGATGGGACACCAGGTACTAAGAGAGGTAAGGTGATCTTGTTACAAGTACACATTCCCTGCACCATGTATTTTGCTGGTAACTTGATATAAGTGGATCCTTGTGCATCAGTGGTCAAGTAAACAGAAAAAGTAACATGTTCCCCTTCTTTAATGGCACATACACCCTGCTAAGAATTCTCTAGCCCAGGGTCTGGGCAGGGCTTCCTTCCAGTGGCTTTTGGCTGGTCTTTCTTTTGGACAGGAAGGAGAGAGTTTTTTGTTCTCCCTTCAAGTGGTGCCACCAGAGTGTATTGTACTGGTGGTATGGGCTTGATAAACATAGTCATTTAGCCATATGCTGCTGCAGCTTACAGCTAATGGACATACAGATATATGTGAACAGCCAAGGTAACAAGCAAAACAGCAAACCATAATTGTTTGTATTAGAGTAGCACCTACAGGTCCTAACCAAGACCTGAGCCCTAGCTTGCTATGGAGAGTATGTTATGGAGAAGTTCTTACAATTTCTGTAGATGAAACAGAAGGGGGTGGGGAGAAAAGGCAAGGGAGTAATTTTCCAAATGTTAAGGATGGGGATCTGAGGCACAGAGCGATTGTGATTTGCCTAGGGTCACATAGGAAGCCAGTGGCAGAATCAGGCATTGGACCTATATCTCCTGAATCCCAGCCCACTGCTTTAATCACAAGAGCACTGTTGTGTTTTTTTGTGTTTTTTTTTGTTTTTTTTTTTTGGACGGGGGCTGTTGGATCTTTAATGCTACTTCAGTGTAATATTTAAGGTAAAATAGTTATTTGGTTGCCCAGAAAAGGTACAAATAGCTGTGACCCATCAAATACGTGATTATTTGTTTAATCCCAACAATGTGTTTAGTGCAGTAGAGTAATAGACACAGGCAGATCTTACCTAGAGAAATCACCATGGGCTGATTAATAAATGATCTTCTGCTTATCAACACTCTCAGAGGTAAATGTTTTGCCTGAACCTTGAGGGGTGGGAGAGAACTAGATCATTCCCACAAATACGTCTGTGCAAGTATCAGTGACTGACATGATCAATGAAGCTCAGATGGTTAGACTGAGTTATATAAACTGAGCCCTATAAGGTGTTGGGAGCATATATGCCAACTGGATGGGTACCCATCATAAAAGTGCTCTGCCTACCAGAAGTAAAGTCATGCCCAGCCCCCTTTCCCCATTCTTGCAATGGAGTACACTTCCTCACATTGTTTTCAGGTCTTACTGGAGGGGATTCCCCATAACAATCTAATGGAAGCTTGGCCAAAGAAGATTGCATATGCCGGGCCCCCCTCTGTGCAAGCTGCTATCCATGTGAATAAACAAGCAATTGTCTTGATAAGGCTTTTTGGCAAGGGCCCAGAGGGATTTGCCTGGCTGAGGGGAAAGTGCACCCACAGTGCAGCTTCTAAACAATACGATCATTCTGCATGGGCAGCCCTAGCAGCTTTTCCTTGCAGAGTGGTACAGTCACATTAATGTTAGTGGATTTTGCTCTGTCAACCTGCCAGTAACAGCAAATGCTAAACAGAACAGCAAGGTCATTTAGCAACTCTGGGACTCAGAGAGCTCTCACATGTGTTAGGCTTTGTTACTGGGTTTAACTGCTCGTTTGGGGACAGGAATGCGTGGAACAAGAATACAAGTCAGGAGCTCAAAGAATGTTGGAAACTGGGCCGATGAAACAGTAACGGTTCTGCTTAGCGACTTTGAGGTGGCTCAGTTTGACTGAAATGACCGTGTCAGATGTCCTAGTGCAATTCAATTTACCGTAACTCTTGTACGGCAGCATGGGCGTCGAGTTATATGGGCCCGTGGTGTCTGGGCACCAGGAATATTCCTGGCCCGGGGCTCGGCTCCAGCAATGTTTGAGGCCGGGTCTCTCCCTCGGCCCTGCCTTCCGCCCCCGGCTGCTCCCCCCCACGCGTCCCCCGGACAATTAAAAATGGCCAGGGGCCCCCACCCACCACCGGCAGCGCAGTGGAGCTGAGCAGCTCCCTGACTGCTCACTGCACATGCTTGCCGGCTCCTCCCTGCAGCCCCTGGGTGGGGTGGGTCTGTGTCCCGCCCCAAGCGCCTCTGCAGCCAATAGGAAGCTGCAGGGCAGTGCCTGGGGGTAGCAGCGCACGGAGGCCCCCCAGTCCTCCCTGCCTAGGAGCTCCAGGTAAGCGCCCCACCCCCTCCCGCCCCAAACTCCCTCACAGAGCCTGCACCCCTACCCCTTTGTGAATAACGTAGCTGAAGTCGACATACTTAGATCTACTTACCGCGGTGTCTTCAGTACAGTGAGTTGACTGCTGCCACTCCCCCATCGAGACTTCCTGCGCCTCTCGCCAAGCTGGAGTTAAGGAGTTGACGGGAGAGCGCTCGGGAATCAATTTATTATGTCTAGACTAGACTTTGGATGAGACTCCATTCAAAGCATGTGTTTACTATTTAATATGACATAGAGGTTGCTGTTGACTGATGCAAAGCCCTTTTTTACCACAAGGGCTAGTCCTATTGCCTCTTACATGCCCCTCCCCAAACATACTGATGAGTCTGGTTTCCTCACAGGGCAATTCAGACCATTGTTACAGCCTTTGAACAGGCCAGCCGTCTCCTTAAATGCATTTTCTGAATTTGTTAAAGAACCAATAATCTCTCACTTACCCAGCTCTGTATTCCCTCATTTGCTCTTCTCTGGTCATGCTACATGTATACCTGATTGTGTGCTTTCTAAGTTTCAGTTTTTCTATGTCTTTTTTTGGCATTAAAGAGATGCAGTCTGCAATTTTTCTTCAGACCCCAGGGCTCTTGAGCTTATGCAGTCACAAATCCCTTAAGAACAGAGCCTTTGGATAAGCGCTATCATTCTGAACATACACTCCACTTCTAGGAGTTTGGAGCCTACTGGGGACAGGAGTTTTTAAGATGAAGGGCAAATGAATGGAATGTGGTGTGGTTGACAAAAAGGTGAAGTAAGAAGACAAACCGAAATGCTATGGAAATAGTCTGACTTGAAAAAGACAGGACAGTTGTAAAGCAGAGAAAAGTGCAAGTCATCATTTTGGAAACGCTGGGTATGTCTATCTGCAATAAAACACCTGCAGCTGGCCCATATCAGCTAACTGGGGGTCATGGCAGGGTCCCAGAGCCCAGGCTCCAGCCCAAGCCTGAATGTCTACGCTGCAATTTTATAGCCCCACAGTCTGAGCCCGAGTCCACTCACAGAGGCCAGCCACAGGTGTTTAATAGCAGTGTAGACATCCCCTTTCAGTCTCTTTCAGCTAATAGGAACTGCTGTTTGTTTTGGACATATACTTTCTTCACAAATGTAAGATTTACACAGAATATATTTAAACAAAATAAGGGGGGAGGGATAGCTCAGTGGTTTGAGCGTTGGCCTGCTAAACCCAGGGTTGAGTTCAATCCTTGAGGGGGCCATTTGGGGATTTAGTTGGGGATTGATCCTGCTTTGAGCAGGGGGTTGGACTAGATGATCTCCTGAGGTCCCTTCCAACCCTAATAATCTATGATTCTATGAAGGCAGATTTATTAACTTTATGTCCCTGTGATGGCCTCCAGGATGACAGTAAAATGTGTACGCTGTTCTGGCGGTTGGTAAAAGAAATTCAAACACAGCAGCTACAGAAATTCTTTGAAATATCTAACATGATTTAGCTGTCTTTTGAGTTTCATTACTGATGACTGAATGCTCTTGTTAAGAGTTTACTTGTACCCATGATGTACACAACTGAAGGTGGACAGAGAGCAGCAGCAGAGCTAACCCCTCCCCAAGAATGCAAATAATTGCTGCCACTTTTTATACAGTTTTATTTGCCTCTCTGTTTTTTATCTCGTCTTTATGCCTCCTGTGATAATGAAGATGTTCAGTCTATCAAGAGAAGTGGTAGATTCGCCATTTCTTCATGTCTTCAAATTGTTATGAACCAGTTTAAAGCTTGCTCTGGGTTGGGTTAAAGTGCTACAGGTTAAATTAAAACCCCATTGAAACTGATGTGTGAACACCCACGCCCTTCATTTAAAATAGCTGTCAGAGACATTTAAGGGGCCCCACCTAAAAGAGTCTGCCCAGAAATTAGCACCATGTGGGTAGAGAATTCCACTGGGAATTGTTCTGACCAAGTGGGTGGGTGTGTCTGACAAAAGATAAACTAGGGGGTGGGGGGCGACACAACAGGACACAGCTAAGAGACTGAAGGCAGCCGAGGAAGAAGTCCAAGCAGCAGCCTGTAAACATGGATGGGGCATCGGGAGAAGGCTAGAGTTATTTTGGGGCCTGGTGCTGGCTGAGAGAAGCTTGGGCCTGTAAGCTAAGAAACTACTCCTTTTATTTTCGGTTCCTCCTGCATTTGCAGAAACAGGACTTTGTACATTTCTTGTAAATAGACAAGCTTTAATAATAATAATAATTAATAAAAAATACCAGATTCCATCATCAATTTCTACTCCCAACTGGAACAACCTACAAAGCCCCAAACTTTGACTTGCCGCTCAGCTCAAGCAGGGGCAATAACTTCTAGAGGCATCCAGTCTCAATTTTACATTTTAGTTTAGTGTAACCCAATTTACTGGGCTCAATACAGGGGTCACTGGTTGAAGAATGGCTTCTGATAGACAGGAGATCACACTAGATGACCTAGTGGTCCTGCAGAGGAGTGGCTCACCACTTGAGGGCTGGGGCTAGCCAGTCCTAGTTACAGAATGAGCCACGTTTGGGAGAGATCAGGGCGATTGCCCTATAAAGAACAGCAGGGGACAGCACTGAAGGGGGAATGTTCAGAGATTCGAGACCACCAGGAGAAAGCGGGCTCTAACAAAGAGTCCTGGGAATTAGGGCTGAGACTCCAGCTAGGTAGGGTCTGAGAGTGGCCTGTCAAAGCAGGAAAGATCCCACGCAGGAAGGCCTGAGAGGAGGAAGAGAAATCGGTTTTGTGTGCTTTTGGATGGACTTGAACAATTGGTCTTGAATTTGTTTGTTGATTTAACAAAGCACAACTCAAGAAAGGATGGGAATGGAGAAAAGTGGGGTTTGAGTTCAGTGAACAATCCAAGGGGGAAACTGAGGCAGCTGCCTGCAAATCTACCCCTGCCCACAAGAGGCTGCTCAGGACCTGTAGCAGTGTTACCATTTACTTTCTGATTTAAGCTCTATGAATCGTCAACATTGTGGGCCCTAATCCAAATCCAAGAGTGGCCACATTTAAACTCTGGGAAAGTTTGGATTCACAATAGAGCTTTGATGCTCAGGCTCATCTCCAGTCATAACCTCTTTAAACATTTTTCTGTTTCTGAGAATTAGACCCTCTCATATTCTTTGCTAGAGTGCTGTGAAGGGGCCTTTAGTGATCTCAAGAGGGTGTAGTAATATTTACAACCACTTTGAGGCCACTTCACATTATGGGAGGCAGGGGGAGAGTGGGAAATTCAGGGCTTATCTGCACTTGGAAATTTACCAAAATAGCTATTCTGGAATAATTATTATACAGTATTTATTTTGGTATAAGGTCTGCGTGGAAGTGGATTAAGCTACAGTGGGAAAAGACACGCAATACAGAATAAGTGTCCATGTGGCGAGTTCCTATGGAATAACTATTTCAGTAAATTTCCAAGTCCTCAGGCTGTCTTCTATCCTTCTTGATATCCTTTGGAGTCCTGTATTTGTGCGGGAAGGACAGCATTACCTGATGTCCCCTCTCCAAAGATGGAAGATGGGAAGCTTGGGAATGGTTGCCTGAGACCCCAAGTGGGAACTAAAGGGAGCGGAGGAGAAATCGGGCTACCTTTCTTCCAACTCCCAAGAAAACTACAAATATTTAGATTGAGGAAGGAGCGCAGCTTGGGGATATGGCTTCCAGGTAAATCTACAGAGGTTGGTTTATTGCAGATCACTGCAGTTCTGATTCATGTAATCCACAGGAACTGAATTCACCCCTTTTTATTTCATACCAGCCCCTGTACAGCCAGTGGACAGTTAGTTCAGCAGTGACCCAACCATCTATCTTCCTTTGGAACCTATAACCTAACCTGAAGGTGAAAGGCATCATGTAGCATTAGACATTCTCTGAGCCATCCAACTCCTCTCCATCAACAAGTATTTTATGGGATAGCTGAGAAGTAGAGTAAAGATTATGTAGGGACCATTAAATCTCAGGCATGTAAGCTTAAGCACTAACACGAGCAGTTAATTCAAACAGTTATTAATTTAAATGTCCAAGTGATGTAGTAGCTACCAGAAAGGATTCAAGCAGGATTTATGAATTTAAGGCAAAAATATTTTCTGGGAAGAGAAAATGGAACAAGATACAAATTTATTTCCTATTCTGGCACAAAACATTGAGTCTGTTCTATAAACAAATGTGCATGAAGGCAGAAGACCTTCTCTGTGATAAACAGCTTAAACGTGCTGTGCTCTCTTGCCTGAAGTTCTTGGAACAAAGGCAAATTTTAAGACCCATGGACATATTTTCATGCTGTTGACACATTTCAGAAGCATAAACGAGAATCTGAGGCCTGGACTACAGACAAAACCTTACAGGGCAGATTGTGGCTGACCCCTGTATGGATGTGCCACGAACCTCTCTCCTCCTTTGCCAGTGTGAAGAGGCAGCGCTTGTGCTAGTATGGCTTTCCTGAGTCAGTGTAGACTTAAAGTGCTTACCATGTGTTTAGTCTGTAGAATGGCTTTGTAAATCTCTCAGACATGGTTCACAACAGATCAGTCTTGTCTACACTGGCCCAGGAAATGCTGACCTTACATCTCCTCAGCTATGTAATGCAAAGGAGTGGGGAATCCTGATGGAATAGCCCCAAAACTGCTAAGTGAAGGGGAGCTACCTCCCTCACCCTGAGACAGCAGTTCCCCCATATGAATGCTGCACTGTCAGGATTTCACAGGTTGAGGGGGCGGGGGGTTGTCAGGCCAGAGGGGAGCAGGCATGAGAAACAGCCACTCCATGTAACTATCTCCTAACCATCCCAGGGAAATCCCAGTGGGAGTCAATGCTGCTTTATTACAGAGTGATAGAGTATAATTGTATTTGTTGTACAGCACAGTATAAACACCCCTTCCTCCTTATTCTGTAAATAGTGACATTCTCGTTAATATCCTAAGGTGGGCCTTGACCCAATTCCTAGGTACAAATGCAATGGACCTGCAACAATTTGGGGGAGGGATAGCTCAGTGGTTTGAGCATTGGTCTGCTAAACCCAGGGTTGTGAGTTCAATCTTTGAGGGGGCCACTTAGGGATCTGGGGCAAAATTAGTACTTGGTCCTGCTAGTGAAGGCAGGGGGCTGGACTCAATGACCTTTCAAGGTCCCTTCCAGTTCTAGGAGATAGGATATCTCCAAAAAATTTAATTTACACCAACTGAGCTTCGTCCACAACATTCAAATGGGTTTGAAATTGGCTAAAATGAGTTCACGTGTCCCCTACATCCAACTCGGTCACGAATCCTGGGTTAAGGGTCCACCTGTTGGTGGTGCCAGCCCATAGTTCTGGCTCCAGACTATATTTATTCCTACACAGAGAAATGTGTTTCGGGGTAACAGAAGGGACTCTTTTCAGAGGACAGATTGCTGGTGGGTGCTATAGTCAGTATTTTTAGAAAAAGAGGCTGAGAAATATTTATATCTATGATGTGGTGCTATATAAGTGAGGGATAAATACCTATGACACATGGGACAGAGGATGATAACCTCATAATAGTCAAAGGAAAGTACATGGTTTCTAAATCTGGTCAGGGTCTTACGCAAGCCTATTTGTCTAAACCAGTCATACCTCTCTGAATGTAACTCTTTTTAGAGCATCCATTAACGTAGATAAAAAATGTATACCTTCTGCCCATCTGTAAGAGGTGGGGGAAAAAATTCCAAGTACTGAACAGATGTGGGCTTTGGCTAGTCATGCTCATTGTGTGCTTGCTGTCCTATCTATTTTAGCAAGCAAGTTTACTAGCAGGAATATTCACTGAAATAACTAGCTGTAATTACATATTGCAGAATAGTCCCTGAAAATTAATTCATCGACATGTGTCTTAGAAACCTGGTTCTATGGAGTTATGCTCATTCAGTCAGGGATCAGAAACATGGGCCCTAATTGTCCAATTAACAAAGCTCAAATATTAAATATTTGCAACAAAAGGATCAGAAATGAGCCCCAAACCAAGGGCCAAATTACCCAACCAATGAATTCAGGGAGATCATAAACTGCTTGTGTATAAGAAGTCGGATTACACTGAATTATTCCTTATGAATGATTTGCCGAACTCAGGTGTATTGATACATATAGCACTTAGATTAAGCATATTCTTCCCTCCAGTTGCCCTGTTGATGAGCCTAGGTCTAACTGAAAGCATGAATGTGATAAATGTCTTCAACTAATCTGGAAATCAGCCAGCCGTAATGCAAGTTTCACAAAGAGTGAGTTGTAGCTGAGAGGCTTGTTGTTCAGTTCCTACCAGCCTAGGCACAGGGAGGCTCATATTTGGCTTACCTGATAGTGCTGCTGATTCAAGTCTGGGCACACACCGCAAGCCCAGCCACCGGATGGTGGAAACTCTGTTAATTGATCAATTCTGCTTCTGTCTGGTCTCCAGCTGGCAGACACAAGACAGGATAAAGTCAGCACCTGTGTAAAGTAACAGGGAACCCACACTGAGCATTCAAAGGAACTCCAGACAAACCTCAGGAAAATACTACATTCCCCATAGCCTTCAAAACATGTCTGTCTGCAGAAACTGTTCCTTTATGTGGTATCTGCTGTCATGCATGCCTGGTAACTCGCTGAGACTGCTTCTGGGGTGGGAGAGGTGCCAGGCCAGAAGGAAAAAAAATATACTCACATTGACTCGCATTGAGAATATCATACCTAGAAGTCTCCTCTACATGGGCACAAGAGGGGACTCAATGGGTAAATGGATTAGCAATGCGCTAGGAAGCCTTTTTGTTTCTGGTTTGGCAGGTCAGATCCAGCCCTGATAACCAGTATTTAAAAGTAGTTACCATCTGCTGGTTAGTGACTCTAGATGAACTGAATTGGTGAGTCCCTGTCTAATACGCTACAACGGGTACCATGCTGGCAAGTTCAGCAGGGAGAATGTGGACTGGGGAGGAATGGAGATTGAACTACTCTGAAAGTCACTCCGTGAGGAAACCTCTCCAGGTCAGGCTTGCTGGGCAGTAGGAGAAAGCCCGCACTATTACGGCCAGCACTGAGAAGTTTCTCTTGGAGTCAGTGCTTTTGATCAGTATCCAGAGCTATCAATCTGCCACCTTTCACAAACACTGATGGCTCAACTTTCAGTGGTGCTGAGCACTCAAGCTGCCATAAATTCATCTAAAAAGATCATGTATCACTTATTATTAGTCATGCAGACACAAATTGGAAAGAAAACTGTTCTATTAAACTGTTCTATTAAACTGAGCATTCCATTACATCCCATCTCTCCTGTTCAGAACTGAAAAACTGCTGACTTTTGTATCTGTGCTCTTTGCTTTCTCTCCTTGAGGGTATAGGACTTCATGCCTGTTAGGAGCAATTCCCTCATGATTTCCGACAGCCCCCACTGATCTAATCTCTCCAGGTCACTTGGTGCCATCCTCTTCTGTGACTGGTGTAAATTCAATCTTGATCAAATTTTCACATGACAACAAAACTGGAGAATTAGCAAAGAAACAAACAGGCAAGAAAGAGACTCATGAACAGGCTCCAGTTTCTCTTCAGGAACCGGCAGAGAAGCATAAAGGGGCATCAGTCAAAGGGAACTGTGCATGAAGAATGAGGCCTACTACACAACCGAAAGTTTCCTAGGATAAGGGGTCTGCCTCTGGTTTCAGTTGGGCATGCCTCCCCCATTGTGCGGGAAGCAGCTCTGGGGACCATCTAGGAGTTCTCTATAGACCAGGTTGACAACCACTTCCCTAGAAAATATATTTAACCATAGAAATTAGAGAGGTAAAGACCTATTAAATCACTAAAGGCCTGATCCAAAGCCCAATCAGGTCAACTGAAAGCCTCCTATTGCTTTAAATGGGCTTCTGTTCTGGCCCTTAATCCATCTCCATGTTGGTGCGGATTGTCCCATGCACTATGGGTAAGTGTTTTGTCCAGTTATAAATTATTCAAGCACCACGACCTCCACAACTTTCCTAGGTAATAATTCCAAAGGCTAATAAACCGAATTGTTCAAAGTTTCCTCCAAATAGTCACCTTTGCTCAGTCTTGTGCCATTATTCCTAACTATCCTCTCTTTGACCAGCATAAGCAAGCCCTCTCCCTACTTTGTTTACATTATC
Organism: Emys orbicularis; assembly: GCF_028017835.1. Lineage (NCBI taxonomy): Eukaryota > Metazoa > Chordata > Testudines > Emydidae > Emys > Emys orbicularis. The sequence goes on along the minus strand of NC_088685.1, from coordinate 23,961,363 downwards.
AGTTGCTTGTAGATGCTTGTCTTGCTCTCCTTGGTAGCTAAGTACAGCTCATCTATGTGACATAACCATGACCAGGAAGACTTGTGGTGAACTTCTGTGGAAGGGATGGTTCCATAAATTAAGGCTGACTAAAGATTACAATCAACTATGTTCCAAGACTTCAAAACTTCCTAGTTAAAAGAATATGTAAGCTGCTTGTCGGGGCCAGTTTCTGGGAATGAGATACGCTGTCTTTTCTTTATCTATCTGGATCATCTCCTTAAATGTGCAGTGTGCACACACTGACAGGAAGGGGAAAATGGCAATTTACCTAACTTGCATGTGAACTGTGCAATACTCATCTTTGACTCAAATGAGATGCCACAGTACCGCAGGGTCATATATGAGATCAACCCTATAGCCTTTGTTGGAGGCAGTGAGTCTTAATGTAATTTTTAACCATTAGGTTCATAGCATAGTCTTTGGAAGAGGCTGCTCGTATTCTTCTACGTGACAAACAAGTAAAGGCTTTCTAGATTGCTCCTTCATCAGGAGGGATTTGAACTTTAGCTGACCTTTTCTACAGCAACGCAAGTCAGTTGGATATGCTGACTGTATGCCTCCTGTGCAGCCCTCTTTGATGGAGAGCAGAATTAATGACGTTCTCAGTGCTAACAGCACGTAAAACTTGGTATTCTTGACTGTTTCAAGAGGTCACATTTCCCCCCAGAAAATTAATCTGAAATTCCTGGAAAGGGGTGATCTTCAAGGTACAGAGAGTATTAAAAATACAACCCATGCATGTATTTAAAATAAACCTAAAAAACCACAATAGGGGGCTGATACTTGTTATCTTTTGTTTGCCAGTGAAGTTCGCTGACAAAGACATTCTGTTGAAACCGCTAGTGTAGTGGTCTCAAGCTAACTGCACATTTATGTAGCTATAGTCTCAAGTTTGTAGTCTTCAAGATTAAAAGAGAGGTTTTAAAAGAAAACTTCCAGCAGAAAGCAGGGATATTGCGTAACACTTATGCGCTCATATTTTCTGGAGAAGTATGATCAAGGGTTCGAAACATTCTCCCACAAATATGATGCTTATCAAAAATGTATTTAAAGCTCTGGTGTTCGCTTCCTGCCTTAGCTTTTCCTGCTTCTCAATCCTTCCTCTTTCTTAGCCCCTGACCCTTTTCTTTCCTCCAGCTCCTCTGCTCTGTTCTCTGGCCGTGCTTCTCTCCTTAACTTCTGTGCTTTAAGCAGGGCCGGGTCCAGGCACCAGCCCACCAAGCATGTGCTTGGGGCGGCGCCTGGAGGGGGGCGGCGCGGCGGGGCGCTCCGGCCGCCCTCCCCGCGGCGTTCCGGCCGGTCGGGGAGAGCGGGGCTCCGGCCGGGCTCGCCGCCCTCCTCCCGGCGCTTCGGCTGGTCGGGGAGAGAGCAGAGAGCCCCGGCCGGGCTTGCCGCCCTGCTCCCGGCGCTCTGGCTGCCGGGGGCTCTCCGCCCTCCCCCTGGTGCTCCGGCCAGTCGGAGATTGCGGGCCCACGGCCGGGCTCGGCGCCCTCCCCTGCCGCGCTGGGGGGGGTGGGGGGCAGCGGGTGGCTTTTTTGCCTAGGGCGGCAAAAAAGCCAGAGTCAGCCCTGGCTTTAAGAGCCAGATTTTCAAAGATATTTAGGCGTTTATCTAGTGGGATTTTCAGAAATGACTAGGTGCCTAACTCCCGCTGATCTCATTAAGTGCCAGGCTGATCTCCTGGTGTGGGCAGAGTCATTCATTCACCCCAGTGCTCCTTGCTAATCCTTGACCCCCCTACCACTTCCCTTTATTGATCTCCCAGCTCCTCTGAGATCTGAGCTGGTTTAGCAGTTTCTCAGATCTGAAGGCAGCAGGTGCCCTCAGCCCTGCACACACTGTGGGGCTTCCCCTGCTGCTTCAGATTCATGGTAGAACCCACATTTTAACTACTCTGTCTTTAAGTGTGTATTTACTATGGAAATTTGATCAACATTTTATATATGAAATATTTTCAAATTGTTCAACCTATAGCCCATTTTTCACTGACATTATATCTACCATGCCTTTAGGAAAGGCAAACCATAGTCATGCTGCAACATGCTCCTCGAGTCAAAACAAACCCATCTGGCATGGGCAGTGGGTATCATACACTGGGGGAGGCTGAGCCTCGCCAAACAGCCTGGCATGGCCCTGCCCATGTGCCGCCCGCCTGTCACTCTGGGGCTGTGGGCACTGCAGCCACGCTGCCCGCCCAGCACTCCGGGGCTAGGGGCACTGAAGCCGTGCCGCCTGCCTGGCACTCCAGGGCTTGGGATGGGGGCGCTGGGGCTGCCCACCCGGCACTCTGGGGCTGGAGCGGGGCAGGGAGCGGCTGCGGTGTGGGTGTTCTGGGCTCTGGCAGGGGAGGGGGGGCGGTGCATCCCCCAAGGGCCGGTTCACCTGCCACCCATGCCATCTGGCCTGAATGTAGGGCTAGGGGAGTGTACAGGAAAGATACAATCTAAAATCTTTTCCCATACCAATCTAAACCAAGGCAGATTCACTGGATCAACCAGTGAAAACTAGATCCAAAATGCCAGATAAGGCAGGAATGCAAAATGCAACGTTGCCAACTCTTGTGATTTTTTTTTTTAATCGCAAGCATTTGGTGTTTTAATTAAAGCCCCAGCTTGTGGAGACAAGTGATTATGGAGAATTTCTGCTTATTTATATTTTAAAGACAGTTTCTAGCTCTTGTAGTTGGGGGAAAGGGTAACGTGGTGGAGGCACCTAATTCCCATTGACTTTGTCTCTTTTGGGGAGTAAACCTCCTAACTTACTTTGACAGTTTTCAAAACTTTACCCCAAATCTTGAAAACATGACCCAAGAGTACCCTAAAGGCACAAAAACCAGAAGACAAAACCAAATAACCCCAAATGTATTTGGCTTAAAAATCATGAGATTAAAAAAAATCCCACAATTTTGGGGTGAGCTGACATGATTTTTTAATGTTTGGGTTTTTTAATTCTGGAGCTGCTGAGTTCTGAGTGAAATCCTGGGAGTTTTGCCATTGACATCAATGGGGCCAGTGTTTTGAACAGCGGGGCAAAAACAAACTCTGAAGCATCTGAACTTGCAAGAAGCCCCTTTATTTTTTCTAAATCATTCTCTGCAGCAATGTCACTTCCCTCTCCCACCCAAACGTTTGGGTCTCCATATCTAACAGAGTGGAGCATAACCAGAAGCGTAAGGGGATTAAATAGTACACTGTATCTCACTTTGTTTATGACAGTCAAGAACATGAGACGTGCAGCCACACTTTTCTTCTTTCATCTTACGTACAGTCCCAGAGCAGTGAATCTGCTTCTTTGTCCAACACATAGTTTCCTTGCCTCAGAGAACAGCAAACTCACACTGAAAAGGGGAAAACAGAAAATTAAAACAAGTGTAAAAGGGCTCTGAAACAGCGGGGGAGAAGCACAGCGGAATTGCATTTAACCTCAATTTTTAACAACAAAGGGATAATGGTCTGGGGAAGAGAGAGTCGGCCAACTTCAGACAGCTACCATCCAAAAACAGGCTGGCAGACTTAAATAGAAAGAAGCACTGTTATCTCTATAGCTGGGACACTTCCTGCCATCATTTATTGTATGTTAGTCACCACTACCTCCCACTCTTTCGCTGCTCATTCTTTTAGCATGCAGGAGACAGCATGCAGAATATTGCATGAGAAAGGACCACTTACCCATCACCACTTGCAATCTATTTCTTAAAAGGCTTGTTGATTTTTGCTAGGCATAGAGAAGCAATTTGTGCTTTGAACTAGAATCACTGGATTCTTGTATTCAGCCACCATTAACCATATTGTTGTGGTTCATAATTCAGTGCTTTCCCACCTCATTGATCTGCGGCTAAGCATTATCTTATTGGAGTAACTGTGCTAAATTATTTTCATTGCTTACGAGGAGGAGGATGAATGGAGAGCAGAGGCTTTATCAATGAGGGGTCTCTGGCCTTATGCACACTAAGGCCATGTCTACACTGGCGAGCTTACAGCGGCGCAGCTGTAAGATCACCGTGTAGCAGCTCTATGCTGATGGGAAGAGAGCTCACCCGTCGACGTAATAAAACCACCTCAGCGAGCAGTGGTAGCTATATCAGCAGGAGATAGTGCTGTGCACACACCCACTTATGTCGCTCGGGGTGTGTGTGCTTTTTTCACATCCCTGAGTGATACAAGTTTTGCCGACATAAGTGGCAGTATAGACATGGCCTAATACATACTTGCAACAATATAGTAGCAAAACATTTTTAAAGGGAAGGATTTAATAGAAGGGATTTAAAGCATTGATTAGAACCTGGCAGAGTTCAAATAAATGCTAGCCAAGTTTCTCAGTGTGCCCTTCCATCTTAGCCCACAATAGTCTGATGTATCTAGATCCAGCCTGGATTGGATGTGCTGAAATACTATGAGGTTTGTGGTTCTCATAAGGTTTCCAGAGCAGTTTTTCAGATTTCAGTGGTTCAAACAGTTTGACTAAACTTCAGATAAGGCTTCACACTTTGGATACCTATCAGCAGTCATTAACCTGTTCTCCAATACCCACTTCTAGCAGTGAAGACAGATAATTAACACACCTCTCTGAGAATAGTACAGACAGTGGGCCAAATTCTCACCTGGTGTATCTCCATTGTCTTTGATGGTGATGGCGTTTGGACCTATTTGGTAAATTAATGAGGTTTGGGCCCAGCAGTCAGGGGAAAGTACTACTGGGAGTTGGAATTGAGACTACAAAATGGAATTGCTACACAACAAAAACAAATCAAATCAATGTGCACTAGATATACAGCTATAATGAAGGAATGTAACCTCATGGTCTGAGGCCAATGACTGTGGGTGTGTGTGTCAGGATTCTAGGGTACTATTACAGCCTCTGCTACTAATTTGCTTTGTGACTTTGGAGAGATCACTTAAATTCTAATCCCAAAATGAGTCATCAACTTACTATTAACCCTCGAATTCATGCGAGTCACTAGTCTCACCAGTGCGTCAGCTCACAGACGAAAACTAACCTTCAGAGCTGGAGTGCACATCAGAGGGACAACCTCTAAGCAGAAGATAGATCACACACACACACACACACACACACAGAAGTGTGACCTAGTTTATGGTCTCTTGTTGTCTTCCAAACTTCCCTAGCAGAGAAATCTGTCCTCTGTCAGGACCAGGGTGTCAATGATATGGTCTAATAAATTACTGTTGGCACTCTACCACCACACCGATCACCAAGGTTCTCAGACAGCTAAAATGAGAAGGCAGGAGTACTGATGCAGAAAGACCTGTGACAGAGAATATGACTGCCTGCAACATCAGGATTTTGCATGAACCTATGATGTGACTAAATCCCAAAGGGCCACCTCCTCCATGACCATAGCATCCTCCAAACCCAAATCAAAGGCACTATTCTGACTCACAAGTTGCCCAATAAATGCTGAGACTCATTTTGCAGCTAAAGCCCTACCACTGCCTGCTGCAAAGAACTTGCAAGAATTCACAGGGCACATCTTCACTCCCCACCGGATCGGCGGGCAGCGATCGATCTATCGGGGATCGATTTTATCGCGTCTAGTGTAGACGCGATAAAATCGATCCCTGATCGCTCTGCCGTCGACTCCGGAACTCCACCACAGCGAGAGGCGGAAGCGGAGTTGACGGGGGAGCGGCAGCGGTTGACTCGCCACCGTCCTCACAGCCAGGTAAGCTGACCTAAGATACGCAACTTCAGCTACGCTATTCACATAGCTGAAGTTGCGTATCTTAGGTTCCCCCCCCCCCCCCGTAGTGTAGACCTAGCCACAGTCTCTTAGGCTGAAGATAAATATCTTGGAGCTCCTAAAACACACACCACATCCATCCTGATGGAGCCAGGTGGAGATGGAGACAGAGATACTAGATGCAGTGAGAGAGGCCTGTGCTGCTGCCTGCAACCTGGTCCTGGTTTGTCAAATCCAGCCAGGAACGCTGTGTCTCACTGCTGACAGAAATAGTTCCTGTCTTTGTCGAAGGGCATTCTACCAAACCCCACAAAGCTCATTATAGCCCAGCCTGGAACTCAACATTTTGTCCAATGTCCTCACTGGCAATGCTAAAGCACTGCTACGGCAGCGGCCACGGCAGCGCTTTAATGTGACTTGTGTAGTCACAGCAGAGCGCTGGGAGAGAGCTCTCCCAACACTCTAAAAAACCACCTCCACCAGGGGAGTAGCTACCAGCACTGGGAGTGCAGCTCCTAGCGCTGGTGCACTGTTTACACTGGCACTTTACAGCACTGAAACTTGCAGCACTCAAGGGTGTTTTTTCCCCCCACACCCCTGAGTGAGAAAGTTGCAGCGCTGTAAAGTGACAGTGTAGACAAGCTCCTAGCCTCATACTTTACTCCTAGGAGCAAGCCCGTTTGGTGCAAGCTAGTAACTCAGCATGGGACTGTGGGAGTGTTTGTAGCCTGTTCTGTTAAGCATTCAGACCTTTGCCCAGGGGTGCTTTAGAAATTACTGTTTAACATTCAGAATTGTACCAGTCGCTTATTAATCGCTTATTAATCATTGACTAAGAAGCTATTTTCAATCTAGAAGAGAGGCCGTGTACTGTCCAGCTCTTGGGAAGAATTATAAAGCAGAAAAGCCTTTGTTACGACATACTTTTTGAAAGCTTCATCTCTTGGCAGACTGTGCACGCTCTTACATGCATCATTTGGATGGCTGCCGGAAGAAAAGTGAATCAGTAAGAGTTTAATTCACTTAGCAGAGTATGAGCTTTATGCCACCACCAACTCTGAGACAGAGATGCGTGACATTAAAATCTGTATGTTGTGAGTATTATTAAGGCTGTGATCCTTCGAGCCGCACTGTCATATGTAATCCCATTGACTAGCTGGTTAGCTCCTTGAGGCAGGACCCATGCCCTCCTCTGTGTTGTGCACCATGATGGCATTTTAACAAACAGTAGACAATGAAGACTATGAGCTCCTCAGGATAAGAACTAATCCTGCTTTTGTGCCAGCCACTATCTTGGGTGACACACTGGGGATCGCCAGAGCTAAAAGCATGAATTACTTCAACTTGAGCTAAAGAGCCAAGCCAGGCGAGGGGCTTTAACCAGTGATGAGCTGCCAGAATGTTAATAACCGGTTCCCTACCGGGTCTTCAGTGGCACTTCGGGGCCGGGTCCTTCACTCTCTCCGGGTTTCCGGCGGCACTTCGGCTGCGGGTCCTTCAGTGCCGCCGAAGACCCGGAGCAAGCGAATGAAGTGCCGCCGCCGACCCGGTAGGGAACCGGTTATTAAGTGCCGCCCGGTGAGTACAAGCCCAAGACCCCCCCACCCTAACTGCCCCCCAGGGCCCCACCCCCTACCCAACTCGCCCCGCTCCCTGTCCCCGACTGCCCCGACCCCTTCCACCACCACCCCAACAGACCCCCGGAACTCCCACACCTACCCAACCCTCCCCGTCCCCTAACCACCCCCACCAGAACCTCCACCCCCTCCAACTGCTCCCTGCCCCTTATCCAACCCCTCCTCCCAGCCCCCTTACCATGCTGCTCAGGGCAGCACGTATGGATGCCGCACGGTCCGCTGGAGCTCGCAGCCCCATCCCCTTACCATGTCGCTCAAAGCGGCAGGAGCTGCAGAGCTGCCCAGGAGCGGTCCAGAGCACTGGCGCTGGGCTCTGCGAAAGGGGGGAAGGCGGGGGAGGGGCCGGGGGAGCCTCCCCAGCCGGGAGCTCAGGCGGCCCAGACAGGACGGTCCCACAGGCCGGATGTGGCCCGCGAGCCGGAGTTTGCCCACCCCTTTAACAACCGGTTCTAAACCGGCTTCTAAATTTAACAACCGGTTCATGCGAACTGGTGCGAGCCGGCTCCAGCTCATCACTGGCTTTAACAGCTCATAACCTCTGTGAATCAGCTCAGAGGGAAATCTGCAATGGACACGCACCAGTGGGTTACGTTTGCACTGCTCTCAGTTACACCAGTGATTAATTGAAGGGTGGAGAGCTGCCATTCTGTTGGAGAGTTGTATCTGTGGAATACCAGGACTCAATATTGATGATGTTGTGAAGAGTCAGCTAAAAAAACCCAGAAAACAGCTGGCATACCAAACTTTCAACTGTATGAAAGTCTCAGGAGACACCCAAAACTTTTATAAAACTAAGGAGTTGGGAAGAAATACACTAACTTGTTGTTAGGATGATGGATACAAAGGAACTTTGGATAAGAGGGAGTTTTATAAAACTGGAATTTGCCTATACCTTCCCCCCCACTGGGTAGCAGTCTCAGTGCGGGGCCCCACTCTTGGTTGGTGCATAAACATGATTAATAAAAGTGTGAAGGTTTTGTTTTAAAAGAGGCTTGGCAAATCTACTAAGTGTGAATATAGGTTGTTAATTGACACAGGTGAAATCTCTGCCCCATTGAAATCAATGGAAAATTCCTGTTGACTTCAGTGGGGCCAGGATTTCACTCAGGCTATGTTTACATTGGCAATTGGAGGACAAAACTTTTGTCTTTCAGAGGTGTTGGAAAAACAACAACCCTGAAAGACAAAAGTTTTGGCGACAACAAGCGCCAGTGTGAACAACGCATTGTACAACGCAAACACCGTTCGTTGGGGGTGGACGTTTTTGTTGGCAGGGAGAGCCCTGACTGGGAATACAAGCTATGCTATTAATAATAGATTGTTACACAAGTTGAAAGAAAGTGCACAAGCCAGGAAGCAATCTGTGACTTTTCCTAGATAGCATAAAATGATGAGGGATTAGATATCTTGCTATTTTTGGCACCTATCTAATATTAAGCAAATGGAGATCCAAACAGATAAACCTTTCAGAACAGAGTAAATGCAGAGTATTTCTTTGAATTTTTAAACAAATGTTTTCATGTGTGCTCTCTGAGAATATTCTGCAGAATGCATTAACTGGCAGGAATGTTCATTGAAAAAGTGAATTTTAAGCAAATGTTACAAAATATTAATGGAAAGTGAATTTTGAATTCATAATCTTGACTCTTCATGCAGGAAACCTGATTCTAGCTATTACTCTTGTCCATCAGAGAACTGAAATGTGCCGTCTCACCTATGTGTCCAATCACAACAGCAACATTTTAAATATTAAATACATAAAATTGCTTGTAAAAGTACTACGGACCAAGAGCAGAGAGTATTTGGCAAATAATTTTGAATACTTAAGTTCATTTTAAAAAGTCACAATCTATTTGCAGTGCTTTGAGATCTACGGATGTAATGTGATATATAAGAGGTAGGTATTAATGTTAGTTATTATTGCAGACAAAATGTATGTACATTGACACAATCAATAATAACAGGATGCAAGCAGACATCATGATTAACAGTCAGATAGTAGAGGCAGTAGATAAATTTAATTATCTGGGATCATACATATCCAACCAGAAAGGCATGCAACATTTACATGAGGAAATTTCAGAGGCCTTTATTTGTGTTTTGATGTCCCAGAAAAGATGCTGTCTGGTTGGGAATAAATTCCTACTGTATGTACCGCATTGCATGGAAGTGTGTGTGGAATTACTGAAAATGCTTGGGGCATGGAGCAGGGCGAAGAAAGAAATACTATCAAAGGAAAAGCTAACCGCATTGATCAGCTGGAAAGCTATCTTGCTAATTGCTTGTAGAATACTTTCCAGGTTACTACGGACCACCAGGCCACAGCGTTTATTCAGCTGAACTGAAAATTACAGTGATTTCCCCCCTCCCCTTTCTATTATTTGACTGATGGGAGTCTTGCATCTCCTCAGGCACTTGCAGGAACTAGGAAATGGTATATACTACTGCAGGGTGTCCTGCTGGTTTGGCTTTGATTGGAGTTCAGTGTTTGTTGTTGAAAGGAGATATTTCATCTCGGCAGATTCACAAAATGTACACAGCCTGTTCAAGGCTATTGCCGCAGGACTTGTCAGACAGAGAAAGAACAAGGGTTTCCGCTGCCCCTCCCCCAAACAAATGATGAACAAAAGCAAATGTCCAGCCATATTTGGGTTCATTTCCATCTAGCACAGAATGTTTAAGAATCACTCACATATTCATTATTCCCATATCCTTAAAGACATCATCATGCTGAACAGTTTTCAGAATGGTTTCTTATTAGAAGTATATAGTTAATATCAAAGTCAACTTTCAAGTACACCCATGTCCTTAAAGAAATACTCAGCATTGTGCATCTATAGTTCCTGTGCCAAGCTTTATAATTAAAGCAAGACTAGCAAATATTCAAGAGCGAGTACAGAGGGCCACCCTCCCCAACCCCCAACCTAACCAAAATAAAACCTACGAATAGATTGTGCTGCACTTCATATTTTTCTTTTGTCATTGACTCTGTCCAGCATGTTCTAACCCTTTGCTTCTCATATTTAACCTGCATGAATTTTCTGTCCTTATGTGATCCACAATCTCTGGTTCTGATTTACACCAAGGACAACCATCTATATATTTGGGAAAACAGGGTAAGCAGGTGTCAGTGCACAATCAAATTTTGGTTAGTGTGAGAGTTTGTTAACCAGATATTGGATTAATAGGGTTATATGATGTGGCCTATTTTACACAGGGAAATTGACCAGAATAGAAATTGTGGAATAAACTATTCAGAATCGCTCCCCATGTGGACACTCTGTTCCAGAAAAAGTCACTGTATTCTGGAATAATCTGCCTTCATTTTTCATCTTTATTCTGAAATAAAGAGACTTTTATTCTGAAATAGAGTGTCCACACAGGGAGCTCCTTCAGAACAGCTATTCTGGAATAATTTATTCTGTCATAGCTATGTCCGTCAATTTCCATGTAGACACAGTCTCAGTTTAAGTATTCGTGTGTGTAGCTACACACATAGCCTTTCCTGTGTGTGTGTGTGTAGCTGCATATATAGTCAATCCTCCATTACTGAAGAAATCAGTCACTGTCTTGGCAAAATATCCTTTTGCATTAACCCAACCCACCTTTTTGCTTCTATATTCAGTTTTGATCACCCAATGCATATGTAAGATGTGCGGGAGGAGGAGCAAGTTCTCCTCTAAATGAGAACTCCCACTGTCACTTTGTTTGGGTAGAAAGAGCTAGAGCTTCCTAAATTCTATTGCCAAAGGGGGGCTGATACAAAATTGCCTCTCCAGTGCCCAGCATGTTGTAAGTAAACAAAGGATTGAATCTGAGGTGCTAGTGGATGGCATTTCTGTATTGTGGAAAATGACTGGGTGAATCCATGAAACTCCTTCATTCCTTTCCTTCATGAGCCATGGGGAGAACAGAAACTCTCCATTGCCCTCAACATGCATATCATATTTTAGCTCTGTATTAAGACAATTACTATAATAAAATCTCACGATTTAGGGCTTTAGCTGGTTGCTTGTAGGGGTCAGGAAGGACATCCACCCCCACCCCCTACATAATAGCTAGATGTATCTTGGGATTCCTCCCCCCCCCAAAAAAAAAAAAAAACAACCCACAACAAAACATTAGAGATTGGTGACAGCTGGAGAGGGAACAGTGGACAGGGTGGAGCTGTGGTCTGAGGTGGTACAGAGAATTCACTTTCTCAGATGGCTGGCTGGTGTGTCCTGCTCATCTGCTCAGGGTCACACTGATCACCAAATTTGGGGCCAGGAAGGAATTTCCCCCCCAGGTCAGATTGGCAGGGACCCTGGGTTTTTTCAACCTTCCTCTGCAGCTTGGGGTGTGGATCACCTGCTGGGATCATCTGGGCATATCTCACCTAATCAATTCCCAGCCATTGGTTGCACCTCAGTTTAGTACCTTGATGAATGAAGTGCTTTTGGGCATCTACACTTAAAATGCTACATTGCTCTGGTGCTTCTGTGAGGACGCTACCTACGCCGACAGGAGGGATTCTCCTGTTGGTGTAGGTAATCCACCTCCCTAAGAGGTGATAGCTAGGTCAATGGATGAATTCTTCCATCCCCATGTAGTGCTGTCTACATGGGGCCTGTGGTTGGCTTAACTACGTCGCTCAGGGCACCTGAGTGATGTAGCTGAGTCAACCTAATTTTCTAGTGTAGATCTGCCCTTAGTCTAACCAAATCACTGGGTTCAATATATGGGGTAACTGAGTGAAATTCTATGGTTCTGTGCAGGAGATCAGACCAGGTGATCCAATAGTCTTTTCTGGACTTAAAACTCTGATACTCTGAAGACTCCAAAGACAATGCCAGGCTTATATGAGAGATGCAAGGGCAGGGGTTAAAGTAAAAAGGAATGAAAGTGGGAGGAGTGAGAGCACAGCTCCTTCTCCTTTGCTAAAGCAGAAGGGAGCCCCTACTCCTCTCTGTAGATTGGGGGAGTGCTCCTCCATAGCTCCCCTTTGCTTTGCTTTGCCTGTGTGATGGGATGTCCACCCCACACAAGGCAGAACAGACTAAATTTGGTTAATTAATCTTGAGAACCAAGGACTGAAAGGCTCATTGAAGATGGAGCCCAGCTGAGAAGGAACAGGCAGGGCTGGTATAAAACCAGGAAGTTGGCAGCAGAAAAGGGGCTGCAGGGAAGTAGTCTGCAGTCACTCCCTGGAAGAAGGGAGTTTGGGTTGGTAAACCTAGGGGGTGGGGACCAGAAGATGGAGCAAGGAAATAGCAACAGGATCTGGGAGCAAGCAGGCCACAGTTGCTGGACATAGGGTCCCTGCTTGGACTGGAATAGTGGGTGAGCCTAAATTCACCTACCAGCCACTGAGGAAGTGGCCCAGACTGGGCAATGGAACAGGAGTCTGCCTGAGACACCTGATCTAGTGAGACTTGGAGACCCCAGAAGGAGAGAACTGTACAGTGACCTGGCTGGAGGGCTGAGTCACGAAGAGGGAGCACCCCAAGTCCCAGAGAGAGAGGAGCCATGGTGTGAGGGAGGGGGCTAATCCCCAGATGAGGTCGCAAGGAGGTACCCCAGCAGTGAGTGCATGCACCCCACCCCATAACAGGCTGGCTCAGTGAGAACTCCCAACCTGTTTCAGTCCTGTTCAAGGTGAAACTCTGACATTGGGTTAGGCTCTATGGTGCTTATTCAGCAGTCAATGAGGCTGTTCACACTCTTTATGTGCTTGAGTACCTTGGTGAATGAGGGCGTATGAGTGGGAGCTGGAACTCTACCACCCACTGGGGCCATTGATCACAGAAATGCTCCATTACAATTTCTGACCATTGTGAGTATCTCTCAGTATGCTGGAGGAATGCAATTTCTTTCTTCCAGCTTGTGCTGATTTCTGCTTTATAACTGAAATCCATTTTACTTACATGGCTTGCTTGTCTGGAGCTGAATGCCTGTGTCTTACAATTCTTCGCTCCATTACAATTTCTGACCATTGTGAGTATCTCTCAGTATGCTGGAGGAATGCAATTTCTTTCTTCCAGCTTGTGCTGATTTCTGCTTTATAACTGAAATCCATTTTACTTACATGGCTTGCTTGTCTGGAGCTGAATGCCTGTGTCTTACAATTCTTCATACCAATCACCCTTAATAACACACTTCCAAATGGATTTCTTGCCCCTGGATTAATTACTGCAGAGAAGAATCCTCTACCCAGTGGAGAGACCTTCCAGTGAACCTCTCTGTTCTCCCCATTCTGACGCCCCTGATTGTGCAACTGCCTTCTCACCTTTCTCCCTTCCAATTTATTAACACACAGCTGCTAAATCCTCTTCACTCCCACTGCTCTAACTATGGTTCTGTCTCTTCCGTAGCTTCCCCTCCTCTTCTGCCTCAAACTGAAACTCATTGTCATAGAATCATAGCATCATAGAAGTGTAGGACTGGAAGGGACCTTGAAAGGTCATCTAGTCCTGTCCCCTGCACTCAAGGCAGGACTATGTAATAACTAGACCAGGGATCGGCAACCTTTGGCATGTGGCCCATCAGGGTAAGCCCCCTGGCGGGCCGGGCCGGTTTGTTTACCTGCTGCATCCACAGGTTCGGACGATCACGGCTCCAACTGGCTGCGGTTCGCCATCCCAGGCCAGTGGGAGCCACGATCGGCCGAACCTGCAGACGCGGCAGGTAAACAAATGGGCCCGGCCCGCCAGGGTGCTTACCCTGGTGAGCCGCATGCCAAAGGTTGCCGATCCCTGAACTAGACTATTTCTGACGTGTTTGTCTAACCTGTTCTTAAAAACGTCCAATGACAGAGATTCTATAATCTCTCTAGGCAATTTATTCCAGTGCTTAACTACCCTGACAGTTAGGAAGTTTTTCCTAATGTACAATCTAAACCTCCTTTGCTGCAACTTAATCCCATTGCTTCTTGTCTTATCCTTAGAGGCTACTGAGAACAATTTTTCACCCTCCTCCTTGTAACAACCTTTTATGTACTTGAAAACTGCTATCATGTCCCCTCTCAGTCTTCTCTTCTCTAGACTAAATAAACATAATTTTTTTCAATCTTTCCCCATAAGTCATGTTTTCTAGACCTTCAATCATTTTTGTTGCTCTCCTCTGGACTTTCTCCAATTTGTCCACATCTTTCCTGAAATGTGGTACCCAGAACTAGACACAATGCTCCAACTGAAGCCTTATCAGCACAGAGTAGAGCAGAAGATTTACTTCTCATGTCTTGCTTACAACACTCTTGTTAAGACATTCCAGAATAATGTTTGGGGTTTTTTTTGCGCAGTGTTACACTGTTGACTCATATTTAGCTTGTGATCCACTATAACCCCCAGATCCCTTTCTGAGGAATTCTTTCCTAGGCAGTCATTTCCCATTTTATCTGTGTGCAACTGATTGTTCCTTCCTAAGTGGAGTACTTCACATTTGTCCTTATTGAATCCCATCCTATTTACTTCAGACCATTTCTCCAGTTTATCCACATCACTGTGAATTTTAATCCTATCCTCCAAAGCACTTGCAATCCCTCCCATCTTGGTATAATCCTCAAATCCAGCGCTGGACACTAACCCTTAACATGCAAGTATGTTCTGTCTCTATCTGTATTCAATAGGAATGGATGGTACAATGCAGGAGGCACTCATCACTTTACAGGATTGGCCCTTTGTATTAAGCTTTTAAGACAAAAGCCTGATTGTTTTCTCTGTTCTGTACAGCACACAGTGCACTAGTGCTCAATAAATAATAATTGCCCAGTTCTAGCTTCCCCGTCTTGTGCTCTGTTTCATGGTATCTTTCATCATCACCTCCGAGGTGTCAACGAGTCACATGCTAAGGTGCAGGTACTATGGATTGATTGTACTGAATGAATGATTTAGCTACCGAACAGACACTTAATCAGTGACAGGCTCTAGGAATAACTCTTTATTTCATCAGACAGCAGGAGACACTGATGGATGGGAAACCAAGGGTGTTTCCTTTATGGTGATCATAACTCATTTCTGATTAATTGTTATGCCAAACCTCTGACAAAACAGGGTTAAAAAGTTAAACCTGATGACAGGTATACTTAAGCAGACACTGGCACGGTGCAGGATTGAGTCTAAGTTTGCTTTGCACGGCACATTATAAAGGCATCACTTATCTGTCTGGTGAAAGAGGAACACTTAGTTTAGTTGAGGAGCCTTATGAATTAAAACAGAGTGGTTTTCCACATTGTATTTGAGCAACCTGGAACCCACATACAGTACTGACTTATATGCATATATGTTTCTTCCATTCCAGCTGGTGTGCTGAATGCCTCTTCCAATCCAATTAGTGCTGTTGAATGCCTAAACCAATGTCTGATTGAGATTGGGGAATGGATGAGAGCTAGCAGGTAACAAAACCACATAATTATAGACAAAAATCAGTTTTAAAAAATGAAAAATCAATGTACTGACCAACGTCAGCCTCAAGTAAACTAACCCTCAGAGTAAATCTAACTCATCCCTCACTGCCTCAGGGAAAGGTCTGAGGAAAATAGGTAAGCCTTAGGCTTTGTCTACACTGGACTTTTGTCGGCAAAACTTTTGTCGTTCAGGGGTGTGAAAAAAACACCCCGCCCCCGAACGACTAAAGTTTTGCCGATGAAAAGCGCCGGTGTGAACAGTGCTTTGTCAGCAGGAGCACGCTCCTGCCGCTCGTTGTTGGTGGAAGTTTTTTGTCGGTGGGAGAGCTCTCTTCTGTGGACAAACGGTGGTTACACTGCGCACCTTTTAGCGGCATGGCTGTAGCGGCACAGCTGTGTGGCTAAAAGGTGCGTAGTGTAGACATAGATTTAGACTGGTCCCTAAAATTCAACAGACATGGGATCTGTTAGACCCATAGGAGCTGCAAGTGCAGAACCAATGATTTTCCACTGAGAAATGTCCCCTGACATTCAAACCTCACAACTTACCAAAGGCTGCTACAGTTAAGGTGCCAGCTGTGGGGTTGTGGGTACCTGTCTGCTGAGAACTGGACTCATCCCACGCTCATTTCTCATAGACAGTGAGGAGCCTTCAGTCAGTCCCAACAAAGCAGATATTTGCTTCTGAATATGATGTAGTCTGATCCTCACATCCCATCATTAAAATTCCAAGGGAATTCCAGCACAGGGGCCTCAGGCTGATTCAGAGTCCTATGGGTGATGTCACGTCTGCAGTGAGCCGATGACAATAATTGCCATTATATGACCCTAATTATTTTGCTGATGACACATTAACGCCACTGCTGAATGAAGCCCTGGGCTACAGAGGAGGCCATCTATCAGCTAGGATCTATTTGTGGTTGTGTGGCTTTATTAACCTAAAGTCATTAGTCATCGTTTCCAATAGCCTCAATCCGTGGCAGTGGTAATATGTGATGGATCGTTGCACTTTAGTTTATCTGCTCTGATAAATAAATAATAAAAAAGCTCTTTCATGTGGGCCCCACAGCGGAATAGGCTAAGTGCCAGCTTCCAGCATGTTTTGGAGTTTATTAATGTAATACATGGCTGGGTTCCAAAATATTTCCATCCTTTTACATTTTTATTTCAGAAGGCTTGAGAAATGGTTGCCTTCATTATCACAAGGATCAGAGAAGAATGTGGTTCTCTCACTCCTTCCTTCTGCAGGGTGGCCAGTATTTTGAAATGGGGAGCCATGTTAGGTGTGTCTGGATCTGCATTTAAGGCCAAATCAGGGCTTGGAGTCAGTCTTGGATCTACTGTGCAAACTCTGCCTCTCATACAGTTTACTTTTGTTCTCCATTGTTTTGTTGTACTGTAAATTAACCGTTATTCAGTCTGAATAGTTAATTTTGAGACAAACATGAGAAAACAAGTATGGGAGAAATATAGACCACAGCCACCAACTGTCGCACGCCCTCCCCTGCAGACTGGAGAATGATAATAGTTTGTATTCACAGCACTTGACATGGAAGGATCTCAAAGTACTTTACCAGTATGCTTCCCCTCAACACCTCTGTAGGTTAGATATGTATTATTATGCAATCCATTATTCAGATGAGGAAACTCAGGCTCAGAAGAGTGAAATGACTTGATAATAATGATCTGTGAACCAGTGGAGGAAGTAGCATCCACAGATCTTTCCTAATGTCCAGTTCTGTTCTCTAACGTCTAGACAAAACTTCCTAATGGAGGCTGCTGGGTTTTCCTGTTCTTGGGGCGCTGCAGAAAGCTACTCTGCAACCACTTCTTTGTGTACAAAGAGTTAATTTACAAAATTCCTGTCTAATGTGGTACTGCAGTGCAGGGGAAGACATCTGGGGCAAGCGTGAGTGAATTATACAGATCTGATCATTATGAAGTAACAATAAATAAATAAGTGGTAGTCATGGTTAAGACAACATCCTAGAGCTTAGATCTGTCTCCAGCCCTTTCTGCCAATTTGCTTAAACTCTCAAGAAAAATCAGAAATTGTCTCAGTTTTTATTTGACTCAGCAGATTTCTACTTGCACTGCACACCAGACATTTTAAACACGGATCTTTAGCCTAAAAACAATGTGCCAGATTCTAGTCTCCCTTATGCCAGTGAAAGCCAAGTAAAATTCTTGTGGAGTGACACTAGTGTGAGATCAAGATCAGGTCCAATCTACATTGAAGTACACTTCTAATTTTCCTTTGTGTGTCTCGCATAAAATAGTAACATCCTCTTTGCTTCTTGGAGGGTGGAGTGAGGAAGTGATTTACACTTAGGCCTTGGCTACACTCGGGAATTCACAGCGCTGCCGCGGCAGTGCTGTGAAGCGTGAGTGTAGTCGTGCCGCCAGCGCTGCGAGAGCTCTCGCAGCGCTGTATGTACTCCACCTCTCCGACCGTGCAGCGCTGTGAGAGCTCTGATTACACTGGCACTTTACCGCGCTGCACTCGCTGCGCTCGGGGGGGCGTTTTCACACCCCTGAGCGCAGCAAGTTGCAGCGCTGTACAGCGCCAGTGTAGCCAAGGCCTTAGTAGGTGGCTACCAGGAGGCTTAAAAGCTAGTAGCCACGTATTGTATATGACCCCCCCACGCACACTCCAAAATGAAGAGGACATTATGTTATGAAAAGGACACCAATAGGAACATTAGAAAAGTCTCTCAGCATACTTTGGGTCTGATTTATTCTGTTCACATTCCAACTGCTGCACAGTTCCGCGGTGTCTAATGTTTAGTACCAAAATGGGAAATTTACAGTGGCTTTTTTTGGTTTGTTTGCTATTTTTGGTTTACTACAATTCTCCTTTCATGATGCACTGAGATTAAAAATAGATGTTTGGTACATCTGGATTTATTCCAAGGTACATATTTCAGCATTCTCAGATAGGAACATTTTCTACATTGCTACATAATTATTTCTTATCGAGATCAATATGTTGCTAAAGTGGAAATCCCACCCATCCTTTCGTTCAATTTTTGCGCATTTTCTTCTGGCCAGGAAGTTGGTATAAAACAATTCCATCTTCAACTGAAATAAATGGCAACAAGCTAAGGCCCCTGTCTCTGGGAACATGAATTTCAGCCTTTTTCCACAGAATAATTCTCCTGAGGAAAAATCCTTAAAAGTTTGCAGCTGGCTGGCTGTCAGAGAGATGAATGAATCTGGGGGAATCAGCACCACTCTCACCCTCATTCATGGCTTGTATGAAAATCAGAAAATTGTTCTTGCTCAGCTTATGCTCCACTCACCTTGTTCCAGTAGCCTCAGTTGCTCTGAGTTTGGGCCAGGTGTTCTGGACAAACTGCTAACATTACCATGCAGTCTGGCTTCATCCAGCCCCAAAGCATTTAGTCTGAATTGCAGCAGCAGTGCAGCTGGAAGAAACACTGGAAGGAAGTAGATAGTGCTATAGAAATATTTGCAAGATTTGGGACTAAATAAACAGGAAGAATTAGAGCTGATCAAAACACAATATTTTGTGACATTTCTTGCAAAAATTGTGTTTACTTATTTGTATCATTCAAAATTTGTCAGCCTTCAGAATTCTTTAATCAGTTCTATAGCTGGTTAACAATTGCCAAGAAAGTTTCAGATACTTTTGTATTATCTGACACTTCAAATATTGAAAAATTTTAACCAGTTCCAGAAAATATGGAGGTGGCAACCTGTAATCATGGAAGGGGTAGGTGAACAGCAAATTGAGAAGGTGCCTTTCTTTATACTAATGCTGTCATAAGTCACATGAAGAGGGAATAGGGGAAGAGATGAAACAAGGTAGGAAACTCAGCTGGGCGAGGGAAGACTGAGAGATTGTGGAATATTGAGCTGGAAAAGGTGGCTAGATTGCGAGGCCAGAAGGGACCATTGTGATCATCTAGTCTGACTTCTTGCATAACACAGGCCAGTGAACTTCTCCAAAATAATTGTAGGAGCAGATCTTTTAGAAAAACATCCCATCTTAATTTAAAAATTGTCAGTAAGAATCCACCACAAACCTTAGTAAATTGTTCCAATGGATAATTATTATTTTTTTATTTTATAATGGAGATATCCATCTCCTAGAACTGGAAGGGACCTTGAAAGGTCATCGAGTCCAGCCCCCTGCCTTCACTAGCAGGACCAAGTACTGATTTTGCCCCAGATCCCTAAGTGGCCCCCTCAAGGATTGAACTCACAACCCTGGGTTTAGCAGGCCAATGCTCAAACCACTGAGCTATTCCTGTATGTCTTATTTCCAGTCTGAATTTGTCTAGCTTCAACTTCTGGCCATTGGATTGAGTTATACCTTTCTCTGCTAGATTGAAGAGCCCATTATTAAATATTTGTTCTCCATGTAGTTACTTATAAACTGTAATCAAGTCACCCCTTAACCTTCTCTTTGTTAAGCTAAATAGATTGAGCTCTTAGAATCTGCAATTATAAGGCATGTTTTCTAATCCTTTAATCGTTCTTATGGCTCTTCTCTGAACCCTCTTCAATTTATTAACACCCTTCTTGAATTGTGGATGCCAGAACTGGACACACCATTCCAGCAGCAGCTGCACCAGAGCCAAATATAGAGGTGAAATAACCTCTCTGCTCCTACTTGAAATTCCCAGTTTATGCATCCAAATATTGCATTTGCTGTTTTGGCCACAGCAGCACATTGGAAGCTCATGTTCAGCTGATTATCCACTATAACCCCCAAATCTTCTTCAGAGTCGCTGCTTCCCAGGATAGAGTCCCCCATCTTGTAAGCATGGCCTACATTCTTTGTTCCTAGCTGTATTAATTTACCTTTAGCCATATTAAAACACACATTGTTTGCTTGCACCTAGTTTACCAAGCGATCTAAGTGGCTCTGAATCAGTGACCTGGCCTCTTCATTATTTACCACTCCCCCAGTTCTTGTGTCATCTGCAAACTTTTAGTGATCGTTTTATGTTTTCTTCCAGGTTATTGATAGAAATGTTAAACTGTGTAAAGCCGAGAACAGATCCCTGTGGCACTCCACTGGAAACACATCCACTTCCTGATGATTCCCTGGGATACACGTACTCCGTCCTGGTTAAGAGCCACTGCCCTAGATGGTGGCCTTCTGTGCTTGAATATTCCAGATTCATAGCTACAGTTTAATCCTACCCAGTTTCTAATTTTTCCTGCTGGGCAAAGAAGGTCCACCTCTATTCTCACCCCTTGAAATCCTAAGAAATGAATTAATTCCTGCTCAGTAGTTCACGAGGAGAGCAAATTCTCCCCTCCCCCCCACAGAAAAAAAAATCCCACCCTGACCTCAGGTATCAGCTTGATACATGTCAGCAACATGCCCCTCAAGCAAGCATCAAACTCATTTATATCCCAAAATTCTGTCATAAAATGGTACATTCAAGATTTAGTAGTTGCATTGTCCTCTGGGTTCACACTGTTTTGAACAGCTTTTCATGTAAAGAGCAATAATTTCCTGGAAATCCAGAACTAAATGAATTTTATCAAGGGTCAACGATCATCTAGAGACATACAAAAACATGACTTTGTATAAACAGTTTTAAAAATCATTAGGAATTTTACTTTACAAAAAGAAATGTCCCTTCATTAGATCTCAGAAGCCATGGACAACTTCACATGTTGTAAAGGTTTCTTGATCTAGGCTGTAAATTTGGATCCCGGTGTAGCTAACATCTTTGCACTGGCATTTACAAATGAGCACACACACACCCCCTGATGCAAAACTATGGTGACCCTAGAGATCAGCTACATGATCACATCGAAGAAAGTCCTAGGGCATGATGTCCTTTTGAGCAGCATTATGCATCCTGTGGGAGCTGTGATCCAGTGGGTGAACTGAACACTGAGCTTGAGAGTCAGAAGACCTATTCCTGACTTCTGCTGACCCACTGTGTGACCCTTCACTAATCTGTTCCATTTTCTCATCTTGAAATAAGGCAGATGATGCTTGCCCATTTGGAACACTGTCTGAGAACTATGGGAAGTGTGAAGTAGTGGCAATAAACATGGAAGATCATTCTGTTATAGCAAAAAAATAATTTACCCCCTGTAGATCACAAAGTGCTTCTCAAAAGAGAGTGTCATTAGCCACATAATATATAGAGACACATTAATGACATTATTATATATCTGGGGCAACTCAGAAGCAGAGAGGTTAAGTGATTCACCCAAGGTCAAAAAGTGAGTCAGTGACAGTGTTGGGGATAGATCAAGTCTGGGGTCCAACCACAGGATCATGCTCCCTCCTTTTATGATCTGCTCTCTGAGTACAGGTATATCTGCCAGGAACCAGGGCCTGCAGCAGAGCTAGTGTTTGGGCCCCCTAGTGAGCGTAGCTGGCCTGTGGTAGGCTGCCTGATTGGTTGGAAGAGTCAGCAGACCAGCTCTTAAGTCCAGCAACAGCAATTCAACAGCTGTTCAAAGCATTCACTTATGGCTGTGATAGCTCCTGCAGCCGCTTGTTCTCATGCTTGCCTCACTCCAGGTAACCTGGTTCTGACCCTCAGCTCTGATTCCTGGCTTCTGACTTTGGCTCTGACCCTTGGTTCAGGCATCTGGTGCCTGACTCCTGCTCTAACTGCTGGGCATGACTACCTGCATCCCAGTCACTGACCACGTCTTTCAGAGCCAGGCAAGCCACTATTCCTTTTACTTACCCAGAACACACAGAATGATTGTCTTTGTGTCACTGACCAAACCTTCTCTCTTCCCTCTCCATTGCTGCGCAAAGGGTGAGCATTCAGTTTCTGCTCTCCTGCCACCTCAAAAATAACTCAATGGTCCCCATATGTTTGCAGTCCCATATTGACTCGGTGTGAGGTACCTGATGATGTTCGTCCATCGTTATCGATGAAGACCTCAACAACTCATTCTTTCGATGACCGGGCTTTGTGCGTCCGAAGATGACTGATCAGTCCGATTCGGGCGTGGAACGTCCTGTCACACATCGGGCAAACATGTAATGGCACTGTCGATGATGTACGAGCAGCTCTGGACTTGCGCAGCTCACGCTTTTTTTCAGCCTCAGCAATACGCCTCGCCTCAGAGGTATTACTGCCTATGTGAATGAGGCTGTGCCATGCTGAACGGTTCAGTGCGAAGGTTTCCCATGTGGTGGTGTTGATCTCGAAGGACTTCAAAGAGGTCTTCAGCGTGTCCTTGAATCGCTTCTTTTGTCCTCCATGGGAGCACTTTCCCTGAGTGAGTTCTCCGTAGAAGAGCTGTTTAGGAATGCGTTCATCTGACATTCTCACAACATGTCCGGCCCACCTGGTCTAGGCTCTCATCAGCAATGTGTGAACTGACGGCAGACTGGCTCTAGTAAGGACATCAGTATCGGGCACTTTGTCCTGCCATCTGATTTTTAGAAGCTTTCGCAGACAGGAAATGTGGAAGTGATTGAGCCTTCGTGCATGACTCCGATAGACAGTCCACATCTCGCAGGCGTACAGCAGAGTTGGAAGCACCACTGCTCGGTAGACCTTCAGCTTCGTTGATAGGCTGATCCCTCGACGTTCCCAAACATTGAAGCGCAATCGGCCAAATGCAGAGCTGGCTTTAGCAATTCTGCAGTTTACTTCATCATCGATTGACACTGCTCGGGAAAGAGTACTGCCCAGGTACGTGAAGTGGTCCACTGTCTGAAGTCTCTGTCCATTTACAGTGATGGACGGTTCTGAGTACGGAGCATGGGGAGCTGGCTGGTGCATGACCTCAGTCTTCTTGATGTTAATAGTGAGACCGAAGTTATTGCATGCAGTTGAAAACTTGTCCATACTGGCTTGCATTTCTGGCTCAGTACTAGCATTCAGAGCACAATCATCGGCAAAGAGAAAGTCTCGAAGTACAGTTTCCTTCACCTTGGTGATGGCACGCAGTCGCCTCAGATTGAATAATTTCCCATCAGGTCTATACTTCAGGCCTACTCCTTCAGTGCAGTGTTGAAAGGCATCAGTCAGAGTGGCAGAGAATATCATGCTGAACAAAGTGGGTGCTAAAACACACCCTTGCTTGACGCCGTTGGTGACTGGGAAGGCCTCAGATGTTTCACCGTCATCCAGGACACAAGCCATCATACCGTGATTAAATTGACGTACCATTCGTATAAATCTGTCTGGACAGCCAAATTTCGATATGATCCTCCACAGGCCCTGGCGACTGACAGAGTCAAATGCTTTCGTGAGGTCCACAAAAGTTGTGTAGAGTTCACGATTCTGCTCTTGACATTTCTCCTGTAGCTGATGCACAGCAAAGATCATATCAATAGTCCCACGACCTTTGCGGAAGCCACACTGTGATTCTGGCAGTAAGCCCTTCTCCAGGTGAGTAATCAATCGGTTCAACAGAACCTGTGCAAGAACTTTCCCCGCTGTAGAAAGCAGCGAGATTCCACGGTGATTGTCGCATACCTGGCAATTGCCCTTCCTCTTATAGAGGTGCAAGATGGACGCGTCTCTAAATTCCTGTGGAATGGTTCCCTGCCCCCAGAAGGACTGAAACAGCTCAGTGAGTTTCCGTAGCAGCACGGGTCCACCGACTTTGTACACCTCTGCTGGTATGGCATCTGACCCTGGGGCTTTGCCACTTGACAGCTGATTGATAGCTTTCTTCACTTCGTCCTCTTCTGGTGAAGCATCCATGGAGTCATTGACTGCATCTTGGGGCATCTTGTCAATGGCTTCATCATTGATGACTGAGGGGCGATTGAGAATTGCTTCAAAGTGTTCAGCCCATCTCCGGAGAATCTGCGTCTTCTCTGTAAGGAGCACAGTACCATCAGAGTTCAGGAGGGGAAAGCTCCCAGAAGACTGTGGACCATAGAGTGTGTTAAGGGCTTCATAAAACTGCTTAAAGTCGTTCCTGTCCGCATATGCCTGTATTTCATCTGCTTTGGCGCTCAACCACAAGTCCCACATTTTGCTCAATCGGTTCTTTACTGTTCTGCGAACGTTGATAAAGGCGGTCTTCTTTGCCGCCGAGGATGGATCGTTTTGATATGCATGATGCAGGCGGTGCTTCTCAGCAAGTAAGGCCTGGATTTCTGCATCATTTTCGTCAAACCAGTCTTGCCGCCTGCATGTGGAGGGCCCCAATACCTTCGATGCAGCTGTATGGACAAAAAGAACAGGAGTACTTGTGGCACCTTAGAGACTAACAAATTTATTAGAGCATAAGCTTTCGTGGGCTACAGCCCACTTCTTCGGATGCATATAGAGTGAAACATATTGAGGAGATATATATACACACATACAGAGAGCATGAACAGGTGGGAGTTGTCTTACCAACTCTGAGAGGCCAATTAAGTAAGAGAAAAAAACTTTTGAAGTGATAATCAAGATAGCTCAGTACAGACAGTTTGATAAGAAGTGTGAGAATACTTACAAGGGGAGATAGATTCAATGTTTGTAATGGCTCAGCCATTCCCAGTCCTTATTCAATCCTGAGTTGATCGTATCTAGTTTGCATATCAATTCCAGCTCAGCAGTCTCTCGTTGGAGTCTGTTTATGAAGTTTTTCTGTTGTAAGATAGCCACCCGCAGGTCTGTCATTGAATGACCAGACAGGTTAAAGTGTTCTCCCACTGGTTTTTGAGTATTATGATTCCTGATGTCAGCTTTGTGTCCATTAATTCTTTTGCGTAGAGACTGTCCGGTTTGGCCAATGTACATGGCAGAGGGGCATTGCTGGCACATGATGGCATATATCACATTGGTAGATGTGCAGGTGAACGAGCCCCTGATGGTATGGCTGATGTGATTAGGCCTTGTGATGATGTCACTTGAATAGATATGTGGACAGAGTTGGCATCGGGCTTTGTTACAAGGATAGGTTCCTGGGTCAGTGTTTTTGTTCAGTGATGTGTGGTATGCTCTAATAAATTTGTTAGTCTCTAAGGTGCCACAAGTACTCCTGTTCTTTTTGCGGATACAGACTAACACGGCTGCTACTCTGAAACCTGTATGGACAGTGTTGCGGAATCGCTCCCAGTCTTTCTCAGCGTCATCCTCAATACGAAGATCAGCAAACTCATTCTCTAGGTCTTCCGCTAGATTTTCAGTGATGCGGCTGTTCTTCAGCTTCGACACCTTGATCCTTTTGAAAGCCTTACAGCCTTGTGGTCGTCTCTTCGGCATGATACGGAGCTTTATTTTGGATACTATGAGCCTATGATCTGTCCAACAGTCAGCGCCACACATAGCTTTTGTAACCCTGACATCTTGTCTGTCCCTTCTCCTGATGATGACATAATCAATCAAATGCCAGTGCTTGGAACGGGGATGCATCCACGAAGTCCTGTTGCAGGTAGGAAGGCGGAAGACCGTATTGCTGATCAGAAGGCCATGTGCTGCACAAGTTTTCAGCAGTAACAGGCCATTGCTGTTACACTTTCCCACTCCATTTTTCCCGATGACTCCTTCCCAGGCTGCGGCATCGCATCCGACTCTTGCGTTAAAATCGCCAAGCAGAATCAGCTTGTCTGTGCGGTGCACTGACGATAGCAGAGTATCTAGTTCTTCATAGAATTTATCCTTCACATCCTCTGGGTTGGTCATTGTAGGAGCATATGCGCTGATCAAAGTAGCTTGTTTTCCTTTTTGAAGCGGAAGCTACATTGTCATGAGCGGGTCATTCATACCCTTGGGGGACCTGGCAAGTTTCCGAACAAGATGATTCTTGATGGCGAAGCCAACTCCAGATTCGCGACGCTCATCACTGCTGCGGCCACTCCAGAAGAATGTATAGCCACCACCTGACTCGGATAGCTGTCCTTCATTAGCAAGGCGAGTTTCGCTAAGGGCTGCAATATCAATGTTGTAGCGTGCGAGCTCTCTAGCGACAAGTGCTGTTCTTCTCTCCAGTCTGTCTGCCGTGATGTTGTCCAGTAACGTGCGCACATTCCATGTGCCAATAGTGATCGGTGTCACTCTAAGTTTTGTTTTTGTTCGACCGCTTTTATGGGATCCCCGCCAGCCGCGGTGTGCTGGCCAGGGTAAGGTGAAGTAGGCAATGTTTAGGACACCTTTTCTAGCCCCCTCCTCGTTCTACGGAGGTGAGCAGTGCAATCCTGAATAGGGCTGCTCAGTCGCTCAAGAAGATGCCGAGCTCCACTGCTGCTTCGGTCAGTGAGGAACGACCATTATGCCTGAGCCGCCTATGTGCAGGTCCGCGGCTACAGCTCCCAGTGTATCCACACCTGCTGCTTCGTCGCTCGCCCATCGCCACAGGACTTGATATGATGTGATATGATATGATATGATGTCGAGACTTGCGCATGAATTGGATTAAAGTGAGGGAGAGTTGCGCAACGTCAGCCTCACTCTCTCTTCCCAGTTCCTATCTGTATCCAGTGGCAGGACAGAAGTCGAGACGGCTGGAGATAGGACAGGGCGCAGTGGATGACCAGGACGCCTACGTGTCTTGTCGTGCTCTTAAGCGTTCCACAACGCTTGCTGTTACCGCCTTCCTGACCATTGAACCAGGTTGCCTCAGTCAGCCTTCGCATGCAATGGGTAGACAGGCCCTGACTCACCGAGAGTCTCATACTCATCGGCTACCCTCATCTGGTTTAGCCCGCCAGTCGAGACGGTCTCCAGGGTGTGGCTGCTG
Organism: Emys orbicularis; assembly: GCF_028017835.1. Classification (NCBI taxonomy): domain Eukaryota; kingdom Metazoa; phylum Chordata; order Testudines; family Emydidae; genus Emys; species Emys orbicularis. The sequence continues at coordinate 23,933,957 of NC_088685.1, read as the reverse complement.
TCGCATGCTGACAGCTACTTGGAGCCACAGGTGAGAGCTGGGTGTCAAGTGGGGACCAAAGTGGATGAGCTACTCCTAGGAGTACGACTGCTCCCCCATCAGAGGTACTACCCCTCCCTGACAACCCCATACAACCCCAACCTGGCTACGGTGTGAAGGGTGTGAGGCACCTGTCTACGGCGTTCCCTTAGCATCAGGCAGCCTTGTCTATGCCTGGCATGGGTTGGCTCCCGAACTGCACTGGCCATGGGCAACACAAGCACCCCCCTCTAGGCCTACGCAGATTAGGGATAGATATACTTCAACCCCCCAAGCCCTCTGAGCACCTCCCCAGAGTGTCCAGCCCGTTTTCCACTGGACACTCTCAGATTCCAGATTTGCTGCTTTGAAAGAAGCAATTCCACTCACACACACCCCCTCCAGCTTACCAGCTTCAAGTCAGATTACCGCTCTGTGTGACACAGCCCTTAGATCAGTGATTCTCAAACGTTTGTACTGGTGACCCCTTTCACATAACAAGCCTCTGAGTGCACCCCCCCTTATAAATTAAAAAACCCTTTTTTGTATATTTAACACCATTATAAATGCTGGAGGCAAAGCGGGGTTTGGGGTGGAGGCTGAGGCTTGCGACCCTCCATGTAATAACCTCGTGACCCCCTGAGGGGTCCTGACCCCCAGTTTGAGAACCCCTGCCTTAGATATGTTTATAGTGAAAACAACTAAAAGTTTATTTAACAAAGGATAGAGATTCAAGTGATAGCAAGTAGAAGTACTGGAAACAAATGGTTACATATAAAATCAAAGTACATGTTCTAGATGTAATTAACTACATACTTTCATGTCTTACAGAGCAATGCTCTCCCAAAGTCATTCCAGAAGCTTACAACCAGGCTTGGCTGTGATCTTTTATTCATGAGACGAGTCACGCTGTCAGCTTGCCTCCTCAGTGAAAGATCCCGGGTGCCTGTTTGCACCCCTAGATATGTCAGAACAATCTATCTTTCTTATTCATAAACAGGATGCCCCCTGCTGGTTGTATTTTTCATATACACTCCTTTCTTGTCGATTTCACAATCTCTTAATCAGCACCTGGCTCAGTGTACAAAGAGGCATATATTGGGGGACACAATGATCACACAGGGAGAAAAGCATCTGTTACCTCTTATCTAAAAGGAACCTGCTGAGACAAGTCGCCTCCTGGTTACCTGCTTTTAGAATATAATTGTCATTAGAGAGACACTTCCTTAAATATGATCTGTACACACATTTTGCAGTGATTATGATGACCAGTGGGCGTGTAGAGATCTCACATGCCATCCTGTAGTGAACTATTGTACATATATCCAACCCAGGGGCTCACTGTAAAACCCTGTGACCCCCCCCTGTTCCCTTTACCAGTTGGCACCAAGAGATCCCTGGCTCACAGAGGGAAAGTGGATTGGGATCAGTGATGCATATTGCAGGAAAAAATCCTTTTTGGCTATGTGTGTGGTCTGTGCTCAATCTAGCAATTGTGCAAATACCCACAATGAGGGTAACCTATAATTAGATGACCTAACCAAAAACAAAATAAATGACTTGTTCTTCCATGTTCTGACAACCCTGGCTCCAGCTCCATGATCCACTCTGGAATGTGGTCCTCCGTAAAAAATCTTTGAGAATATATCGAAGGTATAATTAATATTCACACGTAAAAAGCAATGGGCATTTTATAGCTGTTGGCAACCATTGTGCAAGAAGCAGCTATCAGCATTTTCAGGGAGTTCTTTTATGGGAGGTTGGTATAGAACATTTAATGATCATTTCTTTTCTACCTCCTATAAAAGGAAGGCTGTGTGAAGCAGATGAGTTAATGGAAGCTGTCTGTCACCGTGATGAAGGGTTCAGTTCATTATATGCAGAAGTGGGATTTTTTCCAGTTGTATTTTACATACAATTCCATAATTATGGGCACTAAGAAGGGTCCAATGTTAGCTGACATGCAGGTGGAATTTCAGCACCTCTAGAGTCAGTAATGCATGGATTGCACACATGGGCACAGGGAAATTCCTTTTGGCTGATTCTCTGCAGTACCTAGAGAATCCTTACAACTCAGAATGTTCTCATAACTTTCCTCTTCAGACAGAAATCACATGTTGCCATTCGGAGTAGAGTAAAATGCTGTTAAAGGATAGTCATAAAAATACCACTAGACTTGTAGATAAAGCTAACTATTAAAGGAAAAACAAAGTATGTGTTGCTGTGTGTGGTATGCTAATATCCATCTCTCTTTATCAGGTGTTCCAGTACTATAAGCCAGAGCATGATGGATTGATAAATATTTAGCTGTACAGGTACAGTACCCAGAAAGCATGCAGATGTTATCATTAAACATTTACATTATATAGTAACAGGGGCCCTAGTCAGGATCACAGCACTGTTAGCTAAGTGCTGTACAAACACATAAGACACGGTCCTGGTCACAAGGAGTTTACAATCTAAATTATTGCTAAAGGCATGACAAAAATATTTTAGTAGTGTCTACTTTGTATATTTCTGATTGACCATAAATCTCTGTACTTACTGCTGTTCTGCTTTTTTGCCTGCATCTGCTTCTGCTTCTGCATCTGCTACCATAGCTCTGAAAATACTGGCTGACTAAGTGTTTTTGAGGCAGACTCTTTGGGACTGTTGTCAAAACCTAGCAGCCCTTGCTCTTCCCGAATCTGGATGTTTTGGGGAGTCATTGGTAGGTAACATGGGTCTGATCCTGTGAGGCGCTGAGTGTCTTCAACATCCACTGATGTGCTTAGCACCGTGCAGAATCAGGCCTCTTCTATTGAAGGCCTGTCTGGGAGGGAGCCAGTTGGGAATTACAGCAAGGAGGCTGACATGCCGAGGTCTGATCCTGCTTCCATGGAAAACCCTGGCAAAGCTCCATTTGGTTTTCAGGAGATCAGAATCGGCCCCTCTGACAGCAGCTTTCTTCATATGTTGCTGCAGTGCTGCGGGTGGTGAATAAAACGAGCCCTGAGTTATTTGCGAACTGTGCTCTGGGAAGTGACTGCAGCCGTGCAGACGAAGCAGCGGACAGCACAGCATTACTTCATCCTGCTAGCAAAGGAGCTGCTGCTGCTGCCTTAGGGGAGCTGAATTACAACAGTCTGAAGTCAAACAGGGGGATCTCAGCCTTTTGACGTTGTGGTCTCCTCCCCCCATGTAAAAACAAGTCTGGATTTGCTGGTGTGGCTTGTGCACTTCTGCAAAAGGTCTAGGTCAAGTTTTTCAGAATTGGGGGCCTAAAATTAGGCTCCTAAATCCATATTTGGGCAGTTACGTAAGTGACCTGATTCTCAAAAATGCTGAGAACCAAGCAACTCCCATTAAAGAAAAACCCAAACCCAAACCAGTTAGGATAGTTTACGTTTGGCTGTCTTGCAAACACACATGCACAGAGCCTGTAAGGGGTTATTATTATTGGGCCAAACTCAAATGCTGCTTACCTTACTCACTTCAAAGGGTCTGCTCCCACGAGTAAGACAAGCAAGCTTTGGCCAACACAAATACAGAAGAAGAAGCAGGGCCCAATTCTGCATGACCCTACTCCTGATGTAGCCTCTTACCCTTAGGTAAAGTGGGTATAAAACATTTCCGAATCCCAGTGGCTCCATTTTACCCATTTTGTAAGCTCCCAAGGGCAGAGACCGGGGCCCTGATTCCATGTTACTTGTCCCTTTTGTGCACATTTATACCAATGCAAAGTAGGTTAAATGCAGCCATTCTGCTTTAGAAGTGTTTTAAACCCACTTTGTACAGGTGTAAATGGCAAAATGGAATCAGGCCCCCAGTCTCTGCCCTTAGGCACTTCCAGTCTAATCAGGGACAAGACCCAGAGGATGAGGATCCGATATACAGACCGTTGTTGGCCCAGGTTGTGCCCATGAGATCTGTATGCAAAGAAGCTCTTCTCCTGCCCATGTGGAAGGGAAGGGGCAGTTGCTCTGCATTCCACTCGTCTTTCTAAATGGACTCGTTCAGGGAGTTTTCCATTCCGTCGACATTGTCTGCAGGATAAATTAAGCTGACTTCCTTCCACTCTAACCAGGATATCAAATTTAACAAGGCAAAAATGACTTTGTTTAAAAATTAAAAAAGAGAAGGGAAAAAAGCGACTGAAATACCTTCACAATAAGCCAATGGGACCAGGATGAATTCAAGACAGGAAATAAAAGTCTGGGCATGTGCTGGGCAAATACCCCCCGGCCATTTATTCTAACCTACTCCAAAAACGTGCCTGTAAAGCTAAGCTAGAAAGGATGATAGTTTAACTAGGAGGCTTCTGCAGTTGGGTAGCTAGTGAATAAAATCTAAATACTTACGTAATTACTGCTTATAGACCGATAAGCTGCATGCATGCCCCTGGCCACAGCATTGGTGGGACCTTTTCATTTCTGTATGGGTTGGAGCAGCTAAAGGGGAAGAGAAGAAATTCTCAAACACCACAAGAACATGCAGGAGCATAGGATAATGTCCTGGAAAGTGTGGATTCTGTTCATCTTTCCAGAAGGGCTAAGCCTGGCACAAGTGCCGAGTGTGAGGGAATACCCCTTCCCAAACCCTGTGCTACTGGGAACTGCTGTAACCGAAACTATAGGTTACAGTCAGTGGCTGGGTTTGGGCTCCAGCTGCAATGTCTCCACTAGCCATTCTGGTAGCCAGAGCTAGAGCTGGCCCCAGTTTTTTGAAAGAAAAGCTTTTTCATTGGAAAATGGCTTGTTTTTCAGAGACAGACTTTTTGTGAAATATTTGGGTTTCAAAATTTTTCATTCCTCCCTCAGAATGGGAAAAGAGAAAAAGGAAGGAAGAAAAGGAGGATGAGGAAGGAAAGCAAAATCCAAAACTTAAAAGTTCCTCAAAAAAGAAAAAGCAGGGTTCTTCGCAAATTTAGGAATTAGGAACAAAATTAGGAACATTGCAAAAATACTTTGGCTGTTTTTCAGCCAACTGCAGTAGGAACTGCCCCGGCAGTGTGTGAGTCCTGTACCTGGGAGACTACAGCTGGCTCTTAGTGCCTTTCAAGGAGGCCTCCTGTACCTGGGTATTGTAGCTGCTGGACAGCACGGTCAGTGTGAACTGGCTGAAGCACAGGGATGAATTCCCTTCTACCATTGCCTTCTAATGACTAGAATTTCAGATCTAATTAGGCTGTGTCTAAACACACAAGTTATACGGCTTTTCTTAGAATGGTATAGTTAAAGTGGTACACACACACAGCGTGGATGCAGTGACACACTATAAAGGTGCTTATGCTTGTTTAGCTTATTCCGGTAGGGAAGGGGAATAAACTATATTGGAATAAGGCACTTTTATACTGATATAACTGCATTGGCAGGAGGGGTTGTACCAGTATAACGATACCATTTTAAAAATCTGCACCTCTAACAAAATAGCTAGACTGGTACCAAAACCATATGTGGAGCAGACCTCAGTGTGAGCAACCCTCCAGCTAGTGACTACAGCTTGCAGAGGACTAAGCCCTAGTACTACCACAGCTGAAAGGCGTTAGTTGCACTGGCACGGCAGGGCATCTGTGCTTCTGGAGCAGCAAGGCCCGAGCTCTTTTTCAGAGACTTTGAAATCCTGTGCTTGCCTCTTGTGCAGAGTGAGTGTACAATGAGAGTATTTTAGCACTTGCTTTGCACTGGTGTAAATGACTAGGCAAGGAGCAAGACAGTGGAGGACCAGCTCCTAAGTGCCCATATTATCCCTTATTTATTTTAGTACTAAGCAGAATAGCTGATGATTGAAGACTTTGTGGCTACAGAGTCATTGTCACAACATATTCGTTACTAGATGCAACCCATCATAATGGATGGTACTCCCTTTTTTAGGTAAATGACGGCTCCCTTTCATTTCTATGGTGACTTCTTAATAATTACACTGGATTTATGTTTGAGGCTACCTCTAGTGGTCCATAGAGGGAACATGGGACCTGCTACTACAGTCAGCTAAAGGAGTTCTCTTTCAGAAGCTGGATTGGCCTGTGTCTCTAGAACTGAAGAAGCAGAATCCTAATCCCAGCACCTGAAGAGTCTGTCTGTCTGAGCCCTGTTATAATTGTATGTTACATGAGCATATTGTAATTCTCAACTTGAATGTAGCTATTCCAGGTGAGATCAGAATCAGACCTGGTGTAGGCAGAAATTGTAGTGCCATGTTGGGGGCTGGGCAATCACATCACCTCAGTGAAGTTATTTGGCATGCTAGCTGCCTTCCTTTTGAGCTAAATGAGGCAACTGGAACATTATAGGCCCCTTTGCTTAGTGATAGCTGAAACAATGGAAAACTACAGCCCAAGGGCTAGACAATATGCAAGCCTGGGCAGTGGCTGGGCTATGCAGCCCAAGGGGTTTTCTGGGGATCTGATGCCGAAGTGGGGGATTGATTTGACTGCAGTTGCGTCTGTGTGTGAGAGAGAAGCAGTAGAAGAACCACAGAAGGGCGCAGAGAAGGCAGCAAAGAAGCACTAGAGACAGAGAGAGAAGCACTTGTGGCATGATCCTGAGAAAAAGCTAAGAGAGACAGCTTTTAGGTAGACTGCTGGCTGGAAAGGGGCTTGGAACTGTGCGCAAAGAAACGGTCTCCTGTTGTTTGATTCCTATTGTGTTCAGGAAAACAGGACTCCATGTACAGTCTATGTAAATAAGTAGGATTGCACCTAAGTCATGTTGTCATTTTCTCCTTTTCCTTGGAAACAATGTGCAAGCCCATGCATTTTGGCTAATTGCGCTGGTCACAAGGGGGGCCACCACTTGGAGCTGGTTGGACAATTTTCAACCAACTTTCTCTTCTTTTGAAAAATGCCATTTCATTGAAGCTAAAATGTTTCACAGAAACCTGCCAGTTTCAATGCAAATATTTCTCAGGCCCAGGATGGCACTGAAAGAGAGTGTGAGAGTACACATCTGTGATGTAGGATACTAGGTTTAAGTCCCTCCTCTACCTGAGTCAAAGCAGGAGCTTAAAGCTGGGTCTCCCACAATCTGGGCACATGCCCTAACCTCCAGTCTATAGCATCAGTGTGTTGTTTCTTGGAGTTGTTCTACTCTGTATAAACAATTAAATATTCAGTAGGTTAGGGAGACTAACTATTTAACCTTGTAGTTAGGGCACTGGTGTGGGGATATGGGAGACTCAGGTTAAAATCCCTACTCTGGCTGATGGGGAGTAAGGACTTGAACCTAGATCTTCTGCATCCCAGCTGAGGCCCTTGGCACAGTCACTGACTTTTATTTTTCCCAGTGGGGGCTGCGCCCACACTCCACCCCTTCCCCCAAGGCCAGATCCTCGCTCCGCCTCTTCCTTCACCTGCTCTGCTCCCTCCCCCGAGCGCCTCCCATCAGCCGCCAAACAGCTGATGGGCAGCCCTGCCAAACAGCTGATCAGCGGCCTCCCAAACAGCTGTGGCTGATGGGTGCTGAGCACCCTCTATTTTTTTTCCCGGAGCACCCATGGAGTCAGCGCCTATGCTTGGCTGTGCTGGGGGATTCATGCTCTCCCCAAAATTCAAAAGGTTTCTTTTTCATTCCACATTGGGGGTGAGGGAGACCTTGAAATTGTACATGAAGCGGAATTGTGGTTTTGTTAGCCAGTCTTGGGAATCGTATGAATTCTGTAAGCAACTGCAATATTTCTGGGTCACCAGTCAGGGACTGAAAAGCTAGGTGAAACCTTACTGAAAGCTCTGTTAAAATATATCTGTCTGCCTGGACTAAGAGCCTAGAGCAGGGGTAGGCAACCTATGGCATGTGTGCCGAAGGTGGCATGCGAGCTGATTTTCAGTGGCACTCTCACTGCCCGGGTCCTGGCCACCGGTTCGGGGGGCTCTGCATTTCAATTTAATTTTAAATGAAGCTTCTTAAACATTTTGAAACCTTATTTACTTTACATACAACAATAGTTTAGTTATATATTATAGACTTATAGAAAGAGACCTTCTAAAAACATTAAAATGTATTACTGGCACGCGAAACCTTAAATTAGAGTGAATAAATGAAGACAAGACTCGCCACACCACTTCTGAAAGGTTGCTGACCCCTGGCCTAGAGTTTGCAATGTAAAGAAGTTGCCTATGGAACTGCATTTCCGTCAAGTGGAATCCTTCTGGCAGAAAAGCCAGATTTTCAATTTCTTTTCCAAAATTATCCATCAGCTAAAAAGAACAACAACAAAAGCCCCTTCACATGTACAATTCCACATTCTGTGTGAAATTGTGAGAGCAGATTTAACTTCAAAGCAGGCAAAGAAAACTCCCTGCAGAGTTCATAGAAGGCAGACAAAGGGGCGGTGAGAAGGAGGGAAACCAAGAAAGATCCCAGCTCACCAGCTTCAGAGGCTGAAAGACTTTTTCAGAACAGCTGGGAGCCAAATAAGCATGTCAGGCTTGTTGTGGGCGAGGAGAAAAGTCACACCAGAATCCCCACTCCAGTGTGTATGTATGGTTTATATTTCCCAAGTGTAACCTTTAGGAGGCTGCCTGATTACCTCTCTTGTAGCAAGGAACAGAAAGTACCAGAAAGGGGTATTGAGTTAAGTCTCGTAGTGTGGCCAAATGCTCCAGCTTCAAGTGGCTAAGGTATTCCCCATTTCCTGTGTGTCCTAACCCTTGCTTGAGCTTTGCTGTGTGCTGTTAGGCCCTGATCCAAAGCTTCGTAAAGTCAATGAAAAGACTTCCACTGACTGCAGTGGGCTTTGGATCAGCCCCTTAAACAGTTCCCATCAGCGGTGGTTTTATCACTATTACCTGTCACTGGATTTTCCTATAAGGCATTGCTATGTGCTTTTAAACACCTGACACGCTTCACCTCAGTGGCAGATGGATTCCAGTGGTGGGTGAAGTGATTCCTGGCATAACAAGAAGAATTCACTACTGACAGAGAGGCTTGGATTTATTTTCTATTTTTGTGGAACTTTTTTTGAGGAGAAATGGCTCTTCAATCCAATCAAATTTTCACTTTGGCCAAAATGTTCTGTTTTTTCAATGAAAAATCAAAACCCAAAAGACTTTTGGGTTCAAGAACCTAAACATTTTTCAATTTTCCAATTTTCTTCTCTCCTTTCTCTCCCTTATTTTCATAGGAAAGCAAAACTGAAAACCAAACACATTTTCTTTAGTTGAAAAACTGAAAAATGAGGCAAAAACCTTCAAATGAAATAAATGCTTTTCATTTGAAATGTTTTGCATTTCAGGACCAAGGGTAAAATTTCAAAAGGACCCAAATGACATAGGAACCTAAGTGCCTAAGTGGGCTGGCTATGGCCCCTGCACACATTTAGACCCAAATGTTCAAAAATAGATATCTCAATTTAGGCAGCTGAATCCCAGTTTAGGCCCTGATGCAGCAAGGTAATTAAATTGGTGCCTTGCTTTAAGCACACGAGTAGTCCCATTTGCTTAAGTATCTCACTGAACCAGGGCCCTAGGTATTTAAGTAAAATTGGCTTGATTCACTTCTTCAGTAGGAGATGCGGGTTCTCAGCAGTGAGCACCTCTGAAAATCACACCACTAGAATGTGTTAACTGCATATGGTCTTTACGCTGACCTTCTAATACTGCTACTCTAGTCACTGAAATTCTATTGTAATTCATTGGATTATAATAGCGCTATTAATGTTAGTACTTTAATTCATTTTAACTGCATATTGTGCAAGACCACTAGAAAGCTATCACACTTAAGACCCATACAAATAATAATGAATACAAATGAATAATAATAATTAATTGCTAGATAGGAGTGCTGCTACGTCAGCGCGCTCGGTCGCTGATGGGAATGGAAATGCTTTTCATAACTAAACAATGACCCCATTTAACTGGTTAGAAGCGCTAATGAGCATCAAAGGGAGTTCCAGGAGGCCAGCCTCCGCTCTTAACCCACAAATGTAGTGGCTGAGACACAAGGCCTTCAAGGTGCGCCCGGAGGTTGCAAAGTGTGGGTAAAAATAGGAGGGAATCCGAAGAGTCTGTGAATATTAACCTTTTCCTCTGTGATGTTCAGTAGAGAAGGGATTTAGGTGGAGAGTAGTTTGCTTGTTTTGTTTTTTTACGAACTGCCCTTTGTGCTTAACTACAATTGCATGGGTTGATGAGATTTTGGCCTATGGCACATGTACATGTTAGGGTGAATTTTTCATGTTGTAAGGGCCATCTCTCACAGGCAGGCTTTTGCCTGAGGGAAGAAATAGATTATGGGATTGCTCCAAGCACTGGTGGGCTGGCTAGGGTTTGGGGCTGCTCTGGGTGCTGGCGGGTCGGCCAGGGTTTGAGGCTGCTCTGGCAGGCTGGCCGGTGAGAGCAGGGGCGGGGCAGGGCAGGGCCTGCTGGAAGGGGTGGGGCAGGGGGCTAACCTCCCTGAACTGGGTGGGAAGGGGTGTACGCACCACCCATGCCAAGCCTCAACATCTGCACCGCTATTTTTAGCGTGCTAGGTTGAGGAACTTATAAACTGTGACCAAATCACCCCTTAAGCTTCTCTTTGTATATGAGAAAGAGATCTCTGGCTTCAGAGATGTCGTATACAAAACATGGAGCTTGGGAGTTGCAGAGAAATCTGGAGACTGGTACCAATCCACACCTGCCAGTGCCAGATTTTGTTGAAAAGAGGAAAAAAAGTTCTTGTTTTGATGGCTGGCAAACCTTGGTACCTGAGAGGCATTTTCCTCTGTGAGTAATCCCAACAATCAATTACTGTCCCTATACATCTTTCCTGTTCTCTTGAAGGATCTCAGTGTGCTTTGGAAATTAGCTCTATATAGACTGAAATATAGCTACCTGGAGCACAGCAGCTGTTTAACATCATATGGCAACACTAGGCCGTTTAGGACAGGAAGTGAAGGAGAATATCGTAGTCAGCTGCAGCCGTAGAAAGGAAATATTTAGGCAGGCAGAAGATAATTTTGCAGATTGAGAATTTGGCTGAGGGGGTCAACAAGCATGTGGAAAGGGAGATCCAGTGGATATAGTGTACTTAGATTTTCAGAAAGCTTTTGACAAGGCCCCTCACCAAAGGCTTTTAAGCAAATTAAGCTGTCATGGGAAAAGAGGGAAGGTCCTCTCAGGGACTGATAACTGGTTAAAAGATAGGAAACAAAGGGTAGGACTAAATGGTCAGTTTTCAGAATGGAGAGAGGTAAATAGTGGGCTCCCCCAGGGGTCTGTACAGGGACCAGTGCTGTTCAACATATTCATAAATGATCTGGAAAAAGAGGTAAACAGTGAGGTGGCAAAATTTGGAGATAACATAAAATTACTCAAGCATGGGCGGCAGGTGAACCTCCACTTTGGGGAGGTTAGCCCTCTAGCCACGCTCCTTCCGCCTGAACGCGCCCCCCCCCCCCGCATGCTGGAGCCCCAAATCCCTCCATAACAGGAGGAGCCTTAAGGATCTCCCGTGACTGGAGGAGCCCCGGTCTGCCCACCCCAGCCACGCTGGGCCACCCCCCACCTCGAGTGCCAGTCTGGTCCCAGCCACACTGAGCTGAGCCACCACCATTAGCCGCTCGGCCGGCCCTGGCCACACCATCCCCACCAAGCCACTAGCCAAGCCAAGCCGCCAGCCACCCTGAGCACTGGGCCGGCCCCAGCCATGCCAGGCCAAGCCACCACCACCACCCCAGCCATTCCAGCCCCCCAAGCCACCGGCTAGGCTGAGCCGCTGGCCAGGCCGAGCCACCAGGCGCCCCGAACACCGGGCCAGTTCCAGCACATGGAGTCACCTCACTCCCCCACCAAACCCTCCCGCCCACTGCTAGCTCACTGCATTCCCTCTACATTCCCCGCCCCCAGGAGGCGGGACTTGGCAAGCAGCGGCAGCAGACAATGGGGGGCCTTGGAGAAGGAATAGGGACAGAGCCAACGTGGCCCAGGTGTGCGGTGGTGGCAGCTGTGCCAGGGAAGGCTTAGCCTTCCCTAGCCTATTATACCACCGCCCATGTACTCAAGATAGTTAAGTCCCAAGCAGACTGCGAAGAGCTACAAAAGAATCTCACAAAACTGGGTGACTGGCAACAAAATGGTAGATGAAATTCAATGTTGCTAAATGCAAAGTAATGCACATTGGAAAACATAATCCTAACTATACATATAAAATGATGGGGTCTAAATTAGCTGTTACCACTCAAGAAAGAGATCTTGGAGTCATTGTGGATAGTTCTCTGAAACCATCCACTCATTGTGCAGTGGCAGTCAAAAAAGCAAACAGAATATTGGGAATCATTAAGAAAGGGATAAATAATAATATACAAACTATCATATTGCCTCTATATAAATTCATGGTACACCCACATCTTGAATACTGCATGCAGATGTGGTCGCCCCATCTCAAAAAAGATATATTAGAATTGGAAAAGGTTCAGAAAAGGGCAACCAAAATGACTAGGGATATAGAACGACTGCCATATGAGGAGATGTTAATAAGACTGGGACTTTTCAGCTTGGAAAACAGACAACTAAGGGGGGATATGATAGAGGTCTATAAAATCATGACTGGTGTGGAGAAAGTAAATAAGGAAGTGTTATTTACTCCTTCTCATAACACAAGAACTAGGGGTCACCAAATGAAATGAATAGGCAGCAGGTTTAAAACAGACAAAAGGAAGTATTTTTTCACACAATGCACAGTCACTCTGTGGAACTGTTTGCCAGAAGATGTTGTGAAGGTAAAGACTATAACAGGGTTCAAAAAAGAACTAAAGTTCCTGGACGATAGGTCCATCAATGTCTATGTCCCTAGACTCTGTTTGCCAGAATCTGGGAATGGCAACAGGGGATGGATCACTTGATGATTACCTGTTCTGATCATTCCCTCTGGGGCACCTGGCATTGGCCACTGTCAGAAGACCGGGTACGGGGCTAGATGAACCTTTAGTCTAACCCAGTGTAGCTGTTCTTATGTTCTTAGTTAAATAGATTTAGCTCCTTGAGTCTCACAATAAGGCATATTTTCTAATCATTCTTGTGGCTTGTCTCTGAACCCACTCCAATTTGTCAACATCCTTCTTGACTTGTAGACTCCAGGACTGGACACAGTATTCCAGCAGCGGCCGCACCAGTGCCAAATACAGAGGTAACATAACTTCCTGACTCTCAGTGGCCATGACACACTAGTGGCTGAGACACACGGACTTGAGGGTCCACCAGGAGCATGCAAAGTATGGGCAAAACCAGAAGGGAATCCTAAGAGTCTGTGACCTTTAGATTTAAGAAGTAAAAAAAGAGGATTAGAAAATACTGCTGAGTTAAAAATGCTGAAGCAACTTTACTTTTGGGAATTTCTTGTACATAATATCTAAACTTGAAATCTTAAAGTTTTATTAATTCTAACCTTTTCCATTTAATTTTATAAGGTTTTTCCTTTTAATTTTTTTTATTTTTTTAAAAAGGAAATCTCATTATAATCACGTGGCATGTCTTGAAAGCTGCACTGGCTTTCAGAATCTGTGCTTGTAAGTCCTTTGAATCAACCAACTGTGTGCTCTCAGGTGCAGTATGTCTTTGTTCAATGTACCCATGTAGATCTAGGAAAATTATCTTGTACATGCTCAGGTTGCAGGTTTCAACCCATCATAATTTTTCAATCATAGCAATTTATTTTTCAAACTAAGTAAAGGCACTGCTCCTCAGGAGGGCTGTAGGTGAGTTCATCCTTGTGCAAAGCACCACCATAAGGCCTATGCACCAGTTAAGTCCTAGACTCTCAAAATAGGGCCCAAGAGGACTTAACTTGTGAATAGGTATTGCGCATTTCTGTTACTCAGTTTCAAACTTTGGACACTTTTGTTACAGACCTATCTAAAGTTGTGAACAGATTTTTATTTTAAAGGAAGAATCCTTCCGCCCCGCCCCCCGCTCCCCCCGCACCACCTTCAAATTAAAAAATGGCTGTGGGAATTTTGCTTCTTGCCCCAACAAGTAATCAAAATTAATCATATAAGATGGAACAACACACAGAGGTGAGAGAAATCCACCTGGAATTGTAATTAAACATGAAATAATGATTATTGTATTGCTGAATCCACAGACTGCATCAAAATAAATTTCCTCTTTTTTGCCAATATGCTCCTTGTAAGAAGACCAAACATAATGGCAGCTATAAGGTATGAAATCACTGTGAAAATACACTCTCTCCTCCTAAATAATCTCCAAAAGAACCCCAAACCCAATGGAATTAAACTGGATATTCACATATGCATGGAGACAAGATGGCCTGATTGTCATGTATAATAAGGGATTGTTTACGTGGGGAAATTGACCACAATAGCAAAATCTTTCTATTTAATTCAATACTTTAAATGTATTCAGCTACATCAGAAAGTATTAGAGAGAACATTGTATAATTGCTTGTGTCTTTCAATGAAAAACTAAAGATGGTATTTTACAATTATTTCAAGTGAGGAAAATGCAAAGATACAGAGCAAAGATAGGTAGGTGGATAACCTAGCCTGGTGTAAGAAGTGGTATTTTTGAAACAGGTATAAATCTTGTCACTTTTTTGAAGTATTTGTCTCAAAAACACATAGCAGATGAAAAGTACAAAAAAGCTGTTAAAAGAAAGAAAAAATAGTAAGAACAATAAAAACATGTTCTTTGATAATTGGTGGGCTAAGAAACAATAATGAAAAGACTAGCATGCAAAATTATCTCACTTTTGGAGAAAGATCTAAGGAACCTTTCTCTCTTCTTTGAAATGACAGCCTTAAGATACTTCCCTAGCATTATGGGGGTCTCTTCCCTATCACCCCTTTCCAACAAATACATACATGAAAAAACTCCTTTAATGTAATCCTTTAAACAGAGGGTCTTTTGTTTTATAGCCATGCAAAGAAAACTTCAAACGAGCCGTTTCAAAGAGGGATCGTAGCTACTGCTTTGAAGAAATCATTGTTCACAGATATTCCAGATTATCCAAATGCCTCTTTGCATTAAATATTACTTAACTACCAGTACAGTATTAATTGAGAGGATTTCAGTTTATTATGCACTGAGCATGTATGATTAAGTTTTCACATATCATACAAGCTTCTAATTGTGGATGAAGCAAAATATTCAATGCAGAATTATCTGTCATGTTGCTGGTAAGGCATCTTAATGACTAATGGGCCATCTGATTTTGCTATGGAATTACCCACCTTTACTTTTAGGTCATGATTAGTATACTGCCAATTTATTTCAAACTTTCCCCAATACAGTTCTAAGCTTCAATATATAGAAATTAATCTTGTGATTTCTCATCAGGATCACCCCTTATTTTAGCATTACTTGAAATCTAAGAGAATGAGGGGAAATGATTTGGAAATAAGCAAATCTGCCAGTGCTGACACTGGCCAATATGAATTGGATTCTTCCCACTATATATTGGAATAATTGTAAAATATCATCTTTAGCTTTCATTGAAAGACACAGGCAGTTATACAATGTTCTCTATAATACTTTCTGATATAGCTAAATACCGTTAAAGTACTGAATTAAATAGAAAGGTTTAGCTTTCAGAAACTAAGGCAATAGTCTGTCCTTTTTTCCCCAAATCCTTGTCACTTTAATCACTACACATTACACAGCTTACTCTAATCTTTTAAGAAAAACCACCAGCTATTAATTATTCTCATGAGAACTACTGAAAACTAATAATGAATAATATAATTTATTTGACAGCAGACTTTGATCTTTTGGAAATATACGGCCACCAATTATTTCTAAGAGTCATATGCTTGATAAAAAATACTTTCCTATAAGCTTTCCATAGGTCTAGATAGTCCAAAGATTGTGGGCAAATAACTCTGCTTTGCTGACAATGTATATTTATAAAGTACTTTTCTTCACAAATGATCATAAAGCACCTTACAAGCTACACAGGCATCACTTTGCCTGCAACTGAAATGCAGCCACCTCAGGTTTAGAACAAAGCAACTGTTTACCAGTGCACAGTAACATTATACAACAATTTAGGGCAGGACATGAAGAATACCATGTCCACTTGGAACTTCAAATTAAATTTGGGCAAGTGATGTGTGAAACAGAAAAAGGTGTTGCATCTTCAAATACACAAATGTCCCAGAAAAGAATGGCTTAAGTCTAGCTATAGGACTATGGACTTTTTTGGTTGAAAACATAGATATTGCCAAATCCTTGGCTAAGATTCCAATATTAACTTTATCTGTGTGTTAGCCCCCAGCCACCCATTGCATATGAGCAGAAGTGGCTATATTTTGGTGGTGGAAGAAGAGATCTCTATACATTTCTCTTCTGCTTCACAGAGGGACCGAGGCTCATGTGATATTTATAAAACCCTTGGAACCCTCAGTGAAAAAAAGCTACGGAAATGCAAAGAATTATTGTTAATAATACATTTCTAACCCTTTCTACCGAAACGTTCTATGTTCCAGCTAAACATACCTGTGGTTGTGTCTTTTGAATAATCTTTAGTCAGAATGTCTGAAATCCACTTACAAACAGCACTTGTCACCTTAGTCTTAGTCACCAACAGCTACATTGCGATACCTTTACTCACATTGAGTAGTACCTTATCATACCTTATACTGGCATTAGAAAAGGTTCAGAGAAGGGCAACTAAAATGATTAGTGGTTTGGAACGGGTCCCATATGAGGAGAGATTAAAGAGGCTAGGACTTTTCAGCTTGGAAAAGAGGAGACTAAGGGGGGATATGATAGAGATATATAAAATCATGAGTGATGTGGAGAAAGTAAATAAGGAAAAGTTATTTACTTGTTCCCATAATATAAGAACTAGGGGCCACCAAATGAAATTAATGGGCAGCAGGTTTAAAACAAATAAAAGGAAGTTCTTCTTCACACAGCACACAGTCAACTTGTGGAACTCCTTGCCTGAGGAGGCTGTGAAGGCTAGGACTATAACAGGGTTTAAAAGAGAACTGGATAAATGCATGGAGGTTAAGTCCATTCATGGCTATTAGCCACGATGGGTAAGGAATGGTGTCCCTAGCCTCTGTTTGTCAGAGGGTGGAGCTGAATGGCAGGAGAGAGCTCACTTGATCATTACCGGTTAGGTTCACTCCCTCTGGGACACCTGGCATTGGCCACTGTTGGTAGACAGGATACTGGGTTAGATGGACCTTTGGTCTGACCCAGTACGGCCATTCTTATGTTCTTATGTACCTTACACCTTGAGTTGTCCCACTGATTTCGTAGTCGGTGCTACCCGTGATAGCACCACTTAGTATTAAGGTTACCTGACACTTCCCACTATAAGACCCTGTTTTCAGTTGCTTATAACTGTACCAAACTTTAATTATTCAGCCTGAGATTTTCCTTGCCTGCTTGCCTCACACTGAATTTTTCTGGCCAATTTGAGCCAAAAACAGTTCAGCTGTTTCTAAGAACAAGGCTAAAGAAAAATATGGTCTGTTGCCTATGTTAAAAAATTCTTTGGAACAGACTTGAAATTTGGCTGGCATAGCCTTTGTGTCAGGGATGTGCCTTTTGCAGTCCCAGTGAAAATAAGTCAAAATATGGCCAATTTATAAGCTTTGGAAAAATTGCAGTTTGCACATGCACAATGGAGACTTACGAAAGCTTTGCAGCTCATTTCCTGTAAGATTCTGTCTGCACTGAGCATGCTACAGTTTGGGGCTGAGCAGGACTTTCCCTGAAATTGCAGTTCCCAGCTCTGCTGGAACTGAAAGCCAGGAGCCTCTCTCTCCTGTGGTTTCGATGACCCCCCTGCTGGGAAGTGGAAACTGAGACTGGCCAGGTGAGGAGAATGGGACAGGGATGAGGAGCCAGGGGTGGGGAAGAGAAAGAACTGGGATAAGGGCAGGTTGGATGAGTAGGGGCAGAAGCTTGGGGAAAATGTGCAGAAGAGTCTGGGCCCATTAGAGAACACTCCTCTCCAGGGCCTGGAGTGGAGCCCAAGAGCCCCATGTCTCACCATTCTTCTGTTGTAAGCAAATATCTGTGAAACCCTCTGGCAACCTGTCTCATCCCCCTCTAGTGCTGGTCCACAAAGAGGATGACAATCTACTGCTGCTATCAGTTACTCTGTTAGCTCACGTGGCAGAGCTCTGTGCAATGGATATAAAGTTTCCAAACTGCTGATGATCCGTGTGGGTGTCGATCTGATGCTACATGATGGAATTTCGGTATCACAATGCATATGCACAAGGGGTTGAATTAAGGCAACCTGGATGCTTGATTATGCACCCTTAAAAATGTCCTTTTAACATTTTGTGTATGTAATATATGTAATCTTTTGTTATTCGCTCCCGCAGCTATGCTCGTACAATAATTCACTGTGACTAACTGGTTAGAGGGTTTGTGTCTGTATATATTGCTTGCAGTTGAGGGCAGAGGTGTGTGCATCTGAATTCTGTCAATGTGTTTCTGAAGCAGAAGGATCTGAGCTCTATTCCTGAGCCTCCACGAAAGTTCCAAGTGGCCTAGGTATCAGTGACAACCAGGAGGTTCCTTACCCATCTCTTACATCTTCGTACAATGAATATTATTTCTAAGTCATCCTGTGGTGAAGCTATTGCTAATTTCTGGCCAATTCTAACTCCTCTTGAAGTCATTTGGAATCTCTCCGTTGATTAATAGGAACTAGATCAGGCCCTTCCAGCAGGCAGCTTTAAATGGTCTAAAAAGAATAGCCATGGACTGTGGTTTTCCCATCTCCTAGACTGCCTCATGCTGAGCTCAAGCATGATTGCTCAGTGTCACATCGACCCTGCAGTTGGCAGGTATTATTTATCTAACTGTTACCTGCCAGCTTCACAGTCAACATCTCTTAATGTCAAGCACATGTTGGTGGGCTAAAGTAATGCAAACAGCTGTGGCTGCCCAAGGGAGCAGAATGGGCTTGGCTAGGACTTGCAGCAGAGATCCTTTCCTTTCTTTTCCTTTCCATAAATCTTGTGGGCGTTGGGAAGGGCCCTGTCTGAGTGAGTACAATAGTCACAGCTTGCACAGGGCTGCCAGCATTAGCTGAAGTTTGCTACTGTATTGTACCTTATTGCAGAAACTATAGGTGCATATTATTGCAACGGGGATGAACAACGCACATTGATAGATGAAGGGCGTTTGTCTTTAAGGTTTAAAGTCTTTGGGTTAAGTGAAAGGAAGGAAGGAACTGAGAGGGATTCAGAAAGCGGGACCCTTTGCTGTGATGGGGTGTACAAATCCCACACTGGGCAACAAGGGGTTAAGGGATTATTTTGGGCTCAGCCAGCTCTGCCCCGCCACACCTGCAGCAAAGGCTCCATCTGCTGGAGGAATTAAAAGGCAGGGAATTAGCTCATTTGGGTAGCAGAGCTGGAGATGAGCAGACCTGCAGCTCCAGCAGCAAGAGCAGAAGGAAGCCTAAAGACTCTGACACAGCTGCCCAAAGGGACTGTCCCTGAGGGAAGGGAGGACTCACCCTAGAGACAACTCGAGAGAGAAGTATCCCTCCATTTCCCCTGCCTGTGGACCCTGAACAGTGGTAACCCCCTCTTATTTATTTTGGTTTGGACTTCCCCAACAGGGGAAAGCCTTGGACCAAGCTGAGCTGGGGGCCTGGGGGAGAACGAGAGGAAGAGGCCCAGGGAGGACAGTCTTCCTTGATTGCCAGACCACTGGTAGCCCAAATGGCCCTGGGTTGGAGCCCGGTCAAGTGGGAAGGCCCGGGCTCCCCTCCCTACTACTTCCTTGGCAGTCAGGGGTTGTGGCCCTGACCACTAGGCCACGCTCCCCAACCAGACCCTGAGTGAGGACCATTACAGTAGCTTATATAATTTTGTTGGCACACAAATAGCACAGTGCTTGTGTCCGCACAAAAGGCAATGCTATACACTAGCAGGGTCTAGACTTTCCAGCTGGAGGGCCAAACATAGTATTTCAATAAGGTTCTACCTTAGGTTCAGGCAGAGCCAGCTAAGTTCCTATCCTGCTCTCCCTGCAACTCCCATATTCAGCAGGGGAGTCAGCAATGGAGCAGCCAGAGCCCATCTCACCTCCCTCCCTGTGATGCTGTAAACAGCTAGCAGGGGAGCTGCTGAGCAGGGGTGGCACGGAAGAGACCTGTACAAAGGGTTAAACTAATGGGAGAGAAGGAGGGAGTACAGCTCACCCTCAGAGAGAATTTTTCTTCTCCCTGGTTCCCCACAATTGCTATCTCCACCTTGGCGGGAGCAGTGAGAGCTCCCTTCTGTGTGAATGCACTTTAACAACTGCCTAAAAACCCTCTAATGCTCTTCCCCCAGGGATCAGAAAGGCTCAGTCAGCTCTGAAGATCTGTCATCTTCTGCCCTGTTCCTTGTGGAGGGTGTACGTCGGGCTGAGCAGCCACATGGGGAATGGAGCATGCAGTTCCTCTGGACACCAGTGGGGAACAGGTAAGGTAATAAACAACTTTAAGTCACACAATTCTTGAAGCTGACTTCAGTAGAAACCAGCTTAAATAATTGCCCCACTACTCCATATGTTCCTGAGGGCCTCATATTCCTCTTGGGCTGCAAAGCATTTCCTGCCATGCTGGGGCAACTCCATTGAAATACACTAAGTTCCTGTAGCAAAACAAACAAAAATGCTTTACTGAAGCACAGGTAGAGTTTTAAAGCTCCAGAACTGCAGCTGCCGATGCACATGTGTTGCTAAGCCAAGCCTCAGAGCGTCCGATTGCTTGGCTCAGAATCATCCCTTATAAACATACGTTTATTTGCATTGTTGAGCACCGGTAATGTACCTGGTTGCATAAGGAACATAAAAGATGTTGTAGTTGGTGCCCTATGAAACTCTCAGTGCAGTGTTTTAAGGCAGTGGCTCTACTCCCTGTTGCTTAATGCAGTGCCACTACGGTGCTCAGGGATACTATTACTGAAAAGCAACAGTGTTCACTTGGTGGATGTTTGGCTCCCGATCTAAATGTCATGATTCGCCCCTGTGTCTGTGAAGGAGCAATCTCAAACTCCAGCCCGAAACACCTCCAGCCTTTGGGGAAGTTTGACTCTGGGCCCTCGTACGGTGGCACAGCCCCATCTCTAGTTTATAATACCTTCCATTGATCTTTGAGGTAAAGTAATATTAAACATTAACTTTTGATCAAGATTTCAAGGGAAGAGTTCAAGTAATGGGTGTACACTGAAATGTAGATAACAAACACTAATGGGCATGATTCTGTCATGTTTTACAGTTGTGTCACTATCAACATTAAGAATTACTCTTGATTTACATCATCAGGAGATCAGAATTTGACCCTATGTGCGCAAACTATTGATTTGCACAATACAAGGAAAAGCAGGTCCAGGACACACATTAAGGAATGTGACTGGGCAAAACACAAAGGAGTTTATTTTGTACTAATAGTTTAGGAAAGGCATTCAGACATGTCTAAAGTTAGCATATTGTGCTGCCAAGAGAAACATTGCAGCAAGGGGAAAAAATACCTTAGCTGGATAGCCATCTACCAGCAGAAATTTCCTGTTTTTCTGCCCAAACAAATACAATATGACCCGCCAAGCATATACACACCAGTTTTCTCTGACTTCCTGCAGGATAAATACTTCTAGATCTTCCAAAGCTAACATAGTCCTTTACCAAAACCAAGCAGCACCTGATAATTTGCAAATAATATAGCACTTTCTCTTTAGTAATGACTTTCAATCAGAAAAATTGCCTTGTCTCATCAATTAGTTTTAACCTCACTCAATTATGGTAGAGATTGTCTGTTTCTTATACTAAGGTGTAATTGTTCTTTCCATGGCTGCTTATGGTTCCAGTTAATGTTATATTAGCGGGAGGATTGCAAAACAGAATGCTGTTGAAGGACAGCAAGGAAAAGAGCTATGGAAAATTCATATGTAGTCAAAACGTGTTAAAGGAACACTGACATTTTAAATCAAGCACTCAAAAGTTAGGAAATGCCAGATTTAAGATTGCCTGTGCAACCTTAATTTGGCTCCCTTTTGTGTATGCATTATGCTGTCTTTAATATGTGGTTGTGTAATTAATATTGTATCAGAATTAGGCACAGAAGGGTTAGATTATTATCGATAAATGTTGGTCAATATCAATTTCACCACACACACAGAGAAACAGATGAAAAAATATTTCCATTTATAATAATCAAAATTTACTGATGGGCAAAGTGTAAAAATGCAGTTTAAGAACTTCTTAGTTTGATTTAAGGGTATTTATTTTGTATATTTTGACATGTGATGTTGACAATTTGTGTTTTACCAGTTATGAAACAAACGTTTTGACTCTTTTACTGTCATTAAATTGTCTGACTCCCTGCATTGTCTGACTCCTCTCCTAATTTCCCACAACTGTGAAAATTTAAATAGATAAAAACTTTAAAAATGCTTGAAACCTGTACTTTTGGTCAATGGGGAAAATTTAAATCAATGAAAATGGAAACAAATGTTTAAAAATATTCACGATTACCATCAAAATTATAGAAAAATATTGAATTCTGCCAAGCCTAATTGTAATGCATATGCACAAGGGAACTGAACTAAGATTGCACAGGCAACCTTAATTTTGGCATTTCCTAACTTTTCAGTGCTTGACTTTGAAACCTGAATGTTCATTGAACATAATTGTTGGGTGTATAATATATATAATTTTAAATATCATCCCATACATGATAACTTAAAAGATGAAGAGGGCTTTTGCTGTTGTTGGAACATCATAAATCTGTAATTTCAAAGGATTTCAAACTATACACTATATAGTGTAAGGGAGGAACACAAATTCACTTGGCTCAATAAAATTGCCTACTGAGCCATTCTTCTTCATGCATATCAGAGTGGAAATATTTCTCAAGGTGGATCCTTTAAGGCAAGTACCAGTAACATGTCTTCCTATATTACCATTAACACTATGCCAATGGGGAAATTTTCAAAGTGATGCTCAGGATTTTAGTCATCCAACTTTCTATGATTCACTTTGAAAATTTGCCTTTAACTGTTATGCTGCAGGAGCCAAATATGACAGAAGAGGATTAGGATCCTAAGTGTTATTGATTAACAAATATCCAAACAAACCCTAGTTTGATGTTTAAGGAATCCCGCATCTTCATCTTCTTAGCACTTGGTGAAGTGCCTTGGGAGACATAGAGGATGCGTTTTCAAATGGGAGCTGAATGTAATGGGGTGTATAAAGTACGTAGTCGTGTTCAAAAGCGGCTAACCCATTTGTGCATCCAGTTGTCCCTTCAGATTGCTGATGGCACATTTTCTGTGCAAACAGTTAGTGGCAGAAGACACTGATCTGTGAAACTCTGACTCAGGATGTTCTGTGTGTTTTTGTGCGTTAGCATCAACGCTGGAGTTCAGTTGATAGAACAAGGGTATGTCTTCACTGCAGAGTTAGCCTGGGTGATTGGCACCCAGCCTGACCTGGCCCAGGTGTGAGCAGCCAGACTATAAAGCCCTCTCTGAGTTACTGTGTCCTTATTGGTGGTGCTGTGCTCCTCTGCATGTGTTTCACTAGGATGTCTGGGGGCACATCCCATGGTTCTTTTGCTCTGCAGTAAGCTGAGCTGCTCTGAGTCTTTCCCAGTGAATTGTGGGGGAATTAGTCTGTCCTACTAGGCAGATGGGAGGTGGGAACTGTGGGAAGGCCTTGGAGGACTATCAGTGCTGGAATGATTTAGCCTGTGTCCTCACTACAGAGTGGCTGGGCATGGGTGGTGAGTGAACCCCCGCTTTGGGGAGGCTAGCCCGCTAGCCCTGCCCCTTCCTCCCAAGGCCCCGCCCCCTGCACACCAGAGCCCCAACCGCGCCCCCTTAAAAGGAAAAGCCCTGAGGGCCCCCCCCCAAACCGGAGGAGCCCCAGCCCACCCATCCCAGCCACATTGGGCCGAGCCACCACTGCTGGCCCCCCCAACACACCCACCCCAGCACCAGACTGAGCCTCTGGCCTCCCCGAGGACTGGGCCAGCCCCAGCACCAGGCTGAGCCGCTGCCCCCACCCCCCGGTGACATTATCTGATTAAAATATGAACAGATAGATCATTGTTGCAACCACTGTTATATATTTGCAGTAAATCTTGTAGAAAGTGAGGTGTCTATGAAAAGGTTATGATTTGCTGGTTATGATTATGCTATCTGTATGCATGTATCATTTTTGTATTTGAAGTTATAAGTAATGGCTCTATACCCCAGGAGCAAACATTTGAAATCCAGGTAACGCCCACAAGATAGCTAGCCAGCACATCTTGGAGGAACTATTCAAATTGAGTGGCCCATTGAAAGAACATTTAACTGACAATGGACTATTGGAGATACCTCTCTACACTTAATGGAATTTCCTGCTGTGACTAGGCAAAATGCCTGGACATGTGACTTGCCCATGTGACTCCAAACTCCATCTTGTTGCTGTAAGTTTCCACAGTAAGAACAATGGGATTCCCTCCACATGGCAGAAGCTGGAAACACCTCCATTTTGCCTCTGTCCTGCTCAAACCTCTGGACTGTGGACTTATACTAATGGGCGCATTCTAACCAAGGGACTGAGGTCCTTCCTATTATACCAGCCGCCCAGATGGGTGGGTTAATTTCCGTCTTGAGCAGACATACTCATGCTATACGCTCGAAGTAGAAGTGTGGCTTTGGCAGCACCAGTGGTGGGAGGGACTAGCTGTCTGAGTGCATACCTAGTGTCTCAGATGGGATCATACTCAGGCAGCTCCCACTGCTTGTGCCGCTGCAGCTACGCTTCTGTATTTAGCAGCTAGCTCGATCAGGACTAGTGAGGGCATGTCCCCTCAAACTGGAAACCGTGTAGATTTACCCTGAGAGCCTGGACTAACTCTGCAATGAAAACATATCCCAAGTGGACAGAGGGCACTTTCATGTCACTAACCTATCATCACCTGCACTCAGGGAGCACCTGGGTGGGCTCTGCTTGATGCAACAGCATTGGTTGGCTCTGCATCCTCTCTGAGGATCAAATCATGCACACAGAACTGGACTGTGCATTGGAGGGATTCCATGGGCACTGTGGGAGGGCAGGGGGTGGGAGGGAGGAGAGGAGAAAAAATCCTTCCCCCAGGGTGGGCCTATTTGTCTGCATAAAGTTAAGCAGGTGTCTAAGTCTTGGTAGGACCAGAGCCTTTGTTAGTAATCTGCCCCTTTTGCCTGAAGCTGCCATTTCAGATTATAAATCATGAAAAATTTGGCAGTGGATTAACTTGATGTAAACCACATAGCATTCCTCCTTTCACTGATGTGACCACATTGTAATGTATACACCTTTTTCATAGTGGGTTTGCAGGGGCGGGGTTAGAACAGTGTGCATCATCGCTCACTTTTAGGATCTATTGTTTTGCAATTTTTGGTAGACCAACCCAAGAATTAGAAAAGCTGGTATCCAGATGTATATACACTCTCAACACACACTCTTAGCCAAATACCTGAGCAGTGGTGGCAAGAGATCACCTTATATGGGCATTCCTATAACACCTAGGAAACAGCGAACTGACTTCTTTTCCATTGACAATTCTCTCAAGCAATTATATATCACTGTTCCAAAAGAAGCACAGAATGGCTAAGTGAAAGATTTTGGACATGAGATAGAGATCTACTCACAGGACTGTGGCTTAATGGAATTACATCAGGAATGAATTTGGCCCACTAAGTTTCTGGAGCTGAATTCTAGTAGAAAGTGAACTTTACTCAAAGGTCCAATCCACACTTTGATTTGATGTGATTTGATTGTAATGCCTGGGGAACCCAACTGAGATCAAGGCCCCATTTTGCTAGGCAGTGTACAGAAACATACCCAGACACAGTCTTGCACCAAAGAGTTTACTACTTAAATGGACAAGACAGATTAAGGGTGGAAGGCAAAGGAAGGATTGTTTATGTAGATGCAGAATTGAGGCACAGAAAAATTAAGCGACTTGCCAAAGTTCACACAGGGTGTCTGCAGCAGACGCAGGAACTGAAGCCAGTTCCCCTGAGTCCTAGTCCAGTACCTTAAATAACAGAATTTTTGTAAGTCTAAAAGCTGATCTACACTGAAAAGTTACATCAGCATAGCTACCTCTCACAGGGGTGTGAAAAATCCAAAGCCTTGAGAGATGTAGTTAATAGGGTTTCCAGGCGTCCGGTTTTCGACTGGAACGCCCAGTCAAAAAGGGTTCCTGGCAGCTCCAGTTGGCATCACCAACTGGCCCATTAAAAGTCCAGTCAGCAGCACAGCAGGAGCCTGGGGCTAAGGCAGGCTTCCTACCTACCTTGGCTCTGCACTGCTCCCAGAAACGGCCGCCAGGTCCCTGCAGCCCCTAGGCGCTGGGGTGGCCAGGGGGCTCCGCGCTCTGCCCCTGCCCGAGTGCCAGCTCCACATCTCCCATTGGCCGGGAACTGTGACCAATGGGAGCTGCGGGGAGCGGCACCTGTGGGCGCAAAGGCAGCATGCACTGCGCAGAGCTGCCTGGCTGCCCATGTGCCTAGAGGCTGCAGGGCTGCTTCCTTGGAGCCGTGGTAAGCATCGCCCGGACCCTGCACCCCAATCCCCTGGCCCATCCCAGAGCCCTCTCCTGCATCCCAAACCCCTCATCCCCGGCCCTACCCCAGAGCCTGCAGCCCCAGCCCAGGGCCCTCACCCCCTCCTGCATCCCAACCCATTGCCCCAGCCTGATGAAAGTGAGTGAAGGCGGGGAAGAGTGAGTGACAGTGGGTGGGGGGATGGAGTGAGTGAGGGCAGGGCCTCAGAGAAGGGTCAGAGTAGGGGTGTTTGGTTTTGTGTGATTAGAAAGTTGGCAACTTTCTAGTAGTTAAACCAACCTAATTCCCAGAGTAGCTAGCACTAAATCAACAGAAGAATTCTTCCATTGGCCTAGCTATCACCTCTCTGGAAGGTGGATTACCTGTCGCGATGGAAGAGCCCCTCCTATTGGCATAGATAGCATCTACACTGAAGTGCTATGGGCGTGGCTACGCTAGAGAGTTTACAGTGGCAAAGCTGCAGCTGTGCCGTTGTTAGGTCTCTAATTCAGCTGCTCTAAGCCAATGGGGGAGAGCTCTCCCGTCGGCTTAACTACTCCAGCCCCCGCGAGCGGCAGATGCTATGTCCACACTGGCGCTTATGTCAGTGTCACTTATGTCGCTCAGGGGGTGATACACATACATGCTGCAGCGGGACCAATGCAACTGTGCTGCTGCAGCGCGTCTGGTGAAGACGCACTGCTCTCCTGTCCACACAATAAAACCACCTCTGTGAGTGGCAGAAGCTATGTCGGTGGGAGAAGCTCTCTCCTGAGTGTTATGTCGGTGTAATTTACGTAGCTCAGGGGGGTGGTTTATTCACAGCCCTGAGTGACATACATTATTCTGACATAAGCTGTTGTGTAGACATAGCCTACAAGCTGCACTGCTTTTAAGTGTAGACTGAGGCCTGGCCTACACTAGAAAATTAGGTTGGCATAACTATGTCACTCAGGGGTGTGAAAAACCCACACCCCTGCTTAGCGTAGGTAAGCCAACCTAAGTCCCCAGTGTAGACAGCACTTGGTCGACAGAAGAATTATTGTATTGAGCTAGCTATGGCCTCTCGGGGATGGGGTGGGGTCGATTACCTACACTCATGGGAGAACTCCTCCCATTGGCATAGGTAGTGTCTACTCTGAAGTGCTGCAGCTATGCCACTCTAGCATTGTAAGTTGTATCTGAAGAAGTGTGGGTTTTTTACCCATGAAAGCTTATGCCCAAATAAATCTGCTAGCCTTCAAGGTGCCACCAGACTCCTTGTTGTTTGTGTGGATACAGACTAACACAGCTACCCCCTGATACTTATAAGTGTAGACAAGCTCATAGCCTCAAATTCATAGATTATGAACCCAGCAGGGACCACTGTGATCTTTCTGACTTTGTTTGCTTTGAAATATATTAACATCACTTTGCACCTGGAGAGAATCTGTCATGATCTGGGGAACTCAAAGCACGCAAGTTAATCCTCAGAATCCTCCCTCTTAAATAGGTAAGTACCCTGGGTTAAATTATTTATGACTGATCTAAAAAAAACGGAATCAAGGAGGAGAAAAAAATGCCTAAACTTCACAAGAAAATGAAGAATGATGATAAAGTCTATAGGAGCTAACCAAAATGCGGTCTGGTAGGTGAAGAAGTCGTAACCTGGTGCTGGCCGACCCAGGGTTACAAGAAACACAGACTCACACAGGTGCTGCAAGAGATTCCATAAAAGCAAGGGATCTTGGGACATGAAGCTGAGACTGCCCGGAGAAAGGCTATTAGAAACCTTCAGCTGCAGACTAGTTTAGTGTGATATTTTGCTGTTTACCACCTGTTTTTGTGTGACCAAAAAATAAAGATTCCCTTGGCTGGAAAAGGGTGTCCAATGCGCTGACCCTCTGCTGTTTGTGCTGAATTGTCTCAGCAGTTTACATTGCAAAAATGGAACCTCCAACAGCCCTAAACCCTATGTATTAATGACTGCAGGAAGTTTGCAAAGTCCTCCCCTCGCCTTCTGCTGTCATGAACTCCTCTGAATATATGGCCCACCTTTGAAAAATGTAAATTAAACATCCCTTTCATTTACCAAGAAATACACAATTTCCAAAGAAGTGAGTGTTTCCTTCAAGAACTCCAAATTAAATACTGGGTAGGGGTTCAAGTATATTAGTATTTTATCTCTCGTTAGCAAGAACGTTGCCAATTTCAATGGGCAGGGAGTCAAACTTTCTCAAAGCTGCAGTTACTGCTCCTTTGCTTCATTTTATATTTTAGTTGCGTAGCTGCTCTCTATTGTAAATCTGTTGATCTCGGAAACAGAAATGTACAGGCTCTTCTCAGCTTTCCAATTCGTAGCAAAATTGGTTTACAGAGCACTCACGTTTTCGCTGATTTGGATTCATAGGTGGTTTTAATTGGGGCTTTATAGAGCAGATGCTCTTGTTTAAAGAAATACAAATCTGGTTTTATACCTGGACACCAGATTCCAATCATATAAACAGCAAAGCTTCTCTGTGGAATTGTATCAGAGGGGTAGCCGTGTTAGTCTGAATCTGTAAAAAGCAACAGAGGGTCCTGTGGCACCTTTAAGACTAACAGAAGTATTGGGAGCATAAGCTTTCGTGGGTAAGAACCTCGCTTCTTCAGATGCAAGACTGTGGAACTGGTGCTCCAGGGCCAGACAGTCACAGCCCATAATCAGATGTGTGAGAGACAAGGGACCTCCTCACTCGCCCGCTTGGTCCATTATAGAGTGTGACTCCAGCTGTGGGGAGCTTCGAGGGATGAACATGCAAAAGAGCACTTGCATTTTTAAAAAAAAATCATTTCTTTGCTTGCACATATTCCGTGTTCTGCTGTACAAATAGATGTGCTTTATTTGTATGCATTTTTGGAGGTTGCTTTGAAGATCTGACCCTTAAAATCCAGTAAAGAATAATCAATGATACCAGGTCAGATTGATTGAAACATCTCAGCCTGAATTTTAAGATGTCTCCAATGAAGGACACCTTGATAATGTGCAGACTTTTCCTGGGTATCTTGTGATAATCTTGATTGCTTCCAACCTCTTATTGATCATGCTTTGACTTTGTGAATAAGCAGACAAGTTCAGGGCAGAATGGCCTGGTAGTGTGGGAACAGCACAGTATGCTGCCATAAAGAAAATCTAACTTTCGATCCTGAACTTTAACTCCATGGATCAGTGAGGGCTTGAAGTATTGTCAAGCATTCCACATCTTACTGATGCTCTGATGGCATTGGCAGTAAGAATATGCCAAGCAGTGTGGATCAAATAAGCCCCCCCTCTGCCCCCAACTTTGAAAATGTTTGTGAGCTTTGTCCATCCCCTTGCTGACAGGTTCTAGAAGTAGCTCCAATGACCCATCCTCAGTAGGAGGTGAGGACTCCATGCCATGGGGCCTTGGAAGTATGAAGGAAGAAATGGTAGTAAAATCTATTGGGTTGATCATAAGATTAGGAGCTAGGGAACTCCTATTCTTACCATTGTGGCTGTGGACAAGTCGCATCAAACTCTGTATCTCAGTTTTCACATCTGTAAAATGGGAATAAGTGGTCAAACCAAGGTCTCTACTACAGAAGATTTTTGTGCTGATTAACTGACTAGTGTTTGTAGAGCTCTTTGAAATATAAGGCCAGATCCTCAGCTGATGTAGTCAATTTACACCAGCTAAAGATCTGGCCCATAAAGTGCAATGGTGTTATTAAAAGAAAGAAATGGAGGCATAATTGAGGAACCACCCACATTTTTTCAGGGGAGATGTTCACCCTTTTGGGTGTGAGTGGAAGTATTTTAATAATTGTCTGTCAGGTCCATTAGATAGTAGTGATATTTATTCGTATGTTCCCAAAAGCTCATTACCAATCTAGGCTGCCCTAGGTGAAAGATGTCTGAGATTAGTTCCTGGTGACAGAACTCTGATTCACTGATGAGGTCTTGATGGGGAAAATGACTTGCTGACAGAAAGAACATTCTCTCTCTGCCAATGGCTTGATGGCGTGTGTTGATGGCTCTGCTTAGTCTCACTGGGGTTTTTTCCAGCTCACATGGATGAATGCCATTTGAGATTTGGTGATGCTGAGTATTAAAAAACATTCATAGGGGTAAGGTTATAGGGGACGTGGAGTGGTGAATAGACTGGCAAGTCACGGGCCATGCAAATCATTTAAAATGCTGCTTTTCATTCAAATGTGTCGTGGACTTGTAACCAAGCCTGCAGCCCTTCTGGTCTTTATGCTTTTCCCACATTTCAGCTAACAGCAGCCAGAGTCCTGATATCAACTCTTTGGCAATTGCTCCCCCACCCTGTGCCCACACCTTTGACCTTGTAGTTGTGCTTATTACCCCTACACAACTTCCCGAGGCCTTGAGGTCAGTTTTTCTACTCTTGCTCGGGGGCATTCCGTAACTGATTCATCACACCCTAACTGTCACTGTCAGATTATTAGAGAAGGAGGCCCTTAGACTTGGCTGGAAGAAAGTCATTGGAGATTCTTATGAGGGCCAGAATGGAAGGGTGCAAAAAGGGAACCCAAGGTGTAGAGGAAAGGAAGCCAAACCAGTGAGGGTTGATTGTATGCTCACTGGGAAGAGGAAAACTGGGTAACAGTCTGGGAGGCAGGTGGGGCTAATGGAAGGTTTTGTTTGTGTTTTTTAGGATGTTTGAAGTTGGGGACAGCGTGGGGGGCAATTATGAAGATGATGGAGGGATCATGGCTCGTATCCTCAAACATGTTTAGGCACCTAACTGTTAGTCACCTAAATATCTTGAGGATCTGGGCCCATGAGACTGAAAGAGTCAGATGGGATTGTGGTCAAAGGTACAAGATGATGCATGAGAAGTGCACTAGAAGGGATCAGTCAGATGAAGCTGTCAAAACAGAAGGGGTTACTCAAAATCAATCCTTCTTTATAAAAGAATTCCGCTGTTGTTCTAGACCCTTGATCAAATACTATCAGTCGATTACGAGGAAGGCAGAAAGACTGAAGAACGTTGAGGCCAGAACCTACTAAATGTGATTTAATTCAAATCTTTCAGGCAGTTGTATGGATCTAGTTCATTTAATTTATAGGAAAGGTATGATGGTAGAAATTCCTCTGAAAACTTATGAGCCAGGTCCTCAGCTGGTGTAAATCATCATAACGGCATTGACTTCACTGGAGCAATACTGATTTTCACCAGCTAAGGATATAGTCCAAAGTCCTCAGTAGAGAAGGAAATCCAGAAACAGAGACCTAAAAGTTACCATGTAAAATCAGCCTATCATCATCTAGGCACAGATGTGGCTTTGCTCCAGGAGAAGCCTGTAGCACCTTTGTAATTAATGAGGGAATTCACTAGAGGTGTCAGTGTAGCAGATTCATGGACATTTTATCCAGTGCTCTTTCTCTAATTTACTGTTCTCATTACAGTACATTAGATGATATTTTGCAGCAAGTCCGAAGGGGACTAGACCTGTGCCAGCATTGTCCCAGCTCTCATGTCAGAGGCATGATTAAATGTTGGCCTTATTACAAACCATGTATCATAAAATGGGCAGCTAGTACTCACTTGGAAGGAAAGAGAAAACATTTTCAGTAGCTGGTGAATTTGAACCACAGAACCCTCAGAGAGAACGTTAAGGGTCCCAAACCTACACAGAATGAGATGTGGAAAAGGGCCTGATGCTGAAACTACAGTCAGGGTTTCAGCTACATTCGGCTCAGCCAGAACTTGGCTGTCACCGCTATAGAGAAGGCTAGTTGACAACACCCAAATGTTGTTAAATACTTCCGAGAGACAAGGTGGGTGAGGTAATATCTTTTATTGGACCAGCTTCTCCCAATAAAAGATATTACCTCACCCACCTTATCTCTTTAATATCCTGGGACCGACACGACTACAACAATGTTAAATACTTTGACAACTACTTTGTTTTGCTGCTAGACTCTAGCGCTAAAAAGGTTAGTCTATCGTCGGCCATGGGCCAAATCATGGCCTGGCTTGTACAGCCATGCATGGGAATAAGGGGGTGTCAGGTTTCCATTATGCCCCTGTCTTAGCTACTCATCCTGTGATGGAGCCTCAGCGAACTGCTATATGTTTCTTTCCTGCACATGAGGGAAGGATGAGACAGAGAATGGATGGAGCCTTGGCTCCAACCCCACCCTGCCTTGGGTAATGGAGTCAGACCAGCACTTCGGGAGCTGTGTGCTGAACCAGATATAAGGCCCAGCACAGAGTACTTTCCCCACTCCCAGCAAGACAGAAGTCAGGAGGCAGGTTGTGACTTTCCGTGCAGTGCCCCTTGCTTATGGCAAAATCATGATTTTAGCCCAACACTATCAGTAGCTGTGGAAGTACTCGGCTCAAAGGTGTGCTAGGCGCCTATGAGGGGACTTAGGCCAGATCTACACTAAAAAGTTAGGTCGACCTCGCTACCTCGCTCAGGCGTGTCAAAAATCCACACCCTGAGAGATGTAGTTAAGCCGACCTCACTCCTGGTGTAGACAGCGCTGGGTTGACGGCAGAATTCTTCTAGCAATCTAGCTACCGCCTCTCAGGGTGTGGATTAACTACAGTGACAGGAAAACCCCTGCTGTTGCTGCAGTGGGTGTCTACACTGAAGTGCAGCTGTGTTGCTGCAGTTTCTGGTGAAGACAAAGCCTCACTCCAGCTATTGCCGTGCTAGCTGCTGGGTTCTTAACTGGCTGAAATTGGGCTATAATATGGAAAAAAACTTCCCATAAACATTCATAGGAGTTTTTAAACAAGTTATCTCCCACACTGCGTGTGCCTATTAGGGGTTGCTCTCCACAAATATTCCAGCAAAACACTTACACTGACAGGAATGTTCGAGGGAGCAGCGAATTTTAAGCCGGTATTGTAGAAAATGACTTTCGAATTCATAAGGGTGAGTACGTGCACTGCAGACCTGATTCTCAGTTACTCCAATCCAATCAGGGAATAGAAACATACCATGTGATGTGAGCTGTTTCTCCAATCAAACCTCTCCCCCATACTGCTTGCAGTTTGAATTTCGAATATCAAACACTTGCAAGGAATTGATCGTTTCATTTAGCAGATGGGTTATGCCTTGAAACACAAGACTTATAGGGAGCCTGCTCTAGCAATAGATGAACTAGGCAGTTGCCTAGAGTGGCAGATTTCTGGACAGCTGCCTAGAATGGCAGATTTGGCCCAGCTTCCCCTCCTTCATGATGGAGGAGCAGCCAGGCCAAATCTGAGTGACATTGTGATCCCATGCACCAGGTAGCAATGCCACACAGTCAGATTTGGCCAGCTACCCCTCTGTCATGCCCTGGGCGGGGACAGATGGTGCAAATTTGAGCGACATTGTGACTTCATGTGCCAGGTAGCAATGCCACTCAGTCAAATTTGGCCCAGCCACCCCTCTGTCATGATGGGTGGGGGATGAGCCAAATTTGTGTTGCAACCCCATGCACCAGGTTGCAATGCCACTCAGTTAAATTTGGCCCTCCCATTGCTCCCTCGTGATGGAGGGGCACCCAGGCCAAATCTGCCTCCTTCAGTCTGTGAGAAGGGAGGCAGTACACTGAAGTTTTGCCCAGCACAGCAGATTGCCTTGAGCGGCCTCTGGGTTTATATATCTTTCAAATAATCTTTTAAAGTCCTATATTCTCATTATCCCTATAACTGTCTAATCCTTGTTTTAATTCTGCTAAGCTCTTGACCTCAGTTTTGGCAGTGAGTTCCACAGGTTAAATACACAGTGGGGGTTTAAAAAAAATATTTCCTTGGATCAGTTTTCAGTTTGTCGCCTTTAAGTTTCATTGGATGCCCTCTTATTCTTGTATTATGAGAGGCTAAATAGGAGCTCCTGATTGGCCTTCACTTTACCATTGATTATTGTGTATACCTAGATTCATAGATTCATAGATTCTAGGACTGGAAGGGACCTCGAGAGGTCATCGAGTCCAGTCCCCTGCCCGCATGGCAGGACCAAATACTGTCTAGACCATCCCTGATAGACATTTATCTAACCTACTCTTAAATATCTCCAGAGATGGAGATTCCACCATGATACCTCTACCATTTCTCTTCTAATTTGTTTTCTCTCTGAACAAAACAGTCCCTGTCTTTTCAATCTTTCCTCATATGGAAGGAAGTGTGTCTCCCTACCTCTGAATCCTTTCTGTGTCTGCTGGATCAAGAAGGAGGCTACAAACAAAGAATTATTTGCAGGGCTTATTCAATGAATAATTTCAAATAGTGCAGACGTGAGAAAACCGCAATCTGTTCCTGAACAATGTACAAACAGAAACAGAAGCAAAATTAACTGAATAAATTATTCCTCATGAATTACTCATCCCGCTCTGTCGCTGGCATTTAAATATAATAATGACCAACTAATATAAGAAGCTGGAGAATCAGGTCTGTCATCCTGTACAGAAGGAAAAAAATTATTCTCTAGTTGTTTGCAGGCTGTGGCTGATAAAGAGAGAAATTTTATCTTAAATTGCCTACGCTGGTATGGTGCATATGACATGACCACCTCTAATCCTAGCAGAGTTTTAAATACACCTCTACCCCGATATAACGCAACCCGATATAACACAAATTCAGATATAACGCAGTAAAGCAGTGCTCTGGGCGGGTGGGGCTGCGCACTCCGGTGGATCAAAGCAAGTTCGATATAACGCGGTTCACCTATAACGCGGTAAAAAATTTTGGCTCCCGAGGACAGCGTTATATCGAGGTAGAGGTGTATAATTAAGTCATTCTGTAATACTGCCACCAGCTTTCTTCTGCATGCCCCCTTGTTTAATACATTCCTGGATTTTATGCAAAGACCTAGGATAGGTAATCCCCATAAAGAGAATTTTATTCCATTTTTAGTCTTAAAGTTTCAAAGACAAGTTCACAGATCCCAGAATTATTTAGGTAACTTTATTGAAAACTTACCTCAAAACGAAACAAAATAAAACCCCACCATAGAAGACTGTAATTATAGGAACTGAAATGTACACAGGGTGAAATCCTGGCCCCACTGGTATGAATTTTGTTCTGTAATAAGCTGGATTAATGGTACCAAGGAGTATTCTCTAGCTGACTTGGTGGTATGTTTTATGTATGATTCCGCTCTATTTTTGGAGGAGTCTTGTTTTGCTTTGCTGATAGTTTCCATGTTAATTGCTTATGATTGAGAAGGATGGGCTTGTAATGAAGGCACTGAGCAGGGTTTTGGGAGAGCTGTGTTCAGCTCCTAGCTCTGCCTCAGATTTCCTGTGTGACTTTAGGCAGGTCACTTAAACTCTCTGTCAACTTTACTTGCTGCCATCTTGCCAGGACCCTTCTGAAGAGGAGATACGCAAGGTTTCTTCTGCCTTTGATAAACAAATCTAAA
Organism: Emys orbicularis; assembly: GCF_028017835.1. NCBI lineage: Eukaryota > Metazoa > Chordata > Testudines > Emydidae > Emys > Emys orbicularis. The sequence continues at coordinate 23,898,107 of NC_088685.1, read as the reverse complement.
CGCATAAATCATCCTCCACGCATACCAAAAATTGTTGGCATTTTATACTGAATACATTTCAGATGACTAAATCGTCTGTCTATTCATGGTGAATTGTTACTGGCCAAGAGAGCAGTGGGAGCAGTACACATGAGAGCAGTCTATTAAACCATCCATACACGTACAATATGTCCCGGTCCTCTTTAGGAACCGGAGGTCCAAGAATTCAGATTGTAACTGAACTCTACAGAGGGAGGCCCAAATGTCCCTGAACTTTGGGTGCGTTTGACACCTACCTGAAGCCAGATTTCCCACATAGCCTCTCTCTTTACATGGAATAAACCCAAATTCCCAGGCAGCGCACCCATCCACCTGGGAATGTTTGAGATCTGATTTCTGCAGCTGGGACCCATCTCTGCTTACGATTCACTAGATAGTTGTGGCAAAAAAGGATGAAGTGCAAACCATCAGTGTACTTTATATAATGTTCAGGGCTCCCACGTCTGCACTTGCCAACACACCCCTGAAAAGCTGTGTTTGGGGTTTATGTATCTAAAAAAGAATCTGTGATGTATATTTTCTCTTTAAGTGAAATTTTTATAATATCTACATTACATAGAGCCAGACTGACTTCAGTGTGAGAGTACTCAAGTGTGACAGCTCACTAGCATGAGTAAGGGCTTCACACTCTGGTCCGTAGTAGTGTGAAAAATCTTAGCAAAAGAGCATATTAGCTTTTCATTCAGAAAATGAAATGCCAGCCCTGGTTCATCTCTGAATATCAGCCGGAATACTGTACATGCCTGGGAGGCTGCAGTCTCTTGATTATGAGCAATCTGTCTTGCTCCATAATGGAATAAATTTAGACTGGCCTCAAGGAAGAATTTACCCTAATTCAGGTCTGTTTGAAGAATATGCTGGTCATAATGTAAGGAGAGTGCTGGTTTCTATATGGGATATGGTGCAAGTTAGCGGGTGATTTATTCTGCCTGGACTGTGAAAACAGACAAAGGCAGCTTTGTGTATCACAAAATAAAACAGCAGCAATTGGATAAGCAGCAGATTAGTGTTTTAGACCAGGAAATATTTGGAGTCTGTATGATAATAAAGAGAGCCCAGCTTGTTCAGTGATTCCATCCCAGAATATCTAACAGGAACATTAATAATACATTGAATTGTGGAGCGAAACTTAGAGCTCCAAGTGAAACTAACAGCTCAGATCACACTGTGCTTTGGTGCTACATTGTGGCTCTGGGTGTGCTTATCACCTGGATCTGATTATCAAAGTATATTGAAAAAAAGTATAAACTGTGATTCAAATTGAAGTAAGAGAAATTATTCAAAATTGGTGCTCGAGAGCTCAGACTATCACCTAGTAACATTAGAGGAGAATAAACAAAAAGCATCGGAGTTACCAAAATGCACAGGTACTTGAGGGTTGTATGATTGTTTGGCTCAGTTTGTTTTAGTTTGTATTGATTAGGCTGAAACTAGACACCAAAGTCACCATGCTGTATGATTAAGTACTGCAATGAGATACAACATGCGGTGCTTTTCTGGGTAAGCCAAAAGCCAAGTGATGTAACAAGACAGGATGTGAAATAATCTCCCTGAAATACACTGCCTGGAGTGTCATATTGCTGGTATGAAATTGAATTTATCCATAAACCAGACAAAGCAATGAATTTACTGGGTATTATATGCTCCAATGTTGATCACCAACAGCCAATCGAAACCCACCGATTGTATTCAAAGTTCTTACATTATATTATTATTACAATTATAGAAGTGCCAGTAATTATATACATTACGTTTTAGCAATAGCATATTTTTATATTATAAAATGAGATGAATTGTACATGAAAAAGATAAAGATCTTTACACAGAGCAAGATGAAACTCAGAAATCCTTTGTCTGATCATTCGAGCTAGTCAAAGATTCTCAGCTATGTCAGAGCTCCATTAAACACAGCTGAGGAGAGCTCGGAGTAAAGGTGACCTTAAGAGAAGTTTTGAGGAAGTTTTTGTGGCAAAATAAGAAAGCAAACTATAGAATGTAGATCATACCAGTATTCGTTATTCTGACAAATAAGAAATCCAGAATATCTTGAATGCTCCTTATCAGACTGTAATTGACTTAGAATAACGTAATCACAAAAAAGTCAGCTTGTGAACAATAGAAGAAAGATTGATGGAAAGCACAAAATTAACATAAAGGACACAGCCAGACATTGCCACTGCAACCAATTGGATAGAAGGAAAGAGCCAGATCCCATAGTGATGAGCACTGTGTGAAAACTACGTTGCAAATTTTTCCCAAGTTTTTTCCCCAAAGACAAAACATCCCAGAGTGGGAAAGTCAAGAATGACTGACTGCCAGGCACTGTCATGGGAATTTTCATGATTATGCATGGCTGGATCCCCCAGAAATGAGTGATTAAGGACAGCTGTAGATGACTTTGTAAAGGATTTAGAGACAAGTATTGTGTCAGTGAGTCAATAATAGTTTTCTAAAAGCTGGTTAGTCCCTTCCCCTGGCTTCTCAGTGTGTCCTGTTTATCTGTCATGTTATGATTTTGAGCTCTTCAGGGCAAGGATATACTTTATTTTCTGTACTGTGAAGCACATTATTCTTGTTAAATAAATTAATAATAATGCATTTAAGACATAGTTATATAAGCCATTGATGGACGAGTAAGAGCTACTTGTATAAGGGTTGCAAGACTGGATCTTTAATCCTTATCTCTTTTAATTTTTATTTATAATTTATGTTACAGTAGTGCCTTGAGGCCTCAAGTGAGATTAGATCTCCATACTGCTAGGCGTTGTGCAGGTGCATCATTAAATATAGTCCCTAGTCCAAAGAGCTTATAATCGAAATAGGCAAGGCAGACAAAGGAAATGTTATCATCCCCATTTTACAGCTGAAAAAATGAGGCCCAGAGTCCCAGATCCTCAAAGAAATTTAGGCACCTAACTCCAAGTAGGAGTTAGGTGCCTAAATACCTTTGAGGATCTGGGCCTGAGACTTTAAGTGACATGTAACCTCGTATTGTGATCAAATATATTGTAATGATTAGTGTAGATAATCCTCCACCAATCAATGGTGGTGTTTCTTTATCTTAGTGTTAAGTAGTTGTGTTGTGTGTTATGTCACTGGTCTGACCTGGCGGGATTGGCAGGAAATTCTGTCCTGCCTGTGTGTGCTGGAGTTGGTACTTGCAGAGTTCCAATAAATTTCTGATTCTGTAAGCAAGTATTACAGCTGGTGGCAGCAGCTTCAAAATGGCAAAAGCACTTTTGCCTGAGAAGAAATTTACTGGTAATGCAGATGAGACTGGAGTCTCTTGCTCTCTGAGAATGCATGAACTGATGAGAAAGCAGCACAGTAGTTAACAGTGTTTTTGGATAGTGATGCCAAAGCATTTTACCAGCCACTTCCCAGTGCGGTTCATGGTTCTTATAAGTGTTTGCAAAACTGTCTATATGACCACTATGAGAGGTGATTGACCCTCCTGAAATAGCGGAAAGAATGGTAAGCCAGTAGGAGGCAAGAAGGGGAACCCTTGCATAATTTGTTGTGTGCATTGAGGATACTATTCGATAGGGCTTTTCCTGTGCCACCCTGTCCGGGAGATGTCTCACATGAAGCAGAATCTGCTACAAAAAATCTGGACATGGCAATGCAGAGAGGAGCCTATGTGCAGTGGCAAGCTCTGTGAGACTCCTGGGTGAAAAGTCACATTATAAGTGGTTTGACAGGGGGACTTTGTAACCTGCTCCTGAAGGAAGATAGCATAATGGATAAATGTATGGACCAGACTATACACAGAATTCAAAATGTGGAGGAAGAAGAAATTAGTGTTTCCTGAAAGGTATCAACTGTTAATTCCCAGCTTCAGGGTGACTCCTCTGTACCAGATATAGCACGTCAAGAAATGACTGCAAGGGAAGTGGCTAAAAAATTGGAGGAGGCCCAAGTGAAAGCTATTGACTGGTACACTGTGGGTTAGAAGAGTGAGACTGTTTCCCCAGTGGGTCCCAGGCCAGATGACACGTGCAGGCAAAGCACAGGCAGAGGTCATTGGAGACCGAAGTACCCAGGCAGAGGGAAGCGACACCAGGGGAACTAGAAGTTACTGATGCAGTAGGGCCACCATCAGGAACTATTAAAACGGGCCACATGAAGATCTGCCCACATACCTGTTACAATGTGTCTGGAGACACTGATGGCTGGAAAACCACAATGTTATTGGATTCAGGATCTGAAAAAAGTTTGACCCGTGAAGAGCATCCAGTGCTGAGACGGAAGAAAATTTGTACTGCAGGAGTTAAATTGTTGACTGTTAACCATCAGCCACTGTGGACAACAGGTAAAATCCAGTTTCCACTGAACTTGGGGTCTTTGCTTACTAAATGGACTTTGGTTGTGATGACCAATATTTGTAATGCTGTTGTATTGGGAGTGGATTTCATCTGAGGTCATCACAAGAACTGTTGGAGTGTTAATAGAACACACTTGTCCTGGGATAATATTTAGATATTCCTTCTGCATGTGAGTAGGAGGAAGTGTGGACCCTGGGGAGGAACTTTTGGGACTGTAGAGATGGCCCTATCATGCCTACAGAGTGACAGAGAGGAACTGGCCCCTGTGGTGGCTCAGAATAAAGTAGTGGTGAAGCCACATCATGCAGTAATGTCCCTAAGGGTAAAGGACTGCTGCAGTGAGCCTGTAGGAGTGTTTGAAGCTACCAATATCCAGTCAGGATGGTTGTTAGGCAGAACTCTGTTTCGAGCTAGGCGAAAGGGGGAGTTCTGGGTAAGAGCAATTAATGTGACTAACCAGGAAGTGCAGCTAGTGATAAATCAGATGAGGGGGACAGTGTCCAATATAGCTGGGGATCTCAAAGCCTCTCACAGGGGCAGAGATCAACAACTATGAAGCAGTCCAGTCACTAAAAGAGCTAGTAGTTGATTTGATAGAAGGAGCCACAGAAGGCAATGAAAGGAAACAATTAGAACAGTTGCTCTTATGATACGCTCGTGGGCTCTCCAGGAATAATGAAGAGCTTGGGAGATATGATCAGGTGCAACACTGGATTGTGCTTAAGCCTGAGAGAGTTCCTGTGAGGCAGCCCCCCACGTTAGGTTTCCCTGGCATACCAGGAAGCAGTGAAAGAAAAGCTAAACTGTGCTAGAGGATGGCCTGATTGAGCAATCTATGTCATCTTGGGCATCCCCAATTGTAATAGTGAAAAAAGCCCTATGGAGGTTTGAGGATATGCATTGATTATGCGGGACTTAATTCACAGACACTGCCCCACATAGCAGACACACAGGATAAAATATCAGGAGCAAACTTTTTTAGTAGTTTTAATTCGGGATACCATCAGATTAAAGTGGTACCTGAGGACTGAGAAAAAACAGCCTTTGTGACACTCTCTGGGTTGTTTCAATTCCGCAGAATGCCTTTTGGACATGTGAATGCACCAGGGACATTTCAGAGAGTAGTAAACGATGTAACCCAAGTTTTGAGGACTGAAGACATCCTCACATATTTAGAGGACTTCATTTGTTTCCATAAAACATGGGAGGAACATCTGGTAGGAGTAGAAAGGACTCTAAAGGTTTTTAAGCAATCAGGGTTTAAATCTGTGGGAAACAAAGGAGTTTGCAAGGAGTGGCATCACCTTCCTAGGACATTTAGATGGCAAGAATGGGTAGGAGTCCCAACCCCAGAAACTGAACATTATAAAGTACTGGAAGGTTTCTACAAACCTGGTGGTGGTACAGAGGTTTGTAGGCCACTGTGAATTCTACAGGAGATTTGTAAAAAAAATTCATAGAGTGGGCAGTACCATTATACCAGCTAACCAAGAATGTCTGGACAGAGCAACACTAAAAAGTGTTTGAGTCATTGAAGGAAGGACTTCTAAAACATGCTGTGCTTAAATCCTTGGATCCATCCCATCCATTTATAGTAATCTGTGATGCCACAAAGGTTGATGTTAGATTTGCACTTGAACAAACTGATGAGCTTGGTAGGCACAGACTGGTGGCTTTTAGAGGTTGCAAGTTAAGTGAGGGGGGAACCAAGTATTCAGTCCTGCCTGTGCATTGGTTGGTACTTGCAGTGTTCCAGTAAGTCTCTGTGATTCTATATGAGAGTATTACAGTATTCCTAGATAGCTATGGGGAACAGAAACACAGACACAAATTATTTCACACAGTTCAAGGGAATGCAGCACTCCTGTAACGTCTTAATTCCATGTGCTTTATTACAATTTACATGGATCTTTTAAATTCGTAGCCATACAGCGAAAGTTATTAGGCTGTGCAATTAATAAGAAACCGAATGGGCATAACAGTATTAAATGTATCATCTGTGCACAGCAGTCAGGTAAACCACCACAAATTTAGATCTTGTCAGTGTGACACAGGGCAGATACTAAATTCCATTACATCATACCTGGAACATTTGTAGATGTTAATTACTATGAGAGCAGCAGAAATGTAATGGTTTTACCCAGATAAAGCAGGCCTTTCTTGCTTATGAACCGGAGTTATTTGCTCGACTCCCTTTTGTGTTGGAGATTATTTGCTTAACCCCACACGCTGCCCCCAAAAGACAATGTAGGCCATAAGTAGCAGTCAGGAAGCTTTACAGTGCAATGAGCCTGTTGCAAAAATAGAAGCAACTTCTTGTTTTAGAATTGTTTGAAACTACTACAATTGCTTGAATGATTTGGTACCCCTGGGAGATGCATAAACAGGAAACACAGACTATTAAACTTTAAAATCGTATAAATCATTGAGTCTCTTAAAAAAATTCAAAGAAGGGGCTCAGGGAAGGGGGCTCGGTCGCTGGCTTTGATCCAGTGAATGAAATCTGTGTGAAATGAGTTGGTGGAGACTGAGCTGGCCTCTCTCTCTGAAGGCTGATCTTTCTGGCACAGTGTGGGTGGACACCTTGCACTGTCTCTGCTCATGTGCTGCTTGTTCTTGGGATAAATAGTGGGGACCAGCTTCCTTTAGCGATGTCACCACTGAGGACTTGTCTAGATTAACAGTTAGTGCACGGCAAGCTGGGGGTGTGAATCTACAGCGCTCTTGCATGCTACGCACTTACTGCCCATGTGGACCCTGCTACTGTGCACTAAAAGTTCCCTAGTACATTCTGATCTACTCCACTTTGAAACAGAAGTAGGTCAGTGCACATTAGGGACTTCTACTGTCTGAAGGTGAACTGTCAGGCTGGAAGGAGGTTACTAGTGGAGTTCCTCAGGGATCGGTTTTGGGACCAATCTTATTTAATCTTTTTATTACTGACCTTGGCACAAAAAGTGGGAATGTGCTAATAAAGTTTGCGAATGACACAAAGCTGGGAGGTATTGCTAATTGGGGGAGGGATAGCTCAGTGGTTTGAGCATTGGCCTGCTAAACCCAGGGTTGTGAGTTCAATCCTTGAGGGGGCCACTTAGGTATCTGGGGCAAAATCAAAATTGGTCCTGCTAGTGAAGGCAGAGAGCTGGACTCGATGACCTTTCAAGGTCCCTTCCAGTTCTAGGAGATGGGATATCTCCATTAATATATAATATAGGAAGATCTGGATGACCTTGTAAACTGGAGTAATAATAATAGGATGAAATTTAATGGTGAAAAGTGCAAGGTCATGCATTTAGGGATTAATAACAAGAATTTTGGTTATAAATTGGGGACACATCAGTTGGAAGTAACAGAGGAGGAGAAGGACCTCGGAGTATTGGTTGATCACAGGATGACTATGAGCAGCCAATGTGATATGGCCGTTAAAGTTAATGCGGTCTTGGGATGCATCAGGTGAGGTATTTCCAGTAAAGATAAGGAGGTGTTAGTACCGTTATACAAGGCACTGGTGAGACCTCATCTGGAATATTGTGTGCAGTTCTAGTCTCCCATGTTTAAGAAGGATGAATTCAAACTGGAACAGGTACAGAGAAGGGTTACTAGGATGATCCGAGGAATGGAAAACCTGTCTTATGAAAGGAGACTCAAAGAGCTTGGCTTGTTTAGCCTAACCAAAAGAAGGCTGAGGGGAGATATGATTGCTCTTTATAAATATATCAGAGGGATAAATATCAGGGAGAGAGAGGAATTATTTAAGCTTAGTACCAATGTGGACACAAGAACAAATGGATATAAACTGGACATTAGGAAGTTTAGACTTGAAATTAGACGAAGGTTTCTAACCATCCGAGGAGTGAAGTTCTGGAACAGCCTTCCAAAGGGAGTAGTGGGGGCAAAAGACATATCTGGCTTCAAGACTAAGCTGGATAAGTTTATGGAGGGGATGGTATGATGGGATAGCCTAATTTTGGCAATTAATTGATCTTTGATTATTAGCAGGTAAATATGCCCAATGGTCTGTGATGGGATGTTAGATGGGGTGGGATCTGAGTTACTACAGAGAATTCTTTCCTGGGTGCTGGCTGGTGAGTCTTGCCCACATGCTCAGGGTTTAACTGATCGCCATATTTGGGGTCGGGAAGGTATTTTCCTCCAGGGCAGATTGGCAGAGGCCCTGGAGGTTTTTTGCCTTCCTCTGCAGCGTGGGGCATGGGTCACTTGCTGGAGGATTCTCTGCACCTTGAGGTCTTTAAACCACGATTTGAGGACTTCAATAACTCAGGCATAGGTTAGGGGGTTGTTACAGGAGTGGGTGGGTGAGATTCTGTGGCCTGCATTATGCAGGAGGTCAGACTAGATGATCATAATGGTCCCTTCTGACCTTAAAGTCTATGAGTCTATGAGTCTGCTAGCAGGGTCCAAACAGACAGTGCATGGCAGGCTAGTGTGCTATAGATTTACACCCCAATTTGCCAGGCACTGTTTGTCTAGACAAGCCCTACTGTTACTTTAAAAAAAAAAAATCAGCCACTAGTGCCTATGTATATGAGGGCTAAATTAAATGTAAAGATCTATAAGTATGTAGAAAAAACAAACAAACAGCTGTGAGAGTTCTCAAGTGAGGGATCAATCTTACCACATGCAAGCAGGGGGAAGAATAGTCTTGTGATTAAGGTAGGGGCCTGGGCTACAGGAGAACTGTGTTCAGTTCCCAGGCTTCCTGGGTAACGTGGAGCAAGGCCCTTACGACGTCTGTGCCTGCATTCCTCACTCGCAGAAGACAATACCACCACCCTACCTCTGCGGGGTGTTGTACAGAAACATTCCTGCCATTACCCTTGTTCGAAACACAATTAAAAATCGTCAGCATTGGTAGCTTACAAAAGTGTACTACAATCACCCTGTTCAGTTGCTTGTACGTTCTATCCCTGTCCCCATCCCTTCATCTGCTCATGTCTCGTTAGGGGCAGGTCTACACTTAGGGCAGTGTGTAGACTACAGACGCTGCATGCCCAGCTAGCAGGGGTATAAATACCAGTGTAGACGGTGAGGCACAGCTTAGGTGAGTGAAGTAGAGTGCCCTACATGCCTGAATCCTAGGCTTTATAACTCTACACACCCAAGCAGTGCCTCCCATGTCTACACTGCTATTTTTAGTAGTGTATTGTCCTGATGCCTCCCGCTGCTGAGTCCTTCCCCACCATGGTGAAACACTCCTGCAGTGGAGAAAGGCTCTGGCGCTGGGAAGGCAGCAGGGAAAGGTTCCGGCAGCTCCCCAGTGTTGGAGCCTTTCACTGTGGCGAGGGGAGGCTCTAGCAGGGGGAAGCAGTGCCTTTCATTGCCACACGTAGCTTCACACGGCTGTGACAAGTGTGGACACAGCCTACCTTTCACTGTGGTATGTAACTACAAGTGTAGTAGCTGCATTCTACATGCTGCTGTACGTATAGCCAAGGCCTTTGTTTGTATGGTCTCCAGGGCAGTGTCTTTATCTGTGTATGGACAGCGCCCAGCATGTAACCATGTAACTGCTACTGGGAATTCTGGGCACTAATGTAATGAATGTTTATTAAACATCGTAACAGTATTTGTATGGCACTCGGGTACTCTAGCGAAGGGCGGCCTATGTAAGTAAATAGACTTTAGATTCAAACCTTTACTCTGGATATGAGCTCTCATTCTGTGCTGCTTTGACCTCTGATTTATAAGGCTTTATTTATCTCAAAAGCTTCAATGAAGTTTCAAAATGATACTAAGAAATTTGCAGGAGGTCTGACCTGACCTCTATTTGGCTTAGCCAGCACGGACATGGATTTAAGCACTGATCAGTTTAATTTTTTCCCAACCCCCTTGTATAATTTTTCTAACCCTCCACCTCAGCTCCGTCTTCCCGTCTGAAACACCGAGACATCAAGTGGATTTTCTCCTTTAATATATACAAGTGCCTAGGACTCACACTGAAATAGCAAATGCTTGTTTGAATAAGTAAGTGATTTTTAAAGTTCTGCTGTACATATTATTTCAGGCACTTCATAGGAAACCGATCTTAGCCATGACAAAATGTTCTGACATTCCCAACACATTTTTACTTTTTCTTGGCTCTGGATTGATATGCTGTATTAGCTTGAACGGGCTATGGCTCTATTTTTTAATCAAGCAGTCCTGGCAAGCAGTAAATCAGTCTTACACTGCATGAAGCAAAGTTGCTTGTTGATGCGTGCTTTTAGCATCACTTAAAGAGGAACACAAGTCAGCAATTTAGCCAAATTGGTTTGGTTTGCAGCTGTGACTGAAATTTTTCTCAGTTTACAGCATTAGCAGAATTAATTTGTTAGAGACTCTTATCTTCCCTAGTTAATTTGAATGAAGTGCAGCATGTAAATGTTTGCACTTTGCAAAGTGTTAGCTTTGCCATTTCAAAACAAGATTGTTTAAAGCAGAGGTTCTCAAACTGGGGGCACGCAGAATGTATTCTGGGAGGGTGTGAGAAGCTTTAGGGAAAAAAATATTACTGTGAACATTTTACTTACAGCAATGAATAACTAGCAAAACTGATTCCTTCACACATATCAGGTCCTCAGATGGTGCTTTGCATTTGACTCTAAATGGGGCTGTGCATTTTGACGGATTTCTGCGAAGCTTGCATAGGATTATACAAAGTCGTTGCCATTCGTACAGGAATCCGTTTGCTACGACGCGGCGTGCACATTTAAATGTAAGCATTGACCACAGTCGCAGTATTGCTTTTGCTCTTATTACAATGGATCGTTGGCTCTGTCTGAATCAACGCCTTATTGTTTTTAACATTTAGTGAGAGTTGCATGTTGATTTTTTTAAAATTGGTATATGTACTTGTGTGGTGTGTGTGTGGGGATAAATTACTACAGATACAAAGAAGGTGGATGCAATCAAAGAAGTTTGATAATCACTGGTGTAAGGCAATATACTATAATGAATTGTGTGTGCGCACATGACTGCTTTCTACTGGACAGAATCAGAATGGCTCATCAGTATGTCAGAAGTTGTCTTCTTCTAATGCCAAGACTCTTCTTTAGTTCCAATGACAGGGACCTCTGCTTCTGGAGCAGGAGGATCAGAGTTCGATCTCCATAACAGTTATGAAGTTCCAAGTGGCCATGGTGTGAAGCACAGTGACAACCACGATGTTCCCAAGTACACACTGATTATTTTAACAAATCTATTTTTCCATAGACTTGCTTGTACCTTTTAAAATGGATGTGATCAGCGCTGGATCTACTGTTTTTGCCGCCCCAAGCAGCGCGCCGAATTGCCGCCGCGGGCAGCTGAACATAGAAGCTGCCGCTGAATTGCTGCCACCGCGGAAACTCGTGTGCCGCCCTAACGGCACACGGACTGCCCCCGCCGTCCATAGCGGCAATTCGGCGCACTGCTTGGGGCGGCAAAAGCACACGGACTGCCGCCCCTTGCAGATTGCCGCCCCAAGCACCTGCTTGGAATGCTGGTGCCTGGAGCCGGCCCTGGATGTGTGATTCAGAATGCCAACGCCTTTTAACAATATTTGCCATAGGCATTCAGTTAGTCCTATGCCCTGGAACATCCACACACAGTTTTTGGCTCTCATTGGTGGAGCGGGTGGCTTAGTAACGTAATTAGCAGATTTGAAGATTTTTTTCATGCTACTTTGGACCACTAGTTCATATCTCACCTCACCTTTCATCCATCTGAGACACGTAAAATTAGATCATATTCAGCCCAGGTTTAACGCCATTGGCTTCAATGGAATTATTCCAGAGATGAATTTGGTACAAATGAATCCAGTGGAGTTACATAATGGCTTTTTCTGTATAGTAGCAAATGTTAGCATATATAGTTTTCAGCATTGCACAAATTTTCTCACACAACAGAAAAAACCCAGGCATTTGCATCTCTCATTATAATTTGTCCACACTTTTATACGTGTCAGGGTGTTCTCCCCTTTTAAAATCTACATATGGTAAAATAGGACTTTTTACAATATGGGTCATAAAGAAATGCCAAGCAAGGAGCAGATAAGAATCTAAATATCCCAAGTTTCAAATGCACTTTTAAATCTTCTGTGCTTTGGATCAAGGCAGACTTGTTTTTTAAAAAAGCATGGCACTGATCCCACGAGGCGAAGGGCCAAAGTAAGAGTTTCTTGGACAAACCCAGCTTTCTTATGAGGGAATATTTATTATTATTACTAATATCTGTATTGCCCTAATGCCCCACTACACTAGGCTCTCTACAAGTATATAGCAAGAGTTTACACCCCAAAGAGTAAGAGGAGACAAAGCAACTTGCCCAAGGTCATGCTGCAGGTCAGTTACAGAACTGGGACTAGAACCTAGGTCTTCTATCAATATAGTGCTTTGATAAATCACTGATATTCAAGCACAGTCCCTGATTTATCACCCATACTAAGTTTACTGTTATCCTACAGGATTTTAAAATGAAAGTTTGCTGCTTTACTGAGTTCACTCTTAAAAAACAAAACAAAACAAAACAAAAAAAACAGAAAGGCCTCTCTGGGCTTCCAACCCTAGAAGAAACAAGGCAAACTTTTAAATCAGTTTCCAGACACAGATTGAAACATAAAATATCTTTAAGAGCTGTAAAAATTAAATGATAATAAAACAGTCAAAGAAAAAGGAAAGATATAAATTTAAAATGTGGAGATAATACTTAGGGTTACCAGCAAGACAAATAAATAGATGTCTGTTTAAATAGGGTTACCATATCTATTAAATAAAAAAAGAGGACCCTCCACGGGCCCTGGCCCCGCCCATTTCCCCACCCACAGCCCCGCCCCAACTCCGCCCCTTCCCCGCCCTAACTCCGCCCCTCCTCCCTCCCACTCCCAGCCACGGGGAAAGGGCTGCCCGAGCGCTACCGGCTTCACGGTTTGCCGGGCAGCCCCCAGACCCTGCGCCCCCGGCCGGCGCTTCCCCAGCGCAGCTGGAGCCCGGGAGGGGAAGCGCCCAGCCGGGGGCGCAGGGTCTGGAGGCTGCCCGGCAAACCGTGAAGCCGGTAGCGCTTGGGCTTCGGGCAGCCCCCTTGCCTCCGGACCCTGCGCCCCCAGCCGGGCACTTCCCCTCCCGGGCTTCGGCGGCGCAGGGTCCGGAGGCATGGGGGCTGCCCGAAGCCGGTAGCGCTCGGGCAGCCCCCATGCCTGGCTCTTAAACAGAGCCGAAGAGTCAGGGGAGGAGCAGAGCTGCCGCGGCTGGAGGCTCTGCTCCTCCGCTGACTCTTCGGCTCTGTTTAAGAGCCAGGCTGCCCGAGCGCTACCGGCTTCGGGCAGCCCCCATGCCTGGCTCTTAAACAGAGCCGAAGAGTCAGAGGAGGAGCAGAGCCGCCGCGGCTGGAGGCTCTGCTCCTCCCCTGACTCTTCGGCTCTGTTTAAGAGCCGAGCTGCCCCAGCGCTACCGGCTTCGGGCAGCCCCCTTGCCTCCGGACCCTGCGCCGCCGGAGCCCGGGAGGGGAAGTGCCCGGCTGGGGTCTGGAGGCAAGGGGGCTGCCTGAAGCCCATAGCGCTCGGGCAGCTCGGCTCTTAAACAGAGCCGAAGAGTCAGGGGAGGAGCAGAGCCGCCATTTTCCCGGACATGTTCGGCTTTTTGGCAATTCCCCCCGGACAGGGGTTTGAGTGCCGAAAAGCCGGACATGTCCGGGAAAAAGAGGACGTATGGTAACCCTAGTTTAAAGGTGTCTGTTGTACTAAAGTGGAAAATATCACAAATTAGGCAAAAAGGCTCAAGAAATCATGGACATTTGGAGAAGCAGTATGTTTTGTCTTCATCTGTGTTTTGCCACAGCTGAATGCATGTGCAGCGAGTTATCTTATGGATCCATATCTATAGTTCAAATAAAAATATTAAAGGGCATATTCCCAATGTGCTACGTGCAACTTTTCTAAACCCACATCTGAGTAAATGAAGTAACTTTGCGTTTATAAGTTCTAAGGGTCTCCAAGTGCTTGCACTTTAAGTAAGCCTTACATTTGGACTAGGAGAGTGTGAATAGCAGTGTGCACCAAAGTGGTGTTTTGTAACTCCCCTGTGTGCATGCTGCAGGCACAACCTAGAAGCTTCTTAGTGTGCATTAATGGAATCCTGTTTGAAGAAGCCACAAAACGAGTTAGAGGTACACTCAAGAACAGATCCCATCAGTTCTGATTTCTTTCTCCATGTTGCCACCTTTTGTTTTGCCACGAGTCTCATGCTATTTGGTGTTTGTTTATCTTAAAGCCTCACCTACTGGAAGCATGTGACTGAGTATATCAGTGTTCATGAAAAGCTTGAAAATGTGACCCAAGTGTATGCTGAAGACTCAAAATCCAGAAGGCAAGTAAGAAGAAACTCATAGATATATAATTTAAAATCTCAGATTTTTAAGACAATCTCGTGATTTTGGGTGCTGACTCATGATTTTTGATTGCTTAAGGCTGGTAATACCGCTTTCTAGCCTTCTATCTTGGATATTTGTAACATGGTCATTTCTGTATTATGCAGGCACCATTATATCTACTACTGTGTTCTAACCACTAGACCACACATGATAGGCCAGTGTATTAAGGTCCATGAACTTTTCAAGAGTCATTCAAATAAAATTCCAGACAGTGAGACAGCAGAGACATACGTGAGAAAGAGCAGGAAACCATAAATGAGAAAAACAAAGGGACAGATGTATATTTCTGATGCAATGGCCTCTATGTTCTCGGTAGGCACACTTCACACACTGGTGACAAGGGCTAGCTTCTCAGCTGACGTGAGGAGGCAATGTATTTTGTGTGTACTGTCTGGCTCTTTATAACAGACTAATGCTTCCTGAAAAGGAAAACCAGAAGCTAGTTAATGCCTGCCATATTGTGAAAGTCTGTTTGCATTATCTCATGAAAGCACAGAAATTCACCACTCCGTGTCCTCCAGCTCGAACTGTAAGAGTCACGCTTGCCAGCCACATCTTTGCTTAACTTTAAAAATGCTGTTGGTTAAACTTAGTCCAAGAAAGAATTAACATAACCCCTCCATACACACAAATGTCCTCTTCAGAAGAGAATAACTGCATGGAAAAAGGCAAAGTCACATTTTTTCCTACATGAGATTGTACTTGTTGGCGTGTTTTCTAAATCCATCATATAGCTGCAGTAAGAGACCTTCACTGAAGAAATTTAAAAGTTTAACATCAATTAAATGCAATAGGACAAGTATGTACGTGATTATTTTATCAACAGGTCTATACATCACCTTCATAGATTATTATACTAACTTGAGCCAATTCATTACATGTGTGTACTACTGCCCTCTGTTGGGTGGGACCAAAACTGCTCAACAATGACTCATAGGCAGAACTAGTCAAACTCTTTGGAACTGGCCAAAAAGTAAAAAAAAAAAAAAAAAAATTGTGAAAATTTCAAAATTATTTTTTATTCTGAACCTTTAAAACAGACCTTTTTAGTGTATTGAAAAATCTCATACCTTAATTGTTTTTCAAAATTATTACTAAAATTTTTTTCAAAATGGTTATTGAAATTTTTCAATCCACATTTTTAAAAAAATTGAAGAAAGGGCACAAAATTTTCTGCCAAAACCAGAAATCTCAACAATGTTAATAATTTTTCACAAAAAAATTATTTACAGATAAACAGCATTTTTTACAAACTTTACATTAGAAACATTTTGAGCAACAACATATAGCTGTAAGGAATTAATCCATCAGATTTGTCCCTTTATTTTTAATTGAGAACAGATCATTATTTTAATCAATTTGTTGGCCATTCATCAACTAAATGTTTTCAGTTTTTCATTTTGTTTATACTCGAACAACACTTTTCATTTGACCTGCATTTTTGTATTATTATTATTTATTTATTATTTATTTGTTTGGGGGTAATTTTCAGGTGTTTTTACCCTTTTTTGGTATTAAAAAACAAATTTCAAAACAAAATTCTGTTTTTATATGAAAAATTAAATTGTTCTGAACAACGTACGGTCAGGTCAAATCACCATTTGCAATTTACACGGGTGCTTCAGTGCTTTCCCAAATAGGGATGGACTGAAGTGAATATTTAAGTGATTTCCTGAATCAGGGCCTTACTTTATACAGATAGTGTCTTTTTCTTTCTTTCTCTTTTCTTCTAGCTATATGTGTTTTAGCAAACCTTCTAGTATCTCAGAGATTATATGCAAGAACCAAAGCTGCAGAGTGGAACTTCATTGTGCTTTAAAGGCAGGTAGGCCTGCTGGGATATCTGACTCAGAAACAAAGCCTGCTGTCTGAGAACAGCCTCAGTTTGGGAAGAAATGCTGATTGGTGCAAGATTGCGTAAGATGGGGGGAAATGGTTCTTATGTAAGATACAGTGTTAAGTGTTTTGGGGGTTTCTATCTCTAAGAATTTAATTCTAGCCCCTTACTCCTGATAACAGTACCAAATCCATACTTTGTTATAATGTCTATAAACGTAGGCAACTGATACAATAAACAGGTTGCAGAGTAGCAGCCGTGTTAGTCTGTATCCGCAAAAAGAACAGGAGTACTTGTGGCACCTTAGAGACTAACAAATTTATTAGAGCATAAGCTTTCGTGGGCTACAACCCACTTCTTGATTATCAATGATTTGCCAAAGTCAGTAGTATATTTATATGCATGTAATAGAAAATATAAAAGCAAAGTGCAACATCCCACAAATAATTTATTGCCAGAACAGTTATTGTAAGTGCTGTTCCAATGATGTTTAAATGGTTTTAAAAATAGTTGTTACAATTTATATCTACACATTGTTTATTCTGGGCAGTTTATTGAACAACCATCCCTGGTCAACACCAACCAAAAATGCACTTCCCTTCTTTTAAGCATCTCCCATTCAATGATAAATTATTCACTGAACAGATCCATAAATTACACATTCCTTACAATAAAATGGCTGCAACCCTAACAGATGTGTTGGAAATTGCAAATGTGGTTACTGAAACAATGAACATGATAGCTTTCTTTGCTCTTCCTCCATTCCCACTTCAGATCTCTCTCTCTCGCTCGCTCTCTTTTATGGTCATGCATTTATTTTTAAATATAAAAATCTAAAATTGGACTGACATTCTGAGAATGTGGGTTTATGGAAAAACCCATAGTCAAACTGATTTGATTTATTGGGGGAGAAGCAGAGAAGGAGTTTCAAAATGTTCCCAAAATAGCACATATCAAAGACCTGACTGTTTTGGGGGATTGTGCAATTTCCTTTATGGAATCAAATTAAAAATACATTCCTGAGAATTTGTTTTCTGAAAGAAAAACAAAAAAACAAAAAACCCCACACCACCCTCTGTGTCCCAGTTAATCAGTGCACTGTGGATATGGTACCATATTGCACAATCGAGTCAGTGGTAGAATCACCTGAGGGATTCTAGCCCTTCCTCATTTCCCCTAATTCAGTAGACTAAGTTTATCTCACAAACCAGCCTCTAAGCTTGGTGCAGCATGGTTCCTAATTTCTAGTTAATGAGTTCAATGTATTTATGAAATAGTTATGTGCTCTACTTTATGGGAGTTTGTTTTCTATAAAAATTTATATTTTCTTGTTTGGGGTAGTGTGACCCTAAGAACCCTTTTACGCCAATTGTTAGAGCCCTGCACAGGTACAAATTTATATCCACAGATGCGGATATCCACGGATATAAATCGGGATCTGTGGAACCGCAGGGCGCTCCCGGGAACCACAGCGGCGAAAGGAGCAGAACGTGGGGCCGCCACTCCCAGGAGCCAGTGCCCCATGCCGGCAGCGCCTCCGGCATGGCTGTACCATCCCCAGCCCTGCCCCTGTCCCTTCCATGCAACAGTCTGCGTCTCCTGTCTAGGGGTGTGCGCGCTGCTTGAACACAAGAGCATGACCAGGGACAGCTGCCGGTGAGCGGCTGGCTTTTACAAATGAACACTTTTGTGGCTATTGCATATGCCACAATCAGGGCCGGCTCCAGCGTGTTTGCCGCCCCAAGCTCTACCGCCACCGCTTCACTCTTCGGCGGCAATTCGGTGGCCAGTCCTTCCCTCCGAGAGGGACTGAGGGACTTGCCGCCGAAGAGCCGGACGTGCTGCTCCTTTCTGTTGGCCTCCCCAAGCACCTGCTTGCTGCGCTGGTGCCTGGAGCCGGCCCTGGCCACAATGACACTACAGAAACTTGGTTTAAAAGTGGGATTTTCAAAGACACCTAATTGAGGAAGGTGCCCAACTCTCAATGGTTATCAATGCAAATTGAAAGTAAATGGGAGTTGAGTGCCTCACTCCCTTAGATGTTTTTAAAAATCCCACTTCAAATAAAAATGCAGTGTGTTCTGTGCGCACATAACTATCTTGCAAATATAGTCAGGAGTAAAGTCTGTGCTAGAAAGGAATTGGGAGTAGGGGTAGGGGCTAGGGAGATAGCCAGTGTTTAACTCTGTAATTTATCCAAGGCCCCCACAGGTTTTATTTTCAATACAAATTTTATCTGGCTCCCTTGTCAGGATAGGAACTTGAAAACTTCCCCACTGTGTGTCTTATGTCAGAGAGGAGTATCTCTCCTGTACTTTTTCCACTTTCAAGGGTTGTAGTTAAATCTGTATATTGTAGGCAGTGCACTCCATCAAGGACCCCAGCATGCAGCCTGAGTAACTGAGCTGTGTGCTGGGGAAGCCTGCAGAGGATGCTGAGGGGAAAGAACCTCGGCACCTATTAGAAACAGGGTGCAAACATCCATGCGGGTAATTAACCATTGGAACAATCTACATAGGAATATGGTGGATTCTCTAGCACTTGAAGTGTTTATAGCAAGACTGAATATCTTTCTAAAAGAGATGATGATGGGGTGAAATTCTAAGGCCTGTCTTATGCAAGATGTCAGACTAGATGACCATAATGATTCATTTTGGCCTTAAAATCTATGGGTGAAATGCTGGCCCCATTGAAGTCAATGGCAGGATTGCTGTTGACTTCACTGGGACCAGGATTTCACACTATGAATCTTACCCCACCTCAGGCTGCTCCATGGGTACTACTGCCTTAGGGTTCTGCCTGAGACCCTGTGCTCCCCCTGCACAGTCTGTGTACTCATGGGATACAAAGGCTCTGGTCCTCTCTAAAGGCCCTTTCTGTGTTGGTGCCTTTGCAGCCACCTCAGAGCTTTGCTCCCTTGTGCCCATAGGTGTAAAACCTCTCTCCACCACCTATAGGGGAACCAGAGTTGTTCTTCACCTAAGACTCTTCTTACTCACAAAGGGAATGGGGAGCAGGCAGGATTGCATGATGCCCGAATTTCCAACATAATGAAATGCTTACTGTCCCTGTTCGCAACATCACAGTGAGGGTTGTCTGTGACTACTGAACCTAGACACTGTCACGTCTTTGACCTTCCTGTTTTGGGGATTTGTGCTTTATAAACAGGCTTTGTGTCAACACTTGTCAAATGATGAGCTGCTTCTTGTAAAGATGTTTGCTGTAGCTTTCGGTTTACAAATATTGCCCTTTTTTTTTTAATCTGCTGTCCTGGAACTGCACTTCCTGGAGATCTGGATGTATTGTCTGTTACTCACTCCGGAGGAAATAAACACAGTTTGAGTTCATAGTTCTCAAAGGCAGAACAGGTTGTTTGCAATGAGGCTATGATTAAACAGAGCTTTTATTTTATTTCTGTAGACTATGACACTGGTTGATTTCCCCTTCCCCATCATGCTCCTGGGCAAGACATGTACAACACATTTCTGTTATTTCTTTTAACATGGCATCTGCTGGAAAGGACTGTAGGAAAGGAAGAAGGATTAGGATTAAAAACACTGAGAACCAAAGTTCATTTGCAGGTTAGATAGATCGGGAACAGGAGCAAAGCCAAATCCTACCAATCTAAACTTGAATCAAGGCTCTAGAGAAAAACAGCTAGAATGAGAGCAGTGGCAGAGAAGAGGACGAGGAGTCTAGGCTCATGGGGGCTGCCTTTCTCCAGCTCAATTCTTGAAGCAACACTTAAACCTCTGTTTACTTCTTTTAAAAACAGGAATAATGTAGAAATGGGGCTGAAACAAAATCCTGCATCCAAACGCCCTCCCGCCCCCTCCCCCCAAGTTGCAAAAAGCATGGATCCGGATCCAAATTGTGATGTGTGGATTCCAGTCTAGTATAACAACACACACCTTCCTCAAAGGTATAGAAATATGAGTATTTACTGCATGATTAATTAATACAGTTGCATGTAATTAATGTGCACATTAGGAGCAAACTTTTCAAAGTCAAACTTTAAACACTGAAAGGTCAGTGCGAGGTTGGCAACTGCAAAAAGCTACTGCAAAAAGGGTATTCCCAGGAGGGGGTGTTGTGCAGGGTGGCGGGCGCACAGTTGATACTAAGTTGTGTTTGTAAAGCTGGTGAAAATCCTCTGCAAAGGTCAATGTTTCAGCTCATCTGAGGGTCAAGCCATGGGGCCCTGAGCCTGGGCAGAGATTGGGGGTGCTGCTCCCCGAAACTGTATACGTTGATAGTGGGGGGGGGGGCACAGTTTAAAGGTTCAACTGCCTCTCAAATAGCTTGAGTCACTGCCCCCCCGGGCATGCACCCCACCCCTTATCCTCAGTCTCCCCTCCCAGCTGCAGCTCCCACTACTGGCTGCTGCTTTGGCAGTGACTGCCACCTGCTGCCTCCGCTGCTTCATGTCATTGGAAGCCGAGCGCTTGAGGATCTTCTTCCTCTCATTGGCACTGAGGTTCTGCAGGAAAAGCTGCTGCTCTTTGTCCAGGAGCAGCGGGTATGGGCATTGTCAGGCCATGGCCATAGCGAGCCACCAGCCAGCCCCAACCCTGTCAGCAGCTTCGAGCAGCCGGAGGGTGGCTGTGAGTGCAGGCACTTTTAAAAGGGACCGGTGGCCAAGCCTCAGCCTTGCTGAGCAAAGAGGTGGGGGTGAGGGGAAATATAGAAAGGAGGAGACCGGCCGGGTGGAAATGGGGGTGAGAAGCAGCTACTCCAGCACCGCTTCCAAGTTTGCAAACACAGCTGCACTGGGAGTCGCCCTGTAAAAAAACACATCACAGGGGCAAGTTAAACCACAATAGGTCTTTTTATTGGGATAGTACCTGAGCGATCCAATCAGTGATCCCAGCCCCACTGCACTAGGGATGTAAAAACACATCTTTAAAGAAACATTCCCTGCCCCATCGCACTTACATTAGCACCCCTGCTGTCTCTGCTTGCTCAGTGGGGCTGCTGTTGCCAGCATCCCTCAATGGGACGTGGTGCTGCAGGTGTGTATATGACAGACACTGCTGAGCATCAGGAGAGTTTTCAGGATGCTGCTGAAATGTGATGGCAAACTCCATCCCTCACTTCATGGCTGAACAGTTGAGCTTAGTACCCCAAACCACTCGGTAGCCCCTATTACAGCTTCGTGGCAGCAGCATAGGTGAACAGCACTTGTGACTTCCCTGACCTACTCATGCAAGACAATGGCTGGTGGATCCAGTTAGCTATGCCCTGGCCCTTGCCACTCCTAACTCTCATACTATACGCCCTTGCTACCTATACACGGCCCATGCCTCAGCACAATGAGCTCCTATAGAGTTGTGCTATGCAGCACACAGGGAGTCAACAGGAAACCCACATGCTGGCGTGGGGCAGTCCTAGCCCTGCCCTGAGCCCCTGGAGCCGTGACTTCCAAGGTCCCGCAGCCGTGACTTCCAAGGTCCCGCAGGCTAGGGGCTCCTGCACATTAGCCACCCTGTGGCCTTCCCCCACCAGGTCCCTGTGCAAGACCCAAACAAACCCTAGAACAGGCACTCAGCCCCATGGGCCAGCGGTGACCCCACAGTGGGCCCAGCCCTTCAAGCCTCAGACAGGCATGGAATTTGCCCCCCCATGTGCATCCCTGTTAGCCTGGCTGAAGCTGCCCCTCATAGAATCATAGAATATCAGGGTTGGAAGGGACCTCAGGAGGTCATCTAGTCCAACCCCCTGCTCAAAGCAGGACCAAGTCCCAACTAAATCATCCCAGCCAGGGCTTTGTCAAGTCTGACCTTAAAAACCTCTAAGGAAGGAGATTCCACCACCTCCCTAGGTAACACATTCCAGTGCTTCACCACCCTCCTAGTGAAAAAGTTTTTCCTAATATCCAACCTAAACCTCCCCCACTGCAACTTGAGACCATTACTCCTTGTTCTGTCATCTGGTACCACTGAGAACAGTCTAGATCCATCCTCTATGGAACCCTCTTTCAGGTAGTTGAAAGCAGCTATCAAATCCCCCCTCATTCTTCGCTTCTGCAGACTAAACAAGCCCAGTTCCCTCAGCCTCTCCTCGTAAGTCATGTGCTCCAGCCCCCTAATCATTTTTGTTGCCCTCCGCTGGATTCTTTCCAATTTTTCCACATCCTTCTTGTAGTGTGGGGCCCAAAACTGGACACAGTACTCCAGATGAGGTCTCACCAATGTCGAATAGAGGGGAATGATTACGTCCCTCGATCTGCTGGCAATGCTCCTACTTATACAGCCCAAAATGCCATTAGCCTTCTTGGCAACAAGGGCACACTGTTGACTCATATCCAGTTTCTTGTACACTGTAACACCTAGGTCCTTTTCTGCAGAACTGCTGCCTAGCCATTCGGTCCCCAAATATAGAAGTCAAACTATGTCTAAGGCCCTGAGGATATTTTCTGTTCTGCCTTTGCCCATCAGAAACGCAGCCTGTGTCTTTCCCAGCAGCTCTTATTTTTCTGAAGAATTTACCTCATTTAGGTTTATCGGATCATAAGCTGCTCTTTGTGACTTTAATAAACCCCATCGTTTTCATGTGATATATATATAATTTCCATGTGGGTTACTAAATACTCTCCCTGCAAATAACAGGCCTCAGATCCGCACACATATGACTCCCATTGACAAGTGCTGGAATTTTGCGCATTTTTTAGGAGAGTGCAATTAAGCCCTGTGAATAGCTACCCTGATCCAGTTTGCACAACACCCCTAGAGCTTAACATCCCCCACCCCCTATCTCCTGTGTTTTTGCACTCTACATTAAGGGCCTAATTCTGAGCACCCATAACTCCCAGGGAAGCCAGCTGGAATGCAAACCCAATGACGTCTGAATAAGAACATTTTCATACCAATGACATTCGAATGGGGCAAAATTAGGTAAAAGAAGTTCAACCCCCTCTAGTTTCAAGCAACTTGAGAGCTGGTCTAGTTGTTTTCTCTCTTGTCTCTCCAGTCCTGATGCTCTGGAGCAGATGCCTCAGTCCTTTCTCTTTCATTTTTCATGCCTTATGTACATACTGGAAGGATTTTACCACCACACTCTTCATTATCAAATGACAGATTGCTGGCAATGGTATGTACATTTGATGCATAACAGCACCTCTCCACCACTTCTCCCCTTCCTATCTCCCTTATACAGATTATGTGTTAACATTCTTGTTATGAGAACAATCCCACCAGGCTGCAGTTAAGCCCACTAGATCATAGTCTCTGTCACTTAGTATTACTTCTAATTATTCTGTCTGGCTTCCCATACTCCTCGCATGTGTTTAAAGGATTTAGTGCATTATTTATAGTATTATTCTTTATTGTCTGTTTCCAAACAGCACCATGTTCTGTCTTAGGCTCTATTTGGTAAGCGCTGCGCACCCTCCATCTCTATTGATGTCAATGGGAGTTGAGGGTGCCCACTGTTTCACAGGATCAGGCCTTTATTCTTTGTGTTTCAAGTACTTGCCAGATGATTTGGGTTAAGTGAAATCTCTCCTTCTGCTCACTTCATCCGGCCCCACTCAGTGGCAGGCCCAATAAGGTCCAGCAGAACAGCTATTGCGTAGGTTCCAGATCCTATTCTCCCTTGCTTTGCAGTTAGAATTTGAACTGCTGGAGTGGCAGATTCCTGTATGTCAAGTATGCTGTATACATACACATATAATGGAGACATCCTCTTAGTTGTGTTGTGTGCAGGGGACCAAGTTAGGGCACATTCTCCGGCTTGTTCCACTCCCTTTGCACTGTTCAGGTAGCTCAAAGACAGCAGGCACTAGTCACATTCCTTCTACCAAGCAGGGATTCTCCAGTCAGCATAGAGCCAACATAGCCAGCTGCTACTCCAACCTCAGCAAGGGGCATGTCAGGGGTAGGGAGGAATGGGGGCAGGGAATGGCAGAGAGAAGGAGTGGCTGGAGTGCACTGCGCTTTGACTATCCTGTTTGTGACTGGTCCGAGAGGGGCCAGCAGAGAACGCAGGGAGCCACAATTCCCACTTTTCTTCTTTGCAAAGCAGAGTGGTTAAAATTAAGCATGTGTTTATCTGTTCCACTGGATTGGGCCATGACTCCATCTAAATAATGATCAGAGGAGGAATATGCAGATTAACCGGTTAAATTCTGCAGTGCAAGTGATTTTTTGCTACAATTCAGTGTTTGACACTGGTTCTGTAAAAATGTTTCTTAGTTTAAGATTTAACAATTCCACTGACACTTTTCATTCATTGCAGAGCTATTCTATTCTATTCTATTCTATCCAGGGCTGGGTTACAGTTATGAGGGGCCTAAGGCTAATGGGAGTGAAGGGCTAAGTATGAACTACATATTGCAAAAAAAAAATTATGACGCCATCAAACATTTATCTACATACATATTTACATATTATTGATTTATGTCAAAGTAACAAGTTTATTCTACTCTCACGACACTCAATTCTCCAAACAGATACTTCTGAGTAAGAGGTAGCAGGAGGGATGCTACGCTGCCCTTCTCTTAGGCCTCCTTCCTCCTAGGTAGTGGAGTGCTCATCTGTCTGAGGATGAACACTGCAATATTCCCCATCCTGCTCACCTCTTTCAACCTTGTGCTTCTGCCCTCAGCTATCCACATGGCACAGTGCAAAGCCAAGCCCTGCAGATGTTTCCCCCAAGCTATGGCCTCTACACCACATACCCTATCTCACTCTGACTGCAGTCTGGGAGGCAGCCAGCTTTTATTATGTAAAAGAAAACCACTCAGGTGTAAAATCCACTGAAGTAGAGGAAGTAGCAGGGCCGGTGCTTCCACTAGGTGACCCTAGGTGGTCGCCTCGGGCGGCAGGATTTGGGGGGCGGCATTTTGCCGACCTCGGTGGAAATTCGGCGGCGGGGGGTCCTTCCGCTCCGGGTCTTTGGCGGAAATTCGGCGGCGGATCCTTCGCTCGCTCCGGGACCCGCCGCCGAAGTGCCCCGAAGACGCGGAGCGGAAGGACCCCCGCCGTTGAATGCTCAGAAGAGGAGCGCTGCCGCCTAGGGCGGCAAAAACCCTGGTGCCACTCCTGGGAATTAGTTGTGGGAAAAATACATTGGGTGGCATTGTATTTTAGGCAGTCTTGCTCTGAAAGCTGCCTCCCAGTGTTGCACTGGCTGAGGACAATGAATTGCTGTTTTCACATTGAACCCAAATATTATTTGTGGGATGATACCCAGTTTGTGTAGTTAATCTCCAGTGATTCACCACATCAGGCCATTCTGTCACCAAGCTCTTCCACAATTAGAATCACAGAATAGAATCATGGGACTGGAAGAGACCTCGAGAGGTCATCTGGTCCGGTCCCCTGCAGTCATGGCAGGACTAAGTATTATCTATTCTAGAATGTGTGATCAGCAGCTCTGACATGAGGTTTTTTTAAGCATGAGTTCTGTGTGCACCAGCCCCCTACAGTTTGCATTTGTTTGTTTAAAGCTTTCTGTAAAAGAAATGTAACCGCTAGAAGGGACACAGATCTTTAGATGGTTGCCCAGTCATAATATTTAGCACTTCTGTACTATGTTAGCTCTTCAAAATCACTGTACAAACATTAAACAAACTTAATCTAAAGCCTTTCAGCTTTTGAATAACTAGGAGTTGTCAAAACAGAGCTATTCCCTATTGTGTTCTCTGCCCCTCTGAACAAAAAGACTTTGCTGAAAATCAGCATCTTATAAGAACCATTATGGATCTTTCAAAAGAACAGTCCAGCCAAGGCTGCTGTAATGACACCCTTGTTCCATCAGTTCTGGTGTTTGTTTAAGGCTGGTGTTCCTGTTTCATTTGCATGTGTAAATCAAGCAGACCTTGCTTCTTTTTTTCCCTTCAAATGCTCAGAGTTTAGGGGAGGAAAGTGAATGAGATTCTGCTTATACCAGGTGTGAAAAAGCAGAAGGGACCAAAATCTATTCTTGTGCAAAAATCTGTTCTCCCTGAAGTCAATAAGGCCACACAGGTGTAGCTGTGGTGTCAGCAGGAACTGGCCGGTGTTCTCATTCCCTTCTCGAATCACATTCCAGGCTTACCCAGCATTTTCCACTTGGGAAAGAAGTTAGTTTGAGTTGGGGCAAGAAAAATGAGGACTAACTTCAAGTTTATTTAGCTTTAAGTTTTTGGAATGAAACTCAAAAGAAATCAAATGTGAGGTACTTTTATGATGGATTGAACTGCTAGAGAACCAGAAAATGGACAGAACCTACTTTTAGCCTGTTCAGACAGTCTTTTTATCATAGCCTGTTAAGAAGTGGATTTAAAATCCTTGAGGGAGAAACCTACAACATTGTGTGTTGAGCTTCCTCCAGTGCTTTTGCAACCCTTTAAAAGTACAAAGATGTGTTGGCCTGTGGAACTAGGCTGAGCATAAGGAAAGCACTAAGCTGAGCATATTGGTGGCCTCTGCATCACGGTACAGAAAAATACATCAAAGAAAAAAATTGGATTTCTTTGATTTTTTAGTACAGTTCAATACAGTAATGAATACCATGCATCATAAATCTGAAGCCCCTCAATGGAAGGTACTGTAAAAGTTAGAGTACTGGTATCCAGAATGGGATGTTTTGTTTTGTTTTTCCTACAAATGGGTGGGAATTCGTTCCTTATACATGGGAGGGGCAATAGTTCTGGCTGGAGCTGGATGGCGTGTGTGCAGGTTCTGGGCAAGCTTCCCACTCTACCGCTCTGGTACTGCCTCTTCCCCCCGCCACCCCCTTGCCCTGCCCCCCCACAGGCACTCACCAGTTGTGCAGAAACGGGACCCAGCACACATAGAAGATGATGGGGACAGGCACTAGGACCCAGGAGGCAGCGTCCTGGCGCTGCCTGCCAGCCTCAGCTGAGGAGAGGGACAGAGGGAGCCTCTTCCCTACCTGACCACTAAGCAGAGCTCCAGAGAAATTGGGGGTAAGGCAGGGGTGAAAGTAGAAATAGGGATTTAGCGGTACGGGGCTGGGTTGGGGCCGGCTCTGGCCCCCGGAAGGGGCGGGGATGGGGGGTCAGAGCCAGCCCCGGCCCGCCCTGTACCGGTAAGTGCCCTCCCCATCCGCCGCCAGGGTAGCAGCACAGCCGGGGGCTCCAGCAGCAGTTTAAAGGGCCCGGGGTGGTAGCGGCGGCAGGGCTCTAGCGAAGCCAGGGCTCCGGCAGTGGGGCTCTGGGGGCTATTTAAAGGGCCCGGGGCGGTGGAGGCAGGGGAGCCCCGGGCCCTTTAAATAGCCCTCGCAGCCTGCCGCAGTGGCGGTGAGGCTCCGGGGGCTATTTAAACGGCTGGGGCCGTAGAGGCAGCGGGAGCCCCGGGCCCTTTAAATAGCCGCTGGAGCCCCGCTGCTACTCTGGGACCCTGGGGGCTATTTAAAGGGCCCAGGACTCCCCTGCTTCTACCGCCCCGACCCTTTAAATAGCCCCCAGAGCCCTGCTGCCAGAGCCCTGGGGTAGCGGCAGCGAGGGTCCGGTGGCTATTTAAAGGACCCAGGCAGTAGAGGCAGCGGGAGCCCCGGCCCTTTAAATAACCCCCGGAGCCCCGCCGCTACTCCAGGGCTCCCGCAGCGGGGCTCTGGCGGCAATTTAAAGGGCCTGAGGCTCCAGCCGCTGCTGGGAGCCCCAGGCGCTTTAATTGCCACCTGGGGAAGCCGGGCCTCCCTGGTACGGCGCACCGGCTCTTGCCGGTACGCCGTACCGGGGCGTACCGGCTTACTTTCACCTCTGGGGTAGGGGGAACAGGGGAGGGGACAATGCCTGCTCAAACTACACCCACGGCTGGCATGGGTTCCCGTGGTAACCAGATTTTTAGTGTCCAGTCACCAATGTTAACCGGATCCCTGGCAGTGTGTTCCTGCAGCGCGGGGAGACACAGCTGCCTGAGCTCCTTCCAAGCCATAGGGGGCTGCTTTGCCTTTCTTGCTGTCAGGAGTGCTCCAGCAGGGCTGCGTGAGCAAACTCGCTCCTCCCCTCACCCGGCCCCGGCCGCGCCCCCTGCCTGACTAGTAGGGCCTAAAAAATAGGAGGGCCTAATGGTTAGAATCACAGAATATCAGGGTTGGAAGAGACCTCAGGAGGTCATCTAGTCCAACCCCCTGCTCAAAGCAGGACCAACCCCAACTAAATCATCCCAGCCAGGGATTCTATCTAGGTGTTTATAGCACACTCATCACCATAGTATCTGAGCGCCTTCCAGCAGTGTATTAAGCAATGTGACTAACACCTGTCCTGTGTTATTTTTTCTCTCATCCTCTCCCCAGAGGGAGACCTGTGTGCAGTGGAGTGTCTTGTTTTGGTAGGGTTCAGTTTTAGGTTTTCAGTTTAGGGTTTTTTTTGCCTCAGTGTAGACGATGCTATGTATTCATGGTCAAGAAGTGCACCTTTCCCTATGCTATTCTGTAGCTGGTCACTAAGGGTATGTCTACAATACAGCTGAGAGTGAGCCTCCCAGCCCAGGAAGACAGACACACCCTATGAATTTCCCAAGAGTAGCCTTGTCTGCCATGCTCTCCCTGTTGACTAACACCTCAACATTAGCGATGTCCCCCCACCTGTTGTGAGTTATTTGGAATCAGTCAATGATGAATCTATATGATGGTTCGTTCCCAGCATAGGCTAAATGTTCACCCTGGGTCATGTTGTGCCACCAGCTGAGATCAGTTAGGTGCCCTGGCTAATGTGTTGTGTTGTCCCAGAGGAACTGGAGTCTAGTGGTTTGAGCCAGAGAAGTAGGACCTCCAAGGTTCTGTTCTTTACTCTGGTACTGATGCAAAACATGCTCCTTCTTCCAATGAAACTGATAGCAAAACTCCCATTGACTTCAGTGAGGTGAGATTGATCTCTCAGTGTGTGATTGCAGGCAAGTCAATTAATCATTCAGTACCTTAATTATTATTGTTTATTATTTGTGTTACAATATCGCCTAGGAGCCCCAGACATGGACCAGGGCCCCACTCCTCCAGGTGCTGTGCAACACAGAACAAAACAGGGGCAATAATCCCCACCTAAATGGGGGTGTTGTGAGAGTCAATATCTTTGTAAAGCTCTTTGAGGTCCTTGGGTGGAAGGAAAAGCAGACTCTAGCAAAAGCCAGCAGCTTTTACTTTAATTCCACAAAAGGAAAAAACCACATACCGCTCTAAGAGATGAAATCACCCGAGAACATCTAAGTGACAGACAGAGGATTACTTTCAAGCCACCTTGTTTGTATTTGGTTATAGCACCAGATTGGAGCTTTTGTTTTCTTTTTAGAACTTCAGTGACATTTGAATCTCCTTGGCTGTAGAAATTAGAGCCCTGCCCTGCGCAGGACTTTTAAAAATCCCGCTCCCACCCACTCCTGCTATTATAGAAGTGTGTCCTGTGGGACCCACAGGATCCCAGTCTCGCTGCAGGGCTCTACACCAGTGGTTCTCAACCAGGGGCACGTGTACCCATGGTGGTACGCAGAGGTCCAGATATTTGCCTAGTTTTGCAACAGGCTACATTAAAAGCACTAGCGAAGTCAGTACAAACTTAGTTTTCATACAGTGACTTGTTTATACTGCTCTATATACTATACACTGAAATGTAAGTACAATATTTATATTCCAATTGATTTATTTTATAATTATATGGTAAAAATGAGAACGTAAGCAAATTTTCAGTAAGCAAGTAGTTTTTAAGTGAGGGGAAACCTGGGGATCTGCAAGACAAACCAGACTCCTAAAATGGGTGCCGTAGTCTGGAAAGGTTGAGGATCACTGCTCTACACTAGTCCCGTGCAGGGCTCTACTGTAGATCTCAAGACAGTTACTCACTGTTTTGTCATCAGGGCCCCAATTCCCTGTTCCATCTAAACTGTGCTGAGTGCAGGAGCTTGGGGATGGAAAGGGGGAAAGATGGTTTTGTGCCATCTCTACATTTCCCTTCTTTCAGAACTGGCCAGCAGGCTGTTTCAGCCCCAGTACAGGACAGAGCAGCCTCAGGGCTGCTCTTATTAGCATCCAACTGCCTATGGCCCTCAAAGATGTTTTTTGGCAGCCAGGAATAGCCAGAGTGCAGAGGTGCTCTGGCTACTCCCCCTTTTCACCAGGATCTCATTAGGGAGCTAGGCGGAAGTGGTGCACAGCTGATATGCCAGCTCTGCCTTCCTCCCCCTAACATTTCCCCCTACAATCAGGGAATGTCCTGGGGACCAGTTCCATTGAGCTTATAGCTCCTTTGTACTGGTAGAACAAGTGCAAAGGGCCCCTGGCGAAAAGGAGAATTGGGCTCATTGTCACTATGATAATCACGTCTTATTTATATCGTAGTCATGCCTAGCCCCACCCCTCCAATTAGGAATCATTGTGCTTGGTTCTGTGCAAGAGACGGTCCATGTCCTAAACTGCTTACAACCATTAGTCATTGCTACAGTACATTGGTTTTAGTAAAATGCAAGATGCAGCACAGAGCATGTTACAGCAACAGCAGACTATGACACACCGTGTTGGCTGTGCTTACCTTAGACATTTGTTTATTACAAATCTCCCACTCTTGCTATCCAGAGTGGTGAGCCCCACTGGTGGTACCAACGGGGTGAGTGTGAGGTGGTCAGGCTGCTCAGAGCAGCTGTGAGAGTTCATGTATCATTCCTGTGCTGGGCTCCAGCCAGCCCACAAGCCAGGAAATGATCTGGTGGCTCCCAGGGCAGGTATGTAAGCCCCACATGAGGAACAGCAGCTCATTCCACTCAATGTCACTCCAGGGCTTGGAATGCTCTCCTGCCTGACCGTGGGAACAGACTCCCCAAGCCAGAGCCTGCTTCAGCCTTGTTCTTGCTCCTGTTCCAGACCTGTTCGTAATCCTGCTCCAGCCTTGCTCTGGCTCCAGCCTCGCTCCCACCCTGCTCTGGACTCCTGATTCCCGCTCTGACCCCTGGCTCCAATCACTATGCCTGACTGCCACAACTCCAACCACCAGGCCTGACCATCCCCATCATGGTTTCTGACAAGCTGAGGATGACCTCATAGTTAAAATGTCATCAGCCCATGTACACTAGTGCTCGCACTGTTGGTACCTGCACTGGTGAGAGCAACCATGAGAAATCATATGAGGAAAAGACAGAGACAGAGAAAGAAAAGACCATTGAGTTTGCTCCAGTGAAAGACCATAATGAGACACCCAAGGCCCTCAATCAATGTACTTTAAAATAAAGACAAAGGAAGGGGATGGGTATTTTTGAAAAGACTGAACCTATAAGGGAGATGCCCAGTGTGACATACCAAGGTACTCTCCAGACTAATGAGTAGCTGCATCACTCCTGCCCTGTAGCTTGGGGTGCCCTTTACACTGCTTTGCTGCTGTATCCTCCAGCCTGGACTGCTCACAAACAGCCTCCAGCATGCAAGTCATTCCCAGCGATGTCTGTGTGTGTGCTGCAGCCAGCCTGCCACATCTTGGCTCTTACCAGCCTTAAAAATCACCACAGGGTGACCCCAACATACTCTCAGTCCCAGATTTCCCCCCAGAAACATATGTCCTGTACTACCCAGCCCTCTCCTCTCCTGGTCAGTATGAATATATTAAGTCCATTATTTCTTCAAGGGAATAATATGTTACCCCCAATGGAGTGACCCAGACCCTTTAGCTTGAACACACTTGATTAGCTAAACAATAAAACAAATTTATTAACCAAAGAGAGAGATTTTAAGTGCATACAAGTAATGAGGCATAAAAGTCAGAAATGAGGCATAAAAGTCAAGAAAAATAAAGATAGGCTCCAGTGAGCATTTTAACATAGCAAACTATATTAGTTTCAAAGCAAAGTTTTCTCACCACACCCTTTCAGCAGTCTTAGGGCTGGTCTAAGTTACACAACTTCAGTTACGTGAATAACGTAGCTGAAGTCGACATACTTAGATCTACTTACCGCAGAATCTTCACTGCGGTGTGGTGAAGGGAAATGCTCTTCCATCGATTCGCCTTGCGCTTCTTGTTGAGGGGGAGTACCGGAGTCGACGCTAGAGTGATCGGTGGTCGATTTATCGTGTCTATACTAGACACGATAAATCAACCCCCGCTGGATCGATCGCTGCCCGTCAATCTGGCTGGTAGTGTAGACAAGCCCTTACTGACCAAACTCTTCCCTAGTCGAACCGGCTGCTTCCTTTGTTTCTTCAAGTGCAGTGAATGTGATGGGCAGGGAGAGAGAGGAGGGTACCTTGGGGTGTTTGCTCCTTCTTTTTATACTTTCAGTCCTCCTCTTGGAAAAACATTTCCAGCTGAGAACCAGGAGCCAAAGAGTCTATATGGAAGGATGTTCCCTGCTGTTTTTTTCCATCTGTTTGAATGCCCTTTGTCTTTCCTTCCTGCTTGATAACTCCGTTTACTGCTTAAATGCAAATTAAGGCAAGCACATGTTCCTTCATTTAGGACAGATCAGTTTTCCAATCTCTGGCTGGGCAGAGCTGTGCGGTTTGGAACATGTGTTAATAACACCATACCGGGGAATTGTATAACGTCACATACAATGTTGCTACTCATATTTCACCAGGACAATACTGACCAGCAAATTATG
Organism: Emys orbicularis; assembly: GCF_028017835.1. Classification (NCBI taxonomy): domain Eukaryota; kingdom Metazoa; phylum Chordata; order Testudines; family Emydidae; genus Emys; species Emys orbicularis. Next base: position 23,864,979 of record NC_088685.1, on the reverse strand, counting down.
AGTTTTCAAATGATACCATATAAGATGTACTTTGCACAAAGATTATTACAAGCATGTGTAGTGTGTGAATACCGGGGTGTATTCTGTCACACCTAGTAAAATTCTTTAACATCAGATTGTGGCCAGAACTGTGTTGTGCTTAAAGTAATAGACCTGTTGCCACCCGCTTCTTACATGAATGCTGTTGGAAAAGTTGTTACACTTCATGCCTCCTTCTCATATCTGTCTGTCTATGTAGACTTAAAGATCCTGATTTTGAGAAATTGCCTCTCATTTTTCTTGTACAACATGCGGGGCTGTGGTCGTGGCCCTTTTTCAAAAACAAGCCTAAAGGTTGTGAGAAACTAAGTTTTTAAAGTATGGATAAACACTCTCCACCCCACAATTCTGTTTGGAAAGTAATAATTGTTTTAGCGACTGCACACAATGACGTTTTCAGGGATGACTCACTCATCCTTCCAGCTGGAGAGACACCTGTCATGGCCCATAACTTCTTTCCATTCCAGCAATGGCTAACAAATAAAGACACATTCCATTTCAACTGGATAACAATAGTGTTTGCTTTTCACTTGGTTTCTTCCTGGTGTGTTCAGGGCTAAAGTACACTTCTCTCTTCACAAATGGGCCAGCCCCACAGAAACCTGCAGGAATGCTTGGAATTTTTATTCAGTGCCAGACAGCCTCAGTGGTTCTAGTAGACAAGAAACATACTTTGTCTGCGGCAATGTCAAGCCTGCACTTAGCACTCTCAGTGGTTTTGAACAATTGATTAGGAACACGGCAGAATAAACATTGCTACTTGACCTCTAACCTTTCCCCTTTGTCCATAGAAGTTCAAGAAATTCCAAGGGCAAGGAGCCAAACAGCTGTGTTTCCCTTCAGTAGGTGCCAAATCTTCCGTCCCTCATCTGAACCAGATAATTTAAAATATGGGATGCAGAAACCAATGGGAAATAAGCAAACACAAGTGACTTGTTGCACAGCTTAGTATTAATGTTTGCATAACATTTCACAAGCTCCAGTATACATATCCACTGGCAAATGCAAGCTTACAGACAATATACATGCACCTGAATAAATACCATCAGTCCAGTCTTGCTTCATTGAAGTGAATGGCAATACAGGATCAGATGCTGTGTGTATCTCCTTCAGAAAGAATAGTGTGACAATGTGTTCCAATGAATATATCATAGAGTCAGGAGCTCTGGATTCTGTTCTCGCTGTACCACTGACCGTGTGGGTAACCTGGGGCAAATCACTTGGTCCAAAATTTTCCAACTTGGGTTTAGAAAGCTGGACACGTAAATAAGTGGCACTTTTTCTGAGATGCTCTCATTTCCCACTCTCCTCAAAAGTATGAAAGTGTTACATATACATTATCTTTTCTCCTTGCAGCGACTACTAATAAACAAGTGTGTAAACAATGTTGGAAAAATAGCTCTGACGCCGGTTCCAGTGGCTTTCACATTAGAGCTGTGTGCAACTGAGGGATCAAAGCACTTGTTCTGAATTCATAGATTCATAGATTCTAGGACTGGAAGGGACCTCGAGAGGTCATCGAGTCCAGTCCCCTGCCCGCATGGCAGGACCAAATACTGTCTAGACCATCCCTGATAGACATTTATTTAACCTACTCTTAAATATCTCCAGAGATGGAGATTCCACAACCTCCCTAGGCAATTTATTCCAGTGTTTAACCACCCTGACAGTTAGGAACTTTTTCCTAATGTCCAACCTAGACCTCCCTTGCTGCAGTTTAAGCCCATTGCTTCTTGTTCTATCCTCAGAGGCTAAGGTGAACAAGTTTTCTCCCTCCTCCTTATGACACCCTTTTAGATACCTGAAAACTGCTATCATGTCCCCTCTCAGTCTTCTCTTTTCCAAACTAAACAAACCCAATTCTTTCAGCCTTCCTTCATAGGTCATGTTCTCAAGACCTTTAATCATTCTTGTTGCTCTTCTCTGGACCCTTTCCAATTTCTCCACATCTTTCTTGAAATGCGGTGCCCAGAACTGGACACAATACTCCAGCTGAGGCCTAACCAGAGCAGAGTAGAGCGGAAGAATGACTTCTCGTGTCTTGCTCACAACACACCTGTTAATACATCCCAGAATCATGTTTGCTTTTTTTGCAACAGCATCACACTGTTGACTCATATTTAGCTTGTGGTCCACTATAACCCCTAGATCCCTTTCTGCCGTACTCCTTCCTAGACAGTCTCTTCCCATTCTGTATGTGTGAAACTGATTTTTTCTTCCTAAGTGGAGCACTTTGCATTTGTCTTTGTTAAACTTCATCCTGTTTAACTCAGACCATTTCTCCAATTTGTCCAGATCATTTTGAATTATGACCCTGTCCTCCAAAGCAGTTGCAATCCCTCCCAGTTTGGTATCATCCGCAAACTTAATAAGCGTACTTTCTATGCCAATATCTAAGTCATTAATGAAGATATTGAACAGAGCCGGTCCCAAAACAGACCCCTGCGGAACCCCACTCGTTATGCCTTTCCAGCAGGATTGGGAACCATTAATAACAACTCTCTGAGTACGGTTATCCAGCCAGTTATGCACCCACCTTATAGTAGCCCCATCTAAATTGTATTTGCCTAGTTTGTCGATAAGAATATCATGCGAGACCGTATCAAATGCCTTACTAAAGTCTAGGTATACCACATCCACAGCTTCTCCCTTATCCACAAGACTCGTTATCCTATCGAAGAAAGCTATCAGATTGGTTTGACATGATTTGTTCTTTACAAATCCATGCTGGCTGTTCCCTATCACTTTACCACATTCCAAGTGTTTGCAGATGATTTCCTTAATTACTTGCTCCATTATCTTCCCTGGCACAGAAGTTAAACTAACTGGTCTGTAGTTTCCTGGGTTGTTTTTATTTCCCTTTTTATAGATGGGCACTATATTTGCCCTTTTCCAGTCTTCTGGAATCTCTCCCGTCTCCCATGATTTTCCAAAGATAATAGCTAGAGGCTCAGATACCTCCTCTATTAGCTCCTTGAGTATTCTAGGATGCATTTCATCAGGCCCTGGTGACTTGCAGGCATCTAACTTTTCGAAGTGATTTTTAACTTGTTCTTTTTTTATTGTATCTGCTAAACCTACCCCCTTCCCATTACCATTCACTATGTTAGGCATTCCTTCAGACTTCTCGGTGAAGACCGAAACAAAGAAGTCATTAAGCATCTCTGCCATTTCCAAGTTTCCTGTTACAGTTTCTCCCTCTTCACTAAGCAGTGGGCCTACCCTGTCTTTGGTCTTCCTCTTGCTTCTAATGTATTGATAAAAAGTCTTCTTGTTCCCCTTTATTCCCGTAGCTAGTTTGAGCTCATTTTGTGCCTTTGCCTTTCTAATCTTGCCCCTGCATTCCTGTGTTGTTTGCCTATATTCATCCTTTGTAATCTGTCCTAGTTTCCATTTTTTATATGACTCCTTTTTATTTTTTAGATCATGCAAGATCTCGTGGTTAAGCCAAGGTGGTCTTTTGCCACATTTTCTATCTTTCCTAACCAGCGGAATAGCTTGCTTTTGGGCCCTTAATAGTGTCCCTTTGAAAAACTGCCAACTCTCCTCAGTTGTTTTTCCCCTCAGTCTTGATTCCCATGGGACCTTACCTATCAGCTCTCTGAGCTTACCAAAATCCGCCTTCCTGAAATCCGTTGTCTCTATTTTGCTGTACTCCCTTCTACCCTTCCTTAGAATTGCAAACTCTATGATTTCATGATCACTTTCACCCAAGCTGCCTTCTACTTTCAAATTCTCAACGAGTTCCTCCCTATTTGTTAAAATCAAGTCTAGAACAGCTTCCCCCCAGTAGCTTTTTCAACCTTCTGAAATAAAAAGTTGTCTGCAATGCAGTCCAAGAATTTGTTGGATAGTCTGTGCCCCGCTGTGTTATTTTCCCAACATATATCCGGATAGTTGAAGTCCCCCATCACCACCAAATCTTGGGCTTTGGATGATTTTGTTAGTTGTTTAAAAAAAGCCTCATCCACCTCTTCCACCTGGTTAGGTGGCCTGTAGTAGACTCCTAGCATGACATCACCCTTGTTTTTTACCCCTTTTAGCCTAACCCAGAGACTCTCAACACTTCCATCTCCTATGTCCATCTCTACCTCAGTCCAAGTGTGTACATTTTTAATATATAAGGCAACACCTCCTCCCTTTTTCCCCTGTCTATCCTTCCTGAGCAAGCTGTATCCATCCACACCAACATTCCAATCATTTGTATTATCCCACCAAGTTTCAGTGATGCCAACAATGTCATAGTTGTATTTATTTATTAGCACTTCCAGTTCTTCCTGCTTATTACCCATACTTCTCGCATTTGTATATAGGCATCTAAGATACTGGTTTGATCTTTCCTCCCAGTTTTGTCCTGACCCTCCTTTCTCTCTGCCAATATAGCCCACACTCCCTCTCGTTTCCGACCCATCTCCCAGGTCTCCATGTTCCCCACTTACCTGCGGGCTTTGCTCACCTGTCCCCGTCGAACCTAGTTTAAAGCCCTCCTCACTAGGTTAGCCAGTCTGTGTCTAAATAGGGTCTTTCCCCTCCTCGAAAGGTGAACGCCATCTCTGCCTAGCAGTCCTTCCTCAAATAGCATCCCGTGGTCTAGGAAGCCAAAGCCCTCCTGGCGACACCATCTTCGCAGCCAGGCATTCACCTCCATGATGCATCTGTCTCTGCCCGGGCCCCTACCTTTGACAGGAAGAATCGAAGAGAATACCACCTGCGCTCCAAACTCCTTCACCCGTACTCCCAGAGCCCTGTAGTCACTCTTGATCTGCTCAGTGTCACATCGCGCAGTATCATTTGTGCCCACATGGATGAGTAGCATGGGGTAGTAGTCAGAGGTCTGGATAATCCTCGACAATGCCTCCGTAACGTCTCGGATACGGGCTCCCGGCAGGCAGCATACCTCCCGAGATGAAATGTCAGGGCGACAGATGGGCGCCTCTGTCCCCCTCAGCAGAGAGTCTCCGACCACCACTACCCTACGTTTCCTATTCGCAGTGGTGGCAGCAGACCTCCCAGCCTTAGGGGTACGAGGCTTCTCCTCCTTTACTGTAGGGGGTGATGCCTTCTTTCCTGTATCAAGAAGAGCATAACGGTTACCTATTACCACAGCGGGAGGGTTCGGAGCAGGGGTGGAGCACTGCCTGCTGCCAGAAGTAACTAGCTGCCAGTGTCCACCCTGAGCCATCTCCTCCTCCACCAGTGGTGTATCAGCAGTCCTGTGCACTGGGACAGCTACCTCAGCTGTCTCCACATGGACACTGTCCAGGAATTGCTCGTGGATTCGGATGCTTCTCAACCTAGCCACCACCTCCTGTAGCTCTCCCACCTGCTGCCTGAGAGATTCCACCAGCAGGCACCTTTCACATTGGATGGTCCCCCCAGCCTGGATATCAGTAAGTGGAAATTGCAAGTTACAGTCTCTGCAAAACCACACCAGGATCTGGATAGAAGCATCCATGCTCAGGCGCTCTGTCTGGCTACAGGCGCAGGTGGAGGAGACAGAAGCAGTGCTGGCACAGGTGTTGCGGGTCTTCCTAACCATCGTAAGCCTCCCTCTGTCAAACTCCCGTCTGCAGCCCCCTGTCCGCTGAAAGGGTTGTTTAAGCAAGAAGTTTTAGGTTTTAAGGGGAATAAAGGGAAAACAGATAGAACCGGCAAGGGACCCTCGCCCCTTCCCACTCCCCTTGCGAAACTCCCTGTTAGCAGCCCCTGTTCGCAAAAGCTCCCTGGTCGCTTGTGCGCTGCTTTATAAAACCCTGGCCTGTATGAATGCCCCGCCCACTGATTAAGGCTCAGCCAATTACCAGAGGCTTCTAGCTTTCAAACCTTCCTTTGAAGCTCACAGCTTCCAACTGCCAGCCACAGCACACGGTCCTTCAAACAACCAACCAACCAAACAGACTGACAAACACAAGCTCAGCACACAGCAAGTAACCCCCAAACACAAACAAACACACACTACAGACAGTCACTTACCCCAAAAGGGTGCTGTATTGCTCCTCCTTCACCTGGAGAACTCCCTTGCGAAACTCCCTGTTAGCAGCCCCTGTTCGCAAAAGCATTCTTGCAGGGCTTTTTAGGTTGCTCAGGGCAGAACCAGGGCATCATAAAGGAGATTTCCACCAGATTCTGCAGGACCCTGACTGGGCTTCAGCCAGCTTGGCCATCACCACAGAGTAGTTCTGAGCTTGATAGCTTGCTCCCAGGAAGGCAAGAGTTGTGAGGGCTATTGGAAACAACCCTGTGTCTTTAGTCTTGAGCTGTATGCAGGCTCAGACCAAGAGACTGGACCCAATAGCCAGCTCCCAGTTGATTTCTAAGTTTGAAGATACATTGTATGAAGGAAGGAGGCAGTATGGGCTGGTGGTGAAGGCACAGACCTGAGGGGCTGGTGGTCTCTAGTCTATTCAGTCATACTCTGCCAAAGGCCTTCTCACTCTCCCTGTCTGTACAATGTGGGGATGATAATAATAGATCTCATTGTGAGGCTCAGGCCATCCATGTTTGTGAGTGCTCAGATGCTATGGGGCAAATACCCCTAGGAATACTATTTTGTTCTTTACTGGTTGAAACTATAGTAAATAACAATATTGTCAGACACATAGATGAATTTGTTGGGGAAGAGTCAACATGGTTTTTTTAAAGGGAAATCATGCCTCACCAATCTACTAGAATTCATTGAGGGAGTCAACAAGCATGTGGACAAGGGGAATCCAGTGGATATAGTGTACTTGGATTTTCAGAAGCCTTTGACAAGGTCCCTCACCAAAGGCTCTTAAGCAAAGTAAGCTGTCTTGGGATAAGAGGGAAGGTCCTCTCATGGATTGGTAACTGGTTAAAAGATAGGAAGCAAAGGATAGGAATAAATGGGTCAGTTTTCAGAATTAAGAGAGGTAAATAGTGGTATTCCCCCAAGGGTCTGTACTGGGCCCAGTTCTATTCAACATATTCATAAATGATCTGGAAAAAGGGGTAAACAGTGAGGTGGCAAAATTTGCAGATGATACAAAACTACTCAAGATAGTTAAGTCCCAGGCAGACTACGAAGAGCTACAAAAGGATCTCAAAAAGCTGGGTGACTGGGCAACAAAATGGCAGATGAAATTCAGTGTTGATAAATGCATAGTAATGCACATTGGAAAACATAATCCCAGCTGGATGGGGTCTAAATTAGCTATTACCACTCAAGAAAGAGATTTTGGAGTCATTATGGATGGTTCACTGAAAACATCCACTCGATGTGCAGCAGCAGTGAAAAAAAACAACAGAATGTTGGGAATCATTAAGAAAGGGATAGATAATAAGACAGAAAATATCATATTGCCGCTATATAAATCCATGGTATGCCCACATCTTGAATGCTGCGTGCAGATGTGGTTGCCCCATGTCAAAAAAGATATATTGGAATTGGAAAAGGTTCAGAAAGGGCAACAAAAATTATTAGGGGTCTGGAGCGTCTGCCATATGACGAGAGATTAATAAGACTGGGACTTTTCAGCTCGGAAAACAGATGATTAAGGGGGGATATGACAGAGGTCTATAAAATCATGACTGGTGTGGAGAAAGTAAATACGGAAGTGTTATTTACTCCTTCTCATAACACAAGAACTAGGGGTCATCAGATGAAATTAATAGGCAGCAGGTTTAAAACAAACAAAAGGAAGTATTTTTTCACATAATGCACAGTCAGTCTATGGAACTCTTTGCCAGAAGATGTTGTGAAGGCCAAAATTATAACAGGGTTCAAAAAAGAACTAGATAAGTTCATGGAGGATAGGTCCATCAATGGCTATTAGCCAGGATGGGTAGGGATGATGTCCCTAGCCTCTGTTTGTCAGAAGCTGGGAATGGGTGACGGGATGGATCACTTGATGATTAATTGTTCTGTTAATTTCCTCTGGGGTACCTGACATTGGCCACTGTCAGAAGACAGGATATTGGGCTCGATGGATCTTTGGTCTGACCCAGTATAGCTATTCTTATGTAATACTGAAAAAAAAAAGAAAGAAAGAAAGAAAAAAACAATAATGGGCTAAATTTAGTGTTAGTTTGGATCAGGGCTTTTCACTCAAGTGTGTTCAGATCCAGGTTTCAGTCCATAGATGTGAAATGTGGATGTGGTTCTAGAGGCAGGGGTATTTTTGTTTGGGCATCTCATTGTTTATCTGGGAATGCTCTGTGTTCAGAACAGTGCCAAATTACAGTAGCGCTTCTACAGAAGGAGAGAGGAGTTCATCATTATATTCAGAAGCTCTATCAATTTGCCTAGTGTTCATTTCGATGAGGCTTTGCCCATATGCATAGAACCTTAGGGTTAGAAGGAAGGGCAAGGGTCAGCTAACTAACCCCCTGCCAAGATACAGGATTTGTTGTGTCTGAACCATCCAATACAGATGGCTATCCAGCCTCTTTATAAAAACTTCCACTGACGGCGCTTCCCCAACCTCCCTGGCAGTCTGTTCCATTGTCCTACTGTTCTTACAGTTAGGAAGTTTTTCCTGAGATTGAATCTAACTCTGCTATAAGGAATGCATTTGGAATGCTGTTATTACAAACTGTTCACAGAGGTACTCCGGCATGTAACTCAGGATGGGACACATAGCACCATTCAAATAACGTGTTACCGTGTCTATTGTCATGATCAGTTGCCAGACTGCTTAGTGGTACTTCCCACTGTGTTTTACTTTTACAGTAAACAACATTCTTGACAGCGGAGTCATTCAGAGAGTGGCTCTAGTATATTCCTATCAAGCCAGAAAGAAAAGCCACTTGTCACCATAGCAAACTATAGCATTTTTGATACTTCCCAGCCCAATTGGGCCCAGCGCTCTGCTGAGTTTTCTGAAGAATATTCACCAAGCATGTACTCCAAATAACATCAGCTCAATGGGTGAGATGGCAGGGACCATCTTTTTATTGTGTGTTTGTATAGTACCTAACACTATAATCCATAAGGTAGCTGCGGAAAACATGCCCATTTCAGGTCAGACTGGTTTCAGCAAACTATTCAAGTAGTTTTGGGGGGGAGGGGGTCTTCTCACCCTGTGCATTTTTTCCCTTCAACTTTGGGTTTAAAAACCAAACAAGTGTGATTACTGCCACAGGCGCCAACTTTTCAAAGTGCTGGGGGGTGCTCGACCCCCGGCTCCGCCCCGGGCCTTGCCCCCCTTCCCCCCTCCCTGCAAGACTCCACCCAGTTCCACACCCTCGCTCCTCCTCCCTCCCCTGCAGCTTCCTGCACACCACAAAATAGCTGTTTGCAGCAGGTGGGAGGTGCAGGGAGCGGGAGGTGCTGATCTGCAGGGCCTGCTGGCCGGCGGGAGGCGCTGAGGGGAATGGGGGGGAGCTGATAGGGGGGCTGCTGGTGAGTGCTCAGCACTCAACATTTTTTCCCCATGGGTGCTCCAGCCCTGGAGCACCCATGGAGTCAGCGCCTATGATTACTGCAGTTACTGCCACTGGTGGGCTCATTAGACTTACAGATTGGACTCGCAGCTAGACTATGTAATGCGACCTTATATTATTGTTACCCCATCCTCCTTTTCCATCCTGTCCACTTGCCCACCTGCTACATCTTGTCTTCAGACTGTAAGTTCATTGTGGCAGGGACTGTCAGTTATTCAATGTCACTACAGCACTGAGGGGGCAAAAGGGGCAGAGAGAGGGTGACCAGGTTGACACCTCTAGGTGCTGCTGCAAAATAAATGAAAGTCATTAGTATAATAAGTATAATAATAGATTCATCTGGTTTTGCACAAGCTGAGGAGGAGCCGATGGTCACGGTACACACAGGTACCAATGACACAGGGAAAGGTAGGAGAGAGGCCTGGTGGCCAAATTTAAGTTGCTAGGTAAGAGATTAAAGTCCAGGTCCTCCATGGTAGCATTCTCTGAAATGCTTCTAGTTCCATGTGCAAAGCCAGTGAAACAGGCAGAACTGCAAGGACTAAATGTGTGAACGAGATTGTGTAGGGAGGAGGGATTTAGGTTTATTAGTATGGTAATTGGGGAACTTTTGGGGGAAGGAGAAGCCAAGTGATTAGGGGAGAAGCAGTAGATGTGATATATCTTGATTTTAGTAAGGCTTTTGACACAGTCCCATATGACATTCTCATAAGCTAACTAGGGAAATGTGGTCTAGATGAAATTACTGTAAGAGTTTGAAAGACTGTACTCAAAGAGTAGGTGTGACATTCTATACCTTGGGGGAGCGTGCTGTAACCCCATATTCCTCATTTTCATATAATCGTGATCTTACATATAAAGCATGCCTTGTATAAGGTATCAGGGGAAAGGTTATGATCTGCTGAAAGTCATTTCCCTATCCATATATGTGTATCATTAATGCATATGAAGTTATGAGAATTGTGTAGTATGGTTGTCACTAAAAGATGCTGTAAGTTGGGGGAATCAGCCAGATATTAGCTCCCCAGAGCCAACAGCAAGGAAAGTAACCAACGCCCAGGCAGGGTGTCAAACAACCCATCAACAGCCATTGTCCAGCACCTACATCTACAGACACCACCAAACAACTTAAGCGCTGATCAAAGGGGAGAGCCTGGCTGAAGAGCAACCAGCCAGCCTGTGGTCAGAAGCATCTAAGTTTGTAAGGGCATTGAAAGTGTTAAGATCAGCTTAGAATGCGTGTTGCTTTTATTTCATTTGACCAAATCTGACTTGTTATGTTTGCACTTATAATCACTTAAAATCAATCTTTGTAGTTAATAAATCTGTTTGTTTACTCTACCTGAAGCAGTGCGTTTGGTTTGAAGCGTGTCAGAAACTCCCCTTGGGATAACAAGCCTGGTACATTTCAATTTCTTTGTTAAATTGATGAACTCATATAAGCTTGCAGCTTCCAGTGGGCATAACTGGACACTGCAAGACGGAGGTTCCTAGGGTTGTGTCTGGGACTGGAGATATTGGCTAGTGTCATTTGGCTGCAAGTAGCTGGGAGCAGCTTACATGCCAGAGGCTGTGCGTGAACAGCCCAGGAGTGGGGGTTCTCACAGCAGAGCAGGGTAAGGCTGGCTCCCAGAGTCAAGGATTGGAGTGACGTAGCAGTTCACCTGTCCAGATAACACCAGAGGGGAATGTCACAGTAGGTATCAATGGTTTGCTGTCAAATGGGGAGCGCATATCTAGAAGGATCCAGCAGGGGTGAGTCCTTGGTCCGGACTGGAAGATGGATAATGTGATGTAATTTTTGAAAAGGGCTCCCAAGGAGATCCTGGAAATTACAGGTTGGTGAAAGTATAGTAAAGAACAGAATGATCAGACATAAATAAATACAATCTGTTGGTGAAGATTCAACACAGCTTTTGTAAAGGGAAGTCATGCCTCAAAAATCTACCAGAATACTTTGAGGAAATCCACAAACCTGTGGATAAGGGTGATCCAGTCTAGATTGTGTTCTTGGACTTTCAGAAAGCCTTTGACAAGGTCCGCTACCAAAGGTTCTTGAGGAAATTAAGTAGCCATGGGATAAGAGGGAAGGTCCTCTCATGGATCAGTAACTGGTTGAAAGATGGGAAATAAAGGTTAGGAATAAATGGTCGTTTCTCACAATGGAGAGAGGTAAACAGCTGTGGTCCCCCAAAGATCTGTACTGCACTCTATATCTGACCGATCAGTCCTCACTCTCAAAGGAAACCTGCACAATACTTTCAAAAGACAAGCCTAGGAGCTTAAATTCATAACTTTGCTAGACAATAAAAATAATGGTCTTAATAAAGACATTGGATTTATGGCTTATTACAACTATCAGTAATCCCTAAAGCCCCCTTTTAGTCCTATGGCTACAGAGGTGTTAATGGGCCACTTCACCTTGAATGGTCCCTTAGAATATATGCTAACTACTTATGCTAAACGTCTGTTCGATCTTTTATTTAGTTGTGACACTCTCGGTACTTTTACCAGACCTGAAGAATAGCTCTGTGTAGCTTGAAAGTTTGTCTCTCTCACCAACAGAGTTGGTTCAATAGAAGATATTACCTCACCCACCTTGTCTCTCTAAGGATTTCTAGCTGATTCCTTCATAAAGCTCTTTGTTTTCCTTCCCTTTTCCTTCATTCCAATATTTTTAAAGCTTCATCTCCTTACCAATGAAAAGCAACTTGCTCATGGCCTATAAGACCCTACTCAGGGAGAAGATACCTGATATTTTTAGAGGTCTCTATGAGCCAGCAGATAAAGACACAAGAAACTCCAATGGCTGAAAGCTGACATTAGAAAAATTCAAATTGGAAGTCAGATACAACTTTGAAAGAGTGAGAGAAGTTAACCACTGGAGCAGATTAAAAGGGAAGTAGTTAATTCTCCATCACCTGGAGTCTTTCAGTTGAAAGTGGATGTTGTTCTAAGAGATAATTCTGGGTCTGCCACAGGTTATTGAGCTTTATAGTGTTTGCTTATGTTGTAGGGAAGAATAATTCCTTTCACTGCAAGAATAACTGGATGGCATTCTATGGCCTGTGTTATGCAGGAGGTCAGACTAAATGACCATAGTGGTGTCTTCTGGCCTTACAGTCTATCAGTGAGATGCAGCAGTGTTGTACTCTGTATAATCACTTATCCTACACTGTGCTTTTGTATGCTTAATGATTGTTCTTTTTTTTCCACTTGCCTTTTCACTAGGTTTTAAATAAAGGCCAGTCATACACTAGTACAAGCAATGCCATTATTGGTAGCAGAAATAAAAATACAGATCTACAGAGGGCTGGGTATCTGGTCCACCTACTTCACTTTGTGCCACTCACAAGTCCTCACTATCCTGTTCATTTTCCTTGTTTTATAGCAGTCTAATTTCCCCCACCTTCTCTGGTCCTGATCCTGCTGCCACCAAAGGCAATGGGGCTAAGATTTTTCAAAAGTGGGTAGTGATTTTGAGTCCCTCAATTTTTGGGTGCCCAACTTGGGACACTTTAATGCATTCTAATTTTCAGAGGGTGGGTGCTCAGCACTTTCAGACAATTAGGCCCCCATAGATGCCCCCAGCTGGGGGCACACAAAAACTCAGGTACTCCGAATCATTAGTCACTTTTGAAAATCTTGGCCTGGGGCTTTTGCCATTCAGCTCAATGGGTGCAGAATCAAATCCTTTCTCTCTCTGAAGGTACTTATAGAACCTGATCTTTGTTCCTTTCATTCTCTTAGGGGCTGCTGCTGCAAACACTTACTTCAGTGTATAATGCTTACTAGTCTGAGTAGTTCTGTGTTGACGTTCTGGTGATCCTAGATGATCTGGTGGTCCCTTCTGGCCTTAAACTCTATGAATATGACTCTATTTTGATTTAAATAGAGTCATATTCATAGAGTTTAATCAAGAAGACTACTAGTGGTAAGAAGACTCAGTAGTAAGCATTTGCAGAGATAGGCCCCTGGATGGCATTATGTTGATTAGCTTTCTTTTTGGTTCTTTCATGACATTCCCCATTCTTTGACAGTCATATCTGGTCCTTTTAGCCTCTCTACTTTTCCATCTTCTATTTTTTTCTACATCCCAGTAATACCGTGGTAGCAGATCATGACACTGTACAGGTAGTGTTATGATTATATGACAGGATTAAGTAGAAAAAGCAGAGGTTTGGAGGAGAAAGCACTTAAACTCCAGTATCAGTAATGGTGTCAAAGAGAATAGACAGCACCACTTGCAAAGTCAATTCTGTTTGATACAAATGTTCTTTTTTTGTTCCTATTATTTATTTTTTAAAGTTGCCTCAACGTCATTTTAAAAAACATAATTTTTAAAGCATGGAGGGGAATGTGCTACATTTTGCTCTGTTGTTGATATCAGATAACAAAGACCATTCATAGAAAGAAATTGGAGGGTCATCCAGCTAAGATCTTGACAAATCATGTCACCATTGGACAATCCCATGGGAAAACTCAAGCCATGCTTATCTTCAAACCACAGAGAGAAAATAGAAGTTTGTGTATCACCAGCCAATTTTGTTCTGAAATAGTTGACAAGACCCAGAAATGTGTCCAAATTCTCAAAACGGTTGCATAACACCACTCAGCATGTTTTGTACTCCTCCTTCTGGTTCTGTGAATCAACCACTTAGCTAATTATAGCTGCAAGTGGCAAAATGCAGCAATAATACCAACTACGTATTGAAGAAAATGCTTCTTCCCTTCCTTAGACGGGACTGCTTTCACTTTGCTTAGAAATGTTTGGGAGATGTTTGGAAGGACAATATTTTTGTCTATATCGTACAATTGAATTACAAATCATTATCATTGCCATAACTGTATTCACCTTTATATCATAAACTGTAATCTGGGTTGGCCAGAAATCAGTCAGTCTGTCTATCCTATTGTAACCATTTATAGCATCTTCATTTCTGTCATGTCTGACCACATGTAATATTGAGCCTCCGGTAGACCTACAGACAGGGCTGTCTACAAGATCATGAAAACTATGCCCACATTAATCTTGATTTTTCAGCGAAATCTCTGGGGTCAGAGGCCCTGCAGATGCCAAAGGTCAGCCTCAATAAGTATGTATATCCAGTTTTGGACCTCTAGTTGTAAAGAAGAACTTGAAAATTAGATGCATTATTGGTTTTGTTGTGGCTTTTAGCTACAGCCATGTACTGGGGTCAGGTCAGAGCACTGTAGTCCTAGCTGCAGCCATGGAAGGCAGAATGCCTTCTGGAGCACACCCACTGTGCACTTCCATTGGCAGGGGAGTTTGCACTCCCCAGCATGCCCAGGACCCCAATCCCCACTCCCCTCACACACAAACACACCCCATTTGGGACAACACCGTATTTTAGAGGTACTGGCAAGAAGACTGGGAGGCAGTGACCATGAGATGGTCGAGTTCAGGATCCTGACACAAGGAAGAAAGGAGAGCAGCAGAATACGGACCCTGGACTTCAGAAAAGCAGACTTTGACTCCCTCAGGGAACAGATGGGCAGGATCCCCTGGGAGAATAACATGAAGGGCAAAGGGGTCCAGGAGAGCTGGCTGTATTTTAAAGAATCCTTATTGCGGTTGCAGGAACAAACCATCCCGATGTGTAGAAAGAATAGTAAATATGGCAGGCGACCAGCTTGGCTAAACAGTGAAATCCTTGCTGATCTTAAACGCAAAGAAGAAGCTTACAAGAAGTGGAAGATTGGACAAATGACCAGGGAGGAGTATAAAAATATTGCTCAGGCATGCAGGAGTGAAATCAGGAAGGCCAAATCACACTTGGAGTTGCAGCTAGCAAGAGATGTTAAGAGTAACAAGAAGGGTTTCTTCAGGTATGTTAGCAACAAGAAGAAAGTCAAGGAAAGTGTGGGCCCCTTACTGAATGAGGGAGGCAACCTAGTGACCGAGGATGTGGAAAAAGCTAATGTACTCAATGATTTTTTTGCCTCTGTCTTCACAAAAAAGGTCAGCTCCCAGACTGCTGCACTGGGCAGCACAATATGGGGAGAAGGTGACCAGCCCTCTGTGGAGAAAGAAGCCGTTCGGGACTATTTAGAAAAACTGGACGTGCACAAGTCCATGGGGCCGGATGCGCTGCATCCGAGGGTGCTAAAGGAGTTGGCGGATGAGATTGCAGAGCCATTAGCCATTATTTTTGAAAACTCGTGGCGATCGGGGGAGGTCCCGGATGACTGGAAAAAGGCTAATGTAGTGCCCATCTTTAAAAAAGGGAAGAAGGAGGATCCGGGGAACTACAGGCCAGTCAGCCTCACCTCAGTCCCTGGAAAAATCATGGAGCAAGTCCTCAAGGAATCAATTATGAAACACTTAGAGGAGAGGAAAGTGATCAGGAACAGTCAGCATGGATTCACCAAGGGGAAGTCGTGCCTGACTAACCTAATTGCCTTCTATGAGGAGATAACTGGCTCTGTGGATGAGGGGAAAGCAGTGGATGTGTTATTCCTTGACTTTAGCAAAGCTTTTGATACGGTCTCCCACAGTATTCTTGCTGCCAAGTTAAAGAAGTATGGGCTGGATGAATGGACTGTAAGGTGGATAGAAAGCTGGCTAGATCGTCGGGCTCAACGGGTAGTGATCAATGGCTCCATGTCTAGTTAGCAGCCAGTTTCAAGCGGAGTGCCCCAAGGGTCGGTCCTGGGGCCGGTTTTGTTTAATATCTTTATTAATGATCTGGAGGATGGTGTGGACTGCACTCTCAGCAAGTTTGCCGATGACACTAAACTAGGAGGCGTGGTAGATACACTAGAGGGTAGGGATCGGATACAGAGGGACCTAGACAAATTAGAGGATTGGGCCAAAAGAAACCTGATGAGGTTCAACAAGGACAAGTGCAGAGTCCTGCACTTAGGACGGAAGAATCCCATGCACAGCTACAGACTAGGGACCGAATGGCTAGGTAGCAGTTCTGCAGAAAAGGACCTAGGGGTCACAGTGGACGAGAAGCTGGATATGAGTCAACAGTATGCTCTTGTTGCCAAGAAGGCTAACGGCATTTTGGGCTGTATAAGTAGGGGCATTGCCAGCAGATCGAGGGACGTGATCGTTCCCCTTTATTCGACATTGGTGAGGCCTCATCTGGAGTACTGTGTCCAGTTTTGGGCCCCACACTACAAGAAGGATGTGGAAAAATTGGAAAGAGTCCAGCGGAGGGCAACAAAAATGATTAGGGGTCTGGAGCGCATGACTTATGAGGAGAGGCTGAGGGAACTGGGATTGTTTAGTCTCCAGAAGAGAAGAATGAGGGGGGATTTGATAGCAGCCTTCAACTACCTGAAGGGGGGTTCCAAAGAGGATGGAACTCGGCTGTTCTCAATGGTGGCAGATGACAGAACAAGGAGCAATGGTCTCAAGTTGCAGTGGGGGAGGTCTAGGTTGGATATTAGGAAACACTATTTCACTAGGAGGGTGGTGAAGCACTGGAATGCATTACCTAGGGAGGTGGTGAAATCTCCTTCCTTGGAGGTTTTTAAGGCCCGGCTTGACAAAGCCCTGGCTGGGATGATTTAGTTGGGAATTGGTCCTGCTTTGAGCAGGGGGTTGGACTAGATGACCTCCTGAGGTCCCTTCCAACCCTGATATTCTATGATTCTATGACTACAGGGATTGAGATTGTGGTAGGCCCCTGGACAGAAGGATCAAGTGGGGGGAGGGTTTATTGTTTGACCTCTCCTGCACAAGGGTCAGTCCCAATCTGGTCCTGTATTTAGGGCTAGATGGTGATTTTGGCACAAGCCCTGAGTAGGACATACCGTGACTCATCGTCACAATATGGACTCTGGTTCCCCCTCTTTCTCCAGTGGGGGAAGGAATATGCAACAGCCCTTTACTCCTTTACCCAGTACACATGGTTTCTCCTCTGCACTGGGTCAGCTGTACTGGCTGGTGTATTGGGTCAGGATTTAAAGCTCCACCCACTTTCCACCCTTGCCCGCCCACCTGTGCAGCGGGGAAGGTAAAGGTCCAATGAAGTGTCCTTTACCCCCCACCTTCACTGAACTCCATGAGACAGGTAGCCCATGCAGGAGAATATGGCAATGCTTTACACCCCTTACTCCTCTGCAAGGGTGTACAGCAGTGACATACCCAGTGGTGCAAGTGGAATCCATTTCTTACTGGTACGGGTGGGGTGCGGGGAGCACGTGACCTATCCTCGCCCCGTCCCCAGCCTGGGCCCCCGTGCTCTCCCCATCCTCTTCCCATGATCCACCCCCCTTACCTGTGGGGGGAGGGGGCTCTGTCCTCCTCCTGCTGTGCTGGAGAAGCAGAACGTGGGGGCACTGGGCGGCGCTTCACCCGCAGCTCCTCCGATGCAGTTGTACTGCCCCAGCCCTTCCACACAGAGTCTCCTCCGACTGTAAGCAGCCCCGTCGGAGGCCAGGGCTGGGGGCAGGGCTGGGGGGCGGTACAGCTGCACTAGAGGAGCTGCCGGCTTGGGGCTGCCCCGGGGCCCCATGTTCTGCTCCTTTCCTCGCTGCGGTTCCCAGGAGAATCCTGTTGTTCAGGGCTCTTCTGGGAACCACAGCGGGGAAAGGAGCAGAACATCGGCAGCTCCCCCAGCAGCTGTATTGCCCCCAGCCCCGCCCCCTCAGCCCTGTCCTCCGGCGCGGCTGCTGCTGGGAGCCAGAGAAGATGCAGCTCCGTGGAAGGGCTGGGGGTTCTGCTTCTGAACTGCACTGCTCTCCCGGGAACCGCAGCAGGGAACGGAGCAGAACACCGGTAGCTTCTCCGGCAGAGCTACTGTAGATGGAGGAGACCCTGCATGGAAGGGCTGGGGCGGTACAGCTGCGCCGGAGGAGCTGCGGGCGTGGGGCTGCTGAGCGGCCCCACGTTCTGCTCCTCCTCTTTCTGGTACGCTGTATTAGCTATAAATATCTTGCTGGTACGGCATACCGTACCATACCACCCTACTTGCACTGCTGGACATACCAGGGTACAATTCAGACCAGTGGGGGCTGTGTTACCCCTGCCCTGCAACCTTGGGTGCCTTACAATGCCTTGCTGTAGAAGCTCCCACCTGGGCCACTCACAAACAGCCTTCCAGCATGCCAGCCACACCCTGAGTGTTTGTGTGTAACTGCAGCCCACCAACAACTTCCTGGCTCTCACTAGCCTGGGTTACACTGCAGGGTGACCCCAACGCACTCTCAGTCCCAGATCTTTCCCCAGAAATGTATGTTCTCCTGCACTGTCCAGCCCTCTCCCAGACAGCACAAATATATTAAATCCATTATTCCTTGAAGGACTAATATGCCAGCTTTTATTATTTTAAATAGAATACAGTCACTCCAATTTAAACACACTGGATTAGATAAAATAGTAAAACAAGTTTGTTAACTACAAAGAGATAGTCTTTAAGTGAGTACAAGTAATGAGGCATAAAAGTCAGAAATGGTTCAAAGAAAAGTAAAGATAAAATGCAACTAATGCCTAATTTAACAAATTATATTAGATTCAAGGAAAGTTTCTCACCACATGCTCCAGGAGATTAGTGACCAAACTCCCAGGTCAGGAAATCCCGCCCCCCTCTCCCCGAGTCCAATAGCTGTTTTCCTTTGTCTTCGTAGGTGCAATGCCAGAGACAGACAGGGAGAGAGAGGAGGTTGTTTGTTTTATAGCCCTATTCACCCCCGTTTAAGAAGCATTTCCAGCGGGGATCAAGACAATAGGCTGTCTAGTGAAGAAAGGAAACTCCATGCTGTTTCTATGCTAAAATGTAAATTTTTGCTCCTGCCCTCTTCCTTGCCAAAGAATAGCCACTTAGCAGGTAATGGTCCATCAGCCTTGTTGACACCTAGCTGAGGTGTCAGCTTGCCCTTTGTCTCTGAAGAACTGGTTTAGTCACTCCCTGGATTTATCTGGGAAACATACATCAGTCATGATTTCAGAACTTTACATAAAATGTCGCTATGTGTATTTTGCCATGATATTACTGCTCAGTAAGTTACGAGTTCCTAACTAATACCTCACAAGGCACACCTTGTACAAACATTGTAACAATACTGTGTTGGGTGTGAACACATGGGTATATTCTGTTACAATAGCGCAGGTCACAACTGTGGCCGTAGTAATTAAAAACACATGGTCAGCTGATTTGGATGCCAACATTTGAAAAGAGGGCTTGAGAACCAGAATGCAACAGATACATTTGTTTGACCTTTAAAAAAAAATCCAATGAAAACGTTGTTCTCCTGCAGTGTTTGCAATTCATAGCACCCAATGAAGCAGATTCCTTGGCTGAAATCCAGGGAGTTTTTATAGGCCCAGTCCCGCTCCTGCTGAAGTCAATGGGAGCTTTGCAATTGGTCTAAACAGGAACTCATTGTGCTAGATGCTGCACAACATAGTAAAAGATGGTCCCTGCTCTGAAGACAGACAAAGGGTGGGAGAAAAGCAGGTTTTTTGTAATCCCATTTTACAGGTGGGGAGCCAAGGAACAGAGCAACTGTGTAATTTGCCACAGGTCCATAGGAAGTCTGGGGCACAGTCAGGAATTGAATCCAGATCTCAAGTCCCAGAAGAGCACCTTAACCTTAGCTGGTAAGGCTTTTTAAATTATTATCTGGTTTTTATCCCAACAACATATTTTTAAGTGTATGAATTTAAATTCCTTATAAAGATCAGCAAAGTTCATAAGAACATTTGAAATACATTCTCTAAAGCACTTGATACTATCTGAGAGCCTTCTCCCATTCCTGTCAGTGGGCATGTTTCCATTGACTTTAAAATGAACCAGATCCGGTCCTTTGTTAACATCAGTCCTTTTTTGTCTGGGACCTGATAATCACTGAAGTTAGGACTGCATTGGTCAAGCCTATACATTTCCCTGACACGGGATTTTTCAACAGGGTTACACTTCTTTCTTCCCTAAAGCAGATGTATTTCCCCCCCATCCCAGACTGAGGTCACAATGCCTGACAAGGTGTAACAGTTTCTGCACTGATCTGCACTATGTGCAAAGTCATGTCAAGTGAGCAAAGTGCACTTATAAACTATGGCAGGCATTTTGATGGCTAAGTAAACAAAGCAAACTCACTGATACTCTGCAGGAATGCCTTGCACTTAGAGGGATTTATACATTGATAATCTGACCTGACAAGTGGGGATCTAAGTCTCAGGGGCATTTGTACCATACTTTTAGGGTCAACCAATAATTGACTTGGCTTGGACAATGTAAGAATTAAGATTCTTTCTTGATGCTTTGTTGTTTAATGTTTGGGTTCCTTTGAGTGGAAGGGTTTACTGTAAATTTAGTGCTCATGATAGTCCTCATTTCATCTAAGAAACCAGTTAAACATGGGAAGCAGCAATACAAATCTCTTCACTTTTCACCAGCATGGCTCATCCCTGGCTGTGAGAGAATACCTCTGGTAACAGCTCAGTCCCTGTGTCCTGCTGCATTCTTGGCTTCCATGCTGAGACTGCCAACGAAGATACCAGTTACCGCCAGCCATGGCAATTGTTTTAGTGATGGGAACACCTGGTGGACGCAAGCCACTTGAGCAGCCATTAAACGCTAATAACGTTTCATCACCACGGACCTAGTAGTTCATGTTTTACATCTTATTCACGTGAAATACTTTCTGGTGTTCACAAATGTCTGTAGCTCGCAAACTGGCCTTGACCTTAAGGAAGCCTTTGATCTGAAGAAAATGAACTTTCATTCCAGTTTTCCTTATTTTTTATAGTATTGTGTCAACGATCCCAGTGCTGAGTGACACACATGACAAGCTCTCAAGCACCGTCAGAGCTTAATTAAAGCCAACAGAGGGCAAAGAAAAAAATGTGCTATTCCTTAGAGCCATGGCTGGAATGCAGACGATCTGCCCACCCTCATCACTTCCCCTTTTCCCCCAGGATAAAATGTTTTGAGAAGTATTTGTAGTGTATTCCTTTCCTTTTTCTGTGAGTAATCAAAGAGGCGAGGCATTGACTGAAATGTTCTATTCTCCTCATACTCTTCCAAGAAATTTAGAGGTAGGTTCTCCACTAGTACAAATTGTTGTAGTTCTACTGAAGTCAATAGAGAGATGCCAATTTACACCAGTTAAGGATCTGCTCCTTAAGGGGTTAATTCTAGGGAAATTAGCTAGGGAAAAAAACACCCTACCTGATGTATCGTGGAATTCCAAGATGGCTCTCTTTTGGGTGTCTTCCCCCGCAAGCTATTCCAATGTGCTGGCTATGATCAGAGACAGGACGCTGGACTAGATGTATCACCGGTCTGGTCTAAGCTATTCAGTTGAGGTTCTTATACCACCTTCACCACTGTGGTGTCTGAGCACTTTATCCAGCCGCACAGCTAATATGTTAAGTGTAGTCTGGTATGGCAATTCCTCTGTATGTTTATTTGGGTTCCTTTGTGCTGAGTTGGGGCAATACTGAGGAAGTCATGCAAAACAGTCACTACTGAAACTGGTTTCTTATGAAAGGCAGTGGCTTGAATAACCCTTTCCCTATTAGAAATGTAACATTCTATGGTAGCTTCTCGTGGTCTCTCAGAGGCTAAAATCATCAGTTAGTAGGATTCAGTCCTACATTCAGTACAAAGAATGAAATTTGGTGCTCTCAAAAGTTGAGCTGTGTTTAAGACAGACTTTTGCAAATGGCGAAGTGGTTCCTATAGCTGAGATAATGTTCTAAAGTCTCCATCTAAAAGGATGATTGGATGACTAAACATGGCTTAGATTTGTGGCTGCTTTTCATTTATAAGCTAACAGTACAGGTGTTCTGTGATCCCAACACTGCAAGGTGCTGAGAGCCTCCTGTGAGGTGCTGAGCTCCTTCATCTCCCCCTGAAGTCAAGGGAGATCAGCATCTCACAATAGCCAATGTATGATGGGCCTCATTGTGTTCTTCATTAAACCAGTGTTACAAAACAAATGTAACAATGGTACAATCTAGCATAAACCCAAGCGTCCTGATTCTCCTCCTTCACCAGTGTAAATGAACAATAACTCAATTGAATCAATGGAATGACACCAGCCTGAGAAAAGATTCAGGCCAGTTAGATTTATTCTGGGTTTACACACATGTAACTGAGATCAGAATTCAGCCTGTTGCATTTGAAAAAAAGAAAAAGATGCTTTCTATTGTGAGAATTAAAAAATATTGGATACCTAATTCTGCTTTCGGATTATTCAGATGTGTTTTAGTTGCAGAACTGCATGCATTTAAAATAAAGCAGATTAGTTATGTATATTAGAATCTGTGTTGAGTGTAGTATGGAAATATCTCCTTTTTATGGCAAGTAATCATCATCAATCCTGTAGAGATCCTGTACAGGAACTGTTCAACAATTAAAAAAAAAAGCCAGGAAAATAACATTAACATTAAGCAACAGCAAATTCAAGATTACAACCAGTGTTGTCCCTGTGGTTATGATTTTTGTTTTTACCCAGCACAAGTGCTAGGAAATGAAAAATCTAATCAAATACTCTTATAAAGCAACCCTAATGTTTTGCTGCTCAGTTAGAAAATACAAATGTGGAGGTTCTGTAACACTTTGCAATATGCAGGTGAAAACACCGGGTCCCATTCTTCCCTTGATCTTTGCGCAATTAACATCCAAAGAATTTCTGGGTATAGAATGAGGAGATAATATTTTTTAATTTCTGGAGCACTTTCCATCCAAGGAGCTCAAACATGTTACAAAGAGTAATGAATGAAGCCTGAGAGGTGAGTATTACCTCAGCTGTACTGATGAAGAACCTGAGGCACAGAGAGGTTAATCCGAGGTCACTCATGGCAAATCAGTGACAATCCCAGGAATAGGACTCACACCTCCTGACTCCTAGTACTTTGCCTTACCCACAAAACCATCCTTCTTCCCAGTATTTCTTATGCACTTATATTATAAGTATCACAAGAGCCACACAAACAGCAGCTCCTATCGGAGACCAAGGGTACCTCCACACTACCCGCTGGATCGGTGGGTAGCGATCGATCTATCGGGGAATCAATTTATCGCGTCTTGTCTAGACGCGATAAATCTATCCCCGAACGTGCTCCCCGTCAACTCCGGAACTCCACCAGGGCAAAAGGCGGAAGCGGAGTCGACGGGGGAGCTGCGGCCGTTGATCCCGCGCCATGAGGACGGGAGGTAAGTCGATCTAAGATACGTCGACTTCAGCTACGCTATTCTCGTAGCTGAAGTTGCGTATCTTAGATCGATTCCCCCCCCCCCCTCCCCAGTGTAGACCAGGCCTAACATAGCACAGATTCTGCTGGCAAGAGCAGGTTCCCCTTTGGCTCAGCATCTAGAGCTACTGATTTGAGAATTCCAATTGAAGTCAGAGCTGTTACTTGTGAGATGCACACACAGCAATTTTGGCCACTGGATGGTGGAGCTCTGTTAATTGGTTACGTCTTCTATAGTGTCTGGCCACCAGCTGGCAGACCCAATAACCAATAGATACAGTACCAGGCATTTTTTCATGCACAGTCATACTTTTGTGGGAGATATTGTGACGGATATGACTATTTCCTGCAATATCCTGGACAACCCTGATGGAATTAAATTAAACTGTATTGAATTAAGTTAAACCTCATTGAATTAAGTTTAATGCTTTTGAGGTCCATTGTATTAAAATTGCAATTCTTTATGTGTTGTTGTGGGATTGCATGTGACTTCTTCAAAGGATTTTGGGGACAATAAAGTGAAGTGGATTTCCTAGGAGATGAGGGGAGATGAGGGGACTGCAAATGATCCACCTTGAATCCATCCTTTTGAAGCTACCCTTTGAGCAGAGACCCATTGTCTGACTGATTTGATTACCTATCCATGGTCTCCTCAAAAAGCCAAACTGGAGAAATGAGTGACTCTCTTACTCATGAGGGTTCCTGCTCAGAGTAAAGGGTATGTTGAACTTGAAACCACAGGAAAATTCCTGGATCCCGGGGGTTAAAGGAATACTCCTGCCAGAGCTCATTTTGCAGTTGAGGTGATGTCCAGTAAGCTTATTAGCATGTGTGTAGTTTTTTTTATTGTTTTTAATATGTTTTCTCTGTAATGCTTCTACCTTAAGAATAAAATGTGCTTGCTTTGAAAAAGTTGTGTGGAAATGTATACCTGCGACAATGTACCCACGTACCACTTCTTAAGAGAAAACAAAAGAATACTTAGGCAGCCTGTCTTTTTTGTTGGGGATTTCACAGTATAGTCGGGGAGTGGGGGGTGCAGCTTGGAAACACCCCATTGGAAGGGAAAGAGATATTTGTCTCCACCCAAGATAGCCAACCCTAGGGTGGATGCCTTTGCTTGACCATAGAAGGTGAATACAGTTGAAGTTGCCTGAACTGTGACATATATTACTTGAGTTAGTTATTAGTGGTCCTAGGGTGACCATATGTCCTGTTTTGGCCGGGACAGTCCCCTTTTTAAGCCTTGTCCCAGACATCCTAACTTTTTTGGCAAAACTGTCATTTGTCTCATTTGTTCATGTCAACTGATCATCTGTTGGCAAGAGGAAATGGGACAAATGCCCAGTTTTGCCAAAAAAGTGGGGCACACCCTCCTAGGAGGCTGCAGAGGAACGTTTTGGGTGGGGGAAAGTGGCCCCACATGGTGAGGCTTGGGCCGGCCTTGCACACGGGGGGAGGGGGGAGAACTCGGGCCAGTCCCATGTGGGGCGTGAGAAATATGGTCAACCTAAGTGGTCTGGTTGGGAAGTTTAAATGTGCCTACCAGTATAGCTTCTCATTTCAGCTCTGAGGCTAGCTGCTAATAGAGTGCAGTGGTTAGTGGTAACAATTTAGACCATTTACAGGTTGTCCATCCTTTTCTTTAACTAGCTGCTCGTGACAGTTGGCCTTCATTTCTCTGATCCAGACAGAACACGGTAGATTCAGCGTGTGAACAGACAGTTCCTTGAGTATGTTTTGTTCAGGCATTTGCTAATAATAAACGAGGTGGTGACTCAGGGCTCCAAATACAGTTCTTGTGGTTGCATTGAGGTACATCTACCCCAAAATCCTGAATCTGAGGACTCCTGTCCTTTTGGAAAAGAGTTGGGTTTTGTTCTTTATTTTTTCTTTTCAAAATCAGAAGCTGTACCCAAGTCCCAGCGTTTATCCTTACCTCTGTAATGGACACACCCTGAATCCAAACATCCTAGAAGTTTGAAATTACTGGGGAGAGGGGGTTGACATCTGGATCTCAGTTTGACAGCCTGGGCCCATCTCTGTCTATTGCTTCTATCTGCTATACAGTGCCTATGTAGCAACTAATATAGTCCAGGTACTGAAAAATCTTTAGTGGGCGCAATGAGACTTCGGTAGAAATCTATTATTGCAACACTGCTGTGGTTTGATATCAAGTCTGTTGATGCAGGGGGATGCAGATAGTGGGAGAGAGAGAGAAAGAGATTTAGGATTATTTCTGTTTTGTACCCTAGGGTCCCATTTGTTCACATCAGTATCCATAGCAGAATAAAATCCTTTTTATTTGTAACCCTTCTGCCCATCTAAGTTGGCAGCAACAAGGGCCGGGTTCTGTATCTAGGGGTTCCGTTTCAATAACGCAATGCAAAACCGGCTCGAGCCCCCACCCAGTGACCTGGGACAATTACATACCACCCCCTGGGTACCTCTAAGAGGCAATACTTCCCCTCTCGCAAGCACGGAGTCTGAGTGTAGCAGAAAATGTTTAATAACATGAGGTAAACGACATCAGCATAAAATTGGAAAAACACCACAAACAGGATTCATAACACAAACCATGAGCAAAACCCACCCCAGCAAATTGGGCTGTGTCCTTTCCTTTTGGTTCTTGAATCCAGCAACCCAAAAATCACCCAGAGTCCCCAAAGTCCAACACCCCCAAAGTCTCTTGGGTCCAGCAACCACCCAAAGTCCCAAAAGTCCAACAACCCCCAAAGTCTCTGTCCCTGGTCAGTGCAGCCCCAGAATAAAAGGGGGGGGGCACGCAGGGTGTTAAGGGGCACCTTACGTGATCCGAGGCTGGCCAGCCGTCTGTTTCCCCATGGGGGTTCCGCCGCAGCCTTCACCACGAGCCAGTCCACTTTCCTGCCATCCCACGAACTGCTCCGCTCTACAAGCCGCTCCGCTCCGCGACCTGCGAGCCGTTCCAGCCGTCCCCGCAAACAGATCCGCTCGCCGTTCCTTGGGCCACTCCAACCGGCCCCGCAAGGCTCCGCGCCACTCCTCCTGTCGTCCCCACAAATTGCTCCGCCAGCTGCTGAGCAATATAGCTTCAGGCTCCCCCACTAGTTAACACAGCACTCAGTGATCTCAGCTCTTAATAACTTTGGCTCTTTTATGATTTCAGCTCTTAGCGATTTCAGCTCATAGTATAGTAGGGGAGCCCCAGTGCTGGTGCACCATTGGCCCAAAGTGAATTCAGCTCAGCAGCCTGTAACTAGACTCCTAATGGAATCAAAGTTAGCTCTGACATTCAACAGTGGAGAGAGGAGGTGGTGCAATTGGTGTTTCAAACCCTCAGAGGGGGCCCATACCATCAGGTACAAATACCTGTCCCCATCCTCTCTCAATTCACTGGGTTTTGTAACCCATGCCCCTTGTCAAGCAAGTGCTACTTAGGTAATGGTGAAGGACTCACTCAGTCCTTCTGTCATACAACAGTTCCACTGGCCTTGATTCACAGAATCAGGGTAACAAAACTTTATTCTTCCTGCCCCAATAACAGAGAAACTGGGGATCCCACACCAGCCAAAGTAACCACTTTCAGTTGCTGTTGTTTCATGCCAGGCGAGTGGGTGTGCCTATGCAAACAAGATTAGCCCCTGGAGTTCTTTTCCACACTCGCCATAATTCACCACCAGATATCAGGGTAGAGCTCATCCTGACTCTGCTTACATCTTGAAACATTTTTTTCAGTCGTTGGCAGCCAGCCTGCTCCAATTAGCTCTCCTATCATATTCCTCAAAGCCAGGCTCCAAGGTGAACAAGTGAAAACCTGACAACTGGAATGTAAAGCTTCAGGTAAGATTAAGGGGTTTTACAAGCCCACACTACATATTTTCAACTTAGTTTTGATATTGGGTAGGGGGAAAATGTCAGTGTGTCTGAGTTCATTGTATATACAAGAAATGGAGACTGGTTTCTCCTTCCATGGGGATAAAGTGAAACTTCAGGTTTCCCTGATGAGAAGGGTATAAGATGGGAAATAAAATGCACAGATGAGACTAAGCCATGCTGGAAAATCTCCCTCCTGTCTCACCATGAACCTCTTTTTCAGCAACAACATTAATATGTTAAACAAAGCATATGAACATGTATTGCAGGGGAAAATGCTACTGCAGCAGCAGATGGATTAGATGACCTAGTACTCGTCCACTCATTGGCCATATCTGCACAGATGAAACAACTGTCTTTTAGTGTAGTGCAAACTAGCTATGGCTCAATGAGGTTTGACATTGGCCATTGTGAACTAAAGACGAGACCAAACCAACACACAATCCAAAATTTCTCCCAAATTTGGAGAAGTTCAGTACATCTACCTATACTTGGGTTTTTAAAAATTCACTCAAGCTTAGCTATGTGGGGCGTAAAAGCTCAGATACATCAGTGAGGAGCACAGTTTAAAGGCCTAGAGGAACAGAGAGAGATGAAGTTCACTGTCCTATCCAGCTCCCTCCTCTCCGATGAATGGTGTCAGTTACTGCAACCTCCTCTCCTCTGGGTTCCTCCAAGTTTGCAAAATCCTGGACAGACTCCAGTTGTGTTTGCAAAGTACTGTGAGGTCCTTTGGTATTATCGTTGCTGCTATATACTTTCCTCAGTGTACATGGGTAGCTGTCACTAGCATACCTGGGCGTTGGGAGCAGGGCTACAGAACATATGCCTTGTGGAGATATTGTCTGCATGTTAAAACATACCCCATGTCATATTTATTAATCTTCTTTATCAGGAGCATCTATCATTTATGATATCAAAGGAGCACATTGTTCACTGATGATTTTCCACAGGTTCTGCTCTAGGCCTGCATAATTCATCGCACAGTTCTTTACTTATCCCTTCAATCAATCTCACATGGGAACCACTCTGCCTAAATATCTGTTTGATGACAATCAGTTGACTGTCATTACTCAGTTCCTCCCATCCTGAAATTGTTCTTCCCAGAGACTGAGTGTAGCATATTAAAGATCAGGGGAAGGGGTGGAAAAAAATACAATCAGCTGTTAAAAGCCACAATCAGCTGTTATACACACACACACACACACACACACACACACACACACAAATCCCCATCTGTGTTTAAATTAATATTTGGAGGGCGAGGAATATGAGAAACATTTTTGTATAGGAGAGATTAAAGAAACCACAGGGAATGTATAAAGGCCAGCTGCATGAGTGTTTTCAAGGTACCAAATGTATTGAGGTTCTGAGCACCTCCATTAGGCACTCTGCTATATGCCCCCAACTGGCTGCACTGGACGGTTTTAAAAATAAAACATTAATAAAACATTAAAATGTTAAATTAAAAATGATTAAAAAAAATTAAATGCTGCCAGTAAAAATTCTCAGCTGTGTCTAATTTATACTCAGGGTAGCTGAAGAAGGTGGGAAAGATGGCAGTAAACTATCTCCTGATACCTTTGATCCTAGGGCTTCAAGGTCCTGAAATAACCCTGGGCATAATTTAGAGCAGCTTTAGGGCAACTCTAAATTATGTATGCTGGATGCATTTTACAGAGTTGGCTTTACCAACCAAGGGTTGGCCAGAGCACTGTGTGCTCTGACTTCATTTCTTCCCCCAGGAACTACTCTTCCTGCCCTGACACACCCATATGATTGAAGTAAGGGGAGAAGGTGGAATAAAACTGGATTTCCACTCTACAAATACCCCGCACTGGAGAAATTTTCTGCTACCTCTTTTAGGCATCTTTATGTCCCCCTTGTGCTGCTGGCATGGTGCAAAGGCAACTTTAAACAAGATTGAGGATCTGGCCCTTTGTTTTCACAGCAAGAGCCAGAGGTAGACTGAGTGAAAATGTGAAGCTTTAAAGAATCTTATGGGTTTCTTGCTCATAATCTATTATTTATAAAGGCTGTAAGAGGACATGACTGAAATTTGACTCTGCCCTGAGGACTTTCCAGACCAACTTGGACATATGCAGTAATTACGGTACCATTGATGGATGGCTCTGTCTAATCTGGTTCTCTCTCTATCACCATCTCATGTAGATGGTCAGACTACAACATGAGAACAGACAGGGTTGCATCATTGGAAAGTTAAGTATGATATAAAGATTTTGAGGCTGGATATGAAGGAGGAACTGGAGGTCATTTGGTGCATGGAGGCAGAAACAAGGAGTCTGCCTGTTCCTGGGTGTAGGGTTCTCATGGAAGAAGTTACAAAGCCAGGATTGAGAGTGAATATTAGGCAAAGCATAGGGTGTGAGGCATGTGCCTGTATGTAGGGAAGGAGCAGAATGGAAGTGGGTGGGCAGAATTGTGAAGACCATTGAAGCTGAGGAGTTCTAAATTATTACATGTTTAAAGTAACATCCCAGTCAGGGCCTGTCGCAAGAACGCTCATATTCAGTCACAGCATGCTTAGTGCATGTTATCACGTCCTGTGCTGGCGCTTGTTGAGAAAATGTTTTTTGTGTGAAAATTGTTGAGAAAAGTGAAACAAACCTTTTCCTTAAAAAATTGCCTGAATTTTTTTTCAGGTTTTCATTGAAAAAAATAACTGAAATCTGAAAAATATTTGGCTGAAAATTGAAAATGTTTCCATTTTTCTCTGAACAGTTTTCACTTTAGTGGAAAATGGACATTTTCCATGAATATTTTTCTCTCTAAGAAAGAGCCATTCTTCATCAGAAAAACTTTTCAGATGAAAATTTTCAGCCAGTTTTACTCAGTAGGTAGTATGGCCAACCACACTAATTGGGGCCCAAAATATCACAAGATTGGCTTAAAAATCATGAGATTGTAATAAACAAACAAACAAACAAATAAATAAATATGTGGTTCTTTTTATGTATCTTCTGGTGCACTGAGTTCATGTTTTTCAGGCTTTTCTGCACAACCATGGAGGCTAGGAACATACTTTTTTAAATGAAAGCTGAGATTCTCACATAATCATTTTCCTCCAGCAGCTGGGGCTTTGAGAAAAATACCAAATATCACAAGACTCACAATAAAATCAGGAGAGCTGTCAATACTGTATATGCAAAAAATCCAAAGATATGGACTCGATATATAGTGAAACATCCGTATGGGGAAAGATTGCAAAAACAATGCCTGGAAAAAAAAAACCTTGACAAAACTCCCACAAAAATTTTCCTTGAACCAGGTTCCTTCAATCAGCTCTACTGGTTGACATTTTTTAATTTTGAAATTTCAAATGGGGAAACATTTTAAAAAAAATCTTTCCTGTTGCCAGATCAATGCTGTTCGGAGCACAGCCACACGTGAAGACATCCAGTGAACTGAATATCAGGCTGGGAGTCAAGAGAACTGACCTCTCTGCTTCTGATTTCCTGAGTGACTTGGGGGCAAGTCCATCTGTGCCTTGGTTTCTCTCTTTTTAAAATAAGAATAAACCTTGCCTACATTTTGTATGGCATTTTCAGATGTACGCATGACAAATTCAGAGCTGAAGGAGAGTAACAGAGTCAAATAATGAAGCAGGATAATGTTCTGACCAATAATATTTATACTTCTGTATGCTAAAGTAATAGGGGTAATCAAATATCATGCTTTGGCACATCAGCTGATTCTCATAGGGATCAGGTATGTTTTCTCCCGTCTCCCCGAATGACGCTTACTATAGGTTATGTGGCGAAGTGCTCTGCCTTTTTCAGAAGTCTTGTCCAGTGCTGTTAGAACACCAGACGTCATTGACTAATAGCCAGATCAGATATGCTGATTCTTATGATTCTCATGCCGACTCTAACATTAGCTAGATGATCCTGCCATGATACGATTAAAACTCCGGCATGAGGATGTGCAAATCAACCATCCGGAAGGTCTGCCGAGTTATTCTTTGTATGTATAATAGCAGGCAATCTTAAGATGGCATTTGATTGGTTCGATGTGTATGAGAAGTAATTTACATAGATTGATATGATTGGCACGGTTTGGGAAGAAAGTACAGAAAAGTAGGTCAGAGAACACAAATGTAACCAGACAAACTGCCAGGGGGAGTAGGGGGAGGAAGGATGGAAATGGGGATGGGAAGAGGGGTGAGTGGGATGGGAATCAGCTATTTAGACCTGGAGAAGCTTAGGCTTTGGCAGCTGCTGTGCAGTTAGGGTTCAAAAAAGTCTTTCCAAAGGCTGTGATAAAATAACCTCATTACTGTGGTTGGCTGAATCTGTGTGAGTCATTCTCTTCCAGATGTTACAATATAAATATCATTGCTTTTGTCGATTTCCGACATTCTCTCAATATCCTTTTTATTTGGTACTTTCCAAATACTCCACAAAGACTAGATAGAGTGTATTGTTTTCCATTGTGATCTACAATTCTATTCCCCTTTATCCTTGTATATTGGCCCTCTTGATTTGATCTTGATTGAGTTTTAAGAGGGAGATCTTTCTTTCAAATATTTTTACTGTGTTTTGTATTGAGGCAGAGCTCCATTGACTTTGGTGGAGCCATTGCAATTTACAGCAGCAGGATCTGTTCCATTATTTTTAACTTGTCTAGAACTCTAAGTGCCTGGACAGGGGCAGAGGGCAAAATATATAAATATGATTAGTGTAGTTGTTTAGCGAGGAAGGCTAGTCTCATGGTTAAGACACTGGAGTAGGACTCAGGTGATCTGAATTCAATTCCTAGCTCTGCTGCAGGTTTCTTGTGTGACCTTTGGCAAGCAATTTATTCTCTCTGTGCCTCAGTTCCCAATGTGTAAAATGGGGAGAATAATTATGGATATGAATTTGTCATGGTAAAGTTAGGCAAAATTCACAGAACAGTCATGGTAAAAATGTACAAAATCAGGGTATAGTCATGGTGGGGCTGAAGATGAAGATGAAGAAGTCATGGACATCGGTTAAAGTCATGGAATTGGGACCCCCAGGACCAAATCGTATCTCTAATAATAATGCATCCTTTCTTCCACCCTTTGTTGTCTTCTCTATTTAGATGGAGGCTCTGAGGGGAAAAGGACTATCTCTTGTACAGTGCCTAGTGAAATGGAGCTAGGAGTTTGGCTGGGGCCTCTAGGTACTGCTGTAATATAAATAATACTAATGTTTGTTACTATTATTATAGTGTCTCGTGTTTTCCTGCAAACTTTTTAATTGCAGAGTATTGCACTTCTCACTCAGGATGATGTTTTGTTCTTGTTGTCCAAAAGTTCTTCTTCTTCTTCTTCTTCTTCTTCTTCCTTGCTATTTCCCTTTTCAGGGTCAGTGACTTTTATAGCCTTCTTCCCAAACTCATGATCATACCTCTGACTGTCATGCATATTGGTCTCTCTGATATCTGGTCCATGATATCTGGTCCATGTCCTGAGTCTTTGGCCTTCCCCTTGCTTGGTCATCTTCCGTTCCTAATCATTGCAAGGGCAACCCTACCAATATAACTCCCAGGTCTCTGCTATACATGTCCATACCAATGGTAGGCTTGCCTGAGCTCCTTAACTTTCATGCGGCACTGCTGTGTGTCCCTGGTGCAGCCTCCTCTCTCCCTGTGCGATTTTGGCATATATATCAGCATTTCTTCTGCTAGTTCGGAGTTCTGCCTGCACAGATTCTTCTCCCCATACAGCAATCAGATCCAGTGTCTCCCGTTCGCTCCATGCTGGAGCTCGTTTGCAATTCTGGGACTCCATGGTCACCTGTTCTGCTGAGCTCGCCATCCTGACCAAACAGGAAATGAAATTCAAAAGTTCCCGGGGCTTTTCCTGTGTACCTGGCTAGTGCATCGGAGTTGAAAGTGCTGTCCAGAGTGGTCACATTGGAGCACTCTGGGATAGCTCCCGGAGGCCAACACCATCAAATTGCACAGCGCTGCGTCTGCGCTACCCCAAATTCGACCCAGGAAGTTCAATTTTAGCGCTACTCCCCTAGTCCGGGAGAAGTACAGCAGTCAATTTTAAGAGCCCTTTAGGTCGGCGGAAAGGGGGTGGTTGTGTACCCGCATTGCTTATAAAATCGACCTAACGTGGCTAAATTCAACCTACCTCGTAGTGTAGACCAGACCTCAGTCAGTTGGGACTGTATGTCTGAGGACTGTTTGAGCCTTTGTTCCCTGGATCATCCTTGATCATCTTTGATCAGCCTCAATCAGCCTTGTGATCACCCTACCCCTGTGTGATTAACGAGGTGGTAGGGCTAACTTAGGAGGGAAGGCCTTAAAAGCCAGAGGCTAAGCAAGCAAGGGGAGCTAGTGAACAGGGGACCGCAAACAGAGGAGTTTGAGAAGGGGTTTGTAAGAGGGAGTCATAATATAATCGCTATGGTTAGGAAGGGCCACATCGCCAGTGCCAATGCTGCTCCTGTCTCCTCCACCTGCACCTGTATCCAGACAGACAACCCTACCATGGATGCTTCTACCCAGATCCTGGTGTGAACTTGAAGAGACTGTGGCCTGCATTTCCCACCCTCAAGAAAGCCAGGCTTGGGGGATCATCCAGTGTGAAAGGTGCCTGCTGGTGGAATCTCTCAGGAAACAGGTGGGAGAGCTACAGGAGGAGATGGCCAGGCTGAGGAGCATCCGTGCACATGAGGAATTCTTTGACAGTATTCATATGGAGACATCCAAGCCTAAGGAAGCTCTCCAGCTACAGAGGATTGCTGTCACACCACCGGGGGAGGAGGCTATGGCTCTGTCACAGGGAGGACACTTGCTGCTGGTTACTTCTGGCAGCAGGCAGTGTTCCACCCCTACTTCCAAGCCATGGAGATGGAAAACCGATATGTTGCCCTGGCAACGAGCGATGCGGAATCACCCCCAAAGGTAGAGGAGGAGAAGCATGTATCCCTGAGGCTCGGAGGATCGCAGCCACCACTCCCAGGAGGAAACGTAGGGTAGTGGTGGTTGGTGACTCTCTTCTGAGGGGGACGGAGGCACCCATCTGTCATCCTGGCATGGCATTCCAGGAGGTATGCTGCCTGCTAGGGGCCTGTATCCGAGATGTTACAGAGAGATTGTTGAAGATCATCCAGCCCTCTGATTACTACCCCATGCTACTCATCCATGTGGGCACTAATGATACTGCGAGGTATGACCCTGAGCAGATCAGAACTGACTACAGGGCTCTGGGAGTACGTGTGAAGGAGCTGTGAGCACAGGTGATGTTCTCTTTGATCCTTCTGGTCAAGGGTAGGGGTCTGGGAGAGACAGGTCCATCCTGGAGGTGAATGCCTGGCTGCCAAGTTGGTGTCACCAGCAGGGCTTCGGCTTCCTTGACCATGGGATGTTGTTCCAGGAAGAAGGACTGCTAAGCAGAGATGGGGTCCACCTATCGAGGAAGGGGAAGAGCATATTTGGATACAGACGGCTAACCTAGTGAGGAGGGCTTTAAACTAGGTTTGAAGGGGACAGGTGACCAAAGCCCACAGGTAAGTAAAAAACATGGAGACCTGGGAGAAGGGTTGGAATTTGCGGGGAGCATTGGCTGTTATAGAAGGGATAAAGGAGAGACAAGACAGAACTGAGGCAGGAAATCCAATCAGTATCTTAGATGTCTGTATACTAATGTGAGAAGTATGGGGAATAAGCAGGAAGAACTCAAAATGCTAGTAAATAAATATAATTATGACATAGTTGGCATCACAGAGACTTGGTGGGATAATACACATGACTGGAATATTGGTATAGAAGGGTAAAGCTTGCGCAGGAAGGACAGGCAGGGAAAAAAGGGAGGAGGTATTGCCTTATATATTAAAAATGTATACACTTGGACTGAGGTTGAGATGGAAATAGGAGACAGACTTGTTCAAAGTCTCTGGGTAAGAATAAAAGGGGTAAAAAGCAAGGCTGATGCCATGGTAGGGGTGTACTCTAGACCACCTAACCAGGAAGAAGAGGTGGATGAGGCTTTTTTAAAACAACTAACAAAATCATCCAAAGCACAGAACTTGGAGGTGATGGGGGACCAGGGCCGGCTCTAGGCACCAGCTAAACTAGCTGGTGCTTGGGGCGGCACATTTTTAGGGGCGGCATGGCCGGCGCCAGAATGTCGCCCCTAAAAATGTGCCCTGGCCGCCCTAGCTCACCTCCGCTGCTGCTGCCGTTTCGCGCGCCGCTGCTCCCCCTCCCTCCCAGACTTGAGAGCCTGGGAGGGAGGGGGAGAAGCGGCGCCCGCGCTATGGCCACTCGGAGTCTCCCCCTCCCTCCCAGGCTCTCAAACCTGGGAGGGAGGGGGAGATCCTGAGCGGCCGTTTCGCGCGCCGCTGCTCCCCCTCCCTCCCAGACTTGAGAGCCTGGGAGGGAGCGGGGAGAAGCGGCGCCCGCGCCGCGGCCACTCGGAGTCTCCCCCTCCCTCCCAGGCTCTCAAACCTGGGAGGGAGGGGGAGATCCCGAGCGGCTGCGGCGTGCGAAACAACTGTTTCGCGCGCCGCTGCTCTCCCTCCCAGGCTTGAGAGCCTGGGGGGAGGAGGCAGGGCTGGGGATTTGGGGAAGGGGCGGAGTTGAGGCGGGGCCGGGGGTGGGGGTAATTAAAAAACGGGGGGGGGGGGCGGCCAAAATTGTTTTTGCCTTGGGCGGCAAAAATCCTAGAGCCGGCCCTGTGGGGGACTTCAACTACTTAGACATCTGTTGGGAAAATAACACAGCAAGACACAGGTTATCCAACAAGTTCTTAGAATGTATTGGAGACAATTTTTTATTTCAGAAGGTGGAGAATGCTACTAGGGGAGAGGCTGTTCTAGATTTGATTTTGACAAATAGGGAGGAACTGGCTGAGAATTTGAAAGTGGAAGGCAGCTTGGGTGAAAGTGATCATGAAATGATACACTTCATGATTCTAATGAATGGTAGGAGGGAGAACAGCAAAATAAAGACAATGGATTTCAAGAAGGCAAACTTCAGCAAACTCAGGGAGTTGGTAGGTAAGATCCCATGGGAAGCAAGTCTCAGGGGAAAAACAGTTGAAGACAGTTGGCAGTTTTTCAAAGAGACATTATTAAGGGCACAAGAGAAAACTATCCCACCGTGTAGGAAAGATAGAAAGTATGGCAAGAGACCACCCGAGCTTAACCAGGAGATCTTCAATGATCTAAAAATCAAAAAAGAGTCCTACAAAAAGTGGAAACTAGGTCAAATTACAAAGGATGAATATAAACAAATAACACAAGTCTGTAGGGACAAAATTAGAAAGGCCAAGGCACAAAACGAGATCAAATTAGCTAAAGACATAAAGAGTGACAAGAAAACATTCTACAAATACATTAGAAGCAAGAGGAAGACCAAGAACAGGATAGGCCTGTTACTCAGTGAGTGGGGGAAATAATAACAGAAAATGTGGAAATGGCAGAGGTGCTTAATGACTTCTTTGTTTCAGTTTTCACCAAGAAGGTTGGTGGTGATTGAACATCTAACATAGTGAATGTCAGTGAAAATGAGGTAGGATCAGAGGCTAAAATAGGAAAAGAACAAGTTAAAAATTACTTAGATAAGTTAGATGTCTTCAAGTCACCAGGGCCTGATGAAATGCATCCTCAAAGAGCTGACTGAGGAGATATCTGAGGCATTAGCGATTATCTCTGAAAAGTCATGGAAGATGGGAGAGATTCCAGATGACTGGAAAATGACAAATATAGTGCCAATCTATAAAAAGGGAAATAAGGACAACCCGGGGAATTACAGACCAGTCAGCTTAACTTCTGTACCCGGAAAGAAAATGGAGCAAATAATTAAGCAATCAATTTGCAAACATCTAGAACAGTGGTTCTCAAACTGTGGGTCAGGACCCCAAAGTGGGGGGGACCAAGTGGGACTTGCTGGGACCTAGGGCTGAAGCTGAAGCCCGAACTCCACCCCCACCCAGGGTGGTGGGGCGCAGGCTACAGCCCCCTCTCCCCCCCACTTAAGGCAGCGGGGCTCTCTGCCCTCCTCCCGGGGTCTCTGCCCCCCTCCCGGGGTCATGTAGTAACTTTGTTGTCAGAAGGGGGTCGCGGTGCAATGAAGTTTGAGAACCCCTGATCTAGAAGATAATAAGGTGATAAGTAACAGTAAGCATGGATTTGTCAAGAACAAATTGTGTCAAACCAACCGGATAGCTTTCTTTGACAGGGTAACAAGCCTTGTGGATAGGGGGGAAGTGGTAGGTGTGGTATATCTTAACTTTAGTAAAGCTTCTGATACTGTCTCTGATACTGGCGGCGAACAGCAGAGGCTAACAGAGGGAGTTTGCCTGGGAGCTGTCCGAGAGGAGGTACGCTAAGTGCTGCATTAGGGGGGCTGTGTTGGTGAGTATCTGAGTGTCTGTTGCTGGGACAGTTTGTCAGTTTGACCGTGTGCTTGATTGCTTGCTTGTTTGTTTGAAAAGTGTGAATTGGGAGTGCTTTGTTCCAGGTGGGCCTTGAGTGGGCCTGACTGGTATATAAGGGCAGTCAGCAGCGAACCAGCTGAGCGGCGAACAGCAGAGGCTAACAGAGGGAGTTCGCCTGGAGAGAGCTCACTGAGGCTTTCATCTGCAGGTTTCTCTGAGTAGTTACTGCAACAGCTGAGGAAGCTCTTAAGAGGAAGGTGATATGGAAGGTGAGCGATCAGCTGTTGTAACCTGCACAGGTTGTGCCATGTTTGTCTTTCTTCCACAGGACAGAAGCGACTTTGTCTGTACAAAGTGCAAGCTGGTCTCCATATTGGAAGAGAAGGTTCGAGGTCTGGAGAAACGAGTATCGACTCTGCGTTGCATAAGGGAAAATGAAGATTTCCTGGACAGACGTCAGGAGATGCTTCTAGGGCCAAAATGTTCTGAAGATTCAGAGCAGGCGCAGCAGGGACAGACAGATGATGAAGAAGTTTGGCAGCATGTGACCTCCAGAAGGAGAAAGAGGAGCGTCCATGTACCAGCAATGGAGATACAGGTGAGCAATCGTTTCCATGTTCTCTCTACAGGTACTAATGCGGAGAGTGGAATAGATGACCCATCTGAGGGAAGGGAGCAGAAGGAGACTCCACCGATTGGAAGGCAAAAGATGCACTGTACTAGGGATGGGGGTTCCACGACCACCACTCCCAAGAGGAGGAGGAGGGTGGTGGTGGTCGGGGACTCCCTCCTCAGGGGGACTGAGTCATCTATCTGCCGCCCCGACCGGGAAAACCGAGAGGTCTGCTGCTTGCCAGGAGCTAGGATTCACGATGTGACGGAGAGACTGCCGAGACTCATCAAGCCCTCATATCGCTACCCCTTCCTGCTTCTCCACGTGGGCACCAATGATACTGCCAAGAATGACTTTGAGCGGATCACTGCAGACTACATGGCTCTGGGAAGAAGGATAAAGGAGTTTGAGGCGCAAGTGGTGTTCTCGTCCATCCTCCCTGTGCAAGGAAAAGGCCTGGGTAGAGACCGTCGAATCGTGGAAGTCAACGAATGGCTACGCAGGTGGTGTCGGAGAGAAGGCTTTGGATTCTTCGACCATGGGATGGTGTTCCAAGAAGGAGGAGTGCTGGGCAGGGACGGGCTCCACCTAACGAAGAGAGGGAAGAGCATCTTCGCCAGCAGGCTGGCTAACCTAGTGAGGAGGGCTTTAAAATAGGTTCACCGGGGGAAGGAGACCAAAGCCCTGAGGTAAGTGGGGAAATGGGATCCTGGGAGGAAGCACAAGCAGGAGACCACAAGAGGGGAGGACTCCTGTCTCATACTGAGAAAAAGGGACGATCAATGAGTTATCTCAAGTGCCTATACACAAATGCAAGAAGCCTGGGAAACAAGCAGGGAGAACTGGAAGTCCTGGCACAGTCAGGGAACTATGATGCGATTGGAATAACAGAGACTTGGTGGGATAACTCACATGACTGGAGTACTATCATGGATGGATATAAACTGTTCAGGAAGGACAGGCAGGGCAGAAAAGGTGGGGGAGTTGCGTTGTATGTAAGAGAGGAGTATGAC
Organism: Emys orbicularis; assembly: GCF_028017835.1. Classification (NCBI taxonomy): domain Eukaryota; kingdom Metazoa; phylum Chordata; order Testudines; family Emydidae; genus Emys; species Emys orbicularis. The sequence goes on along the minus strand of NC_088685.1, from coordinate 23,825,500 downwards.
TGCTCAGAGCTCCGGTATGAAACTGCAGAAAAACCTGAATGTCTCTGGATAAAGTTGAGAAGTGTGAGCAACAAGGGTGATGTCGTGGTCGGAGTGTGCTATAGACCACCAGACCAGGGGGATGAGGTGGACGAGGCTTTCTTCTGGCAACTAGCAGAAGTTGCTAGATCGCAGGCCCTGGTTCTCATGGGAGACTTTAATCACCCTGATATCTGCTGGGAGAGCAATACAGCGGTGCACAGACAATCCAGGAAGTTTTTGGAAAGTGTAGGGGACAATTTCCTGGTGCAAGTGCTGGAGGAACCAACTAGGGGCAGAGCTTTTCTTGACCTGCTGCTCACAAACAGGGAAGAATTAGTAGGGGAAGCAAAAGTGGATGGGAACCTGGGAGGCAGTGACCATGAGATGGTCGAGTTCAGGATCCTGACACAAGGAAGAAAGGAGAGCAGCAGAATACGGACCCTGGACTTCAGAAAAGCAGACTTTGACTCCCTCAGGGAACAGATGGGCAGGATCCCCTGGGAGAATAACATGAAGGGCAAAGGGGTCCAGGAGAGCTGGCTGTATTTTAAAGAATCCTTATTGCGGTTGCAGGAACAAACCATCCCGATGTGTAGAAAGAATAGTAAATATGGCAGGCGACCAGCTTGGCTAAACAGTGAAATCCTTGCTGATCATAAACGCAAAAAAGAAGCTTACAAGAAGTGGAAGATTGTACAAATGACCAGGGAGGAGTATAAAAATATTGCTCAGGCATGCAGGAGTGAAATCAGGAAGGCCAAATCACACTTGGAGTTGCAGCTAGCAAGAGATGTTAAGAGTAACAAGAAGGGTTTCTTCAGGTATGTTAGCAACAAGAAGAAAGTCAAGGAAAGTGTGAGCCCCTTACTGAATGAGGGAGGCAACCTAGTGACTGAGGATGTGGAAAAAGCTAATGTACTCAATGATTTTTTTGCCTCTGTCTTCACAAACAAGGTCAGCTCCCAGACTGCTGCACTGGGCAGCACAATATGGGGAGAAGGTGACCAGCCCTCTGTGGAGAAAGAAGTGGTTCGGGACTATTTAGAAAAACTGGACGAGCACAAGTCCATGGGGCCGGATGCGCTGCATCCGAGGGTGCTAAAGGAGTTGGCGGATGAGATTGCAGAGCCATTAGCCATTATTTTTGAAAACTCGTGGCGATCGGGGGAGGTCCCGGATGACTGGAAAAAGGCTAATGTAGTGCCCATCTTTAAAAAAGGGAAGAAGGAGGATCCGGGGAACTACAGGCCAGTCAGCCTCACCTCAGTCCCTGGAAAAATCATGGAGCAAGTCCTCAAGGAATCAATTATGAAACACTTAGAGGAGAGGAAAGTGATCAGGAACAGTCAGCATGGATTCACCAAGGGGAAGTCGTGCCTGACTAACCTGATTGCCTTCTATGATGAGATAACTGGCTCTGTGGATGAGGGGAAAGCAGTGGATGTGTTATTCCTTGACTTTAGCAAAGCTTTTGATACGGTCTCCCACAGTATTCTTGCTGCCAAGTTAAAGAAGTATGGGCTGGATGAATGGACTGTAAGGTGGATAGAAAGCTGGCTAGATCGTCGGGCTCAACGGGTAGTGATCAATGGCTCCATGTCTATTTGGCAGCCAGTTTCAAGCGGAGTGCCCCAAGGGTCGGTCCTGGGGCCGGTTTTGTTTAATATCTTTATTAATGATCTGGAGGATGGTGTGGACTGCACTCTCAGCAAATTTGCCGATGACACTAAACTAGGAGGCGTGGTAGATACACTAGAGGGTAGGGATCGGATACAGAGGGACCTAGACAAATTAGAGGATTGGGCCAAAAGAAACCTGATGAGGTTCAACAAGGACAAGTGCAGAGTCCTGCACCTAGGACGGAAGAATCCCATGCACAGCTACAGACTAGGGACCGAATGGCTAGGTAGCAGTTCTGCAGAAAAGGACCTAGGGGTCACAGTGGACGAGAAGCTGGATATGAGTCAACAGTGTGCTCTTGTTGCCAAGAAGGCTAACGGCATTTTGGGCTGTATAAGTAGGGGCATTGCCAGCAGATCGAGGGACGTGATTGTTCCCCTTTATTCGACATTGGTGAGGCCTCATCTGGAGTACTGTGTCCAGTTTGGGGCCCCACACTACAAGAAGGATGTGGAAAAATTGGAAAGAGTCCAGCGGAGGGCAACAAAAATGATTAGGGGTCTGGAGCGCATGACTTATGAGGAGAGGCTGAGGGAACTGGGATTGTTTAGTCTCCAGAAGAGAAGAATGAGGGGGGATTTGATAGCAGCCTTCAACTACCTGAAGGTGGGTTCCAAAGAGGATGGAACTCGGCTGTTCTCAATGGTGGCAGATGACAGAACAAGGAGCAATGGTCTCAAGTTGCAGTGGGGGAGGTCTAGGTTGGATATTAGGAAACACTATTTCACTAGGAGGGTGGTGAAGCACTGGAATGCGTTACCTAGGGAGGTGGTGGAGTCTCCTTCCTTGGAGGTTTTTAAGGCCCGGCTTGACAAAGCCCTGGCTGGGATGATTTAGTTGGGAATTGGTCCTGCTTTGAGCAGGGGGTTGGACTAGATGACCTCCTGAGGTCCCTTCCAACCCTGATATTCTATGATTCTATGTCTCACATGACAGTTGCAATGGGTTGCAAGTGCTTTGGAGGATAGGATTAAAATTCAAAAGGATCTGGACAAACTGCAGAAATGGTCTGAAGTAAATAGGATGAAATTCAATAAGGACAAATGCAAAGTACTTCATTTAGGAAGGAACAATCAGTTGCACACATACAAAATGGGAAATGACTGCCTACGAAGGAGTACTGCGGACAGGGATCTGCGGGTTATAGTGGACCATAAGCTAAATATGCGTCAACAGTGTGATACTGTTGCAAAAAAGTGAACATCATTCTGGGATGTATTAGCCGGAGTGTTGTAAGCAAGACACGAGAAGTAATTCTTCTGCTCTACTCCACGCTGATTAGGCCTCAACTGGAGTATTGTGTCCAGTTCTGGTGCCACATTTCAGGAGAGACCTGGACAAACTGGAGAAAGTTCAGTGAAGAGCAACAAAAATGATTAAAGGTCTAGAAAATATGACCTATGAAGGAAGATTGAAAAAAATGGGTTTGTTTAGTCTGGAAAAGAGAAGACTGAGAGGGGACATGAGAACAGTTTCCAAGTACATAAAAGGTTGTTACAAGGAGGAGGGAGAAAAATTGTTCTTAACCTCTGAGGATAGGACAAGAAGCAATGGGCTTAAATTGCAGCAAGGGAGGTTTAGGTTGGACATTAGGAAAAACTATCAGGGTTGTTAAGCACTGGAATAAATTGCCTAGGGAGGTTGTGGAATCTCCATCATTGGAGATTTTTAAGAGCAGGTTAGACAAACACCTGTCAGGGATGGTCTAGAGAATACTTAGTCCTGCCATGTGTGCAGGGGACTGGACTACATGACCTCTTGAGGTTCCTTCCAGTCCTATGATTCTATGATTCTATGACAATGACATGTGGAGCAGGTGAATGAAAAACAAACACATGGGCGTATAGAAGGATGAGATAATAATACATGCGTGCTTTTGCTCAGACCAGCTATGTGCACAGTGTAGCTGTCATGATCAGAGATGGGTCTAGTCTGCAAAATTTGGTGGTGATCTCCTGCAATGTTCAGCATGAGGGTTGGATCTGAGACCTGGCGCCTAATTAAAATGACCAGTTAATGCCTCAACTCTTGCAAATCAGCTCTCTCCACAGCTCCTTATGAGTTACAGAGAGGACACCACATCACTTTCTTTCTGATTGAAGAAGATAAATTAGTTACTGCCCCAGATAACATTATTATAAATAACGTTCGGATCCTGACCTGCAGTAGTTGAAGGTGTTAAATAAAATAAATGAAAGATGTTTTGCTTTCATTTGGTTGAAAAATGCCAAGATTTTAGAATCTTAAAAAATATTCATGCTGATAGCTTCTAAGTTATAAATAGCAAAGCTGAATACATTTGGCTAAAGGTTACATTCCACTGGGTACTTGTAAGAGAAAGGATCAAGGGAGAATGTTAAACTCACAAAATGTATGGTAGCCCATTGGATGGATGTGTTGGTGGATGAGAAGCACAAACTGTATAACACGTGATTGTCAACTAATCTCTCAAAGATTTACTTCTCCAGAAGTCTCTGTCCTGAAAGCAACATATATTTGGATGGCTTTTAAACATATTCTTGGAAGTTTAAGTCTGTCTCGTCATTACTTACTGGAATCTATGTTTTCATTAAAGAGATTGGGAGTAGCCCAAGCTCCCCTTTATATCTTAGGTTTATTTTGACTTAGTATAAAATCTAAAATATTTATTCGTTGCTTCTTTATATGGACCAGGATGAATTTAGGGCCTGAACTCACATGATTCTTAACAACGCCCTGTGACATCAGTAAATATTATTATCCCCATTTTATAGATGGGGAAATTGGGACAGACAGGCAGTGACTTTCCCATGTCATAGAAAGTCATTCGAGTGGCTGAGCTGGTATTAGAAATTAAGATTTCTCACTCCCAGGGGCTTGCACTAACTGTTAGAATGTGCTACCATTCCATCTCATGATTTCACATTTCCTGACCTTGATGCAAAAGAGGCAGAGTGCAAGAGGTGCTGATTGACAGACTGCAGCTGCTGAGAGTGCCTGTGGAGGTGAGAACGAAGCACAAGTGAGATAAAGTAGAGCTAGAAAAGGCTGTGACTTAAAAACAAAAAGTTAAATCGTACACACAACCCTGGCTAATACTTTGGAACCAGTGGTGGCTGGCCAGAACTGTAACAATAAGCTGCTTGACTTGTGTGTGTGTCAAACAAGAAACTGGGCTTCCGTATTCCGAACACCTTGTAACCAGACATGCCAAACCCGTGAAAAAAATGCAGAAATTGGGCTTGTTTTTGGCTTAATTGGCTTGTGAGTTGCTTGTTGGCTAGTTTTTGGCTTGTGGCTTGTTGCTTGTTTTGCTTGTAGCTTGTTGCTTGTTGTAGCTTGTTGCTTCTTTTTTTTGATTGACTATCGGCAAGCAGGGGCAAGGGGGGGCAAACAGGGACAAGGGGGGGCAAGCAGGGGCAAGGGGAGGAGAGAGTTGGGGTGCACAGCAGGCCCACCACAGTCCCAGACTGCACTCCAGGGGGATCTAGTCACGTAGAGTGTTGGGGTTCTTAGGGATTGGCTTGTTTTGAAATGGGATTAGCTTGATTTTTGGCTTATTGTGAAAGTCGGGGTGCTTATTTACCGTGTGAAAGTTGGCAACTGTGCTTGTAACCTCAGGAAGACCATGTAAAGAGGTTAAGGGAAAGGGTACAAGAGTCTCATTTTACAGTGAGTAAAGCATAGATCAAGATTTTGGTGGCCTGTCCATTTAAGCACTGGTGCATGCAAATGATGATCACTCAGTTATTAAGGTGGAATGAACAGCTGAGCTAACCATTCTCCCAAACATTCATTTTCAGCAGTCTGTGGCTGTCTGGCCCAGCAGAGGATGGGGGCATCTTCAGGGCAGCCTGTTTATTCCCTGGGGAAAGGGAGTGCTTCATTTTTCTCTGCACAGAGAGTTTGGGCGTGTCCACACCAGGAAATCACATCATGCTAGAAGACACCCCTGAGCAATCATGGTAACTGACATAATATTAAACACAGTGCAGATGGGGACTGCTATGGTTCACCAGTTGTCAGCTGACACACTATTAAGCAGTCCCAGCCTACTCTGACTGCTAAATTGTATTTAACATCATGTTATGTACCCTGACTCTTCAGGGCTACGTTCTAAGATGTTATTTTCTAGTGAAGACAAATTGTTTGTAAAGTTGGTCAAAAATGGTCATTTTTTTCATGGAAATCTTTTGTTGATTTCATACATTCACAGATTTTCAGGCCAGAAGGGACCATTGGGATCATAGAATCATAGGACTGGAAGGGACCTGAAGAGGTCATCTTGTCCAGTCCCCTGCACACATGGCAGGACTAAGTACTATCTAGACCAGTGGTTCTCAAAGCCGGTCCGCTGCTTGTTCAGGGAAAGCCCCTGGTAGGCCGGGCCGGTTTGTTTACCTGCCGCGTCTGCAGGTTCAGCCGATCGCGGCTCCCACTGGCCGCAGTTCGCCGTCCCAGGCCATTGGGGGCTGCGGGAAGCGGCGCGGGCCGAGGGATGTGCTGGCCGCCCTTCCTGCAACCCCCATTGGCCTGGAGCGGCGAACTGCGGCCAGTGGGAGCCGCAATCGGCCAAACCTGCGGACGCGGCAGGTAAACAAACTGGCCTGGCCTGCCAGGGGCTTTCCCTGAACAAGCAGCGGACCGGCTTTGAGAACCACTGATCTAGACTATCCCTGACAGGTGTTTGTCTAACCTGCTCTTAAAAATCTCCAATGATGGAGATTCCACAACCTCCGTAGGCAATTTATTCCAGTGCTTAACCACCCTGACAGTTAGGAAGTTTTTCCTAATGTCCAACCTAAACCACCCTTGCTGCAAGCCCATTGCTTCTTGTCCTATCCTCAGCGGTTAAGAGGAACAATTTTTCTCCCTCCTCCTTGTAACAACCTTTTATTTACTTGAAAATTGTTATCAGGTCCCCACTCAGTCTTCTCTGACCATCTAGTCTGACCTCCTGCATTTCACTGGCCAAAGAACCTTGCCCACTAATTTCTGCATCAAGCCCATGACTTCTGTTTGAGCTATCACATATGTTTTAGAAATACTCCCTGTCCTGATCTAAAGACTTTAAATGATGGAGCATGTAAGGTAAATTGTTCCAGTAAATAATTACCGTCACTGAAATCTACAGTTAATTTCTAGGCTGAATTTGTCTAACTTCACCTTCCCACTATTGGATTTCGTTGCCTTTTTCTCTGCTAGTTTAAAGTGCCCTCTGCTATCAGAAATCTCTCCCCCATTTTTCATTAATTCTGGGGGAGGGGCTTTTTCAATGAAAAGCTGAAACCATAAACCAAAAATGCATCACTATTCAAGTGGCATAATGGGAAACAAGAAAAAGGAGGAGGGAAGGAAAAAAGGGAGAGGAAAGAGGGGGGCATAAAACCTGTTTTTTTACAAACATTTTTCTGTTCTTTTTTTTAAAAGTGCTGAGCAACTGTACACTGAAAATCAAATCACTCTGAAATGATGGAGGACTAGAAATGAAATGTTTTCATTGAAAACAACCGTTTTGCAGTGAAAACATTTCATTTCTAGTCTTGCAACATTTTAGAGGCCCTGTTGAGGACTGCTGGATAGAGCTAATTTCAGTTCTCCTTGCCCAGATTAGTAGATATATTGGCCTAAATTTTTAAAAGTAACCAGTGATGCTGGGTGCTTCCATTTTTGGGACTTGAGACTGCTTTTAGAGGGGTTTGATTTTCAGTGTACGGTAACTCAGCACTTACTGAGAACCAGGCTCTCAGATTAGCAATCTAAAAATGAAGGCACCCAAAATGGCTAGTTCCTTGTCAAAATGCAGGCCCTTATCAAATTCTATTTTTAAGTGCCAGCCTGTCCATTTCTGAAATCACACTGGTAAGACACCACAGCAAATAACCCTAACTGCCACCTCTGAAGAGAAATCGTTATTAAAGGAGGAGTCACCTTGTACAGAACATCTGCCGGACAGTCTGGCTCTGCTACCGCAGGACATATGCTTGCCAGACTGAGACCTTTGCTGTGACATCTATTTACATACTGGGAGGCAACATTTTCTAAGATGCTTTGGCAACATTTTTCTGCAGAAGCATCTGAAGGGGTGACATCACATTCTTGGCAGTGGGTCAAATAGAAATAAACAAAGTCAAAAGAAAATCAGAAGATTTGGGGGTTTTAAAAATAAAGTATCCTTTAAAGAGTTCAGGGCCAACATTTTCAGGTATAAACTAGGCACAGCTTCACTGAAGTGAATGCACTTGCATATGTCTCTTGATGTATGACACAACTCCATGTTACTGAACACCAGTTCCCAGAAGTTCACAGATAAATGAAACTGAGTTATATCCCCAGATGCTTTACTCAAGTCTGCACTGAGCACCATACAGCACATTTATTTATGTGTGTGTGTGTATAAGAAATATACACAATGTATATATTGCACCTACCAACATCTGTTTAGGTACATGAAAAAAGATGTAAAGATCACACTCAATATGCCAATAATCTAGACTTAACAGAATGAAAATATTACACTAAATGGACCTCCTGTACATCTACTAAAGCACTTCCCCCTCAACACACTTTTAAAGTATGTAAATAATCCCATCCCTATTCAACAAAGCACTTAAGCATGTGTTTAATGTTAAGTATGTGTTTAAGGCCCACTACACTTGTAAAGAAACCTATTTTATGGAGATTTTAGATGTTTGCTTGTGACAGGGTGTCATAACTATAAAGGGAAGGGTAACAGCTCTCCTGTGTACAGTACTATAAAATCCCTCCTGGCCAGAGACTCCAAAATCCTTTTACCTGTAAAGGGTTAAGAAGCTCAGGTAACCTGGCTGACACCTGACCCAAAGGACCAATAAGGGGACAAGATACTTTCAAATCTTGGGGTGGGGGGAAGGCTTTTATTTGTGCTCTTTGTTTTGGGGGTTGTTCGCTCTTGGGACTGAGAGGGACCAGACATCAATCCAGGTTCTCCACATCTTTCTAAACAAGTCTCTCATATTTCAAACTTGTAAGTAAACAGCCAGGCAAGGCGTGTTAGTTTTACTTTGTTTTCTCAACTTGTAAATGTACCTTTTACTAGAGTGTTTATCTCTGTTTGCTGTACTTTGAACCTGAGGCTAGAGGGGGGTCCTCTGAGCTCTTTAAGTTTGATTACCCTGTAAAGTTATTTTCCCATCCTGATTTTACAGAGAGGATTTTTACCTTTTTCTTTAATTAAAAGCCTTCTTTTTAAGAACCTGATTGATTTTTCCTTGTTTTTAGATCCAAGGGGGTTGGATCTGTATTCACCAGGAGTTGGTGGGAGGAAGGAGGGGGGATGGTTAATTTCTCCTTGTTTTAAGATCCAAGGGGTTTGGATCTGTATTCACCAGGAAATTGGTGAAGGTCTCTCAAGGCTACCCAGGGAAGGGAATTAGCTTTGGGATGGTGGCAGTGGACCAGATCTAAGCTGGTAGTTAAGCTTAGAAGTTTTCATGCAGGCCCCCACATTTGTACCCTAAAGTTCAAAGTGGGGAAGCAGCCTTGACACAGGGTTTATTCAGCCTTTGCAACTCCCTGGTGGGGGCCCTATGGTCCTACTACACCTGCCCCAAGAAGCAGCGAATGGAGAGGAAAAAAAGCAGAAAAGATGGGTCCTCCAAGCTTGCCTAGAGAGGACTTTCTCTGGAGCAGACATTTTGGAAACCACAGAGGCCTGGTGCTCCAAGGGCTAGAAGGGCTAGCAAAAGCCAATCAGGGCCCTGCTGGCCCAGATAAAAGGAGCTGCCTGGCCTTAGTAAGTCAGTTCCTGGTTGGGACCAGAGGGCAAGGTATGATGCTAGTCTCTGGCCAAAGGTGCTTGAGGGATAGCCAGAGTTTGTTTTCTGAGGGCATGTTGCATAGCTGAGTTTGCAAGGAGGGCTGGTCAGGTGGTGGCCCAGAGAAGCAGCAGCAATGGACTGAAGTTGAATAGTATGCGGCTACTGTGTATAGTGTCCTTGGGTTGGAACCTGGGTTAGTGGGTGGGCCCAGGTAAGTGGCATAAACTTCAAGAAGGGGATGGAGCTTATTTAGGAGCCTGAACAAAGGGCTGGTTTTAAATGGGCTGGGGCTGAAGGACCCCAGTGAGGGCAAACAGTCTGTTTGTTTATTGGACTCTTTAATACCTCCGAAGGGAATTAGGACTTTGTGACTTGGCTGGAGGACCATGCCACTGAAGACTCAACGAGCTCAGCTGGCAGCCTGCAAGGGGCACCAGGAGCAAGAAAAGGACTGTGATACTACACCCAGCTGCTTGGCGGTGCTCTAGAGGTGAGTGCCACAGTGCACTGCTACTCTGTAGTGTCCACTCTGTTCATGAGGTTGTATGTCACCCGCATTGGTAATATTGTGTCAGAAAATAGGGGTTGTAATTCAGTATAAATGGTGTTGGGGTTTTAGAGGGGGTTGCCCATCCCCACTCTGCATAGATTCTGTCTTCCTCAAGGAACCAAAGTCAAAATGCAGTAAAGTTTAGACAGCGTTTGCTCTCTCAAAGAGGTGTGTTGTGTTGGGACTTCTCCCTTTGGTGGGATTTCATTCTGGAAATGGTTTTTCATGCACATGCTCATGGTTGAATCTATAGCCCTCTCTCTACTCACCCTGTCATGGTTAGGGACATGATTCAACACCTTGAATAGCTCTTCTGGGAGAGCTTTGGATACTGCTATGGAGTTGATGTAGGGTACATTGTTACAGGTCTGGGTATAGCTTCATCTCTCTGCTCACTGGCATAGGATACTGCTCTGAAACAAAGCCCAGTTGACATTCAAACATAATGAAAATGAGGTAAAAACAACAGAGAAAGTGAATAGGCACAGCCATTACTGTTAAGGGCCTCCTCTTTGGAGCAGAGACTGTACATCACCTAGAGTGAAGACACCCCACTCTCCTGAGCACTGATGAAATACTTAAAATGAACTCTCTCTATTATTAAGAGGTATATTTCTGATACCTCCAAGACCGCTACTATTGTAATGTGATTCTGTGGTAGCAAAAAAACAGGCATGTCACTTATTCCACACACCAGGCTTGCATGAACTTCAGTCATCAGCAATGCCAGACTCTTAGAACACACCGGCTTCTAAAACATTTGAGTTTGTATCGTTGGGGCAAGAGGTCCACAGTTCTCTGCATACTGATGAGTGTGACATCCATGAAGCCATGGAGTGAGGCATAACTGATGACTATGAAGTTATGCAGCCATGTATTTATTATGTTGAGTTCACTTGTTGTCACTGGAGAACTGTCCAAGAAAACCCATAATCCAACACAAAGAACTGCATCAAGGACACAGTCTTTTATTCCTTATCCTGTGATGAATGAGCTAGGTGATCAAGAATGGACGGGACTGGTGGCATGAAATAAGCATGTGGGGTAATGCCTGGAAGTCAGTGGGACTCAGATTCCTAAGTCACTTGAGTGCTTTTGAAAATTTTACCCATGCTCATAAAGATTTCAGTGCTGTCAGTGTCCATACAAGTGCAGCCAAAACAATTGAGAAGGACAGAGATTATCACAGTGGACTTTTACTTTTATAAGTATTGCTTCTTTATATTTTGTGTAGCTTTGCCTAGAGGATGAAATTCATCCCTGGCAGAGGGCCAACATAAAGACTTTGTACCACTCAGAGCCGATACAAACACCATTTAAAAAGGTCTTAAGAGTGCCTGGTGCTGGCACTCTTCATGGGGTAAATTTTACACAGAATGAATAGCAGTCTACCTTAAAAATTATGGAACAGAAGCGGGTCTTACCTCTTCTGTTTGGATTCTAGAGTGAAAGAACAGTATGTTGCTGACCTGCAGTGGATTTGTTCTTTTATTTACTTAAGTGTCTATGCAAGTAATATGCAATGCTTTTGATTCAAGCTTTGTGCTTTTTATTAAAGAGAATCAGTATTTCAGTCTTTATCTGTGTTATTGGACTAGCAGATTATTCCTTTCTAAAATCTAACCAACAAAAAATAAATTAAATTAAACACATGTGCACCAGAGAGGTCAGGCTATACATTAGTTATTTATTTGTTTTACCGTGGTGCCTTTGAACTCTAGTAATGGAATAGGACCCCATTGTGCTAGGCACTGTACAAATGCAAACTAAAAGACAGTCCTCACCCCAAAGAGCTTATACTCTCAGTATAGTGTGTGTGTTGTTTCTCAGAGTGCTGTAAGTGTAGACCATGCTTTACAAATGATGGTAGGCAGGTACAAAGAGAAGAGGCCCACTGGGCTGCCTGAATATCATGTGCAAATCTGTTTCTTTGTATGTATATACTGGGGATACATCTAGTGAGGGGGCAGTCATGGTAAATTTAGTAAACGTCACAGCTTTAGGCCATTTTATGTATTACACCAAAATTGGCATAGATCCAGTAAATGCATTACATCTTAGTGCAAGGGGTTACATTTCATCAAAGGGAATTTAACACTGGCCTGAAATATGTTCCAAGTGTTTCCACTCAGTGTTCTTTTATGGTGCTAAATCTGCTTTGAACGGGTTCATATTTAATTAAATTGTTGATGAGCTTAAAAATACCTCACAACTTAAATTTGCTGTTTTCTTATTTTTATTGCTATAGGAGTGCCTGAGCTCAGAGCCTCATGGTGTCTCACTGTACGTATACATAGTGAGAGACAGTCCCTGCTCTGGTGCACTGAGCCTTCCCTATAGTGCTGAAAGGGTTAACATTTACAACACCCCTTTATGGGGTGCAGCATAATCCCCATAATTATGAAAAAGAATCATAACTAGCCATCTGGTTGTTATCTCCACACACTATAGCTGGCAATGACACAAAGGACACCCGGTGGATTTGATATTTTTTATTTCATGCGACACTGAATAATTGTAAAGTTTGGTTTGAGTAATAAATGGGGTTGTCCTTTTTCAGTAAAGCTGCCTTAGACATATTATTCCCTTTTTATGACGTGTTCTGCCAAATTCCAGATGTTGCTGTTTATTCAAGGCAAAGTTCATCCAGAAAATGGAGTTGTTGATGGCAGAAAGACTGCATTCACTCCAAGTACAGTCAGTTTTTCTAGGTATTGTTACATAGAGCTTTACTCCGAGAAGTTATTGCAACCTTATGAATTGTTTCTAGGTAGTGAAAATAACTGTCAGTTCCTATTCCGTCCATTAACCTCTTTAATGTGATCTTGTAAAACAATGTGTGGCCTGGGGAGACTGAGGAGAAATTAGTCAACTATGAAATAGATTAGAATCACTTCTGTATGTAATGGTGAAAGAAACAACCCTTTCCTTATTTCAGTCTACTCCTAATGTAACTGTCCTGCTCTATGCTGACAGAATGGGACAAATGGGGGGGAAATAAGGGTGTTATTTGTATTGTGGTAGCACATAGGAGCATCAGTCATGGACCAAGTCCCCACTGTGCTAAGTGGTGTATGAATACAGGTCACAATGATTGTCTCTGCCTCAAAGACCTGATTATCACTACAAAAGTTTTTTTTTTTTTTTCCCCTCCTGCTAATTAAGATGAGCTATTGTCAGCCTCTTAGAGTTGGTAGGGGAACTCCGACCTGTGTGTGTTTGTGTCTCACTATATGTTCCATTCTGTGCATCCGATGAAGTGGGCTGTAGCCCATGGATGCTTATGCTCAAATAAATTTGTGAGACTCTAAGGCTATGGCTACACTGGCGCTTTACAGCACTGCAACTTTCTCGCTCAGGGGTGTGAAACAAGCTAATCCCCTCATGGAGGTGGAGTACCTCCAGCACTGGGAGAGCGCTCCTCCAGCACTGGGAGAGCGCTCTCCCAGCGCTGGCGCGCAACCACACTCGAAACTTCAAAGCGCTGCCGCGGGAGCGCTCCCGTGGCAGTGCTTTGAAGTTTTGAGTGTAACCATGGTCTAAGGTGCCACAAGTACGCCTGTTCTTTTTAAAGACCTTATCGTTTATGTAGAAGGGCTTGTCTACACAGGGATGCTCAGAAAAGTTAATTTGAATTAACTTTTAATGTAGATTAGTTCAACCCCATTAAATCCCTGCATGGGTGCTCTTATTCAGAATTAGTGCCCTTAATTCGGTTTAGTTTCCATTCATCTCTCTAAGTAGAATCTCTGTACATTTTAAAAACTGCATATATGTCCTACAAAATACCTAATCTTAAAAGTGCAGTCTCACCAGGAAAAGGCAAGTCAGGTCATTGAAGAGCACTGCTATGCATGCTTTCTCTAGAAGGAGCAGGAATGGCCAGGTGAACAGAGGAAGGGAGTCACAAAGTTGATATGGGTAGATGGTTAGCATACATGTCAAAGGTAATGTTACTACATTTCCCATTGCTTTCAAAGTAAATGGCCAGATCCTCAGGGCAGACTAATTACCCCTTGTGCAGCCAAGCTAGCATAGCTCTCCCTATGCTACTCACTCCCCTATAATGGGTCTGCTGGATGGGAGGGAGCATGTCCAGAACACTGCACCTCCGTGATCATGGGCTGCTAGAAGAGTTCTTCCAGCCAGTGTGCATTAGAAGGGTATGTCTACACTGCAGTCAGAGGAGTGGCTATAGCATGCGTTCTGTACTTGGGAAACCGTCAGATAATGTAGTCTTTTTCCATACCAATAGTAACTCATGAGGCTGTTAAATAGCAGCTACTAAAGTTGGACATTTTAAAATCAGCAGGTCCAGATAACTTGTATCCAGCCATTTTAAGAGACCTGACTGAGGAGCTCACTGGACTGTTAATGTTGATTTTCAAAAGTCTTGGGACACTGGGGAGTTCTAGAAGACTGGAAGAAAAATAATATTGTGCCAATAGTTCAAAAGGGTAAACAGGATGACCTGGGTAATTATAGGCCTGTCAATCTGACCTTGATTGTGGATAGTAGCTGATATGGGACTTGAATTAAAGAAGGGTAATATAAATAATGCCAATCAATAGGTTTATGGCAAATAGATCGTGTCAGTCTAACTAGATATTTTTATGATGAGATTACAAGTTTGATAAAGGTAATAGTGTTGACATAATAGTCTTTGTAAGGCGTTTGACTTGGTACCTCCCCTCACCCCCAACATCTTGACTAAAAAAACTAGAATGATATGAAATGAACATGGCACACACTACATGGATTGAAACTGGCTAACTGATAGTCTCAATGTAATTGTTAGCAGGAAATAATTGAGCAAGTGTGGTTTTTTTCCTGGGGGTGTCGCAAATATCAGTTCTTGGCCCTACGCTATCTTCAAATTTTTATCAATGACCTGGAACAGAAGATAAAATAACAGAGTTTACAGATAATGCAAAGACTGGGGTGTATGGTAAATAATGAGCAAGACTATTCACGGATACAGAGCAATCATGATCGCTTGGTAAGCTGGATGCAAGCAAACAATGTGTGTTAATGTGACTAAATGTAAATTTGTACATCTAGGAACAAAGAATGTAGGCCATACTCCTGAGGGCATTCTGCACTAAAAAATTAAATTCTGTGCCAAAAAAATAAAAATTCTGCACACAATATTTTAAAATTCTGCATAACCGCTCTTGTGGCTTCCGTTTGCTTCCCCGTCAGTCATTTTTCTGTGGGGAAGCAAAGAAATTTGCAGGGAACATAAATTCTGCGCATGTGCAGGGGCGCAGAATTCCCCCAGAAGTAATGACTAAAGGACTAGAAGACATGATCCAATTGAAGCTGGAAGTTTAAGCTAGACAAATCCAGACTGGAAGTAAAGCATACATTTTTAACAGTGAAGGTAACACTGCTCTACAGCCAAAATGCTTCTGAAATAAATGTAGTCAAACTTTACTAATTCTGGGTCACTGAGAACGAAAATGATGCTTAAAATTGTTGATTGGCTCTAGTTTTCAAGATACGCTATTGGGTCAGTATATACGACCCTTTACTTGGGAATGGCGGAGGATAAGTGAGTTATAAAGGGAAGGGATCTCAATTTAAACCAGAAATGACTAAAATACATCTTTGACTGGATCTATGAATAAATCTATGACTGGGTTTGGACAGTACTTGCTTTTTAGGCAAAACAATGAATGATGCAATCTGAAGCTGGTATTGCATCATACATGATATGAATTGCATCATGTTATTCCTAGAAGTCATGGATGATGCAATCATAACGAAGCTTACATCACTCTGCTGAACAAATTGCCCTATATCAGCTCTAGAAATCATACAGTGTCGTGCTCTCTTATTTGTCAGTGTTTGATTTTTGCAAAGGGACACATTTCTGTTTAGCCAAAGTGAGCAGAGATGCCTCGTACTTGTGTGAACAGTGCAGATAACTTCTGCTATGTTTGTGGTGAAGTGACTTTTGCATCACAAAAGCGCAGTATAACCACTATGGTTAAGAAAGCCTATCACCTTTATTTTGGCTGCAAAATTGGAGATCAGGACAAGAGGTGGGCCCCACACATATGCTGCAACACTTGTGCAACAAATCTTCGCCAGTGGTTGAACAGGAAAAGGAAATCTGGCACTGCAAAAGGCATAATGATTTGGAGACAGCCAACAGATCATACCAGCAATTGTTACTTCTGCATGGTGCCTCCAGTTGGGAAAGGTGTGTCAAAGAAGAAAAAGTGGACTGTGCATTATCCAAACATTCCATCAGCTATATGCCCAGTACCCCACGGAGAAGGACTGCCGGTTCCTGATGCACCAGAATCATTCTCACTTGAGTCAGACGAGGAAGAGGATGAAACTTCTGGTCCTGAACCATCAATGTCACAGGACCCACATTTTCTCCCATCCTCCTCCTCTGAACCACACCTCATAACACAAGGTGAGCTGAATGACCTTGTCAGGGATTTGGAACTACCCAATAGTAAGGCAGAGCTGTTGGGCTCCAGACTACAGCAGTGGAATCTCTTGGCAGGTGATGTTAGGGTTTCCATGTTCCGTGACTGTCAAAAGGATCTTGTCCCATTCTTCTTCATGGAAGGTGATCTTGTAGCCTGCAACAACATCGATGGTGTGATGGCAGCCCTCAACATCGTTCACGATCCAGATGAGTGGAGACTGTTCATTGATTCATTGAAGAAGAGTCTTAAAGCTGTTTTACTGCATAATGGCAATGTTTTGCCATCAATTCCAGTTGGTCATGCAGTCCATATGAAGGAAACCTATGACAACATGAAACAACTTTTGAGGTGCATAAACTATGACCAACATCAGTGGCAGCTTTGTGGCGATTTGAAGGTTGTTGCTCTCTTGCTTGGTCTGCAGACTGGATACACAAAGTACTGCTGTTTTCTCTGTGAATGGGATAGTCGTGCAAGAGATTCTCACTACATCAAGAAAGATTGGCCACTCCGACAGTCATTGGAGCCTGGGAGGAAAAGTGTTCAGCATCCACCACTTGTTGAATCAAGGAAGATTTTGTTACCACCCTTACACATCAAGCTGGGTCTGATGAAGAACTTTGTCAAGGTCATTGACAAAACACAAGCATCTTTCAAGTACCTCCGTGGAAAATTTCCAAGGTTAAGTGAAGCTAAGATAAAGGAAGGTGTCTTTGTTGGTCCTCAGATTCGTGAACTTCTTCGAGATGATGCATTTGACCATGCACTGCGTGGCAAGTAAAAGACGGCATGGAAAGCCTTCCAGTTAGTGGCAATAAATGTTCTTGGAAACAACAAGGCAGACAACTACAGGTTGTTGGTGGAAAATCTCCTCAAGGCATACAAAAGCCTTGGTTGCAACATGTCACTAAAGATACATTTTTTTGCACTCTCATCTAGGTTTTTTTTCCACCGAACTACGGAGCAGTGAGCGACGAGCACGGCGAGCGATTTCACCAGGACATTGCAACAATGGAGAAACGCTATCAGGGCAAATGGAGCCCATCAATGCTTGCAGACTATTGCTGGACAGTGACAAGAGATGCTCCATTTAATGAGTACAAGAGACAAGCCAAGAAGCGCTGAGTAGACACTGAATAGGACTAAACTATGTACATAATAGTTTTTTGCCTTTTGTTTCATAATAAATTTTATTTATATAACCCTTTTGCTGATTTTTAAAGTGTTACATAAACAGGACAGGTGAACTATTATCATGTAAAGCAACCATAAACACATGAAAAGACCTAGGTTTACAATTTATGATTAAAACTCTACTATCTACACAATATACATAGACATAAAATGTAAAAACTTAAATATCTTAGAAACAGTAGCCAATCAGTTGTTTTAATTGTCATATTTGAATTCAGCACATCAAAATACATAAAATGTGCTATTTATTATTTTCTCTGAAGCAGACGACTTCTCAAAAATTGTAGACCAGTGTAATTAACCATTGGAACAATTTAGCAAGTGTGGTTGGTTCTCAATCACTGGCAATCTTTATTTGTGTGTGTTTGTATTTCTCCCCCCCCCCCTCCCGTCCCGCTCTAGTTCAAACAGGAATTAATTCAGGGAAGTTCCCTGGCCTGTCATGCAGTATTATGTGTTATGCAGACTAGATCACAATGGTCCCTTCTGGCTTTGGAATCTATGAATCCCTGAACCAGCCCAAATAACAATAGCAGCGAAGCCGTAGCATCCTGGGCTATACACTTCTGCTTGGGACGCTGGGTATGCATTCGCATGGCTAACCCTTACTGCCATGGCCTCACTGCTATCATTATTCAAGCTAGTTAGATCGAAACTGATTCAGGTAGGTCTACCTGAATGGAGACATACCCTTAATTGGATCAGGAACCAGTTTAGTCCCTGACCAGTCCCTGTCTTGGGAGCAGAGTCAGAAAGATGGCTTTGAGCCGCATTTGCCTCCACACCTCAGCTGAGCCAAACCTGTGGGTTTTGTTCAGACTTCAGCTGTGCGTAAAAGAATAAGGGGGTACAGTGAGAAATCCCAGAATCCCCAAGCAGTCTGTCTTGCAGGAGTAGCACAGGTACAACAGCCACGTGCTACCTGCTATCAATAGCTAGAGGTGATTGCAAGTTAAAATCCTGATTCAGCCCTTCATCCTTTTCAGGGGAATTAACTCAGCCCTGTACAATGGTGTGTTTAGATGCTGAAGGGGGAAATGCACTGCCTGCTCAGGGGCATCACTGTGCTGCCAGTATAAGAAAGGAGTGAGGGAGACAGATTTTTCTAGTCCAGTGTCCTAGAGAGAGTTCCTCAAGTTATTGGTAAATCATAAAGTATTTCTCCTCAGGGAAGGAAGGAGGAGAAGCTGTGCCTGACACCTGGAGAAAGGAGAGGTGACAGATGGCATCACTCTATGGAGCCACCTGCCTTTGGATTGGAGAGGGACAGTAATAACAAATGGACAGGGGCTCAAACCCCCAAACAACATGTAGCACTACTATGCACAGATCTCCCTTACCTTGGGCAAATACCTGCGCAATCACGCTCTCATTTATACTTTGGCAACACCGCTAGAGCTCTTTGGGCCAATACAGTCTCATTGAATTGACCTTGCTCTGTGCAGACATTACAGATTTGTATTTACACATGTTGGTGAAGCCTCAAGCACAGTTCTAGTAGTGCTGTGTTGTACAGCTGGCTGAAAATCTTACTGACAATGTTTTTCTGTCAGAAAATGCTAATTTGTCAAAACTGAAACATTCTTGGGGAAACTGACCAATTTCAAAGCATTTTGATAACACTGAAATTTTCTATTTTGACATGGGAATGGAATGTTTCACTTTATTTCAAAAATTCTTTAGAATGTTTTAAGATAAATATAAAAAAATTAAAAGGTTAAAATTGAAACAAAAAGAACTAACAAACAAAAAAAACCCCCACAGTTCAATTGACTTGATATAAAATTGGGAAAATCTGTTTTCTTTCCAATTGGCAACCAAAAAAAAACCACACACAAAAAACCCCACCACAAAATGCTGGCAAAAATGCATATCAAAATGCTTTGAAACTGGTCAGTTTCCCCGAGAATGCTAATTTGTCAAAATTGAAACATTTTCTGACAGAAAAAAATTGTCAGTAAGATTTTTCAGCCAGCTGTACAAGTAACACAGCACTACTAGAACTGTGCATGAGGCTTCACCAACATGTGTAAATATAAGGTCCTAGACCCCAAGGGACCATCTGCCCCCATTTAAATTAGAGTAGTTTCATATGAAGTATAGGAGAAGACATGAAACACATTAAAGCAATGAGTGATGGATGCCAGGAACCTTGTTAGGTCTGAGGTGGGCATGAGAGCAGGGGTACATTGTTGGCAGGCAAAGCCTATCTGAAAGTGGTGAGTTAGTCTTTCATCATGAACCAGCCATTACAGGATTCTCCCATGGATTAACAACACAATCTAAATTTGGACCATAAGACCAGACCATTATTGTTGACCTATATTCAGTAATTTGTTTGAAAATAACTTTATTTAAATCATAGAAGCTATACAATTGGAAACGGGATATGACTGCCCTCTCCAAATACCCAAGGGAGGTAAACACCAGGCAGCATGAAGAGCTATTAAAACTGAAGGGCACAAGAACAAATGGGTATAAATTGGCTATGGATAAATTTAGACTGGAAATTCTAACCAGCAGAGGAGTAAGGTGGTTTGCCCCCCACTACTCCTATTAGGTTCTAGAACAGCTTCCCAACTGGTTTAGATGGGGCCTGATAAATTTGAGTAGGATTATAGGGCAAAGGTGCCTGTGATGCAAGGACACTAAACTCGATGACCCAGGAGATCTCTTCCAGCCATTTTGACCACCTTTTTCCCCCCTTCAGTGTATCTTTTAATTCTTATTAGTCATGTTCATTATGGTAGTGCCTAAGGGCCAACCAAGAACAGGACCCCACTGTGCTAGGCAGTGTACACGTACGTGTGTGTGTGTGTGTGTGTGTGTGTATGTGTGTGTGTACACACACACCCGTAGCACAGTGTGGTCCCTGCCCTGAGCAGAGTGCCCTGAGCAGAGTAATGGCAGCAAGTGGCCTTTTAATTCCACAATAGCTTTTGTTTTTATTTTGGAGGGCAAGGGCAGAGAGGGGTTTAGTTAGGAGCAGGGATTTCCCTACACTCCCCCGAATTTCCCCAACAGTCCTCTCTCCCTTCTTCCCGCAGCCCCCCCCCCCAGTTTTGTGAACTAGTTATATGCAGTGTTGTCAATTTAGTGATTGTTTGGAAATTTGAATTGAAATTGAAACATGAATACACACTTTAAAAGCATATAAAGTGTATGATAAAATATGTGAATCTGAAAAAGTATAATAGATTTGAAAAGTATGAACATAGACTAGCTTCCTTATACAGGTGTTTTTATGACAATGTCAGTGCATTCATTTTGGTGATGTTGGCCAAATTAATAATTTCAAATTATGATTTGTAAGCAAAGTCTAAATGAGCTCTCCCTGACAGCTAGTGATGGGCTGGTCGGAAAGGCTTCAGGACCAGATTGTATTTACATTCACACCTAATCTACTTGGGCAACACAGCTCTGTTTGCTGGATACCTAAGTGATTTTTTTTTTTTTTTTTTGGCTGGGGTTGGGTTACAAATCACTTGAATGCAGGGTGGGAGGTAATGCAATGTTGTTGTTGTTGTATGAGAAAAGGGCAGTAGAACTGTACTTAGCCTGTGCTGATTGAGGGCATCAAGAGAGGGCAGGGGGGACTGGTGTTTTGCTTGATGGTCTGCCTGAGTCACAAGTACTATTTGACCTGCCCCTCTCCACTGTTTAAAGACAGAGCTGATTAGGCTCCATAGATAGTCTTTTTTGTTTTTTTTTTAAGTGACCACTACAGCTGAAGTCACTGATAATCAGGTCTAAGTGCTTAGACCTGCTGTGGGACAGTGTTTCTGTGGAAGAGATGCCCAGTCTCCACTAGCAGCAAGGTTCCCACACTGAGAGCTCAGCTGAAATCACTGAGAACTGGATGGAACCTCAAGAGACCAACTTGCAGAGGTTACAGTGGCAGCAGAAGGTGACGGCACAGGGCCATTGGCAACAGAGCGATGGAGTGAATGGTGGCACAATGAACAACAGTGGCCAGAGCGAACAGTGAGCAGTTGGAGGAACGAGCAAGGTGCCTTCTTGCCCCCCACCTGGGAGGTGAACTCATGTGAAAGCACCTCTGAACTCTGAGTCTCCACTGACCAAGGACAACACCGGTGAGTGTTAATGAGGCTGTTTAAGAATGCTGGAGACACACCACAGTTCATGCGAACAAACATGGCTGTGGCATCATACTTTCTATTTAAGCAAGAGATACCACACACACTACAAACTGGAGGCCAATGTTAAGTTCACTGTAACTTGTTCATCCTGAAGTTGAACACTGGTTCTGAACAAGACCAGCAAATGCTCTCTATCTTTCTGCAAGAAACTCAACTGACTGGCTAGAAGCATGCGGTGCAACAGTGAAAGACTCAACAGTTGAAAAAGTGAAGAACTCTCACCACATTCAAAAAAATTGCTGATGAATGCACTGATGCAAATGGGCATAAAGTATTAAGTCATTGGGTACGTTATCTTGATGTCAGTGGTAGGCCAGTAGATGCATTTCTAGATGTTCAAGTTATAGAAGACACATGGGCTGCATCTGTGACAATCCACATCTTAGAGTTAAATGCTTGCCAATTGGACCCCAAACAGATGGCTGCTTGTGCTTTTGATGGAGCTGCAAACTTCTCTGGAAGACATGGTGGAGTACAAGCTTTGCTCAGAGAAAAGTGTAACCCTAATCTCTCCTATACACACTGCAGAGACCATCTACTCCAACTAGCACTAGTACTAGCTGCAGACTCTTGTAACGATTTTTAAAAAGCTTTAAATTTAATGTCTTCATTATATTCTTTTCAGTAAGAGTCCAATTAGACTGATTATCTTGGAAAATATGCACTGGGACTGAAGTTCAAATTAGTCCAACCTGGGAAAACCCTCTGGCTTTCTCATGAGCGATTCTTGGCTGTTGTCTTAAAATTACTGCAGCCATTATTACTGGCTTTGGAAAGTATCCACCAAGATGGGATGGATCTAAGTAGTGAGGCCGGTGGATTACTTTTGCTACTACGTTCAGAGAAGACTATTGCCATTCTCTCTCTTGTAAGTCTACTGTTGAAACCACTTAAGTCATTAAACAATGCCATCTAGGCATCTGCTACAGCAGTAGTAGATCTTTGTCCAGCAATAGAAGCTACGTTTGGATCAATCAGAGAGCTATCCACTGGAAGAAGCAAAGACTTCAGTCTAGAAGTTGACTAATGAAGGCATTTATATTGAATCCTTAAGTGAAGAGGACAAGAAGTGTTTAAGACAACTGAAAAAGTACAGACTTGATTCTTAAAAATCTACAACAGCAACTTCTAGATTCTACTCAACCTCTACGTAGCTTTTACAGATCCCTGTCTTATAAAATACCAACAGTTGAGTGGAGTGAGGCACTACCAGCAAGGGGGCTGCCATGTGCTCAGGACAGAATAGAGAATTTGAACAGAGTGGAATATCATGTCAAATCTTCATTTATCTTCAACTTCTTTTATCATCACTAGTGGCTTGACCCAATATTTATGCTATGTTTCCTGGGATGAAAGAAGTAGGAATTCATCTCTTGCTACTCCCAGTCACAACAGCTACAGCGGAGTGTTCTTTTTCATCATTGAATAGAATTTTGTGTTCTGAAGGAAGTCGCCTTCTGCCTGATCCATGTGAATGAACTAATGAGCATATCAATTGAAGGAATGGAAGTACCGGACACACGAGAAGCCACCAAAGATGAACGCATTGCATTCAAGAAGTTCATTAACAGAGTTGTGCAAAATTATAACAAGAAATCAAGAAGGAAGTAGATGTAGTGATTCATAGAAGGCTTGAATAGCCAACTTTAATTTGTGTGGTGGTGGTGATTTTAAAACATGACTTAAATCTAATAAAATGGTCATGAAACATTTTTCAGTTTTTACTATGGTGCCATACAGCCCACCTGCGCCGTCAGTCTCTCACCTCATCAGCCCTGACTCCCCCCCCTCCCCCCAAAACTTCAATTCCTGGGGAAAACACTGGTTAGGAGGGGATTAGCTAAATGGAAGGGACAAGGGGGACAGGGCAGGAGAGAAGAGCATAAGAAGGGGAAGTGGGAAGAGGTTGTGAGGGACAGGGTTGGAGCAAACAGCAAATAGCACAGAGCAGAAAAAGTCCAGTCAACTGTAGGAAATTCTCTGATGTCATGGAAGTGCTGTGTCTGTGCACTTGAGTCAAGTGCTGGGGGCTCTCACCACTTCTCTTATTCCATAGTCATTCTGGATAGTTACTGTCTGCTGACGACAGTGTGAGAGGAAGTGATATTTAATCACATTGCTCATCTACTGGACTTGACTGCCACTTGATCTTGCCTTGTAGAGAACAGTAATGTGGAGGTGCTGAATAACCATCTAGTGTGGGCATAAGACAATGTTCTACTTCCGTTGCTAAAACTAGAGGTAGGGGAATAGTTTGGCTCTGTGGGATAAGGGAGAGGCTGAAATGTCTGCAAAGAATTAAACATGAGCAGTAGGAGATGTGGCCAAACAGCTGAAGAAAACAGAATGGCAACAACCTGTATGGTTGCTCTGTACACATGATCACCCTGCTAGATGATTATCCAGGTGTGAGATCAGCAGCCATCTAGCTAGTGCGTGCACGCGCGCACACACACACACACTGCACTCATGAGGTAAATCCCCACCAGTGAGAATGCTCTCATTGCTGGTGGTTTGCAATTAAATCCAGAATGCTCTTTTTCAGGTGCTATCATTTCAGACCATCTGTTGGTTTGGAACACTGCCCACTTCTTGCAGATATATTTATCTTTGGGTCTTTCCCCACCACAGTCACTGCTAAGGCCTTGGCGATCTTAACTGTTTTTTCCTTTTTTATCTATTTGCAAAAACAATAAAATTCCAGAGGAAACAGAGTGAGTGAACTGTTTAACAAGGCTTTTCCCCCCTCCTTTGTACCTGAATTGTTTTTCATCTGAATATTTTAACAAATCCTTTGAGAAATTTGTGTGTGTGTGTGGGGGGGGGGGGGGAAACACTTGCCAAATGACAGTTACAGTATTAGAATAACTGAAAACTGCACTCTGCTTTTTATTTATTTATTAGTGCAGGTGAGACAAGTTCAATTCCTTGCTCTACCATCTTCCTGTGTAACCACAGGTGAGTCCCTTAGTCTCTCTCTGCTTCAATTTCCCATATAAATTGGGGATAATAGCCCTGCCCTGTGATGTGAGGCTAAATGCCTTGAAGATGGTGAGGTGCTTAGATAGACTGTCTGGCAGGGCTATAGAGGTTCCCTATTCATGCCCACTAGTCAACATGAGTTGCATCCCCACTCTTGTCGAAAGGAATCGAACAAAATAAAATGATTACTGTCTGTATTACTGGGGCCTCTACTGGCCCCCAAGTCCAACAGCAGAGCTCTATTGTACTATACACACGGAATGAAAAGACAGTCCTTTCCCAAAGAGCTTACTCTCTAAACAGTTATCCACAGACTGCTTTGAAGGTTAGTCTCCATTGTGAGGAATGGCTACCTGGGTGCCACAGATAGTCTCTACAGAATCCCCCCTCTCCTCCCACTCGCTTCAACTTATTTACGGTCCTAAATGTAAATTTGAAACACCCAACTTTAGGCACCCAAGTTTGTAAGAGTTGGCTTCATTTTCTGTCTGAGTGAACTCAAGCGATGTACCTGCCTCAGAACAGCATTGTGAGCCTTAACTAAACACCTGTAAAATACGGAATGAAGTATTAAGGCTACCAGTGGCAGAGGTGGGAAGCAACTGCTGGTATTTGTAAGGCTGTGTCTATGCTGGCAACTGAACAACAAAACTTTTGTCATTCAGAGGTGTTAAAAAACACTCTCCCCCAAAAGACAAAAGTTTTGCTGATGAAAAGCACCGGTGTGAACAGCGCTTTGTCAGCAGGAGCACTATCCTGCCAACAGTGCTAACGCCGCTCGCTGGGCGTGGAAGTTGTTTGCCGGCAGGAGAGAGCTCTCCTACCGACAAAAAATGGCTAAACGGCGCACCTTTTAGCAGCACGGCTGTAGCGACACAGCCATGTCACGAAAAGGTGCATAGTGTAGACAAAGCCTAATTCCTAGCTCTCCGCTCATTCCTCTAGATCACATAGACTGCAGGGGGCTACCACCAACACCACCACTCCCTGACCATTAACTTCAAGCTACAGGTTCACACGCTTCTGAACTCTCAAACAGTCATGTTTTTATTGAACAATCTTCTGCGGCACCAGCTCTAGCACAAAACTATTTGAACAGAGAATTTCCTCTTCAGTTGTGATGGTGACCCTTTATTAATTAGTCTGGGTGGAATAGCCCCTCAGTAAAATAAAAATTGAATATAGGAGTCTTTCGTCTTCCTTTACTAAGAAAATTGAATCTTTCCCTTATTTTCCCAAATCCACTATCCTTCCCACTTAACCTCAGATGATTCCAAACATCCATGCCATTCAAGGAAATAACTGTGATGTCAATTAATGCAAGGTCGGAGGAAGGAGAACAGAGGGTCAGAATGTTTGATTGCCCCCCCCCCCCCAAACAAATATACACTGTGCAGCTATTATGTTTTGGTTAAAAAAGGGTCCTCATGAGCTCATTCTCTACTTAAAATCCCCAGATGGAATTTGAGGAAGGACTGAAAAGCACAAGGTTAATCATTTAACCTGTATGAGTAATCTTGAGATATGGGATTTCCTGCATTCAAAAAGAAAACTAGACATGCCGTAGCTCTTTGTAACAGATGGGAACAAAACATTAACTGAACCCAAAAGTACAATCCATGTGCTTCAGGATGCATCTGAGCAGAAAGCCCAGCCTTGCTACACTAGTTAATACCTTTAATAAAAAAAACCTTTCTGCAGTTTCTGCAATACACATTCTCAGAGAGACTTTACAGGCTGTGCAATACAGACAGCACTGAGCCCAAATTTCTCACATTGATATAAATAAGAAAAGTCAATGGGCAAGCTTCTCAGCAGGTATAAGACAGCATAGCTCAACGGAAATTAACAGTGCTATGATCTTCCCCAACTGAGAATCTAGCATATTAGTGAAATTATGCTGGTATAAAGCTGGTGTAAATAAGAGGAGAATCAGACCCACTCTCTATTGTTCACAGTAGTAGCCAGCAACATATGGTCAAAGCAATCAATTCCAGCATGGCTTGGAGTTTCGAGCTATATAAATATCTTAGCACCTGCTCACTTCATAAAAGAACTTTCCACTAAATATTATGTGTGGAAGAAGCTGTAAGTGAAGACCCACTGCCATTTGTGGACCATGTCAGTATTCAATATGCAGGAAAGATCTTAGCCAGTGGAGTGCATGACTTACTGTTTGCACTGAAGTGTGGCATATGGACGGGATAAAATATTGGCCCAAACTGTGCTCAGTTACACCAGTTGAAACCCAGAGTATTTTCACTGATGTAAATGGAGTTACTCATGATTTACACGGAGCAGACCTTGGTGCAAAATTGCATGTCATTGTATACATTTAGGGTGGGATTTTCAAAAATCCTGTTGGCCTACCTCTTCTCCCATTGAAATTAATGATACAACTCCTAATGACTTCAATAGGAGAGGAATTAGACCAACACTGAGCACACTTGAAAATTCCATCCATATCTACTGCATGCAGATCTAAAACATAGTGGCCTAAGACACATATTTAGGTTGCTTTACATGAGAGGAAGCAATCCCACACACTCTGTAATCTTATATCTAATTACTTGGGAAGTTCCATAGCATCTAAGTCTAGGTCTCGAGGTCACTGTATAAAATGAAACAATGCGGAGAAAATCACAAGTAATCCTCTGGAAAACTAATCATTCTCACCAAAAAACAAACAGAACGCTGAACCAGAAAACCATTCCTTTATATTGAGTGCCTGATCAATATGGCTGCAAACTCATCTCAGTTATAACGCCCCAATTTCACACTAGTAGTAACACGCTCACTAGAAAGGAAGGATTATCTTGTGGTTAAGGCACCAGACTGGGACTTGGTAGAGCTAGATTCGATTCCTGGTCCCACCACAGCCTTCCTGTGTAATTTGGGACAACTCACTTTGTGTGCATGTGAAGCTGATGCTGATAAATGATGACAGCACTGCAGTTGGTCGTTACCTGCAAATAACCAGCAGAGGTGCACATTTACCCACATTGTCCTACCAATGTGTTTCAGATCTGACCTGGAAGGGGCATTTCCTGGGGTGAGAGTGTAATTCAGTCTCCCTGCCCATTCAGTTCATAACTGCTTTGCTCAGACTCTCAATACGTACTGATTAGAGGGGGTTTCTTATGGTGTGGACATTTGTCCACCGGGAGCTGGACTGAGACCATAGGAGTAAACCACAGAATCATTAGCCAGTGAAGGATCGTTCCTTACAATCTATTTTCTAGTGACTTCATATATTTCTCATTTCTTCTTCCATCATTTTTCTTGGGAGATTATTCCAGGGTCACGAATTTCCTTCTGTTATTTTGCCTAAACTTTCCTTTTTCTCAATTTCATCTGATTACTTTGTATAATAGAAATATAAATAACATACAATTGCATTGTACTGTACTAAATGTGCCTCCTTGCTGTCTGCCTTCTCCAATGTCGTGGAGTAGTACTTTTCTGTGAAACTACAAGTCATCTCTATTTATAAACAAATAAAGGTGAAACTATTAAGCTATGTTACATCATTATGCTATTTTTGAGAGACTTCAGTAGTTGTGTTATTGCTGAACTAACTTTACATTGTTAGTCTGGGTGTGTCAATATCCTGTTCTGTTGGCTCCATTACTTGTAGATGTCCTGAACAATTCGTTCCTCCATTGTTTTGCTTGGTGTTTCCCTTGGGCAGGAGAAGGCGATTGGCAGCTGAGATTTGGCTGTTTCTGGTTAGCCTTTGTAGAACAAAATGTTGATGCACCATGCAGTTTGGTCAGAGGGCAAGCTGCATTGCATTATGTGAAATGTAGTCCTCCAGGGAGCTGGATCAGAGGAGAGAATGGAACTCCAAACTACACCACCAACAGGCAGTGAACTGATTACAAAATAATTAAGCTTACTGTTTTGTTTACCTGATTTGCAACTAAATGTTCTGGATCAGTTCAAAAAACTAAATATTCTGATTCAGGTTGCACTGATCTGAATGAAAGATTTGATTTTCCCAATAGAAAAATCAAACATTTCATGCAAAATCAAAATTTTCCCACAAACTGCATTTTCATTTGAGAAATCATTCTGATGGAAAATTCCTGACCAGCTCTCCTTGTATGCTCTTCAGGGCAGGGACTATCTTTTACTATGTGAATGTACATCTCTGAGCACAATGGAGCCCTGATCTCTGTTCGGGTCCCTAGACACTAACCTGGCATAAGTGATAACGATAACTCATAGACTTTAAGGTCAGACGGGACCATCGTGATCATCTGACCTCCTGCACATCGCAGGCCACAGAACCTCACCCATCCACTGCTGTAATAGAACCCTACCCTCTGGTTGAGTAACTGAAGTCCTCAAATCATGATTTAAAAACTTGACGTTACAGAGAACCCACCATTTACACTAATTTAAACCTTCAAGTGACCCATACCTCGTGCTGCAGAGGAAGGTGAAAACCCCTCGGGGTTTCTGCCAATGTAACCTGGGGGAAAATTCCTTCTTGACCCCAAATATGGCGATCAGTTAGATCCTGAGCATGTGGGCAAGACCCACCAGCCAGACACCTGGGAAAGAATTCTCTGTAGTAACTCAGAACCTTCCCCATCTAGTGTCCTATCACCAGCCATTGGAAATATCAAAACTTTCCAAAACATTCACCTTTTCCGGTGAAATACTTCATATTTAGATTCTGCTGGAAGTGAAACTTTTTTGGCGAATTTTGGTAAAATCTCTTCAGCCATATTTTTTTTAGTTCAATGAAATTAAAAATAATATAATTTTTGTAAGTTGCAAAAGCATAACAATTTAATTTTAGAGCAAGCTTCAATAAAAATGCCTGAAGTTTGAAACCTATTATCTCCTAATTGTGGTCAAGTGGCTTTGCCTGGCATGGAATAAGTTGATTTTGATTTGCCAGACCTGATCCACAGTCCACTGGAGTCATTGGCCTTTGGATCAAGCTCTTAGATTTGTAGTTCCACCATATTTCTGGAGAGAAAGTTTAATGGATACATACTTCTCTGCTGTTCAGTTCTCTCATATAGACAACAAAAATGTCACCAACAATACTGGTTACAAAGAGGGACTTTAGTCATGTTAAATGCTTGGAGACTAGGCTTGACATAACAGTTTTTTGTTCTGGTTGTTACTCTTGCCTCATTTACTATAAAAGGACCTGACCCTGAAAAATCTTACTAGCAGTCCATTGACATCCTCAAAACCACTGCTCGGCTATTGCCTAACCCTCTAGGTGCCTTAAGTCAACTAGGCACCTTTAAGTTTTTGCCAGCAGGCATGGGCAAAGCCATCTAAGTTGTGACGCCGCCCCCAGCTGATGAGCTGCTTGCTGGCCCTGCTCCTGCCTAAGCCCCAGCGGGATTCTCAAATTGGGCATTCCCCTGCCTCTCACCTGTGGGGCCCTGAGTATTTCTATGCAGTTGCATCTTGCACAAAAGACCACCGGGGGCAAGCAGGATGGGAATTTTGTGTGCATGTTTGTGGCAGAGCATGGATTTGAATCTGGATCTTCCACATCCCAGTTGAGTGTCCTAACTACTTGGCTAGAACAGGTTCTCTCCTCTCTTGCTTTTCATGAGATCTGCCTGACCTGGCTTAGGCGCTAAATGCCAGGAGAGGATTCACGGCTGGCAATCTGGAGCAAAGATAGTCACTTAAATACCTTTGTGAACCTGGGCGCTAAGCCTGCTCCTTTCCCCTGCACTGCACTCCTGCCTAGTGTAGGTGGCTCCCCACTGAGTTTGCTGGCTTTTGAGGATGCTTTTTGTAGGTGCCTAACTCTCCCCATATGTTGTATGGGGAGTCTGGGTGCCTAACTCACAGCTGTGAATTCCACTGGGCAGCAGGTCACCCTAGGAGTCGGGAGTTGCAGATCTAGTCCTTAGTGTCTTTCTCCCTCAGCTGTTTCTAGGTCAGAGAGCCCTATTCAAGTCTGTTTGCAAAGCTACCTCCCTCCCATATTCAAATCCCTCCCAGAACTCACTTGTGCTGCAAAACCAACCAGAGGACATGAAGAGGGGAGTAGGTAGATGAGGGGAAAGGCTAAGATAACCAACAAGTTATAATTTTTTTAAAAAAGGAACTGAACCACCAAGGAGAGCGTGTGTCTTATGAAGTAACCACTGATCTTATGATAGTCACCCTTTAACTTCCTCTCCCCTTCACTTCCCCTCTCTCATCTATAAATGTCCCTCACGTTTAGTTTCATATCTATTCCAGGCTGTCAGCACTTTGGGGGTAGGGACTTTTCTTTACTTGTTCAGGAAGTGCCTAGCACATTTTTGGATGGTCAGATGATGATAATAATACTGATTAGATGGTAAATCTGGCTCTACGCCAGGGGTCAGCAACCTTTCAGAAGTGGTGTGCCAAGTCTTCATTTATTCACTCTAATTTAAGGTTTTGCGTGCCAGTAATACATTTCAACATTTTTAGAAGGTCTCTTTCTATAAATCTATAATATATAACTAATACATAAACTATTGTTGTATGTAAAGTAAATAAGGTTATTAAAATGTTTAAGGAGCTTCATTTAAAATTTAATTAAAATGCAGAGCCCCCCGGACCGGTGGCCAGGACCCGGGCAGTGTGAGTGCCACTGAAAATCAGCTCACGTGCCGCCTTCGGCACACGAGCCATAGGTTGCCTACCCCTGCTCTATGCCCATTTTATTTTTGGTCTCTCTGCTTGACATTGCTAACAAAAATTCCAATTATTTTGAATCGTGAGAATGGATTATTTGATGTACAGCAGTCACCTAGCCACCAGTAGCAGGATACCTCAAACTCATGTCACATAGGCCTCCAAGCAGCTGTCAGATGGATCAGGTCTGAAACGATGACCTGGAGGTAAAATGCCTTGAATCCCATTACAAATTTCTTGAGCTATGAGGTAGGCATTTGTTTGCTTTCTGACACTGAAGGATCTAATTATTAGGGATTTATCATTTTTCAGAGCATCTCTAATTATTGTTCAGCATTGGTTTGGAGAACAATTCCCAAGAGCTCCTTTCTCTTTTTAGTGTCAGTGTTTCTCTTCATGTCAAATTTCTTTATTATTATTATTATTTTATTTTGCTTTATTGCTCCAGGAATAAAATCTAGCCACCCACAACTAGAATAATCTTCCTTAATAGAAAATTGTACCTTCTAAATGTAACCGAGCAGATTTAGATAAAAAATAAATATCACATCAACACAATTCCTAAAAGCAAGATACAAATAATAAAAATAAGTAAAAACAGAGTAATTCTGCACCTTCGCCTCAAACATGAATATTCCATTAACAGTATTTCTTTGTTGTTGAACTGGAAGATTTATTCTTAAAGATATATCCAATGTACAATTAATCTACCCTCGCTCCAAATCTCTGGGGCCAGATTCTCCTATTACTTGCACTGTTGTAAGGAGAACCCCCATTGAAATCACTGATGTAAAGCCAGTACAAGAAAGAAGAATCAGCTCCTGAAGCTTTATAAAATCCTTCAACATATTACCTCTCTAGGCAACAGATTAAGATCCTACATAGTCTGCATTTATGCTCATGTAACTGATCAGAATCGGACTATTGTCGGTTCAGTGTTCATCATAGATGTAGCCACTCGGTACCGATAGCATTTTGTGACTGTTACCATTTGGCCTTACAGGTCCCAAGGCTGGAGTGCAGATGAGAAGTGGAAAGGGCCTAATATAAACATCGATCAGAACTTTAATCCAAAAATGACCAAGTGGTGGGCAAAGGAACAAGCAACAGTTAGCAGGAAATGTAACACAACATATTTCCACCAGGCAAATCTAGGTCAAAAGACCTCAGATTATTCCATCATGTTAACAATTAATGTTCCAACCAGACTAAGGAATTATGAAAGAATGCAATTCTTGAACTGTGTGCAGTCAAACAGCCATGTTATGAATGGAAAGGGGCATATGTCAACATCAAAGGAATAGCAAAAAAATCGTTCAACCAGTCCATTTAGGTTTATCAAATTAGGGGCTCAATTAATTTCAGTAGCCTTTAGTCAAGGCCTCAGATAACTTAATTAAAAGCTAAACCCTTCTCCCCAATGTTGAAAATACCCTGGGAGGGAAAAATTAAAAAAAAAAAAAAACCTCAGCAAAGTCCAGGTAGCCGTGGTTTCTGCACATGGTCTAGGGGGAGGAATTGGAAGCCTTTTGGAACAGACCTTTGTGGATCTGGGCCTCAGCGCTTAAGGTCTTTTGCAAGAGATCTGCCTAATTCTGTGTCTCCTTCCACCTGCTTGTGCATAAAAGCAGGAGCATCACAGTGTCCTGCCCAGGATCTCTGTCTAGGAAGCTCAGCCCTTTAAAGGCACTGTCTCCACTACCACATGGGGAGCTAGATCCTAAAGAGCCCAAATAAAGTGCAGCTGCCAGAACATCTCCATGGGGATACAGTCCCCTCTCCAACCTACAGGTGCTATGGTCCCCTTCCACTTTATACCTGTCTCGGTGCACAGTAGGAGTTGAAGCACCATCATCTCTCACATGGATACTGCTAGTTATTAATTGTGTCTCCAGGGTAGCAGGCCACACAGAGCAGTTGCGGACTCAGTCCCAGCCCTGTCAGACCCTCTCAACTTCTGAAGCACAAAACCTGTGGTGTTGCAAGGGAGTAACCACAGCAGGCTTGGGGGTGGGGGTCAGAAGGAAACACACTGTGGAACCCCTTTACTCCAGCTTCTGCTCAACTCTGTAGGAGAGGTGTGGGGGAATACAAGTCCCTGTATTTTGGGGTGATGTGGCTAATGGGATGTTTTGATGATGGGCACAGTGAGCCTTAGTGACTGGAGCTCCTACTCACTACTTCCATGCATTTTCCCATTGTGGCACTGTGACATTATCTAATTAGAGTATGACGATGCAAATCATTGTTACTACCACTGTTATATAATTGCAACGAATCTTATACAAAGTGTGATGCATGGCCAGAAAGGGTTAAGCATCCTGCAGGATAAACAACCCAGATTCAATCTTTAGAGACGTTAGAAAAATATGCGAATGGTAATTAGGGCCATTCCATGCTAGATAGGCTAGAACTTTGAAGTGCAAGAGCCTGTATTGTTAGAGACTTAGAGGTGCTACTAGTTGTATGTGTTTACTTATATCTTGTTAGATGCTAGCCATGTAAACAGACAGTTCCTGTCTGTTCCTGTAGCTATTGATTCAGAGATCAAAAGAGAATATTAACATTTTAGATTAATCTTAGGTGTAATAATGTCATTGTCTATATGTCTCTTTAAAGTTTGTGATAGACTCCCTAATGGATAAATTGCCTTATGTTAATTTGTGTAGCTAATGCTTAGGAAATAGGTCTACTTCAAAGGCTCCATAATTGCCTATTGTTTCCCTAAGAACTCCGAGCGGTCAAAGAAGACCTGGAGCTGTATAAAAACCCCTTTGGTCCTGATCCTTTTTATCTCAGATCGGCTTGATGCTTCATGTAGGGGAAGCTTAAACCATAAATCTGAGATCTCCAGTCCTAATCTGGAACCACCCTGAATATGAACATTGGACTGTAACCTATGGATTAAATCTAAAAGAACTCTTTGAACTACAACTCTCACCCTGATCTCTACTATGAATTTAATCTCAAGATCCGTACTCATGTCTGTATGTATGTTGATCTTTTAAGCAATACTCTCTCTCTCTTCTTTTTTAATAAATTTTAGTTTAGTTAATAAGAATTGGCTGTAAGCGTGTGTTTGGGTAAGATCTGGAATATTCATTAACCTTGGAGGTAATGTGTCCAATCCTTTGGGATTGGTAGAACTTTTTTATATGATGAATAAGATTTTTCAGTAATCCTCATCTTATTTGACTTGGGTATCTGGTGGAAGCCTATGGCTGGGCTACTTTAAGGGAACTGTGTGGTTGGCTTCTGGGAAACCAGTAAGGTATAATAGAAGCTGTTTTGTGCTGGTTGCCTGGGACTGACAGTCTGAGGCGCCCCACATGTGGCTCGCCTGAGCCCCTTCTTCCTACTGTGGGGCTCACCAGAGCTCCACCAGTCTGGGCTGGGTTTGCCTGCCCAAGGTCCAGCATTTGCTGTCGAAGCTCCCCCACACCCTGCAAACATTCCTCTGCGCCCCCCGTGGGGGGGGCACACCCCACTTTTTTTTTTTTTTCCAAAACTGGGCATTTTGTCCCATTTGATCTTGCCAAGTGATGATCAGTTGGCAAGAACAAATGCCCAGGTTTGCCAAAAAAAAAGTCAGGACATCCAAGACAAGGTTTAAAAAGGGGACAGTCCCAGCCAGAACAGGACTTTGGTCACCCTAGTATTACAATATGTGAACACTGACTCCTTACTATTCCCAGAAGCCACTTTGCTTTACCACATACTCAACAGTTAGATAAAAATCACAGGAAAGATATGGATCATTATGCAATTGCAACCCACATACCTTGTGTGTGTGGTGTTCTGTCCCCTCTAGTGGCACTGAGACCACTTAGAGAGAGAGAGCGCCAGTTGGCTTTTAGCTCATGCGGTAGAGGCTCATGCACTAAACTCCAGAGGTCCCCGGTTCAATCCCACCTGCCAACAACTGGGGGTCTGTCGGCGTTACACAATGTCAGAGCATGAGACACTAGACAGCTATTTAGAAATATATAGGAAGCACTAAAAGTGAAATATCCCTCACAGGTATGGGAAGCATCAGAGGAACCTGTTTCTCTCTGGCCTCTGACTACTGTGTTTCTGCTCCAGCTAAGTCAGCATGACATCTCTGCCAATCCTATAGGCTTCATTGCCACTCCAGCCACTATACATAATTGTCCCCTTTAGATAGAGCACTTCCTGCCATTAGGGTGACCAGATAGCAAGTGTAAAAAAATCAGGACGGGGGGGGGGGGGCGGGGAGTAATAGGAGCCTATATAAGAAAAAGCAACCAGAATCGGGACTGTCCCTATAAAATCGGGACATCTGGTCACCCTACCTGCCACTTGTGGACAAGATCTGCCACTTCATACAGTGGGGACAAGCCAAGGAATGTGCAGTGGAGCAGCAGGCAGATTAGCAGAGGCCTTGTTTGCTTTGGCAGGAGTAGAAATAGGAGTCTACTTGGGATCAACAATGGATAATACTTTGCACTTATGTAGCATCAACAACCTCAAAGCAATTTGAGACACCACCATCAAACAACCCTGGGATGTGGGCATTACAGCAACTATACCAATGAGTGAACTCCAGTACAATGAGGTTAAGGCCATTTGTAGACACCTAAATAAGTGGACTGATTTTCAGAGGCACTGAGAAAACACTCCATATGGCAGAGTCCAGCAGCAGAATTTAATAGGATTAAATTTATGGGGTTCTATAGATATTTAAGAGAAAAAAATCAATAGCAATTTATAGAGTTCCACATCCTTTCCATAGGTTTTTTTAAAACTACCTTATAGCACATATATAATTTTCTATTAATTAAATTCTATAGAATAGTCCAAAAACACCTATAGAAATGTTATACCTTTCTATTAAGTTCTCTGGAACTTTTCCATTAGTCACAACTCCCATTGGAATCAAAGGAATCACTTTTGGGGCCCCCAATCTAATATTTTTAATTGATGCAGAAACAACAAAGATGTGTTGAAGAAGAAATTAGATTTGCAACAAGTGTTATGCCTGGAGGCATTCAACATCATGGTAAAACCTGTGCTTGTCTAAACCCAGCCAAAAGCACATGACCCTTCTAGCTCCGAGCTAGCTGGCAAACACTGGCTTACAAGCTAGGTACCAGGCAGGTAGAGACACAAATGTGAGTCATCTGAAGCACAAGAAGGTGAATAAGTAGGAGATGGTTTCAGCCCAGAAAGGGCACAAACACCACATTTAAGGACATATGGGTTTACACATAGCTAAACTTTTATCTACTCTCCTTTTCAAGTTTCTTTTTATTTGCCAGTTACACTTTTATTTTTCAGCTGGGCAGAAGTATTGAGTGAAGGCAATACGTGAGCCAGTCCCAGGCAGGTCTTTGAGGTTGTTGGATCAGGCATATTACTAGGGAGCATTTGAGCTGACCCTCTCTTAGTGGATCACCTGTTGGTATGAGTTATCCATTTACTAATAGAGGCCCTGATGAGTGTCAGTTACACTAAAGCCCCATTTAGCCCATTCTGGCAACAAGCAGGAGCCTTAGCCCTCGTCTTCACTAGGAAAAACAGATGTAATTGGTGTTGAAATCCTAGCGTAGGCAAGGCTGGTTGTAGTTTTAACACGTTAGCTGGTTTGAGATAAATTCTAGGCTCCTCCCTAGTTCACCTCAGCCAGCCAACATGTGTTAAAACTACAACCACCTTGTCTGCCTTAGGCTTTTGACACAGTTTATTCTAAGATGGACATGGTCTTTAAAAAACAGCCCCCTGAGCTCCAGCGAGCATGGCCCTTCTCCCTATCCAACATAGGGTACAGATGTCTCATCATGTGTGGGAGTGGGTGTGGGAGGGAGGTGGTGCACCATGAGTAGGAGAGGGCATGATGATAACATGCTGCTTTATAGCTATTCTCTGCTTCCTGAGGGACAATAGCTCCAGGGCTGCTGTAACTTATACCAGGAGCTGGTCAAGTTGTTGCCCATTCTTGCAATTTTATACATTTGGTGTTTTTTCTTAAGCCTCCAGCTCTTGGAGTCATGTGATTAGGTGAGAATCTCAGCTTTCATTTACAAAAATTTAAGTTTCTAGAGCTGTGGCTGCAGAGAGAGCTTGAAAACATGAACCCTAAAAGACTCCAAACCCAGAAGACCAATGAAAAGAACCCAATATAATTATTCATGATTATGAGGCCAATATAATGATTATGAAAGATTGGAGCTGGCAATACTGAGTGTATGGAGGTGGCTTAAATCAAACTTTCTTCCCCCTAAAACCTCTGTTCTTGCCCCAAACTCAAGAACAAAGTACCTAAGAATTGGGTCCCCAGTATTCATATGTAATCTGACTGCACAGACTACATTCCAAGAGGCCCAATCACTTAAATGACTAGCCCTCCCGGTTCTAAGCAGGATAATTAGCTCTTTCTCCTAGTGTCTGCTGATAGCTACCTGATGCATTCCACTCAAAAATGTGCTGATTGTTTGTATGCTATGCATGGAGTAACAGTTTATGGAGAGAAAGTCCATCAACATCCTTAGCCAGCAGTATGAAACAGCAATTACAATGTAGTCAGACAGCATGGAGCCTGAGCTTTTAATGCAATTAATTCTGTCATGGCTTAATAAATTCAGTGCATTGGAGTAGTCAAGACTGAAGTTTAACAAGCACAGCACTGAGAGTTTTTAACATATTTACCTTCATATTTTTAAGAGAAATCTGCCCTAATCTGAGGCCTCTGATAAATTGCAAACAGCAGCAGCCATAAAAGACATTTTTTTAATCTGGTATTTTTAGTTTCTCATTTTGTACATGCCTCACAAAATCTGATTTTTAAAAAACAAACCAAAATTACATACCATTTCCATGGAGTTTAAGGGATAAAATATACAACCCTGCTTTTCCTATGGGATGTGTATGTGGAGGTGCTGGGAGGACAATGGCTTGGGGTCCTTTACCACTTTTTAGGGGAGGGGGTGGCAACAGATGCCAATACAGCGTCTTCGTCCTGCTGATGGATGCTGCCCTTTTTCAGTTTTGTGGGATGGGAACATTGGCCAGCTCTGGGGCCTCTGATGGGAGTGGAGGGACCATTCAGGCAGTTGTGTCATTTCCACACTTAATGGGGTCTGCTAATTCTGTCCCCACAGCACCCTTGTGAGCTACAGAGGGTAATTTCCCCCTTAATTTTACAGATGGGGAAACTTTGGCAGAGAAATTAAGTGACACGCGCAAGGCCATAAGGTGTCATCATCAGAGCAAGGGTTAGAGCTCAGGATACTCCCAGTCCAGAACGCTAGACTGCAGCTCTTTATTGTAACATACAAGATTTTATGAATGTGAACAATTAAAAATCCTTCCCTTCCCACAATGTATGCAAGCCAACTTCATTTTTGCAAAGTTTTTCTGTTATGAGAGATGGGGGGGGGGGGCATAAAAGTTTCCTGACAACATCACCTTGTGATCTGAACCAAGCTCAGATATCTAGGTGCACTTTTTTAGTTGATTAAATGTATACGGCTACCAATCTCACTGTACAGAAACCTTCCATCCCAGAGGATCCCAGAGAACTTTATTAACTATTTGCAATATAGGAATCCGTTAACTCCAGTGGTGCAAGTAGAAATTATTTCTTGCCAGTAGTGCATCCATGGGAGGGACACAAGAGAGGGTACATGACCTCCCCATGTGACCCTCTATGTGACTCCTCCCTGTCCCAGCCCAGGGCCCCCACGCTCTCCCCATCCCCTCTGACACCCTCCTTTGTATATACAAACGTCAACATGCATAACTACTGACGTTCCCCCCCAAATATGTAGTTTATTTATATGGAATATGGGAGTCGGGTGAGGAGCCATTTCAGCATATGTATGACTTATTAAAAGACACATTTTAAGTAAAACTGTATTCTAAACTGCTTTATGGTATTGTACCCAAACATTGCATTTCAATGGGGGATTCAACTTCCTTTATAGGAACGGACTCCTGAAACTTTTACCAGCCCACAAAAGTGGTCCATAGTCATGCAAATAGTCCCATTGTCTTCAATGGGATGATCAAATGATTAAGGGTTTACAGGATTAGGTTCCAAGTTTGTAAATTGTTCTGGATGAAACTGACAATGCCTGAGCTGTCAGATCAGAAGGAGCTTCTTTCGAATAATGGTGGGCAAATGCGTGATAAGTCTTAGCTCCATTGCTAAGATGAGGAAAATATTTTCAGCAAAGTTCTTGGGAGATTCCTGAGGCAGATGGCTGGTTTAAGGATGTTGGTGTCTGGTATTATAATCTTCACTTATAGTTCTCTCACCCACAAAGCTGGAAAATGAGGCATTTGTTTTCTTTGTTTTGCTGCTCAGTTCCAGTTAACAAAACGCATGTTAGACTAGTTTGCCTGCAAAAAAAGAATTCTAGGTACACTGGGGACAACACCTGATTCCCGTCAGGTGGCAGAACTGGGCTGACATCAGAATCCAAACATCCTCTGGTCAGTGCAAGCAGAAGCATTCCTCTAATGATTTAGACTTGATGTGATGCAGTATGGATGTCATGGATAATTCAGACCAATGGGGAGAAAAAGAATAAAAAACACTGTGTTTAAACACCTTTCGTGCCCCCCACCCCCCCCCTCTTGAGGACTCCTGACCAATGTAACAGCACAATATATATGCTAACAAACTTAAACAAAGCCTTTGTTTAAGTCTGTTAGCATATGTATTGTGCTGGTAAAGCCCTATAAAGAATGAATGTCCTCCCTAGCCTCATTCTGCTCCTTTAAGGAGCAGAGTGCAGCACACACATACCCCGGGCGGGGGGGAATAGCCCCAAGTCTTTCCGGTACCCCGTACCTGCTAAAAATCTCTTGCCGGTACTGCATACTGGAGGGTACTGCCCTACTTGCACCCTGGGTTAATTCACAAGTGAAATGTAGCTACTCCCAGTATTCTGTGTATGCAGCAGCTGTCTAGCAATACACAGCACCACACAGCTGTTTAAGGCAGGAAGTGAACAAGAATTCCATAGCCAGTTGAAACTGCAGAGAGAATTTAGACCTAGAATTTGGCACTTGAATTAACAGTGCTGCTCGTGAGAAAAGTGTCCTGCAATCTTTAATAACAGCGAATGGTCAGGACCTCAATGCGTATGTCCAATCCCAAAGACGAGGATATTGATTTTTCTAGGGAATTAGGTTATACCAAAGCTGTGCATTTCCCTCAGGCTCAAAGCCTCTGCAGAAAATGACTGCTGAGAGATTTTAAATGGGTGTGTCTCATTGATATATTGCCGAAGAAAGCTTATTTGCTGGCAAGCCAGTGCAAACTGGTTTGACTTGACCAGACTTCAGAAGTCAGAAAATGTAGTTTCCTCAGTAAACTTTGACATGAGACCTCAAATAGTTAGGAACTGCTAAACAACAAACAACAAATGTCTTTCCTTCTGCCAAATGGCTTTGCTATATGAATGCCATGGAAAAGGATACTCTTTTTATGCTACTATATTTCACTTGCCATCTCTAGAATGATAGACCTTATATAGGTAAATGGAAAATAGCGTGCCAAAGATTTACCTTGCTCTAAAGACACGAGGAGTTGAGATAAATCCTCATCAAGCCGAGCTCACATAAGATTAAATGCAATAGAAATAACCGAAAGTTTTCTAATTATGTGGAGATGGCAGAGCTGCTTCTGATACACAAATATGTATGAGAACATACATGTTATATACCCTTCTGTGCTGGTACATACAGAAAAAAAAATCTGTTGTGTTAATTCTTTTTCTATTGCCAGGTAAAACTGGCAGCACACGTCTGGTGCCAGGCTGAGGCTGCCTCTTTTACATATGCATAAGTGTGAAAAGTGCTACCGAGAAACAGAATCATGGGAGAAATTGTGTCCCATTCATAAGAACATAAGAACCACCATATTGGGTCAAACCATGTATGGAACTCCTGCCTCCCATGTTCTATAGTTTTTCTGAGGCTGGAGCAACAGATGGGGCATTCTCAGTGTGTGAAACTCTTAGTGGTAGTATGTGCAATGCCTAACCCAATATAGGCTTAGCTACAGTCCTACGAAGTTTAAGAGCATTTTGGGGCTGAGGGCCATTTCTACAACCTGGAGGGACGTAACCACCTTTTAGTTAATGGAGTTTGATTAATATGTGAATATTAGGGCTGTCGATTAATCACAGTTAACTCACGCGATTAATTTTAAAAAATTAATCGCGATAAAAAACATTAAGCATGATTAATCGCAGTTTTAAATGCACTGTTAAACAATAGAATACCAATTGAAATTTATTAAGTATTTTGGATGTTTTTCTACATTTTCATATATATTGTTTTCTGTGTTGCAATTGAAATCAAAGTGTATATTATTTTTTATTACAAATATTTGCACTGTAAAATGATAAACAAAAGAAATAGTATTTTTCAATTCACCTCATACAAGTACTGTAGTGCAATCTCTTTGTCGTGAAAGTGCAACTTACAAATGTAGATTTTGTTGTTGTTATATAACTGCACTCAAAAACAAAACAATGTAAAACTTCAGAGCCTCCAAATCCACTCAGTCCTACTTCTTGTTCAGGCAATCACTAAGATAAACAAATTTGTTTACATTTACAGGAGATAATGCTGCCCTCTTCTTATTTACAATGTCATCAGAAAGTGAGAACAGGCATTTCCATGGCACTTTTGTAGCTGGCATTGCAAGTTATTTATGTGCCAGATATGCTAAACATTCTTATGCCCCTTCATGCTTCAGCCACCATTCCAGAGGATATGCTTCCATGCTGATGACGCTCATTAAAAAAACATGTGTTAATTAAATTTGTGATTGAACTCCTTAGGGGAGAATGTATGTCCCCTGCTCTGTTTTACCTGCATTCTGCCATATATTTCATGTTATAGCAGTCTCGGATGATGACCCAGCACGTGTTGTTCATTTTAAGAACACTTTCACTGCAGATCTGACAAAATGC
Source organism: Emys orbicularis (assembly GCF_028017835.1). Lineage (NCBI taxonomy): Eukaryota > Metazoa > Chordata > Testudines > Emydidae > Emys > Emys orbicularis. Next base: position 23,783,083 of record NC_088685.1, on the reverse strand, counting down.
AAAGAAGGCACCAATGTGAGATTTCTAAAGATTGCTACAGCTCTCGACCCAAGATTTAAGAATCTGAAGTGCCTTCCAAAATCTGAGAGGGACGAGGAGTAGCACATGCTTTCAGAAGTCTTAAAAGAGCAACACTCCGATATGGAAACTACAGAACCCGAACCACCAAAAGAGAAAATCAACCTTCTGCTGGTGGCATCTGACTAGGATAATGAAAATGAACATGCATTGGTCCATACTGCTTTGGATTGTTATCGAGCAGAACCTGTCATTAGCATAGACACATGTCCCCTGGAATGGTGGCTGAAGCATGAATAATGCTGCACCAAAGATGTGCAGTAGGCCCTATCAGCAAAATGGCCAAATCCTATTCTGCTTGCACAGCCAAAATTCACACTGTAGGCTACAGGAATGTTTCCTGTTTAAGGAGCACAGAATAACTCTCTAGAGCTTATAACCATTTCCAAACAGACTGGCTCACCTGGAACTTGCTATTGGGAGGTACTAGGACGGTGGTTGGCCACAGTATGGTTTGGGCTAGCAGGGCTCCCATTAAAATAACAAACAAACAAAACAACACTCTGCACAGGCCAGAGAACCCATGGTAGAACTGTGATTGCAACAGGCAAAACAGTTGTCAAGCACAGATGAGGCACATCCATGCTTGACAGCTGGTTTGAAACTCCAGTGTTACTAGCAGGCTTTCAGCTGTAGTGAGGACAGATGTGCTGTGCCTACAGGACCCTGTGCAGTTCCCTTTTTTGATATGTATCATGAAATAATATACTGCAAAATATAAAATGTCAGTATCGATCCAAGTGTGCTGCATGGGTTGTCCCAATTAGGAAAGGTCACAGAAGGAAGCCCTGCTTGAAGTGAGCTCTTAGCAAGTTTAGCAAATTAGCTGACTGTGTAAAAGGAATTTGCCCACAACAAGAAAAGGAATCATATTGCACATTCTTTGGTGCTGATTCACTGTGAGCAGAAGAAGCAGGCTGCTGACCCATGCCCCCAGATTCAGCTCTGGGCAGTTTTTCTGTTACTTTAGTTGAAGAGTGATTATCAAAGAGAAGTGATGAAAAGGAAACATCTAAGTCTGTAGAACTCAATTCTTTTAATGAAACCCCAGCTCTTTGTGTGTGTTTGGGGGCAGGGTAGACTGAATAGAAGATATTTTACAAAGGGAGCTCTTCTTCCCTTCTCTTTGCACAGTGTAGGGGGTGGAGTCCCCCAAAATTATGAACATTCTGCAGGAAATTTGCCCAGTGATAGCATGGCAGACAAAGGTAATGGGTCACACTTCATGTTAAAGTTCCATTTAAAAGTACTCTATGAAGGGCTAATACATGATCAATAGATAATTAAGTAGATATTAAAACAATTCTTAGAGATTGTTAATATCCAGCAGGTCCATAGATTGCTTATAGCTAGATCAGGTCAAAATGTTTCCACTGAACCTTTTTTTTAGATGAAAAATTGGGTTTTCAATTCAACAAATATTTTTGCAGCAAGTGCCTGGTAGTTTTCAGATTTTTTTTTTATCAGAACCCAACTTTTTTAACCAAAAACTGAATATTTTCATGGGTGGAGTTTTTCAAAGACAATTCAACATTTTCCATGGGGCGGGAAAGGGGCTTTTTTCTGACCAGCTCCACTTATAAACATCTTTAACACTTCCTTCTGATGTCCTTATAACTCACTATCAAACATACTACTCTTGTCTAGTAATAACATGAGAGAGACAAGGTGGGTGAGGTAATATCGTTTGTTGGACCAACTTCTGTTGGTGGAAGGGACAAGCTTTTGAGCTTCACAAAGTTCTTCCTGAGGTCCTGTGAAGTTCAAAAGCTTGCTGTGACGTTGTGCAGTCTATATGGTTTTATAAAAATATTATAATAAGTGAATATAATGTAACTGGGATATGCTTCATGCAAAAGGTCTCTTGTAAGGTATCATTACAAAGCTTATAATCTATTGAGTGTGATCATCCTATTTGTATAAATGTACCACTCTTGTATCTAAAACTAGAAATATAAAATATAACTCTGAGGGCCTATTGTAATTATGCAAAGTGTGGGCCATTAATGGTGGTTTGGAATCTTGATGACTCCCATTAACCAGGACCATTGTCTGCAGATGGCTGTGTTTTACCTGTGAGTCTTCCTGTATATGTGTGTGCTGGCAAGTGGGCAATGAACTCTTGCCGTGACGTGATCATGTCTCCTGAACTGGAATCCATCTTTAACCTGGTGCTTTTCCAGTGAGGGGGGGTGGAAACCCAGAGGGACAAAGGGTTCCCACCTTATGCAAAAGTATATAAAGGGGTGGAACAGAACAAAGAGAGAGAGGAGAGCCATCATGAAGAATCCCCTAGCTACCACCTAAGCTGGAACAAGAGCTGTACCAGGGGAAATAATTTTGCCCAGGCCTGGAAGGTGTCCAGTCTGAGGAAAAAACTTACTGAAGCAACTCTAAGGGTGAGATTATCTGTATTTAGTTTGATTAGACATAGATTTGCGCATTTTATTTTATTTTGCTTGGTGACTTACTTTGTTCTGTCTGTTACTACTTGGAACCACTTAAATCCGACTCTGTATTTAATAAAATCACTTTTTACTTATTAATTAACTCAGAGTATGTATTAATACCTGGGGGAGCAAACAACTGTGCATATCTCTCTATCAGTGTTATAGAGGGCGAACAATTTATGAGTTTACCCTGCATAAGCTTTATACAGGGTAAAACGGATTTATTTGGGTTTAGACCCCATTAGGAGTTGGGCATCTGAGTGCTAAAGACAAGCACACTTCTGTGAGCTGTTTTCAGGTAAACCTGCAGCTTTGGGGCAAGTAATTCAGACCCTGGGTCTTTGTTGGAGCAGACGGGAGTGTCTGGCTCAGCAAGACAGGGTGCTGGAGTCCTGAGCTGGCAGGGAAAACAGGGATAGAAGTAGTCTTGGCACATCACGTGGCAGTTCCCAAGGGGTTTCTGTGATCCAACCTGTCACACTTGCCCCTTCCCCAACAGAAGTTGGTCCAGTAGAGGATATTACCTCACCCACCTTGTCTCTCTTATATCCTGGGACCAGCACAGCTACATGCTTATAATAAAGTAATAACATGCTTATATGTGTTAATAATTCATTAACTCTTCATAAAAGATTTATAAATTAAACCTTACTATAACATATCTAGTTCATCTCTCTGAGTGTGGTGTCCTGTGGCACATTTCCCTCAGGTCCCCTTTTTATCTGCTTTCTATCTAATCTGGGTGAATTTTCAGAAGTGCTCCGTGTTACCCTAGCTCTGTTTCTCTTCAGTGGGAGTTTTACCATCAATTTCCATGGAAGCCAAGTTAGGCCAATGTTGAACACATCTGAAAACCCCACATTCTAGTAGCTCTGTTTGTAAAGCACCCTGGAAATTTACAGTAATATGTGCAGTACCTTATTAATGACTTAAACTTTTATACATTAAATCAGTACTGTCGAACTCATTGCCACAGAATGTCACCATGGCCAGAATTGAGCAGGATTGAAAGAGCAATGGCTATATGGATAACAATAACCTCCAAAGTTATAATAGTTCATGTGAACTATTTCAGGGCTGTAAACTAATCTCCATGCTTTAGGAGTTAGGATGCAACCTTCACGGGGGAACAGATTATCCCACACCTGCCAACTGTGGGGCTCTCCCACTTCCTCTGAAGTATCTGGTGCTGCCCAGGGTTGGAGGCAGGTTACTGGGCTAGATCAGTGTCTCTCAACCTTTCCAGACTACTGTCCCCCTTTCAAGAGTCTGATTTGTCTTGCGTACCCCAAGTTTCAACTCACTTAAAAAGCTACTTGCTTACAAAATCAGACCTAAAAATACAAAAGTGTCCCAGCCACACTATTCCTGACGATGGCTTACTTTCTCATTTTTACCATTTAATTATAAAATAAATCAATTGAAATATAAATATTGTACTTACATTTCAGTGTATAGTCTATAGAGCAGTATAAACAAGTCATTGTCTGTATGAAATTTTAGTTGGTACTGACTTTCCTAGTGCTTTTTCTGTAGCTTGTTGTAAAACTAGGCAAATATCTAGATGAGCTGATGTACCCCTGGAAGACCTCTGCGTACTCCAGGGGTACACGTACCCCTGGTTGAGAACCACTGTGCTAGATGGACCTCAGGTCTGATCCAGTCTGGCAGATTCTACATTCATTTATTTTTCCATGCACCCATCCATCCCAGAGCCTGTAGGACTCATTTCCATAACAGCTAAGCATTGAGGGAAAACGCATTACAAGAGGAGATACAGTATGTCCTTCTCCCTCTCATCCATCCAAATTCCTGCTTTGCATCTGTGCAGCAAGGGCCAATAACCCATGGTATCACAGCAGGCTAACCCATTCATCGGGAATTTGTTAAGTCTCTCAGCCATTTTCCCCCTCTGCCCCCTCCCTGTACTATGTAGAGGATTGATCCAATGCCCTCTGGAGTTAATGGAAAAACTTCTATTGACTTCAGTGGGTGGTCCTGGGTCAAGAAGCAGTAAAGCAAGGGAGGTGGAGAACAGGTGTCCATAATAACGCTCTGGGTTCACCCTGAGAGGAAGCACCCAAGCTATTTCAAGGAATTGTATTCACCTTTGCAGCCTCTTGGAGTGAGAACAAAGGTATTTGGGTCCGATCCTGCAGAGTGCTGAATACTTCCTAGCATCCCATCAGATCATGGGAGCTTAGGGAGTTCAGAACCTTCCCATACCAGGCCACTGGTGATTGATGGTACCAAGCACTGCAGAGACACCAGCCGGATGAGCCCGACCTCATTCCGTGTGATCTGTGAGAGTAGATATAGAAGGAGGAGTCCAGCCTTATTCAACATACAAAGTTCACACTCAGGGCTCCATTTGCCTCCTGTTGAAGTCCATGGGAGTCTTTCCAATGACCTTAGTGCAGCTAGACCTGGTCCTTAATGTACATCTCGCATAAGACAGCATTCCAGTGCTCCCTAGGAAATAGTCACCGATTACAGAATGTCTTGGCTCTATCATTTTTCTTTTTTAAAAAAAACCTAGTAATTTTAATTGAAAGCCCCTCTATTTTAAACAAGTATTAAAGTTGCAAAGAGAAAGACTGAAAATCAGCAACTGCCAAAGTGAAGACTGCTCTTGTGCTTATGTTTTATTGTTGAGTCTTTGATTACAAGATCAGATACTGCCTCTTTTCCAAAGGACCCTGCCTGATTCAGGGCATGTGTTAGACATTTTGAGTGAATGTGGCAGGGATATTTAGTGATTGAGGCATCAGGGAACTATTCACATGCTCAAAGTCAGGCACATGCTCAAGTGCTTTTCTGAGGTGAGCCTGGGTGCACAGTACCATATAGGATTGAGCCCTGATTAATAAGCAGACTCATTAAGAAAAAAACGGACAATTTAATTTGAATGCTGAATGGGCTTTTTGGATTAAGGGATGTAGTTATGTAGCTATTCTTTCGATAAGAAGGAAATTATTACAAGAAGTTTTTGTCCTTCCCAAATAGTCTAAAAGGATATCCTTGTCTCAGAACAGAATCAAGCCATATTCCAGATGTTGAAAGCAAAGTGCATTTTAAGAGGATGTTTATTAAATGACCTACGGACTACAGATAGACTAGATGAAGACAACTATTTAACTACCATTCAGTTGTTAACTCTTGGATGCCAGGAGTTTGGATAGCCAAAATCATCATGCAGATGCAAAATGTTCAGGCTAACATGGGAGCTTCAGGGCTGTTGATTTATTCGTTTTTTAAAAGATAGTATTCTGGAGGGGGAAAAGATTTGTAAATGAAAATTGTTTGAATGTCACAGAAGTGAAATAAATCTCTCTGGGAGGTGGGGGTGGGTGGGAAGTGTGTTCTCCAGTATGTGCAACCTAGTGAATTATAAAGATAAATAAAAATATATTCTCAAAAGATTGTTGCCATAGTTCAGAATGAAAGGGGTAACTTATCACTCCTCCATGACAACCTTTACCAAGAGGAGACAACAAAGGATTATTGTTTTCTTACACTCTATTTTTCCAGTAATAATTTCTTCAGCTATGATGCCTGAGATTTATAAGTTTATAGAAATATTTTCATTGGCTCAAAATCCATCTGAAAGCTGCAGCCACAATAAAAAAAAAAACACCTTCCTCAGCCCAACTTGTGTCCCTAGAAACGTCCCCATCTAACACAAATAAGATCCTCCCCACTCAAACTCAATAAAATCCATACTCAACACATTGAGTAAGATCACCGCCCCCAAACACAATCCTGCTTGAAAGGCTGTGGCTTATCTAAGCTTTGGTGCATGCCGTTAAAGTCAATGTTCCAGTGTCAAGGACCCTTTGCTGAAAGCACCCTTTGCCAGTCCACAGCTGTTTAAGCTGTGTCAGCCCACGGGCTACAGCTGGCTACAACTGTCACTGGCTTAAGCTCATCGAAACCCGCAGCAAACTGTTCATTTCTTTCCATCTTCCCATAAAGAGAGTCCAAAGGAGAAGTAAGCAACTAAGAGATCCAGCACCACCATTAGTAAAGGTAAGATTCCCCTTCACTAAAGTGCATAGGATTCCAGAGACTAGTGTTAACTTTAGAGTTATCAGTGACCTGCCTTTGACTCTTGCAGCAATTCAGATGCATGTATTGTCCACACAAACACTATGTTAAAAGGATATTACTAAAGTTGCAAAGTCAAACCCTCAAAAGTTAGGAAATGCCAGAATTAAGGTTCCATTCCAGACTCTGTAGGGTAATAAGCACAGACTCTTTTGCCTTTTCCTCCCAAGCATGACCCCTTGGGCCCCATTCCCTTCAACCTGTCCCTGTCTGGTCTCTTACCCATCCTTGATTCCTGGTCCCAGTCCCATTCTCCTTACCAGCCAGTCCCAGGTTCCTCGCTTCTGGATCTTCATCCAATCTGTTTTCTTCCACTACCCTGGCCTCCAATCATGCCCCCATCCTTTGTACTCCAGGGCAGATATGGTCTCTTACTATGTGTAGGTACAGTGCATAGTGGGCTCTGATCTTGCTTGGGGCCTGTAGGTGCTACTGTAACACAAATAAATAATAGTAATAATAAAACAAACAACAATATCACTTGGTATATATATATGCACGCGCACACACAAACACACACACACACCCTGCATCCAAAGAGAACCCTTGAGTAGTTCCCCGTGCTGTTCTGGTCATAAAGTGTTAACAACTCTCTGTATCCTGGACATGGGTTTATTCAAAGCCAAACTGGCAGGAATTTATAGTCAGGATGCTTGTAAATTATGTGCGTTTGAAAAGAAATAACAAATGGAAAAAATACATACTGAGAAAAATGTGTGTCATGTGGGAAAGCACAAATAACAAGATTTATTTGGAAGAACTGCCTTTCTGAGCCCTCTTTAAATTCATCTGAAAAACACTTCCCTAAATCAGCTAACCATTTGTATCATTTACCTAATGTTTTACAGCCTCCCTGATAAAACTGCAGGCAGCTGGAATTCCACTGCATTTGCAAACTTTCCCATAGATTCACCTGATCATGCAATCATTCCTGCCCAGGCTTTTAAGTCATCTATAAGGAACCAATTTCACATTCCAGTCAAATAGTGGGGGACGGGATTGTTGTTTCACTAGAGGCCAAGTTATCTAGACTGTTTGTGCAGCCCCAGTTAAAGGTCCTTCAGCAAACAAGCGAGTTTGTTTGGAAGCTCGTCCAGGCTGACCGAAGTTATCTTCAATATTCTCCCAAGAGAAAGCACTAAGGGTATGTCTACACCCAGCCGCTAGTTCGGCGGCTGGGAATCGAAGTTCTGGGTTCGACTTATCGCGTCTTGTGTGGACGCGATAAGTCGAACCAGGAAGTGATCGCCGTCGACTGCGGTACTCCAGCTAGACAAGAGGAGTACCGCGGCGTCGACGGGGGAACCGCGGCGTCGACGGGGGAGCCTGCCTGCCGCGTGTGGACCGAGGTAAGTTCGAACTAAGGTACTTCGAACTTCAGCTACGTTATTCACGTAGCTGAAGTTGCGTACCTTAGTTCGAATTGGGGGGTAAGTGTAGACCAAGCCTAAGTGTTACAATTGGTTGACACGAGTTAACACTCCTGCTTAGCGCCAGGAGATATCACACACATTCATATTTCATCTGGCGCTAGGTATGAAAATAATTCAGGTCCCTGTTGCAAACAGTGTCCTGCTGTTGCCATGCTTTGGTAAAGCTGCTACCTTAAGATTAAAAGGTGGAGCTAATCTCTTCCAATTACTGTATTAATAATTCTCTTATTAGAAATCACCTGAGCTGGCTGGATATTTGAATTAATTCTTGCACGGACCGAGGGGGATCAGAAGTCCCAACAAGAAGTAGCAGTGCTGGGAGAATGGTGTTTTGCTGCTATTTAAACTCAAAAAAAAGGCCTTTTGTTCCATATCAAATGCAGCAAAGACATGACAAATTTTACCAAAATGTTGCCATTTTATCATGGCATTCTGAAATCTGGAAAACATGACACACGGCCCTGCCCCGTAAGCTTACCATCTAAGTGGGGAAAAGCCAAACACAGCATGGGGGCTGGGACACAACAAAAATAGCTGCCCAGTGGGCATATCTGGTTTCCCCTTCCATCGAGGTGTTGATTAGCTCAGCTAGAACTAGTGTCAGTTGTAAGAGTGGCTCTCCAACTCTGGCCTCATGTGATACCCTCGTTGCTGCTCCCTTTGTAGATACTATGGTGGCTTAACAGTGGGTTCTGGGAATTGAAACAGCTTTAAAAAGTCAACTTTTACCTCAGTTTATTACTTAGAATCAAATAACAGTACTGCTGTTATTCCTTAAGTGAAAGGAAAGACGGCAACAGCTGAACGAAACCTGTAGGAACTGAGTAAATACGCCAGGAGGGAAGAGATCCCTGGCTGGCGTGAGTAAGGACAGCTCCGTTGATTTCAGTGGAGCTATGCTGAGTCACCTGACTCTGACCTCTGTATGAGTGAGGTAAAAGTGTTACTTATTCTCAACAGTCTACACACCAGGAACCAGCCAGCTAAGCTCTTGGTGTGGTGTGCAGTCTTGAGCAAGGGTAAAAGACACTGTTGGTGCCACCAGAACTGCCCTCAACTGATTCCAGTCATACCTTGAAAACGTTGGCATTAGCTCTTAGGATTCGTGGAAAGCCTTGGACTGACTGCTCTGGGAAGTGACAGTTCAAGCTACATGCCACGACCCACCAATGTATTTCAACACCGTTCTAGCAGACGCAGCTCTGGTGCTGTGAGGGAAGTTTGGTTTCCAGGCCTGGTTAGTCAATGGCCGTTTTGCTGTAACCATTCACTAGCAGCTAAAGTTTGGGGGTTTAGGTTCTATCATTTCCTTATGGGGTTTTCTGTTTGTTGCATACACTTAAAGCTGTGTAAACCCAGACATCATGGTTTTGAGGAGCTTATAAAGCTTCCACTTTGGCTGGCCGGCCTTGGAAAAAGATTGTAATCTCTACAGGCTTCTAAATGAACAATAAATATTTGGAAATGGAATTGAAGAAGCTGTGTGATATACAGCAAAGCTGCTAATCCAGAGCCTGCCAGTTGTCAAGAAAGATTTTGTTTCCTTATGAGGTTAAAGGAAAATCTTTTATTTAATGAAAAACAACCCTGAACATTTACAAGCTCCTTAATAGCATCTGACCAAGTCTGTAATTAATTCCCTTCTGGACCCTGAAAGACATGCAAAATGAAAGGGTCACTGACATGACCTTGGAGATGCGGTTAATCTGGCAAAACACCCCTTGATGCATACGTCAGGCCATAAAAGATTATTTTCCCTGTCAGGACCTTTCAGCCTTGAGATAGCAGCCTAGAGCAAATTCAAATAGGGGCATCATTCTTTTGATCAGATTACCCGCACTTTAGTTAGGAAAGAAACACAATTAAGTGGTTGAACAAATATCTTTCAATCCATGAAACCCAAGCAATCATTTCAAAAGGATAGCACAGCAAGGCTGTCTGTGTTTACATGTGCTCTCTCTCTCTCTCTCTCTCTCTCTCTCTCTCTCTCTATATATATATATATGTCCATACTTATGTATCTGGGGAAGGTCAGAGAGAAATGAGATATTGCCAGGCTGACTTCACCAGCTTATTTCCTCTAAAATAAAAGTAAACAAAAAGCTCCATGATGGGTTTATTCTATAGATTTTAAAAAGATACAGAGAAGTAAAGCCGCAAGCTAATCTCAACCAGCTTGTATATGCACTGGTAAGTATTAACAAGGCAAAAAGGATCCTACTGATCATACCTTGATATCCAAAAAAGAATTTGAGAAACAGTTAGCCAAAGACTCAAAAAGTAATAGCAATTTTTTTTTTAAGTACATCAGAAGCAGATGTGATGGGTTGGGTCACAGAAACCCCCTTGGGACTGCCACCTGATGTGCTGAGACTATCTCTGAGCCTGTTTTCCCTTGCAGCTTGGGACTTCAGTACTCTGTCTTGTTGAGCAAGACATGCTAGCCTGCTGCAAACACAGATCCAGGTCTGAACCACGTCCCGCAAAAGCTGCAGACTTAACCGAAAACAGCTTAAGAAGTACTCCTATCTCTAGCACCCAGACACCCAGTTCCCAATGGGATCCAAACCCCAAATAAATCTGTTTTACTCTGTATAAAGCTTATACAGGGTAAACTCATAAATTGTCCACCCTCTATGACACTGATAGAGAGATATGCACAGCTGTTTGCTCCCCCAGGAATTAAATTACTTACTCTGGGTTAATTTATAAGCAAAACATGATTTTATTAAGTATAAAAAGTAGGATTTAAGTGGTTCCAAGTAATGACAGACCGAACAAAGTAAATTACCAAGCAAAATAAAACAAAAACACATAAGTCTAAGCCTAATACAGTAGGAAACTAAATACAGGTAAATCTCACCCTCAGAGATGTTCCAATAAGCTTCTTTCACAGACTAAAAAGCAACAGAGGGTCCTGTGGCACCTTTAAGACTAACAGAAGTATTGGGAGCATAAGCTTTCGTGGGTAAGAACCTCACTTCTTCAGATGCAAGTAATGGAAATCTCCAGAGGCAGGTATAAATCAGTATGGAGATAACGAGGTTAGTTCAATCAGGGAGGGTGAGGTGCTCTGCTAGCAGTTGAGGTGTGAACACCAAGGGAGGAGAAACTGCTTCTGTAGTTGAATAGCCATTTGGGGGGAGGGATAGCTCAGTGGTTTGAGCATTGGCCTGCTAAACCCAGGGTTGTGAGTTCAATCCTTGCGGGGGCCACTTAGGGATCTGGGGCAAAATCAGTACTTGGTCCTGCTAGTGAAGGCAGGGGGCTGGACTCGATGACCTTTCAAGGTCCCTTCCAGTTCTAGGAGATAGGATATCTCCATTAATTTATTTTTATTTTATTTATTTTATTCACAGTCTTTGTTTAATCCTGATCTGATGGTGTCAAATTTGCAAATGAACTGGAGCTCAGCAGTTTCTCTTTGGAGTCTGGTCCTGAAGTTTTTTTGCTGTAAGATGGCTACCTTTACATCTGCTATTGTGTGTCCGGGGAGGTTGAAGTGTTCTCCTACAGGTTTTTGTATATTGCCATTCCTGATATCTGACTTGTGTCCATTTATCCTCTTGCGTAGTGACTGTCCAGTTTGGCCAATGTACATAGCAGAGGGGCATTGCTGGCACATGATGGCATATATAACATTGGTGGACGTGCATACTACATACTGCACAGACCACAGTGAGAGATTATGCCATACACTATCAAAGAAACTGAGGAACCACCTGATCAGCATCCTATACAGCAAACAGAAAAACATCAAGAAAGAGCTCTCCAACCTGGAGACTCTCATAAATAACCAACCCTCCACACAAATGGACTTTACTAAAATAAGACAGGAGATCTACATTACACACTTCACCTCTCTACAAAGGAAAAAGGACCGTAAGCTGTGTAAAATCCTACCTGCCACATGGGGCCACAACAGGGGTACCCCTAACTCACCCAGCAATATCGTCAATTTATCCAGCTACACACTCAACCCAGCAGAAGAGTCTGTCCTATCTGGACCCATGGGAAGGAGACCCTGGAAGAATTCCACCATGATTTCAACAGCTTCCACCCAACCATCAACCTCAGCCTGGACCAATCTACACGGGAGGTCCACTTCCTAGATACCACAGTACAAATAAACAATGGCCACGTTAACACCACCCTATACCGAAAACCCACCGACCGCTACGCCTACCTTCATGCCTCCAGCTTCCACTCCGGACACACCACACGATCCATCGTCTACAGCCAAGCACTGAGGTACAACCGCATCTGCTCCAACCCCTCAGACAGAGACCAACACCTACAAGATCTTCACCAAGCATTCTCAAAGCTACGATACCCACACAAGGAAATAAAGAAACAAATCAACAGAGCCAGACGTGTACCCAGAAGCCTCCTGCTACAAGACAGGCCCAAAAAAGAAACCAACAGAACTCCACTGGCCATCACCTACAGTCCTCAGCTTAAACCTCTCCAACGCATCATCAGTGATCTACAACCCATCCTGGACAATGATCCCTCACTTTCACAGACCTTGGGAGGCAGGCCAGTCCTCGCCCACAGACAACCCACCAACCTTAAGCATATTCTCACCAGCAACCACACACCGCACCATAACAACTCTAACTCAGGAACCAACCCATGCAACAAACCTCGATGCCAACTCTGCCCACATATCTACACCAGCAACACCATCACAGGACCTAACCAGATCAGCTACAACATCACCGGCTCATTCACCTGCACGTCCACCAATGTTATATATGCCATCATGTGCCAGCAATGCCCCTCTGCTATGTACATTGGCCAAACTGGACAGTCACTACGCAAGAGGATAAATGGACACAAGTCGGATATCAGGAATGGCAATATACAAAAACCTGTAGGAGAACACTTCAACCTCCCCGGACACACAATAGCAGATGTAAAGGTAGCCATCTTACAGCAAAAAAACTTCAGGACCAGACTCCAAAGAGAAACTGCTGAGCTCCAGTTCGTTTGCAAATTTGACACCATCAGATCAGGATTAAACAAAGACTGTGAATGGCTATCCAACTACAGAAGCAGTTTCTCCTCCCTTGGTGTTCACACCTCAACTGCTAGCAGAGCACCTCACCCTCCCTGATTGAACTAACCTCGTTATCTCCATACTGATTTATACCTGCCTCTGGAGATTTCCATTACTTGCATCTGAAGCAGTGAGGTTCTTACCCACGAAAGCTTATGCTCCCAATACTTCTGTTAGTCTTAAAGGTGCCACAGGACCCTCTGTTGCTTTTTACAGATTCAGACTAACACGGCTACCCCTCTGATATTTCACAGACTAGACTCCTTTCTAGTCTGGGCCCAATATTTCCCCTGGTACAGTCCTTGTTCCATCTCAGGTGGTAGCTAGGGGATTTCTCATGACTGCCACCTCTTTGTTCTGTTCCACCCCCTTTTATTACCTTTGGCACAAGGCAGGAACCTTTTGTCTCTTTGGGTCCCCACCTCTCCTTCTAGATGGGAAAGCACCAGGTTTAATTCATAGATTCATAGATTCTAGGACTGGAAGGGACCTCGAGAGGTCATCGAGTCCAGTCCCCTGCCCTCATGGCAGGACCAAATACTGTCTAGACCATCCCTGATAGACATTTATCTAACCTACTCTTAAATATCTCCAGAGACGGAGATTCCACAACCTCCCTAGGCAATTTATTCCAGTGTTTAACCACCCTGACAGTTAGGAACTTTTTCCTAATGTCCAACCTAGACCTCCCTTGCTGCAGTTTAAACCCATTGCTTCTTGTTCTATCCTTAGAGGCTAAGGTGAACAAGTTTTCTCCCTCCTCCTTATGACACCCTTTTAAATACCTGAAAACTGCTATCATGTCCCCTCTCAGTCTTCTCTTTTCCAAACTAAACAAACCCAATTATTTCAGCCTTCCTTCATAGGTCATGTTCTCAAGACCTTTAATCATTCTTGTTGCTCTTCTCTGGACCCTTTCCAATTTCTCCACATCTTTTTTGAAATGCGGTGCCCAGAACTGGACACAGTACTCCAGCTGAGGCCTAACCAGAGCAGAGTAGAGCGGAAGAATGACTTCTCGTGTCTTGCTCACAACACACCTGTTAATACATCCCAGAATCATGTTTGCTTTTTTTGCAACAGCATCACACTGTTGACTCATATTTAGCTTGTGGTCCACTATAACCCCTAGATCCCTTTCTGCTGTACTCCTTCCTAGACAGTCTCTTCCCATTCTGTATGTGTGAAACTGATTTTTTTCTTCCTAAGTGGAGCACTTTGCATTTGTCTTTGTTAAACTTCATCCTGTTTAACTCAGACCATTTCTCCAATTTGTCCAGATCATTTTGAATTATGACCCTGTCCTCCAAAGCAGTTGCAATCCCTCCCAGTTTGGTATCATCCGCAAACTTAATAAGCGTACTTTCTATGCCAATATCTAAGTCGTTGATGAAGATATTGAACAGAGCCGGTCCCAAAACAGACCCCTGCGGTACCCCACTCGTTATGCCTTTCCAGCAGGATTGGGAACCATTAACAACAACTCTCTGAGTACGGTTATCCAGCCAGTTATGCACCCACCTTATAGTAGCCCCATCTAAATTGTATTTGCCTAGTTTATCGATAAGAATATCATGCGAGACCGTATCAAATGCCCTACTAAAGTCTAGGTATACCACATCCACAGCTTCACCCTTATCCACAAGGCTCGTTATCCTATCAAAGAAAGCTATCAGATTGGTTTGACATGATTTGTTCTTTACAAATCCATGCTGGCTGTTCCCTATCACCTTACCCCCTTCCAAGTGTTTGCAGATGATTTCCTTAATTACTTGCTCCATTATCTTCCCTGGCACAGAAGTTAAACTAACTGGTCTGTAGTTTCCTGGGTTGTTTTTATTTCCCTTCTTATAGATGGGCACTATATTTGTCCTTTTCCAGTCTTTTGGAATCTCTCCCGTCTCCCATGATTTCCCAAAGATAATAGCTAGAGGCTCAGATACCTCCTCTATTAGCTCCTTGAGTATTCTAGGATGCATTTCATCAGGCCCTGGTGACTTGCAGGCATCTAACTTTTCTAAGTGATTTTTAACTTGTTCTTTTTTTATTTTATCTGCTAAACCTACCCCCTTCCCATTAGCATTCACTATGTTAGGCATTCCTTCAGACTTCTCGGTGAAGACCGAAACAAAGAAGTCATTAAGCATCTCTGCCATTTCCAAGTTTCCCATTACTGTTTCTCCCTCTTCACTAAGCAGTGGGCCTACCCTGTCTATGGTCTTCCTCTTGCTTAAGATGGATTCCAGTACAGGGTGACATGGTCACATGTCCTGTGAGACCCCAAGCTTTCATTCTTCCTGGCCTGACTCACAGGAAGGCTTCCAAGTAAACAGAGCCATCTACAGTCAATTGTCCTGGTTAATGGGAGCCATCAAGATTCCAAACCACGATTAATGGCCCACACTTTGCATAATTATAATAGGACCTCTGAGTTATATTTCATATTTAAATTTTGTAATGATACCTTACAAGAGACCTTTTGTATGAAGCATATTCCAGTTACATTATATTCACACTTATTAGCATATTTTCATAAAATCATATGGAGTGCAATGTCACAGCAGGAAGCCTGCTAAACAACCAGTGGGGCCACTGGACGATCGAGGTGCTAAAGGAGCACTCAAGGACGATAAGGCCATTGAGGAGAAACTAAATTAATTCTTTGCATCAGTCTTCACGGCTGAGGATGTGAGCGAGATTCCCAAACCTGAGCCATTCTTTTTAGTTGACAGATCTGAGGAACTGTCCCAGATTGAGGTGTCATTAGAGGAAGTTTTGGAACAAACTGATAAACTAAATAGTAATAAGTCACCAGGACCAGATGGTATTCACTCAAGAGTTCTGAACGAACTCAAATGTGAAATTGCAGAACTACTCACTGTAGTCTGTAACCTATCATTTAAATCAGCTTCTGTACCAGATGAATGGAGGATAGCTAATGTGATGTCAATTTTTAAAAAGGGCTCCAGAGGTGATCCCAGCAATTACAGGCCTGTAAGCCTCACTTCAGTACCGGGCAAACTGGTTGACATTATAATAAAGAACAATATTGTCAGATATATAGATGAACATAATTTGTTGAGGAAGAGTCAACATGGTTTTGGTAAAGGGAAATCATGCCTCACCAATCTACTAGAATTCTTTGAGGGGGTCAACAACCATGTGGACCAAGGGGATCCAGTGGATATAGTGCACTTAGATTTTCAGAAAGCCTTTGACAAGGTCCCTCACCAAAGGCTCTTACACAAAGTAAGCTGCCACGGGATAAGAGGGAAGGTGATCTCATGGATTGATAACTGGTTAAAAAATAGGAAACCAAAGGGTAGGTATAAATGGTCAGTTTTCAGAATGGAGAGCGGTAAATAGTGGTGTCCCCCAGGGGTCTGTTCTCAGACCAGTCCTATTCAACATATTCATAAATGATCTGGAAAAAGGATGGGCAGGAAGGAATGGTGTCCCTAGCCTCTCTTTGCCAGAAGCTGGGAATGGGTGTCAGGAGGATGGATCACTTGATGATTAGCTGTTCTGTTCATTCCCTCTGGGGCACCTGGCACTGGCCACTGTCGGAAGACAGGATACTGGGCTAGATGGACCCTTAGGCTGACCCAGTAGGGCCATTCTTATGTTCTTATCCTTTATAAGAACATGAAATATCACCAGAAGGGATAATATTGCAATAATAATCATACTGTTTTAAACGTACCTTCCATTTGAGGGACCGAAAGCACTTCACAAAAGTAAATGGATTTAGCCTCACAAGTCACAACCTCCATGTGTGCTAGTATTAACCCTGTTTCTGATTTACCATTTTATGCCTCCAGGAGCTCCTGCTGGAATGGTGTTGCTATGCGCAGCTGTCTTCTGAGACCTGTGACTTAAATGTTTAGCACCAGTACAACATTGTACCTGTTCCTATTGAGCTCTTACATAGCCCTACATTTCAAAAGTATTATGCAGGGTTTATGCTGTGCAGCTCCTGTTAAGGTCACTGGGAGTCATAATGCTAATTCTCATGCATTACACTGAAAATGTGAAGCACTCAGTGGGTTTGTCCTGTGATACTTAACGTTCAAACACAGTGGCTCATCTTTCAAGGTATGCAGTGATACTTGCTGCATAAAACAAGTGGGATTCAGTACTGAGCTCCAAATGATTTTTGATCAGTTTGTAAGCATCTTGAGGCCACACGCATTGAAGCACCAGGTCCGATTTGACATTGAATTTGTGGAGCCACATTTACTTACATTTCTGCACTAGCAGGCTTTGTTAACTGAGAGGGCTGCTACCACAGTTGCCAACTTTCACGCGGTAAATAAGCAACCCGACTTTCACAATAAGCCAGAAATCAAGCTAATCCCATTTCAAAACAAGGCCAAAACAAGCCAATCCCTAAGAACCCCAACGCTCTATGTGACTTGATCCCCCTGGTGTGCAGTCTGGGACTGTGGTGGGCCCGCTGTGAACCCCTGACTCTCCCCCCATTGCCCCTGCTTGCCAGGAGCCAATCAAAAAAAAGAAGCAAAAAGCTACAAACAACAAGCTACAAGCCAAACAAGCTACAAGCCAAAAACTAGCCAACAAGCAACTCACAAGCCAATTAAGTCAAAAACAAGCCCAATTTCTGGGGGGTTTTCCATGGGTTTGGCTGCTACACTGTAATGAATAATAGTGTTTCCTACCCATCTATTTCTCTCACTATGTATTTATAATCCATTCTCTCATTTACTTCAAAACCAGGACAACCTGCCATTATAGTTGCCCCACCATGGCAATGTCAGTCTCTACAATGCAGGATCACCAAATGTACTTGTGAGATGAGTTGAGAGCTTGGACAGCTGATGGAGGGCTATGCACATTCCAGGTGATAGAATTTTAGTTTGATTATAATGTAAGGGAAAAATTCATCTTGGCTCCATTGCTAATACAGTAAAGACAATGATTCTAGGGGAATATTGTAAACATCTCTCTACAGTGCAGAACTTTTTTGACAGTGCATGTAAGTGGCATGCTAGTAGGGAATATAATTTTGTATATACATAAGAACATAAAAACGTCCATACTGGGTCAGACGAAAGGTCCATCTAGCCCAGTATGCTGTCTTCCGACAGTGGCAAATTCGAAGTGCCCAGAGGGAATGAACAGAACAGGATCATCAAGTGATCCACCCCTGTCGCCCATTCCCAGCTTCTGCCAAACAGAGGCTAGGGACACCATCTCTGCCCATCTGGCTAGTAGCCATTGATGGACCTATCCTCCATGAACTTATCTAGTTCTTTTTTTAACCCTGTTATAGCATTGGCCTTCACAACATCCTCTGGCAAGGAGTTCCATAGGTTGACTGTGCATTGTGTAAAAAAATACTTTCTTTTCTTTGTTTTAAACATGCTGCCTATTAATTTCATTTGGTGACCCCTAGTTCTTGTGTTATGAGAAGAAGTAAATAACACTTCCTTATTTACTTTCTCCACACCGGTCATGATTTTATAGACCTCAATCATATCCCCCCTTAGTCATCTCTTTTCCAAGATGAAAAGTCCCAGTCTTATTAATCTCTCCTCATATGGCAGACGTTCCATACCCCTAATAATTTTTGTTGCCCTTTTCTGAACCTTTTCCAATTCCAATATATCTTTTTTGGCATGGGGCCACCACATCTGCGTGCAGTATTCAAGATGTGGGTGTGCCATGAATTTATATAGAAGCAATATATTTTCTGTCTTATTATCTATCCCTTTCTTAATGATTCCCAACATTTTGTTTGCTTTTTTGACTACCGCTGCACATTGAGTGGATGTTTTCAGAGAACTATCCACAATGACTCCAAGATCTCTTTCTTGAGTGCTAACAGCTAATTTAGACCCCGTCATTGTATATGTACAGTTGGGATTATGTTTTCCAATGTGCATTACTTTGCATTTATCAACAGTGAATTTCATCTGCCATTTTGTTAACCTGTCATCCAGTTTTGTGAGATCCTTTTGTAGCTCTTAGCAGTCTGCTTGGGACTTAACTATTTTGAGTAGTTTTGTATCATCTGCAAATTTTGCCACCTCACTGTTTACCCCTTTTTCCAGATCATTTATGAATATGTTGAATAGGACTGGTCCCAGTACAGACCCCTGGGGGACACTTCTATTTACCTCTCTCCATTCTCATACTGGAAAAGGTTAATATATGCAGAAGGAAGATTTGAAAATTAAAAGCTATAGCCATGTTTTTCAAATTTTGGTGGCTAAACCTAATCTGAATCTATATTTAAATACCTAAAAATACTACCTGACTTTCATGTGTGATGAGTACCTGAAATTCCCAATGCTTTCTATGGGAACAGCAGGTCCTCAGAACCTGGGATAGTCTCTCCCTTGACCCCACCTGCCGCCCCTGGGCACTCCCCACTCAGTGGCCCCGGCAGCGCAGCGGAGCTGAGCGGCATCTGCCTGCTCACTCCAGTGGCTGCCAGCCCCTCCCTGTGGCCCTCCGCAGGGCTGTGCCTCCGCGCGCTGCCCCCACCCCAAGCGCACCTGTGGCCAATGGGACACTGCAGGGGCGGTGCCTGGGGGAAGAAGCGTGCGGAGGCCCCCCTGCCCACCCCACCTTGGAGCCCCAGGTAAGCACCACACCCCCGATCCTCTCCCAGAGCCTAAACCCCCACCCCCTTCCCACACACCCCCAGCCCCCAAACTCCCTCCCAGAGCCTGCACCCCCTTCCCACACACCCCTTCCCACCCCCAAACTCCCTCCCAGAGCCTGCACCCCATCCCCACACCTCCTCCATCCCCCAGACTCCCTCCCAGAGCCTGCACCTCCACCCCACACATTCCCCAGCCCCCAAACTCCATCCCAGAGCCTGCACTCCAGACCCCCTCCCCAAAACTTCCTCCCAGAGCCCAACCTCTCACCCCTTCTGCACCCAAACTCCCTCCCAGAGCGAGCACCCCAATTCCCTACAACAGACCTCCTCCCCCCCCCAAACTCCATCCCAGAGCCATAGGCGGGGGGGGCGGAGTTTTGGGGGGGCAGGTTCTGGGCGACATGAGTGACATTGGCCTGCTGGGAGGATTTGAGGACTGGCACTGGCCCTATGGTAAATTGAGTTTGAGACCCTTGATTTAGATGGTGAAGTATTGATTTAGGGCCCAATCCAAAGTCTACTGAAGCCAGTAAGTGTCTTTCTATTAATTTCAATAGGCTTTAGGTGTTTATATTTAGGCACCAAAGTTTGAAAAATTTGGCCTACACTCCTACTCCACTAATGTTTTGCTTTAGAGCAGGGGTTGGCAACCTTTCAGAAGTGGTGTGCCGAGTCTTCATTTATTCACTCTAATTTAAGTTTTCGCGTGCCAGTAATACATTTTAACGTTTTTAGAAGATCTCTTTCTATAAGACTATAATATATAACTAAACTATTGTTGTATGTAAAGTAAATAAGGTTTTTAAAATTTTTAAGAAGCTTTATTTAAAATTAAATTAAAATGCAGAGCCCCCCAGACCGGTGGCCAGGACCCGGGCAGTGTGAGTGCCACTGAAAATCAGCTCGCGTGCCGCCTTTGGCATGCGTGCATAGGTTGCCTACCCCTGCTTTAGAGATACATGCCTTTAAAAAAAGCAGGCAGAGCTTAAGTGACCTGACAATATTTGCTTCGCCTCCTCCCCACTCTCCTCTCTTACAGTCACTTGGAATAGACAGCAACTTTAGGTGCAGATGATGCATTAAGTAATGCTTTGTTAAGAGGTACCTTTACTACCCTTTGCCTCTTCTCAAGCACAGCACACAGAGCTATGGACCTGATCCAAAGCCCAATGAAGTAAATGCAAGTCTTCCTATTGACTTCAGTGGACTTTGTAGGCCCTAGGTGGGATATTTTGTCTTCAATCAGGAGCTGTTCCTTTCTTCCATAAACTGTTAATGTCACATCAATGAAACATCCCGGCTCCTCCAACACAAAGTGCAGCCCTGGAGCTTACTTTTAAGCTTAGGTTTCATTCTTCTTGATTAACCACAGGAATATTCAAAAATCACTTCCGTTAATCTTGGGAAATGGAAGAAAATTAATTCAGGGCCTTATTTTCAAGCTTTAGGGGCAATCCTTTATTCTTAATAAACCTGGTTTATTTTAGAGTCTCATGGTCTTCAACTATTTGGTGGATATTTATCCCAGGAGAAGAGTGTGGGATTTCAGCCCACCCCCAAAGAGATGGACTGGATTCCACAAAGCGGACTGGATTCTAAGCCTGTATATGTAACTCCATCAAAGGCTGAGTCTGTCTGTAAGCATAGTCTGAATGAGATCTCCCCTGACATGTAGTGATGAGCTGTGGAAGAGGACTTCAGGAGCTGATCTCCTTTGCTCACCCACACCCACCCTGCCTAGGTGCTCAGCATGATGGGATTGCTTGCCCAAATGCCCACTTTTGGCTGGTGTTAGATCCCCAGTCTCCTTGTTATTGGGGTAGAAGTAATAACGGGTTGTTATCCTTGTTGTGTGAATCAAGGGCAGCAGAACTGTGCTTGTAATAGCCTGATTAAAGGACTCACCCTCAACTAAATGGCACTCGCTAGGCAGGGGACATGAGTTCCAAAGTCCAGTGAGTTAAGAGAGGGTGGGGATAGACACTTGTACCTGGTGGTGTGGGTCCTCCTTAAGGGTCTTAGACACCATTTGACCCTTCTTCTCTCCACTGTATAATAAAAAAGCTAATTTAGATTCAATTGAGAGTCTTGTTACACACTGCAGAGCTGAAATTGCTGATACCTAGGTTTAAGCATTAGACCTGCTTTGCTCTGATGCAAGAGACTGCCTGGTATGCACCAGCAGTGAGGTTCCCCCACTAACAGCTGAAATCACTGAGAGCTGGGTTAAGTGGGGGGACCTGAAGACTTACCAGTGGATTCGTTATTGGCTGGCAGAGAGGCGTGGTGATTGGCCAGCAGGGAGGCTGGTGGAGGGAGCTGAACACCGAACGGCTGGCAGGGTGGCTGGCAAAGAGGAGCAGTGAGAGAGTGCCTAGACAGCAGAGAGA
This sequence comes from Emys orbicularis, assembly GCF_028017835.1. Taxonomy (NCBI): domain Eukaryota; kingdom Metazoa; phylum Chordata; order Testudines; family Emydidae; genus Emys; species Emys orbicularis. The sequence continues at coordinate 23,760,932 of NC_088685.1, read as the reverse complement.
GTAAGGTGCTTTCTTACCCCCGACCCACATCCAGGGTGGGAGGTGAACTCTGCAAATGCACCTCTGAACTCTGGGTCTGCACTGACCAAGGACAGCAACTGTGAGTGGGGTGCAGAGAAGGGACGGGAACATCAAAGGGACTTTTGGCTGCTGGATTTAAGAACCCGAGGGAAAAGCACACTGCCCAATTTACTCAGGGGTGGGTCTTTTGCTCATGGTTTATGTTTATGAATCCTTTTTGCGGTGTTTTCCCAAATTAATGCCAGGTTACTTCCCTCCTTTTATTAAAAGTTTCTTTGCTACACTCAGACTCTGTGCTTGCAAGTGGGGAAGTATTGCCTTTCAGATATGTAATTGTCCCAGGTCGCTGGGTGGGGGCTCGAGCCAGTTTTGTGTTGTATTGTTGAAAAGGAACCTCTAGATACTGAACCCGGCCCTTGTTGCTGCCAACTCTGAGGGGCAGAAGGGTTACATGTCTCATATACTTCAAGTGATCTCAGGGCTCTCCTTGCCTCATCCAATGAGAAGAGCTTAATAATCATAGTGGAAAGTTTAGCATAAGGTGACACTAACAATACAGAGCTGATTTTGTCATCATATTCATACTGAGCAGTACTTTAGTCCGCGTGTGGTTCCTCTGATCTCATAAACAGAGCAAGGGATTTCTCAATAGGAGTATGGTGGAAGATTTGACCCACAGTAAGACCTACCTGTATATTTTTTAGAGAAATAATTATTATGGTAGAAGCAAGTTGGGGGAAAATCTTGCTGAACTCACAGGATGTTTGCCACTTTAATTAGCATAGAAGATGGGGAGTTGTGACAAGTATGTTCAGTTTGCCTGAGATTTAAATTTCACCTGATAGATTTATCCAAGTTCATTTTTTACTGCTTGTGTTTTGGGAATAAGCTTTCACTCCAGAACTTGGCAGGAATGGCCTACTTAACATGGGAATCTTAACATGCCACTGCATGCTGGTCAGACTGGTTCACAATACAAAACAACAGATTAGAGGCATGTTTGGAAGGTGGGGAGAGGGTAGAAAAATATACCTGCAAAGGCCCATTGAAAATGGGCAATGTGTCAATAGGTTCCAAATCCCGGGGGAAGGGAATTAGTTGGTGCACAGAGATTATTATGATTTTGCACCTATAAATATAGCAAGCTAGATTTTCAACTGCACCAAGTTTGCACTTGATGAGACCGTGGGAAGATGGCACTAGGCCACATTTCCACTTCCCTGATCCTTGGCTGGTTAATTATTGGGTAAGATATAATGGTTTCAGAATGATCTTAAACTCGTTTGAGTGTATCTGTAATCCACCGGTGAGTCCCTCTCTGTGCTTGATCCACCAAGGCTATTGGTTTGACTGAACCCCCAACCAGTGCTTAAATTGTCATTTAGTATTTCCTGGAGCCCCCCACAACCTCCCCATTCGGGGCTCTGGGCTTCAGCTGCGGGGTTGGGGGGGGGGGTCTCAGGGCTTTAGCTCTGTGGGTGCTCCAAGGCTCGGGGCTTCAGTCCCATGGGACACGCTGGGGTGCAGGGCTTCAACCCCATGGGTTTAAGAATATTTACCAGAGCTCTGCTCCGGACAGCTCTGGCTGCATTTAAACCTGCCCCCACTTAAAGAACTTTCACTCATGCTATAGCAGTGTCTGCTTTTATCTATGGAGGTCCCCAGTGGGATCCTCTCTGTGTTGGCCAAGATATTGGCCGTCCCATGTCTTTTTAGGAGTTTGCACCAGTGTAACTAAATTGATTCCACATGGCAGAGGCACCCCCCGCCCAACTTTTAGCCTAGTGGTTAGGGTACTCCCCTTGGATGTGGGAGACCCACCTGAGAAGGGAATTTGAGCAGGGATTGGCAGTGATACTGGAACAATGTTTATAGTGGGGGTGCTGAGGGCAGAAACCATTAGGGTTGTTATTACTACTTCAAGCCAAGGGGTGCGTCTGCACCTCTAGTTCCAGCACCTATGGGGATTGGTACCTCTCGGGTGAGTGCCCGAGCCACTGAGCTATTGGATAGTCTGACGTGGGCTTCCCTCAGTCTCTCCTGTTGAAGCTGTTCCACTGTGGATTAGTAATAAAAGTATCATTGGGTGAGAGAGAAAGAAACAGGGCAAAAGCATGAGTGAATTTCTGTTTCCTGGTGGTTACAGCACGCACACGGGATCCAGGCGCACCCCCCAGCTTCAATGACTAATTATTTAGCCATAATGGAACAGCTTCAACAGGGAAGCTTGAGGGAAATCCGCATAAGAATTGCCCAGTGGTTATGGCTTTCACCTGAGAGATGGCAGCTCCCTGGTTGTAACATATACTCCTAATGATATTCTGCACCAAAAAATGTAAAATTCTGTGCCAAAAAATTACAAAATCCACGCACAATATTTTAAAATTCTGCAAAATTCTGCAAATTTTATTTATCAAATAAATGTGGAGGCTCCAGCATGGCATTGCGGAGCACAGACCACTGGCTGCACTGAGGTGGGAGATCACTCTACAGCTCCCCACCCCCCGTCCCCGGGACACAGACTCAGCAGTGGGGCTGCACCCAACCTTGACACAGCTCAAGGACCGGGTCTGCCCCAGAAACACCCCAAGGCCCTGCCCCTCTGTGCCAGGTGCACCAGGTGTGGGCAGGCAGGATCCAAGTGTGGAGGGGCTTAGTGTGGGGGGATCCAGGTGTGAGTTGAGAGGGTTCTATGTGGGGCAATCTGGGTGCGGGCAGCTCAGTGGAGGACCCAGGTGAGGGGGGGGTCTGGATGCACAGGGCTTGTTGGGGGGTTTTGGTTGCAACGGCAATGGGACTCTTCAGGGGGGTCCAGGTGAAGGTGGTTGGGGCTCAGTGGGGGGGTTTGGATGTGGGGGAGATAGAGCTCAGCGGGGGGGGGTCTGGGTGTGGGGGATTCAGTGGGGGGTCCAGATGCTGAAGGAGTGGGGCTCAGTGGGGTGGGGAGCCAGGTGCAGGTGGTTGTGGCTCAGTGAGGTGGGGATCTGGGTGCGGGTAGCTCGTCAGGTTGGTCCAGGTGCAGGGGGAGTGGGGCTCATCGGGGGGATTCCAAGTGGGAGAGTGAGGCTCAGTGGGAGAGTCTGGGTATGAGGGGGTCTGGATACACGGGTTTGGGTGGATCGGGGAGCTGCTCCCTGTACAGGGATCCCTCCCCCTGCAGATGAGGAGCGATGGGTGCAGGAAGCGGGGGAGGGGAGTGTGCAGAGCTTCCTGAAGCTGGGGGAGAAATCTAGAGGTGGGTCTGACCTAGCCCGGATGCTGTGAAGGGGAAGGGGAAGTCCCGTTCTCCCCAGCCCAGCCGGGACTAGCAGCTGAGTCCAGCACAGGATAGGAGCCACCAGCTGGGTCTTCCCCAGTCCCGCCCCCTGCCCCACAGTGATTTACCTCGCTGCCGGCTGCACTGGGCACCCGAAACATACTGCTGGGGAGGGTCACATGACCGCGCTTGTCGCTTCCGTTTGCTTCTCCATCAGAAAGTCATTTAACCATACTCTCTCTTTTGTTTTTTAATAAATTTTAGTTTAGTTAATAAGAATTGGCTGTAGCGTGTATTTGGGCAAGATCTGAAACATTCATTAACCTGGGAGGTAACGTGTCCGATCCTTTGGGATTGGTGGAATCTTTTCTTTTATATGATGAATTAAGATTTACAGAAATTTTCATCATATTTGACATGGGTACCTGGATGGAGGCCTGAGGCTGGATCACTTTAAGGGAACTGTGTTGTTTGGACTTCTGAGTAACCAGTAAGGTAATAAAGAAGCTGTTTTATGCTGGCTTGGTAAATCCACCAGCTTTATGGGGATTGTCTGCCCCATTCTTTTCAGTTCACCCTAATTGAGTGACCACAGCTGGCTCCCTACTAGGACCCCGGTCACAGTATGCATGTATTATTTTTTTATCTGGAGTTATGAATATTAACAATGTATCTGTACTTCACATGTAGTCACAGCTTGGTGACAGCCACTAGGCAAAATGTTTCCAGTCTAACTAGCTGGTTGTGAAGGGCCCATTCAGGGTAATGGGCCATTAGGGAAAACGATAGGCCTTAGAAGAAGCCTATCCCTAGGGTGACCAGACAGCAAATGTGAAAAATTGGGACAGTGGGTGGGGGGTAATAGGAGCCTATATAAGAAAAAGACCCAAAAATCGGGACTGTCCCTATAAAATTGGGACATTTGGTCACCCTACCTATCCCCCACCTGGTGAACCTTCCTGTAGATGTTTCGGCCATCCTGTAAGTGATGGCTGCTATGACTCTACAAAGGCATGTGACCAGGCCACATGACTCTGGACTCCATTTTGGAATGTCTGTATTTTTCCATAAACTGGTCTGGTCTGGGATCCAAGTTTGAAACAAAGGGTTCCCACCATATGCTAAAGCCATATAAGGCATGGAGGGACATCATCATAGACCTTTAATCATAGACTTTAAGGTCAGAAGGGACCATTATGATCATCTAGTCCTACCTCCTGCACAACGCAGGCCACAGAATCTCACCCACTCACTCCTGTAACAAACCCCTAGCCTATACCTGAGCCATTGAAGTCCTCAAATCATGGTTTAAAGACTTCAAGGTGCAGAGAATCCTTCAGCATCTGTTGTTCTTCACTCCCCCACAACTGAACACCTAAGAGACGCTCCTAAGAAAAAGGACTTGGAATGGGGGTGGGGATCTGAAGTTGCAAAGCAAGTGCAGCTTGTGCCTTGAAAGTCTGCAAGCCTGCTTGTATCATCAGCCAGGGTGAGAATTTGCTAATTCATAGCCTATCTTTCTAGTATCTTAGGCTTAGTTTGCATTTTTGTTTATTTACTAGGTAATCTGCTTTGATCTGTTTACTATCCCGTATAATCACTTAAAATCAATCTTTTTATAATTAATAAATGTATTTTATGTTTTAATCTAAGCCAGTAACTTTGGAGTGAAGTGCTCGGGAATCTTAGCTGAGGGGGCTGTTGCATTTCCTCTGTACATTGGGGAGGGGGGGCGAACTCTATGAGTTTGCGCTCTACAGTTCCCTGGGCAGCGCAAAATGATATAATTTTGGGTTTATACTCCAGTGGGTGGGTGAATGCCTGGGGAGCTGGGGGTTATCTTGGTTGTAGCCTCTCTATTGTTGGTTCGTGGAGTGGCTGGTCAGAGAGCCTGCATGTAACTGCAGCTGGGTGTGACCTAGGGTGACCAGACAGCAAGTGTGAAAAATCGGGATGGGGGTGAGGGGTATTGGGAGCCTATATAAGAAAAAGACCCCAAAATCGGGACTGTCCCTATAAAATCGGGACATCTGGTCACCCTATGTGTCCCTACCTGTGTGAATGCTGGTGGAAGTGTAGGACCAGAGTGGGTCAGCAGCTTGTCACAGCAGCACAGTGTGAGAGGGAGCTGAGGCTGGTGAGTCAGAGGGCTCAGTGGTACCCCAGTTCCAGGTGGCACCCCGGCGGGAACCTGTCACAACCTTACAAGGCACACATTGTTCAGAGATTACTACAGTAGTGTGTATGGTGTGAATACAGGGGTGTATTCCATCACACTTGTCAAATCCTTTCTCCTCCTCAGATGGAAGGGGGACTAGAACTGGGGGTTTCCCAGATGAGTACCCTAACCCCTGGGCTAAAGCTATGAGATAACTCCTCCTCCTCCTTCCCCACGAAGGGGTTTGCAGCTGAGAATCCCAAGCAGAGGGAGGTACTTGCACTTAGGCCATGAACTCAGGGCTGGGCCTAGGACACACCCCCGTCCTCAGTATCTCCTATTGGCTAGCTTAGGCAAGGAGCCACCTATTATGCTGACTTTTGTGAATCCCATTTTTAGGCACCTATCACTCACCATTCATAGTATAGAAAGCCTGAGCACCGAACTCAGGCTTTGTGAATCCCAGTGATTTTGTAGGTGCTCAGCATCATCATGTCTCAGTTCCTTTGTGACTGTAGCTTCCAAGTTTGAAAATTAGGCCCAGAATGTTTTTATTTCCACTGAGGCAAATAGTTTTTTTGGCTATCAGGGTTTTTTTTTTTTTTTAATTAGGTAATATTTTAAGCATTGACTTTGTAGCTATGCATGTAACAAAAATACACAATGGAAATTATAGCTTCAGTGCATAAATTCATCACCTGTGAAACTCAAAGAAAGATCATTTTTCTCCACCATTTTGTACCACTGACCAGCTGCATCATGGGACTTGGACTACTGCTGGAAGCAGGATCCTGAGCTACCTAAATCAGTGATCTGACCCAGGAATGCAATTCCAGTGTTTTATTATGAACTACACACTTTGACACCATTCTGTTCCTGTAATTTAAACAGATTTAAATTCAAAGCACCATCCACAAACTTCATTTGTGTTTAAAACCGCACTGCTTAATGTAATTTCTCCCTCATCCCTTGTGGCTAACTATTCATCCCTCCTTTTTGTCAGCCATCCATAAATATAAAATGATTTATCTGAGCACTGCCATGCTGTAAACATGATCACGGGAAACTGTTGATGGGAGACATCCATAAAGTTAAATAATCAGTACTTGCTTAGACATTAACTCAAAGCCAGCTGTAAAGTGCTGTAATCACTTGCAATTCAAATGAAAGTATAAAATGTCCTGTACCTTAGAGATATGCAGCTTGTGTTTTTTGAGTGGCAGTCTAAACATACTCTGCCTGCTATTATGACAACCTTTAGTACAGGTTCACAATGTGAGTTACAAAAATTAGAGCCAGAAAAGACCTATTAAGTCATCACATGTTCCTCTACTAATGCAGACTTGTTCTATAGACTTCTTCTATATTATTGAGTGCTACTGGTATGTTCAGCCTAGTTTAAATGGACCAAGCAATAGGAACTCCAAAACTTCCTTCAAAAGACCATGCCACAGCCTAATAGACCCGATCAGTGAAAAAAATAATTCCAATAGTCAAACTATATTTCCTTCTCTCCTCAGTTACATCTCATGACTCCTAGTTACACTTACTTGAACCATCCTGAATTTTGGATCTCCATCCTTGGTGTATATATACTCTTTAAATACTTGTAGACAGTTATTGTACATGCCTTTCCCATTGTTTAAGCAAACTAAACTTGACATTGTTTAAGCAAACTAAACTATTAGTTGAAACTTTCAAAGCAGGCTAGAGGATTTTAGTCACAATTCCCATAGAGAATAATGGGAGTCGACTAAAGATTTAGCCACATAACTCCTGTTAATTACACTGGGAGTTGTGTGGTTATGTCCCCTAGTCAGCTTTGAAAAGATCAACCATTTGGGTCTTCTTATTTCTTACAGGATAAATCCCTCCCAGCACTATCATTATTTTTCTTGATGTTTTCTGAGTTCCCTCCAATATGTCAATATTTTTCTGGTATCATGGCAAATGCAATGAATAAATCACCCCCAAATTTATATTTATATATATATATGTGTGTATATATGAATATACACCTCTACCCTGATATAACGTGACCCGATATAACATGAATTCGGATATAACGCGGTAAAGCAGTGCTCTGGGGGAGGGGGCTGAGCACTCTGGCGGATCAAAGCAAGTTCGATATAACGCGGTTTCACCTATAATGCAGTAAGCTTTTTTGGCTCTCGAGGACAGCGTTATATCGGGGTACAGGTGTATATGTATATAAACTTTTCTTCTGACATTGCAACATTAGCATTTTCAGCATATTGGCTCTGGGAATTTACACAAAATACATTCTCAGTGTGACTCTCTTTTCTCATTGCGGTATAAAATGTGAAGAATTAGCAGACTATAACCTCGTCTGCAAGACTTGGACTATTCATCTCTTTGTTAGTAGCTCGCCTGCCTGATGATCCAACAATGTTAAAAAAAAAAAAAGAAGACAGCCCAACAATAATAGAGAATCAGCCAGCGCCCTCCATCTCCTCTTAGCCTGAGAGTATGAGTTTTACTGAACTGGCATCATGATGTGATGAGACTGGGTCACAATGACCAGACTGCCAAAGCTGGTTCAAACAGGGCTTGCTCAGTGCCTTCTGAGTTTTGCCTGAATAGATTTCTGGGGCTGAGTTAACAAGTTGACAATTTCAGCAAACCTTTTTGTTAGAGTATTTTCCCATTGACTTTAGTCGGAATAGCAATGGGACAAATCACTTGTGATTGGCACTGCTGTGCTGCCTGTTGCTATTCCATAACGTGTCTCTCCAAGTCACCAAGAAAGAGATGCTCACTACCGAAGTTCTAGCAACATGAGAACAAGGTCAGTCAGAGATATTTGGGGGATGATCAAGGTTGAAGACTTCTGCCAATGCCCAGACCCCAGCCACGTGGTCTGACCAGTTCAAGGATAATACACTTCTACCCCGATATAACGTGACCCGATATAACACGAATTCGGATATAACGCAGTAAAACAGCGCTCCAAGGAGATGGGGCTGCGCGCTCCGGCGGATCAAAGCAAGTTCAACATAACGCGGTTTCACCTATAACACGGTAAGATTTTTTGGCTCCCAAGGACAGCGTTATATCGGGGTAGAGGTGTATTTATTATTTGTCCTTCCCACCAGGGTAACTCCTCCCCCCACCCCCAGCCACTTCTGAAGACAGCAGAATAGCTCTCAGGGTGCTAATAGGCCTTACATGTCAAGCTAGTGGCTTTGAAATGGTTCTTGACTCCACACACACTCCTCCATAAAAGTCTATCAAAATCTAAAATTGTGCCTGAAGGAAGTGACTATTCTCAAGTCTCCAAGTACCATGCCTCTCCACAGATTGCATATTGGGCCTGATCCAATGCCTGATGAAGTCACTTGACTTCTTCCCACCAACTTCCGTGGGCCTTGAATCAGGCCCACAGGGTGTAAACCTTCTGATGATGTAAAGTAGCTGAAGTTAACATGATAAGACTTAGTTTGTTTTATCACTCAGGATGCTTTACTAGTACAAAATTAGTCTTTTGGGTCAACTATTAAGCAAGGGCATGAGCTGTCAGACCTGATTCCTCTTCAGCATACCATATGATTTTAGTCACATCTGTCAGCGGCGGCTCCAGGCACCAGCGCTCCAAGCGCGTGCCTGGGGCGGCAAGCCGCGGGGGGCGGTGTGCTGATCCCTGCGAGGGCGGCAGTCAGGCAGCCTTCAGCGGCTTGCCTGCGGGAGGTCCGCCGGTCCCACGGATTTGGCGGCAATTCGGCAGCGGGTACGCCTAAGCCGCGGGACCGGGGACCTCCCGCAGGCATGCTGCCGAAGGCAACCTGCCTGCTGTACTTGGGGCGGCAAAAAAGCTAGAGCCGCCCCTGACATCTGTTCACAGAGAACCTTACCATGCCTTCCTTATATGGATAGTCAACCAGCTGTGCCTCTGAGATCATAAACCATCTCTTCACTCCAACACTGAGACCTCATCAACTGTTAGGCTTTGCTGTGAGCAATGAGACAAGAAATTGGAATCCTGTGCCCTTGAAGGCACATTGAATGGGACACGTATGTGCAATAGACAATAATAGCATGTCCCTGCAGCGAGGAGACTTCCATACTGCAATAAAGCATCAGGCAAATAATCCAGATCAATTTAGACATGTATTCTAGTGTTTAGCCTCAAGGCCTGAGGACAGGATCTGAAATTACTTTCAGCCACAAGAAAGGATGATCAGCTAACCTGAGATTTATGAGAGAAGTTATACGGTGCTAGTGACTCTGACCTTAATTACAGTACTAATTAATTCTCTGTATTTTCACAAGAAGGATCTGTTTTCAGCTGCAAGGCCATGGGCTGGTTTAGGTGCTTCACTGCTGAGGATCCCAAGTGGAGGGAGGTGCCTATCTCTGGTCCATCAGTGCCCAGCTCAATGGTAATTAAGTGCCTAAATACCTTTGGGGATCTGGACCTAAGCCCTGCCCCTTTCCTCTGCATTTCACATCTGACTAGCTTGGCCAGCTCCTTGCTCAGGTTGCTGGCTTCTGAGAATCCCTTTCTTTGGCACCGAACTCTCCCTATACAACATACAGGGAGCATAACCCAAGGTGGAGGAGTCCATTTGGTAGCAGGACACCTATGTGTTAAGTGTTGCAATGCTGAGCAAAGCAATGCCTAACTGCCATTGAAATCAATGCTTTCAATAGGAGTTAGGCGCCTAAATACCTTTGAGGATCCAGGCCGTCTAAGTGCCTTGCCTGACATCACATGGAAATTTTGTGACAGAGCAGGGATTTGAACCTGCATCCTCGGCTAGAGGCCTAACCTCTGGACCACCCTCCCTCAGTAGTACCACATTACCTGTCATAAATTACATTCTTTCACACTAAGTTAAGAAAGAAATAGTCACACTATGCATGCAGATCTGAACTTTGCAGCTGACGCCTAAAAACAGAAAGGACTTGAAAACACCTACTGAAGGGATCCTCAGAAGCCAGCAATGTCTCAAGAGAGATCTCAGAACTACCCAGCCTCTGACGGGAAGATCTGAGTAGTGCTGCTGGCTTGCCCCTTTGGGGGCTGCTAGGTCATGGTTAAATAACTGTTAAACATAAACTATTCTGTGTTATGACTATTTCATATGGATTCTGAATTACTTGGCTAAAAGACAAGTGCCAGAAAAAGCACTTAAACAGAACAGCTGCTTTGCCGCTGTCATCATTCCTGCTGTGCAACAGTTGGCTCATTTAAATTGGTCCCAAATCCCAGTTCAAAGAGAAATTTTCCACTGCAGGGACACAGGAGACACTGCTTAGTGGTATAGTTAGTATTTGTTGCATTTTGCCATGTGAACCCCCAGATCCACTTTGCTACTGGTTATTTTTTCCCATTTTTGAAGTCACTCGGTTTTGACTTTCTTTAACTTAAGTAAAACTGAGGGCTTCGGTTTTGCTATTTAACTTCTATATTGCGGTAGCACATAGTGCTAGATCTACAAAAGGGACTCAGGGCTAGTCTACACTTACGCGGTAGTTCGACGGCTGCGGATCGAAGTTCCGAGTTCGATTTATCGCGTCTGGTGTGGACGCGATAAATCGAACCAGGAAGTGATCCCCGTCGACTGCGGTACTCCAGCTCGGCGAGAGGAGTACCGCGAAGTCGACGGGGGAGCCTGCCTGCCGCGTGTGGACCGCGGTAAATTCGAAGTAAGGTATGTCGAATTCAGCTACGTTATTCACGTAGCTGAATTTGCGTACCTTACTTCGACTTGGGGGGTAAGTGTAGACCAGGCCTTAGGTGCGACTGAGCTGCTCAGAATGCCGGCTCAGCTACTGCCTAACCTTATAGATGTCTAACATCCCTTGGTGCCTACCTTTCCACCAGTAAAGTACCTACTTTTCTGCCAGTGGGCATGCATACAGCGGCCTAAGTGCTGATGCTGCCTAGCTCACGCCTAAGCCCTAGGAAGATGATCACACTAGGTGTTTCCTCACCTATCTCCCCTGCAGGGCCCAATCTGGTGGATGTTGTCAGAGCATGTCTAACTTGCACAATCAACAGCTGTGGTGGTTCTAGTCCCCACTATACCGAACAGCTCAGTGGTCAGTGCACTCACCTGGGGTGTGAGAGGCCTTGGTTTGAATCCCTGCTCTGTCTGGTTTAGAGCAAGGGTTTGTACCCAGGTCTCCCACTTAAGGGCCCTAACCACCAGGCTGTACAGTCAGTCTCACTGTCTCTTGTTCAATGCATCATTAAACATGTTATCCAAAGTGGAACAGCTTCAACAGGAGAGGCTGAGAAGACCCCACCCCAAAATAGCCTGTAGCCCAGTGGTCAGGGAACTCACCTGGGAAGTGGGAAAACTGAGTTCAAATCCCTACTCCAATTCAGGCAGAGCAGCACTTCAGACCTAAGTCTCATGCATTCTGGGTTTGTGTGCTAACCACTGGGATATTGGGTACAAAAGAGATTACTATCCCCTCCTCGTTAGCAAGAAATGTGCCTAAGCCTGGTCAGCTCTAACTCCAGAAGAGGGCTCACGACTGTGAATCCTTAGTGGAGGAAGGCACCTCCCTCTGGCTCAAAGTTAGGCACCTAATTCCCACCTCTCTCCTCAGCATTTCTTACTGGCTAGCTTAGGCAGCTCCCCACTCAGCTTGCTGGCGTCTGTGGATCGATTGCATTCTTGGGCACCAGCTCCCTCATGCATTGTATGGGCAGCCGGGGTGCCTAATTTGTGTCTGTGGATTCCACTAGACAGCAGGGCACCTAAAAACTAGGCTTTGCAATGCGTAAGTCCCTTTGTGGATCTCGCCCATAAAGGCCAACCAGATAGTCCCCCATTTGCTAGGCCTGATCTATATGCAGCTTTTGAACCAGCACAACTATGTCAGTTAGGGGGTGTAGGGTTTTTTGCCGATATAGTTATATTGGTAAAACTCATATAGTGTGGATACAGTATTATCAGTATAAAAGTGTCTCGTAGCAGTATAATATATTCCCCTTCCTGTACCAGAATAGCTATACTGGTAGAAAGCACCTTTATACAAATATAATCATGTCCACACACTCCGGGGGAGTCACACTGCTTTAACTATACAGGTATAGTTTAAGTAGTACAACTTTCTAGTGTGGTAAGCCAACAGTGCCTTCCCCAAAGAGCTTACAGTCTAAATGACAAGAGATAACTATTGGATGTGACAGAGACGTGATCAGGGATCCAGGAGGAGGCAGACAGTGCACCCAATATTAGGATGGGTGCAGTTATTAGCCAATCAGAACAGTAATCACAATTCCCCACCTGCCACACCATTTTCATGTTGCACTTTGCAGTATGCATTATGGAAGTCTTCGTTTTTGAAAGTTTCTTTATTTGCAATCATGCTGATGCTCGAGCTGAAATACCAACTTCAAAGCACTACGCAATTAATTCCGGATATGGCCGAGGCAGGTAAAATCTTACCCACCTCCGATGTGTTCACAGCTGGTGACATCAGCAGAATCTCCAAGTTCCTTTCCCCCCAGCTCTTCACCAATTCACTTTGCACAGTTTGTGAAACCAGTAGAGCTTGAAAATTCATTGAAGAAAATGAGCACTGAACTAGCGGCCCATGTACGCACACATATATCCATTTTCTGTTACAAACCCATTAAAAGCCCAGCAACAGTGGAATTTTCAAAGCCACCTATGATATTTGGACATCCAGGCTGCTAACTGTATACAGCAGCCTAACTCCCATTGAAATCATGAATTTCTAATGGGATTTTGGTGTCCAAGTCTCTTAGGGGGCAACATGAACAGTCAGATGTCATCAGTGACACATAACCTTCACGCTGCTCTTGTGTGCACTTCAATACAGTTTTCTATTACAATGTCACATACTATTTTCAGTAGAAGAGCTGCCTCATTCAATGTACAACCCAGAGCTCCTACCCCATAGCCTTGACCACAAGATCATTCTTCCTCTATTAGGGAATTCCTACCTCATTTACAATATACCCTACAACGTCTGCAGTGAAAGAGGCAGGTGTGCTACAGACACCTGACTCATTCGCTACATAACTCTGCCATATTCTTTGTTCAAGATGCTCATGAATGAGGGTTCTGTGGAAAAACAGCTCATGTGCTTACACACTGCGTTGCAATGCATATGCTCTGGGGCCCAAGCAACCTTAACTTTACCCTGCCTAAATTAACGTGTCTAAACTGACTGTGCTCAAACTGCCCCCTAAACCGCCATCCTCCTACTCCCCAAAATAACCACACCACACTGGAGCTCAGGCCAAAAATGGAAAATTTCATCCCCAAAGCCAAATGCTTCAGAAAGAAACCAGCATGTGAAAAACAAGAGCCATGGTTTACTGGCACCATTTTGCAACTGTAAGCAAAGTGAACACTCTCCAGTGCCTGCTATTGTGACTTGCAGCTTGTTGAGAACGTTACCTTTTAATATCCTAATTTAATCACACTCAGAGTCATGATCCTACTCCAAAAGATGTGACATAGAGGCTACTTGGTAAAGGGTCCCCTGTCCTTTGCAAACACTTCTCACTCAGACCTGACAAACTCACTACACCAAACACGTCTTGCAGGCTATTTATCCATAGAGTAACATGTAAAGTATCTACAGAAAGATTGTAACTTATTGAGATTCATAATCATTACAAGATGTATGTAGGGTAATGTTTAAGGAATAAAGTATTTATATTGCAAATATGCTTTATGGATTTGGAGTAAAAGTTAGTCCCCCGGGGATTATAAATCAAGGTGATGGCCCATTAGAGCAGGCGGGAGTTAGCCCCCACCCTGGTTAGCCAGAGATATAATGCAAGGCTCAATTGTCTAGCCTTCGTCCAGCCCAAGACTTTAAATGGAAAACCATTAGTGACAACTGCAAACAATCAAAATAACTTGGAGGTTAAAAAAGGAACATTACAACAGACAGAGAATCACCCTGCCTAGGAAAAAGACAAAAGACAGTTTCAGTATAATATAGAAGAGGAGAGGCACTCTGTAGCCTTTCACTGAGGAGACATCTGGAGCAAACGCGGATGTTCTCATTAAAATTTTGATCCTGATTTCTGTGCAGCTAGCCAGCTCTGCCACAGACTAAGCTTTGGGGGGAAAACCTACTTTGTTAGATAGGAAAGGTGACTGTTAATAAATGTAGACCCAGATTCATGGCTTTGTATTGTAACCATTTGTTTCCACCACTCTCTCTCCATTCTTTTTTAAATAAACCTACATTTGTTTTATTATAAGTGCTCACAAATGTTGTGTGATTTTACAGGAGCAGCAGTTAAAGGTAAAACTGGTAAACTAGGGTACACTGCTCCTTTGGGGGCAGATGTTCTGAGCTTTCTGTGAGTAGCCAGTGTCAGGGGCTGGATATCACAGGGAAATGCTTCCAGGAGACTTAGGGACTGGGGTGCACCTCTTGTTAACCTGAAGGCAAACAAAGGCTGGCACCGCCTGGAGGAGAGAGCTTGAGTGGCTGAAAGGCTGGTGGGGTTAAGGAATTGACATTACCAAGACACTCTCATGCTTCAGGCAGGTCCTGGGTACCCCCCAAAACATCATAAAGGACTCACTGGCAAAACTCCCATTGACTTCCCTGGGAACAGGATCAGGCCTTTTACAACAGTTTTGGAGGCTTTCTAGTTTAGATTGACAGACTTTGCTTGTGATTTAATCTCCACCAGAAATCTCCTGCCATTGCTTTTTTTTTTTTTTTTTTAATATATTTATTTCAATCAATCCCCTCTTTCTCAGCTAATTTCTGTGGCTCCCGGCACACACAGCGACAATGTTAAAGTCACAGCAGCTGCAAGTGAGCGTCATGCTTCTTTCCAACTGTATCCTGGCAGACTTTGCTCCAGAAGTCTGTTCCACTTAATCTGGGACAAAGGAGCACTTTCCTTGTTTAGCTGTATGATAACTATGGCAACACTGCACAAAGAGTCCTCAACAAATAACTGGCGAAGGCCCAGCCTACTATGGAGCTGGCAGAGAGTGTTCTCTGGTAGCTAAACTGTTTCATTTTAATCAATTTTTAAACTGTGCTTCATTTTGATCAAGAGCTTAATTTGTTACCTAGAAACAGGCCCCTGGTTTAATGTGTCCGGTAGCTGTCAGCTAAGGCAAATGCTATGTCTGACAAATAGAACATTGCAAGAGATGTCCAAGAACAGATCTTGTAATGGGCCATCATTTAATGAAAGGTGAGGCAATGTGGTGGTAAATAACCACATACACATATCACGCTATCAGCAGCCAGGCCGCAGAGGGAGGAGGGAGAGTGCAGACAGCTAAGGAGAGACTCACTGCAAGCGACAGCAGAGGTTCCCTGAATTTAAGTCTTGTCTGCGTGGGAAAGTTGCATTGACACAACTTTCCTTTTTGTGGTAGAAACTGCCTTGTTTCCACGCACAGATTGTCTTATTGTGTCATCTTGCCACTTAAATGGAAATAATTGAACCACATTGGAGTCTACACTACTTATGCTGGGAGAAGGTATTAGAAAATCTCTGTGGACCATGAGCTTCTTACTTGGGGGCTTGATCCTGCACAGTATTAGCAATTATGTAAAAGCTAGGTCTCAAGTAAAGTTGTAGGGGGTAACTTTCAAAGACACAAAGGGTCTTGACTTGTCAGTGGCAGCCGGACACTTAATTCCCCCTTGGGCCTTTGAAAGTCTCCTTTTATTGCTCAGAAACCTGGAGATATTATTAAAGTCTGTTTGGCTTTCACTTATTAATGTTTATTGTTTGTTAGACGCTGATAGGATGAGCCTATTGCAGGACCGGTCCCTAAGACTGTAAGTTCCTTGGAGGCAGGACCATGTCTTCATTTGTGTTTTGCACAGCACTGACCCTCTGATCAGCACTTAAACAATAATTAATAACAAAGAAATTGGCTTGAAGAAAAGGAGAGGTAAGGATATGACATTTGCACCAGAGTCCCAAAAGATATTGACATTGTTCTGGCTGGGGTGTCCCAAAGCACACTGTCAGTATAAAGACCAGAGAGAGAGATGAGTCTGAGAGTGGCTCAGAGTGGCATCTTTGACGGCCACATGTTGTATGCAGTGTAAATATGGTCAACTAAGGTAGCAAGTATTTTTTTAATTTGCTTTTCTTTTTCTGTTCTGACATGTTTTGGGCAGTGATTTTACGCCACTAAAAATTAGTTGCGCACGGTGCAGCAAAATATTTAAAGACTTGTGTACCAGGACTCGGATTTAAAACAACAGCGTACAACTACAGTATGTTCTTACCATATCTCACATGTCATTACAGGATCCTCATTTGCGCACTCCACATAGCAGATGCCGCTTGTCTGGCAGTTGCCTGTGAGTCATAAAAGCACCTTTGACTCATATTCTGTTCTGAAGCATATCAGTGCCTGGACAGAGTTTTGGCATGGTGTCCCTTTGAGCAGCCCCCTCCCCTTCATAGACTAACTACATGCAGCCCTAGGGGCTGGCTGGTGGCTTTAGCAATAGTGCACTTTCCTTACAAGTTATTTTTCCTAAAAGTACAGGGGAATCTGTATGACAGACCACTCATATTAAGCAACCATCTGTCTTAAGTTACCACCCCAAAGTATCCTCACTTGACAATAGCTAGACTGCTTGGATGCTGTTGTAACCCACACACCTTCTGAGTGTGGTGTTCTGTCCCATCTAGTGACACCAAGACCACTTAGAGAGACAGATTAATGAGTTTGCTCTACAGCCTTAGCTAACAGCCAGTTCACTTTTAGCTCATGTTGTAGAGGCTCATGCACTAAGCTCCAGAGGTCCCAGGTTCGATCCCGCCCACCGACGACTGGGGTCTGTCAGCATTACACTGTGACCACTTATTTAAATTTTTTATTAAAGCTAATGTTAAAAAAATTATATAATACATAGGTTGAGAAAAGAGTGTCTGTACGTCTGGGTATAGTGCTTAGATTATCCACAAATACAAAGTTTGTTTTTTTAAAAGTCAGATGATACATAAAGTACATAATCAGCAATAACCCAAATTTAGGTGAATAGATTTAACAATACAGTTTAGATATTAGAACCTCAATACTCGGGTACATCACTCATGAAAAGTTGTACAGAGATTTGGTTGAGGAAACAAAATATATCAATGAGTGGGGCTTGTCCCTCAGTAATTGAGAATTAGGTTGGTTGTCCATTTAGAAAATACAATCCATGAGGCAAGTATTACACTAATAACACTGGTCTACAATTTTTGAGAAGTCGTCTGCTTCAGAGATAAAATGTGCTATTTATTATGTATTTTGATGTGCTGAATTCAAATATGACAATTAAAACAACTGATTGGCTACTGTTTCTAAGATACTTAAGTTTTTACATTTTATGTCTATGTATATTGTGTAGATAGTAGAGTTTTAATCATAAATTGTAAACCTAGGTCTTTTCATGTGTTTATGGTTGCTTTACATGATAATATTTCACCTGTCCTGTTTATGTAACCCTTCAAAAATCAGCAAAAGGGTTATATAAATAAAATTTATTATGAAACAAAAGGCAAAAAACTATTATGTACATAGTTTAGTCCTATTCAGTGTCTACTCGGCGCTTCTTGGCTTGTCTCTTGAATTCATTAAATGGAGCATCTCTTGTCACTGTCCAGCAATAGTCTGCAAGCATTGATGGGCTCCATTTGCCCTGATAGCATTTCTCCATTGTTGCAATGTCCTGGTGAAATCGCTCGCCGTGCTCGTCGCTCACTGCTCCGCAGTTCGGTGGAAAAAAATCTAGATGAGAGTGCAAAAAATGTATCTTTAGTGACATGTTGCAACCAAGGTTTTTGTATGCCTTGAGGAGGTTTTCCACCAACAACCTGTAGTTGTCTGCCTTGTTGTTTCTGAGAAAATTTATTGCCACTAACTGGAAGGCTTTCCATGCCGTCTTTTCCTTGCCACGCAGTGCATGGTCAAATGCATCATCTCGAAGAAGTTCACCAATCTGAGGACCAACAAAGACACCTTCCTTTATCTTAGCTTCACTTAACCTTGGAAATTTTCCACGGAGGTACTTGAAAGATGCTTGTGTTTTGTCAGTGGCCTTGACAAAGTTCTTCATCAGACCCTGCTTGATGTGTAAGGGTGGTAACAAAATCTTCCTTGATTCAACAAGTGGTGGATGCTGAACACTTTTCCTCCCAGGCTCCAATGACTGTCGGAGTGGCCAATCTTTCTTGATGTAATGCGAATCTCTTGCACAACTATCCCATTCGCAGAGAAAACAGCAGTACTTTGTGTATCCAGTCTGCAGACCAAGCAAGAGAGCAACAACCTTCAAATCGCCACAAAGCTGCCACTGATGTTGGTCATAGTTTATGCACCTCAAAAGTTGTTTCATGTTGTCATAGGTTTCCTTCATATGGACTGCATGACCAACTGGAATTGATGGCAAAACATTGCCATTATGCAGTAAAACAGCTTTAAGACTCGTCTTCGATGAATCAATGAACAGTCTCCACTCATCTGGATCGTGAACGATGTTGAGGGCTGCCATCACACCATCGATGTTGTTGCAGGCTACAAGATCACCTTCCATGAAGAAGAATGGGACAAGATCCTTTTGACGGTCACGGAACATGGAAACCCTAACATCACCTGCCAGGAGATTCCACTGCTGTAGTCTGGAGCCCAACAGCTCTGCCTTACTCTTGGGTAGTTCCAAATCCCTGACAAGGTCATTCAGTTCAGCTTGTGTTATGAGGTGTGGTTCAGAGGAGGAGGATGGGAGAAAATGTGGGTCCTGTGACATTGATGGTTCAGGACCAGAAGTTTCATCCTCTTCCTCTTCCTCGTCTGACTCAAGTGAGAATGATTCTGGTGCATCAGGAACTGGCAGTCCTTCTCCGTGGGGTACTGGGCGTATAGCTGATGGAATGTTTGGATAATGCACAGTCCACTTTTTCTTCTTTGACACACCTTTCCCAACTGGAGGCACCATGCAGAAGTAACAATTGCTGGTATGATCTGTTGGCTCTCTCCAAATCATTGGCACTGCAAAAGGCATAGTTTTCCTTTTCCTGTTCAACCACTGGCGAAGATTTGTTGCACAAGTGTTGCAGCATATGTGTGGGGCCCACCTCTTGTCCTGATCTCCAATTTTGCAGCCAAAATAAAGGTGATAGGCTTTCTTAACCATAGTGGTTATACTGCGCTTTTGTGATGCAAAAGTCACTTCACCACAAACATAGCAGAAGTTATCTGCACTGTTCACACAGGTACGAGGCATCTGTGCTCACTTTGGCTAAACAGAAATGTGTCCCTTTGCAAAATCAAACACTGACAAATAAGAGAGCACGACACTGTATGATATCTAGAGCTGATATAGGGCAATTTGTTCAGCAGAGTGATGTAAGCTTCGTTAGGATTGCATCATCCATGACTTCTAGGAATAACATGATGCAATTCATATCATGATTGACGCAATACCAGCTTCAGATTGCATCATTCATTGTTTTGCCTAAAAAGCAAGTACTGTCCAAACCCAGTCATAGATTTATTCATAGATCCAGTCAAAGATGTATTTTAGTCATTTCTGGTTTAAATTGAGATCCCTTCCCTTTATAACTCACTTATCCTCCGCCATTCCCAAGTCACAGGTCGTATATACTGACCCGATAGCATATCTTGAAAACTAGAGCCAATCAACAATTTTAAGCATCATTTTCGTTCTCAGTGACCCAGAATTAGTAAAGTTTGACGACATTTATTTCAGAAGCATTTTGGCTGTAGAGCAGTGTAATCAGAACTGTCTTATGGTCACCTTGTATGTTCCCCACTTCCTCATCTGTTTGGTGTTTCCCCTTTTGTCTCCTGTCAATTTTTGATGCATGCTCTTTGGGGAAAGGACTATCTTTTCACTG
This sequence comes from Emys orbicularis, assembly GCF_028017835.1. Lineage (NCBI taxonomy): Eukaryota > Metazoa > Chordata > Testudines > Emydidae > Emys > Emys orbicularis. The sequence continues at coordinate 23,740,631 of NC_088685.1, read as the reverse complement.
TATGTATGTACAGAGCCTAGCACAATGGGGCCCTAATCCCTCCAAGTACTACTATAGTCCAAATAAATAATGATAATCCCCAGCAAATGGAATGCAATTCTGCTGCTCCTTTTCTGGAAAATCACCTCTACTAGGCAGCCAGTGTTTGATGGTTACCTAAGGGCCTGATCCTTCACGGTACTCAACACCTCCTGAAAGGGCCAAACAGCCTCGTTGCTCATTTGAATGGGAATTGAGGGCATCCAGCACCAGAAGATGGTCAGCATCTCACAGGATCAGGGGCGTGCACAATGGTGGTAACTTTGTACATACCAACAGGAATGGGAATGGGAACAGCCACCCAGGAAAACAAGTGGGAGCCATTGTGAGCTAAAAAAACATAACAACTATTTATGTTCCACAACTCTGTGTGTGTCTGTGTGTGTGTGTATGTGTGTGTGTGTGCACGCTCAAATTACATGCATGCCTTAGTTCTATTGGGGGTGGTGACCCCTATGTCTGTCTATACCTAGTGAGCCTTCTATACTCTTGTAACATGTAATTGGTAAGGTCACCCTTGCCCCTGCATTACTTATTTTACCGTATGGATACTGCCTGCCCTCTGCTGGGTACACAGGTTTGCAAACCATATGGCTAAAGGACCTTTCCTGTTCCCCAGCGGCACATCGCTGCCATTGTTCCTGTCTCTCCTCACCCCCCTCTTCTCTGACCGTGCCCTGCCTGCTTCTCTATAGCTGTGCTTGGCACATTTGTTACAGCTGTTTCATGGCAATGCACCTTGGGCTAATGGCAAACATGCCCTAGTAACAGTCAGGACTATGTAAAACGCTGCATATGCTATCAAGGAATACTCTTGAGTCACAATTTATCCATTTGCCAAACTATGTGCATCTAATTAATGGTGTTAAGTTTTTTTCCTTGAAATGCCCTTTTTTGGCTAGCTTTCTCCCTTTCCCCTGTGCTCTATGCAATTAGGCTCATTTGCAGTAGTTTTGCACTCTCAACAGAATGCTTGCTTCATGAGGTCAGTTTAAAGATATTTGATACTTACACCCTTCCCCCCACTTTTTAAAGGACCCATCAAATGCACAAATGGTGACATCATTGACAGCAGTGGTAGATGCGGCTACTCCTCACCGCTCAGGATCAGGCCTATAATAAGGAGCAGGCCCGACAACAGCAATTCCAGGCCCCAGGACAGAACAGTCAGTGGGCTCCCATGCATGCACAAGCCGCACTGGTGCGGACACGGTCCGCCTGACATTTGGGCGGTGCTGCGCCTGTGCTGGCTGATGCCCAGTGAGCTGCTGGCTGCGCTGCTGGGCGCACTCTTCCAGCAGGGCCAGGGCTTCCACATGCCCGCCCGGTAGCGTTGCCAACTGTCTAATTGCGCAAACCCAAAGACCCTTGCCCTGCCCTCTGCCCCGCCCCTTCCCTGAGGCCCTGCCCCTGTCCTGCCCCTTCTCACTCCATCCCCCTTCCCTCTGCCCGTCGCTCTCCCCCACCCTCACTCACTTTCACCAGGCTGGATAGGGGGTTGGGGTGTGGGATGTAGGCTCTGGGAGGGAGTTTGGTGCGGGAGGGGGTGCGGGTTGCGGGCTCTGGGAGGGAGTTTGGGTGCAGGAGGGGGCGTGGGGTCAGGCTCTGGGAGGGAGTTTGGGTGCAGGAGGGGGTGTGGGGTGCAGGCTCTGGGAGGGGGTGCAGGGTGTTGGTTTGCGCAGTTCCTGGCCAATGGGAGCAGTGGAGTCGACATTCGAGGCGGGGGCAGCGCACGGAGAACCCCTTACCCCCCCACACTCCCGCAGGGGCCATAGGGCCAATCCGGCCTGTTCCGGGAGTGGCGTAGAGTGAGGGCGGGCAGGAAGCCTGCCTTAGTTCTGCTCGCTGCTGGGGGCTGCTGGGGGACCCTGGGCCCTTTTAAAGCACCCAGGCCCCTGGGCAATTGCCCCCTTTGCCCTCCCCCCACTCGTTGATGGACCTGATAAGGAGAAAGAGTTGCTTCCAAGCTTGTAAAACGTTTGCAGAAAAGAACACAATGCTTTCAAAAGCAAAGTTTGTTTCCAGATTCCAGCATGCTTCTGAGGGCAGATATTTTTCTTAAGTAGCCAGAAATAGGCTATTTAAAAAGAACACAATGCTTTCAAAAGCAAAGTGCCAATTTTATTTATTTTTCTTTACAGAATTTATTAGCTGAATTAAATGTTAAAGTTGTTAGGGTACTTTTCCTCCATTAGTTAGATGAAAGGAGAAAGATCTCTGAAGCTTGTAATATTGAACAGTTAATCTGGTTTTGATAGATAGGAGAAAGATAGTAAAGGGAAAAAAAGGCTTTTTACACTATTCACTTCTTGAGCTTTTTAAGTTCATCAAGGATTTAACAGCCTGTTGGGAATAGCCTGATGAAAAGTTTTAAATCCTTTAAGAGAGCCTGGGAAAGCTATTTAAGCCTTTCAGTCTATACTGCACCTCTGACATTTAGGAACTATAAATCTAGCCAAACCCATTTTACAGAAGTAAAGAAAGAATAAAGAAAGACACAGAGAAGTTAAGCTACTAGCCGAGGCCACACAGTGAGACAATAACAAATCAGGAATAGAACCCATCTGTCACAAGTCCTAATGCCTTTCTCTAACCACCCGACAACTTTGGCTCACTAAGACCCTACAGCAACCTCAGTTCAGAGTTTCTTTGTGACATTTCAGGTTAGATTTTATATTTTGCATTTTTGCACTGAACGTACTTTATGCAACTTATTTGGATTTTCCATATTTCCCCATTATGGCCCCAGTTCAGCAACATACGTAGGCATCTGCCTAACTTTGAATTCACAGGGACTAACACACATGCTTGAAGTTACAGATGTGCTTAAGGGCATGTCTACACTGTAATTAGACACCCATGGCTAGCCCATGCCAGCTGACTCAGGCTAAGGGGCTGTGACGCTGTATGGAATCTGGGGAACACTTTAGGATATTATGAATACCAATATTGTAAAATTGCAATGAGTTGTGCCGTATATGCTGTGTAAAGTATCTGTGAAAATGTTATAATTTGCCAAGTATAATAATCTTGTTTATATGTTTGTATCACCTTTGTATTATGAGTTATAGATATGTATGGTATATCTGTATTTCCAAACTTGTGCTGTGTTTCTGTGTGACACCCCCAGACAGATTCGCATCAGCACTAGGCCTGCTTGATGGCCCACCAAGGGACATCAACTGTACAATGAATCCATTGAAAGGGCAGGGACTACACCTTATGACTCAGCAAGGCATGCAGGGGCATGCCTCTGGAGAGAACTCTAAGGCCTTTCAATGCTATGTGCTATGAGTTTGTGTTTGGAACAAAGGAAGCACAAGCCACATGGCAAAAGACTATAAAAGGCAGCTGCATCATCTCCATCTTGTCTTCAATCCTCCTTCTTACCTTTTTTGCAAACTGAAAAGCTGAACAAAGGACTGAATGACCCATCCAATGGATGTGTTCCAGAGGGACTTTCAAGCCAGAAAACTCACTAATACCGCTAAGAAGCTGATATATGTACTTTGAAGTCTTTGTATGTTTGTGACTGCTTTACATTTAACTCTCTTCTTTTTCTTTCTTTTTTCTTTATAATAAACCTTTAGTTTTAGATGCTAAAGGATTGGCTGCCAGCGTGGTATTTTGGGTAAGATCCAACCTAAAATTGACCTGGCAATGTGGTTGGCCCTTAGGGGGTCAGAAGAACATTTTGTGAGCAGAATTTTTAAATAACTCCTCACCTGACTGGACCTAGGTGCTGACTGGGAGCCAGAGAACTGGAATGCAATAAAGGGGGCTGTGTGATTTCTTTTTTTGCTTCTTGATAACCAGTGTGGGGGATCAGGAGCACAGTTTGTGACTGGTTGGGGAGATTAACTTCAGTGTTACCCACCAGTCTTGGGAGTATTTGCTCTCCTTTTTACAGCATGCCCTGACCTTGGCATTTCCAGTGAAGGCTACCCCAGGCACCCTGTGTCACAGGGGCTCAGGCTGTGGGGCTATGTAGACGTTTGGGCTTGGGCTGCAGCCCAAGCTCTGGAATCCTCCCACTTTGCAGGGTTCTAGATCCCAGGGTCCAGCCTGAGCCCAAACATCTACACCACAATTAAACAGCCCTTTATTCCAAGCCCCTTAGCCAGAGTCAGCTGGCACGGGCTGGCTGCAGGTGACTAATTGCAGTGTAGACATACCCTAAGTGTCTTACTGAATTACGGCCTCTCAGCTGCATAATATACTTAGTACTGTACTAAAAGCAGGATTCCCAACATTCTAGGATTTATGGATATGTCTACATGGTAATGTAAGCCCAGGGTTAGCAGACCTTGAGTAGCAGGCCCTGGGTTTGTTAACCTAGGGCTTGAGTATCTACACTCATTTGTAACCCCAGGTGAGGAACTGTTGAACCCCAGGTCCCAACCTGGGGCTCCAGTGTCTACACTGCACTATGCAGGCCAGAGTCTAACCACCCATATCCCAGGCTTCTTAATGCCCTCCCAAAATGTGCTGCTCTAGCCCTTTGTTTGTGGTGCAGTGTGGGAATTGGGAAAACTTGACTGTCCACAATCTTGACTGACCAGACGACAAAGAAAGTCAGCCCATGGGATTGTGGAATCCCGACCATGTGTGGCTGTGTCTACACTGAAAAAGCAATAGGGCTTGAACCCTGGGTCCCAGCTTAACTCAGACTCAAACCCTCCACCCTCCCTGGGGTCCAAGCCCTGGGTTAATGCAATGTGTGTGAAGATGGAAAAGGGTTAGGCTTGAGCCAGAGTTCTAACCCTAGGCTTGCATTGCAATGTAGACATACTGTAAGAATGTCTTTTTGAATGCAAGAAATAGTGATCACCCAAACACTTTTGCTCATAAAACCCTGCTAATCAGTTTGTTTCAGCTAGCTCAGTGGTTTGAGCATTGGCCTGCTAAACCCAGGGTTGCAAATTCAATCCTTGAGGAGGCCATTTAGGGATCTGGGGCAAAAATCTGTCTGGGGAGTGGCCCTGCTTTAAGCAGTGGGTTGGACTAGATGACCTCCTGAGGTCCCTTCCAACCCTGAGATTCTATGATTCCAATTTGTAGGATTTTAAGGGGGTGAGGGGATAGCTCAGTGGTTTGCGCATTGGCCTACTAAACCCAGGGTTGTGAGTTCAATCCTTAAGGGGGCCATTTAGGGAACTGGGGTAAAAGTCTGTCTGGGGAATTGGTCCTACTTTGAGCAGGGGGTTGGACTTAGATGACCTCCTGAGGTCCCTTCCAACCCTGATATTCTATGATTTTTTATATGAAATGTAGTCTTCTTATCTATGTCCAGTTATGCTCCTTTCCATAATTGCTGCATTTCAATTATTAATGAATCCAAGGCAAAAGCTTTCTGAAAATCAAAGCTACTCTTTTACAATGGATATATCTTAAAAAGAAAAAAGCCACACACACACACACACCAGCTTGTCAGGGATGCCTGTACTTCCTTTTCTGAAATGATCCTTTTTATTAGGGCTGGTTGAGTAGAAAAACAAAATTTTGAATAAAAATGCTGAGTTTGGATCCCTTTGATTCCTGGGGATATTTTATTTGTTATTCATGATTATTCATATGGCTACTGAGTATTTACGAGTCCAAGCAATTTTACAATTTTAGTACAAATTATTCATCCAAAAATCATTAGGAAAGTTCATTATTTGTTATCCTTGCATTCAAAAAGTTTCAACCATCCAGTCAGGGAGCTGCTACAACAACATATGATTTAGGTGACCAATCACCTAACTTAAATAACAAAACCACCAGTATGAGAACCACCTATAGGTAGATCATTAAATGAATATATTTGGTGATTACTTATCAATAATGAACACATTCACTGAAATCAGGATTGGTTCATGAAAGGGCTAAATTCGTAACTATCACTGGCCCTCATTCGGGGAAAGCACTTAGGTACGTGCTTAACTTTGAACAGGTGCAAATGCCCAGGATTTAGGCACATTCTGAAGTCCCATTGAAGTCCCATGACTTCAATGGGACTTCAGAATGTGCCTAAATCCTGTCTTGAATACAGATGCTTTGCTGAATGAAGGCCACTTGTTTTAACAGATACTTGGATCTACTCTCTCCTTATTCTCAATTAGAAATTGTTTCATATGCTTCCTAATTTGTTCCTTTAAAACTTCCCCACAGCTAATATCAAATGGACTTAGGAGCTGCTGCTGTTACGCTCCTGGGCCTTTCATTTAGTACTATTTATTTGCTTAAGCTAATATTGTCCTATCCCCTCATCAGTGTAATGATTCTCTTCTGAAGTTTCTGACCTTGGAAAATCCTGCCAACGCTTTCGTTACCACCCCCACTTCCTTTTGCACTCTTGGACGGATGTTGTCTGCACTTAATGCCTTGTCAATACCAAGAGGCTCTAAATTGTCAAAGGATTTCTCTGCAGACTTCCTAGTTCTCCAGCGTCTCTCCCTGTAAATCTTATCACTGGTTTACGTAAAAGTCCACCCTTTTCAGTCCTAAAGCCAGATAAACAGTGGTCTAATAACTCTGCTATTCTGTTATTTTTAGACTATATTTCCCTACTATCATTCCTTCAAGGAATAATCTTTTCTGTCTCTGTCTGCAGCATACATTATAAATATGCATTCAGGTCTCTCCAGTTAATACTGCTTTCCCAGGATACTTCAAGCTTATTTTTCATTTTTTGTTCTTCTATATTTCATGTTTTTTCTAGCTATATTTGTCTTTCCCCCATCTTCTCCTCCAATTTATTAGTTGCCAGAGCTTTCCTATTTGTATAGTACTTCATATTTATATAGTATGGATCACCCAGAGACCTCAAACCATTTTACAATTAATTAAGGGAGTGAGTTAGAGCAGGGAACTGGGATTTGCTATCCTGGGTTCTAGTCCCAGCTCTGCCAGTGACTAGCTATGTAAACATAGGAAAGTCCCTTAACAACTCTATGCCTTACTATATCCATCTTAGAAATGAGCAGAATAATTACAAATCTCTTCTGGGTATTCAGAGATTTACTGTTTGTATAGCGTGCTGACAGTCTTGGATGAAAGGCACTGTATAAGTGTTCAGATATTATGGTGATGAGCATGGCATTAAAAACTAGACAGGGGTTAAGTAACAGTAAACCCATTTTACAGATGGGCAAACTGAGGGACAGATAAGTTAAATGATAGCGTAGTCCCTTTTATCTATACTATGAGGATCCCAGCGTACCATAGTAGTTACATATATAGTTATAGACACAGCACAGAAGACTGAAATTTTCTTTCTTGTCACAACCTTTAGTAAAAGATTAAACAAGAGGAAGTGAGCAGAGCTAAGGTTAAATTAAAAACCTTTCCAGACTGTCGGGTATTTGTTTTGTTCTAAAATGTCCAGGTTTTTCTTCCTTTAAGCTTAACTCTAGATTTCCATACTTTAAAAATGAAAACATTTTCAACAACATATCTATTCACAATTCTGTGCAAACGAAGTTTTCCACCTGGAAATATGGGGCCTGATCTACAACACATTGAAGTTAATAGAAAGACTCCCATTTACTTCAGTGAGGTCCAGATCACTCCCATATAGATAACTCACCCATTGCAGAAGTGAAGCCACTTCATTAAGCAGCCCATTAAACAGCAACACCTCAGCAATTTAAGAAAGGACATGATGAAGAACATTATATCCAATGAAAACTGGTTTTATCATCAAGTGAAAAAGCAAAGGTGAGATCAATGGTCCAGATTTCACTAGACAGCATACGCATTGACATCTCCTTTGCAAAGTGCTTTCAGTGGCCAACTGGGTCATGTCCTGGAAAACAGTACTAGCAGATTAATTAGTAATAGATTTCTAACAATAGTGTAGCAGATATGAACAGCAGAGAAAGATCAAGTTCTTGAATTGAATTATTATACTTGCATAGGTTCTTAGATTGAGCACTTTATGCTTTTGATCAAATTATTATAATTAATATATGCTTTTCAAGCAGCAATCTTCCTCAAAAGATTATTTTCTCTCAACCTTTTTCTATGGAGTAATTTCCATGACAACAATTTGAGTGATGTCAGAAGAAGAAAAAGTATGGCTCTCCAATACACAAGAGATTAAAAAAACTAGCTTAATTCTAAAGAAAGAAGCTTTTGGTTTTATTAGAAATAAATACTTGCTGTTGAAATATTCACAATTATGTTAAAAGGAAATGTAGTCACAAACTAGATCTTTTGCAGTATTTCTTTCTGGCAAAAAATATGCCAGATATGCATCCGAAGAAGTGGGCTGTAGCCCACGAAAGCTTATGCTCTAATAAATTTGTTAGTCTCTAAGGTGCCACAAGTACTCCTGTTCTTTTTCTGGCAAAAGTTACTTTCAAAGAAGGGTTACAAATGGGCTATTAACATCTGGCTTGAACCTTTATTTAAAAGTGTTTTTCTAGTAGGGTGCCCATACGTCTCATTTTGGCGTATGGGCACCCTGGGACTGTCCCAGATGTCACGATTTTTTTGGCAAAACTGGGCATTTGTCCCATTTGCTCTTGCCGACTGATGACTTGTATGCTATTCAGAATAGACTATTCTACTCGTAAGAAAATCATTTTTTTTATTATTCAGACCGTCCAGGATACAGTAAAAAATAAAAAAAGCATTTAGATCAGTTAAGTGGTGACTTAACATCATAAACCAGAAGTTTTCAAATTGTGGGGCGGGCACAGAGGAATGTTTTTTTGGGGGGCAAGTGCTGATGCCAGGTAGCTTGGACCAGACCCCTGTGGCAGAGCTCATGCCAGCGGCAATGCCAGGCAGCTTGTGCCAGCCCCATGCAGTGGTGCTTGGGCCAGCAGCAACCCTAGCAGGGCTTGGGGCAGTCCCGTGTGGCTTCACACCCTGAAGAACAGCAGCAAGACAAGGAACAATGCCAGTAACTACTGAATTGTAAGTAAAATATATGAAACTAAAAAGAATATATGAACATATAGATAAAATATATGAAACTGCCTTATCTTTTTTGCATACGGTAAGTAAACTCCCCTGAGCACGTACCCAGTGTCCTGTTTTCAGTTTAAGGAAATATGGTCACCCTACTTTGTAGCTAATGGCATAAGAGGGTCGTGCACTTTTCCTGACGGGGAGGACTGATGCTTTGTCCCGGTCAAAGCACAGAGTCAAGAAAAGAGCCAGGAACAGCCCCCAGGCCCACTCCAGGGCCTAGTCACTGAGCGACACTGCCATCTCTTCACAGCTTTCTGCATCCCGTAAGAGTCTGAAAATCCTCTACAAAATAAAAGAGAATCTGGAAATCTTCAAAATGAGAGTGTTTGCCAAGAAGTTATTGTTAGTGCAGGAAAAGTGGTATCTTTGCTCGTGCTTATTGTGCATTATTTTTCTTCTCTCTCTTCCTTTAGAGTCAAGTAATTCAACTAACTGTCATTTCTCATTCAATGGCTTCATCCAGTGTTGCACTTTCAATTTGGTGATCCTCAACAAAAGGAACAGCTTTGTAATGGTTTAAATTAAGGCTGCAAACGAGCGAGGGTTGCCGTCTTTCTACTCGCACAAAACCGAACACCCTTGCCCCGGCCATGCCCCACCCCTTCTCCGGGGCCCCACCCCCCCGCTCACTCCATCTCCCCCTCCCTCTATCGCTCTCTCTCCCGACCCTCACTCACTCACTCATTTTCACTGGGCTGGCGCAGGGGGCTGGGGAGCGGGAGGGCTCCAGCTGGGGGTGCGGGCACCGGGGTGGGGACAGAAATGAGGAGTTCAGAGTGCGGGAGGGGGCTCCAAGCTGAGGCAGTGGGTTGGGATGCAAGAGGAAGCGAGGGCTCCAGTTGCGGGCTCTGGGGTGGGGCCAGAGATGAGGGATTTGGGATGCAGGAGCGGCCTCGGGGCTGGAGCCAAGGGGTTTGGAGTGTGGGAGGGGGCTCTGGGCTGAGGCAGAGGGTTGGGGTGTGGGAGGAGGTACGGGCTCTAGGCTGGGGGTGTGGGTTCCGGGGTGGGGCCATAAACGAGGGATTCAGGGTGCGGGAGGGGGCTCCAGACTGGGGCAGGGGGTTGAGGGGGTGTGAGGTCTCTGGCTGGGGGTGCAGACTCTGATGTGGGGCCAGGGATGAGGGATTTGGGGTGCAGGAGGGTGCTCCGGGCTGGGACCAAGGGGTTCGGAGTGCAGAAGGGGGATCAGGGCTGGGGCAGGGGCACAGGGGGGGGCGTGAGGGGTCTGGGCTTTGGAGTGGGGCTGGGGATGAGGGTTTGGGGTGTAGGAGGCTGTTCCGGGCTGGGACTGAGGGGTTTGGAGGGTGGCAGGGGGGATCAGGGCTGGAGCTGGTGGTTGGAGCATGGGATGGGGTGAGGGGTGCAGGCTCTGGGAGGTGCTTACCTCAGGTGGTTCCCGGAAGCAGCAGCATGTCCCCGCTCCGGCTCTTACGCAGAGGTGTGGCCAGGTGGCTCTGCACGCTGCCCTGTCCGCAGGTACCACCCCCGCAGCTCCCATTGGCCGTGGTGCCTGGCCAATGGGAGCTGTGGGGGTGGTGCTTGGGGTAGGGGTAGTGTGTGGAGCCCCCTGGCTGCCCCTATGCATAGGAGCCAAAAGGGGGACATGCCGGCTGCTTCCCAGGAGCTGTGTGGCGTGAAGGCTGGCAGGGAGCCTGCCAACCCCACTGCGCAATGCCGCCAACCAGACAGTCATTGGCCCAGTCAGTGATCAGGTGTTCCAGTAGAAAACCGGACACCTGGTCACCCTAGAGCGTATAGGGCCTGATCCTGAAGTCCTTCTGCACACAAAACTTCCATTGCAACCAACGCACGTGAAATAAACTAGAGGATCAGACCTTTAATGTAAATGCAACAAAACAGTACTAATAATTAAACACAGTTAATGATGTTTGTAGCATGGGAGACCAACATGTGTAAGAGACCAAGTGATGCACAGACCACAGAAAGATGCATCTGACTGGAGCTCATCAGTCCCCACATTGGAAACCCTCTTAAAACCCAACAGACCTACCGCTCAGCCTCCCAGATGTTATCAGCAGAGACCAGGAAGCAGGAATGGCGCTCGTAGCATGTTCTGGGCCATGCAGGAACCAACAAACCCTGCTAAAGTTCTACTTTTGGACTCATTCCACGCTCTCTTATCCACTGCAGAAGAACTGACTGTGCTTTGTATAGCTGATTGAAACCACCAGTGCAGACTCTCCAGCACGCCATCGAACCAAGCTGGGAGCAAGTCTAATGAACATAGGTACGTTTCTGAATCAGGGCCTAAGTGTGTGGCTAACTTTAAATAATGGGAGAGCTCATTTGCGTAACATTGCATATATGCTTAAATACCTTGCTGAATCAGCACCATAGTGTGGGACGTGGTGCTGGCAGCCAGAGTTCCATCTATTCTAGAGCTTTCAAGGGTGCTGACATGGCTCAGCTGAATTGGTATTAGCAACAGCAGAAAATTTCCCCAGTGCAGGCAAGATCTAAGCAGCTAATCTGACCATCCCTCAATAAACTAGAAACTGAGCCTGTGTACAACCACATTGCTTTAATGACGTATTTATTGTGCCGTTTTATAAATGCACCATTTTACTTGGGCAGGGTAATTTCTGGGGTCACTGGGATTTGCTTTTATGAAGTAATCAAAACGTGTGCAAGGAGCTGTAGTGAGAATCCACAGAGAATATACCAATTCCTTGTACTATGTCTGAAACCCCTGCAGCATGTGGAATTACAGTTTCATGAATGCAAATGGAGCCTCCTTTTGAGCCCATTTAATCCACCGAGATGAAACTCATTTTGGATGGTTGCCTTCCCTTTAGTCATAACCATAGCCAAAGGAAGAGGCGAATTACAGGCTTGGAGGGAGATCAGCCTTTCTTACATTGTAGAAGCAGTAGTTGGCCTTTTCAGATCTGATCCATCTTTTTTTCTCTTTCAAGATGTTTCTTCCTTTTTAGTACGTTTTCCGATCTAGCTAAAGATTTTTTTTTAAATATTCTAATCCATTCATTTTAGAGTGATAAGCTTCCTCCTAAAAGCTAGTGGCAGAAGTGCTCTTAAATATTGCTTGGAGTGCTCACAATCTTTCAAAGAAAATCAAAATAATGTGTGTGTGTTCGTTCCAATAATTTAAATTAGGTTGGCCAATTGTCAGGAAAACAAAGGATCACTGATTGTAAACAAACCAAGGAAGCTTATTCAATGCAAAATTAAAACGTTTCTGTTTAGATGTGTATTAAAATATTTCTGGAAAAAATGCAGATGCATGAGAAAAGGTAGGCAGGTCTGCTTCTAATAACAATCCCTTGTATTTATACAGTGTTTTTCATTTTAAAAATCCAAAAATAGCATTTTATAGCCTGGCTGAGATTTCAAAAAGCACTCAGCATTGAAGTCAATGGGCGTTCTACCATTGACTTCAATGGGAGCAGAGTTAGGCCAACCTTTGTTCTTCTGAAACTATCACCCTGTATTAGGGTTACCATATTTTAAGTGTCCAAAAAGAGGACACTCCACGGGGCCCCGCCCCCGCCCCAACTCCGCCCCTTCCCCAAAGTCCCCGCCCCAACTCCGCCCCCTCCCCTGAACGCTTCGCCCCCCTGCTCCTCCCCCTCCCCTGCTTCCCGCGAACATTTGATTCGCGGGAAGCCTGAAGCAGGCAGGCAGCAGGTAAGCTGGGTCTGGGTCTGGGGCTGAGGGGGGGGGGGGGCGCGAGGAAGCGCAGCCCAGTCCGGCACCCCCAGCCGAGCGGCTCCCTCCGGCGGCCGGCCCCGGCCAAGAGGCTCTGGCCCCAGCGTCTCCGACCTGGCTCAGCTCGGGCCTTGGGGCGCCAGCCCCGGTTCCGGCCGAGCGCGCCGGCCCCAACCCCGGCCCGGCCCCAGCCCCGGCCCTGGGCAAGCGGCACCGGCCGGCGGCCGAGCAGCCCCGGTCCCAGCAACTCCGGCCGGCTTGGCTCGGGCCCCAGTTCCGGCCGAGCAGCTCCGGCCCAGCCCCGGCCCTGGGCGAGCGGCGCCGGCCGGTGGCCGAGCAGCCCCGGTCCCAGCGGCTCCGGCCAGCTCGGCTCGGGCCCTGGTTCCGGCCGAGCGGCTCCGGCCCGGCCCTGGCAGAGTGAGCGGCGCCGGCTGGCAGCCGAGCATCCGCCGGCCCCAGCGGCTCCGGCTCCGGCCCCAGCCCCAGCGGCTCCAGCCCGGACCCGAGCCCCACGACCCCTCCCTCCCTATTTTCCCAGACATGTCCGACTTTTTGGCAATTCCCCCCGGACGGGGATTTGAGGACCAAAAAGCCAGACATGTCCGGGAAAATCTGGACATATGGTAACCCTACACTATATGTATGGGAAACCTCCATCCCCCTGTGAAACACACTATAGTATGGCTGTATTAGCAATGCTAGACAACAGGGATATTTCAGGAGGGGACAATGCAGATATCCATATTAGAATCCTATCTAAACCAACAAGGATATAAATAACTGCATCAGGAGGCTTTCTGGGTCATCTCTGGGTGATTAAAAAGCCACTCTTTTTGTAACAATTTATGTTCTTTGGGTGAGGAGAGACAATCTGACTATTAAGAAAAGGTTTTTAAGGAGCATTGAATGTATAGGATTGGGGGGCTGAGGATAGAGGGGATTTTTTTAGTAGGAGAGGATGATTAGGTACTCAGCGATCACGGTGTTGGGTGTAATACAGAAATTAAGCAGAATAGAAGATAAGGTCTTTCTTTTCCTCCTGGCTCCAGGAAGTTGTGCGTTTGCCTGGCAGCTGGGGGATCGGATATGGGACACAAATTCATTGCCCTGATTAAACGATGAGGGTTGCTAATCTCAAGCAAAGCTCTCCAACGTAAATTCCTCTTTTGTAAATTTACCTTTAAGAGTTAATACTCACAGCAACTCCCATGTAGCTCATTCCTCTGGCTTCTGCAGGCCTATGGAAAAGTTGCCACACCCCAATAAACTGTAGCGCTGCAACAACTTTTGCCTCAGTTTCCCCAACCTTCTTTTGCCCTATTCTGGCCATAGACGTTTCCTGGCCCTCCAGCCAGGCCACTTGACAGTGCCCAGCTCCTTATGTCTACATGTAATTAGATACCCACAGCTGGTCTATGCCAGCCAGCTCGGGCTAAGGGGCTTTTAATTGCAGTATAGCTGTTCAGCCTCAGGCTGGACCCAGGCTCTAGAACCCTGTGACGTGGGAGGGTCCCAGAGCTCAGGCTGAAGCCTGAGCCCAAACATCTACATCACAATTAAATAGCCCCTTAGTCCGAGCCCTGCGAGCCGGAGACAGCTAGCACAGGCCAGCCGCAGCGAGCACAGCCCGCCCACGGGTGTCTAATTGCACTGTAGACAAACCCTCAGCCTTCATTTCAGGTTTTTTCCCAGCGAGAGGGCACTTCCCACCCCCTGTCCTCTGGGTCTTCTTTCCCCAGTTGGGCTCACCCAACTCTTTATGGAGTCAAACCCTCCTCTCCCGCAAGCTGGGCTTTATTTCTAATTAGTCCTGGCCCACCTTCGAGGCTAGTTAATCAGCCTCTCAGGCCCATATTAAGCCTTTCACAACGTGTGTGAAGTAAACACCCCATCACAAGGCCCTATGACATCAGGCAAAGCTATGTTAAAGGGACAGCTGTTACTGCAGTTTATCAAATGTTTTTGGAATGATGCATCTTCCACTAAGGCTGTTCGTCTCTATTCTGTTCTTCAGGAAGAGCGTCGGCCTAGGTTTTGGCATTGGCTCAAACAAAAAATGCCACTGAAAACTTTGAGGAGCAGACTCTCCATTTCCTCTCATAATCCACTAAACAAATTTGGGCCTGATTTATCCCTGGCTAATCTCTTGCGAATCCAGTGGATAAATCTGGCCCAATAAATCTCTCTTTATGATAACAAGAAGTGGCCTTGACCTAGTCTTAATGTCCTTGTCTTCTGTTGATGCAAAGAAAACAAAATTCAGATTTTCTAATCTGAGCCTCGGTGGGTGGTGGCTGGATGTTCAGCATTGAAATATGCTTCATAGAGAACGTCCATCTTCCCTGACACATATACTGGGCTCATTTATTAGCAGTCAGATGAATACTGACTCTTCTATTATAACTGTAGCAATGTAAGTCAGTGGTCTCCAACCTTTTTACGCCCGAGATCACTTTTTGAATCTAAGGGCAATCCAGGATCTACCCCGCCCTTTCCCCTAGGCCCTGCACCGTCCCCGAAGCCCCACCCTGCTAACTCCATCCCCCCACTCTCCGTTGCTCACTCTCCCCCACCCTCACTCACTTTCACCGGGCTGGGGCAGAAGGTTGGGGTTCGGGAGGGGGTGCAGGCTCTGGGCTGGGGTTCGCAGTGTGAGAGGAGGCTCTGGGCTGAGCCTGGGGCAGGGGGTTGGGTGCAGGAGGGGGTGAGGGGTGCAAGCTCTAGGAGGGAGTTTGGGTGCAGGAGGGGGCTCCGGGCTGGGGCAGAGTGTTGGGGTGCAGGAAGGGGAACAGGTTGCTGGCTCTGGGAGAGGGGTCAGGGCTGGTGCAGAGTGTTGGGGTGCAGGAGGGGGTACAGGATGCTGGCTCTGGGAGTGGGGCAGGGCTGGGGCTTGGGGTGCAGGAGACAGTTCGGGGTGCAGAAGGGAGTATGGGATGCTGGCTCCGGAAAGAGGCTCAGGGCTGGGGGTTGGGGTGCTGGCTCTGGGAGGGGGCTCAGGGTGGGACTTGGGGGGCAGGAGGGAGTATGGGGTGCTGGCTCCGGGAGGCTCCTGGTCGGTGGCAAGCGTAGTGAGGCTAAAGCAGGCTTCCTGCCTACCTCAGCCCCATACCGCTCCCGGAAGGGGCCAACGCATCCCTGCAGACCCTGGGGTGAGGGGGCAGCTGGCACGTGGCGCTGCACGCTGCCCCTCTCTGCAAGCACACACACCCCCAGCTCTCCCGGCCAATGGGAGCTGCAGGGGCAGTGCTTGCACGCAGAAGCAGTGCACGGAGGGAGACCCCTGCCCCCCGTACCCAGGGCTGCAGTGGCTGCTTCCAGGAGCGGTGTGGGGGGCGGGGTAGGCAGGGAGTCTGCCTTAGCGGCAGCCACACTCCACTACCGCTGGAGATCACGATCAACTGGTTGGTGACCATTGATGTAAGTGACTGAACCACACACAGCTGTTAATGAGTGACACGTTAAGTCATATTGCTTAATATTCCGCAGCTCCCGGAAGCAGCAGCATGGCCCCGTGCCAGCCAGGGAGCAGGGTTGGGGGCCACTCCACACAGCTCCCGGAAGCAGCTTCATGGCCCCCCTCCGGCTCCTACGTGCTCCAATGGCCCCCTCTGGCACTCCAATGGGAGCTGCAGGGGCAGTGCCTGCGGACGGGGCAATGTGCAGAGCTGCCTGGCCGCGCCTCTGCATAGGAACCGGACAAGGGACATGCCACTGCTTCCGGGCCTTGGAGCCTCCACCCCTGAGCCTCTGCCCGCACCCCAATCCCCTGCCCCAGCCCTGATCCCCCTCCCGCCCTGCAAACTCCTTGATCCCAGCCCGGAGCACCCTCCTGTACCCCAAACCCCTCATCCCTAGCCTCACCCCAGAGCCCACACCCCCAGCCGGAGCCTGCACCCCTTCCCACACCCCAACCCCCTGCCCCACCCCTGATCCCGCCCTCCAAACCACTCGCTCCCAGCCCAGAGTAGCCTCCTAGACCCCAAACTCCTCATTCCCAGCCCCACCCCAGAGTCCGCACCCCCAGCCAGAGCCTTCACACACCCCTACCCCAGCCCAGAGCCCCCTCCTGCACCCTGAACTCCTCATTTCTGGCCCCACCTCAGAGCCCACACCCCCTCCCACATCCCCTCCCACACCCCAACCCCAATTTTGTGAGCATTCATGGCCCGCCATACAATTTTAATTGCCAGATGTGGCCCTCGGGCCACCTCTGGTGTAAGCTCATGAAATTCGCCCCCTCCCTCAATGTGGAGAGAGACATGCAACAGCTTTTTGCTTCCCAGTTATGAATTCCACACACTGGGTTTTAGACAAAAACAAAAACAAGTTTATTAACTACAAATGATAGATTTTAAGAGATTATAAGGGATAGCAAACAGATCAAAGCAGATTACCCAGCAAATAAAACAAAAACACAATCTAAGCTTAAAATACTAAAGAAACTGGTTACAAGTAGTAATTTCTCACCCTAAACGTTGTTTTAGGCAGATTGCAGAGATTCTTTAAGGCCAGCTGCACTTGCCTCCAGCTTAAATCTTCAGATATTTCATTCACAGGCTAGATGACCTTCCAGCCTGGGCTCAGTTCTTCTCTCCTCATTCAGTCTTTGTTTCTTAGATGTTTACAGCAGTCATCTTGGGCGGGGATACAGTGAAGAACAAACCCTGATTATATCACTCCCCTGCCTTAAATAGGTTTTACATATGGTGGGAATCCTTTATCTTCCGTTGTGATTCCCCCCACCCCCATCTTTGGAAAAATACTAGCATTATCATGGTGTCCAGAATCAAGTGACTTGATCACATGACCCTGCAGCCATAACTCAAAGGCTGTTTGTAGTGTCGCCAGAAAGACTTCTCTGTGGATGATAAACATCTTCTGAGACCTATTGTTCTCTTTAACGGCTCTTCCTCACAGCAAGCCATCTACACTGATTGCATTCTATCTGGTGGACGTTCTCCAATGTAAACACACATGTAATTGATACATAATCAATATTCCTAACTTCAGATTCAGAAATGATACATGCAAACAAATAGGATAATCACATTCAGTAAAACATACGCTTTCCAAGGTTATCTCACATGCCTTATCCTGCACAAAATACATCATAATTATGACACGCTCACATCATAACAATATCTCGATGAAGAATAGGAGGAGGTAGTGTCACACTGAAATTTCATATGGAATATTGGGTTTTGTGCTGCATCAATTGGCTGTGTTCTCTGGTGTAAGGTTTCAATATGATCATAAGCAATTTATTGATTAGCAAGAACCTTTTCCAATCTTCTCATTGTTTCCATTGCTTACAGGGCACTCTTATGAGTTTTAATAACTGAATGGAAAACAGACTATTTCCAAGCATGCTAGGGCATGCGTAAAATCAGAACTGAGCATTACAGTAAAATAATCTCAGTGAGATGAAAGCATTAGTTCTGAAACCAACGTATAAGACAAGGGCAATGTACAGCCATCCGCATCAAGCTTAAGCCAGAAATTGGCATTTGTGGCAATATTAGTTTAATTGCTAATTGAAAGGGTGACTGCTTTCCATACCTCAAGGCAGAAACTCTCTGGACAGTTTCTCGCCACTCTTCTGCTACCTCAGATAAATCCCGTGAATGAAAACCCACTTGTACCAAAAATGTCCACACTGATCACTCTTCCAAACACAGCTGGCAGACATCGTTGCATCTTGCCATTAGCCCAGTCTGCTAATTAGTTGCAAAACAATTCAAGTGGGCTCCAGGACTCATGAAATGATAGTAGAAAGATATGACATTCTTAGTCCCCCTTTGTGAGAGTTTCCTGTGGAAGTTTAGCATTGCACTTTATCTCCCAGTACAGGTGGGTCAACTCTGTCAAACCAGTTCTCAATAGCTCAGGTAAACAGGAGCCTGAGTTTCATATGCTCTCAGAAGGTAACCAGATCATCACATGGAAAAATATCAGATACCTCAGTCTCTTTGGACCTGATTCAGGTCTCATTTCCATTGGCTTCAGAGGTGTTAATCTGGATTTAAATCAGGACTTTTCAAAACAGGAGTCTCTAAACAGATTATTTAAGGCTGCTTTGTCCAAGAATAGTAAAGGGCAAGAGCCGTTACAGTAGCTGGACTCAAGTGACGTGTTTTCCTTTACAGTTAGGACTTGTGTGATCTCTCATCTCCCAAGCCTTCATGATTCTATATTTATGGCCAATATTATGTGTCTGCTTTAACTATGTGAGGCAATACAATAAAGAATATATGAGTGAATATAATGGCTACCCCTTTGTGTATTACACTGAGAGATGGATTATCCAAACCTACGTTATATGAAACTACCTATTATTTGAAATGGAATCATGTTCCCTGAGAACAATTAATTACATTGATGACTGTGTATGCTCTCAGAATGTGTTGTGTCCACTCTTCACCCACTGGGGGGAGGGATAACTCAGTGGTTTGAGCATTAGCCTGCTCAACCCAGTGTTGTGAGTTCAATCCTTGAGGGGGCCACTTAGGGATCTGGGGCAAAATCAGTACTTGGTCCTGCTAGTGAAGGCAGGGGGCTGGACTTGATGACCTTTCAGGGTCCCTTCCAGCTCTATGAAATAGGTATATATAAGACACAATGTGCGCTATCCTGCCTGGAGCTGAGCACTCTCAACTCACAGCATTGAGCCCTACGCATTGTAATGAATGCAAGATACATAAGTTAACACCTAGGCACAGAAAACAAAGACCAGCTCAGTACAACATGTGCCAAAGTTGCCTGAAAACAGTTGCTGCCTGTTCAAACATGCAGGCCACAGACATGCAAAGAAAGTAAAGCCAGCCAAAAAAGAAAACCTTGAAAAGGAAAAGGCTCTACATTAATCCTCATCTGCAATTGAGAGTCTGTTTTGCACCAGCTGAAATTCAATTTGTAAGTGTTAATCAAATTGTTCACCTTACTTCGTAGGAAATAAGCACACTGAGTATTCGCTGATAAACAGTGTGGGATTTGAATGCAGAGGGCAGACAGCTTTATATGAGGAGAGCTGTGCTAACAGGCAGCCTTTACATTAGAATGCATGTGAAAGCACTCAGATGCTGCGGATTCACGCATAAACAGATGTCTTTGAAACCTCAAGGCCTATCTAGGCACTCAACCTCTTTCCATCAGTAAGTGCTTGTTGCTTTAAAAAGATGCACACTTAGGGCTGCAGTAACTGATGTCCTCGCCCTAGTCACCACACAGGTGGCATTAGATCAAGTTCCCCAACAAATATGCCTCACCTGGAAAGCTCATCCTCAGATATGGAGGGTAGATGCACCTTCCTTGGCCACTCACTCCAGTAATTGCTCTTTCAGGTTTGGTACACATAGCTGAATGAGAGTGGAGTGGAAATTGATGGACTCACGGTCAGGTCAGTCAGGTTATAGTGAGTAAACAGACTAATAAAATGGTTCCCAGAAGCAAGTCATTGATGTTAATACCACCAGGGAGAATTCCACCAGGGTTCTTTGATTTCAGTAGCACACTCTAGCTCTTTTCTTTGAGATTACAGATTTGGTTGCTAAAGGTAACTGTGGTGACACCATAGCTTTCTGTAAATGGACATTCAGCAGGGAGGACTGAACAACCTTAGAATTTATCTTTGCCTTTCCTGCTCTTATGGAAGCCATATGACTTTCCATAGTTGTTACTCATTTCCCTTGGCAAGGCTGTATCCTGAGTTGCTCAAATCTAAATATTCCAAAAGCTGAGCTAATTCACCCTTGTCAGGATGTCCTAAATGGCAACTATTTGAATGACCCCTCCCAATTCCTGGCTTTCTTCCCAGGTGCCCTTCCCACAAACACAATCTCATGCTGTTTTTAGCCTCTCTGCTGCAGAACCTGGGATCTCTTCTCCCTGGCTAGTAGCACTCAGCTGTACCTTGCGGCAGCTGGATGATAAGGTGCTGTAACACTTTACCCTTTATCTCTGTTTCCATGGCAAACATTTTGGACCCTGTCCTTCCCTCAGTAAACCCACCATCAATAAACGAGGAAACGATTGGCTGATCCTTAATGAAACTGAAAGCAATTCTCATTTACAGTACTGCCATGAGGCCAGTCACAATGAGTGTGGTTTCTTGTCACACACTGAGTCAGCTGCCTCTGGGTAACTTATGCTGGACACATTTCTCACAGTCTTGTTTGGACACTATCACATTTATTACAGGAAGGATGAATTTGTGGTCAAGGCACAGGATTGGGTGTCAGGAGACCTGGGTTTTTCCCTGGCTCTGTGGCCGCCTTCCTGTGGGTCCTGGTCAAGTCACTTAACTTTTCTGTGCTACCTCACAGGTGTATTGTGAAGGGACAGATTGTGTCTGGGCCATGCTGTAGAACTGAAGCCATGCCCCCCCCCCACAAATATGAATCACATTCCCCAATGTCCTGCCCCCCCAACACAGACTGCTCTCTCCTAGCACCACCCCCCATAATACAAGCCACTCCAAAAGCAACAGATAGTAGATGTGGCCTTTGTACTCCCCCGTGTGCTAGCCAGCCATGGAGAGAGAGTCACGCTGCACCAGGATGGAGATATCTACCCAGACCCTCAACAAGCTCTTCACCCCAACCCTCTCTTCAAGCTCTACACACTGGCTGCTGTGCAGTATATTCAGACACTTGGTATGTTTTACAGGAACATTTCCCGCACAAGCCTAATCTATGTTTGGCAGCCAATTTCTGGTGCCCTCCCCTCTTCAGTTATGGACAACGAAGCAACTCTGAAAACAATGAATAGGCTCTCAAGCCTCCCCTCTTCTTTTCAAGCCAATGCACCCTTTTCCCAGAAGACCTTGGTAATATATTGTCAGCACATCACTATGGAACTCCAGGAAGAATTGGACTCCTTCACAGAGTGCTTCCCACCCCCCTTCCCCCTTCCCAGGCATGTGCCTTCCTGGCACGAATAAGCCCTTAATGTTTGTAAAATACTTCACAGATAAAGGCTGCCTCAGAAGAGTATTATTATGACTCCAGACTCCAGCCTTTGCTATTTTGACTCCATCCAGTCATTCACAAGTAACAGCTAGCAATTCTCGGTTGCAGTTTACAAAATGCTGTGAGAACTATGGCAGAAAAAAAAAACATTCAAGACATTGAAAGCCACAGCTTTGTGCCCCCAACACTTCACTTCCTGCTTGGCACTAGCCTTCCAGGAATCTTGGTAACTGGCGTGCTCAAATGTGGCCCAGTTCCGTAATCAAGTGGTGATAGTCATTCAGCCTCTCTTTTGGCAGAGGAAATGCCTTAGTACTCATCCCAACAATAAATAAAGCAAAAAAAAAAAAAAAGATAATTAGGGTCGGAGATCCAAGGGAGATGGAAATTAGCCTCCCAGTGAAAAGACCTGTATAGATCCTGGGATTATGTGTACTTATTACTACCATTAAATGTGGCATATTAAGAGGTTGCTGTTGCCAAAAATGCTCTTCTTACCCTCTCTCTCGCTGGCTTTGCTGGGTTAGTTCTTGATCTAAAGGTCAGAGAAAAGAAGAGGGCGAAAGCATTATATTTATTTACCACTCTTGGCTATTGGAAATGCTGCCATATATATCTATGGAGCATGCAATACCCTGAAATACATCTTGGGAAAGTTTCCTACACAACAAATCACTAGTAAAACTCCACAGGTCAGCATTTCTCAGTCTCTCCTGGCTGGTCTCTCTCACCTTTGCACAGATGCTTCCCTATACTGTCTAGCTATTGTTCTTCCATTATCTTCACAGCCATCTCTGCTGCTTCCTCGTGCGGCTTTCTCTCTTTGTATTATAGTGTTTGACCCTTTGCATGATCTGTGATGAAATAAAGGCCAAATCACATCCTTGATGCTGGATTAGTCATCAAATAGAGGATGCTCCTTAAAATAGGGATGGGTGGTTACCCTGACATGAAAAAGTCATTGAAAAGCCAGAATACAGCCAATGTAATTTTGTACTCTACAGCACAGTTTTACAGTGAGGCATCAGATGCAGGAAGTTAGAAACTTGGGGGCACACAGGTTTTACTAGGGAGTCCCAGTTGCAAGTTAAGGTCCTACTTCAGTAAAGCACTCGATCACATGTGTAGCTCCTATTGACTTCAATGGGATTAAATCAAATGCTTAAAGTTAAGCATGTGCTTAAGTGCTTTGCTAAGTCTATCCCTAACTGCAGATCTGGTCCCATCCTCTTGAACATGCCCATAGCTGATTTGCAATTCTGGGGTCTATTCTCTGGGATGGGGGTGACCCTGCTGATTATTTCAGTGGAGGGTTGGTCCTGGTTTCAATATAATAGTGGCTAGTCAACTGGTGATTCCCCACTGCATCATTCTCACATGAACCTAATGGAACTCCAAGCCCATCTGCTGCTGGACTGGGTGTTGGCACAGTGCCACTTTTGAATGGGATCCATTCTGGCACCCATTATAGTCTGGGATATTACACATCCCCAAGTGTCAATTCCGCACCTCAAACAAAGATTTCCTTTCCCATCAGGGTATTGAGATAGCAACAGTTTTGAGTGTGGAAGGGAGAGATCTTCTGGAGACAGATTAGCTGATGGCAGTGATATATGGGGCAAGGATCTGGTGAGCAAAGAAAACACGGGAAGTTGGAAGGCATGTCCAGTGAAAAGGGATTTTGTTCCCAGGTGAGTGCTCACTTAACTGGAGATGGGATTGGGGGGCGGGGGGCAGTAGTGGATGTAGAAGGAGGGAGAATAGGGTTCCTACGTCAAGGCAACTAGAGAGTAAATTATAGAAGTGGTCAGTGGGGAGCTAGACTTTTTAGGCCCAATCCTGATCCAAGTTTTGTCAAGGTGAGTTTTGCCATTGACTTCAATGGGAGCAGAATGGGGCCTATGTTTGCCTTCCTTGTTCTGTATAACTGCATAGGTAGCCATGCATGGAGCTTAGTAAACCTCACTTATTTCTTATGTGTTCTAGGAGACACAGACTTTGGCCCTAAACAGCAGCTACATGGTTCAACTTCAGCAAAAAGAAAAATAAACATAAAAAAACCCCACCCCACTTTACAAACATCTGCTAATTAGCCCTCATAAGCCCTTTGTACGGTTGGTAGATGTTACATTCTCCATTTTATAGATGGAGAAAACTGCGGCCAACGCTATGGAAGGAGCCATATTAAAAAAGTAGACCCAGTGCTGTGTTCAATGCTCTTTCTGCTAATTTAAAGACTCAGGAGCTCATTCTGCTCTCATGCTGGTGTAAATCAGGATTAACTCCATTTAAGTCAATGTAGATATCCAGTGTAAAACTAGTGTGAATCAGAATCAGGCCAACTGAGGACACACTAGGTGGCCTAGCCTGTTAGTTATCATTACTCAAAACTGTACATACAGAACTAAAAGCCTGATTGAAACACAAGATAATAAGTGCTTCAAGCTAGAATTTATGAGAAATGGGTCATGTAATGGGAAACAGTTCTTTTACCCATAGTCCACAAGTTACTAAATAACATAAAGTTTGCAGCTTTGCCAGTCACCTTTCAACATGGTGAGTACAAATATATTCTTGTCATGTCATTATTTGACCTATGGGAGCTAATGGGCAGTTCCTGGAAATTTCTTGTTTGGGAAATATTTTTTATGAGATCTGGATTTGGGTCTGAGTCATTGTAAGGAAGTGTAGGAAAAACAAGGCAGTCACAGGCACTGTCTGCACTCACACAATAACCATGTTCTAAAACTACATCCCCCGGGGATCTGTAGAAAAAATGTGACTAGGTCTCATGTAGTGACAATCGCACTGCACTGGAAAGAAAGATAGCTGAGCAGAACTTTCAGCCATTCTCTGTCTCAAAAATCTAGAATGGTAACTGGTTCTCAAACCATGGTCCATGAACCACCAGCATTTATCTGCTAGATTAAGGAGCCCTTTACTATCAGAAATCTTCTCCCCATGTAGATACCTATAATTTTGTAAAGGGATCATGTATATACCTATATTTTGTAAAGGTGCTGCTCAGTACAAGAAAAATAAGGCTACTCACAGGAGTGAAGGCTGGGAACTTGCTGCTTTATATAACTACATCACAACAAAGTGAGGAGGAACAGCCACTAGCTAAACATGAAGAAAGGAAGGAGTGGCGCATAGCTCCAACACATAATACTCTGAGTATTGATGATCACTTGATGACCACTTTACTACATATAGACTGTGATCATGTCACTTCTGTTCTCTTCTCTTTTGTATGAGAATTTTGTAACCCTACAAATGTTGCCATGAATGTCCTGGCTTTCGATTTTGAAAGAAAGAAAGAAGACATCTACCTGAATAGCAGAGGCTGTCTTGTTGACAGGAGCAAAAGGGGGTATGTGGGGGGGGGGGGAGGGGGGAGGGAGAATAACACACTAGAAATGTAAAACTTTGCTTATCTCACTATAATGACAGAAATTATTCCTCCTTATCTTAATTTATGCAAAGTATATAGTTAAGAAGTCTGCACAGGCTGTTTCTGTGGAATCAGCCCTGAAGATTGAAAAAAAAATCTGCTTTCTAATTAGAAAACACTAGAAATTAGAATTTTTCACAGTTAAGTTCTATAATTTGAGAAAAGTTAAACAGTGGTTAAAACATCAGCTTACTGTTAAGAGCTGATGTAAAGATCTGCAGAGAGGAAGCCATTTCCAATGCACAACAACTAGTTTTTTTGGTCCTACAAAACTTAGGAACGGTGCTACAATTCTTGAGTGCCACCTACTGGCACTTTATCTGCTAACTATTTACATATATACAGAGATAGCTCAGATCACTAATTAGCCAAAGCAAATGTAAAGGAAAGTTGTAGAACTTACAAATGATTCTGGTGTGTATGTGGCTATGAAGCTGATGCAGCTTTTTCTTTGCACCATACCTTTATGTTTATAAGTTCTCTACCTATATGCAAAGTTCAGATGTCATTTTCAGAGTTGCCATAGCATGTAATGGAGAAGACTTACTTTTGTTCTTCCTTGTTGCTTTTCCTTAACCTAAAATGAAAATAATTGTCGACACAGTATGTGTTTGTTTCTTTACAAAATGTCCAAAATGTCCAAAACCTTCACATAGAGTCTGATTTTTTTACCATCTAAGGGGTGAATAAAGGCTTACTGGTAAGTATTATTAAGATGGGAACCTGCCAAGAGAGAAAAGAGACCTGTTGAAATACTGAAACAGAGAAAGATATTTCTATAAAGTGCTCTGAAATTTCCTTCTCTAATTTACACATAATTCTTTAGCTAAGGGTCTTATCCCACATAGTGTTTAGTGACTGCATCGAATCAGGCCTTATAGTTTTGTGACTAGTCACTCCAGTTTCCTTTTATTGGATGTCATTTAGAATCCAGAGACCTTCTCTCAGATTATAACAATTATGAAATCAGTCAAATTTAGAGCCTGAAATCTGGCAAATATATGATAACTGAGGTTCCCAGAGTGGATATAAATCTCTCGTTGCAATCTCTACTATGTCACAAACCACAGAAACACAATAGGAGCAATTTCTGAACATGAGCAAGAACCCAAGAGAGAATCAGATCAATGCGCACTTGCACGTTAACATCTGTTATTTGCAATGATACATCTATACGTCCCATTATTCTTGAGGATACTTTTTGTCACAAGATTTTGTTTCAACATACTTTTTTTTAAACAAAAATAATTTGTAGATAGAGAGAATTCACTCTGATATTTGAGTTCTGTGTAAGCTCAAAAGCTTGTCTCGCTCACCAACAGAAGTCCAATAAAAGATATTCCCTCACTCACCTTGTGTCTCTGATATTTCAGTCACCATGGCATGGTGCATTTCCAGTGTGACAAAAGCAAAGTCAGAACAGGGAGTCTAGAAACAATAGCTAATAAAGAAACCATTAATGCAACATTAAGGCTAAGAAATCAAGCTCTTAGGAGTTCAGAAATGAGGCCCTTAACCATCACTTTACATGCTCAGCTGGTGTAAATTGGCATAGCTCCATTGACATCAATGGAGTTGTGGTGATTTACTCCAGCAAAGGATCAGCTACCGAAAGTTCAAACTTAAATTTGTCCTCTGCCTTAAAGCACAGCATCATTTAAGCTTCGAATGAGCATCTATAGGGCCCAATCAAGTTGCATTACAGGCCATCCTGCTTTGCTGTGTTGTTTTGAGGATTAATTAATTAATGTTGGTAAAATGCTCTGAGATCCTTGGAGAAATTAACTGAGAAGCATGCTTTATATGCCCCAGTGTTTAGTAGTCTGGAGAGGAATGCAAAACTACTGATCAAAATCTCAGGTACTAGACCTGGCTACATTCAAACCTGCAACGAAACAGTCCCCAGCCTATGGCCTGGGTATAAGGCCTTTTTACAAAGCAGTCAGTGGCCTCTCCCGGGACCTGGATTTGTTATTCTGCTGTCGGCATTCCTTGTGGCGACATACAACTAACTTCAGGGATCAGGCCTGGTTTGGGCTTTGGAAATGGCTGTTCTGGAGTGAAATCCTGGCTCCATTGAGAACAGTGGAAGTTTTGCCCTTAACTTCAACAAAGCCATGATTTCACGTCAAGCATCTTCCTGTGTGTGGAAAAGGAAAAAGGGGTAGAAAAAGGCAAAGATGGCTTCTTCGCTACAGCCAGCAGGATTAACACACAGTTGTATGAAAGATGCTAATTTAGCCGCAAACTAGCCTCATCATGTTCTTGGCCTCTCATCTCTTTCAAAGTGCTACCGGTGATGATGCAGCCCCGCAGTCTTTAGTCTGATAGTCTAGGATTAATGGCGGAGTTGGCCAAAAGCAGCAAGCCAATCTGAAAGTTCTCAGTATCAGCAGGAATTCCATTTTATTGAGCCAATTTACTGGATCTTTTAATCTGGCCTCTAAAGCTTGCAATTTTACCCTGAAGGGCAGGGGAACATTTGAAAAGCCATTTCACTTCCCTCTCCATAGCCATATCTAAGGGAAATGAAAGTTGGCCACAGGAGAAAATGAACAATGGTCAATATCCTCTAAGCCATTCCTTGGAGCTCCAATCTCGTAATACTGCAAATCATAGGCGCCTTAAGCTTTATCCACACGAAATTGCTTTGGGTTTGATTCTGACTTCCCTCATGTTGGCAATATGATCTAGGAGTAACTCAACAGTTACACTTGTGCAAACCCTGTGTGAGGGAGATAAGGATCAGACCCTTTGTTCTTAAACTCATTACCAGATTCTTTAGCTAAGTAAAATGACAATTTCCCCCACTATGATGTAGTGAAGGAGATGCCAAATAATTGTTTGAGACACATAAACCACATCTTAATCCCTGTAAAATCAAAATACCTGTGTAGATTTTTTTAAAAGTAATAGCAGGTTTCAGGTTCTTTTAAGGGTCCTATTTCCATTATATTTTCTTTAAATGTCAAGTTGGTGTCAGTAAGTTTAAACATATCCAAGTCTTAATGCAATAGTTCGTGTTTATATATATTTTGACTTGGGAAGGAGAAAAGGCAGGTTCACAAATGAAGGCACTACCATCACCATTCATACATTGCCTTGTACACTAGGTAGATGGCATTTCCACCCATTCAAAGTGCTAGCAGCTGCTTATCATGTGTCACCAGCTGCCAGAACACATTATTTCTTAGAGTCCAGGTTCATTGTTGGAAATTCCACAGTGTCAAAACCTCAGCACTGAGAATATTTTCCTTTTGGCCTCTTTAATCGTTTGCTTCGTGTCGCCATTATATGCACACTCTTATCTCTCCTGTGGGGGAACCGGGTGACTGTCTATTAAGGAATTTATCAAAGGCACTGATATTAAAAGAAGAAGGGGGAGTGCTTTGTATTCAGTTCACGGGTATTTGCAAAGCAGCAAGAGACATTCTCAACCTCTTCGGTCTCTGCACAAAACATTCATTTAATAAAGGATATAATAATTTACACAGTAAAGAAATGGCATTTGTTAGAAGCAAATAAACATATGGATATAATGCATCTACTGTCCCTTTACATTGAAATCTAATATACTGTGTGTAGGTAAGTGCTGTTTGTAGTGAACATATTTATAATCCAAGAGACATACACCCATAACAGAATTTGCCTTTTCTGGGGAAGGAGAAGTTCAACTACTTGAGGATGTAAGCATGGTACCTTTATACATGCAGGTTTCTCACCTCTTATATTTATTAGGGTAGAGTGTTTCACATGCTTTGTCTTCTTCTTCATCATTTCAGAATAAAACAGCCATGTTCTTAAAGATGTGAACAGAATTGATTTGAGAATATACATTAGTTTTGGGGGTTCCCATCCCCTCAATATGTTGACACCCCACAAATCTCTTTCTCTCATTTTCTCCAGTCTGTATCCTCTGTCTACTCTCCACCCACATTGGAGCTATCAGATTTTCTCCAATAGGAGGTAGGAGGCAGTGTGGGCAAATGGTTAAGGCACTGGGGCTGGGACTCAGGAGACTGGGATCAAGCATTATCAAGCTCAAGCATTCAGTCAGGCCCCAAATGGGCATGAGAGAGATTTAAAAATCATATGATTTTTAAAATACACTTGTACCTCGATATAACGCTGTCCTCGGGAGCCCAAAAAATCTTACCACGTTATAGGTGAAACCGCGTTATATCGAACTTGCTTTGATCCACCGGAGTGCGGAGCGCTGCTTTACCGCGTTATATCCAAATTCGTGTTACATCGGGTCGCGTTATATCGGGGTAGAGGTGTAATAAGTTTTGGGCTCTTCTGATTTGCCTTCTAGCTTCTGAATTTTAGGGTGCACTTGGGTCATGTTCTCAAGCTTTTCTCTGCACCCAGGAGGGCCTTCCTTTTTTAAACGAAAGCTGAGATTCACATCTTATCACTTGTCCCCAAGTGCTGGGGCTTTAACTAAAACATCAGAGAGCATATTATAATCAAAACCACGAGAATGGGCACCATTGGGTTCATCCATAGATGAGATGTTCTACATGAGCTAGATGTTATTAATCTTATTCTTCCCTTCTTCCACATGGTGGCAGAGAGGAGTGGGGGACAGCCTGGAGGCCTGTTTCCCTCCCCCCGGAGAGAATAAATTCCATGTTGCTTTTCGCTTGGCAAAGTACTAGTCGTACATTTGGGACAGAACCCCTAGTCATTGTACATTTGGGACTATGGCAGCCCCCATCAGCGAAAGGTTTTACTAGTATCACAAGTTTACTCTAGGCATTGTGCAGTATCACCTTTAGCTGACACCATCCCCTGTGGCCTGGTTCTGACCAGCATAACAATGCTGAGGCATCTCCTAGTGTCTGTGTGGCTTGAATCAAATACAGTTTGTTAAGTTAAACCAGGGGTGGGCAAACTTTTTGGGCCAAGGGCCGCATCTGGGTGTGGAAATTGTATGGCAGGACATGAATGCTTACAAAATTGGGGGTTGGGATGCAGGAGGGGGTGAGGGCTCTGGCTGGGGATGTGGGCTCTGGGGTGGGGATGGGAATGAGGGGTTGAGGGTGCAGAAGGGTGCTCTGGGCTGGGATCAAGGGGTTTGGAGGGCGGGAGGGGGATCAGGGCTGGGGCAGGGGGTTGGGGCGCAGGAGGGAGTCAGGGGTGCAGGCTCCGGGTGGCGCTTACCTCAAGCAGCTCCCAGAAGCAGCGGCATGTCCCCCCTCCAGCTCCTACACAGAGGCATGGCCAGGCAGCTCTGCACGCTGCCGTCCTCAGGTGCCATCCCTGCAGCTCCCATTGGCCACAGTTCCCAACCATCCCCCTGGATGCCCCTATGCGTAGGAACTAGAGGGGGGACATGCCACCGGTTCCAGGAGCCGAACAGAGAAGGGCTGGAGTGCCGGAGCAGGGCAAGCTCTGAACCCACTCCCCAGCGGGAGCTCGAGGGCCAGATTAAAACTTCTGGAGGACCGAATGTGGCTCCTGGGCTGTAGTTTGCCCACCCCTGTGTTAGACACTAGACAGTGTTTTATCTTTATTTTTCTTGTAACCATTTCTGACTTTTATGCCTGATTACCTGTACTCACTTATAACTTCTCTCTGTGTAGTTAATAAACTTGTTTTATTATTATCTAATCCAGTGTGTTTAAATTAAAGTGCCTGGGTAACTTTATTTGGGAATAGCAGGCTAGTGTATATTATTCCCGTAAAGGAATAATTGACTTAATATATTTGGGCTGTCCCAGAGAGGATTGGGCAGTACAGGACATATATTTCTGGAGGAAAGTGCAGGACTGGGAGTGTGTTGGGGTGGCCCTGCAGTATAACCCAGGCTGGTGAAAGCCAGGATGTGACTGGCAGGCTGCAGTTACACAAACACACCTGGGCATGGCCTGCATGCTGGTGGCTTGTTGTGTGGCTAGAAAGCTTGTCTCTCTTGCCACCAGAAGATGGGCCAATAAAAGTTATTTCCTCACGCAACTTGTCTCTCTAATGCACTTTTATGGCATTTTTGAAACCCCTGAGGCACATTCCTCTGTCCTGTTCACAGCAGATCCCCTGACTCCTGCTATGGATGGAATGAGAGCACCAGCCCGTACAACCAAATGGGAGCAGGGTAGAGTCAGTGTTAGCAGAACTTTAAGGAACCAGACATGTGTGACTTCAGCCAGAGAGCACACCCAACTGCATGCCACGTAACCAAACAAGCAAAAAGCCCAACACCTTCCACCCATTACTGATCCACAGCACTCTGCAACAGACAAGATGCACC
This sequence comes from Emys orbicularis, assembly GCF_028017835.1. NCBI lineage: Eukaryota > Metazoa > Chordata > Testudines > Emydidae > Emys > Emys orbicularis. The sequence continues at coordinate 23,709,268 of NC_088685.1, read as the reverse complement.
GTTGGAACATAAATAGATAAGCTAATTCATCCTGATTATGCCAGATCCAGCACAATTACAGTGATATGTTTGTTTTCCTGAGGGCTAAATCTAGATGTGGTGTGCATAGATACGATTCCATTGACCACTTGCCTCAGGTCTAAGTTTGAGTTTGTATGTATCAGCCCACCACCCCAATCACCCACATTTATCCATTATATATTTTTTCACGTCACAATTATTTCGTTAATGATTCTGAGAAATGGAGACTTGAAGGACAAAAGCATCTGGCTATTAAGTCACAAAGTGGTTCAACAGTCTGTGTTAATTCTTACAGGTTCTCCTGTTCCTGAAGATTCTTATTTGGTTCGACACATCTTTCAGGATAAAAATAATGGCTTAATAATGGTTTCTGACTTCAATTCGACCAGAGTGTAAGTGAGATCAGAAATCTTCTTCTTTTCCTTATTCCCAGTTAGCTGGGGTCAGGTTACTGAATCCATCTGTGATGCTGTATGGAACCTGGGTGACATGTTAGGATATTATGAATACCAATATTGTAAAATTGCAATGAGTTATGCCAGATATAAGATATCTGCAAAAATGTTATTTGCCAGATATGATCATCTTGTTTATGTGTTTGTATCTCCTTTGTATTATGAGTTATAGATATGTGTGTATGTCTATATTTCAAACATGTGCTATGCTTCTGGGTGACATCCCCAGATAGTTTGGCATCAGCACTGCCTAGCCTGCTTGATGGCCCATTAAGGACCATCAGCTATACAATAGACCCATTGAGAGAAGGCAAAGAATACACCTTATGAGTCAGCAAGGCATGTCGGGGCATGCCTATGGATAGAAAAAGCTTCCAAGCCATGTGCTGGGCAGCTTGTGTTTGAAATAAAGGAAGCACAAGCCACATGGCAAAAGACTATAAAAGGCAGCTGCATCTTCTCCATTTTGTCTTCAGTCCTGCTTCTTACCTCTGGAGGAACTTTGCTGGCTTGAAAGTCCCCCTGGAATACATCCACAGGTCATTCAGTCCTTTGTTCAGAGCTTCAGTTTGTAGCAAACTCACCAATACTGCTAGGAACCTGATATATGGACTTTGAAGTCTTTGTATGTATGTGACTGTTCTACCATTTAATTTTTCTCTTCTTGTTCTTTCTTTTTTCTTTATAATAAACCTTTAGTTTTAGACGCTAAAGGATTGGCTGCAGTGTGGTATTTTGGGGAAGATCCAAACTTACACTGACCTGGTAATGTGGCTGACCCTTTGGGGTCAGAAGAACATTTTGTATATGTGAGCAGAGTTTTTTTTAAAATAACTTCTCATTGTACTGGACCTAGGTGCTGACTGGGAGCCAGAGAACTGGAATACAATAAAGGGGGCTGTGTGATTTCTTTTTTGCTTCTTGATAACCAGTGTGGGGAATCAGGAGCACAGTTTGTGACTGGTCGGGGTGTTTAACTTCAGTGTTACCCACCAGTTTTGGGAGTATTTGCTCTCCCTTTTGCAGCCTGCCCTGACCTTGGCATTTCCAGTCAGAGCTGCCCCAGGCACGACGGGTCACACCATCTTTTCCAGGCTTGTGGTCCAATGCCAGTTCCAGATCCTCTCCATCCTCCAACATACAGTCTAGCCACTGTTTTCTTGGCCGTGCTCTTGTTCTCCACCCATAAACTGTATTCTCAAACAGGATTCCCTTCATTTATCCTTTGCATATGCCCACACCATCTCAGCCTCCTTTCTTGCAGCTTCTCTCTGATTCTGAAGACCTTGGTCTCACTCCTGATTTCATCATTCCACAAGCGGTCCTGCAATTTCATCTCCCCTGACTGCCCTGAAACATCTTATTTCAATGGCTTTCAGTCTTCTTAAGTGCCTCTCTTTGATTGACCATGTCTCTGATCCGTACAGATGACCTGGTCTTACCGTGATTTAGTATAGTTGTCCCTCAAGTAGTCTGGGCATCTGTTTATCATAAATCACTCCACTTAGCTTGCACTTGATTTTCCCCACACTCAGCATCCTGGCTTGCTGTTCTCTGTTGATTTCTCCACTTGCTGTTAACCAGTCCCTACTTAAATGCAGAAACCTGATTTAGGCACAAGCTCTCAATGTGGATATTCATCTGTCTTGGTTCCGTGCATGTCACCCACACGACTTCAGTCTTTTCTTTATTCATTTTGAGGCCAGTTTGTTAGTTCCCTGCTCCAGACATCAGTCACCTGGACGAAATCTTTCTCACTATTGGCCATTAGTGCAATATTGTCTGAATAGATCAACTATTTACCATCTTCCATTTGGGTTTGCTTACTCATGAAGTCCATCACAATTATGATTAGTAATGGACTAAGCGCTGATCCCTCATGGGGCCCAACCTTCACCTTGAAACTTTCACCTTGAAAGGGCATCTGCACTTTTGTCATAGTACCATCAGACAACCCATCACCATCTGGACAAGGGCCTCCGGTAGCCCCATAGAATCATAGCAGAGGCCATCACCTAGGTACTTTGTCAAAAGCTTTCTCCAAATCAATGAAAGCCCATCCATGCTCAGTGTTTCCCTCCAGCTTCTTTTCCACCAGCATTCTAGCATCTTGTCATCCCAAAGCCAAACTGCTCCCCTATTTGACAAATGTGACTATCTATGATTCTAACTGTTTAATGAAGTGGTACAGCAACTTAATTCCCTGATGCTTTGAACAGTTGTGTAGGTCACCATTTTATTTATATATTGGTACCAGTGTTGACTTTCTCTAGGCTCTTGGGATTTCCTTCTCTTTCACACTGCATGCAGGACTCATATGACCCACCGTAAATTAACCTCTCTCCTTGATCATTTCCTCTATGACTTCATTCAGACCTACTGCTTTCCCAGGTGCCCTCTTCAGCAGTGACGTCTGCTTCTCACCAGTCGACATCCGTGATTATTGGTTCCCACAATGGTAGTGTGACATATAAAGGGTTCTCCTCATTAAGCAGACCCTAATAGTATTCACTCCATTGCCCATGTACCGTGTCTCCTGACACAAGCAATCTGCCCCCTTCATCCTTTATGAATGGCATATTCAATCTGTCTTACTTCCTTTTGTTTCTTGTCCTCACAATCACATCTATTTCCCTTTTGGCAAGTGTAGGGCAGTTGTTCAACTCATTACGCAGCTTATCTAAAGCTAGGTGTCTCACTTTTCTAACTGCTTGCTTGGAAGCGCTGTAAGTGGCTGTCACAGTACAGGGCAACTGCATCTTTAGTCCCCTTCCATAGTCCCTCAAGGGCACCTATTCTAAGCTCCTGGCTCCTCAGCCCTCATCTCTCTTGGGCAGAGACCCAGGTCTCATTCTCTCCTGACCAGGGTTTTTTCCAGGCTACATACTGAGTTCCCCAGACTGCCTAAAAGCCCCTGTCTGTGCTTTGCTTTCTCTCTGAAGGCTATAAACAGTGTAATTGCCAGCAGTTATGAGTTACCACACAGCTCCTTTTAAGCAAGCTCATTTATTTTTAAGGTGAAAGCATTACAGAGACATATTAACAACAATGAAAGAACCTACACCCATGCTAGAAAGCTTACTAGAGGTCACCCCAACTCCAACCTCAGGCTCTGGTGGGTATCGTTCCTTCAAAACCCACAACAGGGTTACTGTCTCAGATTCAGAACCAGAAAAACCATGAGTTCAGTCTCTCCTTTATACAGCTGGGGCCTTTGGTCTTGGCCTCATGTAACAGGTGGTCAAAGACAGTGGCTCACTCCTGAGGGTGTAGCTTCAAAAGGGTTTTTGCGTAACTGGAGGTGGGAAATTTGCACTCATCTCCCCCTAGATATTCCGCAGGTATCACATCTGTCACATCTCCCCCCTTGAGAGAGTACATATAATCCCTGCCCACTATTATTCATAAACCATTCATTAATACAATGGACCCCAAAGATACTTAAACTTAGTTCAATAAGGTCTCCCAAGGAAATTGCCATATGTCACAGCGGCAACCGCTTCTTCTAAAGGATCATTTTCCCTCACCTTTCTGACTTCTCTCCTATTTCTTACTGCTTTCTGCACCTCCTTGTTCCACCACCGTTCTTCACGAGATCATGATCCATCCAGCTTAGTGCATCCACATAGCATCTCATATCAATACGTTCTTGAAGATACACCCCTCCTCTTTGGTTGTTCAAATTTGGGCATCTCTTGGCTTAAACCTTGTGACTGTCTCCCTAAACTTGTCTGCAGTCACATTGTCTCCACATCTGATGCATGTTGATCAGAAATCAAGCCCTAATAGCTAGGGCCCTACCAAATTCATGGTCCATTTTGGTCAATTTCACGGTGATAGGATTTTAAATATCGTAAATTTCATGATTTCAGCAATTTAAATCTGAAATTTCACGGTGTTGTAATTGTAGGGGTCCTGACCCAAAAAGGAGTGTGTGTGGGGAGGGGGAGGGTTGCAAGGTTATTGTAGGGGAGGTTGCAGTACGGCTATCCTTACTTCTGTGCTGCTGCTGGCGGTGGCGCTGGCTTCAGAGCTGGGCAGCTGGAGAGCAGCAGCTGCTGGACGGGAGCCCAGCTCTGAAGGCAGAGCTGCCGCCAGCAGCAGCACGGAAGTAAGGAAAGCAGGGTATGGTATTGCCACCCTTACTTCTGCACTGCTGCCTGCAGAACTGGGCCCTCAGCCAGCAGCTGCCACTCTCCAGCCTCCCAGCTGTGAAGCCAGCAGCGCAGAAGTAAGGGTTGCATCGTATGACATTGCCATGCTTACTTCTGTGCTGCTGCTGGGGGGTGCTGCCTTCAGAGCTGGGCACCCGGCAAACAGCTGCCGCCCAGCTCTGAAGGCAGTGCAGAAGTAAGGGTGGCAATATCGCGGACCCCCCGCCCCAAATAACCTTGTGACAACATTTCCCCCCCCCAACTCGCTTTTGGGTCAGGACCCCCAATTTGAGAAACGCTGGTCTCCCCCGTGAAATCTGTATAGAGGGTAAAAGCACACAAAAGACCAGATTTCACAGTCCGTGACGCTTTTCATAGACATGAATTTGGTAGGGCCCTACTAATAATCTAATAATACTTTGCACTTACATAGCCTGTTTCATCTAAGAATCTCAGTGCACTATACAAGTAACTCACAACACCTCTATGAAACAGAGAAGTATTATCACTCTTTTACAGTTGGGAGCACTAAGGGCTGGTCTACACTAACCCCCCCACTTCGGACTAAGGTACGCAAATTCAGCTACGTTAATAACGTAGCTGAATTCGAAGTACCTTAGTCCGAAGTTACCGCGGTCCAGACGCGGCAGGAAGGCTCCCCCGTCGATGCTGCGTACTCCGCTCGCCGAGCTGGAGTACCAGCGTCGAAGGCGAGCACTTCCGGGATCGATCCGGGGCACTTCCGGGATCGATCCGGGATCGATTTATCGCGTCTTAACCAGACGCGATAAATCGAACTCAGAAAATCGATTGCTTACATCCGGACCCGGATGTAAGTGAAGACGTACCCTAAGGCACAGAAGTGATAAGTGACTGGCCCAAGACAGAATTTAGTCCTGTGTCCCAATCCCATGTTCTGATCACTAGACCATTCTGTCTTGGCCAGACCAGAATGATATTTAGTGATAAAGAGACGTTCACGTAGATTAGTCTCCACTTTAAAAAAGCAGCCAGCAAGTCACTGCTCTGCAAAGCTCTTCAAGATGAAGCTTCCTCCGTCAGTGCATGCACTAGTATTTGACAGTCTACACCCAGGCAGGGTAAGTCAGGCAGCAGTAGTTTTACAGTCATAAAAAAAAGCCAAACACAAGTGAGCTGATGGTTGCCCCAGCACATTAGCTGCACCTCAAGCAAATTAGTCTCTTCTTCTGAGTCCCAATAACACTGAAATTGTCTGGGTTTGGTGTCTTCGGAGGAGCAGGGTATTATTTCTAAATGTGGATGAAAGGGCCCACAGAGCCTGTGTGCCAACGCCTCCTCCGTCTGTTCGTTGCTATGTTCATTACTGCCATTTTCTCGCTGTAACTCTAAGCTGGTGGCACTATGTTGCTGCGAACAGCAAGGGGTACTCCAAATCCTTAAACACAGATTTAGGTTCCTAAAACATTGTCTCCCATATCAAGTTTATTCTGCCATCCTGCAAATCCTCACTCACATGAAATCAATAGGATTACTCAGGTGACGAGGCACTTGCTGAATTGGGGCAAGAAGTCCCACTTAGACATGTGGCTGTCTGGAAGCAATGGACCTTACACAATACACATGCCCAGTCCAACCCGCATGTAGTAGCAATTCTGCTTGACAAATTTAACATTTACGTTGGAACAGCTCCCTTCCCATTTCCGCATCCTCCCCTCCACTCCCACCACCAACCATTTCCACTTCCTCGCTATAAAATTCAAAGTATAAAGCTGGCAGAGGATGTATGGAACCTGGAGGCTGAACCTTCTATATTATCGCCCTTTCCTTCTCTATCTCACTGTACTGAATCCAGCTGACACCGGTACAGGCATGGCATGTGTGTGTTAGCATACAGAGACGCCCAGGAATATACATCTATAGGGATATGTTCAGTGAAACAGGTCTCCCTACTAGCTTCTGTCTGAACAAACCCATCTAATTGATTTCCAGACGCTGAGTGTGAATTTTGTATTATGGAGCTCGTTGCCGAGAGCACATTGTATTTATTGAATCTGGTTGTGTAAGACAGAGTTTCTGGGATATTTTGCTTACATGAAAATCAAACAATGAGCCAAGATCTCCCCCTGTATTTGGAGTAGCTGCTTTTTACCTTCTTGGGGAACATGACTAGAAGAGCCCAGGTTTTTAAAAAATATGTGGGATTCAGTTAAGTACATAGGGCAAGACTTTTTTTAAAATGGGTGTCTCTAGTTAGACTCCTAAACAGTATTTTAGATGCCTAAATAAGTTCCCAGCTATTCAGACGTATTGAGCACCCAGCAACTCTCACTGACTTCACTACAATTCTCTACTGAACTAAGGGTATGTCTACACTACGAGAGTAGTTCGATTTTAGTTAAATCGAATATGTGGAATCGATATTACAAAGTCGAACGTGTGTGTCCACACTAAGGACAGTAATTCGACTTTTTCAGTCCACACTAACGGGGCAAGCGTCGACATTGGAAGCGGTGCACTGTGGGCAGCTATCCCACAGTTCCCGCAGTCCCCGCTGCCCATTGGAATTCTGGGTCGAGCCGCCATTGCCTTCTGGGTAAAAAAATTTGTCGAGGGTGCTTCTGGGTAACTGTCCTCATCCATCCGTCACACCGCCCTCCCTCCCTCCCTGAAAGCATCGGCGGGAAATCAGTTCGCGCACTTTTCTGGTCAGTGACAGCGCGGACGCCACAGCACTGCAAGCATGGATCCCGCTGCGACCATCGCTGCAGTTGTGGCCGTTGTCAACGCATCGCAGCTCATCATCGACCTTTCCCAGAGGCAGATAGAGAGAAATGAGGCGAGGAGGCTACGGCAGCGGGGTGAGGACCTGAACTCCGAGAGTAGCACACGCCTGTCTGAAACCACGACACCCAGTGCCGAGGACATCACGGTGGCAATGGGGCATATGGATGTTGTTGAACGGCGATTCTGGGCCCGTAAAACAAGCACGGACTGGTGGGACCGCATAGTGCTTCAGGTCTGGGATGAATCCCAGTGGCTGCGAAACTTTCGCATGCGGAAGGGGACTTTCCTCGAACTTTGTGAGTTCTGTCCCCTGCCCTGAAGCGCAAGGACACACGGATGCGAGCAGCCCTGACTGTCCAGAAGCGAGTGGCCATAGCCCTCTGGAAGCTTGCAACGCCGGACAGCTACCGGTCAGTCGCGAACCAGTTTGGCGTGGGCAAATCTACCGTGGGGGTTGTTGTCATGCAAGTAGCCAAGGCAATCGTGAAGGTACTGCTGTCAAAGGTAGTGACCCTGGGAAACGCGCAGGCCATCATAGATGGCTTCGCCGCGATGGGATTCCCAAACTGCGGTGGGGCTATAGATGGGACTCACATCCCTATCCTGGGACCGGACCACCAGGCCAGCCAGTACATCAACCGAAAGGGCTACTTTTCAATGGTGCTGCAAGCACTGGTGGACCATAAGGGACGTTTTACTAACATCAACGTTGGATGGCCGGGCAAGGTTCATGACGCTCGCGTGTTCAGGAACTCTGGTCTGTTTAGACGGCTGCAGGAAGGTATTTACTTCCCGGACCACAAAATAACTCTTGGGGATGTGGAGATGCCTACAGTGATCCTCGGGGACCCAGCATACCCGCTAATGCCCTGGCTCATGAAGCCCTACACTGGCGCCCTGGACACAGAAAAAGAACTGTTCAACTACCAGCTGAGCAAGTGCAGAATGGTGGTGGAGTGTGCTTTTGGCCGTCTCAAGGGGAGATGGAGAAGCTTACTGACTCGCTGTGATCTCAGCGAAACCAATATCCCCATTGTTATTGCAGCTTGCTGTGTGCTCCACAATCTCTGTGAGAGCAAGGGGGAGACCTTTATGGCGGGGTGGGAGGTTGAGGCAAATCGCCTGGCTGCTGATTACTCCCAGCCAGACAGCCGGGAGATTAGAAGAGCCCAGCGGGACGCACTGTGCATCCGGGAGGCTTTGAAAGACAGTTTCCAGTCTGAGCAGGGTCACCAGTGATTTTTAAGTTTGTGGACACAGAAGCTGAACTTGCCACCGTTTCTTTACCCAGTTACCGTTGACTATCCTCTCCAGTTACATACCCCCTTCACCCCCTTCCCAAAAAATAAACTCTGTTCTGTTTTGTTAATGAACACCGTTGTCTTTATTACTGTTTTCGCGGGAATGTTTTAAACCTGGGACGCAGACTGTGGCGGGGTGCGGGTTTAGTGTTGTGATGCAAATGATGCTTCTAAACTCCAGGAATGACAGGCTCCGCAGTGGTGGACTGGTTGTTTCAACAGAGCCTGCCAGCCCTCCTGGGCGGGACAGCGTGTATGTGTCGGCTATGTGACTGTCTGGCAGGGGGAGGAGGGTTACAGCTCCCCTGCTGCGCGGCTCTGTGATGCATTAGATCTGTAACTGCCCTCCCCCGCCACAAAGTCACAGAGCAAACCCCCCCTCCCCCCCCAACATGAAAACCACCTCCCAGATTGACCAGGGTCACTAGTCACTGCACTGGGTATGTGTCCTGATGCTGGACCTGACCCCGCCTCTGTACCCTGCTAAAGGTGACTGTCCTGTCCAATTACCAAGCCCCTTCCCCTCCTTCAGACAGACTGTCCTCCAAAAGAAAATCATGGAAACAGTAATTAACAGAAACGAATATTTTATTATGAACCACACATGAAACGTGGGGGTTGAAACTTGCACGGGGGCTTCTGTGAGGTGTGTAGGAAAGGACTTTTAAAATTTTGGGGAATGAGAGCCTTCTAGTGCTAGAGCAGTCTGCAGGGGTTGACTGAAAGTTTTAACGGCCCTTGCCGCCCCTCCTTCTTTGTACTTTGGGTGAGGGGGGTGTGGGACTTGGTGGCGGGGGAGGGCGGTTAGAGATAGACTGCAGCGGGGCTCTGTCCTCCTGCCTCCGGTCTTGCAGAACATCCACAAGGCGCCGGAGCGTGTCCGTTTGCTCCCTCATTAGTCCAAGCAGCTTTTCAGTAGCCTGCTGGTCCTCCTGACGCCACCTTTCCTCCCGTTCCATGACTGCTCGGTGCATTTGTGACAAGTTCTCCCTCCACTGTGTCTGCTGGGCTGCCTGGGCTCGGGAGCAGCTCATTAGTTCTGAGAACATGTCCTCCCGCGTCTTCTTCTTCCTCCGCCTAATCTGCGCTAGCCTCTGGGCGTGTGCTGACAGGCTGGGTTGGGAGACAGTCGCAGATGTGTCTGTGTGAATGGGAAAAATGGAGTGAATTCCTGAGACAGATAAATGAAGTTGTGTACAAAGAACCTAGTCTTTCTCTGTGAACAAGACCATGCACTGCACCTCTCACATGCGCACTCAGGACAAGGTCGAATTTTCGGCCCTCGCCTTCAGTGCCTGGGGTCTTGCAGTGGTCTTGCAGTTATCTGAGAAGCGTGGCAGGACACCTGAACTTCTGTAGCGTGCAATCATGGTAAGCCGTAGACTTCTGGCTGCTTAAAACTGTACTAGTAGCACTGGCCTCCTTTCACATTGAAAGCAATGCCAGTCTCTGCTGCCAGCAATCAGGACAGCATGAACTCTGCCCCTGTCCCACCCCCTCGCGGCTGTCCCAGGGAAAGATCCCTGTATGCTGCCCCTCTCCCTCCACCGCGTGGCTGTAAAGCAGTCCCAATACTAACATTCCCCTCCCTAATTCAAAGCAGGGCGTAATGAGCGACATCACCCTGCTGAGGATCTCGGAGTCCCAGAGGGAAAGGATGCTTCGAGAAAGCCTTCAGAAACCAGGGCCGTTTGCCGCCATGCTCTGCAGGGCAATGATACCAGAGTACCTGATGGTGTCGTGGCGTGGAAACGTGTCCTACCACGGAGGGCCCAATAAGATCACCCTACCCAGGAACCTGATGAACAGGCTGGAAATGTACCTTCATGAGACCTACGAGGAGTTCTCCTATGAGGATTTCGCCTCTATCCCCGGCCATATTGACCGGATTTTCGCGTAGGTGCACTGGGACTAAAGAGTGGAGCGTCTTGGGCATCAGAATCATGACTTACCGGACATTGTAAAAAAAATTTTAAATACTTGGGACTAAATTGTGAAGAGCCTAAGGCAGACAAATCATGAAAAACCCTTTGTTACTATTGTAAATATTCCAGTTTTTTTGCAGATAATTGTTTACATGTTTAAGCACTTTAGGAAAAAGCCATTGTTAATATTATAAATATTTCAGTTCTTGTAAAAATAAATGTTTAGATATTTAAAGCACTTACTGCTTGATCCTTCCCCTGATTCTGTCTCCGGGGTAAGGGATGGGGACGGTTGGTAGGGGATCTCGGTAAGGGTGATGAAGAGCTCCTGGCTGTCGGGGAAATCAGCGGTGCCAGCGCTGTCGACTGCCTCGTCCTCCTCATCTCCTTCTTCATCTTCCCCGTCCGCTAACATGTCCAACGAGGAACCTGCCGCGGACAATATCCCATCCTCAGAGTCCACGGTCAGTGGTGGGGTAGTGGTGGTGGACGCACCTAGGATGGAATGCAGTGCCTCGTAGAAACGGGATGTGTGGGGATGGGATCCGGAGCGTCCGTTTGCCTCTTTGTTTTTTTGGTAGCCTTGTCTCAGCTCCTTGATTTTCACGCGGCACTGCGTTGCATCCCGGCTGTATCCTCTCTCTGCCATGGCTTTAGAGATCTTCTCGTAGATCTTTGCATTCCGTCTTTTGGAGCGCAGCTCTGAAAGCACGGACTCATCGCCCCACACAGCGATAAGATCCAAGACTTCCCTATCAGTCCATGCTGGGGCCCTCCTTCTATTAGATTGCACGGCCATCTCTGCTGGAGAGCTCTGCATCGTTGCCAGTGCTGCTCAGCTCGCCACGATATCCAAACAGGAAATGAGATTCAAACTGCCCAGACAGGAAAAGGAATTCAAATTTTCCCAGGGCTTTTCCTGTGTAGCTGGTCAGAGCATCCGAGCTCGGACTGCTGTCCAGAGCGTCAACAGAGTGGTGCACTTTGGGATAGCTCCCGGAGCTATTACCGTCGATTTCCATCCACACCTAGCCTAATTCGATATGGCCATTTCGAATTTAGCGCTACTCCTCTCGTTGGGGAGGAGTACAGAAGTCGAATTTAAGAGAGCTCTATGTCGAACTAAATAGCTTCGTGGTGTGGACGGGTGCAGGGTTAATTCGATGTAACGGCGCTAAATTCGACATAAAAGCCTAGTGTAGACCAGGCCTAAGAGTCGCTGTCTTAAGTCCCCAAGACTTTTTATTTTACAAAACAAACTGAGAAGGCGATGGTGTTCATCCAACAAATCAGACTTATTTCAACGAGTGGGGGTGGAGAATGGGTGGCCCATGGAGCTCTCTGTGCCTCAGTTTCCCCATCTGGTAAAATAACACTTAGCATACCAAAAGGGTTTTGCAAAGCTCAATTAATGGTTGTGGACTCCCTTGAGATCCTCTGCTAGAAGACACCATATAAAGGCAAAATATTTTTATATACAAGATTTTATGTAGGTGTGATGCCCTTGGGATGGTTTCCTAGTTAAATGTCTAGACTGTAAAAGATTTTAACAATCCGTTTCAATGCTATTTTATCATTGGAGTGATGTAGGCCCAGAGGCTCAAAGGTACGTAGGGCCTAACTCCCACTCATTTCAATGGGTGTTAGGTGCCTTAATATCTTTGAAGAGCTGGACCAAATTTATTCCCCATCTGTAAACGGGGATAATTATACTTAACTCCTTTGTAAAGTGCTTTACGATCTACTGATGAAAAGTGCTAGGTATTATTCTGCCAGCAGGTGGTGACATTGAGTGCTATTTATTGTAAATTCGGCAAAAAGCAACTGTCATTTTAAGAAATGAAGTCGTAGAGGGCGGGCTCTATTATGGAGTTTACACAAAGGATCAATCATTTTTATTTTTGGATATGTTCATCTACGATAATGTAAACAAAAGAGGGAGCATCCCATGAAAATCACATACACCAGCTGTACTCATTAGATGGTGTAGTCCCTGTTATCATTATTAAAGAATTCACCATTCAGGGCTTCCAAAATACTCTGCTAACCCAATTGAATGTAATGCAATGGAGTTAAAGATATTGTTCTTCTCAAATGCCCACACTTATAATATTCAAATGATTCTTCTTTAAAAGACCAAGACAAATTGAACCTAATACAAACAGCTCTTGATAAAAATGAGAGCCCCTTTCTAAGAAGTTGCCCATCAGCAGACCCAATGACACTAATCTTAATGTGCATTTTAAAAACTGCAGAGCGACACCTACTGGCTATTACATTGTATTGTCTCCTTTCCCTTTCATGTAATCACTGCACACTCTCCATTGAGTGGCTGCCTACCACCTTTTCTCCTGGTATTTCTTGTATATCCTGTGTCATCCTAACACATAAATGTTATAATTGATGTGTGGTTAATTAACAAAATGCTCATAACAAGCATAGGATCAAATGTATCCCTAGTGTTTGTGATGATAAGTTCCCCACCCACCTAACCCTGCAGCTAATGTATGCTTGGCTGTAAATATTCAACAGCTTTGTAGCCAGAGAATGTATGTTCACTTCTTAGCAGTTTTCAGAGTTTTGGGGCAAAACCCTCTTTCTTCATGGAATGGGATACCCCACCCCGAAGGGAGAGATTAGTTCTGAGGGCCACATTCTCAGTCGTTCCTCCGGTCTCGAGCGTGGTGCAGAGATGGAGGGATAGGAGTAGAGATTTTATACGATCTTTGCATTCCCTGTTCAGGGCCTGGCACAGAGACTGCTCTAACCCTGCTTTCCTATGGATGCCCTCCAGCTATGCACCTGGTCTGAGAGCAGAGCTGGCCTAGAGCCCTAATGCTAGATGTGTGCTGGCTGGGAGGCTGCTGTGCGGGGGGACAGCCTCAGGAAAGCCCCCATAGGAGACAATCTAGTCCGTCTCCCCAGTGGATGCGTCAGGTAATACTCACTGCTGGGTACAATGACATTTTTTCTAGAGGTGGTTGGGAATTTTTCAACATGTTTTTGATTCATCAAAACCAAAACCTTTTGCAGGAAAGGGTGACAGATTTCCCATTTCAAAAACATTCTGAACAAAGCTTTGAAATAGTTGAAAAATCCCATTTCAACATTTTTGAAAAAAAAATGTTCTGTTTTTTCCGTTTGAAATGACTTTTCATTTCCAAATGTAAGTTAATTTATTGTATTTTTTAAAAAAATAAAAAGATCAAAATCGAACTTGAAACATTGAGATCGACCCAAACTGAAATATTTGTTGAGTTTTGGTTCACTGAATTATCAAGATTTCAACTTTTTGTCCCTTTTTGGGACTCAAACATTTTTATAATATCGAACATTTTCCCAGGATAGAAAAACCGTTTCCCACCCAGCTCTACATTTCCCCCCTTTTTTTTCTGGATGACTTACAAAGGCCCATTTTGCAAGAAGCTTTTGGAGAACCTCAGACCTTTTAACAAGTTTTTGCTATGAAGATGAGCAAGCGGCAGATAGAGAGGGAGCTATGCTTGGAGGGAATTTTATATAGGAGATGACACACTCTCTTCCCTTGGTCTGAGAGACAGCATTGCGCGTCATCCATGACAAGCTAATGACACACCAGTCTTTCGTCTGAATGGATAGACGAGAAAGAAATCCCTCCTGTACCTGCTGCCAATATATTTTTGGCTGGACAGTCAGTGTCTGGAAATGACTCCAGGCACATGCACAGAATAGGCTCAACACTGTTGTATTGGCAAAGTTCCAGCAAATGCCTCCACAACCTATAACAGTTTGTGTACAACCCATTGAAGCTACTAGCAATGTTTATCCTTCTCACGTTACAGCCACATGGCAGCCTTAAGGAAACACAACATTACAGCCAGCTGTAGGCAAAATTACTCAGCGGGGATAATGCTTAAGATTCTCCATATGCATGTGATAGGCATGTCTGTAGCCAACTCCTCCAACCTAACGTGAACCTCATATGTCGCATCAAAAATGGCTGGGAGAGAGTGTTATCATTATTCAGCTTAGGGAACAGATAGCCTCACGATTCCCAAGCCTCCGTCCAGCTCAGCCACTGTCTTTCTGTATGACTTTGAATGAAGGAATGAGCCCTGTCACACTGTCTGGAGTGGTTCACAACCGTGAGTGCCACCTTCAGGGCAGACTGTCAAGAGGCCGGACAGAGACCCCAAATGGCCTGGGTTGTGTTTTCTATAATTAGGTTTCTCCAATGCAGTAACTAGCGGGAACTCCCAAAGGACTATAACCGTCTTACCATGGAGTCACAGACAGCCCCCTTGGACATTCCAATCTATCTTGCCACTCAGGCAAGCTGGACTTAGTGATAGTTGGTTGATATACACCAAAGATCATAAAATATTCAGGTTGCTTCCAGTCCCAAGAGACCAGTCACTCACCCCAGGTCAATGTACCTTAGATCTCTCACCAAAACCAACGCTTGTAACCAATCCTGTAATAAACTAACTAAAGATTTCTACACTAGGAAAAAGAAATGAGAGAATTAAAGGTTAAAGTATGGCAAACATATACACGAATGAGTTACAGTCTATGGTTTTAAAGGTGACAGAGTTGTAGTAATCTGTCAGCTCTTAATGTCTTTTAGGGCTAGTTCAGATTGACCCTGGGAACATTTGCTTCTGTTTTGTAGCTCCAGCCCTGTGAAAATAAAAACAGCAAAAGAGATGAAAAATTTTCTCGTTAACTATTTTTGTTTCCTTAATCCAGAATTCAAGCTGATGGGATGAGCCCTTTTGCATGTAGCCTCTTCAGGGTGTGAAGGAGCAATTTACAAAGTCTTTGTATTGTGATGTCCCACAATGGCCCATTTAGTTTTGATAGGCCTTCTTGATGGGCAGGAGACGATCCCTAACTTGGTTCACAGTTTTGGAGCTAACAGTTTTTACAATCACAAAGCAAAAACGTAAGTATTATCTTATAGCATGTGATAAAGATATTGTAAGTGAGATCAATGAATCAGGGACATAGCCACAGGTAGGCCTGTGAGGGCCGCAGCCCACCCGCTTAGCATCTAGGCCTACCCAAATCTGAGCAGGTGTGCAGGGCTGCCACAGCGGCCCGGAGCATCACTCGGGCACCTGAAATCCTGGATAGACCTATGTGCCTGCTCTTCAGAAAGCTACACTCTAGCAGCTCTGCCTTGTCATTATCTGAGCCGCAGGCCAGAGGGTCCCCACCGCCCTTACTTCTCGGGGCTGCCCGGCCGCAGGAGCACACGCTGGCACGCAGCAGCCAAACACAATTAAGCGGCGAAGGACAGTGCTGCAGAGACACATTAGAGTCCCAGCTGTTCTGCCGCCCCGCCCCCCTCTGCCCGGCCATATCATCTGGCTGCTAACGCTTGGGGGGAGGAGGATTGGAAAGGAGGTGATGGGAACCACCACCCCACGAACGGAACTTGGGGCCTGGGTCCTCCCCCACGCAGCACGCAACATGGACCATTTGTGCTGAGAAATCAACCCCGTGTGCAGTCAAGGGTGTCCGCTGCGTATCCCCTCCCGCCGCTGGAGGGGGAATGGTTGGGCCCCCACCGGCGGCAGCTCTGAGGGGAGGGGGGTAGCAGGCACGTGGGGGGTGCTGCACCAGGTTCCTGCCGGGTTCAGTAATGCGCAGTGCCACATCTGGCCCCTGTGAGCACAGGGCGAGGAGGAGGCACCACGACTCCCCCCAGGAGAGGTGAGCTGAGCTCGGTGGAGAAGGAGCTGCTGGCGGCGATTGCCCAAGGTGAGGCATGCACGTGCCCAGCTCGGCAGGGGAAGCCCTGTGTCTGGAGGCACTAGGGCTAGGAAGAGGGCGTGGCGTTGGGGGAGAAGCTGAGCTAGCTCAGTCTGTCATTGCCCGTCCACCCGAAAGTCGGGGCGCACCCAAATTTCCACTCCTAGCTATGCCACTGCAATGCAGGCAGCAACTTATAACAATGTAGTTAGTGTTTATACTTTATGAAATGCTTGTAAGTCCAATTGTTATAAGTCTTAACCACACCGGTGAAACAGACTGCTTTCCAGCAATGAATTTGTTAGTGCTCAGCTAAGGCCTAAAGCCTTGGCAAGAGCTGGCATCTGGTCTGCCAGCCTCACAAGCCCTCTGTTTATCCATCTGTACAATGGGCACAATCATATTTAATCTCGTAGCCCAGAGGGTTGGGAGGTTTGACTGATGTTTGTAAAATTCCTCAGGATTCTTGGAGTATGGATATAAATGTGAAGCATTATTTACTAAAACATGCTTATACTGGTGCCCCACTAGAGATTTACTCAACATCAGATACCTATTACCATCATATGAGTGCTTTCCATTCAGAGACTGCTGTTTCAAACTGTGTGACATTGCTGCACTCATCAATAAGATCACAGTTACCATCCAAGCTGCACAGCAAGGATAAAACAAACAAAATAGGCACCTGGAAGCAGAAGCAAAAACTGTGATTTCATGATTTCCTTTTCTACCATTGTCCTAAACGAGTAAATGACGTACCAAAGTCTACACTGGCCAAAGAACACTTCTAACGAACACCATGAAAAGCAAGGCAATCAGAGCAAAGGCATCTGCTGCAGTTACTCAGCATGGATCTGCCCGTGAGAGTAAGGATGGTCCAGTGGTTAGTGTGTCTCCCTGGCCCTCAGGAGGCCTGCATTCTAATCCCTGCTCTGCCACAGACTTTTTGTGTGACCTTGGGCACATCACAGGTCTTTCTGTGCCTCAGGTCCCTATCTGTAAAACAGATACTCTAGCGGTTCCCTACCTCACAGGGGGGTTGTGAGGATACATAATGAGTGGGTCGCACATTTTGTTGCTTATGTAGACCAAGCTGTACCCTGCTGGGCCTTTGCCCCCACTACAGCTGGGACTCTGGCAAGATCCTTATTGATTTTGGTGAAAAGCTTGATTTTTCATTCAAATCAGGTTTTCCCACTCCTAATTTTCACCAAAATCAATAGGGTTCTGACCAGAGTGGGGGCCAGACAGAGTTGGTAGAGGGGTCCGTTAACCGTAACCTACCCCTCATTCTAAACCCTAACCTTGGGGTCACTGCCTCATCCCTGTATCCTGTGTGACCAAATGGTGATGTTAGTGGAAATCTGGTTTTTCCAGCTTTCATCAAAATCAATAGGCATCTCCCCATTGATGTCTAGAACATTCCCTGAGATTCTGGATTTGATCGGATGCAATTTTCACATCATCATATTATGTACAGACAAAGAGAAATGCCCTCAAGTTGCTTTCTCCTCATTGTTCAGTGGGTGACCCTATGCCTTTTTTACTACACACTATTCAAACCCTGCTCTGAAAACAACATTATTAATTTCCTCATGGGCTCTTTTATGGTGCTTATCACTCTAGTTACAGCTGAGTGCTTCAAAAACCTTAATTGATTTTCACAACACTTCTCTGAGGTGAGGAAGTACTACCAGCCCTGTTTTACAGCTATGGAACTGAGGCATAGAGACATTAAGGTCAACGTATCCACCATTTTGGGTGCCCAATTTGAGACACCTAGGACTTGATTGTTCAAAGTACTGAGAATGGCTGAAGTTTGGCAAAGTTATAGTGAACCGAAAACAGGGTCTTATAGTGGAAATTGCTGGGCAACCTTAACTAGAAGCAGCGCTACCTGTGATACCTAATAATAATAATCGTGCTCCCACTGAAGTCGTTAAGTGCAGAAATGTGCCACTGATTTACTTGCAACTGCTTGCGATCTCTAGTCTATAAAGTAGAAGTAGCAGGGAGTATCAGATGATTTGAAAGAGCTCAATTCATATCTCAAATTAAACCAGGGATTTGGATTCCAAAACCTTAATTCTCACTCTCCACACAAGCCCCTCCCCTAAAAAAAATGAGGTGAAATAAAAACAAAAATTACAATGGCAAATTAGAACCACCTTAATCAATTTACCATCCTTCAGTGACCTAACCATTTCTGCTTTAAGTGATTAGCATTGCTCTCTCTCTAGTTCTGAAGTGGGTGGTCATATTCTTGAATAATGACTTGTTAGTAAACATTTCTTCAGTCTGAACTGTATTCACAGATTGTATTCATAAGGGTCAAGACTATTGTAGAATGCAAGTGTGTTGTTTTCAGTCTGGAGGGAGCAAATATAATCCAACTACTACATTGCAGTACTTGAAAACATTTCCATTTTAGGTATGTGGCTGCCACAAAATGTACTGGTTTTAAAAGTTTATTCTTTTCTTTCCAGTGTTTTACTTTAAAAAGTTCCAGGCATCTCAAATGTGGTCTTCCTTAGCTTTGCAGAAGATTTCTTGGAGATGCCAGTGATGTGTATTGTGAGTTCCTACACCCTTATTAAAGGGTTAGGAGAACTGAATTTTTAATAAAGACATCTTTTCTCCCAACTGTTCATTACACATTTTGGAATTAAATAGGTTTTTACCAGAAACAAAATACAACAGTATGTCTAAAAGTCCTACTCTATCTCAAATTGTTCATCTTTCACTTTTGTCAGTTGTACTGTCATCATGTTACTGGTTGTCTAGTGATTATAGAGTCTTCCTGACTTTCTAATACAAGAAAAAAGTGTTAAAATAAACCCTTTTTTGGAAAAATATTTCAGGCCATCTTTATACATCATAAAGAAGCAACAAACAAACAAACACCCTAAAAAAATACCACAAGCCCATTTGTTTTTCATTTTCAGGTTACCTCAAAGGTTCATGGCCAGGGTAAGATGCAGATCTGTGTTTTTTCCTGGCTACAGGTTCTCGTTTAACTGTGTGAAGGTAAATCAGCCTATCTTTCCATTTACTCATCTCTAAAATGGGTATAATATGAAAGAAGAAAGCTGGTCTTGTGGGTTAAGATGCTAGCTTGGGACTCATGCCATCTAGGTTCAATTTCCAGCTATACCACAGATTTCCCATGTAACCATAGACATATCAGCTAGTTTCTTTATGCCTCAGTACCCCATCTGTAAAATGGAGATGATACTTTCTTTTCTCCCATCCTGTCTTGTCAATTGAGATTATAAGTTCTTCAGCTCTTTTTCTTTCTCAGCTCTGTGTTTGTAGAGTGCCTAATACAATGAGACCCCACTATTAACTGGTGCTAGGGTATGTCTACACTACGAGAGTAGTTCGATTTTACTTAAATCGAATATGTGGAATCGATATTACAAAGTCGAACGTGTGTATCCACACTAAGGACAGTAATTCGACTTTGTGAGTCCACACTAACGGGGCAAGCGTCGACATTGGAAGCGGTGCACTGTGGGCAGCTATCCCACAGTTCCCGCAGTCCCCGCTGCCCATTGGAATTCTGGGTCGAGCCCACAATGCTTTCTGGGGAAAAAAATGTGTCGAGGGTGGTTTTGGGTAACTGTCGTCATCCAACCGTCACTCCCGCCATCCCTCCCTGAAAGCGCCGGCGGGCAATCAGTTCGCGCACTTTTCTGGTCAGTGACAGCGCGGACGCCACAGCACTGCGAGCATGGAGCCCTCTGCGACCATCGCTGCAGTTATGGCCGTTGTCAACACCTCGCACCTTATCATCCACCTTTTCCAGAGGCAGATGCTGAGAAATCGGGCGAGGAGGCTACGGCAGCGCGGTGAGGACATGAAGTCTGAGAGTGGCACAGACCTGTCACAAAGCACGGGACCCCGCGCCGTGGACATCATGGTGGCAATGGGTCATGTTGATGCTGTGGAACAGCGATTCTGGGCCCGGGAAACAAGCACGGACTGGTGGGACCGCATAGTGCTGCAGGTCTGGGATGAATCACAGTGGCTGCGAAACTTTCGGATGCGGAAGGGAACTTTCCTGGAACTTTGTGAGTTGCTGTCCCCTGCCCTGAAGTGCAAGGACACCCGGATGCGAGCAGCCCTGACTGTCCAGAAGCGAGTGGCCATAGCCCTCTGGAAGCTTGCAACGCCAGACAGCTACCGGTCAGTCGCGAACCACTTTGGTGTGAGCAAATCTACCGTGGGGGTTGTTGTGATGCAAGTAGCCAACGCAATCGTTGAGGTACTGCTGTCAAAGGTAGTGACCCTGGGAAACGTGCAGGTCATCATAGATGGCTTCGCCGCAATGGGATTCCCAAACTGCGATGGGGCTATAGATGGAACTCACATCCCTATCCTGGGACTGGACCACCAGGCCAGCCAGTACATTAACCGAAAGGGCTACTTTTCAATGGTGCTGCAAGCACTGGTGGACCATAGGGGACATTTTACAAACATCAACGTCGGATGGCCGGGCAAGGTTCATGGCGCTCGTGTTTTCAGGAACTCTGGTCTGTTTAGACGGCTGCAGGAAGGTATTTACTTCCCGGACCACAAAATAACTGTTGGGGATGTGGAGATGCCTATAGTAATCCTTGGGGACCCAGCCTACCCGCTAATGCTCTGGCTCATGAAGCCCTATACAGGCGCCCTGGACAGTGAAAAAGAACTCTTCAACTACCGTCTGAGCAAGTGCAGAATGGTGGTGGAGTGTGCTTTTGGACGTCTCAAGGGGAGATGGAGAAGCTTACTGACTCGATCTGATCTCAGCGAAACCAATATCCCCATTGTTATTGCAGCTTGCTGTGTGCTCCACAATCTGTGTGAGAGCAAGGGGGAGACCTTTATGGCGGGGTGGGATGTTGAGGCAAATAGCCTGGCTGCTGAGTACGCCCAGCCAGACAGCCATGCGATTAGAAGAGCCCAGCGGGACGCGCTGTGCATCCGGGAGGGTTTGAAAGCTAAGTTCCACAGTGAGCAGGGTAACCTGTGACTATTAAGTTTGTTTACAGAGAAGCTGAACCTGCCCCCGTTTCTTTACCCAGTGAATGTTCACTATCCTCTCCAGTTTACATACCCCGTTCACCCCGTTCCCCCCCTTCCAACACACGTTTAAAAATAAAATCACTGGAAATTTGTTAATGAACACAGTTGTCTTTATTACTGTTTTCGTGGTAAAGTGTTGAAACTGGAACGCAGACTGTGGTGGGGAGCGGGTGTAGTGTAGTGATGCAAAGGACGCTTCTAAACTCCAGGAATGACAGGCTCCGCACTGGTGGACTGGTTGTTTCAATGGAGCCTGCCACCCCTCCTGTTCGGGACTCTGTGTGTGGGGGCTATGTGACTTTGTGGCAGGGGGAGGACGGTTACAGATCCCCTGCTGCGTGGCTCTGTGATCCAGGATAAGGACCGCTGCATAAGATCTCTAACCGCCCTCCCCCGCCACAAAGTCACATAGCTCCCCCCCCCCACAGAACATGAAAACCACCTCCCAGACTGACCAGGGTGCCTAGTGACTGCAATGTGTGTGTGACCTGCTGCTGAACCTGCCCCCGTGTCTGTACCCTGGTAAAGGTGACTGTCCTGTCCAATTACCAACCCCCTTCCCCCCCTTCAAACAGACTCTCCTCAAAAAGAACATGATGGAAACAGTAATTAACAGGAACGTATTTTTTATTAGCAACTACACAGTTAGGGGATGAAACTGGGACGGGGGCTTGGGTGAGGCGGGAAGGAAAGGACTTATCAAATTTTGGGGAATGACAGCCTTCTGCTCCTTGAGCAGTCTGCAGGGGTGGAGTGAGAGTTTTCATGGACTCTGCCGCCCCTCCTTCTTGGTACTTTTGGTGAGGGGGGTATGGGACTTTGTGGCGGGGGAGGGCGGTTACAGATAGACTGCAGCGGGGCTCTGTCCTCCTGCCTCCGGTCCTGCAGAACATTCACAAGGCGCCGGAGCGTGTCCGTTTGCTCCCTCATTAGTCCAAGCAGCGTTTGAGTCGCCTGCTGGTCTTCCTGCCGCCACCTCTCCTCCCGTTCAATGTGTGCTCGATGGATTTGGGACATGTTCTCCCTCCACTGGGTCTGCTGGGCTGCCTCGGCTCGGGAGCAGCCCATAAGTTCTGAGAACATGTCGTCCCGTGTCCTTTTCTTTCTACGCCTAATCTGCGCCAGCCTCTGGGAGTGTGATGCCAGGGTAGGTTGGGAGACAGTCGCAGCTGTGGGATGGGAAAAAGGGAGTGAATTCCTCAGAAAGATAAATTTTGTTGTGAACAAAGAACATAGTCTTTCTCTGTGAACAAGACCATGCACAGCACCTATCACATACGCACTCAAGACAAGGTCGAATTATCGGCCTTCGCATTCAGTGCCTGGGGTCTTGCAGTGCAGATCAGAGAAGCGGGGCAGGACAGCGGAATTTGGGTAGCAGGCTGACATGGTAAGCCGTAGACTTGTGGCTGCTTAAAACTTTAATAATAGCACTGGCCTCCTTTCACGGTCAAAGCAATGCTCCTAGCGTTGGCCAGTTCCTGCTGCCAGCAATCCGGCAAGCATGAACTCTGCCCCGTCCCACCCCCTCGCGGCTGTCCCAGGGAAAGATCCCTGTATGCTGCCCCTCTCCCGCCTCCACCGCGTGGCTGTAAACCACCGGTTACAATTCTGTAAAGGAACAGGCAAGTAGTCCCAATACTAACATTCCCCTACCTAATTCAAAGCAGGTCACCATGAGCGACATCACTCTGATGAGGATTTCAGAGACCGAGAAAGAACGGATGCTTCGGGAAAGCCTGCAAAAACCAGGGCCGTATGCCGCCCTGCTCTGCAAGGCAATGATCCCGGAGTACTTGATGATCTCCTGGCACGGAAACGTTTCCTACTACGGAGGACACAATAAGGCCGCTCTCCCAAGGAACCTCATGCAAAGGCTTTCCAATTACCTCCAGGAGAGCTTCATGGAGATGTCCCATGAGGATTTCAGCTCTATCCCCAGACATATAGACCGAATTTTACTGTAGCTGCACTGGCAAGGACTAAACTGTAGAGCGCCTAGGGCAAACCAATCATGATCAACCGGACATTGTTAGATTTTTTTGCAGTAGTTGCACTGCCAAGGACTGAAACGTTAAGCACCTAGGGCAAACAAATCATGAAAAACCCACTGTTAATATTCCTGTTCTGTTCAAAATAAATGTTTACATTTTTAAAACACTTACCGACTGATCCTTCCCCTGATTCTGGGTCAGGGTTAACGCCTGGGGACGGTTGGTAGGGGATCTCTGTGAGGGTGATGAAGAGATCCTGGCTGTCGGGGAAATCAGCCTTGTAAGCGCTGTCGACTGCCTCGTCCTCCTCATCTCCTCCGTCCGCTAACATCTCAGAGGAAGCGGCCGTCGACAATATCCCATCGTCAGAGTCCACGGTCAGTGGTGGGGTAGTGGTGGTGGCCGCACCTAGGATGGAATGCAGTGCCTCGTAGAAACGGCATGTCTGGGGCTGGGATCCGGAGCATCCGTTTGCCTCTTTGGTCTTCTGGTAGCCTTGTGTCAGCTCCTTGATTTTCACGCGGCACTGCGTTGCATCCCGGCTGTATCCTCTCTCTGCCATGGCTTTAGAGATCTTCTCGTAGATCTTTGCATTCCGTCTTTTCGATCGCAGCTCGGAAAGCACGGACTCATCGCCCCACACAGCGATCAGATCCAAGACTTCCCGATCAGTCCATGCTGATCTTTCTATTCTGAGATTGCATGGCCATCTCTGCTGGAGAGCTCTGCATCGTTGCCAGTGCTGCTCAGCTCGCCACGATGTCCAAACAGGAAATGAGATTCAAACTGCCCAGATAGGAAAAGGAATTCAAATTTTCCCGGGGCTTTTCCTGTGTGGCTGGTCAGAGCATCCGAGCTCGGACTGCTGTCCAGAGCGTCAACAGAGTGGGGCACTGTGGGATAGCTCCCGGAGCTATTACCGTCGATTTCCATCCACACCTAGCCTAATTCAACATGGCCATGTCGAATTTAGCACTACTCCCCTCGTTGGGGAGGAGTACAGAAGTCGAATTTAAGAGACCTCTATGTCGAACTAAATAGCTTCGTTGTGTGGATGGGTGCAGGGTTAATTCGATTTAACGCTGCTAAATTCGACATAACCTCCTAGTGTAGACCAGGCCCTACTGTAATACAAATTATAGTAATAAAAATAGTTACCTGCTTTATAGAGGTGTTGTAATGCTGAGTTTGTTAGTGTTTGTATGTCTGAGACCCTTTGGGGTTCTCTACTAGCAGTTGCTGTAGAATTCCAAAGTAGTAGTATTAAAATACAGGTCTTCCCAGGAGAGGAAAACATTGACTTTTTCTACTACACTCACAGTTTTTACTGTCTCTCACCTCAGAAGGTGAGTGAGTCATGAAACATGCACTTCTTTCAGAAAGCTAGTAATTAGCTAGAAATAGAATAGAGCAAAAGTCACAATGTTAAATACAAATCCATACACTTCATTTGGTATCATTATAAGAACCCTGACATGCTATTGCTGGGTCAAACCGAAAGTGGAAAAGCACAGAAAATTGAAATGGATAAAGGAGCAGTGTGAAATACAAATGGTACAGATTTCATTCAATATAATTACTGTGTGAAGCCCTGACAGGCATGAGCTGTTGCATGGTCAACATCTGGAAGGCCAAGTCAATCCTGCAATTACCACACTGTAAAGAAATGGGTCAGGGGAGAGAGGGATAGCTCAGTGGTTTGACCATCAACCTGCTAAACCCAGGGTTGTGAGTTCAATCCTTGAGGGGGCCATTTAGGGAATTGGGGTAAAAATCTGTCTGGGGATTGGCCCTGCTTTGAGCAGGAGGTTAGACTACATGACCTCCTAAGGTCCCTTCTAACCCTGATGTTCTATGATTTATCTCATCATATAGTTTGATGAAATAATAGACAGTATGAGAACCTTGGGAACTGTTGCAAGTTTCCTCATGATCCTGTGAGCATGGTTGCGTTTTGTTTAAATATAGGATCTAAAATGTCTGTCTCTATGGGAATTTCCTGTTCCTTCTCTGGATTTTTCCCTGATAAAGAGCTATTTGGGCTCAGTGTCAAGGCACTTAACTCTATGGAGTGGATGAGTAGGATTGAACCAGTGTAATCCACACTAGCACAGTGTTATTTGCATTGGCCTTGTTAGCACTACAAAAGTAATTTCCCCTCCCTTGGTATTCACCCCTTCTTGTCAACTGTTGAGAATAGGCCACTTCCACCTTAATTGAATTGGTTCGTTAGCACTGACCCCCCACTTGGTAAGGCAACTCCCATATTTTCATGTGCTATAATATACATTCTGCTTACTGTATTTTTCACTCTATGCATCTGATGAAGTGGGTTATAGCCCACGAACGCTTATGCCCAAATAAATTTGTTAGTCTCTAAGGTGCCACAAAGACTCCTCATTGTTTTTGCTGATACAGACTAACACGGCTACCCCTCTGAAACCAGTGTTATTTTTGTCTCCCTCTAATGGCTGATCCACAAAAGGATAAAAGCCTGTCACTACTGCCAGGTAAGGAGGTTGCTCCCTTATTTCACATGATACAGGCTCATACTTTTAAAGTTAAAGGTCCCAGGTTCAAAAACTACTGAAAACTACAACTATAGCCAGATGCAGCACATAGAGGTTAAAAAAAAAAGATAAGCTAAGAAAGGCGCAGGAGCCCAAAACAATAAATAGGGAAATAAACCACAGAAGCCTTGACACTTTCTTGTTCAGGGTCAGCAGTGTATATCTGGGATCCTTGGCATGCCTGGCCAAGGAGTGTTTGCTTATATAATGAGAAGATAGTGATAGCTCTTTTGAGGTGAAATTATTGGCATTAATAATTACCACCAACAAAATAATCTATGGGAATTTTGGGATCATTAGTGACAATGTCCAAGAAACTCAACGAGCGAACAGAAATGATAGGAACAATAAGAAATGTGCTATTTGGGTAAATATAGAGCACAGATAGCTTTGTGAAAGATTTTAATAAACATTTAAAAGAGGACGAAGCACATCTTGCAATAGAAACACTTAACAACCCATTCATTTCAGGGTCCCAACCTTGCTTCTTAAAGGGAAATCAGGTTTTTGTAACAGCCTACATATATCAGGCAGGCATACATTTCCAATTACATCTTGTCATCAGATTTCACCCATTATCACAGACTCAAGATTATCAGACTAGTCACATCCCATCTGTTTAGATCAGGTCAGATTGAGTGGCAACCACAAAGCTGCTAATGATCTACATGAGATTCTAAAAATTAGATTTTTCTAGACACATTTTTCACAGAAAGAAAGTAGGAGGCAGATCTTCAGGGGCCATAAAGTAGCATAGCATCAATGATTTCTATGGGGCTTTGCTAATTTATGCTAGTTGATGATCTAGCCCTAGATTTTTACCACCACATGTTGAAATGGTTGTATGTTTCAGGTATTGTCCAGATTGGGTTTCACTACTCATTAGACTGAGCATGCAACCATCTAAACAATTGCCTGTCCACCATCACTTTAGTGAACGGACACATCAGATAGCCTTGTGTTTCTTAACAGGAGGCATGGTATGCCACTCTCGTGTATTGTTTTTATTACTGAAAAGCTGGAGAACACCATGTCTTCCTGAAAAACCTGACCCCAGAATCCTTGAGCATCCTGTTGAAAAAGGACATTCTTTGATTGCAGAAATTCTGTTTAGGGGTTACTCTACTGGAATTTATTCCTAAATAGCTCTAAGACAATGACTTTTCTTGCAACAGTGAAGTGATACTTGGGAAATCTGTTATTTGTTATTCACCCCTCCTAGCCAAGTAACTTTCATGGTAGCTTCTAATAGTATAATTACAGGAAGCCATATGGTGGCATTTTCAAAAATGCTCCACATTGGCTTAACTCTTCTTCCACTGAAGTCAAAGGGACTTTAATTGTTAATTTTAGAGGGAGCAGAGGTAGGCCAACACTGATCGCTTTTAATTTTATTTCTTTTTGTTGCCAACTCTACATAGCCAGAAGTCACCAGACAAACCCTGAAAAGTCACTAGTCAAAAGGAGTCAAAATTGTCACTAAACAAAATTTCCAGAGAATTATACACACGTGTGCCTAGACGAGTATAGTCACAAAATCTTTCACAAGCAGCTCAATCGTGTTAATAAAATCCATTCCACGCTTGTCTTACTACATTCTGTTGGACACCAAGTCAATATTATGTCTCAACTGAGCATGTCCTCCAAAGGAATCACATTCCAGGGCTTCTTGGGCTGAGGTCACTATAATCTGCGGCGAGGAAAAGAAGTTTGTGGAGGCTAATTAAATATTTTGCTCAGATACTAATGGAAGCCATATAAGAACCATAGATAGACTTCTGTGTCCATCAGTAAGCTTTATCTGAACCATGCTTCAATATTTTCTTATTTATACACATATTTTACTGCACTCATATGGCAATAAAAACGGACCATTCATCACAGCTTAGGTAATTAGAACCCAACTTTCAACTCTCATCAGCCCTTACTTTAGGATATAATAAAGAACAACAGTACTTACCGGTTAGCATGTCATTTTATTATAGTGAATCTTATTTTACATGGTTCAAATCTAATATTGATGTTTTTGTTCCTTTAAACAAAAATGTACTTAATACATTATCTTTTGGAATAAAGAGAAAATTATGAATAGAGAACATGGTAATTATTAAAAAATATATTTTTAAAGTGCTTTATAGGCTTTTTATTATGTTATGCATTAAAAAGGCAGATTTGGGGTGTGTGACATGGTTTAAATATATTAGCATTTCACTGCTGGAGACCTTGAGGTGCTGGGTTAATTTCTTACTTTTCACAGGCACTAAAATTTCACGAAAATATTCAGATTTTTAAAAAAAATATTTTATCACCCCGAAGTTGCTCCTGCCTGGCTATAAAAATTAAACAGATACTGAAGGGCCCACCATTTAGCATCATTCCACTCCCATGTCTTTATAGAGATGGGCCCAAGCCCTGAAGTTTAGATCAGGAAAAAGATCCAAACTTCCTAAACATGTCTGTGTATCTACAGATGGCCTGAAATACAGCTCTAGTCATTTGCTAACTCTGCACCATGTTCCTGTGCTGACTATCCGTAGTCGGAAAATCTGTACATAGATTTGCAGTGTCTAGCCTTGTTTCACTATTGCGCTAGATCTCCCCTGAGCTGGAATTTGTGTATCTAAATAGCCAATGGCAAGACATTGACACTATATGGCTGTATCTATACTGGGGGTAGGGACAACTTTCTCTGGGACTCAGTGAGTGCCTGAATAGGGGAAGAATGGTCAGGAATTTGGGATTTTAATCTCCCTCTCAACTACAAAGGAGGTGGAATTTAGTGTATCCACAGAAGCATTAACTGGCTGCATCTCACTGAAATGACAGCAAGGGAGGGCAGGTTGCTACAAGGATGGACAAGAGAAAAAGGATCACATTTCCAGTTAATTGAAACATACGGTCTCTTATTCAGCTAATGGAGTGAAGGGGGCCCCACTAGACTGTATTCATGCTTGTAGCCTATGCTGTTTGCTCTAGCCCTTTCGGTCTAGTAATAGATTAATGTTACAATAATTTGACATGACTGTAGTACACAGAATCTATAGTGTTGTATATTTTCTACACCTCTTAAAAAAAAAAAACCCTGAAAATATAAGGCAACATTAGATCATAATTGCACTGTGTAGAAACACATACTCTTTACCACTTAGAGCTTATGAAATAATCAGACTTGCTGCTCTCCTAATCATGACAAGTTGACAAATGTAGTGACAATGAAGAATTCGAGCTAACTCCTGCCTCCCTCAACATACGAGGTCAAAGGCGCTTGGATAAGGCAGCCTCGGAAGACAAAAAAGAAATAGATTCTTCAAAAGAGACTCATGTCTTGGTTGCTGATAGATTCGTTGTCCTGAATGTACTGGAGAATGTCTACCTCGTCCATGGTTTGAATCTTGTCTTCTTTCGGCTTTGCTGGAGGGGCTGGACTAATATTGTTCTTAGTGGTGATTAATGGCTTCTTAAGCAATGCCGGTTTACATGGCAGCCTGGGTTTTGGCTTGGAACTCACTCTCCAGAGCCTCTCTAAATCCTCTTCAACCCTAAGGAAAGAAAATAAAAACACAAATGCACACGTGACTCCTCATTGGAGCTGACCAGGAATTTTTTGACCAAAAATATTTTCCCTCAGAAAATGCCAGTTCACTGAAACTTCATGGGAAAGGGTTGATTTCAACCAATTTCCCATTCTGAAAATTCTGGAAACTTTGAAATTGTCACAGAAAACGGTAAAATGAGACACTAAATGAAAAGTTCCATTTTTTTTTATTTGAAATGACTTTTTATTTAGAAATGCAAGTTAATGTAGAGTAAAGAAAAAGTTTAAAAAATTGAAATTGAAACAAAACCTTTCCATTGACCAAACTGATTTTTTTTTTTCCTGTTCACAAAAGTTTGAGATTGATTTTTTGCCTCAATTTGGAATGGGAAAATATTTTTGAAATTTCAACATTTTTCACAGGACAGGCAAACTCTTTCCTACCCAGCTCTGCTTCTCAGACGAACAAGATGAACTACAAATCTAGCTGCTAATGCTGATCTGGATAAAGTTAACCACAGAATGACTTGTTCACACATGCTCCTGTGAAACAGAAGGCTCCTTTGATCTGTGTGGATTATGCTTTTTTAGGGTAACTTTTCCCAACTTTCTAATCAAATAATATTCAAACAACATCAAAACATACAAGGAAAAATTAAAATAAATTAAGAGCATTTATATTGTCAAATAACATCAAAACATACAAGGAAAAAATTAAAATAAATTAAGGGCATTTATATTGTTTGGCTGGATTGAATGACCTAAGTATTAGTGTGAGATTTCAGGGTGGGATAAAGCACTCTGCATTGGTCTAACTCTACTGCCATTGAAGTCAATGGTAAAACATGGGAGCAGGGTCAGTGCTGAACCTTTGAAAAATACCATCTTTGATCATTCTGAAAGCTGCAGCTGGAAAGACTCCCCCCACCCCCCTTGGTACCAGGATGGGGGAAGTTCTGCCATGCACTGGGTAGTGCTAGATTGATTGGGTGCACCCCTCTCTGCAGCAGCAATGGCTCCCCAAGAGCGATATGCACAGAGCAAGTGAAGATGGGGATAAGGGAAGGGGCAAAGCCAGACTCTTCACTTCTGTGTGGATTCTCTGGTCCTCCCACTAATGCTGTGGCACCAGTGGCTGGAATGGGTTTGGTGGAGCAACTCTGCAGCCACTTTACTGCCTGGGGTGGGCAAAGTTCCTATTAATTGTATCCCTTTTCACACTCTGTGTTAGTTGGATGGGGACTACAGCCTTGGATTTGGCCCTTATCTCAGATCAGTTAGCAGGTATTTTGGCTCCCTGTAATGTTATTTATACTTTCTTGTTCATATTTTCCCCACCACATATCTGCTCCTGTTGCGCTAGCTGGTGGCTTTGGGGTATACTGGGTGAAATCCTGGCTCTATTGAAGTCAATGGGAAAACTCCCACTGACTTCAATAGGGCCGGGATTTCACCCCTTATATATTTATTTACTGGTGCCCCCTAGCGGAGATTTAATAATTCTCTCTACTAAGCACAGCAGAGCAATAAAGGAGCCATTGGCAGGCTGCAAAGCAAAGCTGAGATGTTCCGTAACCATAGAAGCAGTTTATTCTGCTTATGGCTCCAGCACCATGGCCATTATTCCACATAGGCGATAACAAAAGAAGAGTCAACAAATCTGAGACGCTTCTCTCATCACATCATCCATCACAGTTGCAATTCTATAAATATTTGAATTTTAAAATACTCAAAGAACTCCCTCGTCATTATTACTACTAGCAGAAATAGTATTAGTTTGACTTTCCTAAAAGATACAACATAGAATTTCTGACTGTACTGACTAGACGAGTGGTTTTCAACCTGTTTTCATTTGCAGATCCCTAAAAAATTTCAAATGGAGATGCAGACCCTTTGGAAATATTAGACATGGTCTGCGGACCCCAGTGGTCTGGGGACCACAGGTTGAAAACCACTGGCGTAGAGAGAATCTAGTTGAACTTAACGTCATTTGGACCATGCAGTGGCTAAGTAGCACCATGACCTTTCTATTTAACAAGTGTCTTTCAGCCTTTTAAGGTTGTTGGAACTTGGCTCCTTATTTGAAGTCAAACATTTTGACAACCCCTTTACGTTTACTATAAAAGTAAAAGTGTATATATGATAAGCCTACATATGACCTCACAAACTTGGAAGGTGTTGCTAACCATGAAATAATTCTGGAAATTTTATTTTCTCTACTTTAGATCGTAATAACATTTTCAATGCCTTGCAACCTCCCTGATTGACTTCCATGTCCCGGTAGGAGTTACAGTTAGAGCTGGGCAAATAAATGATTTCTCAGTACAGCAGCAGTTCCAAAACAATTGGTTTGGTTTCAATCAAGTGCTGGAGGAACCGACTAGGGACCGTGCTCCTCTTGACCTACTGCTTACAAACAGGGAAGAATTGGTAGGGGAAGTAGAAGTGGGTGGCAACCTAGGCAGCAGTGACCATGAGATGGTTGAGTTCAGAATCCTGAAAAAAGGAAGAAAGGAGAGTAGCAAAATACGGACCCTGAACTTCAGAAAAGCAGACTTAGACTCCCTTAGGGAACTGATGGGCAGGATCCCCTGGGAGGCTAATATGAGGGGGCAAGGAGTCCAGGAGAGCTGGCTGTATTTTAAAGAAGCCTTATTGAAGGTGCAGGAACAAACCATCCCGAAGTGCAGAAAGAACAGCAAATATGGCAGGCACCCAGCTTGGCTTAACAGTGAAATCTTTGGTGAGCTTAAACTCAAAAAGGAAGCTTACAATAAGTGGAAATTTGGTCAGATGACACAGGAGGAGTATAAAAATATTGCTAGAGTATGCAGGGGTGTAATCAGGAAGGCCAAGGCACAATTGGAGTTGCAGCTAGCAAAGGATGTGAAGGGTAACAAGAAGAGTTTCTACAGGTATGTTAGGAACAAGGCGGCGGCCAGGGAAAGTGTGAGACCCTTACTGAATGAGGATGGCAACATAGTGACAGATGATGTGGAAAAAGCTGAAGTATTCAATGCTTTTTTTGCCTCGGTCTTCACAGAAAAGGGCAGCTCCCAGACTGCTGCACTGGGCATCACAGCATGGGGAGTAGGTGAGCAGCCCTCACTGGTGAAAGAACAGGTTAAGGACTATTTAGAAAAGCTGGACATGCACAAGTCCATGGGTCCAGATCATAGGCGCCGACTCTGTGGGTGCTCCGGGCCTGGAGCACCCACGGGGAAAAATTGGTGGGTGCTCTGCACCCACCGGCAGCTCCCCACCCACCCCCCTGCCCCAGCTCACCTCCGTCTCCTCCCCTGAGCGCGCCACCGAGTCCTGCTTCTCCCACCTCCCTCCCAGCACTTACGTCGTGAAATAGCTGTTTCGCGCGGCAAGAAGTGGGAGGGAGGGGGGAGGAGAAGGAACGCGGCGCGCTCGCGGAAGAGGTGGGGCCGGGGCGGGGATTTGGTGCGGAGTCCAATAGGGGCAGGGAGGGGCGGAGTCAGGGTGGGGCCGGGGCACGAGCACCCACCGGTACCAAGGAAAGTTGGCGCCTGTGGTCCAGATCTAATGCATCCCAGGGTGCTGAGGGAGTTGGCTGATGTGATTGCAGAGCCATTGCCCATTATCTTTGAAAACTCGTGGTGGGGCGAGGTCCCGGAC
Source organism: Emys orbicularis (assembly GCF_028017835.1). NCBI lineage: Eukaryota > Metazoa > Chordata > Testudines > Emydidae > Emys > Emys orbicularis. The sequence continues at coordinate 23,676,096 of NC_088685.1, read as the reverse complement.
AATTGAAAAAGGCAAATATAGTGCCCATATTTTAAAAAGGGAAAAAAGAGAACACGGGGAACTACAGACCAGTCAGCCTCACTTCAGTCCCCGGCAAAATCATGGAGCAGGTCCTCAAGGAATCCATTTTGAAGCACTTGGAGGAGAGGAAGGTGATCAGGAACAGTCAACATGGATTCATCCATGGCAAGTCATGCCTGACCAACCTGATTGCCTTCTATGATGACATAACTGGCTCTGTGGATATGGGGAAAGCGGTGGATGTGATATATCTTGATTTTAGAATTCTTGCCCGCAAGTTAAAAAAGTATGGATTGGATGAATGGACTATAAGGTGGATAGAAAGATGGCTAGATTGTCGGGCTCAATGGGTAGTGATCAATGGCTCGATGTCTAGTTGGCAGCCGGTATCAAGCAGAGTGCCCCAGGGGTCAGTCCTGGGGCCGGTTTTGTTCAACATCTTTATTAATGATCTGGATGATGGGATTAATTGCCCATCCTTCAGTCAAACACATACATTGTTGTCTGCAGACCGGGGCCTCAGATTGTGAGCTCCAGGTCAGGAACTATATCATCTTGTCTGTCTGAAAACCATCTAGCACATTGTGGGCAATCCCACAGAACCAACCAACCAACCAGTAATATTTATCATGCCCTGGGTTTTACTATCTTCATCTTAGATTATAAAAACGGAAAAGCTTTATTCTGTATGACTTTTTAAAAAATGATCAGCAAATTTCCTGTAAAATTTACATAGGATGTGTCTCCTCTTACCTCATTTCTCAACGTTCACATGTGTTTTCTGTAATAATCTGCCTGCTAGCCCCAGGGTGAGTCCCATTCCTAGAGGTATCCCTTTGCACAATGACAATTCTCTTTCATTTTTGACTGAATTAAATTCTGAAGCCGGCCTCAATTAAATAATACATTTTCTGCATGAATATTCTTAGGCCATAAGGAAAAAGAGGTCCTGTGTTCACACAATACAATGCAAAAAATGAACCAGAAATATACAACCCACAAAGACATAAAGGACAGAGAAAGACTATGGTACATCAAGGCTTGCCCCAATTATTTTCCTTTAGGCATTGAATTACATGTTCCTGTGTTAAATCAAAACAACACACCTTAGTATACTGCGTGTGCAAACAAGAAGGGTTTGGGCTGTCATCCAAATTGACAAAAACAGAGTTGTTCATCTGTAATAATGAGGGTAAAAGTGGGATAAGATATTTAACTAGCCGTGCTGAGTGTTGCTCACATACACAGGACAGAGCTTCAAGGTAGACAAGGACTTGACTTCCTGGAATATCTCGAAGTGATCTTGGGGTTTTTCACTATCCTCTGGAGCATGTACTAAAACTGGGAAGTGTATCCTCCACTATCTATTTCCTCCGACTGCAGGAGACACATGGGCATAGGTTGAGCGGATGTCCTTGTTTTGATCAAAAGTCCTAAGGTAAAATTTTCAAAACCATGGCCCCGCAGTATGCCAACATTTTTATGGCTGACTTAGAACAACGCTTCCTTAGCTCTCGTCCCCTAACGCCCCTACTCTACTTGCGCTACATTGATGACATCTTCATCATCTGGACCCATGGAAAAGAAGCCCTTGAGGAATTCCACCATGATTTCAATAATTTCCATCCCACCATCAACCTCAGCCTAGATCAATCCACACAAGCGGTCCATTTCCTGGACACTACTGTGCTAATAAGCGATGGTCACATAAATACCACCCTGTACCGGAAACCTACTGACCGCTACACTTACCTACATGCCTCCAGCTTCCATCCAGGACACACCACACGATCCATTGTCTACAGCCAAGCTCTAAGATATAACCGCATTTGCTCCAATCCCTCAGATAGAGACAAGCACCTACAAGATCTCTATCAAGCATTCTTAAAACTACAATACCCACCTGCTGAAGTGAAAAAACAGATTGACAGAGCCAGACGAGTACCCAGAAGTCACCTCCTACAAGACAGGGCCAACAAAGAAAATAACAGAACACCACTAGCTGTCACCTTCAGCCCCCAACTAAAACCTCTCCAGCGCATCATCAGAGATCTACAACCTATCCTGAAAGATGATCCTTTACTCTCACAGATCTTGGGAGACAGACCTGTCCTCGCTTACAGACAACCCCCCAACCTAAAGCAAATACTCACCAGCAACCACACATCACTGAACAAAAACACTGACCCAGGAACCTATCCTTGTAACAAAGCCCGATGCCAACTCTGTCCACATATCTATTCAAGTGACACCATCATAGGGCCTAATCACATCAGCTATACCATCAGTGGCTCGTTCACCTGCACATCTACCAATGTGATATATGCCATCATGTGCCAGCAATGCCCCTCTGCCATGTACATTGGCCAAACCGGACAGTCTCTACGCAAAAGAATTAATGGACACAAATCTGACATCAGGAATCATAATACTCAAAAACCAGTGGGAGAACACTTTAACCTGTCTGGCCATTCTTTGACAGACCTGCGGGTGGCTATCTTAAAACAGAAAAACTTCAAAAACAGACTCCAACGAGAGACTGCTGAGCTGGAATTGATATGCAAACTAGACACAATCAACTCAGGGCTAAATAGGGATTGGGAATGGCTGAGCCATTACAAACATTGAATCTATCTCCCCTTGTAAGTATTTTCACACTTGCTTCTTATCAAACTGTCTGTACTGAACCATCTTGATTATCACTTCAAAAGTTTTTTTTTTCTCTTACTTAATTGGCCTCTCAGAGTTGGTAAGACAACTCCCACCTGTTCATGCTCTCTGTATGTGTGTGTATATATATCTCCTCAATATATGATTCACTCTATATGCATCCGAAGAAGTGGGTTGTAGCCCACGAAAGCTTATGCTCTAATAAATTTGTTAGTCTCTAAGGTGCCACAAGTACTCCTGTTATTTTTGCAAAACCATCTAAGTGATTTAGGTGCCTAACTCCCATTTTCAAGAGTGACATGCTCAAATTTTCAAAGAATTTAAGCATTACCGTGCTCAGCGTCACAATGCCTAACTGATTTAGGAGCCTAACTCATTTTCAGAAGTGACTTAGGCACTTGGGAGCCAAAATCCCATTGATGGTCAATAGGATTTAGACTCCTAAATCAGTAAGGCATTGCAACACTGAGCAGAGCAACGCCTACATGCCTTTACAAATGTGGGCCAGCACTTGGCAGCATAAGCCTCACTGAAAGGCAATGGGACTTCAGAGTCTAAGTCACTGAAGTGTTTCTGAAAATTTTCCCCTAGTGTCCCAGGCAGTTTAGTGAAGCCAGTTTCACCTCAGTTTCACTAGCTCTAGCCAAGTATCCAGCCAGCTGCCTTTCCCACTCCCTAGCTGTGCCTGTGCTCAAGATGCAAAGTATCGTTTGAATTATTAACATAGCAAATATGCTCAGACATTTCTAGCCGTCCAGCAGCTCAGAAGGGAAATTATTAAGGGGTGCAAAAAACTTTTTTTTTTTTTAATTAGAAATAGTTTCAAATAACAAACATAGGAAGCTTTTGAAAAGAAAATTTAAAAGAAGAAATTTGCAACTTTTTCCTCTGCACTGAATCAGAGGGACCAAAGACTCACCTTGGTCTCTCTCACTCCTAGGCTAGCCAGTTGATGCCATAAACTGGGATTCCCAGACATCACATAGATGGCATGGTACTGAAAAATTAATTAAGCTGGCATCAGTGTTCACCATTGCTACGGTCTAGTCAATACTTAGCTTAACGGAGTTCAGACAGTATGAACGAATGTCCAGGCAATTGGCTATCAACTTACAAGTCTCTGCCAAGTTGTTTCAAAACCACAGATATTATAATCTGAAGTAAATATCCCTGAATACCAGAGGGGATAGGAGAAGGGTCTGTGATGCTAGGCAAGGTTACTGAGACATGTGCAATGTGGGTTGTTGTTTTTTTTTAAATAAAATCCCTTTCAGTTCAAACTCAGGGTAGAACAATCACAAAAGTCAGAGATGGAACAGACCTTTTTGGGCATGATCCAGCCAAGCATTTTAGCACATGCTGAACTTTAAGCATGTGAGTAATCCCATTTGTTAGAGTTAAGAATGAGTTTAAGAGTATCAGTGCCCTAGTGCTCAGGGCAGGACTGTTTCATACAGGGCGCCCTCTGGTGCTTTGTCAAGTCTAATCTTAAAAATCTCTCATGGGACTGAGCCTCTAGCCTGTCACCTGGAAGACTATTCCCTGGGCCAGGGGTCCCCAACGCGGTGCCCGCGGGCGCCATGGCGCCTGCCGGGGCGTCTAAGTGCGCCTGCGTACTGGCCGGTGGACAAGCATCCGCTGAAATGCCGCCGACAAGCAGCAGCATCCAGAGGTGTCACCGCCGAAATGCCGCCGATTTTCGGCGGCATTTCGGTGGTGACGCCTCTGGATGACGCTGCTTGTCGGCGGCATTTCAGTGGCGACGCCTATTGACGTTGCGGCTTGTCAACGGCATTTCGGCGGATGCTCGTCCGCCGCCACGGTCCTCCGTGGCTCGTCATCTGGCACCCGCCAGACAAAAAAGGTTAGGGATCACTGCCCTAGGCTAAAAGGCTATGGGTGTGAGGAAACATTTCCTGATCCTTGGCCTAATTTTTTTTTTCTTTTTGTTAATTTCACCTCATCACACCTTAATCCTATGACAGGTTTCAGAGTAGCAGCCGTGTTAGTCTGTATCCGCAAAAATAACAGGAGTACTTGTGGCACCTTAGAGACTAACAAATTTATTAGAGCATAAGCTTTCGTGGGCTACAACCCACTTCTTCGGATGCATAAAGAGTGAACCATATATTGAGGAGATATATACATACAGGCTCTCTGTATGTGTGTGTATATATATCTCCTCAATATATGGTTCACTCTTTATGCATCCGAAGAAGTGGGTTGTAGCCCACGAAAGCTTATGCTCTAATAAATTTGTTAGTCTCTAAGGTGCCACAAGTACTCCTGTTATTTTTGCTTAATCCTATGGATACCCTAAACAATTCCTTCAGATACTTCTAGTCAGTAACCATGTCCCCAAGCTACACAACCGCCCTCCGTCATCCTTCAGTAAAGCTCTACACATAGAGTAAAACTCATCCTTGATGTAATTTCACTGAACTCAGAGTTGTTCCAGGGATAAATTTTACCCATTAGGGGAATATTCAGACCCTTTCCTCTGCCTTCATGGCTCAGGTGGGGTTCTGCTGTGCAAGGGGAAGGATGAATAAGGAGGGAGGGGAAGGAGATCCCCTCCATGGTGTGACACCTTGCTCCATATAATCTTGCTTCACAGCAGAGCACAGGTGAGGGGTAGGGGATGAGGAATAGATCTGGGTGAGGCTAGACAGCCCACGGAGGTTACTTCTGATAGGAGCCTCTATGGAGTGGTTGCACAGGCACTTTGTGCCTGATGTCGATGGTGGGGTTCTCCTCCCTCTCCCATGCACCTTCCAAACACCCAGCCCAGCTACCCAAGCCAAGCACTTGGCTCTGGGTTTTCACCTTAACATCCTCTCCAGAATTTGTCACATCAGCCCTTAATCATGTTTGTATTAGAGTCAGTTGAAAAATTCCCATGTGATATTGAACCAGAGATCAAACTGCTGCCACATATCCCCAGGACAGATTCCCTGTTCTCTGGTACACTATGTAATAAGTAATAATTCTATCCCTTCCTCCCCCACTGCACAAATACTGAGTGAATCAGCAGCCTAGAGTGACAAAGCTCTGGCCATACACAGCGCACACAGAGAGATCAGGTATAGATTTCAGGACTTTAAACTACAAATGTAAAAGCTCGACTAGGTGCTTTCAGTGTTGTTGTAGCCGGGTTGGTCCCAGGACGTGAGAGAGACATTGGACCAACTTCTGCTGGTGAAACAGACAAGCTGTCGAGCTTCACAGAGTTCCTCTTCAAGTCCTGTAGGTCAAGGGTGACCATATTTTCCCCAAGGAAAAAAGGGACACTCCTGGGCTAGTCCAAGCCCTCCTTGAGGTCCCCCAGTCCCCCCATGCTTGGGCTTGCCTGAGCCCTCCCTGCCTCCCGCCCACACGGGGCCAGCCTGAGGTTCCCCTCCCCACTGGTGCCTGGGGCCAGCCCAAGTCACCCCGCTACCTGCCTGCGACACGCCCCCCCTCCAAGCCACCGCACTGCCAGCCTGCGACCCCACCACCACACCTAGTCCAAGCTCCCCTCCACCCCCGCTACCCTCGCTGCATGCACGGCCGCATGGCTGATGGTCCGAGCCCCCCGCCGCATGCCCGCGCATGGGGCCGCCTGAGGTCCTCCTGCACATGGGGTGGGCCGGCCTGCCCGAGCTGCTCTCCGTAGCCCTCCCTCCAGCGCAGGGCTGGTGTTGGCACTGCCCCTGCCACACGTTCCTCCGTGCCCCACTAGGGGTTCCACGTGCAGGGGGGGTCAGCTGCGAGGTGAAACGCTGCTCACAGCCTACTCCCCCTGCCATGCGGCCAGCAGAGCCCCTCCTCCCGGGGGAGCAGGGATCCTCCCACCATGGGTAAGCAGGGACCCCCTTGCCCGTAGGCTGCCCCAGGCCCCAGGTGTGGAGGGGGCACACCGTGCTCTGGGTTCTCACCCGTGCAAGGCGAGAGCTGACGGCGGCACGGCAGGAGTGCTGCCCAGTAGGCAAGGGGGGCGGTGGGACAGGAGCAGCAGCAGGAATTGGGTGGAGCGTCGGAGTCCGGGCTGCTCCTGGGCGCACTCTCACTGCCCATCCCTGGCACTGCTGCCGCTGGAGGAGGCAGCAAGGGAGATTCCGGTGCCAGCGCGTGCTGGGGAGAGTGTGTGGGCGGGGGGCATGGCTGCTTGCTGGTCCCCTCTGCTGGCTCTGTGCTGCGATCCCAGAAAATACAGGACAATTTGCCCGTATTTAACTAAAAGTTGGGACACCTGGAAGAAGGCTTAAAAACAGGACGTCTGGTCACCTTATATACATCCTCCTTTGTACTTCGAAAGCTTGTCCGTTTCACCAACAGTTGGTCCAATGAAAGCTATTACTCACCTTGCTCTCCATTAGGTGTAGCATTTGTCAAGGTCAGACATTCTGTTCCCTAGAGGGCAGGGATACGCATGCCATTGGCCATTAACCTGGTTGGTTATTGTGACTTTCAGAAATTCTGACTCACTTGGAGTTGCACTTTAAATCTTAGTTAGCTTTAGTCATAGCAGCTAAAATGTTTATCGCACAGTCCTAAAACACCAAACAATATACGGCCTCAGAATGCTGCTTAATAGAAATAATAATTTAAAAAAAAACCCAGAACCTGATACCAGAGGACAGTTCAGTTTCAAACAGGTCTATGAACTGGTAGTCCTAGATTTTGAAAGACATGGGTTAGCTAGAGATCTTTTACAGAGAACATATTACATAATGTGTGCTCTTTGTCTCACAAGCCACTTTCAGTGCTGTTGTGCAAGTCAGGATGTCTGATGTTTTGTTGCTTGATCATGAAAGACACGGTTAACAACAACGTGAAATGCCTTAGGCCAAGGTGGAACCAAGGACTTACATTTCTTGGCAAGTAAATATACCATGTATAACTATCACATTTAACTCAGAGCTGGGGAAAAAATGAAACCTAGCAACAGCACGGAGCTCTTCTCACAGGAAAAAAAATGAAAATATTTGTTTAAAAGAAATGAATTCTTCTCCCAAAGTCTGACTTCTCTTGGAAAAGGAGCACTGTAGTGTTTGAAATTCTTGCCATAATAATGTGCTGATTCAACTACAGTGCAGATTCTAAGTAGTAATGGAAAATAGCATTTTTTTTCCTGGCATAAAAAAAGTATCTCCTATTAAAAATAAAAGGCTTATAACAAATTCAGCAGTGTGAGGTAAAGGCTCAGATGTGGATTCTGAAAGGGGAAAAGATTTTATGAAGAGAAACAGGTAATGCTGCCATCACATTGACCAGTCTGTTCATATGTTATAGCCCTTTCCTCCACCCGGTGTCTGTCTTGTCTATTTAGACTGCAAGCTCTTCAGGGCAGAGACGATCTACTACTATGTTTGTACAGTGCCTAGTGCAGTGGGACCCCACTCTTGGTTGGTCCCTAGACATTACTGTAATAAACATGATTAATAAATAATACAAAATGATGTTAGTGGTGAGAAAATGACAAACGTTTCCACTTGGATCAGATAAGCAACAAAAAGTTGCATGCTTTAGCCGGAGATAATGGGAATCTTTTTGAGCTAGAAATTGTGCTGGAAGTTCCATGAGAACAGACTGTCAATCTTGCCCCACCTACAGCCTGGTCTATGCCTAAATATTAGATTGACCTAGCTACATTCCTCAGGGCAGTGAAAAATTGTTCACCTTGTGCAACCTAGTTAGGTCGACCTAACCTCCACTGTAGATGCAGCTAAGCCAATGGAAGAATTCTTCCGTCAACCTAGCTACCACCTCTTAGAGAGGTGGATTACCTACATTGATTGAAAAACCCCTTCCACTGATGCAGGAAGCATCTACACAACATTTCAATCTTGCAGCTGTGCCACTCTTCAGGCCACAGTCCCAACACAATGTTCTCAGGAAAACGTACTGTGTTTTTTTCCCCCATCAAAAACGTTATTCGTCACACTGGACAGGCACAATTTAGATTAATGAGGTGTAGGAAGTTGATTGCATTAAGACTGTGCCGTGCTTTGCCTGGTGCATGAATTTGCACATCTGCAGAATGAGTCACTAGGCTGATGGATGAAACAAGAGGAACCTGAGACACCATAGCCTGAATGTTTTAGCAACACAAATCAAACATGGCTTGGCGTGCAAGCCTACTATTACTTGCATAAAATGGAGCAGTAAATCAGATGAAGAGTTATTAGACTGACATTAAAGCAGTGACTAGGACCAAAAGGAAACATTAAAACAATCTTGTGAATTTTAATATGAAATAGAAAGAGCCGTAGTGCCAAGTATCAGAACTATGGATAGCTAGATGAAAACTGTAGGTGCTGGGTATTATAAGCAGCGACTGGACCTAGGTCCATCCCCAAACCTAATACTAAGAATCTGGGTTCAGTAAATTCCATCCAACCCATTTGCACCCACAAATCAGCAATCTTGTATCACCGGGTAGGATCGTCCACGGTAGCCTGGGCTCCTCCCCTCTGCCCTCATGCTGGAGAGGGACGAGCCATGGGGCATGCTACACCCTGTTACCCCTTGCAGTGCATATTCTGGAAGTGAAAGGATGACCTTCTTCCATTTTTGGTGGTGGCAGCTGGGCATGATGGAACTATACCTCATTGTTGGATCTGGACACAGCAGTTTCATTCATTCTCATAAGAGTGGCCATACCGGGTCAGACCATCTAGCCCAGTATCCCGTCTTCCGACAGTGGCCAATGCCAGGTGCCCCAGAGGAAATGAACAGAACAGGTAATCATGAGGTGATCCATCCCCTGTCACCCACTCCCAGCTTCTGGCAAACAGAGGCTGGGATACCATCCCTGCCCATCCTGGCTAATAGCCATTGATGGACCAGTCCTCCATGAATTTATCTAGTTCTTTTTTGAAACCTGTTATAGTTTTGACCTTCACAACATCCTCTGGCAAGGAGTTCCACAGGCTGACTGTGCGTTATGTGAAAAAATATTTCCTTTTGTTTGTTTTAAACCTTCTGCCTATTAATTTCATTTGGTGACCCCTAGTTCTTGTGTTATGAGAAAGAGTAAATAACACTTCCTTATTTACTTTCTCCATGCCAGTCATGATTTTATAGATCTCTACTATATCCCTCTTTAGTTGTCAATTTTCCAAGCTGAAAAGTCCCAGTTTTATTACTCTCTCCTCATATGGAAGCTGTTCCATACCCCTAATCATTTTGCAGCCCTTTTCTGTACCTTTTGCAATTCCAATATATCTTTTTTGAGATGGGGTGACCACATCTGCATACAGTATTCAAGATATGGGCATACCATGGATTTATATAGATTAGGGCTGTCAAGCAATTTAAAAAATTAATCGCAATTAATGCGCGATTCATCGCGTTGTTAAACAATAATGGAATACCATTTATTTAAATATTTTTGGATGTTTTCTACATTTTCAAATATATTGATTTCAATTACTACAACACAGAATACAAAGTGCATAGTGTTCACTTTATATTTATTTTTGATTACAAATATTTTCACAGTAAAAAAAAAAAAGAAGAAATAGTATTTTTCAATTCACCTCATACAAGTACTGTAGTGCAATCTCCTCATCATGAAAGCTGAACTTACAAATGTAGAATTATGTACAAAAAATAACTGTTTTATTTTTCAATGCAATGTAAAACTTTAGAGCCTACAAGTCCACTCAGTCCTACTTCAGCCAATCGCTCAGACAAACAAACTTGGTTACAATTTGCAGGAGATAATGCTGCCCGCTTCTTGTTTACAATGTCACTTGAAAGTGAGAACAGGCATTTGCATGGCACTGTTGTAGCTGGCATCGCAAGATATTTATGTGCCAGATATGCTAAAGATTCATATATCCCTTCATCTTCAACCACCATTCCAGAGGACATGCGCCCATGCCAATGATGGGTTCTGCTCGATAACAATCCAAAGCAGAGTGGACTGATGCATGTTCATTTTCATCATCTGAGTCAGATGCCACTAGCAGAAAATTTATTTTCTTTTTTGATGGTTCGGGGTCTGTACTTTCCGCATCTGAGTGTTGCTCTTTTCAGACTTCTGAAAGCATGCGCCACACCTCGTCCCTCTCAGATTTTGGAAGGCACTTCTGATTCTTAAACCTTGAGTCGAGTGCTGTAGCTATCTTTAGAAATCTCACATTGGTATCTTGTTTGCATTTTGTCAAATCTGCTATGAAAGTGTTCTTAAAACAAATAAGTGCTGGGTCATCATCCGAGACTGCTATAACAGGAAATATATGGCAGAATGCGGATAAAACAGAGCTGAAGACATACAGTTCTCCCCCAAGGAGTTCAGTCACAAATTTAATTAATGCATTATTTTTTAATGAGCATCATCAGCATGGAAGCATATACTCTGGAATGGTGGCTGAAGCATGAAGAGGCATACAAATGTTTAGCATATCTAACACATAAATACCTTGCAATGCCAGCTACAAAAGTGCTGTGTGAATGCCTGTTCTCACTTTCTGGTGGCATTATAAATAAGCAGCAGCTGGCAGCATCTCTTGTAAATGTAAACAAACTTGTCTCTCTTAGCGATTGGCTGAACAAGAAGTAGGACTGAGTGGACTAGTAGGCTCTAAAGTTTTACATTGTTTTGTTTTTGAGAGCAGTTATGTAAAAAAACAAAATCTACATTTATAAGTTGCACTTTCATGATAAAGAGATTGCACTACAGTACTTGTATGAAGTGAATTGAAAAATACGATTTATTTTGTTTATCATTTTTACAGTGCAAATATTAGTAATAAAAACAAAGTGAGCACTGTACACTTTGTATTGTGTTGTAATAGAAATTAATATATTTGAAAATGTAGAAAAACATCCAAAAATATTTAATCAATTTCAATTGATATTCTATTGTTTAACAGTGCGATTAATTGCGATTAATTTTTTTGAGTTAATCACGTGAGTTAACTGCGATTAATTGACAGCCCTAATATAGAGGCAATATGAAATTTTCTGTCTTATTATCTATCCCTTTCTTAATGATTCCCAACATTCTGTTCGCTTTTTTGACTGCCGCTGCACATTGAGGGGATGTTTTCAGAGAACTATCCACAATGACTCCAAGATCTCTCTGAGTGGTAACAGCTAATTTAGACCCCATCGTTTTATATGTATAGTTGGGATTATGTTTTCCAATGTGCATTACTTTGCATTTATCACCATTGAATTTCATCTGCCATTGCCTCCTATACATTCTGGGGCTACCCAGAGTGAGTTGCCCTGAAGGACCCTGGGGTTATGAGGTTTCAGGCCTCCAGTGCACTTGGAAGCCCCGGAGGGCAGGAAAGAGTGAATGAAGCCACAGTGCCAGAACCCAGGGGGAGGTACCTCATCCAGGTTCCCCATCACCACCACACACACTTGCTAAGAGTCCAGGAAAGCTGACCTCAGAGGAGGTCCTTAATAAGAGCAACACATATGCATGGTAGGGAGGAGCTGTTTTGGAGTGGACTGGGGGATTTTGTGGCAAAGCAAAAGCCTTGTGGTGTGTGGAAAATTATCTCAAATCAGGGGTGGGCAAACTACAGCGGATCCGGCCCGGCAGCTGTTTTAATACAGCCCTCAAGCTCCCGCTGGGGAGTGGGATCTGGGGCCTGCCCCGCTCCAGCCGGGGAGCAGGGTCGGGGGCTGCTCCACATGGCTCCCAGAAGCAGCGGCATGGCCCTGCTCCGGCTCAGCCAGGGGGCTCCGCTCTGCACACTGCCCCTGCCCCAAGCGCCACCCCCGCAGCTCCTATTGACTGGGAACTGAGGCCAATGGGAGCTGCAGGGGCAGCACCTGCCGATGGGGCAGCGTGCAGAGCCGCCTGGCCGTGGCTCCACGTAGGAGGGACATGGCCGCTGCTTCCAAGAGCCACTTGACGTAAGTGCCGCCCGGAACCTGCATCCCTGAGCCTCTCCCCATGCCCCAACCCCCTGCCCCAGCCCTGATCCCTCTTATGCCCTCCAAACCCCTCGATCCCAGCCCGGAGCACCCTCCTGTACCCCAAACCCCTCATCCCCAGCCCCATCCCTGAGCCCACACTCCCAGCCAGAGCCTGCACCCCTTCCCACACACAAACCCACTGCCCCGGCCCTGATCCCCCTTATGCCCTCCAAACCCTCGATCCCAGCCCGGAGCACCCTCTACTCCACAAACGCCTCATCCTCACCCTCACCCCAGAGCCCGCACTCCCAGCCAGAGCCTTCATCCCCTCCCTGCACCCCACTCCCCAGCCCGGAGCCCCCTCCCGCACCCTGAACTCCTCATTTCTGGCTCCATCCTAGAGCCCGCACCCCCAACCAGAGAGCCCTCACCCCCTCCTGCACCCCAACCCCAATTTTGTGAGCATTCATGGCCCGCCATACAATTTCTATTTCCAGATGTGCCCTTGGGCCAAAAAGTTTGCCCACCCCTATGTTAGAGGCCTGTGAAAGTGAATGGAAGGAGGAGGAGGAGGAGCCAATCTACCTACTTTTACTAGGAGCTACTGCTACACAGGAGGAGAAAGCAGCAGCTGCCCTCTGGGACCAAAGCCCCCAGTGGGATGGGAGCTATTAATCTCTTTAAATCATAATCATTTTCCATATTAACAATAATCTGACTATGACACACAATCCTTGTGGGAAAGCATCTGCAGGTAGTAGAAACCTCAAAGGGGGTTTCCCAGTGGAGTCCATTTAGTTACATACATATACAGAGGGCATTGGGTTTACTCACCTAATGTAATAAAGCATAAAACAAGGGATCTGCTGTTCTCTTGATTCATGGGAAAGTTGTGTGGATAAATCCCTTGGTGTTTTCAAGAGAACAGACCCCAAGACTGTACAACAAGTCAATTTAGGGCTAAAATCTAATCTCAGATAAGTGGGCATGTACTGGCATGGTCTTGAGTACTCCACCACTGGGCATGCATGTGTGAGCCGCCCTCCACATAATCTCAGTTAGTGGTTACTACCAGAGGGGGGAAATCAGGACATTTTGTTTGTATTTACAGGTTTTAGAATACAGTCATACTTCACTTATGCTTGTGCTTAGTACAGTATATCCCTTAATCATACTATCCAACACTAAATGCATCTGTTTGATCTAAGGCAAGCTATTTGCAAGGATCTTGACTTCAGGACTTCACTTAGGTTATGGTGCTGACTTGATTTCAGGCTTCCTCTGCTCCATTTTTCATTTCAAGGGGCACTCATAGATGGTTTTAGGCCCTGCATTTAAGCTCTGTAAAATGGGTTTTCAAAAGGGCTTCACGTATATATAATATGATGAGACAACTATGTCTTTTTCAAAGGTGACTTGCAGATCAGTATTAAGTGTATTTTGTGTGCTGCGTGCACTAAACAACAAGGATAAAAGAGCTGTTCACCTCATGTGGTTTTTAAACTCTCCTCCCCTTTGCTTCTCCACCGTACTTCCCACTATTTCATATCCCACCCCGTGGAGTTTCTTTTTCCAAAGCGATGCTCCGGGTTGTGATGTCACAGAGACTCCCCTATCCCCACTGGGGAACAATGATTTGGGGGAAGGCTCAGGAAAGTCCCTTTAAAAAATATTTTATATCCCACATGGATTTGGAGAGAGATATATTAAGATCCCTGTCTGGTCTCCTCTGTCCCTACCCCAGTATGCCAGCTCCAGCAAGGTTCGCAGTAGCTGGGACGCAATGCTTGTTGATGTATCTGGATGGGCTGATTGGAATTCTGGAACTAATGGGGTGGGATGGGGATTAAGTTTAAACCACTTGTGCACTGAGTGGTCTCTGGACTTTGCTGTTTAAATAATTCAGTATTTCACCCTTCATTAGATCCTTACACAAATATCAGTTCCTTGAACAATAAGACAAACTTTGCCCCCAAAAAAGAAAAAGAAAAATCCCACTGCTGTTAGGGGCCGCAGTTTTGGGCGCCCAACTTGAGACAACTTGGGGCTGGATTTTCAGAAGTGCCATGAGGTGCAGTGGGAGCTGCAGATAATCTGTGCTTCTGGAAATCAGGCCACAAGTGTCACTAGTTCGGCATCAAAAACTGAGGTACCCAGAATCAGTGACTACTTGTGAAAGTTAAGCTGCAAGGCTTCAGGGTTCACAGGTAAATTCTCTTTGGGGTGAAAAGAAGAATTCCACTAGGTTAAGCCAGCAGGAGCTCATCTGTCACCTCACATGGTCCCTGTTCTATTTTGCTTCCCATCATGTCCATAATCAGACTCCAACATTTCTTTCTCCCCATGTTCTATGTTTTTCAGGTCCTCTGCTAATTTCCATCCTTCATTATTTCTTGTCCTCCAATAGCTCTTCCTTACTCCTGCTATTTCTCTCAGTTCAGTTTACCTACTCTCTGCTATGTCCATAGGGCACGATCTTTCTACATCCCTACCAGGGATAAGATTTGTCTCTAGAGCAAGAATGATTCCCATGCCATTTTCCAGTAGGGTCACACACTTGATTTTCTGCTGGGCTACACCTACTTGTTTCCAACTGAATGTTGGCATTGCCAGCTGCTGAAGGCATTGATACTGGCACTGTGACAATTCAGGGGGGAAAAATCAGTCATAACTTAAAGAATTAGTATCTTCTCCCTCTTTTTTCATTATCACCAGCTCTGGCAATTGATCAACTGTCGCTATCTTCTTCAACACCAAATCTATATAATGGCATGATCTGCCAGTCAAAGAGTGGGCCTCTTTCACTGTGACTGAGCAGGGAAGACTGCATAATTTGAAATGCATTAATATGACAAATGGTCAGGCTCTTTCCACTGCTTTCATGGCTAATGGGGGAATTGTACTAAATAAGGCACTTTTGTTCTAGTTATATGAACAATTTGGGTGAAGCGTTTTATGCCTAGATTATTAGCACAGGATAAAGCAGACATGAAAAGCTGTGAATGTGCGTGTTCACTCCCAACATGCCACCTCAGTAAATCGAGTTATGTCTTGCCACATCATGTCTTGTAAATATCAGATGTGCCCCCAAAGTGTAAGAGGAGATGGAATATAACCTAACTTAACCTCTGCATAAATTAAGCCAGGTATTTCTGCTGTGATATGTTAGTACTAAGGCATTTTGTATAAACAATAGAGGTTGCAAAACTACCAGCTCCAAGGGATTAACACCACACATCAGAATTTTTGGTCTCTACTCATAATCCAGATCTTGCATAGTTCTGATTAAAATATAAATACATGTCATAAGAGACACTGTTTAAATAAAGAGGCAGCCCAGTCTAGTGGCTTGAGCAGTGTCGGAGCATCGAGCGCCTAAATTATAATCTCAGTTCTGAAACAGAGTTCATCTTTGCCCTTGGACAAGATACTCCTCTGCCTTCATTTCCACATTTGGAAAATGGACAGCTGACCTACCCATCTACCCTCCTGAGGATTATTTGTAAAGCACCTTGAAAAAGTAAAGGTGCTACCGTTTGTCAGTGCCCATTATTGTTAAGCTTTAATAAAGATGTTTTGTGTTTGATTTTCAAACTTTTAAACAAATGTCTGCCCTTGTCTTGGTTAGTATGAATGTCAATCCACTTTCAGCACAGAATGTTTTTTAAGCTTTGCCCTGGAGTTTGTGGCCTTAGGATCTAAATTGTTTCCTGCTCAAGAATGCCTAGTGGACATCATTACCACAGGACCTGTTTTAGATGAATACCTCAATAGCTCCTCTGTGTCCTCTTTGAGGCTGGTACTTAGTGCATAGTCCTTGTTCTCACAGGCCGTTGGCAGCAGTAGAGAGTCGCCTAGTTTAACAGTCCCACCGAGGTCTGGGTCTTCAAATAATTTCAGATCTAAAGATTGAATCATCAGAAAGGTTTAGTCAAGCTTCAACTACAACACCGCCATGACTGTTAGCAGGGGAATCAAGCTGTGTGGCTGAAAGGAAACGTCCTACAGAACATTTATTTTTATAAAAAGTCTTCCATATCCAAAGTAAAAATCCACAAAGCGCTAGGAAATACATTCTTGATACATTGCACTAGCAGGAGCTACTGGCTCTACTCACCCATCAACATAAGCTACACAACAACTACAGATCCATAACAACTGAGAATCTAAAGTCCAACAGCCAGTGTATGGCTATTGCAACTGCAAGCCATGTTTATTTCCACTTCTAGCTAATTTACAGCTGAAGGTCTGGCCCAACATTCTTACGTCAGAACCCAAGTTTCATGTGCTCACCGTTCCATTTTAAATACAAGAGCCTTATAGAAGCTTTAGGGACCACAACCTAACTGTGCATAATGGAAAATGGAACACATTTACTCTCTTTGGCTGACGAGTTCTTCTTGGAACTGGAAGATGAAAAATCTTTTACTGGGCCAAATAATCCTTCCTCGGGATCTACTTCCTCGTCAAAAATGGTTAACTTGGGCTTGTCTTCCTTGGCTGCAGGAGACGTGGGCTTCTTAGGTTTTTTAGATCTAAAAGTACAAGAAACAAGAAAGAAATTCAGCTGATATTTCTTATGTTACAAGAACTAAAACCGGAAATGGAAGCAAGATGTATTTTAAAAACTACAATATTATCACATTTGGTTGCAATTTTCTCCTCCTTTTCAGGACTTTTCATTCATTTGGGAATAAGAATGGTAGACTCCTGAATAAATTTCAGCACCATTGAAATAGAGGGGAGAGGAAGGGAATGGCTTGATATCCACAGAATGGCCTGGACCCATTTGGCCACGCTGCAGACACTGGTTAAATCTTTGTGGTGTTTTAAAAAAATCCCTGTGAGCCTCTCTCCCCAGCCAGTGGCTACTACTTTAGGCCTGTGTACCTCACTGGTGAAGAGAAGGTAGCAGATACTTTATCACTGCAAACTCACCCCCATCAGTGGGCATACGACATTGGGGGCTTCTCCAGGATCTGCACCACCTTTGACTGAGGGAGAGGCAGGCCCATGAGCCCACATCCTTTTAGTCTCTGTAGCAATCTCACTCAAACATTTAGAGGCATTCACGACAGAGCGAGAAGCACAACTGTGACATGCTCACAACCCGCTGACCCACTCAGCAGATGGGCAGCCATGCTCTGTATTAGCTGGAGCTTTAAGGCGGCCTTCAGTTAGGTACCACACATTACAACAGTGCAGCCTGAAGTAACAAAGGGGAAAATTCAAGAGAGAAGTCGGCATGTGGGGAGCCAGAGAAAATGGGAGGCTAAGAGGAAATCTTTGGGTGAGAGAATTTAATTCAAAACAAGGGAATGCCTATTCATTAGGGCATCAAATCATTTGCACAGAATCTCCTGATATTTGGACCTACACATTTAACAGCCACGTCCTCGCAAGGTACCAGTGCACCCCCAACAGGCACTTTTTGCACTAAAAGATCTGCTCTTCTTCTTTACCCAGTACAAGGTCAGGTTTCAGTCTATAGTAAAACCAATTAGCAGCATTTAAAATACTATTGCCATCAAAAAAACAAGGCAATAAAGTCAAAGAGATTACAAGTGCATTCCAGTCACGTTAAACAGGCCAATAAAATACTCACCGGATTATGGCCACACACAAAGGGTAAGCGGAGTCCGGTTACTTTTCATAAGAGTTTATTATCAACAGAACATAAGCCCTGGTGAATAGCATGTTCCTGTTGTTGCTTCATCTCTTAGCAACAGCATAAGATGCACTTTAAATGACTACACAAGATCAATATGTAATGCTTAATCACTGAATGTTTTGGAAATGTACGGCGCTGACGGGAAATGACAAGGAAGCAATTGCTAAACAGCTTGCTAAACAATTTAAAATGGCAACAAATTGAGTTTGTGTTTTGGTGCTCAGCTGCTACAATGGTTCGGGGCAAGGGGCTTCCTGTGGTTAGGGTGTTAGCTAGAGACCTGGACTCAATACCCTGCTCAGCCTCAAACTTCCTGTGTGACCATGGGCAAGGCACTTAATCTCTCTGTGCGTCAGTTCCCCATCTGCAAAATGGAGATAATAGCACTTTCCTACCTCACAGCGGTGTTGAGGATAAATACATTAAAGACTGCGGTGCTCAGATACTACAGAGCTGGGGACCATATAGGTACCTAAGATTGATGGACAGATCTGTTAACTTCTCTTTCCCAAGTTACAAAGAGCCCGTTTTTCTCCAAATACACAAGCCTTCTAACAGCATGGTCACCTACATAGGTGAGTAGATAGTGGAGTTCATGTGTAAGTTTCTATCCAGTCACCTCTCTGCCTGATCCAGGCTGATAGTATGTATAGTAAAAGCTGCATAGTTCTGCCGCATGGTTTCCGTAATCCTTTCTTTCATGCCCTTCAGCCTCAGTTTTTCCTTTATTTGACTAGATGCAACCATTCATCCATCCACCTCATTCAATTACCTAGTAACATTTCAGCTATTATTGCCAAGCAACTTGTTCCGTTATGATTTTAAGAAGGCAAACACTGGAGAGATGCACATTTTAAATTCTAACATTAAAACATCCCGAGGCAGATATCTGGAGGCAGCTCTTCTCCATGCTGCAATTGCTTAAAACGGTGCACAAAAGAAAAATATACCTTAAATCTCCATATAAATGATCTTCAAATATTACAGCAGGAGTGAAGATGAAAAATCAGGTGCATTGCTACAGAGAGAAATTTCCTTAGCCAGTTGGATATTATGTTTTCTTTTTGCATCTTTTTGCACTTATTCTGCATTTGTGCTGGGATTTTCCTATTTTAAAAGTAGATTTTAGTGCTCAGTTATTAGGTACTGGCTTAACAGCTGCGGAGAGTGAAGATCTTTGTAGCCTCAAAACAGGTACTGCACAGTGCTTCCAAGCACTGCCCCATCAATGTGTCTTACTTCTGATCTGAAGAGAGCACCTCCAGGGGATAAGAGGATCATTAGGAAGCTTCCAGAAAATGATTATTTCCTCCTGAACAAATTAGATGGTACACACCTTTTTTGGGCCAGATCCTCAGCTGGTGTAAATCAGCAGAGCTCCATTCACGCCGTATTTGTGCCCAAGCCGTCACTGGCATAGAAGGAATAGTTTATTGCTGCTTTTCTTTAAAAAAGTTTGACTTGGAAGCTGGTGAAAGCAACTCCTGCAGGGCATCAAGTCCACTAAAGTCAATGGAAGCGGAGAGCCGTTTGAACTCCCTCAGATAAAGTCAATGGAAGTTGATCGGTCTTAGCACCTTACAACCTTTGAACATGCAGGCTGGAATTCTCAACAGAACCTAAGAGAGTTAGATGCCAAAATATCATTGGGATTTGGGCACCTAACTCCCTTAAGCTCCTTAGGAAATCCCAGCTGTAACATTCCAAGGTTGAGATTGTGAACCCTTTACCTCCAGTGGAAAGCAGCTACTCACACAAGCTGTCCCTTTGAAAGTCAGCAGATGAGGAAGGGCTTCATGATCTGGCTCTGAGAGTATTGTCATTTAAGAGCATTGTAGTGGCGGGAAATTGCAGGGGAAGGGAGTAGAGCCAGAACAACACTGTCACAGCAAATAGTGTATAAAAGAAAATGAACTGAACTGCAAAGACTTGCTGATAATCCTCTGTTTAGTCTAGCAATCGAAACTATCCCAGTTACACTCGGTCATTTTTAGTCTTGCCAGGATACATCACTGGGCCGTTGCAAGGCCCAGGACTGAGAGCACAGAAAGTGACTTGCCGCATTTTCTAAACGTTACCAGGATGAACAAGAAAAGGCTATTTCTTCATGGTGGATCTGCTTCACCTTACTACCCTTCTAAGGACACCAGCACTGTACTGCCAAGCGATTCATGTTTACCAGCAACGTGGATTTCTTGAGAGCAGAATCTAAGCCAGAAAAGATTCCCACAGTTCTGTATTTAGCTGGCTGGTCCCATGCCACCCACTGCAATAGCAATAAGATTATTTTGAGGGGGAAAACATGAGTGTATAAATGTTGCACCGCTACAAATCCAGGGCTCAGTCTTACAAGAGTGCAGAACAAGGAGTTGCCAGTAAGATGGCTCTGTCACTCATGACCCAACAAGTGAGGTCAGCTGAGGCGAACAGAGAGTGGTTAAAAGCAGCATTGTACCCAGCAAGTGTTATGAGGAATGAAGCAGCTGGCTGGGAGAGTAACTTGCCATGGGAACCTTCGGGGCGCCGGAATAGGAGGGCCCAGGAGGCCATGGCCCTCCCACTTTTTGAAAGTGGATGGGCCTGGTTCGGCAGGTGCTCCACCCTTCCTCTTCCCTCTGAGCCCTCCCCCAGCCAGGCAATGTCTCTGACCCCTCCCCCTGCCCAGAGCAGGAGGAGCCACAGCTCCCCACAGCTGCCCGTGGCTCTTACCTGGTCCCGGCTCTGGCTGGGGTGCCCGCAGCCTGTCCATGGTAAGAGCCGCGCAGGCAGCAGTGGGGAGCTGCGCTGTGGAACCTCCACTTGCCCTAGGCAGGGGGCCCGTAGGGTGAGGACACGGTCCAGGGGCTGCTCTTGACACCCTCTCCCCCCCCAGCTTGCAGCTTGGCCATGGGCGGGGCCTTGGGCAGAAGAGATGGGGCGCTTGGGCCCTGCCCCCCCCCCCCCCCACTTTTGGGCAGGCTCTACCATCCTTGGGAACCTTCAGAAGTATTTCTATGTCTGGACCCCAGGGTTGCCTCAGTTATTAATTTCTCCTTCACGGAGCTCATCGATCTACATTACACTCATCACCTTGGTATCCGGTACCTGAAGGTTATTTGAATAAGACACTGCATCTGATTGGCAGTAGGATTAATGGACCCTCCTAAAAATGGCTCTTGCTCATATCATTTACATTTCTTGGGAAGCACTTAAGCCCCTATGCTCGGCCCTGTCCTATCACACATCCACTTCTCCCTACACAGCAGTGCTCACAGTTCAGGCAGAAATGCTGAGCACTGTGCATATTTCTTCACACTATGTGATGACCTCTCTGCACAAAGGCTGAGCAAATACTTGCACTTTGGCTCTCTGCACTTCTTTCATCAGCTTACAGATTCCAATGCTAATAGAGCTGGAATCAGCCATGCCACTCACTGGTCACTGATCCTTAGAAAACTGACACTCATTTGGAAAGAGTCCTGGAGCCCTGAAGCATGCTATAGTTCTATGTGATTGAACACAAAATGTTACCGCTGCTATAAGGTGGTCCAAAAAATCCCTAAAGCTAAGATACTTTATGTTCAATTCAATAGGTTTTCAGAATAATTTCTACATACCCTTATTAAAGTTCTGACCTTACCAATTTCACCCCTTTTGAGTTCCATAAGTGTAATACTAATTAGGCAACTGAACGTTCTCAGAGATCAAGTGAAGACATTTTGAAGATTATGAGCTTCAAAAAAGACTCAACAATGTTAAAACTTTTTGTTGTATAAAACCCTGTACATAAAACCCATCTGTGTAAGCATTAAGGGCCAAATTTTAAATCCATTTTTATGGGCACTATTATTTGCATCTGCAGTTTATAGAGACAAGGTGGGTGAGGTAGTATCTTTTATTGGAGCAATTTCTGTTGGGAGAGAGAGACAGACTTTTGTCTACAGGTTACTTCGGTATAACTCAGGGGTGTGAATAATCCACATCTCTGAGTGACATAAGATACATCAACCTAAGGGCCAGTGTAGACAGCACTATCAGTGCTGTAAGTGCTGTAGTGTAGATGTAGCCACAACCTTTCGAGCTTACACAAAGCTCTTTTTCAGGTCTGGGAAACGTGCTCAGAGGGTCACAGCTAAATACAAGGTGGAACAGAAGTGGCCCATTAACACCTCTTCAGTCAAAGGGGGAGGAAACTTGGGGAAGGGGGGGAGTTAGTGGGTTACAGATTGCTGTCTTAAGCCACAAATCCAGTGCGTCTATTCAGCCAATGATTTTTAGTGTCTTGCAACATCATGAATTTTGGCTCCAAGGCTCATCTTTAGAAAGTGTTGTGCAGGTTTCCTGTGAGGATGAGGACTGATAGGTCAGATAAAGAGTGAGCGCTTTGTGAAAAGTGTCACCCACAGGTGATGCAGTGTTTCTTCATCTTTTATCAATTTTTTGTGTGAACTCATGCGATAGCGTAGTGATCGTCTTGTTCACCCACTCAATTGTTATTGGGGCATTTAGGGCACTGGATGAAGTACATCCAGTAGGACTCTTGGATCCTAAAGGTGTGTTGTGTGGGGAGATGTGACTGCAGGTTTTGCATCTGTTGTTCTGGCAGGGTCTGGTGCCGCTGATATCCTGGGCCCAACACAGTTTTAGGAAGCTGGCTGACTGGTCACTGGTTAATCCTGTCATTGCCCCTGAGAAAACAAGACAGCAGGTGCTGAACTGAAGGCAGGCTTGCCGAGATGATCACAGTGAATTATGGCCTAAATTCCTGGTCTCTGCCCTCAGAAAGATAACAGGTCTGAGACCTAAGGAGCTCACAACAGGATAAGTGATGTAGCCCCTTGGGAACTCACACAAGTGACTTCAAGAGCTGTATCAGGGACACTCCTAACCCATAGGACCGGATTTTCAGACCTGCATGCATGTATATTTATGAACACAATTACTGAGACTGCACACACAATTGCAAATTAGTGAACAAACAGGCCTGGATTGTTAACACAGTTTGAAAATCTGGGTGATGATTTTTTCTGAAATACAGGCAGAAAACAAAAAAGTTCCAGTAATATATGAAAGAATTATATTAACATGTTAGGACTAGCACTCGAATTCATAATTTGAAGGAAAAAGCTAATTAATATAAACCTGCATCTCAATCTCCATTTAGAAAACAGGCTTGAACAACTAAAGTGGTACTATACTAACACTTCTTCAGCTTAAACCACTGCTATAAAACAAAGCGCCTCTGCACATTGGTTCACACAGAAAACAAAATGTCATCTGCTGCTCTCTCTCTATTCCAAGTGTTCACTTTCCGAAGCTGTATGATAACAGACAAGACAAAAGGGTCATTCTCATCTGCCTAGGAGGAGGGGTGCCGAATGGGAAATCTAAGCCAGCCAGCTCACCCAGAGTGACGGCTCATCACTAAGCAATGTTGACAAGCGCTTACTGTAGGGCAAGTTCACCTCAAAAAGTCGTCGGGCTTTTCTTGCAGACACCAGGGCAGAAAAATCAGTTAATAGTGATTGAAATGCGTTCAGGGTCTCAAAAAGCAAGAGAAGAAGTTATAAAAGGTAGAAAAGTACCCTCATTTTGAAAACAATTTTAAATGAGAAAATTATCAAGTAGGGAAAATTTCCTTCTCTGAGATCTTCGGACCAGGCTGCTCTTGGATTATATAGTTCCAACCAACCAACAGCCGGGGACAAATCATTAAGGGCAAGTTTTACAAGAGTTCAGCTCCCATTTAGGAACCTAAATACATGGCCAGGTTTTCTGAAGCACTCAGCACCCAGGAGTTTCTATTGTTCTGAATGGAAACTATTGGATGCTGAGCGCTTCAGAAAATCTGGCCCTTAGCTTTTAATGACGCTACACTCCTATGTCATTTGAAAGCAGACCTCCAACCGACTGTAGTGAAACTATTTTTGTTGATATACAATAACCAATATCTTTAATCATAAATATGAATAGTTCCATGAAAACTCTGATTTTAATCTACACAGGCACTAATTTACACAGGGAAGGAACCTGGACTGGTATACAAGATCTTAAAGGAAGAAAACTGCCAGGTATGAAATATTTTCTCATCTTTCTGGATCTCCTAGACCAGTCCAGACATTTGGAACGGGCTAAAACAAGGTTAAGGCTAACAAGATAAAATTTTCAAAATATATCAGGATGACACATTCACAGCATACAGTGATAATGAAATACTTTCTATTGCAACTGTAACTAGCATTGATATTAAAACAGCAACTGCTACAGTTAAAAATGTTCAAATCTGTAGGGCTGGATAAACTGTATCCAGGGGTTTTCAAAAGAATTGGCCAAGAAGCCCCCTGAGCCACTGATGTTGATATTTTAACAATGTTTTGAATTCTGGGTAAGTTCCAGAGGAATAATTTTTTTAAAAGCTAATATTGTGCCAATATGTAACAAGGTTAAATGGGACAACGTGGGTATCTTTACATTGGTTAGCTTGATATCAATCCTGGATAAAATCATGGAAAGGCTGATAAGGGACGCAATCAGTAAAGAATTAAGAGGATGGTCCCATAATTAATACCAATCAGCATGGTTTTATGGAAAATAAGTCTTGTCAGACAAACATGATATTGTTTATTAATGAGATTACAAATTTGGTTGATAAAGGTAACTGACATAAAGTCTGACATAGTATACTGAATATGTCCAAACCCTTGTTCTTGTCTTATGAGGCAGGAGAACAAAACCTCTCGGTCCACCTTCTCTGGGCGGCAGGGATGCTGTTGTGGCCAAAGCCACTACAGATGTAGCCTTCTTGGTGCTCCTCTGCAGCTGGTTCAAGTCCCTCCTCTGAATAAGGCAGAGTAGAGACCCGACCTTGGATTCCCCACATCCCAGGTGAGTGCCTTAACACTTAGCTAATGGTTTTCTGGGGTCTCTGTCTCTCTCTCTCTCTGACCAAAAATTCCACCCTGGATCCGAGAAACCTTCCAGATGAAAGCTTCAACAAAACAGACTCTTTCCTGCAAAAAGTCTCATTTTCAATGAGCTGGCATTTTCTGATGAAAAGCTGTTTCATCAAAAAAAAATCCCAACCAGCTGTAGGCCCAACCCTACACAGGAGTTATTCACAAATGTTTTAATCCCAAACACAGATTTAGCATCCATCACTAACTGTTCCAGGTGTGGGCCTTTAGACAGTAAACTCTTGAGCAAGGTCTGCATCTCACATCTGCAAAGCACTGTGCACATGCTGTATACATATCTAACCATAAAAAAAAAAAAAGAATATACAAGGAAATAGGCGTGACTAACGTAATGAAATCCAACCAACCTTACACTTTATATGTCCTCCTCTTTTAAATGTCCTGAGCAGCTTTATGATCTATGTCAATTAAGTTGATATGGAGAGAATGTAAAACGCCTCACCTAATAAACGTGTATTTACTGTGTACTGGAGAGGTTCAGAGCAGCAGACACAAAAAGAGAGAACAAGGTTCCACAAATAAACAGCTTATAGTAATATATTAATCTAAACATAGGGTAATCTCTCTCTGACTTGACTCTGCCCTGGCACCTCTTTACATTTCACTTTGTACATCACATATCGCTGCTGGAAAATGTGAATGTGGTTGGGAAAATCTGAAATGCAGAGGTCTCCACATGTGTGCATTTACGGTATCAAATTTAATGAAACCTTTAATATCAGTGAGTACGATTACTACAGCTTCTAAAAAATAACAATGATGAATGCAAACAGCAATCATTTCTGGCGTTAGTGACCCGTTCCTTGAACAATGAAACTGGTAACAGTTGTTTCTAGTTTAGAGTCATATTTGAATAATTTTTCAGAACCACTCAATCAAGGAATTTATTTGAATGTGAAATTAACCCAGGGCCTGATTTTCAGAAGTGCTGAATACCTACAATTCTAAGTGAAAGCAATAGGCGCTGCAGGAATCCAACACCTCTGAACATCAAGCCCTAAATACAGGATGCTATTCTTACAGAAGAGCGACACTTAATCATTTAGAAACTGCTTTGCAGGGGTTTAATTTCATGCTGCCTAATCATCCAGTGCACTTCATCTCCTGGCAGTCCACAGTGGATCCTGCTGCACATGCCAGTCAGCCCCTCCATTACTCGCTGTGCTCATTGGCATAAGAGACAAGATTTCCACTGTGCTGCCGCCTCAACTGAATTTGCTGCGAAGTGTGCTCCATCACTACTGCATCCAAATGCTGAGCAGACACGAGAACCAGGGACATGGGAAGATCTCTGATTTTGTGTGTACAAAGTGGACGGAGAAGCCTAGAAGAAAAGGGCCCGTTTCCTTCTACTCCCCCAGCCCCAACCCTCACTCTAGCCTTCAAGGTTCCTTGGAAAATTATGTCTCAAGCACAGTTACCAACTTTCACGTGGTAAATAAGCACCCCGACTTTCACAATAAGCCAAAAATCAAGCAAATCCCATTTCAAAACAAGGCCAAAACAAGCCAATCCCTAAGAACCCCAACGCTCTATGTGACTAGATCCCCCCAGCGTGCAGTCTGGGACTGTGGTGGGCCCACTGTGCACACCTGACTCTCTCCCCCCCTTGCCCCTGCTTGCTGGGAGCCAATCAAAAAAGAAAGAAAAAAAGAGAGGCAACAAGATACAAGCAAAAAACTAGCCAACAAGCAACTCACAAGCCAATTAAGCCCAAAACAAACCCAATTTCTGAGGTTTTTTTTCGTGGGTTTGGCATGTCTCATCTCAAGATATCCACTCCTCTGGTCCTGGTATATACACAGTCCCACCCCCGTCCTAAGAGAGACCTCTGGCAAAGTACAAGGGATGCTCCAGTCTAAAACTTCCCCTGATATACCTGTTATACCACATCTCAGTAGCTTGTTATAAGCAAGACAAATGCTGGTTACTAAGGCAGTGGACAGATTCCAGCAATAGCTAGGTAGTATATGTAGACAAAATTACACCATTTTAAAGGTATAATACCTTGACTAGTTGATGATATGGCCCCAGGAAGCACCTGGCTTAGACTGGTCTTCCCTGCCCTCGCCTCAACCACATACTCTTCAGATGGGTCAGTTTTCTTCTTTATTGTTTTGCCTGCTGTGTCACTAGATAAAATGAACCAATTGCCAAAACCGAGCAATGGCTCCGCAGGAAACAACATAAAGCAAGACACACCGGAACACTGTAGGAGCTAAGTGATGGTGTGAATGTAGACAGAACAGCACACACTGGTGGTTGGTCACCGACTACTGGCTCCCTGCCAGCCAAGAGATCATCTGAACAATCTGCTTTTGTAATGTGAATTTAACAGCTTTCCAAAATTGAGGACTTAAAAAAATGAATATCTGTGCAATGGATCCTAGAAATAATTTGTATGTGGGCCCCTAATGTCATGAATAAAACCAATGCAAGAATAAAATTCTATTTCTCACACAAAAGACTTCATTAAGATTGTATGTATAGATGCAACAATTCATGTTAGAGGGGAAAAAGCCTCCCTCACATGTTCAAAACTGAGGAAATACAGAGATAAGTCGACACTTGTCATGCCAGGCATCCACCCTCCTTAACTTTACCCATGCGGGGAGGACAGTTTATCATTTTCCTTTCTTGGCAGAGAAAGGATTGAAATAGTCAACACAACTCACTGACTCATTGCTTTTAGAATTAGATTCATATATCCGTGACTCCGACACTTCTCAACCCACAAACCTTTGCATTTTGCATGTAAATAATTTCAGGACATGGGCACATGAGGTTTGTATATGGAATCACAATAGTTGGATAATTGGCTGCTATATGGAGTCATAGGACCCTATTTGGTGAAATTCTGTTTGCCCTCTGCATCTTGCAAGATCAGGCCTTTAAATGAAGAATAATTCAACCTAAACTGCACAAAGGCACTAAGTGTGGAATGAGTGTCCACATGGAGACTTAGTCGGAATATCCACTGTGTTTTAAATTCACATCCTAGCAATTTCACACTAATTTCTCCATGAATACCCTGTGTAGATAAGCCCTAAGAATGAGAGCCAAATGCCAGTGCTCCACAATGTAATGGGTTATGGTAGTACTCCATTCTCCAGCCAGGACTGATGCTACTAGACTAGCCTCCTTGCTTCCTCTCTCCAGTTGGCCATTGCGCCCACCTTTTCTCCAGGTAATGAGTGAGGCACCATCATTGCCTCCACAGAAGGGTTAGTACTGATGACAGAGTGCTGCAAACAGCAACTTTTATTACAAAGTGAATGACATGTACAACAGGGCCCAGTCTTCACCAGCATTAAGGCCTTTAAATATGTATTTAAGTTCATCCCTGTTCAGCAAAGCACTTAAGCACATGCTTATAGTTAAGCATTTTGTTGAACTCAGGCCTAAGTGCGTCTGAAGTCTGAACCCAACCTTCAACCCCCTTGACAGAGCATAACACAATAGTCTCAAAATGTCTGTCTAGTCATCAGACTCCCAGCTCCACCACGGACTCCTGTGAGACCTTGGACAGGTCACTATCTTGGTGACTGTTGCTCACCTCTACAATAACAATAGCATGACCTACCTCCCAGGTGTGTTGTGTGCTCCAGCTGCAATATATTATTGGTGCTTTCCAAAGCAGACTAGTATTTTTAAAGTTAATTTAGCATGGTTGTAAAACACCCAAAGGACAGACCCAGAGACTGTGTCTTATTTATTCATTGAACAGATACCTCATTGGCACAGACAGTACAAACTTCCCATACTGCTCCACCAGCTTTCTCAGTGCTAACCAGAATGGACCACTTTAGGAGTAGGTGTGCTTCAGCCGCTTGGCCTCTCTTCTGCTAAGTGTGTAACCTGCTATGGTACTTTGTAATGAATATCTGTCACTGGGCCTGGGCTAGCTTCAAACATACAGTGTTAACATAATGGGCTCTGCATCCCTTTCCTGATGGCTCAGAACCATCAAGTCCCAGGCAGGAGTCTCAGTTTAACGTGAAAAGATCAAAACCATGGTTAAAAAGGGCATATATAGTAATCCTACTGCTTTCAAAAAGAAAAATGAATATCCACAGTATAGTTTGTAATTAACCTCTCAAAGTCAGAATAGATTTATTGTCCTCTCTATAGATCAATTCCTACTGTATAATCAAATAATAAATCTGGATAGGAAGAAGTCACACTCTGGGAAGGGAAAAGCAAAAAAGTTCCATCTTAGCTCCAACAGAGCCCACACAGAGCTTTGTTTAACACATCAGAAAGGAACAGCTGTGGGGTGTATTTTATGCTATGCCTATTTTTCATGGCACAGTTCCTAAAACACAATTTCTAAACATATTTTCTATCGACAATAACCTCCGCAGGATCAGATAATGTGCAGTAACACTTGCTATTCCAGCAGCGCGTTGCAGAGACTGGAGACAGATCAGCTCAGCAAGGCCTCTATGGTTCCATATGCCCAGAGAATTATTATTTTATACAACAGCCGTATGATTTATTACAGGATTTTCCCCTTGCTCCCACATAGCTAACTGATGGTGTGCTACGGTCTCTCACTGCTGGCTCCCCCCTCCCCCTTTCCTTCATTTGGGGATAAGGATTAGGGGGGGGGGAGGGAGTAGATGCAACAGGGACAGGGAGCACAAATAGGTTTTCATGGACCCACAGGTACAAACCTCAAGCATTTGAATCCCAAGCGATCTCTGCACTGGGGAGTGAGGTGGAAAGAGGCCTGCGGCTGTGTATGGGCCTGCTCAGGAAGAGCTCCTTGCTGCTGACTCAGTGTGTGAACTTGGGCAAGTAGTTTGACCTTTCAGTGCCTCAGTTTACTCACCTGCAAAACTGAGATAATGGGCGAGATCCTCAGCTGGTATAACTTGGTGCCCAGCCAGTACAGCCAATGCAAATTTACATCAGTGGAAAATCTGGCCCAATAACACTTGTCTACTGTTACTCACAGCGGTGCTATAAATTAACTAATGTTCATAAAATGCCTGGCAATCCTTTGGACGAAAGGCCCTGTGCAGTAAAGAAAGTACATGATTATTCTACCCTGATGTAATGAACCAACCTTACTTGGAATAAATGCTGATAACAAAAAGAGCAAAGATGTAAAAAACAATTCTACACCATTTAGTTTTTGCTTTAGCAGTTATTCTTGCCATGTCATTAATTCAGGGTAAATTATATGAACTTCTGCTAAAAATCAACAAAATTTCCATATCCAGATCCGTAAGCTGAAGTGTTTCTGATCAAAATTCAAACGTCCCCACATAAATTTAAATGATTACCACTTCTATCTATCTTACCTCCGCATCTGACCCCATTATCGTAGCATCTGAGTGCCTCAGGCTTTGATGTATTTATCCTCAGAGCATCCCTGGGAGGTAGGAACGTACTGTCCCCATTTTACACCTGGGGAACTGTCACAGGGTGCCCTACTCACAGCTGTAGTGCCTCCTTCTGGCCATGTTTTGGGATTAGCTCTGCCTGGCCGATGCCCCTTCTTGCAGTTGGACTCTGTCACTCTCTCTGTGTCTCACTCTCTCAGGGCTCAGCTTTACCCCCTCTGTGGCTTGGCTCTCTGGCCAAGTCACCGTAGTCCTTCCTTTCTGGGATACCAAAGTGTCTCGCGGCCCACTGACCTAGGCAGTCTTCTCATTCACTCCCCCCCTTAATGGTGCCACTTCGGCAGTGCCTGGCAGGGGAACCCAGGCCCACTCTTTACACTGGGTTCCAGCCCAGAGACCCTACAACAAGCAGCCAAGGTCTGCACAGTCCTGAACCTTACTGCTATATCACTGGGCTGTTTCCTACCTTGCCTTCTCTCTAACCCTGAAAGTGACCACAGCCTCACTCTCCCATCTGCCCTCAGCTGCTGGGCTTTATACAGGTCCCTCCTCTTCCTGTCCAGATAAGCCTCATCTCTAATTAGTCCTTGCCCCATGGCTCCTCCTCCAGGTGCAGCCTAGGCAGTTAATTGGCCCACCTAGCCACCTTAACCCCTTCAGGCCTTGTGTGGGGTGCAAACCCCATGACAAGAACTGAGGTACAGAGGGGCTAAGTGACTTGCCCACGGTCACACAGGAAGTCTGTGACAGAGCAGAGAATTGAAACCAGTTAGAACTGGTTGGAAATACTAACTACACAGTTTTTCAGTGGAATGGCCTACTGAAATCAAAACATTCAACAGAGATAGTTTGATTTAGACAAAGTTTCTCTAGAAACTAGCCAAGGTTCTTATGGGAAGCTGGCTGGTTTCCTGCTAGCTTGCTTGCCTGGCTTCTCAGCAGCCCAGACTGAGGAGCCCAGGCTGCCAGGGTCTGCAGCTCTGGAGCAGATTGCCCTCAAGTCGGGGACCCCACGGCTTCCATCCCCTTTTGCAGAGAATTTAATTTTTTTTTTGTAAACACAAAATAGCAAAATCCTCCATGAAATGGAATTATCTTTCTCCATCCAGCTCTAAAACCAGTTCTCCAGAGTCCCAGGTTAGTGCCCCCTGCACACACTGGACCACCTGTCCTCCTCTCTACTTAATTCATAAACTAAACTGTAAACTCTTTTGGGAAGGGACTGCTTGTTTATAATATTTGTACAGAGCCTAGCACAGTGGGACCCCGGCCTCTAAGTATTACTGGAATACAAGTAATAAATAACAACAATAGAGGGTCAAATCTAATTGCCCTTGAAATAAATGGAAAGACTCAGTTGGAGCTGGATTTAGACCTCAAGGACTAGATTCTTAAAAGGTATCTAGGCATTACTTGTGCTCAGCATTACAATGCCTAACTGATTTAGGAGCTTAAACCTCATTTTCAAGTGGTACTCGAGCAAGAACTTCTATGACAAGCTCATTACACTCAGGTCCGGCCCATGCTAGAAGTATAGCCAAGCAGCAAACCTCTCACAGAATTGAAAAACAAGACCTCTTTAGCAAATGGATTGAGATAATCTTGTAAAGTTATTGTGAGGTCAAGAGGCAGTGCTGTGTGTTCAAGGAAGCTTTCAAGACTCTCTAAGTAAACACTATTCCAGACAAAAATATTTGCAGTTCAACAAAGGAGGGCACAGAATCGGTTTGGAAATCGTCTCTTTGCTTGGCTGCTCCAACCAGTTTAGCTACCATGTTTGGCTAACTGCAGAGTTGCGAGGGAAAGCAGCACTGGAGGTAGCAAACCTAGTACAGATTCAAATAAATGGACTGTTGTTTCAAGAATTTAGTTATTTACGTGAGGGATTTTAGCAAATGATTTCAATCTGTGCACTTGGTCCACTGCTTCTTGTCCTAAGTCCTACCAAACACTGTGTTCCCAGCCTATAGTTAATCAAATGTTAGAATAAAAGCCTTAAAATTCCACCTGGGGACTTTTTCATTTATGTACTTATTTTTCCTTTTAGTGCCCACGAAACATCTTGAACTACTGGGAGGTGTGATGGGGCGCCTGCCGCACACTGGGCTCTAAGGGGGTAATAGAGCCCTTGGGAGGCTGCATAGGAGGCAGCCAATCCGAGAGGGGCTGCGAGGAGCAGCCAATCAGGGCCGGGCTGGCCCATATAAGAAGGGCTGCAGAACAGAGCAGATTCAGTCACTCCCTGGAGCTTGAGGAGGGAGGTGGACTGGCTGCCTTACAGGCTGAAGGCAGCAAGCACCCTGGACAGAGCAGTGCTGCAGGCAGAGACCCAGGGAGCTAAAGGCACCTCCTGGTGGGCTGCAGACATTTGCAGGCTAAGGCCCTAAGGCAAAGAGGGTGCTGGGGCTGCGGGGAAGAGGCCCAGGGAAATCTACTGAGCAGTTGGGGGGGCACTGCAAGCAGCGGCCATCTGCAGGGTCCCTGGGCCAGGACCTGGAGTAGTGGGCAGGCCTGGGTCCCAACTCCCACTTGCCACTGAGGAAGTGGCTGGACTGAGGGACTGTGATACTGTCCCCTGGAAGGGGGAGGGAACACAGAGTGTGGCACACCCAGAGGGCTGTGTCCCGAACAAGATGCTGCAGTCCTGGGAGTGACGTGGGTCTCTGGAGCAGAAGCGATGGTGGCGAGACATCACCAGAAGAGGGCACACTGGTGTACATAGCTAATCCCCAGGACAGCCAGCAGGAGGCGCCGCAGTGGTGAGTCCCGTCCTGTCATAGGAGGACATCTAGCACCGCCTGCTGCTAGGCAAGCTTCCTCAACCCTGAACTTGCTTCACACATGATCAGTCCTTGTCCTCTCTCCTGAGACTGCCACAGGGGTGTTCGTTATGGCTGCAGTAGTTTTCAATGACAGTCACACCCGTCTACTAGGATCTGGACAGAGGCTGGCCGTCCGTTTTAGATATTCCGCTCAACGTGAAAAAGCATTTGGAGGTTGATCCAAAACCCACTGAAGTTAATGGAAAGATTCCCATGAACTTCAATGCCCTTCATCGTCGTTAATAACAGCCTGGATTTGATTTTGCATTTCTAGAATGCCTTCCATTACAGGATCGCAAAGCTTTTGGCAGAGCTGAATTCAGCCTCACAAACCCACCTACAAAGTAAGTATTAACCTCTGTTTTCCCATTGGGAAACCAAGGCATACAGCTGTTAAATGACTTACCCAAGATCACCCTGTGTCAGATCCAGGAGCAGAACCTAGATGTGCCAATTCCCAGTTTGTACTTTAAGCTCTGTACTTTTACAAGGCCATTCTTCCTCCTTGAGCTGGCAGTCTAGATGGGAAAAGTTCCACAATGTGTTACCAGACTACAGATCAATCCAATTACCACAGGAGAATCAGATCCTAGGCTGCTTTAATTTGCACCAGCTAATAACTGTATAGTTATACCAGACAATGAATGGCACTTCTGGAAATGTTTTATGGTTTGCTCCCAAAAATCATTTTGCAATGGCCAATTCTTTGGGCCTTTAAAATAGGGTAAATATCTTTGTAGCAAGTATGTTGTTCCAGGAGACCATAGAACCAACGTTCAGTCTGTTGGGTTGGGCGCTTAATTGTTCAGATGGATGGGGATGCAAGATTTGCCACAGGGATTTAAACTGAAGGAACATTCACTCCCCCAAACAGGCTTCTTTCAAAGCAAATGATTCATTTAAACTCATTAAATAGAAAACAACAGGTAACTGAAATTCATCCCCTATTAGCAATTTGTCTCCGCTAGAAAGCAGTTCCCTAGATCTATTGATTAAACATTTCCTGAGGCTCAGTACAGACATCAGGCTAATCAATGAGGTAATGCTTTTTTAAAAATTCTAATTGAGGGCTTGAGTCAACCCATTATGCTAAAGCCCATGAGACAAAACATGTTTAAAAGCTGCCCAATTACATCATGCTTGGCTCTCATAACAAAGCTGGAGTATAAAGGGACTTTGGATTTTGTTTAGCTGTGAAATTACCCTGCACAGCTTTTAAGGAATCTGCTGCTTTCTACATATTTACATCAGTTAGCCTAAGGCTTGTCCTCTATGCTTGCAAGGCTGTAGCTTCTGTTTGACTTTCATGTTATGTTTTGTTCTACATGGCTACAGGTGACTGTCTATATTATTGTTAAATAAGAAGAAAGAACCATAGAACAAGGGAAAATAACAACAGAGAGGTTTGCCAAAAGGATTATAGAAATTATTTAATAGTCTGTTCAAACTAGTAGCAATATTATTGCAGTTTTATTAACTGGTGTTATTTGGTTCTCTGCAATTCTTCTATACATAAAGTGGGTGGCAAATTTTATTGTTTTATATATTAAAATATTACAAACAAGGAATAGGATCCACTGAAGATCTCATGGCAATTTTTTCAAAAGCAGTAGGTACCTCTGCTTTTGAAAAAATTGCCATGAGATCTTCAGTGGATCCTATTCCTTGTTTGTAATATTTTAATATATAAAACAATAAAATTTGCCACCCACTTTATGTATAGAAGAATTGCAGAGAACCAAATAACACCAGTTAATAAAACTGCAATAATATTGCTACTAGTTTGAACAGACTATTAAATAATTTCTATAATCCTTTTGGCAAACCTCTCTGTTGTTATTTTCCCTTGTTCTATGGTTCTTTCTTCTTATTTAACAATAATATAGACAGTCACCTGTAGCCATGTAGAACAAAACATAACATGAAAGTCAAACAGAAGCTACAGCCTTGCAAGCATAGAGGACAAGCCTTAGGCTAACTGATGTAAATATGTAGAAAGCAGCAGATTCCTTAAAAGCTGTGCAGGGTAATTTCACAGCTAAACAAAATCCAAAGTCCCTTTATACTCCAGCTTTGTTATGAGAGCCAAGCATGATGTAATTGGGCAGCTTTTAAACATGTTTTGTCTCATGGGCTTTGCGGCAAATTCCAACTTAGATACTTCTATTACATCTACCTACAATTCTCCCAGCATTTCCCTTGAATAAGGTATTCTCCACTTATTTTCCTAGGCTGCAATGTGGTAATACTATAAAGTAGTAAACAATCACTGAGTTTTACCCCAGAGGTAGCTGCATTTTTATTATGGATGAAGAGATCACGCTATACACCGTGCCGTTTAAATTTGCATAGCTCTTTGTAATCCTCTGGGATGAGAAAGTAATTTTTGTGTTTATATAACCTATTTATAAGCACTACCAAATATATTCCGGGGTCTAATCAGAAGGAAAATGAAGCATACTAAAAATAATTTACTTAAATTCCTTCCCAAAGGATCTTGAAGTGCTTTACAAACTTTAATTATATACATAAATTTGGAATAACTCTATCCATCTATGAAATGCACATACCGCTGTGCTAAAATATGGCAACTGCTTAAGAGTACAACAGCAATTCTCCCCAGAGCCTGGGAAATAATGACCAGAGGATCTTTTATAACCAGAAATTTAACAATAGATCAAGAGATGCACAAGCAGCAGCAGAATGTGCCCTCGCTAAAAGCTTGCTCCGATATTGGTCCCTCACTGACAGAAGAAAAACTGAAATTTGTCCAAGGAATAGGAAAGCAATTAATTATATCTGAAAAAAAGGAATACACAGAGACCAATTTTAGGTTCCTAAATTATCATAGAGCAGACATTTTGCTACATGGTTAGCACCTCAATGCCAATTTGAGAGCTGTGGCATCCAATTCAGAATGCTTATTCACTATTTTTCTTTTTGCATTTGGCTGCCAAATTTGATATCCTGAATGAGCAGCAGTGGATGGAACATGGGAGTGGGAGTCAGGAACTCCCAAATTCAAATCCAAGTACCTAACCAGACTTGAGCTATGACCTTCAGGAAGCCTATTTATACTGAGGAAGAAACCATTACAGGGAGCATGAGTTACAGAAGATGGTTGGTTCTTCAGCACATCCACACAGCAACACTGTTTGAGAGGACCCACAGAGGAAAGGTTCTATAACTAGGGCTCTACCAAATTTAGGGTCCCCTTTGGTCAATTTCACAGTCAGAGGATTTTTTAAATTGTTAATGTCGTGATTTCAGCTATTTAAATCTGAAATGTCACGGTGTTGTAATTGTAGGGTCCTGACCCAAAAAGGAGTTGTGGGGGGAGGGTCGCAAGGTTATTGTAGGGGGGGTTGCGGTACTGCTACCCTTACTTCTGCGCTGCTGCTGGCGGCGGCGCTGCCTTCAGAGCTAAGCGGCTTGAGAGCGGTGCCCAGCTCTGAAGGCAGAGCCACCGCCAGCAGCAGCGCAGAAGTAAGGAAGGCAGGGTATTGTATTGCCACCTTTACTTCTGCGCTGCAGCCTGTAGAGCTGGGCCCTCAGTCAGCAGCCGTCTTTCTCCAGCCCCCCAGCTCTGAAGTCAGCACAGAAGTAAGGATGGTAATACTGACACCCCCCTAAAATAACCTTGCAACCTCCCCACCCCCTACAACTCCCTTTTGGGTCAGCACCCCTTATTTGAGAAACACTGGTCTCCCCTGTGAAATCTGTAGAGTACAGAGTAAAAGCACACAAAAGACCCGCTTTCATGGGAGGAGACCAGATTTCACGGTCCATGACGCATTTTTCACAGACGTGAATTTGGTAGGGCCCTATCTATAACCCATGACCCACTCCCTGAGCCATCCAGTCCCCCTGTATAGCACTCCACACCAATTACATCATGCTCCGCTTGGACAGGAAAAATCCCTTTCTGACTCTTGCAGCAATTAATGAGTGATGAAGCAGTGCCAGAAGTGGAGTGAGGGCGCCATGGGGTTTAGCATGTGGCTTATTAGCTCAACTCTGTTTTGTTCTGAAGCAGGCTTTGCTTGTTTGTTTTTAAATAATCTTCCCACCCCCACCCTTACATACACAGAAAGTGTGTGGCAAATTTTATTGTTTATTATGTTAAAATATTAAACAAGGAATAGGATCCACTGAAGATCTCATGGCAATCTTTCAAAAGCAGAGGTACCTATTGCAACAAATTCCAACTTCGATACTTCTATTGTATCTTATATCTACACTGTCCTCCCCCAGAGGGTTTATAGGTCTCTTGGACAAAGCGTATTAAAGCAGGGACGATGTACAAGAATGACAGACCGCGTCAGGGAGTGGGATCCAGGCCTAGGAGGTAACAGGGAAACGAACAGTGGGAGGCAGGGGCGGCTCCAGGCACCAGCGCACCAAGCGCATGCCTGGGGCAGCAAGCCACAGGGGGCGGCCTGCCGGTCACCGTGAGGGCGGCAGTCAGGCTGCCTTCGGAGGCATGCCTGCGGGAGGTCTGCCGGTCCCCCGGTTTCGGCGGCGGGTACGCCTAAGGCGCGGGACTGGCGACCTCCCACAGGCATGCCGCCGAATCCGCGTTACCAGCGGACCTCCCGCAGGCATGCCGCCGAAAGCCGCCTGACTGCCGTGCTTGGGGCGGCAAAATACATAGAGCCGCCCCTGGTGGGAGGAGTCCATAATGGGGGCAAAAAGTTACATAGCAAAGAAAGACAAATAAGGAACAGAAGGTGATGGAACAGGTGGGAGTCAGGCTGTGGAAAGCCTTTAAGGACCTCAGCTTTGATGCAGAAGGAAAGGGGAAGCCCATGACGGGATCTGAATCAAGGGGGTATCCAAGAAATGAACACAGCTAAAACACAGATCAAGCTGTATCAACAGACACACAGATAAACTATAGCAATAAAATTCCTAGAGGAATGAGAGCACCTCTCCCATGCTCCTATCTATTAGGTTTGAAAGGGAACAGAAATGCTATGTCAGACGTTTAAAAACAGCAGGGGAGCCTATCCAGAAAAACATTTAATCAAAGATTTTTTAGAACTGATCCCATGAGGCTGAGAACTGAGGCTCCAAATAAAGCCAAAGGAAGCTGGCTTAAAGGGGAGTGGCTCAGCCCCTCTCCGGATCAGCAATACACACGCCACAGTTAAAAAAAAAGAGCTATGGCACCAAGCCACTGTCTCCAATTTGAAAATCTCTTGAGGTTGTTGCCCTAAAATGTTTCACAAGAGGAGTGAATGGACTGGAGGAACGGAAGGGTTGTTTAATGGGGTTTGTAAGTTGCAGTTCCGACAGCAACTGGATTGGAATCAGCACAAATATTTGTGTCACTTGGCAGCAGTGATGTCCAAGCATGGTTTGCGACCTTCACTGGTGACTCAACAATTGACAGCAAATAAAGATCTGCCTGTTTAGAACTCTAAAGGCTTCACAGCTGGACGTACATACTGCCCTACAACTGCACGCTAGGAAAATACAGCATTTGAAAGGAGTTCTCCTTTGCTTGTTTTTCTTGTCCAAAGTACATTTAAACAACCACCTTGTAACATGGGCCTTCCCCTTTCCTTGCTGCCTTGGCCCCAGTTCCTAATGATAGTGCCCTGGCAGAAGGGAATGGGACAGAGCAGCAGGGTCGTTGCTGATGTGGGAGAGTTCAACTGGATTCAGAGGAGAGATCATACACTTTGCTAGCCAGGGCCCAAAGACTAGGGTGACTAGATGTCCTGTTTTTAATGGGACAGTCCCGTATTTAAGCATTCTTCCAGATATCCTGACTTTTTGTTAAATATGGGCAAATTGTCCCGTATTTTCTGGGATCGCAGCACAGAGCCAGCAGCGGGGGGCAGCAAGCGGCCCTGCCGCCCCCCTTTGTCTCGCCAGTGTACGCCCGCGACAGAATCTCCCTTGCAGCCTTCTCCAGCGGCAGCAGCAGCACCAGTGCCAGGGATGGGCAGTGACAGCACGGCCAGGAGCAGCCCAGGCTCCACTACTCCCCCTGTTCCTGCTGCTGCACCTGCCCCGCCACCCTCCTGGGCAGCACTCCAACTTCGCTGCCATCAGCTCCCACCTTGCATGGGGGAGAAGCCAGAGCTGGGCGTGCCCTTCCTCCTCTGTGCACCTGCTGTGCTCCCTGCTCCTCCGGGCAGAGGGGGCAGTGGGAGCAGGCTGTGAGCAGCGTTTCACCTCACAGCCTACCCGCCCCCCCGCCGCACATGGGACCCTTAGTGGGGTGTGGAGGAACGTGGTGGGTCATGACAATGCCAGCCCTGCACTGGAGGGAGGGCTAGGAAGAGCGGATTGGGCTGGCCAGTCTGCCCTACATGGGGGGCCTCAGGCAGCCCCACGCGCGGGCATGGGGGTGGGGGGTGGCTCGGACCCCCAGCCCTGCAGGCAGGTGATGGGGGGCTCTGACCCCCAGCCCCGCATGCGGGGGGGGGGGGGCTTGGAGGACCAGCCTCGTGCGCAGGGGAGAAGGGGGGGTCAGACCAGCCCTAGGGGGGGTAGAGAGGATCACAGGGGATCGCAGGCAGGCAGCTGGGTGCTCGGACCAGGTTGGGGGGTCGCAGGCAGGTAGTGGGGGCATCAGATTGGGGGGGGGGTCACTTGCAGGCGGCGGGATGGCTTGGGCCAGCCCAAGAGCATGGGGGCTGGGGGACCTCAGGGAGGGCTTGGGCCAGCCTGGGGGTGTCCTGTTTTCCCTTTGGGAAAATATGGTCACCCTACCAAAGACCCATAAGAAATTGCTAACATAGGACCAAATACAACTGTGAATTCATGGGGGGGGGGGCAAGAGGAGGGAGAATGCAAGGGGGAGTGTTTCTGAGGGACCAAAATTGAGACATGTCCAATTTTGGTCCCTCAGAAACACTCCCCCTTGCATCAGGAAAGAAAGGTAAAAAGTTCTAAAATCATCTGTTGCCTGCATACCTGCAGAGAGCAGGCCCCTATCAGACTCCACTGGAGACAGAGCAGACCCATATGACAGACATAAGAATGCCAGTGGCGTAGCCAGGTGGAGGGAAGAGGGGGAGTGGGGGGGAAAAAAAGGCGCCACCCGCTGTGGCGCTTTTACTCACGGGGCGGTGCTCCGGGTCTTCGGCGGCACCTCGGCGGCGGGACCTTCACTCGCTTCGGGTGTCTTCGGCGGCACTGAAGCTTCATCGCCGAAATGCCGCCGAAGACACCCGAAGCGAGTGAAGGTCCCGCCGCCGAGGTGCCGCCGAAGACCCGGAGCGCCGCCCCGTCAGTAAAAGCGCCGCAGCGGGTGGCGCCCAGTTCACACCCACACCGCGGCAAGGAGCGGAACATCAGGCCTGGCTGGGCCACACGTGGAAGGAAAGGGGCGGCTGGAGCTCACGGGGCGCTGGGACCCCGCACGCCGGGGCATCCCCGGGGGAGGGGAGGGTGGACGACATGTGGGGAGGGGGCGCTGCCGGGGGGACCCTGGATCCCAGCGGGGGGGGGCTCCCAGCGGGGGGCAGCAGCACTGCCTTGAGGGCAGCGTGGACTCGGAGTCGATGGGCCAGACCCAGCGCAGCGCACACTGAGCAGGGGACCCCTGAGCTGGGCTGTACCATCTCCCATTGGCCTGGAGCAGCAAACCGCGGCCACTGGGAGCCGCAATCGGCCGAACCTGCAGACGCAGCAGGTAAACAAACCGGTCCGGCCCACCAGGGGCTTTCCCTGCACAAGCGGTGGAACAAGTTTGGGAACCACTGGTCTAGATAATACTTAGTCCTGCCTTGAGTGCAGGGGACTGGACTAGATGACCTCTCTAGTTCTATGATAATTTCCCCTAATATATGAAGAAGCCAGTGTTATCTAGGAAGTTTGCAAAATCCACCTCTGAAAAAGTAACTTGTACATATACACCATAACTGCTCCAGAGCCAACTGGACCTTTACATTCACACGTGCAGATAAAACATTACAACCGACAAGGGGCAGAAAACTCCAGAGTTAAGGCTGAAGATCTGCCTTCATCTCAGGGACTGGGTTTTCTTTCTGGACCTTACATAGTTCATTCACAGGAGACCCAGAACAGTGGGAGATTGTAAAAGGTATCTACAGGCTATCAACATGTACAGATGTTATTTGCTGTGGGGGAGGGGAGTAAATGGCTGGTATTTATATATTTTATTGTGGTAAAAACCAGGCCATTTTATTTGAGATGTTACTGTGAAATTTAATTATGGCAGAGTGCCTAAAGCCAGGGTTCAGCTCCTATTTATGTTTTTGTACAGTGCTTTGCACAATGGGGTCCTGGGCTTCAAAGTACCACAGTAATACAAATAAATAATAATAATAAATAAAGATATATAGCACAAGATCAGCAATGCAGGCACAAAAGGAGCTGCTCAAGACATGAGGCTTGGTTCTGATCTCCATTTTCCTTGGTGTAAAATGGGAGTTACTTCCACTGAAGCTGGTGGAGTTACACCAGTGCAACAGCAGCATAAGATCAGATTCAGGCTGATCATTTCAACTTTAAATTTCTGGCTTTTGTAACACCCTTAATATTGGTGCTTTGTGCACAACTTTTTTTTTTTTAAAAGAACCAGATTAGCTGGATGCCAGAACAGCCACCTGTTAAACTTGAGTTTACTGTTCAAAGCATTTGATTTTTTTAAAAATTCACCAACAATGCAGAAATTCCCACTGTAGCGGAGTACATATTTTTAAGTGCCTTATTTGCTCTTACTTAGGCAAAACTCCATTGATTTTAGTAAGAATGTTGCTTTGGTAGGAAGTGTTGAACAGGAAGCTAAATGTGGATTAAGTGCCAGATCTGGTCATCCCTCAATACACTAAAGAGATCCAAAGATTCAGACTTTTAGACGCAAGTCAAACCACCGCAGAACAGAAACGCAAACTTCTTGTTTGTTTTGGCACTGTGAATTCTTTCCAGCTTATCTTTGGTGTAAGTGGGAAATCCAACAATACATTTTCTAACTCAAAAGATCATTTTCCTATCCAAAAAAGGACAGCTTCTTTTGTAAGTTCACCAGCTGGGGATCATTTTGTGCGAAGTATTGCTATACCTAGAGTCTCATTGTAAACAGTAATTTAACCATTTTTTAAAAATCCATCTTTAAAAAAAAAAAAAAAGAAATAATTTGGATACTTGGCAAAGAACCTGTTCAATTGCTAAATGAGTAAAGGTTAAAATATTCCAATGACAAGCAAGGAATGAAATACACTAAGTAAAAAGAACAATGTCTGAAAGTTAGTAATTGCAACTTGTTCTAATAGTGGCAATGAGCTCTAAAACATGCTTCCAGAATTAAACATTTCTGCTTGGCCCGACTGCAGCGTGGGAGACCCAGGCTCGGGAATGACCTTAGGTTAAATCATGTTCAGATTTAAGTGGGAGAAGTAAAAGGAAAGGTCCATACCATGTCGCCATCCTAGGGAGGAACCAGTTCAGAGCAGTATTAAAGTCCTAAGCCAAGATTTTCAGAAGTAACTGGTGATTTTGGGTGTCTGACTTGACACACCTTAAAGGAGCCTGATTTTCAGAGGAGGGTGCTTAGCATTTTCTGAATATCAAGATCCTTTAAATTATCTCAAGTTGGGCACTGCTGACAATCCACAATATTGCTGTTGTCACTGCTGACAATCCTAGTGACAGAGGTAAGCCAATTTAGCCGCAGGGTTTCTGTTGCAATTTAGAAGGGTTTTGGGAATTAGTGAGGGATTTCAGATTTAAATAAAGAAAATAATTGCCTTAGAATTACAAGATAAGTAGGTATCTAGGTTTGTTTACCTAAGTAGGTCTTGATTTAATTATTTAGAGTCTCCAGATACTGTTGCTTATGCTTAGGAGCATATGAGCTCTTCGGAGTCAGGAAGAAGAACGGGAAAGCCCACACGTGGACACCATAATAAAAATGCTTCCACACTGGGTTTATACTGTTGCAACTCCAACTTCAATAGTGTAAGTGAAACCTGGCCCGTATACTCTACGTAAAAATGGCATAAACAGAGGAAGAAGACAGTCATACCGGATTATGCCAAGAGGATCTACATCTTCTTCCTCCTCTTCCTCCTCTTTTCTGGCATCTTGATCTTTTACTAACCCAAACCGAGGGATTATGTCGGATGTCCTCTCCTCTTTGAAGAAATCTAACTCTTCATTTTCTTCATCTTCCTCCTCCTCCTCAGGAACATTTTTACCTTTCAAGTCAATGACACTAGTAGATTTTGTCCCTGCGAAAAACAATAATGCACGAAGAACTGAGCATGCCAATTTAAACTCACAGCCATACTTTTTTGTCAATTTCTTCCACTTGTTCCCAATAGTTCGGCTTGGGGAATGTGTTCCTAGCTTTACAATCAGCTATTGTCAACTATATCCAGCAATCTGGACTGGAGAGTTAGTTCCCCCTATCCACTAACATGCCATTATATGCACCTCTAGATCTGAAATATTTGATACTGACTTAACATATCTGGACTGCTCTCAGGTCAAACCCC
The DNA here is from genome assembly GCF_028017835.1 of Emys orbicularis. Classification (NCBI taxonomy): domain Eukaryota; kingdom Metazoa; phylum Chordata; order Testudines; family Emydidae; genus Emys; species Emys orbicularis. The sequence continues at coordinate 23,632,263 of NC_088685.1, read as the reverse complement.
ATCAGAGAGTGAAAACTAAAAGTACAATCCTGGACTGCATGAAAAATGAAGTTGAGATCAGCATGTGGTACAATTCTTCAATTCGCACACATAAATAAAAATCTAAAATGGGTAGAAGAGACTGTGCCCACTAGAACAGAGGTTCCCAAACTGTGGTACACATACCCCTGGGGGTACGCAAGACATCTCTGGGGAGCACATGGGAGAAACAGTATAATGGTGGATTTTATTTATTAATTATTTTATTTATTGCATTTTCATAATAGGCTACTCAGATGCAGCTTTAAAACTCTGTGGGAATTTGTTATATATAATATGGTAGTTAATTTACTTCAAGATGTACCAGTGAGAACACACAGATACGCAGAGACGCTGACATACACAGCCCTCATCTCCAACCACCATACAGCGTGGGTTCAGTTGCCGTCTAACTGAGCTCAGAACTTAGTCAAGGGGTTTTATTTAGGTTATGTACATTGCATTATAAATATATCTGTATGTAACAGTGAAATATGGACAGATGGCTAAAGACAGGTAGTGTTGAGAAGAACACACAAAGTATCAGTGATGAGAAGGGAAGGGATACACAGGCGGCTGGTAAATCTGTAAGGAGATACGCAATAAGAAAAGTTTGGGAACCTCTGCATTAGATCATGCACTGGAATGGAACCCAAGCTTCCCAAGTCTCATCATTCCTCTGCTGCCAGAAAATATCTGAAAGCCTCTGGCAAAGTGTTGCATCCCCCTCTAGTGCTGGTCCACACAGAGGATAAGGGCCTACCACTGCTATCAATTACTCTGTTAACTCAAGTGGCAGAGGTCTGTGCAGTGGATGTAAAGGTTCCAACTCTTCCGATAATCCAGGTGGGTGTCAATCTGATGCCACATGATTGTATTAATTTTTTCCAGTTTGCTTTTTAAAAAAAACCTAGAAAATTACACACAAAAATACTGTGTTATAAGAACATTATTAAGGTTGCAATGTCAAACACCCCAAAGATAGGAAATGCCAGAATTAAGATTACCTGTGCAACCCCTTATGAGTATGCATTATGATACAGGCTTTAATTATTTGGTCACATCCTATTTTTTCCACAGGACCCTCTGCTTCATTCATTTAGTGAGCAGCTATTCAATATTGTCTTTTCTCCTCATTGTTCAGTGTGTGGCCCCAGACCTTATTTATTGCACACTGTTCAAATCCTACCATGAAGACAGAATTATTAATTTCCTCATGGGCTTTCCTATGGCATTTATCACTGTAGTATCCACGTGCTTCACAAACATTAATTAATTGATTTTCACAACACCTATGCGAGGAAAGTGGGTGTATTATCCTACGATTACAGATGGGGAACTGAGGCACAGAGAGATCAGAGTCAAACCATTCATTAATATTGGATGCCCAATCTGAGATGCCTAGGGCCCGGTTTTTCAGAGCATTATACAGCATTTTATATGTTCATGGCACAGCTCCCATTGACTTCAGTTGCAGCTGTGAGTGCTCTGCATTTCTACAAATCAGACCCCAGTATCTCAAGTCAGGCATCCAGAAAATGAGGAACACACAATTAGTGACCACTTGTGAAAAGACTGCTTTAAGTGGCTTGCCCAGATCACACAGGAACCCTGCGGCAGGGGCAGGAGCAAAATCCAATTCTCCAGGGCAGCATTCAACTGTCTGAACCATGAGACCATCCTTTCTCTTCCTGCAGTCCCCTGCTTCTTTCACTACACATCTTCCAACTTCAGCAACAAACAAAGCAAGGTCTATAGACAATAGCCTCCTTCAATATGCAGCCCTCATTCATCTCCAGAGCAGGTCCATCCTGTGCAATGAATGAGGCAAGGAAAAAATAGCATGTGATCATGTCATTAAAGATTGTACCATAATGCATATGCACAAGGGGGGCTGAATTAAGGTTACACAGAAGACCTTAATTCTAGTATTTCCTAACTTTTGAGTGCTTGACTTAATATCATTTTAACAGGTGTGTGTGTGTCTGTGTCTGTGTCCGCGTGCATGCGTGCGTGTGCAATATAATTATTTTAGTTACCTAAGAATTCCAGTAATTCAGAACTTGTTGCTAGTTCCAGATCTTTGGCGATGAGCCTCATGATGTCATTGAACACCACTCTTCGTTCTCGGATATCAGATTCCCCGACAAACAGAGCTTTCCTGGGTAATGGTGGAAGAGATGCCTGTGGGTAGTGGGCAGTCAGCTTTTGGTAAAACTCGTCAATCTCACTGTACTTCTTAGAGACCTGTAATGAAATATGCATGTTGGATTAGTTTATGAACAGACAAGAGTGAAGGACAGACCGCAAACATGCAGGGAGCTATGCTCCATGAAACATTTCCCCTGGATGCCTCAGTGTAAAATATGCAGTACCAAAAAGCTTTCCATCTGGCCTGGTGTCAGCTTGTCATCTTTGTAGTTCACCACACAGCGTTACTGTGATCCCCTACTGTAATGAAATAAAAATCCAGCACAGTATTCAGTCAGACAGCATGGGCATCAGCTAGTTGCATACATAGAGGATCAGAACTCGAGATATTCTTCTTTGAAAGCACAGGCCCCTAACATTCAGCTACAAACAGACTCTTTGCTGCCTGCCCTGAGAGAGGTCAGGAAGTAGGAACCTCTCCAGGCTAGCATCCTAATGGAAAAAGCTGCAGGGATCTTATTCCTAGTTTGCTGCTTCTCTTTAAGGCAGATTTGCCAACCTTGGTAGGTAGCTGCTCTACGCTGTTGGTGCCTGAGTGTCTGCCGCATTTGCTAATGTGCCCGATAACCAGCACAGAACCTCAGAACTTGTCACTACCTCTATTGGGAAGCAATGACTCTGAAAAAAGATTTGGGAGTCATCAGCTGAACATGAGCTCCCAGTACAACGCTATGGACGAAATAGCCAATGCAATCCTGGAATACATAAGCAGGAATCATAAGTTGGAGCAGAGAGGTTACTTTACCTTTATATTTGGCACTGGTGTGACCGCTGCTGGAATACTGTGCCCAGTTCTGGTGCTCACAATTCAAGAAGGATGTTGATAAATTAGACAGAGTTCAAAGAAGAGCCACAAGAACAATAAAAGGATTAGAAAACATGTCTTATAGTGACAGACTCAAAGAGCTCAATCTATTTAGCATAACAAAACAGAAGATTAAGGGGTGCCTTGATTATAGTCTATAAGTATCTACATAAGGAACTCAATGCCCACAAATACGAAGGAGGCATCACAGCAATACACTCTGCTACTCCAGACACAATTATCTGGCTTAACCATCTTAATGTAAAACTATAGTAGTTGCTCTACATTTACTTCAGCCAGAAAAAGACCGAGTGAGGCAATTCCTCATCTGCTGGACAGCAAGGGGTGTCAACTGAGACAGTATCTCATTTACATATAAACACCAGGTACTTTGAGAACACGGGGGTATAATTTGACCCAAGTTTTGTACTTGGGGCCCATAATTTTTGAGATTACCCTTTTGGGAACCCACCTGCACAAAGCCTGGACGATGACTGGGGAGGAATCACCCTGATTAAGCCAATGTTTGCTGGGGTGGGGGAAGAGGCCGTGACAGACAGACCCAGGGGATAGAAGTACAAAGGCTGGATGGATTCTTAAAACCACTGAAACCCTTGTATCTGAAATTGCTGTGCTAAGACCTATCATTGCCTTATGTGAGCAGAGCTCACCTAAGGTTCCTACCAGTGGCAAGCAGAGGCCAGAGCCCAGCCGCAGTTCTGGTCATCTGAGCAGCAGGCAAAGAAAAGTTGGAGTTGGGCCCAGCCATAGCACCCAATAGGCAAAGAAAAGCAGCAGTTGGTTTCACCCACAGGTCACAGCTTCTAGCAGCAGAGTGAGAGCAACAGAGCGCACTACAGCGAGAGCAGAGGAATTTGTAGCAACAGTCTGTGTCAGCTTAGCAACTAGGATGAGGTCTGCCTCTCCTAGGTGCTGAAATCAATAAAGCAGGAGGAGTGGTAGAGCCCCAGAGCTGCCTACAAAACAGGGACTCTGATTTTCCTGAACTCTTGGAATCACAAACTGTAAGTGTGGAAGCTGGGGAACCATGAACTGAGAGTGGGAGGCTGGAAGGCAGAACAAAGTGCATCAGCCATTCAGGGTCCAATTGTTTGGGACTGTGACTTATGCACCCTGGGGTAAACGGTGGTGGAAGGTGTGAAATTGTAAATGTTTGTCCCATTCAACCTGGCCTTTCCCTTTTCTCCTCCACACCCTCCCCTCCCAAATGAAGTTTGTTTGTTTAAACATCTGTGCTTGCAAGCGGGTACAGATTTGCCTAGTAAAGGTACTTAGAGTGGTTATAGGTAGTGATCACTTGGTGGATGTTCGAGCCAAAAATTAAGAAACTGCAGAGAATCCCCTAAAATAAGGACCCGGCCCTTGTTGCTGCCAAAGGCCACTGGTAGAAGGGTTACACTTTACCGGCAGAACTCCTCCTTCTGTTGGCATATGTTGCGTCTACACTGGGGGCTGTGGCATAGGCTCTGCAGTGTAGACATAGCCAGAGTGGGGACAGGAGATTCCTCATTTCTTCTCCAAAAAAACAGATATTGTTCTTCAATGATGTGCACAATATGTCAAATGTAGAATTAATTGTAATAAGTAGCAAGTTAATTTATTAAAGTAATATGAAAGAGCAACTAATCCATAGAACTACCCCCCAAAATATTACACTCAAATTCAAAACTGAGCATTGGGATGAGACAAAAAAACCTTAAATATTACTTTTTTTCTCTTCACCCCAGAAAATGTTAATCTTCCTATGCAAACCAAATGTGCACATTTTTCATAAATCTCAATTTGTGTTTACACTATTGAATTTAGAGCAAATGTGCACCCTCGTACACTATTACTAATTAAACCATTGAAAATCCCTGTAGGCTTCCCACAACAACCAACCATCATGTGCAATACAGCACACAGAATGTGCTAAATACCCTATCCCAAGCATACTAATTTGCTACTTGAAAGTCTGCATGTTATTACACCATGCAAAATAATTTGAGACAGTGCTTAAGTGCCCTCTGCTGGAATAGTCTATCATGTACCAGACTCAGGATTAAATATCTAAATATCTTTTTTTATTCTAGCAAATAAATAAAAATCAATACTATTAATCTGTAATATGTGGTTCAAACGATTTTCTCCTATTACCTATGATTCTTCTAGGCCCCAATTCTGCAAACACTTATACACATGCTTAACTTTACTCATGCAAGTAGTATCCTTTGGCCAGATTCTCAGATGGTGTAAACTGGCATAATTGGCTTAAATAGAATTCACACCATCTAAGACTCTGGCTAATCAACTTCAAAGAGACTACTCATCTGAATAAAACTAAGCACAAACGTATTTGCATGACAGGGGTCCTATTTACAACATTCATTTTGAAAAGACAGCATGCACTTTAGGAAGAAGGATTTTATTGCTAGAAACACATAAATAAATTTATCAGGAATAAAAACATGCTGAAATAGCTGGAAGAGTAAGAAAACTGCCCAGAAGTTCAAGGTGGAGACTGAAACTTTGGCTCCAACCCTACAAGTGATACACATGAGGAATCCCACTGAAGTTATCAAGATGTATGTGAAGTTAAGTACCGCCCGCCGGCCTCCCGCTACTGTGAGAAGCTAATTTAAAGAGCCCGTGTAGGCAGTTAATTGAATAAGGTGCATTTGGGCCTGATAAAAGGCCTTCAGGGCTCAGTTTCAGTGAAGTGTTCTCAGAGAAACCACCTCTCCAAAGAGAGAGGAACTCCCAGAGACCACAGGCCACAAGGTGGGGGGCTGTGCAACCCTGAGCCCAAAGGGAGAAACTTCTGGCCAGAGAGCCCAGGACCGAAACTACAAGCCCCAAGAAGGAGCAGGGCCGGGCAGCCCTGATCCCACAGGGAGAGACCTTATTTCAAGGTTATTTGGCTTTAATAAAGTAGTACCCCAGTCAGGGGAATTTTGTCTTACATCCCCCTTTGGGCTGTGTGGAGTTGTTAAGGGGCCCCAGAGCAGGGAGTGCCTGCAGGGCCTCATTAGGTCAGCAAAGGGCACTATAGGACAGGCACACCCCACAACAAAGCCTTTGTCCCAAACTCATGCTCTTGTGCTTTTTGTTCACAAGGATTTCAGTGTGCAGAAGACATGGTGTATCCTTAACTCACTGCCCAACAGCTTTCTGAGTACTACTCTTCATTTTATAGTATTTTACAGTATGCACATTTGAACTGTGTTTTCCATTTTTAAAAAGCACTTCTTCATGCTACAGGAAAATGGAGGCCTGGCATTGTGGCCTTTGAATTGAAACAATTGCAGGCTTTGGCTAACGGCATTTTGGGCTGTATAAGTAGGGGCATTGCCAGCAGATCGAGGGATGTGATCATTCCCCTCTATTCGCCATTGGTGAGGCCACATCTGAAGTACTGTGTCCAGTTTTGGGCCCCACACTACACGAAGGATGTGGAAAAATTGGAAAGAGTCCAGCGGAGGGCAACAAAAATGATTAGGGTGCTGGAGCACATGACTTATGAGGAGAGGCTGAGGGAACTGGGATTATTTAGTCTGCAGAAGAGAAGAATGAGGGGGGATTTGATAGCAGTCTTTAACTAACTGAAAGAGGGTTCCAAAGAGGATGGATCTAGACTGTTCTCAGTGGTACCAGATGACAGAACAAGGAGTTGCAGTGGGGGAGGCTTAGGTTGGATATTAGGAAAAACTTTTTCACTAGGAGGGTGGTGAAGCACTGGAATGGGTTACCTAGGGAGGTGGTGGAATCTCCTTCCTTAGAGGTTTTTAAGGTCAGGCTTGACAAAGCCCTGGCTGGGATGATTTAGTTGGGAATTGGTCCTGCTTTGAGCAGGGGGTTGGACTAGATGACCTCCTGAGGTCCCTTCCAACCCTGATATTCTATGATAATCTCTTTATACAGAGATTCCAATCCCAGGTTGCAAAGTCAAGTACTCAAAAGATAAAAAGTTAAGATGTAATTAAGGTTGTCCCTGCAATCTTGTGCCTCAGTATTATGATAGTTACATGATCACATGCTATATTTTCCACCCTGCCTCATTAAGTGCAAATAGGATGAGGCTCAATATTTCTTTTCAGCAACATGTGGCCCCACGTCTTATTTACTGCACACCAACCAACTGCTGCACTGAGTGTGGAATTGTTTTATTACCCCATGGGCTTTTCAGCTGCATTTATCTCCTAGAATTTGAGTGCTCCACAAACGATGAACTTATCTTCACAACATCCCTCTAAAGTGGGGAAATGTTATCCCACATTCACAGATGGGATACCAAGTCACAAGGAGATTTTAGGCCAAAATTTGCATGCATGCACAGATAAAATATACATACATACAGAGAGACAGAGAACTATTAGTGTGTGTGGTGCATACATAATAAAGCTGCATTTTGTATGTAAGACAACAAGACAGTAAGGGCAGGGCTATTTTAGCATTTAATAAACTTCATTAGCAAATTAAATTGTGAACTAATATGTAATTACACTGAGTATTAGGCTGATACATAAAACAAAACATCAACGGCTGGGTGCGTTCTAAAAGGAGAGTGGGCAGTGGAGGACTTCTGGAAAGACAAGGTGTGAGCAGTAGAAACGCATTTGCGATAAGAGAAGCCGGTGTATCTCTGCCCCAGAAAATGGCAGTTTGTGTGCAATAATTAAGCTTTACCTTCTCAATGGCCGCTATGATTCAGTTTTAAAAATAAAGCAACTCCATTGTTTCTATATACCGAGAACATTCCGAACTTTAAAAGGAAACACAGCCGAGTTTTCCTTTAGTTTAGCAAGTGTGACCCCAAGGTTAATGCTTATCCACAGCCCACACTACAATCTGCAGTGCTTTACAAACGGAAGTGTTTAAATAACTTCAGATTCACAAAGACTCTGATTTGAAGACTCAGCTTGGAAGCGAACTGCTCGTGCTGATACTCAATATGAACATTGTATTTTAAATGTACTGATACCGAATGCTATGCAAACACACACACATGCAAACTGCAGGTTAATAGCTAAAGTTATATTGTTCAAATCAAAGAAATGGTAGGGCTAGAGTATTTCACATTTGTAAGTGAAATAGGTCTTCCTTGTTAAAGTAGTTTTGATTATACGCACACAGTATATCTTGTAGAACAAGTCAATAAAAAGCTGTTACCCCACTGTCACAGTTCAAGGCATCTGCACCAATCCCTCTGTGGTCCTTTGAAGGACCCACTCTAGGCTGACTGCTCCTGTCTTGAGCAGAGACCCGCATATCTCTCCCTCCCAACCAGGGGTTTTACAAGGTTGTGCAGTTCCCTGTCTACAATGTGATATTCCCAGCAAGCCAGACTGCCTAAACAGGTCAGTGTCTGCGCTTTGCTTTCTCTTCAACACAGTGTACTGCCTGCAGTTAGAGTTCTTTCTAAGCAAGTACATTTATTGTTAAGGTGAAAGCATTACAGAGAAAACATATTAAAAACAATAAAAGAGCCTACACACATGCTAAAAAGCTTATCAGAGGTCACCCCAACTCCTGCCTTGGGCTCTGGTAGATATCATTCCTTCAAAACCCACAACTGGGTGATAAGTTCATAACTGTCTCAGATTCAGAACCAGAACTACCATGAATAGTGCAGTCTTTCATTTATATAGCTTGGGCCTTTGATCTTGCCCTCATTGAGCTGTGATCAGAAGATAATGGCCCCCTCCCCAGGATGTAGCTTCAAAAGGCTGGGGTTTTGCATAAACGCAGGTGGGGACTTTGCATTCACCTCTCCCTAGATATTCCCCAGGAAAACCACTTCGTTTTTGTTCCAAAAGTCCATTCTTGTCTGGCACATCGTTCCATATAGAACCCCAGGTTTCACATCGTCACATCTCTCCATTTGAGAGGTTACATACAATCCTGACCCACAATAAGACATAAGCCATTCATTTACTACAATGGACCCCAAAGATACTTAAACTTAATTCAATATGATCTCCCAAGGATATGACGGAAAACTGACATCTCTGTTACACATGCCGCCGCCACCTCCACCCCTTTGCCCAGTCCATCGCTAAAAAAACACAACCATCCACAATCTCTTCATATCTCCCTCCCTCCAGCTCCTAGTTCTCACAGAGACCTGCATTCCTCCATCTGACACTGCAGCTGCACTCTCTTATAGAGGCCTCTTCTTCTCTCACAGTCCCCACCCTACATCAGATGGTGGTGGGGCTGTAGGGCTTCTCCTCTCCTGTTCCTGCTGCTTCCAAACCTTCCCTCTTCCCCTTTCTCACTGTTCCTCCCCCCTCCATGTCACTGTCATCTACCATCGCCCAACTCCTTCCCATCAGCCTTCTTTTCTGATTTTGATTCCTTGCTCTCTCTCTCTCTCCCTTTCCTCACAATCTCCCACACTCATCCTTGGTGACTTCAACCCCATGCTGATGACCCATCCAACCCCCTAGCTAAATGTTTCCTCGCCCACACCTCTTAATTTGACCTGTAGTTCTTGTTCAGCTCTCTCACTCACAAAAAGGGCTCTTCACTCAACTTCGTCTTTACCAGTCTCTGCCCTCTTTTGCTAAGGTCCACCTCTCTGACCATCACCTAATCTCTTTCAACATCTCCCATCAGCCCCTTCCCTCACGCCCTGCCACTCAGCCTTTCTGTGCCTTCCAGTCTATCAGTGTTGATGACTTCTCATTTGCTCTCAGCCCTCCCTCCCTAGTCTCTTCCACTGATATTGTTATTGATTCTCTCCATGCTTCACTCTCCTCCATCCTTGAGTCTTTTGCCTCTCTCTCCCATTGCAAGTGTAACCCACACACCTCCTGGGTGTGGTGTTCTGTCCCCTCTAGTGGCACCAAGACCACTTAGAGAGAGAGATTAATGAGTCTGCTCTACAGCCTTAGCGAACAGCTATATGTCTTTTAGCTCATGCAGTAGAATCATCGAATCATAGAAGATTAGGATTGGAAGAGACCTCAGGAGGTCATGTAGTCCAACCCCCTGCTCAAAGCAGGACCAATCCCCAACTAAATCATCCCAGCCAGGGCTTTGTCAAGCCAGGCCTTAAAAACCTCAAAGGATAGAGTTTGCACCACCTCCATAGGTAGCCCATTCCAGTGCTTCACCACCCTCCTAGTGAAATAGTGTTTCCTAATAACCAACCTAAACCTCCCCCACTGCAACTTGAGACCACTGCTCCTTGATCTGTCATCTGCCACCACTGAGAACAGCCGAGCTCCATCCTCTTTGGAACCCCCCTTCAGGTAGTTGAAGGCTGCTATTAAATCCCCCCTCACTCTTCTCTTCTGCAGATTAAACAAGCCCAGTTCTCTCAGCCTCTCCTCGTAAGTCATGTGCCCCAGCCCCCTGATCAATTTCGTTGTCCTCCGTTGGACTTTCCAATTTGTCCACATCCTTTCTGTAGTAGGGAGCCCAAAGATGGATGCAATACTCCAGATGTGACCTCACCAGTGCTGAATAGAGGGGAATAATCACTTCCCTCAATCTGCTGGCAATGCTCCTACTAATGCAGCCCAATATGCCATTAGCCTTCTTGGCAACAAGGGCACACTGCTGAGTCATATCCAGCTTCTCATCCACTGTAATCCCCAGGTCCTTTTCTGCAGATCTGCTGCTTAGCCACTTGGTCCCCAGCCAGTAGCAGTGCATGGGATTCTTCCGTCCTAAGTGCAGGACTCTGCACTTGTCCTTGTTGAACCTCATCAGATTTCTTTTGACCCAATCCTCCAATTTGTCTAGGTCACTCTGGACCCTATCCCTACCCTCCAGCGTAGCTACCTCTCCCCTCAGCCTAGTGTCATCTGCGAACTTGCTGAGGGTGCAATCCATCCCATCATCCAGATCGTTAATAAAGTTGTTGAACAAACCCGGCCCCAGGACCAACTCCTGGGGTACTCCGCTTGATACCGGCTGCCAACTAGACATCGAGCCGTTGATCACTACCTGTTGAGCCCGACAGTCTAGCCAGCTTTCTATCCACCTAATAGTCCATTCATCCAATCCATACTTTTTTAACTTGCTGGCAAGAACACTGTGGGAGACCGTATCAAAAGCTTTGCTAAAATCAAGATATGTCACGTCCACTGCTTTCCCCATATCCACAGAGCCAGTTATCTCATCATAGAAGTAGAGGCTCATGCATTCCAGAGATCCCAGGTTCGATCCCGCCCGCCGATGACCAGGGTCTGTCAGTGTTACATAAGGTTTTCCCTGCCAACCCGACATCTGTTTCCTCTGCTCCTGCTCTCGCGCTGCAGAGCGTCTCTGGCAGAAATCCTGAAACCAGCTGACTTCCTCCATGACTAATTCATTCATCTCTTTCAGTTCTGCCATCTTCTGAGCTAAGCAACTCTACTTCTCCAACTCAATTGAATATCACACCTGCAATCCCAGCTGCTGTTCACGCCTTTGACTCACTTCTCAAACCCTTCCCTCCTCCAGCCTCTACTTCTCCCTTTCACAGGATCTCAACATTTTCTGCCAAGAAAAAACTGACAATATACGTGACCTTCCCCTGCCCTTTGGCTCTCCTCCTTTTCCCTCATCCCCTCCTACAACTCTCTTCGCCTTCCCTCTGGTCAGATGCAGAATTTTCTCATCTGCTCTTCTCCTGTAACCCCCTCCACTTGTCAGAGTGATCCTATCCCATTCCCAGATCTCCCTTGCACCCACTCTCAGCCCCCTCCCTTACTCTTCTCCTTAACTGCTCGCTCTTCTCTAGCCCTTTCCCCCCAGAACACAAGCATGCTTTAGTCTCTCATTTAAAAAAACAACAAAAAACTTATCTTTGACTCCACTTGCCTCTCCTGCTGCTGCCCCATCTGCCTTCTCCCTTTCATTTCTAAGCTCATTGAACACACTGCTTATAATTGCTGTCTGTAATTCCTCTTCTCCAATTCCACCCTAGACCCTCTCGGATCTGGCTTCCACCCTTTTCACTCTGCTGAAACCGCTGTCTCCAAAGTCTCTAATGACCTCCTGCTAGCCAAAGCTCAGAACGAATATTCCATACTCATACTCCTTGACCTGTCGGCCACCTTTGACACCACAGACCATGTTCCACTTCTTGAAATTCTGTCCTCCCTTGGCTCCCATGACTCTGTCATCTCCATCCTCTCTAATTGCTCCTTCTGCATGTCCTTTGGATGATCCTCCTCATCCACCTGCCAACTTTCTGTGCGGGCTCCACAGGACTCTGTCTTTGGTCCCCTTCTCTTCTCCACCTACACCTTATCTCTGGGCACTCTCATCTGCAAACAAGCATTCAGCTACCATCTCTATGCTGACAATTCACAGATCTGCCTTTCTACTCCAGACCTCTCTCTTTCTTGGCTGATCTCTCTGACATCTTCTTGTGAATGCCTAGCAGTAAGTTCAATTTCAACAAGGCTAAAATGGAATTCTTAATCTCCCCTGCCTCACAAAAGCCCTGCCTGCTACCTCTTTTCTCAAGCAGTAATAATATCACCACCATCCTGCCTGCCAGTCAGGCCCATAACTTGGGGGTCATCTTCGACTTGGACCTCTCTCTAGATTAGGATGGAGAAAAAGATACATTAGAATTGGAAAAGGTACAGAGAAGGGCAACAAAAATGATTACGGGTATGGAACAACTTCCATATGAGGGGAGATTTAAAAGACTGGGACTTCTCAGCTTGGAAAAGAAATGACTAAGATAGGATATGATAGCAGTCTATAAAATCATGAATGGTGTGGAGAAAGTGAATAAGTGTTATTTATAACTTCACATAACACAAGAACCTGGGGTCACCCAATGAAATTAATAGGCAGCAGGTTTAAAACTAACAAAAGGAAGTACTTCCTCACACATCGCATAGTCAACCTGTGGAGCGCTTTGCCAGGGCATGTTGTGAAGGCCAAAACTATAATGAGGTTCAACAAAGAATTAGATAAGTTCATGGAGGATAGGTCTATCAATAGCTATTAGCCAAGATGGTCAGAGATGCTCTGGGTATCCCTAGCCTCTGACTGCCAGAAGCTGGGAGTGGACGACAGGGAATGGCTATCTTGATGATTGTCTGTTCTGTTCATTCCCTCTGAAGCATCTGGTATTGGCCACTGTCATAAGACAGGATACTGGGCTAGATGGACCATTGGTCTGACCCACTATGGCTGTTCTTACATTCTTATGAAGTGTTAAACCAGCTTTTGGCTGCAGTAGCCTCTTTTTCAGGTGTAGAAAAACTATTTTCTTCATTTCAGTTTATTCCACTAGTTCAGTTCAATGACTTGTTCATTCATAGTTAGGAAACCAATTGGGAGTTGAAAAATCAGGAAAGCTTGTTTTCCTCTTCCAACCTATGAATAAAAACTCAGTGTGTGAGGATGAGCTCTATTACTTCTAAAACCTTGAAGGACTTGATGACCAGAAACAATCAGTTCAATTGACTAACTACAGATAATACTCCCTTTGTTGAATACATCAGCTAACACCAAAAAAATGCAGTCTTTCCTATCCACACAGCTAAAACTCTCATCTAGGCTTTTAACATCTCATGTCTTGATTACTCCTCTCTGGCCTCGACAAATGCAATCTTGCCCCGCTCATGTCTATTCAGAACAGGGCTTTGGAGCGGAGCAACTCCGGAGCAGTGGAGCTGCAGGTTTTTGCCTGGAGCAGGAGCGGAGCCAGAGCTCCAAAGCCCTGATTCAGAATGCTGCTGCAAAGATGATTTTCCAATCCCATCATTTTGTTCGTGTCACCATCTCCCTGAATCACAGATTCATAGATTCCATGACCAGAAAGGACCACTGTGATCATCTAGTCTGATCTCCTATATAATGCAGGCCAAACTTCCCCAAAATAATTCCCTTCTCTGTCACATCAAACATAAGCTTTCACTTTCAAGACCCTTTACAGCTTATCCCCACCCTACCTATCATCTCTCATTCACTGTCAAAAGGTCAACTCCTGACTCTGATAGGCCCATGATCCAGTCTCCACTGCCCTCTTGTTACATTTCAAATTAGCACCTTCATGCTTCCTCCTATGCTGCCCCTCATGTTTGGGAAGCGCTCCCCACAGACAGGCACAAAGCCACCTCATTATCCTCCTTCAAAACCTTCTCAAAGCTCTTCTTTGCCATAATGTCTACAAAAAAACTTAACAATGGTTAGGCTGCCTGTCATACTGACCAATAATGTCTCATTTTACTCCTCTGCCTGTCCTATACTTAGATTGTCAGCTCCGTGGGGCAGGGACCATCTTTTTGTTCTGTGTTTGTACAGTATCTAGCACAATGGAGTCCTTGTCTACGACTAAGTCCAAGGTGCTATGGTAATAGAATAACAACAACAAACCAACGTGAAGCATATACCTTACCACTCTACAAACTCAGGGTTTAAAATTACTTCCACATGCTCAAACTATTTTCCAACAAGTCAGGGGACAACTGAGCAAAAAATATTTGATGGGATAAAATTCCAGTCCTATAAATCAGCTTTACTTTATGACTTCCCCAGGAAGGGTGAAATGCCAGGATGACTAACAATAAACAGGGTATTAGACCAATCTCACTGTAGTACATATTAAATTCAAGAACTCACATTATTACTTAGCAAGAACAGCTTGGGGAGCACAGGTAGCCTCAGAAGATGTTGAAGATAGGGTAAAAAATCTCTGTACGCCATGTCTTATGTGGAGATAATATTCATCTACTTTTGTAAAGTGCTTTGAAATGTTTGGCTGAAAAGCACAATTATAGATGCAAAGTACTGTTATTTCTGTAACAGCCCAGACTGCCCTGTCATATTGAAGATTATGAATATGATCAAAACATGTAATATTACAACAGTATAAAAATAATGAACGCTGACAGAGGGGAAAAAAAACAAAAGATTTCTTTATCAAACACAGCAATGATTAACTACTTACCATAAACTGAACCACATCTTCAGGTTTGTGCTTTGCTGATTTGAATGCAGCCAGTCGGGTAACAGCTACAATGTGATATTCCACATGGCCGGACATCATCTTCCCATGGATTTCCTGGTACTCTGGAACTGACAAGTCTATCCCTGTGTGAGCATTCTGAACTTGCCTATGAATGAAAACAAAAAGTGAGTTCAAATATAGACAGCACTGACAGGAACACCTTTATTGATTGCCTCAAAGAACACTTGATCAAAGGTCCCCTGAATTCAATGAAAAGACTCCAATTTTAATAGGCTTTGGAGCTGGAATTAAATTTGGTCCTTAAACCATTGCTATTTAGTGAAAATATGACACCACCAACTATGCTATGAAAGAAATAACAAATGTTGCTTATGTCATGTATAAGTATTTAGAGTAGCACTGATTACACTAAGCTTAACAAGATATACTGCAAAACCTATACACTTCAGCATCAAGACTGAAAAGTATTTTGCATTCATTTTTAATTGCAAACTTTAAATTTGCTGCAGCCAAACAAAACTTCTCCAATATGTTGTGAACCTCCACAGGATTTTAGCCTAAGGGTCATATTTTCAAAGGTATTTAGGTGCCTAAAGATGCAGATCAGCACCTAACTCCCATTTCAGAAGCCCCTAAATCCCATTTAAATATATATTAAATTTAAATGTTCACTTTACATTATTTGAGATTATCTGTAAAAAGGTTAATCATCCTCTATTCTGCTGAGAAATTCCTTCTATTGTACCTTGTATTACTCTGTTTCTTATTTAAAATGTATGCACCCTTTGCAAGGAACAGCAAGTCCAATTAACCAAAGCAAAACCACTTTTCATAGCATTCAAGCAGGTCTACCAATATTCACGGCCACATCGCCTAAATGTGCACAAATGAACTACCTGCCATTTGCTCACCTTCTGCATGCTCCACCCACAGATGAGATGGAGAAAGGACCATCAGCCTCAGCCTCATTGGCTGAAGTGTCATTGCTGGCTTCGAACCCTCAGATATCTTAGAACACTTTTTCTTTACAAATACCATGGGGGCCAAAGCAACCAAAATTATTATTCCTGCAAAGGCTGTTTGTTGCCACAGTGAATTACGGGAGTGGACCTCCAGGCCTGATCCTCCTCTCTGGTATACACATAACTTCCATTGACTACTGTTGGAATTATTTATTATTTATGCAGGATATTATCATGACACTAATTTAACCATAAATTCCTTTATTAAATCCAAAGGCTGAATGATATTTATACAATTGCTCTAAACATGCCTAAAAAGCCCAAATAATAAGCAAGAAATAATATGCAATGTACTGCATCCAAACAGTAGCAAAACATTTATAAGAATTTGATCAAGAGACTTACAAAAGGGCTAAGCCCAGTGGTGCTTAGACCCATATTGGTTGGCTCCAACATGGTCAAGCAGGTATTAGTAATGAACCCTTTAAGAGTTTGCTTTTTATACCCCTTAACAAACAGGCGATGTATTGCCAATTACTGACTTCAGTTAAAAACCAATTTGAGACCGTTCACTTTTATTTCCATTCTTAATCCAGGTAAGATTTACAACAGCGTTTCTCCTTAAGCTCTTTCCTCCCTATCTCTTCCCCTCGTTCTTGCTGACCAACAGTTTTTCCTTTGCACCTGCGTTCACATAGGCCCCAATGTTTGGGTTGGTCTACACTACGTGAATAGCGTAGCTGAAGTCGAAGTATCTTAGATCGATTTACCTTGGGTCCTCACGGCGCGGGATCGACGGCCGCGGCTCCCCGTCAACTCCGCTACCGCTGCTCGCTCCGGTGGAGTTCCAGAGTCGATGGGGAGCGCGTTCAGGGATCGATATAGCGCGTCTTAATGAGACGCGCTATATCGATCCCCGATAAATCGATCGCTACCCGCCGTATCGGCGGGTAATCTGGATGTACTCTTTGAGATAACGCTGGTATGTGGAGTGGGAAAGCCCATGTTGGCTCTTTTTACAACAAATTCTCTTTGTCTTATTTAAAGCCTCTGCAGTCACCCCTATCAGTCAGAGCCCTTCTTTTTAGAAATTTCCCATTTTCATTAGTGATTCTTTGAACCAGACATCCTCCCTACTTCATTCCTTCTCGCCTTTTAACTCATTACTTTCACGGCATTTCTTTATAACACATATTCCTTTAACCAAACTTGAGCTAACTTTAATTCTCTAATTTTATACTTATTCTACAACTACAGTGAAAGTTACTCATATTCTGGGGCAGGAGAATAGGATCCCTGGATTTTACACCTCGAGGTATAAGCAGAGCTTCAGCTGGCTAAAATTCACGAGACCTATGCAACACTCCGTAACCAGGCAAAGTCCACAGTAACGGCTGAAAGTTAAATCCTAACAATAAACAGGGTCATTGAAGTCAATGGGAGCTTTGCCACTAACTTCAAGGGGCCAGGATTTCACCTGGAGAGTTCTGCCTGAGTGAGGAGGAAATAAGGAACACAGACAGAAAAAACAGGAATCTGCTTGAAAGCAGGGACAGCCTGAGACACGTGAACATGTGCTTGAGAGCCAAAGAGAGAATCAGATTCTAAGGTTTTGTCTTTACAGATAAAAAAAGGTGTGTTATTACCATGGGATAACTAACGTGCATCAGCTATCCTACTGTAAAGTCCTAGTGGAGGCAAAGCACTGTAGTTTTACCGTGGCAACTAGGCAAGGTCAACCATGGGTGGTGAGTACAGTGCTGACCTCACCTAGCTACCTGGCAGTAAAAACTACAGTGCCTTGTCTCTACTACGATTTTTCAGTGACGTAACTATTGCACAATAGCTATCTCACTGTAAAACACACACACAGGCGATGTCTACACTTTAAACTGTGCAGCTGCACCGCGGTAGCGCTTCAGTGTATACACCCACTCCAGTGATGGGAGGGATTTTCCCCTCACTGTATTTAATCCAGCTCTCCGAAAGGCAGTAACTAGGTCAACAGAAAAATTCTACCGTCAGCCTACACTGTCTACACCAAGGGTTAGGTTGGCTTGGATGTGGGTATGTGGATTCTTCACACTGAGTTGATCTAATTTTCTAGTGTAGACCAGACACACACAATGAAGACAAAGCCTCAACTCTGCAGTTCATCAGCCAGCCCATTCCCTTTCTGACAGCTTGGGGCCCTGTCTTTACATGGGGTCCACAAATCATAAAGCCAGACCCTACTGACAAGGTAGTGTTTTGATAGAGCTTGGGCCTGCAGAAGAACTGGATTACACATTGCTTGGTAGGTTTTAAAACAACAGCTGTGTCTGGGACTTGCAAACTTGGCCTCTGTTTTAAGTATTGCTATCCAGTACGGTCATGTGTTTGGAAACAGGTCACATTTCATAGTTCTTTTTGCTTCTTTCCAAGGGTCTCCCTACCTCTTATTACACTGATTGATTTATGTGCTTCAGAGGTTTCTTCAGATCACTGGAATTGTGCTGTAGCTCATGAAGTGAACTAGGCAGCTGAGATGAAGAAGAGCATTGAGAACTACCAGCTAATCAGAAATTGATTCAAACTTTAGCTGGGCTGATGTTAGATATTATTAATATAAATTGTTTATTCCCAAGTAAAAGAAACTCGTCTTCCAAATAGAACCACAGTGACCATCTTGAGTTGCCACGGCACCATTTCAAATGCAAATAGGAGCAGTGAGGATACCAGGCATGCACCTGACATAAAAGCTGTTCCAATTCACTTTCCAATAAGACTATCATTCATCTTCCTGTTCTAATCATTGTACATTGTTGCCGTGCTTAGTTAAACAGTTGCTACCTCAGATATGTCTACCTTTCAGTGGTAGGTCAATACCAATTTGTACTTTGATCTCCTATCCATTAGGCTTGATAAGTTTATGGAGGGAATGGTTTGATGGGATAATGTGATTTTAGTCATTTAGGCATTAACGGGCCATCGCGGGTAAAATGAGGGTCCGGCTGTAGAATCTTGCCTGTATGCTCGGGGTTCTGCTGATCGCCATATTTGGGGTCGGGAAGGAATTTTCCTCCAGGGTAGATTGGCAGAGGCCCTGGAGGTTTTTCGCCTTCCTCCGCAGCATAGGGCAGGGGTCGCAGGCTGGAAGATTCTGTTGTGGGTGAGTCAGCTTTTGTGGCCTGCATCATGCGGGAGGTCAGACTAGATGACCATATTGGTCCCTTCTGACCTTAAAGTCTATGAGTCTATGAGTCTATGAGGATGAAAGGCAAGTGTAAGATATTTTAGACAGATTAAGTAGCAGACAGTTATTTACTTTAGGTACTTATATGGCCCCATTAACGTAGTATCTGCGTGCCTCTCAGTCTATACCCTCCCAAAACCCCTAGGAGGTATTCTCCCCATTTTATCCTTAGGGAGGCACAGAGAGACTAAGTGACTTGCCCAGGTCACACACGAAGTCTGTGGCAGAGAATGGAATTGAATTTGGATGTCCTGAGTCCTAGATAAATGCCCTAGCCAATGAGCTTCCTTTCTCTAATGTGAATATGATAGTGCTCTCAAGATCCTTCTTTATTGTTTTGTTGTGGAGTATGGTTAAGGATTAATGGAGGGAGGTTTGGGGAAAAAAGTAGTACACTAAATAGTACAGTACAGTATTTTCCTTAATATTACAAATTCCAGGGTATACACCAGGGTGCTGTGTTCTGGCTGTTCGGACAGTCCCAGAAAGGCTGTATCTACATGTAGGTCAACATGCAATAATTCTAAGGCCAGGTTACACTCAAAAGTTAAGTCAACCCAGCTACGCTGCTCAGGAGTGTGAAAAGTCCACACAGCCCAGGGACACACTTAAGCCAACCTAACCCCTAGCACAGACAGTGCTGGGTCGATGGAAGAATTCTTCTGTTGACCTAGCTGCCACCTCTCGGGGAGGTGGATTCACTATGCCAATAGGAGAATCCCTAAATCACTGTAGTGCAGTGGTCCCTAAACTGTGGGGCATGTGCCTCCCTAGCAGGGCACAGAGAAACATTGGGGGGGGACCTGGGCCAGCCTCCACAAATGCCAGGGAGGGAGCAACACTCAGCCCCGCTCTGCCCCAAGCTCTGGCCCCAGCCACAGCTCCGGCACCGGCCCTGCTCGCGGCCGTGGCTCTAGCCCTGCTCCCAGCTGCAGCTTGGGGGAATGGGGGCGGACAGGTTCCGTTATTGGGGGGGGCACAATGGAAAAAGTGTGAGGACCACTGCTGTAGTGAGTGTCTACACTGAAGCGCTTAAGCTGTGCTACTGTCGGCTTTCAAATCTAAACAAGCCCTAGTAAGTCACTGTAATTCAGAAGGGAGAAAAAGAATGGCTACATGTGTATGTGCTGTATCACTACGTGTACGCACAATGCATAAAAAAAATACATGGAGCACATCCTCAGCTGGTGTAAATTGCTGTAGCTCCCTTGACTGCCACAGAGATATACCAATTTACATCAGCTGAGGATCTAGCCCTATGTTTGAAATTCATTTCGATAACACTTTTCAATTATGCCAACGTGCTGTACAGAAACCAGCAATACCATGACTATAACCATCCAAAGCTGATGCTAGAAATAGCATGATTAGTTTTTCAACGTAACTTTAAAAAAAGAAAGAAAAGCACAAGTACTATACAGAGAAGAATTTTACCCAGTAAATGCTAAGTAGGCAAAGACCCAGAAGGCAGCAGTATTGATATTTCAGAAAAGAGTGTACAGTGAAAGATTACCCACTGTCCTAAAAGTTAATGAAAAAGGGATCATGTCATAGGCAAAAGAAAGCTATGTTAATGAGACCATGAGCAGGTTTATCTCAGTTTGCCAAAAGAAATTAAGAAAGTTTAATATAAAACAATTAACAATATTTTAGTGTCAAAATGTTCTTAATTTAAGGTCGTATACAGTACTCAGATAATACACCTATAACTATGTTTGTTGAAAGAGAAAAAGAGACAAAGATGAAACTATTTGCAAATGGTAAAGTCCAACAGACCAAGGAAATGTTACTGAGCATTGACACCTGGCTTAGTAAGATCAATGGTAATGTTTTGCACAAAAGAAAATTAAAATTATTTGGCAGATGCTTCAACATACACACGTGTTCCAAAATGCTTAAAAAGTTAGACAAGAACACAATCAATATGCTCATTTAGTCCCACTCCAACTTGTTTTCTTCTTCTGCCATTTTAGGATCCACAGTATTATCTCCCATCTGGTTCCATATCTGAGAAGCTATCCCAAATTATCTACGATATTTTTGGAGAGGGAATGCCAGCATCCCATTGTTCACTGGTAGAAAGCAAGACATTTTATAAGGGCCAAAGCGAACTTTGTGTTCAACAAAACAGATAGTGTATTATCACTGGCTGGAAAATAAAACACTATGCACAGATATGGTGATGTTTTCCTGTTTCACCAGTGTACATCTACACTAATTCCACTGACACTGTTGGTGTAACTCTAGCTTTACATTATTACCAAAAAGAAATTTGGTCCATCAAGTGGCATTTTTGTAATCAATAGCATTAAATATTATTTGAACACGCATCTCCCTGTGTTTCCTTCCCTGCCTGTTTTTTAAAAGTGAAATGAAAGGGGGGGGAAGGGTTTAAAAAATTGAGTTTCTTTTGAATTAAATGTTTTTTTCTGCTTGTTTTTACCCTTAAAAATAAAAGGAATGACAAATCTGGTCTTCCCTGGATTTGTTTGAGAATTTCTTGAGGCTCAGAGGTGTTTATTATATGTTTTCACGCCTCAATTGTTACAGGCAGGCTGTGGAATTTTCAACAAGGACCACCTTTCTTCCAAGTGTTCATTAGGTATTAGAGTTTTAAATGTGCTTAAAAAAAACAAAAAGGAAATAGTTTTAAATAATCTAACCATAAATCCCTCCCCCTCTCAACATGTCAGGTTTCCCTGTGTGCTTTTATGTGATATCATAATAGAACTAGTTCTTTAAATACTGATGAGTTTACCCGAGAAGACAAGACATAATTTCTAATGTAAAAACCAAGTTGAATTATTTTTTTTAAACAAAAAGACTGAGGTTTCTTTATAAATCATAAAAAAAAAAAAACAAGCACACTAGCCCAATTTCTCACCCACCCTTCTTTGCAGATCGTGTTGAAAAGGAACCTGATCCTAGCCCCACTGACTTCACTGAGGCCAGGATTTCACCCTAGGTAACTAACGTTATATGCTTTATGTGGTATTCTGTCTTGTCCCAATTCCCTTTTCTTTCTCTGAACGCTGGCAGAGACTCATTTTAAAATCAAGCCAAATTCTGTTCTCAGTTACACTGGTGCATTGACTTTACCAGGGTTGTCAACAGAATTTTGCCCATACTGCTTAGATGTTTGCACAAGATTGCTTTTCTCACATATAAATTATGGCTGTTATTTGGAGTGTCTTCTCCAGCAGTGGCAGCCAACAATGCTGAGTAAGGGACATCTGACAGTAAAATTTGTTTTGTTTTAAATATAGATTTATGTTAGAGACAACACTCCCCAAATGCTTACTCACTCAGATTGCAGCTGTAAGAGTTAGTCAACAGTTCAGCAGGCTGGTAGTTTTGACTAAGTTCTGCTTTTGGTAACAAATCCTTAGACACATCTCTATATTGCAGATTCATAAAGCAATCTGTTCTCCCTCTCCCCACCCCCAACAATAAGAAAAAGAAAATGTACTGACAAACCATCCACTATTATTCCAGCTTCCTCAGAACATGGAACAACTCTTTTGTCTAGATGAAATCTAGCAGCTTGTCAACACTCTTGTATATTAGGATAGCAACTGACTTCAAATGTATTGGGTTCAAAACACTAGTTTAATTACAAGGGTTACTGAATCAGAGTTCTTAAAGGGCTATCCACCCAAAAAAAAAATCACACTGATTTTTGGGCTTTTTTCATATTGTTAGAAATAACAGCTAAGATTACTATAACTGAAAGAGTTTAGAGAGGGAAATGATATTTTTGTTTGCAGTTTGTTAACTTTGTGCCTTTGATAGCACTTTGCATATGGTCAGTTTCATTGTCATTGTTTCCCATGTGCAGTTTCCGTTATTTGGGAAAACCTCTCCCACAGAAACAGGAGAGAGAATTTTATTTATTTATTTATTTTTAATTAGGAAATTGTGATCCTAAAACCACAAGAACTGGCAGGGAAATTCAGGAAGATGCATTATCTGAAGCGACTTTAGAGTTTTTGAATTGCCTAAGTTTCAAAATGAATATCCCTAGCACATTTTGGATCTATCAGTATTGTTATTAATTTAATTTTGGTAGCACCCAGAGGCCCCACTATGCTCAGCCTTCTATAATTACACTGAGTAAGAGACGATCCCTGCCCAGAAGAGTTTACAATCCAAGGCCCCGACCCTGCAACATTAGAGAAATGCTTAAACTTTACCATGAGTCATTCCATTGATATCTGTAGGACTACTCATAGTAGTAAACAGGGGCATCATTTGTTATGGGACAAGGGATGCGGTTGCCCGCCACCAGACCTTGGTACCCCACACAGACTTGTCAGGGGTCTATACGTGCCAATATATCGTCCACTTCATCCTGCCCAGACTTTGCAGGATATGATATAATCACATATAATGTTCTACATACTGACACAACTTTGGTCTCCCCCCAGACCAGTGCTCAAGCCGGTAGGCATGCTGCCTAGTTAAATATCACCAAGCTTACAGTAGAATATAAACAGAATTAAAGATGAAGGCTGGTCTATGCACATCTGATAATGGGTACTATCAAAAGCAGATGCAGATTTTTTCCTATACATAATTTACAAGATTTATTTATTATTTGTACGGTTGCAACAAGGATACCTGCTCATGGATCAGGATCACATTGTGGGAGGTGCTGTCCAAACACAGAACAAAAAGATGGTATTTCTACTGTACCTTGTACATACTCATACCTTGAAACATACTCATTCTCCAACAAGCATGCAAACAAACATGCCAATCCCACAATTTTAGGAACTCAGCAATTTTTGCTGCGATCTACAAATTCTAAACTTTTCTTATAAAAAGAAATTAGGTTTATATTATTTATTATTATTATTATCCTCTTGACTGAGGAGCAGCCAAATGCCCTCAGCACCTGGCAGGATTAGGGTCTTACTGAAGAGTGAGCAATGTTTACTTTCAGAATATTATTTGTCTAATCACACATTTGTAAAATTGTTTTAGGTGCATTACCTACGGCCACAAAGACGATCATAACGCAGCCTGTGCCCTTCCCAGCTCCATGATTATAAATAAATAATGTTGATGAATTTATACACTACTCTATAGGGGTAGATAGCTGTACTCTACAGCTGCAGCGAACCTCGAACACTTTAAGAGAAACCACACATTTTTCACTTGTAATCTCACATCCAGAATTTCTAGCAGGATGAAATTAAAATGGATTAATTTACACTGATTAAGAAGGCAGTGCTGGCACTGCCATCCAGCATCATAACAGGCTTTTGCAGAAAATTTCGCCTGGCTGTACAGCCATTCAGAGGCAGGCTAATGTTATGTAAAGGGAGTCCTGCTGCACAGAAAAAGATGGATTGTTGCCATAGTTCTGTGTTTCCCACTTGCAGAGCCCAAAACCCAAGTGTCAGCGCGGAAACCTTTGATGTTCAAGAGTTTGTTGCCAGTCCCATAACTTTGGATACCAGTAAAGGGACTAACGACCTCCCAGGCGTGGTTTTAGAATGGCTACGCTATCTGGGAAAGAGAAAGCCTCGAGCGCAGGGAGCTGGCCTGGTACATTTTCAGGGGGAGGGAGGAAGGAAGGTAATTCAGAACTGCTAGGCGGTCAGATCTCCTTCAGATCATCTCCCACCTCCACTGTGGAAAGGGATCGCCGCCGATTCCTACTAGTGCTGCCTAACCCACTCCCTCCTCCCCGCAAGGCAGAGCGCCCGCGGCTCCCCGGAAAGCCCAGAAGCTCGGGGCAGCCAGGCCCGGCGGAGGCCCTAGCGCGGCGGCACAGAGGCTTCACCAGGCCGGCTGTAGGCAGCGCTCTGGCGGGGCGCCCGGCCGAGGCTCCACCATGAGGGCGCCGCAGCCCCCGGCAGTGCCCGCAGCCCCCGGCAGGTCGGAGCCAGGCTGCCGGGGCAGATCCCGCGGAGGGAAGGCGCAGGCCGTAGCCCCCAGTCCCCCGGGGCCGTCTCCCAGCGCGGGCTGCGGCCGCAGGAGCGAGGCGCCTCGGCAAAGCGGCAGCTGCCCTGAGCCGCTGCGGGCCCGGGGGAAGTTCCCCGCCCCGCGGGCCGCCTCACCTGCTGGTGACCAGCACGGCTGGCGCCGCGCCCTGCTGCATCCTGCCGCCCCGCACAGCACAGCGCAGCCCCCGGCCCGGAGTCCCGAGATCGCTCCCTTGCTAAGAGCCAGCTGCGGCGCAGGGACTCCGTGCTGGGCTGGCCCGGCTCCCCCAGCCTGTTTTCCGGCTGCTCTGCCCCATGGGGGCGGTTGCTTAAATTACATGGGGGAAAAGGAGCCAAAAGAAACCCGTAGTCGGCAGGATTCGAACCTGCGCGGGGAGACCCCAATGGATTTCTAGTCCATCGCCTTAACCACTCGGCCACGACTACAACTTGCTTTGGCTTGTTTCAAAGGATTGCTCTACAAATTCCTCTCTCTTGTGTTCGTTTTTGGCATATTGGAAGTATTCTTATGTCACAAGCTGAACAGGCTGCTCATCTGTTCTCTTTGTACTTTAACTAGTTCCCTCGGCATGCCTTTACAAATCTTAGTAATAGTGCTACCCAGTGTCATTACCTTTAATAAAAGAATCCACTAACTAAAATGTGTCATAATTGTTCTCAATATGTTTGTCACTGAAGGATCCATGCCCCCACTTAATATCCTTTGCCCTCTGATGAGCTACAGAATATTGCCAGCACACAGGTGATTCAGCCATGTTTGAAACTATTTGCAGTTCAGCACAAAAGGAGCACTTTGATCCTGACCTAGATGCACTTTTGTTTGGCACCAGTAGTAGCTGAACTCATGAAAACACAAACTGTACCATGAGTCTTTGTTCTTCTGTAGAAATGAAATAAACCCAAAAATATGTTATTAAAACTTGGGGCCTGATTTTGCAAACTCATATGTACTGGCCAGGCAATAAAGTTAGTAAAGGATGTCAATGTTTTCAGGATCGAGCCTTTACTATCTCACTTTCAAAGAAACACACCAACCACACATACATCCTTCCCCACCCCTCCAAAAAAACAAACAAACATGGGAGTCACACATAATATACATCTATGTAACTATTCCCAGGCAATGTTCCCTCTAATTTTTTCCATCCATCTACAGAATGAATTTTGTTATGTGCACCAATATGGAGTTGATGTGTGGCAAGGGAGGGGCCAAGAGGTTCGGAGTGTGGGAGGGGGCTCAGGCCTGGGCAGAGGGTTGGAGTTGGGGGGTGTGGACTCCAGCTAGGGTTGCGGGCTTGGGGAAGGGCCAGGGATGAGGGGTTGAGGGTGCAGGAGGAGGCTTAGGACTGGAGCAGAGGGTTGGGGTGCGGAGGAGTGAGGGCTCCGGCTGGGGGTACGGGCTCTGAGGTGGGGCCGGAGATGAGGTGTTTAGGGTGCAGGCTGCCCCGGGGCTGCAGCGGGGAAAGAGGACTCCCCCCAGCCCTCTCTCCCCGCAGCAGCCCTGGGGCTGGGGAAGAGCGTCTTTCCCCATCGCAGCAGCTCCAGGTCTGAGGCCAGGGGAGAGGCATCTCTCCCCACCATGGCAGCCCTGTACACCCCAAGCTCCCCGCCCACCCCCTACTCCCCACACCTTTCTCCTGCTCAGGGGTGTGAAAAATCCACACACGTGAGCAATATAGTTATACTGACCTAACGTCCTGTGTAGACAATGCTATGTCGACAGGAGATCTTCTCCTGTCAGCATAGCTACCAGCTCTCCGGGAGGTGGATTAACCACATCGATGGTAGAAGCTTTCCTGTCAGCATAGGAGCGACTTCACTTAAGCTCTACAGCAGTACATCTGCATCCGTGCAGCTGCGCCGATGCAGCGTTTTTAGTGTTGACCTGCCTTGAAATATCCCTGCTGCCCCAAGAGGCTGAGTCCCTCGGAGACATGCTGGTAGAGCAATGTGTGTGGAAAGGTTAGCAGGCTGCTGTCCTGCAAGTGACATTGTTCCCACTGCCTGTCAGTCTGACACCTTTCACCTGCACCAGGGCCGGCTCTAGGCACCAGCGTTCCAAGCATGTGCTTGGGGCGGCCCTTTTCAAGGGGCGGCACTCCGGCTTTTTTTTTTTTTTTTGCTTTGGCGGCAGCACTCCGCCCCCCCCCCTTTTTTTTTGCTTGGGGTGGCAAAAAACCTGGAGCCGGCCCTGACCAGCACTAAATCCACCCGCAACTTCTGGTTTTTTTAAATTGAGGTTTATGATTCTATACAAATATGCAGGTTAGCATCATGGGTACAGGGCTAGTTGCACCTTTGTCCCCTTTGTGGGTGCACCCCCTCTCGGCTTCGTGCCTTTACCTCTCTGAGGTGGAATTCTGCGCTTCACCCACCCCTGAACTGGACCCTGGGTTACAATACCCTGTGTATGAACTGTTCTTACCCAGCAGGTCCGACTGTGATTCTTCACTTCAGGAGTCTGTGACCAGTGGTGCATATAATAACCAAACCAGCTTCTTAAACCAGGTATTGTTTATTTATCAGTGCAAAGCATTTAGAGAAACAAGAATTGTAAACAAGTCCACACACATGGCTTTAGAATCATAGAAATGTAGGACTGGAAGGGACCTTGATAGGTCATCTAGTCCCGTCTCCTGCACTGAGACTACATATTATCAAGACTGTCCCTGACAGGTGTTTGTCTAACCAGTTCTTAAAAATATCCACTGACAGAGATTCCAGGTAATTTGTTCCAGTGCTTTACTACCTTTATAGCTAAGAAATTTTTCCTCATGTCTAACCTAAATCTCCCTTGCCGAAATTTCTTCTTGTCCTATCCTCAGTGGTCAAGGAAAACAAAGTATCATCCCATTGGTGCTGGAAGTATGGGTGCTGCCACACCCCTTTGCTTGAAGTGGTTTCCATCATATATAAGGTCTATAGTTTGGTTCAATGGCTCTTAGCACCCCCACTATAAAAATTTATCCAGCCCCGCATAGCATCCTCCTGTTTATAGCACCCTTTTACATATCTGAAGAGTGTTATCCTATCCCCACTCAGTCTTCTCTTCTCCAGATTAAACAAAACCAATTTTTTCAATCTTTCCTCCCAGGTCATGTTTTCCAGACCTATGATCATTTCTGTTGCACCTCTTCGGACATTCTCCAGTTTCTCCACATCTTTCCCAAAGTGCGGTGCTCAGAACTGGTCACAGTACTCCATCTGAGGCCTTATCAGTGCTGAGAAGAGTGGAAGAATTACTTCTCGTGTCTTGCTTACAAACATTCCAGAATGATATTTGCCTTTTTTTTTTTTTTTTTTGCACAACAGTATTACATATTACCTACAGTCTTCCTGGTGGTAACCTAAACAGGCCTGACTTCATATACCCCAGCAGGTGCTTGCATCTTAGTCTGGTTCCCCTGAACAACTACCCCCATTTAGAGAGACAGTGTCCATTTTGAAACTACAGTAACTCCTCACTTAAAGTCTTCCCAGTTAACATTGTTACGTTGCTGATCAATTAGGGAACATGCTCATTTAAAGTTGTGCAATGCTCCCTTCTAATGTCGTTTGGCAGCCTCCTGCTTTGTCCACTGCTTTCAGGAAGAGCAGCCCGTTGGAGCTAGCTGGTGGGGGCTAGGAACCAGGGTGGACCGGCAGCCCCCCTATCAGCTCCCCGCTCCCCTAAGTTCCCTGTGCAGCAGCTGCCCAGCAGGCTATCAATTGCCAGGCAGTTCAGCTGTCCCGCCCCCCACTGCCATGTACTGCTCCTGCCCTCTGCCTTGGAGCTTCTCCCCGAGCCTCCTGCTTGCTGTGGGGGGGGAGGGGCTAATGTCAGGGTGTCCCCCTCCCCCCTGCTCCTATACCCTGCTTACCCCTTCTCCATATAGAGCAGGGTGGGAACACGGATGGAGAGAGACAGAGAGAGTTTGGGGCAGCAGCTGCTGTCTCAACTTCCTGATCCACTTAAAAAGACAATGCACTTCAGAGTGGGTCAGCTTACTTAAAGGGGCAGTGTGCATCTCTCTCTCCCCCACACACACAAGATGTGTCTCTGTCTCTGTCTGCTATGCTATCCCCTCTCCCCTCCATTCCTGCTGCCTAGTAGAGTGTGAGAGGCTACATTAACAACAATGTGTTAACCCTTGAGGGCTCAGCCGAGTGCTAGTTCATCATTTAGCAGCAAGGCATTCCCTGGGAAATATCCCACCCTCTTCCACCCTCTAACTTTACCACCTCAACCGAGCTTCACAATCAAAGCTGTGAACAGTATTAAATTGTTTGTTTAAAACGTTTTGTTTGGTGAAAAAAATTTCCCTGGAACCTAACCCCCACCCTATTTACATTAATTCTTATGGGGAAATTGGATTCGCTTAACATCATTTCGCTTAAAGTAACATTTTTCAGGAACATAACTATAACATTAAGCGAGGAGTTACTGTACTGTAGTCCTTTTGTTGTTCTGCATTCCCAGGACTTTTCCTGTCCTGGCATTGTCTGTTAATGACTCTCAAGTGTTTGCTGAGTCATGGCTAACCTCAAGCCATTCTTTTGCTTTCCTGCTTGTTTTTCCTTACACCCACCTGTTAAACTAAACCAATACATTCATACACTAGACCTCCCAATAAGTAGTGCGACAACACACCTCTTTTGTCACATCAGGGCTCAGTGTTTCTCCCTCTGGCATTGAGGGGTTCTGGGATAAATCAATCCCACTTCAGAGATTTAATATTTCACATTGGTTTATTTACAGGGTAGGCCTTAGGTTTGGCCTGAGAGCTTCTTTAAACAAAACCAAAATAATTACATTTCTTAACTCACACTGCAGTACTGCCTCTTCTTATGCCAATCACCATCTATTGAGATGGTTGCAAGGCCGACCAGTCTCTCCTGTGTCATTGTGGAATGTAGATGTGTTTTTATTAACTTCAGCTTGGAGAAGCTGCATTCTCCACTGGCAACTGTTACAGGAAGTGTTAGAAGCATGCGCAGAGCAACAAAAGCATTTGGATAGAGGGTGGTCATTTTATTTGTGCACATACATTCCAGAACAGCCTTTGGAGTTGATCCTGCTGAAATGTATCTTGAAAGGGCTTTCAGTTCATCACCTAAATCACTCGCATCAATATCGCACATGTCATCATGTGTCAACACTGTCTCTAGTGCCCTGCATTGCTGGTGTAGGTCTTCTTCAGGTATAGTAAGAAGTTTTGGAATATCACACAACATCCCAAATATACTGCTGTGTTCCTTGAGCTGCATGAAACGTTCTTTGACTGACTGTATTGCACAATCTAGCACCTGGTTAAAGAATTCAACTTTGAATTGTTGTTTGGGGTCTCTTATGGGATTATCCCATGCCTCGTAATCAAAATGTCTTCTTCTTCAGTGACTCTTGTATTCTTGACTGGGTGGGAAAATAGCTTCAGTGTGAAGTTCCTCTGCCAACTTCTGTGCACTCTTCAGAACATTTTGAAATCCCTCATCTGACCAGTAAGACTGTAGGTATGACTTGCTTTGTCCAGTTGTTCCATTGCTCCAGCTATATCAAGGTCAACACCTTGGAGTCTCTTGCTTACAACATTTATTTCAAACAATATGTCATGCCACAACACTAAGCCACACAGAAATTTGAAGTTATGTATGTTTCTGGTGATTCCACTTCGCTCTGCCACCGTTCTCCCACGAACAGTTCCTGTCATCGCATTATCCTCCATAATGGCAACTATGGCATCATCTAACTTCCCAATTTGGTGTTTGATAGGCT
This sequence comes from Emys orbicularis, assembly GCF_028017835.1. Taxonomy (NCBI): domain Eukaryota; kingdom Metazoa; phylum Chordata; order Testudines; family Emydidae; genus Emys; species Emys orbicularis. The sequence goes on along the minus strand of NC_088685.1, from coordinate 23,601,397 downwards.
TTATCGCCTCCACTCGACTTTCCCATCGTGTGACACTCAGTCGTTTCAGTGTCAGAGAGGATGTTCCCAGATGTTGCTTCAAAATTTGCCATCAATGAGTTGATGCAGAGAAAAATACATAGATGCTTTGAATTACATTAAAAAATTCAGCAGCCTCACTAGAAACTGATGCTGCATCACTGACCACCAAGTTCAATGAATGAGAACTGCATGGGCCAAAAAAAGCTTGAGGGTTTAACTCTTGGATCCGTGTCTGCACTCCTCTGTTCTTTCCTCTCATGTTGGCACCATTATAGTAGCCCTGACCTCTCATGTCAGCTATCGCAATTCCCGTTGTGACGGCGTACCCCATAAGGCTTTATGGGGAGGGGGTGCTTATAAATGTATGTATGACATAACTGGAATATGTTTTGTGCTGCCTGTGCCAGGTAACATATCTCCGTAAAGGTTATGGTCTACTATATCTATTCATCCTATTTGTACATATATATATCATTTTCTACTTGAGGTTAAGAATATGGGCTGTATGCTTGCTTGGTTTCTAAGTAAGCTTTGGGAGGCATTTGGTCAGCTTCCTTAGGAAGGAATTCGCCAGGTTAAGTACCTGATCAGGAAACACTTGGGGAACAATGCATCTTGGAATGCTCCAATCCACATAAGAAGTCTTCCTGGAGACATGCAAGATACCATGTGGACAATGGCCTCGGCCTGTAAAGACTGAGTCATGCAGGGGCATGTGACTTGCCCAGGTGTCTCCAAAACTCCATCTTGGAGCTGGACTTTGCATAGGAGGGAGGAGGGGGGTCTCCTCCCACAAGAGAGAGACTATTTATACCTGGGGGAGACCCCTCCATTTTGTCTTCAGCTGGCTAAGGAAGGAGCCTCTCCACCCCCCCAGGATACTTGAAAGAAACTGAAACAAAAGACAGACTACAGGGGTTGTGAGAGATTGCTGGACCCAGGCTAAAGGGAGAGTAGCCTGTAAAAGGGAGCATTCTGGAACTGGTGAGGAACTTATCTGTATTTAGTTTGATTAGGCATAGATTTGCGCATTTTATTTTATTTTGCTTGTGACTTACTTTGTTCTGTCTGTTACTACTTTGAACCACTTAAATCCTACTGTCTGTGTTTAATAAAATCACTTTTTATTTAGTAATTTACTCAGAGTATGTATTAATACCTGGGGGAGCAAACAACTGTGCATATCTCTCTATCAGTGTTATAGAGGGCGAACAATTTATGAGTTTACTCTGCATAAGCTTTATGCAGGGTAAAACGGATTTATCTGGGTTTAGACCCCATTGGGAGTTGGGCATCTGAGTGCTAAGGACAAGCACACTCCTGTGAGCTGGTTTTCAGGTAAACTTGCAGCTTTGGGACAAGCGATCCAGACCCTGAGTCTTTGTTAGAGCAGACTGGAGTGTCTGGCTCAGCAAGACAGGGTGCTGGAATCCTGAGCTGGCAGGGAAAACAGAAGCAGGGGTAGTCTTTGCACATTGGGTGGCGGCTCCCAAGGGGGTTTCTGTGATCCAACCCGTCACACCCGTATCTTCCAGCTTTTTAAGAAGTACATTTGTCATACCAGCTCCTGTAGTATCATCAATGTCCATAAAATTTAGAAAATGCTCTCTGACAGTCACCATTGCAGAGACATTTTCACTAGGTTCTGTTGTTGTTACAAAACGCTCCATTAAAGTCATTTTTTCCGTATGGCTGATGTCAGGTGTGCAGTCCAGAATAACAGTGTAATATCTTGCTGACTTCAGATTTGCCACAATCTTCTGTTTGACTTTTGTTGCCAGTAACTGTATGATCTCATTTTGAATTGTTTTTCCAAGGTAGTGGTGGGTGTACATTTCTTGGGTGGTGACTCTTCTTAGATGCTCCTGGAGTACAGCATCAAACTCAGCCATCAGCTCCACAATTTTAAGGAAGTTTCCATTGTTTGGCACATACAGCTGATCTGAAGTGCCACGCAGTGCTAGGTTTTGGGTAGCAAGCATTCTCACAATGGCAATGAGCCTTTTCAGAATATTTTGCCAGTAAAGAGACTCTGATGCAATCTTCTCTTGATGCTGATCATCTATGGTGGCCTTTAACCCTAGTCTCATCTCAAGCTCTTTCCACCTATGGAATGCTCTCTGGTGATTTGCTGCCTTCTCATGGCATGCCAGATTTCTAGCCAGATTTTCCCAGTCCTTTGTTCCTGTAGAACCCAATGTGGCTGGAACATTAGACTGGAAGAGTTTGCAACAAAAACAGTATGCAGCATTTTGGGTTTTTGAGTACATAAGCCATGGCCTCTCCACTTTGTCTGCATTGGGGATTTCATGCCAGTAATGTGTTGGATGGAAACTTCTATTTTCATTGTCTTTGGGGAACATGAAGTTTTTCACTTGCTGTGGCCCGTGCAGTACAAGGAAGTCCCTCCGGCTACTGCTCAAGAGGGTCCTGTGACGGGTTGGATCACAGAAACCCCCTTGGGAGCTGCCACCTAATGTGCAAAGACTACCCCTGCTCCTGTTTTCCCTGCCAGCTCAGGACTCCAGCACCCTGTCTTGCTGAGTCAGACACTCCTGTCTGGCTCCAACACAGACCAAGGGTCTGAATCACTTGTCCTAAAGCTGCAAGTTTACCCAAAAACAGCTCACAGGAGTGTGCTTGTCTTTAGCACTCAGATGCCCAACTCCCAATGGGGTCTAAACCCAAATAAATCCGTTTTACCCTGCATAAAGCTTATGCAGAGTAAACTCATAAATTGTTCGCCCTCTATAACACTGATAGAGAGATATGCACAGTTGTTTGCTCCCCCAGGTATTAATACATACTCTGAGTAAATTACTAAATAAAAAGTGATTTTATTAAATACAGACAGTAGGATTTAAGTGGTTCCAAGTAGTAACAGACAGAACAAAGTAAGTCACAAGCAAAATAAAATAAAATGCGCAAATCTATGCCTAATCAAACTGAATACAGATAATCTCACCCTCAGAGATGCTTCAGTAAGTTTTTCTCAGACTGGACACCTTCCAGGCCTGGGCACAATTCTTTCCCCTGGTACAGCTCTTGTTCCAGCTTAGGTGTTAGCTAGGGGATTCTCCATGATGGCTCCTCCCTCTCTTCTGTTCCACCCCTTTATATATCTTTTGCATAGGGCAGGAACCCTTTGTCCCTCTGGGTTTCCACCCCCCCTCACTGGAAAAGCACCAGGTTAAAGATGGATTCCAGTTCAGGTGACATGATCACATGTCACCGCAAGACTTCATTACTTACTTGCCAGCACACACATATACAGGGAGACTCACAGGTAAACAGCCATCTGCAGACAATGGGAGTCATCAAGATTCCAAACCATCATTAATGGCCCACACTTTACATAATTACAATAGGCCCTCAGAGTTACATTTTATATTTCTAGTTTTAGATACAAGAGTGGTACATTTATACAAATCAGATGATCATACTCAGTAGATTATAAGCTTTGTAATGATACCTTACAAGAGACCTTTTGCATGAAGCATATCCCAGTTACGTTACATTCACTTATTACCGTATTTTCTCTAAAACTATCCCAGTTACATTATATTGACTTATTATCAAGTTTTTATAAAACCATATAGACTGCACAACGTCACAATGAAGTTTTTCACTTGCTGTGGCCCGTGCAGTACAAGGAAGTCCCTCAGGCTACTGCTCAAGAGGGTCCACAGTCCTGGATCATCTAGACTTAAGGAACTAAACTCAGCAGCAGCTGTTTTGTGAACCTCCACCATACTTTTCTCTGATCTACACTTTTCTTCAGGAATGTGCATGGTTACATCCATTTGAGATGGAGATATGGATGCTGCAGTAGCTGCCAGGTCACCTGCACTCTGACTAACTGGAAGATCAGGAATCTCCTCACCACTCACATCCTTACTGGAGCCGGAAGGCTCACCGTTAACATTTGTGTCTATGTATCTCAAGAGAGCTCCTTCCAGCTTAGATAGAAAAGCTTCCTTTGCTTTCTTTCTTTTTCTGAATGCTGCCCCAGAGGGGCATTTTCTTCTTTCACTCATGACTGCTATAGTGGCTCTCAACACTCAATTGAAGGGGACAAATAAGCAGGCTGGTAGCAGGGCCTGAGTGAGGGAAGATATCAGCGTCTTAAGGGCCTAACTGGCTCCTACTACTTCAGTTGACTGCCTGTGCTCCTCAAGTGGGTTCAGGGAAGCAGCAGGAAACAGGAAGCTCCCTGAGAAGCTGGTGTTAATCAGTCCAGGCTCCTGGGGTGCTAGAGAGGTACATAAGAGGCTCCTCCTCCTCTCTCTCCCTGCAGCTCCTGCTGCTTTCTGTTATTCCCTCTCACCTTTTCTCCTGCCTGCCTGTTATGTCTCTTGTGCCCTCCTTCCTCCAGCACAGCACTCCACCATCTCTGGGCATCTAGAGCAGAGAGAATACATATGCACCAGCAGCAGACACAATTTTCTACACTCTGGGTCCTAGTGGCACCCCCCCCCCCCCCACAGTCTGGCACCTGAGGCGGCCACCTCAGTTCACCTCATGGTAAAACCAGCCCTGCAGAGGCTCACAATACAACTGCTCAAAAACTACATTACACTGAAAAACACAGATATGACAAGTAAGATTAATGCAGGCAGCATCTCACAGGCACTCAGTGGAGGCTAAACACTTTTTAAAATGCTAACACCTATTTTATCAATATTAATCCACAAGTGAGCCAGAGAGATTCCAACTATGTATCTGTCAGTGTCCAGCTAAGACACAGGTGTGATGCTGACAGGCCAGCTCAGATCAAAGTCATAGACTAATTCACTTGTGGATGAATATCAAAGAAATGTTAAGTGTACCGTATCTGTGGACCAATTCATTTGTGTGTGGATATCAAAGAAATAATGGTATTGTCTTCACTTATCTATAACCTGTCATTTACTATCGCATTACATTGTCTATACCCGGTTTTTAGATATCCCTAGATTAAAGTGTGTGTTAGTGTTAAGATGTGAATGTACTGGATGTGTAAACTTCATGAAAACTAATGAAAGATTGTTTCTGGCTATCACATTGTGTTTACATTATGTTCATCCATCACACAAGATTGGAGCCTTGGAAATGTACAAGAATGTTATCTTCAAAGCATGGGTCACTGTCTTTGACAATGGAAATTCACAGACTCTTTGCATTTAATCAACAAAGGAAGAGCCCATGCTGTGAATAAAAACACCCGCCAGATTGCCTTCCATGGAAAGATGGTATAAGAATCTATATAAATGGATCCAAGGATCGATCCTGTATCTCTGAACTGTTTTGGATTCTAACAGGGTGGACTACTGAACAGACAGAGATCCCCAGAATTACCCTGTGTAACACCGAGGAACCTTTGGAAATCTAGCCGATTACTACAACTCGATCAACATTTTAGACTTACACATTTTGACTCACCTGTTAAAATATTTTACCTGTTTTAACCTCTCAATAACTCTCATTTCCTTTTCTTAGCTCATAAATCTTTAGTTAGTTTACTAGAGAAATTGGCTGCCAGCGTTATCTCTGGTGTCTGCCCAGTTTGCTGACAGTCTGACCTGAAACTGGCACTCACAGTTGTGAGCCACTCCAGATAGCGTGACATAAGCTAGCACCTGTCCTGCCAGTGTCATATGCACAAAGAAGGCAACTGAAGTTTACTGGAAGGCAACTTTAGCTCTGAATTGATTGCAGTTTAGATTTTCAGACAATAAAGTCTCAACCTTACTTTTCATGTTAAAGGAGTTTAAGTAACCAGGTGGGTCTGATGTTTTGCAGCTTTTTGCCATGACAACAGCACAATCTAGCCCTGAAGTTGGTGTGTCTGGCCCTGGAAGAATCACCCCAGTGCAAAGGGATCCTCTGGTGCCCTGTAACGTCAAATGGAGTTATATCCTGCGGGTTAAATCTCTAGCCTATTCAGTGCATCAGTATAGAGTTTAGTCGGAGGAGGGAGGGAGCTGGCAGCTACTGACAGCTTCACTACAGCAGCCCCATAGGGGGCACAGCATGTAGGGTGAGGCTGCTGGTGTCTAGCCTCTAAGAGCGGCTCCTCCCTCCAAGTTTTAAAGCAGGGTTGAGACTTGCAGCTTCTCAGAGGCTGCCTTCCTAATTCTCTCTGGGGCTAAAAACAGCTTTGCCCCTAAGTGTGAGTGTATGTGCAGTGTCAGTGCAGAGCTTTCCCCACACCTCAGGAGCATGACCAGGACCCCAGCCGGGGACAGCTGAGGCAGAGGGAATGAAGAGCTGGCCGACCTCTGATTTCAAGGAGCCAGAGATAGGGGCCTATAACTGGGGCCAGGGGCCCTGGGACCTTCTGAAGAGGGACAAACGGGGAAATGGGGCGGGGGCTCTACAATTTCCCCCCATCTTTCTCTCCTCCGCCCACCTGGCAAGGAAGCGGGAAGGTCAGGACAGATCAGAGGGAGCAGCTGGCATTTTTCAGGCAGGGGGGAAACAGGGAGCAGAGTGGAAGGAGGCAGCCTGGTCCATTTCAGAGGAGCAGCAGTAGGCGTTGCAGCAGGGCATCAATAGGGAGTAGGGAGAGAAAAACCCCAGACTGGTTGGTTGATTTTATTTGGGAGAGGAGAAATGATTTTTTTGAGGTGGGGGGAGGGAGGTTGTATAAAAAGGTCAAGCTCACATAAAAGGCAGTTTTATGCCCCTCTGTCATCCTCCCCATGTGCGGTATACAGGTCAGCTGGAATTTAGCCATCCTAAATAGCACGTAAATAGTACAGACATTAGAAATGCAGCTAAGATAGTGGATTGGTTGGCTTAGAGAAAATGGACATTAACAGAGCTTTCCACTTGATTACTTTTACTGTCCACTAGAGAGCACCCAAATACAGCCTACATGAGGGACACATACTCTAGAAGGAACTGAAGATATTTCAATGCCATCCTTGCAGCTAACCTTTTCGGAGTAGGTTGAGCAACCCTCCCTCATGTCAGTGAGCATTTACTCACGGAAGTAATTCCACTGACTTCAGTCTCATCCTTAGTTAACATTCAAAGACTGATTCTGGTTTTTCTGCACTGCAGAAATCACACAGCAATTCGGCTGTGTTTGGCCTGCGGAGTGAACTATGTGCTTGCTTGACGTTTACAATCTATCCCTCAGCAGCTAACCTAAAATCATTTAAATGTAACGCAACCCAGCCAAGTTCTCTCACCCTCCCTCCTCGCAAGCAAGAAGGTGGACCAGGGGTGTTTGGTGGGGAGGGATCTTCCTCTCTCACTAGCTCCCAGAGTGGGAATGTTGCAGAAATAGCAGCACCCAGATCTAAAGGCGCATTTAACATAATCGCCGTCCTCACCATAACCACTCTTCAAGAAGCACTTGAAGCTGGGTTCACAAGCTGCAGAGTAACATCCATCCTGAGGCACAGCAAAGGTCACCACGAAGAGAAGGAAGTCAATGGAGGAATCCTGGATAACACGCCTTCTGCCTCCCAGAACGGCACAAACAGACTAGGACCCCACTTAGTCTTTCCCTTTCGACTTGAACTCAAGATTCAGGTTGTCTAAGGACACTTGAAAAGTGTTTCATATTGTGACAGAGCTTGGGGGGGGGGGGTGTAATCGGATGGCTCCAAGGAGTGGCAGTAAATTATAGGCTTTACAGTCCTCATCCAGCAAGACCAGAAGCTGGCACCATCAGATGCCTGCTTGGTGTCCTGTAGTTTGGTGAGCCAGTGTCTGCATTACAAAAGCCACCAACCATCATAATTAGCACATTGGTGGCACCCAGCACGGAGGAGCAAGGGCAAAATAGACTGTGGTGACTATCCCCGCCTCAATAGATAGTTGAGGTACATAAGGGGGAAGCTTGTATGGAAACTGCTATTGCCATTCCTGCTAGCGGCCAGCAATCTCCAGGCCTGTCAACCTGCTGCCATACACAAGCACTAAATTCACACAAATGTGTAAAGAGAGAAAAAAAAAACACCTCTCCAAGTCCCTTAAAAACATTCAGTGATTTGCAGCCAGTTCTGTTTGCTCAGTTCAGTATAAACGACTGCAGCCCCACTGTTTAATCCTCCTCTGTTCCTCAGACAGACAGTGTGGGGCAGCAGGGGGAGAAACTCCATCAGAGCACGATTTTGACCTGGTGATCTCATTCCGAGCATTACATTTCTCTCTCTTCTGCAATGCAGGGAATAGCTCTGCTTAGTTGCCGTGCTCACAGCAGTTGGAATTCCAGAGTTCATCAGCAGCTGGGTGTGATTCTTGGCAGCTTTCAGGTTTGCTTTTAATCTCCCCCAAACTAACAGGCGAACAACAGTGAGTTCATAAGCCCAGGGGGAATAGTCCGCCAAATTTCAAATCCCTGGCAAACAGCTCTGCTCATAATCATGGTGGGACGTGGAGAAATCAGAGCCCTACTTAGGGTATAGTAAATAAAATGGAAAAAACCAAGAACATAGGAGCATATTTAAAAACAAAATAAATTGGCTATGAAAATACAATTTAAAAGCTGAACATAAACGTTTTTTAGGCCTAGATCATATTGAGAGAAATACAATATTATTTAATTATTGGAAAAGGCTGTGCTGGGGTAATAGGATTCCAATGAGATGACCAGTCACTCTATCATTTATACCTCTGTTTTGTTTTCAGATGACAATTACAGAACCCAGATGTGAACCTGTCGGAGATTTTATATTAGGATTGGGGTTCTCTGTGAGTTTCAAAGGTAGCTGAATTGGCAGATTTAAAGTTCACTGTTGTTATATGATGTGGTAAGGCTGTTGATAGCCTGTCAAGGCAGCCTTTTAACCTACACACCTTCTAAACGCAGCATAGATTTATTCGGGGGAGAAGAGAGGAGAATTATATCACGTTCTCCATTATCCCTGGTATTTTTTTCCCCTTCAGACAATTAGCTTGTAATATGATGAGTGACATGTCAGGAACAATCATGGGGAAACCCTAAGTAATCCCTGTTGAAAGATAAACCTGCCACTTGCCCTGCTATAGTTCGGGAATTAAAACTCCATGTCTCTGCTAAGCATTGGGGTCCTATGTAAATCATGGACAAATTTCATAGTATCCAGCAAAGTAGAAGATATCACATTTCATGGTTTGCCCTAGTTTAATAAAGCCAGCTCTTACAATGCAGCAAATTATTTATATTACTTTCAACAGCAGCTGTGTTTGATGGAACTTTTTGGTGAAAAAATAAAAGGTGAAGAAAAAGGCTAGTCGATGAGACTGGGGTGATTAATTCTTTAAACTAATGCAGTGAAAGGTGAATCCCTCAATTCAATGAAAGGTGAAAGAACAGTCAGCAGCTATGGAAGCGTCACAAGTGCACTCCTAGCCTGCTCCGGGGAGAGCGCCTCTAGGAGTGAGAGGCACATGCAGTCCGAGCCCACCAAACTCTGGGCTTCTCTGCTGCGCCCACCCATCAGAGAGTGATTTAATGCCCATTGGGGTTACAATCCGCCCCCCGTTTTCACTTGTTGAGGTTTGAATGTTGTTTTTTTTTAATCGGGAACATTTTCAAAGACATTTTGGAGGAATCCTCCCCTCCTCCCCCGTCTTTTAACCAACTCTTGAGCTGATTGAAATTGAAATCTGAAAAAATTCTAAATTTTGAATTGGGGGGAGGGGAAATTTTCATAAATGTGAAATATTTTGCCTTACTTTTTTGAAGAGTTCTAATTACGGTGGTGCTGGGGGGATACTTGAACTAGATCCCAATCATCATCTCATTTCCCAGCGACTGCCAGCCAGGGCTAGAATTGCCCATCAATTATACATGACTGCGAGAGGAGAGGTAGAAATACATATCATCTACGTACCAATGGCAATGCACCCCACATCATCTTGTGGTCTCCCACAGTAGCATCCCAGAGACAAATACAGATCTGTCCGTGCATGTGTACATGTCTCTCTAGAGGGAAAGAGATCAACCAAAGACAGTAAAATGTATATGGCTTCACAGACATCTTGGGCATTGATCTTCTCAGGTTGTGGCAAGCTTTCCCCACACAAAGAGCAAACTTACACCTTCATTCTCAATGTTATTTGAGGTTACGGGAAACAACAAAAGAAGAAAGAACAAAAACAAGTCTTCACAAGGCAGCACATTGTTTGTTCTTGGTCTGTAATAGGCTGGGACTGTTCTGCCCCCCCTAACATGACAGCAGCCTTCTAGACTGTCATAGGTGTAGGTATATAGAAAACAAAATCATGGTGGCTACCTACATGCTGCACATTAAGGTGGATTGGCCCTCATCTGCTTTTAGATGGGAGATCTCGAAGAAAGACCCAGAGAGAAATTGGTGGTTCAGAAGGTACTCTTCCCTGTAACAGTGAATCAGCTTATGCACCTGTACAAGGGCTGTATAAGACAGTCCCTTACACCTTTATTGTGGGGAGAAGCATGGGGGAGAGCAAGGGTAGTGACTCCTGTGGGTGGAGAGTAGACAGGCCCCTGCCCTTCCCAGGCGCCAGCCAGCCCTGGTCACGAGAGGAAGTAATCAGTAGCAGATTCTAGGTTGATAGATTACTTCTATGTTCCCCCCTCTCTCCTGGAGCAATGAAGGCAACTCTATGACTCTCAGAGTTCCCGGTCAGCCCTGAGGCAGCACAGTTAGACACTGTCCCTCGCTTAAGCCTTAACCCTCGCTTAAGCAAAGCTATAGTTGAGCCTTACATCAGTACTGAACCAATGTCCCAGCGTGGGATATGCCTCTTCCTTTCCACCCCTGCTCAAAACTAGGGAACCTATTGATAAGTAACCCTGATGTCCCGATGAATTATTCACTAATGTGGAACTGTCCTGATTTGAAGGCAACAAAGCCTGATCAGCTCAGTTTTTCAAAACAGATTTTTGGACTGAGCCATTACAAATGTGAAATATTTGTCTGCGCCTCTTTTCCTGAAAGTCACATTATTTACTGGAAAACTTTCTCCTAGGTACCTTGTTTCGTATTCAACATGTTGGGCCAAATACTGAGCTCCTGGGAGCAGCACACATCACTGCTGCATCTTGAAAAGTCCTCTCTGAACCTCACCCATGTGCATCCAACCACACAGGCTGGTTTTCTCCCCCAAGACGCACGCTCTTGCTCACCGGGCATCTCAGACTCAAGCCCAGCCTTTAGAATAAGCTTCTAAAGGAACTGATGGAATACCATTTTACTTGCATGGATGAATGTTGGAAATCTAAGGCCTGTTTTAGGTCAACACCACAGCATTTGTGTTGGCAAATGGCATTAAAATACTTTGCTTTGGATTGAATTCATACCAGCTGGAGAGTTACTGTGCAGGAATAGAGTAAAGGGGTCTTTTCTTAAGGAAACACTGTCTACTGCAGTGTCCAGAAGACATAGAGTCAGATTCACTTGCAGTTTGCACCTCCCTAAACCAGCAGGGATGAATCTGGCCCGCAGGCAGGGTTTTAATTGGCTTTGGTGTCTGACTATTCCTTTCAGTTGTTATTATTAAAACTGGAAACCCAGAGACAGGAGAGTCTAAATCCGGACTGCAGTGTTAAGGCCTGAACCATTAATAGAGGCAGTATATGTCCCTTCTCCAAGAAGTGTAAAGCACTTGTTAACGAATTAAAATCAGAGAAATGTAGGGCTGGAAGGGACCTCAAGTGGCAACTAATTTCCAGTCAATCGCTGAGTTTTATATACGGACTGATCAGATCCGTTATTCTCAGTGTTTCACTTGGATAACATGCATGGAGTGTGGAACTTTAAAATGCATTATTTTATTGTTTGTTAGTTTGTTAGATCTTTGCATTAGTGGAACCGCAATAACTCACAAGACACTGCAAACTTGAAGGGTTAACGATCAGGTTTTTTTCCAAAGAGAGCAAGTGCTTTTTTAGCATAGACCAATGTTCAGTTTAGAGTATTTGTTTTCCCTCCTCATTACCTTAGCAATTCCCAGTTTGTGACTGTGTGCCAAATGCTTCTGACCTTACCCACACAAGCAATCCTATTGACTCCAGTGGGACTATTCCTGTGAGTAAGGTGGGGAGATACTGGGAGGGCAAAGTAAATACACCACTTGTGTCACACAGGCAGGAGCGGTGGGAACTGTGTCATCTACATACTGATTGCCAGGCAACCCCCTCAGCTTGCAGCCACTCCCAGTGGCATCCTGTATCCAGAAGTGTATGTTCGTGTGTGGATATATTTCTAAAAGGAGAGAGATCAGTCATAGTTAATAAAGCGTCACATACCCAAATGCATGTCTGTATGTATGAGTATATATCTGTCTGTCCAGATATATCAGCCATTGGCTTGTGCATGGGAGCTCTGCACGTGCAAGGAATGTAGAACTGGGCCTGTTTTACATATCAGTGTTTCACACACACTACGTCTCCAGATAGAGACAGAAAGAGAGATAAAGAGCCTGATTCTGATTTACACTAAGGCGACTTTATACAGTTCTGACAATGTAACGGAGCCTCGAAGTGGGTGTAAATTACATTTATATCCACTTTAAGTCCCCCTTTACATTGCCATAGAGTGTAATGCAGGAGCAGGCCCATTTTCTATCTCCATATCTATATAGACTGGCTATATAAAATGGGCCTGGGCCTGCATTCCTTGCAAACTCAAAACTCCCATTGACAGTCTGACAAGAATGCAAAAAATGTGCCCACACGACACATTAAAGATCACTCTTTGCTGTGTATTCATTTTATGACCCAGTCACTGATCTCTCTCTCGCATATACCACTGAGCTGGTTAAGCAGTTTCACAAAACAAATAAGGCCAGTGAAACAAGAGTGCACTTTGCATCCTGCTTGGATCTTCCATATTCATGAATCTGCAAAACAGCTGAAGGAAGATAGCCTTAAAAGTTTAACCACTATAAATTCATTGACCAGCAGGTGGTGCTATTTTCCTGTGCATGAGCTAAGATTATGCTACAGTAAAGGAAACCTACAGCAATGGCAAACATTCCTCTAATTATATTCCAGATGCTATTTCTTTGAGGGTGGAGGGGGGGGGGGGGGAAATTTCCTCATCTTATGTGGAGAAGGGATCTTTTCCCTTTCCTCATCCTCTCCTGTAACTCACCCTTTGAAACATGCAGAGGCCCAGGGCATGAGACAGGTAATATGGGCAGTTTGCCCATGGATAAAGATACTAGGAAAGGGAAATGAGAGGTCAGGACAGAAAAGAACACAGGAAAACAGAAGTCCCCAAAGAGTGACCCTCCATATTAAAATACTGACCTTTAGAGAATCCCAAAAGATGATCCACTGAGAAAGAAGGAAGTTTGCTACTTCACTCAGTCCTTTTCTGTTTCTTCTGGGAGCTTTTCATAGCTTCATTCAAGTCAATATCACTCATTTTTCACAGTTAAGGGCAAGTCCCTAGGTTGCATGGGTACTTGGTCTTTCTTTGAGACTGGCTACATTTCATGCATGGGATGATGATACAGATAATGGGTAAAATCATCCCTTTATCAAAGGATTTTCTTTTTTATGTGGCTGCCATTAAAACTCTCTCAGATGTGGAAATTATTGATAATGGACTTTGGGAAAGTTGACAGGGATGTTAGAGTTTCTTTAGCAATGGGGAAAACTCGCCTAGCAAAGTGATGACATTATCTGTCTAGTTCAGGGGTTCTCAAACGTCATTGCACCGTGACCCCTTTCTCACAATACCCAAGATGGGGGAACCGAAGCCTGAGTCAACCGGACTCTGCCGCCCTGGGCAGGGGGGGTCAGAGTCAAAGCCCAAGCCCCACCACCCTGGGGGACGGGGGAGGCAAAGCCATAGCCCAAAGGCTTCAGACCCAGGCAGGGGGCCTGTAACCCTGAGCCCACCACCAAGGGCTAAAGTCCTCAGGCTTGGGCTTCAGCCCCAGGCAGTGGGGCTCTGGCTTGGGCTTTGGCCCTGGGTGGTGGGGCTTGGGCTTTGGCCCTGGGCCCCAGCAAGTATAACACCAGCCCTGGTGACCCCATTACAATGGGGTTGAGAACTGCTAGTCTACAGGTTGAAAATTGCTGATCAGGGTTGTGAGCATGGGAGTGAATGAGAGCAGAAAAGCACTGCTCTTTGGCAAGGAACACAGCAGGGCCAAAGGAGGGGATACGCAGTGCAAGAGCATAGGAACTGGATGTTAGGAGTGAGCCAGAGGTGGGGGTTAGTGGGACAGACTTTACATTGAGGCAGGGGAAAAAGGGCTTGATAGTGGAATGGAGGGATTAATCAACTAGGTTAGCAGAGGCGACTAAGGAGAGGGCTGGGAGGAGGGAACTGAGAGTTAGAGAAGTCACAGATGTGGATGGACTGGAAACCATGGGAAGGCGGGGTGGAGGAGGAGTGTAAAAGGCACGTGCCATCCCTATGCGCCCCCTTGTGGTGCTGCAGCTGTGCCCTCCCTTAGTTTGCCCAAGTGGGTCATCAGTAAGTTCACCAAGGCTTGAACAGAGCCCCCTTCTGAGCGTCTGACTTATTAAAACAGAAACACAAGACAGCCCTTCACCCTGGCATCTTAGCAGGGAAGCAGGCTCCATCTGTGTTTATCCGTCCCACCTGAGTCTATCCATCCCATGCCCAGGCCCTTACCCACCTCACACACTCAGCCTTGATTCCTTCCCTAGAGCCAGGCCCTCTGCAGGGCCTTCCTACTGACTGCAGCTCTTCCCACAGCACTACGCAGCTCCTCTCTGACTGGGGCTCCTGCCAAAGCCCCTTTCCCTGGGAGCTCCTCTCCCTCAGCACACCTTTCTCCAAGTGCGCTCTGGTAGCCTTTTAGCAGGTCCATGGGCTCGTTAGGCAGTTGGTTGCCAACCAGCCACCTAGGCAGTTAGTCACTTACCGGTGGGCTGAAATGGGCTCGTTCTCCTTAAAAAAGCCCATTGCAGGCAGACAGTGCCTTGCATTTCAGCAAGCAGCAATGATATGCTGAATGAAATCTTACTGTAACCAACAGAATTGATGCAATTGGGTGTAATCATAGGAACAGCATGGATCCCAGCATATGCAGGGGTAGCAGGCAATGAGCTGGCAGACAAAATGGCAAAAATGCTGTCAAACACGAGCAAGTTGACGTAGAGATCCCTTGAAGTAAAGTGGAGTTTTAAAATCTAATTAAAAATGAGTTAAGAGAGGAATGGCAGGAAATATGGGCCAAAGAAACAACAGGAGAAAGATTCGGTGAAATATGCCTGAGTCGAAAATGCTGATATACTCCAAGGCCCAGACAGAAAGAATGAATTGGCTCTATTGAAAATTTTAGCTGGCCAATGTGGTTTAAATAGTAATTTGTTTCTAATAAACAAACATAAAGATGGATTACATGGGATGTGCAGAGTCCAAGAAACAGCAGATTATCTCCTGGGAGGTGCCAATGTATACCATCGAAAGGGGGTATATATGAAAATTTGAAAGTTTAAACATTTTCGCTGCAATACCTAGTAAGAGCCCTAGGCAAATGGGGCCCGATAAAAAAGTCATCTTGCAATTCTTTAAGAATACTGGGAAAGGTGAAAGACTTGAATTATCTACAGTGTCCAGTGCTTGCGTCATAGACTCAGCAAGTGAATCTGCTTCATCATAAAACACAAGAAGAAAAAGAAGATGGGGCCTTAACTCCTCATAAAGGGGCCAGCCCCCCTGTGACAGAGAGGTAGGGTATCCGAAGGAGATGAGATGGTGGTTAGAGGGTGGGAACTCAGATTTTGAAAAACCAGAGAAGGAATTAGTGGAGCTGGAGCAGTGCTTTGCTGTCTGCTACAGCTAAGTAACGTAAATGGATCAGCAACAGCTTGTGGCTGATTGTGTCAAAGGGGCCAACCAATATGAGCATTGAGCTATGTCCTCTGTCAGTTGCCATGATGAGTTAATTCTGTACCAGATGCTTGAGAAAGTGGATAAGGAAAAGTTATTTACTTATTCCCATAATACAAGAACTAGGGGTCACCAAAAGAAATTAATAGGCAGCAGGTTTAAAACAAATAAAAGGAAGTTCTTCTTCACGCAGCGCACAGTCAATTTGTGGAACTCCTTACCTGAGGAGGTTGTGAAGGCTAGGACTATAACAATGTTTAAAAGGGGACTGGATAAATTCATGGTGGCTAAGTCCATAAATGGCTATTAGCCAGGATGGGTAAGAATGGTGTCCCTAGCCTCTGTTCGTCAGAGGATGGAGATGGATGGCAGGAGAGAGATCACTTGATCATTGCCTGTTAGGTTCACTCCCTCTGGGGCACCTGGCATTGGCCACTGTCGGTAGACAGATACTGGGCTAGATGGACCTTTGGTCTGACCCAGTACGGCCTTTCTTATGTTCTTATGTTCTTATGTTCTTAGACTGAAGGATGCTGGTGAGGGACCCAGGACATCAGCAGGTGTCACATGTTGGAGCTTGGTTGCATTGCATTCCCAATTATTATGTCTAGGAACAGGAGGTTGAAGATGGGAGGATAGCTGAATAAGTTTTCTGTGTTACATTAGCTTTTAGAGGATAGAACAGACTATTGTCCTGTCAATGGAGTTGGCAGGGTAACCTCCCTGGAAGGGGGGTTGATAATTCTCATTAGCAGTGGGCACAGTTATTCTTTGCTGGCTTTCCCAAGCTGGGAGAGGTATAGGTCTGCTTCACAGGTGGTGGTTCATATATTCCTCAGAGCTGCTTGAACTTCATTATAGACCACTTAATTACATTCAAAATGGTGAGCTCTATCTCTGTTTCTTGTGAATAATCTTCAAAAGGTTAAGTTGCCTGCAAAAGGACTTAAGGCCAATAAGGTATATTTGAAATGAATGCAGTCATCAATACGTGAGCTAAACTTAGTCAGAGTGAGTTTTCTGATGGTGCCTCTGTGCTTCATAGTGTTAGAACAAATCATTTTGCCAAGACCTTGAAAGGCAGATGCTGACAGTCAGCTTAGAGGGCTGCAGCAGAGTACAGTAGCGGCTTCTTCCAGCCAACACAGAATGATTGTTCCTTCCCTCAGATCCATGTGTTAATGTTTTGGTGCTCATTTCCAAGGCTCACAGTGAGCTGAAGTATAACAAAAATTGTTAAGGAAAGGAGGATTTTGTGGGATGGTAACTCGAGTTATCTGATTTCTAGTTAACTCAAGTTAACTAACATGATTATAATGTAGACACTCCCCAACATCTGTACCTTGTCATGGCTGAGTCCTAGGGTGAGCCATGACAAGGAAAAAATGTTTGTGAATAAAGATTTGCAGGGGTCTATATTAACATTTGCAATCGTGTTACTTACGATCTGACCAGAAATTGTAGTCTAGACAAACCTCATAATATCATGTTCCTTGAGTCATTTCCGATAGTTTTGGAAGTAGTGATTTTGGACAGAAACAGCTGAAATGCTGACAGGGCAGCTTCTGTTCAGACAGCCTGGTGGCAGTTTCGTGAAAGAACAATCAGCTGAACATGTTTCTTTTAAAATGAGATGGGCACTCAGTCAAATTATGAACTCTCATTATTTCCACTCACCTTGTTTCAGGTTGCTGGTGCCAGATGTTGAAGAACAGCCTCTGAATAATGGTCCATACAGGTCCAGGTTGTCCTTAAGGCAAAGAAAGTTTATTCCAAGGACCTTCTACAATTTTTTTTGATGTATAGGTTTTGACAAGGTTTGTACTATCCCAACAAACCACATCCATGAGTCTTTTGTTCTATGGTTACAGTAGTTTAGGGGTGCTACTCACACCTTTTTAGTGGCTATTTTTCACAGTTAGTAGGCGTGCCATTCTTTGCCAAGTTAAATGGGGTAGAATCCAACCAAACCCCTTATAGTCAGAAAAGTGTTGAAAGTTTGCAAGAACCAGCTACGATGTCTGGAGAACAGAGCAAGACGTAGGGTAAAGTTTAGATGTTCTAGAAGGAGGTGTAGTAATCCTTTGAAAATTTTTCTGCTGGCTATTGTCACATTTGAGGGCACAACCCAGTCCAGTGAGAGGTTGTGTCAGCGCTACTCCTGTAACTCTGAAGTGCCTTGAGATGATCTGCTGCTGTAGCTCACTATCAGTGTACAAGCACAGACTGAGTGTCTGTGTGATAAGCAGCCCTGGTCCAGCAATTCTGCCTCCAGCAGCCTGCTTGTGACACCTAGGCCACGTTCTGGTCTCCACGAGCCTTGCTTACTTACCACTAGCCAAGTGACCCCAACACACGCCCAGCCCCGAATTTCCCCAGAGCTGTGTTCCTTGAAGTGTCTAGCCCTCTCCTGGACCACTCAGATAAATAATAATGTTTGTTTGCTCCTTTAAAGAGACCATGCCCAGCAGCTTGCCACATTAACTGGAATTAACAATTACTTCCACTCAAACACAGCACTGAGTTGGTTTAGATTCAAAGTGAAACAAGTTTATTAACAAAAGGACATGAGTTAAATGGTGGCAAGTACATTTAACTTGCTTGCTTAACGTTGTAGTTATGTTCCTGAAAAATGCTACTTTAAGCGAAATGATGTTAAGAGAATCCAATTTCCCCAAAAGAACTAATGTAAATAGGGGAAGTTAGGTTCCAGGGAAATTTTTTTCACCAGACAAAAGACTCTCTCTCTCTCTCTCTCTCTATATATATATATACAGGTTTCTTTAGGGGGGAGGGATAGCTCAGTGGTTTGAGCATTGGCCTGCTAAACCCAGGGTTGTGAGTTAAATCCTTGAGGGGGCCATTTAGGGATCTGAGGCAAAAATATGTCTGGGGATTTGTCCTGTTTTGAGCAGGGGGTTGGACTAGATGACCTCCTGAGGTCCCTTCCAACCCTGATATTCTATGATTGTGATGCTTGGTTGAGGTGGTGAAGTCAGAGGGTAGGATATTTCCCAGGGAATGCCTTACTGCTAAATGATGAACTAGCACTTGGCTAAGCCCTCAAGGGGTAACACATTGTTGTTAATGTAGCCTCACACTCTACAAGTCAGCACGAATGGAGGGAGGGGAGACAGCATAGCAGAGAGAGACAGAGACACACATGTGAGAGAGAGAGATGCGCATTGCCCCTTTAAGTACGCTGACCCCAATCTAAGTACAGTCTTTTTAAGTAGATCAGCAAGTTGAGACAGCAGTTGCTGCCAGCACACTCCCTCCATCCTGAGCCCTGTTGTGTCCCCCCACTTCTTTGTGGAGATAAGGTACAGGAGAAGGGGGAGAGGGACACCCTGACATTAGCAACCCTTTCCCCCACCCCCCTGCACAGCAAGCAGGAGGCCCCCAGGATCAGCTCCAAGGCAGAGGGCAGGAGCAGCACATGGCAGTGGGGTGAGGGACAGCTGAACTGCCCGGCAATTGATAGCCTGCTGGGCGGCTGCCATACAGGGAACTTAGGGGAGAGGGGAGCTGATGGGGGGCAGATGGTCCACCCTAGTTCCAAGCCTCACCACTAGCTCCAACAGGCTGCTCTTCCTGGAAGCAGTGGACAAAACAAGCGGCTACCAAACAGCATTATAAGGGAGCATTGCGCAACTTTAAACGAGCATGTTCCCTAATTGATCAGCAACGTAGCAACGAAACGTTAACCGGGATGACTTTAAGTGAGGAGTTACTGTACAAGAAATAAAGGTAGGGATGGTTACAAGCAAACGAAAGTGAAAACACACATCTAAAACGTAATCAAACAAGATACAGTCTTTGTTTAAGATGGTTTATCTCACCAATTATTCTTTGTCCAGCATGGCTGGCTGGCTCAGTCAGGACCTTCCACAGACGTACAAGGTGTTGGTTTCTCTTGTCTTCTTAGGTCCCTTATAGTCCCAAAGAATTGTCTTTGTTCTCAAAGTTAGGAAGGCCTCCTTGGCCTCCTTTGTCTCTCTGGGGTGCAGAAGCCAGGTTCAGGCTCAAGACAACCCCTGCTTGTTTGTTTGATAGTTTTGGTTATGACTAATTTGTAAATTGAGGTAAACCCACATTCCTTTATCTAAGAGAAACCAGTTTATCACTTCTGTAGGCTAGGCCAGTGGTCCCCAACCTTTCAGTGTGGCGGGTGCCCACCGAGAAGCGTGGCCGCCGGACAAACAGCCGCCGAAATGCCGCCAAGAAGCAGCGGCATTTCGGCGGCGACATTTCTTGACGTTGTCGCTTCTTGGAGGCATTTTGGCGGCGATGCTTCTTGGCGTTGCTGCTTCTCGGCGGCATTTCGGTGGCTTCTTGTCCACCGGCGGCGCTCCCTTGTCAGTAGGCGGGCACACATAGATGCCCCGGCGGGCGCCATGGCGCCCGCAGGCACCACGTTGGGGACCACTGGGCTAGGCTGTCTCCTTATATGGGTTCTCATTATATAAAGGAAATTCATAACATCACTTATAAGGTTAACGCGCGTATTTTACGACGATATTAAGGACCAATGGCCTATTAGTTTTCAAAGGATACCTTGGGACAAGGCATATTTTGTGCAAACCTCATTGCAGTAACATATGAGGTGTGAACACAGGGGAGCTTAGGGTCACAGCTATGTCTTTAATGCAAAAAATAGGTGAGTCTTTACATCAAGATGGAGAACTCAAGGTAGCTATCTTTGTAAAATCCTAATGGAGACAAGGCAGTGTAATTTACGCTGTACCCCAACCTGGGGTTACCTTGACTAGCTGCATCGAGGTAAAAATGACACTGTCTTGTCTCCATTAGGAATTTATAGGGAGATAGCTACCTTGAGTTCACCATCTTGATGTAAAACATTTTCCCCCCATGAAGACATGACTTTATTCTGATTGTTCTGTGAACGAAGGATTTGTAAATTGACGGCCTTCACCAAGAAGTTTACTTGTGATGTTTTACTGGTGCTTATCCATCAGTTCAACACGCTCACAGGGGGAACACGATGCCTTGTGCAATCTAGTAAGGCGTTCAGCCCCCAGCCTATTTTTATCTAGTAATCAGTAGCTAATTGGAAGGTCTATTTTTTTTCTAAGAGAGCAGCTCAGCTCAGCTTTTAGTTGAAACAAGTGACAAAAAGAGGCACTGGCAGATTTTTGACACAAAATGATGATGCGGCTCCATTGCCAGCAGAGTTGTCCATGCAGCAGTATGGAAGTAGATGTTTAGCTGGTGGTAATCATCTTGTCTTATGAGGTTTGAAGAGTAGTGTCAATTCTGTCTATATTTATTGCATTAATAGCTGCTAATGGCAGGAAATCTCAGCATGTAGGGAGATAGAGAGCTGTGAGGATGTGGCTTACCACTCCGATGACAGATGTGCAGCTGCTGCCTTGCAGTTTCTCCTTGGTGCCTCAGTTTCTCTCCCTGGGAGATGGGCTTTCTTGGGCTGGTATGGTGATTTTATTATTTGGCCCTGTTGGCAAATCAAAAGACCTCCTTTTCTGGGTTAACCAAAAGCCAAGCTTTCTCCCCTTGGGACAGAGCCTCTATAGACAGCTCTTCCATCGGTGCAGCCCTCTCACTGGGATCTGCAAATAATCCTCCATCCTGTGTGTCAGGGATGTCACCAGACAGGAAATACTGTGGTATAGGAGAGACAATGCCTTTTCCCTCCTCTGGGCTCCAGTCCTAAGGCCCTAAGTAATGGAGCAGCCATCTGCTCCAGCCTCAAACATCTGCTTCACTACAGTGTGTGTGTTGATAGGGGCAAATTGATTAAAGGCGGGGACAAGAGTAGCATTTTGGGGATCAAGACACAGGGTTGTGGGAGCTGAGTCAGTAAAAGAGGGCTCAGTAGAACAAATCAATCAAGTGGGGTGGAGGTGCTAGAGATTGTGATGGAGTGGTGGAGAGACTGTTCAATCAGTTGGAGAGTTGCCAGCACAGGTGAGAGTGAGGTCAGAACAGGAGATGTTTCCTCTGAGGAATGGCCGTGGGTTTGGGTGGGAGAGGCTGCAGATTGGCCAAATCTATGGGAAACAAGGATAGTGAGGGAGTTAGAGGAAAGAGAATCAATTGCATATAATGTTTATAAAAATAAATCCAGGCTCAACAAGAATTCCTTACCCTGACTCCAGCTAAATCACTTGGTAGCTTGATGAAGAGAGGAGGGGTTACCCTATTAAGCATGAGGCAATACCTCAGAACATCTTGGTTTACGCCCTCCAGATTGTGGCCATTTATTGAAGCTAAAGAATGATGCAATCATTCTGACTTCATTTAGTTTGCATCAGGGTAGGATTTGGCCCATTATCTTTAACTTCGATCTGTGAAGGGCTAAGGGGAGGGACAGATCTTTGTATGATTGGCAACTGAGAGTGCCCTCAAGTGGAAAGAGATGTTATTCTCTATTGGAACAGATCTGTTTGCTGGCAAGGTCCAATGGATATAAAATCTCTCCTGCTTGTAAGGGTGTTTTCTCTGTATAAACTCGCTAATTGAGTTGTAAAATAAAACTGTGGCCTTTCCTCTCCAATTTCTGCTGCTGCCGTGTGTTAATTTGGGCTTTGGAAGGGGGTTGGTGGGGGTGGCCACCTGCCAGCACGAAGTTATGCGCAAAAAGTTTGCACTCCTAGCAAAGGAAGGAAAGCAGATCTGTCCAAGGAGCAAGAAAGAGCTAGAGGGTGAGAGGCTGCACTTCAGGAACCTCTGGGCCACTGCAGCTCTGGAAGGTCCTGCAGCTGGACTGGGCTGGGCTGATGGAAATTCAAGAAAGCCCAAAAGGATTTAGCCAACGCTGCAATGCAGAACAGATGGGAAACTCGGCACTTTTGCTCCTCTGATAGATGCAAATTGATAGAGGACAGAATGTTGGATTTATAATGTGCATCCCTTAGTTTTGGGCAGTCAGGATTTGTGTGTGGCGGGTGGGGGGGGGGTTGATTCTTATTTTCACTGGCTTTATAGCAGTACAGTTCCATCGAACTCAGTGGAGTCACTCCAGATTTGCACTGCAGTTGCGAGTGGAGAATTAAAGTAGGCGGGTCAGATCTCCAGCCGGTGTATATCAGCATAGGTTCCTTGTGCAGCCATGCAGATTTACATCACCTTTGGAACTGACCCTAGCTGTCTGTTGCTCAAATCGCTCCCCCCCCCCAACAAATCTGGCTTCCGTTGTTTGTATTTACTATGATGACGATGATGATAAACAAGCCATGAGCCACACAGCCTGGTTAAAGTCTGTGGCTCTTTGGTTACAGTAACGTGGCAGCAACACAACAAGGCCGATGATGCAAGTTCCTCAATGGCAGTGAATGAGGGTTAATATTGTTTCTGTTTTAACCCCGAGACTTCAAACGGATTAGAAACATCCTCTCCCCCCTCTTCTTTTTTTTTTTTAAAAGACACATCAGTTAAGTGGGTTTGGCTGGCTGCGGGTTTTGTACTGTGGCTCTTTTCTGACAAACGGTGGGTTCTCATGCAGTTCTAACGTGAATCCTTCCAGCAATCAGACAGCCTCTGACGTGGATCCTTAGAACTTTGCTACATCAGGCGGTGGGAACTGTTGAATGGGGAGGTGGGTGGCGTGTTACCGGCATGAATGGAGCAAAAGCGCTAAATTCCCACACGTGGTAAGTCCCGCTCCCTCACCGTGGGGCTGAAAGGACAAGGAGCAGCTTTGTCCCCTCGGAAGTAGGTCCCTTAGAACTAGCTGGGCGCCCTCTGCAGCCCAGGGAGCAAAAGGAGAGTGGAGGACCCTGCCTCCTGGAGGAGAGGGATTGTCTCTGGACCCAGGAGAGAAATAATCCCTTAGACTAAACGACTGGAGCTGTGATCCCTGCTTTCCTTCTATTAGAAACGCGTCCTAGGGGGTCCCACCTCCCCAAACTCCGACACAGCGCGATTTGTCTGCGTGGCCTTCTGACCTCTAGGCTCTCTCTGTGCGACGTTAGGAGTGTGATCCGCACGCCGGGAGGGGCTGAGCTCCGCCCCCCCGCTGCCCAGCCAAGGCAGGCGCACTACTGCGGGCTGGCGAGCGAGCGCACGGGAAGGTGGGAGGTGGAATCTCACCGAAAGCCAGAAGCGCTGGGATAATGAAACACCTTGGGAGGCGGAAAGCATGTGCGCGGCTGGGCGCCGGCAGGCACCCGGGGGTTGCACTCAGAGGAGGGGCTTGGATTTAAACGAGCTTCCCCTGGCACCCCGGGCCACCCAAAACACCGATCGCTCAGCTCAGCCTCTAACCTACTGCTGGGGAGACAGTACACTCCGAAGTTACTCAGGGACGGGTTCCTCCGCGTGTGTATGAAATGCACATTGTTCTAACGTAGTGAATGCCCG
Organism: Emys orbicularis; assembly: GCF_028017835.1. NCBI lineage: Eukaryota > Metazoa > Chordata > Testudines > Emydidae > Emys > Emys orbicularis. The sequence continues at coordinate 23,577,251 of NC_088685.1, read as the reverse complement.
CAAATGTCGTTGCCGCCTTCCTGAGCTGAGCCAGGAGGATTTTAATACATCGCAATATTTTAGCAGTGAGCCCTCCCCCCCCCCCCCCAAAAAATAACCTTCTCCCTCCACCGACACACAATCCTCTTGACGTTATGGAAGAGCCGTTGCAATCCTCTTGGCAGATCCAGAAACACTGAACCAAAACTATGTACTGCTCTAAGGCATTTCTGTTCTGTTGGTCTGGACAAAGAACACCCTGGCATTGCAAGAGGCGGGCACATCCTCACCGAACTCCGCAGAGCTGGAGACCTCGAGAGAGATGGATGGGGGGGGGCACTTTCCCCTGACTTCCAAATCAACCGTTTATCCTGACTTTGTAAATTACAGTAAGACAAAGTATAACAAACCAAGGGGGAGGGGGAGACACAAAGCTTTCGATCCAAACCCCAGAGAGATTATGCCAACCAATGAAGGATGTTGACAGATGCTTTTTAAAGTGACCTTTCGCTTTTGAAACCGCTGCAGTCCCGTTATAATAAGTGTCTCAGAGAAGAAAAACAGTTAACCAAGTCTCTTTCTCCCCCCCCCCCCCCCTTTTGGACTATTATTCTCAGTGGCTGCTGAATTACACAGCGAGCGATGCAGAGAGCAATGCAGAACCAGAGTAGTGTATAAATAGTCCCGTTTTAAGGAGATTTTGTACTTTACTTAGCATGGACTATAATTTCATCAGGAGGTTGTCACTGGAACTGTTTCTGTTGCATCATGCTACTTGTAAGTACAGAACAAATCTAGCTGCCTGACATAAAAATTTGCTTTTAATATAGTGACAAAGCACCTGTAATTTTTTTTCTAAATCCTAAATACTTTAGTGACAAATGCTCTTGATAAATGATTGTTTGGGGGGAGAAAAGTGTTTGGTTTGGCTAAACACCTACATTCCTTAAATAAATCATTGCAGCGCTTGTTTTTGTATTTGTTGAGAAATCGCAACAGACATAACCAGAAAGCCGCTGAAGAAAACTTGAAATAACATCCTAGTAAATATCGCAGTTTGTTATTTTAATCAGGATCCAAGGAAACATCTGAATTTTACCAAGGAAACCCTCGGTACAAGGAAAAACATTCACACTCATGCAGACTTAAGTTTTGTTTTGCTTTATTTTTGTCTTTCAAGAAAGAATTATAAACGAAGATAAACTATCTCCACTTTAAATAATCACAACCTCTACTTTGCATTTGGGCTAGTTTCAAGTCTCACGCTAAATGAAAACGGCAAGATGCTTCTTTAATGACCCCCTTCTCCTGTTGTTTAACGTGCTTTCTAAAAAACTATATAATCTCCAATATTAGTAAAAATAAAAATAAATGAATTACACTATGTTGCAATGCAGCAGTCTCTCCTCATTCTGTATTTAGAACACCGCATTGCTCTACTTTTCAATTTGTAAAAAGTATATTATTGTCAAGAGTTTCTGCTACTTTATTTCCTATTCTTTCATAGGCTGGGTTTTTAAATAGGACATTTCTACTTCTCTTCTAAACACTCAGCCTGTTTGCTGCTATTAGAACAGTTCTATCTCCAGTTATATTGTCTTATTTAAAAAATCAGGATTAAAGTAGAAAAGAAAAAATAAGAAACCACTTTAAAAGCACGATTTATAAATCAAATAAATACTATTTTTCTGCCACCCTTGGTTAATATGTGTCACCCTTTGGGGAAACATGGTTTTCTCCAGATCCTGGGTGAAACCCCTTCTTCACATTTCTGTTCATTTCACAGTCCTCTCTCCTGAAATTTCGGTATCTGACTAGTTTTAAGGATTAATGCCAACTGTGAAAAAAAATTGCCTACCTGGAAACAAAGCATTAGCATTCGTGCAAAGCCCGGGGCATAACAGAGTCGCGGTATTTCCGACGGATTCCAAAGGAAAAGGGGGGGGGGGGGAAGGGCAGGAATTTGAAAAGAAAAATAAATGATTAAATGTTTGGGTCTCCCTTTTGGCGTTTGCCAATATACTGTGGAGCAGCAGGGTGGGCGGTAGGAGAGCTGGAAGGTGTGTGTTGTGGGGGGGTGCGCTAACCCCAGAGAGCTCGGCAGGGGGCGCTGTGCAGGGGCTAAGGATCTCACTCGCTGATTAACACAATGTTAAAAAGCAACCGGGGAGTTTCCAAAGCCATCAAAGCCCCTGCACAACGCTCTCCTCGCCGAGCGGAGCCCACTGACAGCATGGATCTGAGGGCGGCTGCGGCCCTTTGCCTGTGGGTGCTGAGCGCCTGCCGCCCCCGGGACGGGCTGGAGGCGGCTGCGGTGAGGGGCTCGCCAGGAGCCGGCAGCCCAGGGCCACTTGCAGCCGCCTCTGCCTCCTCCTCGCAGGGGAGGCTCCCGAGGCAGAGGGAGGCTGGACGCCGCGGCGGAGGGGCTCTGCGGAACGGCACGGTGGTGCCCCACCAGTATATGGTGTCCCTCTACCGGAGCCTGTCCGCCCCCGAGCCGCCGGGGGCAGCCGCCAGCAGCGGCGGGAGCCGCGCCGATACGATTACGGGCTTCGCGGACCTGGCGGCCGGAGGTGAGTCGTGGAGGAACAGCTAGAGCAGCCGCGCAGGCACCTGTGCGCTTGGCCCGGGCAGAGGCAGGGTCCCTGGGGGAGGGAGGGAGCAGGGCGGGCTCCCCTGGCCCGGGGCCGCTCCTCTGCTCACCAAGCAAGCGAATGAAACTCAGGGTGTGCGCAGTGGGGCAGCTGGGGGTCTCACAGAAGAGGGGAGGCCAAGGGACGTGGCTGTGTCAGGCCATGGAACGGGTTAATCCACATATCATTTAATCCGGAGCCTTGTAGTCCTAATCTAACATCTGGAGCTAATCTCGGGCTCTCCGTTCCTAATCTAATAGATCGAGCTAACCCTGAGATCTCTGCTCCTAATCTAATAGATCGAGCTAACCCTGAGATCTCTGCTCCTAATCTAATAGATCGACCTAACCCTGAGATCTCTCATCCTAGTCTAATAGCGCGCTAATCCCAAAATATCTGCTCCTAATATGAGCGATCTAATAGCATCCTGATTTGCCTTACCCATATCTAATAGATTTATGTAACCCTAATCGTAACCCAACCTATTTTATCCTAGTCTAACCGATGTATCTGCCTGCCTAGATCTGTTTCCTTTCACGCTTTATTTCCAGGGCAAGGTGTTTCAAACACAACCCCCAGAATAACTAGCACGGCTATTTAAACAGCTATTGAAACGAAAAGATTTTTTCAGGGTTTCCTGTGTCCCACCGATTGCCCCCCACCTCCACCCTCATACTCTGGATCGGTGGGGGGGGGGTGTGAAGAGAAACTCAATCCTCCCTCCTCTCCCCCCATCCACCCACTGCCCCACTTTCCCAGATCATCAGTGTAAACCGGCGAGTGGACATGGCTTCTAGAGGGAAGGGACCGTGCCGTGTCGCGGGGTGGGCACACGGGAGGGCCGCTGACGCGCTGCCAGCCTGGGAAGGAGAGTGGGAAAGCTGCAGGCTGGCCGGCTCCTAGGCTGGAGGAGGCAGGTGTGCCGGAGAAAGAGGCGGAGGCAGAAAGGAGAGGCGTCAAAGATCCCGGGGGGCCCTGTCGTGCTGCTCCCCTTCTGGAAGGAAGGCGGGGGGCCGCGGGAGGAGGGGAGTAAAAGGGGGCTGTGCGGGGAAAGGGCCCAAGGTCTCCCAGACCCCACCGTGGCTAGCCAAGGAGGAAACTAGGGAGGCGCACACTGCTCCCATCCCATCCCACCCCGAGACTGACCTGCTACCCAGCTCCAGCCACGGCCTTCCCGAGTGGGACACCTCCTCCAGCACCGTGCACAGCCACAGACCTTTCAGCGCCTTCCGCAGCGACTCGCCCCGCTTTGCCATCGCTTGGGGCTGGCGCTCAGGCAGCCCCGGTGTGCGGGTGTCTGCCCCCCTTTCTCTCCAGCGGGCGCCCAGTTGGCCCGTGGGTGAGTATCTGGCCGGTTTTTGCTCTTTCCCCTTAATTATTAATTATTCTTATTCTTACTGGCATCTCTGATTCCAGGGGCGAGCTCGGAAAGGCAGGGACCTCAGCAGACCTTTGAGTTGCTGGGTTTGGTGCATTTGTCATCTGGCTTGTGTTAATCTCCGCTGCGGTCATCGCAGCGGAGATGGAGACAAATGTAACTCATTGAAGCTGGAAAGGCAAGCCGTTTGAATCGTCATGCCCTGGGCAGTGGCATGCGGGTGGTGCCGGGGGAGCCGGGGCAGAGCCTGGGTCCTCCTTAACAAGAGCACCAGCCTGGCTGGGGGCTGAAATCGACAAGTCACAACCGATTGTAATCGGTGATGCTTCGGGCTCGAACGAGCAGCTCCCTGTTTGCACCGAGGAAACGCAAGTTGGTCGCTAAATGCCCTTTAGAAAGCGTTGTCAAATGATCTCTGTTCGCCCCAAACGGCAGTACAGTTTTTGTCCCGGTATATTACACGCGAATCTATTGAGCTGGGTTGGGCGCCATAAACACCGAGTAGGGCAGCTAAACGCCTTCCACTTCCAATAAAAATGAGAGCGCTTTAATTTTTATTTATGATGTAACGAAATTACAGTTTTGACTGGTCTAGGAAGTTTGAAACGGACAAGCTGGGCTGTAAAAATAGATTTAGATCAGGATGAAAGTTTGTATATATAGAGATTAAAAATCGTGGCAAGTTAAAGCGCTCAACGCAGCAAAACTCTAAAGATAGCTCCGGAATTGCTGCCTGGATTAGTTGGTATCTAGCAAATGCAATTTTCCCTAATGAAGACAGATCTGCTGGAGGGTGACTGTCAAATGAAAACTGTCAAATGAAAGAAGCTAAATCGCTCGAATTACAGTCCTAAGGAGGAGAGTCAATGGCCAAATTAAAACGCCTTGTTTTATTCTGACATACAGGTTATTTTATTTACGTTATATTCTGATATAAAGATACAAAACTGTACAACTCTAGATTCTGAGGTGGCCAAGTCTCCTTAGGGAAGCCTGAAATGTACACATTAGCTCCTGTTAAATAGTAATCAGGATGTGTATCTATTATTATTTATTACTGGACAAGACAGTGCCATTGATTTCCCATTGCTATTGTCATGAGTTATGCTTGGGGGAAAAAAAGACACAATCTGGTATATTATATAAATAAAATATAACAATATTAATATAATCTTGAATATTATTTAACATGAACTAAAATACGCATTTTAGGCTTCCCTAGCTATAGGTCCAGAAGGCACTTGAATACGCATAAATAGACATCCCTGGTTTTGTATCTGTTTCGGTAAAATCATTGGGAGGTTTTGCTTAAAAATAAATGTCACCGTTCTGTTCTTAATTATTGATCAATTATTATTATTATTGAAATACGTATGTCAATAGGCTATGCCGCGCTGTCAGCTTTTAAACGGAAATCAGGATTTCTACTTAAAACCCGATGGCTCAACCTTTTGAAACACTCAGCGATCGTGCTTAAATGAATAATCCGTCCCCGTATCTCGCGCAACAAAGACCCCTTAAGCCTCCGATCTGATAGTTATCGAGCAAACTTTTCTGCAGCTCAGCCGTTGTGTGAGCGCAAATCGCTTAATGCTGAGGAAAGTCTGCACAGTATCTGGGAGTTTCAGAGCAAAACGAAACCAGATGAGCTCTTCAAAGAGATCTCCTTATCTGCCTCTCGCAGGAATTTTAAATCTGTTTTAAAAATGACGACGAGAAAAAAATACTATATCAGAGAACGCACCAAAATGGGTTGATTTCCCTCTTTGGAGAAAAGAACCAGGGGTTCTCCTCCTCTTCAATGGTGAATAAAAGCAACACTAATTCTGTCCGCTACCAGGGACAATGGCTTTCGACTCAATCGGCCTCAGTTTAAGAGAAGATATAAATGTGCAAATACTTCACACAATTAGCCTCGTTGCTAGGACAATATTCACTTCCCCAGCAAGTGGCTGCTGTGTGAGGCGAGGTTCAGAACTTGCAACATTTGAGGATCAGATTTCTAGTTGGGGGGGGGGGGGGAAGCTCTTAGGGGTTCACAGCCATCTCCTTCTTTTTCTCTCCCTCCCTTTTAATTTTGTTTTCTTCACATCTAGCTCCTTTAATTACTCCCAGTAAATATTCAAGTATGGCTTGGAACAGGAGTTTGGGTTTCAATCTGACTCACAAGGGATTCCATTCACACGCACAAAATTCAAGTTATATCCTTTTTTCTAGCGAGCTAGCTAGATATGAGTCAAATTGCCCTGACAGATTTCAAAATGTTTAACTTGGCATGGGGGGGCGTGGGGGGAGGAAGGGAGAGAGAGAGAAACTAAATCCTTGAGAACCTGCTAAATGGGAATCGAATTACAGATTGTGGCTTTCGCTCCAGGCTTTTTATGGGGATTGCAGCGCCTGTTCGTTTCACAGCCAGTGTCCCACTCGCGAGGCAAGGCTGCCGGGGGCTCCCCCGGGGCTCTGCAGCACCCGGGAAGCCCGGTAGATTGTTAAACACGTTCTCAAAAAAATCCACCCTCGCGCAAGGACTCCGCGATCGCGGAAGCGCTGGAAAGGAGCCGCGCGGAAGGAACACACAAACCCTCCTTTGAAAGCAGGCGGCTCCATCCACCCCGTGCCCAGCCGCCCGGGATGGCCATTGCAGCAGCGAGGGGTCGTTGGCCTGCCCCATTTCCCTGGCAGGCCCTTGCTGGAGCTAACACCCGCTGTAATCCAGAATCTCTCTCCCTCCCTAGCCCTGCCTCAGTTTGCCTTTGCTTTCTCTCTTCCAGCTGACTCCCCGGCAGAGGCCGGCCAGACGTACCTCTTCGATGTCTCCAGCCTGCCGGAGACGGACGAGGTGGTGGGCGCTGAGCTCCGGATCCTCCGGAAGCCCCCCGCGAACCGGAGTTTAGCCCTGTCCCGAGAGGGAGCCCTCCACCACCTGCTGCTCTCCGCCTGCCCCAGCGCAGACCGGCCGCCCCGGCTGTGGGACTCCCGGGCTGCAGACATTCTCGACTCGGGCTCGCCCCGCTGGGAGGTGTTTGACGTGTGGGAAGCCATGAGGGACTGGCGAGAGAAACCCGGCTCGGGCCAGCGGCTGTGCTTCCTGCTGAGGATCGTGTCGGATCAGTCCGGGAGGCCGCTGCCCCCTGGGCAGCTGGGCTTCAGCAAGCCCCAGCCCCAGCCCCACGAGAGAGCCCTCCTGGTGGCTTTTTCGCACAGCAAGAGGAAGGAGAATCTCTTCAAGGAGATCAGGGATCAGGTGAAAGCCCTGGGCAGCCCCCCGTTCTTGGAGCCCCCCGATCCTGGCCAGGAAACGCCCTCTAAACCCAGGAGGAGGCGCAGGACCACAATCGCCGCCCGGGCTGGGGGGAGAGGGCAGGGCAAGAAGGCAAAGACACGGTGCAGCAGGAAAGCCCTGCATGTTAATTTCAAGGAGCTGGGCTGGGATGACTGGATAATCGCCCCTCTGGATTACGAGGCGTACCATTGCGAGGGGATCTGCGATTTCCCCTTGAGGTCCCACCTGGAGCCTACCAACCACGCCATCATCCAGACGCTGATGAACTCCATGGACCCCGAGTCCACTCCTCCCAGCTGCTGCGTGCCTTCCAAACTCAGCCCCATCAGCATCCTCTACATAGACTCCGGAAACAACGTGGTTTACAAACAATACGAGGACATGGTGGTCGAAACATGTGGCTGCAGGTAGCAATTTCTGCAGCCCCGTTATCCCAGCAGCCAGCCCTATTTTATATATATATATATATTTGGTGTGTACCTGTAACGGAGGATGAATTACAGTCCTCCTGAAGACGCACGGTCTGCTATGTCTAAGCAGCCTGGGTCTGCTTCTTAACACTCTGCATACAATATCTAACGTGCATGGAAAAGACGGGACATTGGAAGCAGGATCATTGCCTGGGTGCTGCTGGCTGTGCCCAGACACAGTATATTTGCATCCCAACTTGATCCTACGTATTGTGCAGAAACATCACACAAATGGGCACTTTAAAAGGGGGGGAAATCCGTGACTGTTTTTCCTGGAATTACAATCAAGCTCTAATATACTTACCCAAACATTTGCTGTCCCGCCCAGTCTAGAAGGTCAGCTGAGGAGAATCCGTTATGGTAATAATACAGGCTCGCTCGCTCTCTTTCTTTCTTGTTGAAACTGCCCCAGCGTCTGTTCACGTTGCTTGTTGACATTGGGTTTTGACACTTCTCTGTTGACACAAACTACAGTTTTTGTCCCCCCCCCCCTCCACCCAGATTAAAAATAAAATAAATAAATTAATGGAGATATCCTATCTCCTAGAACTGGAAGGGACCTTGAAAGGTCATTGAGTCCAGCCCCCTGCCTTCACTAGCAGGACCAAGTACTGATTTTGCCCCAGATCCCTAAGTGGCTCCCTCAAGGATTGAATTCATAACCCTGGGTTTAGCAGGCCAATGCTCAAACCACTGAGCTATCCCTCCCCCCAACATTCTATTACACCAACATTCTAGGGCCCGGCCCCCCCTGTGATCCGCTTTGTTTAGTCAGTGTGAATTTAAACTCCATTCTTCAAGATTTTGTAACATGGCTGTACGGCTTTATCTTGGGAAAAAGGAGAGCCAGTTGTTACCCTTGAAACATTTTTCTATATACTCTGTTATTAGGTTTAAATCATTTTAACCCCTGGACTGCACTGCATGACCACCAATGTACAATGTCTCTTGTACAAGTGATAATATGGAGTCACTCCATGGAAGTGGATGGAGTACCTCCAGATTTTCACCCATTTAAATGAGAGCAGATTTTGGTCCCAAGTATCTGTCATATGGTGCCATAGAATGGAGAAATGCTAGTAGTACTTTGCTCACACTCCAGTGTACACCAGGAGTAACTTAATGGAGTTAAACTGGTGTAAAGTTGATGTAAGTGATAGGTGAATCATGCCCATGCATCTTACTGACCTATTCAAACAATGGTGCAGGTGAGGTGAAACTGACACAAGTGTTATGAATGTAAAAGAAATATACATTGACTGGCTAGATGCTTTCTATGATCTCTTAAAATTGCAACAATTTCCAAACTATGTAACTTTGCAAATGATTTGTCCGCAATGGGACAAAACTTACCCAGGCTCTTCAATTTAAATGGGGCTACTCACATCAGTAAGCACCTTTTTGCCATTATACTATTCATTCTCAATTATGTGCTGAATAGTGGACACATAATCAGGAACAAAAATGACAAATTGCCAAGGTGCCCCTGAAGAATTTTAACTATTGAGAACCTGCTTGTTGGGTTAAGGGGATAGAAACTAGACTTCAGGCTGCATCCTGCTGCCCTTTTGCAGGCAAAGCTCCCATTAAGCTTCAATCATATCTTGACTTTATAGGGCACTGGTAGGGCTGAGGATAAATTCCCAGGATTTGATTCTGGTTTTACATTTGTGTAAATTACACTTGTTGAAAAAATTGGAGAGGATTCAGAAAAAAGCTACAAGAATGATTCAAAGTTTGGAAAGCCTCCCTTAAGACTCTCACTGTAAGAGCTCAATCTATTTAGTTCATTCAAGAGAAATTTAAGAAGTAACTTCATCATGGGCTACAAGTACCTATCAGGGGAAGAGATTTCCCAAAGGAGAAGGCTCTTTAAACTAGCAGAAAAAGGCATAATGAGCTCCAATGAAGCTAGACAAATGCAGACTAGAAAGAAGGTGCAAATTTTTAACAGTAAAGGTAATTAGCCATTGGAACAATTTACCTAGTGAAGTGATGGTTTCTACATCAGTTGAAGTATTTAAATCAAGACTGAATATCTTTCTAAAAATCTGCTATAACTCAGAAGGTATGGGATAGATGGAGATATTAGTGTATGATGTTCTATGGTCTCTTATACAGGAATTCTGACTAGATTATCATAATGGTTCCTTAACATATATGAATCTATGAAACTCCATTCACTTTAATGAGTTGCTTCTGATTGACACCAACATGAGTGCACAATTGGGGCCAAAGACTTAAAATACCTGTTTTTAATTTTTTTGACTGAATTAAAACAAATGAATGGATCCTGGGGTTCCTCAGAGAAAATCCAACCATTTAATTAGGCTTTTTGTTTTTCTAGCCAATGACTCAGGGTCCAAAAAGCACTTGAGTGAAACATTCACTAATATTTACACTCTGACCATAAAAGGTGAACAGTTTGCTTGTGGCTACATATAGGTTTGTAGAAGACTAAACCACAGCCTAATCCCCCCCCTCCCCCTATATATAGTTAAATAGAAGCGCTTTGTACTATTCCAAAGTAATGTAAGCAACCCAGGACCTGAATAGCACTTATGGTCTTAAGTCTGAGATACTCATGCCTCAATGAAAGGGCAGAAATGGACACCATGGACCTGACATTGGCCTCTATTACATCTATGCAAAAGAGGGCGGCAGTTGGCCACAAATTTTGGATTTCTTAGCTCTGTTGGCTGAGATTAGAATCTTATTTGCACATCTTAGTGGCAATTTAATAGGTCTTTGAGAAAATATGATATGTTGTCTAGTACTAGCTAAAATATTGCCAAATTAATACCAATGCCTGGTAACTACAGTAGTTTGCTTTTGTAGGAGTTAAATCAATGTCGTTACTATATATGGGTTTAAGTGGCAAAGTTTGGGTCTAGATCTGAAGCCAAACTTTCCCAAAGCTCAGGGGTGTTTGGATCTGATTTGATTTGTGCTATTGTAGAGAGACGGAGTAACCTCAAAGAACTAGATTGGGATTCAAACTATTTCAAAGTTCAGAACAGTTTGGATCTTTGGTTTGGGGTCAGTTCTAATTATAACAAGTACCCTGAGAGGACAATACAGTTACAGAGAATAAACTAGGCAATATTAATAATAACAACAAAACAGACTCTGGGCTAGATCCTCAGCTGGTATAAATTTGCATGGGGGGGATAGCTCAGTGGTTTGAGCATTGGTCTGCTAAACCCAGGGTTGTGAGTTCAATCCTTAAGGGGGCCATTTAGGGAACTGGGGTAAAAATCTGTCTGGGGATTGGTCCTGCTTTGAGCAGGGGGTTGGACTAGATGACCTTCTGAGGTCCCTTCCAACCCTGACATTCTATGATTCTATGCATAGGTCTGTCATTACATCTCCTGAGGATCTGGTCCTTTAAGTCTGCAAAGCTAAGATTCAATGGGGCAAATTCTGCTCCATGTAAATCTAGTTTAACTCCATTGACTTCAATGGAGTTACTCTGGATTTACACCAGTATAACTAACAAAGGACAATTTGGCTCCATACATCAGAATGAATGTAAATACATGCTAAGTATGGCATATTCTTACACTGGGATTACTTCAAGACACAGAGGTTAACAGTGTAAAGGAAGACTTGACTTCTTGCCAGTGGTGTGTGTTTTCTATTTTGGATTTCATGATTTTTTCAGCTGGACCTGACTCTCAGTGGCTTGAGGCTTGTAAATAACGCTAGCAAGGTGACATGAATTTCATGAGGATAAGCCATAGCAAGTGCTTCAGTAAAGGTCAGCTGGAGAGTTCATAGGTTTGTTTCAAGTTTCAGTGTTATTAACGATAAAAGTTAGAAGAAGTTATTAAAAGCAAGGAGGCTGACATGAACTTCTCTGAAGCAATTTGTTCTGGAAATATGTAGTTTACAATGTTGCTGAGACTTTTAAGTGCCTAATTTTTCAAACGCTACTGGCGGCTTGATATTTTTTCCCACTGCTCAAACACTTCCCCCCCCAGTTCTCTATTTTCCAAAAATATTAGTGGTGGCAGTTCAAAGCTGGTTCAAACCTAGCTGAGCTCTATATACAGATACAGGAAGTCATTGCCAGCTGATGGCTACCTTGTCAAAGAAGTTGGTAGCCTCTAACCAATTTCTAAACAGACAACGGTCTGTATTGCCAAAGGCCACTGCCACAAGTGACATTAATTGACATTTCCTGTTGGCAAGGAAAGAATAGGCCCTGGAAACTGAACTCACTTCTCAATACTAGAGATGGTCCCTCCAGAACATGGTTAGACACTATGCGACAAGTGTAGAAAAATCTAAGGATATTGCTACACTGCACACTAAGGCTGGGTCTGTGGGGCTTGGGCTTGAGGATTTAGTATTTCCAAGCCCATGCTTGAGCATCCACACTGTATTATAAACCCGGGTTTACAATTGCTGGACTTAGGTCTCACAGCCATGCTAGCACATCCGTACTGAACTACTCAGACCCTCTGACTCGGGTCTGTGGCTTGACCTGTGTCCACACTGCAAAATGGTAGGACTTGGACTTGAGTCACAGTGGGACTTGGGCTCTGCTGACCCGAGCTGGACTGATTTGTGTATGAACAGAAGGAGGGCTTGGGCTCAAACCTGAGTCAAAGCCCAGGGTTACTGTGCAGTGTAGACATATCCTAAAATAGACTGACATGCATTGGCAGGACAGCGTAGTGAAAACCTGCATTGTTCTGCCCGTAGTGAATACTTTGCCTACTCTGTGGATAAACAGTAAAATTTAGTCTCTTGCATCTTTCATGATCACTACATTTAAAAAAATGGGGTGAGTTTAAGGCACAGTGAGAGAGGCTGTGATGATATCCATTATTCGTTTATATTAGAACCAGTCACCAATCTGCTGTCTGTGGCTGCCTTTCTGTTAGGTAGATGCATTTGGTTTTAGACAGAGAAAACTACAGCTGCACATCCTTCAGAAAAGAAGCTTTTCTGCCCTCTTTTTTGCCTGCAAAATGTTAGGATAATTTCACGGGAATAGCAATCACTGGGTGAAAAAAAGTGGGGAGCAAAAACACATTTATCTTTTTATTTGAAAGTGTTGCTGCTCTGGAAGAATCCAATTCCCCTTGACTTTCTGCAGCGTCAGAAGAGCTTTCAGTGTGTTTTGGCAACAAGAAATTTATTGTTGTATTCCTCACTGAAGGCCAGGACTTGATCTGTTCATTAAGACGAGATCTGCAAAAATGCTCATGTTCTAAGCATGGAGGAAGAAAAGAGAGTTAATCTTTTTGTTCAATGGGCTAGCGGTGGTTCTCTGTTGTACCGGAGTAAATCCTGAGTGACTTCACTGCAGGTAATGGCATTACTCTGGATTGGCACCTGACCTATTTTGCACAGGGTAATTATTTCTGTTCTCAGCAGGAATATCAGTTATTGCAACACAGAGGTGTAAAGAAAGAGTGAAATTACAGTAAGATCTGCAAGTACATGAGGCCACAGCTCCTTGTGACTGTTCTCCATACGCTTGCTCTATAGATGCAGGATTTAAACACCAAGGGTGAAATCCTGGCTCTATTGAAGTCAATTGCAAAACTCTCACTGACTTTGAGGGGTCCAGGATTTCACCTTTGGGGCCTAATATTGCTTTCACTCACATGAATAAGCCAGGATGAACTCCATTGCAGTTAATCAGCAAAAGATGGGTGTAAGTGAGATAGAAAGCAGGTCCTTGGAGTCAAATGTATCCCAGGTGTAAGTCCAGAAAGAAGGCAGGGAAGGTGGAAATAGGATAAAGTGGAGCTGGGATACATTTTGTGTGTATAAACACACTACTGTCTTCTAGTGGAGGGAGCGTTGCTCAGCATTATTCCTGTAGATGCCGATTTTGGAGCCAAAGGTCATGAGTTCTGTTCTCTTAGTTCACCTGTTTGCAATCTGTTGCCAACCATCTCTGTGTGTAGAATTTTACAACATCACTCCAAAGCAGCTGCAAAATACTGGAAGTAGCCAGGGAAAATCTGCTGATCGCTTCTGGAAAATAGGGCCCTAAAACCCATTTTATCCCCAGAGCCCTAACAATCCTTCCCTGGCAATATTTGAAGATAAAATGACATGCCCGTGCTGATCCTGCCCCCATCACTCTAAAGTGGTGGGTGAAATTCCCCTGATGCAGAGAGACTGCACATGGCCTCTTTGTCACTTATGTCCCACCCAAGTCCTGAGGTTTCCATTTCCTCAGGCCTTTAGTGGGACTTAAATACTGTACGGCCTGGCTTCCACTCAGTGTTTATAGCTACTACAGCTAACGACATACATCAAGGCAAGCTGTGCGCTAGGAAGAATCACTCTCTATGGTACTGATGTGGTCCTTATCACTGTAGTATCTGAGCACCTCACAGTCATTAATGTATTTATTCTCCCAATACCCCTGGTAGGGCAGTGATATTATCCCCATTGTACAGGTTGAGAACTGGTACCCAGAGAGAGACTAAGTGCCTTGCCCAAGGTCACGGAGGAAGTCTGTGGCAGAGCCAGGAATTGAAACCATGTCTCCCAAGTCCGAGGCCAATTCGCTAACCACTGGTCCTCTCATTTTCCTTTTAATCAAAGCCATAACAATAACATTTGAAGTAATAAAAACAGTCAACTAAGAATGTCTTTTTGATCAGATACTTCTTGCCTGGGCTAACTTTTTGGGCACGTCTAAGCATTATAAATAGGATAGTGGAGTATGAACATGAACAAATGTGAATTCAGTAGGTTTAGAGTGATTTCAATGGATAATTACAGGTTCTCAATCTTCAGTGTTTATACAACCTTTCCAATAAAAAAGCCACAGTTTCCATGCAGAGAATATTCTACAGCAGGATTTATTTGACCTTCAGCACTGTTTTTATCTGCAGGATATAATTACAGCTAAGCTAGAAATATTAAGCATTTGAAAAGAACTGTGTATTTACAATTTGTTGGCTCCATTCTCCCCTCCATGGGATATAATTCACAAAGGCAAGAGGAAACTTGCAAATTGTTACCATTTGATTTGGAGGCACTAATGCTCGAATTCAGGGAAGCCTCTGCTTTCAAGAAAATGCTGACGCATGTGCCTAACTTTAAGCACATCGAAACCAATGGAACTTAAGCATATGCTTAAGTACATTCCTGAATGGGGTCCTAAAACCTCAAGAGTATTGTTGTGTACACAGGCACATGTGTTCTATGGAATGGCAGGGTAGGGATAGTTGAAGGCAAAATGGGTTTGTGCCAAAGTTAACTTACTAATCATTATGATGTCTAAGCTGATTACTGGCAAAAATCACTTTTTCCAGAATGTTTAAACCTTTTTTCTTCCTCTCACAGATTTTTTTAAATGTTCTTAAAGAACCAAGATTATAATAAATTTTTTTTACGTGAAATAGAAAAGACAAGCATAGAAGGAAAAGGTGTAATCACTGACATAGACAAAGAAAAATCTGTAGAGACAGCTTCTTATCTTACAGCAGTTTTACACTGATAGAGCTGTATGGACTTCAGTGAAATTATTCCTAGTTGACAGCGGGGTAAGTGGATCAGATTCAGGCCCAAAATGTATTCTTTGGCTAGATCTATGATGCCTGGAATTCTCTTAATGACCAGAACCAGAAATGGATAGATGCACAATAATAACAAAACACAGAGGCTATGGCTACATCACAGAGCTTACAGCGGAGCAGCTGCTGCACTGCTAGTACAGATGCTCTAAGCCGACGGGAGAAAGCTCTTCTGTCGACCTAATTACTCCAGCCCCCGCAAATGGCAGTAGCTACGTCCATACTAGCGCTGAGGTCGGTGTAACTAACGTCGCTCAGGGGGGTGACTTATTCACACCTCTGAGTGACATAAGTTATACCGACATAAGTGGTAGTGTGTACATAGTCTAAGCTCCTCAAAGCCTGTCTAATACTGAAATGTGATATTGAGACAAAAATATTGTGGATATTTGCACACTAGCAGTTTGATTATGTCATTCTCTCTCTCTCTCCAGTGTTATTAAAAAGACAATTGGATAGTCTGTAATGTTCATATTTTGCTGTATTCTTCACTTTCACTTTCCAAAGCAAACAAATCATCTTTCCATTTACAGCTTTAGGCCCCAAGCCTGCAAGCTCTTGGGCACATGCTTAATTTTTGTACCTGAGTGATCCCACTGAGATCCTCATGCATAAAGTTTGGCACATGCATAAGTATTTGCAGGACGGAGACCTTACAGGAAATCAGAGATAAGGGGGTCTGATTCACCATTCTCTTGCTCCACTTGCATGCCATTTCATGGAGTTACAATTGGACTAACACCGTGGTGAATCGGCCCTGAGAACTGATGTGATGAATTAGGGGTTGCTTCTGCCAGCTGAAGCTAATGGGAGTTTTACCATTGAGTTCAATAGAAGCAGGATCGGTTTCACACTTTCACGTGTAATATTGAAAGAGGTGAGGAATCTACCTTTCATTTAAAATCACTAAAATTCATACACAAAAGACCTAACTCCACTTCTAATATGCCTCCCTGACACAGGCATCATAAATGCTAATAGCTGTGGCATTGATGAAGGGTATGTACCTACTTTGGAGTGAGTCCATCTGGAAACATGGTGGCTTCCTGTTGTCCTTGTAGCCAGCACTGTAATAACAGTGGCTATTTTTTTATTTCCATAGGGGCAATGTGGCTGTGTTGAGGAGAAATAAAGTCTGAGCAAAGGAGAAAACAATGACAATCTGAATACTGTACTGTTCAAACCTCCCTGTTCTTCAAAATAGGGTCATGTTCCCCAGCTCCCACTAGCTACCCAAGGGTCTGAGCTGAAAGCCCATGGAAGGACTCCACTGGACTTCCATCGGCTTTGACTCAGTCCCCCAAAGGCCAAATATACCAAATTAGTCAATATCCCCATGACATTTGTATAACTGGGGTTGGAATGGGTTTAATTTTTTGCCTTGCAATAGTGCTAATAATGGCTAAGCGATGTAGAGCTAGATCCTCAACTGGTAACTTACACCAGTTGAAGATCTGACTCTTAATTTTTTTAAAGATCCAAAACAGGCAGACTTGCATAGGACATAGATCGCTTTGCATAATGTGCATTGACTTGTGCTTAGTAATGCACCATATTATGGATAAAAGAAATTGGATTCAGATTATGTCATAGAAAACATAAAACTGCTTAGGCTACAGTGTAACGTGTAACACACGTCAATCCTGTTATAATACCCTAGGTTTTTATCAGTGATTTATTTGAAGAGAAGGAAGCTAAAACAATTCCTCCTGCCCCATTTCATTGGCTCTGAACAGTCAGTAACATCCTATCGGGGGGATATTTGTTTTTCCCCCTCCCTCCATGTATTTTTCCATAGTTTACATTATCATTCGCTAGTAATATGATGACATGCTCTGCAGCTTGGGACCCTTGACAGCTGTTTCCTCTTCAGGTAAATCACTGGGGCCAGATCCTCAGCTGCTGTAGCCAGAGGGGTTCCCTTGACTTCAATGGAGCTACGCTGATTTACACCAGCAAAGCGTTTGGCCCAAAGGGTTGAATGGTCACCTTTTCAGTATTGGGGAATAAATAGAGATCTGTACAGTCACGCTGGCAGAGTGGAAAGGCAGAACTTGGCATTTTACAAAGCTTTGGGAGCACTCAGCCATTATTAGAACTCGATGTTCTAATACTTAAAGACTATTTAGGGGTACTAGGGTTGATTTGCTCCTTACCTGCAGTGGTTTTCCACCAGCGTAAATTTATTTACTTTATTGGAGACAGGCCTGACTCAGACTGGTGCAAAGGAGATCAGAATCAGGCTCACAATTATACTGAAACTATGACCAGATGAAATAGGGTAGAAATTAAAAATAGTATTGCAAATCTAGATGGTCTTTAAATAGTTTGGTTTTGAATGTTGTAAACCAAACCTTGATCTCAGTAATGGCCGAACGGCATTTAATTTTCAATGGTTTGGATTTGCGCCTTGTCTTTCTTCATCATTACTTTCTAGCATATTTTTATATTTTGGGGGCCTGATTTTTCAAGGCGTGGAAGGCTTCTCATAACCAAAGACAGAGGGTGAGTTAGAACTCACAGAGCATGCTAAACAGGAACACTATGACCCTGAGCAGCAAAGCACTTAAGCACCTGCTTAACTTTGAAGCAATCTGATGTCAGTGGGATTTAAACGTGTTCTGAAAATTAATCATATGCTTAAGTGCTTTGCTGAATAGGGATGCTCTGCTGAATGGAAGCCAAAGTGCCTGATTCGGATCTGACATCAGTTGTACCCTGGTGTATCTCCATTAACTTCAGCGGAGTTACTCCTGATTTATACCAATGTAAGAACGATCAGAATCAGATCATGGGTTAAAATCCTGGCCCTACTGGGAGTTTTGCCATGAACTTCAAGAAAGCCTATACGCCCTATACGTTTGGAAAGTCAGGTGGGATTCTCCAATGCATCATTCGTTTTCTCCCTCTTAACTTAAAAAGAATAAAGACCAACATTTCCAAGCATACACTTAGGGCTGGGTTTATTCACAAGCCTTCCCCCATTTAACTACATCTGTCTCCTAAAACCAATTTAGCTATTTTTGGTGCGTGTCTGTGTGTGGACACTCTTATTTTGGAATAAAAGTGGCTGAAGTCTGTTTGTTAACAACTTCAGCTGAAAATTTTGGGGCAAATTTCATGCTGTTACATATTTGAAATTCTGGATTTTTTCCCTGAGCAAGAATGTGATGCATTTTTTTTTTGGCAGAAAACACCCCTCCACCTGCTCCATATTTCTAATGACCCCAAGAGAAATGTTCATCCAAGCCTGCTCCATTACTGAATTTACTATCATTGCAATTGCATTCTTTCAAGTAAGAACACAATATTTGCAGCAAAATAAGACTCTGTCTTGATCAGCCATAGCTTTATTTATGTTTTTTTTCTCTGATTAAAGAAGGCCTAAAAAACAACCTGGGGGTCCTTGTTCCTGTATGTACCTCTTGTATAACCCCTTTTCTCTAAACAATATTTTCTCTCATATCCCTGTATATGCCTCCAAAACTATACATTCATTTTGCTCACCTTTTCCAGATCTGACTATGTGATATGTTTCTACCGAAGATAGTTCTGTAACTGATGGTGTAAATGCATTGTGTGTATGTATTCTAAAGTTTAAATAGAATTGTACATATTGAACTGTAAATGAACTGTAAACAGCAATCTATATTTTCTTGAATATATTTTATAGCAGTATATATTTGTTAAATAAGCATTCTTGTATACTCTTCATTAACCTTTTAAATATTTTGTACAGCTAAGTTTATTAAATATTTTATGGATATGTTTTTCTGAAAAGTTTTCTTCCTTTTGAGGATTTGTGTGTGTTGAAAAACGGAGTACGTTTGGTTATGAACATCCTTCACTGGTCTAGTTGTATCGCTAAAGAGTCTGCACTTCCTGGTTTATCTAGGATATTAAAAGCAAAAACAAATGCAATGTAAAATTAACTACTTTTTCCTTTCTAATCCAAACTCTGTTCTATATAAATGTGCAGAGCAACAAGGGTGTGTCACATCCCTGCTGTCTGGTCTCCAACTAATAATGGCCCACCTACTTTGGCTACTAGACAGGCAACTCGCAATTAATCAATAGAAGCTTCACCACTGACTTTAGTGGGAAGTGGCTCAGGGTCTAAAGGGATTACTCCTTTAGTTCAAACAGTAGATGGTTGCGCTGTGATGTTGAATGTCACCTGTTCAAACCCTGATGACCCACGTGAGGGGTCATCTTGTGTGCTCTGGGTGGTGTAGCTACACCCCACCTCTTACTCAGGGCAGATTGGAGAGCACACGCTAGCCAGGTATGAGAAAGGGTGGCAAAAAAGGAATTTAAGGGCCCAACTCCATTGTCTTTCAATGGGAGTTGGGCATCTAATGCTCTTCCCACCCTTGAACTGGACTCTACGCACCTGGATACTCCTCCCACTTACAGGAGTTTTCCACCAGAGTAACTCTTGTGATTTCATTGCGGTTACTCTTGATTTACACAAGTGTCAGTGAAAATAAGGCCCTGAGAGTAAAACTGAGTTTTTCCCTGTCACCCATTACCAACCTTAGGCCAAGTCATGCTCTCACTGAAGGCTCGATCCTGCAAAGTGCCAATCACATTGGCTCCTGTGGAGCCAATGACCAAGTACGTGCTTAATTTTAAGCACGAGTAGTCCCCCTGGTATGAAGTTATGTGCCTAGATGTATTAGGCCTAGGATGATTATCACCTCACGGTATTAAGCCTTAACACCTGTTAAGAGTAGGAAGGGGGAAAGAAGGAAATGTCTTTATGGCTGATTGACAAAAGGCAACTCTTGGAGACTGCTCAGAGTCTAGAAATGTTAACAGCTGTCCCAAAGGAGGGGGCAGAGTGCAGGTGACAGTAAAACGTGACTGACAACTGCATCCCTCACATGGCTCTGTAATTTATTTTTCACACAGATACAATGCCAATGATATCCAGGGGACAAATATGCATGATTTAAATATCTGATCAAAACAAACTGAATTTGAAAATGTTGATGAAATTTTGAATTCGAAATTTGGAAAAAAAAAAAAGGAAACATTTTGGAAAAAAAATATGAATGAATTGCTTTGGGAATTTTTTGACCAGCTCTAGTGATAGTTTGTAGACATTAGATCACATAGTATTTAGGCAGCAAATTTTGTATTAAGTAATTTTTATAATTAAGCATCCTTTGGATTTTGGCTTCCTTCATTATTTCTTCTTTCTTCATTTTTATTTTTTGAAATGTCAGGCTCCTTTTATACATAATAAAAAAGCTATTTTGGCAAAGCCCTTTCAAAAATCCTTTTTAGGTTAACTTTTAATTTCATGGGATGCATGAGTTAGGAAAGGTTTTCGTAGGATTTGTTTTCCTTTCTGGGGACTACATTCATTAAGGGATTGTCCAATATCTATGCAAGAATCTTTGCTGCATGTGTTTTCAGTGGGACATTTATATTTGGTGAAATAGTTGCATAAACACAATTGCCAGAAAAATCAAGGTGTAGAGAATGAATTGTTCTAACCTGTGTTCATAAAATGGACACCAGCTCAGTGATTTACACAAGATGAAAGAGTGGTATATTACTAAAAATGCCTCCTATTAGAACTTTACCATCTACAATATTGTAAGCGTATTTATCTGCAGTAAGGCACATTTGGGAGCATGGAAAAATCCTGAAAGGCATCAGATATGTGTTTCATTCACAACAGACCAACATCACTTTTCAAAGCCAGAGAGAAACATATGCAGATCAGACACTAGAAGTTTGCCTGAAGTATTTAACTCTTATAATGCTGGCATTTTCCAGACTGCAGCTAATTTTAATGGGCTTCTGATCAGGCTCTTATACCCATGTGGAGACTTAACAGGAGTGTTTCCTGTCATACCCCATGCAGTTCTATACATTTTAGTAAACCCCAAGAGATGTCTGGGGAGATGATTTGGGAGGACTTTTGTACAAAGTATAGCACAGGAGGTACGGCTCAGTCTATGTTCACTAGTTAAATATTACCTGGGCATTGTTTCATTTATGCAAGTACTTCAATTTTCTCTCCCACAAAGTGGAAATTTCCAAAGGAATGTCGCTGTGTTTGGCTCTGTCCTGTTTTGGAAATTGCCTGGTGCAAGCCCATAGGGTTATGATAACAGAAGGAAACCCCCATCTGGTGAGCCACATAACTTGTTTTCCTTTTCTTTTAAAATCTTCACTCACGTCTGCTGTAAGTTAGAGATAAGAAAGATTAGCATGTAAAAGGACTTTTACCCGGTGCCACCTATCCTGGGCCCCACTTCAGGAAAGCACTTAAGCACGTGTGTAACTTTAAGCACTTGAATGATCTCATTGATTTCCAGGAGGCTACTCATATGCTTAAAGTTAGGCACATGCTTAAGTGATTCGCTGTACTGGGTCCTTGACCAATAATCTGCATTTGATATCCCTTTGACTTTCACACTTGTTTGATCTCTTATGTATAGATTCACCTGTTTTGCTAGTGAAAAGGGACCCATACAGAAGGAACAATAGATGAAGTAAACATTTATATAGGACAGCTCAACTGTGAACATTATTCCTCCTAACAACAAGTGTAGTTGGCACAAAAACATTGTTGGCAATTTTAAAAGATTTCTCCCTTCAATAAAAATGAGAAACTGAGCACTGGCATTGGGAATGCCTCTATTGCCCCTCCCCCTGCCAAACTCCATTCCATGTGGCCTGCATACCGAAGGATTTTTGTGAAGATTGGGTATAGTGTAGTGTATTTGAGAGGTTGGGGGCTTTAAAGGATGTTAGATCGAGATTTTAGTGAATAGGAAAAATAAGGAGCATTCTCCAGCTGTCTTTTACACTCTGAGTTTCTTCATAGAGGGTAGTGGAGAACTTTTCAGCAAGGATTTGAACAACAAACTACACATTGAAAAATGAGTCATATGTTTTAAACAACATGCTATATTTATTAGCCTCTGCAAACTGGTAGGAAACCGCAGCACAATTATTTTCTTGCAAGTACTTTTGTGCAATATACGAAATGGAAAAATCCACTTCACTTAGCATCAGCTTGAACACTTGAAAATAATCTCTAATTGAGGCTCTCTCAAGGCAAAGGCAGTGGCTTTTTCTTCCTCTGTCCCACTTGTGCATGAGAATTGTCCTGTTTCATAACTTCTGCGTGATGCCGCCTTGAGCAACAATCACTTCTGGCAACCGGATTGTATTTACTGCCGCTACAGTTTTTGCTTTTACTAAAATCCCATCAGTTGTTCTAGCAATATATGCTGCTTTAATGGTGCCTGGTCACTCGCAAACTCTCCCTGGATTCTTATTTTGTCTAAACGCTGAGAAAGAGAATGTTTTGCTGTGAGCGAAGTGACGCAGAACCTCACTGTAATTGTGAGCCTGAGCGTGACCTGTGACACTGAGAGTAACATGGCAGTCTCCTGGATCCAGCAGGTTTACACAAATCCAATAATGTTTTGAGCAACTGTGCTAACAATAAAACTTTGTCTCTTGTTCAGAGTGTTTGTTTGTAGGCTAGCTAGGCTTCGGGTATTGGGTGGTGGAAGAAAAGATGAAGAAAAGATGCAAATATGAACTGATTCGCTGAAAAATTAAATATGTAAATGTGAACAACTGTAGAGGACAGATTCTGCTCTGTGTGTGTACCTACACAGTCCTCCCTGCTTAGCTTCATGTCCCAGTGCAAAATCTCCACTATAACTGCTGTACACATATCAGGCAAACTTCTCCTATATAGCGGAATCTCACTAAACCACAGATACTATAACACATACAAAGAGGTGCTGTCGACAGCAAAGACTAAATAGTCTAGGTGATTCAGGAGCTTAAATCCATTTGACTTTCACTGAGATGTAGGCTCCTATGTGCCTAAGTCACTTTTGAAAATGGGAATTTGGCTCCTAAGTCAGGCAGTAGTTTTTGGAAATTCTGCAGGCACTAGGTTATGAAGTAGGAGAATTAAAACCAAATAATTGATGTCAAAATACAAGCAAGTCCATTTTGCTAGAAATGTTTGTACTTTTCTGACTGTGTTTGCTCACTTTCTCCAAAAGGCCCCAATTGAGCAAAACACTTACCTTGTGTTTACCTTTAGATATGCAACATCTCATACTTACTCAGCAAAGCACTTAAGCATCTGCTGAAGTCCCGTTGAAGTTAATGGGGCTGTTCACGAGTTAAACATGAGCTTTAGAGCTTGACTGGATCAGGGCCTAATTCACAAAATTAATTCATTTACAATCGGTCACCAGTCATTACTGCAAATTAGCAAGGTTTTACTGTATTCTTACAGTTAAACTGGCATGTTTGACCCATGCTCTCTTTTGAAGTTCTGTGCCTCGGATCTTGGCTAACCTCTTAGCACCAGAGGAGTTGGATTTTCCTGGTGAAAAGCCTGCTGCTCTCAGCGTGAAAAGAATAATATTTCTCATACTGCAGATCAGATCAGTCAGCACAACACATAGAGCTTGATTTTCAGAGGTGCTGATTAGTTCCCATTGGCTTCAACAAGAGGTGCGGGGCGGAGATGGGGGTCAGTACTTCTGAAAACTAGGCCCCTTCTTGTTAGCACTGAGCAGAGTAGCGTATTTCCAGACTTCAACCATGCGGAATCAGCTCCCAAGAGGAAGGAATTGATTGATTCATAAAATTCTCATTAGCCTTAGAGCAAACAGATTTAATAAAGTCATAAGGGATTATTCAGCAGCAGATCTGGCTGTTACTGACCATCTCTACCCACATGATAGGTCTCAGTGCATTCAGTGGGATTTACTATCATCGTTTAACAGGGCACAAGAGAGGAACAATATAAAAAGAATACACAAAGTTCATGTATTGTGAAGTCAGTTCCCCATCTTCTGTATATGAATAATACACTGTGAACAAGAGTACACCATAGGTTTTCAGTTTCCAGGCTTCAGTGGTTGCTTGTAGTCTCTTGTTACGGCAAGATTTTCTACCTCTGGAAGGGCCACTTAAAACAGCTGAATGTTTACAAACTGATTCCATACCCAGCTATTCAATTCAATATACTGCAAGGAATGAACAATTTATTCAATCATATCAACACGTAATTACAGAAGAATCTACTGAACTCAATGCTGACATTTGTTGCTAACATACATATATATGCTTCACCCTGCACATGGAGTATCTATGCCAGAACATGGGTTCAGAAGCCGCAGCAGAAAGAACATCTAAAATGACTGCATATCAGCATCTGGGGGCTGTTTGATCACACATATAACTGTAGAGTTCAAAACTGGGCACAGTGATTTTTGTTGTTGCAGTTGTTATGACCATATAAGGCAACAACATATATTCTATTGCGCCACTATGGTCCTGCTGAGGGAAGGCGGCTTCTATGAGCTTGTAATAACCATGACCGGGTTAGTTTCACAGAACAGTCTGGGACAATTGCCTCACACACACTCAACTTATGCTACTACAGACTGCCTAACATTTCAACCTTAAGCATCATCTTCTGTTTCATTAACATCATTCACAAACATCATCCATAAATTCATTGGTGTACCAGATGTTATACAACCCTGGAGTTCTGAAGACAAGTCCACAGAAAACTGGAAATTGGATTCTGCTACAGTTTGCCTTTAAATACCAGAAAGTAACAAAGGAACTTAAACAGAAATGACTGTATGTGTAATCATATAAAGGAATAGCAAGAAGAGAATTCTTGGGTTATCCAGTCTGACCTCCTGCATCATACAGGACGTCCTTATCATCTCCCCTAGTGCCTTATTTAAATTCTTAATGAATCATACAAGTCAGAGATGTAAAAGACATATTAGGTCACCAATCTCCCTGCCAGTGAAGGATTGCTCCTTACACTATATTATCCAGTGCTTTTTCTATTTTTAAGTGTCTCTGGGGACTGGGCTCATATCTTTTCCTTTGAGAGACTATTTCACAATCTCACTGTTAGGACATTTTTCATGATTCCACCTGTCTCTCTTGGCAATTTCTGCTCCCAATGCCTACAGAGTTTTCATTCTTAGCTTTGAGTCATTTTCACGATAGATTTTTTTTTTGCACTGTTTGCAGTCTAGATTGAAGTGAAATAAAAGGGCGAAGGAGTGTGCATGAGGATGATGAAGTGTATTTATCAGTAATGTATTAGAGTAAGGACCAGATCCTCAGCTGGTACAAACTGACAAACTGATTGAGCTTATTTACATCATCTGAGGATCTGGGCCTATATGTTTTAAAATGGTTCATGAAATTTCATATGCACATCCAGTTGTGACAGAAATGTTGGCCATTTTCTTATTGTGAATTCATTCAACTTGTGCATTTGGGTCAAAAGTTTTAATCTTGCATCCCTCTAGAGTTAGGGACTTAAATCTATATTTAGGCACATGACAAAAGTGGCTTGATTTTTTAAAGGTGCTGAACACCTGCAGTTCCCATTGACCGCAGTGAGTGTGCAGTACCTCTGAGAACCACGCCACTTATGTAAGTGGATGAATATGGATTTAGCTATTTAACTTGAGACATTCCACTTTGACACTTTTGACCTTAGGTCTGTCCTTTCCCTGCTCTCATTTTGAACGTGTAGCTCTTCTAGCACTTACCAGCCATGTGTCCAGAGAGATGTCTTGGTAGTTCTCATACCAATTTTGGGGACAGTGCTATCAGCTGATAATTATTTCATACTCTGTAAAGTCCTGATCTATATTTGATAGAATCCCTGAAATGCCTTGTAGAGCCCTGCTGGTACAGCATGGGGATCCAATATTATTGTGCTGATGGAGTTATACTTTAGACCAGTCAGTGGGACTTTATCCTTCTGTAAGATGTCTCAGTAGAAAATAAGCCATAATCTATAATGCACAGAAAAATTAGGGTCAGACTCTGACAGAGAATTACACATTCACCAAAGGGCAACTTTTTTTTCCTTGTCATTATTCACTGAACGAGTGTTTATAATCTGGTCAGAATGTCTTGTAACCAGTCTGTGATCATCGCCGCCACCTCTCTGCTGGCATCTAGGACAAAAGCATGGCGGATTCCCTTCTCACAGAGCCGAATGTCCCCATCCGGAAAATCCATCTTGATCTCTTCAAAATACTGTTGTGGGCACCAGTTGTCTGCAACTCCATAATAAAAAATCAGCTAGAAATCAAAGCATAGAGAAAACATTCATTTGAAAGGGGAAGGAGGGAGCAATAGTCAAATAAAGGAACAACACAGAATCCTAGAAATTAGGGGAAATGGTATGATCCAGCAGTCCTGCTACTGATCATGATAAAATAACTTCACCTCGCTATGCCTCTGTTTCCCCATCTGCAAAACTAGGGATAATGATACTTTGTGAAGTGTTCTGAGATCAACTGGATGAGTACTCAGTAAGGGCAAAGATTTTCATTATTATTTGAGATTGAAAACCCTGTTAAACCCATTAGATCAACAAGTCCATGCCTCACCAGGGCAGACTGTAAGCTTCTTAACAGTATCTACGTTATTAAGGGAGAGTTTTCCAATGATTCTGTCTAGTAAGAAATGACCAGTTAGGTTGTGACTGGATACACATATTAAATATTCTTTAACACTACCGTATATAAAGAAAAATTAAATCTAAAGGCCAGATCCTCTGCTGGCACAGCTCCATTGAACTCAATTTACACCAGCTCAGGATCTGGCCTGATACAATTTACATATAAACATACCCTCTTCTTTCTCCCATACACCAAGAAAGATGTTGAACCACCAGATAACGTTGTTCCAGTCATCACATTGGTGATGAAAACAAAATGATCCCTGTACAGGTTCTTCATTGTTTAAAAGGAAGTGTAAGAAGGAAAAGTAATTTAAAAAGGCATATTTTTCATCCTACCATTTTATATTTAAATGTACAGTGGGATCATCATAGGACATTGTTCACAAGTCAACAACTATGACATGTTACCAGAGGATAGATGCTTATACATTTGGTAAAGAAAATAAGCTACACTCCGTTAGGAAAATAAAAATGGCAGACCCCATTATTTTATCCTCCTGTCTTCTCTGTGTGCTCTTAACAAAGCTGTGAGAGGAGGGAACTATGGGGATGGGTTCTAAAAAAATACTGGAGCTGATCTAGAAAAGGTAAATTGCCGTGATTCTTTGCTAAAATGCTTCAGCAACTGTCAAGGTGCCGTTATCCAACATCTGCTGCAACTGTCAGGGCAATTGCATACGCAAAGAACTGACCAGAAAAGTTCCCCCAATTATGAGATCTCTAGCAGAAGAAAACAGTTGGTTAGACTTTTTTGGGTCCCATCACTCACTAATGCCGCAACAGTTACACACCAAAAACATCAATGTAATTTAAGTCCTGAGTAGCAAACACCGAGGCCTGTGCTTAATTTTAGTTGCACAAGTTGTCCCTTTACAGGATCAAGCCTTAAAAAGCATTACATTTTTAAAGTGTACAGCCAGAGGCTAAAATGGCAGGGTCTGTTCATCACTTACCTAGCCCAATATGGACAAGAAAAATAGATATATTGGATTCAATCTCACTTAATATGCATGTTAAGCACACCAGACTGTTGTGTAGTAACCAGTTGTGTGTCTGGAGTTAATTCATTTCTAGATTAGGAGTTTCTGCTTACAGAGGTCCAGAAATCAAAGGATCTATCTTACTCTATTTAATTTAGGTATTTAGAGGGTGCCAATCACTGTACTGCATAGGTACTGGCATATCTCTGTGTGGTACATATATACTGACTTGGCAGCCCATCCCAGCTGCCTTGCAGCCCAGGGTTTTGTCTAAAATTAGGGTTACCATATTTAACAAATAAAAAAAGAGGACCCTCCACGGGGCCCTGGCCCCGCCCATTTCCCACCCCCAGCCCCGCCCCAACCCCGCCCCTTCCCCGCCCCAACCCCGCCCTAACTCCGCCCCCTCCTCCCTCCCACTCCCAGCCACGCGAAAAGGGCTGCCCGAGCGCTACCGGCTTAACGGTTTGCCGGGCAGCCCCCAGACCCTGCGCCCCCGGCCGGCGCTTCCCCAGCGCAGCGGAGCCCGGGAGGGGAAGCGCCCAGCCGGGGGCGCAGGGTCTGGAGGCTGCCCGGCAAACCGTGAAGCCGGTAGCGCTCGGGCTTCGGGCAGCCCCCATGCCTCCGGACCCTGCGCCGCCGGAGCCCGGGAGGGGAAGTGCCCGGCCGGCGGCTGGGGTCCGGAGGCAAGGAGGCTGCCTGAAGCCCATAGCGCTTGGGCGGCTCAGCTCTTAAACAGAGCCGAAGAGTCAGGGGAGGAGCAGAGCCGCCGCGGCCGGAGGCTCTGCTCCTCCCCTGACTCTTCGGCTGTTTAAGAGCCGAGCTGCCCGAGCGCTACCGGCTTCGGGCAGCCCCCATGCCTCCGGACCCTGCGCCGCCGGAGCCCGGGAGGGGAGGTGCCCAGCCGGGGGCGCAGGGTCCGGAGGCATGGGGGCTGCCCGAAGCCCGTAGCGCTCGGCTCTTAAACAGAGCCGAAGAGTCAGGGGAGGAGCAGAGCCGCTGCGGCCGGAGGCTCTGCTCCTCCCCTGACTCTTCGGCTCTGTTTAAGAGCCGAGCTGCCCGAGTGCTACCGGCTTCGGGCAGCCCCCTTGCCTCCGGACCCTGCGCCGCCGGAGCCCGGGAGGGGAAGTGCCCGGCCGGCGGCTGGGGTCCAGAGGCAAGGGGGCTGCCTGAAGCCCATACCGCTCGGGCGGCTCAGCTCTTAAACAGAGCCGAAGAGTCAGGGGAGGAGCAGAGCAGCCGCGGGAGGGGAAGTGCCCGGCCGGCATTTTTCCCGGACATGTTCGGCTTTTTGGCAATTCCCCCCGGACGGGGGTTTGATTGCCGAAAAGCCGGACATGTCCGGGAAAAACCGGACATATGGTAACCCTACTAAAATGATAGGAGATTTTGCTTTTAGCTATTATGTGTTGCTGGGTTACATCATCATCAGGTTGGAATTGGACCTGGTAATTGGTGCAAAACATGCTACATGTTGTCTGTCTATTTTATCTACTTATCCCATACCTATTATCATAGTATCTGAGCACTTCACAATCTTTAATGTATTTATCTTCACAACACCCCTGTGAGGTATTATCCCCATTTACAGATGGGGAACCAAGGCTAAGAGATGGTAAATGAGTTGTCCAAGGTCACAAAGGATGTCTCTGGCAGAGCAGGAATCTGAAGCCAGGGCTCCAAAGTCCTAAGTTAATGCTGTAACCAATGGAGTATCTTCCTCTCTACTAGGAAAGTGAAAATGTCTCTTTCTTAGAAATCATTTCACAACCCTTCTGGTATCGTCTCAAATTTTCATAACCGCTTTTTCAAGGGGTTATAGACGGCAAAGTCGTAAGATTTTGAAAATGTGCAAGAATGGGTCAAAAAATGATGCTTTGTGCTAAAATGTCTGAATGCAAGTACGAAAAATATGTTGATTTCTCAATGGGTCACATGTACAGCTTGGTCCAATTACATTAATTACATTTGTTGCATATTTCATTTCTGAGCTTCAGCGCATAACTGAGCAACACAAACAAATCAGGAGACAAACAAGATTGTTTTCAATCACAAAAAAGCTTCAATTGTTTTAATTTTAAACGATTCTGCAACAATTTGAAATAGAAATAAATGCACCTCATTGTATACTGGAGTAGAGGTGGGCAAAGGGCCAACATTTCATTATGGATGGCATTTCACAAAATGTTTCATGTTTGTGTCTCATTTGTTTTCCTCTCATTGAAGTTCACCAACCCAAATTTTGGATACAGTGGAATACTGGCTGTATCAGCCAGTCTTTAATGGACACGTAACTAATACAAGTTATACATCTAAGTGTGCGCGCACAAGTGTTTAACATAAACACAACTAAGCTACTGAACACAGAGTCTCGCAATGGGCAGTGTTATGTAATTTTAATAATAGGTGGGATTACCAGCCATGCCACTTTAGTATAAAAAAATTATATTCATAAATATTCTAATTAGAAATTCCTGAACTTTGTTAGAATCCAAATTTGTTTTCTGATAGTCAGTTCTGCTACCTGAATCCCGGTGTTGAATGGATTGTGCCATACAATCTAAAATGTGGGTCACAATCGTCGGGGGAGATTTTCAAAGGCACACATGGAATTAAGGCACCAACGAAAAGTCAATGGGAGTTCGGTATCTAACTATCATTTATAGCTTTGAAATTCTCCCCGTACAGGGTAAAGCAGTGGAACTCTTCACCTACACACTACATTGCCAAGAAAACTGTAGATGAACTTTGCCATTAATCCCAACTCATTCAGACCTCCACAATTCAAACGTGCCCTCCTTCCTTTTAAGATCAATCGCCTGGCTCTGGCCCACTTCATGGCCCTTTACTCCTTTCCCCAATTCTTTTGCTTATCGAGCCTGCGGCTACTCTGTCCCTCTGTACAATTTGGTGACTGGTTGAGAACAAACGTTCTCCACTGCAGCTAGCACTTTATGGAAAAGACTTTCTTTACCTCCAGGCTGCATACAGTAAAACCTGCCAAGAGCGACACCTCATGGGAGTTAGCAAAAGGGGTGACTTGTAAGAGGTGGTCTCTCTTCAAAGGTTTGCTGTAAAATGGGCACTTTTATGATGTAGAAAAAGACTACTATTATTACCCATGTTTCATGTTTAATTTGAATCGCCTTTTGAATGAACATTACATACAGTATACAATACAGTACTGTACTGTATTTAAAATCTCGTGGTGGGTTTATTAATACAGTAGAACAGCAGAGTATACAAAAGTACACAACATTTCTCAAATTGGGGGTCCAGACCCAAAAGAGGGTTGCAAGGCTATCGTAGGGGGTTTGTGGTATCGCCACCCTTATTTCTGCGCTGCCTTCAGAGCTGGGCGGCTGCAGAGTGGGGGCTGCTGGCTGGGCACCCAGCCCTGCAGGCCACTCCAGTGCCAGCAGAGAAGTAAGGGTGACAATACCATACCATGCCATGCCACCCTTACTTCTGTGCTGCTGCTGGCAGTGGTACTGCCTTCAGAGCTGGGCACCCAGCCAGCAACTGCTGCTCTCTGCTCTGCCTTCAGAGCTGGGTGGCCAGAGAGCAGCAGCTGCTAGCCAAGCACCCAGCTCTGAAGGCAACGCCGCCGCCAGCAGCAGCACAGAAGTAAGGAAGATTGGTTTCTCCTACAGGTTTGTTTTTACGGAAGGGAGTAAGGAAATGTGGTCGCTAGTCACAGATGACAGGTTGTTACTGTTCACAGATTCTTCATAGTTAAATTATAGGGGGAAAACATTCCATAGCCTCTGTAAGTGGTCACTCATGACAGGTGGTCTCTCTTCAGAGGTGGTCACTAAGGCAGGTTTTACTGCATTTAGATTAAGTAGCTCTGTAATTAACGAAACATGAGTAGTTGGAGGCACGTGGACTCTTCATCACGAGTGGGGAATGTTGGCCTTCTGTATGCTATTTGTGTACTTGGGAATCTGTAAAATACATCTTTTCCTCTGGCCCATGTGTGGCTGTAGAGTTGACCGGAGTCAGTACAATCGCTATACCATTATGAGTACACTATTGCCAACCCAAGCATTCAAAAAACATGAGTCAGGCCCCAATATTCACAAGACTGGCTTAAAAAATCATGAGATTTAAGGGAAAAAACAATAAATTTGGGATTCTTATTATTTTCCTTCTGATCTTGGGACATGTAGGATTCACATTTTGTAGCTGACACCAGGAGAACTAGACACTTACTTTGTAAAAAATGAAAGCTAAGACACTCAGGTAATAACCTGATCCAGCACAGTAACTTCTCACTTAACGTTGTAGTTATGTTCCTGAAAAATGTGACTTTAAGCAAAACGATGTTAAGCGAATCCAATTTCCCCATAAGAATTAACGTAAATGAGGGGGTTAGGTTCCAGGGAAATTTTTTTCACCAGACAAAAGACTATATTACATATATATATATATACACACAGTATAAGTTTTAAACAAACAATTTAATACTCGTACACAGTGATGATGATTGTGAAGCTTGGTTGAGGTGGAGGAGTCAGAGGGTGGGATATTTCCCTTACTGCTAAATGATGAACTAGCAATTGGCTGAGCCCTCCAGGGTTAACTCTCTCACTCTCTCTACAAGGCAGCAGGAATGGAGGGAGATATGCGCATTTCCCCTTTAAGTACATTGCCTTGTTAATTAGATCAGCTTGCTGAGACCGCAGCTGCTGCAAGCTCCTCTGTCCTGAGCCCTAGTGTCCCCCCTCCGCTCTATGGAAGATGGGGGTAAGCGGGGTGCAGGAGCAGGGGGGAGTGGGACACCCTGATATTAGCCCCGATTCTTCCTTCCCTCCCCCCCGCACAGCAAGCAGGAGTCTCGGGTAGCAGCTCCAAGGCAGAGGGCAGGAGCAGCACATGGCAGTGGGAGGAGGGACAGCTGCAACTGCTAGCCTGCTGGGTGGCTGCTGCACAGGGAACTTAGGGGAGCGGGGAGCTGATAGGGGGGCTGCCGGTCCACCCTGGTTCCAAGCCCCCACCAGCTAGCTCCAACGGGCTGCTTTTCCTGCAAGCAGTAGACAAAGCAGGCGGCTGCCAAACGACGTTAGAAGAGAGCATTACACAACTTTAAACGAGCATGTTCCCTAATTGATCAGCAACGTAACAACGAAACAACATTAACCGGGATGACTTTAAGTGAGGAGTTACTGTAATTGGGGCTTTAAGAAAAACCCTCAAATATCACAAGACATGATAAAATTGTGAGAGTTGGTAATCCTGTGAGTAAGGTATTTTAGCTTATGTGATCCCTCATGAGAGGCACCTGTTGCTTGTGAATGAACAAAGCTGTCTGGTTTTTCTCAGAATTTCTCTACAGGGACAGAGTTAAGGTTTTAACTGGGTATTTCAAGATTTTAAAGTTTTGGGGTTTAAGTTTAATCTTAACGCTTCATATAGTAGTAACGACAATGTTCTTGTAAGCTGTTTTACTCTTAAGTTACTATAAGTATTTTTAACCTTAACTCCTTAAATGTTGCCTGCATACAGTATTATCAGCTCCTCTGCCAGACCTTGTACAATGATAGCTGCTGCTGTGTAAACACTAGGAGAATCTGAGATTGATATCAACAGGATGTTTACATCTTAAAGAGTTTCTAAGAAAACAGTAAAGATTTCCTGCAGTGGACTCTATTGGCATTTATTTTAGTATGTATGACAGTTCAAAAAAAGTATAAATTATTGAGGGTCGAATTTCCTTATGCCTCTTCTATGACTCTGATAGGTCAATACCGAAAACAAACAAACAAAAATAGTTAAAAATATCGATTGGATTAAACACAGTTTCCTTTATCTTTTTGGAATTTGGTACACAACACAGAGTACACTACTCCTTGGGCAAGCACTACTCCAACTGATGGCACGGAACAAAGGATTGGCCCTGAGTGGATATAAACTGGCGGCGGCACATGTGCCACTGCAATCAAGCTAGTATCAGTATCCTCATTGTAAAATCCTGATGTCAGAAATGCTAACTCTATTATTACTCCCGCATGCATTCACTGGATAAGGCAGCAGCGTTCCTCCCTGAAGGGTCTCTCCAAAGTAACTAGTCAATAGTTGGTTTAAAAGACTTTAGCCCAGGATTAATTTTTGTCTCAGTCAAGATGTATCAAAACTGATTTGTGGAAGTGCCTCCTCCTCCTGCCAAGAGCATAATGTAAATGAGACAGAAATGGATTGGTCTGGGATGCTCTATTCCAGTTTTGGATTTGCCTCAGCAGTGCTTTGGCTTCACCAATCCGTTTCTGGGTGGAATTCAAAGTGTTGGTTTTAACCTATAATACTCTAAACATTTTGGGACCTGGTTCTCTGAGACATCGCCTCTCTCCCCCTGCGATATTGCTGCAGTTGAGATCAACAGGTGTGATGGCAAAGCCTTTGGACCTTGCTGCCTAGCTAGCTTTGTCAGAGCCCAGATTGGTTAACTTTCCAGGCACATTGTAAAGCAATTTTTGTTTGTTTGCTGGGACTTTGCAGATGGGCTGGTTGTCAATCTGCAGCACAGGACATTATTTGTAATAGTTACTTGTCTGGCTTGTGGTAAAGTTGTAAGGGACAGATCTTAATTATTTGTGTGGTTTTAAAAAACAAACATTAAGGAAAGCACTAGATTTTGTGAAACCTAAATAAAAAAAATCAGCTTCTCTGTAAAAACTGAGAGCTGAAAGGCAACTGAAACCCAGCTTTCAATGTGATGAAAGTGCTGAGTTCTGAAAAGTGGGTTCTGTACACGTGGCTATTTAGCACATGATTCTATAGGCCATGTGTTTCCTCTGTATTTGCGATATGTTTCATGCTATGGAATACACTGCATATAGTAGACTCCTTGGTGTTCATGCCTAATCCCCATCAGGGTTTATGGAATGTATATGTCTGGACAACAGGGAAGTTTGTTCGCTCTCTCTTTGCTTCAGTGCAACCTCATGCAAAAATATCTGTTAATAATGCTAAAGGCAGCTATGCATGTGGACCAAAGATTACACAGAGAACTATTTACTTACAGTGCCTGAGACTCAAAGGCTATCGGGTAAAAAATATCCTTTTAATAAAGGATGTATAGGATTTGCCATAAATAAGGGAGACAGCCCTTTACATAATACAGATTATTTTTAAAAGCTTAAATAAAGTGCTTTGCAATATATATTTAGCTGTGTCAGTAACGTGCAATCTCATAAGGAAAGTTTTGTCTAAACTTCAAGTATAAAAAACCGGATTTGAAAACCGCGGTTGAAGTTTTAGCAATATATGATCAGATTCTGCTGCCCTTGCTCACTCCAGACCAGATTCTGATACCCTTACTGACATTCAACAGGACCTTACCTCCCCTAAGTCACTGGGATTGCCATGGAGTAGGGTGCTACTCAACTTGAGTAAGGATATCAAAGTCTGGTCTTTGGCGAGCAGTTCCATTGACTTCAACATGACAATTGAAGGGGAAAGATGAGTGAGAGCCCATTGTGACCCACAGTGACAAAGGCCAGGCCAGGCAGAGCAAAGCTGAAACTGACCTGGTTCTCAGCTCATAACACTGGGCTCTATTTTCTTCATCTATGACTATGGGTACGTCTACACAGCAAGCAGGATCCTGTGGCAGCTAGTCTCAGAGCCTGGGTCTACATACTATGGTGCTAAAAATAGCTGTGTAGTTGTTCGGGCTTGGGCTGCAGCTCAGGATCTGAAGCCTAGGGGCAGGGGTGGGCTCTGGGTCAGGTCCTACAGAAAAAAATAGCCATGAACCACTGCACGTTGGGTGTGACGAAATGGGACAAAAATTGGGAGAATTTCTATAAAAACAGAGTGCAAGAATTTACTAAATGCTTCTCTTGGAAGCCCTAAAAGCAGAGATATTAGTCCTTTTTTAAGAGTGCATTCCCATTGATGGCCACAGGACTGCTCATGTGAATAAAGATAAGTAACAAGTAAGACTTACAAGCCCAGGCCTTAAAACAAGCCCAGGAATATACTTAAAGGAATTAAATATCATTTGGGAACACTATGCGGTAATGTTACTGCTTATCACAGCCTTGTGGAAAATCTGCTATAGCCATTTACCCTTTCTTCTGACTTTTCCTTACACTTGCAAAGATTGTGATGTTCAGTGTTGATTCGTCTTTTACCAATATTGAATTACAGCACATTTCCTTTTTTGTAAAAATCACAATAAACTTCCTCTAGTGCAGTATCTGTGCTTCCAGTTTCTGTTAGGAAAGGGAGTAGGTGTTATTACAGTGAAGGAACTCAGTTCAGCTGGCTCGAGAATAATCAGCTAACAATAATTAACCCCCATAGCTAAGTTAGTCTTGCATCACTAAACCCTACCTTTTTTGTCTGGATTTTGTAATTTAACATAACTCTTGATGGTGCTGCAATACCGAGCCTATTGGAGATTCACTCACTGCCTGGTTTTCATTAACAATGTTCATGCCCCTATTTTAAAAATATCCACCATAATTATATAGGAAAAAGGCAAATCTCCATTTTCTGCATACAAGTCCATTGCCACTGCCATCAAATGTGCATATTTTCCCTCTTTAGAAGTCTGCAAGTGAAATGCCTCAACTAACGACCCAAATAATGTTCCAACCCCCACAAAACACACATCTGACCAATTAGCATTGTTAGACTGGGAACCCTAGTTCTGAAGAGAAACATATTTTGTATTGCTCCCCAACTAGTAAGAATTACACTTAAATCTGGACTGAGGGAGACTGGAATAATTTAGTGTCTCTTCTTCCCTCTCCTTCAGAACACAACATGAAAATATGATCCAGAAATAACTTTTCTATTTCACAGCAGCTGGCACAGTCAGGTGTTAAGGTTGGCTTTTAACTTACGATCACACTGACTACTAAACAGTATAAATTTTTTAAAGCGACAACTTGCCAACTCTATAGCAACTTGGACTATAGTTCCTATTTTTATAAACTTCCAACCTTTATAAATTAAACCCACTTTTACTGTCAATATACTTCCAATTTAACTTAAGGCCAACTCAGATTTTTCCCCTAATTCTCACATTCCCAGAAATTACTAGAAGGAAGAATAAAAAAAGAGAGGCATTTAACCTCACATTTGTTTCTGCTTCTTCTTTGGCTTGCCAGCTGCCTATAACCTCGCCTCAAAATTTCATTTTCTTGGGTACATTTGCCATTTTAGAAATGTGACGACACAGTGGAATCAATAAAACAAAGTTAACACAGGTTTTCAAAGGTTCCTGCATGCAAGGCATTGCATAGGTTGACAGTGTCAAGAAAAACACTTACTAAAGCAGA
Organism: Emys orbicularis; assembly: GCF_028017835.1. NCBI lineage: Eukaryota > Metazoa > Chordata > Testudines > Emydidae > Emys > Emys orbicularis. The sequence goes on along the minus strand of NC_088685.1, from coordinate 23,540,167 downwards.
CAAAGGCACCTGCAAACTGTTATCATAGGTTCTGATTCAGCAAGGGAAATAAGCATGTGTGTAACCTGAAGCATGTGAGCAGTCCCACTGAATTCAATGGAACTACATAGCTATAAGTAGGGCCTTACCAAATTCATGGCCATGAAAAACATGTCACAGACCGTGAAATCTGGTCTTTTGTGTGCTTTTACCGTATAAGATACAGATTTCACAGGGGAGACCAGCATTTTGGGGGTCCTGACCCAAGAGGGAGTTGCAGGGGGGTCACTGTATTGCCACCCTCACTTCTGCGCTGCCTTCAGAGCTGAGTGGCTGGAGAGCGGCGGCTGTTGGCCGGGCGCCCAGCTCTGAAGGCAGCACCCCCCCCCAGCAGCAGCACAGAAGTAAGCATGGCAATACTATATCATGCCACCCTTGCTTCTGTGCTGCTGCCTTCAGAGCAGGGTGGCTGGAGAGTGGTGGCTGCTGGCTGAGGGCCCAGCTCTGCAGGCAGCAGTGAAGAAGTAAGGATGGCAATACCATACCGTGCCTTCCTTACTTCTGCGCTACTGCTGGTGGCAGCTCTGCCTTCAGAGGTGGGCTTCCTGCCAACAGAGCCTCTCTCCAGCTGCCCAGCTCTGAAGACAGTGCCACAGCCCGCAGCAGTAAGGGTAGCAATACTTGGGCTTTAAACTAGGTTCGACGGGGACAGGTGAGCAAAGCCCACAGGTAAGTGGGGAACATGGAGACCTGGGAGATGGGTCGGAAACAAGAGGGAGCGTGGGTTATAATGGCAGAGAGAAAGGAGGGTCAGGGCAAAACTGGGAGGCAAGATCAAACCAGTATCTTAGATGCCTATATACAAATGCGATATGGGTAATAAGCAGGAAGAACTGGAAGTGCTAATAAATAAATACAACTATGACATTGTTGATATCAATGAAACATTAGGAAAAAGTTGATATCAATGGACATTAGGAAAAAGTTCCTAACTGTCAGGGTGGTTAAACACTGGAATAAATTGGCTAGGGAGGTTGTGGAATCTCCATCTCTGGAGATATTTAAGAGTAGGTTAGATAAATGTCTATCAGGGATGGTCTAGACAGTATTTGGTCCTGCCATGCGGGCAGGGGACTGGACTCGATGACCTCTCGAGGTCCCTTCCAGTCCTAGAATCTATGAATCTATGAATCTATGAAACTTGGTGGGATAATACACACGATTGGAATATTGCTGTGGATGGGTACAGCTTGCCCAGGAAGGACAGACAGGGGAAAAAGGGAGGAGGTGTTGCCTTATATATTAAAAATGTACACACTTGGACTGAGGTGGAGATGGACATAGGAGACGGAAGTGTTGAGAGTCTCTGGGTTAGGCTAAAAGGGGTAAAAAACAAGGGTGATGTCATGCTAGGAGTCTACTACAGGCCACCTAACCAGGTGGAAGAGGTGGATGAGGCTTTTTTTAAACAACTAACAAAATCATCCAAAGCCCAAGATCTGGTGGTGATGAGGGACTTCAACTATCCAGATATATGTTGGGAAAATAACACAGCGGAGCACAGACTATCCAACAAATTCTTGGACTGCATTGCAGACAACTTTTTATTTCAGAAGGTTGAAAAAGCTACTGGGGGAAGCTGTTCTAGACTTGATTTTAACAAATAGGGAGAAACTCATTGAGAATTTGAAAGTTAGAAGGCAGCTTGGGTGAAAGTGATCATGAAATCATAGAGTTCACAATTCTAAGGAAGGGTAGAAGGGAGTACAGCAAAATAGAGACAATGGATTTCAGGAAGGCGGATTTTTGTAAGCTCTGAGAGCTGATAGGTAAGGTCCCATGGAAATCAAGACTGAGGGGAAAAACAACTGAGTTTTTCAAAGGGACACTACAAAGGGCCCAAAAGCAAGCTATTCCGCTGGTTAGGAAAGATAGAAAATGTGGCAAAAGACCACCTTGGCTTAACCACGAGATCTTGCATGATCTAAAAAATAAAAAGGAGTCATATAAAAAATGGAAACTAGGACAGATTACAAAGGATGAATATAGGCAAACAACACAGGAATGCAGGGGCAAGATTAGAAAGGCAAAGGCACCAAATGAGCTCAAACTAGCTACAGGAATAAAGGGAAACAAGAAGACTTTTTATCAATACATTAGAAGCAAGAGGAAGACCAAAGACAGGGTAGGCCCACTGCTCAGTGAAGAGGGAGAAACAGTAACAGGAAACTTGGAAATGGCAGAGATGCTTAATGACTTCTTTGTTTCGGTCTTCACCAAGAAGTCTGAAGGAATGCCTAACCTAGTGAATGCTAATGGGAAGGGGGTAGGTTTAGCAGATAAAATAAAAAAAAAAACAAGTTAAAAATCACTTAGAAAAGTTAGATGCCTGCAAGTTACCAGGGCCTGATGAAATGCATCATAGAATACTCAAGGAGCTAATAGAGGAGGTATCTGAGCTGCTAGCTATTATCTTTGGAAAATCATGGGAGACGGGAGAGATTCCAGAAGACCGGAAAAGGGCAAATATAGTGCCCATCTATAAAAAGGGAAATAAAAACAACCCAGGAAACTACAGACCAGTTAGTTTAACTTCTGTGCCAGGGAAGATAATGGAGCAAGTAATTAAGGAAATCATCTGCAAACACTTGGAAGGTGGTAAGGTGATAGGGAACAGCCAGCATGGATTTGTAAAGAACAAATCGTGTCAAACCAATCTGATAGCTTTCTTTGATAGGATAACGAGTCTTGTGGATAAGGGAGAAGCTGTGGATGTGGTATACCTAGACTTTAGTAAGGCATTTGATACGGTCTCGCATGATATTCTTATCGATAAACTAGGCAAATACAATTTAGATGGGGCTACTATAAGGTGGGTGCATACCTGGCTGGATAACCGTACTCAGAGAGTTGTTATTAATGGTTCCCAATCCTGCTGGAAAGGCATAACAAGTGGGGTTCCGCAGGGGTCTGTTTTGGGACCGGCTCTGTTCAATATCTTCATTAACGACTTAGATATTGGCATAGAAAGTACGCTTATTAAGTTTGCAGATGATACCAAACTGGGAGGGATTGTAACTGCTTTGGAGGACAGGGTCATAATTCAAAATGATCTGGACAAATTGGAGAAATGGTCTGAGGTAAACAGGATGAAGTTTAACAAAGACAAATGCAAAGTGCTCCACTTAGGAAGGAAAAATCAGTTTCACACATACAGAATGGGAAGAGACTGTCTAGGAAGGAGTACAGCAGAAAGGGATCTAGGGGTTATAGTGGACCACAAGCTAAATATGAGTCAACAGTGTGATGCTGTTGCAAAAAAAGCAAACATGATTCTGGGATGTATTAACAGGTGTGTTGTGAGCAAGACACGAGAAGTCATTCTTCCGCTCTACTCTGCGCTGGTTAGGCCTCAACCGGAGTATTGTGTCCAGTTCTGGACACCGCATTTCAAGAAAGATGTGGAGAAATTGGAGAGGGTCCAGAGAAGAGCAACAAGAATGATTAAAGGTCTTGAGAACATGACCTATGAAGGAAGGCTGAAAGAATTGGGTTTGTTTAGTTTGGAAAAGAGAAGACTAAGAGGGGACATAATAGCAGTTTTCAGGTATCTAAAAGGGTGTCATAAGGAGGAGGGAGAAAACTTGTTCACCTTAGCCTCTAAGGATAGAACAAGAAGCAATGGGCTTAAACTGCAGCAAGGGAGGTTTAAGTTGGACATTAGGAAAAAGTTCCTAGCTGCCAGGGTGGTTAAACACTGGAATAAATTGCCTAGGGAGGTTGTGGAATCTCCATCTCTGGAGATATTTAAGAGTAGGTTAGATAAATGTCTATCAGGGATGGTCTAGACAGTATTTGGTCCTGCCATGAGGGCAGGGGACTGGACTCAATGACCTCTCAAGGTCCCTTCCAGTCCTAGAATTTATGAATCTATGAAAAACTCCCCCTACAATAATCTTGTGACCCCTTTTTTGGTCAGGACCCCTACAATTACAACACTGTGAAATTTCAGATTTAAATAGCTGAAGTCATGAAATGTACGATTTAAAAAATCCTAGAACCGTGAAACTGACCAAAATGGACCGTGAATTTGGTAGGGCTCTATCTATAAGCACTGTGGCTCTGACCCAGCAAAGCACATAATGCACATCGATAGTCTCATTGAAGTCAATGGGTCTTCTCGTGCTTAAAGTTAAGCATGTGTTTAAGGTAAAATTTCCAAAAGTACCTAAAGTACAATCTTGCAAATAACTACTTAACTTTATTACCATGAGCAGTCCCATTGTAACCTGCAAAGCTTTACTTACATGGGGTGTGATCCAAAGCACACTGAAATGAGTGGGAGCCTCCAGTGGCTTTAATGACCTTTGGATCAAGCATATGATTAGTTCTATTTAAGTCAAGTCAATGAGACTACCTGCAAGGATCAGGCCTTCGGGTTCTTCTTTAAGAATCTCTCTAAGGGAGACAGGACAATTGTCCTTCCCCACAAAGGCCGAGTTAAATAAAATAAAATCATACAAGCCCAGTGCTGCATGATGAGAGTGTCATGGCAACGTTTTTTGATCAGAACTGGAGCATACTCTTCTGAAGGATTCGTTGAGATTGCATCTTGTACTTTCTCTATCTGCATCCACGCCAAACCTCTCTGGGCAGCTTAAGGGAATAATTGTGTTGAAAGGAATGATAGACAACATTGCTGCAGCACTGCTGACTGTGAGTGGAGATTTTTGGTTACCTATCCCCAACTAGCAGTATTTTATTTCCAGCGCGCAAAATATTAAAATGCATTTAGAAGCGTGCAGTAGAAAAGTGACACATAAAATCAAAATCTAACCTTAACCGACTGACAGAAAAGAGACATGGTTGGATTCTATGATCTGCCACGTTCACCTTGCCCTGCTTACATTGCATGGCACACAGTGGGCTACGGTAGCTGGAGATTTACACTGGAGAATTCCCCCCTGTAGAGAGGGAATCTCTGCCAGTGTCAAGTGCTGGAAACCACTCTTGCAGGTCCAGGGAGGGAGAGTGTGAAAAGCATGGGGAAGGGAGGCGGCGTGGCTGAGTGAGTCTTTGCTACTCCTGATTCTCCATTGGGGTAAGGTCCCTCAGTAGAGTAAGTCAAAGTTGCCCCTATCTGGCCTTAACTTATACCAGAGCCAAGCAGCTGAAGATCAGGGAGTCACTATTGTCTCCCTGACCCCTCTGCACTGTGCCTGGGCTGTTTCAGGTGGAGCGGAAAATCAAGCCCACAGAATCTGATTCTATATAAGAAGTTTCCAGGATTGGCACTCTGAAGCCTCCTGTGTCTGTTGAGTCAGTGTGAAGCACTGGAGACAGCTATAAAGAAGGCTGAGAGCTCTTTTTATTCAGAATATCACCAGGTTCAATTATCACTGGATTTTGCAGTCTGTCACTATCCAGTTAAGTTCTCTGCCATTCTGACTTTACAAATTACACCTGAGTGCAGAGGTGCTGGAACTAGGGGGTGGCCACACCCCCTGGCTTGAAGTAGTAATAACAACCCACATACATGGTTTCTGCCTTCAGCACCCCCCACTATGAAAATTGTTCCAGCACCACTGCCAGCAGGGCATGTATCTATGCCATGCAAAGAGTTTGAGATGATTGTGATGTCAGAGGAAACTCAACATGAGAACATAAGAACATAAGAATGGCCATACTGGGTCAGACCAAAGGTCCATTCAGCCCAGTATTCTGTCTTCTGACAGTGGCTAATGCCAGGTGCCCCAGAGGGAGTGATCCTAACAGGTAATGATCAAGTGATCTCTCTCCTGCCATCCATCTCCACCCTCTGACAACAGAGGCTAGGGACACCATTCCTTACCCATCCTGGCTAATAGCCATTAATGGACTTAACCTCCATGAATTTATCTAGTTCTCTTTTAAACCATGTTATAGTCCTAGCCTTCACAACCACCTCAGGCAAGGAGTTCCACAGGTTGACTGTGTGCTGTGTGAAGAAGAACTTCCTTTTATTTGTTTTAAACCTGTTGCCCATTAATTTCATTATGGGAACAAGTAAATAACTTTTCCTTATTCACTTTCTCCACACCACTCATGATTTTATATACCTCTATCATATCCCCCCCCTAGTCTCCACTTTTCCAAGCTGAAAAGTCCTAGCCTCTTTAATCTCTCCTCATATGGGACCCATTCCAACCCCCTAATCATTTTAGTTGCCCTTCTCTGAACCTTTTCTAATGCCAGTATATCTTTTTTGAGATGAGGAGACCACATCTGTACGCAGTATTCAAGATGTGGGCGTACCATGGATTTATATAAGGGCAATAAGATATTCTCCATCTTATTCTCTATCCCTTTTGTAATGATTCCTAACATCCTGTTTGCTTTTTTGACTGCCACTGCACACTGTGTGGACGTCTTGAGAACTATCCACGATGACTCCAAGATCTCTTTCCTGATTAGTTGTAGCTAAATTAGCCCCCATCATATTGTATGTATAGTTGGGGTTATTTTTTCCAATGTGCATTACTTCACATTTATCCACGTTAAATTTCATTTGCCATTTTGTTGCCCAATCACTTAATTTTGTGAGATCTTTTTGAAGTTATTCACAGTCTGCTTTGGTCTTAACTATCTTGAGCAGTTTAGTATTGTCTGAAAACTTTGCCACCTCTCTGTTTACTCATTTCTCCAGATCGTTTATGAATAAGTTGAATAGGATTGGTCCTAGGACTGACCCTTGGGGAACACCACTAGTTACCCCTCTCCATTCTGAAAATTTACCATTTATTCCTACCCTTTGTTCCCTGTCTTTTAACCAGTCCTCAATCCATGAAAGGATCTTCCCTCTTATCCCATAACAACTTAATTTACGTAAGAGTCTTTGGTGAGGGAACTTGTCAAAGGCTTTCTGGAAATCTAAGTACACTATGTCCACTGGATCCCCCTTGTCCACATGTTTGTTGACCCCTTCAAAGAACTCTAATAGATTAGTGAGACATGATTTCCCTTTACAGAAACCATGTTGACTTTTGCCCAACAATTTATGTTCTTCTATGTGTCTGACAATTGTATTCTTTACTATTGTTTCAACTAATTTGCCTGGTACTGACGTTAGACTTACCGGTCTGTAATTGCCGGGATCACCTCTAGAGCCCTTTTAAAATATTGGCATTACATTAGCTATCTTCCAGTCATTAGGTACAGAAGCTGATTTAAAGGACAGGTTACAAACCATAGTTAATAGTTCCGCAATTTCACATTTGAGTTCTTTCAGAACTCTTGGGTGAATGCCAACCAATCACCACACTTACTCTACAGCTTATTTGCATGGAACTAATTCATTGTTTCTGTGAGGGAGACTGCTCAGATGGTGGACTACTTGGCTTAACTGCCCGCACCCAACTCCAACTCACACAAGTAAACATAAACCCTCCAGCACAATCCCTCAGACACAAATCAACACAACCACCTATACCCATAAACACCACCACAACCAGTACACACAATAACCCAAATACGTAGCTCCTCACCACACACCCCTCGCTTTGTCACCCACACAAATCTACACAATTCTCCCAGCACAATGCAACTGACACACAAATCAACATAATTACTAACACAACAACCCCAAACATCACTCTGAAGCCTAGAATGTCTCTTGAGTTACTGTGAAGTGACAAATACAGCTACAAGTATGTTTGAGAGCTCTTTTTGTTTAGCATATCATCAGGTTCAATCATCACTGGGATTTGTGGTCTGTTACTGTCCAATTTTTAAGTTCTCAGACATTTTCAGCTTTTTTACACACAACTTTACGAATTACACCTATGCAATAGCATGGGTTTTCAGTTACTAGTCTAATAATAATCATTGATCTTAAGTAGAAAATATCATGGACCAGATTCTGCTCTCAGTTACAGTGGTGTAAAGCCAGAGTAATTAGAGTCAACAGGTCTGAGTCTTCTTTTACATTGGTGTACATCAGAAGTAACCCCTCTGAAGTCAATGGAGTTACACTGGTGTAAAAGTGGTCTGAAATCAAAATCAGGCCCAGTGGAATTCCTCTGGATTTACATTGGTGTAACTGAATGCAGAAGTTGTCCCCAAGTGATTAGGCATCTCACAAAACTCTGAAGATTAAACGGTTACCTTCTTTAAATTTTGTTTTATAGTTGTACTGTCTCGCTCCACAACCTTCATCATTTCTTGACTTGCCATATACAGGACATTCGCTGCAGAAAAAGAAATGCACAGTAATGCAATTAGAAAGCAAATCTCTTACACTTACAGCAAGCTATGGGCCCAATCCTGCAAACAAATGCTACCGGCTGTGCACTTATTATCCTGCAAAATCCACGGAAAGCAACACAGCTGATAGAAAGCGTTCGCAGGACTGGGCCCTAAAATATCAAGCAACATATCAGATAATTTTCAGTGAAATTCACTTTTCACTATTCATATGACACAGCCACTTTGCTATCGACTTTCTGAGAGGGCTACCTGACCCAAAGTATTAGTGAAGAAAAAGGTGCAATGTATTAATTATTATTATATTCTTCGGTGTGATCTTTAGTATGCTCTTTTGGAATAATCAGAATGGACGGAATTCTCAGCACTCAGACAGCATTTTTTCATTTTCAAAGCACTCTGCAAATATATACAGTAATTTATTTTCTCAATACTCCTGTAAGTTAGGTAATTCTGAGTTAATGTTAATTATTATTATTATTATTATTATTCTATGGATTGTGGTAGTGCCTAGAGGTTCCAATCACAACCCAGGACCCCTTTGTGCTAGGTACTGCACTAGCACAGACTCTAAGCTATCTGGCTGTCAGAAGCAATCCTCACCTGAGGAGGGAATGGTCAGGTATCCATGACGGCTAATACTACGCTGGCTGCTGGTTTTTCAGGAGAGACTTTCTAAAAACAGGGTCCTGTCTGCTTACTTTGGACATAAAAGACCCCACGAGGCCCTCTGTGGATGGCGTACCTGGCCATGGCCCCTCCTCCCAACCATGTCTTCTTGGCAGCCATCCCCAGGGTGGCTGGTTGCTAGTAGTGCTTTGTGTATAGTCTGATTTGGCTCCAGTTGAAGTCCATGGGAGTTTTGCCACTAATTTGCAAGAGCACCAGAAGCCAGCCTGTTGGGATTGGGATGAATGGGGCTATATACATTAAAAATATTACTGACCACCAACGTGGAACTTGACAATCTTGCTAGGGATACCGCATGCAATTTCCTGTTCTCAGCTCAGCCCAACAGCGACAGCAAAACTGAGTTAGGGCAAGGACAGACATCTAAAAGGTCTTCTGCCTGCAGCCGATTTAGAGTCTCCTGTCTCCCCTCTTCCCACCTTAGCCAATCCACTCTCCCGTCTCTGCTTCAGGAGGTGACAGATTGCTCACTGATGGGTTCTGTTGAGACATACTCGGTTGCTGTTGCGGTATTTGCCCACAAAGAGGGGTTTTCCTCTTCAGGGAGCGCAGAAGCAACCACTTGCACAACAAAAAGAAAAGAGTCCGGGGCTGCCCAATTCCCACCGAAATTCAGTGGGAGTTAAGAACCAAACTCCCTTAGGCTCCTGCAAAAATCCGAGCCTTGGGCTACAATTTTCATGTGCGACTGATGATTTTGGGTGCACAAAATGAGACACCTTTAGGGTTACCATATTTCAGGTTCCCAAAAAGAGGACACTGCTGGGGTAGGGGGTGCTGGTGGGGGAGCTGGAGGGATGTGTGTGTATATTGAGAGGGATATTTGGGGGTACTGGAGGGGTGTGTGTACTGGGACGGGGCTTGGGGGTGCTGGAGGAGTGTGTGTACTGGGAGGGAGTATTTGGGGGGCCGCTGCAGGGGTGTGTGAGTACTGGGAAGGGTACCGTGGTGGTACTGGAGCAGGTACCTGAGGCCTCACTCTTGAGGTGGGGGGCAGTGTCACTTCCTGTCACAGTGGTAAAGTGGCTGGCGCAGGCCCGGGACGCAGTGCCAGCCATCAGTCAAAGCCTCCCTGCCTCTCCCCATCCCCAGGGCTGGGAGCCAGGGCCTGAGTGGGCAGGATCTGTGGCTGCAAGGAAGGAACCAATGAGCTACGACTGCAGGAAAGGGACCAGTAGGGACACAGAGACAGCTCTTTCTGAGCTGCAACATCTGCTTGCAAAAATTCTGGACATTGCCTCTTATTTGAAAGGTCCCCCCGGTCAGAGGATCAAAATAGATATTGTATCCGGGAAAACCAGGACGTGTGGTAACCTTAGACACGTGGAGCATGACTTTCAGAAGTGCTGAGCACCTGCAGATTCGGCTGGCTGCCAGTGGAGTAGTGGCAGCTCAGCATCTCTGAAAATCAGACCGAAGGCATCTCAGATCAGAGGCCATTTTCGAAAACATGGGCTTTAAAGTGCACGGAAAAATAGGAAATGTAGTAGAATCAATATGGGTACAAACCCCGAGCTGTGAGAATGTCTATATAGCAGTAGGGCTACACTACTGGCCTCTGGATCAAGAAAAAGAAAGTGAGTGCACAGCGGTGAAGGATTACAAAGAGGCAGCAAAATCTAGCAAAATAGTAATAAAGGTGGAATTCAATTACCCACATAAACGGGTTAAACAGCACAACAATTGTTTTTAGAGAAACAATTTCTTGACACTTTAACACTAGACACTTTGAGTGACTGCTTGGAATAGCCAGTTCTAGAGCACACAAGAGGAGAGGTTATTCTTGATATCTTAGGAAACACATAGAAGGTAATCAAGAAGTGACAATGGCTGTGCCACTAAGTAACAGTGACCACAACATAACTAGCTCAAGATGTAAAAACAAAGAACAAGAGGAAGGAAACCTGCAATAGACTTGGGGAGCCTGTGGGATCATCAGGGCTAAAGGGAACAAATAAGGAAGATAAGGACATTGCTGAGAAGCCAAATGATTTCTTTGCCTGGTCTTTATCAATTAGAATGTTGGGGAGATTCTTACTTCAGACCTGCTCTTTTCTCGTAATAAGGATGAGATGCGCTAACAGTCTGAGGTGCCAGAAAAATTACTGCTGGAGCGAACTGATCATTTAGAAAGTATAAGTCATCAGGCCCAGATGGTGTATCCAAGAGTTCTGAAGAAGCTTAAATGAGAAGTGGCTGAACTGCTAACAAAAAAATTGCAATCTCATTAAACATAGCCACTGTTCCAGAGATTTAGAGAGCAGCAAGTGTTGTATCTATATTTTAAAAAGACCCTGGAGTGAACCAGGGAATTATCGACTGGTAAGCCTTACATCTGCAGCTGGTAAATTGATTGAAATGATAACTGAAAACTGAACAAGAAAACACCTGGAAGGTGTCTAACTAACGTGGAGTCTGAAAAGGAAAATCATGTTTCACTAATCTCTTATAATTCTTGAATGTGTCAATGAAGTAGTGGATAAAGGAGAACCAGTTGACATAATTTATTTAGACTTCCAAAAGGCCTTTGACAAAGTTCCACAGAAAAGGCTAATAAAGAAGATAAGTAGTAACAGCATGAGAGGCAAAGTGTTGCCTGGATCAAAAACTGGCAACGAGACAGAAAACAAAGGGTAAGATTAAATGGCAAAAGGTTAACAGCAGTTGCTTCAAGGTTCCATACTAGGTCCTGTGTTGTTTAATAAATTTATTGATGACCTGGAAAGGGGACTGAGTAGTGAGGTAGCAACATTTGCAGATGACATTTAGGTTAGTCAGGATCAGACAAGACTGTGAGGAACTTCAGACAGACCTAAACAAATTAGGTGAAAGGGCAGCGCAATGGCAAATTAAATTCAGTGTCAATAAATACACAGTAATCCATGTGGGGAGGAAAATTTTTAACTATTTGGACCTCTTACAGGGGTCTAACTGAACAGTATCGGCTCAAAGAAGGGACCTGGATGTCACTGTAGACAATTCAACGAAAACCTCTGCTCAGTGTGCAGCTGCAGTTAAAAAAGAAAACAAGATGTTAGGTTGCACAAGGAATGGGATGGTGAATAATACAGAGAATACTGAAATGTAAATCAATGGTGCAGCCTCATCTGGAATACTGTGTGCAGTATTGGTCACCCCATCTGATATAAGGTATTACAGAACTAGGTGGATTCAGAGAAAGGTGGCAAGAATAATCTAAGGCATAAAAAAAAATCATACAAAGAGAGACTGAAAAGACTGGGATTGTTCACTTAAATAAGGCGATGAATGAGAGAGGACATGATACCGATATATGAAATATGGTATAGAGAAGGTAGATTGGGAACGTCTGTTCTCGCTGTCTCATAACACAAGAACAAGAGGGCTGTCAGTGCAATTAAAAGGTGGAAAATTAAAAAAAAATACTTTTCCCACACACAGTGTGATTAAACTTTGGAACTCAGTGCCACAGGAAGTTGTTGAGGCGAAGAATTTAACAAGATTCAAAATGGGATTGCACATTTATATGGAAAACATATAACCATTTTTTTTGGTGCAAGGGATGTTAAACCTCATGCATAAGGGCTTAAGCCCGTCTCTAACTATTAGAAATGTGGAAGAGACCTAATGTAGAGGGCAGGTCACCCCAAATCTGCAGACTGAGGGGTTCTTACACCTTAATCTGAAACACCTGGCACTGGCCAATGTCGGAGACAGAACAGTGGACAAGATGGGCCTCAGATCTGATCTAGTCTGGCAATTCCTAAATTCTTAAACACAATGCTTTTGGAGTACATCGTGAAATTTACTCCTCTTCCTAATTATTATTTTATCAGGGCTAGTGGTGATATTTTAAAAAGAAACTTCTCCAGATATTTATATAAAAATCTAACCTGAAAATAACTCAAATGCTCAACCAAAAAGGAAAGGGTACAGAAAACATCAGTGTACTGGGTGAATGACGAATATTCACCATTTATTTAAAAACACCCCTCCCCCCCCATCCCTATCCCAACCCACCCCTCTCTACAAGGGGCCAACCAAGTGAAAATGCCTAGGGCTTGGACTTTCAAAGATACTGAGTAGCCACAAGTTGATTGATTTCAATTGGAACTGTAGGTGCTCAGCACTTGTGAAAATCAGCCCCTTAACTTCTTGTGATAGTAAAAACTGGTAACACCTTCCTACTGCTATTTCTTCGGTGACCAATATAATAACGGAATACAAAGGGTTTTTTTATATTTTTATAATTAATATTCTATTTAGTAGTTTAAATGCAATAGGACAGGTATAAATATATACTGCAGCAATAAAATACATGCACAGCACAGATGTACAACAGATATGGACATCTTTCATAACAGCTTACTACCCTGGAACAATCTAAGGCCTGAACCTGAAAAGACTTATGCATGCAAGTAGTCCCATTGAAGTGAACTGGTTCACACGTGGACATAAAATTAAGATGTGCTTAAACAAAGAATAGCATCAAAGCCTTAAAGAATGTTGTGAGCTAGATCATACTTACATTAACTGGTTAAATCAAATGGAAAATCCCAACATTTTAAAATAATGTACCGTCAATACTGCACTCTGTTTATTTATTAAATACGTATATTGTGAAGTGGCTACTGAATGAATAAAATTGGGTGTACAGATATATTGTTTAATGGCAGGATCAGTGGTTTTCTCTCCCCTTTGCTGTTGCAATATGACAAATTGGACTCCTTCACAGTGATATTTTTCTCAAAAACAAAGTCATAAAGTTCAGGGAGAAATCCTTCTCTGCCACCGCTTCCTAGTTCCATACTCTGCTAACCTTGACATGTTGTCCTGTTTCCTTACTAGGAGAACACTGAGCTTTGTTTTCAAAGAAAATTATTCAGAAGTATCCACTAAATTTTGTGCCCAACTTTAGGTCTGATTTTCAACAGGTTCTGAGAACATCCAGCTCTAACCAAAGTCTATGGGAGTGGAGTGCTTGGCCCTTCTGAAAATCTGACTGCGAGTTGGACACCCAGAATCTGAGGCACACAAAATTAACGAACACATCTGAAATCTTCTGTCAAATTGGTCAGTGGGAGGCTCCCCGCTGAGGTCACATGCTAGGTGCTTGTCACCCATTTCTGCAGTTAGGATGGTGTGAGACAAGAGCCAAATGGCTTATTTTGTCTGAAAATTTCTATGAAACTGCCTAGAATCATTATTAGAGTCCTGTAACCTGGAACAATACTTATTGTTTGCAGGGCCATTTAGGCAAACTAGGCGGTTGCCTAGGGCGCCAAGATTTCCTACGCCCCCTCCCCGAGCGTGCGGTCGCTGCTCCACTTCTCCCGCCTCCCAGGCTCGCAGCGCCAATCAGCTGGTGGAAGTTTCGCCTAGGGCGCCAAACTTCCTTGCACCGACCCTGATTGTTTGTTCCGATTTCTGGTATGATGTAAACAAGCACAGTGTAGTGTACCTCTTTTGTTCAAAGCAGGGCCCATATCATGTGGACATATGCACATGCTTAACTTTATGCACTGTGAGTAACTGCATAGAAATCAATGGGATTACTCACAGTGTGCAAAGTTAAGCATGCGCATAAGTCTTTGCAGGATCGGAGCCTGGGTAATCACCTGAACTATGCCACTAATTTAGGATTGTGTCCAAGTTACATCGGGGTTGTGACCTTTGCACCCAAGTTGCAATGTGAAACACTGAGCGAGCAGTGCCACTCAGAAATAAATTGCATGTCTGAGTTCAGGTTAATTTGGTTTATTAAAGGCAAACTAAAGTTAAAAAACAACATTTTTTTTTAAAATCCTTACATCTTTTAGTAATGTGAAAGATAATAATTATCTTTTAGATAAAGAGTTGGATGAGGAATCAAGAGGTCTGGATTATCTCCCCATCTCTGCCACAGAATTCCTCTGTGGCTTTGGAGCAGTCACAAAAACCTTGTGCCGCAGTTTCCCCATTTGATAATAATATAGGGTTGCCTGATGGGGGTGGTGTGAGAATTAATTAGTTAATGTTTGTAAAAAGCCTTGAAATAGTTGGAAGGAAAGCATTATATAAACACAGATTACCATCAATTAGGATTTATAAAAGATAGTTTAAAAAACAGTAACAAAGTTTGTGAACTTGATCACGTCCCTTTAAAAATTTCCACTACGGCCTCACATACTGCACGTTACAGAGAGCCAGTACAAGAGGACTGAATGTAAATGGCTGTCCTGAATACTAAAAAGCCCTGTAATAGCAGGTCTAGGGACCAAATTTTCAAGTGCTCAACAGCACCCAAAGTCTGGGCTCATCTACATGGAAAAGTTGCATTGGTTTTATTAAAGTGCAATTTTAAATGGATTTAGTGAAACTGGTGCAACAGGCTGTGTGGATACTGTTAGACCCTGATTCCTGCATATCCGTATACATGTGCTTAACTCTGCTATCATTAGAAGCCTTAGGACTGCTCACAGTCATTACGTTAAGAACCTGTGTGTTTTCAAGATCAGGGTCTCATTTTGGTTTAAATCAGGATTAGTTTGGTTTATCTTAAATTGATTAGAAATTGATGTAAGTTGAACTGAAATAAGCCACTCTTACTCTGAAATAAAAGTGTCTACACAGGGGTTTGCACCAGCGTAACTCCACTGGTTAAAAAACAGATTTAAGTTTAACTGGTGCAACTTTCTCATTTAGACAAGGCCTCGGCTGAGATTTAGGGACCTAAACAACGTCAGATTTACCAAAGTGCTCAGCACTCAGCAGTTCCCATTGTGGCGCTCGTACGACCAGATCTGCAAACAAGATCAACATGAAACATACGAGGTTCTTTTGAAACTCGGACCATTTATTTTGGTGCCTAAATGGGAGATAAGCTCTTTTGAAATTGAGGCCCTTGGTCTCCTACATATTTTACAGACATTAAAGAGGCGCACTGTAAAAGTTAAAAGCACACTTATGTCTGACATTTGTTTTACCTACGCTTGTTATAAGTAACATCTAAGAGTACTAAAAAAGAAAAAAGTTAGCAACCCCTCCAACGCCCTCTCTCAAACTATATTTCTACTTATCCAGTTTGTTTATTTTGTGTACATGACAGTGATTTGTGCACAGCCAGTTTCGTTGTTTCCTCTGCATAATCGGTTAGGCCATGATCCTACAAAAATGTGCGCACACGCTTATCTTGACGCACTGTAAGTAGTCCGGCTTCAATGAGACAACTCGCAGAGTATAAAGTTAAGAATATATTAGTCTTTCCAGGATCAGGACCTCTGTCAATTTCCTCTGATTATGTGGGTTTTTCACATAGCAATCAGAGCGAAAAACATTTTTAAAAACAGGACAACATAGTTATAAACTCACAGAAATTGGCAGGGGTGATTGGAGACAGCTGTAGTAGTATCTGAAATAATTTTTAATATATTTTATTAAATTGATTACTTTGCAAATTGTTGGTGTCCCTTTATATTCAGAACCAAAACTTTAGGGTTTAATTAAAAAAACCCCACAAAGCTAATAATAAAGTTATCATTAAAAATTACACTTCAGTTTTAAAATGTAAAGCCATTTTGAACTGGTAAATCCTGCCTATTTTCTTTAAAAAAAAAAGTTTGATATGTATATCCTTTATATACATCATACTGCAAAGGTGAAGGCAATGGCGGGATTGAAAATGGAAGTCCTTCATTTATTCACAGGTCAGGTATAGTGCAGTTAACTGCAGCGCAAGTTTCTCCACATGATCTTGCCAATGACCTTTCTCCTGACCTGGAAGGATCACTCTCTCTCCATGAATTAGAGGTGATTAAGCATCAGTGTCAATTTAGTCTCAGGCCTTTGCTAAGCAGAGACGGCTAACTGTGCCAAAATGTGTTTGATTTATTCCTGGTGGTTTTGTGACAGAGGAACACTGATTAGACTCAAATCAAGGACCCAGAAAAGAAAAGACTGCTTTATATCACTGGTAGTTCTTTAACCCAAAGTGTCACAGCAAGGGCTTAATATCCATCGGCTAAATTAATAGTTTTCACAAACCACAGTGACTGAAATCAATCAAGCTTTTCAGTCTTTCGGGCTATTTAATGCTGATTCAATTAACCAATTGTCAAATGAATATCTGTATCTACTGAGCTGAAGTTCAAACTCCCCTCATTTACCCCAATATACAGTAAGGCAAGTAAAGTATAAAATAAAAGATTTCCCCTGCTTTGATGGCACAAGAAGTCCAATCGCCGTATTTATTTCTCAGGTTTAAGAGCCAGATCCTCCGCTGGTGTATCTGTAGTGCAGCTCTATAGTAGTCAATGGAGCTGCACTGAAGAAATGGCCCTAAAACTTTAAAACCTGTACAAGTTTTCAGGCAGGACACATGATGCTACTCAGCTCGGCTAAGTTTATATGTGACATATCAAGCAATTTAGTGATTTCCTTCTACTTCACTTCCATAGTTTGAACAGAATGTGCGTGTTTTCGTGAAATCCCCTAGCTTTTTGCTTGGTGACTGAATGTTGCAATCTGCAAATACCGCTAGGTTGCTGATTTGCAACAGGAACATTGTATTAGCAGGAATAGTTAATTGCAAACTCCAGTTGGAAATTGAAGAGCCACATTGTGTTACTTGTGCTGATGCACGGCAAGTTGGAAACATGTCTGTTATGAAAAAACAAGTCTAAACAAATGTGGTCTAGCCACGTCAAACCAATTTATGAATACAAGAGTGCAGCACTTCAGACTAACACGTGGTTACATTTTGAGATGGACGTGAGCCCTGAATTAGGTAAAAAACAACAGCGCTTTGAGATGCCATGACTTTAGCTCTTGTCCCCATTGTCTCACTATGTAATAAACACTTAGCAACGTAAATAAAGAAATGTAAAAACAATACTGTGTTCTCTTAGTTGCCCAAGCATCTGGGGTCCTCTGTAACATAAAAAATAGATGCAAAGCAATGGCACACTAGTGGAACAATAGAGAAGATCCAAAGAAAAATTATTTCCCACCTGGTTGACCAAGCAATTAAGGAAATAAATATGAAGACTTCTTTTCTAACAAAAAATGAGTGGCCATGAAGACAGCCCCTTTAATACCGGGTGCCCCATCATTTGTTCTTCAGGCTACAGCAAATCTGGGACTACACAGAGCTACCCACGCTCTAGAGAGCACTTCATTCCCTCCACGCTTGTTGGCTCCGCTCAGCCTATCCTCCCGCCTACAGGACTGACTGAGCCTATGAATTCTGCTCATTAAAGGTGGCTCAAAGTTATGTTATAGGTCAGTAATCAGGGAGAATAAAGCAATTTTGATAGGCAATTTATTCGTGCCTGGGAAGCAAATGCTGCTCACAAATCTGGAGGTGGCTCAGAAACAGGCTTGATGAAAGGCCTAATCTGCTCAGCCACTCCGGTTGGAAGTTCCTTAGTTTGAGCTTCTGCTTGTACTAACCAATAGCGAGAGTGAGGGGACAGCCCACACTATGCCTGAAAGTTTTTTTTGTTTTTGTTTTTTTTAATGGGCACATGAAATCTTTGGATCCAATTGTGTGTGTGACCTCCCGGCTGCATTTGGTGGGAGCCAGGCCAGGGAGTACAAAGAGGAGCTACGCTCCAGCAGGGGCATCAGGAAAATGTTGTTGGACTCAGCCAAAGTTCCTCCTCAGGGTGAGTGTGGCAGCACTCCCCCACAGCAGCGGTTCTACCACCCACCCACAGGCTCAAGAGGAGGGGGAAAAGGACCACGGCCCTCCCCTCCCCACGCTCCTTGCTGGGAGGCTAGTGCTACTGCTCGCCAGACAGGTTCAGACACACTACGTGTGCAGAGGTGAGGGAAGGCTTCTTGTGCCACTTCATCCCCGACCCTTCTCATTTACACACTTGCCCAAGCCAGGCGCAATCCAGCCCATGGAAATTGGCACACCGAGCTCCTGCTCCCTGTGCTCTACTCTCCAGTCTTTTGCCTGCTCCATGACATGGTGTCTTTGCATTGGGTATTTTGACACCATATCACATGGCAACCTCCTATCAGATTGCTGCCCACTATCACTCCCAATCACTTCTGGCACTCCTGCTTTCCAGATACCCGCCTCCTTCCACACAGTATGTCTGTTTAGGCTTTTTTTCTTTTCTTCCACAGATGTACTTTATTAGCCTGCATTTTTCCAGCCTGAATCGTATTTCATTGTTTGCTGCCTGCATTTCTAGCCTTTTCTATTATGTCGCTGTCCTCACTGGCATTTGCAGCACCTCCCCTTTCAGTATCATCTCTACCTCTGAATAACGATCTGAAATACCACCAGGCCTTAGCAGAGCTTCCTTCAGTAAGCTCTAGTAATCGTCTGCCAACTCATTTCTAACACAAAACAAGGGGACATTCAATGACATTAAATGGTGGAAAATTCAAAACCAATCAAAGGAAATATTTTTCACACAATGTGTGATTAAACTGTAGAACTCGTTGCACAGGAAGTTGTTGAGGCCAAGAATTTAACAAGCTTCAAAAAGGGATTGGATGTTTATATGGATATCAAAGAACATCCAGTGATATCGTAATTAACGGCAACAACAATTTTGGAAGGGATATTAAAACTTGTGTTTCAGGGCATAAGCCAATCTCTAACTATTAGGATATGTCTATACAGGTAGCATCTCAGAGCCTGGGTCAACAGATGTGGGCTCGTGAAGCGCTGAAGATAGCTGTGTAGATGCTACAGCTTGGGCCGCTCAGGTTCTGAAGCCCACCTCTGTCCTTAGGCTTCAGAGTTCCAGCTCCAGCCCGAACATCTACACAGCTCTTTTTAGCACCGTAGTGCGAGTCTGAGTCTGTCGACCCAGGCTCTCAGGCTCACTGCTGCGGGCTGTGTAGACAAACCCTTTGAGAGCTATGCTGAGGGAAAGATTATCCCACATCCGCCTTCCATGGGCTTCTTGCAGCTTCGTCAGATGCGCTTGGTCTTTGCTAGAGGCAAATACTCGACTAGATGGACCTCTGGTCTGATCCAGTCTGGCAATTTCCCTGTTCCTAGCAACTCAATACTGTACCAGTTAGCATGAGAAATTTATGTTCATCCATGACCAGCCCACTCTGAACTAATTTTTCAGCAATATCTTGTGAGGCATTATATATTCCAGCAACCTAGACAAAATGAGAGTCCCCGTCTTTCCTGGCCCAGTCCACGGAGCTACAAGAGACCCAACTGGGGTGGGGGGGAGAAGAATATAATTTCTATCCCACCAGGTAAAGATTTACAAGAGTGGCTACAGCTAGTTTTCTGGGTCTAAACCTATTGGGTCAACATAATCACTTCTTGATGTTTAGCAGCTATTCTCTGCAGCTGTTCTGTTTGTACAGCGCTTAGCACAATGGGGTCCTGGCCCATAACTGGGGCTCCAAGGCGCTACAGTAATAGAAACAATACAAATGTACGGTATCGCCTTAGAGACAGGTAGTGATCAGCACGGACTGAACGGCTTTCTGCAGAAGCCAGTAAGAACTAGGGAGAGGGGAAGGGCTGACATGAAGTTGAGAATAATTGATTTTGTATGGCGGGACAAGTTACTTCATTCATATGTATTATTTTTGTGTGTTAAAGTAGTGCACAAGGGCACCAATCAGTAACAGGGTCCCACAGTCCTAGGTGCTGGCAGTACTACGTACATGGAAGTCTGCAACGATACATTCTTATTGAAGTCTAATGTCATAAAGGGGCTGCCTGCAGAGTCTTCTCAAAAGTTCTTAGCCTCCCTCCCCGATGATGCTTCTTGGAAGCCTCCCTTACTAAGGCTGACTGGCCATGTGATCATTTCAGATTGTTGCAAACGCTACAAGAAATATGTTTAAATAAGTAAGTTCTTGAAAGTGTACTTCCCAACATCTGGCATATTTAAAGGTAGAATGAACAATATGCTAGAAAATGTACAAAAGCGGAAAATCCTGCAATGACTTGGATTCTGGCCCCACTGTGCTAAATCCAATCCCTGCCCCAAAGAGTTTACAGTTTGTCTCTAGATTCCATAACTGTGTAACACTAAGTTGCTCATAAGCACTGGATTGATGGCCACACTTTCCCTAAGAAAGAAAAAAAATGATTAGAGTCCGACGTATGAAAATTATTTCCGAAGGGGTGGAAACACAAGCCCCCTCGCTCATTTGTACTTTGTAGCTTATTTGCATATTACGGTTTGCCTGTCTCTTAAACGTCCTCTCACTACTGAGACAGTATTAGCCAAATTGCAATGTAATTAATCAAATTTAGGTTGAGTTTCCATGTCAAATTGAAATGACCTGCAAGGAGTAGATTTAGCCTTTGAAAATATGTTTTCCTCAGGGAATGTACTACCATCTGGTCACATTTTTTCCTGGTAAGTTGCCCATCTTATTGTAAGGTTCTTCAGAGGAGTGTAACACTAGTTTCCTTTCCAGTTTATCCTTTGCTCCCAAGGAAGCAATCTCTGTCATTCCTTAGAAAAGCTCAGAACACGGTGGTAAGAAATAATAATACCAAACAGCAGTGTAATTTCCTAAGGGGAAAACATATTTTCTATCTGTAATTATTGCCAACAGCAATCTTGGAAATTTTGTATAATTTACTGTTTAAAGCATCAAACAGAAGGAACTGTTTAGTACCAGGGATGACTGAAGTAGGAATATGAGAAAAAAATAAACGTAAAAAAAAATGTTGACGTTTGGAGATTTACATGATGTAAACGTTTGCTTTGGCTTCCTTGCTGGTTTACACATGGGTCTCAAATGAAAACAGTTTAATTAGTGTAGAATAATAATAATAAACCCCCCCCCAACATGCATAATAGCTGCATTTAATATAAACGTCTTCTCCAATCTGCTCGATATTAAAGTTACAGCAAGACCACAACTATACACGAAATTTAGCTGGGAGCACTCGAAAAAAGCACAGCAGGGCTGAAGGCAACAATAAACAAAACATTATTCAACAACTATATCCAGGTGCTTTAACAAACAATGGATGCCTTGTCAGGGAGCGAGAAAAATATTCATTTGCTTTGTGCACTGCGGCATGCACAGCCTGGGTGGGGTGTGTGACAGAAATTGAAATATCTGTGCACTTATTCCTGCTCTGAGGCTAGGTCTACACTACCCGCCTGAATCGGCGGGTAGAAATCGATCTCTTGGGGATCGACTTATCGCGTCTCGTCAGGACGCGACAATCGATCCCCGAACCGACGCGCTTACTCCACCAGCGGAGGTGGGAGTAAGCGCCGTCGACTGGGAGCCGCGGCAGTCGATTTTGCTGCCGTCCTCACAACAGGGTAAGTCGGAACTGATACGTCGAATTCAGCTACGCTATTCGCGTAGCTGAATTTGCGTATCTTAAATCGACCCCCCCCTGTAGTGAGGATGTAGCCTCAGTAACTTGAAGTCAACTCCCATTGACTTCAACTGATGGAGAGAACTGAGTCTTAACCAATCAAACTCACCTCCAGTTTAAACTCTCGCATACTCTGCAAGATGGCCCTGGTGATGGAAATTCTGGTGGAGGGTCTAGGTTTTAATGGTGGAAAGCAACTAAAACCTCACTTGTTGTGTAGGAAGGGCACAGAAAGGATCTCAAAAGGAGGTAGGGCTGGCTACAAAGTAGAATGGGCAGCGTGTGTTCCAATTTAGCAGCTCCATGCAGAGGCTCCTGCCAGAGCTCTGATGGGAATCAAGTAGGGTGACCAGACAGCAAGTGTGAAAAATCGGGACGGGGGTGGGGGGCTAATAGGAGCCTATATAAGAAAAAGACCCCAAAATCGGGACTGTCCCTATAAAATTGGGACATCTGGACACCCTAGAATCAAGGCCCCATTCTAGCCAAGTATTTCAGCATGTGAGTAGCTCCACTGAAGTCAATCTCAATGTTTTTGTGGATCAGGGCCTAAAGTTGACCCTTCCTCATGGAACCATGATGGAGGGCAGCACTTGGATCACCATTTGCTTTCGAAGTAGGTGAATTCCCACTCAGGCACAGTGGATTTAATTAGCATGGGAAGGTGAACCTACACCTCCCTGAGTCAGCTAGGGCTGATTTCACTCCCATGTTCTGTAGTGTTGAACCCCCACCCCCGATCGCCATACATACAACACAATTCTAGTTATGGCTTGGTACTGCTGTCTTCAAATACCTGTTCACCTGATTGTTGCAATTAGCAGTAACTGAAATCACCCTTCCAACACTACACTCATGACACATGGCAAGGCTGGCTTAAATACTCTTTTAACGTCTCACTACACATCTAGACTAGAATCTGTGAGCCTGTTGCAAATGACCAGTATTTAACCGAGTTAGTTAGCGCCTTTATAAATGCTCATCCAGATACCCCCACAAATGTTTACTCCAGGACACAAATGTTTGTGGTTTACTCCTGAGTGTTGTTAGCTTTGTTGGAACCATTTTACCCTAAAGTAAGCGGTACATGTTTGTGCCCCGGAGAAAACGTTTGTGGAGTGTCTACTGTCAAAGCCATTACCTAAATGAAGTTAATTGCCAATCGATTAACTCAAGTCACAACACGACCACAAACTCTATTCTAGACGTACCCTCATGGAACTGAGAAAGGCACAGGAAAAGGTCTGTTCCAAAGCCTGTTGAAATCAATGTGAATTTCTCCACTGAATTCAGTGGGCTTTGGGTCAGGCTCAAAACGAACAAAGCCCCACTATGCAGATGACTGTCACTACTGCTACTGTCTAACATACAAAGTGACCACAGCTGCTAGCATTTAACCAGCAGATACCTATTTTCAACAACTCCTCCATGCTGCAGGGTTTTCTTCTCCCACTTCCAGTCTCTTAGCAGTGTATCGCCTGACTCATCACCAGTTTGTCAAATTAACTCAGTTCCCAGGGATGACACCTCAGCAACGGTGAATACAAAAACTCCCAGACAAATCCCAAACTGTGCTGTGTTCTTCTTGGACATTATCAACAGGCCCATTATCAAAACATTCAAGACCCATGAGTAATATTTATGATGAGAATAAAACTGACAGTATTTAATATGTTTTTTCTTTGAAAAAGAAAATGAATAATAAATCTGGAAAATAATATATATATTCCCATTTGGTTTATTTTCCAGATTTAGTATTATTTTTCCTATATGCATGCACAGGGCATCTGTAGGAAAATAAAAGCTTTTACAAGTAATAAAATGCCCTTGTTAAACTTTTATCTCTCTTTCTTTTGGAAGTGGGGTACATTTAGAAAGCAGAGTGACTTAAAAAAATAAATAGGACTGTAAATATATAAAAGTCATTCACCTTCCTCCAAAAATTTAATATGAGCATCCTATTCCTAAATTGGGAAAACTTTAGTTCACTCACAGAGAGAATAAAGCAGATGTGGGATTTTTCCGTCCGTGTTTAAGTGCTGTCTTGGGAAGGTGAGTTGTCTGACAACATTAAGCAAACATTTTAGTCAGGCATCGCACAGGAAAATAAACAGTAGCAGAGGAAGCATGAAAATATGAAAGGCTGTTATTCTTTAGCCCCTTTTCCTGGAAGGCAGGTGATAAAATATTACTGTATTTCCACAGGTAAGGAAACACTCTCTTAAGTGCCTCGCAAAAATACATATTACAATAATAATTTAAAATGTCATGCCGTATGAGGCTCAACTGTGGTAGCACAGAAAGGCCTGTGGAGGCTCTGTGACTGCAGGAGCAAAGGAGAATAGGATTTGCCATTCTGGGTCAGCCCAGTGGACCACCTAGTCCAGTGTCCTGTCTCTTGACAGTATTCGGTAGCAGCAGATTTAGGGGAAAAGTTTAAGACACCTTGCAGTAGGCAGCTATGGAATAACCTGCTCTGAGGGAAAGTCCTTTCCGAACCCCCATTAGTCAGAAGGTAAGAAGAGAGGGAGATCAGATGCTGTGCCACTCTGAGACAGCAGTGAAAGATTGGCAGCTCCCCACTGCCAGAGCCTTTCCCTAACTGCCTCCCCTCTACCAGGGTCTTTCCCTGTGTCAGGGAAAGGCTCTGGCAGCAGGGAGGCAGTGGGACACTACACTGTGAAAAATAGCAGTGTAGATGTGGAAGGCACTGCTTGGACACCCACAGAGCCGTTTAGGGTATACACCTCTACCCCGATATAACGCGACCCAATATAACATGGGTTCGCATACAATGCGGTAAAGCAGAGCTCTGGGGAGCGGGCTGTGCGCTCCGGCGGATCAGCGCGTCAGGCTCCGACATGCTGCTCTGAGCGGCATGTTAAGGGTGGGAGGCGAGCGGGAGGCGGGTGGGCAAGCAGGGTGAGGAGGCGAATGGAGAGGTGAGCGTCAGGCAGGATGGGGGTGAGGAGGCAGGCAGGCGGGAAGACGGCGAGCAGGAGAGCAGTGGTTGGGCGGACACGGGGAGGCGCGCCGAACAGACGGTGAGGAGATTAGCGGGGAGGCGAGCGGCGGGCAGGCGGGTGGGTAGGTGGGGTGAGGAGGCGAGCGGCGGCCGGGTGGGCGGGAGCACTGGGCGGACAGTGAGGAGACTAGTGGGGCGGCTGATTTGTCCCGGGCAGCGCACCCCTCTAGGGACGGCTCCGACACGCTGCTCTCAGTGGCGTGTTAAGGGTGCCGGGCCGGGGCCAAGGGGTTGGATAAGGGGCAGAAGGTCTCAGGGGGCAGTCAGGGGACAAGGAGCAGGGTGGGGTTGGATGGGTCAGGGATTCTGAGGGGTCAGTCAGGGGCGGAAAGTAGGTGGGGGTCGGACAGAGGGCAGGGCCAGGCTGTTTGGGGAGGCACAGCCTTCCCTACCCGATATAACGTGGTTTCACCTATAATGCGGTAAGATTTTTTGTCTCCCGAGGACCGCGTTATATCGGGGTGGAGGTGTATATGCACAGGGTGCTGGCATATCTGTACTCTACTCACCTAAGCAGTGCCTCACTCTCTACACTGCTATTAATACCTATGCTAGCTGGATGTGCAGTGTCTGTACTCTACACACCACTGTAAGTGTAGACCTGCCCTTAGAGAAGCCTAAGGGTTGCCACTGTGACTAGCACTTGCATGAGTGCACTAGGGTGGAAGGGAAAGAGGGAGGAGACCTCTCTCCATGGCCACACTGGTTCCTACTGTACAGTTGTAACAATCTGGTCCATGCTATACAGATGCAACTTTCTAATCATGCAGGCAAGATGCTGATTTCACTGACTTGACTTGTAACTAAACTTCACCTTTAAAATTCAGAATCTCTGGCTATCAAGGCAAACACAAATTTTGCAAGGTTTCTCCTATAATACTGGAATGGGTTATTTAAGGCTTACAGTATTATCCGAAGAAATTGCCCTGCTGTGCGACCTTGGGTGTCTCACTATACTTCTCCGTGCTTCTGATTCCCCTCCTTATTCTTTGTCTTGTCTGTTTGTGGCCAGGATGGTTTTTTACTATGTGTCTGTACAGAGCCTAGCACAATTGGACCTTGATCATGATTGGGGCTCTAGGCCCTAATGTAATGAATAATAACACATCCCCAGCACCACCAACACCACCATCACAGGAAAACGATTTCCTTGAATCAAGGTGAAAGGCATTAGCAGAACACTGTAGGCAACACCCTCGTAATTGTACAGAGGATTTTAGTTTCCAGGCGGTTACGGGCAGATCAGTGCACTTCAGCAGAGCTGTGCCCATTTACACAAGCTAATGATTTGGCCCGTAATCTTTTAGGAGTTAAGACTGTCTTTTCAATGCAAGCAAATACATTCTGTAAATGACACTGTCTTCATTTCAAAGCAAAGATCAAGCTTAAAAGTAAGATAATTTAGGTGCCTAATTTTAGGTTCCTAAGTCTGAAAACTGTCATTGAGAATTGAAGAGGAAAGTATTTGTATTTCATCATTTAAAATGACAGACTTGTAAACGAACTGCCTAGTATACTTTTTAAAACATTTAAAATTAAAAAAAGGTCTGGGAAAGGTGGATGTTAAATAGTTTTGAATAGTTTTCACAATGCTCGTGTGGCAGGCTGAACTGGATGCTGTCATGCAATTAGCACTTCGGTAATGTTTTAATCTCAAAGTGCTCCAACAACATTACCAGCAAGGAAGCTTCCCATTTTATATATAAGGAAACTGAGGCAGAGAAGGGAAATGACTCGTTCAGATAAGACAGCAAGTCAGTGGCAGAGCTGCAGTTAGAATCCAGGAGTTCTGACAGCTAGTCCTCGCTAACCACTAAACGTTCTGCTTCCCTAACTGGCAATAAAGGTAAAGCTTTCCCGAATACTCACATCATGTTGTTTTCTGCTGAATGCAACAAAATAAACCATCTGTAGCTAATATGCCATTACTGAATGTCTCTTTGTTTTAAAGAGATAGATGGATCAAAAACAAATCCTGGGATCTGAGCATTCCCAAACCCAGACTCAAATGTCCCAATTGCTCCCAGGGGTAAAATTCTCAAAACAACCTAATTGCCTAACTACCTTCAAGTGCCTATGACACTTTTGACAAACTTTACCTTATAATCAGCCAAACCCAAATCCTGGATCCAAAAAGCTCCAAACTTTGGAGAAGTTTGATTTGGATCCAAACTCTATGGCTCAGTATATTTCGATGTCATTTTATATCCTCTCACAGCCCTCTAGAATATAGCAAAAGGAAGATGATTGTCTCCACTCTTAATTTTTATGATGTTTTAAAACAATTTCAAATGCTATTTTCCAAGTTATGATTTTTTCACTCCTCCCCATCCTTTCCAAACACCATAAAGCAAACTATCCCCTCCACAGATTTTAGCTACTCCCCTGGCCTGTAAACAGGTTAAACAAACAGGGAGATTCCTCAAGAGAAGTCACAGGTTCAAGATCACAAAGGATGACCGGGCATATGGGCCATTTGGAGGTTTTTCTTGCTATTGTGCTTATCTGTATCTTCGCTGTCATCCAGACGTTAACCTCTGACCTACAAGCCTGCCTCTCTAAAAAGCCTTGCAGTGTTTACCCATTATGTAATGTCTGTGCTTTTGTGGAAATTTTACAGAAACAAATGCAGGAAGTTTGCCAGTCAAACTAGTGGACAATAAATCCTGTCCTATGTAGATAGAGTGGTTTACTGTCACCATAAACCCCATACTTCCATGTCACAGAAGAAATGTTTTCAGATTTCAAAACATTACAGTGACATAAATGTTCCAGTACTGAAGAACAAGGCCAGTTTTATATTATCATTATTTTTATTAGGTATGAGAATTTACAAATTAATTTTTACTTGCTAACCTAATGACTGTCTATGTTTCAGATAATGGCAAGGCTCATAAAGTCCCATACTCAGTACTGTAACATTTTTTCTGTCTCTTCATTAGTGCAGGTCTGAAACACTTGGTTCCAAATCCTAAAATTAGTTTGCAGTTTATAACATTTTCACTTCAAATGCCTTTCCTCAAAGACTTCATTGTAAGTCTTTGATGATTTGGCGTCAGTCTTTAGCAAACCGCTTTCAGGACTGTAGATGGCATCTTTATAGGTACATTATTTTGTTATCTTGTTCTCCCACCCTCCCCCTGCCCATGTGTCTGTTTGTCCTCTTGCTGCCTCCCGTCTGCACAGACATTGTAAGCGCCCTGGGGCAGGGACTATTGTTTTGTTATCCCCGTATGTCAGTAGAATGCCTAATACAATGGGGCCCTGATCTTTGACTGGGGTTTCTAAAGAATAAATACATAATAATAACAAAATGTTATTTTAGATCACATGTAGAAGCAAATATTTTTTTCAATCAGTAGTGGGGTGGGCAAAAAGGAATGCAACCTTTCTATCTCCATACACTCATCTTTTTGGTTGACAATTCTCATTAAGGCCCGCTTTCTGCTCCCTCTGAAAGGAGATTTACTCTTGACTCTAGTGAAAACAGGATCGGAACTCAAAGTCTTGTTATAATTAAGTTTTATAAATCTCATTTCCTTTCAGCGGAGAGAAAACACATTGTTGTGACTAAGCTTTGGATGTGGTAACAAATCCCTGGCAGGTTAGTTTGTTTTAATGGACACATTTACTTTTAAGGAAACTTTTACCATTTTTTCTTGCCCTTAATCATAGCTTTTATTGCAATTGCAGTAATTCAACAGATGTACGTGCCAAAGGTAATATGTGTATTTTTAATGAGTCGACACAAACTTCCTGGAGAGGAGAAACAAATTCATTTTCAGAACATTTTTGAATCATATTTAATAGCTATTAAAAGGACAGGGGAGTCGATCAGAACAACATTTATGACAGTTTCATATGCTACACTAGTTTACAGATGAGTAGTTACATACAACAGGATTGAAATAGGCCAGATTGCTGAGCTAAATATATTTTTGCTGAACTGATGACCATGCTATGATCCTTCTTTCTTCCCTGTTTGTGAACCTACAAAAAAGACCTATGGGTTTGATCCTGTAAAACCGAACTTGCTTGGGTAGCGGTAACCTATGCGTGTAGTTCCTTTGAGGTCAATGGGCCACATAGTGCCATCACATGCATCCGACAAAGTGGGTATTCACCCACGAAAGCTCATGCTCCAATACGTCTGTTGGTCTATAAGGTGCCACAGGACTCTTTGCTGCTTTTATAGTGCCGTCAGTTTCCAAACAGTACTCTTTGCTGAAATCAATGGGGAATTCTGCTTAAAAATGGATGGCATGATGCGGCCCAATGAACAGTCACATGAGTAAGACTCACTTACATAAGGGTTTGCAAGACTGGCTTCAGACCCACACCTGGTTTAACTCAATAAAGTGAATGGAGCGACACCAATTTTACACCAGCTGAGGAGCATGTCTTAAAGGTATAAGGTGGACATCCTTGGCTGCTTATATCTGAATCGTCTCTTTGCCTGGGAAGATGTTAGATAAATTAAAGCAACTAGTGCACTTAGCACGATGTAAACTACTATAATATAGAGATGTTCACATCCTAGAATTGAGTTCTTGCCACGGCCGGGGTACTGAGGAAAGGAACACAAAAACATACTGTGATCTTATATTTACTTCCTAAGTTGATGATAACTCCTGTAAAAGATGACATGCCCCTTACTTAGGCTTGGTCTACACTAAACCCCCAAATCGAACTAAGGTACGCAACTTCAGCTACGTGAATAACATAGCTGAAGTTCGAAGTACCTTAGTTCGAACGTACCTCGGTCCACACGCGGCAGGCAGGCTCCCCCGTCGACTCCGCGGTACTCCTCTCGTCTAGCTGGAGTACCGCAGTCGACGGCGAGCACTTCCTGGTTTGACTTATCGCGTCCAGACAAGACGCGATAAGCCGAACCCAGAACTTCGATTTCCAGCCGCCGAACTAGCGGCTGGGTGTAGACATAACCTTAGAGAACAATGTTTAGTAACTCTGAGCCTAATTCTGTGAGGTTCCAAGTACTCCCATTCCCCTATGACTTGATTTACTTAACTGCTTTCTTGGAACTATATATTAGAATTTGTTGTTGAAGACAATGCATTTGGCACTGTCCAGAACAGACAACAAAGCCACTCCCTGTCCAGACACTTTACGATCTAAGGCCTTGATCCTGCGAATGAGGATCGAGTGCAGACTCTTCCACCTGCGCAGAGTTGCACTGAAGTCAGTGAACTCGGTCTACCCTGGCACAGCTCGTTGCAGCACTGGGGTCTAAACAATCTCCTAGAAAGCAGGACTCACTGGAAAGTCTAGGTGTCAGGTAAGAATGTCTCTAAAAGATTACTATAACAAAATCAAAATTCACTTCTTTTGAGACGGAAGTGTTGAGAGTCTCTGGGTTAGGCTAAAAGGGGTAAAAAGCAAGGGTGATGTCATGCTAGGAGTCTACTACAGGCCACCCAACCAGGTGGAAGAGGTGGATGAGGCTTTTTTTAAACAACTAACAAAATCATCCAAAGCCCAAGATCTGGTGGTGATGGGGGACTTCAACTATCCAGATATATGTTGGGAAAATAACACAGCGGGGCACAGACTATCCAATAAGTTCTTGGACTGCATTGCAGACAACTTTTTATTTCAGAAGGTTGAAAAAGCTACTAGGGGGGAAGCTGTTCTAGATTTGATTTTAACAAATAGGGAGGAACTCGTTGAGAATTTGAAAGTAGAAGGTAGCTTGGGTGAAAGTGATCATGAAATCATAGAGTTCACAATTCTAAGGAAGGGTAGAAGGGAGTACAGCAAAATAGAGACAATGGATTTCAGGAAGGCGGATTTTGTTAAGCTCAGAGAGCTGATAGGTAAGGTCCCATAGGAATCAAGACTGAGGGGAAAAACGACTGAGGAGAGTTGGCAGTTTTTCAAAGGGACACTATTAAGGGCCCAAAAGCAAGCTATTCCGCTGGGTAGGAAATATAGAAAATGTGGCAAAAGACCACCTTGGCTTAACCCCGAGATCTTGCATGATCTAAAAAATAAAAAGGAGTCATATAAAAAATGGAAACTAGGACAAATTACAAAGAATGAATATAGGCAAACAGCACAGGAATGCAGGGGCAAGATTAGAAAGGCAAAGGCACCAAATGAGCTCAAACTAACTATGGGAATAAAGGGAAACAAGAAGACTTTTTATCAATACATTAGAAGCAAGAGGAAGGGCAAAGACAGGGTAGGCCCACTGCTCAGTGAGGAGGGAGAAACAGTAACAGGAAACTTGGAAATGGCAGAGATGCTTAATGACTTCTTTCTTTCAGTCTTCACCGAGAAGTCTGAAGGAATGCCTAACATAGTGAATGCTAATGGGAAGGGGGTAGGTTAAGAAGAGAAAATAAAAAAAGAACAAGTTCAAAATCTCTTAGAAAAGTTAGATGCCTGCAAGTCACCAGGGCCTGATGAAATGCATCCTTGAATACTCAAGGAGCTAACAGAGGAGGTATCTGAGCCTCTAGCTATTATCTTTGGAAAATCATGGGAGACAGGAGAGATTCCAGAAGACTTGAAAAGGACAAACATAGTGCCCATCTATAAAGGGAAATAAAACAACCCAGGAAACTACAGACCAGTTAGTTTAACTTCCGTGCCAGGGAAGATAATGGAGCAAGTAATTAAGGAAATCATCTGCAAACACTTGGAAGGTGGTAAGTTGATAGGGAATAGCCAGCATGGATTTGTAAAGAACAAATCATGTCAAACTAATCTGATAGCTTTCTTTGATAGGATAACGAGTCTTGTGGATAAGGGAGAAGCGGTGGATGTGGTATACCTAGACTTTAGTAAGGCATTTGATATGGTCTCGCATGATATTCTTATCGATAAACTAGGCAAATACAACTTAGATGGGGCTACTATAAGGTGGGTGCATAACTGGCTGGATAACCGTACTCAGAGAGTAGTTATTAATGGTTCCCAATCCTGCTGGAAAGGTATAACAAGTGGGGTTCCGCATGGGTCTGTTTTGGGACCGGCTCTGTTCAATATCTTCATCAACGACTTAGATATTGTCATAGAAAGTACGCTTATTAAGTTTGCAGATGATACCAAACTGGGAGGGACTGCAACTGCTTTGGAGGATAGGGTCAACATTCAAAATGATCTGGACAAATTGGAGAAATGGTCTGAGGTAAACAGGATGAAGTTTAATAAAGACAAATGCAAAGTGCTCCACTTAGGAAGGAACAATCAGTTTCACACATACAGAATGGGAAGAGACTGTCTAGGAAGGAGTACGGCAGAAAGGGATCTAGGGGTTATAGTGGACCACAAGCTAAATATGAGTCAACAGTATGATGCTGTTGCAAAAAAAGCAAACGTGATTCTGGGATGCAGTAACAGGTGTGTTGTGAGCAAGACACGAGAAGTCATTCTTCCGCTCTACTCTGCGCTGGTTAGGCCTCAACTGGAGTATTGTGTCCAGTTCTGGACACCGCATTTCAAGAAAGATGTGGAGAAATTGGAGAGGGTCCAGAGAAGAGCAACAAGAATGATTAAAGGTCTTGAGAACATGATCTATGAAGGAAGGCTGAAAGAATTGGGTTTGTTTAGTTTGGAAAAGAGAAGACTGAGACGGGACATGATAGCAGTTTTCAGATATCTAAAAGGGTGTCATAAGGAGGTGGGAGAAAAGTTGTTCATCTTAGCCTCTAAGGATAGAACAAGAAGCAATGGACTTAAGCTGCAGCAAGGGAGGTTTATGTTGGACATTAGAAAAAAGTTCCTGTCAGGGTGGTTAAACACTGGAATAGACTGCCTAGGGAGGTTGTGGAATCTCCATCTCTGGAGATATTTAAGAGTAGGTTAGATAAATGTCTATCAGGGATGGTCTAGACAGTATTTGGTCCTGCCATGCGGGCAGGGGACTGGACTCGATGACCTCTCGAGGTCCCTTCCAGTCCTTGAGTCTATGAATCTATGAATCACCGCATGTCAGTTTCTATATCAAAGTGTTTTCAAGTGTTAATTTATTGAAATAATGTGTAAAACACCACAATATGCTTTGATTTTCATTTTGGAATGCTCAGCAGAATTTGGGTGAATAATTCCCTACCTGAAAGCTGCTTTTGTCCATAGAAGGTGTATAAAGTTTATATATGCATTTAATTTTATTTTACAGTACGCCCCAACATATGAAGAATTTTGATTTTCTGCCTTTCTTTGGAGAATTTAAAAATTCATACGTGTAAAGCATTAATGAAATTCCTCATGGGTGTAAAGTTACTCATGTGTGTAAACGTCAGCAGGATTTTCTTTTCTGCATTTAATAGCATCCCGCTATGGACTTTGTAATGTTAATTACAGCCAGAAAGAAAAAAATTGACTATAACATCAGTGTCAAATGTCCAAATTTTTATTGTCCAAACTGCATGAAGTGAAAAAGGTCGACAAAAACTCCAAAGG
The DNA here is from genome assembly GCF_028017835.1 of Emys orbicularis. Lineage (NCBI taxonomy): Eukaryota > Metazoa > Chordata > Testudines > Emydidae > Emys > Emys orbicularis. The sequence goes on along the minus strand of NC_088685.1, from coordinate 23,506,499 downwards.
TGTAAAGTAAATTATACTTTAAAATGCATTCTTTTTAATAATTTAAGGTGTTAATAGTACAGGTAAAGATTTTCTTTTTCAATAGATTTTTGGGAAAATATAATTTTTAACCTAACAGTCTCTGTTTAAGAAAAGAAATTTTCAAGACATCCAACCACTTCATTCACTCCCTGGTTCTGATAAGGTTCTTAAAACTCCAAATATTGTGGATCATTTTATGGAAATATTCAGAGCACTATTTTACGACCAGGTTCAAATTTCGCTGTATCCTTTCCAGAATTCTTAACTTGAGAAGAGAAAAGGACTTCAGGACACATACAAATCCTGCCTCTCTTTAAAATTTGTTCAGAGATTTGTTCCTGTTTTAACATCAAGTTCATTTTTAAAGACTCATGCCCTATACAGCATGCTAGGTCACTCGTTTGTTGAAGCGGTAGGATAAAAAGTAGATATAGTAAAAAAAATATATTCTGCTCACCAACACAATCCACACTGAAGAGATTTAGGGAGGTAACTATTGAAGCTTCATCAGGATATTTCAATCCTCGCAGCACAAATTGCACCATGGAAGTTTTGACTCTTTCCGGGAGAAATGACAGCAGGTAGACTGGCATGTACAGAATGTACCGAAGCTTGCACAGCACAGGTGTCAGGAGCTTGCCTTGCGGGGACTGAGCCATGCGTTCTATTGTTGGAAACAGCAGCACAGAGCGGAGAACCTGTACAGCCATGAGAAAGAGACTGTCAGGAAAGTCCTCTAGCACCGTATCAAATACTGGAAGAGAGATTTTTTTTTTAATGAGGCTCCTTTTTAAGTGAAATGAAGTTTGTCAGATGCACTATTAACTTGCAAAGATATTTATGGGCTACATGGAACGCCAGTTTTTTTGGAGGGAGCAAATAAGGGCCTGATTCTGCAAGATACTGGGAGGCCTCAACTCCCATTGACTTTAGTGGGAGTTGGAGGTGCTCAGCATGGTGCCAGACTGGGCTCCAAGTACAATTTAGAAGCAAGTGCCCAATGCTTTGAACATAATCAATTGTTACGTAGAGATGACGGTGATACCACAAGAGGGCAGTACACAGGAAAAGTCATTTTTTTGTGTCTATGCAGGTTTTTTATTCGAATGATTTTATCTGATTAATTGTTTCCTGCAGGAGAAAACTGATTTTTCAAAATCATAGCTATCACATCATGGTCTTTTCAGTGGCTAGTCCAACTACAGAAAGGTTGATCAAACCATAGTAAAGTGGGGGTATAACTACAGTTAAAACAAGGTTATTATCGTTATTTATTAGTATTACCAATAAAGAGCACCTAAGAACCATGGTCATGGACTGGGACTCCACTGTGCTAGGACATAACACATTTACTGGGGCTAGTCTAATGTTGCATAATACAGCCCACAATATTGTACTATAACATATGTATCTTTAAGCTGCACGGTGATTTTAGCTCATAAGGACTGAAAACACTCTGATCTCAGACTAAAAAGAAAAATAATATGAACCAACCATTAAGAGGAAACATTTAACTGATGCCTATTTTTAATTTCTATTTTATTGAAAAGATTGTATAAATATTCTTAGAGAATATATTATAAGAATCTATTGTGGGATGTTACTCCCTTTTCAAGTACCTTGGACTATCACACGAGCTTTCGTTTAGGAAACACCTATAAAGATACACAACTGCAATAGCTGGTAGTAGTATGAAGGAGGCAGACTAAGCCAAAGATATTATGGACGTTGGAGTGCTAGGTAATTATGGGAGACTTGTTGTGTTTCACAACGTACTCTGCATAAATGCAGAAGAGGCAAGCAGTTACCTCTGCCCAGTTATCAGACTGTCCAGATTTCCAAGGATTCTTTTAATTATTCCACATATCGTACGATTTAGGCTGGGATTTTGTTTTTAAATTAATGATCTTCCCAGTCTATTAGACCTAGATCCTGCAAACTGCTCTGCTAGCCTACGTGGAGCCCCACTGACTTCAGTTATGGTTTGATGGCCCAGCCATGCAGAGTAACTTGCAGGATCAGGGCCTTATAGGGTAACAAAAGAAATATGGAAAATGCCAATAATAGGTCACAATATATTTTCTATACTATATTTAAGATAGGACTTTAAAAGGGTTATTTATGTCAAAGGCACAAACATTTTAAGAACTCCCTACAGTCTTCCAGCTGAGACTACCTTGATTTCAGACAAAGAAAAATATACTCTCAGTGAAAATCAATCCTGGGCCTCTTTTTATTAAAGGCAACCAACAGCTGGCGTATAGGAATGCAACTTGTACTAAATTATGTGGTAGTTTTGTGATATTTCAGCTAGGCGCTGAACTCAAACTCTTGTGATCTAAAGCAGATTTGACCCATGTTCTCAGCCACACATTAATCCTATGACATTACAGTTTATAGATACAGGATTAGCTGCTTTGAGAGAAGTTGCTAAAGCTTAGAGGCAAGAGAAGGAAAAACCTAGAAAGTAGTTATGTCCCTTCCTCTCCTCTCCTGTACTGTGCTGATATTGATATATATATATTTTAAAAATTGTACTGTATCAAGTTTAAAAGGTGGAGCTATGAGAGATTTAAGGGCAAATTTCTTTTTCTTTTTGTGTGTGTTCTGCACATAATACAAAGAGAGCTTTAAAATATATGTATTTCTCAACCACTCATCAACTGTTTAGCTCTCTGCCAGCATCCAGAGTCCCAGATTTGTTTGAAGACACAGTTTAATTTTAACTTACTTACAGATAACATGAGGATAAAACTGACAAAAATATAAATGATTATTTAAACTCTTATTGTGTTGGTACAAATATTCATAGGAGAAATATGTCGTTTCTGTTCCATGCAGAATCTGCATTGGAGTATACATTTACTTTTATTTTGAATGTATACTTACTGCAACTAATCAGAATGCAAATATCTAACCTCTACTGCACTTATATTTTATTAATATTTTGAAGTGTCAAGAATACATCTCACACTATATACAGAATACACCATTTACACTAGTAGAATCCACTTAGAAGAACCAAAGATATGAATACGTTTTATGCTACTAAAATAACTAAAGTTGCAGAGCCAGCTTTTAAATGTCAGCCAGGCAGTTTGACAATATAAAGCACTGTGTAAGTGCTAAGTATTTATAATTACTATTATCAGTATTAACTAAAGCATATAGGTTTACTTGTCCCTCAGTGTAAGGAAATCATTCTTCATACTTTGGGAAACAGATTTTTCATGGTACCAAATCAACCAAGACACACAGAAAATATTAGTACATAAATAGGTAGTAAGACTAGTGGTTAGAGCAGGGGACAAACATTCTGGGCTCCTATGTTCTATTCTATTCTAGATTGTGACAGTGACTCTGTGAATCTCCTTGGTCAAGTCACTTAACCTTTCATGCCTCTGTTTGCCTATATGTAAAATGGTCATTATAGTCTCACACATTATTGGAGTGTCATGATAATAAAATATAAAGTGTTTTATGGTCTCAGTTGAAAGATCCTGTGAAGGTGCACTGTTTCAACGCTAGAGATGGCACATGTACTTGCAATTAAAAGTAAGTTATGTGAAATTTTAAATAAAAATTTTTCTCTCTGGTTTTGTCCCCAGCCAGCCTGCTGTGTGCGTTCATCATCAACTTCTCACTTAAATATCTAAGGCTCAAAGACCTGGATGGTTCAACAGATTGATAATAGGATGCAGATCCTTTCACCTTTTGGTGTCCAACATAAATCTTGATAGCAACTGCAAGTTTTTGCCATCTGTCAGCTCTTTCATGGTATATATGAAATGGACTGATTTCCTAGTCCAGTTCCTAACTGAGTGGTGTGCATATCACTAATAGAAGCAACTGGCAACCTTGCTGGTAGCATGAACTGGGAGGCCAAGGAATGAACTGGCATAGAACCTGATTATATTTCACCATATGTCCCTCCAAAACAGACTGACATTAGCAGGGAAGTGTAGGGAGGTTTCCACTGCCACTGCCTATGAGATCTGGTGTCTAATACTATCAGCCCATAGCTTTTCAGGTACATGTATATCACATTCCAGGATGTAATCCAGACCAGTGAGAGGTTGTGTCACCACCTGTCCTGTTACCCTGGGTGCCTGATAATGCTTTGCTGTGGTATATCCCAAGCTGGGCCACTCACAAACAGCCAGACTGCATGCTGGTCACATCCTGAGTGTCTGTGTATAGCTACAGTCCTGGCCCAGCAGTTCTGTCCCAGAACCTGTCAGCAACACTCCAGTCATACTCTGACTTCTACCAGCCTGGGTTACTACTTACAGGGTGGCCCGAACACACTCCCAGTCCCAAATTTTCCCCAAGAATATGTGTTCTGCACTATCCAGCCCTCTCCTGAGCTGTTCAGATATTAAAGGTCTGTTGTCCCTATAAAGGGTCAATATTCAACAGCTTGCTACTTTAACTGGAGTTCCCAAACAGTTCAGTTTAAACACAGGATTGGTTTAGATTAAAATATAATACAAGTTTATTAACAAAAGAAGATAGGATGTTAAGTGAATTCAAGTATCAGATATTAAAGTCAGAAAGGGTTACAAGAGAAATAAAAATCATTTTTAGTTACTACAAAGCGTTTTAACAAGCTAGACTTGGTTCAAGGAAAAATCCTTACCCCGGGTTCCCAGCAATATGGCTGACCAAATTCTCAGGTCAGAATCTCCCCCCAAAGTCAAAGGGCTGGTTCCTTTGTCTTCTCAGGTGAGTGAGTGAATGAGAGAGATTGGGGTGTTTTTGCCCCTTCAGTTTTATAGCCCACGGAGGGATAGCTCAGGGGTTTGAGCATTGGCCTGCTAAACCCAGGGTTGTGAGTTCAACCCTTGAGGGGGCCACTTAGGGATCTGGGGCAAAATCAGTACTTGGTCCTGCTAGTGAAGGCAGGGGGCTGGACTCAATGACCTTTCAAGGTCCCTTCCAGCTCTAGGAGATAGAAATTAATGGAGATATCCTTTCTTTTTCACCCTTCTGAAATGCATTTTCCTGGGGGTTACCCCTAAATAAAGTTCATTCCAGCTGCGAGGACAGAGACATGGAGTCTCGTGGTGAAAGAGGTTCCATGTTGTTTGCTAGAATGAGGAGCAATCTGTTCCTGCCCTGCTTTGTTGCCAAAGAATGGACACTTGACAGGTTATTGCCAATCAACTTTGATGGCACCAGGCTAAGGGCATCAGCTTGTCCTTTGTCTTTGAGAAACCCATTTACCCCCTTCCCAGACTTGTCTGGTAAACACTTTTTAGTCATCATTTCAGCTTACGTTCATAACTCTTAATACACATATCGTACATACATTATGTAAGAATATTGATGATCAGTGAGTTATTCCTTTTAAATGATACCTCACCAGGTATGTTTTGCACAAAGATTATTACAATAACGTGTAGGGTGTGAATATGGTGATGCTATTGGTCACAATGTAATCCCTGAGCTCAGACACATGGTCAATAGGAGATTTTATAAAACAGATTATAGGGAAACTAGATATGTAAGGGCAAGAGTGAGCCCTCAGGGCAGAGAACAGTAAATCTCTTTTTCATATCACACAGCCAGGTTAATTTCAAGTATTTTTTCAGGCAAGGTCTATAAATGCACTACTTTGAATGCTACAATTGGCTTCATGTGATCATTCAGTATTAATTGCTATCCTCAGCGTTTGGTTACTGGTCTAAAACAATGAAAACTGATCCTGCCTGTAAACTATGTATAAACAAAACATGCTTCTCTATTCCTATAGTTTGACTTTCCAAGAGAGAGTAAAATGCAAACAACACAATCTACCTGGGAGAGGGAAAAGTGAAAACAGCTTCAAAAATTACCAGGGATGATGCCAACTTAAAAAATAGAGCTGGTTGGAACCTTCATTTCACCTAAGCCAAAATGTTTTAAGGAGTTTCTGTATTGACAGAATTTTATCTAAAAGGCTTTTGGACCAGAGAGAAACAGACAGACTCTGGGCTTCTCTTCACTGCTAAAGAAGGTGTATTTTTTACTTTGGGGTAACTAACATGCATGAGCTATCCTGAGATAAAAACCACAGTGAAAACAAGGCACTCTAGTTTTACTGCAACGTAAACTAGGCGAGGTGTTGACAGAAACAGTTACACTAGCTGGGTTAGTATCACACATGCATGCACATGCAAGGGCTTATTTTACTGATGTTTCTACAATTTCTAGAGGTATGGGGAGGAGATCAAAAGTTGAGGTTGATTTATTTATTTTTTACAGAGGGGTAAGTTGCAGAACTGACAGGTTAACACCAGTGTTCTAAAACTTGAGTGCCACTTAACTTTAGGCACCAAAACAAGTGACATGGTCTTCAGAGGTGCACAGTTCCCACACCTTCCATGGGAGCCAATGGGAACAAGGAATGCTCAGCTCATCTGAAATCCGGCCACTTATTTAGGTGGCAAATTCAGTCACCCAGGTAAAAATTGTATGTATGTGTGTGTGTTTTTATATATCTACATATATATATATATATATATATATATATATATATATATATATATATATATATATACACACAATTTCACATATATATATATATGTGAAAAGAAGGGAGGGCAGAGAGAAGAGTGTGAGAGCACATGCATAGATACTGAAGTGATAAAAAGGATTGTGATACTTTTTTTTTTTCCGAAGAAGAAACCTGACTTGCCAGAGTAGGTGAATTCTGTTCTAAGCCCATCAGGTTTCATCAGTTGTGTATCTTGGCTGTAAATGGACAAGTTATCTCTGTGTATATCATTTCACAGAGATGCTGCAGTTTTAAAACAGCAATGTTCTAGTCCATTGACAAAACTGTGGTTCTCATACTGGCACAAACTGGATCTGGCTCGGAAATGACTTGCTGGCTCACTCTATGTTAGTGACAGAATCAATGGCGGTTGCGGTTCACTGCCACTTCTAAGGCAGAAATATTCTGAAGCTTGTTTGGCTCTTGCTGAAGAACCTGTTTTAAATTATTTGGGGTGTACAAACAGTTAATGTAATCACCGTTAACCATAAGAATGTAGGACTCAGATTCCATACCAGTTATGTAACTCACAGTTTACAATGAATTTAGAGATCAAATCAGCTGGCAGAAACAGGAAGCAATCCATTACTTTTTATAACTGATAAATTACAGTGACCCACGTTCAGTAAAGCTGTATCCAAGTACGATACTAAAACTCACATGCAGATTCTGCAGCCACACACCATCGAGCCATATAAAAAAAAACATTAGCATGTAGAAATAAGGCATACTTTGAAATCACAGGACTGGAAAGAAATACAGTAAGGAAGTTTCATAAAGCATTCTTAATAGATCACTGACTCCTTCAAGAATTTGTGGAAACCAAAGGCTGTTTGTCTGTCAAAAATAACACTTATTTTGATATATTTTAGTTCATCCCATGTATTAGTTTATTATTCATCTGTTGCCGTGGCAGAGGAAAAGCCATTATCTGTCAGGTGAAACCTACTTCATTTTTCAAAGATAACATAATGATGTACTTAATGGTAATCTACAGTCCACATTTGACTTGAGAGTGTCACATTAATCAACATTTCTTTTACTCAGCATGTAGGAACCTGCAAGCAAAATCCCTAGGGTCATGGAAATATACCCTACTTTATTAACACAGCTGTGCAGAGAAGGTATCCAAGTTAAAGCACATGACAAAACAGACATTTTCTTATGTTTCTCTCTCATCAAAGCAAGACTTTCTAGACTCACCAATTCAGTTTGCTCTCTCTGTCAATATTTTAAACACTTGCAATCTCATTTGAAATCGACACACAAGAACTGTTGAGATACTGTAATTTTCTCTGAATATAAAAAGATTTTTAATGCTCTAAATGAGTTTTCCTTGCACTGTACATTTAAAGTCAGTATTTTGTTCGTTATATTAGCTAGCCATTTACCTTCACATTAGATCAGTACAACCACAGTATTGTGTGACAGGGAACAACAGAATTAGAACAAAAAAAGATGCCAGGAAAGTTTGTGAACAAAAGATACAAATATCTAAAACCTATTGCACTACAAGGGCTCCTCCGCTGCTCGTGGAAGGGGCTGAGTGCTGCTGCTCCAGCCCCTATGGGGCTGACCTAACCCTAACCACTAGTCTGGTGGCCACTTTCCTGGGGTTGGCCACTGGCCGGTGCTCTAGTGGCCCCGAGGCTGACCGCTGGCTGCTGTTCTGGTGGCTCCTGCTCCGGTAGCAACAGGGCTGACCACAGACAGCTGCTTCAGACCTGCCACTGCTCCAGCCCCAGTGGTGCTGACCTAACTCTGCTGCTGCTTCAGCTCTGGGACTGCTTCTCCGGCGGCCCCGGGGCTGGCCATCGGCCACTGCTCTGGTGGCCCCAGGGCTGACCACTGGCCAGCTGTTCTGGCAGCCTGGGGGCTGCTCCTCCAGCAGCCCCGGTGCTGACAGCTGCTCCTGTCCTGCTCCAGAAAAGTCCCGGAAAGTCACAGAATCCATGGCCTCCGTGACAGAATCGTATCCTTACTCATTATACCTATTTTACAGATGGATAAACCGAAGTACAGGGAAGTTTAGTAACTTGCTCGAGGGAACATTCTGTATCAATGAAAGAGCCAGGAATACAAACACAGGCATCCTAGCTCTCAGTCCCCTGCTGTAACCACCGGATCACACTCCTGAAGAAGTGGAACTGCTAGAGTACAAAGTCAGCAAACAATCTGACGGAGAAAAAGCATGTTTGTGTAATTCATCCAAACTTTGGAGGGAAAGAGGGTTGTACTGTGCAGGAGTGCCAGTGTGTATTCTTGTAGTTGGTTAGTTCAAATAGATTCATATGTTACCAAATGTAACCCATCTGTATGTGCTGTTACATCCGGCAAGACAATTTCCCAATTAGGACATATGTTTTTTATACATCCAACTTTAATTTTCTATATTTTGCATTTATTAATAGCCCAGTTTCCATCTTGGTACCGGATCCTCCTCGTTTTCATTATTCTCCCCCTCCCAAATCTCTCATTGTACAGCATGCAACCTATGTTAATGAGTAACGGTTTAGTGTAAGTGACAGAAAGAGGCACATTGCACGAATTTTCCATGGAAGTCATTGGCACATGAATAGCGACCTCATGCAGAGCATAAATTGTTTCACAAGTGAGCCTTAACTGGCTAGTCTATGCAATTCTCAGGAAATATACTGTTAGGAAGCAAGTGTTCAAAACTGTAAATTATACACTTGACTCTCTTCTAATGGGATTAAGGAATTTTTGCTCCCCAGAAAATGTAAACTTCTTTGTATGTATTTAACTGTTTGATGACAATGCTTGCCAATGCCACTTGAGTAAAGAGTCTGCCACCGTTACTCAGTTTTCAGAACTCAGAGACTAAGGAATTCTCAGGGTAGTGATCCCTATGCTCAGCGATAACTACTGGCAGGATCAGAGTGAAAATGCACTCATGCGTGGCTCTGAGCCCTGCAAGTCACCCATACACTGCTCCAGCGGGAGACACACAAACACTCTCAAAAGCAGAATTTATCTCCTAGCATCTGGGGAGTTTAGTAAAAAGACAACAATTAATTGTCTGGATGCATTTTTAAGAAACTCCCTCCCCGCAAGCAAATCCGTACTCTGCTTGGGAGCAGTGGTGTGAAGGCAGCAGTATAGCAGCACACAGTAAAGTGCTTAGACAAAGATGAAAATGTATTTACAAGTTCTGGACAGTAATTTTTTTAAAATGTTCATATATACATTAATTCAAACAACTGTGCCCAAGGCACAACACCAAGGCATAAAAGCAAACCACCCTTAGGTGAGGATACAAATTGCTCATAATCCCAGTTTACCAGGTAAACTTTGGATGTAAAAACACTTGACAATTTCTGAGATGTCTGCCATATGGCATTAAGTCTAGAGATGCTCCTGGGCCCCAGCCGATTCACCCCCAATCCAGATGCAAACTTACAATTCTTTGCTGGCTAGATTTAGAAGGGCAACAGATCCCAATGCAGAGCGGTGTGACATCTAGCCTTGGATTCAAGGTTCAATGTGTGGGGTGAACCTCAGCCCCTATATGTGAACACGTGGGCATGTGCTAAGGTTTTCTGTGAAACTTGGAAACCCGTGAGTCCCCTTCCCTGCATTCCCCTCAACAAGCCCCAAGACCATCCTTCTAACCGTAGACGTTATCAGGAAGAGAGAGTTCACCTCAACTGCTTTCTCTGAGAGCCTGGTTGACCTCCTCCAATGCCAGACACAGGCCTTTGGCAGAGAGTGTTTAAAAGGTGACTACTTCTCCCTCTTTGCAGAGAGATCTGGGGGCTAATTCTTAATGGACAGGATGCACCCTTCTCAATACCATTGCTCAGTAGAATTAGCTGACAATAGGAGCAGAATGCATTTTTGATGTACTACTAGAGACACTGATGCAACTGTCACCCCCACCAACTACACAGGTGGGGGAAACGTTCTATAGCAGCACCACATCACTGCCCAAAGGAAATTGAAGGGAGAAGGGTGATCTACCTAGATCCCACACTCCAAACCTCACCCCCAAATACCTTAGGGGAAGGCACCCAAAAAACAGCTATCATATGATAAAGAGTTTTGGTTGTTATCAATCTCAGCTGCAATTGAACTACTGATCTAGAGACTCATAGATGTCTAAAGCCAGAAGGGACCATTGTGATCAGCTAGTCAGACCTGCATAACACGGGGCATAGAACATTACTCAGTATTTTCTGCAACTTCTGTTTGAACTATAGCAGATATTTTAGAAACATACCCAGTTGCAATTGAAAGACTTCAAGTGATGAAGAATCTATAACATCCCCAGATTAAGTTATTCTATCATGACTCCTAAATCCTTTTCAGTGTCACTACGTTGCAGGATACCTTCACCCTATGTTATAAGTGCCCTACATTAGAGAGTGGACTGATTTAAATCAAAGCAATTTAAATCACCTATTTTAATCATGAATTAAATCAGCAAGCAGGAAACCTGGATTTAAATAATTTTGTATTTGTACTTTTTAGTTATTTTCCTGAAGAAAAGTTGATTCTAATTGGTTGGTAACCATTAAAATATGTTGATTTGCAACTATAAATAATGTTTACATTACATTTGGTGCTTTTTTTGCTAACCGGGATAATACACTATATCTATACACATTTATGCAACTATACAGCGAATAGGGCAACAAACGGGTGTTCTGCAAGGGAGTTCTCCAGGTGAAGGAGGAGAGACTACGTGAACCTTGGGGTAAGTTTAGGGTTACCAACTTTCTACTCACACAAAACTGAACACCCTTGCCCCACCCCCTGCTCTATCCCTCCTCCAAGGCCCTGCCCCCGCTCACTCCATCCCTCCCTGACTGTCGCTTGTTCTCCCCACCCTCACTCACTCATTCATTTTCACCGGGCTGGGTCAGGGGCTGGGGTGCGGGAGGGGCTGAGGGCTCTGACTGGGGGTGTGGGCTCTGATGTGGGGCCAGGGATGAGAGATTTGGGGTGCAGGAGGGTACTCCGGGCTGGGACTGAGGGGTTCAGAGGGTGGGAGGGGTATCAGGGCTGGGGCTGGGGGTTGGGGCCCAGGAGGGGGTCAGGGGTCTGGGCGGCCTCAAACAGCTCCCAGAAGCAGAAGCATGTCCCCCCCACTGAAGTATGGCCAGACAGCTCGGCACGCTGCCCTGTCTGCAGGCGCTGCCCCCGCAGCTCCCACTGGCCGCAGTTCCCAGCCAATGGGAGCTGCGGGGGTGGTGCTTGGAGCGGGGTCAGCGTGTGGAGTCCCTTGGCTGCCCCTACGCATAGGAGCCGGAGGCGGGATATACCAGCTGCTTCCTGGTAGCTGTGTGGTGCGGCGCAGAGGCTAGCAGGGAAGCTTGGCAGCCCCGCTGCGTGGCGCCGTCAACCGGACAGTCAACAGCCCGATCAGTGATGCTGACCAGAGCCACCAGGATCCCTTTTTGACAAGGTGTTCCAGTCAAAAACCGGACACCTGGTCACCCTAGGTGAGTTTGTCTGTTGTGTGCTTGCTTGCCGTGTGCTTGCCTGCTTGAAGATTATAGCGTAGTCTGTTTTGGGGGCTGGGTGCTGAGCCAAGCAGCCTGCTAGGCTAGGCCGACAGCTTACTAACCATGCTCTAGCCTGCTATCCTTGAATCCCAACCCCTTTAGGATCCCTTGATGAGGGGGCGGAGCTAACTCAGGGAGAACAGGGGATTAAAAAGCCAGCTCCTCAGCGACCAGAGGCGCTAGCGCACAGGAGCTGCAAACAGGGGAGTTTAGAGGGCCATGCCTTCCAGGTCCAGCTCTCGAGCAGAGCATGCCCCACGACACAGTGAGAGAGCACAAGACAGAGTGAGCTACCAAGGTAAGGACAGTTTGGCTGCAGTGAGAGAGTTCAGTCGCAGGGGGAGGAGGCTGAGGGACTAGAACCTAACTACTAGAAAGGTGCCAGAAAAGCCCACTAGGAAAAAAAACAAGGTGGGGGAACCCCAATAAACCTAACAAACATATTCTAATTATAGGCCAATAAACACCCCTCCCCCACAAAAATCCCTGCAAGAGTAAAAATAATGCAGGCAGAAGTCCGGCTGCAGGGTGGGGGCTACCCAGTTTATTGCACTGAATGCTGCATGTGCGATTACCTGCCTTGTGGGCAGGTGGTGAATGAGTGCACACGGTGCAAGCAGCTCATAGCCCTGAGAGACCAAGTACGGGCTCTTGAGGATAGAGTAGCTGAACTGGTGGAGCTACGGGAGGAAGAGAGTTGCACAGAGGAGACTTTCCAGGATGCAATAGAGCAGTTCCACCCCCAGTCTGACAACCTCTATGCTGTTAAGGAGGATGAAAATCTCTCAGAAGGAGACCATCAAGCTGAAGCAGAGGGAAACAATCCCAGAGGATGTCATGCTATCTTCTCACAGTGAGGCCCTCCCGAGGCCAGTTACTAGGAAGAGCATGGTAATAACACTGGGAGATTCGATTATTAAAAATATAGATAATGGGGTTTGTGATGACTGGGAGAACTGCATGGTACATTGCTTTCCGGGTGCGAAGGTTGCAGACTTCTCGAGACATCCAGACAGGCTTATGTGCAGTGCTGGGGAGGTGCCGATGGTCATGGCACAATAAAGGGATTGCACTACAGTACATGCATGAGGTGAATTGAAATACTATTTCTTTTGTTTCTTTTTTACAGTGCGAATATTTGTAATAAAAAATAAATATAAAGTGAGCACTGTACACTTTGTATTCTGTGTTCCAATTGAAATCAATATTTGAAAATGTAGAAAACATCCAAAAACATTTAAATAAATGGTATTTTATCATTGTTTAACATTGTACGATTATTCACGATTAATTTTTTTAATCACTTGACAGCCCTAGTAGAAATCATAAAGGGATCAAACAGTAATATACAATCTCTGTGGACAGAAATTCTACTTGAACAATAAGCAGTAGGAATATACTACTGACCACCTCACCAAGATGGTGAAAGTGACTGTGAAATGCTCAGGGAGATTAGAGAGGTTACAAATGCAAAAATCTCAAAAATAATGGGGGATTTCAACTATCCTCAGACTGACTGGGTATATATTACCTCAGGAAGGTATACAGAGATAAAATTGCAAGACACCATGAATGACTGCTCCTTGGAGCAGCCTGTCCTGGAACTCACAAGGGGAGAGACAACTCCTGATTTTGTCTTAAATGGAGCGCAGGATTCGGTCCAAGAGGTGAATATAGCTGAACTGCTCAGTAATAGCATTCATACTGTAATTAAATTTAACATTCCTGTGTGGGGAGGGGTGCCAAAGAAACCCGCCACAGTACCATTTAACTTCAAAAAGAGGAACTACACAAAAATGAGGAAGCTAGTTAAATGGAAATTAAATGGAAAAGTTACAAGGGTGAAATACCTGTAAACTGCACAAAGACTATTTAAAAACACCATAATTGAGGTTCAAACTAAATGTATGCCCCAAATAAAAAAAAAAAAACAGTAAGAGGGTCAAAAAAATTCCACCATGGCTAAACAGCAGAGTAAAAGAGCTGGTTAGAGGCAAAAAGGCATCCTTTAAAAATTGGAAGTCAAATCCTAGTTTAGAAAATAGAAAGGAGTATGAACTCTGGCAAGTCAAGTGTAAAAGTATAATAAGACAGGCCAAGAAAGAATCTGAAGAGTAACTAGATAAAAACACACAAACTAACAGCAATTTTTTTTAAATACATCAGAAACAAGAAGTCTACCAGTCAGTGTGGCATTGGTAAGGGAGCACTCAAGGAAGACAAGGCCATTGAGAAGAAACTAAATTAATTCTTTACATCGATCTTCACTGCAGAAGATGTAGGAGATAGATCCCCACACCCGATCCATTCTTTTCAGGTGCTAAATCTGAGGAACTGTCCCAGACTGAGGTTTCAATAGAGGAGGTTTTGGAACAAGTTGCTAAATTAAACAGTAATAGGTCACCAGGACCAGATGGTATTTACCCAAGAGTTCTGAAGGAACTCAGATATGAAACTGCAGAACTACTAACTGTGGTATGTAACCTATTGCTTAAATTAGCCTCTGGGCCAGATGACTGGAGGACAGCTAATGTAACACTTATTTTTTAAAAAGGCTCCAGATGTGATCCTGGCAATTACATGTTGGTAGGCCTAACTTCAGTACCAGGCAAATTAGTTGAAACTACAATAAAGAACAGAATTATCAGATGCGCAAACACAATATGTTGGGGAAGAGTCAACACGGCTTTTGTGAAGGGAAATCATGCCTCATCAATCTATTAAAATCCACCAGAAAATATAATGATGCTATATAACCCCATGGTATGCCTGCCTACAACTTGAATACTGAGTGCAGTACTGGTCATCTCATCTCAAAAAAGATATATTAGAATTGGAAAAGGCATAGAGAAATGCAACAAAAACAATTAGGTTTCAGAGTAGCAGCTGTGTTAGTCTGTATCCTCAAAAAGAACAGGAGTACTTGTGGCACCTTAGAGACTAACAAATTTATTTGAGCATAAGCTTTCCTGGGAAGAAGTGGGCTGTAGCCCACGAAAGCTTATGCTCAAATAAATTTGTTAGTCTCTAAGGTGCCACAAGTACTCCTGTTCTAAAAACAATTAGGGGTATGGATCAGCTTCCATATGAGGAGAGATTAAAAAGACTGGGACTATTCAGTGCGGAAAAGAGATGACTAACGTGGGATATGACAGAGGTCTATAAAACCAGGAATGGTATTGACATAGTGAATAGGGAAGTGTTATTTACCCCTTTACACAACACAAGAATGAGGGATCACCCAATGAAATTAATAGGCAGAAGGTTTAAAACAAACAAAAAGAAATAATTCTTCACACAACACAGTCAATCTCTGGAATTTATTTCCATAAGATGTTGTGAAGGCCAAAATTACAAGTGGGTTAAAAAAGAATTAGATAAGTTCACGGAGGATAGGTCCATCAATGGCAATTAGCCAAGGTGGTCAGGGACACAACCCCATGCTCCAGGTATCCCTAAACCTCTGACAGTCAGAAGTGGGGACTAGATGACAGGAGATGGATCATTTGAAATTGCCCTATTCTATTCATTCCCTCTGAAGCATCTGGCCACTGTCAGGCAACGGGATACAGGGTTAGATGGACCACTAGTCTGACCAAGCATGGCCGTTCTTATATATAGCTTAACTTATATTTAGGGCTGTCAATTAATCGGTTAACTCAAGCGATTAAAGCAAAACAAATTAACTAGATTAAAAAAAATCAATTATTTGCAGTTTTAATCACACTGATGAACAATAATAGAATACCAATGTAAAGTTGTTATAAATATTTTTGGATGT
The DNA here is from genome assembly GCF_028017835.1 of Emys orbicularis. Lineage (NCBI taxonomy): Eukaryota > Metazoa > Chordata > Testudines > Emydidae > Emys > Emys orbicularis. Next base: position 23,490,631 of record NC_088685.1, on the reverse strand, counting down.
TTTTCTACATTTTCAAATATATTGATTTCAATTACAATACAGAATACAAAGTGTACAGTGCTCATTTTATATTATTTTTGATTACAAATATTTGCACTGTAAAAAAGATAAAAGAAAAAGTATTTTTCAATTCACCTCATACAAGTACTGTATTGCAATCCCTTTATCGTGAAAGTACAACTTCCAAATGTAGAATTTTTTTTTTTAGGGCAGTCATTAATTGCAGTTAACACAAAACAAATTAACGCTTCTTTTTAACAAGCATTAATCGCACGCCTCTGTTTTGACCATCTTCACTTACTGTACTTCATTGCTTGGCGGACGTTGGCACAGTTGTACTGTGTTCTCATGATCTAGAGTGATTAAATATCAGAAAAAGTTAATGGAGCAAAGCAGCAAAAGTTCAGATCCTTTGAATGGGGAGTTTATTTTTAAAAAACTTCTGGAAGGTTCTCTGGATAAAAAGACGGTTATCTGTAGCTGAGTTCCAATACCATCGAAGTACTTCAAGTCCGCAGTACCACCTATGTGCTAAATATGCTTTTGCCTCCAGTTCTTGTGCTACAGGTAACACACTGACAGCAAATGAATCCCACCAGTCGTGACAGCGTACGCTTACAGAGTTTCAGAATCGCTGCAAGCCCATGGATCAAACAAAGTACAGCAGCTTAACCAATGCTACTGCAAAGTGAATAGCTATGGACTGCAGACCACGTAACATTGTAAATGATAGAAGGCTGAGAGATGTTATTCAAATTGCATCTTCCAATTAGTCATACACCTTGCCTTCCCGAGGACCCATTGCAACACAAATACATGACCTATATCACATTGAGCAGACTACAAATTTAGAGCTTCTGAAAAATGCACTAGCTGTTGCTTTGACTGGTGATCACTGGACATCCTTGAGCAATCAAAGCTATCTTGGAGTCACGGCACACCTGACTGATGCTGCATGGACACTGCAGTTTGTATTAACAGTAACACATACTGAAGAGAGACATTATAGTAGCGCTCAGTGATAGTGACTTTGAAAATGTGCTGGCAAAATGTAGAAAACGTGTGGGTCATTTCAAATACAGTCCAGCTGACAGTACAGAATTAGAAATACAACAAGCTGCAAATAGGCAGAAACAAGAACCTCTTGTACAAGATATTTCAACCAGATGGAACTCCACATTGGGTATGGTTCAGCGCCTGCTTAGAAATAAAGTCGCTATCACAGCCACATTAGCTCTTCAAAAGTACAATCTATCAGTGCCAACAGGTAGTGATTTTGAAAAACTGCAAAAGCTAGAAACGCTACTTGAGCCCTCCAGATTTGTGAGTGAACTCCCTGGGGAAGAATTGTATGTCTGCTGCTGCATGGTTTTACCCACATTCTGCCATATATTTTGTGCTATGGCAGTCTCGGATGGCAACCCAGCATATGTTGTTTGATTTAAGAACACTTTCACTGCAGATTTGACAAAACACTAAGGAGGTACCAATATCAGATTTCTAAAGATAGTTACAGCACTTAGGGTGGTTTAAGACTCTGAAGTGCCTTCTAAAATCTGAGAGGGACGAGGTGTGGAACATGCTGTCAGAAGTCTTAAAAGAGCAAAACTATGATGTGGAAACGCAGAATGCGAAGCTCCAACAAAGAAAATCAACCTTCTGTTGGTAGCATCTGACTCAGATGATGAAAATGAAGGTGCGTCGAAGCATGAAGGGACATACAAATGTTTAGCATATCTGGCAGGTAAATACCTTGCAACACCAGCTACAACAGTGCCATGTGCATACCTGTTCTCACTATCAGGTGACATTGTAAATAAGAAGCGGGCACATTTATCTCCTGTAAATGTAAACAAACTTGTTTGTCTTAGCAATTGGCCGAACAAGAAGGAGGACCGAGTGAACTTGTAGGCTTTAAAGTATTACATTGTTTTATTTTTGAGTGCAGTTATGTAAAAAAATTCTACATTTGTAATACACTTTCATCTTAAAAAAACTGCACTATAGTACTTCTATGAGGCAAACTAAAAAATACTACTTTTTATCTTTTTTGTACAGTGCAAATATTTGTAATAAAAATATATAAAGTGAGCACTGTATACTTTGTATTCTGTGTTATATAACTGAAATCCATATATTTGAAAATGTTGAAAAACATCCAAAATTATTTATAATACATTTAGGGCTGTCGATCAATCGCAGTTAACTTATCGATTAACTCAAAAATATTAATCGTGATTAAAAAAATTAATCGCAATTAATCACACTGTTAAACAATGGAATACTAATTGAAATTTATTAAATATTTTTGGATGTTTTTCTACAATTTTCAAATATATATCGATTTCAATTACAAAAACAAGTTTGTTTACATTTATGGGAGATAATGCTACCCACTTCTTAATTACAATGTCACCCGAAAGTGAGAACAGGCATTCACATAGCAATGTTGTAGCTGGCGTTGCAAGATATTTATGTGCTAGATGCACTAAAGATTCATATGCCACTTCATGCTTCGGCCATCATTCCAGAGGACATGCTTCCACGCTGACGATGCTCATTAAAAAAAAAAAGCGTTAATTAAATTTCTAACTACAGAAACCAAACCATCAAAAAAGAAAATCAACCTTCTGCTGATGGCATCTGACTCACATGATGAAAATGAACAGGCGTCGGTCCGCACTGCTTTGGACTGTTATCGAACAGAACCTGTTCTCACTTTAAGGTGACATTGCAAACAAGAAGCAGGCAGCATTATCTTCTGCAAATGTAAACAAACTTGTTTGTCTGAGCGATTGGCTAAACAAAAAGTAGGACTGATTGGGCTTGTAGGCTCTAAAATTTTACATTGTTTTATTTTCCGAATGCAGGGTTTTTTTGTACATAATTCTACATTTGTAAGTTCAACTTTCATGATAAAGAGATTGCACTACAGTACTTGTATTAGGTGAATTAAAAAATACTATTTGTTTTTTTTTAAAGTGCAAATATTTGTAATAAAAATATAAATATAAAGTGAGCAGTCTACATTTTGTATTCTGTGTTGTAATTGAAATCAATATATTTGAAAATGTAGAAAACATGCAAAAATATTTAAGTGTTATTCTTTTAACAGCACGATTAATTGTGATTAATTTTTTAATCGTGCAATTAATAGCAATTTTTTAATCACTTGACAGTCCTAAATAAATTTAAATTGGTATTCTATTATTGTTTTACAGTGTGATTAAAACTGTGATTAATCATGACTATTTTTATCTCACGATTAATTGTGATTTTAAAAATCATTTGACAGCCCTACTTATATTTATTCAGATTCTTAATTTTTACACTTGTATTATGTTACAAAATGGTGAATGATGCATTTTTTATTTACTAGATTAATTTTTTACTTGTAATTTATGTCAACCTCCTTTTAGATGAAAGTTCAATTAAAATGTACAAGAACAGCATTTTATTTTTTTATTAAATAAAACTAACTTAAATGTGGTAGATTCGTAAGAAAAAAGTTTACTAAAAAGTTTATCAAAATATGTTTTGCATTTAAAACTTACTGATACATTAAAGTTTTATCTGAAGTTAGTGAATTAAACTCATTTTACCACTGCAAGATTTTAGAACTAGAAGAGGTCATCCTCTCACACTTAATTTTTATAACTGGAAGAGGAAAACAAGCTTTTCTGGCTTTTCAACTCCCAGCTTGTTTCTTAACTTTGAATTAGTCATTGAACTGAATTAGCTGAATAAACTGAAAGGAAGAAAATATTTTCTCTGCACCTGCAGAAGAGGCTACTGCTGCCAAAAGCTGGTTTAGCACGTCAAAAAACTCTGATTCCAGGGGCTTAGTCAGAGCTGTGACTTTCTTTAAAGCTTAAGCATCAGACCTTATTACTTTATGTATTTAATTTAAATGATTTTAATATATGATAATAAGTTTATGTCTTAACATAAGCTGTCAAATTCAAATTTAATTTTAAATAGTTTATTTAAATAAACCTGTATTTAATTTAAATGAAAAATTCCAAGTTTTTCTCTTAAAAAAAAAAAAATCTACTGTTACCCATGAACATGTGTTCCTTGATATAGGACCTTATATTTGGCTGTACTAAAATGCATGTGTGACCCAGGAACCTCTTAATGCCAGCTGACAAAGGGGCACAGAAGGGGGGGCATAGAGGTTACAGGTATGTCCCAGGTCTTGCATGTTCATTCTAGTTTGCCAAAAAGGGTCATGTGAAGTCTCTAACAAAAGCTTATGTCACACCAATCCTCGTTATCATTGCAAGATGTATGTACAGATGCTATTTAAGGAGTTGTGCATATGTACTGAAAATGTGTTTTAAAGTCTGTCACCAACCAAAGAGGAAAACAGATTTTCTTCCAGACAGGAGGTAAGATGTGTATCATTCTGTCTATATGTAAATTAAGCATTGTAAGGCAATTTAGTGGAAGCCCAGTTCACATACGGAGTCAACAGGAAAGGAGTATACAGGAAAAACACGAGCCATGGAGGTTAGCCTGGCTATGTGCGAAGACAATGAACTTTTGGGGGTATAGGTAGAAGACCAGGAAGATACTCCCTTATCCTGTGCCTAGGAAATAAATGGACAGCACTTTTATATTAATGAAAACAATATAACAATCAGCCTTGGTTGGAAATGCTGCAAAAGGCTTTGGGTGAGATAAGAATGCTCTCGACAGGAGGTTAGCCGGTTAAGTTTAATCTCTAGAAAGAATGTATTGATTTTGTTTTGTATGTAACTATTTTTGTTTCCAATACTCTTACTCACTGTCCACTTGAATCTTTCAATTTCTGCTCTTTGTTAATAAACTTATTCTTCACTACAAATATATCTAAGTGCTGTGGTGTTAAGCAAAACAGTAATCGTGAGTTGAATCATACAAGCTGATGTGGCTGCAGTCCCTTTGGGGACAGCTGACCTGGTAATTGTGTGAGTGTTCACCAGAGAAAGGGCTGGACACTCCAGGGGAATGCTTCAAAGAGGCTTGGGGTACATCTATAGTTAACCTGCAATTGTTTGGGTGGCTAACAGATTGGAGGTGTCATGGAGCTGACACCCAGTTAAGCACAAGCACAGGGTAATAAGGTACCTTGCAGTCCTGGGCACCCCAAGAACCATCATATTGTTCAAATGAGCCCAAGTGATCCAGGTCAGTCTGTATAATTGACCTTTCCCCCTTATTATTTGCCTCTTCAGCAATTTGTGTCATCTGCAAATTTTACCAGCTATTATTTGCACAGGCAACTTTAAGTTTGGCATTTTCTATCTTTTTAGTACTTAACTTTGTAAGCATAATATTCTATTAACATTGTTTTCTTTAAAAAACATAGGAAATAACTAACTGAAAAATCAGAAATTCCATCACCTGGAAGCATGTTAACATGAGTCATCAGCAGAGTTTGGACTTTTAGACCCACAGAAGAGACTTCTACCACTTCAGCTAATGGAATAACTGGCAGCAATAATATGAGGCTCAAGCGCAAGAGAGGAATAAGATACACACTTTGCCAGTAGCCTTCTCAGTTATTTGCTGACAACAGAGGAACTCAGAACTCCTTGGTTCCATTTCAGGACCTGGGGGGGAGCATGGTCTGGTGATCAGAAGCTTTTGTCCCTGCCTCCCCACCCACATCTGCCTCCATCTCCCTCTGCTCCTGTTCTGCCCTTGTTGGAGCTCCCAATGTCTGCTCCTATTTCCCCCCCATATTTTGACTATATACCCACCGGACCTCTCCTCTTCCTCTGCCTTTATCCAGCTCTCTGGCTCCTGTCCTCTGCAGCTCCTGTCTCCCCTCCCCTTCTTGTTACTGTCCATCTCCTGCTTTTCCTACCCTCTGGGTTCTCACTCTCCCCATGTCCCTAGTGTGACCCAGGAACCTCTTGGTGCCAACTGGCAGAGGGCACAGTGCTATAGGGATCCCCTGGATCCGGTCTCTACATAATGTTCATCAAAGAGTGTCCTGTAAGAATGTGTCACACTGGTCATCATAATCATTGCAAAACTCTATATACGGATAATATTTAAGGAGTTGTGTATATATACTGAAAATTATGCTCTTAAGGAAGTAGTCCCCAAACTTTCTCTGTCATGTCAACCCTTACTGGTAATGAAATCTATCCATGCCCTCAAGGAGCTGTGGGTGGGAGCTGGGGTGGGAGTAGACTCGCAGTCAGGAGCTGGGCTGAGCATGGAGCCAGGGCCAGGAGCCATGGCCAGAGCTGCGTCTGGGGCCGTGGCAGGGAGTGGGGCCTGGGGCCCGGAGGTGAGGGCTGAGGCCAGAGCAAGAGCTGGGGCTTGGCCAGAGTGGAAGTGGGGGAAGAGCGGGACTGGGTGGTGCTTATTCCCCGCACCTCACTCTGGGCCCCACTGGGGGGGGGTGCACCCCACAGTTTGGTGACCACTGTTTTAAGGTCCTTGAGTTGGGTCTGGTTACCAGAAGGTGACAAACAAGTTTCTTTCAGGCAAGGTTCACTTATCTACCTGTCTGGCTACATGTAGACTGAGTATTGTATATTCACAATTAACTCCTGTTTAAATCTAAGCAAAATGCTAATCAAGTGGTTGCAAAGACTCTAGGTCAGAGTCTATACAGGAAAAAACAAGTGAAGACTGTGGCTGGTCAGTTCTACATCTGGGGGTGCACAGGTACACCTAGTTATCCTTCACTGAGGGGACAAGTTGCCAGCTGTCATGTCTTATGAACAGAGAAATACAGCTGGGCTGGCTGTTTAATGCTGGGAGAGACACTTTAGGTGAGCCGATCTTTATAAGTCAGGGGAATGTCTTGTTAGTTAAGTTTAGGCTCTACAAATCATATATAAATGTAACTGTTTCCCATTAATTCTACTTGCTTCTTCTCAAATCTCTGCTCTTTATTCAATACACTTTTACTTGTTTTCACTATAAACACATTGAAGTGCTGTGAGTGGGGCGAGCTGCTGCTCCTGAGGTGAAACTGGTCAGCTGGTGTGTAGTGTCCCATTGGGGAATAGCAGATCTCTGAAGTCTGAGTGTCCAGTGGAACAGGAGCTGGACACTCCAGGGGGATGCTCGGAGGACTTGGGGGTTGGAGTGTGCTTATCCCTGCAGAGGGACAGCAGAACCTGTGCATGCTGAGAGGGGAGTGCTTGTGTTGCCTGTGGCTGGTGCAGTCAGGGAGCTGATCCCTGGCAGGCCTAGACAAGGCTTCCTCATGCAGGTAGTAGCAAGGTTCCTCACCACTCTGGGTACCCTTGGGAAGCATCACACATTGTCACCCATCCCAATTCCTCACCCCTCTTCATTCTAAATCAGGCTGCTTTCCCTCCTCCTCCTCCTCGCTGCCAACCAAGGAGCAGGGTAGAGGAAACACAGAGCACAGGAGAGACGGTCTTGCTGCTATCAGTTCTGAGCGACAGTAGCCTAGAGCAGCAATTGCAGATAAAGTCCTGCTCATTTCCTGAAGTCCCGAGATGGAGCCTGCTCAGTTGCTCCGTGCAGATGGTACACATACAGACTGATATACATAGCAAAGGACATGAGCATGCTCGGTGCAGATGGAATCTTCAGAGAATTTAGCTGCTACACTAACAAGGGACAAACATGGCTACAAAAACACTGCATACAAGCCTCTACTGAGCATGTACGAACTATTTCTCCCCCCCCCACCCCCAAGGTTCAGAATTTGACCAAATCCAAATAATTTTTCACAGGAAGAGCAAAAGGCATGCCTCGGACAATAGGGCAACCCCACAGCCAAATTTCAAGTCCCTGCTAGAAAGCTTGGCGGTGGTAGAGTTTAAAAAATTCTTACAACCAATTTGTTAACAAGGACAAAACTATGTTTTGCCTAAGCTCATTCTCAGAAATGGCTGAACCATTTTTGCTGAAATAAAAAATAAAAAATCAGCCTCAGATAGACACCCAGCAGGAAAAATTTCAGTCTGAATGATTAAAGTTAGGTGACATTATAAGCAAATGAAAACAGTTAATATAATGGGAAGTGTAGGGCAAACTGTGTGTTGCTAATTGTGCCACTCATAATAATAACCAACATCATAAGAGTGCTGAGAGCTAATTAATGTCTGTAATTAATTTTAAAATGTAAACACTATTCAAGTACTAAGTATTATTAGTATTTGGCAACTCAGGCCCAATCCTACAAACATTTATGCATGTTCTATATGTAAGTAGTCTAGTTGAAGTCAATGAGATTACTTGTATGAATAACATTAAGCACGTGTGTTTGCAAGATGGGAGCCCAAATTATCTAGACCGCAAATTCTTTTTGCAGGTGCCTTCTTTTATATGTGTTTGATTATATGATGGGATTGCCTACAATAGAAGGGGACTGAACTCGATGACCCAGGAGATCCCTTCCAGGCCTATGTGAAACATCCAGTATACTTCTACCACTGTGCAAATAAATAAAACCACCTGCATCCTACAATCATATTTGGCTATCACTACATGGTAACAGATCAACAAAACTGTACTCTGATGACAACTGATCCAAAAGTAAATCTGTTCAGACCATTTTCATCCAACTACAACTTTTGTTTGTTTTTCAAATCAGTAAAGGTTTCTATAAAACAAAAAACATTTACTAGTTAAATAATCCAAGTGGTTACAAAACTATCAACACGTAATGGGCTTAAATACTTTTGTCTAATTCCGGTTGTTGAGTTTAGTGAGCAGGTGCTGGGTGGTGTCAGTGGCCTGTGATAAACAGGCAGTCTGACTAAATGATCTGGTGGTCCCTTCTGGCCTTAAACTCTATGACTCTATAAAAAGTACACATTCCGAGTTGTACACCCAGTCTCTCTTCTTGTTCCTCTGGAAGGTAATACTGTTTGGTTTCATTTCAACTTCCCTCTTTGTACAGAAGGGAGACCATTATTGTATCTCTTGGGATATCATTGGGGTATATATACACATCTGCAATTAAGGGGTCTCCTAACATTACTACAACTTCTCTATACTACTGCAGCTGAACCTTAGCCCAACTCTCTACTTCCCCCCTACATCCAACTCTCAAAGACAACCTGAAAAGTTTCAATTAGTCTAACCATATAAGATAGCTAAGATTTATAGCACCAAGGTAAGAGGCAAGTCTCCCAACTGGAAAACGTCTCCAAATAAATTCCCAAATAAGTTTTCTATCAAGATCAACCATATATGCCATCTTTCTTCTTGTATATAGTTATTCATTGTGTAAGGTACTGAGGCTGTCGCAGTCAGTACTCCTATCGCTGATGAGAATATTTGAATCTAGTTGGGCTGAGGCTAGGGTACATCTTCAAGACAGAGTCATGGTCAGATGTTGGTCACATCTGAACTGGAACCAGAAAATAGGCTCTTCCTGATTTTGGATTGGACCTAGACATTAAATCGTAAACAATTATGCAGATCTATGGATTTATTAATATAAATAAAATAAATTAACAGGTGGTTTGGAATTGAAGCTCTGGTTTGGGTCCATCTCTAATTATAAACTTAAATAAAAGTAGTTTCCTTGTATCCATAGAATGCTTTCAGACATTTTGTTTTGGAACTTCGGGATCTGTTGTCGACAAATCACAGGGGATCAGACCAGTGACTCATCTTGTCCAGTCTCCTATCTCAGACAGTGGCCAGTACCAAAAGCTTCAGAGGAAGGTACAAGAAGCTTCACAATGGACAATGATGGAATAGTTTGCTTCCAGGTGAAGTTTCTTCCTAACTTCTGTCAGTTATTCATTGTCTTCTGGCCTGAGACATGAAAGTTTACATCCCTATTTTTTTAAATCTGTCCGCTGTAACTGTCGATGTTCTCATTAGCCATATCAATCTGTGTAATCCTTTTTTGAACACTATTAAGCTCTCAGCCTCAATGACACATAAGATAACTTAAGACAGGGTTTTTCATCATACTAGGAATTATCTTGTGACTAAGAAATGAAACAGGCCCCATAGTTTACAAGCTTCCTTTGGGTTGGCTCACATTTATTTGTAGTTTTCAAGAAAACAGAAGGAGCAAGACAAATCCCGGACAGCAAGTGGCTAAAACAAAGCCATTTGATTCAAGAAATTTACAATGGGAATCTTGAGATCTATCCTTGTGGCCATTAGCCCAGGGGATTTTCTGGCACTAGCAGAACGAAGAGACCTATTTACTTGAAAAACTGCAGCTCTCCCCATGCCATATTGCCAAAGTTAAGATCAGGACTCAGAGAGGTGGTTTTGTACACTTAAAACAGGTCTGTAAACTCCTTATTTTAAGTCTCTTCGTTTGAGAAAGCAAAAGTATTTGAAAGACAACAATTATATGCTATTGTGGTAACAGTGTAAAACAACAAACTCCGAAAGTTAAAAATGCTGTTTATCCTTTACTGTTATTATAGCTTAGCGTCAACAAGGAGGGCTTTTTCCCCCAGAGAGAAAATGTATTGCTTGTTATTCTCTTCTCCAGAGAATCCACATCATTGGCACTTCAGAGAAAAGAACAGACAATTCATTAGATAGTGATAGCTCAAGGTAAAGCGCCAATTAAAAACTTAACCTCAGTAAGTTTTGCTCATTTGCACAGGATTAAGTTGATGGCCAAAAGTGGGGTACAGGAAGAAATTTTCCTTATGACATATTGTTGAAGATATAGCACAGATTTTTCCATGTGCTGGAGTGCTCATTAGGGACTGTTCTTTAACACCTGGGTGGGTGTTTCCCACACTATTATATACAATTGCAAGGATGTGGAAGTGTTGGACGATGTTGCTTTCCGTCCTCTATGTCCATGGTTCTCAGTTTGCACTGTAGCCTCAGTGAGACTGACATGCACTGGCAATAAAACCAACGTAGTGGCGTGAAGAATTAGTGCCCACCTCTTTTGAGACCATGCTACACAGACAGTCAAAATGCCATATAACTTTATTTTTAGCCTCAGTTTATGTGCATGTAAAATTGTCATGCACATATCTACACACAAAATTCGCAGGTGTAAACATCAATACTCCTGATTGAACAGTTCTGTCACCTACACGAGAGTTAGATTTTGCACCCATAAAACCCACATGTATTTGCACAAAGTATGTAGTTCCACAGTTTTGCACACACAGACGTGGAGGCCCGGCAGAAAACCCAAACAGGGTATTTAATACGTAATGATAATAGTTAATATGACTACATACAAATATTTGTTCTTACACAGCATTCATCCTTCCTCTACTGTCTTCAAGTCAGACTTGTTACCTTATTGAAAAGGAGCAAAATTTTGCTTCTGTTAAGAATGTGTAGCCAGTTCACGTACAGAAGAAAGAGATGGATTCAGTTTCAGCATCAACTTTTACCACCAACAAAACTCTCAGGTTTTGAATATGGAATCTGTATAAGTGCCCTGTGACGGGTTGGATCACAGAAACCCCCTTGGGAGCTGCCACCCAATGTGCCAAGACTACCCCTGCTTCTGTTTTCCCTGCCAGCTCAGGACTCCAGCACCCCGTCTCGCTGAGTCAGACACTCCTGTCTGGCTCCAACACAGAACAAGGGTCCGAATCAGTTGTCCTAAAGCTGCAAGTTACCCAAAACCAGCTCACAGGAGTGTGCTTGTCTTTAGCACTCAGATGCCCAACTCCCAATGGGGTCTAAACCCAGATAAATCCGTTTTACCCTGCATAAAGTTTATGCAGGGCAAACTCATAAATTGTTCGCCCTCTATAACACTGATAGAGAGATATGCACAGTTGTTTGCTCCCCCAGGTATTAATACATACTCTGAGTAAATTACTAAATAAAAAGTGATTTTATTAAATACAGACAGTAGGATTTAAGTGGTTCCAAGTAGTAACAGACAGAACAAAGTAAGTCACAAGCAAAATAAAATAAAATGCGCAAATCTATGCCTAATCAAACTAAATACAGATAAGTTCCTCACCAGTTCCAGAATGCTCCCTTTTACAGGCTAATCTCCCTTTAGCCTGGGTCCAGCAATCTCTCACAACCCCTGTAGTTTCTGCCTTTTGTTCCAGTTTCTTTCAAGTATCCTGGGGGGGGGGGGGGTGGAGAGGCTCCTTCTTTAGCCAGCTGAAGACAAAATGGAGGGGTCTCCCCCAGGTTTAAATAGGCTCTCTCTTGTGGGAGGAGACCCCCCTCCTCCCTCCTATGCAAAGTCCAGCTCCAAGATGGAGTTTTGGAGACACCTGGGCAAGTCACATGCCCCTGCATGACTCAGTCTTTACAGGCCGACGCCATTGTCCACATGGTATCTTGCATGTCTCCAGGAAGACTTCTTATGTGGATTGGAGCATTCCAAGATGCATTGTTCCCCAAGTGTTTCCCGATCAGGTACTTAACCTGGCAAATTCCTTCCTAAAGAAGCTGACCAAATGCCTCACCAAGCTTACTTAGAAATCAAGCAAGCATACAGCCCATATTCTTAACCTCAAGTAGAAAATGGTATATAAGTACAAAGGATGAATAGATATAGTAGACCATAACCTTTACGGAGATATGTTACATGGCACAGGCAGCACAAAACATATTTCAGTTATATCATACATACATTTATAAACACCCCCCCATAAAGCCTTATGGGGTACGCTGTCACACCCTCCCCCTGAACTTACTGCCAGAGACTTGGACACTGTCCATGGCGGAGGCAGTATACCTAAAGTTCCTCTTTTCTGGACAGGGCATCTGCTACCCAGTTCTCCTTTCCTTTAATATGAGTAATCTCCATGTCAAACTCCTGTAGGACCAGGCTCCAGCGTAGCAGTTTGGAGTTGGTGCCCTTAGTTCGGTGAAGCCATACTAAAGGTGAATGGTCAGTTAGAATTCTGAACCTCCTATTAAAAAGGTAAGGTCTTAATTGTTTGACGGCCCACACAATGGCATAGCATTCCTTCTCTATAACAGAGTAATTCTGTTCGGCCGGGGACAGTTTTTTGCTCAGGAAGGCAATGGGATGCTTCTTACTGTCTTCCCCTGTCTGCATCAGCACAGCACCCAACCCTGTGTCTGATGCGTCAGTGCACAACTCAAAAGGCTTTTCGAAGTCAGGGCTGGCCAGCACAGGCTTCGCAGACAGGAGTGCTTTTACCTTGTTGAAGCCTTTTTGGCATGCCTCTGACCAAATGACCTTATTAGGTTGATGCTTTTTACATAAGTCCGTGATTGGGGACACAACGTCACTGAACCCCACCACAAACCTCCTGTAATAGTTTGCCAAGCCTATGAAGGATTGGACTTGCCTTTTAGTCTGGGGTACAGGCCATTTGACGATGGCTTCCACCTTAAGAGGGTCAGGGGATATTTTACCCCCCCCTACCCAGTGCCCCAGATAAGGGACTTTGGCTGCCCCTATCTTGCACTTGGAGGGCTTTACAGTTAGCCCAGCCTCTTTGAGCTTTGATAGCACGACTTCCAGGTGCTCTCTGTGGTCACCCCAGGTGTTGCTGAATACAGCAATGTCATCTATATATGCCCTAGCATAATGCTGCAAGCCATTTAACACTCTGTTGACCAGTCTCTGGAAGGTGGCACCCGCATTTACCAGACCAAAAGGTAACACTGTGAATTCATAGAGCCCTATGTCCGTGATAAAAGCTGATTTTTGTTGCGCCTCTCCCTCCAGAGGGATCTGCCAGTAACCTTTGGTCAGATCAAAGGTACTAAGGTACTTGGCTTGGCTTAGCACATCCAGCATGTCATCAATTCGTGGCATGGGGTATGCATCTGTTACAGTGACAGCATTGAGTTTTCTATAGTCTACACAAAATCTAACGGTGCCATCTCTTTTGGGGACCAAGACCACAGGGGAAGCCCATGCACTGTCGGAATCCTTAATCACCCCCAAGTCCAACATGCTTTGTATCTCAGCCTGAATTTGTTCCTTCACCTTGCCGGTGGCCCTATAAGGCCTGGAAGGAGGAGGTTGAGCCCCTTTTGTGAGGATCCTATGGGACAGCAAGTGCGTCCTCCCTGGTTTGTTGGAAAATACCTCACTGTACTTCTGCAGTGTTGACAAGGCTTCCCTCCTTTCGAGTGGTGTCAGCTCACTACAGATTTCTATACTTTCAAGGGACGACCCGTCTTGGCATTCAGCCATCAGATCAGTGAGTGGGTGTGCCTCAGTTTCCCCTTCGACGCAACAGATCATGTTTACCTCGGCCACTCTGCTGTGATAGGCCTTGAGTCTGTTTACATGTACCAATTGGGGTACCGCACCATCCAGGGGCTTTTTAACTTTATAGGTGTCCTCATTCGCCACTTCCACCACTTCAAAGGGCCCCTCCCAGGAGTTTTGCATCTTGAACTTTTTGGCAGGGCCGAGTACCATGACCAAATCTCCTACATCAAAAGTGCGTTTACAAGTATTTTTATCATACCACGCCTTTTGCTTGGCCTGACTGCTCTGGAGGTTGTTTTGTACAATCTCCATCATGTCTTTCAACTCCCTCCTGAACCTCTGGACATACTCAGTCACAGGTTCCTCCCTTACCGTGTTGCATCCTTCCCAGGTATCCCTGATGAGATCGAGGGGTCCCCTCACTTTCCTCCCATACAGAAGGTCAAATGGAGAAAAGCCTGTGGACTCTTGGGGTACCTCCCTGTAGGCATACAGCAGGAACGGTAATAGTTCATCCCAACTTTGGCCCCTTTTTTTGGCATACATCCCCAGCATGGATTTTAGGGTCCCATTGAATCTTTCCACCAGCCCATTGGCCTGGGGGTGGTAGGGGGCCGTCTTAAGCTGTTTCACTCCACACACCTTCCATAGCTCATTGAACAACTGCGACATAAAGTTTGCCCCCCGATCTGACAAAATTTCCTTAGGGAAGCCCACTCTGCTGAATATGGTGAGCAGAGCTCTTGCCACTGTCTCGGCTTCTATGTTAGACAGTGCAATTGCCTCAGGGTACCGAGTGGCGAAGTCTACTACCACCAAGATATACTTGTTCCCTCTCCGGGTGGGGCGTGGCATAGGGCCCACTATGTCTAATGCCACCCTTTGGAATGCCTCCTGGATGATGGGCAAGGGACGAAGCGGAGCCTTTTGGGGTCCCCCCGGCTTCTTCCTCTCCTGACACACCGCACAAGTCCTACAATAATCCCTCACATCATTCTGTATCCCTGGCCAGTAGAAATTCCTCCTCAGCCTGTCATATGTTCTCTGTACCCCCAAGTGACCAGCAAAGGGACTGTCATGCGCTACCAGCACTAATTCCCCCCGGTGTTGGCTGGGTACAACCAACTGCTTATAGGGTTGCCCGGGACCCTGGTTTTTCCCTACAGGGGCCTGCCTGTACAGTTTCCCGTCCTCTTCAAAAAACTTCTCCCCCCCCTCCCTTCCTGGAGTTCCCTCCGAGATACACTTTCTTATACTTTCAAGGGAGGGGTCCGCCCTTTGTTTAGCTGCAAATTCCTGACAGACAACCCTTGAGATAGCGTCCCTGGGCACTGACTGCATCTCCCCTGCCCCCACCCCTGGGAGCCTGTTGTCCTCAGCCAGAAAGAGGCCTGGCTCTGCCTCTCCCATATTTGGAAGTACCCCGCCTCCCTGCACTGTTCTGTCAATGAGACCCTCCCCCAACTCCTCTATGGGTTCCAAGGTCCCCGCCCCATCCCTGGGGACTCCCTCTGAGTCACCCACCACCATGTCCCCTGGGGCAGGAGGTGTTGGCTGTTCAGCTGCATCAGACCTACAGTCATCAGCCGGAACAGCCTCCCCCTCACAGCCTTTCTTCATGCTGCGAGTTACCACACTAACAGTCCTAGTTCTGCTGAAAAAATCATTTCCCAGCAACATGTCCGCGGGGATGTCCTCGAGCATCCCCACCAGTAAATCCCTTTCCATACCTTCCCATTCCACATGAACCTTAGCCAGGGGCACAGGGAACCTCTGCGGCCCCACCCCCTTAATGTGGGTCGTCTGCCCCGTCAGAACACTAGCATCTGGGACCACACTTGGTCGAACCAGAGAGAACTGAGCCGCCGTATCCCTCCATCCCAGACACTCCATGCCATCGATCTTGACAACCTTGATGTGTTCCCTGTCCGCTTCACTGGGCCCCATGTCCACCAAGCTGGTGTGATAAGAGGTGGGGGTGCCCTCTGGGGCCTCAGGGCTGAAGGCAACCGAGCTAACATGGGACAAGGGAGGTTTATTCTCCTTCAATTTGGGACAGCTACTCCTCAGGTGCCCTGGGGAATTGCAGTGAAAGCACCGTCTGGGATCCCCTGCTTGTGCAGGAAATTTGGGACGAGTAACAGGAGAATGGGGGGGTGACTGCCCAGCCTCCTTTTTCCCAGACCCAGGGGTAAAACGGTGATTCTGCTTTCCCCCAACCTTATACCCCTCCACCAGTGGTTTATGTTTGATTGCAGCTTGTGCTTGTTCATAAGAGTCAGCATACTCAGCTAATTCACCCACTGCATTTACCTTTTTGTCCCACAAATACTGTTTTACCTCATCACTGCACATATTCAGGAAGTGTTCCTGAGTAACCAGATCACACATCCCTTCAAAGCTGGTAATGCCTCTCCCCCGCACCCATTTATCTACCAAATCTCTCATTTCATTGGCATAAGCCACATTACTTAATCCAGATCCCCTCTTAAGGCTCCTGAATTTAACCCTGTAGGTTTCAGGTGTAACCTGAAACTGTTTCAAAACCAGTTCCTTAAATTTACCATAGTTTGAAGCATCATCAATGGGCATCTTATTGAATATGTCCAGAGCTCTGCCAGACAATTTTGCTATCAATGTGGTCATCTTCTGATCTTCAGGGATGGCATGGAGGGTGCACAGTCTCTCAAAGGTGATGAAATATTCGGCGATATCGCTGGACTCGTCATACTGTGGACATAGTCGCTCCCATTTGTGGATTTTTGGGGAAGTGGAGCCAGCAGGGGGAGGGTTTTGTCTCCTCGACTCCATAACAGTCAGTTCATGTTTCTGGGCCTCCCTCTGGGCCTCCATAGCCCTCTCCTGGGCAGCTGCCTCTGCCTCCGCCCTCGCTGCCTCCAGCTCCATAGCCCTCTTGTGGGCAGCTCTCTCTGCCTCCGCTCTCGCTGCCTCTGCCTCCATAGCTCTCTTGTGGGCAGCCTCTTCCCTTGCATGTTCTGCCTCCGCTCTCGCTGCTGACTGTGACGGGTTGGATCACAGAAACCCCCTTGGGAGCTGCCACCCGATGTGCAAAGACTACCCCTGCTTCTGTTTTCCCTGCCAGCTCAGGACTCCAGCACCCCGTCTCGCTGAGCCAGACACTCCAGTCTGCTCTAACAAAGACTCAGGGTCTGAATCACTAGTCCCAAAGCTGCAAGTTTACCCGAAACCAGCTCACAGGAGTGTGCTTGTCTTTAGCACTCAGATGCCCAACTCCCAATGGGGTCTAAACCCAGATAAATCCGTTTTACCCTGCATAAAGTTTATGCAGGGCAAACTCATAAATTGTTCGCCCTCTATAACACTGATAGAGAGATATGCAGTTGTTTGCTCCCCCAGGTATTAATACATACTCTGAGTAAATTACTAAATAAAAAGTGATTTTATTAAATACAGACAGTAGGATTTAAGTGGTTCAAAGTAGTAACAGACAGAACAAAGTAAGTCACAAGCAAAATAAAATAAAATGCGCAAATCTATGCCTAATCAAACTAAATACAGATAATCTCACCCTCAGAGATGCTTCAGTAAGTTTTTCTCAGACTGGACACCTTCCAGGCCTGGGCACAATTCTTTCCCCTGGTACAGCTTTTGTTCCAGCTTAGGTGTTATCTAGGGGATTCTCCATGATGGCTCCTCTCCCCCTCTGTTCTCTCCCACCCCTTTATATATCTTTTGCATAAGGCGGGAACCCTTTGTTCCTCTGGGTTTCCACCCCCTCCCCTCACTGGAAAAGCACCAGGTTAAAGATGGATTCCAGTTCAGGTGACATGATCACATGTCAC
Organism: Emys orbicularis; assembly: GCF_028017835.1. NCBI lineage: Eukaryota > Metazoa > Chordata > Testudines > Emydidae > Emys > Emys orbicularis. The sequence goes on along the minus strand of NC_088685.1, from coordinate 23,472,703 downwards.
TGCAAGACTTCATTACTCACTTGCCAGCACACACATATACAGGGAGACTCACAGGTAAACAGCCATCTGCAGACAATGGGAGTCATCAAGATTCCAAACCCTCATTAATGGCCCACACTTTACATAATTACAATAGGCCCTCAGAGTTACATTTTATATTTCTAGTTTTAGATACAAGAGTGGTACATTTCTACAACTAGGATGATCACACTCAGTAGCTTATGAGCTTTGTAATGATACCTTACAAGAGACCTTTTGCACAAGGCATATCCCATTTGCATTATAGTCACTTATTATCAATTTTTTTATAAAACTATCCCAGTTACATTATATTCACTTATCATGTTTTTATAAAACCATGTAGACTGCACAACGTCACACCCTCCTCCTGAACTTACTGCCAGAGACTTGGACACTGACCATGGCGGAGGCAGTATACCTAAAATTCGTTTTTGGGCTCCCCTACTGGGCAGACACTCCTGTGTCCCCCAAAAGGGAAAGAGACCCTGACCCAGCTGTAGGCTCACAGCTACCAGCTATGAGGGACCTTTCGCTGGCCAGCAAAATCCCACCCCTTTCACTCAGGTTGGGTTTGCTTCCAGCTAGAGTCCTTGGGGTTTGTTCCCACCGCAGCAGTCACCAGGACCCCAACTTCCCGCTCCAGGATACATGTCTTTGTGCACCTCTTCCACTCCATTACAGCCAGGTCATGCTTCTGGGTCTTACTTGCTTTGTCTCTTAAGTCCAGGCTGGTGGGCAGCCTTTTCTTTTTCCAGGTCAGCCTTTTTCCAGGCAAATTGTACATCAATTTCCATTTGTTTTCCCTTGAGACCATCACTTGATGAGCTGGGATACCACAGAGAACACCCTCCTGCCAGAACAGGCACCCCTCCCCTCCTGTCTTGCTAGGTTAGACACTCCAGTCAGCTTCAGCACAGACAGAGGTTGGGCCACACCCATCTGCAGTTCACTGAAACTGAGATGTACTCAGCTCAGGGGCTTCTTAGTTAACAGAGACATTCCCAGCGCCCATTGTTCAGTCTTTCTGGGCAATTTGCAACTTGTGTAGTTTTAGCTTTTTTTTTATCTTCATTCTTACTTATTTTGCTTCCTTTTCTGTCCCTAATTCCCTTTCCCGAAATAAGCAAACAGAAAATAACAAACCAGTAACCACTTTGTCTGTTCTCCAGCCACCACACTTAAAACTCACTTAAAATCACTACCAGTATCTCAAAGCAATCAGCTGTGCACAGATCCTGCTCGACTACGCCACTGTGACGGGTTGGATCACAGAAACCCCCTTGGGAGCTGCCACCCAATGTGCCAAGACTACCCCTGCTTCTGTTTTCCCTGCCAGCTCAGGACTCCAGCACCCCGTCTCGCTGAGTCAGACACTCCTGTCTGGCTCCAACACAGAACAAGGGTCCGAATCAGTTGTCCTAAAGCTGCAAGTTACCCAAAACCAGCTCACAGGAGTGTGCTTGTCTTTAGCACTCAGATGCCCAACTCCCAATGGGGTCTAAACCCAGATAAATCCATTTTACCCTGCATAAAGTTTATGCAGGGCAAACTCATAAATTGTTCGCCCTCTATAACACTGATAGAGAGATATGCACAGTTGTTTGCTCCCCCAGGTATTAATACATACTCTGAGTAAATTACTAAATAAAAAGTGATTTTATTAAATACAGACAGTAGGATTTAAGTGGTTCAAAGTAGTAACAGACAGAACAAAGTAAGTCACAAGCAAAATAAAATAAAATGCGCAAATCTATGCCTAATCAAACTAAATACAGATAATCTCACCCTCAGAGATGCTTCAGTAAGTTTTTCTCAGACTGGACACCTTCCAGGCCTGGGCACAATTCTTTCCCCTGGTACAGCTTTTGTTCCAGCTTAGGTGTTATCTAGGGGATTCTCCATGATGGCTCCTCTCCCCCTCTGTTCTCTCCCACCCCTTTATATATCTTTTGCATAAGGCGGGAACCCTTTGTTCCTCTGGGTTTCCACCCCCTCCCCTCACTGGAAAAGCACCAGGTTAAAGATGGATTCCAGTTCAGGTGACATGATCACATGTCACTGCAAGACTTCATTACTCACTTGCCAGCACACACATATACAGGGAGACTCACAGGTAAACAGCCATCTGCAGACAATGGGAGTCATCAAGATTCCAAACCCTCATTAATGGCCCACACTTTACATAATTACAATAGGCCCTCAGAGTTACATTTTATATTTCTAGTTTTAGATACAAGAGTGGTACATTTCTACAACTAGGATGATCACACTCAGTAGCTTATGAGCTTTGTAATGATACCTTACAAGAGACCTTTTGCACAAGGCATATCCCATTTGCATTATAGTCACTTATTATCAATTTTTTTATAAAACTATCCCAGTTACATTATATTCACTTATTATCATGTTTTTATAAAACCATGTAGACTGCACAACGTCACATGCCCCTTAGTCGGGATGAAGTACTTACACTCTGCCCATTTGGAATGGGGGGCAGAAAGGGGGGGGTTTGCCACAAGGCGCTGGATATCTTCAATACCCTTTCGTGAAGGGGAAGGGCCACCCTAGGAGGGGCTGTGGAGGAGAGGACATCAAACAGAGTCCTCTTGCTCCTCCAACTCCTCCGCCTGCAGGCCAAGGTTGGACGCGACCCTCTTCAACAGCTCCTAGTGCACCTTACTGTCAACCTGAGGAACCGGGTTAGGGGGCTCCATGATGGCCTCGTCCGGTGATGACGAGGAGGAAGCCGGTACCACGGGTTCCATGGCACCCATTGGTGGTCCAGCAGGCTGTTTCCCTTGGTCCACATGGACTTGTGGGGTCCTATCCCCTGGGGCCTCAAGCACCAGACAGAGTTGGGTCATCGAGGCCACCGGCCTGTCCGAGGCTCCCGACACTGAGTGGGCAGGCTGGGTGGGCTGGGTGAACCCCCACAGATTGCAGGGGCACCACTGGGCCTGGGGCCATGGGGCAGGTTTTGGTACCAACGATGCAGGTGGCAACGAGGGTCTGGGAGGCTGCCCTGCCAACGTGGAGCCTTGCTCCGTACTGGAGCAACTGCTACCCAGTGACCAGGATCCACTGGAGCGGCAACTCGTGCCTGACGATAATCACGATCGTGCCTAGAGGAGGACTGGTCCGAGCAGTATGTGTGCCTCAGTAGGGACCTTGGTGACCGGCAGCACTAGGCGGATCCACGATGGAAGACTGGCGATCCACGTCTCGCGCTTCGAAACCAGTACCAGGACGAGGAGCAGGACCTGGAGGTATCACGGGCCGGGCGCCAGGGGAATGTCCCCGAGTACGGTGACACCCGTCTCAGGGATCGTTGGCAGGGCCCGCAGCTCCCGTCTTCCAATTGTTCCCGGGATCTGTAATGGCATTCCAGCGATGGGAAAGGCCGGTCCCAACATTCCTGCTGGGGAGCATGTGCCTCCATAGGTCTGTGCCAGGTAACTGGCGAGGTCCGCCTCGAATCCCGCTGCCGGTACCCAGGGTCCAGTGACCGTAGAGGACTCCTATGCGTCTGCCTCCCTAACTATGAGGCATGACGCCTTCGAGCGGGTGAACGGATCGCTCACGGGCATGGACCGTTTGCAGCGATCGCAGGGCTTAAAGCCTGGGGATCGGGGCATGCCCCATCCTCCGGCTGAGTCCCCAATGGGACTAACAAAACTCTAACTACTGCTAAGGGTTAACTAACTCAACTACTAACTATGTACACTAACTTTACAAGAACTCTAGTTCATACCAATGAAGCTTAAGCAATGCTAGTAAGAGCAACAGAGGGTCCTGTGGCACCTTTAAGACTAGTCTTAAAGGTGCCACAGGACCCTCTGTTGCTTTTTACAGATTCAGACTAACACGGCTACCCCTCTGATGCTAGTAAGAGCAGCGAACGTTTCGTGCACTGTCACTGGTGGCAAGAAGGAACTGAGGGTGCAGGGGGAGCCGGCGGCACCCCTTATACTGTGCCATGCAGGCGTCACTCCAGAGGGCGCCAGAGCCACTCCCGTATGGATACTGCTGAGGGAAAAACTTCTGGCACCGGTGCATGTGGTGAGCACATACACCTAATGTGGAATGGACATGAGCAAGTACTCAAAAAAGAAACCATCTTTTCACATGCCACATGGAAATGTCAGAATAATCCTTTTTTTTTTTTATTTGCAAACAGTACATTTTAGCAGGAAGCCATAGAGAATCACAGAATCACAGAACTGGAAGGGACCTCGAGAGGTCATCTAGTCTAGTCCACTGCACTGAAGGCAGGACTAAGTATTATCTAGACCATCCCTGACAGGTGTTTGTCCAACCTGCTCTTAAAAATCCCCAATGATGGAGATTCCACAACCTCCGTAGGCAATTAATTCCAGTGCTTAACCACTCTGACAGTTAGTAAGTTTTTCCTAATGTCCAACCTAAACCGCCCTTGCTGCAATTTAAGCCCATTGCTTCTTGTCCTATCCTCAGAGAAGCAATATGGAAACCCATAATGTCTTCAGTATACTCAACTTTCTGATTATAACTGCACTGTACTGAGATATAAGAACTTAAAAATGGCCCTACTGGGTCACACCAAAGGTCCATCTAGCCCAGTATCCTGTCTTCCCACCGTTGGCCATTGCCAGGTGCTTCAGAGGACATGAACATAATCATCAAGTGATCCATCATAAAGACATATCATAAATTAATAAACTGGAATAAAGGCACAGCGGCCTGGTCGTTTGAACTTGGTAGCATTTTTCCTTCATTTCATTTTAGTTTGTGTTCACTATTACCACACAAACAGCACTCTGAAAACACCTTTGGGTTTTACAGTAAGATGACAGAATCTTTGCAGTGTGGCTATGCCCGGAAGACAGAGACCATGAATGACATATCAGTGGACTATGTTTACCTCGGTTACTTTCCTGCCACATTTTCTCAGTTGACAGCATGGTAAGGTCAGTCTGCTGCCTGAGGTGCTCAGATTATGGTGATGAGGGTCAGATAAGCACCAAAAATAGACAGAAAGAAAACCTGGTGGTGTATTTTCTACCTTATACATTCTGCAAAACTTAACCTGCAACATTTTTTGCTGCATAAAGCAGAATAAATGTAGCTTCAGGGACACTTCTAAGTCCGATTTTTGGGTGGAAAACTGTAATTTGCTTTAGTTATAGGTACTAATTAATTATATGCACTTTTGAAATTATCCTCATTACTTTGCTATGGCTGCCAAGCTGTTCAATGAAGTGCTGCTCCTAAAAGTGCTTTAGAGCCCTTGTTGAAATGTGCACTATACAGACTCTACACATATCCCTTATGTGGGTAGAGAAATTCAGAGGAAGTAACAGCAGTGAGTGTTGCATAAAACTGGGATGATGATGAATTTACTTTAATACTATTTCTTCATTTTTCCAAGTTGGGTCAGCGCCCTAGGTGCTTGGAAAGCCTCAATCCTCTACTGTGGTTATCCCCCACCCATCAATAAACTAAGCAGATATAACTCAGAAGACACACTGTACCAAACAGGGAGCAGATATAGGCAATAACAAGATACTATATTTTTTCAGTCACTCTCTTGACTCTTATCTAGGCTTAAAAAGCACACACCCTAGCCTTTTGTTTCTTGCAAAACACACACAAGAGGAGTCTGACTCCTTAAAGTCCTACACTGACATGGCTGTCGTCACAAACTTCTCTTTGTTCAACAGGACTGTCACTTATGGGACAAACTAGAGAACCATAAGCTAGAGCTGAGGCAGAAGGCAGGCGGTAACCAGGCCTCCAGTCAATGTCTCCTCTAGAGATTTGCAAAGCGAAGCAATTTGGAATTCATAACATGCTTTAACAAAACAATATTACCTTCATATTGCGTTGCACATGCATTCTAAGCTCAGGCTGGCTGTGTGACAAGGGCTGTTTCCTGTTTGAGTGCTGCCTTCCGTTTATCTTTGTCCCGTGTCAGGGATGTCTCTGCTTTTTGGCATCTTATGCATTCTCCTTTGTTCATACTTAGCTTCATGTTTTTATATTTAAAAGATACTTGCGTCATATTCTTGCCTACTAGTTTGGAGTCAGTTCAACTTCAACGAGGCTTTATTGGTGTAACAAGTGGTGCAAGTGTTGCCAAAGTGTGAGAAAGAGACGGATCCTTCAGGAATCTGTAAGAGGCAGGCATGACCCACCTGGGACAGACTCTCAGCTGCTGTAAATCTGCAGAGCTCCACTGACTTCAAAGGGGCTACGTTATTTTACATCAGTTAAGGATCTGTCCCCATTACTCTGAATTAGAGAGAGATCCAAATACCTCAGAACTTTGGGGAAGTTCGTATCCATACCTAAACTTAGCAGCTCATCCTATTCGTATAATGGGCTGGATCAAAACAATGGACTCAAACATCCTGTATTCAAATTTTAGCTCAGGCCCATTTCAATTTTGAATTGGGCATGCTTACAAGGGATCTTTAGCCAGGTGGGTTCCTTAGTTCCAATGTACACTGTGGGAGATGGTATTCATAAAATGTTGTTGGAAGACTTGAAAGTTATCCTCTTCAAATGGACTCCAAGAGCACAAATTGTCTTCTAGAGAAATGCTTACGCTCCTGCCTAAAATTACTACCCCCTCTGAGACCGAATCACTCTGTGTTGCCCTACAGCCCTTCTCCCTTTTCTTAACAGTACTTTCAAACTGGTGAAGTATACACGCTACACTGATTTTCTAAAGGTGAAAAAAGCTGTCTTCTACAAACATGCAGGAACACTCTCCACCTGTGGAACTTATTGCCACAATATGTTCCTGGCAGCCACATTTCAGACATGAATGAATCTAGACTGTTCTCAGTGGTACCAGATGACAGAACAAGGAGTAATGGTATCAAGTTGCAGTGGGGGAGTTTTAGGTTGGATATTAGGAAAAACTTTTTCACTAGGAGGGTGGGGAAGCACTGGAATGGGTTACCTAGGGAGGTGGTGGAATCTCCTTCCTTAGAGGTTTTTAAGTTCAGGCTTGACAAAGCCCTGGCGGGGATGATTTAGTTGGTGTTGGTCCTGCTTTGAGCAGGGGGTTGGACTAGATGACCTTCTGAGGTCCCTTCCAACCCTGATATTCTATGGTTCTAGCTACTAGGCTAGTACTTTTTAGAGGCAGGGAAGCAAGCTGGAGACTCAAGGATGGATCCTCAGCTGATGTAAATAGTCATTGCTCCATTGAAGCCAATGAAGTGATGACAATTTACATCAACAGAGCATCTGCCCCTCAGTCTGGCAGGGTATCTACGATGGTTTAACTTATACACTATGGAGCAGGAAGAAAGGAATTTAGCAGGAAGAGCAATTAACAGGAGGCTTTAAGAAGTTGTAAGTTAAAGTGCCCATTTTAATTTACACATTCCTCAAGTAAATTAGACATGCTAATTTACACTGCTTTACATATGGTTGCCAACCCTCCTGGATTGGCCAGGAGTCTTCCAGAATCGGAATCTATCTTCCGGTGGCTACTGAAACCAATCTGGGAGATTTTAATAGGCAGCTAAAAGTCCAGTCAGCAGTGCAATGGGGCTAAGATAGGCTCCCTACCGGCCCTGGCTCCATGTGGCTCCCGGAAGCGACTGGCACGTCCCTCTGGCTCCTAGGTGCAGGGACGGCCAGGGGGTCTCTTTGCGCTGCTCCCACCCCGAGCGCCAACTCCGCAGCTCCCACTGGCTGGGAACCACTGCCAATGGGAGCTACAGGGTGGTGCCTGCAGGCAGGGGCAGCATGCAGAGCCCCCTGGCCATCCCTGAGCTTAGGAGCCGGACATGCCAGTCGCTTCCAGGAGCTGCCCGAGGTAAGTACAGCCCAGCTGGAGCCCGTACCCCTCCCCCCCTCCCGCACCCCAACCCCAGCCCTGAGCCCCCTCCCACACCCAAACTCCCTCCCATAGCTTGCACCCCACACCCCCTCCTGCACCCCAATCCCCTGCCCCAGGCTCAGCCTGGATCCCCTTCCCATACTCCGAACCCCTTGACCCCACCCCCCAGCCCAGAGCCCGCACCTCCTCCTGCTCCCTAACCCTCTGCCCCAGCCTGGTGAAAGTGAGTGAGCATGGGGGAGGGCGAACAACGGAGGGAGGGGGGATGGACTGAGCGGGAGGCAGGGCCTCAGAGAAGGGGCAGGGCAGGGGCATGGCCTCGGGGAAGGGTGTTTGGGTTGGTGCGATTAGACAGTTGGCAACCCTAGTCTTACACCCAGTGCTAATGTATACATCACTTCTGAAAGTGTCCTATTGTGTTCTCTCTTTCACACACACACACACACACACACACACACACACACACACACACACACACACACACACACACACACACACACACCCCTTTTTGAATCCACCTCACCTGGCAAGGTGCAGTCTTGCACCAGTTGAGAACAAGATGACTGCAACGGTGGGATCATGTCCAACGTGCAGTAGGTACGCTTTTACAGAAGGTTTATAGAACCGAGGCTGAAGGAAGTAGAGGACGAGGATGACCATGAATGAGGTTGGAGATGCAATTTTGAGAGATTTAAGAAGCCTAAATCCTCCCATACGGACTCTTGCTGAAGAAAAATGACTTGGAAGGGACCATTTGAGATGGAAGTCCATTCTGTGTGCCACCATGGCTACATCATAGCCATGTCAATATGCTGCGACAATATAAATAGTAAATATAATATAAATATATATAATTCATAATAAATATAATAAATCATATTAAATATTTAAATAAATATAATAGAAACAATATAAATCTGTTTGAATTGATCCACACAGAGATGAAGTTACTTACTTGTAACGAGGGTTCTCTGAATATTCACACTCTGGGGATGCTCCGACTGGTGAAGGCTGGATGGTAGAATTCTAGTTAGTAGTAGTCATGGGAGCGCTCACCCACTTCCCTTGTCTTTCTCTTCAGTGAATGCTGAACATTTCAGAGTGAGGGCATAAGAGGGGCATGGCACTCCAGCCACCTCAGTTCCTTCCCCCTTGGCCCCAGGTACTTTGGAAGTAGGACTCCGAAGCAGTGGGGAAAGGTTGGCAGGGAGTGTGAACATGCAGAGTTCATCACAAAGAACTGTTACTATTCAAATTACCCTGGCTCTGTCTTGGTTATCATTCCCTGAATGAGGGGAAATGCATACATGAGGCCTTGACCCCAACTTATCAGAAACACATCTGATATTGGGTCTCTGTCTTTGCCTGCCCTCGAGCAAAATTTCTGACACTTCTGTTGCTCCTGGATACAAAAAGATCAATTACAGGCTTTCCTCACCACCTGAAGAGGTGTGTTACCATGTTGTTTTTTATAGACCATTTGTGCATTTGAGAAGTTGATCTGCTCAGATGATTTGCAAAGGTTTTTTCTTCTCCTGATATGCAAATCACTACTGAGCGAATACTTTGTTCTACACACCAATCCCAAAGATTCCTTGCCTCTTTGGACAATTATAGAGAATGAGCCCCACCTGGTTTGTTTGGATTATATAATGCTGTCATATGGCACCTGATCAACTCATTGTCTGACCTGAAGTAGGAATGATTTGAGAGCCAGCCTGTTTGCTCTCAGTTCTAACCCACTGATAATAAGTTTCTTTTCTCCTGGTGACCAGTGCCGCCTGACCACAGTTTGTTGTTTAAGTGGGCTCCTCATCCCAGAGCAGATGTATCAGAGGTATGACTGGTGGCAGAGGCAAATTGAATGGCATACCCTTCATCACATTTAGACTGCATGTCCACCACATCAGTGTTGTTAACACATACTGTGGAATTACTAATTTACAATGCATATGGTCTATGCCTGGTTTGTAATTTCTTGCTAATTAGTGTTGCAGACCTTACATTCAAAGACTGACGCGAAGAGACCCATTAACCAGAGAGGGGGAGGGGAGGAAGAGTATTGACTGCTGAGGAAACTGTAAAGACTATTTTGTTTTTATAAACCTTTTTCCAGGAGAAAGAAATTTGCTACAGTTAAGTCCAATTTGGCCCCTATGAAAGGGATCCTTTGAGTTGGATTTAAGAGTGATTTTTCCAAATTTATGCATAATCCCATTTTGGCAAAAATTAAACATATTTGTTTTATACGTAACAGGATCTCTTCCTTAGATGACATTTTTATTAACCAGTCGTCTATGCGAGGATATACATAAATCTTCTGTTTTCTCAAATACGCTGCTATAACAGAGAGGCATTTTGTAGATAAATCAAAAGGGAGGAACTTGTACTGAAAATGGTTTTCTCCTACCATGAAACAGAGATATTTTCAATGATGTGGCCATAATTAAATGCGGAAATGCGCATCTTTTAAATCCAGAGCTGCAAACCAATCCTGAAGGGAAAAGGGAAGGGATTATAGAAGTTAGAGATGACGTGAGGAAACAAAAATGTTTTGTAAAGGTGTTTAATCTCCTGAGATCCAAGAGAGGGTGACAGCCCCCATCTTTTTTTTTTTTTAATTAGAAAACAACATGAATGGAAATCCCTCCCTGTGTATTCATGATGTACTTCCTCTATCACCCCAATTATAATAGGGACTGAATTTCCTCTCTGAGCAAACCCAAATGAACCAGGTCCTTGTTTGATGATAAAATGGGGATGGTGGGAAGGGAGGGGTTGGTGGGAGGAAGGGATTTGACCTCTAGTAAATAACCACATGCAATAATTACCTTTCCTATGTTATTAATTCCCATTGATGGCAAAAATAGGCAGGTGGTCCCCCAAACAGAGGGATAACAAGACTGCTTGGTAGCTCTATGTCCTTATACTGAATCTGAGATCTTGGAGGAGTGAGATTTCCCTTTATTACTGTGAGGTTTAAATGACCTCTTCTGGTGTTCTTGGGAGGAATGTTTCTGAGGCTGGTGATAAGAGCAAGGAACCGACAATGAAGAAAGTGGGTATTGTCTCTGATACAGGAAAAATGGAACTGAAGATGATCTTCTTGTTGGATTAAATTCCCCAAAGATCTAGCTGTAGATCTGACATTCTTCATTTTCTTTAGCACATCATCTGCCTGTATGTTAAACAAACCATTTCCTTCAAAAGGAAGTTCCTCAATTCTCATCCTTGTCTCCTAAGGCCCACTGATCTCAGCCAAGCATGTCTTCTTAATGCAATAGCTGAAGCTATTGCTCTACCTGATGCATCTGGAGTTAAATGCTGCTCTCAATTAGTATTTAGCCTCATTTTGCCCCTCTTCTAAAAGAGCATTTGCTAATCTTTTCAGTTCCTCTGGCAGAGCATTCAGGAATGTTACCATTTCCCCCCATAAATGATATTGATAACTAGCCATGACAGCTTCATAATTTGCTATTCACGTGCTTAATAAAGAAGCTGAAGAAAATGATTTCCTCACAAAGACAGCCAGTCTTTTTCCTTCTTTATCAGAAGGAGTAGAGTGAACTTGCCTATCCTTTGACTTATGTAATGCAGCCCCTTCTACTAATGAAGTAGAGGGATGAGTATGTAAGACCTTCTTGAGGAAATTGGTACAATTTGTCAGTCTTTTTGGATGCAGGCCAAAAGGCTGACGGGGCATTCCAGATTGTCCCAACCAGCAACAGCAATCCTTCCAATAAAGGGAGTGTGACCCCTCTCAGTACCGCATCGGTAAAATTCTAATCCCATACATAGTAACATCTTGATAAGGAGCAGGAGATGGTCAAAGAGACCACTGAACCCAAGGAGCCAAAAGCCCATATTTGAAGCCAGATGGAAATATCTTTGTCCGTACAGATCTGACGCAGATGTATGAGATTGCCTGTAACAGTCTTTTTCCAGATCTGACCTCTGATCCACACCCATTCTGCAATCTGAGCCAGATCAGTTCGGATGGAACTGGAGATATCAATCTTCCACGCTGAATAAAGTAGAATAGAGAAAAAATCTTTTCTGGAGATCCAGGAGTGTTGGAGGGTGGGAGTAATGGAAAAATCCTGACTTCCTCAACTCTCCTTTTCTTCCCTGGGGAAGAATCCAATTGAGATGCTCCATCACAATGCCTGGGTTAATCACCAACAGAGTCTGAGACAGAGCCAATCTAAGTACCTGTGCCGTAACTACTATTTGTTGCAGCGTCATGTCAATATCTGTTATTGGATCTTTATCTTTCCCTCAAACCATTAGTTCCTTAGCTTTAATTTTCAGAAACTGGATCCAACATGAAGAAGATTGTTTCCTGCCTCTACCATGAGACACTGTTCTCACAGTGGGTTCCTTGAAGACCCTCTAGCCAGGTAGATCCTCCTCTTGTGGATCAGCACTTTTCAAAGTGGCCAACACCAACAAGAATGGAGCATTCATGCTCCCCATAATATCTGTGTCCATGAGAAAAGGATTGGTGCTAGAAACAGAGCCTGACACAACGGTAGAAGAGGCTTTCCTCTTTGGATCCATCCTGCTATTGGACCCTTTGGTGCTGCATATCAAGGGAGAGGCTTTATCTTTCTTTCCATGTGAGTTTGCGTGGAACCTATGACACAGAGGCCCATTGCTGGTCCACTATTGTGTCAGCATATCTTTTCAGGCCTGACACACTCACTACACCTGACACATTGTTGTCATAATATATACCCCAAAGGTGGCATGTAACATACCATTGAAAAACTAATAATTCACTAATCATTAATATTCTTAAGTAATTTATTTTCAAGGAGTGTACAAAGAGTTATGAATATGTGCCAGAATTATATTCTTAAAATGTGTTTGGTTCCAAAGCATACGCACAGTCTCCCCTAGACAAAGGAATGGGTATTTGCTTGTTTGACCACCTTGGTCGCCAGGTAGAGACAATGAAGGTACATATACATAAATGGTAAACAAAGCCATCAACCTAGTAAGTGGGGGAGATAGCCTCTTACTGAGGTCTGAACCTCATATGTTAAACAAATGAATCAACTGATTGTACGCAATATTACTGTATTATAAAAGTGTATTGAGTAACATCTTCTATGAAAGCTTATGACATACTGGTGATGAATATCATTGTGAAATGTATGCATTAACACTATATGAGGAATTCTAGATACTCACTAATATTATGCTTTAAAATCGGTGACCAGACACAGAGGAAAACAGGTTTTCCACCAGACAAGAGGGAAGTGAGTTATCTACCTGTCTCCACTGTAAAGCAAGCATTATGGAATTAAAACATTGGAAGCCCTATTTACATACAAATCAGCAGGGGACTGGGAAGTCCACAGGAAGGGAAAAACAGTACGAGATCACCCTGCCTATTGAAGCAGGGTCAATGAACTTTGAGAGAGATACTTTTCAAAGGTTTACTGGACTACAAAGAGAGGGGCAGCATGCCCCTACATCATCCTTCACCTAGAAAGAAAGGGGAAACTAGCACCTTATACTTCTGTGGAAGGTCCTGACTGAGAGAACGTGAGCCATGGCTGGAAAGAAGAAAAATTTCTCACCAATCTACCTTGAACATAGACGGTAGCTTGTTAAGTCCTAACCACTAGAAAGCAGTTTACTTTTATTTGCTTGTAACCATTTTTGTCATTATCCCTTTTACTTGAAGTCACTTAAAACCTCTCTCTTTTTGTTTATAAACTTGTTTTACATTTACTCTAAACCACCCAGTGCTGTTTTTGAATTGAGGAGATTATTAACTGCAGTTAAAATAATGAGCTGCACTTTTGTCTCTTTAAAGGAGCAACAAACCTTATTGCTTCTCTGAAGGTTCGAGGATAGGGCTGGACACTTCAGGGCAGATGGTTTTGGGGAAATTTGGGATTGGGAGTGTGTTGGGCTCATCCTGCAAGTAATAACCCAGATTGTTGTGTTGGCTGGGGTCAGAGCGTTAAGCCAGGGCTGCACAGCACACAGACACTCTGGAACTGCATGCTTGTCTTCTGGCTGTCGGTATCCAGGCTGTGAGCTGCAGCAGCAGAGCGTTTAACACACCCAGGGTTACAGATCAGGTGGTAACACAGCCCCTTACTGGTCTGAGTTGAACCCTAAAACTTCACAGAGCTGAAGCTGGTCTCTGAGATTTTTCTGAACCTTGCACTCATACAGTTCCAGACAGTTTTGCTGACTGAGCCTCTTGTGGTAAAATTGCTTGAAGCCTATTCTGCCTCTCCTGATTTGCTCATATTTTGACGGTTGAGCAAATTCAGCATTTCAGCAGTGAGTGTCCCTCACCCAAACATGCCAGGCATCTGGCATGTCTGTCAGACACCGGGAACACAGACAGGTATGACATGCACTTTTAAAATCCAGGCTTTATTCTTCGGTTCCGCCCTCCTTTCACCAAAGAACGTATAATTACTCTGATCTAATATTAATAGTAAAACTATTTAACTGACTATCAAACTAAAACCAAACCAGCTATATGTTCAGGAACACCCCAGAGTGGTTCTTAATCCATTCAGATGGTTATGGCTGGAAGGAACTGAGCTGGCTGGAGCTCAACACCCTTTTTATACTCTTGCCCTGGAACAGTTGATGTTCACTGAGGGGAGGGGCGAGGGAGACATTTGAGCTAGCTAGAATTCTATTGTTCAGAATGAACTGGTTGGCACAATGCCAAGATTGGGACTATGCAGAGGACACACAAAGAAGAACATCACCAGATTATTCAGTTTTATTTGAAGTATGTCTTTAATGCCTTATGCCTACAGTACTTCCTGGCAGTTCCACCTGGATAGAAACAAACCTCAGGGGCAAACATTTTTTTTTGAAAAGGTATTTGTATTTTAGACTGCAGCTCTTCAGTATAATGATGAATATTGTGCAGCGCTAAGGCAGAAAACCAGTTCTTAATTCTGTGGGCTTGATTCTCATTTCCACTAAGGTGAGATAAAAAATGTATGTCCATTTTAAGGTCGCTTTCTGCTGCCTTAGTGTAAATGTGAATCTGGTCATGAAGGCTGGAAGCCTGGGTCCTGATTCTTATTTACTGTTCTGACAGTGTTAAGAGGCCTTAGGGTAAATGTGAATCAGGCCTCTGGAGTTTTAGCTCTTATGCTGTTTTGCACACCATTATTAAAAACATACTACAATATCCACACTAACTGCCCCAAACACCAGGGTAATACTTTTGCACAGTGGTGTTTTGCACCAGATCTGTTGAATACCATCAGACTTTTCTGTTTACATTATCATGGAATTTCTAATACTTTATGAAACATCCATTTTGTGTAGCTCAGTCATCTCACAGAAGATCCAAGATTAAATGAGCATCAGAAATGATGTGTCTTTCGGGGCAAGAAAGCCGGAGGCAGAGAAATCTTACGCTGTGTCTCATTTTGGCTTCTGACAGCAGAGAATTACGTGTTGCCAGTATTTCTATTCACAACAGAATAACAGTAAGTATAAATGTGTATTGACTTTACATGGCTGAGTTGTAATCAGAACACTGGAGACTTTATGGTTCTGTGGGGTGCTTCCAATGCTACACAACTCTTCGTATGGTGGTTATGGGTGTGATCCTGCTCCCATTGAAATCAGCGGCAAAACTCCCATTGCCTCCAGTGGGGCAGAATCAAGACCAATATGAATAAAATACACCTCTACCCCGATAAAATGCAGCCCGATATAACACGAATTCGGATAGAACGCGGCCAAGCAGTGCTCCGTGGGGGGCGGGGCTGCGCACTCCGGTGGATCAAAGCAAGTTCGATATAACACGGTTTCACCTATAACGCGGTAAGATTTTTTGGCTCCCGAAGACAGCGTTATATTGGGGTAGAGGTGTATATTTAAAAGAATAATTTACCAGGATAATACTGGACTTATCATCTAGGATATTTTATAGTCAATGCAGAGCTAACCCAAGTCAAGAGGCTGACAGCACTGGAGGCAAAGATCTTCTCTTTCTCCACAGAACCGGTAAAGAAGGGGCAGCAGCAAATCAGGTTTTGCCCACGTTCAATTACCACCTTTTGTAGAGGTGTGAGTACTTCAGTCTATGCTGATGTCAGTGGCCTTTGAATCAGTTTCCGAGTCCACGGTCCTCAGATGCAGCTCCTGACAAGGCTGTCAGTGCCAACTATGGCAATGGTTTTGCAATGTGGACACCTGTCTAATGGAAAGTGAACTGCGACCATCAACTCATTTCACATGGGTCATCATAGGACATCACAGGACAAAGACTTTGGTTACAATGGATGAGGGCTGGATTCTGTAGCCCAAGGGAAAGAACTTGTATCCCAATACCAATTACCTGAGGGTAGAAAATTGCACTGACAAAGAGTGAAAACCTACTTATGCACATGAAAAACCTTACTCAAATGATTAGTCCCCACTGACTTCAAACTGATTTGCTGTCAACCTGGAGGAAAAGAATATGATTTAATTAGAATATTCTATGTGGGAAATTTAACAGGAAAAAAATGGTCATCTGTATTTTGAAATTGGTTGATTTCCCCCCCCCCCCAAAAGCAAGTACTCATAACAAGAACTTTGCCATATGGAATGTGGAATTGCACTATGCAATTTTGAGTTCTAGCCTTAATGCAATTTATAGACAGTACAAAATATTTCTCCTTTGGTTAATACTCTATGGGCTAACACTATATACAGAACTATTTGTGAATTATTAAAGTATGTATTTTACAAATATTAAACTCACAGACTGTGCATTACATTTACAAGTCTCGCAGGGCTGAAATGCAAATTATTCTGTACTATAAATATTTGGGTAACTGTGAAGACTCGCCTAAAAACATTAAAAAAAAGCTTTTTATGGGTTTTGGTAATAATGAGAAAACTGTTCTCCCAAAAATCTGTATCTTATTGTTGGACTGAAAAGTTTAATGTAGAAAATATTCACTGACAGAGCAGTATTTTACACTCAGAATTAAGTCCCATCAAAGCGGACAATATCATCCTGACTCTGAGGAAAGTGCCAGAGGCGACAGCCAAAATTTGTAACGGTATGATAATGCCGGCATGGAAGGATTTGTTGCTATTATGATTAAAACACATAAACAGCAGAAGTTTAGGAGAGGAGAGAGTGAAAAGGGAAGAAGACTGGTTTATTGGTTGGAAGAAGGACAGGGAGAAGCTTATGTTGGAATGCAGTGTCACAGTTACACACCATAAAGCTTTCACTTCTCCCATTCCATGAATGTCAAAAAGCAGCTGCCACTTTCCAGGAGACATTCTTTCCATTTTCATTTTGAAAATGTGGGGTAGGATAGTGTAGCACTCCCACAAGATCACTTCATTGTGTTTGCAAGGCACCCATAAGGTATATGCACTGATAAATTCAATCCTTGCAACCCATATTCTGGTAGACTTATTGTTTGGGATGAACCTACAGTGTGTCCTTAATGCTCACAAATGGAGAGATGGCTCCACATGAAGAAAACATTAAGGGTCAGATTCTTTGTTGCCCAGTACCAGGTGTAGAGCAGAGAGTGTAAAACACTAATAAATCACAATGGCAATGTATTTACTTTATACTGTTGTAAATGAATACACAAACAATTAGAGACAATGGAGAACCTTACCCTATAGCAGCGTTCTCCAAATTGTGGGGTGTAGAGGAACGTTCGGGGGGGGGGGTGCGTGGCAGGGTCCAGGCCAGCCCCCAAGGGGGGTGGGGAGGGAGTGCCACCCAGCCCCACTGTGCCCCCAGCTCTTCTCCAGCTCTGACCCAGGCCACGGCCATGCCCCCCGGCTGTGGCTCCGCTCCTAGCCCCACTCCCAGCCGCAGTCCTGGCTCCTGGCCCACCCGCAGCTCCAGCCCCAGCCTCGGTCCTGACCATAGCCCCACTCCCAGCCACAGCTCCTAGGGGCGGGGGGCAGGGAAGTGGAGGGCATGGACAGAGATAATGGGGGGTGCAACGTAAAAAGCTTGGGGACGACTGCCCTATAATTTGCATCTCCTGAAGCAGCTAAGAAATGTAAACCAAGATTTTCCATAAATGAGCAGTGATTCTGATGCCTCAGTTTTTAGATGCCCAAACTGATACACGTTAAAAGGACCTGATTTCCAGAGAGCAGGTGCTCAGCACTTCCTGAAGATCAGGCCCAGTTGAGGTTGGTCACCCAAAATCATTAGTTTATTTCAGCCATAAAGCTTAGCAAGCTTATGAGAAAACATTAGCTGAGATCTTCCAGAAGAACAAACTTAGAACATTAAGATATTTTTTTTAATTTAACCGACATGGGGTCAAACGGCAAAACAAGTCCTGACTAGTGAAATCTGTGATATGCTCAGATGAGAGAGAGGAAGTGTGCACAGAGAATTAAAGGGGGTAAAAACCAGAACTTTGTGCTGTTTTCTGTTTTTCAAGCAGTTTGTTCTAGGGAGAAAGAAAACAAGAGCATGGACTGCGGCCTAAGAAAGTTGACATCCTAAATATTGCCAGCACTTGAAAGAGAAAAAGGAGGGGATGCACCGCGGAGCTCTTCAACTTGCCTTTTCCACCCCTCCATTGACTTTCCCAGGACTGCAAGCATTGCATGCATGAAAGGGGAAAATATAAGCTTGTTTCCTAAGCAAGTTTACAGACTACTCAAACCTTCAATTATTAGGTTAAATGGAAAAGGTGCAGCACAGGCTAAAACAGCACATCTAAATTCACTGTTTGAATTAAAGTCAGCCATACAAAGGTTTTGTGCCGAATTCACTTTTTGCTGCCCAAGCTAGGAAAACAAGAATAACCTACTAAAAGGTTTGAGCTCTATACATTCCAATGTAAAAATCCACTGTTTAACTTTTAAGATTTATCAAAACCTTGATTTTGTACTTTCTTTTTCAGGAAAAGACTTACTTTGACTAGTCACCAGAAGGCTCTTTAAATTCTATTAAAGGGGAGACATTCATGCTAATGCTTTCAAGAACAATTAGGATTCAGTGCATTCCACTTCTATAAAGGGTGATGCTTCATTGCAGAAGCTGAAATTAAATGGAGTGTGCTTAGAAATTTTCCAGTGACTAGAAATGCTGTGACTGTTATTAGAAGCATATTTTCATTAGCGTTAATTGAACTTTCACACATGATTCCAAAGTTAACAAGTTCATTAAATACATTTGTGGTTTCTGGATTTCCACTTAAAAGAATATTTCAGGCTGTATTCCACATTAAGGGAAAACGCTAGTGTTTTTCAAAATGTCAGAGTTAACTAGACTTGTGTCCGGACAATAGGAATTGTCATTTGAAACAAAGCAAAACGAAGTAATAGTACACTTAAAGAGAAAAAAATAAAGCACTTACTCAGAGGCTTCTATTTTCCTGCTACCAGACAGGAATTAAGAGAAGTTGGCAGAGGAAGAAATGCATTGCACATTGACATTCTGTTTTCATATGACAGTACAATTGGAACCTGACCGAAAGAGCTTACAGTTAAGTACCTAGCAAACCACTGGGTGCTAAAAATTAAATAATAATACATTGGGATCAAAGGAAAAAACATTGGACTTATATTGCCATTTTTGTGGCAAGGTTCAACATGTATTTTAAATTATTTTGAAGGTAAATACATTTCTCTTTTAATTTAACTTATGTTTTCTTATTTTATGGCTAAATATGGAAGTGGCACCAGATCCTGCCTGATGCAAAACCTGTAGACATATCTTCACTGCTTCAATGAACAGGTGGTGTTACCACATCCAGTGCACTATATGTTCAGACAACAACTATGTGGGTTAAACCAGACAATCACTACACTCTCAAATGAACCCACAAAGGAAAATGATAAAAGACCAAAACACCCTATCACCTGTGGGTGAACGCTTTTCACAAAGCACTCACTCTGTCCGACCTTTCAGTCATCACCCTCAAAGGAAACCTATATAACATTTTCAAAAGACAAGTCTGGGAGCTTAAATTCATAACTCTGCTAGACACTAAAGCCTTGTCTACACTATACAGTATTGTCTACAAAAGTCAGGTTTCATTGACAAAACAATGAATGAGCTCCACTCCAGCCGTAGTAACTTCAATATCTATGGTCAGATTTCTCGTGGTATGTTGGATAAGGGCTACTTATGGGACATACATCGGTGCCATCCGAAGATAAAGGCTATGAGGCAGGCATATGAGAAGGCAAGGGAGTCAAACCGTTGCTCTGGTGCTGCGCTGAAGACCTGACGCTTCTATAAGGAGCTGGATGCCATCCTCGGCCACCACCAAGAGCACCGGGAACACTTCTGCAGGGCTGGAGATGGCGGACAGTGGACTCAACCCCGAGGATGAAGTTGTGGAATGAGGAGGTCGAGTTGGAGGATGACATGGAGCCCACAGCAGGGTCGTCCGGTGGCACAGTGAGTCAGGGCCTCATTTCCACTCTGGAGGGGTCTAGCCAGTCCCAACATTCCATCTCTGGTGCGCATGATGTGGGAGAGGAGAGACCAGGTAAGTGACCTTTTTGAGTTGATGCTGCTCGGTTATATGAGGTAGAGCTGCCCTTTGCTTTGTATATTCTAGAAGTGGGTGAAGGGATAGAAATGTACAAGACTAGCTGTGTTTGCATGTGCTTCACATTCCCCCGTGTAGCTAAGCAGTGCAGCGAAACAGTGTGCTAATGCACACCGAGATTTCACGGGAATCCTCCAGAGATATCTTTAGGAAACTTTCCTGGACGTACTCGCCAATCCTCTGCCAAAGGTTCCTTGGCAGAGCTGATTGGTTCCTCCCCCCCATTGTAGGAAACTTTCTCGAGCCAGTCAGCAATCACTTGTGCAGGGACCAAAGTGTCACATAGCCGAGGAGCATAGGGACTAGCTCTGAAGCTGCACGCATGCAGGAGATGCATCCTTGCTTACCCTCAGTAGTGAGATATCGGCTTCAATGACCCCTGCCTGTGGAAAATCCTGCCTGTGGCAGAATTTACAACATGTCCCTAGTCGCCTGAAGTGATTCCCTTAAAAAACCACCTGACCCTTTGCCCCATCTTGATTGCCTGGCCCTGGCCCTGGCCCTGAACTCCCCGTTTAGGGTGTTCACTGAGATGTGTGCTTGCCAAGGAACAATGAGAAAATGATTCGTACGTAAAAAGAGGTGTATTTTATTATAATGATTCAATGCTATGCGTGAAATAACAATCATACTTCTGTTTATTGTTTCTTGTGTTTCTGCAGATGTGGCCTTCAGGGGAACCCCCTACACACAGGCGGAGCACCTCTACCAGATAAGGAAGCGACCAAGTTGAAGCAAGGAGGACATGTTCTGAGAGGTGCTCCACTCCTCTGAGGCCAAAAAAAAGGGAACACAGGGAGTGGGGAAAAGACTTTAAAGGAAAAATTTAAAATAGACAGGCAGGACAGAAAGCAGAGCGAGGTGCGAACTGTGAAGGACCAGGAGCAGATGATAAAAGTGATGGAGGAGCAAACAGAGATGTTCCAGGCAGAACACAATGTGGGTGCACAGTAAACAGGGGTTGTTGAAAATGCCGCAAAATGGAGTTGGAAACCCATGGAATGATGGAAGGGAAAAAACTGAATCATGGGAGTTGAGCCCGCACCCACGTTGCACTGCGATCCATTCCACCGTCGCACAACTCCTAACTGCAGAAGGTGGTGAGTAACACAGTGGGATAGCTACCCACAGTGCACTGCTCTCTCTGTCGAAGCTACAGCACCAACTGTGGACACACTCTGCCAACAGAATGAGCATTGTGTGAACATGCACAAGCGATATAATTATACCTGTTTTTGATCATCGGCTTAACTTGCGTCGACAAAACTCTGTAGTGTAGATAAGCTCTAAAAATCATGGACTGAAGAGAGACACTGGATTTAAGGCTTATTACAACAATCTGTAACCCATTCACCCCTTCTTTTGCCCTGTGACTGCAGAGATGTTAACAGGCCACTCTACCTTGAACTGTCTCTTAGGATATGTGCTAACTACTTATGCTAAACAATCTGCTCTATCTTGCATTTAGCTGTGACACTTGGGAGTACCTTTCCCAGACATGAGGAAGAGCTCTGTATGGCTCGAAAGCTTGTCTCTCTCACCACCAGAAGTTGGTCCAATAAAAGATATTACTTCATCCACCTTGTCTCCGAAATTTCAAAAGATAATCAACTTGCACCCCTTCCCAAGAAACAGCATTCCTTTGATGTGTTTCCCCTACTCTGTCTCTGCAGTGTAACTGCTCTCACAGACCAAACTCCCCCTAGCAGCCTAAGTTCAACATTCCACCCATCCTCAGCACTAGATTTTACCTACTCTGTTCACTCTCTCAAGTCCAACATTAGTACTACCTCCTCCCACTTACCTTTAGAGAATACTGAGCTGAAGATGCCGGGACAGAAGAGGTCAGAATCCAAAACATCAAGATTGAATATCGTTCTAAAACATGTGTGTGACGGGTTCGGTCACAGAGACCCCCTTGGGACTGTCACCTGATGTGCTGAGATTACCTCTGAGCCTGTTTTCCCTGCCAGCTTGGGACTAAAGAACCATGCCTTGTTGAGCCAGACATGCTAGCCTGCTGCAACACAGACCCAGGTCTGGTCCATGCCCCCAAAGCTGCAGACTTAACCAAAAACTGCTCAGCAGGTCACCTATCTCCAGCACCCAGACCCCAATGGGATCCAAACCCCAAATAAATCCATTTTGCTCTGTATAAAGCTTATACAGGGTAAACTCATAAATTGTCCGCCCTCTATAACACTGATAGAGAGATATGCACAGCTGTTTGCTCCCCCAGGTATTAATCACTTACTCTGGGTTTATCAATAAACAAAAGTGATTTTATGAAGTAAAAAAAGTAGGATTTAAGTGGTTCCAAGTAATAACAGACAGAACGAAGTAAATTACCAAGCAAAATATAACAAAACACGCAAGTCTAAGCCTAATACGTTAAGTAACTGATTACAGGTAAATCTCACCCTCAGAGATGTTCCAATAGGCTTTTTTCACAGACCAGACTCCTTTCTAGTCTGGGCCCAATTCTTTCCCCTGGTACAGTCCTTGTTAGTTCCAGCAGGCACCTTAGGTGAAAAGCAGGGGCTTTCTCGTGACTGGCACCCCCTTTGTTCTGTTCCACCCCCTTTTATATTTTTGGCACAAGGCAGGAATGTTTTTTCTCTCTGGGTTCCCACCCCTCCTTCTAAATGGAAAAGCACCAGGTTTAAGATGGATTCCCATATCAAGTGACATGTTCACATGTCCTGTGAGACCCCCTCCATTTTTCCAGGGCTGGCCTGCACGTACCCAGGAAGGTTTGCAAGTAAACAGACCATTTACAACCAGTTGTCCTAGTCAATGGGAGCCATCAAGATTCTAAACCACCATTAATGGCCCACACTTTGCATAATTACAATAGGACCTTAGAGTTATACTTCATATTCCTAGTTTCAGATACAAGAATGAAACATTCATACAAATAGGATGAACGCACTCAGTAGATTATAAGCTTTGTAATGATATCTTACAAGAGACCTTTTGCATAGAGCATATTCCAGTTATATCATATTTACACTCATAAGCATATTTCCATAAAACATTATGGAGTGCAATGTCACAATATGCTCTATTTCAATCACAAGTTATATGATTTGATAGATGGAAGTATCGTGAAGTGGCTAAGATATTAATCTAGGTCTTGAGAAATCAGGGTTCAATTTCCTGTTGTGACAGACTTCTTGAGTGACTTTAAACAAGTCATTTAGGACTAGAGTCACAACCCCAGATTTAGGCTCCACTGCAATTCACAAAATTCCTGCTGAACCTGATAGGCATCTAAACAAACTTTACTGCAAAATCTTAGCTGCCAAAAGTTCCTTCAGCGCCTTTGTTTCTGCCTCCCAGGATGCATACTGCTGCTTCCCCCTAGACGCCTGGGACACCTTTCTCCCACTTAATCCCTAGACCAATTCACAAACCAGGGGAAGATAGGCATTTGGCTGCCTACATCATGTGCAGGGCCTGATCTAGTAGTTGTGCTCAGAGGCCACCTACCAGAGGTGGCCCCTCAAGCAAGTAGTCACAAAACAGCCAAGGTGGGGAGAAGAGGAGGATGACTTCCCTCATAACTTTTAGCCCACTGGTTACAGAACTCAGCTGGGATGTGGGAGATACCCACTCCAAGTCGCTCCTTCATCTGAGGAAGAGAAGAGATTTGAACTGGGATCAGCCACCTCTCAGGTGAGTGCCCTAACCACTGAACCATGGGATATTTTGATGCGCATCTCCCTCAGTCTATCTTGTTGAACCTGTTCCATTGGGGATAAACAATGAAAGAGTCATTGAAGCAGCGGGAGTAAATCCTCAGTCTCCCACATCCTAGGTGCATCCTCTCATCCCCAGTCTACAGAGTCATTCTCATGCTTGTGCTCTCGCTCTCTCTCTTCGCTCCCTCAGATGACTCCCACATCGCAGGTGAATACCCTCACCATGGGGGTAAAAGATATGAGGGAGATGGTCCGCCTCCTCTTCCGAAAAACGACATGGGCGCCTAATTCCAAAGAGGGATTCTGGCTAACAGATAGGTGCCTTCGTGCAGCCCGGACTTAGGCACCTAACTCAGAGAGAAGGGTGGGGCAGACTAGCGTGCTGGCTTGTGAATCACAGTCTCTCTCTCTCTCCCCATTCATTGCATAGGAGCCTGAGTGCCTAACCAAGGCTTTGTGAATTGCAGTGTGTTCCCGCGATTCTCTAGGGGCCCTAGGACTTTTTGTGCCTGAGCACCGCATGTGTTAATGGGGATAATGGTATTCACCTACCTCACAGGAGGTATGTGAAAAACTGAGAGGTACTCAGATACTGTGGGGCCATATTAGTATCCTAAATAAATACATACAGGAATTACTGGGTGAAATTCTATGGCCTGTATTATGCAGATTGTCATACTATAGAGTCCTAATTATCCCTGTGGCCTTAAGATCTATAAGAGAAAGAGGTCAAGGTCATCAGAAATTCCTGGAAATCAGGTAGCAATAAAGGAAAGAAATACAAGTTAATTTAAAACAAAATGACATTTACCTGAAAAATTTTCAGTAACATATATTAAAATTTGCCTAAATGCAACATTCAAAGTCCAGAGCTTTTCTCACTGATTTCTATGAAGAATGAGTTTGTTCCCGAGTTTCCTTTGCTTCCTACTGGTAAGTGGGAACATGCCGGCCTCCATGGCAGAACCTCAGAAACATTCACAGAAAACTCTTTAAACACGAGGAAGTGTTTCTTCAATAGGACAGAGATTAATACAATTGAATGTGTCCTGACACTTCGTATAATTCAATCTTGGAATCAATTCTTTGTATTCTTCGCTATGCCATGCTTGTTTTCTTCCTTATCAATGAAGCATGTTCAGTAATAAGCCGATGTGGACAATCTTAATATTTTTTTCTCAGATTCCTGTCTTACAGTACTATTAGTGCAACATCCTAGCACATCTTGAGAGAATTATCTACAGTATTATGCCCATTCTAAAGATCCCTACTGGCTAGAAGATCCTGTCTTGGTCCCTGTGCACAACTTAATCATAGAATATCAGGGTTGGAAGGGGCCTCAGTAGGTCATCTAGTCCAACCCCCTGCTCAAAGCAGGACCAGTCCCCAGACAGATTTTTACCCCAGTTCCCTAAATGGCCCCCTCAAGGTTTGAATTCACAACCCTGGGTTTCACAGGCCAATGCTCAAACCACTAAGCTATCCCTCCCCCCTAGTAAATGGGTTGTGTGAAATGGAACTAAGGGCAGAGCATGAAGCACCAGTGCCACCTTTTTGGTGCTGACTCAGGGCTACAGAAGCAATCATGGTTTCATGTGTGGCTTCTAGGCACAGGTTCTGGCCTGGGGATTCACTGGCCACACTGAAATGGCCACGCCCTATACGCTCAGAGGCTACGCTCTAGGAGCATTAAAATAAATTGCCTCTGTGTGTGTGTGCGCACGTGCATGTGTGTTTTTTTAGTGCCTGGGAGAATTTTGTCTTAATTGCCTTTTCCCCCTTCTCTTTAAATCATGTTCAATTTCATACAAAAAGTGCAGAATGCTGGCTCGATTCGATTTCTATGAAAACATATTAAATGCAGAAAAACAACAATTCCCAGACATAAGTAGGATGCCTCAACACTGGATTTTGAGCATTTACTAGATATAGGGCCAGATTTTCAAAAGAGCTCAACACCCAGCAGCTCCCATTGTGACACTTCTCAAAAAGGCTCAGTACACAGGATAAGCGGCTCTTTCGGAAATTTGGCTGCAATTTTGGGTGCTGTGCTCTTTTGAAAATATTGGCCATAAAGTTCTAATTGTTTGTCACATTTATTCACCTCGTGCTCTGTGTTTAGGACACCTTCATTTTTTGTGGAACTATCTGATTTAGTTATTAAAATATGGATCCAAATATTTGGAGATCAAAAATGAACAGATCTGTAAAAATCTACAGGCCTTAATAAATCCTGTTCTGTCATTTGCCTTTCTAGACCTCCTTTTATTTCCAGTTCTTCATTTCCCCTTCACTATTAGGTTTAAGCTGGATTTTTGATGAGTGATCACAGATTCTGGTTTTCAGTTCCTATTTTTACTCCTTTTCTGTTTTTATGTTTGGTTATTTCTGTGTCTTGTAACATCCCAGAATTGTCTTTTTAGATTTATTTGAAATCAGATGTTTCCCTTAGCAATGCAATAAACATAAATGTTTTCAAAAATTAGATTTTAAGAGGCTCTTAGCAGTATTGTTCCAATGTTTCTACAGTGTGTGTAAGCGCACACACAAAAAAATCTTGCTTACCATATTGCTTCTACACACAAAGAAGTGAATCATAGCCATGATTACAGGAAGTGATACAGGTTGTAATTTAAAGTGGACAGGGTGAAGAGATGGGGAGGGCTCTGAGTTACTACAGAGAAGTCTTTCCCAGGTGTCTGGCTGGTGGGTCTTGCCCACATGCTCAGGGTCTAACTGATCGCTATATTTGGCGTCGGGAAGAAATTTCCCCCCAGGTGAGATTGGCAGAGAGCCTGGGAATTTTTTGCCTTCCTCTGCAGCATGGGCATGAGTCACGTGCAGGTTTAAGTGGATTCTCTGTAACTTGACGACTTTAAACCATGATTCAGTAACTCAGCCAGAGTGTATTATAGGAGTGGATAGGTGAAGTTCTGTGGCCTACAATGTATAGGTCAGTCTAGATGATCATGATGGTCCTTTCTGACCTTAAAGTCTATGAATCTAAGACAATTCCCATGAAAGTCCTTTTAAAGAAACCCCCTCTCTTTCTATTTTTTCCAGGGTTTCTTACCAAAGGCAGCCTGATGATGTAAATTAATGAACAGATTACTACTCAGAACCTTGCACATTAACTCTTAAAATGTTATGAGGGATAAAACAAAACCTTGTACTCCCATGCTAGTTATCTTCTAATGGATACAACTGTAGCTTTCTGTTAATCTGTTTTACACATTTATTCCTGGCAATTAGCATCACCTTTATCTAACACACAGGACCATTTCAAGTACCTTCAGAGTAAAACACAGAAAGACCTCCGTCAGATACAAGACAACTGGTGGGAGAGCAAAGCCAAAGAAATTGAGCACTATGCTGAGACCCACAACTTAAAGATGTTCTTCAGTGCTATTAAGACTGTCTAAGGACCCTTTAAACCAAGGACCACCCCATTGCTCTCATTAGACAACACAACGCTGATTAAAGATAAAGAAGGCATCAACGAAAGATGGCGAGAACACTTTAGCAACCTTCTCAATAGACCATCAACCGTGAATAATAATGTCCTTAATGAAATTCCACAACAACCTGCTCTGACAGATCTTGACTTTCCGCCCACTATAGATGAGATTAAGAAAGCTGTTAGCCAGATGAGTTCAGGGAAAGCTCCTGGAAAAGATGGGATACCAGCAGAGATATACAAAGCAGCAGGTCCAGCAGCACTAGCAGCGTTCCACAGCGTGATCATCAACATCTGGGAGGATGAAAACATACCACAGGACCTTCGCGATGCTACTATCGTCTCTCTCTTCAAGAGCAAAGGCAGCAAAGCAGAATGTGGAAACTATAGAGGCATATCCCTCCTCTCTGTTGGAGGGAAGATCATCGCCTGCATCATCTTGAACCGCCTAATAGCCAGTATTTCCGAGGCAAATCTACCTGAAAGTCAATGTGGTTTTCGATCTGGCCGGAGCACAGTCGACATGGTGTTTGCTGTCAGACAAATACAAGAGAAGTGCATTGAACAGAACATGCACCTGTATGCTGTCTTCATAGATCTGACAAAGGCATTTGATACCGTCAACAGGAAAGCCCTTTGGACCATTCTAACACGACTTGGCTGCCCAAGAAAATTTGTCCAGATTATACGCCTTTTTCATGACAGCATGACAGGCGAAGTATTGTCTGATGGAGCCACATCAGCCCCCTTTAACATCACCAACGGCATGAAACAAGGATGTGTTCTTGCTCCTGTCCTATTTAACCTGTTCTCTGCATGTGTCCTTAACCATGCAATGAAAGATATGGACCGAGGTATATACTTGAAATACCGGCACGATGGTTCACTTTTTGACCTCCGTCGCCCGAATGCAAAGACTAAGACAGTGCAGAAACTCCTTCTTGAGGCACTCTTTCCTGACGACTGTGCCCTCATGGCTCACACTGAAAATGATCTTCAGCACGTTGTCAACAAGTTTGCTGAGGCCTCGCAACTTTTTGGACTAACTATCAGCCTCGGAAAGACAGAAGTTCTCCATCAACGTGCACCTGGATCAAATGCTTCTGTCCCAAGTATCTCCATTGACGGCACTCAGCTGAAAGTAGTGGAGAACTTTAAATATCTGGGTAGTGTCACTGATGGATCACTGGATAATGAGATCAATGCACACATATCCAAAGCAAGCCAGGCACTTGGATGTCTGCGTGTCAAAGTTTTAAATCACCACAACATCCGGATGTCAACAAAACTGCTTGTGTACCGAGCTGTTGTTCTTTCATCTCTTTTGTACGGGTGCGAAACATGGACACTATATAGGCGTCACATCAAGCAGCTCGAAGCATTTCACATGCGCTGCCTCCGCAACATCATGAAGATTCGCTGGCAAGACAAAGTGCCCAATCTCGAGGTCCTTGAGAGAGCCCAGATGGCAAGCATCGAAATGATGATCATGAAGTCACAGCTACGTTGGACCGGTCATGTCAGCCGCATGGATGCCAACAGAATCCCCCGTCAGCTTCTGTATGGTGAGCTCTCCCAGGACATCCGGCATATAGGTCGTCCACGGAAACGTTACAAGGACACCATCAAAGCCAATCTGCAGTACAGCAGTATCAAACCTAGGGACCTTGAGGACACCGCCAGCAACAGAACACAGTGGCGTGCAAGAGTCAGAAATACTTGCATCGCCTTTGAGGAAGACCGCTGCCAGCGTCTACAAGAGGCACGCGAACGACGTCACAGAGCATCAGCAGCGCACAATCCACTAACCGCGAACTTCCCATGCACCATCTGCAGCAAAATGTGCACCTCTAGAATTGGCTTGTATAGCCATCAGAGGGCACACCATAAGACCAACAACAGATGATCTGCACAGATTTGTCATCATCGGATCGATGGACTACCAAGAATATCTAACACATCAAGCTTTGTCTTTTATTACCACCCTGTCAGATATCAGTTTAATTTCGTCTTCAAGATTTGCTAGCTATACATTTTCCTAACTTGGGACCTGATCATGCAAGGTTCTGAGGAGTACGCACTGGGATTCGAGGACACTCAACACTATAGGAGATGTTTACTACCTTAGCAGGATAGGGTACAGATTGAATAGCTGTTTCACCAATTAAAAAATCATTCAAGAAGAGATGTTTGGCAGCGTAGGTTAGAAAGCAGTTACTGTCTTCAACTGTAGGCATAGAGCAATATCCAGGAACTAGTCACTTAACAGTTCAAAATTTATTTAAAGCACCCATATCCTTTTAACCCTAATTCCACATTACTGTAACCTTCCCCTGGACTACCTTCTTGGTTTTCAACAGAGGTGAGCAGGAACTAGGTGATAAGACATACAGTTGTAGTTCTTGATCTGCTTCTGTCGGAGCATTGCAAGAGGAATGGATTTAACATGAGGGGTGTCTATTTTACTTTTAAAAAATATATATCTATCTTTTCTGTCCACTCATTTACAATCATTTTGCCATGTTCATCCTCATTGCTTTTCTATCTAAATTTCTTTTGTTCTGGTGCTAAACACAACCAAGCAAATACAGGACTAAATTGCTCACTTCAAGTGTTGACGACATGATGAACTGCAGCTTCCATGTGGACAGCATAATCAGAGCAATTGTGTTCTGGTGATGTGTAATGGAAACACAGCTTGAAATATTAGTGAGGAGAATAAAACAAATCATTCTGAGTCAAGATTAATTTTAAGAAACCCCTCTTTGGAACACAGAATCAGGAAGGAACTTCTGACAAGTAGCCTGAAGAACCCCAAAGATTACCTCAACTTTTTACTTTATGTTTGGGGGGACAATGAGATTTGGGTTAGAAGTTTAAGATCTCGTCAGCCAAAACCCAGAGGGTGTACAACAAAGGGACAGTTGAAGCAGGTAATCCCTTCTTAATATGAAGCTTTAAGAGTTCTACATACTCCTAGTCTTAATGGTTTGTATTTCCAAACTATACTGAAATTTATTACATGGTCACTTGACCCTTACGTTCCACTGCTTCTAGCCAACACCCAGTTCCAGGCAAGAACAGATTTAGATAGTAGATACCTATGCGTACTAGGGTCTCTACAGAGAACTGTTTGAACCTAAGAATACAGTAAGTACTACTGCCGCTCAACAAACAGCCATTGAGTTCCAGTCAGCTGTATGGATAGCATGAAGGATGAACTCGCTGCCTAGTGCCCAGTCTGAGTAACCTGACTGAGAGCTGGGCAAACTTAGTGCAGATATAGAGGGAAAAAATTCTCTTGCTGGGTTTTAGAGCCACCCTGTGGAAGATACTCCAGCCATTCTGTGACCCAGCAGTCCCTTCACCATGGGAGAGGAGGGAAAGGTGGAAAATCCAAAGACTGAAGGAAACTCCAACCCTGTAGAAGCAGCTTAAAGCAGGAAGCCTGGGAGTTGGGATGACAAAACTGGGTTTTACCAGGCCAAAATCTGTGTATTCCTGCCTCCAGAAGCATGTGGATGGAGCTACACAGTAGTTCTCTTTGCACTGGCAGAGCACCACTTCCTGAGAACAAGCCCCAAATTAGCATTTTAATGCAGTACTCAAATAGAAAGGAGATCTATGCCTTTAAAGCTCTCTGAGCTACAGTTTGCCACAGCAGAAAGTGCAAATCTTTAGGCAACAGCATTGGTTTAAAATCTTTAGAAATTTTAAAGCAAACATCCTCCTGTCCCATTTTAGAAGAAATCAGATAATATACCAGTGTGCATAACTGAAATAATAGGGAGTTAAATACAATTGGCCACAGTTTATTTGTGAACTCTTGCCTGTGCTATGTTTAGTGACTAATGCTTGCATTATATATCAGAATGAAGTCTTCTCTCCCCGCCCAGAGATAGAATTTGAGAGCATTAAGGACACCAATGAGCTGCTATGCAATGTTCTTACACCTCCATAGGGAACAGGTGGGAACTGTTCTCAATAGGCTTAATTTCCAGACTGACAATGGATCATGTGACTGATTTTGAGGACAGAAATTTCAGCCCTGGGTGTTATTCTTAGGAGTCTCAGGAGTTGGAGCCACACCTATCCCTAATGAAAGCACTAGGGATACATTTGGCTCTCTGACTCCATCCTTAGGCATATTACCTAACGTATAGTATCAGTATGTATTCATCTCTCTTCTAACAGGTCTGTGTATCTCTTGCCACATTTGGAGTCCTCTGAAATTATTTCATATACTCGAAGGAGTTCACTGACTTCACATTCTTCTGTCATCTGACTGCAATTTTTTCATTCCTTTGTAACGGAGAGAGTCTTTTCATGGAGAGAGCTATATAGAGAATGTGGTAATTTGGATGAGTTCAGATTATGCATATTCACCCAGAGAGAGAATCTGTATGCACTGATGCTTACATAACCAGCCCTGCATGACTGCTGACTGTGAAATATGAGAAAACACACCAAATTCCTTGACACATTTTTTAGTTGAAGGGAGTAGGATTGAGGCCTTTAAGGTTGCAGGATCTGCAATCTAATACCATTGAAAGAGATCTCATAAATTTATCCATTTTGGTCAGCAGGTGCTCTCTCTCTAAAAAGTCTTTGCTGGCTGTGAGCTCTCTATAGCTTGTTCTTGCTTTCTGCCTTTTCCCCAAATAGGATAGCTTTATGTTTGCCCTGAATTTTCGGATGCAGGTTGTTTTCCCTCATCTTCCATCATTTTTGTCCAAAGTCCTCCACAAACTTTTGCAGGAGCTTTTACTCCCTAGATGCTTCAAGGATCTTAACATTTTATTTGTTATATTTGGGCAGATTTAATAAATCATCTAACATTAGTTCTTGCTATTTCCAGATAGATGAAGGATTGCTCTAGGACCTTATAGCTTGGTTGAATGTCTGTTCCTCTCAGCACCGCTATTCTGCTGCTTGTGGGCAAAATAAACAAACCGAATTCTGTGGGAGAATATACTTCTCATACCTTTGTAAAGGTAGATTTTGCAGCATCTGCAGATGTGATAGTTGGTCGCAAACTGTACTAAGTTTTATTGTAATGACAGACTCAGTCCACCTGCGCCTACTTTCAAGGATTCTCAAAGATTTGTCATTTACACAGACTTGGTAACGGGTATTGCTGAAAAGTAACAGATATAATACAAAAAGTTTCCAATTCAGCAACATACTTAAGAATGTGCCTAAGTCTCTGCTTAACTGCTTTGTTGAATCAGGGCCAAATTATGTTAGTTTCTCCCCCTTTTTCCTCATTCATTTTCCTACTGGCTGCTGATAATGGGAAGGGGATGGGTATATAGCAGCCAAACATTAATGGTTTAAAATATGTTGAATTTATCTGGCATGATGGAGAGAAGGATTATAAAAATGCTCCTTTCCTTTGTCTAGCTTTACATTATGTTTTATTATGGTTTTTCCAATTGCAATTTTATTTGCTATTTTATACAATCCCCCCTCTTGAACTGTTTGTTAAATATTATTTCTACTTTGATCTGTGCAACAGTTCTGTGCCTGCTGTCACTGGGTTTGTGTTAAACTATTCCTTATTGTTTTCTGTTTTTCCTTTTCATTTGATGCTTTCTTTCCCCCCTGTTCATTTCCTTAATTTGTTTTTTATTTGTAACATTCCAGTAACATACAATCAATATGAAACTACAGTCTCCTTATCTATTCACCCTATATTTTCAGATCATGCCTTTCACAATAGTATCTGAGCACCAATGGTCAAGTCTCTTTCTTACCTATCAGCTATGGTCCTTGGTTAGAAGTCTATCACTTCTCATTTAGGTATAAATCAAATATAACAAGTCTGTGTAAGCCAAGAAAATCTATTAATTTGTTTCTCCCGTGCCAGTGTTCCAGCACATGACTCACAGATCTACACAGCACAGCCGGCATGTTCCCCCAGCATAAGAGGAGATGCTTCTTTTTAGGGAAATGCTTACTCAGAACTCTTTGCCATGCTTTAAGTCTGAAACCTGCCTACTCCTGGCAGAGACACTGTTCAAAAGGCAGAAAATAGGGCAGAGATAGATGTGTTCTGTGAGTGCAATAGAGGCTTTGTAAATGTCAATCAAAAGCAAACCTGTCAATGCAGTCCAAGATTCCCAAAAGTGATCATTACAACTGACTACTGTAAGTGCTGATCACCATAACTGAATTAGACTCCATGCAGTGACTACAAACCCCTTGTACGACGTGAAAACCTCAAAAGTGGGATCAAAACCCGTGTTCGTGTTTTCTGTCAGTCATGACGTTGCTTTGCCTCTTTCGCAGGTTTTCATCTGCCGTCTACTTCTCTAACTACATGATTCATTCAAAGAACTCTTACACCGGCTAAGTTAAAGTTTCCTTTCAGAAAGTGTTTTCTATAATGATGGCACCACGTGCCTGTTGGCTTATGTTCACGGGTCAAAATCTCATCAGAAAAATAAAAACCTCATGACCCTTACACTCTTTCCGCCTATCCTTCCATGTTGCTGATAACATTCTCTCATTATTTCGAAGGTCAGACACTCACATAAGGATAGTTCTAGCAGTTCATGTATTGTTAATAAATTTCCCTCTTTTGATCCCGTAGTCCCTCTTGGATTTCCAGCAATTCTATACTAAAGAATTTTGTTTTCTCATAAGAGGCCCTTATTTAATATTGTGGTGACTTCTTTCTTTCCTGTCATTATGAAAATACTTCCCAACTTCATAATCAGGCTTTCAACACAATTGAATCTAAATTATTAACTCAAGGGGTCAGTGGATTGAATTTTGTATCATAATACCTCACTTGGCAAAGGAATTGTGACTAACTTGTTATTTACCTCTCTTATGACCCAATCCTGCTCCCATTGAAATCAAAGGGAAGTTTGCCACTGACTTCAATGGAAGAAGGTTCAGGCTGTTACTGAGGAACAAAAGGAGCAGTTCTGTGTGTGGAGACAGAAGTAGGTATGACAGAGTGCAATCAATTCACCTCTCAATCTTCTTTTTGAGAAATTAAACACAATGAGCTCTCTCACTGTAAGGCATTTTCTGTAGCCCTTGATTAATTTTGCGGCTCTTTTCTGCATCCTCTTCAGTTTTTCAACATACTTTTTAAAATGTGGACACTGAAACAGTACACAGTAGTCCTGTATTGTCTTATCAGTGACATATAAAGAGGTGAAATCATCTCCCTTCTCCTACTCATTATTCCCCTTTTTATACATCCAGGGATCACATTATTCCTTTTTGCCACAGCACAACTGTGGGAGCTCACGTTGAGTTAATGTCCAGCATGACCCCTAAATTCTTTTAAGACTCACTGCTTCCCAGGGTACAGTCCTCCAGTCTGTGGGTATGACCTCCTGTATAAGAGAGGCCATAGAACATTCCCCAAATAATTCCTAGAGCTTATCTTTTAGAAAAAAACATCCAATCTTGATTTTAAAATGGTCAGTAATGGAGAATAACCACGACACATGGTAAATTGTTCCAACGGTTAATTACTCTCACCGTTAAAAATTTACATCTTATTTCTAGTCTAAATTTGTCTAGCTTCAATTTTCAGCCACTGTATTGTCTTACACCTTTGTTTGCTAGACAGAAGAGCCCATTATTAAATATTTGTTCCCAGTGTAGGTATTTACAGATAGTAATCAATTCACCCCACAACCTTCTCTTTATTAAACTTAAACAGATTGAGCTCCTTGAGTCTGTAACTATAAGGCAAGTTTTCCAATCTATTAATTATTCTCATGGCTCTTATCTGAGCCCGCTCCAATTTATCAACATCCTTTTTGAATTGTGGATACCATATCTGGACACAGTATTCCAGCAGTGGTTACACCAATGCCAAATACAGAGGTAAAATAACCTCTCTACTCCTACTTGAATTAAACAATGACCACCTCAGAGAGAAGGACAAGCTCTCCTGGGAGAGAACTCTTCCCAGAGACCACAGGCCACAAGGAAAAGGGCTGTGTGATCCCTGAGCCCAAGGGGGGGGGGAGGGGACTTTATTTCAAGGTTATTTTGGGATTTAATTTGAAGTAGAACCCCAGCAGGGAAATTTTGTTTTACAACCATCTGGATTGTGTGGAGTTCTTAAAGGGCTCTGTGAGAAGGGTGCCTGCAGCACCCCACTAGGTCAACAGGGGGGCTCTAGAGCAACAGGGGGGCTCTACAGGACAGGCACACCCCACAACAATCCCCATTTGATGATGATTCCCCGCAATGACGGCTGCTTTTTGAGAACTGTCAGTTAACCAGTTCTTAATTCATTTAATGTGTGCCGTGATACTGTTTAGTGCTAATTTTTAAAATCAGAATCTCATGCAGTACTAAGTCAAATGCCTTACAAAAGTGCAAGCATAGTA
Organism: Emys orbicularis; assembly: GCF_028017835.1. Taxonomy (NCBI): domain Eukaryota; kingdom Metazoa; phylum Chordata; order Testudines; family Emydidae; genus Emys; species Emys orbicularis. The sequence goes on along the minus strand of NC_088685.1, from coordinate 23,436,767 downwards.
CATTTAAGTAGTTACCTTTATCAGTCAAACTTGTAATCCTGTAAAAAATGAAATCAGGTTTGTATGACAAGACCTATTTTTCATGAAACCATGTTGACAGGCATTATTATATTCCTATCCTCTAACTTATTATAGGGCTGTCAAGTGACTGAAAAAAATAATCATGATTAATCGTGCGTCTAAAATTAATTGTGATTAATCGCACTGTTAAACAATAATAGAATACCATTTATTTAAATATTTTTGGATGTTTTCTACATTTTCAAATATATTGATTTCAATTACAACACAGAACACAAAGTGTACAGTGCTCACTTTATACTGATTTTTTATTACAAAGTATTTGCACTGTAAAAAAAACAGAAATCGTATTTTTCAATTTACCTAATACAAGTACTGTAGTGCAACCTCTTTATAATGAAAGTTGAATTTACAAATGTAGAATTATGTACAAAAAAACTGATTTCAAAAATAAAACAATGTAAAATTTTAGAGCCTACAAGTCTACTCAATCCTACTTATTATTCAGCCAATCGCTCAGACAAACAAGTTTGTTTATATTTCCAGGAAATAATGCTGCTTGCTTCTTGTTCACAATGTCACCTGAAAGTGAGAACAGGCGTTCTCATGGCACTATTGTAGCCTGTGTCGCAAGATATTTACGTGCCAGATGTGCTAAAAAGAGTCATATGTCCCTTCATGCTTCAACCACCATTCCAGGAGACATGCGTCCATGCTGACGATGGGTTCTGCTCGATAATAATCCAAAGCAGAGTGGACCGACGCATGTTCATTTTCATTATCTGAGTCAGATGCCACCAGCAGAAGGTTGATTTTTTTTTTTTTGGTGGTTCGGGTTCTGTAGTTTCCGCATCGGAGTGTTGCTCTTTTAAGATTTTTAAAAGCATGCTCCACACCTCGTCCGTCTCAGATTTTGGAAGGCACTTCAGATTCTTAAATCTTGGGTTGAGTGCTGTACATATCTTTAGAAGTCTCACATTGGTACCTTCGGTGTGTTTTATCTAATCTGCAGTGAAAGTGTTTTTAAAACGAACAAACACGTGCTGGGTCATCATCCGTGATTACTATATCATGAAATATATGGCAGAATGCAGGTAAAATAGAGCAGGAGACAGAATTCTCCCCCCAAGGAGTTCAGTCACAAATTTAATTAACGCATTTTTTTTTTTAATGAGCGTCCTCAGCATGGAAGCATGTCCTTTGGAATGGTGGCTGAAGCATGAAGGGGCATACAAATGTTTAACATATCTGGCACGTAAATACCTTGCAATGCCAGCTACAAAAGTGCCATGCAAATGCCTGTTCTCACTTTCTGGTGACATTGTAAATAAGAAGAGGGCAGCATTATCTCCTGTAAATGTAAACAAACTTGTTTGTCTTAGTGATTGGCTGAACAAGAAGTAGGACTGAGTGGACTTGTAGGCTCTGACATTTTACATTTGTTTTTGAGTGTAGTTATGTAACCAAAAAAATCTCCATTTGTAAATTGCACTTTCACGACAAAGAGATTGCACGACAGTACTTGTATGAGGTGAATTGAAAAATACTATTTCTTTTGTTTATCATTTTACAGTGCAAATATTTGTAATAAAAAATAATACACACTTTGATTTCAATTACAACACAGAATACAATATATATGAAAATGTTGGAAAACATCCAAAATATTTAATAAATTTAAATTGGTATTCTATTATTTAACAGTGTGATTAAAACTGCGATTAATTGTGATTAATTTTTTTAATCTCAATTAATTTTTTTTAGTTAATCGTGTGAGTTAACTGTGATTAATCGACAGCCCTAATTTTTTATTAATAAAACCCTGTATCAGGTTTTCCATAATTTTGCCTGGAAATGATTTCACACCCAGGTCATCCCACTTGCCCTTTTTTAAATATTGATTTAACATTAGCACTCTTTCAGTCTTCTGGAATTTCCTTGTTATTCCAAGTTTTATTAAAAAATCAGTATCAGCAGATAAGAGATCCTAAGCCATCTCTTTTAAGATTCTTGGGTGCAAGTTACCAGGGCCCTCAGATTTTAAAATATTTATCCCTAGTAGATTATGTATAGCATCCTTCTTGGTTGCTGATGGACTGGAAAGTACATGATCCTCACGTGATACAAGCACATAATTCTGCTTTTCCAAATACAAAACAAATATTTACTGAACATTTCTGCTTTTCTGAGTCTTTTTACCATCTCCATCTAATAACGGGCCTAAACCATTGCTAAGATTTCTGTTGTTTCTAGTACACTAAAACTCCTCTTCATTGGCCTTAGCCTTCCCAGCCACTCATTTTTCTCTGATATCTTCAGCTTCCCAATTTTCTATACTTTATAGATTCTAATTTAAATTACTGGTAATTGCTTTTTCCCCCTTTTCCCCATCTGCTTCATTTATTTCTAATTGATGCTTTCACTTAGTTTATGAGTGCAAATCTATATATATTGTTATGCGAACCATTTATTTACTTTTACTATAATTTTCTCTGTATTTTTTAATAAAGTTTGTTGTACAGGCAATTTGCTACAGTCTGCCCTAAAAGAGTGCAAAACCCTACACCATTAAACAGAGTGGCAAAGGCTAAGGAGGTTCTGGAGGTCTCATCAGAAGGGGTATGGGCAAAGGTGTCCTCTTCCAATGAACGTGTCACATAAAGGCAGGCACATACAAGAGGAAAAGATATATCAAGGAGGCACTGAGATTTGAAGGGAATGTAGCTGACACCAGGCATTCTGTCTTGCATGGCAGCTGGACTGGCCAATCTTTGGATACAGAAGATTCCACCTGAAAGAATTCATTTTGGGTGCCCAAATTTGATTTTAATCCTAAATGCTCTCAAGAACTTTAAGAACTGCTGGATTTCTTGGGCTTAAAGGCAGATCCTAAAGTGGAAGAATGGAGGGTAATATATATCATGTTATTAAAAAAAGAAAAAGAAAAAAGAAGATAGTAACAACCTTGGAATTGTAGGCCAATAAGCCTTCTTTCAGTGCCAGGTAAATTAAAGGGAATGATAAAATATCTATATGAGCATAATATGATCATAAATAATCAGAGAGTGACTTTTGTAAAGGAAAATTGTGTCTCTCTTATCTACTCGTTTTTTCTGGATGCGTTAAAAATAAATAAAATACATACATAAATAATGGACACAGGAGATTTGGTTGAAACGATGCATATGGATTTTCAAAGTCTTAGATAAAATCCCTCACCCTGTGACTATTAAGTCCCTAAGACTGTGAAGAAATGTAACTAATAATGGGGTGAGAGGCAAAGTTCACTCATGCATTGGAAACTAGTTAAGAGAGAGAAAACAAAGAATGGGCAAAAATGATCAATTTTCAACATGGCAAAAGGTTAACTGTGAGGTGCCCAACAATCCATATTAGCCATGTTTGATATATTTATTAATGATCTGAAAAAGGGGATGAACTGCAACGAAATTTGCATATGGCACAAAATTATTTAAGTTAGTCAAGATGATAAACTTCAGAGAGACTCAACAAAGCAGGGTTATTGGACTGCATCCGGGTGGGTGAATTCAATGTTGACTAATGTAACGTACGATATATTGGAAGGAACAATTTGAAATACTCAGACATGCTGCTGGATTCTGAATGAGCTGTAACCACTCAGGATAAAGAGCTGGGGGTAATTTGCACATGGAATGGGATAACAATGTTTTCAGTCAATGATGCCTTCAAACTTGTGTTCAATTCTGGTCATCATCATCATCATCATCATCATCACCACACACACACACACACACACACACACACACACACACACACACACACACACAAAGACTGGGTCTGTTTTGTTTGGAGAAGACTACCAAGAAGGGTCAGGGTAAAGGCATTTGCTCTAGTTCAAAGAGAAGTTCTATTGCCTGTGTCATGCAGAAGGTCAGAATAAATTATCACAGTGGTTCCTTCTGGCCTTAGAATCTATGAACACAAAGGAATGACTGGCACAGTGAAGGTAAATTGGCTTGTCCCATTTTCTCTCTCTCCCCTAATGCAAGAATATAGGGACATCCAAATAAAAAAGAAGAGGCAGCAGAACAAACTGCTAAAAGGAATCACATTTTTCTTTTTACCCAGTGCACAATTAATCTGTGGAATCTCACCATCACAAAGTATCACTGAGGCCGAGAGATTAGCAGGATTCAAAAAAATATTTATTTGTTTAGACTTATACATCCATTCATTAACAAGGAAAGCCTATTCCTTGCTTTGGGTACTTTTTGACTATTCTTAAATACATACCCATAAACCAGGCCAGTCATCTAACTGTCTGTCCATTTATACTGATTCTCAGCATCTGGAGAAAAGGGAAAATGCAGTCCTTTGGAGGGTCATTCCCACCCCTGCATTGCCCCTTTTCTCATTGGAGATACCATTGGCAGAGTCTCCCGTACTACACAGTAGCAATCACACAGAGGACACAGAGAGAAACTCCTACTTGGAATTCTGACAAGAGGACTGAGGCCAGCAAGGGATGCTGCTGTGGTGATAGGGTGATCCCTGACAATACCCCCAACCTATTCCTAGCTCTGATGTCAAACTCTAGCACAGCTTAAAGCCTCCAGAGTTCTGGATGATGAGGAACCATGGAGTGCAAGAGAGGCAGAAGGGCAATGCTACAGAGATTTCACTTCTTCCCTTTCATGCCTGCCAGCATATTCTATCAGGTTTCTCTCATCACTGTTCATAAAGAGGACAATATTTGGTTAGATTATGACAGTGTTTTAAACTAAGTACCAAAAATTAAACCTGCTAAATATTCACTAAGGATATAAAAACTAGTGAACTGCTAGAATATATACAACACGTTAAGCTCCAGATCAGAACAGTAAAACATGAGCAATGAAAGGTTCATAAAAAGCAGTGAATTTAAGACCAAACCAAAAATTTATATAATAAAGGAATATCACAAAAGAACTATACAAAAATAAAACCAAATAATCTAGCTACTAAACTACACATATGTGCTTGAAATCTTGTGGGAATCAAATATTCCAGTAAAAATAAAAAGGGAGATGGAAACACAAGTTTCTTATTATCACACTTCATACGTTATAAAACATAACAGTTAACTTATTTTTGGCAAAAGGACAAAGGTTGCACAACACTCTGGCTTACACAAATATTTTTCTATTGTTAAATGCATCTTAAATGTAGCGTGTCATATATTAAACTTCAAGCACACATTGCGCAGTGCAGTTTCAGAGTGTCCTAAAGATACCGAAGTTTCAACACATTGACAAATATCATGCTGCCAGTATCCACCGGGCCAGGTGTAACAAAAATTACTCAACAATTCATAGTTAATGGAAACCAGATAAAACAATTTGAGTAATAAAAATCATACATATGGAGACCAAAGAAAAGTTGATATTTTTGGACAAATTACTGCACATGATATTTTCTAGAACACTCCCTTCTTGAAAAGAAAAAACAGTTACACAAGTTCCTTCAGAAAACTTTGTTTATAATCACAGAATGAGTTATGCCTGTGGAAATAGATCAGGTTAAGTTAATGTTTCATTTTTTGAAAAAAATTGCTGTTTCTTTTAGAGGGGGAAAAAGCTTGAATGGCAGGGGAAATGGTTAAGAAGAAGTGAATGGATTATATATATATGAGCATTGTATTCCCCCTCTTGTCCCGGTAGGGAATTAATATAAAAGAAAAGGTGAATATTTGGAAGGAGTGGAAGTAAAGAATCTCACTATTATTAATTCTTATGATTTATTGCTAAATGTTGACAGTGTGTTAGGCACTCACATTCAAAGGAAGGACACTGTCCCTGCCTGAAGTCACTTGCTATCTAGAAAACATTAGACACAAAGGAGCTCACTGAAAATGTTGAAATATAAAGGAAAATGTCAACATCAGATACGAGATCTTCCCCCTCGCACACATACAAACTTCTCTGCCTAAACTAGGTCTAAGCCACAAAAGCAAGAATTTTAGTACATTTGTATTTCATTTAAAAAGAAAGAATGTCCTTAACTCTACTACTACTAACACTTTATATAATTTATAAAATTGAAATCTGTAATTCATTTTTCACAATTTATGCTTTTTTCATTTACATTTAGCATTTTACTCATCTTCAGACAATAAGAGCAGATTGATCCATTACACTTTCCTTTAAAAATGTCAATTTTTATTATTAGCTAGTTTCAGTTTTAGGTTCTCATGCAATAACACAATGCAGATGTCAAATATCTAGTGGTCTCCGCACAGGATTATTAGCAAGGAACTCTGGAATTTCAATCCTAGTACCATCACAACCTCCTTCTAACCTTGTGCAAACCAGTTAACTGTTGGGCCTTCGTTTCTCTTTCTGTAAAATGGAAATATTTACTTTTCTGGCTTACTAGGATTTTGTGAGGTTTAATGTTTGCAAATTGCTCTGAAGTTATGAAAGCACCATGGAAGCCCTAAGTATTCTTATTCTTAAACATTTATATTACAGTAGCAATTAGAGACTGAATCAGGCCTTCATTTTACTAGGCTATTATTCTGTTGGTTATTATTTAAATTCATGGCACTGATAGCGGATGTTTAAATAATAAATAAATGTTCAAGGAAATTTTAAAAAATTATGAAAACATTTTGACACATATTACCATAGGCTTTTCAAAACACATTAATTAGGTGCATGTTGATCCTGAAACTGGCTAGCAGTATCCCTTTTAATAAAAAAACCCACCTTATATCCATGACATGCAGCAACGTATATGTTATGTGATCTTCCATTCAAATTATATATTGCATAATGTTATTAAAATGTAAACATATCAAATTGCATCACTGCCAATAATGACATTTACTACTGAATTACCAAACTGGATTACTCAAGTTAATTAAAGTTCACGGCATCCTTTGAGATAGATCAGTCCTGCATAAATACCTACCTCATCTTACAAATAGGGAATTACTACTATTCTGAGTTGGCAGCAGTTCCCCATATCTCTTTTGCAGGGGTGTAAATTGCTACGCACAGTGCTTTACAGTGGAAAAATCAGATCATATATTTCTGTATCACTCTCCTCTCTTCTGGAGTCAGACACTCATGAAAAGTAACTGAACGTCATTTACTTTAATAAGAACTTGGTCTGAAAGTAGAGGGGATGCTGCTTCTAAACAAAGGATGTGGAATCCAATTATCGTCTTTGTTGATTAATCAAATGCTAAGCTTGGGGGATGCTCTGCTGAGCGATATAACTTCCCTTCCCCAAGGCTGACATACCTGAAGTTCTGATGCCCTCTTCATCATTTCAAGGGTGATGTAGCAACCGATTGAATGACCAATCAGCACAAGCTTCATATCTTTTGGCACGTTCTTTCTGAGGAAGTCCAACTTGTGCTCAATTTGTCCGTGAAGTCCAAAGACATCCTCTAGTTCTTTAATATCCGTGTCTGAAAAATAAAACAAATACACATTCTTTTATTTAATGGCATTTCCACTAACTCATCTCTCCCCACTTCTCTAGAAAACTCTCTGCAATGAAAATAATTTGTAATTTTGAGTGATCACCCACTGATAAACTTAGACCTTCATTATGACCTGCACAGGATGTGAAATGTTGCGTCTAACTGAGGAAAGGGAAGGACTTAGCAACCCAGGGAACTGAGAGCACAACATCCCAGCCTGATGCTCTCTTTTCAATGGCTTTTCATTCAATTCAAGATCAAATTCAAGGCTTCGGTCCTGATCTTCAAAGTACTCTATGGACTGACTCAGGTTCCTCAGGGACAATTTACCTTGTGTGATCATGACCTACCACAACAGCGATGTACCACATGAACAATGGAACCAGCAACCTAAGGATCAAAATGAACACACGCAAAATAGAACTTTTTCTCCAAACAGACCACAGCTGTGGAACTTGTTTCCAGAAAAGGTCAGAATGACCATGAACCTAAGGACCTTCTGTGCATTATATAATATAATCCACTTCTTCAACCCCACGCTTCCCACCTTCAAAATAACCCTACCAAAATCTCACATTTAAAAACACAGAGGCGCGCGCGCACACACACACACACACACACACACAGATATACACAGATTGTTTTGAGTCCACTTTAATAAACTTGTAAATAAATTTACACGAGTTCTTAGACTTCACCAATCACTGCTAATTCTCCGCTCCGCCAAAGACTTTGTGTAACCCCAGGCAAGTGTCTTAGTGCCTCAGTGCCCCATCTGTAAAACTGGGATAGTAGCATCTCCCTACCAGGAAGGGGTTTTGTGAGGATAGATACATTAAAGACTGTGAGGCACTCAGATATATTTAATTTCCAAAGAGAGAGAGGGAGAGAGAAAAACGTAGACAGGGCCAAATTTTCATTTACAATAATATACATAGAATAAATGACATTTATATCCTCTTTAAAGGCCCTTTCCACAATATAAAGGGGGCTTAGCATAAATGAGAATATAGTCCACAATACTGCTAATGCCGCCATCAAAGTTTTAAATCCACATACAGTAAATTTCTTGTCAATCACAGTCAGCAGTTTTAAATACTAATTTTTTTTCCACATTAATGTACTGTAGCTACTGTGCATGTAGTAGCCACTTTCCTGGATGGAATGAGCTGATACTGTACTAGACTACCTTTTTGGTTGCCTATATAAAATGACCTTTTGATGCAAAATGATAATTGTTAAAAGAAAATAATGTATCCTAATATCTCCCCCCCGAAACCTCAAGCAAATTACCACAGAGTTTGCCACAGAAAGGGCTTTGTTCAACCAAACTAATACTCCTAGTAAAACTGTTATTTATTGGTCATGTCCTGGTATGATTTATATTAGGTTGCTTTAAATTAAAAAAAAAAGTTTTATTAAAACACATGTGAGGGACAGAAAATTAGATGAGAAGCAATGTTTTGCCAATGAGGCTTTCTGCAGGTAATGGAAAATGAAAAAGCTTGTTCTGTTTTCCAAAACTTCAAAAAAGGGCCTAAGGCCAAAACATTGTTTTTCATCTTAATTTCTGTTTTTAGCAAAAAGTTGTCTTTACTACTTTTTATTTGTTTATTCGGCAGCCTAACTTCATGCAGGAGATAGTTGGCCACCTCACTCATCTCAGTAAAAGTACAGACAGAACATGTCAGATTCAGAATAGCAACGTGGTTCATGGGTAGGGCATGACACGTCACTGGAACTCAGTAGACCTGAGTGCTATTCCAGGCTCTTCCACTAACCTACTGCGGGAACTTAGGCAAATCAGTTTCTTTCTATAAGCCTGTTTCTGATCCCATCCTTTATTTGTCTTGTGTCGCTCGCTCTGTAGATTTTATTGAGAGTTTTGTAATATCGGATGTTTTACTTAAAGCCCCGGTACCTAGAAAGAAGTGATTTTATGGGAATCTCAGCTTTCATTTTATAAAATAAAACAAAAATAAATCTGTAACTCTCGTTATTGTAGTGAAAAGCTCAAAAATATGTACCACAAAGCTCAAAACACCAGATGGCAAATGGAAAACATGCATAAATAATAATAATAATAATAAATTTATCTCATGATTTTCTGTGGGGCATGAGTCATGATTTTTGAGCATTTGGGGTTCAGATACTGTGTCTTTCTACATTACAAACTTCAGGTCAGGGAAAGTTGCTCACCATGCGTATGTATATTACCTGATACAATGGACATACTAAAACAGTTGTGTAAATACATACATCAACAACAACTATGGGCAAACATAGTGCCAACATTTTCAAACTAGCCTTCCCAAAGATAGGCACCTAAATCCATATTTAGACACCCAAATAATTGACCTATAAGATGCTAAGGTACCCACAGCTCTCATTAATTTCAGTAGGAGCTGTGGTTGCTCAGAACCACTGAAAGGATGGCCACTTATTTAGATGCCTAATTTTAGGCGGCAAGCATGTTCTTTTCTTTTCAAACGCTGATATATTGTGAAGCCAAATTACACAAGTATGACAAACACTGCATGGGAGGATAAACATGTACTGGAGTTTTCTAGGATCCATATGCTAACTTTCAATAAATTACAGATTATGCCTTGATCCTGCACTCTTTACTCAGGTAAAACACCTATTAATTTCAATAGAAAATCGAACTAAGGACGGCAGGACTGAGACCTATAGAACAAACCAGTTTGAAATTTTCTATTTTTTCTATGATATTTTCTTACCTTGTTTAACAGCAGTGATTATTCTAGTAACTTTCATCTCTAAACATAATAGTACAAGAGAGAAATATGAAACTGCTTTCAGCATGGAAAATAACTATGGCCCTGATCCCACAAGCAGATGTGCGCCAGTGTGGAATCCTGCTGATTTCAATAGCTGTTTTCACAGATGAATAAGAATGGCCACAAATCAATGGTTAATAGCATTTGAACAAATAAGAAATTTACTGGATTGGACCCATAAAACCCCTATTGGCAGATGCTGAAATCACTCGCGGCTTTGCAAATCATGAATAATCCACACATTCCAAACTCCAAGACTTCTAGACCATCCCACATCATCATGTATCCTCATATATATTTACATTTATTTTAATTTTTTTGGCCCCATATAAAATTGTCCTGGTCTCATGTTATCTCAAAATGTCTCTCCAGTGCAAGCGTTACCTTTATAATGGAATGAAATCTATGGGAGCAGGGTCATGTCATTGGTTTATATGATTATTTATTTATTTTTATAGAATAAAATCATCCAGGGATTGTCCAAAATCAACATGAATTTCTTGGGTGGAGATGTTTAAATGGGATCTTTATATAAGCAAAAAGATTTGCACAAACACATTGGCAGTTCCCTCTCTAATGGCTCTACATCAGAGAAGAGAGCAAAGGACGAGCTACTTCACCTCAGGTGTGGAATAAATTGCACGGCTGAAATGAAGCTCATTTAAGCTGAATTTTTAGATAGCAGAAGTTACATGACTTGTACCTTATGCTGAATACACCCTATCTGAGCCAAGCCATGTAGTCTTAAGACTTTATTTAGCTGAAATGTATTAAAAGAAATACTGTATTTCTGTATTTTCTTTGGCAAAATGTTAATCTACTGATGTGCTTTTGGAAAAATAAGCTTGCGATCGCTTTAAAGAATCTCTTTTTCTGACCTCTATTAAACCCAGAGTCAGAAAACAATGATAGATTAAATTCAAGTGTTTGTTCAGAGTTTAGTTGTCTGGTTAACCTTGCTAAGAAGAATGGGTTTGAGAGAAATAGCCTTTTTGGAGGGGGAAAAGGGGTGGTGTTGTATGTGAGTGAAATTAGATGAGAAGAAAATCGATACAGCCATATGAGCAGACAGTAACAACTCCCATGAGACTGACACAGAGACCATAAACAGGGGCATATCATTACAAAGTCTACAAGATCTTGGATCTCTTTTAAACTAGTTGCTCATAAAAGACACTGCAGGCAAGATCTGCAGGGATGAAATCGTACACTTACCTTTGTACATGCCTAATTTCTGCATGTACATCTCTGAAGTGTGCATGCAAATAAGGGACTTTCATGCACACATGGCCAGTTAGGCAACAGGATTTTGAACACTTAAGTTGGGTACCTATGAATATCTCTGTGCAGTTGCCAGGGTCAAACTTTGAAATCTGGCCCAGGATGTTTAATCATAGTTGAAGACTTCATACAGTAATTCCATAACCCCCAAATTTTAGTCATGGTCTGCTAAGACACAATATAGACTTTCCTTTGAAATAAAGGGAAGATAATCTAGGGGACTGCTAGAGGCAGCCACTTGTGAGAAAAGTTATCTTTTCATTTTTTTTAAATAGAAGAGTAGAGTTTCAGATATCTACAAAAGCAGATACTTTATTTTTAAGATAATCAACCAGTTCAGCCACCCATTCAGTTATGTTATTCAGTTATGAGTCTATGTATATGGCCTTTGTCACTGAGCACTTCCCATTTTTCCAAAGATGACGATATTCTCTCGTTTCCTTCCCTCCTATCAAGCAGGCTTTGGTTTTATTTTTGTTTTGGCTTTTGTTTAATGAATGACTCTGTGGAAATGGAGGATACTATTGTGGGCAAATAGGTGGAGTTTACATTTGGCTTTGAACACACTGAGGTGTTTCAACTAGCAGTGACTCCCATATTCTTTGTCTGGCTCCGGTGAAGGGTCTATCTCCCATGGTCACAAGCCTACCCCTATAGGTCAACGGTAGCATGGATCCAGGAAAATGTAGCTGTGATGAAGGGCTGCCAAATCAGGGAGGAAAAAATGTACTACTTTTGAAAGGTGAAAAAGGGTTTATTCATCAGTGTAAGAAGGGAAAAAAGAACTTGGAAATAGGTCCTCCTATAGCACAAGTAGACACTCATCTATTTGCAAATATACTAAAGCAATAGAGGGCTGTGCTACAACATGTGGGAGGAGCTAAAGTTGCTCCAAGAGCCACTGAGTTTCAGAGAGGGACAGTTTATCTAGAAGTTCAGAGGGATATATGTCAACTCCACTCTCTTTGAATGTTACAGTGTGTTCCCCTTTCCATGCTTTATTAACCAGTCCAGCATGAGGAGAATATAACTTTGGGCCTGCCTTTTCTTTGCTCCTGTCGGGACAATGTGAAATCCAAGGATGCTAAGAGGGCAGGGATTGTGATGATGACTGGCTACGGAACAGAAATGTATATAAGGGGTTAAGTTTTGGTCCCCCCCCCACAGTAGCCCTAAATATGAATTACATGGGGAAATACATCAGCACTGTTTGGCTGCATAATTAGATGCCAAGTTCAATGACCCTAAACTTTTCCCTTCTCATCAACCCACCCCACTGCTCTTGCTCTTATTTAGGCATACAATGATTACAATTTACCAAGGGTCATGGTGGCTTCCCCATCACTGACAATTTTGAAATCCAGATTGATGTTTTCCTAAAAGATGTGCTCGAGGAATTATTTTGGGAAAGATCTGTGGTCTGTGTTATATAGGAGGTCAGACAAGATGATCAAAATGATCACTTCTGGCCGTGGAATCTAGGATTTTTTTTTTTGCCACTGAGAAACCCAAAATAAAAATGTTAAAAGCCATGGAACTGTGCACTCAGAAACTGAACTGCCCAGTTTTTGCTTTGCACGTGAAATACAGACAAATTTCTGGAAAATGTATCCCCCATAGATCTACTGCTTAAAGCCTGCACGCTTTACCCAGCCCAATTCGATTATTGAACCCTAGCTAATTTATATTAGCAAACTGTAAAATGCCAAAGTAATGGCGGGGGCAGCATGAAAGAATGTTCAATAAATATTTAAAAAACCCTTATTGACACCAGGAACAAGTTCTTAAAGCATTGTGTTTTAGATTAACCTTTAGACCTCAATCTGGGCCCTTCTCCCCTAGGGAACTGTTCATGAGACATTTAAGATAAACGTACTATTCATTAGTGTTTATTGGAGTAATTACTTTTTGTAAAAGTATCCTCCACAAATAAATTGCAATTTTCTCAGGATTGATTTATGTGCATTATTTTCTTTATTAGAAAAATAATATGAAACTTAATTTATAAAATTGACTATCTATATTTTGTTCTCAAATATTTGCTTTCCATGTCTGCAATAATATTCTTTAATGTCTAATTTGTTTTTCAACGGGTCTTGTATTAAAAATAAATCATATTTGTGTGATCACAACAAATGCAGTAAAAAAAAGATTTGTTTTTAAAATAAAAATTAATTACAGCAAACAAATTAACTAGGCATACACATTAGTGTCTATTTTGCTCTGCATATTTAAAACTTCTCTAAGCAATAATCAGCAGAGAGCTACTTTTGCCGAGATGAACTTCAAGACCTAAGAGATAAAAATACAGACCTTTGGAGCACTAAATCTCCCTGAGTGCCCAAATAGGAAGTCAATACAGGTATTGTTACATATGTTTTGATGGTCGAATTCTGTGTTTCCCTACAGCTTGCATAATCACTTACCCTGATGTAAAGTAAGTGTGATATGGGTATAAAATGCTACCATATAAAAATGGTTATAGTTATAAGAGTTACAGGACTACATAAGGTATAGGAGAGTGGGGAGCCAGGCCCTAATCATTTACTAGAGCTTTCAAGGCTATAAAATAAACATTGGTGGGGAGGAGGGCAGGCAAGCATCAGCACTGTAAGAGGAGCTGAAGTGTATACATGAAACTGCTAATATAAAATTACCTCAAAGAGTACTGGGAGGGCCAATGAGGCCTGAGCCAATTAGAAGTAGGAGGTATGGACACTCATCAGAATTCCAATGAAGGATCCCATGAAGTTCCTCAGTCAATCCTACACTCATATACAACTCCCCACCCCCAAACAAACTTCCTCCTACCAGTGAGTCTTCCTGGGAGAAGGCCCAGTAGCTTGCCATCTTCTCTGCCATTTCACAAAAGAACACCAGGCTGATACACCCCACTGATGCCTTTATGCAACTCTGAGGAGGACAACGGATCTGTATTTGCCCCTTCTCCAACAATTTTAGGATGCCTCTACCGTTCCCTCTGGTCCTTGGAGGTATGGGACTTTGCCCCACGTTTTCTTTGTACAGCATACATGTGGCTGGGCATTTCTGTCTCCACCCATCTCTTCGTTTGGCTTCAACTGATCATGAATCAGTCCCCTCCCCCAAATCGCCTTCCAGTTATTGTTGCAGCAATAGAAGAGGACAAAGGGAACAGATGCTGTTGCTTGGAAATTGCCAATTCACTGCTTGCTGTCTGTGTTCCCTTGCCAGAGCTTCTCTCTGTTTTACATGGACACCAGAGGACGCCTTCTGCCTACTCAGCACAGTGGCCTCCAGTGGGTGAAGACAGAGGTCTGCTCTTGGAACATTTTGGTCTGCCTTCAGCACCAGCTGCTAACGGATGCTGCTTTGAGTTCCAACCATGTACATGAACCAATGGCATTTTGAGTGAATGTTGTTCTCTGCAAACTGTCCACAGAAGCCAGTTATGATTTTGTTTTTAGATGCCTGTAAACTGTATCAAGTTGCAGCTCATGCTGACCTCAGAAGGTTAATTGGGATGAATGGTATAGAGGAGGGAAAACTCAGATAGTCAGTTTGTGGTTCTAGAGCCTGGACTGGGAGACATGAGATATGGGTTCAATTCCTGGCTCTGCCAGACTTCCTGTGTGATCATGAGCTAGTCACTTGATCTATGTGTGCACCAATTCTTCAGCTTGAAAATGGAGACAATCATACTTCATTTCATCTTGACTGCTTATTCATACCGCTTAGCGGCATCAGTCATGGATCAGGTCCCTGCTGTACAAACAGGACAAAAACAACCCACAGCAGTCCTTGCCCTGAAGAATTTACAACCTAAGAATATTTACAACCTAAGACAAGAGACAACAGGTGGC
Source organism: Emys orbicularis (assembly GCF_028017835.1). Lineage (NCBI taxonomy): Eukaryota > Metazoa > Chordata > Testudines > Emydidae > Emys > Emys orbicularis. Next base: position 23,421,369 of record NC_088685.1, on the reverse strand, counting down.
AACACAGACAAACAGGAGCATAAGGAGACAATATTGGTCACCATAATATGCAATGGTCTCAATACACCAGCTGCCTGACTGTCATCGTGTTTCTTTAGAGGCATCACAGAAAAGGTGAGCAGTAAGGAGTGATTTAAAGGAGAAGGAAGTAGCTTTGTGGATGTTTACAGAGAGCTCTTCTCAAACATGAGGGGCAGCAAGAGAGAAAGCAGGAAACTGCTTGTTTAAAGATGTAACCAAGTCAGTGATGAAGGCTGGCAGCAAGACCATCAAGATGGGAACTGTCTCTTCTTATGTTTACACCGCACCCAGCACAATAGGGCTCTGACCTCAGCTGTGTCTCTCAGGACTACCAGAATACAAATAATATATTACAATAATAATAATGAGGAAGTTACATGGTGGAAATCTTGCAATTTTCTGGCATCACTAACTCACTGAGTCTACTCCATGTGATGAGGAGGATCCGCCTGCTTGGCGGAAGCCATCTTCATTTGGTTTTTCACAGAGAAAGGCCATGTTTCAGCTGAGCAATCTGATTGTGCTGTAAAAGGCCCTTCCCAAAAGTCCTCCCAGCCCTAGCTCGTGAGTTGGACTCTGGCAGGCAGCAATCTAGTACATTTCTTACCTTATGCATTTCCTTTAGGAACTGTCTTATTTTTATTGCATATTTGGACAACATAAGTACTGTCCAGTTTTAAAAGGAGAAAACTGTTTCACTGATATCTTAGTCTGTTGTGTCACCAGCCTGAGGTGTGTAAGGTAGCATTCCTAGACAGAGGCTTACAATATGGTGTGTTCCTTCTTTAATTCTTTAGATGTATAGTGGTATAATCATCATTTAATATTTGGCCAGACATAAATATCTTCCAGTTTTACAAAGGGAAATTTCTGCCATCAGATTCAGGCAAAGTTTGATCACTGACTGGGGAAAAGGCAGAAAAACTTCAGCCCACAGTCCATTTTAATAACACCTTGTACTGTATTTCCATAGTGACTTCTATCCAAGAGCTATTAATTTTAATACTTTGTGCACTGTCTTTACAGAGAATAAAACAGAGGCTATCCCTGCACCGAAGGGATTTGTAACCTAAATTAGGCAGACAGTATATGATGACAACACATAAAGGAAAGAGGGAGGTAATCGGATAAAGGTTTAAACAAAAAAAAAGTAACGAGTGGCATTACTCAGGACAGAGTCAATGGGGTTACTCAGTAAATAAGGTACTAAGCAAACATAAATAAGACTAGCAGAATCTGATCATAAAGAACAAAGCTTATAAGCTTTGATATGTTTGACTAGATGGAAGTAGGGAAGAGGGGTAGAGAGCCCAAGAGTAGAAAGCAAAGTGAAAAGTGTGGGTATGCAGGTTGGATTTGAATGAGGAAAACAAGACAGGAGGAGAGGTGAGAAAAAAGACGAGTCTCCACCGCGAGGGAGCGGAATAAGAGGAGCCATGGAGAGAATGGGAAAAGGCGGCAAGGACAGCAACACTGTGAGAAGATGAGAGCACAGAGGTAAAGGCAGGGATGAAGGAGAGGAGATTCAGGTAGAGCTGAACTGTGCAGTGCCTATAAAGGGAAGACACAGAATTTGAACTTTAAATTCTTTAAACAAGAAAGACAGGAAACTAGCAATGGACCAAGAGGAAGTCGATTCAAGGCCAGGATAGCTACTGCTGACACCTCTCTTTTATTAGTGTTTCATAGAACTCTAACAATATGCTCATCTTTGGACCTGTGACATGGACAACAAAGATCAGAGTCAGTAATGCTCTGTCTATATAATAGACTGTGATTCTGCAAGACCACAGGGAATGCCTAGGAGTTTGCATGACCATGGAAGTGTGTGCTTATGTGAATGAAGAAAACAGTCTGCATTTGCACAAACACAAACCTGTTACAGATTTACAGTTTGTGATTCATAGGTGAATTCAACGGAGCTCTGTGTAGCACACGTCACCTGGGTAGAATGAAAACAAAAAATAAGCCCTTATTTAAGTATAACGAAAGATCAACTTTGCAACAGTAGCACTTAGGTCTCTCTTTCAGCCATAATGCAGAATTCCAAGAAAAATAAATCCATCCTAATGTCTTTGGCGCATTGCCATACCTGTAGCATTATAGCTCAGATAGAGGACTAAGAATCTTTGCAGACACTTGAAAGCCACCAGCCCTTTCTTCATGAATGATGAAAGAAGAACTGGATTCTTGGTAACAGGATGGCAATCTTCTCGATTACACTGCTACCTTATTTTAAAACTATTGGCAGTAGAAGAATGTATATTGCACTGTCCTGATTGTTAACATAAATTGCTTTGTTTCCCTAAGCTACATAATAATTTGAAGGTTGGAATGCTTCCTTGTTTTAAATGGCATACACAGAAGGCTGATAAAACATCAATAAATAAGCCTACATTGTTTAAATAAGCTACAGGGTGGAACCCGAGCCCCACTGATGTAAATGGGAATTCTGACTTTGATTTTGATGGAGCCAGGATTTCACCCACAGACTCCAGTTCACCACTGCCTTGCACTATGTGTAGCCATTTAAACCAGGGTGGATAAAAATCAATCTTTAAAAAAATAAATAAAAAAAAAATCAGATTTTTTTAATTTAAATCGGATTTTTTTGATAAAATGCTTTTTGAGGAAAAAAAAACCTATCTAAAGATACATTATAGCTCAAAGATATCTCATCCTGGAATAGGGATTATTCATTCTAATTCTATAGTATGAGACAGTATATTCATGTAATGTTTAAGAAAAGTTTTGTAAATGAGTTCCAATAGTTCATGGATTAGGGACCCAATTTTACGGGTCTCCAGGGACTTCTGTATAGTTTATTTAGGTTAATCTTTCTATCTACCCAATGGGACTCAGTGCTCAGTCTAGAAGATACCATCAGAGATGCTTAGTTTTGCAGTTCTCAAACTGTGGATTTGTGTCTCCAGAGATAACATGCTTGTTAACAGCAAAAATGTTTTTAAATAAATAAATAATAACTATATAGAGGTGAGAAATAACAGACCTCAACCCTATTGTCCCTCTGCAAATTTGTGTATACAGAGTCAATCCCTTACCTCTGTAAAAGTGCAAAGTTTCAAATAGTTCAATGAATAGAAGATTGTTGGAGGTGGAATAGATTTACAAGGAGAAGAAGTCTGGAGATAAACATGAGAAGGGAGGGACAGGCAGTAGAAACAAAAGTGAAACTGTTTGAGCAGCATATTCCAGAAGTCTTGAGGTCTTTCTGAGTGTAGCCTTAATTGATTTGAGATCTACCATACCATTCTCGCACTAGAAGGGAAAACCTATAATGGCAGCAGGCCATAAAAGAGACCCAGTTTGGGAATAAGAACCATTCAAGAAATATATGTTTGCTGATGATGTTTTAAAGAAAGTCACACCAGTGAACTGGTGGAAGTCACGTAAGCTCTTGGATTCAGAGATTGTTGAAGTGATAATCTCACTTTTAACAGCAGTAGCTTCTTCTGCCGGTATAGAAAGAATATTTTCTTCCTTTGGACTAATTCATTTCCAAATTGAGAAATTGTTTGGGACCTGAAAAAGCAGGAAAGCTTGTTTTTCTTTTCCAGATTACGAACAAACAGCAAAATGAAGGTGAAGACAACTGAGTTAGCTGCAGAAGCCAATATTTTAAGTTTCTCATGTTGAACTGGCTGACATAGTTGATTAAATTATTATTTTTTAAATATTTAATTTAACTATTTTAGTTAAAAACAATTTTAACAAAAACAAACCTGATTTTAAAAAACTTGAATGTTTAACTAAATTCAAAAATTCATATGCTTGTTTTGTTAAAATATTATATATTTGCTGTTGAAGACAAAAATCCAGAATACATAACGTTGTTTTAGTTACCATATATACTCGTTCATAAGCCGAATTTTTTTAGTAAAAAAGGGAAGCACCAGAGAAGGGGGTCGGCTTATGAACGGGTATAGAGAGGGAGAGGTGGGACACGGCCCCTCCCCCCAACAGAGGGAGCAAGGAGAGGCAGCACAGCCAGCAGAGACAGAACGGAAGAGTCTCTTCACTTCTGGCCACGCTGCTCTCCCCCCAGCCTCCGAAGCAGCTGCAGCCCCAGGGCTGGCAGGCTGCGGCCACGCCGCCCGGCCACGCGTCCATGCCGCCTGGTCTGGCCCGCCGGAGCAGGCTGTGGCTGCGCTGCCCAGCCTGCTGGAGCAGCTCTGGCCAGGCCAGAGATATCCTCACCTGGCCCGCCCCAGCTAAGGTGGGAAGGGATGGGATGGGATGGGGAGAGTGTGGGGGTCCTGGGCTAGGGATGGGGTCATGTGGGGGGTGGTCACAGGGTTTACTCCCCTGACCCCCAGCTTCTCTTTCCTCTCCCTCCCCCCCAAATTTCCCCACCGGTTGCTGTCCCGGCCCGTCAGGGTAAGCCGCTGGTGGGCCGGGACACTTTGTTTACTTAGGTTTACCTCCGTGCCTGTGGATGCTCGAGGTAAACAAACCATCTCGGCCCAGCAGCGGCTTATTGTGATGGCCCGGGAGCCAAAGTTTGCCGACCCCTGAATTATAGGGTCGGCTTATGAATGGATCATAAAAAATTTCCATTTTTACTTATCCATCTTGGGGGGGGGTCGGCTTATAAGCGAACCGGCTTATGATCAAGTATATACGGTAAATAAAACAATTTAAATGTCTGTCTGGTGATGTTCTCCTCCTAATACAGTGTGGCAAGAAAATCCTCCAAATATTAACGATTAACCTGTTGAATTGGAGATAGTTCACCTCCCAATGACTTCATAAATATCTGCTTCAATTACCTTTGTAATGAAATAACCGATCATTCATTTTCCGATATAGCTGTAAAACTAATCTGAAAAGTTTTCAAAATAAATCACTTTAAAAATGTATAGTGTGTACCTTCTAAAAATGAAACCTACATCTATCTCTGAGTTGTGAAGAATATGTATTAAGGTTATAACAACCAACAAGGATGCACTTTTATGTAGAAATCCATGATTAAATCGAGTCTTCCTGACTAGTGATTTAAATCAAATCCACCCTGATTTAAACCCATGCAAAGCGAGCACAAAGTGAGTGTAAAATGCTACCAAATCAAAACAGTGGTTTTCCCACTCACTTTGCACAAGCATCAATGACTACACAAAATATAAAGCAGGGGAGATTGGACCCTGTGACCCTGTAGTCTGCTCAATTCACTTTGTGCCACTTATGCCAAAAGTGAGCATTAGAGCAGGCACCTTAGGGAAGTAGTGGCCAGGAATCAGGGAGTCCCAGCTGGCTCCCGTTGTCTGACACGCTACACAATGTGCATCACTTAGTCATAGCGGAGAACCGGGGTTAAACTTTTTTAAAAGGTCATAGCTAAAATCATTACTGAAGCATTGTGAGCTAGTACAAACTGACATAGATCCACTGAGGTCAATGGTGCAACATCAAGTTACACGAGCTGAGGATCTGAGCTATGGCATTTAGAGACTCCTTTACCATCCCACCAGTGCTGAATAATAGCAATGAGAGAGGGAAAAAATGCATCACCTGCAAGGGCAGGTGATGGTCCCCTGATAAAAAAGGAACAGATACAATACTGTATAATTAATAATTTTTACATGATCCATTATTATTACTGGAGGCATCTTCTTAAAAGACAGGATTATCAAACTAGTGTCTTAATAGCAAATACATGCAGATGAATGAGGGCACTACACCACTAGCCTTTTTTCTGTATGCTTTTATTAATATAATATTGTCCAAGTTTAGTATTTAAAGGAATTAAATGTATACTTAACTAACTTAACTAAATCAGTTACCGTACTAACTGTATTAAAGTAGCTAGTTAGCTACACTTAGTTTCATTTACATCACTTCATTTAGCTGACGCACCCCCCCCCAATACTGTAGCATATGAGCACCTCACAATCTTTAAAGATTCTGAGGTGCTTCTAGTACATTAATCATAGAATCATAGCATTGGAAGGGACCTTGAGAGGTCATCTAGTCCAGTCTCATGGCAGGATTAACTATTATCTAGACCAGTGGTTCCCAAACTTGTTCCGCCGCTTGTGCAGGGAAAGCCCCAGGCGGGCCGGGCCGGTTTGTTTACCTGCCGCGTCCGCAGGTTCGGCCGATAGCGGCTCCCACTGGCCACGGTTCGCTGCTCCAGGCCAATGGGAGCTGCTGGACGCGGCAGCCAGTATGTCCCTCGTCCCACGCCGCCTCCAGCAGCTCCCATTGGCCTGGAGCAGCGAACCGCGGCCACTGGGAGCTGCGATCGGCCGAACCTGCGGACGCAGCAGGTAAACAAACCGGCCCGGCCCGCCAGGGGCTTTCCCTGCACAAGCGGCGGAACAAGTTTGGGAACCACTGATCTAGACCATTCCTGACAATTTATTCCAGTGCTTAACCACCCCGAGAGTTAGCAAGTTTTTCCTAATGTCCAACCTAAATCACCCTTGCTATTTAAGCCCATTGCTTCTCCTATCCTCAGAGGTTAAAGAGAACAATATTTCTCCCTCCTACTTGTAACAACTTTTTATGTACTTGAAAAGTGTTATCATGTTCCCTCTTGCTCTTCTCTTCTCCAGACTAAACAAACCCAATTTTTTCAATCTTCCATCATAGGTCATGCTTTCTAGATCTTTAATCATTTTTGTTGCTCTTCTCTGGACTTTCTTCAATTTTTCCACATCTTTCCTGAAATGCGGCTCCCAGAACTGGACACAATACTCCAGTTGAGGCTTAATCAGTGCAGAATAGAGCAGAACTACCGTATATACTCGTTCATTAGCCCATTCGTTTATAAGCCGACCCCCCAGCCTGGTTAGGTAAAAATAGCAAAAACTCTATGACCCTTTCATAAGCCAACCCTATATTTCAGGGGCTAACAAACTTTGGCTCCCGGCTATCAGGGTAAGCCGCTGGCGAGTCAGGACGTTTTGTTTACTTGGAGTGTCTGCAGGCACGGAGCCCCTCATTGGCTGGGAACGGCAAACTGCGGCCACATGGAGCTCCATGCCTGCAAACGCTCCAGGTAAACAAAACGACAATGTATTAGATATTCAATTCAATGATTCCATAGAGTTTAAAATCATCAAATTTTGGTGTAGACCCGTTTATAAGCCGACCCCCGCTCTTTGATGCATAACTTTTTAACCAAAAATATTCGGCTTATGAACGAGTATATACAGTACTTCTCGTGTCTTGCTTACAACATTCCTGCTAATACATTCCAGAATGATGTTTGCTTTTTTTTTTTTTGCAACAGTGTTACACTGTTGACTTATGATTAGTTGTGATCTACTATGACCCCCAGACTCCTTTCTTCAGCAAAACACATAAGCAAGTAACTTTAGGCAGGTTAGGAGTCGTTCCGTCAAGCATCAGAAAGAAAAAAAATAAAATAAAAAAGCTCAGGCAGAACTGCAGTAATATCAACCTGCTCAGTCTGAGCCTGGGACATTGTTTCCATTGATCCTCCTGCATCCTCGGACAGCAGCCCTGCTGCCCATAGGCCACAACTCGGCTCTAAAGGAATCCCCGTTAGTAGTTTATCTAACACTGGTCTACAATTTTTGAGAAGTCGTCTGCTTCAGAGATAAAATGTGCTATTTATTATGTATTTTGATGTGCTGAATTCAAATATGACAATTAAAACAACTGATTGGCTACTGTTTCTAAGATATTTAAGTTTTTACATTTTATGTCTATGTATATTGTGTAGATAGTAGAGTTTTAATCATAAATTGTAAACCTAGGTCTTTTCATGTGTTTATGGTTGCTTTACACGATAATATTTCACCTGTCCTGTTTATGTAACACTTTAAAAATCAGCAAAAGGGTTATATAAATAAAATTTATTATGAAACAAAAGGCAAAAAACTATTCTGTACATAGTTTAGTCCTATTCAGTGTCTACTCGGCGCTTCTTGGCTTGTCTCTTGTATTCATTAAATGGAGCATCTCTTGTCACTGTCCAGCAATAGTCTGCAAGCACTGATGGGCTCCATTTGCCCTGATAGCGTTTCTCCATTGTTGCAATGTCCTGGTGAAATCGCTCGCCGTGCTCGTCGCTCACTGCTCCGCAGTTCAGTGGAAAAAAATCTAGATGAGAGTGCAAAAAATGTATCTTTAGTGACATGTTGCAACCAAGGCTTTTGTATGCCTTGAGGAGGTTTTCCACCAACAACCTGTAGTTGTCTGCCTTGTTGTTTCCGAGAAAATTTATTGCCACTAACTGGAAGGCTTTCCATGCCGTCTTTTCCTTGCCACGCAGTGCATGGTCAAATGCATCATCTCGAAGAAGTTCACGAATCTGAGGACCAACAAAGACACCTGCCTTTATCTTAGCTTCACTTAACCTTGGAAATTTTCCACGGAGGTACTTGAAAGCTGCTTGTGTTTTGTCAATGGCCTTGACAAAGTTCTTCATCAGACCCAGCTTGATGTGTAAGGGTGGTAACAAAAATCTTCCTTGATTCAACAAGTGGTGGATGCTGAACACTTTTCCTCCCAGGCTCCAATGACTGTCGGAGTGGCCAATCTTTCTTGATGTAGTGGGAATCTCTTGCACGACTATCCCATTCGCAGAGAAAACAGCAGTACTTTGTGTATCCAGTCTGCAGACCAAGCAAGAGAGCAACAACCTTCAAATCGCCACAAAGCTGCCACTGATGTTGGTCATAGTTTATGCACCTCAAAAGTTGTTTCATGTTGTCATAGGTTTCCTTCATATGGACTGCATGACCAACTGGAATTGATGGCGAAACATTGCCATTATGCAGTAAAACAGCTTTAAGACTCGTCTTCAATGAATCAATGAACAGTCTCCACTCATCTGGATCGTGAACGATGTTGAGGGCTGCCATCACACCATCATGTTGTTGCAGGCTACAAGATCACCTTCCATGAAGAAGAATGGGACAAGATCCTTTTGACGGTCACAGAACATGGAAACCCTAACATCACCTGCCAGGAGATTCCACTGCTGTAGTCTGGAGCCCAACAGCTCTGCCTTACTCTTGGGTAGTTCCAAATCCCTGACAAGGTCATTCAGTTCACCTTGTGTTATGAGATGCGGTTCAGAGGAGGAGGATGGGAGAAAATGTGGGTCCTGTGACATTGATGGTTCAGGACCAGAAGTTTCATCCTCTTCCTCGTCTGACTCAAGTGAGAATGATTCTGGTGCATCAGGAACCAGCAGTCCTTCTCCGTGGGGTACTGGGCGTATAACTGATGGAATGTTTGGATAATGCACAGTCCACTTTTTCTTCTTTGACACACCTTTCCCAACTGGAGGCACCATGCAGAAGTAACAATGGCTGGTATGATCTGTTGGCTCTCTCCAAATCATTGGCACTACAAAAGGCACAGATTTCCTTTTCCTGTTCAACCACTGGCGAAGATTTGTTGCACAAGTGTTGCAGCATATGTGTGGGCCCCACCTCTTGTCCTGATCTCCAATTTTGCAGCCAAAAGAAAGGTGAGAGGCTTTCTTAACCATAGTGGTTATACTGCGCTTTTGTGATGCAAAAGTCACTTCACCACAAACATAGCAGAAGTTATCTGCACTGTTCACACAAGTACGAGGCATCTCTGCTCACTTTGGCTAAATAGAAATGTGTCCCTTTGCAAAATCAAACCCTGCAAATAAGAGAGAACGACACTGTATGATTTCTAGAGCGGATATAGGGCAATTTGTTCAGCAGAGTGATGTAAGCTTCGTTATGATTGCATCATCCATGACTTCTAGGAATAACATGATGCAATTCATATCATGTATGACGCAATACCAGCTTCAGATTGCATCATTCATTGTTTTGCCTAAAAAGCAAGTACTGTCCAAACCCAGTCATAGATTTATTCATAGATCCAGTCAAAGATGTATTTTAGTCATTTCTGGTTTAAATTGAGATCCCTTCCCTTTATAACTCACTTATCCTCCGCCATTCCCAAGTCAAGGGTCGTATATACTGACCCAATAGCATATCTTGAAAACTAGAGCCAATCAACAATTTTAATCATCATTTTCGTTCTCAGTGACCCAGAATTAGTAACGTTTCACTACATTTATTTCAGAAGCATTTTGGCTGTAGAGCAGTGTAATTAGTTTTTAGTTGTAAGAGTAATTAATCGTTGTAAGAGACGACCAAGGGATGCAATAAATTCTCTGTTACTTGGAGCTACTCCTTCCAGCGTGCATTGCTTTGCGTTGGTCCAGATTTGAATTTAATTGGCAACTCCATGACCCCCAACGCTCCCCCCCCCCAACAGGTTATGGGTTTATATTCAGAGACATAACTACCAACAAACAATTATATCAAGCAATGTTTCTTGCACTAACAGACGGAGATTTCCAAATTCATATTGTAATGGTTCTTGACACTGTAGATCAGGTGGAATAAAAAGAAAACCACCGTTAGCAGTTGTTGAACTGATGCAATCTATAACAGTCTCTATAACATTATTTATTCCCAGGTAACAGAAAAAAAAACCTACCAGGTAACAGAAAAAAAAAATCTAAATGTCCTAGTCACGAAATAGAAACTTTACGCTAATAAGTTAGAGTTCTTGGTGAATGATTCTTATCTTAAACCTAGCCTGTGTAGGGAATGAAGAGACAATAGTCACAACAAAAGCAGAAACAGTGTATCTCAGTCACATGGAATGATTCTGAGCAATGGGGATAGTCCAAGTTCATTCTGCTTACAGATGTAAAATATATTGTCCAAATTGCCTTGGATTTCCGGGAGAAAGTCCTCAAAATCAAAATGAAACAACATGCTTTCGCACCAACCCCAATCTCTTGTTTACTATATTTAAACCAAATTTCATTCTTAATCCATTTACAAACAACAAGACAGTAAAGGCACAAACAAAATATACTGAAACATCACACTGTTGCTCAACTCAGTGAACTATGGCCTATTTTCTAAGGCAGGACACCAAAGACACAAATGTTACCTTTTCATGGGGTTCCTTTGGGTTCAAACTTTTTTGTGCGTGCACAAACAGCCATCTGCATCTAATTAGAGATGATGGTATCAGCTGGAGAACATACCTGTGTCATGGGGTGAAAGGCTGAAAACGATCCATAAACACTCCTAAAACTTAGCTCCAAAGCTCCATGGAATGCAGTCAGTGAAGGGTTTAAACTCCGCAATGGATGGCTATCAACAAATTTTAACATGCCTCTTATTTTCTACACAAGAATCTCAAAGAGTATTTTAGGGATTCAGCAATTGTCACTTTAAAACAATTCTTTAAAAATATAAACATACTAAGCTCATGTGTAATTTGGGATGAATAGTGCAGATTTATTTTAACAAAAAGTATTAGTGAAATATTGAATAATGCATTAGAAATGTACTAGTGGACGTTCTTTAAGAAAAAAGCCCATAGCTATTATGGTGATGGACACTGTAGAAAACCTTGACACAGACAGCTCAAGAATGCAAATCTTTCACATGGCAACAATACAAATGAAGACAGTCAGAGTCTTTTCTCACACCACTACAAATTGGGCATAACTCCATTGAAGTCCACGGAATATCAAATAATATTTGAATCAAGTCTGTAGCCTTTCAGTTCAAGTAAGTAAATAACTGCACACACAACATTGTAAGATCTGGCTTTATCATTAAAGTTACTAAATGTTTGGGTGGGATGCTAAGAAAATAAACAGGAAAATGTAGACACATTTCCTTGATGCATGCTGCAAAATTCCATTTCATTCATTTTGACCATGATTGAGCAAGGTTCTTAAGCCCTTGCCTAGCTTTAAGCATCTAAGGGCTTCTGTGGAAGTCAATGGGAATTTTGCCATTGACTTTTATTGGGTGCCAGGAATCACCATTAGGTGTACTCACATGATTATAGTTCAGCATGTGCTTAAGTATCTTGCTCAATCAGGGTCTTTATTAATAATTTACTGCATGCGGTTCAAAAGGAAAAAAAGTCACAGTAAATAAAACATTGCAGCATCTCTAGGGCTATTTGCTTTTCACACATTTCAATTTAATACATTCCAGTGGGTTCATAAAATGAAATGTACATTTGTTTCCCTAAAATAAGCATCCAGTAATAAAACCGTAAAGTGAAATATAAGTATTGCCAAGCAATGACAAAAATGTCCACATTTATATCAATACTAATGATTCATGATGTACATTTAGGATTTAAACAGTCCTCAAAAGGCTGAGAAGTACAGGCTTTTTGAGCAACAGAGATTGCAGCATCAAGATAGGCTGCATGACTAGTCTGTGTTGAGGCAGTTCCTGCCCTGTCCTGAGAAAACAACCAGTTCCTCTGCACAGGCATTGATGTGGGATAGCTCACTGGTGACGAATCCCATGTGAGGGGCTCAAAGTGAATCATCACTTGCAGTAGCTAGCTAAATAAACAGGAAGCTCAACGTCTACCTATATTTAAAATCCATGCTTACAAATGAAGCCTGCCTAACTCTGCCTTGATAACAGGTTCATGATTTGGTTTTCTTTAACACAGCCAAAAGATGCCATGATTCGAGAATTCGGTCCTGACTGCATTTCTTTGGACTCAATGCTATCCACAATTCTAAGAACAAGCAGCTTTCATGATGACCAAAATCAGAAAAGAAAAAAAACCTGTCCTAATATAAACTTGGAGGACAAATTTTGGAGGCTAAATTGAGCGATAAATTAAGTTGCAGATATATATCTTGGTGTAAGGGAGTCTACTGGGTTTCAACTGATGTAATTTGCATGCCTTTGGGGCAGAAGTTGTTGTAAACAGGCATAAATTAAGTGTGTGTGTCTAGGCACTGTAGTTTAATTTAGGCCATGTCTACACTACAGAGTTAAGTTGACTTAAGTTATGTTGATGATCATAAGTCGCTTTAGTAACATTGGTTGTGCACGTCCACACAACGCTCCTTGCGTTGGTGGACAGCGTCCACAGTTGGTGCTCTAGCATCAAGAGAGAGAGTGTTGCACTGTGGGTAGCTACCCCTCTGTGCAACTCAACACCCTGTGTCACAGTACATCATAGGGACGTGCTCGCTGTCCCGTGATGCCGTTCTTCCCATCCCATCACTCCATGGGCTTCCTACTTTGTTTTGTGTCATTTTTCAACTGTCCTTGTGAACTGTGTGCCCACCATCTCTGCCTGACAGCATGGATCCTGAGCTGCTGACCAGTCTGGTGATGAGCGCTCTGAACACAACATGGCTGGACCTGCAGTACTTCATGAGCTGTGAAACAAGAGTGTGAATGGGTGATGCCTGCCCTGTTGTGTGCCATGGAAACAAAGAATTCAAGATTACTGCTGGCATTCATGGAGCAGCTTGCCACAGTGGACTGTCGATACTGGGCTAGGGAAACAAGCACTGAATGGTGGGATTGCATCGTGATGCAGGTATGGGATGATGAGCAGTAGCTGCAAAACTTTCAGATGCACAAATACACCTTCATGGAACTGGGTGCTGAGCTCGACCCAGCACTGCTGCACAAGGATACCAGAATAACAGCTGCCCTCACTGTGGGAAAGCGAGTTGCGATTGCTGTGTGGAAACTGGCAACTCCACACTGCCGCTGGTCAGTCACAAATCAGTTTGGGGTTGGAAAGTCCACCGTGGGGGTTGTGGTGATGCAAATGTGCAGGGCCATTAATCGCCTCCTGCTATGAAGGACAGTGACTCTTGGTAATGTGCAGGAAATAACTGATGGCTTTGCGGCAATGGGATTCCCTAACTATAGTGGCATGATAGATGGCACACATATCCCAGTTTTGGTCCCTGACTATCTTGCGACGGAGTACATCAACCAAAAGGGCTACTTCTCCATGGTCTTACAGAGGCTGGTGGATCACAGGGGCCATTTCACTGACCTCAATGCAGGGTGGGCATGATGCATGCATCTTTCAGAACACTGGACTGTATAGAAAGCTGCATGCTGGGACTTTCTTTCCAGACTTGAAGAGCCCAATGCGGGATGTGCAAATGTCCACAGTAACCCTTGGAGACCCCACCTACCCTTTGCTCCAGTGGCTCATGAAGCCTTACACCGGGAACCTAGACAGCAGCAAGGAGAACTTCAACGTCAAGCTCAGCAAGTGCCAAACGACTGTTGAATGTGCTTTTGGCCAATTAAAAGGTTGCTGGTGTTGTCTTTTTGGCCGGTTAGACCTCAGTGAGGAAAATATTCCAATGGTCATTGTGGCCTGCTGTACTCTACAAAATATTTGGTGTGGACTGCTGAGGCTGATCGTCTGGCTACTGATTTTGAACAGCCAGATACAAGGGCAATTTGAGGGGCGTAGCAAGAGACTATTTGAATCAGGGAGGCTTTGAAGGAGCATTTTGACAATGATTCCCAGTAATGTGTCTTTATGTGATGCATTAGGCCAAGCAATGATTACTTGCAGCCTTGAATTACCTTGCTTGTTTCCTGAGAGTTAACTGTATAGCCAGTGTGTTTCAATGTTAGCACTAATCAATGTGTGTTTGTTACAAATACTCATTTTAATAACAGGACAAAACAAATTTTTTTGGTAAAATAGGGGACATGACAATGAGGAACAGTCTCGCCGTTAGGGTTTTCACCGCTGTGTGTAACTCCAGCTTTCTATAGGAAAGCAGTCCCTAGGTGTGGAGTGCATGGGAGGGTACTGTGAGGGACCGGGAACACGCAAGGACTGCTGTGGGGGAGTTTGGGGAGGGCATAGATTGGAGTTCTATAATGGCTGCAGGGGGAGTCGTGCACGGATGAGCTCAGATTGCAGGGTAATGAGGGACTCCATCGTCTCTGTCTGGCCCTCCAGGAGCTTTATCATCTGCTCCTGCCCCTGAGTCCTTTCCAAGCTATCTAGCCTCAGTCTTCATTAATTTGGGGTCTCCCTCTTGTTTCACTATGTGCTGCATCTGTTGACTGCAGCACTTCACGAAATATATCCTCCTTATGCCTCCTGGTTCGCCGCCTTATCTGACGGAAGTGCTCTGCCGGTGTGGAGGAGGGGGACCTCAAGGGTACATCGGCAGAAGCCAAAGAAACAATGAACAGAGACAGTACTGTGAGTCACTAAAGTTACACGCACCTATTTCTCACTGTCCCTGGGCTAGCATACAGGTCGGCCTGAGTCCCAAATATGGTGAGTTGGCGGGGGGGGGGAGGGGCAAGAGGCGGGCAAGGGGGAGAAGGGACAAAGGGTAGTTTGCAAAAGGGGTTACGACAAGCAGCTAGGGAGACTATTCTGAATACTGGTACCCTTTTCCACACACTTGGGTAATCAAACCCAGGATCTCACTCCTAAGGGTAACCCAGGATGCAAGGGGGCATCTCCTGCATGCGTGTGGCTTCAGACCGGCTCCGTATGCTGCTCGCCTGTGTGCTGCGCTGGTCCTTGTAGAAATAATTACTGGGTGGTGCAGCAAAGTTTCGTACAGCGGGAGGGAGAAACAAGGCCGCTCTACCAATGAACCTTCTTCAGCAGAGGATTGTAGAATACCTACAGGAAAGTTTCCTAGAGATTCCTATGGAGGATTACAGGAACAACCCTGTGTACATTAACAAACTTCCCCCATGGA
This sequence comes from Emys orbicularis, assembly GCF_028017835.1. Taxonomy (NCBI): domain Eukaryota; kingdom Metazoa; phylum Chordata; order Testudines; family Emydidae; genus Emys; species Emys orbicularis. The sequence goes on along the minus strand of NC_088685.1, from coordinate 23,405,801 downwards.
CCCACTGCGTAGAAGCACAGGCTCCATTGTTAATTTCTGTCCCTTATTCCTCTTTTACCATACAACAAAGTACAGAAGAGCTCAAACTCCTTTCACCGTTCAGTATCAAAGCAAAGTGAGCACTTACCGGAGCTCCCCGTCCTGCATCCTGCGTGCCAGAGTCAGAGTGCTGGGATTGGCTAGACCCCTCTGGAGTGGAAAAGAGGTCCTGACTCGCCACGCCACCGGATGACCCTGCTGTTTGCTCCATATCGTCCTCCAGCTCCACTTCATCCACCACTTTGTCACTGGGGTTCAGTCTGCTGGCCACTGCCTCCAATCCCCCCGAAGTATCCACGGGGCTCTTGGGGGTGGAGGTGGGGTCACTGCCGAGGATGGCATCCAGCTCTTATAGAAGCGGCATGTCTTCAGCGCTGCATCACAGTGATGGTTGGCCTCCCTTGCCTTCTGGTACACCTGCCTCAGATCCTTGATCTTAGCACGGCACAGCTGCGTGTCCCTCTCGTGCCCCTTCTCCTGCATGGCACTAGCAATCAGCCTGTAGGTATCAAATTTCCTACAACTGGAGCGAAGCTGTGACCGCACAGCCTTCTCTCCCCATAGACTGAGCAGATCCAACAGTTCCGGTATACTCTACGCAGGAGAGCGTCTGCTGCAGAAAGCCAGCATGGTCGGCTGGAAAGATGCTATGTGAACTGTGCACACCAAGCAAACAGGAAGAGGAATTCCAGGGCCTTTAACGAGGTGAGGGGCACATACTTGTGTACCTTCAGGGCAGTGGAGTTCAAACTGCTGACCAGAGCGGTCAGGATGGGCATTGTGGGACACCTCCTGGAGGCCAATTAGGGTGACTTAACCAAGCGCAGTGTCTACACTGATGCTGCGTCACTCTATCTATGTCACAAAAAGCTCTATGCCATTCGTCGAGGTGGTTTTATTATGTTGGCATAGCAGGGGAGTTACATCGGTGGGAAGAACATTTCAGTGTGTACACCTCCACTGTTTTGTTGACGAAAGCTGACTTTTGTTGACAAAACTGTGTAGTGTACACAAGGCCTTACACTTTTACACTCTTTAGTTGCTTCTTCTGCTACTTCCCTGTCTTCTGCCCACTAAGTACCCAAATCACCCACCTAAAACTCTCTTACACCTACCTACCAATTGTGGAACTTGCACCACCTTATATATAGCCTTTGAATCTGATCACGTTTTTAATACTGCACTTGCTATCCAACATCTCAAATATACTCTTTGCTGAAGCACAGAAGGGGAGTCACTACATTTTCAGGAGTTCTCTAGAAAAATGCCAGACACACAAACCTAGAGCTGACTTATTTCAACACTGGACCCACAATTTGTCAATAACACCCAGTCACCCCAAAGAGATGGTATTTTTCAAAACAAGCAAGCATTAAAAACATTTGACATGCTTCCAAATAAGTTAAAAACCATAAGGTTGCCAATGTATTCTGACTTCATACCCTTTTCCATAAACTCCCTCCTTGTTGCTTATACAGAGACAATAATGAGAGCAAAGTTGGTTAGTCACTATTACAACTGATTTACATTTAGATAATATGACATTTTCATTGGATTACTTCCCTTGACATTTGCCATTGTGCAGGCCACAATCCCATTAGTGGTGGCATAGTGACCGCCATGGTAATTGCTTACACACACAAAAATATTATTAGAAAAGTACTGCATGTATTCTTAGCTATCATTAATACATCTCAGCAAGTAGGAACAAGTGTGAGAGCCAAAACTGCCTGATCTACCAGCTCTCCACAGACCACCAGCAAGTGCCTGGGAACCACCAGTGGCTCACAGACCACAGTTTGGGAATCACAGTCCTAAAATAATACGCAACCCTCTTATTATGGCACACAGTGTTCCTTGTCTTCTTCAGACTACTATTTTAGCCATTTTCCTAGCAGAATAGTTAATCATAGGATTATACAAATGAATGGTCCTTCTCTGGCATTCATGCACACCCTCATATTGTGTCATCTGGCAGACAAACAATGATCCAACATATTACACAATAGGCCAGGTTCTGCCCTGATTTACTCTAGTGTAAATCCAGAGTAACTCTGTTGACTTCATTTAGGGTTAATCTGGATTTATAGCATTGTAACTGAAGGCAGAATCTGTCCCAATATTAGTTACACAGAGAGGATTTGCAAATGGAACCACAAACTCCATTTTGTCAGGTAGTAAATCCTAAAACAGAGCCAAGAGGCAATTAACCAAAGAAACAACATAGTACAGAGTTTCCAAATGTTCCCACGGAGCGAGAGAGAACATACATAGCCATAAAGAGTCCTGTGGCACCTTATAGACTAACAGATGTATTGGAGCATGAGCTTTCGTGGGTGAATACCCACTTCGTCGGATGCTTTGCTGCTTTTACAGATCCAGACTAACACGGCTACCCCTCTGATACTTGATACATAGCCATTTCACTGTCATTGTTTTACACTGATAAGAATGTTACCATTTTGGAGGATGTAACCTAAAGCTCTCCATACCTTCAGGTGCTGTTTGTCTGCTTCTCCCACTACCCTTTCCTGGGCCTTCTTCCATGTTGCCGCTTAAGCATACAACCTACTTTCTGAATGTGTTGGACTACCCTCTCCATATTAAGGGCCTGACCCAAAGCCCACTGAAATCAATGAAGAGATTTCTAGTAACCTTCAACGGCTTTGACTCAGCCCTTAACATGCTCATGAATACTCTCTTCCACCATGATGGCTAAATGAAATTAACTGACTGATCATCAATTCATAGATTGTAAGGCCAGAAGGAACCCTCATGATCATTTAGCTGTCTTCCTGCATAACAGAGGCCATAGAATTTCATCCAGTAATTCCTGCATCAAGAATTTCACCTATAACATCTGGATGAATTAGAGCATATCGTTTAGAAAATCAATCAATCTTGATTCATAGATATCTAATGATAGATAATACAGCACATCTCAAGGTAAATTATTCTAATGGTTAATTACACTCTGTTAAAAAAAAGAAACATTATTTGTAGTCTGAATTTGCCTAGCTTCATCTTTCAATAGAATAGTTGACTGGAGATAACATAATGGTTTTATATATAGACTATCACACATTGTTTTACCAAAAAACACTTTGCCCATTTTACCTCTTTGGTGTACCACCTGTCCATCTGTCTACTTTATGTCTTAGATTATAAACTCGTTAAGACAGGGCTCATACCTTACTTTATATTTCTATAGCACCTAACACATTATGGGTAGTACCGTAAATAACAAAACCAATAATAAAAAAGCTAAAGATTTAAAATTCAAATACAAGTTTTCTGACCTTATAATGCAACATAGAAAAGTATCTGTAGAAGACAATTTCATTTGGGGTTTTTGGGGAAGAAACACTGGATTTTTATTCATATTCTGGCCAGAGACATTGTATTCCTTCTTGTTGATCAAGTCATCAAAAACCTTTGTGGAACGCAATTGTAATGCACGGCTGCTTATGTGTGTCTACTTTATTTATACAAATGTATCTGGAGATAAAGACAGGGTTAAAATCCAAGCAGAGTGGAGTGTTTCAAAAGAATGAACAAGCACTTAATTTGAATGCTTTAGAAGAGACTTTTTTTCCTACCAACCCTGATACTGTCTGCACCTTTTGTTATTATTTATGGAGCACTATGGGCACTTTGCATGCAGGAGAAAGGATCTACTGTGGCAGAAGCAATGGGCTGGGACTCTTGAGATCTGGTTCAATTCCCAGCTCTTCCACAGACATCCAGCGTGACCTTGGGCAATAGTCAGATCCTTGCCTGTAAAATGTGGATGATAATTATAACAAAGTAAACAAAAGACCACTGAACTACGTAAGATGGCGGGTATTCAATTTCTAAATAAATGAATTCATCTCTCATTTTCCAAACAAGAGTTCATTTTAAGAAAAATAATGGAGGAGGAATTTGACTGCAAAGACTATTTTAAGCCAGATTCTGATCCCAAATAGGTTTAACACTATGGAGATGCTCCTGAGTTACAGTGTTGTGAGATGAGAATCAGGCTGTATTTCTTGCTAGCAGCATGGACATTTCAACGTATAAACACAGAGTCAGTTTCTGCCACAACTTACTCATGTGCAATGGTACCTGATTCCTCAAGCAATCTCCATTTGCATCTTTGGTGAACTTTTGTAATTTTTTTAAAAGGAAGTTATTTGAAAATAATTACATGTCATTTACAAAGTTACGCTAAAGTATCTATACTATTCTCTTTCAGTAATTAACTGTTTCCTGGAGAACCATTTCCCTCCATTCTTTTCTTAATTACCCACTGTTCCTTTTCAGAGTAAACATTTTCCATATATCAAGCACTGCACATTTTTACTCTATTTGCTCCCTAAATGCCAGTTATACACCATCATTACCCGCATTTAGTCTTGCTAATAACTCAAAGGCCCATCTATTTAATCCCTATGAAAATACAAACTGACATCCATTCTCAGGCAGTAGCCTCTGTTTTGACAGCCAGGGCATTGAGCTGCAATGTATTTTAAAAAGCCTCTTATAGGAAAAGCACTAACTTGTAGTTTAAATAAACTTTCTCAATGCCTAACATGTTACTCTATGAGCTGTAGAAGATTACATTTCTCATCAAAATGTGACCGGAAATCTCAAAGAAAAGTAATGCAAATCCCTTTTATTAGTGACATGCTAAAAGAAACCCTACAAACTTGGACAAATAAACTAATTATGGGTATACTTTCACTGTTTATTTTAATTAAAGGCAGACATTGCTATTCTGAATTATGATCTGTTTGGGTTCATACTTTTTTCCCCTTTGTTTCTTACAAACCTGTATTTTAAATTGAAATTAAACAACTGATGTCCAAATACTCACAGCTCATAAAGGCAGTCACCAATAAAATCATAATACATTTCACGTAGCAGACAAAACTGCCAGGATAAATAAGTAGTCAGTGTTTATGACATTATAAAAGAAGCCGTTCATAGGTAGCATCTGTGTGACTGACTCAAGCACATTAACCATTAGGAAAACTATGAGTCAAAGTGTCAATATTAGGCATTGCAAAGGAAAAAGCAACACCTTTAAGATTCTGCAAACGTTTATACAGCATATATAGATTATGTTGATTTTTAAACAGTGTGTCCAAGAAAGTGCTCAGGAGCTGCTCTCCTTTTTGCAATTTTAAATACTTCAGCATCAGGTGCTATATATAGTGAACAATCACAGCAGTGTTCAGCCTACAAGGATTTTTATAACAGTTGAGCTGGAAGATGAGCCACTCTTTTTGACTAAGGGGCAAGACTGATTTTTGGCTAAGTGAAAGTGAAAATTATGAATAATTTATGCACAACTGGTTGCTAAAAGTAGAATTATAATACTAAATTACTGATTAAACTCAACATTCAGAAACATATAACTTAAATCAGTTAAAACTCAACATATCTACCTCCAAACAGGGAGCATCATGCAAATTGGTGAGTGCTAAGCCTCTTTGCTTCAATCCATATCAGGAGGCAAGGATGACAGGAGAAGATTCCTTTACCAGATACCATATGTATACTGCTTTACACAAGCCACAGCAGCAAATGGTGGGTTATTTAACATCCCATTCACAATCAAATTACTAAGCAACATGCACTGCTAACAACAATTTTGTTACCATCAGTGTCTCTTATTCGAAAGTACAGAATACTGGTGCATCTGTCGGTTCTCCTTAGACTATTAGGAAAACAAACATAGAGAATGAAACTTACAAAAGGGAAGAGAAAGTTACTTACCTTATAGTAACCGGAGGTTCTTCAAGATGTGTGGCCCCATCTGTATTCCACTGGGTGTACGCAGGCGCTCCACATGCCGGGAGCATGTGGATTTTGAAATTTTGAAAGCAGTGTCCATTGGGCCACATATGTATCCTCACTCACCTCATGCCCCCGACCTAGGAGATACAGGAAGGGGCAGACCAACAGCCTCTTCAGTTCCTTCTCTGTCACGATCCAAAAGATGGTCCGAAGCAGAGGGGAAGGAGGACAGGTAGCGGAACACAGACAAGAACCACAAGGTTCTTTGATCTCAAAGAACCTTCAGTTACTATAAGGTCTCTTCTTCTTCTTCTTCAAGTACTGGTCCCTATGGGTGACTGACAAGCAGTACTCAAGTAGGAGGAGGGTGTGAGGACACAAGCAGCAGAGCTGAATGAAGGATCACCATTCCAAAGGATACATCAGCGGAGGAATCTTATACCAAAGCATAAAGTCTTACAAACATGTAAGATATCAAGTAGAACTTCTTGAAGCAATACCATAGATGTTGCTTGCACTCTTGTGGAATGGGGCCTTGCCCCATGAAGGGGAGAAAGATTAGACAGCTGACAGCAGAGCAAAATACAGCCTTAGATCCTTTCTGAGATTCTTTAAGAGAATACAGCCTGACCACAACCTCTTTCCACTAAGGCGACAAATACTCTGGTAGACTTTGTTCTCTACGTGTAAAAGGTCAATGCTCACTGAGCAACAAGGGGATGGAGCCTCCTTTCTTCTGAGGATGCATGAGGTTTTGAAAAGAACACATTTCTTACTGCTCTAAGGCTCAGATTTGAAAGACTCTTGAATCACAGGTTTAATTACTAGCATAATCAGTTTATCCCTTCATCCTTCCCAAGTACAGACGCTCCCCGACTTATGCATGCGTTCTGTTCCAGAACACCTTGCGTAAGTCAAATTTTGCATAAGTTGGGAATGTATCTCCGACAATTACGCAAAAAAACAGAACTTTTTCCGTAAGTGCGGATTTCCGTAAGTCGGGTTTGCGTAACCCGGGGAGCATCTGTATTGAAATTGGGTTTCCTGAAATTCTTTGTGTGGGTCTTTCAAATGAGAACTTAAAATTAGAGGTTGTTGGTGCTTATTGGGGACGTGAAAGAGTCCACAGAAAAAAGATCTAAGCCCTAGTATTCTTGGGCAAACTCTCCTTTTCCTCCATTGCTGTGTAGTGTGTCAGTTATCCACCTGGTTTCCATCCTCCTGCAGCATTTATATAGGCTTAAATTCTGTTTCTAGCACTCCACTCTCCAGAAATTCAGGGCCCAATAGATAGCAGCAGCAGAGTAGGATCCTTTCCCCCTGTGCCTATAGATTTGTGTTCCTCAGGGGTTTTATTATCCAGAATGCTGCAAGATGTATGTTGGGGGCTGACATAGGAGGCATGAGGGGTGGAGGGTCATAGAAAATGGGTCCATCACCTGTATCCACCAGCCAAACCCCTTTGTGAAGGGCAGAGAAGATTTAGATAACATATTGGCGACTACAGCCATTTTGACCCACAGTCTATGGAGAGCCTTCCATTCCCCTTGGCGAAACAAGGCACCCTGCTACTTGAGCCTTACACAGGAAGTCAGGATTTGCCCCATAATTTGTAATGGGCTTTTAGACCCCTTTGGAAAAGAGCAAACTTAATATAAAATATTGTTTTCTGCAAACTGAATGAACACAATGAAGAAATAGCAGGGATGTTTAAATCAAACGCAGTATCAACTGGAAAAAAGTCACCCATACCCTAGTGTTGAGAGAGGAATGTGCTTGCAGATGTGTGTTACACAGCAGTGAAGACACACTTTTTTTTTTTTTGCATCCTGACAAATGAATAGGAAACTTTCATTCTTCTGAGGTTTCCTACCTCCCTCAGTTTTCAACTGTGTATTGTGTAACATGAGTGTATTGTGTAATATGAGTATTTTATATTTTTGCACTGTACACTTGCAGGTGTGATCTGACTGCATTTTCCTTGTGCTGACTCTTTAAGGCACTTTGGTGGGTTATTCACACTGCAGCACCTCATAGATACATTTCGCAAATGATTTTTTTAGAGATTCATTCTGGCTTCCTCTTTTCTTAATCCATCATTTGAGGCTTTAGTTTGCAGTTTTCAGGTAAAGCACTTGCAATTAAGTCATGATTTAGTTCACTGCATTTGTTGCAATAAACAAATGCAGGAAAGGGGATCAGCTTCTAATGACTCAAAATTTACTTTTTTATTATTTCCTCTTCTCCTCCTTTCTCCCAACACTGACCAACAGCCGTTTCCCCAATTGCACTCAATTTATGATTACGATAATAAGATTAACTCGAGGACTTCTAGCTGCTTAGCATTTTCCCTCGGGTTAATAAGAAATTAACTGATTTTTTGTTGTTACATGCTTAACGTGTTATCACAGAGTGTAGCTGGCTGCCCTACTCAAGAAATCAGTTTAGTAATACAAACTTTTTAAAAATTATTAACATTTTTGGATTTCCTAGAAGACTAGTTTGAAAAAGCTGCCTGAGGAATATTTTAAAATAAATTCTAAATTCACACTGACAGGATTTGAACTTCCTGTTCCTAATAAAATAAACAAGAAGTTACACTAAAACCCTGCATCGTTTCATTAATTTTTTTCTGTAGCTATCCCTCAACAGTTATCTATACTTTTATTAACTCCATGGTGCTGCAGGCTTACCAGCAAGTGCAGATCCTAACATATATTATGGTATAGCTAGTAGTTGGAAGTATGGGGAATTCTCATCCCACTGCCAAAGTGCTAATGTTTGCCTTAGAGTTTGACATTTGACCAGAATGATTAGTAGCAATTTGACAAAAACACCATTAGGTTTCAGATTTCACTTTCAACGTTGAAATTACAGAAGCAAATACTAAGGCTCAAAAGCTCAGGTGCAAATGCTATGGTAAGGAAAGTGACATTAAACATTTCTGCTGTTAAGCCCCTGATCCTGAAAACTGCTTTGTGCAGGTGTAAATGCAAAGAGCAAATGCTCAGGTTTGTCTAAGAGTTAAGAAAGTAATTTAAGACCAGAGAAGTACCATTTAGTGGTCAGGGTGTAGGTCTGGGAGCCAGGAACCCTTGACCTCGGTTTTGGATATGGCCATACTACTTCCATGGCCTTGGGCTGTGTCACTGTGCTCCTTCTCCCTGGTCCCTCCCTCCATCTATAAGACAGAGGTCTTGTCTACACACTGAAGTTGCACTAATCGATTTTAAAACAGTTTTAAGATAAATCTAGTGACACTGGTGCAAATCAATGTATAGACATTTTAATTTTGGTTTCTGACCAAAATATTTCCAATTACCTTAAATCCATCCCTAATTGATTTATGCTAAACCAAAATAAATCTGCTTTAAACTGAACTAAGAGTGTCCACATTCCTTGCGACAATAGAACTAAAATCAGTTAAAATCAGTTTCAATGAACCCACAGCAACTCTCTCATATAGAGGTGCCTACAGACGATAATAAGAACACTCACAGTACTTTCTCCCTCACAAGGCTGTTCTGAGGGAATGTCTGCAGGGCATTCCAAAGATGAATAGTGCCATGGAAGTGATATTATTAATAAACATAGGTTTTGCAGGACAAATCATTGCTATGGTAAAATCTGTGTATGTTACAAATTACAGTACAGTACCTTCTGTCATTCCCATGCCATTAGGGGGCTTGCAGTGCCCAGCATGGCTCACAACCCAAACTGGATACCGCCGGTTTAGTCCATGGTATAATGCCCGTATGAAGGTCCTGTAATAGCCTGCCAGTCCTGGGTTACCTGACAAGAGAAACACACAAGTGTGTTCATGTTGATCTTACAACAACTGACAAACGACAACGCAGTTCTGTATAAAACAAACATTTGTTGCGTCTTCTTATGTTCTTATGTCTCGTACCTCTGATATTTCTGTACACCTTACTTCACTACAGTACCAAACTGCTTCAATTCTACAGACCATGGGTACTGTATATTTTGACAAGCTAAGAGAGTAACCACAGTGAAAAGTGCATTGCTACCCACACTGAAAGCAATAACTCTTTTTCCATTGAAGGTCAAGCTGCTTTCCCTGTCCATCCTCTTGATTTCTGTTAACTGTGTCTCAAAACTCATATAAATTATACCTACCTTATATACTAACAAATATCAAATGACAATATAAAGTTAGCTCTGGGGAAACCCACTGATGAGTGCAGAATGAAAATATCACAATGATTTCTCCATATCACACTGATGTAGATACTAGATGTTCTGCTACTCCATTCTCTGAAACATCATTAACATTCCTTTATCTCTTTAAGAGCGGATTTGTGTCACATTGGGAATGTGAAGGTATTTCTTGGTCCAGTAAAAGAATGAGACATTTTTCGATCATGTCCACACTGGCAGCTAATTAGATTATAAACTAGAAGCAGCTTTCAAGTATATTTCAAGATGAAGCACCGTAATATATATTTTTTAATTATCACCAATACTTATTTAAAAATACAGGCTACTATTTTCAAATACTCCACGGGACTAACTCCCATTGAAACTGAATGTGATTTAGATGCCTAACTCCCTGAGGGGCCTTTGAAAATTCCATTCACAATATTTATTGTTTTTAGGGACATATCCTGAAACCCATACTCAACATTCACTAATTCCATTTCTCAGGCTAAACTTCCAGACTTTGGTGACTGAGAAATTCAGAATACAGCCCATTCAAAATGTGCAGAGTGCACCATGACATTAAGGGTATATCAGCAAGTCTTCCTTCAGTAGCACTTAAAGTGTGGGTGCTATGAGCCGAACACCACTTAGAGCTTCTCTGCACACAAAAATTGTACAGCAGTAACTATACCAGTACAGTTATACCAGTACAGCCCTATTTGCGTAGATGCAGTTATGCTAGTATAAAGGTGCCAGAAGGGAAATAATCCTGGTATAAGGCTCCTTTATATCAGCATAACTGTGTGCACACTAAGGGTTGTGCCAGTACAATTATTCTGATAAAAATACCCACACCCCTAAGCAAAATAGTTATACAGGTACAAAAATTGTGTGTAGATCAGATCTAAGTTTATTCTACCTCCTTTTCTTTCTGTGCTGCATATTTTCATTTATTTTAAATCTCTCACTTTAGCCCTTTTATTCTTCAGGTATTATACAGTAAATACAGTGCCCTGCAAAGAGGTGTTCCCTAGAACATGTTGAATGTGCACTTTCTTCTTCACTTATCTCTAGCTAATTGCTTGTGTTAGGTCTGACTGTTTGAGGTTTAATAGAAGTACTATTCTAAAAATAAATGTATTGTTACTAAACTGTACAGATCTAAACAGACTTCACTCAACACCATTTTATGTATTCAAGCCCATGATGTTCATTAGCAAAATTACAATGCGAACAGATAAAAGTATTGTGTGTATAATCAAAGAAGCACTACAAGGTTTATATTAGCACCTGGAAAAAATAATTAGGAAAAGTTTAAAATGTGTCCATTTCTAAATGTCTAGATTCTATACAACTGAGCTACATCATACGTGTCAAGTAAAACAACAAAAAAAAGGATTTTTGATTAAACAATTATTTATGAGAAAATAAAAACAGATGCAAAAATATATACCACAGAAATGCTTTATTAAACAGCACTCCTTAAAAATGCTTCATGTAGAGAGGTAGAAAGATATTGAAAAGGACTCTAGGCACCACTTGACAAACATCTTGAACTCACGTTACAAAAAAGGAAGCCTGTCTTTCAGCAAGATAGAAGATGAAAGTAGCTACCCAGAGATATAGTGTATCTGGTCACTGAGAAATGTTCCTGCATTATACTTCAACTCTGAAATACAATGCATTAAGGTGTTTTATGGTCAAGGAATCCAGTTAACCTCAAAGCAGATATTTTCCTCTCTGAATGCTTCCAATATCCATTTTCAACCAGTTTCTATTTTATTAACTCAAAAACAACTAAAGAGAAAAAAACAATCTTACAATGTCCAAAGCTTTTACACATTCTCTCCCATCATCAACTAGGGCAGCTAGTATGAAAGTATTCTCATGCTTCAGTCACCCGCTGAAGAATAGTGAAAGTCTGAAGTGTTTATAGGGTACTTGTCAGGCTTTGTGTTAAATCCTTTATATAGCTCACGGCACCTGTGACTAATGCCTTTCTGAGACAAAGGAGATTTTTATCCTCTGATAAATGGAGCTGCTACCTGAAGTTTATTTTAGACAGGGAAGAGAGATAAGACCCATAAAAAGCAGGCAAGTGCGCCCCACCCCGAACCCTCATTATAAGTACCTGCTCAGGATAAAAGAAATACTGTGCAGTCAATTGTTAAAATAGCTACTGATACTTAAAAATGTCTTGAAAGGGTAGAAATGAGAACCATTGCCACAAAGTGAGCTTCTTAATAAGAGAAATCAATAGCATATCAAGGTTTTAACCAACAAAAAGTGAACTGAGAATAGTTAGTAGCTAGTAGCTAGTAGTAGAGAAATTCCATAGCGAATTGAAGAATAGTTATAAGCAAATTGCTTATTGAGCTTTCAGTTCCAACGGAGTTACTCCAGAGTTGCAGCAGTGTAACTGACAGCAGAGCATAGCACCTGGCCCACGATTGAAAAGCCACAATGCCGACGCCTTAGAAGTGGTGCAAAATGGAAGCCTCTCAGGGTATGTCTACAATGCAGCTGGGTAGACGGACACGCACAGGGTATGTCTACAATCCGAGCACGGGTAGACGGACACACACTAGCTCTACTCAAGCTAGTATGCTTGAGTATAGCAGTATAACTGGGGTAGCATAGGCAGTAACTTGGGCTAGTACATAACGAGGGGGTCCAGGTGGGCTTGTGCACAGGTGGCTGCCACCTACGACACACCAGCTACACTGTTATATTTCGCATGCTAGCTCAAGCAGAGCTAACATGTGTCTGTCTACCCACACTGGGAAGCACACTCCCAGCTGCACTGTAGACAAATTTAAGCATCCAGTTAAGGGTAACATTTGCAATCCCCAAGCCAGTGGAGTTTACTACCTATTGTACTTCAAACTTCTACACCCCCGCATAATGTTCAGCAGCTTTACCTGGTCAGTCTGAAAGACACACAAGGTGTCTGTCAGTAAAGGAGGGTTTTTTGGGGACCAGGTTGTTGTTTTTAGTGCAAAGGAACCTAAGCAAAGCATTTCCATGCATCACAATTACAAGGTAACAAATGTTTCCTAGGCAGGAGTAATCCTTGCGCGGGCCACTTAGGGATCTGTGGCAAAAATCTGTCTGGGGATTGGTCCTGCTTTGAGCAGGGGGTTGGACTAGATGATCTCCTGAGGTCCCTTCCAACCCACATATTCTATATCAATGAAAGACAATGAGTTTTAGTCTGTGCATTGGTTTGTGACCAAAATATGTAGTTTTAGGAGCTCTTCTGTTGCAACCAAAATATTATCTAATTAAACAATTTAAATTTTATTTACCTTGTGGGATGAACTGCCAAGTTTATCACAATGATAAATGCTCCTGGAGCAATGTACTACTGCTCATTTGTCCATTCTACAGATTTCCCAATAGCATCAAAACAAAAACCATGCAGCATATCTCGATTTCTTTATCCCAGCAAGTAACTGTTGAAAAATGGAAACCCTGAGTGAATGCAATATGCTGTATCAACTTTCACCATTTGCAGGGTACTCAAGTTTATTTGAGCAACACATTATTTCTCAACCACCTCAGGGCAACTGAATCATTCATGTACGGTAGCAGTTTCAAGTTCCAAAGATTAATCAATAGGAAGAAGTACATATTAAGCAGATGTCCCCAACTGTGCTTTCTTTGTTATGGTTTTCATATTTTCAAAAATATCAAATCAATTATTGATAAGGAGTGAACACAACAGAAACAAATATTTTGATTTTGTTTTCTTGGATTAGATTACAAGTTTGATTGATAAAGGTACCACTGTTCACGGGAATACTTAGACTTCCGAAAGGTGTTTGACTGGGTACAGCATGACATTTTGATTAATAAATAGAACGATATAAAATTGACACTAAATGAATAAAGAGCTGGCTAACTGATAGACCTCAGAATGTAATTGCAAATGGGGAATCATCATCTAATGGGTGTTTCTAGTGGGGTCCTTCAGGGATCAGTTCTTCGTCCTGCACTAGTGAACATTTTTATTAGTGACTTGGAAGAAAACAAAACCATTGATAAAGTTTGCAGATGGCACAAAAACTGGGGGAGTGGTAATAAACTCTCAGTTTCATAGGATTTATGGCCAGAAGGAACTATCAGATCATCTACTCTGACCTTCTGTATAAAACGGGCCAGAGAATTCCACCCATTTACCCCTGCATTTAGCTCAATAAACTTTTGCATGGCTAAAGCGAATCGTCCAAACACACATTCAGTCTTGATTTAAAGATCTCAAGAGATGGAGAATCCATCACCTTCCTTGGTAATTTGTTCCAATTGTTAATCACTCACGTTGTTAGAAAGGTGTCCTTTATTTTTAATTTAAATTTGTCTGGCTTTAACTTTCAGACATGAGTTCTTGTTATGCCATTCTCCGGTAGGTTAAAGAGCCCTTTAGCATCTGGTATTTTTTCCCCATGAAGGTACTTAGCTGTGAGGTATGACAATTTACACCAGCTGGAGTTCTGCCCCAATGTTTCATTGATAAACAATAGCAATGCTGCCACACAACTTGGCATTTCCTCTGGAAAGCTACACAGAGGGAAACTGTAGGTTTGTTTAAACACACACGCGCACACACGCACTTTCAAAAGAACCAAACTATCTATATAGTAAGGAAGTATGGAATTGGATATAGTATCACCATTCAAGTTAATTATGTGGTTGAAGTTTTGTGCTCAAAATATAAGTAAATAATGATGTTCATTTTAAAATCACCATAACCCCTGCACACAGTGCAGCAAAGACAGGTAGCTTTTGGGTCTATAAGACTCAAGCATTTTGAATTTTTCTGCAATTTTTTTTTTTTTTTTATAATATGTAGCCTGAACCTTAGTCGGGAAAACAGGGGTAGCACATAGCCCCGCATACTTTGAAATAATCCCCAGATTTACTGCAGAACTCAAAACATCCTCAAAACAATAGTTCCAATAAAATATAAAAGTGAATTGTTTAGGTTTGTAAAAAAATTAGTGTACCATTAAATTTAGCAGTAGGCACATGACACAAAAACAACACACAGAGGGCTTGTTTTTGAAACAGGAATAGATTAAAGCGCACTGTGGAATTTTTAGTGCATGGCAGCAGAGTCCACACACACATTTAGTGTGTGACATGCTAGCGAGGGGTAGATTTACACCCATTTGCCAAGAATTAGGCATTCGCATTCGTATAGACAAGCCCACCTACTGCACAATCCAGTTCCTGCCAAAAAAGGGGTAACTCAGGAACACATCTGGCTTCACAGCCATGTTTCCCAACCTAGGGAAACCCGACTACTCCAGGGGGAGCACAGAGTAAAAAACAGAAAACAACTCAAACAGTTTTGTAAGGGGTATAAATACCTCTGCATCAAGGCATAAGCCACCCTCTAATTTATTGAAGTTTAGGAAAGAAATTTTCACCACATGTACATTTATTCTTCTGTTCCCAAGCAAAACAGAACATGACACAAAAATACAGCAGGAGGCGACTTATACACAGCCCTCTCTCTCCTCCAGCAGCTCATCCTCTGAGCTCCCCATAACTTCCTGTTCCTCCCAAATTTATTTTTATATCTCCACCCAGCTACTGAGCCAAATGTCTCATTAGCCCAGCAATTACCACCCAGGTGTCAGTCATCCCTCCCAACAGAAACCGGTTACTTGCTCCCAGCTGAACCTGCACCTTTCTTTGTGCTGCAGCATACTCAGTGCCGAGGGTGCTACCCTAGCACCCTGCCGCAGCAGGTTATTCCATCACTGCCAGCTATAAGGTTTCTTGCACCTTCTTCTTAAGCAGCTGGTATTTGCCACTGTTGGAGACAGGATACTGAGGTAGCTAGACCACTGGTCCAATTTAGTTTGGAGATTCCTATACATACACAAGGTCTAAATCTGACCCACAGGGTGTAAGGGAGTGTGAAGAGAGCATAGAGAATGAGAGAAGCTCTCTGAATAAATGAAGGGAGAAACACAGGCAGCAGTGGATTTACAAAGAGCTTTAGAACTGCTAGATATAATCAACAATTGCCACAGATTTAATTTTAGAAACATTCCAGTTTCAGAACTCAGAACTTTTGCCACAAGATTCACGTGATAATTTGTTTCAACAAAATCAAAATGCTGAATGGTGTTTTGAAATGAGCAACTATAAATGAAAGTTTAAATCCGAGGTGCACAGCAGGACCCCACAGATTTCATTTCTGTTGCATGGATTCCAGTTGCCCCCTTCCAGGGCTGCCATGGCTCCCAATTCTGACTTGAGGAATCACGAAGACAAGTTTCTTCCTCACAGAAACTTAATCTGTCCTTGGCTGCAGTCCAGCAACCAAGGAAGTCAGAGATGTAACTCACCTATGTTCATGCATGGAAAGCAGCCCACATAGATGTCAGACGGATTTAAATGGAGCATACACAGAATACAATGATGTTCTCACACATGGGAAAGGCTTAAGGAGGCTGTCACACACACACCTCAAACAAACGGATCAGGCCTTAAAGGGAAACATAGGTTTCCGTGACATGCTGGGCAAAGGATTTGCAAATAAGATATATCGAATGTATATTATATTTATACAAATGATCATCATAATTAGCTCTTGTCAATTAACTTTCATTTCTTACCTGTGTGCACATACAAGGGCATGATGATCTCTCTTCTTTATTCTTTCCCTTAAACATAGCCAAAATGCAGGCAACTGCAAGTATCTTAAGCAGAAACACATACAAGCGGGCTTCATTTTGACCCATCATAACTATGGCACTACGAACTCGGTTGAAGAGCACTTTATAGTTTTTGCCTCCATTATGTAAACAGGGGACCTAATCTGCATTTTGCACTTACAGTCACTTGTCCACATTTACAGACTAGTGGAAAACTCAAAAGGATTCTGTCAAGCACCTCTTGTAAATACAGCTTATTATGTCCCTGAGATTCCCCAAGCCCCCCCTTCTTCCCCTCCTGAACTCTAAACATATTGAATTTTTGCCCAGATAGCTATAAGAATCAGGCTATTTTGTGTGTGAAGAGGCATGTGGAACCCACATGGCAAAGTAATCAAAGAACTGTGGGCAGTCTTAGGGTTGCCAACTTTCTATTTGCACAAACCCGAACACCCATGCCCCGCCCCTCCTCCGGGACCCCTCCCATCAGGGCCGTAGCAACAAAGAACGTGGCCCCCTCCGAACATATGTCCGGGCGGGGCCCCTTACAATGCAGAAACTGGAATGCGGTATTTATTTTATACAATATACAGGGTTCATATTATGTATACATAGGCCTACAGTGTACATGTATTCCGTATTTACGCAAAGCGCTTCTTTCGAGCCTCGTTCTCCGCAAATTGGTTAATCAATGCGTCATAGTCCAGAGATCTGGCAATCTTGTTTTCGATTGAGATAACTGCAAGCGCAGAAAGCCTGTCATCTGTCATGGTTGAGCGCAGGATATTCTTGATCAGTTTCATTCTGCTGAAGCTCCTTTCAGCACCAGCGACAGTAACTGGTGTGGTCAGAAGAATTCTGATGCAAATGCAAAGATTCGGATATATCTCCTGAAGGCTGTTCTTGTATATGTACGTTAAAAAATTGTTTGCCGTGACAAGTCCTCTCTCTTTCTCGATGACATAAATAAAATGATTCAATTCCATTATGAGTTCATTGGCATCAATGTCTCCCATTTTTCTTTCAAAATTTTTGCTGTGATTCTCCAGTTCATTTTCTCTGTGACACTGCTTCAGGCTGTTTGGATTTCTGTACAACGCTAACAACTTATACCACTCCACGAGTTGGTCAAATCGCGACGAAACAGAAGATATGGCCTGATCAGTGAGAACAAGAAAGAACTGCGATTTGAATTTTTCTTCGGCAGAAAGACGACTCGAATCATCAGCACATTCGTAATCAAACATTCTCTTCTTACGTCGCACCCTCGTTTCTGGAAACACCTGCTCAATACCCATATGCTCTGCTATTTCACGTGCATTTGTGACCACAGAGATATATCCTGTATTTCGATAGTCTTCCAAAAACTTCTTTGTAGCACCGACTTCTGCCTGCAGTACGTCAATTGACACATCTGGTGACTGAATTAATTTGCTGGTTTTATTGACGTGAAATAGTATATTGTACCACATGTACACAGTCAGAACAAAAGGCCACGTAGTAACATGGTCTAAAAGCGCACCGGCTTCTCTTGCTGTATTGCCATCTTTCTTTTCGAGCGCATATTCTCGCAAAGATGACAAAGCACTGCACAATTCTTCAAGGTGATAACGCAATGGCTTCACAGCATCAATTCTCGACTCCCAACGAATGTCCGATAACCCTTTAACAGATATTGGCATATGTTCTTGAAGTATATCCCAACGTGAAGGTGAAGAAGAAAAGATAACGTATATTCTGTTAATCAGACTGAAAAAGTCAACGGCATATTTCGATGACTTTGCCGCGTCTGAGATCACAAGATTCCAAGTGTGAGCTCCACATGGTACATACAAGGCACGGTCATTTATTTCTAGCATGCGGGCTTGAACTCCTTTATTCTTTCCTCTCATATTTGCGCCGTTATCATAAGCTTGGCCTCTCATGTCAGCAATGTCTATTCCTAAGTTGTTTGCCTTTTCAAGAAACGCTTCCAATAAGCCCTCGCCAGTTGTATCATGAACATTAAGAAAACCAACAAACGCTTCACGAATATTGACACCATCTTCACCGTTGCATTCAACAAAGCGCAACACCACAGACATCTGTTCTTCATGTGACACGTCGGGAGTACAGTCCAAAATAACTGAATAATATTTTGCTTTTTTAAGCTGCGCTATGTTGGCCTCTTGAATGTTACTGGCAACAAGTTGAATCAGCTCGTTTTGGATCTGTGGACTGAGGTACTGAACAAGTGTCTCTGCCTTCTTAATCCTCTGTAAAAGTTCGCTGAGGACAGTATCATACTTTGCAAGCAATTCAAACAGTCCCAAAAAGTTGCCAATCGAAGGATCGCCGAGCTTTTCATTACTTCCTCGAAATGCCAAGTTTCTTTCGGACAAGAAAATAACGACATCAACCATGCGTTTGACAACATTTCTCCAGAAATCTCTTTCTTTCAGAAAAGCCTGCAATTCGAGTTGGTCAATAGATGTACGGTTTACTATGCCTGACCGAAGGTCAAACCATTTCACCATACAGTCTTGATGACCTTTGCCGGTTTCATGCTGCTGAAGTCTTTTTGACAGTGCTTTCCAAGCAGATGTTCCACAACGTAGCGGTATGTCGCCAGTGCCAAATAATTTACAACAAAAACAAAAAATGGCATCTTTCTGAACTGAGTACATTAACCATGAACGTCTTATTTTCTCGCCATTTGCCATGGTTCGATAGAAATGAGTACTTGTGAACCTCCGTCTTTCCTCGTTAAATGGAAATTCGTAACTTTCATTCTGCTGCGGTGGGCCACGTGCAACAATGTCACACACTTGCCTGTCCGATATTATAGACGGCCAATCTCCTGGATCATCAGTTAGTGGTTCAGATTCAGATACTTCTTTCCCGGCAGCAGCTGGAATATCTGTCACAGTTTGTTTGGTAGAACAACTGGCTTCACCTTCGACCTCACTTGAAGCACTTCTGGATACTTCTGGATACGATTCATCGCTGCTAGCGCTGTCCGTTTCATGTGCCTGTACCTGTACGTTGGATTGCAGCGCAATATACGTTGACAACTTTGGAATTTTCTCAAGTTCCTTCTCGGCATCTTTTGCTGCCTTTCGTTTACTAGCTCCGCTCTTATACGTTCTCTTAGACATCACAAAGCATGCTTCTGCGTTGGAAACGAATAGTTTCAAACAGTAAAAAATTAAACAACTAAATTAATAACATTTATCCGCCGACCGCCATTATGAACGCAAATACACATTATTTGAATGGGTCCAACTAAAATTCGAAACTGACCGACAGACAACTGATGTAGCCAATAGCATTATGATGTATCATAATGACTTCACGGTTTTGTCAGTAAAACCGACATGGATTGTGCAACAGCGTCAATAAATGTCACTTACCTAGTTATACCTTACATTTTTTTTGCCACTTTTAGGGGCCCCCTTCCTTGCGGGGCCCCCTCCGGTCGGAGGGTACGGAGGGCGCTCGCTACGCCTCTGCCTCCCATGCCCCGCAACTTCTCTGAGGCCCCACCCCCACTCAGTCCATCCCTCCCCCCTCTCTCGCTCACTCTCCCCACCCTCACTCACTCGCTCATTTTCACCAGGCTGGCTCAGAGGGCTGGGGTGAGGGCTTTGGCTGGGGGTGTGGGCTCCGGGGTGTGGCCAGAAATGAGGAGTTCAGAGTGCGAGAGGCAGCTCCAGGCTGAGGCAGTGGGTTGGGATGCGAGAGGGGGTGAGGGCTCCAGCTGGGGGTGCCAGCTCTGGGGTGGGGCTGGGGATAAGGGGTTTGGGGTGCAGGAGGGTGCTCCGGGCTGGGACTGAGGGATTCAGAGGGCGGGAGGGGGATCAGGACTGGGGCACGGGGGGGAATGAGGGCTCTGGCTAGAGGTGCAGGCTCTGGGGAGAGGCTGGGGATGGGGAGTTTGGGGTGTAGGAAGGTCCTCCGGGCTGGGATTGAGGGATTCAGAGGGCAGGAGGGGGATCAGGACTGGGGCAGGGGGTTGGGGCCCGGGAGGGGGTCAGGGGTGCAGGCTCCCACCAGCGCTTACCTCAAGCAGCTCTGAGAAGCAGTGGCATGTCCCTCCTCCAGCTCCTACACAGAGGCGCAAACAGGTGGCTCTGCATGCTGCCCTGTCCGCAGGTGCCACCCCCCACAGCTCCCATTGGCCACAGCTCCCGGCCAATGGGAGCTGCAGGGGCGGCACTTGGGGTGCGGGCAGTGTGAGGAGCCTCCTGGCTGCCCCTACGCGTAGGAGCCAGAGGAGGGATCATGCCGGCAGCTTCCCGGCAGCTGCGCGGCGCGGAGGCTAGCAGGGAGACTGCCAGCCCCGCTGTGCAGTGCCATCAACCAGACAGTCAACATCCTGGTCAGCGGTGCTGACCGGAGGCGCCGTGATGCCTTTTCAAGTGGGTGGGCCAGTCAAAAACTGGACACCTGGTCACGCTAGGCAGCCTACATATTTAAATTCCATCTGTAGGATGAATCAGGTCTGTACCATTCTGTGAGAGATCTCACTGCCAGCCTAACTAACGTGCCTGAATCTAACCAGCTAACCAATTGTGCCTGTGAATCAATTCCACAGACTGAGGGCTAGAAATCACAACAGGACAGCGCATCCTGATTTTCCATGTATGAATAAGAGCATATGCCAGTGTAGGCTACAGATAATTAAAGTCTGAAATCCCAGATGTGCCTTTGCAAAACCTTTGGACATAGACATTAGTAAGCAGTACTGAAGAGGTGCATTACATTTATCAAGTGCAATGTCATATTTCAATAATTACCTTCAACTCACCCAGATTTTAAATGTACATAAACATGGCAAGTCATGGGATGTAAATTTATTAATAAATTGATTCCTTATGAAACTTTTGCAATATTCCAAATTCATATTTATTAGAGGCAGAAAAAAGTTAAGAGGAAGCTATCAGACTGACAAACGGACAGCATAAAAGTTTAGCAGGATGCAGTAGTCTCTTAAGGTGGCCCCCACAACTTCCCAGGGGTTAAGCTTTAACAACTTTTTTTCCTCTTCCCTGCAGAACAAATAAACAATTTAGACCATTTAATTATGTTTCTTGGTATAGCAAAAGGTTTGTTAAGCAAGACTGCAGAAATGACGATGTCAAAAAGGGCCATTGAATGACTTAATATGTAAACACTCAAAAGTCAAATGGTGACACTAAATCGTACTATGTATCTTAAATAAAAAGATATAGGACCAGATCCTCATGAGGTGTAAATGCAACATTCAATGTGGAGCTACACTGATTTATACCAGCTGAAGACCTGGCCAAGGACGAATGCTCTTTTATGGACACAAGAATAAGGGGAAAATAGGTTTAATAAATCCTAGTATAAACTTTTTTCCCTGGAAATTAATGAACTTGTAATTTTCCTATTTGAAATCTAAAACAATGTCAAATTCAAGTCTTGTTTTCAAATAAGCCAGGCACCCTGCTGAATGACCACGGTATTTTTAATATTAGTTTCTGTAGTACTTTTTAATTCAGATAATTTACAAAGAGAATGAAAGAGGAAAAAAAAACACATAACCCAAAAACCCAACAAAACAACCCAGATATTTGATAAAAATATATATATATAAAATAAACATTAGTCAACCTGTATTGAGGTCCATTTGAGGTAATCCAATTACTTTTCTATTTTATTCTCTGAAGGACAATGACCTTATGAAATTAATCTGTTTATACAGGAGAACCTCAGTTACAAACACTTGGGGAATGGAGGTTATTCGTAACTCTGAAATGTTCGTAATTCTGAACAAAACATTATGGTTGCTCTTTCAAAAGTTTACAGCTGAACATTCACTTAATACAGCTTTGAAACTTTACTATGCAGAAGAAAAATGCTGCTTTCCCTTCATTTTTAAGTAGTTTATATTTAACTATTTAACACAGTGCTACTTGCTTTTTTGGGGGGGGGGGGTCTCTGCTGCTGCCTGATTGCACTTCTGGTTCCAAATGATGTGTGTGGTTTCCCCTCAGTTCGTAACTCTGGTGTTCGTTACGCTCAGGTTCTACTGTAGCATTCTGGAAAAATATTCCAAATGACTAATTGTGAATGCCCTTTAAACATTTCCAAATAATCTTTTCTAGGTTTACTAGTCACTGACCAAAAAGCACAGTAACTGACTTCAAAGCTAGGACTCAGTTTGATTTATCTGTTTGTTTTTTAAAATAATATCATCACACAAAAGATAAAATTAGGAGGCCAGTAAATGTGATGTAGGGTGTTATTTAGGATGTGGCTAGATCCTACTCCTTTCAAACAGCCTGATCCAAAATCCACTGAGGCCAATGGGAGTCTTCCCAAATTTGGTTGGATCCTAAGCCAATGGGAGCGTTGCCACTGGCTTTAATGAAGCCGAATCAGATCTAAGGGGAATCAATCTTCTTGGGAATGAAAGGTATGAAATGAATGAAAGAGACTCACTAATGGCACAAAAATTAATATTGGGCAAAATCTGGTTATACGGTATATTAATAATTTTTAATAAAGTATATGGAGCAAGTTGGAAAAAAATAACCCAATGAATCAAAATTGGCAGCAGCCAATACAAGGAAAGAGGGCAAGATAAATCCAAATGGAGTTGGACAGACTACAAATGGGCAAACTCTTATGCAATTCAATGGAGAGAAATATAAGGCAATGAAGTTATGGCTAAAAAACATTAAAAAACAATGTACTCACAATATTATTTGACTACAATACATTGCATAGCAAATGGTTCTATGATTTTATCCACCACTGGTGTGGAATTCATGCTTACGTGGAGGTGGGGGAGAAAGCAATTAATTTTTTTGCATCTCTGAATTTAAAGTTTTCAAATGTAAACTGAAGGTCTCCCAACCTCGTACCAGGGGCCTGAATGACAAAAACTGGAAAGTGTGTGTGTTTTTGATAGTTTCAGTATAAACCAGTTTATAGACATAAAGTAAGCACATGCGTACAAGGACTAACATTAATAATGGAAGAAGATTAGAAAAAGCTATGTCTGCATTCCTTAAAAAAAGAGAAGATTCCTTTGGGATATTCAAAACTTTCAAGGGACCATGGCACTTTTACAGAGATGTTAAAAGGCAATTTGGTATCCTCTCTCACTCCTGAGTCCTAAAGAAAAGATAATACCTTAGGTTTTGCTCCCTAAAGTCTAATAACGGACTCGCACCTGTATTCCTTACTGACTCTCAACTCAGCCAAAACTCCCACTGACATCAGTGTTCAGGCAAAGGACTGGGGGAAAGATGGTTCCTATTAGTGGCTCTGCCACAGACTTCCTGAGTGATCTTTTTCATCTCCATCAATTTCTCTGTGCCTCAGTTTCTCCATCTGTAAAATGGGGGTGATAATACTGCTCTACCATGCAAGAATGTTGCAAAGCTAAACTCATAAGTGCTTGTGAAGTCCTTTGACCTGATGAAGCCTGGGTACTAGAAATGGGTACTAAAACTTAAAACTGAGAGATGGAAAGACATGATGAAAATGCAAGTTATTGTTTGTTTATTATGAAAGTTTTTACTTCTTTAGGAATGACTAAGGAGTGCTGTCCATTATATATACTAGCATACTCATTGGAAAGCACTGCAACACACAGGTACAGGAGAATGAAAGAACAGGCTGGCAGCTTTGACTTTGAATTTTTGGCTTGGTCAGTTTTTCACAATTTGAACATTTTAAAAAAAAATAATGGGTCAGATTTATCCCAGGCATAACTCCATGACTCCTACAGGCTTATACCAGGGGATGAATGAGGCCTGGCCAATGCGTTAATTAGATTCAGAGAGTGGAAGACATGTTTACTTTCTGTGACTTAAAGAGATCAGCAGGTCAAAGTATTAAATGTCACTTCAGATCTGTATCAGCTCAGGCACTTCCAGCGGCAGTGACCAGGAAGGAAGAACTACATTATATACTGATACTGGAGTTACTAACATTTTAAACTTCTTATGCATGCAAGATGTTGACTCCACCAAAACTGAATTCCCTCCACAGCCAGATCTAACAGCAGGTAGTTTCCTCTTTCCTTCTGCTTCACGGGCCAACTGATGAGAAACATTCCATTGTTTAAAAACATCTCCCTGGCTAAGGATGGCTCGAAAATTCTTAAAGTTTTACATTATAATAAAGGGGCTTTTCCCTCTCCTGTGTTGCCCAGCCAATCCTGCAGCAGCTATCCTTCCAAAAGATTCCACAATCAAGGACCCACTCCATTGGCAGAGGCCATCTAAACTGCAGAGAGAGAAAATGCATTAAGTTTTCAATGCAAAATGTCGATCCCTCTGATTTGGTAGAGGGAGAACCTGGCAAAGCATAGATGTCACTCATCCTTCCAGTCACTGCCCTGCCCTCTCAAACTTGACAAAGCCCAATCTCTGCAGGGCCCCATCAGAAGGAATTCTGCAGCACTGGGGAAGGAAACAAAAGTAGCATCCCAAACTCAAGATTTGACATAGGCCTCTTTCTGCCCCAGGAAGAAGGAAGCATGGACTATGCATCGCCTATTTTTAATGAAAGATTTTTTTTCTTGTCTTGAAACGCAGTGGAAGCCGGTGTGATGACTCAGCTGAAACAAACCACAGCAACAGTCAGATTACACAGTATTACTCAAATATTTAGCACTCTTAGGACCTGATCCAAAAGCCAATGAACTCAATGGGAGTCTTTCCACTGAAGCCCATACAGTGCTTGTCATGTGTAGCTCTCAAAGCACTTGATATAAGAGGATAAGTGTAATTATTCCCATTTTACTCATGAGGACAGACGTAAAGTGACTTGCCAAAGGCCTCATAACAAGTCATGGCATTAGTAGGAACATAACCCAGGTCTCTCAATCCATTACCTGTCCACCACACCACAAAGCTTATTAAAGTTCAGCAAAGTGAGTATTGTGTCATTATAATTATGCAATTTAAGTTTACCAACGGTTGTATCGTGGAAGTGCTGATCAAAGAAAGCACATTGTTTTGATTAAAAATAATATAAATTGGCACAGAAAATAGGTACAAGATCATGAACTGACCCCTAATGACTGAGAAAAGTCTAGAAATTCATAGAACCCAAGGCCAGAAGGGACCATTGTTATAATCTAGTCTGATCTTCTGTATAACACAGATGAGAGAACTTCCTCAAAATAATTTCTAGCGCAGATCCTTTAGAAAAACATCCAATCTTAATTTAAAAATTGTCACTGATTGGGAATCCACCATGACCTTCGGTAAATTGTTCCAATGGTTAGTTACTTTCACTGTTAAAAATTTACACCTTATTTCCAGTCTGAATTTGTCTAGCGTCAACTTCCAGCCCTTGGATCATGTTATAGCTTTTCTTTGCTAGATTGAAAAACCCATTATTATATATTAGTTCCCAACGTAGGTACTTGGGGGCTGTGATCAGGACTCCCCTTAACCTTCTCTTTGTTAAGCTACATAGATTCAGCTCCTCTCTGAACCCTCTCCAAGTTATCAACATCCTTCTTGAATTGTGGACACCAGAACTGGACACAGTACACCTCCAGCCCGATATAACGCGACCCGATATAACACGAATTCGGATATAACGCGGTAAAGCAGTGCTCCGGGGGGGGCGGGGCTGCACACTCCGGCAGATCAAAGCAAGTTCGATATAATGCGGTTTCACCTATAACGCGGTAAGATTTTTTGGCTCCCGAGGACAGCGTTATATCGAGGTGGAGGTTTATTCCTGCAGCAATTGCACCAGTGCCAAATACAGAGGTAAAATAACCTCTCTAATTCTACTCGAGATTCCTCTGTTTATGCATCCTACAATTGCATTAGCTCTTTTGGCCACAGCATCAATCTGGAAGCTCATGTTCAGCTGATTATCCTCCATGACCCCCAAATCTTTTTCGGAGTCACTGCTTCCCAGGATAGAGTCCCCCATCCTGTAAGTATGGCCTACATTCCTTTTCCCTAGAGGTATAAATTTAACATTTAGCCATATTAAAATGCATATTATTTGCTTGAGCCCAGCTTACCAAGTGATCCAGATTGCTCTGAATTAGTGATCTGTACTCTTCATTATTTATCACCTCCCAAATGTTTGTGTCATCTGCAAACTTTATCAGTGATGATTTTATGTTTTCTTTTAGGAAAGTAATAAAAATGTTAAATAGCACAGGACCAAGAACCACTGTGGGACCCCACTAGAAACACAATTACATTTTGAGAGCTATCAGTTAGCCAGCTTTAATATGCACCATGTTAATGGTGTATCTTTATAAATGATGAAGCGTTGCTGCTTGGGGGCAGAAGGAAGAATTACCCTGGCTTTTTGTCGTTGTCTGTTTCCCTTCATTTATAAGTTTGCAAAATTCAGTCATTTGCAATACATCTCAGTTAGCATGGGAATCAGCAAGATGCTACCTGTACTGTGACATAGCAGCAGAGAATTGTGTTCTTAATAACTTAACTATCTATTTCCCTCAACTGTAATTGTGGAAGGCGGGGGGGGGGGGGGGAGAGGGAGGAAGTTATTTTGCTCTCTAGGGGGTATTTGACCAGCATGAATACTCTGGTCATTAACTTGAAGCACTGAACTGTGCTGAGCCATCCGTTCCCTTTGGTTGTTTCATTTAAGTACAAATATCAAAAATTGCCAGAGAACAGTAGGGGTTCTTTTCCCGTTGTCAATCAGTCCCTTCCTCTTGCTCCTCCGCAGTACTAGTAATGGCACGTTATGTTTAAAGTACACAAGAAGAGCCACATTCTGATATCAGCAAAACCACTAGAGCCAATGGACTAAATTTACCCCAACTTTCTTAAGGTCCACAAACATCAGGAAGCCTGCTAAGGGGCAATTGGAGCTGCATAATATGGTCTCAACCTCTCTGGTGCCCCACAGTGTGTCATGTACTAGGTTCAGCATCCACTAGCAAAACTGCCCTGGAGCCCTGGGTGGAAACCAAGCCAAAGCTGACCTTCTCTGGCAGAAGCCATGAGGGATGGTGGAACTGGAGCAATCACTGCCCTCGTGTGGGATGCTGGAGTGCTATAGTGTCGTCTCTCCCCGCCTCCCCCATCCCTTCTAGATGTCTGATAGTGTATCTTTGCACCACAGGCTCCAAGGCAAATACTGTAGGTGCTCCAAGCGCTAGGATCTCTAGGATCTAGCATCAGCTTGGCCCCACTATGCCAACTATTTCCAAATGCCACACTCCTCCCAGGGCCACCAGACCCTTTGTGACCCACTCCTCCCCACATGGCAAGGAACCTCCCTGCTTCTGGAGAGTCATCATCCATCCCCGCACAGCAGAAGAGATTAATTCTTGACAGATTCATCACACTGCCCTCAGCTGATCTATGACTGCTCAGCAGATTAATCACTGCAGAAATACTAACTGCCCTGAACTCTACTCTCTGGGTACGCAGTAACCACCAAAAAAGTACCAGAAGGAAAGAACATAAGAACAGCCATATTAGGTCAGACCAAAGGTCCATCTAGCCCAGTATCCTGTCTTCCAACAGTGGCCAATGCCACGTGCTTCAGAGGGATATTAAAAGAACTGAGGTTTAAGAGCTGAGTCAGACATGTTTAATGATGGGATATCTATGTGGCGGTCTCAGCAGTATAGCCAGTGAGGAAGGATGAATCAGCAGTTAGGGTGCTAATCTGGGTGACCTGGGTTAAATTCCTTTCTCTGCCACAGACTTCCTGAGTAATATTCAGCAAGTCATTTAGCCTCTCTGTGCCTCAGTTCCCCCTGTGTAAAATGGGGATAATAGCACTTCCCTTCCTCAGAGGGCTGTTGTTACAATAAATACGTTAAAGATTGTGAGGCACTTGGATACCACAGTAAGAGGGGTCAGTACTTAGGGTAAATACAGAGAGCACAGTGCTGAGAGATCAGATAGCACATGTCCATATAAAAACAAGCTGGTTCCTTTGGCCTCACATTTTACTCAGCCAAAGATATAAAAATCTGAACAGAACAGGACATTATTTTTACCCTGTAAACACAAAGCATCTGTAAGTTATTTAAACATCAACAGCAACTGCACTTATGTAGATTTCATCAGAGAATCTCAAAATCACTTTACAAACATTATTTAACTCAGCCACCAAGATGAATTATTATCCCTATTTTACAGATTGAGTAGTTGAAGCACAAAGGACTGTGATTACTGCTATTTTTACTGAGTGCCTTTAGTGTATCTGGTGTTGTTCAAGGATCTTCTGCTACTACTACAAAAAAGTCAGACAATACACTACACAACAGCTTCATGAGAACATGGGTGATGGTCCAATCTTGGGATCAGCAGAGCAGATGCCTTTGGAGGAGGGGAGAGATGTGTTACTGTTATATTTTACTGGGGGAATTATGTTTTTATTTTTAATTTGTTACTTAATTGTCACTGAACATTATTATTTACAACTTAGATACCACACTTGAGAATTGGGCAATAGATATGCTTTGCAAAGAAGCTTTTTTTAAGGCACAATATGAACAAAGGAAGGAGTCCGTTTGGCATGATAAAATAGCTGAAGCCAATCAACCATTCTGTTACATTCAGCCTCCTTACACTCCACTGGTAATGTCTGAAAACAGACTTTCATGAAGTACAGCTATTACAAAAAGAGTTTGATTAAGTTTATATATGCCTTCAGTGACTGCTTGCACCCCATGTAGTGCATTCTAGAGATGATTTTCTCTTTGTTTGCAGCAAAAAAGTTTCCCAAAACGATAAAACATATTTATGCTAATCTTTCAAACAGCTCCATCTTCTGGCATATCCATTCAACACTACATTCAAAAATCATGACTCACTTATTATCAGTTGTTAATTTTGTTTGGTTTGTAATAAACGGTGTCTGCAAAACATACGGTGAGAACTGTGAACAATAAACATCTGACTGCGAGTGCTTCTGTAGCAATCTCTGAAGGGAAGGGAAGAGAAACTTCACTTTCATCACTCAACACCGAGGGTTGACTGTACAGACAGTTGTCAGAACAACAAGCGCTCAAGAAAAAAATATTGATATAACTCCTGAATAGTATGAAGGGGCGATTCTGCCACCCTTACTCACCCTGATTATTATTCACTTTTCTATGCCCTGACTGATGAAAATACTTAAGCACATGCTTAACTTTAATCACGTGCTTAAAGCATGTGCTTAAGTGCCTTGCTGAATCAGGGACGACAGGGGCCTGATTCAAAGTGCACTAAAGACAACTGGAGTCTTTCTATTGACTACAATGGGCTCTGGATCACACCCCAAGTGAGTTGTCCAAGTGAAATCCAGAGGACTAACATAGAGAGATACTACTCAGCAAGGAGTAATGGTGGTAGAACCTAGCCCTAAACTATGAAAATTAGAAAAGATACAACAAAGAAGCTGCTACAAAGCTTTACATATAAACTTAAAGATCTAAACTGCTGATTTACAATGCCACTTGCATGACTGTGAGGAAGAATAAACTGAAATGGCAGACAGAATTCCCTTCTAAAGAGACTGTACAAAACACATCGCTAGAACAACAGATTCTTAACAGAGGAAGATTATAAAGGCCACATTCTGGCCTCCAGTTCTGACTTTAATAAGAGTATGACCATTCACACCCAAAGTTGTAGGATCAGAGGGATCTTACAAATACTTCCCTCTGGACTTCACTGTGACTATTCACAGCAGAAAGCACTATGTCCGATAGTAAACCTTGGTAGGATTCAGCCCACATGCTAGAGAGCAGTATTCAGCCCACCTTGAGCAAAGCACTTAAGTATATGCTTAAAATTTAAGCACATCATTTAAACACATCTTTAAGGCCTACTGAAGAACAAAAAAGATTTAAACAGGTTTAAGTTCTTTGCTGAATCAGGAAATAGAACTTAATACATTAACGGTCAGACTACAAAGCGCCTGCTCACACTGGTGAGTAGCTACTCAAAGAAGCAGCTCCTTCAGTAGACTTCAGTTACCTGAATGAGTAATTTAATTGCTCACCAATGTCAGGGACTCACATGCCAGACCTAGCTTTCCCGTATCTTAATAGGAGTGAAAAAACAAGAAATCATGTTTCAGATTCCATGGGTCCAACAAATTAATTTCTAATACAAAAATCTATTTATGTAGTAATTTCTTTAAAAAAAAAATTCACATTTCCCTTAAACCTGTAATAAGCCCTTCATATAATGAATAATTTGTGAAAGCAGCTGATTGGATTTTATCCAGCAATCTCTGATATTCCTTACCCTTTCCTCTTTGACAAGTTGAAATCCGGAGCAAGCGAAAATAAAAGGTTATTCAAATTGTATTGAAATATATTTCCATTTTTGTACATTATCGAATGGAAGTGAAGGCTTTAAAAAGTACTTCACTTTAAATGACAATTTACTAAAATTAAAAACATTTTACTTTGAGGATGACAAGTGACTAAAGCCCTCGATCCTGCAAACACCTAAATTTACTCAGTTGAATATTCCCACTGACTACTCATACGAGTAGAATTACACACATCCCTACGTGCTGGCAGAATGAGGATCTAAGCCCTCAAAACATCTTTGCAGGGCATGTCAATCTTTTGTTGCGCAGAAAACCATAAGCAGCTGCCATGTGACAGTCTTAGATTACGAAGAGCTCCCTAAAAGGCTAAATCTTACAATGAAAAAAGAAATTTAATACTACCAAAGCACTGCATGTACTGGTAAAACAATATCATGATCCAATAACCTAGAAGCTATCCAACTGCAAACAAGCAGATCAGGAAACTTGGCAAGTAAGAGAGTATTCTACATGCACAGCAAAGAATAAAAATATGAAAAGATTCTTGTATATTAATGCATTAAACTTGTGCAAGCACACTTTACCACAAAAAATGTTATGATTTACATTACGCATTATCAACCATGAACTAAACTTCCTGGTATAAAACCACAAAGATGACAAAACTGCCCTATTTACATCAATGAAATCAAGAGTTAGGATGTTTGGAATGGAGCTATTACAAAGTACTCCTGCAATGAAATGTAAGGAAAACTTTGTGAAGACTGAGCTAAATAGCATAGAGGTTATATAAGTTTGTACTCTATTTATTTACTAAGTTGCGTGTTTTATAAATACACAGACATAAATAGACAGATTTTCTTAAAACAGAACAAGAAATTTCCATCAAACTCTGTGGGCCCCAGTTCAATGAAGCCAAATATTGCTATTGTAGATTGTACATGCCACTGCTAATTTTACACTAAACCAACTCCGCAAAATAAAAAATAAATTTTCATGACTTTGTCTGATGCTAACCCCTAGAATGAGCGATAGCAAATATACATAACTTTACTACTGTGAATCTCACAGATTTCAATGGGACAGATATATGGTAGTAAAATTGAGCATATGCATACGCATTTGCAGAATCTACGTCTAATTGTGCCTTTTTTCAGAAGAGTATACTGCAGTAAAAGTGTTCATACTAAAACAGTCCGGGCTTTGCCTACAGTGGGGAAAAGTACTGAGTTAGGGAATGCGTTAACTAACCTATTCTAACTAACATGACGTTAAACAAATTTTGCACCAAATGTGGACAAGGACAATCCTATTTAAAAATGCATCAGCTGGTCATAGTTACATTAGGATTAACTCCACTAAAGTCTATGCATTTTAACGGCTGTAAGATACTGTCCATGGGTTTAATCCTGCAACACTGAAGTCAATGAAACCTTTGCTATCAACCTCAATGAGTGCAGGATCAGGCAGTATTTTTGCATCACCTTCCATATTTACAAGTCAAAGCTGGGAGCAATTTGACCCTTTATGTATGGTTTTGATTAAACAATGAAAAGGAAATAAATATACAGGACATATTCCCAAATCCCCTGCAAAGCTTGGGCCTGTTGCCATTGACTCCAGTGGGAGCAGGAGCAGGGTCCTTAGCATTTTAGTATCTTTCCTTTCTGTACTCTAAAAACAGTTTGATTTGATTACACATAAAACAAGTCATATGCTTGAAATTTATTAGACTGGAAAAGTATGCACCAGATCATTCTAATAAGCAGAACAATGAATCATCATCTACATTAGAACTAACTATATTCGGTTCAGACCAGCGAGTGCCTGGCTCCACATCCTCTGCTTCTGGGGCGAGACTCACCCTTCAGCTCTTGCCTGGATTTTCCTTTAATCAACCCACTACTCAGCCACCCTTTTGCCCTTTCTTGCACTGCCTCACCCTATAAAAGGAACCGAACAATAAATACAAACCTTTCAAGTGTGAAAATTCCAGTGCTGGGAAATAATTATTTATCATTTTGTGGCTCAAACAGTTTACAAAAGCTAGAGGGAGAATGGGGTGGAGGGGGGAACTCATCTAATTCTGAATGTTTATGTCTGGGAATATATTGCAAGGTGATCAGAGATCCCAGATTTTCTCAAGGCCTGCTCCAGTGTCTTAGATGTTCCACAGTTAACAGAGATTTTGTTGAATTATATATATAGGCCAACACCAAAGCAGAAAACTTCAGTGACAGAAAGGTTGAGTTATGAAAAATAAAATTGATATTACACTAAAACAGCTAAACTACATTACACAGGTGGTCAGAGCAAGGGGTGTGTCTCCTGTTCTTGGCTTTGCCACTGACTTACTTCTCTATGTCTCAGTTTACCCATCTATGATACGGATATAATACCATTTTATAAACTTCCCACAGGAATTTTGTGATGTTAATTTATGTTTTTAAAACCTTGGATGAAAGGCATTATAAAGAATTGTAAATTATTGCTATTAGAACATTATAAACTACAAAGTAAAGAAAATAATTCAGGGAGGAAAAGTTATAAGTAGAGCTGGTCAAAAAAAATTTAGATTAAAAATGTTTTTCAATAAATTGGAAATGAAAAATGTACCCATTCCCCCGCACGCACACTTTCTTTCCTCCTGTCCCTTCTCCTCTCCGCCCTTCCCCCCACCTCCACCCCCAGTTTTCCTGCTGAATTCAACAGAATGAATGATGTTGGGGAATTTTGTTTGTTTAATTTTCTTTCTTCCTTTTGCAGCTTTGCAGTTTTTGAAAGTTTCCTCAACTTTGGACAACTTGCAGCTTGTTAAAAAAAAAAAAGAACCCCCCCCGGACATCATTTATTCTATTGTATCCAACAATAAAATGAAAAAGAAGGAAAGAGAAAAGCAGTGGGGAGTGGAAAAAAATAAAAACAAAACTTAAAGATCAAAATATCTAAACATTTTGAGAAAAATCTTCAAGAAAAGTTTCAGGAACCAAAACATCATTCAATTTCTAAATCCATGGAACAAAGATGACTTCAACATATACTGCCAAGTTTTTTCATTTTTCGACCTGCTCCAGTCTGTAGCTAATGGAAACGAAGAATGAAAACCATCCTAAAAATTAATCATAGATAGGACCACATGCTATATTTCAGATTCAAAGTAAAGCTTTCCCAACTTTAGGGGTATTCTCATCTCGCTCTCAGAGATGCATATGACCCCAATACTGTAGCATCTTAGCACTTCTCAGCCTTCAGTGTATCTTTACAGCAGCTCTGTGAGGCAGGGAAATGCCTTTATCCCCATTTTACAGGTGGTGAATGGAGGCTAATAATAATGACTATTATTAGCGTACTATGAACTATAAGAAAAAGTTATAAGTAAGACTAATGCCCAAATCCTCAAAGGTATTTAGGTGCCTAATGCCCATTGAAATCAATGGAAATTAGGCCCATAACTACCTTCTGAAGTTCTCTATTTAAGTGACTTGGCCAAAATCACGCAGGAAGTCTGAAGTAGAGCACGGAACTGAATCCAGGTCTTCCCAAACCCCAGGTAAATGCCTTAAAAAGCAGACTACCCTTCCTGATCCAATTTGCATATTTAGCAGGATAAGAGCTCTCCTCTGGAATAACAGTGTGGGCAAGTAGCCCAAGCACTCCTTTCCTGGGGGTTTGCTTTATTAAACAAAAACAATAAATGCTCTTCCCAGGGATCCTCTCTCAGGATCGCTCAGACCTAGATCAGAGGTGGGCAAACTACGGCCCACGGACCACATCCGGCCCGCGGGACCGTCCTGCCCGGCCCCCGAGCTCCTGGCCCAGAAGGCTAGCCCTGGCCCCTTCCCCGCTGTTGCCTCTCCCCCGCAGCCTGAGCTCGCTCACTCCGCCGTCGGCGCAATGCTCTGTGCGGCGGGGCTGTGAGCTCCTGGGACAGCGCAGCTGCAGAGCCCGGCCTGACCCGGTCTCTGTGCTGCGTGGCGGCGGCGACAGCGTGGCCCAGCTGTAGCGCCGTCAGCCACCGGTTCTCCAAGTAGCGCGGTAAGGGAGCAGGGAGTGGGGGGGTTGGATAGAGGGCAGGGGAGTTCAGGGTGGTGGTCAGGGGGTGGCGGTGTGGATAGGGGTCGGGGCGGTCAGGGGAGCGAATAGGGGGTTGAATGGGGGCAGGGGGTCCGGGGGGGTAGTCAGGAAGGAGGGGGGGGTTGGATGAGGGAGCGGGGGGCAGTCAGGGGACAGGGAGAAGGGGTGGTTGGATGGGGCAGGGGTCCAGGGAGGGCCGTCAGGAATGAGAGGTGGGGTTGGATGGGGCGGTCAGGGGACAGGGAGGTGGTGTGTGGATGGGGCAGGAGTGCCAGGGGCGGGGGCATCAGGGAACGGGGGGGTTGGATGGGGCAGGAGTCCCGGGTGGGTGGGGGCAGATAGGAGGTGGGGGCCGGGCCACAACCTCCTCCCCTAACCGGCCCTCCATACAATTTATGAAACCCGATGCGGCCCTCAGGCCAAAAAGTTTGCCCGCCCCTGCCCTAGATCCTCCTTCCCCCAGAGAGAAACATCTGCCTAACAACTCACATGCCTCAGTAGGTCAGCATACTCACTTAGCCCAGTATCAGCCCCTGCTACCAGACTGGGACATTTAATGCTAACAATGCCAGCTTGTTACTGTTAATTATGAAGGGAAAACTGTTAAATTTCTTAAAAGTTTACAGCGATAATGGAAAGATTTCTAGATATTTCAGATTATTATTTCTGCAATGATACCAATTCTCATGGCTTTACCATGTCTCTCACAATGTTTGGT
This sequence comes from Emys orbicularis, assembly GCF_028017835.1. NCBI lineage: Eukaryota > Metazoa > Chordata > Testudines > Emydidae > Emys > Emys orbicularis. The sequence goes on along the minus strand of NC_088685.1, from coordinate 23,370,095 downwards.
GTTAGATCCTGGAGGGATGAATCTCAGCTCATTAAAAAAAATAATCTTATGGTTGGAGAGAAATGCTTGACAGTGTGAAACCTCAAGGCCCAAGAATCAGAAGGCAAATCAAAAGAACCCATTTAAAAAAAAAATCTAATTTTTTTTAAGTTGATCTCATGATTTGGGGGCGTGGGGTGGGAAAGGAGGGCTGATTCATGATTTTTGAATACTGGGGATTGGCAAGTCTGGTATTGCAGTAAATCATGGCCACTGTGCTAGCGGAGGTACAAACAAGAGTCAACAGGTAGACATTCAGTATGTAATAATCTACATAATACAGAGTCCTATTATAGGCACCTCACGCAGCAATATCTATAGTTAAAGTTGCCTGACACTTTCAATTGTAAGACTGTTTTCAGTTGCATACATATAAAATTCTGCCAAACTGTTTGGGCTGAAATGTTTTATGTCGGTCATCGGCCTAAGGCACTTTCCACACATTTTTGGAAAGTTTCACCTAAAACAGTTCAGCTGCTTCCGAGAACGAGGTGAGGGGAAAATGCGTTGTTTTGCCTGTGTTAAAACTACCTTACAATTGTTTTGGCAAGAAACTCTAGAGCCTCCGTGCTTTGCAGCAGGGACTTGAAATTTGGCAGGAGGGTCATGCTGGTGTTAGCGATGTGCCTTTTTCTGTCCTTTTAAAAAAATAAAAAAATAAATAAAAAAGGAGCCCAAATCATTCCTAGTTATAAATCTCTGAAAAAAAAAAAAAAAAAGCACTTTGCATATGCTCAGTATTAAGAATCTGGAGGACAGTTTCTCTAAAGATTCTGTCTGCACCAAGCATGCGCGCTCCCCCTCACAGCCTCTATATGCTAACCAGATGGTGCATGCACCATCCCCAGAGACCAAATGAACATGTCCCATCCCAGGACTGAGCAGGGCTTCCCCTGCAATTGCTCCTCTCGGCTGCTGTGTGCCAGAGTGGGGCTAGGTGCCAGAACTGAGAGCAGGCCGATTGTGTCCTCTGTGCACTCAGTGCTCCCCCTGCCAGTGCCCAAGGCAGAGAAGAGGAAACACCTTGACTCGTATGCAAAGGGGTGAGAGAACAGCACAGGAGGAGAATTGGAGCTGGTGAGGAAAGGGGTCAAGAATAGAGCTGGTTGGAAATTTTCAGACAAAACTTTTTTGGGGGTTGGGGGGGTCATAAAATGCTAATTTGTCAAAACCCCAAACTCTTCATGGGAATGTACTGAAAAACTTCCATTGGGAAAGGCTTTCCAGGTCCAGGATGTAATTGCTGGTTAAAACCCACCCCAGAATAGCCTGGGATGGAGGAGAGCAGCACAGCCCGAGTGTCCCACATCCCAGGTGAGTGCCCTAACCACTGGCTATCAGCTATTTTAGGGCAGATCTCTCTCTAGTTTTTCATGAAAAACATTGAAAGGTCTTGGTTTCATTCTAATGTGGAATGGGAACGTTTTTGAAAAATCTAAAAATTTCATGGGAGGGGAAAACCTTTTCCTGATCTAGCTAGGAGCTGGGAAAGGGCAAGGAACACGGATGGGAACAAGGGGTGCATGAGACGGGCTAAGGCTAGTGCTGAAGGGGAAGGGAGTAGCAAGGGTGAAAAGGGGCTTGGAAAAAATAGTATATAATCACATAATTAAAGACTGTCATAATACTACTCACAAGAGGGCCAAAAGGTTGCACAGGAAACCTTAGTGCCGGCATTTCCTAATTTGTGAGTGCTTGGAGGAAAAACTTGACATCTGCTTTGCTTCAGTCAATATTTAACATCTCAGGTCAAAAAAATATTAGCAATCACCTGAAGAGAAATTTTTATATATATATATACTTAATCAGACTCAAATCTTGGTTGGTTACTCTACAGCTGCTAACTGCTAGAGCAAAGATTAGCCCTGTAAACAGATCACTGTATCCATGATAAAGTGTCATTCAATTTTTAACTTTTTAACACATAAGAAGGTACTTTGTTAACTGCTAGGAACCAGAAGGTCATTATTGCTACTATAAACTGTGAAAACGGAAAAAACAATCATCTGGTTATGGGACTGGGGGAGAGCCAAGGGCTCTCAGCTCCTCCAGCTGGTTACTGACTGCCAGGAAATGCCCTCACCCTCATTCATTATTCCTTAGTCCAAAATTTTGTTTAGCAACCTGTTTCTTTTTAAAAAAATTGTTTTCACAGTCAGGGGAACTTCCAATTTGTACTGAAAATAAATGGCAAAAACGTGAATCAGCTGTTAGTAAAGCCTCCCAGACCGCAAGGACAAATGTTGCTATGAACATTTCACTTCTGCTCCTTTGGCCAAAAGACGTTTACGAAGTTTTTGCAGAATGGTTCTCTCGGAAACTATATCATGTAGTGCTGCCACTCCACTGCCTCACACATAACAATTCTTTTCCCATCTTCACCACTTGAACGCAGGAGCAATGTTCAGGAAAGCATCTACAACACGGGACAACACTTATTTAATTTGGCAGATCTGTTTTGGCCTTCCAGAAGTACATCCACTGAAAGCAGACTGCATGCTACAGACTTGGGTCCCAATCCTGCTCCTTTGAAGAGCTCTGCTGACTTCAGTGGGGGTCTGCCCATACAGAGGTCATTGCAGGAACAGATTCTGCCACTCTTATTTGTGTTAGCTGGTGCTTACTTCACCCTTGAAAAGGTGGCAACATCTGATTTTTATTTATTAGGAGCATTATTTCTCAACTATCGGTTAAATAGTGATAGTTTTAACATTAGCTGATGTGTTAAAATGACATGATTATCCAACTCCAGTAGGTACCACACAAAATGTAGTGCCCAAGTCCCAAAGAGATAGCCCAGAAATATCAAATACACACAACTTTTGGGGAGGCTTCCAAAACCTTGCATAAGAATCCAACAATGGAAACAGCATGCTTTTTTGCTACAGAAATGGACACAAAGTTTTTAAGGCATTGGGTGTTTTTTTTAATATACAATATGATTTTCACCAATCACAGTCCAGAAATAATACATATTTAATGTATTTTCACACAATTGAACATTTACAGCCCTGATGCTAAGAGGCCAACTACCACTGAAGTAAGATCAGAGCATCTATTTTTAACAATGCAACTTGTTCCAAATACACCATACCCCAAACAATTATTAATTTTTTTGAACTTGCCCCTGAGTAGTTATTTATAGCACCAGAGTATACTTACAAATAAAGAGGTTTTTTAGTCAAACACATGAAAAGGAACTGGAAAACCAGAAGGGTCATTCATTGCTTCACTGTTTCTCAGGCAATTAACATTATCTCTAAAGTACAGTACTGTGATGGAGAGAAGAGAGTTAAAAGTACCAAAATAGTTGCCGCCCAAGCCAATATAAGCAATCACTATTGAAGTCACTCAACATAATTATAATTGTCGTGCTATACTGGATCACTGGAGAACAACTCTTGCTTCCACTAAAGTCAATGGCAAAACTCCCGTTGATTTCATTGAAGCTAGATTTTGGCTCTTAAATCTTAACTCTATTTAATCTGGCAAGTGTTAACAGTTTTGTTTGTACAAAATTTAATAATGTAATTTAAGTAATAATCTTGGATATTTGTTATATCAGTTGATGTAAAGGGTAGTTTAGGCTGAAAATATAGGATTTTTTAAAGAAAAATATTACAAAACTCACATAAGAAGAAATTATTTTCATCAATTATTTTCTTTTAAATTGCAATTGAAACTCTTCCCTGTGAATTTAATCATCCACTGGACATGTGTGCAAGACTGACGAGGCAGCATTACCCTAAAGGACAAGAGCTGCAAAGTGAAACTGACCAGGAAGAGAAGCAAAACTGCCCTGCCTGCTTCAACTGTTCAAGGTAAATATTAGAGGGGTAGCTGTGTTAGTCTGGATCTGTAAAAAGCAATAAAGAGTCCTGTGGCACCTTATAGACTAACATCTGTTAGTTTGTTGCTTTTTACAAGATAAATATGATGCAGAAAGCAAGAGAACAGCATAAGGAGCACATCACACTTTGTAAATTTTCAGTTTTATTCATGTAAAGCACTACTTGTAATACAGATCATAAAAAAACAGATGAAGGATGATTTTGTGATTAAAGCATCAGGAGTTTGGGTTCTACTCCTGCCTCTACCTCAAACTCCCTGTGTGACGAATTGGGTAATTTTGTCATATTTAATTTTAACCTGCCAGTGTCCTTTTAATTAGAGCTTTGCATTTTTTCTAAACTTACCTGGAATAATCAGAAATAAGAGCCTGGGGAGAGTTTTACTTTCAGTTTCCAAGAGGTTTTTCCAGGGCCCACACTTTAAGACCTGAGTAGCAGCTCCACAACAGTAAATAAATTCTTCATACAGAGGGACCTGCTCTTCTGATCCTGGTCTTGTGCTCTCTGCTAAACAGAACAAGAGGCTGTTATAACATATCAGTAATTATCTATGTATAATTAGCACCACAGCACTACACACACGATCATTAAACCATAAATAACCAAAGAAACCCAGTTCCCATGTCCAGTGTTCAACTAAACAACAACCTGATTCAGTGACAGTATATTGTAGACATTTGTATAAAGATACAGAGGCCACTAAATTGGGGGTGCATGACTCTGACATACACATTGATCAATCAGGGCATAACACAGTACAACTGTTACACCTGCTACACCTCTGGATCCATCCATCTTACAATACATCTCATATTGCAAAGCTGCTAGTGCAAAGACTAACGGGGGTTTTCTGGACAAGGAGAAATCACCCCCAAAGCTATATATTTACAGTTTTTACTTTGGGTCCAATAGCAGGAAACAGATAACAGAGAAGGATTACTTTATATTTACTAAAACAGGACAAGGAGGTCCTCATTCAACAAGATAAACTTTCAACAATGTGAGTAACCCCACTGACTCAGATGCTTAAAGCCAGGCATGTGCTTAAGTACCTTCCTGAACTGTGGCCATAGTAAGACAACTGGGTTCTATGCTAATGCACAAAAGATGCTTTGCTCCAAACTCCCTGTGTGACTTCTTGGGCAAATCATTCAATAACTTCTCTGTGCCTCAGTTTCTCACACCATACAATCATAGAATGGTGATAAGGAGAGTTAAGGAGAGCTGTGGCAAATGACAATGTTTATAAAGTGCTTTGAGAGCCACAAGTGGAAAACTTTAATACTGAAGATGATACATGTTGTATAACAAGACAAGACATGACTGCAAGTGGACAGTACTGACCAAGTAACAGAAGTAACACAGCATCACCGTTAAAGTGAAGCTGTCAGCATCAAATCTGGTCTTAAGTACTTTAAGTTACTGCTTCTGTCTCCGAGTTCCCTTTGTCAGTTATTATGGATTTTACATGACAGATTCCTAACTTTTTAAAGAATGTTTTCCTCTCCCCTGAAACTGAGTGCAAAGTCCCAAAACAAAAGTAACAGTGGAAAACTGACTAGCTAAGAACCAGATCCTGCATTCAGATCCAAGCAAGCAGGCCATGGAACTCCAGGGAGCTATGTGTGGGAGCAAAGTTCTACCCAGGTGGCAGATCCTTGTCTAAAAGGAAAGAAACAGTTGATTGGTTAGGCACAACTGTACACTAAAAACAAACTGGGGGGGAAAAAAGGAGAGAGAATATTTTCCCCCTTAGGCATTACAGGACACCCCACACTTACCCTGATGGGGTTTATGGAAGCCAGTTAGGCCAATTAACCTATTAGGCTACAAACTGGAAGAATTTAGGCCGAGAGAAAGGCCCTAATTAGGGGAAGCTCACTTGTGCAGCAACAGTCAGGGCTTCTATAAAGCCAGGGAGCTGATATAACAGAGAGGGGCTGCAGGGAAGTATTCTGCAATCACTTTATGGGAGAAGGGAGGTCTATTTGGGGCTATAGAAACAAGTAGCCTACAGGGAGGAGGGAGTTCTGACAAACCCAGGGAAGGAGGGAAACCAGAAGGTTAGAAAAGGTTCAGGTGAAAGGCAGTAAGGTCCAGAATGGGACAGACCTCAGTTGCTCATTAGAGGGTCTTTGAGCTGGAACCCGGAATAGAGGGTGGGCCTGGGTTCCCCTACCAGCCCCTGGGGAAGCAGTACCATGGGGCAGTGAATGGGAAGACTGCCTAAGACTGCTGGTAAGGAAAGCCTTTGTTACCCCGGAACGGGGAAACATGCACAGTGAGGTGACTGGAGGGCCAAGTCACAAAGAGGGAGCACCCTGAGCCTCAGAGTGAGAGAGAAAGCAGCAGCCAGGCGTGCAGTGAGCAGCACAAGGGGGCCTCACATCTGGAAAGAGCTAATCCCCAGCGCTCCACCTGCAGTGAGTGCACCCCATGACAGGCTCAACAAGACTAACATACCAATTTCACTAAACACGGAATGGGAGGTGATATCAGCATGACATACTGATGTGTGTTACCATCATCATCTATAATTTGTATTCAAGTAAGGCCCAACTGAGATCAGAGCCCTCATTGTGGTAGGTGCTGTCCAAACAGATAGTAAGAGACAGTCCCTACCCTGAAGACCTTATCATCTAAATAGACAAGTCAGATAAAGGGTGGCAGAGGAAAGCATCGGAGAAGTTACTTGCCCAACATCACAGCCAGTCAATGGTCAAACTGGAAATAGAATCCACATTTCTTAGGCCACAGTTCAGTACCCTGCCTCCCAGCCTTGTGTGTACCCTCAACCTCACTTCCACTATAATGTCGTTTTTGTCTGGGAATATTTATAGGATACAAGGAAAGGTCTTCATCGTCTAAAGCTACGTTGGCTTGTTCAAATTATATATCTGTGTCAAAATTTAATTTCAATGTGTTTTCTTAATTCTTTAATTGTCTGAATACAGCAATGGAAAAGAAAACAATGCACTATAATATGAAAATATAAGGGCCACGCAAACATAACAACCAATACGTATATTCATCATTTAGACACTTTCTAGTATCCAAGTGGCTGTCACCTGGGAACTGAACAATTTTGTTAACCAGGAGCTTTTGTTCACCTCTAGACACATCTGTAATATTAGTCAAAAAGGTGTGTGTGTTCATCAACTCACTAGTTATGAATAAAAATGTCATCAACATGAACTATGACATACACACGAATGTTTGCCAGAAGGATCATTTATCAAGAAATGGCAGGTGCATTTGTCAAACCAAAAGACTTGTAAAGTCATAAGCCTGGCCCTGTTTCAATGTTATTTTATACATATATCATCACTGGGGGATGTTACCCAAGAAATCCTTAATGCCAACTGGCAAAGAGGTTACAGCAATGTCCTGATTCTGGTATGTATATTCTGATTCACCAAAGAATGCCATGTGAGGTCTTAAGGGTATCGAGGTATGAGCCACCACAAGAATTAAAAAACAAACAAACAGGTTTTCTGTCAGACAAGAGATCTTTATTCACCTTTCTCTGTGTCAGATGTAAATCAAACACTGAAAACTAACATAATGGATACCCATTTACAGATGAAGTCAACAGAGAAGGAGCACTCAGGAAAAAGAAGCCCTGAGTGGTTATACTGTCTCTATGTACAGACAAACTTTGGGGAGTATAAGGAGACGGCAAAGAAGACACGCTCTTTTCCTACACTTATGAAGTAAATGGGTAATGCGTTTACATTGATGAAAATGGGATATCAGCCAACCTTGGTCGAAATGCTGCAGAGGACTTTTGGGGGTGAGATACATTTCTTGAGATAGGAGGTTAACCTTAAATAAGAACAGCCCTACTGGGTCAGACCAAAGGTCCATCTAGCCCAGTATCCTGTCTTCCAACAGTGGCCAGTGCCAGTGCCCCAGAGGGAATGAACAGAACAGGTAACCATCAAGTGATCCATCCCCTGTTGCCCATTCCCAGCTTCTGGCAAACAGAGGCTAGGGACACCATCCCTGCCCATCCTGGCTAATAGCCATTGATGGAGCTATCCTCCATGAATTTATCTAGTTCTTTTTTGAACACTTTTATGGTCTTGGCCTTCACAACATCCTCTGGCAAGGAGTTCCACAGGTTAACTGTGCGTTGTGTGAAGAAATACTTCCTTTTAAACCTGTTAAAGTTTAGTCTCTAGAAAGCATGTTATGATTTTGTTTTATATGCAACCTTTTGTTGCCAATATTCTGACTCACTAACATTTAAATCTTTGATAATAAACCTATTCTCGTTTTCACTATTCATATATCTATGTGCTGTAACATTAAGCAAGGTGATAATCCTGAGTTGAATTCTACAAGCTGGTGTGTATAGTGGTCCTTTGGGGTCAGCAGACCTGGTATTTGTGTTCAGTGGAGAAAGGGCTGAACACTACAGGGAAACACTTCAAAAGAAGTCAGGGACTGCAGTGCACCCACTGTTAATCCAAAAGGCAAAGAAAGAGCTGGCATAGCCCAGAAGAGTGTGCTTGGGTGATTAACAAGCTGGTGCTGTCAAGGAGCCAACACCCAGGTAAGCACAAGCAAGACCCTCTCATACTATAGGCAGAGGGCTAACAAGATGACTCTCAGTCTTGGGTTCCCTGAGAACCATCACAGGGGCTACTGTGATAAATGGGCCTACAAGTTTACCCTAAATGTAAGCTCAACTGTGAAAAACAAGTGAAAGTTCATAAAGTGTCACAATTACTTATAACAATGAATGTCGATGGGAAAAGGTGCAAAAGCGAGACAAAGACTGAATTAAACCAAATGAAAAGGCCTATTGAGATAACTCGAGGACTGTGTTAAGATGATGTCTGGTAAACAAAAGAAGTGTGGAACTGGAAATCCGGGAACCAAATATGGTGAGTCGGAAATGAGGCCTAACTGGTGAACAAAATAATGAAGGGATGGGCAATTCCAGCCATCACTTCCTTTTGGGGTCCTTTAAAAAAGAGAGACTTTGGGAGGCGGATGCAACTATTATCAGGGGGGGAAGAATAGCTCAGTGGTTTGAGCACTGGCCTGCTAAACCCAGGGTTGTGAGTTCAATCCTTCAGGGGGCCACTTAGGGATCTGGGGCAAAAATCAGTACTTGGTCCTGCTAGTGAAGGCAGGGGGCTGGACTCCATGACCCTTCAAGGTCCCTTCCAGTTCTATGAGATAGGTATATCTCAATATTATTATTATTATCAACTGAAAGTCTAGAAAGGAGTGAGCTTTCCATTATGACGGCCCACCTCCATAATTTCACCTCCAAATGAAATTCAATGTGGATAAATGTAAAGTAATGCACATTGGAAAAAATAACCCCAACTATACATACAATATGATGGGGGCTAATTTAGCTACAACAAGTCAGGAAAAAGATCTTGGAGTCATCATGGATAGTTCTCTGAAAATGTCCACGCAGTGTGCAGAGGCGGTCAAAAAAGCAAACAGGATGTTAGGAATCATTAAAAAGGGGAAAGAGAATAAGACTGAGAATATATTATTGCCCTTATATAAATCGATGGTACGCCCTCATCTTGAATACTGCGTACAGATGTGGTCTCCTCATCTCAAAAAAGATATACTGGCACTAGAAAAGGTTCAGAAAAGGGCAACTAAAATGATTAAGGGTTTGGAACGTGTCCCATATGAGGAGAGATTAAAGAGGCTAGGACTCTTCAGCTTGGAAAAGAGGAGACTAAGGGGGGATATGATAGAGGTATATAAAATCATGAGTGATGTGGAGAAAGTGGATAAGGAAAAGTTATTTACTTATTCCCATAATACAAGAACTAGGGGTCATCAAATGAAATTAATAGGCAGCAGGTTTAAAACAAATAAAAGGAAGTTCTTCTTCACGCAGCGCACAGTCAACTTGTGGAACTCCTTACCTGAGGAGGTTGTGAAGGCTAGGACTATAACAGAGTTTAAAAGAGAACTGGATAAATTCATGGTGGTTAAGTCCATTAATGGCTATTAGCCAGGACGGGTAAGGAATGGTGTCCCTAGCCTCTGTCTGTCAGAGGGTGGAGATGGATGGCAGGAGAGAGATCACTTGATCATTGCCTGTTAGGTTCACTCCCTCTGGGGCACCTGGCATTGGCCACTGTCGGTAGACAGGATACTGGGCTAGATGGACCTTTGGTCTGACCCGGTACGGCCTTTCTTATGTTCTTATGTACCTCATCCTCCAACATTTCCTGGGACCACAGGATCCAGCATAACATCACTGGGCCTTCATCATCCTAATCCCAGGAGATGTCTTGACCAGATCGGAATCAAGACACAACTCAACTGACATCACCAACTCTGGCTAAATCCCAAACACCATCTCACATGTGAGGTTTAGTCGCTCTCCCCACCTTCCCACCTTATGTCCTTTTCCTTCCCCACCTTATTTCTTCTCTTTCCTATCTCTCTCCTTTTGCCTCCTGTTTAACTGAAGTCCGGTTTAGCCAAAACAGCCCGTATATTTTGCAACATTGCTGTAAGCATATGACCAAAGAGGCAGTTAAAAGCAATGTCTTAAATAGCTCGATAATAGTACAAGTTTGCCAGGTCTCAGAATGGCTGATAAAACCATGCACTGTGCCTGTATTTTACTACACCTTCGCTACTACAAAGAGTCAATACCAGAGGTAGAAGCTGCATTTTCTATCTTTGCTGTTCTGCTCTTTTCTCTCCCCTCTTATGCGTGTTTGCCTTGTTCTATCTTCTAGGAAATGGAATCAGACTTTAAACAACAACCGCGATAACAACAGTTTCAGCCCATCTCAAGTAACGTTTTCTCTTTTTCCCCAAAAAAGGACAGTTATTACCAGCTAAGGGTTTTTTTCCCATCTGAAGACTCTCTCCAGCTAAAGAGAAAGGAAACAAGGGATGTTGTTAAAATAAAAGCCTTACTTTTAATACTCTATATTTCAAATGCTTTAACCTTTTCTCTTCCCTCCCTCTTTTTTCTGTATCCTTAATAAAGGGTTTTAAATATTTTTAATGGTGTATTTGCCATGACACTGAGCAGGTTGAGGTTTCTGTATACCAGGGGTTGACAACCTTTCAGAAGTGGTGTGCCGAGTCTTCATTTATTCACTCTAATTTAAGGTTTCACGTGCCAGTAATACATTTTAACGTTTTTAGAAGGTCTCTTTCTATAAGTTTATAATAAATATCTAAACTATTGTTGTATGTAAAGTAAATAAAGTTTTTAAAATGTTTAAGAAGCTTCATTTAAAATTAAATTAAAATGCAGAGCCCCCCGGACCGGTGGCCAGGACCCGGGCAGTGTAAGTGCGACTGAAAATCATCTCGTGTGCCGCCTTCGGCACGTGTGCCATAGGTTGCCTACCCCTGCTGTATACCAAATGCTGAACCTTGGTTAAAACTGTTTAATGTTGGACAGTTACAGAGTCATGTTAATACCTTTAATGCTGGTCCTATGCATTCCATTGAAATACAACAGAGCCAGTCAAGGGCTCACTGAAATCAATGAGCAAACCATCATTAGCTTCAATGGGCATTAGTTTAGGCCTTACATTCTTCCAATCTAAGATCTAGATCTCAGGCCTTTCTTAAAACATTAACGACGGGTCTAAACACAGTTGGAGTACTAAATCAATTTATGTGAAATTGGTGCAGCCACCCTTTGTGTGGACACTTTTAATTTGAAATAAGAATATCTATACCAAGGGGCACTGCACCAATTTAACTACATCAATGTCTAAACTGGATTTTAATTAAATCACAGTTCAAACTGTGTGTAGAGAAGGCCAAGATCTGGATGGAGGAAAAAAATACTTGTTTTCTACTTAAAGGTGTAAGTGATACAGAAATGTAAACTTACTTAAATGTTCATGAAGTGCTGTTTCAGAGAATCTAAGTACTGTACATAAAGCATAATATCAAAAGAAAATGAGGGTAATAAGTAGAAAAACAGATTGTAGGCTCCAATTTAAATTGAAACAATGAGTCAGCAATACAGATTATATGAGGTCCAGAGTTCCACCAGAACCAGGGCCGGCTCCAGGGTTTTGGCTGCCCCAAGCAGCCAAACAAAAACCAAAAAAAAGCCGCGATCTGCGGCGGCAATTCGGAGGGAGGTCCTTCGCTCCGAGCAAGAGTGAGGGACCATCCACTGAATTGCCGCCGAACAGCTGGACGTGCCGCCCCTCTCCGAAGTGGCCGCCCCAAGCACCTGCTTGGTAAGCTGGTGCCTGGAGCCGGCCCTGACCAGAACTAGACTGTAAGCAAATTAAATTTTCATTGCAATGAATGGGGGAGGGGGAGGGAGAGCGATGTTTTCTTTTAAATAGCATTAATGAAGAGTTTCTGATAGCTCAAGGGGTATGGGTGGCCTGCATACTTTTTCAGCAATAGCATCTGAGCTCTGTTCTCCACTGCTGTCCTGAATTTCTGTGTGGGTGTGTTAAGCAGCACAGCGATAAGCATGAAGTCCCAAGGGCTTACAGATTCATTGTACATTTTACTCTCATACAACATCTTCTATATTAGGATCTCAAAGCATTCTACAAATATGAATGAATGAAGCCTCATAGCAACCACAGGAGGTGAGTGGTGTTAGTTTCTCTCTCTGTAAAATAGAAGGCAGACATGACTTTCTAAAGGGCAGAAGAATCCTATATTAAAAGACACAAATAGAACCCAGAGTTCCCAACACCAGGCCCTGATTTACCCACAAAAGATCATGAAGTTGATTTTAAGTATCCAAGGTGCAGTGAAAGGCACAGTCAACACTTTTTGGTTTTTGTTTCACAGTTTACTTTAAGGAACCCTAACAGATTCGGTAGGACCAAAACCTGATTTTCCCAGTCATTTTCTTATATCTCCTCTATAGTGTGAGTTAATACAATGCTTTGCTCGTACTTATTTTAAAATGAACAACTGTGTCAATACACATTTTTCTAAAATAAAGTTGCAAGACACAATAAGCAACTGCATACGACCAAAAGAGTTTGAGTGAAGAAAAACAATTTGTTTTTAAAAACGGTTCAGTTTAAAACTTTTTCTGGGTTTGACTTAATCATTAAGAAATAAAACAGATCTTACAAATTCATAGTAATGATTGGAAGTCCCTTTGCAAATTATTGAATTGTGCAAAATCTGTGAAAAAATGCAGGAAGTGGAACAAGGATATTGCACTATAACTTTGCTAATTTATTTTGACAAATATACTTATGTTTTAATTACAGCAGATCCTTGCTAATCAACATCTGGCAAATATGCAAATAGAAATAGTAATTCCTCCCCATTCCTCAAAGATTCTTCAATAGCACAGTAACTCAAGGAAGGGCTCATTCTTCTGCATTATTTTCAAATATTCTGCAACCGAGTGACCAGTACATAAATAATTAAACCTAATGATTGTCAAAATAAAGGATGCATTACCCTTGCTTTATTAAATTGCTCAACACTCACAAATCTACAAACTTCAGTACATTGTAGTTGCTTTGTTAGAAAGTCAGTGGTATTAGCTGGGATTTACACTTGGGCAACAGAGTTCAAAATCTGGTCTAGCTGCCTTGTTCTGAAGAGTTTACATATAATCCAATCCTACAATATCTTATTCACAGAAGCAAGTCTCATAGGAGCAGTGAAATTCTGGCCCCAGTGAAGTCAATTGCAATACTCCTTTTGACTTCACTGGGGCCAGAATTTCACTTGAGAACTCCAATGGGACATGAATGAGGACCACTGACATGAATAGGATTTGAGGGATCAGTTCATGAATCAGACCAAAAATGAAGGAATGCAACAAATTTAGTTTGGATTGTTAGACCAGAAACATGTCTTGTTGCTTACAGTGCCTTTTTTTTGCTACAGTTTTAATACAGCAGGACTTTGATTTTATAGCACGTGCATGCTGTAGTATCAGCTTGGAAGCAAAAATGGATGCTAGAAGGAAAGACAATTAAGCAGATAAGAACTTATACCAAACACTTGTAATTAGTATCTAATAAAAACTGCCCGTGAAACAATCCTCAGTAATAATATTGCATGAGCCCATGGTTTTAGCTCCAGGCTGCTGAATATTGTCAGCGAAGAAATTTGGGTGTTTTTTTTAACCTGGTCCTGTAAAAACAAAACAAAAACAAAAAATCAGGGCTACATGTAAAGCTGACATAAATCCGGATTGCTCCATTGACTCTAGATGACAGATTATAGTATTTAGGGGAATCCAGTTACCCACCAGGAGGAGATTGTCATTTCTACTATCTACCCAGTTTTCCGCCCATTTACACTGATGTACCTTTAATCTAGTCCAAATTACAATAATGTAAGTGAAATAAGAATTATGCCCTAACAATCTCCCTTTCCACGTATAGTAACTGCCCCTCTATCTGATATTACAGTCAAGCTGCTATGTGATGCCATTACTTGGCTGCAGGCTTAACTTGCAAGAATCACTCAGAGGATTTTCAACCAAATATAAATTCTTCACCTTTCAATTATTGGTTCACATCCAACCAAGATCGGTGGTGAATGAAATAAAGCCATTACTATCAATCAGGGCCATAATGAATAGCTGGTCTCACTCCAGTTCTTGTGAACAAATGTCCATGTGAAAAAAAACTACCAGTGGTTCTCTTTGGGCAGTCTCAGCAGAGGCCAATATTTGAATGGGCACAAAAGCACTTTGGCAAAGCAGAGCAGGGAAGCTCACATTGTTGCTGCCTGTGGACAAATAGGGGATTTCTTTCTGCACATCTTTCAGTCCCACCACTACAACAACAGGAGCTGTACTTATGAAGAAAGACTTAAAAGTTAACCATTTTTATTTTATTTTTGTTTGTGTGTGGTGTCAAATTATGTTGTATCCCACATATCAACCAAACACACCATGAAAAGCAAGGAAATAAGCAGTAAACGCATCCAACACCCCTCTCATAAACCTCAAATAACTCCCCTTCCACCACCCACAGCCCACATATTTCCACTCTCATCCCAAACATGGGCATATTCTTGCTGCTTACCATGCCCCTCCTACTTCCCTCCCAGACTCAGTAGTACCAGAGTCAATTGGTTTAAACGTTTAAGAGCTAAACATGGGAGAGGAGTGTGACTGGGCAGCCCCATCTGGAGCACCCTTCTGTGGCAGAACACAGCCTGACAGGCATCTGTGCCTCAGTTTCCTCTCTCAGATAACCCAATAACTCCATGCAAGCTTATCCTCTAGTCTAGTCCATCCGCACGGTTTATTACCAGACACAGTTTATTTAATCCTGAATGAAGTCTCAACACATATAGTTCATTTCTCACCCCAGTGCAAACAGTCATTAAGACCACCCAACATCTCATCCAGTAACATCCCATACATCACACACCGGCATCTTCAAACATGCTCACACTCTCTGTCAATCCTCCCCTGTCCTTGTACCAGAACAGCCACCCTCACCCTTCCAACTGGAGTGCAACCCCACTTTTCCCAATGAGAACCCTCACAGCCTCTCTGCTGGGGAGCCTCCTTGCCAGGGGAGCATCCCTTACCCCTCCTGCCCTCTCATAGTTCCTCTGGATTCAGCTCTCCGCCCCTGGAGAGGTCAGCAGGTGAACTCTTCTGCTGCTGCCCCGCATTCAGCCCTCTCTGGCCCTTGGTTCCAGCTCTCTGGCTTAGAACCAGCAGGCACCTCCCTCGGCTACTGGTCCTCCTGCCTTCATCCCTCTATCTCTAGTTCTCTGACTTGGGGACCACCACTCAGCAAACCCCTCTTGCTGCTCTCCTACCTTCAGCCTTCTCCTAGGTCCCAAACATACAGTCTCTGGAAGCTCTCCGCTACCCTTTCCTCACTGATTCTATTCACTAGCTGTGTCTCTGATACTCCATAGACCCCAGGTGCTAGCCCGCCCTCTTAGCTGGCCAAATGGGAGAACTGTTCTGGTACAGGGATGCTGGACCTACTTCATAGAGAGGGGCCAGCCACCCTGTGACAGGGAGCATGATGAGTAGCAGCAGGGATCAAGTGGGGTTGCTGTGGGCCCTGAGAGAAGCATGGGGGACATCTGTGTTGGAATTATGGGAAGAGGAAGCATGATGTGCAAGTGAAGCTGTGAGGGCGCACAGCACCTAGCACAATGGGGTTTTGGTCCACGACCGCAGCTTTTAGGTACTACCACTATACAGATAACAAATAGGGACGTGTATGACAGAGATGGGAGAAAAATGGGATACGAGTTGAAGAGTGCGGTGTATATCAGAGGTGGAGGAGAGAAGTTATCTGCTCTGATGATCCATGGGTGGGGGTAAAGGGAGACTGTATGTGGGAATACTGCAGCTGAGCAGGTGGCCTGAAGTAGAGAGTAGTTCAGTGCTTCTGTACTACGGTACTGTTGCTTGAAGGGTTTCCTTCGCACTTCAAGGCAGTAATGTCACTGGGAGTCGTTTACATGCCACTACCTTGGCAACGAGACTCAACTCCTACGACTTTGCTCCTGGGCGCGATATATTCAAGCCCAGGCATCCATGCTTGAAGCTGATGGCTCAGCTTTCCAGCACACCAAGCCAGCTGTACTGATGGAGAGCCCTTTATGTACCAATAACTTGGCACAACCACTGGGCTCCTCCCGTTACAGGGACCCTACAAAGCTCTGGCCACCCCAGTTCAGTCCCCAGCGCACACACACCTCTACCTCTTCACCCTCGGCCCAAATAATGCCCCAATCACCGTCATACAGTGGCCACATTTCAAGACAGTGCATGTTTTTCATTTAAGAGAACACTTTTTCTACAGGGAAATAGAAATGAAAGTTTCTATCAGAGAAAAGTGTGTTTGATGGAGAGATCTGAGTGAAAGAGTGGTCAATGCTTTAAGAGAGGAAGTTTGGAGCACAAAGGACAGAAGACAATTCTTCTCTCACTCTGTCTTAAGAGGGGATGGTGATTTACAAGGAGTAGCAGGAGGGGAAGCAATTATCATACTGCAGAGTTATAGATGCTTCAATTTAACTCTTACTTTGGGCCTAACTTCCATCCCTCTTCATTAGCAATTATTTTCCTGGTGGCAAATCAATCTCTCCTATCTCAGGAAAAGAGAATGTGGCCCTCATTCTCAACCTTAGTTTTCATTCTTCCTCTCTCAAGTATCCTCTATCTGAAGCCTTCTCCCCTCTCTCTTTTTTACTACATGTTCCACTCCCTGCCCTTCTTTTTGAGCACAAACTCACCTCCGCTTCAGGACTCATGCACTAATTCGGGGATCGGCAACCTTTTGCACGCGGCCCATCAGGGAAATCTGCTGGCGGGCCGGGATGGTTTGTCCACAGGTTCGGCCGATCACAGCTCCCACTGGCCGCGGTTCGCCATTCCAGGCCAATGGGGGCTGTGGGAAGCGGTATGGGCCGAAGGATATCATCTTAGCTATGCTTTTTATGTAGCCTGTTGTAAAACTAGGCAAATATCTAGATAAGTTGATACTCCCTGGAAGACGTCTGAGTAGCCCCAGGGGAACACATACCCCTGGTTGAGAACTACTGGCTTAGGACACATCCCTGCCATTGGTGTCTCCCATTGGCTAGTTTAGGGAGCTTCACCCCTAGTGAGCAAGCTTTTGTGCATTGTGTTCTAAGTTGCCTCTCTCTCCCTGAGCATTGTATAGGGAGCCTAGGCTCCTGACTTGGCTTACTGCAGGGATCTCAAACTCAAATCACCACGAGGGCCACATGAGGACTACTACATTGGCCCGAGGGCCGCATCACTAAAAGCTTTAAGAGTAATACAGTATGCTATTAAAAGTCAATGTATTAACTTTTTTAAAACTGTAATGCGAAGAGGGGTTTTAATAAAATATAAACACTCAGTAATGCACCTCACTCAAATGACAAAACATGCATTTACTTTTATAATTACTTCGGTTCAAGCCCCCCACTCTGCCTCCGGTCCTGCCCCCACTCCACCATTTCCATGAGGCCCTGCCCCAACTCCGCCCCCTCTCTGCCCCTATTCCAACCCCTTCCCCAAATCCCCGCCCCAGCCCCGCCTCCTCCCCTGAGTGTGCAGCATCCCCATTCCTCCCCCTCCCTCCTGGAAAGTCCTAAGCGCCACCAAACAGTTGTTCGGTGGCAGGAAGCGGTGGGAGGTAGGCGGAGGAGCGGGAAGGCAGCGCGCTGGGGGGGAGAGAGGGGAGCTTGGTTGCTGGTGGAGTCAGTGCCTATGGTGGGCCGCAGGAAATAATGCAGCCCGTGTGTTTGAGACCCCTGGCTTAGTGGATCTCAGTGCTGATCCTGTGATTTTCTAGACATCTAAAAGTAAAATGCTGTGTGATGCTCAGCATTGCAACGCCTAAGTCCCTTTGTCAGTCCCACCTTTTGTTTATAGGGACTTGGGCCATGGAGTTTTTCTTCTTGTTTTATAGAAGCATCATGTACATTTAAGAGACTACTTACATAACAAATATTCTGAGAGATTTTACCTTTAGAATTAGTAATATCACAGAAAAAATATTACGACTAGTAACATTATTACTACATTGATTTTACTGAATGCCTAACTGCATAAAATTAGTTCTTGCAATATTGTTATAACATGAGAAATTTAATGCAGCATTATTCTACAATTAGTATATCTGCATCGTCATTGTGTAAGAATTACTGTACACAATATTACTCTATGATGTATTATTCCAGCACTATTATTGTAGGCAATACATTGCTACAATTAGTATTTTTTTCTTGTACCATTGTTGTATGAGAATACACTGCATGCAACATCATTCGGTAAGGCAGTGTTGTTTCTTCCGCTGTGATAATCGTCTACATGCAGCACCAGCCTGCAAAGAAGTGTTGCTCTTTGCACGAGCAGTGCTTTGCGTGCGCCGTTCTTTGGGTATTATCTTGAACTGGAATTGATCTGATAGCAGGAGACCAGCAGCACCGTTATCCCCTGCACTGACCACCCTGCAGGCAGCAGGGTCCCCTGCACGGCAGCTCCCATTGCATTATCCCCATGCATGGCACGGGAGGCCGGGGTCAGGGCCCCGCCCTAGTAGGAAAGCGCTGGGCAGCAGCCGAGCGGGCCGCCCCGCTCGGGAGCATGGATGGAAAGCCCCGGGCCGGACCCCCCCAGCACGTACCTTCCCCCGCGCCCAGCATGTCCGCGGTCATTGGGCTGCACGCGCCGGCTGCCGAGCAGCGTCTGCCAGGCCGGGCGGAAGGAGGGTGCGTCCCGGCTTCTTCCGTCCGGCAGCGAAAGCTCAGAGACCGGGGCGGGGCGGGGAAGCCTGGCGCGCGCTGTGTCACGGCCGCGCGACGCGTCTCTCCAGAAGCACTGGGCGGGATGGGCGTCCAGGGATATGATGGCGGCAGCGCATCCCTCTCCCCCCACCAGGGCGCCCCGGTGACAGCTGGAATTAGGTCCCTGGGATAGGGTCCCCATGGTGGCAGCTGGCGTAGCCCTCGGGGACAGCAGCAGGCACCTGGCACCCTCCTGCATATCCCACACAGGGGCACTGGCACCCCAACGCGTGACCCTACTGCCCCCCTGCGAAGAGCCCTTGGCAGCATGGCCTGACTGCCTGCATATCCTCACAGGGGAAAAGAAACCCCACTGGTGCAACCTGCATGCCCCCTTCCAGTGACTAGCAGTGCCCGAAGGTGTCCTGTCTGGGACCTGCCCCAGGGTGACTGGCAGTACTTTTTAACCCGTCAAGGCCCCAAAACACTATGTGACAGACTCAAAAAGAGGGACACAAAAATTATTCATGCAGAGAACTTAAAATGCTGTGGGATTCCTTCCTTTCATATGAGGACCTCTTTCTATATCTTCAGTTTCATATTTTTTATTCATTGTTAATTAGTTTTAGCAATAAAAGGGAGTGGACACAAAATTTGTAGTAATCTTGGGATTATAATGAATAACATTCCTTCAAATGAGGGACATTTGAGAATTATGAGCAGCTCTGACTAAAGTTTCCCTTTCTGGAATCCATAGTTTGATGACTGGCATTACCTTGCTTCCTTTTTTGAGGCTCAGTTTATCAAAAAGTTCAAAGGGCAACCTGGGCCCTAGTCTACTCCTGATCAAAGTACTATTTTGTAGTCCCCGGATTACAAATCTTGACTGTCAGCAGAAAGCTAGATGCAGTGATATACATTGAAAACACTATCAGTTAAAAGCCTGTGCTATTGCCTGGGTGTAATTTGTAAAGTAAATATGGTACAGGACTTAAAAATTACATGGCATTGTTACCCTAAAACGTAGATGCCAATTAAATTAACCTATGATAGCGCTTTTAATTTAACAAAATCTCTGGCCACCCCAGTTCAGTCCCCAGCGCACACACACCTCTACCTCTTCACCCTCGGCCCCAAAAATGCCCCAATCGCAGTCATACGATGGTCACATTTCAAGACAGTGCATGTTTTTCATTTAAGATAACACTTTTACTAAAGGGAAATAGAAATGAAAGTTTCTGTCAGAGAAACATACGCTGTTGGAACCTTCTGGAATTTTCCACTCTAAATTTAAACTACATCATTCCTGTCTCTGCTATTTTGACATAGTGAATGCCAGTGAAAATGAGGTGGGATCAGAGGCTAAAATAGGGAAAGAACAAGTTAAAAATTACTTTGACAAGTTAAATGTCTTCAAGTCACCAGGGCCTCAAGAAATGCATCCTAGAATACTCAAGGAGCTGACTGAGGAGATATCTGAGCCATTAGAGATTATCTTTTAAAAGACATGGAAGACATGAGAAATTCCAGAAGACTGGAAAAGGGCAAACATAGTGCCAATCTATAAAAAGGGAAATAAGGACAACCTGGGGAATTACAGATCAGTCATCTTAACTTCTGTACCCGGAAAGAAAATGGAGCAAATAATTAATCAATTTGCAAACATCTAGAAGATAATAAAGTGATAAGTAACAATCAGCATGAATTTGTCAAGAACAGATCGTGTCAAACGAATCTGATAGCTTTCTTTGACAGGGTAACAAGCCTTGTGGATGGGGAGAAGTGGTAGATGTGGTATATCTTGAATTTAGTAAAGCTTTTGATACTGTCTCGCATGACCTTCTCATAAAAAAACTAGGGAAATGCAACCTAAATGGAGCTACTATAAGGTGGGTGCATAACTGGTTGGAAAACCATTCCCAGAGGGTAGTTATCCCAGTGGTTTTCAGTCATGTGGGAAGGGCATAATGAGTGGGGTCCCACAGGGATCAGTTCTGGGTCCAGTTCTGTTCAACATCTTCATCAACAATTTAGATAATGGCATAGAGAGTACACATAAAGTTTTTAGATGATACCAAGCTGGGAGGAGTTGCAAGTGCTTTGGAGGATAGGATTAAAATTCAAAATGCTCTGGACAAACTGGAGAAATGGTCTGAAGTAAATAGGATGAAATTCAATAAGGACAAATGCAAAGTACTGCATTTAGGAAGGAACAATCAGTTGCACACATACAAAATGGTAAATGACTGCCTAGGAAGGAGTACCACAGAAAGGGATCTGGGAGTCATAGTGGACCACAAGCTAAATATGAATCCATAGTGTAACACTTTTGCAAAAAAAGTGAACATCATTCTGGGATGTATTAGCAGGAGTAGTGTAAGCAAGACACGAGAAGTAATTCTTCTGCTCTACTCTGTGCTGATTAGGCCTCAACTGGAGTATTGTGTCCAGTTCTGGGTGCTACATTTCAGGAAAGATGTGGACAAATTGGAGAAGTCCAGAATTGGACAAGAAGCAATGGGCTTAAATTGCAGTAAGGGAGGTTTAGGTTGGACATTAGGAAAAACTTCCTAACTGTCAGGGTGGTTAAGCACTGGAATAAATTGCCTACGGAGGTTGTGGAATCTCCATCATTGGAGTTTTTAAAGAGCAGGTTAGACAAACACCTGTCAGGGAGGGTCTAGATAATACTTAGTCCTGCCATGAGTGCAGAGGACTGGACTAGATGACCTCTTGAGATCACTTCCAGTCCTATGATTCTATGATTTTGATCTGCCATGTTGGATTTTCTATTTTTAAACTATCATTAATTTCTACTTATTTAGAGTCTTAATCTTAAAAGTAATTATCATTTTATGCAAACCAAAGTGTTCTGATACTGTCACCATCCTAATTATGTCAACTGGGAGAAGTGAATTTTATGGTATTTTTAAACCCCCTCTGGGGTTTTTCTGCAATCCTCTGTTAAGGTGCTGCAAGATATCTCAGAACATTCAAAGCAAAATCTCTCGTTACAGTCCCCTCCTTGCTGGGTTTGCAAACTTCTTTATAAATCCAGCATTTCATAATTTTGTGAGTCCAATAAGTGTGTGGTCTTGTTCAGTGTTGGCTCAAGGGTTTCCTTTGTAGGAAACCGAGCTGACATGTCTTCGTACTGGCACGATTCCTCACCACTCTTGATTCTCACTTTGGTCACACTCGCCTGTGTGCCATAGTAATTTCTTTTAAGACTGAGGGTCTGCATATGCTTTAGCTGCCTGAAATTCCATTTGATCCAGCCCACCAAAATAATGAGCATAATAACCATTATAATTTGAAATGCCAATATTATCACAATAGGGTGTGGAATTATTTTTTAAAATCCTGTAGTTGTGGGAGACCATCCCAAAAACACTTCCCACCAGTTGTGTTTAGCACTTCTTAGATATTCAATTATTTGTTTTCATTTCTTAGTGGAGTGGTGAACAGTAATCATAACTCTTTGTGCATTTTCTTGAGCTTTTTGTAATTATTTTTGCAATTCAGGGTGGCTTATCAATTGCTTAACTAAGCTCATATTTAATCCTAAAGGTATCGATTCAATTCTTTCATATAGCTGGAATTGATCTTTAATTTTTTCATTTTCAATTTTGGGTAATGTGATCTTGAAATTGCAACCAAT
Organism: Emys orbicularis; assembly: GCF_028017835.1. Taxonomy (NCBI): domain Eukaryota; kingdom Metazoa; phylum Chordata; order Testudines; family Emydidae; genus Emys; species Emys orbicularis. The sequence continues at coordinate 23,347,346 of NC_088685.1, read as the reverse complement.
AACTGAGGTAATGTTACACAAGCATTTGTTCTCATAAGGATTATGAGTTATATTGTATATATGATTTACTTTAAACAATGTACACCAACTTCTGATACATTTACACATTTTCTTTTGATGTATACAACAATTGATCCATTAAATGGAAAAGGATCTAACTGATAATGGCATTTTCCTCTTTCTTTATTTATAATGATTGCATCGTTATTGCAAACATATCCAATTCCACGTTCCTCCATACAAGCCTCAAGTTCAACAATTTTCCATGTCTGATTTTGTTTTATGGCCCACAATTTGTATTTTATTGGTTGCATTAATATTTAACCCCAGTGTTGCAATAGGAGATATCCATTCAATTTGGGCATTGCACCATAATTATATATGTAGCAACTTGATTTAATTGAGGATTGTATGTGGAATTCACCATCTTCCATCAGGAATAGAGTCTTTTCTCAGCCTCAGTGGCATATTTCCACATTATACGTCTTATTTCTAGAGGTAAACTTTTATGTAACCTGTTGTAAAACTAGGCAAATATCTAGATAAGTTGATAGCAAACGATTGCTGTTCCCAAATCAACCAACCCAAATTATAAGTTTTGTAAATTTCGCCTCCCAATTGTAATAGTGATTGGTTGACTCAGCAGGACATGGAGCTGCCTCTTAAATCCAGTATCGAGCATGATTCTATTCCTGGTGGCAGATGCTGTAAGATTATCTCCCTCTATGTTGGTATTCAGAATGGAGATGGATGATCCGGTGTTAAAATAACACAATACCTCCACGTTCATGTTTGGTAGAATTATAACCACCGGGACCAAAAGTCGCCTCTCTCGTTACCATTAGTCTTACAATTACTAAGTCCAGCAAATTCTCCTTGTCCTCTCCATTCCAACTGACTCACTGTCCCCGTCTTCTTCCTCCCAATATTCCACCATGGTTATCTTTCTTATCTGGTTTATCCCTTTCTAATTCTTTCTCCCTATTAAACAAAATTACTAGTTATTATTGCAGGAGTGGGCAAACTATGGCTCGGGGGCCAGATCCGGCCCCTCATGGCTTTGGATCCGGCCCACGGTATTGCCACCCCTGTGGTGACATGGGCCCCGCGCCGCTCTGGGAAGCGGCCGGCACCACGTCCCTGCAGCCTCTGGGGGAGTGGGGGCAGAGGGCTGAGCACGCTACCCTTGCCGGTGGGTACCTCCCCCGAAGCGCCCATTGGGTGGAAATGGGGAACCGCGGCCATTGGGAGCTTCGGGGGAGGTACCCACAGGCAAGAGCAGCGCGCGGAGCCCTCTGCATCCCCTCCCCCAGAGGCCGCAGGGACGTGGTGCCGGCCGCTTCCCAGAGCGGCGTGGGGCTGGCGCCAGGGCAGGGAGCCTGCCCTGGCCCGGGTGCATGCTGTTGCCACCCCGGAGCCACTCCAGGTAAGTGGCGCCGGGCCAGAGCCCACACCCTGAACCCCTCCTGCACCCTGCACCCCAACTCTCTGCCCTGAGCCCCCTCCCTGCACCCCAATTCCCTGCCGCACCTCGCACCCCTTCTGCACCCCAACCTCCTGCCCTGAGCCCCCTGCTGCACTTCGCACCCCTCTTACACCCCAACCCCTGCCCTCAGTGCCGTCCCGCACTCCACACCCTCCCTGTACCACTGCCCTGAGCCCCCTCCCACACTGTGCACCCCCTCCTACATCCCAACCCCCTTCCCTGAGCCCCCTTGTACACCCCGCACCCCTCCTCTGTCCAAGCCCCTTGCCCTGAGCCCCTTCCTGCACACTGCACCCCCTCCCACACCCCGCACCCCAACCCCCTGCCCCAGCCCTACATTCATGGCCCTGCATGCAATTTCCCCACCCAGATGTGGCCCTCGGACCAAAAAGTTTGCCGACCCCTGTATTATTGTCTTTATACATTACTTACATTTCTTACTTATCACTGCCTTAATTACTATCTTTTAAACTACTGCATATCTTATTTCAATGTCCATAGAGCATTTCTTTTAAATCTATAGCTTTATAATTCTTATCTGTCATTCTTTGCAGGTGCAGGACTGGTTTCATCTAAAGATTTGTCTTTAATGTGATTGCTGTTTGTTTATGTGCTTCAGCAATAGATTTTGAATAGTTGCTGCATTCCTTGGTACCATACTTAGCATTTATTTACTACCTAATTGAACTTAACCCATTACATACTTATCTACTAACATTATTAACATTATTGCTATCACTAACTTATTATCTATTTTATATTCTATATAATCTAACTTCCTTCACTATATAATTATTCTTTCATACTTTATCTAGAAGCTTCCCTATTAAATTCCACACAGACAGTTGATCTTCCCCAGTCATTTGTTTGTAGATACTGCCAAAGTGTGGACCAAGATGTGCCAAGGCGGGAGAGCGGGGGTTGGAGGGGTGAGGGGAGCTTGGCGGGCCGCAGGAAATAACTCCGCAGGCCGCATGCGGCCCGCGGGCCACGTGTTTGAGACCCCTGGCTTACACCTTAGCTCCCCTCCATTCCTTCAACTGACTGGAGTGTAACTACTTTGTTTTTTGGCCCTTTTTGCCCTTTATTTCTACCTTGTATATAGAGAGACTGGCTTTATTGGTCACAGTTACCAGTCTCACCCACCGTGGACTCAGGGTGTGGCCTTCGTCTGAAAAGAACTTGTATAGGACCTGGTCTCCCACCTCCCATTCTAGAGGTTTGAGACCTTCCAACCTTTGTCCATCAACTCTGATGTTCGATTTGAGTTGCAGGGCTACTTGATGCTGCAGGGCACTGATATCCTCAAGGAGCTTTCTCATATACTGATCAACTACTAGCCGCAGTTGATACTCATGGGGGGGGAAGCCCCCGATCCACCAAAGTTCAGGTGTGTACATTGGTCTTCCCGTCATTACTTCATGGGGTGTAAAGCCATGAGAAGCGACTGTCAACTGCACTGCCATCAGGACCAGAAATAATTTAAGGTCCCAGTCTTTGCCCTGATTTGTGATGACCTAATGCAGTGCTGTTTTCAGAGTTTGGGCTCTACAAGACCAGAACTCTGTGGATGTACTGCGATATGGACCATTGTCTGATTCCCAGGGCCTTGCACATTGCTTGCATTACCTCTCCCACATAATGGGGCCCCTGATCTGAATCTGTGCACTCAAGTAGGCTGAACCTGGCAAAGGTTTGTTCAAGCAGTACTTTGGCAGTAGTCGAAGAAAGAGTCCAGCGGAGGGCAACAAAAATTATTAGGGGGCTGGAGCACATGAGTTATGAGGAGAGGCTGAGGGAACTGGGATTGTTTAGTCTGCAGAAGAGAAGAATGAGGGGAGATTTGATAGCTGCTTTCAACTACCTGAAAAGGGGTTCCAAAGAGGATGGATCTAGACTGTTCTCAGTGGTACCAGATGACAGAACAAGGAGTAATGGTCTCAAGTTGCAGTGGGGGAGGTTTAGGTTGGATATTAGGAAAAACTTTTTCACTAGGAGGGTGGTGAAGCACTGGAATGGGTTACCTAGGGAGGTGGTGGAATGTCCTTCCTTAGAGGTTTTTAAGGTCAGGCTTGACAAAGCCCTGGCTGGGATGATTTAGTTGGGATTAGGTCCTGCTTTGAGCAGGGGGTTGGACTAGATGACTTCCTGAGGTCCCTTCCAACCCTCATATTCTATGATTCTATGAAGCGGTGTTATTTCTGGTTGGGAACGCTTCCACCCATTTGGTGAATGGGTCAACTACGGCTAGACAAAACTTGTTGCCTCGTCCTGTGCAGGGCAGTGGCCTGATGTAATCGACCTGTAAACGGGACCTGAGGTCCTCCTATGGGCTGATGTTGTAGAGGCCCTTTTATGACTTTCTGGTCTGCATTGTTCTCTGTGCAGGCAAGGCACGACTGGATGTAGTTGGTCACATCCTTAAGGAGGTCAGGCCACCATGCTACTAGTGAGATTTGGTGTGCAGTTTTATCTGCACAGAAATGGCCTTGGCTATGTGCCAATCCAATCATTTCCCTTCTTAAGCAGGATGACATTACCAACAGAGGTGACACATCTTCAACATCTTTCCTAATGGCCATAACTAAACCGTGCTTGTTTTGGAAGATGTTGAAGCCTCGCTACTCTTCCTTTTTCAGCAGCTCTTGAATTTGCTGATCCTTGTCCTGCAATTCCTTTATGTCTAATTAATTAGACAAGTCCAGTTCAGAGAGCTGAACCTTCATTACCCTCTTCTCAGTGTGAGACCACAAATTCTCCTCTCCTAACATAGCTGCCTCTTTAGCGAGCTGGTCCATGGTGTTATTCAGCCTTGAAATTTCAGTGCAGTCTTTCTGGTGTGCCTTCCCTTTGCAGAGGTAGGTCTCACCCGATCTGGTGGATGCTAACTCCCATGCATGGAGGAGGTATTTTGCATGGGCAATTGGTTTACCATCGGTGGACTTCATCCCACGTTGAACCCAAAGGGGCTCTAACTACCCAGTTGGAGTCCGAACAGATGCAGATGTTAGTGTCTGGGTCTTCCTCATAGAGTACCATCAGTACTGCCACTACCTCCGCTGCCTGTGCTGAATACAGCCTCACTGTTCCTTGGAGAGTCTTTTGGGAGGCTGCTTGCAGAACTGCATATCCCACATGGGGCTTGCCATCTCTGTAATAACAACTTCCATCGACCACCCAGATGGTTAGTTTCAGGTTCTTGGGTTGTTGGAAGCTGCTCACGACCTTAAACAATGACTTGGCTCGTGGCGCCTGAGTTGGTGACCGGCATTCATGGTCTTGCCCTTCAGTTAAGAGAGCATAGGGCTTCACACTGATTTGGGGTGACCTCTGAATTCTAATGTCTCTATTAATCAGGCTAATGGTCCAAATTAGCCAATCTTGGGCTGGAGGCGCAGCCCCTGTTTATTCAGCCTGATAGAACATACTTTAATGGAGAGTGAGTGGTCTTTAGGATAACTGGAGCCATGCCGACCAGGTACTCCCAGTGACTTAATGCCCCCTCCACCGCCAGCACCTCCTTTTCACAGATGTTGAACTCTTGCTGTATGTTGCTGAGAGTGCGGGACCCATAGACAATGGGCCGCAGACTGTTGCTTTTGTCCTGAAGCAGTATGGCACCGATGCCTTCCTTGGATGTAGCTGCAGGTGGTAAGGCTGGTCGGGTTCTGGGTATGCCAGGGCAGGTGCCTTGGCAAGGGCTTGCTTGAGGTTGCAGAAGGCTTCCTGCTGCAGCTGTTTCCATTGCCACTCCTGTCCCTTGCAAAGCAAAAGGTATAGGGGCTCTGCCAGCTCTGCATACCCTTCAATGAATTCCCTCGAGAAACCCACGAGTCCAAGAAATGATCACAAGCCTGACACATCCGGCAGAGCAGGTAACTTGCAGATGAGGCTCACTCTTTATTCATCAGGGCATCTGCCTTCTGGACCCAAGTTGATGCCTAGTTAAGTCACATTTGATAGAACCAGCCGGGCTTTCACAGGAGTAACAATGAACCCTGTGGACAGGACCTTTTCCAGCACAGCATCCAGAATGTCCAAATACTCAACCCTGATAGTGGTTGCTATCAAAATATCATCTACATAACTCAAGATGTTACTTCTGCCCCTTATGTTGCTCCACATCCTGGAGACAAACCTGTGACAGATGGAAGGAGCATTATGTAGACCTTGGGGTACCCTGCTGAAAGTATATGGACGGTCTCCATAGGTAAACACAAACTTGTGCCACGATGTTGGATGGACAGGGATAGAGAAGAATGCGTTGGAGAGGTCAAGTACTGTAAACCACCTTTCCTCTGACGTAATGGCTGCCATAATTTTGTTATACTTGGTGATTACCGGAGCGAGCCTGGGTGTCACTTGGTTCAGCTCACATAATCAACCATCAGGCGCCAGGTCTTCTTATTCGCCTTGAGGATGAGCCAGATGGGTGAATTACAGGGACTCTCCATCTCCAAGAGCACCCCTTGTTGCGATCTAGATACTTCCTTGGGTGTTGGTTGGATCTTTGCCACTCCGAATAATATTTCCCAATCAGATTTTGATGTGGGAAATAAAACGTAAGGATCCCCTCATATAGTTGCAGGTGGGTGTCTACTTCTGCTACTTGAAGATGTCCAGGGAGAGCAGCAAAGTCTTCTCCGACCATGCATTCATGCATGAGAGAGGCAATGTCCTCCTTGCTAACACCGGGGCAAGACTGGATTTTTGCCAGCCAATCTAATGCTGACTCCCGGGTTAGAGGACCAAGAGCTTTGCCTGCAGCTCTAGCTTTCTCAGGCGTGTACTCTCGTGCCTGATCTCCATTGGTCGGGTTGATCCTGGCCCATAGCCGATCACGGTAGTGGTAATGGGGGTCATTGGCAGCTTACTCCCCTTCTGCTGACTCTCTTCGGGTGGTGCACATGGCACCGCTTCTCTCATTCATGTAGATCTGAGAGGCTCACAGTGGAGCTGCTCCTCTGACTCCCCTGAACTGCAGTAGCTACTGCTCGTTTCTCCTCCATGTTTCTGGAGAGGGTCTGCACTCAGTGCTCTCAGCAGACCTCTTGTGTGCTGCAGCTTCTGCTGGAGCTTCTCAATGTGCTGCTGACACCTAGCGTGTGCTGCCCATTGACCTTGGCTTGAACGCACTTCCTTAAGGAGCTTCCATATGGCAGCCTGCGACTCCTCTCGTTGAACACCAAGCTGGTGGAGTCTTTTTCCATCTTGCTCAGAAGGTCGCTTAGGTACTGCCCCCGCAGTTTCTGACCTCGATTGTAGCAGAAGGACCTTAAGGGTTTAAGAGATACTCGAGACCGGTAGAAGTAAATGTAATTCTCCATCTATTATTAAGGAATGTGTGGATTTCGCCTATCGATAAAGCTGGATGCCTGTGTTTGAGTGAGATCTCCCCTACCTATTCTGTGACAGCCTGATCAGCCCTCACAGGATGTTAATGTAAATAGTTAATTTTAGATATTAAGTATTAATGATTGTATTAATGTTAAATGTTAAGTGGTGAATGTTAGTGTTAAGATTCCTTTAAATCTGTAACAATGTAATAGTGTTGTGTATATGTATACAGAGGTTAGGCACACTACGTTCCTTTTGCGTATGCCAGATCTCTATATGACTACTGCATTGTAATTGTCATATGGTCTATGTATGATTTATATGCTATATAGTCTGTTTCTTTATTTTGGTGCGCCGTTTCACTCTATGTAATTCTATTGTGCTATATAAATTCTTTCCTACCTTCGATATATTCTTTCTTTACTAAACCTAGTATAACTTCCTATTTCTTTTAAATAAATAATTCTTTTGTTTTCGAAGCATTTCTGCTTCTGTGTGTCTACCCTTGAGCAGAAGGCTGGATCTGTGTCCTTTCAGGGGTTAGCAAGACTAGCTTGCTCTGGGAGCCCTCTGCAGGTCTGGCAATTCCTTGAGGGCGAGCCACAACCTTGTTACCTCTTTCTAAATTGAAGGTGTTATTGTAGGCTCATTTAATTGGCATCTTAAATTTTAGGGTAACACTGCTTCAATACAAAAATAAAAACCTCTCTGACTGCACACCCCTAGCTGTCATCTACCATAGTGGAACCCATATAGTGTACAACTACACTGTACAACACACAACTACAACCCATATTCAGTGGAGACCCCATCCTGAAAGAAATCTTTCCTGAACCCCCTTTGGGTTCAAATGGGCATCTTCAAACAACTCCACAGCCTCTCCAAGCTCCTCATCAGAAGCAAGCTCCCCACAGACCACAACACACCAACTCAAAGTGGCCAGAACAAAAGATGCAAAACTTGCAGACATATCTCCACTGCTACAATGATCAACACCCCCCACAACACACCTTTCAAGATTCATGGGTCCTATACATTCCTATCACAACATGTGGCGTACCTCATCCAGTGCACTAAATGCCCCATAACAACTATGTGGGTTAAATTAGACAATCACTACGTTCTCGAATGAACTCAAAAAAGGAAAATAATCAAAGACAAAAACACCATGTCACCTGTGAGTGAAAGCCTTTCACAAAGTGATCACTCTGTTGACGTCATTAGGCATAGCTACCAGGTAACTCGGGGGGGATGGAAGGCCATAAGTGCCGATGAAACTCCCCTGCTCTGGGTCTAAGTGAGCCACAGTAACATCTTGTGAACTTTAACCAGCCTCCATGCTAGCAGCCGAATGCTGAAGCAGAATATGTAATGGTCAGCCTTTTTTAACAGACAGCTGCAGTTTCGCTCGCACTAGCAGAAGCAGTAGTGATAACGCGGGGGGAAGGGGGAGGGAGAAGCCTATTATGTAGAGCTTGCAAGGTCGAAGATAAGCATGCGAACGGGAACTTTTCTAACATGCCACAATGTGTGCCTGCTGTAACTGCTCGGGAAGGGAGGGGTAGGAGGGAGAAACCAGAACAAAGGCTTACTCAAAACAGCTTGGAATATAAAATGGGAAACCTGCTTGTATTTGCTGCGCTTCTGATTTGAGACTTGCTGGTCTCCTGAGTGCCTTTTCGAGATCTCGAATAAATTTGGTTTGCTTCTCCACCCTGGTGTGTCTATTGGTGCGGCGCACACCGGGCAACGAACCCTGTTGCCCCCTCGGGGCCCTTTGGGCCGGCAACAATTCTATATCTGACCTATCAGTTCTCATTGTCAAAGGAAACCTGCTCAACACTTTCAAAAGATGATCCTGGAAGCTTAAATTCATGACTTTGATAGACATTAAAAATCATGGTCTTAATGAAGACACTGGATTTATGGTTTATTACAACAATTCATAATCCGTAACCCGCAAACCCTCCTTTTTGTCCTATGACTACAGTGGTGTTAATGGGCCACTTCACCTTGAATGGTCCCTTACTTATGCTAAACTATCTATTCAATCTTGTATGTAGGTGTGGCACTCTGAGTACTTTTCCAAGCCCTGAAGAAGAGTTCCTTGTAGCTCAAAAGCTTGTCTCTCTCAACAACAGAAGTTAGTCCAATAAAAGATATTACCTCACCCCATCTTGTCTCTCTACTGATAATGAATGGCATCTGTTACAGAACACAAATCTATTTGAAAAAGTCCACCTGTGCATACCGTTGCTCAAAATTTAACCTGCAGCGTCCGCAGGTTCGGCCAATCGCAGCTCCCACTGGTCGCGGTTTGCTGTTCCAGGCCAATGGGGGCTGCGGGAAGCGGCGGCCAGCACATCCCTTGGCCCACGCCGCTTCTCGCAGCCTCCATTGGCCTGGAATGGCGAACTGCAGCCAGTGGGAGCTGCGATCGGCCGAACCTGTGGACGCTGCAGGTAAACAGACCGGCCCAGCCCGCAAGCGGATTTCCCTGACGGGCTACATGCCAAAGGTTGCCAATTCCTGTCCTAGAGGCAGCGGAAAGATTCAAAAATGTATTGCCTCATAATTTCCCAGCGCAAGTCTGACAGTCCCAGTGATGGAATGTGCAGGAATTATATAAGGCCAAAACTCTTCACAGGACAAAAATTCAGAAATTTAAAATAAGAAAAGGAAACATTAAGTGGGAATGACCTCTTATTCCACATCATTGTGGAGAAAACAGAATTTGATGCAGTGACGATTAGCTTTCTCTACACAGTATCAATATGTGAGTACACCACAAGTATGCATTCAGATGAGTATTTCATGTTATACAAATAATGGCACTAACAATATTTTAGTGTGTTTTTTTACATTAACATGAAGTTAAAGTTAGCTCCAGGGATTTTGAAATGAAAGTTAGGGGATTTTGAACTTTGCTATATGTAATATCACTTTCATTTGCTTGTCATTTTTAAATATTTAACACTCTGATCCAAAGCACTTAAGTACTTGCATAACTTTAGAGTACATGAGTAGTCCCATTTAAATCAATGGCCCCAATCCTGCAAACACGTGCATGCTTAACTGTGCTTATGTTATTAATTTTTTTGTGTTACTGTAGTTACTTGGAGCTCTAGTCATGAATCAGGACCCTATTGTGTTAGGGGCTCCACAAATACAGCACAAAAAGATGGTCCTTGCCAAAACAGCTTACATTTAAGTGTGAGTAGTTCCATTGAAACCAGTAATACTATTCACATGCTTAAAGTTAATCACATGCTTAAGGGCTTTGTTGGATTGGTTCCAAAATGAATACATTTATTTAGCACAACGATAGAACAAAATTTATGCTATGAAAACAGTGTAGTTATTTAAGGGTTCAATCCTGTTTGCTAAGTGTTTTGCATGACTTCACTGGGACCAGGCCCTAAATATGTACGTTTTATGTGCTCTGATACCAAGGAAGGCTTGAGAAATATTAGCGTCCAAACAAATAGGCCTTGGATATTTTTCCTGGCAATGAACCACAGGCACAGTGGCATACAGAAAAGTTTTAGAAGTTTGTTGGTAGTATCTCAAAGCACCAAATAAATCTATGGGAGATGGGTTCTTCTGGCCAGGGCGCTGGGGGCCATAGGCCGTGTGTTTGTAGTTTAGTAATGTAAATAATGCAATAATTGCTGTGACCTATATATTTAACTCTATTTTCATAGTTCAGTTTAAAATATTTAATCCAAAGAAAGCACAATTAGTGTCCAACTAAAATATAAAATACCCTTTACATGTCAACAGTTGTATGACAGAAAACTCTGTCTAGGAACAGATGGCAGTGTCTTTGTTAATCTTGCCCCATAGATGAGTGGAAATAAGTTTTAAAACAGCATAGACAGGGGAAAAAAGTGCACATACATGGAGAGCAACAGACAGAATTAGCTAGAACTGGCTAAACACATGAGAAAATAGCTGGTAAAACTTACTGGAGAGACATTTGGTTCTTCAAAGCACCCAGCAGCATAAAACATATCTGGAGATGACTGTTCATGCAGCTGCATGCACTGGAATAACTCACACTTTAACTGCTCTGTATTTAATAACTGAGAACTACAGAATGAAATAGGACATTGAATTACTGCATGTCTTGAAAACAACTCTACTTTTAAACAGGTTTGAGAACTATCCAAATAGTGATCTATTTTCTTCCCTGCCCCAACACATTGTTATCTAAAACTGAACAATGAGGATCATACTGTGAGATTGAAACCATAAATCACGTTCGGGTGTGGGCAGAAGTGCTCCCCACAATCAGGAGTTCTCATCAGAGATGTTCTGATTAAGTGCAGGTTTGAGCTCAGGTGCTGACATGACCTCTATGTGGAGGGCCAAGAAGACCCAAGCATTGCTTAAGTCACACTTTGAATGCTTAAGTGTTGAATAAGCTTTATGTTGAACCTCTGCACAATGGTGAATTTCACCCATGGAGTTCATCCTGAGAACATGTGCTGCTTAACTTTGCTCATGTTATACATTTTTGTATTCACAGATTGTTATTGTGGTGACTGTGCATGGACACAGGAGGGTAAAGCTCCTGGCAACCATTCTGGCTCTAATCATGATCCCTGCCTGTGTGACAGTGAAATTCTATACTACTGAAAAACTAGATATGTTCCAAACACTTTTATTCACCCAATCAGTCATGTGATTGACTAGGACAACATTTTTTCCCTTAAGATCAATATTGTAAAACCCCCCACAGGACTAGAACCTAGGGCTAAGAGGAAGGGAGAAGATGTGGACACTTCTGCATTACCACTGGAAGCCTAGAGTGGATTTCTGCTGGAGGACCCTGTGAAACTAGGCTCTGCAGGAAGTACCACCCAGCAGGGCCTCAGTGGTGGCCCTTGCATGGCTCACTGATTCCCTTATGCTGGTATATAAACCAGGAAGCCAGAGAGTGGTCATGTCTGAGCGATAATGCAGACTGCCTGCTTGCTTCTACTCCGGTTTGTCCCTGACTCTATTTGCCTGCTGCATGCAACTTGGTGCTTGACTCTGACTTCCTGGTAGCCTGATCCTGCTTGATTCTGACCCCGCTACTCCTCTCCTGAGCCCAACAACTCAGTGTACATAGGCAGCCTATGTCCTGGTCCTGACAAATGTACAGCAAAGGCCTCCTGTAATAAAACTTTGGTTCAAGTTTCCCAGTAGACTTAAAGTCAAAATAACCTCTCTCTCTTCCATTCATGTCTTAAACATATGAATTTATTCTCTATATTTTTTTATTTGTATAATGGGATGTATTAACCCCACTTGGGTCCAGAAGGGGTTAAAAGGACTTGGAGAGTTCTGGTAACCTCACCTGGTACTCCTGAAGGGCTTAACTGACCTTACCAGCTACACCTGGGGAGAATGTGGTATGTGAAAGAGGAGTTAAAATGGAGAAGACCAGGCCTGGGATCCTCTCCTAAGAAGGGAACTCTGACAATCTGCAGGGGAGCACTAGCTCCAGTGATGAGCCTTAAAGGACCTCAACAGAAGCAGTCCTGTAAGTCAGTGTCTACATAACATGGACAGAGACCCCATGTCTGCCGGGGTGGTTGCACCTTACCACACAACCAGGGCTGAAGACATGAGTTAAATATTGGTGCTTTAGTGCTTATGAAGGACTTTATTTGGAACTTCAAGGACACGGATGCCCTAGAAGCAGCAGAACTCCAGAGGGCCAAGCATCCCACTACAGAAGATAAACATGACCAGGAATGGGTGCTCTGGGATAGTGAGACTGTTACACTTAGCCTAGGTTAGGGCTCTGAAGAGGCCATATGTTGTGTATGTCATTTGGTAACAATGCAATAATTACATTGACTTGAATATTTAAAGTCTAACTTCATAAATAAGGCTATGTTTTAGTCATGGGTATTTTTAGTAAGCCATGGAGAGGTCAGGGGCAATAACCAAAAAGTCATGGCTCATGACCTGTCCATGACTTTTACTAAAAATATCCGTGACTAAATCTTAGGTGCTGGGGGGGAGGGGTGCTCCCACAGATGCTGCTGCTCTGTGTGTGTGTGTGTGGGGGGGCGTTTTCTAGAGGACGCTGCTGCTGCTGCTGCTCCTGCTCCGGGAGGCCTGGGCCCCACTGCTGCTGCTGCTCCGGGAGGCCTGGGGCCCCACCACCATTGCTGCTCTGGGCAGGGGGCAGCCCAGGACCCCACTGCTGCTGCTGGGGAGGGGTGGCTCGGGGTGCCACTGCCACAGCTGCTCCAGGTGGAGGGCAGCCAGGGGACCCGCCGCTGCTGCTGGGGGGGCAGGGCACCGCTGCTGCTCCTAGACCGCTGCTCCCGGGCAGTGCCCGGGACCAGCTGCCTGGGGCCACCCAAGCAGTGGCCGGTGCAGCTGGCCCTGGGGCCATCCCAGCTGCTTGGGTGGCCCTGGGGTCAGCTGCACCAGCTGCTCCAGAAGTCCCAGAATCCGTGACTTCCGTGACCTCTGTGAAAGACTTGCAGCCTTATTCGTAAAGTATGAAGCAGACACAATGATCACAACAGCATTTTTCTAATAAAGGGGTTTGCACTGGCTTCTTCAGACAAAACCCCTTCTATCCTATGATGTACCCTACTTAATCTTTTCTCACCCCAAGGATGGCTGTATTTCAATGGTGATGAAGAGATAAGGTCTGAGCCAATGGGAGTTCTGCTAGAACAAGGTCTGCAGGTATAGTCCTACAATTTTCAGTTCAAGCATTTAATAATTAAAGGGGCTATATGAATAAGATATAGCATAATTGGTTTTTCTGGTTATATTAATGTTAGTTTGTTACAATAAAGTTGTTTATCAGTGTTGAATTGGTAGCTTTGATTTTTTTTTTTTTTGCTTGTCTTTTCTAATTTAGGGAAATGATGCTATTTTAGTGAGTTTTAGCCAAAACAAATGCAAAGATTAGGCATACATAAGAAAAAATAGGTCAAGTTGAACCGAACATCCATTTACCTTACGCAGAGATATGGGACATAAGCATTGACTGTAACAGCTTAAATGTGGAGGAAGCAAGTCTTTATTTTGGTCTTCTGTAAACTGTACCTTTCAGCATTTAATGCAACATTGACAGCAGATTGACCTCTCTTATGTGACTAAGCCTATTAATATTCCTACTGGGACCCAAATCTCACCCCTTTAAATGTATTTTTAGCTCTTGTCACTCCCATCCATCAGAAATAGACTAAAGGCTTGGCTGTAGGCAGCAAGGTCAGCCTCTGCAGCACCCCCTTGTAGTTCAATATGTCACTATACCCCCACCTCAGGGTCTCTGATAATTAGCCACCACCTTTCACAAGGACCAGTGCCTTAGCCCTCCAGCTAAGACATGCTCCACTTCCTCTCCTTCCAGGGTATCAAAGTCCTAAAATAGAAGAGAATATGGACCTCAAGAGGGTCATTCAGCAGGACCCCACCTTTCTCTTCATGGCCTGTGAACAAAGGGTCACTTAGTCATCTTCACCTCGTCAGAGAGGTGGGTGAACTGTCTCAGATTCCTGGCTGCAACCAGGCTTCCCGCACACAGGGAGAAGCAGAGGTCTGCTCTGCTTCCTGATGATCCCCCAACTGACCTAAGCCCTCTCTTTTTAGTTCTCTCCACTCCTGACACATGCCACATGGCAGGTGTAGCAGGGTGGGGTTGATTGGGCCCACAGTGCCTTATTAAACCTCCTCAGCCTGTTTGGGGGTTATATACCCACCACAGTGTGTCCTTGCTCTTGTGAATTCAGACTTTTTTTACTGCCAGATTGCAATGTGATTGCAGTGATTAAAACATGCAACCCCATGTATTGTTTCCATAACCGATACTTGTTTGTTTATGGTTACAGGGAACAATTTTTCACCTTAAATAATCAGACCATATTAGTCAAGGGTCCACAAAGAAATGGAACAACTCAGAAAAGAGGTCTGTTAAGAGCAGGAGTTCAACTCAGAGATGAGACAGATATTGAGTGAAGCTACATAACCATGTGATGGGCACAGTATAAGTGCCTAAGTATGCAGAGCTCAGTAAAGCAGTAAATTTCCATTTTCAGTTTCTCTTTGTATGTCATTTGCTTCCTCTGAGCACTGAACTGATTTTTTCCACAAGAGTCACAAGTGCTCCCTCTGGTTAGTTCTGTCTCTTGATCTTCTCTAAAAGCTTGCTCTTATGTGGAACTTCTGAGTCTCATATAGCGTCAATTAAGACATGTAGACTGACTGGTTCACTATGTCTAGTTCTGTCCAGCTGATTTCTACCGTTTTTCTTTTGTCTTCTGACTTCACAGGACTTCTGTCTTTCCCTCTGGATTGCAGTACTGCCTCCAAATTTTGACAGGATCAGTATGACATTCTAATTTTATAGGGGTTCTTGTATTCCCTCCAGGTTAGCAATGCTGATTGGCTTTTGCTACATGGCGTCCTTCAGAATTCTCTCTGTGCATGTATTTTTCAGAGGAGCATAAGTTCCCCATCTTTCTTATTATAACATTATCCTTCTTTGTCCTTGACAAACTTCAGAAGATGGTAGGCTTTCCCTCTGGCTTTCTCCAGTCATTTCCTTGAAGCTGGGTTATGGCCCCTCCAGCACAAGGAGCTCCATTTTTAAGGTAAACTGATCTTACTGGTCTACCTAGTGGCAGGTGCAATTTTCAGTTTTGGAACTCTGCTTGCATACTCCCTCGCCAGAGATATGTTTCAGTTTTAAGAATTAAGAAAATAGCCTAACAGCTCTGTACTTGTTATGGTCCACATCAGTCTCACTCTAAATGGGGTCCTAGTGTATTGGGAATCACCCTGAGACAGATGCAGACAAAATCTATTTCAGCAATACTATTCTACCTTATGGAGTCTTTGATCTTCACTTCAGAATCCCTTTATGTGAACCCTTCTTCCATAAACATTTTGAAAAGCTTCATTTATGATCCACAGTGATTTTTTTTTAAAAACAACAACAGTGTTTACAATATGACATGGCCATATTGGGTCAGACCAGTGGTCCATCTAGCCCAGTATCTTGTCTCTGACAGTGGTCAGCTAAGTTCCCTGTAAGCTGCGTGGTTGTGCAGCCATGCAGCAGCCTATTTAGCGCTGCAGAGGCACTCAGGGACCTGCTGTGGCCAGAGGAGAGGCACCCCTCCCCCAGCCCCAACCTAGCCCAGCCCCCAATCTGCTGCAGCTGGGGCAGGGGTGCCCCTTCCCCCAGCCCGAACCCAGGCCCGGCCCAGACCTGCCGCGGCTGTGGGAGGAGCACCTATCCCACGGCTCCAGCCCTGGAGCTGCCACAGCGGGGAGAGGCGCCTCTCCCCCCCAGCCCAGGTGCTGCTGCGGGGAGAGAGAGCTGGGGGGAGTTCTCTCTCCTTGCTGTAGCCCCAGAGCACCCTTCTGCACCCCAAACCTCTCATCCCCGGCCCCACTTCAGAGCCCACACTCCCAGTCATGCACCCCAACCCTCTGCCCCAGCCATAAGCCCCCTCCCACACTCCAAATCCCTCGGCCCCACCTCCACCACATGAATTTTGTTATGTGCACAATATGAAGGTGATGTGTTACACATCCCCTCCATATTGGTGCACATAACAAAATTCATTCCGCTCATGTGTGGGAAAAATTAGAGGGAGAACTGGGGGCCAGTGCCAGATACTTTAGAAGGAGTGAACAGAACAGGGCTATTTTGAGTGACCCATTCTCTGTCATCCAGTCCCAGCTTCTGGCAGCTGGAGGTTTAGGGATACCTAGAGAATGGGGTTGCATCCCTGACCGCATTGACCAATAGCCCATGATGGACCTATCCTCCATGTCTGAAGGCCTTTTATTTGCAAGGTTGCTGGCTGTCAGGAATCATTGCTGATCTGAGCTTCTAGTATGTAGTAGAACATCAGCAAACCCCTTAGGTGAGCTTGTGGCTGCTGCATGTGGAAATCTAAAAAAAAAAATCACTTTCTATTTTTAACCCTAATTTTACCATTTGGATTCAGGATACAATGGGTTTTCTGGCAGGGACATAATCCTAAAAATACAGCTTATTTGAATAAAGGCTATGCAACTTGAATAAGAAGTTTATGTAAGTGTGCAACAGAAGAGAATGTCCTTGGTTAACAATGAATTTAATTCAATTTACAAATTAGAGTGTGTCTGATAGATAAAGTTGATTCTTATATGTTATATATGTATGTATTGTAGAACTGGAAGGTCTGTATTTGATGTGTTGAGCCTACTTAGGGTGCCATACAAATGAATGTCTGAAGATGACCCTGTATATAACCTGAGGTGCGATTACAGATCTTGTGCAAGTACAAGCCCAGAAGTTTCTCAAATCCACTGATACAGAGTTCCTGCCCATGAAATCCTCTGGGAGGATATTTTGACAAATCATTCCATTGCTGACAACTCTGCTGAAAGGAATTTCCTGCTAGCAGATCTCCTGGAATTGCTCACTTCATTGGGGAGACTCGTTCAACAGACATGAGGGAGATGGCTAAAGAAAGGCAGGGTCGGTTCTATGAAATTCTGCCCTGCTGAAGCTTCCAAGAAAAAGAATGGAAACTGAGCACTCCTTACTTCAGACTCAGAAATCAGCGGCTTGGTATTGGATAACCTCACATTGGACACTCCTCCCCCCACCATTTTTGATATGCAACTTGTATATTAATAAAATGTGGGTATTCAAGAATTTTATCAGATTTCCCAGTCCTTCATTGGTATCAAACTATATATTGCCTGAAGTTTAATGCACAATACAGTGAGGTCCCAACACATGGCTGGAAGAGGCTCAGGTCGTGCTTAATTTGTAATGAAAGCGGTGCCAAGGCTCAAGCTGGGCAGTTGGAGAGCAGCAGCTGCTGGCCAGGCACCCAGCTTTGAAGGCAGCGCTGCCACCACCAGCAGCACAAAAGTAAAGGTGGCGTCATGGTGGGGGTGCTGCCTGCAGAGCTGGGCGACTGGAGACTGTTGGCTGCTGGTCAGGAGCCAGGGCTGTGAACTGCCAAGCTTAGAGATGCCGTGGCACAAATTAAGCACTGGGTCCAGGGGTAAGCAAGGTGTAAATAATCAGCATGTTTTCTGCTTGTGCTCTTTGCTGGAGGCATTTCCTTTTGCTGCAACCAATTCTTCACTGAAGATTTGAAATATGATGTGCCCTTCTTTTGACTATTCAATTCCCCACCCACCACAACCTCCTCATTTTGTCAGCGGAGAGAGGAAAATTGCTTTACTCAAAACATAGTACTACGATTTAGAGTTTATCCGTACAACATTATATAAACGGAATTCGCAACCTTTGTGTTTTACATTGTGCAGTGGTGAAAAATGGCAAGAAAGGTAGAATCAATTAATATTAAACTTTTGTATTTGGACCATGCATTTACATACAAAACTCAACTAATAAATTCCAAGAGGCTTAGGTTATTTGGCTGGTTTTTCCCCCCTTGAGTTCCCACCCACCTAATTCCATGAAGCCATTTAAAACGCTGGAAGTAATACAGCAGCAGGTCTCTTCCATACTATTTCAGCTTGTGGAAAGTGAACGTATTAATGAGCACACCACCCCATCTTGCTTGATTCCAGTTCAATGAATCTACCTGCTTATTTTAAGTACTTATATGGCTCCCATCACCATAGTCTCTGAATGCCTCCTATTCTTTAATGTAATTATCCCTGCTACAGTCCTGTGAAGTAGTATCTCCTTTTTCACGATAGAAAGTGGAGACACAGAGACACTAAGGGTCAGTTTTTTAAATGTATTTTAAGCACCTAAAGATGCAGATAGGTGCCTGGTGGGACTTTCAAAAGAGCAGGGAAATGAACCTGGATCTCTCAAATCCCAAACTAGGGCCCTAATCACTGGCTCCCAAGGGCATTAACAATATCTTGGAAAACACTGAACACCAGTACTAAACTTAAGCACACCCCTTGCTTGATGCAGAATGACCTACAATCTGACAGCCAATCCCTTTTGGCTCGTTCAGCACCAGCACTAAAGATTTTGCATTCAGGCAGTTGACAACAGTTCTTCTGATGAACAAGACAGGAAATAATTTCTCCCTTTCTCACATCTGTGTTGCCTCTCTTGAACACTACATCATTGCCAACCCCAAGCATTTGAAAATGAGTCAGGGCCCCCCAGATCATGAGATTATAAATAACTATGGGTTTGTATTTTCCTTCTAGTTTTCAAGTCTTTTAGCGTTCACAGTTTTAAATGTTTCTCTCCAACCACGAGGCTAGAAACTCTGATTTTTCGAAGAAAGCTGAGGTTCTCATATAGTCACACAGGTCCAGCAGCTTGAAGACTACCACCAAACATCACAAGAATTAGCAACACTAATACTAATAGGAGAGGGCAGTAAACAAAATACATATGACCCAGCATGTATGGAGAAGATCTGAGTAGAAAGGTGCTGGTTTAGTGTATGCACTTTTCTGATCATAGCAAGTGGTACTAGTCTTCATATAACAGGGGTCAGCAACCTTTGGCATGCGGCCCATCAGGGTAATCCGCTGGCAGGCTGCGAGACATTTTGTTTACGTTGACCATCTGCAGGCACGGCTCCCGCAGCTCCCAGTGGCCGCGGTTCATCATTCCCGGCCAATGGGAGCTGCGGGAAGTGGCACGGGCGGCAGGGACATGCTGGCTGCTGCTTCCCGCAGCTCTCATTGGCCAGGAATGGCAAACTGTGGCCACTGGGCGCTCTGGGGGGCTGTGCCTGTGGACGGTCAACGTAAACAAAATGTCTCATGGCCCGCCAGCGGATTACCCTGATGGGCCACGTGCCGAAGGTTGCCAGCCCCTGTGATATAACAATGCCTTAATGTAAGGGGTAATTTTTCAGAAGGGTTGTCTCCCTTTTACAGGAAAAATGTGCAGCTGCAGTTCATTCTTAATGCACATAAATGCAAGTGCAGTTTGTGTGAACAATGTCAGAGTTTTATTTTCTGATAGATAAGTTTGCTCATTAAGCAGAATGAGACAAGATTTTTTAAAATGGGGAGCATCAGAGATCCATGAGAACTGTTTGGTGCTAAGCAGTTTTGAAAATCAAGTCACATTATCAGATGGATTTGGGAGACTAGCTTTATAACTAACTTTTGAAAATACTGGCTATCATATTTAGCAGTTATGCAAATTTTTCATCTTTATAGCAAGTTCTAAAATCCTCTGGACAATGCTGTTCAGTAGGATACTACCTTTACTTTACAGTCTGAGAAAGCTGAGGCAAGAAGATAAATTGGGCTAACCAAGGCCAGAGTGAATCAGGATTGGAATTGGAGAGCTGCTCGCTCGTGCTCTTAAAATAGATTACTAATCCACTTGTTATATAGAAGTATAAAGAGTATACTGTACCATTCAGCATCATATGTATTCCTAGCACAATGTCTTAAAAGCCTAATACAATATAAAGAATGCTGAACTAGTGAATCATAGCTGGGTTTCAGGAGTGATAAACAAAACAGACAAACACCCTTCCAGCATTCTTTACAAAAAATGGTATCAAAATCTGTTGATCAGTTGCTGACATAAATGAGGTGATTGAGCTAGAATGAAAAGCTACAATTTGAAGTTGTCTGAAGAAGTTATGGAAGCAGGTGTAAAACATAACCAGCGTAGCTATTCAAAAAAAGTAATTTGGTTGCAATTTACCTATTGTTTTTAATCATAACATCTTCAGTTTTAAGTGTATATAAAGCTAATATGTAAGATAACAGTAAAATTCTGTTTCTAGTTGCATCAATTACACCATGTAACAGCAAGAATAAATTTGGTCCATTAACTTAATAGATTACTGGGTTTTTCTTAGTCATTTTGAATCCCAAGGAACAGGAAACAAACCTTTTCTAGTGGTAGCGGGGTAATATACAGAAGTTCCAAGTCTTTAACTATCTGGTGGGTAGATATTGTCATTACCCTATTTTCATACACTGCTACCTCAATATAACGCAACCCGATATAACACGAATTTGGATATAACGCGGTAAAGCAGTGCTCCGGGATGGGGTGGGGCTGCACACTCAGGTGGATCAAAGCAAGTTCAATATAACGCGGTTTCACCTATAACGTGGTAAGATTTTTTGGCTCCCAAGGACAGCGTTATATCGAGGTAGAGGTGTATATTGAAGAATTCAGTTTAGGAGATGGCTGTGTGATTTTTGCAGAATTCTCCTAGGACTGGCACTTCATCTGAATACAGGGCAGACAATTGCCATCTTCAGAGGCAGAAAGAAGTATATTTATAGCCATCACACGTGCTTGCCAGATCCACTTGTCAGTATGCTTGACATAAGAATGGCCATACTGGGTCAGATCAAAGGTCCATCTAGCCAGGGACGGCCCACAACATTTTGGCACCTGAGGCGGGGAGCTCAAATGACGCTCCCATGCCCCCTTGCTTGGGCCAAAACTTTGAAAGGTCTCAATTCTGCCTTCTCCTTGTTCTACTCCTCTCATGGTACTGCTCTGCTACCTACCCCAATAAAGGAGAACTAACAACTTAAAATGATTTGTTCAAAAATTTTAAGTAACACTTAACTTTCAAATGCCTGAACAGCAAATGTAACTTTTCTTGTCTGCATAGTAAACACTGGCATTTTTATCTGTTTGCATAATCAAAGTGGTGCTTTCCATGCCTTCTTGGTTGCAAAGATTTGAACTGCTTCCTGCTGAAGGTCCATAGTCTGGGCCAGCTCATGCTCTACTGAGATGGTTGCAAGGCCGACCAGCCTCTCCTGTGTCATTGTGGAGCGTAGATGTGTTTTTATTAACTTCAGCTTGCAGAAGCTGCGTTCTCTACTGGTAACTGTTACAGGAAGTGTTAGAAGTATGCGCAGAGCAACAAAAGCATTTGGAAAGAGGGTGGTAATTTTATTTGTGCGCATATATTCCAGAACAGCCTTTGGAGTTGATCCTGCTGAAATGTATCTTGAAAGGGCTTTCAGTTCATCACCTAAATCACCTGCATCAATATCGTGCATGTCATCATGTGTCAACACTGTCTCTAGTGCCCTGCATTGCTGGTGTAGGTCTTCTTCAGGTATAATGAGGAGTTTTGGAATATCATACAACATCTCAAATATACTGCTGTGTTCCTTGAGCTGCATGAAACGTTCTTCAACTGACTGTATTGCACAATCTAGCACCTGGTTAAAGAATTCAACTTTGAATTGTTGTTGGGGTCTCTTATGGGATTATCCCATGCCTCGTAATCAAAATGTCTTCTTCTTCGGTGACTCTTGTATTCTTGACTGGGTGGGAAAATAGCTTCAGTGTGAAGTTCCTCTGCCAACTTCTGTGCACTCTTCAGAACATTTTGAAATCCCTCATCTGACCAGTAAGACTGTAGGTATGACTTGCTTTGTCCAGTTGTTCCATTGCTCCAGCTATATCAAGGTCAACACCTTGGAGTCTCTTGCTTATAACATTTATTTCCAACAGTATGTCATGCCACAACACTAAGCCACTGGTGATTCCATTTCCCTCTGCCACTGTTCTCCCATGAACAGTTCCTGTCATAGCATTATCCTCCATAATAGCAACTATGGCATCATCTATCTTCCCAATTTGGTGTTTGATAGGCTTTATCGCCTCCACTCGACTTTCCCATCGTGTGGCACTCAGTGGTTTCAGTGTCAGAGAGGATGTTCCCAGATGTTGCTTCAAAATTTGTCATCGATGAGTTGATGCAGAGAAAAATACATAGATGCTTTGAATGACATTAAAAAATTCAGCAGCCTCACTAGAAGCTGATGCTGCATCACTGACCACCAAGTTCAATGAATGAGAACTGCATGGGACAAAAAAAGCTTGAGGGTTTAACTCTCAGATCCGTGTCTGCACTCCTCTGTTCTTTCCTCTCATGTTGGCACCATTATCATAGTCCTGACCTCTCATCTCAGCTATCGCAATTCCTGTATCTTCCAGCTTTTTAGGAAGCACATTTGTCATACCAGCTCCTGTAGTATCAATGTCAATACATTCTAGAAAATGCTGTCTGACAGTCACCATTGCTGGGACATTTTCACTAGGTTCTGTTGTTGTTACAAAACGCACCATTAAAGTCATTGGTTCCGTTTGGCTGATGTCAGGTGTGCAGTCCAGAATAACAGAGTAATATCTTGCTGACTTCAGATCTGCACAATCTTCTGTTTGACTTTTGTTGCCAGTAACTATATGATCTCATTTTGAATTGTTTTTCCAAGATAGTGGTGTGTGTACATTTCTTGGGTGGTGACTCTTCTTAGATGCTCCTGGAGTAGAGCATCAAACTCAGCCATCAGCTCCACAATTTTAAGGAAGTTTCCATTGTTTGGCACATACAGCTGATCTGAAGTGCCAGGCAGTGCTAGGTTTTGGGTAGCAAGCATTCTCACAATGGCAATGAGCCTTTTCAGAATATTTTGCCAGTAAAGAGACTCTGATGCAATCTTCTCTTGATGCTGATCATCTATGGTGGCCTTTAACCTTAGTCTCATCTCAAGCTCTTTCCACCTATGGAATGCTCTCTGGTGATTTGCTGCCTTCTCATGCCATGCCAGATTTCTAGCCAGATTTTCCCAGTCCTTTGTTCCTGTAGAACCCAATGTGGCTGGAATATTAGACTGGAAGAGTTTGCAACAAAAACAGTATGCAGCATTTTGGATTTTTGAGTACATAAGCCATGGCCTCTCCACTTTGTCTGCATTGGGGATTTCACGCCAGTAATGTGTTGGATGGAAACTTCTATTTTCATTGTCTTTGGGGAACATGAAGTTTTTCACTTGCTGTGGCCCGTGCAGTACAAGGAAGTACCTCAGGCTACTGCTCAAGTGGGTCCACAGTCCTTGATCATCTAGACTTAAGGAACTAAACTCAGCAGCAGCTGTTTCTTGTGCCTCCACCACACTTTTCTCTGATCTACACTTTTCTTCAGGAATGTGCATGGTTACATCCATTTGAGATGGAGCTATGGATATTGCAGTAGCTGCCAGGTCACCTGCACTCTGACTAACTGGAAGATCAGGAATCTCCTCACTACTCACATCCTCACTGGAGCCGGAAGGCTCACCGCGAACATTTGTGTCTATGTATCTCAAGAGAGCTCCTTCCAGCTTAGATAGAAAAGTTCCTTTGCTTTCTTTCTTTTTCTGAATGCTACCCCAGAGGGGCATTTTCTTCTTTCATTCATGACTGCTATAGTGGCTCTCAACACTCAATTGAAGGGGACAAATAAGCAGGCTGGTAGCAGGGCCTGAGTGAGGGAAGATATCAGGGTCTTAAGGGCCTAACTGGCTCCTACTACTTCAGTTGACTGCCTGTGCTCTTCAAGTGGGTTCAGGGAAACAGGAAGCTCCCTGAGAAGCTGGTGTTAATCAATCCAGGCTCCTGGGGTGCTAGAGAGGTACATAAGAGGCTCCTCCTCCTCTCTCTCCCTGCAGCTCCTGCTGCTTTCTGTTATTCCTTCTCACCTTTTCTCTTGCCTGTTATGTCTCTTGTGCCCTCCTTCCTCCAGCACAGCACTCCACCATCTCTGGGCATCTAGAGCAGAGAGCGTACATATGCACCAGCAGCAGACACAATTTCCTACACTCTGGGTCCTAGTGGCGCCCCCCCACAGTCTGGTACCTGAGGCGGCCACCTCAGTTCGCCTCAGGGTAAGGCCAGCCCTGCATCTAGCCCAGTATCCTGTCTTCTGACAGTGGTCATGCCAGGTGCTTCAGATGGAATGAATAGAACAGATAATCATGAAGTGACTATAAATGTAACCCTTCTGTCAGGAGTAGTCGGCAGAAACAAGGGTCTGGTTCAATATGTAGGGTTTCCTCTTAACAATACAAAACAGAACTGGGTCGAGCCCCCACTCAGTAATCTGGAAAAACTTTTAACATCATCCCTGGCTGCTTCTAAGAGGCAATACTTTCCCACTTGCAAGCACTGGGTCTGTGTATAACAAAAGAGAACTTTTACTGAAAGTGAACCAAGCATTAATTTGGGAAAACACCACAACCACATTCAAAAGCATGTGACCATAGGCAAACCCAACCCCACAGTGCAGTGGGCAGTGACCTTTGCCTCAGTTTCCCATCTTGCAATAGGAAAGTCTGATGAACAAATGTCCATTTAACACATCACTCCCCTCTCCCTTTGGTCTGCCCCACTCACAGTTGTCAGTCCTTGATTAGCAAAGACCCAGAGTTCAGAGGTAAATTCATGGGGTTCACGTCCCACTCCTGGGGTAGAGGGGCATCAAGCGATGCCTCTGCTGCTGCCTCTGCAGCTAGTTCACAGCTGCTGCTGTCTCTGCTGCTGCTGGCTGCCATCCTACTGCCACTGGATGCTGCTCCTTCTCTGCTGCCTTTGGCCACTGCTGCTGCTGCTTTCTCTTCCACCACAGTAGGCTGCTGCTCTCTGCGGCTGCTGCTGGCCTCTGTTTCTCTACGGCTACTTCCTCTCCCATGATATCACGTTCTGAGGTTCCACCACTTAACCCAGCTGTAAGTGATTTCAGCAGGTGCTGGGGAACCTCATAGCCACTGCAGTCTCTGTGTTGTCTTTCACTGTCCCCACACAAGGTCTAAGGTGTAGCTGCTAGACCTGCTCTCTAGGAAGCACCAGCCAGAAACAAGGACACTCAATTGAATCTAATCTGCTTTGTCATTAAATGCTGGAGAGGGGCAGGTCAAATGGTGTCTAGGATTCTTTTGGGCAGAGTCCACACCACCAGGTAGAAACCTATCCACACCTACTCTCATCTGCACTGGGATTTGGCAACCTTACTCCTGCTTAGCAAGTGAAGTTCAGGGTGACCCCGTCAATCAGGACATGCTAAGCACAGTTCTGCTGCCCTTTCCTCATACCATAAGGATAACAACATTTCATTACCCCTACATTCGAATACTAGAGTGATTTGTAACCCAAAAGCAGCCAAAATTGATCATTTTGGCAAAGCAGCTTCATCATGCTGCATACCTAGGCGGAGTAGAAGTGTCTATGCAAACATGGGCTGTTTCTGAAGTTTTTTCCTCCCGTGTGTCACTAGATGTCCGGGGAGAGCTCACCCTGCTTACATCAAGATAATTACAAAGGTGTGCTAGGTATCTCACAGAGCCAATACTTAAATAGTCAGGATTTCATAAATCAGAATATACCATGACTCATTTCACTTGAGATTCAAAAGAGATAAAAGAGCAGAAGGGGTGTAGAGAGAAGATGAAGTTGTACATGTAGTGCCTCAAAAGCAAACAGATACAGAGCATGTTGAAAATAAGTCATTACTAGTCTAGGGAAATATCTTGAGAAAGATTGGGCTTTTACGCAGCATGTGATGATTTGTGGCAGGTCCGACCCTACTGGGGGGCAAAAGGAACAGCTGCACCCCCAAACAATCTTCAGGAGCCCCAAAATTATTGTTAGAAAGGCCAAAATATGTACAAAGTTATCCAATATTAAGCAGTGGAAGTGACAATGATGGGGCTATATATTTCCATCTGTCTGCTAAGTCATTTTTGCAATTGACAACTCCATGTTTTCATGTTTGTTTTTTAAATAGCAACATCCAGGACCCCCAAAATACCCACTTGCCAGCCCAATAATGAGACTCTAGAACCAGCCCTGATACCTGATAGAGAATAGGAAAGGATATACCCATTCTTCTGGAACTTCTTTTAATCAATCTGATTTGCTACTCTGGTTAGAAAATGAGAAGTGTCTAAGAGGATTTCAAAGCCTATTTTCATCCATTTTCCATTTTAGACATCAGTGCAGAAGCAACATGAGCATTGCGGTAACATTTAAGGATTCAAAATCTTTCTACCCAAATCATTAAAATAATTGTGTAATAGAGTTAGGTAGAAACATGGTTTCTCCAATTCCATCCCCTACACTTTTGCTGGTCCCTAAATACTCTCCAATCCCAGTGCCACCAACTTCATTGAGCCCAATAACTGCTGCAGCAAAGTCCAGAGTTGTCAGTGGTCTATAGTTCATAAAGTTAAAGGCCAGTGGGGATTATTAGATCATTTAATCTGACTTCCAGTATATCACAAGCCATTATGTTTCACCCAGTCACTCCTGTGCTGAGCCAAAAACTTATGTTGGGCTAAAGTGTATCTTTCATCTTGAAGATATGGAGAATCCAGCCAGTCACTGGATTGCTTGTTCCAATGGTGAATCACCCTCACTGCTAAATATTAGTACCTAATTTCTTATTTGAATTTGTCTGGCTTCAACTTTCTACCACTGGTTCTTGTTATATTACAGAGCCCTTTAGTACCCAGTATTTTCACACTATGAATGTACTTAGACACTGTAATCAAGTCACCTCAATCTTTTTTGATAATCTAAACAATCTGAGTTTCTCACTCTAAGGCATTTTCTTAATTCAACTGATTTAGAGTGAAAGACTTGGAGCTCAATCATTTAGCTTAACAACATGAAGGTTAAGGGGTGACTTGATTACAGTCTATAAGTAGCTACATGAGGAACAAATATTTAATAATGAACCCTTCAATCAAGCAGAAAAAGGTAGAACATGATCCAACCACTAGAACATGAATCTAGACAAATTCAGACTGGAACTAAGGCATACATTTTAACACTGAGAGTACTTAGCCATTGGATCAATTCACTAAGGGTCATGGTAGATTCTCCATCACTGACAACTTTTAAATCAAGATTGACTGTTTTTCTAAAAGATATGCTCTAGGAATTATTTTGAAAAAGTTCTATGGCCTGTATACAACAGGTCAGACTAAATGATCAAAGTGGTTCCTTCTAGCTTTGGAATCTATGAATCTCCAGCACTCAAATTTTTGTGGTTCTTTTCTAGCCCCTCTACAATTTTTCAACTTCCTTTTAAAAATGTGGATTCAGTATTCCAGTATTGGTCTCACCAATGCTGTACACAGAGGTAAAATCACTTCCCTTGTTTATACATCCAAAGATTTCATTAGCCTTTTTTGCCACAGCATCAGACGGGGAGCTCATTTTGAGTTGCTTGTCCACAATGACCCCTAAATCCATTTCAGAGTCATTGCTTTCCAGGATACAATCTCCCATTCTGTTGGCATGCCCCTTATTCCTTGTTCCTAACTCTTCATTTGGCTATATTAAAACACATTTTGTTTGAATAGGCCCAGTTTACCAAGTGATCCAGAAAGCTCATTATGACTGCCCTGTCCTTATTTACCATTTTGCCAATCTTTGTGTCATCTACAGATTTTATCAGCATTGATTTTATATTTATTTCCAGATCACTATTTGAAAATGTTGAAGAGCATCAAGCCTAGATCTAGGCTCTGCAGAACCCCACTGTAATACCCTTTTTGATAATGATTCCCATTGACAATATTGCAATACTAAATGCAAAACACCTCAAAGTAGAAGAATATTACATCTATACAGTTACCTTTATCAACCAAACTTGTACTCTCATCAAAGAATGAAATCATTTTTATATGACAAGACTTATTTTTCATAAAACCATGTTGACTGGCATTTATTATATTTTTATCCTTTGATTCTTTGTCAGTTGAACCCCATGCTAGCTAATCATTCCACTAACCTTTTCTGAATATTGGCACATTAGCATTCTTCCGGTCTTCTGGAATTGTCCTAATATTCCAAGATTTATTTAAAATCTAACATCAGTGGGTCAGAGAGCTTCTCAGCCAACTCTTTTAGGACTCTTGGGTACAAGTTATCCAGGCCTGCTGATTTAAAAATACTTATCCTCAGTAGATGATGGCCAACATCATCTTCTGTTACTAATAGACTGGAATGTATGTCATTGTTCTCATATGATATAAGTACATCATCATGCTTCTTTCCAAATATAGAACAGAAATACTACCGTGAACATTTTTGCCTTTTCTCTATCATTATTAACTATTTTACCATCTGCAGCTAGTAATGGGCCTATTTCATTATGAGGATTTCTTTTTGTTCCTAACAGATCTAAAATTCCTTGTTGATGTCCTTATGTAAGGGTCCACGGGACTAGAATCCGAGTTTGTGGAACCTGGGGTAACTTACATCTCCACATCACCACCAGGAGACCATGCAGAGCTGCAGCTAAAGAGCACTTTGGAGATTAGATGCCACAGGAAGTTCTGCTAGAAGGGGCCAGAGCAATAATACCTGCACTCAAATTTGGTCCTTGTTTACTATTTAACCCTGGAGAGTGTCCCAGAAAGCTGTCAGGGCAACTCTGACTTCTGGCTTGGTCTAGACCTAGTCTTCTGATCTCCAATCTCTGACCCTGGCCTGACTCTGACCCTGACCCTTGGCTATTGATCCTGACCCTGGCTCTAGAAATTATTCCGATTCCTGTTCGCTGACTACTACCTCTTTACTATCCTTAACTCTGTGACAGCAGACTAGCAGTAACCACAAGACCAGACCCCTACGCCCCCTTTCCTTACAGTTTGCCCAGACCCCTTTCAATCCACTCAGTGGAAGCCCCTTAACAGAGATATGGAAAGGGTTGGGTCTGTCACCACCCACTGAACCCTTTAGGGTACTGGATCTGCAGGAGCAAGTAGCCCAACTCCAAACTGAGAACCACATGCTGCGGGCCCAAGTGATGCAGCTCTTAGCAGAAAATCAGACACTCTGTGAGCAGCTAGCATGGTTTCAGGAAGAGAAGGCTGTACTCCAGGCTCAAGTTGGGCTACTGCCCCTCAAACAGGGTCATGTGATATCACTATCTGCATGCTTTGAGAGGAACCACCAGAGGTGTGGGGGTTCCTGAACCAATGCTGTCTCCTTTTCCTGCTTCACCCTCAAATGTATCCCACTGACTAGGGGCTGGTGGTCAGTTTGGAGAAGCACTGGATTGAGTCTCCCCTTTGCTGGAGCAGGGAAGCTGGTGTTAACCGACTGGAATGCTTTCCTGAGCGTTTTCTGCAAATTTTAGTTATCCTCATCATGCTCACTCATTGGAAGCCCTATTATGAAAGCTTCAGCAAGGGCAAGGGCTGGCTGCCTCATACACTGCCCAGTTCTGGTGACTTGCAGTTGACGTCAAATGGAACAAGGCATCCCAATTGCACCAGTTTTGGTAGGTACTTAGTGAGGAGATACAGGATGAGCTAGCCCCTGTTGAAACCCTACCAGCTTGGATGACTTTGTTGACCTATTTTTCTGTATTGACAATTGGCTGCATGAGTGAAAGGAGGAGAAAAGGGCTTTGCTCACATGCCATACTGAAAACCCCAGGGTCCAACTATGTATTGGTGCAGATTGATCTGCCCTGCCCACACTTGACCCAGGGACAGCAACAGTGCAATAACTTAAGACTTTTATTGCAGGGCACCAGGACATATTGCCATCTCTTGTCCATTGTGGACCTTGACCAGCAAAGAATCGGGAAATAAGCAAAGCCCACGTCTTATGCGGGGGAAGGCAGCCCAAGCCCCACCAGCACATTATGCTTCACAATTACCCTCCAGCCCTTGATGGAAACACTATCTGAGACATGCAGGTCCTCCTCATGCTTCCAAGTACAGATACAGTTGCGCACCATGGATACACGTTTGGCATCCTTTCATCTGTGAGAGACGGTGGGAATTGCAGCCTATGATGTAGATGGTTTGCAATGTGTCATGTGACTGAATAGTCCAGTCCAAGATTTGCATGATCTTTGGCAGTTATTGCAAATGTATGTATCTTGGTTGGGAGCTGCTTGCTTCCTATGGGCTCTTTTCTCTTCAAGCTGTAGGAGCCAGCTTCTGTCATGGACTTTGATACCCTGATGAAGACAATGGCACCCCTTGTTACGATTACTTGCCAAGATTGCCCATTGGTTAGGATCAATTCCAAATTCCTTCATATCTTGCTTGCATGCTTCTTTTGTTCTTGTTCCCTCTGATAGCTCCCCATGTAGCATGTTCTTGGGTATGCATCCATCTTCCAACCTACTCAGATGGCCCAGCCAGCGTAGTCATCTTTGCTTAAGCAGGGCTGTCACACTTGGTAAATTTGCCCTTTGAACAACCTCTGTGTTGGTGACTTTATCCCGCCATTTGGTGTTGAGTATACAGCGTAAACAATGTAGGTGGAAACTGTTTAGTCTTTTCCCCTGATGAGCATAAGTTGTCCATGTTTCCCCACCATACATGAGAGTGCTGAAGACGCAAGCTTGGTACACTAGCATTTTGGTCTTGATGGTAAGCTTTGAGTTGCTCCATGATCTTTTAGTTAGTCGCTAAAGGTGGTGGCAGCCTTTCCAATGCGAACATTTAGTTCTTCATCCAGTGAGATGCTGGTTGTTACTGTAGAACCTAAATAGCTGGACTTTTGGACTACTTCTAGCTGGTTTGCATTTAAGGTACTTGAAGGATCTTGTGGAACCCCCTGTCCTAATACAACCGTTTTCTTGATGCTGATGGTGACAGCAAATGCCTGCCAGACATTTGAAAGGCAGTCCATGAGTTCTTGTAGTAGATCTTCATTGTGGGCTATGAGGGGGGCATCATCAGCGAATAGACGTTCCCTGATTAGCAACTTTTTGACTTTGGTCTTTGACTTAAGTCAGGACAGGTTGAAGAGTTTTCTATCTGATCTTGTGTGGAGATACACTCCATCTTTCATGTCCTTAAACGCACAGTTCAAGAGTACCAAGAAGAAGATTCCAAAGAGTGTAGGGACAAGAACACATCCTTGCTTCATTCCGCTTTTCATCTCAAAGCTGTTCAAAGTGGACCCGTCAAACTGGACAGTTGCTCTCATGTTGTTGTGGAATGACCATATAAGACTTAATAGGGTTGGTGGGCATCCTGTCTTTTCTAGTATTGCAAATAGACCTGCTCTGCTGACTGTGTAGAATGCTTTGGTTAGGTCCACAAAGGTGATTGATGTACAATGGTTGGTTTTGCTCTCTGCACTTTTCTTGGAGTTGACGCAGAGAAAATATTGTGTCTAT
Organism: Emys orbicularis; assembly: GCF_028017835.1. Classification (NCBI taxonomy): domain Eukaryota; kingdom Metazoa; phylum Chordata; order Testudines; family Emydidae; genus Emys; species Emys orbicularis. The sequence goes on along the minus strand of NC_088685.1, from coordinate 23,315,627 downwards.
AGTTGATCTTCCAGCCCTGAATCTGCACTGTGATTCAGGGTAGAAACGATTTGCCAGCTGTTGTAGGTGCACTAAGATGACTTTTGCAAAAGCTTTTCCTGCTACACTTAGTAGTGAGATATCCCTGAATTTGTTGCAGTCGCCCGTTTTACCTTTCTTTTTGTACAAAGTGAGGATGTTTATATCACTCATCTCTTGTGGTACCTCACCCTCTTTCCAGCATTTAAGTAGCAACTGATGAAGATATGGTAGTAGGCTGTCTTTCCCACACTTGAGGATTTCTGCTGGGATGCCATCTTTTCCAGGAGCCTTGCCACTTGATAGCAAACCAATGGCCTTGCTTAGCTCTTCTACAGTGGGCTCCACATCTAGCTCTGGCATGACCTGTAGATTTGGTATTTGGTACAGTGATTCGCTGGTGTGAATAGCTTGGAAGCTGGAATGTCAGGATCATGTGTCCGGGATTGACAGAGAATGCCGACCTACAATACACAAGCAGCATACAGAAGTCAGCTTTGATAGACTGTGAGTTGTACAAACTCAATGTCGACATTGCAGCACTTCAGGAAACAAGACTTGTAGATGCTGGTTCTGCCCAAGAGGCCAGTTACACCTTCTTTTAGCAAGGTAAAAGCAGCGAAGAAAATCATCTGCACGGTGTCGGTTTTGCTGTGAGAAACAAGTGGGTAAAACTCCTTGAAACACCCACAGATGACCATGAACTCTGTGAACATCATTAGTGCCTATGAACCAACACTCAAATCTAGCCCCGAGGAGGATACATTTTACGACCCTATGCATCAAGTCATCAAAAGAATACCATCAACTGAGCAACTTTTCCTCCTTGGTGATTTTAATGCAACAGTTGGTGCAGACAACAACTCATGGCCAGATTGCCTAGGACATTTTGGCATTGGCAAGATGAATGAGAACAGCCAACGGCTTCTTGAATTCAGCACCCAAAAAGCAAATGTGTATTTCCAATTCATATTTTACAGGAAAAGATTGCCACAAAGTATCATGGAAACATCCACGATCAGGCCACTGGCACCAATTAGCCCTTGTTATCGTCAGGAGGAAAGACATACCCATAGTGCAGAACAGTCGCACGTTCCACAGTGCTGATTGTGACACTGACGACTCCTGGATTATTAACAAAGTGAATATTAGAAAGGAGAGCAGCAGTATACGGACCTTGGACTTCAGAAACGCAGACTTTGACTCCCTCAGGGAACTGATGGGCAGGATCCCCTGGGAGAATAACATGAGGGGCAAAGGAGTCCAGGAGTCCAGGATAGCTGGCTGTATTTTAAAGAATCCTTATTGAGGTTGCAGGAACAAACCATCCCGATGTGTAGAAAGAATAGTAAATATGGCAGGCGACCAGCTTGGCTTAACAGTGAAATCCTTGATGATCTTAAACACAAAAAAGAAGCTTACAAGAAGTGGAAGCTTGGACAAATGACCAGGGAGGAGTATAAAAATATTGCTCAGGCATGCAGGAGTGAAATCAGGAAGGCCAAATCACACTTGGAGTTGCAGCTAGCAAGAGATGTTAAGAGTAACAAGAAGGGTTTCTTCAGGTATATTAGCAACAAGAAGAAAGTCAAGGAAAGTGTGGGCTCCTTACTGAATGAGGGAGGCAACCTAGTGACAGAGGATGTGGAAAAAGCTAATGTACTCAATGCTTTTTTTGCCTCTGTCTTCACGAACAAGGTCAGCTCCCAGACTGCTGCACTGGGCAGCACAACATGGGGAGGAGGTGACCAGCCCTCTGTGGAGAAAGAAGTGGTTTGGGACTATTTAGAAAAGCTGGATGAGCTCAAGTTCATGGGGTCGGATGTGTTGCATCTCAGGGTGCTAAAGGAGTTGGCGGATGTGATTGCAGAGCCATTGGCCATTATCTTTGAAAACTCATGGTGATCGGGGGAGGTCCCGGATGACTGGAAAAAGGCTAATGTAGTGCCTGTCTTTAAAAAAGGGAAGAAGGAGGATCCAGGGAACTACAGGCCAGTCAGCCTCACGTCAGTCCCTGGAAAAATCATTGAGCAGGTCCTCAAGGAATCAATTCTGAAGCACTTAGAGGAGAGAAAAGTGATCAGGAACAGTCAGCATGGATTCACCAAGGGCAAGTCGTGCCTGACTAACCTAATTGCCTTCTATGAGGCGATAACTGGCTCTGTGGATGAGGGGAAAGCAGTGGATGTTTTATTCCTTGACTTTAGCAAAGCTTTTGATACGGTCTCCCACAGTATTCTTGCCAGCAAGTTAAAGAAGTATGGGCTGGATGAATGGATTATACGGTGGATAGAAAGCTGGCTAGATCATCAGGCTCAACGGGTAGTGATCAACGGCTCCATATCTAGTTGGCAGCCGGTATCAAGCGGAGTGCCCCAAGGGTCGGTCCTGGGGCCGGTTTTGTTCAATATCTTCATTAATGATCTGGAGGATGGCGTGGACTGCACTCTCACAGGGCCGGCTCCAGGCACCAGCTAAAGAAGCAGGTGCTTGGGGCGGCCAATACCAAAGTGCGGCACTCCGGCCACTATTGGGGGCGGCACGTCTGCTTCGGCGGCAGGTCCCTCAGTCCCTCTCGGAGCGGGACCTGCCGCCAAATTGCCGCTGAACAGTGGAGCGGCGCGATCGCGCTACCGCGGCTTTTTTTTTTTTTTTTTTGCCGCTTGGGGCGGCAGAAAACCTGGAGCCGGCCCTGCACTCTCAGCAAGTTTGCAGATGACACTAAACTGGGAGGAGTGGTAGATATGCTGGAGGGTAGGGATAGGATACAGAGGGACCTAGACAAATTAGAGGATTGGGCCAAAAGAAACCTGATGAGGTTCAACAAGGACAAGTGCAGAGTCCTGCACTTAGGACGGAAGAATCCCATGCACTGCTATAGACTAGGGACCGAATGGCTAGGCAGGAGTTCTGCAGAAAAGGACCTAGGGGTTACAGTGGACGAGAAGCTGGATATTATGAGTGGACAGTGTGCCCTTGTTGCCAAGAAGGCTAATGGCATTTTGGGCTGTATAAGTAGGGGCATTGCCAGCAGATCGAGGGACATGATCATTCCCCTCTCTTCGACATTGGTGAGGCCACATCTGGAGTACTGTGTCCAGTTTTGGGCCCCACACTACAAGAAGGGTGTGGAAAAATTGGAAAGAGTCCAGCGGAGGGCAACAAAAATGATTAGGGGGCTGGAGCACATGACTTATGAGGAGAGGCTGAGGGAACTGGGATTGTTTAGTCTGCAGCAGAGAAGAATGAGGGGGGATTTGATAGCTGCTTTCAACTACCTGAAAAGGGGTTCCAAAGAAGATGGATATAGACTGTTCTCAGTGGTAGCAGATGACAGAACAAGGGAGCAATGGTCTCAAGCTGCAGTGGGGGAGGTTTAGGTTGGATATTAGGAAAAACTTTTTCACTAGGAGGGTGGTGAAGCACTGGAAGGGGTTACCTAGGGAGGTGGTGGAATCTCCTTCCTTAGAGGTTTTTATGGTCAGGCTTGACAAAGCCCTGGCTGGGATGATTTATTTGGGAATTGGTCCTGCTTTGAGCAGGGGGTTGGACTAGATGACCTCCTGAGGTCCCTTCCAACCCTGATATTCTATGATTCTATTATTCCAGCCAAGAAACTACATAGAACAAAACCTAGGAGCAAGCCCAAAATCAATGCTATTAGCACCGAAAACCAGAGGAAATGCCTGGAGTTTGTGAAGGCTTTTGAACTTAGCATTCATAGGAAGTCATTACCAGAGAAGGCAGAGGAATTTGGGAAAGATTTAAGAACAACAATCCATGAAACAGCTTTAGCTACATTTCGGGGAAAGAGACCATCAAAAAAGGACTGGTTTGAAGAAAAAGAAGCGGAACTATTACCTCTCATCAACATTAAGAACACAGCCTAGCTGGAACACAACAAGAAGCCAACAGAGAGTACCAAAGTGAGACTTCGACATACAAAAAACAAGGTACAGCGAGCAAGCAGATGCTGTGCAAATCATCACTTGATCAATCTCTGTGAAGAGATACAGACAGCCTAAGACACAGGAAACCTCAAAGTCATGTATGACGGCCTGAAGAAAGCTTTTGGTCCCACTGTCAGCAAGGTTGACCCTCTCAAATCACAACAGTGAAATCATAACAGATAAAAGCAAGCAGTTGTCTCGTTGGGTTGAACACTATTCAAAGCTATACGTACCATGGATAGGGCCAAGTGGTTTTCCCTCCTCAGTGGGCCACGATCTATTCTGGGGCCTCCAATAATTTCATAGACACCAAAACTAATCCCTCTGGTTAAAGCCTATGTCAGTTCTTGTAAAGATGATAGAAGGGTCAGTTCTATCCTGTGGGCCAGTGACACAGTAAACAGTACTCCTAGAGGCCATACTCCAGGGATGCTGGGAAGTGCTGCAATTCAGTGTGATTTGTTCTCTACACTTTCCCCTGGTTATGTACTTCTGTTCCAGAAATGGATATATGGATTGGCTACAGAGCTTGCTTATACATACCAGATGTGTTCATCATAAGATCCTTTAATGCTCTACTAGGTATGACTGAGGTTTGTTTAAATAAGATATTTTAACCACAGCGCCACCTAGTGGCTGAACTAGTTTTAACATTCCATTACACCCCTGATTCTCAACTTCACCTGCACAACCCTTGCATCTCCTAGCGAGAAGAGAATCAGCTTCCCCTCTGAATGTTGCCAAAGGGTCTGCATGCATGCTGTTGGTCCCAGCCCTCCGGACCCAAGCTCCTGCACCTGATCAGAGATGGCAGCACCTGTGAGGGAACCCTGGATGGTGGCAGCTAGCCAAAAGGAACCACTCCCGTGTCAGTTCCCATCTCCCTGATAAGTACCAGGATTATGTGAATGCTTTGCGGGGGGGTGGGTGGGAGGAAATGAGGACATGTTATCTCTGGACCAACACTATGACTGCCTCTTATGAACTAATCCAGGGGTTCTCAAACTTCATTGCACTGCGACCCCCTTCTGACACCAAAAATTACTACATGACCCCAGAAGGGGAGACTGAAGCTTGAGCCCACGCAAGCCCCGGGTGTGGCGTTACCCGGGGTTCTTTCAACCCAAAGCTCTTGGTAACTTTTACTCTGTGCGAGGTGGTGTCAGGAAATAAATTAGGGGAGACACGGCCATCCGACCGATAGATGGCTGTCACAAACAGGACAACACAAAAGTGCTTTCACTTAAAGCTAAACTTTATTTAGTCTCAAGCACTTACACACGTCCGCAACAGATTAGTAAAACACCCCCAATCCTTGATAATTACCAAAGCTGAGTGTGGCTCTCGAGTGACACAGCGGCAGGCTTCCGGTGGCCAAATCTTCCGTCTGCCGGTGGGGACCACAAGATGTATCCAGAGGGAGAGTCCAAAAAGAGTCCAACTATTTCAAACTTTTCCCCCTTATTTATACATTAGTAATAGAATGACATGTCCCTTAAAGAAAACTTGTTAAGTAAGCAGTTTCAATGGTCAAGCAAGAGGTTCCTTCTGATTATTGATTAACCAGGTGTGGGTTTTTCCAGAGTTTTCAGCCTTGAGACCCCAATAGACATTCCTGGGGCACATCCTGCTCTTTTAAAATGCATGTATCAGCAACTTCAACACAATTCTTATCAGGAAGGACACGGGGTCAAGCTGCCCTTTCTGTGGCACCCCAAACCCCCCTCCCCTCCTGCCTTGGTCAAGCTGAGACTGCTGAATAGGCTGCTTTTAACAATAAGCCATAGTGGTTTCAGGCACTTTACTGGTTTGCCAAAATCTCCCCGTACAGGGGGGCCAAAGCCAAAGCCTGAGCCCCACCGCCTCGAGTGGGGAAGGGGTCAAAACTGAAGCCCAATGGCTTCAGCCCCAACCAGGGGGCCTGTAACCTGAGCCACGCTGCCCAGGACTGAATCCCTTGGGCTTTGGCTTGGGCCTGGAGCCCCAGCAAGTCTAAAGCATCCCTGGCGACCCCATTAAAATGGGGTTGGGACCCAATTTGGGGTCCCAACCCCCAGTTTGAGAACCGCTGGACTAATCTATGCAATGTCCAAGCCATACATGGCAGCCCTTTGTGCATACATCCAGGAAAACCTGACCAAAGGCTTTATCTGATGCTCCTTTCCCCCAGCAGGGTCTTTGGTCCTTTTCATTAAGAAAAACAATGGAATGCTAATAACAATGGAATGCTGGTCCCAACAGCTGCCCCCACTGGTCCAGGTCCAAGGGCATGAGAGATTCATAGTCCATGCTATCCCCTACTCTAGATTGTAGAGGGGGAAACTGCCCTACTTCATAGACTGGAAAGGCTATGGTCCCAAAGAGTGCTCCTGGGAACCTGCTCCCCATGTCCATGCCCCTGACTTGGTAAAAGGATTTCATCAAGATCAATGGGGCTTGGTGCCAACCCAGAAGAAGGGTGCCCCTGAAGGGAAGAGGATAATTTAAGGATCCGCAGGACTAGAACGTGGGTCAGTGGAACTTGGGGCACCTTACATCATCACTGGGAAGCTATGTAGATCTATAGCAAAAAAGCACTTTGGAGAATAAGTGCTACAGGAGATACTGCCTGAAGGGGCCAGAGTGACAGCACCCTGCAGCCCACTGATTTGGCCCACACTAATTATTTAACCTTGATGGTGCCCCGGGAAGCTGTCTGGGCAACCACACAGACTTCTGGCTTGCTGCAGCACCAGACCTCACCTTGCTTTCCAGTCTCCGACCCCACCCAGACTTTTGCCTCCTGACTCCAGTGTGGTAGCTACTCCTGATTTCCGGTCTCCGATCCCAGCCTGACTCTGACCCTGACTCTTGCCTATTGATCTCAGTACTTACAATTGCTTTGATACCTGCTCACTGACTACGGACTCATGGCTGTCCTTGGCTTGGTGACACCAGCCCAGCTGTGACCACTAGGCCAGACTGCCTACGCCCTGGTCCTTTACACTTTAGTCCTGCCAGCAACGGATCTTATCCTGATGTTTTTGCTTTCTTTATTGGTTTTCAACACTTCATAACTTCTAATTTATATTCATTGCTATCTATTTCCCCTTTTTTTCCATTTGTTAAATTGCTTTTTTTAATCATGGAACCAGGATGGGCTTTTTAGCCAAAGTTTAGAATATAAAAATTTTATATTACCTATTTTAAATGCTCACTATTTCCTCCCTATAAACACACTAAAGGCACAACACCTCCAAAATTAATTACCACCTTTGACAACTCATCCAAGGTCACAAAAATTTTGTGGCATGGCCAGAAATCTAATCCAAGTCCCTTAACTCACCTTCCTGTGAGTTAGTTAGCCCTTCCTCCTACCACAGACTTATGCTGGCAAGGAGTAACTCCACAACACAAAAGAAAGTTCTCCCCATATTCTGGTATAAACAGGTCCCAGTTTTGAAAACCTCCCTTTCCAGAATATGTTCTCTGTACACTCTGATTCAACTTGAGTCTTCCCAAGCTATAGCAGCCCCCTTCTGTTTTATGTCTGCCAGCCAATGAGGCCTAGTGGATTAGCCAGCCCCAGCTACAGCCTCTCTTCACCCCTCTACAGCTACGTATCAACTATAATGAAACTACAAGTGCATATGTGTCCATTTTTATTTGGGTATGACACTTTTTGGGGATATACCTATCTCATAGAGCTGGAGGGGACCCTGAAAGGTCACCGAGTCCAGCCCCTTGCCTTCACTAGCAGGACCAAGTACTGATTTTGCCCCAGATGGCCCCCTCAAGGGTTGAGCTCACAATGCTGGGTTTGGTAGGCCAATGCTTAAACCACTGAGCTATCTATAGTGAATTGTTACCACCTACGTACAGCATGAAGGAGTCTTGTCTGCCTACCAGGGGGAACTTGTCCTGAACTACCAGCAGAAGGAAACACAAACAAACCACACTGGGCTATTGTGAGTCCTGCTTTTTTCATGTACAGACTAGTGATTTAGACACCCCACATTGTTACACTCGAGTGCCCAGTGCCTTGGCTTCTGGTCACCTGCAGTGTACACTGATCTGCTGCCTCTGTGGAAGCAGTGCACCCCAATTCACTGCTTTCATCTCAGTTCAATGCTCTCATTAACATGAGGTACTTACATGTGTTTCTAGTGAAACAAAATTGAAGTTTATTTAACAAAGCTTGAGATAAAAATTCATATAAAAGCAAATATAAGGATATGGAAACATAGTGACAGATAAAAGAAAAAATATAAAACACAATCTACAGGTTATACTTATTAATAAGTTCCTTTCCTGTCTAATAAGGTGTTTTTCACCCAGTGGTCAGTCCATGCCATACCTGTTCAGTCCAGAGAGATTTCACGAGACTTTCACGCTGGCAGAGTGTCCTCTCTGTAATGGATAACATCCTGTGCCCTTTCTCCTTCTCTTATACAGTCCCAGACTTTGTCTCACTTCATAAGCAGAGCAATTCAGCTCAGCCCTGATGATTCCCTATTTAGATTCTTTTCTTGGGGTCCTTCAGTCATAAATGCTCAAACCTGCATCTGATCGAGATGTGGCAGGTCTGTGTCAGAATGGGATCTTGTGGCTCATTGGTGTGGAGTTTCAGCTGTGAGCAGTTTTGGCTCTGCTTTCAAGTAGAAAAGACCTCACTCTGGATGTTCTGATAGAAATGAAAACAGTAGGGTTTTTGGCCAGATCCACAAAGAGACTTAGGCATTGTGACGCTGAGCTTTGCGATGCCTAACTTTTAGACACCTAAAAGATCACTGGGACAATACCAGGACTCACTAGTATCCACAAAGTCTGGGGTGGGAGCCTGGGCTTCTATACAGTCATGGAGATAGGCACCCAAAAATGGGATCCACAAAAGCCTGCATGCTAGGCTGGAAGCTGCTGAAGCTAGCCAATGGGAAATGCTGATGAGATGGGGTGTGTCCAAGCCTTGTCCCTCTCATTGAGATTGTCACCTAGGTTCTGGAGGCTGGAGGGAGGCACTTAACCTTGCTTGCAAACCACAACCAGGAACCCTCTCCTGGAGTCAGTTTGTTTCTTATGAGAATGAGTTAGGCACCTGCCTCACTCCACCCACAGTGGCAGAAGGTGGTGGTGTCTCATAACTTTTAGCCCAGTGGTTAGAACACTCACCTAGGAGTGGGAGACCCAGGTTCAATTTCCCTCTGCCTGATGGGAAGAAAGGATTGGAACTGGGATCCCCCATACCTCTCAGGAGAGTGCTTTAACCACTGTGTGGAGTGTAGAGTGGGAAACTATGTCACAGTTTACCCAATTTAGGATTAAGCAGATTTTGCATTGAATACAATTTCAGATAGAATTATTGTCAGTTACAGTAACTAGACATACATTTATGGTAAATAGGTAACAACAGACAAGACAGAATAGATAAATAGGCCCAAGTTACCACATTCTGGGGTACCGAAAAGACCTTCCTTCTTGATGGTTGTCACCTCCCCGATCTCGTGGTCTGGCACTTCAGTCTTGTTCTGCAGTTTCTGGTCCAGCATATCACCAGTTTTGGGCTTGATTTCATTTGTATTCTCATAGATTTTCACATTCACCATTACTCAATTTTCCTCCAATCAACATTCAACACATTACCTATTGATTTTTACATAACCTGTCCATTACCCATGTGCAAGCTTCAATTACCTAATGTCCACATTTTCCCTGCTGAATTTGCAGTTCATCATTGCATGTTTGTGTCTCTTGCTTAAATCTTCCAACACGGAAAATTACTTATCTTGCCAGCAATATCATTTTAAACAAATCAACAAATTATATCAAAGAGAAATTAACAAAAATACACTCATGCAAGGCAAAGCCTAGGCCTGTGTGTTACCTTATCTATCCACTTACTCACTATCCATAACCACAATTTATTAAAAATATAGTTAACAAAGGTTGTAATCTTATCATTAGCTATCTTTCATTTTAATGCTAAAGATTACTATGTGTATATTGTCCTCCCCCTTCATCCATTAGCAGCGATATTTTGGAGAGCACACTATGATTAATCTCAACATTTCTTATCTTCTGCAAACACAAATTTATCAGGGAATTTTTATTTTACTTCAAGTCCAAAACCTTTGTAATTTTCTATAGCCAAGTTTGATCAATGCTTTTCCTGTTACAAATGTTGAGGTGCTCTGGTTTTCAGGCTTTGGTTTATAGTTAATTTTAACGGTACCCCTACACCACTGAGTTATGGGATATTCTGATGTGGGGCATCCTCAGTCTCTCCTGTTGAAGTTATTCCACTGTGTATAAATAGTTATTGTGCCAGAGAGAGAGAGACTCTATAGCCAAGTGATTAGGGCACCCACCAGAGATCCAGTCCCCCTGCTCCAATGGTTCTCAATTGTTTATCCATAGTGGAACAGTTTCAATGGACGAGATTAAGGGAGCCACACATCCCATTGCTCAGTGGTTAGATCATTCTTCTGAGAGGAGAGACCCCTGTTAGAATCCTTTCACCTCTTAGGAAGAGGGGGAATGAAGCCTACGGGTGTCCCACATCCCAGATAAATGCTGTAACCACTGGGCTAAAAGTTATAAGGTGGGCAGTGGCACCACCACCATCTACTTCTCCTCCTGGATTTTGAATGGGCCCCAATCCAGTAGGTTGTGCACACAGGCCACCTCCTAGATCAGTCCCTGCAGGGAAGATAGGAGTTTGTCCATCTATCTTCCCTTGGTTTGTGGATCGCACTACGGTTTAGGCGTGAAATAGTGCCCAGGTACCTAGCATGAAGCAGGATTGTACTTGCCCAGAGTCAGAAACGTAGACACCTAGGGAACTTTAACAGTAAAAAATTAGACTCTGAGCAAGTTTAGGTGTCTACAGGGTTTGGTGGCAGCTTAATGGGGGGTTTGTGGATCGCAGTTGAGCCTAAAACTGCAATGTAGGCTCCTAAGTGCTTTTGTGGATCTGGGCCTTTGTCAAGAAGGGATGATCTCCAGTTTTATTCTTATTTGCTAGGCTGCCCCATCTCCCCCCACAGCATGGCATGTCCTTCCTGCCTTGTTGTAAGATGCTCTAGAATTCGTAGGTAAAATGACTTTTCTGGTCTGGACTCTACCTGGCAGGCCTCAGCTAAGCTGCCAGGGGTGTCTTGGAACCCAGACAAATAGTACATGCCATCAGATGGGTGCTTAGATAGTTAACCAACTGGTTAATGTTTGTAAAGTTCCTCAAAGAAGAAAAGCACTGTGTATGCGCTAATTATTATTAAGAAACATGCTTCAAACAGGATGTTATGATATGAAAGATGTTCAATAAGTCCTTACCAAATCATAAGATTATAAGCGTATTTCATTAAGAGATCATTAGGACATTAAAAGATATCCTTACTAATCTGTACATGATCTAAGCTTGGCAAGCCACTGTAACCCAGGCTTGCTATATAAGTATGATTGCCTTTCTAGCCGAAAAAGTTTTGGGATTTCACATGGTAGCATTTCAATTTATCAACAATATTACAGATGAAATAAAAACTCTGATTTTTTGGAAAATCTCCCTTTCTAGTCTCATTACTTCTTCCTGGGTTTGATGAAGTGCAGTTGTTGTTCCTGGCATTTGTGCCTTTGAATTCAGCATTGCACATGTTACTTTGAGTTTGAGTAGGTCTTGTACATAAAGTGCAAAAGATTTTCTGCAGGCTCTGTGCAGGGGATGCTTGGATCTGCATCAGTTGATTTGCATGGGAAAAAATTCCACTTGGTAAATGTGCAGTCATTAATAAAAGATACTAATTGTGATGTATAGTAAAATAAATAGTGTATTGAAAATCATAGTTATTTGTTTTAAAGGTTGCTTGAATTTTAAAAAAATTAAGTGCTGAAATGCCAGACTGTAGATATGCAAAAACAGAACAAAACACAAACAAACCCCCCCCCCAAAATGTATTCAGCAAAAAATGATCAACTGTATTTTCTTAGTTGCCAGTGAATTCTCACTAATTCTTATTTTCTAATGACAAGCATGATCTTGTCGTGATTTCTAGATGCTCTTGCCTTTACCTGTGCAGAGACTGCACGACTGGCCAGTTACAGATGAAGGAAAGAGAATAAGAGGTAGTAAAATACAATAGAAATTACCATATTAATCTTCTGGTTTTAGGTATAAAAGACTTCTTACAAAAGAAGTTTTGGAGCATGCACAGCTGGCAATAGCTATTTGGTAAGGAAAATCTGACTCCTAGCAAGAAAGGATTAATTAATTCTTTTCACATATATTGAACAGTTTAGAAAATAAACTTTGTTCATTTAATATAATAACCAAAAAGATTTTCAGTGCATTTGGCATATAATGGCACCACCTCACAACAATACCAACTAGAACACAACACACCAACATGTCATCATTATTTTTGCCCATCAACTTCTAGGTATTTTACCAAAACCATCTAATGATGCAGATTTATTTGCATTTATAAAACTCTTTTCATCCAGAAGGATCCCCTAAACATTTTAGAGTCCTAATCTTGCAAACCTTTACTTTCACAAGGTTATTCAAAGCCATCACCCACAGTCATAGGAAACAGTAAGGGACAGATTGTTCAATGTATATAGTCATCTAAAGATGCACCCAACTTCCATTGACTTCTTCGGAGCTCACTGCAGGAGTGGAGCCTTAATTAGCTAGCTGACTTGGGATGTGACTTCTCATAAGTGAGAAAAATAATTCCAAATATTAGCAGAGCTATAGTAATGCTAAAACAAAGGTTCCTTCCTACATCTATCATGAACAAGATCCAGGTTCATTATCAACACCTTAAAATGTAAGACAAAGGCATATTCTTTCAATACTTGCATAACAGGAGAGGAGTACATGTACACAATGCGTGGAGACTGTACCACATAGAGAATAACATTTGAGATGCTCATGGGAGGAAGAAATAAAAATTACTAGCTGGACCCAGGCTATAGAGCTTCCCTCGTAGTCTACAAAGAGTAGCAGGACTGTCTTGTGCAGAGGACACAGCTGCACAGTATTTCTGTGGTGTGAAAAAACATCCACCAGAGGCTCTACTGAGACCAGAAAATGCATCTGAATTCTATTTTCAAAAGTGACATAGGCACTTAACAGCCTCCTTTGTCTTGTGACTTAAGCCAGACAGACTTTAAAAACCAATAATTTTCTTGGGCAAGAAAAAGCTAACAGCTAAGAGACACAGATTTTTTTCCAGAAGATGTTATGTTGCAAGAATATTAGATACAGGAAACAGCACCCGTATTTCCTTAAAAAGAATAGTTGACACATTGCTAAAATATTGCACCTACATTGCTCTCCCTATTATGAGGAACATTAAACACAACATTCTGGATAAAATCGATGGTTAAAAATCTATAGTACAGTACAATATTATAGCTTGCTATTGAAAACAGGAAATGTTGCACTCTGAACTCTTCAAGGCAAATATTTATACGTATGACTAGCCCTCTATACATACACTGGCCGAGTTCTACCCACTTATTCCAATCATATCACCCTAGTCATAGAATATGCCAGCCATTCATAACTCTATAGTGGAATATGCTCCTAGGTTGAATAACGGGTGGTAGACTAATATACTGCTGATTGCATTGGTCTTTGTTGGTATCACTTCCTTCTCCTTGTCTGGTCTTTCTTTTTCTGGTTTTGTTTTCTATATGTTTTCACTGCTCCATACTAAAGAATATCTTTGCAGGGCACAAGGTATAAGGACAATGTATGTTTATATATACACATGTCCTATAAAATGTACTTATGAGTGAAGCTTGTACTTTGTTTTAATATGTTCATTTATTAAAATTATTCTTAAAAACCTACTTATTTTTAAAAGTTTGTATGTATAAACTCCAATCAATAGCAAAAAGTCTCAGAACACATGCCCATCATTTGATCTCCAGTTTTGTTCTTATTTGCTAGGCTGCCCCATCTCCCCCTCCCACCCCCAGCAGAGGAACTCATGTAGGTAAAAGTATGTTCTATTTTTGTATGTCATGTGAAACATTCTTTGTACAAAGTGACCATAACCTTGGTTTAATGTACTCCATGGCATGTCCTTCCTGCCTTATTGTAAGATGCTCTAGAATTTGTAGGTAAAATGAGTTTTCTGGTCTGGACTGTACCTGGCAGGCCTCAGCTAAGCTGCCAGGGGTGTCTTGGAACCCAGACAAATAGTACATGCCATCAGATGGGTGCTTAGATAGTTAACCAGCTGGTTAATGTTTGTAATGTTCCTCAAAGAAGAACTCTTGACAACTGAAGTAGAGAAACCAACCATATGATATTATTGCTATAACTCTCATATTCCTCACTCCATTCCCTTCATAGTATTTATTCCCTTCCCACACATTATATCACAGCTACATTTAGGGTGAAACTTTCAAAACCACCTAACTGGCTTAAGTGCTTAAGTCCTATTTTCAAAAGTGAAGTAGGCATGTAGGTCCAGATCCTCGAAGGTATTTAGGTGCCTATCCACCACTTCAGGTGTCCAATTCCACCATTTTGGCACCATTGTCATTCTGAAAATTGTTATTCAGCTGCTGCCTAACCTGGTACCACCTAAGACCCCAACACACCTAAAATTTCTGTCATGAAAACTCTGATGTTGCCCCAGCTAACAAGCTGCTCAAAGCCCTAGCTCAAGCTGAAGTACCTACAAAATATTAGCCACTAACCTTGGTAAACCACAGCTTTTAAAGACTCTACTGCAAATCACTTAGCTTTCCCTCTCTAGCAGCCTTCTAAATACATTACTCTGCAGTCCTTTTGAAGGAGACAGCTAGCACCTTTAGTTTAGTATAAAAGGTTAAAAAGAAGCTCTTGATGGTCACCATGGATTTATTGAAACAGCTTCCCATGTAATTGATATATATATAAACTTTGCAGAAGTTGTCTGAAATAAATAGCAGAAATGGGGAAAATATTTTAAAAAGCCATAGATCTTGCCAACTCAACGCTAGGGCATCCTGACCGTGAGTCTGGAACTACAAGAAACAAGTCATAAACCTCTGAACCTTGGAATTATGAAATTTGGCACAAAAAAGGCAAAGCTAAGCCTATCATCTCAGCTATGGTTGATACTTGGGGTTGATACTTCCTGCCTCTTCAATGGGAGTATATACAGAGATGAAGCACTGTGAGTGGAGATAGATAAACAGCACTGAGCTGTAGCAAATAAAATGTGTGATACAAAGAAAATGGGAAGGGTGAGGAGGAGTAATACAGATGGATAACAAGTACATGAAGAAAGTGGGAAAGGAATGCATGAGAGATGGTCACTTCCCCCACCCCTTGACCAATATTCTTCACTTCATTCCACGATGGGCTGTGCTCAGACACAAGGAAAAAGAGTGAGCAAGGACGGGCACTGAGGAAAAAAGAAAACATGAAAGGAAATGGAGAATGGAAGGAAATGAATGTAGTAGGTGCTAGAGAGAAAACAGTATAAAGAAGAGAGATAAAGGAATAGTGAGTTGTAATAGGAAAACAAGGAGAATGAGGAATGGAGAGGGCAAAGGACTGGAATGGAGAATCACAGCAGAATGGCAAAAGAGGGGTAGGGGGAATGATACAAGGTGAGAGAGAAAAATGCCAGAAGGGGAACAAGAGAACAAAGGGAAATGGAGAGACTTGAATTTCATGGAGGGAGGAAAGAAACATAAGACCTGAAGAGGAAAAGAGAAGAAATTATGTGCATTAAAAAAGAAGACAATTAAGAAATTCAATGTGAAGATTACAAAAAGGAATGAGTGGGAGTAGACAAGAGGACTGGTTCATTTAAACGGAAGGAACAATTGTTAATCTCACTCTCAAAATTCATTTCAGTTGGCCTGGAAATGAACAGTGTTTAGAATGTGGATAGAAAACTGTTTGAAGGACCATTAAGTAGATGGCCTCAGCAAAGGCTCTTACGTAAATTAAGTTGTCATGGGATAAAAGGGAAGGTCCTTTCATGGATTGAGAACTGGTTAAAAGACAGGGAACAAAGGGTAGGAATAAATGATAAATTCTCAGAATGGAGAGGGGTAACTAGTGGTGTTCCCCAAGGGTCAGTCCTAGGACCAATCCTATTCAACTTATTCATAAATGATCTGGAGAAAGGGGTAAAAAGTGAGGTGGCAAAGTTTGCAGATGATACTAAACTGCTCAAGATAGTTAAGACCAAAGCAGACTGTGAAGAACTTCAAAAAGATCTCACAAAACTAAGTGATTGGGCAACAAAATGGCAAATGAAATTTAATGTGGATAAATGTAAAGTAATGCACATTGGAAAAAATAACCCCAACTATACATACAATATGATGGGGGCTAATTTAGCTACAACGAATCAGGAAAAAGATCTTGGAGTCATCGTGGATAATTCTCTGAAGACGTCCACGCAGTGTGCAGCAGCGGTCAAAAAAGCAAACAGGATGTTAGGAATCATTAAAAAGGGGCTAGAGAATAAGACGGAGAGTATCTTATTGCCCTTATATAAATCGATGGTATGCCCACATCTTGAATACTGCGTACAGATGTGGTCTCCTCATCTTAAAAAATATATACTGGCATTAGAAAAGGTTCAGAGAAGGGCAACTAAATGATTAGGGGTTTGGAATGGGTCCCATATGAGGAGAGATTAAAGAGGCTAGGACTTTTCAGCTTGGAAAAGAGGAGACTAAGGGAGGATATGATAGCGGTATATAAAATCATGAGTGATGTGGAGAAAGTAAATAAGGAAAAGTTATTTACTTGTTTCCATGATATAAGAACTAGGGTCCACCAAATGAAATTAATGGGCAGCAGGTTTAAAACAACTAAAAGGAAGTTCTTCTTCACACAGCACACAGTCAACTTGTGGAACTCCTTGCCTGAGGAGGTTGTGAAGACTAGGACTATAACAGCGTTTAAAAGAGAACTAGATAAATTCACGGAGGTTAAGTCCAGTAACGGCTATTAGCCAGGATGGGTAAGGAATGGTGTCCCTAGCCTCTGTTTGTCAGAGGGTGGAGATGGATGGCAGGAGAGAGATCACTTGATCATTACCTGTTAGTTTCACTCCCTCTGGGGCACCTGGCATTGGCCACTGTCGGTAGACAGGATACTGGGCTAGATGGACCTTTGGTCTGACCCAATACGGCCGTTCAGAAATGTATGAAATCTGGGAGCAGGGAAATATCTAACAGGGTCTCATCTGCTAAGTGTCACTCATCTGTGATGATGATGACTCTCTCATATATGCCCTTGCTGTTTCTCTATCACTCAGCCCTGCTGAAATGTAATTCATAACCAAGTGGTGCTGTTGGGAGGGGAAAAGATTTCCCTTGCAGTTCTTCCTCCTGGCCTCCAGGGGCTTCTGAGCAGGCTGCCCAAGCTTTTTTCTTATCCTTCTGTGCTACCCTCCTACCTCCCGGCCCCACCATGCTAGCTAAGCTTCCTCACCTACCCTGTGCCTACCTATACAGCACAGTGGTGCAGAAATTGTAGTGGAGATAGACAGTGGGAGGATGCAGAGGAGGTCTCCCGTACTAGCTGTCTCATATTTGCTTCCCTGATGGCCTCCAGGGCTGAAAAATGTCTAGCCCTGGAAAATACTATATGACTATAATAGTGGGGATTGTCCTGATGCTTTGGGGAAAGGGACTGAGGAGGGTTCCCATAAATGCAAGCCAGAGCAGTCTAAGTCTTCGGTGAACGGAAGAACGGTGGTTGCCGAATAGTAGGTACAATAGGATCAGACAAGGCTTTGAGGAGTGATGGGATGGAGGAGAGAGTTGCCTAAAATTAAAAGGAATTATGAACAGCTTGGTGCTTTCTGCAAGAAGGGAGAAGGAGGATTGCCTAAATGAGGGGGATCTAGGAATTGGGGTTAGATGAAGCAGATAGTAGAGTAGTACAGAATCCCTGATTGCTGCCTCTAGAAGCTATGGCCATCCAAATAATGAATTATAATAATTAACAGCAGGCAGGGCACCATGCTGAGCCATGCAGGACAAGAGGCTGGTACCAGTAGCTTTTAAAAAACATGCTCTTCTCTGGTGTAGAAAGTAATCCCTCTTCTCTACAGGTGTCCTGGTGGAAAAAGTCTCGTTATGCAGAGCTTATTTCTTTTTCAGGGATCTGTAATTAAAGGCCATGTTTTAGAACACCAAGTGGGTCTCTGCTGGCTGTGATACAAAATCTATTCATGTAACAAAATTGCCTGGATTATCTAACTGAGATCCTATGAAATCTAGTCACTAATTTTTCTTGTCTATTTGCCTTGGAAATTTTTCCCAGTATTTCCTTAAAAAAAATAAACTTCCCTTTTGTTGTTGTTGTTGTTGTTGTTGTTGTTGTAATTTTTTGCTTTAAATTGACTGCAGTGAAGTGTTTTGGTGAACACCAATGCTGGCTTTCATCAGTGATCCCAGCCAATGAACTGTATATGATTTCAACAGATGTTGCTCCTATTTGTGACAATAAGATGTTGTGTACTTCTCAGAAATAAATTAAAATAAGAAAGAGATATTAGAATGTCTTATGGAAACAAGACACTTTCCCATGCTGTTTTTTATAACATTTGATGTCGTATTTGAATTTATTAATAAAAATCAGAAAAATGGTCAAGTGAAAATTGTGAGTAGGAAGGAAACATCTGCTACATCCACTATTAGACATAACTGGTGTTGTTGCTACAGTTTTGATACAAGAAGCCAGATTCTCAGCTTGTATATGTTAGCATAGCTCCATTGACTTGGACAAAGTTCTGCTGATTTACACCAGTAAAGGGAGCAATACTGATTTACACCAGCTGAGGATCTGGACAATGAGTCTCAAACTGTGACTAAAAAGAAAAGAGAAAGGAACATTTGGGAATGAATTTAAAGATGTCTGTTTCTTATCTTATTTAAATTCTGAATGCTTTCCATTAACATACGATATCTTTTGTATTGTATAGAGTCTGTGCTGTATGCAGCACTATTAAAATGACATGTAACATGAGCCTCCGTTAAATCAAAATTACTTCAATCAAAACATCCTGTGTTCTGCAAAGCGTATGTCATATTTCCTTCCATTTTCTTTGTTCTTTCGGGGTGGGCTGCCATCTTTATTTAATTCACTGACCTCTTGTTAGGCTTTTGTTATTTTGCTATGTTATTGAATCATGTCTTATAAGAAATTTGGTGGCACCTGTATATTTGAGGAAAATCTGAGGCCAGAATAATTAGTATTTGTAGGATGTTTTGAAAATGTACAGGGCTATGTAAATACAATCTATTATTACCAGAAGCATTGGTATTAAGACTCTTTCCTCTTTGGCTCTTCAAATGAGAACAACATAACTCTGCAAAACCAGCCTTATATTGGAATCATATTCTATACATATTGGAAATGCTCACTCAACTCCCACAGAGCCATGAGGAAGATTGCTTGTGTGAGAAACATGAGTAATCCTAATGAGTAAGGTAGCATTGCGGTGTGGGAGGTAGGTGATAAAATATATGGTATATATCCCCTCACTTCAAAGCCCCCACCCGGTGGCTTGATCCAAAGCCCACTGAAGTCAATAGGAGTCTTTTTCATTGATGAGCTTTGAATCAGGTTCCAGGCAGGGAGTGAAATGTGGTGTTGGACAAATTTACCAAGGATTGTGGTGTTTTCTCCATCACTAGCAATTTTAAAATCAAGATGAGATGTTTTTCTAAAGGATCTGCTATAATTCAAAGAGGAATTATTCTGGGGAAGTTCTATGGCCTGTGTTACAGGAAAGGCCCTTCTGGTCTTTGAATCTGTGAATCTATGAGTATGAGACCAAGATGTTGGCAAAGGTAGAGTTTTGCAGAACTTTGAAAGTGAAGACAAGAATCTTGAATGTAATGAGGAAGGATGAATATATTATGTGCCAAATCCTGCCTTCTGCAACACCCATGGAAGTGGCTTGGGTTCAGCCGAGTTGTATAAGTGTCAGAGGCTCCAAATGAGGCCGAGAGTGTGAGGTGCTTTAAAAATGCAGAGACAGATGTGATCCCTGCTCCAAAGAGTTTGGCACCTGGGATGTCTGATTTGAGGATGCTAAGTGATTACATGCGAACTCTTCCTTGTCTATTAATAAGTAGTTGAAGATCATGCAATGTGCAACTGGCAAATTAATTTTCCATAAAATCTCTGATTTGGCCTATTGCTTTCATGTCATAGCAATTTTGGTATTTAGGTATTCCTCTGGGGGGGGAACCTCAACATGATTTGTTTTGTTTGCTTTATAAGTAAAATTTCTAGGAGATGCCAATTGTGCCCCAGATTCTCTGTTGGTTTACATTGGCATTGCTCTTTGTCTCCCATGGTGTAAAACTAATTTACATCAGCTGAGAATGTGGCCCTATAGATTAATTTTTGGTAATCATAGGTATTCCCATCACAAATGTAAATAGTTATATATTAAACTTATTTTTTAATTACTTTGAAATTGTGACCGTTTATTCCTGTTTGTGGAACTATATAAAATCCAAAAGGCTCTTTTTCAAAACAAAAGTTGCTAGCTGGCTGCATTTTTCATTTTTCACCCACTGGCTTTTAACTTTTAATATAAAAAGATGACTTGGACACATTTTAACCTCCACTTTTTGAAATCAACATTTCATCAAAGCAAATAAATGAAGATTTTTTCAAAGGCAACCGTGCCAAAAAGAGTATGAGTGAATAAATGTATGAAGTGTAGCTAGAATTGGGTTACAGTCTAAAACTACAAGACACAAAGTGAACATAATTTCATCTTGAATGTTTTCTCTTGTCAGAAAAGCATACATCATTGAAGTGTTTTATTAGTGAAATATTCCAGTAGGTTGTATAAAGACTTGATCTTACAACCTACACATATATGACACACATAGAAACTTAACTCATACAAAAACTCTAGTTGTGGTCAGTGGATCTACCCTTGTGAGTAAGGGTTTAGAGATTAGGCCCTATCTTTGGCTGATGAAAATGTTGTCTCCACCAGTGGAATTACTTCAATTAATGTATCTGGGGCAGCACATAAATATACACTTTATATGTTTTCAGAAATTTACACCAGATCCAAATCAAACAAAATTAACTAATTTCATATTGCAATAAAATATTGTTCTGCTAACACACAGGTGTACTCGATGGAAAGAAGCCAGCAAAAATACTTGAAACCTAGTGCAGTGAAATTACAAAGAATTCACAGAAGACCATAGGTCCCACTTTTAATTACATAAAGAGCCATTTATTTAGACAGGCAAAAGGGGTTTTAATCTCAGCTGAGTAAGTTTGGGGAAGTGCCATTTTGTTTCAAGTGTGCAGTAGGTCAAAAATCTTCTCACTCTTTCTTTTGTATAGATTTTTATTGACATATCTTTAACAAATAACAGTTGTTGTCTTTAAAAAGAAAAGTTGTACTGAAGTAGGAGAAGGTCCTTCCAGATGTACGATATGCATAGAACTCTGAAGGAGTTTGGATATTTAGTGAATTTATTCAAACCACTTTGGTCCATAAATTGGCACATATGGAAAAGACATATGGGCTTGATTCTCCACTTCATTACACCAGTTTTATGCCGGTGTAACTTCATTAGAGTTGCAGTGGTGTAAAATTGATGTAACAAAGTGGAAAATCAGATCCATATGTGTTTCATGTACCTAGAGAGTTGTATATCACACATTCTTCATATATGGTACCTATGCAAAGTGATGTAATATATGGGAAAGACCACTTTCATGTTAGTTCATGGGAGTGAATATATTATCTTGTACAAGTTCAATATATAAAATGTATGCTACTGATATAGGGTCAGATTGTGAACCCCTTATGCAGGTGAGAAGTTATTCACTCAAGCCCTCCCACTGATTTCAACAAGATTACTGGTGCTTAGCATTCAATACATGCTTAACAGTTTTTCTGGGACTTACAGCATGGCCCATTTTGATGGAGCACAAAGATAGTATCTCTGAAAGCATAATGTCTCCTTAACACCATACTGGTGTGCTGATCTTCACTACTGGCTGAAAAAGGAAGAATACTACCTATTTAATATCATCATCACTTCCTAAAACTTCTAGGTGTATTTTGTAAGTATCCCAACCAAGCAATGACCTCTCCCATCCCTGTTTATCTTATGAGATCAGATGGGATTGTAACACAAAGCAGTAAGACTCCAAACTAACAGCTGTAGAAAAAACAGTCCAAAGTTCTGATCTGTGTACAAGATTCACAGCATATGTTAAACTGTTATTGTGTACAACGGAATGAATTTAATTTTGCAAACCAATTGTTAAAACACGCTGCAAGATGTCAAACTCATATTTTTAATATGTTGGGCAAACTATCAAATGGTCAATGTTCCTTGCTTCAGCCTTTTTTGATTAGTAGCTTTGGAGGCAGACTTGGACACTATTATGGAAACAATACAAGGATGAACAAAGAAGGAATTGGAGTGATAATTTGAGAGAGTAACTGGGAAATCGGTCAAAGGATGAAAAGCATGATGTAGATGGTTCACGGCATGTTGCTTTTTGTCCTGTTCAGTTAAAAACAATGTGCTGTAATTTATGAGTGGACAGACCTGTTTAATCCTTACTCGGTTTATGTAGATGCATGGGTGTCCAAAAGCCCTAAATCAGTTTTATAGTATGCATTACATGTACTGTTGACTGGCTGACCTGAATAAAAACGAAGTTTACAAACTGGTTTTGATTAACCATGTCTGATTGTAGATATTTGGCCTATTATTATATCTAGAAGTCAGTTGTTTATATTTTGTTAAATTGTTATGCATCTTTTGAGTTACATTCATGGTTTCCATAATGTCCAATTTAAAAACATAATGTTACTTACAGATAACAGGCTGGTATGAATAAGTCCTGTGACATATGAAAATAGCAGAGCATTCATCTGGATAGCACCCATTCAACTGCATTGTAATACAATGGAGGAACTGCAGACAGGGACAAGAGAAATCTGAGTGTTTTATCTATAGCAAAGACAGGACGATCTGTTTGAGTGACAGGTGTTGCTCCAGATCTGTTATGCTTGAACATAACAGCACGTATGGAAATTCATGCATTCTAGTGATCTGGCTTCCTATAGATTTTGCTGTGTACTCATTAGGTGTCTCAAGGAAAAAAGGCACCCATGATTGAAGCCCATTTTTTAAATTTTAGTGATAGATATTGCCAGTTGGGCACCCATAACTAGTGGGCACTTTGGGGCTTAAATCATTAGCGCTAGTGCTCCTTTAAGTCAGTGAGTATTTCAATCCCACCAAGTTATGGGACACCCAGAACCTTAAAGGAGGCCCTTAGCAACTTGTTTTAATGTTTGCACCGTGGTTTGGAGGTGAAAAAATGTTTGGTGAGAGTTCCAGTATTATTACTATTCAGTATAGATCAGAATTTAGCCTAGCTTCTATTTGAATGATCTTAGTCACCAATGGGAATACATCATGCCTTGTTCCAGGGAGAGAATAGTTATGGCTGGATGCTAGCAGCTGCAGCAGCAGCAGCAAATTCACATGGCTATGATGTAGCTCTGGTGGTGTGTAGAATGGATTTCTTTCTTGAATAGTCCCTTGCAAGTATTAATTTGGCAAGAGTCAGTATGGGAGGATTTAGGTTTCTTAAATCCCTCAAAATTGCATGTTCCAACCTTATTCATGCTCTATTTCCTTCAACCTCAGCTCTATAAACCTTCTGTAAAAGCATACCTTCTTCTGCGCATTGGACATGACCCCACCATTTCAGTTGTCTTGTTCTCAACTAATGCAAGACTGCCACTTGCTGGGATCATGCAAGTATCTCCTCCTTTGTGACAAAATCAAACCAATGGATGTTAAAAATATGCTATACCTTTTGGCACTGAAAACTGTTTAGTTTCCTCTCCTCAGCTGCTTTTAACAGCCATGTTTCTGCTCCATGTATCAGAAAAGTCATCACTACCGTGCTGAACACTTGTATGTCAGCTGTCACACAGACATCCTGCTGCCCACACAGAGGCCTTTGAAGATGCTGAAATGCCATTGATGCAAGACTGATCTGACGTGTGACTTCTTCATGTACAGAACCTCTTGCTGTCAAAAGACTGCCCAGATACATAAAACTATTCTCCCATTCAATATCATTGCCATTTACATGTTTTGTTTTTATAGGAGGCATGCTTAGCTTTGGTTTTATAACCATTGATCTGAAGTTCCATAGATTCTGCCTTTTTTGTGGCTCTTCCAGCATTAGCTTTAGTTGGTCAGTAGTCTCTCCAAGTAAGTCAATATCATATGCATACTTGAGACGCTCTAAAGATGAATCTTTAAATTTCACACCTCACACTTTGGCCTCAATCAGCTTTGTCATCAGATAGTCTATTAGAACATGAAATAACATAGGCGAGAGACTAAATCTCTGGCATATTCCTGATTCTAGTGATAACCAGGCAGTAATACAACCATTGACCCTCACACAGCTAATTTACCATGGTATAGTTCCTCTCCTAGGCTCACTAAGTACTCAGGCATCCCATAATGGTGTAGCAGTACTGATTGACGCACTCAGACAACAACAGCCGCAAAGCATTTGGGCAAGTCTACACTGTAGAGCTACATCAGTGTCGTGCATGTGGTGAAGACACGTTATGCCAATGGGACAGCGCTCTCCCGTCGGCATAATTATTCCACCTCGGCAGGAAGCGGAAGCTATGTCGACGGGAGAGCATCTTCCACCAACAAAGTGCTGGTGTGGACAGCGCAAAACTTGTGTTGCTCGGGGGAGGGAGAGGCAACTTTTTCACACCCCTGAGCGACGTAAGTTATATCTCCTTTTATATGTTGTGTTAACTTTGTTTTGTCAATCTAGTCATTTTTCAGTGACATTCTGCAGAGCATATGTAGCATGATTGTAGATTGATCTTTGCAGAACTGGTTGTTTTTCATTTTTGGATTGAGACAGTATTTCAGTTGGTTCAGTAGCATGGTCCCTGGGACTGACAGCAGCATTATTCCCCTATAATTTGAGCCAGGTGATTGTTCTCCTGTTTTGAAAAAAAGGGATGCTGTTGCCCCTTTTCCAGGTTTCTAGAATGTGACTGTTTTCCCAAACTTGTAAGATAACTCTGGGAAGTCAGTGAATGAAATTGGGGCCTCCACTCTTTAGCAGTCCTGATGAAATATTGTCAAGATCAGGTGCTTGATAGATGCTGGAAGTCTGAAGAATTCAGTCGTATTACTGAATACTTAAGGGTGTATGAATGAGTGGGCTTGTACTTACGCTGTTTGTTAGCAGAGATGGCATCAGAGCCATCTAAAGGACAATCTTAGTTTCTGTTTTTTGTGGGTTTTTTTTTTAAATCTCTAGCCTTTTCCTTGTGAAGGTAGCCATGAAAACCTAGTCATATATCCTTCTCAGCCAAACTGAGGCAAGATTCTTTGCTAAGAGTGAAAGGAACATGCAGCTGGGATGGTGAGAAGTAACAATACTCCCAGCTCACACACTTTTCATGTAAAACGAGTTGGTTAAATTTTGGGTGTCCAACCAAGAACTAAGTAACCTTCCCCACAATCCTTAGACTGGCTCTGTGAGCAGGTGGCAAAAAATTCACTTCACAGTCCAAACCTAAGTTCTCTGCTTGTTAAAATGTTCATCCTTCACTGAATATTTTTTGCCTTTGCCTCCAGGTATGTACGGAAATATACCATATATTCCTCCCCACCTCCTGACTCCTCATGAGCCGCTCTAACTCATGAGAAAGAGGAGAGGAGAGGGGCCTGAGTCTCCCAGTAGTAATTCTATAACCACTGTAGCTTGTCTGTCACCTCACCCAGCCCTAGCCTGGTGTCTGAAGACCTGTTATTGCTCGGAATCCTGGGCCCCTATTTCCAACAGTCAGGAGAGACTTGCTGTCCCTAAATCCCCCTCACCAACTCCAGCGGTCAGGGGAGACATGCCCACTACAAGAATTAAAGGAGTACTATTCTCCACCTGACCACCCAACCAACCACCAAAAGGAGACCTACTGGCCCTCAGTATTGCCAGTAGTGGCCAGGACAACTCCTCATCCACCTTGGCTGCTGCTTTGAGGAGCAGCTGACAACTAAAAGATCCACCTAAATAAGGCTCAGTGAGATACAAGGAGGTACTGGATGGTGGAGTTGAAGGACTGATAAACTTGGGAAGGGAAGAATATGTAATCAATGGATTTTGGGGACTTTGGGAGAAGACTATAAAACTGACTTTTTTAAAATGTAAGAACCAATGGTGAAAGTTGTCACTGGTGGATTCTTTTTAAAATAGTTTAGAATGAAAGAATAGTTGATCTTGAGAATGTTGAGTGCGCTGCTGACTGGATAAACAGTTTTGAGGGAGCACCTTTGTTAAAATTTTGGTGGAACATTATTGGGCTATGTCAAGAGATTCAAATTGCTGATGCAAAAATACACAAATAAATAAATAAAATAAAAATAAAGGTGCCTGACCTTCCAAAACATTTTTCATTGGCATGAGTCTAGTGAAGTACAAAATATTTCTAAGGCTCAAAATAAGTGACTTTCTCTGAATACAGATGCAGTATGCACATTTTACTTCAAGCACGGCAGAATCAGGACTGGGATAAAGTAAATTGCTCTTTTTGAGGGATTTGTTCATAAATTTAACAATGCTTTGGCATGTTAAACACAATTGCCTTGTGAATGCTAGTCCTAGTTCAGTGTGTGATTTATGTAGTTAATTATTGTCTGTAGTACATGAATACATGCAGTAGAATCATGAGGGGTGGAAACTTCCCCTATTTATTTTAAAGGGGGATGGGCCAAGTGACCCATGAAACCTAATTAAGAGTGCTTAAGTTGTTTACCCCTTCATTGTTGATCTTTACATTGATAATATCTAATTGATGCCCTTGTCCAGTGGTGATGGATATATTTGTCCTACCCTCCTAGTCACAGAGTTTAAGACTTGAGGGCACCATTAGATCATCTATTCTGACCTTCTGTAAATAACAGACCATTACATTTTCACAGTTACTCCTGTACTGAGCCCAGTAACTTGTGTTTGGATAAGTATATCTTCCAGAAAAGCATCCAGTTTTGATTTGAAGACATCAAGAGAATCCATCACTTTCCTTGTTAGTTTCTTTTCCAAATCATTAATCACCCTCTCTGGTAAAAATCTGTGCCTTATTTCACATTTGAATTTGTCTGGCTTGAGTTTGCACTTGCTGGGAGGGGTATTTTCACAGGGTGAGCTGGCTCTTTAAGGGCGCTGGGAGTACTAAGTGCCCAAGTCACTTTTGAAAATGTTACCCTTTGAGGTAGTTGCTCTAATAAATAATAAAACACTTTGTTTTCAGCCACATAAATATTATTGGGAAGTCCTTACCAGATCATTGTGGATCACAATTATTGACAATTGCTCTGTGTGCATATTAAAATCCAGTAAGTGAACAACAAGTAGATCAGAATCACTTTTCCCATTCACGAGAGTACTGAGCAGCAGCAGAAGAAACACAATCTGACCAACTTGGTTATGCTGCAGTTGGCCTACAAGTCATAACTGTAATTCCAAAGATATACATATGGAGGGAAGATGTCAAAACACCCGAGTGGCAATCTGTTAGTTCATTGTCCGCTACCTGCGTGATTAATTTATGGTGGCCAAACAGACTGTGCAGTGTTGTTTTAAATAAACGTAGTGAGAGAAGAGACGGAAGCAATTGGAAATCCATTCAGCTGAAAGCAGGTCCTTTGTAACTGATTGGTTAATTAAAGCCTTGATGCAGCTAATCCATGCTAACATTTTTATAGCTTTTTACATGAAACAACCTTCAAGGTTATGGTGGGGAAGAGAGATAAGACTCTAGGGGAGGACTGTTGGCAGTTGATCACAGAAAAAAGGAGGTATCGTATGAAGAAAATACTAGTTTAAACCTAGCTAAATGCCTAAAAATAAACATCAATGGGAATCTCCTACGTGGAAAAATCACTAGTAAAGTAATATGCGTAATGATGACTCCATGGTGGCAAACACCAAATACTGCAGGGCTAGCTAAACTGAACAGATGCAGCTTCCAGGATCGAACTGGTGCCAACTGTATCGGTATGTAAACAGGTGAATATCAAGTAGGAGCACCAAGAGGATATTATCTGTTTTGGTGATATTACTTTAGTGTTAATGAGACCACTGCTGGAATATTGTGTTCAGTCCTGATGTCTACACTTTAAAAAGGATGGTGAAAAATCTGAGCTCAAAAAAGCACCATAAGAATGATTCAAATTCTGGAAAACATGCCCGAGAGTAAGCAAATAAAGGAATTCATTCTAATTAGCCTCTCAGAGACTAGATTAAGAGGTGATTTGATTACAGTCTATCAGTACATACAAAGTAGGACAATATTTGATATTTCAGCGCTCTTTAATCTAGCAGAAAAAGGGATAACAAAAGCTGGTGAGAGGTTGAAGGTGGGAAAATTAAAACAGGAAATTGCACTTTTTTAACAATGAGGCAATTAACAAATGAAACAGGTTTGTAAGGGAATATGTTCTAGTTCCGAAGTTACTAGGCCTGATGCAGGAATTGCTGAGTGAAATTCTAAGGCCTGTGCTATGGAGGAGATCAGACTAGATGATCATAATGGTCCCTTCTTTCCATACAATCTATGATTGAAAATGGAAGCTGAATGCAAAGAGCTGCAGTGGCTTAGTGGTATCAGGGCTTGTGGCTGCAATTCTGAACTCTGCTTCTTAGAAGGCACAGCCCAGAGTGTGTGTCTGTGGCAAAGGTGGCTTTAAGGTACTTTTTTATCTTCCAAATTCTGGACTTTACTGAGAATCTGCCTGGTCCCCAGCATAAGTTAGAGTAGCCTGTCAGACTACTCTAATTGATGGTAGCTTCCCAAAGCTGCCTATGGGCTACTCTCTTGGCCCAGGATAGCTGGAATACATAGTGCTTCAGTCACATGCCTTCCTCCTTATTCCTCCCCCCTCTTCTGCATCCAGTTTGACTGACCCCGCCTTCCCCAGCCCAACTAAAAAAAAATCTATTACTTTGTTACTAAGGGTATGTCTACACTACGAAATTAGGTCGAATTTATAGAAGTCAATTTTTTAGAAATCGATTTTATACAGTCGATTGTGTGTGTCTCCACTCCAAGACTATTAAGACCATTAACTCGGTGGTGTGCGTCCACAGTACCAAGGCTAGCATCAACTTCCGGAGCGTTGCACTGTGGTAGCTATCCCACAGTTCCCGCAGTCTCCGCCGCCCATTGGAATTCTGGGTTGAGCTCCCAATGCCTGATGGGTCAAAAACATTGTTGCGGGTGGTTCTGGGTACATGTCGTCAGGCCCCCCCTTCCTCCCTCCCTCCGTGAAAGCAATGGCAGACAATCGTTGTGTTACCCATGGAGATGCCATACCACAGCAAGCATGGAGCACGCTCAGCTCACCGTCACCATACGTCTCCTGGGTGCTGGCAGACGTGGCACTGCATTGCTACACAGCAGCAGCTCATTGCCTTTTGGCAGCAGACAGTGCAAGTCGCCCCTCCCTCTGTCAGAACAACGGCAGAAAATCTTTTCACGCCTTTTTTTCAGCACAGACGCCATAGCACGGCAAGCATGGAGCCTGCTCAGATCACCGCTGCAATTATGAGCACTCTAAACACCATGCGCATTATCCTGCAGTATATGCAGAACCAGAACCTGCAAAAGCAAAACCAGGCGAGGAGGTGACGGCAGCGCAGTGACGAGAGTGATGAGGACATGGACACAGAAATCTCTCAAAGTACAGGCCCCGGCAATGTGGACATCATGGTGTTAATGGGGCAGGTTCATGCCATGGAACGCCGATTTTGGGCCCGGGAAACAAGCACAGACTGGTGGGATCGCATAGTGTTGCATGTCTGGGACAATTCCCAGTGGCTGTGAAACTTTCGCATGCGTAAGGGCACTTTCATGGAACTTTGTGACTTGCTTTCCCCTGCCCTGAAGCTCAAGAATACCAAGATGAGAGCAGCTTTCACAGTTCACAAGAGAATGACGATAGCCCTGTGGAAGCTTGCAACGCCAGACAGCTACCGGTCAGTTGGGCATCAATTTGGAGTGGGCAAATCTACTGTGGGGGCTGCTGTGATCCAAGTAGCCAATGCAATCAAAGAGCTGCTAATATCAAGGGTAATGACTCTGGGAAATGTGCAGGTCATAGTGAATGGCTTTGCTGCCATGGGATTCCCTAACTGTCGTGGGGCGATAGATGGAACCCATATCCCTATCTTGGCACTGGACCACCTTGGCAGCCAGTACATAAACCGAAAGGGGTACTTTTCAATGGTGCTGCAAGCACTGGTGGATCACAAGGGACATTTCACCAACATCAACGTGGGATGGCCGGGAAAGGTACATGACGCTCGCATCTTCAGGAACTCTGGTCTGTTTCAAAAGCTGCAGCAAGGGGCTTTCTTCCCAGACCAGAAAATAACCGTTGGGGATGTTGAAATGCCAATAGTTATCCTTGGAGACCCAGCCTACCCCGTAATGTCATGGCTCATGAAGCTGTACACAGGCAGCCTAGACAGTAGTCAGGAGCTGTTCAACTATAGGCTGAGCAAGTGCAGAATGGTGGTAGAATGTGCATTTGGACATTTAAAAGTGCGCTGGCACAGTTTACTGACTTGGATAGACCTCAGCGAAACCAATATTCCCATTGGTATTACTGCTTGCTGTGCACTCCACAATATCTGTGAGAGTAAGGGGGAGATGTTTATGGCAGGGTGGGAGGTTGAGGCAAATCGCCTGGCCACTGATTACGCGCAGCGAGACACCAGGGCGGTTAGCAGAGTACAGGAGGGTGCGGTGCGCATCAGAGAAGCTTTGCAAACCAGTTTCATGACGGGCTAGGCTATGGTGTGAAAGTTATGTTTGTTTCTCCTTGATGAAACCTCCCCCACCCCCCTTGGTTCACTCTACTTCCCTGTAAGCTAACCACCCTCCCCTCCCCCCTTCGATCACCGCTTGCAGAGGCAATAAAAGTCATTGTTGCTTCACATTCATGCATTCTTTATTAATTCATCACACAAATAGGGGGATAACTGCCAAGGTAGCCCGGGAGGAATGGGGGAGGAGGGAAGCACCGGGTGGGGTTGGGGAGGAGGGAAGGACAAGGCCACACTGCACTTTAAAACTTATTGAATGCCAGCTTTCTGTTGCTTGGGCAGTCCTCTGGGGTGGAGTGGTTGGGTGCCTGGAGGCCCCCCCACCGCGTTCTTGGGCGTCTGGGTGAGGAGGCTATGGAACTTGGGGAGGAGGGCGGTTTGTTACACAGGGGCTGCAGTGGTGGTCTGTGCTCATGCTGCCTTTCCTGAACCTCAACCATATGACGGAGAATATCAGTTTGATCCTCCAGTAGCTTGAGCATTGCTTCCTTCCTCCTTTCATCACGCTGACGCCACCTATCATCTTGCTCCCGCCACCTGTCCTCTCGCGCATCCCTCCAGTCCTCGCGTTCATTTTGTGCTTTCCTGGACTCTGACATTGTCTGCCTCCACACATTCTGCTGGGCTCTTTCAGTGTGGGAGGACTGCATGAGCTCAGAGAACATTTCATCGGGAGTGCGTTTTTTTCGCCTTCTAATCTTTGCTAGGCTCTGGGAAGGAGAAGATAGTGTGAGCGTTTGAACATTTGCAGCTGGTGGAGGAAAAAAAGGGAGAGTAGTAGTTAAAAAGACACATTTTAGAGAACAATGGGTAGACTCTTTTTTAAAAATGGGTTGGCAATTTAAAAGGAGGTGTTGCGGTTTTCGGGTTAACGTGCAGCACAAACCCAATACCCCCCCCACACACCCAATTCTCTGGGTGTTCGCTTCACCCCTCCCCCCACCGCATGGCTAATAGCGGGGAACATTTCTGTTCAGCCACAGGCAAACAGCCCAGCAGGAATGGGCACCTCTGAATGCCCCCTTAATAAAAATCACCCTATTTCAACCAGGTTACCATGAATGATATCACTCTCCTGAGGATAACACAGAGAGATAAAGAACGGATGTTGTTTGAATGCCAGCAAACACCAGGACCATACACTGTGTTATGCAATGATTCCAGACTACGTGCTACTGGTCTGGCGTGGTAAAGTGTCCTACCACGGAGGACAGAATAAGGCAGCCCTCCCCAGAAACCTTTTGCAAAGGCTTTGGGAGTACATCCAGGAGAGCTTTATGGAGATGTCCCTGGAGGATTTCTGCTCCATCCCCAGACACGTTAACAGACTTTTCCAGTAGCTGGCTGTGAATGCCAGGGCAAATTAATCATTAAACACGCTTGCTTTTAAACCATGTATAATATTTACAAAGGTACACTCACCAGAGGTCCCTTCTCTGCCTGGCGGGTCTGGGAGGCAGCCTTAGGTGGGTTTGGGGGGTACTGACTCCAGGTCCAGGGTGAGAAACAGTTCCTGGCTGTCGGGGAAAACGGTTTCTTCGCTTGCTTGCTCTGAGCTATCTTCCTCGTCCCCAAAACCCGCATCCCTGTTGTGTGCTACTCCATTGATGAAGTCAAAGCACAGGGGTGGGGTAGTTGTAGGGGCATCTCCTAGAATGGCATGGAGCTCATCATAGAAGCGGCATGTCCGGGGCTCTGACCTGGAGCGGCCATTTGCCTCTCTGGTTTTTTGGTAGGCTTGCCTCACTCAGCTCCTTAAGTTTCACGTGGCACTGCTGCGGGTCCCTGTTATAGCCTCTGTCCTTCATGCCCTTGGAGATTTTTTCAAATGTTTGGGCATTTCGCCTTTTGGAACGGAGTTCTGATAGCACGGATTCATCTCCCCATACAGCGATCAGATCCTGTACCTCCCGTTCGGTCCATGCTGGGGCTCTTTTGCGATTCGATTCTTTGCTGATTAGATCTGCACTCACCTGCAGATTGCCACACTGGCCAAACAGGAAATGAGATTTAAAAGTTCACGGGCCTTTTCCTGTCTACCTGGCTAGTGCATCGGAGTTGAGAGTGCTGTCCAGAGCGGTCACAATGGAGCACTCTGGGATAGCTCCTGAAGGCCAATACCGTCGAATTGCGACCACACTACCCCAAATTCGACCCGGCAAGGTCAATTTCAGCGCTAATCCTCTCGTCGGGGGAGGAGTACAGAAATCAATTTTAAGAGCCCTTTAAGTCGAAAAAAAAGGCTTCGTCGTGTGGACGGGTGCAGGGTTAAATCGATGTAACGCTGCTAAATTCGACCTAAACTCATAGTGTAGACCAGGGCTAAGAAATTAAAACTAAAACAAACAAAGAAGCAATACTCGATCAGATGGTTGGGAATTTTTTGATGAATAATTTTTGCATAGAAAAGTGCTGATTTGTCAAAAGAAAACAGTGTCAGTTGTGATGAATTTCCCAACTAAAAGAAATATGAAAAAAAAGGATTTGAAATTGTTGAAAGGTTTTGTTTTGATATTTTTGAAATAAAAAAATCCAGTTTTTTGGTTCAAAATGATGATGTTTCAAAATATGAACCAATCAGACTGAAACAAAGGTTAAAAAAAGGTTGAAATAGAAACAAAACTATTCAAAATTGAAATAAATGGTTTGATTGACCAGAACTGAATTGGTTTTTTTTCAGTTTTTGATTCATCAACATTTCTGAGATTTTGAATTTTTGTCCTGATTCGGGATAGTAAAAAGTTTTGAACTCTAAAATATTCTTGGGATAGTAAATCTGTTTCCCACCCAGCACCACTCCATGGACCAAACTTGCTTGATTAATTCATGCAAGTAGTGCCATGGAAGTGAATGATGCTATCACACAAGTAATGATATCAGGAGCTAGAATTTAATGCATAACCCTAAAATATTTTCACCCTACATTTCTAGAGGAAACCACTGGTGCAGCAACATGAGCAAAGCTTAACAAACCCTATTACCAACACTATTCTGCTCTCAGTGATATGCTGGGTCTGACCCGGAAGGCCTAATACTGACAGAGAATACTGCAAGTCAGTGGAAGTTTTGCAGGAGTAAGCTGTGCAGGAACTGAACCACCACAGGTCATGTTTTCTAAGAAAGGGCAACCAGAAAGGTCATGTTGGCTTTTTCTCCATAAATCCAAAAGAAAGACAATATATATTGAGCCAAATTCCGCTCCTGTTGTAAATCTGGAGAAAATCTTTTGTCATCAGTGGGGTTATTTTACATTTACAAAGGTGTTACTGAGTTTAGAATATGGGCCATTATATATCATATATATTGTGGCAGAGCTCTGACCTTGTCCCCATGGGTCCTGCGCTTCTAGGCAGTATATGCTAGCCTCAGTGGCTCTCAGTGACCCTTCACGTAGCCCTTCTCTCTCTAGGGCCAGGGTTACAGTCTACTGAGCCCTTTTCATCATAAGCCAGCAAGGAGGTTGGTGAGAGAATTCCCACAGTCTCTGTTGTCCCTAGGACTTGTTTTAGAACAGTTTAGCCTCCTGTCCTGACAGAGGCCTGACTTCCCCTCCCAGGAGGTGTTCCTGTAGTGGTGGGTTGGGGGGAACCCGGGCCCACCCTCTACTCCGGGTTCCGGCCCAGGGACCCTAATGGTAGCAGCTATTGGCAGCCAACCTTTCACTGCCAGAGTTGCTACATTTCCCTGGGCCACTTCCCCACAGCTCTCCTGCTTCTCCCTTCTTCACCCTTACCTTAGGGCTCCCTTATCAATAACTTGAGGGTGTCTTCATTAACCAGTCCTTCAGCCGCACTTCCTCTCCTCTGGCTCCCTGGCTGTCCTCTGCCTGACTGGAGTGAGCCCTTTTTATAGTATCAGCGGGGCCTTAATTAGAGTCAGGTGGTCACATTAGCTTAATGGCCTCACCTGACTCTTTGCAGGTTAATTGGAGTCAGATGTTCTCATTAGCCTGGAGCAGCCCCTGCTCTGGTCGGTCAGGGAACAGAAAACTGTTAATCCAGTGGCCAGTATATCTGCCTTCTGCTATTCTGCTGTACCCAACTGGCCTGGGTCTATCACAATATGAAATGTTCCTTTGAAGAGATAAACATCCACAGACATGCCATTAGAGCCATGGTTTCAGATCCCTAGCTGGTGTAAATCGGCACATTTTCATTGTCTTCCATGGACATATGCTGGTTTGTGTAAGATGAACAGATGACCTATGAGACTTCTGCGTCCACAATATCTCTTGAAGGTATTAATCAACTGCTGGATTAATACAAAGTTGTGGAAAATCTGACAGAGGGTGGATCCCAAAAAAATTAAGTGAATTAGTCTCATTTCATGTGGAAAATTGGGGAGAAATATGCATACATTAAGGAAGTATGCAAGCTTATGTCCTAGGTATTTATTATTTCCATGTGTTTATATCTAAACAGCATAACTCAAGAAATCCACTTTGGTTTTTAACATATGGGCTAAAATCTGAGGGAAAATAGGAAAGCAAAAGTGAAATGGAGAGCTGGGGTAGGGTTTTTTTCAGTTGTTTCCCCTTTTGTATTACTTAGGAGGGCCATTTTAAAAATCAAGTTCTTGGAGCCACTAATGTGACTCACATAGAAGGCAGACTATTCTCTGTGGTATTTTTCTGTATTTGCTGAGCTGGGTGGCCTCATTAGATACAACCTATGTATGTTTTAAAACTTTCTCTCAGATGAACATTCTTATATGGTGAAATAATAAACTGTTATGTGACAGCTAAGCTAGGGCCAGTGTAGAATAGGTAGGAAGGGCCATGCCCCACCTTCTCCCTGTCCCATAGCGAGGGAGCAGTGCCTACTATTTGTTTTTGGCTCTGCACAGCAGGCAAAAGAGTGGGACAAAGTTCCTTGCACCCTATCACCCCTGCACCCTCATGCCAGGGCCAGAAGCAATCTGGCCCTTATAGAGCTTGGCTTGGTTAGCTTAGCAAAACAAAGGCTGAGTGGAGATATGATTGCTCTATGAAAATAAATCAGGGGAGTAAACATCAGGGAGGGAGAAGAGCTATTTAAGCTAAAGGGCAATGTTGGCCCAAAAGCTAATGGGTATAAATTGACCATGAATTAATTTAGCCTGGAATTTAGAAGAAGGTTCCTAACTACCAGAGGAGGGAGGTTCTTAATAGGAGTAGTAGGGGAAAGAAATCTAAATAGTTTTAAGATGGGACTGAATAAGTTTGTGAATGGGACTATATGACATGGTTGTCTGCAATAGCAGGGGCCTGGACTTGGTGACCCAGGAGGTTCCTTCCATTTCTATGTTCTTCTATAAACTGTAAGGAACAATTCTGTATAGAAATGGGATAGAAAAGATGATCTACAGTAATAGTTTTTCTTCTCTGAGTCTAGTAATATATCCCATCATACTGAACATGAGGGGAAGTATCAATATTTATTGATTTGTTTGTATTATCTAAGCACATAGGAGTCCCAGATGTAGGCCCAGACCACATTGTACTAGGCACTGTACAAACACAGAACAAAGGACAGTCACTTCCCCAAAGAGCATATAATCTAAGTACAAGACAAGAGACAACGGACAGACAGACAGCCAGATGGAGGAATGCAAGGAAATAGTGAAACAGCATTGGCCAGCATGAAAGGAAGTGGTCTCACCTCACTAGCAGCCTAGGCCACTGTCAAGTTTTTTGTATGCAACATGGAAAACATTGTGTGGAAACAAAATCCTATTACTATGTAACAGAGAGCACAAAACCATCTTGTTCTCTATTATATTTGTAGGATGACTCATTTTAAATTGCAGACAAAGACCATGTTTCCTCTTTGTTTAGCAAATTATCAACCACGTAACTTAATACAGATGAGTGAGACTGTAGTGTTTGCATGGTTTGTATTTCAAACAAAATTCTAAGTAAGTTACATCCAGTCAAATCTTATTGAGTAGAATGTGGCTGTGTTCATACACAGGCCTCAGTAATGGCAAGATACACAGGCCTCACAGGGCACACAATTATGTTTATATCACACTACTGACATGATGTGTTAAAACATTGTAATTGTAGGGAATGATATAGACCAGTGGTTCTCAAAGCCGGTCCGCTGCTTGTTCAGGGAAAGCCCCTGACGGGCTGGGCCGGGGCGGGCCGGTTTGTTTACCTACCGCATCCGCAGTTCGGCTGATCGTGGCTCCCACTGGTCGCGGTTCACCGCTCCAGGCCAATGGGGGCTGCGGGAAGCGGCGCGGGCCGAGGGATGTGCTGGCCGCCCTTCCCGCAGCCCCCATTGGCCTGGAGCGGCGAACCGTGGCCAGTGGAAGCCGTGATTGGCCGAACCTGCGGACGCGGCAGGTAAACAAACCAACCTGGCCCGGCAGGGGCTTTCCCTGAACAAGCGGCGGACCGGCTTTGAGAACCACTGATATAGATGCTAAACCTGGAGTATTCTGAAGGCTTCACAAAGGTCTAGCAGAGGAGACCTATAAATGAAACAGGACTGTGGCAATCCACTCTTGCTGTTGAGGTATGAACCAGGATCCCTTGTTCCTGCTGAGGCAGTAATGATCTCAAACTTTTTAAATTGCTGAAGTAGAAATCCCAGCAAGTTAAATTTTTTAAATTAAATAAAAAATTAAAATTTTAAATTAAATTAATGGAGATATCCTATCTCCTAGAACTGGAAGGGACCTTGAAAGGTCATCAAGTCCAGCTCCCTGCCTTCACTAGCAGGACCAAGTACTGATTTTTGCCCCAGATCCCTAAGTGGCCCCCTGAAGGATTGAACTCACAACCCTGGGTTTAGCAGGCCAGTGCTCAAACCACTGAGCTATCCCTCCCCCCAAGTGATTTGGGTATGCAAAGGACACATTGCAAAGTAACAAACAAAACCTTGAAATTAGATCATCTGATTCAAAAGACCAAACAATCATGTTACTACTAAGTGGCATAAGAAACAGGGATCAACTAAGTGTAAAATTCTCTTTATCTGGATGAAGCATTAAGCTAGGTCTACACTGGAAAGGCTTTGCTGGAGTATACTGGTATAGTATACCAGCAAAGAACTCCTAGCGTGGATGCAGCTTTTATCAGCAAAACTGCTAGCATAGCCATGATGATCAGAGATGACATCACCTCACATGCCTGGCCAACATAGCTATGATGGCAGAAGTTTGGAGGGTAGACTTGGCCTTACAATATGGTTTCCGAAGACTGCATACCCTACCACGAATGAGCCCATCTGTACACATAACTGAATACCTCCAGAGTTGAGGTCATGAGTATCTGCAGCATGGGATAAAGGACTAACTCACCTAACTGGCTTCTGCAGCAGAATCATTTCCTTTGGGGATCAGGAATAGAGGGGGAAATGTAACACATACTGAACAGTGGGTTACATGCACATTATCAGAAATGGACCAATCTGTTTTTTGTAGGAAAAACTAAACAGACATAGTAACTGAACTAATATTTTTCCAAATAAATTGCCAAGAAAATAAAGTAATGTAGAAGAGTATTGACCTATCTGTCCTGCAGGGGTTTGCCATGCATACCTGAATAAGTCTAGTACAAGATATGGTTATGGACTGATAGAGCTTTGATTAGTATGGTGGACATCAAACCCTGTATAAACTGATTTTTCAAAAGTTTAAAGAGTAGCCTCTGATCTGGAGTGTAAGGTGCTGCTCAAAGATCCAACAAAACTATGGGGATAAAGCATCAGTAATTGTAACCTACAGTGTTTATCTGCTATTTCCAGAGTTAGTAAAATAATTAAGTGCTTTCTAAAATAATAATGTGTTAGATCTGATTTGAATTCAGGATTCAGATGGGAGTACCATCATCAGTACTCTTACACTGCAGGATAGCTAAAAAATATGGAGGAAAACTCAAGGGAAAAGAATGAGGCGGGCAGTAACAATTTTTCCCCCCTGTCTTTCCCCCTGATCCTTTTAGGAACCTGGAATCTCCTCTTCTACGTGGATTTCCAAATGGCCGATGAAAGCAAATGCTGCTCTAAATGAGCAGGCTAATTTATTTTAGTCAAATTCAAAAGACTTAATTAATGCAAAGTTTAGCAAAATTCAGCCAAGTCAATGTTACTGTTGGAACCATAACACTCCCATTTCCTTATTGTTTGTGATTTTTAACTGTGTGAGCCTATTGGCCAACTGATGCATTTTTCTCCATTTAATTTCCTAATCTTTTTAAAAGTAAAAAGTGTTAAAAAATAGGGTGGGAGATAATTCAGAAAACAAGAAAAAAAGTTAGGCTGGTAAAACTTGCAAACTGCTTGCTCTGGAGCTATCAGATGGACAGACTCCATTGACTATACTAGTCGGAGAGTATCTAACTCATTGGACATTAAGGGCAGACCTTTAAGGCACAGTCTAGCCCAGAACAAGGGCTAGTGTAGCAGTTCCACCCCAAGAATGGCCTTGGGAAGGAATTGTGATTCCCTTCTTACTATTAGTGGGGAAGAGAAAGTAAGACACTGCCATCCTTGATATGATGCGGTTTAGATCTCCCATTCAGTCTGGCCAACAAGTGTGTGTGCGCGTGGGTTGGAGCCAAGGATCTATTAATGTTCACCCCTTACCGCACTCTGCACCACACCCAGACTTAATTTATAGAAGAATTTAGAAAACCTTAGGCTATGATTTTCAAAGTCACTTAGAAGATTTGTGTGACGGGTTAGATCACAGAAACCCCCTTGGGAGCTGCCACCCAATGTGCAAAGACTACCCCTGCTTCTGTTTTCCCTGCCAGCTCGGGACTCCAGCACCCCGTCTCGCTGAGTCAGACACTCCTGTCTGGCTCCAACACAGAACAAGGGTCCGAATCAGTTGTCCTAAAGCTGCAAGTTTACCCAAAACCAGCTCACAGGAGTGTGCTTGTCTTTAGCACTCAGATGCCCAACTCCCAATGGGGTCTAAACCCAGATAAATCCGTTTTACCCTGCATAAAGCTTATGCAGGGCAAACTCATAAATTGTTCGCCCTCTATAACACTGATAGAGAGATATGCACAGTTGTTTGCTCCCTCAGGTATTAATACACACTCTGAGTAAATTACTAAATAAAAAGTGATTTTATTAAATACAGACAGTAGGATTTAAGTGGTTCCAAGTAGTAACAGACAGAACAAAGTAAGTCACCAAGTAAAGTAAAATAAAATGCGCAAATCTATGTCTAATCAAACTAAATACAGATAAGTTCCTCACCAGTTCCCGAATGCTCCCTTTTACAGGCTAATCTCCCTTTAGC
The DNA here is from genome assembly GCF_028017835.1 of Emys orbicularis. Taxonomy (NCBI): domain Eukaryota; kingdom Metazoa; phylum Chordata; order Testudines; family Emydidae; genus Emys; species Emys orbicularis. Next base: position 23,275,514 of record NC_088685.1, on the reverse strand, counting down.
CTGGGTCCAGCAATCTCTCACAACCCCTGTCGTCTTTGTCTTTTGATTCAGTTTCTTTCAAGTATCCTGGGGGGGTGGAGAGGCTCCTTCTTTAGCCAGCTGAAGACAAAATGGAGGGGTCTCCCCCAGGTATAAATAGGCTCTCTCTTGTGGGAGGAGACCCCCCTCCTCCCTCCTATGCAAAGTCCAGCTCCAAGATGGATTTTTGGAGACACCTGGGCAAGTCACATGCCCCTGCATGACTCAGTCTTTACAGGCCGACGCCATTGTCCACATGGTATCTTGCATGTCTCCAGGAAGACTTCTTTTGTGGATTGGAGCATTCCAAGATGCATTGTTCCCCAAGTGTTTCCTGATCAGGTACTTAACCTGGCGAATTCCTTCCTAAAGAAGCTGACCAAATGCCTCCCAAAGCTTACTTAGAAACCAAGCAAGCATACAGCCCATATTCTTAACCCTCAAGTAGAAAATGATATATATATGTACAAATAGGATGAATAGATATAGTAGACCATAACCTTTACGGAGATATGTTACCTGGCACAGGCAGCACAAAACATATTCCAGTTATGTCATACATACATTTATAAGCACCCCCTTCCCATAAAGCCTTATGGGGTACACCGTCACAATTTGGACACCCAATTCCCTTAACTTTTAATGGGGAATTGGGTGTCCAATGATCCCTTTAGGCAGTTTTGAAAATCTCAGCCTCATTGCCAATCCAATCCAACACCCACTGAAGTCAATGGAAAGATTCCCATTGATCTCAATGGGCATTGGATATGGGTCTGTGCGCTGTAGTTGCTCTTTCTTTTCTAAACACAAAGGACTGAATACCATAACAATAGGTGCAACAGATTATTTTACATTTGTTTTGTAATAAATATAAGCTCCTAGTTCACATAATGCATAAACAGCCTGAACAATTACTTTTGTTTAAAGGAAAAAGAACACAACATAAAATATTGAAAATGGCTAACCTCATTTTCTTCTTGTCTGTAGCCCCAAACCAACCAATTTTATTTTCTCCAGCTTTGATATGCTGTTACGAAAATATTAGTAGGTTAAATAACTTACAAACTATTACAAGTGACTTAGCTACATAACCTAAAATAAAAAATAAGCCTTTCTCAGAGGCCTGGAAGACAAAAGGATGTTTGTGAGATGCTTAATAAATGGAGGAATAAATTTGTGTTATTTTGTGATTAAATTTTTACCTTCATTTGTGACTAATGCAAACAGGAATGACTGGTAGAATGACTAATGATTGTGCCTCTTTTGATTTTGAATCACAAATAACCAAAATAAATAAATGAAACCTCTCAAAAAGATTTTTTTCGAGGCGGCATTGTGAAGGAGTGTATTTTTTCAGCCACATGAACTCAAAATCTTTTGTACCATCTTTTACAATACAATCAAACTTAATGCCAACAAAGAAGAGAACCCCTGACTGTATTCTTTATCATTTCCAAACCATTTAAACCAGAAATACTGATTTTTAAAGTGAAACAAGCCAAATCAAGGAGGACAAATATTGACTCTCTTCTCAAAAAGAAAACCTTTATCATATTATTAAGGACACATTAGAAATTTTTTCTCTCTCTCTTTGGAATGACCAACCACGGCAAAGCAAAAAAAAATCAAATTTCTTAAAGTAAAGAATTTAATGCAATGGTTCTGATTTTCTTCTCAGTGGCATGAACGAGTAAGTCCATCAGAATGACTGGAGTTACAGCAATGTAAAACGAGACTAAGAGGAGACTCAAGTCCAGTATTAGAGCTGGGTGAAAATGGGAAAATGCAAAGTTGACCTATTTTCTGGTTTTTGTGATTATTTAGCTGATTTTTTAAATTGAAATTGTATTGATATTTATATCAACATGTTTTAAAAATTATTTTAGAAGCCTTTTGTTTACCAATTCTCCATTACCATCCCCTCTCCCACTTACTTAAGGAAAACCAGGAATTTGGTGAATGAAAAATTTGAATAAAGATTTTGAAAAAAAAAATTGCAATAAAAATTGTGATAAAATGTCATGGAAAATTTTGAAAAAAATATGAAAATTTTGATAATGTCAACAATGTTTTTCAAAAAGCCTTTTTTGATGTAAAAAGTTTCATACACAAAATATCAACCAACTCCATCCAGTATCACCTAAATGTTTCCATCTCTTCAATTATTGGTCTATTCACTGATACCCTCCTGAATAACCTTCCCCCCTTTTACATTAGCCTTTACTTCTTCTTCAAGTAGATGCAGCCATGTATTCCTCCTAGGTGTATGTGAGCCCAGTGCACCAGAGTTGGAGAATTTTACCTACCAGTACCTGTAGAGTGGCAATGCTTGTGCCTTGTGGCCATAACCCCGCCCCTGGTTATATGATGGGCCGCTGCCCTGACCTCCTCACTTCCTTCTTACTGTCTCATGGCTGGAGTCAAAGCTCTATGTGGTCTTAGCCTCACAATCTCTCACTGTTTTAGTGTGTTTTTTCTAGTTGTATATAGTTAGTACCCTTAGTGTTAGTTAGATTTAATCTTAGTTGCATGTAGTTAAATATTCCCCTGTGGTGCCCTCACTGGGATTCATACATTGTCCATCGTGTGCGGGAGCGATCCCCAACAGTGATCCCCACATGTGGTGCTTGCTTTGCTTGGGTGAGGCCCATGTCAAGGAGTGGTGTTCGATTTGTAGATGATTCAAGAAATAGACCTAGGTGGCTAGGGAACTTTGCCTAAAGCAGCACCTGCTTGAAAAAGCCACGTGCCCTGCTTCGGCACGGAGGCCCTCATCAGATTGGCATGGCTGCTCCATGGTGGAATGTGGGGGAAGAGTGATGTTTGGTGGCTGTTCAAACCAGGTCCTACTCAGTAGCAAAAAACACTTTAACAAGATGGCCTATTTGGCAAAATGGAAGCGTTTATCAATGTGGTCATTGGCTTGCGGAGTTCAACGGACAATGGCTACTATCTAAAACATCTTAGAGTGTTTGTTGCACCTTCAGTCATCGGGTCTTATGCTTTGCTGGTTGAGGGTGCATCTAGCAGCGATTTCAGCCTTTCATCTATCCATTTATGGAAGATTGGTGTTTTCCAATGCCATGGGGGTGAGATTCTTAAAAGGAATCCCACATCTCCGCCCACCAGTGAGAGAACAAGTTTCCTTGTGGGACCTTAATATGGTCTGAGCGGCTCTGATGGGACCTCCGTTTGAACCACTGGCCTTTCCTGTCCCTATCCTCTCATGTCAAAAACTGCATTCCTTGTGGCAATAACATTTGCGAGGAGAGAGTGTGAGTTGCAGGCTTTGATGGCAGAGCCTCCTTACATTAAATTCTCCAAAGACAAAGTGATGTTGTGGCCACACCTAAAATTTGTGTCTGAAGTGGTCTCTCAGTTTAATTTAAACCAGGTGATTTGCCTGTTTTTTTCCCCTAAGCCACATTCATTTCCAGAGGAGCAGCACATTCACACATTAAGCATCAGACCATGTGTGGTCTTTTATCTGGACAGAACTAAACCCTTTTGGGCTTCGCCTCATCTGTTTTGTGTCATATGCAGACCGTATGAAGGACAGGCTGTTTCCTCACAGATGATCTCTAAGTGGATAACTTCCTGCATCAAGACTGCATATGAAACAGCTTCAGCTACACCCCTTCTACAGGTTCTACAAGAGCACAAGCTATGTCAATAGTGCTCTTAAGTGATGTCTCAATACTGGAGATTTGCAGGGCTGCCGTGTGGTCATTGATACTTTTGTTTACAAACTATTATGCCATTACCATGGCATCCAGAGCAGATGCCAACTTTGGTAGGGGGGTCCTGCAGTTCTTGTTTAAATAGACTCTGAGTCCCACCTCCTGTGAGTACTGCTTGTGAGTCACCTAAGTAAAATACACCGTTGCATCTATTAGAAGACATGGTTACTTACTGTAATTGTGGTTCTTTGAGATGTGATGCAGACATATATTCCACAACTCACCCTCTGTCCCCTCAGTATTGGAGTCTAGTCTCTGGGTGTCAAGTATCAGAGGGGTAGCCGTGTTAGTCTGAATCTGTAAAAAGCAACAGAGGGTCCTGTGGCACCTTTAAGACTAACAGAAGTATTGGGAGCATAAGCTTTCAGAGGAGCTCCAGAGGAGATTTCCATTACTTGCATCTGAAGAAGTGAGGTTCTTACCCACGAAAGCTTATGCTCCCAATACTTCTGTTAGTCTTAAAGGTGCCACAGGACCCTCTGTTGCTAGTCTCTGGGTGTTTGGTGCAAAGGAACTGAGGGGGGTTGGGGCAGCATTGCTTCATATTCAGCGAGCAGCGGCCCCCAGGAGCCGGCCAACAGGGCTGCTAACAGGGGAGTTTAAGTGGGAGTTTACAGGGGGAGGTGGAAGGGGAGGCAGGAGGGCGCGGTGGCCGGCGTGCTTTGTTCCCTCAGAGGCTGCAGGCAGAGACCACAGCAGCCATGAGCCAGGCAGCAGGGGACACAATGCAGATGAAAGCATGTAGCAGCTGCGGTATGTATATGGTCCTAGCAGGTGCACCTGATCAGAGGTATGTCTGTATGAAATGCCGCCTACTTGCCCTGTTAGAGGAAAAGGTTCGGGGGTTGGAGATGCAGGTAGAGACCCTGGTAGAGTTTAGAAGGGGGTTTGAGCAGCTAATGGAGCAAAGGCAAGGGGTGGCTGAAGGGGCATGCTCAGGGGTGCAGATGGAAGCGGGGGCTATGGTCTGTGAGGGGGGAATGTCGGGGGGAGAACAAGAGCAGTGGAAGCATGTGACCGTGAGAAGCAGGCCAAGGAAAAGGAGGGCTAGTGAGGGGGAAATAGAACTCAGGAACAGGTTTGGGTGTTTGGCTAACGAGGAGGGGACGCAGCAGGTGGTACCTGATGGTGGGAGGCAGAGGAAGAAAAGAAGGGCAGCTAGTCCAATACACAGGGGGGAGGAGTTGATGGAAGTAGCATCAACACTTGGCCCCGGGAGGATACAGGATGGCAATAGGGGGACTATAAGGGAAAATAGAGACAGACAGGAGTTACGGCCACAGGGAACAGGGGATAGATTGGTAGATTGCGCTGCCCCCAGGCAAAGGCAGGTTTATGTGATTGGGGACTCCTTACTGAGGAGGTTAGACAGGCCTGTAACCAGGGTGGACCCGGAAAACAGAAGGGTGTGCTGTCTGCCGGGCGCTAAGATACGGGATGTGGACCTGCGGTTGAAAAGGATCCTAAAAGGAGCGGGTAAGAACCCCTTGATCATCCTTCATGTAGGAACGAATGACACGGCTAGGTTCTCGCTAGAGAGAATCAAGGGAGATTATGCCAGGCTGGGGAAGACGCTTAAGGAAGTCGAGGCTCAGATTATCTTCAGTGGGATTCTGCCTGTTCCTAGAGAAGGACAGCAAAGGGCAGACAGGATTGTGAGGATAAATAGCTGGCTAAGGGAGTGGTGCTATAAGGAGGGCTTTGGGATGTATGGCCACTGGGAGGCTTTCGGGGACAGACAGCTGTTCTCGCGGGATGGACTTCACCTGAGTAGGGAAGGAAATAGACTTCTGGGAGGGAGGCTGGCTCATCTCATCAGAAGGGCTTTAAACTAGGAACTTGGGGGAGACGGTTGGGAGATGTCCAGTTGATCTCCACGCCAGATTCCAACACTGAAAAAGAGGGCGAGGAGAAAAGCACAGATATAGGTAGGGGTAGGGAATTGGACATAAGAAGGAGGGGGCAGATGGACACTACAGGGTCCGTACCAAAGTGCATAACTAATGGGAGAAAGGATAGACAGCATACGGTAAGATGTTTATACACCAATGCGAGAAGCCTAGGTAACAAAATGGAGGAATTGGAGCTCCTGGTCCAAGAAATGAAACCTGATATCGTAGGAATAACCGAAACGTGGTGGAATGGTAGTCATGACTGGAGTACAGGTATGGAAGGGTATGTGCTGTTTAGGAATGACCGGAAAAAAGGTAAAGGTGGGGGTGTGGCATTGTATGTCAATAATGAGCTAAAATGTAAAGAAATAATAAGTGATGGAATGGATAAGACGGAGTCTGTCTGGGCAACAATTACACTGGGTAAAAGAACTACTAGAGCCTCCCCTGAGATACTGCTTGGGGTGTGCTATAGACCGCCGGGATCTAGCCTTGATGCGGACAGAGAACTATTTAATGTTTTTAAGGAAGTAAAAACTAATAAGAGCTGTGTGATCATGGGGGACTTTAACTTCCCAGACATAGATTGGGGAACAAATGCTAGTAACAATAATAGGGCTCAGATGTTTCTAGACGTGCTAGCAGATGAATTCCTTCATCAAGTAGTAGCTGAACCGACGAGGGGGGATGCCATTTTAGATTTGGTGCTGGTGAGTAGTGAGGACCTCGTTGAGGAAATGGTTGTAGGGGACAACCTTGGCTCGAGTGACCATGAGCTAATTTGGTTTAAACTAAATGGAAGGGTTAACAGAAATAAAACTATGACTGTGACTAAGGTTTACGATTTCAAAAAGGCCAACTTTAATAAATTAAGGCAACTACTTAGGGAAATGGATTGGGCTAACATACTTAGAGAGCTAAAGGCAGATGAGGCCTGGGATTATTTCAAACTGAAGTTGCACGAGCTGTCCGAGGCCTGTATCCCGAGAAAGGGGAAACGGTCAGTAGGCAGGGGAATTAGACCCAGCTGGATGAGCGGGCGTCTCAAAGGGGCGATTAAGAAAAAACAGAAAGCATACAAAGAATGGAAGAGAGGAGAGATCGGCAAAGAAACCTACCTTATTGAGGTCAGAGCATGTAGGGATGCGGTGAGAAAGGCCAAAAGCCGTGTAGAGTTGGACCTCGCGAGGGGAATTAAATCCAATAGTAAGAGGTTTTATAGCCATATAAATAGGAAGACAACAAAGAAAGAGGAAGTGGGGCCACTGAAGCTTGCAGATGGAGTGGAGATTAAGGACAATCTAAGCATGGCACAATATCTAAATGGATATTTTGCATCGGTGTTTAATAAGGCTAATGAAGGGCTTAGGAATAGAGGGAGCGGGACAGAGGGGAATAAAGGAGGGGCAATTGACATTAAAGTTTCAGAGGTGGAAGCCAAACTTGACCAGCTAAATGGGACTAAATCGGGTGGACCGGATGATCTTCATCCTAGAATATTGAAGGAGCTGGCGCGAGAAATTGCAAGCCCCTTGGCAATAATTTTTAATAAATCTGTAAACTTGGGGGAGGTACCGATGGACTGGAAAATAGCTAATGTGGTTCCTATTTTCAAGAAGGGGATAAAAAGTGACCCGGGTAACTACAGGCCTGTTAGTTTAACTTCTGTAGTATGCAAGGTCTTGGAAAAAATTTTGAAGGAAAAAGTAGTTAAGGACCTTGAGGTGAATGGCAATTGGGACAAATTACAACATGGGTTTACGAAAGGAAGATCGTGCCAAACCAACTTGATCTCCTTTTTTGAGAAAGTAACAGACCTTCTAGATAAAGGAAATGCGGTGGATCTAATTTACCTAGATTTTAGTAAAGCGTTTGATACTGTGCCGCACGAGGAATTACTGGTTAAATTAGAAAAGATGGGGATCGATATGAAAATCCAGAGGTGGATAAAGAACTGGTTAAAGGGGAGACTGCAGCGGGTAGTACTGAAAGGGGAACTGTCGGGTTGGAGGGAGGTCACCAGTGGGGTTCCTCAAGGTTCGGTTTTGGGTCCGATTTTATTTAATCTATTCGTTACTGACCTCGGAACCGAATGTAGGAGTGGGCTGATAAAGTTTGCGGATGACACAAAGTTGGGAGGTATTGCCAATTCGGAGAAGGATCGGGATATTTTGCAGGGAGACTTGGATGACCTTGTAAATTGGAGTAACAATAATAGGATGAGATTTAATAGTGGGAAGTGTAAGGTCATGCATTTAGGGATGACTAACAAGAATTTTAGTTATAAGTTAGGGACGCATAGGTTGGAAGTGACGGAGGAGGAGAAGGACCTCGGAGTCCTGGTTGATCGCAGGATGACTATGAGTCGGCAATGTGACGTGGCTGTGAAAAAAGCTAATGCGATCTTGGGATGCGTTAGGCGAGGTATTTCTAGTAGGGACAGGGAGGTGCTGCTTCCGTTATACAAGGCGCTGGTGAGACCTCATTTGGAGTACTGTGTGCAGTTCTGGTCTCCTATGTTTAAAAAGGATGAACTCAAACTGGAACGGGTACAGAGAAGGGCCACTAGGATGATCCGAGGAATGGAAAACCTTTCCTATGAAAGGAGACTCGAGGAGCTCGGTTTGTTTAGCCTAACCAAAAGAAGGCTGAGGGGGGATATGATTGCTCTCTTTAAATATATCAGAGGGATTAATACCAAGGAGGGAGAGGAATTATTTCAGCTTAGTAGTAATGTGGATACGAGAACGAATGGATATAAACTGGCCGTGGGGAAGTTTAGGCTTGAAATTAGACGAAGGTTTCTAACCGTCAGAGGGGTAAAATTTTGGAACAGCCTTCCGAGGGAAACGGTGGGGGCGAAGGACCTCTCTGGCTTCAAGATTAGGCTTGATAAGTTTATGGAGGGAATGGTTTGATGGGATAATGTGATTTTAGTCAATTAGGCATTAACGGGCCATCGCGGGTAAAATGAGGGTCCGGCTGTAGAATCTTGCCTGTATGCTCGGGGTTCTGCTGATCGCCATATTTGGGGTCGGGAAGGAATTTTCCTCCAGGGTAGATTGGCAGAGGCCCTGGAGGTTTTTCGCCTTCCTCCGCAGCATAGGGCAGGGGTCGCAGGCTGGAAGATTCTGTTGTGGGTGAGTCAGCTTTTGTGGCCTGCATCATGCGGGAGGTCAGACTAGATGACCATATTGGTCCCTTCTGACCTTAAAGTCTATGAGTCTATGAGTCTATGAGTCTATATAGCCAGGGGCGGAACTATGGCCACAAGGCACAAGTGACACCCCTTTATGGGTACTGCTATGCAAAATTATCTGGCTCTGGTGCACTGGGTGCACACACACCTAAGTAGAATACATGTCTGCATTGCATCTTAAAGAACCACAGTTACAATAAGAAACTGTATCATTTCACAGCATAACAGTATAGGAAAACTGTGGTCTTCCACATAACATTTTCATTGCTACCTTAAAATGATGCTTCACATGTTGTTGTTTGTTTAAATAAAAATGGGAACAGGTGGGCTTTTCAATAAGTGGAGGGAACATTTTGCCAGCAGCTGGATATGATAAGAATTTACAGCCAAGAAAGCAAAAGTAACAGAAACATATTTACTATTTTTGAGGCAGGCAGGAGAGCTTATTTTCATTCATATGTTGACCATCTGTTAAGTTGGTGAAGAGTTATTTTTTTGTCAGGCTGCAAAAACAAGTTTTCCACAGTTGTGAACTGATGTTCACTCTGTAGGTTCATATTTTAGGCCTTGTAAAGCATCTGTTAAGGCGATAGGTCTGGAAATCTAGCAACTTTATGCAAATGACATCATGACCCAATTTGCATATTTCAATAGAAATGTCATTAAAAATAAACCCTGCATGTCAAACCTTTCTTCTCTGGCATCCCCCAAATCCATTAGTTCCCCACTCCTCCTCTCTGTGAACCCATAATTTCTCCCTGCCTGTAAATTTGTTCCATTAGGGTCCACCACTCTCGTCCTCTAAATGCTCCTCAACCCACCTAAAGCCAAAGATGCAGGACTAGAGTGACACTCTGCACAGCAGGGTTGGGATAATTTGTATGGTGTCACACTAGGCATAGCACTGTCTCTGTGGGCTGACTGGGCACTACACCTCTGGAGGTGAGTAATCTACATGTTTGAAGTTTTGGAGGACTGAAGTGGGGACCTCAAGGCGTGATCTCTAATCAGGCTTAAAACCCTGGAGGGCTAGCCATAGAGATGGCCTATGGCAGATGTCAGGCATCTTCTTGCCTTTTCCTTAGGCCTTACAGAAGGGGGGCTGGGCAGACTACTAATAGATAGCGGGTAGTAGAATCAGGGCTGGTGAAGTGCATGTAAGCACTCAGTAAAAATTTCAAAAACACCTAAGTGCTCTTAGGAGCCTAAATCCCTTTCATTTTCAATGAGATTTTGGTGCCAAAAGTACCTAAGCCACTTTTGAAAATGCCACTTAGGCACTTTTGAAAATTGTATCCATTAACTGGAAAAGTAACACGGCCTTGTGAAGTTCTCTTGCCCCTTACAAATTTTACTCCTGGAAGGGTTTCTCTGACCCTTAAGCAGGAAATCTGTGACAGTTCCAGGAAAAGAACCTAGATCTTCTGATTCTACCCCTGCTCTATATCCACAAGATCATCCTTCCCCAACTTATGACATGGAAGTGGAAAGGGGAGGGTGAATGCAGAGTGAGTTTTAGTATCCTTTTTTATAGTAATATAAATTGTTTGAGAGTTTAAATATGGAAAGTATTACAATAAATATGCAACTTTACATGATTAGAAGCACACTTTGCTGCAGATATGATCTGTATTACCAACTAAATAAGTATGTATAGGGTCTGTTTTAACTTAGTTATCCTTTTGTCCTTTTTTTCTGCTCATTGTTATATAACAGTTGTGATGGTGAAATGCATAATGACTATTCCGGACAGTATGATAGAGCATCATATGGCATTTATATTGGAGGCTAAAGCACTATAAACATATGAAAGTAATTTACAGATACAATTAAACTTCTAAACAAAGAACTTCATAAATATTTCATTTGAAAACTGGGCATCAACCAACTACCTGAGGGCGGAGGGGACTTTTTTTTAATACAACATAATAAAGATTTAATAAAAATGTTGTTATAGGTGCAACTGTGTTAACTCTCCCTGGCAGTTAGGTATTAAAATGTATCCTTTAGTCAGTTCCTTCTTATGTTTTATCTAAAACAGCAAGGAACTGTGAGTTTACCGCCTGGCATTCTGGTAAATAATGGAAGCAATATTTACAAGTTACATTACATTATATTTATTTATATAAACCTTTAATCCAGATCGCTCTTCCTCCCCACAGAGACTGTTCTACTATATATGAGCCAAATCCTGAACTTCTTTCTCAGTCCATGTTCAGTCCTTATACAGGCGAATCTTTCACTGAAGTTAATGGACTGAATGTCTGGCTTGACATTGCAGCCAGATGGTAGCCACTCCATTTTTATGGTGGAACCTAGCTTCCCAGGGATGTGGTGGCTTCTCCATCACTTGAAGTCTTTAAATTAAAACTGGATGTCTTTCTAAAAGATATACTCTCACTCAAACACAAGTTATGGTTTGATGCAGAAATTAGCGTCTGGTGTTCTATTTCCTGAGTTATGCTAAAGGTCAGATTAGATTATCATAATGGTTCCCTCTTGAAATCAATGCATGTCTGATTTTCAACCACCCTACCTTGGCTAAAGAGGGAACCTGATCTTCCTTGAATTTCACATACTGCATCTTATCCCAGGAGAGAGTGTTTCCTATAAATTTGGTAAAAATCAGAAAAGGAATATTAAAGTTTTGAGGCAAAATCCTTTCTCCACTGAAGTCAACAGGAGTCTTGAAATTGACTTCAGTGGGCACGGGATTTTACTCATGGTGTTTTGGAAACCTATCTGAAGTTCATTTTTGAACATTCTCACAATATTTTTAAACATATTAAAACTGGAAAAGTTTCCAAAAAAATTTCTTTGGCCTCATTGAGGAGAAGTTCACTTCTGTATTTTGGAAGTGGACAGTGGGGGAAATGACAAAGCTATATAACAAGGACATAAAAGCAGCTTGTGTTACACAGTAAGGTAGGCAGACAATGGGTTTACTGGGGATTAATTAAAACAGTGATATGTAAAGGAGCCAGTGGAATGTCAAGGGATAGGCCCTGAGAGGAAAAGAAGAGGAAATGATTGCCTACCAAAATCATGCCATAAGGTAGAGAAGCAAGGAAGAACTGAAAAACTGCCTAAAAGAAATGTTGTAAATTAGTTTTTTTTCCTCTTGGCTGAAGCAAACAAGCTATGTTTTGTGTGCTGGAATTTTTGGACCAAGACAAAGCAGGCTTTAATGCTTGGTACACTGGGGAAGAGAAATGGCCAGCATCTCATTTCTTTTTTCTTTGCCTTTTCCTCCTTTTCTGTGCCTTGATGGGACAGCCTATACAGAGCTATATTCATGTGTCTATATAACACATTTAAAGGTTTATAGGCAAAGCTTGAAGTACCTCATGTTAAGGTTGTGTGATACTTTCCATTATAACCCCCTAGTTTAACTTTGTCAAATTTTAATTGTTTAGGCTGAAATTGTCAATGCTGAACATTCAGCATCTAGCCTCAGGCTAGATGTTTTTTTGGAAAATTTCACCCAAAATGGTTCAATCATTCCTGAGAATGATGGCAGAAAAAAATACATTGTTTTGCCCATGTTAAAAAAATTCTTGAGATCTTTTCTTTAACATGCTCTAGTGCCAGGGATGAGACTTGTGCTGTCCCCATGAAAAGGTGCCTACATTGGCCAAGTTATAAGCCTTTGAAAAAGTGCAGTTCACACATGCTCAGTAGAGACTTGCTATTTCTTAACAAGTAAAATCTCCAAAGATTCCATCCTCACTGAGCATGCTCCATCCCCTCACAGCTCCTGGTGCTGACCAGAGCGTGCACGCACCATCCACAAAGAGTAACTTGAACATGCTCCAGCCTAGGGATACAGATTGAAGCTGGATTTTCCCTGTAATGACTGCTTCTGGCTGCTGCTGGCAAGGTTTTTTTTTTCTATAGATCAGCTATTAATGAGTAACTTCTGCTCTTTACTGTGTCATTAAAAATAACAACGAGGAGTCCTTGTGGGACCTTAGAGACTAACAAAAGTATTTGGGCATAAGCTTTCATGGGCTATAACCCACTTCATCAGATGCATGGAGTGGAAAATACAATAGACAGGTATAAATACACACCACATGAAAAGATGGGAGTTGCCTTACCAAGTGGGGGGGGGGGTCAGTGCTAATGAGCCAATTCAGTTAGGGTGGATGTGGCCCATTTCCAACAGTTGACAAGAAGGGGTGAATATCAGCAGAGGGGAAATTACTTTTTATAGTGCTAACGAGGCCAATTCAGTCATGGTGGATGTGGCCCACTCTGTCATTGTTACCTTGCAATCTCCTGTCTGTTGTATTCCCTCTGTTTTCTCTTATTTTAAACTTAGATTATAACTCTTTGGGGGCAGTAACTGTCTCGTGTTATGTGTTCATATAGCACCTAGCACAATAGGGCTGGAACGACTAGCTGCTACAACAGAAAAAACAAGTAAAATGAAGTTGACCAAGGGATGAATTTGGCTTCCAGATTTAAACATCAAATTCAAATACTATCCTAACTTTCTCAAAAGGATAGCACCAAAAACACAGAGAAAAAGAACAGGAGATGTAGTAGGAGGTAAGGGAATAGCTATTCATCATAACTACTAATATATTGCATAATGTATAAGTTTCCATTATTATTGGATATAATTAGATTCTTTCAAAGAGTTCATTCTATATAAACATTTTATTTATAGCAACATATCTCTTTCTTCTCTTTTTTAAAAGCTAAAGTCCAGATCCCATTGGCTTCAATGGGCTTTGAATCAGGCTCAATATCTATGAGCAATTTATGTTTAAAGGCATGATTGATAATACCTCAACATGGTCCAAACCACAGGCTCTTAAAGAAAAGCTTTAAACTATATATCAGTTTGATCTTTATATTGTGCCTAATTATTTTTATAATGTATCTTGATCTGAAAATTACTTGTGCTTGAATAAAAAAAATTGCTGGGACTGTTTAAAAACATGAACTGTAACCACTACTGGGTTATTTTTTTTTATTATAGTGTCAATGTGACAGCAAGAAAAGTGTTTTTGAAGACTACTATTGCACTCCACAAACTGGGATTCCCTACTCAATGCATCACATTTCTGTTAAATACACAAGGTCACTCTGCATTACCACCCAATGCCTTTGTCGTTAAATTCTGTTTGAAGTTTTCTTTACTCAACTTACATTATCTCACTGGGCAATCATTCCCTGGAACGTTTTGAAACAAATGGTAATTTCAGTTCTAACAAGCACACAATCTTTCTGAAAGCACTCAGCACCAATCACCAGGCCATGTTATGGTTTATAATTTTAGCAACCCCATCAAGCTAAAGAAGAGAAGAGAAATGCACAAATCAAGGGACAAGGGTAAATATTCATTCTATGTAAATGAGCATCAGCAAAATTGTTTATGGATTGTGCAGCCCATAAAAGAAAGAAACTACAAAGTTAAATAAAACAGGATGAATGAACAAAACAGTGCAATGTGAGAATATTAGAGAAGGTGCGGTACAAAACACATTGGTTCAGTGATTTTAATTAAGCAATTATCCATACCAGGTTTCTGATTAATTTCTTGGATTTTTGGTTGCTTTGCTAATATACAGGCTTTAGAAAATTAGAACTATATAAATTTACTAATCAAAAATAGAAGCTTAAGATAGATTAATAAAGTACCAGAAAGTAAAATAAAGATGGTTGTACAATATTGTTTACAATGTTTAAATGCATGAGCTTAATGCAGGTGTTAACACCCTTTAATAAATGAAATTACAAAATATTTCAAAATTTTAGTACATTGCTAAATTTTGTACAATTCTAGGGAGGTGATTTTGATCCAAATATAGAAGTATGGATCCATCCATTTAGATCAGGATTTTTACATGAATTAGAAGTTATTTAAACTACTTAATTACTGTACTACTGATCCAAATAAAAATTGCACTCCTAAATAACAGTAATTCATAGTCAAGTCATTTTCTTATACATACACACCACCACTAACTGCAAGGCCTTCTCTGCCTAGTTGAGGGGGGATAATTGACCAACATAGTTATTCTAGAATGACTATTTTGCTATATCTATTCTGGTATCATCTAGGTATTCTGAAATAACTCCCCTGGGTGGACACTGTATTCCAGAATCAAAAAGTATCTTTATTCCAGAATAATTACGCTGCTCACAAAACAACCACTTGACAAAGTGAGGATTTGAACCTGTCTCCCACATCCCAGGCGAGTGCCCTAGCCATTGAGCTAAAAGTTATAGCGAGGGTGTCAGTGCCACCTCCTCCAACTATTTTGTGGATCCATCCCTTTAAGAATGCCGAGAAACTAAACATTTTGGCCTGACCTACATGTTTAGTTCAACCCAAAACTTTGATTCGCTGCAGTTTTTTGGAATTTTCTGATTTGGTTTCACTCAAACTGCTTTTAATTTTTTTTCCAGAACTGCCAGTGAACCAAAAAATAAAATAAAAATCAGTTATTTACTCAACTCTACTAGTAGGTGTAACTACAGGCAATTTGTAACCCTAATCTTGGTTTACTATAAACATTTTTATTATTTTGACCAAATGTTAAAATAGTGGTAAACTCTTTATTTTATAAATCATATTCTTCTTTTTCTTTGCCTGAAAAGTGATAATTTTGTATGACACTACAAATCATATGTTCTCTCTGGGCTGTAATTGTGTTAAGCACATCTGCTTTTTCGTCTGTCTGTTCACTGAATGTAAACACAGTTTATTGTTAAAGTACCTGAAGGGGGGTTCCAAAGAGGATGGAGCTCGGCTGTTCTCAGTGGTGGCAGATGACCAAACAAGGAGCAATGGTCTCAAGTTGCAGTGCGGGAGGTCTAGGTTGGATATTAGGAAACACTATTTCACTAGGAGGGTGGTGAAGCACTGGAATGGGTTACCTAGGGAGGTGGTGGAATCTCCATCCTTAGAGGTTTTTAAGGCACAGCTTGACAAAGCCCTGGCTGGGATGATTTAGTGGGTGTTGGTCCTGCTTTGAGCAGGGGATTGGACTAGATGACCTCCTGAGGTCTCTTCCAACCCTAATATTCTATGATTCTATGATTTTAGTGCTATGCTGAACTAATGTAATGAATTTTCCAGTCTCAAATTTCTTTCCTATTGTTTAAGGTGAAAGGTGTTAAAGTTACACATCATACAGTTAAGAGAGGCAAGGTGGGTGAGGTAATAACTTTTACTGGACCAAAGTCTTTAGGTGAAAGAGACAAGTTTTCGAGCTATACAGAGCTCTTCTTCAGGTCATACCTTTGAAGAATATCCATATTGGAACAGAAGTTGGTCCAATAAAAGATATTACCTCACCCACTTTGTCTCGCTAATATCCTGGGACCAACACATCTACAACAACACTGCAAACATCATACAGCTAAATAATTTACAGGATTTATAATTCAGCTGTGTACTTTCTGAGTAGCATCTACCTTAGAATAAACAAGTCATGACTTTGTAAAAAGGGGATACTTATCTAAAAGTCTTTGTTATTAACCATATGGAACCAATATGTGGATAAATTCTCCAGCTCAGCTGACATTTTGCAATGCCTTTTAAGACAGGTAAAAACTTCACACAGCGCAGTGTAGTTTTACAAGTCTAGTTTTGTTCCAATATTGCTGCAGTCTTCCTTTAGGGGCTTAAAAGAAAATGTCAATAAGGTGTTTATCAGTGATAAATCTTTGTGTCTAGCAGCAGACGAGTCCTCAGAGTCCAGCCACTGGATCTCATCTCCTGACCTGACCATGAGTTTTTCAGCTTGTGGGAAGAGATTTGCATCAAGCCTTTTTATTCAGTGGTTTGCTAACAGTCTTCATCTTGAAGAGCTGATGTGGGCCAATCAGAACAAAATGTACTCTTTGGATTAAGAGTGGCAAAATCCAACTGGATTACAGGATGGGCTTTGCATGTCAGTGTTCTGTAGCTCAATGGGAAAGCAGGGGAGGCTTTTTTTGTGGCTTCATAGTTGTAAAACACACAAGTGATTATGCGCTGTTGTGATATCCCAATGCTGCTTACAGAATTACAGTGGCTTAATTTAGCAATTGATGGACATCCACTCTAAATATCTTTTTCTGGGGTCTTCTGTTTTGCCATATACAGTTCTGAGGTCTCTGTGAAGCTCCCACTGGGCCTTTCTGTTCAATGTGGTGTAAGTTTCTTGGTCATTCCCATATTCTTTCTGAGGTTAAAATTTCTCTGCAGATATATCCACTGTGAAGCTTTATGGTATTTAGGGACAGCATCTCCGAGTTCTTTGGATTGTATTTGATCGTTTTCCTCAAGAATCACACCATGGGTTTTGATGAAAAGCAGCCCAGCAACAGAAGCTTATCTGCCATTTTAGATCATTTGAATGTTATTTATGACTAAGTTCTCCACTAAACAAAACATTTGTTTAAATATTTTGGTATTCATTTATTTTCATGTCAGCACCAAAACCAATTGCAGAAGTGAATTAAGCTGAATAGTAATGCAAACTATAATTAGTGTCAATGTATCCATTGCCTAAGGCAATATACTATACAACTGATGAAGAATGCAGTGAAAACAGAAATACTTATTTCCTTCCTAAACCTTGCACTAAGGACTGCCCCCCATAAACAACCCCCTAAACCTTTGTCTTAAAAGTCTACTGTCCAGTATCTCCAAGGCATAATTTCATTTGACATTTCATTGAAAACCAGTTTTACCAGATAATCAATTTTTGCTGATCCTTTTGGTGATCGCTTAAGACACATTTCACTGTAAATTAGTACACCTCTATCCCAATATAACTCGACCCGATATAACACGAATTCGGCTATAACGCGGTAAAGCAGCGCTCCGGGGGGGGCGGGTCTGCGCACTCCGGTGGATCAAAGCAAGTTCGATATAACGCGGTTTCACTTATAATGCGGTAAGATTTTTTGGCTCCCGAGGACAGCGTTATATTGGGGTAGAGGTGTATATGACATCTATCGATTGTAATCATCTTTTGTCCTGGCTGCAGTATCTGTGCTGCTCCTGACAACCCTTTACTGACTGTCTTTCTTTATGCAATTATTACTACAAAGTAATTCTTAATAGTTTCTCCAGTCTTGTTTTAAATGTCCGAAATTTTGCAGTTTCCTCAGTATTCCATTGGACACTATTCCACGTGAATAGATCTCACCCCCAGGAAGGTTTATTTTTCCTTGATATTCAAGCTAAATTTTCCCTTTCTTAAGTTATCCCATTATAGCTAGATATAACCACTTGTATCACAATAAATAATTCTTCTACAATCTCAGTGTTTAAAATTTTCAAATATTTTAGAGGGTTGTCATGTCCTCTCATTGCCAAGCTCTATATATTTAGATATATTTATATAAATCATTCATTGTATATCAGTTGCTCCAGATGCTTGGATCCCTTTAAGCTGTTAATATCTTTCAGAGATTTAGGTACTTGGGACTCAACACAATATTGTAGGAGCCAAATGGAGAAGATAGTTACCGGTAGATTGGGGTGAAAATTTTCAACCTAAACTTAGAAAATGTCCTTTAATTTTATTTAAAAGAAATCAAAAACATTTAAAAATACTCACAATTGAACTGAAACTTTTTGTTTTATATTGAACAAAACAGTTTGTTCAACCTTAACTATTTTTTTTTTACATCTAGATTTGCCAATAATTTAAAAAAATGTTTGGTTTTGGTCCAACCAGAAATGATTTTTTTTTTTTACTTTTCCAAATTTCCAAAGAACTGAAAAATCTGTTGTTCATCCAGGTCTCTAATTACTAGCCTTGACTTGCTTCTTTTGTACATTCAGTTCAGAACTACACTTGCCTCTTTTCTTGCTATATAGCACTGCAAACTCAGATATAATTTGTTGTTCATTATTAACCACCAAGTCTTTTCAGCATTGTTGCTTTCTAGGTATCTCCTTAAGATTGAACTAAATGTCTATATTTTGGAGTATTTGTCTTAAGATGTATTAGATTGCATTTTCCCAGACTGAATCTCATTGATTTAGGTTTTTTCCCCATGATTCTAATATCAATATCTTTGTGTTATTTCTCTATGCTCACCGAGGTTTTCAATAACTCCCCAATTAATATCTGTGCAAATTTCAGTCAGGAGCTCCTTACTCCTACTTCTGGATTGGCTAGTAAAGTCAGGTGCTTAAGCGGTGGAGATCTGTAGGTGTGTGTAGGGGCGGGGGTAAGGGGAAGGAGAGGTAATATTGGTAATATAATAGATTTTTTAAACTAAAATTAAAAAGAACACCCCACCCCACCCCAAAAAAACTCCAACCAACCAAGAAAAACCAACATTTAATAGCTTTTGTGATTTCAGTATCCCTGTAGTTAGTAATCGAGAGCCTGGGCCTTCCTTTAGGGCTTAAGAGACTGTCTTTTTGTTGTTTCTACAGCACCTAGCACCCTGGTGCATGACTGGGGCACCAAGGCACTATAATAATACAAATAATAATAATAATGGCCTGTAGAACCAAAATGGCAGAAATACCCAAGATAGATTGACTTTACTTGGATTTTTTAGAGTAATATATCCAGTAATTGTTATTAGCCTGAATATTATTACAGGCACACACATCTCAAAAGACTATTTTAAATCATATTTGTAATGGGTGGGGAGGGAAATGAATTGGTTTCTTGTCTGGGGATAAAGAGTCCACATTCTCCAGGCTACAAGCTATGGCCTGAATGGCTCCACTCTGCCTGTCCATTTAACAGCTGGTGAGTCTGCGGAGCACTGCCAAGCACTCACACTATTATTCCTTTCTCTCATTTTATTGTCTTAATTTAATTTTTCTTAACAAACTGTTCCTATAAAAATGTATCCTGGGGCCTTCTAAGTTCCTTTACAGTGAAAAAATAATATCCTTTCTGCTGATTCTTCATATGAACATCATGGCCACCCACACTCAAAAATAAAACTTCCCTCTGTCTGAGTTTGCCTGTGATGGCAGACAGTCAAGGAATCTATGTAACCACAGGTGTAGAGAATTTCACTTCCGGATTTTGGCCAGGTGAGAAAAAGCAGAATAGCTAACTCAAGGGGGAGGGGGGAGGGAACGGAGAGAGGGAGGAAATAACCAAACTAATCCAAACATCAAAAAGTTGATAATGGGGTTTAATGTTTATGCTAGTTCTTAATTTATGATAAAATATTCTGCTAATCAAGATATTCCTTGAACTCTATAAAAGGAATGAAATAAACATACGGTGAAACCTGCAGCAAAGAGCACCTCCAACAAGAAATTTCATGCCTTGAGTCAGCACTTTAGAGCATCCCTGAGGTTTCTGGTAATTCTTTGTTCAGTCATTAGCTGAAACCTTTGCTAGGTGGCCGATCTTTGCAGGCTTTTTTGGTTGCTGCTTAACACAGGTTTTGTCTTTGTGCTTATATTAAGTATTTACAAGGGACCTTGAAGTCCAAGGCACTGTTCCTGCAATGTGTTCCATGTGGGCAGACTCCTGTGTTCACGTGGAACCCCAGTAAAGATAATTGCGGTCTGCGGGGGCACAAGTATCACCACACATTGAGTTAATCACAGGATGAGGGCTTGAGTTCTTATAGCACCTCTTGCTGTCTAAATTGCATTTATTAGAGCTGGTCAAATAACCAGGGGGAAAATTCCATGAATATTTGAATTTTGATATGAATCCATGTGGGCCATGTCGACTATCACAACTAAATAACAGACCCTGAATTTTGAATATTTCCAACCAATCCACAGAATAAAAGCTTAGAAACTGAGAATAATTTCAAATAATGAATAAAGTCAAATACACTGTAACATACACATAGCAAAAGAGGGTAATCCGATTAATTAAATTATTCCTTGTGACTTATTTGCATAAATGGTTTAGTACAGACAAGACTAGACGTGATATTGTCTCCTCCTCTGAGAGGAGTTTGTCTGCCCTTTGAATGTAGGCTTGTAATTTTGGGGGCCTACTAGATCTTCAGCTACTTCTGGGTGGCAAGATAGTGGTAGTGACCAAGAGAGCTTTTGTCAGTTCCACTTTGCCAGGAGGGTGCAACATTTTCTTTTGGATGCTGAAGATTTGTACATTTGCCAAGAGCAGGGAATGGGCACATTTTAAATAGATATATTTTTTTAAAGAATGTTTTTTATCTCTCATCATGATGATATCAACTGGTTGGAAGTTGAAGCTAGAAAAATTCAGACTAGAAATAAGGCATACATTTTAAACAGTAAGTTTAACTAACCATTGGAACAACTTACACTTTGGGATGTGATTGTAGTCGAGACTAAGTGTCTTTTAAAATATATGCTATAGATCAACATATGGTATGGGCTTGATGCAGTAATTACTGGGCAAGGTTCTTTGGCCTGTGTTATTCAGGAGGTCAGACTAATGGTCCCTTCTGGTCATAATGGTCATAATGGTCCCTTCTGGCCTTAAATTCTATGAATCTATATACCTTGCATAGTTTCAGGTGGAGGAAAAAATAGTGGGTATTTCAATAAGAAATGTTTTGGAAAAGAGATTCACTACAGGGTTAAATAGAAAAAAGATGAGCAGAAACAGAAGTACAATAGGAATGGGAAGAGTTCTTATTAAATAGATTAGATTTCCAATTTTCTCTCCAAGTTATGACTGCATTAATTTTGTTCCATTCCTGATGCCACTTTTGTTTGGGCATCACCCTGCCGTTACAGCGCTATTGCTCTGATTCCCTCGCCTTGGAATTTCGATTTACAGTTTTTCCTCTTTGTCCTCCTTCACATCAGCTGTTTCCCATGTTCCCATTACAGGGATTGACTCTGTCACAGCTGGAATTCTGGCAGGGTGGCAATTTAAATTCTGGTTGCAACTGTACAAAGCGATTGCTTTGATGAAGGGGTCCCACTGCCCTGCCCCCCCCCAACAAATAATGTGTCAAGTGTTTTTTTTCTCCCCCATCCATTTGTTTTGGAAAAATGGGTAAAATAGGGGTTACATTTACTTTCCAGAATGTGATTGCTTTTTTATGGCTCTGCTGTCGATGCATTCTTTTACAGTCTGAACGTGCTCCCATAGAACTCAAAGGAAAAGCTTTCATTGACTTCAGTGAAAGCAGAATCGGGGTCTTGCTTGCCAATATGGCTAGCTTGATCTGTGTATTTGAAACTCCAAGCCAGATCTTCAGCTTGGGCAAATTGTTGTAGCTCCATTGAAATCAATAGAGGCCTGCGGGTTCACACCAGCTGATCTGTCCCCCCAGAGTCATCTTACCCTTCTTCCTTCTACATTATCAAATATTATTTTCTTTGCATGTCTGGTTCTCAGCCCTAAACTCTATTTTCCTAAATGACTGCCCTTTAAAAAAAAATAGATGTTAGAAATATTTTAAATGATTCGAATTAGTGTTTGATATCGTGTCAAACTGATATTGTGAAGAAGTCTGAAGCTTAGCTCACCTGCTATTCCAGCTGGACTTACTGACTTTCTGCCAGGTTTTTTTGGAAGATAAGAAAGGGAAAAAATGGCTATAAAAATTACAGCTATTAGAACAATGAGCAGCACAACTTCAGTGCACACACGTTATCCTGGTTGTGTCTAAAAGTGGACTTTCCTCAAACAAGAAAAAAGGAAAGTGGTAAAAGACTGAACTTGGCCTAATAGATTGTATACACCTTATCTGGTAATAGTAACATGCACTTGAATGTTATTAGTGCCCCCAAACCTTTCAATACTAAAGTGTGCCCTAAATGTTACTTGACACTAGATGTTACATAAATCTGTATTTTCATTACTAAGCAACTTTAGGATATGCAGTGTATATGAAAAAAGATGTGGTAATAACTCACTAATAATGGGTGCCATGTGAGGGGGGAAAAGGCAATATTACCTACCTAAGAAATATAAAACATGGTTTATATTTTCAACAGTTTGAGAATGCAAGGAAAACGGAATATTTGGTGCACCTGTAAAAACATATTTGATCATAATGGCAAGTACAGCATTCTTAGTGCAGGATTCATATTTCATAACTCGTGTTCAAACAAGAAAAATGATTATAATGTTAAGTATTTCCTGAGTTTATTTTGATGGATGGCAGAATAAGTATCTTTTACTCATTAAAATACAGATTGGTATAATTTAATAAATGAATTTAATACACAGATGTTCAAGGCTGTTTGAGCAGGGTACATATTAATCAACTTCTTTATAACTGACCCTCTTTTATATTTTTAAAATAAATTTGCAGGAGCCAAAATTTTATTAGATCTGCATGCTCTTGGTCTGGTGTCAGATATCAAGTGTGGTGTTTAAATCGTGTCAGGTGATCAAAGTGCTTCTTTTTGATTGATGAGTCTGTAAACATCAAACTATATGAATGGTTGTTGCTTTTGCATCTGTTTGAGAAACTGACACATCCTTTTAAAATATGGCCCAGATTTTCAAAAGTGATATTGGATACCTCCGTTTTGGGTACCCAGCTGAGACACCTTAAAGGGATCTGATTTTCAGAAAGTGCTGAGCCTTCTCCTCTGAAAATCAGGCTCACTTTAAGGTGCCTCAATTTGGGCACCTACAAATTAAGACACTCAGACTCACTAATCACTTGGAGAATCTTGAGCAGTGAACACAGCCTGATTCTGTACTCACTTATACAATGTATTGTTCCATTGGTTTCAGTGGCGTCACTGCAGATTTACACGGGGGTAAATAAAAGGAGAATCAGGACCATCATGTTTTTAAATAGAGTATGCTGGGAAATGAGTGGAGCTGTAAATCTCCTCAAATTATCAGGGCAACTTTGTTGGTAGTCTCAGCAGAGAGGCCAGGGTCAGGAGTAGACCTAGAGTGAGGCCGAACAGCCCTTTCACATCTAGGCCTTGTCTTCACTGGGGAAACTAAAGTGTGTTCTTAACTCAAGTTAACTAACCTGAGGGAAAACCCTTGTGAAAACAAGGCAGTTTGTTGTTTTCACACAAGGTAGCATGTTGAGATAAAGACCAGGCTCCTCTCATAGTCTGTTACTCAACCTGCTAACTTGGGTGAACACGACAAACAGCTCTGTCTTCACCAGGCTTTTACCTCAAGCTAGTTACCATGTGTTAACTCTCTCAAATTAAGAACCCATTTTTCTTTCCCTAAGGTACAGTTCTAGAAGTGTTCCCTGTAGTCAGGTAAGGCACATAGGCAGGGGTCAGTCAGTGGAAAGTTTGCATGATCCGGATTCATTAAGTGGATATTAAAAAATATTTATGTCTTCTGCACACTGGATCAAATTCATAGTGGGGGTAAATGGTGGTATAAAAGTAAGGCTAAGCTGATGCTACTTACATGTTGATTGGGCGAGAAGTTGGGGCTGAAGCAGGAAAGCAACAGGGGATCTAAGTGGTATAAGAAAAAATAGAAAGGGACCTGCTTTTTCTTGCAATGCCATACACTTTCCTGTTAGTTGCTTTTGCTGCCTCATACCTACTGTACTGCCTACCTGAGGCCAAATTCTCTGAATTGTAAATGGACACAGCACCTCTTAATTTCAGTGGAATTTAGACTGTTTACACCAATAGAGAATTTGGCCTATGGTGTGTAAATTACACCAATTTAGTCTCATTGGGCAGTGGATTACTTATACCACCATTTATGTCACATCTGAATTCGACCACGATGACTCTGTTGCATCCCACAAATGTTTTAAATTCTGGAGGACACTAATCCCAAAGCATCACACACACTGATCTATGCAATGCTCCCAGTCAGATGAGTACCACATCTTATTTAATTCCTTTTTTAATTAATTTATTTTAATCCTACCGTAACATGGATGTAAGATTTTTTCATGTTTCATGATAAATAATAGAGGCCAGAGCATTCTCGCACTGTGGTCAGAGAGGGACTCCAATGAGATGTAAAAAGAACAGGAGTACTTGTGGCACCTTAGAGATTAACAAATTTATTTGGGCATAAGCTTTCATGGGCTAAAACCCACTTCATCAGATGCATAAGTACTCCTCGTTCTTTTTGCTGATACAGATTAACACGGCTACCACTCTGAAACACTGAGATGTAATTACACCTCTCACTGCGTGGAAGAAAGGGTTTGTTATATCTACAGCACTAACCTCCATTAACCGTAACCATACAGATGCCCTTTTATTTGGGTTTTACAGAGTGGGTACAGAGGCAGGTGTTATGGGAAGCAAACCAAGGACCGGATGGTATCCATGTCTCTGTCCCCTGCTCAGCTCCCACATTTTTAACACACATATCTGGAAGGGAGTTAAAGTCACGTGCTGCAGCATTAGCTCCTGCAGCATCCATTCTGTGGCTGCTGCAGAGCAGGAGGACTCAACCAATGTATACATACAGGCTTGCATCTTTTTGAATGGGAGGGGCCTGACTTTGCATTGCCCTGAACCTTTGTGCCTTGCACACCAGTGCAAAGTGCAGTTAAGACACTTCCAGTACAGGATGGTAGCATTGCATACCCACTTTGCCCAGATTTTAAAAAGCCAGCATAAGCTGCAGGGCAACAGAAAATCAAGCCAATAGCCTTCTTTCATCTCTGCTGCCACTGATTCCAGGGTACTTGGTAATAGTTCCAAAAAAAGAGATTGTGAAAAAGGGCTGCTTTGAACTTTTCATCTCAAATGGACAACAGGATAATGCAGCTTTCTTTGGTTTTCAGATAATTTAGACATGATATTGTAGTGAGAACAGGTTAGCTTCAGTGTCCGTTTCTATAATGTATCAGCCAGGTTATCAATTTCTGGTCCAAGAATTCTAACAATAGGCTTCTGGTCTGCAATCAAAGTAACTTCTTCCAATAGAGAAACTTGGAATTTCCTGATTCCAAAATATAATAGTCAGCGGGAGAGTCTTGTTTTCATATGCTTGAGCAAAGGTCCTGGAATTTGAAGCAATTAGTCTTTTGATCCCATATATTATTTTAGGTGATAAGTTTTCATCTATACCTACAGCTGAAGCATCACATGCTAGCTGTTGTTCTAACTTGGGGCCATACTTTCTTTTAAATCCCTTGCAGGTGTCTGTAACTTTTTGATGTGATCAAATAGCTTGTTACAGTTTTTAGTCCACTGCCAGTTACTAAGAACTGTGTTGTTAGATTTTTTTTTAATTTAGACAAATTGTATGTAGCTCTGTAGACTTTCCATGATAATTAGCCAGTTCTAGAGAGGATCTGTGGCATTCTTAGGCACAGAGACTTTTGACACAACATTACATTTCCCTGTGAGAGGTGTTAAGCCTTCCACATCACTCAGATGGCCTAGGTGAATGGAAAAAGGTACATTTGTCCTTTTTTCTTACCTTTTAGAAATCATTTAAACCACTTTAGCCCAGATTCCAGTCTTCTCAAATGAGCTTTTGCATTTGCACCCGGATAAAAATATCACTCCACTCAAATCCAGTAATGTTTGTTAATTTTAAGTTGAGCTGTAACCAGAATTCTAGTCATGTTCTATGCAAGCATATTATATCAGAAGAATCCTTTATGCATATTAATGATCATGTATTATCAAGTATCAGGGGGTACTCTTGCTTGAACTCCAATGACTGGTAAACCTGCAACAAATCTAGTTTTGTAAAATTTTGTCCCTCTTTTAACAATGGAAACAAATCCTGGGTTTTCAGGGTTTTCATATTGGGACAGGGATTCATACTTTATATCACTAGTCCTTATATTTTGGGCCCAATTCTACAATCCTTACTTGATTACAGATTTAGTCCTTCTTTACTCTAGAAATTGCTGTTATTTGAGATAATCGCTACAGATCCAAGCACCAGTCTTGAGGACCGAAGATTGATTTTGTCCATCACTTGTAACATTAGTCTTTCAGACCTGGTGAAAGCTGGGAACAGCCATTTCTTAAATATAGCTGTGGTGGTTGAACATGCTTGTATTAATTGAGGAATATTTGGCCAATCACATCCTCAATTCATCATGTATAAAATAATGGATATACAAGTGTGGCCCTATGAGCCCTATTAGGCCTGACCAACTCAGTACACCTAACATGTTGATGTCATAGTATTTGTCTATAAAGAATGTTGTGTAAGGAATCAAATAAAAGCTTATATCATATTGGTTATCATAAGCATTGTGTATGTACAGGTGTTATGCAAAAAGTTGTATGTGTCTATTAAAAATATATTTAAACTAGGTAACCAGGCAGCGTTGATAAACAAATTTTTCCCAGGCAAAGGATTGTTGATTTACCTGTCTGCCTTGACCACCAATGTAAAGTAAGCAGGGTAGGCCAAATACAATGGAGACTACATTTGCATCTGAGATAGACAGGATGGGCAAGTTAACAGGAGGATAAGAGAGCAGCATGGCACCAGCACTCCGGAGAACAAACAGCAAGAATACATTTCAAAGGTTTACTGGACTATAAGAAGCAGGGAGAAAAGCCATTTTATTGTCCACCACCAAGGAACCAAAAAGGATGGCACTTCTTTGCATCCATGAAAGTTGGATCCTGGCTTGAGGAGGGGGGAGGGGAGGGCTAATGATGCTGAGAAGTTGCTTTAGGTGAGATTTTTTCTTTAGACGAGGATTGTAGCCTGCTGAAGTTATGTTTAGTTTTTTACAAGCATGCTATAATTTTGTTTTATGTGTAATCAATTTTGTTTCCATGATCCTTGCTCAGTTTCCCTTAAATCTTTTTTCTTTGTTAAAAAAGCTTACTCTTGTTTTATTATATTATAAATTCGTCTCGGTGCTGGTGTGCACACAGTTTCTTTGGAGATAATAAACTGGGTAATTTCTGTGAGTGTCCAGTGACAGGAGGTAGACACTCCAGGGAGAAGGCTCTCTAGGGCAGGGGTTCTCACAACAAAATTTTTGGTGGCCTCAGAGTGCAGCTACTAACTCTCCCTGGTGGCCGCACTGATACTTTTTTCCTAAAATACTTAATTAACTTTAGGAAAAACAATTAAATATGCACTGATTCACATCCAAATCATTGTAATGTATATTGGTGGGGTTTTTGGCAGATTCAATAAAAAAAATAATGCTGCCTCCCTCTTCGGTCCCTCCCCCACAATCCAGGGCTTAATGGGTCCTGGGACTTACTGTGAAAAGCGATATTTGTATATTTGTTTATACAGACGCTCCCCGAGTTATGTAAACCCAACATACGCAAATCTGAGCTTACGGGAAAAGTTCCGTAAGCTAGAAATAGGAGGGTCCCCCCCCCCCCCCCCCCGTAATGGTCGGAGATACGTTTCTAACTTACGCAAAATTCGAGTTATGCAAGGCGTTCTGGAATGGAGCGCTTGCGTAAGTCGGGGAGCGTCTGTATCACAGCACACTGAGAAGCTACCTGGGAAGCTATGAAAAGTGATAAGTGATATTATCAAACATAAAAGTATCACTTTTCAGATAGCTAGTAAGTCTGCTGTGAAAAGTGATACAGTACTTGCATGTTTGTTAATATCACTTTTCTCAGTGAGCCCCAGGATCCATTAAGCCCTGGATGGGTGGGGGAGGGGGGGAGGGGAGCTGAAGGAGGAGGCAGCAGGGGCCAGAGGCGATGGGGGGATGGATGTGGGACCGGGGGAGGCAGCAGGGTCCTGGGGGGGATGGATACATGGCCATGGGAGGCAGTGTGGACGAAGGGCGATGGGAGTGGTGATGAGCCCCACTGTTGCGTGGCCAGAGCCAGGGCCTGGTGTCTGCTGCCATGCGGCCAGGGCTGGGGCTCAGTGCGGCCAGAACCCGGAGCTGGGGACAGAAACTGCGTGGCTGGAGCCAGGGATCGGAGCCTGCCGCTGCACAGCTAGAGCCCGGAGCTGGGCGCTGGAGCCCAGGAGTGTGTGGCTGGAGTCAGGAGTCAGCATCCGCCACTGCGTGGCTGGAGTCAGCGCTCGCTGCTGCGCAGCCAGGGCCGGGGGTCGGCACCTGCTACCCTGCGGCCAGAGCCAGGGATTGGCACCCAGAGCCCCGCAGTTGGAGCCCGCTGCCATGTGGCTGGGGCTGGGAGTTGGTGCCTGTGGCCAGTGCCTGCCACTGTGTGGCCGAAGCTCTGGACTGGAGCCAGGAGCCAGCACCTGCTGCCATGCAGCCAGAGCCTGGGGGTCAGTACCCGCTGCCCCACGGTTGGAGCCTGGGGCCGCACGGCCAGGTTCCTGAAGTCCTGCCACTGGAGCCTGCTGCCCAAACCCCCTCCTCCCAATGTGGGTCAAGAACTCACTTTGCTCCTGCAGTGTTGTGTCCCACCTCTCTCCAGAGGCAGTGCAGGGCGGCGCATCTAGGGGCAACAAGGAGGTAAGGGGAGGGGCTGATGCTTTCCCGCCCCCCCATCACCGTCCAGGAGGCTGTCGTGGCCGCACGAAAAGCCGCTGGTAGCCGCATGCGGCCACGGTGGCTGCATTTGAGAAACACTGCCCTAGGGGCTCAGGAACCCAGTATTAACTGCAAGGCAAAGTAAGACCGACAGAATCCTGAGAAGTTTGTCTGAAGTAGCTGACAGACTGGGGTGGCAGGGACCTGTTATCCAGTTTAGCATCAGCAAATCTCTCTCTCTCTCTCTCTCTCTCTCTCAGGCAAAGGGTTGCATGGTGACCTACAGTTTTGAGTGTCCTGAGAAGCCATCACACAAGAGTACAACACATAGATAGATTCCCTATGCTGGATCATGCTTGGAACAATTATTACTCTCAGACCACACCTGTGCAATTTAAATACTATTTGATATGGTCTAAACAAACTTTGTGATGCATCAGCTTAACTTCCCAGAATTATTGTGTGTACAGCGTCTCTGAAATCAGAAAAATTGCAGCCTTGGTATCAATTTCCATTTTAACCGGATAAAAAGGAATACATTTTCTCTGTGATGCACTGAATTATGATAGGTGGCTATAATCCCTGTTCTCTCTCTCTCCTCTGTTCCCTTCCCTTCCTCCCTTATCTTTAATATAACAGGTTTTTATATTTAAAGCACTTTACAGAGATTGCCCAATTATCATATGTCTATGTAAACATGTTTAGCTGTTCAAAGTAAATGGCATGTTACCTAGCAACAGCTGGATCTAAAACTCATTGAAGTCAATGAGAGTCTTTCCATTGATTCCCATTGACTTCAGTGAGCTTTGCAACAGGACCCAAATGTCCATGTTTGTTCCTAAAGCTGTGCTCTTGTATTGCAACCAGCACAGCTGAGATTTTTAGATCCACGTAGCGGATGGGCAATTCACATTAATATTAATGGGACTTGGGCATTCAAATACCATAGGCAAATTTGAAAATCTTGGCCTATGCAATCTAATACGCACCCCATTTGTGCATCCCAGTTTTGCTGAATCAGTCTTAAAATTCAAGGTTTTTTTCAGAGAAATTAAATACTCTATAGGACATTGCTTATTATTTGAGCAATGAGCCCGAGGATTGCTCTGTGAATTGTGCGCTGAAGAATTTTGCAGTTTTATAACTTTCTCGTGTTTTGCTCATTTAGCACCTCAACTGCTACAACCTTTGCTGTCACATGCCTTGTGCAAATAAGCTTATTATGCTATAATCACTTATCTTTGCTGTGGGTATCACAGTACTGCAAACTCAAAAGGCCACGTTTCACATTCCCTCGTGTGGCTGCTTCTTAATGACCTCTCTCAGTTCTTCTATTTGTTTACCTTTTAATTTATCAAATATGCACACCCAAAGGCCCAGGTACATCAGCTAATAGTATATAAATTACAACATAGCTAAACTGCCAAAAAACAAATCCCCCAAAAACTCTCCAAACATAATTCCAAGCAAAGCAAAGCCCTTGTCACAACAAGAAACTCAGCCCCACCAAATCAGCTCTCAGGAAAAGATCTGAGTCAATAAATAAGCATTGCTATGTAACATGAAGGTCAACAGATCTGGGCTTCATTGGACCAGTGGAAGAGGGGAGCTCGAGAGCTGAGGCCTTCCTTCACCAAAAATTCCCAGTACAGTCTCTGGGGACTTTTGGCAAGAACATTCCAGTTCATCTCAATTTCTTGGGGACAGAGGTAGCCAGGACTCAAACCATATAATGCTTTATGGCTCACACTCAACTCCTTGAATTGCAAGCAGATGCCAGTGCAATGTAGGGAGCATCGGTATAATGTACTGTGTGTGAGAATCACTGCTTTGTAAGTGTGGCAGGTGTTTCCGAGTGTGATTCAAACGTGCATTGTAGCAATCGAGTCCAGGAGACAAAGGCTTGTGTAGTATAACTGCAGTTAGGTCTCAGGGCTGATTCTAGGAGTTCTGATGCCCTGTGCCAAAAGGAAAATATTCACTGCTCTTAGAATGTAAGACACACAAACAGTTGCTGTTTTGTTGCCTCTCATGTTAGTGCCTTAAGTGACTGCCTGTCCTACCTGACCCTGTGAGGGACACATCTGAAAGGAAAGTGCTAGGTTGATATATAATTCAGTGAAAATGAATGAGCTTTGCCTTTTTTCTATCCAAAACCTTGTTCCCTGGCACCCATGAGGAAGAAGCTTCACCTGACACTCATTTAAAGTTTACTTGAGTGGTTCCCAGTCCAATCAGTGAATCTGGGTTGAGTTATGGATTTCTAAAGAAACCCACAATTTATTATGCCTGTTTTGTGTACTAGAGAGAGAAGGGATAATGTGATTTTAGTCAATTAGGCATTAACGTGCCATCGCGGGTAAAATGAGGGTCCGGCTGTAGAATCTTGCCTGTATGCTCGGGGTTCTGCTGATCGCCATATTTGGGGTCGGGAAGGAATTTTCCTCCAGGGTAGATTGGCAGAGGCCCTGGAGGTTTTTCGCCTTCCTCCGCAGCATAGGGCAGGGGTCGCAGACTGGAAGATTCTGTTGTAGGTGGGTCAGCTTTTGTGGCCTGCATCATGCGGGAGGTCAGACTAGATGACCATATTGGTCCCTTCTGACCTTACAGTCTATGAGTCTATGAGTCTAAGGTGGGTGAAGTAATATCCTTTATTGGACCAACGTCTGGTGACAGAGACAAGCTTTTGAGCCACACAGAGCTCTTCAAGTCTGGGAAAGTATCACAGCTAAATACAAGGTGGAACAAATCGTTTAGCATAAGTAGTTAGCACATACATACAGCAATGTTTTGTCTACTGTAATGTCACTAATAACTACACTGCAGTACAAACTTATCTTTAAAATGTAGCATAGCAGGATACAAAGACGGAAATAAGCATGGCTGCAAGGTAAACCCATTTTTCATTTAAGTAGGTGTGAATGGTGACTTAAAAAGCCTTTTCGATTACAGTATTCCAGTTAGCAGACCTGTAGACAGCAGAAGACACTGTCTAAGAACACAATGGATCCCCAGAGTGAGTGGGAAATGGATCCTCAAAACAATCCTGTTTTCTATGGGCTTGTCTATGCTGGCAAGTTTTGTCGATGAAACTAATGTCGACAAGGAAAAATTGACAAAAGCAAAGTTGCCAAAGCGTGTCTACATTTGCTCCCTCTGTCAACAGATCGTGTCCACATTTGGGGCACCTTTGTCAACAGCGAGAGCAATGGACTGTGGGTATGTATCCCACAGTGCCTGGCGATACCATCCATCGCTAGGTATTGTAGGAATGCAGAAACGGATCGCGGCGCATCCTGGGATGTGCAAAATGTACCGTCATGCACCGCTTTGTGTCCCACCCCTCCAATGGTTTCTGGCTTCCTTTCGTGCCGTTTTTCCAACTGTCATTTTTTTGTAGTGTGCTCCAGCATCTGCAGTGAGAGAGGATGGATCCCACACGTGTCTTCTATGCTCTATTAGCAGTCGTGAGGACATCGCACATGGCAGCACAGTTACTCACAGAGTTACTTGCAAAGTTAACAGAGGATGAATCACAGGCACCCAAGTGTGATATGGACAGCAGCAACTTATCAGTGCTTTGTGCATTCACAGAGCAACTACATACGGTAGATCGTCGCTTTTGGGCTAGGGAAACAAGCACTGATTGGTGGGATTGCATTATCATGCAGGTGTGGGATGATGACAAGTGGGTACAGAACTTTAGGATGAGTAAAGCAACCTTCATGGAGCTATGTGCTAAGCTGTCCCCCGACCTGTGGTGCAAGGACACCAGATTGAGAGCTGCCCTTTTGGTAGAGAAGCGTGTTGCAATCGCTGTGTGGAAGCTGGCGAATCTAGACTTTACCGGTTAGTTGCAAATCAATTTGGAGTATGTAAGTCCACTGTTGGGGCTGTATTACGCCAAGTGTGCAGGGCAATAAATCGCATCCTGCTGCGGAGGACTGTGCCTCTGGGAAATGTGCATAAAATAGTGGATGGCTTTGTAGAGATGGGTTTCCCTAACTGTGGTGGGGCGATTGATGGCACACACATTCCAATTTTAACGCCAGATGACCTTGTCTCTGAATACATCAATAGGAAGGGATACTTCTCCATCGTGTTGCAGGCGCTTGTGGATCACCGGGGGTGTTTCATGGACATCAATGCAGGCTGGTCTGAAAAGGTGCATGACGCACGCATCTTCAGGAACAGTGGCCTGTACAGAAAGCTGTAGGCGGGGACTTTCTTTCCAGACCACAAGATCACAGTGAGGGATGTGGAAATGTCCACAGTAATCCTGGGAGACCCGGCTTACCCCTTACAGCACTGGCTTATGAAACCTTACACAGGGCACCTGGACAGCAGCAAGGAGCGTTTTAACAACAGGCTGAGCAGGTGCTGCATGGTAGTAAAATGTGCCTTTGGCCGTTTGAAAGCTCACTGGAGGTGTCTCAATGGCAGGCTAAACCTTACCAAGGATAATATTCCCATGGTCATAGCTGCATGCTGCACTTTGCATAATCTGTGTGAATCTGTGAAATGTTTGCTCAGGTGTGGAGCACTGAGGCAGAGCGCTTGGCTGCACAGTTTGAACAGCCAGATGCTAGGGCTGTCGAAGGAGCCCAAAGGGCTGCTATTAACATCAGAGAGGCTTTGAGGAACAATGAGGGGCAGTAACACATCTGCTTTGGAGTTGCTTCCCTGGTGCATCCATGTACAATTTTGGGCCCCAAGATCCATGTAACAAAATGACTTAGAAGCCTGTTCCCGAGAGTGAATTGATTGCTATACGCTTTTGTAGAACACAGAATAAAAATGCTGTACCATTAAATACCTTAGCATTTATTTCTTGTTAAAAAGGGTAAAACCTCACCGCTGTGTGTAGCTCCAGCTATCATTGTGCAAGCTGTGAGAGGGGGTGGAGTGATGGGGAAACTCAAGAGTGCTGTGAAGTGAAAAGGAATGTGTGGGCATAGAGGGGGGTGGGGTTGGCAAAGAATTGTGCATCTGCATGTGCTGCCGTGGAGGTCGACCATGGATCTGCTCAGTCTGCAGCTGTATCAAAGACTTGAGCTTCTCTGTCTGATCCTCCATAACTTTTATCATCTGCTCTGTTGCTTGCCTAGCAAATGCAGCATTCTCTTTTCTGTCCTGCCTTTCGGCTTCCCAGCACTCTTTGCGTTCCCTGGTCTGTCTCTCATCACGCTGCAGCACCTCCCAGAACATGTCTTCTTTGCTGCGCCTAGGGTTCCTCCTTATCTGCGAAAGCCGGTCCACGAGGGTGCGTGGTGTGTTCCTCAAGGTCTGTGCTGAACAGAAGAGGAATTGTTACATTCCAGCAAATGATTGAAACGTTTTAGTAACAAGGGCCTTTTGCTAGTAGAAATCACTTTCTCTCTGAACTCTAGGCAGGCACACAGCTCCGCGAGCACCCCAATCCTGGTGAGTGTCAAGAGTGGGGGGAAGGTGGTTGAGCATACAGACAAAACAGTGACGGCTTGCAGGGCAGCTTTGCAGGGAACTCATTCTAAAATTATCACACCCTTTTTCACAGGCAGTCAATCTGCTGGCTGACATCTCGCTGCTGCGGGTTACCAGGGAAACCAGGGCCCAACTGCTGAATGCTTGCGGCTTTCACCCCGGTCTATATGCAGCTCAGCTATGTGCCGCTTTGGTCCCAGCTCCAGTGATTGCTAAATGGCATGGGACAGTTTCCTACAATGGGGGAACTAAAAAGACTGCAATCCCTTGGAATCTGTGGCAGAGAATTAACAAGTACCTCTTTGAAACTTTCCAGAGCCTCTCTCTGGAGGATTCCCTGCAGGTCTCAATGTCCATCGACACCCTGCTTGGCCATGCAGATTAGCTACACAGGGCAATGTCCAGCTCACAGAAAACACTACCTGCCTCCCACTTTTCAATTCCCTACATAAGCCACAGCAACTTACCTGACATCTCATCTGCTTCCTGCTCCCCATTGAGCACTTCTGTAGTGGAGAAAAGTTCCTGGCTGCCTGCCCCACCGGGCGACCCCACTGGGAGCACCACATCCTCTTCTAGCTCGACTTCTTCATCCAGAATTTCAGCCTCTGGGTTACTCCCTCTTTCTGCTACCTGCGAAGTATCCACGGGGCTATCGGCAATGGAGGTGGGGTCACCACCGAGGATAGCATTCAGCTCTTTATAGAAGCGGCAGGTCTTAGGTGCACCACCGGAGCAATGGTTCGCCTCCTGAACCTTATGGTACGCCTGCCTCAGCCCCTTTATCTTCACTCTGCACTGCTGCATGTCCTGATCATAGCCCTTTTCGCACAAGCCTCGAGAAATTTGCCCATATGTGTTCCGATTCCTACGGGTCACTCGCAGCTGCGACTGAACAGACTCCTCTCCCCATATACTGATCAGATCCAACAACTCAGCGGAGGTCCAAGCGGGACTGCGTTTGGTGCGATAGCCAGCCATGCTGACCTGGGAAGCTTCTCTGGGAAGCCAGCAAGCAGGAAATGAGATTTAAAATTCCCGTGGCTTGCAAGGGGGAGGGGCGGGTTGGCTGCAGAGCAGCGGAGTTCAAACCGCTAACCGGAGCGGCAGCATGGGAATTGTGGGACGCTTTCTGGAGGCCAATAAAATTGAAAAAAAAGCTGTGGTTTCTACACTGGCTGTTTGTTGACAATAAAGGGAGGGGAAAAGACAAAAGTCTCTCGCAGGGGTGGAAGTTTTTTGTCGCCAAAACTAGGCATGTTTTTTGAAAAAAGTCACCTTGCAGTGTGTACGCTATTGCTGTTTTGTCACTGTCATAACTATAAAGGGAAGGGTAACAGCTCTCCTGTGTACAGTACTATAAAATCCCTCCTGGCCAGAGACTCCACATCTTTTTACCTGTAAAGGGTTAAGAAGATCAGGTAACCTGGCTGACACCTGACCCAAAGGACCAATAAGGGGACAAGATACTTTCAAATCTTGGGGGGGGGGAAGGCTTTTGTTTGTGCTCTTTGTTTTGGGGGTTGTTCGCTCTTGGGACTGAGAGGGACCAGACATCAATCCAGGTTCTCCAAATCTTTCTGAACAAGTCTCTCATATTTCAAACTTGTAAGTAAACAGCCAGGCAAGGCGTGTTAGTTTATCTTTGTTTTCTCAACTTGTAAATGTACCTTTTACTAGAGTGTTTATCTCTGTTTGCTGTACTTTGAACCTAAGGCTAGAGGGGGGTCCTCTGAGCTCTTTGAGGCTTTGTCTTCACTACCCGCCGATCCGGCGGGTAGCAATCGTTTTTTCAGGGATCGACTTACCGCGTCTAGTGAAGACGCGGTAAAATCGATCCCTGATCGCTCTGCCATCGACTCCGGAAATCCACCTCGGCAGGAGGCGGCAGCGGAGTCGGCGGCAGCGCGGCAGCGGTCGACTTTCCCGCGTCCTCACCGCTAGGTAAGCCGACCTAAAATACGCAACTTCAGCTACGGTATTCACGTAGCTGAAGTTGCGTATCTTAGGTCGGACCCCCGCTGCAGTGTAGACCTAGCCTAAGTTTGATTACCCTGTAAAGTTATTTTCCATCCTGATTTTACAGAGATGATTTTTACCTTTTTCTTTAATTAAAAGCCTTCTTTTTAAGAACCTGATTGATTTTTCCTTGTTTTTAGATCCAAGGGGGTTGGATCTGTATTCACCAGGAGTTGGTGGGAGGAAGGAGGGGGGATGGTTAATTTCTCCTTGTTTTAAGATCCAAGGGGTTTGGATCTGTATTCACCAGGGAATTGGTGAAAAGTTTCTCAAGGCTTCCCAGGGAAGGGAATTAGCTTTGGGAATGGTGGCAGCGGACCAGATCTAAGCTGGTAGTTAAGCTTAGAAGTTTTCATGCAGGCCCCCACATTTGTACCCTAAAGTTCAGAGTGGGGAAGCAGCCTTGACAGTCACCAAAAGGCAGTTTTTGGTGACAAAACTTGCCAGTGTAGACAAGCGCTATATTACCCAATTCTAAAACGATTGCAACTAGGCTATCTATTCTAATACATGTTCTTTCACATACATCAAAACTATCATGCTGTCATGTATGCAAATAATGCACACAACTGTCAGAAACTGGAAGCAATAGATACAATATAATAATTTTTCATTTTCTTACCAAATTTCAAGAGCTAACATTAACCAGGAGCCTGATTCTTGGCTGAGTTCATAAACATCTATCGTCCCTAGTGAAGAACATGAAAAAAGGATTCTCATTATTAAAAATTACCTTTTAGTTTTGTGTGTGTCCTGAGCATTATAAGCCAAAGCTCCACAGTTTTAGTATTATTCCAGTGTTGAGTGAGTAATGAACTCGTTAGAAAAAGTGCATGGGGCTAATCATTGCTCAACCAGGAATCTGGAAAGTTGCCCTTTGCTTGTGCTGTTATAATCATTTATAGCTAATTTTTTTAAAAAAATAACCATTTTGGGCATATTTTGAATATATATCTATAGAATATACATATAAGATGTGTTTTAAACTAATTTTATTTTCTTTGAATTCTGGTTGAATTACAAAAAGGCTCTTAGTTCCACTTTAGTGCTCTGTTTTTTCCTAGCATCAATACAACTCATTTTTAACTAGCTTTTCTATGGGAAACCTCTTTTTTCCATGCTGAACTTCTCAGCAGTTCTTGTAAATCTGTCAACGAGTATATGTTAGTTCATATCGAGAAGTTTCACAAACTGGCATACCTGACAACCACTGAAGGTCCTAACCCTGCATACCCTTACTCCTGCATGTATTCTGACCCCTATATTTAGTCCCATTGACTGCAGAGGAGCTAAATAAAACAATAAACAATTGTAGAACCAAACCCTAAAATCCCATGTAGTACAGTATAAAAATCTAGATAGAAAGATATACACATATACCAGTACATTGCTTTATGTATCTGCTCAGAAACACAAAACAAAGGTAAGTCCATACACAAGCAACTCTCATGGACTTAAATGCCCTTAGTTTCACATTCTTCTTCCCCTGTTGATAGATTCTTGCCCCCCACCACCAATAATTCAATAGTCAGGGGAGGAAGTAGTATATGTTCCTTCCCAAATTAGCCCTTAAACATTTTGGTTGCATATTTGCCACTTGGAAAGGTTTTGCAGGGGGCTGACATTCCTTTTTAAAAAGTGTGCATTTCAGTTTTCTGATTTCTGACATGTGTTGTGTCATGCCATAATTGTTTACATCTTGTCAGGCATGGCAAGATGACATAACATGACGTGACTTCTTGTAACCAAACGTAATCTGAAACATTATTTATTTGGGGAAAACACATTCTTTTTCACTTCTATGACTGATGATTATTTTGGATAGTAAATAGCCAACTTAATATGATGTCCCTAGACACAATTACACTTGCTGAAAGCAGTATTCCTCTTATACCTCATGAAAGCTCTTAGGCCTGGTCTACACTAGGAGTTTATGTCGAATTTAGCACCGTTACATCGGATTAACTCTGCACCCGTCCACACCACAAAGCTATTTAGTTCGACATAGAGGTCTCTTAAATTCGACTTCTGTACTCCTCCCCAACGAGGGGAGTAGCGCTAAATTCGACATGGCCATGTCGAATTACGCTAGGTGTGGATGGAAATCGACGGTAATAGCTCCGGGAGCTATCCCACAGTGCACCACTCTGTTGACGCTCTGGACAGCAGTCCGAGCTCGGATGCTCTGACCAGCCACACAGGAAAAGCCCCGGGAAAATTTGAATTCCTTTTCCTGTCTGGGCAGTTTGAATCTCATTTCCTGTTTGGACATCGTGGTGAGCTCAGAAGCACTGGCAACAATGCAGAGCTCTCCAGCAGAGATGGCCATGCAATCTCAGAATAGAAAGAGGGCCCCAGCATGGACTGATCGGGAAGTGTTGGATCTGATCGCTGTGTGGGGCGATGAGTCCGTGCTTTCCGAGCTGCGATCGAAAAGACGGAATGCAAAGATCTACGAGAAGATCTCTAAAGCCATGGCAAACAGAGGATACAGCCGGGATGCAACGCAGTGCCGCATGAAAATCAAGGAGCTGAGACAAGGCTACCAGAAGACCAAAGAGGCAAACGGACGCTCCGGATCCCAGCCCCAGACATCCCGTTTCTACGAGGCACTGCATTCCATCCTAGGTGCGGCCGCCACCACTACCCCACCACTGACCGTGGACTCTGAGGATGGGATATTGTTGACGGCCGGTTTCTCGGACATGTTAGCGGACGGGGAAGATGAGGAAGGAGATGAGGAGGACGAGGCAGTCGACAGCGCTTACAACGCTGATTTCCCCGACAGCCAGGATCTCTTCATCACCCTTACAGAGATCCCCTACCAACCGTCCCCAGGCGTTAACCCGGACACAGAATCAGGGGAAGGATCAGTCAGTAAGTGTTTTAAACATGTAAACATTTATTTTTAACAGAACAGGAATATTAACAATATTAACAATGGGTTTTTCATGATTACTTTGCCCTAGGCGCTTAACGTTTCAGTCCTTGGCAGTGCAACTACTGAAAAAAAATCTAACAATGTCCGGTTTAGCATGATTGTTTTGCCCTAGGCGCTCTACTGTTTAGTCCCTGCCAGTGCAGCTACAGTAAAATCCGGTCTATATGTCCGGGGATAGAACAGAAATCCTCTTGGGACATCTCCACGAAGCTCTCCTGGAGGTAATTGGAAAGCCTTTGCATCAGGTTCCTGGGGAGAGCGGCCTTATTGGGTCCTCCGTGGTAGGAAACGTTTCCGCGCCAGGAGACAATCAAGTACTCGGGTATCATTGCCTTGCAGAGCATGGCGGCATACGGCCCTGGTCTTTGCAGGCTTTCCCGAAGCATCCGTTCTTTCTCCGTCTCTGAAATCCTCATCAGAGTGATGTCGCTCATGGTGACCTGCTTTGAATTAGGTAGGGGAATGTTAGTATTGGGACTGCTTGCCTGTTCCTTTACAGAACTGTAACCGGCGGTTTAGAGCCACGCGGTGGAGGCGGGAGAGGAGCAGCATACAGGGATCTTTCCCTGGGACAGCCGCGAGGGGGTGGGACGGGGCAGAGTTCATGCTTGCCGGATTGCTGGCAGCAGGGACTGGCATTGCTTTGAACGTGAAAGGAGGCCAGTGCTATTATTAAAGTTTTAAGCAGCCACAAGTCTACGGCTTACCATGTCAGCCTGTTACCCAAATTCCGCTGTCCTGTCCCACTTGTCTGATCTGCACTGCAAGACCCCAGGCACTGAATGCGAAGGCCGAAAATTCGACCTTGTCCTGAGTGCGCATGTGATAGGTGCTGTGCATGGTCTTGTTCACAGAGAAAGACTAAGTTCTTTGTTCACCCAAAAATTTATCTTTCTGAGGAATTCACTCCCTTTTTCCCATCCCACAGCTGCGACTGTCTCCCGACCTAGCCTGGCATCACACTCCCAGAGGCTAGCGCAGATTAGGCGTAGGTAGAAGAGGACATGTTCTCGGAACTTATGGGCTGCTCCCGAGCCCAGGCAGCACAGCAGACCCAGTGGAGGGAGAACTTGTCCCAAATGCACCGATCACACATGGAACGGGAGGAGAGGTGGCGGCAGGAAGACCAGCAGGCGACTCAAACGCTGCTTGGACTAATGAGGGAGCAAACGGACACGCTCCGGCGCCTTGTGGATGTTCTGCAGGACCGGAGGCAGGAGGACAGAGCCCTGCTGCAGTCTATCTCTAACCGCCCTCCCCCGCCACAAAGTCCCATACCCCCCTCACCCAAAGTCCCAAGAAGGAGGGGTGGCAGAGTCCGTGAAAACTCTCACTCCACCCCTGCAGACTGCTCAAGTACCAGAAGGCTCTCATTCCCCAAAAATTGATAAGTCCTTTCCTTCCCGCCTCACCCAAGCCCCCGTCCCAGTTTCATCCCCCAGTTTCATGTGTAGTTGCTAATAAAAAATACGTTTCTGTTAATTACTGTTTCCATCATGTTCTTTTAGAGGAGAGTCTGTTTGAAGGGGGGGAAGGGGGTTGGTAATTGGACAGGACAGTCACCTTTACCAGGGTACAGACGCGGGGGCAGGTTCAGCAGCAGGGCACACACACATTGCATTCACTAGTTACCCTGGTCAGTCTGGGAGGTGGTTTTCATGTTCTGTGTGTGTGTGTGTGTGTGGGGGCTATGTGACTTTGTGGCGGGGGAGGGCGGTTAGAGATCTTATGCAGCGGTCCTTATCCTGGATCACAGAGCCACGCAGCAGGGGATCTGTAACCGTCCTCCCCCTGCCACAAAGTCACATAGCCCCCACACACAGAGTCCCGAACAGGAGGGGTGGCAGGCTCCGTTGAAACAACCAGTCCACCAGTGCGGAGCCTGTCATTCCTGGAGTTTAGAAGCGTCCTTTGCATCACTACACTACACCCGCTCCCTACCACAGTCTGCGTCCCAGGTTCAACACTTTACCGCGAAAACAGTAATAAAGAAAACGGTGTTCATTAACAAATTTCAAGTGATTTTATTTTTAAACGTGTGTTGGAAGGGGGGGAACGGGGTGAACGGGGTATGTAACTGGAGAGGATAGTGAACACTTACTGGGTAAAGTAACGGGGGCAGGTTCAGCTTCTCTGTAAACAAACTTAATAGTCACAGGTTACCCTGCTCACTCAGGAACCTAGCTTTCAAAGCCTCCCGGATGCACAGCGTGTCCCGCTGGGCTCTTCTAATCGCACGGCTGTCTGGCTGGGTGTAATCAGCAGCCAGGCTATTTGCCTCAACCTCCCACCCCGCCATAAAGGTCTCCCCCTTGCTCTCACACAGATTGTGGAGCACACAGCAAGCTGCAATAACAATGGGGATATTGGTTTCGCTGAGATCAGAGCGAGTCAGTAAGGTTCTCCATCTCCCCTTGAGACGTCCAAAAGCACACTCCACCACCATTCTGCACTTGCTCAGCCGGTAGTTGAAGAGTTCTTTTTCACTGTCCAGGGCGCCTGTATAGGGCTTCATGAGCCAGGGCATTAGCGGGTAGGCTGGGTCCCCGAGGATGACTATAGGCATCTCCACATCCCCAACAGTTATTTTGTGGTCCGGGAAGTAAATACCTTCCTGCAGCTGTCTAAACAGACCAGAGTTCCTGAAAACACGAGCGTCATGAACCTTGCCCAGCCATCCGACGTTGATGTTTGTAAAATGTCCCCTATGGTCCACCAGTGCTTGCAGCACCATTGAAAAGTAGCCCTTTCGGTTAATGTACTGGCTGGCCTGGTGGTCCGGTTCCAGGATAGGGATGTGAGTTCCATCTATAGCCCCACCGCAGTTTGGGAATCCCATCGCGGCGAAGCCATCTATGATGACCTCCACGTTTCCCAGGGTCACTACCTTTGAGAGCAGTAGCTCAACGATTGCGTTGGCTACTTGCATGACAACAACCCCCACGGTAGATTTGCCCACGCCAAAGTGGTTCGCGACTGACCGGTAGCTGTCCGGCGTTGCAAGCTTCCAGAGGGCTATGGCCACTCGCTTCTGGACAGTCAGGGCTGCTTGCATCCGGGTGTCCTTGCGCTTCAGGGCAGGGGACAGCAACTCACAAAGTTCCAGGAAAGTCCCCTTCCGCATGCGAAAGTTTCGCAGCCACTGGGATTCATCCCAGACCTGCAGCACTATGCGGTCCCACCAGTCCATGCTTGTTTCCCGGGCCCAGAATCGCCGTTCCACAACATCAACATGACCCATTGCCACCATGATGTCCTCGGCGCGGGGTCCTGTGCTTTGTGACAGGTCTGTGCCACTCTCAGACTTCAGGTCCTCACCGCGCTGCCGTAGCCTCCTCGCCCGATTTCTCAGCATCTGCCTCTGGGAAAGGTGGATGATAAGGTGCGAGGTGTTGATAACGGCCATAACTGCAGCGATGGTCGCAGAGGGCTCCATGCTCGCAGTGCTGTGGCGTCCGCGCTGTCACTGACCAGAAAAGTGCGCAAACTGATTTCCCGCCGGCGCTTTCAGGGAGGGAGGGCGGGAGTGACGGTTGGATGACGACAGTTACCCAAAACCACCCTCGACACATTTTTTTCCCCAGAAGGCATTGGGGGCTCGACCCAGAATTCCAATGGGCAGCGGGGACTGCGGGAACTGTGGGATAGCTGCTCACAGTGCACCGCTTCCAATGTCGACGCTTGCCCCGTTAGTGTGGACTCACAAAGTCGAATTACTGTCCTTAGTGTGGACACACACGTTCGACTTTGTAATATCGATTCCACATATTCGATTTAAGTAAAATTGAATTACTCTCGTAGTGTAGACATACCCTTAGAATCATAGAAGATTAGGGTTGGAAGAGACCTCAAAAGGTCATCTAGTCCAACCCCGTGCTCAGCCCCAACTAAATCATCCGAGCCAGGGCTTTGTCAAGCCTGACCTTAAAAACCTCTAAGGATGGAGATTCCA
Organism: Emys orbicularis; assembly: GCF_028017835.1. NCBI lineage: Eukaryota > Metazoa > Chordata > Testudines > Emydidae > Emys > Emys orbicularis. The sequence goes on along the minus strand of NC_088685.1, from coordinate 23,232,022 downwards.
CCACCTCCCTAGGTAACCCATTCCAGTGCTTCACCACCCTCCTAGTGAAATAGTGTTTCCTAATATCCAACCTACACCTCCCCCACTGCAACTTGAGACCATTGCTCCTTGTTCGGTCATCTGCCACCACTGGGAACAGCTTAGTTCCATCTTCTTTGGAACGCCCCTTCAGATAGTTGAAGGCTGCTATCAAATCCCCCCTCACTCTTCTCTTCTGCACACTAAATAAGCCCAGTTCCCTCAGCCGCTCCTCATAAATCATGTGCCCCAGCCCTCTAATAATTTTCATTGTCCTCTGCTGGACTCTCTCCAATTTGTCCATATCCTTTCTGTAGTGTGGGGTCCCAAAACTGGACACACTACTCCAGATGTGTCCTCACCAGTGTAGAAAAGCTGACTAAAATCAAGGAAACTTTCAACTTTGATTGCTGTTATGGATTGGTGAATTGATTTGACTAAATGGATCCGACCATTTGACCAAAATTGGAACCAAATCCAAAATCAATTTTTTTAATGCTTAAATGGGGTAACTTTTATTGCCTAATTTTACATATTTCCACGCTTCCTACATTTTTATACTGCGTTATTGTTAGCAAGCAATATCAGTATCTAAAGTGACTAAATGTCATTGGTAAACTAAATAGATTGGTAGACAGATAAAATAGTAAGAAATAGGATCAAACCTATCGAGATTAAGGCCAAAATGGTTAGCCAGCCAGTGCCCTAAAAAAAAAGTTATAGCAGTCATTTTTACCTTTACTTATAACAAAGCTCAGCCTTTTCTTTATATATTTAACTGAACAGCAGCACTCTATACTCCATATAGATAGATTTGGTTATTCATTGACTGTATCAAGTATAGGGCTATGTTTGTTTAACATGTTCCATCTCCTGTTTGTTACTGAAAGTGTCAGTTTCATAAATTAAATATGTTGTTTTCAACACATGAATGCTAATGTATTACAAGACTATGTTAGTCTCTAAGGTGCCACAAGTACTCCTCATTATTCCTAAATCAGTCACTCTAACTGACTATAGTATGTGGATCAGAAACTCTGTAGCCAATGTTTACCTACTCAGTATCTGTGGAAAGACACTTACATTGTACCCACATATACCAGGGCTAAGTTAGTTCTGCTTAAACCATGGATGAATTTAACTCTAAGTACGTAATTCAAACTTATCAATGCAAAAAAATTGAAAATTAAAAGTTAAACTCTATTCATAAGTAACTACTTTTGGCTTACTAGAGTAGGGTAGACATTATACAGGCTGTCTGATCTAAAGCATCATATCTATCTAATATTGCATGTTAGGAAGGGACATAGTTTTAGGCTTGCCTTTGAACTTTAGCTTTCAAATTCCTTTGCTTTTATGAGCAAGACCTTTTATTTCATGTGCTTATCTGTCTAAACATAATTCGGCATTTCATAGTGTCCTACAATGTACGTGTTTAATTATAGAACACTTATGATTTCAATATTGAATCCGATCATGAATTATATCTGCAACTGCTCTCTTTACGTACAGAGAGACAAATAAACACTATAAATAGATAGCTGTATGTACAAAAGGCCCATGAATTTCCTGAGCTAAAATAGTGTTCCTCATGTACCTACACAGATTTTATGGAATAAAACACTGTTGGAATTTGCTTGAGAATAACAGGGGGCAAATTAAATTTGCAAATGGAATTCAGAACAATAGTCATATTTTCTGAAAGGGCTACTAATTCTAGTGAAGCTGTTTCAAAGGCCACATTCTTTGCAGGTCACCATGGGAGGCTAGCTCTTTTTATAAAATGATAGCACCCTTTTGTTCCCTGAGCTCTCAATTACACCTGCTGTGTCAATTTTTTTTTTATAAGAGTTCTGCTTGGTCTAGCATGGACTGGTCATCAAATGAATAGAGAACTGCATTGTAAAGGAATCTGCCCTATTTCTCAGTACTTTGTCTGACAATGTTTGAAGATGCAATTAACTTTCATAAAACATAAAATAACAGTATCTGAGGCCAGAATTATCAATTGCTATTATCCCATGTGTTACATTACTATAACACTGACAATAAAGATGGGAAACGCCCTATAAAATGTCTCATCATGAACAATGCAGTTTTTCTCTCCTTGATATTTTGATTTGGTAAATCTGTTGTTAAATTTCATTTGCTTAAAAGGAACAATGAGTCCAGCTGAGCTACAAGGGCTAAGAGAAAAGAGCTTTTTCCTATAGTAAAAGTCTTTCAGATGCACAGGTTGAAGGTAGACTCACTTACTGTTTCTTTGTCATTTTTAGCAACTCTTTCTTCCGTGTTTTTCCACGGAGGTTTCCCATGGTTCATGGTGAATAAAAAATGTGTTCCGTTTTTTCTGTCATGAGACTTGTCTGTCTTTCAAGAATAAGCCTATTGATCTACGGCACTTCTGTGGCCCCCATTACTGGTATATCTGAGTGCCTCACAATCTTTAATGTATTTTTTTCCTTACAATACCCTTGTGATGTAGAAGTTGCTATTATCACCTCTTGAGAGATGGGAAAAATGAGGCACAGAGAAAGCACGTGACTTTCCTGAGGTCATACCTGAAGTCTTTCTTCTGAGTCTCAGGTTAGCTCCCTAACCACTGGGAGGTAGGTACTGGAAGGTTAGGCAAAATAATTGGATTTTAAGGAGCTGACAGTAATTGCCTTTCTCTATCGCCTTTGTCCCTGCATGTGTTTTAAGGGCTGCTTCCTATGTTTAGAGAAAGAGAAAATAAAGGGGTAGCCTGAGAAAAGTGCAAAGTTAAGGCATCTGGATGTGGGATCTGAAGTCTAATTAAGCCGATGAGCCTGTCTGATGTCAAAAGGCATCTGAATGGGGGATACCAGCAAACGAAGATTTTTTTTGTGCCTGGACTTACTTCAGAGACTGTAAGAGAGAATTTAATACAGGATTGACACAGTTCAGCTTTTCAGAGATTCTTCTGGGGCCAAGTGAAAGCAAAGAAACAAAATACCAGAGACCAATGCATAAAGGTGCCTGTGAAGGGAGTAGAGAGGTTTGGATCTGCAGAGCAATGATATAAATTAAAGCTAAAAGACATGGGAGACAAATAATCCAGAGCTCACCTGGGGGAGTCAGAGAAGCCTAGTGAGCAGCAGCACTGACAGAAGATTAGACGTGTGATCACAAAGGAGGGCAGTAATAGACTCTCTCTGTACAGCTCCGCTAGTCCTTTTGTCAGTGCCACCTGGAGTACTGTGTTCTGTTCTGGACACAACTAGCGATGGCAGAATAACCAATATTTCAGCTCGACATCAACCCGAAAAAAAAATCATTTTGTGTTAACGTGAAAGGAATTTTTTTTTTAATATTTCAGTGAAATTAAAAAGTTGAAAAAATAATTTTAGGTTGAACAAAATGTTCCATTTTGTTTGAGTCTTTTAAAACTTTGTATAGAAATAAAATTGAAGAAAAAATTGGAAGGAAGAGTTGTTTTGAATAAAAAAGCCCAGAATGTTTCTGTAACAGGGTGTCCTGCCCCTTTAATGGGCAGGATGCCGTGGCCCAGCCAGAGCAGTTCAGTCAGCCCCACCTAGGCCATAATCAGCCTTCCAGCCTGAGGGGGCAGGGAAGGACTAATGGGGGCAGGTGTCAGCCTGATGAACCTTATTTCTTCTCTTTCCTACTCTCTTCTTTTGCCTTCTGTCTAATAAGAGTCTGGCTTAGCCAGCCAAGAACGTATATTTTGCAAAATTGCTGTAAGCCTGTGACCAGAAAGGCAGCTAAATCCAGTACCCTGAACAGCCCAGTGCTGGTACAAGTTTGCCAGGTCTCAGAGGCCTGGTCTACACTGCGGGGGGACCGATCTAAGTTACGCAACTTCATACTTAGATCGACTTACTGCGGTGTCTCCACTACGGTGAGTCGACTGCTGCCGCTCCCCCGTCGACTCCGCCTGCACCTTTCACGGTGGTGGAGTACAGAAGTCGATGGGAGAGCGCTCGGGGTTCGATTTAGACTAGACGCAATAAATTGACCCCCGCTGGATCGATTGCTGCCTGCTGATCCAGTGGGTAGTGTAGACATACCCAGAGAGAGTGATGAGACCGTGTGTTGTGCCTGTGTTTTTCCAGGAGTGAGGATGCAAGTGAGAGTCAACATCAGAATCTTCATTTTCTATCTTTTGATGTTCTCTCTCCCCCACCCCCGCCATTTTTGTGTGTGGTTGTCTTGTTTTGTCTTCTAGGAAACAGGATTGAATTTCAACAACAACAATCACAACAGCTCATGGCCCATCACAACTAACTTCTCTTTCTCCCAAAAGCACAGTTATGACCATTTTTAATTGCATCTGTGAGTCAGACAAGGGGAAGTTTCCTTCTAAAAACTCTCTCCAGTTAAAGAGAAAAGGAACAAGGAATGTTGTTAAAATATAAAATATTAACGAAGGCTTTCATTTTAAATGTTTTCACTGTTATTCCTTCTTTGTCTGTATCTTTAAGAAAAGGTTAAAAGGATTTGGTACTAAGCATGGTACTAAGCAGGCTGAGGTCTTTGTGTACCAAATCTCAGACCTTGTTTAGTACTGTTTAATGTTGGACAGTGACAAGGTCATGTCATGTCAACACCTTTGACTCTTGGGCCCTTTATTCCATCTAAATTAATACCGTAATGAGTTAGGGCTGTATTGATTTATAGTTATTAGCCGAACAGCGTATAAGAGCAGAAAATGTTTTTCAGTATAGTTACACTCATAGATGACTTGTGCCTCCCCATACCGGGGGAGGCGGGGACACACAATCTAAAAGGGGACACGTGGCCGCTCCATGTGTCTTCTCTGCCCAGTGACTCCCCCTGCCTTGCACCCAGTCCACAGAGCAGCGACCCAGCGGCTGGTGTGAGAAGTGGCTGGTCCCGCTCCCCGCCCACCCTGGCTGCCAGGGACTGGGACTGAGCATGCTGGGGGGCAAGCACAGCGGGAGGAGGACAAAGCCCCTCTCCCTCCCCTCCCTGCAGGCCAATGGGGGGGGGGCACTTAACCCTGCATGCCCCCCCCCCCCCATGCATCGCCTCTCATGACACTAGCTAGAAGAACAATCACAAGCACTATTAGTCCTCAAGTCTCAGGGCAGTGTGCTTTTCATTAGCTGGGACTGGGGGAAATTAATCTGCCAAACGTTGTTGTACAAGCAACTGCATTATGGTGGTGATTACACCTTCCTCTGAAGCATCTGTTAATGGCCACAGTCAGAGCTATTTATCTATCTTTAGTATTTCTAAGACACCTATCACCTCATCTTATTGATATTTCTGCACCAATATTTTAGTATCTTACACTACCTGATATCTTAGTACCAATATCTAAGGTTATACTGGGATAGATAAATCATTGGCCTTTTCGGGTCTGACTATTTTTATGCTATGGAAAAGAATGTTATTTGCCTTGTGGATAGAAGAATTACATCTTTCTGGTGTCCATGTGGTGAGAGTTCTCTGTCATTCTCCCTGATGGGGTCCCTTAAGAACAAAATATGTGGGACCGGACTCTGATACCCTAATTCATGTTGATGTTCATGTTAATTCATGTTTCTCAGAATGTATTACAAGGTATTATTCAGCTCGAGTAACAGCATTGGGATCTGTCCCTGAATGGACAGTTCAATCATTCTTATCAATGAATTCATTTCCAAGAATGTTTACTTGGGAAGTGAGGTCAGTGGTTTGCTATACAAGATGATGGGCTATAATTTAGCAAAGGAAATCCTTGACATCTTTGTGTGGTTTTTGTCTTGTTCTTTTAGATAAAATTGTTAGAGCTTAGCCAAATAGCCTTTGCTTATTTTATAGGGACTTTTTGTTTTACTAAAGGAATGCAGTCCAATCACTGCAAAGCACTACTTAGAGAGCATAGCTTTTTATTGTTGCTTTTAAGTATTCATTGAGCAGTGGCTGATCTACAGCCAGAAGAGAAGCAGATGATATATGTTTCACTTCTTTTTAATTTGTTGTCCAGCATCACTACTTTTCCAACAATGGGCCTCCTGACTTTCTGAATTGTTTTTAAATTAACTGAAAAAATATTACTTTTGAAAGGTGAAAGCATAAAGAATTACGTGCAACCTGATCAGTTCTGCTACATCCTTTCATGTACTACTGCTTGCTAGTAGTCCTAAATCATTAGCTTGGAGGGACTGGTTTTTTGGAGTAGATATGATTTTGCATTGCATGTGCTCAGTTAAGCTGTTGTCTTTTTACATTTGGCTTTTTTGCAATCGGTGCCTCTACTGACATCCACTGGTAGCAGCAGGACAGCTGTGGTGCTGCAAAACTGCTCATAACCCACCATACTAATCCTATCTATTGTGCCAAGTCATTGATTTAGTACTGTGCTGTATGTCAGCTCAAATGTAAGGTCAAAATAATATAATCTTTCCAGTTTCTCCCCCTTTGCCAGAGGAATGACTTTTCCCCTCTTCCATGATGGTAAATAAATTCAATAGATGAAAACCTGCTAGCAATTTCTGTGCTCACCAATTAGCAACACAAAAAAACAAACCACAGTTTCCTAGGAGTAGTGGGAATTTATAGGGAATGAGAGCTACCACGCACATGAGCCTGTATGTTCCTCATTATATGTTTTTAATTTAAAATGCAATAAATTAAGCCTTAATGATCAAGGTGCAAGGATGGGGATTAGAGACCAGCTGGGAGGCGCTGAGGACCCTAAGCTGCACACATTGTGCCATTAACACTTTCCTGTCATTCATTCTCATGCACCTCCCTGCACCTATTTCACTATGGGTACTGCAGTGCAAGATGAAGATAAAAAATTAAAGTGCCTACTAGCGATGCTGTTTTTTCCTGGCTGTTTCTGAACTTCAGTTTGTTGTGGGGGCATGAAATTTTTCTGTTGGGTCCCTCTGAATCTGTTTCATGGCTGTGTTTAGTTTGCAGATTTGTCAAGGTCTGCAGTGAGTGCAGGAAATAGAGAGATTCCATGTTGTCTGGTGGCTAAATAGGATGTGTTGGAGCCAGAACGCCAAGGTTCTTATTAGAGTTTGGCCAATTAGACAAATGTTATCCCTTTTCTTTAAGCCAATGGTTCACAAATGGACTTAGCGTTTTCTGAGTCTGTTAATTAGTTATAACTGTTCAGTGAACAAATATCAGCCTATGGGTTGTTTGAGGTCTGTGCTAACCCTACTCATCATTTTTTATTGCTACAGTGTGATTGACCACCTTAGTCACATGCTATTGTTTCTGTTTCCTGATTAGATAAGCATGAGTAATAAGGAATAGGAGGGCATGATCAAGCTACTAGCCTTTTATTCTCCCAGGGTGAGTGGGAGCAATCTGTGAGATTAAGAGGAGCTAGGCTGGCAAGATTTGGGAATTTTTAAGACCCTGTCCTCAGGGTCACGTGAGCCAGGTCTTTCTTGGAACATCAGTACTGGAGGTACAGGAGGAAAGAGGTTTGCTGGAGTCCAGGGCTGGCCTGAGCATTTTTTTTTTTGCCAGGCTTGCAAAACATTTAGCCACCCACCGTCTGATCACAAACTTACTGATTCATCACATCCTCTCACCAAAAAAACAACCCCCTGACTCTTGGCCACCAGCCACTCTGAATCACCGTCGCTGGACAACACCATGTAGCTCAGCTATCAGAAATAAAAATAGGGAATGGCCCTGTTTTGTGGACCTGTCCCGGTTGGTTTTACAGACAACAGTGTTTTGTCCTGGTAAGAAAGTCATGAGAAAGTGTAGAGTTGTCCTGGCAGGAATGTGTCTCAGAGAAGCTTTGTGTTTTATTTTAGAAGTTATTATTCTCATAGAACAGTCTCTACATTTGGGTACTCCTGCTACCTGCACTCAAGGTGCGAGCTCTCGGAACATGAGCTCTATTGGGGTCTCCACAAAGAAACAGTCTCTGCCCTGCTGACAAAAGGCGAGAGGCACAGTGACTTGTACAAGGTCACACAGCAGATCATGAGCAGAGAATAGAATGTAGATCTACTGAGTCCCAGTCCAGTGCACCCAATCCACTCTACCACACCGTCTCTGAGTTTATGTACCATTATTTTCCATTACTCATGTGCTATGCATCTGGTAAGATAATTTTAAAATGAATAGTTTATAAAAACTCAGGAAATCGTTTAGTATGTTTCAGCTACTTTTTAAATAAAACCTATAAAATCTCTCAGGGGGAAAAAAAATCCCATATACCTACATAATTTCCAGTCTCCGATCTGCTGTGTGAGTACGAAGTGTGCTATATGAAGTTTGCAAACATACATCGCAGAGAGAAGAATTAGCATTTTCCTCTGGACTCTAAGTAGAACTTAAATTGGAAGTTAGAATGTCAAAGAAGAGAGATCTGAGTGTGCCTTCTCCTTATGGAAAGTTCAGTGCTTGGGAGTTCTTAATCAAGATTGTCAGACATTTCCTGCACATTTTCAGCCACCAACGGCAGGCGTAAGTGACTCCCTCCTTGCTGTCGAGGGGCGGACAGAGCAGTACTGTGTGATCTGCTGCCCACTGAGCCACCTGCAAGTCGTTTCGCTCCAGCTGTGGTAGACCTCATGCAGAAACACAGCCTCGAAAGAGCTGGCTTCTGGCCAACAACACTGTTAGGGGTTTTCAGCTTAATTCTTTCACTGACCTCCTCCTGAGAAGCATAATTCATTAAGTACAGTATCATAAAGGCCACGGCGATTAGAAACAGAAGATACTGAGCACCAGTGTAGCCAATAAAGGAGTGGTTGGCAATAATGTGTATATAAAAAGTACTTGCTAGCTTGTTCTGATATTAGGAACAGCCTGAGAAAGAAACCTCTCTAGCTTTGCTTTCCTGTGATCTAGGGGTATATGTTTAAATGAATAATATTTAGGCTGTGCTACTGTAAATCCTTGTGTGGTGCCCAGCAGTTTGTCCAAAGACATTACTGCACTCCAGAGCAAGGGTGGGTGGCGGGGACACCTGGACATGAATAAAGCACTTGGCAGAGACCACTGCAGTGATCAAAAATGTCAGTTCCCCACTTCACTACCAGTTGTGCAGGGTAAAAAAAAAAAAAGAGAGAGGAAAGAGACTGGGCTGGAGAATGTTTAAAGTCTTTTTTATAAGTTCTTAAGACCCAATTTAGCAAAGCATGCTCTTAACTTTAAGCACATGGTTAGTTCCATTTTACGATAGGTAAATATTTCAATAGTGCCTAAGGCTCAGATCCTCAAAGGTATTTAGGCACCTAACTCCTATTGATTTCAAGGGGAGCTAAATGCCTGCCTTTGAGGATCTGGGCCTAACTGATTCAGGCACCCAAGTCCCATTGAAAACCAATGGGATTTATGCTCCCAAATCACATAAGGGCTTTTGAAAAATTTACCCGCTATTCTTACCTTATGAAGGCAATAGCAGTAAGCCTGGATAAATTGCAGTCTTCATGGGAAACTGAATTGAGAGCCACTTTAGCTGCATCCTAGTGGAATAATATTGGCTGTAACATTAAACAATCCTCAGTTGACTTAGAGTTACAGTTGATTCAGCTGAAGCTCATCCCAGTACCTCCTCATGTTTATCTAAGGCGTAAAAGAGGATGATAAATGTAGGAGGTGCAGCAAAACCTCCGGTTCATTGACACACATGCTGTGAGATTGCCTTAAGGTGAAAGGATTTTGGAAAAATCTGTGACCAATAAATTTTACTTTAAATGTGGCTATTCTTGACCACCTGAAAATTTCATTCTAGAAATAATAAAGGTGGCATTAAATCCTACACATCCTCAGACTCTGGTTTCTTTGGCTTAGCCAAATGGTTTATCAAAAGTGGAAATCTCTTCAAATGATTAAGATAATTATAATATCTTATCAGAAATGGCAGTCCTTGAGCAACTCCCATATAAATGATGGGAAAAAATTGAAATATTCATTACAGACTTAGCATTACCTTTATTTGTTTAATGGTGAAAAATTGAATTTAACTTACAACCTATAATTTAACCTGATAAGTGATACAACTTCTGTGCCATTATATTTTTTCTCATATCTATTTTTCTCTTCTTTTCTTTTCTCATAAAATCCTGCTTCTGTATTGAACTCTTTGTGGAGAATTCTTCTTCTTCATCTAGTGAACTCTTTATATCTTCTAGATCAGGGGTCAGCAACCTTTCAGAAGTGGTGTGCCGAGTCTTCATTTATTCGCTCTAATTTAAGGTTTCGCGTGCCGGTAATACATTTTAATGTTTTTAGAAGGTCTCACTCTATAAGTCTATATTATATAACTAAACTATTGTTGTATGTAAAGTAAACAAGGTTTTTAAAATGTTTAAGAAGCTTCATTTAAAATTAAATTAAAATGCAGAGCTTATCAGTTTAGTGCAGTGGTTCTTAACCTGGGGTGCACACACCCCCTGGGGGTGTGAGATGCTCTTTCTGGGGGTGCAAGACATGTGAGATTTTTTTAGAAGGTAAATCATCGAAAACACAAATTAAGCACAGGCACATAAGTACAACTAGTTTGTTTGATCAAACCTATGTATTTATTAACGTTAGACATGTTTTAACGATTACTGTAATATACAGAGTTTTAAAGTTTTTAATTTTTCAAGTTTTTAAGCTAATTGTAGTGTAATTTTTGATAAGGGCTGCAGAGTGCTGGGACCAGGCCAGGAACAGAGCCCTGGGCTGGCTGCTGGTACCCCAGGCTGGCAGGAGGGCTGAGCAGGGCCGGAGGCCCGGACCCCGACTGGCAGGGGGCTGGGCTGGGAGGCTGGAACCCCAGACCAGCAGCGAGGTGAGTGGGGCTGCCGGCTGGTATCCCAGGCTGGCAGCAGGCTGAGCGGGGCCAATGGCCGGGACCCCGGCTGGCAAGGGGCCGGCGGCCGGAACCCCAGACCGGCGGCAGGCTGAACAGCTCAGCCCGTTGCCGGTCTGGGGTTCCGTCTGCCAGTTCCTGCCAGCCGGGGTCCTGGACGCCGGCCCCGCTCAGTCTGCTGCTGGCTGGGGGTTCCATTCACCCAGGCTGGCAGCGGGCTGAGCGGGGCCGGCGGTTGGGACCCCGGCTGGCAGCAGCGTGCCAGTAAAAATCGGCTCGCGTACCGCCTTTGGCACGTATGCCACAGGTTGCCGACCCCTGTTCTAGACCTTTCTCCTTCTATCCATCTTTGCTCCTACAACAGTGGGACACACCCAACAATATAATTTGATAATGACATTTAATGTTAGATAATGTTAAATAATATCTTTAATATGAATAAGATATATTCATAGATTCTAAAGAAGATGATCATTTAGTTTGACCTCCTGTATAACGCAGGCCATAGAACTTCCCCAAAATAATTCCTAGAGCTTATTTTTTAGAAAAACATCTAATCTTGATTTAAAAATGGTCACTGATGGAGAATCCACCATGACCACTGAGAAGTTATTTGTTATCAAATTTGTGGTGCATCTTTGACGTATTTATTTATTTCTTGATGATAAATATTTGCTTACATTTCAGTAGAAGCAGAACAAGCCTGTCCCAGAGCTATAGTGCAGGAATTCAAATTGCATAATTGATGCAGTGCATGTATCTTAATAAATAATGGTGATACAGCATGACATGTCTTTACAGCATTTCATATTATGGGGTTTTTTTTAAATACAAAATTTATTCCCTTAATTTTGCCAAGCTCACACATCTGAATGCAAATAATAATGCATGACAGTGAACAACCTGGTTTAAAATAAACTGTCATCAGAATTTCTGCATTGTAAACTCAAATGGATGGTTATTCTGAACCTGGACATCTTGTTTCAGCTTTATTAAATATTTTGTTTCTCTACTGAATTAGGTTTTTAATGCACTTATTCAAATTTTATGGGAGATATAACTCCTCATGAGGATAGAGAATATGAGGTTTGTTGTAACAAGTACTGTAGTAAACACTGCAGTGTCAGTTTACTTGTCTTTCCTCTGTTCTGACATACTGTGGTTCTTCATGTAAAGGATATATGTTATCTTCTTTAAAAACCTGGAGACTACTTGAGGATCAGTCGGTTTTTACCTGGACTGACAATTTTTTTTAATTTGCTACATAAAGCATTCATAATGTAATGCAGCAAGCCTTTCTGGATATGGTTTCCTGAATGTTAAGTGGCCATAAATACATTTCACTGAAAACTGTTTCAAATACAAAACTCACATGCTTTACTGGCAACTGTATACCATTACCGAGCTATTAATCACCATTGACAATTGAAACACACAGTCTCTCCTCATTATCGAAACACATCACTGTGCAGCTTGCTGAGAGCTAGATTGTGCCTTATGCATTATAAGGCATGTTAGAGGGGCCGCCCTGCAGCCAGAAATGCTAGGACTTAGCCAGAATTCCTTCTGGGGGCTCCCAGGCAGTGCGCACGGTCCTGGCAGCTGTGCTACTCTTGAAGAGACTGCAGCATGTTTTGGCGAGAGAGCCCAGGCCCTCTCCGTTGAGGATTTTGAAGTTCAAGGCCAGGACCTTTGACTTGGAATTATGTGGGAAGCCAGTGCAATACCTGGAACATCTGGTGTCAAAATATGCTATTTAACACATGTACCTGTTTTTTTCTAAGTGCAGCTCTGGAAACACTGATCACCAGGACACTGGGAAACAACTCCCCTACTGGCTCATACGTAGAATAGGCCCATCATCATCGTCATGTATTAGCCCTGGTCTACACTGGGGGAGATCAATCTAAGTTACGCAACTTCAGCTATGTGAATAACGTAGCTGAAGTCGACGTATTTAGATCGACTTAGCGTGGTGTCTTCACCGCGGTGAGTGGACTGCTGCTGCTCCCCTGTCGACTCTGCCTACGCCTCTCGTGGCGGTGGAGTACAGGAGTCAACAGGAGAGTGCTCGGGGGTCGATTTATTGTGTCTAGACTAGACATGATAAATCGATCCCTGCTGGATCGATCGCTGCCCGCCGATCCGGCAGGTAATGAAGACATACCTTAGTGTGGGAGCATGTACAAATCCGTTCTAGTAACCACCTCCTTGTGTTCAATGACAGAGCAGCGACATGGTGATAAAGAATTAATCAGATAAATTATTAATTGACAATCAATAAATACAAACAATATATACATGTCCCTAAATTACCTAGGGCAAAACACACAAGAGGAGAAAGGGGGAAACATAGAACTCTGAAAGGGATACCTACAAACTCTTCCCCTTCCCCTTCTTGACTGCCAGTTTTTTTCATTTTTTTGCCATGATTCTGTTATAGACTTTGCTGTAGCTCTGTGATCACTGGGAGTGAAATCCTGGCTCCATTGAAATGAATTGAAATTTGCCATTGACTTCAGTGGGTCCAGGATTTCACACTGGAACTCAGTGTCCAATGCATTCTTGCCTCTATCTGAAATTGACACCTAGGCAGCTTGCTAAGTGGGCGAGGGCAATTGTTTTTTTAATTTCCTGCACTGAGTGAAGCAGGTAAATGGGGAGGCATTTTTAGTCTCATCCTGGGTTAACAGGAAGGGCTACAGTGCTTCAAAGTACCCCCTGAGGTGTTCTTTTCTGAGGTAACAATGCAAAGCACCTGCAGCTTATTAGTACAGGTAGGCAATGAACTGGTGTGGACAATTTTAATTATTTCAGTATGATCCTATATAGGGTGTTGGCTAAACTGCAGTAAGAGTAGTAAGCTAATCCACTATTTCATGACTATATGTGTCTGAGTTAGTGTCTTCATTAAAATGATAAGTCTCTCTAAAAGCTGCAAATGACAAGTGACCTTATAATGTAACGTGGCCCTGCAGGAAAGTATTAAATGTCAGGACTTATGATTGTAAGGATTTGATATTTATTAAGGTCAGTTCAAGTGTGAGTAATATAACATAGTATTAAATTTAAAGTAAGATCTGTGTTCATAGGAACCTTTTAAAAATACACAGCTGCCACCGTTGAAATAGTGCAATGATAAATGATGATTTTTTTAGACTTAATACATATTGTGAGTTTGCAACCCATGTAGGGTTTGTATTAAAAGCTGACACTGTATTTTAATTTAAACAGAGGTAAGATTATTAAAACTGGCCAGCATCCAGAAATATATCAATGTTAAAAACGTCCATTTGTTTGACTTTTGCACTCCTTTGTTTTTATTGGTATAATGCATATATTTTTAAAAAATGCCACCTGAAATATGCCTAACACATTCAATATTGCTCACTTGAAAATTGACATAATTTGCTTTTATTTAAGTTCTTGACTTTGTGAGCCAAAATATTTTTAAAGCTCTTCCAGTTAATAAAGGTAAAAGTTGTTCCATGATGTTCAAAGCTTGTCAACATTGACTTTATTCAGATCAAGCAGTTTATTGTTTTAAATGATGGAAATTGAAAGACTTTCCAGTAGGAAGTGGCATCTCTGTTCAGAATTATTTGGGGGAAGTTCTATCTCTTAGGAATAAGGTGTATAGAGAGGGGAGAGGAACTTCTGTATATTAAATAAACAAAGAAATCCCCCCCACCAAAAACTTAGATAATTTACAGTTAAGGTTGCTAAACTGATTTCCCATCAATGCAATCAGTAATAATTTAGGACACCACTAGCTAACTCAAGCATTCAAATCACTCACAGCCCTGGTCTACACTATGAGTTTAGGTCGAATTTAGCAGCGTTAGATCGATTTAACCCTGCACCCATCCACATGATGAAGCCATTTTTGTCGACTTAAAGGGCTCTTAAAATGGATTTTGGTACTTCTCCCCGACGTAGGGATTAGCGCTGAAATTGACCCTGCTGGGTTGAATTTGGGGTAGTGTGGACGCAATTTGACGGTATTGGCCTCCGGGAGCTATCCCAGAGTGCTCCATTGTGACCGCTCTGGACAGCACTCTCAACTCTGAATCACTGGCCAGGTAGATAGGAAAAGCCCCGCGAACTTTTGAATTTCATTTCCTGTTTGGCCAGCGTGGCGAGGTGATCAGCTCATCAGCACAGGTGACCATGCAGTCCCAGAAACACAAAAGAGCTCTAGCATGGACAGAACGGGAGGTATTGGATCTGATCGCGGTATGGGGAGATGAATCTGTGCTATCCGAACTCCATTCCAAAAGACGAAATGCTGGAATATTTGAAAAAATCTCCAAGGGCATGAAGGAGAGAGGTTATAACAGGGACCTGCAGCATTGCGGCGTGAAACTTAAGGAACTCAGGCAAGCCTAGCAAAGAGCCAGAGAGGCAAATGGCCGCTCCGGGTCAGAGCCCCAGACATGCCACTTCTATGATGAGCTGCATGCCATTCTAGGGGGTGCCCCTACAACTACCCCAGTCCTGTGCGTGGACTCCGTCAACGGATTCACATGCAACAGGGATGCGGATTTTGGGGATGAGCAAGATGATGATGATGAGGAGGTTGAAGATAGCGCACAGCAAGCAAGCGGAGAAACCATTTTCCCCGACAGCCAGGAACTGTTTTTCACCCTGGATCTAGTACCCTCCCAACCCACCGAAGGCGGGCTCCCAGACCTAGAAGGCGGCGAAGGGACCTCTGATGAGTGTAGCTTTGTAAATATAATCCATGGTTTAAAAGCAAGCGTGTTTAATGATTAATTTGCTCTGAAGACTTGGGATGCATTCGCGGCCAGTACAGCTACTGGAAAAGTCTGTTAACGTGTATTGGGATGGAGAGTAAATCCTCCAGGGACATCTCAGTGAAGCTCTCCTGGATATACTCCCAAAGCCTTTGCAAAAGATTTCTGGGGAGGGCAGCCTTATTCCGTCCTCCATGGTAGGACACTTTACCACGTCAGGTCAGTAGCACGTAGTCTGGAATCATTGCATAACAAAGCATTGCAGCGTATGGTCCCAGTGTTTGCTGGCATTCAAGCAACATCTGTTCTTTATCTCTCTGTGTTATCCTCAGGAGAGTGATATCATTCATGGTCACCTGGTTGAAATAGGGGAATTTTATTAAGGGGACATTCAGAGGTGGCCGTTTCTGCTGAGCTGTTTGCCTGTGGCTGAACAGAAATCATCCCCACTGTGCGCCACGCGGTGGGGGGAGGGGTGAAGCGATCATCCCAGAGAATAGGGTGGGGTAGTGGGGTTTAGTTGGGTTTGTGCTGCACATTAACCCGAAAACTGCAGCCCCTCCTTTTAAATGGCCAAAGCATTTTAAATGGCCAACCCAACGGGTGCTTGGTATGGGACATGAGGGCTCTGCTGTTTGAAACCATTCCCACACGTTATGAAGGTTAAAGAAGCCAAAAGACTCTGGCTTACCATGACTGCCTGCAAGCCGAATTCTGTTGCCCGCCGGCCCTGCGTGTGTGATCTCACACCAAACCGGCAGGCCCTCAATATAAGAGGCAAAATGTGACCTTGTAAAGAAAGCACATGTGCTATGTAATGTTAACAGCTTGGTTCACCGTGAAAGAATCTACCCATTGTTCTCTAAAATGTGTCTTTTTAAATACTACTCTCCCTTTTTTTTCCTCCTGCAGCTGCAAATGTTTCAACGCTCCCCGTATCATCTCCATCCCAGAGGCTAGTGAAGATTAGAAGGCAAAAAAAACGCACTCGCAATGAAATGTTCTCTGAGCTCATGCAGTCCTCCCATACTGAAAGAGCCCAGCAGAATGCATGGAGGCAGACAATGTCAGAGTCCAGGAAAGCACAAAATGAACGCGAGGACAGGAGGGATGTGCGAGAGGACAGGTGGCGGGAGCAAGAGGAAAGGTGGCGGGATCAAGATGATAGGTGGCATCAGCATGATGAAAGGAGGAAGGAAGCAATGCTCAGGCTACTGGAGGATCAAACTGATATTCTCCGATGTATTGTTGAGGTGCAGGACAGGCAGCAGGAGCACAGACCGTCGCTGCAGCCCCTGTGTAACGAACCGCCCTCCTCCCCAAGTTCCATAGCCTCCTCACCCAGACACCCAAGAACGCAGTGGGGGGGCCTCCGGGCACCCAATCACTCCACCCCAGAGGACTGCCCAAGCAACAGAAAGCTGGTATTCAATAAATAAGTTTTGAAGTGCAGTGTGGCCTTGTCCTTCCTTCCTCCCCTCCTCCCCCACCCCACACGGTGCTTCCGTCCTCCCCCACCCCTCCCCGGCTACCGTGGCAGTTATCCCCCCATTTGTGTGACAAAGTAATAGAGAATGCATGAATTTGAAACAACAATGACTTTATTGCCTCTGCAAGCGGTGATCAAAGGGGGGAGGGGAGGGCAGTTGGCTTACAGGGAAGTAGAGTGAACCAAGGGGTTGGGTTTTCATCAAGGAGAAACAAACAGAACTTTCACATCGTAGCCTGGCCAGTCATGAAACTGGTTTGCAAAGCTTCTCTGATGTGCAGCATGCCCTGCTGCACTCTTTTAACTGCCCTGCTGTCTGGCTGTGCATAATCAGCGGCCAGGCGATTTGCCTCAACCTCCCACCCCGCCATAAATGTCTCCCCCTTACTCTCAAAAATATTGTGGAGCACACAGCAAGCAAGTTTTGCTGAGGTCTAACCGAGTCAGTAAACTGCACCAGCGCGCTTTTAAATGTCCAAAGGCACATTCTACCACCATTCTGCACTTGCTCAGCCTATAGTTGAACAGCTCCTGACTACTGTCCAGGGTCCCTGTGTACGGCTTCATGAGCCATGGCATTAAGGGGTAGGCTGGGTCCCCAAGGATAACTATAGGCATTTCAACATCCCCAATGGTTATTTTCTGGTCTGGAAAGTAAGTCCCTTTCTCCAGCTGTTCAAACAGACCAGAGTTCCTGAAGATGCGAGCGTCATGTACCTTTCCCGGCCATCCCACGTTGATGTTGGTGAAACGTCCCTTGTGATCCACCAGTGCTTGCAGCACCATTGAAAAGTACCCCTTTCGGTTTATGTACTGGCTGCCTTGGTGGTCCGGTCCCAAGGTAGGGATATGCGTTCCGTCTATCGCCCCACCACAGTTAGGGAATCCCATTGCAGCAAAGCCATCCACTATGAGCTGCACATTTCCCAGAGTCACTACCCTTGATAGCAGCAGCTCAGTGATCGCGTTGGCTACTTGGATCACAGCAGCCCCCACAGTAGATTTGCCCACTCCAAATTGATTCCCGACTGACCGGTAGCTGTCTGGCGTTGCAAGCTTCCACAGGGCTATCGCTACTCGCTTGTGAACTGTGAGGGCTGCTCTCATCTTGGTATTCTTAGGCTTCAGGGCAGGGGAAAGCAAGTCACAAAGTTCCATGAAAGTGCCCTTATGCATGCGAAAGTTTCGCAGCAACTGGGAATCATCCCAGACCTGCAACACTATGCGGTCCCCCCAGTCTGTGCTTGTTTCCCGGGCCCAGAATCAGCATTCCATGGTATGAGCCTGCCTCATTGCCACCAGGATGGCCAAATTGCAGGGGTCCATGCTTTGAGAGAAGTCTGTGTCCATGTCCTCATCACTCTCGTCACCGCGCTGCCCTCGCTTCCTCACCTGCTTTTGCAGGTTCTGGTGCTGCATTCACTGCAGGATAACTGTTGTGGCGATCTGAGTGGGTTCCATGCTTGCCATGGTATGGCGTCTGCATGGAAAAAAGGTGTGAAACGATTCTCAGCCGTTGCTCTGACTGAGGGAGGGGCGACTGATGACATGGCTTACAGGGTTGGCTTACTGTACTGTTTCCGCAGTCTCCACTACCCACTGGAATTCTGGGTTGCGCTCCCAATGCCTGATGGGGTGAAAACATTGTTGCAGGTGGTTCTGGGTACATGTTGTCAGGCCCCCCTCCCTCCCTCTGTGAAAGCAACGGTAAAAAATCGTTTCTCGCCTTTTTTCCTGGGTTACCAGTGTAGATGACATACCACAGCAAGCATGGAGCCTGCTCAGCTCACTGTCACCATATGTCTCCTGGGTGCTGCTGGCAGATGCGTTACTGCAGTGCTACAAAGCAGCATCCCCTTGCCTTGCCCTGCAGATGGCAGACGGTACAATATGACTGCTAACCATCGTCATCGTCCCGTGGGTGCTCCTGGCCGACCTCGGTTAGGTTGGTCGCGGGCGCCTGGACAAAAATGGGAATGACTCCAGGTCATTCTCTTCTTTAAGTTTCATCTAATGGAAATTCAGTCCTGCCTGGAATATCATGCCAGCTGGAGGCTTCTGCCTCAGGCTGCTCTCCCAGTCGGCAGTACCGCGCAGTCACACCTACCCCAGCCTACCCCTTGCTCTCATGGCTCATGAAGCCTGGACAGTAGTAAGGAGCAGTTCAACTATAGGCTGAGCAAGTGCAGAATGGTGGTTCACTCTACTTCCCTGTAAGCCAACCACCCTCCCCTCCCCCCTTTGATCTCTGCTTGCAGAGGCAATAAAGTCATTGTTGTTTCAAATTCATGCATTCTTTATTAATTCATCACACAAATGGAGGGATAACTGCCAAGGTAGCCCGGGAGGGGTGGGGAAGGAGGGAATCACAGGGGTGGGGTAGTTGTAGGGGCACCCCCTAGAATGGCATGCAGCTCATCATAGAAGCGGGATGTCTGGGGCTCTGACCCGGAGTGGCCGTTTGCCTTTCTGGTTCTTTGGTAGGCTTGCCTGATAGTCCAGGCAGGACTGAATCTCCATTAGACGAAACTTAAAGAAGGGAATGACCTGGAGTCACTCCGATTTATGTCCAGGCGCCCCCAACCGACCTCACCGAGGCTGGCCAGGAGCACCCATGTCTTCCCAGGAGCACCCGACCGACCTCACTAAGGCTGGCCAGGAGGAACCAGGAGACAGCAGCAGACGGTACAATACGGCTGCTAACCGTCTTTGCTAACTTGCAAAGGCAAGGAGCTGCTGCTGTGTAGAACTGCAGTACCGCGTCTGCCAGCAGCACCCAGGAGACATACGGTGACAGTGAGCTGAGCGGGCTCCATGCTTGTCGTTGTATGTCGTCTGCACTGGTAACCCAGGAAAAAAGGCGAGAAACGATTTTTTGCCGTTTCTTTCACGGCGGGAGGGAGGCCTGACGACATGTACCCAGAACCACCCGCGACAATGTTTTTGACCTATCAGGCATTGGGAGCTCAACCCAGAATTCCAATGGGTGGCAGAGACTGCGGGAACTGTGGAATAGCTATCACAGTGCAACGCTCCGAAAGGCAACGCTAGCCTCGGTACTGTGGATGCACTCCGCCGATTTAATGCGCTTAGTGGGGACACAGACAATCGACTGTATCAAATCGATTTCTAAAAAATCAACTTCTATTAAATTGACCTAATTTCGTAGAGTAGACATACCCACATACTACCTATCACAACCACGCACAGCAGAGAAACATACATTACAACCTGAGCTCTGACCTTGAAATACTCACACTGGTGGGAAATGTAGAATTTTGAATGTAGAAAGTAGATTAGAAAGAGGGCAGGAAGTGTTTTCATTGGAAGTAAATACCACTGAGTTCTATTTTAATAAAAAAGAATAACGTTGAAATTAGCTGTTAGAAAGTGAGTGACAATATATGTTTAGTAAATATTTTATATGAAAGAGTGAAGAAGCTGAAGATATTCCAGAGGTGGGGAGATTGTACATCTGTAATGTTCAAAGTGTATTTCATCAAGGGAAAAATTACCTGGTTGCAGCTAAGGGTGTACATTTTATTGGTGAGGATGGTGGGTGGTGTAAGTTTGTATTGGAAGTGAATGTAATGTGGTGGCATCTAAGACAGGAATGTGGATGTGTATTATTTTGTGTGGCTGTGAAGTTAGATGGTTTGTGGGTGTATTGGATAATATTAAATATTACTGTAAACTGTATTTTCACAGATTTTAGTGAGTGCATTGATGGAAAATACATCTGAGCAACTTTAAATGTAAGTTAAGTAAGGGATGTGTGTGTGTGTGTGTGTGTGTGTGTATGTATGTAAAATAGGACTTTAGATTAAGCCAGCCACTTTTATTCTAACCAGTTGGGGTTAAGGGCACAGTTCTTATTTATGGGTTTTTTTTACTGTTTTATGTTGTATAGGAGTAAAATGGGTTATGAAAACATTGGTCGGCCCTGTCCTCAGCTCCATTCTCTTTGACTGCAGATGAACATGATGAGATGAAGGACTAGCTCTCATGTATGAGAAAGAAATGAAGAACTGCCTGCCAGAAACTGGGACTGGACAACAGGGGATGGATCACATGATAAACTGCCCTGCTCTGTTCATTCCCTATGAAGCATCTGGCATTGGCCACTGTAAGAAGACAGGATACTGGGCTACATGGACCATTGGTCTGATCCAGTATGGCCACTTTTACGTTCTCACGAAGCATTTCCCGCTGCAAGAACCATGGGCTGCCTTTCATAGGAAAATATACATGTTTTTTCCTTTTGATCTTCATACAATATTTTTTTTTGTTCTGTTGAACTACACCAAATGGCTCTGAGAGCTAGACAAAAAAATATCAACCTCTTGCCATTTGGTATGAAATTAAAATAGTATTTTTTTATCTATTTCAACTGCTTCTCTGACAGACAGCGATTGAATAATTGAAAGATATCCAGTTGATTAAAAAAAACACCCTATTTTTTACTGGCAGTTCAGTAATGTGAGTTCAAAGACGGCATTTGCCAAGAATGCATAACTCTGTAATGGCCGGCATACTTTTACAAGTGTTCAGTGGTATTACTGACAGACAGATCGCTTTGGTCCAAGACAGATGTAAAATACTTCATTTAACAAATATTTACTCCACAATTGTTGGGAAATGTAGAAAGTACAACCTGACATGTTTGAATATCTAAAGAACCCGTTTATGGGATATTCTGTTATTGTTCCTACATAATAATCCAAAAAATAGAGCTGTAGGGGAGGTTGGAAGATTTAGAATATTGGTAATAGGATACAAAGCCTTTCACATCTTGGTCAGCAGTTCAAAGCTGGCCCAGGTTGGTAGTGACTAAAAATGATTGTTTGGTGCTTTTGTGACTAGAGTTGATGATAGTTTGTGTGACATCAGTCTCCTTTCTAGCTTCCAAAAAACACCATCATAATTGGCGTTCTCAGCTGAAAGGGCAAGGATTGAATTGGGTTGCTGACTTAAAGCATGTCCTCACCCCTCCAAGCATAGGCATAACCAGAGGGCAGGAGCCCAAAGATGACCCATAGATCCCCAGGCTCCGCACCCCTTCCTCAGGACATGAAGTGGGGCAGAGCCCTCCACCCCTTCTCAGCGGTGGAGTAGCACCCAAGAGCAGAGACTTAACATGCCTTCACAGATTCCTGGAACCTCCCGAGTTGTCAGGAATGAATTCTTGAACTCATCCATTGTGGAGGAAATCATAGAAGCTTAGTGTTGAAAGAGACCTCAGGAGGTCATCTAGTTCAACCCCCTGCTCAAAGCAGGACCAACCCCAACTAAATCATCCCAGCCAGGGCTTTGTCAAGCTGGGCCTTAAAAACCTCTAAGGATGGAGATTCCACCACCTCCCTAGGTAACCCATTCCAGTGGTTCACCACCCTCCTAGTGAAATAGTGTTTCCTAATATCCAACCTAGACCTCCCCCACTGCAACTTGAGACCATTGCTCCTTGCTCAGTCATCTGCCACCACTTGGAACAGCCTAGCTCCATCCTCTTTGGAACCCCCCATAAGGTAGTTGAAGGCTGCTATCAACCCCCCCCCCCCCAATAAGGGGAGATATTTAGATATGAGCTTCTGCAAATGGGAGGGTGTTTTCTCTCAACAGAGAGGCACTGGAGCAGGGTCATGATAAGTGTTAGTTTAACTGGGTTTTATTTCATTTAATTTTAAAAACAAAATAATGTTGGATTTATTGACAAGAGTGTGAAGCAGTAATAGAGCTTAGCAAAGAGAGGGGAGAAAGTTTGGTAGATAAGGCTCTGAAATGAGGACTCAGGAGACTGGTTCAGTTCCTAGGTTTGCCACAGACTCTCTGTAGGCAAGTCACTTAATCTTCCTGTGCCTTAGTTCCCCATGTGTAAAATGGGGATAATGATACTTGCTTCCTTCCACTCTTTTTGTATCTTGTCTATTTAGATTTAATCTTTTTAGGACAGGGTTTATCTCTGATTATGTACAGCACACAACACAAAGAGTAATGATCTTGATTGGGGCCTCCAGTCCCTACAGTACTATAGACAGTTGGGAGAGTGAAGTGAGATCCTACACTCAATTTCATGGTACTTCTCTCCTACACTCAATTCAATGATGTTTCTCCACCTGCCTTTCTGGATGTAATGTGATAACTTCTGAACTCAGGGCTAAGTCAGGGAGCACAGGCAATTAAAACACCAGAGGTGCAAATGAACAGAAGCAGCAAACGGGAGTTTTGCAAGGGAGATAGCTGTCAATACTCAAGGAAGAGATCTTGGAGTCCTTGTGGAGAGTTCTCTGAAAACATCGACTTAATGTGCAGTGGCAGTCAAAAAAGCTAACAGAATGTTAGGACCTGTCACGGGGTGTCAGTTTGCAGCAGGGGAAAACGTGGGGTCGCTTCCCCCCCCCCAGCGGTGGTGACTCCCACTTACACGTATCTGCAAAGCCATCCTACTTCTCAGGAAGGCAAGGTCCACTGATCAGCCTCCATGGAGTCGCCCTTTTCTTCAGGGCAGCGAGGTCCAATGGCCGGAGTCTGTGGGGCCACCCCTTTCTTCAGGGCAGCGAGGTCCAGTGGCCGGATTCTATAGAGTTGCTCTTTCCTTCAGGGCAGTGAGGCCAAATGGCCAGTATCTTAGTCCCAGGCAGCAGGGCCTGACACTCAGAGTCATAGGTAGCAGTGCCTAATATTGTGTGCAGTGGCCACATCCCACGGTAGGCGCAGGAGGGGGAGGAGGACCCAGGCTCACCCTACTCCACCAGGTCCTGACCCAGGGCCCTGTGAGACTGGTAACCCTGTTTTCTGGTTCAGGTTTCCATACCAACAAATGCATTCCCTGGGCTGCTTCCTACCCTTGCTCCCAGCTCTGGTTGCTCCTCCATGGGCAGCAGCTATCTGTCTCCCTTGGTGTCCACAGTCGACTGGGGTCTCGCAGCACCCTCAGTGTGCTCAGCCTCTGCACTCTGGAACTCCATTGGCTCCCTGGCAAAAGCCTGCAGCCTGTGTCTGGTTTCCTCCTCTGTCAGCCCCGACTGAGCTGAGCTGCTTCCTTTTATATCCTGTCTCCACCTGGACCCACGGCTGGATTTAGGGGCAGACAACCCAGGCGCTGGGCTTGGGGTGCTGTTTTTGTTGCTAGCAACAAAAGGGAAAATAGAATGTTTGAAGTAAAATGTTTCTGGTATTCCATATGTGGATTCATTTTTCATTAACCTCCTAGAATGCTCTGGACCTTTGTAGAATCTCATGGAGCCTTCCACACTCTCTGAGAACTACATTTTCTTTGAACCTCCTAGAATGTAGTCAACCATGCCTTCATGGGTCTATAAAGGGTGGGGTGTCACCAGTCAGTCAGTGAGATATAAGAACAAAATGAGAGCCCAACTGCGATATTTTATTGTGTAATTGTGAAAGTGTACTTGTGTTTTAAGACTTGAAGAGTGTAAGTAGTGACTAATAAAGGACATATTTAATAAGATGCCAGAGATATCTATCGAACCCTTATCTACACAATGATGTAAAAGAAATACTGTTAGTTTTTTTGCCATGCTTAACACATAATGTTTGATGACTTTCTAAGACTGCAGAACATAGACTTTTGCTCTCCCTAATGTTGTCTGTTTCCCCTGTGATGGAGCAGCTGCCCCACACTAGCAGAAAAGGGGTTAAAAGGAACCCTAGGGAGGCTGCACCAGAGGCAGCCAATTAGAAAGGATCTGAGAGGAGCCGCCAATCATAGCCTGGCAGGCTAATATAAGAAGGACTGCAGGGCAGAGCAGAGGGAGTCACTCCCTGGAGCTAGAGGAGGGGGTAGACTGGCTGCCTTGCAGGCTGAGGGCAGCAAGCACCCTGGACATGGCAATGATGTAGACTGGTGCTTCTACACCTGCCTACAGGTGCTCCTGTGTGCTCCTACACCTGCAGGCTGAGGCCCTGAGGCTAGGGCAAAGAGGTGCTGGGGCCATGGGGAAGTGGCCTAGGGAGATCCACAGAGTAGTCAGAGGGGATGCAGTAAGTGGCTATCTATAGGGTCCCTGGGCCAGGACCCGGAGTGGACTGCAGTTCCCCCAGAAGAGGGGAACATGGAGTGTGGCACAGCCAGAAAGTGGTGTCATGAAGAGGACGCTGCGATCCTGGGAGTGACGTGGGTTCAGGAACTGAAGTGACAGTGGGCAAGACACCACCAGCAGAGGGTGCAGTGCTAATTCCCCAGACAGCCAGCAGGAGGCGCCACAGTGGTGAGTCACGCCCCATCACACCCCCCATAGAAAATAAAAGATTCACCTGAAGAAGCCTTCAGGAGCTCAGTATAGGAAGCGAAAAGCTCAATTGCTATCTAGTTTGCAGCAGGGGCAAATTTAATGGGAAAATATCTGAAACAGAACAGCATAGACCAGGCTTTAGTCAGTAGTAATCATCCCAGTGCAGAAGAAATTGAGGAGCGAAGTGTAAATGATGGAAGTCCTATTCCTAAGGAATTAGCAGATTTACCTGAAGATAAAGAATGGAAATGTGAGGAAACTGATGGAGAATTGTCCAGTTTTCCTGACAGCATGAAAGAGAGTGATGATAAAGAGGAATGTGGCTCACATGAAAAGGAGAGTAATGACAAAGAAAAATCTGGTTCACATGAAAAGGAGAGAAATGATAAAGAAGAATCAGTCTCTCATGATGACAGAAACAGCAGTGAGAAAAATTGCACAGCACGAATCGATACATCAGATCCTGCTTTATGGCTGGAGATCCTAAACTCTGCCGATATTGATCATACAGTTTTGAATGGGCTGGGCAAAATCAAGGAGATGACGTTTCCAGTAAATGAGCAGCAGACAGTTCTCAAAGTCACACTGTGAAAGAGTGCTCGAGAATGGTGAGAAACTGAATTAGCGTTGGCTAGTTTACTCAAAATCAACTGACAAAGTGTTGTTTTTGTTGCAAAATATTTGACAAGAATGCCAAATCATTGCTTGTGCTTTCCAGCTACAATTACTGGCATAACTTAGCTGATAGTTTGAAACAATATGAAAAGTCACCCAGACATTTTATGGCCTACTCCAAAAGAATGGTGGTTGAGTCCAAGCTCAAGCCCAGTAAATGCAGATGAAGAAAACAAGGTGCATTATTAATGTAGAAACCCAGCATTGGAGGAATGTGCTCGAGTGTCTGATCTCAATTACTCTCTTCTTTGCAAAGAATAATTTGGTATTCCAGGGCTCATCGGGTAAGTTGTTCACTGAACATCACAGTAATTTCCTTGGTTTGGTCAATCTTCTTGGGAAATACGACGATGTCATGCATGAGCACCAATGTCGAGCAGTTCGTAAAGAAGCTATAGACCATTATTGCAGCAAAACAATTCATAACAAATTGATTGACCTTATGGCAAGGAAGGTGCTTGGTAACTAAGGCTACGTTTTAGTCATGTGCATTTTTAGTAAAAGTCATGGACAGGTCACAGGCACTAAACAAAAATTCATGGCCTGTGACCTGTCCATGACATTTACTTTATACTCCTAACTAAAACTTGGGTGGGGGGCACGGGTGCTCTGAGGGGGGCAGTCGGGGGGGGGCCATGGATGCTGGGGGAGGTGGCCTGGGAACCCTGCTGGTACTGGGGGGAGGGGTGGGCCATGGCGTGTGGCCTGGGACCCCAGTTGGTGCAGTGGGGCAGGTTGGCAGGGGCTCCCTATCTGGCTCCATGTGTCCCTGCAGCTCCTAGGTGGCGGAGGGACCAGGGGGCTCCGCGCACCGCTCCCGCCACAAGTGCCAGCTCCCATTGGCTGGGAACTGCAACCAATGGAAGTTGTGGGGGTGGGGCCTGTGGGTGTGGGCAGCATGTGGAGCCCCCTGGTCTCTCCGCCTAGGAGCTGCAGGGCCATGCCAGTGGGAACTGGGGAACCCCCCCACCCTGAGGTAATCGCCCCCCGCACCTCCCAATCCCCTGCCCCAAGCCCTCTCCCACACATCAAAGCTGCTGCTGCTGGCTGCCTGGCTCGGTCAGTCCCTGAGCCAGCACCGGCTGCTGCAGAAGTCACAGAGGTCATGGAATCCATGACTTCCATGACCTCCGTGACAGACTCGCAGCCTTATTGGTAACACATTGATGCGGCTTGGCAAAGTGAAGTATTACGCCATAATAATGGACCGCACTACTGACATTAGTCACAGTGAAAAGATGTCATTTACAGTAAGATTTGTTGATGACGAGGAAGGCTGTATCCAAAGAAAGGAACACTGCATCTGTTTCCAGTCTGTGGATGACTCTACTGGAAAAGGCCAAACAGAATGGTTTATGAACGTTTTGAATGAGAATTAAATACAGCTTTTGGACTCCTGCAGCCAAGGCTATGACAATGGCGTGAAAATGAAGGGAAGAAACAGTGACGTCCATGCAAGGATCCTTGTGCTGAATCCAAAAGCTTTCTTTGTGCTTGAGGTTGCCATTCCCTCAACCTGGTTGTGTCAGATGCAGCATCATCTTCTTTAAATTCAGTATCTCTCTTTGGAGTACTGCAAAGGATACACACCCTGTTTTCCAACTGCCAGGTGGAAGATCCTCACGGACAATGCTACAAATCTGACCATGAAACTGCTAAGTGACACTCGCTGGGATAGCTGCATTGACAGCGTAAGGCCATTGAGGTACCAAGTGATTGAGGTTTATGATGCCTCGATGGAACTGGCACAGTCGAGTAAAGCCAAGGCTGGAATCTGATGCGAGGCACAAAGCCAGGCAAACCAGATCACTGACTTCAAATTTCTGGTCTCAGTTGTGGTTTGGCTTGATATCCTGTTCCAAGTAAATGTTGTAAGCAAGGCATTACAAACTCAGGTTGATGGACATCACGACCGCTACTGTTTTGGTCAGAAGCTGCCTTGATTTCATTGTGGCTTAGAGACAATGGATTTGAAGAAGCCATCACTGCTTCCAAAGAAATGGTGGTAAATTTAGTTGATCCGGTCTTCAAGGAAACTTGTGTACATCAGAAGAAGAGACAGTTTGATTATGAAGGCAGAGATGAGGTTATGGGAAGCTTGGAATTAAAATTCAAGAGGGTTTTTTTTTTTTTGCTCACTCATTGATACTGCTTGAGTGTCCATCAAAGAAAGGTTTGGAAAAATGAAGTACCATGAGAAGTCCTGGGGTTTTTTGTATGACCTTAGTAAGCTGCTGGCAAATGGGAAAACACTCTTGAACAATTGTATGGACGTTCACTGGACACTGACTCATGGGATATTTTTAGATGTCAATGATAAAGACCTCTATGCCAAATTAGACAATATCCATCACATTTTGCAGCACGGAAAGCACTCTCCACTCCAAACTCCAATTCATTCAGGATGCAGAGCCAAAGGGCATTTTTCCTAATATGTGGAGCTTTGAGGATTCTGCTCACACTGCCAGTCACAGTCACGAGTGCTGAGTGCAGGTTTTTGAAGCTCAGGCTCATTAAAACATATCTTTGATTGACGATGGCTGATGAGAGACTGACATCACTTGACATCACTATTTTATCACTTGAAAATGCCTTTGGGTCATTCTGATGCTGTGTTTCAGTTCGTGAGGGCAAAGGTGAGAAAAGCGACCTTTTGAACTAAATGATTACGGTTAACATTCTAAGGCTGTCACCTGCTGTAACACTATTTAATACTGGTCCACCCAATGTGGGTGCACAGTTCAATTTCTTGATGTTAGTACATTTCAGTTATTCTTAAAATTAAAAAGTTTCTATAAGCTTAGAGGAAACGTTTTGTTATTTTATTTTTTATTTATATATGGCATGAATAAATACAGATGTACAGATCCTAGCATGCAAATTTATCATCTTATATGACAGGGATAAATCATGCATGCAAATGATGTATCAGAGTCGTGAAATGGGCTACAAATGCAATAAAAAATAAGGTATTCAAAAGTTTAACAAATGGAGTTGGGTGGGGGCGCCGAAGACACTCCTCACCTGGAGCACCATTTCATGTAAGGTTGGCCCTGCCTGGAATATGCCCAGCAAGGGCAAGGGGCCGTAGCCTGTTGGGCCCGAAGTGATTAGTTAACACCCTCTGGGCCAGTGTGGGGTTGGTAAATCCTGTTTCAGGAACCATTAGGAAAGCAATAGATAATAAGACCGGAAATATCATAATACAACAATATAAATCCATGGCACGCCCACACCTTGATTACTGCATACAGTTCTGGTCACCCCATCTCAAAAAAGACAAATTAGAATTGGAAACGGTACAGAGAAGGGTAACAAAAATGATCAGGGGTACAGAACAGCTTCTGTGTGAGGCTAGATTAAAAAGACTGGGACTATTCAGGTTGGAAAAGAGACGATTAAGGGGGGATATGATAGAAATCTACGAAATCTTGAATGGTGTGGATAAAGTGAATAAGGATGTGTTATTTACCTCTTCACAAAACACAAGAACCAGGGGTCACCTGATGAAATTAATAGGCAGCAGTTTTAAAAAACTGCAAGGAAGTATTTCTTCACACAATGCACAATCAACCTATTTAACTCATTGCCAGGGATGTTGTGAAGGCCAAAAGTATAACTGAGTTCAAAAAAGAATTAGATAAATTCATGGAGGATAGGTCCATCAATGGCTATTAGCCAAGATGGTCTGGGACACAGCCCCCATGTCCTGGATGTTCCTAAGCCTCTGAATGCCAGATCCTGGGATTGCATGACAGGGGATGGATCAGTTAATAATTGCCCTGTTCTGTTCATTCCCCCTGAAGCATCTGGCACCGGCCATTGTTGGAAGACAGGATACTGGGCTAGATGAACCATTGGTCTGACCCAGTATGGCCATTTTTATGTTCTCCAGGTGAAGGAGGAGCCTATACAGGGAAGATGGACTTCACCTAAAGCAAAATGGAACCAGATGACTGTTGGGGTGAGTTTGTTGTCTGTTAGTTTGTTGGTTGTTGTGTGCTTGCTTGTTTGCTGAGTGTCTACTTGATTGACGTTTATAGTGTGGTGTGTTTGCGGGGGCTGTGTGCTGAGCCTAGCAGCCTGCTAGGCAAGGCTGAGAGTTTCCTAACAAGGCACTAGCCTGCCATCCTTTGATCACCAATTGTTTAAGAATCCCTTGTCAAGGCAGCAGGACTAACTCAGTGAGAACAGAGAAGCTTGCGAACAGGGGAGTTTTTGAGAGGGAGTTTAGAGAAGGAGCATCAGAGCCAGGTACACTTAATAAACATTCTCTAAGCTAAAGCTAATAAACTGCCCCCCTCAAAAAACAAACAAGCCAACCCTACAAGAGTAAACATAATGCAGGTAGAAGTTAGAAATTAGAAAAAGTACAGAGGAGGGCACCTACCATGATTAAGGGTATGGAACAACTTCCATATGAGGAGAAATTAAAAAGACTGGGACTGTTCAGCTTAGAAAAGAGATGACTGGGTAGGATATGATAGAGGTCTATAAAATAATCACTGGTGTAGATAAAATGAATAAGGAAGTGTTATTTACTTCTTCACATAACACAAGAACCAGGGGTCACCCATTGAAATTAATAGGCATCAAATTTAAAACACACACAAGGAAGTATTTCTGCACACAACGCACAGTCAACCTGTGGAACTCATTGCTGGGGATGTTGTGAAGGCCAAAAGAATAACTGGGTTCAAAAAAGTATTCCATTAGTTCATGGAGGTTAGGTCCATCAATAGCTATTAACCAAGATAGTGAGGGATGCAGCCCCATGCTCTGGGTGTCCCTAAGCATCTGACTGCCAGAAGCTGGGCCTGGATGACAGGGGATGGATCAGTCGATAATTGCCCTGCTCTGTTCATTCCCTCTGAAGTGGCTGGCATTGGCCACTGTTGGAAGATGGGATACTGGGCTAGATGGACCATTAGTCTGACCCAGCATGTCCATTCTTATGTTCTCATGAACACTGCAACTTATCCATTCCAAAATTTCAGGGAACATTCTAGGCATCGGTGGGTAGAGTCCTATTAATTTTAGAGAAAATCATTAAACCAGAAAAGCCATTAACACTTAAAATGTTGTTCTTTGCTTTCCCTGCTAAGAGACACCTATCAGCTCGGGGGTGGATGCTAAGCCAGCAGGGGAAGAGAGAGAGGATTATGGGGAAGCCATCCATCCTCCTTCCTAGCATGCTACATCACCAAGCCTTCTCCTCGGTGTGTGGGGAGGGAGACAGAGATTGGGCACAAGCCATCTGCCTGTCACTTCCAATCTGGGGAGAAGAAAGGGACTTGTCGGGGGGGGGGGGGGGGGGAGAGAGAAGAAAAAGCAAAGACACACAGAGCCCCTTGCATAGGGGCAGGAGAGAAGATCATTGCATCTTGCCTCAAATTTGTCTTAAGTTGTCACCTTGTTGCATCTTGTCTGAAATTTGGGCATTTTCAAAGGGAACTAAGAGTTAGGTGCCCAACTCCTATTGACTTTCAAATAGGCACCTAACTCCCTTAGTCCATTTTGGAAATCCCAGCCTTTGACTAGAAGCTGTTTGGGGCAGTGACTCTGTCCTTGCTATTTTTACACTTGTGGGAGCAGAATTCTTATAAGCGGGGAAGGCAGAAGAGCTGAAGACTGTGAAATCCACAAAGCACCTCTTCCCTTGTGCTGGGTTCTTTTTTCATTGATGTCTCACTTAGCACAGATGTAGATATCATATAGTCTCCATTCTGCTTCCATCGGTGTTTTGTATGTGGTGGCAGCTATGCTTGCAGGTTGCCTTTGAGGAACATCAACAGGGCAGTGTGAGCAAAGCTTGCATAGCCTCTGCTCACACTAACTTTTCCATGGGAACTAGAAGCTTTCATACTCCAGGTTATTAATCTGACCTCTCACAAAGTTCACTTCAAAAGAAAAACAAAGACAAAAAAACCCAGTAGTGCTGCTTACTGATGAAACAAGGCACTAGAGAGACGAAAACATGTCCACTGGAGAGAGAGAGAGAGTCAAATAATATCAAGCAGTACGATGATCTCCAGCATGCACGAGATTAGTTTCAACAAGAAAGTTTGCAGAAATAACTTCAAAGGAAGGTTCCACGTGATATGTGTAGATTATGGTTCACCATTAAAGTAGCCCCAGTATCTAAAGATGAGCAGACACCTGGTAGATCAGGGGAAGCAGGGAGTGGTTTTGTGCTTGTAGGCCAGATTCATTTTCCCAGGGAAGAACCCAGATTACTCGGCTGGGTGCTGAGGGACCATATGTGTGGAAAAAGGTGAGGAAACTTCCCTCACCCTAGAGGTCACAGAGCAAAAGGGCAGCACCTTGGTGGTTGCTTCTCTATGCTAAAGGTTGGAGAACCCTTCATATCATCAGTGCTTTCATTCCAGTGCAGGGAAGGATTGGAGAGTTCATGTAGCTGTCTATTCTCATTCCCAGTTCTTCCTCACCCCATTGCTGCTCTCCCACTTCCAATCTCCACATGCAGGAGTCCCTGCAGCACATCTGTCACTTCTCTTCACTCCCTTGCATAGTGGAATCACTTGTAAAGTGATGTTGCTCCATTGACTTCAGCTCCAAAGAAATGTTTGGCAACAGAATCCTGATATCCTTGCAGCAGTTTGTCCATGGGCCAGCTGAGTTCCTAGGCCTGACATGAGTGAAACTGTAATACCTGACTTTCCTGATTGTGAAAGTGACAAGCCCTTGTTTTAAAATACGTTTCTTCGAGAACATAGAGCTATCCAACTATGAATGGCAACTGTGCAGCTGTACCACATGTTTTTATTATGGATTTTAAAATTATATATACCATTGTAATCATTTAAGTAACTTAAAAAAAAAAAAAAAACTTGTCTAGATACATTAAAGGTTTTAAAAAGTGACTAATGAATTTGAGTACCTTACTTTGTGGGTGTCAATCCTAAGACCCCATAACAGGGCCTGATTTTCTTTGCTTCTGAAAACGGGACACCTTTACAGTGTGTCAAGCTGGTGTGGCAAGGTACCTTCTCGGTCTCACCAGCCTCAGCTGTTTTTAGCCTTGGTGAGACGGGCTTGGGTAAAACAGTTCTTCTTGGATGCACAGGGGTAGTCCATTCCTTCTGTCAGCTAGTCTTTTGGGCTTGTTTCTCCCTTATGGGAGGAAATGCAGCCTCCCCTCCTGGTGAGGCTCGCTGTCTTGCTGCTCCTAGCCTACTGGCAGCTTGAGTCCTTCTCTCTCTCTTATCCCCTCTTCTCCCAACAGGGGAGGGTTTAAAAAGATCTCAGGCAGCCCTTAGTTGGAATCAGCTGATCCTAATTGACCTCAGGTAACTCCCTCTCAGCTGATCCTAATTGATCTCTGGTAACCCCTCCTCAGTTGATAGGGAGGAGGGCCTTTTAACCTTCTCGGACTGTTTTCTACCTCCCCCTTGCAGCTGTCTGTCCTGAGTTTATCACACTGGGTACTCACAACTGATACACCCCAAATTGCTAGTCACTGTTGAAAAGCTTGTTCTTATCCTTTCATACAAAACTCGTCTTGACTAACAGATAGAGGCAGCAGCAATGGACTGATGTCCAGTAAAAAACAGAATAATCCTCTCATCTGTCACGGGGTGTGTGTGTGCGTGTGTGTGTGTGTGTGTGTGTGTGTGTGAAGAACAAAGAGGGGTCTAGGTCATTAACCTGGCCTCCATCCTAGACATCTCTATTTGTGTGTTTTATTACTTGGCTGTATTATATGGTTGTGATTGTTGTGGTTTGATGCTATCTTTTATTTGCATTTGATTTTCAAAAGCAGAAAGAAAGATATAACAGTAATCACTAGAGTCGGTGGATATTAACCTCTACCATGTGACAGGGTATAATTTTTTGTAACCCTGCCACTTTCAGTGTGACTGGGCTCAGCAGTCATGCACATCATTATTTTATTGCAATGAGCATATGCTATCACCTGGCAACCTTATCATTTTTGGTGTTGGAATATGAATGCACACTGGCGTGTTTGTTGCACTCTATAGCTCTAATCCTGCATTGTGATCTATCTGGTCAGAGAGAGGCAACAGCACAGTCCAGCAGCCCATCTGCAGACATCAGAATGAAGGATGGGGTCTAATTTCCTTCATTCCAATTACAAATGCACATGGCCAAATTCTGCTCTCATTCACCTTGTGCAGCCCTATTTCAGTCAATGGGCAAAATCCTTCCCTGACGTACACCTGTGCAAACATATTGAATTTAGCATGATTGCTCAGCATTTAAATCACAGTAAAAATTGATTCAATGAGATTGCAAGGTTGACAATATTTGCCAGTGCTAGATATACTTGCAGAGAAAAGGAAAAAATAGATGGTCTCCTTTAAAAATGAAAAACAGACTGGAAAAAATAGGCCCATATATTTAAAAAAAAACTGTAGTTATACCAACAGAACTTATAAAAACATTCCAAAGTAATGTAGTGTGATGACCCTTATTTATAATAACAGAAAACGTATCCAACTTTTTGATTTTTTTAATAAGCCTATCATTAATCTTCAATGAAAATAATATAGATTTTATGAAGAAAGCTCACTAAAGTTCTTGGAAAACTTACAAGCCATTTAACAGCTGAACAGTGTATCCCACAAACAGACTTTAAAGGTGCTCTTTCAAACTGAAACCTTTTTTGATCTGGTTTTATAGTTAGCAGTTGCTTTGGTCTGAAACCTCACCCATCCTTTCCAACTAATAAGAAAAATAATCCTGAAATACAGCATTCGCAGGAGGTACAGCATGACAGCTCCTAAACTAGTTTGTATTACTCTTACACTTTGAGATTGGTTTTATTGTTCATTCTGTGACATCCTATTTTAACAGAGCTGTGATATTTTTTTCTTTAAAGAAACTCCAGGACTATCATTGTTTACCTATAAAGCAGTACCTGTTTTGTTTGTTTTTTAAAGTCCTCCATTTAAAGTTTTACAAACCTCAAACATTATTGAAATGTTTCCCCGAATAACTTTAATCTGGATTTCCTTTTTGAGAATTAAATAGTTGTTTGTAGATCCACCCTTTGGTTTTACAAGGATATCTCTGAGACATCACAATTATAAAACAAATTGGAAGGAAGACCAGCTGTACTTCCAAACAAACATCACAGGCACAATTAATCTGTTTAAAGGTTTTATGAGGGGAAGCATAAAATATCAAATAAAGGCTAATGGGAAATATTTAAAAAATGCTCAAGATAGTAACAATCAACACAGTAGAACAGCCAATGCACGTTCAAAAAAAAATTAACTAACAACTTGTTTTGGTTTTAAGCCACCAGCTCTCTACCTTCCAACGTGAATTCTATACTTTAGCTGTAGTACTGTTTCATGTTTCTAAAACAGCTACATTTCTAGATTCATAGTTTGTGCACTTTGTAGATCCACTTCAAGAAGGGAATATTTCTTTCTATAAGCAAAGATGTCAATAAAGTGTAAGAGACTGACATTATTTTCTCTTGTTCACCTTAAAACTAGAACTTTTCCCCTTTCTGTAATAGAAATTAATGTACATTTTCCAGTAAAGACAATACCAAAATGTGTGCATGCATGAGCGCTTTTTTACACACACACACACACACACACACACACACACACACACACACACACACACACACACACACACACACACACACACACACACCAGTAAACATATTGGAAACACAGTGAATCAAGCAGGTGTTTGAGACTTTGGAGCACTTGCTCTTTTTTAAAATCACAGTACAATTTCTTTTTAAGAAAAAGAATGAAAGATGGTGCTATGGGAGACAAAGAACCTTGCCTCCAACTCCAAAACCCCACATTAGTACCTACAGTTTCATTTGTAATTTCCCTTTATTTCTGTTATTGATCATTCTTAAGGAATAGCAATCCCAGCTATAGCAAATACCCTGAGCCATGGAAGGAACAGTAATTCACAGTGGGTAGAGCAGTACTTCTCAAAGTCAGGCCGCCGCTTGTTCAGGGAAAGCCCCTGGCGGGCCGGGCCAGTTTGTTTACCTGCCGCATCCGCAGGTTCGGCTGATCGCGGCTCCCACTGGCCGCGATTCGCCGCTCCAGGCCAATGGGGGCTGCGGGAAGGGCGGCCAGCACATCCCTTGGCCCACGCTGCTTCCCGCAGCCCCCATTGGCCTGGGATGGCAAACCGTGGCCAGTGGGAGCCGCAATCAGCCGAACCTGCGGACGCGGCAGGTAAACAAACTGGCCCGGCCCGCCAGGGGCTTTCCCTGAACAAGCGGCGGCCCGACTTTGAGAAGCACTGGTGTAGAGTCAAGCACAGGAGTTTATTACGCACAGCGCTGGCCGAGTGTCACTTTGCTTATTAGGCTCAGAGACACTGCAGAACAATTGATTACAATAGATTATATAGGGTGCTTATTGGGCGGAGAGAAGCGACGGGGATGGGATTTTTTAAGCCCCTGGATAGGTTCTAGCAGCAAGACAAGATAAGCACAATAAGCCAATGGTCTAAAAGATTACATAATGGCTCCGCCCATGGCTTAAATTAACATATTGCTGACACACAGGTAATTACCCTCAAACTATGTCTATTAATGTGTATTGGTTAAATCCTAATTTTGGGGTCCAGGGGAAAGAGGTAGCAGCTCTCCTGGTTGACCAACAGGTACAGTCTTAGAGATTTAAAGCGAAAAAGCAGTAATTAGTAATTAACAATAACAATTGTTTATGGTTTTACCCTTGCACTTCTGTGGGCTAAGATTGGCATACATTTGTGAGGGGAGGGTGTCATAACTCATGTTAATTATATTAGGTCTCTCCCTGAACTCTGTTTGGAATCTGAGGGGTATTGTACCGCTATTTTCTCCTTGCATTAGGGAGTTAACTGTGAGGCCTTTCTCAGCGCTTCATGTGTTTATAAATCATGATAAGGACGCCCAATTACATTCGGAGTTATGCTGACTTCGCTCATTGACTTGAAACACACAAGGTTATTTGTTTATCCCAGCTTTCTCTTAGCCATGTATTGTTCTCTGTTAGCTAGCCCTCATGCCCCAAGCCAAACTGTGGACTCCGGGCCTATATGAAAAGTTCTTAGCAGAAACTGTAGTTAAGATCTTACATCCACAGCAAATGGATTTTGGCCCTTCAGCTACAATCAGTAAAGAAATTGTTCCTCTTAATATCACATCAAAGTGATGAACAAAGTCTTCATCATAAAGGCATAGTCTACCTACCTACCTACCCAGAGTTCCATAGGCATCATCGGTGCTATGTGGGAGTGGTTGTGCCTTCAACGGCATATCTGTTTGTAGTACTGGCACTTACATTTTTAAAAATAAAAACTCCAATTTTACAGAATCTGAGGGAGTCACCAAGTAAGTGATGGCCAGCGTACCCTGTGAATCGGTTCATAAGAATTAAGAACAGCCATACTGAATCAAACCAATGGTCCATTTAGCCCAGTATCCTGTCTTATGCCAGGTGCTTCAGAAGGAATGACCAGAACAGGGCAATTATCAACTGATCCATCCCTTATCGTCTAGTCCAGTGGTTCTCAACCAGAGGTACATGTACCCCTGGGGGTATGCAGAGGTCTACC
Organism: Emys orbicularis; assembly: GCF_028017835.1. Lineage (NCBI taxonomy): Eukaryota > Metazoa > Chordata > Testudines > Emydidae > Emys > Emys orbicularis. The sequence continues at coordinate 23,194,486 of NC_088685.1, read as the reverse complement.
AGGGGGTACATCAACTCATTTAGATATCTGCCTAGTTTTACAACAGGCTGCTTAAAAAGCACTAGCGAAGTCAATACACACTAAAATTTCATACAGACACTGACTTGTTTATATTGCTCTATATACTATACACTGAAATGTAAGTACAATATTTATATTCCAAATGATTTATTTTACAAATATATGGTAAAAATGAGAAAGTAAGCAATTTGTCAGTAATAGTGTGGCTGTGACACTTTTGTATTTTTATGTCTGATTTTGTAAGCAAGTAGTTTTTAAGTGAGGTGAAACTTGGGGGTACACAAGACAAATCAGATTCCTGAAAGGGGTACAGTAGTCTGGAAAGGTTGAGAGCCACTGATCTAGTCCCAGCTTCTGGCAGTCAAAGGCTAGGGAAACCCAGAGCATGGAGTTGCATCGCTGACCAGCCTGGCTAATAGCCTTTGATATACCTTTCCTCCATGAATGTATATAGTTCTTTTTTGAACCCTGTTATAGTTTTGGCCTTCACAATATGCCTTGGCAATGAGTTCCACAGGTTGACTGTGTGTTGTGTGAAGAAATACTTACTTTTGTTTGTTTTAAACCTGCTGCCTATTAATTTTATTGTGTGACTCCTGGTTCATGTTATGTGAAGGAGTAAATAATATTTCCTTATTCACTTTCTCCACGCCACTCATGATTTTATAGGACTCCATTTAATCTCCCCTTAATTGTTTCTTTCCAAGCTGAAAAATCCCAGTCTTTTTAATCTCTCCTCATAGGAAAGCTGTTCCATACCCTGAATAATTTTGTTGCCCTTCTCTATACCTTTTCCAATTCTAATATATCTTTATTGAGATGGGACAACCAGAACTGCACTTAGTATTCAAGGTGTGGGAGTACCATGGATCTATATAGTAGTATTATGATATATTCTGTCTTATTATGTATCCCTTTCCTAATGGTTCCTAACATTCTGTTAGCTTTTTGGATGGCCGCTGCACAGCGAGCAGATGTTTTCAGAGAACTATCAAGAATGACTCCAACATTTTTCTGGAGTGGTAACAGCTAATTTAGATCCCATCATTTTGTATGTATGGGTGGGATTATGTTTTCCAGTGTGCCTTACTTTTCATTTATCAACACTGAATTTCATCTGCCATTTTGTTGCCCAGGCATCCAGTTTTGTGAAATACTTTTGTAACTCTTCAAAGTCTGCTTTTGATTTAACTATTGAGTAATTTTGTTTTGTATGCAAACTTTGCCACCTCACTGTTTACCCCTTTTCCCCAATTATTTATGAATATGTTGAACAGCCCTGGTCTCAGTACAGATCCCTGGGGGATCCTGCTATTTACTCCTCTCCATTCTGAAAACTCACCATTTATTCCTACCCTTTGTTTCCTGACTGATAACCAGTTATTGATCCATGACAGGACCTTCCCTCTTATCCCACGACTGCTTACTTTGCTTAAAAGCCTTTGGTGAAGGACTTTGTCAAAGGCTTTCTGAAAGTCCAAGAACACTACGTCCACTGGATCCCCCGTGTCAACATGTTTGTTGACCCCCACAAAGAATTCTAACAGAATGGTGATTTCCCTTGACAAAAGCCATGTTCATCTATGTGCCCAATAATTTTGTTCTTTACTATAGTTTCAACCAATTTGCCTGGTACTGAGGTTAGGCTTACTAGCCTGTAATTGCCAGGATCAGCTCTGGAGCCTTTTAAAAAAATTGGTGTTACATTAGCTATCCTCCAGTAATCTGGTACAGAAGCTGATTTAAATGATAGGTTACATACCACACTTAGTAGTTCTGCAATTTCATATCACAGTTCCTTCAGAACTCCTGGGTGAATACCATCTGCTCCTTGACTTATGACTGTTTAATTTATCAATTTATTCCAGTTCCTTGGTTCAGTTTCCACTTGGCCAAGCAAAGGGCTTTGGTTCAAGGGACAGTGAATAATGAGAATAATGGGACTGACCTCCAGAGGACAGAGTTGTTGGCTGTTATCAACACAGAGTCCTGCTCAAACACCTTATTACGGTTGGCTGAGTATTAACTGTTGTCTCAGAGAAGGCCATGCATTATCTTTCCCCTGCTGTAGTGCGTACAAGCATAGCAGCAAGCTGACATGCTGGACTTCCTTCATTGGGCCATATCTAATTTAAATATTAGGCTTAAAAAGTTTTAGTTGATACTTTTTAAAGCACTCCAGGAGCCTGATTCTGACCTTCCTGACACCTGTATACATCAGAAGCAACTCCACTGAAGTTACAATGGTGTAAAACCAGTGGATGACTGAATCTTCTCATAAAATAGTTCCTTGTTGCTCACTTACACCTTAAACTCCCTCCACTCCCCCCCCACCCACTGCATTTTAAAAGAGAAAAAAAATCAACTAAGAAAACATGCGAAAGAGTAGAGGGCCCGTAGATTTTTCCAAGAAGATGAAGGCACCGTGCCTTTGGATTTTTGCCCGTTAGTGCACATGAGGAATGTTGGTATCCCAGGATAACCACACTCCTCATCGTGTGTTATGCTTTAGATGGACTCAGAACTGTCATCGCAACCCATATAAATATATTTTATTTTCTTCACCTGCTCATGTGGCACACACCTGGGACTTACTGGCAGCGTACTTGGCTTCAGTGTGGTGAAAGGGAGGCTGCCAGGTTGGAAAGCTAGCACTGTTCCCTCTACTGAGTTGACCCCCACTGCTTTTATAGAGTGGTAAAGGACAGGCCTCAAAAAAACCTGGAAAAGTGCAGGTTCTACTGAAAATTCACCAATGTGGGGAAAAGTGAACTTCCAGAGCCTGAACTACAGTAATCCTGCTTGGACCCTCATAGCAGGACTCTGGAATCCCCTACCTGTGGTTATCACTTAGTGAATCCCTTCCCAGCTATCTGCTCCCTCCGTCACTCCTGGAGACCCCTAAGACTCCTTACTCTGTGATATATGTGCCCTTAGCCCAAATCCTCCTCCCAGGTGTGGTAATGAGCAGTACTTTGGGAGTTAGCACAACACTCATGTGTTGTTGTTATACTAACGTAATAGTTTGGACTGAAACCTTTGTTGCTGGTTAGTGCTTCCTGGAGTGAAGGAGGTGTCAGCTGTATATTGCATAGAACTGGCTGAAATGTTTATAGAGGAACTGAAATTTTCATTGGTTTGAGTTCACGGGCATTCCATACAAATGCAGTGTTTCCTGCTACATTTTTTGCATGAGTAACTGTTTTGCTGAAATGCTTTCCGCTCTCTGGATGTCACTCTCCCAGGCCCTGAAAGCTACAGGAGAGGGGGAACTGTCAGAAAAATTCCTCTGACAAGCAGAGGTCTAGACTGCAGTCCTAAGGAAGCCTGTAGGCCTCATGAACGTCCCATGGTTTAACAAAGTGGCTCAATGAACCCTGGGAATTGGCCTGTGACTTCCAAAAGCTGCCCTTCTGAGGCTGTGGGGAGCAGGACACTGAAGAGCGAAGGAGGGATCGTGATTTGGGAAAGGAGGATTGCTAAGATTGTGTTCCCTATTGCCCTGGCCCTTTATTCCCCATCACTGTCTACTTGTCCCTGGTTTTCTGCATATCCCTGGCCTGGTGGCCTATGCAGGGAAGGTAGAGGGGGTTAGTTGTGGTGCTAGAATGCAGAGCAGGACTGCTGGGCTGATCAGTGGGTCTGCTGCTGACCTTTCAGTGGGGCTACCAAGTCCTCTCCTCCCAGGAGCAATCCCACTCATAGCTTCCCTCTTTCACACCAGTAATGCTGCTCCCCCCTGCACCATGTCCTCTGCCAGAATCACCCTCCTGTGTGACCCATCCTTCGTTCCACACTGTGGTAGTGGTGAAATAGGTGACAAGACATTTAAATGATCAACAATGGGCATCTGAGCTAACCACCCATTGAGATGAATGGTGTACTCAGACCTCTCAGAGCCATCATTCAGGCTCTCTGCAGATACAGGCAGGCATTGATGTGCTCTGTTGGCTTATATTTGCTTCAGTTAGTCTGTGAAGAGATTGTGGGTACCATTTGAGCTCAGTATATAATCCCAGCAGAAAGAGACTAAGTGATTTCTGTTCCACTTTTAACTGGTAGTCTAAACACAACACAATGTATGCAGTCATGAACAAGCCCCTCCAGAGGGGTGCTATGGAAACCCCTAAGATAGATGCATGAGGATTTCTCTCTCTCTTTCCCATCCTCTTTCTACTTGACAAGGGAGAATTTTCACCCATTTCTGCTCAAACTTTTGTGAGCACCCATGTAATATTGTCTCAGAGTCCCAATTCAGGCCCTGCTTCCCCTTTGTTCAATGGGACAAGTAAACTGTGCTTAGCCCTTTTCCTGACACAGTTTACTTCTTTGTGCCACCTCCAGTACAATGGCTGGCATGCTATGGGGCCAGGTGTTGCCATTTCATGCTCATGCCAACTGACTCCCCACTCACCTACGTAAGAGGGGGTAGCTGCCTAACAGTGGGGGAGTAAAAGGGCTCCTAACATCCCTTTCCCATCTTTGTGGGCACACAGTTGGGATCATAACTGAGCCCCAAATAAGAAGAATTCTCTCTCTTTTTCAGGGCAGGACTGTGAGGCTTCTATTATCTTTGAAACTGCAGAGGCAGATCTTCGGCCATATTCTGCTGTCATGTATACACATGCAATTCTTTGGGGGGTGTAACAGAGTAGAATATGCCCCTTTCTAAAAAAAAAGTGTGATACATTGGGTTGGGGATGGCAGTAGTGTGTGGTAATATACTAGCCCTTCCCCTCCAGAAGCTGATTTGAAATCTTACTTTTTGCTGCATGTTAAATGAGTTTGATGGCCATGTTCACATCGCTAAATTGCAACACACATCCAGTGGAATTAGCTGTTGTCTCTGTTAAGGAGGCACTCAGTCTTGGAATACCTGGCATGCTAAAGACAAGACTGAGATTTATTACCACCAGGGATGGGCACATCTCTACATGTTCGGATTTGGTTCACAGGCACAAAGTTTGAAGCTGAAAATGATGTGATCATATTTGTACGTTGTCCCCCTGTCTGACCCTCTACGTACCATATGCTGGCTTTAAAGAACTACAAACCCCAAGGTGCAGTGGGGGACTGACCTTCCTGGCTCAGAGGCAGGGCATTGGTGGGCTCCATTTTGTGGGCAGAGAGCTGGAACAGAGCTGCTGCTCCCTTTGGGGTCTGGGCCATGGAGAAGCTGTGATGGAGTCCTGGGGTTGAGTTTCTGGGGCTGAAGACGCACGACTAGGGTTAAGACTACACTACCGTTGACAACTTGTTAGTGCTAAGCCCTAGCTCATGGATGGATTCTCCACATTTGAGAGCAGAAGCCGGAGACTTTTGGTTGTGCGGATCTGAATTTGGCTTACAGACAATTGAGGAAAGAGTGACTTACTCCTGGGTTATTGCTCTCTCATATAACAACTGTTACTGCCAACTTGTACTGTGCAACCTAAGCTGGTCACAATACAAAATTGCCTCACTCCTTCTTGTTTCACTTGGACTGCCGTTGCCGGATTTACAAAGTGCTGGCCTGAACTCCTGCTCACCCAGTGTGCCAACACAAGAGAGGGCTATAATCTTAAGGGAGAGTGTGCTTTCAGGGATGGGATGGATCTGTGTATGATGCCAAGAGATTTGTTTATGTTGCTGTAGAAAGCTGCAGCCATTAGCTGAGCTATTGCAGTGCCACCTACTGATCTGCTATGGGTATAATAACCTATATTAGTCTGTTGCATTTTTTACTGTATGTTGTTAGGATTACTTTTAAGAAACATTGTGTTGCTTTTATTTTGAGTGTGTATTGCGTGTCTACAATCTATTATTTATATTTTTGTTCCTGAAGGCAACCGAGGTACGCCCACTGGTGTATGCAGTGCTTGTCCAGATAGAGGCACCACCAACTATAAATATTCATAGAAGTAAGAGGGCTACTGCAGAGGGGTAACTAGAGCATTTCCACCTAATTCCCCCTCGCAGCTGGACATCCCCCTCCCCCGGAACACCATTATCCTTAATGATGTAAGGCACCCAGGCAACAGGTGTGAGTTTCCTGCTCCAGAGTAACCTGGGAGGGAAAAGGCAGTTACAGGTATTGCAATGTAATGACACACTCAGCATAACACCAACTCAGGAGAATCTATGTTCTTCTGGGAGCAAATGTTCCTGCATGCATTCCAACCATCCTTAGGATGCATGCCCAGTTGTAAGGCACGGTAGCCTCATGTCATTAATCCATATAATTTATACAAAAGTGGATTATTTTTCAGGTGCAAGTTCATCATGAACAGTATTCAGTTTTCAGTAATCCCTGCAAAATCTGATGTTTCCCCACCCCTGGTGTGTGGCATTCTGCGGCAACAAACAAGGGTGTTCCCACTTAAACTTTGGCCTCTTCATGAAGTCCATCATTTGTCCACAGATTTTATATCAAGTCAGGATGAAGTCCAATAATCATATAAATGCCAGTCTTAAGATATGCAGCTTATTTAAAAACAGTAATATTTACTATGCTATCAACTTTTAAACAGCTGGTCAAAAAATGGAAAAGACAAAAAGGAGAGAGAACATGTATGCACCTTTAATTGTGAATTATTCACACAAGCAGCAGGAGCCCCTAGGATTCAACTTTTTAAAGCTAATTTGACCTTATTGGTATCAGTTTCATCCAACCAAATATACCTGGAAAGATTGACACAGAGACTAAGTCATTCTTGTTCATTTGTATGGCAAAATAAAGGAAGGCATTGTGTTTTAAAAGCAATATTTGCTATCAATAATTGTTACCAAGAAGCAGAATTCATAACCATATCTACCCTCCTCATGTACACACATTGAATTTAGTGGCATTCAAATGTAGGGATTTAGTTTGGCCTGTTTTAAAGATAAGGGCCATTTGCAAAATTGGAATCTGGCTCTGGGTTTGAATTTTTGGCTGTTCATATCCCTGACTTTGGTTCTAGCCCATTACTATTTATTAATGTTTCTGCTTTCAGGATCTCCTAAGGCTACGTAATGTCCAGCTAGCAACTATTGCTAAAACTATTTCCTTTGTAGGCTTGCCCAGAAGGTTGTAGAAGGTCTTGGAAGCAGACCTGGGTACCATTACACATATTGTCATCTCAACACTGGACTATCACAATATGCTGTACATGGGGCTATACTTAATCTAATGATTTAGGTTGGTGCATAATGTGGTTGTCCTCTTGTTAAGTGGTGCTTTCTATGCAGAGCAGATGACATGGATGCTCTGACATCTGTACTGATCACCCGTTACCTTAAATTCCATTAAGAAAGTATTGGCTTTGATGTGTGAAGCTCAAAATGCTTTTGGCAGTGGCCACCTAATAAAATGCCTCTCTCTGTCCTGGAGACACTCCAGCTAGCAGTTCCCTGGTGAAAGAGAAGCGATGCTAGCAATATATTCCTTGACTGGAAATCACTTCCCTGATTGTTCCCACAAAATGTCCATTTGTTGGCCACATGGTTCTTGGGCTTTTCATGGTTGGATGATTGAGGGACTTGGGGTGTTTATTTGTAGGGCAGTAGTTTTAATATTTATTATGAGATCCTCAAGTCTTATAAAGCTTATTATGCTCCTTTTCTAACAGTTCCTGGATTTGAACTCCAGGTGGGTGGGGAAAAGGACATTTTCAGCATGGTCCCATTGATTCTAGAATTCACTTTCTCCATTAAGATGACAAAGCCAGAGTTTGTTGACTTTCAAGCATGCTGTAGGGTCTCTTGTATGTCTACACCTTAAGCTGGGGGTGTGATTCCCAGCTTGAGGAGATATACTTGTGTTCAAAAAAGAATTAGATAAATTCATGGAGGATAGGTCCATCAATAGCTATTAGCCAAGATGGTCACAGATGCAACCCCATACTTTGGGTGTTCAAAGCCTCTGACTGCTAGATGCTGGGACTGGATGACAGGGGATAGATCACTTGACAATTGCTCTATTCTGTACATTCCCTCTGAAGTACCTGGCATTGGCCACTATTGGAAGACAGGATACTGAGCTAGATGGACCATTGGTCTGACCCAGCATGGCCATTTTTATCTTCTATCCTTGAGCTAGCTCACTAAAAATAGAGTTTAGCTGTGGAAGCACAAGAGGTGAGAGGGTTAGCCAAATTAGTACCTACTCGCTTGAGACCCTAGGCATGTGATCAGAGCAACTAGCCCCTCCAGCTGGTGGTGCTGCCACAGTTCCACTCTAGTTTGTTGCACTCTAGCTTGATCAGAGCTAATGCGAGTATGTCAACTTCAAGCAGGGAATCACACCTTCAGCTCAAAGTGTAGATATGCCCTTTGATGGTTTATTCAAACAGAGATCCCACATCTTTAGCAGAGAAGACTAGCAAGCAGATCAAGGTTATAATTTTGGAAGGATGCATGAATGCTTCTGACTGTTAGGCTGAGAAAACTGGAACAAACCATGAGGAGCCAGATATTAGAACAAGGATCAAGTAACTTGGAAGCCAAATAAGAACCAAGAAAGTCAGGCTGGTAGGGATAAATCCTGGTTTAAGAGGAACTTTAGTTGCAGAAGTGGAAATGAGCAAAATATATAGTTGAGATGGGCAAAAAATACAAATGGACAAACCAGAGAATTACATAAGACAAATTCATGTGAGAACTGGTCATTCAGTTCATCCCCCAGCCAGTGCAGGAGTGATTCTCTACAATATGTTTAGGATCTCCCCTAATACCCATGTATGTCAAAGGGAGTCTTTCTATGGTCTCCAGGGGTAATTGGGTCAGGTCCTCATTGTCCAATTATCTTTAAATGAGCCAAGTGATGGAGCTGCTGCCTCATTTCATGGGAGACTACTCCACCAGCTAATAGACTGCAACATCAGATTGCTCTTCCAGACATTCAGCCTGAGTATTGCTCTTCTCAATTCCATCCCATTACTTCCTTTTATTTGCCTAAATTACTAATTACTTCCTCCTTGGTATTTATACCCTTTGAATATTTGTAGATTGCGATCATGTTCCTCCTCTACCTTTGCTTAGCCTATACTTAATCCGTGTAACTCTTTCCTTAAAAGTCAGTCTCTTCAGCCTTCTTGTTTCTTTGCTCCTCCCTGAACTGCTTTGAATCAGAGATCAAACCCATAATAAAGGCAATAAATAAATAAATAAATAAATAAAAAGATACCACACGCTTGATTTAACATTCAGTGAAAAGAATAATTTTGGTGGGGCGGTCATTGACACCTATTCTGGAAATGCATCCACTCCTTCCTCAGCCCTCATTAGCTGAAGCTTCCAGTAGGGATGGGGAACGTTCTTATTTCTAGGTACCTTCCATTGCCTGTTGGGCCTGATTCTTCTTTGACTTACATCAGATAGAATCATAGAAATGTAGGCCTGGAAGGGACCTCGATAGGTCATCTAGTCCTGTACCCTGCACTGAGGCAGGACTAAGTATTATAGATACACCATTGTAATTCTCTTGACTTAAGAGAAACTACTTCTGATTCAGACCAAGGAAAACCAGGCCCAATTTGTCATCATCATTTGTGTAGTATGGCCTATGCTATTCCATATACAAAAATAAAGGCAATTTCTGCTCTAAGGAGTATGCTATTCATTTCCAAAAGTGGCTACTAACTTTTGGTGCCTCAGTATTTGGGGTTCCTGTGATGGACTGTGAGTAGCTAAGGCTGGCTGGCTGGCAGCCCAAGAGCTCAGAGAGCTGAGCTCTCTCCCCTTCTTTGGTAGTAGGTAATGACTGGAGGGAAAGTCTTACAATGTGGGGAACAAATATTTATAAAGCACTTTATGCTGAACTTGCCAGTGATGTGTTTGAAGCCTGTTTGCAGTAAGAATCCAGGGCGAGGGAACCCCGCCCTGTGACAGTACCCAATAAAAATCAATTTTGGGGTATCTGAGTGCCCATAACTCAAGCGGCAGTCAGCAACTTTGAAAATCAGACTAAGAGTTTCTCAAATTGGGCCCTCAAAACCAGAGTCTACCAAACTCAGTGACCACTTTTGAAAATTTAGTAAATGGAAGACAGATGCCCTGGACATCCAAAGATAGGGATAAGCATAGTGTGATGATGTTGTGTCCTTTGTAATTAATTAAAATGTACACACAAGTAAAATGGATATATAAATCACCTAGACATCAGGGCAAACAGGGTAGGTTTACAATGTCTCTCTCACTCAGATATTTGATGCTTTGTAAGTAGGCATGGCAGAATTTGATTTTTATATAGTTTTGATGAGTAATATCAATTTTTATTTTTATCTATTTAAATTTTCATAATGGCGGGAAATTATGAGGGGGGTCAGACGATTATTAAATGACAGAGGTTGAGATTCAAAAAGTTAAAGCTTTATAACCATTAAAACAAAAGTCAGCATCACATATCGACCTATACACCAAAAAACAGCCTTAAATCAAACTCTAATAAGTTCCCAAGTAGCATTTTTCTTTATTTGCCTACCTGCGAATTTCAATTATTAGCCCTGGAAATATTTTTCCGTATGTGTGTGTGCTGTGAAATCAACATTTACTGATAAAAATCTAATCCTTCCAACCTACTTGTAAGAGTAAATATCCTAGATATGGGATTTATTATACAAATAAAGCGATGAAGTGTTGCTATGGGAGTGATTTATGCTAATGCTAATCCTCCGAGTATGTCCAGTGTGAATAGATGTTTCCAGAAGCCTGAGCATAGCCGTTCTGAGTTGAGTACTCCTACAGTTAATACAGTAAAAGAGCTGGGCTTCTCTCCAGTGAGCTTGTTCCCTGTGTGCTTAGTAGAGTATGGGAGGCGGGTCATCATAATAAAATGGAGTCTGCCAGAATGAATGTGGAGGAGCAATCCTTGGAACCTCATCTGGCTTTTAGACTTGGGAGAACTCATGCGGGGCGGGCATAAAATACTCCATACTTTCCCCTCTTTTCTCCACTCCCTCCTGCCCTGTCTTCCCCATGTGACACCCTCTTCCCCACTGAAAATAAAATAAAGAAAAGGGGCAGGAGGGAATCAACCAAAACCCTCTAATTTTTCTTGATGAATTTTCATATTTATTGTGTGGCAGATCAATTCCATATTTTCTAAAGAGCATATGCAACGGGTGTGTGCATTGGAGGGAGTGTTAGGGAGGCCTCAGCTGAAACATGAAAGGCTGCAATCCAACAAGTTCAGAACGACAGTACTTAAATTGAAATGGCTGGCTTGGTTTGATGCTACAGATATGCTAGAATGTAAATATAAACCATTTTCATGCAGACATCCAGATCTTTGTGCAAAGTGTTGCTCATTTCCCAAACCTGTCTCTTGAGTTATCTGCAGTAATTTATAGCCTGGCTGCAAATAGCAATGTTTCCTTTGTGTGGTACGCATTTGTTTGAAATATTAATCAGTTCCATGAGAGGAGCTGCATTTATGAACTTTTCCCACTGATAAATGGCAGAATATGCAGTCATTTCTCTTTGCTGTGGTTTTCCCAAAGGGCTGCTTTCTCCACATTCAGGCATCAGCAGGATGGAAGGCTTTTTCAACACCTGTTTACAGTAGCTCTGAAATGAGAAACCAGAAGACCATCTGCTTGCAGGCTCTCTCTCCTCGTTACCATGTTTAAAGCAACTTCTCTTCATAACACTACATTATTTTCTCAGCATCTCTGTCCTTCGCTTGTGTTCACAATTAATGAGACAAGTACGTTTTGGTTTAATGAAGCCTTACCTTTTTCATTGTGTAAAATGCACCAAGCCTAGTTAAGACAATAGCTCTTGATTTATATGTTACATAGGAAATTTCAATGGTTGTTAATGGCTATTGCTATAATGATAATGTGCTATTGGAATATTAACTTAAGACATTTAACTAGTCTTTGTACAGTGCCAAGCACAATGGGACTTCAGTCTTTACTGGGGCCTCTGGGCACTATAAAATATATCAAAGCATACCTTAAGAATTATACTGGACTATCCTAGTCCTCTTCGCTAATGGTTTGTCCTGACTAGGGTGAAAGGTATGTTGGTAGAAGGTGTTAGTTAATACACACAGAATCTCTAGTGTAGGCAAGGCAGCACAGAATTTTTACATATCCTATCCTGATCGAATTGATATCTAGACCCCTCCTTTGGCTTCAACCTAATTAAGCTGGAATGTGTTTAAGAGTCCACACTGCTTTGTCTGTATTAGACTTTCACAATGTGTTAGCTAACTCTCTCACAACACACCTTTCATTCCAGTCAAAATTCCTAAAACGTGCTAATAACAAAAAATCAAAACAAAGGCATTAAAAAGATGTATGGTATCATTAAGATCAAAGTATTTTTTCTCCAACCCATCCCTCACCTTTGTCCATAGAATATCGGGGTTGGAAGAGACCTCAGGAGATCATCTAGTCCAACCCCCTGCTCAAAGCAGGAAAAATCCCTAGACTTTTTTTCTTTTTTTTTTTTATCATCCCAGTTCCTTAAATTGCCCTCTCAAGGCTTAAACTCACAACCCTGGTGTAGAGGAGCAGACTCACCCCTGCAGCACCTCCTGCTGGTCACTTCTGGGAATTAGCTCTTCCAGCATCCTGGAGCACCCTCTGCAGGCCAGTGATTCACCTGTCCTCTTCTGGGCCCCGTGTCCCTCCCAGGACCCATTGCCCCTATTACTGGGATGCTGCCCCCTGGCAGTACCCCACAGATCTGGGTCTCCCCCTCCCTGGGGAACCCCCACCCACTATCCCCACCTTGCCTCAGTACCAGGCCACTGCCAGTCACCAACTAGCCCCCGCTCCCTGGGGCAGACTGCAGTATCGGCCACTCATCACTGGCAAGGGGGGTTTGGACCTGCTGCCTTGGCCTAGCTCTGGGCTGCCCTCTGCAACCCCCAGTACCTGTTGGCCTTATGCCAGGTCACAGCCTGGGGCTATCCAGGCTGGAGCTCCCCAGCTCCTCAGCCTTTCCCCAGCCCTACTCCACTCAGGTACTCTGTCTCTGCTCCCTGCAGCCAGGCCCTTCTCTCTCTAAGTGCAGAGGGAGACTGTTTGGGCTCCTGGCTCCCAGCCTTCTTGTACAGGCCAGCTGGGGCCTGATTGGGGCTTGGCCCAGCTGTGGCTACTTCCCCAATCAGCCCAGTAGATTTTCCCTTTGCCCCAGCCCTCTGCCAGGACTGTTTTAAACCCCTCAGGCAGGAGCGGGGTAACCACCCCGCTACACCTGGGTTTAGCAGGCCAATGCTCAAACCACTGATCTATCCCTCCCCATAGATAACAACATATTTGGGTCAGTGATCATGGGTCAAATTTTCAAAAGCAACTAAGTAAGGAAGGAGTCTGAGTCCCATTTTTAGAAGCACTTAAATCACTTAGGAGCCTAAATCCCATTGGCTTCAAAATGTGGTACAAATTAAGAATCTGAAATGTCAATAACTCATTTGCACACAGGTTGCTTTATTGTACCTATGTGAAGGGGGTGTTCAAACCCAAGAGTCCTGATTGGATGACCAAAATTTTTATGAGCAGGAGGAAGGGTAAGTTCCTATAGTGATGGGGTCTGTGTAAGTATTTAGATAATAGGTCATTTCTGTTGTGAAGGCTCAAGTGAACCCCTCTAGCTTTTCAGCCTGCCCTGGAGGAACAAGCCACCTAAATACACGGTCAGGGTGTTGATGAGTTAGTACAGTCATGTCTAACATCAATGCATTGGTCCCAAGTTGCCCACTCCCCATATGCCATCCAATAATATATTTTCCCAACCACCCTTCTTGGAAATTATATTTGTATATGTGTATGTATGTTTGAGTGTTTACAAGTGAATTTCACCCTACAAGAGCAACCCACAAGGTGTTAAAATGCAAGTGTCACAACTGTTTGTGTGTGTGTATATAAACACACTCACATGAATACTCTTGTGCACATGCAAATACAGGTAATCATGGAAAGAACAGCCTTTCCCCAAACATTTCTACAAAGGAAAAACATTGCACAAACATAGTTGAACTGAACAGCTGTTTGGAATTGGAACAAATCCTCATAAAACCTGTTTTTGCAATGTTCAACAAGCTCTACTTGTCAGAGTGTGTCTAGAAAACAAATAAAAAGTTTCATGCAGTTTCTACTAAATAATATTAGTGAATATTTGTGAATGCATTTTTTACAGCTGTTAGGATTTAGTTACGATCCTGACAGCCACGTGTCATTATGAATGAAGAAAATAATTTTCAGTGACCAAAAGTTATAACTACTGAGTCCACACACCATCAGTGGATCCGTGACACTAAACTCATGGAGTAGGATCAGACTATGAAAAAACTAATTGGATGTGAAATAGTATGATTTAATCTGTCAATACACTTCTACACTGCAAATAGAGACGGAGATCCTTGTTCCACTAAATAGGCTTGATTAGTGAAAAATTGTAAGCAGAAATAAAATGTATTCATGCATAATGTTTTTATTGTTGTTCCAGTTCTTATACCACATCTGTACCATGGTGGCTTGCCCTTGGGCTAGACTGCTTGGGGTTAAGCCAGCCTTGATTAAAAGATGAACCCCACCTGAGAAATTTCAACCAGTGACCTAGAATAGAAAGGCTCTGCAGCCCATTGTAACCAGTCCTCTGAATGCCCCAGCCCCATTTTCTCACTGAAATCTATTGCCCAGTTTTCTGTATATAACTAAAAGTTTTCCATAAGGCGGACCTCATCTTAACAGAGAGAGAATGTCTTGTGGACCCACCTTCCTTCCATTTACAATTGCAGAATGTGCCTGTGGCAATACTACAGTTGCTTATATGGAAAACTAAAGCTGGGAAAGCATTCTGAGGCTTTTAATTGTCTCTAATGCAACAAGTGTTTTGTGTTTTTAGAAAAACATTAATCAAACTGTCTGTTTCTTGCTCCATTGTGTTCCATTGCTCTTTCTCCCCTTACTACAGATGCTTCCCTGGCCATCTGTTCCCCAGTTCTGTGCCTCCCTTGCACATGCTGTCTCATTGCTCGGCCCTTCTCTCCCCTTGTTCATGATTTCTTGCAGTTTGGTTCCCTTCTACCCTAGATGTGCTGCCCACTTCCCAGTTCTTGTCTTTTCCTGGTCTCATGAATGTACAGCTTGGCTGCCTCAGTCACTTCTCTCTTGCAACTTTGGAAATTCCTCTCCCCCTGGCGGCTCTCATCTCTAGGAACTGTTTCTGTTTCCTGTCCTCCTCCTGGTTACCTCTTAGCAAACAGTTTGGCTGGCTCCTGCTCCTGTTCCACTGGGCACCTGTAGAAACAGCTGGCAACAAGTTGAAGAGAAAGCACCATGTGACCAGATAATTTTCTGCACAGCATTAGCAAACACTGAGTTTTTGTGATTTCCTCCATACAGCCCCTATACAGAGTAGAACCTCCCTGAGCTCATCTGAAAGGCCCCTTCCCTGTCCTCTTTTTAGTCCCTTGTAAAAAAAGTCACTTCTGCCATGCTGCCTGAAGTCCATCAATCTGACTTTTGTATATAAATTGCATATTGTTGTTCTACTTCCCCTAACCTCTGTCTAGCCATCTGTCCTTAGATTGTGAGCATCTCAAAGCAGGGATTTGGAAAGTACCTAGCACTTAGCTGGTGCTGCTACAAATAAATTAAAAATATAATAATAATGATTCATGACACACCAGTGGTCCATTGGCCACAATTTGAGAACTTCTGCTCTAACTTAAATCTCATTTCCCAGTAAATCCCCATAATGGCATGTAGGCTATTACTTAGGAACAATATAACCATGACCCAGGAAGGCACTGGAATGATCACAGCTGGAAAAATGGTGCAAAAAATTCCTTTACAAACATTAGTTTGAATAAAAACAGGATTTTCTTTGTATTCCAGACCCCTTGCATTGATGTTAAGTCTTGCGAATGCTCATGGGACCATATATTTTAGGGGTTTATACTGCTGCCTGTCATTGTAATGTCTGAGCACCTTCCATGTAAAATCAATAGCAAAGTCCGGCGTGGACTTCATGGAGTCTCTGGCTCACCTCCTTTTTTGGGTTAAAGTCTCTGCTTGTGGCATTTTTCATTTGCTTCTTGGTTTGGCTGATTTATTTGGTTTAGGTTGTTTTTTTAAATTTGAGGAAGGCGGTGTTGAGCTGCTCAAACTTTGGGTGACGATTATGACCTAAGCTCCACCCTACAGACCCTGCTCATATATGACCCCACCTGTCTTTTATGAGGACAGCAGTCCCTTCTTTGGGCTGGTCTACACTAACCCCCCAATTCGAACTAAGATACGCAACTTCAGCTACGTGAATAACGAAGCTGAAGTCGACGTACCTTAGTTCGAACTTACCGCGGTCCAGACGCAGCAGGCAGGCTCCCCTGTCGACTCCGCGTACTCCTCTCGCCGAGCAGGAGTACCGGAGTCGACGGCGAGCACTTCTGGGTTCGATTTATTGCGTCCAGACAAGACGCGATAAATCGAACCCAGAAGTTCGATTGCTTGCCGCCGAACCAGCGGGTAAGTATAGACGTCCCTTTGAAGCCTATTACTAGGTCAGAGCATACTGACTTTTTCCACAGGCTCTTCTGGGGGTTGATGCATCTTGAGTAAAACAGCTTTTTTTTCAGGTTACCGTATATCACTTTTGAGACATACAAGAAGATTAGGTACGTATCACCCGATAATAAGATCTTTAGCTCTCTGGAGCCAGATTCCCTGCTGGTGTAAACCAGCACAGCTCTGAGAATCTGGCTCACAAAATCTGCCTGATGCCCTTAGACACCCTTGAAGACTTAGACATGTGGAAGGGAGTCTGCATTGAACCTTGTGTTTACTTTGCTGTCTGATGTAGCTACACAGAAGCCCCTAGTTGCCATATTGCTAAGCTGACTTGCCTGAGAGTGTACAGCAGATAACAGCAGAGCATTTTGATTTAGGTAAGGAATTATGAACAAGCATGTATATCATCATCACAATATATCATAAAAATATCACTACATTACAGAAAAATTCCACAAAATTATGTCCACATTTCACTTGTTATTCACCAGTTTCCCACAGGCCGCTGAGTGAGAACTAGCTAAAAAATGCAATTACATTTATTTATGGAATCTTAGATATTGTTTTATAGAAGAACAAATTAATAGATTAAGGAAAAGCAAAGTATTCCTCACCAAATGAGAAGAAAACACCAGAATTTCTCATTTGTTAAAATGTTTTGTACACTGTTTTGTATAATTTAGGCCCTAATTCAGGACAGAATGTATGCGTGTGCTTTACTCTAAAAATTATCAACAAAAATCAAAAGTTATAAACAGGTAAAATTGCATGGTGATGTTTGCAGTAACATTCACACAATTTTTAAAGTAGTGCCTTTTTATTAATTAAATGAATATTAATAGATAGAGAGAAGACCAAGAAAAATGATCAGCGGTATGGGATATTTTACATGTGAGGAGAGTTTAAAAAGACTGTGAATGTTCATCTTAAAAATGAGATGAGTAAGAGGAGATATGGTAGAGGTCTATAAAATCATGAATGGTGTGGAGAAAGTGAATATGGAAATGTTATTAACCTCTTCACATAACACAAGAATTATGGGTCACTCAATGAAATTAATACGCAGCAGGTTTAAAACAAACATAAGGAAGTACTTCTTCACACAATATACAATCAACCTGTGGAATTCATTGCCAGGGGATGTTATGAAGCCCAAAAGTATAACTAGAATTAGACAAGTTCATGGAGGATAGGTTCTGTGATGGGTTCCGTGCATTGAGCTAGGGAGCCCCCGTTGGCCCAGTGCGGGGTTGGTGCACCCTGTTACTCCGTAAATAGTCCATAGTCTCTGGACGGGCAAAACAGACAAACCGTCTGCAGCCCTGGAGCATCTTGGCTGGGCAAAATGAACAAACAGTCCTACAGCCCTCCAGCCAGGCTGGGGCAGGCAGTTACACTGGGGAATTAGTCCCCTGGGAGGGACAAAGCAGTAAGCAGACTGCAGCCCCTGGGTGGGGCAAAGCAGACAAACAATCTATGGCCCCTGGGTGGGGCAAAACAACCCAACCACCTATAGGCCTTACTTCCCTCTGCATTGGGATGCAGAACAGGCAGCAGCTTCCTCAGCGGGCGGTGAATCGCCTGGAGAGCTTTTGCGAACAGGGGCTGCTAACAGGGAGTTTCGCAAGGGAGTTCTCCAGGTGAAGGAGGAGCAAATACAGGACCCTTGGGGTAAGTGACTCTCTGTAGTGTCAAGTATCAGAGGGGTAGCCGTGTTAGTCTGAATCTGTAAAAAGCAACAGAGGGTCCTGTGGCACCTTTAAGACTAACAGAAGTATTGGAGCATAAGCTTTCGTGGGTGAATGCCCACTTCATCAGACATCTGATGAAGTGGGCATTCACCCACGAAAGCTTATGCTCCAATACTTCTGTTAGTCTTAAAGGTGCCACAGGACCCTCTGTTGCTCTCTGTAGTGTGTGTTTGTTTGTGTTTGGGGGTTACGTGCTGTGTGCTGAGCTTGTGTTTGTCAGTCTGTTTTTTTGTTTGGTTGTTTGAAGGACCGTGTGCTGTGGCTGGCAGTTGGAAGCTGAGAGCTTCAAAGGAAGGTCTGAAAGCTAGAAGCCTCTGGTAATTGGCTGAGCCTTAATCAGTGGGCGGGGCATTCACACAGGCCAGGGCTTTATAAAGCAGCGCACAAGCGACCAGGGAGCTTTTGCGAACAGAGGCTGCTAACAGGGAGTTTCGCAAGGGAGTTCTCCAGGTGAAGGAGGAGCAAATACATGGACCTATCTGTTTTCCCTTTATTCCCCTTAAAACCTGTAAACCAAACTGAATTGTGAATTGGGAGTGCTTTGTTCCAGGTGGGCCTTGAGTGGGCCTGACTGTTATAGAAAGGCAGTCAGCAGCGAACCAGCTGAGGGGCGAACAGCGGAGGCTAACAGAGGGAGTTTGCCTGGGAGTTTGCGGAGAGGCCACTGAGGCTTACATCTCGCGGGCTTCTGTGAGTTGCTGCAACAGCTGAGGAAGCTCTTAGAAGGGAGGTGATATGGAAGGTGAGCGTTCAGTTGTTGTAACCTGCACAGGTTGTGCCATGTTTGTCTTTCTTCCACAGGACAGAAGCGCCTTTGTCTGTACAAAGTGCAAGCTGGTCTCCATATTGGAAGAGAAGGTTCCAGGTCTGGAGAAACAAGTATCGACCCTGCGTTGCATATGAGAAAATGAAGATTTCCTGGACAGACGTCAGGATATGCTTCTACAGGCACAACGTTCTGAAGAATCGGAGCAGGTTGCGCAGAGGGGACTGAGGGACGGTGAAGAAAATTGGCAGCATGTGACCTCCAGAAGAAGGAAGAGGAGTGTCCATGTACCAGCAGTGGAGATACAGGTGAGCAACCGTTTTCATGTTCTCTCCACAGGTACTAATGCGGAGAGGGGAGCAGAAGGAGACTCCACCGATTGGAAGGCATGAGATGCACTGTCCTAGGGATGGGGGTTCCACGACCACTGCTCCCAAGAGAAGGAGGAGGGTGGTGGTGGTCGGGGACTCCCTCCTCAGGGGGACTGAGTCATCTATCTGCCACCCCGACCGAGAAAACCGAGAGGTCTGCTGCTTGCCAGGAGCTAGGATTCACGATGTGACGGAGACACTGCCAAGACTCATCAAGCCCTCGGATCGCTACCCCTTCCTGCTTCTCCACGTGGGCACCAATGATACTGCCAAGAATGACCTTGAGCGGATCACTGCAGACTACGTGGCTCTGGGAAGAAGGATAAAGGAGTTTGAGGTGCAAATGGTGTTCTCGTCCATCCTCCCTGTGCAGGGAAAAGGCCTGGGTAGAGACCGTCGAATCGTGGAAGTCAACGAATGGCCACGCAGGTGGTATCGGAGAGAAGGCTTTGGATTCTTCGACCATGGGATGGTGTTCCAAGAAGGAGGAGTGCTAGGCAGAGACGGGCTCCACCTAACGAAGAGAGGGAAGAACATCTTCGCAAGCAGGCTGGCTAACCTAGTGAGGAGGGCTTTAAACTAGGTTCACCGGGGGAAGGAGACCAAAGCCCTGAGGTTAGTTGGGAAATGGGATACCGGGAGGAAGCACGAGCAGGAGAGTGCAAGAGGGGAGGAGTCCTGTCTCAGACTGAGAAAGCGGGACAATCAGCGAGTTATCTTAAGTGCCTATACACAAATGCAAGAAAAAGCCTGGGAAACAAGCAGGGAGAACTGGAAGTCCCGGCACAGTCAAGGAACTATGATGTGATTGGAATAACAGAAACTTGGTGGGATAACTCACATGATTGGAGTACTGTCATGGATGGATATAAACTGTTCAGGAAGGACAGGCAGGGCAGAAAAGGTGGGGGAGTTGCATTGTATGTAAGAGAGGAGTATGACTGCTCAGAGCTCCGGTATGAAACTGCAGAAAAACCTGAGAGTCTCTAGATTAAGTTTAGAAGTGTGAGCAACAAGGGTGATGTCGTGGTGGGAGTCTGCTATAGACCACCAGACCAGGGGGATGAGGTGGACGAGGCTTTCTTCCAGCAACTAGCAGATCTCAGGCCCTGGTTCTCATGGGAGACTTTAATCACCCTGATATCTGCTGGGAGAGCAATACAGCGGTGCACAGACAATCAAGGAAGTTTTTGGAAAGTGTAGGGGACAATTTCCTGGTGCAAATGCTGGAGGAACCAACTAGGGGCAGAGCTCTTCTAGACCTGCTGCTCACAAACCGGGAAGAATTAGTAGGGGAAGCAAAAGTGGATGGGAACCTGGGAGGCAGTGACCATGAGATGGTCGAGTTCAGGATCCTGACACAAGGAAGAAAGGAGAGCAGCAGAATACGGACCCTGGACTTCAGAAAAGCAGACTTTGACTCCCTCAGGGAACTGATGGTCAGGATCCCCTGGGAGAATAACATGAGGGGGAAAGGAGTCCAGGAGAGCTGGCTGTATTTTAAAGAATCCTTATTGAGGTTGCAGGAAAAAACCATCCCGATGTGTAGAAAGAATAGTAAATATGGCAGGCGACCAGCTTGGCTAAACAATGAAATCCTTGCTGATCTTAAACACAAAAAAGAAGCTTACAAGAAGTGGAAGATTGGACAAATGTCCAGGGAGGAGTATAAAAATATTGCTCAGGCATGCAGGAGTGAAATCAGGAAGGCCAAATCACACTTGGAGTTGCAGCTAGCAAAAGATGTTAAGAATAACAAGAAGGGTTTCTTCAGGTATGTTAGCAACAAGAAGAAAGTCAAGGAAAGTGTGGGCCCCTTACTGAATGAGGGAGGCAACCTAGTGACTGAGGATGTGGAAAAAGCTAATGTACTCAATGATTTTTTTGCCTCTGTCTTCACGAACAAGGTCAGCTCCCAGACTGCTGCACTGGGCAACACAGTATGGGGAGAAGGTGACCAGCCCTCTGTGGAGAAAGAAGTGGTTCGGGACTATTTAGAAAAATTGGACGAGCACAAGTCCATGGGGCCGGATGCGCTGCATCCGAGGGTGCTAAAGGAGTTGGCGGATGTGATTGCAGAGCCTTTGGCCATTATCTTTGAAAACTCATGGTGATTGGGGGAGGTCCCAGATTATTGGAAAAAGGCTAATGTAGTGCCGGGGAACTACAGGCCAGTCAGCCTCACCTCAGTCCCTGGAAAAATCATGGAGCAGGTCCTCAAGGGATCAATTCTGAAGCACTTAGAGGAGAGGAAAGTGATCAGGAACAGTCAGCATGGATTCACCAAGGGCAAGTCATGCCTGACTAACCTAATTGCCTTCTATGAGGAGATAACTGGATCTGTGGATAAGGGGAAAGCAGTGGATGTGTTATTCCTTGACTTTAGCAAAGCTTTTGATACGGTCTCCCACAGTATTCTTGCCAGCAAGTTAAAGAAGTATGGGCTGGATGAATGGACTATAAGGTGGATAGAAAGCTGGCTAGATCGTCGGGCTCAACAGGCAGTGATCAACGGCTCCATGTCTAGTTGGCAGCCGGTTTCAAGCGGAGTGCCCCAAGGGTCGGTCCTGGGGCCGGTTTTGTTCAATATCTTCATTAATGATCTGGAGGATGGCATGGACTGCACTCTCAGCAAGTTTGCAGATGACACTAAACTGGGAGGAATGGTAGATACGCTGGAGGGTAGGGATAGGATACAGAGGGACCTAGACAAATTAGAGGATTGGGCCAAAAGAAACCTGATGAGGTTCAATAAGGACAAGTGCAGTGTCCTGCACTTAGGACGGAAGAATCCCATTCACTGTTACAGACTAGGGACCGAGTGGGTAGGCAGTAGTTCTGCAGAAAAGGACCTAGGGGTTACGGTGGACGAGAAGCTGGATATGAGTCAACAGTGTGCCCTTGTTGCCAAGAAGGCTAATGGCATTTTGGGCTGTATAAGTAGGGGCATTGCAAGCAGATCAAGGGACGTGATCGTTCCCCTCTATTCGACATTGGTGAGGCCTCACCTGGAGTACTGTGTCCAGTTTTGGGCCCCACACTACAAGAAGGATGTGGACAAATTGGAAAGAGTTCAGCGGAGGGCAACAAAAATGGTTAGGGGGCTGGAGCACATGAGTTATGAGGAGAGGCTGAGGGAACTGGGATTGTTTAGTCTGCAGAAGAGAAGAATGAGGGAGGATTTGATAGCTGCTTTCAACTACCTGAAAGGGGGTTCCAAAGAGGATGGATCTAGACTGTTCTCAGTGGTAGCAGATGACAGAACAAGGAGTAATGGTCTCAAGTTGCAGTGGAGGAGGTTTAGATTGGATATTAGGAAAAACTTTTTCTATAGGAGGGTGGTGAAGCACTTGAATGGGTTATCTAGGGAGGTGGTGAAATCTCCTTCCTTAGAGGTTTTTAAGGTCAGGCTTGACAAAGCCCTGGCTGGGATGATTTAGTTGGGATTAGGTCCTGCTTTGAGCAGGGGGTTGGACTAGAGGACCTCCTGAGGTCCCTTCCAACCCTGATATTCTATGATTCTATGAGAGTAGTCCGCGTCTTCGAGCTCTACTGCCAGGACCGTTATAGGAGTCAGCAAGTTACATCCTTCGTCCTCCCTCACTCACCCCGACTGACCTGGACTGCCTCCTTTTATGTGGTCTCTTCATTGGGAGCGTGCACAGCAGGGGAAAGGAGGCATGGTCGCCTGGGCCCACAATGATTGGCCCTCCCTCGGCACCCCATCACAGGTTCATTAATGCTTATTAGCCCCCATGGTCAGGAACACAACTGCATGCTCTAGATGTCCCTAAGTCTGTGACTGCTAGATCCTGGGACTGTATGACTGGGATGGATCACTCAATAATTGCCCTGTTCTGTTAATTTCTTCTGAAGCATCTGGCACTGGCCACTGTCAGAGATAGGATACTGGGTTAGATGGACCATTGGTCTGATGCATATGGCCATTTTTATGTTCTTATAAATTATCCTTCCCATTATGAAATGCCTGTACACAAACTGCTAACACTTAAGCATATTTTTTCTGCATCAATGCAGTTGTTATCTTAGCCAAACAATCTCAAAAATATGAAGGGATTTACTGACTCCCAACAGAGGAATGAGAGCTTATCTGAAAATGATGTTCTGCTGGAAAAAACCCCACCATGCCTAGGTCACTTGCAAGTCACAAGCTAAAGTCATTACCATCTGATAGCTCTTCAATGGCCCATGTGAAATGAGTTGATGGTCCCAGTCCAGTTCCTAGTGTCCACATCACTAAAATCACGTCACTAAAATCACCAGGTGGAGATGACTATGCTTGCCCCATAAAAGTAGGCGATTATAGCTAACACAGTGTAAAACATTAATATAAAATCCTTATAGTTCCCACAGCAGATGTTACAGAAACTTGGAATTGTGTTCACTGGAGAAAATTGTGCCCAGATGCTCATACTTAAACTTTATGGCCCGTACTCTGCCCTCAGATGTGCGCACACAACTCCCAAAGATCTCAGTGGGAGTTATGTTCATGTAGGTCAGGGCAGAATTTAGCCCACAGCATAGTAATACTAACATAAGGTTCATTGTGATGTTTAGTGACATTGTGAGGCAATGTCTGTGCCTTCAGCCACCTGACTATTATTATTTATTATTATATTACAGTAGGTCTTAGAGGCCCCAGCCAAAATCAGGGCCCAAATGTGCCAAATATTGTAGCAAGAGACAGTCCCTGTCTTAATGAACTTGCAATTTAGATAGATGAGACAAAGAAAAAAGATGGGAGGGCAAGTGGAGGCACAGAGAGGTGGGGTGACTTGCCACAGAGCTGGTCAGTTGGAGAGCCATGATCAGCACCTATGTATACTAATTTCCAATCCAGTGCTCTATAAACAAGACCTCAGGGAAGTACACCAATTGTCCACTATTCTATATAGGTTCTTATACCACACTTATCACCATAGTATCTGAGCATCTTCCAGTAGAGCATAAAGTCACATGACTACACATCTGGTTTGTTCTCTCATCCTCTCTCTATGGGGAGAAACATGGGCAGTGGAGTGTCTTGTTTTGGTAGTGTATTGGGTTTTTTGTTTTTGTTTTTGTTATGTAAATATGCCTGTTATGTGTTCATGTTAGAGAGGACAGGTCAAATAATGTGCCTTGCACTTGGAATGGAAAGTTGTGAGGTTTGTTAGTTCCTGGAGGAGTTCATTCCACAGTCTTGGACCATGCTTGGAGAAAGTTCTGTTTTCCGTACAGATGAGTTTGCCAGTGGGAAGCCAGTGTAGACAAAGGAGGATAGGTTTGCAATAGCCTATGCTGCTGGGGAATGCTGTGCATTGTTTTGTACTAGTTGGAGTTTCCAAAGTGCTGAAGGCTTTATAACCAGGTGTAGTGGGGCAGTTGCCCCACTTTGGCAGAGGAGGGGTTAAAGCAGGCTGGAGGGAACCTGTGCAGAACCCGGCCAATCAGAGAAGGGCAGAAAGGCAGCCAATCAGGGCCAGGCTGGGCCCTATATAAAGGCTGCAAAGCAGAGTAGACAGCAGTCTCTTCCTGACAAGCAAGGGAGAAGGACTGGCTCCCTGTAGACAGAGCATCTACACTAGAGCAGTGCTGGGCAGGCTCAGGGGAACAGAGAGGGAGCTCCAGCCTGTTATTTGCCAAGCGGTGGTCCCTGAGGAAAAGGACCAAGAAGGTGCATGGGCCAAGGGGAAGTGGCCCAGGGTACACAGGGAGAAGAGAGGATTGAAGGAGGGCAGTGGGAGGCTGACGCTAGAGGGTTCCTGGGTCGGGACCCAGAGTAGCGTGTGGGCCTGGGTCCTCCCTCCCCCCTTACACTGCATCTTACCATGGAGGAGCATGGCCAATGGACTGTGCCTTGTCCTTGAGGCAAGGGACTAGACTTTGGGGCAGCAGGTGGCCACAAAGGCAGGTGCAGACTGAGGACTGCTGATACCCCCGGAAGAGGGGGAGAATAGAGCAGGGGCACAGCCGGAGGGCTGTGTCCAGAAGAGGACGCCACAAGCCAGGGAGCAACATGGGTCCCAGACAGGGCTGGATTAACCTTTTGTGGGCCCCGGCGCCAAACATATTTGTGGGCCCCTATGTAGTCATTGTGAGCTCAGAGTGCGGGCCTGGTGTAGTAATGCCATTGGTGCCATAGTATCCTCGGTACTGAATCTCAGAGACGTTTTTCATTTTGATCACACACCTCTACATGACTATATGCACTGCCATACACAGCTCCCTCAGCCCCCAGTTTTTCTCATTGAGCTGTACACTCATGTGGGTTTACCAGTGTCCACAGTGAGTAGAACTTTCATAGTGATCAGGGAAACTCCCCACAGATCCCCACTCCTTCCTCATTCAGACCTTCTATAGCCATGTCTCCAGTACCCCCCTATTTCACCAGTCACAGTATGTGGTCCTAGTCTCAGCTCAAAGTTCCAAAGCCAGCAGATACCTGATCGATTCTTACAAATCCCTCCCTCAGCACCCATCCTGCCATTTGAGCAAGCCACTTGCAAACACCATTTCCCCAAAGTGAGGACTTAGCCCTTGGGAATCTGAAGACACCAGCCTTTCTCCCTCTGCTCCCATCTACATGCTAGTCTACTTCCTGGTCACCACCACCTCTCCCCATGCTTCTTTCCTTTCTACTTTGGACATGCTCCCCAACCAGCTGGGGCTATTCTCCTCTGCAAGCCTGACCTGCTTCCTCTTTCCCTGCTTCCCTTGACATTCCTTTCCAACTGGTGACCTCTGTTCCTTGAGGTTAACTCCAGTTTCTTTATCTGCTCTAGCTTAATGGCCCTCAGTAGTCACAGAGCCACCTGCATCTTCTCTGGCTACAGCAATGGGGGCCAATTGCCAGAAGCCAGCCTTAGATAGCTGCAGCTACTAGTCATGGGAGGGGTGGCAATTCCAAGGCTGAGCATACTTGAACCTTGCAACACAGCACTAGGGACTCTAAATCCTCAGCGCTGGCCCTAAGTAGTTGCAGACAAGGGCTTCCCTCCTCTAGGCCGTGGCTTTAAGTACCTGAGATGCCCATCACCTGCAGCGTAGGCCACCAATTCCCACGCACTCCTCAGCTAGCACATGGTCGTGCAGAAAGTGCAGCCTGAATGATTTTGGAGGCTAGAGTGCCAAGGAGTTCCCATCCCTGAGCAGCAACTCTGCAACAAGCTCACATGGCCCCGTTCCACTGTGGGACCAGGACCCTATGAAGACAGTGGAGTTACCCTGTGTATAACCAGTTCTGTCCAAAGCCTGTTGAAGTGAGTGGGAGTCTTTTCATTGTCTTTAATGGGCTGTGTATAGAAGCAAAGGACCCCATTCTAGACTCTAGGAGCAAAGTGCATTCTATGCTGGCCTGGTTTACTATTGTAACAGGAAGGTCTCACATTACCTAGTGAATAAACAACACCTCCTACAGCACCTAACTTTTTCTGAGAGGCTTCCCACCCAATTACTAAATGTAAACCTGCTTAGCTTACAAGGGCTGAAAATATCAGGTAGTATGGTTACAAAAGCAAGGCACTTCTGAATTCAGTAGGAATTTTGGATGTGCACAGAACACAGACAGGACTGGTTTCCGCATGGTAACAGAACTGCAGTAAAGTGGAACAATTTTCAGCTTGTGTGATTGGAGGATATCTGGATCCATATTATAAGACAATCCTACATACATGAAGAAAAGTTGAGGTGTCTTTGTTATTCTTTTGTTCCACTCTTCGTTTCTGTGGGGAATTTGCCAATGCAATATTAGTGTCTTCTTTTTAAACAAACAAAACTAAAAAAAAATGGTAATGGCTGTTGAAAATAGCAATTCCAGCCCTAGTTAGCACTGAGAAGATGCCAGCATTTATTGCTCAATTTTATCCTACTTTTTCTACAGCAAATTACAGTGGATCAGTATATTTGATTTGGGAGAAATGAAGTAACAGCAGCCTAAATTGAGCTTGAGAATGTTCAAATCTAGAAGGCAGGTACTAGATTCCCTTTTGGAATATTAGCTATATCTGGAAAGGAAAAGCCAATTTCTGCTTTCTTGGCTCAGACGTGGAAATCCTCCTACGTGCCTGGTACCGTAGCTAAAGCTGCCCAGGTCCTCTAGTAGAGCCTTCTCTCCCTTACTAATCATTTTAAGTTCTGGTGGGATCCACATACTTCCCTTGCTAGGCTTCAGATAGAGAGGTGCACTGTCCATTTAATCCACCCAATTCCTTCTTTGGGGACTGCCAGGTGAGGTCACACCAGCATCCCTAATCCAGTCTGGGGAAGTCTTCTGAGGGTGATATCTGGGCCAAAGCCTTCTACTCCTTGGACATATTTGTTCCCCATTCACAGTGCCACCCCCTTCTAGCAGCCGGCTCTCCATTCACAGCAAGCTGCAGCGCATGGGGTCTCAGCTTCCCCATTCCCACCCCCTCCCTTTCCTGTTGATCGCTGCCAAGGGAATACTGGGAAATGTAGTTCCTTCCCTGCTCCAGGGCCGGCTCTTTGGGCAGAGAGCTGGCCAAGGAACTACAGCTCCCAGGGCCCCTTGGCTTCTCAGCTCCCATGCTGGATCCCTGCTGCTCCGAGGCTCGCTCTCAGGGCCTCCGCTTCTGCAGCGCTGCGAGAAGGGAGGACGTGAGCATTATGGGTCCCCTTCTGAGCTTGGGCCCGGCACTATGGACCCATTGGCACTATGGTAAATCCAGTACTGGTCCCAGACAGCGCAGCAGAGCAGACAATGGGCAAGACACCACCCTCAGAGGGTGCTCCATGGCTAGAATGGAACTAATTCCCAGAGCGACCAGCAGGAGGTGCCGCCTTGGTGAGTCAGCGATCCGTTACACCAGGTTATTGCTTTGCTGTAGTCCACCTGAGAGATGACAAAGGCATGAATAACTGAGTCCAGGACACCATCCACCAGGATGGCATGGAGTCTCCTAACCAAGTGGAGATGGTAGAAAGCATTACTTGTAGATGCTGCTATATGAGAGCTTATCTCTGTAGCGTGGGGCACGGGTCACTTGCTGGAGGATTCTCTGCACCTTGAAGTCTTTAAACCATGATTTGAGGACTTCAGTGGCTCAGATATAGGTTAGGGGTTTGTTACAGGAGTGAGTGGATGAGATTCTGTGGCCTGTGTTGTGCAGGAGGTTGGACTAGATGATCATAATGGTCCCTTCTGACCTTAAAGTCTATGATTCTATGAATCCAAGAGTGCTCATAGACTGAATTGACAAACCGTGGGTGTGTATCTTAAACCAATGGAGACTGCACCATGGCTGCAAGCTCTTCAAAACCCTTTCCTCTACCCACCCATACCACCTCTGTCTCACTTGGGATCAGTTTCAACCAGCTGTTCTTCATCCATGAGCTGATTTTACCAAGCATTGGACAGTCTTGGTGGTAGTTGGGTGGTCATTTGTAGTGAAGGAAAGGGAAGGTGTATCATTTTCATAATGCACTTGAGTCCATGTAATCTGACCCATTCACCTAGTGGTTGAATGCACATTGTAATACAGAGTACACCTTTCTATTGCTATGTGAATATGTCTAAAAATTATGAAGGAGCATTTGGAACATTAACAGTTGT
Organism: Emys orbicularis; assembly: GCF_028017835.1. Taxonomy (NCBI): domain Eukaryota; kingdom Metazoa; phylum Chordata; order Testudines; family Emydidae; genus Emys; species Emys orbicularis. The sequence goes on along the minus strand of NC_088685.1, from coordinate 23,165,519 downwards.
TTATTTAGAATAAGTTATGCCTTTTTTCATGCTCTAGAAAAGAGTTGCTAGAAATAGAAAACAAATTAGAAACTTAGGACCTGATCGAAAGCTCACTGAAGTCAATGGGAGTTCTTCTACTGACTTCAGCACACTTCACGTTAGACTATTTGAGAGGAGGGGTCACTTTGGAGTACAATAAGTATTATGAAACTATTAAAATATGTGTTGTGGAGACATTGATGACTGCTACCTCATCTTTAAAATGTAAAGTGGAAATACAGAAGGCACAGCTGGGATGGTATGGAAAAATAGATTCAGCCAAGATTTTGGTTGAATATTTCAAGAGACACTGGCCTCAGGGGAATGTTTGCAGGAGGAGAGAATGGGGGAAGAGGACAATCCTAAACTTCAGAGGAAGTGGGAGACAGCTGACTGTTAGAAGGGAAGAGGATCCTGAATTTCAGAGGCAGGAAATGACTCATTTAAAATGGTCCCTTTTGAAAATTTCCTGTGGGATCTTAGAGATAGTGACATACATAACAACATTTTTCAATTTATTATTATTAATTTACTGTTTGTATTTCAGTTGCCCCTAGGAGCCACAGGCATGGACCAGGCTCCACTGGGCAAAGCAATGTACAAATCTCTGCGTATTAAGTTTTCATACTACTCCCATCATGGAGCATCTGAATGCCAATTAAGTGGGCTGATTCCAAAAGTAGCTAATGAGTATCATGATTTTAACCGTAAAATGAATTCATTCCAGGGGGGTATGTGGTAAACAAATCCTGATTGTCTAATTATCTCAGAATCATTCGGCAGCATCCAAAGATCTGAAATAGCAAGTCAATTTTAATGGAGGAAGATAAAGGTGAAATACTGCAGAGCTTTACTGTTTACTTTAAAGACACCCCATTGGAGATGTTACATAACCTACAGTTCTTCTTCTTTCGTATGGGTTGAGTAGGTAGCAACAACTACACATTTATATCTAAGTTTGATAGCCAGCATGCTGCTGCAGTAATCTGCAGTAAATGTAAGTAATACGCTGTGTCTGATTAGTGTTGTCAGCATAATCAGTAACTCATGTCTTGAGGGCCACTGTAAGCCAAGACAGAGACTGGCCATTATTTTTCTTTACCGTCATTTATATCAATGTATAAAACAGTGATAATAGAAGTGCCCATCCCATCGGTATATGCTTCTGAGTTATTACATTTAGTGCCAGTAAATAATCTCTCACATTTTCTGAATATAGTGCAGAATTTAAATATACTGTGACTTACCTCCACAAGAAGCACTATATTTGCTCCTATTTGGACATCTGTCTACCAGGACAGCAACTCCATCTTTTTTTGATATTTTCACATCCCCGAGTTGTATAGCAGACCTATATTTTATTAATTATTAATTATTATTATTAATTATAGTGCCTAGAGTCCCTAGTCAGGGCCTCGTTGTGCTGGGCACGGTGAAACCACAGACTATTTATATAAACAGGGCAGACAAACAGTTTTGGGCAGATGGGATATCTTTGCATCCATTTGATGACTTTTTTGACTTTTTTGCATATACTATTTCCATCAAAAAGGCAAACTAGAGTAGCAAACAGGGGAGTTTTGGAGGGAGTATAGAGAAGAGGTGTGAGAGGTTTTCTTTCTAAATACAGTGCTGTGTTCAATAGTATGATGGCCAGTGATGGAACAGTGGTTGTGACCTGCAACGGATGTGCCACATTTTCTTTCTTGCCTGAGACACAGACTCATAGAAATGTAGGACTGGAAAGGACCTTGATAGGTCATCTAGTCCAGTCCCCTGCACTGAGGCAGGACTCAGTATTATCTAGATCATCCCCTAGCAGGTGTTTGTCTAACCTATTCTTATAAACCTCCAATGATGGAGATTCCACAACCTCCCTAGGTGATTTGTTCCAGCGCTTAACCCTGACAGGAAATTTTTCCAACTGTCCAACCTAAACCACCCTTGCTGCAATTTAAGCCCATTGCTTCTTGTCCTATCCTCAGAGGTTAAGGAGAACAATTTTTCACCCTCCTCCTTGTAACAACCTTTTATATGCTTGAAAACGGTTATCATGTCCCCTCTCCGTCTTCTCTTCTCCAGACTAAACAAAACCATTTTTTTCTATCTTTTCTCATAGGTCATGTTTTCTAGGCCTTTAATCATTTTTGTTGCTCTTCTCTAGACTTTCTCCAGTTTGTCCACATCTTTCCCAAAGTGAGGTGCCCACAACTGGACAGAGTACTCCAGTTGAGAAGGCCTTATCAGTGCTGAATAGAGTGGAAGAATTATTTCTCGTGTCTTGCTTACAGCACTCCTGCTAATACATCCCAGAATTATGTTTGGGTTTTTTTGCAATTGTATTACATTGTTGAATCATATTTAGTTTATGATCCACAATAATCCCCCAGATCTTTTTCTGCACTACTCCTTCCTAGTCAGTCATTTCCCATTTTGTATTTGTGCAACTGATTGTTCCTTCCTAAGTGTAGCACTTTGCATTTGTCCTTATTGAATTTCATCCTATTTATTTCAAACCATTTCTACAGTTTGTCATGATCATTTTGAATTCTAATCCTGTCCTCCAGAGCATTTGCAATCACTCACAGCTTGGTGTCATTCACAAACTTTATAAGTGTACTGTCTATACTATTACCCAAATCATTCATGAAGATATTAAATAGAACCTGACCAGGACTGATCTCTGAGGGACTCCATTCAAGATGCCCTCCCAGCTTGATGGTGAGCCATTGATAACTCTCTGACTATGGTTTTCCAACCAGTTGTGCATGCATCTTATAGCAGATTGGTTTAGGCTATATTTCTCCTGTTTGCTTATGACAAGGTCATGTGAGACAGTATCAAAAGCTTTACTAAATTTGAGATACATTACAGCTACTGCTTCCCCCTATTCACAAGGCTTGTTACCCTGTCAAAGAAAGATATTAGGTTGGTCTGATATGATTTGTTCTTGACAGATCCAGGTTGACTATTATTTATCTCCTTAGTATCTTCTAGGTGCTTACAAATAGATTGTTTGCTTATTTTCTCCATTATCTTTCCAGGGTACTGAAGTTAGGCTGTCTGATCAACATTTCCCTGGGTTGTCCTTATTCCCCTTTTTTAGATACGTATTATATTTGCCCTTTTCCAGTCCTCTTGGATCTCTCTGATCCTTCATGAGCTCTCAAAGATAATTGCTAATGGCTCAGATCTCTTCAGCCAGTTACTTAAGTATTCTAGGCTGTATCTCACCAGGCCCTGCTGACTTAAAGACATCTAACTTTTCTAAATAATTCGTAACTTGTTCTTTCCCTATTTTAGCCTCAGATTCTACACCATATACACTGGAGTTCATTAGATTAGTTTTCCGATCATTGCTAACCTTTTTGGTGAAAACTGAAACAAAAAAGACATTTAACACTTGAGCTATTGCTGTGTTTTCTGTTATTGTCTTTCCCACCTTGTTGAGTAATAGGTCTACCCTGTCTTTGGGCTTCCCTTGGCTTCTAAAGCCAGAAGGGACTTCCTGTGTATGAAATGAAAGTTGGTAGCTATGCTGGAAGAAAAGATTTATGGCTTGGAAAGACAAGTACTGACACTACACAGCATCAGAGAGCCTGACGTGTATTTGGAAAACCAGATTCAGATAAAGAGAGGAATTGGGGACCAAGGAATCAGAGTGGAAACCAAAGATGAGGACTGGCAATTCTTAACTACCAGAGGCAAGGAGACCAGCAGTATTCTACACAGCTGGAGGCAGAAGATGATGGGCAGGCTGTGACCACCAGAGAGAAGAGTACCAGTAGGAATTCCACACAGCTAAAGCTATCCAATCATTATTAGGTTCTCAGCATAGAAACAGCAGAAAATATTCTTGAATAGAGCAGAGAACTCTGTGGTCAAAAAAAGTAGAACGCGCTTTGGGACATACCTGAGGATGGCTGCTCACCCAAACCTGTAAGACTATCAAATGTCTGCACAAAGAGATCTCTAATCATCCAAAGAAGGCAGACAATCCTTGTCGAGGATGAAATTCAATAAAGATAAGAGCACAATACTTCACTAATGAAGGAAAAATCAAATGCAAAACTACAAAATGGGGAATAACTGGCTAGGTAGTAGTACCACTGAAAAGGATCTGGGGTTTTAGTGGATCACAAATTGAATGAGTCAACAATGTGATGCAGTTGCAAAAAAGGCTAATATCATTCTGGCATGTATTCACTGGAGTAGTGTTGTCAAACTGTCCTACAGTGGCTCAAAAGCATGAGTACTAACATCAAGGCAGACTGATAGGAAACAGGGCACAAACCCCAAATTGGCTGTGAGTTCTATACGTAGATTTCATGAATCAATTATCAAGCGTAAAATCTTCAGACATTTTAACAGCCTTAACATGGAGTCACAGGCAGTTCCCTTGGGTACTTCAATCTGTCTTGCCACCCAGGTAAGCCTGTCTTTGTGATAAATGGTCCCTTATACTGCAATATTCAGGTTACTCCCAGTCCCAAAGGACCAGTCACTTACTGCTGGCCAAGTCCACTGTGGATTTCACACCAAAGACAATGTTTGTAGCCAATCCTGTAATAAACTATCTAAAAATTTATTAACTAGGAAAAGGAAATAAGACAGTTATTTACAAAGTTAAGCCATGTAAACATACATACACACATAGAATCATAGAATATCAGGGTTGGAAGGGACCTCAGGGGGTCATCTAGTCTAACCCCCTGCTCAAAGCAGGACCAATCCCCAACTAAATTATCCCAGCCAGGGCTTTGTCAAGCCTGACCTTAAAAACCTCTAAAACCACACAAATGAGTTCCAATCTTAAGTTTCAAAAAATAACAGATGCTTCTATAATAAGGAAGCTCTATATGTCCAATAGGGCTAACCCACACTAAGCACTGGGGATTTTTTGCTTATGTTTAATAACCCTTGTCCTCAGAGTCCAAGCAGCATAAAGACACAGTTCCGTTTGTTAGGGCTTTTTATCCCCTTCCTCCCTTGTGCTTTGAGCTGCAAACTTAGCTGATAGAAGGAATTCACTTGCACAACTCCTCTTCATGAGAGTGGGGCAGCAGTCAATAGTCTTTTATCCTCTTTGATGTTTCAAAATAGTTTGGTGTTGATCGGCCTTCCTTGTGGGGCAGGACATGGATTCATAGATTCATAGATTCTAGGAATGGAAGGTATCTTGAGAGGTCATCGAGTCCAGTCCCCTGCCCTCATGGCAGGACCAAATATTGTCTAGACCATTCCTGATAGACATTTATCTAACCTACTCTTAAATATCTCCAGAGATGGAGATTCCACAACCTCCCTAGGCAATTTATTCCAGTGTTTAACCACCCTGACAGTTAGGAACTTTTTCCTAATGTCCAACCTAAACCTCCCTTGCTGCAGTTTAAGCCCATTGCTTCTTGTTCTATCCTTAGAGGCTAAGATGAACACGTTTTCTTCCTCCTCCTTATGACACCTTTTAGATACCTGAAAACTGCTATCATGTCCCATCTCAGTCTTCTCTTTTCCAAACTAAACAAACCCAATTCTTTCAGCCTTCCTACATAGGTCATGTTCTCTAGACCTTTAATCATTCTTGTTGCTCTTCTCTGGACCCTCTCCAATTTCTCCACATCTTTCTTGACATGCGGTGCCCAGAACTGGACACAATACTCCAGTTGAGGCCTAACCAGTTCAGAGTAGAACGGAAGAATGACTTCTTGTGTCGTGCTCACAACACATCTGTTAATGCATCAGAATCATATTTGCTTTTTTTGCAATAGCATCACATTGTTAACTCATATTTAGCTTGTGGTCCACTATAACCCCTAGATCCCTTTCTGATGTACTCCTTCCTAGACAGTCTCTTCCCATTCTGTATGTGCGAAACTGATTGTTCCTTCCTAAGTGGAGCACTTTGCATTTGTCTTTATTAAACTTCATCCTGTTTACCTCAACCTTCTGTTGGACATCAGCATTAATTACACTAATTAATGTCTCTCTCCTGTCTGGTGATTTACACAGTCAGACGCTTATAATACAAGTGTTTAAATATTACCTTATAATATAGGATACAGATATTAGAAGTAAGATTAGTGAATGCAGCAATTTACAAGCATTCAATAAAGTCTAAACACTAAGCACTTTTTAATAATTCTAATACGTATTTTAACAATACGGGTGAGCTATGTATTTGTCAGTGTTCCACTGAGACATGGAGCCCTTGGCATGAGCTGGCATCTGGTGTGCCAGAATCACATTTGTAGATAAGACATGGGAGGTAATTGTTCCATTTTACTCAGCAGTGATGAGGCCTCAGCTGTAGAACTTGTGTCCAATTCTGGGCATCACATTTCAGGAAAGATGTGGACAAATTTGAGACAGTCCAGAGAAGAGCAACAAAAATGATAAAAGGTTTAGAAAATATGACCTATGAGAAAAGGTTAAAAAACACCTGGGCATAGTCCTGAGAAAAGAACGAGCAGGAACTGATAAAAGTCATAGAATCATAGAAGATTAGGATTGGAAGAGACCTCAGGAGGTCATCTAGTCGAACCCCCTGCTCAAAGCAGGACCAACCCCAACTAAATGATCCCAGCCAGGGCTGTGTCAAGCCAGACCTTAAAAACCTCTCAGGATGGAGATTACACCGCTTCCCTAGGTAACCCCTTCCAGTGCTTCACCACCCTCCTAGTGAAATAGTTTTTATTAAATATCCAAACTAGATCTCCCCCACTGCAACTTGAGACCATTTCTCCTTGTTCTGTCATCTGCCACCACTGAGAACAGCCGAGCTCCATCCTCTTTGGAACCTCCCTTCAAGTAGTTGAAGGCTGCTATCAAATCCCCCCTCACTCTTCTCTTCTGCAGACTAAATAAGCCCCGTTCCCACAGCCTTTCCTCGTAAGTCATGTGCCCCATCCCCCTAATCATTTTCATTGCCCTCCACAGGACTCTCTCCAATATGTCCACATTGTTTCTGTAGTGGGGGGCCCAAAACTGGATGCAATACTCCAGATGTGGCCTCATAAGTGCTGAATAGAGGGGAATAATCACTTCCATTGATCTGCTGGCAACGTTCCTTCTAATGCAGCCCAATATCCGTTAGCCTTCTTGGCAACAAGGGCACACTGTTGACTCATATCCAGCTTCTCGTCCACTGTACTCCCCAGGTCCTTTTCTGAAGAACTGCTGTTTAGCCAGTCGGTCCTCAGTCTGCAACTGTGCATGGGACTCTTCCGTCCTATGTGCAGGACTCTACACTTGTCCTGTTGAACCTCATCAAATTTCTTTTGGCCCAATCCTCCAATTTGTCTAGGTCACTATGGACCCTATCGCTACCCTCCAGCTTATCTACCTCTCCTCCCAGCTTAGTATCATCTGTGAACCTGCTGAGGGTGCAATACATCCCATCATCCAGATCATCAATGAAGATGTTGAACAAAACCAGCCCCAGGACCGACCCCTGGGGCACTCCGCTTGATACTGGCTGCCAACTAGACATCAAGCCGTTGATCACTACCCATTGAACCCATCGATCTAGCCAGCTTTCTATCCACTGTGACAGACCCAGACCAGTGGGGTACAGGAGTCTGGTAGAGGGCAAATATACTGGTCACTGGATGAGTAGTTTTCTGTTCCCTGAGTGACCAGAGCTAGAACCAGTTAAGGCAGGCAGGCTAATTAGGTCACTGGAGCCAATTAAGAAGAAGCTGCTAGAATCAATTAAGGCAGGCTAATCAGGGCACCTGGGTTTTAAAAGGAGCTCACTTCAGTTTGTGGTGCGAGTGTGAGGAGCTGGGAGCAAGAGGGTGTGCTGCTGGAGGACTGAGGAGCACAAGCGTTATCAGACACCAGGAGGAAGGTCCTGTGGTGAGACTAAGGAAGGTGTTTGGAGGAGGCCATGGGGAAGTAGCCCAGGGAGTTGTTGCTGTCATGCAGCTGTTACAGGAGGCACTATAGACAGCTGCAGTCCACAGGGCCCTGGGCTGGAACCCAGAGTAGAGGGCGGGCCTGGGTTCCCCCCAAACCTCCCAATTGACCTGGACTGTGGGTTCTTCCAGAGGGGAAGGTCTCTGGGCTGTTCCCCAACCCACATGGTGAATCTCTGAGGCAAGAAAATCCGCCAATAAGCGCAGGACCCACCAAGATAGAGGAGGAACTTTGTCACACCACCTTATAGTCCATTCATCCAATCCATACTTTTTTAACTTGCTGGCAAGAATGCTGTGGGAGACCGTATCAAAAGCTTTGCTAAAGTCAAGATATATCACATCCACTGCTTTCCCCAAATCCATAGAGCCAGTTATTTCATTATAGAAGGCAATCAGGTTGGTCAGGCATGACTTGCCCTTGGTGAATCCATGTTGACTTTTCCTGATCACCTTCCTCTCCTCCAAGTGCTTCAAAATGGATTCCTTGAGGAACTTCTCCATGATTTTTCCAGGGACTGAAGTGAGTCTGTAGTTCCCCCAATTCTCCTTCTTACCTTTTTTAAAGATGGGCACTATATTTGCCTTTTCCCAATCATCTGGAACCTTCCCCGATTGCCATGAGTTTTCAAAGATAATGGCCAATGTCTCTGCAATCACATCAGCCAACTCCCTCAGCACCCTTGGATGCATTAGATCCAGATCCATGGACTTGTGCATGTCCAGCTTTTCTAAATAGTCCTTAATCTGTTCTTTCATCACTGAGGGCTGCTCACTTCCTCCCCATACTGTGCTGCCCAGTGCAGCAGTCTGGGAGCTGACCGTGTCCGTGAAGACCGAGGCAAAAAAAAAGCATTGAGTACTTCAGCTTTTTCCAGATCATCCGTCATAGTTGTTATCACATCATAGTCCTCAACTATGTTAAAGGCTGTTATAAAGAGGACAGTGATAAATTGTTCTCCATGTCCACTGAAGGTAGGACAAGAAGTAGTGAGTTTAATTTGCAGGAAGGTGGGAAAACTTTCTAACTATAAGATAGTTAAGTTCTGGAATAGGTTTCCCAGGGAGATTGTGGAATCCCCATCACTGGAGGTTTTTAAGAACATGTTGGGAAAAACACCTGTCAGGGGTGGTCTATGTTTTCTTGATCCTCTCTCAGGACAGTTGGCTTGAATGTAGGGCTTGATGACTCCTTGAGGTCCCTTCCAGCCCTACATTTCTATGAGTCTATAAACATAAGAGTGATAGGGCAAATTGTGAATGGCTGTGGTGATTATCACTGCTGTTTTGGTGGGATAACTCTTGCCTGAGTCATAGTGAATAGACTTAACACCTGTCTTGAGGAAACCATCCTCCCTGCATCTCAATGTAGATTTTGGTGTGGACAACGCACTATAGACATGATCTTCACACCTGATCAGCTTCAGAAAAAGAGCTGGGAGCAAATCCGCAGACTTTATATGGTGTTGGTCAACTTAGCTAAACCTTTGACACTGTAAATTGTGAGGGTTTCTGGAAACTTTTGGTCATCATTTGGTCCTTTCATGATAGAATGATGGCCAGAGTGGTGGAGAATGGTGAAATATCAGACCCATTTCTGGTCACCAATGGCATAAAACAAGGTTGTGGGCTGGCTCCCATACTCTTTTCCATCCTTTTTGGGGGCTGTACTTATGGTTGGATTTGATGACATTGACAGAGGAGTATCTATCCAGTTCCACCCTGATGGGAAGAAGTTCAATCTGCAACACTTCTGTGCTCCCACAGAAGTGGCAGTTCTACTCATTAAGGAGCTTTTATTGGCTGTGCACTGATTGCTCACTTGGTTGATGACATTCAATTTATAACTGATGATTTCATTTGTGCAGTCAATTGTTTTGGTTTCACAGTCAGCCTGAAGAAAACCAAAGTAATGTATCAACTGGTACTAGGGAATATGCCTGTCTACCCAATTATTAAGATTAACAATGACCTTTTCAAGTCTGTGGAGAAATTTTGCAACGTAGGACCTATGCTGTCACAGAATGCAACGACTGATGATATTACCCATCACAAAGCCAAAGCCAGCTCTGCATTTGGAATGCTGTCAAACCACCCATGGAATATTTGGTGCATACAAATAAGTGCATATAAATATAGGGGCATAAAAATAAGTACTAAACCAAATGTAGATGGGGCAGTTGTGTTTTTACAACACTTTTATATGGTTGTGAGACATGGACAACATATTACCACCTCATTAGGAAACTTAATCAGTTTCATATATACTTTCTTTAGTCTTAGAGACTAACAAATTTATTTGAGCATAAGCTTTCGTGGGCTACAGCCCACTTCATCAGATGCATGTAATGGAAAATACAGTAGGAAGATATATATATACACAGAGAACATGAAACAATGGGTGTTACCATACACACTATAAGGAGAGTGGTCGGTTAAGATGAGCTTTTATCAGCAGGAGAGAAAAAGAACTGTTTGTAGTGGTAATGAAAATGGCCCATTTCCAGCAATTGACAAGGAGATATGAGGAACTGTAGGGAGCGGGGGGAAATAAGCATGGGGAAATAGTTTTACTTTGTGTAATGGCCCATCCACTCCCAGTCTTTATTCAAGCCTAATTTAATGGTGTCCAATTTGCAAATTAATTCCAATTCAACAGTCTCTCGTTGGAGTCTGTTTTTGAAGTTTTTGTTGTTGTAATATTGCGACTTTTAGGTCTGTAATCGAGTGGCCAGGGAGATTGAAGTGTTCTCCAACTGGTTTTTGAATGTTATAATTCTTGATGTCTGATCTGTGTCCATTTATTCTTTTACGTAGAGACTGTCCGGTTTGGCCAAAGTAGATGGCAGAGCGGCATTGCTGGCACATGATGGCATATATCACATTGGTAGATGTGCAGGTGAACGAGCCTCTGATAGTGTGGCTGATGTGATTAGGTCCTATGATGGTATCCCCTGAATAGATATGTGGACAGAGTTGGCAATGGGCTTTGTTGCAAGGATAGGTTCCTGGGTTAGTGTTTTTGTTGTGTGGTGTGTGGTTGCTGGTGAGTATTTGCTTCAGGTTTGGGGGCTGTCTGTAAGCAAGGACTGGCCTGTCTCCAAAGATCTGTGAGAGTGATGGATCGTCCTTCAGGATAGGTTGTAGATCCCTGATGATGCGCTGGAGAGGTTTTAGTTGGGGGCCGAAGGTGATGGCTAGTGGCGTTCTGTTACTTTCTTTGTTGGGCCTGTCCTGTAGTAGGTGACTTCTGGGTACACTTCTGGCTCTGTCAATCTATTTTTTCACTTCAGCAGGTGGGTATTGTAGTTGTAAGAACGCTTGATGGAGAGCTTGTAGGTGTTTGTCTCTGTCTGAGGGGTTGGAGCAAATGCGATTGTATCGTAGAGCTTGGCTGTAGACAATGGATCAAGTCGTGTGGTCTGGATGAAAGCTGGAGGCATGTAGGTTAGTATAGTGGTCAGTAGGTTTCTGGTATAGGGTGGTTTTTATGTGGCCATCGTTTATTAGTACTGTAGTGTCCAGGAAGTAGATCTCTTGTGTGGACTGGTCTAGGCTGAGGTTGATGGTGGGGTGGAAATTGTTGAAATCATGATGGAATTCCTCAAGGGCTTCTTTTCCATGGGTCCAGATGATGAAGATGTCATCAATGTAGCGCAAGTAGAGTAGGGGCGTTAGGGGCTGCTACTCTGAAACCTTTCTTTAGTCTGTTTGCAGGGTCAAATGGTGGGACAAGATTCCCAGTATCAAAATCCTTAATCATTGTTGGATGTTTGGCATTCAAAGCATTCTCATAAAACCTCAGTTGCGTTGGTCTGGGCATCTCATTTATATGGCTGACTTGAGACTACCCAAGAGCATATTTTATGGTCAGCTAAGGCCAAACACCCATTCTCATGGTGACCAGTACAAATAATATAAAGACACACTGAAGTCAAATTTAAAAGCATGTCAGATGGACCCCAGCAACTGGGAAGCAACAGCCCATGACAGAGCATGGTGATGGCAGATTTATCATATCATCGTTGACTGCTTTGAAACAAGGTGCATTAACACCTGTGAAGAACGTGAACAGTGCAAGGATACAACAGCCTGCAATGGTCATGGACAATCTTGTGTGTCCCACACGTAACTGTGTTTGCGGTTCTCGCATTGGTTTGACCTCGCTTATATGTGTTTGTTTGCTGAGTCCTGGTATGACAACATCAATGTGAGCCTCCATCATCAGCAGCATCATTATCATTGTCATCACTTCATCACCTAAAACAAGTGTCTGAGATTTGTTTAAACAGTTCATTTGATGAAACTGTACTTGGCTGGTGTGCAGTTGTGATATGTAAATATTAGTAAATAGTTGACTATTTTTAGCCACCATAAGCTGCTGCCATATCATTATGTCACATGAACCCAGGAATAGCTAATGACTAACGCCCAGATTCATCTTTCTGGAAATTAATGTAAAGGCTCCCATGTACTACATTGGGAGATGAATCAGACCTTGAGGTTGGTTCCCCCTCTCTGGGAGAAACAAGTCTTTCCTCATTGCAGCTGGAGTTTATCCTGTGCCACATCAGGGCCCACGCTGGATTACCATGTCAATAAAACACTCATTGTTCCATTGTGTACGTTTCTGCCCTTTTTTATCTGCTAAATCTGCTTTCCAATTGCTCTGTATTTATGCTGGAGTGGAAGTGTGATGGTCAAATTCCCACTGCTAGGAAAATACATTTCCATTTCCAAATGTGGTCATACAGTGTCAATTATTGGTGCTTACAGGGTCTGGAATGGCATATCTCATGAAGCCTTGTATACTTTATGGCAGGCTACCACTATGCTAGAACTACATTCTCTGTGCCTCAATTTACCCACTTATAAAAAAGCTTCTGATAACACTTGCTGCACCAAATATTTTTAAATTGCTTTCAGGAAAGGTGTTATAGAAATTCGTAGTGTTAATATTTATTCATTTGAACTGCTGTTTCACTGAATATGAATCCTGACTCTCCTGTCCTATACCATTGGGGAGTGAAACTGATTGTTCAAATCCATAATATACAGTAACACTTTACTATTAGAACTGGACAAAATTATTTTGAACAAAAAAGTTTTTAATCGGAAATGGCCCTTTACCATAAATAAAATAATTGCCTTCATTTTTCAATATCTTTAAAAATGTAATAAAATGCCAACTATTACTGAAATTATTATATTTTCATTTATCAAAGGTAAAACAAATGCAGACTTTTTTTTTAAAAAGGGGGGGAGTTGGGTGGTCTGTTTTGAACATGTTGGAATGGACCACAACTTTGATATAGATTTTTTTTGGTGAAAATAGAGCTAGTCAAAAAATGGAAACCTACTTACTACATACATTATTTATAACTTTGATACATAGCTTCATATCCAGAAAATAGCTTACTATAGACTGGCATTATAAAGACAAACAGATAAGATAAAAATACATTATAGTCTATCCGTACACTGAGTTTCCAATGTCGATGGAAGTTAATTCTTCTGGATTTTTTCCCCCAAGACTTCTGAATGTGTTGTATGTTGTAAAATATCACTGCTATTGTGGACTGATGCTGTAATTACACTGTTGCATAGCTTGCTAAGTCAGTTATCTTATCGAGCTAAGCACATTTAGTAGATGCAGTTGAAGATGTCAAGCAAACATTTTGCAAAAATAAGCCAAAGATCTTTTCAACTGAGTCATGGTGATTGTTGAAGTGTTGCCCTTTGGGATAGTGGGAGCTGGGAGTTATAAGTACTAAATCTAGATATTTTTAGAGTAATTTCCCTTTTGACTTCCATAAATCACACAGTACTTTAATTATCAATACATTACCAGTAGAGCATAACCTAAGTGGGACTATTTGTTTCATAAGAATAGCTCATGTGGCTATTGTTCTTTTGACATCATTTCAACAAAACTTACTTTATTTAAAAGCTATAATGGTGGTTCCTTTATATCATGCCATAGATGAATTTTATTTGATCACATATTGAACCTAAATAGTTTTTGATATCAGCAATTCATTTGCCAACTATTAAGTTCATTTTCTGGCTAGTGAAACAAGCTGGGAGAAAGAGTCACAGAAATATTAATTATATTAATATTAAATATGAAATATATTACTCTTGTTCAAGTTCATCAAACATTTGTGAAATTGGAATAATTTTGCAATTTTTCAAGATTTTATGATGACATTTCAATGTAAAATGCAATTCAACGTTTTCTGGCATGTTTTGACATCACTTTTTTGAATTTTTACCTGGATTGGTTGGCTGCGATTGGTTACGTAAGTCACATGGTATAGTTTCTGGTTACTTGATAGGCTGAATTTAACCCGTGTGGTCAGTAGGACTAGCAGAAGAAATTTTAACTCAGTTTCTCAGAAGGAGTGATTGTATTTTAATTTCTAATTTGGAACTAATACGAAAGAAGAGCAGCAAGGAGTGTCTTTATGTTGATGCTGCAGTGTGATGGAGGAGGGGAGAGGATGAGAGAAGTTATCCGTGGCAGATATTAATCTCATTGCTTAATTCACTGGTGGAAGGCACTTGGCTACTACAGTTATGAGTGCAGTATAAAAGCCTATATATAGTAGAATAGAGAAGTGGTTCTCTACGCATACCCTTGGGGGTACACAGAGGTCTTCCAGGGGGTACATCAACTCATCTAGATATTTGCCTAGTTTTACAACAGGCTCCATAAAAAGCACTAGTGAAGTCAGTACAAACTAAAATTTCCATACAGACAAAATGAGAAAGTAAGCAATTTTTTAGTAATAGTGTGCTGTGACCTGTATTTTTATGTCTGATTTTTGTAAGCAAGTAGTTTTTAAATGAGGTGAAATTTAGGGTTTGCAAGACGAATCAGACTCCTGAAAGGGGTACAGTAGTCTGGCAAGGTTGAGAACCACTGGACCAGAGGACTGCTTATTATCTACTCAAAAGACTTAGTTGTGGGGAGGAAGGTCAGAACAGCTCTGACAGAACATGTTAGGCCCAAGTAGCACAGAAGAGAAAATGACATAAGGTGGGGTAAAGTTGCCCAGCATTGCTGGTAAACATGCCCAGCCCCAAAAGATGAATATCATAAATGTCAGAGAAAGGAATGCTATGCCACACGAGGCACATCTGCAAAGCAAGGGGAGGTGCAACCCCTCTCCTTCTTAAGTATTAATATGAAGTACTGTACAAGTCTTCTAACCTTACTTTTCCTCTCAAGATCACCAAGGCTAGGTCTACACTGGGGGGGGGGGAATTGATTTAAGATACCCAAATTCAGCTACGCGAATAGCGTAGCTGAATTCGACGTATCCTATTTGACTTACCCTGCTGTGAGGATGGCGGCAAATCGACCGCCGCGGCTCCCCCGTCGACGGCGCTTACTCCTCCTGATGAGGTGGGAGTACGCGCGTCGATTCGGGGATCGATTTATCCGTCTAGGTGAGACGCGATAAATCGATCCCCGAGAGATCGATTTCTACCCGCCGATCTGGGTGGGTAGTGTAGACTAGCCCCAAGTTATAACATCTTCTAAAAGCTGAAGAGAGCACAGATTTCGATGCAGCGCTTCCCTTACAGTACATGGTGCATTCAACCTTTATGGAAGTTTTGGCCATTTAATCCAGGTTAATTGGGTTGGAAGCACTGTTTACCAGGCCATTAGTACTGAAGCTATTGTAGGAACCTAGGTTATAATTCACATATGACTGTCTTAGGGAATTCTAGCAATATCTTTCTTGTTTGACTTGCTGAGTGAAAATGAGCAAACATACATGGTAGAATCCAGATCAGTGCATTGCATATCATTTGGTGGTCTTTCAGTTATTGATTGCTTTCTCCATCATAAGGTCTTTGATTTTAATCGGATCATTGTGTGCACATATGGATATTCCTGGTGGCCTAACCAGTGAACATAATTAAAAGAAATGATTGGCTTTCACTTTAAGCAAACATCTGGTTTTACTTGAAACAAGATGACTTAGCTGTTTCAGAAACATTCTTGTAACCCTGGATTCACATTTTCATCTTAAAATATATATTTTCTCTGTTCAAGCAGCATGTTAATGTAAACACTATATATAACTGACAACCAAAATTTTTAGAAGTATTTGGTGCTCCGAGCATTAGTGAAACCACAAGAATTATTACATTTTTGATTTGATCTCTGTAAATCTGTTTCAACAGTCACTCTGATTTAAACAATTATTCTGATTTATATTCCAAGAGCTATAATTTGCAGAAAATGTAACCATGTGAAAACATGTTTTTGTATAGTATATCTTGGCAACGTTGTTTTGTTGTGATGTCATTGCCTTAGATTTCATGGAAACACTGAGGGAATAGAAGGAAAAACAAGACCCTCTCTTTGATGTACATTCGCAGATCCCCTTTCTCCACCCCTAAAAAGTTCTAATGTCTTTTTTCCATCATGACACCAAGTTTTCTGTTATTACTCGAATGACACTATAGAGAGAAATATATTCAAGACCTTCATGAAAAGTATTTAATTGGGGAGAAAAAAGGACTTTATCACTTTACACTTCCTTATTGTTGTCAGTTAAAAAACATTGTTTGTATAATTGGCCATTTTAAGACCTAGGGATGCTTTGGTTTCATATCTTTACAGTGTCAGATTCTAAACAATTAAATACACACAGCATACACCAAAAGGAGAAAATGAAATTCCTCCCCATTTATCAACAGTAGAAGTAACATTCGAACTTTCTCCATTAGAGCTCTATCTAATCTGGCTTATTGTAACATCTGAGGGAAGATGACTGTGCTTTATTAAACCAATAGCTCTCATTCACTTCATCACATCTGCTCTTTCTTAAAAAAATAAAATAAAATAAATACAAGGTTATTAAGAGTAGCCCTTCATTATAAAAAGCATACGTTACAGATATGTACAATAGAATGAAAAATGGCGAAGGAAAATGTATTCATATGGAAGCAATCCATCTAGATACACCTAGATGTAGTACATGGGGATTTCCAGTGCTATTAAAAAGGTTATCCCTAGTACAAGATATTAAAAATATGCCTTTTGTGATTTAGGGACTTTAAACATCACCCAGTTTTTTTCCTAAAGAAAAAAAAAGTAGGCGAGTCATATTCGGAATCCTTGTTAAATAGCCTTACATTTCTCTTTTCTCCCTAGCACTGACAAGAAAAACAGAGCCAGAGTTTGCCGTCCAAATGTGTTCCAACAAAGAAACAAAACACATCACTTGCTAAATCCATTTCCTCCAATGCATTTGTGTGTGTGAAGCTTGAAAAGTAGATTTTTCTTATCTGTTTAGTTGGAGGCCACACACCTGAGTAGTCCCATTGGGCCAAATTCTGGTATCAGTTACACCACAGCAAATCCATGGTAATAGTATTGCTTTCAGTGGACTTTTCACCTGGGTAAGTCTTGCAGAATCAGGCCTCTTAAGTTCTGATCCTGTGAACACTGCTGGGCAGAGTGCTTTACTATTGTGAGTAGTCCTATTTGACTCAGGGGGCATATTACTTTCTACTGGGCGTGCTCCATTGATTTCTATGGGAGTACTCAAATAATAAGCACCGTATCTAGCAGTAAGTGTTTGCAGGATCGGGTCCTTTAATTTATTTTTTATTTTTCAAACTGTCAAAAACTGGGTTTTATCATGCCTGGATGTATATACATATATATATTTGCTATTAAGAAGTAACACTATTTAATCTAACTTTTCAAATCTACTTTTCAATCTATTTTTTTAAACCTCGTTTTGTGAATTGGCAACTGTTTCAGCCCCACCTGCAAAAGTAAATGAGCAAAACGTACATTGGACATGACCTCAGCACTAGTCATATATCATGTTATAACCATTCAAGGCAATGTTTTATAAATCTCTACAGCTATATCCATATATTTGAGTAATTTACCATATTTCCTCCAAAGATGCCAATCACTGACTATGTCTCGAGTCAATTTCATTCTTGGCATAATAAATAAAATTAATGTTTGGGTATTAAGAAGAGTTGCTGTAAATTATTGCTCCCTCTTTTGGGACTATTACTTTAGCAGTTGGTGTAGGAAATGAAGTAGTTTTTGGTGTAAGAAACAGAGAGATGTAGAGTTGATATGAAACTGGGCTTTAAGCTGAATCTCAGTCTGCTTCCATGTTAGTCATTTCAAGGTCTGCTGCAGGTGGTCTTCACACAGAAGCTCAAATGAGTCCATTTGTGCCAAAGCTCAGGATAGGGAGGGGTGGATGGTAGAAACGTTAACAGGGAACAATAATGCTTTCATACTCAGGAGGGAGTGAAGAATCAAGCTGAGTAGCTTGGAAAATCATTAACAAGTAGCTGGAAGCAGTATGTCAAAATCATGTCTGATTAGAAAGGGAAGAACAGCCCTTTTCTATTTTGCAATGGGTAGGAGAACTGAAGGTCAGTGTTCAAAATAGGCATTGCTTAGTTATTTTGGTTTTTTTTTTTTTTTTGCATTGCTTAAATATTGACCATAAATAACAACATTAAGAAGAAAGAGGACCCAAAACCAGAGAAAAGAACATACTTTAATTTCTTGGCAGTTTTGCTTCCACTCCAGGTTTAAATTCAGGTTCACTTTTAATTTGGATCACATCCACTGTCTTCATTTCTCTTGCTTTCTCCCCAAACCCATCATCTCCTTCAAGTCATTTGTCCTCTCTCTATCCTCCTGAATCTAATTATTGAGGGTGAAAATTCTGGGCCATGAGGTTACTTCTGAAATGAGTCTTGCAGAACAGAGTGCAATGAGGGAAGCTAGGGAATAGCCTTTGATGCTGTCAAGAAGACACTCAGCAACTAAAAGGAAAGGTGGCCCATGGACAGACACAGATATTTGCAAATGAAAAGAGGATAGCACTGTTGTTCAGCAATGGAAACCACTTACTCTAAAAGCCGCAAGCTCAGAAAATTGTCCACTTTCAAACAAACTGTACTTTAAGTTAGCTTAATCGTGACTTTACTTTATAGCCTGGGCAGCATATTGTCACAGTGCTCCAGGAGTGGATTGGGAATCAAACTGTGACTCAGAGGAGCAAGAGGAGAATCAGGTCTTATGAGTCAACTTATGTGGATAGGAGCTACTATTGCATCCCTTTGCTGAAACAAAAAGTAGTTTGTTCCTTGTTCAGTTCAGCAAAAGCAATTAAGCATGACTTCAGTAGAGCTACCCATATGCTGAAAGTTAAGCACATGCTTAAGTACTTTGCAGAGTCACGGCCTATATCTGTTGTCTTTAAATTACCCTTCTTTCAGCTTTTATTCAAAATGCCAAAATTCAAAATGGCTTCAATCAACCACCAAGAGAGCCTGAACACTGACTCACAATGACTGATATACTTAGAGGTCAATTTAATGAGTTTTCATCCAGAAGATGCTTCTGTGGCTGCTGCAGATGCTGATGTTGCTTTTTGGCAATGACACTCCTGAGTAACTAGCATGTGAAATGTCATTTCCACAGAGTGGAAGGGAATCCTCTTAGCATGAATGCCATTGCACCAGAAGCCATATTCAGGGCACAGGAACAAACCATCCCGATGTGTAGAAAGAAAGGCAAATATGGCAGGCGACCAGCTTGGCTTAACAGAGAAATCTTCGGTGAGCTTAAACACAAAAAGGAAGCTTACAAGAAGTGGAAACTTGGACAGATGACTAGGGAGGAGTATAAAGATATTGCTCAAGAATGCAGGGGTGTAATCGGGAAGGCCAAAGCATAACTGGAGTTGCAGCCAGCAAGGTATGTGAAGGGTAAGAAGAAGGGTTTCTACAGGTATGATAGCAACAAAAAGGTCAAGGAAAGTGTGGGATCCTTACTGAATGGGGGAGGCAACCTAGTGACAGGTGATGTGGAAAAAGCTGAAGTACTCAATGCTTTTTTTGCCTCGGTCTTCACGGACAAGGTCAGATCCCAGACTGCTGCACTGGGCAGCACAGTATGGGGAGGAGGTGAGCAGCCCTCAGTGATGAAAGAACAGATTGAGGACTATTTAGAAAAGCAGGACATGCACAAGTCCATGGGTCCAGATCTAATACATCTGAGGGTGCTGAGAGAGTTGGCTGATGTGATTTCAGAGCCATTTGCCATTATCTTTGAAAACTCGTGATGATTGGGGGAGATCCCGGATGATTGGAAAAAGGCTAATATAGTGCCCATCTTTAAAAAAGGTAAGAAGGAGAATCCGGGGAACTACAGACTGGTCAGCCTCACCTCAGTCCCTGGAAAAATCATGGAGAAGGTCCTCAAGGAATCCATTTTGAAGTACTTGGAGGAGAGGAAGATGATCAGGAACAGTCAACATGGATTCACCAAGGGCAAGTCATGCCTGACCAACCTGATTACCTTCTATGATGAGATAACTGGCTCTGTGGTTATGGGGAAAGTGGTGGATGTGATATAGCTTGACTTTAGCACAGCTTTCGATATGGCCTGCCACAGTATTCTTGCCAGCAAGTTAAAAAAGTATGAATTTGATGAATGGACTATAAGGTGAATAAAAAGCTGGATAGATCGTCGGGCTCAACATGTAGTGATCAATGGCTCAATGTCTAGTTGGCAACCGGTATCAAGCAGAGTGCCCCAGGGGTAGGTCCTGGGGCAGATTTTGTTCAACATCTTAATTAATGAGTTGGATGATGGGATGGATTATACCCTCAGCAAGTTCACGGATGATACTAAGCTGGGGGGAGAGGTAGATATGCCGGAGGGTAGGGATAGGGTCCAGAGTGACCTAGACAAATTGGAGGATTGGGCCAAAAGAAATCTGATGAGGTTCAACCAGGACAAATGCAGTGTCCTGCATGTAGGACAGAAGAATCCCATTCACTGCTACAGGCTGGGGGGGGGGGGGGGGCGACTGGCTAAGCAGCAGTGCTGCAGAAAAGGACCTGGGGATTACAATGGATGAGAAGGTGGATATGAGTCAAGAGTGTGCCCTTGTTGCCAAGAAGGCTAATGGCATATTGGACTGCATTAGTAGGAACATTGCCAGCAGATCGAGGGAAGTGATTATTCCCATCTATTCAGCACTGGTGAGGCCACATCTGGAGTATTGCGTCCATTTTTGCGCCCCCCCCCCACTACAGAAAGGATGTGGACAAATTGGAGAGAGTCCAGCGGAGGGCAACAAAAATGATTATGGGGCTGGGGCACATTACTTACGAGAAGAGGCTGAGGGAACAAGAGCAATGGTTTCAATTTGCAGTGGGGGAATTCCAGGTTGGATATTAGGAAACACTATTTCACTAGGAGGGTGGTGAAGCACTGTAATGGGTTACCTAGGGAGGTGGTGTAATCTCCATCCTTAGAGGTTTTTAAGGCCCGGCTTGACAAAGCCCTGTCTGGGATGATTTAGTTGGTGTTGGTCCTGCTTTGAGCAGGGGGTTGGACTAGATGACCTCCTGAGGTCTCAGCTAACCCTAATCTTCTATGATTCTATGATTCAGTGCAGCACTTAAGAGCCCTGACTGGCAGAAAATGGAGTGAAAGACCAAATAGGTCATTCATCTCTTGTTAAATGTAGGTTTGAAGTTGTTATTTTGGTAGACAGAACAATGGTTATGGCTACACAAAAATTGGGGTTCTATACATGTCGAAAAGCGTAATATTTGTGGAACTAAGGGGCAACGTTATGGCATCAATATATGATCATTATGGGTACTATTACCACATTATTATGTAGTAAGTGACCAAGAAGGGTATCCACCTGTTCTTCTAATGCATTGCTGTCACTGGGTGGGGCACCCAACATGTCTTGCACAAGACAAAATGTAGCTGGATGAAGTAATTGTGAATAACTTCTGCCAAGACACAAGTTTGCTTCAGATTTGTTATTCTAGTGTTTCCAGCTGAAAAAATGATGAACATTTAAACCTTGCAAAAGTGAAGTCAGTGGAGTCACACAAGAGATGTATTCGGCCCACTGTAAATAAAGAACTGGAAGTTTCCTTTTCATAACCTGTTATACATTTAAGGTGAAATTCACTCCACATGCACCCAGACCAAGTGTCTAGGTTCTGTGAACAGGCATTTCAGAACTGCTCAGCATTGGCCTCACTCTGCTACTGTTGAAGTCAATAGTAACCCACTCTTTCATTTTAGAATTAAGACAACAGTGAGATTATAATCTGAGTTAGGGCTTGTCGACACACAAAAATGGCACTGCTTTAACCATACCCGTATAGTTAAAGCAGTACAACCCTCCCTATTGTAGACACATTTATGTGGGTATAAATGGCTTATAGCGATATAACTTATTCCCATGTAGCAAAGGGAATAAGATGTACTGGTTTATGGCACCTTTATATCAATATAACTGCATCTACACTAGGGCTTGTACCAGTATATCTATATTAGTAAAAAATCTCACCCATAATCAACATAGTTATACCAGAACAAAACTGTGTAGATCAGGCATTAATTTTTCGAAGAAAAGGATACATTAAGAATAACCTGACATAGAATTTAGGGCCCTGATATCAATGCACTTCATAGATTCATAGATTCCAAGGCCAGAAGGGATTACTGTGATGATCTAGTCTGACCTCCTGTATAAACACAGGCCATAGAACTTCCCCATGTAATTACATGCTTAGCTTTAAACACAGTCTAAGGTTCCAGTGACTTCATTGCATAACTGGGGCCATAGTTACCTGTTTTTGATAAGGTAATCTATCTCTGTTATATCTGAGCTCCTCCGTAGTATTCTGATCGGATATTTTTTTTCTGTAAACATCTTTTTAATTAGTGTAACTGAATAGTGTTATTCAGTTTCTTCCTTTGGGGGTAGGGTCTCATTTGATCATGCTTGACTCTCTTATCAACAATTGTGTTTATTCAATGCAATCATATACTTTTTCAAAGTTTGTGGTTAAGACTGTTTTGTCATTTAAAATATGATGGCTCTTTTTTATCTGTTTATGGTAGCATTTTATGTGACATGGTTGATTAATGACATCAGTGGTTATCAATGATTCTGCTGTTGATGTAGTTCCCATTTTTGACTTGCAGATTTTTCTTTTCAGGTGTGTCAGCAGTCACAATTGCATATGCCAATTTTAGGGACTTTGCTGTGACGTATCTTTCAGGAAATGGATTGAGACATCTGACACATTTCACATATGCTGCCAAATAGCCATTGACAACTGTAAGGCTTCGTCTACACTACGAGTTTAGGTCAAATTTAGCAGTGTTAAATCGAATTAACCCTGCATCCGTCCACACTATGAAGCCATTTACTTTGACATAAAGGGCTCTCAAAATAGATTTCTGTACTCCTCCCCGACGAGGGGAGTAGTACCGAAATTGACATTGCCGGTTCGAATTAGGGTTAGTTTGAACGCAATTTGACAGTATTGGCCTCCGGGAGCTATCCCACAGTGCACCATTGTGACTGCTTTGGACAGCAATCTGAACTCGGATGCACTGGCCAGGTAGACAGGAAAAGTCCCACGAACTTTTGAATTTCATTTCCTGTTTGCCCAGCGTGGAGAGCACAGGTGACCATGCAGAGCTCATCAGCACAGCCAGCACATCATGCAGTCCGAGAATCGAAAAAAAGCTCCAGGCTGGACCGTACGGGAAGTACTGGATCTGATCGCTGTATGGGGAGACGATTCCGTGCTAGCAGAACTACATTCCAAAAGACGAAATGCCAAAACATTTGAAAAAATCTCCAAGGGCATGATGGAGAGAGGCCACAGTAGGGACTCATATCAGTGCAGTGTGAAAGTTAAGGAGCTCAGACAAGCATACCAGAAAACCAAAGAAGCAAACAGAAGGTCCGGGGCAGAGCTGCAGACATACCGTTTCTACGCTGAGCTGCATGCAATTCTAGGGGGGGCCGCCACCACTACCCTACCCCTGACCGTGGATTCCGATGAGGGGTTACTCTCAGCCATGCCTGAGGATTTTGCAGATGGGGAAGATGAGGAGGAGGACAAGCTTGTGGAGAGCACACAGCACACCGTTCTCCCCAACAGCCAGGATCTTTTTCTCAGCCTGACCGAAGTAGCCTCCCAACCTCCCAAAGCGGTATCCCAGACAATGAGGCCATGGAAGGGACCTCTGGTGAGTGTACATTTGTAAATATAAAACATGGTTTAAAAGCCAGTGTTTTTTAATGATTAATTTGCCCTGAGGACTTGGGATGCATTTGCAGCCAGTACAGCTACTGGAAAAGTCTGTTAACGTGTCTGGGGATGGAGCGGAAATCCTCCAGGGACATCTCCATGAATCTCTCCTGGAGGTACTCCAAAAGCCTTTGCAGAAGGTTTCTGGGCAGGGCAGCCTTATTCCGTCCTCCATGGTAGGACATTTTACCTACCATGGAGCAAGTAATCTGGTATCATTGCATGACAAAACCTGGCAGCGTATGGTCCCGGTGTTTGCTGGCATTCAAGCAACATCCGTTCTTTATCTCGCTGTGTTATCCTCAGGAGAGTGATATCGTTCATGGTAACCTGGTTGAAATACGGGAATTTAATTAAGGGGACAGAGGTGGCCATTCCTACTGGGCTGTTTGCCTGTGGCTGAAAAGAAATCCTTCCCTGCAGTTAGCCAAGCGGTGGGGGGGGGGGGCATTGGCGCTGAGCTGTTCGCGTTTGGCTAGCAGGGATCTTCCCTGATACCAGTCACGCGGTGGGGGAGGGGTAAAGCGATCATCCCAGAGAATTGAATGGGGTTGGGGGGTAAGTTTGGTTGCTGCTGCTGCAGCACGTTAACATGAAAACCGCAGCACTCAATGGGCTTTGCTTGGTATGGGAAAGGAGGGCGCTGCTTTTATGAAGGTTGCAGAAGCCGAAAGACAATGGCTTACCATAGCCGCATGCAAGCCAAATTCTGTTGCCCGGCCCTGCGTCTGTGATCTCTAACACCAAAGCTGCAGGCACTCAATATTAAGATGCAAAATGCGACCTTGTACCAAAATCAAATGTGCTATGTAATGTGAATAGTGTTGTTCACCATGAAAGAGTATAAGCATTGTTCTGTAAAATGTATCTTTTTAAATACTTCTCTCCCTTTTTTCCCCTCCCGCAGCTGCAAATTTTTCAAGCCTCCCTCCTCCATCCCGAAGGCTCTCTCAGATAAGGTGGCAAAAAAAAAAAAAAATGCACGCGAGACTAAATGTTCTCTGAGATCATGCAGTCGACCCACAATGAAAGAGCTCATCTGAATGAGTGGAAGGACATGGTATCAAAGTACAGGAAAGCTGCCAATGAACGGGAGGACAGGAGGGACGAACGTGAGGACAGGAGGGACGCTCGAGATCAGAGGTGGCGGCAGGAAGATCAGAGGAGGCAGGATGCAATGCTGGGGCTGCTGCATGATCAAACTTCAGGAACGGCAGCAGGATCACAGAGTGCCGCTGCAGCCCTTGTATAACCGCCCTCCCCGCTCCCCAAGTTCCATAGCCTCCTCACCCAGACGCCCAAGAACACGGGAGGGGGGAGGCTCCATGCACCCTGCTACTCCACCCCAGTGGACAGCCCAAGCAAAAGGCTGTCATTCAACAACTTTTGAAGTGGCCTTTTCCTTCCTTCCTCCCCTCCTCCCAAACCCCACCTGGGCTACCTTGTTAGTTCTCTCCCTATGTTTATAATCAATTAATAAAGAATACATGATTTTTAAATGATAGTGACTTTATTTCCTTTGAAAGCAAGCTATGATCGAAGGGGGGAGGGTGGGTTGCTTACAAGCAATGAGTCAATCAAGGGGGTGGGTTTTCATCAAGGAGAACAAACAGAACTTTCACACCGTAGCCTGGCCAGTCATGAAACTGGTTTTCAAAGCTTCTCTGATGCATAGCGCTTCCTGGTGTGCTCTTCTAATCACCCTGGTGTCTGGCTGTGCATAATCAGCGGCCAGGCAATTTGCCTCAACCTCCCACCCCACCATAAATGTCTCCCCCTTACTCTCACAGAGATTGTGGAGCACACAGCAAGCAGCAATAACAATGGGAATATTGGTTTGGCTGAGGTCTGAGCGAGTCAGTAAAGTGCGCCAGCGACCCTTTTAATTTTCCAAATGCACATTCTACCACCATTCTGCACTTGTTCAGCCTATAGTTGAACAGCTCCTAACTACTGTCCAGGCTGCCTGTGTATGGTTTCATGAGCCATGGCATTAAGGGGTAGGCTGGGTCCCCAAGGATAACCATAGGCATGTCAACATCCCCAACGGTTATTTTCTGGTCTGGGAAGTAAATCCCTTCCTGCAGCCATTTAAACAGACTAGTGTTCCTGAAGACGCGAGCGTCATGAACCCTTCCCGGCCATCCCACGTTGATGTTGGTGAAACGTCCCTTGTGATCCAAAGTGCTTGCAGCACCATTGAAAAGTACCCCTTGCGGTTTATGTTCTGGCTGCCCTGGTGCTCCGGTGCCAAGATAGGGATATGGGTTCCATCTATCGCCCCACCACAGTTAGGGAATCCCATTGCAGCAAAGCCATCTACAATGACCTGCACATTTCCCAGAGTCACTACCTTTGGTAGCAGCAGCTCAGTGATTACTTTGGCTACTTGCATCACAGCAGCCCCCACAGTAGATTTGCCCACTCCAAATTGATTTCCGACTGACCGGTAGCTGTCTGGCATTGCAAGCTTCCACAGGGCTATCGCCACTCGCTTGTGAACTGTGAGGGCTGCTCTCATCTTGGTATTCTGGCGCTTCAGGGCAGGGAAAAGCAAGTCACAAAATTCCATGAAAGTGCCCTAATGCATGTGAAAGTTTTGCAGCCACTGGGAATTGTCCCACACCTGCAACACTATGCGGTCCCACCAGTCTGTGCTTGTTTCCCGGGCTGAGAATCGGTGTTCCGTGGCTAGAACCTGCCCCAGTAATGCCATGATCTCCAAAGCGCCAGGGCCCGCGGTTTGAGAGAATTCTGTGTCCATGTCCTCATCACTCTCGTCGCTGCGCTGCCATCGCCGCCTCCTCCTCGACTGGTTTTTCAGGTTCTGGTTCAGCATAAACTGCACGATAATGCGCGAGGTGTTTACAATGTTCATGACTGCCGTCTTGAGCTGAGCGGGCTCCATGCTTGCCGTGGCATGGCGTCTGCACAGTTAACCCAGGAAAAAAGGTGCAAAATGGTTGTCTGCTGTTGCTTTCATGGAGGGAGGGAGAGGGGGGCCTGACAACATGTACCCAGAACCACCCGCGACAATGTTTTTTGCCCCATCAGGCATTGGGATCTCAACCCAGAATTCCAATGGGCGGGAGAGACTGTGGGAACTATGGGATAGCTATGGGATAGCTACCCTCAGTGCAACACTCCGGAAGTCAATGCTAGCCTCGGTACATGGACGCACACCGCCGAATTAATGTGCTTACTGTGGCCGCATGCACTCGACTTTATACAATCTGTTGCCAAAAATCAAATTCTGTAAAATCGGAGTAATCATGTAGTGTAGACATACCCTAAGTCACTTTGCACTAGGATTGGATTCAAATTGATGACTTAGAGGTGAAAGTATCAACATGTTATTACCAATCCTGTGAGCTATTCTAGTCCTTACATTAATTGTACCCTATATATTACCTATCTGAATGGTACACATACAAAAATACTTAAAGAAATAAATCTGATCGAAGAAGACATTTTCTAAGTACTCAACCAAAATATATAGAAAATGACAATGAAGCCTTTTCAGAGAGAACTGCTGGAGAGAAACTTATACTGCATCAAAAGTTAAAATACAATGCAAAATTGAACTACTTGAGATATATTAAATGGCTGCATATTTTACATACCAAACCACAAAGTATTTTATAAAACAATAGCACCCTCTTCAATGAAACCCTATTAAAGGAACAGACCTGTCAAAAGAACACATTTTTATACGCAGCAAGGGTTTGGATTTAAGATTCCCCTGTTGTATATTTTTGTGTGGTGGTTGCTAAGTAAAATATATATACTTTAGAATATTTGCTTACTTGTGGAATGGGAAATTTCCACAATTTAGTGATTTAAGCACTGATTTTAATGTAATCAAAAAAAACCTCAGGCAACACTTAACGTCACTCAGTCTGTGCAACAACAGCCTTTGTTCATTTAGGTCCGTGTCCAGTTCCCACTCAGTTCAAACGGAGTCTTTCCATTGATTTCAATGGGAGTTGAACTGAGCCTTTCAGTCCCTAGTGGCGCAAGCTTCTGACTTGCTTGTTGACCAAAGTTCATCCTAGGTCCAGGAGGACAACTCTGGAAAATTTATGACCTCTTCCTTTTTTGTTTCTTTTTGATGCAGGTGGATTAATAATAGAAAGAATCACTGATCAGAAGGAAGCAGATTGCATTAGATTCACAGAGAAAATTAGCTGTGGTGATGCTGAGCACCGTGCCTGACTTTTAGGCACCTAAAAAATCACTAGGATTCCCAAAGTCTGAGTTTGGAGCCTAGGCTCCCTATACAGTGAATGGGGAGAGATCAGCACCTTAGAATGGGATTCACAAAAGACAGCATGATAGGTGGGGAGCTGCCTAAAGCTAGCCAATGGGAAGTGCCAAGCCAAGCCCCACCCCTCTCACAGAGATAGGTGCCTAAGTCCAGGCTGCAGGGAGGCATCTTCCTCTGCTTGGGATTCTCAACTGCAAACCCTGTGTTGGAGTTAGATGCCTACACCATTTTTTTGCGTGGGGGAGGGAAGAGAGAAGGAGCTCCCTCATAACCAGGTCCGGCTCCAGGTTATGTCATCCCAAGCGGTTAAAAAAAAAAAAAAGCCGCGATCGCGATTGGCGGCACTTCGGCGGCAGCTCCACCGCGCCGCTTTCTTCTTCGGCGGCAGGTCCTTCCCTCTGAGAGGGACCGAGGGACCTGCCGCCGAATTGCCGCCGAAGAGCCCGATCTGCCGCCCCTTCCCCTTGGCCGCACCAAGCACCTGCTTGCTGAGCTGGTGCCTGGAGCCGGCCCTGCTCATAACTCCACTGGTGATGGTATTCACCTGGGATGTGGGAGACACCCCCTCCCCACCCCAATTCAAATCCCTCTTCCTCCTGAGAGAGAAGAAGAGATTTGAAGAGGGATCACTACATTTCAGGTGTGTGCCCTAACCAATGGGAAATGGCATATACCGATGGGAGCTTCCTCAATGCTCCTGTTGATGCTGATGGGGAGAGATACAAGAGAGGTGGGGAGAAATGAGAGAGGTGGCGAGAGAGAGAGAGAAACGAGGGAGGTGGGGAGAGAAATGAGAGAGATAGCAAGAGAATGACCCTGTAGCCTGGTAATTAGAACTTTCAGCGGAGAGAACCAGGATCCAGTCCCCCCGTTCCAATGAATTTTTAAAAATTATTTATCCAGAGTGGAACAGCTTCAACAGGAGAGATGCATGGAGGCCTGCATAAGACTATCCCATACCCCAGTGGCTAAGGCACTCACCTGAGAAGTAGCAGATCTTTGTTTAAATACCTTCTCCCCTTCAGATATGGGGGAGGGGCTTGAACCAGCAATCCCCCTATTCCAGGTGAGCACCTTAACTACTGGGCTAAAAGCTATGAGGGAGGTCCCTCCCCCTCCCCAGGAGCTTTGTGTAAGCTCAGCTACAGGGGCTTTGGATCACTCTGAACACACTTACTGGATTGGACCCTGAAGGTGAGTTAGGCAGAGGAACGCCTATCTTACCCCCGTTCATGAATCACCCTGGGATGAGGTGCCCCCATGCCTGGTGTGAGGATGCAGTGCACATGCTCAGAATCAGAAACGGAAACATAAGAGCCCAGGGACCTTTTACTGCAAAAATGTAGGCACTGAGCAAGTTTTGGTGCCTCCAGGTTTTGGGGACAGCTAAGTGGGGATTTAGTGAATTCCAGTGGGGCCTGATTCTGGGATTTAGAGATCTAAAGTGGCAATTAGGTGCCTGTAAGAGGGTCCGGACTCACCCCTGCGGTGCCTCTTGCTGGGCGTCCAGGGAATTAGCTCGCCAGCCTCTGGAGCTCCTTCTGCAGGCCAGTGATCCACCTTGTCCTCTTCTCTGGCCTCCGTGTCCCTCCCAGGACCCCGGTGCCCCTTGCCCTGGGTGCTGCCCCCGGCAATACCCACACACACACTAGGTCTCCCCTCCCAGGGGAACCCCCACCCACTAACCCCACCTCACCTCAGGATAAGGCCACTGCCAGTCCCCATCTAGCCCCCACTCTCTGGGGCAGACTGCAGTATAGGCCACTCATCATCGGCAAGGTTGGGTTTGGACCTGCTGCCTTGGTCTAGTCCTGGACTGCCCCCTGCAACCCCAGTACCTCTTAGCCTTCTCCTAGGCCGCAGCCTGGGGCTTTCCAGGCTGGAGCTCCCCAGCTCCTCAGCCTTTCCCCAGCGCTGCTCCACCCAGGTACTCTGTGTCTAGCTCCCTGCAGCCAGGCCTCTCTCTCTCTCTCTGAAGGCAGAGAGAGACTGTTGAGCTCCTGGCTCCCAGCCTCTTTATACAGGCCATCTGAGTCCGTTTGGGGCGTGGCCCCAGCTGCAGCCACTTCCCCCAATCAGCCAGGGTTTTATCTTGCCCAGCCCCAGCCCTCTGCAGGGCTTTTCAACCCCTCAGGGCAGGAGCAGGTGTCCACCCCGCTACAGTGCCTAAGTCCTTTTGTGAATCCAGCCTATTGTAAAATAATTAATCATTTAAATAGATTGATAGATTCACTATAGATGGCGTGTTTCTATTTTGTGCACTATGGAATCTTCCTGGCCCTTCCAAGGGTTTTTTCTCTTTATGGTTCTTCCTTAACATGTCTACCCTTTGCTTTCAGCTCTAGATTTCTAAGGCCTGCTTTGCTTGGGATACTTATATATTTGCTGTACAGTTATACTAAAATTATCAGAGACGCTTTACTCCAGTATATAATGATGCTAAGGTCACCTATAGTGGCATTCTTGCCATGATTATTGCTTTAGGCCAAGATATTCCAAAGTGAGTAGTAGAACTGAGCACAAATCAGAACTTTTGTCCTGTGGAAAATTCTGGCATCTCAACATTTGTTTTCATTCCAAACAGAGATAACATTTCCAAATGTTGTGTGGATTAGAAATTGTGAAAATTTTGATTCGGAAATGTCGACACATTCTTTTAATGCCCAAAATTGAAATGTTTTGTTTTGGTTTATTGAACTGACCTGAAATGCTTTGTTTTGAGTCAGTTCAATACGAAACTTCATTTTCCCATAATGACACATTGTCTCATGGGAGTTATAATTCAGGAACCTGATGCCCCATTCTCCCCTATTGGCTCCCTGGTTGAACTACATCTCCCATAATGCACCAAGATTCATGTGACTTCTATGATGCACCACACAATTCAGTCAGAAGGAAATCTGCATTACATTATGGGACATGTAGCCCTCCAGGGAGCCTGGCCAATAGGAGAGAATGGAGACCTGAATGACAACTCCCATAAGGCAGCACTAATAAAGAAATGCAAAATGTTTAGTTGAACTGATTCAAAACAAAATATTTCAGGTCAGTTCAAAAAATGATTTATTCTGAATGTGGTTGATTCAACTTGCCGTACATCATTTACATTTTCCTGATGGAAAATCAAAAAATGTTGATGGCAATTTTAGATTTTTCTGGAAACTTCATTTCCCCCCCAGAAAATCATTTCAATGGAAAAAAATTGACTAGCTCCAGTGACTAGTGGTTTTTGGATCCTTCAGATTTTGGTTGCTCAAATTGCAATACCTGGAGGTATTCAGTGCTTTCTGAAAATCAAGTCCCTTTAAAGTGGCTTAAGTTGGGCAAACAAACACTGAGGTATCCCAAATCACTTGTCACTCTTGCAAATCTTGGTCCTAATGTAATACAAAAACAAGGCAATTATGAAGGGAAGAAAATTGTTTTAAAAAGTAACGTTTTATTTTTAGCAACTTCCTAAACATAGTGCAAGTGATCAGCGTTTATACACTGCATCAATGTACTAAATATGTGGCTTAGAAAAACTATCTCTTTTCTCTATTTCATTCAATATTGCAGCATAGTAAATAGTGTAGATAAAATCTAAACCATTGTAGCTCCTAAAAATAAACCATAGCGCAAGAATCAGGTTTGTAATTACAGCAAGAGATTAGAAGACATTTAATTTCAGTACATTACAATTGTGTTCTGATCACTTTATGGGCCTGATTCTCCCCTCATTTCCCCAGTGTAAATTAGGAGTTAACTCCGCTAAAGTCAAGGGAGTCACACCAATGTAAAACCAGTGCACATTAGGGAAGGATCAGGACCTTTATCCATAAAATGGACAGAACTAGAATCCTGGATCCAGACACTCCTGAATTTAAGGGTATGTCTACACTACGAGAGTAGTTCGATTTTACTTAAATCGAATATGTGGAATCGATATTGCAAAGTCGAACGTGTGTGTCCACACTAAGGACAGTAATTCGACTTTGTGAGTCCACACTAACGGGGCAAGCATCGACATTGGAAGCGGTGCACTGTGGGCAGCTATCCCACAGTTCCCGCAGTCCCCGCTGCCCATTGGAATTCTGGGTCGAGCCCCCAATGCCTTCTGGGGAAAAAAATGTGTCGAGGGTGGTTTTGGGTAACTGTCGTCATCCAACCGTCACTCCCGCCCTCCCTCCCTGAAAGCGCCGGCGGGAAATCAGTTCGCGCACTTTTCTGGTCAGTGACAGCGCGGACGCCACAGCACTGCGAGCATGGAGCCCGCTGCGACCATCGCTGCAGTTGTGGCCGTTGTCAACGCCTCGCAGCTTATCATCCACCTTTCCCAGAGGCAGATGCAGAGAAATCAGGCGAGGAGGCTACGGCACCGCGGTGAGGGCCTGAAGTCTGAGAGTAGCACAGACCTGTCAGAAAGCACGGAACCCAGCGCCGAGGACATCACGGTGGCAATGGGTCATGTGGATGTTGTGGAACGGCGATTCTGGGCCCGGGAAACAAGCACGGACTGGTGGGACCGCATAGTGCTGCAGGTCTGGGATGAATCCCAGTGGCTGCGAAACTTTCGCATGCGGAAGGGGACTTTCCTTGAACTTTGTGAGTTGCTGTCCCCTGCCCTGAAGCGCAATGACACCCGGATGCGAGCAGCCCTGACTGTCCAGAAGCGAGTGGTCATAGCCCTCTGGAAGCTTGCAACGCCAGACAGCTACCGGTCAGTCGCGAACCACTTTGCCGTGGGCAAATCTACCGTGGGGGTTGTTGTGATGCAAGTAGCCAACGCAATCGTTGAGGTACTGCTCTCAGAGGTAGTGACCCTGGGAAACGCGCAGTCCATCATAGATGGCTTCGCCGCGATGGGATTCCCAAACTGCGGTGGGGCTATAGATGGAACTCACATCCCTATCCTGGGACCGGACCACCAGGCCAGCCAGTACATCAACCGAAAGGGCTACTTTTCAATGGTGCTGCAAGCACTGGTGGACCATATGGGACGTTTTACAAACATCAACGTCGGATGGTCGGGCAAGGTTCATGACGCTTGTGTTTTCAGGAACTCAGGTCTGTTTAGACGGCTGCAGGAAGGTATTTACTTCCCGGACCACAAAATAACTCTTGGGGATGTGGAGATGCCTATAGTCATCCTCGGGGACCCAGCCTACCCGCTAATGCCCTGGCTCATGAAGCCCTATACTGGCGCCCTGGACACTGAAAAAGAACTCTTCAACTACCGGCTGAGCAAGTGCAGAATGGTGGTGGAGTGTGCTTTTGGCCGTCTCAAGGGGAGATGGAGAAGCTTACTCACTCGCTGTGATCTCAGCGAAACCAATATCCCCATTGTTATTGCAGCTTGCTGTGTGCTCCACAATCTCTGTGAGAGCAAGGGGGAGACCTTTATGGCGGGGTGGGAGGTTGATGCAAGTAGCCTGGCTTCTGATTACGCCCAGCCAGACAGCCGGGCGATTAGAAGAGCCCAGCGGGACGCGCTGTGCATCCGGGAGGCTTTGAAAGCTAGGTTCCTGAGTGAGCAGGGTAACCAGTGACTTTTCAGTTTGTGTACAGAGAAGCTGAACCTGCCCCCGTTTCTTTACCCACTAAATGTTCAGTATCCTCTCCAGTTACATACCCAGTTCCCCCCCTTCCAACACACGTTTAAAAATAAAATCACTTGAATTTTGTTAATGAACACCGTTTTCTTTATTACTGTTTTCGTGGGAAAGTGTTGAACCTGGGACGCAGACTGTGGTGGGGAGCGGGTGTAGTGTAGTGATGCAAATGACGCTTCCAAACTCCAGGAATGACAGGCTCTGCAGTGGTGGACTGGTGGTTTCAACGGACCCTGCCACCCCTCCTGTTCGGGACTCTGTGTGTGGGGGGGCTATGTGACTTTGTGGCAGGGGGAGGACGGTTACAGATCCCCTGCTGCGTGGCTCTGTGATCCAGGATAAGGACCGCTGCATAAGATCTGTAACTGCCCTCCCCCGCCACAAAGTCACAGAGCACCCCCCACCCCCCACAGAACACTAAAACCACCTCCCAGACTGACCAGGGTAACTAGTGACTGCAATGTGTGTGTGCCCTGCTGCTGAACCTGCCCCCGCCTCTGTACCCTGGTAAAGGTGACTGTCCTGTCCAATTGCCAACCCCCTTCCCCCCCTTCAGACAGACTCTCCTCTAAAGAACATGATGGAAACAGTAATTAACAGAAACATATTTTTTATTAGCAACTACACATGAAACTGGGGGGTGAAACTTGGATGGGGGCTTGGGTGAGGCGGGAAGGAAAGGACTTATCAAATATTGGGGAATGAGAGCCTTCTGGTACTTGAGCAGTCTGCAGGGGTGGAGTGAGAGTTTTCACGGACTCTGCCGCCCCTCCTTCTTTGGACTTTGGGTGAGGGGGGTATGGGACTTGGTGGCGGGGGAGGGCGGTTACAGATAGACTGCAGCGGGGCTCTGTCCTCCTGCCTCCGGTCCTGCAGAACATCCACAAGGCGCCGGAGCGTGTCCGTTTGCTCCCTCATTAGTCCAAGCAGCGTTTGAGTCGCCTGCTGGTCTTCCTGCCGCCACCTCTCCTCCCGTTCCATGTGTGAACGGTGCATTTGGGACAAGTTCTCCCTCCACTGGGTCTGCTGTGCTGCCTGGGCTCGGGAGCAGCCCATAAGTTCCGAGAACATGTCCTCCCGTGTCCTCTTCTTCCTACGCCTAATCTGCGCTAGCCTCTGGGAGTGTGATGCCAGGCTACGTTGGGAGACAGTCGCAGCTGTGGGAATGGGAAAAAGGGAGTGAATTCCTCAGAAAGATAAATTTAGTTGTGAACAAAGAACATAGTCTTTCTCTGTGAACAAGACCATGCACAGCACCTATCACATGCGCACTCAGGACAAGGTCGAATTTTCGGCCTTCGCATTCAGTGCCTGGGGTCTTGCAGTGCAGATCAGAGAAGCGGGGCAGGATACCGGAATTTGTGTAGCAGGCCGACATGGTAAGCCGTAGACTTGTGGCTGCTTAAAACTTTAATAGTTGCACTGGCCTCCTTTCACATTGAAAGCAATGCCAGTCCCTGCTGCCAGCAATCCGGCAAGCATGAACTCTGCCCCTGTCCCACCCCCTCGCGGCTGTCCCAGGGAAAGATCCCTGTATGCTGCCCCTCTCCCACCTCCACCGCGTGGCTGTAAACCGCCGGTTACAGTTCTGTAAAGGAACGTGCAAGCAGTCCCAATACTAACATTCCCCTACCTAATTCAAAGCAGGTCACCATGAGCGACATCACCCTGATGAGGATCTCAGACACGGAAAAAGAAAGAATGCTTCAGGAAAGCCTGCAAAGACCAGGGCCGTATGCCGCCATGCTCTGCAGGGCAATGATCCCGGAGTACTTGCTTGTCTCCTGGCGCGGAAATGTCTGCTATTACGGAGGACCCAATAAGGCCGCTCTCCCCAGGAACCTGATGCAAAGGCTTTCCAATTACCTCCAGGAGAGTTTCGTGGAGATGTCCATTGAGGATTTCAGCTCTATCCCCGGACATATAGACCGCATTTTACTGTAGCTGCACTGGCAGGGACTAAACAGTAGAGCGGCTTGGGCAGAACAATCATGCTAAACCGGACATTGTTAGATTTTTTTTCAATAGTTGCACTGCCCAGGACTGAAACGTTAAGCGCCTAGGGCAAACTAATCATGAGAAACCCATTGTTGTTATTGTTAATATTCCTGGTCTGTTAAAAATAAATGTTTAGATGTTTAAAACACTTACTGGCTGATCCTTCCCCTGATTCTGTGTCCGGGTTAACGGCTGGGGACGGTTGGTAGGGGATCTCTGTAAGGGTGATGAAGAGATCCTGGCTGTCGGGGAAATCAGCGTTGTAAGCGCTGTCGACTGCCTCGTCCTCCTCATCTCCTTCCTCATCTTCCCCGTCCGCTAACATGTCCGAGGAACCGGCCGTTGACAATATCCCATCCTCAGAGTCCACGGTCAGTGGTGGGGTAGTGGTGGCGGCCGCACCTAGGATGGAATGCAGTGCCTCGTAGAAACGGGATGTCTGGGGCTGGGATCCAGAGCGTCCGTTTCCCTCTTTGGTCTTCTGGTAGCCTTGTCTCAGCTCCTTGATTTTCACGCGGCACTGCGTTGCATCCCGGCTGTATCCTCTCTCTGCCATGGCTTTAGAGATCTTCTCGTAGATCTTTGCATTCCGTCTTTTGGAGCGCAGCTCGGAAAGCACGGACTCATCGCCCCACACAGTGATCAGATCCAAGACTTCCCGATCAGTCCATGCTGGGGCCCTCTTTCTATTCTGAGATTGCACGGCCATCTCTGCTGGAGAGCTCTGCATCGTTGCCAGTGCTGCTGAGCTCGCCACGATGTCCAAACAGGAAATGAGATTCAAACTCCCCAGACAGGAAAAGGAATTCAAATTTTTCCGGGGCTTTTCCTGTGTGGCTGGTCACAGCATCCGAGCTCGGACTGCTGTCCAGAGCGTCAACAGAGTGGTGCACTGTGGGATAGCTCCCGGAGCTATTACCGTCGATTTCCATCCACACCTAGCCTAATTCGGCATGGACATGTCGAATTTAGCGCTACTCCCCTCGCTGGGGAGGAGTACAGAAGTCGAATTTAAGAGACCTCTATGTCGAACTAAAAAGCTTCGTGGTGTGGACGGGTGCAGAGTTAATTCGATGTAACGGTGCTAAATTCGACATAAACTCCTAGTGTAGACCAGGCCTAAGGGTTTGAAACCCAGATGCAAATCTGAAATTTACCAACATTTGGGGGTGTCAGATTTGGTGTGTTCTAGAGAAAACTTTCAGCTGTGAACTTCAGTCTGAACCCAAATCTTCTGCCCTTCTAAGGCAGATTTTTGGTTTGGGCCCCTTTCTAATTAATATTGACCATATCCTGCCAACATATTTCTGTAGCGTAGTTCCCATTCAGCATAGTCTACTAGGAATAAGAAAGGCTCTGTAATATTTAAAACTAAGCAAACGGGTGTGAAATATACTGTTCACCATTAAAAACATATCTGTTTTGCCTTGGATCATGGGGCTTAAAACCACCAGGGGTCATGAAGAGGTGTTAAGGGGTCATGACCTTCCCACATTGCTAAATGGGATGGGAGTTCTGACTATAGGTGAACCCAGCAAAGGTCATGGTATGCAAAAAGGGGATTCTGATATGTAAAGGATGGAGAAATGCTGCCTTAGATAAATAGATGAAATTTATCTCAGTATTCACAGTGTCTCTCTGCTTCCCTATATGGAACACTATAAACATTGAGGTAACATTATTTTGTAACATAAGGCAATTGGCAAATTTCTAGGCATAATCACTGTCCAGGAAGTATTGAGATAGTATTAATGTGTTGTTATACCCCAGCTAAGAAATGTTCGGATTGTCAGTATTAAATAACTGCATTTCAAGATAAAATGGGACAGAAAGTTCCTTGAGTCAATTTGACATAATAGAGTATGCCAGATCCGCTAGGTACCTCTCTTCCATTCTCCAGTATATTTCCATTCTATTGTGTACTCTCCTGTTCAGTAAAAAGAAGCCTATAGAAATGACAATAAATCACAACATTAAGGAAAAGCAAAGCACATTTTTCACCATACCTGCCACATCAGAGCTGTTGCCATCAAAACTTCCCAGTAAAAGGACGGGAAGGCCACTCACTGAGGATTTTGCTTTGTACAGTCTTGGCTACATTGTTATCCTTTTAATTGCCAGTAATGCAAAACAGAAACTGTTTGCAAATGCCATCAGTTCTGCCAGGTCTGGAGCAGGTTGAGCAAGAGAAAATACACATAACGAAACTCAGAGAGTAACACTAGTGATATAGTCTGGCTAGTGGGTCCATATTCTTAAAAATATGTGCTGCTTAAATCACTTGAGGAGATGTCATTGTGTGAAAAGTATGACCTATTGGGCATGCTGTATTTTATCAGTGCCGAAGACAACATGGTTGTGTCAGGTCCCCTGTTCAATTCTTGGTAGTTTTGGTTAATAGATTCCTATATTTTAAGATCTTAAAGGACTATTATGATCACACACTATAACTTCTGTTTGAACTAGCACATACCGTTTAGGAAGACATCCAGTCTCAATTTAAAGACTTCAAGTAATAGAGAATCAAGCATATCACTTGATACTTTGTTCTAATGGTAAATTAACCTCCTTGGGGGAGACTTTCAAAGGGCAGTTAGGTGATTAAGTCACTTCCTAACTTCTCTTTTATAATTAGAATGAGCTCCCTAAATTTCTCATTGTAAGGCAGTCCTTGGATCATTATTTTGGCTCTTTTCTGAACCATCTCCAATTATTCAACATCCTTTTTTATGAACACCAGACCTGGACAGAGTATTACAACAATGGTCTCACCAATAACATATACCTATTTGAAACTACCTTGTTTACACATCCAAAGATTAATTCAACTCTGTTAGCCACATCATTGAGCCGAGAGCTCATATTCAGTTGGGTATCTATTATAACCCCTAAATCATTTTCAAAGTCCAGGATACTGTCCCCCAGATACTGTAAGTATGGCCTACATTCTTTGTATGATCTTGCATTTGGCCATATTAAAATGCAATTTCTTGATATGATTACTATTTGTATTATCAGATTTTCCACTTCCTTATAAAATCATGTATAGTATTTAACTGTCAAGGCTCTCGATATGAGCCAGTATGACACTAGGATTCCTACAGACAGTTGGCTGCTTTATAGTAGCAGACTAACTGGGATTTAAAATGAGCAAACTATTTGCAGGAAATAATTTATTCATCAAATGTGTCTCCTTCAATTTAATGAATGTGCTCATTGGTCAATGAATGTTATAAGTGATCACATTTCTGCCTGTTTGCTTGTGAACTGTTCATTCTGATTATTGCTTGGTCTGTTTGCTACTTGTAAGTTGCTGGTCAGAGTATGTGATTGGTCCTCTAACTCTAAGGTTTTTTTAATGTTCCCTGCTTGGATGAATGAAACTTTTAGGCCTGGTCTGCACACAGAGTTGCACTGATTTGCCTAAAAGTGTGATTCTGAAAGTATTTTAGTTAACCCAGTACAACTTGGTGTATGGACACTGTTCTATGAGTTTAAATTTGGTTTATTTCGGTAAATTTACAGGGACAAACTAAACTGATCTAAGCAACAGAGGGTCCTGTGGCACCTTTAAGACTAACAGAAGTATTGGGAGCATAAGCTTTCGTGGTTAAGAACCTCACTTCTTCAGATGCAAGTAATGGAAATCTCCAGAGGCAGGTATAAATCATTATGGAGATAACGAGGTTAGTTCAATCAGGGAGGGTGAGGTGCTCTGCTAGCAGTTGAGGTGTGAACACCAAGGGAGGAGAAACTGAAACACTGAACAGCGCACTGATACACAGATACCTTCCCACCAACAACACAGGAAGAAGAACCCCACATGGACTCCTCCTGAGGGTCGAAATGACAGTCTGGACCTATACATAGAATGCGTCCGCCGACGTGCACAGGCAGAAATTGTGGAAAAACAACATCGCTTGCCTCATAACCTAAGTCGTGCAGAACGCAATGCCATCCACAGCCTCAGAAACCACCCTGACATTATCATCAAAGAGGCTGATAAAGGAGGTGCTGTTGTCATCATGAACAGGTCTGACTACCAGAAGGAGGCTGCCAGACAACTCTCCAATACCAAATTCTACAGGCCACTTTCCTCAGATCCCACTGAGGAATACACTAAGAAACTGCACCATCTACTCAGGACACTCCCTACACTAACACAGGAACAAATCAACATACCCTTAGAGCCCCGACCAGGGCTATTCTATCTACTACCCAAGATCCACAAACCTGGAAATCCTGGACGCCCCATCATCTCGGGCATTGGCACTCTCACTGAAGGACTGTCTGGATATGTGGACTCCCTACTCAGACCCTACGCCACCAGCACTCCCAGCTATCTTCGTGACACCACAGATTTCCTGAGAAAACTACAGTGCATTGGTGACCTCCCAGAAAACACCATCCTAGCCACCATGGATGTAGAGACTCTCTACACAAACATCCCACACACAGATGGAATACAAGCTGTCAGGAACAGTATCCCTGATGATGACACAGCACAACTTATTGCTGAGCTCTGTGACTTTATCCTCACGCACAATTATTTCAAATTTGGTGACAATATATACCTCCAGACCAGTGGCACTGCTATGGGCACCCGCATGGCCCCACAATATGCCAACATTTTTATGGCTGACCTGGAACAACGCTTCCTCAGCTCTCGTCCACTCACGCCCCTTCTCTACCTACGCTACATTGATGACATCTTCATCATCTGGACCCATGGGAAGGAGACCCTGGAAGAATTCCACCATGATTTCAACAGCTTCCACCCCACCATCAACCTCAGCCTGGACCAATCTACACGGGAGGTCCACTTCCTAGACACCACCGTACAAATAAGCGATGGCCACGTTAACACCACCCTATACCGAAAACCCACCGACCGCTACGCCTACCTTCATGCCTCCAGCTTCCACCCCGGACACACCACACGATCCATCGTCTACAGCCAAGCACTGAGGTACAACCGCATCTGCTCCCACCCCTCAGACAGAGACCAACACCTACAAGATCTTCACCAAGCATTCTCAAAGCTACGATACCCACACAAGGAAATAAAGAAACAAATCAACAGAGCCAGACGTGTACCCAGAAGCCTCCTGCTACAAGACAGGCCCAAAAAAGAAACCAACAGAACTCCACTGGCCATCACCTACAGTCCTCAGCTTAAACATCTCCAACGCATCATCAGTGATCTACAACCCATCCTGGACAATGATCCCTCACTTTCACAGACCTTGGGAGGCAGGCCAGTCCTCACCCACAGACAACCCGCCAAAGCATATTCTTAAGCATATTCTCACCAGCAACCACACACCGCACCATAACAACTCTAACTCAGGAACCAACCCATGCAACAAACCTCGATGCCAACTCTGCCCACATATCTACACCAGCAACACCATCACAGGACCTAACCAGATCAGCTACAACATCACCGGCTCATTCACCTGCACGTCCACCAATGTTATATATGCCATCATGTGCCAGCAATGCCCCTCTGCTATGTACATTGGCCAAACTGGACAGTCACTACACAAGAGGATAAATGGACACAAGTCGGATATCAGGAATGGCAATATACAAAAACCTATAGGAGAACACTTCAACCTCCCCAGACACACAATAGCAGATGTAAAGGTAGCCATCTTACAGCAAAAAAACTTCAGGACCAGACTCCAAAGAGAAACTGCTGAGCTCCAGTTCATTTGCAAATTTGACACCATCAGATCAGGATTAAACAAAGACTGTGAATGGCTATCCAACTACAGAAGCAGTTTCTCCTCCCTTGGTGTTCACACCTCAACTGCTAGCAGAGCACCTCACCCTCCCTGATTGAACTAACCTCGTTATCTCCATACTGATTTATACCTGCCTCTGGAGATTTCCATTACTTGCATCTGAAGAAGTGAGATTCTTACCCACGAAAGCTTATGCTCCCAATACTTCTGTTAGTCTTAAAGGTGCCACAGGACCCTCTGTTGCTTTTTACAGATTCAGACTAACACGGCTACCCCTCTGATAAACTGATCTAAGCAGTTTTAAACTGATACAAGAGAGTCCATGCACAAAGTTGCACCAATGTAACAAAATCAGTTTTTAAGCCAGTGAAACTTCCATGTGTAGCCTTAGGCTACATCTACACTACAGGGGGGGGTCGATTTAAGATACGCAAATTCAGCTACGCGAATAGCGTAGCTGAATTCGACGTATCGCAGCCGACTTACCCCGCTGTGAGGACGGCGGCAAAATCGACCTCCGCGGCTTCCCATCGACGGCTCTTACTCCCACCTTCGCTGGTGGAGTAAGAGCGTCGATTCGGGGATCGATTGTCGCGTCCTGACGGGACGCGATAAATCGATCCCCAAGAGGTTGATTTCTACCCGCCGATTCAGGCGGGTAGTGTAGACCAGGCCTTAGAAACGGCTTGAGATCTCTGGGGTGAATACACACTCTCATGTGTAGTTACAAAAGAAAACTAACTAATACAACTTGAATTTTGAACATCAAATATGAGCCAAAAGCTGCTAACAATATGCACAGTAATTCTAAAATTTGGTTATACTGATTGATTATTGTAATATAATAATAATAATAACCAAATATAATATTTTAAGTAATTATTCATATACATAATTGCAAATAATTAATACACATGAGAAAGCTACTAGATGCTTGGGGACTATTCATGCACAGAAGCAGCAGCGACATTTTTTAAATAAATGATTTCCTGCTGTTTATTCACTCGGCTGCAATTGCAACGTTCTTTTTAAAAATGCACTGAGTTTCTGAGCTAGCAATTAAGTCATGGTAAGTAAATAAGGAGATGATGGCTCCTCCAGGGGTCAGTGTGCTTGCCTGGGACTTGGAGGACCTGGGTTCAAGTCCCTGCATTACCACAGATTTCCTTTGTGAGACAAGACACTTAGCTTCTCTATGCCTCAGTTCTGTGAGATGAGGCAATATCTTCTATTGGACCAACTTCTGTTGGTGAGAGAGACAAGCTTGTAAAAGATATTACCGCACCCACGTTGTCTCTCTAATATCCTGGGACCGACACAGCTACAACTACACCATATACCTCAGTTCTGTATCTATAAAGTGGGGATAAATAGCCTTTTCTACTTTTCATAACACTGAGTGCTTACGTAGCACTTTTCACCAGTAGATTCAAAGCACTTTACAAAGGAAGTCATTTTAGCCCCATTTTAGCTCTGGGAAAATTGAGATATAGGGAGGGAAGTGACTTGCCTAAACTCACCCAGCAAGCTGTTAGCATAGGTAGAAAGAGAACCTAGATCTTCTGGTTCTTAGGTCAGACCCCAGTCCTCTAGACCACACTGCTTTCATAGCAAAATTAATCCTCAACTGTTCCCTCTTATTTATTCTTCAGTGAAATTCTAGACCTTCGGCCTGTCATTTACTATATATTCGCCAGTGCCTAGCACAATGAAGTGTCTAGTTGTTAGTGCAATATCAATATCAACAATAAATAATCAATCTTCATATGACTTAACATTGTGTTCCCATGAAAATGAATGTGAGGTCAAAATGTAGCATTATTGGACTACAGAATCAACCAGGAAAGACAAATCAGTGATGGAGATCTGAACCACCAAGTTGGATCTGAATTTTTAACGACCCGCAGGCTGTTGTGTGTTGGGTTCTGGAATGTTTGTGGTCTCTGTTATTGAGGATGGCATTGTGATTCCCTTGTGTCAGAGTGCATAAATCTTGTATCATTGCACATCTATGCATGATATCCAGAACTGAAGCATTTGAATAGTAGGTAGTACAAGTTATACCTTAAATGTTTCCTTCTATTTTGATGAAGAATGAATATTCTTGCAAAACCCTGTTGCATGAACATATATGGTGCTTTTCCTGAGGAATGCAAGTAAATGGGGGACAAGGATAGGGAAGGATGGTATTTCTGGAATAGTTTCCTTACTTTAAACATTTTCTAAATGTGCTTACATTTGTTTGACTTGTCGGGATGTCTTTTGGCCCTGAGCACTTCACTGAACATCTCATTCTCTTCACCACTTTATTTACAGAGAAAGATGAGCTTGAAGCCATTTGGTCCAGCTTTGTTGAAAGAGTTTTTCTTAAGTGATTGCTCCTTAACTGTTTGTTTTCATTTCTCCACAGACGACTTACAGTATGTGAGATGCTTTGGTTGCCAAGGGGAGCATTGATTATCAAAGACAACGCGGCTATAGAAGTATAAATGTATATTTGTATGGAGCTTGGCTCTGTTACTTTCAGTGAAGGCTAAGTGAGTAATTCTCATAGGGTCAGCCACTGAATTGCATATTCTAAAGAGAAGATAATACTGTAGTTAATAGGATTGGCCCTGATTTTCATGTGGTGAACAGCAGCAGGCATTGGAGATGGATTCAGCGCCTTGATCCCTGAATATTCAGCCCAGTCAGAGGTTTGAGCAATAGGGGCCTACTCTATATTCTGCTGTTGGCACAAGCTCCATGCTAGTGGGGATTCAGGCATAGTGGCGCTCTGTTCATCACAACACCAGCCACTGCCCCACACTCCCAGCATGACACATCCCCTTCTCCCCTTACACTGCATTTCACTTAGAGAGAATCTCCGTGTGCAGGAAGACTCCTCCAGGGCAATCTCCGGCCTGTTTAAGTTCATTTCAAACCATTTACATGGCCTGAAGTCCATGTAGCATACCAGAGAATCTGGTCCAAATACCTCAAGCTGGACCAGAAATGGGATAAAATGGGCCAAAACAATATGACTACCTGTCGTGGATCATGCATGCCCTGTCCCCTTTAGGGATGGGGCCCGTGACCAAGTCTGTGCAACCCCTCTGGGTCTCGGAGTAATGTGGCCTAACAGCCAAAGTCAATCTACTCACCCTCACAATCAGGGCTGTGCGGCCTAGCAGCCGAAGTCAATAGAGTGGCCCTCACAATCAGGGCAGTGTGGCCTAGTGGCCATAGTCAATAGAGCTGGTGAGGCGGGCCGCCAC
Source organism: Emys orbicularis (assembly GCF_028017835.1). Taxonomy (NCBI): domain Eukaryota; kingdom Metazoa; phylum Chordata; order Testudines; family Emydidae; genus Emys; species Emys orbicularis. The sequence continues at coordinate 23,120,561 of NC_088685.1, read as the reverse complement.
ACCAGGGTGGGCAGTGGCCAGGATAGAGAGACCCAGGCCCTCCCTCTCCTCCAGGTCCCAACCAAGGTTCCCTGTCGGTGGCAGGGTTGCCCGTCACCATTTCAGCAGGGATCCAGCCGAAAGATGCCGAGCTAGTCTCCGGTTCTCCAATCATCGCCCCACAAAGACTCCCTGAGTTACTTCCTGCTTGCTTCTCCACAGCTTGTGATCTCATGGTTCCCCCGGTCCCTCCTCCCTCTGTGGCATCCAGAACCTGGGTGTCATGGGTCACTGCTATCTGGCTGGCCTCCGCATTGTGATGTGAAAAGGGGAGGGATAGCTCATGGGTTTGAGCACTGACCTGCTAAACCCCAGGTTGTGAGTTCAATCCTTGAGGGGCCTGCTTAGGGATCTTGGGCAAAAATTAGTACTTGGTCCTGCTAGTGAAAGCAGGGGGCTGGACTCAATGATGTTTCAGGGTCCCTTCCAGTTTTAATGAAATAGGCATATCTCATTATATTATATTATAACAAGAGCCTGCAGCACACCTCCTTCCTCTCTGGCAGTCTGCCCCAAATGAACTGGGTTGCTCCCTTTTATACCTGGCCTCCAACTGGAGCATGCCCAGCAGGGTCAAGGTGGTATGGCCGCCTGAGCCCAAAGAGAGGAATTAACCCCTGCAGTCCCAGTGTGGGCCATGCATGCCTTGTCAAACTACCACTAAATATATACCCTTGAACACATGGATTTTGCAAATCCTGGGTCTGATTCGCTTCTTACCCTAGTGTAAATTAGGCATCCACTGATGTGAATAGAGTTACACAAAAGTTGTAAAACTGATGTAAGGGAGATGAGACTCAGGCCCATTGTTCAACATTGGAGAATGTTGTATATACCCAGTATTCAGATATGGGTAATATGAACAATGTAACAAACCCTTACAAGAGTGAGGAAAGAAATGGAAAAGGCTAAAAGACAGTGTGATGGTCAGTACTCTTATGTCCCATGATGCAGTTTTTTCTTTCCAATTATTCCATAGGCTTCTGACTACATTTCACACCATTTTTCAACAGCCCCTGTAAACTGTGCACCTGCTATCTCTGCCTGAAAGCATGAATCCTGCACTGCTCACCAGTCTTGCGATGAGCATTATGAACACAATGCAGCTGATCCTGCAGTATTTCATGAACTGCAAACCTGAACAGGAATCCATGGTGCCTACCCTGCTGTGTGCCGTGGAAAGAAACAATTTCAGATTACTTTTGGCATTCACAGAGCAGCTGCACATGGTGGACCGTTGCTACTGAGCTCAGGAAACAAGCACTGATCGGTGTGATAGCATCATTATGCAGGTATGGGATGAAGAGCAGTGGCTGCAAAACTTTTGGATGCACAAAGCCAACTTCCTGGAACTGTGTGTGTGGCGCTCGCCCCTGCCCTGAGGTACAAGAACATCAAAATGAGTCTGCCGTGGGGGTTGTGTTCACACAAGTGTGCAGGCCATTAATTGCATCCTGCTAAGAAGAACTGTGACTCTCGGAAATGTGCGTGAATCAGTAGATAGCTTTGTGGCAATGGGATTCCCTAACTGTGGTGGGGCGATAAATGGGATGCATATCCCAGTTTTGGCCTGGACCATTTTGTGACAGAGTACATCAATAGAAAGGGCTACTTCTCTATGGTATTGCAGGCTGCTTGTGGATCACTGATATCAACATGGGATGGTCAGGGAAGGTGCGTGACGCACACATGTTCAGGAACACTGGCCTGTAAAAAAAGCTGCAAGCAGGGACTTTCTTTCCAGACCAGAAGATTCTAATGGGGGATGTTGAAATGCCCATAGTGATCCAGCCTATCCTTTACTCCCACGGCTCATGAAGCCTTACACCAGAAACCTTGATGGCAGCAAGGAGTGCTTCAATAACAGGCTGAGCAGGTGCAGAATGACCATTGAATGTGCGTTTGGCAGATTAAAGGCTCGCTGGCTCTGCCTTTATGGAAGGTTAGACCTCAACAAGGAAAATATTCCCATGGTCATAGCAGCCTGCTGCACTTTGCATAATATTTGTGAAGCTAAGGGGGAAAAGTTTCGCCGGGGTGCAGCATCGAGGCTGATTTTGAGCAACCACATACCAGAGCTATTAGAGGGGCACAAAGGGGGGCTATTCAAATCAGGGAGGCTTTGAATCAGCATTTTGACAATGAGCCCTAGTAATGTGTCTTTATGTAATGCATTCAGCCAGGTTTTGTTTACTTGCCGCCTAGAATGATCCTTGTGATGATTGCTTCCTGAGCGTGATTTGTAGTCTGCAAATGTGCCAGTTGTCACTGTGTATGAATTCCAGCAGCAGCCACAGTGAAAGGAGGGCATGGCACGCAGTTCTGTATAGGCTGCAGGGCAAAGCAAGCAATCAGGGACTTCAGCATCTCTCTTTGGTCCTCCATCAGTTTTATCATTCACTCCTGGCCCTGCTTACTCTCCAAGCTATCTATTTTCAATTTTACGTTAATTGTCTCTTTCCGCGCCCGCTGATCATGATCTGTGGCATTATACGATCGGAGCACCTCCCTAAACATGTCCTCCTTACTGCTCCTGGGTCACCTCCTAATCTAACAGAGGCACTGTGCTAGTGTGTAGGGGGTTCTCCTCAAGGGCACATCCGTAGAAGCACAAGAAACAAGAAACAGAGGCAGTATTGTGAGTGCACTCACAGCATTGAATTGTAATAGTTAAATACACCTCTTTCTCCCTCTCCCTTGGAAAGCACACAGATCAGCGAGCACCCAAACACAGTGAGTTTGACCCAGGGGGGAGAGGACCAAAATGGAGCAAAGGGTCTAGGAGAGTGGTTCTCAACCTGTGGCCCAGGGCCACTTGCGGCCCAATCAGCACACAGCTGTGGCCCATGTGACATCCTCAGGGCCATACAGGTGATATATATATTGTGTGAGTGCAGCCTACATTACACACTGAGAGCTGCATATGCAGCCCACATTGGTAAATAAGTTGAGAATCACTGGTGTAGGTGTTTATTTAAGGGGATCATTGCAAGCGAATAAGGACACTATTGTAAATTCTGCCACCATTTTTCACAGGCAGGGGTTATTGAAGCCGATATCTCATTCCTGAGGGTAAACAAGGATGCATATCTTGCATGCATGTGGCTTCAGACCCGGTCCCTATGCTGCTCGCCTGTTAGCTGCCTTGATCCCTGCACAAGTGATTGCCGATTGGCACAAGAAAGTTTCCTACAATGGGGGAAGGAACAAAGCAGCTCTGCCAAGGAATCTTCGGCAGAGGATTGTTGAGTATCTCCAGGAAAGTTTCCTAGAGATCTCTCTGGAGGATTCCTGTGAAATCTCGGTGTACATTAACAAACTTTTCTGCAGGGCTCCCATTGAGTAGCTGCATACGGGAATGGGAAGCAGATGCAAACACTTCTAGTCTTGTACATTTTTATCCCTTAATCCACTTCTAGCACATAAAATGAAAGAAAGGACAGCTTTACCTCATGTTACCAATCAATATGAAATCAAAATGAGAACCCACCAGAGCTCCCCTCTCCTGCATCATGCATGCCAGAGAAGGACTGCTGGGACTGGCTTGAATCCTCCAGACTCGAGAAGAGGTCCTGGCTCACCATACTACTGGATGATCCTGTTGTCTGTCTCACCTTATCCTTCAACTCCACTTCTTCATCCACCACAGGGTTCAGTCCGCTGGCCCCGGTCTCCAGCCCTCACAAAGTATCCATGGGGCTGTTGGCGGTGGAGGTGGGGTAGCCACCAAGGATGGTGTCCAGCTTCTTGTAGAAGCGACAGGTCTTTGGCACAGCATCAGAGTGACAGTTTGCCTCCATTGTCTTCTGGTATGCCTGCCTCAGCTCTTTGATCTTCACACGGCACTGATGCATTTCCCATTTGTGGCCCTTCTCCAACCTGCCACAAGAAAGCTGAGCATAGGTTTCAAAGTTCCTATGGTTGGATGGAGCTGGGACTGCACAGCCTCCTTTCCTCATGGACCCAGGAGATCCAACAACTCCAGTGTATTCCGAGCAGGAGAGCATTTGCTGCATGGAGCTGCCATGGTCAGCTGGGGAGATGCAATGTAAGCTGCCCACACTGAGCCAACCGGAAGTGGAATTTCAAAAATTCCCAGTCTTTTAAAGGGGGAGGGGGAGATGCCTGTGTACCTGGCTGCAGGGCAATGGAGTTCAAACTGCTGACCAAAGCAGTCAGGGTGGGCATTGTGGGACACCTCCTGGAGGCCATTTATAGTGACATAAGCAAGTGCAGTGTCTACACTGACTCTGCTTCGATCTATCTTTGTCTCCAAAAGCTCTATGCCTCTTGTTGAGGTGGTCTTATTTTGTTGGCGTAGCAGGAGAGTTACATTGGTGGGAGGATCATTATATTGTGTATACCTCCACTGTTTTGTTGATGAAAGCTGACTTTTGTCGACAAAACTGTAGTTAGACAAGGCCCAAAATGGATATAATTATGCTGGTATAACCACTTGTGTTGACACACTTAGGGCTTGTCTTCACTACCCGCCCGGATCGGCGGGTAAAAATCGATCTCTCGGGGATCGATTTATCGCGTCTCGTTGGGACGCGATAATCGATCCCCGAATCGACACGCATACTCCACCAGCCCAGGTGGAGTAAGCGCCGTCGACGGGGGAGCTGCGGTGGTCGATTTGCCACCGTCCTCACAGCGGGGTAAGTCGGATGAGATACGTCGAATTCAGCTACGCTATTCCGTAGCTGAATTTGCGTATCTGAAATCAATCCCCCCCCCCCCCCGTAGTGTAGACGTAGCCTAAGACCTTGTCTGCACTAGAAAGCATTTGCTGATAAGCTCTTCTCCTGGTGAGGCAGCTTGTACTGCCAGAAGTTATTTTGCTGGTATAGTTTATATCAGTTTCCCAAATGAAATAAGTCATTTTGTCAGTATAACTTCATCTATACTAGGGCTGTTGCTGGCAAAACTGTGTTGGTTAAGGAGGTGATTTTTTTCACATTCCTAACCAACGTTGCTATGCCAGCAAAACTTTTAAGTGTAGACTAGGCCTTATTCTGATATAAGAATAGGGTTGTTGTTTTTTTGTTTTTGTTTTTTTGGTAACTTATGTCATTTGGGAAGGGTTAAATTAAACTAGAAATAAAACCTTCTATATTAGAATAAGAGTGTCATATGGGGAATATACCAGTATAACTACCCGTATAGCCATATCGGTATAACTGGTAAAACTTTCCCATATAGACAAACCCTATTAATTTAAAACTATTTTATAATTTATATAGGGTCTAAATGCTGTTGAAAACCCCATAATTTATACCTTTAACACCTGATTAGGTGTTAAATGACTGTCAGGAGGGCTATCGGTAGGAATATGGCTTGAGTTTAGCACCTAATTATCACTTTGCGTTGTCCTCTGGCTAAATAAATGAGAACTGCAGTGTGTAAGTCTCAATGATTTTTTTAAAAAAATTATTTAATATGTAGATATAGGTTTTCCACAGCTATTTTTAACCAGAAAGTTTAGCTGTAATAAAGTCTAATCTTGCCCTTTTCAAAATGTTTTCATTTTTTATATCTTGTTGTTTATTAGTTAATATTTCTACACAGTGTTAGAGGTAAACATGGCCCTTTTGGGAGAACAGAGACACAGTCCCTGCCCCAAGGATGTTACAAGGAAAAGGACACAATCAATGGGAGACTGGACTAGGAGTAGGGACACCAGCTGTACTTCTGTCTGGCTGCATGACATAAGGCAAATCATTTCACCTCTTTGTGCCTTCTGTCCTTCATTCATAGAATGAGAATAATTATACTAATTGCAGATATCAAGTAGGAAAGAAAGTTAGGTATTATCATTGTTAGGTGTAAGATGAGAGGATGTAGCAAGCAATGACTAGACAAGGAGGAGGCTGGACTATGTGCAATAAGGTGACAAGGTTGCTTGTTTCTCAAGATATACATCATGATAACGCTCCTTTCCAGGCTGTTGTGGGAGCATGGTCTTCTCTGGAGAGACTGTGAAAGAAGTGGATTTTAATGAATGTATTATCAGATACCTTGCTTTCTTGTTTACATCCTGCTGAAGAAAGAAGATCCTTTCCAAGGTACTACTATCATCTGCAGCACTGCTTGCCTCCCTATTCCTGTTGGTGATTATGCTTTACCAGGAAGCAGTTGCTTCAAGTATTATTTGAAGAGATTAGGCAAGGAGGATCCTGTGACTGGAGAGACCAGCAGTCTTTGGAGGGAGTGTGTGGCTACTCTACTTGCGCTACATTGATGACATCTTCATCATCTGGACTCATGGAAAAGAAGCCCTTGAGGAATTCCATCATGATTTCAACAGTTTCCGCCCCACCATCAACCTCAGCCTGGACCAGTCCACACAAGAGATCCACTTCCTGGACACTACAGTACTAATAAACGATGGCCACATAAACACCACCCTATACCAGAAACCTACTGACCGCTATACTAACCTACATGCCTCCAGCTTTCATCCAGACCACACCACTCGATCCATTGTCTACAGCCAAGCTCTACGATACAATCGCATTTGCTCCAACCCCTCAGACAGAGACAAACACCTACAAGATCTCTATCAAGCGTTCTTACAACTACAATACCCACCTGCTGAAGTGAAGAAACAGATTGACAGAGCCAGAAGAGTACCCAGAAGTCACCTACTACAAGACAGGCCCAACAAAGAAAGTAACAGAACGCCACTAGCCATCACCTTCAGCCCCCAACTAAAACCTCTCCAGCACATCATCAAGGATCTACAACCTATCCTGAAGGACGATCCATCACTCTCACAGATCTTTGGAGACAGGTCAGTCCTTGCTTACAGACAGCCCCCAGCTGTCTGTAAGCAAATACTCACCAGCAACCACACACCACACAACAAAAACACTAACCCAGGAACCTATCCTTGCAACAAAGCCCATTGCCAACTCTGTCCACATATCTATTCCGGGGATGCCATCATAGGACCTAATCACATCAGCCACACTATCAGAGGCTTGTTCACCTGCACATCTACCAATGTGATATATGCCATCATGTGCCAGCAATGCCCCTCTACCATGTACATTGGCCAAACCGGACAGTCTCTATGTAAAAGAATAATTGGACACAAATCAGATGTCAAGAATTATAACATTCAAAAACCAGTTGGAGAACACTTCAATCTCCCTAGCCACTCGATTACAGACCTAAAAGTTGCAACGTTACAACAAAAAAACTTCAAAAACAGACTCCAACAAGAGACTGTTGAATTGGAATTAATTTGCAAATTGGACACCATTAAATTAGGCTTGAATAAAGACTGGGAGTGGATGGGCCATTACACAAAGTAAAAGTATTTCCCCATGCTTATTTCCCCCGCTCCCCCCAGTTCCTCATATCTCCTTGCTGGAAATGGGCCATTTTCATTACCACTACAAACAGTTCTTTTTCTCTCCTGCTGATAATAGCTCACCTTAACTGATCACTCTCCTTATAGTGTGTATGGTAACACCCATTGTTTCATGTTCTCTCTGTATATATATATATCTTCCTACTGTATTTTCCACTACATGCATCCGATGAAGTGGGCTGTAGCCCATGAAAGCTTATGCTCAAATAAATTTGTTAGTCTCTAAGGTGCCACAAGTACTCCTGTTCTTTTTGTGGCTATAATTGTTATTCATTCAACAAAATTAGCCCTTTTTTTTTGTTTGCAAAATTCCTGCAAAGAAGCTTGATTGAAATACAGATTTTTACCAAATGTGGCATACCAGTGTTAGAGAATATGAGTTGCTGATATGAAGGAAAGCAAAATAATAGCCCATATAGAGTTAAAGAGAGAGATGATGATTTAACTAAATCAGCCAGCAACACTTCCTAGTAAACAAACCTGAAAATATAATACCAAGGTTAGGCAATGCAGTATTTCCAGTTAGCCTAATTAGAGACCCAACTTTTCATTTAGGCTAATATTTGACAGCATTATAAAAAATGGTGATGTCAAAAGAACTACTGTTCTTGCAACAGACAAGGAAACCATTTCATATAATTGTTGCAGCCCAAAGAAGAGAGTAATTCCTTCAGACATTGCTGGCTTTTATTTTTGTAAAGAGTGAGTAAATTATCTCAGTACCTTGCATCACAGGATGTTAGGTTCAAATTCTGTCACAGGAGTAATGGCTACAAAATAGTTCAATGTTGATTTTGCAATTTGTGGGTCGTTTTCGTGGGAAAGGCATTTTTCCAAGAATGCTCTCCTGATGTATAGAAATTAATGAAAAACTAAATTGTCCAAAGGGTGGGCAGGAAGGCCGAGATGGCAGCTGACTTTAAAAAATGGGAGACAGAAAGGAAGGCAAAATTCAACAAATTAGTAATAGTAAAAAGAGTAATGTTACTCTTTCACCTACACAAAGGAACCATGGCAACATAACTTAACTACATTTGGTCATTTAAATAATTCTTATCATATACATGATGCATGCTAGGATACAGGTTCATATAAGTGTCAGGAAATCTTACATCAAGTTTTTGTGTAATGTTAAAGCTGTTCTATTGTGAAGTTCCACTTTACTGAAGATGAGGGAAAGGAAACGTCACATATACCTAAATATCTGATCCCTATTGCCTTATGTAACAAGAAGTCGTGTTACTCAAGTCATAACTTCTACGGGGATGTTTTGTTCTTCTCATTTGATGTTTTTGATTACTGTAATTATTGGAGGATAAGGAAACACTGTGATATCTAGAGACTATCACTTTATTATTTATTGAGCTACTCAGTGTACATGGACTCTGCCTCCAGGAGCTTACATTCAAAAAGAGAAAGACAATTAATGTCTGAAAAAAGTGTCAGCTTGTATCTAAACTTCTGTTGACCAGAAGTCAGGAATGTGTATGCTTTTTCACATTCATTCTACTAGTATATTAAGCAAAATCATCCAAAGCACAGGACTTGGTGGTGATGGGGAACTCCAACTACCTAGACATATTTTGGGAAAATAACACAGAAGGGCACAGATTCTCCAACAAGTTCTTGGAATGTATTGGAGACAGTTTTTTAGTTCAGAAGGTGGAGAAACCTACCCGGAAAAGGCTGTTCTGGATTTGATTTTCACAAATAGGGAGGAACTGGTTGAGAATTTGAAAGTGTAAGGCAGCTTAGGTGAAAATGATCATGAAATGGTAGAGTTCATGATTCTAAGGAATGGTAGGAGGAAACTGGCACAATAAAGATAATGGATTTCAAGAAGGCAAACTTTAGCAAACTCAGGGAGTTGGTAGGTAAGATCCCCTGGGAAGTAAGTCTAAGGGGAAAGACAGTTCAAGAGAGTTTGCAGTTTTTCAAAGTAACATTATTAAAGGCACAAAATCAAACTCTTCCACTGCATAAGTAAGATAGGAAGAGTGTCAAGAGACCAGCATGGTTTAACCAGGAGATCTTCAATGATCTGAAACTCAAAAAAGAGTCCTACAAAAAGTGGAAACTAGGTCAAATTACAAAGGATGAATATTAACAAATAACACAAGTATGTAGGGACAAAATTTAGGAAGGCCAAGGCACACAATTAGATTATACTAGCTAGAGACATAAAGGGTAACAAGAAAACATTCCACAAATACATTAGAAGCAAAAGGAAGACCAAGGACAGTGTAGGCCTGTTACTCAATGTGGGAGGAGGGGAAACAATAACAGAAAATGTGGAAATGGTAGAAGTGCCAAATGACTGTTTTGTTTCAATTTTCACCAAAAAGCTTAGCAGCAATTGGATGTCTAAAATAGGGAAAGAACAAGTTAAAAATTACTTAGACAAGTTAGGTGCCTTCAAGTCATCAGGACCTGATGAAATACATCCTAGAATACTCAAGGAGTTGACTGAGGAGATGTCTGAGCCATTATCGATTACTTTCGAAAAGTCATGGAAGATAGGAGAGATTCCAGAAGACTGGAAAAGGGCAACTATAGTGCCCATCTATAAAAAGGGAAATAACGACAATCCAGGGAATTACAGACCAGTCATCTTAACTTCTATACCCAGAAAGATAATGGAGGAAATAATTAAGCAATCAATTTGCAGACACCTAGAAGATAATAAGGTGATAAGTAACAGCGCAGATTTGTCAAGAACAAATCATGTCAAAACAACCTAATAGCTTTCTTTGACAGGGTAATACTCCTTGTGGATAGGAGGGAAGCAGTAGATGTGGTATATCTTGACTTTAGTAAGGGTTTTGTTACTATCTCGCATGACCTTCTGATATACAAATTAGGGAAATACAACCTAGATGGAGCTATTGTAAGGTGGGTGCATAACTGGTTGGAAAACCATTCCCAGAGAGTAGTTATCAGTGATTAACAGTGAAGCTGGAAGGGCATATTAAGTGGGGTCCCACAGGGATCAGGTCTGGGTCTGGTTCTGTTCAATATCTTCATCAGTGATTTAGATAATGGCATAGAGAGTACACTTATAACGTTTGCAGATGATACCATGTTGGGAGGGGTTGCAAGTGCTTTGGAGGACAGGATTAAAATTCAAAATGATCTGGACAAACTGGAGAAATGGCCTGAGGTAAATAGGATGAAATTGAATAAGGACAAATGCAAAGTACTCCACTTAGGGAAGAACAATCAGTTGCATACATACAAATAGGAAATGACTGCCTAGGAAGGAGTACTGCAGAAAGGGATCTGGGGGTCATAGCGGACCACAAGCTAAATATTAGTCAACAGTGTAGCACTGTTGCAAAAAAAGTGAACATTATTCTGGGATGTATTAGCAGGAGTGTTGTAAGCAAGACACAAGAAGTAATTCTTCTGCTATACTCTGTGCTGATTAGACCTCAACTAGAGTATTGTGTTCAGTTCTGGGTGCCACATTTCAGGAAAGATGTGGACAAATTGGAGAAAGTGCAGAGAAGAGCAACAAAAATGATTAAACGTCTAGAAAACGTGACGTATGGGGAAGATTGAAAAAATTGGGTTTGTTTAGTCTGGAGAGGAGAAGACTGAGAGGGGACATGATAACAGTTTTCAGATACATTACAAAAGGTCATTACATGAAGGAAGGAAGTAAATTGTTCTCATTAATGTCTGAGGATTGGACAAGAAGCAATGGGTTTAAAATACAGCAAGGGTGGTTTAGGTTGGACATTAGGAAAAACTTCCTACCTGTCATGGTAGTTTAGCACTGGAATAAATTGCCTAGGGAGGTTGGAGATTTTTAAGAGCAGGTTAGACAAACACCTGTCAGGGATGGTCTAGAAAATACTTAGTGCTACCATGGGTGCAGGAGACTGGACTAGATTATCTCTCGAGGTCCCTTCCAGTCCTCGAGTCTATGATTCTAAGATAAGAACTGAGTGAAGACAGTTTTGGTTTGGGGAGGATTTTGTGGTTTAGAAATTTGGTTCATACTGATTAGAAATGAAACCCCCAAATTTTAAAATTCTCAGTGAAAGGGATTGGAGTCCAAGTGCAGTCCACATGCCTAGCTGCTGCAGAACTGGGGATACTGAGAGCTGTGGGGTCACCAACACGGGATAGTTTGCATTACTGGCTGTAGTGCTTAATTTGTAATGAAAGAGGTGCCAGGGCTCAAGAAATTAGGTACCAGGGCTCAAGTAATTTTTTTACTTTCATAACTGATGCAGCAAGCCCAGAGGTGCCGGGGCTATGAACTGCCAAGCCTTGAGGTGCCAGGGCTCAGCCTGACAAGCCCTGGCACAAATTAAGCACTGACTGGCTGCCCTGAATCTGTATTTGTAGACCATGGAAGCTTGGGCTCCTGAGCAGTTCACCATGTGAGCTACCAAGGAGCTGGGCAGGCAAGCTGTCAGAAATCAGATAGGTTACCTGTAGGAACCTCTCCTGGGTTCTTTCAATTCTAGAGCAAAATTTGATTCCCTCTGCAAAATAGTCCAATGTTGCCAAATTGGTCAATTCTAATGAAACAATGTTTCACAGGAATTTTTCCAACCAGTTATGGCTTTAATTAAGCTTGTAATGGAGAAAGAGAAGTAGTATGGAAGTTATGGTTCAGTACATCTCAGGCAAAGGATACAAGAGTTGATGGACACTGATGGATGAGGTTATTAAAGACACTGCAGTACTGGGGGAGCAAACATTTCACCTGGAAATCAAGCTCATAATAAAGCTCAAACTAATCTCAAAATCAAGCTTACATTGGTAAGAGTTTCAGAAGGTGTGGATGCAGGAGACACAGCGCATTGCAGGTTCCATGCTATTTATGCAGAAACAATTTTTTTAAATTATCTTTCAAATCAATATAGCCAGAGACCAGGAAGTCTGTGTTTGGCTAAAGAACGTGAGGACTAATGTTGTTTCCAGACCAAAACTCCAGAAAAGGCTAATTTCCATTTCCATATTCAGAAATAGACATTAGACCTTATCTCTAAAACCCTCCCTTACTTCAAGATCCCACTGACTGTTTCTATCTTCTGGAAGAAGGCACTTAAAACCTCCATTCTTCACCTGGGTCTCTGAGCTAGGCACTAGCTATCTTCTTCCACTCACTGCTTATTGGGGCACTGCCAGGTAGCCCATGCTCTCAGCTTAATCCAGCAGGAATCAACAGCTTTCCCTGATGCATCTCCCCGACACACCCACAAACCTGGAATGCCGTGGGGAGCAGCATATGCTAAGTGGAGAGCAGAGTGTGAGGCCATTGGATTGGCTACTACAACCCTCCTGCCATCTTTCCTTTGAAGAACTCAGGATGGGATGGTCGGCCTCTGGTGTCCTCATCCCAGAACATAACCAGAAAAGGTGCCATGGGGCAGAGGGTGATGGAGGGAGATAGAAATGGTGGAAACTTCTCCATTTTAGTTTTAGATTTAGTTTCCAATACTGGATCCACACTCTGAACTGGATTGTTGTGAAGGTCTGGATAAAGGGAAGCCCAAATCCCTGAATCCAAACATCTCCATGGGTGGGGAAATTCAATGTGGTTCTGTTTCCTAATTATACAATATCTGTAATATAACTTCCAGATATTCGTGTTACAATATCTGAAGAGCAACAGCACTGGCAGTACTATTTTATGGAAACTGGAAGGATAACATAAAAGCCCAAGTTACTTTTACAGGTTTCATTAATGACAATAATTGAATAAAGTGTTGTTGGGGTTTTTTTTTCTTGTTTTGTTTATTTTTTGATGGAGTTGAAGGGTTGGTGCAGGCTACTTTATTTACGACTTTTTTTGGTAAAACAAAGCATCAATAAAGCAATATAGAGAGGAAGAAATCATCAGTCCCTTTATATGTGATGATGATTAATTGTTATGAAAAAGTGCTATGCAAATGCTCTCTCTCTCTCTAGTGTCCATCAATACAGTATCTTCTTTCTTGAGAAGTTAAACAAGGGTTGCATCAGCACTGAACTTTTTCTGAGATTTTTCTTCTGGTGCCTTATTACCAGTGTATCACTACCGCTGCTAGCAGCCATGTGAAACCTAGTTTAGATCAGCTACTAACATTTTTACCACTCCTCAGAGCAGATCTGAAAGCACAGTAAAAGTTTATTTGATGTACAACCAGCTTAATGCCTGGTTTACACCCTGGGCTTAACACAGCTGTGGCTTGTTCTCCACTAGTGCCCCTCCCATTGTTGCTATCACTGGTGGAGCTGCATCCACTTCTAATGCAATGATGAGAGAATTTCAGGAAAAAACTTCAGTGTTGGCCGCTGCTTTCTGAAGCTCCCATTGGCCGGGAACGGTGAACCATGGCCATTGGGAGCTGCGGGGGGGGGGGCGTGCCTGCGGATGGTCAACGTAAACAAAATGTCTCACAGCCTGCCAGCGGATTATCCTGATGGGCTGCATGGCGAAGGTTGCCAACCCCTGGCCTAAAAAGAGAAGGGGAAGTTCCTTCCCTCCCCCCCGCCCCCCAGACTAGAGAGCATGAGCACTAGTCTCTACCACTTGAGCTAATTCTCCATTATGATTTTGATGACAGATGAGGGGCCAAATTCATCCCTGATGTAGCTCCATTGAATCAGTGGAATTTTACTGGGAATAAATTTTGCTTGTAAAGAAGGCTGTAAGGAATGGGAACAGATACAATGGTGAGAATTGGTTTCAAAGTGTTTTAAGTATACCATGACAAATATCCTTTCTGTGTCTTGTTACATCAACTGGTGTTATGCAAAGTGATTCTTTCCTGGACAATCCTTTCTCAAGTGCCAGCAAGACCAATGACAATTAAAAGAACAGAGAAGTCAGAGAGATTTGAGTGGTGAGTAGCTCACTGTTTTGTTATGGTTGTGGCTAATTACTCTTCAAGCTCTGCTACTTCACAGGGATTTCACTGTGAGGGTCTCTAAACAGAAATCTGTTAGTTTTGGCAACCTTTGGTCCACCGTGAAACATTCATCAGTGTTTTTTTCTGGAGTTTCAAAGGCAACACTTACATGTAATGGTTTTGCTGTGAAACAAAACAGAAAATGTGCATTATGGTGCTGAAAACACATTTCATAGAGTTGTTACAGGTTTCTTGGACAGATGCCTTTTATTTAATTAATCGCTCTGCATTTTGTTTTTGCGTTTTCCTTTAAGATTTTATTATCCTCTGAAGGACCTGCTCCCCAGAGGCTGCAACAGGGAAAGTTCTGCTGGATTTAAACTGTGGAGCCTTACACCTGGTGTATTTCCATGATTTCTTCATGATTAGCAGTGTGGCATGCAGGCCCACTGTGAAGGATCAGATGATCTGTTTTCTTTTCCCTTGAGGTGAACCGCATTCACTTGTGTAAGAAAGCAAATCTCCATAGTAGACCTGACAAGAAGCCTACTGCTTTGGAGAGGGCTCTAACAGGCATTGATATAAACTCCTGACCCTGCTAATGTGATCCTATTGCCATGAAGGCTTTTTTAGACATTTATTTATTAGACATATATTTATTATATAAGTAGGTGATGCCAGCGTGCTCTGCTGGGTTAGAGCTTGTTGAGCTAAATGATTATACTAGAAAGATTTATTTTCCTCAAAATGTAATTACACTCCCAGTCCAATGAAATGAACACAGTGGAAAATCTCACTCCATTACTTTCGATGGACTGAGCCTGTGCTATCCATACTGTGCAGACAAGGATTCAAGAGACTGGGAAATATTTTCACAGCTTAATTGTATCAAAACTGAACAGTTAAGTAATTTCCATGGCTGAGGAGAACCTCGTGGTAGCAACATTTGTCTTCTGTAGAGCAACAGATAAACTTTGTGTCCAGGCTGGGATCTACTCAGACACCTCATGGTCTGCACACGTCTAAACAAACCTCTTTGACCATTGATTTGTAGATATTAATGCATCATTCATGGCTGTGTGCAATGGCTGTCAAGTTACTACAGATATGCTACATAAATCTGAGGTGCATTTTGACACACTGCCTAGAAGTTTAATACTGTTGCCTCACAAATTCATTAGAATATTCCACCAGTTTCCAGAAAAAAAATTAGCAATAGCTGTTGATCTGTGACCTACATGTGTGGATGAACTATCGAGAAATGAAGATATGTTTTAAAATGATCTGTTCAATTCCATTTATTCCTCTGTAATTTGAATGATTAAAAATTAAGTAGACAATACTTTGTTATTTCCATCACCTCGGGACCTAAGTGCAACTTATGTAACCTATGTGTTGCACAACCAGGCTTTAATACCAGGCTTAAGCTCCATTTACAAACTTGGTGTTGGGGGCGTACAGCCATACTGTTAAGGATGAAGGTCCAGAAACCTGGAGTCACTGTTTAATTTACTGTAGTACTATTCCTATTTAAACTGTATGACAGGGGAAATATTTACCAAGTTTATTCTCACGGCAAATAAATCAATAACTTAGCACAAGTTGATAACTTAATTGGTTAACAGTAAGAGCATCCTGATCGGTTAATAACTTAGATTGGTTAATAATTAAATCACACAATGTTTTAATATCATGTGCTGCAAAGACCTGCAGGAGACACATTAAAGACCCACTTGAGGCTTGTGAGCTACAGTCTATCACTGTGCTAGATCAGGCCCCCACCTCCCAAACTCTCACACCTGGAGAAGTCAGTTCCCCTCCTAACTGTTTATCATCATAAAATTCAGAGGGGCAGCTGGGGCAAAAGAGCTGAGAATAAGGATGTTGCTGTTGCAGATTAATTTTAGATTGGGTTGTGGGAGAGTGGGGGTTTAGGATAGAAATTGGGGAGAGGAATCAGAATGGATAGGGAGGTGAGCTGCCCTTCCCCATCATGACATTAGCTTAAAAATCATTGGCTTTTTAAAAATAACAGCTTTGGGGTTCTTTTTGTTTGGGGTCTTTTGTTATAGCATTTAGGGTTCATGTTTTCAAGCTTGTCTCTACAACCAAGAGGGCTAGAACCTTAGGGCCAGATTCTTAAAGGTATTTAGCCCCCTAACTCTCCTGGATTTCTTTCTTTTTTTTTTTTTTAATGAAAGCTGGGATTCTCCTGTAATTACATGATTCCCAGAGCCAAGGCTTTAAGAAAAGCACCAGCTATCAAAAGATCTGAGATAAAATTGCAAGAGCTGACAACGGTGTTGGAGAAGGTGGGGGAGGTACAGTAGGGTGGTTAGGGAACAGGTTTGCAGTGTGGCTGGGAATGAGAAGAATGGAGGGGCTGAGAGGCTCTGGGCGCATGGGCTGGGGGTGGAGGTACATCGACCTCAGGTGCATTCATGGCATACGGGGGAGCCTCACCATATTTCCTTTTCCCATCGTGCCTGCCTAGTGTATCCTCCCCCCTGCTCCCAACAGGGCAGTGTCTCATCATGGGCATTGTGTGGGAGACGTGACTGCTGAGATGACAGGCTGGGCAGCAGGGGTCTCCTTCCCATGATTATTTCAGCTATCACGGAGTGTCTGAATTTCCTGGATCATAGACGTCCCACCAGGTGCCTAGAGTGGTGGCCACAGTAATGCGAGATATGCCTAGTTCTCTACAGTGCCATTGCCCAGACAGGAATGAATGCCCACTGTAGGGAACTGGTTTTCTCTCTATGGTATTTCCCATCCAGGGAACTCTGTGCGCCTGTCTAAACCTCTATGGTGTCTGCAGTGTGGGGTCAATGCTCTAGGCAGCAGGACTGACCTTTATGACCTTAAAGATTCAAGCAGCCATTCAGGAGCCCTGGAGATGTTAGATGGAAATGGGAGTTTCCTGGGACAAACAGGAGGCTTAACAGGGGTATGTTGCAGAGCATGCCTATTAAGTGGTGATGATGGGTGTGGTATAAGGGCCTAAATAAAGCAGGATCCAAATGAAGCTTCAGTCTAAATCGTGTCTAAATGAGTTCTGGAGCTGATTTTAAAAAATAGAAAAAATGTGATTTTATATCTATATATTTCCCTCTAAATTAGAAATTTTGAAATTCTGAAATTCAAAAAGTTTCAACCAGCTCTAAGGCTGGGGCACGGGAGAAAAGTTGTGAAAAAAATCACTTTTTTTCCTGAATATTCCTCCCCCTCCCCAAAAAAATTTCAAAATGTCATCACAGTTCCCGGGGAGAGGTCATTTAAGAGTCGTGGTCTTGCAAGATGGACCTGGAGCATTCAATAAATGCGATGCCAGCTACATTGATGCCAACAAGCTAAGAGTCTGGCCCTCTGCGTCTTCTAAGGGAATTTGCAGTGAAGGCCCAATAACATGCACAAAGCTACAGTACAGACTGTACTGCAAATATGCTTCAAAAGTAGTGACTTTACTATCGTATTTCCTATACAGATAAATTTGGTTTTTCCAAATATCTCAGGGTCATCTGCTGTATCACCGTAGAGCTCGTTTGAAAATGAATTTTCTGTCCCATGAAAAATGTAGAAATTTTGAGATTGTTTTCACCCCAAATTGGGATGAAAAGCCAACATTTTGATTCTTTTTCAACAACATTAAAAAAAATTGTTTCAGATCAGTTGACACACTTAGTTTTTATAAATTCAGAATGTTTAGTTTATATTTTGACCTTTTTGAATCTTTGCAATTTTTTATGTAAAATAAATTTTGAAATTAAAAGTCATTTCAAAATGAAAAACGGAAACGTTTTTTATTCTGAAAATGTCTAAATGGGATGTTTCAACTTTTTCACATTTATTTTTCAAAATGAAATTTAAACAAAATTGATAGATTTGGGGAAATTTTCAGTTTCTTCAAAATGGCATTTTCCAGCAGAAACCTGTTATGATGAAATTTTTTTGGCCAGTTCTACTGCACTGAGTTATCTTTACAGTGGCGTTGGAGAGTATTTACTATATAATGGTATGTATTATCTGTAACTTTACAGAAAACCCCCAAAATCTTACTTGCTCCCCTTCCAAAAAGAAGAAATATTTTTTGCATAGTACCTCTCTGCAAAGATCAGCCAGGTGGGCACAGTAACTTTAAGCTATAGAAGCACTGTCAAGCAAGATTTTTGCTATGCCACTCACTGTCCATTAAAAAAGAAGCTACATACATTGCACTAGCAAGAAGAAATCTCACTCTTAAAGCATAATTCTGAAAATCAAAATGATGTGAATCATTAATGAAACCACAGCTGTCTATGGAAGCCTATAAAATCCAGACCCTCTGACTTGGGGGTTCATTTGAAAACTACTGACTTATGTTTCTTTCTCACTGAATGACAACATAAACTGAAAACACAGACTGTGTCCACTTTAAAGGCTAGCTGGCTCTCTTGCATCTCACCAGGTCTTTTAAAAGCTGGGTTTGTGTTATGAATAGTGTATCCCTCTCCAGATCTCAGGGTCGAATAAGCAGAATTTTTTAAAAAACTGCCTCAATCAGCAAGGGGCAGCTTCCCTCTGTGCTGAGAATATGGCAGGTCTTAACACAGGCTGACTTTTGACCGTCTCCCGAATTTATGAGGTCTTTTTGGAACATATTACTTGTGTTTGAAATTGAAATGAGGAGAGAGGATGAGCAAATATATTTACTTAACATCTAGCTACTAAAAACTTCAGGAGGAGGCTGGGTAGGCTTGATCAAGGCAGGAAAAGGTGAGCATCGGCAGGAGAAATCTTTCTATCAGCCTATGATCACTTCTGAACGTCAAGATGGTCCAAATTCTGTGATCAGTTGCATTTTGTGCAACTGATTTCAGTGTCATATAATTCAACAGCATTGTTCTGGATTTACAGTGCTGTAAGTGGGAACAGTATTTGGCCTGAAGGAAAAACTTCTCCTGGGGAAACCCTGTTTTACAATCTAATGAAACACTATAAGGAACGGATTGCTGCAGTAAAAGAGAAAGTGTGAGAATGGCCCCAACTGTTCGGCAAACTATGATTTTAACTTTATGCCTCTTGGCAGCTCCTTGCCTGTTGCTGAGGACTTTCTCCTACATTACCAACATGCATAAAACTCAAGCTCATGGAGTTCTGGCATATTAGCTGGTTTTACTGAAGGTTAGATTGAGTTCTTCAGGCCACATTTATCTTTAATACAGTGTTGCCTGTCTCCCTAGTAGACATGAGGAACTCAGCTGTTGTGCTCACTGCCAGTAGGGATGGTTCGGTGTTGATATTGTAATTCATCCCTCTGAATTAGTCTTGAGCATGTCATTGCCCCTAAAGACCCTTGAAACTGCACATCTCCATCTGAAGCACTGAGGATGGTAGAAGTTTGCTGGGAAAGGGAGCAGGCCAGCAGAAGCAGAGGGAGCTCTTAGTAGATTTCCACCAAGGATTTTGTGTCACTCTCTGTAATAGAGCTAATGCTTTCTCTCCATGGAAATTGATGGGAATTAGATGTTTCTCATCATTGGAATTCCAGCCCCTTCAAACTTGGTTACCTTGGTAGAAAAATTGTGTGTAGGCAGGCACATGGTTTAATAATCATGTTTCATGATCTCTCTTTTTTGCATTGAAAGCAAAAAAAAACAAAAAACATTAAACAACAAACTGGATTCCAACTCTTCCCAAACAATGATCAGATATCTTCCAAACCTCTTTTCATTTATCTTCAGTTTTGGGGCTAAAATGAGGAAATGGGGTTAAAAGGGATAGTGCCTCATACACATTCATGTATGGAGGTCAGTTTAGATGATCATAGTGGTTTCTTCTGGCCTTAAAACCTATGAGCCTGTGTTCTGAATTATGCTGTCGCTCCTTGTTGTATGCCCTTGTTGCCAAGAAGGCTAACAGCATTTTGGGCTGTATAAGTAGGTGCATTGCCAGCAGATTGAGGAATGTGATCATTCCCCTCTATTCGACATTGGTGAGGCCTCATCTGGAGTACTGTGTCCAGTTTTGGGCCCCACACTACAAGAAGGATGTGGAAAAATTGGAAAGAGTCCAGCGGAGGGCAACAAAAATGATTAGGGGGCTGGAGCATATGACTTATGAGGAGAGGCTGAGGGAACTGGGATTGTTTAGTCTGCAGCAGAGAAGAATGAGGGGGGATTTGATAGCTGCTTTCAACTACCTGAAAGGGGGTTCCAAAGAGGATGGATCTAGACTGTTCTCAGTGGTACCAGATGACAGAACAAGGAGTAATGGTCTCAAGTTGCAGTGGGGGAGGTTTAGGCTGGATATTAGAAAAAACGTTTTCACTAGGAGGGTGGTGAAGCACTGGAATGGGTTACCTAGGGAGGTGGTGGAATCTCCTTCCTTAGAGGTTTTTAAAGTCAGGCTTGACAAAGCCCTGGCTGAGATGATTTAGTTGGGGATTGGTCCAGCTTTGAGCAGGGGGTTGGACTAAATGACTTCCTGAGGTCCCTTCCAACCCTGATATTCTATGATTCCTGTCCTGTTTCATTAGTTAAGACGATCCAGGCCAAACCAGTGCTTGGAAGGAAGACTTGGAAGGAAGAAATGTTGAGGTGCTTCAGGAAGTGAGGCTGGTGATTTAGCAGGTGGCACACTTTCTTCTGAGTTAACATTCAACAAGTAGTCCAGTATTTGCAATGGTGCTGTGCCATCTTAAAGAGTAGATGGACAACCAAAGTCATCATTAGAGTTGAGCAGGAAATGGTTTTACTGTCCTACAACAGTTTTCAGCATTTTTCCCTGTCCTGAAATGGGATGAAACTCAAAATCTCAATCTCAAATATTTTTTTCAAACCAATAATCTGGAAAAAATAATTCAATTTGGGTCAATCAAAACATTTCATTTAGATAATTTTGAAGCTTTTTATTTCAACCTTTTAATTTAAAAAAACTTTTTTAGTATAAATTACCTAAAATTTCAGAACAAAAATGTTGTTTTACTCAAAACAATGAAACATTTTGTTTCAAAAATGTCAAAGTGGGTTGATTAAATAATTTCAAAAAACTTTTTTTTTATCAATAGTTTCTAGAATCAGGAGATTTGTCAAAACCGACCCTTTCACACAAACAGTACATTTTCTGATGAAAAAAAATGTTTCATGGGACAATTCAACCAGTGCTAGTCCTGACCACCAGTCGTCATTTGCAAGCTGTTGTCAAAAGTAGCTTATTAACCCCTGTGTTCTTGGCCAATTCCTGGGTGCATAATTACATTCTGACTACCCTGTAGTTTCAGTTGGATATAGTATTCTTCTTTACTTCCTGTCCTAAACTTTTGTTCAGTGTTGCTATGGGCAGTGATTTTCAGTTGATATTTGTACAGTGCTTTGTTTTGTTTTAGGATGAAATACTGTAAAAATATATGTTATTTCTAGTGTCCCTGAATAAATCAGAGCAGGCAGGGAAATGTATCTGTAGGGCTCAATTGTGCAAAGTCTAAAGCAGGAGTTCTTCAGCATCTTGCACAATCAAGCCCTATTACTTTCCATACACTTCTGGTTTCTGTGTGCAACGAGAACTCCTTTACGGTAGAATTTGCCACTGTGTAATTGAAGTGTCTGCCTCTAACAAGGAATTTACTTCTACCAGGCACCCGTGTATCCTTACATGCCAAACTGGCAGCTTCTTTTGTTACTTTGAAGTGGGTTAGAAATTCCTTTATGAATTCTTTCAGACCTGTGGGACTAAGCCTACTATTTAGTTACATTCAATTGTACCTTCATAGGGTATTGAAGGCAGAACAATGTTATTTCAACAGCTCAATTCTTATTTTATTATTTACAATGTTGTAATGCCCAGTCATTGTTGTGACCGTATTAGAGTGGCTGTTGGGCAAACACAGACAAAGACACTCAAGCTCAAGGAGCTCATTACTTAAAAAGACAAAGAAACAAAGGAGAGGAGATGTCAAAACACAAAAGCAAATAATCAGGGTGGTGATAAATACATGCCATGTTAATGTAAACGAACTGTCTACTCAGTATTGTTCGATCATTTTTGTAAAAAGAAGTTGTTTCCCCTATCATTGCATATCCAACATTATTTTTACCAGTTAAAATACAAAATTTCTTTCTTATGCCAAAGCATCTTTCTTGCATGACTCCGCAAAGAGACAGCAGTCCATGGCATTCAGATACCACAGTGATGGGCATCTTGTAAGAACCTAGGCAGAATTGTACAGGAAAAAAAAATACAACTTCTCTTTAAATGCCCTGTCCTAGCCTTCCCAGCAGCAGTCTCACTCCACCCCATCTGGCCAGTCATGAGTACATAGGGATCAACTCTCTGAACGTTTCCTACTGGCAGCTAATAAAGGGCCTATTCTGTGCCAACTCCCATATGCCTCTCTGGCTTCTTCTGTGGGCCATAACAGAGACTCAGATAGCCAGAGGATACCTTCTGTGATGCAGAATTAGCATAGGGTTGATGGAAGAGGTTAGATTTAAATTTTTTATTAAAGCTAATATTAAAAAATTATATAGTACACAGGTTAAGAAAATAGTGTCTGTACATCTGGGTATAGTGCTTAGATTATCCACAAATACAAAGTTTGTTTTTAAAGTAATAAGATACATAGAGTGCATAATCAGCAATAACCCAAATTTAGGTGAATAAATTTAAGAATACAGTTTAGATATTAGCATCCAAGTATTCGGGTACATCACTTATGAAAAGTTATACAGAGAGTTGGTTGTGGAAAGCAAATATAGCAATGAGTGAAGATTGTCCCTTGGTAATTGAGAATTTAGGGTAGGTTGTCCATTTAGAAAGTACAATCCATGAGGAAAGTATTTCAGTTACTTTCCCGATTGCGCTTCTCATCGGCATTCCAGCTCATCCCGCCTGGTACTGCCGATGTCCGGTGATGTGTTCTATGTAGATGTCCCTCAACCACCTCACAGGCCCCAGTGTTGGGTAAATGAGGATTTGGGGTGCAGCCTACAGGCAGATATTGGGAGGTTGCTATAAGTTAAAACAAACTTCACGGCTGCTCTAAATTACACTGGAGGCTGTTACAACCATCTTTGCCATCCCCGCTCCTTGCCCCCCATCTGCACCTTCTCTCAGGAGGCACAGCACAGAATCCACTTCTATTGGAACAGGATGGAGTTTCCTCACAGTGTTTGCTGGGGCATGGATACAGGAAAGAGCCATTTTGGCTAACTACAGTTGAGGAAAATTTATAAGGTTTACAGTAATTCCCTATCCTCTGGGCAGGATACATCTAGATGAAAAGAGTTCTAATCGTTTTGGTCTATCTTCTAATGGCTGTCAACTTCCTATCCACCAATTTTCCAGAAAATCTCCAAAAACAGAGCCATCTCACAATAACCATTGAAGCTGTTGAATAGTGTGATGGCTCATAAAGACATTAAACAAGGGACGGCTAAACAGATCCTATGGAGATCAGGGCTAGGTAAGCAACTAGACGGATACATAGTACTTCAGTGGTGACACATGCCACCAGCTGCAGATAGAAATCCAAAAATTAAAAGCATGACATAAATGCACTGTTAAAAAATACAAAAAAGATCTGCTCATTTCTTGACACCATATGGCCATTTCTAGTATTAAAAGGGTTCAGAAGTATTGTTTATAGACATTGCACGACCATGAATGCCAAAAATAATAATCCTATTAAATGTAGTCCAAATAACTTGTAACGAGATTCAAAATGATATGTTAAATACACATACTAATAGTGAAACTCAAATTGTTTTAGAAATAGCATAGGGAGAACATTAGCCTATTTTGATTCTAATAATTACTTGCTTCCTGTGTTCCAAATCTATTCAATATGTTTTTTGTAAGAACAAATATTTGTTCTACTAATTGTTCTGCGATTCTCATTGTTATTTTTAAAGGACTGAAGGGCTACACAAGACCAGCGGTTGTTCATTAGTGTAAGATCTGGTTGTTTTTTTACTTTAATCATCTTACAGTATTTGAAGAAATTAGGTTCTCTAATACCTCTGTCCTTTGTCCAGATTTAA
Source organism: Emys orbicularis (assembly GCF_028017835.1). NCBI lineage: Eukaryota > Metazoa > Chordata > Testudines > Emydidae > Emys > Emys orbicularis. The sequence continues at coordinate 23,096,271 of NC_088685.1, read as the reverse complement.
CTTGTCTGTATTTTGTATACCATTATGCAGCCACTTCTCAAGTAAATCTCTGCCAGACTAAACATAGTATTTCCTCATAGGACATTCCATCCAAACCCCAAATAAGTATTGTAGGAGCTCTCTGGATTGTTTATAGGATGTGGATTCCCACTTTTGAAGTTAGGTAACCATTTATAGTCTATATGTTAATTCTTTTGTGACCATTAAGAGACTATCATATCATAATATCAGCTATTAAGAAACTATCAACTTCTTTGACTGCAGAAAAATGTAAAAGATCTAGAAAGAAAACATGGGGCTTAAATACATAAAATATTATTTTAAAATATAAGCATAAAAGATGATGAATGGGAAAAATGCTCAGCTTAACTCTGCCTTCACTGAAATTTCCATAGTCTTCACATTATGGCATCAGAATTACGCCCAAACTGACTACTTGAGTAAATCCCACCCTAATATGTCCATTGCAGTGCCTTAGACCTATGGCTCTGAAGACTGTTATGGGTTTGGTGCTGGGGAAGAGGGATAATGTGCTGCCACACAGTTGCAGTCTAGCAACAGCCACCCAGTAACCCTGACGGCCCCAGGGAATTGTCCCAGGAGAAAGTGGGGGTGAGACAAGACAAGCCATCAATCCCCCAACACCATGAAAAGACAACAAAGATTGTGTGTGGAATGGGTGTACATGTGGGGGGGAGCTATTTGGGACCTGAGAATGAGAAATCTGGAAAAGAAACTAGCTTGGGGATATTGTACCCTTTTCTCAGATGGCTAAATTGAGTTCATAGAGAGATTCAGCATGACTTACTCAAGGTCCCAGAGTGAGCTGGTAGCAGATATAGGACAATTATTCTGCTTTTGTCACTAGACTACTTTCTTATTTTATTCCCAAACAAATATGTAAACTAGATTTTTCTGGAGCCTATTTTAAATGTAGAACTTATTTATGACTATATTGCTATCCTAATTTCACTGAAGTATAAAAGTGAACAAAGGGAAAGAAAAGTTGGAAGATTACAATATCACCTACAGCAATCTGCCTCCCTTGAAAATGTCCCTTGATTTCTTTAACAGAATTGTGTGTGTAATTCTTCTCACAAATATTCAATACACTGGGTACACTGATACAGCTGGGATTTCTGAATACAAATACAACCTGACTGCATACCATTGAAGCAACACTCAGTTGCTTGGAGAGTCTATTGGTGAATTCTTTAAGTCTCTTTAATCACGTATGTGGTGACACCGAAGGGGGCTCTTTACTTTTTTATTTCTCATCTGTATCTGATATTCCCTGTTTATTACAAAATCCCTTCCTTTGCACAAGTCATAATGTAGCTGTTTTCTAATACTGCTCTGTCCTTTTCACTCTCTACAGGAGCCACCCATGTGTGAGAGCTGGGAACTTAATGATTTTTGATAAATATCCTTACTGACTGAAGAGTAAAAAGATCAGGACAAACCACAGAGACGTTAAACAGTGCAAACGACTGGGGACATTTAGTATGTTGCTTGCAAAATCTGCCTTTGCTATTATTACTCATCGGTGTATATTTGTTCCCCCTCTTTACTCTCTAAAAGCCTTTGGTTTATGTTTAAATAATTGAACGGTGCACTCTTTGGAGCAGGGACTGTGTCTTCCTGTGTGTTTGGATTGTGGGCTATTCTGATCCAAATTCCTACTCGTGTCTGCCAAGTGCATGTCTTAACCATGTGCACCCTTTTTGACTCAGTTAAATGCTAATTGCTCTTAATTTTCAAATAGCAGATGTAATTCTGAATCCACTTAATCCCTATTTAAATCTATCTATATCACATGTGATGTGAGAATATATATGGATATGTGGTTATTATATCTATATCTAATCTATCTATTTAGCATGCACGCAGCTAGGAAATGGGGCTGCCTCGTTCTGAACGCAGAACGCATGCACAGAACGCAGCATGGTATTGGTATTTCACAAAAAAGTAGTAAGCCTAGGTGTTTCCTGATGCTTATGTAGCTATCTAAGCACAGTGGGGAATAAAAAAAAAATATGATGTGCGAGTTTCCAAATGTCATGATGTGTTCAAGTGCCTCCTCCAGAGGCATCCACAGGTCCTCAGACTCACCTCCTTCCCCCACCCCCCGCAAACATGATCAGACAGAGAATGGTAATTGAAGGCTGAAATTTTATACTGAAATGCTTCTCTGTTGGATTCCGCTCTTGTCTCTGTGTGGTAGTACAACATGGCTACATTCTTGGAAGTGCAGACATTCCAATGGGCTTTCTATACAATGGTGACATGCTAGAGATGTGGGGCTGCACTGGAGAGGTGTTTTACTCCATGTGCCTGCAACTCCACCAGTTAACTTATCTCACTGTTCCAAATTTCTGCAGCACACATAGCATGAGAGATCATCAAGTGTTTGGAGACTCCTGTAATCTCTTGGGTTAAAATAACAGGACAGGTTTTCAAGCGCATATGAAAGAGTCTCATGAACTTTTGTGCATCCCTGGCTTGCATAACTGATTTCCACACACAGACAATGGTTGAAATTTGAAATATTCTACAAATTGGAAAATGTTTTTAGGAGTTCTTTTTTCCTTATTATCTCTATAGGAAATATTCCCCAATCCCTAAAAACATTAAATGTGGTAGATACGCTGCTTAAGGATGTGTGCACACAATTCAAAGTTCACACACACACAAAGAAGCACACGAAACAACTATACACAATCTTAGGGTAGCGTAGCTCTACACTTGGATTTTAGTTGTGTTTTAACATGTGTTAATTAATGTATATTCTGTCTAATCTATGGATCGGTTTTATACTACCACCCAAGGTTGTGTGTCACCTTCCTGTCATCATGGTAAATTCTAGTGTCAACAGTACATCAGTGTTTCTTCCAGGACACAACTGTTTGTTGCTAGATGGGTTTAACCTTAAAACGTGTAGCAGTGAGGATGTGGCAGAATGGGCCTGGGGTGGTGTTTTGCTAGAGGTTCCATTGCTGTCCTGCAGTTGTTTCCTCAACAAGAGAAGGTTGATAACAGAATTGGTCGAAAGTTTTTGGACCAATTTTTTTTGTTGATAAATAGCCTTTTTAATGCATTTCCCCCATCAAAATGATTTCTTCCTTTTCTTCCATTTAAAAAAAGAAATGTTAGAAAACATTATTGAAATGTTTCATTTACCAAAACCCCCAGCTTTTGAGACGTGACAAATGTTGATAGCTAATTTGTTAGTGTTTTGGATACAATTTTTGAAAAAAAAAGCACAGGAAAATTTTTGCAAAAAAGGAAAAACAAACACATTTGGAACACTTTGAAATAAAAACAACTTTGAAATATTAGCTAGGAATAGCAGCAGTGGAGTGATTTGGCTCACTCTGGAACCTGGAGGGGAAGATTCCTTTGTGTTGTTTCAGATCCCCAGATTACACACTGACAAGAGGCTTTGGCCTAAAGCACTATGGACTCAATTGTGACCTCATTTGCCCAAGTGCAACTCCCTGAGACATCAGTGGGTAACCTGGGTAAATGATAGAATTACGTCCTGTAGGCCTGCTTCTTCTCTCATTTATAGTGGTACCAATCAGGAGTAAGTCTGTTGAAGTTAGTGGAGTTACATGAGAGTAAAATGGAAGTAAATGAAAGAAGACTCAGGCCCTTTGGTTGAAAAAACTACTAAGAGCTTGTTTATATGATGAGTTAGTGCGTGACAAGCTAGTGCGCTGTAGATTTACACCCTGACTTGCCATGTATTAGCTTTAAGTATTATGTTCTCACACTGGTTTAAATCAGGACTAATTCCAAATTGAGATCAGTGGAGTAACACCGCTAGAAAATTGGTGTAAAATAAGAGGTGAATTAGGTTGCACAATCTCTAGGGGTCAAAGAGTCATTTAGTTTCCAGCCTATCCAGTTCTTGGTTTCTCATTTGAGATGGCCTTCAAGCTTGTGCCAGATGTGGAAATGGAGGTATTATCTGTGGACACATGTTCACCTGTAAATGAACGTGCTAAATTATTTGACATGAACCACTAAATGGCAAATACTGTTTTGAAATGATGTCTGAAAAACAAGTTATTGATATTAATTGATATTAATATGATTCATGGAGATTGAAAAACAAATCCCTGTTTGAAGTGGAATAAGAGGACACCCATTTGCTGAGTGATAATTGAACCCAAAATAAACAATTTTGCTTATGGTTAATAATAAGAGTGAAGAATAGACAAATGAATGGTGCTGTCCTTTCTGCTAGACATTCACCCTACATACCTACACTGTACATTTGTGCCTCTCTGACATCTCAAAGATAGAATAAGTCTCAAATAACTGACAAAATAGCTCAGTAAAGCACAACCTGCTTGAGTCTAATTTAATTAGACTTTTAAAAGAGGGCCTCAGTTGCTAACAATGTCTGCCTATATCTACAGTAGTTCTTGACTGACCAAAATTTGATTGTCATTGTTAACTTGTAAGCCAAGAAGAATGTCAGAGCAGGTTTCAGTTTACATAAAGCAGAAGACAGGGCATTGATATAGAGAATTTTGTATAATAGGAATTAAAATAAACTATAAGGGCTTTTCTACCAGCTGCGCTAATTTGCACTACAGGAGTGTAAATGTCGTTCAGTGTGGACCCAGCTGTTGTGCACTAAAAGTTACCTCATGTGGATTAAAATGGTATTGTTTGAAACGGGACTACGCTAACACACACGAGGAAACTTCTAGTGTATGCCAGCAAGGTCTGGAATACCAGTTAGTGCGTGACACACTAGCGCGCACTAGAATTTACCCCTCTTTAGGGTGGGCAAATGCACCATGTAGACAAGCCCCCTCCTTTATGATTTCACAGCACAAGAGGGGCCAGGAGAGGAATGTGAGGGGGTCTGAATGCATTCCCCTGCACGGGCCAGAACTCCGTTCCACACAGCCATGCATGGAGGATAGGAAGTGGCATGGCCATATAGAAGAGGGTGACACATAGCAGACACACCATTGTATAGATCAGGGTTCGGCAACCTTTCAGAAGTGGTGTGCCGAGTCTTCATTTATTCACTCTAATTTAAGGTTTCCCGTGCCAGTAATACATTTAAACATTTTTAGACTGTCTCTTTCTATAAGTCTATAACATATAACTAAACTATTGTTGTATGTAAAGTAAATAAGGTTTTTAAAATGTTTAAGAAGCTTCATTTAAAATTAAATTAAAATGCAGAGCCCCCCGGACCGGTGGCCAGTGCCACTGAAAATCAGCTCACATGCCACCTTTGGCACACGTGCCATAGGTTGCCTACCCCTGGTATAGATCCTTCTATCATCCCTTATGTTTAAAGGCCCTACATAGGACTGAAGTAACCTTCTTGTAGCACCTCCACAGTCTGTCGACTAATGGTAATGATGGCTTTCCCTCATCCTACCCCACACCTCACATGTCTTTCCAGGGCCCAGCTCCTCTACTGAGCTCAGGTTTTGTGTGAATAACTGATGGATGCCTGCCTTCCCTTCCCTGTCCCTCGCCTTACAAACCAGGTTTTGGGGACCACCCATGTGCTTAGCTCTGCAGAGACCCTCATGAGTGCAGGGATGAGTGCAAAATGAAGTTATATTATAGTAATGAAGTTATAGTAATTCTCAATAAATGACAGAGGGAATCATTAGAAAAACAGAAAAAATCGCCATTAAGGGCAGCTGTGCAATCTCGATATGATAGACAAGGGGTGTGTTGCACACTTTTAGTAGTATTCTTTCATTTGTTTACTGTGGCCTTGATTATCACTTGGACTGCATGCCCATGCAAGTGCTTAATGGGCACTAAGAGCCCGCCCCTTATGGCTGTGCTTGGGCTAACCAGAACTTGGGACTGATCATGCAAGAGTGAGTGAGTGATTTGCACCCCCCACTCCTACCATGAGCAGGTGAATAAGGAGCCATGAGATGGGAAGTAGGTGGAGCCTTGACTCTCCTCCACCAACATGTTGGCTGGCACAGCTGAGCTGGTGTGCAGGACCGTAAATTACTGATGATTTGGACCTGCAGCAAATTACTAGCCTCCTGGTATGACCTGAGAGTAGGGATAGAACTATGCCTGTCTGAGGCACGATTCTTCTGCTGTGCTGCTGTTGGGGTGGCACAGATGTGCACTGGCATTTCCAAGAGCCTGCTGGCAAAGCCTAAATCTAGTCCAATCAGCTCCTATTGTATCTCATTGAATGGGAAGAACATAAATAGTAACCTTAGAGTAAACTAAAACCGACCTCAAATTTCTATTATTTTTAGTCCCTCCTCCCCGCTCCCCATTTGTGCTTTCCATGAAATGCCTGTTTTCAATTACCTTGAACAAATACGTGATTTGTTGAAACCAACTCAAAGTATAAACCCTGAGAAAAGGTCATAAATCTTTGTTGCTGTTGTTGTTTTGTTTACATATTTGTGTTTATTAACAGTTATTCCAAATTCTAGAGCATTGCCAATGTGCACAGGAAAATGGCACACAATCCATCCAATGAACAAATATAATAATAATAATAATAAATAATAAAACAGCAATAATTAATAATAAAATAATAATAATGTGCAGCGGCCACTCAAGATAATCTCTGTCCTAGGCAAAACTTCAGTCTGCCGTCCCCCACTTACTCTGTTAGGGGTTCATAGCAGACCGCCAGCACCTCCCCCACTGCTGCCACTTCCACCTCTGAATCTCATGCAGCTGGGTTGGAGGCTGATGGGGCAGATCCCAGCCTTGGACTGCAGAGGTTGATGGGCCCTAGGATTAGACCTTTGGGAGCAGAACAGTCCAACATCCAGGCAGCAGCAGGGGCCACCGTCCAGTCTGGGGGTGGAAAGCGTCTCAGGAGGGGATGGGAATGCTTCCCCGGCAGCCTGGCTGGGGGCAGCTTCCTGCTCCTCAGAGCCTCACCAGCCTCATCCCCGGGTGCCACCGCCAATCTGCCACTCTCAGAAAGCTGCCGCCCTGGACAGCTATCTAGCTGGCCTATAGCTAGTGCAGACTTTGCTAATGTTCAATGTAGAATGTCTCCAATCCAGGAGAACTATAGCAGCTTTCACCTGGGGCCAAAATGGTCTCATGTAATCAGTTTGAAAAAGAGGAGTCCTTAATAGGACTCAGGAGATGAGGGTTTTATTCATGGCTCTGCCACTAGCCTGCTGGGTGACCATGAACAAGCCACTGCATCGCTCAGTGCCTCAGTTTCCCCACCTGTACAAAACAGGCATACTGATACTCATCTCCTTTGCAAAGGACTCTGATCTACAGAGGAAAGTCTGCACTGCAATTAAAAACCCGTAGCTTGCTTGTGCCGGTGACTCTGGCTTGCGTGGATTGTGCTGTTTAATTGTGGTGCTGATGTTTGGGCTTGGCCTGGCGCAGTTGAACCCAATGCAATTAGATATTATGTATGATATGAGGTATTAGTCAGTGAGTGTGACAGATAGGGTTGCCAATTTTGGTTGGACCTATTCCTGGAGGTTTCATCACATGTCATAGTCTTTAATTAAAGATCAATCTTTAATTCCTGGAGACTCCAGGACAATCCTGGAGAGTTGGCAACCCTTGTGACAGCACTGAACAGACTGTTATAAATACAGTAGCTTAAGCTTTCAGTATATTCAGATATTCAGTACCTGTATCATTAGCTAATTATATGTTGAGAGGCAAAAGCCATAGGCCTGCTTTCCCTTCCTCTTGTGTTGTAGAAATCCTTCAGTGCAAGTCTGCAGAGATAGGGCTTTATGTGTGAGTAGGGGGTGTGCTAAAGGCAGAAGAGGGCAGGGCTGGTGGAGTATCCTCAGTGTAGTGAATACCTATGTGAGGATTGTTGTAATCAATGTGAGCTTCTGCTTCATGCCTACATCCTTCTCGAGAGGGGTTTGGCACAGATATGTGTAAAGCAGTCAATTGTAGCAGGAAGTCTCTGGAAGCCATGCTTATATGGACGCCAGACATAAAACCCCTGCGTTGGAATGTGATCGAAAGCCCACTGAAATTAATAGAAAGACTCCCATGGACTTGCTTTGGATAAGGCCTTTAGTGGGGAAATTGATTGTTCTGGAAAATGTTATTATTGCATGAACCTGTCACATAGGAAACCGGTTTGGATAAAACAGGATCTCAACTGTGACAATGTCTGATGGCTTTTTTCCTTCCCCATTATTTTCCATTTCACACACCGTGGATGACAACTGGGGCCAGTAGTGACAGTTTAGAAACACTGTGAGAAAGACTGATCTTGAAGTGTCATTTTTTAAAATCTTGTTTTCCAAGACTGGAATTTTAAATTGCAGATGTCTCCTTAAAACACGGAAAGAACGAGGCTTACAATAAAAACCTGGGGCTGGCGTTTAAGTTTGGAAACTAAATTTTGAATTTTTGAAAAATTCTAATAAAATATTTTTTAAAAGTTTCCAGTTTTTTTGAGAAACAAAACCATATCAAAACTTCACAAAATTTCAACCGGTTCTACTTTGGAAGCTGCAGTTTATATGGGCCAAAGGGCAAGAGATGGCTTGGAATACATCTACACTGCAACTAAAAAACCTACAGCTGGCCTGTGCCAGCTGACTCATGCTCATGCTAAGGGGCTGTTTAATTGTGGTGTACATGTTTGGAATCCTCCCATCTAACTAGCTCCTAGGCTCCAGCCAAGCCCAAATATCTGCACTACAATTAAACAGCCTCTTAGCCGAAGCCCCACAAGCTGGAGTCACTGGCACGAGCCAGCTGCAGGTTTTTAATTGCAGTGTAGACATACCCTGGGAGAGCTGTGCATTATAATCAAAGATTTTTAAATTTTGAAGTGTTCAAGTTGTGTCCATTTTTTTGCTTTTTCAAAAAATATTTTTTTCCAATCTCCCCTCCAAAAAAGTTAACAGAAAATATCGAACGTGTTATCAAAGTGGATATCAATTTTTTTCAGTTCTCAGTAATGCTTTTCATTAAAAAATATATTAAACATCCAATATCCAAAATGAAATATAAAAGCAAATGTTTTTTAAACAAGGCCCTTTTCTAGTGAAAAAACATGTTTTGTTTGAAAAACATTGATCATCTGTAATAATGCATTTTTCAAAACTCTTCAACTTACCTAAAATAGCTTTTATTTAGTCAGTAAAGTTACCTGATATCCTGGGCCATTCTATGGCTAGGATCAGGTGCCGTAGCTCATTGAAAAGCTGAGAAATCAAATTCAGGCTACCCTTCAGGAACATCTTTAATTCTCATGTGGACATAGTTTCAATAAATAAGAGCTGCAAGGGCTTAGGGCTTCATTATTGTTAATGTGACGTTTGGCTTGCATTGGACTGGGCTGGCTAAATTTCAGGAATTCAAAAAAACTCCCACCCTTTCCTAGCTTTATTGAAATATTTGTTCTCTATTATCCTCAGCATGCCATGACCTGTGTAACATGGAATGGTGATTTTTTGACGTACACATTGGAAAGATTTTTTTAGCTCTAAGAATAGTTGGGCTCCAATTTCCTTGAAAATAACTCACTGGGCCAAATCCTAGGCTTTTTGAAGTCATTGTCAAAACTCCCATTGACTTTGGCAGGGGGTGGGAGTCGAGGGGGAATGGTACCAGGATTTGGCCTGCTCAGTTCATTAGTGATGGTGTGAACCCCAAACAGCATTATGCTTCCTTTAAAGAAAGAGTCACTCTCACTTACTGTTTATATACTAACATAATTTCTCACACGTTTATTGTGTTACTCTCCTTAATTTGGTGCCATGCTGTGTCCCTGTGGGATGCCACTCAAACACTATGTCAATGATCTCAAAATTGAACTCCAGTGCTTTATTTTACAAATGGCTCCTAGCAGATGTGTGGCACACTTTATTAACTTAAGTACCCATTAGTTGAAAATTTCATTAGTTTGGGGGAAAGGGATCAGTTTTGTCAATAGACCTGGTATGGGTGGATTCTTTGTGTCAACCTGACCCATATCAAAATGGATTATTGTTGTAAGTGAGACAAGTGACCTAATGTTCTGCCTATTATGCACACATGATCTATAACCTTTTAAAATACTAGTGTGGGAAAAGAGCACACTTCAGTGCATCCCCAAACCATGGATTCTTAACAGGTGGCAGTCCTTCTCTTAGCAACATTTGTTATAGGCTGTCTGTGTGAGTGTATGAATTATCAGGGGGTACAGTTTCCAACCAGGTAACCAGGGGAAAATCAGTACAGAGAATGAAACCAGAATAATGAACGGCATAACACACATTTTAATGAGTGTGGAGTGTTGCTGGTGGAACTTTGTCTATAGTGCCATCATCTGACTGAGTGGCAATGTTTCAGCTGAGGCTTTTTAAACTTTGCCAGGATCCTTCACACTAATAAAGTCATAGATGTTAAGCTGGATATCATTATAGCAATAACATAGCATACATTTTATTTCACTGTTTCAATGTTCTGATACCACGTGCTTCTTGAATGATGGCAGCAGCAGTATTTTCAATCACATTCAATTGACTGTGCATTGCAACACAGAGGCCAACTCAGAGGCTCTGTGCAAAGCTATTTGGTTGGGCCACCCATGTAAAGACCCAAGATGTAACATGCAATCTGGTTATTTTATACATGCTTACACACCTGTCCCAAACTCCTTTCTCTGTTTGGAGGGGGAACAGGGAATCTACCTAGAACTGGTAAGTGCATGTGGAAGGAGTTAGTGGAATAATAGATGGATTCCTATTAAACATGAGTAGGGGGAACATACAAGATACTACTCCCAGGGTTACCATAAAGACCCTAGGTGCTCAAATTATTACACCAATTGTCCCAGTCAGCTTGTTCACCATAATATATGGGACTGGAACATAAGCAGTAAACACACTAATATTAACTTGTTCCTGAGCAGGTGAAGCTTTCATGGCCCAGCAATTCACCGCAGTTTCAGGCTTTTTAGCATTGTATGAACTGGTCCTGATCTCTTCCAGAGGTTGCTGAGTTCTGCTATTTTCACAGGATTATATGCTGTCTTCTGCTATGCGCTGCATCTTGCGCTACAGCACTTTGATGCTACAGCAATAAGCACAAATCTAGGACAGACAGATATCTAGACAGGTACAGAACGATGCTGGAAAAGGTGGGAGAGGAGGAGACGCTCTACTGCATGGTCTCCTAGACAGCACAATAGCCCCTGCATGCTGCCATGCATTTGACTGGAAACCTGTCTGCACATCAGTGCTGGCTGAACCAGTCATAACTCCTGCTGTGTCCAGTACAACAAACCTACAAGGTTTTGGTGCAGCTGCCAATGGGGACCACATATTTCCCCATGAAGCTGGGCTGCCAGGTGGTAGTGAAGAACCTCCCCATGAAGAGGTTGACTCACCACTAGTATTTCCTTGTGGCCGAGCATGGTGTAGCAGTTCTCTTCCCATCAGGTACATCCTGCTGACCATTAATCCTGGCCTGCAGTGGTCTGCCTCTTCCTGTGACTTGGCCCTTTGGCCAGGTCACTTTAAAGTCTCTCTCCTTCCACGGTAGTCAACAAATAAAACCAAGGGGCATTAACACACACACACACAAAACAGCCTGAGTTCACCGGTAATAGAGGGGAATGGTTCCCTCTCAAGATGCATCTGTATCTGGGCCCCCCTTTCCTCAGGGAGAGGTCATCAGGCAGCAGTTGGCTGGGAGGCTCCTGCCATCAGTCAGCCCTCTCCTCAGGAGCTGAGCACTGAAGGTCTGCTCTCTTCCCTGGCCTGCCATTAACGGAGCTGGGGCTCTCCCTTTTCATCTCTTCGCTCTAATCCTGACATGTCTCACAAGTGAAACATGGCCTAGACACCTGAGCCCACATTAGCTCATTAACTCCATGTGTCCAGTGTGGAATTTCTAAACCCCAGCACAGACCCCATAAGGATTAGCATGGAGATAATTGGCTTCAGCTCAGATGTCACTGACCTTTGTGGGGGTTCTGAGATCCATGAAGATCTTGAGACAACCTCAAATTTAGGGGGTAAAACACATTTCCTGTTTACTGGAGGGGGGGCGGAGGCAGAAGTTTCCCCTCTGCCCCAGAATGAATCAGAGGAAACTCAACAGGTTTCCAGAACTGGGTTTTTCCATGTAGAGGAAAATGTGGACTATAGTTTGTACCTACCCCCTCTTATTTCCAGTGGCTATGTTTCATGTCAGTGTAGTGGAGTCTGGAGGGTGCCTCGCTCAGTTAAGTCCTTGACATTAGACCACATGTTGGTCTGAATGAGATGAAAAATATTGCAGCAATGGACAAACTGGTGAAAGGAACCATGAAAACATATTGGTTTATCCAATTTTTTGTAAAAAATGAAAACATATTGGTTTCTCCAATTTTTTCTGTTTCCTCAGTCTGATGAAACACGTTTCCCCAATTTGGCAGGTGAAAATTGTACTCATATTCAATAAGAAAGGTGTACATTTGGGAAATGAACACACATTTCTCTTGGAATTATGGAAATTAAAGACAGTTCTTTATTGGACCAAATCATTGGAATTATAACAACCAAAATTTTGTGATGGACAAACTCTGGATTACCACACAGCTCTAGTCAATCAGCTTTCCTCCACTTCATCAGCCTCACAGTTCCTACTCCTCCATTAGTCTAACTCATTCTTCTGCGCAGAGGCCTGAGAATAGGGAGAGTTCCATGGTTCCGGTATGAGTTGATAGCTAAAAGCTGATGGAGACTGTCTGAGAGATTCATTTTGGACACTGAAAAATCAGCTCAACGTAAGTGTATTATGTGGTAATAACTAGTACTAACAGCGGAGCACCAGACAAGTTCTGACATCACTCTTACTCTACTGTCTTGCTGCTGATATCCAAACATCTTACTAAGATTTAATCCTAGTAATTATTTATGCCAACAAGTTGAGGTTCTCACTTCCAAATCATTGACTAAAGCATAACATTCTGCTTAGTACTTCAAAATTGATTAACTCCTTCATTGCAACAGCTTCAATATCTTTTGCTGGGAGGTGCCTCCTCACAATCTGCTCTACCAGGGAGCAGCATCCTTTCTCTTCTCCATGCAAAGCCTAATATGGGCTTTGCAGCACTGCCAGCCCCAGATGACTGAAAGTCCTAAGGGTACTGGTAACATGAACCAGTGTACAATAGGTTATAGGGCCATCACCTTAATAATGTTGAATATAGTATGATGGAAGTCATGCTGTTTTTTGAAAGCTATATTGGGAAAAAAATGTACTTGGATTTTTTCCCCCTTAATTTGAGTCAGCATTGCTCCAAATCTGAATGAAGCTATCTTAACCACATTAACAGTAAACCCAAACCAACTTGCTGGTAAGCAAATGTTTGAAGGTAGTGGACTCTTCCTGCCTTTGGCAGATTGGATGCAAACATGAACAGTAGGAAAACAGCCTGTGGCTTGTGGCTTTCCTTTGAAAGTTACAAGTTTTTGACACAGTTCAGTGCTGCTTGTGGAAATGTAATAAAAATGAACTATACTGACTGTAAATTCAGAGGACAATTTGTTGTGTTTGGGAAGAAGAATATTTAAGGAAAAGAGAAAGCTGGTAGTCAACTTACATGTTGCTGCGCTGCTTTCATGTTTGTTTCATGGATTCGCAGATTGTTTTCACACAACCCCTCTAAAGAGAATGAGGGGAGAGGAGCAGCAAGACATAATATCACTAGCATTATAAGAATGCACCTGTGCTCTGTCTATTCATGGCAAGGAGGGGCAGTGCTCTCGAGAGTAAGCCCTTGGCTATTTGGACAAAATGATTATTTTCTTCTGTTTAGATTCTTTTACACCACACAAGGATCAGCCCTTTGCTCTGTGCTTCCCCAGACATAACTGTGATAGTGTAATGCATTCAGGTCTCAATCCTTCCTCATGCTTCTACAAAGCAACACATCTGAGATCACAAATGGGACAAATACCAGACAGAGGGCCAAATCTTGGCCACCAAGCAGCAAATTGCAGTACATAGTAACTATTGTATTTGAAAAGCTCATTTTATTGTTCTTCCAAGTATTCTGTCTATTCTAGGACCACCACCTACTCCACATGTGCAGTCCAGATCTCTGACAGTGGGCCTGGTTTGACCGAAAGTGGGAGTTTTCATTCCAGCTCAGACATTCCAGCAGTCATCTGAAAAATGTAGATCTGGACTTGTGGAGGAGATTTCGTGACTATCAGTTACTGCCAAGTACTGTACAATGTTTGAATATGTTTTATATAAAAGCTTGTATATCTTTGTGGCCAATAGGAAACTGTGAAGCTACATGAGCTTTTACACACCTAAAATCAAAATATTAAACCTAAGGGTTGGGCACTGGAGCTGGGTGAAATTTTCAGACAAACAGTTTATTTGCTGAAAAATGCAGTTTCACTTGACCCAAGAATTTACCAAATAGTTTTGGCCAGTGTCACAGGGCACACTGCTCACCACCAGACTGGCACCTCCTTCTGGTACTCTGGTGATTAGCTCAAGGCTGACGCCCCCCTGTCTGCAGTTTGCACACCGTCACTCTGCCGGCCCACAGCTCCTCTCACAGCCTCAGGAACCACAGCATCCTCTTCGTGGCTCAGCTCTCTGACTGTGTCACTGACCATGCTCCCCCTCCCAGGGGAGGTTTAGCCCTCAATAGTCCTAGGCAGTCCTCTCACTCAGTGCCTTGAGGCCCCTCACCCAGTGGCTGGTAGGGGAACCTGGACCCACCCTCTACTCCAAGTTCCAGCCCAGGGACCCTCAGCTCAGCAGTCTGGGCCTTCTCTTTCTGGCCTCACTGCTCGGTCCCTGAACTGCTTCTACTACTGGTTTCTCTTTTCTTCCAAGCCTATCAGTTCCCCAAAGCCTCCTTTCTTTTCCCAGGGAGTGACTGCAATCTCCACTCACTCCTCTCTTTCTCCTGGGAGTGTCTGCTTTTTCCAAGTAGCCTCTCCTCCTTTCAGCTCTTGGACTTTTTAGGCCCCACTGATTCCTGACCAGCTGAGCCTCGTTAATCAGCTGCCTAATGGGTTAATTGGACCATGTGGCCTACATTAAACCCTGCAGGGTGAGTGTGGGGGTAGTCACCCAATCACAGCCAGAAAGAAAAATGTCAGGTTAGGTTCACAAAATGGCTGGAGGAGGAGGTGGTCCCCACCTCTTAAGTTTTGCCTACTGGTTAGGGCACTCACCTAAGATGTGGGTGAGCCAAGCCAAGTTCTGTTCCCCCAGCTGCCTGATGTGGAGAAGGGATTTGAATGTGGGTCTCCCACACTGCAGGAGAGTGCACTAGCCACTGGGAGATGAGCTAGGTAGGGGGGAGGGATAGCTCAGTGGTGTGAGCATTAGCCTACTAAACCCAGGGTTGTGAGTTCAATCCTTAAGGGGCACATATAGGGATTGGAGCAAAAATTGGTGATTGGTCCTGCTTTGAGTAGGAGGTTGAACTAGATGACCTCCTGAGGTCCCTTCCAACCCTGCTATTCTGTATCTGAGGGAGAGCTTTCTCAGTCTCTCCCATTGAAGCTATTCCAATTTGCATAAAATACTTGAACATTCACTGGGCTAGAGAGAGAGTTAAGTCAGAAAAACTCTATAGCATGGTCATTCAGGCACTCACCTGACATGGGAGACCCAATGTCATATCCTTGCTCCAATGACTATTTAACTTAATCCTTCTCCCTCCTGATTCTAGGCCTGCATTTTAGACTGAACGAGATGTTTCGTTTAACCCAAACTGGACTTTTTGTTCCAGGTCAAACATACTTTTTTTTTGATTGTATGGAACTGCCAGTGAACTAAAAAAAAACTTTTTTTTTTTTTTGACCAGCTCTACAGGGGGCATCATGTGAATTTGTGAGACACACGGGAAGACATGGGTTCTATACAGTTATCCATTTAGATATCCATCTTTGCTATTCATAACTGAGTCCAAATGTTTCAAATTACTGAGGACTAAACCATGCCTTACATTGCCTAGGTGTGGGGAGAAGAAAGGGGAAGAAGACTCTTCTTCTCCCAGGTACACCCATACAGTAACAAGTCCAGAAAGCTTTGGTTGGAGTCCTGTCTATCACATCCCTCAGTGCACCATGCCCTTGAAGACATATAGCCTTCCGGAAAGATCGTTAGTTGTCTAGTGCACAGACTGAAGTCTTTTCAAAAAAGAAGAAGGTCCTCACAGCTGTAAGTTCCACCTTGACTTGCTATGAATCATACTGCTCTGCCTTAGTGACTATGATTTCATGATTCCTCTATGTTACCTAAGACGTTTGCATTCTACAGTTTTAGGTGAAAACAGTGTATGTTCCTCAGAAAATGGTGATCACACTTGCTATTAGAAACAGTCCAACTTCAAGTGATTCAGCATTTGGATTCAGTTATGTTAAGTGGGTCAAATTTTCAAAGGTACCTAAGACGTTCAATGGGCTTCAAAGTCACTTAGGAGTGTTAGAACATTTTTACTCAGCATCACTAGGTTTGGCTGCTTGTCCAAAGCTTATCTGGACTTATCCAAACTTCTTTGCTCTAGAAACCAACCTGGACATTTCAAAATACTCTTATACTCTCATGAATTGCTTTTATGATTTTCCAGTTAAAATACCACAAGAATAGTATCTCTCCTGCAATACTTCAAGACCTTCTCTCATAGCCCAGCCAAAACCTGGAAGTGGAGAACTACAGCAAGATTCAGATGCTAGGGCATAGGGGATCCCATGGATTGGCTGTGCAAAGGGAATTAAAGGGTAGACACGTGACAAGAATCATGTGCTTAAACCAGGCCTGCTGGGAGATAAGAGAAAACTGAGTTCAGCAAGGGAGGGTAGATCTAAAAGCAATTCTAGTGAGAGTTAGGGAAGACTCTAAGTAGGATGACCTGATGTCCTGATTTTATAGGGACACTCCCAATATTCAGGTCTTTTTCTTATATAGGCACCTATTACCCCCGCCCTCATCCCAATTTTTCACACTTGCTATCTGGTCACCCTAAGTCTAAGGAAAGTAGACTTGGGAGTCATTATTTAATTGAGAGCAAAAGGATAGTTGGGAAAGGGCTGGTGAAGAGCCCTGGATGGACAGTGTATAGAAAAATGCCCTGGGAAGAATAAGGCAGGGAAGTTTTGTATTTTGGGCAAACAGACCAGTTGTTTATGGAACCCATAGTAGAGGGGAGCATGGGCATGGGTTCCCCCATATGGCCACCCTCTGAGGGAATACAGTGACCCTTGCATATGAGGAGAAGAGCCCGATTAAAGCCCAGGAGAATGGCCAAAGACAAGGTGACAGAGGACAGACCTTCAGAGGAAGGGCTGTGCCCAGTGGAAGAGTCTGGGGGGAGAGATTTTTTTGGGGCTTATGTTAGACTTTGAGTTAAACTCCAGAAGGCAAGGACTTTGGGATTTAGGCAGAGGGCTACATCGCTTCCGAGATCTGACAGTGCTGGAAGCCAGTGAATGACTAGTACTAATAGGAAACTGAGGTAAGGGCAAGTTCTGATACCAGATTCAGAGAGATCTTGCTACTGGACCTGATCTTGTCTGGAGCCTTTAGGTGTCACTGGAATACATATAAAATAATAATAATATGGAGACCCTACCCACATCCAAAAAAAAAGTTAGCTAAGGGTTGGAATGATATTTTGCAAAACATATTTTGGGTTCAGTTCAAATGTTGGGAAAGGGTAAGGTCAATTCTGATTATATCTTCCCCAGTTCACCCTTCATTAGATATATGATATTACTCTCTATTATATTCAGTAAAGAATTGACTAGCTCTGTGACAGCCAGAGCAAAGCACATGTTAAACACAAAAATGCACAAGGAGAAGCTAATTGATGGATGTAGGAATGGTCTGAAAGGCAATTATGTTTAGCAGAAATATGCAACTGATATCTCCTACCACAGCTGTATCAATGGCGTAGTCAAAGGGTAGAATTTTGGGAAACTCCCACTGCTGTTATGCCAGACAGACTGTTTGCTTTAAGGGCAGAATTTGAAGTGATGTATGCAGCCAACCAGCAATGTAAGAAAAGACACAGCTAGCTCAGAGCTCTTTGTGAGATAAGAGGAATAGAGCCCTTAGAATATATGTTCAACGATCAGATTAACTGGCAAATGCTGAGTGCTTTTGGAAATTTTCCTCAGTTTCCTTGCTTTCTTAATGTACCCGTTTGCACTTGTTGAGTTTCAAAATTCATGGCAGTAAAGGCAATTAAAAACTCCACCTACTTAATACACATACCACACCACAGGTACCTGTTCTAAGTAGACAAGAAAACTGTGGTTGATTCTGCTAGCCCTTTGTGGTAACTGTCAGTAAATGATGACTTATAAATGGTGACCACTTGAAATCCATAATGGCTTTTAGTCATTAATGCATTTAGGTGAAGACCTACTCTAATTTTTCTAATAATGGAAACAAAGTCTAATAACTCTCATTTGGAGCCAAGTTTATGTGTTTATTTTCAAAACAAAGGCACAATTTCATAAAGTATCGATACTGCTTTAGCCAAATAATTGTAGACATTCACCCTCTCCTCCTTCCAAAGACGCCTTATCTGGTTGACTGCAAGAGCAACATTCTTAGATTAATCATTCAAAAGCATCTTGTTGAAAGTAGGAATGCATAATGTCAAAACAAAAGATCACATTTATGGAGCATTCCTTTTCCAAAAGCAGTTTACTACATGTGTTGAAGATAAATTACAGTGATGTGGGAGCCAATCTGTACCCATAAAAATCATTTTACGATGGTCACTTTTTCATGCTTTTTAATTAGAGTGGGGGTCTAAGTTCTTTTGAAAACATGTCAAGCTGAAGAGAGAGATGCAGTTAGATGTGAACAATAATTAAATAGATCCAGTGATACATGGCATATATATGTCAAGGATCACCAGTGATCATGCTTCAGGGCCGATTACTGGCATGCATCAGGAAGGAATGGATGAGAAACCTATCAGCTATAGGCCTCTCTCTGACACAGGGAGTTCAATCCTTAGCTGTGCTGAGATTGTCTTTGGCATAGTTGAGGAAGTGTTGGGGCAAGGTGCATCTACACCACATTTCTACTTCCCTGATACTGGGCTAGCCAGAGCTAAAACTGCCCCTGGTATAACTTAGAGCAACCTTAGGGCTCCTCTAAGTTATGCCACCTGCATCCAGGGACTGTGGTGGGTCAGAATCTGGCAGAACACAACAAACTCCTCTATCTCCCATGTCAAAGAGTAGAGAAGCAGATGGGATAGAGGTGTCTACACCAGGTTTGTGGCACCCAGTGATTACCCTATCACAGGGGATTCCTGGGATACTGTTTTAGAGTGGCATTCTGGCTGCTTTGTGCTCCTTCAAACCAACTAATGCCAAGGTTTGAGCCCAGGCTCTTGAAACAGGCGGGTGGTTTTTCTGTTGCAGAGTGGCAATTTATCACAAAGAGCTTAGTAAAAGGAAGAGAAAAACTCTTCCAGCTACATAGAATTTTCCTGCCTGTATATGTATGAGGCAAGATTTAGCTCCCCAGCCCCCAAACAAACAAAATCTGCATGCCAAATAGCCTTGTGAAACTATTAATTCCAAAACTCCAGCTAATTAACACCAGCAGCAAATACCTTGTTTCTTACCGAAATGCATTGAATTCTTTCGGCTTTGTCAATTCCCCACACTAGTCAACATGCCAGTCCCTGTTACATAATAACAACCCTGGAAATGTTCCCGAACAATGCTTAGCATCCTGAGCTTGTAGGGCTGGGCCCCAAACTACTAACACTCCGTACCTGGAATTCCTTCAGTAGCTGAAAGATGGTGGTGGTTGTTGCTGTATAGGGTTAGGGAAAAGAGGATGGGGAAAAAAACCTGACCTCAACCCATGTGTGCGAAAATACTTCATGATCTATCTTTTTATAGCTACGTTCCAAGCCCTCATTGTCCCCTGTGAAAAACATTGTGGTCTGGATTAATAGAAATGCTGACATTAATTTAGCTACAGCAAAACAAACTGTTCATCTCATATATAATTATATTCCGTGGTGGACATCAGGGTTTGCTGTTTCTATATGGCTGTCAGAGATGGGAATTGTTCACTGCAAAGGTAGGGTGCCTGCAATGAACAATAATCCTAGAAGAGAGCTATGGAGAAGGGGGTCAAGACACAAAGTAATGGAGGAAAAGGAAGAGGAGGTGAAGCAGTTAAATTTAGCATCAGGATTACTAATATATGCTGCAGGACCTTTTTGGTTCAATCATTGCAGGCTGTGCTTTTACATCGTAAACAGCTTTTTTGCAATGATTTTGCTTTTTTTTATGGAAAAAAACCTCTTATTAAATAAATCATCTGCCCCCTGTAATCTACTAGTTTGCATGCCATGCTAAACATTAAACCAGATGAAATGGGGCTTAGTTACACACAGTAAGTGGCCAGCATTTTGTGGAGGGTAAATGAGATAGCTGTTTGTTATTTCTAGGGGGGAAAATCCCGGACTAAAAAGAAACATCTCTATTAGACAGAATGGTGTCTTTACAAAGGTGCATTATGCTTCAGCCAAAAAGTGAAATGGGTGGCAGATTATTTCCAAAGTTAAAAGCGTATGGAGAAACCACAATATAAATTATGGTCCTAGCAGCTGTTTAGGCCATTCCTTGGATCATTTATTGGTGTGAGTTTTTTATAGGCTGTATGTTTGGTATGTGTGATGGGGGATGGGGTTAAATAGAGAGTTTCTGACTGATTTAGCACATGAAGTCCAATGCAAGTTTCTAGAACAATGAACATAATGATACTAGAGATAAACCAGTATAACTACTGATTTCTTGTTGTCATTACAGTGTCTCTACCTACTTATCTGGCCTTCAGCACGACCATACCTGAGCATTTCATAGTCGTTATCCTCATGACAGCCCTTTGAGGAAGGGAAGCATTATCTCCATTTTACAAACAGGGTACTGAGACACTGGCTGGGTTAAGTGACTTGCCCAGAGTTGTACGGAAAGTCTGTGGCTGAGCTAAGGCTTAAGCCCACATCCCCTCGCACTTAGTCCAGTGCCTGATCTACTAGACCACCATTCCAGTCCCCACATATGTATTCTCCAATATTATCTACAGGATAAATGTAAATAGGTGCAAAGGGGAATAATACATGAGGAACAGGATTGGGATTAAGGTTTTTGGGAGAGGCAGAAAAATGGTTACGTTCAAAAGACTAGATTATGCAAACTCATACAGGAATACCACACAGGGCCAGACTATGCTCTACTGGCACATCCTTAGGGCATCAGCACCTGGAGCCATATGATGAAGGCAGAATCTCAGCTTTCATTTAAAAAAAAAAAAGATTCTAACCTACACGGTTGTGAAGGAAAGCTTGAAAATACATCCTGAGTCTGTCTGATGCAGGGACACCTGCCCAAAACAATAGCTCAGGGAAGTGGAAACTCTCTGTGCGTCTCAATAGGATGTTAACTCCAAAACCCAATTCCCTGGGGCTCTGTCAACAGCACTCCAGCAGAGAACACTGTGTGTGGCAGATGAAGAACATAGCAGGCCTGGCTTATCCACCCCATCAGATAGTCCCTAGCAGCTGGGGTAAGTACTGAGGCACTCCCTGCTGCCACTCCTGCTTCCTGGGGCAGGAGGAAGTGGGTATGCCTGCCCCTCCAGGTCAGAGCAGGACATGGGGATGGAGCTGCGGGAGGCCCTGTGTTGTGGCATGCCTAGAATGCCAAAGTGCCTTAATCCGGCCCTGTTTACATATGTGAGTAGTCCCGGTGAAAGGAATATTACTGTCATGAAGGACAGTGCTTCTGCAGGAACTGGTCCCAGGTTAATATATAGCTTGACATGTGATGATTACAAACCTTGAGGAACAGGGGGAATGGTGGGCCAATAATAGTGTGTAATTTCTTTGTTTGGCAATGCATGCACCATGGAGGTTCTGAGAGTTGATTTTTCATGAGCGTGTACATGGGTGATTTCAGAGTAGCAGCCGTGTTAGGCCTGGTCTACACTAACCCCCCAATTCAAACTAAGGTACGCAACTTCAGCTACGTGAATAACGTAGCTGAAGTCGACGTACCTTAGTTCGAACTTACCGCGGTCCAGACGCGGCAGGCAGGCTCCCCCGTCGACTCCGCGTACTGCTCTCGCCGAGCAGGATTACCGGAGTCGACGGCGAGCACTTCTGGGTTCGATTTATCGCGTCCAGACAAGACGCGATAAATCGAACCCAGAAGTTCGATTGCCTGCCGCCGAACCAGCGCGTAAGTATAGACAAACCCTTAGTCTGTATCCGCAAAAAGAACAGGAGTACTTGTGGCACCTTAGAGACTAACAAATTTATTAGAGCATAAGCTTTCGTGGGTTACAGCCCACTTCTTCGGATGCATCCGAAGAAGTGGGCTGTAGCCCACGAAAGCTTATGCTCTAATAAATTTGTTAGTCTCTAAGGTGCCACAAGTACTCCTGTTCTTTTTGCATGGGTGATGTTTCTTTAAGGGATGGCTAGTATTTGTGTGCTTCACAGAAGTGTTTCTAGCAGTAAAATGCAATGTGGAGGTTGCTAGGTGCTGGCATGGCATTTATCACACTGGTAAGAAATGTTCAGATCAGCAGAATCAGGGCCTATATTGTCATAGGTTCAGCTAGAATGTCAGGGTATTTACTATGCAGTGATATGGTGTAGCTACTTTTTCATTATATGATGATAAATTGAGAAATGGAAGGGGGAGGGGATTGAATTCTCATAATTCCAGCGTTCTTCACTCATTCACCACAGGGTTCTGCCACATCATGTGCCTTTAATTACATGAGCAAATAGAGCACAGCGCCATTCAGCGTAGAGCCCTACAACCCAACCTGAACCCGATGGGACCTGACTGCAAGTGTCTGGTCCAGGGCAGGTTGGGTGGAAAAACAACCAGACCCTTTCGGGCTCGGGTTGGGTCAGCTTGCCTCCTCCCGCTCATGGGGTTGGAGGAGGCTGCATGCCCCGCTCCTGCTGGCCACAGCCACCTTGCTGCCCTATGTGTGCTGTGGTCGTGGAGTGAGTGTGCCGAGGAGCAGCAGTGCCTCTCACTCTGCAGCACACACAGTGCTGCCGGAGGAACAGACAGCAGGAGCTGGGCATGCAGCTGCTGGAGCGCACAAACCTCACAGGTAGGGGAAGGATAGACAGGAGGCAGCAGCAGCTGTGGTGCTGACTCAGGTTCACAGGAAGGACTGAGGTCAGGTCAGAAAACGACTTGACCTTCTCAGGCTTGGGTCCGAGTCAGGTCTAAAAATTAGGCCCAAGCAGACTCTAATTCAGTGCACAAGAGGCAGAGAGTTGCAAGAAGAGTAAGGATATTTTCTTGTATTTAAGGCACTGGAGAAGAACCCAGGAGAGTTGGCTCTATTCCTGGACTTCCTATGTGATATTGGGCAAGACTGTACTGTGGCAAATACGGCAATTTCTTGCAATATCCTTGCAAGACCTTAGAGTATTAAGTTTATGTGCGCGGGGATTGTATGTAACTTCTCTATAGAGGAGAGGTGACAAATATTGCAACACCATGCATGGGTCCATTGTTTGAAATGAATGGTTTATTTATGATGGTGTCCTACTCCATGGGAGGTGATGGCTGAGAAGCCTGAAGGCTAGAGTGGGTGCCATTGAAGTACTAGGGAATACAGGTACAGTTGCCCTGAACTGTGACATGTTTCATAATATGACTGCATAAGGGGGCCAAATTAACATTGCGCAGGCAATCTTCATTCTTGCATTTCTCAACTTGTGAATGCCTGACTTTTCAATCTGAATGTTCTTTCCCTAGATGTTTGTATGCAGTATAATAATATAACTTCTCTCAAACAGTGGGACCCCTAAGTGCTTCTCAAATTATACATGCACAACAGGTCAAATCCTAGCTCCATTAAACCCAATAGAAGTTTTGCTATTGATTTTAAGTGAATCAGAATTTGGCTCTGTATCAGTGAACTGCAACCAACTCTGGGTGTCAGTAGGAGTCCCATGCCCAGAACAAACATAGAATTCCCCTTAATACATTGTATTTTCCTACCTGACTGATACAGTTTCAGGCAGCAGAGTAATATGGAGTTTGGTCTCTTTTACTGAGAAATTAAATGTCTCATCTTAAACCTTTTGTCTGCAGTCTAATAAAAGATATTACCTCACCCACCTTCTCTCTCAACTTAAATCTTGTAAGGTGTCGATTAATCATACTGATGGATGCCAAACAAATTGCTGTATACCAGAGACAGATACTATACTCTATGGGCTATTGGTCTAAATAGCTGTATTCCTATATTCCTTATTTAAAGCTAGTTCTAGGTAACACTGCACAGCCTAAAGTTCTGGAATACTTTTTCTGTCCTGCTTCTTGCAGTGATTTTTCATTTAGGAACATACACGTTTCTTGTCAATGTTATTTCTATGATGACTTGCTTGAGAGCAGGGCATATTGTTCTCTGAATTTCTTCGTAAAATATTTTATTTAATTAAACTTTTACAACCAACTCTGCTCTACGTCTAATACTTGTTGTAAATTATAAAGAAAAGCCCCTTCAGCATTTATGAGAATTCAGATAATAAAAAACTATAGGCAAAGAGAAACAATGTCATTGAGTCCCAGATAGCTGTTCATTCCTGATATGTATCTCCCACATAATGCTATTTAATGAAATATCTAATTTCTCAGTGTAAAAACTAGGCTGAAAAAGAGGACAGGATGGGAGTACTGATATTTCAAGGGATTATATTGCTAAAGTTTCATAAATGGAGCAAATTGTACCATAATTTGAATAATTGTGGTTTAGTTCAAAATTCTGTAAAATATCACTCAGGAAATAAAAGTAAAGTTTGATACAACTAAAACAAAACAAAACAAAAAAAGTCAGAGAATTTAAAGTTATCCTCAGTTGGTAACATGTTATTGTATGGAAAAATTGGTTTGTTCTTCCTGTTGTGTACACACACACACATACAAAGTGTTTGAAATGATTTTTTTTGGTGTGGAAATCTGAGGCTATTTATAGTTATAGTGAGAGCTCTTCTCTGAAAGCAGCATGCTGTTATCAGACACTCCCTAAACCAGCCATAGAATGACTGCAAAATGGCTACCACAGAGATTACATAATTGAGAATTTTAATCCATTGGCTGCAATGCTGTTATGAGACTTGGAAATCACCCTCAAATCTTTCAGCACAGTTTGGTGTGTAAACTATTGTCTTAGCTCTTAGGAAACTTTTGTCTTGCCAAATACAGCCAATATTTATGTTAGTTGGCAAATGTATTATTCAGTTTACCCATCCCTAACATACTAGGCCTTCTGTAGAATTGTTATCCCTCCCAAGAGCTATAGATGATAGACAGAAATAAATAGGCATGAGGAAGAAAGAGGAAAGAAAACTAAAAGAAAAAGATACAAATGTTTAAATCTCTCCCTCCCACCCCATGATGTTGATGGTGTTTTTCTGTTGCCCTTTGTCTTGTAGATCTTTGCTATGAGGGCGGCAAGGTTCAGGATGTGTTTGGAAAATCTGGTTTGGCTCATACGTTTTGGGTGTCGGTGTGACAGGTTAGGTAATCTCAGGTAAAATAAAGATCCGGTGACCCACAGGCTTGATATTCCTTATAAATGAATGTGGAAGGGCTTCTTGCAGCCAGGGTCATGAGACTGAATCAAAAGTCTGCTTGCACTCAGGCACTCAGTAGATGTCATGAAAAGGGCTTCTTATGGCAATGTTCTTCCCAATTCTCAGGAAGCGAGGGAGGCAGGAAGGTGTCCGGATCCTACGTTAGTCCTATTTGGAGCAAGAACTCCTTTTACAGTTCACAACCCAGCTCTTCCACTGAGCATTACTGCATTACTTGTCATGACTGAGATCCCTGGGAACACAGGACCTGTGGACAAAGCTGTGGTAGTTTTACTTTCCAAGGGTCAGTCTTCCCTCCTAACGACTGGATAGATGTATGCACTTGATTGGATGTGGCTGACTCTTTGTTTCTCTGGGTTAGTCTTGCCCATCTGATTCCCATTATTAATGGTATAATTATTAATAGTATCTGATAATGGCATAGCTCACAATTACACCATGGAAGGAACCCTGCCTCCAAATGCATCCAGATCAGGGTGGTGTAGAGGCACATGAGAAACGTGTGCTATACAAAACCTCATATAAAAGCACCCCTTTCCCATGAATAAACAGAGAAAAAAACCCAGGGTGAACCAACTACACCAAAATAAACATACTCACAAAATGTCTAGTGACATTTTTAAAGAGTTTATTTTGAATGAGGCAACAAGGAGTAAAAAGCCCATTATTTCAGCCTTTTCTGGGTCTTTTTGCAAGGACTATCTACATAGCATTCTAACTGCTGTATATAAACCTGAAAAAAATTATGTCCACACGTTTTCCTCTCAGAAATGGAAGTATTCATATTTTCGTGATTCTTCCATATGACGCCTGACCCCAAGGCCATGGGAGTCAGTAGTAAAACTCCCTTTGACTCCTATGGTGATCAATGTTGGCAGTAAAACTTGTGAAGAATAAAATAATCACACAATTTGATGAAAAACCTAAAATTTTGCAGTGCAAAAAAATCAAAAAAATCCCTAAATTTCTGGGGCACAAAATTAGCCCAGAACAATATTTTATTTTTTCCTGAAATTCATGGTCTGTTTTTCTAAATAATACTGCTAGATACACGTATTGTTTATGATTTGTTTTTAACAAAGCATTATTTATTTATTTATTTATTATTTTTTATAATTTAGTGGAGGAAACTATCTGACTTTTTTTTACAATGGGAGGAATTTTTCCTTCTTGATTTTATTCCCAGAATCTATTTACTTTCTTCTTTGGTTTGTTTGCAGTGCACGTATTCATCTCCTTTTCTTTTTCTCCCAGAGATAACTATCAGGGTATTTTTGTGGTTAATTTCTATACTTGGAAATAATTGCATTTGTATTTCCAAGTTGTTCTTTAACAGGATCACAAATCTGACCTTTATCTGAAACCCTAGCTTTTGAGACTATTTACAAAATTTACTGTACATTACTGACTTGGTCTAACACAAAGTGAAGTCAATGTAAAGACTTCCATTGTTCCTAATGGATCGGGCTCATGGCCCAAGTAAAACTGGTTATAATGAATAACACAACAATGTAATAAAGAATTCATTTATTGGCTTTTGAAGCACATTAAAATAACCTGCTGTAGATTATTCAGTTTCATTTACAAGTACAAACTCAGACAGTATCTTCCCTAAGTTCCAGTATGTTGATTGCTGTCATCTTTTAAATACAGTGTGATACAAATTTGTGATTTTTGCTCTTCTACATGTCCATTCAGGTTCTTATGCGCTGCTGTACATTTTCAATAATCTGCTGAATATTCAGTTGCTCATCAGCAAGCTGCTGGTCAATAAATGTTTGCAATTCTATCCATGTCTTGGAGTCTTGGTCCATGCCTTTCTGAATCAACATGCGTGTTATTTCCAATTTTTTTCTGAGTGCCTCCTCATATAATTGGGGCATTGATTGCCAGTCAAATGGTGTAGGCACATCTATTCTAAGCTCTCCTTGACGAACAGCTATGTATGGCCTTATGCTATCAGTTGTCATTTTCTCAAGATGATGGAGAAACTCTGTGATGTACTGGAGGAATGTAGAGTACTTTTCTATAGTCAGATCAATTAATTTTTGCGTCGCACTAATTAGCCTTTCATAGGCTTGGCTGAGTTGGTCATAGGCATCCTGTATTTTCACTTTGACTAGTTTGTTATATTCAGCAGAACTCTTTTTGGCAGTTTCAGACCAATATCGGATCTTTTCCTGAGCAGCAGAAGAGAGCTCAATGGCTTTCTGTTTTCCTTTTCCATCAGCATCAGTAACCAGATCATAATACCTCTGGCCATGGTTTTCCACAAATTCTTGTACTTGATCAGTCAGACGTGAAACCAAGTCAGCAGTATCTCCAATGTATTTGGCATGCCAGTCCACTAGAGCATCTATTAGATTCTTTAACCAATCTAGCACCTTGTCTTCTACTTCATAGTATTTGACTGACCACCCAACTAAACTTGGATCAAAATATTCCTCCCGCAGTGCTTTTACATATAGAAGAATCTGATGTAACTTCTCTGAAATCTCTTGAAATGTCTTCTGGCTAAAGTCTTTTAACTGAGAAAGGTGTATTTTAATATTCTCTGTCGAGGATCTCAATTTTTCTGCATAGTCTGAGTCGATGGCATCACTGTACATCTGTTGTGCTTGAACTTTAATCTCTCCAAAGTTTTTCGATTGTAAGTTTCTAATAATTTCTTCTATGTTTTGGAAAACTTGCTGCACTAATTGTTTCAGTTGCCTAAGCTTTTCTGCAAAGTCAGCCTCATGAAGAGTAGCAAATATCTGTCTGGCTTTGTTCTGCAAATGTTTTAGCATTTCTTTAATTTGATCAAGCACTTCACTGCCTTTAAGAATTCTGTCAGAAGCAGGAACTTTAACTTCCATCTCATTGACAAATGCAATCAAAACGTCGAAATACTCCTGCATTTTTGAAATGCATAGATCAGTAGCTTTTGCTGCCTCCTCGGTAGCCATTACATAGAGTTCTTCACCAGTGTACTTCTCAGCCAGTCCAGGGACCCGGAATTTTGTGATCTTCAGGAATTCGATGGTTGAGTCAATCAGATGCTTTACCCTCTTGTGGTATTCCCTTATTACATCCATTGTAGCATCAAAAATCTTTGCTCTTATTTGCTGGTAGTCAATCTGGCCTGCTTGATCTGATGCTCCTTGATATAACTGTTGAGCTTTGACTGTCATCTCTTGGTATTTCCCAGTGGCCTGGTAGGCAGCTGTGCGGAGGTGAAGATCCATTTCAGCTATTTTTGTTGTGGCTAATTGGTATGCTTTGTCAGCCTTGTTTTGCATGATGTTCTTCAGCTTTAGGGTGGCTGCACTGATTTCCATCCCTGTATGCTCGCGGTGGTACTTGTTAATACTGTTATAGAGTGCCTCCGTAATTGTAGGTACCTTTTCTTTTAGACCACTCAGCATGTCTGTAGCAGCAGCATCGTTCCAGTTAGTTTTGATCTGAATCAGGTCAGGTTTCTTGAATGATATCTCACTTTTTAATAGGTCAATTTCTTTCTGAGAGGAAGACTGAAAATCCAAAACAGGATAAGTGAAAAAACAGATTCCGATTCAAACAATTAAAATATTATATTACATGCTACTTCTGTTCTAAAAACATGACCCTAAATTATAGAGGGATTTTAGATAGGCATTTTCTTATCTTGCATTCAATTTTAATATAAACTCAGTTTTGTCTATCATGTGTCTGCATATTTTTAATTGCTGTATTGGATTAAATTCTGTCCTTACACCTAAAAATAGTGGAATAAGAAAGTAAATCAGGGCAGAATTTGGTCTCATTATTTTTTATAACATCTTTCTGATTCCTTTGTATTACCTGTTAATTGTATCAAAGCAAGATGCAAGAATTACTTGAAAAGGTGTCAGTTCTGCTCATTCACTAAGCTCCCATCATACTATTGTTAAGATTCTATTTAATTATTTTACATGATGAATTGAAAGAGATCCACTATCTTAATACAAAAGCATTACAAGTATGCAATCTTCCAATGTTTTAAATCAACAAGACTACTAGCATAAATGTTACTCTAGTTTTGGTCCCCCCCACTACAGAAAGGATGTGGACAAATTGAAGAGAGTCCAGCAGAGGGCAACGAAAATGATTAGGGGGCTGGGACACATGACTTATGAGGAGAGGCTGAGGGAACTGGGGTTATTTAGTCTGCAGAAGAGAAGAGTGAGGGGGGATTTGATAGCAGCCTTCAACTACCTGAAGGGGGGTTCCAAAGAGGATGGAGCTAGGCTGTTCTCAGGGGTGGCAGATGACAGAACAAGAAGTAATGGTCTCAAGTTGCAGTGTGGGAGGTCTAGGTTGGATATTAGGAAACATTATTTCACTAGGAGGGTGGTGGAGCACTGGAATGGGTTACCTGGGGAGGTGGTGGAATCTCCATCCTTAGAGGTTTTTAAGGCCGGTTTTGAGAAAGCCTTGGCTGGGATGATTTAGTGGGTGTTGGTCCTGCTTTGAGCAGGGGATTGGACTAGATGACCTCCTGAGGTCTCTTCCAACCCTAATATTCTATGATTCTATGATACTCAGTATGATTAAGGGTTGTTAAATCAGACCCTAAGAAAGTAAATACATTTCTCTGATTTCAATTTTACACAAGTTAAATTGTGAATTTTATGTGATACCTACATTAACGTATCGCAATCTTGGAATATTAAGTCTGTAATTGTGAAGTTATTGCGGTAGACTCTCAGGAATGGCATTTTTTGTTGCCAAACCCAATAAATGGCTTTTAGCTCTGTGCCTCACAATATACCTGAGGTGTGTTAATGATTCCACACAAGACCCTTGACAGGGACCTAGAACTTAGGCTCAGTATCTCATTACCATCACTTCTAGGTTCCTGGTTCTAGTTTGGGCCATTTCTACAGTAATTACAAGTACAGTAGAACCTCAATTTTTATGAACACTGATCTTACATATGACCAGTTATACAATCCATTTTCCCCAACAGAAGAAAAATCACATAACAAGAGATAACGAGGAGTCCGGTGGGGTTTTTCACCCACGAAAGCTTATGCCCAAATAAATCTGTTAAGCTTTAAGGTGCCACCGGACTCCTCGTTGTTTTTGTGGATACAGTCTCACATGGCTATCGCTCTGATACATAACAAGAGATGTCATGAAGAACAAATCAACATCCCTTCACATTCCCATGCCTTCAATGCATTGGAAATTGCTTTGCAGTAATTTGAAGGACAAAGAGAAAGTAGTGCAGTGCATCATAGAGCAACTTTTGCACCACACCTACTGTAACTGCTCAATCCTCAATGAGTTCATAAAATAGGGCTTCTACTGTAATCTGATGGTTGTACCGTGGTTTATACACAATTAGTTTGATGCTCTTTGTTCACTTCCTAATGGATGCATATTTTTGATCTCAAAGCTCTGCCAAGACTAAATAGGTAGGGAGCTTGAACTATTTTCTTACCTCTAAAAGTGTTTACAGAGATATTACTTCCAGACTGGGTTTAAGTCATATTGATGAGATTGGATGGTGTAAAGGAAGCTCACATTGCAGGGTTTATGGTATATTTTCCTTGGACAGAAGTCAGTTTTCAAAACTATCACTCTAGCCCCTTAGGTAAGCATTACAGTCACTTTAAAAGGTAAAAACCCAAGACCTGTTTTTGCTTCATTTCAAGCTTTGCCTACCTGTTGAGTTTGGTAGTAAATTTCCCCCCGGAGAATATCTGTGTCCCTCTCAACACGAAAACCTAGTGTGCCCGCAGAAGGTGAAGATACCGATGAGGAGATCCTGTGGATATCTCCCCAATAACGCATCTGAACATCAGTAAAGGTTGGGCTGGTGATCTTTAGTGATGCAGTGTGGGCCAAGACACTGATATAACCAAGAACAAACAGTGTTTAAGAAACAAATGAATGCTAAGCTACAGGGCAGCTCCTAAAGAAATACATATTGCAGTATGATTTCTTACAGTATCTCTCGTGATTAATAAAAGTATAAACAAAGCCAAAGCAAGCAAAAGAAAACTAAGAGTTTTACTATCAACATTTTATCTTGGGACTCTGACTAACACATATGCAAATTCAGGGTCATAGCCTACACTGTTTTCTCAGGCAAAACTCCATACTGAGGTTGGTCAGGAGTTTTGCTTGAATTAGGACTACAAAATAGGCCTTTGATGTTGTTAGCTGATTCTTACAGCTTATAAAGTCAGATTTTTACAAACGAGCCTCCTTCTTTTTCCATCTGTGTACTGCAGGCACAAATAAGTGTAGGTAGAAATTTTGTGCCCACAGTTATTGTTGCTTGCAGTCACTGTTACTAAGCCCCTGATTGGCAGATGAAATCAGGTAGTTGGACATCCAAGTCACTGTAAATCTGAGCATAAATAATTGCGGGTGAAAATTAGGCTTCTAATGACTTGTGCTCACAGAAAGAGAGCCTCGGTGGAGGCTGTGTTGAAAATCAGGATCTTTGATTATATGAAAACCTTAGTTACATCTCACCAGTTATGTGAAATGGCAGGCTCTTCAGAACAGTCATATTAGAAAAGAGTGCTTTCCAGCTTCCCAGTTATCTAATGGGAGTGGAGTGGTGAGGGGTAGCCCAGGGAGCAAAGGGAGCACATTTATTCTTTATAATTACCACGAAGCGCTTTGTAGGAGTTAGGTTTCTAAGCCATAGTCTGTCTGTTGTCATTTTGTCTATTATAAACCATGTCACCTGAGCAAATCTTTACCTAAATCCTTGCATAGTCACATCTTCCTTGTACTCCACACTCATGTCACGATGTGAAAAGCTGCCTGTTGTCTTTGCCACAGACACACCAACTTCAACTCTGTAGGTTGATACAGCTGCAAAAGAGAGATTTTGCATTGTGTGAATTTCTGGAATCACTGCAGAAAACAGATCACATGGTATCCTGTATTTCAGCTGGATACATCACTGTGGTTCCACAGTCACACACCACTGTGTGGTAAGAAGTTAGATGCCCACAATGCAAAATACAAAAGGTCATGCATGTATCTGTTTTGTCCCAGACATTTTAAAATGCAAGACATGTACTGTAGCTAGAAAAGTAGAGAAAAATAGGGAAATAAAAATTGGGAATTTTACAATTCCTTCTTCATGTCTTTTATTGTAATTTGGATATAAAAGGCCCTTTTGCTTTGCTTTTTGCCCTTGATGCAGAATATAAATGGAGCTTTCTCTTCTACAGCATGTCATTTTAAATTTACTTCATGTTTTTACTATAACTTTGAAGTTTCGTGGTGCTCAGAGAAGTGGCTCTAAAAATGTTTTTGTGGCATTCTGAGTGTGTGTTTCAATAATTTTTAAAATCAGATGTGTTCAGTTTCCAAGCAAAAAGATGGATGTTTTTTTAACTGACAGCCTTACAAACTGAGCCTGGGATCAGTCAAGCTGGATTGTGCATTACCACCAGTGATAGAGCCTAACTAATCCAGATCCCATTCAAATCAATGAAAAAATTGCTACAGAACAAAGTATTCCCTTAGTTAACTTGTGCAACCCTCTGAGCTTTCGGTTGATTTGTACAGGTGTAAATGATTGAGCCTTTAATTGATACTTACTAAAAATAGATGGGTTGATGATGTGCAAGAAGGAATAGAAACTAGCTCTCTTTCTTTTAGCTGTACTGGCTAAGCAGGGCTAACAGGAGTGAGAAGATATAAAGTTATTTTGTCACTAAAATGAACACAGAGAAGGAAAAGGGATCCTCTTTTACATTCCTCTTTCACAGTACAACTGCACTTCAAACACAAAATAATTGTTGGAAAAAAAATAATGTTAACATTTTCAACCCAAATTTTGGAGTATGAAATTCCAAAGTTCATCTTACCTTCCAGGTCATATTCCAGGAACTGTAGTGTTGAACTGGAGGTAGAATCAATGGAATGTGTAAAAGAGTCCTTGTTGTTTTTTAGGTCTGTTTTCCAGGTGACATTATACAATGGTGAAGCAACTCTGAAAGATCCAGTCAAAGCACCGAATGCAGGGAAATAAATTCCAGCAGGCAAGGACATTTTGAGAGGTGGGATCTCTATTTTCTGCTCAGGAATTGTAATTGTTGGCAAGTCAAAGTCTGCAATCTTATTAGCCACTTCACTCAGATCCACATACATATTACCAAGGGAAATGCTTTTTGGAAGAGTGAACTGAGATAGAGTTATTTGGTACTGAGGTACTGTCACCTCGAAGTATGGAATTTTATATTCTTCCAGTGTAATGTACTTGTTTCCTACATCTACTTTGGGGAATCTCATTCTTGGCAGAGAGGGTAAATTGACGTCAAAAGGCATTATGCTTAGCTTGTGTGGAACTTTTATATTGCGCAAGTCAATGGTATACGATGGAACTTGCAGGGTTGTGAAAGGAACTTGAAATTCTGGAGTTGTGAGAACTGGATTTGGAGCTTCTAGATGCATCTCAGGAACAGTGATTGTGAAGCCATCAGCCAGTCTGTTCACATATATAGGGAAAAAGTAACCATCTTCACTTTTTGTATAAACTATGGATGCAGAAGTATTTACGTACTGCTTTGTGTCAGCACTGGTAGTGAGGTCCAGTTTCAAGATATCCCATAAACTCTTTTCATAAACTGGAAACACAATGTTCCTGAGGAAACCGACCTGTCCTTCCAAAGACCCAGAAATGTCAAATTGTGCCTTTGATTTTTCATTTGATAACTGCATATCATGATTGAGAGATAATGACTGAATTTGGCCTTCACCCTTCCAGCCAAGTTTCTGGTTTTCAGTGTTGATGTTCATTAAGACTTCCTGATTAACTGAAGCTATGTCCAGGAAGGAATTTGGTTGAGTAGCTTGTAACTGAAGAGATGCTGACATACTCCAAGGAACCAGTTCTAAGGTTACTCTGCAGCTCTGAGTCCCTTTAGTTCTCAGAAGAGGGGTACATTGTGCATAGTTTTCCCCATTGTGCTCCCAGACTGCATAAACACGATGTGTAGATGCTTCAACAGCAACTTTTTCTGTCATTTCCACATTCCAGATTCCATCTGCTTTAGAGTTAGCCTCCAGCTTGACTGAGGAGCGAGCTCCATTAGAGTTCAGGTAGGTATTTGCCTCATGGATTAGCATCCCAGAAAATGGATTTCGGGTGTATAACATTCCATCGATGTTTCCTTTTGTTGCTGTCTCTACAGAAATGTAAGATGTAAGACTTTCTAGAGTAAGTTTGTGATCAACTGCACCTTTAGCACTGGCACCATATCTAAGAGTATCAAAATCATAATTTAAATTAATTGCTGAGGAAACAGTAGGCTTGGACTTAGTGTTTCCTGTAAGCTCTTGCTTGAAATTCATTTTAAAAACTGGCATGTTGATCTTTGCATTTGTTGTCACTGCAGCTTCCATGTTCCTCTTTGTGAGGCTAACAGTGCTGTCATGCTTTCCTTCCACAAATTTATTATTACTCAGGGACAATGCTGTGGCCAGTTTCAAACCCCTTTTCCTCGTCAGGCTTGTTGTAGCATCTAAATTAAACTGCAGTGCATCAATGACAGAAGAAGATGAGGAACTGAAGCGAGCAACAACATCAGACTGGTTGAAAAGCCCAACATTTGTATTCAAGGTAATCACACTGGATTTAAATGAAAAGTCATAGGTAATGTTTCCCAAGGCAGGAATCAAGATATGGTTTGATGGGCTGTGCACTGTGAATTTAGGAAGCTTAAGTGTGCGCAGATCTTTGGGAACATGAAGGACCGGCATCTCCAGCGACGGTAGGACTAATGTGTAAGATGGTACTGAAAACCCAATAAGTGGGATGGTGAAGCCTGTTGTGCTTATTTCTTTGGGGATCACATAACCAAATGCTGGCAGCTCTGCTGTAAAGGGAGACACCTCAATGTTCACAATTGGAATGGTATATCCAGGAATCCTGAAAGTCCGTGGTAGTTTGTTGAATGAAGTTTCTACTTTATATTTGTCAAACTCTATCTTGGCTTTGTTATATGAAGTGGTGAGAAAATCTAATGCATTGTCCCTTCCTTTCTCAAAATATCTATTGAAGAAGATGATGTACTGATTAACTGCTTCATGCACTGCTTTTAAAGGAAGCGGGAGTGAGTGCATGTCTTTGTTCTTCTTATATTGGGCATTCAGATTTAAATCAAATGATTGCTTTGTAGTCTTCAATAAATCCTTCAGGCCTGTCTGTTCCCACAGTGAATACCCTTTCATCATCTGAGAAGTTTTGATTCCAACATAAGGAATGTGAAATTCAGGAATTGATAGAGGAATATTTAGGAAGTCCAGGTTGGCTTCACCGTTCATTCCCACATGAGCTTCAATCGTGTCTTCAGTGTTCCCAGCAGACATGCTGTGGGAATATTTGTACTGATTGAACCTGCCACTAGCTTGCCATTGGACTTGCTGAACAGAGGAACTAAGCACCAGACCATAGTTATTCAGAAATTCAATTTTGCCAGTCAGCTTAAATGGAAAACTAACTTTCACATTCCCATCATTGTTTGTTGATATGCTAACTTCAAAGGGCTGCACCAAAAAGGCAACATTATTATTTATGGTTCCAGCAACTCTCCCATTGAGCTTAGCCACATGATTTCCTTTTATTTCTACTTTCATTGTTGCAAGCTGCCCTGTGCCTTGTACACTTAAAGTGCTACGACCCACATGTTGCGACTCAACTTCAGACAGAAGCTGAAGTGTTGCATAATTTAGGAGACCACATTCATAATTCACATTCTGGTTGATTTTCAAGTATTTATCATTTATCCTGTTTTCAGCAGCAAATGCAATAATGGGCCCCTCCATCGTAAAAGTGACACGGGAGTCATGGGTGCCTTCATCAGAGAAATCAGGAGAAGCCCATTTCCAGTTTCCTTTACCACTGGAAGTAAATGATATGTGTCCTGCTTCTAACTCTGTTATCATGTCATTCATCAGATCAGCCTGGCTGGAGAGATCAGCTTGTGGGATGTTCAGTCTGTGAGAATATGTTGTCCTGCTCTGCATCAGAATTTTCCTCTGTAGCTTGACTAGTAAGTTGTTGTGTACTTCCATCAAATTCTTTGTAGTACGTAAGCTTGTAGTAGTTTCAGCTTTCCCCTGTACAGAAGTCCCCAAAAATATCACTTCACTGTTGTGATCAACTTTAAGGAGTGTATGGGTGACCTTCATGGTTTCTTTCAGGATCAGTTGCTGCATCTCAGGGGCTGAGAGGCGTGCATCTGCGTTCACAGTGAAAGCAAGGAAATCTAATCTGGATGTTGCTTGAGCTGAAACAGTGGCTACAAATTCTGGGCTGTTTACGGAAGCTGTAGTGTTCTGAATGCCAGCAAAAGTGGACAGTGTGAAGAATGGAGAAGCTATTCTGAAAGCACCAGACAGTTTGCCGAACGTAGGGACAGTGACTGTGTGTGGAATACGTGGCAGTTGGTACTCTGGTATCTGAATGTTAGGAATCTGGAACTCATTTAGATTTAGTTTAGGGATCAAGAATTCAGGTATTTGTGGCTCAGGTATATGAATTTCTGGGAAAGAAATGTCAGAAAAAAGCATATCTTTCATCTTTAGTTCTCTAAAATACATGTCAGGTACTGGCAACTGAAATTCACTGGACATCATTTGGTCTATTGTTTTCACAATCTTCAGTTTGATTTCATTCAGGTCAATTGTATAGGAAGGAACCTTATAGGTATTTAGAATAGTAAATTCTGGGGTAGTAAACCTGACTGGAATTTGTATGTCTTTAAGTTTCTTTATGTGGATTTGATAAGAGGGGATATGCAGGTCAGTTAATGGAACTACGAAATCTGGTGTTTGAAATGTTGCTTCCCGGAGAGCTCGGAGACTGACTTCAAAGGCAGGTATGTTGACTATGCCGGTTCTGATTTCAGGAACATTGAAACCTGTTTCAACAAACACATTCACTTTTTCAGCCCAGTCTTTTACATCATACTGCTCAGCTAAAAGAGCAATCTTCTTAGAAGCAATGTTCCATTGGTCAGAAATATATGCGACAATGGTATTGTAGAACTGGCTTGCCTTCTGAAGATATCTCTGGCATTCTTTTGGAATGTCCATTTGATAAATCCTGTCTCGTAGATCTTCCAGGTTTTCATTTAGCTTGACTTTCAGATCAGCAAACGCTGCTGAATTTAGGAGGTCCCTGAACCAATCAATGACTACTGTAAGCTTGGTGTCTCTTAATTGTT
Source organism: Emys orbicularis (assembly GCF_028017835.1). Taxonomy (NCBI): domain Eukaryota; kingdom Metazoa; phylum Chordata; order Testudines; family Emydidae; genus Emys; species Emys orbicularis. The sequence goes on along the minus strand of NC_088685.1, from coordinate 23,058,456 downwards.
CCATGAATTTTGAAACTGCAGCATTGACATCCTTCATATACTGTTTTAATGCTTCTGCTTTCTGTGGGAGTTCTAGGGTTCTGATTTCATCATTGATTTTCTGGGTAATTTCCCGGATTTTGTTGTTTGTTTGATCTACAAACTGGTTATAGTCAAAATGCTTTAGCTGTTTTATAACCATGTCAAGGAACTTGTTGACTTCATCCATCAATTTTTGATAATCAAATGCTTGCACTTGCTTGACAGCATCATCAATAATACTAACAATTTTATCAAAGAATGATCTTATGTCAATTTTTTTCAGGGAAACGGTTAGCTTTTGGACAGTTTCTTTCACTTTATATTGGTCAGACAATTGTATCATCCTGTCCATTAGAAACTGAGCCTGCTTGTCAATCTCATACTTCATGATCATGTCATGCATTTTGCCTCGGAAAGCACTGATCTTCTCAGCAACTTCATAATCTTCCATCAAATTGAGGAGAATATCTTTAATTTGTTCAATAATTTCATTCATTTTTTGAACTGGTAATGAACTCCTGATTTTTTCTAGAAGCTTTTTAATGTCAACAGCCTGTACCTGTTGTTTCAAATTTTCTGCAATATGTTTGGCATCAATATTGTGAATCTGACTCTTGAGCTGTTCTAGTTTTCCTTGTACCTGAGCTATGATTTTGTACTCAGCATCCATATTTTGAATCCAGGCTTTGGCACTGCTTTCTATTTTGCTTGGGTCATACTGAGCAATAATGGACTGTAAGTCTTGAATAGTGTTAATCATCGTTGCACTGATTTTATACTGTTGATCCAGAACTTTCATTTTTTCAACTATTTGGTCAATCAGTTTTTCAATAACTGTTCTAATGTCATACTGATCATAATTATCTCTGATATGTTGCTCAAGTTGTATCAGGTAAATCTGCAGCTGAGTCAGTGCTTCCTGCAAATTGATTCTGGCATTTTCCAGTGCACTTTGGATGTCATCAGCTGTTATTCTATAGTCCTTTGTGAAAGCAACCAATTTCTCTTTCATGCCGTTAACCTTGCTTTTGAAATCTAATTTGTTCATGTAGTCATTTATCTGCCGTGGGAGCTTATCCAGAGTTGCCCTGTATTTCCTCATATATTGATCTATATTTATGCTTTTAAAATACCTTTGTATAGACTGCAGTCTGGACAGAATCATACCCCTGATTTGTTCAAAGTAAGCGGGCAGGTATTCTAGGAATGGCAGGTTGATAACGTGCTCGTCCTTGTTCTTATCATATTTCACAGAACCAGAGATGCTGAATTCTTGAGGCTGTTGCATGGCATCCCTCAGACCTAGAACATCAATTAAATTAATTGGTTCAGACTTTAATGGCACTTGAATTGGTGAGTCCATTATAGTGAGGTCTGCTAAAGCCTGTCCGCTAAGTTCCACACCAGTTTTTTCTGCATCATTGTAAGCACCAAGGTCCTGTGTGTATACATTATTGTTCACTTGACTCTTCAATTTCCAGGCACTTGACTGCTCTGATGGAGTGAAAAGCATATGGATTTTGTTATCAAGCGATGTAATGTATTTTTTCCCAGTAGTTAGGCTATGGCTGGTAGATCCTTTGTAATCATGGGAGAAAGTGAAAGCTAGGGGCTCTGCTTTAAACAGGAATTTGCTGTACAGTTGTCCAGTATGTTCTCCCATGGCAAATAGTCTCCCATCACCAGTGGTGTGTACATCAGCACTGACAGTAAATGGGGCCATAGCAGAACGTACTACATTGGTGAAATGCAGGGATTTTGCATCATAGTTTGTATTGATAGTAATTGAGGAAGCAAGCCCTGCAACATCCAGGTTAATTTTGTGGATGAGTGCTGTGCCTTGAAGTTTTGCAGCTGTGTCTGTTTTAAAATTTGCAGCCAGATCAGCATAAGTGAGGGCGTATGTATGCTTCACTTCATCTGTTCTGTAGGCTCCTCTCACATTACCCGTCAGCGTCAGCTTCAGTGGCTCCAGTCGTAACTGTGCTTTGTTGGTTACATCAGTTTCACTGTATTTTAAGTCATTGTTCAATTTAGCTGTGAGTGAATAGGGCTGCAGCTGTAGCTCAAAATAATGCTTGTGGGACTTGTCAGAGCTGATGGTATTGTCTAATTTTGAAGTAAATGTTAAGGATAAGCCAGGAATGTTCAGCTCATTCACATGCTCAAGATTCATTTCCTTGTATGATCCTATCAAGTTATTTGAAAACTTGAGTCCTTCTCTATTAACTCTAAAGTTTAAGACATTTTTGCTGTCCACGCCCCGAATTGTGCTCTGATATACACTTCCTAGTGCTATTTCCATTAGGGCCATTCTTCCATCTACGCTGAATTGTGCATTGTGTTTACCATAGCGTCCCTTAGCAATAACTGCCAAGGTGCCTCCAGAAGCATCAATTCTAGCATTCATTTCTTTCTGCAACATTAGTGGATTAAACTGCAGGTTTGTGGTTGCACTGCTGGCCAAACCATCCTGGTTAATCCTTAATGTAGACTTATGTGCTGCTCGGTTTCGTTGACCATTCACAGCAACATCACAATTTAGTTCAAGGCCCTGGGAATTAAGGGAACCTGAAAGGAGGGTGTAATACCGGTTTTCTTCATAAGTTGCTTGGTATTCAGAGTGAACTGCAGCCATCTGCTTTGCCAAACGTAATTCAAACTTGTTGAGACCTGCGAGGTTTTGGTATCTTCCATTTGTTTCCGACTTCACATTCAGCTGGCTCTTTTCATACTTCAGTGAAGCTGTGTTTGTTATGATACCACTCTGAATATTAGAGACTGAAGTGACTGACAGTACATCACCAGTTCGCTTGCCAGTTATCTGGTTGGTAGCGTGAAGGCAAGACGAGTCAAACGTCAGATTGGATTTCCCAGTTAACTCATGGCTGTTTTTGTTATAGGTGCTTGAGAGAGTGTAAATTCCTTTAGCAAAGGCTGAAGCAACTCTTAACTCCCCTTCCATTTGTACTTTGTTGATATTCAAATTATTTTTTTGGCTGAAATCCGTATCTGTAGAAAAGGAGAGCTGAGTGCCCAGAGCGCTAGATGCCGTAAGTGAAATGGTCTGTTTTACAGTGAGAGTAGGTTCATATTTGTTTGTCCTGATAAATTTAAAATTTGAATCTAGGAGTCTGTGATTTAGGGAACTTTCATATGTGCAATCAAATGTATTCTGATCATAAAATGCTTCTCCAGAACCTGGAATAGGAGATAGGGAAGGGGGAAGACAAAAGATATAAAGGTATAATAAATATCTTACATTTCCAAGACAAAATAATATACTATGGATGATATCATTAAGCTTTCAGAATTGCATATTATTTTGTTCAAAAAGCAAACACTGTTTTGGTAAAGTAGATACTAAACATTTCTATAATACTGGATATTTGATATCTGGGGCTAAATTTTCAAAAAAACAGCCTTTAAATTAACTCTCATTGTGATGTTACATATAAATCTATAAGATGAAATAGGCCATACCATTGTTTACACTTGAAATGAACAAACTACGTGCCAAACAAATCATCCAAATCACAGTGTTCATGACACATCTCTTCCATTGTCTTCATTTTTATTGTGCTTCATGCTGGGATTTTCAAAAAAATGTCTAAAGGTGTTAGGCAGCTAACTCCCATTGAAATTTAGATTTAGATGCCTAGCTGCCTTTGAAAATCCCAGTTTCATGACCTAATCCTTAGAGTAGCTAACTGTCTAGACCACCCATTGACCTCTCAATAGGAGTTTGAGTTAATTCAATAGGAATTTGTGGGACCTAGATCCTTTCAAAATCAGATCCTTAGGCTGTGATTTCCTCGGGGCAAGGTCTTTGTTTACATACGTATGTGTTTTTGTATATATATGTATAGGCACACATACACACACACACTATGGTGCTGTATAAATAATTAACAATAAAAATAGCAATACAACTGCACCTGCATATTTGCATGGAAAACTGTTTGTGCACATAAATCAGTGTTTGTGATCTAACTATCTGAATTGCATGCACAAATAATTGCAAATACTAATATAGGCCCTGATTCTGCAAGCACTTAAGATTCCTATTGATCTTAATGGGACTAGTCATATGCTTAAGTGTTTTCAGGATCAGGGCTTCAGAGGCTGGGTTGGGGCCCCTTTGAAAATTTGGATCTGAAATTTTTATTCAACTATCTGGATTTATTTTTAGCACCTAATTAAATAAACTTCATATTACATATTTTAAAAAGAAGAAAAGATTTGAGTTTACACAAACATTTTTTAAAATAAACAGTTTGCAAACGAATCTGCTTTTCATGGTACATATAAAAATATAGACATTTTAAAAGTAGATTTAAAAGTGTAACACTATTAACAAAAATTCTTACCTTGCACACTGTATGAAAGTAGGTCAAAAACAGAATCAGCTTTCATCAGATAACTAGTTCTCATACTGGAAACGTTGTTTGTGGTGTTAGCCACTGTATAAGATGCAGACCAGTTGTAATAATTGCTGTATACGTTTGTGGAGACCTCTAAAGTGCCCAGTAAAGGCACACGAAGTTGGTAGGACTCTGGAACAGTAAATAGTGGAAGTTGGTACTCCTGAGATGGCACATTTATTCCAATTGATTCCATTACCAACTGAGGTGTTTTTACAGTCTTTGGCAGCCTTATATCATGCGATGATCTTCCGCCAAATGGCAATGGGATGTTAATTATAACATTGTCCGTGTTCCAAATATATTTGATCCGGCCATCACTGTAACACAAAAATTGCCCACTGTTATCATTATGTAAAACTCTATGAAACACACAAAGTAATAGTTATTAGTAATAATGATAATGAGGTAATTCATAGATACATTAATTTTAAGGGAAGAAAGAACCATTATAATCACCTAGTCTGACCTCAGCACTCAACATACATTCACTAATTAAAACTCTATGCAGGTAGGTATGTAAATGTTGTTATCCCCATTTTACAGACAAGAAGGCTGAGAGATTAAGTGGGCCAACTCCACACAAAATGTCACTGGCAGGGACTAGATCTTTCCCCCCAAAATAAATTGACTAGATCATGCTGGTTGCATCTCTAGTTATTTTTTCCAAGGAAGTTAAACACAAGACTCTTATTTTGCTCCTGATTTTCTATCTAATTAATACTTTGCACCTGCCATTTGAGAATCTTAATCTGCTTTATGAACATTAATGAACAGAAATGTTGGTATGAGAATGGGTGTCAGAGACAGAGTGATGAAGATATAATATGCATTTTATAAATGAGGAAACTGAGGCACAGACAGAAAAAGTCTTTTGACCAAGGTCACATTCTAATAGAGTTATAAAAAGGACTCCAGTTTCCTAATTCCTAGAATAATGCCCTAAGTGCTCTAAATGGCATCTCTTGATTTGAAGCCCTTCCTTTCTGATGGCATTGCCATACTTATGCAATATGCTATGTGGAATAGTAGAAAACAGGATCTGTTCATATTCTTGTGAATAAAAGTGATATGTTTGTAGAGTGTTACATGAAGGGCTTCATTATTAATATTATTATTATTATTATATTCTATGATAGCTGCTGGTTATTTGCATATCTCAACATGTAATTAATTTTAGAAGACATTATTTATTCGTCCAAAAATTCATACTGGAAAGTGTGTTTAGCATTATACACTACTCATTACTCATCTTTCAGTACCTGTTATTATTTTTCTTTAAAAGTTCCAGCCATCCAATCAGGTATCAGAAACAATACCACGTGACTGTGAAAAACTCTGACTGGCGGCTGTAAACAGGGAAGTTTGGTGGTGCTGGGGGATATTGTTATGCACAGAGAAAAATGAGAAGAAATTGCACTGTAATTTATAAGATCTGTACTTTTGGCAAGTTCTTTTTGTTGTTGGCCTGTATCTGTTTCTCTAAACTGGCTTTAGATTATACAATGTTTGGGACAGAGTCTGTCTGCTATTTTATGTATGCTCCGTGGCTATAGCAACTAGGGTTGGAATCTTTATGTGCTACCAGAATATTAATACTCATAATTTAATGATCCATTGCACAGCACAAATAATGAATACCAAATAGTTAAAGTGAACAGTTTCCAACACCCATAGGCTGAAATTATTTGCATAAACTGTTCTGTGAATACTAACAAATAATAAATTCATTTGCTGAAATCAAGACTGATTCATAAATAATTTGCAAACAGTAAAAAAGGGCTATATTCACAAGCATTATTTGTAATGAATTATTCTATCAGCTGTACCTGATTAAGTTTGTTTCTCTCTACATGCCAATAAGGACCACTCCAAAATTGGAGAAAATATTGACAAAGTCCATTGGCACATATGACTGTCTACAAAACAGTTTTACTGAAGCATAAGAATTGGAAATGTATTAGAACCTTTGGGGCATCACAAAATATGTTATATAAGATATGGTCCTAAATGGCAGTCAGATACCACAGGGGTATCTAGGCAGAATGTGTGCTGTTGAATGGAAGTGAATGGCACCAAGGAGCGATCTGAAAGTCATGGAACCCCAAATACAAAGTTGTGATTTTTAAGAAATGGCCAATAAACCAGAGGCACTGAATCTGAAATGGTTAACAAAAATGTAGTGTAGGGCAGCAGAATTACCCACTATTATAATGGGCATAGTTGGTAAGACTGTAGGAGAAAGATCACTTGGTTCCCAACCCATATTCAGCCCATGTACAGACTGAAAGCAATGAAGATGCTTGTGCCTAATATGAGTTTCATGTTACCACAGTGAAAGAAAGCAGAAGGAAAAACAATTTGTTTTCTGCTAAGGGATATGGAGTGCATGATATATTTATATGTGATGGGCCAGATCATCAGCTGGTGTAAATTGGCTTCGGTGGAGCTATGGGAAATGTCACTAGCTGAGGATTGGCCTGTACATATTAATTATGTATGCCATTTAGTAAACATAATTATATATCTCTGCTCTTACCATTCTTTGTTATGGTCATTATGTGCTATTGTCTAAAATGAAGTCTAATCATATTTTAAATAAGAAATACATGAGAAAGTTTCCAGAGTCAGTTCCCTGTGGTGACTGTTCTCATTTCTCCGTTTACCTTTTCAGGAAGAGTTCCTCTGGAATGGTGATAAAAGGCAGCCCCATTGTTTGAATGTTCAGTTCCTGCAGTCCATTTAGCTTATCTTGTAAAGTTTGGGCATAAGGAACATCCTTGGATGCCTTCTGTAGCCAGGTACGGGTTGCCTGCAATGACACAGTGGATGTGTTTTCCAGAGTAGTATGAAATAAGTGTTAGCTTTAAGCCAGTGGGACTACCCATGTGCTTAATGTGAAGCACAAGATTGAGTGCTTTTCTGGAGAGGAGCAGATGGACCTGATAATGCAACTCTTACACACCTTAGTGATTACTTACACAAGTAGTCCCAGTAAAATGTGTTGGACTGCTCCTCAGGGTTGCATGATCAAGCTGTAATATTTTTAGAATAAGTATTCACACTTACCATGATGAATTGTGAGACAATGTGCCGCAATGTCATATCTGTATTAGCCACTTTCCGGTCCAGCAGCTCATTGGCATGCTTCTGTAAAGCCTTCGGGTAGTCTGCAAAGTCAACAGGGAAGTTGGCAGACATCTTTTTCACTGCTGTGCTGGTGCCTGAATTCCACTCTAGTTCAATCTTCTCATTATCTGAAAATCATGAGTTCAAGGGAGGGGGGGGAAAAGGATAAAAATTAACAAAATCACGTTACTCTTGTATGGCTCATGGTGTATAGAGATGTACTAGATAACAGATGTAACAGGAGATTACATGTATGGTTTTCAGTTTCACATATGGGTGAAGTTTCTACATCATGATAAATGCCCATACCATATCTGAAAACAACTCTCTCTGAAATCGAGTTCCCATAAGCTGTTGCAGATGAGTCCATCTGAAGAGAAACCCTGTTCAGTGAATGATGAAGCAATGCTTCGGTTATGAGTTCAGTCCGTAGGCGAGGGATAGAAATGACACCTCCCAGCATTGCGTCTTTCTTCCCATCATATCTGTGAAAGCAAAACAGTAGCAAACGTGAACATCACCTGTTTGGCTATACTATGGCTGGCACTTTTTCAGGAACAATTATAGTAATTAAAACTGGAAAAAGGAATTCTAGGTCTTACAAGGAATGGGTTTATTTGGACCTAGGAACTTGACCCTTGAGCTGATGAGTGCTCTGAAATCCCATTGATTTCCTTGGGACTTCACTGATGAAGGAAAATTATTATAATACTATTGTGGAGCTCTTTCTGTCCAGGTATATATGGGCCAAATACTAAAATCCTTACTCAGGATAAACTCCCATTCATATTAATAGTAGTTTTATCTAACAACTGAGTAAACACTAAAGCATTTGGCCCTCTATGGGCAATAGTCTACTACTGAGGCTAGGTCTACACTGCAGCGGGGGTCCGACCTAAGATACGCAACTTCAGCTACGTGAATACCGTAGCTGAAGTTGCGTATTTTAGGTCGGCTTACCTAGCGGTGAGGACGCGGGAAAGTCGACCGCTGCCGCGCTGCCGCCGCCTCCGCTGCCTCCTCCTGCCGAGGTGGATTTCCGGAGTCGACGGCAGAGCGATCAGGGATCGATTTTACCGCGTCTTCACTAGACGCGGTAAGTCGATCCCCGATAAACCGATTGCTACCCGCCGGATCGGCGGGTAGTGAAGACAAAGCCAGGGTCTGATCTTCCTCTAGCTTAAGCATTGTACACTTTTGTAACTTGCTGACTTGAGTAGACTTAATCCTGATTTTACATTGGTGTAAACGAAAGGGAATCAAGGTACTTGAACTTTGTTAATGCCACTGGTGTTAAAGGCAGCTCTGCATCCCTGGGGCAGCATCAAGCTAAGAGAATTCTGTTGAAGAATGAAGGGTATTAAAGAGTGGGAACGATTCACTTCACTGTGGGTCTGTGAGGCAGATAATTTTAGGATCAAGGGAAAACTGCCATTAATTATAAACTCTTCCATAGATGCTACAGGACATATTCTTATCATGAAGAGCGGGGATTCTTATAGCTAGCTCTCTGATGTTTTTATAATTATTATTTATTGAGTGCCAATGGCACACTTGACACTTTACCAGAAGATATGGGAATTACCTCAAAGAATTTGGAACCGAAATTATATATGCCATATATAGTGTGAAGAATCCATTATGAAGCTGGATTGTACTTATTTTCTTTGTATTTATCTGTGGTGGATTATAGATGAATGGCTTTATGGTAGAAGTGTGTTTTAAACAGGGATTTGAGTGAAGAGAAAGAGAGAAGTCACATGGTGCACGGAGATGATGGACAATCTCTGGGTATCTAGAACAGGGGTCGGCAACCTTCAGCACGCGGCCCATCAGGGTAATCCGCTGGTGGGCTGCGAGACATTTTGTTTATGTTGACTGTCTGCAGAAAAAGCCCCCCACAGCTCCCAGTGGCTGCAGTTTGCCATTCCCGGCCAATGGGAGCTGCGGGAAGTGGTGGCCAGCATGTTCCTATGGCCTGCGCCACTTCCCTCAGCTCCCATTGGCTGGGAACGGCGAACCGAATCCACTAGGAGCTGCAGGGGGCCATGCCTGTGGATGGTCAATGTAAACAAAATGTCTCGCAGCCCACCAGCAGATTACTCTGATGGACCGTGTGCTGAAGGTTGCTGACCCCTGATCTAGAAGAACGTACTCCTGAAAACCCTACTGTTAATAAAACATTCAGTTACCTAGTTTCAAAATATTCGGAAAGTCTAACAGGATGTCAGGATTACCTTATGCGACCAGTAAGAGTAACTTCGGGAATCTTCTTGTTATTGATGTCTAAGATAAAGGTATATGCCCTCCTTTCCAGAGTGGATTCATCATTGACTCTGAAGTTGGTACCAAAGTCAATATCAAAATTTGGAATTTGGACATCACTGGTCAAAATCTTCTTGTCTCTGTTGTATCTGAAGGTCAGCGTGGCCTCACTTTGTCTTGCACCTGAAAAATGCAACATTAATGATGTCTTTTTAGGCTTTTATAGAAGGAAGGATGAAAAAAATGAGCATCTGAAAATAGCATTACCCCAAATATCTAAAGCAGACAGTGAAGAGAACAATTTGAGTACACAAGTTGAAATTTGCTCTCCTTGTTCTTTCAGATTTCTAGGGGTTCCATCCAACCTACTGGAGATGCTATATTGTCTCTAATTACCTCTCTGCTTGCTCTCTCTCTTTATCTATCACTGATCTTCTTCAGTTTGTCTCTCCATACAATTTGATGTTGGTTCAACTCTTTTTTTCTGTAACAGATTTTCAGTATTTCTGTGCATTATTGACTAACCATTTATTTTCATATTTCACCTAACAATGTATCTTTTCTCTTGCTTATATGGTGCCTCATAATTTCCCTTCTTTATTGCTTTCATGTATCAATGTAATTTTATTATTTAACATAGCAAAACATTTTGAGATACAAAATATAGCTATGGTCCTTTATAACACCTGTGCACTGGAACTACTCATGTACATAAAACCGAGGACATGCATTTGCAGGTTTGGGTACAAAGATTGTTTTGTATTGTATGTTGTAAATAGCAATGCTAATTTTGTTAATCTGATTTTTCTTCATGGCATTGTCACAATTCAAAGATGAGCTAAGTCTGATTGTTCTTTACATTCTTACCTTTTGCCTCAGTGGTAAATTTCAAAGTGTCTACCAGGTCATTTTCCTCTCTCTGTAGCTCATAGTTAGCATTTGCAGAGTATTCCTGTACTTGTCCTGTAGGCTGTATTTCAATTTCAATCCTAGAGAATTCATAATGGGAAAAAGGTCACCTATACTAGTAACTAACAAATCCAATTAGTATAGCAAACGGTAAAAATCACCTCAATTCCCAACCATCTTGTTTCTCAGTTGATCCTGCCTGTCTTTTATTAAAGTACATGAAAAAAAAGCAATATGTACTGCAGCCATAATAGGGATGGTTGACTTTTGTGGGGTAGACAAAAAATAGATACAGTCAAGGATGACATAACTGACCTGCTTTCTCCAGTCAGTGGGTAGTATGGTGCTGCATCTGTGTAGCTGGCATTAGAGTAAGCTACTTTAGTACAGTAATTTAGACCAACGAAGAAAGGTTTGCAAGATGTCCACGACTCTCTGTTCTCAATCAGAGGTGGAATCACTTCAGTTTTGGTTGGAGAGACCAAATGTAATGTATTACTGGAAAAGAAAAATAAGTCTAGTTATTCTCAAGACATGTATCTAAATATTTCTGTTATTTGATAAATCCTATTTATGAGATTACTTTTCAAGTGAAAACCTTCTGAAAAAATATACCCTATTACAAGCTTAAGTAACACAGAGCTTTGGAAATAGCAAGCAGTGATAAAATGATAAAATTATGTATTAATAATTATTATATAATAAATAACCTGCATGCATACAGATCCTTTCATCTTAGAATCTCAAAGTGACTATGATAATTAAGTATCACCCCATCACATATATATGCATTGTTATTACCAAAATTTTATAAAAGGGGAAATTGAGGCATAAACAGATTATGTGTCTTGCCAAATATTATGAAAGTGAGTAACAAATTCAGGAATCTTTCAGGCCTTACTCCCAGGCCCTAGTCTGCTCTGACTACTACATTACACCAAGAAGGAAGTTATCCTAGCTTTACAGTAGCAGTCATTTTCCAGAATAGCAAAAAACAAACAAACAAAGAAAGAAAGAAATCCAAAACAAAAACAAAAAAAGCCAACCACCGTCAAAATAAAATCCTGTACAATATTTATCATTCAGAAGCAAAAAAGCAAGAAGGAAAGGAGGATGCAATCTTGAAAGAGCAAATATTCTTATCCAGGTCCAAACACCTGAAGCTGAAGAGCTTGGTAGGGGTCTTTGGAGCAGGAATGCTGAGTTTTAATTGTCCGGCTCTCAAACCAACCCGGGCTTCAATTCCAGACTCATGGTATATGTTGGAGATCATCTGCACGCCACTTCTAGCAAATGCCGGGATGTTTGCTCCCACATGAGTTATAAACTCAATTGCCATTGAGGGTTTAATGACCAGGTCTGCTTGCATCTATGGGGAAAAGACAAAATGATATATTTCATTCCCCAAAGAACATTATTTAGTTCTGATAATATTAATGTAAGAGTAATGTTCTCATTCTTATTGATGGACTAGATCTAGATATTGGTAGCTTAATTTATCAAATTAATGTTGTTATTCAGTAAAGTTTGGTCACTAAGACACACTATAGAATCTGAAGGAAAAAGGAAGTGATATTTGTGGGGCAGCAAATATGGGGGGAGATAACTCAGGGACAATGAACTTGCTTTATAGTTGAAGCTGTTCCCACTGCAGAGAATCTTTGAATAAAAAAAATAGCTGTTTGGAGAGCCTCATGCAATTTAAATCCAGTCAGAAGAGACTTTTCCACAGTGGGAGGATTATACTAAGCTCCAGTGAGTAAAAGGTTTGACAAATAGGAATGGGTCCAAAGATCTATCTAAACGTTCCCAATGTATAAGAGCACTCAGGCTCAAGGTTTTAATTTGGCTGATTACCAAAATTGGGGCCAGATGCAAAATCTGGATGCAGATTCAAAAATTTACAACCCCAAATTTCAGAGGTGTTTGGACTGGAGATTTTGTTTCAAACCTATTTCTGGTGACTCAGGATTTCAGAGAAGTTAGCATGCTAACTTGAGTTAATTTGGATGAATAATCTTAGATAGCTATATAAAACTCAGGTATATTTTAATATTTGTTTTGTTCAATTTGTTAGTTTAATATTGCCCTCACCCAATGACAACCTGGAAGTGTTGTAATTAATCTTTGTTTCTGGAATATTCTGTATTGTCTTTGACAACCTGCTGATATCTCTGCTTTATTCCCAAAGGAGATGGCACACTTGTTAGGGGAATATAATATCATGACAGGAATTAAGACTCACATTCTTTGGTTGAATCTTCACCCCAGCCTTGGCTCCAGGAGTTGCAATTCCCGAGAAAGCAACTTGGAGCTGCAATCCTGCTCCGGTTGGGAGCTCAAATTCATTGTCCATAAAGATGTAGTGAACAAATAAGTCACCCTCTGTACCTTTTGAGATGGCCTGCACAATCTGTGAATCAAATAAGGAAACACTAAATAATGAAGTACTTTAATGTAGGCTTTGTAACATTAAAATGAATTCTAGGATGAGGTATAAAGGACCTTTTAAAATATCCTTTAATCATAATCACATAATCTAAGACTACAATTCTTATACGGTACAGAGACCAAGACTGCACAAAAATATTACTTTATGAGGCACAAATAAAAACATTCACAAAGAACATTTGTCAAAATCTGGCTTTTAAGAAAAATAAATATAATAATTTCTTCACCTAAATCTGAGGAAACAATAGTGACCATCTGATTACATGGTGATAGGTGTAATATAATTACCTAGGTGGATCAGATTAGGTAGAAGGGTGAAATCTTGGCATCACTGAAGTCAACGGTAAAACTCCCACTGACTTCAATGGGGTCAGGATTTCACCGAATATCCCTCGAGTGCAATACATTTCCTTTACTTTTTAATATTATAAAATGTTTAAAAATATTCCTATACATTCTACCTCCATTAACCCTTTAGCAATATCGCACATGGACAAACATTAAGATTTTAGGGATTACTCCCATGTTGGTCTCAATCCTGCAATGGGATCCTTTTGGAGTCAATAGGTGCCTCCTTGTGTCTCAGCAGACCCCCACTGGCTTATGTTCTCTGGGACTCTGCATGGATCTCATTGGTGGATTAGATCCACAGCATGTGAAATCAAATGGAATGAAGATACAGGGATAATCATGATATTGAAGACATTATTCTGAATCTCACATTCTTCTGTTGTCGAGATGCACAATTATTTTAGGTCCAGATTCTCAAGGGTATTTAGATACCTAATTCCCATTAGCTGGATTTGTTCCAATGGGAGTTAGGCACCTAAATAACTTTGGGGATAGGGCCTTTTGGCTAAATTTTGACACTCCATTTTAAGTAATTTTCTTTTTAAGTGACTAGTACTCCATTCAAATATCTGTGCTTTATTTGGAAGATAAATATAAAAATATCTGATAGAAAAACCTAATGTGAAATATTTTCATTCTGCTCTTCAGAAACATACCTTCTCTGGAATGGCCTGCAGAGTTTTAATGCTCTTTAAAATCACATTTCCCAGTAGCTTGAAATCGTTGAGTTTCATGTACCCAAGTTCTTCTCCCAGGATTCGGAGGTAGGCCCTAGCTTCAGGAACTTCTTTGTTTCCCATTTCTTTTATCAGTTTTTCAAAGTTCAGCATTATTCCTTTCATCACATCCTGAGAATTCAATCAAAAAGTACCACAAAATGAGATCTCCTTGTAACAAGTCTGAGAATTTGATACACCCAGTACAATTACATAATGGCTGCCAGCTGATCTGCACAGATACCCTTATTGGAGACAGAACTCTGGAACTTTGGTTCCTAAAACAAAGGATTCTATGAAATGCAATAAAGGAAAATCACCTTTAGTTAGGTGTAACTAGGGATTTTATCTTCTGTAAATTAACCACGAGAGGGCAATGCTCCAGATATACAATACATTACACATGCAGGAAAGTACTGAACACAGATGTATGCGTGTGCTAAATATTAATAAAACACTGTCTAAAGAACAGTCTGAAATTATACCTGATCCTGTCGGTCATCCTTGGAGTAACCAAAATAGTCAAAGAGCACCTTGGAGACATGCTCTGGAACTCTGCCGTCAACCCAGTACAAAGCCTTACTGGCGCTGTCGGGAAAGAACCCTTTCTGGCCAAACAATGCTTCTAGCGTTGGTTCGAAACTCTTCCCATCTATGCCAATCTGAAACACAACAAAACAATGTAATGACTGAGACAGATTCCCTGCTTCTAGGGAGCTTTACAGCAAAGAGACTCTCTGGTGAACAAATGGTACATTTTAAAATGTACACTGCAATGACAGAAAGCTACAGAGAAGGCACATGCGTGCAGCTGGGGAGCAGAGCATTTGATCTCTCTTTGGGTGAAATTCACCCCCATGCAGAGCATCAGCACAAGACCTATGAATTGCTTACATCCCTCCTAAACCGTAATATGAGTGTTCAAGTGTGACATTAGAGTGCATGCACTCCAAGTGGGGCTTTTGCATAGGGATGAATTTTACGCTTAATGAGATCTTGAATGACTCAACCTAAGCCTGAAATGCTCCCAGGCACAATGGTAATGGGTGCCAAGAAAGGGCCAGTCTGATCCAAAGCCCACTGAAGTCAATGGCAGGGCTCCTTTTGACATCAATGGGGTTTAGATCAGGATCTTGGTGCTTGTAAAAATAACATATTTAGTCACTGCAAGTCAGTATAAGCAAACAGAAAGAAAATATGTAAAAACTGAGTAATGTAAGGATTTGACATCTGTTGTACCTCAAAGATATCCATTGGGCTAAGTCCATACAACTGCAGAGTAGTTTTTAGCATGGTTTCTTTAGGAATGTAGGTGTTTGGATCGAATATCAGATTTCCTTCTACTTTGGCTGAGACAGGATCATTCCCGGGCAGGGAAATACGTTTGGAAATCTGATAATTTTGTGAAAACTTTCTGAAGTCATTGGCTGCTGGAATCTGAGATCCTTTAAGAGCTTCTTGTACTTTGTTTTTAAGACTAAGAAAAAGGAAATTAATTGGAATACAGTTAGTAAACATTCCAGAAATCAGCTAGTCTTCAAACAATAATGATTTCTTCTGCCACGTGTCTTGATTGTACTTAGTGAATGCTCTGCACTTGTTCATGTAGAAAAAGCAAGGGTAAGAGCCAGAACCTCAGTGGATGTAAACTGGCATATCTGTATTGAAGCCACCAATTTATACCAGCTGATTATCTGGCTCTCTGACTTTAAATTGTTTAAATGTGGCTATTTCAGTTCACCATTCCAATTAGGGTTAGAACTTTGTTCCTATGTCAACAACGTACAATTTAATTGTACTTACTCTTCTATGCCTACTTCCTCAGAGTCCAAGATGTTGGCAATGTGGGTAGCAACAAAGCTTTTCACTTGTTCACTTTTGTCCTTTAGGAGCGCTCTAGTGATCTTGTTGAGATCAGATGTGGAAGGACCTTTCATCAGCATGAGATAGGCTGCCAGACGTTTATCAACTGGAGCATCGGCATTTTGGAAAGCTTTAAGAAGCACAGTACGGTCCTGTACCAACAATGAAAGGTACATTAGTGCACTGATAATCTGGCTAGCAGATGATATTGCCAGTCTCTGATTGGAACATGTTGGGTCAAATGATTCCCTTAATCACACCCGTGCAACCTTGTTGCAACTTTATTGGAGTTATAGAGGAGGGAAGATACTTATTTCTAGGACTGGTAAAAAAAATTAATTAAAACTTTGTTTTGATGGAAATTTTCATGAACAAAATCTGCTTTTGTCAAAACTGAAATTCATTTTGGTTTCTGCCAACTGAAAATGAAAACTGTTGTTTGTTGGTTGTTGAAAACCAAAACATTTTTAGTTTTTATTTTGTCAACAAAAGGCCAAACACTTCTGAAGAAAACTTTAGATGAAAAATGAAAAGGTTTTTTGCTTGACAATTTTTCTTAGGGAAAAATAAATCATTTCCCAACCAGCTCTACTTATTTCATATATATTGCACATAATAATCCTGATTACTTCACCTTCATAATACACAAGAAAAACATTCCCTGTAATGTTTGGGGTGATGTACAACATCTTAACAACTATTTAAAATATGAAAAAAGGTCCTGTCTTGTAGACTGTAAGCTCTTTGGAGATGGAACTGGCTTTTTCTACATTTCTGTAAAGTGTCTAGCATGATGCAACCCATGTGGTTTAAACAAACCTGATGCTGCTGTAGTGCAAATACAAATAATACCTAGCTCTTATACAGTGCTTTTCATCCATAGATCTCAAAGCACTTTACAAAGGAGGTCAGTACCATTATCCCCATTGTACAGATAGAGAAAATGAGGCACAGAGAGGCTGACTTGCCCAAGGTCACCCAGAAGGCCAGTGGTAGAACCAGGAATAGAACCTAGGTGTTTGTCTAGTGAATTACCCACTAGGCAACACTACCACAACAAATATCCACCCAGTAAAAGCAATGAGCCCGATTCTTCTCCTCTCACTGTAATTAAACCCGTGTAAATCAGAGGTAACTCTCTTGAAGTCACTGGGCCACATCCTCATTGTAATTACTTCATTGAAGACACCATCCAATAGCAATGGACATATCCAATTCTCCTCTCACGTAATTAAACCTGTGTAAAGCAGGAGCAACACAATGGAGCTATGCCAATTCACACATGCTAAATATCTGGCCCATTGAGAATGCTGCTGTGAGAGGAGTATCAGCCCTGGTAAAATCAAGGAAGGGGTTCTAAAGAAAGGCAGGGGAATAGATAATGGGGAAATAGCATAAAATATTCATGGATGGAGAAAGCCTGCTTTGTTTAATCATTAACTTGAAGCATACAACTGAGATGAGCTAGAACTATACAAGACTGATTTACCTCATCAGTAATAGTCATTCTTCTCAGTGCCTGGATGGCTGCTTTCTGAACAGAAATTGATGCAACTTCACTTTTGATACATGTCTTCAGAGCAGATTTCAGGTTTGGATTAGCAACCTCCATTGCCTTGCCCATGTTTCCAATAGCCTGTGAATTATGAAAACAAGGAAATAAATATATTTCCCCAATCAATCAGAATGCTATACTGCATGCTGTGATTTTAAAATAATAGCTCATATAAAGAGAGAGGCAAATTAAAATACCCTAAGTGTGAGGTAGGTTAACTCGTCATTCCCAGAGCACTCATTGCCAATCATTGACTCCATAAAGTTTGCAACATCCATTATTTCCTGTGTCACAGTTTTCTTGTCCTCATAGAATCTAAGGGAAGACACAAATGAACCAGAAACCATTAGAAACACCTTACTTAGGGAATCCTTTTCTAAGTCAATTTGCACAAACATAGTAAACTGAATGATTAAATCTCCAAATAATGATTGCTTTCAGAGTGTGTCCTAACATTTTTTTTCTGTATACGTATCTGCACATATACTCACTTGGTAACAGCATGGCTTAAAGCATAAAAAGTAGCTCGACTTTGCTGATACTGGGCCATATTAAGAATTTCCCGTATTCTTTTGGTACATGGAAAAGGCAGGAGTCCAAGGCTGTATGTGACTGCGTCCGCCACCAGAGGATCGACATTTCCAGTTCTTATTATCTGAAGTATAGAACCGAAGCAATCTGGGGTACCACATTGAATCAGACCCTGCACTGTGATGGAACTGAAAGGGAAAGAGATTATTGACATTAGTCCAATGTTCTTGAGTATATGTCCATGTTGCATATTAGAAAGAAACATGCAGCCAGTGTGTTACAACTATATTCAAATGAGGATAGATATTTTCTACAATAGAAATGTTTTTAGGTCTCTATGGAGTCATGAAATTCAGATTTGAGATTCAAATCAGAACTTCGTGAAATCTGGAGTGGCTCAGAGTCACAGTTTTCCAGTCAGGTCCACTGTAGAGACTAGTCCAAAACCTGAAGTTCAAATCTAGATCCAAACTTCCACAAAGTCCAGAGGAGGGTTTGGAACTGGGGTTTTGGTTCAGGCGTATCCTTCTCCATCCCTATCTGTATCATCGATATCTTTTATATCTATGTATTCTGTGTCTGTATCTAGATTTGTATGCATTCTAGTGTGAGTGATATATCCCTATATCTCTGTGTGTCTCTAAATATATCACACAAATGGCCATTAAAAATCAGTTAAAATCATATTATTTGTACAAATTATGCTAATATCATAACCAGCTATGGACAAAGGTTTATTACATTACTGTTATTACTATTCATTATTTGTATTATTGTAGCACTTAGGAGCCCAAGTCATGGACCAGGCACTGTACATTGTGCTAGGCACTGTACAAACACAGAACAACCAAGATAAGTAGTCACATGTTTCTCTCTTTAACCATCTCGCCCTCCACACATCCACAAACCAATCACAATCCTCATACAGTGTAACATGAGTTAAATGGAGGCTGCTTTTTTTCTGCGTATGTGTAATGGAATAAAATGCAGCCAGGAGGGAAATGATGGAGCAATAGATTTGTGCACCACTCCTGGACCTCCAAAAATTTGCTCTCCACAACTGGAGATTGGGTAGTGGTAGCACCCGGTGCCAGGGCTTGCAATCAGTGCATTTTAACACATCTATTCCCTGAATAGCCTACCCAAGGTCTAATCCAGATTTATCTCATAGTAGTAACCTATTCATGGGGGACTGCTGATGTCTGTGATAAAGGCGTATTATGCTGTTGTGCAGCATTTATTACATGACCATTTAAGGGACAATTGGTACAAGTTTTGGATTTGATTCCATATAATACTGAGCAGTTGATTTACACTTAGGAGTCTACTCCCCGAAAAATATATTAGGATTTATATATATCAAAGTAACAGTTAATGAGCAAATGAAAAATATTACTACCCCGTGGAAGGTAAGAATAAACCTGTTGAAGTAAATTATTACCACACTGGACTTGTTTGTTTGTGGGATAACATTTAAATAGCTTTCTGTCTCTCCCTCAAACACACATACTCTTAGTGGTCTTTCCCAATGTCCAACTATTACAGCATTTAAGATATTACTTTAGGCTATGATTAAAACTGTTTACAGGAGAACATCACCTCTGGATTTAAATTTGATTCAACATTGCCAGGCTTTGTGTTTACACAATGCGAGAATTACACTTTTTATACATTACCTTGAGGTCTCCATCATTTTCCGTACAAGAGACCCTAGAGTGTCATTGTGTAAGCCTCTAAGTCCAGTTACAAATTTGTAAAAAAGGCTTGCTCTCTGCTGGTTCTGCTGGGAGACTGACAACTTCTGCAGATCCTGGAGGACCTTCAGCACAGCGTCTCCGTGCCGGAGGGATTTGGTATCAGCACTTTCCAAGGAAAGTCTTTTCTTTTCCAGTTTATCTAACAAACAGGAAAAGCATTATTTCTTTCTGTAAGGACTGTGATCTACAAACCTCACACTGGGTAACCAGGAGCCCAGAGCAGCTCAGCTAGCCCTGCCCTGCCACACTTGCAAGACACAAGGCGTTTGGAGCGCAGGTGGTATTCTCTTTGATTCTTCCTGTCAAAGGTAGGGGCCCGGGCAGAGACAGATGCATCCTGGAGGTGAATGCCTGGCTGCGAAGATGGTGTCGCCAGGAGGGCTTTGGCTTCCTAGACCACGGGATGCTATTTAATAAGGACTGCTAGGCAGAGATGGCGTTCACCTTTCGAGGAGGGGAAAGACCCTATTTGGACACAGACTGGCTAACCTAGTGAGGAGGGCTTTAAACTAGGTTCGACGGGGACAGGTGAGCAAAGCCCGCAGGTAAGTGGGGAACATGGAGACCTGGGAGATGGGTCGGAAATGAGAGGGAGTGTGGGCTATATTGGCAGAGAGAAAGGAGGGTCAGGACAAAACTGGGAGGAAAGATCAAACCAGTATCTTAGATGCCTATATACAAATGCGAGAAGTATGGGTAATAAGCAGGAAGAACTGGAAGTGCTAATAAATAAATACAACTATGACATTGTTGATATCAATGAAACATTAGGAAAAAGTTGATATCAATGGACATTAGGAAAAAGTTGATATCAATGGACATTAGGAAAAAGTTCCTAACTGTCAGGGTGGTTAAACACTGGAATAAATTGCCTAGGGAGGTTGTGGAATCTCCATCTCTGGAGATATTTAAGAGTAGGTTAGATAAATGTCTATCAGGGATGGTCTAGACAGTATTTGGTCCTGCCATGCGGGCAGGGGACTGGACTCGATGACCTCTCGAGGTCCCTTCCAGTCCTAGAATCTAAGAATCTATGAATCTATGACACGAACAGACTGGAGGAGGAGTTAAAAGGGAGCAGAACAGCTCACTGGTGGCAGATCAGGGAAGAGAATGGATCTGAAACTTGCAGCTCCTGAGGAAAGGGCCGAGGGAAGGCAGGACCTCTCCCAACAACAACTTGCTGAGGGAAGGGAGGACCTCTCCCAACAACAACTTCCTGAGGAAAGGGAAGACTGTTAGAGGCTTTTCCTTCACCCTCTCCCCTGCTTCTTGTCACGCAGACAGAAAGCAGAAGACCAGAAGTCTGAAGTGCAGGCAATTTGATGTTTATTGAGGTTAGTTCCAAGCAAGCATATTCATAGCTCTACACGCTGGCAGGGTCTGTTTCTCAGTGTTCCGTTCCCAGCTCTGACACCACAGAGCCTTTACCCCATGTCCTCCTTCCTAGCTCTGACACCACAGAGCCTTTACCCCGTGTCCCCCTTCCCAGCTCTGACACCGCAGAGCCTTTACCTCATATCCCCCTTCCCAGCTCAGATGCCGCAGAGCCTTTACCCCGTGTCCCCCTTCCCAGCTCTGACGCCGCAGAGCCTTTACCTCGTGTCCCCCTTCCCAGCTCTGACGCCGCAGAGCCTTTACCCCGTGTCCCCCTTCCCAGCTCTGACGCCGCAGAGCCTTTACCCCGTGTCCCCCTTCCCAGCTCTGACGCCACAGACCCTTTACCTCGTATCCCCCTTCCCAGCTGTGACGCCGCAGAGCCTTGCCTGTGTCTCTGTTCCCCAATTCCCCATTCCCACCTCCTCCTCCTTAGCAGGCCCAAATATACCTGCAGTGCACGCCCCTAGTCACACCCCTTACAACTTATGGTCCTATTCCATTTTCGAGGGTCGTGAGTTGGGGTCTTCATTCTGCCCCTTTTGTACCCCACGGGTACAGACTACCCTGACAGGCAAGAGACTGGGGATGGACATGGCTAGGGGGCCAAGTCACAGGAGGAGGCAGCTGCTGCCCTGAGAGAGATAGAGAGCACTGCTGTGCAAAGCACAGCCATGAGGAAGTGCCCAGCGGTGAGCTGACCCCCTTCACAGCTTCTTGTCACAGACTTCAAACTTTGAACCATAGTGGGGTAGTAGGAAGTTGCCTAGGAAGGGCAGCCTTAAGGATTTCCAGGATGTCAGACCTTTGATAGCCCTCACAGGGCCCTGAGCTGGAGCCTGGTGGAGTGGGAGGGCCCAGACTCCCCTATACTCCCCCCCCTGCATATCTAAGGGCCTAAACCCTGACCACTAGGCAACGCTGCCCACAAGAGCAGGACATCACAGAGACATTTTAGGTTCTGACTCCTTGAAGCATCCTTCCTGTTTAAATAACAGGATTTTTATGAAGTTTTATATAGGTACTGATGTAGCTGAACAGTGCATTTGTTTCCCCATATCTAGAATTATTTCACATATAGGTGAATACACACCATTGCTATTTCCTGAAGGTGATATGCTGCTGTTTTTATCGTAGGTAGTTAGGCATTTCTTAACAAAGCTAATCTAACTTGGTCAGTGGACATGTTTTATGAGGAGTGCATGCCGAGATTGGAAGCCAGAAATGTGCCACGATGAAACGGAAAAATGTTTCAGTACTGCAGACCTACCTTCATCAAAGTTTCTGTTGTTGATTTTGGGGGTTTCGACAAGTTTCAGAGTCTGCGTGACTTGTGCCATCATACCATACTGATTTCTAGTAAATAACAGAAAAATGCAGTCCTTTAGTTGTGGCTGAATTAGTTGTGCTTCAGTTGTGCTGAATCCTGCCCGCCATTGCATGGGCAGTAAATCAGGGCAGAATTTGACCTATTATCATTCATTATGACTATTTACAAAGGAAGGGTATTGATATATAACATGCCACCTACTTATATGAGGAAGGCAGAAACAGGTGTTTTTCTCTGCAGTTTACTTCAGCCACATGCCTTCTCCTTAAATCTATAGTGTACTGACAGGCTTGACTGCTGCTGAGCAGGGTGGCTAATGGGCTGTGCTGTAAAACATAGTTTGAGGAACATTTAGCATATTTTGTTTTAGTGAAACGAGCACATTTCTGATGGCTATTGTTACTGGGCTGCAACATTAACAGTGACAGCACATTGGGAGTGGTGCTGCCGTTTAGTTCATAATTAAATCACAGCCTTGTCTAAAGAAAAACTGCGCCAATATCTCAGTCCATATCCCGCAGTCTCTTCACAGCCAACACTCCTGAAGATATCTTGTCCTAAGTGTCAGTGAAGTTATTATGGTGTTTGCTTGAGAATGTACTGCAGGACTGAGCCCTTACAGCCTACAGGAAAGGACATGGCCATATCAGTGCTTAATTTGTAATGAAAGAAGTTGCCTGGGCTCCAGCAATTAGGTGCTAGGGCTCAAGTATTTTTTTTACATTCATAACGGATGCAACAAACCCAGAGGTGCCAGAGCTATGAACTGTCAAGCCTAGAGGTGCCCGGGCTCAGCCCTGGCAAACTCTGGCACAAATTAAGCACTGGCCCTTATCATTATGAAGTAATTTGCAATGGGTAGAATAATTTAGACACTTTAAAACAGTGTATGTACTTCACAGTCCTCCTACGGACTCTGTAATTACAAATGGTTTAAAGATTTCCATCAGCAACGAACATTAAAAGAATAAGCACACGAGCATTCGGTACCAGGAACAAATCTTTCAGTGAGTGTGTTTGCGTGTGTGTGCGTTTGCACCCAGCCTACTTGCACACACAAATACCCTGAGTTCCTCAGAGGATGGGGCTTGTCAAAGGATTTATCTTGGTGCATGCAGAAACTTCAGCATGCACATGCACATCAAGCTACTTGCATACGTATGCTGGTTACATGCAATGGGCATATGCATGTTGGAAGATTTGGCCAATAAAGTTTAATGGGCTATCTAGAAAACCTTGGACCTGATCTTATAAGGTGCCTCACTCCTGACAGTATTAAGCCCATGGGAAAGTATGATTACATATATATAAAATCAGTGATTCCGAACTATTCTCTTAAAAAACAAACAAAACCAAACCAAAAAACAACACATCACATTTCAGTATTTGTGAGAACAATGTGAAAGAAGTTGAGATGCTATGCATTTCCCAAAGTTCAGATTTTTCCATTGACTACCACTAATGGCAGGAAGCAAAGGCGGAGGGTCAGATTCTGAAGAACTAAAATAACTATAATGAAGCACTTTCTTAAATAACATTATGCCCTTATGTACTTACCAGTCCCTTTATGAGGGCAATTGGGCTGACATAGTCTCTGATGGGATTGAAGTTATCGCAGGTTTTCAGGTTTCTATTAATTGAAATAACTGATGCTGTGTTCCCTTTCCTATCCTTGACTTCAACTTCACTGTCGCACTTCCCATATATGGTATCCTGGAGAGCGGGAAAAATTAACATCGTTGTTCATGTTACCAAAAGAGTTCAAGTCTAGTCTGAAATCCCATTGTCTGAGTAAGAACTTCAGGACAGGGCCCACTTAGTGGGTTTTGCTGAATTTGTTAAAGAAGTAAATTAACGGTTGCTCAGCTTCCTACCATGGAGATTGTTTTTAGATTGTCTTCAGTTTCCATTGGCACAATAAGTGCTGAGATGATCCCTCTCTTGATGTTAAGAATGTTCATTGGTTCATCCTTCTCTGAATAAAGCTGGACCTTCTTCCCATCCTGAGTGCTAAATTTCAGTTCATACCTGCCCCCCAAAAAAACAGTAGGTGTGAGACAAAAATAAAAACAAGCTAGCCGAGAGCTTACCATCTTGATTATTGCCAAATGCTCCATGTACATCTAGATGTAAAATTATGTATTATTATTCATTTGTATTAATGTGGCTCCCGAAACCCCAATCAAGATTGGGCTCCATTGTGCCAAGGACTATACAAACACACACATTCCAAATCATTTAAAACAGCATTTAAAATGTTCCCTAATAAACCAGTTTCTGCATCTTTCCCTTCCCCTTTTTCATGAGAAATAGTGATCTTGGGCTCACTGCTTATTATTTTATATTGCTTTGTTCTTTCCCCAATTCTGTATAGACTATCCCCAACCACGACTCTACCTAATATTATTTCTTTGAATACTGAGTAGGAGACTACTGACCATTAATACCACCTCAGTTCTGGTGTATACACTTAAAGAATAAGATGTTGTAAACTTTGAGGACATTCAGTGAAGAGCACAAGAATGATTTGTGGTCTGGAAAACCTAATTTATAGTGACAGGATTAAGGAGCTGAGTCTATTGAGTTTATTGCAGAGAAGGCTAAGGGTAAACTTGATGGATCTGTAAGTATCTATACAGGGAGAAGATTTCTGACATTAGAGCGCTCTTTAATCTAGTGTGCAGATGCATAACAAAATCCAATGGTTGGTAGCTGAATTTAGACAAATTCAGATAGGAAATAAGATGTGATGTTTTCAAAGTAAGGGTAATTAACTATTGGAACAGACTACCAAGCAATGTGGTTGATTCTCCATCACTGGAGGTCTTTAAATCAAGACTGGATATCTTTCTAACAAATATGCTTAGCGCCTCAACCTCAAGTTATTTTGCTTGATGCAAGAATCCCTGGGTGCAACTCTATGGCCTGTGACGTGCAGGACAGAGTAATAGCATTAGAGACTTCTTCAGGAAGGGTGTTCCATGCATAAAGGGAGGCATTGAAACAAGTGTGAAAGTTCATGTGGAGAAATGGACAAACAAGCAATGGAAGCTGGTTTCACTGGTGAACCAGAGGGGGCAGACACAATAAATTACCAGTGTAGGAAGGAGCTAAGTTGTGAAGGACATTAAAGGTCAGTAGCAGAAGCCTGGGCTGTATGCTTAGGTGGGCTAATGTTACTTTGTGCTGTGTAAGCCAAGCAAAATAGTCTGCAAAGTGGCTGGACACGGCCATTTGACAATTCCTCATGTTCAGGGGAACTTTCCTCTGGTAGAAAACTCAGAGTGGACTACACTAACTCCTACACAAGCACTCCCTACACTCCTGATATGAAGGAGAGAAGGGAGCAGGCTGTGAACATTCCAGCATCAGAGGGTTTGTCTCCACTTACCGGTGGATTGACGCTGCGGCGATCGATCCACCGGGGCTCAATTTAGCGGGTCTAGTGAAGAGCTAAATCGACCCCTGGTGGTTAGTTGCTAACGTAACTCAAATTGTGTAGCTTAGATCGACTTTCCCTCGTAGTGTAGACCTGCCCAGAGTGTGGATGGGACAGGGAGTTGAGCTCTGCTACACCCAGGCTTTCAATGACACAATTCAGGGCTGTCCCCATGCAGCCCTAAATTGTTCCACAGACAGGTGGCTCTGAATCAAGGAGTTGCAACTAGCTCCCTTCAGCCTCCTGCTCTCTCAGCCTCACAGTTCAATCCCAAGTCTGGGACAGCACTGCAATACACCACCCCTTCTAAAGGACAGAGCAGGTTGTGAAGTCATAGTCTATCCCGAATTAAATAAGGATGGGTTTGTTAGCAAAGGCTCTAGTAAGTTTTTGCTCACTGGGCCATGGCTCTGGCAAAGTCATCTGAGTTCTTTGATTGTTTCAGGAGACTCTTTCCCTCAGCGTCCACACCAGACATCTCTCGCAGGGTACATTCGCTTGTCTTCAGGATGAAGCTACACAGCTGTGGGACCTCCAGCTCAACCTGAAAACATACACAGCACATGTTTGCTCCTTCTCTTACTATCACTCCTGAAGAACTATGTGGTTCATATTTTTAAAGATACAGGAGATTTTCTTAAATTTATTTTTAAAGTAACACTGTGTGCAGGGCCGGCTCCAGCTTTTTTGCTGCCCCAAGCGGCGAACCCCTCCCCCCCCAAAACCCCGATTGAGCTGCCGCTGAAGTGCCGCCGAAGCAGAAGACAGGGAGTGAAGGACCCACCACCGAATTGCCGCCGCAGACCCAGACATGCTGCCCCAACAACACACGGACTGCCGCCCCTTTCTATTGGCCGCCCCAGGCACCTGCTTCCTTCGCTGGGGCCTGGAGCCGGTCCTGACTGTGTGCACCGTTCACTTGTATAGCAGTTTTTGTGTGAAGATCGAAGAGTGCTTTAAGTAATCTGACAATATCCAGGTGGAGTAGAGGTCATATAGATTTGTAGAGTACCTAGTATGTAGGGGTCCTGGTCTATGACTAGGGCTCCTAAGAGCTATGGAAATATGAATAATTAATAATATAGTCCTCATATTAACAATGGGTAAACTGAGAGACAGACACATAGTAAGTCAATAGCAAAGCCTGGAACAAGTACCCAGGTCTCCTGCTCCATCCATTTCACCAAACTAGATCCATGAACCAGTTCCTCACTTTCTGCTGGTAGAGAATTTTCAGTTAAAACTATTTTTCAACAGAATATTGGGTTTTCAATTGAATGACTTTTTTGTTGAAAAAGTGTCTGTTTTCCATGGAAAACTTTGATTTTTCATTGAAAAAATGAATGCTCCAAACCCAAAATATTTCTGTCTCATGGGAATAGTAGTTTGGTTGGCTCACATTTCTACTCTCCTCTAAGGACTGGGTTCCCCAGCCAGGTTTTATCTCCTCAGATACATCATGGCCATTCAACTCCTATGATGCACTGCCTCTCCTCACCAATAGGGGAGAGTAGTCCAACCAGGGAATCCAACTTGTAGAAGAAAATAGGAGCACAAGGCACCCAAACTACAACTCCCACAAGGCACTGCAGTGACATTCTGGAATAGAAATATTTTGGCTAAAATAGTTTGGATTTTGGCCAAAATATTTCAGATTTAGATTTTTTTTTTGCCAAAAATTAAAAATTTGCCACAGGGTGGGAGGACCATTTATCCAACCATCTCTTTCTCCAGTTCTGTTTACACAAGCTGAGGATACAGACCTTAGACTCTCAAATCTTTTTAAAAGAAAGACTGCATATTATCTCCTGAAAATATGCACAATGGACCAAGTCCTCTTTGCTCTATTCTGGTCCTACTGATATCAATAGAACTACTTACCTAAGGAAAGTGAGTGTGACATGGTCCAACATTATTATAAAGTTCAGAATTATTATTAATCAAATACTACAGCTAGTCAAAAAGTGGGAATTTTTTTGCAAAAACTTTTTTGGCAATGTTGAAATTTGAAATGTTATGACCAGAGTATTTATAGGTATTCTTACAGTAATGATAATAACATGTGATCTTACTCCCATTGACTTTAATTGGAGCAGAATCAGGCCGCTAATTTATAAGATTTCTTACATATGGAATGTGTCAAAAGTGAGTACATTTCAAGCAGAACAAGCATGAGGATGACTAATGAAAAACACTGAACATTTGCTCCATACCATACTGCATGCTAGATGCAAAGACCAGCACTATTCACTGTAAACCAGCAATCTACAGTGTGGGTCTTGACATTGGCTTCAGAACTTGTGAAGAAATTTGAGCATTATACAGAGGAGTATTTAGTTGCTGGGCAGAACACTGTAATATCCAAAAGCTATTTGTCCAGTTACCCAGTTAATGAAGTAATATTGTGAAATGTGACATTCTGAGGAAGTTGGAAGGAGAATAGGATAGGTTATCAGGCTAATGGCCTATAGAGCCTTTCACCCCTAGGATACCAGATCCTGACCCAGGAATATGATAACTGACAGTTTTCATCACCTGGTAAGTATTCAGTGTTCTGCATGAAATCAATTGATCAATTAGCAGCCTCAGTTTAGGCTCTAGTGGATAAGCATTGAGTGGTTCTATTGGCAGATTCAGAGGATAAGCCAAATACTGAATGAGCCATGCACTGAGTTACCAACTCTGCTATCTCTTCTCTAGAAGTAGAAAAGGCTGGTCAGGTTTGAGGTGCATTGGCAGAGTGGAGTGAAGAAACTCTGCCAATCTTGCCACTGCCTTTTCTGTCGGAAAATAAATGGCTTCAGACTTCAGGGCGGTCAAATGTGTGCATTTCACAAGCACTACATTCACTAAATAAAAAATGGAGGGGGAAGGGAGATGGAGGGCATAGGAAAATATGGGGGAGGAGTTTCCAATTGTTAATCCCCATGTTACCCATTATCTTTTTTTCTGATTGTAGTCAGTTCTTTCTTCCTCTTTCCTTACCTTGCAATTAATTTTAGAGCCACTTCGTGAATCTGCTGTTCCTTTCACTCCACTTGCTATTTCTGCTTCATAGTTGTAAATGTATTTTCTGAGATGTTTAAATCTGGTTGCATCTTCTGCAATTAGAAAAACAAATACATTTTTATGAATAGCACAGACAGATGCATATTTAGATCATCACAATACAGACCAAGATAGCATTGTGCAAACTGGAAATAATGCCAGAAATGAGGGAAATATTAGCATATCCCTATGGCTGATTTCTTCTTTGGTTTTGTACATACGTTTTTTTTTTTTTTTTTTAAGATAAATCTGTAGAAGGGATATGGTGAGTTGTCATTACTTGAAGCCTTTAAATCAAGATAGGGTGTTTTTCCAAAATATGTGCTATAGCTCAAACAGAATTTGTGGCCTTGATGCACAAGTTATTGGATCCTTTGTCTTGTATTATGCAACATGTCAGCTTAGATGATCATAATGATCCCTTCCGGCTTTAAAGGCTATGCATCTCAGATTTCCCCCCCCATTAAAGTCAATGGTAAGCACAGCTGGGAACGTAGGCCCCATCAGAAGAAAATGTAAGGGATAAATGAAACAATGCAAAGGAAAGAAAGCAAGAATAGTAAAAGGCCAATATGGCTCCATCAGGAGCTCTTTAATGTCATGGAAACCAAAAAAGAAATTCTACAAAAAGTGGAAATGTAGATGAATTGCTAAGGAGGAGTAAAAAGAATAGCATAAGCATGTAGGGACAAAAACAGAAAGGCTAAGGCACAAAATAAGTTACACCTAGCAAGGGACATAAAAGGCAATAAACAGAGGTTCTTTAAATATATTAGAAGGAAGAGAAAGATGAAGGAAAGTGTAGGTCTTCCACTTAGTGGGGAAGGAGAGCTAAAACTCATGACATCAAGAAGGCTGAGGTGTTTAATGCCTATTTTGTTTCAGTGTTCATTAAAAAGGTTAATGGTGATGAGATACTCATCACAGTTAATATTAACACAGGGGAAGGAATGCAAGCCAAAATAGGGAAAGAACAGGTTAAACTTGGAACTGTTAGCAATTATGTTTGAGAACTCATGGAGGATGGATGAGGTCCCAGAGGACTGGAGAAGGGCTAACATAGTACCTATCTTTAAAAGATGAGCAAAAAGGAGTTGGGGAATTATAGACCAGTGAGCCTAACTAATACCTGGAAAGATACTTAATTTTTTTTTTTTGAACAATATAGTTATAAGCTCACAGAAAATAATAGGGTTATAAGGAATGGCCAGCATGGATTTGTCAACAATAAATCATACCAAACCAACCTAACTTCCTTCTTTGACAGGGTTACTGGCCTAGAGGATAGGGGAGAAGCAGTAGATGTGATATATCTTGATTTTAGTAAGGCTTTTGATACAGTCCCAGATAACATTCTCTTAAGCAAATGAGGGAAATGTGGTCTAGATGAAATTATTATAAGGTAGGTGCAAAACTAGTTGAAAGACCATACTTAAAGAGTCGTTATCAATGATTCACTGTCAAACTGGGAGGTCATATCTAGTGGGTCCCACAGGGTTCAGTGTTGGGTCTGACCCTATTCAATGTTTTTAGGTTTGACAGAATCAATTTTTGTTATAATTTTGATGGATAATATACATATTTATTTTAAGCATTTTAAAAAATATTCTATTTAAATCTTCAGTTTTGCAAAATTATGGATTTTAGGCCATTTAAAAAAAAATGATTTAAATTTTCACAGTTGTTACAGGAAATTAAGGGGGGAAGTTTAGACAATAATTATTTAATGACATTAGATATTGAGATTTAAAAAGTTAAAGCCTTATAGCCATTAAAACACAAATTGTCAACATCACATGTCAAAATATACAAAGTAAATATCCTTAAATCAAACTCTAAGAAGTTCTCAAGCAGCTCTTTTCTTGCTTTGCCTGTTGGTAAATTTAGAATATTATGGATGGGCATATTTTTTCATTGGTTTCTGTGTGTATGGTCAAATTGAAAAAAATCTAAATCTAAATCCTTCCAAACTTAAATACGTTCCTTAATGACTTGGATGATGGAGTGGAGAGTATGCTTCTAAAATGTGCAGATGACACCAAAACTGGAGGGGTTGCAAGCATTTTGAAAGACAGGATTAGAATTCAAAATGACCTTGATGAATTAGAGAATTGTTCTGAAGTCAGTAAGATGAAATTCAATAAAGACAAGTGCAAAGTACTATACAGTGCACATGTACAAAATGGGGAATAACAGGCTAGCCAGTAATACTATTGGAAAGGATCAGGGGGTTACTGTAGATCACAAATTGAATGAGTCAACTATGTGATGCAGTTTCAAAAATCCCAACATCGCTCCAGGGTGTTGTATGTAAGTCATGGGAAGTAACTGTCCTGCTCTACTCAGCACTGGTAGGGCCTCAGCTGGAGTGCTGTATCCAGTTCTGGGCACCACACTTTAAGAATGATGTGGACAAATTGGAGAGAGTCCAGGGGAGAGCAATAAAAATAAGAAAAGGTTTTAAAAACCTGACCTATGAGAAAAGGTTAAGAAAACTGGGCATGTTTAGTCTTGAGAAAAGAAAACTGAAGGGGGACCCGATAATAGTCTTAAAATATGCTAACAGCTGTTGTAAAGAGGACTGTGATCAATTGTTTTCCATGTCCACTGAAGATAGGAAAAGAAAAAAAGGTGCTTAAGCTGTAGCAAAGAAGATTTAAGATAGATATTCGGAAAATCTTTCTAACTATATCTGTAATTAAGTTTTAGAGTAGGTTTCCAAGGGAGATTGTGCAGTCCCCATCACTGGAAGCTTTTAAGAACATATTGGACAAACACGTGTCAGGGATGGCCTAGGTTTACTTGGTCCTGCCTCAGCACAGGGGGCTGGACTTAATGGCCTCTCAATATCCCTTCCAGCCCCACCTTTTTATGATTCTATGCAGACAATTAATTAGATTGTTTTTAAAAAGTCTGTATTGGGTTTCTTTAAAAGTGGTGTTTACTTCCTTGCTAACAGAGTTCAGCTCAAATTTGTTCAGTCACAATTCAAAGACAACTGTAAGAGCCAATTTGTCTAGGAATTTCACACGATTCAAGTTTACAAAGATAAATGTGGAACTGGAGTGGAAAAAAAGAACCCCCGAAACCAGAATCCCTAATTGTAATTCTGCAAGAATCTAAAGAACCGTCCTCCCGTCCAAAAGTTTCTGGGAACATGAGATACTTTTCTGAGTCAAACTCACACCTGAGTTCATGGACTCCC
Source organism: Emys orbicularis (assembly GCF_028017835.1). NCBI lineage: Eukaryota > Metazoa > Chordata > Testudines > Emydidae > Emys > Emys orbicularis. The sequence continues at coordinate 23,026,085 of NC_088685.1, read as the reverse complement.
TGGAGTTCTTCCTTTTTATGTGAGTGGACATTTTTTTTGATGTGTACAGGACCCAGATCAGGTCTGAGCACTGTTTAAGTCCTTGAGACAATATCAGGCAGGAGGAAATGTGTTTAGAAGCCTCTCCTAAGAGCTCAGAGGACTTAAGTGGCACACAGGCCTTGTGCTGGGCCTCTTCACACAGGGGGATTTCACCTATCTGTCCCTACTACCTGCAAAGGAGATTCAGCTTTAATATTATTATTATTTATTATCTGTATTGTGGTAGCACCTAGGAGCCCTCGTCATGGACCATTATGCTAGGTGCTGTATAACACAGAACAAAAAAGATGGTCCCTGCCACAAACAGTACACTGAATTCTGCTTCCAGATCAAATGAAAAATCAATGAGGTTACATAGATGCAAATGAAAGCAGAATTCCGTTCACTGTCTCACAGGGATATGAGATCTTCCAGTGGCAGGCCTGGAAATGGTGGGCCAAATTCTGTTCACAGATAACTGCCATTGTGTCTGCAGGCAGAATTGGAAACTAACCCTGATCCTCCTTGGGAGGAAGGAAAGTCAACTTCATCTTGGAGTCAGCACACACAACTCCAGTGAAATCAATAGTTTTGCCTCTTTATGCCAGCACTGTGTTTGGCTCAGTGAAGTGTATTATATTCTCAGCCGCGCTCCTGTAACACATTTTATCATGTCAGCAGGGAATGTCTCAATAGAATCTGGTAGGAGTTTGACTGCTTTCTTTATATTTTGGTACAAGAATTACGCTTTAGAGGGGGAAAGAGAGAGATCTTAAAAGGAAGCTATACATCTTAGAAGAGGAATATATGAGACAGACTAAGCTATGGAAGTGTGAACTGAATAATTTCAAATCAGAGAGCCAAATCCTCAGCTGGTGTAAATTAGCATAGATCTGTTGAAGTCAATCTCTGCCAGTTTACACCAGCTAAGGATCTGGCCGAGAGTTTACTCTGACATCACTGGGGTTGTAAATGAGAGTAGAATTTTGCTGTTAGTATCCTGTTGTTTTCCTTATAAAAAGAACAAGGAGTCCTTGTGGCACCTTAGAGACTAACACATTTATTTGGGCATAAGCTTTTGTGGGCTAAAACCCACTTCATCGGATGCATGCAGTGGAAAATACAGTAGGAAGATAGATATACACAGAGAACATGAAAAAATGGGTATTCCTTGGATTTCCAGAGTCTGTAAGCCTTATCTAGTTTCCCCTGGATGTCAAGTATTTTATTTCAGACACCACTGATTTAATTATTAATAAATATGAATATGATAGCAATAAATACTTAATATGATATAGTTCTCTTCACCCTCAATTATTTAACTAATCTGATTGGCCAATTATATTAATTACAATCATACAAACAGTTTGAAGGCTATCCAAACTACCTTAGACTCTATCACACTATAATTGTTTGTATACTTTCATCAATTTTCACAAGACTGATATCTGTTGTACTAATTCTAGGAGACATAATTTCCCTTCAACTACTGCGTCATTTCCAGTGTTTAACATGAAGCTTATCTGTAATAAAAGGAATAAATAATGATGAAAATAGTAAATAAAAAGAAAGTTGAGAAATTGACAGCAAAACCCAGAAAAAAATCTCTGAATTGGTTCAGATGGATGAATTAATCCTGATCACCTGTAGATGGTGCTATAGTGTCAAATAAGAAAAAGCAAAAGCTCATCAAGGACAAAGATCAAAACAACTCATGGGACACTGACCCTCCAGAGGAACATTCTGTATTCAAGCAAGCTGTCAAGGCCAACCAGGGTTCATTACAAAGGTTGTGCATAAAGTCAGCATTTCCTGTTTCTTGACTAGGTTGGTTTAATAAATTATTATCGCAGCTGATAGAGTTATTGACATATTCTGTAGGTATTTAGTTAGCTATTTGAGCCAAATACCTGGGTGTAGCAATAACTGAAAGGAGTAAATCAGGAGTGAGATTACCAGTGTACATTGAAATGAAATGCATACGATTTCCTTGTTAAATCTTCAAAGTTAGAGAAAGGGGACTTCCAAAATAAGAGACCTTGAAAATCAACCAAGCAAATAAATGTGGTATTTCTTTATGGAAAGTTTTTTTAAAACTCAGAGCCACAATCACTGCTATTCAGGCTGATGAAAAGTCTTAAAATTCATAGGGCTAAATCCCTGATACCTTCTAGTTCCTGAAGTCAACAGGAGTTTTGCCTGAGGAAACATCTGTTTTAAAGGAAGGGATATATGGAAATGGAAAACAAAAACTAAAAAACCTCAACTTTGGGAGGTATAGTCAGTTAAAACAACAGTAGAGCAAAAGGAATACAAAGGGAGAACCCTTACTTGAGCAAGCCGGATTTCCACTTTCAGGCCCATCTTCTGTAAAAAAGCAAAGCATAAAATAAAACTTTTACAAATTATTAATATCAAACAAATAAAATAGAAATACATATGTACATTCTGCATCACAGTCCAGAGATGGATATGCAGACACAGTGGGGCCTCACTAATTTGTACTAACAACTAAGGGCTTAGTTCTGCAAACACTGAGGTAAAAGACAAAATTCCATCTACCTAAATGGTGAAGTCGAGCATTAAAAAAACACTGCAAATGACTGAATTTTGTGAATTAGCAAGCAAGGGCCCGATCCTCAGATCACTGAACTCAGTGGCAAAATGCTGCTTGATATTAATGGTGTAAAATGCACTAAATGTACAACATGATAATAAAAAAGCATTGTGATGGGGGAAGTAGTACAGTTGATAGATGACAAACAGACCAAATGCATCACAGAATATACTTTCTTTACAACACTGAAAATTATAGGTTAGTTTTAAATTATGAAATTATGAAAATATTGAATAGTAGACTAATAATTGTACTGCGGTAATATTTCTTTGTAAAAATAATGATAGCTTTGCTATATGAGACCTCTGTACAGCTCTCTGCTATTAAATCTTGACAAAGAAGCAGGGGGAGACCTCCGTTTTTGTGTCTGAATTATAAAATTTGTGGACTGGCAAAATGTAGATAAGTAAGAGTCAGCTGTATTGATGACAGAGGTAAACATATTTGTTGAAAAATGTGTTTAATTTAATCAATATTTGGATTGCATAAAGCTATGCATTCACTTAAGGTTAGTTTGAATACTGAGACTTTATTCTTTCATGTGCCCTGATTCAAAGCCCACAGTCTTTTCTTTGACTTAACTGATCAGATTCATATTGTTTTGCATTAGGAAAAAAGTAACTTATTTCATGTAATCTAATAACAATAACAATACTAGTAACAATGTATAGGACTAAATACATCCTTAGTGTAACTCCGGTGAAGTCAATAAAGGCACATTGGTGGTGAATATTATCATTACCTGCATATAGGACCAGATCCTGCTAAACACCCATTTATTTCAATGGTGAAGGATTGGACCCATAGTTCTATCCTCCTGAAGGATCCCGAAACATTTTACAAACTACGGTACCATTGAACAATCTAAACAGACACTCCTAGGCGAGGAGGGAGTTATCTTACAACTCCACCACACCACACTCTTTTCCCCCCCAAATTATACCAGGTGTATCTTTACTGAACTGAATCAAAATTACTACAGAGCTACTGTCATCTTTTAATACAAATCGCTATTTCACATACAGTGCCTCCTACCAGACACATCATGTTTTATCACTCATATCCCATCATACTTGCTGTAAAACGTATTAGCAACACCCACACTAAATCTGCAGAATACTATACAACGTCTCCTTGCAGGTGAGCAATGACCACTGTAAAGAAAAGCAGCTAGGCAAAAATAAAGGCAGATGATACCACTACACTTGTAAAATAAATTAAAAATAAACCAGAGAAATGGTGAAATTTCCAACTTTTCCTTGTATGGATTCAGTATGGATCCTGCTATTAGGACACACTCCCCTCACAAAAAGGGAATAGATTACGTATTTCCCATCCTTGGCTTCTCTGATTCTGTGATTCATAGTCCCATCGATTTTCCCCTCCCTGATATTTTAATAGATTTGCACATAAAGCAGCAAAAAGCCCTGACATATAAATTGCTACTTACGAGTGAGAACATCACTGCTGAGCAGCAGCAGCAGCAGCCAGAGCTGCGGAGGGCCCATGGTGAGCACCGGACCCTATTGCTGCTGTCCCCTCAGTTCTTCTCCTTTCTCCCTTCACCTCCTCTACCCACGTTTCAGGGAGAGAATGAGCCTTCTCACTTGGACCTGCATTTATATAGTCTGTCGCAAGCAGCTGAGCCAAATGGTTTAGAAAGTTCAGAGCAAATTGCAAAAGGTCCAAAGGTGAGAGTCCTGGATCCTCTTTGCAATTCTGCAGAAGGCTCAGCCTGGGCTGCTGAGGCCTCAGAATGCAGAAGAAGACTGAACATTTATCTGTGGTAAAGGATTGTGCCACTTCAACTGTATTTTTCTTTCTTTAACTGAGTTTTAACAGCAGAAGATAATATTCCAACAAAAAGAGATTTCCTCCTTTTAGCAAGAAATAAAGTAAATCATGTAAATTACTGCTGGGAAAAGCTAGCACTACAGAACTTTGAATTAGTATCCAGGCTGAGAGGCTTGAATGGTACTTAGACATGACAGTAATTAGATTGTTGTGCAATTTAGGCATCTTCTCTTTACTTAATGTGAACATGCTGTCATGTGGCCAGAAGAGGCAGAACAATTAATATTAAGGATGCCCTTTATAGGGCCAAAATTTGCTTCATACCTTGCTCAAAAGCAGATGCATTTCAGACAGGCTGGTAATATCCAGGCACAACAAGCCATATCAAATGTTGGGATTAGAAAATTCAGTATTCTTGCTGGTTTCAGTTAGCCCAGATTTTTAGAGTTCATCTCCTTGTTTGGTAACAACAACAAAGAAATGAGAGATAAGGATAAGAAATTATCATTATTATTCAGAGAACTAAATGAAGGAAATTCAAAACTGTACAGTATTCTTGAACATTTAAGTGCATATTAAAGCTGGTCAAAAATCAGGATTTCCATCCCATAGGGAATTCCAATATTTGGGAAAAAATTCCCAAATCAATATGAAAAGCAATTTTTTTTTCTGAATGGAAAGTTCCCAAAAGTTCAATTCAGTAATGTCAAAATATTTGATTTTGACATTTCTGACCACAATGAAAAGTTTTGACATTTCCAAATCGAAATATTTCTTTTTGTTTTCTTGAACCAAATCAAAGCATTTATTTTTAGCTTGGATCAACAGTAATTTGGGTTCCCCTAAACTGCCAGGGTGCCTCATGGGAGTTGTAATTCAGGTACCTCATGACTTGACTCTTCTCTGTGGGGTAGGCTCTGTTGCTAGATTAATCTCCCATGATACACCATGTTCACATAACTCACATGATGTACAGTGTCAGTTCAACCAGAAGGTACTGCATCATGGCAGATATAGTTCAGCCAGGGAGCCCAGCCCTTCTTTGACATCTCTGGGGTTAGGATTTCATCTAAAGGCATTTGGATGGGCAAGCCATTTTGGTCAGACCAGAAATCTCATAAGAACAGACCTTCCATGATTTGGGTTGAAAAACGCCACAAGAACAGCATTTCTTAAATACTTGTTTCCATTGCTGACCTTGTCTAGTACCCGTCAGATCCACCAAAGTATTGGAGAAAAGCATTTTTGTTTTCCAAAGAGCCCATTGTGACCATTGCTGCCCCAAAACACAAAATGGCCTGTTGCACTCTTTTTACTTTGAAATGTGACTGTACCAGAAAAGCAACTACACCTCTACCTCGATATAACGTGACCCGATATAACACGAATTTGGATATAACGCGGTAAAGCAGTGCTCCAGGGGGGCAGGGCTGCACACTCCGGTGGATCAAAGCAAGTTCAATATAACGCGGTTTCACCTATAACGCGGTAAGATTTTGGCTCCCGAGGACAGCGTTATATCAAGGTAGAGGTGAATGTGTGTTCTGTGTATTCAGTCATGTCTGATTTTAATGACACATATAGATCTTTTTACTTTTTACTCCACTTAGCACTACAGGTGAGCACAGCTCTGGAAGAGTGAAAACTCTCTGGATTGCCGACCATTAACAGGATTGTTAATAAATTCTGCTGTATAACCTCATTTTCTTCAGTGAGGATTCCAGTTGTAAATCAGGGCAGATTGTTTAGACAATGGGTTGGATTATATAAATGAGGGCCAAATTTGCCCTCAATAGTTCGCCTCAAACCAGAAGCATGTATGTGACACACTTGCATTATTATTAATAGTGATAGTTAGAATTACCAGAGCACCTAGGAGTCCTAGTCATGGGCCAGGATCCCATTGTAACCTCACAACAATATATGCTACAAAATGCTACAACACTACATTGAATCCCTGTCTCCAAAGACCTAGACTAGTGCCCTAATGACTGGCCCATCCTCCCTCACCGTCATGCTCATATAACGTTCCTGGGGCATATAACTTACAGGGAATAGTAATATCAGGAAAGGATTGAAGGTTTTAGATACCTTTTAATGTAATTTAACCATTAGAAACATGAAGGAGGTGCTAGCACCATGTAGCCAGCCGGAGATCACAGACCACAGTTGGGGAACATCTGCATTAAAATATTTTACACTCTTGGTTCAGCTGTTGTTGTTTTTTATCTTAGATAAGAGGCAGAGAGACTTTTTTTTTTTGCTAAGTTATTGATGAAATATATGGAAGAGAAGAAGAAAAACTATTATCATCTACGTGGCATTACCAGAAATCATAGTCATAATGAATGAAACATTAAGAGATAGAGAGCAGATTTCAATGGTAGGTGGAGACTGAACTTTAAACAAAATATAGAACAGATCATAAATTCCTGTAGCTTTTGTCATTACTGGATGATGAAGTGCTACCTACTATGCTTTACTCTTTGAGGAATCAGGGAGCAGGTAGTTATATAATGTCTGCATCTGTAATTTTCACTCCATGCATCTGAAGAAGGGGTTTTTTACCCATGAAAGCTTATGCCTAAATAAATCTGTTAGTCTTTAAGGTGCCACCGGACTCCTTGTTGTTTTTGTGGATACAGACTAACACGGCTACCCCCTGATACTTGACACCAGGGAGTTAAGGTTAGTAGTAATGATATTAATAACCTTTCGCATATAGGTTGCCTTTTTACAAGCAACCTTAGTGAATACTAGTCTCCGTTCAGTTCCTAGAGGACAGAAATTGACAGCATAAAAAACATTACTGTAACTAGCACTACTTTCATACTTTGCAGAGGCCAAGGATCAAAGGGCCATGGGAAGCAAACTGTCCTTTCACCCCCTAGAGAGGTTCCTAGCTAAACTGAGGACTTAGGCCCCGATTCAACAAGGTTGTTGACTTTAGGCATGTGAATAGTCTTACTGAATCATGGGGCTTGCTCCTGGGCTTAAAGTTACTCATGTGCTTAAGTATTTTGCTGATTCAGTAATCCAGTTTATTTAACCAGAATCACAAATCATATGTCTTTTAAAAAAATATATTTAAAGAAAGACAAGTATCCTAGAAATTAGTGTCAATCAAAAGTTCTTGAAAAAGACTAGGGGCGTCATAGATTCTAGTGTCTAAAACAGGATGCATACAGCCAAGCAGTGTTTTTAATATCGGGTCATTAGAATGTATTTAATCATTAAATTATATTAATTATATCCAGCCTTTATATACAGCGTAACATTACACATCAGGAAACTGCAGCATTTTGTAGCACGTAGTATGCATGTGAATAAAGTGAGAGGCACCAATAACATACATTTTCATTGTTGTAACTCATCTAAAATGTGCCATAACCTTATTAGCGATCCCTTGTTATTGGTTTACTGCAGGAGATGTCTTTTCATATGGCCTTATGATTAATGCTTCAGTGATGAACATTAGAAGGCGACCGAAGAACTCACCATGTCAAAGTGACTTTATTTGTAAGGCCACTACCTTCTCCTCCTTCAAATCCTTCTTAAAGACCCCTTTCTGTTGTGATGCCTACAAAAGATTATCCAACCAATGATGGCTATGTTGAGAGAGATTATTTTTTTAAAAATAACGTTCAGCTGATTTTGAACCATCAAATTGTGAAATAGACCCGCTTGATCTATTTTTTGTTACCATCATCTTCCCTTCTCTTTTGAGCCTGATCCAAAACCTTTTAAAGTCAATGGAAGAACTTTCACTGATTCACAGATTTTAAGGGCAGAAGAAACCATTGTGCTCATCTAGCCTGGCCTCCTGCTTGAGGCAGGCCATAGAATCTCACCCAGTAATTCCCACATCAAGCCCGCCTCTTGTAGTTTAGCTATAAAACATCTTTTAGAAAGACATTGGCTTGATTTAAAGATTTCAGGGAGAGTCCATCACATCCCTTGATAATTTGTTCCGATGGCTTACTGCTCTCACAGTCAAAAATTTGCATTCTATGTTTAATCTGACTTTGTCTAGATTCACTTTTCAACCTCTGGATCTAGTTATGTCTTTTTCTACTAAGGAATCATCTGCTATCAGAAATCTTTGTCCTATGTATGTGCTTATAGACCAGAAACAAATAATCTCTTAACCTTATCTTTGATAAGCTAAAAACATTGAGCTGCTGAAATCTCTCACTAGAAGGCACGTTTTCCAGACCTCAAATACTTCTTGTACCTCTTTTCTGAACCATTTCTAATTTTTCAACCTCCTTTCTGAAGTGTGGACACAACATTCCTGTAATAGTCTCACTAACACTATATAGAGAGGTAATAGCACTTCCCTACTCCGATTCAGTATTCCCCTGCTTATACATCTGAGAAGCAGTATTAACCCTCTTAGCCACAACCTTGCAATGGGAGCTCATGTTCAGTTGGTTATCCACCATGACCCCTAAATCCTTTTTCAGGGTCAGTGCTTTTCCGAATGCTGTCTCCCATCCTGAAAGTGTGGTCTTCATTCTTTGCTCCTAGACATATGACCTGGCTTTTGGCTGTATTAAAATACATATTATTCAGCTGAACTTAGCTTATCTGGCAGTGCTGCTTAATGGACAGGACACGGGACTCAGGAAACTGGTTTTATTGCTGGCTCGGTCACTAGCCTGCTGGGTGACCTTGGGCAAGTAACTTAACTACTCTGTGCCTCAGTTTCCCCATCTGTAAAATGGTACTGACCTTCTTGGTAAAGTGCTTTGAGATCTACTGAGGAAAAGTGTTAATAAGTTTTATGATTAATTATCATTATTATTTTATTCTATTATTATTAACATTTAATTCAGATTGCTTTGTATAACTGACCTATCCTTAGCATTAATTACTACTCTACCAACTGACTTCACTGAGAGTTAGATCAAGCGCCTATTGCTTGCTAAACACTTTTGTTGTGTCTTGTTTTGAATTAGACTCTAACCTCCTGGGGGTTGGGGCTGGCCTTTTTTGACTGCCAAAGTAACACTGTAACAGGGTGGCCTGTCCCTTTAAGGGCTAGGAGGCCTGGAGCTAATCAGCCCTGTTCCATCAGCCCCAGCTGCACTATAATTAATTAGCTGCTTCCCAGCCTGAGGGGAGGGGTGGGGTGGGGTCAGCTGATGCCAAATGGGCCTTTTAAAAGGGCTGAGAGAGCTCAGTGTGGGCCAAGCACTCATAGGAAGCTAGTGGCGGGTCTTATGGATCTCTGAAGCAGAGTCTGTAAGTACTTCAAGGAAGTGGCCTGGGAGTCAGGGCTCAATCCCAGAATACAGAAGATGGAAAAGTAGCCTAGAGGGGCTGAGTCAGTGAGAGGGATTCCCAGGGAGTAGTATGGGAATTAGGGCTGTAGGGATTTAAAGGTAGCCCAGAGATATTAGGGCATGGAGCTGCAGCGAAGTACTTGAGGATGAGGGGGAATTATTTATAAACCCAAATGTGTAAAAATTGAATTATATCAGAGTTTTATAGGGTACTTTATGGAAAGTGAAGAATTTAATTGCACCCAGCATCTCATTATAGAAATGTATTTCATCATTAAAATAACTTTCTGGTAATTAATTGCCAAAAAACCTCAATGTTTATATTGTGAGCCACCAATGTAATTTGCATATTCTGCTTTTGACCTTACAAGATACTATATGCTATGAAAGAATAAAAAAAATCATGCATCTATGCAACTATCAATACTGTCTTATGAGAGGCTGTTTTGGGCTACATAATGAATAGTCAATAATCAGTCTAAGGTAGAGTGTTGTTGCATATATTTCTTATGCACAGCCTCCTGGAAATAAAATATGTGATTACACGAGTAGCAAGGTGCAAAAGACTCTGAAGTTCATTGTTGTTTATTATATTTTTAGGGTTGAAAATCACATTTTGGACTTCAGAGAGGAAAAACCAATAGTGCCATTTTTCAGTTTGTGTGGATTACCAGTTATTTGTGTTTTGTTAGTGAATTCTATAAATCAAGTGTAGTAAAGTGGCCTTGCTAGGGATGGAGCCATGCCCATCTATCCATTATCTGCTGCATAGTTAGTAGTAATTCCCCACCCCACACTCTATTGTGGTGCAGCTAAACAAAACGGCAAGTTCCCAGCCCAAAATCCTATAAGTAAATTTATTTTTGTTGCACTGAGCAATCCCTTACAAAATCATGGCTCATACTGGATAGTTCCTGAGCTTCACAAACTTGGGGTTCATCTTTGATTCCTCCCTCTTCTTCCTTTGATTCCTTCATCTAGGCTATTACCAAGTCTTCTTGTGTCTTTCTTTATCATATTTCGAAAATCCAACCATTCTTTTCTGTCTCAATGGGCAAAACATATGTCCTGGCTCTGGTCACTTTCCAAATTAATTAGTAAAATCTCTTCTGTAGTCTTTCCAAATCCCATACTACAGGGATGAGCAACTGGGCAGCCTGAGGGTCACATCTGACCTTTCAGATCATTTTATTACCCACCACAGCTCAGCATGGGGCAAGCAACCTGGTGGTGCTAAGGCCTAGAAGGGGATGGGGGAGGGCCTTGCCTGTGTGTGGATGTGTGTGTCATGTGATGCTGTGGCAAGAGCCAACAGGATAGAGTAGGAATCTGCGCCCCGCAGATGGGAACCACCTCTACAGAATGAGGGCAGGGCAGGTTCCTTCTCCAACTGCTCCCCCACCTCCGGGCCTCCCACCTCCTGGGGGCAGGACTCTCCCCACATCATACCACCTATGATCAGGATTTGACCTACCTCCCCCATGTCACAGCCCCTGGCCTGCCAAAGGGTTTTAATGGATGTTGTGGCCCTCTGTTACCTTACAGTTGCCCTTCTCTGCCATCTGCTGTGGGTCAAAGGAAATCTGTAGTTCTGAATTTATCTGAGGCCATGGACCATAATAAAATTGGATTTGTCCCTCTCCACAGAATGAGTTTGATCCCTTGCATTAGACAAATTGAGTTAGCCCACTGAAACTAATTTGGATAAAGAAGCAGCCAGGGGTGAAAGTAACATAGAAGACTTACCAGTACGGGGGCTGAGCTGGAAGGGGCGGGGCCTCAGGTGGAAGGGGCGGGCCTGGAGTTAGCGTACCCCAGCCAGCCCATCCGCACTGCCTGGCCTGCGCCAACTGAGGCTCCGGCGGCGATTTAAAAGGGCCCGGGGCTCTGGCTGCTGCCGCTGTAGGAGCAGTGGCGGCTGGGAGCTCCAGGTCCTATTAATTCGCTGGTCTCTGGGACAGCTACTCCTTTTACACACACACACACACGGCTGCCGACGGGGGGGTTGGGAGATTTCGCTTGGGGGCGGGAGGTTGGCGTGGGGGTGGGGCAAAAAGGGCAGTGACGTTAAAGCGCTGTCATGGCAGCGCTTTAATGTCAGCTGCGTACGGGCTGGTACCGGCAGCCACTTCTTACCAGTATGCCATACCAGCCCCTACTGGCCTACTTTCACCCCTGGAAGCAGCAGTCATCTAATTAGAATGAACCAACTCTCTATGTAATTTGAATACATTTGGAAAAAAGCAGCTTCTGAAATCAACACCGCTAACTACAAGAATTGTATAGATGAAACAATAATGCAATTGGTTTGTGGACTACTGTCCTTCAGAATCTCACCCAATATGAGAGAGGCCCCTTTATTCAGAAAAATAAGATTGGTATCTCACTTGGAAACCATTTCTGGAGTTGTATTGTAAGCATATGGCATCTGAAATGGCAATGGCTTTATTTGTCCACCGCACGTGCTCATGTTCATTTCTGGATACACACTTCCCCACAAGCCCAGGTGTTTCCAAATTTGAGGGTTAGGTTCAGACCCATCTCTGATATTAGTTTGTTTTAGCTGATGTTGGAAAATCCATGCTATTCTTGCAAAGACACACTCCTTTGTATCATCAGAAAGAATGATGATGAAAACAAACATGCTGTCGTTTACCCACTTTGCATGTGTGTATGATGATATCGTGTAGAGCTAGATTGTCAAAATAGCTCAGCTCCTGTTTAGGTCAAAATATATTGCCTGATTTTCACAATGGTGCTAAGCTATTTTGAAAATCTGGCTTGAATTTTGGATCCTGAGTGCTTGGAAAATCAGGCTCTGAGGTCTTTTGAAAATCTGATCCTTAGTGTCTGACCTACAAAAATCATAGAAACCTAATCTTATTGCCAGAAAAGCCAGAACTCCGTTAGCTCAAGAGGTAGATACCATTGTTTTTGAGCTGCAGAAGCAGCATTCTAGTTCATGTTATGATGGAGTGTGGATGATTTTTATATGTCAGTCTGTCTACAGCACAGCAATTCGTTACAATGGTCTTTCTTCAACTGAACTAACTTTTTAAATTAAGATAAGCCATAAATGACATAATTAGAGTTTATCTTCTGATAACAGCTAGGGTTGTCAGACAAGAAAAGAGAGCATTCTGTTGTTCAAATGTTATTTAGTAACAGGAACAAACCGTCCATCAGTTCATCCTTTTTCAGTTCTTTGAAAAGAAGGTTTACTAAAGGTAAACAGAGCACCTACATATTTATTTAGTAGTGAAGGACATAAATCCACACCGTGTCAAGTAGGAAAGAGCCAAAACTTTCAGAATTATGTTGCTCCAGTCATTTCAAATTTGAAGAATAAATGGATTATCATGTAACATAAAACTTATCTTGCCTTGTTGAAAAACATTGAGTTATTTTTAGAGAAATAGGAACACTGTGACAGATTCTCTGCTGGAGTGAACTGATGAGGCTATGCTTGTGAGGATCTAGCCGGATACTTTTTTCTTGATAACAACATCAGCAAGATCAGCACGTCTGAGATTTATGGAGCCAGTTTCTTAGCTCTTTAACTGTGCCCATTAAATTTGCAAGGTTATCCATTTTTCACTTGCAAAATCCTATATTTGCATAGGCAAATAGATAATTGTGTTTCTAAATTCTGTTTTTTCCTCCATCACCAGCCCCCGTTCACTTTCTAAACTGACTCGCTGTCTGTTCTCATTCAGTTCATTGGGCTCAGCTATCACCTCTCCCAAATTTACCTCTTCACACTAGAACTTTCGCCACTCACCCTTTGTCTCATTTTCCCCTGTCCAGTATCTCCTCTTGGATGTTTTGCTGGTACATTTATCAAAGCTTTTCATCTTTCAACCCATGCCCTCTCCTCTTCTCCCTACTGCCTTTCTCTGCTACAGCACAATGCTACAGACCTCCTTGTCACCGAGACTTACAAGTTTGGTGTCACTTTTGACTCCTCCCTTACCTTCTCATCCAATATCTAAGATCTTGCAAAATCCTGCATAGGTGCCACAGTACTGTAGTCTCCTCCTCCTGTTCATTTGTATTTCACCAGTTCCATCCTATCCAGAGTTCCATTGCTAGGGGCGTTTTCCACTCCAGCTGCTCTCACCAGAGCACCTGCCTCCTGTAAATGGTTTCGTATTCTGCATTAAGTACAAGATAATTGTACTTGCCTTCAGAGTGCCTCAGAATTCTGCTCTCCATGGAGCTCTCCTCCCAACTGTGACCCCACTCCTGCGCTCTGATGTGATGAGAGCCTAACGCCAGCACAGCAACTCCTTCAGGGGTTTAGACTGAGTGCAGTGACTCCTAGGCTAAGACCATCCTTGCTGTTGGTGAATGGCACACAGCCCTGGGAAGGTGAGTATGCCCTACTCACGCTGGAGAGGGCTGTGGGGGTCATGGATGTCGGAGGGAAATGGAGGAGGTAGAAGTGGAGGCTTTTATCCACGTGGAAAACTTTTATGTGCTTAAAGTTTTACACACAGAAAATTTTTAGTGTTTTATGTTTTTAATGTGGGTCTAACTGTTTGCTTTCCATCACTCACCCTCATAACTTCCCTGATCTCCTAATCCCATTCCTGACTCTGGACCAAGGGGGAAAGTGTAAAAGTGACTTTAAGCCACCTTTGAACTTCCTCAGTCCTAGGTCCAACCTGCACTGGGCCACTTCCTTTATTTCAGATTAAGCAGAGCATCAAAGAGAATAAATAGTGAGGGCCTGGTATTCCCCTGCTTTAGAGCAACTTTGTGCTGCTCCACCAGCACAGAGCTGCTTTAAAACCACATACACTAGCCACTGATGGATCATCCCTTTGTAGGGGGATGCTAGGAGGAATAGACTGGCACAGCACTCCTTTGCCAGCATCTGCTCTGAATCTCTCTAGGCAAAGCTGTGAGGAATTTCAGAGAGACCTAATACAGCAAAGTGTATGGACAGCATAGTGGCAAATGAAATTCACTGGTGACACATGCAAGGATATGCAAATAGGAAGGAATAATCTGAATTTCTCATACATTTTACTGGGTTCTAAATTAACTATAAAAACTCAGTAAACATACATGCTTATATCTGTGTCTGAACAGTTCAGTGAAGACCTCTGTTTAGTGTGCAGTGTGATGGAAGATAGCACAGATGATACTATAATGGCATTATATTAATAAAAACCAACGATATAGAATCATAGCATATTAGTCCAATCCCCTGCTCAAAAGAGGACCAACACCAACTAAATCATCCCAGCCAGGGCTTTGTCAAGCCGGGCCTTAAAAACCTCTAAGGATGGAGATTCCACCTCCTCTCTAGGTAACCCATTCCAGTGCTTCACCACCCTCCTAGTGAAAAAGTTTTTCCTAATATCCAGCCTAAACCTCCCCCACTGCAACTTGAGACCATTACTCCTTGTTCTGTCATCTGCCACCACTGAGAACAGCCTAGTTCTATCTTCTTTGGATGTCGTCATCTGGGATATCACGTTCAATTCCTGTTATCCTGTCTCAAAACAAACATTGCAGAAATAAAGGGGGTTGAGAGACAAGCAATAAAAATGGTCAGAGGCATGGAAAAACATCCAGTCAAGAGAGATGAACAAGATTGGGACTATTTGTGTTAGAAAGGAATCAAAGAGGAGGGGGCAGGATAAAAGCACACACAAAAATTAATAATATAGAGAAAACATCAGGCACTTCTATTCACCCTTTCTCACACTATGAAAATGAAGGGCCATTCAATGAAACTGAAAGTTGGCAGTAAATTTGAAACTGAAAAAATGAAACATGATGCCCAATTGGCCTCTTGAACTAGTTGCAACAAGATATTATTAAGGCCAAGAGAATAACAGAACTAGAAAAAAAAAAGGGACTGGACGTTTACTGGGATAATGAAGACATCCAATGTTTGGAAAAAATATACATTTTCATGAACAAGAGACAAATGGGGATGAGGAAGGTTTTTCTATTATGGCCTTCTTAAGGGCTTCTTGCATCCTTCTCTGAAGCAGCTGGCATTGCTAACTGTTAGAGACAGGATATTGGGTTAGAGGAACCACTGCTCTGTTCCTGCATGGGAATTTTTATGTTCCTGTAATTCTAATTTTTTTCTTTGAATTCATAAGACATGGTTCTAAGAGAGTTTGAGTTTATTTCTATTGGAAAAAACAGCACTTCTCTACTTCTCATATACTTGTTTTCTAGTGACATAAGTGGAATTACATATGATTTACCTGAGGGTGAGAACAGAGTCAGGTCCTTGACATGCGAGAAGGGAATGTTTGATAGTTATAGAAGGAGAAATTGATACTTTTCCAATGGGATAGAAAATTAATCTTTGAATGAGACGTCAGCTTACAGATTCAGTAGTTAACATTTCAGTTATTCATTTTGATATGTGCATTTTTCAGGGGTTAGTATTAAGATGAATATTGAACTCTAATTATTTAAGACTTAAGTTGTGAAAGTAGCTGTTGACTTTTTCTGATGACTAAACTCTTTGGTAAGGAATTATTTTGGAATAGGGTAAGAAACAGGCTTAATGTTTCCTTCATATTAGCGTTGCAGTTTTTGGTAAAATGGTACTACTATGCAGTGAATTAATTAGGAGATTATTCCTTTGTTCTCAGCTGTACAATAGATCCATGGATTCTTTACACAGAGATCTTTCTGTTTGACTAGTTTCTAGTTTACATTTATAACTAATGTCAAACATTAACCTGAAAGGTGAAACCCCTTATTGCAACATCATATGATAGTTTTTCTTAGAAAAGTTGTGGTTGTTTCTATAATATTACCCCAAATGATCTGAGGAATGCTGTATCTCAAATTAGAATCATATCTAATTTCAAAGGCTGACTGCTAAATAATGCAGAATAACGTATTGTTCAACTAATAAGATACATAAATATTTAGATCAGTCCTGCACCCATTTATCAGTAGTAGATGCACCATTGTGCCAGGCAATGGACAAACACACAAGAAGATATAGGAGTAGGCTTTCGAAGACACAAACAAGAGTTAGGTTCCTAAGTGCCATTTATGCCTTTGAAAATCTACTCCATAGTCTCTGCTAGAAATCTAATTTGATATATGAGGCTACTAGTGCGTGTAAGATCTTACACAAATAGAACTCCCACTGACTTCAGTGGAAGCTTTACCTGAGCAACTGTTGTAGAATGTAACCATCATACTTTATTTTCACTTGGGTTACTAATCCAAGGGTGTTTTCCATTATATAAAAATAAATGTACTTTGAGTCCTGCAACAACTGTATGATTAAGATAATTACGATACCGCAACTAACAAACATTGAAATCAGCTGTAATAACTGATGCACAACTGGGCGTGTTCCTTCTTTGGATATAAATTGAGAACCCGTCTTTTAAAATCTGTAGAGCCTACTTCTGGCATGTTTGAGGAAATTGGCATCATCTCACCGCAAACAGGAAAACATACACTTTATGATGCAAAGGAATGCCAATATATAACTGATATTTGTAGCATGAGGAGTGGACTAGACAAAGAGATTCAGGAGCAGCCTAATTTGGTGTGACACTTGGAGCTCAGGATTGCAAATTGGTGGCAAGGCTGCAACCAGACACAATCAGGCCTCCCTGCATATGTCACATATCTCTTGCTGGCAATTCTGCTTGCCTGCTATATCACTTAAGATGAGTAAACCTATTCACCTCAGTACAGAAGGCCTAGAATTCAGACTCCTTTTCTGGAAGCCCCATATTATGATCTGAAGTGAAGGCTGAATGGTTCCTGCACAGAGGTGAATTTCAGCCACTGTATGATGCCACATATGGATCACCCAACCCAGTGATCCCTAGAAGTAGGATGAAAGCCACACCCATTGGACCCCTCTGTGACTTTTCTCCCATGCAGACTGCCAAGCAATTTCTCAATAGTGGGGCCATCACTGAGGTAGCCAGACTTTTCTCTCACATTCCTGCCCCAGCTACAAACTTACTGACACATTACCCGGCGTTTCCTCTATAATCTGTACCAGCAAGTGACAGCAAAAGTCAACAAGTTCCGTCAGCACTTTAGAAAATCAGGTCACTTATTTTGATCTCTAAATATGAACTTGGGAGCCTAACTTTAGGCACCTATTTTTAAAAACTCTTGGCCCTGTTAGACAACCACTGATTCATCCCCTGTAACTAAGGATTGTCTCCTTATTTGTATTTTTCAGGCCTTTGTCTAGTTTTATGGACTCAGGCAATTGGGTTTTGCACTCACCATAGGAGTTGAAAACTATTCTACAGTCTGTTTCATTTTTTTCATGTTGGAGAATCTTTGATACACTCCTCATTAGCGAAAGTTTATCTCCAGTGTCTGAGGTCAACAGGAATTCAACACCAGCAGGCCACTACCTTGAAGTAACCTCAGCTGCTGGACTGAGCCCAGTACTTTTGGTGCCAAAGCACAAGCCTCAACCACTTGAGCTAAAGAAGCTACTCTTATTATTACATACCTATTGACTATTTAACTTCACTTCTTGTTCCCCTCTCTTTACCGTCCATTATCTCCTCTGTAAATAAAATAGTCCTAATCTTTTAAAATCTCCCCATATGGAGGATCTACCTTCCCATGTCTCTGCTCAGTTTTGTTTTTGCTTTTGGGAATTTTCTCTTCCCCTCTGTCTTCTCTGAAATGAGCTCCAAAGTGAATAAAATATTCAAGGTGGAAGGTAGCATTGACTGGTGTGACATTAGAATATGTTCCCTTTTTAATGATATTGTAATAGTGGAATGAAGGAGGTATTAATGGTCCGCTATTAAGAAGCTTGGATGCAAAGGTCATCACAGACTTTTTTAAAGGGAAGGGAGGGGGCTTTAGCACACCCATTGTGGCCAACAGTAGGAGCAGCTCAGGCCCTTTGGTAGTGTAGAACAGCTGGATATAAAGGAGGAGGCTGGCACACCAAGACCATATGTTCCAAAGGGAGAATGTGGCCCTGACAGGGGTGCCTAGGTTTCAAACTCAGGGACTGAGGGGTGGAACAAAACTTTGTGTTATGCAGTCAGCACACCAAGTTTGGCGTGGTCCCTCAGAAGGAGCAGTCGGTGTTTGGCTGAGATTCTGTACAAGCCCTCGGAGAGAGGCAGAGGCTCAGAATAGCTGCTTTGTGGGAGAAAGTTATGGTTCCTTACCTGAAAAAAAGGGTACAGTCCATGTGCAATTGGTTCCGCCTGCTGTCCAGGGAAACAAGACTGGGGTACATTTTGAAAATAAACAAATTACACTAAGAAAATATCTGACTGTGTCACTGATTTCTTTTCCAAATGGAAAGCTGATCTGTAAAGCCCTGCATTTCATCTGTTGCTTAGTCAAGGGGGCAGTAATACATTCTATACATTATTCTTTAAACTCTGTTTAATGCAAGCTAAGATCTTAACTCATGTTTTAAACCACTGCTACACACTGGGCAAACATCTACAATGAGATGTCCTACTGTGCATTATCTTGCAACTGTCTATCTTGTCTAATGCTTAGTTAGTATCAAAGTCTGCCATGGAATGAAGTACAGTAATTAACAGGTTTTTCTTGTATTACACACAGGAGATAGCATAGAGTGGTATCAGTAAGTATGGGCTTTGCCCATCTTTAATATCCTATCTTGAATTTATACTGATATCAGTACAAAGTGCATTCTCAGCGACTATGGATATTTAAGCCAATGTCTGACTTCAATTATTTGTTTCAGTTCTAAGGTTTTTTTTCAGTGATTAATGCATTCAGAGATGGGATTCAGATATATTTTTTATCAGTGGAATACAAGTAATTACAGTTGTCATATTATATTATTATTATGAAGAATATTTTCTTAGGTAAAGCCAAATATCCCAATTCTGAGTTGTGTCCGAGTTGACCTCAGCAGAGCTCAGGAAGAGGTATGGGATAAAAAGAAGTAAAATCAAAGTAAAGAAATTTTCCATAATCGTGTTAGATAATGAAGGCATAAAAACAAATAACTACATTTTGATAAATTATGTACTTAAATCTACCAGCATTTTGCAATTGATAAAACTGTAGATAAAAAAGATTCTGGACTGAACGATGAAGGGAAGCCATGCCAGGCATCATTACTGTGACGTTACACCCCATATTCTTCATAGAAATATGGTTATGCTATGCATATGGCATAACTAAGGTATACTTTACTCAAGATGGCTCATGTAAGATATCATTGGAAAGGTTATGATTTACTGAATGTGATTATCCAATTTGTATGTATCATTTCTGTATCTAAAATTAGGAATATAGACTATGTAACAATTACAACTGTGTGTGTATTTGGGAGACACCCACCAGACAACCAGCCATCACAGCCTTGATGGGCCATTGAGAAGAAACAATAAGACTTTGAAGATACTAATCTCTCTCCTTCCTGAGAGGCTCCTGGAATATAGCTCTGACACTACCAGGTCAGGTGGTCCTGTCACCTGATACAAATACCACCTTGGACACTGCTGGCACTTTTCTTCTGGAGGGGGATGGGAATCAAACAAAGGATTCCTGCCTTAGGTAAATCGTCTTTAAGGGCTGGGGAGGGGGTTGATCTGGACTCTCCTCCATTGCTTATCCAAGAAGAAGGACTGCTGAAAAAACCTGAAGGGCCAAAGGAACTAACCTGAAGGGAAAGGCAGGGGAGAGTCCAGACTGAGACAGGGGTCCAGTCTGTAAGAAGAAATAACTGGAACTCTGAGCTACAGAAACTCTGCATCCTCCATAAGTCAACATTTAGGGTGAGAGATTATATTTTGTAACCTGTTTCTTTAGTGAATCAAGCTTAGTTTATGTGTTGTGTTTTATTTGCTCAGTAATCTGCTTTGTTCTGTTTGCTATCTCTTATAATCACTTAAAATCTGCCTTTTATAGTTAATACAGTTGTTTTGTTTATAACATTACCCAGTTTGTGCAATTCATATCTGGGGGGGCGGGGGGGAAGAAGCTGTGCACATCTCTCTTCACATTGAGTGAGAGGGAAGATTTTTATGAGCTTGTGCTGTGAAGATTTTTCTGTACAGTATAAGACAGTATTATTCCGTGAGGGGTGTTTACGTGAGTGCTGGGTAAATCCTCTCGCACAGAGCTGACATCAGTCTGTGTCTGCAGCTGGGTGTGGCCCTGCCTGTGTGTGTGCTGTAAGAGACCAGAGAGCCTAATTCAGCAAAACAGGGAGAGGAAATCCAGGCTGGTGGAGCAGGAGGGGCTCAGTGAAACCCCAGTACATCCCGGGGCATTCCAAAAGGGGGGGTCCAACCTGTCACAATTACTACTAACAAGGTCCCACCTACAGCTGCAAATGATATCATAGACTTCTGGACAGTCACAAGAATGTTTCATGGCCTAGAAAATTCAGCCAAATGTATTGTTACTGTATTTATTACAATAATCATTTTAACTTTTGAAAATCCTTAAAAAACATTAATTAAGCTTCATGACACCTCTTTAAAGAATATGTTGCCATTTGACAGGAATAAGTTGAGTGCACAGACAAGTTAAGGCCAACAAAAGTTACCCTCTTTTTGGGTGCTTCAGGATTTGGGAGCCTAACCTGAGATATCCTGGGCCTGATTTTCGGAAGTGTGGAACAATCAAAATGTGATTTGCATTAAATGGAAGGTACTGATGTTCAGCACCTCTGAAAATCAGGGCCACAGTGTCTCAAGATGGGTATCTAAAAATTAATGCATCCAAAATCAGAGGCCAATTTTGAAAATTTTGACCTAAGTGTCTTCCCAAAGGTGACACAGTGAGTAAGTGTTACAGCCAGAACTGGAGCCCAGCTGTTCTGACTCCCACCCCCTTTCTGTAACCTTTACATAGTCATTCCTTACTACATTCCATTAAGGATCAGGGCAAAATTTATAATTTTCATTGTTTTTGGACTTTGTCTTGCTTTTGTCCTTTCTAGAGAACAGTCTACCCTCCCTTAGTCTTTAATATACATCTTCTCATTTTCCTCAATACCTTGCATCTTGGTAGCCTTCCAGGGCTAGATAAAATTAGAGCGATTTCCATTCACCCCCTAACAAACCCCACACATAACTACTGTGTATAACTATTCACTGCTAAGTCATGTGAGGCACCCTGTTGTCCTAGGAACAGTCATTGGAGACACTTCAGGAGAAATCTTCAAAAGTGTCCAAGTGACTTAGGAGCCTAATCCCCATTTTTCAATAGCAGCATAGTCACAGGCTCACATTCTCAAAAGTATTTAGGATCCTAACTCCCAATGAACATTGTTAGGGTCCTAACTCCCCATGGGCCTAGACATTTTTGAAAAGCCTACTAAGTGACTATCTGTGTCTTTAGATGCCTAAATACCTTTGAAAACCTGGCCCTTAGATGGCTAAGCTTCACTGAAAGTCAATGGGACTTAGGCTCCTTGATCATTCAAGAGTTTTAGAAAATGTTACCCCTCTTCCTCTTAGGAGAAGTTAGAGGGTGGGAGGTCAAGTTAATGTTTCATAGAAAAATAATTTGGTTTTATTTCAGACTTGTGTATGTTTATGTCACAACCCTCATATTTTTAAACATATAATTAACTTCCCACAAAAACTAACACCATTACTGGGCACCTTTACTTATTGTTGAGGAGGTAGGCCGTGCCCAAACACTGAATGGGCCATAGAAATCAAACCAGCTTTATCATCTTAAATGTGGTCCTTCTAGCCCAGGCCTGAAGTACACTTGCATTTGGAGGAGATCGAATTGCTGCTGCCCAGGGCTGTCGGTTCACCTTAAACAAGTACTAAGTTCATATGTAAAGGTTATCTGCTTACGTAAATTATAAATGTAAGGCCATTAACCCTTGGACACATTTGAAGCATGCAGACCAGAAACCAGCACTGATTCATGCACAGTGATGCTACCAGATCTAAGAGTGTTGGACATCAGTCATATATGAACTAGAAAAAATGTCTCTCGCAGGTAATGCATGTCTCTTCAGAAATGTGCAGCTGTGCACATTACAATCTCCTAGAATACAATCTCCTAGAATTTAAAACAAAACTAGAATCATGAGCAAATACCATCACTGCTAATAACTGGAAGAAAAATGATTTTGCTGACCTCCACGGTTCCCTGTACCCTCACCCTACAATGCTGAGTACTTGCTCCAGACTTGCCAACTCTTTCATTATGAGAAATGGCATTGGAAACTATTAGACAAGGAGGATGACTTCCCAGGCTTATCAGTCCCCATAATAAGGTTGCCGTCAGAACCCCTGGGCAGGGTCACTATTCCACTGAAAATAGGATAGTGTAGCGGGGTGATTACCCCGCTCCTGCCCTGAAGGGCTTAAAACAGCCCTGGGAGAGGGCTGTGGCAGGGGAAAGGCTGGGCTGATTGGAAAGCAGCCACAGCTGTGGCTGGCTTAATAAGGGTGGGCCCTTATAAGAGGGCAGTGGGCCAGGAGCAAGAGTCTCCCTCTAGCTGAGGAGGGAGATGGACCTAGCTGCCTGAGTCCTAAAGGGTACTGGAGAAGCAAGGCTGGGGAAAGGCCAGGGGAGCTCCAGGCTGGAAACTCCCCAGGCTGCAGGGCCTGGTCCAAGGCCCATAGAGGTACGGGGAGGCAGAGGAAGGCAGCAGGTCTGAACCCCCCTTGCCTATGATGAGTGGCTTTTATACTGCAGTCCGCCCCAGTGAGTGGGGGCTTGATGATGACTGGCAGTAGCCCAGACTGAGGCAAGGTGGGGATTAGAGAGTTGGGGGTTCCCCAGAGAGGGGAGACCCAGAGGCAGAGCGTGGGGGTATTGCCAGTGGGCAGCCCCAGGGTAAAGGGGCACCGGGGTCCTGGGAGGGACACGGGGGCCAGCGGCAACAGGACACTGGCCTGCAGAGGGTGCTCCAGAGGCTGGAAGAGCTAATTCCCGAGACGACCAGCAGGAGGCACCACAGGGGTGAGTCCCACACGCTTACAGATAGAAAAAATACAAAAGCATAACAAAGAACCCTCCCCACCAAACCCTTTGCTAATAGTGCATAGAACAGTTTTGCAGGGAACCCTTCCTGCGTAGAAAAGAAGAACAGCTCCTGGACTTCCCGTAGCAAGGGTCATTAACAAGTAGATAACCGTAGAGGTAGTCTTTTCAACTGGGTTCAACTGAAGAGTTCAAGGTCTCTCCTGAACTGGAGAGAGAAAGTCAAGAGCACTGCACCCAGATACAGGTTGCAGTACACACTGAAGTGATGTCTCAGTAGTAAATCATGGAATCTTTGGGGGTTTGAATATATTCACATGACTCTAACAGAGTTCTATAAGGAAATATTAACTATTTTGTATATCTGGCTGGAAAATGAGAAAAGTCATTAAAATTGTCACCTTTGTTCACTTTTTGTCATAATTTTGAAACTCTGACTCCACTAATCTTCAAACAATTAGTTCCATTTTTTCTTTTCCACTTTCTCCAGGGATAAAAATGGAATCAGCACTGTACAAAATGAAACCAGCTTTCCGTGATTAAAAAAAAAAAAAATCTATTGCTTTTAATGGCTATAGTGCCATTACATAAATAACATCATTTTACCACTTCTTTATTAATTATTTCCCTTTGAACTGTGATCAGTGAACCCAGATGTCTGAATGTGAGAAATTTTAGCTGTGGCATCTGGATCCTTCGTAGACTCCAAAAGCAAGTCTGCTATTGGCATCTAAACTGCATCACTCTCTTTCAAAGAACTAATACTGCTTTTGGCTTGGTATGTTACTGGGACTTCTTTAATGAGAAGCCTGTTTGCTTACATTTTGAATTAGGAATACTCTATGCACTTTGGATGAAATCTTATCCCTACTGAAGTCAATGGGACTTTTGCCACTGACTTCAGCAGAGCGAGGATTTCATCCTTTGTGCTTGTGGCTATGCCTACATTGCAATCAAAGATGGGATTTGCTGCACAGGCTGTACAGGCCCACCTGGGGACCCTAGGTACATAACGGCCTTACTAGACTTTGCTGAAGGCTCTGCTGTCAGATTTTCAATGCCGTTGTTTCTTAGATTAAAGCTAGCACAACTACGCCTACCCGAGCTGTAATTGCACCTCTAGTTACAGGGTAGACAGGCTTTGTTCACAGGTAGAACATTATAACAGGATCCTAGGCAAGCTCTCTGGAAAGCTTTGAACTCTAGGTGCCTTTGTGCCTCCTCCAGAAAAAAAAGCTAAAGGGGAGAGATTATGAGAAGAAATCAGTGGTTGTTTTGGCCTTATCTTTTCTGCATTTTCCCATATTGCAGTGGGACTGATACCAGCACATGCATGGCATGTGGCCATCAAACTGCACATATGTAAGGGGACTGTTGCCCCCTTACTAACATTCAGTGGGGGTGTTTTGATTGGCTTGCTCCCAGTACTAAAAGGGGAAGGGTCGATGGCAAATCAGGAGCCTGAGACTGACAGTCCCCAGGAACAATGGGGAGAGGCCAATGCTCCAGATCAGCCTGATTGACAGGGCGGGCAGGCTAATCAGAGGGTCAGGAGGCCAGGGAGGTCCCGTCTTCCGTGTGAGCTGGAATTGCCTGGGTCAGACTGAGTGGGGCCGAGCTAAGGAGAAAGCAGGGGCCCAAGCTGAGCTGGAGAGCAGAACCGTGCCAGATCCAGAGGGGCCAGAGCCGCAGCCACAGAGCCAGAGACGCAGCCCAGGGAGAGCAGATCCTGTGCTGGGAGCAGAGCCGCAGCCACAGAGCCAGAGACGCAGCCCAGGGAGAGCAGATCCTGAGCTGGGAGCAGAGCCGCAGCCACAGAGCCAGAGACGCAGCCCAGGGAGAGCAGATCGTGTGCTGGGAGCAGAGCCGCAGCCACAGAGCCAGAGACGCAGCCCAGGGAGAGCAGATCCTGTGCTGGGAGCAGAGCTGCAGCCACAGAGCCAGGTGTGGTGAGCAAGTGTGGCCAGCCAAGGGGGGACCTTGGGCAAAGGGCCCAGCACAGAAAGACACCCCCAGACAAGGGCCCTTGCAGGCCAGACCGGGAGGGGGACCTTAACCTGACGGGGGGCTGATGCTGGGAAGAAGGGTCCCACCACTCAAAGCCCGGAGGTGTGTGGCCACCACCATTGCAAGTGTCCAACCCGCAGCATACCTGCAGCACAGCCAGAGCCTGAGACGGAAATCTGGGACCTACAAGGAACAGACTGCGAAGTGCCCTGATGTCCAGAGACACTGTTTGTGATGTTCCCTGCCACAAAGCAGGGTGATGTGTTTTCCTTTAACCTTTCCCATTTTTCCTTATTCTTTTCTTTAGATTAATTGTTAATTAAACAACTTGTATTTGTTTTAAATTGTATGGAATAATCAGTGGGTCAGGGAGGTGCCCAGTGCAGAGAGAGTACACCGGAGTGGGGACACCCTAGCCCCTGTCCTAGGTGACCACAGCAGGGTTGGGGGTTGAGCCCCCCAGGAATCCTGGGCCCAGCCTTGTTGGGGTTACGAGGACTCTGCCAGACAGGAGAGTGGAAGGGGAGCCCTCAAGGGCAGGGAGGCCTCTGGGTAAAGGGAGTGGGAGCGAGGACTCAGATCCTTTCGCTAGCCCACTTCACCGGGGTAGTGCAGAAGCCAGGAAAGTTCCCCACAATAGTGGGACCATTCCCCCGCATACACATAGACTGGGAGACTGCAGGTAAAAAACTATATGAAATTCATTGATCCTGGAGCATAGGTTGTAATCAGGGGCATGTGCAGAAATTTAACTTTGACCCTGGCCTCAGGAAGAGCTAGCTCTGCCCTCCCCTCCCGGCCCCCAGCATGAACTTGCTCTTCCTTCCCTCCTCCTGTCCCACCCCGGCTCCGGCAGGAGCTCACTCTTCCCTCCCTCCCCCTGCCCCGGCTCCGGCAGGAGCTCACTCTCTTCCTTCCTCCTGCTCTTACCCAGCAGGAGCTCGCTTCCCCCACCCGCCCCCCGCCACCGTTACCCCAGGGCCAGACGAGTTCTGTGCCCCTTAAGATTATTGGGGGGGCATGCCCCTGCTTGCTCCCCCCACCTCGTGCACTCCCCTGGTTGTAATTCATCTGGCTCCATTTGGTTCCCAACCACACCTCATTCTTCTCACTGAAAACACAGTCACATATGCCATGCTGCCATAGGATCCCCTAGCGTAAGGTTTGTACTTCTGATCCCTCTGATGTGGAAGCCGAATATTTACAACGAAAGAGGCATTATTAAAAAGAGAAGATTGTTTGGGATTCTGATTCATCATTTATTAGATGACTGAAGAGAAAGCAAGACGCATCAACCTTTGTGAAATGGATACATTAATAAATAGTGTAAAATAACAAATAGTAAGTAATAAGTCGTAAGTAATAAATAGTAAGTAAGAAGAAAATAAGGTGATTAACAGTTAGCATGGATATGTCAAGAAAAAATCATGTCAAACCAACCTAATAGCGTTCTTTGACAGGGTAACACGTCTTGTGGATGCAGTATATGTGGTATATCTTGACTTTAATAAGTCTTTTGATATTGTCTTGCGTGATCTTCTCATAAACAAAATAGGGAAATACAATCTAGATGGAGCTACTATAAGGTGGGTGCATAACTGGTTGGAAAACCGTTCCTAGACAGTAAAGTATCAGTGGTTCACAGTCAAGCTGGAAGGGTATAACAAGTGGGGTCCCACAGGGATCAGTTCTGGGTCCAGTTCTGTTCAATATCTTCATCAATTATTTACATAATGGGATAGAGAGTATACTTACAAAATTTGCGGACAATACTGAGCTGGGAGGGGTTGCAAGTGCTTTGGAGGATAGGATTAAAACTCAAAATAATCTGGACAAACTGGAGAACTGGTCTGAAGCAAATAGGATGAAATTCAATAAGGACAAATGCAAAATACTCCATTTAGGAAGGAATAATCAGTTGCAGACATACAAAATGGGAAATGACTGCCTAGGAAGGAATACTGCGGAAAGGGATCTGGGGGTCATAGTGGGTCACAAGCTAGAACACTGTTGCAAAAAAAGAGACCATCATTCTGGTATGTATTAGTAGGCAATTTGTAAGCAAGACATAAGAAGTAATTCTTCCGCTCTACTCCGCGCTGAATAGGCCTCAACTGGAGTATTGTGTCCAGTTCTGGGTGCCACATTTCAGGAAAGACGTGGACAAATTGGAAAAAGCCCAGGGAAGAGCAACACAAACGATTAAAGGTCTAGAAAGCATGACCTGTGAGGGAAGATTGAAAAAATTGGGTTTGTTTATTCTGGAGAGGAGAAGAGAAGATGGGGAGGGGGGAGGGGGACATGATAATAGTTTTCATGTACATAAAAGGTTGTTACAAGGATGAGGGAGAAAAATTGTTCTTGTTATCCTCTGAGGATAGACAAGAAGCCATGGGCTGAAATTGCAGAAAGGGTGGTTTAGGTTGGACTTTAGGAAAAACTTCCTAACTGTCAGGGTAGTTAAGCACTGGAATAAATTGCCTAGGGAGGTTGTGGAATCTCCATCATTGGAGTCTTTTCAGAGCAGGTTAGACAAACGCCTATCAGGGATGGTCTACTCTAGATAGTCCTGAGTCCTGCCTTGAGTGAAGGGGACTGGACTAGATCTCCCAAGGTCCCTTCCAGTCCTATGTTTCTATGATTCACAAACACATTCTGTTTGAAAACAAAACAAAAAAGATACTACAGCTATTTTTCAATAATTTGCAGGCAATGTTTGATAGCAACGTAAGCACAGAATGCTGGGTAGACTTCTGTGTGCATTTCAGTGTCCTGGAAATTCTGCCAAGGAAACCCAGGGCAAATTTATTTTAGTTAAACATTAGTTTGGTCAGTGTTTCTACACTGAATATTTTCTGCTCTCATCATTAACTATTTATTTCTCTAAATGTGAATAGCTGCAGCATTAAACATCTAAAACCCCTGGGTTTCCAGGTTTAAGAAGCATGGAAACAACATGATTTGGTGGTGGTGGTAGGTATAAAGCTAATGTTCAGTATTGGTATTCCGGGTTCTATATGATCAGCTCAGCACAGTTTAGGAGCATGGTTAAATTCCTATCTTTCCCTACAGAATCCTAAGCCATAGCAAGCTCTACTGATGGGTAATGATGATATGTAAATCAGTGATTCTTTTACTTCATTTGTTCCCCTGGGCAGCAGACATCAACTCTCTCTTTTTGATCCATTTGGAGATACCATGAAGAAGAGTGAACAGTGCAATATTGTAAATACAATTTTAAAGAAGACTCAGGAAATGTTGCTTTTGACAAGGAGGCAGCAAAGTCAGTATACTGAGTATTATTAAATTCAGAGTTAGCACAGCATTCCCAGATCTCTTTGGCTTTTGTTTCAGAAGTCTGCTTCTTCTCTTCAGGTCCTGTAAGATCACATTTCTCTGTGTTGCACATGGGCCATTGTCTAACTCTACGACCCTGGACAACGCTCCTGCACTGGTGCCAAAAGTACTGGTATAACAAACTGTCACACACAAACCTAAAATGATCTGAGAAATCAAGCACACACAATTCAGGAAATGCAGTTAATATTGACTCAACTCCGTACCTTTGTGCATGTGCCATTAAATATGGATATTTATGACTATGAATATATAAAATACTATTTTTTCCTTTACGGCATTATATTCCATTTGTCAAAAAATTCAGGGCCCAGTTGTGCCACCCTTAGGCCCTATGTATATAATACAGTACAAACTGGAATTTCTGGTAGAGTCTCACACACAGTGCACGTTCTGCATGCACCATGTAGTATTACAGTCTAATAAAGATTGTGCATCTAACCTGATAACATGGAAGTTTAGGAGATAAGAAATAGAATGTGAAGTTTAATATAATACACTCCTTGGTGTTTCGTTCATACAGCATAAAATTAGGACAATGGCCCTAAATTTTTCTATAGGTGTATTTTTGGCCACTCTCTTCCTGTTCCAAGTACTAGCTATTGCGTATTATTTTTTGTTTTACCCAAAACTGTGCTGGGGCACTATCCAGCACATACGACTGGCCTCTTTAAACTTTTCTGGGCAATCTGAGTCCCTGATTATAGAAAGCGCCCACATTCAGTAATTGCGTTTAAGCACATGCTTAATTTTAAGCACACACTTATCTCCCACTGAAGTCAATGGCACTTAAGTATGTGCTTAAGAGCTTTTCCTGAATCAAGGCCAAAGGTCTCACTCCTGCAAACACTTATGCACATGCTTAAACTTAAGCACATGGGTAAGTGTTCGTATGATTGGGCCCTAGATTTCACACATGATGCAATGACGGGGGAAAGTGGGAAGGAGATGAGGAAGGAAAGACAGTGGTCTCCCAAGTGGATGGTTTGTAATTACAAAGCTACTGGTCCAGTATTTGTTTCTAGGCAGTAGCTGAACAATTCCTAGCCTCTTTCTACAACACTATGAGCAGAATAAGTAGCAGATCTCAAATTAAATTAAATCTTTGTTTTTGTAATAGGCAGGGATATATCCAGTTATTGATTAGTTCAGAGTTTCTTGTCCAAGGCTCATCATTTTGGTCCAGTGATTAGGGCAGTGGCCTAGGATTTGGGAGACTCAAGTTCAATCCCTGCTCTGCCACATACTTCCTGTGTGACCATGGGCAAGTCACTTAATGTCTCAGTTCTCCCTTTGTAAATTGGGGATAGTAGCATTTCTCTACCTCATGAGAGTTGTGAGGATAAATATATTAAAGACTGTGAAGTAAATTGAGATTTATTGATGAAAGGAACTAGATGTGTTATCATTATTACTTACTATGTATACTGCATTAAGAGTCTCCATATCCTTTTCTCTAAGCTGCAAAGCCTTAAAATCATTGGATTATCATCATAACCAAACATTCCAGACTTTTGATCTATTTTAGTATTTCTTTTCTTCTGTATAAAGTAGTGTGACCACCTCACTCCCCATTATCAGACAGCTCCAATGGCTCCCATATACTTGAACATCCAATTCAGAATGATTCTCCTTATTTTTAAATTCTACCATGCACAACTTCAACCTGTCTCATAGATCTTGTCTTTCTCTACTTCCTTCCCTATTTCCACCACTTGCCTCCTTTCTACTCCAGTGTATGTACACTCATCATTATTGTGAGAGCCTCTTCTCCTCTGCATTTCCTGCCTCTTGGTCAAGATTCCTATGATTGCTCAGGCCAGAGAAACAAGGGGGTGCTCTTCAGTCATGCTGTATAGAGTATTGCTTAATGCTCTGTATGTAGGCCCATGCAGGGAAGATCATGAGACAAGCAGGGAAGTTGCTGGAGTATGATCAATACTCAGTACACTGCTTCTGCTGCCACCTTATCAAATCAGTCTCCCTAAGCCTGAATTCTACATAATGGGACACAGTTCCAAAGACAGATGCCAAGGTAATTCATATGCAATTTCACATGTGAAATCATGAAATTCTGAGTTGGGAGTGGGGCTTAGAGGTCAAGCTTTAATGTGAATTCAATAAATCAGTTTTTGTTTAGTGACTGATAAAAGCAGAGAGCATAATCAATAAGCCTGTATCATTATTTATATGAAAAAATCATAGCTTTTAAACTATGTATCATAGAATATTAGGGTTGGAAGAGACCTCAGGAGGTCATCTAGTCCATGTAAGAAGAGTCACTAATGCTTTACAGTTTTGCCTAATATATTATTTAAATAGAGTAACACTGAAATTGGATAAATAATTCATGCTGGATTTCATAGAATGTTATTACATATTAGATGGACTAAAATGGAGTTATTCAAATATTCTATTAAAATATTTAATTAATTAAAAGCAGATGGTACAAACTTCATATACTTCTATGCAAAAATATAGGGCCTGATTTTCATCCCACACCAGTTTGACACCGGTGAACTCCATTTACTTCAGTGAAGTTATTCCATATTTACATAAGATCAAAATCAGGACATGGTACTTCTGCAGGGCTCAATTGTAGTTTTGCACAAGCCTTACTCCAACTTGAGGGCTGTTGGTTGTTCTTTTTTGTTTGCTTTGGTTTTTTTTGGTTTTGGACATGCTAGTTATATTGCAAAACAAAAGGATTGTGTTGGCTCTTCAACTGAGGAGGATGTAGGTTAATCATTGCTTTTCAGAAAAGCATATTTTTGTCTCAGAACATTTCTAGAAACTGGGATACTATTATTATTATTTGCCTTGAAATTAAAAACAAATTTAAGTGAAAAGACAGTACAAAATGTTACAATTAAGGCCTGGCCCAGCATTCATTGCTTATCTTAAACTTCCGCAGACTTCAGCAGATTTCTGCCTGTGTATGAAATGTGGGATTGAGCCCACAGTTAATAGACCTGGGGAAAATGTAAACACAAAATTAAAATTATAAATTCATTGGACAACAAATTTAGGGGCATCTTATTAAAATCATTGATAGAGAGAAAAGTGATCACTTGTAAATGCTTTGAGGGCACATTAGGGAATGTTAAACTATATTGTATGCATTCTTAGGTTTATATTGCACAAACTTTACCACTCACTCAAAATTCTTTCTCTTCTTTCAGTGTATCAAGGGTCTGAAATAAAAATCACTTACAAGTACTACTAAGGGATTCACTCCACTCTTCCCCTCACTTGCTATTTTTATTTCAGTTTATTTCCATTCATATTCTGCATATGGAAGAATACATTGTCAGACCTTTAATAAAGTTGTTTTGGGGTGAAATCCTGATCCCAGTGGAGTAAATGGGTGTTTTGATATTGACTTCAATGGGGCCAGGATTTCCCCCCTGGTGCCCAATACATCCATCCCCTCTCAGAATCTCTTCCATTCTCATTCAGAGGGCTTGTCTTCATTTTCAAGTTAACTCAAGTTCTAACTTGAGTCTTGCCCCTGCCTTGAGTCCCATCCACACACAAAACCCCTTAATTCCAGTGTGGTGATGGTTTTACTTGAGTTGGCTGGCCCGAGAAGGGGCATAGACTTAAACTTGCATGAAAAACTCATCACCTGGTAGTGTGGAAGAAGGCTAGAATACCTTGATACCTCGCCATGAGCCCAGGAAGGACAAACAAGTTCTCCCACAATTCACTGGGAAAGAATTAATATAGTGGCCTAGCTTACTGCACCTGAAAAACAATGGGAAGTCCAGACATCCCCAGAAGTCTTTGTGCCACACACAAATGAGTACAGCACCATGTGGACACACAGCTTAAGTATTATTTCACAGTATGCCTGGGGCAGCCTTAGCTGGGGTCCATGGGTGCAACTGCATCCACAGATATCAAGCCAACTCAGGTCAACCTGGAGTCGCACTGCATCTGGCACAGGGATCACAATGCCCCTCACTCAGATTTGGCCTGGCCACTGTGGTGGAGGGGAAGCCACGGCAAATTTGAGTGAGTGGCATTGCGACCCCATGCACCAGGTTGCAGCACCACTCAAGTTTGGCACCCACTGTTGATAGTGCAAGGAGTGCACTATCAACTTGCCCATCCCGGGCTGGCCCAGATCCCACCATCGTCACTGCTGGCATCATCGTGCTGGGACTGAGGTGACTTGCCAGGATGAGAGCCCCGAGGTAGGCACAGGGTTGGGGGTCAGGGATACCACCACATCCATTGGCAGTGAAGAAGGAGCTCAAGGAGAGGCAGGAGCAGCTCCCCCAGCTCATGAAAAGCAGAGTTCCCTCTTTCACAGGCCTGAGCTCTCTCTGGCCCCCCTATCATCTCCCTGGCCCCCATCCCTATTCCCATTGAATCAGGAGACTACCTCTGATCCTGTAGTGTGGCTGCTCTCACTTGAACTAGGCCAACTCGGGAGGAGTAAGTTGAGTGTTGATAAACTGAATTAAGTTTTCAATGAAGACATGCCCAGAACCATCTCATATACACCAGCATCTAATAACACTCAGAAAAAAATCATAGATTCATTTGAGTTGGAAGGGTCCTCTAGTGATTCATCTAGCTTTTCCCCTGCATCGTGGTATGACTAGTTTGATTATTCCTGACCCAGCTGATAGATTTGTGTTTCTCATCTAGTATTAAATGACTCCACTGATGGGAATTCCAGTCCCTCCCTCTGCAGCTTGTTCCATTGTCTAAACATTTGTAAAGCTACAAAACCTCACCTAAAATTTAAGTAGCCCAGATCAAGACAAAATAATCTAGATGGAAATACTGACAGGGCTGTTGGCTTCCAAGCTTTCAGTACTTGCGTATCAAAAAGTTCCCAATTTTAAAGTAAGAACCAGATGCTAATCTCAGTCATACCAATGTAAATCTGAAGCAAACTCCTGATGCCAATGTCTGAATCTGCCCTTCAATTACTACCTCTTTATTGTTTTGCATGACACCATGTAGCCATCAATATAATTAAAACTTAATTTAGTTTCTCTTTTTAAGGTTAGATTTTAGTCATTTATGTCAATGTTACAGGCATATTTAGGTCCTCCCATACCATACCACACCATATCATAGCTATTTTAATATGTATTTGTCCAGGTTATTATATGGTCCTTCCATCACTATAGAATCTGAGCACTTCCCAGTAACAGGCATTAATTTATTTATACTCACAGCACCCCTGTGAGATAGGAAAGTTTACAGTTGGGGAATTGAGCATAGAGAGACTTAATTACTTGTCCATGGTCAGATAGAAAGCCTGTGGCGCAGAGTCAGGAATTGAACTCAGGTGTCTTAAATCTGAGGCCATTGCCTCAACCATAACGCTATCTTTACTGAAAATAATGATGCTGATTTCTCATACACAGATTTTGACTTCGGTGAAGTTACTTCTGATTTACACCTGTGTAACCACGAAGAGATTCAGGGCCAAATGGGTAAGATTCTGACCTTGTACGGCTGGTACAATTCTATACAGTTATGCTTGCTTACCCCAGCGCTAATTTTGGCCCAACAGGGTTATCTTCCTTAACAATGCAATTCTTGTCTTCACAAAAAATTTACTGAACACAGTTCTGGGCACTGCTGCTCTTCTGAATTACTCTGTCCCCCTATAGATTATGTATATCCAAACCATATGAAAACAAACCCTGGCAGTTCATAAAACCTGGGTGTGTCTCAGCCTCCTTTCCGTGCCATCTTCTGTAATAAGTCATATACATTTACTAATAGTTTGTATTTATTTTTCTAATCCAAGAAAAACATATTCATAAAGAAATCAAGGAGAAAGGCCTAGCACTTTACCCTTTATAGGCCAGATTTTCAAAGGTATTAAATTAAATTAATGAAGATATCCTATCTCCTAGAACTGGAAGGGACCTTGACATCGAGTCCAGCCCCCTGCCTTCACTAGCAGGACCAAGTACTAATTTTGCCCCAGATCCCTAAGTGGCTCCCTCAAGGATTGAACTCACAACCCTGGGTTTAGCAGGCCAATGCTCAAACCACTGAGCTATCCCTCCCCCTACTTGCCTAAAGATGTAGATAGCTGTCAAGTGGGATTCAAAAAGCACCTAGATAACGAACTCTTATTGAAATCAATTGGAGTTAGGCACCTAGGTTCTTCTGAAATGCCCACTGGGGTGGAATGCTCAAAAGGAGTTAGGGTCCTAACTTCCTTTGGAATCAATACAACTTGGGAGCCTAAATAGAAGTTAAGAGCCTTACTCCTGTGGAACATTCCACCCTAGGTGCCTATCTGCAACTTTAGGTACCTAAATCGCTTTAAAAATCTAGCTCTTGGTGCTATAGATATTGTTATATTGATCTGACTGAAAAATGGTATCGGGAAATATGAAAAATGTCCTGTATCTTTTTCCCGATTTTTTCCTGATACAAATTCAAAATGTTGATGAAGAGTATAATCAAAAAAAATCAAAATTCATGAATTTCATCTCTATTTATTCCTACAATATATTGGAATGAATATACAATTCTAGTCACCACATATTGAAACCCTTTTCTACCCTAAGAATAGCTGCTTTTGTGGACCTGAATAAAACTGATGTATCACTTTGTAAAGCATATACAGAATCAACAATGTAAGTTATGGATGAATCACCTGGGGACAAAATACAGCCCAGAGGTGTGGATATTCTACTTGACTAATAAGGTTCCTGGTTTGAAATCAATCAGAGCATGAAATAGCTACAAAGTAGCTGTTTCTTCAACCTTAGAGAATATTTTTACATGACTAACCAGTTGATGTTCTTTGCTCTGTAACAACCAGTGATCTCATTGCCACGCAGCAAACGGATTTATGATATTGTGCAAAGGTTAAAGCCAACAGAGATTTGTTTGGTGCAAAGTCCAGGTATCTGGGATCTTAGTAATAAAAGCAGGATATTTCTTGTTGCGTCTGTATAATCCACGGGGGTTCAGATAAAACAACTTCTTTATAACTTCTCTGATAAGGGCTGGGAAAAACAGGAGGTACAGGCAGACACTGGTTTCAGTCTCAAGTCGGTTCATTACTGACACCAGTTTTAACCCACACAATACTGATAAACAGTGGTAGAGTCAGCACAATTGCTAAGCCATCTGTGTATCTCATAATTTTATACATGGAAGGTGTCTCACAGCTGGAAAAATCCACATAGATTCTTATCAGAAGTCATTTCTGGCTGAACCAACTAATATATTGTGTTTGAATCTACAGCGTCTCACTTCTCCATCTGTCTCAGACCTATATGGTGAATAGAACATCCAGGAAATACCAAGAGAGTATGATCTGGAGATCATAATGAGAATAAGTTCTCCCTGGGGTTTCCACTTCTCATTGCTGCTGTTGTCATCTATGAGGAATCATGCACCTTTACTCTTGTTGCAATCTGTGTCATGAGAATGTGGTATCAGAAACGTAATGTCTAGATGCATTGTTACAGTAATAACTGGGGGCCAAAAGGGCCATCCATATTATTCTGCATTGGATAATTAAGCTGTGAAAAGCAGAGAATTAGGAAGCAGCAGAACCCAGACCTGTAATTTACATAGTATGCTAGATAATAAATTCATTATTACACATTTTACAAGATTGCAAATGCAGGGAAACTGACTTACACTCACTGTCAAGATAAAGACTCTCATGAGAATGGGAAACTGTACCAACTATTTATTCAGATATCATTAATATTATGGCCTCTTAAGGGACTCACAGTTGTCACTGCGATGCACACCATTGCCTCTGAGAACTTTACATGGTAAGCCAATGGAATTCAAATTCTCCTGTTCTATAACCACAAGTCCCTATCATTTGAGCCAACAAATAATTTCAGTTAGTGGTATATGGCCTATGACACACAGTTGAGCAGTTGCAGTTCCAGCTAGTAGAGGTCAGTGGTTCACATACACACACAATTCATAAAGGGCCGATTCTGGTTTGTCCTAATTGGATATAAGGATACCGCCCCCCCCCCCCCCCACAAAGCCATCCCAACTCAATCTCACACAGATTCTCTGCATCTCCACTGCAGGTCTGAGGTAAGAAAGCAGCCAAATGTTTCTCCCCCCACACCAGTGGGCAGGAGGTGGACAGGGATGGGTGGAAAGCCTGATGAAGCATCAGGTAATATTCTGCTACTGGGAAGGGCCAGCAGCAGATTACTTACCTCCTGTTTTAGGCATAATTCTTCCACAGCTGCTTCTGGGGTGGTAGAACTATGCACCACCTCTTATATGGGGCTGGTTGTTAAAGGACAATCTAGCCCAAAAGTATTATGGTCTCAATCAGGCTGCCCTGCAAAACAGCTTAGATTGGCTATTTCATTAAAAAGCAACAAGATATAATGTTGTTAGTGATACTATAGTTATGGTTAAGATGGTATTTTCAATGTAAACTCCTATTTCTCCTGAAATATAAAATTCCCCAGAAATGGCCCATGCTTGTTCTCCATTAACAAAGTTTCTTGATAAGTTCAATTAAATTCCAGGTACTTTAAAAGTATCGGAGGTAGATAACTGAATGAAAATAAGTTTTTTTTTGGGGGGGGGGTTATTTACCCATGTAAAATATTTTTCGGAACCTTTATCTTTTGTGCTCGGGTAGCTCACACACAAATTAGTGTTATAACTTGATTTTGGTATGGACTTAGGCCACATTTTTCAAATGTAGATACCCAAAGTTAGGTCCTAACTCTGTATTTATTACATATTTTGAGGGCTTAACTGGGCATCTACCTTGACCTTTTGATATGGCATCAGGCAAGCTCTCTCTCAGAGTGTTGGCCTAGGGCTAACATGTTCCTGACAGTTACTTTATAAACAAGGCTTACCTACCCTCCACGCCTCACTTCTGGGGTTGACCGGGTGTGTACCAAACCTAAACTATTTTATTTTCTTTTCACCACTTCTTTCATCTGTATTTTTTCTAATATCAAGGCAATAACACTTATATCAATGGGACTGCTTGTGTGAGTAAGGAATACTCATGTGAGTAAAAGAGGCAAGATCGGGGCTTTAATTTGTAAGCTTTTTGGTATAAGGTCTGTGTCTTAATGTTCATTTAATGATTTGCACACTTGTGGCACTATAGAAATAATTAATAATAATTAATATACATTATTAGCAGACTGGGGCCTGGAATAGCTCTCCAGGTGGAGGACAAAAAGCAAATAAGCCACATGGATATGGGACAACATGTAAATCTCTGTGTCAGTAAAACAAGAATTCAAAGCAGGGAGAACTCAAAAACCAAGCAAGATAGCATGGTATTAAGATTAATTGCAACACAGCAACCATACCGGGTGTTTTACAAAAGAAAATGGTTCTAGTCCCAGCTCTGCCTTTGACTTGACCTATCTGTGCCTACGTATAGTATAGTAACTAAGCACTATTATTGCTCATGGAGCAAGGTATTAATTGACATAAGGGTGGCAGAATTCAACCTAGACCTACTTACCCTGGTTACAGAACGTGTTTGTCTAAATAAAGTGGCAGCCTCCCCAGTTTTATTGAACTGTTGCACATTTCATTTTGTATTAATTTATTTAGCTTTATTACGTAATAAAGTCTATGGTTTTATCTTGAGCGAACTCCCTGAGATTGGCATGCCTGGCTATATTGATCCTGAGGAAGATTTCATGGGAGAACATTTGCATACACTAGCATCATCACCCTCTAACCTACATTCTCTGGACTTGTTTGTGAAGCTTGTGAATCCCTTAAATTTCTTTTCTTGAAATTATCATTTCACCCTTGCCTCCCAAGTTGCTATGTTGTTTGCTAAGCCAATTTCCCCAAGTCATTATTTTAGCTATCAGGCATTAAATTGCTCTTGAAATTTGGCCTCAGTCCATCTGAACAAACAAACTTAACTTAATTGGCATGCATTATGTTGCATCATCTCCTGTGGGGGTTAAAAAAAAGATGAAAAAATAACAGGTAAATATTCTTATTTCTTTCAAATGGTTGCAAAAAAAATCTAAATCTTTACGCATTGATGTTTTCCTTAAATAGTTTTCATTAGAGATGACAGAATGTCAACTGTCTTCCTAATTTTGGGCCTGAGGGAATGAATAAGATTTAAATTTAATTATCTGTATTCAAACCTGACCCTGTGGATTTGGGTTGGATACAGAACCAAAAGGGACAGTTTTTTCCGTTCTGATGTTGCTGAAATAACACAGGAAGGGGCTGACCTCGTAAGAACCTTCGCCATTCAAGATGGAAGAAGTTTATCTCGAATTTTGCTATTCATAAAGATTGAACTCTTTTGCGATGATATGATTAAGAGAAGAGTTGGGACCATTCAATTTGACCCAGCCTCTATCCCTGATTCAGATTTCAGCCTGGGCCCCAAACCTTCTAATTATAACCAGCATCTAATTATAATAGAAGTTTTCAACATGAGTAAGCATGTCTGACATGGCATGGAATTAAGGGAATACATTTGTACTAAACGGTTTTCACCATAGTGTCTTTGGAAGGATATGTAGGATTAGCATGATTCTATCATATATTCATGTGGGAGGGAATGACTTAGTTTGATGTGCAGAGGTGAGAGTGATAGTGAAGCCCAACAAGAATATTTCAACTACAAGTAACAAGTTCCTGGAGACCCTGGCGCTATCATAGTAGAAGTGGAGTGCTATGGTAATATCACCACTTTGCTAGTGGATGGAACATTTAGGTTGAATTGTCCATAGCGTTGTTGCAAAAGAGACTTTCCACATTTCATTTTGTATTTAGAATTTAACCAGAAATGTAAAAGCTTGCAAAAATTTCTGGTCAGAGTGAATAATAGAAATACTACTTCGTCCTTAAATTAGCCCAATTCCTGAAGTCTTCTTCTTTTTTTTTTTAAACCCTCAGTCTTAATACAAGCAAAACTCTCATTTATATCAGTATGAGTTTTGTCTGAATAAGATCCATAGCAGCCTTCATGTAGGAAAACTAACATACTTCATCAACATTAATAATATAATCCTCGAAGTTTCCTGTGAGGTAGATATTATCCCCATATCACAAGCAAGAAAAAATGAGGCACACCAAGGTTAGGAAACTTATTGGTGCAACATGAATCATGACACTGTTCTAAATAGAACTTAGAATTGCACACTTTGTGAGGCTAGTAAAAATATACCTATTGTTTTTCATGGTTTCAATTTAAAACTTTTTCCCTAAATTTCTTGCAAATGTATGTTTGTTTTTCAATGGGGGGAAGAATCCCAAAACCTGAATTTTTTTTAGGTTTTGAAAACTTAAATTTTTGTTTGTTCAGAAACAGTGTTTTTATTTTGTTTGTTTTTGATAAACATTTTCAGTTTTCGAAAACCAAAAATGTTTTATCAAAACCTCAATTTTTTTTATCGCAAACCTAATGTTTTAGGGATTTTGGTCAAAAATCCAGAATTTTGACCAAAATAAAAATTTCATTTTGTTCAAGACATATTTTTTATTGGGGCGAAAAAAAAAAGTTTGGATGAAAAAAATTCAACAAGCTTTAACTCTCAGGTCTTAGTGATGATTGAAATGGTCCTTTGGGGCAGTTACTTTGTGGTAAATAAAGGCAACTTGTCTCTTAAGTGATGCAACATTCAGCTTAACTTATATTGCCTATATTTCTTGAATCATTAAAGAGATAAAATATAGCTTATGTCTAGAAAGGGTTAATGCATATATTTAGAAAAGTATTGTATGTTGTGTAATTCTGCCCAAAAATTAGCAATTATTCAGAGCAAACATGTTAGGGCTCCGTTCAGTAGATAATACCTAACTCCAGAGCACACTGACCTATTCAGCTGAAAGATCAGCCTGACACAGGGCATATGAAAGAAAAATCACTAACATGCCCCACAATGACTGTTTTGGCAGAATTTTGCCCCCCTGTTTGCAGTCTCCTACATGAGCTAGGATGCAAAGTTTCTGCACCAGCCTGTCTGATGAACTGCCAATTTTTTTCGTTTTTGGGGAAAGGAAACTAGTTTTGCTTCCAATGTGATTTGAAGTTGAGATATGCCCTTTGGAGAGATAGAGGAGATTATGTACTTTCTGCCTTTAGTAACCTTTCCTCTCTTACATCAGGCATGGCAGAGCTAACCCCCGTTGAAACATCTGGGAAAGTTGCCGAGCATTCTTTTTACATGGGAGAATTAAATCCAGGTCCTTGGGATCTGCACTCTGTGATTGCCTGAGCCCCAGGGAGTAGTTGCTTTACTCAGAGAATAGTTGCAGAGAAGAATTGCCTTCCCTCTGTTCAACCCCTCACATTACATGGGCTGAGTTGCCATATGAAATCCTGGCTCCACTGAAGTTAATGGTAACACTCCCATTAACTTCAGTGGGGGAGGACTTCACCCCTTCTGTTTAAAATGAGGTAACAGACGGGACAAATTTTGGTGAATCCTGCCCACTTTTAGCCTTAGTTTACCCCTACATTTACTTACGATTTTATCAAGTGGGGTAATTAGCAAGCACTATTAAGTATACACTTTTTCAATTATAAAATAGTTCATCCACAAGTTATTGGGTTTGGTGCTGGGATAACTGTGAAATTCTATGACCTGCATTATGCAGAAGCTTAGAGTAGAGCCAAAATGGTCCCTTCTGGCCTTAAAATCCACTAAGAATATAACAGCTTGCTTTACTGCTACAAGATCCGCCTGAACCACTGTCTCCAACCTTAACTGGAAAAAGAGAGCACTAACGGAGCAAGGTGCCTCTTTCCCTTTATCTAAATCACATTTATTCACATTGTGTCACACATTGTTGACTGGTTTGGGGCCTCAGCATAATCCGAGTGAAGTAAATGGGAAACTTTTTCTTTGGGGAGTGAGGTATGGAGGAAGGATTCATGATTATGGAGCTCATATATGAATGATCATTCCCTGTCCCCATCAAAAGCTTATTTATTTATGAAATAGCTGTATTGTGTACAATTTCTTAAAGGAAGCTGTTTGGACATTTTAAAGTTTTGTTTGGTTGCAATTGTCCTCAAAGGGAGAAAAGTTATAAAAGTTACTTAAGACAGATCCTAATGAAAAGGTAGTCATGAGAACATCCAAACATAATTACAGTATATGGTGCTGTTCTTTAACAGAAAAACCATTTGCAAACCTAGTTCTGACTAGAAGGATCTTGTCTGCTTGCCAGGATAAGCTGGAGGGGTGATGATCTTCAGGGCTACCGGGCGCCCCTTGTTAAAATGTTGCCACCAAACTAAAAAGTGAAGAGGGACAATTTCTCTGTTTCACCCTATCTCTGGACAAAGTTAAACCTTTGCTGTGGATTGCCTTATATCTGGAACTCAGAGAAATATTTCTGAAGTACAAGGTTTTTGCTTTTGGAATTGATCAGATTGCACCAAATTGCAGGGTTTATTTTATTAAAGTACCAGGGAGGACACTTTCCCTTCTTAAATTGTTTATTTGTTTGTACTATCATAGTGTCTAAGCACTCTTTTATTTTACCCATACATTGAGTATACTTTTCAGGAACAAAGCATAAGCATTTAAAGTAAAAAGTCTTATGAGTTTATTAGTCATGTGACATTGCCTCCTTCCTTGCTTATGAAATAAGCATTATTATTTGAGTAAAAAGCAAACAAATGGATTTTCCTGTATCATATCCCACTTATTTTCGAGCACATCTGTTAGCCAGGATTTATTATGGAGTAAATAGAAAATATGTACGAAGCTCATTCTTAAAATATAGGCAGCATGCCTGGCCCTATGGCTGCTTGAATATTCACAAGGCCCCACATCCATTAATTTCAATGGATGTTTTAGGAGGCTAACTACCCTTTAGGATCTGGGCCCTTATGTCTGGATGCAAAGTTCTCTCTCAACATATTTCTAGCAACAAATTCTGTTTTAGTCTGCTTTTAATATTAAAAACAACACTATTTTGAGAGTGTTGGGATGAAAGGATTAATACAACTTAACTCTGACAGTACTAGCGGCTACGTAAAGTAACAAAAACAGATACATGATGAAAATATCCAAAAGATTTAGGTTACATATGAGCCAAATCAAATATATAATTCTACAGTTTGCTAGGGCCACCAAATTTCTGTGTGCTATACACAAAATTTGCAGTTATGTGGAAAGAGTGACTTACTGATCTCATAAAATAAAATCATTCTCAGTATAATCGATATTATCCATATTTAGTCAAACAGTTACTTATCTAGAACTAGAGTACACAGATGTAGATGGAATTGGGGGAGACACTTTTAAGTCAAGTACAATTTTTTTTTTATTATGATTTTCAGTGTTTATAACATTTTTCTCACTGTTGCAGTCGTCCCCCAATTCTGCTCCTTCTCAGCTGGAGTTATCAAAGCAGGTTTCCCTTCCCCTAAAAGTAGAGTCTCATTTGTAAAATTCTTTATTTGTAAGTTTTGGTCTACATCATCATTTTGTACAAAAAATGGATTTTCTCCAAAATGTAAATATGAGGATTACATGTGGAAACCAGCTCAATTAGTAGAAAGCTTTCTTAACAGAACATCTGCAACATTATCCACTTCAGTGCTATAGTTTATTAATGTTATTGTATTTTCCCTGCAAAAGATGAAGGAGAGGAATGAAAGTTCCCCATAGAACAGTGCAGATGAGTTTTATAAGAGAAGCTTCTTTTACTGACATAATCATCGACTCTGGTTTGTTTGTTGTAGATATGCAAAGCTAGCAGGTCACGTTATTACCAAACAGTATACTGATTATCCTAAATGCCAGTCTCAGCAGAGTTGGAAAGATGTCAAGGTGAGATTGTGTATTACATAAAACATGAATGCGTTACCTGGTTAATGTGTGTTTCCCACAGTGAGTTAATCTAGGGACTAAAGAGTTAATCATCTCACTAAACTAAAGTGAAGAGCTGTGCAGAACAGCTTGAGGATTGCTCTTGAGAAATGTGTTGGCTTTCAAGATGGTTAGATCTCTCAATCTTTGGAATCTATTTTCAGCATATAAACTGAAGCATTTTGTTAAGAATATCCAATGATGCCTTGTGATTCTTCAATAGAGAACCTTACCTGTTGCTAAATAGACTGATATACAGAGAAAAAAATCTGATTACGAGAATGTATATGGCTCCCAGCACCATAGTACATGGAGCTTTGTCTATACTGAGTTTTTAGCCACTTGTGTAGTTGTAGCTGTTTGAAACCAAGATAAGTTGTACTGTGTAAAACTCATGCTGCCTCAATGTAAATTGTGTATACACTAGGGTTTTGCCCTGATTCAGTTGCACTAGTGGCTAAAAACCTAGCATATACAAGACCAGAGTGAAGTTTATATGACTTAGATTGCAAGCAGTAGTAAAGTATATGGAGATGGGGAAACTTAGACAATAGACTGTATCTGGGAAATGAACATACCAAGAAATCTGGACAAGGAGGTGTGATTTACATAATTTCCTGAATGTAGCCAAGGTCTGGGTCAAATGGGAGTGATTCTAAATGAGAAGGCTTGCTGCTGAGTATGCTCTGTCTCTTGGTAGCTTTCTCCTTATCCATGGAATCTTATAGGCCCCAATCCTGCAACCAAATCTGCATGGGTGAACTAACTTCAAAGGGGCTCAGGCACAGGGGTCCAGCTGCACAGATTTGATTGCTTTAATTAGGGCCTTAATGTGAAAATTACTAATCTATTATTGTTACTCCAGCAGAAGTGAAAT
The DNA here is from genome assembly GCF_028017835.1 of Emys orbicularis. Taxonomy (NCBI): domain Eukaryota; kingdom Metazoa; phylum Chordata; order Testudines; family Emydidae; genus Emys; species Emys orbicularis. The sequence continues at coordinate 22,981,358 of NC_088685.1, read as the reverse complement.
GCAGAAAGTAATCCACAACACAAATGATGAAAAGCCAGTCAGATTCTGAAAATCTTTCCATTTTTATTTTCCACACACAATATTAGTAAGACATGTATTTTTTAAAATGGGCTGAAATCCTGGCTCCATTGAAGACAATGGGAGTTTTGCCATTGACTTCAATGAGGCCGGAATTTCACCCATGAAATTGTCCCTTTAACATATCTGATGACAACACCACATATTTTAATTCCAAGATGGATCAGCACCCTGCAGACAATTAAAACTGCTATAATATATCATGCTTTTCCTGAAGTACCGTAGTATATTGTCTGCCCTATTATAGGATGATAGTGTAGACATAATTTTAGATGTATGCTGTATAAAAAACTATCCAAGGTGTACCAAAGAGCAATTAAAGAGAATCACTAGCTTTAAAGAGAACATTTTAAAACTTATTTCAAGACTAATGGACAACTGATGAGTGCAATTCTGCCTCAAATACCTTGATGGAGCTCCCATTGATGGTACCCATCTGAAACGAGAATAGGGTCATATATCTTTAAGAAACGGGAGCTAAATGCCACATATATCTGAAGAATTACAGAGCAAATCCATTAGCTCAGCTGACAGTACGAAAAGCAAGTAGACATCGTATGACCATTGCCTTTGTTTGCACTGCAATTTCATGTTTCACACAAATGACCAATGACAAGTGTCCAAAAAGCAGTTCTAGGTCATTTGTTCTGTTTGTAAACAGAGAAAAGGGTGAAATATTTAACAAGACGGATGTAATGATTAACTCTGGAGCCCCACATTGCAAGGGTGGGGGTGGGGAAGAAACCCACACACAGGTCTGGATTGAACCAAGGCTTTTATGGCCTGATTTTCAAAGGGGCTGAGCACTGATTTCAGTGGGAGTTAAGGTTGCTCAGCCCCCTATCAGGTCATTAGGGACACGAGACCCAAGCCTTGAGATGGAGAGTTAATCCAGCGAAGTTTTTTCCAGTTCCAATGTATTGTCTGTTATATTTATATTAAAATCACACCCAGAGGGCCCAGTAAAGATTGGGGTCCCATAACATTAGGCACCATGGATTGGATCTACAAAGGGATTAGTCATTGCAATTCCTAACTTTTAGGTGCCTAGAAAATCACTGGAACAACAACGAGAGCCCCAAAGTCTGAGTTAGGTGCCTAGGCTCCCTATATAATGAATGGGGAGAGCTAGGTGCCTAAGAATAGGATCTACAGAAGTCAGTACATTAGGTGAGGTCTGCCTAAACTAGCCAAGGGGAGATGCTGATGAGAGGGGTGTGTCCTAAGTCCCACTTCCTTGTGCAGTTCAGCACCTAAGTCTGGGCTGCAGGGAGACATCTATCTCTGCTTGTGATCCACTACCAGGAACCCCTCTTCTGGAATCAGATGGCTTAGGCATCTAAACCATTTCTTGTGAGAATGAGTGATGCAGGCACCTAGCTCCATGCAAGTGCTCATGAGGAGTGGGAGGAGAGAGAGAAACTTCCCTCATAAACTTTAGCTCAGTGGTCAGGACCCACCAGCAAGTAGAAGAGTCTGGTGCCATTCTCTCCAGAGTCCGATGAGAAGGGATTTGAACAAGGATCACCTCTCTCTCAAGACAATACCCTAGCAACTGGACTATGGTATATTCTGATGTGTCTCTTTCTCAGTCTCTCCTGTTGAAGCCATTCCACTTTAATTAAATAATTGAAACATTAAATATTAATTGGGCCAAAGAGAATATCACTAGATATTTCAGTGGCTAGGGCACTCTCCTGAGAGGTGGGAGATCTCTGTACAAATCTAAAGATATGAAGGAGGCCTCCTTCTCCCCTCCTCCTCCTCCTCCAGTACTTTGTGTGGAGTTAAGCATGCTCAGAGCACACCTACTGGATCAGGCCTCGCAAATAACAGAGACGCTCCTACGCTTGTCATCCCCGGGTTCATGAATCGCACTGGGGTTAAGGTGGGATATAGGCACCCAGATACCTACAGTGAAGCAGAGTGTGCATACCCAGAGGTGGAACATAGGGACCTAGAGAATTTTTACAGTGGAAATTTAGGCACCAGGTGAGTTTAGGAGCATACAGCTTCAGGCAGAAGCTGAGCAGTGTTTTTGTGGATTGCAGTGTTGCCTAAAACTGGGATTTAGAGTGTAGGCACTTAAGTCCCTTTGTTGATCTGGCCTCATATGAACATATACAAAGATAATTCCCAGTCCAAAGAGTTTATTTGGATAAGATTGCCTGAAATTTCTCTTTGAATTTGCAAAAGTCATACAGGTGAACTCTTTGGAACAGATTTAATAGAGTACAAATTAAGGCCTTGAACGTTCAAGCAAATCTGCTCAGGCAGCCCCCTCCCCCAAATTGGCGCCAATGGAGCTCTGAGTGAGCATAAGGGTTTTTCCACATGGACCAGTTTGCAGGTTTCAGGCCACACCTTGGTTAACTGATGTGGATCATAGAAATGAAAGATGCTAAAGACCTATTAGATCATCTAGTCTGTCTCCTCACCAGACAGTCTAGATGATTTAATAGGTCTCTTTTCCACCTCTTAGTTTATATGATTCCATGACTCACAATTCTGTTAGATCACCCACCATCAATGCATGCACTAAATTGCTCTACCATTCATCTGACATATCATTTAACCTTTAAAATGACAAAGTTACACTGCATGTGCACTCCCTGATTTTCCCTTCAAAAATCTTAGGTTTGTGTATACTTATAAGTTTTACCAGTGTAACTATTTGGGTTAGGGCTGTGATTTTTTTAAACTAAAATAGTTTTATTGGTAAAAGTCCTACTGTGGATGGAGTTATATTGGTACAGAGGTGAATTATACAGGAATAGTTATTCTCCTTCTCATAAGGGAATAGCTATACCAGTATAAAGCACCTTTATACCAATATAACTGCACACACATTGAGGGAGGAGGTTGTACTGCTTTAATTATACCAATATAGTTAAAGCGACACAACTTGTGTGTGTAAACAAGGCCTCAGGGTAAAACAGAATAATCTGAATAACAGTCCCTCTTATTAGAATTCCTCCCAGTTACTCCACTGTGGCCAGGGACAAGCCGCTTAACTCCTTTGTCTGCTACCCCATCTATAAAATGGGGATTATACTTTCTTACCTGCTTGGGGTTTTATGAGGAGTTATTAATTGCTTGTAAAGTGCTATATGCATTTTAAGTAGTAGTAGAAGATATTGGCTTCTTCTATCATGATTTCATAGTTGTGGCTTCCACAGACTGCTTTTTGATTTATAAACTGCTGAGTTTATAACTGTGTAATAACAGGCTACTGATGATATAAAGATAATTTTCAAAAATACAGTGACTACAAGAGTAATTTATTATATAATAAAATATTTTCAAAGGGAACTGCATTGTGTACATAAATCAAGATGCTTCAATGTTAATACAAATTATAGCAATTATCTGAAAACATTTCTAATAGTGCAAATGTGATCTTCAAAGTTCCCCCATATATATATATACACACACTTGTATTTCAGGACAGAACAGGCTGATTTAATTGCTTCATTGGTCAAACTGTTGAAGCAATACTAGTATATTGTCAAGTATTTCACTAAGGGCCACCTTTGGTTGTTTCTGCCACCTAGTGGCTGCTACTCAGTTATCAGCACCACACAGTGGTTGCTGTGGATTAGATTAGGCTCTTTCAAAGAAAGAGTGAGAAAAAGTACACTAGCCCATAGGTGCTGGAGCTAGGGATGCAGGGGATGCTGCAAGCACCCCCTGGCTTGAAGTGATTTCCATTATATACAGCGTTTACAGTTTGATTAAATTGCTCTCAGCACCCCCACTATACAAATTGTTCCAGCACCTCTGCTATAGCCTCAATTTTGGTGTCGTTGTTTTGTACTTTTTTCTCTTCCAAATCTCTGCCTATATAAAGATAGCAGAACTTCTACCAGAGTTTGTGATGTATGAAATCCTCTTGTGTAAAGGTCTGGCTGTAGTGCACAGCTGCACTAGAAAAGAAAATAGTCTCTTCACCCAACAGTTAGCTCCATATCTGGAGCTATGGTTAAATGGATTTTTTTCCCTTCAAGGTTCTTGAGTAAGAGATTATTTTTATTTCTCTCATTTCTTATACGCACCAGCATTTGTTCTCTTATCTATGGAAGATTATTACAAAGAATAACAAATCTGAGTCATTCACCATGGGCTAGATTCACAGAGAAACTTATGTGTGGTGATGCTGAATATTGCCACGCCAAATTTTTAGGCACTCAGAAAATCATGGGATTCACAAAGCCTGAGTTCAGTGCCTAGGCTCCCTATACAATGAATGGAAAGAGCTAAATGTCTCAGAATGGGATTCACAAAAGTCAGCACCCTAGGCAGCTCCTCACCTAAGCCAGGCAGTGGGAGATGCCAAGCCGCAGGGTGTGTGTGCTAAACCCCATCCCTTTTTAGACATAGGTGACTAAGTCCAGGGTGCAAGGAGGCAGTTCCCTCTGAAAACCCTGTCTTGGCGTTAAGTGCGTATGCTGTTTTAGCAGGAAGCCAGGAGAGGAGGCCTTCCCGTATAACTCTTAATCCAGTGGTTAGTGTAGGGTACTCAGCTGGGATGTGGAAGACCCGCAGTTGAAATATGCCCTTCATGTGGGGAAATGTGACTTGAATAGGGATCCGCTTCTGCTCAGGTGCAGGCCCTAACCACTGCCCTACAGCATATTATGATGTGAGACTCCCTCAGTCTCACCTGTTGAAGCTGTTCTACTGTGGTTAAATAATGATAGATCATTAGGCCAGAGAGGGAGAGAGAGAGAACCCCACGTGAGAATGGCTCTGTAGGTTGGTGGTGAGAACATTCACTTAACAGGGGGTGGTAGTGGTAGAAGACTCAGTATCCAGTCCCCTAGTCCATCTGCTTTTAAAGAAACAAAAAAAAAACCCAAACCAACCAAACAAAAAGATCTACAGTGGAACAGATTCAACAGGAGAGACTGAGGAAGCATTAGCATATGATATGACCCTGTGGTTAGGACACTAATCTGAGAAATGACAGAGCCTAGTTAAAATCCCTTTTCTCCCTCAGGTGGAAAAGGGATTTGAACTGGGGTCTTCCACATCCCAGGTGAGTACCCTAACCACTGGACTAAAAAGCTATGAGAGAGGACACCACCCCCAGTTGTTTTGGGCAAGCTCACATATAGGGGACTAATCCAGGAGACAAGGTCTGAACACACTTACTTGCTCGGGGCCCACGGGTCAGTTAGGTGGAGGGATGCTTATCTTTTCCCAGTGCATGAATCACTCTGAGGCTTAGGCATCCGGTCACCTGGTGTGTGGTTGAAATACACTTGCACAGGGAATTTTATTGCAAAAATGTAGGCAATGAGTTTGGGTGCCTGCTGGGTTAGGTGGCAGCTGAGCTGAATGTGTGTGTGTGGGCAGGGGTTGTGAATCTCAGAAGGGACTGATTCTGGATTTAGGCACCTAAAGTGGCAGTTAGGTGCCTAAGTCCTTTTTGTGAATCTAGCCCAGATGTTTTAGTTTTATTTGGAAATGCTATTATTCATTTGCATCAGACCTTGGTACATATTTTACAGCTTCTATTGCCATTCACTCATACAGACATTTAAAAATACTTCAGCCCTTTTAAGTTGCTTAAAAAAGCAACCACAGACCCCATCAGGGATGCTGCTGCAGTAGCTTCTTGGAAAGTGGCATGACTTCACACACCTAAATAATTGACATCTCCATGGCAATCCAAAGGCATAGACCTATTTCCAGGTTGGTACAACACTTAGAAGTAAATGAGGGCTAGAATTTGGTGTCCAGCCAAGAGTTAGTGAGCTTCTCTATCCTGAAAGATTAAATGTAAACATCGCCTTCCTGGACATTAATGCACCATGTACTACTAACAAGGCTGCATAGGAGACATGTTCAAAGTGTTCAGATATGATGGATTGTCTTTTCTGCAAAAACAGGAAAAATATAGAAAGGGAGCAAGTTTATTAATGGTCATATAATGAGGCAAATTTAATAACTGTCATACTATGAAGTAATGCCAGAAACATACATTTCCATCCTTTTAGGCAGCTCAATGATAGGCATTTAGAAATATCTATTTTAAGGAACTAAACTATTGCTACAAAATATTTGAACTTTGTTATCATGGATGTTTTAACTACGATAACCTAAAGGCCAGGAGTTTTAAAGAGAACTAACTCCAGGTTGGCATGATCTTTCCTCTGATTTGTACAAAACGTATAGTATCAAGACCAAATAGTCCCATCTCTCTCCTAAGCTTGTATTAGTAATACTTTCCAAATAGGAATATTTCCATGTATTGCACGGAAAGCTTTAATTTCTCCCAAGCTTGCCTGGGCTAGCTCTTATTATCCACGGTCCACCAAGATCCCTGATTAGCAGAGAGAGACAAAACTCTGGCAAAGGTGAGGGCTGCATGCTTGGAGACTATGACCCGATTAATTCATCCCAACAACCGTTCTTAGCATCCAACTGCATTTCAAGGACTTTGTGGGCTAACTTGCTATTCCCCTGGTGTGGCCACCTCTTTAGATGCTGAGAGTGCTTATGTTTTGAATCCACTTGGAGTTTGCTCATTATTGGGAGGAGGAAGAGGCTGCTGATGTGAACCCAACGGGGCAGCCGGGGGCCGGGCGGGTGCAGTGGCCCACACCCGGGATGGGCTTGTAGAAGCAGAGAGGAACGTTTTACAGGTGGGTTTTCAGAGGTGCTGGATATTGGCCTGACCCCACTCTGGAGAAGGGCCTGGTGAAGCATGCATGGGGTTCTGGGGAAGCCCCGCTAGCCAGTCAGGCCCAGCCCCATGCTGAGGACCATTGTGGGTGAATAGGGTGGGGGGCACAGGGAGTCCATAGCCCAGCAACAGCCCACCCCTACCGCAGCTAGAGGAACCTTCAACCGCCCCCTCCCGCCTCACACCCAGCTCCGCCTCAGCCTCCCAACGCGGGCGTCAGCGCGGCCTACGGCGCATGCGCCCGTCGCAGCGGCGTTCGGCACAGCGGTTGCGCCGCCATTTTGCCTGCTCTGGGCGGCGCCCGCAGGCCGATCTCTCCCTACGGCCCCGGCGCCTCGAGCAGGTGTCAGTGCCCGTCCGACCCCGGATAAGGGAGCAGCCGCCCAGGCACCCTTCGCGCGGCCAGCGCAGCCCCAGCAGCGCCCTCCCCGTGCGGAACCTCGTGGCCCGTAAGCTCCAGCCCCGCTGAGCGCGGCGCCTCTGAGGCACGTCCCCGCGGCGAACCCGGGGCTAGCGCACGGCTCCGCGGGCAGAACCGCTGTGGCGCCTCGCGCTGCAGCGTCCCGTCAAAACCCCGTTAACGGCCCGGCGCGCGTGCTGCCTGTTCCCGCCTTCAGTGCAGCGTTGGCTGGGCTGGTCCGGTCCGCAAATAGCGGCGGCGAGGAAATTGACAGACAAGATCCTTTAAAAGTGTTGAAGGGAGAGTTTTCTCCCACCGTCTCAAACGGCAGATTGGAGTTTGTACGCCTGGCTTTGAACCGGGGCCGGGGGGGGGGGGCGGTGTTTAGTGCACGGGTAGGCCACTGGTTCTCTGGCTGAGCGTCTAGTGGCCGTGGATGGTGCTGTCATTACAACCCACGCACGGGAAGCTAGGTCTTGGAGACGCTTAAAAACAAGCCCCCCCCCCCCCCCCCCCGCAAGCCTTTTCTGCGTTTGGGTCAGGGGGCGGGGGGGAGGCCCTTCTTATTAACGAGGCGCTGTTTGATGCCTCTAACTGAAGTTCTGTTTCTTCCTGTCATCAGTTTAGAGTTGTTTCTAGAGCAAGAAAGTCTTATTTAGGCAAATCTTCAGTTTTTCAAAAGTTTCTTTCACTTAGTCACAGAATGTTGCCAGTGATCTTGAATCAGGCTAAACGCTAAACAAGAAAGCTTTAAATGTGATGAGTGGTTTTTCTTTTCAGTAAATGTATAAATAGGGTTACCATACGTCCGTTTTTTCCCAGACATGTCCGGCTTTTTGGTAATCAAACCCCTTTCCGGGGGGAATTGCCAAAAAGCCGAATATGTCCGGGAAAAATACCGCCGGCCAGGCACTTCCCCTCCCGGGCTCCGGGGGCGCAGGGTCCAGAGGCAAGGGGGCTGCTCGAAGCCGGTAGCGCTCGGGCAGCTCGGCTCTTAAACAGAGCCGAAGAGTCAGGGGAGGAGCACAGCAGCCGGAGCCCGGGAGGGGAAGTGCCCGGCCAGGGGCGCAGGGTCCGGAGGCAAGGGGGCTGCCCGAAGCCCAAGCGCTACTGGCTTCACGGTTTGCCGGGCAGCCTCCAGACCCTGCACCCCCGGCTGGGTGCTTCCCCTCCCGGGCTCCAGCTGCGCTGGGGAAGCGCTGGCCGGGGGCCCAGGGTCTGGGGGCTGTCCGGCAAACCGTGAAGCCGGTAGCGCTCGGGCAGCCCTTTTCGCATGGCTGGGAGGGAGGAGGGGGAATGCGGGGTGCTGTGGGGAGGGGGCGGAGTTAGGGTGGGGACTTTGGGGAAGGGGTGGGGAATGGGTGGAGTTGGGGCGGGGAAGGGACGGAGTTGGGGCGGGGCCGGGGGTGGGAAAGGGGCGGGGCCAGGGCCCCATGGAGTGTCCTCTTTTTTTTATTTTTTAAATATGGTAAGCCTAGTATAAATTCCCCACGGTAATAATTTAAGTAACCAAAAGAAAGGGCTGTGAGGAAGAGAGATAATTGCTAATATCTAGGGTCCTACCAAATTCACAGTCCATTTTGGTCAAATTCATGGTCATAGGATTTAAAAAATCATAAATTTCATGATTTCAGATATTTAAATCTGAAATTTCACGGTGTTGTAACTGTAGGGATCCTACTCCAAAAGGAGTGTGTGTGTGTTTTTTTTTTTTTTTTTGCAAGGTTATTGTAGGGGAGTTGCAGTACTGCTACCCTTACGTCTGTGCTGCCTACAGAGCTGGGTGGCTAGAGAGCAGCAGCTGCTGCCCAGGAGCCCAGATCTGAAGGCAGAGTTGCCACCAGCAACAGCGCAGACGAAAGGATGGAATAGTATGGTATGCCCACCCTTACTTTTGTGCTGCTGCCTTTAGAGCTGGGCCCTTGGTCAGCAGCTGCCACTCTCCGGCCAACGACCTCTGAATGCAGCAGCGCAGAAGTAAGGGTCGCATGGTATGGTATTGCCACCCTTACTTCTGTGCTGCTGCTGGCGGGGCGTTGCCCTCAGAACTGGGCGCCCGGCCAACAGCCGCCACTCTCTGGCCACCCAGCTCTAAAGGCAGTGCAGAAGTAAGAGTGGCAAAACCGTGACCCCCTTTTGGGTCAGGACTCCCAGTTTGAGGAGCACTGGTCTCTCCCATGAAATCTGTATAGGATAGAGTAAAAGCACACAAAAGATGAGATTTCACCGGGGGAGACCAGATTTCACAGTCTATAACACGTTTTTCATGGCTGTGAATTTGGTAGGGCCCTACCGATATTACATTGTTCATTTTGCTAGTATGGTTTGTCCTTTGTCTGGCTTGTGATTTAGACTGTAAGTGTCTTTCTGTAGGGAATGTGTCTGGCTCTGTATACAATGGGGCTCTGTTTCTGGTTGACTCTTTGCACCACTGTAATAAACATGATAATCCATTTATCATAGGCCCATAGAAATTGTTAGAGGACGCTCCCTTTACCCTCTCCCCTGGTTCTTGTCATGCAAACAGAAAGCAGAAGACCAGAAGTCCAGGCAATGCAATATTTATTGGGGTTAGTTTCCAGCAAGCATATCCATAACTTTACATGCCGGCAGAGTCTGGTTCCTGGTGTTCTGTTCCCAGCTCTGACGCCGTAGAACGTTTACCCCATGTCCCCCTTCCAGCTCTGACTGTGCAGAGTCTTGCCTGTGTCCCCATTTCCATCTCCTCTTTCTTAGAAGGCCCAAATATACCTGCAATGCATACCCACAGTCGCACCCCTTACAATTTATGGTCGTGTTCTGTTTTGGGGGGAAGTGGGTCTGTGGTCTTCATCCCACCTTTTTTATATCCCATGGGAGGGGTAAGGAGTGAGGTTGTGCTTTGGCCAAGGCTAGGTTTTTATTTGGCTTTTAGTGTTTCTTATGTCCGTCCCCCCCTGCTCCCCAGCCCACTTTACCCCTCCTTACTGGTTGCTTGACCTTGGCTTGAGGAAAGAGCCAGGCAGCCTTCCATTGTATCCTCATACAGGGTATGGTGGGAGTGTACTATAACACTTTAGTTCCATCTCTTATCTTTTTTCAACCCATCTGCTTGTGGGCAGATGTAACACACAGTATCTTTGTCCTTTGTTTACACATTTTACTATAAGATATAAGAGTATCAAAAAGTCAAACCCAAAATTCTATCTCAGGCTGACAAACAAACCTATATACTAACAGAAATAAAGACATTGATCTCTCTTAACATAGTAGATACTAGGGATGTAAATGTTGTTTAAAAAGTTAACCTGTTAAACAATTAAAATTATATTGTTTAACTGATGAAAGGGAGAGGGGCTGGGGTTGCTCCGGCCTGCGGGCGTGGGGCTGGGGCTGCTGCTGAGGTCGGCCGGGGTGGTTGCTGCGCCAGCCGGGATCGGCTGGCGGGGCTGGGGCTGCTCCTGCCGGCTCGGGGCTGGGATTGGGGCTGCTCCAGCCAGCCGGAGGCTGGGGGTTAATGGTTAAGCTGGGTTAACCAGTAAGACTAATGCTTACCGGTTTACCGTTTACTATTTTACATCCCTAGTATATATTTGATTATGAAGGCATCACTAAATTGGTTAGGCTTTCTTTGTGTATTGATCATGCTAAAAAAACTGAAATACAGTTTGTATAGACAGCAAAGAGTCCTGTGGCACCTTATAGACTAACAGACGTATAGGAGCATGAGCTTTCGTGGGTGAATACCCACTTCTTCGGTTGCATCCGAAGAAGTGGGTATTCACCCACGAAAGCTCATGCTCCTATACGTCTGTTAGTCTATAAGGTGCCACAGGACTCTTTGCTGCTTTTACAGATCCAGACTAACACGGCTACCCCTTTGATAGTTAGTATAGAGTTAATCATATCCCCTGCAGGTTTTTTATCTCTGCAGAAAATAGATTCTGCCAGGTGCTGTAATTACACCTTTCTCCCACCAGGGGCTACTGTGGCACCACAACAGAGGGTAGCCTGCTCACTGGACGGAGTAACCAGCCACGGATAGGGAAGAGGAGAGGCTGTGTTCCTCACAGCGCCCTGCCTGAGGGGCTAGGTGAGGCGAGCCGGGATATGGGGGGGTTGGGCGGGAGAGAATACGGGCAGAGCGGGGCACATGAGGCTGCTGGGCGGTCACATAGACTCGAGTTCAGAAGGGCTAGTGGGGGGACAGACTTGGGCGAGGGCACAGGAGCTAATGGAGTGACAGCATTGAGCCATGGGCTGAATGGGAGTGGAGGTGCAGGGCCACATGGGGATGGAGGGAGGAAGGTTGGCTGAGTGGGGGTGCAGGGATTTTTGGAGATGGGGGAGAGGGGGGAGCTGAATGGGGGTGCAGGGCCACAGGGGAAAGGGGAGTGCAGGGACACATGGAGACAGGGGCAAATGTGCCTGGCTGAATGGGAGAGAACATAACTACAACGTTAAGTGAGGAGTTACTGTATGTCATTTCGACAAATAAAATACGCAGAATTTTGCAGAATTTTAAAATACTGTGCAGAGAATTTTTATTTTTTTGGCACAGAATTACCCCAGGAGTAAGAGATCTGGTACAAAGTTGTCATTGTAGCAGAAGGGACTGGAAAATGGCATAGTGGTTTTCATTCTGTCCCTGGATTTCAGTTGCTCCTTAGTTTTCTGCAACTTTCATCCTAACCCTTGTCTCATCCCCTGCAGACAGCTGTGGAGTAGCTGAAGTGCATAGGAGAGGGGCTTCCACATGTGCATTTTGGGTGATCTATAAATGTGTACCAGAGTGCATGTACTGGTGAGTTAAGAGTACACAAAATTACTGTTTTTTTTATAAGGAGTGTGAAAGGGCTTTTATTTTATCAATCTATTTTTAGTTTTGCCAGCATTGGAGGTAACAGCATGGCAACACCTCTTCAACCTTATGATGGCTATGCATGACTTCTAGAGCATTGGTTTTCAAACTGTTGGGTGTTCCTGCTGTGACATGGTGAGGTAATCAGAGAGAGGAATAAGAATTCTCTCTCATTAGCTGAGTCTCCCGCTCCAGTTGTCAGGCTGGAAGGACAAGGAGGAGGGAGAAGGTGTGGCCTCTTCCTTTGCAGGAGGTGGGGGAAGAGGCATTCCAGCTTGCTTGCATCTCCAGAGGCTAATATCCATGCACCCCTGTAGGAGGTAGTTCCTTTCTGCCCATTCAGGCCCTTTCACCTGCATGCTGTGGATCACGCCAAGGCTGGAGGAGCCTGTGGTCTGTGAGTGATGCGGTGGGAGGTCCCAGAGTCAGGGATATGAGGAGAGAGGTGCAGCCGAGCTGTTGTGTTCTGCTGGGGTCACCTGCCCGGAACATATCAGAGGCAGGGGATGTTCACAGGCTGGGGTGCAGTGAGGCATCCTGGCTGGGATGCACTCTTGGACACCAGGCTTCTGCGGAAATATTATTTCTCAGAGACGGGTGCACAGCAAAAAAAAAAAAAAAAAGTTTGGAACTTCTGCTCTAGAGCCCATACATTCTGATATTTCAGTTGGCAAGAAAGGGTTGCCACACAAAAATACTTTGCTTCCTCCCTCTGGGGACTGAGTGCATTGCCTCCATACTCGCCCACCCTGCTGTCCTGAGGGGCTGAGTTCTGTCTAGTATTCTTTTCACCAGGGGTTCTCAAACTGGGGGTTGGGACCCCTCAGGGGGTCATGAGGTTATTACATGGGGGGTTGCGAGTTGTCAGCCTCCATTTCAAACCCTGCTTTGCCTCCAGCATTTATAATGGTGTTAAATATATAAAAAAGTGTTTTTTAATTTATAAGGGGGGTCGCATTCAGAGGCTTGCTATGTGAAAGGGGTCACCAGTACAAAAATTTGAGACTCACTGCTTTACGCTGTTTCTACAGCCAACTCAGTCTTTTGTTAAGTCTTCTGCTCTGTTTGTTTTGTCCCTGCATCTTTCTCATTTGTCTTCTTTTTCCCCCTCTCTGTCACTGAACCCTTCTGTCGCTTATTTCTCATACTTCCTACCTTGTTCCTGAATATTTCTATTCCTTGCAGCAGTCAACTCTCACAATGTAAATAAGGACAATAACCTGTATAGGTAGTAGTATAGGTTGTCATCCTTTATAAGATTCTTCTGCAGAGGTAATTTGATAGTGCAAAAGGGAATGTGAGAATGGACTTCATTCCCAAAAAGGAGTGAGGGGGGGAGAAGGGAGAATAAGAAGCCACATCTACATCCAAGCTCTTCTCTATTCCCCCCCAACCCGTTCTGTAACTCTTTCAGCTGTTGATGTCAGTGAAAGATGAGATCATACAGAACTTTGCAGAATTGGGTCCTTTATTAATATTTCAATAAATTGGAAAAGTGACTAACTGGATAACTAGCCAGTTAATGTCCCATTAAGTTGAATAAAAGCATGGCCAGACCTTTGTGTTGTAGGCTGTCTGCTGATTGAGGAAGACACAACTGCAGTAGTTGACATTCACAAGGTTATTCAGGAAGGAATGCAGAGATGAGATCTAGACACCATTAATGACTTTTTCTGAGAGCAGCTAATCCTGGAACCCACAAATGGAGAGGCAGTTCTTCATTTAGTTCTAAGTGGAGCACAGGATCTGGTCCAAGAGGTGAATGTAGCTGAACTGCTCAGTAACAGTGACTATAATGTAGTTATATTTAACATACTTGCAGGGAGAAAAATAACAAATGCAGTAGCATTTAACTTCAAAAGGGAGAACAACACAAAATTGAGGAAGCTAATTAAATGAAAATTAAAAGGGACAGTCATCAGAATGAAATGCAAGTGTCATGGAAACTTTTAAAAAAAACACCATAGTAGAGACTCAAACTAATTATATACCCCAAATAATAATAATAAATTAATTAATAATAAAAAACACAGTAAGAGGACCAAAATAATGTCACCATATCTAAACAGCAGAGTAAAAGAGCCATTTAGAGACAAAAAGATATCCTTTAAAATTGGAAGTCAAATCCTACTGAGGAAAATAGAAAGGACCATAAACTCTGGCAAGTCAAGTGTACAAATGTAATTAGGCAGGCCAAAAGGCGCACAAACTAACAGCCAAATTTTTTAAAGTACTTTGGAAGCAGGAAGCCTGCCAAACAATCAGTAGGGCCACTGGACAATCAAGGTGCTAAAGTAGCACTCAAGGAAGACAAGGCCATTGCACAGAAGCTAAATGAATTCTTTGTATTAGTCTTCATTGTAGAGGATGTGAGGGAGATTCCCACACCAGAGCCATTCTTTTTAGGTGATAAATCTGAGGAACTGTCCCACATTGAGGTGTTGAATAGAGATTTTGGAACAAATAGATAAATTAAACAGTAATAAGTCACTCGGACCAGATGGTATTATCCCAAGAGTTCTGAAGTAACTCAGATGTGAAATTGCAGAGCTACTAACTGAAATGTAACCTATCACTTAAATCAGTCTTTCTACTAGATGGCTGGAAAATAGCTAACGTTGATTTTTTAAATAAGAGACTCCACAGGTGATCCTGTTAATTACAGGCCAATAAGCCTAAATTTAGTATCACACAAATTAGCTGAAACTACAGTAAATAATAGAATTATTAGACATATAGATGAACATGATATGTTGAGAAAGAGTCAATATAGCTTTTGTAAAAGGAACTCATGCTTCACCAATCTTTTGAAATTTTTTGAGCGGGTCAGCAAGTATGTGGACAAGTGGACATAGTGTGCTTGGACTTTTAGAAAGCCTTTAACAAGATCCTTCACCAAAGGCTCATAAGCAAAGTAAGCAGTCATGGGATGAGAGGGAAGGGCCTCTTGTGGATCAGTAAGGCTGGGTTAAAGGGTAGGAAACAAAAGGTAGGAAATAAATCAGTTTTCACAATGGAGAGAGGTAAATAAGGCAGCCCCCCAAGAATCTATACCGGGTCCAGTGCTGTTCAACATACTCATAAATGAACTGGAAAAAGGGGTCAATAGTGAGGTGGCAAAGTTCGCAAATGATACAAAATTACTCAAGATAGTTAAGATAAAAGGTTACTGTGAAGGGATCTTACAAAACTGGGTGAGTGGGCAACAAAATGGCAGATGAAGTTTGGTGTTGTTAAATTCAAAGTAATGTACATTGGAAAGCATAATCCCAAGTATACATACAAAATGACATGGTCTAAATTATCTGTTACAGTACCACTCAAGAAAGAGATCTTGGAGTCATTGTGGTAGTTCTCTGAAAACATCTTCTCCAAGTCAAGCAGCAGTCAGTAAAGCTAGCACAATGTTAGGAACTATTAGAAAAGGGATAGCTAAGATGAAAAAAAAAATCATAATGCCATTATAAAAATCTATGGTGTACACAACTCACAGTCAAACCGTGGAACTCGTTGCCAGGGGATGCTGTGAAAGCCAAAAAAGTATAACTGGGTTCAAAAAAGAATTAAATAAGTTCATGGAAGATAAGTCCATTAATGGCTGTAGTCAGGATGGTCTGGGATGGAACCCCATGCTTGGGAGTCCCTAAACCTCAAAAGCTGGGACTGGATGAGAGGATTGATCACTCAATAATTGCCCTGTTCTGTTCATGCCTTCTCAAGTATCTGGCCCTGTCCACTGTTAGCAGACAGGATACTGGGCCAGATGAATCACTGATATTGGGCATTCTTGTGTTCTTATGTTACCTTCCTCCATAAGAACTAGAAATACATATTTTTTAAAAATGTAAAGCTTAGTTTCTGAGAAACTAAGCCTCTGCTTGACAGGGATTGATTCCTACCAGCTTGCTCTTGGACAATGGGCAAATGTGTTTGACAATCTGACTATCGTTAATTATTAACCGGAATATCATATTTAGTCTATAGGCGTGTGATGGTGGTGGTGTGAAACTGCAGGGGCATGATATTGATTCAAAGAATGTGAAGTCAGACCAGTTGCATTACTTTTGAATAAAGCTCTAGTCAATCTGAACCTCGGAGACTTGGTTAAATGTAGGTCAGGGCATTTTGTTTAAAAGTGATGTGAAAATATTTAATTTTTTTATAAAATCCACTGTTATGTTATGGAGTACTACAAGTAAGTACAGTAAAAGAGGCATTCAACATATAATTAACATAAAACCTTTTTTTTTCTTTGGTAGAACTGTGACTTCCAGTTATTTCTCCAAAAAGACATGGGAAGTACATTATAAAGAATAACACATCTGCAGCTATACTAAAAGTTGTAATTCCATCAAAAGAGGTAAGCACTACTGCACAGGACCACAGATTGATCCTCCTGAAGGAGAAGGAGGAAAGGGATGGGGGGAGAGAGAGAGAGAGAGATGTGTGTCTTGGGGAAATAAAAATCCCTCAAATAAAACTAATAGCAAGAAGTGGAAGGGAGGGCATACTTTAGTGTAAATAACAAAAAAGTTGTTCAAACAGAGCACTGAATTTTTGTGATTTGTCTTCTCGATAGAGTCAAACCTTCAGATGAGCTGTCAGGTGTGTGGGGTTCAGCTCCTGAGTACCACTGTTAAAGCTCTGGAATGTCTCCAGACTACCTGCAGAGTGAAAGGCAGTCCAGTTGTAGAATTAGCAGAGATAACACAAATGACAGAGAAACGTCACTTCCACTTCTTGTTTTGTGCAGAAATACTGAGCCTCCTGTGTTCTTGTTTTGCAAATGTGTCTGTTATAAAATGAATAGAGATGAGGAATTTTTGTCTCTTTGAGGACCACTCTGCATTGCTCCATGTAAGGTGATAAAGCAAGTCAGAAAGCACAATAGTAAGTCCAGGACACCCTCTTTGTCTGCGAGGAACACATGCAGACAACATCTGAGGGAGAATTGTGCCAAATGTACCTTGAGAAGTGGAAAAATTAGAATTAAAATCAGTAAACGTTTATTGTATTTATTTATTTTGTGCAAAATGCACCGTTAAAGATATACTGAATACAAATTGCTTTAAGAAATTATGTACTGTTAATGTAAAAAGAGTGAATTGAAAACTGGATGATTATCAGAACTGATCTTTTTATTTTGTAGACAATGGATTCTTTGTCTCCATCACCAAAATTTTTAGACATGGATCTGAAGGTAACTCACATAAAGTGCCATCCAAAGGAAGTGCTCGTGACATTTCAGGGGAAATATAATACAGAATACGACTTTGATTACCACATATTGCAAAAAGAAATACAGCATGTATCCAAAGTAAAGGATGGTATTGGCATTGGCGAGTTTTGTTTGGTGGAGGACATAAATGGAGAATGGCATAGAGGAAGAGTGCTGGAAAAGAGAGAGGAAATCTATGACGTGTTTCTCATAGACATTGGGAAAGTACTAATAGTTAACGAAATAAATGTTTCTTCTGCATGTGGTGAATGGTTCCAGCTGCCTCCAAAGGTGGTGTGTGGTGTTTTTGCAAACATACTTCCAGTTGGGGAAAAATGGGGTCCAAAAGCTCTAAATTATTTTTCTTCTCTAATAGGATTACAGATTAAAGGTCACGTGCAAGCCATTTTACCATACCAATTGTTTCTCCTGGAAGTACCGAAAGTCACTAGCGATGTTCTTGAACTGCAATTAGGAAAACTTGTTGATGGAGATTCGTTTCGTCTTATTGTAGAAATGTTAAAGGAATTACCCCAAGAGCTCCTTTGCAAACAAATGCCAGAATTGCTGCAACAGAAATACACAAGGCCAGAGTCATCCTCTTTCAGCAATGCTGAAAATCTACCAGCGTTTCAGCCAATTCTGGATAGATTCCTGCCTTCTTTATCTGTCGGCAGTATAGAGAAGGTAAAAATAAATGTTGCAATCAGTCCAAGCAAATTTTATTGCCAGATGCTAAAATGGCAGAAAGGGCTAGAAGACTTGACCACAACAATGACTTTGCATTATGAAGCTGTCAGTAGGGAAAATGTTCCATCTTGTGATAGTTTTGGAGCTCTCTGTGCTGCAAAAAGACAAAAAGGACAGTGGCACCGGGGAGTGATACAGCAGCTCCTCTCTGATGACCAAGTAAAGGTCTGGTTCATGGATTTTGGCAACAGTGAAGCTGTGCCTTCCAATCGTGTTCTGAAACTTCAACCAGAATTCACTTCCTTACCAATGATTTCATTTCAGTGTGCACTGTCATGTTTCAGTGATCAGAGTGAAGCTGTAAACAGAAATTCTCAACTAAAAGAATTTAAACAGGCATTGTTAGGACAAACTGCTGTGTATGCCAGCATTGATTTGTTCAATGCCAATGAATGTTTGTATTATGTTACATTACATAGTCAAGAATCTGAAGTTAATGCTGAATATCCACAACAGGTGAATGAAGTAGTTCAAGCATGTTCCCTAGTTTCTAGTACAAATGTCACTAATATACTTGGAGACATCAAAGCTTATGAAGAGATCTGTGTTTCAGTTGAGAGTTTGATTGGAAACACAGAACAAATGGGAATCTGCTTAATTGAAAAGGACCCTTCTTTATCAATCTATTGCAAAACAGTAGAAATGAAAATAGATGCCGTTCATGTTGCTTTTGTCGAATATGTGTTGAATCCATCAAACTTCTGGATTCAAACTAATGACTATAACAATGAGTTTCAAACCTTGATGAAAAATATTGCAGATGTGTATAATAGATATGGAGTTTATGATAAGATTGTTGAAAACCCAAAGCCTGGGTTACTCTGCTGTGCCCGGTATAGCAAAGACATGGAGTACTATCGAGGACTTATCACTGAAGTGGAAGGTGTAAACATTACCGTTTATTTTTTGGATTTTGGAAATACAGATACCGTACCCGTTCATGATGTGAAAACTTTGCTTCCAGAGTTTTGTAAATTACCAGCACTTGCCATGCATTGTGCACTTGCTCATGCATTTCCCATTGAGGATGTATGGGTTAAAAAAGAAACAGATTTCTTTAAAAAGGTTGTATTTGACAAACAGCTCTTGCTTTATGTCATTGCAAAGCAAAATGACAAGTACATTGTTAATGCACAATTTATGGATGGCTTGGAACAAATGGATGTTGTCACGCTTATGGTTCAGGCTGGATATGCTGAGTACTGGGAAGTGCAACAGGATTCTCTTTTGAACTTTATGAAAAATTCTAAAGGCCTAAATTCAAAAAACAAAAACAAAAAATATATAAATACACGAGGTACATATGTTATGCCTAAAAGTAAAGTATCAGCAACTAGAAATATCTGTCAAAACAAACAGTTATTCAACACTTTTTCTGTGGCAAGAGAATCTCTCGAATCTTTTCCAAATTGGGAAAGTACTCTTTCCAGAAAGCATTATATAATATCTGGGAGAAGTGACCATATGAGCTCTTATAAAGAGTTAATATTTAAACCAGGAGCAGTTCTTGATGTCATATGTTCTCATATTATTTCTCCATCCCATTTTTTTTGTCAGTTGCAAAGCAAATTATCAGAACTAATGAATTTAATGGAGCAAATTCAGAGTTATTATGAAGTGCATAGCAATCCCTATAAAACTGGCCAGATTCCCTGTGTTGCAAAACACTCCAAGGATGGAAAGTGGTACAGAGCAGCTTTTCTGAAACAAGTATCCAGAAATGAAGTTGATGTGATATTTGTAGACTATGGTAATCAGGAAAGAGTTTTACGTAAAGATCTTCAAGCTATTCTTCCAGATTTTTTAACTTTGGAAAGTCAAGCTTTTACATGTAGTCTTAAGAATGTAAATGAACCCTCACAATTTTACCGATTCATTTGGACTAAAGAGGCATGTAAGGATTTTGGAGACTTAATTTCTGCTTCCAGTGGGCTATTGACTTGCATCATTTATGCTCTAATTCTCATAAGGCCTAACTGCTTGTGTAATGTAGTTGATTTACAGTCTCCATTTATTGGTACACAGCAGTTTCTCATAGAGCATGGCCATGGCCAGTCCCAATTTTTTGGATTCACAAAAGCATTTAAACCATCAGTTTTTCTGTATAGTTTTTGCTACTCATCTTTTAATATAAAAATTGGAAGTGAAGAGGAGGTATATATAACACATATATACAGCCCTGCAAAATTTTATTGCCAGCTTAATCGTAACACTGAAATTATAGACAAATTGATGAAGAAGATTGCAGAGATTAGTAACATACCAAACAGTTCAGAATATGACCCGAGCAAAATACGATTATGCATAGCCAAATATTTTGAAGATAGTCTCTTTTACAGAGCTTTGGCATCTTCCACGGGATCATCATCCTATTTACTAGCCTATTTTGTGGACTTTGGGAATAAACAGCTGGTAGTGAGAGACAAACTGATGCCTATTCCAGATCATGCCACAGATTTACTGTTGACGCCCATGCAAGCCATTAAATGTTATCTGTCAGATCTTAGAGAGAGAGAAATTCCAGTAGAAGTCAATAAATGGTTTGAGGAGAATTTCATGGGTAAACCATTGAAGGCAGTAGTAGTATCCAGAGAATCAGATGGCCAGATTGGTGTGGAGCTGTATGATGGACATATCCAGATAAATCAGAAAATTCTACAATTATTGTCTGAGAATGGGAAAAAATACACAGAGGAATTGGAGCATATGAAAAGTTGTACAGAGCAGTCTGTTGAAAATAGTAAGGAGGTACACAAAGTAAAACCTTATGAAGGTAATAAAACAAAAGATAAAAATATTGAGAGAATTGCCTTGAAAACTGAAATAAAACCTCAAGTACATGATATATCTTTTCAGACTGGTGTTCAAGAGGATTTTGAAGATAAAGAACAAACTGTGCTTGTTCCACAAAAATTGTGCAATATGCCCTTTATACTACCAACATTCCATGGCAATAAAGAGCCAGTTTGTAAAAATGTTATGAATATACCTTTGGAACACAGAGAGAAAAATGCAGATGGAATATTTACTCCTGAATCTCTACTTTGCCCTGTTTTCAATTTGCAGGAAATACCTGCAAATATTATGACTGAATCTTGCACCAACAAACTAAATGATACAGGTCAACAAGAAGGTAGGGTAAATAGACCCAAATATATCAATCTTCCTCCACGTAACATTGAGCTGAATTCTCAGTTAGCAGGTTACATTTCCAATATAAATAGCCCATCTAGTTTCTATATTCAGCTCGCAGAGGATGAAAACATAATCATTCAACTTGCAGAAGAACTAAATGAAGGAAAAATAAATGTAGACCATGAAAATTACCTGAATGAACTTGTGGCAGGGGATCTTGTTTTAGCAGAATATGTAATTGATTGTTTCTTATATAGAGCAGTTATTAAAACAGTTAGATCAGGAAAATCCTATGAGGTAGAATTCATTGACTATGGTAATGCAGCAGTTGTGAGTCCATCAAAAATCTACAAAATTCAAGGAAAGTTCTTAACTTTGCCAAGGTTCAGTATCCATTGTTTCCTTAGTAGAGTAAAAAGTACTCATCCTGATGGAAGCTGGAGCAGCAATGTTATGTTCTACTTTTCCAGAAAAGTAAATAATAAACAAATTACTTGTGTATTTTTGCAACAACATGAACAACAGTGGGAGGTAGATATAATTTGTGATGGAAAGTCTGTGGTTAATGAGTTAATGCAGAGACATGACAGCTCAGGATTACAGAACACACCAATGCTAAATATGGAAACTAATACAGAACAAGACATTCCAGTCACAAATGCAGATCCTGAAGATGAGGAACTAAGGAAGAACTCTAGAGGTCATAACAAATACGAGGCTGTTGAGACTAGAAACACCGCTGAAATTCTCTCTAAAATCCCTAACCAAGATCTAAATCCTGGACAACTAGAAATGGCAGAAATAATTCATATTTCAAAATGTGGAAATTTCCACGTAAAATTAATGAGAAATGTGCAAACATTTTTGGATTTAAATGTAATGGTTGCCAAAGAAGCAAAGAGAAACCGTTTGATTGCAGTAGAAAATATTCAAGAAGGATTGGAATGCTTGACAAAATCTAAAAACACCTTGAAGTGGTACCGATCAAAAGTGATGAAGCTTGTTAGTGAGGAGAAAATGTTAGTTTTCTTCATGGATCGTGGTAGACGTGAAATGGTATCCTTGCGTAATACAAAAATGCTCAGTAATGAGATCAAGTGTATTCCTAAACAAGCCATATTATGTAAATGGATTTGGATTCAAAATTCAGATAAAATGTCATGTGACTATGCGATAAAGAAAATTGCACATCGTGAAATAAAGCTCCTGTTTCAGAGCTACTTGGAATCTTCTTGTCTCTGGGAAGTAGATATCTTAGTAGATGGGATTCTACTTTTGGAATATTTGAATCAGATCTCTGGGCAAGACAAGATCAACAAACCTGATTGTACAGAAAGTGCAAATAATGTGGCTTCTAAGACATCTGTACTGTCTTTTAGAATAAATTCAGTTACATGGGCACTACTCCAAAATGGTAATCAATACCCTGGGTTTGCAACTACAGTTACTGATCCTTCAAACTTCTGTATTCAATTAGAAGACTTATTTGACACTATGAAAACCTTGTTTATGCTACTTTCTGACCTTCCAGGCAATTTGCCAACTTTGCCACAAGACCTTGTGACTCCTGGTGCAAGTTGTTTGATCAAGTTTGGGTTGGACGCACAGTGGAACAGGGTAGAAGTTTCTGAAATTTCAAATCAGTCTGTTGTTCTTATGTTTATTGATTATGGCTTTCCTGTATATATTCCCTACTCAGATATTGATAAACTGAAAGTTGTTCCAGAAGAACTTATTTGTTTACCACGATTATCTTACTCCTGCTCCTTATCTGGTGTGATTCCTGCTAAAGGGGAACACTGGAGTGATGAAGCTAAGCTCTTGTTTCAGGAATTTCTAGGTAAACAAGGCCTGATTTTCCAGTTTAAGCAGTATGGTTCTGGAATGAAACTAGAGGTAGATGTTCTGTGTGAGCGGAGTAATGTAGCAGATACCTTGGTTGCAGCTCGTCATGCTATCTACAGTAAAAGTACATGCTGCCTCCTTGGACTTGACAATACAAAACCAATTGAACCATGTTCACAACTTCAAAGTGAAGCACAGCAATCACGTTTTCTGCAAATTTCTGAACCAAAACATAGCTGTACTGAAAGCAGTTTCTTGACAGGTAAAAAAGAGAATGCACAGCAGCAAACACGAGATCTGCAACATAGAAATGCCCGTGGTATAGTTTCAAGAAGTAATTCTACCACTAAATCACCTTCTAGAAAACGACGCAGGAAGAAACCAAGTTCATATAGTAATGGCAAAAATACTGCAAAAGATGAACTTAAGTGTGACAAGAAATTATTTATGCAATTTTCGGATGATAAGAAATGTAACATCATTTCCACAGAAAGTCTTACTGAAAATCTGCCTCCAGAAGCAGTGAATGAGACATGTGCCTCTGCTGACATGAACACCAGAATGAGGGAAATGAAGATTAGTAAAGAGGTGGCATCATAAGAATATTTGAATAGTAAGTAGGCTTCAGTGTTAAAAGTACTTTTTTCAGGACAGTAATACAGATTGAACTTTTACCTCAGCTCTGTAATATATGTTTGCAAGAGTTACGTTTATTTACATAATAGGTTTTACTTCCCTTTGATGCCAATGCAAATTGTGGCCTTTATTTCTGTTTTTATATACCCAGGAAGGCTTATCACAAAGAGGCACGAAACCAAATTATTTTTGTAATGAAGGAAAGGTACCTAATTTTAGTGCCTAACACCTTCTTATTTCTAGAACAAGGATCAGTAAATATGGGCCTGAACCAACACATTAAACTCAATGGAAAGATTTCCATTGACTTCTCCTGGTTTGGGATGAGGTCTTAAGAGCTAGATGGTGCCATTTAGGGAGAAGCTTGAGTTGGGGGCAGAGTGGCTTTGCACCATGCCATGGGGTTCTGCCTACTCAAAGTAGGGACCAGAATTTTGCCTGGCCCTTATGCCGTGTGTGTGTGTGTGGCAAATTCCATATTCCCACTTCTCTACACACTGCGTGCACACAAGGGCAGATGGAATCTAGCCCTATTGCTATCTTTGATGTATTGGAATGGATATTAGAAGTTTTAGATTTTTTCTTCCATGATGAAAAGGGGACGGTTTCGGAAAATGATTGTTTTGTAATATCACTTCTCGTGTAAGGATGCTAAAAACTCTTTACAAATGGACATTTCCAATAATATAACTATGGTAAAAATGTTTTTTTCTTTGTTTTGGGTTTTTTTATTAACACCTCATACCTCCAGAATGGTTGCAGAAACTTTGCTCAAACTTCCCTAAAAAAATTACATTTGGAAGGAGACCCAGCATGAAGAACTTTAGGCCAAAAGTGTAAATCTTCTCACTGTTATGAGTGTGTGAAAATGATAGATTAGAATGGAAAATGTGTTTAATCTTTAATAGACATTTCAAGTAGTGCAGCTGCTGTATTACACACACGTAAGATTTAAGAAATGTATGTTAAATATGGACTGGATATTATGGGACCTACATAACTTTCCCCCCAAAAAATGTAAATACCGAAATTATAGATTTTCTAGATACAAATTGGATTGGATAATGTCCTGCCACCTGGGGAAAATAAAGGATACGAAAGCTTCTCATTACATCAACTGGAATTTAACTTCTCTTGTTGCCATTGGTAAACTATTCAAAATAGGTCTAAAATACTTTTAAAATGCTAAAATCCATTTCAGTACTCAGATTAAACTCAGTATTCTATTAATATCAAAGTAAAAACATAAGTTGAAATTCATCATTGTTAATTTGTGTGTAGCATGATGAAATATCAATAGTATTACATGGGATCTGATAAAATATTTTGCATCTGCTTGTGAATATCTTAAAAATCATTTTCCTCATAGTTAAAGTAACTTACATTTTATCATTTCTTTATATTCATAGGTAATTTTGAATTATGTGCATTTGTTTGCAAAGTTGGAAGGATAAGGACATATTTATTTTGATCTTTTTTGTTTGTGTTTTTTTTTTGTTTTGTTTTTGTTAAGTAAAGCTGAACAGGACCTGTCCACATTTACAGCTGTTAATTATGGTAGGCTACTGGATTTTTTTGCAATATTAGAATATTGTTATTGTGGCCACATTTTTCAATTTATTTGTAAGTAATTCTAATACAGTGTCAACCAAATACTATGAAGTGTAGCATAGAAATGACAACCATTGTAAAACAACAGTTCCAAATGTGTATTAATTTCAGCCAAATGTTCTAGAAATGGAAAGTGTGTAAATTTAATTTAAAAGATTGCCAGATGTCTTTAGTAAAGTTTCAAACATGGAAAAGTGTTTATTATTTAATACCGGGGGTGGGGGGAACCTCCTTTAAGTCCAAGTCTAGATTATAACCATTTTAGGGTTTATACCATACCTAAGTGTGTTGGACCATGCTTTGGCATTGCATACTCTTGTGCAGCTCTCATTAATTTTTCTCTTTTATCCCAGCTACAGTAGAATTTGTGCTGTGTGTATTGGAAGGGAGAAAATAAAACACTTTAATTTAACTTAATCAACTTTGTTTTTATGTATTTGTATTTGAAAAGAATTAACATACTTTTAAGTCTGAAAATCCTAAAGAATATTTTTTCTATTGGCTTTTAACCAAACTTGATACTAAATATAACTGAAGCTTATGTTTCATTAAACTTGATCATAAGAAAGGTTTTTTTTTATTGCTAATCATTTGAGTGTATATTTTTAATTTGTATTGTGACAGACCCAGACCAGTGGGGTACAGGAGTCTGGTAGAGGGCAAATATACTGGTCACTGGATGAGTAGTTTTCTGTTCCCTGAGTGACCAGAGCAGGGGCTGCACTAGAGTAATCAGGAACCTACTAGAATCAGTTATGCCAGGCAGGCTAATTAGGACACCTGGAGCCAATTAAGAAGAAACTGCTAGAATCAATTAAGGCAGGCTAATCAGGGCACCTGGGCTTTAAAAAGGAGCTCACTTCAGTTTGTGGTGCGAGTGTGAGGAGCTGGGCGCAAGAAGCTGAGAGTGAGAGGGTGTGCTGCTGGAGGACTGAGGAGCACAAGCGTTATCAGACACCAGGAGGAAGGTCCTGTGGTGAGACTAAGGAAGGTGTTTGGAGGAGGCCATGGGGAAGTAGCCCAGGGAGTTGTAGCTGTCATGCAGCTGTTAAAGGAGGCACTATAGACAGCTGCAGTCCACAGGGCCCTGGGCTGGAACCCGGAGTAGAGGGCGGGCCCGGGTTCCCCCCAAACCTCCCAATTAACCTGGACTGTGGGTTCTTCCAGAGGGGAAGGCCTCTGGGCTGTTCCCCAACCCACATGGTGAATTTCTGAGGCAAGAAAATCCGCCAATAAGCGCAGGACCCACCAAGATAGAGGAGGAACTTTGTCACAGTATATATTGCCTAGTATTGCTTATACAATATAATTGTTTAATTTTCTATTGATGATATATACATATTACAGCAAAATGGTTGTATTATGTTTGAAAAAACATAGTATGCTCAAATATTTTATACATGCATATATTAATACAGCTTGTGTTTACTCTCATTCTGTCATACACATAGTAAATCTCCAGAGTTTTGATGTGTTGGATATGGCAAGCCATGGCTAAATTATTTTGAATAATTAACTTTGTTTTGAGGTTCACTTAGGTTTAAGTGGTTGGTAAATGTGAAAAAGGATAAGTACCAACATTTCAAATCTGGTTAGAATTATGCATTTATTTTCTGAAAACTTTTTTCAGTATATATTTTGTGTGTAAACTGTTTAAATAAAAATTGTCTTCACTGAAGTAATTCATAATACTGTATAAGCCTAATTTTAATATGCCTTTTTTTAAAAAGAGGGAGGTCTTAAGATAGTGTGGAAATTCATAAGGAGATGTTTGAGAGAGTGGCAATTTACTCCACTGACAAGTACCATATGATCGCATATGCATTAGTCCCTAGAGAGGGAATTACCTCTTGCTGATTTTGGTGATCCTCCCTGGCTGACAGGAGTAACCTGAACCATGTCCCAAGGGAACTTGTCCTTAGCCAGAATAAATGATGGGCCGGGGAGAGAGAGTCGAAGAGGGGCTCTCCATTGAAAATCGATAGGGAGGGAGAGACAGAATGGGGATGTAGGGATTTCATTGGAGAGGAATTCTGGCACTTAAGGGTCTTTGGAAGTGGCGGTCAAGTAAAAAGGCAAGTCAGAAAATTAAATCTTTAAATCTAAAGACAAGGAAAAACTCCTTAAACTGCCTTGCCACTTTTGTCAGTCAACCAACATCAGTGGAAGTGTCTATTCTCACTTTTGTTGCAAATGATCTTGAGGCCTGTCTAATTTGGTAGCAGATCTGAACTAATCTTCTGTTTGAACTGATCTTCAAAATGTCACCAACCCAAATTGGTGACCACAGATGCTCCCAAGCAAGGGTGGGAAGGCTAGGTTATTTAGCAATTTCACATCCAGGGCACTTGGGGCAAGATCCACAAAGGAACTTCAGTGCCTATATCAGGGATTTAGGCACCTAAGTCATAGTTTTAGGCCCCACTGCTATCTACAAAGACCCCATTTTGTTGCCATCTAATCCTGAAAGCACCTAAACTCACTTGGTGCCTACATTTTTGCTGTAAAAGTCCCCTAAAGTTTCTGGTTCTGGGTGTGTGCACTGTTGCCTCAGGTAGGTTCCCAGATGCCTATCTCATGCCTAAACCCCAGCATGATCCACAAACCAGATGGAAATAGGCATTCTCCCACCTATCTTGTGGGATCTGATATAGTAGGACCTCATTCTCTCCCATTGAAGCTGTCCCACTTTAATTATCCAAAGAGCCACTGAAGCAGGGGAACTGGACCTTGGGTCTCCCAGTTCTTAGATGGAGGCCCTAACTATCAGGCTATATAGGCATTCTTGCTATCTCTCTGTGGCTCAGTGACTATTTAAATATTTATCCAAAGTGGAACAGCTTCAAAAGGAGAGATTGAAGGAGCCCCACATTAGAATATCTTATCCCATAGCTTAGTGGCTAGGGCACTCCCGTAGAGGTGATAGACCCCCATGTTCAATTCCTTTCTCCCCATTGTGTGTGCAGGGGAATTTAACTTGGTTCTCCCACATCTTGTGTGATTGTTCCAACAACTGGACCAAAAGTTTTGGGGAGGACACCACTACCACCTCCTCCTCCTTCAGCCATTTTATGTGAAGGTTGGTGCCTGCCTAACTCATTCTCGCAAGAAACAGTATACTCCAGAAGAGGGTTCACAGCTGCGAATTGCAAAAGGAGATAGGTGCCTACCTGCAACCCAGACTTTGGTGCCGGACTCAATCAGAGGGGCAGAGGCTTAGGACACACTCCCTCATCAACATCTCCCATTGGCTAGCATGCTGGATTTTGTGGATCCCATTCTTTGGCTCAGAGCCTGGGCCCCTAACCAGGCTTTATAGATCCCATTGCTATTCTGGTGATTCCTAGGTAGCTTAAACGTTAGGCATTGCAATGCCTAAGTCCCTTTGTGGATCTGGGTCTCGGAGACCTGGTAACTCAAAGATGGTCCTCATGCAAACAAGCACTCAGGCCACCATATTTTGCATGCAGTTGGATAGAATTCTGTATTGGATCTCCAAATGTTCTTAGAAGCAAAATAATGAATATATCCCATTGTATACAATGCAAAGGTATTTTTTAATCTTTAATGTATATAATAGTTACCATAAATGCTTGTTTTCCAGTAGCTAATTATTATCATTTTTACAATAGGATGGGGCTCCAGCATACACATACAGAGATACCATTTGTTTCCCCAAAGATGCAACATGTGGATGTACTGAACAGTTGGAAGGAACGGAGAACATGTGCTTAAATAGACAAGCTTTTCAGGGAGAGAGATACCTGCATAAGGGGTAGCATGAAAGAAAACATGAAGGTGACATAGTGAGAAAAGGGAACCAGGGAGGTGATAAGATAGGCAAGTGGATGGCTTAGAGGCGGGAGTAGGTATGAAGCAGTGGCAGTGACAGAAGAGAAAGGGGGAGGATAAATGTGCACACTGGGAAAGACATTGCTGGGAGGACCTCAGCCAGCAACAGCTGGCTGGAGCTGAGAACTGCAGCTGTAGTAGGGAACTGTGAACAGTGATGATGCCATCAGTGCCAAAGTGGTTTTTACAGCTTTCACTCTGGACGTTCTCTCCCCTCTAATGATTGTTCATTCCTTCTGCCCCTCCCTCACAGTCTTTCTACTTCAGCTTCACACCCTCTGTTTTCCACTTCTCCTTTTTCCTTACCCCGGCCATGCCTATCTTTTCAGTGAATTTGCTCCCAACAAACCACCACCCCAAAATATTTTTAGAAAGATCATGGTATTAAAATTACATTTGAAAACCATCATTCTGCTTGTATGTAATACTCCTTTCCCCTACCCTTTGTCTTGTCTGTTTAGATTGTAAGCTCTTTAGAGCAGTGACTGTCTCTTATTCTATGTTTATACAGGGCTGAGCACAATAGGGACCCCAGTATCAGCTGGGGTCCTAGGTGTTAATGTAGTACAAACAAACAGTGCAGGATATTTACTGCAGTATTCCTTCCATGCACCAGAAGAATTTTTTGGTGCATCCAAGAACATTATTTCCATGGATGCCTGGGGTCTGGAAGCCCCTGTTGGCCAGAGCACCCCCTGCTCCCTAGCCTGCAAGAGTCCCCTGCCTGGGACATACTCCAGGCAGGTGGCCCCAGCAAGACACAGACAGACGTGCTGTAACCCTCATGCCCCTACCCCTAGGACCACCAGAATTACCACAGGCCACAGGTTCTTCTGGCCCTGGGGCAATACCCAGAATGCATGCGAAAGAGCCTGTGCAGGCAGAGTAACTACTTCCCATGGGGGTGCTTGTGCATCAGCCTCGAGAGAACAGGTGGGAATACCCCCCCACCACCACCTGCACAGGGAGAGGCCACACCCCCTCGCTCTTCATCCCTCCTTCCTTCCTTGTTCTTCCAGTCTGGCAGCAGTAGTAGGAATTGGAGCAGGAGACTCAGCTAGTGAGAGGAAATCTTATTCCTTTACCTTATAACCTCATGTGTCCCACAGTTTGAAACTCAATGCATTACACCATATACTTGAAATCGGGAACATCTTGGTTGAAATAGTGCAAATAGGGAGGATATCTCACTCCATTATCTACGTTTTCAAAATAGACTATCTTATCTAGCGTATTTTTGATTTGTCATGAGGTGTGTGGCAGTGTTGTTTTATAAAGCAAAGTTTAGACAGACTTGTTTAGTTCATGTTTGAGTTATACTGCCATCTGGTGTCAATTATCAGAGGGGTAGCCGTGTTAGTCTGAATCTGTAAAATGCAACAGAGGGTCCTGTGGCACCTTTAAGACTAACAGAAGTATTGGGAGCATAAGCTTTCGTGGGTAAGAACCTCACTTCTTCAGATGCAAGTAATGGAAATCTCCAGAGGCAGGTATAAATCAGTGGCTCTGTGAACGTAAGGTGAATCTTAAATGGTGTGGCTTATGTGATTTTGGTATACTTATTCCTGTTTTTTCCACTTTCCTGAGCTTGATTTGAATTCTGTTCTCTTTTTCTTGTTGATGTTGGAAAATGGTGACACTGTGTTATAGAAAAGGAATATAGATGGGGAGTTAAATCTCTACAGTATCTTACAGACAGGCCTAGCATTGTGAAAGAACAATGAAAAATTCAAATTATAAAATAAAGAAGATATTTGAATTAAAACAAAAAGACAAAGTTTGTGCCCAGAGAATTTTTCTGTCTAACTCTAGAACAAAGACAAAAACAAACGATGTTAGGCTTGATAGTGCAGTTAGAACACTAAAAAGAAAAAGGCAAGGAATCTAAGGACCTTTAAGATTTGCAATTACATTCACTAATTGAGAGACGGTTGTTGTTTACAAAAAATTTTAATTCCCCATATGCACACACACAGGGTATGAAATTTTCAAAAAGGCTTGACTTAGCAGTGCAGCTCCCACTGACTTTCAGTGGGATTTATGTTCCTAAGTCCTTTAGGTGCTTTTGAAAAAACTCACCCTCAATTCTTTCATTCCAGGAGTTATGTTTTCCCAGTATTATATATATTGCCATAATTGGTTCTCCAAAACCATCAGTCTGCTGAGGTGTTAGGAGAGAATAAATAACTTGCAGATTTTGGACCTGATCTTGCGGTATTTATCCAGTTGGCTTTAATAGGAGTTTGGTCTAAATAAAGACCATAGGATCAGACTCTTTATTTATATTTGTGTTCCTAGAGTCAGATTTTTAAAGCCAGAAGGGCTTTAGATCTGATCTCTTGTATAACACAGTCCGTAGAATTTCACCCAGTTGCCATGTACTGAGCCCAGTACTCAATGTACATAAGCCAAATGTGCTTGAAGACTTACCTAATCGCTGGAGCTGGTGGGGAATTTTTTGACAAAACGTTTTTGGCCAAAAAATGCAGATTAATTGAAACCAGTACTGTTCTTGGGAAAGGGTCAGTTTTGACCAATTTCACAACTCAAGTAAATGCTCAAAAAATGTTTTGAATTGTTAAAATGTCCTGTTTTGACATTTTCCAAGTGAAAAGTTTCAGCTTTTCAGTTCAAAATGACTTTTCCTTTTGGAATTTAACTTAATTTATATTTTTTTTAAAAAAATTAAAAAGTGGAGAAAAAAGATTGAAATGATCTGATTGACCCAGGCCAATTTGTTTTGGTTTATTTGTTTGTAGAAGATTGCAAGATTTTGACTTTTCATCCCAATTTGAGATGGGGGCGGGGAGAAATTCCAAATTTGAAAATTCTCAAGGGACACAAAACTGTTTCCTGCCAAGCCCTACTAATTATATAAAGACAGATAAAGGCTGATTGGGTCGATTAACCAATACCCCTGTGTATATAGGATTTATAATGAGATATCTTACATTAGTGGAACAGTAATTTAACTCTGTTTAAGTGGAGTTACTCCTGAATTACACTAGTATGAGGTCAGAATTGGATATAAACTCTGTATGGAAGATAGTCATCACTTAAGCAAAACAAATTGCTTTCATTCTAGTATTCTGTTCAGTTCTCATACTGGCCTTCTCAGCTTGGTATCTTGGCTCTGGTCTACACTACGAGTTTAGGTCAAATTTAGCAGCATTACATTGATTTAGCCCTGCACCTGTCCACACGACGAAGCTGTTTTTTTGACTTAAAGGGCTCTTAAAATCGATTTCTGTACTCCTCCCCCAATGAGGGGATTAGCGCTGAAATCGACCTTGCCAGGTCGAATTTGGGGTCGTGTGGGGTAGTGTGGTCGCAATTTGACAGTATTGGCCTCCGGGAGCCATCCCAGAGTGCTCCATTGTGACCGCTCTGGACAGCGCTCTCAACTCAGATGCACTGGCCAGGTAGACAGGGAAAGGCCCGCAAACTTTTGAATCTCATTTCCTGTTTGGCCAGCATGGCAAGCTGCAGGTGAGTGCAGATCTCATCAGCAGAGGTGACCATGATGGAGTCTCAGAATCGCAAAAGAGCTCCAGCATGGACCAAACAGGAGGTACGGGATTTGATCGCTGTATGGGAAGACGAAAAAATCTCTAAGGGCACGAAGGACAGAGGCTATAACAGGGACCCGCAGCAGTGCCGAGGGAGGGTCGACTGATGACGTGGCTTACAGGGTTGGCTTACAGGGAATTAAAATCAACAAAGGGGGTGGGTTTGCATCAAGGAGAAACACACACAACTGTCACACAGAATGGCTCCCTCAAGGATTGAACTCAAAACCTTGGGTTTAGAGGCCAATGCTCAAAACAGTGAGCTATCCCTCCCCCCACTATTCCAGGCAGGACTGAATCTCCATTAAACTTTTCAAGGTGCCTTGACAGATCTCACTGAAACGATTGTTAGCTGTTGATTTCACGGAGGGAGGGAGGGAGGGGGGAGCAAATGAATACAAAACATATCTGGTCTCTTTCTTGTTTTGATCACTCCATCTCTCTTATACATCTTAGGCTGGCAGCAGCCAGTGCAGTACGACTGCTAGCCATCGCTGTCTCCTGGCTGCTCGCCAGAAGATGGTGCAGTACGATTGCTAGCCATCGTTGTCTCCTGGCTGCTCGCCAGAAGACGGTGCAGTACGACTGCAGGCAGGACTGAATCTCCAGGAGACGAAA
Source organism: Emys orbicularis (assembly GCF_028017835.1). Taxonomy (NCBI): domain Eukaryota; kingdom Metazoa; phylum Chordata; order Testudines; family Emydidae; genus Emys; species Emys orbicularis. The sequence goes on along the minus strand of NC_088685.1, from coordinate 22,948,115 downwards.
CTTAAAAAGAGAATGATGTGGAGTCAGTCCCATTTATGTCCAGGTGCTTCTGACAGACCTCACCGAGGTCTGCCAGGAGCACCCCTGTCTGCCTAGGCACCCCTGACTGACCTCATCTAGGTCGGCTAAAAGAGCACCCAGAAGATGACGACGATGATGGCTACCAATCGTAATGCACCGTCTGCTGCCAAAAGGCAATGAGCTGTTGCTGTGTAGCAATGCAGTACCATGTCTGCCAGCACCCAGGAGATGTACGGTGACGGTGAGCTGAGCGGGCTCCATGCTTGCTGTGGTATGGTGTCTGCATGGGTAACCCATGAAAAAAGGCTAGAAACGATTGTCTGCTGTTGCTTTCACGGAGGGAGGGAGGGAAGAGGGGGCCTGATGACACGTACCCAGAACCACCCGCGACAATGTTTTTGATCTGTCAGGCATTGGGATCTCAACCCAGAATTCCAATGGGCGGCGGAGACTGCGGGAACTGTGGGATAGCTACCACAGTGCAACGCTCCAGAAGTCGACGCTAGCCTCGGTACTGTGGACGCACTCCGCCGAGTTAATGGTCTTAAGTGGGGACACACACAATCAACTGTATACAATTGTTTTCTAACAAATCGACTTCTATAAATTCGACCTAATTTCGTAGTGTAGACATACCCTTGGTATCTGCTCCCTTTAAAAATTTCATTACACCATTGTTCAGGTACAATGTTGTTCAAGCTTTATCTTTAGAAAGCTGGATACAAATAAATAAAACCAATTCACTAAAGAAACCAGTGGAAAAGTTTGAGAAGTGGAGGATTAATGTTGTATCTAATTTATAGATTCTTGGGGTGAAATCCTGGGTCCATTTAAATCTATGGGAGTTTTACCATTGACTTCAATGGGGCCAGAATTGCATCCATAGATTTTTAAGGCCAAAGGGCACCATTATCATAATTTAATCTGATTTCATCCATAGTACAGGCCATAGGATTTCACCCAGTGATTCATGAATCTAGCCTGTAATTTTTGGTTGAACTAGAGCATATCTTTTAGAAAGTCATTTAGGTCCAGATCCATAAAGGTATTTAAACTCCTAACTTCCATTCTGATGGGGGGTCTCTCTCCTGTTGAAGGTGTTCCAGTGAGCCATTGGAGCAAGGGAACTGGGTCTCCCACATCCCACGAGTGTTCTAACCACCTAGCTATGGAGCAGGGGTGGCCAAACTGCGGCTCACAAGCCACAGGGCTCTTTTACAGTTAAAAGTGGCTTGTGGCGCCCCTCCCACTCCACCCCCATTCTCTGCCTACCAGACTGCGGGGGAGGGGGCAGCTCGGGGCTTCTGCCCTGTGGCGAGGTGGTGGGGTTAGGGGCTTCTGCCAGAGATGACTGGTGCCTGCTGAGAGTTGGGGGGGGGAACAATTTAAAGGTTTGCCTCCCACTCAACAGCTTGAGTGTCACACCTCCAGGCATGCTCACCCTCTTGCCCTCAGTGGCCCCTCTCTGCAGGTCCCAGGTGTTAGCTCCATATGGAGAAGCAGCGGTAAACAGCTGGGAGCTGCAGGGAGGGGACACTGCTTTAGCTCCTTGAGGAGAGGCAACAGCAAAAGCATCAGCGCTCCCCTGCAGCTCCCAGCTGTTTGCCGCTGCCTCACCCCATGGACGCAGCTCCCAGCTTGCCAGCTCCAGCAGCTGCTGTGCGGGGAGAGGTCCTGGTGCCACCATGTGACTGAACGCAGCCAGCAAACTCTGGCAATGGGGAAGGGGGGGTTTGCACATGACCCCACGTGCCCCCCCCCACGCATCACCTCTGGTTTCTGCCCAGCAGGGAGAGATTCTCAGGGCTTTAGCCCTGCAGGGTGCACCTGCCAGGGCTCGAGGCTTCAGCAGGAGGGGGCTGAAACCCCGAGCCCCAGCAGGCGTGTCCTGGCTCTCGAACTTCTGAAGATTGTCGTATGTGACTTGGAGGGTCAGTAAGTTTGGCCACCCCTGCTATAGAGACACTCTCATGCTTGTGCTCTCTCTCTCTCTCTCTTGCTCTTCTGGAGCAATGGCTCTTCCATTATTTAGCCACAGTGGAACAGCTTCAACAGGAAAGACAGAGGGAGCCTAACATCAGAATATCCCATAGACCTGTTCAATTTTCTGAGCAGTGAGATCCCCAACTGGTCAATTCCATTCTCCGCAGAAGGAGGGCGGAATTGAGCTTGGGTATCGTACACTCCTGATGACTGCTCTTACTAGTGGGTTATAAGGTGGGTGGTGCCAGCATCTCTTCTGGCCATTTTGCATGGAATTTAGTGTCTGCCTAACTCATTCTTGCTAGAAACAGTTTAGGTGCCTAAGTCCTCCGGCTATTTTGTTTGAGCTTGCCCGGGGAGCTCGATCTGGTAAGGAATGCCCCAGTTTGTGCATCCACTCTGGATGCCTAGAGTGGAGCAGTAGTGTGCAGAAGCAGAAACATAGTCACCCAGGGTTCAGGAATACCAGTGGTGCCTGATCCTGGGATTTAGGTGCCTAAAGCATAAGATAGTTGCCTAAATCCCATTTTTGAATCTATCAAGGCCAGTGCATAAAGTTAAGCATGTACATGCATTTTTGAAGGATTGGGGCCTTGGCTATCAATAATGACCTTGTAAGTCTTTTTTAGAGTAATTATTGTCCCTCACCCCAAAAGTAGAGCCTATGTTTTTATGTATGAGGGAGGGGTGACAGAGACTCTAAAAATGCAGAACCAGAATCTCTTTAGGGAAGATTGTGTCTATTTTGCTCTTCTTCTTTTCTCTTTTTGAAAGGAAACTTGTTCTGATGGGACACCTTACTTCAAGAATATAAAGTCAGCTCCAGCAAGCTATCTTCACCTTTGGGAGGGCTGCACATAAGCACAGTTCCTGACCTAAATTCTTGGGGGACGGCAATTGCAAAGTCATGGGAAAGGTCTGGAGTTTGACAATCTCAGCAACAGCAGTTTCAGGGGGAGAGTATTCTGTTGCTGCTTTTTCCTTTAGAAACCTTTTGAGGGTTGTGGGTTTTTTTTTGCAGGGGGGGGGGGGTTGTTAAGCTTGACTTCCCTGGATTAAATTGGTTAGTGACAAATATCCATTTCTTATTTAAACCAGCCATAACAATAGAATGCTTATTGGCAATATGATGTAGTGATGGCAGATAACACACCAAAACAGTCTTCCTACTATCCTTTTTAAAATCCAAAATAAATACATTAATTAAATTAAATAAAGGGCTTGGAGACTGGTCTAATCTGTCTCCCTTGTGGTAAAACCTGGTTCTTGGTTGGGTCACATTTGTAGGGGATCTTGCACTGATGTTTTAGCTGATTTGTGGATATAGATAGAGGATTTTGCTCTCCAGAGCTGTTACTCTGGAACCTTTCACCAGAATTAAATTCCCTTTTAAAAAGAAAAACCTCTGTAAATAATGGATGTTTATTAATATTGGGAAAGGATATTTTTAAAAAAAAAGCCTATTGCATTTCAAATAAGTTTTGCTGCATGAAGTGTAATATAATTATAAGTAACTAGGAGTAATGGGAGGAAATTAAAAATAATTTAAACTTCCTGGAAATGAGGTCTATTAGAATGGAGAATAAGATTCCTAGGGAAGCTGTGGAAGCCTCATTATATGGCTTATTTAAAACTAGATTAGACAAAGTGCTTGAAGGGAACAACCCTGGGCTGATCCCGGGGGAGTGGGGGGGTGTAGAGTAGCTGACCTGAGAGGTGTTTTTTGCTCCTGATTTCTTTTATTCTGTGATGTGGTGACTCTGGGAAAATTTCCACAGTTCTTGCCGCCTATTGAATGAGTACTGTTCAGGTGTGGGGCATGATGCTTCTCTGTGGGCCTGGCTTTGTAGGGGGTGCAGAGCTATCAAGAATTTTCAGAATTTTTGGTGGACTTAGTGTGTCATGAAGTTGACAGAAATAGTTTGGAGAGACATTTCCTTTGAATGCTGAGGTACTTTACCTGTGTGCTCTGGAACAAGACCATGGTAGGATTTTAGTTGGGCTGGAACTCCTACTTCACAGTTTGTTTAAACTTGTGATTCTAAAGGGTCAGTCTTAGCTGCTTCAGCTGGCCCCTCTTGTGTCTTGTTTGCACACTCTAGGAGGAAATGATTTGCTAGGAGTACTATGACATTACCCAGGGTGCAATCTGGACTGATGGACAATTGTGTCCCCTCACTTCTCCAACCTGGAGTGCCTTTTACACTGCTTTGCTGTGAGAACAACCACTCCTGGTCTGCCTCCAGCATGTAAATCACACCCAGCAATACTGTAGGAGTGCTGTAGCCAGCCACTGATGAATTACACTGCAGTACAACACCAGCAAACTTCCAGTTCCAGTCGTCTCCCCCCCCCCCCCAGAAATATGCATCTTGTACTGCCCAGCACCCTCCTGGACAATACAAGATCATTTAAAGTCCATCATTTCATTAACAGAAAATGATATGCACAAATCAGGAGGTCATCTAATCCAACCCCCTGCTCAAAGCAGGACTAATCCTCAGGCAGATTTTTGCCCCAGATCCCTAAATGGCCCCTTCAAGGATTGAGCTCATAACCCTGGGTTTAGCAGGCCAATGCTCAAACCACTGAACTATCCCTCCCCCTTGTTATCTAAAATGGAGTTTCCCAAATACTGCAGTCCAAGCACACTGGTTTAGCTAGAATAGTAAAACAAATTTATTAGCTACAAAAATATAGGTTTTAAGTGATCACAGGTAATGAGACATAAAAGTCAGAATTGGTTAAAAAGAAATAAAAGGTAAAGCACAACTAATATGTAACTTAACAAGCTAAGTCAATTCAAAGCAAAAGTCTATCTCACCACAAGTTTCAACAGTCTTACTGTCTGTATCCTTGAGTCAGGATCCCCCCCAGTCCAATGCTGCTTCCTTTTTCTTCAAGTGTTGTTGATGCCACTGGTAGAGAGAAAGGGAGAAATTATTTGGGGCATCTGTTCACTCCTCTTATAGCCCTTACTCTTGCGCAAGAATAATGTCCCGCTGATGTTTAGGTGACAGAAAGTCTGTGTGGACAGGAACCTCAAGCTGCTTCTTTGTCAAAATGTACTCTTTGCCCACACCCTGTCTCCTGCCAAAGAGTGGCCACTTAATCAGGTGATGATCCATTTGATCTCATTGACATCTGGCTGAGGCGTTGGCTAGCCTTTTGTCTCTGGGGAACTGGGTGACTACCCTCCAGAGCACTTGGAATCTGTCTCATTAATGTCACACACGGAATTTTATCTTTAGGCACAGTGATGTTACACATATTTTACCAGGACAATAATCTGCAAATTATGAGTTTTCAAATATTACCTCACAAGACATACTTTGTACAAGATTTACCATAATCCAATGCAAAAGGGGTGAACATAGGGGTACAGACTGTCAGAAGTACATCTTTGTTATATTTGCTCAGTTTAAATGCTGGCTAAAAGTGAAAGCAAACTCACTGCCAGTTTCCCTATTGGGGTTTGTTTCAGGATGGAAGAACATAAACAAGTGTAACAACAGCTCACCATGCCTTGTGTCCTGAAGTTTAGAATATTATGAAAACATGAACTCCTATTCATTGTCTGAGGCACCTCTCAGAGCAGGGACCACAGCCTTTCCCAAGCTGTTTGTGACCTTGACCTCTCTGGAAAGGATCCTGAGCTGTTTGCTCTTCCTCCCCTGGGGTGGAGCCTGTTTCATTTTGTGGGATGGACAGTCAACACTTACTCTCCCAATAATAACACTCCAAATCCAAATTGTGCTTCTAGGTTCGACAATACAGTGAGTTAAATCGTTTACTTTCTTGCTTGTGTAATTACTACTGGGGGAAGTGCCACTACTACAAGTCAAGAAATATAAATTGTGAAAATTAGCACAGTAACCTCGCACATTGGCATCTATGTCGGTTGTTTAGCTTGTTATTTCTCTTCCTCCCCGGCTGCTCTGGGAAGTGCAGTCCTTTGGTTTCTTAGGAATTCTCTGTCCACTCTCTCAGCAGGGACCTTCATACACATGGAAGCACACCATCATTCCTGGTATTTTGGCCTTGGGGGAGGGAGAAGGGATAGCTCAGTGATTTGAGCATTGGCCTCCTAAACCCAGGGTTGTGAGTTCAATCCTTGAGGGGGCCATTTAGGGAACTGGGGTAAAAATCTGTCTGGGGATTTGTCCTGCTTTGAGCAGGGGGTTGGACTAGATGACCTCCTGAGGTCCCTTCTAACCCTGATATTCTAGGTCTCCATGAACTCAGCATTCCTTACTTGGCTTGCATGGAAAGATTCCAGTTTCTCCTCATAGTGGCTTTAGAGAAGATTTCATGTTAAAATTAATATTCCCAGCTCTGCTACAGTTTTCCATTTGACCATGGGCAAGCATTCAATCAGGGTAAAAATGTTCAAAATCACATAACTAACCTGGAAGCCAAAGTCCTATTTTCAAAAGTGAATTAGGTACTTTGGAACCTGAGTCTCAGTAACTTTCAATGAGACTCAGGCTCCTAAGTCACTTAGGTGACTTTGAACATTTTACTTAGTTTACAGTAGATTGTTTCCTGTACAATTCAAGGCAGAGGCTGTTCTGTACTATGTGTTTATGAAGTGCCTTGTTCAATGTGGCCCTAATCTCCATTAGAAACTCTAGGTGCTATTGGCAATATTTACAAATCTAGACAAAGCTCTAATAAATATACAATGGGGAGTAAATCTGTACCACAAGGGAGATGGGTTACATTATTTAGTGTTATAGCTATTATTAGGAGTAGCAATACTGATGATCATAATAAAAAGTATTATAGGAGCACCTAGAGGCCTCAACAGAGATGAGGACACGCCATTTACTTTTCCTCCCTCCAAACATTTCTGCATAGGCAGAGCCTTCAATCTTCATTTTGAATTCAGATTTTATTTTCTGTTTAGTTCTTGTTCCTTCATTATCTTTCTCCTAGATTGTCATTGTATTGCTTCCCTTTGGTTCAGAGGAGTACAATACTCTGTCTTTTCCCAAGGTTATTGTTAAAATTGTGCTTTGATCATCTGACAGACAAAGCTTGTAAAGACTTACAGTTTGCACCCTGCACCAACAAGACATCACATTTACCACCTGTACAAAACCATGGTTCTCTGCCTGCCCAGGATCCCTGAAATCTGTCCATCTCAAACCCAAATGTCTTGCAATCAGCACACTAGCAAGACTGGTACAGTATGGGAATGAGTGTACTAGATACCAAATCTGAAATACAGCTGTGAATGTCTCTGTATCCACAGTAGAATAGGGATTTTATTATTTCCACAGCTCAGATTTTCACTCCTATTTTGTGATTCAAAATACTTGGCATGCGTTATCTTGACTTGATTAAATGAGGTATTGAAAGTGTGTATTGAATAAGCACCAAAATACTTTGAGCCACTGAAATATACTTGGCCACTAGGTGGAGACTTTGCATTAATTTTCCTAATCATGAAGCTGTGAGAGAACAAAAGTAACAGCATAAATAACCATTTGGACAAATAACAAATGTTCTATTAAAAATTATTGCAATGGAGAAATATTACAGCGCCTGATTCCCAAACTCGCCTTATGAATGTGAATTTTTATATACAAAGTAAATGGGTAAAAAAAGTAGGGCTTTATTTTGATGAAATTCAATTAATTGTAGAATCCAGAATACTCAAATATGTTCTGTCTGCATGGGTTAAAATGGCAGGAATTTGTCCATGTTAATTAGATCCCATTAAAAATGACCAAGCCATTTTAAAAAACCTATTTGGCCTTTAAAATGAGCAAAAGATTTTAGTACAACTTTTTGTATAACACAGTTAATAAAAAAAATCACTGAATACTCTTCTGTCAGTGACAGTCCTCATATACAATACTACTAGACAGTGTCATATTTCAGTATCATTTTGCTAACTGGTTCTTTGATAATCTATACTGCCAGTGGGTTTTACAAACAAGCTATTTATTGATGCAGACATAGTTTTTAGCTGGAGTGTTGTGCTCTTTCTTTCCTCCTTTGTCGCTTCTGTCTCATGAGCACGTCTGTTCTCAAAGAGGGCTGTGGCTTGGTGTATGGTGTGGTGCCACTGTGTTCTGTTCCGCGCCAAATCCTCCCAGTTTGTTAGGATGATGCCTCCCTTTTTAAGGTGTACTTTCAGTATGGCTTTGAAGCGCTTCCACTGCCCTCCGGAAGCCCTTCTTCCCTGACTTAACAGAGAAGAGTACTTGCTTCGGCGAGAGTCAGGCATACGGACACAATGGCCAGCCCAGCAGAGTTGATGTTTCATGACCTGCGCTTCTACACTGCTGAAGTTGGCTGTAGAGAGAATGCTGATGTTAGTGCGTCAGTCTTACCTGCTGATCCTGAGCAGGAGCGCCGCCAGTTTTTCTGCCGCCCTAGGCGGCGGAAGGTCCCGCCCCAAAATGCTGCCCCCCACAGAGGTGGCGGAAGGTCCCGTCGCCAAAATACTGCCGTGGTCGCCGCCCCCCAAATTGTAGTGCCCTAGGCGACCTCCTAGGTTGCCTAATGGGTTGCGCCAGCCCTGATCCTGAGAATCCTCCTGATGCAATGGGAATAAACGTGACTGTAACATGGTCTAGCTCTTCATTTTGCGGGGATCTGGGCAGAGAGAGGGGTCTCCTTTTTCTTACCATTTCTCTCATTGCTTCCCCATAACACCACTCCTAGTAGTCTCTTGGAAGATATAAAATGAAGATAAACACAGTGCCTGATTCTCCTTTTCCTTCTACTGTTGTAAACCTGACATAATTCCATTGAAGCCAATGGTTTTATGCCATTGTTAATGAGAGGAAAATCAGGCCCATAAAATCTACAGGGTCCATTTTCTAATCTACTTTAGTTTTAGGGTAGCTGCTGCAATGGTCTCTCACCCTTCAGGGCTGTGAGCATCCTCTACAGACAGGAGAATATTATACAAAATACAGTTTGAAACAGTCACTTCCTGTGAGATACATGAAGGAAAAATGCTGCATACTTTAAAATAGAAAATACTTAACAAACTTCTTAAAGGGAAGTGAGATTGGTAGAGTTTACATAATAATTGGACAGTGTGCTTAAGCCTAAAGAAAAGCATTAATTGCAGCAAAAAAATTAAACCCTTTGTTGAGATTATTATTTTAAAAATAAGCTTTTGAGATTTGTTGAAATAAATGAGAATAACGCAGCCTGTTATAGACACTATTTGCATATGATGAATGCATGTGCTGGCCTAAGCCGCAGAACTATTAGGGCTGAATATTTCCACCATTGTCCTTGTTCCTGTAGATATCACAGAGAAGAAGATTAAGAGCATTATAACTTTAACAAAAACCTCTGAAATAATATAATAGGGAAAGATAGCCTATGTACAACAAAAGGCAAATTTGCATAGACTTACTTTTATCCAAACATTTGACCTACAGCTTAGATGGCTTAAATGAAAAAGAGAAAAACCTGTACCCATTTGGCTCGGCACCATAATCTGAAAGTTAACACATTGAGAAACACTTCTCACTAGCTCTGAACTGGATTTGCCAATTATTTTTCTAATTAAAACCAGCATTTCTCAGACCAGTGTAAGAAGATGGCCACCACAGAAAAGTAGTAATATTTTGCAATTATACAGCACTTTTAATCCAAAGATCTCCAGAAGATTTTTTCTCATACATTTGATCATGTCACTTTGATGTGGCTCTTTCTTAAGCTCTGCATCAAGTTTAATTTGACTTCAGAGCCTTCCACAGCTCTATCCCTGACTATATCTTGGATCCTGCGTTACCACGAGTCCCCCATCGTGGTCCTACCAGTCTGTCAGCAAGACCAGCCTTAAGCCTTGGTCATCTCCTCCCACTATTCTGTACGGTGTACGTCATCACACTGCCCTCTGTATATGGAATGCTTCTCTCATTCCCATTTATCAAACCACCACGCTCTTTTCATTTCAGTCCCTCTTAAAATTTCATTCATGTATAATTTGTGTTACCATAGTACCTGGGAGCCTTAGTCATGGAACAGGATGCCATTGAGCTAGATGCCGTACAAATACAGAACAAAAATACTGTCCCTCCCCGAAAGAGCTTACAAACTGACAGATACCCCAAAAGTGAGTTTATAGCCATATAAAAGAACGGGAAGGGGGAAAACACACACACGGGCATCCCCACTGTTGAATTTCTGTGTATCTGCCCTTTAGAGTGTAAGCTCATGGAGGCAGCAACTACCTTTATTTTAATGTACTATACAGCCCTGAGTTCACTATTGCTGTCTGTGGAAGTTGCTTTTACCAGCCCAAATCTTGCCACCAAGTGGAAAACCTTGTTCTATTTAGGTATACTTTTTGGGGGTCCCCCATTGGAGCCTGACCTCTCCGTAACAGTCAACATTTGGGCAGCCCTGGGAGTCATCTCGTTTGTGAGCAGTGTATCTTCATAAGCAGGTTCCTTTTGTTACCTCTGTCTTGATCCACTGTTTCTCTTCTATTGTCTGACAATGCACTGGGCAGGTGGCAAGGCTCATCTTATCATGCAGACATTTTCTTAATAGGTGGGCTGGGGTGTTAATTTCTGGTCTTTTATTTGGCAGGTTACAATCAATATTTGTCGATATTATTTAATAATTTTAACTACCAGAGCTTTAGAAAGTAACAATGGAATTAAAACTCTCTGTTTTTGTATGTAAGAATTTATAAAACCCTTCCCAGTCAGAAATGTATCAGTATTAATCTTCTTTTTAAAGGAAGGATTATGATGATCTCTTTATCAATTTTAAACCCTTGCACCTGTTTGTGCAATTACTTTGTCCTTTTACATTCTAAGATATATAAAACTGAGGTTCCTTAAATAAGGAATTAGGTTATTTCCCATGTCAGCTCTGGTTTGGTATCATTGACAGAACTGACAGACTTCTTTAATCAATATATCCATATCATCACCTCTGAATAATCCTATCCTACCTTTACTAGGTGCAATAGAATTGGCAAGTCTCATAGACTGTAAGGTCAGAAGGGACCATTATGATCATCTAGTCTGACCTCCTGCACAACGCAGGCCACAGAATCTCACCCACCCACTCCTGTAACAAACTCCTAACCTATGCCTGAGTTATTGAAGTCCTCAAATCGTGGTTTAAAGTCTTCAGTATTGTTTCTGAAAAACCTAGAAGACATAATAATAAGACATAAAAAAATACAGGCCCTGATGTTGCAATTGGATCCAGGAAGATGGACATTTAGACACAGACTGACCCCCGGTGAAGTCAATGGGGCTATGAAGGAGTCTGTCTGCACATCTGTTTGCAAGATCATTACCTTAGAGAGTTACACATAACTGAAAATAATCGAGTAACCATTTTCAACTATCTTCTCTTCCCAAAAAGTGGTCTCTGCAGGGATTTGTGTTTCTCCCTTCCATCCTTATCCCCCTCAAGGGTTGGACTCAATAAACAGCTGTGCACCATGTGTGCATCAAATCAGTGCTGCAGAACTGCACAGCGCACCGAAAAAAGGATATTGATTCTTCTCTTTTTGAGTGTAACAGGGACCTTTTAAAGTTTAACTTTTCCACTCTAATGTTTACTCTCAGTGCTGCACCAAAGAAAAATCCTCAGCAAGAATCAGCCAGAGGCTTTTTTTTTTAAGTCATGTGCTACTTGCATCAATAACCCTTCAAAACATAAATGTACTGGACACAAATTTCACTACACCTGCTTTTAAATTGGGGAGAAATGTAATTTGTCATCTGCCTGAGCTAATAAACTTTGGAAATGCATATGATAAAATTTGTCGTGAAGGCTTTTTGTTTCCAACATTGAAGAAAACAAATGAAGCTCCACTTTAAGAATACGCACACACGACATGCATGAGACAGAAAAATATCCCTCTGTTTTAGCCACTCAGCTATTATAGGTATTTCTAATGTGCCTTGTCTGCCCATCCATCCATCTACCCTGAGTAGTTTACCTTGTTAAGATAAAAGCGTTGGCCTTTGGTTTGCTTTTTTTTGCCATGAAGCAGGCATTCTTATGTACTGCCCAAGGTGTGTCACACTGTGATGAAAAGCTTACCCTTCCGAGTTCCATTATTTACACAATTGGAATAGATTTCCAACTCAGTTGAACTGGTAAAAATAATAATTTCCATATTTTAAGCAGAAGTAAATTCACCCCAATGGCAATGCTAGCCCAAAGCCTTTCAGGTGGTCTAACAGCTAAGGTTGTACAGTCCCTAATAAAGAAGACCTGGTTGCATTTGTAGAAAGTGACATATTATTGTTTTTCAAGATCTTGGCTTGCTTTAAAAGTGAGAGGGCTTTCTTGTAACTCAATATTTAAAAATACTTTATATCAGAACAACAGGACACCGCCTACTCAATTTTTTTTTGCAGAAAACTTGAATTCTGTTAGCGTTCAGCATGGAACAAAAATTAGAAGTTATCTTGCTGCCTAACTCTTTTTATCTTTAAGGGGAATCTAAAAACATTAACTGTGTGAGGCATGTAAATATTGTTATGCCTGGAAAGATTAGATTTTTAATGGTAAATGTCGATTGTACACACACAAACCGATGAAAAAAATATTTTCATTGATAATAATTGAAATTTATATATAGGCAAAGTAAGGAAAGTGCTGCTTGAGAACTTAGTAGTGTTTGATTTAAGGCTATTTACTTTGTATATTTTGACCTATGATGTTGACAATTTGTTTATTGACAGTGATAAAGATTTAACTTTTTGAATCTCAGTGTCTACTATCATTAAGTAATTATTGTCTGACCACCTATAATTTCCTGCAATTGTGAAAATGTAAATTTAAATTGAAAAAATGCTTAAAAACAAACATTGATAATATCCATCGAAGTTATAAACAAAATAAAATTCTTCCAAGCCTAAGTATTGTTATCTCAGTTTTAGTCTTTGGGAATAAAGAGACAGTTACTAGAAGGCTTGCCCAAGTACATAGGAGTCAGTGTCAAAATAAGTAATCAGGATGTGACTCTAGATTGTTAGGGCTACGAAATAAAAAACAAACTCCATTGCTCATAAAAAGCAAGGAAAGGCTTCCTTCCAAAGGGCCAGACCTTTCCCTTCAATGGTAAGAGCTACAGAAGGAGGCCAAAGGGAAGAGTCTGCTTGTAGAATTCCTCCCTAACTGTGCCATTGGGAGGGAATTGGCCTAATACAGAATAAATTCTCAGTATAGCTGGGCAAATAATTGATTTCTTTGGTTCACTGGCAGTTCTGAAAAATTGAAAAAAAATTGGTTTGGATCAAACCAAATTTGAAAATTCTGAAAAGTTTTGGTAAATCAAGAAAGTCCATTTCAGATTGAATAACACAGGTTGTTTGGCCTGAAACATTTTCTTTCCTGGCATTTTTAAAGGCTAGATTCTCAAAACTGCCAGAGGAGGAGGTCAGGGTAGTGCCTCCATAATAAGCTGTAGCCCAGGGATTAGGACACTCACCTGGAATTGGAAGATCTAGGTTCAATTTCCCTCTTAGCCTGATGTGGTGAAGGGATTTGAACTGCTGTGAGATATTCTGATGTGGGTTTCCCTCAGTTTCTCCCGTGGAAGCTGTTCCACGGGAGAAAGTAAGTAAATAGTCACTGGAGCAAGGAAATGAACTTGGGTCTCCCACCACCCTGGTGAGTGTATTAATCACCAGGCTATAGAATCATTCTCTCTGGCCCAATGCCTTTGTAATTATTTATAGAAAGTGGAACAACTTCCACAGGCAGGACTGAGAAAGACCCAACTTAGACTATCCGGTAGCCCAGGGGTTAGTGCACTCATCTGGGAGGCTCTTAAGCCCGGGAGGATCCCCAGGACCTGAGGAATTCCTGGGAGATCTGCAAGAGGGACAGACTTTTGGCATCGCCCCATGTTTCTGTGACACCTCTGTTCCCTTGGCAGTGTGGCTCCATTCGGTTCAGGCTACTAGGGTTCCCACCCCACCCTGGCCATGGCTAAAATCTCCTAAAGGCAGCTCCACAAAGAAAGTAATGCAGCTGCCAGCTTAAATTACTCATCGTGTCTAACAATGTGCATCTCCCCTTACTGTGGTTCCATGCCCATTTCTTCTGGGACCACTCACTGCTTGTCCTTCAGTCTCCATGATGCAGATACAAACTTGTGCAGAGCCCTCTGTGGGGCTCTAGGAAGGGATTGCATCTACACTGCAATCAGGAGGAGTGATTGCAGCACCTGCAGATATACAAGTGCTAGCTTTGATCAAACTAGATTGAAGATAGCTTGAGTAACAATAGCAGTGAAGCCGCAGTAGCATGGGCTGAGGTTACTTGAGTATGTACCCAAGGTCCTGGGTGGGCAGGGCAAACCCATGCAGCTGTTTGTGCTGCCACAGCTTCACTGCAGCTAGATGAAAGTTAACTTGTGTATGTCTACAGGTACTGCAATCACACCCCCTGATTGCAGTGTTGACATACCCAGTTCTGCAGATGCAGCTGACCAACCCCTCCATATGGGAGGGGCACATCTGCACAAAGAAGGATCCCCTCCACCACAGATGCTGTGGGGCACAATGTGGCCCAACATATCTTCTCTGGATAGTTTTAATTAATATGTTGGTCTTAGTTCTTTTTGGTCCTAATTTTCAAATTTGAGTGCCTAAATTGGGTGCCTATATTCAAATTTAGACACATAAATCAGCAGTTATATGCCCAGAATAGGCATTTCAGAGTCCAAATATGGATTTAGAATCCAGTGTTTAAAAATTAGGCCCTAACATTCAATCCATATGACACATATGATTGGTTTCATTGCATTTTTAGCCCAAAAGAAAGTAAGTACCTTTGTGTGACTTGTCATCAGTGGATCACTAAGAAGTAGCAGGACTGCCTATGCCAGAACTGTCTGCTCTCTAACAGCGTATGCTCAGGGACAGTTTCTTCTCTGCATTGACATTTTGACACATAATACTTTCCCCCCCCAGTCCTTAGAAGAAATGAAAAGATTTCACAAACTTGCTAAATATGCCAAATCCAGGAGGTCTGTATTGTGAGTTTAATATTAAAACGCTCTAGCATCACAGCACACAGGCATGTGCCACCTTAGTTGATAGTCAAGGGAAATATTTGCAGGACTGACTGCACAATGACCCCAGGCTTAGAGCAGCAGAAAGTGCCTCTGGGAAACTCAAGAGATTTATCATAATGCTGTTTGTTTACAAGAACCTTCAGGTACAACAGAGACTGACAGGCATTCTACCACACATGTTATATAGTAAAGAATCTAACAATAACAATACAGAAGAACTAGTAGTCCAATATTTACGTTGTATACAAAATCTCTCCTCGCCTCGTAATGTTTAGTGTTCCCTAGAGCTATTTTCCTTGCTATGCTGATGTAAGTGGGCATACAGGGTAGCAATTTGCAGGGTTTTTTTCTCTTCATTAGTCCTCAAGGCTGGTCAAAGTGAGCAGAGAGTAACATATTTTAATAAAGTCCTTTTCTTGTGCATCCATGTTAATCTAATGCAGGTAACTTCTGGTTCTCTTCCATGGTACTGTGACACAAGGGATAAGATAAGGTCCTGAAAGTTTACTAGCTATGATATAGCTCTGTTGTCTAGCTTGAGGAAAGGGAGAGTAAAGTCATCAGTGGTGAACAGTTTGCAGGAAGCCAAGTGATGAGTAATAATTGCTGTTTTTCTTCGGTGTAAACCATCTTTCTTAGAGTAACAGGGCTATATGAGTACCTAAGACCTGAGCACCTCATAAGCTTTAATGATTTGCCCTCACAACACCACTGTGAGATAGTTATTCTCATTTTACTGATGGGAACTGAGAAACACAGAAACTAAGCCCAAGGTCACATAGGAATCTCTGTAAGAGCAGGGACTTGAAGCTAGGTCTCCTAAGCCTCATGCTAGTGCCCTAACCACTGGACCATCCTTCCTCAAAGTCACAGTACATGTGTGTAGCTGAGATTCAGTGGCCACAGCATGTTACCCTGAGCCACCCAGTCACTGTAAACCTTTGCAGAGAATGATTTAAAATCATTTTGTAACCATTAGCAATCCCATGGTACTTTTCACATTTTACATGTCCTGGCCAAATTCCAGTTTGGATACATACATTCTGCCTATCTAAATTTCTCCTACAGGTCAGCTGGTATTATTCTGTTTCATTTGCTGCTCTTTACTATTAAACTGCTGCCATGTTCCAACCTAGAGGTGGCCTCATCTTCAGTGGTAGCTGAAACAATCATTAACTGATTTGTTTTCTTAAAAAAGACTTTTGGATTAGATGTATTTTGTCAACATGGATTGTTACTATTTTTAAAAAATAAAATCAATCTGGAGTTAAACTGAAAAACTCTAAAAAGAGTTTCTGCTCTCCCAAACAAGTAAAAGTTTAAGTAAAAGATTTTCACGTACAAACTTGACAACCCAGAGAGAGAATTACTAATGTGAGAAGCAACATTTTCAGGAGTAAAAAACAATATGAAAAACCAATATACAAAGTCTACGGATCAACCATCCTTGAAATAAACCACAAGCAAAAAAGGACAGAGAAATGACACCTATATAATAGTTTCCAAAGGCAAAAAAAAATAACTATTGGCCTGACAAATTGGTGGTTGCTTGGAGTCTAGACTGCAAACCACACTGGATTGCACAGTTCTCAAACCACACAAGGATGGTAAGTGTTATAGCAGCTGTTACCATGGAGGTTGACAGAAATATGAAAAGTGCAAAGGATAAACATTTTAAAAAAATCATTCCAGAGGGCTATACAGTTTCTTAAAAAATATCCACTGCCAATTAAATTTAACTAGATTGCAAAAGAAAAATATATTGTGTAATAATAAAATATAAAGCTGAAGAAGATGCTGTATGATAAAAAAAATGTTTGTGACAATTTGCCCCACTTGATAGAGAACTGAATGCAATATGATGCAGTATGTGGGCCACCCAGCATCTACTAGAGATTGGGACATGGGTATTACCTTTATAAAAAGCCTGGATGAATGCTTACGTGCTCTGGGCACAATACTGATAATACAGAGATAATGTTGGTAGAGTGAGAGAAGCAACTGGAAGAATTGGTAACAGCAGCTCCCCTGATCAATAAGGGGCATTCGCCATTTGCTTGCAAGGTTTGTAGTTTAAGGCAGGCCCCAAGGCTATTACTAGATTTTCAGCAGTCATAGCCAAAAAGGCATCTGATGAGGGGAGTAGGACTGTTTGTCTTCCATGTGGACTTAGCTACACACATCCATACTTCAAAAGAGCAGACTTTAACAAACACAGAGAAATGATAGTTAAGGTCCCTTGGGAAGAAAATCTAAGGGAAAAAGTTGTTCGGGAGAGCTGGCAGCTTCTCAAGGAGACAATATTAAAGGTACAACTGCAAACTATCCTAATGCAAAGGAAAGATAGGAAGAATAGTAAAAGGCCAATATGGCTCCATGAGGAGCTCTTTAATGACCTGAAAATCAAAAAAGGAATGCTACACAAAGTGAAAACATGGACAAATGGCTAAGGAAGAGTACAAAACGAATAGCTCAAACGTAGGGAAAAAATCAGGAAGACTAAGGCACAAAATGAGTTAGACCTAGCAAGAGACATAAGAGGCAATAAGAAGAGGTTCTTTAAATACATTAGGAACAAGAGAAAGACAAAGAAAAATGTAGGTCGTCTATTTACTGGGGAAGAAGAGCTAACAGCTGATGTAATCAAGAAGGCTGATGTGTTTAATGCCTATTGTGCTTCAGCCTTTCCAAAAAACAGTTAATGGTGACCAGATATTCAACACACAAGGGGGAATTAACAACAAGGAGGAAGGAAAACCAGCCAAAATAGGGAAAGGTCAGGTTAAAAATATTTAGGTAAGTTAGATGTATTCAGGTTGGCAGCACCTGATGAAATTTATCCTAAGGTACTGAAAGAGCAATCTTGGAATCATTAGCAATTGTCTTTGAGAACTTCTGGAGGACGGGTGAGGTCCCAGAAAACTGCAGAAGGGCAAACATAGTAACTATCTTTAAAAAGGTGGGGAAAGAGAACCCAGGAAATCAGCCTGATTTTAATAACTGGAAAGATACTGGGACAAATTATTAAATAATCAATTTATTAGCACCTGGAGGACAATAGGGTTATAAAGAATACCCAGCATGGATTTGTTAAGAACAAATCATGCCAAACTAACTAATTTCCTTCTTTGGCAGGATTACTGGCCTAGTAGATGGGGGGGATGCAATAGATGTGAAGTATCTTGATTTTAGTGAGGCTTTTGACAGACTCCCACATGACAGTCTCATAAACAAACTAGGGAAATGTGGTCTAGATGAAATTACTATAATGTGGGTGCACAACTGGTTGGAAGACCATACTCAAAGAGTAGTTATCAGTGGTTCACTGTCAAACTGTGAGGGTGCATCTAGTGGGGCCCCACAGAGGTCAGTCCTGGCTCCGGAACTATTCAATATTTTCATTAACGGTTTGGATAATGGAGTGGAGAGTGTGCTTATAAAGTTTGCAGATGACACAAAGCTGGGAGGGGTTGCAAGCATTTTGGAGGACAGGATTAGAATTCAAAATGACCTTGTCAAATTGGAGAAGTGGTCTGAAATCAACAAGATGAAATTCAGTAAAGATAAGTGCAAAGTACTACACTTTGGAAGGAAAAAAAATCAAATGCATAGCTACAAGATGAGTTTTAACTGTACAGGTGGTAGTACTGCTGAAAAGTATCTGGGGATTATAGTGCATCATAAATTGAATATGAGTCAAAAATGTGATGCAGTTGCATAAAAGGCTAATATCATTCTGGGGTGTATTAATAGGAGTGCTGTATTTAAGATACGGGCAGTAATTGTCCAACTCCACTCAATGCTGGTGAGGCCTCAGCTGGAGAACTGTGGCCAGTTCTGGGGGCCATACTTTAAAAAAGCTGTGAACAAATTGGAGAGAGCCCGAAGGAGAGCAACACAAATGAGAAAAAATTTAGAAAATCTGACTTATGAGGAAAGGTAAAAAAAAGGGGCATATTTAGTCTTGAGAAAAGAAGACTGAGGGCTCTTATAAAGAGGACAGTGATCAATTGTTCTTGGTGTCTACTGAAAGTAGGACAAGAAGCAATGGGCTTAATCTGCAGCAAGAGAGATTTCGATTAGGTATTAGGAAAAACTTTCTAACTCTAAACATAGCTAAGCTCTGGAATGGGCTTTCAAGAGAAGTTGTAGAATCCCCATCACTGGAAGTTTTTGAAAATAGGTTGGACAAATACCTGTTAGGAAAGGTCTAGGTTTACTTGGTCCTGCCACAGTGCAGAGGGCTGGACTTGATGATCTCTCAAGGTTTCTTCCAGCCCAACATGTCTATGATTCTATATACCTTTGTTGATTGATTTTTGTGGTGCTGTATAGAGTTCCAGACAGCATATAGTCCCTGATAAACAAGTAGCAAAGCTGGAACTCAGGCTTTGAGGAAGGTTGTTTGTGTCTATAGTTTGTAGATTTCTTTAATAAACGCCTTCTGTTTAAAATTAACTGTGTTTCCATATCTCATAAAATATTAGTAAGAGCTATAGTTCAGGCTGGCAAAATGTTTCTGCTATTAACTCCTGCTTCCAGAAACTTTCACCTATTGGGCTGAAGGTTTCCAGACCATTGACTCTTTCACATATTATCTTGTACACAAATAGTATGTTGACTATTTGTCTGCCAAAGCCAAATTTACCTCTGCATATAGAAGTCCAATCTGTAAGGTGGTAGCACTAATTGCTTTACATATTGCAAAATACATAATGTCCTTTTTGTAAAATAATGTATGATGAGATAATTAAAGTCTATATCATAATGCATGTAGCAAAGGACAGGAGTAGAAGTTGTGCATGCATCCTTAATTTAGGAATTTTATTGTTTGAGTGCTCAACCACAGCGTCTTTATGTTCCATAAGCATTTTTAGTGGGATGTGTGTGTGTCTTGTACGCACACGCACACATAGAATAGAAATATATTTTTGAATAACTCTCTAAATCTTCATTGCCTGTCAGTATAATTTCTCATTCTATTGCTAATTTCAATCTAAATTGCTTCCTTTCAGGCCTAAAACTATGCAATCTAAATAATATATTAAACATGAAGGATCCAAATGAAGCCTGGCAGTCACTCAAGGTGAGATTACAGGCTGTTTAAAACTAGTGTGAGCCATTTTAGAGGCAGGTGTCTCAAAGGGAATCATCATCATCATCTCCCTTGGATTATTCCAGAAATCATCAGGATGATTGTGTACTTCCATTAGCCTAGACAGCTGGTTCTACTGATGCCTGGATGACATACAAATGTTGTTTGAATGATATGTTACTTCTGGCTGATAGACGTGTCAGTGGGAGAAATACTGTGTTGAACCAGGTATTGGCTTGAATGGCTCCTTCATCATATAGGATATGATAATCATGTATTTTTAAACTTGAAAGAAAAGGCAATATCCAAGCCATTAATGCACACTTTGAATTCCAGCCACCTCTTATCACTTCTTATCATATAGTCTGTGAGAGGGAATAATATCAAGAGCATTCCATTTTAGATTATATACTCTTCTTCCCTAACCACATTTCCTGGCTAGTAATCATTATGCTAAGCCATTAAAAACATACTTATCTATATCTATAGTCTGCAGTGCCTATGTTGTGCCAATGTTAAATTTGGAAGATATAAAGTATAGTACTTGCATAAAGAACAATTACGTGGAATATTTACAAACCATGCTTCGGTGTTCCCAAGCTATTTTGATTAATTAAAGCGGTATAAATGCTCTCTCTCCAATATTGGCAACGTTGTTTTTTAATGCTGTTACTCTCCTTTCTCAGCACCTTTCTTTCCTTTCTCAGAACCTTCCTCCAGAGTTATAATTTCATCATCTCAGTGACTGTCTTCAATGGGATGTTTCATTTTGAATGTGAGAAATTAGTGTTTTTTGAACCCTTAATTTTGGATATTTTATTATATTTTTCATACACTCAAATTGCTAATCATTATAGTTTACAATTCTGAAGTCCTCATTCAGGCAAAACTCTCACTAAAATCACTGTATAGCAGTGGTGGGCAACCTGTGGTCCGCAGGTCGCACGCAGCCCATCAGGGCAATCTGCTGGTGAGCCACAAGACAGTGTTTACATTGACTATCCACAGGCATTGCCGCCCGCAGCTTCCAGTGGCCGCAGTTCACCGTTCCTGGCCAATGGGAGCTGCGGGAAGCGGTGTACACACGCATGTACACACAAATGTATTGTGTCAGGGACTGGTTGAGGTAGTTGAGAAGCAGCTAGACAAAACTCCCAGAGTGATATCACACTAGAGACTGTTCAGATAAGAACAACTAGGTGGTTATGAGGGAGGAGGGAGTGATTTGTGATTAAAGATTAAAAGTGCTAAATACATGTAGGTTTGGTTATGCAATGACTAAGGTGGGTAATGGTGATAAAAGCTGCAGGGTGTAAACACCTCCAGAAGAATAAAGACATTGTTTTTGGTAATCAAAGGGGATATGATGGGGCACACCCCCATCCCAGTCAGGAGAAGGCTAATGAGCTCCTCTAGGCTCAACCATTATCAAATAGACACACCTGCAGCATCTGCCACAGCTGGAGGAAGCAAGCTTAAAAAGGAGCACTTGGCACAAGAAGAGGGGGAATTGGGAGAAGAGCATGTGTGCCCAGAAGTAGCTGATTCTGGTTATAGGGTGACTGAGGGAAACAGCTGACAAGGGTAAGCCAGACCTTTATAAGGAAACTCCGAGACTAGACACCCCCTGAAATGTGAGAGCCATATAGTGGAGAACCCTGAAAAGATGGAATAAAGTTCCCTAGTGGGAAAATAACTTCTAAAAGTGAAGAAACTCTGAAACTGCCTGAGTGTGACCCTAGAGAAAGACCCAACCTATCACACTTGACATATTTTCACTGCAATATTTCTAGTTAAGACAGGAAAAATTCCTGGTGATATAGGAATTAGGGGGGAGGGATAGCTCAGTGGTTTGAGCATTGGCCTGCTAAACCCAGGGTTGTGAGTTCAATCCTTGAGGGGGCCGCTTAGGGATCTGGGGCAAAATCAGTACTTGGTCCTGCTAGTGAAGGCAGGGGGCTGGACTCAACTCGACTCAATGACCTTTCAGGGTCCCTTCCAGCTCTAGGAGATAGGATATCTCCATTAATTACTTATTATTACTATAGGAAGAGTGTCATAAGAGTGAGTTCTATTGGACTGCAGAATAGTTTTCTAGGGGAAGTGGTGGAAATTCACACTACTTTGGGCTTTTGCAAGGGAGCTGGATAGAGGACTAGAAACTGTACTATATACAAAAATCCTTCACTGGAGAAGGTTAATCTAGTATTATGCCCTGGTGCAAGTACTTTCCTTTTTAACGATTCAATGCTAGATTTGTAATAAAATGTGGGATGCATAGTAAAGAGACAAATAGGCCTAGTCTGGGGGAGGTATACAAACTGGAGGCTTCTGTATTGCAAAGCAAGTTTTCTGGCTTATGTACAAAATATTTCTAGTATAGTTAGAATATATAGTGAGAACACTTTTGATATTGAGTGGGGAGAAGAGAACAACTAGATCATGAAAACGCTTATGAATGAAGAATGCTCACATCAAGGGATAGAGCTTTACAAGGAAAAGGATTGGAAGCCCCCAAAGAATAATAATGCTCCTTCTGGGACAGATGCTCAGCTGGTATAAATTGGTAGCTCTATTGAAGTTGGTGCTGTGCTGATTCATACCATTTGAGGATTTGGCTTTCTATCTTGTTCTCATACTATCTTTGTAATAAATGTAGGACACAATATCTAAATCCACACATTTGCTGGCACCAGAAACCAACATCATCAGTGGCTCATGGGATGGTTGGCAGACTGGAGACGGCATCCATAGCCCATATTAAGAGAATGGCAAATTTGCATGAGAAAATAAGACTATGTACTCCTTTACAACAAAAAAGGATTCACTTTTAAATCTACCTGAACTAGTAACTGTGGTTCTGACCTAGCAAGGTGTGCAGCACCCTCCGTTCCCATTACAAGAGAAAGGGACAGGTTTGAATAGAGTGGAGGGTTTAACAGGGTACCCTACTCTGTGGGCTGGAGAGTCTGGGGCTAAGCCAGTGGTTCTCAAACTTTTTTATTGGTGATCCCTTTCACATAGCAAGCCTCTAAGTGCGACCCCCCCTTATAAATTAAAAACACGTTTTTATATATTTAACACCATTATAAATGCTGGAGGCAAAGCGGGGTTTGGGGTGGAGGCTATCAGCTCGCAACCCCCCATGTAATAACTTCGTGACCCCCTGAGGGGTCCTGACCCCCGGTTTGAGAACCCCTGGGCTAAGCCAACCTTGATTACAGAATAAGCCCCAGTTCAGAGCAATCAGAGGGTTCCTGTATAAAGGGAGCCAGATTTAAATGCTGACAGGGCCCAGCTGGTGGAAGAGCTGGAGTGAGGAGCCAAGCAGGGAGCAAGAATGCCTCTATGGGTTCTGAATCTGTAGGAAAAAGCTCAGAGTAAGAAAGAAAGATGAAGGGAAGAGTGTGTGAGGAAAGCTCTCCAGGCAGGGAGGCCTGGAAGAGATCCTGATTAAGCAGGGAAAGGAGTGAAATGCTGTCCAGGCAGAGAGGCCTAGGGAAGAGGCTGGGAGACTCAGATGGGAAGTAAAGAAGGGAGACAGGAAATGGCCCAGGGGAAACTGCAATATGGGTAAAGGAGGTAACCTAGCTGTGTTAAAGGGCTTTCTCTTCACCCACTCCCCTGGTACTTGTCACGCAGACAGAAAGCAGAGGACCAGAAGTCCAAAGTGCAGACAATGCAATGTTTATTGAAGTTAGTTTCCAGCAAGCATGTGTCCCATAACACTGACACTGCAAAGCCTTGTTTCCCAGTGTCTCTCCTCGCCCCCCCACCCCCGAGGCATAATTATACCTGAAATGCGTGCCCACAGTCCCACCTCTTACAACTTATAGTCATGTTCCGTTTAGGAGGTCCCGGGGGTCTTTGTCTCACCTCTTTTGTACCCCACAGGAGGGGTAAGGAGTGAGGTTGTGCTATGGTCAGGGACAAGCATTTCTTTGGTTTTTTAGTGTTTTACACCTTCCCCCCAATCCCCCATTGCCCCTCCCAACTGGTTTCTTGACCTTGCCTTGAGATAGGGGTTGAGGCAATCTTAAAGTGTGCGCTCCAGTAACACTTTAACTGCTCTTGTCTGTTCCCATTGTACTAACAAACCCATCTGGTGAGGGAGAAGCAACATACACAGTGTCTTTGTCCTTTGTTTATACATATTAGTAAGAATGTATGTGTATCAAAAAAACAAACAGGCAAGCAAAACTCAAAATACTATCTTAGGTGAAAATACAGGCCTGAATGCCACATTGGCACTAGCACTCCTATCAAACTGTGCAGTACAGGGCCTGGATTGGAACCCAGAGTAGCTGGGGGGACTGGGTTCCCCTACCATCCCCATGGAGGGGGTGTACAAGCCCATTGTAATGGTTGTTTAGCTCAGCAAGGGGACAGGAGGCTGAACCGAGGACTGGCTGAGGGAGAGCCCCAGGATTTTTGTTTCTGCTAAAGACAGTTTTGGATTTTTACTTTAGACAACTGTGACCTTAGAAGGAATGGACTAAAAACAATGATATGACCAGAGGGCTGAGTCACTGGACAAGTTACCAGACAGAGAAATCACCACAGCGCTGGAGCAACAGTCAACAGGGGGTGCTAGCCCAATGAGGAGTAGTTACACCATGCCTGACCACAAGGGAGCGCCTAGCGGTGAGTGAACTCTGTTACAGAGTGAAAAAACATATATATGGGACTGATCCTGTGAGGAACTGGAAACCTTCTGGGAAGTGCAGCATGCTCACTACTCTCATAGAATTCATATTAATCTATCGCTTCTCTATTGAATCTTCACCAAAAAAGCACACAATGCTGCTATGCTTCTAAATCTGGAATTTATCCCTTTATTTTGTCACCGGGAAATATTATTTGATTTTGGTTTCAAAAACCATAATAGTTTAGTCTTTTTGCAAATTACGGGACAAAATGAAAGCAATAATTTTTGTTTGTTTGATAGTATTCTCAAAGCTCTGATGTGAGCTGAGGTATCAATTATGTAGTCGTGTGAGACACTAATATGTATATAGTGATTTCTCATTAACACTAACAACTTCAAAACTAATTCTTATTAGCTTGAAATAATTATTTAGCTGCTTAGTAAATGATGAAATACAAACAGAACTATGTAATGTGTTTACAAAAAGGAGCCATTTAACATTACCAAATGTTAATGGCTTTATTCCTTAACAGCATTCATTTTGATTTATAGATCAGTCCATAAGTTATATTCTAAAGATATTCCTTCAACCATGGACTGTGCATTTCTTTAAAGTAGAAATTGCACATGGAGGAGAGCACTTCTGGGTGGAGCTATCGGCTCTAATTTTAGAAGAAATAATGGAAAAAATAAGAAAGGTGACTTCAGATTTTAAAGGGAAAAGAAAATGATCCACCGGTAATTGTTTGGCCGAGATCTTTCCTCTTCTATGATATGGTTCATTGCAGACTACTCATATTTACAGTGTGCTATGCCATGAAGGTAAAGAATAGTCAAAGGATATGAAGACCGACACCAAGCTCAGTCCTTAGTAAATTTTAAAGCCAAAATTAACAGGATCCACCTATAACACAAGGAAGGTACAGTAACTCCTCGCTTAACGTTGTAGTTATGTTCCTGAAAAATGCGACTCTATGGAAATGGGGTAAGCGAGGGGCAGGGGCAGGGCCAGAAGCAGGGGGGAGGGGGACACCCTGACATTAGTCCTCCTCTTCCCCTCCCCCACCCCCGCACAGCAAGCAGGAGGCTCCCGGGAGCAGCTCCAAGGCAGAGGGCAGGAGCAGCACACGGCAGTGGGGGGAGGGATAGCTGAACTGCCAGCAATTGATAGCCTGCTAGGCAGCTGCCACACAGGGAACTTGGAGCAGGGAGCTAATAGGGGGGCTGGTGGTCCACCCTGATTCCAAGCCCCCACCAGCTAGCTCCAACGGGCTGCTCTTTCTGCAAGCAGTGGACAAAGCAGGCGGCTGCCAAACAACATTATAAGGGAGCATTGTGCAACTTTAAACGAGCATGTTCCCTAATTGATCAGCAATGAAACAACGTTAACCTGGACAACTTTAAGTGAGGAGTTACTGTATGTGGGATGGGAGAGGAGGAAGGATGCTGACAAGTTGAATTACCAGTGAGTAATTGTCTTCCCCTCTACTCCCATCCTGTGAAAAATTCCAGCTTATTAGCCGACATAGTCAGCAGTACCCCAGAGAAGATTAGCTTAACTAAGAGGTGGTTTGGAAAGCTGAAGGTGGTAAGGTGGCTCTGCTATCTATATCCTTGGAAAGTGAGGTTAAATTGTAAGGCAACCAATCGGGATGTGGAAATGCCCTGGCTAAAGTGCTTATTCATGGGCAGAGGTGAAGTCTTGCCCATCTATTGACAAGTCAGGTTAATAGAAGACTTCAGCTAATAACTAATAGGGACAGAGAGCCCTAATTTGGGTCTTGGAAATGGCCATACAGCCTTTGTCCTTTTAAAGGGCTATGTTCAAAGAAGATAGAGCTTAAAGGTACTCTGTGTATCCAGCATGTGACTGTTTCTTGAGGGAAGAAGGAGGATTTGAATGAAGGTTCAACAGGATCATGGACTAACTCCCATAGAAATGCCAGAACCAACTAGAAAAGTATTCACTCCTCACCTAAGAATATCTCCATGCCAAGATCTGTTTCAAACTTCAAACATTTTTGCTACAGTCCTGTTGGAAAAAAAAAAGTGGCTATATATATTTTTCAACAAGAGGAAAAGTGTTCTTTCTTCACACTCCCATAATTCAAAAATAGCCAACAGGTTTGCACTCAAAAAGTTTCCAAACTGATTCCTTAGGGAACTGATAAACCAGTTTGTCAGCTGAAAAAAACCCATACAAATAGTGAGCTTAATTCTCCTGCACACTGAACCAAGGCTTTAGCAACTAAATGGACTTCTGTCACAGCTTACAGACATGGGGAAAATTTCACACATTCCCCATGGGCTTTGGGGCACGGAAGATGCTCTTTAAAGGGATAATGTCCCATAAGCTGGTCTATGTAGAGAGGAGGCTTTGAAAAGCTTGGAGAAATAAGATTAGGAAGCAAAAGCCTGTTGACTCTGAAGATCAAGATTGCTGAAACCCAAGCTTAGAGAGGGAAGATTCACACCTTTATTGAACCTGGCTGCAACAAACATGCAGACTTTTAGCAGGGAAGAATTTGAGGATGCATTACAAAATGTCATCCAGACCTGCAATTAAGCACGTTGATTGAGGTGTTGAGGCTTCTAGACAATAAGTTGCACCTTTGAGGATGAAGCCGTCCTCTGCGTATCTGCTTCACTCATCTTTCATGTCACGAGGCTCATTGATCAGCAGTAGCCAAAGGCCCTGAGAAGCTTGTGTGTGGTAGGGGTGGAGGGGAAGAAGTTATCTGGTGACAGGCACCATCTTGACTGATACACTAGGGAACTTGAACTAAAAGCATCAACAGTCACCAAGAGCTAAAGTGCCAAGCCTCTGAAATGGGGGGTTGTAACAGATTCATACCCTCTGCAGATTGGGCACAGAGAGGGACCTGCAACACACCCTCATCAGTAGAGTACACCCTCATTTTGCTCTGTGATCCACTGCATTATAGGGCAAGATTTGGGCTGTTTAACTTTCATCACAACTTTGTTCCTCAAATATTTTTTAATATATACATTTAATACATAATGAAACTAGGGAGACGGGAA
Organism: Emys orbicularis; assembly: GCF_028017835.1. Classification (NCBI taxonomy): domain Eukaryota; kingdom Metazoa; phylum Chordata; order Testudines; family Emydidae; genus Emys; species Emys orbicularis. The sequence continues at coordinate 22,920,287 of NC_088685.1, read as the reverse complement.
GAAGAAAGGAGTGAAGGAAGAAATTGTCAGACCCTGACTGACTGAAACACTTAACAATAAACATATGAGTAATTCCATCCCTATATAGCACAATACTTGCTTAAGCTGAAGCATATAATTAAGTGCTTTGCTGACGACTCGGAGCCTAAATTCCCAAATGAGGATCAATGCAGTATCGGTTTATACATTAGATGAAAACAATGTATAGCAGAAAAAGTACAAAGTGACAGCTTTATGGTACAATAAATGTTTCTTTAAAGGGACTGGGGGTTATTCTGTATCGTAGAGGTAGGATAGGAAGTGTCAGTTCCCTGAGTAGCAGGTCATGTTTATATTGTAGTACAGTGTACACGGTTGCATTCCAAACTCTCACAAACTGTGGGTAGTATGTTAAGGTGGGTAGTAAGTTAAGGCTCCAAGGCAGCCTAGTAAAAGAGTCTTGAGTCTGTATTCCCAGCAAGGTGACATTTTGGAGAAGTTAACACGTACCTTCTGGTATTTGTGAAGGAGCAGTTTGTCTGATAAAGGTCTCAAAACCATCCTTGGCTTAGCAACATCTGGCTGAGGTAAGCAGTATTGGACATTGGGGTGTGGGGGGTGGGGGTTCAATGCTAGGATTTAATGGGGAGTTAATGGCAGAGAGCATATTTTAAAAGAGAGGGTGGAATTAAATTGGGAATTTTAAAAAATGGATCAAAGGATGAGGTTTCGAGCCTGTCAAAATGTTTCATTCTTCTTGCTCAGACTGCAGATGCTTTGAGTCATCTTGTGCCAAAATTAACTTGGTGACACAGTAAAATAACCTTTCAAAAATATGTTCCCCATATTTTATTCATTGTTGCACTTTAGATGAACCTATTCTTTGCAAGAATAAGGTATTTGCGATGAGATGCCCTCTTTATACTTGCTCAGTGGGGATTAGAATAAGACTTTTTAAGAACTAAGCCTGATTATGAAATGAAAGCATGAAATGTTGCTTTGGCTTACTGTGTATGCTATGCATGTACACCTGTGTGTGCACAATAAATATGCAGTGTTCTAAAAATGGAACAATTGTGTCTACATCAAGAAATCTGGAATGCTATTTTCTTTGATATAATATGCTTAACTTCATCTGTGGAAAAGAAATACACATTCATATATTTAGCCTGGCTAGCTATGGAACTTCTGCTGAGAAGGGACAGCTTTACAATTTTCAAGGCTGCTCAAGATACCAAGATAATGGGCACAGTACAGGACTCTGAATAGAGTAGACTAGAAGTCAAGGCAAAATCCAACTTCCCATGTGTATCTTACTGTAGTTCTGATAGCTTGTTTCCATTTTAAAGAGAAAAATATGCTTTCTCATTTGGCCCAACACTTTAAAAACAATGACACTATACAATCATTTCAAATCCTGTACATTAGTGGCAGTCACTGCATTTATTAAAAAGAATGTCTGCATTCCAGATCTCAAAACACACTCATATATGAAAAAAATGAGTGTTTGAAAATATAACATCGATCTACGCTCACATTCAAGTGGTTTCACTTCAAAAAGTTTCCTCTTGTTTTGAATTTTAAATTGATTTAAAAATCTTTCAATTAAAGACAGGTTCCCTGTACTGGAAATGGAGGCTATTATTGTAACTGGGAATCTCTCTTCGAATAGAAGAACACAGTAATGCAACCCCAATAGTTTTTGTTGGCTTGGCCCAAGGCAGCTGATATATTTTACAGTGAATTTATAAAAAAATAATCTTGAAAGCTTTCAACAACCAATAACTACATATGCCTCAGGACTTCCCTGTGATGTGGCTATTATCCTTGTTCTAAAGACGGGAAAAATGAGGATGAGGGGAAGTGACACTTACTTTGTGACTTTGGGACTCTGTCACTGAAGTCAAATGGGGGTTTTGCTCATAAGACAGCTAGATCCAGCACAAGATGCAAATTGAGAAATTATACAGGGTAGCCCAATCTGTTGCAGATTGTGAACAAAATCTGGAGGAGGAGTGTTCATAACAAATATAGAGCAATTTACATATTTTTCAGTTACCATACATTCTGCTCCATGAACCAGCAAAGCTGATTGAACAGAGTGAAAAATCTGTCGCAATTATCCAAATAGGTTTCAGTTCAGTATGATTCTATGCTTTCATTGTTCTCTGCTAGCTAACATTGTACAACCAAAGTTTTGTTCGTACAAATGTTCACAAGTGGTGAAGAGCCCTCAGTCAAGATTAGCTTAATCAAGAAACAAAGTTAAATTTGAGTTGAAGTGAAAGTAGTTTACCATGGTTAGGTTATCCAGTCAGGAAATAGTAACAATACTATGTGGTTCAGGATAAATGTTATAGAGCTTGAATTGTGAATTCTTAATATTTACTGAATACTCACTGGCAGTGGTTCACAAACAATCCAGAACACACAGATAAAGTTATAGCTTGTCTAAAACCAGGACAATAAATTGCCAACATTTTATTTGAAAATTTTCCCCATTTTTTTTTCCTGTGCTGAAAATCCAAAATAGGCATCTTGATACAATTGCTTTTAAAATGATTCATCAGCCTTGGAAGAACATCTTGGGTATCTATTGGTCACAGAATTTATTGTGTCCTTATAACAGTTTATTTTTATTTTAATGAATTTATTTATTTATTTATGAAAAAAAATATTTTATTTTAACAAAATGAGGCTTTAACAGATTGGAACTATAAATTGAATGTCAGATCAATGACTTGTCTTTCAGATGTCAGAATGACAGGGAAAGATATGATGTATTACCAGTCTTTCAATCTCTGCACAATAGCAGCCATTGGTCATATACATCCTGGGTGTTGGAACTAGGGGTGCTGCCGCACCCCCTGGCTTGAAGTGGTTTCCATTATATGCAGGGTTTACAGTTTGGTTCAATGGCTCTCAGCTCCCCCACTATACAAATTGTTCCAGCACCCCTGATATCCATAGTAAAGTTTGTAAAAGAATGTCTGTAATAACCCCCTCTTCTCACATGCTGCTGTCTTTCTGAAACCTTCGCCTATTAGCTAGACATGTTCCATGCTTGGTTTCTGCCTGAGGAAAAAAAATACATTTTGGAAACTTTTTGAGTGCAAACCTGTTGGCTATTTTTGAATTATGGGAGTGTGAAGAAAGAACACTTTTCCTCTTGTTGAAAAATATATATAGCCACTTTTTTTTTCCAACAGGACCGTAGCAAAAATGTTTGAAGCTTGAAACAGATCTTGGCATGGAGATATTCTTAGGTGAGGAGTGAATACTTTTCTTGGAGGGAATAAAAATAAAACAGTAATGATTGAAAAATCACATCTCAGATTCCCTGCTTAACCTAGTCTTGGATTAAAATGTAAACTGCATTGGCAAAGGTGACAATTCAACTCCCTCAAATTCATCTCAATTTAATATGAGCTTTAAAGCCTAACTGGACTATTTAAATAGTAAGTTAGTAAGCACCTTCTTTTCCCCTCTCTTTTTTTTTTAAAAAGGCAAGTAATCCTCTGTTAATATAACTTTTAAAAAATGACATTCATTGAAACCAACCTTTTCCCGCAAACAATTTTGGTTTTGATGAATTGGCATTTTCTGACAAAGAAATTCTTGATCAACTCTACTGACTACTAAAGTCATTTGGGAGATTCTGAGTGCTTGCTCAACACTTTTGAAAACAAGCCAATTATTTAGGTGCCTAAATCCTTATTTAGGAGCCTAACTTTAGGCTCTCCATTTTTGAAGTTTAGCCTTAATTTCTACTAATGATTTGTGGCCAAATTCTGGATGAAGGGACTGGATCTCCAGAGCTTCAGGGGCTGGCTTGGGGACAAGTGAGTATTTGCAGTGGTTCACTTCTCCCCATCCATGCAGGCTCTATCTGCTAACTTAGTATATAGTTGGGTTGCCTCTCAGGCCTGTAAGCATATGTTGGCAAATTTCTGGTGCAGTAGAAACCCCTGCTAGTTCTGAAGGTATGACAGCAGTGCTAATGTGCTTGACCCACCTTCATAGGTCACCAACCCCCTCCATTCAACAATAGGTAGACGAGTGACAAGCAGTTCAAACATCTCTCTGGCCTAGATTGCCAGATCCCCACCACAGGACTAGAAAGCCACCTCCCTTTTCCAGTCTGGTACTTTCACAACTGCTATGTTCCCCAAATGGTGGCCAACCTTAAAAGAAGCTATTGGGAACCATTCATGTTCTCCCTGAAATAAATGCACCCACCAGCCCAATCACACACTTAAAGATGTTAAATTTGTAAAAAACTATTATTTCATGCTACCTACCATTTTCAGCAGGTGCTCCCTGCATGAGATGTCAGAGAGAAGAATAATGAAACAATTGCATTCCTGAAATGCTGCAAAGTATCAGTATTGTGGCCTTCAATAGCAAAGTTATTTTATATGGGGGGATTTCTTAGTCGCTTTGAAAGGAAATAAGATATACAGTGTTGCTAGGGTGAGTGAATTGGCAGGACCTTGGGCTGAGGAGAGTGAACCCATTCTGCCCTGGGTCAGCAGCCCAGGAATAGTAGGGACAGATGGATAAGGACACTTGAGGATCTGCGGGAGTCAGAAGCAGTTTGACTTTATGAGGGAAAGGGAGGAACAGGCTGTTGAGTGGGAGGAACACTTTTTCCAGAGGCAGGAGTCAAATATGATCCAGTTCCTGGAGCATGATGTGTGGTACAGGGAATGGGAGCTAGCCCAAAGGGAGTGGGAGCATGCCCTGTTGCAGTCTCTGGTACAAGTGATGGTAGAAAGGATTTGGGTCCTGCCTGCCGCAGTAGCCACTGATGCCTCCTCCTCCTGCATCTGCAGCTTAGGGTGCTGCTGAGATGGAGGATCCAAACCTCCTCGTCCCCTAGTGTTAGGGGTGGAGGGAATTGCTGGATTCCAGGCACAACACCCTGCATCAACACCCACAACCGCTCTCCGGGGGAACCCTGTGACTGTGCAGGAGGGTAAGAATGAGTCCAAGACTGTGCCTGAGGACCAGTATGTGTCCAGCCCCCAAAATCCAGGCAGGAGATATCCTTGCGTATCCCCCACCAGATCATCCCCTCCCCCCCCCCCCCGTTGTACAGGGGAGGGGATATCTGGCCAAGGACATGGGGTCAGAGGCATTAAAGATTCTAATGTTCTATGCGGAGTCTAATCTGTTCTGCTTACTTTCATGGTTCCTTTTTAAATTTTGTTTTCAGAGTTACGTTCCATGCACTAGTTTCAATAAATGTTATTTTTGTTTACTTTTGTGTGGACCCTTCCTTCAGGCTGTGATGAAAGGTAAATTATATTTGTTTCCCCTTTGGCTTTCGGGTGCCCTGAGTCATGTAACTCCCCAAGGCAGAAAACTGCGAACTCCTCCCTGCCCTATCCAGGTACACTTGAATATAATATAGTAAGCAGGAAACACATGGAAAGTGCAACGAGAATGGAAATAACAGATACCTTTAACTAGGGAAGGAGAAGAAAATGGTGCATAAAGTTGCCTTTGGCTTTGACAACACAGAACAGGAAACAAAGTGAAGTAACAGTGCCACCACACACTGAACAGTGCTAAAATATCCCTTCTTCAACCCCTTCCCACCCCCCAAACCGTGACTGCTTTGAGCCATGGGGTTACTCCCAGTTAACAGCCAGGAAGTGCCCTTATCCCTGCACACAATCACAGTCACCAGAAATCTGTTGCAACAGCCCCTCCCCCCTTATCAACTGTTCTCAAGTCCTACAAGCATTGCATAATCCCCCCCCTAAACTGTGGTCTTGCTAACCGTAGTGAACGTTAACACAAAATGAAAGGGAATCAATTTAACTGGGCAGACACCCTTCACAGAACAAAAAGGTCTGAGTCCATTCACCCAAGATTCTCACTGGTCGCATCCTGCAACGCACATGTATTTTGTGCCACAAGAAGAAGCAGAAGCAGAAACACATAGTTGATCACTTGCTTCATGTCCAGGGCAGGAGAGAAAGTTGAGCAGAAGACAAATGTGTGAAGGCAGCAGACAGTCCCAACAAACACATCGCAAGACAGTTCCTAGAGTGTCTTCTGTGACACACACGTCCCTGAGATACCACCCCTGAAATGCTAGCGCCAAGCAAGCATACCAAAAAGCGGCAGTGTGGGTGCAGGTGTATATATGTGTATACAGCTTGTACCCATGTCTGGCATAGCATATGTGGACACTCAGCGCAGGTATGGGGTACATATGCAAGTATGTACACATGTAAGTACCCGCGTATGTGAGTGTAGTTGTAGTCTGCGGGTATTCAGGGTGATTTTCTTACACCTTGTGCTCGCGTCACTGTGAAGATACTGTTTCACTAGGATGCACAAAATGTGTGTGACCCTTAAAGCGTATGTGCTCTTGGAAGACTTGCCCTCTAGAAATTGAGGAGAAAACACTCTGTCTATTGCATTGGGGACTTAGGGCTGGAGTCAGACAAAAGTTGTGTTTCCACAGAATCACCCAGCCCTAAGAAAGAAGGTCTTGATGATTTAATTACTTTTCTCATCTGAGTGGATATTGTAATTCTGATTACAGAGGCTGAGGATGAACACCGTTAAAACTAATACATACAAAATGCTTTCAGCTGAAATGAACATCATTAGCACTCATGATGAAATTTCATTTATGGGCATTGTTTCATTAAATGTAACCTCCGGGTTACTGCAGATGCATTGTTTTTAATTTTTATGCATGATGTCATTGCATTACTTAGACAGTGATTAATATTTTATTAAATCATTAAAGGAATATATATAAATTGTTGGGTTTAAAAAATGATCTGTGAAAGAATCTGACAAATAAAATGTAAACAAACAAACTGAAAGAGTGAATTATGTTGCAATCTGTCAGAAATCCTCCTGGAGTTTCATTTGTGATTTGGCCACAGCTACTCTGTTTTCTCAGTCAGCTGGTCTATTCATATTTTCATTCTACCTCAGACTTTTAAAGGATACTAATTGTATCGTAGGCTTTTTTTTTTTCTTTCATGTATTTAATTAGAGATTTTTAAGGCATTTGCTATTCACACTGGCAAGTGTTTTTAAGAACCATGTGTTCTATGTACTGAGGCAATTGTGCAGATTAGCTAGAACAGTCATTAAGTGTATGTGCCCGCACAAGGCTGTCATAATCCAGTCTCCTAGCATAATTGTATGGCTACTGCAAAAGGCAGGGTACAGATACAAGGTTGATCCTGCTGCTTACCGCCTTCTGTGAATCTCATGGATTTCAAAAAGAGCGGAGAGAATTCAGCAATTTTCAGAATCTGCCCCTCAAAAGACAGCAATTAATCTGAAGGTAAACCCTGAAGTCTTTATGCAGGAAAAAAAAATTGAGCATATAGAGAACTTGATCCAGTTCCACTGAAATCAATGAAAAAACTCCCATTGACTTCATAAAGAGCTGGATCAGGCCATTAATTACTAAGGGCTCAATCTCCAGGAGTGCTCAGCCCCTGGCAGGAATAAGCCCTGAAAGAAAGGCATTCGGGGGGGGCGGGGGGGTTAAGAAGGACTGCTGGTTTGGCCCATGGATTCCAAATGTAGAGACTTGTTTCCATGCTAATGCATCATTGCCAGCTATTACTTTTTAACTTTCTTCTTGCAGAAGTTAGTAGCTTTGTCAAGGTCATGCTGTAAATAAACATTTTCTGTGTTTCAACAAGGTCTTTGTAAGGCAACAGCAATCAGGACCTTCTATAAATTAGGGCTTGTTTCTCAGGAACTGATTCCGAGTTCAAATGACCCCTGGGCACCCTTTTTTACATCTAAATGATTTGCAAACTTCTTTCATTTCAAGGACATAATTAAGAATGCTGATTAAGCTGATATTCTCAATGATAAAGAATGTGAACAGGAGCACTTATTGCTTTTTAAATACAATTGTACCATTCACTATAAATAAATGTAATTAATGAGTTTGAGAAATGTGTAGGGGGCACAATCTCTCCTCAAAGGACAGCAAATTATAAGCACAATCTTTCTGCATCAAGAAGAAAATATTAGCCTATAATATTTGGTCTGCAAAAGAGAATAATGGGTATTTTTGACAAGGGGTTGGGCTAGATGAATGTAAACGGATGCTATTCCAGTGCAATAATTTCTTCAAATTATACATTAATATCCTCTGAACATGTGTCATTGTTCTCATTAATGCCATTATTATGAATTACTCAGACCTCCATCATTAGTTTGATCACAATGTTCTTAATTAGTAGCTGACCTGTCTTTAACCAGGTATCATCTTTTACTGAGATAGTAATCTGATAACCCAAGAGAAATACCAATGCATAATTAATTTTATTTTTAATTAATGCTCAATCAGTGGTGCTGTATGGATACAGTAACTGCAAGATAAAAAATTAGAATTTTGCTTTAATTAGTCTTCCATATGCTAAGTGTGCTCTGCATTGCTCAGTGCAACGGACCTGGAGATCAGGAGGATGGTTTTCTTTTAAAGCTCTTGATTATATTACAAAACTATAAAGGCCAGAGGGTCAGCTGCAGCCAAGAAGCTGTCAATACTGCTTAGGAGGAGGAGGATGGCTTTGAGCCATTGTTGCACACTTCCAATCCTGGGGTCACCCTGCTCTCATCCACTCCCTTGGTACAAGAGCAACTTTCAAAATAATACCAGCTGCCTTTGACCTGTTAGAGCAGCCAGGGATTACCTGGACATGGGGAGACCTTTTTTCCCCAGGCACAAACCCTTGCACCAGTGACAGGGAGGAGCATATTGTAAGAGCTGCTTTAGCATCTCTGTCTCCCCTGGGAATCCCCTATGCATGGGTTATCCCGCGTAGCTGGTTGAATTGTCTCTAGGAATGTTATGCATTGGCAGAAAGGTATAAAGATGCCCTAAAGCCCTATGGCCCTGTGTATATTGCAAACATCCTTATATTGTAGGACTTCGTAAGTGCCAAATGCAGACATAGCACTAGGTGTAATTCACTTAACACCCACCAGAGTCCTGTCTTAGGTCTGCCAGGTTGTTTGCTTTCTCTCTGTCTTCACTCTTGACACATTTTTCATTTCTTTCATGATTAAGGTGACAATTTTCAAATTTTGAAAGTCAGAGATTTAGATGCTTAAATCAGTTAGATGCTTTTGAAAATATTACCCAAAGTCTTTTTCTGTGTTGTCAGGACCATAGCCTTTCTACTCGAAGGTTTCTGTCTTTTACTCCTTCAGGAACCTTCCCCGTGCTCTGAGGTCCAAGGCACCTCTCACTGCTCACAAGCCATTACTTTTTAACTTTAGGAGTTTTTTTCTAATCCTGTGTCTCAAAAGGCTCCTTTCTCTCTCTTGCATCTTGGTAGTTTTTAAAGGGGTTTTTAGTTCGGTTTTTCTCAGTAGTATTAAACATAGATAATTGTTAAGGATGAGGTGGGTAGCATTCTTGTTTCTTGATTAGATTGCAGTAATACCAGTAGTGTGCTTGGTTGTTTCCAAGGCCACATGAGTAATTTACTGCAATTTGGTCCTTTTTTAAGCTTGGACCTCCCTGTGTATTACAGGAGTGATCTATAATATATATATAAGAGATGGAGAGAGAAAAGAAATGTTAACAGAACATTATTAAGTTTGCAATGTCAAGCATTCAAAAGTTAGGAAATGCCAGATTTAAGGTTGCCTTTGCTATCTTAATCCGGCCCTGTTGGGCATTATGATACAGTCTTTAATTACATGACGACATGCTTTTTTCCCCACATGATACCTGCCTCCTACAGCACACAGAATGTACAGTGCTCACTTCATGAGCCCTTATTCAATATTTTGTTTTATTCTTCTTCAATGTGTCGCTTTGTCCCTTGTTTACTGCACACTATTCAAACCCTGCTCCGCAGACAGAATGATCAATTTCCTCATGGGCTTTTCCATGGTGCTGATTATTGTAATATCTGAGTGCTTTACAAACGCTAATGCCTTTTCAATTCTAATGAATTTATTTTCACAACACTTCTGTGAGATGAGTGGGTGACATTATCCCCATTTTACAGGTGGGTACCTGAGACACAGAGGTTAAGGTCAAAATCTCAGCTAATGTTGGGTGCCCAATTTGAGTCACGTAGGGCCCTGACTTTTCAGAATATGTAGCATTATATAGCATCAATATGCTCAAAGCACAGCTCTCATGGACTTCAGGTTGCAGCTGTGAGTGCTCAGCACTTCTGCAAATCAGACCCCAGGCTCAAAAGTTAGGCACCCAGAGAATGAGAAACACACAAGTAGTGACCTCCTATATGCTGGCATGAATTAACTGCATTATTTTGGAGCTTTGCCACTGAACACCTAAAGAGCAAAAGGAATGATTCTCTTTCTTACTAAAGCCCCTGGTTGCCACGGCTGTGTTATAGAAATGGTTGTAAAATTCTCTTGGCTGCCTTGAGAAGAATTTTCTCAGTTCAGGCATTGTGAAGTACAGCCATAGGCTGCCCTTCGCAGGCCTCATTGCAAGTCGTATCATAGGCTGAATGTCATTATGGGGATGGGAAATTTATCCCTGTAACACATGCAACTATGGGAATTCTCAGTTGCTGCAGAGTAGCCCAGTTTGTGGGGCAGAGGAAGGGAAGGTGGAGAGAACAATGCCATAAATTAGAACAGCTCTTGATGGCTCAACATTACATCAGGGACTGTACATGGAGCAGTCCAGAATCAAAAGGACACAATGCTGGCAAAAAACACCTTTGTCCTCTCCTCCCCATGGGCTGCATCTCCTGAAGCCAGAGCACGTAATCTTACATAAATTATTTATTTCCATAAGGAACTTTGAATCCAAATGTCCAGGAAATGCATTTGTAACCATTTCTCCCATCATTTCTTTCTGAGATCTTGGATAAGTCACTTATTCTCTCTCTGCCTCAGTTTACCATCTGTATAATGGGGTTAAATAGCATCTTCCTACCTCTTAGGAGTGTTGTGAAGATTAGTATATTTAAGATTGGGAGGCACACAGGTACTACAGTAAGGGTGGGGCATATAAGGACCTAAGAGAGATTGCTTTCCAAGGCCTACTGTATAAAGCAGTGAGGTTTGAGTGCTCACCATATCAATTTGGGATACACCAGGTAAATTTAGACCCATCCTTGGCATAGGTGCTGAAACTAGGGGTGCTGGTGGTGCTGCCACACCCCCAGGCTTGAAGGGATTTCCATCATATACCGGGTTTACAGTTTGGTGGCTCTCAGCACCCCCACTATAAAAATTGCTCCAGCAGCCCTGATCCTCAATAAGGAAAGGGTTGTTGTGTGGGGGAACAGCTGTTCATACTGCAGCTTTATGAAGCATCAGAGTTTGAAAACAGTAGCTAACTTTCAGAGCGTGAAAATGTGATGTTATTTTTACATTGACTCAAAGATTTTCAATTTGTTTAGATTCTTTTTTTTTTTCCTGTTGTCTCTCACGCAGCTTCTTCAAGGACCAGAAGATCTTTGTAATTATTCCAGGTAAGTGCTCCTAGCATTAGGTTAGATGATCTCCACATAAAACAAGAAAATGTCATATTAGCAAATGACAATAGTGAAGAGCTGTGTACTTGGAATTAAAGTAATACATTGTGGCATTCCAATGAAGATTTTCATTCAGTGCTAAAGTAAATTTATATTGTGGACAAGGAAAGCAATTTTTGCCCCATTACTCCAACAGTGGTGTTCGAGTAAGAGCCTGCTTTTGTATTTCCTATCAAAAGCAGAATGCATTTTTTAAAATTTTCTAAGGAAGTGTTGGGTAAAGATTGAGAATTGGCAATATGCACATTTTCACAATGTATAATGGTATACACTGTTCACTGTAAATTTAATTTTCTCAGCCTAATAACTTGTTGCTTCAGAATTCTAACTTCTGTAGAGGAATAAAATCTTGATTTTCTTCTTATTTAATATGGACAGATTCTGCTACCTTATATTGAACAACACCTTACTCCATAATTGTAAGAGTGACAATCTGTGCCTCTTTAAATCACTTAAAGATGCGCCAGCTCAAAGTCAATGTAGAAAGGACAGATCATGCTTATTTTAATAGCTCTTTGCAAAACTATTGTCAGGTCCAGTTTGCATTGATTGGTTGATTTTTACAGTCACATAGTAAAAGGTATCTGTTTGACCCTTAAACTTTTCAGCATGATGAAAGGCTGCATGACATCAATTACCCCAGCTTTTTGTAGATGGTTTGAACCTAACACTGGGACCACCAGCTTGGCATCCTATTGGTTTGTGTTACCGTATTGCAGCACTCAGAGAGAATACAGCATCTTTCAACTTACACAGATGTGTGTCTCTTTACTCAGGATAAAATTCTGCTGCCATGTACATCTGTGTAACCCCCCCACCACCACCACCCCTCCAAAATCATTAGGTCACTGGTGTAGATGAGAACAAAATATGACACTGCAATCAGATGTTGTTCTTCTCTGCAAGCCATATCCCATTGGTAGTTTGCCTACTTAAGGAAGGACTGAGAAAAACTGCCTTATACCTCTGGATTTGACCTTATATTTGTCCCGTATTGGAATGGACTCCAATCTTTGGGACAGCAAGTCTCTAAAGACCCAATCCTGCTCTATTGAAGTCAGTGGAAACATAGCCATTCTTCACAAAGGTGAAGAATCAAGCCCTAGATGCTCCCTTGACTGTTGACAACAAATGAAACATTTTTGCATTGACTTGTACTCTACCTAGCTTACCACAGTGGGAACTGTGAATGCGCAACAGGGAAGCACATTGGAACTTTCTCGTATTTGTTTGTTGTTGAGTTTTAACCACAGCAGCTCTTTCCACTTAATTTTTAAAAGTCAAACTTCTTTTTTTTTTTTTGATGGCTGCATCTTAGAGTCTGTTCTTTTTCTTCTCTGTAGTGAATTCAAAGAAAGGGGGATGGAGTCCTTACATTGAATATTTTCCTCCCCTGTTGCTTTTGAGTTGGAGCAATATAACACATTAGAGTGCAGTCTCCAATATAATGGCCAGCCCATGTTAAAAAGTACTTCAGGAAATTGGATATAGTGGGCCAGAATCTGATTTCAGTTATACTGTTGAAATGTGGAGTTAATCTAGAGTTTCTTCTTCAAGTGCTGGTCTCTATGTAATTCCACTTGTGGGTATGTATGCACACCATGAACCCAAGTCTAGAAGTTCTTCAAAGCAGTGTCTGTTGACCCGCACATGTGCCATAACTTCCCTCATGTTCTTGACCAAGGGTATAAAAGGTGGTGTGGGTTGACGCCTCTCCTTCTTACTCCAGTTCCTTCTTACTCTAACATGGCCTGAGTTGGAATTGTATCCTCCTTCAGTGCTTAACCTGTAAACTTGTTGTAAAGTATTTTTTAATTTAGCTTGGTAGTTATAGTTAGTATAGAGTCAGTATAGCATAATTGCCCCTTGCTATTTGGGGGAAATCCTCCTCGGTCCCAGGACTACGCCCAGAGTCCCAGGATTTAAAAATTTAATCTCCCACTTTCACTCCTCCTCCATCAGTAACGAGCATCAATGTGCCTGTTTTGCCTGTGTGAAGCATACATCTCTGCAAAGTGCAGTATTTGTTGATCTTTCCCACCCAGAACTAGACAGGCCTAGGAGCTCCAACTTAAAAAGTTCCTGATAGAAGAAGCTATGAGGCTCGGCTCTGATCTGGACCCAGGAGACCCCACAATACATTGGCCTCAGCCGACTAGCAGCGTCCCTCCAAGCATGAGCCTTGCAGTGGAGTCTCTGCCATGGATGCCCAAAGACTCCTCCTATAGGGCTTCCCATGAGAGTGGAGGGCTTCTCATAGATGGAAGGACAGATCCCCACAGAGGAATGTCCATAAGAAACGCATTTCCTCCCCAAGCTGATCCAGGTCAGGCAAGATGTCGTGTATGGATCCCATCATGGAACTGGCTCCACTGATGATACTGATGGTTCTGACTGGGCTTCATCATCTCTGGACAATGCAGTTGCTCCATCATCACCTTTTCCACTGGATGACCACCATCAGAATCAGGAGCTGCTGCAAAGGGTTGCTAATGAGCTACAAATCCCATTGGAAGAGGTTCAGGACCTTCAACACTGGCTCCTGGACATTTTACAGCCACAAAGACCGACCAGAATAGCCCTTCCAATTACAACACTATCTTGGAGCTGACCAGAGAAGTTTGGCACACACCCACATCTTGTGCCCATACACTAAAGAGAACTGAGAGGCATTACTTTCTTCCTGCTGAAGGAGCTGACTTCTTATTTTCCTACCCTGCCCCTAATTTGTTGGTAATACAGGCAGCTACAGAAAGAACTCAGTCACACTACCAAAAATCTACCTCAGCAGAAAAGGCCATAAAGAGACTATATCTCTTAGGTAGGAAGGTCTTGTCCTTGGCAGGACCCAATTTCATGTAGCTAATGACTAAGGTCTATTAGCTAAATACTATTTCAATATCTATGCCAGGCTAGCGTCCTTCAGAGACAAACTCCCCATTGAGGTCCGAGCCCAATTCCAATTTTTCCTGGATGAGGGAAAATTAGTAGTGAATGCAGCTTTCTGGGCTGCCGCAGACTCAACATCCAGAATTTTGGCCACAGGACTAGTCATGAGCAGGGACTAGTGGCTCCAGTTGCTGGGTTTCCTAGAGAGGTCCAAAATACCATTCAAGACCTCCTCTTCAATGAGTCCAACCTTTTTAATGAAAAGACTGATGAGTCCCTTCACTCTTTAAAGGACTCAAGAGCCACTCTGCAATCCCTAAGTATTTGCACTCCAGCCCCCTAGAGGAGACACCAGAGACAGCCCTTTAGACCACAGCCATCCCCTTCTCACACTCCATGTTACTAGCGTCCACCTGAACCTCCAAGTAAATGACAGAGGATTCAGAGGTCCTGTTTCTTGGCTCCCTCTACTGCCACAACCTCTGCTTACTCCCAATTGCAGGCCAAGGGCCATTTTTTGACAAGACCTGCACACCTCCCCCATCACCTTTGGAGGCCATCTTACACTCTTCGGCCACAGCTGGAACAAGATCACTGCGGATAGTTGGGTTCTGGGGATTATCCATCAGGGATACTCCATAGAGGTTCTTTCCTTGCCTTCTCACAAACCACCTCCTCAATCCCCCTCCAGGGACCACTCTCATCAAGTGATTCCTCAACAAGAGGCAGAATCCCTCTTTCACTGGGGGGGGGGGGGGTAGGGGAACAGAATGCATCCCATCTCAACACCAAAGGCTCTACTTCCCATATTTCCAAATCCCCCCAAAAAGACGGAAGGTGGAGATGCATCGTGGACCTTCGGCAACTCAACATCTTTATTTTAAAGTTGAAATTCAAGATGATTACATTAGCATCCATAGTCTCCTTCCTTCTGGAGGGAATATGATTTGTGGCTCTTGACATGAAGAATGCGTATTTTCACATCGATATTCACCCATCTCACAGGAAATTCCTGTGCTTCATGGTTGGCCAAGAGCACTGCCAGTTTCATGTCCTCCCCTTTGGGCTAGCTACAGCTCCCAGGGTATTCACAAAAAGTTTTTGCTGTGGTAGCAGCCTAGATGTGATGCCAAGGCTATATGGTGTTTCCATACCTGGATGACTGGCTCCCAGTAGACCACTCTTGCTGGGAAATCATGTCAGCAATAGGTTTTCTTTGGCATCTTATTACCACCTTAGGTATTTACATAAACAAAGAAAAGTCGGTTTTGTCACCCACAGACAATAAAATTATAGGGACGAGGCTGGACTCGGTGTCCATGAGAGTTTTTCATCCTGCAGACAGGTTTTACGCAATGAGCAACTTGATCTCTCACAGTACATGCAGATCACAAACCACAGTGTGCAGGTATCTGTCTTCATTAGACCACATGGCCTCATGCACCTATGTTACACTATTTGCCAGATGACACTCAAAGGTCCTGCAATCTTGGTTCCATTCAACCTACTGACCAAGCAGAGAGCACATCAACTCCAATATTACTGTTCCCACCAGTGTTCTCACCTCTCTTTCTTGGTCCAACCCATGCAATGTCAGGGGGGGACTCCTGTCAATCTTCCCATACTGAAGGTCACTCTCCTGACAGCCACCACTCTTACAGGGTGGGGTGCTCACTTGGACCACCACACTGCTCAGGGAACCTGGACCTCAAGAGAGACCAGGCTACACATAAGCATATTGGAGCTGAGAGCAGTCTGCCTTGGATGCAAAGCCTTCCTTCCACTCATACGCTCACTCCAGGTGCAGGTAATGTCAGACAATATCTCCACAGTGGCCTATATGAGCAGACAGGGAAGAGTGAGATCTCATCCCCTCTGCATGGAAGCAGTCAGGCTTTGCAACTGGCATCTCAGCAACCGCATTATAATACAGGCTGTATATCTCCTGGGTATTCACAACTGCCTGGCAGGCAGGCTGAGCAGATGTCTCTCTACAGAATGGGAGATACACAACATAATTCTAGATAACATATTTGCATAGTGGGGCACTCCCGTATGGGACCTCTTTGCATTCCAGATAAACAGGAAGCTCCCCATGTATTGTGCCCCAGGGGTCAGTCCTGGGGCCAGTTTTGTTCAACATCTTTATTAATGATCTGGATGATGGGATGGATTGCACCCTCAGCAAGTTTTGCAGATGACCCTAAGCTGAGGGGAGAGGTAGATACGCTGGAGGATAGGGATAGGGTTCAGAGTGACCTAGACAAATTGGAGGATTGGGCCAAAAGAAATCTGATGAGGTTCAACAAGTACAAGTACAGAGTCCTGCACTTAGGATGGAAGAATCCCATGCACTGCTACTGGCTGGGGACCGAGTGGCTAAGCAGCAGTTCTGCAGAAAAGGACTTGGGGATTACAGTGGATGAGAAGCTGGATATGAGTCAGCAGTGTGCCCTTGTTGCCAAGAAGGCTAACGGCATATTGGGCTGCATTAGTAGGAGCATTGCCAGCAGATCGAGGGAAGTGATTATTCCCCTCTATTCGGCACTGGTGAGGCCACATCTGGAATATTGGGTCCAGTTTTGAGCCCCCCACTACAGACAGGATGTGGATAAATTGGAGAGAGTCCAGTGGAGGGCAACGAAAATGATCAGGGGGCTGGGGCACATGACTATGAGGAGAGGCTGAGGGAACTGGGCTTGTTTCGTGTGCAGAAGAGAAGAGTGAGGGGGGATTTGATAGCGGCCTTCAACTACCTGAAGGGGGGTTCCAAAGAGGATGGAGCTCGGCTGTGTTCAGTGGTGGCAGATGACAGAACAAGGAGCAATGGTCTTAAGTTGCAGTAGGGGAGGTCTAGGTTGGATATTAGGAAAAACTATTTCACTAGGAGGGTGGTGAAGCACAGGAATGGGTTACCTAGGGAGGTGGTGGAATCTCCATCCTTAGAGGTTTTTAAGGCCCAGCTTGACAAAGCCCTGGCTGGGATGATTTAGTTGGTGTTGGTCCTGCTTTGAGCAGGGGGTTGGACTAGATGACCTCCTGAGGTCTCTTCCAACCCTAATATTCTATGATTCTATGCTCCAGGGAAGTCATAGGCCACGATTCCCAGAGCTATGCTCTTGGACAGATGACGTCATATACACCTTTCCTCCCATCCCCCTACTACCACAAATTGTCCAGAAAATCTGTCACAACAGAGCCACTGTCATCCTCCTGGTACCCTACTGGCCGAGACAATTCTGGTTCATGGAACTCCTGATGATGTCTGCATGTCCACCTATCAGAATCCACCCATTTCAGGATCTCCTAACTCAGCATAGGGGCTAGGGGGAGATCAAGCACCCCAATGCAAGCTCATGGATGAGTGTCAGGCATAGAACACTTGTTCTCTGCCCCTGCCAAGGAAATCCATAACTAAAGTCAGAAAGATTCCACTAGAGCCTTCTACCAGGCTAGATGGTGGTGCTTCGCAGCTTAGGCTCAATGCTACCAACATCCCATCATCCGACCTAGACTATTTCTCCTCCTTAAAGACTTCTGGTCTGGCCCTTAGTTCGCTGTGAGGACACCGAGCAGTGATTAGTGCTTTCCTGCCTCTGGTGGAGGGACATTCTGTCTTTACACACCCAATCACTGTTCTTGGTCAGGACCTTTCCATAAGTCGTTAACCTTGTAGTGTCAGTATTCAGAGGTCTGCCCTTCGAGCCTAAAGGTACATGTGCCATGACTCACTTGTCTGTGAAGGTGGCATTCTTAGTGGCCATAACTTCAGCCAGGAAGGACAGTGAGCTCGGAGCCATGATGGCAGATTCTCTGTATATAGGACTGCACAAAGAAAAGGTTTCCCTTAGGTTACACCACAAATTCCTCCACGAAATTGTTTCTGAATTCCATATCGATCATTCAGTTCACTTACCTGTAATTTTCCTGAAACCCCATGCCTCTTCCACAGACAAAAGAATTCATTCCCTCGACATCAGATGCTCCCTGGCGTTCTACCTACAAACAACATATGTGAGACTCTTTGTTGCCATAGCAAAACGGTTGTGTGGACAGGCCATATCCTTAGAGAAGATTACTAAGTGGGTTTCAGGATGCATATTAGAATGCTGCAAGATAGCAAAGCTTCCCCCTCCTGGGGGTATTATAGCTCACTCCACACAAGCACGAGCAGCCTCCACAGCATCTTTATCGAACATTCCTCTACAGGACATTTGCAGAGCAGCAACCTGTAGCTCTGTGCACACATTTGTGTCACAATACACTCTCGCTCAAGCTGCAATTGCGGATGCAGCCATAGGAGCGGCAGTACTATATGCATCTCTGCTACCAGCTTCCTCCCCTCTACTGGCACCCTCCTCCACTCTGAACACTGCTTGCTCGTCACACATGTGTGGAATACACAGAGGGACCATCACTCGAAGAAGAAATGGAGGTTATTTACTGTAACTGGAGGTTCTTCCAGATATGTGATCCCTATCTGCATTCCATTACCTCCCTCCTTCCCTCTGCTTTGGATCCTGTTGGATTGTGGTAAGAAGGGGAACTAGAGAGGCATCGACCTGTACCACCTCTTACACCCTCGGGGGTCAAGAACACAAGGAAAGCTACAGTGTATGTGTGGGTCAATGAAGAATTTCAGGCTCGGGTGCGTGTTGCAAATGCATACCCATGTGTGGAATACAGATAAAGACCAAACATCTTGAAGAACCTACAGCTACAGTAAGTAATCTCCATTTCACTGGATGAGACCAAACTTATTGGCCAGGGTACAATTTATGAATTATTAGATGGAATAGCTCTAGATGCTAAGACCCAACAAATGCATAAGATAAATGGCCAAACCTTTGATGTTGATTATGATGACAGCATGGGCATGTTTTTAACCCATCCATTATAGGAAAGAGTAAGAAAACTAATTTACGGTTGTTAATGATTTACTGCCAGGAACTAAAATTCCAAATGGTAGGTTAGTCATTTTTGGCTATTTGCTACGCAGAAGAGAGAATTTCTTGTAGTATGAAACAGCTGTCCTGTTCTGGTGTCGCAAAGAATTTATCACCTCCAATAAAATGCAGAAAGTATTGTTTTCTAATATTAATGAAAGATGATGTCCATTTAAATGAGATTTTTCATTCATTTCTAATTGGCTTACAATCCGGTTTCTCCACAGCTTTTTCACTCATAACTTGTTTAAAGGATTCTAATTGTCATAGATATAAAGGCATCCTGATGTTTTTCATTTTCATCCATCATTAAGTTTCTTATGTCTGAGGTTGTCAGTTGCACATTGCCTTTCCAATATGCTACCAACTTAAGAAGGAACTGGGTTGAAATTGGAAACATTTTATTCAATGCCATATCTGCCTTTCCCCCCTCCCTTTCTTAAACACTGTTGAGGGGCAGATTGAAAAACCATCTCCAATTCTAACTGAAGTCAAGCATAAAATGGCTTTATTTTACTTTAACTACAGTCAAAACCAACATGGACAGCATCATTTTATAAAACGTTCTTTCCTATACAATGGTATGTTTGCTACATTGAGACCACCCTAAACTTCTTATCTATCCCTGTCTTTCATTTCATTCATATTTAGGATTGGTTCAGAAATGAACAGCACTTTAAAGAATACAATTTTATTTGTTTGTTTTAAATAATTTCATATTGTTTGGAAATGAGACAAATTTCTACTTATTGAAAAGAAGGAACTAAACTTCTGTTTTAGCTGTGTAAAGTTAATGCCCTATGAAGGGTAAACTAAATAATAAGACCACTTCTTTACAGTACCACCAAAACACAGAGGGAAAATAGTGTATTGCCACAGATCCTAGCACTTTGATCCCAGAAATGAATTATTTTCTGTTAGTAGGGAATTGAGTGGACATGATACTCAGAATTAAACATTCATCCTAATGTACTTTCTGAGGCAATCTTTTGTGTGTCCTCCTAGCAGAAGCATATATCCCCGCACAATTGTAAAGTCCAAGGGCCTTATCCAGTGCCCACTACATTTAAGGGAAGGATTCAGACTGACTTTTCTGGGCATGGAATCAGGGCTCTCAAATGCACGTTGTAGCTCAAAATGTCTGGGTTTGTAAATTCCCCTCCAACACACTCTTGATCTTTTACTGAGCCTTGTGTGAGTGCAGGGGGCTGCCATTGCAGAGGATCAGCGTCGTAAGACTTATTTTTTTCCTTTCCAATCATGAGATAAGAAATAACATGCAGGTGGAGATGTAGCTATATTGGACATTTCCAGCTCACAGAAAAAGAACTATGTATTAGGAATACTTTTACACCTTTAAATGAGACTAGGGTTATGTACCTGGGGTCAGATGAGTCTGTTTTACTGCAATCTTCCTCCCTTATACTCAGCAAATCCTTTTGGAGCAGCTAGTTTTGTTGAAGGGGAATATAAAGCAATTATGTTTTTATGTAAAATATATTGCAATTGCATCTACATAGACAATCAAGTCAAGCATGTTAGTCTAAGGCCTGGTCTACACTGGGGGGGGGGGGGGGGTCGATCTAAGTTACGCAACTTCAGCTATGTGAATAACGTAGCTGAAGTCGACGTACTTAGATCTACTTACCGCGGTGTCTTCACTGTGATAAGTTGACTGCTGACACTCCCCCGTCAACTCCGCCTGCACTTCTCGCTCGGGTGGAGTACCAGAGTCAACGGGAGAGTGTGCGGTGGTCGATTTATTGTGTCTTCAGTAGATGTGATAAAGCGACCTCTGCTGGATCAATCGCTCCGGAGGTAAGTGTAGACATGCCCTAAATGTCTTACCTTTCCCTCAGCTATTGATTGGTTATTATGCATGTGCATAAGAGAACCAGGCAGCCCTTAGCAATGGGTGTAGCCTACAATTATGTGGTCTACATCTTCTAACTGGCCACAGTGGCAAAGGAGGGAGTCACGAAAGCTCCATTTGTAGTTATTGGCAGCCCATCTGATCATGCCACATCTGAAGCAATGAAGCTTTTCCCAGAAATGGCATGGAAGATCAAAACTAGGGGTCTGGACTTTTGGCTCTGTCACAAAATAGGTATTGGCTATGTTTGAAGCATATTCTTGCTGCCTGGAAGTGCTACTGAGATTCCTTAGAGCCGTGGCTCTCAACCTTTCCAGACTACCGTACTCCTTTCAGGAGTCTGATTTGTCTTCATACCCCCAAGTTTCACTTCACTTAAAAATTACTGCTTACAAAATCAGACATAAAAATACAAATGTGTCACAGCTACACTATTACTGACAAAATCCTTACTTTCTCATTTTTACCATATAATTATAAAATAAATCAGGTGGAAAATAAATATTGTACTCACATTTCAGTGTATGGCATATAGAGCAGTATATACAAATCATGGTCTGTATGAAATTTTAGTTTGGACTGACTTCACTAGTGCTTTTTATGTAGTCTGTTGTAAAATTTGGCAAATATCTAGATGGGTTGATGTACCCCCTGGAAGACCTCTTTGTACCCGCACGGTATGCGTACCCCTGGTTGAGAACCACTCCCTTAGAGCAGGGGTTCTCAAACTTCATTGCACCATGACCCCCTTCTGACAATAAAAATTACTACACAACCCCAGGAGGAGAGACCAAAGCCTGAGCCTGCCCAAGCCCCACTGCCCCAGGAGGGCGGAAGTGGGGCAAAGCTGAAGCTTAAGGGCTTCAGCCCCAGGCGGGGTCCTGAAACCTGAGTCCCAACACACAGGGCTGAAACCCTCAGGTTTTGGCTTTGGGTGGTGGGGCTCGGGCTTTGGCCCTGGGCTTCAGTAAGTCTAAGCCAGCCCTGGCAACCCCATTAAAATGGGGTCGCGACCCACTTGGGGTCCCAACCCACAGTTTGAGAACTGCTGCCTTAGAGGAGCGGTCCAAACAAGGTGGCTTGAGCTAAGATGGTGGCTTGGTGGATTAAACACATCTGTAAACATGGGTAGATGTGGCATGCCTTGCAGAATCCGCTCCATAAGGTACAAGACAACTTGTTGCCTGATGTCAGGAGGGGCAATGTTGGACAGGACAGGCAGCCTGGCCAGGTTATTCGGTCTTAGTACCTGTTATTGTACACATGGTTTCATTCAGCTGAATGTCTACTAGTCGTCTGTGCAAAGAGTTGAGCCACACCACAGAGCAATACTCTGCTACAGAATAGCATAAGCAAGCCCAGACATTCTTCATGTCTGTGCATTGGCTCCCTTGATAGAGCCAACTAGTTTGCGGATCAGATTGTTTCTTGTCTTGTTTTGGTAAGGTGTTCCTTGAAAGTCAAGGCAGGGGCCATTGTAACACCTAGATACACAAGCTTTGCGCTGTGATCCAGCCTGTGTCCATTCAGAAGTATATTGAGCTATTTGTGGGCCTTTGTGTGGGATACAAGGAAGCGGCTGGAACCTGTTGTTTTGGTATTAGCTTTAAGTCTCTATTTTTTTGTTATACTGGGCCATCTCTTTCAAGTCAGCATTCAGAACTTCTTCTTGTGACTGAAATCCTGGTCCTATATTGCCATACAGGTGTTATCTTTATAAATAAAACACCTGGCAGTGGTGTTGGAGATGTCATTTGTGAGAAGGTTAAACCATGTTAGAGCTAGCATTGAGTCCAGAGGTAGACCATTGTTCTGGGATCTGCAGGACTTGTTTTCTGGGGGTATAATGATTCTATGTACTGATCGTATACCCTGCAAGCACCCAGCTTCTGCAGAGAAAACCAAAGCTGTAACTAGGAGATCAAATCTTTCAGAGCCTGGCCTGCATGGACTTTCAAGCAAGGAAATGATGTTGATGATCTTGTACAAGATTTGAGAACTGCTCAAGATGGGGGATGCTAATAAGGGATGGTATTGCCCTTAGAACTGATAAATTTTTAGAAACAATTCTAAAGTAACTATGGCACAGATCACTTTCCCCTTAGTGAGTTAGGGAGTAGGAGGGAGCAAATGCCTCAGCTAGAATTCTCTCTTGGAGTTTTCCTTTGAACATTCTGTTGACGGGGTGGTGTTTGCCCCCCTGCTCTCCTGGAATGGGCCTCAACTCCACTCCAGGAATGGTAGTGGCTTCTGCACTGCCTGAGCATTCCTCCCCCTCCCACCCCCAGCTTTAACTCACTCACAGTGCTGCATTGACAGGGTTTCCCCAGCAGTGGCTGCTGATGTCTTTGGAGCTTCTAGAAGTTGTTCAGAGAGGTTTCCATGGTGCAGAGAAGTGACCTAGAAGAGTATTTAGGGTGAACACCATCTTGGATGCTACACCAGGGACCTCCAGAGTTAAAAGCTAGAGTTGTTACAAGATGAACTAACCAAGTGAGTTCTCTAACTGGGTGCTGTAACAGGCTCACATCCTCTGCAGATCAGACAGAGAGGGCCTGTAACACACACTTGCCAGTGGGTTACATAGTCATACCCTTAGGCTGAATTAACTCTCTGCTGGGATTTCTGTTGGGCTTGTGTGGGAGAGGGGTGATATGCTTTTCCTCTCTGCATGGTCTTCCCTCTTCCATCCTTTCCTGGTCCTCGCTAGGCATGGATTCTCAGCCATCTGCAGTGAGCTCCAGGAGGCTTGGGCCAGCAGGATGGTGCAGCCAAGAAAAGGATGAATGAAACAAGTGATTGATATTTCATAAGCATTTTGTATTACATACACTATTTTGTTACAGTGTAAGTAAGAATTCCTTGCGAATAACTCTGCATCACAAATTTGTGCATTATGGGTTTTAGAGAAGAATCTGATCCCTTAGCTCTTCCTCCTGATTTATTTGTGTGAATTTCAGATTTTAAATTGTGCCTCCTATAATGAGTGAATGTGCTTTTTGTATATTTGGTATTTATGGTGCAGCCATTGGTAAGGTTAATGTGGAAAGAAAATCTCCTGAACACTGTCAAACTCTCATTGTCACCTTTTGTTCCTGGGGAGATGGGGACAGCATTTTATTTCAGATAAAAAGGAAGAAAACTGTTACCTTTCAGGAAAAACATCTATTTAAGTTTCTGGATGTCTCTAAAGTGACTTAGACAAGAAGACATACATTTGAGTTATTGTTACTTATGTTCAGTGCCTGGGTGGCTGGCTACACTATATTTTATTCTACAAGGTTTAGAGTTGGAAGGTAAAAGCTGCATTTTTTTTTATCATGATGGTGGAAATGAAATGTAAATGCTAAGGGTCAAATTCAGAGGTGATGCTTATGGTGGTATAAGTTATATTCTTGTGCACTTAGACTCCTTTAATTCAGACCCCCCTCTTCTCTCTTCCTCCCTCTGCCCTAGTTATTATACTCACTCTGCCAGTGAATAAGGCTATATTGGCACACTTGCATGCCAATGGGCTGTAGAAGATATACATTAAAATAGGATGGTGATTACTTTTAATTTACACTTACTCCAGGCTCCTGACATGTAAATTACACCAATTTAGATTCCTTTACACTTTGGTACAGTAGATGCATGTAGGTCTAAGGGCGTCATGATGAGTATAAGGGGAATGTGTTGCCGTAAGGTGTTCTAATTTATAGCATCACCTCTGAATTTGCTTCTAAGGGATCGATCCACAAAGGGGACTTAGGCTGAGCTTTGCAATGTCTAATGTTTAGGCGCCCTGCCCTCTCGTAGAATCCACAGCCCAGAGTTAGACCCCTGTACAATACATGGGGCGAGTTAAGCACCTAAGAACTGGCTCACAAACGTCAGCCAGCTGAACAGGGACCCACCTAAGCTAGTCATTAGCAAATGCCAGGGAGAGGGGTGCGGCCTAAGCCTCACTTCTCAGAGGGTGTTAGATGCCTAACTCCAGGCCAGAGGAAGGTCAGCTTTTTCTTATCAGAAGGAAAAAAATGAAGAGGAAATCTTCCTGCTTATACCCTGTAAGGGGCAAACTCATTGGAGCAGGAATTAGAATCATAGAATCATAGAATATCAGGGTTGGAAGGGACCTCAGGAGGTCATCTAGTCCAACCCCCTGCTCAAAGCAGGACCAACTCCCAACTAAATCATCCCAGACAGGGCTTTGTCAAGCCGGGCCTTAAAAACCTCCAAGGAAGGAGACTCCACCACCTCCCTAGGTAACGCATTCCAGTGCTTCACCACCCTCCTAGTGAAATAGTGTTTCCTAATATCCAACCTAGACCTCCCCCACTGCAACTTGAGACCATTGCTCCTTGTTCTGTCATCTGCCACCACTGAGAACAGCCGAGCTCCATCTTCTTTGGAACCCCCCTTCAGGTAGTTGAAAGCAGCTATCAAATCCCCCCTCATTCTTCTCTTCTGGAGACTAAACAATCCCAGTTCCCTCAGCCTCTCCTCATAAGTCATGTGCTCCAGACCCCTAATCATTTTTGTTGCCCTCTGCTTGACTCTTTCCAATTTTTCCACATCCTTCTTGTAGTGTGGGGCCCAAAACTGGACACAGCACTCCAGATGAGGCCTCACCAATGTCAAATAAAGGGGAACGATCACGTTCCTCGATCTGCTGGCAATGCCCCTACTTATACTGCCCAAAATGCCGTTAGCCTTCTTGGCAACAAGAGCACACTGTTGACTCATATCCAGCTTCTCGTCCACTGTGACCCCTAGGTCCTTTTCTGCAGAACTGCTACCTAGCCATTTGGTCCCTAGTCTGTAGCAGTGCATGGGATTCTTCCGTCCTAAGTGCAGGACTCTGCACTTGTCCTTGTTGAACCTCATCAGGTTTTTTTGGGCCCAATCCTCTAATTTGTCTAGAACCTGGATTGACCTAACTACTGGGCTATAGTCATTCTCACACTTTTTCTCTCTCTAGCCCAATGACTATGTAAATATATTATACAAAAATGTAACAGCATCCACAGGAGAGACTGAGAACATCCGCTCTAGGATAGCCTACAGCCCTGTGGTGAGGGCCCTCATGTAAGAGATTGGGGTTCTTGTCCCTGCTTTGAATCAGGCTGAGTGTGGGTTGAATCCTAGATCTCCCACCTTTTGAGTGAGTGTTCTAACAGCTGGGCTCTAGCCTGGGAACACCACCACCTCCCCAGCTGTGTTTTGTGCGGGTCCTTTGAGCAAGCCCACTGGATCAGGTCGTGTTGACCAGATAGGCAGGGAGATGCCTAATTTGAAGATCCTGCTGGAGATAGGGCACCAAGTAGTTTGGCAGCTGTGTGCTGGTGGAAACATGGGGACTTTACTGGCAGAAACATAGGCACGAGGGAATTTTAGACATCTACTGGGTTATCTGGCCGCTGAGTGGTGGCTTTGGAGATCTGAAATTTGGATTTAGGTGCCTAAACTGCCACTTTAGGCACCTAAATCTCTTTGTGGATCTAGCGCTAAGTCTTTAATCCCCCCCCCCCGGATGAATAGCCAAGAAATTTGATGGTGATGACTTAACTAAAAAATCCTTCTGACTTGAGTATTAGTGAGTAAATTATATATAAAATATGAGAAATAGACCCTTTCCTTCCCTCCTTTTTTCTGTTGCAATGACTTAACATCATCTAAGTGTTTGTGACTGGTAATTCTAATACTTAACAGAGAGGATGTGTGCCAATGCGGGACCACAGACTGATGGATGTTGGTGTAAGGCCTTTGTAGCCTGCAATATTTTAAATTCATAACATTTGGAGAGGGGGAAAAAAGAATTAGAGTGCACCTATTTTTAATACTTTCTTTTTAATTGATTTTTTCTACAATCAGTCATAAGAACAGCATGAAAAATAGAGGTAACAATAGCACCACTTAACTGGTTTATTGAATTATTTATACCAGAGTCCTTTTTTTTCTGTCTGGAGACAAACAAAGGCACAGTACTGTAGCACATAATACATGATTTACATGAGTTACATGATTTACATGAGTTATTTTGACTATCGTTCTGCTTTGCAACTTAATACAAAAAAATGTACAGCCTCCATTTGCAAAAGGGGAGAAGATGATGATCAGATAGTGACTGGTTGCTTGTTGTTAGCTTTAATCATTATTTTTTAATTAATTGAAGCTATTCATTAAAGATAACGTAATGAAAGGGAAGAAATAACCTGTTAATCCCTTGGTTCATGTGATTAGGATCCTGAAACTGGAAGGAAACACCACCAAAAATAAATTTCCCCCAAATACTTGAATAGCTGTGCGAGAGAACAATATAGGATTTACAATTGAAAATAAACACTCTTAATCTCTGACACTGTCTGATTGTATTTTCTATATCAGAGGGAAAGCTGACTCTGGCTCTTAAAAGCAAATCAGTTGTTGAAACAGGTAAGCTGCAGTTTGGTGGGAAAAAATATGGCAGTCTCTTCACCTTCACCCTCTGATTTCTACTTTAAGAAAATATTATTTGCTTCTCTTTTGTGTGGATGGGGTTGAGTCTGTCAGGAAAAAAATAGATAATTAACCTTCCTTCCACTAACTCATCCTTTTCAGTGGTGCAGAACTTGAGACTTGAGCATCTCATATTTGCTGTTTTACCAGATCTACTGAGGCCTGCAGTTTAAAAACCTTTTAACCCCAACACTTATCTATATCTTTGTTCACTATAGTTTGCCAAGTTTATGACAGGGGCATTTTCCCCACTTTATGGACCCAATTCTCTATTTGCACTGGTTTTACATTCGTGTAATTCCACTGATTTCAGTGGAGTTACTTCTAATTTACACCAGTATGGATGAGTGCAGAATCAGGCTCAATGGATTTTTTTGTGTAAAGCTAGTGTAAGTGTGATCAGAATCAGGCCCTTATGTGCTGCTTAGCCTCCATTTTGTAAGTTGGAGTCTGATTTCAAAAGAATGTGCTTGGAGACCAGTCATGAAGCAAATGCACCATGTTTCTGATGATCCACTTCAACACAGCAGCCCCTCCTTTAAGCTTGACCATATTTTTGAAAACAAAAAAGAGACTCTTTTTGGTGACTTTTTTTTAGGGTCACAAAAAACTCGTAGAAAAAAAAAGTGCACTATGTAAAAACATACGCTGGTGTTGCTACAGCCAACTTCTGACACGATAGCAACACTGGTATATTTATTGGATTCGATGATTATTTCCAGTAACTTAGTGATCTGAATGAATTTATCATGAAACACTGAACATTGTCATTAACATTCAGTCTGAACAAAAGAACGGCTTTGACAGTGTAATCTACTAGTCAATGTGTGTTGTACCCCCAACTCTGTGCCCATGTGAGTCTGTTACAGGTCTTGGTGAGAAGTCTGTCTCTTTGTTTCAGCTCTAGAGGTTTCTAGTTTGATCACTGGTGTCAGCCAAGATGGTGGCTGTCAAAATAATGTCTATACTCATTTAACTCTTCACTCCAATTACTGTTAATCACACTGGATGCTCATTCCACTGAACTGTTTGTTCCAGTTCTGCTTGGTATATAACAATATACCTGGCTAGGATGATTTAGTTGGTGTTGGTCCTGCTTTGAGCAGGGGATTGGAGTAGATGACCTCCTGAGGTCTCTTCCAACCCTAATATTCTACGATTCTACTATGCCCCAAGCAAACATTTTGTAGTTATTAAAATATTTTGATTGATTACATGAAAACAAAACCAAGACACTTCAGGTAAACCTGGAACACCAAGAAGGACATCACATGAAAAACTGGGACTGCCCTGGTAAAACCAGGTGATATGGTTACCATCCTCATAACACAAGCTAGTTTCCTGAAGGTTGATCTCCTCCTGGCAGGTGTGGAGTGATCTCAGTTCCCAGTAAAATTAATTTCCACTCACTGGGAGCGCTCAGCAACTTGCAGGATGTGGGCCCTGAAAACAGAGAAACAGAAGAAAGCAAACAGTGCCCCTTTTGAAAAGCTACACTTGGGAGACCTTTGATCACTTCATGTATTGATTTAGATGAACGTCAGTAAGGAGAAGTTGTCTAGATTTTTTGAAAGTCTTTTTTTCCTTTTGTGGACTTCAATTCTTTTGTATCCCACATCAGATATTTAATGTAGATAAACTTCAAGATGGTATGGGTGAATTAAACGTTGTGTGGAGCTGCTAATAAATTCCTTTGCTAATACTCAGTTTTTGAAATACCAGGGTAAAAATTCAGCATAGGATCTTTTTTTCTTAATAAAATAAAACTCCTCACTTAATCCTGGCAAAGTCTTTCTTTCTTTATTACAGCCTTCTTATTTTCAGCTCTTATATTATTTAAAGTTCTCCATTTTCTACCAAAACACCTCAAAATGTACATGCCCTGGGATTTCGCTGAATGTATTATTTCATGTTCCCTCAAGTTTCAGAGTTTAGATCACAAATAATGGAAATAGAATACGTTGGTTGTTTCCTGTAGCAGTCCCATGGGACCTTAAATGGTGCTCAGCTATATTATGCTGTAGAAAACAAATATGAATAAAAATCAGACAATAAGCCAAAAGCTAAACTTCATCCAGGGTCACAAATTATTCATGAACATAGCATTTAGCACTAGAAATGGTTTTCCAGCAAGCGTTATCCAACGTGCTATTTCGTCTCTTCCGACTAGATGGCGCTGTGGTGTATGAAATTCCCAACCTGAAAACAAAACCTGTGTGCAGGAGATCTCTTGCTTCCTTCAGTTGTGTGCTCTGGAGGAAGCATGCTGCTTTCCTTTTTAGAAAGAAACATCTTTTACTAGATAAAGACATTAATTCTTTTATTTCTCTTGTTTTAATGATGGGTCTTATTTCTTTTATTTACAAGGGTATTGGAAGTTCCGCTTTCACCTTGTGCTTCTTGACTTGAAAGCAAGTGTGGCAAAGCTACTATGTGTGTGTGTGTGTGTGTGTGTGTGTGTGTGTTTGTGAGTATTAGATACATATATACATACACATTCTTGCATGATTTTATACCACATGACAAATTGAAACATGAGTGACTTGCAGGAGGAATACAAATCAAGAACTAGATCCTGTGCCAATGTAGATCTGTTTACCCTTAAATTGCTGTGCTGAAACAGCTCCACCCAGCAGGGCAACAAGACAACAAACTTCCTCAAGGGACAATGTCCAAATCTGTACCTTCAGTTGGTAAAGTAAATATTTTCCTCCCTTTGTTCAATTCTGCTCTTTGGGGAAAATCCAGCTCTATCCTTTTTAAATGTGGCAGGGTGAGGGAGGGGACAAAGCATGAGAATTAGGCGGCAGAGAGAAGCTGTAGCTGAGGATTTGTCACTGCACAAATCCTTGTGTGTAAGGGCCAGTGGAGCTTTATTGCCTTGGGGGAAAGACTCCTTCCTCTCATGTTCATTCCCACACGCATATATCAAGAGCCCATCTGGACTCTTCTGGTTGGCTGATGTGGTTTGATTTATTTCCTAGTGAAACTAATACAAATCTGGGGTACTTCAGTTTACTTAAGCAGAGTCACACTGGATTTACACTGGCATAACTAGGAGCAGGATTCAGCCTCTAATGCTGTTTGATGTAAAAATAATAGTACATTTATAGATTCAGATTTTTGTTTTATTTATTTGTTATGCAGCAGAATATATATATATATATATATATATATATATATATATATATATATATATATATATATATATATATATATATAAGGTAGCAAATCCTTTCCATTTCAGCAAGTATTCAGCTCCTTTTATGTTTTTTCTCATGAAGCGCATGGCAACAGTGATATCCTTCCTGGAACAACACATCAAGCAAGATGGCGATGGACAATTTTGGAGGCAGATGAGTTAGTACAAATATCCAATAAGCGTGTGACCTACCAAGTAGCTCAGTGTTCAGCTCTATTACTGGTGTTGGTGTGCGGGTGGGGGTGTCTGACAAAGAGAGCATTGGAAGTGCTCTTCCTATTTCAGAGATGGATGATCGTCATTCTGCTATATCATCCTGTAGGGAATACACTGCATTGACAGGGGAATGGGATAGATGATCTAATAGGTCTTTTTTATTTCTAGGCCTTATAATTCTCTGATACAGTGTGTGTCTGACAACAAGAGTAGGTATAAACTGCTGCAACAAAGGACTTAACTTAGCTAATAATACACTGAATTAGCTCTAACACAGCTATTTGAAATATACTTGGGCTAATTAAATTGACTCAGATCCCTTTTACCCTAGGTACAACAAATCTGCACAGATGAGCATGGTACCTCAGCATTTACAGAGAGATTCTCACTGAGGACAAATACAAAAGAAAGAGCAAATTATTTTTACTTCCAGTATGAATGGGTTTATAGGATACTTATTTCTCCCTATTTCCTTGCTGTGTGCAGGAGAGAGGATCTTTCCACCGCTGTCAGATGTTAGTTCTGCTGCTGTTGCTCTTTATTAGTAGTAGTATGGTATCACCTTCAAGCCACAAACAAGAGCAGGACACCATACATGGTACAGCATTGTGCATACACATACTAAGAGATCGTCCCTGCCCCTAATCTAAATAGAAAAGAAAAAGCATGGTAGGGGAAAAGGCACAGAGAGGTGAGAAGTTACTTGCCTGAGAGATCAAAAGTAGGTCAGTGGCCCAGATGGGGATAAAACTCAAGTCTTCTGGCTCGTAGTTTAGTGGTCTATGCTCTGGATTACATTTTCTCCTAACCATTCTTTCCTTTTCCTCTCCCTCTCCCTCTCCAATATGTTTAGTCCTACAAGACAATAAAGAAATTTGGGAGACAAATTACTGCCTTCATAGTGAAAAATTATATGCCAGGTAGCGGAGCATAAAACTATTTCCATTCAGTGCTGCTACCATCTTAAATACATGGAAAAAAAGACGTTATCTTTTCTTTTTTTTGGCAAGGAAATGCATTAATCACAGATCGGCAAAACCCCTACCCTTTTGTTTTGACTCTTGTGATATGATGACTGTAAACACTGTGTAAGATTTTCATATATTCATAGATTTGTAAGTCTGCCCTCCTGAAAATAGTATTTCCCAACCAAGTATAATGGCATGTGAAAGACAATGGAGTGAGCGAGAGCTCTAGTAGCAGTATGACCAACTCCTGTTCGTTATTCAGTGGCTTTGCAAAATTTCCCATCAGCCCCAATTCACTGGTTTGAACCAGCTTATCTAGCAACAGTGGTTGTTTTACAAGTCATCCTTTGGAGTAAGATCTGGAATATCAATTTATATGTTACTGGAATCTTTTTGAAAAACAAAATAAACAGAGTATAGGAAAATCAATTAAAGCAAAATTTAACATTAAAAATAGAACTGGTCCTGACCTGCAAGATTTGAGTCCTCATCTAAATACTCTCAGAGCTTGGAAGTGTTTTCATCCTGGATTTGAGTTCTAGCTCATCAGTATCTCTTAAAAATGTAATCCCAGTGTTATTATAAAGCAGCAGTTTTGAAGGAAGTGAAGACTGCACATTGTCAAACAATTTAAGTATAGAATGAATTATTTTATGCTACTAGTCAGGCTCAAAAAATTATGGGGTCATGGCAGTAAAATAAGTGTTCTCTTGTTCCCTCAACTAGTTCCATAATTAACATTCATTTGGCTACTTGAGGTTTGGCATGCCATTTCACTAAAATAATACAATGTCAGATAGAGAAAAAAGTTTTGAAAGTGTAATTGGTTTTCATTGTCAATATAACTTAAAATCCCATTAGCCACAAAAATTCAGCATTGTTTTCCTAATGACTTGCATAATTGGATCATCAGATTTCTCTCCTTATGTAAAAAAAAAAATCAGTTGGTAGTTTTAAAGGTCATTATTTGCATGAATTTTTTCCCCTTCAACATTACATTTCCACTTCTATTTCTACCACTAGAGAAAGGTCAGAGACCTAGAAAGTTAAATGAAATCATTTCAAGAACAGCTAATGGTGCTGTTCTCTCCCCTCCCCCCCACCGCCTTGAGATATCGGCAGTCACCAGCAAATACATAAAAAGCGACAAAGAGTCTGTGGCACCTTATAGACTAACAGACGTATTGGAACATAAGCTTTCGTGGGTGAATAACCACTTCATCAGATGCATGCATGTTCCAATACGTCTGTTAGTCTATAAGGTGCCACAGAACTCTTTGTTGCTTTTTATGTATTTGCTGGTGACTGCCGATATCTCAAGGCGGCGGTGGGGGGAGATGGAGGGGGAGGGGAAGAGACTAACACGGCTACCCCTCTGATACTTGACAGCAAATACATAAATGCTTTCAATCTGATTTGAGAAGAGTATCCACCTTAATCTATTAGATGAATTTGGTGCATTATTCTGCTGCCATTCAGATTCTTTGCCCTCTATACATAACCACAATATGCTCATGGCTCTGTCATGTGAACCCCAGTGCATTTTCTCTTTGCTTGAATGGTGCACATTTTGAAACACTGTACTTGATAAGATTATCTGTGTAGAAGGGCGGGAAGGGACCGAATGAGAGAACCTGGGAAAGGGATGGATATAGCCAAATTGAGAAATGTAACAATAGTTTCAAATGCCAAAGTAGTCATGCATGTAAATGAGATCTGCCCCAGAAAAGATGTTACTAGAAGACTATTTTTGATATAACAAGCACTAGATTTCAGAGTCAACATGTAATGAAACCAGCACATGCCTAAACAGTCTTTCCATACATGGTTCTCCTGAAAATAATGCAAACTCTCTATCAGAGCTCCACAACTGTGGTCAGTGAATAACTTGCTACTGGTCCACAGAGCACTTGCTGGTGGTCTGCAGAGAGATGGCTGATCACATAGGTGATGGCACCTCTCCTTTCTCCAGGTGCTAAATTATATTAAAAGAAACTAAAAAAAACCTCCACCTAAATATGTTTCTAATAGTCATAGGGATGGGAGGGCATCTCCCTTGACAAGTGGCCCACCCTGTGAAGAAGTTTGTGAATCCCTGCTCTGTATAATGGTATAATTTTGTGACTGCTCCCAAAATGCACCTAGTGTGTGCATCCGTGCCCCAGGAATCCACATTATGATGTGTAATTTTATGGCTTCTTAATTTCATATTTAACGGTATTTAAGAATGTGGGGTTTTTTTGTAGCCTATTTTTCCACTACAAAGAAACAGTTTGCAGTGGAGTGGGCTAGTGTTCCAAGCTCTTGAAGCCAGGAACTTCTGAATTCTGATTTCACTTCTGTCATGGAGTTGCACGGCCTTGGGAATGTTTCTATGCCTCCATGCCACCAATGCTACCAACCAGCTAATAATAATAATACATAATTAACTACCTCCCAGGAATATCAGGTGGTAACTTTGTCTGTGAATGGCTTTGAAGATGAAAAGCACTAAAAATAATGATTAAATTGATATTTAAGAAGTATTTTACTTTTTGACCTGATCAGATGTCGGATCTTGCATTTACACTGGAATAAATTAGGAGTAACTCCATTGAACTAAGTGAAATTATACCAGTGTAACAGGGGAATCAGGCTGATCTTCAGCATTTATTACTTTAAATCTGACTTTTTACACCAATGTCTCCAAAACGGTCATCTCAATATGATGTAAATGACTCTTTTCAGATCCTTTTTAATTCTGGCTGGCATCTCAACTAACACAATAAGCAATTGCCCAGGGCAATTTCCTGACATTGGCAGCAGCGTAAGAATTAAAACTTAGGAACAAAATCAAATGCAAGAGTGTGTCAGTGGGATTTGACTGGCACCCAGAATGAATCTATGGTGCATATGAATGTGACAGGAGATCCTCCCATTGTCATGCACTACAGCCCGAGGAAACATGGTGTACTCCAAAAAGTGCTAGCACACAAGCTGGGTAGTGTATGCTTCACTCAGCATCAACTGAAGGCACTTCTGTGACCAGAAGTGACAGGTGCCTGCTGGAAGAGAGCCCCATAGAACGCCGGGCCAGTCCGTCACGTGGAGTCTTACTTTCCACGGGCAGGATTTCTTGCAGTCGCATGTCATCTCTGCTCTTGAACACTGTGGGGGCTGTTGAGCATATAACCATTTTGAAGTTCAGTCTTTATATTCAGCAAGCTAAAATCCATTCTTTGCATAGGATTTTTGAATCCTTACATCTGTTCTGGAAATATTACAGGCTAATTAAACTTGCTCGAAGGCTGTAACTGAATGTACAATGATGACGATGATGCCAATGTGACAAGATGTTTGGGGACTGCAACTCACTGGAGAAAATAAAAGCCACATGCTTAAATTAAAACTCACGCACCGAAGATCTGGGAATCTGGACACTTCATGTCAGTGTTTGGAAAGGTTTTATTAACATCTGGTGACGAGCATATCATTAGCACAATTAATTTTAAATTGACAGTTTTTGCCTTTTTACAGCAGAAAACGTAAGGCTACGTGGACCTAGCCAAGTCTTTGAAATAGGACTTCAGCATATACTCACGCACACCCAAATTGTATAATTTTGTGCAGATTGTGGTACTTAGTACTCAAGCACAACAGTGTTTTTGTATTACCTTTTGATCAGCTGTCTTTAAATGTTTAAAGAATTCCTTATAGGATCGCAAAAATAAATGGCCCAAAATGGTCTGTTAGTATTACACAAAACTGGAAGCAAAAAGCATTGGGAAATCTGCCATGATCCGTTTCTCCATGACATAGCCTAACCCTATGCCTCTAAAGACCCGATCTACACTAGGAACACTTTCTAGCCAGTTTTAAAATGGTTTCAGTAAGCCGATTATAAACATGATTAGAGTCTTAGCATAGCCCTGCATTAAGGCAGCCTGATCTATTTCTATTTAACCTGTTTCAAGACCTGCCTAAAGCCTGGAACTAGATTACAAGTTGAAACAGTTTTTAAGCTAGTTAGAAAATTTCTGCAATGTAGTCAGGTCCTAAAACAATCAAATCTTATTCCTTCATCTTTACTGTTTCCGTGTGGTTGTTTGTCCTCACTGGTATTACATCCTCCCCCTCCATATCAACAGATGTTATCTGTCTCCGTATTATTTACTTATATGGTAAGTATAGACATGTGAATCACTTGGATGCATTAGTTTTATGAATGATGCCAAACAAAATCAATTGCATTGTGCATGGGTCAGGGTCTACAGTGACATTTTATTCATCTGTAAAGTGGATAATATTGTTTGTGTTCTCTTTAGGTATCATTTTTGCATAGCATTAAGAATTGTATATTTCTTTCTTTCTTTCTTTCTTTCTTTCTTTCTTCTGAACAGCATTTGGAAAACATACTGTGCATTTCATAGCCCCCAATTAGGTAAAATTCAGCTTTACTATTGCCTTTATTTAATGTGACTTGTGTGTGAGACAGTGTGTGCTTGTAATAGGTGCCTGCAAAAAAAGAAAAAGAAATAGAAAAGAGGTTCTCCGTCTATGCCAATTTGAATGATTACCGTTCTCTTGATAAAGTCTGGCACATACCTTGGTGTCTCATATAAACTGTCACAATAACCTGACTATAATGTATATCCCTGCCCCAGCCTCCTGAGGTTTGTGATATGTCTCCTCATTCCATTAGCACTTTGTCATCTGCTCCCCTGATGCCATTGTAATAAGAAGCAGGGGGTTTGGGTGAGTTTCTTGATAGTGTTGAGAAGTGTCTTTGTATTGCTTTCACTCTTTCTCTCTCTCTCCATTCTGAATTTGCGCAAAACCTATTTATATGTTCCTGCTTATCTCATCTCACCAGCTGATTTATCTCTCGGGCAACGTGTGCAGCCTTATTGTGGAGACTTATGAATTTAAATATTTGTGTATTTTTGCACATGATACAGTATATTACCAACCAAGCCTGTTATCTGCTCATTGCTATGTAGTTCCGTATCCTTTTTTTTTATAAGAGGACACTTTTCCCCTCATGTGACAGTAGAAATGGACTGAACTAGTTTCCTGATGTGTTTGTCTGTGAAAGAGGGGCACTGGTCTTTAGTGAGTTTAGTTTAAGCAAAGATTTCCCCTTGGACTAAGAATCCCAATCCTGTGAACACTCTGTGATATCTGAGAACGTCCAGTATTTCAGCCTGTCCGTGTGAAAAGGGGCAGCACTGAATGGAGGTGGGGGTGGTGGGAAACAATCAAAAGGAGAGCTGTGCAAACTTTGCTGGTATCACTTCATATGCATTTAAGGATATTTAAATGTTTTGTAAAGGTCTGACTTGTTTAAACCAGGAGGTTTGCCATGTGGCCAGCTGACCCAAGTTTTGTTACAAAACCAGACTGAAGCCACCAAACTGTCTCAAAAAACAGTTGCCTCTCTGGAAACAGAAAGTTTCATTTAACCCAGTTAGATTCATACGGTTTCAGGTTTTGTTGTGAAAAGCTTGCAATGGTAACACTACCCATGGTGTGTGTCTCTCTGGACTAAACAATCACTGAAATTCTTCCACAGTAACAGGAGCTGATAGTGACTCAGGGCTAATCTACACTAGAAGCACTACAGCGGCATGACAGCACTGATGCAGCGGCACTGCTGTAGCGCATCTGGTGAAGACGCTCCATGCTGTGCAGGGTGTCAGAGTAGGCAATCACAATGGTCATTTCTGGCCATAAAACCTGTGAATCTGAGTTTGACTTATTGCCGGGGTACATGTCACCTCAGGCCAGGATGCAGAGATAAAATTTCTAGACACCATTAATGACTGCTTCGTGGAGCAGCTTGTCCAGGAACCCACAAAGGGAGAGGCAATTCTTGATTTAGTTCTAAGTGGCACACAGAATCTGGTCCAAGAGGTGAATATAGATGAACTGCTCGGTAATAACAACCATTATGTAATTGAATTCAACATTCTTGTAGTGGGGAAAATAGCAAAGAAAACCACCACAGTGGCTTTTATCTTCGAAAAGGGGAACTACACAAAAAATGAGGAAGCTACTTAAATGGAAATTAAGAACAGTCACAAGAGTGAAATGCCTGCAAGATGCAGGTAAACTATTTAAAAACACCATAATAGAGTCAAATTAAATGTTGACCCCAAATAAAAAAAAAAGAACATGGTAAGAGGACCAAAATAATGCTACTATGGCTAAACAACAGTCTTCTGAACACATGTGGAGCTTGCCAAGCTGATTTGCAGCAGCAGCCTTGTCAGTGAAGTGCAGAGCCCTCAGACTACAATCAAATCTGGTGAGTCATCAGTGATGTGAGACGTTGTCTGTCTTTGGCCTCAGCCACATGTGGGGTCCTCTTATTGGCCCCAAGCATGAAGGCTGGCTTCACATTGACCCTGGCCTGTTCCAAATAGGTTCAGAAGGCCTCATGAACAGTGTGGCAAACCAAATCAAGCATGGCTGGGTACATTCGTAGTCAGGTTAGTTATAAGAGACTGTTTTCTGACATCAGTTGCAGACCATTCTTCATGCCATATTGACGTTGCAGAGAAATCTGGGCAGAAAGAGTCGCCCCACAACAGCTGCCTTAATGACAAGTGTGCTCTTGAGTGGTCAAAGAGGCCTGTGTATAGTGGTAGGCTCAGGTTTGCACTGATCTTCTCAACCATTCTGGCTCTAGCAATCTCATGATGGGTGTGTGGAGGAGTGATGTTGCTTAACATGTGGAACCACAGTACTGGTATGTGTCAAATTGTCCCAGCTACGATACACATGGTTGAGTGAAGTTGTACATCAACCAACTTGACATGAGATGAATGGTGCCAGAGCTCAGTATTCTGCTGCAGCAGCATGACAGAGGGCTAAATCTGATGATCAGAGAATTTGAGCGCTTACTCCCCAGGAAGTGCTGCTCAGTTTGCTTAGAAAGTTGTTATATGTCTTCATCTTAGCTACAGTTTTCCTCAGGTGGTTAAGTGATGTGAGAGATCTATCTAGGGTTACTCCAAGGTGGACTGGGTGGAATTCATGTTACAAGTGATGTCCATTGAGAAAGATATTCAGTTCTTGGTCTGCTCTGCAACTGTAAAGATGGAACACATTCAAAATTGTCTTGGTCACAGTGGGTTGCAAATGTCTCTGACTACAATGGCAATGGATCAGCGTTCTTGTCACACAACCAAGAGTACTCAATTCATACCTGGGAAAGTGATGATACAATCAGTAATCTGCATTTGAAGTCCTTTCTAGGGCTGACTATCAGCCACTTGTCAGCCGACATTCCTGATGCAATTCTGCTCCCCAATGATCGAGCCATCAGGCTAGCCCTGAGATTACTGCATCCCAACACTGAGGGATTGTCGGCAGCCAAATGCAGTATTATCAATGACAGAGTAAAAGAGGCTTCCTTTAAAAATTGGAAGTCAAATCCTACTGAGGAAAATAGAAAGGAGCATGAACTCTGGCAAGTCAAGTGTAAAAATATAATTAGGTAGGCCAAAAAAGAATTAGAAGAACAACTAGCAAAAGCACAAAAACAAACAGCATTTTTAAAAGTATATCAGAAGCAGGAAGCCTGCCAAACAACCAGTGGGGCCACTGGATTACTGAGATGTTAAAGGATAAATTAAGGAAAACAAGGCTGTTGTGGAGAAGCTACATGAATTCTTTGAATTGGTCTTCACTACTGAGGATGTGAGGGAGATTCCCACACCTGAGCTGTTCTTTTTAGGTGACAAATCTGAGGAATTGTTCCAGATTGAGTTGTCATTAGAGGAGATTTTGGAACAAATTGATAAGTTAAACAGAGATAAGTCTCCAGGACCAGATGGTATTCACCCAAGAGTTCAGAAGGAACTCGGATATGAAAATGAAGAACTACTAACTTGATACAAAGGATTTTGAGCTGCTCTATTTTGTTTCCAAACCCAGCACTGGAAAACAGTGCTCTGTCACCATTAACTGAAAAGAGGGGAAAAACAGAAATAAAATTAATTAAATTGGGAAGAAATGGGGTGGCAGCAGTAGACCATAACATTAAGATGCATAAGTTAACAAATAAGTATAAATTAAGAAATAAGATGATGGTTTATAGTTTAAAAGTCTGGTAATTTAAGTGTGCGATCAGTGTTGGTACACAGCCTAGGACAGTGAGATGGCAGTTCTAAGCAGTTTAATGTATGGCTGGGATGTTACTGGGTAAATATGGACTAAGGTCACTCCAAAACTTCCGGGAGGGGTCAGTCAGCCATACTCAGTCCAAAAACATGTGAGGGTCACCATCCCATAATAGTAATATCCCATCATACTAAAACTTGTGCAACATCTTTGATTGACAACCAGATTTAGCAGTTGTGATTGATCTGTAAGTATGATCCAATCACAGCAGGTCTGAAGGTGATTGGAGAATAGGTATGCTAATGATAGGATTGAAAACTAAGCCAACAAGAACAGGCCAAAAATTGTATATAAGGCAGAGAGCAGGCAGGCAAAAGACAGTCAAGATAGAACTAGGAGAAGAAGGAGGAGAACAGGAAGAGGTCAGAAGAAACTTAAAAGAGCAAAGAACTCAGAAGCAGAAGCGACTGCAGGGTGACAGCAGCAGCAGCAGCGGCGCTGCTGGGACAAAGCAGAAGGACCCTGGAAGATCAGAGAGAGCGAAGCCTACAGAGGGTAAGCAAGCTAAGGATAGTATAGGATATAGAATAGAAATAGAGGTAATGAATGCATATGCTTGGAATAATAAAGATGAGTGTCTGGGGTGTGTATGTTTATGTTACTCTGTATAAAGTTTAGGGTTTATTAAAGTTGCTGTTAGTGTCCTGCATATGACTGATCTCCATGGGCAGAACATAATCAGTTAAGTAATTCCACCTGTATGACATTATGGACTTAGGTATTTTAACTTGTATACCTGTGTTAAGGGATTTATCTCTGTTTTAATTTAGATTTAGATTAATTTTATTAGGAAAGGTTGGTTATACTAACTAAAACACTTTGTTTTGGAAAAGTACTGCCTGGGTGTCAATCCCTTGGGTGGAGGGCTGTATCCGTGTGCTTCCAGGGGTGAAGACATCTAGTCTGTCCTGGAGAGTTTCCTGAAGGGCATAGGGAGATGCTTGGTAAACCCTGGCAATTCTGCTACTTGTAGGAACAGAGTAATAGGTCAATGTCTTGGGAACCCAGAAGTAAGCAATAGAAAGGCTACACTGGGATCCCTGGGTCTGTTCTTGGGGTAAAAAACTGTGGTATGTAAACTATCACTTAAATCAGTCTCTGTACCAGATGATTGGAGGATAACTAATGTAATGTCAATTTTTAAAAAAGATTCGAGAGGAGATCCTGGCAATTACAGTCTGGTAAACCAAACTCCAGTACCAGGCAAACTGGTTAAAACCTATAGTAAAGGATAGAATTATCAGACACATAGATGAACATGATATGTTGGAGAAGAACAAAGATGGCTTTTGTAAAGGGAAATCATGCCTCACCAATCTATTAGAAATCTTTGAGGGGGTCAACAAGCATGTGGACAATGGTGATCCAGTTGATATAGTGTATTTGGACTTTCAGGAGGCCTTTTGACAAGATCCCTCACTAAAGGCTCTTAAGCAAAGTAAGCAGTCATGAGATAAGAGGGAAGGTCCTCTCATGAATCAGTAACTGTTTAAAAATTAGGAAACAAAGGATAGGAATAAATTATTAGTTTTCACAGTGAAGAGAGGTAAATAGTAGGGTCCCCCAAGGATCTATACTGGAACTAGTGCTGTTCAATATATTCATAAATGATCTGGTAAAGGGGGTAAACAGTGAGATGACAAAGTTTGCAGATGATACAAAGTTACTTAAGATAAATCCAAAGCTGACTGTGAAGAGTTACAAAGGGATCTCACAAAACTAAGTGACTGGGCAACAAAATGGGCTGATGAAATTCAGTGTTGATAAGTGCAAAGTAAAGCACATTGGAAAACATAATCCCAACTATACATAGAAAATGATGGGGTCTAAATTAGCTGTTACAACTCAAGAAAGAGATCTTGGAATCATTGTGGATTGTTCTCCAAAAACATCCGCTCAATGAGCAGAGGTATTCAAAAAAGCTAACAGAATGTTAGGAACCACTAGGAAAAAGATAGATAAAATGGAAATATCATTATGTCATTATATAACTAAATCCATGTTATGCCCACACCCTGAATACTGCATGAAGTTCTGGTCAGCCTATCTCAACAAAGATACATTAGAATTAGAAAAAGTACAGAGAATAGCAAAAAAAAAAAAAAAAAGATTCAGGGTATGGAACAACTTCCATATTTGGAGACATTAAACAAACTTGGACTTAGAAATTGACGACTAAGGGGGGATATGATAGAGGTCTATAAAATCATGAATGCTGTGGAGAAAGTCAGTAAGAAAGTGTTGTTTACCCCTTTAGGTTACACAAGAACCAGGGGTCACCCAATGAAATTAATAGGCAACAGGTTTAAAACAAACAAGAGGAAGTACTTTTTCATATAATGCACGGTCAACTGGTGGAACTTGTTGCCAGGGAATGTTGTGAAGACCAGAAAAGATTATGAAAAGAATTAAGTAAGTTCATGGAGGATAGGTCCATCAATGGCTATTAGCAGAGCTGTCCCTTGGATAGGGCGAATTGGCACAACTGCTATGGGCCCTGAGTTTTGGGGGGCCCCATGGGTTGGTGCGATTGGCCAGCGCGGTTGGTCCCAGAAGAGATGAATCCACCACTTCCATCCGGGACCCCTTGCTCCAGGCCCTGCGCTTTGTGGGGGCCCTGCAGGCTGCTGCGATTGGCCGGCATGGTCAGTCCCAGAAGAGACAAATCTGTCACTGCCGCCCCAGGCCTGCACCCCCACCCGCCCCAGGGACAGCCCTGGCTATTAGTCAAGATGTTCAGGGAAACAACGCCTTTCTATGGGTATCCCTAAACCTCTGACTGACAGAAGCTGGGACTGGACAATGGGATGGATCACTCGACAATCGCCTGTTCTCTTTATTCCCTCTGAAGCATCTGGCACTGGCCCCTGTTGGAAGACAGGATATTGGGCTAGGTGAACCACTGGTCCAGCCTAGAATGGCCATTTTTATGTTCTCAGGACATCACTGATTCCCCTAAAGGCCACTACAGTATATTGGTAGCTTATCACTGGGAGACTGTAAACAGAATTTATAGAGCAGATAATTAACACTCTTTCAGGCCAGAAAATAAATAGCTACCCCTCCTGATTCTCACAGTTGCCCTTTTATTTTTGTCTCTTGTATTTCTATAATATTTACTCTTTGTGCTGTAGCAATGGTGCTGAATACCAATACGACACCACTCTTGATAACCATTTGTCCTCGTGGTACTGTACATTTGTTATACAATTTACATAAAAACAGATGAGTTGGATTTCTTGACTTTTTTAGTGACACCTGACACCTGTAGATATTTTGATGCATATATTTATATAAATTGAAGAGAATTGGGTAATATTTATAACCCCCTTCCTTCAGTCATTTTAAAATTTGAGTGGCAAAAAGATCTGGAGGCAATACTGTAGAGAAGAATCATTCACTGACTGCGGTATATCCAAGAGCATCAAATAGGTCTTTTCTATCTCTAATTTCTATGTAGGAGGAAAGATACAAAATGCCTGTGTTTTCTAACTGAAAAACATCATTCCAAATATATGACCATTGCTAGTTTCTCTGTTTATGATGACCCCCAATTTTCTCATTATGTGTCACTGCAGAAACCTATGCATTCATTATTTTTCTGAATGAACTTAATTCTGTCTGAGGGTTGGTAATAATTTCATTCAAGGTGGTAATTAACAAAACAATATATGTGATAATCTGCTACTGTTATAGAAAGCCATAGTCCTATGTTATTTTAAGAGTAGCCGAGTTGTTTTTCACACATCTCCAGATTATTGTGCAAGGGGTGTTTGGGGGGCATTGGGTTGTACCCTATGCTTTTCAATAGTAAACAGTGTGAAGATTCTGTTAAACAGGGGAAGCAAAAAACACGATCTTTATTCATATTTTACACTTGTCTTCTGAAAACTTACTGATACATCATATGTCTACAATTCTGACAAAATAAAAATTATGGGAGAGATCCTCAGATACTGTAATTAGACCTGACCTCTATGGAGGAAGAGAGGCAAGGCAGCAGCCTGGGGGTTGGAGAAGGCTCCTTGTACTCTTCATCTCTATAAAAGTGCCAGGCACAATTGACCTACCCAAATCAGATTTCTCCATTTGGAGATCTGGCGCAATATATGTAAAAACCATAATCTGAGAGAGAAGCAGTAACTGGTAGGACTCAAAAGCAGAAGGAAAGTCCGTACTTTCTTAGTTCCCCTTCCACTCCAGAGAGGACTAACAGCTGATGAGTTTAGGAGTGGGGAAGAAGATTCTTACCATTTTGTTCCCTTTCCTTAGCAGAGAAGATCAGCCACTAGCAGGATGCAGGAGTGGGAAGAGATGCCTCTGCTATCTGCTTCTACGCCACAGTTCAAGTTCCTGGTGTCTTAACAATTTATCAGATTTTATTTTCAAAGGAAGATAAGAGGGCCTTATATAGTAGAGAAACTCGTCTTTTAGTTTTGATCAGTGTTTCCAGGAATTTACATCCTGGTAATTTGGAAACTCAATTAGTTTACTA
Organism: Emys orbicularis; assembly: GCF_028017835.1. Taxonomy (NCBI): domain Eukaryota; kingdom Metazoa; phylum Chordata; order Testudines; family Emydidae; genus Emys; species Emys orbicularis. The sequence continues at coordinate 22,875,536 of NC_088685.1, read as the reverse complement.
CTTCATGACATTCTTAAATGGCAAACCTTGCTAGTGATTTAATGTATAAGCTATGTATTTTTCTCATTTTAAGAAGCTGAGGACACTATCTTAAAACAACTGATTTAAGCAGATCTTTCATTTTTCAATCAAATTGGGTCATTTTTGATTGAATCCTAAATTATCCCATGCTATAGCATTTTTTATAAAAAGGATTAGCATGAAATTTATTTGAAAGCCTTTATGTGCAATCATATTGAGTTAGTTTGTTTCTCTCTGTTGACATTGAGAGTATGGCAAGTATGGGCAAAAAAGTTTCTTATAATATATCTGTTACTTACCCTGGTTTTTGGGGTGTGTTCTTCTTTCTACTGTTTAAATAGTGCTAGTCATGTAATGTCTTTGTCTATTTTGTAAAGACCTGAGTGCATTTGTAGCACTATATATTGACTTAATAATAAAGGGCCAAATCCCGAGACTTTAGTAGAACTGAAAAAAAATTATATGCAAGCATTTTGGTGAATTCTCACTTTCAGATCTGGTGGTTAGAACTTTTTTTTTTGCTTTTTGGAGTAATACTTTGCTGAAAAATACAGTTTCAATTGACATGAAACTATTCACAAATCTGACACAATTTGATGGTGAGGGAAAAGTTTTTCAGACCCAGCAAATCATATGTGTGTGGGTGTGTCCTTGTCCATCTCTCCCAGTGGGTAGGGGACTTGCCTGGAGTGTAGGAGACCCAGGTTTGAATCCCCAGTCTGGAACAGGGTCTTGAATTCAGATCATCCCCCCTCTCTGGTGAGTTCCCTAACCATCAGGCTATTGGTATTCTGGGGCTGGTTGCGCTCAGTCTCTCCTGTTGAAGCTGATCCACTTATATAAATACATAAATAGTCTTTGATCCAGAGAGACAGAATGACTTTATAACCTGGTGATTAAGGCACTCACCTGGGGAGGGAGGAGATGGGGATTCCCTGTGCTTGATTCAGAGGAGGGATTATGATTTCTATACTTTATTTTACTAACTACATCTCTACCCTGATATAACACGACCAGATATAACGTGGTAAAGCAGTGCTCCGGGGTGGGGGGCTGCGCACTCTGGTGGATCAAAGCAAGTTCGATATAACGCGGTTTCACCTATAATGCGGTAAGATTTTTTGGCTCCCGAGGACAGCGTTATATCGAGGTAGAGGTGTATTTGGTATATTAATTCTCTGGACTGTGGAGTCAATCCTCATCTCATTTAGGTGAACAGAAAGATTCCCATTTTCTTAAATGGAAGATGATTATAGCCATATACGAGTAGCGTGGACTACTCATAAGTAAGCAGTCATGGGATAAGAGGAAAGGTCCTCTCATGGATTTGTAACTGATTAAAAGATAGGAAACAAAGGGTAGGAATAAATGGTCAATTTTCAGACTGGAGAGAGGTAAATAGTGGTGTCCCCCAGGGGTCTGTACTGGGACCAGTCCTATTCAACATATTCATAAATGATCTGGGAAAAGGGATAAACAGTGAGGTGGCAAAATTTGCAGATGATACATAACTACTCAAGATAGTTAAGTCCCAGGCAGACTGTGAAGAGCTACAAAAGGATCTCTCAAAACTGGGTGATTGGGCAACAAAATGGCAGATGAAATTCAATGCAAAGTAATGCACATTGGAAAACATAATCCCAACTATACATATAAAATGATGGGGTCTAAATTAGCTGTTACCACTTAAGAAAGAGATCTTGGAATCATTGTGGATAGTTCTTTGAAAACATCCACTCAATGTGCAGCGGCAGTCAAAAAGCGAACAAAGTGTTGGGAATCATTAAGAAAGGGATCGATAATAAGACAGAAAATATCATATTGCCTCTATATAAATCCATGGTATGCCCACATTTTGAATACTGCATGCAGATGTGGTCGCCACATCTCAAAAAAGTTATATTGGAATTGGAAAAGGTTCAGAAAAGGGCAACAAAAATGATTAGGTGGATGGAATGGCTGCCATATGAGGAGAGATTAATAAGACTGGGACTTTTCAGCTTGGAAAAAAGACACCTAAGAGGGGATATGATAGAGGTCTATAAAATCATGACTGGTGTGGAGAAAGTAAATAAGGAAGTGTTATTTACTGCTTCTCATAACACAAGATCTAGGGGTCACCATATGAAATTAATATGCAGCAGGTTTAAAACAAACAAAAGGAAGTATTTTTTCACACAACACACGGTCAACCTGTGGAACTCCTTGCCAGAGGATGATGTGAAGGCCAAGACTATAACAGGGTTAAATAAAGAACTAGATAAGTTCATGGAGGATAGGTCCATCAGTGGCTATTAGCCAGGATGGGCAGGGATGGTGTCCCTAGCCTCTTTTTTTTCCAGAATTTGGGAATGGGCAACAGGGGATCGATCACTTGATGACTACCTCTTCTGTTCATTCCCTCGGGGGCACATGGCATTGGCCACTGCTGGAAGACGGGATACTGAGCTAGCTGGACCTTTGGTCTGACCCAGTATGGCCATTCTTATATACTTATGTGCTTATGGACTGCATGAAATTTTCCTAAATAAATTTACTAATGTCAAAAAACAGAACAATATAACAAAAAATGTCCAGCGTATGTTCTGAGTAACCTGAACTCACAATTTTGCAAAATTAGTATCTGACTCTTTTGTTTTAAATCTTCAATGCATTGCTGCAGAGATTTCAAGAAAACCATTTTATCTTATGGCTCCAATGGCAGGGACACACAGGTCCAGTTTGGCAGCTGTTTGCTCACAATGCAGGGAGCGTGAATGCAAAACAGAATGTATTATTCAATATGTGTGCAGAGTTAGCCATCTTGTGGACATGCCTCAATATTTTTTGTGGTTTTGCTTTCAAAAATATGGCACTGGATTCCTTCAGCACTGAGTGCTTCTGGGAGATGTGTAAAAGGAAGCAATAGATGTCCAATATTAGCATGAGTGAGAATGAAAAGGACCTGGCACACCAACCTTATTGAAAAGACCTGACCTGCAAAATGGCAAATGCAATGAACATTTAAACATAAGACTTTACCATCCTCAGCCTTAAGAGTTTATCTGCTCCACCATCTTTGAAACATCACCTGATCTATAGGTTACATTGTGGTTCATATTCACTAGTAGGATTTATTTTCTGACTGTATACACTGGAGATTCCAAATTGAAATGGCTTATTCTCCACTAAATGGAAAAAAAAAATCCCACTAATATTGGTAGCTTGTTATCTCTTATGGCCATGCTTGTATGTGCAGAAATATGGTATTTGTTTGCATCTTGCTGATACTTTGGTCAAAAATATCATGAGCAATGCACATGCACATGGCATTTTTTGCTACATAGCTCGCACCCTTAGCTTCTGGAACTGCTCTGTACTTTACTGATGAGTGCCTTTGTGATCTGTGAAAGGGAAAAGTTATGTTCTGCCAACATATTTACAAATTCCACTTCTGCCCCCACAAATCCTGAAAATCAATCAATACAGCAAACTGCAGTGTCTGTTTCATGCCAGAAGCCACATTCCTGTAATATGTTAGGCAAGGTTATGCCGTTCACCATGAATACCTTCCACAGATGATACAAAAGCAGAACTCTTTTTTTTTCATAATTAAAGGAAGAATGCTCTAAAGTGTTAGGAAAATACATCCTGTTGCGTTTCTGATCTATTTTCAGTCTTACTAGCTATGTTTGTAACATTGATCTCAAGAGTGAATCCCTGAGCCCTGTACCTAAACTGAAAAACAAGGAGGAAAATAAATTAGAATAAGAAATCAAGATGGGGGGAAATGAACTGCTATGAGAAAGCTTAGACTGCAATCAGCTAAGAAAAAAAGGACATTATTTTTCTCTATTAAATTCACTTTTCTGAATCTCTGCCTTCTGTACTCTTCTGTCTATGATACTACTATAATATGATGAATTAATAAAGAGAGTCTGGGTATGCACTCAATTCTGCCAGGCTATATTAAAAGCTAATGACCACTTAATGTCACATTGCAGAAAAGTCTGATGCAATGCTGCATGCCAGAAATATCATAGCTAATGAGAACGTGAAATGACACACACACCAAAACAGGGAACAACTGCAGCTAATGTCTGAAATGGACCAAGAAAACCCTCTAAGATTCCAGTAGGTCTCTCTGAAATCAGGCAGCTGAAGGGGGTGAGTTGATCAGTCCTGGAGTCTTTCCACAGCTATGACTAAAATTATAACAAAGACATAAAAAGTACTGTGAAGGACAACCAGAAAATACTATTCTTATTATGCAGAGTCTATTTGCAGTACACCTCTACCTCGATATAACGCTGTCCTTGGGAGCCAAAAAAACTTATCGCGTTCTAGGTGAAACCGCGTTATATCGAACTTGCTTTGATCCGCCGGAGTGCGCAGCCCCGCCCCCCCCCCCGGAGCGCTGCTTTACTGCGTTATATCCGAATTCATGTTATATCGGGTTGCGTTATATCGGGGTAGAGAACTGTGCTAGACTGACTATGACGCTGAATTCAGAGCTGTGCAAAATGAATGCTTGTTTTGGCTCGGGTCAAGTGACCTTTTTTGAATTTTTCTTGAATCAAAAAGTCAGAAAAAAATTATTTTGAGTTGAACAAAACATTTTGTTAGCCCCGAAAAGCAAAGAGCTGGATTCACAAGGGGGACTTGTGTGCTGATGACACAAGGAAGAGCTGGCACTCCCTTTATATGTTGCAGCCCAATGGTTGGGGCACTCACCTAAGATGTGGGAGACACTGATTTGAATCCCCACTGTTCCCCTCTACCCGGTGAGTATTCTAACCATCAGGATATAGAATCATTCTCACTCTCTCTGGCCCAATGAATATTTAAGAATTTCATACAAAGTGGAACAGCTTCAACAGGAAAGATAGAGAGGACCCACCCTAGAATACTCTATAACCCAATTTCTGGGGCACTTGTAGCCTTTAGGGCTAGCTTAAAGGAATTTTGTGTAGCAGTAATGCAAGAAATGTAGAGGCCTATGCCCTATATTTAGCTTAAGTAGTTAGCATAAGGCTTTGCGACCTATGAGCCTTACCATAAGTGAGTTACCCAACAGTGATCCTGAGTTATGGGGGAACTGGGAATATTACAGTTAGGCGATTTTTGTATACAATGATACCAGGTATCCACAGGAATATGAACTGATACTAGCTTTGGATATTTTACGATAGGAACATCTGCAAAACTACAATCACAAACTTGCCTTGGCAACGAATTGACCTATATGATAATAAGTTGAGATCATTAATACACTAACCTATAGGATAAGGACACCCCGACATTATTAGTGTGAGGAAGTAAATTATGGACAAAGGAAACTGGGTGTTTATTTGAATATTCACGGCAGTCACCTGGCCCTATAATAGGCCAAACCACCGTGTTAGCTTGGAGATCTTGACCATCGGACTCATTTAGCATGTCAGAGGCAGATTAGGAGCCTTCCTAGAACACTGCCTGTCTCCCACCATTGTGTCTCCATAAGAAAGGAGGGAGTATATGTTAGGGATGGTGTTGGACACTATCTTTATTTTACATTATAGCTACATTCCCTTTTGGGTTGGGTTCTACTAATTATGCTAGTAAAAGTATTTAAAGCTTTGCTTTGCTCTCAGTGTGAGTGCCATCACTGTATACACCAGGGTTCCCATCCTGACACTGAACTTAATTCTCTTGTAAAGTATCAGAGGGGTAGCCGTGTTAGTCTGGTTCTGTAAAAAGTGACAAAGAGTCCTGTGGCACCTTATAAACTAACAGAAGTATTGGAGCATAAGCTTTTGTGGGTGAATACCCACTTCATCAGTCCACATGCATCTGACAAAGTGGGTATTCACCCACGAAAGCTTATGCTCCAATACTTCTGTTAGTCTATAAGGTGCCACAGGACTCTTTGTCACTTAATTCTCTTGTACATGATTCTGAGACTAGAACCTCTGAAATCTCAGAATTTTAATCAGTGACTAACTGAAAATTCTTAAAAATCAATAACCAGTCACAAATCAGGCAACAAACTCGCCTAGCAGACCCGCAACCAACTCCCTGCTCTAGAGCAGGGATTTGAACCTGGACCACGCACATCCCAGATGCGTGTCCTGACCATGGGGATATAGGGTTTTGCTCCTTGGGTTTCTGAATGCCAGAGGTGACTAAGTGCACTTGTGAACCTAGCCCGAAAACTTGAAACAGTACATTTTAGAAATTTCAAAATGAACTACTTTCACATTTCTCATTTTCCCTGTTCCCCCCCCCCCCAACTGAAAGAATTCACTGAAATCAACACAATTTCATGAAATATTTTGGTTGTGCCAAGTCTGCATTTTTCAATGAAAAAAAGTTCTGATGAAAATTTTTGCCCAGCTCTAGCTGTATATACATAGCATTTGTGCCACAGTGCAATCACGCTAAACGTCAGTTAGCTGCACTTAAAAGAAAATTACCCATATTTTTCTGAGATGGTACCACATTCTGTGGGACTCTAGCCACACCAGTATTACCAACCCCAAGGTTTAAAAATCATCGATCAGGTCACAAAATATTTCTAGATTGGCTTAAAAACCATGCCATTTTTAATAAATAAATAAATATTGGTTTCTTTTAGTTTGATCTTTTTGGAGCCTTTATTATTAATATTTTCAAGTTTTTCTCTGCAAGTATACAAGTTAAAACTTTTTTTTTTTTAAACGAAAACTGAAATTCTCACAAACGCTGTGAGACTTGTGATAAAACTGTGAAGGCTGGTAACACCACTATTCATTCATAGGAACTCACTGGCATGTCTTTTGCTCATATGAAGCCAGATTTCCAAAGTGCTCAGTGTCCTACGTGCTGTGCTATTTTGAAGTTCTGGTCACTTTATTTAGGTGCCTAAGCAGAAGATGAGATTTTCTGAACACCTGGCCCATAGTGTCTTGGGTGCCCTGATTTCAGATGTGCTGGACACCTGGGACACTATTTTCACTTGTGTTGGACTCTTAGACATGTGTTCCCATCAATAAAATTCAGCTTGAAATTGTGTGCCCTCTGACTAATGTAAAAGTCTTTCTTTCTTTCTTTTTTTCTTTCTTCCTTTCTTTCTTTCTACTAAATTTTTAGGAAGCCCAAGAAACTCTCCATTATATCTTAGCGTTAACCACTGTGCTCCAATGGGTATATAACATGGATCTTTTGAAGTGGCAGCTGACAAACCCTTTGGATGGACGCTACACACTCTGACCCCTGTGGTACTGCTGGAAATGATGAGCATCTTTTTAAGTGTGAATAGACCTATAGAGGCATAGGGCACTTGGGATTAGCTCAAAAGGTAGGGTCAGAAAAGAAGATAAGGTTTATAAAGTATACAGATTAAAGAGAAAAGGATAAGATTAAGGGGAGAGACACTTTTACAAATCAGTACAGTTGAGTGAGAATGCCACATTCTCCTCACAGAAAAGCTCAACCTCCCTTTATTCAGTAATGTTCAAAGGTAATAAACAGTGCCTTGAACTCCGCCAGCCTCTTTGCTTTTATCCATATCCCTCTAGTATATTCCATGTTACAGCCGTCAGGGAAGTCTTTGAGTTTTTTCAAACCAAAGTAACTCAATTAGAAAACAAGCAGCCCTTGTCACATAGCCCACTTGCTGCAGACAGCCTCCTTCAGTCCAATCTAAAGTGAAGGCATTTATACATTCAGAGTATCACAGTAAAAACGGCATTAATAACCTGATGGGGCCAATTCTTCAAAAGAGCTTCAATGCTGGAACCCAAGTGCTCAGCACCAAAAATTTCATAGTTTTAAAAGATGCAAGCACTCATCTGCTCTCATTGTGACACTTACGGCCAGATTTTCCATGGAGATCAGCATCCAAGATGCTGTGCCGTGTTGCAGATATGGCCTCCAAAAGTGGGCATTGAGCTCTTTTGAAGATTCTGGTGGATGTGCATTCATTAATATTAGTAACTCTGAATTGATCAGGAAGGGAATAATGAAATGTGCTCCCTATATTTACATCACAACCTGAAGATCTATCTTCCCCAGGAGGGACAGGAAATGAGTCTAAAAAGCCATTTTTTGTAATTTTATTATTAAACATATGCCAATGCCACTATGCCAATGCTCTTATGACTCCCCTGAGCAACTGTAAAATCTTATTGCTGTAAACCCATGTTGTCCTCTTCCTGTCCCCTCCTCTTTATTTGATAGTTCCCAATGTACACAGGGATTGATTGATGCAGAAAGATCCAAGGGCCTCACATTTTATCACAAACTCTTTTGTTGCCCCAATTTTGGCTGAGTTTTTGCATGGCGCTAATCACAGTTGTATTTTTATTTTAAGTATATTGAGGAACATCTAAGTCATAAGAACATAAGAACAGCCATACTGGGTCAGACCAAAGGTCCATCAAGCTCAGTATCCTGTCCTCGGACAGTGGCCAATGGCAGGTGCCCCAAAGGGAATGAACAGACAGGTTATCATCAAGTGATCCATGCCCAGTCACCCAATCCCAGCTTCTGACAAACAGAGGCTAGGGACACCATTCCTGCCCATCCTGACTAATAGCCATTGATGGACCTATCTTCCATGAATCTATCTAGCGCCCTTTTGAACCCCAACTGATACTCCAAGTCAAAGATACTCCAAGTCAAATAAACAAATATTGTATTTAGATCTGATCATGATGATCTTAGTTGACATTATCTCCTCTGGTCATGTGTTCTATAGCATGGATAAAGTTCCTGTGAAAATAATACAGTCTGTGCTCACAAGTCTCCACCTATTGGTTAATAGCGTAAAGCTTTGTTATCCGGCATGTTGGGGGGATAGGGGGTGCCAGTAAGTAAAAAATTCTGGTTAACTAAGAGGGAGGAAGTTTGGGTGCAGGAGGGGGCTCGGGGTATAGGGTTGGGGCACGGGAAGGGTGCAGGGGTGCTGGATCTGGGTCTCTCTCACCTCAGGTGGCTCCCCATAAGCGGTGACACGTGCCTGCTGCTCAGGCAGAAGCGCAGCTAAGTGGCTTTGCATGCTGCCCTATGCACTGGTTCCACAGCTCCCATTGGCACCTCCTCCCACACTCTGAACCTCTCATGGCTGTTCCTTTGCCTAGGAGCAGCAGGGACATGCCGCCACTTCCAGGGAGCCACGCGGAGCCAGGTAGGGATCCTGCTGACCCTGACTATAAACTGGACTTTCAATGGAGATCAGAAATGGCGATTTATAGAGCTTTCCAGTTGGTAAAGTGTCGGATAACACAGCTTTTACTGTAGTCTCATTGTTCCACTCTAATGACTAAATTGCATTGCAACCCCTTTTGGGCAAGGGCTATATCTTTTATGTAGAACCGGTAACAAATTTGGAATTGCAAAATTTAAAAACAAATGGAAAAAGAACTTGACAAAAATTCTGTGAAACCCCCCTTCTTCCTCTACTTAGTGGCCAGCTACAGAGGTTGGTAAAAATATTCAAAAATTAAAAAATAATCCAAATGTTAAATTTTCAAATTTTGAAGAAAAAGAGCTTTAAAAAATGTTATTAGAATTTTTCCATCTTCTCTAATCTCTATATCTGTACTGTGATGCTGCAAGCATACTTCTGGGTGATGTAAAATAATAAATAATAAAAATGATTGAGAATATGAGCAAGCATGAAGGATAACTGATATTCTTCAGTGGCCTTGTTCTTGTTATAAGAATCTCTAAGATTTTTAAAAACTGTAATATGGTGGTTAAATTTCTATGCCTTCTTCATCATTGGCCTAGCTGGTAAGGATGAATAGTAGTGCTAGGGTGACCAGATGTCTCGATTTTATAGGGACAGTCCCAATATTTGGCACTTTGTCTTATATAGACACCTATTACCCCCACCCCCGTCCTGATTTTTCACACTTGCTATCCGGTCACCCTAAGTAGTGCCAATGTGATTGGTAATGTTTCTGATATGGACATCTGTCCTCTGGGACCAAACATTTCATTTCATATAGACTTTCCGTGAGAGTTGGGCACCTGCTTCCCTTTTGTACTAATGAAAATCTCCCCCTTGATTGTCAACTTTTGACATGAGAGTTTAGCTTCAAGAGCACACATGGCTTAAGCAATTAGTAAGGGATACAGATCTTCTTCTTTAGGTATAGATAAAGCAGAAGTTGTGGGCTTGATGAAATTACTAGGAGGTTTCAGTGGCCTGTACTTTGCAGAAGGCAAGATAAGATGGTCATAATGGTCTACTCTGGCCTTAAAATGTTTGACTCTATTATCTATTTTTCATACAAGAATAAAAGAACTAGTGTACATTCATCAGACTTGCTGAGCTGAGCAGGGCTGGAAGAAATTATTAGGGCAGTTCAAACAATGGCTAAAAAAGTGAAAGAAAGGAAAAATCATTTTGTACAATTTTTTTCCATTTTTCAACAAAATGAAATAACATGAAAGTTTTCATTTAATTTTTTATTTAGTTTTGTTTCTAGTCAATAAGGTTTGTTTCAGGGTTTGAAACCATGTTTCATTTAATGTTTTCCCACCTCCCCTATTCCCCCCCCCCCCTCCACTGGAAAAAAAATAGTGTTGGAAAAAGAAAAAAGGTGAGAAGAGGAAAAGTATCTTCAACATTTTTTCAGTTTTTGGAAACCAAACCAAAATGAAATATTTTGCCTGGAAATGACATCACACACAAATTCTCATTTTGTTTCATTTAATTGAAAAATAAAAGCATCTGTGATTTGGTGAAGGAAATCAAAATTTTTCACAAGAACATATTTAATTCAAAAAATCTTTTTTCAAAAGTAAAAAAACCCTCATCAATAAAAAAAATTGGATCATCCTAATAAATTATTTAAACTCATGTTTTATTAAATGATTAAACAAACTAGGTCTCTAATGGTATCTGGGTATTTCTGCCATTTTTCAGTGCTCAGAAATACACTTTATCAGAGAATTATAAACACAAAGAATCACATTTTTGTCTTTAATTGATTATTCAGCAGCTGCTGCAGAAAGTTATGGTGGTTTTATAAAAAGGAATGCTTTTCAATACAGCATTTTATAAAGGAGGTTATTCTATTTAGTTATTTGAGAGTGAAGGAGGCCTTAGCTCACATGGTATTAGCCATAGAACCTTTATAAAATGTATTTTGGTTGCTGTTTTACTGCTTTTTTTATTAGTTTGTCTCTTTTTCAGTGCATCAGGTTCAAGAAGCAAACAGCTGTTCATTTGTTTTGTCAGTAATGGAAAAAAGACTTGAACAGCTGATGACAGGTAATTTGGGCTGATGTCGAAGTTCTTATAATAGAAACAGTGAGGAAAGCTATCACTTTATCTTACAGTGTCTGCATATATGTGACCAGACTTTCTGAACAAAAGAAAAAAAATCTATGCTTCACAGGGTAAATAAACAACATGAACACATAGATAGTAGTGTTATGAATGGCATGCAAGCCATTTCCAGTGCACAACAACAAGATCTATTGGTCTTACAAAAAATGGAACTATGTTAAATATTTTTGGGTGCCATCTATTGGCACCTTATCTATTAACTAGTTACATACATAGAGCATGCTTATAATATCTCTCATCCTATAATGGAAACTGAATAATTTCAATTCATTATATAGTCTTTGTAAGTACTAGGCAATTTTATACCTTGTTCACTTTGTGCGATTTTATTTTGAATCTCTTCCTTCTCTTGCCATTCATCCCCCAGGAGATTTCTGTGTTGCTAGATATCCCTTTTCCAACTCCTGGGGGTTTCCAGTAACTTAATTCCTCTCATAGTCACCACCAGTCATTCTTGCATCCACACCCATGTAGGGGTACTTAGTTGGATTATCCCCTGAGGACAATTGTTCCTTCATTTTGTTCTTAGGAAATTAGAGTTGTCCTCATACTTGTACCATGTCTGATTTCGATGCTACTGTTTACATATATGTCCCTGCCCTCCATCTCTTATCTCTGTCATTGGCTTTACTCTTACGGGCTGTCCTATCTGGAGTTCAGGGAGCAGATTGGTATCTCAGTCATAGTAGTATTTGACTTCCGATCACCACTATTTAATTTGTTCTGTCAACTCTTCTACTACTAATGGCTTCAAAGTTCATTTGCTGTTAGTGGCATTCCATGTGTGGAGTAACATAAGATGCTATCATGGGCTGATGCCAATGTTTTCTGTTGCTGTGTGTCTGTCTTGCAGCCATGTAATAGTTTATGCATGAAGCCATGAAAAAACTTCTTTTTTTACAGATATCCTCAGGTATTTGAATCACAGCAGGAAGTGGCGTATTGCTCATAGCCATTGTTGAAGTGACTCAGTGCTGGTAGTCAGCATCACAAAGAATTTAAACGATAAAAACTCGGTCATCATATTTAGAGCTCCCTGCACACAAGAAGCCATGTGTAATGTACAAGAACACCACATTTTATTGGTTCTACAAAACTCTGGAACGCTATGTATTCCGAATATAATATACTAGCACCTTATCCATTAACTATTTGGCTATATATAGATAATTCTCATAGCAAGTGGTGGCCTTGAAAACTTGCCTCTTGCCTTAGTACATCCTGCAGCTGGTCCCCAAGAATGGTAGAGTCTACTTGCTCCCCCCTCCAAAGTATCTCTGTAGCTTCCCCCTTCTGTGGGCATACAGTCATTTTTGTTCGAGTTCTTTAGGAACAAAGCAGGCCTGCTTGTTGCTTGAGATCATAAATGACAAAAGGAAATACTTTTTTCACACAACACAGACTATGGAGCTCATTGCCACAAGATATCATAGAGACAAAGCGCTTAGCAGGATTCAAAGAGGGATTAGACATTTATATGGAGAACGGAAATATCCAAGATTACAATAAGAATTACTAAACAAGAACTTTGCAAGGGCTATTAAATCATTAGGCTTCTGGCCATAAGCCAAACTCTAGCTACTGGGGGTTAGGACAAAACTTTCCCTGGGGACCAGGTTATCTCATAAATGACAACTATATTATTAATTATTATTTGGGTTGCAGTAGTGCCCAGTACCCCACTGTGCAGTACAAACACAGAACAAAAAGACAGTCCATGCCCCAAATAGCTTGCAATCTAAGAATAAGGCAAAAGTGCATAAGGAATCAACGAGACAGTATTAGTCAGCAAGATAGGCAGTGGTCTCACACACCAGTTGCCTAACCACTGTCATGTTTCTTCATGGGTTTTCGTCTTCTGAAGCACCCAGTACTGGTCACTGTTGGAAGCAAGATGTTTAGACGGATGGATCATTAATCTGCCTCAGGCTAGCAGTTGCAAAGATAGCAATGGGCTACACTAGTTCCTGGTTAGATAACTTCAATATTCGCAATATTCAGGGTATTTCCTATCATAAGTATGAGGAAGAAGGAGAGAATACTAAAGATATCGAGATGCATTTATTTTTGTCTTAGATAATATGAGATAATATTAAAGATATCGGGATACATTTATTTCTGTCTTAGATAAACCTGGAAATGTTGAAGGGCTACTAATATACTGCATTTTTAAAGAAAGCCTCAAACTATCTGACTGTATTTTAAATATGTTTTACTACTTAAAAACTGAAAAAAGAAGCAGTTCTGAGTTTCCGTACCTATATGTTGGGCTATTCAATTAATGATGCAACCAGATCTTCAATGGCTGGAGAAAGAAAGGCTAGTCATACATTTTCAATGAGCTGTGTGAGGATTTAGCCACCTACCTCTCATTCACACTAATAGGAATCATGCAGATAAATCATCCTCAACAACATACTTAAGATCTGACTCCTTGGTCTCATGCTAGGCATTCAATTGCAACCTAAACTACCAAACACATCCTGTGGTCATGAAAGAGTTATAACTGGGAATTCAACATAAAGAAGTGAAATCCAAAAGAGGTTATTTGGCAGAAACTAGAGAGAGTTCTTATTTTATAAGCTGCAGACTGGACAGATGGAATTAAAAGCTGTGCCGTTTAGAGAAGGATCAAAGAGAGAACCACCACCCCCTGATACAAGAGGGAGAAAGCAACAACAAAGCCTGCAATTGAGCATGTGCTGACATGGGCAGCTCAGTAAGTGGAGCTTAGAAAAACAGCTGAGCAGAGGAAAATAAACTGGGGTTTGGAGGAAGAAAACACATGGACACATTGAAAATTTGCAACCAGCCAGTTGAAATGGGCTTATTACATTTACTTTACACTGCAGAGTTGCCAACTTTCATTACTTGTATCATGAGTCTCATGATATCTTGTGTTTTATCTGAAAGCCTTGGCTTCTGGGAGTCATATGATGATGCAAGTCTCTCAGCTTATATTTTCTTTAAAAGGAAGTGATGGTTGTGGAGAAAAGCCTGAAAATGTTGCACGCAACAAGATGAAAAAAAAAAAAAGACTAACCCCCCCCCAAGAGCCAGTATTTATTATTTTAAAATCTCAAATGAGTTTTGAGTCATGATTTTTTGTTACCTGACTCTTGATTTGTGAATGCTAGGGATTGCCAATATTGTTTCAGTGTCTATTATGGTTCCTTATGCAACTCTCTGCCTTGATTTAAGAAATGGAATGTGTATAAGTTGTTGGCAGATTGGCAAATCAGTAACTATATCAACAAGCAATTCCTGTGTAGGGTACATGAAACTTTGGGGCCAGTCCTGGAAGCTGATGAGTACTCTGGTCCTGATGTTGCAAAGCATGTTAAACATGCCTCTAACTTTAATCATGTGAGTAGTCCTGTACTACTACCTGAATCCTTCAAGCCAGGGATGTGCTTTCTGAATAAGGGCCATGGAGCTCAGCAACTTGCATAATGAAGTCCTTTATAAGGTTTCATTGTGGAATCCCCTAAACATTCCCTAACTGTGGGGCCGGGAAGCAGTTTCAATTACCATACACTTCTGCCCTGGCCAGGATTCATAAGATCCCTGACTCCATTATGCCTGGAAGTGGTGAGCTTCTGAGACTGTTTGATTAGAATTGAGCTATGATGAGCTATTGGCTGGAGTTGTGTATTTTAATGAAATGTTCTTTATTGTGCAGTCATTGTTTTTAATTCCCTGGTGCAGATAGTGCCTGATAGATAAACTAATGCTCAGAGTGAGCTTACTACGTGTTTCAGAAATGTTTGTTTTTTTAGGGGTTAAGTGAAATAATATTTTAGTGACATAAGCCTGTGGCACAATAGTGATTTTGTCAGAGGAAGGAGGAAGAGGGGACAAAAGGAATATGAATTTGCAGTGCTCCTTCTGCTACCCCACTAAAAGCACCCATGGGAAGCACCATATCCCATTTTATGTTTTTTTTCTTTCATGTTCCCCTTCTCCTTCCAAGCATCATTTGTAGACAATTTATACCCCAAATATTTTCTGTAGTTGTTCATGTGACATTTAATTATTTGCTACATATTCATGTTTTGTTGTTTGTTTGGGGCTTTTTTAACTCTCTTTAGGTTTGAAATGCAGATTTTACATTCATTAATAGAAGTGCATTTTACAGTATAAAACTTACTCCTCTCTGCCGGTGCTTCCTTACAAATGACTCACAGATTCTTTGGGAAAAAGAACAATTATCTTGAAAGAATTAAAATAAAAATAATCCTCATTGATTGTCCCTGCTGTATAGTCATGCTGGATAACAGGTTAAGTGCAAATGAACATTTTTAGTCTCTTTTTGTCTTTCTAATTTAGAGCTAAAATTACATTTCTGTGGATTTCTGCTTCTATGGCTTAGGAATTCTGACATTTACTTCTGCCTCCCATGCTGCCTTTCATACCCACCCATGCAGAGCCTTCATAAGTAAATGAATATAATACACATTTAAACTAATAACAATTTGTTCAAGCGCTGTCAGATCCTTGGATGAAACATACTATGGGCTTTATCCAACTGACATTAAAGGTAATGGGAAGGTTTTCATTTACTTCATTGGGAGATGATTCAGATCTGTAAGAGTAAAAGTGTTGTCTGTAGGTGGGTCTGGAATCTCTACATTCATGCATAACTCCTACTGATAATAATGGTTGTCATCAGTGTATCTAAAGAGAGGACTAGATTCTGTAGAATGTTGGTTTCTGTTTGCAAACTGCATCCCAAATACAGTTTGTGTTGGGGAGTATAGTTCACATCCAGATAGAGATTTCAGATGCCACAAATTTTTGTGAATGTTTGGATCCTTTGGTTTGGCCTATTATAAAGATTGGGGCTGGCTGCCCATGTAGGTCTAGATCCAGGTATGGATTCCAACCCACACACTGAAGTTGTGAGATTCAGATCTGCTTCTGTGGATTGATCCTATATCTTATTACTATTTGTTATTATGCCTATTGCATCAGGCTAGGGCTCTCCACACATCTGCAACATTTTTGGGCAGGGTATTCATTTCTTTGTGTCTGAAACCATGAAATATGCAGCAGAACAAGAGTAAACTCGATCGATTTTCTCACCTCCATTCTGCCCAATAATACATCTCCTCCAAGACTACTTCTAACATTCCAAATCAAGCTCTGAAATGGCTACCTTGTATTGTATGGTTTTTGTTTTGCTTTTAAAAACTTGCCCCCAAAATGTTTCTTTCTTTCCAACCTCAGGTGAAAAAACCCCAGGGATCTAAAATTAAACTGCAGTAAGGTTGAGGACTGGAAATCCTAGGTCAGCGTACTATGTCCTTAAGGCATGAAAAAACAGTGAGAGAGTGTTCTGATGTAATATTCCTAACTAGTGTTTCATTGGTGGAATATATTGTCACTCAATATCCTTTTAGAAATACTGTGTGAGTAGAGTTTGATGGCAATGGTTTAACATGGAATTAGTACTCTCTATCTTCTATTTGTAGCCTGAACTGAGATTTTAATAAATCAGTTATTGTTATTTTTCTAACTTGCCTTTGGACTTTTAGATCAAATACAACAGTAGATAGAACATCTGCTGTAAGCATTGGAATGTAAAGCTTTTAACGAAAACTGTACCAATGGTGGGTGGACCCTGCCCAAAGTTATGTGATGTGAAATGTGACACTGAGATCAGTCAAAGAAGCAGTTTTTTTCTTCAACAAATGTTGATGCTGAAAATCAATTATAAGTTGATTGGCTTTGAGAGAGACAAGCTGTTCCGCTGACTGACTGAATGAGATTAAGCATCACCTGTGTGGTGATGCTTAATCTCATTCTCTATTAAATACTATTTCAAATGACATGTTAATGGGAAGGCAGCCAAAATACTTAATAGGCAAATGAATGAGCAATAGCCAGATAGTTTATTTGGATTTTAAATAATCCCCAGAGGATCAGAATGGGGATTTATTTAGGATTCAGTAAGTTACAATATGCAGTTACCTTCATTACATTCTCTTGTAAAACTCTGCGTGAAATGGTCGTAGTACCCCAAGTCAAATGTGGGGAGAGGGGAAAGACAAGTTATTGCACCATCCTTTTAACTGCTTTTTGGCCTAATTGATATTTTTTGTGTCAGGCAGAGTTCTTCATTCTTCATTCATTTTTAGCCAATGACCAAAATGTGTAGCAGAACTCCACAAGATGGGATAAGATTTACTTTAAAAATTCTTGTCTACATATCTTTTCAACAAACAAAATCTATTTTGGGATGTCTCCTCTTTACTTGAATCTATTGCAGCAAAATAGGAATTACTAATACAACTTGGCACAGGTTTACTATTCCTGCACTTAGCTCTGCAGGTCAATGGTCAAATGACCACTGCACATTCACTTTCAATATGGACTGCCACCGGGAGCGCGATCCATAAATTTTATGTTCATATAAAGGGTGACATTCCTCCACCAGACTTCCTAATATACAGAGTTCTGTTCTGTTCTCCACATGCATGAATGACTCCCATTGATTAATGGCTGCTCAGCGTGTAGGCGAAGAGGAGATTAAATTCCACAGAATGTTGAATTCTGTCCTGAATGCATTTCTGTTGGGGGAAATTGCATTATTTTCTGAAGAATTTCAGAAATTCCCTTGCTTTCTTCCATAGGTTGATAGCGCTATCACTATATATCCCATTTGTTGTGATGTTGGACCACCTTTATCCGGTCTATGGTGTAACAACCCCAATAAGCTTGCATGCAAAGCAGGAGACCATCATTAGCTATCATGCCATGT
Organism: Emys orbicularis; assembly: GCF_028017835.1. Classification (NCBI taxonomy): domain Eukaryota; kingdom Metazoa; phylum Chordata; order Testudines; family Emydidae; genus Emys; species Emys orbicularis. The sequence goes on along the minus strand of NC_088685.1, from coordinate 22,857,450 downwards.
TAGCCTATTTTTCCATGGCAGTTATCTTCACTGTTCAAGTGCGTCACTAATGTTGTCTAGAATACATTCATCCTTTTGAATCAGTGGCAACACACCTCTTTCATTATGTCAAAATTCAGAGCTTCTTTCTCTGGCATTGTCCTGGAGGAAATCAGCCCTGCTCTGGAGATTTAATTCTTAATGTTGGTTTATTTTCAGTATCTATAGGGTTGGCCTGAGAGGATTCTTTAAACAAAAATACATTTTCTAACTCCCACTGGAGTACTGCTTCTTCTGATGCTGGCTACCAATCGCCAGCCACACTCTCTAACCTGTTTTAGGCCCAACTATGCTGGGAATCAAGGCCCCCCTCCCCAAACAGATATAAACACATGATTTCCCTAATAGTGCAAAACAGGCTTTTACCTAAGTGAAGCCTTTCCCCATTGCTGAATACAACCCTTCTGTAGCCTGCTTCTCCCTGTCTTTCTTTGTTTTTTGGCACAGCAATCTTATCATATGAGGCTACGAACACCACTTTCTTCATTCATTTTTAGCTAAGTGATGGGGGTTTAATTTCCTTTCACTCAGTCTAGTATTTTTAAGGAAACACAGAAAGACTTTTTTTTTTTTTTTGCACTGCTCCATTTCTCAGATATTCTAACTAGTCCCTTTAGTTAGAATCTTTAATTCCAAGCCGACTCAATTTTACATAAAGAAGCTTTCTTTCCATTGAATGTCGCCCACATGCCATAGAACATGATCAACAGTTTCTTTGGTTTTGCACACATTACACAGCCCATCTTTATGACTTTTTAATAAGTTTAACTTATCATTTAAGGCACAATGACCTGCTAACACTCTAAAAATGACTACTTTACTTTTTCTATCATGACAGTGGAGTATAGCATTAGCTTCAATTTTTGAATCTTTGTCCTTTTGTTTCCTTAGTGCTTAGTTCTTTCTGTTCCTTCACAAGCTCCTTCGTGACCACACTTTTAAATTCTTCTCTACTTACGAGTGTATTAATATCCACTGCCGCATTTTTAGATCATGTTTTGCTGCTTTGTCAGCCTTCTCATTTTTATACTACTCATCAGTAATCTGATATGCGCCAGAATTCATGCTATTGTTACGCAGATATTGGCTTGCGTTATTTCTGTAGTTAGGAAAAATTTTTCATTTATGTCATTTCTGCTTCCTGAAGTCCCTGTTCTGATTGTCTTTATGCCTGAAAAAGAATCAGATAAAATTACAGCTGCAGCCAGTCGCATATCTCTTATCCAGGTTAGTTCCAACATTATCCCCATTAGTTCAGCCCATCTTAACAGTCACATAATTCAATAGCCTTTAAGATTTCTGCATTCAAAGACTAGGAACATGGAAGGCTGTTCCCACTCTATCCACTCTACTCTGTCTTTTGATACATCTGTATATATTCTTTAAAGCTGGTCCCATTTTTCATAAATAAATTTGGAAATTTCATTGGTAATGTGTGGGGTTTTTTCCTTCCCTCATTTTTTTTTCATTCAATTCCAAAACCACAAATGAGGAATAACTGTCCAGCTGCTATTCAATTTGCCACGACTAAAAATTGTTAGTACTCTCAATTTTTCTTTTTTACATATCTCTTTTATCCATTTTTTGATCCTGATAGTATGAGGAAGTCTGTGGAAATCCATATAATTTTTTCTACTAAGCTCCTAGCAATCCTCATAAATCTGTTGTGTACTTCTGTTTTCATGATTCCCTTTTACCATTGTCCAAAAGGTTAGATCTAATAGTTTCATCCTTACATTTATAGGTGCTTCTCCAGTGGCTATTTGCAACACACACACTGATGGTAGGTATCACTGCACCACATGACAATAGCAGAGCTTGGACCAAGAGCAGTTCCATGTTTCCAATAGTTGTTTTTGAGGCTGAATCAAAAGCTTGGCATCTGTAGTCTATAACTGGTCTTATCAATGCTCTATATATCATCATTAATACCTTTTTATCTGCACCCCTTTGTTTCCAGCTACACTTATAAGTAAGTTCATTCTAGTGACCTTTCCAAGTTAATTTATTAGCAAACAGTATTCCTAGAAACATAAACTTTTGAACTATCTGAATTTTTCCACAATAAAGAAATAAGTCCCATTCTTCCATAATATTGTTCCTGGTTAAAATCATTTCCTTTGTTTTTGCAAGTGAGAATTTAAATCCCCAATCATTTCCCCACTTTGAAATTCTCTGGAGTGCCTCATTTGTCTTTTTCCATGGCTGCTTTAAGTCTTCTATGCTTAGTCCATAAAGCACAGTTGTTTACAAAAAAAGGGAAATATTTATTCCCATCTGCACACTTTCCAGGAGGTCATTTATCATAAAGGAAAATAAAGTAGGGCTGATAATACTCCTGCATGGAGTTGCATTTGTAAGCTTGTAGGTTTTTGAAAGAGATGTTCCCACTTTGACTTGTATAGTTCTGTCTCTTAAAAAGTCCCTTATCCTCCAAAACATTCTCCCGTTTATTGCTGGCTAGCTTACAGAGGAAGCTGTCCCTCCATAGAATGTCTATCTTCTTTATGAATATCCCAGCTATATTATTTGTGGCAATTCTCAGATCCATCCTCTGAATTAAATTTAGTAGGTGTTCTTGTATTCAATATTACTAGGTTATGTGTAATGCCAACAGACCCTGGTTATCATCAGCCAGGATCAAACCTGTGACATCTGGAGCTTAACATGAGTTTCTACTGCATGAGTAAAAGAAAATATGCCTCTTAGCCAAGGCTGTAGCAGGCTCATCAATCTTTAGCTGATCTAGCAGGGGTTCTCATAACAAATTTTTCCTAAATATGCAGAGATACACGTCAAAGTCATTGCAATTTATTTACGTAGGGATTTTTTTGTAGACTCAAAAATAATGTTCTGTTGTCTCTAATCTCTACTTGACCTAAACAGAATTGAAACAAATAACGTGCTGTGCATATGCTTGCCTTTTGTTGGTGGTGTTTCTTTTAATTTTTTGGTTGCGTGGTTTGTTGTTGTTTTTAGACGTGCTAGATAGTAAGTCTGCTTCTGTGAAAAGTGATATTTGTATGTTTGGTAATATCACTTTTCACAGCAGCAGACCAGCTAGCTGGGAGGCAGCGAAAAGTGATATTAACAAACATACAAATATCACTTTTCACAACAGACTTACTCAGCCCTGGCAAGCCGGGGGACAAACTAAGCCCAGGATGGGGAGGTGGGTAGGGAGGCAGCGGGGGCTAGGAGGGATGGATGGGGGTGTGGGGGAAGCAGTGGGGCCCAGAGGCAATGAGAGGGTGTTAGGGGCTGGAGGAGGCAGCAGGGACCAGGGGCAATGGACAAGGGGTGATGAGCCCAGGGCCAGCACCCCCTGCTGTGCGGCTTGGGGCTGGTGCCTGGTGCCCACCACCACACAGCCGGGGAACAATGCTCACATCTGAAACCCAGGGTCAGAGGATGTAGCGGGGGCCAGAGGTGATGGAAATGGGGGTTGTTGAGCCTGGAGCCAGCACCTGCTGCTGCTGCTGTGTGCTGGATCCCGTGGCCCCACAGCCAGAGCCCGAAACCCTGCAGCTGGTGGACTGAGCCCGCTGCCGTGTGGCCAAAGCCTGGGGCCAGAGAAAGCAGTGGGGGGCAGGGGTGAGCGGGGGCACAGGGTCAGAGCCCAAAGCTCCGTGGCCAGGGGATGGAACCAGCCGCCTGCCACCCTAGGGCTGAAGCTGGAAGCCTGAGCCCCACCGCCCCGGGGAAGGTGGGGAATTCACACCAGCTGCCTGTTTCTCCAGCATTTATGGTTCCAGAGGAAGGCATGGCCCAAACCCTGCTGGCGGTCCCAGGGGAAGGGCCGCTGCTTTGCTCTCCCCCCAGTCACTGCCCAGGAGGGTGTGGCTGCATGAAAAGCCCCTGGTGGCTGCATGAGAGAAACACTGAACTAGAGGGGGACAGAGTGCCACACCAAATAGGCATGGGTTACATATACATATCAATAACTTCTTACTTTTCTTACTTCTCCATAGCTGATTATGACTATTAAAGTCTCTGCAAATTATAAGTGGGTTTTTGACATCATTAACTAATTTTTCTAGTTCTAAAATAACTATTTTACATGGATTATAAACATTATAAATTCATATACACGTGTTTTTGTTCTGTGTGGGAATCTCAGTAGCATTATATTCAATACTTAATTTCTGCACATGCATTTCAACATATCTAAGTCCCTCTTTTATAAATATACAGACACACACACACCCCCCGCGGTAGCCTCTCGATCCCTCTGGAGTATATCATATCCCGGTAGATTGAACATAAATTCATTTACTAGCCATGTTTTTTGCATACATATTACATCAGGCTTTTTTTCCCATTTCAAAGATGGCTTTCTTAAATTCTTTTCCATGCATTATTAAACTATGCACATTCCAGCTAAGGATCATTAAGATCATGTTATTTAAGCTGTATTATTGCCTTCATTTAAAATTGCGTTACTGCGGTCTATCGAGAAGTTGGCTCTCTTTAGATATTTTTCTTCTGCTTTTGCTATGATTTTAATCCTTTATGATTTTTCCCCATCTGCAAGGTGCAGTTAATTACTTCTATAATGAATGCTATAAACTTCTTTTTGACTACATGGAAAACAGCATCTCCCATTCCTCTCATATTCTCCTCACTGACCAGATATGTGTTTTGCTGCTCGTACATCTTTTCTCTTACTTGTGTATTTGTCTTTTTCTACCACAATAAGTCGACCTAAGCAACGTCAACTCCACCTACGTTATTCATGTAGTTGGAGTTGCATAACTTAGGTCAACTTAACCCTGTAGTGTAGACTGGCCCAAAGTGTTAACCCTTACAGCAGTAGATGGTTGGTTTTCCCCCTCTCTCTTACTAAGTAGCCATTTAATAAACAATACTTGATCTTTGCCTATGCTGTTTTTGGAAACCTCTTCAGACAATCCTCACAGCACTGTATACATAACCCCTCTTGCTCCATCAGGAATCTAGACAGTTGACAAATAACATTCATTTTCCCTAAGGTTACTGTTTTAAGAAGTTTTTCAGCTTGCTCCTCATGGGCACATTCCATCAATAGATCTCCATCCTGCATCCTTTTAGTTCTTTGTATGTCACCAACACTTTGCTTTATCCATGCCACCATTTTCAGGGGGTTAACATCTACTCTTTTCACACCTTCTGTCACTGATTTGACAGTTATAAAATGTCATGTGTCTGAAGTGGGCATTCACCTACAAAAGCGTATGCTCCAATACATCTGTTAGTCTTTAAGGTGCCACAGGACTCTTTGTTGCTTTTTACAGATCCAGACTAACATGGATCCAGATCCTCTGATACTTATAAAATGTTGACTTTTATCCTGTTTTTGTTTTTCCTGATAGATCTAGTCTTTTCATCCCTCCTTTTAACCTGATCTGAAACCATTCCTCATCCCCTGCTTCTTTCCCCTTCATAGTCCAAAGCAACTTTCTCTTCCCCTCCACCCCTCCATTGTCAGTTCCAACATTCAGCCTCATTTCAGCTGGGGTACAGCTGCAGCCCTCCACTGAGCCTGCTCCTAAATCCCAGCTTCAGCATCTTCAGCCAGACAACAGCACTCAGCCCCAGCCCAACCTCCAGCCAGCAGCCCACCAGCCTGCCTTCAGCTTCCTAAGTCCCAGCCTCCAGCCGTGCCCGTCTCCAGCCTCCTCTCCAACTCTCTCAGCCAAACTCCCAGCCCACCAGCACCTTCCTCCTCTCTGTCACTGGAAGAAGAAAGTAAAAGTCACAGGCTGCCCTTAATTGGATTCTGGAGCCCATAATTAACCTGAGGTTTCAGCTCATAGGAAAAAGGGCTTTAACCATTTAAGACTTATATTCCTGCCTTCAACCTCCCTTTCAGAAGTGTCAGGTCTGACTTTGTCACAAATATAAATAAAATTTGGTTAGAAAATACTCTTTCTACTGTTGTTTGTCACTCGTAACTCACTTGATTTCATGATGAGCCATGTCTTTGCATGCAGTATATGTCATAGCAATAATCCACATGTCAGTAGAAGCATGGCTTATCCCTGCTTCTGCATCTCTTATCCACAATCAGTTTTCTTGTTCACATTTCTGTAAGTACGACGGTTGAACAAGGGGCCCTGTCACTGGACTTCATTTGGTTTGAACAAATATTTTGAGAAAATTTAAGTGGAAAGGTGCCTGGTCAAACAGGTGATCAGTAGCAGATGCTATCAGTGGCATAAGCTTGGTCTAAAATGGGTGCATCATTGGGAAGGCATGGTACTTAGGAGCCAATAGTTTGGATTGCCATAAATACATATAAAAGAGGAGATTTTTTTTAAAAATAATGGAAATTAATGGAGTTTAGCGTAAAAAAAAAGCCATATATCAGAGGGATAGTGCTGAGAACAGAAGAGGAGATTCTTTGTACCAGTTTAAACTACTAATAAAAAATAATACATTCTTGATTTGCAGGTATCTAATATTATATACCATTGTTAAAGATTCAGGGCCAAATTTTCTAAAGGCGCAGTGTAACTCTCTTCACAGTGAATACAAGTCTTTCCATTGACTTTCATGGGGATTGGATCAGGCCCCAGCAGCATAAGTGAGTACAACCCTAATGAAGTCAATAGACTTTACCTGTTTACACCATGAGTGAATTTGGCCCTCACAGGGAATACTGGAAACAGAATTATTTCATCATCTGATAATAGGTGGGGCCTAGATTTTTAAAACAGATTTTCAAAAGTTTAGTAAATATGCTTCAAACAAATGAGTTCCTGAAAGTTTGACTTTTTGGAAATATTCAACAGGGACTTTAAGAAAGTTATAAGAAATGTGGCGGAAGAGAGCAAAGAGAGAGAGGAGAAACAAGAAGGAATAAGGTTTTCTTGTAAACTAACACGAAGATAATTGCAGGATCTGTCATCACATTCTGAGAAGAATGATTGATATGTACAGAAGGTATTCCCAGACTCAGAGACATGGGGAGAAATCCTGACATCACTGAAGTTAATGGCAAAACTCCCATTGACTTCAGCGGAGCCAAGATTTCATCCAAAATGTTACTTATATTGTACTGTGCATCTCCAGCACAACAGGATCTCCTAGTCGCAGCCTACTTCCCTTTTATTGTCATGACCAGCTCTGTCCTTATTATAGCCAAATCCTTTAAACAATGTTTTACCCATAATTTTGGGAGGGTGCTGTTCTATATAATTTGTACAGTAAATCTCTATAAATACTTAAGAAGCTCAGCGGAGTTTCTGAAAAAAAACCTCTCAATCCTAGTGTTCTGTAGAGAGTTCTTAGAATATTCAATAAAGCTATTTTCAGGATGCTTTATAGACATATTCTGTTCTTAAGAAATCCCATAAAAATCTGTACAATTAAAGTATTCTTTCATGCTGCCATGCTGTACTCTTTAAACTGCAATAGTTACAAAGTAGGGGGCTTATTCTGTGACCTCCCCTGCAACTGTAAAAATGGCAGTTCTTTAGCAAAAAGTAATATGAAGTCTAATTCAAGAAGGAGATTGCTACTGCCCAGGAAATACAATATAGTGGTTGCCATTAAAAACTCATCATAAGCCTAGATTTAACACTCAATGATAATTGAAATATCATGGTTCCCCCTTATAATTTGCACAGGAAATACATGCTTCCTCAGATATTATTGCATGGTAGCCGTGGGCTAATGTTTGTTAAATTCTCAGCTGCTATAAATGGGCATAATATCATTAAATTCAATGGTTATCTGTCCATTTACACCAGCAGAGACTATTACCTGTTAACTTTTTAATGGCAACCATTTTATTAATTCTTCAGTTCTGGTGATCTGTGTTTTGATATTCCTTAAATCACCTGACTAGAAGTTTTTTGTAAAGAGTGGCTTAGAAAAGAAGTGGAAAGAGTATCGCATTTGAAACATAAAATACTGGCAAATACTTTGGTAGTTAGATTTTCCTACAAAGTTTGTTGTATTGTGATTTGTCAAAGGGTGTGCCAGGCCCTTCAAGCTCCCCTGCTGGCAGCCCTGAGATCCTACCACATCCCACCCCAGGAAAGGAACAGCGAAAGTGGTCCTCCAGGCCTGCCTAGAAAGGCTGCACAGAAGCAGCCAATCAGAGCTCATCATGCTCAGATAAAAGGAGCTGCAGGGCCTAAGCAGGTCAGTTCCTGTCTGGGACCAGAGGAGCAAGGAAGGGTGCTGGCCACAGGAGCTAAAAAGAGAACCAGAGGTTGGGTTCTGCTGGTACTTGCAGTCAGTGAGGAAGAAGAGAACCTCAGTACTGAGGTCAGGGTGCAGAGAAAGGGGCTACATGGGAAAAGCCCATGGAACAGCAGCAACAAACTGAAGGAAGTAGCATGTGGCTGCTGTGTGTAGGGTCCCTGGGCTGGGACCAGAGGAGTGGGTGGGCCTGGGTCCTCCCCCCCCATCTACTAACAAAGTGGCTTAAACCCCAAGAAGGACAAGGCTCTATTGGGAAGCCCAAGTGAAGGGCAGGACTTAAAGAGGCTCAGAAATGGAGGTGAAGACCCTGGTGAGGACTGACAGAGGGTCAAATTCTTTGCTGCCCCCAGAAGTGGGACATCCATTTTGGACTGTGTGACTGGGCCGGAGGGCCAAGCCACTGAAGACGCCTGAGTAAGGTCAACAATCTACATGGGGTGCCTGGGGCAGGAGAGCTAGCAGCATCACACTAGCTGACAGGAGGTACTCATGAGAGGCAAGTGTCCCTGTCACACAATTATATTTTTCCATTTGCAACTATTGTGGAGAAGGAGTAGCACAATTGTTCAGTGGTTGCAGAGTACTTTAGGGTTACATATGCCTGGTGGGGAAAAACAAATATTCCAGTTTTTCAATCATATTCCTTTTTATTAAAGTAAAAAAGAAAATCTAAACAGTAGTAAAACACAATTTCCAGGATATTCAACATTACATTTTTCAAAGGCATTAAATTGACTTTAAAAATCCTCCTGGCCCCCAAACACTCTCATCTTATATCTACCTTTGTCCTACAACTAGATACACAGGTATCCCAGTGTTGATCATCCATCGCTGACAATGATGACTATATTGTTGCAATTCTCATCTGTGGCTATGCATGTGACTCTGAATTCCAAATCCTGATGCACAGAGTTAGGCATGCTGAGGGACCTGGGAAGTCCATATCTATGATGTTTGATGATGCAGCTCTGTGGTGCCTTTCATGTGCAGCCTGGAGACGATTTCGTTGATCCTGCTCAAACCTGGTACATGCTGATCTGGTCAGAGACTGCCAGTGAGTCCTGTTCTGAGCTATTTGCTCGAGTTCTTTGAGATTGATGCCAGCCCCCTGGAGACTGCTCTGGAGGTTATCTTTGAAGAACTTATACGGATGGCCCTTTTTTCTTTTGCCCTACCTCAGCTCCCCATACACAATCTGTTTTGGGAGACAGAGGTCTTCCCATTATGATGACATGTCTGATCCACCTAAGTTGTGCTCTCAATAGCATTTTCTCAATGCAGGTTGTGATTGCTCTCTCAAGGACCTTAATATTGGGTCATGCTATTCTGCCAATGAATGCTCATTATTGAGTGGAGGGAGCACATGAAATTGCTTAAGCTATTTAATGTGCCTTCTATAAAGAGTCCATGTCTCAGATTCATACAGGACTTACCCAAGGGTCAGTCCTCGGACCAATCCTATTCAACTTATTCATAAATGATCTGGAGAAAGGGGTAAACAGTGAGGTGGCAAAGTCTGCAGATGATACTAAACTGCTAAAGATAGTTAAGACCAAAGCAGACTGTGAAGAACTTCAAAAAGATCTCACAAAACTAAGTGATTGGGCAACAAAATGGCAAATGAAGTTTAATGTGGATAAATGTAAAGTAATGCACATTGGAAAAAATAACCCCAACTATACATACAATATGATGGGGGCTAATTTACCTACAACAAGTCAGGAAAAAGATCTTGGAGTCATCGTGAATAGTTCTCTGAAAATGTCCACGCAGTGTGCATAGGTAGTCAAAAAAGCAAACAGGATGTTAGGAATCATTAAAAAGGGGATAGAGAATAAGACTGAGAATATATTATTGCCCTTATATAAATCAATGGTACGCCCTCATCTCGAATACTGCGTACATATGTGGTCTCCTCATCTCAAAAAAGATATACTGGCACTAGAAAAGGTTCAGAAAAGGACAACTAAAATGATTAAGGGTTTGGAACGGGTCCCATATGAGGAGAGATTAAAGAGGCTAGGACTCTTCAGCTTGGAAAAGAGGAGACTAAGGGGGGATATGATAGAGGTATATAAAATCATGAGTGATGTGGAGAAAGTGGATAAGGAAAAGTTATTTACTTATTCCCATAATACAAGAACTAGGGGTCATCAAATGAAATTAATAGGCAGCAGGTTTAAAACAAATAAAAGGAAGTTCTTCTTCACACAGCGCACAGTCAACTTGTGGAACTCCTTACCTGAGGAGGTTGTGAAGGCTAGGACTATAACAGAGTTTAAAAGAGAACTGGATAAATTCATGGTGGTTAAGTCCATTAATGGCTATTAGCCAGGACGGCTAAGGAATGGTGTCCCTAGCCTCTGTCTGTCAGAGGGTGGAGATGGATGGCAGGAGATAGATCACTTGATCATTGCCTGTTAGGTTCACTCCCTCTGGGGCACCTGGCATTGGCCACTGTCGGTAGACAGGATACTGGGCTAGATGGACCTTTGGTCTGACCTGGTACGGCCTTTCTTATGTTCTTATGTTAGGACCACTGCACTGTAGATCTTCAATTTGGTGGAGAGACGAATGTTGTGTTGGTTAAGGAATTTTGTTTGAAGTCGGCCAAGGGCCTGGCTGGCTTTACTAATTCTGGAGGCAATTTCCTTATCAAGGGGGCCATCACTCGAGATGGTGCTGCCCAAATATTTGAACTGATCCCCATTTTTCAGCTGTGTGCCTTGGATAGAGATGGCTGGTGCGGGGGCATTGGAATGAAGTCCTGGTTGGCAACAAGATCTCTGTCTACTGAGACTGATGGTGAAGCCAAAGAGCTGGGATGCTTCAGAGAATCTATCAATGATGACTGGAAGGTCATTATGTCTATAAAATCAGAACAAATCAATAGCTGGTACCTTTCTGTTAATCCACTTGTAACTACTGTGGCATTGCAATGGCAAAACAAAAGGTAGTGCAGTGAAAGTTTGGAAGCAGTTCATGAAGAAGATTGGAAGGTGAGGGTTGGGTGCACTGGTGGAACTCTGAAAAGGATACTGACTAGTGACAGTTGCTGTCAATGTTTTGTAACTTACCCATTTCTGACGGGATGTAGAATTGAGGTCCTGACTACTTGTGGCCATTGGGGAACCTATGGCACTTTCCTCAACACTAGGGCTGAAATCCTGGCCTTAGCCCCTACATTATTTATCTAAATTGCTCCTTCATTTTCAGGTAGAAGGAATCACTTTCATCTCTTGCTTTCTTAAACTGTTGTTGCACTCAGAAAACTTCTGCTGTTTTGCTAAATACAGTTTATAAAATTCTTTAGAATGAAAACTGCTGTATAAAGGTGAGCATCTTTTTATTGCTATGGAAAAGAGACATGCTTACTCCCAAGAGTGATCATTAGGTAGCTTGTATGTTCTTCAGTGCTACCTGCATATACAATATCACATCACAATAATAATAGCTAGCTCTTCACATAACACCTTTTAATATCAGGAGCCAGATCCTAATGGGTCGATGCTGATTTATGCCAGTTTAGAGTCTAGCCCCAACATTGGAGTGAAGGCATTTTTCAGAAATGGTGACAAAATCAGAGTAGGGCCATTGGTGTTAATCTAGATGGAATATATGGGCACAGGTGGGAGAGGTGATATCTTTTATTGGACCAACTTCCGTTGGTGAGAGAGACAAGCTTTTGAGATGCACAGAGCTCTTCTTCAGGTCTTGGAAAGGAACTCCCAGCAACATAGCAAAATGCAAGGTGGAACAGATTGTTTAGCATAAGTAATTAACACATATTGTAAGGGACTATTCAAGGTAGAGTGCCCTGTTAACATCTCTATAGTCATAGGACAAAAAGGAGGGGTTAGTGGGTTACAGATTGTTGTAATAAGCGATAAATCCAGTGACTCTGTTCAGTCCATAATTTCTAATGTCTAGCGGAGTAATGAATTTAAGCTCCCAGGCTCGTCTTTTGAAAGTGCTGTGCAGGTTTCCCTTGAGCCCAAACAGTTAAAGTGTTAACATGACCCTGTTACTATTTAACATTAAACGGGGTTAAACAAGGTTTGGGGCCCTCAAGCTGCTCAGTACCTGGCAAACACACCATTAATTTAAAACTTTTTATTAAAGATTGTGATACAGTAGGGGCAGGGAGAGTGGTCGAGAGGAACTTTATAAACCCTAGGCTAATTAAGGTGTGGTTCCTTGTAGACTAGGGAGGGTTGCCACAGGTTAATTGGAGCACCTGTACTCAATTAAGGCTCTGTCACGAACCTAATAAAACCCCCTGCTTCAGGCAGTCAGGGTGTGTGAGGAAGGAGAGAGGACTGGAGCTTGGAGGTGTGTTGCTGAGAACTGAAAGATCAGAGAACTGGTGGAAGGAAGACCCCCTCCCCCAGTGTCAAGGATGGTGGGCAGCCCTATTGTAGGGGAAAGAGGTTAAGAAACCCCGAGGGGTTGAGAGGGGCTGGAGTTCAGAGTGAGGCGCAAACCCAGACCCCTCCCCGCTTCCTTCCTCTACCACCTTCCCTGGCCACTAGCAGGGCCATTGGTGCCTCAAGGGCAAGGGGTGGTATCTTAGCCCCCTTCCAAGAAAAGTGCGGGACCCAACATTGGCCATTTTGTCACAGATACAAAAAAGAAGGGGAAAAACAAAGCATCTTAAATGTAAAGTATTAAGGAAGGCTTTTATTTAGCCTTAATCCTTGTTTCCTTCCCTTTTGCTGATTTTTTTTTTTAAATTATCCACCCCCCATTTTGAATCTTTTAGAATAGTGTTAAAATGGTAAATCTATTTATTTTTTGGGTGGGGGAGGATTTGTTAAAGTTTAACTTCATTTAAAAAAATCAAAAATATAGCTTCTATCTCTGGTATTAACTTTCACTTGCAATATTGCTGCTAAAATACACAGCCACAACACACAGTTTTATTAGCCATTTTAAAAACTGAGAAACTTGTATTAGCAGCAGGCTGTTTAGAGCATTGCATTTAGCAGCCTTTTTCGTTACAGGCTTATAGCAGTATTTCAAAATACGCAGTCTTAGCCAAGCTAAGCCAAACTTTTATTAAACAAACAAATAGACACATGGGGTGGAGGAACAAATTGTCCCATACCAAGTGGCATTTGGATTCCGCCAAAGCCAGTTTAGGTGGCAGTCATGTGAATCCCTCTTTTTGGCCAGGTCTGATCAGACTATCTTTTAAAATTAAACAAGCACAAAAAATTGATGGGGATGGCAGCTATAATGGGCAAAACTTGCTTATTCCCCTTCTTTTGTCCTCATCTGCTCATTTTCCCCAAAATGTATTTAACCCCCCCACACACACACAACAAGGGGGTAAAATAGCGTAGTCCATCACAATTTTGTTTGCCAATTAAGCCTAATTTTTAACATTCCAATTTTTTTAATAATTTTCGATTTTATGCTTTTTTTGTTGTTTAGTAGGCATAATTAACTCAGTTCTCAAAATTATACTAGGTATATTTGTTTATACTGATTTAATTTTGTATTTGTTTATGCACCTTTTCCTATTAACATTTACTGTTAGGTTATTGTAACATTTTATAAACATTTACTTACTATTTATAGTAAATCTTATTAAAATAAATGTATAGACCCAATTATTACAATATGCCCTCTATTGTCACTGAAGGTATGGTGCTTATCTCAATAATATACCCTTCGGTACTACCGTGCTATGTCATGATGGGGTACTTGTCTTTTTTAAAATATTGCAAATTCTTATGTCTAAATAAATCACAGTTGCAAGAGAGATCCATGATGGGATGGCATGACCACAGGACTGGAAGTCAGGATAATTCAGAGTTCTAATTCTGGCTGTGAGATTGATTCCCTCCTTCGAAAGCCTTGTGAAAAGTCCTTTATTCTGCCCTGCCTCAGTTTCCCTTGTTTGTATTTTAAAGGGATAGTAATGCCTATATACCTCACATGGTGGGATTGGAGACTAATTAATAAATCTTTGCAACATACTTTGAAGATAAAAAGGGAGATTATCATCAAGTATTATTCAAATAACTTTTTTGAGAGGATGAAATAAAGTCCAGCCGAGAAGCACATGCCATTTAGCCTTTTGAATTCCTTTAATAAAAATAGTGAATCAGTAGGTTTCAGTCAGTATAAAGTCAAATTTAAATTATACTGCACTACAGGTAAATTCAGCGCTAACAGCTCAGTGTGGATTATACATAGGAAGCTGAAAGGATAAACAGCTATTTTTCTTATCCAGAGCATTTTCCCTGTCCTATTAGGATTTTATTTTCACAAATGCAACCCTGAAATCTGTTTCTGGAAATGTAAACAACTGCATGGGAAAAATAGGTATTTATCAGCAGTGAAGTTTGTCCAAGGATTACTTACTGTGAATAAAGCCAAGTTCTCTTTTTAAACCGCAGTATACTATTTTGGGAATGTGACCCCTTTTCATGAGTAAATGACATGGTGACATTTACAGATAAAGCAAGATTTAACTGCTATGAAAGGAGATGACAAATGTCAGGATGTCAATAATGATCAGGGAACATAATGGTTTCTTGCCAGAGTGCTGAGCAGCTATATAATGTAACTGTTACCTACTAATGCTGTCAAGAAAGAAGAAAAGCAAGCCAGTGTGAGAGAGTGGAAGCACTTCTGGAACCCACATTAGTGTGATTAATGGGCATTTGGTACAACATAGCTAATAAATTAGACTGTTAATTATTTTAAAATTTTATTGTCTGCATATTCCTGTTAAATGCTGAGATTACTTTATGATTTACAACTCAGTTGTGTTGGAGGATAAGATTTGAGGTGTTGAGGGAAGCTTTCTGACAGTTTTAACCCTTAGCTGGCAGAAAGTGGTTTATCTCCATCGACTTTAGTGGAGCTAAGTCGATGTATAGCAGCTGAGGATCTGGCTCACAGAGTCAAAGTTTGCAGAGGAGAACAGACTGGTATTCACATAATAGGTCTTTTTCCATCTCTAATTTAAGTCATTTAGCCATAGCAGGATTGTCCTCTTCTGTATCTTCTCAAGCATTTTGTCTGGTAAAATTCTCAGGGCCTGGTAGTACATTTAACAGAGGATCCTAATTTTGACACTTTCTTTTGGAAACTTAAGTAGCAATTTGGAAAGGAACAAAGCTTAGCATTATTTTAAAACTGTTTCCTGATGCTGTCTTGGACAATTAATATGCTCTGTCTTCAAACCCTCAATTGTGTCTCATGCTACACTGAATCCTTACTCCAACCTACAACTGATCACCATTTGCCGTTTAGTGAGTGGGGTTTGGAGGTCCTGAGGCTCAAGCCGAGGGTGCCCTGACACAGGTCAGCTGACTTGAGTCCCAGTAACCTGGGGCTTACATTACTGTGTAGACATACCCTTCCAAAACATGCAGGATCAAGCTGTTCTCCCATGCAGCAGCCTGGGGAAAAGTTTCGGTCATTATTCCCAAGACGGCTGGGTTTGGGTTCTGTTTTTACAGTACTTTGCGCTCGACAGCAGAACTGACAGAAGGACATCTGTGGCTATCTCATTCCTAACGCTTACTAAGAAAGAGTGACAACTGCTGACAACAACCTGTCTGGAATTAATTTTTTTTTGGGGGGGAGGGAGTGGTATTAGCCTAACACAAACAGTTATTTCATCAAACCATAGTTTTCTAACCCACAAGCCTTCCTCCCAAAACCAATCAAAGAGAACCCCAATCCCACATTGTTCCAAATTTCCTTTGCTGAGAAGCACATGGGGAGATGCATCTCTTCTCTGAACTCCCCATTTAAAAATATTCTGCAGAGGATTGAAGAGGAAAATGGTGCATGCATAAGTAGGTGTTGCAGTATTTATAGGAGTCCTGTGCTAATCTCAAATGCCTCCAATTTAATTTTTACTCTTAATTATAAACACAAGCAAAACAACTAATTCTTACCCTTAATTAACTGTAGATTTCATTTAAGGCATGTATTGTTATCCATTTCTTCCTTGTCAGTCTCCATATCCAACTGATGACTAGACACACTGTAACATTGTAATTTGAAGCTGCTACTGTAGCATCAATTCTTCAGGATGATGCCACACTTTGCCAGTCAAAAATGATTTGAGCTTAAATTGTCAAAGATGCACTTCCGTTTTATTGTCCTGAACTTACAGGCAGTATACTGGATGAAGTGAATCATCTGCTGCTGAAAAAGCTTGTAATTTAGCAAGAAGGATACAATGAGAATGAACAATTCCCCCCCCCCCCTTGCGTTTCCCAACCTGATCTGCTACTTTAGTGCCCAGACATATTCCAAAATTGCTGACATCTGAGCTGATCAATCAAACCCTTTACAGTTCTTTAAATCATCAGACAAGTGTCTGTGCAGCTGTTGTTTGGAAGCGCTCCATCTGGAAAATAAAACAAAACACAATTACCCAAAGAAGTTTGGCAAGGCTGGTTTTGTTTGTTTGGTTTTTGGCATGTTTGTTATACAAACAGATTCGTTTAGGACAAATTAGAAGACAGGACTGTGGTGGATGAAATTCACCCCTGTAATCAGAGACGTACAAGAGCCATGCATCACCTAAGTAGTGGCTCGGCCTTGTGCTGGCCCTCTGCACAGCAGTGATTTTTTTTCACCCACCATGACTCACCAGTCTGTGCACATAAGGATGGCTTAAAGTTAGAGCCAGAAATCCCTGTCATCTGCAGGGGGAGGGACTAGTTGGGAGTGTGGATTCATTCTGCCTCAGATCCATCATCAAACCTTCCTGTGCACGGGGGAAGAGATTTTGCATTCATGCAATACAATTCCCTGGTGTATTTGGGGTCATCAGACACTCTCTCCTGCCTAACCTTCCTGATCCAACTTGGATTACAAACCACAGAGCTTTTCCTGATTCAGTTTAGATGAAAATGTTATAAGAGCAATGTTCTAGAAGTATCTCCTCCCTCCATGGTTTATCCCTGGAGTCAGACCTATACTTCCTTGACAACCCAGTCCTATGGATTCAGCTAAACCACAAATATGGCTTTAAGCAGTTGCATCAGGTCGTCAAGTTTGAAGGCTTTAATCAAGTGTACCAAGTCTCATAAGAGTATAATGACAATACTTAGCACTTTTAGCTAGAGATCAGCAAGTATCATTATCTCTAGTTTATGGATATGTAAACCAAGGCACAGAGAGTTTAAGGTCTAACAGAACCCAGCAAGTCAATAGCAAAAATCTACTCATTTCCCAACCTAGTGCCTTGTCCACTGGATGAGAGAGACTGCCTCCGAACAGAAACAGCCAGTCTCAACAGCATTAGCAAGGTTCTCATTAGCCAAGGCCCAAAGTAATCTCTCTAGCTACTGATTTTATTTTAGATGATAAAGTAGCAGTCAATCTGGTAAACTATCTGCAACACCAGTTAAAGGAAACTTTTGTCATTTAATGCATGGATGAGGAATTCAAAAGGCTAAATGGCATGATTTAGAACATGTGCTTACCAGGGACATATTGCTAGCTGGTAGTGATCAAGCAAAAAGATTTAGGCTGGGAATTAGGCTCCCAACTCCCACTGAAAGTCCTTTTTCCTTTAGTCTACTTGGAAAATCCCAGATTGAAAGAGCTAGCAAAAAAATAAAGTTAATAACTTCATGTATCATGCAGGTTGCAAGATATTTGTAAGATACCTTTTTTCTGTAACAGTGGAATAAAACCCGAGCTGTGCATATACACTGTATTTTCTACTCTGCCTAGTAAAGGCTGTTCTGTCAAGATACAGAAACACACAACCATTTCAAACCTTTTAAGCAAAACCATAATACGTGTCTAAAAAAATACATTTGTTTTTTCCCCTGTGGTAGGAATTAGAACTGCTGAATTTAGAAGCACATCCCATTCTATCAAATGCACCCCATTTCCCCTGCAGCTCTTTTTATGTTAAAATCAATATCTTTTAATGTTATCTGATGGTTTCCTAGGAGATGCCCTAAATGGCCAACCTCACTAGTCTGTTGCTAGTTTTGGATAATATCTATATGCACTAAACATCTGTTTTGTTCACTCAAGGCTGCTGTGCCCTTTTTTCCACTGGCCATTATGTTTCCCCTGTGGATTTCTAATGGCTGCTAATGAGATAAGAAAACTCTTTGTGTACATTTTTATCTTCGCTGATGCTGTGTGATCTGAAGT
Source organism: Emys orbicularis (assembly GCF_028017835.1). Classification (NCBI taxonomy): domain Eukaryota; kingdom Metazoa; phylum Chordata; order Testudines; family Emydidae; genus Emys; species Emys orbicularis. The sequence continues at coordinate 22,839,066 of NC_088685.1, read as the reverse complement.
CTGTATTCTCTGTTAGAAGGAATAACTTCAAAATCATTGTTAGTATTTCTTTGTACAGTAGTTTGAATGCAAATTTTACACTTAAGGATTAAAGTGCCTTTTAAAAATCTCTAAGAAGCATTTAAAAAAAGAGAGATCACCTAATTATAGTGGAAAGAGTTCCACTGGTAGAAGGGTGGGTTCGATGTTGATTCATGTGTTTCAGATGGTACAGTATAGGTTGCATCATTAATAGAAGATTAAGTGCCCAAATGGGGAATTTTAACCTTCTGCTTCTTAGTCTTTCATTGTAGGAAATCACGAGATATGGTTAGAAATTGCTTTTATATATAATGTGATGAGCAGACAAGAGTGTTCTTAAAGTTTAACAGAGCCTCCTGCTATTACTGTGGAAAGAGGGGCTGACAACTTGGGTAGTATCCATACAAAGCTATAATTTCTAATCTGTCAAAATCACTTCCCGATAGAAACCCTGATTACATTAGCATGTTCTCTGTTTGATGTGATTGTCTCTTAGCAGCACTCTTTACAGCTGTCACAAAAGCCAATCAGATTATACTGAGGGCAGGAAATAAATAATTTTTTTTGCTGTAAATGAATTTAGGCAAGAATAAATCACATATGCCTAGATTTAGTTCCTATTTTATGAAGTGTGAATTTTTAGCAAGGCAACAGCTGAGGGCTCTAGGAGCAGCTATTGGCTCAGACAGTATGGTAGCTATATTTCAGCTGGCACCTTGTTGATGGGCATGTTAGAAATATGTAGATACTGGTTATGTTCCACAGTTGTATGAGCTAATCTCTAAGAAGAAGAATGATGATCGCTGTAAGTAAAATTAACCTATGTCTTTGTTGGATAGAGACCAAATTAAACCTGTCTGCTGATCCTCATTTAAATATACTGTACTGCACAGGAACAAATACAACAAAAACTTCATCCTGCTTTCTTTTAAGGTGATTAAGTGCATGGTAGACTTGTCCTATCAGCTGGCCTACAGCTAACACTGATCTCTGAGCACGTGCAGAGAACTCTACAGTTAAGATGTGTATCAGGTAGCCTTGGGCACCTGCCCAACCCTTACCCTCATTTGGCATTCACTTATTGCCGCTTCACAGGAGTGCTGTAGAAGGCAAACTCTCTCTCTGTTTCTAAAAAACGCAATGGCACTATTTGTGAGGCTGGATGTGAGTCTGTGTATTATGGGTTCAAAACCTGCTAGAGGAAAACGTGGGAGTTGAGATGCCATGTTTCTAAGACATCCTCTTTTACTCCACAATCTGCAGAGTAGATCGGGGGGTGCATTTGTGGGGGTGGGAGAAATAAAGGGCAATTTGATAGTGCTGCTTTCATGGCTGAAGCTCCCTGTTCAGATGCAGAGAACAGTGGTAGCAGCAGGAAGGGTTGCGAACACACAACTATGTGCCAAGCCATTAGTTGCCGGCTAAGGATTTCCATCATGTCTAGTAGATTCAGACATTTTGCCCAGTTTTTGCCTTCCTTACACTCTGTTACTGGTTAGAAATATTTAGCCAGCATGACTGGAGCACTTTTGAGAACTATCAGTAATTGTTACTGACCATCTCTGAAAGAATCTGTACTAGTCAGGCAGGTACAGTCGGTATCTCCTATGTGAGTGCCTGTGCCTTTTCATTCTGCCCTGGAATTAGAGGGTGAAAGGCAGAAAAACCTTTGGTTTGTCTTAACAAACGTATTTTTCTTTTCTGGTTCTTCCCATACTGATAACTAATATAGTTAGAAACCTCAGGTTTTCTGGTCCAAGAATTTCTTGAAATCCATAAGTTGTCTCTCCATTTGCTCTCTGGGACAAAGCTCCAGGTTTGAGGTCCAGTGCTTTCTGGCTGTCTTCTATATCTTGGATCACTCCTTGATCTGTGATATTCTCTTAGTTTCCTACTTTTTTTGCAATTTTTTTTAATCAGTCCAGTCTGGACAATTAAACACTGTAATTCCATTTCTTTTCATATGCTCCAGGTGTCCTCCAATGCAGTGTTTATTATTAACTGACTTGGTTTGATCTGTTTTAAGATTATCCTTTATCTGTTGTTGGCTCCTATCCTGTATACTGATAAACTCCTTGATCTCCTCTTGGCCAGCATCTGTGCCTTCTCTTATTTCCTTCTGGCAGGTTCTTTTGCTTTTCTTTAATTATTTTTGGGCTGCTACCTGGCTAGATTCCATTGCCTGTTGCCTGGCATTTATTTGTGCCACTGTGGAAGCAAAGATTTTTTCCCCTCTGTTGGAAACATATTTCTCTTCCTGCTCCAGAATTCTTTTCTGGGAAATATTATCCCTCATTTTCTGCATCACCTTTCATGACTTCCAAGGTGTCAGGGAGACTTAGAGGACATTGTTGTTGTTATCCCATTAATTTGTATTATACCAGAGCCAGTAGACCCCAGCTGAGATCAGGGTCCCATTGTGCTAGCTGCTGTACATACACATGCTAAGGGACAGTCCCTGCCCTGAAGAGTTTACCATCTAAACAGAAAAGCGAGAGATGAGAAACAGAGCCACAGAGATGAAGTGACATGCCCAAGTTCACACAGTATGCCAGTGTCAGAGCCTGGTCTCTTGATGCTGAGTCCAGTGATCATGGAATCAGAAATGTGGGGTGAGAAGGGACCTTGAGAGGCCATCGAGTCCAGCCCCCTGTGAGGAGGCAAGACCACATAAACCTAGACCACCTCTGACAAGTATTTGTCCAACCTGTTCTTAAAAACCTCCAATGATGGGGAGTCCTCAGCCTTCCTTGCAAGCCTGTTCCAGTGCTTAGCTATCTTTATAGTTAGAAAGTGTTTTCCTAATGTCTGACCTAAATCTCCCTTGCAGCGGATTAAGCCTAATGCTTCTTGTCCTACCTTTAGTAGACACGGAGAACAATTGATCACTATTCTCTTTATAACAGTCCTTAACATATCTGAAGACTTATCAGATCTCTGTCTTCTTTTCTGAAGACTAAACATGCCCAGGTTTTTTAAACCTTTCTTCACAGGTCAGGTTTTCTAAATCTTTTATCATTTTTGTTGCTGTCTTCTGGACTGTCTCCAATTTGTCACATCTTTCTTAAAGTGTAGCATCCAGAACTGGACACACTCCAGCTGAGGCCTCACCAGTGCTGAGCAGAGTGGAATAATTACCTCCTGTATTTTACATATGACACTCCTGTTAATACCCAGAATGATATTAGCCAGTTTTGCAACTGCATTGCATTGTTGGCTCATATTCAGTTTGTGATCCACCCTAACCCCCATATTCTCTTCTGCAGTACTAATGCCTAGCCAGTTTTTTCCCCCCTTTGTATTTGTGCATTTGATTTTTCTTTCCTAAGTGCAATATTTGTACTTGTCATTATTGAATTTCATCTTGTTGATTTCAGACCAATTCTCTAATGTATCAAGGTCATTTTGAATGCTAATCCTATCCTCCAAAGTGCATGTGTAACCCACACACCTTCTGGGTGTGGTGTTCTGGCCCATCTAGTGGCACTGAGACCATTTAAAGACAGAGATAAAATGAGTCTGCTCTGCAGACTTAGCTAACAGCCAGTTGGCTTTTAGCTCATGCAGTAGAGGCTCATGCACTAAGCTCCAGAGGTCCCTGGTTCGATCCCGCCCGCCAATGACCGGGATCTGTCAGCGTTACAAGTGGGGGCTCGTTCAGGATTTCAACTGGGAAGTCTCTGACGCTCAGGACACGCTTCTTCAGCTGGGGAAATATGTAACCCACACATCTTCTGGGTGTGGTCTTCTGTCCCATCTAGTGGCACCGAGACCACTTAGAGAGTTCAATGAGTCTGCTTAACAGCCAGTTGGCTTTTAGCTCATGCTTAGAGGCTCATGCACTAAACTTCAGAGGTCCCTGGTTCGATCCTGCCCACCAACGACTGGAGTCTGTTGGTGTTACACATGCAACCCCTCCCAGCATGTTGTCATTTGCAAATTTTATAAGCACACTCTCCACTCCATTATCCAAGTCATTAATGAGAATACGGAATGGTATCAGACTCAGAACAGACCCTTCTGGGACACCACTAAGTATGAGCCCCCCCTGGCGTCCACAAGATAACTACTTGTTGAGCATGGTCTTTCAACCAGTTGTGCACCCACCTTGTAGTAATTTCATGTAGATCACATTTCCCTAGTTCGCTTATGAGAAGGGGCTTCAGTGTGGGATAGCAATGTGAATACATCCCTGGGAGGGGTAGAGACTTGTACCGCCCGTGCTGAAGCCTGTACTGCTATGTCTCAAAGCTGTCCCTTACAAACTCTCATGCTTTGCTTTTTACAGCCCTCTCAGTACAGAACAAAAAACTCAGACTTACTGCTTGCTGATATTCTCTCTCTCTCTCTCTCTCTCATTACGGTATCCAGAGTGGCAATGTCCTGTTTTCTTTTTATTCAGTACAGAGTGATTTCTCCTGCCTAACACAATCTTACTGCTTTATCCAAAGTGAGATCCCTATCTTCCAATCAGCACTAGGTTTACAATGGTGCTATGGCACCAGGCCCACACTCAGAAGGGGCCGGTGCCTGGACCATGGCCCCGCTGGCCGCCCTGAGGCCACATCCCACTTGGCCTGTTACCTCCCTGAGGCCTCCCCTCCTGCTTTCTCCTCTCCACCCTCTCCCCACCTTGCCTTCTGTTCGCTCTTCTCTGCCCTCTATCCCCCAGCCGCTGCTCGCTCCTCTCTGCCCCCTCCTCTCCCGCCAGCCTGCAGCTTGCTACTCTCTGCCTCCTCCCCTCTGTGCATACGGTGGGTGGGACCTCGGAGGGAAGAGACTGAGCGGGGGCAGGGCCTCGGGGAAGAGCAGGGGGCTCACAAAAGGTTAATCCAGCCCTGCTTCCAATAGTGTCTGTTGCAGCTTTGGATCTTTGATTTCAATTACAATTCAATTCCTTATAACTGAATCTGTTAACTGTCCATAGCTTCATTTCTGTTAGTTAGAACTTCTTCAAAGTACTCTCCTTCCTTTTGCCTTCTAAAGTGAAACTTATACCTCTCAAATGTTTCACTCTTTTTAGGTATGCAATACTCTTCAAACTTCTGTAAAATTGTGTCATAATTTGTTCTCTCTGCCTGACTTAGTTGCATGCTATTAAAGACATCCACTGCCTCAAGTCTTGCAATGTTTAAGAAGATTGCTATTTTCTGCTGGTCTTCTTTCTCACCAAAGCCAGCTGCTTGTATAATTGAAATTGTTTGAATCTCTTCCAGGAGTCTGCTAAGTTACTTGAGAGTTTCAACTCCTTGGGGGCTTTTAGTTGTTCCATGTCCAAGATGGAATCTTCACCACAGTCCTCTTTTCTCTGTCCTCTCTTCTACCCCCTTTCTGGTCTCCTATGTTGTCTTGTGAATTCATAAGAAGGAGAAACAGACTGGACTCTAAGAAGGCTTTGTTAGAACTAACACAGAGATACATAAGCTAAAGGAGAACCATGAGCTACTAATTGTGTGTCGGGTGAAGCTACCCACCAGACTGCTTCCAACAGGTTCACACTAGCCCCAGTCCTGTTCCTCTGATATGTGCTCTGCTCTTAAAGGCACAGTCCACTTTTGCCACAATACTAATCTCCCACTGACTAATCATGAGCATGGGTAGGTTCCCCATGAGGATCTGAACAATAGCACTTATTCCTTAGAACTTAATTTCAAGGGTGCATTGATTATTAGAGAGCTTGGGTCTGGCTAGTAGATTCATTTAGCCTTGACAGCCTCTCCTGACAATGAAGGTGCTTTTATCCTGACCCCAGGAAGCCCTTCTACACTCTGCGGAAACTGGCCCTGCGGCAGGAAGAGTGTATCTATCTCTGCATCCTGCTTGTGAAGCAAAACTGTGTCAGGGCCACTGAGTTTTTGGCCTTTCATAGTCTTTTCTTGGGACAGAAGATTTGTCCCCGAAGAAATATAAGTATCAAAATAAGTGCAGTTGCCTTCCTAGATATGTGTAAACACCATGAAATGAAAACTGCAAGCTCTAGTTAGTAGTTTATTCAACCCTCTTCTCCCATAAAACATTGTGAGCTATACTTCCCAATCTGAAGTCTTCACCTGCCCCTTGGTGCTCATATTGCTACAGGTGCGTATACTGTTGCTCCATTTTTCACTGCTGCTGGCAACATGGGTGGGCGGGAGAGGGGAGGAAAATACAGTTGCTTCCCATCTGCAAGTAGAGTTCTATTTCTCCTTTCAAGTCCTGCATTCCATGTACATTTTAGATGGCACTTTGCTTCCTGTTAGGTTGTTTTTCACCTCAGTATAAATAACATAAAATTTAAAAAAGAATCACCCACAACACATGAAAGAATAGACGAATTCCTACCCTGAAGAACATCTGCACATTCTAGACATTTCAATGCATGACTCTGACATTATAGTCTATGCTATATTTGCTTCCACAAGCTTTGCATTGTTCAAAGGAACAAGAACTCACATGAATTCAAACTGCTTATTTTGTTCTCTTTCAGTATGAATGTCTCGATGAATTATTTCCTTCTGGAACAGCAGACCTTTCAGACTGTCTTGGTATTTTTTTTGTCTCCCTTCTCAGGCACATTGTTCCATCATGCCACTTTTATCTTCATATTGTTTCATTTTGAAAGGCAGCGATACCAGAAATGCAATTAGCATAGTCACTATGTGATCTTTCTGCCATTTGACACTTTTCACACCATTGTTCATGGACTACAATATAACCCTTAAAGTGTCTTCTATTTAAAAGTTTCCTCAGGAAATCTTAATGTAATACCTCCCTCTTAATGTAATATGTGATATCTGAAGCTTGATTGTACCAACAAAACAATAATGACATATAAATAGGCATAGAAGGTTGTGTTGTTCATTGGCTACAAGGCATCATTCCTATTATAAATAAAGCAAGTTTTCATTCTAGGGTGAAATAGTTTGGATAAATGCAAAAACCTACATGAGTCCTTCCCCAAACAATTGACCAAACTGGAAATTTTTCTGAGGTTCCAGAAAGTTTGTATTTCAGTTGTTGCTTTCCTGTGTGCACATGGATTTGGGTCCTGAAAGTCTGCTGGATGTATCCCAGAATTCCTTGGGGCAACTTCCTTAATTCTCACTATGCTGATAATCTGTGATGCAGGCTATTGCACTCTATTTTAATGGAACCCACATCTCCCTTTGCAAATGCCAGCAGCTCAGATCAACATTAACCCATTGTCTGCTGAACACGTGTCTGCAAAGCACACGATCAGAGAGTCTGCAGGGTTTTCAATGGAGTCAGATCAGAAGACGCTTTTTTGCAAAGAGACCTGCTTCCTGGTCACCAGGGCCGGCTCCAGGCACCAGCCCAGCAAGCAGGTGCTTGGGGCGGCCAAGGGGAAGGGGCGGCACGTTGGGCTCTTCGGCGGCAATTCGGCAGCGGGTCCCTCGATCCCTCTCCGAGGGAAGGACCTGCTGCCAAATTGCCGCCGAAGAAGAAAGCGGCGCGGTGGAGCTGCCGCCGATCGCGATCGTGGCTTTTTTTTTTTTCTTTCTTTTTCTTTTCACCGCTTGGGGCAGCAAAAACCCTGGAGCCAGCCCTGCTGGTCACAAGAGCATGGTCAGATTTTGGTGCATGCTGCCCGGGTGCCCCTGCACATAGATCACCAGGGAGGGCATCGGAGGTGGGGGGCCAGAGAGTGGACTGGGGATTAAGAGCCTGCCCTGCAGGAAAGGGGAGTGGCAAATCTCCTGGCTCAGCACGGCTGTGGGAGGATTACCCACAACTCCCCTGCTGCTCCGCCTCCCTGCAGGGCAGCCCCTTGGTCCCCACTCTGTTCTCTGCCCCCAGCCTTTCCTGGTGCTGCATGTCATAGAATCATAGAATATCAGGATTGGAAGGGACCTCAGGAGGTCATCTAGTCCAACCCCCTTCTCAAAGCAGGACCAATCCCCAACTAAATCATCCCAGCCAGGGCTTTGTCAAGCCTGACCTTAAAAACCTCTAAGGAAGGAGATTCCACCACCTTCCTAGGTAACCCATTCCAGTGCTTCACCACCCTCCTCCCCCACTGCAACTTGAGACCATTACTCCTTGTCATCTGGTACCACTGAGAACAGTCTAGATCCATCCTCTTTGGAACCCCCTTTCAGGTAGTTGAAAGCAGCTATCAAATCCCCCCTCCATTCTTCTCTTCTGCAGCCTAAATAATCTCAGTTCCCTCAGCCTCTCCTCAAGAGTCATGTGCTCCAGCCCCCTAATAATTTTTGTTGCCCTCCGCTGGACTCTTTCCAATTTTTTCCACGTCGTTCTTGTAGTGTGGGGTTCAAACTGGACACAGTACTCCAGATGAGGCCTTACCAATGCCGAATAGAGGGGAATGATCACGTCCCTTGATCTGCTGGCAATGCTCCTACTTATAGTGCCCAAAATGCCATTAGCCTTCTTGGCAAGAAGGGCACACTGTTGACTCATATCCAGCTTCTCGTCCATTTTAACCCTTAAGTCCTTTTCTGCAGAACTGCTGCCTAGCCACTTAGTCACTAGTCTGTAGCCGTGCATGGGATTCTTCCTTCCTAAGTGTAGGATTCTGCACGTGTCCTTGTTGAACCTCATCAGATTTCTTTTGACCCAATCCTCTAATTTGTCTAGGTCCCTCTGTATCCTATGCCAACCCTCCAGCGTATCTACCACTCCTCCCAGTTTAGTGTCATCTGCAGACTTGCTGAGGGTGCAGCCCCCACCATCCTCTAGATCATTAATGAAGATATTGGGGGGAAAAACAGCGCCACGACCGACCCTTGGGGCACTCCGCTTGATACCGGCTGCCAACTAGACATGGAGCCATTGATCACTACCTATTGAGCCCGACGATGTAGCCAGCTTTCTATCCACCCTATAGTCCATTCATCCAGCCCATACTTCTTTAACTTGCCGGCAAGAATACTGTGGGAGACTGTATCAAAAGCTTTGCTAAAGTCAAGGAATAACACGTTCATTGCTTTCCCCTCATCCACAGAGCCAGTTATCTTGTCATAGAAGGCAATTAGGTTAGTTAGGCATGACTTTCCCGTGGTGAATCCATGCTGACTGTTCCTGATCACTTTCCCCTCCTCTAAGTGCTTCAGAATTGATTCCTTGAGGACCAGCTCCATGATTTTTCCAGAGATTGAGGTGAGGCTGTCTGGCCTGTAGTTCCCTGGATCCTCTTTCTTCCCTTTTTTAAAGATGGGCACTACATTAGTCTTTTTCCAGTCATCTGGGACCTTCCCGATCGCCATGAGTTTTCAAAGATAATGGCCAATGGCTCTGCAATCACATCCGCCAACTCCTTTAGCACCCTCGGACTCATGGACTTGTGCTCGTCCAGCTTTTCTAAATAGTCCTGAACCACTTCTTTCTCCACAGAGGGCTGGTCACCTCCTCCCCATGCTGTGCTGCCCAGTGCAGCAGTCTGGGAGCTGACCTTGTTCATGAAGGCAGAGGCAAAAAAAGCATTGAGTACATTAGCTTTTTCCACATCCTCTGTCACTAGGTTGCCTCCCTCATTCAGTAAGGGGCCCACACTTTCCTTGACTTTCTTCTTGCTGCTAACATACCTGAAGAAACCCTTCTTGTTACTCTTAACATCTCTTGCTAGCTGCAACTCCAATTGTGATTTGGCCTTCCTGATTTCACTCCTGCATGCCTGAGCAATATTTTTATACTCCTCCCTGGTCATTTGTCCAGTCTTCCACTTCTTGTAAGCTTTTTATTTTGTGTGTTTAAGATCAGCAAGGATTTCACTGTTAAGCCAAGCTGGTCACCTGACATATTCACTATTCTTTCTACATATCGGCAGGGCTGCCCAGAGGATTCAGGGGGCCTGGGGCAAAGCAATTTCAGGGGCCCCTTCCATTAAAAAAAGTTGCAATACTATAGAACACTATATTCTCGTGGGGGCCCCTGTGGGGCCCGGGGCAAATTGCCCCACTTGCCCCCCCCCCCGGGCAGCCCTGCACATCAGAATGGTTTGTTGCTGCAACCTCAATAAGGATTCTTTAAAATACAGCCAACTTTCCTGAACTCCTTTCCCCCTCATATTAGCCTCCCAGGGGATCCTGCCCATCAGTTCCTTGAGGGAGTCAAAGTCTGCTTTTCTGAAGTCCAGGGTCTGTATTCTGCTGCTCTCCTTTCTTCCTTGTGTCAGGATCCTGAACTCGACCATCTCATGGTCACTGCCTCCCAGGTTCCCATTCACTTTTGCTTCCCCTACTAATTCTTCCCGGTTTGTGAGCTGCAGGTCTAGAAGAGCTCTGCCCCTAGTTGGTTCCTCCAGCACTTGCACCAGGAAATTGTCCCCTACACTTTCCAAAAACTTCCTGGATTGTCTGTGCACCGCTGTATTGCTCTCCCAGCAGATATCAGGGTGATTGAAATCTCCTATGAGAACCAGGGCCTGTGATCTAGTAACTTCTGTTAGTTGCCCGAAGAAAGCCTTGTCCACCTCATCCCTCTGGTCTGGTGGTCTATAGCAGACTCCCACCATTACAGCACCCAGGTAGTGGTGAGTGGGAGCCAGCCCCAAAACTTTTCCACAGCCTCTTGGGGATCCCTTATCCCTGCTTCCCAGGGTGTGGCAGGGGCAGGTGGTTTGGAGCACACTGCACCCCCAAGCCCTGGGGATGCATTTTACTGCTCCGCAGCTGGCAGCAGCCAGCCTGGAGTGTGTGTGTTGTTCCTCTGAAACCTTTATTTTATGTCAAACTTCAGAACAAACAGACAAAAATAAATAAAAAAGCCAACCAAACAAAAACACCTTCATTGAACAGCCCATTTTAAACATTAAGAATTGCATAGCTTCATTTGAATAGTTTGACAGCTCTGAAGACAGATGTCCTAATTTTTCTCAGAACAGGTGCACCTGAGCATTTTCCTGCCAATGTGACTCAGCTTAGAGGTAGGGAGCCCCATTCTCAGATTAGATGGCAGGTCAGTATAAAGCCTTCTCAAACTCCAGTCATTCTACTAAGACAGCCAGCAAAGGAGCTAAATGATACCGGTTATGTACTTATGGGCACCTGAGTCCCATCAATAGCACTGTCACAGTTAGGAAAAACGGTGGGTAGTAGAGTTTTCCCACAGTGCCACACATTCATAGGGCTAGAGTGTTTACACTGGGGGTGAGGCACTAGGCACTCTGAGATAGATTACTTTGACTCAGGTCTGTGCACTGCAGTGTGGACACCAGAGCCCGAGGGTTCAAGCAGGGGTCAGAATATCCTTAACCTAGGATTAAAAATGCAGTGTAGACACTCCAACCAAGGTTTCCCTGACACGGGTCAGCTGCCTTGAGTCCCACTAGCCCTAGGTTTACATTGCTGTGTGGCTCGAAAGCTTGTCTCACTCACCAACAGAAGCTGGTCGAATAACAGATATTACCTCCCCCACCTTGTCTCACTTATTTGTGCAGTATGACCATCATCCTTACCCTGCTGTGAACCTGTCCCAGGACAGGAAATATAAACTGTAGTCTCCCTAGAAATATCAGTGTAGATGTAATGGGCAATATCTTCGTAAAGGCATTACAGTTGCAATACAGATTCATCATAAATTGCCCCTTTCCACTTTTGCTACTCTTATTTATCACTAGACTGTCTATATGAGTGATGTGTGCCATTGGATCTAAACAAAATTGATAGGCCTTTGCTGGTCTCAGATAAAACATTTACTTCTCCTTGATTAGACTCTTTATGACATTGAGTTTCTGAGTGACCCTGATCTTCTGACAGGTTTCAGGTAGCCGTGTTAGTCTGTATCAGCAAAAACAATGAGGAGTCCTTGTGGCACCTTAGAGCAGGGGTAAGCAAACTTTTTGGCCTGAGGACCACATCTAAGTATGGAAATTGTATGGCGGAAATTGCATGAACGCTCAAAAAATTGGAGTTGGGGTGCGGGGGGGGGGGGGGGGGGTGAGGGCTCTGGCTGGAGGTGCGGGCTCTGGGCTGGGAATGAGGGGTTTGGGATGCAGGAGGGTGCTCCAGGCTAGGATCGAGGGGTTTGGAGGCCAGAAGGGGGATCAGGGCTGGGGCTGGTGTGCGGGAGGGGCTCAGGGGTGCAGGCTCTGGGCGGCGCTTACCTCAAGCAGCTCCCGGAAGCAGCGGCATGTCCGGCTCCTAGGCAGCGGTGCAGCCAGGTGTGTCTGCTCACTGCCCCATCCACAGGTGCCACCCCTGCAACTCCCATTGGCCACAGTTTCTGGCCAATGGGAACTGCAGGGGCGGCACATGGGGTGGGGGCAGCATGCGAAGTCTTCTGGCTACCCCTACACGTAGGAGCTGGAGGGGGGACATGCCGCTGCTTCCGGTAGCCTTGTGGAGCCATGGCACTTGCGCATGGAGCAGCCCCCGACCCTGCTCCCTGGCTGGAGTGCAGGAGCGGGGCAAGCCCCAGACCCCACTCCCCAGCAGGAGCTCGAGGGCCAGATTAAATCGGCTGGCAGGCCGGATGTGGCCTGCGGGCCGTAGTTTGCCCACCCCTGCCTTAGAGGCTAACAAATTTATTTGGGCATAAGCTTTTGTGGGCTAAAACCCACTTCATCAGATGCATGGAGTGAAAAATACAATAAGCAGTATATATATGAAAAGATGGGAGTTGCCTTACCAAGTGGGGGGTCAGCACTGCCTACTGTATTTTTCACTCCGTGCATTTGATGAAGTGGGGTTTAGCGCATGAAAGCTTATGCCCAAATAAATTTGTTAGTCTCTAAGGTGTCACAAGGACTCCTTGTTGTTTTCTCCTTATCTTCTGAGGAGCTTGTAGTAAAAACATGTTTGATTTGGAATGGAGAGGTGGCTTTAAATTCCACCTTAGTGTGATCTAGTTTAAAATGGTCCTTATGTACTTCTCCACCAGGTTCAAAGAACACAAACAAAAAACCCAAAACAAACAAGAAGACCTTGACTGAATTAAAAAACGAACCAATTGACCAGACTGTGCTGAATGTATTAATTGACGTGGTGGACACAAAAATAATCTAAATCGCTCTGGCTTCAATGAATAACACTAGCCAATCTTCTGGTGTCTACTGTATTTCCATAATAACCTGAATTTCAGAACAACTATATATGATCATCCAATTATCTCTTTAATCAAAGACAGTCATCTCTATCCTTCATCTTCTGTGCAAGTACCCTTACTAGAGGGAGGCCAGTTAAATGCCTGGAAACAATTCTATGAATAAAAACATCTTAAGCCCTAAAATTCACTTTGTATAAATTCATATAATGTCTATTGGACTTTTTATAAAGCAGTATATATTTTAGCCATCCCTAGAGTGGTTTTCTTTTATTATTACTACTATGATGATACATAATTAAGTCAGATTACATTTTTATATACAGAGGAGCATCACTGAGACACTATTATAAATTATTCATCAATAAATTTCACAAACAGTGAAAGATAAGAATTTAAAATGCTTTATTTGAAAACCCCTCGATAATTTTATAATGGTATATTGAACAAATAAGTCTCTCTCCTTTTTTCCCCCATGAGAGAACAAGAGACTTCATTTAACACCACATGTGTTATTGTGTTTATCTGCTGATTACCATATTACTTTGATTTGTGTGGCAGATTGTAAACTATTGTAGGATTATGGAAAGATTTCTTTCCCCAGGCTGAAGCACTGAGAGTTTCAGCATCATGAAGCCAGGGATGGGTAGGAAGAGAAGCAGATTGGTTATTATATCTCTCTCTATATATTTTACCTACTGGTTCATCTCATTTTTATCACTGCAGAGTCAGCGTGAAAGCCAGCTAAACTAATACACCTCCAAAACATTGTCACACCACTAAGTTTTAATGTCTCCTGCAAATCTTCAATGCGCTTAGTCAAATGAGAATTGCTGGAATGCGTTAGCCCGAAGGGGGCAGAAATGGGCATCAATATGCTTTGATTCATCTACTTTAAAATCTCCTTTTTGTTTATAAGTGAAGATTACGGGGGGCAGGGGAGAATGCAAATGTGCAAACACTGGACTGTATTTGTTACTTTTTTTTTCTGATCCGGTACCTGCGTTTCCATATTTATTATGAATTATTTGTATTATTGTAGTGCCTAGGAGCCTAGTCATGGACTGAGACCCCATTGTGGTGGTAGTTGTACAAACAGAACAACAATGACAGGCCCTGCCCCAAAGAGTTTACAATCCAAGTAAAGTCTGTTTACTCAATTCATTAAGCTAACTATTTCCATGACGAAGTAGGTGCCGAGAAATGCAAATCTTATGGAGAGTTTACAGACAAGGAGTAAGTATAGATCTGATCAAGGGGGAGCAAATGCAATTCTTACAAACAAATTAAAGCTTAATATGGTACCTGCTCTTTTTTCTTTGCCACATGTATTACACACTCAGAAATTTAAATAGAATAATTTGAAGCATATGATTTAGACAATCAAGGACATTTTAAATAGCAAGTGGGATAAATATAATTACTTATGAGTATTAGAAGGGTGTATCTATTTTTTTTTTTTGGTAAGATGGTTCAAATGGATATTGTGGCCCCTATGTTGAGTGGTATCAGATTTTGGATTTTCCACTGGAATAAAGGAATTAGTGACACACAGATCAAGGTTGTTTGTTACTCTCTTCCTGGGTCTCAGAAGGCTGCTACTCTCACTTATGCATTGACAAGAGATAGACAAGTCCTGGTTACATTCAACAGAGATGGCACAAAGAAGAGCAAGGCTACACAGAGGTAATTCCATTTGCAAAAATCCCAATGAGGCCACCATTATGTCTAGTCGTGTAGCAGCACCCTCTCTCTCACTAGATCTTTTGCTTGCCCTCTGGGTATTTTCTGGGGAACAAGATGAACTTTTATGTTATAATATGATAAAGTAATATGAATATCAAAGCTAAAGTGTTTTGATAAGGTCAGAATGAAATATTTTGCAACATTTCATTTTGTGAAATATTCCAAGATCTTGACTTTTCATGGCAGTTAGGGACTGAACAAATTTTGAAATAGCAGAGTTGCCCATAGGATGGACATTCCATTTTTGACCGGCTCTAAGGATACTTCCTTTCTCTGACTTTTTGCCTGTCTTGTCTATAGGGCTGGACAAACATTTTGCATCATAAATTCCTCAGTGGAAATTTAGATTTTCAACTTAATGAAATTTGACATGAAAACAGCTTGCTTTCTGTGGGAGGAAAAGTTTTTTGTTAAAAATCCAAAACCAATATTTTGTCCAAAAATGAACCATTTGGATTTTGATATGCAATCACAGTGCTTCCTGGGAATAGAAGGTCAATTGTCTCATATCACCATTCTCCTTTATGGGACGATCTCCCCAACTGGACTACAACTCTCATGATGCATTATTGTCATCGATTCCCATGGGAGATGTAGTATGATCAAGGAGCATGGTTCAAAATATCATTTTTAACCAGACCGACTTGTCTACTTAGATTACAAGCTCTTTGTAGCAGAAACTGACTCTATTACCATGTAACTGCACAGTGCCTACCACAATGTTAGTTGGGGTCTTTGAGGGCTACAGTATTACAAATAATAATAAATAGGGTGATTACTTAGTACTTGCTGAAACAGGCAAATTCATTTATTTTAACCAAGTTTCATATCATTTGAATTTGTATATGTCACATGAATTCAAAATGGAAAAAAAAAAGAGGTGACACCAAAAAGGCTGAGGTGTTTAATGACCATTTTACTTCAGTCTTCACTAAAAAAGTTAATTGTGAACAGATGCTTAACACAATTAATACTTGTGATCTTCCCCTCTGTTGATATCTGGACCGGTGATCTGCTAGGTCACTCCAATCCTTGACTCTGGGAGCCAGCCTTACCCTGCTCTGCTGTGAGAACCCCCACTCCTGGGCTGTTCACGCACAGCCTCTGGCATGGAAGCTACTCCTTGGATTGTGCAACCAAATGACACTAGCCAATATCTCCGGTCCCAGACACAACCCTAGGAACCTCCGTATTGCAGTGTCCAATAATGCCCACTGGACGCTGCAAGCTTAGATGAGTTTGTCAGTTTAACAAAGAAATTGATATGTACCAGGCTTGTTATCCCAAGGGGAGTCTCTGACACACTTTAAAGCAAAGGCACTGCTTCAGGTAGAATAAACAAACAGATTTATTAACTATAAAGATAGATTTGAAGTGATTAGAAGTCAAAGCATAACAAGTCAGATTTGGTCAAATGAAATAAAAGCAAAACACATTCTAAGCTGATCTTAACACTTTCAATTCCCTTACAAACTTAGATGCTTCTCACCAAAGGCTGGCTGCTCTTTAGCCAGGCTCTCCCCTTTGATCAGCGCTTCAGTTGCTTGGTGGTGATGTCTGTAGATTGTGTCAAAGTTCCTCCTCTATCTTGGTGGGTCCTGCGCTTATTGGCGGATTTTCTTGCCTCAGAGATTCACCATGTGGGTTGGGGAACAGCCCAGAAACCTTCCCCTCTGGGAGAACCCACAGTCCAGGTCAATTGGGAGGTTTGGGGGGAACCCGGGCCTGCCCTCTACTCCGGGTTCCAGCTCAGGGCCCTGTGGACTGCAGCTGTCTATAGTGCCTCCTGTAACAGCTGCATGACAGCTACAACTCCCTGAGCTACTTCCCCATGGCCTCCTCCAAACACC
The DNA here is from genome assembly GCF_028017835.1 of Emys orbicularis. Classification (NCBI taxonomy): domain Eukaryota; kingdom Metazoa; phylum Chordata; order Testudines; family Emydidae; genus Emys; species Emys orbicularis. Next base: position 22,822,447 of record NC_088685.1, on the reverse strand, counting down.
TTCCTTATTCTCACCACAGGACCTTCCTCCTGGTGTCTGATAACGCTTGTGCTCCTCAGTCCTCCAGCAGCACACCCTCTCACTCTCAGGTCCTTGCGCCTCTTGCTCCCAGCTCCTCACACTCGCACCACAAACTGAAGTGAGCTCCTTTTTAAAACCCAGGTGCCCTGATTAGCCTGCCTTAATTGATTCTAGCAGCTTCTTCTTAATTGGCTTCAGGTGTCCTAATTAGCCTGCCTGCCTTAACTGGTTCTAGCAGGTTCCTGATTACTCTAGTGCAGCCCCTGCTCTGGTCACTCAGGGAACAGAAAACTACTCATCCAGTGACCAGTATATTTGCCCTCTACCAGACTCCTGTACCCCACTGGTCTGGGTCTGTCACAAGATGGAGGTGGAAGAGAGAGGAAGAACATGGCAAACGTCTCTCCCTTTTATCATGTCCTTTCTTACCTCTTGGCTTTGCCCCCCCCCCCTTCAGAGTCAGGTGAGCATTAACTCATCACAGTCCCAAACTGACCAAAGGAAGGAGGGTGACTCACTCGAGAGTACAACAGATCCTTTGTTGTTGCCTAGGCCAGTGTCCTTTGTTCCTGTGAGGCTGGGCTCGTTTGTCCCATACATGCCCTGATGAGGTGTGAACTGCCCCTCTGCTTTTGGAAAGTTTTTGCCTGGGCTTGCTTTAAGCCATGAGGACACATTTTCAGCCTCATAACTATATACATGAAATTACAACCTATAACAATACTATAACAACGATCACTAGAACATTACCATAACAACAATGCTTAGTACATCATGAGCCTTCCGAAGACATCCAACATGTCAAATTTTGCATTAGATACCACACAATCATATTATAAGGATGAACATGGGGGTGTAGGGTGTTCCCCGAGGTACAGAATGTCACAATACTAAAACAACAAGGGGGAAGGAATGCAAGCCAGCATAGGGGAAGAACAGGTTAAAGAATATTTAGATAAGTTAAATGTATTCAAGTTGGTAGGGCCAGATAAAATGCATACTAGGATATTTAAGGAACTAGCTGAATCAATCTAAAAACCATTAGTGAATATATTTGAGAACTCATAGCGGATGGGAGGTCCAATCACACTAGAGATGGGCAAACATAATACCTATATTTAAAAAGGGGAACAAAGAGGACCATGGGAATTATAGACCAGTCAGCCTAACTTTGATATCTGAAAAGATACTAGAAAACAACATTAAAGAATCAATTTGTAAGCACCTAGAGGATAATGGGACTATAAGGAATAGCCAGCATGGATTTATCATGAACAAATCATGCCAAACCAACCTACTTTCCTTCTCTGTCAGGGTTACTGGTCTCATGGATGTGGAGAAGCTGTAGATGTGATATATGTTGATTTTAGTAAGGCTTTTGACAAAGTCTCACATGACATTCAAATAAGCAGACTTGGGAAAATCGGTCTAGATGAAATTACTATAAAGTGGGTGCACAAGTGGTTGAAAGACCATGCTCAAAGAGTAGATTATCAGTGGTTTATTGTGAAACTGGGGAGACATATTGAGTGGGGTCCCGCAGGAATCTGTCCTGGGTCCGGTACTAATCAATATTTTTATTAATGACTTGGATAATGGAGTGGGGAGTACGCTTATAAAATTGTAGATGATACCAAGTTGGAAGGGGTTGCTAGTCCTTTGGAGGACAGGATAAGGATTCAACATGACCTTGCTAAATTGGAAAGTTGGTCTGAAATTAACAAGATGTTTAGTCTTGAGAAAAGATGACTGAGGGGGACCTGATAGCAGTCTTCAAATATGTTAAGGGCTGTTATAAAGAGGAAAGTTGTCCTCCATGTCCACTGAAGGTGTGACAAAAAGAATCGGTTTAATCTGTAGCAAGGGAGATTTAGGCTAGATATTAGGAAAAGCGTTCTAACTCTAAGGGTACTTAAGTATTGCAATAGGTTACAAAGGGAAGTTGTGGAACCCCTGTCATGGAAGAGTTTTAAGAACTGGTTAGACAAACACCTGTCAGTGAGGGGTTTATGGTTCTGCCTCATGGCAGGGGGATTGATTTATGATCTCTCTGAGTCCCTTCCAGCCCTATGTTTCTATGATAAAAAAAATTGTTTATGGAAAGCTCAAGTTTTCCAAATCTTTCAAATCTCCTCTGCAACATTCAGCTAATCAGAGTTTACTTGTATTTCTAATCTTGGGCACTTAGCTCCTTTGTCTAGCTTTATTGAGTGACAAGAGAAGGAAACAGATATTTTAATGTAAACTTGTGAGGGGAGAAGGCTGTCACAGTCCTGGGTTAACTGCACGTCTGACTCTCTCGTGCTCTCAGGCCTCTAGTCCTCACCTTTTACAGAGTGGAATCCCACAAGTCTCTCCCTCTGGACTGGGGCCTAAGACTGCAGACCCTGCCGTTCACTGTGATTGCCTCATTTCAGCACCAGCAGTTCTCTTCTCTCAAGGGCAAAGACAGGATTATATTTAGTGACCAGCCGGCTCTCATAAACCAATGTGCTATTTATTCAGAACAAAAATCATCTCAGAGAAAATATACCATAAAACGATAGACAGCTTACATGCATGCCTGGCTTACCAGGTGGTCACTCATCTTCCAAACAGACACCCTGGTGGATCTAAACTCCTCCAGGGCTTGTCACTGATTGGATGAATTCTCTTTCCCTGGGCCAGGGACTGCTATTTAATACACTTTCATGTGCTTTGTCTGCCAAGGCCTTTGAACCAGGTCAAACCAGTATGTGTGTTGTTTAGTCTCAGGGTGGGGAGATGGAGGAGAGAAAGGGGAAGGTGAAATTTCAAAAGTCATGTTACGTCATTGTTTCAGTACTGAGGATTTGCATTACTTACTCCCTGCCCCCCATTTTTAGTTCCTGCAAGAAACTTTTTTTTTCCTGCCCCATTTAGCCAGGAATATAATCACTAGCAAGCCCGTAACGATACACTGTAGGTTGCTGGCCTGTTTCCCCATTCCAGGAAGGACTCACAGCCATGCCCAAGTCTCTTTCAGTGCACTGTTTTATTCTTCAACATAAAACTTAGGCCAAACAGCAAATCAAAAAGCAGTTCCTCTGCCCACTGAGGGCTACAGCTCCCAGAGGCTTTCCCCTTACCGAAAAGACGACGGACAGATGCCCCCCTGCTTCAGAGCCTACTGCAGGAGCCCATCTGTCACATAGAGCTCCTTCTTAGCTGAGCCTCTCAGATGGCTTTTTATAATCATTTGCTCCTATTTCCCAGCTGGGTCTGATTCAGGGCCAGGGGTCCTGGAGCCAGCTCGCCCTGATCTATTAGGGGCAAGTCAACCTGTTACAATGCATAGCAAATGAGTTCAGTAGCCTTTTAATATTCCAGGCTTTCACAGCATAGCCCTATCACAGGGACATAATTAGGAGTAATAGAATCAAATTGAAAAAGGAAATTTTTAGGGTGAATATAAGGCTAAACTGTCACAAGCCACTGATTAGACTGGTGTGAGAGAATCTAGCTACTGGGTCCCAGGTGTTTTAAGCTTCTCTGGGTCTCAGCAGGCTGCAGCAGTTTCCTCCTTGGCACATTTTCTGAGCATCGGTTTTCAGTTTTCTACTGCATCACAGAAATGGAGTCCCTCATCTGACCTACCTTAAACCCCTGTGAATAGTGCTGATCCCCAAGATACCTCCGTAACTTAAACAAACCCTCTCCTAGAATCCCACCGAAGATGTGAAGTATGAATTAATAAATAGTAATAGCAGATACTATCTCAAAAAGGGGTGTAAAATCCACCCTGAGGTACCCGAGGGGTGCCCCAGCTCTGCTCTTATTTGAGGAGGGAGAAATGTGATGATTTAGGGAATCTGCCCAATTTATAAATTCTGGTTGATATTGTGAAGTTGTTGCTGTGAAAATTGCTGTATTGTAAATGCCCCTCTGTCTATGTTTGTGGATTCCACCATTCCTGTCAAGGCTATGTCATATCTCTGCCAGACCAAGTACAAGGGTGAGTCCTTAGAACCCACACACTGCTTATTCAAGGCAAAGCATCTTGGGAAGATGGGATTGCTCCAACTATGAGACATACTTCTTCCTCTTGTCTGAAGGGAGAGGGGACAGGAGAGACTGGAAAGTTACCAAACACAGAACAAAGAAACGGAGGTGGTGATGGTAGGACAGGAACAGGAAACTTGGGTGGGAGAGAGGATGGGCACAGACCTTTCAAGAGAAGGCAAGCTGGGCTGGAAGACCAGGGAGAAGCAACTCAGCATGCAGAAGCCTGATGAGGCAGGGGACCCTGCCCATCTACCTGAATTGAGATGATTCCCAAGGACTCTCAAGGGAAGGGTGGGTTAGTGAGGGGCTTTGGGTCTAAGATGTTTGTTGTTTTCTAAATGATCTGTACTCTGAGTACTTCTTGCGTGAGTAAGTAAAAGACCAATGGTGTTGGAACCTGTGCAAAGCCTGTCTGTATGTGTTGTGTGACACCACATCCCTACTGAGAGAGTTACTCTGTAATTCAAAAGATTCATACTCTGTGTGATTCTGGAAGAGAGTGCACTTAAGCTGTGGATGAGTCTGAAGGGTTAGCACTGAACCCAGGGGCTAGGCAGCTGCTTTCCAACTCTCAGGAGAGTGTGCTAGATAGAGGACCTTCATGCCGAGTGTTTGCCTAGGACCCCTAAGACTGTGGGCCCCATTCAGGCTCTGGAGGCTTTAAACACTTTGTTATCCAGCACCTGACTCCCTTTAGTGGTCTGGAGGAAGCAATGGACTGAAGCTGTGACATAAACTTCCTGCACTGAGGCTGTGTACCAAGGGGAGGCCTGGAAGCCCAATCATTTTTCAAATTTAAAATACGAGTGGGTATAAATGTGCAATTGGGAACAATCCTGCACTGACACAGAGTTAGGCTGGATGGTCTAATAGGTCTTTTTTATCTATAGACTTTATGGCAAATCATACTGAATCAAAGACTCAAACCCTATGGGCTTAAAGGCCTTTACTAATAATTCTGGGGTGGGGTTTATTGCTCACACAGTCACACAAACTGGTAAACGCAGAGAGGAAGGATGGCCCAGTGTTTAGGGTGCTAGCCTGGGAGACTCAGGTTCAATTTCCTGCTCTGGCAAATGCTTCCTGTGTGATCTCAGGGTAGTTACTTAGTCTCTTTGTGCCTCAGTCCTTCCCTACATCAAAGGGCTGTTGTGAGGACAAGTGCATTAAAGGTTATAAGGTGCTCAGATACTATGGTAATAGGGACCATATAAATACCTAAGATAGAGCAGCATGGATTAAATTGAAACATCCAGATCCAAACTGGGGACTGAACCGGCCCATGTGTTAGGAGTTTGAAGCAGGTGGTATGGTGCAGGTCCACTTCTAAGCAAGCTACAGTGCTCCCTTATAGCTATACTACACTTCAATTCCTTCTTACGTCACAGTGTGAATTCTATGTTACTTTTACTGATGTGGATTCACATCTACTAGCTGCTGATCATCAAGGTCATTTTGTACCACATATTGACTTGAAAGATTTAGGTCCCAGGAATAAAAGGCTAGTACTTTATCCACTCAGCCAGACCAGACCCTTGATTTTACATTTCAGTTTTTTCTTCTGGCTTCAGAAGACCTTTTAATATTTCAAAACTGTAACAGCTCTTTCATCAGCTTTCTAAAGGGTGAACTGTAGCAGTTGTATTCCAACTGCTCCTGAATCTGCTGTGTTTGTTCAGCCCTGAAATGTCCTTGATAGATGTGAAAATAAAATGTTCCAACAGTGCTGAGCTATAAACACACAAACGACCAGGGATAGCAAAATATATGCCCTACAAAAAGCTATCATTATGTATTAGAACATTTTTTCAGCTTTCTGCATGAAACCCAATTATTGTATTAACCTGATTGTACTGTAGAGCTGGTCGATTTATAGTCACCAAATTATTTTTATAAGGAACTTCAAGAAGAGATTCAAATTAAATATTGGCTGTTTGATTCCCACATTATACAACCTGGTCTATTGTAACACCTTTATTTAGAAGCAAAGACTAAATTAACTGGGGGATGGGGAAATCACACTTACAGTTAATAGAAATAATCTTGTGAATAACAATGATCCAAATATTGGCAGCATCACATTCATTATTTGGATTTATACAAATGTTGAAAAAGAGGTGCCTGCCCATACTCTCTGGACACTGTTGCCTTTACTTAAAAACCAACCAACCAACCAAACAAAAAGACCAAAAAGACAAAAAGTTAAGCTTTGCTTAGGTAATTACCTGAATTAGGGATGCTTTTTGGAACTGGGGCCTCAGTGGCCAAACCTAACTAGAGTACAGTTCAGTGTAACTCACCACAGAGAACCAAGTAACTTGAAAAATTAAGTCCTTCACCTATTTTACACCCGTACTCCCCATTCATGATCATCAAATGCCTGGGGGCAAAAAAAGATTTACTTTGCAGTATGCCCCGAAAGGACACCAAGGTGGACTATTACGGACCACTGTGTGGGGGGAGGAAGAAAAGCCAATTCCAAAACTACAGGGAGGGACTGAGAATGCTCCATCAATAGCCCCTTCTCGTGTATGCCAGTGAGGCTGCAGCTCACACACCTCTGCTGATGGCAGCGGCAATGGCATAGCCTGAGGAGCGATGCAGTGTCTTGGGTAAGTAGATGAGAACTGAGAAAGTTAAAACACTATAGGTCAAAATCTTAAACTTCAGTCAGTAACCCGCAGTCAGACAGTGCATATCATGGCAGATGGGTTGAATATGCTCAGTAAATATGTGAATAATAAATAGATCCAATTCCTCTCTGTGCCAGGGTGGACAAAGGTGCTAAAAGTGGGGAGGGCAAGTCGTCATCTCACTGATGTTCTCCCAGGAGGCTAAGTCAGTAAGGATTAGTGAGAAGCTTGCTATTAAGAGGTCCCTAAGATATGAGATAAATCAGTAACTGCCCCAGCTGGCCCTACCCCTCTGTCCTGTCAATATTTAAGAAGTGTTGCAGGTCTGATGGTGACTAGATTGGGAGAATCAAGAGAACACTCTTTAAAAGCTCTTTTCTGCTGAAAGGGCTCCTCTTGGGGTACAGAGCTAGCTGTCAAGGAGGGAAGTCTGTGACAGATGGACTTCTGCCTGAGTTTTAATAGTCAGTAAAAATTCTATTGCCGCTTGAGGCAACTTAATATATTAGCAGAACTAAATTTTATACCAGAGAAAATCAGTTCTTTTTTCTTTAGACTCAGATTTTTGAGATCACATTAAGTTAACCTTAATCAACTTCATTGCAGAAAAGACTCCTCTGTAATTGAAGATGATGGCATTTTGGCCAAAAGACCATGTCAGAGAGTAACTGGCCCTCTGAGATCTTTTATTAAAAACTCCAACTGTCATAACAACAAAGTCCAGACAACAGAACATAAAAAGAAACATAAAAAAACAACATACAATAGTCAAAAATATAGACCATACTGATGCAAGACAATACAACCCTCCCCCTCCTTCCAACGTCTCCTATTCCTGTGACAGGAGAAACCCAGCATTAAAGACTTGTCCCATCCTCCAAATACAGGCCCATTTGGTGTCCAATGTCCAATCTAATATAAATCAGCCGTGGCCATTTGCCCTTGCTCAGTCCCATAACACGTGCTCCATCCCTTCATAGAGAGTCCATTACATCCTCTGAAGATTCTGCTTCTGAGGTCCTCCCAATGGACAGAAACCCAGCTCCTCGATTCACAGAAATGAGTCCCTCCATGGAAAAAAAAAGACAAAGGAAAAAATCATAGCCTACAGCAATAGCAAAATCCTCAAAATCATTACATAATATTGATACTCCATGCCCCTGACATACTAGTCAATGAATCATACTCTTGGTCCAACATAATTCCCCCACCCAATACAATAATCTCTTTCCAATTCCTACCATATAGTGAACTAAAATATACTCCGACATCCTCTTATTCCTTCCCACTGTTGCCACAAACTTACTCCCAAAGGCCTCTGGTCCTATACACTGGACTCCGCCCTCACCTTCACAGGAAAGAGGCCCAACCCAAACTCAACCCATTTTAAATTTGTATTTGACTCCACCACTTCCTGTCCTTCTCTAGGTCATAGTTCCTCTCCACATGTCTCAACAACCCCAGCTCCTTCCGGATTGTGTGCTCCAACTCCTCTGGGGAAGCCCACGTCAGAGGGTTCTTCTGAAACACCACCTCATATCTCAACTTCTAGAGGGTCTCCCTCTCCCATTGCTGATACCCTGGCCAGAAAATACCCATATCTCTCTTGTCCTAAATTAACTAGCACTTTCAGCACTCTTGCTAATCCCACTTGCACCTTCTGAGCCTATGGGCATTCCTTCAACAGATGCCCCAGAGTCTCTTGGCCCTCCCTATGATGTTGGTAAACCAAGTGCCAGCTCTGGCCAAGGCCGTAGGCATTAGCTAAGAACTGACAAACTCATAGCTGGAAACCAAACCAGCTCACTTGTACATTAGTTTTGTTCAAAGTAGGTATTAGTCTTATAAGAATGTATTTAGTGTTTAGACTCTATGACATGCTTGTAAATTGCTGCCTGCATTAATCTCACTTGTAATATCTGTATTCCATGCTACAAGGTAAAATAAAACGTTTTATTTTATAATTGTAAAAATGCCTTCTCTGAACTTAGATGGGAAGACTGGCTCCCCAGCCCATCCAGGAGGACTATCAACATTTAGTGGGCCAGTGGAGGGTAAAAGCTTTGTTGATTGCCCGATCCACTCATGGAGAAGTACATGCAGAAGGCCTAGTCCCATCACTAAAGATACTGGACATGAAGATTTTTCATCTCCTTGCTGTTTGTACTCTTACAAGGGCTGGAGCTAAGAAACAAAAAAGCAGAGCTCCCCAGGGTTGACATCCAATGGTGACAGATTACTACATCTCTGTCACCTTTTGAATCACAGACTGAGGGCAGGTCTACACTGAAAACACTGCAGCAGTGCAGCTGTGCCGCTGTAGCACATCAGTGAAGATGCTACTACACCAACAGGAGAGCTTCTCCTGTTGGCATAGTTAATCCACCTCCGTGAGCAGTGGTGGTTATGGTGACATGAGAAGCCCGCCTATCAACAGAGCACTTCTTACACCAGGGGTTAAGTCGGTATAACTGCGTCACTCATGGGTGAGGATTTTTCACACCCATGAGCGACGCAGTTATACTGATGAAAATTTCTAGTGTAGACCTGGCCTCATTTGTGTATATATGCTTGCTTGCTTGACCTTGTAAATAACTCATTTTTCCCCCTAGTTAATAAGCCTTTAGTTAGTTTGTTACAGGATTGGCTACAGACATTGTCTTTTGGCATGAGATCTAAGGTACAAATTGATCTGAGGTAAGTGACTGGTCTATTGAGACTGGGAGCAACCTGAATATTTGGTTGTTGTTGGTGTAAGTGAGCATTTATCACTAAGTCCAGCTTGCCTAAGTGGTAAGACAGACTGGAGAGCCCAAGAGGACTGTCTGTGAGTTTGCAATAAGACTGTTACTGTGATCTCATTTGTTACAGGGTTGTTGGAATCTAATTGTAGAACATGCCATCCATTTGGGGTGTCTGCCCTGCTTTTGACAGTCTGCCCTGAGGTTGGCACTTTGAGTCGAGAGCCATTCCAGACAGTGTGACACCCTCTGAACACAGCTGTTGCTTGGGACACACCTGGTCTTGTTTTTGCAGGGTTTTCCCACACTTCTCACACAGCCACTTTACCATGGCAAACCCTCCAACCATCTCTTTATATTTAAAGGGGACCCTCTAGGGCTGTAGAACTGTCAAAGCCCCTAAAATGAGTGTATCATCTGGGCAGCCGACCAACTGCAAGGACTCATATACTTGAGGCTTCAACACCTGCTGATACAGCCTCTAGCTGGTCTGTCCTCATCTCCCTTCCTCCCAGCATATCCCCCATATCCATAAGAACTGGAACACTGCAAAATAGATATTCAGGGAGCTGGTTCTGCCTACTCATCCTACTTTTCCATCCTTGCCATGGCTTCACAAGCTTCCTTCCCAACCCCTCCAACAGTGCCCACCCCTGCTCCCAGTCTGCTGATAGCACTGAACCCAGACTGGACTCATTCCCTGAGTAAGACCCTGTTGGTTACTCAGGACCTGCTTCATCCTTTGCAGACAAAAATGCAAATTCAAGGTCCTGAAAAAATATCTCTGGGTGTCTGATCCCCAAGCCCCCGTGCTCCACCTCTCGACAGACCAAAGACCTCCTAATGAACGGATACATCTTCTGTCCCAACAAGAAGAGAAAAAAGAACTCCATCACCCTTCCCATCAACTGTGCTGTTTGTAGCATGTACACTCTGGCCAAATGAAGGAAGAGCAGAAGTGAGTACTGATTATCATTCGCACTCTGTGAAACATGGAGGGTCTATGCCAGCTCCTCCATCACTCCACCCCCTGCTCCAGGGCCCTTTCCCAATGCTCTTTCACAGTCTCCCCTTGCAATCAGAACTGTACTCCCAAGATCTTCAATACACCTTCCTGTTGTCTACTCTGCAGCCCTTCCAAAGGGAGCAATGCTGGACCATTGCCACCCTTGCCCCCCTCATTACCCAACCATAATGCCTTTCTCTCTCCAAATGTAACTTGCCCCCTGACACTAGCCACATGCCACGGGAGGCCCGTTATGCTCCTCACATTTGGTGACCATAGCCGACATATCATCCGCAAACACCAGCACCCTGTGGGAAACTGACATGGCCCTGCTCTCCCCCCACCATCCACTTCCAGGGGGATCCACTGAGAACACATAGAGCAGTCGGTTCAAAGGACAGCCCTGCCTCACCCCAAACCTCAGCAGGCTAGCCTTCTGCCTTAGCCAGCCATTAAGCAAAGGTAGCTGACTGCCCCCCTTGTGAGGTGTCTGCAGCCAAGAGGTGAAGGTACTTGGGATCCCATATTTATGTAGTGTAACCCACACACCTACTGGGTGTGGTGTTTTGTCCCATCTAGTGGCAGCGAGACTACTTAGAGAGAGATTAATGAGTTTGCTCTACAGCCTTAGTTAACACCCATGTGGCTTTTAGCTCATTCAGTAGAGGCTCATGCATTTAGCTCCAGAGGTACCAAATTCAATCCCGTTTGTCGGTGTTACAGTAGCACATCCCACACTTGATTGAAGGCCTTGTTTTGATCCTGGGAATACATGTACCTTCGCCAGGCACTTGCTGCCCCTACCTCAGACACCTCCCGAAGATTGCACGGCGAGTCTGCTAGCAACCCACCCTTGACTGCACTGGCCTGGGCCTGATGGATCAGCATTGGAGCCACCCTACCAAGCTGCTTCAGGAGCAATCTTCATAATCTGTATTCAAGAGGGTGAACAATCTCCAGTTTTCTAACAGCAACCTGTACCCCCCTTAGCAGAGAAAGGTGCTGTTCAATATGCGTGTGATGGCAAATTTGCATTGAAATCAAGGGGAGTTAGGCTCCTAAGCTGGTTAGACACTTTAAAAAATCTTACTAGGCCTATATCTGCATCTTTTATGCACCTAAATTCCTTTGAAAATCTGGCTCTCTGCCACTTGGAAATTAAGGATATGATTTATATTTTTCCACCATTGCCAGTAGGTCAGAAAGTATCTATGATTAATGAAGATACTGAAATCTTTTTTTGGAGAGATGCTTGATAAGTCTCTCATTTGGCTGTTGAGAATGAGTTTTAATTTTTATTATCTACCTCAGTTATTCCCAGGTGTACTGATAAATTTGGATACGGCAGTAGAGACAGCATCCTTGACAGAAAATCCTTTAATGAAAGATTCAATCCTGATTGTGTCTCTGTTATGAGGAAATCCCTTGTAAACACAAACTTCACAATGAAGCTGTTGAAATCCTTTTGAGGGGTTGGAAATCATCTCCTAGCGGAGCTTACAAGAGAACAAATACGAGAAGGATTTTGTTTTCTGGTGACACATAAGAGATAATGGATCCTAAAATATTAGTCATACACTTTCTAGCGGTGTAAGAGATGCAGCTACCAGGAAGTCGTATGATTCTGCAGTGTCTTTGATCTTTTAGTAACATAAGCCACACAAGAAAACATATCAACTAGATCTCTGTATTGAAGGATATCGATTAAAGCTAAATACAGATGTTGTATGCTGATACTCAGATATTTTGATACTTTTTGTTTAAAAAAAAATACAGAATGAACATTATGACACGTTTTCTTAGAGATTTGTCAGCAAAGTTAGCTTTCATGCTAGCCAGCTGGGGTCTTGGGGTTCTGTATAAAAAGAACGACTCAGCTATGTCTTGAGGCCAATACTGAAAAGGTCGTGAGATTCTCTTTCATGGAAGGAATGAAAGTAAGCCGAAAAGTGCAGGAAAACATAACGTTCCATCTAAATGATGGAACTGATTTAGTCGTGTGCATGTCTCTGTCTCTAGAAAATGACATTGAAATAGGTTTGAATGTAGGGGATGATTCTTCTTCACCAATTTATTATTTAAAATGATGTGGCACCCAAAATGTGCTAGTCCAATTCCAGACACAACCACATAATGGATTTTATCTGTGATGAGCAAAGCAGCCATTTGCAGTACATTTGCTGAGACCCTTTGGCCTATAGCATTTAATGAAGGGTTTGTTTTGTTTATTTTACAGTTCAGTGGAATGAAAAACAATTTTTCTTAAGCATTACTCGAGGCCATCAGAGTGAGAAGGGATAATTTATTACCGTTGCATGCTCACAGGAACTTGAAGTTATCCATAAAAAGGCGGGGTGGGGGAAGCAATAAATCTAGATTACTTTGATTAAACAAACAAACGAACAAACAAAAATGTATTTATACTTCATGAGCTACTATATTTCTCATCCTGATATTGTCCACCATGTAATGTTCAATATTTGATAGGGCTGAATGAAACTGGTCAATTTTTTTCACAAAAATACAAGTGAAATATTTCATGTATTCATTGAGTGTGATTTTGAACCCCGGACTAAAAAGGGATTCAGAATGGAAAATAAGAAACCTGGAAATGTGCCTTTTTTTTTGCCTGCTCTCACATACAGGCTGGTGAAGTGAGGAGCTCGGTGGAGACAGGACATCTTCAGTTTTAGTCCTACTTCAGGCCTTATTAATATTTGTACCTGAAAAACCCTTTACAGCTTTACCAATAGGATGAGGTAGGTAAATAACAACTGTCCTTCGTTTTACAAATGGGTACATTGAGGCTCAGAGAGGATCAGTGACTTGCTCATGATACTGTGATCTAATGTATTAATTATAGGGCTGGAAGTTGGAGACTTGAATCTCAATATTGCTCCTGTTGAAGTTAATGGCAAAACTCATTAATTTCAGTGGGTGCAGGGGATAGCCCTTATTTTCCTGGCACTGACTTGCTGTGTGCTCTTTGGCAAATTGCTGACCCTCAGTTTTCTCCATCTGTAAAATGACAGCAATGGCACTGAGGAATTGTAGAGGATTTAAGGTGTTCACAGATAAACAGGAAGCTATTACTAGATCTCCAGTTTAGAGAACTGAGGTTGTCACATATGTACTAGGGAAGCACTTCAGTAGTGTTAGTCTGAATTTACACCAATGTAATGGGGAGCAGAATCTGACGTAAATTTTAATTGAATTGAAAGATCTAAAAAGAGGCTGAAAACCTCTATGAGGGTCTCTTAACTCCCATTAATATCAATGGAAGTGGAAGGCACTCAGTGCCTTAGGTGTTCAGCACACTGCAGAACTGAAATAAAATTTTAAAAAGGGATTTAGGAATCTAAATCCTATTGAAAGTCAATGGAATTGATGCTTCAAAATCACTCAGGCACTTTTGAAAATTTCAACCAAAGTCTCACTGAAAGTCAACGGGACAGACTACAAAGTCCTATTTTCAATAGTGACTTAGGCTCCTAACTCACTTAGGTGCTTTTGAAAATGTTACTCCTAGGCTTTACTTGCACACCCAAAATCTCCACTGACTTTAAAGGGTGTTTGGGCTTGGAAAAAATGCATGAGTGGACACACTGTAAGTTAGAAACAGCTGAACAGTTAAAATGTGTTCTATCATATGTAGAACTGTGTGAGATTTTTTTTGGATGAATAGTTTATTCATCTGAAAAATGCAGTTTTGGTCAACCTAAAACTATTCACAAAATTGGACCCAAAATGGATAGTAGAGGAGGGAAAGTGGTGCTGATGATTCTCTTCCTCCTTTTTCCCGTATAACCTTCATCATGGTGGTTAGGGCACTCATTTGGGCTATGGGAGACCCATGTTTAAATCCAAGCTCTGGAATTGGCTTTTCTGATTCACCAAAATTTCCAGTTAACTTCAGATTTGGTTTGACCTGAACCAAAATGACTTTTCAGTTTTTCAGATCTGTCCCTGAACTGAAAAATTAGTTATTCACACAGCTGTAATCATATCCCCTTGCTGCATACCTCCTGAGCTAACTGGTGATCCCAAGTACAATACTGCACAGCTGGAGCATCTCTACTGATGTTAATGGAACCTCTCTGGTGCAAATGGGATAAGAATTTGCCCCATTATGCCATTTGCAAGGTAATGACGAAATCCTTGTAGCTACTAGTATTTTCCAGATAATATTACCTACCCATTTTTGATTAGTGAGTTTCAAATGCCATTTTTGTTTATTAGAAGACAATCTGAAATGAAATTACTATCCAGTTACTTGCAAATATTTAAATACACTGAACATATATTTGCAATACAGCATAGTAGATTTCCTATCTGTGTTCTGTTTTGTTTGTTTTAGAAAAGGTGCTTTTAGCTATGCATAAAGTGACATTTGCAAGCTTCTGAACTCATTCTGAATTGGAACATTAATTAATGTATGCTACTATTCAAAGGTGATTTTGTTTAGGGTGAGTTAACATCCTTGCCAGCCTCCAGCCTATTGTTTTTATTTAATGTCATCATTTTCTTTAATTTAGATTCCTACTGTCTATCTAAAATTGCAATAATTTATTTGGCCTCTTTACTCTCTTTTAGTTGTGCTTCAGGTTGGCAAAAACTTCAGTTTAATGTTACAGCTAGCATTTTTGTAATTAATACAATACGATACTTGAGTATTGCATAGGAGTATCAGTGTGTTTCTAGCATATTAAAATAGTATTAATTTGCCTTGTGTGCCTGGCAATTCTTACATTATATTGGTTTGGTACCTGTAATGGGGCATACTGGGCCTTTAAGAGTAAAGGGGACCAGAAGAACCCATCCCAGGGTGTTGGAATAAACAAAGGCCCAGAAAATGGCCTGGTAGCTTAAGAGAGGAAGGGATCCTGGGGAATAAGGAGTTAGATACGAAGGCAAAACATGCAGGACACTGTTTCTTTAAAGGCCTGGGATCAGGAGCCCTGTAATGTAGAATGGAGCAGGGCTCCCCTCTCTTCCAGCCAATCAGGAGGAAAGCTCTGGAGGAGGGCAGTATATAGCCTGCCCTCAGAACAAAGGAGACACTGAATAAGAAAGGACCCTGGGCTAGAAAGCTGAGCTGTGGATAGAAAGAGTTGGGAGTGGTTACTTCAGGTAGAGGGAGAGCTCTGGGTACGGCAGAAGAGCTGGAGTTAAGTATGAGCTGTTGAATTATGATTTAGGGCAGGGGTTGGCAACTTTTGAGAAGTGGTGTGCCTAATCTTCATTTATTTACTGTAATTTAAGGTTTCGCGTGCCAGGGGCCAGCGACAGGAACCCCAGACTGGCAGCAGGCTTAGCGGGGCTGGGAACCCCGCTGGCAGGGGCTGGTGGCTGGGACCCCAGACTGGCAGCGGGGGTGGCAGACGGAACCCCACACTGGCAGCGGACTGAGCCCCTCAGCCTGCTGCCGGTCTGGGGTTCCAACTGCCACCCCCTGCCAGCGGGGGTCCCGGCCCCACTCAGCCCGCTGCCAGTCTGGGGTTCCTGCTCAGCCCTCTGCCTGCCTGGATGAATGGAACCCCAGGCCGGCACCGGGCTGAGTGGGGCTGGCGGCCGGGACCCCAGGCCGACAGCAGGCTGAGCCACTCAGCCTGCTGCCGGTCTGGGTTTCCATCCGCCGGCCCCTGCCAGGTGGGACCTGGCCGCTGGCCCCGCTCAGCCCGCTGCCAGCCTGGGGTTCCGTTCATCCAGGCAGGCAGCGGGCTGAGCAGGGCCGGCGGCCAGGACCCCAGCTGGCAGCAGAGTGCCACTAAAAATCCGCTCGCGTGTCGCCTTTGGCATGCGTGCCGCAGATTGCTGACCCCTGATTTAGGGCTTTATGTTGGGGATTTATTGAGGATTGATTGGATTATTTTGTGATTCAGGACTCTGAGGACTGTGTGAACTTTATTTGATATTAAACCAGTCCCTGGAAGGTGAGCTGTAAGCCACAACAGACTGTGGAGTGCTTAAGTGGCCTGCAAGAGGGGGCTAATGGGCCAGGTGCCCTGCAAAGTGGCTGCCAGCCGTGAGGGGGTGACTGAGTGGCTACCCTGCTACAGTATCTATATGTGTTATTTTTTTATTTCCTTCAATACGCTTTTGTAAGCAAGGACTAATGTGGATACTCTGCTGTGGTTTCTGCCTTTTTTTCTTTTTCAAGTGGAATCCATTATTTTAAAACTTAAATGCAACTCTTATGTGACGGGCTGAGAAGTAGAGGTGAATGATACCATAAGTTGTTATTTAAGTTAGAAGACTTTAACAATGTCATTATTTTTGGGAGATGGCTAAGAGCTTTAGTTCAATTTTCTTATTAATAACACTTCTTGCTCCTCACTGTGCTTAAAAGGATGTGTGTGTGTGTGTGTGTGTGTGTGTGTGTTATAGTGAAGGAAGAAACTGGTTAAAGCCTGCTGCATGAATAGGTCCAATCAGGTGCTGTTAGGGCCTGATCCTATGAGCCTTCAGTGGAAGGAATTTATATTCCAATGTCCTTATATTGGAATATGTTTAATGAACTGTCTAAGTACTTTGACTTTAAGAGCTGTGGTCACAGTGTGAGATCTGACACACTATCTCCATGTACAAAACATATAGGAACCTGTCACTTTAACTATTTATTGAAAGTACAAAACCAGAGTGACAACAGTTAAGAAAATCTGCAGCAAAACAGGAAGGGAAAATGCTATTGAAATCCCTCTGGGTTAGGGAAATGGCTAACAGAGTCCAGTGTGATCAAATAAATGACAGACACAGAACAACCCCCTCCACATATGTGTAAGCAGGGTCTGAATGAACTCTCCCATGACAGCTAGTTGGGGAGGGGGAGAGACTTCAGGAGCAAACTGTATTTATATGAACATACCTACTCTGCGTAGGAGTTGTGTAGCTCCAAGTGATCAGCTTTCGCTGGTGTTGGGTTACAAATCACTTTAGTACTGAATGCAGGGGTAGTGAAATGTTGTTATCAATGTTATCTTCGTTGTATGACAAAAGGGGAGCAGAACTGTGTTGAGCTTGTCCTGATTGAGGGGTCACTGTCAGCTAAAAGGAACTCGCTAAGGCAGGGGCTTGAATGCCAGACCCCTGTGAAAGTAAGATGGGTGGGGACAGGTGTCCCAGCCAGGCGGTATGGATTCTCCCTAAGGCTCCCTGGTCTGGCTTAATGTGTTCTTCCCCACTGCTCAGATAGAGCTAAATAGGCTTCATTAGGAGCCTTTTGTTATTTTAAGTGCTCAATAAGAGCTGAAATTAA
The DNA here is from genome assembly GCF_028017835.1 of Emys orbicularis. Taxonomy (NCBI): domain Eukaryota; kingdom Metazoa; phylum Chordata; order Testudines; family Emydidae; genus Emys; species Emys orbicularis. The sequence continues at coordinate 22,804,768 of NC_088685.1, read as the reverse complement.
TTGTGGTGGGGCAGTGTTTCTGCCCAGCTTGCTGAAAGCTAAAAGTCACTAAGAGACTGACCTACAGGGGTCGCAGCAGAAGGTGACTGGTAGGAGCAGCCACTGAAAGTGGCGAGCAGTCAGCTGGTGGGGTGGTCAGGCAGTAAGGAACAGCAGCTGGCGAGGCAGACAGCCAGAGCAAGTACTCAGATGGTGGAGCAAGCCAGGTGCCTTCTTCCCTGGGTGGGAGGTGAACTCACACAGATGCACCTCTGAACCCTGGGTCCTCACTGACCAGGACAACTAATGTGAGTGGGGTATGGTGAAGGAGTAGAGGGGGCACAGAAAAGGAACTTTTGGTTGTAGAACTCAAGAACATGAGGCAGAAGACACTGCGCCACGCACTCTGGGGTGGGTGTCCTGCTCACAGTTTTATGATTTTGAATCCTGCTTGTGACATTTTCCCTAATGAATGTCAGGTGACTTTTCTCCTTTCATTAAAAGTTTCTTTTCTACACTCAGTCTCTGTGCTTGCGAGTGAGGAAGCATTGCCTCTCCGAGGTGCCCGGGGTGATGTGTAATTTTTCCAGGTTACTGGGCGGGGGCTTGAGCTGGTTCTTTGTTGTATGGTTGAAAAGGAACCCCTAGATATTGAACCTGGCCCTGGTTGCTGCTGGCTCCACCTGGAAGAAGGGTTACATATGTATATGCAAGGGACCATCCACAGCAGATTTCCTACACATGCACAAAGAAAAGACAGTAGTGCTTGATTGACGGAAGAGGGTGTTGAGTAGGGGAGCCTGGGTCTGGCCTCCATGACACCCTCTCCTAATTCAGCCCAGAGATATCCCAGTGGATCTCCAATGGCAAATCTACTTCTAATAGCTCCCACCTTGACTTCTGCTGCCATGTGAGAAGGGGGCAGTCAGTACAGGGATGCAGAAGGGCAGCCATCCCTGTAAGATGGCTCCTTTCCCATGGATCTGTTGGTGCCCTTCCCCAGAGATCTATGTGGCTGAGACACTATACCATCTCCATACTGCAGCCATGAAAACTTGCTGTCATTGCCTAGAGGCTGGGCCGGGAACTGATGTGGAGTTTGCTTGCTTCTCTTGCTTCTTCCTGAAACAGAAGGCATTTGAAAATATAGCTGTTCTGATAACAAGAAGATCTGTGAACAGAAGCCAAATTTAAAGGATAATTAGAGGAGCAAAAACAAACCCTGGACAGGAGAATGGCAGGGACTATTTCAGCTAATAAGATAATGACGAATTCTTCAGACGCTTTCAGTGTGGATTGATGGTACAGAAATTATGATCTTAACACTATATATCACCTTTTATCCTGGAGTATGCCAAAGTGCTTTGCATACCCAACAGATTGATATACAAAGGAATCACTTAATCCAGGACTAATATAAAGCTGCCTGTGTGGTGATGCATGGCAACTGCTGAGCAGTGTACGGCAGCACTACAAAAGATAGAGAGAAAGTAGATGTATCCACTAAAAATGAATAGAGCACAGAGGAGCTGATTCTGCTCTCAGTTGCGCTAGTTTTACATTGATCTATTTCCACAGGCTTCACTAGAGTTACTCCAGTGTAACCAAGAGCAGGATCAGGTCCCCCTGTGGATGAAGGGTCTCATATTCCACCATCTTGCACATTTTGCACCCGTGCAAAAAGAGGGTGTATGCTCCCAAATTGGAATGAGTGTGTTTTACACTCATTTGTTATGGGTGTGAATGAGGGTGCAGAGCTGAGGATATTCAGACCCTAAATGTTATCCAAGAATGGGATCATCTGACCTGGTAAGATGGGGAACATATTAAAGAAAATAAATCTGAAAAGAGATGGGGATTAAAAATTAATGAAGTCTGAAGACAGGACAGGGTCCTGGCTATTGGACAGTGCCCTATATATATATATATATATATATATATATATATATATATATAAACTTGTCTTTTAGAAGCTGCTACAAGAGACATAGTAATAAATTTATTTCTGTCTGAATTAACCTCTCTCGGCTGGGTAGTTTGACATTGGCTAACTTTGTAGTTTCCCTGCTGTTGACCAATATTTCTTAGCTAGTGTCTTCTTTCATCACCTGGGTGGACATCCTTTTGACCCTGGCCCTAGCAGAGGGCCCCCTGCTTTCTGTTGTGGCTTTGTTTGTTGGTGTATACATATCTTTAATATCATGCTTGATTCTCCTTACCAGTCTACTTTGCCAGTAGTCTTGTTTAATATCTACATTTTATACAGCAGTTTCCACCCATAGATTTCAAAGGGCTGTAGGAAGGAGGTAAATCATCCTTGAGATCAGGGCTGGATTTCCCATTAGGCACAGTAGGCGGGTGCCTAAAAGTTAAAAGTGGATTAAAAGTTAATACATACAGATCCCCTGCAGGCGGGTGGGCTCCTGGAGTGGGTTGGTGGCTGCCCAGCTTGTGGGCCTGGAGCAGGGTGAGTCAGCCCGCCTGGGGCTGCTGTGAGCTGTGGCCAGGTTGGCTGCTGAAGGTGTTGGGAGCGTCCCAGCCCCTTCCCAATCTCAGCCCCAGGCCGGGGAGGGAGAAGGAGAGTTGTGTCTGGTGCCCCATTCACTTTCATGGGCGGAGCCAGAGCATGGCTGCTGCCTCGGCCTGCAGGAGGGACAGAAGACACCCGGGGACCACTCGCCATGGTGAGTGAGGTACAGTCCCTCCCTTGCACCTCGCCTGGAGTGGGTGGCCTACACGCCAGCTTGAGCTGGGAGCGCCGTGTGTGGCGGAGGGTCTTGTGCCTTCCTGGAGAGGCAGTATTTATATCTCTTTGTTTCATTTTTTATGGAAAACATGAAGGCCAGCTGTAGGTAGGTAGGTAGGTAGGTAGGGGTGTGTGTGTGTGTGTGTGTGTGTGTGTGTGCTGAAGATGCTGTGCCTAGGAGCATGTAAGGTGTAAATCCAGCCCTGCTTGAGATATTTTTACCTAATAGTGAGGGTATGACAGGGGCTATCAGGCCTTCCCTGCCCCTGCTGGAGAGCTCAACATCATCCTGACAGCCTCTTTCCTCCCCCCAAGCCCATGCTGGCCTGGGTAGCAACAGAACTTAGTTGTCCAGTATCACAGAAGAGCCAGAAAGAGACATTCACAAGCAGGATCCAGCAGGCAAGCTGAGCAGGGGGAATGCTGGGTAGTGCTGGGATGGGGAGAGGAGTTTTTCAGTACTAACACTGGGACAAATGGTTACTTTTTGTGTTTGTTCACAAGCTCAAAGATGTGGACAGACAAATTTTGATTTTAATTAACTATTAAAGCACTAGCACTAAGCTCACTGCATAAGTTACCTTGCTCCAGGAGAGCTATCACCGAGGGTCTTATTTCTGATTTTATGTTTTTGATTAATTTTTTTTAAAGGTGCACTTGATTGCATTACTGTGTGAGACTTTTTAAGATACTAAATTAATCCTTCTCTACAAAACGACTCTTGTCTAGGGACCATTCAGTTCATCTCATGCAATAAAGGTGTGTACCTCAAAAGGTGCTTTGAGGACATTAGCTGTGATCAGGATGAGCCTAGGTGTGGCATTATCTCCACAAATGATAAGAATACTTGAGATGCTGAGCTCTTCCAATGCTTGTTGTTAATATATTCATTCCTCACAGAGTTGGCTGTAGCCTGAGGCTGGTACAAAATTTTGTCGGCTTGAGAATACGCTTTTTTCCCTTTGCCCATTGTCAGTTTCTTACTGCACCCATCGTCTTGTCAGCTCAAGAGGGAGTGGTGGTGGTGGGGAACTGAAAATTGATTCTTTTAATGAAGTGTGCACTCTGAGAGCTGGATCCAAACCTACTGCAGTAACTGGAAAGACTGCAGTGAGCTTGGAATCAAGCCCTGAGTGGTCTGTATTGAAATTCTTCAGCTTATGGCTTTTGTGGTAACTCTGTCTCTGAGAGCAGTTCTGCATCTAGGCCAGCCATAGAAAATTCTCCTATGGGCAATGCTTTGACTTTCCTTTGAGGTGCCATTTCATCGTGCATTTCAGTTGGACAAATGTGTAGAGAAAATGCCAATCAAATATATAGAAACAATCCCTTTCTCAGACTCCACTAGGGCCACTGTAATAATCAGTCAAGTGCAACCACGGAGGGCCTTGTTCTGTTTCTATCCCTCAAAGTTCAGAAGGGGTTTAAATACCCACACCCTACTTATGCAGGAAGGCAGATGAGCTTACTAACCAGGAGGAAAAGAAACTTAAGACTTCTATAAAGCATAATCGGAAGCAAGATCCAGGTGGGGATTTAGATAAGGTTTGATGAAATCAGAGTCTCTTTAATACTACAAATGAATGCTGCTTGTGACAGTCAGGGTGCCAATCTTCAGAAAAGTTACTTTGTGAGTAGGAAAAAAAGTCTCCATTCGATGACCTCACACACTGGAAGATTCCTCCCTTCTGAAAACTCAAGCAAATTTGATGGGCCAGATCCCCAGCAGAGGTACATCAGTGAAGCACCATGGACTTCTTGAAACGAGGGCAAAGTATGCCAGCTAAGGATCTGACCTAAACAAATAAAAGAGGCTATTTCTAATGGGCGCATAATGTTGTTCCCAGCACTGCACTCGGTAGTCAGTCAAATCCTATCATAAAGTCAAATAGCACAGTCTGAAATAGAGGGCTACACATGTAGGACCAAATTTTGAACAGCTTGCATGAAGACAGATCCTTACACTACTTAACTGCAGGATGAGTATGTGTATAAGGGTAAAAATCGAATTATTACTGTACCATGCAAGTGACTTTGACAATTAAGTGACCTAAGACTAACGCCTGTGTTAAGCCTCTGAGAATGTCCATGGTGAATTCAATGTTTCCAGAAGCCAGAATAACCTTAGGGTAAGTTGTATGCTAATGCAATCAATCAAAAGTGCTGCACTTTTTCTTCTGGCTTGGTGCATATAGAATTTGTAGATGAGCTTTTGTGCCAAAAGGTAGACAGACACACACTAATGGATGCCGTAATGGGCATAGCTAAACAGATAGTTCACTGCCCCACGCACTCTGGGGTGGGTGTCCTGCTCACAGTTTTATGATTATGAATCCTGCTTGTGACATTTTCCCTAAAGAATGTTTGGTGACTTCCCTCCTTTCATTAAAAGTTTCTTTTCTACACTCAGTCTCTGTGCTTGAGAGTGGGGAAGCATTGCCTCTCGAGGTGCCTGGGGTGGTGTGTAATTTTCCCAGGTTACTGGGTGCAGGCTCGAGCCGGTTTTGTGTTGTATTGTTGAAAAGGAACCTCTAGATATTGAACCCGGCTCTGGTTGCTGCCGGCTCCCCCTGGCAGAAGGGTTACACTATAATAGATGCCCATATGACTTAATGATTAAGAGGAAACAGACTTCTCCTATGGCCATGACCTATGGCACTGGGGCTTAAAACCTTCAGATATAGAAATTACAGTAGGACTTTAAAGGCAGCTGGTTACTATTATTTCCTTATGGTGTCACTAACAATGTGTTTGGAAAGCTCCTAACACTAGAGCAGAAAGTTCCCTGCTCCAAAGAGCTCAAAATCTGACAGACAAGTAAACAGTTTAGAGAAAGAGAAACAACAGGCAATTTACATACATGTCAACTCATTGTAAGCAGCAGAGCAGAAGAAAGCATTTAAGAAGGTCTTAAATATGGACTGTATCAAGGCCTTGCTGGTGCACTTAGGGAGGTTGTACCAAACATAAGAGGCCATATGGGAGTAGACACAGAGGTGATTGTGTGAGAAATTGAGAAACATGTGGCTGAGGATGGGAATATTGGCAAAGTCCAGGAATAGGGAACAATGGGAAGCAGGATAATTCAGGGAGGGGCAGTTATACAGAGCTTTGAAGGGGGGGTGCCTAGAACTTGAATTTGAAGTGATAATGGATGGTAAACCAGTGGAGGAATTCAAAGAGGGGAGAGATGTGGACAGATCAATGGACAAGGAAGAAGACTGGTGTAAAGGTGGGACCAAGGATGGAGGAGTCCACTTGAATCTTAGCTGCATAGAACAAAACCAGGGGTTTAAGTGTTTATAATTTATTATGTAAATTTCAAAGATACAGACCAAAATATTGGACAAGGTAAAACAGTATCAGGAGATAAAGCCACACTGGTTTATACTGTAACTCCATTGTCTTCTAATCATATAGCATAAAAATCAAGACTGGGGGGAAAAACAACTGAGGAGAGTTGGCAGTTTTTCAAAGGGACACTATTAAGGGCCCAAAAGCAAGCTATTCCGCTGGTTAGGAAAGATAGAAAATGTGGCAAAAGACCACCTTGGCTTAACCACGAGATCTTGCATGATCTAAAAAATAAAAAGGAGTCATATAAAAAATGGAAATTAGGACAGATTACAAAGGATGAATATAGGCAAACAACACAGGAATGCAGGGGCAAGATTAGAAAGGCAAAGGCACAAAATGAGCTCAAACTAGCTACAGGAATAAAGGGAAACAAGAAGACTTTTTATCAATACATTAGAAGCAAGAGGAAGACCAAAGACAGGGTAGGCCCACTGCTCAGTGAAGAGGGAGAAACAGTAACAGGAAACTTGGAAATGGCAGAGATGCTTAATGACTTCTTTGTTTCGGTCTTCACCGAGAAGTCTGAAGGAATGCCTAACCTAGTGAATGGTAATGGGAAGGGGGTAGGTTTAGCAGATAAAATAAAAAAAGAACAAGTTAAAAATCACTTAGAAAAGTTAGATGCCTGCAAGTCACCAGGGCCTGATGAAATGCATCCTAGAATACTCAAGGAGCTAATAGAGGAGGTATCTGAGCCTCTAGCTATTATCTTTGGAAAATCATGGGAGACGGGAGAGATTCCAGAAGACTGGAAAAGGGCAAATATAGTGCCCATCTATAAAAAGGGAAATAAAAACAACCCAGGAAACTACAGACCAGTTAGTTTAACTTCTGTGCCAGGGAAGATAATGGAGCAAGTAATTAAGGAAATCATCTGCAAACACTTGGAAGGTGGGAAGGTGATAGGGAATAGCCAGCATGGATTTGTAAGGAACAAATCGTGTCAAACCAATCTGATAGCTTTCTTTGACAGGATAACGAGTCTTGTGGATAAGGGAGAAGCTGTGGATGTGGTATACCTAGATTTTAGTAAGGCATTTGATACGGTCTCGCATGATATTCTTATCGATAAACTAGGCAAATACAATTTAGATGGGGCTACTATAAGGTGGGTGCATAACTGGCTGGATAACCGTACTCAGAAAGTTGTTATTAATGGTTCCCAATCCTGCTGGAAAGGCATAACGAGTGGGGTTCCGCAGGGGTCTGTTTTGGGACCGGCTCTGTTCAATATCTTCATTAACGACTTAGATATTGGCATAGAAAGTACGCTTATTAAGTTTGCCGCTTATACCAAACTGGGAGGGATTGCAACTGCTTTGGAGGACAGGGTCATAATTCAAAATGATCTGGACAAATTGGAGAAATGGTCTGAGGTAAACAGGATGAAGTTTAACAAGGACAAATGCAAAGTGCTCCACTTAGGAAGGAACAATCAGTTTCACACATACGGAATGGGAAGAGACTGTCTAGGAAGGAGTACGGCAGAAAGGGATCTGGGGGTTATAGTGGACCACAAGCTAAATATGAGTCAACAGTGTGATGCTGTTGCAAAAAAAGCAAACATGATTCCGGGACGTATTAACAGGTGTGTTGTGAGCAAGACACGAGAAGTCATTCTTCCGCTCTACTCTGCGCTGGTTAGGCCTCAACTGGAGTATTGTGTCCAGTTCTGGGCACCGCATTTCAAGAAAGATGTGGAGAAATTGGAGAGGGTCCAGAGAAGAGCAACAAGAATGATTAAAGGTCTTGAGAACATGACCTATGAAGGAAGGCTGAAAGAATTGGGTTTGTTTAGTTTGGAAAAGAGAAGACTGAGAGGGGACATGATAGCAGTTTTCAGGTATCTAAAAGGGTGTCATAAGGAGGAGGGAGAAAACTTGTTCACCTTAGCCTCTAAGGATAGAACAATGGGCTTAAACTGCAGCAAGGGAGGTTTAGGTTGGACATTAGGAAAAAGTTCCTAATTGTCAGGGTGGTTAAACATTGGAATAAATTGCCTAGGGACGTTGTGGAATCTCCATCTCTGTAGATATTTAAGAGTAGGTTAGATAAATGTCTATCAGGGATGGTCTAGACAGTATTTGGTCCTGCCATGAGGGCAGGAGACTGGACTCGATGATCTCTCGAGGTCCCTTCCAGTCCTAGAATCTATGAATCTATGAATATGTTTATAGTGTAAAAGAGAAGAATGTCTTTATAAATAGCATGGAATTCTTTTCAAAGTTCCTTTTTTTCCCCAAGAGACAAGGGGTGAAAGACAAGATGAAAGGAGATAGAAAGAAAACACTTAAAAATACAATATCTGTGCACCTGACTAACTTTGCTGCTGACTTCACTGGGAGCAGGATCATGTCCTATCATTGTAAATATTTTGAATTCATCTTTAGATTGCATGCTTGTACTTTCTTGTTTTGTAATCTATAAATGACCTTCTCATAAGAGGCTGCTTCAGTGAAAGACTGTTAGTTCTCTTTCTGTAGAAATCTAAGGTTTCTAGCACCATTAGAAACTTTACCTTGACACATGTATTAATCCATGTGAAGTTATTCTTTTGAAAGTCATTCCAGATAGGTAACTACATATAAGAGGCAAAGTTTGGGAATGTATAAGGTTTGACTCTGAATTCAAAGAAGAATGGACAAGTGAAATGTATTAATTCTATTCTCGTCGGTGATCCCCCAGGGTCGAGGATGATCTCTTCCACAGCTTCTTGATTTTTTTATGGATCCTTTGGTGACTGAGGAGTTCGATCCTTGAGCCGCAAATTCTGTGGCAAACATTGTAGGTGATGTTGGAAGGCAGTGTTGGGCTGTTATTGCTGCATGACAATCATCAATCCTTTCTTTTCTGGCATTTTTCTGTGACCAGGGCAAGGCGATTTTCCTCAAAAGTGATCGTTCCTTCTCTGACAAGTCTTCTCCAATTAGCCCTGTCTTGGGCTACTGTCTCCCAGTGTGTGGTATCGATGCCACATCTCTTGATGTTTGTCTTGAGGGTGTCTTTGAAGCATTTCTTTTGGCCTTCCTTTTTCCTTTCTCCTTTGAGTTGGGCGTACAACAATTGTTTTGGTAGGCGTGCATGAGGCATGCACGCACAGTGCCGGCTCCACCTCAGCTGGTGCTGGATAATCAGGGCCTCAATACTGAAGGTGTTGGCCTCCATGAAGACACTGATGTTAGGGCGGTGATCCACCCACTTTATGTTGAGGATCTTCTGGAGAAGGTGCTGGCATTGCAGGTTTTCTGTAGGTCACCCAAGTTTCGCAGCCATAGAGGAGAGTTGGGATTACCACCACTTTGTAAACTAAAAGTCTAGTGTGTGTTGTGATGTCATGGTTATTGAACACTCATTGAGACAGTCTGCCAAAGGCAAGGCTGGCACAGACGATTCTGTACTGAATTTCAATGTCTATGTCTGCCCTCTGTGAGAGATGGCTGCCAAGATAGGCAAAGTGTTCTACATTTTCCAGTTCTTCTTGTCAATGTAGAACTTCCTTGCTGGGTCTGATTGATTGGGAGCTGGCTGGTGGAGAACTTTTGTTTTGCTGATGTTCAGGGTTAGCTGTAGGCTTCTGTAAGCTTCAGAGAAGCAGTTAAGAGCTGTTTGTAGATCCTAGTTTGGGTGTGCAACTACAGCACAATCTGTGTACTGCAGTTCAGTTGCTGATGTTACTTTAGTTCTGGCATGGAGGCGAGAGAGGTTGGAAAAGGTTGCTGTCAATCTGATACTGGAGGCCAATGCCCTGCAGTGGGCGGTGTTGGATTAGTGTTTTCATAGCTGCTAGGAAAATGAAGAAGAGGGTGGGTGCCAGTACACAATCTTGTTTTACGCCAGTTCAGATGACAAAGGGCTCAGAGGTAAAGCCACTGCACAGGTTGGAGGCAGTCATCTGGTCATGGAGGAGTCTTACAATGATGATAAATTTGCTTGGGCAGCCAAACTTTGACATGATTTTCCACAGAGCCTCACGGCTGACAGAGTCAAAGGCTTTGATCAGATCGATGAAAGCCATATACAGCTCCTGGTGGCGTTCTTGACATTTTTCCTGGCTCTGCCTGGCTGGGAAAATCATGTTGGTGGTGCTTCATGATGGTCTGAAGCCACACTGGGACTCTGGAAGTACTTCCTTGGAAAGAGGGAGCAGATGATTCTGTAAGATTCTAGCAAGAATCTTCCCAGCAATGGAAAGGAGGGAAATGTCTCGATAATTGCCATAGTCGGCTCTGTCACCCCTTTTGAAAATGGTGACGATGTTAGCGTTGTGTAAGTCAGCAAGGATTTCTTCATTGCGGCAGATTTTGAGGAAGAAGAAATGAGGCTTGTTTGTCTGTGTTTTGCCCCCACTTCAGCTGGTATGTGATCAGGACCTGATGCTTAATTGCTTTGTGAACCTCCTCAGATGTTGGTGGGTTGGTGAGAGTTTCCCAAATTAGGTGCTGAGGGATGGAATCAACGGTGTCATCGGTCAGTCAATTCTCAATTTAGAAGCTTTTGGTAGTGTTCCTTTCAGCGCTCTTTGATGGATTCGTTGTCTTTAATACTATAATAGTGTCCTCGTTTATGCCTGAAGACCCAATCCTGCAAAGAGCTCCATGTGCGTAGTAGATTCTAAAAGTCAGTGGGGCTCCATGGAAGTGACGGATGCATCTTTGAAGAGTTCTTTGCAGAATTGGGGTCAAAATGATCTATGCCAGTGATACTCAGACCTCAGTGGTTCAAGAGCCAAACTAGCAATCAATATTACCCAAACGAGCCACAGTAGTGTGAATTCATGGTTTCATTTACTATTTTATAGTGTGTGTGTGTGTGTGTGTACACATATTCTCACTGCAAAATGACTGAGCCAGTATTATTATTTTAACAACTACAATTGGTTAATAACATAATAAAAGCATCGTGATTGGTTAATAACTTAGATTGATTAATAATTAAACAACAGTGCGGTTTAATATCATATGCAGCAAAGAGCCGCAGGAGACCCATTAAAGAGCCACTTGCAGCTCTCGAGCCTCAGTCTGAGTATCCCTGATCTATGCACTGACATAGAATGAAACTGACAGTAGAATGAAAATGTCAGCTGTGGTCTATCACTTCTCAATTATCATAAGCTTTTTTAACTATGCTTACTCATGCTATTAACTAGGGGAACATGGTAGCTTGTTAATATGCAAATAAGTTTGCCTGAAATGATGATAAAAATATTAGTATTACAGTAACATTAGACTCCAACTGAGATAAGGACCCTATTGTGTTAGGAACCGTCAAATGCACAGTAAGAAAGTCCCTCCTCCCAAAGAGGTTGCAAACTAAATAGACAAGACAGATGAAGGAAGGAAAATAGAGGTACAGAGAGACAGTAAGTTGCCCAAAGTCATACACTGCTATAGCTGAGGATAGAATCCAGGTCTCCTGAGTTCAAATCCACTACTAGATCTACTAAACCATAGACATTTTGTCAGCTGTCTTTTGTGTGTGTGTGTGTGTGTGTGTGTGTGTGTGTGTGTGTGTGTGTGTGTAAAAAGTAGAAAAAGTTTGGATGCATTACTTTATACTGGAATCCGCTTATAATTTATTGTGTTAACCTTAGATGTAAGGACAAGTTGGAAATATGCAAATGAAACAGGCATCAGCACTAATGGGGGAACTCTGACTTGTTGGCTTCCTTTGCATATACGTACAATGATGCAGATTGAATGAAAACCAGTCCTTATCCAAAAGACCCCAAGGACCCATGAGCTTTTTAAGACCTAAATCACATCAATAAAGTCTTGACACAAGTAACAGTACTGAACAACTGTTACAGGCATGTTTTTATGTGAAAGGCAAAACTCAATCTAGATCAATTTTATTTCAGTTTAAGGAAAACCAGTGAAAAGGAGAAATATGAAGTTCCACGGACAGATTTCTCGGCAGCTGCAAATTTAAATTGCTCCATTTACTTTAATAGTTACCTTGTTTTACACCAGCTGAGGATCTGACCTTCATATTTTAGGACATAGAACTAGTGGCTTTAACTATGTAGAACATTAGAATTTATATATCCAACAAAGATCCAATCTGGTTTTCTTAATACTGAAAATTAATGAAGTTCTTACATTCTTCACCATTTCTATTTCATTCTCTGTTGCAAGTGCTGTTGTGTAATATTTTAGACATTGAGACCGGGACATTTAAGATTACTCAGGCCTCTTGTGAGTAATGCAGCCATCTCCTATTCATGCTGACTAAACAAATCATTAGACACCAGGGTCCAAATTTCAACACTGGATAATTTTCCAGTCTTCTAACTCCAGATCCAATTATTTCAGACTCTTCAAAAAAACATTTTACCAGAGCCTGAGAGAAATGGCAGAAACTTGGCAGCCTAAACAATTTTTCTATCCCAGGTTATAAGTTTGTGTGTGTGTGTCGGTTTTATAATGAAACCTTATGCAATGTATATTATATTTGTCTTTGGTTTAGAAGATCCTAGTGTCACTTTCCCTGTGGAGTATGTCAGAGATTTTAATACTGGAGACATTTGAGAAACTAACCCATTAAGTTATTCTGTGGCAAACTAACCAAGTCTGTTGTTCCTTGGTAATCCTTACTGTTCAAACAATGATCATTTAACTCAGCAGTGCAGCAATGAAAGCACACAATTTGTCTTTGTGATCACCATTAAAATCCTTCTAATTTCTCCTGTGTAAGGAGACAATATTATCATGATATTCCCTATAGAGAGGATTCCCATTATAGAGAGGATACTTAGGAAATACCAGGGTAATGTTAGTTAATTGCAAAGGTGCTTGTAAAGGTCTTAAGGTATGGCATTGTATATCACCTTGGTCCAACCACATTAGAGAAAACACAGTTGCCAGTGGATCAGATCCTCACTTTAAGATTCATCAACTTAATTCTGATATAATCCATGATGCTGTAAAAATTCAAGACAGAAACTGGCTGAAAAATACAGGCCTTATCTAAAGCCCATGAAAATCAGTGGATTTACTCTTACTCACTTCCATGGGCTTTGTGTCAGATCCTATGGGCCATATATTAAGCTGGTATTAATTCAGTTCCATTGAAGTCAGTGGAGCTACACCAGTTTACACCAGCTGAAGATCTATTCCTATAGGCAAGGAAGTGCCAAAACCAGAGAGCAAAGAAAATACAAAGAAAGGGAGAGTGCTATCTAGCAGCACCTTGTAAAGAAAACTCACATGGATGCAAGTGTTTGGTACTTTTGGGGAAGGTGTTCTCAGACACTGAATCTCTGGTGCCTCAGATGCTGTGGAAAGGGAGTTCTCTTTCTCTGCAACTGCTCTCAATGCCATTAGGAGCCAGTCCTGCAGAGAGGTGGAAAATTAATACAATCAGACTTCCAAATCTTCCCCCAATGCAGCATCTCTTACTGGAGCTTTTCCCTGTAGGGGCATTAGAGGGTGATCAGCAATGGTGTGAGTGTATACTGCAATCACAGATGCAGAGCCAATTGCGCCTGGTCAACACATAAGTAAAAACAGAAGGGGATGTGGCTGTGAAGGTATTACTGTACAATAAGTATGGTATGGTTCATAATCTCTGTGCATGAAAAAAATTGAGTATTAAGAATACTGTACAATACTGGCCGAATAGTGCAGTGGGTAGCATATTGGACTGGGACTCAGTAGACCTGGGTTGTCATAAATATAAAGGGAAGGGTAATAACACTTATGTATGCAGTAACATAACATCCCTCCTGGCCAGAGGTACAGAATCCCCTTGCCTGTAAGGGGTTAATCAGTTCAACTAACCTAGTTGGCACCTGACCAGAAGGACCAATGGGAAAAGAAGATACTTTTAAACCTGGGGGCGGGGAAGGTTTTGTTTGTGCTCTTTGTTCCCTCTTGGACAGAGAGAGAGACCAGGGCAGGAAAAAACATCTCCTAAAAACATACCTGAAATAAGCATCTAAGATTACAAAAATTGTAAGTAAAGCAAGGAAATGCATTAGATTCTCTTTTGTTTTAGCTTGTAAATTTTCCCTATGCTAAGAGGTAATTTTATTCCTGTTTTGTAACTGGAAAGCGGAGTCAGAGGGGAATCCTCTGTGTTTTAAATCTTTTATCTATCCTGTAAAGTTACCTTCCATCCTGATTTTGCAGGTGTGAGTCTTTTGCGTTTTTTTTTTTTTTTATAATAAAATTATTCTTTGAAAAACCTGATTGATTTTCAGTGTCGTAACAACTAGGGGTTTGGTCTGTGCTCACATTGTAACCAATTGGTTAGTATATTATTCTCAGGCCTCCCCAGGAAAGGGGGTGAAAGGGCTTGGGGGGATAGGGCTCCAAGTGGCCCCTCCCTGAATGTTTGTTTAAATCACTTGGTGGTGGCAGTAATGCTGTCCAAGGTCAAGGGAAGGAATTTGTGCCTTGGGGAAGTTTTTAACCTAAGCTGGTGGAATATAAGCTTAGGGGGTCTTTCATGCAGGTCCCCACATCTGTACCCCAGAGTTCAAATTGGGGAGGGAACCCTGACATGGGTACTCTTTCCAGTTCTACCACTAATCTGTTGTCCAACTCAACAAATTCAATTCACCTTTATTTCTCTGTTTTCCCTTCCCTTCCTTTCTCTATCTTGCCTATGTAGACTGTAAGCTCCTTAGGCCTGGAACTGTCTTACTATGTGTATACACAGTGTCTGTCACAACTGGGCTCAGATCTCATTGGGACATTTAGGTGCTATGCAGATAATATATGATCAGAATTAAAAAAATAATATTCTTGTGACCATTCCAGAACACACCATCCATATAAACCTTAAAAACCACTTGTTTCTTTTAAAATCCTCATACTTCTTTTAAAATTGCGTTAGCCTCTCTTGATTTGTCAAATTACACATTTTGTAGTACTGGTTCACGGGTTCAGGTTCTTTGTCAATGTCCAGAGCCTTAGGCTTAGTTTACACTACAAAGTTTTGCCAGCATCGCTATGTCGCTGAGGAGTTGGGCGGGGGGAGGAGGGCGGGATTAGCTCCCAGTACTTCACATAGCTAAGCTGAAAACCCCCTCAGTGTTGACATCACTAAACCAACAGAGTTCTGTTGGCATAGCTAATGAAGTTTGGGGAGGCGGTGTAGCTATGCTGGCAGAAGAATGCCTCCTGCTGGTTTATGCCATGTCTACAGTAGGGGGTTCTGCTGGCATAGCTATACCAGTCCAAGGCTCTGTAGTGTACACAAACCTTTAGAATGGTTCTCATGGTGCCTGTTGATGCTGTTAATATTTTTTTATTGGGGACACTTAAGCCTTAAACATCAATTTGGACTTGAGTTAATAAGGATCCTGGGGTTCTCTGGGAATGACATGCTTACGCCCTCTGGATAATTTCTGTAATAACATTTTATAGTTTTCATTACAACATTTAGTTATGTCTTCTAACTTTCTCCGTTTGTTGAGTGCTGACCGTGTGGAGCCACTCTGCATTTATTCTGTGCAGTTATTCTTATATGGCACTTGTGTAAACGAGATCAGAATCTGTCCCAACTTCATGTCTTTTTTAGCACCTAGCGCACTGTCAGTGCTCAACATAGAATAAAATTGTTATTCTGTATGTGTAAGGCTTCTTTGTGTAAGACTAGAAGGGTAAAGAGCAGTATTAAGATTTATTGAAATAAGATGTAGCTGTCTTTTTTCTTCATACTGGTAGTAAGGGTCCCACAGTAGGTCAATGAAAAAGCCAGCAACAGAACCCTGGACTTCTGATTCAGTGATCAGTGCCATGTCCACTAGATTATGCTGCCTGGTAGAGCATGTTATTGGTAGATCATATTTGCTCGTGCCATTCAGATTTCTAGGGCCAGATTCTGCTGCCAGTTATACAAGTGTCAGTTGAGTGCAATTCCTTGGAAGGCAGTCCTGATTTTGGCTCAGCATTTGTTCTTTTGAACTTCAAAGCAAGCAAAAGTTTTAAAAAAAGAAGTTCTAGATCATTTCATGAGACCAAAATTTGCAGGGAATAAAACCCAAAGTACACAGTCTAGTCCCTGTTAGGGATTTCCCTTACTCTCGTAGAACAGAACTGCTTATAGCTTTCTTATGAAGTCAGCGCTAATAGAGGTGAGGAGGTCAGCAGAAGTTGGCTGTTTCTTGTCATTTAGTCTTGTACAGAAATCCAGGGGAGATCTCATTTCCTTTTACCTTATGCTAGCTAAAGAGAACAGGGAAAGGCAAAATGTTGGGATTTTTTTTTTTTTTTTTTTTTAAGCAGCCTAGTTGGCATGTTTGGATCTCTCGTTTATTTCTTTGTCACTATGATGATAAGTGAAAGTATTTACAATGAAAGTTAATGAGCATGTCATTGCTCGTGACAGTTCATTTCAATTAAAACTGTTACTGTTTTCTCCTCTGACTGGGGAAAATATTCAGAAAAAGCTTTTGTG
Organism: Emys orbicularis; assembly: GCF_028017835.1. Lineage (NCBI taxonomy): Eukaryota > Metazoa > Chordata > Testudines > Emydidae > Emys > Emys orbicularis. Next base: position 22,788,282 of record NC_088685.1, on the reverse strand, counting down.
GCAGTCACCTTGAGTTAAAAGTTACGTGGAGTCAACCTTGAGTTCTCCATTGCTGGCTCGGGTAGGAAGCACTTAGCCCTCAGGGGAAGAGAACATGTCCTTGCCCCTCCCACTTACTCAATCATTGTATCCACCCCGCACCCCCAGTCCAGTTGTGCAAAAGAAGGCTCTGCAAATGGAGCTGTAATGCATGCAGAGGATTTTCCCGCCTGCTCCCACCGCGCAATCTCCTCCAGAATGTTGTTCTGATGCAACCATGTCACAATGATTCTGCTTCCTTCAGTTCCCTCTGGGAATGCTGGGAATGGGGGAATAGGGTAGAATTCACACAACAGGACTATAACTTAATGATTTTTACGGCCTTGTTCTGAGTTGATGAAACCAGCATGGTGGAGTGTGAGCACCAACAACTGTCCATCGCCTGTTAATAATAGTGTTGTCAGCCCAGTAGCAATTTCAGAAGGTAAATCCTCCTTAGAGCTGAATCAATGTATCTGAGCATGATAATTAATGCAAACATGCCGTGGGCCCAATCCTGCAGTTGAGAGCATGTAAGGAATTGGGCACCGAAATGCTAGTAGGTATTAAGTCATACAACATTCAGTTCCAACAAGGCTGGGATTAATCTTTTTTTATAAGAGTAAATGATATAAAGATCCAGTCCTGCATGCTTCTATCCTTTGTTCTCACTTTTCATTCCTTCCACGTCCCCATTATGTGATCTTTGTTTCCATGGGCTCACCTTGTTGTTCCAATTAAAGAGCAATCATAGAATCATAGGACTGGAAGGGACCTTGAGAGGTTATCTAGTTCAGTCCCCTGCTCTCATGGCAGGACTAAGCATTATCTAGACCATCCCTGACAGGTGTTTGTCTAACCTGGTCTTAAAAATCTCCAATGATGGAGATTCCACAACCTCCCTAGGCAATTTATTTCAGTGCTTAACCACTCTGACAGTTAGGAAGTTTTTTCCTAATGTCCAACCTAAATCACCCTTGCTGCAATTTAAGCCCATTGCTTCTTGTCCTATCCTCAGAGGTTAAGAAGAACAATTCTTCTCCCTCCTCCTTGCAACAACCTTTTATGTACCTGAAAATTGTTATGCCACCTCTCAGTCTTCTCTTCTCCAGACTAAACAAACCCAGTTTTTTCAATCTTCTCTTATAGGTCATGTTTTCTAAACCTTTTCTCATTGTTGTTTCTCTTCTCTGCACTTTCTCCAATTTGTCCACATCTTTCCTGAAATGTGGTGCCCAGAACTGGACACAATACTCCAGTTGAGGCCTAATCAGTGTGGAGTAGAGCGGAAAAATTACTTCTCGTGTCTTGCTTACAACACTCCTGCTAGTACATCCCAGAAGGATGTTTGCTTTTTCTGCAACAGTGTTATACTGTTGACTCATATTTAGCTTGTGGTCCACTATGACCTCCAGATCCCTTTCTGCAGTACTCCTTCCTAGGCAGTCATTTCCCAATTTGTATATGTGCAACTGATTGTTCTTTCCTAAGTGGAGTACTTTGCATTTGTCCTTATTGAATTTAATCCTATTTATTTCAGACCATTTCTCCAGTTTGTTCAGAGCATTCTGAATTATAATCCTATCCTCCAAAGCACTTGCAACCCCTGCCAGCTTGGTATTGTCTGCAGACTTTATAAGTGTACTCTCTATGCCATTATCTAAACCATTGATGAAGCTATTGAACAGAACCGGACCCAGAACTAATCCCCACGGGACCCCACTCGTTATGCCCTTCCAGCATGACTGTGAACCAGTGATAACTACTCTCTGGGAATGGTTTTCCAACCAGTTATAGATACACCTTATAGTAGTTCCATCAAGGGTGCATTTCCCTAATTTGTTTATGAGAAGGTCATGTGAGACAGTATAAAAAGTTTGACTAAAGTCAAGATATACCAAGTCTACCACTTCCCCGCTATCCACAAGGCTTGTCACCCTGTCAAAGAAAGCGCTCAGGTTGGTTTGACACAATTTGTTCTTGACAAAACCATGCTGACTGTTATTTATCACCTTATTATCTTCAAGATGTTTGCAAATTTATTGCTTAATTATTTGCTCTATTATCTTTCTGGGTACAGAAGTTAAGCTGACTGGTCTGTAATTCCCCGGGTTGTCCTTATTTACCTTTTTATAGATTGGCGCTATATTTGCCCTTTTCCAGTCTTCTGGAATCTCTTCCGTCTTCCATGAGCTTTAAAAGATAATCACTAATGGCTCAGATATCTCCTTAGTCAGTTACTTGAGTATTCTAAGATCAAGTCACCAGGACCTGATGAAATGCAAGACATCTAACTTGTCTAAGTAATTTTTAACTTGTTGTGTCCCTATTTTAGCCCCTTCTGATTCTACCTCATTTTCTCTGGCATTCATTATGTTAGACATCCAATCACCACCAACTTCTTGGTGAAAACCTAAACAAAGAAGTCATGAAGTATCTCTGCCATTTCCACATTTTTTTGTTATTGTTTTTCCCCTTGCATTGAGTAACAGGCCTACCCTGTCCTTGGTCTTCCTCTTGCTTCTAATGTATTTGTAGAATGTTTTCTTTTTACCCTTTATGTCTCTAGTTAGTTTGATCTCGTTTTGTGCCTTGGCCTTTCTAATTTTGTCCCTACATACTTGGTTTATTTGTTTATATTAATCCTTTGTAATTTGATCTAGTTTCCACTTTTTGTAGGACTCTTTATTTTTTTGGATCATTGAAGATCTCCTGGTTAAGACAGGGTGATCTCTTGCCATACTTCCTATCTTTCCTATGCAGTCCGTAGTGTTACTCCTTCTTTCTTTGTTGAAAGAGGCTAAAGATTTCTTTGCTCTTCTGAAGTACTGTTCTCTGAGAATCTCAGAGAACAATACAGCAATTAAGTCTCACAGAAGGTCTGTGAGGTTTGCTATGCCCATTTAACAGAAAAATAAAACAAGGCACAAGAGGCTAAGTTTTAAAAAAAATTATTTACGTAGTATCAACCTTTACTAGATGCTTTATGGACAAATGAAATGACAAAGTGTGCTCCAAAGATCTCTTCATCTTGAAAAATGACTTCCCCAGCTTCACATAGCAAGTTAGTGGTAGAAAAAATACCACAGGAGTCCTCATTAACTCACTTGTTTGTCACTATTATTTTTCTTTCCTCCTCCCCATTTATTGCAGCAATTTCATTAACATGTCATGAACTCAACCTATTAGCAAAAGCACACATCTATAACTGTTTTATAAGTGATGAGATTTGTGATGTCCTGTCCCTTTAAATGTTTGAGCACTCTCCTCTCTCCCCAGTGCAAAGCCTCACTTTGGTGTTAGTTTCAGTTTTGCAGGCAGAACAATAAAGACAGCTGCAGCAGACAGCTGTATGTCCATCATCTCCTTCTGCCTCTGTCTGTGACCCCCTTCTCTGCTGGCTCCAGAAACAGAACAAGTTATTCTTGTTCAATCCATCATATTTCAAGTAACAATCTCCTCTGCTTTGTTCACCAGCTGGTGGTGTATTCTTCTGAGAGAAATCAATACACTAGTCTATTTATAGGACCGCTATTGGTGGCAATGGCAATTGTTCAATTGTTCAAGTGTCCTTATATCTGGAAAGTGCTGTCAAGCCTTTTCCACTTCAGCCTAGTTTCCTTTGCTGCATCCATGTGAATATGATGGACCAGTTAAATTATTTTGTTAACGATAAACAGATTATAAAATAACTAAGAGAGGAGGCGAAGACCCTGGGGCTTGTTAGATTAAGGGATGGTTAAGAGGCTGTGGAGGATTGGCCTGCGAGTGTTAACGAACATACCCCACCCCCAAACCCTTCAACTCTGCTCTCCAAGCAAACCTGCAGCTGTTCCGCTTGTTTCCAGTGACTACAAAACAAACTGCAGGGCTCAGTTCACAAACCCCTTTCATGAAACCTTGTGGTGTTTGCATAGCCCAGGGTTTTTTTTAGATCTAGTGCGCTCCTGTAGAGAGAACTTTGTGATTCCCCAGGTCAAAAGCTCTATAGAAGTGCAAAGTATGATTGTGATATTTGTGAATGGAACAATCCCCTCAAATCCTGTTTGACACTAGTAGTTGCTGTCCTTGCTCTGCTTCTCATGCCCCTCCTTTTGTTACCCCTCTCTTGTTAAAGGGGAAAGTGCACTAAACTGTAAAAAGCAACAGAGGGTCCTGTGGCACCTTTAAGACTAACAGAAGTATTGGGAGCATAAGCTTTCGTGGGTAAGAACCTCACTTCTTCAGATGCAAGTTGCATCTGAAGAAGTGAGGTTCTTACCCACGAAAGCTTATGCAAGTTGCATCTGAAGAAGTGAGGTTCTTACCCACGAAAGCTTATGCTCCCAATACTTCTGTTAGTCTTAAAGGTGCCACAGGACCCTCTGTTGCTTTTTACAGATTCAGACTAACACGGCTACCCCTCTGATACTGCACTAAACTGGTTACTATTTACAAACTGGAACCAGATTAAACTGCAGGCTAATCTGACAATGTGGAGTCAAGAAAGTCCCTGCTAGGAAGAATTTAAAGCAACCAAGAAGAATAAATTAGTTTGCCCAAGAAGTCAACATTGATAAATCCTATTTTAAGACCTGGGTTAATTTAAGAGGCAGAGTGAATGAAAAAACATAAGTAAATTCTGAGTCTCATTTGTTTAGCTTCACGTTACAACAGGATTCTACAAATGAGAGAAAATCAGGCACTGGCATCCAAAGAACATGTGCACCTGTTTTCTTCAGTGAGACTAATCGATATTGGATTTAATCTGAGACTCACTCGCATTTAGTTCCAGTAGTTAATATCCCATTTTCTCTTGTACCCCATAGAATTTTACCCTCGATATATCTCCGTTCTTACAGGAGATGGATCCAGACACCCATGCAACTTTGGGAAAGTTTGAATCTAGATGAGGATGGGAACTGCACAGCTGAGCCCTGTCTCTATTATAGGTAAAGTTGATCACAAAATGGCATTTCTGCTCCACAGGAAGTTCTGGTATTAATTAAAAAATTAATTCTGAATCAGGGAAGAAAATTGAAACTTAAAAATGTTCTGCAGAGTAGAAATTCCAAAAAAACTTGATTTGGAAACATTTAATTTCAATAATGTAAAACCATTTTGTTTTGATAATATTGCATAGTGATATATTTAATATTAAACTATTATAGTATGATATTTTGAAATTAAGAACTGTATAAATATAACACTATACCATTCTACTTGTATATATTATAATATCAATTTTAATAAAGTTGATAGAAAATGTTTTGCTATTATCAGAATAAAACATCTTGATATTACCTAAATTTTTAATTGCTTTTGAATCGGAACAAATTGTTTTTGTTTTGAAATGTTTCCTGGGAACATTTTCATTTAGATAAAACTGCATTTTTCTAATGGAAAATTGTTCTGCTGAAAATTCTTCAACCTGGTTTAATTCTGGGTACTTAGGTAACATTGTTGGGTAGAGCTGGATAGAAAATTTTTAGAAAAAAATTAAATTTCATCTAAATATGCTGTTTCATCAAAACCAAATTTTTGTGTGGGGATATTTCAGTTTTGACAAAAATTTAATTGAAAAGGTTTTTGGGTCAAGCCTGAGAGAGGTACAGATCTCTGTTCTACCTCCTTCAGAATGATCTAGAATGAAAAATTCTGTTCTAAACTGAGTAGACTCGAACCTTGATCTCCCACACCCTAGCCGAAGGCCCAGTGTGCATACACATGCCCCTCTCAGCCTTCCTAGCCATTTCAATCCCTCTTCCTGAATCAAAAACCTCAGATTTTGGTTAGAAACATTTAGACACAATTCAATTGTTGTGAAATCATTGTAAAGGTTTTGTTTTTTATTCCAGTGTGGAACAAAACCAAATATCAAAACCTTGAAAGTTGCCATTAAATGAATTGTTATCATCCAATCAGCACTGTGTGGGTTACTGATGCAACAAAGAGGATAGACCAAGGACGTTCAGATAAGGATCTTTTAAAAGATTTTTAAGACTTGATCAACACATAGCACTCTTGTATTAAAGGGAACTTAGCATGCTATGTGCTGAGCTATAAAAGCAATAGAAGAAAGTCAGGCCCAAATCCTGATCCCATTGAAATCAATGGCAAAACTCCAGTTGATTCCAGTGGGACCAGGATTAGGAATTATGAGCTTGCATCTTTTTGTATAAATTCAAGCCTGAAAACTGCATCCAAATCCCATCAAATTATTTTCTGTTGCTTTCTTGTTGCAGAGTTGAGGGAACTCATTACAGGTGGCTGAACATCTCCTGTATCTTAAATGGAACCCCCTGGAACTTGAGAAAACTAGGATCCTTTTCTGAACTTTGTCTCTCAGGATCCATTTGTAATTTAAAATGGCTTGTTCTCACAGCAGTGCCCCTTTTAACTTGTGGGTTATTTTTATGCTCTGACATAAGCATTCCTTTTATCTTCTAACAATGGGCCTGATTCTCTTCGCTTACAGGGGTGTGAACTGGAAGTAACTGCACTGAAGTCAGTGGAATGACGTGGGTATGTGAATGGAGAATCAGGCCTGTGGTTTTTAGTGTTATGGATTGGTTTCTCTGTGACGTTTTGAAAGTAATCACACTAAATACACTTGCAGCATTTGCCCTAAGAATAGCAAAGTGCCACATGAAGGGCTCTGATGCTTTCTTGAAAAAGGGAGTGGAGCGATGAATGGAAAATTTCCAAGGCAATATGATTATGGTGATATCCTTAATATATAGGATGAAGAAAATGAACAGTTGTTTTTACATGTGCTCCTACATAGACATCCCAGGCAAGCACCACCTTTTGGAAAGACAATGACAGATTGCTGCCTGTTACTGGGGGGTGAGGGGGATGTATGTATGACTAGTTGTAATTTGTATTGCAGGAAATATTAGATTTAACTGTTTCAAACTACTAATGAAGAGGGATTTGTTTATTTTTGGAATGTTTGACCTTGTCCCCCCTGCACTCCCAGTACTAAGGGGGAAGATTGGTTACCATTACAACTTTGCAAGAGCTGCTCAGGTACTACACTGCTGTAGGTAGACAGTCAAGAGATTTCCATACAAGATAGAGAGAGCTCTGACTCATAAAGTTCAGATCTGCATTGGGTCCAAACTTCCCAAAAGTTCATGTGTTCAGATCCAGGAGTTTAGTTTGAGCCCATTTCTGAGAAAATACGTGGATGTTCCCTCCTATTTTTGCTCATATTCACTTGATGTAATTTTCCTCACTAAGAGCTCCTTTCAGCCAAACAAATAATGGTCCTGTAGCTAAAGTGAAAATCAGTAGTGGACACATATCCAGTCTGTTTACCATCAAGTTAATTACTTTCAAAGGTGAACATTTTTATCTAAGTTCTCATCCATATTGTACTATCTATCCTAGGTACTTATTTGTACCATTACCATAGTGTCTGAGCACCTCAATCTTTAGTGGAATTGATCTCCCCAATGCCCCTGTATGCTAGTGAAGTACTACTATCCTCATTTTACTGGAGGAAATAAGGGTATGTCTACAGTGTGCAAAACCCCCCAAACCCTCTGGCATTCAGTCTCAGTGCCTGAGTCAACTGACTTGTGCTCACAGGGCTTGCACTACGGGGTTAAAAATAGCAGTGTGGTATGTTCCTGCTTGGGCTCTGAAACACAGCAAGGGGGATAGGGGTGTCTCGGAGCTCAGGTTTCGGAGCCCAAGCTCCAGCCCAAGTAGGAATATCTAAACTGCTATTGTTAGCCCCATTGTGTGAGCCCCACAAGCCCAACACCATTGACCCGGGTTCCGAGTCTTGCTGCCATGGTTTTTTGTTTTGTTTTGTTTTCTGCAGTGGAGACATACCCCAGGTTACTTATCCAAGATCTCACTGGAAGTCTGTGGTGGAGCACTGAAGTGAATGTAGGTCTCAAGTTCCACTCTAGTATCCTAACCATTGGACTATATTTACTCTCTTGGGGCTAGTGTAAACTCAATTTTTGTACCATGTCAACTATACCTATATTTAGAAACTGATGTAATTAAAGTGGTACAACCCACTAGAGTGGTCAGTTATTCTGATATACAGGAGCTTACACTAGAACATCTTATTTTCTTTTTACATAGATTCTAAAATCTTTGGAGCAGGGGACTGTCTTTGTGTGCAGTGTTTTGTACAACACGTAGCACAATGGGTCCTGTGGCTCCTATCTGTTACAGTAATACAAATAATAATTTCCATAAATTTAACAGCTCAAGCAGTACAAAAACTACAGACAAGCCCATAGTTTTACATGTTGTTCACACGTGTAGCATTTCTGAAAGGCTGGCAAAAATAACCCTTTCATCTGTGTGTTCTGCGGGAAGGGTAAAAACGCCTTCTTGGTTCATTATCATATGTCTTAATCCATGGTGAACATTTATGAGGTCACTGGGACTTATACTAGCAGATTAGGCAGTCTTTTATGTCTCAGTCTAAATACATATTCTGAATTTGGGAAGTATTTTTCATTAGCTTTGAGACAGATAAAGGTATTTTTATTACAGCTATATTTGCTAGGTATGATTTACACTATTCTGTTTCATTTAGTTTTCTTTTAATTTTCTTTTGTGTAACAAATGGTGCAGTTGGCTGCGCTTTTCTCTTTTTGATTTTGTTAAAGTAAATTAAGAGTATTAAACATTTTGCAAAATAATGCCATCAAATCCATCTTTAGCAATTTGGTTTGAAATCCTAAAATCCCAGATTTTGCCATATTTGCTTGTCAAGCAGTGTCTTACTTTGTGAGTAGTCCCAATGAAACCTGTCCATGCCAAGGAAGGTACTAATCAGTAAGATTAAGGGCATTGTAGTCTAGCCCATAGACATTAAAGAAGGAAAAGCCCTGAAGACTTTACCCTTTCTCTCAATGCAGGATTATTCTTTACAGTATATTTTTTAGTTCTTTGTCCAGTCTAGTATTAAATTACTAAGAACATAAGAATGGCCATGCTGGGTCAGACCAAAGGTCCATCTAGCCCAGTATCCTGTCTTCTGACAGTGGCCAATGCCAGGTGTTTCAGAGGGAATGAACAGAACAAGTAATCATCAAGTGATCCATCCTCCATCCTCCATCACCCATTCCCAGCTTCGGGCAACATCCCTGCCCATCCTAGCTAATAGCCATTGATGGACCTATCCTCCATGAACTTAACTAGCTCTTTTTTGAACCCTGCTATAGTCTTGGCCTTCACAACATCCTCTGGCAAAGAGTTCCACAGGTTGACTGTGCATTGCGTGAAGAAATACTTCCTTTTGTTTGTTTTAAACCTGCAGCCTATTAATTTCATTTGCTGACCCCTAGTTCTTGTGTTATGAGGAGTAAATAACACTTCCTTATTTACTTTCTCCACACCTGTCATGATTTTATAGACCTCTATTACATCCCCCCTTAGTCCCTCTTCCAAGCTGCAAAGTACCAGTCTTATTAATCTCTCCTCATATGGCAGCTGTTCCATACCCCTAATCGTTTTGTTGCCCTTTTCTTTACCTCTTCCAGTTCCAATACATATTTTTTGAGATGGGGCAACCAGATCTGCATGCAGTATTCAATATGTGGGCATACCATGGGGGATGTTTTTTTCCACCCATCGTATTCTTTTGGAGACTATTCTAGAGTTTAGCTCTTAATCCTGCATTGAAAACTGAACAGGCAGATCTCCACTATAATCAGTGGGGCCTGTTGTGATAATTAGGCCTACAAATTTACTCTAATTGTAAGTTCAATTGTAAAAAGTATATCAAAGTTCATGAAATGTTACAGTAACCCATAATAACAAATGTTAATAGAAAGTAAGGCAAGTTGCTTTTAGTAATGAATGTTAGAAACTGATGGAAAAGAACCAGAGAGACTAAATTAGTTCAAACAAAAAGCCCACCTTGATATGTTTCAAGGGCTATGCTGAAATCATGCTTGGTTAAAAGAGAAGATCATAGACTCTTAGGGTTGAAAGGGACCTCAGGAGGTCATCTAGTCCAACCCCCTGCTCAAAGCAGGACCAATCCCCAACTGGCCCCCTCAAGGATTGAACTCACAACCCTGGGTTTAGCAGGCCAATGCTCAAACCACTGAGCTATCCCTCCCCCCAAGATATGGAACTGGAAATCAATAAACCAAAATTAGTGTGTCAGTATTAGGCCTAATTGATGGACAAAATAATGAAGGGGTGGGCTATTCCATCCACCATTCCCTTGTGTGTTCTTAAACAAAGAACAGGTGGAGGCTATTGAAGTAAGTTTCACCATCACCGCTGCCACTCCCACCATCTCCTGGGACTTTGCCGTCCTGATCAGACTAGCCCAGGGATCGGCAACCTTTGGCACGCGGCCCATCAGGGAAATCCGCTGGCGGGCTGGGACAGTTTGTTTACCTGCAGCGTCCGCAGGTTCAGCCAATCGCAGCTCCCACTGGCCGCAGTTTGCCGTTCCAGGTCAATGGGGGCTGCGGGAAGCAGCGTGGGCCTAGGGATGTGCTGGCCACTGCTTCCCGCAGCCTCCATTGGCCTGGAACAGCAAACCGCGGCCAGTGGGAGCTGCGATTGGCTGAACCTGCGGACGCTGCAGGTAAACAAACCATCCCGGCCCATCAGCGGATTTCCCTGACGGGCCGTGTGCTAAAGGTTGCTGATCCCTGGACTAGGCCAAAGAGACACAGAAAACATCGCCACCTCTACCGGCTCCAGCTGAATGCCAACCACCACCTAAGATGAAATGGGATTATACTTTAACAATAACAACATCTCAACTAACTTCTTCTCTTTTGCCCAAAAGGACAGTTGTTACCATCTTTGATACCCTCTAAGACTGTAAAACAAGGGAGTGGGGGTTCCTTGCAAAAGCACTCTCCTGCTAAAGGAAAAGAGAACAAGAAATGTTAAAATGAAAGCTTAATACTTGACATTTCAAATGCCTTAACTGTCCCTCCTTTTCTGTATCTGTAATAAAAAAGGTTAAAAGGATTTTTAATGGCATGTTTGCCATGGTACTAAGCAGGCTGAGGTCTCTGTATACCAAATCTTGTTTAATGTCGGACAGTGAAAGAGTTTATAACGCCATTATCTCTTTTGACCACTGAGATCACTACCACAAGCTCTAGGCAGGTGCAGGGTCTGCTCAGCAGTTCTCATCACAGGATTGTATATAGCTATACAGGGCTATAAGGAGGGGGTTTTCCTGATATTTAGAATTTAAATATAATTAAAAATCTATATTCTTAAATAAGCCACCGCCACCACTGTACATGTAACATGACTAGAGTTAGCAGCAGAATTTTGTTGAATACCAGGCTCTGTCAATAGCTGGCTACATCCTCCTGCATACCCATTTTCCTTGGTTACATACCCCCTGCCCCCCGCGCCGGTACTCAGTGGTTCTTAGAAACCAGATTTTCAAACTCTGAGACAAAGATGTGTTGGCACTTTTGTGCCTAATTTTTGTTAGCATACCTCATTTATGCACAAAGATTGGATTTTTGGGGCACACATCTCACTATACATTTCTACACCCTGATACATAATTTATGTGCACATTCACCGTAGCTGGAAGTGCATGTTGTGCATACAGCTCCACCTGCACTTCTGCGAAGGTGACTCTTAGCATTTCAAGACATTTAATTAGGAAGATGTTGTCCTCCAGCACAAGTACCTGATATGTGCATGCAATTACATGAGCAAATTAGATTCACATGCATATCGGTATCCAGTCCTATGCTCCTTAATGCCAGTTGTTAAAAATATTCAATTGTGTGAAAGGTAGTGCCCATTTAGGTTTCTGACTTTCAGTTTTAGCTGTGCAACTATTGAATTATTTGAGTTTTAGTTCTTAAGTGAGCTTATTGCTCATGGCTGAATCTTTTTAAAAGTGTAACCCAGGTTCTACTTAAAAGGCTACCCTGTTGGGTATTTAAGTAAAACATTATAGCATATGTAGCACATCTCCCTGTGAGGAGTAAGGGTTGAGTTTGGTGCAACAAATTTTGCCCTACAGGACACTCCTATTATTGATTAAAATAGTTCATGTACAAGCAGCGGCGTATTATCGCCTAATCCGACAAATATGCAGGGGTGGCAAATTTATAATAGCAGCATTTTTGTAATCACGGCATCAGTGACGCTGCGATTCTACCAATCATAGCGCGTATTGAAAGCACCAATGACGGCGTGACGCCATTTAGTAAACATACTCGCGAGAATCCTAAATGTTGTTAATATGGCCGGAAGGAAGAAATTAAGCGGTTCTCAGTTTTGGATCCATGAGCGGTCCCGCGCTATAAGCGAAATCGTGCTATACAGACGCGCGTTCAAGCGAGGGTCCGCTGTACTTGTAATTTTATTTATAATAAAACTTGTAAATATTCAATTATTTTAATGATATTTAGATTCATTTTAGTTCAAACGAATTTGTAAAAAAACTAAAACAAGTTCAAAAGGGGCCGGGGCGGCAATTATTTCAGGGCGGCAAAATCATTAATCCGCCACTGTGTACAAGTTAGAGCAGTAAAATGTCGTCTTTGTGCGCATCATTCCCCAGATATTATTTCTGGAGAGTTTTGGCCCTTTAATTTGTGGAAAAAGTCAGGCTTGCAGTTACTGGACTGGGACTTGAGTGCTGTGTTAAAATCCTAGCTTTACGACTGACTTCCTACGTAATCTCACTGCGTCAAAGTCCCCCATCTGTAAAACCTGAATACAGGGCCGGTGCAAGGAAGTTTTGCGCCCTAGGTGAAACTTCCACCTTGCGCCCCCCTCCCAGCCCTGCGGCAGCTCCCCGCCCCCCCCCCGCCCTGAGGCACCCCCCCCGCGGTAACTCCCCCCCCCCCGGGAGCCGTGCGGCAGCTCCCCACCCCAGCTCACCTCTGCTCCGCCTCCTCCCCGAGCATGCCGCCCCCGCTCTAATTCTCCTCCCCTCCCAGGCTTGCGGCACCAAACAGCTGATTGGCGCTGCAAGCCTGGGAGGCGGGAGAAGTGGAGCGGCGACCGCGTGCTCGGGGAGGGGGCGTAGGAACGCTGTAAAAAAAAAATTGGGGGCACCGCTTTTTGGCGCCCCGAAATCTTGGTGCCCTAGGCAACCGCCTAGTTTGCCTTAATGGTAGCACCGGCCCTGTCTGAATAATATATATATATATATATTTGTACTATGATAGCATACAGGAGCCTTTGTCATGCACCAGGACCCCTTTGTCCTAGGTGCTGTATCAACACACAGAACAAAAAAACCCAACAACCCTTCCTTCCCTTAAGGCACTTATCTTAAGTATAGGACAAGACATAACAGATGGACACGCAGATAGAGAGCACAAGGAAATCGTGACACAGTAATGGTCAGCAGGATATAGAGTGATCTCAGCCCACCAGCTGCCTAACTGTTAACAATCATTCCTCTTTCCCATTGTATGTCTTGCCTGTATAGTCTCTGTGGAGTCTTGGTAGGTGTATGTAGAGGCCATGCACTGTGAAGGTTCACTCTCTTTGGCCCTTTAAGCATATTGTAACACTAATAACTACTCAGTTGTCTATGGAGTAAGGAAAAGCAAGAAAGGCACTTGCTATCTGTGGAAAATCTGCTGATGTACTTGTTCATTTGCCATTAATTTCAGACCAAGGACCTTGATTTAGGCTCCTAAATCCCTGTATAGTCATCTAAATATTTTCTGTTTAAAATTGCCAAGGACCTGTAGTTTCCACAAAAGTCTGGAATTTCTGACTGCTCAGTACTTCTGATAATCAGACCTTTTATTTATGCAGCTGCTTACGTATACATTTAGGTGCATTTGAAAATTTTGGCCTATGTTCAGCTAATCAAAAAGCAAGGGAGCATGCAAACTTCCAAGCTCTTCACAGTACAATTGGCTAAGAACTGTAAGTTAGGAATAAGAACTGCTCTTGCATTCATACAATCTTCTGCACATGGAGCCTGATTCTCAAATAATTAGCTAAAATACCCTGGATCTAAGGCAAACTTTGTAATTTCACATTACCAGCAGAAGAATACATTGCTTACAGAGGGGGTGGGAGAAATCTTTATTTGCAGTTTCGCTGTCTTGCAGTCTCTGGTGTGGGTTGAGGTAACATTTGAGAAACATTTATCCTGGGGGAAAATGAAGGCACCTGATGGCCAGGTTGAGAAGTCAAATGGCAGATGTTTGAAAAGTCAAACAGCAAGGGAGTTTGAGAAGTTAAGCAGCAGATGCATAGCAAGGCACAAGGGCTCACCTAAGAGAGCACCTGTCACTTTCTCATGCACCTGTTTAATTTTTGAACTATAGTGTGTGTGTGTGTGTGTGTGTGTGTGTGTGTGTGTACAGTGGTAGTTTAAGAAGACGAATGGAAGATACATAGACATGGGATGAGTGTCTTAGCCCTTGTCTATATTCAGGTTAGTGGCATAGCTGGCCCAGTGCAAACCCTTAGTGTAGTCAGGCAAAGCAGGCATTTGCACTGGTGAGCTTACGCCAACTTGAAAATGGGGTAAACACCACTAGTGCAAATAGCAGCTTTGTCCGTCTACATCGGATGTTGCATTGTTGTTGCTACACTGGTGGCAATGTAGATTTAATGAAGGCTTTATCCGCTATTTGCTACAATCAGTTAGCAGTAAGGCCAGATTGAAATCCTTGTCATGCCTACTATCTTTGAGGTCAGGAAAGGAGAGTGGTGTATTAATGTCACCTATACATGCATGTACACCTGTAAGATAATGCTCTCCTTATGGCAGCTTTTGATAAAGAGCAAGAGTGGGAATGTGAAGTGTAGCATAGTGCTAATCCTTAGGATACGTTGCCTTATTGGAAAAGCCAGGAGACCAGACACTTTAATGACTTTTCACAGTAAATAAAAATAATCCCCAAAGGGTAGTTGACTTTGCTGTGGATGCTTATTTCATAAGCCAGTAAAGAATGAAAGATTTTATCCAGCATATTATGGGGATTACTTTTTTATCCCTCAAACCCAGGAGTGCTGTAGATTAAAAAATGTGAATATATATATATATATATATATATATATATATATACATATATATATATAGTTTCACATGTGCTTTTGGTATAATGTTGAGAGTGTATGTAGGTATCCTTTGAATGTTTCATGCTAGGATCTATACAGACATTAATTAATTGAACGGTTTCAGAGTAGCAGCCGTGTTAGTCTGTATCCGCAAAAATAACAGGAGTACTTGTGGCACCTTAGAGACTAACAAATTTGTCTCTAAGGTGCCACAAGTACTCCTGTTAATTAATTGAAGCGGCCTCTGATAAGCATTATTTATTATACCCATTTCTCAATAAATGAGACACATAGAAGTGATGGTAACTGATTGACCCAAGCCTGTCATAGAACCCCACAATACTTACTGATCACAGCTCTAACACCACATTGCTTTCTGTGGGCCTGATCCACAGCCCATGGGAGTCTTTCTATTGAGTTCAAATGACCATTGGCTCTGGCGCTACCTTTCACTGAAGAAATCTCAAGCATGTACACTTCTTCCAACTGAACTAGCATTTCCATGAGAGGTAAGATGTAGTATACATATGCACACCATCTTTTCAGAGCTGTTTAATTTCACAATGCTCATAACCTGAATTCTTCCCCCTAGTGCATGTGTTAGTGACACATTTATTCTCTGAAAAGTGGAACTGAATAAATCAATAACAAGATGTGAAAATATATTAAACCTAGAGTTACTTGTGAAGCTGTCGTAGTCTAAAAAGGACTTTCATGGATAGGTTTTCCCTTTTAAATGTTTTTTCTCTGTTATATTTTATCATATTTTAAAGTTCAGTGTAAATGCGGGAATAACATTCATTCTGTTTCTTCCCAGAGCTACCGAGTGCTATTTCCACTTTCTCATCATTTTATGGTAATATATAATGTAATAGGTATTACAGTAAGAGAGCCGTTATGGAGCTCAGTTCAGTACAACTTCAGTTATATAACACATTGTATTAGGCAAATAGCTTTCTGTCACACAGTTAAGGGAGCTATCTAGCAAATCTAGCCACAGATTACAACCCACCTGGGTATGAGTGGGCTGAAATTCAGATGGAGTGTCTCCACCACCTTTCTTTTCTAAAATCAAATAATGTATTAAAGTGTTCTTATTGGTATTCCATCTTGAAAGATCTTTATAAATATTCACTAAATAAGCCTCACAACAGCTATTGCACTTGAAATAGATAAGTACACATTATTACCCCTATTTTATACATACAGAAACAGTGTTTAGGAGATTTTCAGAAGCAAAGCCAGGATTAGAACCCACATATTCCTTGTTCTCAGCCAATTGTTCAGTCCCAATAAGCCATATATTTCTTTCCCCAAAGAAAATCTTTGAGGCTTTAAGGCATCTATCCCAATAGTATCTAGCTACCCTAGAAAAATAACACTCTACAATTTCTTTAGTAATATTTATTTTTTCATTCAACACACACTGGTTGCACCTAGAATCTTTTGAACTGGTGGAACTTTTTATCTAGCTCCAGATCCAGATCTTTTACCTTAAATAGGAATTCCATTAAACTGGTAGAATCTTTCAAACCAGTGGGACTTAACCAGCCCCACACTTCAGCCTTCACTCTACACTCCATCTGGCCCCATGCTCATCTTCTTCATGTCTTTTCCCCGCTTACCTCCCTCCCTTTAACATACCTCTCCTTTCATTAATCTTTCCATTTTATTAATCCCCTCCCCACTCCATCCACCCAAAGTGTGGAACTAAAATGATGTTTGCAAACCATCACAATGTTCACTCTGACTGCATGATATCCCTTTCCCCACCATGTTTTGACTGTTCACACTGTTCTCCCCCTCTCCTAAAAGCTTTGTTTATCTTGGGAGTAGCATTTACCCACTCCTATTACACGTAAACAGGTTGGGTCCCATGCTGGGTAGTAGAATATTGTATCACTAAAATGACGCTTCCTTTGAGAGAACATTCCAAGCTCTGCAGCTGGGAACTCTGATGTGCAACATATCCCAGGACATCAAGGGTTGCAGTCACTTTTGAAAATCCCACCCATGGACACCATTTCTTAATGATGCAAGCAGAGTAGCAGCAAATTAATTTTTTTAAGTTGAGTGAATGCGCACAGGCATTGTCTTATGCGGTAGTCGCATTGCTCCAATCTGGGGTAAAACCAAAGGAATTACAGTGGATTATGCTACTGTAACTTCCCTCAAGGCTTCCTCTTTGTGGTCAAATCCTTTTGCCTTTGGTTAATGGTGATTTTGCTGGCATGAAGGTTACAGAAATGAAACGGATAGGGTGTAATTGTTAACTATGCTTTTTTTAGTCCACTTAGGGCATACACAAATTATATGTAGTGACCGAGTCTTCTTTGTAATTATATGTAGTACACTGGAGTTTGCCTTTAATCAGGACGAGCAGTTTATATTAGTGAGATTACAGCTGACTTTCAACAACCAGAGAAAAACATCTTCCTCTGAGTAAATCTGGTCCTGTAAAAACCAATCCATGTATTTACAATGGAATTAATGTCTCCTTGATATCATTACAGCAAGACTGTTTTAATCCATCAGTGACAGATGGTAGGCCAGTCATTGGTCCACTTTGGTGTCAAGTCTCTGCGGTTCATTTTTAATTTGGAAAATTGTGTTTGCCAGGATTGCTCTCAAATCTGCTCCTGGACTTTGACATTTTGAAACAACCAACCTGTTTTAGATTAAAAATGCATTTAAATAAACTAATGAAACGACTCCCACAAAAGAATAATTCCCAAGAAGTGTTCACTGAGAAATTCAGCAAGGGCAATATTATTTCTGATGAACAGTAATATGTGATCAGATTTGATATCTAGAAATGCTGAGCGGGGGAAGGAATCATAAAGGTAGACATTTATTTATTGTTACCGTCTACCCAGGTAGGGGTTGGGGAGACAGAAGATCACTTGTCAAAAGGCTAGCTGAAGTGGAATTAGATTTCAGATGATAAGATTAAAGAACATGTTCTTGAAGAGAGTGTTATTCTAAAGTGTGTAAACAAAGAAGAGATTAAAACATAGAGAAGACCTAATCAAAGGAAAGAAACCCTGCATCCTATAGGTGATGAAGGCTTATATGAGAATTTTTTTGCCAATAATTTCATGAACCACAAAGGGATAAAATCTCAGTTTCAAACACAACTTCTTCCCCTCATCCCCAGGTGCAGAAATAGTTCACATCTCTTTGATTTGGAACATTTGCAGGCCTAAATGGAACAAAGCTTGGTAATGAAAGAAAGAAAACAACTTCAAGAGCGGTAAAGAAACGCCTCAAAATTAAATTTGGACATTGCAGAATATCTAGGCCAGATTCTGCAGTTAAGATAGTGTAAATCCTAAGTGTGGGTGGATAAATGTTCTGCTCTGCTATTTAGACAGGAGTTTGTGTGACTATTTGCATTGCTTTTTAATAAAAGAAAGTACTTATCATATGCAAATCCAGCATTTCATGGTAAACAATGTACCCTCTGAACTGCAGGCTATCGCACCTCCTGCTCCGTGTATTGTGGAATGGTTTTCAAAACACACAGCAAGCTTTTATACCGGGTTTATATAATATCTACATTTATTGTCCCTTTAACTGTAATTGTTTTTTTTTTCCCCAAACTCATTCTGATTCTTCTTCTTCTTCTACATTTTGACATAACTAATGAAAAGAAAAGTGATGAAGGATTATATTAAGGGAAAGGAGAGAAAAGTCAGTCTAAAGAAAGAATGGCAGTAACAAACAGGAACAGCTCTCCTTGGTATGTAAGCATTAGGTGTGGGCTACAGAGTTGAAGGTCATTCTCAATTTTGGAAGGCTGGACAGCTTGCGTATGGAACAGTCTGGGGTTGACTGAAGCTTACTGTAGGCACATTGCTGTGACATATACAGTTCAAATACAAATAATGTAATTGTTTAATACACGTTCTCTGTGTCTTAAGAAGAAAAACACACTCCACCCCTTGCATAACCCAGACCCATATCCTACAAAAGGTTGAAGGATGCAGTGACTTCAGAACCATCAGTGGCTGCTTGTGATGTCCCTGAGTGGGTTAGGGTTAGTGTCATATTTTGGGAGGTGCAGTGTAACATGTAGATGTTCGGGGCAGTGTGAAAAAGAGCCACATGCTCTGCATCTCAAGCTTTCAGGTCAAAAATGGCAGGGAAAACATGTCAATCCAAGGGAGGCACCAACAAAGTAATAGCAGGAGACTGACACTGACAATCGACTTTGAAACTTGTGTCTATAAAAATGTCACTGTGGGGTTTTCTGATTTTTTTTTTTTCACCCTGAATGAGTTCCATATCAAATGTGCTCAGTTTATAAGAACACACTGTCTGCCCCACCATCTCCAACTAGGAGCTGAAATTCAAGCAGTGTGCTTTGCTTCTCTCACTTCATCATCAGTATTCCAGGTTCTGCAGGACCAATTAGGCTGTCACTATAACACCTGTGCAATCTCATTTACTGACATTTATTATTCAGGTTTGTTGTGTCTTCAAATCCATCTCTGCAACCCCAAGGCCGTCCATAGGTTTACATAAGTGCAGTCATTGGAATTTAAGGCCTGATTATATTATCCTTGCTAGTGTTGAGTAAGACTTTACTCCACCAATAGTTCCAATGAAGTGAAAGGTCCCATGGATTGAGTTAGGGTACTACTCAGTGTGAACCAGGGTATTGGAATCTGGCCCAGAGCAAACAGTTCAAGGAGGAATAGAATCCACTTCAAGCTCTCTTAGCTGTGTTGGCAGTGTAGGACTAACAGTTGTAAAATATTTGTTACTAAAGTCAGTAGCAGTGAGTCTAAATACAAACCACAAGCAGGTCTGCGGAGGTAAGAAGCATCCTTTCCATGTAATTGCTCTTGAGAGTAGAACCGTGCTTTAAAGCAGTTGGGTTTGGCCATGCATGATCCAGGTTTTTTGGTTAAAATTAGTGTTTGCAGTGATGAAAATGATACAGCAGGAGCATGTAGAATGAAGATAAATGGGAATCTGAAATGAGGGATTACACTGCCCAGAATTACATTTTAGAGGATTTGCAGCTGTGATGCTCTCAAGGGGCAGCCAAGTTGTGAGGCACTTCACCACCACCTGCTCTTACCGTACAGAAGTCTTATCTGTGCCTGCTGTGAATCAGTTCCCTGAAACCACCAGCCTCTGGCAGCACAAGCGCTACCTTCCAAACCTGCTATCTGTACAGGGTGTCAGGAACCAGGGCCTGTAGGAGAGCTAGTCTCCAGGCAGTCTCATCAGTACAGCTGGCCTACAGCAGGGTGCCTGATTAGCCATGCAACCTGATTGGCTGCAGAGGCCAGCAGGCTGGCTCTTAAGCCAGCAACTGCAGCAGCTTGCTGGCTTCTCAGCACTCATGCTGACAGCTGTGCCTGCTCTTGTGTTACCTTGCTCCTGCCTTGCATGCCAGTCTTGCCTCTGTCGTGCCTCTGCCTTGACTCCCTCCTTGATAGCTACCCTGCTTTCTCCGTTCCTGACTGCTGGTTTGACCCTTGGCTCTGGCTCCTGACTATGGGCTGCAGCTCAGCCCTTGGCTCTCGTACCCAGTTTCTGCCTTCTAGTTTTACCTTTGGCCTTGGCTTCTGACAACTGACTGCTCTGGCCACTAGGCTAGACTGCCCTCATCCCAGTCAGCTGACAACAGGCAGTGAGCAATAGACACACATCAACTCCGCAGTCCTCGGTGCATTCCCTCTAGTGTCCACCCCCTTATTCCCTGTCCACTCTCAGAATTACCAGGCCTATTGTTTCCAAAGGAATGGTACATACAAGCTGGTAAGATTCAACTCAGGACCAGCACTTGGTTAATGCCACAGCACTTAGGTGTATTTATAAAGAAGATAAGAATGTTTATAATCAGAGATTCATGTGATAGTGAGTAAGAATATTGGAAACCAATGGTTACAATATAAAACAATTGCATAACATGTTTTCTAGAGCCTAAAGTTAATTAAGATACTCTCCTGTCTAAAGAAGCTTATTTCATCCAATGTTCTGTCAAGTGTTTTCAGCCAATCCTGGTTGAGGCCCCTCTTTCATGAAGAAAACACACTGTCCATTTACTTAAATGGTGAAGAATGATGGTGTCTTCTGTGTCTCCCAAATATATGTAAGCAAACCTTTTGATGTGCATCTCCTAAGAATGGCCATACTGGATCAGACCAATGATCCGTCCAGTCCAGTATCCTGACTTCCAACAGTGGCCAATGCCAGATGCTTCAGAGGGAATGAACAGAACAGGTAATCATCAAGTGATCCATCCCCTGTCACCCATTCCCAGCTTCTGGCAAACAGAGGGTAGGGACACTTCAGATATATCCTCCAGATATAGTTCCTTCCTCCTCTCCTCCTGCTGCTTGCTTTTCCTCTTACTTTTCTCTCTGAGGTATTTACAATCCTTCATTAACATTCAGTTCAGAGTGGTGAGAGGAGACCCATTGTGAACTATGAAATACTCAGTTTGCATGCAAACAGCCAGCTAGATAAACTTGTCTTCTCTGACAGAAAACCTGTTTTTACCATTTGCTGGTGACTGATCCCTGGACACAGACCTTTAAGAACATAATTTTCTGTGCATATACATAACTCCTTAAACAACACCTGTGCATGTGTTTCACAATGATATAGATGACCAGTGTGACACCAGCGTTCATTGCAGGCCTCCCATGACACTCTTGGTTTAACTAGAATGTTCATACCAGACCCAGGACATCCCAAACCCATTTACACCCCCTCTCTGCCCCTTGCCAGTGGGCACTAAGAAGTTCCTGGGTCACAGCACCTCTAACCTGGGCATCTGTATCTGCTGTAAAAGGTTCCCATGGTGCTTGAGCCCAAAGAACATTTTCAATATGGGAATAACCTGGCCACCCATGAGCTGTGCCCAGCAAACTTTGCCAAGAAGTTTCATTGTAGGCCAAGGCCTGCAAAATGTACCTACTATTGGATTTTCTCCCCAGCACATCTTACTGCAAGTGCGCAGTCAGGTGCAAACCCTTTGCACCAGAATATGGACCCATAGCAGCTTACATACGGCAAGCAGCCCAAACTCAACGGCAGAGCATTACCTTATTAAATCCATCATCCAACAAAGAGTTGCTGAATGGAAACGTAGACCTACTGCCATTGTACTGAAGGACTTGGTAGGTGGTTAGGCAAAATGGAGATCATAAATATTACCATCAACTTCAGGCAAAGGGCCAGAACTGTATTCATCTAGGTGTTGGTGCATTCTGGCTGTATGGTTAAAGCAGCAGAACAATCTGTCTGCTGTCTATTGTAATAGTATCTCTGTGTTACCTTGTGCTACCCATCCATCTCCACCTCCACCATTCCCCTGGATGATTAGGTTATTCTCCGTATCCCCGCCATCACTCTTAGCTCTGAGCTCCTCTTCAGACTAATAGGTTGGTCTCCTGTGACCTTCCACGCTGCTTTTGGACTAGGTTCCTCTGCATCCAGCTTTTCCAACCTCTCCGGCTGAGTGGCTGGGGTTTCTGAAACTATAGATAGGCATAATGATATGCAGGCAGTTGTACAGTCCTTGGCTCTCTCACTTTTTTACCTGCACATTGTCCTTCTGGCTGCATTTTTCTGGTGGATGAAATGCCTTGTTTTCAAGCTTATTTGAAGAAAAAAAAATAACAAGGCAGACACGTAACTCTGGCCTCTGCGCACATGAATGCAGGTGTGATTTTTTTTTTTTTTTACTTGTTGAGATGCATAAAATAATGAGGGACATTTGAAGATGACAGGTTTCAGAGTAGCAGCCATATTAGTCTGTATCTGCAAAAAGAACAGGAGTACTTGTGGCACCTTAGAGACTAACACATTTATTTGAACATAAACTTTCGTGGGCTACAGCCCACTTCATCAGATGCATAGAATGGAACATACAGTGAGAAGATATATACACATACAGAGAACATGAAAAGATGGAAGTTGCCGTACCAACTCGAAGAGGCTAATTAATTAAGATGAGCTATTATCAGCAGAAGAAAAAAAAGTTTTGTAGTGAAAATCAAGATGGCCCATTTCAGACAGTTGACAAAAAGGTGAGAGGATACTTAACATGGGGAAATAGATTCAATTTGTGTAATGACCCAGCCACTCCCAGTCTCTATTCAAGTTCTTTAACCAGGCAAAACTTTCACTGAAATGAGCTGTTGTTATAGAAGTATGTCAAAGTGAGGCATCTGCATGTTTCTCTGTGAATATAAGGCTGTCTATTTTACACACTAGGAAGGATAACCTTATACTCCAAATAGCCACAGTTGATCTTCCAGTGTTTCAGTGAAATATTACAGCAATTTCTTTGGTGTCAACCAATGTAGCTTGACTACCGCTTAAAAATTCTTCAGGGAAATTTTCAGGATGCTCATTAAGCCCTTTTTTTTATTGAAAAGAGCATTTTAGTCCCAAATAGCATATGATGGGAATTGGAAAAGAATGAATAATATATCTCAGCAAAGAAGTAAGTAACATGCATTTAATGATCTATGTATCTACAAACTGGCACCACACAAGTGTGTGATATGTTAAATAAAAAGTAAAGGAGCTTGAGACAGTCTGACCTACAAGCTTTACAGCTGCATGATATTTATCACTCACCAATCAGAGAACAGCAGGTGGCCATATACTATGGCACTCAATGGAGTTTTCCATCTGCATGAGGACTGTATCCGAATTTTTGTTTGTTTTTAATCTTTAGTACAAGTCAATACCAAAGTATTTTAATCTTTTATTTAGACTTGTGGTGTTAGTCTTAGCTGTCAGACACATTTTTGGCTACACAACAGTTCTACAGGATAACAAGACAGCTGGGGAATCAGGGTGGTCTATTTTATGCCTTGCAGTAACATTTTATGACTTGCATTTAGAGTTTGACTGGAAAAATTACTAGAACAGAGGGGACAGCCCTGTACTCGCTGGGGATGAACTAGTTGACATAATATCTTTCCCATTTCTACTCTCTGTGACTCCTTGAGGCTTGTACTCTGTATTTTGATTAGTGGTTTGATCTCTCTTTTTTTCCCTTTCTCCTGTCCCAATCTTACAAGATGCTGTCCTAGCCCATATTGACTCTGGTAAGAGTGAAAGGCACTGAAGCCCAGATCTTCAAAGATATTTAGGCTCCTAACTTCCACTGATTTCAATATATATTACCATCTTTACTCTGGTGTGTGTATTCTAACTTTTGGGCACCACTATTTTTGAATGATCAGCTTTACTGGTACTGCTTTGTGCTCTTCTCTTCTGCACTCTCCCCCTCCTGACTCCCCATTCATAATAATCAGGCACCAAGACAGAGCTTTTTAAAGCTATTTAGCTATTGTGGCGCTCAGCATTGTGACACCTAACTGATTTAGGTGCCTAATTCTCATTTTCAAAAGGGATTTAAGTCCTAAGTGCCTAAATCCAAATCCCATTCAGTGCCAATGGGATTTTGGCTCCTACATAACTAAATCCCTTTTGAAAATGAGAGTTAGGCTACTAAATTAGTTAGGCTTTAGACTGCTGAGCACAGCAACCCCTAAATACCTTGAAAAAAATCATGGCTTAAAGTCCTCATTCTCCTCTGATAGGGTATGATTAACAACTCTTGTTGACTTCCAAAGGAATTATTCCTATTTTTGTGGTGGGAGAAAAGTGCCATAAGAATGGTGCTTCTGTTTTCTCGTTTAAAAATCTACTTATCCCGGGTCAGGTTCACATCTCTAGCTTCTGAACATAAATCTCTTTTGACATTTCCACTGATTTAAATTAAATCTCAGATAAATATTAATTTTCTGCTGCTTTTCCTCTCTATCGTACAAGGGTGGAGGTATCCTGATGTCAAAATATTAACTTTAAGGAATTTGTTTTGTTTTGAGAGGATTTAAATAGCAGGGCATGTGACAGAGGTATATAAAATAACATGATACAGAGACAGTAAATTGGGCACTCCTAGTATAATAAAGGTTATAATAAAAGGATAGAGGGAAAAACTACCTAGGCAACTAATTTACAACTGATCAAAGGAAATATTTTTTATAGAGCAAATAATGAACCTGTACAACTCACTGCCACAATATATCTTTGAGGCAAAAAAATTAGAAGAAATTAGAAAAGGGTTGAACGTTTACATGGATGATAAAAACATCTGCAGAGTTACATTAGATAGATTGTAAAAAAAGGGGGTGGGAGAGATAATAGTCTTCATGCACATAAGCAAACCTCTAACTGATTAGGTTAGGAAGAAACTTCCTTTGTGGGCTATTTTTAATTGCTCATTATGAGAGATGGTATATTTTTCTGAAGCATCCAGCATTGGTCATTTTCAGATGGCACTGGGCTGGAAGCAACATTGGTCTGGTCTGGTCTGGTCTGGTCCAGTATAGCATTTTTTCTTTTCCTATCCTGCAGTACGAGTCCTAGAAATTCAGCTAACCTTTAGAACTTTATTGTGCTTATCTGAACAAAACTACTGAACTCTGCAACATCTGCCACCGCTTGCAGAAAGTTGGACTAATCTTAAATACTAATTTTAAACCTATTTATCTTTTAGTTTTACAGTAACCTCTGGAAAACTCCTGCACACAAGTCCATATATGTCACTTGATATAGTCCTTCCTGAGTACTTGGCAAGCAATACAGAAATTACTTGAGTTATGTGTAGGAAGAAGGGTGCACCCATTTCTAAAGGTCCTTGAGGTCCATTCATTCTCAGAAAATAATAGAGCTCATCTTTCATCATGCAGGCTAGTTGCCAGGCATCAAAATGTGCTCATTCATTCTCTCTCTCTCACACATACACTTACACCAAACTCTATCTCTTAACAGCAGAGATTATTTGTATTCTTTTGTGGTGAAGTCACTGGCCTGCGTACTTTTCATAACTCTCAAATGTTTCTCATGTCTCTCATTCCAGGGGTTTTCACTCAATCTAGTCCCAAAGCTACCTTTTGTTTTCACATAAATTTAGTGTTCTCTCCCCTTTATTGTTGAAAATAATTTACATCAGGAATAAAAACTCACAGAACAGAGGCCTCAGAACTATTGATGCTGAACGAAGCAACCCCGCAGTATTTCACCTTTTTCCTGCATTAATACATTTTGGTTCTGTCAGATGTTAAGTCACATATGTGAAACTTGGCCAGCCAAACAGTGAGATGCAGCTGGCTGTTTCTTGTTTTAGGCTGTGTTTGTTTGTTAAATTATCTCTCTCTTCCTCATCCACTGATTTCTGACTTGCAATTTGTTCAGACCCGATTTCAGCTTCAGATAACTTCCCAGGTTTGTGGCTCTGTCTTATTCTTCTGTGGGGTACTCTCTTTGGCAGGTCATAACTTGGGTCATTACATTTCCCTATGGGCAGCAGCTGCGACTTTCTTCTATTTGTCTTACCCAACAGCTGTGACGTCTGCCTATGGGTAGTATGAGTTTATTACTTTTGTCCCTAGTGGTTTTTCTCTTTTAGCTCTACCAAACCAGAGAATACTGCTAAGCTATCAGAACTCCTGCTTCATTGATTTCATTCTGAATCTTTTATTTTTGTCTTTACTAGAGCAGCCATAGCATCGTTCTCAGTTCTACGTTGGTTATAACTCTTTATCTCAGTGGACCACTATCCTTTTAGCACTCCGCTGCCTGACCTCTGTTTTGTACTATCTATTGTTGGTAGCTACGTTGCTTTATATATTGTTGATAGCTATTTTCCAGAGTATATTCTTCATGCCAAATCTACTAAGGCAAGTGCTGGGATTTCTTTCCAGTGTACATTTTCTGCTCCTCCCCATCTGTTTAATAGATGTTTAAGGCCAAAAGTAACCATTATGAACATCTAGTCTGACCTCCTGCATAATATAGGCCATAGAATGGCCTGAGAATGAGGAAGGTACCATGAAACTTCTATGGTGTGATAACTTAATCAAGCCTAAATTTCTAAAAGCTTGTATATATGCAAATACCCATATGAACACTTATTTTAGGGCACAAGAATGTAGGATTTGCAATGGCAGTGGCTAGACAGAGTGTGTGTGATGAAGAACTAGTGTGTACAAATAAGCGGGGATGGGATGTGGCATCTAGGCACACACAGCCTACTTTTAGAATTGGCTGTCTTAGGATGACTTAGGCAAATACAAGTTGTTTGTGGTTGAGGCAGGTGTTAACCTCCACTATCACCTCTTAGTTATCTCCAGTCAGCCATCCAATGGTTGCGGGGCCATACACTGTAGTTAAAAGAAAGGTAGCAGCTGGCATATTGTGCATTGCTTATTTACTTGCCCTGCCTCTGATTGGCCATCACTATGATTGAGTGTGGCCAGTGGTGTCCTAAAACATGTCCTTTCTCTGATCTCTCTTTGCAGGGTGAAGACAGCTGGTCAGCTGCAGGTTTTTATTACCAGAGAAGCAGATTACTGTTACTGTATTGTGGAAGGTACAAGTGCAACCAAATATCAGAAGCAATACAAATGGCAGTTTATATGTAAATTGCTACACTTCAGACCCCTGCCAAATTGGCAACGAAGCCCTTGGTTTGACAAGGTCTGGGCGACTGGCTTAAAAATCATGAGATTTTTGAAAACAGTAAATGTGGGGTTCTTTTTATTTGCTTATAGCTGTTTGAGCTATTAGGGTTCAAGTTTTCCTGATTTTCTTCTCTACCACAAAGACTAGACGCATACATTTTCATTTAAATAAATGTGAGATTCTCATTGAAGCAGAGCAGTCTGCTCTTTTAAGGGCCTGCAGAGCCAGGGAGCGGAAAGCCCTGGCCTAAGGAGAAGCCCAGTAGGCAGGTGTTGGGAATAAGAGGACCCAGGTAAGCAGCAACTAATGATTGCTCTGATTCCCAGCTGGAAGATATAAGTAAAGATCCAACTTCTATAATGGAGAGTAGGAGAGACAGGCATTTCTATGAGCAGTAGTAGAAGGCTGTATTGGGGCAGGCTAGGTGGCTGGCTCTGTGGTCCCCCTGAGGCTAAAGGAGGGCTAAGACCTTGAGCTACTGGTGGATAGAGAACCCTGCAGTATCAATCCAGATCAGGACTATCACTTTTTTTCCTCTTCCATCTCTCCCCCCCCCCCCCCATATTTATGTAAGAGAATAAAAGTGCCTGCCTGGAAGGCTAAAACAGAGTGGGGCGTGGTTCATTGTTTTCCCCCCTGAGCTGATGGCCAGACTCACCAGTTTACACTCATGGCCTCAAATGGTTCCCAGAAAAACACCAAGTATCACAAGTTTTGGCAACACTAAAATTAAAACAAAAGGATTTTCTCCCCCACAAACCTCAGGATTTAAATGAGATTGCCCTATTTTCTTGGGGAGTGAAATATCTAGGGGTTAGAAATGCAAAGAAATGTAGTGGATTTTTTTTTAATTCAAGATGGTAATGCCCTGTCTTATGTATGGAATACATGTTGAGCTGTGACAGCTGTTGAGCTGTGACAGCTGTTATATTTTTTCTGAACTATAATAGAGTAAAATCAGAGCTTATGTAATTTTTGTTACTTCCTCAAATTTATTGTAATTAACTATTTTGCTCTATTGTACTTTGCATCAGTAATAAGGATGTAAATAGAAGCAGAACACTTGTGCTGTGCACAATTTTTGTTATGAAATCTGAGGCCAGGCAAAACTCTCCTAGTTTTGGGATTTGTTCCAAACTGCATGCTAATTCTTCAGCTGGCTCCATAAGGATATGACAGTCTGGCCATTTTGGCTGGAGTTAGAGGGTCAGGGTCATAAGAACCCATGTAGGTTATAATTGGTATACAGAAGAGTTCTAAAAGCAAGCAGAGTTTTGTACAATGGCAATAGTACTTCCCTCCCTCACAGATATCTTGCAGGATAAATTAAATTCATGATTATGAGGTGCTCAGACAATATGATGATGTGAACTATATAAATAGGTAGCTAGCTGGGTAATCAGAT
The DNA here is from genome assembly GCF_028017835.1 of Emys orbicularis. Taxonomy (NCBI): domain Eukaryota; kingdom Metazoa; phylum Chordata; order Testudines; family Emydidae; genus Emys; species Emys orbicularis. Next base: position 22,759,346 of record NC_088685.1, on the reverse strand, counting down.
TTCTTGATTAAAGGCTAGGTTTTTTTGGAGGGGAGAGGGCATTCTTTATATTTTCAGTTCTTTCATCATTTTACAGCAGTCTATACAGATATCTGAGGCTGTCCATCAACAAACCAAGTGTGAGGTAGACAAGGAAAACACTGGTTTAGAGACAAATCCCAGGTGAGTTCTCATGGCAGTGTATGGAATTCCCATGTTTCTGGTGCTCAGGCAGCAGAGAGCTCACAGAGGCATGTCTTCTTTCACAGGGAAGATGAGTCCTCTATGTTGCCTCTAAGCATTATGATGTGGAGGGGGATGTGGACATGCTGTGGCTGTGGCCAGTTGGTTTGCATACAACGTGATTTAAGACGAGCCAAATCCTTTGAGGAGAATGAGGGAAATTTTAGTTTTATAAATATCAGTTTTCTTTTTGATATTATCCTGTCTGATTGCAAGGAGTCAAATCAAAGGAGGTTGTTAGGGAAATACAAACAGGAAATAAACAATGGCAAAGTTGAGAGTCAGCTCAAGAGAAATACCAACAGGCCTTGAGGAAACAATGGGGAAGCTATGAATCGAGGAATATACCATCTGGCTCCAACCAGCCTAGTAAGGTTTTAATTTTCCTAGGCCTGAGTCTAGATCAGGATCAAAGTGGATGCTAACATCTTAAAGGTGCTGGACTAGGAAGAAGGGGGATTGAGTGGGTTGTCAGCAGCAGCCAGAGATGAGTTGGCAGAGGCCCTGGAGGTTTTTCGCCTTCCTCCGCAGCATAGGGCAGGGGTCGCAGGCTGGAGGATTGGGTTGTGGGTGGGTCAGCTTTTGTGGCCTGCATCATGCGGGAGGTCAGACTAGATGACCATATTGGTCCCTTCTGACCTTAAAGTCTATGAGTCTATGAGTCTGGCAAAAAGAGACACAGAAACTGATGCCTGCTTCCCTCAGCCTAGAGGTGGAGGTAAGTGGACTGAATGGAATTTACCAAAGCTTGCAAGAAAAGATGATGGTTTAGATAAGGGGAAATATGTGTTTATTTCCTTTAATGTTTTTACGCTTTGCTGTGCCAGCTGTGTACCCTGGGGTGACTATTTATGCTTTGTTTTGAATACGCTGTTTTTGAATCACTTTAACCAGCTCCAGTCGCATGTTCCCCAAGTAAAGGGGCTTACCTTGCAGCATTTGGCCACTGTCTGTTGGGTTAAGATGGCTGGAAATAAGGGGTGGGGAGCTGCAGCCCAGACATAAAATCCCAGAGTGGTTGGACCATAAGGTTCCATTCTTGAGGGAGGCACAGGAAGCCAGGCCTATCATCCAAGGGGCACACTCTAGAAGGACTAAACCGGGGCTATGGTGGAGCTCGCCCTGTAACTGTGACCCTCTTGCTAAAGAGAACAACCAACCAGCTGTGTGCTACCACAAGGATTTTAAGGTCATCCAGTACATGGGGGAGCTAAGGGATGTTTCCATCAGCCCTAATGAGCTTCAGCACAATTACCTCAGAGCAAACCCTGTTACTCAGGCTGTTCTCCATTTTATTTCAGGAGATGGTCCATAGAGAGGAAAATGCTAAGGCCTTAGCAGTACTTGGCAACTGGAACCCTGCACTAATCATGGTTGTACAACCAGTAAATTATTAGCCAGAAGGCAACTAAAGAAAAGTTGAGTAAACATGATAGCAAATTTAAGTAGTCAAAATGAGGTAACAAAAGCAAGTATTATTCCCAATTCCTATAGCACAGTAACGTGTCGCAGTCTTTGTGCAGCCATAATAAGAATTAATTCTCAGTTGTAGTACATAAGGACATGTAGCCTAAGGAATGAGATCCTAATTAAAAACTCTGTGCTTCATTGAACCTGAGGCTCACATAGTGGTCTCCACTTCCTCAGGAACTTCAGTGGGATGACTCGTGAAAAACTGCTCACCAATGTGAGTAAGGAGTATGCAATCTGACCCTCACTTTCTAAAATGTGTGTAAAGAGGAAACAAATCAGTGTTTGAAGAATGTATTGAAATGCATCAGACATAGAAGCATCATTTCATCAATATTTTAGCTGATACAGTTCTTTTTACCCTTTTACTAAATGCACCTTAAATTTTGTTTTGTTTGAGTTGCCTGTGTAACATTATCCCTGGATTTTGGTGACAATTCATCTTCTATGGGGGTTTTCATGTTGTTCTAGAGGTTTTTGAAGTTGCGAGCTGAAAGATGCTGCTATTGCCAAGGGATTTTTTCCCCCTTTTGCCATGTTCTTCCTTTTATTATTTTCCAGGCTGACATGCTCTGATAAGATGCATCCTTTTCAGCTGTTAGATTTCTTTATGGACAGTGACAAAGATTTAAAAAAAAAAAAAACACCTTTATTCCTGACATCTTTGGAAGACCCTAGAAAGTACTGGGAAAAGAGGCAGTGTATCAAGATAGTGTTAACCTGATCAGACAAAGTTCTTACCTGGGGTGACATCCTGCTGCTTCCAATTGCTATTTCCTAATGTCTTTTTCGAAGCTGCTACAGAGGACAGCATTAAGTCATTTGAGATCTAAATGTGGGGTTGTCATTTTTAATTATTTAAAATGGGTTTCATAAAACCTAATAGGAATAGAAATGTTTTATGAATTTTAACTTTTTAAAGGGAAAATAGTCTTTATAGAGACAGTCTCGTGGAGTGATGGAAGCCCAGACATAGCACTCTGCTATTACATGAGACTCAGGAAGTGATACTGAACAAAAATGAAACTCTACAATCTAGTTTCATTTACCAAACCGAGTGAAGCGAATAATTGAAAGTACATTATATTTTTTAAAAGTTGTATAGCATAACCCCTGTAGAAATGTCCTATAGAATTTAATTGAAAATAACCTTTCTATCAACATTTTGAGCTTTACAATGAGTATCCCTGCCCAGAGAGTTATATACAGCTTCAGGGCTACTCTCTCTTATGCTCTGCTTCCCACGCCCTGTTTGGGCCTTGGGAAAACAGAGAATAGCCAAAGTGCAATACACTCAGCCATACCTCTGGCAAGCCAAGCTGGCATAAAGGCTCTACAGAGGATGGGGGATATTCTCAGTGGATTGCTTCTTCCCTCTTTACACCACCAGAATGCCATAAAAGAACTGAGAACCAGGACAGTGAGAAGTTTATAGGCTCACCACCCTCATTCCATGGAGCAAAATTCCATTTTAATTTTGTTTGTGGCTTAATGGCTATATCACACTGATGTGAATTAAACTCTCTGCTATTTTTAAAGAATATCATCTGAGGAAAGTTAACTTTTTAAGCTTGAGACTCGTGGGGAAGGAGAAGGGAGGTGATCAGCATGGTTTTTACATGCTACTAGTTTATATGAGGCAAGTGGAACGTACAGTTGATTTGTAGTAGCCTGTGCAAGGTGAATTTGTACATCTGATCTAAGGTGCAGTTTGTGAAAAATACTTTCTGAAACTTTGACGCTGACTTAAGGAAAAGAAAAATTTAATGTTAGAAATTCAGTTTTCAATCCCTCCCCCCTTTCAAGTATAGTAGAGAGTCTAAAGCTAGAACAGTAGTTTCATGGTCAAGCTGAGTTTTGACCTCTGATTTGCTCACCCCATTAGCAGAGCAATAGGTGTGGACAGCAAGACATTAATGAGAGGATCACCTTTCAAAATATTGTTTTCTGCTTTAAAATTGATGGGTAATAAGCTGAATGTGCTTTCAGTTTAGTGTCTTGAGAAGAAAAGAACAAGCACAGGAATAAACAGAGAAAGGGAGAAGCAGAGAAAGATAGTGAAAGAAGCAATGGTGTTACCCGCTCAATTTAGGGCACCCTGCCTAAACCCTACCGAGGCCTCAAGGCGTGACCCAATCAATGTAGGCATCTCCACGCTTTCCCTTCCGAGGGCTCAGGGTGTAAGGCATCTTTCCTTACCCACGGGGCTCAGGAGGAAACCTGGTCAATTTAAGTACCTGCCCTTTCCCTCAGGGCTCAGGGCTCTATGGGTCTGCAGAACCTTTTCCCAGTGAAAGAGCCTTACACAGTTGTGCTCTAAACATCTATTTATTTGCAACATACACAGAATACGTATACCAAGCAAATCTCTTATGCTCACCACTGCCAATATACAGACAGATTTCACCCGATGGCCAGTCAGGATTCATTCATCTGGGGGTTCCCGGCGATGCCTCTGCATGTCATGGTCGTGCAGGGGGGTCAGAGTTCCAGCAGCTTGATGTTGAACCACAGTCCGGAAATGGTTCCCAAAGAACATTGTTTTTCATTTACATTATAGAGGTAAAACTAACTCTCTGCTTCAAATTTACTGAACCTATCACATTATCCCACACTCCTAAATAACAAAAAAAAAAAAAAACCAATTACGCACTGGCACCTATGTGTCCTCCTTCCTTCCCAAGTTCTTTACATTTTATCTTTCATGCCCAAATTGTAACTTAATTGTGACCTCCATTTGTGCAGATGGTCAGCATAAAATGCTGGTCAGAGCTTATCTTACCATTTGTTGAGTCTCTTTCTGTATCCTCCCTAATTTCCCAGCGTCTTTACAACCTTGGCGGTTATAACTCTCGTGAGGGACATTCCTGAGGTGGGGGTGCTTTACCAGTAGCAAACATTCCTTTTTTCAATTTTAGTGGTGAACTCCCTGAGTTTCACCCAAGGCTGGTTTCATATGGGGTTGATCAGGTCTCAGGCCTACAATGGGTGGAAGTCAGCACACTCTGAAACCCATCCATGGAGAGAGAGATTCATGTTGGACCAGCTCCTAGTTTTACAGACAAGGCTTAAGTAAAATAACTTTGTTTTGTGGAAGCTTATGGTAGTTTGGATTTGGTGGGAGAGGCACAGAATCTTTCCCATCAACTCAAGGTAGGAAACAGACACATCACGGCTGCCTGTATTGCACATAAGGAAGAATAATGGATACTACTGTCACTTTAACCCTTGCCGACTCGTGTTTCCTTCTTGGTCTTAGGCTTTTCCCTCACCCCTTGGCAGCAGAGCTTCATGGGACAAGTGACTGAGGGTTTAGATACCAGATGCTCTAGCACATTTCTCAACAGGTTGAGGGGTTCAGACCTCTTTGAGGCCATCTGCATGCAATTGCCCATACAATATAGAGAAAATGGTCTTAAAACAAAATAAGTGGTTTGCATAACCTACCTTATCTTGATACAGAAGATAATCTAAACACAAAACCTAGTGGGGAAGGCTTTCTTTAGCTTAGTTCAGAGAAAAACAGAAAAATCTTACTTCTCTCAAAAGCAAGTCCCTTCTCTGATTGTTTTCCTAGTCAGCCTCATGACCTCTTGCTGGTGTGTGCAGAGATTTGTTACCCACCAGACTCATTTGTCAGCCCCTTCAGTCCAGGGCAGCACCCCTTTTCTGTTTTCCAAAACAGTTTTCAGAAGAGAAATTCACTCAATAGGGTTGGTGAACGGAGAAAGCAGGGTAGCTATTAAGGAGGGAGTCAAGGCAGAGGCACTACAGAGGAAAGGTAACACAAGAGCAGGCACAGCTGTCAGCATGAGTGCTGAGAAACCAGCAAGCTGCTGCAGTTGCTGGCTTAAGAGAAATTTAACAGAGGCAAGACTGGCATGAAAGGCAGGAGCAAGGTTACAAGAGATGGGCTAGGGAAGGAAGAAGATCCTCTAAGTTATGATTAATAGTTACCTTTCAAATGCTTAACTGTCTACCTTAATTACAGCATGTCACAGACCACTTTGGCTGTATCCAATTTATCCAGAAATCTTTTTTTAATCACCTCAGTAATTTTTCCGTGCCATGAAATATGTTATTGGCTGACTCCAGCCCCCATGTGACATAGCCACCTTCTTTCTCCATCCCCAGACAGAGAACTCAGTTGCTTCTTAAATCAGAGATCAAAAATGTCTTAAACCCAGACGTTAGTTCCAGTTTTAATAGAGCATTTACTTATTTCTCTGATTCTAGCTGCCATTCAGAAATATGCGTAAAATGCAATTTTTATGATGCACGAATCAAGCAACTTCATACAACCCCTCTGCCAACCATGACCAAATAAACAACACAACTCTCCACCCTCATGATTCTCCCCCATCTGTGAAAGGCTGGGAGACTGGATGATCTTTGCAGCATGCCCTGAAAGGGCAGAAGACGAGTTATCTTGGGCCAAAATAGTAGCAGGTTCCAAGTTAATGGGCTCTTGCTGAGAATATCCTGTTAGCACCTCCCTGTATAGTAAAACAAGGAAGTTTTAGCTTTGGCATCTCAAATGAGGCAGTTACTGGCCTATTTAGGGCTTTCTATGTTAAAACCAACACCTTAAGCTCCGTATATAAACCAATAGGCAGCTAGTAGAGATCATAGAGCACCAGGGAACTGTGGTCACAGTGAGATGCACTGCTTAAAAACTGGCTGCTGAATTCTCCCAGCTTCTGTTTCTGTATGGATTTATGGGTTAGCCCAGGGGTGGGCAAACTTTTTGGCCCAAGGGCTACATCTGGGTGGGGAAATTGCATGCAGGGCCATGAATGTAGGGCTGGGGCAGGGGGTTGGGGTGTGGGAGGGAGTGTGCGGTGTGGGAGGGGGTACGGTGTGCAGGAAGGGGCTCAGGTCAGGGGATTGGGGTGCAGGAGGGGTGTGGAGTGCAGGAGGTGGCTCAGTGCAGGAGGGGTGCAGCAGGGAGCTCAGGGCAGGCGGTTGGGGTGTGGGGTGCAAGAGGGATTTGGGGTGCGGGCTCCGGCCCGGAGCTGCTTACCTTGAACGGTTCCGAGGTGGCAGTGGTGTGCAGCAGGGCTAAGACAGGCTGCCTGCCTGCCCTGGCCCCGCACCACGCTGTGCCGCTCCCGGAAGTGGCCGGCACCACATCCCTGCGGTCCCTGGGGTGGGAGGGCAGAGGGCTCCGCACGCTGCCCTCGCCTGCGGGTACCTCCCACAAAGCTCCCATTGTTCATGGTTCCCTGTTCCCAGCCAATGGGAGCTGTGCGGGGCGGTGGCTGTCGGCGAGGGCAGTGCGCGGAGCCCTCTAGCCTCCCCTCCCGCAGGGGCCGCAGGGATGTGATGCTGGTTGCTTCCAGGAGTGGTGTGGGGCCAGGGCAGGCAATCTCGGGGCCAGATCCAAAGCCCTGATGGGCCGTAGTTTGCCCACCCCTGGGTTAGCCTCATGTAGAACACATTTCAGTAACCTGACCTGATGGTGACAGAAGCATGGATGATATCATGGTCTGCATGTGAAAGAAACAATCACAACCCCCTGGCCAGATGTCGTTGGAAGAAGGAAAATATAAACAAAATAAACCCAAACCCAATACCTTGGCCATTGTTGATATCTGACCATCCAACAGCAGTGGAGAATTTTGCCAGATTTCAAATGTTTGGAGCTGCAGCCTCAACATTTGCCTCCTATAATCAATCTCTTATTAACTTCAAGGGGGAGATTCCAGTGGGGAGATTTAGCCTATTGCCACCAACACTGCAAAACTTGATGGTTTCAGCTCCCAAGGGTTTTTTGGTTTGGGAGAGTTCAGACCCTGAGAATTTTTTTCCCCTTAGTATTCCAATTCCGAATGAATCGAACCCCTAAAATCTCAAAATAAAGTCCATCTGACACGGATAAAAATGTTGCCGCCCTTTGTGCAAAGATTAAACAAACCTCTGTACTTTTTTGCTTTGTCCGGCCTCTTCAAAATTCTACCTATATTCCTCAGCACCTGCAAGTGGCTCATAGCTCAGTCCATGTTTACAAAAAGCTTGATGAATCTTAACAAACATATCTTGGACTTTGGATAAAATTGGCTCTGCTATGAACCCACAGCTACATCTGAGCTTTTGAGTGTGACAAGATCTTTTTTATTTATTAAAAATATCAATTTTTTTAAAACTTTCCCTGAGTAGTATGAGAAACCTTTTTCCAAAGCAAAGATTCTAGGTCAGCTGCTCGTTTACATGGTTTTTTTTCCTGCTGAGTGTGGCAAAATGTTCATTTCTGTTCTGCTTAACTGCAAAGGGGTCTAGGAAACTACTGAAGGATGTCAACCTGCTGACAGTGCTTTATTCACACTTGGACTTCTGGGATTTTATTTTACTTGATTCCTCTTGCCAGTCCAGCACATTATACATGTATTTATTCATTCATTTGTATTTTCCCTAAACTGAGTTTTACTTAAGCTATATAACACAAGCAGTCTGGGCTTGTGAACAGTGTGGAAATGGAGAAAACCAAATACACATTTTTGCTATTTTCAAGCTTCTCCTCCATCCCTAATTAATGTTGCAGTGAAAGTTAAAATTCCCGTGTTCCAGAGTGCGATGTGTATGTTTAGTGCTCTATTTATATAGTAATAAAGGGCTTTGGGATACTTGGAGATGTAAGACACTATGGAGGAGTAAAATATTATTGTTGATAACAATGCAATACTCATGACTTCAAAGCTACTGCTTGTTCTGCATCACTGATGATACATTTAAAGATATGACTCTCAAATATATGGTGCATGGCACAATGTATGATTTAGTTAACTTAAACAATCATTTATTAGACAGAATGAACACTAGGGCCTGCAGACAGGGCCACTTACCACGGACATATCTGGCACACAAGACCCTTAGACTTAATTGGAAATTATTTGCCAACTCATTGCCTTTTGCTCATGTGGCTCAGGTTGAAAAGGCAGCGTATGAAAGCTGTCAAAACACACACTTCTAGAGTTGAGTCAGTCACTTTTATTTTAGACTGAGGCCAGTCAAGCAGAGAGAGTTTGGGAACCCAGAACAAAAATAGTTCATCTAGGAATGCCTAAATTGTGGTGTTTCCCCCTCCCCCCCCCCTTCTATACAGGGAGATTTCTATGTTGACTCTTTTGACATCTTACTAGGTTTATCAGCTTGGAGAATTATTTTTAAAAGGGGTTCAAAATGAGTTGTTTGCTTATAGTAGGAATTGCCCTTCCCCTGACTCATCAAGCTCTTAAATCTCTAGTAAAAATTGTAGATTGTAATATAAGTTATGTGCTGTTTTAATTAGTGAGATCAGAAGGTGGGGGAGTCTGTTCTGTGATACATTGGAGATTGACTTGGGCAGTTTCCATTAATATTAATGGGAATTGCCCATATGCATAATTCACCCTCACATCAGTGTGGGACTAGATATTTAATTCATTTTGTAGTCCAAAGTATTATACAATCATAGAAATGTCTGGCTGGATGGGATCTCAAGAGGTCATCAAATCCATCCCCCTGTGCCAAGGTAGGACCAAGTAAACCTAGACCATCCCTGACAGGTGTTTGTCCAGCCTGTTCTTAAAAACCTCCTAGAATAGAATAGAATAGCTGTATCAATGCAGCTGCTCTGCTGCAGCGTGTCTGGTGAAGACGCTCTATGCCGACGGAAGAAGCTTTCACACCGACATAAGTGCTCATGTGCACAGCGCTATGTTGGAGGAACTTATGTCGCTCAGGGGGATGGTTTATTCACACCGAGTGACATAAGTTATGTCTACCTAGGCTGTAGTATAGAGATAACCTAGCTGTTTCTGTGGGCAAAACTCAGCAATGATTAATGGATCTTGTTATGGGATCTGTCCAAGCCATGTGAGTTATGTAACACATGTACAGACATTACTCTTAACATGAGAAATACCGAGATTAGCATATGAATATTTGTCATCTGTTCACCAGCATTTCGGAAAGTCCAAACTACATATTTTCTGCAATTTTAATGACTTTATTTTAATAAAGTTCCACCCGCATTAAACCTGACAGACTCTCAGTTGATACATAAGCCTAGAGTTGGCCTAAGCCTCCAGCATCACAGATGGTTCTCAAGAACATGTAGTGTTACTTTGGGGGGTTTATTGGACTTGTTGTGAACTGCAAATGGTTTCCCTTGTCTGGCTCTTCACATCCTCTGGACAATAGGGATCAGAGGATAGCTTTTACAGGCTTAATCAGATCTTGGTCTTTGCTGAAACGCCCCCAAAATAGACCGATTAGTGATAAATGTGATAGTGGTTTTTGTGATGTGGACACTTAAACACTAGATGTTGGCCTGATAACAGGTACTCGTTTTTGAAAAGGCTACCACCTGGGAACAGAGAGACACAATTCTTCCCCCAAACTGCTTAGTCCTCTACATTTTCTTTCTTTTACATTCCTAACCTTATTTTGCTGTCTCCTTCCCCCACCCCCAATCATATATTTACTGAGAAACGTGATCGCTTTTGAACACGGAAGCAATTTGTGTTCTAGGATGCATAGGAATTCCTGGAGGTGGTGCTGCAAGGGCACACTGGCTTATGCTTTCCTCCCAAGAGGGACTGCACACAAAGTTTGTGACCTGCTCCATTTTCAACAGCCTGAGGCTTTTAATTTTAATTTTTTACACATATTGCAACAAAAGAAACTACACTTGAAAATAGTTTTTTTTCCCCTCTGTGGTTCTTATAAAGGTTACACTTGACAATAGTCACAAAGTCACAGAAACTCTAGGCAACAAATGAGAAATGTTCCTTTTGTGACCTTAATGTTAGCAAGTGATAATAACCAGAGAACCATGAAATACAGCTGAAATATTGTTCATGACTTTTCTGTTTTCTGAGATTAATTTTATGTTCTGAAATGAACTGACAATAATTTATTATTCTATTTTACCTAGCTTCCACTGGGAAGCAAATATAAAAAGCTTAATTTTCTAGTCCACTTGCATCAGTGTTCCCAGTGAGGAATCAGATATATATTTAAATATTTCCTGTTTAATATATACACTATAATCATTTTGTTTAGACTTAGTCACAACTGTATGGGCTGGGATAGAGGTAGCTAATGTTTAAAAGTGATATATACCTTTCTATCCCCCGGCTGTTAATGGTTATGATACTAACAACTAATACAAAAAGTATGATCACTGCATGAATATTTAATTTTCAGTTACCTGTTTGCTTAGGATTTATCTAATTTTTAGTATGAAACATTCTCCCTTTTATTCATGCTTAAAACCAAAGATTCATTTAAAAACTTGGAAAGCTGAAATTTTGAAAATATAAATGTCAAAATTCCATTCTACTAGCTTTTCCCTAGAGGCACATAGAATTTGTCATGCCAAAACTGCCCCCCTGGTCCATAAAGTCCATTATCTTGTCTCCCATGATTGTTGGCAAGCAAACCATTTTAAGACCTGATTGTGCCAGCCTTCCTCAATTTGAGTAGCACTTACTTACTGCTGTTCATTGCTACACACAGAGAATTAGAAACCGCACAAAATACTCTTTCTGAAAGTTTGCAATGTAACAATGTTATTTTTTAGAATACAGAACTCTAATACACAACTATGAAATATAGAGGGAGACATAGCAGGCTGCTACCCAAGGCAAAACTCAACTTGCTTTACTCCCAACTAGCTCCTTACAGACTGCCCATTGAGGAACCAGTTCACATGACTTCCTTCAGAGCCCCTTAACCTGCAAGCAGGACCAGGAAACCCCCTACAATTTAAAGTGATAGCTTGTAATTTTTACACAGCTTTCAGTACACCACCATGATTATGATTATGATTATTATTGTAGGTGCAGTGTGAACAGTCAGGACATTTAGTGGTGAAACAGACAAACTATCAGTAAAGGCGAGTGTGCATCAGGGGTCAGCACTGAGCCCTTTTCTGTTTATCTTCATCCTGGATACTCTCACGAGGAACAGACAGAAGGAGGCACCATGATTAATGTTGTTTGCAGACCATATCATTATATGCAATAAGGAAAACGATAGTCTAGAAGAGGATCTTGATAAGTGGAGAGATGTGTTAGAGAGACATGGGCTTAAAATAAACAGAGGAAAAGCAGAGTATATGGTAAGAAATTTCACTAATGTGGCCATTGAAAAATGATCTTTGAAACTAGATGGGGACACAATACTGAAAATGCAAAGTTTTAAGTATCTGTGTTCCAGAGTCTGAGGAAATGGAGAATAGAAATTAGAGCTTGGATAATATATACCTAGCTTAAAGGAAGAGGGATAAATGGTGTAGTGTGACAGGAAGATACCAGTTAAGTTAAAACAGAAAGTCTATAAAACAGTGGTCCAGACACTTTTAATGTGTAGTACTGAATTTTGGGGAACAAAGAAGAAATATGAACAAATGATCTGTGCCACAGAAATGTCAATGTTGAGATAGATGAGTGGTGTAAGCAAGAAAGACCACATGAGGAATGTGTATGTTAGAGGCATGCTCAAAGTAACGCCCATATCCCAGGGACAAAAAAAAAGAAAGGGAGTGAAGGTTCAGACGGTTTTGTCATTTAAAGTGCAACCCTGGCAACTGTGTGGGTAAGAGAATCCAACAGATCAAGGTTGAAGGAAAAAGATAGAGAGGCTGACCCAGGAAGTTGTGGTGGTAGGTCATAAAGGAAGACATGTCGTAATGTAGTGTGACAGAGGATTCGGCATTGGCACAGAGCACTTTGGAAGGAGAGGCTTTGAAGAGTGGACCCCATTTGATGGGAATAACACAATGAAGAAAATTATTACTGATGGTAGTGTAGCATTTAGGAGCAATAGTCATGGACCATTGTACTAGGTGCTGTACGAGCATAGACAAAAAGATCTGTCCAAAAGAACTTACAATGTACATAGACAAGACACTCACTGGTTGGGGGAAAGGGTATAACACCAGCAGAGTGAACAATGTGATAGCAGCAAATGTCATGTAAGGTTTTTTTTTTTTTTTTAAATATTTTCCTTGTGGGTTTAGTTAGGAGGGGATCTGGTAAAGAGAATGGAGAGGAGCCACTAAAGGGATAGGGAGATGAGAGGGACAAGGAAGGGGAGAAGAGGGTAAGAGGAAGGGGAGGGTTGGTGCACACAGCCAATTAGCAGAGGGCAGAGAAACTCCAGTCAAAACTGTAGAGAGTTCTCCGAAGGACCAAAGGTCTCTGCTTGGCTGCTTCTGCCGCTACTGGCTGGAGTCTCTGGCTGGATCCTCTTTGCAGCTTTCTTCCAAGTCCACATGGTGGGGTAGAAGGGAGACAAGACCTGTGGCTTTATAGCCCAAAGTCAGGTTCATTTTCCCCATACAGTTCTGGGTCCAGGGGTTGCTGGGAGGAAGGTGTGGCCCTGGCTGGGCCCCATTTTCCCTCCCCCCAGCACAACAGAGTTTGACTTCATTAAGATGGCTGCCATGAGTAAGCGATTATTCAGGTGAGTGAGGCTTGCAAAAGCTTGCCCTTAATTTCTAGGGCCAAAGGGATAGGGGGAAGGTTTGTAGTGACTTTTCTTATGGGCTTGGCAAGTGACAGAGTTTGGTTGGTTGGTTTTTAAAAAAAAAATAATGAAATTTATCTGTAACGCTGATCATGGGCCTGATCCTGCAAGGTACTGGGCATCTACAATTTTCATTAAAGTCAATGTAACTTGAGAATACTCAGCACTGAACAGAAACTGCTCAGCACCTACCTGGATTGGGCCCCATATGGAACACAATGGCAAACCTTCTGCAGGAAAATTAAATAATTTTCAAAGTTGGGTGCCTAAAGTTAGACTCCTAAATCCATGTCCAGATACCTAAATCAAGTAGCCTGGTTCTGGATAGCTTTAATGTCCCTGCCCCATTGGCCCCCGCTCCCCCGCAGCCTCCGATGGGCAGGGGGGGGAAAAGGAGCAGTTGCCCTGGGGCCGGTGATTTAAAAGGGCCCGGGGCTCCGGACACTGCTGCCGCTAGCGCAGCAGTGGCGTCCGGAGCCCCAGGCCCTTTAAATCAACACGGGAGCCCCGGGCAGCACAGGCCAGGCAGCCTGAAAGGGCTGGTTGGGGGATGCTGACCCCCAGCCCCGCCCCTTCCGCCCGAGCCCCCGCCCCTTCCAGGGGCCGGAGCCGCCCACCCCGGCCTCTACCGGTAAGTGGCCTACCTTACTTTCACCCCTGATCGTATGTTGCATCTTGTACTTTCACTGGCTGACAAACTATATTCCCTAACAAACTTATTGCTTAACTCTGAATACTGCCCAATGCTATTGTATCTTATATGTGTCAGGAGGGGCAAGTATTTGTACATGCCATATTGCAAGCAGCACTTTCCTTGCCAAAGACAATGCTCATACCCTTGGATATCTCTTCATCTTTTTTGGCCTGAAGCCCAGGGGCTCATGCCTACCTACACCACAGTCTCTAGAGTCATATAATAGAAATGCCATTAGAATTTCCATGACCATCAAAAGCTGCCAAAATACAGAACATACACTTATTGATCTTTCATTGTTACTGAACCGCAAAACCTATCCTGCTTGTATCTCATGTACTATATTTAAGGAAAGGGGAATGCAATTCAGTAAATTATCCACTTCCATTTTTTCTACTTTCAGTCATTCCTGAAGATGAAAGAGGGGTCTTTTTTCTTCTGTTTGTTTTAAATCCATTACTAAGATGCCAACCGTATACTTAGCCTTAGCTGTAAAATCTTCAAGAAGGCTCCTCAGGTAGGAGTTATAATGAGCATAGCTGTCACAAATAAAAGTAATCTCTGACTCCTAACACAAACGCTGTTTATTGTGCAGCTGGTGACAAGCAGCAAGAGAGCTAATTCCTGAAAACTGAGACATTAGTATCTAACATTAGTGAACCTAACATTTTACTCTTGCTTTTAACAGTTATCTAATCAGAACACTCCAAAAAATAAAGGAAAGAAAAGAAAAGAAAAAAGGGATTATCATTAAGTCAGGAAACAACAGACTGGATTGTGTAAACAGCTGGAAGCTAACTAAGGCAAGCTGGAGCATATCACCCTGGCGTTTAGATGACTTATAAAAATATTAATGCTGGGGAATATTTTCAACACTCTGCAATTACCAGTAATTGTTTTATCTTTGAATTAATACCAGCAAGTGCTGGAGACATCAGAGTTGTAGCAATCTGAAATTTGTACACATATACACACACACACACACACAGGCTAATCTATGGTTCTCAACCCACAGTATGTTTAGGCCAAGATGCACAGGTGTGAGTGGCTAACGTTAGGTACCTATGCTCATATTCAGGCACTTCAACAAGTTTGGTCTGATTTTCAGAGATCCTGAACATGCAAAATTCCCATTAAAGCACTGCAGGGGCCCTTTGCTGCAGCAGCGCCCCCCGCCGACGGGGAGGGGGCACAGGAACGTTAAAGCGCTGCCGCGGCAGTGCTTTAATGTCCCTGCCCCTTTTGCCTCCCCTGTCAGCAGCCCTGCTGGTACGGACCCTACCAGCAGGGCCACGGACACGGGGAAGCAGCAGCGCTTTAAGGATGGCCCTTTGCCGCGGCAGCGCTTTGAGGATCCTTAAATCGCCGCCGCAGCAAAGGACCGTCCTTAAAGTGCTGCCGCCGCAGCGCTTTAACGTCGCTACCCATCCCCATCCCTCCCCTCCCCCCCTGTCGGCAGCCCTGCCGGTACGGACCCTACCGGCAGGGCTGCCGACAGGGGAGGCAAAAGGGGCAAGGACATTAAAGCACCACCGCAACAGCGCTTTAATGTGGGTGGGGTATGGGCCAGTGCGGGTTCTTACCGGTACGGAGTACCAGCCCGTACCAGGTCACTTTCACCCCTGCATACGATACATATCAAACCCCAAACCAGTGGAGATTGTAGACACTGATCTCTGATAGGCAAGGTCACACCTTTGCCTGTTTGAGGTGTTTCCATGGCATCCATTACCTTAGTATCAACATTGGACTGGATGAGCAGTAGTGAAGTTAAAAGTCCCCTTTGGGCAGTAATTGAGGGGTTCGGACTGATGTGGTGCCACTTAGACCAGGGATCTACAGAGGTTGGGGGACACACAGATGATAAGTTAATTTTGACACCTTTGTTTTATCATGTGTTCACACAGCTACTACTCAAATGACAGATGAGGAAGGATTTGTGGCTAGTGCTATCATAACATGCTGTGGTTCATTTAAGCTCCTTACCCATCAATCCCTGCTCCTGAGTGTTTTGCAGAGAAAGTATAAATGAGAATGGCAAATAAACTTGCTTTTCCACAGGGAACATAGAGAAGCTCTCCCTTATTAATGTTAACAAGCGTTGACATTAACACTAACAAGCATCTGTTGCCATAGGACAATTCTGTGAGTGAGAGCGTAGTCAATAACAAGAAGGAAACACTAATGGGAAAGGTGGGGAGGATGAGAAAACTACTGAAGTCCTTTGAAAACACATCATTGTCCATAGTGTGCACCATGGTTCACAATTGCCAGTGAACAAGAGTAAAATTTTCAAAAGCTCCTAAGTCCCATTTTCAGAAGGGTTGTCCGCATACGGGAGCCAAAAGTCTCATTGAATATCAATAGGACCTATGCTTTTAAATGCTTACGTCACTTCTACAAATGGGACTCTGGCTCCTGAATCTCTTGGTGCTTTTGGAAGAAAATTACTCTGCTGCTTCATATACAGGAGAATAATGACTAGAATAAAGATTTTCAATAGAAGTTTTGAGACAGCTATTAATTTACCATAAAATTCAGTTTTGGGTGACATTTTCCCAGATACCTAGCTGTCATCTGAATACTCGTGAATAACAAATAACATGACACTGCAAAATCCTAGCAAAGCAAATAGTGGTTTTATTTAAAAAAAAAAAAACAACCTTCCTGAATCCATTTTTTGTTACTTTTTTACCAGTTCTACTTCTTTAATTCTTGTTATGAAAAATCAGCACATAGTAGATGATGAGTAACCTGAGGATATAATTCCAGTTTAAACTTTAATGACATGTTCAGGTTTTACCTGTGTCAAAGGAAGTTCTATCTGGAACTGAACAGAAAGCATTCCTGTAAAGTGAAACTAGCAAATTATGGCATTTCCTCCAGCTGGGTACAGAATATTTTTTTTCCCTAGGAAGCAAGAAGCTATTTTTTTCTTTTGCTGGAAATAAACTGATTTCTCTGAGTGGCAAATGAAACTTGTTTGTCACAGCAGAGGAGAGAACTGAAGGTCAGGGAATAAATCCTGCTTGTGATGACACATTTTCAAGGGCTGGATCAGCTTTCCTTGATTGACAAAGCTGACACTTGTTTGTGGTGGAGTTGTCGCTGTGTTGGTCCCAAGATATGAGAGACAATAATACCTTTCATTGGACCAACTTCTGTTGCCTGAAGGTACCAAGCTTTTGAGCTACCTAGAGCTCATCGTTGCATGTGGGGAAGGAAAGGAAATTAGGATGTCTGAGCTAAATACAAGTTGGGACAGACAAATTGGTCCAGTAAAAGATATTACCTCACACACCTTGTCTCTCTCATGTACTGGGGCCAACAGGGCTACAACAATACTGCAAACAAATTGGGATACCAATGTTTCTCAATAACTGGTCCATGGACCAGTGCCAGTCCGTGGCAGCCTCCTTGCCAGTCCCTGAGATTTCCCTGAGTTTAGGAGGGCAGCAAGCTGGTCCCTGGTATCAAAAAGGTTGAGAAACACTGGGATAGACTGTTAAGCACACAGGGTAACACATTGTAGGAGGCCGCTTGAAATTGACTGTGCAATAAGGGTTAGATTGTTATGCAAAAGGGGTTTTAAGCGAGCCATTAAGGGTTAGCAGGCAGGTGTCTGTTATGAATTGTTGTATTGAGCCATGAAACCAGTGTCCCTGTTAAGTCTATGGTTTTTAGTATCTAGTAATGTTATTAATTGAAGTTCTCAGACTCGCCTTTTGAAGGTGTTGCTGCTTCAAATCCTTGGAAGTACTTTATGCTGTCAGGGCCTGATCCCAAGCTTGCTGAAGCCAACAGGAGTCCTTCCATTGACTTTGTTGCAGTTTGGTTCAGGCCCATGTGTTCTTTAGTTCAATGCTTTTCTAGACCATTTCCCCTCCCCCTTAGTAATTGTTTTATATTTGTTTTTGTTTTTTTTACTCATGGGCCCTAAGAAACAGCAACTTCTGCAGAATAACAGACTAAGACCTTGCCTACACCACAGGTTACTTTGGCATAACCAACGTCATTTAGGTAAATAATCCGCACCCCGAGCGATGTACGTTATACCGACCTAAGCGCCGGTGTAGACAGCACTGTGTTGGCAGGAGAGCTTCACAGAGGCAGGAGTTATTAAGTTGATGGGACAGCTCTCTCCCATTGGCTTAGAGTGTTTCTACCATAAGTGCTACAGCAGTGCCGCTCCATCAGTGCAGCTGTACCTCTCTGCAAGTGCTATAGTGTAGGTGTAGCCTAACTTTTAAAACAGGAGCTGGCAGTCTGAGGGAAATATATCTGGAGTTCTGTCTCATCTACTGTTCACTAATCCCCACTTCCTCATTTAAAGGACCCCATTCTGGCAAGGAGGGATTTCCCTTGGGAGAGCTATAATGGTTTTATTTCATTCATGGTATTAGAAGTGTAGAAGACCAGTTGGATTCTTTGTCTTCTAGACTTGTAAAAGTTGAAGCCTTTACTTGCCAGGAGACTTGACAATCTATAAATAAGGATCTGAGGCAATGAAAACAGAGATGGAGAATCTGAAAGCTGTTTATTATCAAAGACAATATAGTCTTTGCAATGCTAATTCAACATTTTGCAGAATAACACTAGAGCAGGAAATTTGCAAGTCTGGGGATTTCAGTAAAGAATGAGAGATCAGGCCCTATCTGTCATGTTTACTCACTTCTTGAGGCTATGCATGAGGCAAAGATCTGCTTTTACGTGATGAAAAAATGTTTCATGTTCTGGAGTATATCAGAGGCTATTTATTTCTCTGTGAAGTTACTTATTTAGTTACTTACATGGCCCCCATCACCTTAGGGTCTGAGTGCTTCCTTGGTGAATCATGTCACTAAGTACATCTTTTTATTTTTTGGTGAATTATTTGATAAGGGCCATGTTTTGTCATCATTTAGTCTTTTCTTCAGGATAGTGCTATGCATATTTTTCAGCCAGCTTCTCTTGGGCAACTCTGCTTCCTCACTGGAATTGTGATATCCATAAAATAGAATTTTCTAAAATTGGAGAATAAGCTGATGTGCTTCATCTAGCAAAGCTTCGGGCTATTTTTTATGATTGCAAATATATTGTGTTGATTATGATGAAGCCAAAGGATTTTTAAAGAGAAAAACAATGGTCTCTTGAATTCAATAGGGTGCAGAGCGGATCTCTTTGAAGATCTCTCACAGAATTATCAATCTGAATGATGGTGGGGTAGGTAAGTAATTATTTTTTCTTACTCTGTGATGCTACTTGCTTTGGTTATACCTTTCCTTTTCTAGACTTTTATATGATAGTATTTTAGTATAGTATAATGTGTGGCACTTTAATGTATATTACAGTATTCTGCATAGTAACATCATTTAGGAAAATAAAATAGTAATAGATATAATAGAATAGAATATTGTCCACTTGTATAGCACCTTCCATTCAAGGATCTCAACGTGCTTTACAAACATTAGGGACCCTGTAAGATACGGAAAAATAAGTGTCACCATTTACAGATACACAGAAATATTAAGAGACATGCTCAGGGAACAAGTGCCAGAATGAGCAATGGAAATCAGATCTCCTGAATTCCAGGAAAAGGACACACAAACATGTTTATATTTCCTCTCCTCTTAATTATTATAAAAACTTGTGGGCTACATACAACCCACAAAACAAAAATTTGCGGCAGTTTCCTTTTTTTTAGCCTTTGTTCCCCCTGCTCTTTAAAACGTTGGAGAATGATGTCTCTCTTGGCTTGTGAACTTCAGAATACACTGCAGATCCTGGTCATGAATGAATCAGAGGGGAAGAATGGTCTTGTCTGAGGTCAGAGTTCTGGTCCTGGCTCTGCCAATAACTTCCTGTATGAGCTTGCGTAAGTCACTTAATTTCTCTCTGTTTCAGTGCTCCATATGTAAAATGGGGATGATAATATTTCCTTTGCTGGTAATATTTATTTATATTGAAGCTGCTTGGGGGCAGGGATTGTCTTTTACTATGTGTGATGCCTTGGGTCCTCGATGTTATAATAATAATAATTAATAATAGGACCCAGTTCTTCATCTGAACTCTCATAGAAATTTCAATGGGAATTGTATTTGTTTAACTGATGGGCAGAACTGAGTTCATAGTGATTGGTTTAGCAGAAGGGCTTGCATAGTTTGAGCCTCTTTGTATGGTATCCCGAAAAGGAGCACTCTACATGGCAAGGGTGGTGGATGCTGCAGAGAAGAGAGACACAGAAGGAGTTGGGATGTGAATTAACAGGTTAAAATTAGAGATGGGCTCCAATTGCAAAACTCAGATTAGCATGTGAATCCAGAGTTTAGTGAGCTTCAGGCCCAGTGTTACTGGTTGGATCCTTCTCTAGTCTAAATAGACAAGTATGGCTGTGGCCAACTAGCCCACCTTGTACTCTGCTGACAATGTATTTTACCTTGTTTTAGCTCTATTATTATTACCTTACTCTTCAGTAACCTGTCAAGCAATGAGACATCAGGCACTTCAGAGGGAAAACCCAGCAGTGGCTAATAGCAGGGCTAGTGCTACTGCTGCTGAGGAAAATAGTAGTGGTAGCAAGACACAGTGATGAAACTGACACTGAGATTCTGACATGGTAAAGATTAGTTTACAGTGAAAATTACTCCCTCATGTAAACCACCAGAGACCACCAGTGAAACCCTGTCACCTGCTTGCCCCTTATCCAGTGAACGTTTGTTAATATTTAGTTTAACTCTTTTCCCCCTAGAGATTCAAAACCTACATTTTGAATTCTTACTTCCCATTTCATACAATGTCTCTGTGCCATCAGTAATGACTGCCTCATCGCAATCTCTCACAGGGATATCTGTACCTTCTTCCATGCAACTCTGTGCTTGGAACACCCCCACTGAGTCTATTGGCCAAGCCATTTCCTTGCTACATTCAAATCCCTCCTCAAAACTTACTTATGCTGCAAGTCTATAAGAAGCAAAGGTTGAGAAAGGGAACTGAACCATAAGGCCCTGATCATCCAAACGCTTAGGCCTGGTCTACACTATGAGTTTAATTCGAATTTAGCAGCGTTAAATCGAATTAACCCTGCACCCGTCCACACAACAAAGCCATTTATTTCGAAATAAAGGGCTCTTAAAATCGATTTATGTACTCCTCCCCGACGAGCGGAGTAGCGCCAAAATCGATATTGTCATTTCGAATTAGGGTTAGTTTGGCCGCAATTCGATGGTGTTGGCCTCCAGGAGCTATCCCACAGTGCACCATTGTGACTGCTCTGGACAGCAATCTGAACTCAGATGCACTGGCCAGGTAGACAGGAAAAGCCCCGCGAACATTTGAATTTCATTTCCTGTTTGCCCAGCACAGGAGAGCATAGGTGACCACAGAGAGCTCATCAGCACAGATAACCATGCAGGCCGATAATCGAAAAAGAGCACCAGCATGGACTGTACGGGAGGTACTGGATCTGATCGCTATATGGGGAGAGGATTCAGTGCTAGCAGAACTTCGTTCGAAAAGACGAAATGCCAAAACTTTTGAAAAAAATCTCCAAGGGCATGATGGAGAGAGGCCACAATAGGGATTCAGAGCAGTGCCACGTGAAAGTCAAGGAGCTCAGACAAGCCTATCAGAAAACAAAGGAGGCAAACGGTCGCTCCGGGTCAGAGCCGCAGACATGCCGCTTCTACGCTGAGCTGCATACAATTCTAGGGGGGGCTGCCACCACTACCCCACCTCTGACCGTGGATTCCTAGGCGGGGGTAATCTCGTCAGCCACACCTGAGGATTCTGCGGACGGGGAAGAGGAGGAGGAGGAGGACGAGCTTGCGGAGAGCACACAGCACTCCATTCTCCCCAACAGCCAGGATCTTTTTCTCAGCCTGACTGAAGTACCCTCCCAAGCCTCCCAAGCCAGTACCCAAGACCATGACCGCATGGAAGGGACCTCAGGTGAGTTTACCTTTTAAAATATAAAACATGGTTTAAAAGCAAGCGTTTTTTAATGATTAATTTGCCCTGAGGACTTGGGATGCATTCACGGCCAGTACAGCTACTGGAAAAGTCTGTTAACGTGTCTGGGGATGGAGCGGAAATCCTCCAGGGACATCTCCATGAAGCTCTCCTGGAGGTACTCCAAAAGCCTTTGCAGAAGGTTTCTGGGCAGTGCAGCCTTATTCCGTCCTCCATGGTAGGACACTTGACCACGCCATGCTAGTAGCAAGTAATCTGGTATCATTGCATGACAAAGCCTGGCAGTGTATGGTACCGGTGTTTACTGGCATTCAAGCAACATCCGTTCTTTATCTCGCTGTGTAATCCTCAGGAGAGTGATATCGCTCATGGTAACCTGGTTGAAATACGGGAATTTAATTAAGGGGACAGAGGTGGCCGTTCCTACTGGGCTGTTTGCCTGTGGCTGAAAAGAAATCCTTCCCTGCAGTTAGCCAAGTGCGGGGGGGGGGGGGAGGGAGGGGGAATTGGCGCTGAGCTTTTCACCTTTGGCTAGCAGGGATCTTCCCTGATACCAGCCATGCGGTGGGGGGAGGGGTACAGCGATCATCCCAGATAATTCATGGTGGGAGGGGGGGCGGGGGGTTAGTTTGGTTTCTGCAGGGATCTTCCCTGATACCAGCCACGCGGTGGGGAGAGGGATAAAGCGATCATCCCAGAGAATTGGATGGGGGGGGGGTTAGTTTGTTTTCTGCTGCTGAAGGTTAACAGGAAAACTGCAGCAGTCAACGGGCTTTGCTTGGTATGTGGGAAAGGAGGGCGCAGAAGCCGAAAGACAATGGCTTACCATGGCCGCATGCAAGCTGAATTCTGTTGCCCAGACCTGCATCTGTGTTCTCTAACACCAAAGCCACAGGCACTCAATATTAAGATGGAAAATGCGA
Organism: Emys orbicularis; assembly: GCF_028017835.1. Lineage (NCBI taxonomy): Eukaryota > Metazoa > Chordata > Testudines > Emydidae > Emys > Emys orbicularis. The sequence goes on along the minus strand of NC_088685.1, from coordinate 22,736,576 downwards.
CCTTGTACTGAAATCACATGTGCTATGTAATGTGAATAGTGTTGTTCACCATGAAAGAGTATAAGCATTGTTCTGTAAAATGTATCATTTTAAAAACTTCTCTCCTTTTTTTCATCCCTCCAGCAGCTGCAAATTTTTCAAGCCTCCCTCCTCCGTCCTGAAGGCTATCTCAGATAAGGCGGCAGAGAAAGAGGATGCGAGACGAGATGTTCTCGGAAATAATGCAATGCACCCGCAATGAAAGAGCTCATTTGAATGAGTAGAAGGACACGGTATCTAAATACAGGAAAGATGCCAGTGAACGTGAGGTCATGAGGGATGCTCGAGATGAGAGGTGGCAGGCTGCAACGCTGGGGCTGCTGCGTGATCAAACGGACATGCTCCGGCGTCTGGTGGAGCTTCAGGAACAGCAGCAGGATAACAGACTGCCGCTGCAGCCGCTGTATAACCTCCCTCCCCCCTCACCATGTTCCATATCCTCCTCACCCAGACGTGTAAGAACGCGGGGGGGGGAGGCTCCGTGCACCCTCCCACTCCACCCCAGTGGACAGCCCAACCAAAAGGCTGTCATTATATTGAATTTTTTCAGTGGCCTTTTACTTCCCTCCTATCCTCCTCCCAAACCTCACCCAGGTTACCTTGTCGGTTCTCTCCCTAAGTTTATAATCAATTAATAAAGAATACATGATTTTTAAACGATAGTGACTTTATTTCCTTTAAAAGCAAGCTGTGATTTAAGGGGGGAGGGTGGTTTGCTTACAGGGAATGAGTCAATCAAGGGGGTGGGTTTTCAACAAACAGAACTTTCACACCGTAGCCTGGCCAGTCATGGAACTGGTTTTCAAAGCTTCTCTGATGCGCAGTGCTTCCTGGTGTGATCTTCTAAGCGCCCTGGTGTCTGGATTTGCCTCAGCCTCCCACCCCACCATAAAGGTCTCCCCCTTACTCTCACAGAGATTGTGGAGCACACAGCAAGCAGCAATAACAATGGGGATATTGGTTTGGCTGAGGTCTGACCGAGTCAGTAACGAGCGCCAGCGACCTTTTAAATGGCCAAATGCACATTCTACCACCATTCTGCACTTGCTCAGCCTGTAGTTGAACAGCTCCTGACTCCTGTCCAGGCTGCCTGTGTATGGCTTCATGAGCCATGGCATTAGGCTGGGTCCCCAAGGATAACTATAGGCATTTCAACATCCCCAACGGTTATTTTCTGGTCTGGGAAGTAAGTCCCTTGCTGCAGCCATTTAAACAGAGTAGTGTTCCTGAAGGTGCGAGCGTCATGAACCCTTCCTGGCCAGCCCACGTTGATGTTGGTGAAACGTCCCTTGTGATCCACAAGTGCTTGCAGCACCACTGAAAAGTACCCCTTGCGGTTTATGTACTGGGTACCCTGGTGCTCCGGTGCCAAGATAGGGATGTGGGTTCCATCTATCGCCCCACCACAGTTAGGGAATCCCATTGCAGCAAAGCCATCCACTGGCTTTGCTGCAATGGTAGCTGTCTGGCGTGGCAAGCTTCCACAGGGCTATCACCACTCGCTTCTCAACTGTGAGGGCTGCTCTCATCTTGGTATTCTGGCGCTTCAGGGCAGGGGAAAGCAAGTCACAAAGTTGCATGAAAGTGCCCTAATGCATGCGAAAGTTTCGCAGCCACTGGGACTCGTCCCACACCTGCAACACTATGCGGTCCCATCAGTCTGTGCTTGTTTCCCAGGCCCGGAATCGGCGTTCCACGGCTATAACCTGCCCCATTAAAAGCATGATCTCCAAAGCGCCGGGGCCCGCGGTTTGATAGAATTCCATGTCCATGTCCTCATCACTCTCGCCACCGCGCTGCCGTAGCCTACTCCTCGCCGCCTGGTTTTGCAGGTTCTGGTTCAGCATAAACTGCACGATAACGCGCGAGGTGTTTACAATGTTCATGACTGCTGTCTTGAGATGAGCGGGCTCCATGCTTGCAGTGGTATGGCGTCTGCACTGTTCACCCAGGAAAAAGGCGTGAAACGGTTGTCTGCCGTTGCTTCCCTGGAGAGGGGGGAGGATGTACCCAGAACCACCCGCGACAATGTTTTTTGCCCCATCAGGCATTGGGATCTCAACCCAGAATTCCAATGGGCGGAGGAGACTGCGGGAACTATGGGATAGCTACCCACAGTGCAACGCTCCGGAAATCAACGCTAGCCCCGGTACATGTACGCACACCGCTGAATTAATGTGCTTAGTGTGGCCGCATACATTCGACTTTATACAATCTGTTTCCAAAATTCGAATTATATAAATTCTGATTAATCCCGTAGTGTAGACATACCCCTAGGCATGTGCTTAACTTTAATCATGTGACTAGTCCCTTTGATTAGATCTTGCAAACACTTATCCCCATGCCTAATCTTAAACATGAGAGTAATCCTATTGACTCCACTGGGACTACTCACATACTTAAAGTTAAGCATGTATGTAAGTGCTTGTATGATCAGGGCCTTAGTGAATAACTGATCTCATGGTTATCTGACCATCTTTGTTTATGACCCTCTCCTGTTAACGGCATGTCGCATCAAGATAGCTCTTCTTCAAGATAGCTTTGGTTTCTCTTGTTTATAAGGTGCCCAGTGCATTTTAGTGTGTCTGATTTTTTTTTAATTTGAGACTAAAAAGAGTTGAATTTGAGAACTCCATGGTAGAAATTAGGATTTGCTATGAATTTCACAAGTTAATCAGCTACTAAACGGATAAGCTCACAGCTGAACCTTATAAAGAAAACAAAATGATGTAACTGATACCTGGTGAGCTTTATTTTAAGATATATGTTGTTCTGCTCCAAAATGCACCACTGAATGTAATCATAAAATTCTATCCCAATGCCCTTTATTGTAATAAATGTACATTAACTGCATTCAATGAAAGAATGACTGCGGCTTAGTCTCTAGAGTCTACTGCATGGTCTAGACAAGTTGAATCAGGCCTGGTCTACACTAGGAGCTTATATCGAATTTAGCGCCGTTACATCGAATTAACCCTGCACCCGTCCACACCAGGAAGCTACTTAGTTCGAAATAGAGCTCTTTTAAATTCGACTTCTGTAATCCTCGAAAACGAGAGGAGTAGCGCTAAATTCGAAATGGCAATATCGAATTAGGCTAGGTGTGGATGGAAATCGACGGTAATAGCTCCGGGAGCTATCCCACAGTGCACCACTCTGTTGACGCTCTGGACAGCACTTCGAGCTCGGATGCTCTGACCAGCCACACAGGAAAAGCCCCGGGAAAATTTGAATTCCTTTTCCTGTCTGGCCAGTTTGAATCTCATTTTCTGTTTGGACAGCGTGGAGAGCTCAGCAGCACTAGCAACGATGCAGAGCTCTCCAGCAGAGTTGGCCGTGCAATCTAATAGAAAGAGGGCCCCAGCATGGACTGATCGGGAGGTGTTGGATCTCATCGCTGTCTGGGGCGATGAGTCCGTGCTTTCAGAGCTGCGCTCCAAAAGAAGGAATGCAAAGATCTATGAGAAGATCTCTAAAGCCATGGCAGAGAGAGGATACAGCCGGGATGCAACGCAGTGCCGCGTGAAAATCAAGGAGCTGAGACAAGGCTACCAAAAAACCAAAGAGGCAAACCGACGCTCCGGATCCCAGCCCCACACATCACGTTTCTACGAGGCACTGCATTCCATCCTAGGTGCGGCCGCCACCACTACCCCACCAGTGACCGTGGACTCCGAGGATGGGATATTGTCCACGACCGGTTCCTCCTCGGAAATGTTAGGTGACGGGGAAGATGAGGAAGGAGATGAGGAGGACGAGGCAGTCGACAGCGCTTGCACCGCTGATTTCAACGACAGCCAGGAGCTCTTCATCACCCTTACCGAGATCCCCTACCAACCGTCCACAGCCCTTACCCCGGACACCGAATCAGGGGAAGGATCAAGCAGTGAGTGCTTTAAACATCTAAACATTTCATTTTAACATAAGTGGAATATTTATATTGTTAAGAATGGGCTTTTCAGTCACTCAGTTAAACATAGAAACTTTTATTTATAACAAAACAGGAATAATAACTATTTCAGTAATTTGTTGTTCATGATTTATTTGGCTTAGTAAACTTTTTACTACTAACTATGTATAGAAAATCAAGTACTGTCCGGATATTCATGATTAGTCCACAACACGGCCCCTCCACTCTGTAGTCCGTTATGCTCAACTTAAAGGAAAAGGCGGTCAATGTGCCCGGGAATGGACAGACAGTCCTCCTGGGATAGCTCCGCATAGCTCTCCTGGAGGTACCGCTCCAGCATGCGCACGAGGTTCAACGGCAGGGCAATCTTGTTTGGTCCCCCGTGGTAGCACACGTTCCCACGCCATGAGTCCATGAGGTAGTCGGGGATCAGTGCGCGGCACAGCATGGCGGCATACGGCCCAGGCCTCTGCATGCATTCACGCAGCATCCTTCCCCTCTCGGTCTCCGAGATCCTCATGAGGGTTATGTCACACATGACGCCCTGCTTTAAATTAGGGAGGGGAATGTTAGTATTTGGACTGCTTTACAGCCACGCGGTGGAGGCGGCAGAGGGGCAGCATACAGGGATCTTTCCCGGGGACAGCCGCGAGGTGGTGGGACAGGGGCAGAGCTCATGCTTCCCTGATTGCTGCCAGCAGAGAGTGGCCTTGCATTCAGTGCGAAAGGAGCCCAGTGCTACTATTACATGTTTAAGCTGCCACAAGTCTACGGCTTACCATGTTTGCCCGCAGCAGAAGTAGAGGTGTCCTGCAACGCTTCTCTGATCGCAACTGCAGGACCCCAGACACATAAGGCGAGGGCCGAAAATTCGACCTTGTCCTGAGTGCGCATGTGAAAGGTGCAGTGCATGGTGTTGTTCACAGAGAAAGACTATGCTCTTTGTTAGCAACTTCATTTATCTGTCTCAGGAATTTACTCCCTTTTTCCCATTCCCACAGACACATCTGCGACTGTCTCCCAACCCAGCCTGGCATCACACTCCCAGAGGCTAGCGCAGATTAGAAGAAGGAAGAGAAAAACTCGTGAAGACATGTTTTATGAACTTATGGAGTGCTCACGAGAGCAGGCAGCCCAGACGACACAGTGGAGGGAGAACTTGTCACAAATGCACAGAGCAGTCATGGAACGGGAGGAGAGGTGGCGCCAGGAGGACCAGCAGGCTACTCAAACCCTGCTTGGACTAATGAGGGAGCAAACGGAGACGCTCCGGCGCCTAGTGGATGTTCTGCAAGACCGGAGGCAGGAGGACAGAGCACTGCTGCTGTCTATCTCTAACCGCCCTCCCCCGCCACCAAGTCCCACACCCCCCTCACCAAAAGTACAAAGAAGGAGGGGCGGCAAGGGCCGTTAAAACTGTCAGTCGGCCACTGCACACTGCTGCAGCAATGGAAGGCTCTCGTTCCAAACTTTGAAAAGTCCTTTCCTACCCATCTCACACTAGCCCATGTCCAAGTTTCCTTCCCCCCCCCCCCTTTTCATGTGCGGTTCGTAATAAAACATCTGTTTCTGTTAAGTACTGTTTCCGAGAGTGTCTTTTGGAGGGGATTCTGTCTGAAGGGGGGGAAGGGGTTTGTTACTTGGACAGGACAGTCACCTGTAGCAGGCTACAGAGGCGGGGGCAGGTCCAGCATCAGGACACATACACAGCACAGTCACCAGTTACCCTGGTCAGTCTGGGAGGCGGTTTTCTTGTTCTGGGGTGCGAGGGGGTTGATCTGTGACTTTGTGTCGGGGGAGGGCAGTTAGAGATCCTATGCCGCGGTCCTTATCCTGGATCACAGAGCCACGCAGCAGGGGATCTGTTACCCTCCGCCCCCTGCCAGAAAGTCACTTGGCCGACACATACATCCAGTCCCGCCCAGGACTGCTGGCAGGCTGCGTTGAAACAACCAATGCAGCACTGCGGAGCCTGTCATTCCCGGACTTTAGAAGCATCATTTGCATCAAAACAGTAAGCCCGCCCCCCGCCACAGTCTGCGTCCCCGGTTTAAAACATTCCCGCGAAAACAGTAAAAAAGAGAACCTTGTTCATTAACAGAACAGAACAGATTTTATTTGTTGGGAAGGTGGGGAAGGGGGTATGTAACTTGGAAGGATAGTCAACAGTAACTGGGTAAAGAAACGGGGGCAGGTTCAGCATCTGTGTCCACAAAGTAAAAAGTCACTGGAGACCCTGTTCAGTCAGGAACCTGGCTTTCAAAGCCTCCCTGATGCACAGTGCGTCCCGCTGTGATCTTCTAATCGCCCTGCTGTCTGGCTGGACGTAATCAGAAGCCAGGCTATTTGCCTCAACCTCCCACCCCGACATATAGGTCTCCCCCTTGCTCTCACACAAATTGTGGAGCACACAGCAAGCAGCTATCACAATGGGGATATTGGTCTCGCTGAGATCACAGCGAGTGAGTAGGCTTCTCCATCTGCCCTTGAGACGGCCAAAAGCACACTCCACCACCATTCTGCACTTGCTGAGCCGGTAGTTGAATAGTTCTTTCCCTGAGTCCAGTGCGCCAGTGTAGGGCTTCATGAGCCAGGGCATTAGCGGGTATGCAGGGTCCCCGAGGATGACTGTAGGCATCTCCACATCCCCAACAGTTACTTTGTGGTCCGGGAAGTAAATACCTTCCTGCAGCCGTCTACACAGACCAGAGTTCCTGAACACCCTAGCGTCATGAACCTTGCCAGGCCATCCAACGTAGATATTGGTAAAACGTCCCCGATGGTCCACCAGTGCTTGCAGCACCATGGAAAAGTAGCCCTTCCGGTTGATGTACTGGCTGGCCTGGTGGTCCGGTCCCAGGATAGGGATGTGAGTCCCATCTATAGCCCCACCGCAGTTTGGGAATCCCATCTCGGCAAAGCCATCTCTGATGAGCTCCACGTTTCCCAGGGTCACTACCTTAGATAGCAGTAGCTTGACGATTGCCCTGGCTACTTGCATAACAGCAACCCCCACGGTAGACTTGCCCACGCCAAACTGGTTAGCGACGGACCGGTAGCTGTCTGGCGTTGCGAGCTTCCAGAGGGCTATGGCCACTCGCTTCTGGACAGTCAGGGCTGCCCGCATCCGGGTGTCCTTTCGCTTCAGGGCAGGGGACAGCAACTCACACAGTTTGAGGAAAGTCCCCTTCCGCATGCGAAAGTTGCGCAGCCACTGGGATTCATCCCAGACCTGCAGCACTATGCGGTCCCACCATTCCGTGCTGGTTTCACGGGCCCAGAATCGCCGTTCAACAGTATCAACAAGACCCAGTGACAGCGAGATGTCCTGGGCGCTGGGTCTCATGTTCTCAGAGAGGTCGGAGCTAGTGTCCGACTTCATGCCGTCACGGTAGTGCCGTAGCCTCCTCTCATGATTGATCTGCAGCTGCCTCTGGTACAGGTGGAGGAGAAGCTGCGAGGCGTTGAGAACTGCCACAACTGCAGCGATGGTCGCAGCGGGATCCATGCTCGCACTGCTGTGGCGTCCGCGCTGTCAGTAATCAGAAAAGCGCGCGAAATTATTTCCCGCCGGCGCTTTCAGGGAGGGAGGGAGGGAGGGAGGGCTTGAGTGACGGACGGATGACGACAGGCGCCCAAAAGCACCCTCGACACATTTTTTTACCCAGAAGGCATTTGGGGCTCGACCCAGAATTCCAAAGGGCAGGGGGGACTGCGGGAACTGTGGGATAGCTGCCCACAGTGCACCGCTTCCAATGTCGACGCTTGCCCCGTTAGTGTGGACTCACAAAGTCTCACAAAGTCGAATTACTGTCCTTAGTGTGGACACACACGTTCGACTTAGTAATATCGATTCCACATAGTCGAATTAACTAAAATCGAAGTACTCTCGTAGTGTAGACAAGGCCTCAGATACATAAATAGCATATTGCATTCAAGGATGTAGTTGCATTACCTCTGCATTCTCAGGGATAATGTAGTCAGACTTCAGCACTGATTCTTTTTAAGTGCTTTCTTGGGTAGTGCTATATATGTATGCGGTTTATTCAGCTAATTTTCAAAACCTATGGATTTTGATTGCTGTTTAATTTCACATTTTCCCCCTTATAAGCCCATAATTCCACCATTTTTTTTTACTATCCTAATATATATTTTCCATTGCATATAGGCACAGTGCCAAATTCATATCTGGTTTCACTTTGTTGGCTTCAGTGGATCTAGCCCACTGAGTTGAATTTCATACTCCTAGCATTACAAAAATTACAACAGCAATTTAAGTGCTTTTGATTTAGATGGAAAGCGGACTTTAAGACATACCAGTAATGCACTGTTAAAGAGAAGATGTAAAACAAAGCTAAAGGAAATCCTTAAGAGATTTCCTTAGATAAAATGCCATAAACCATAGTGGAAATTGCATCATAAATTTCATCTATAAGGAAATCCATTATGGATTTCATCGTGAGTTGAAAAATTAGGGAGACATTTCCTAGTATTTCAGACTCATGGTGGACAATCCAAGAAGTTTGAAAATAGAGTATGGATAAGCTTCCAAAAATTTTGAATAAGGACTGAGATGGAGGATGATCTCCTATACAGGGCCTTGCAATGGAACTCAGAAGATTTGGGTTCAGTTCTGGCTCTGACATAGATTTCCTTCATAGGAATCATTTAATTTTTCTTTGCCTCTGTTCCCCATCTGTGAAATAAGAAAACTAATCTTCCCTTCCTTCCCCCTTTTTGTATCTATTTAGATAGTCACTGTGTTGAAGAGTTTGCAATCTCTGCTTATATGTTTGTACAGCATCTGGTATACGGGGCCTCAATCTCAGCTGGGTCCTGTAATTGCTACTTTAATATAAATAATAGTAAGGATCCAAACAGAGGTCTCTGCCATACGTTCTTAAGAATCTATCAAGAAACAAGGACAAAAGAATTTATGTTGTGAATTGTCATTGACTCTACAAGTCCAGCGGCAGCATGTTTTATCATGGTATTGCCATTTCTTACAGTTATATCATGAGTCTGTTTTAATGGTTTCTGTTTTTAGCTAAAGCACCAGCTCCTGGAATCTCATGATTGCATGAGAATGTCAGCTTTACTTTTCTTTTTAATCAAGCTTCCAGATCTCATGGATGCAGAGAGAGCTTGAGAATGTCTCATGAGTGCATCCAAAAGGCTCAGAAACCAGAACAAAAATATGCCCTTTCTCCATGAGTATTTGTAAAATTTCATGATTTTTTTAAGTAACTCTCATATCTGTGGGTGGGCCTGGCTCTTAGCTTTTTGAATGCTTGGGTTGGCAGTACTGGCTGTTATATCTTTCTTTTCCAACTGGGAGGAAGACAGGACTACATAGAGAAAACAAAGTGTCTTTTTCTGTTTTTTGTTTTTTTTTAAATGAAGTTAACACATCTTTGATCTGTAAGATTGAATTTATGAAATTGGTTCTTGCCCATGGCTTAACATTTCATAAAATTCTTATTCCTCAAATTCCATTCCCAGGTACCTGGAAATGATGTTTTGGAATACAGTATTGTCTGAGATATTCTTTGCATTTATTTACATATTGATTTATCAGCAAATAGGAATCTAGTTCACTGAAATATAGTAAGAGTTAGGAGGCAGTGATGGATCTACCAGTGGTTTAATAAGTGCTTCACACACACACACACACACACACACACACACACACACACACACACACACACAATCCCGCTTACCCTGTGATTAAACCCCAGTAGTGTGTGTGATGGTGAGGAAGTGTGAGTGGGGGCTGTAGAAACTGTAAGAGCCAACAGTGAGGGGAAAGATGGTCTTGCAGTTAGACTGCCAGGCTGGAACTAGGGTTCAATTTCCTACTCAGACAGAATTCTTGGGGCCTGATCCAGTGAAAATTACACATGTGTTTAATTGCCTTCTAGGACTGGATAATTATTAACTTGAGAATAGTTCAGGAGTTATGAATGCAGCTCATTCTCCTGCCAGGTCAATAGGGAGAAACAGGACAATACAGAAAAATAGCTCCCAGAAAAGCTTTTTGCTTATTTAAATATTTCAGCAAAGATAAAGAAAAACTAGATACTGCTACTGAATGCCATTGTGATCATCTAGTGTCACCACCTCCTGTATAACACAGGCCATAGGACCAAGGGCACTGGAATCTTTGTAGAAGTTGTACTCTGCAGGATAAATGGTAACATAAACAACCAGAATACAAAATGTAGCCACATTATAATATTTACGGTATAAGTATAGTATAACAAAATTAAAAAATAAGAAATTTAATTCTAAACATCGGGACTGCATTTTATTTTCCACTTCATGTATTGTACTTCACTTGTATTTATCATTTTACTGCATATACTCCACTATTAATACTGCACTATTAGTATTATTTATTAAACTGGAACTTGAAATTCTGTAACATTACAGTCGAATCATCCCTGTTTATATATAATGCATATTTTAACAATTGTAATCGTAAATTGTAAATCTCCTTGGAAATAATAATAACAAACAACTTTGAAGGGAGGTAAACGTGTCCCCATATAAGAGCTACCATATACAATGATTTTTTCTAATGTTTTATAAAAATAAAATCAAAGTATATATTTATATTTTTAGAAAACCTAACAAACACCATCAACAGGCTGTGGCAGATTGAAGCAATACAATATCTATTAAGCAAAAAAATGTAAACTTAATGCAATTTTGATCACGTGATTACACGATTATCTAGGATTGCAGTGGATATCTAGGAATGCATCCAATCCGATGTCATAGTGTGTCTTGGCCTTTAGCAATACAGTCATGTTTTTCCCACAGTGCATATGATTCTTTTGTTAAAAAGAGAGGGGCCATGGACCCTTCCATTCCTCCCCCCCACACCCAGTTCCAGCACCAATGCATAGAACTTCAAAAAATAGTTCCTAGACCATATCTGTTAGAAAAAACATCCAATCTTCATTTCTCCACCACAACTCTTGGTAATTGTTCCAATGGTTAATTACTCTCTCAGATAAAATTGATGCATTATTTTTAACCTGAAATCAGTTCACGTGCTCTTTGGGCAGGGTTTATGCTTACCTCTATTTGTCCAGCTCCCTGAACAATAGGGCACACCTGCAAAGCAGGTAGAAAAGCGTCACTAAAATGACATGCCAGAACAAAGGGTTTAATGTGATTGAACTTTCTTTTAGAAATCATATGAGCAGTTGCAGTTTGAATAATTGTTAAATGAGACAACATTTATAAGGAAGGTCTGTAGATATTCTGGGACAATGAAAAGTGGCTGAGCAAAGCATTAGTCTACATACTGCAGGGATAATCTTTCACTGACAGTGGGATGGATTGAGAGAGGCTATAGTTTCTCTCCCACCCACCCCTTAAATGTCTATGATTCTATAATAGTTCATTGCAATAGCTCAAAAGAATGAACATAAAATTGTGAAACAGACTATCTAGATCTTACACAGGCTAAAAGGAGAATCTTCAGCAGTGTTTGTGAGGTGATAAAAAGAGAGCATGCTGCTGTTCCACGGAAAGTGTTGATGGAACATAATTAGTGAACCTCTCCAATTCTACTTTGGGTTTGTGTAGAATTTGCAAACATTTCCCCCCCTCCCCCCAACTTCCACCCTGGCATTGTATTGGTTGAACTTAAAAAAAAGGGGGGGGGGAGGGATTGAATTTTTAATATTCAATACATGCAATTGCACACATAATATGAACACGTCTATCTTCCAGGTGGAAATCCCCAATACCTATGCACAAATCCAGTAGTTGTACTTGCACATGGCCAGGTTACTCCTATGTAAAACAGGGCCAGGATTGGAGCTAAAACACTAGTGCAAAAAGAATGAAGGAAATTTTGGGGAAATATAGATATGTATGTGACACTTTCCTCAGGGAGCCCAGAACCAAAAGACACTATGTTGCCCCTCTGCCTGGACAAGAGAGCTTTGCTGGAGCTTAAGTGTGTCAGCTCCCTGCTACTCCAGTCTGTCTGCCTCACCAGCAAATTCCTCGAGACTCTGCTTGTCTAAACCTTGCCTTCAAAGTGACCCCAGTTTCCGAGTTCCCCAGAGACCTCTGTCTAGTTACTCAGAAATTATCAAGTCTGCTGCCTCCAAAGGGACTGTGTACAGACCAGCCCGTTAGTTTAGCGAGGACCCACACGTTGCTTTAATATTGTAGCACGGAGAGGGTCTGTAGTAAAACTAAGCATACGTTTATTAATAAAGAACAGAGATTTGAGTGATACTAAGCAAGAGGAAAAAGTGACCGGTCTGGTTACAAAAAAACAAAACAAAAATAACACACTTGTTGTAACTAACACTTAACTTTGGCAAGCTACAATCTTTGCCTAAGCAGCTTTCTCACTTACATCAAGTTATCAGCATTCTGATCCCCTCTGCTCTTCAGAGTCAGAAAGTGCTGTTCTTTGTCCCCTAAGTGAGCCATATCTAAGGGGTTTTCTTCCTTTCTTTCCTATAGGTCTATAGAAATGTATTCTTTTGAAGTGTATTCTCCCCTGCTGCATGTGCTCCAGGGAACTGATGCCATGCTGACTTCCCATCCTCCTGATAACTGGTGTTTACCTCAGATGTCATTGTCTCTGGTTTACAAAGCTGCACCCAGGCGGACTGGCAAATCCACATTCCTTTGTCTAGGACAAGCATATTTATAAACATAAAGGAAAGTGGGTTCTCAGCTAAACTGACAGACTGGTGTGTGTACTGTCTCTTTGGTGGTAGTGGACTGGATAATTTCTGAGAGTATCCAGGGAGAGGGAAGGAAGCTCTCTTTTCTGCAGTGACACTGCAATTGTTGGTTCCCCCAACCCAGACAGGCTGGGTGGCCCACTGAGGTGAGTCGGGGGTGGAGGTGGTGCTCCCTTCCTGAGCCCAAGCTCCACCACCTGGGGCTGAAGCCCAGTCCTTGGCGGACCCCCTGAAACCTGCTCAGGGCCCCCAGTTGAGAATAGTGGTCTAGCATATAGGGCACTGGCTTGGGAATCAGGAGAGCTGGGTACTTACTATCACTGTCTCTGGACCTGCTGTGTGACTTTAGGCCAGGCACTTCACCTGTCTGTGCCTGGGTTTCTCTATCTATAAAATGCCACTTATGTTAGCAATGCACTTGGAGAGCTACACATGAAAAGGGTTTTATAAGAGCTAAGCATTATTATTTTTCTGTGTGGCTTACTAGTGTTAAGAACCTGCTGTCTGTTACGGCAATTACCTTTTAAATAAGATTTATTTTGTTGTGATGATATTTTACACACTTAAAGCCAAAATCTGATCTCTTAGACTGGTGTAAATGTGAAGTAACTCCACTTCAGACAATGGAGTTCAACCAGATGTGCACTGGCATAACTGGTATCAGAATTTGCTCCTTAGCAAACAATGTTTGTGGCATTTCCCAAAAGATTACTTCTATCCGGTCTTGAGCATGAAACATTGTAATAGCCCAAAACGGCCCATTAGGCCACACAGACCCAAAATCGATGGAAAAAACAATGGCATCCCCTAGTGATCGTGAAAAAACAGCAGCACTCATTGGAACTTATACTATCTTCCTGTGGTTTGAAGAGAATGAAAATAACAAAGGTAAATGTTCTGCAAATGGCTCTGAGGGATTGGTTTTTTTCCATCAGAAGAGGAAGTACTGGGTTGCTTTAGTTACCAAGATTATAGGACAAATTTACTGGGCATAAAGTAAATTTGGGAACAACTCTTAAAACAAAGAGCCCTACTTATTGAATCTGCCTTTACTACTTATTGCTAAATATTATTTTATACTTTGGAATGAAGGTTTATGTACAGTTTGTTAAACATTTATATACATATTCCCAATATACTCTTTCATGTAAAGCTCTAAACTGTACATTGCGTCTTTCCATGCTAATAGCATGAGTAGCATTTTTCATGTGAACCTTCTGTGCATAATTTGCTACTAGTTTGCTTTATTTAAATCAAATGCACTGCTATGTGCTTGCTCCAGCATTTCCCCCCTGTGAGTTCTAATGAATCTTTTAGAATTTGATACATAAAATATTGCCTTGGTCTAAAGTAGTGAGCACAGGGCTAGGAGATAAAAATGCCTGAATTCTAATTATGGCATTAACAACAATTTGCTTGGGTGGGTCATTCTGTGACATGGCTGTGACTCACCAGATGGCGTTATTGCAGACGGTGTTTTAAGTTAGTTCACCATTTGGAGAAAGGGGATAAGAATATATATTTACACTCTTTCTTTCGGTGATCTCATATGCTCATACAGCTTCAGCTACCATATTTATTATGACCAATAATATAATTAGGAATTTTCAAAAAAAAAATTCTTGAAAAATATTCATTTGTTAAAACCGAAATTTTTCTCATAAACATATTGGTTTTTTGAGTCCAGGATGGAATTGAGAGATCCACCCACCCAAGCCAATAGCCCGGTGGTTAGGACACATATGTGGGATGTAAGAAACCCAGCTTAAGTCCCTTCTCTGCCTGATTCAGAGCCCTAATTATCACATCTCACAAATCTGCTTTTCTGCTCCTGCTGTGGTTCTCTCGTCTCGAACCAAGCCTATTTCTCTGAAGACATCTCCTGGACATCTCACCATGGAATCTGAGTTAACATGGTCCAGACTAAACTCATAATCTTCTCTCGGAATCTTTCCTAGTACATCTCTTCCACCACCCCATTTTTTGTCAATATCGACAACACCACCATCTTTCCTGTCTCCCAGGGGTTATCGTGGACTCTCCCCTCTCCTTTCCACACCACACAACATCTGTATGAATTTAACCTTGTTCCTCTCTGTCTAATCAAAGCCCTCCTTGTTTTGTGCCTTGATTACAGCAGCTTCTTCTCTGGCCTCTCTAACACCTGCCCTTCCAATCTATACAAATTAGTGCCACCTAGGGCTGTCAAGCGGTTAAAAAAATTAATCGTGATTATTCACACGATTAATCGAGCTGTTAAACAATAATAGAATACAATTTATTTAAATATTTTTGGATGTTTTCTATATTTTCAAATATATTTATTTCAGTTACAACACAGAATACAAAATGTACAGTGCTCACTTTATATTATTTTTTATTACAAATATTAACACTGTAAAAAACAAAAGAAATAGTATTTTTCAATTCACCTAATACAAATACTGTAGTGCAATCTCTTTATCATGAACGTTGAACTTACAAATGTAGAATTATGTACAAAAAATAACTGCATTCAAAAATAAAACAATGTAAAACTTTGGAGCCTACAAGTCCACTCAGTCCTACTTCTTGTTGAGCCAATCGCTCAGACAAACAAGTTTGTTCACAAGTTTTTGTTGGCACTGAATCTGCATATTTTGCACCAAAAAAAAGTTTTGGTCAAAAGAATTCACTTAGTACTAGTCTCAAGTACTCCCCAAGGATTTGACTATGTCTGTACATGGACATGCCCAGTACATAATAAGTAGAATAGTCATGATGACTGCAAATTTACATTTACAAGTGGAAGCCACAGTATGTCAGGTATCACCCCTAAAAGCATTGGCTTCCCGTAAATTACAGGTCCAAAGCTTGATTTCCTGGTACCAAGAAGTCAGTCCCCTTACAGCTATGCCACCTTAGCTTGTGATCTTGTTATGTCTAACAAGCAGAATCAATTATTTATTGGTACTTAGGACCAGACCCAAACCTCACTGAAGACACTTACCTCCGCAATAATAAATGTGTATGGAAAACTGTATCTGTATCTGATAGCAACCAGGCAGGTGGCAAATATTCATTACTGCTACTGGCTGGGAAAGAATTGGGCATACAGCTAGGCTGTGATAAAACATCCTATTATTTTTGTTACCCTGTCCTCCCTTACGCTCAGCCCACTTGCCTATTTATTTGTATCTTCCACAAACAAAATTCTTTGGGGTCTTACTCTGTCATTTAAACAACAAGGAGTCTGGTGGCACCTTATTTACTCTACATTTGTGCAGCGCCTAGCACTCCGGGGGTGGGGGGAGCTATGGCCTCAGAATTACAAATTCAACATGCTCAGGGATGGGAGGGTCTTTGGATTGGCAGTGTGATCTGGTGGATAGAACACTGGACTGAATTTCTGGAGACCTGGGTGTTATTTCTCAACTGTACCACTGACCCACTCTGTGACCTTGAGATTCACTTAATCTCTGTGTGCCTTTGTTCACCCTCTCATTCTTTGTTTTGTCTGTTTAGATTGTAAACTTGTTGGAGCAAGGACTGTCTCTGGTTAGGTATGTGTTCAGTGCCTAGTAGGGCTGGACAGAGTACAAACATTCAAAGGTGAGGTCACCCACCCTAGAAAAGTCCAGTGATTAGGACACATACCTAGCTCATGGAAAACTAAATCTCTTGTCTGAATCAGGCAGAGTAGGGACTGGAACCTAGGTCTCCACACCCTGGAGCCATGCCCTAAGCACCAGACTATTGGCTATACTGGTGCAGGTAGACGTTCCTGTTTTTGACCAGAAATTCCATACTGGACCTGAAAAACCATCCCTCCCAAAGTTTGATCAAAATCAATACATTTTCATTAATCAGCAATTTTGTCAAAAAGGTGTATTCAACATGTTCCCAACCAGCTTTAGTGCCTAACACAGTGGGGTCCTGATTTTGTTTGTGACCTCTAGGTGCTGCCATAATCATAATAATAATTATTGAAGTCAATGAGACTCTTTCTGTTGATTTCAGGGGGTCTTGAATCAGGCCTATAGATGGGACATTTGTAACCAATACTCCATTCATGTAGGACAGCAAAAAGCAGTCGTCTTTTCGAATCAGGTATTAAATCATCACTCAAGCATTGCTCTATAAAGCACTGTTTAATTAGAGGTACAATATCTTAGATGTAAAAGCAGAGTCCTGGCCTACATATTGTTAATGTTATTTTTGAGAGATCAAAGGCATTAGACCCAGCATTCTGGGTACAATCCAAATTGGCAAATTATTAGCAAAGCAATCTTAATGAAATGCAAAGCTGGTGACAATTCAAGGTTTGGGACACTTTATTACATGCACCAAAATGGGCTCATTTGACCAGAAATTTCAACACATTTTCCAAGCAAAAATAGACCCATTTTCCAATGAAAATGAGTTTTCAAGCACATTTGCATTTCTGAGTGAAAGAGGGCCCTTTTTTTAAGCGAAGAAGGCTTTCACATTGAAAACATATGCAAATTAATGTTTGCTTAAATTCTTGAATGTGGAGGGGAAAGCCATTTTTGCAAATAAAGCAAAATTGGGAAGCTAGAGAGGAATTGGGGAAAGAATGACAATTTTAAAAGTGGGGGTAGATGTGGTGGGAAATTTCTTTAAACAAAGACTGTGAATTTCATGTAGTCTAGCAATTATATCCCCTGTATATCCTCCCGGTATGATATTCTTTTATACCCACCCATTCATAGCATAGTTTGACTTCTATATTTGGAGGGGGCAAGGGACAGGGGTGTGGGGGGGTGAAACTTGGCAGGGGATCTGGGGGTTGGGGATGGGGCTCAGCGGGGGGACTTGGCTGGGTAGGGATTCAGGTGCGGGGGGGGAGGGGGTTGACGGGTGGGTCCAGGTGTGGAGGGCTCAGTGGGGGAGATTCTGTATGTGTAGGGGAGGTCCAAATGCAAGGTGGTTTGGTGGACTCGGGGGCAGCTTGCTATACAGTGACCCCTCCCCCCTGCGGCTGAGGAGTGATGGGGGCAGGAAGCAGGGGAGGGGTGTGGAGCTTCCTGCACCTGAGGAGGTTCCTGGGGGGGGGGGGGGTCTGACCTGGCCCCAGCTGCTCCAGGGGAAGAGGAAGTCCCGTTTTCCCCTTTCTCCCCCAAGAGGTGTCACTGGGCTGTACACTGCACAGAGCTGGGAAAGCAGCTCAGCCTCATGAATCTCATGGATCACTGCTTTCCTGCCCATGAGGGGGAAACTGACCTGCTAGCGGAGAACACCTGGCTGCCCCCCAGAGGGCTGATGGGGAAGGGGACAAGTAGCAACACCAGGCACTCTGTGCCTGCAGGTCAGTTTCTGCACATGGGCTGTGCAGTGAGTCAAAAGGAGCTGCTCCCTGCCCTCCCCTCTTACACAGCCCACCTGGGCAAACTGACTGGCAGACACAGACTGCCTTGCGTCACCGCTTGCCCCGCGCCCCTGCCCCTCCATGTTCCTCCATAGGAGAAACCTAGGCATTCCCCACACACATCACCTCTGTGCTGCCCATGCTCCCATTATCCCTCAGTTGGGTATAATGTCCTTCTCCCTTCCTTTCCTAAACTATTGTCTACTATTGCTATTTGCCATATTGAACAGCCCCCCCCCCCATCCAGTGGTAGCTCTTGATTTATAATTTGTTTTAAGGCTCTTGAGCTTGGAAGGATATTTTAATATCTGTGCATTTCATCTGGGTAAGGATACCTCTGGTAGAGAAAACAGAAATTCCACACACCACAGTTCAGCTCCGATGACACTGTCGTCTTCATGAGTTTGGGTATAATACTTTGGTCTTGTTTAGCGGATGATTGCAACAGTCATTCAAAACAAACAAATTAGCTATTCCTGCTCAGTCTTGTTTAAATGGCATATATAATTGAAAATACACTCTCAAGATGATTTGGCAAAGTGGTGGGAATTGCCAAAGAAAAAGCATTCCTACATCGAATGGTTATTCCATACAATAATAATAATAGAAAGTTAAAGGTGGAGTGTGTTGTGTTGGATCCTACCACTGGCTGTTATCTTCACTATTAAAAGTGGTTGAAAGATGGCAGGAAGATCGTTTTTTTCTCCTGTAAACACAGTATGTGAAGGTGTTGTTACAAGAAAGTACAGAATTGGAGTCAAATTATGTTCCCATACGTTTATTTGCAGTAATAATACTTGCTGATTGGGGACTTTTAAGGATTGTGGAGAGGGTACAGAATGTGCTGTAATCTGAGTCCAGCCTACGGAGTGTTCTGGCGGGGTCCTGTCCCCTTTGAGGTGGCAATCAGAGGTGTGATATACCTAAACTAGTTTTAATCTGGGTAGCTTGGGTATCGATAGCAGTGAAGCCATGGCAGTACAGGCTAGCTGCCCCATTACAAGCATGTCAGGGAGCCTGGGTACATACTCTGGCAGTTTATCCCATGATGCAGTAGCTTCACTGCTATTGGTGCCCAAACTAGTGAGATTAAGACTAACTGAGGTATGTCTACATGGTCTGTAATCACACCTCTAGCTGCATTGTACAAGTACACACCCATCTTCTTTGCAAGTGTAACAATCATCTTGTTGGTTGTCACAAAAGAGGGGATCAAACCTAGGACCCTGAGAGAGAAAATAGAACTTTTGCAGCCTGAGTTAAAGGATTGTCTCCAGCCTACCAATATACGCAATCCTCTGTGGATCTAGAACACTGGGAGACATGCAAAGGACACTGAACATTGGGTCTCACAAGGACTGCAATTCTCCCCAGTTCCTGCATGGGAATGAAAGAGGGTAACGGGCCCTGGAATCCCTTCCACAGAAACACAGGACCCAGCAAAATTTAGGTCCTATGCATTGAGGTATCTTCCCACTTATTTCAGTTTGTTCTTCTAAGAACATAATGTAAGAACGGCCATACTGGTTCAGACCAATGATCCATCTAGCCCAGTAACATGTCTTCTGACAGTGGCCAATGCCAGGTTCCCCAGAGGGAATGAACAGAACAGGTAATCACCAAGTGATCTATCCCCTGTCGCCCATTCCCAGCTTCTGGCAAACAGAGGCTAGGAACACTTCAGAGCATGGTTTTGCATCCTTGCCCACCCTGGCTAATAGCCATTGATGGACCTATCCTCCAAGAACTTATCTAGATCTTTTTTGAGCCCTGTTACAGTCTTGGCCTTCACAATAAAGAGTTCTACAGGTTGACTGTGCGTTGTGTGAAGAAATATTTCCTTTTGTTTGTTTTAGATCTGCTGCCTATTAACTTCATTGGATGACCCCTAGTTCTTGTGTTAGGAGAAGGAATAAATAACCCTTCCTTATTTACTTTCTCCACACCAGTCATGATTTTATAGACCTGTAACAAACTCTGACAAACACTACCCTGCCTTTCTTTGACCTTCATTATGGATTTAATTTGTTAGCATTTATTGTAAGGCAGATGGGTCTGCCAGTCTTTCATAGAAATAGAAACAATCATTCTTTGCATTTCATAAGGGCTGAAAGGCTTTTGGAAATTAGAAATGTCACCTACAACGTCAAGTTCAGTTAACTGTCCTTTCCCATGCATTCTCACTTACCCACTTAGCCTTAAAGTTTTTGCTATCCGCTGCCCTTCTCAATCTGCAATGATGCCCACATTAGCAGGGAGAGGTGACAGGATAGATAATCGTGGAGGCCAATGATGATGTCTAGGCAGAGAGAAGATACCTCAAATAGCAGCGAGAGCCATGAAATAACACAATCCATTGAAAGGTTTGAAGAGGGAAAATCTACATTCTCAGGGTATATTTCACAATGGTGGTGGTGCAAACTGTTAATCCTTCAGAAAGGTGGATGAAATTCATGAACCTTTTTATTTACTATCCCAGGTGAACTCTGATTCACTGAATGGTGCAGCTGATCCATATCTGACTGCTATCTTTGGGGGAGGAAGAACCCTTCACCCTTCTGAATTGCTACTGTCTGTATCAGCTATGTAGCATCTTTCTTATTCTTTTCAAGGTTATGGGCTAGACTGTGGCTTTAAGCTCGGTGGACAGGATCAAACCTGGGAACTCTGGAGCTAAATGCTGAGCCTCTACTGCAGGGATGGCCAACCTGAACCTGAGAAGGAGACAGAATTTACCAATGTACATTGCTAAAGAGCCACAGTAATACGTCAGCAGCACTCCCCCTCCATTAGCTCCCCCCAACTCCCAGCACCTCCTGCCCACCGGCAGCTCCCCTGATCAGCGCCTCCCCCTCCCTCCCCGCACCTCCCAATCAGCTGTTTCCTGGTGTGCAGGAAGCTCAGAGGGGAAGGGGGAGGAGCGAGGGCATAGCAGGCTCAGGGAAGGGGGCAGGAAGGGGTGGAGTGGGGGCAGAGCCTGTGGCAGAGCCAGGGGTTGAGCCAGGGGTTGAGCAGTGAGCACCCACCAGCAAATTGGAAAGTTGGCGCCTGTAGCTCCAGACCCAGAGTCGGTGCCCATACAAGGAGCCGCATATTAACTTCTGAAGAGCCGCATGTGGCTCCGGAGCCACAGGTTCACCACCCCTGCTCTACTGCATGAGCTAAAAGCCACATGGCACTTAGAGCAGGGATTGGCTTTGCACCAGTGGCATTGTTGCTTATGCAAGCACAAGCCTCCAGGAGCACTGCAAAGATGTACCCATTATTACTACTATTATTCCTTTGTATTACTGTAGCACCTACAGGCCCCAACTAAGAATGGGGTCCCATTATGCTAGGTGTTGCACAAACCCATAGTAAGAGATGGTTCCTGCCCTCAAAGGCTTGCAATCTAAATAAGGCAGTATTATTAGCCTCGTTTTATGAATGACAAGCTGAGGCACAGAGAGATTCAGTGACTTGCCTAAGGTCACATATGAAGTCTATGGTAGAATCAGGATTTGAACTCAGATGTCCAGCCAGTGCTTTAATCACATAATTCAGTCTTCTTCTCCACTTAATGCACCCTCCTGGGATCTGCTGGGCCCTTTCACCGCTTATAGTCAGTGCTTCTTTAATGCACACACCTTCTGGGTGTGGTGGTCTGTCCACTCTAGTGGCACCAAGACCACTTAAAGATTGAGTCTGCTACAGCCTTAGCTAAGTGCCATCTGGCTTTTAGCTCATGCAGTAGAGGCTCATGCATTTAGCTTCAGCCATCCCAGGTTTAATCCCGCCCACTGATGACCAGGGTCTGTCAGCGTTACAAGTGAGGGCTCATCCAGGATATCAACTGGGAAGTCTCTGAAGCTCTGGATGCGCTTCCTCAGCTAGAGGAAGTATGCTTGTAACACCGACAGACCCCGGTCATCGGTGGACTGGATCGAATCTGGGACCTCTGGAGCTAAATGCATGAGTCTCTACTGCATGATCTGAAAGCCACGTGACACTTAGTTAAGGCGGTAGCAGACTCGTTATTCTCCAATTGGTCTCTGTGCCACTAGAGGGGGACAGAGCACCACACCCAGGAGGTGTGTGGGTTACACTTCTCCCACTGAGAGAGTCCTGTTCCTCTGGTCACTGTAGGAGAGGACGGGATCATGGCCTTACCCTTGCTTCTTCTCTTCTATGTAGTTTAGACATCTCTTGTCAGAATTAAAGACTCCTAGTCCTCATGCACCACCTGCATAAAGACTGAATATTTGCCCTAAATCCACAAAGGAGTGCATTGGGATGAGGGACTGGTCCTTGGGCAGGCACACAGCACTAAGCACAATCTAGCACTGTAACAAGGACAGAACCCTGAAAAAGCCTGGGGGGTGGGGAAGAGATATTAAAATGTAAATATGCGAAAAGGTCTGCAAACCAATTGGGGAAATTCCATTACTGCAGAGATATGCCAGTCCTTTGTAACTCTGCTTCCCTGTGCATTAACCCGTGAACCTCCATGAGTAACAGCAGAATTCTCATGTGGAATAATAAGAATTAGAGCTGGTTGAAAAGTTTTTTGATTAAACAGATTTCCATCAGAAACTGTTTTGCTGTGTCGTGTCAATTTTGACAAAATTTTCAAAGGAAAAGTGTCCAAATGAATTATTTTGATCTTATTTCATTTTATTTTGATTTCTATATTTTAATATTTATATTTATTTAATATTTCACCTATGAATTTATATTCTGTTTTCACATTATTCAAATGAAATGTTTTTGCCTTATTGAAATGAAATTATTCAACATTATAGAAACAAGTTTTAAATGTTTGAACAGTGAAAAACAATTGAATTTGGATTCTGTGACAAATTCTGAAATGACGGAATGTCTCACAGAATGGAAATTTTAATTTTCCAACCACCTGTATAATAATTAGGGCTGTCAATTAATCGCAGTTAAGTCACGCGATTAACTTACAAAAATTAATCGTGATTAATCACACTTTTAATCGCACTGTTAAACAATAGATTACCAATTGAAATTTATAAAATATTTTTGGATGTTTTTCTACATTTTCACATATATTGATTTCAATTACAATACAGAATACAAAGTATACAGTGCTCACTTTATATTATTATTTTTATTACAAATATTTGCACTATAAAAAGATAAACAAAGACATAGTATTTTTCAATTCTCCTAATACAAGTACTGAAGTGCAATCACTTTATCATGAAAGTGCAACTTACAAATGTAGATTTTTTTTGTTACATAACTGCACTCAAAAAACAAAACAATGTAAAACTTTAGAGCCTACAAGTCCACTCAGTCCTATTTCTTGTTCAGCCAATCGCTAAGACAAACAAGTTTGTTTACATTTGCAGGAGATAATACTGCCAGCTTCTTATTTACAATGTCACCTAAATGTGAGAACAGGTGTTTGCATGGCACATTTGTAGCCGGCATAGCAAGGTATTTACGTGCCAGATATCCTAAACATTCATATGCCCCTTCATGCGTCGGCAACCATTCCAGAGGACATGCTTCCATGCTGATGACACTCATTTAAAAAAAATGCATTAATTAAATTTGTGACTGAACTCCTTGGGTGAGAATTGTATGTCTCCTGCTCTGTTTTACCCACATTCTGCCATATATTTCATGATATAGTAATCACGGATGATGACCCAGAACATGTTGTTCATTTTAAGAACACTTTCACTGCAGATTAGATAAAACACAAAGAAGGTACCAATGTGATACTTCTAAAGATAGCTACAGCACTTGACCCAAGTTTTAAGAATCTGAAGTGCCTTCCAAAATCTGAGAGGGATGAGGTGTGGAGCTTGCTTTCAGAAGTCTTAAAAGAGCAATACTCCGATGTGGAAACTACAGAACTGAACCACCAAAAAAGAAAATCAACTTTCTGCTGGTGGCATCTAACTCAGATGATGAAAATAAATATGCGTCGGTCCAAACTGCTTTGGATCGTTATTGAGCAGAACCCGACATCGACATGGACACATGTCCTCTGGAAGGGTGGTTGAAGCATGAAGGGACATATGAATCTTTAGCGCATCTGGCACGTAAATATCTTGCGACGCAGGCTACGACAGTGCCATGCAAACACCTGTTGTCACTTTCAGGTGACACTGTAGACAAGAAGCGGGCAGTATTATCTCCTGCAAATGTAAACAAACTTGTTTGAGCGATTGGCTGAACACAAAGTAGGACTGAGTGGACTTGTAGGCTCTAAAATTTTACATTGTTTTATTTTTGAGTGCAGTTATATTTTGTACATAATTTGTAAGTTCAACTTAAATGATAAAGAGATTGCACTACATTATTTATATTAGGTGAATTGAAAAATACTATCTTTTGTGTTTTACTGTGCAAATATTTGTAATAAAAATAATAATATAAAGTGAGCACTGTACACTTTGTATTCTGTGTTGTAATTGAAATCAATATATTTGAAAATGTAGAAAACATCCAAAAATATTTAAATAAATGGTATTCTATTATTCTTTAACAGTGTGATTAATCACAATTAAGAAAAAAATTAATTGCTTGACAGCCATAATAATATTGCTCTGTACTTTCAGAATACTGTGCAGACACTGACTGATAGATAAATGATTGGCTGGGTAATGGGACCATATTTCCTCAGTGGGAAGTTAGCAGTAAAAACTCCATCCACATATGTAAATGGCTCCCATGAAATTGAAGTTCAGAGGCCATTGTGACACAACTCGGTGGTCTTAATGGACAGGTATGTAATAATTGGCATTCTCAAGACGGAAGTAAAGATATTTAATAGAATGAGTGTCTCTCTTAATCCCACTTCAAGGCAGTGTGCAAAGGCTTGCAAAACTGATGCTTATGCTGTTCCTGTTGTGTCTCCAGAACTGTCAATCCATGCATTAAATTTCCTTAAAAAAATAAACATACATAAGAGTGACTTGAAAAGAGGCAGCAGCATGATCAAAAAGCTGGAGCACAAACCAAAGTTTTGGTTTTGTTGTATTTTTGCATGCTAAGGCATATTAATCTGACAAAAGCAAAATGTTAATGCTGTTTTGAAGGAAAGAAGTAGGTTACTTTATACCTAATGTATTTATGTGGGCAGTGTTATTGTACATTAGTGCCTTTCATAGCCACAGTTCAGGGCAATAATATATGCAGTTGCCAGCAGCCCCTGTAGTCAACCATACTTTCCGACGTGATAGCAAATATTCATTTAACACCACTTCTATTTTCAAAATATTTTCTTTATATTTTCTTTGTCTGTTGACAGGGCCCTAAATAAGGGAATTATGCTGATTCTGCTGACGGCTCAGTTTTCGTGATATGATCTATTGTTGAAATATCAAGCTGAAATTGGATCTGGAAAGCAGACTTGCAATTGTGAACTATCAAAATGGTGTAGTGCTGTTATATTGTATAGTTTTCAGAAAGCATAGTGGGGACAATAATTGCTGTGGCTATTTTTAAGTTGTAAGAGCACAAAAATAGAGGTTTCAGAGGTTTTGTTTTTGTTTGTTGGCTTGCTTTTTTTGTAAGTCTTACAATTTGAGATTTTTGTGTTGACCAGTGTAAATTAGGGCTGTCAATGATTTAAAAATTTTATCGCGATTAATCACAGCTTTAATTGCACTGTTAAACAATAGAATACCATTTATTTAAATATTTTTGGATGTTTTCTACATTTTCAAATATATTGATCTCAATTACAATACGGAATACAAAGTGTAAAGTGCTCACTTTATATTTTTGATTACAAATATTTACACTGTAAAAAAGATAAACAAACGAAATGGCATTTTTCAGTTCATCTCATACAAGTACTGTAGGGCAATCCCTTTATCGTGAAAGTGCAATTTACAAATGTAGAATTTTTTTACATAACTGCATTCAAAAATAAACAATGTTAAACTTTAGAGCCTACAAGTCCACTCAGTCCTACTTGTTAAGCCAATCTCTCAAACAAGTTTGTTTAATGTAAACTATTTCTTTGTTAATCTTTTTTATAGTGTAAATATTTGTCACAAAAATATTGTGAGCACTGTACACTTTGTATTCTGTGTTGTTATTGAAATCAATATATTTGAAAATGTAGAAAAACATTGAAAATATTTATAATGAATAGAATACCAATTGAAACTTTTGTTTAACAGTGTGATTAAAACTTTGGTTAATCATGATAATTTTTTTTAATTGAGTTAATACATTTTGAGTTAATCACTTAAATTAACTGCGATTAATTCACAGCTCTAGTGTAAATATATTTAAGGACCAAAATCTGAATATTTTTCTGGGGAAAAACACAATAATAATTTTTTTACCTGGAAAATCAGCTAGCGCAGAGATTATTTTTAAAGGAAGAAAATCCCTTATGGTAACAATGCAGACATTGCCAATACTCAGCTGCAAAATTAGCACAATAAATAGTTGGAGCCATTATAGACAATAACCTTCATTTGTTTCACCATATCCCTATGAAAAGGATACTGTTAACGTCTAGTCTCAATAATGCACATATAATCACCCTCAAGCACACAGTGTCCAGCTATGCCAGAAGAAAGACAGGAGGTACCGGATGTGGTTTAATTAGGCCACAACTTTATTCTTAACTGTTTGGGAGTACCCAGCAGATAAGTGTACAGTGCAGGTAATTCCATGATCATTTTCATATATACTCAGCAGGCTTCCAACAATCCTCCCCCTTACCCATCCTTGACACCAGCCAACCTGCTGCTGGGACCTCACCTCCGTCTTGAATGAGGGTTGGGGGTTGGCTATAAAGGAGGTGGGCATGGCCCCTGCCGTGCCAGTCATAGGAGCCCCAAGCCCCCACCCTGTTTCTGTTCCTTTAACAAATACCAACTTTTAAATCCTTTAGCAATCCGTTGTATCTGACAACTGTTTCTCTTCCTTATGGAGTATCTGCACTGGACATCTGCCCCACATTTACATAATGAGCTGCGACATCATAGCCTAGCTCTGCTCCATGTTCGCCCCAACTAAGCCCCCACAACCCGCTGTGGGGAAGGCGAAACTCTCCAAACGCTTTGCCTTGGCCAATCTGGCGATGAGGGAAATATTCCTTCCCAGCCCCCCTGAGAAAGGAGCAACTAGCACAATGCCCACAGGGGAACCTGACAACCTGGTATTTCATCACTTCCAGGGGTAGGAGGGTGGGTATTGCTCCATCTGGTCCAGGTAAGAGGGGTTTTCCTGCCTGGCATGGACCTATATAGTATACCCTTTCTTCTGGTCACCTGGGGGGAGGGATAGGTCAGCGTCCCCACACAGACCAGCTCTGCAGCTGCTGTAAAAGTCACTCCATGCCTCTCTACCCCCCTAAGGAGGTACACACCTTCTTCCAACAAGCCCAGCAATGCCCCTGCCTATAGACTGCAGAAGTTCATGCTTGCAAGGTGCCATTTCAGGATCAGTGCCTGTAATTTAATGGAATGTGACTGTAACGTCAATGGGAGCAGAGTTAGGCCAATGCTGAGTGCTTTTGAAAATCCCACCCACAATGTCTACTAGATCAGAGCCATTATTTTTGAATCCTGATCATATATGTATTGTCCTTATTAAATAGTCCAAACACACAGTTACAACTAAAGCTCTGAAAGAGGGATTGCAGCCTGTTCTGACAACTTTTACATACACTTAAAAGATGAATTTTATGTTCTATGCACATGAAATTGTTTAATGCAGTTAAAGCTGTAATAAAAATCATCAAACAAATGTAAAGTTCAGCACAGAGTCATGGTTAAGATAAAAATTGTACTTTATTTTTAAGGTACTACCTACATTTCTAATAAACTAGAACATCACCTCACAGTTGCATAATTAAAACTGAACACATTTTAAAATCCAATTTACAGTTAAGGGTCTAGGTTGTAGGTTTACTGTTTACTGTTTCAGCCTGGACTAGTTGCCCTCTGGACAGTTACCAGTCAGTTGTAAGTAAACACATCTGCTGGATCCCACATGCTTCTAAGCCCACTGAGTCTGAGTAGTCTAGTCACTGTTTCTAGCTCTGGGTTCCTAAGGTGCACTTCTATGCTCAAACATCTTGTCTAAGCCTTTCCTTGGGATCTGTGACTCTGTAGTACAGACACCCAAAATCAGTGCCTCAGAGTTCTTGAGCACCTCAATTGCTTACATAAGTTCCCTCAGAGTTCCATCTACCTGTGGACACTTTGGTTTTTAATTTAATCCCCTCGATGACGATGTGGCAGGAAAGCAAGGAAACCCTGGTTTAGCAAAGACATTTCTCACCCAGTCAATTTACTCTTAAATACTAGAAAGTTAGGGTGTTGTTTTAAAAAAAATCCCAAAACGTGCTCCACTCTTAATCTGATTTCATCCTTCTGTGAGTCCACTAGGCAAAGTCCTCCTACCTGTTTTGTCTCTACCCAGTTCTTCTTGCATGTGACGATGGATGGCCTCCTTTTCTCAGAGCAGCACCCTCACTTAAATACAGTTTATCTCCTTTTATTGTGTGCCCAGACTCAGAAGCAGGAGATTCACCAGCTATGCTAGTACCTCAAGAAGAAAATCCTATTGTTTCTTTGGGGTTGGGCCAGCAGTTAAGAGACAATCAAAACTCATGCCCATAGATTGCTCTGTGATGGCTTCGCAGCCATAGTTTTTTCAACCAGGTGTTGAGCACCATTCTTGGACAAATTAGCTGTCTGGAATACATAATAATAACCTTGCCTTAGGCATGGTTAGATATGAGTTCAGCACATAGCACAAAATAGAGTCCTAATACAAAATGGAGGTTACAATTCAATTCAAAATGGAGTTCACAATTTGACCCAGACATATCCCATGCTGTCACATTTACTACTTGCATTTCACTCACCTTATATAATGAATTTAGACTAGATAGGATAATGTTTTTGTAATCAGCTTCTGGATATTATACAGAAAAGTGACAGTTACAAGTATGGAAATTTAATTCTCCTGCCATGTATATTTGGGACCCGGTCTTACTCCCAAGAAAGGGCCAAGTTGTGACATCTTATCTCAAACTGTAGCTAATACCTTGCACCATTATTCTGTATAATACAAGGATTTCCTGTGAACCAGTCAATGTAAGGAAGGTTATGATTATCTGGGTCTAAGTGACCCAAAACAATGATGCAGGGGCATGAATAAGGGCAGAGTTTAGCCTTTAATATTGTAATATCTAAGTACAAAAGGATAAGTAGTTCCCGCAGTCTGTCATAACCTGAATGTTACCTGAATGTATCTGTTGTTAGTTATAGATGCTGTGCTTTAAGAATAAAAGGTTCACATTAGATAATTCTTAGGTGTTCAGCCAGGGTATCTGTAGAAATGCACATCTCCTCCTCGCTTTGCAATGCTAACAAAATGGGATAAAGAAGCATTAACATGGTCTATTCTGGAAACAGCAGGTAGTTTGATCTATTTTTACTGCAGATCCTTTCCGAGGGCACCACGATTCTTATATTTTTAATCAAATGTGTGAATCGAAAACTGTGGTGTGACCTTTGGAGAAGACACTGCAGGAGATCATCTGAAGCTGTGAATAGTTTAAGCACAAACAGGAAGTTGACTTGATGGTTCTGTAACAAAAGATTGTGGTAATTTATGGAGCAGAAGTTGCAATTTCAAAACATTTTTTAATTGCTACGTTTGATCTGTTATGCAGTATTGTGTGAAAACAAGTAAGAATGAAATGTCAGTGCCTATGTTCCAGCATAAATATATACAGCATGAAAGCAAGGAGCCCTGTTGATTCCAACTTTTCTTTTCCTGAGTGTTTCAGAGGTGCTTACATTTAGTCTTAGGTTAAAAACTGAGGCAGTGGGCAAGCCCCCAATCTAAAGAATTTAAGCATGTACATAACTTGGCTCACATAGCTACTACTTGTGATTAAACATTTTAAAGTAGAGAGAAAATAAAATAAATGTTACTTGAAGGGATTTCATTTTCTTTGTAAAAAAATCTTTATCACCAGGACATATTAAAATTGCAAATATAGAACAAAACACACACCTTTCTGCATCTTGCCATTGTGGTATTTTTTTAAGTATGTACAATGGGGAAAAAAATTGGCCACTCAATCAAGGGATTATCCCAGATAAATGGGTCACTGTCAGGATATGAATGCATTAAGATCCACAATCTCGGCTGTTTGCTCAGTAATTTTACAATAATCCTAAAAAGTATTACAGCAAGTTTTACTCATATAAGAAAATCTAAGCATGTGCTCAAGGAGCAGTATACTGCATTTTTTACAGTTGAAGGGGAAAATCCTTGCTTTCTGTTATACAGTCCAGTAATGAGTCAGTAAGGGGGGCATTGTCAAAGGCACAAAGGGCAGTTAAATTACCCAAGTCCCATTGAAAGTCAGTGGGAGTCAGACACCTAACTCCCCTTTGTGCCTTTGAAAATTAATCCTACATGTCTATTTATCTTCTCAAAGGACAATATCAAATCAGTAGCTACCCTAGTACGTGTTTCTCATTATGCTACACACCAGGGATAGTCAAAACTTCATGACACCAATGGCAATAGAAATTAAATCCTCGAAGCATAGACCCCTACTTCTTATGCTAAAATGGGATAGCCATTAGTTGTTAACTGGGTCATAACTATGGGGTCTAGCTGGTTGGTTCTGAATCAGTCCAGTAAAAAGCCATGTTATTAACAATGAGGGTTTGATATATAGAATTACAGCTCTTCTTAAACTAAACTACTCTTCCCCCCGCCCCCCCCCCCAAAAAACAAACAGCGACAGTAGCAAAAATCCACAGTGGTCAGTGATGGGACACTAGATGGAGAGGGCTCTATGTTACTACATAATTTTTTTCCCCCAGGTATCTGGTGGGTCTTGCCCACATGCTCAGGGTCTAACTGGCTGCCGTATTTGGGGTCATGAAGTAATTTCCCCCCAGGTCAGACTGGCCATGACCCGGGGGGTAGGTGGTTTGCCTTCCTCTGCAGCATGGGGCCCAGGTCACTTGCAGGTTTAAACTAGTGTAAATGGAGCATTCTCTGTAACTTGAAGCCTTTAAACCATGATTGAGGACTTCAGTAACTCAGCCAGAGGTTAGGGGTCTATTTCAGGAGTGGGTTAGGTTCTGTGGCCTGTCATGTGCAGAAGGGCAGACTACATCAGTGGCTCTCAACCTTTCCAGACTACTGTACCCCTTTCGGGAGTTTGAGTTGTCTTGCGTACCCCCAGGTTTCACCTCACTTAATAACTAATTGCTTACATCAGACATAAAAATACAAAAGCATCACAGCACACTATTACTGACAAATTGCTTACTTTCTCATTTTTTACCATATAATTATAAAATAAATCAGTTGGAATATAAATATTGTACTTGCATTTCAGTGTATAGTATATAGAGTAGTATAAACAAGTCACTGGATGACATTATAGTTTAGTTTAGTTGTATCGACTTCACTAGTTCTATTTATGTATCCTCTTGTAAAACTAGGCAAATATCTAGATGAACTGATGTACCCCCTGAAAGACCTCTGCATACCCCCAGGGTTACACCTGGTTGAGAACCACTGAACTAGATGATCACAATGGTCCCTTCTGACCTTAAAATCTGAGTGTGTAGGCAAACAAGCTTCTATATGGCATAAGTCCCATCTTTGTTTCCCTTGTTTACCAACTACCACATTCTGCCAGGGATACAAGGAGACATCTACTGATATACCACAAGTACATATACTATTACAGCCCTCAAATTCCTTGGTGTCAGTAAGAGCGGAGTGCACTCAGCAGATTACAAGTAGTGCTTTGCTGCTTGAAGCCCTTAGTTCTTTCCTCCCCTTTTCTGCAGTCTTTTGCATAGACCAGGGTTCAGGCGGGCAATGTCTGTTATGCATGAATAAACATGGCTTATACAAGCAGGTTTCCAGAATGGAGGCCTTAATATTCAACACTGTGTCTATGGCTTCAGTTATTTGTTAGAGTTGTATAGAAATTAGTTAGGTTTAAGCCTAGAAAGATTAAATTTACTAAATACATTAGTCAAAGTTTAAGTGACTATTCATAATTATTCAACTAACATTTAATTAAAAACTTGCAGTTCATTAGTTAATTTCTTTTTTCTTTTCCAGTTAAAATTTAACTATAAATATATAGTCTTGGATGCTAATAAATTTCCATGCAGTTAACAAAATTGGAAACTTCTTGCATTATATTAAACTCTTCACATTATTTTATTATCTGCTTAATTAAAAAAACTAATCCCATAAACATTTGTTTATGCCCTTTGCAAAGGAATTATTCTTGCCAATAGTTATTTGTCTACAGTGAAACTCTATGGTATCTTTTAGATGAAAACCATGTACTAAACTTACCAGAAACATTACAGATGATGAGTTAGTCAGCAGTTTCAGATTTTTCCAAACACATGAAACACATGTAATCAATTTTTCCATCTGTGATATACGGGACAGACACAGTGGCTATTCTAGATGCTTTCAGTATATATGGAACAGAGAAGGAGACAGTGGAGTGATCTGACAGTTGGAGAAATGAAATGAAGCATTAGACATTTTTTGTCTCTTAAGTAATGGTCTTGAAGCTATCTAAAGCTTCTTCTGCAGGTGAATAAATACAAAGCAACACATTTGTATTTTTTTTCCAATGGAAGATTCACAGTAATAATTACATGTGTTGTCACTATCCAGGATCCTCATTTTCAAATTCCTGACTGTATATAGGAATTTTAATAAATGGCACCCCCTCCCTTCCAAAACAAGTCACAAAGCAAGACTTTGAATTGTTCCCTCATTTTTAAGGCATCTAAGTTAGTGATGTTTTCTGTGCCCCAAAAGCTGTGGAAAGGGAGATTGTGGTGACCCTTAGCTTCAGGGTATGAATCTTTTCTCTAAAAAGCCATGTATAACCATATAATGGCTATTAGTGCATATGGGGGATGAGATCATGGACTCAGTTCTGCTCCATTATGGTCCCTAGCAAAATTTCCATTGACTTCACTGGGAGAAGGGTCATATGTTGTGGCAGTGGGTTTTTTTCCAGTTAAAGGATTGAAACTCTGTCCTAGCATATTATCAGATTGATTGGACTGGTAAAGACATTCTAATCTTCTGTCCCACCAGGAGATATATACATATGTGAATGTGAAACACCATGTGTGTGGATTAATATTACTTCTTCAAGTACTTGTTATTCCAGCTGATCTTCCACCTTTCCCAAATCTCAAAATGACACCACAGTACTTCTTGGCTTTCTTTTGTGGATCTTCGTTTTCTAGACTTGCCTTTTCTTTATCTTTCTTTCTTTCTTTGCCTTGCCTTGCCTTATCCTTTAGCTGAAGGGTTCCCAGAGGGGCTGACTAAACATTCTGTTTCTGGACCGGAGTGAGAAACCTTTTTATAAAAAAAATCCTCTTTTGGTCGGACGCCTCAGAAAGTTTGTCACTGGCAACTGTAAAGCCTCAGCCATGTACTGGGTGCAGTCAGAGTGTTTAGACCTGATTATGATAGCCTTGCTTATGTTGAGTACTAACTTCCCAGATCTATGGAAATCAATGAGGTTACACAGGAAGGAAGATGAGAACAGTGTGAACCAGGGTCAGAATGTGGCTCTTCATGAGCAATGTCTCTGTGTGACAAAAAAAAGTCAGTTCTGCTTCTGTAGGCAGTAAGATCTATAGTATTAAGCCTTATAATACCTTCCAGCACAGTAGGATACTACTGATTTTTTTCAGACACAACAGAAATTGAAGAGATGACTTTAAGGCATTTAGCATCAATTGCCTGGGCCATTCAGTCCCTCAATAATACCTTTTCAAATCATGCTTCATCTCTCTCCCTCCCACTGTTGCTAAACTTCTTGTTTATATTAGGATATTTATAATGCTGACATTTAACATTTGACAATGAAATATAATGCTCTTTAGGTTAATTAAACGTGACTACACAAAGTGAGAACTACAGTACGGTACAGTATATAAAACAGCTGGGGTAGTTGTGTAAGTTTTCAAATCTCCTATGTGTAATTTGAACAATGCTTTATGAAAATATAGACTGATGTGTTAATTAAGTGCTGTATACATGCAGTATATAATCCCTCTACCCCATTACAGCCTATTCCTCATTAGTGTCTGTTATGTACATACGGAAAGATTCAACAATAGTAAACATCTGCAAAACAATTTTGTGTGATCAATTCATTATGGAGCTGATCCAGCTCCCATTGAACATAAGAATGGACATACTGGGTCACACCAATGGTCTGTCTAGTCCAGTATCCTGTCTTCCAACAGTGGCCGGTGCCAGATGCTTCAGAGGTAATGAACAGAACAGGGCAGTTTATCAAGTGATCCATCCCCTGTCATCCAGTCCCAGCTTCTAGCAGTCAGAGGTTTAGGGACATCCAGAACATGGGGTTGCATCCCTGACCATCTAGGCTAATAGCCAGTGATGGATCTATCCTGCATGACCTTATCTAATTCTTTTCTGAGCCCAGTTAAACTTTTGGTCTTCACAACATCCTCTGGCAACGAGTTCCACAGGTTGACTGTGTGTTGTGTGAAGTGGTACTTTCTTTTATTTGTTTTAAAATTTGCTGCCTATTAATTTAATTGAGTGACCCCTGGTTCATGTGTTATGGGAAGAGGTAAATAACATTTCCTTATTCACTCTTTGTGACGTTCCTCTTGTGTTATCCAGACCGGTGATCTGCTAGGTCACTCCAATCCTTGACTCTAGGAGACAGCCTTACCCTACTCTGCTGTGAGAACCCCCATTCCCAGGCTGTTCAAGCACAGCCTCTAGCATGTAAGTTGTTCCCAGCTACGTGAGTGAGCACTTTTGGCCAGCCGCCTGCTTGGATTGTGCAACCGAATGACACTAGCCAATATCTCTGGTCTCAGACACAACCCTAGAAACCTCCATCATACAGTGTCCAGTTATGCCCGCTGGACGCTGCAAGCTTATATGAGTTCGTCAATTTAACAAAGAAATTGATATGTATCAGGCTTGTTATCCCAAGGGGAGTCTCTGGCACACTTCAAACCAAACGCACTGTTTCAGGTAGAATACACAAATTTATAAACTACAAAAGATAGATTTTAAGTGATTATAAGTCAAAACACAACAAGTCAGATTTGGTCAAATGAAATAAAAGCAAAACACATTCTAAGCTGGTCTTAACACTTTCAGTGCCCTTACAAACAGATGCTTCTCACCACAGGCTGGCTGGTTTCCCTTCAGCCAGGCTTTCCCCTTTGATCAGCGCTTCAGTCACTTGGTGGTGGTGTCTGTAGATGGAGGTGGAAGAGAGCGAGCATGGCAAACGTCTCTCCCTTTTATCATGTTCTTTCTTCCCTCTTGGCTTTGCCTACCCTTTCAGAGTCAAGTGAGCATTACCTCATTGTAGTCCCAAACTGACCAAGGAAAGGGGGGTGACTCTCTCGAGAGTACAACAGATCCTTTGCTGCTGCCTAGGCCAGTGCCCTTTGTTCCTGTGAGGCTGGGGTGGGTTTGTCCCATACATGCCCTGATGAGGTGTGAACTGCCCCTCTTCTGGAGAATTTTGCCTGGGCTTGTTTTAAGCCATGAAGACACATTCCCAGCCTCATAACTATATACATGAAATTACAACCTATAACATTACTATAACAACAATGAGCCTTCCGAAGACACCCAACATGACAAACTTTGCATTAGATATCACACAATCATATTATAAGGATGAACATGGGGTTGCAGGGTGTTCCCCTGAGGTATAGAGTGGAACACTCTTCCCACAGCATTCATGATTTTATAGACTTGTCTCATCTCTCCTCAGTTGTCTTTTTTCCATGCTGAACTGAAAGTCCCAGTCTTTTAAATCTCTCCTCATATGGAAGCTGTTCCATACCCCTAATCATTTTTGTTGCCATTCTCTGTACTTGTTCCAATTCTAATATATCTCTTTTTGAGATTGGGTGACCAGAACTGCATGCAGTAGTCAATGTGTGGGTGTGCTTTGGATTTATATAGTGGCCTTATGATATTTTCTGTCTAATCTAGCCCTTTCTTAATGTAAGCAGAGACTAAATGATCTGTCCTCTGATATCTTATGAAGAGCTGTAGAAGAAGACTTCAGGAGCTGATCTCGTTTGCATGGGCACACCCACCGTGCCTTGTTACTCAGCATGATGGGATTGCTTGCCCAAATGATCACTTTTGGCTGGTGTTGGATCCCCAGTCTCCTTGTTATGGGGGCAGGAGTAATAAAGCATCGCTATCCTGGTTGTGTGAACCGAGAGCAGCAGAACTGTACCTGGCATACCGCAATGGAGGGACTCACCCTCAACTAAATGGCACTCACTTGGCAGGGGACATGGGTTCCAAAGCCCAGTGAGTTGAGAGAGGGTGGAGACAGGTACTTGTACCTGGTGCACGCACGCACGCGCACACACACACACACACACACACACACACACACACACACACACACCTTGCTTAAGGGTCTTAGATACCATTTGACCCTTCCTCACTCAACTGTGTAATAAAAGAGCTAATTTAGACTCAATTGAGAGTCTTGTTACATGCTGCATAGCTGAAATCACTGATACCTAGGTTTAAGTATTAGACCTGCTTTGGGACAGTGTCTCTTATGCAAGAGACTGCCCTGTGTGCACTAGCAGTAAGGCTCTCCCACTGAGAGCTGAAATCACTGAGAGCTGTGTTAAGTGGTGGGACCTGAAGATATCTCGGCGATCGGCTGGCAGGGCAGCCAGTGGAGAGGTGCGGCAATTGGCTGGCAAGACAGCTGATGGAGAGGTCCAGAGCAGAGCCCCACGGAGAGGCATGCTGCTCAGCCAGCAGGGCGGCTCGTGAAGAGGTGCAGTGAGCAAATGCCTGGGCAATGGAATGAGTAAGGTGTCTTCTCACCCCCCCTTCCACCCAGGCTGGGAGGTGAACTCTGCAGATGCACCTCTGAACTTTGGGTCTGCACTGACCAAGGACGGCAACTGTGAGTGGGGTTCAGAGAAGGGATGGACCCATTAAAGGGACCTTCAGTGGCTGGACTTAAGAACCCAAGGGAACTTACTTGGGGGTTGGGGGTTTTGTTCATGATTTATGTTTATGAACCCTGTTTGTGGTGTTTTCCCAAATTAATGCAGACTTACTTCCCTCCTTTTATTAAAAGTTTTTGCTACACTGAGACTCTGTGCTTGTGAGAGGGGAAGTATTGCCTCTTAGAGGCACCCAGGTGGTGGTATGTAATGGTCCCAGGTCATTGGGTGGGGCTCAAGCTGGTTTTGTGTTGTATTGTTGAATAGTAACCCCTAGATACTGAATCCGGCCCTAGTTGCTGCCAACTCTGACTGGCAGAAGATTTACACTAATGTTTCCTAACATTGTTAGCTTTTTTGACTTCCACTATGTGTTTTGAGCAGATCTTTTCAGAGACCTATCCACAATGACTCCAAGATCTTTTTCTGGAGTGGTAACAGCTAATTTAGATGCCATCATTTTCTATGTATAGTTGGAATTATTTTTCCAATGTCCATTACTTTGCATTTTTCATCATTATATTTCAGCTGCCATTTTGTTGCCCAGTCAACCAATTTTGTGAGATTCCTTTGTATCTCTTCCAGTGTGCTTTGTACTTAACTATGTTGAGTAATTTTGTATCATCTGAAAACTTTGCCATCTCATTGTTTACCCCTTTTTCCAGATAATTTATGAACATGTTAAAAAGCACTGGTCCCAGTACAGATCCTTGGGCGACCCCACTATTTACCTCTTTCCACTGGGAAAACTGACTGTTTATCTCTACCCTTTGTTTCTTAGCGTTTAACCAGTCAGCTGTTTTGCGGCAAGCCTGAGAGGGAGGGGGGAGAAGCAGAGCAGCGGCGGCGCGCTCAGGGGAGCAGGTGGAGCGGAGGTGAGCTGCAGCAGTGGGGGGTGCGGGGAGGGCCGCAGGAAGTAACCCGGGGGGGACAGAGGAACCGCTCCCTCCCCCAGCTCACCTTCACCTCCTCCCCCGAGCGTGCTGCTGCTCCGCTTTTTCCCCCTCCCTCCCAGGCTTGCCCCATAAATCAGCTGTTTTGCGGCAAGCCTGGGAGGGAGGGGTGGGAGGGGAAATGCGGCGCGCCCGGGGGAGGAGGTGGGGCCGGGGATTTGGGGAAGGGGTTGGAATGGGGCAGGGAAGGGGTGGAATTGGGGCGGGGCTGGGGGGCGCGGGAAATTTTTTTTGCTTGGGGCGGCAAAAAACTTGGAGCCGGCCCTGATACCCTCTGCAGTGAAGATCAATGTAACGAATTCATTTAGCTTCTCTGCAATGGCCTTGTCTTCCTTGAGTCCTCTTTCAGCACCTCATTTGTGCAGTGGCCCTACTGAGTTGTTTGATAGGCTTCCTGCTTCTGATGTTCTTAGAAAACGCTGTTAGTTTTGTCTTTTGCTAGTTGCTCTTTAAAATCTTTTTGGCCTGCCTAATTATACTTTTACATTTGACTTGCCAGAATTTATGTTCTTTACTGTTTTCTTCATTGGGATTTGCCTTCCAATTTTTAAAGGATGTCTTTTTGTCTCTAACTGCCTCTCTTACACTGTTGTTTAGCCATTGTGCCATTTTTGTGGGGTCCTCTTACTGTTTTTTTTTATTTGGAGTATGCATTTAGTTTGAACCTCTATTATGACTTTTTTTAAAAAGTTTCCAAGGAGTTGCAGGCATTTTACTCTTGTGACTGTTCCCTTTATTTTGTGCTTAACTAGTCTCCTCATTTGTGTAATTCCCCTTTCTGAAGTTAAATGCTACTGTGGTGGGGTTTTTTGGCACTTCCCCCCTGCAAGAATGTTAAATTTAATTAAATTTTGGTTGCTGTTACTGAGCTGTTCAGATATATTCACCTCTTGGAGCTAATCCTGTGCACCACATAGGACCAAATCAAGAATTGCCTCTGCCCTTGTGGGTTCCAGGACTAGCTGCTCCAAAACAGTAATTAATTGAAATAACTTCCAAGGGGAGTTAGATCAAGGCTCTCTGTCGGCAATTTCAATTCAGCAAATCTGCATGGATTAGACACTGATTCTTGAAATGTTTTTAAGTACTGACAGCTGATAACATTAAATAAGTACACTGCCCAACACTGTTCTCCCTTCTCAGACAAAATCCCTATTAGTCAAATGGGAATTTTGCCTGTGTAAGGACAGAAAGATAAGGTCTAAAGAACACAAAAAGCAATTTGTATTGCTAGCTGGATTTTTGCTCCATAAGCAATATGTTTCTGGGTTCAGGTTACAAAACTGTAACGACCCAAAGCAAATATTAGAGAACGAGTTTTTGTAAAATAAAATATACCAGCTCACCATTTCTGGCAATGAACATAATTACTTGCAGAGTAGGTTTGCAGAGTAGGTAGCTCATCCTAAAAGTCTCCTACACTCATTGAGTAATATTATTTTTATAATACTGTAATGCAAGCAAACACATTTTGAACCACCAATTCAAACTCATTTTTAGTCTCAAAATATGAAGCAAGCTGGAAATGGTATTTATGAATTAGCTATTACATCATTAGCATTTCCATTTTACTTCTATTTTAGCCTCTTAAGCATAACAATTCTATCATACAGTGTGACCTGTATCTTTTCACAGCCCTATCTGGCTACTAGGCTAGACACTGGCGTAAAGATTGGCAACCTAGAATCTGCTCTACTCTACACTAGTTGCCCATAACCACAAGAGGGCCATTCCAGCCGCCAGGAATCACTGAGGCATAGGGATAACTTGCCACCCAACCACAATTCTTGCACTCCAATATATGTCTCTTGCTTGGTTTCTCCCTGTTTTACTCCTTGCAGTGTTGTTGCCCAGTCTTGTAAATGTAAACTTGTGCAGAGGGGAAAAGAGTTCATAAATAAAGAGTCCAAAAATAGCAGACTCCTTCTCTGCCCTGAGAGTAAGGCTCATTGTGAATCACGATCACCTCATCTCCTTTTAAACAAGCAGTAGCAAAATTGGTAAAGGTATTCAACCAACTGCTTAATAGAAATATATATTTGAGCTAAGAGAACCTCACAACAACTAAATTTAAGACTGTTGTTGTAGATCCAGTGTCTTAAAAAGCTGGGATAAAGACTCAGTGCTGAAGCACTTGACGAGGAAACAAACAAAACGTGTAACCCATATTGTTTCACCTGTTGGCTTAAAAGCTAGAAGTTTATTTTTTATATAAAAGGGAACTCAGGGTGTGGTTATGATTAAATCAGCGGTGAAAGGTAATATTCTGACCGTATTGAAGCCAATGGGAATGTTACCATTGATTTCAGTGGGGCCAGGATTCCACCCCAAAACATCTTGATTGCATAAATGATACTTAATTCAGTGCTGGAGGTTGGAGTATTGGATGGTGGCTCAGTATATGCACTTAAACACAAACAGTTTGGACTGTAGCATAAGTTAGAGCAGCCCCAGGGCTGCTTCTACTTATGCCTAGCTAACTGTGACATTAAGGGTCTGTTTCAACAGCTTTTTTTTTTTTTATGGAGATATCCCATCTCCTAGAACTGGAAGGGACCTTGAAAGGTCATCGAGTCCAGCCCCCTGCCTTCACTAGCAGGACCAAATACTGATTTTGCCCCAGATCCCAAAATGGCCCCCTCAAGGATTGAACTCACAACCATGGGTTTAGCAGGCCAATGCTCAAACCACTGAACATTGGCCTGCTATCCCTCCACTCTCCAGCTGAGAAGGGCTGGAGCATAAAAGGTATGTCTATACAGCACACTAAGCCTCTGCTCTGACTCAGATTTAATCCCAAGGCCCTCTTCCATCCACAGAGAATTTAGGCTGACTCAGGCCAGGAACCCCTCTGGACTTGGGCCCCATCCTGCTGGGGGATGGGGTCAGAATCCGAGTCACACTGTGATGTGGGTCAAAGTCCAGGCATTTTGCAGTGAGGATGCAGCGTGGGTTATGGGTTGCCAGACTCAGGTCTGGAGAGTCCCCTAATGCTATCCCACAATCCCCTAGGGCTGTCTCTACCATCCCTTCTATCCCAAAACTTCACATTCACTTTCCAGGAGCCAGAAAAAATCTCCTGGTTCAAATGCAGCTACTTGATGTTTAACTTTTCATTTCCACATGCAATGGTCAACTGGAAACACAGTCAACCCTCATATGTATTATGGCCAGCACTATGAAGTCCTGCATCAAGTGCACTACTAGCTGGCCAGAGGAACACAACTGGATTCTGGTTAACCTCTGGTGGAAGATAAGCAAGACATTCGACTTCAGCAAGAGCACAAGAAATGATCATATCTATAAGGCTATATCTGAGTGACTGGTAGCATTTGGGATCGACTGGACAGGAGAACAACGCAGAGAGCTAATGAAGTAGCAGAAGAAAGGCTACCACAAAGTCAAAGGTTCTAATGGCATCTCTGGGAACTCCCTGTGTTCCTGCCTCTTTTATAAGAAATTAGGCTGAGTACTGTCGCTGTAGCAAGCACTGGGACCACAGTGGTGCATGACAATCTGCTGAGCAGGGATGGGACCCAGATAACCCCCCAGCTATAGACTCCACCAGAGGAGAGCTATATGCTGGGTGAAGGACAAAAAATGACCCCGCTGTTGAGGCCAGTCATCAAGTTGAGCTGTTTGGCGACAGCCCTGGGAAGCAAGCACTGGAGCCAGAATCTGGTAAATATCTGCCACCGTGGTTGTTATGACAGTATTCTATAAACTGTGTGTTGAAGTACTCAGCAAGTATTTATAATATTAATAACACATCTCCATACATTTCAGGAAGCTTTTTAAAATATACATAATACCAACCCATCTTTAAAAAAAAAATCCCACAGCTGCTACATGTCAAAAGCTAGCCCAGCTTCAAATACCATTTCATTCCCCTTCCTGCACGGAATGCAAACCCATTAAAAGGGTGCACAAAGCATCCCTGATTTCCATTGCACCTGTGGATCCAGCACCAGTCAAGACTGTTGTGCTGTCTAGCTGTGTATCAGTTCAGAAATTCAGCACTGTCTTGGATCTACTTCTGGTGATAAAGGTTCCTGTTTTTCTTTACAGATATTGTGCAGAATACAGCAGGCCACAGTAATGCAGACTGCACTGATGATGTTGGCATCCAAATGGTTCTGAAGGGACCACCAATGGGTGTACATTCCTCCACCGTCCTACAGCTGTCAGGAATGAGGGCCTGTAGCTGC
The DNA here is from genome assembly GCF_028017835.1 of Emys orbicularis. NCBI lineage: Eukaryota > Metazoa > Chordata > Testudines > Emydidae > Emys > Emys orbicularis. The sequence goes on along the minus strand of NC_088685.1, from coordinate 22,694,350 downwards.
CCAGTTGCCAGGCAGCCAATGAGTGCAGCTGGGCCACAGCAGAACCACCTGATTGGCTAAGGCATTCAGGTGGTTTGCTTTTAAGCTTCAGATCTCAATGCATGTGCCTTCAGATTCTCTGCCTTCCTGTGCTTGCTTCATTCCAAATTCTGCATTCAGCCTCGTTCCAGCCTAGACTGTGCCCTGCATCTGGTTTTATCCAGTCCTCTCCCAGCCTTGCTCCTGCCTTGGAACCAGCCCTGATCCTGCCTTTGTTGACTCCTGGTAATCCTGTTCTGACCGTCATTCTTGGTTCCTGACTCTGACTCCATCTCAACCCTTGGCTCTGGCATTTAGACTCTATGGTTCGGACCTTCAGCTTTGATCCCTCACTCTGACTCTGCCTTGATTCTGGGCTCTGGCATTTGGAATCCATCCACTAGGCCTGACTCCTGCTCCAGCCACTAGGCACGACAGTTTACAACCCAGTCTCCTGACAACAGCTGCAGAGTGTGTAGCTGAACCTTCTTTTGCCAAGTCCGCTGAAATCAGGGTATGGTTTCATAAGCAATGGCAACGGGGGCTAAGCAGGGTCCTCTAGAATAACTGGGGACTGTGACTCCATTTATAACAATGTCATTTGGTGGGACTTATGTACCAGCTTGTCCAAGAAGGTAAAGTCCTGATCTTAAGAACACCCTGGCATTATGCACCCTGCCAGTGCATCCCTTATTAGGGTCCATTAATCTTGCCCTGATGGTGTATGTTCTAGTTGTGGAGGGAAAACTATAAGCCCATTCTCTCATACAAAAGTTCTGGACCCGCTGCTAGTCATCCCAGGTCCACATGATGATGTGATCCCACCAATCTGTGCTTAGTGGCTATGCTCCAGAAGTACTGGTCAATGTATGGGGACTCCATGGCTAAGGCAACATGCACAAGCAGCATTAGCTGGGTTGCTGCTGGCATGTCAGTACCCCCCTCCAAAAGGTGCCTCTGGCAAGTCAAAAACTGGTGCCAAAATGTGCACCCTGTCTCACAGATGCTCTGCCTGACTCCCAAATAGAGCTGATAGCATGAGATGGAGAAGTTTTTCCACTGGGTCAGGAACCATGTTGATGGCTCCGGCTGCTGGGAGCATTCAAACACAAAATGGCTTTGCTGGCAACTTTCTAGGAGGTTCAAGAAAAATGTAGTTCTCAGAATGTCTACAAAGGTCCAGGACATTCTAGGAAATTAGTGAAAAATGAATACCAGAAACATTTTACTTCATACATTCTATTTTCCCTTTTGTTGCAAACAACAAAAACAGCCCCCAGATCCTGGTACCCCCCAAGCCCAGCACCCCCAAACACGGCACCGCAGGCAGTCGCCTGGGTTGCCTGGCCCTAAATCTGGCCCTGGATGGAGCTGTTCAAACCAAAAAGCAGTGAGGAGAAAGCAAGCAGCTATATATTGACTGACCACTTGTAAGAAGGCAGGCAGAAACAGCTTAGCCTGCACTGAGAGCACCCAAGTACAGCCAAAGGAAGAATTCTGCAGTTTGCAGTGTACAGCCAGGAGAGGGTGACTGAGTGGAGATAGTGCAGTAACAAAAAAGACAGTTTCCCTGTGGCGGAGCAAATTTCCAGGAGACATGAAATCCAACAGGAGAGCAGAGAAATGGCAACTTTTGTGGACAGTGGCGGTGAATTTTATGACAACTGCGAATCATGGGTTGTGTTTTGAGCCAATTGTAACCTGCAACATCATTCCACACAGACAAAGAATTTCAATCTTGCTGACAGTAATGGGTCCAAAGGCGCATGGACTGCTGCATGACCTGTTGCTTCCAACTGTGCCTAGCAATTGCTGCAGTAATACAGGAATGTTTTTCTCCTATCTCATCGATGAGAGTGGAATGATATCGGCTTCATCAGCCACATCAGGGAAATGGAGAGTTGATAGCACAGTTTGTTGCTGCTCTAAGGAAGCTGTCAGATTATTGTTTGGACAAACATTAAGTGGCCTCATATGGCCAGTTAGTCTCTGAATTACTCAATGACCAGGTCTGGAAGAATCTACTGAGTGTATCAGCACTTACATTCCAAAAGGCTGTTGAAGTAGCAGTTGTAATGGAGACCCCAGAGAAGGATTCTCTGGAATTCAGTGTGAACCAAGAAGTTCACCTTCTGAATCGGTGGGACAGAGGACAAAAGACATGTAAGAAATGTCCATGTGGTCATTGCATGCAAAACTGTGCAGGCTGAGAAGGATTGCCAGGCACTTATTTGCAGAAACTGCTAGAAGAAGGGACACCATTGTGACCTGTTGCACAGTTCAACAACAATCAACACAAAGTAACTGTCCACCCAAGAAGACAGCTATGAATACTGGATGCAGGGCTGGCTCCAGGCACCAGCCTGGCAAGCAGGTGCTTGGGACGGCCACTCCGGAGGGGGCGGCACGTCCAGCTATTCAGCGGCAATTCGGCGGACGGTCCCTCACTCCAGCTTGGAGCGAAGGACCTCCCGCCGAATTGCCGCCGCAGATCGTGATCGCAATCACGGCTTTTTTTTTTTTTTTTTTGGCTGCTTGGGGTGGCCAAAACCCTGGAGCCGGCTCTGACTGGATGTAAGTAGGGAATTCATAATGTGGAAAAAGACAAGAGCTCTAGGAACACTGCCCATGATCTACACAGAGGACATTCCTAGCTGGTGCGATTCACAAGCTTTCTGGCCCTTCTGTATCAGTGAATGGCACAAAGGGGGGCATACTAGAATGAAGAATTGTGCCTCTCAAATTGAGGTAATTAATCTGACCTCAGAGTGACTCTTCAAAAATACTACTTCATATCTGCATACTGTTCAAGGCCCTGTCATCTGGTTGACTCATCAAAAGAGCATCCCCTTAGTTATAGAATTTGCCACCATCTTATGAGTTTAAGAGGGTAGGGTAGCGTAAAAGTCAGTTGGAGTCTTTCCATTGATTTCAATGGGCACTGGATCAGGCCAGAAGTTTGGAAATTTGGTTACAAATATCTATGTCCCAAATCTTTTATTTTTTGGCATATAACGCAAGCAGTAGAAGGGCCCCAGCTCTATGTTTGGTCTAGTTGAGTCTCTCTATCTTTCATACACACATTCTCTCTCTCTCTCTTTCTCTCTCTCTCACTCACTCACACACTGTGCAGTTGCAGGAAATAGGTATTATGAAGTTTAATGGCATATAAGGAGTTTGACACACGGGCTCATGTTAATTTCAATCTTTTCAGAAGACAACCATATTGTTCCCTCAGTAAAACAAAGCTAATGTTGATGATGCTTGTCATTGCTCTCTCTGGAAATTAAAGACTGCTGTTAACTGGGGCCAGCATGACTGGAGGGACTTAAATGATGCAATTGCATTTCACTGGCTGGAAAGGTTGACATGCCTCACTGTTGTATATTGTGTTTAACTCAAAGCGTCACATTAGCTCTAATAGCATAATAGCGAAGGGCTCGCTATTGAAATGAGGCAAAGTGGAAATGTGAGGCTATCTCGCTCCAGTTTGTGACAGAATGAGGTTTGCCTACTGTGCAAAAACACAGGTTATCCATTCAAACCTGAAATAGAGAATGCAGATATTTAAGAAAATGTATAATTTATACACAAAGGCGGGGGGGAGGGGAGCCCTGCTCTGTTTTTTGGTGTTGAAGAAGTAGAATCTAATTACAATTTTTTAAAATATAGACAACACAAAGCTACACAGCTGTGACTTGCATCTGAATAGCTTCTGAACAATGATGCTCCATTGCCAGGGTGCCCTTACAATGTAAAACAGTCCTTTGCCCTTTCACAAGGGCAAGCATCTTCAATTCAAAGGTCAAAAAACAAGAGCTGGAAATCAGTTGCCAGGGGTATGAGGATTTTTTTAAAAAGTATTAGATATTGGATGTGAATGATTTAACCAGGAGTGATGAATGGCAGCAGATGTGTCAGAGAAATTCAGAAACTCTGCCAGTGATCTCAGAAAACCACAGTGCTAGTAATAAATGCATTTATAAAGTATCCCCCAACTAAGGGTGTGTCTGTGCTGCATGGTAAACCCCATTCTGTGGACCTGGGCTTATGGACTCGGTGTTTCCAAGCCTAGGCGTGAGCGTCCTCGCTGCATTGTAGCCCTGGGTTTATAATTGCTGGATCTGGGTCTCACAGCCATGCTAATGTGTCCATATTGCGCTACGCAGAACGTCTGACTTAGGTCTGCCATTTGAGCTGCGTTCATACTGACATGGCTTGGATCTGTGTCTCAGCAGGACTCTGGCTCTGACTCACTCACTCCTGGAACAGGCTCCTAGGACTCCAGTCCTTATTGCTTGCTGACCCAAATCAGACTGATGTTTTTGTGTGGATGGAAGGGGGCTTGGGATCAAACCTGAGTTGCAGCCTGGGCTTAGTGTGTGATGTAAACATACCCTATGGTTTCTAGGCAGGGTACAGCAGCACTCTTTGTTCCTTTACGGCTCAATCCAACCTTCATTGTAGTCAATAGAAAAAGTCCAGTTGATTATAATGGGTGGTTGATTGAACCCTTAGGAAGGACTACTATGGCTTTCTGTTACACCCCCGACTGGGAAGGAAGCTGGAGACTGAACAGTGTTGAAAAATGACTGCCAGTTAGAATAGACCCTGGGGCATGTGGCTCACCAGGCCTTCCTACGTTCTAAAGCAATCCCACAGGCATCCACCAATCTAAAGTGCTGTGGTGGAATTCCTGTACACTGGGATACTCAGGACAAGCATCCGAGTCGGTTCTGAATATCGACCCTTCCCTTTCCACTAAGGGCTTTAAAAGCTCACAGAGCCAGTTGAAAAGCCAAGCTGCAGTTTTGTAGATATCCCTTGAATTCTTTATATTGCCAACAAATTAGGATTGTGACTGCTTGGTGCAATGTACAGCCTTGCTGGAAGCATGAACCCTTCTTTACTCTGCACCAGGGCTATAGTCCCTCTCTAATGCTAAGGCAGGAAGGAAGTAGGATTCCTGTCCAGGTTATGGGCTTCACCTGTTTCAGAGAAAAGTTAAGAACAACAGTACATGAATTTACACTAACAAATAAAGCAGTAGGCATGATTGTAACTTTCCATTTGAAATTAACAAGTTCTGCCCTGAGATTCAGGGAAGGGGAAGTGTTTTGTACATAAAATGCCTCTGCGAAAGGTTAATCTGTCTACCTGGGGTGACTCTCTTCCCTTTTCCATGTCGTCTGTACCCCGAGGATGTCAGAGGGAGAAGATTCACCCTTTGCTGGTGTTTCTTTTCCATCCACCTCTTTATTAAAAAGAAAAACCCAGTGTGAAACAACCAAATTTAACACAATTTACATTTCTTTGGGTTCCTCCCCCACCCTGAATACTATGATGGGAAGTTATTTTCCTTTCTGATCCTTTCTATGGCAGTCAGTTAAACAAAATGGCTGTTCTGTGTGCAGACTTTTCTCCCCCTCCCACCACCTTTTAGTGTAAAGGCTTAGGGATTATCCATGAAGTTCATAGAACACATTTAAGAATCATCTGTAAAGAGCGAAACCCTCTCATGGGTTACATAAGGAACAATCCTACTTTGTCAGGGAAAGAGAACTGTGTTGACTCTTTTACAGATTCAGATGTTCCTTGAGGGCATTTGGGTAAATGTTCCTTTCTTGAAAGGCGTGTGAAGCAAGCATGTTTCAGCTCTTGACAGCATGAGGTCTGCCCACTGTGCAAAACATAGGGTATCCATTCAAACCTGAAATAGAAAATGCTGATATTTTAGAAAATGTATAATTTATACACAAAAGCTGGGGAAAAATTGCAATGTTTCCAGCATCTAAGTAGAATCTAATTACACTTTAAAAAAATTGGCAGCACAAAACTACCCAGCTGTGACTTGCCTGTGACTCATTTTTTGTATCGCAGAGGATGCTTTTCTGGTGTGCCTTTCATTCACAAGGCAATATATTTTGTGATTGTTCAAGGTCACCACAGGTCAAAACATGTTGCTGAGTCATATTAAGATGTTTATTTGCAATTATTTTTTCATATGCATCTCTTCAGCAGAAGCCATATCCAACTCATTTTAAAAAACAGGGTAATTCAGTATGTTAATTATACTAGGTCAGGCTTTTACAGAATGGTGCTTGTCCATGCTCTGCTTTAATTGCTTTTAAAAATATGAATTAAACAATAGGGTTGAGGTGATGAATTTACATTAATTGATTGTTGGCGTTTTATTGTAGTAAGTTTTCTCTTTCAACTTCTGCTCGTAGCAGGGATGAAAAGTAATATAATCTGCCCAGGTATTAACGAAGACCTTGACCCTACATTCTGATCCACACAAGCAGACTCCTACACCTATGCGGAGTCCCAATGGAGTTAATGGGTCTCTGCTTGGTTGCCTAACTACATGACTCAGATTGCAGGATTGATGCCAAAGAAGATTAATTACATCTGCTTTTACCTTGAAAAAACAAACAAACCTGAGAGTATGGTTATTTGTATTCTTTTCTTTAAATATTTCAAAGTGATGTTTGTGTTGGTGATTCGTATCTAGTACCTGTGTAGAGTGAAATTCATTTTTTAATCCACAGAACACAAGCAGTGAAATCTTCCAAATATCGAATGTGCCTCAAATGTGACCAGGAGGGCCCATCTGTAGAGAGGAGAGAATAGCTCAACCTCTAGGATAATTTAATCCTTGTGGTAGTGGTTGTGATATGTGAGTTTGTCTGCTAAGAAATGGAGAGAGACCACCAACTCAGTTCAGTTAGGCTGCCACATAGCCATCAGATTGCAAAGATCAGAAGTGACTACCGAGCTCTGGGAGTAAGGGTGAAGGAGTTGGGGGTGCAGGTAGTGTTCTCTTTGATCCTTCTGGACAAGGGTAGGGGTCCAGGCAAAGACAGATGCATCCTGGAAGTGAATGCATGAGACTTGGTGGGATAATACACATGACTGGGATATTGGTATAGAAGGGTACAGATTGCTCAGGAAGGATGGGCTGAGACTGAGATGGAAATAGGAGACAGAGGGTTTTTTTGTTTGTTTGTTTGTTTTTTTAGTTGTTGACAGTTTGTGGGGAAAAAGGGGTAAAAAACAGGGGTGATATCATGGTAGGGGTCTATTATATATCACCTAATGAGAAAAAAGAGGATGACTCTCTTTTAAACAACAAATAAAATCATCCAAAGCACAGGACTTGGTGGTGATGGGGGATTTCAACTACCCAGACATCTGTTGGGAAAATAACACAGCAAGGCACAGATTGTCCAACAAGTTTTTGGAATGTATTGGAGTCAAGTTTTTATTTCAGAAGGTGGAGAAAGCTGCTAGGGGAGAGGCTATTCTGAATTTGATTTTTGACAAATAGGGAGAATTTGAAAGAGGAAGGAAACTTAGGTGAAAGTGATCATTAAATAGTAGAGGTCATGATTCTAAGGAATGGCAGAAGGGAAAACGGCACAATAAAGATAATGGATTTCAGGAAGATAGACTTTAGCAAACTCAGGGAGCTGGTAGGTAAAATCCAATGGGAAGCAAGTCTAAGGGGGAAAGCAGTTTGAGAGAGCTGGCCGTTTTTCAAAGAGACATTATTACGGGCACAAGTGCAAACTATCCCACTGCATAGGAAGTATGGCAAGAGACCACCTGGGCTTAACTGGGAGATCTTCAATGATCTGAAACTCAAAAAGGAGTCCTACAGAAAGTGAAAACTAGGCCAAATTACAGAGAATGAATATAAAAAACAACACAAACATGTAGTGACAAAATTAAAAAACCAAAGCACATAATGAGACTAAACTACCTAGAGACATAAGGGTAACAAGAAAACATTCTACAAATACATTAAAAACAAAAGGAAGATCAATAACAGAAAATGTGGAAATGGCAGAAATGCTAAATGCCTTTTTTGTTTCAGTTTTCACCGAAAAGGTTAGTAGAGATTGAACATCTAACATAGTGAATGTCCGCAAAAATGAGGTAGGATCTGAAGCTAAAATTGGAAAAGAACAAGTTAAAAATTACTTAGACAAGTTAGATGTCTTCAAGTCACTAGGACCTGGTGAAATACATCCTAGAATACTCAAGGAGATGACTGAAGAGATAGCTGAACCCTTAGTGGTTATCTTCAAAAAGTCATGAATGACAAGAGAGATTCCAGAGGACTGGAAAAGGATGAATATAATGCCAATTTATAAAAAGGGAAATAAGGACAATCTGGTGAACTACAGTCCAGTCAGTTTAACTTCTGTACCCGGAAAGATAATGGAGCAAGTAATCAAGCAATCAGTCTGTGAACACCTAGTTAATAAGCTGATAAGTAAGAGTCAACATGGGTTTGTCAAGACAAATAAAGTCAAACCAACCTAACTGCTTTCTTTGACAGGGTAACAAACCTTTGTTGATAGGGGGAAGCAGTAGATGTGGTATAGCTTGATTTTAGTTAGGCTTTTGATACTATTTCACATGACCACCTCATAAACAAACTAGGGAAATATAACTCAGATGGAGCTACTATAAAGTGGATGCATAACTGGTTGGAAAACCATTCCCAGAGAGTAGTTATCAGTTGTCCACAGTCAAGCTGGAAGGGCATGTCAAGGGGAGTCCCAGAGGGATCAGTCCTGAGTCTGGTTCTGTTCAATATCTTCATCAAATGATTTGGATAATGGCATAGAGAGTACACTTACAAAGTTTGTGGATGATACCAAGCTGGAGGGGTTGCAAGTGCTTTGGAGGATAGGATTAAAGTTCAAAATGATCTGGACAAACTGGAGAAATGGTCTGAAGTAAATAGGATGAAATAAAAAAGAACAAATGCAAAGTACTCAGCTTAAGAAGGAACAATCAATGCTCACATACAAAATGGGAAATGACTGCCTAGAAAGGAGTACTGTGAAAAGGGATCTGGGGGTTATTGTGGATCACAAACTAAATATGAGTCAACAGTAACAAGTGAATGTCATTCTGGGATATATTAGCTGGAGTATTGTAATCAAGACATGAGAACTAATTGTTCTGCTCTACTCCACACTAAGACCTGAACTGGAGTATTGTGTCCGATTCAGGGTGGAACATTTTAGGAAAGATGTGGACAAATTGGAGAAAGTCCAGAAAAGTGCAACAAACATGACTAAACGTCTAGAAAACATGACCTATGAGGAAAGATTGAAAAAAAAAAGAGGGTTTGTTTAATCGGAAGAAGAGAAGATGGGGGGCGGGGGGGAAGGGAATGATAAGTTTTCAAGTATATAAAAGGTTGTAAAAAGAGAAGGGAGAAAACTTGTTCTACTTAACCTCTGAGGATAGGACAAGAAGCAGTGGAGTTAAATTGCAACAAAGGATGTTTAGGTTGGACATTAGGGGAAAAAAAACTACCTGTCAGGGTAGTTAAACAGGGGAACAAATTGCCTAGGGAGGGTGTGGAATCTCCGTCATTGGAGATTTTTAAGAACAGGTTAGCCAAACACCTGTCAGGAATGGTCTGGTTAATATGTAGTCCTGCCATGAGTGCAGAGGACTGGACTAGATGACCTATTGAGGTCCCTTCCAGTCCTACACTTCTATGATTCTATGACTTTTAGTCAATGAGCTGGATTTGAGCCAATGACCTAGAGATGAAAAGCTATGTGTCATTCCTGATATTCTCATTCATTCCATCCCCATGTTTACTTAAAATATATACCCTATACAGCTGAATCATCTGTTTTATAAGAGCTCCTTTGGGGGGAAATAGAAGTGCATTACAATTGTTAAACAATAGGGGACAAAAATAATATCTTAAAAATAAAGTCCAGACCCACCTGACTGCAGGGAAGAAACAGAAAAATGAATAGAGTTAGTCAAAAAGGGGGTGGGGAAGTTATGAAACATTTCAAAGTCATATTCATTCCACAGGTTTGGATAAGGAATAGTTTTTCATTTATTCAAAACTTTTTAAAAAATATGTTAGAAAATTTTCAAGTTTGCTTTTTTATTTTGTTTTTCAGTTATTCAGTTTTTCTTATCTGTCACTTTTGCCACTCCTCTCATTTTTTATTTTTCAATTTTGCCCTGAAGAACATGAAGTAAAATGAGAAGGAAAAAAAGCAGGACAGTGGAGGAAAAACAATAAGCTAAAAAATAGACTATTTTTTTGTTTGCCACTTTCACTGAAAAAAATGGAAAATTTTAAGAAAAACAATGAAATAAATGAAAATAGCTTGTTTCAGAAAAGGCAATTTTTCAACAACTTGACCGACTGTAGAAATGTATCTTTTTGTACCCTGTATTGTTACTCTGTACTTTACAGGAGCTGCTATGTTCCACCTGCAAGATAGACCACCCAATATTGCAACCTCAGGAGATCTATATAGTTGGTTTAAAAAAAAAATGGGAGTGGGGAATTCACAATTTTTTTTAAAAAATAATTTTTTTTACCACCTATAAAGTTCATGGACCACCTATAAGGTTCATTAGATCACTTGATGATTATTTGTGGATCACTTGATGATTACCTATTCTGTTCATTCCCTCTGAAGTACCTGGTTTTGTCCAATGTCAGAAGACAGAATGCTGGACTAGGTGGACCTATGGTCTGACGCTGTATGGCTATTCTTGTGTTCCTATGCTCATTAAAGGGAAAGAAGGGATTTTTTTTGTGAAAATGTTGCAAAAAAATTTGGTTTCACTAGATAGGCCAAATATACACACATATTTTGGCTGAATATCCTGTGATGAGCATCTGGACCTTTGAGATTCACCCTTTGAGATAAAGGGTCTATATGGTGTATTGTGAGGGCTGGTCTACATTGAAAAGTTAGGTCAACTCAAATACATCACTCAGGAGTGTGAAAAATTTACCCCCTTGAGATACACAGTTAAGTTGACGTAAGCCCCAGTGTAGACAGGCCGGGTTGACAGAAGAATTCTTCCATCGACCTAGCAACTGCCTCTCAGAGAGGTGGATTTACTGCAGCAATGGAAGAACTCCTTCTGTCACTGTATAAGTGTTTATGCTAAGCGGTGCAATTGCAGTTCTGCAGTTGTGCCGCTGTATCCTTTCCGGTGTAGACATACCATTAGCTTTCAAAATGCAGAATAACATACTTGCCATTTTTCTAATCACGGTTGTGTTGTATTTTATACTGTATATGTTCTTATACTCATCATTGTAATATCTAAGAGTCTATAGGAATAATAGGAATTAACTCTTTTAAAACTGAATTGCCATACTAGTCCCTGCCATATCATGTGGGTATCTTCAAATGTGTGTGTTCAGCACCCAGCACCACGGGGGCCCAAGTCACGTATAAAATAATGCCTACAAAATACCTGACAGTGGTTAGACAGCTGATGTGCTGTGATGGCTGCTTGTTCCACAATTCATACATGTCTCACTGTTCCGTTGTACCCCTCCCATCTGTTCGACATTCCCAAGTGTTGTCTCTTGTCGAAAACTTAGACTGTCAACTCTTTTAGGCTGGGAACATCTTGTTGTTACGTCTGTACAGTGCCTAGCATAATGGGTTCTGTCCTCTAGGCGCTGCTGCAGTACAAATATGTAATAATCCTGTTCATATAAATATGAAATGCTAAGTATGTTTTTATGAAGTATATAAAGTTACATTGCCTTTTCAAACTCAGAAAAAAAACCCTCCATATTCAATTAACACTGAAAATCAGTGTGTAGAAAGTTCCAATTAAGATTAGCAAGCACAGATATAAAACCAGCAACACTGAAAGTATGAGCTATTCTAATAACCATAATGATCTATGTAGGAAGGTGCTTAGAAAAAATCCTATTATGTCTTGAAGTTTCATAAAGTCTATTTATTAATTCAATGTGCCAGGTTTTGTCCCTGGACCCCAATTTAGCAAAACACTTCAGCATGTTGATCTTTGATCACTTAAGTCCCATTGATGTCAATGGCACTTAAGCAGATGTTGAAGTGGTTTGCTCATTTAATACAGTGGAAGCCACAGTCCCTGTTTCAAAGGCAGTTCAGTAAGAAAAGAAAAATGAAGTGTGTGGGTCACTGGGTGCAATCGTTGTGATAGTGGTATATGTCTGATTAGTTATAAGTATAGGTGTACTTCATTTTAAGTTGAACACACTAAGTTGTCCACCCTAGATTCAATTCCAGTGTCCTTACACACCTTTCTTCCAACATTTATGACTTTCCTACATATAAATTATCAGTTCACGTGTAGGGTAAATGTATTAAATAAGTAGGTTTCTTGCAGGCATCATGGAAGAAGTGGCACTTGAGGAGAGATGTTCATGATGAGAGGAGAGCGGCTTTGTGAACCATCTCAGGAAGGGTGTTTCACGTATAAGTATGGTGGAAAGTATGGAGATGGTTGTACGGATCCAAAATTTGGATCAAGTATATTCACAGCTGTGTCCCTCTGCAAATGGACTTCCCTTACAGGGGACCTGCAACCTGAAAGTTAAATTAGCTAATACAAGTATGTTTTAACCTAGGAGAAACCAGTTCTTCTTGAGATAGGAAGCACTCCTTCAGGTGGTTATGTGATGTCATCAGCAGACTCAGATGGGGAACGAACGCAAAAGGTAGATTAAATGAGTTGCCAAAGGTCATATAGGAAATCTGTGGTTGTGCTGTGAGTTGGACCCAGGTCTCGTAAATGCTAGTTTAGTTTAGTACCCTATCCAATAGTCCATCCTGCCTACACAAAATGTATTTATAATTTCTCAGTCACCACATATTCTGTTACTGATTTTGGAATGTGCACAGTTAATTACTCATTTTAAAAGCTTTTCTGTTCATTTTTATTTTAACATTGCCTTAAAATTGCTGTGAAAGGTTTTAATGAAGGTGTGAAATACTTGGCAGTTAAATCTAACATATGCTATAGCACCTGTTAATTTCAACTGTTCATTTGAAACTGTTAATGTTATTGTTGGCATTAAGTTCAATTCACAGAGTGACTCTTTAGTTTATTAAATATATAATATATAAAATGTAACGCATCCCTTTACTTAATATTTTGCATTTCTGCCACTTCGTTAACATTGAGCACTGGTTCGGTAAGGATGTTGAAAAGCAGGATTGTAATCTGATGTCACAAAAATTAAACTACAAGATGAGAAAAAATGCCAGTTAATGATTCAAGATTTGTCCTGAATTTTCCTAGGAAAACTTGGATAAGCTCAAATCTTTGGAGCCTGCCAGTGGCCTCCATCCATTTAAAACTGGTTTAAACACAAAAGTCTCATTTTAATGCTTAGATACTGCTAACATGAAAATCTGACCTGCTGCATTAAAATTATAATTTTAACAATGATATCAGATTAAATTAAACAATATACACCTTTCTATTCCTCCTAAAGCATTGTGGGGACAGATGGCATTGTGCTTATGACAATGATCCTGATAGTATTCTACAGCAGCAGCACCACTAGTATTTTAGAATTGGAGGATTGTTATAGTCAAGATAAGTGAAGGAGTGAAACACCGCGGCCAAACAGTGTTCAGATAAAGTGGCTTCAGTATATAGTGACTTGGTCCACTGCATTTGATAGAGTGGTCCTAATGTGAATCTTTTTATCCATGTACTATGGGCAAGATTCCAATGCCCTTACTCTGGCTTAATGACATCTTATTACATCAGAATCTGTACCCGTGCAACAAAACTCTAAAATTACATATATAATTCATTGGTTATAAACTAATCATCTGATGGAATTGTACTACTTGCCCTCAACTAAATAAAATAGTGTAAGTAGTGGCATTAGAGGTCTGTGGCAGCCTGCCCTCTTATCATTCACTCCTTCACTCTGGGTGCATATTCTCAACATGCCATATCAGCAATGAGGGGAAAACTCCTGGCTCTTGCTTCCAGTGCTCCAGCTACAAGGACACTATGGAGTGAGGCAAAGTGGGCAATTCTCAATTGCTTGGTTTAGCCCACAGAACCCTGGGGAAGGTAGCCATAGAGGCAAAGATCTAGGAGGGCAAGAGGGGGAAAGTGGTAGGCAAGATACTTTGGAAGAGAGACAAGGGACAAGGAGGAAAGAAAGAGGAGAAAGAAGTTGAGAGACATGTTAAAATGATTATTAGGTGGCTCATGGGGCAAAAGTAGTAAATAATTGCCCCTCCCCTCATGAAAGATGGGAGGGTGGTGAAGCACTACTGCCATTATTAGCTCTAGCTGAGATTTCTAAGAGATCTCAACACTCAAATTCAGGGTCAGATTTTCATAAGAGCCCAGAATATATTTTAGTTAGCAAAATAAGTGGCTGGATGTTGGGTGCTGCACTCTTTTGAAAATCAGGCCCCCCTCGTCAGCACTGTACCTTTTGGAAATTCTGGTGCTGTATGTAGATGTACCTTGAGGACAAAGAGTAACAAATGAAATCCTTGTACAGTTTCAATTCCCAATTTAATGCCCAAAACTACCACAATAAATGAGGGTTTCTTCTTTTTAAACAACCACAATTCCAATCTGATGACAGTTTTCACAAATCATAGTTCTCAGATATCATTACTAATGAAGTCTGTCGTTTAGGTTTGGCAGCTGTGATTGCCATGCAAATATGAGCTACTAATTAGATTGATTGTCTGTTTAATGCCTGCTGATTAGCTTATGGAAACCCTCTGTATTTCTGACTTCATGATAAAATGTGCCTAAGTTCGTGATTGCTGATTGATGCTCAGAAAATCTGATTACTGCCCTGAATAGCCAAGTAATGATTCTGTCAACTTTCCAAGGATATAGCTATTCACCTGACAAAGATAATAGGATAGGGTCCTACACTTACCATTGGCTATTAAATATTGAAAGGGTTTTTAGTTAATTAAAATTGCATCTTTGAACTATGAATGAGTGAAAGCTCAGATTTGGGTCCAAGATCTGCATAGCAGCATCCAGGGGCCTAATTGGTGACCCTGGGTCTGGAGCAAGACCAAGAGATTCAGTAATGAAGTAGAAGGCAAATTCTCTGGTTTGCAGTTACCGCCAGAGAGATGTTCATTGTAACACCACTCAGCAGTTGGGTGATTAGTACCAGAGAACAGCTTGTTCTCTGTTTTTAGGACCATTTAGCACAGAGTTCAAAGAACAAATATAGTCTGTCCAATGAGCCTCAAAGACCTTAATGTTACTGGCTTGGGCTGATTATACTCTATAGAGAGTTACAGGTGGATGATATTCAGACCTGTGTAAATTGATACTAAACCCTTGACTTTGCATGTTGGCTATCTAGCTTGTAAGAGAGTTTTTTGATACCTGTGAGGTGTTAGATGAAGTTTAATTACTGTAGGGAAGCAATGATGCAGTCCAGTGGAGGTGGTCTGAGAGGCAGTGGTCTGGTCCACTGGATACACAACTGAATAAGGCATTAGGAGGCCTGGAATATTGTTTATTTGTATTACGTTAATACCTATGGTCTCCAATGATGTAATAGGGTCTCTTGGGCTGGGCCTACCAGATAGACAAGTAAACAAGACAGACCCTGCTTCTGGCAGCTTGTAGTCTACATATCAGACAGTTTCAACAGTTGCACAAAAGAGATAAACAAGATGGGGATAGGTTGGGAGGATAAGATTGCATTAAAACAACAGGCTTAAGCTGGCAACCAGTGGTTTTAGGGCATGTGCCCACTTTGGGCTTGAGAAGACATACTCACGCTAGTTCTGATCAAGCTCTCATCTTAAAATTTGAAGTGTAGCTTCAGAGCGTGGTATATGCACTTGGAGGGACTGGCCACCCTGAGTACAGTCCCATCCAAGATTCTAGGCCTGAACTCGAATGGCTAGCACTGTTTGTGCCATTGCAGCTACATTTCTATTTTTAGCATGCTAGCTCAATCGAATCTAGCACAAGTGTGTCTTCTTAAGCTGGAATTTACACCTTCAGCTCAAAGTGGAGAAATGCCCCAAGACTGCTGCTTTTTGGCTTATTGAAAAACAACAACTTACTAAAATATATTTGCATAATATTTTTATGACATACAGATTGTCAGCTGCTATTACAGTATATTGAAAAGCATACTTGCTTGATTTTAGTGTCATTTTTGTTGGCTTTCTTGAATATATTTAAAAAACCATTAACCCAAAGAAATTAAATAGAAGTAGCAAAGCTATCTGATGTGTTACAGTAATGGATAAACAATTATATGCAAATGAATTCAGATACCAAAGGTCATAGAGTGGGAATGGTGTAACCTCTGGAATAAATCCATTGCAATAATCTTTTTAATAGCAAAACACATTTCAAGTCCTGGTTGGCCTTTATACACTTTATAGTCTATATGGTAGGACTACCAAGTGAAACAAAAATGGTGATGTTTAGATTTTGTTACACCAAAGAGCCAGTTATGTGAAAAACCCAAACTACTTTATAAAGGCTGATTACATACATTGATTGATGATTGGCTTCAGAATAATTTTCTTTCCCTAGATGAGAAAAAGTGCTGGTATTGACCCTGATTATTCAATCAAAATGGTAATGCAACATAAAGCACGGTTGCCTGTAGACTCAACAAGCCAGGAGAGAATCTAAATTATGCATAGATTGTCTCTAATGTGTACTTATGAATAAAATTGATTGACATTACTCCACCCCCAGCTCCCCTCCCAATGCACAAGCGCATACATGGTCTTGTCTTATTACAGCTGAACAAGGAATTTTGATTTCAGAAATTATTTTTACTTTATTTCACTGGAATGATAATTATATCTATTTTTTATTTGATGTTAATATGCCAACTACTGTAAAAAAAAAGGGACAGGCAGATTAAATGTAATATATGATTGGAATGCTGCAGCTCCTATACTTAATAAAAATAAAATTGCTTATTCAAAATATACCTGGTGAGTTTTCCATATTATGCAGATAACTGCACAAGTTACTTTAGACTTTCAGTGTGCTCCTTTGCTCCATCACCTTCTCTGCCTCCATAACTGCTGCTCCTATCTAAAGACAAGTTAGCATATGGGAAAATCCCATCCGTCAAGAAGCAGAAGTTGTCAACTCTTCAGTGAGGAGGGAAAGACAGCCTTGTAAATAGGACAGGAAGCAAAATGGAGGAGTTAGAAAATATATTGGAATGTAGCACAGTTACCATATTCACTAACCATTAGCCAATCACCAAAATTTAGCTATGATGCATGGCTGAGGGAATATATATTAGTCATTGTCAGTAACCATAGCTGATGTTACTGCCTTCTGCATTCCAGTGAAATGCATGTGTCCTGGACTTAATGAGTTACTCTTTTACCTTAACAGCCAGGTCCTCCAGGAAAGGGTAGAATCAAATTGGTGGGTGTTATGGGGAAGCTTGCATGGTGCATGCTATCCTTGTGTTCGGGATGAAGGGAGAATTTCAGTCCCAGGTTGTTGATCTGGCCCTTTTCACTACCACTACATTTACCTTTCGAGGATTCAATAAGCAAAGATAAAAGATGTTCTGGTCATTCCAACTTTTGTACTCCCTGCTGGCTGACTGATAGGTGATAACCAGAAGTAAGGAGGTAACTGAATTCCAATAGGCTGTTCAGCTAACAGGAGCAGAGATAAGGCCACCACACAAAAGCAGCCTGAAATGAAAAAGAGATAAAAACAGATCTATTAGGGCAAAATGTTTTAATTATCAGTATCTATTAACTAGAGCCAGTTGAAATTTTCCTGCCAGAACAATTTTCCATCAGAAAATTCTGATTTGTCAAAATCAAAATGTTTTCTGGGAATATATTAATTTATTTTTATAGGAATATTATATAAATGAAATATTTTGATAATGTCATTTCATTTTAATATTTAATTTTTAGAATGTAATTTATATATTAAATTAAAGTTGAAACAAAGTTGGAAGGAAACTTTCAACCTTATCAAAACAAACCATTCTGATCATATTTGAAATGGAATGATTCGACAAAATCCAGTCCAAAGTCAAAATCCAAAGATTCCAGCTTTCTGTTCCGATTCAGAATGGAAATTCCATTTTCCATCCACCTCTGTTATAATATGAACCTATTGATGCTAAAATATGTTAGTTCTGGGTGGTAAGAACCATGGATCATCTTGTGCCAATAGATTATAAGGCTGAATTAGACTGTGTTTAATTAAAGTACAAGTAATCATTGATGAATTAGAATACTATTTCACAGAGCTCTTCAGGTCGGGGAACTAACTCAGTGTCACGAGGTGGAACAGATCGTTGAGAAAAAGTGGTTAATACATATTTCGAGGGACCATTCAAGGTGAAGTGGCCTGTTAACACCCTTCTAGTCATAGTGGGGAAAAGAAGCTGGCGGTGTGTGTGGGGGGGTGTTGTTAGTTGGTTATATATATATTGTTGTAATAAACCATAAATCCAGTCTCTCTATTCAGTTCATGATTTTTAGTGTCTAGCAAAGTTATGAATTTAAGCTCTCAGGTTGTTGTGAAAGTGTTGTGCAGGTTTTCTTTGAGGATAAGGAATGATTGGTCAGATACAGTGATCGCTTCATGAAAAGTGTTCACGCATAGGTGATGTGGTGTTTTTATCTTTTATCATTTTCCTGTGTGAGTTAATTGGAGAGCATAGTGATTTGTCTGGTCCCACCCACATAAGTTGCTATTGGAGCATTTAGTGCATGGGATGAGATACACCACATAATGTTGTGATAGGCATGTGTTGGATCCATGGATCTTGAAAGGTGTGCTGTGGTGGTGTTGATCATTGTAGCAGGGGATATGTCTGCAGGTTTTGCATCTGTTGTTCTGGCAGGGTCTGGTGCTTCTTTGAGTTGATTTGTCCTGATCTGTTGATGATGAGGTTGGGGGGTTGTTTGAAGGCTAGAAGCGGGGATTCAGGAAAGATTTCTTTCAAGATAGGTTCCCCGCTGAGTATGGGTTGTAGTTGTTTGAAGATACTCCGCATGGGTTGCAGTGTGGGGTGGTAGGAGACAACTAGGGATATGCAGTTGGCGGGTTTTTTTCTGTATTGAAGCAGGTTCTCTCAGAGTATTTGGTTGGCCCATTCCTTGATGTGATCTACTTCTGTCTGGTGGAGTGTCCTTGTCTCGTGAAGACAGTTTTGAGTCCGTTAAGGTGTATATCCCAGACTATCTCCTTCAAGCATATTATGTGGTATCTGAGTGCCCGGATGTAGCTAACAGATTTCTTGGTGTATTTGGCATGGCTACTGGATCTATGAAGGTAGGTGTGATGATCTGTGGGTTTCTTGTATATTGTTGTCTGTAGAAGTCCTTTGCGGAAGCTGATCGTGGTGTCCAGGAAGTTGATGCTGGTGTGGGAGTGTTCCAGAAAGAGTTTAATGGATGGGTGGTGGCTTCTGAAGTTGTGATGGAAATCTATGAGGGAGTTTGTCATCTGTCGATAGGATGAAAATATCAATGTATCTCAGGCATATCGTTGATTTTTGTGGTGCATTTAAGAAGTAGATCGCATCATGGAACAGGCCACCCAAATACCATGAGAGACTCTGAGTTACTTTCCCAGACCTGAAGAAGAGCTCTGTAATCTTGAAAGCTTGTCTCTGTTACCCAACAGAAGTTGGTACAATAAAAGATATTACCCTCACCCACCTTATCTCTCTAATATCCTGACTGACACAGCTACAACAACACTGTGTTAGTAGATAGTAATACCTTTAGTTCTTTCTTTCTGTGTATTTGATTCATTTATATATATTAATTATTCTTTAGAATCTTTATCTTCAACAAAGATTATGTCTGAAGTCTAAGGCCCAGAACACTGGTCTTGATCAATGTGTAACCCTATTCAGGAATTTATTCATTATGCTGTATTTAATAACTCTAGGGTGCCTTCATGTCTATAAAACTCCAGATATTCTTGGAAACCACCTCCTTAACATATATATAAAATGCTAACATAAGCATATATAGACTAGGAAAACTAATAAGATATTATTGTTATAGCAGATGTTTTCTGTTGGGAAAATAAATATGGAAGAATGATTGTGGGGTAAGAAAGTCCCAATGAGAAATATTAACTTGAAGACTTGTTAGCCCTCTCAGCTGTAAATAATCATGCCTTCTCACATGAGTCAGGTAAACTGAGACTGTATAGAAATGACATCACAACATATGTTTCTGGGAGAGTATTTTTGGCAGTTAGAAGCAACAGAGGGTCCTGTGGCACCTTTAAGACTAACAGAAATATTGGGAGCATAAGCTTTCGTGGGTAAGAACCTCACTTCTTCAGATGCAAGTAATGGAAATCTCCAGAGGCAGGTATAAATCAGTATGGAGATAACGAGGTTAGTTCAATCAGGGAGGGTGAGGTGCTCTGCTAGCAGTTGAGGTGTGAACACCAAGGGAGGAGAAACTGCTCCCACAGGACCCTCTGTTGCTTTTTACAGATTCAGACTAACACGGCTACCCCTCTGATATTTGGCAGTTAGGTTTCCTTTGTCTGAAACCCTATATAAAGATAGTGCTATGAAAATTTAGGTTGGGGGAATGAAAACTGCACGTCCCTTCCAGATGCAGGTCAGACACATATCCAGCTCTTAGTCTGACAACAAAGGGTGGTAATGTATCTATTTATTTCTGTATTCTGTATAGTGCTGTACTAATCTCTGATTAATACTCTTAGATTAAATAATTTCAATTGAGCCTGTTATTCAGACAATCTCAAGTCGTTAACTCAGACACGCAACAACTGCATAATACTATTTCACTTCAGCCTCATCCAAAATACACAGTGATGGAGATGGGATAGAGCATCTACATGACCCAGAATGTCAATTGTAAATGAGATGAAGCAAATCTTTAGACTGGAGCTTTCTAGGGAGGAATCTAAGGAAATTAAGTACCCAAATTCCATTGAAATTCAATGGGAATTGGGTGACACCTTTGACAATCCCAGGTTTAGTTTTTAATAAACCAGGGTTTAACTTTCATTCATGTTAAGTTCTGCAACCACCTTAAAATTTTGACGTAGAAATAAATAAAATTAATAACATGTATAATAGGACTTTCATAAAGTTAGATTAATAAAATCTATTTCTTAACATTCACCTAAAACCACTTTTTATTCCAAGGAATAGTTGTGTTTTTGCATTTCTGCTACCCCTTATTATTTTATGTATTAAATTCTATTATAGTAGCACTTGAAAGCACCAATCAGGGATTAGTGCTCCATTGTACTAGGTGTGCAAGCTACTGACACCAAGTGTGATGAGCATTTTTGTAATCCTTGCCCTTGGTTTTGTTGTTTAATGGTAGCTGAAATCTTGAAAATTTGGTGTTACTTATGGGCACTAAGCACATCTGAAAATCTAGCACAACATTGCAGAATTTTTTTGACCAAAATAATTTGCTGAAATTGACATAAATTCATGAAATGTTTCAATTGACTTGAATCTGCATTTTTCTATGGAAAAAAAATTAGTTGAAATTTCACTCTGCTCTATTGACAACCAACTAACCCGACATGGGAGCAGAAGTGTGAGTGGCGGTGCTCCCTGGGAATTACAGGATCTGAAGAAGTGAACCCCACAGGATCTGAAGAAGTGAACTATGGTGGCCATGGTCATTGCCCATCTACGTAGATGTACCCTGCAGGATCCATTTCATATAAGGCAAACAAAGTGAGCGGCACGATCCTGTTAAATTGTCATTTTATGTGGAGAAAAGGTGTGTTATGATTTGCCAGAATAATCATATACTTCAGCTCAGTTAATGACAAGATAATAGAAACACTTTGGTTTGTACCCTTCAGCTTTTGTGTTTGTTTTTTAGTTTTTACGCCATCTAAATCATATACAGTTTGATGCTTCAGGCAGCATGGCTGATATGGTACATTATGTAACATCACATGAGGCTGTTCACAATGTCTAGTCATACATCAAGGGGCACAGTGCATTGTGTTAGGAGGCAAAGATATTGCATGGCAAATTATATATTTTTATCTCTGTGTATATATATATATATATAGATAGATAAATAAAGTTTCAGGAATAGACTGATGCTTTTTTATTGAAAGAACAGCTGTTGACAAGAACCAATTCCCCCCCCCTAATGACAGCAAACTGATTATTCAGAGAACAAACAAACAAAAGCAGAAGCTATTCTTACTATTTTTGTGCTGGATGACAACCAAGTGGTAGGAGTCCAGTACATCTTTCATTTTCTGCAAGGAGCACATGGAATGAAAATAAATTAGTGTAGTCAAAAGTAGCATACGCTGGTTTAAATCATTGATGAAAATGAATGTGGAGCATCATATGGTAATTTTGTAATAGCAATACCAATGAAATGGAACATGATCTAAGTAGTTTAAAAAAGTGTCCCAGACATTTCCCACCCCCTTTTTTTCCATATTAAGTGTATTTCTTTACAAAGGAATGTGGATTTACCTGCCTGGCTTGATTACAGGCCCAGGGCAATGAAAGTGCATTTATATATAAGGTAAACAAAGAAATCAAGCTAACAAGTGGTGGAGAAAACAGATTAGTGAGCACACCGAGGGACAGAGTCTGCAATACCAAGATGTCTTCCTCACCCCTGAAGTAAAGAAAATGGAGTGTGGGAAATATGAGGGGAGCAAAAAGACAATCTAGTTATCCATCACTTAGGGAATGAAGAGGACAGCACCCTCTAATTCTGTGAATATTGGATTCTCCTACCAGGAGAATGGAGACGCTGTAAGTGAGAGAACTGTTTAGGCAAAGATATAACTTACAAAAATTTCATTTTAGGAGCTAGAATTCATGTTATTTTTGTTTGTAACCAGACCTGTCTTTCTCTCTCTTGCTTAGTATCACTTAAATCTCTGTTATTTATTCTTAGTTTTACTATAAACCATCTCAATTCTGCTATCCTGAAGTCAAGAGTGAGACCCCAGCTGACCTAACAGTCTGGTGTGTGTACTGTCTCTTTGGAGGCAGTGAATTTCATAATTTCTGTGAGTGTGAAGTGAGAGGGGCTGGACACTGCAGAGGGATGTCTCTGGAGAACTTGGGAACTGATGTCACTGACTCTTGCCTGCAAGACAAGCTAAGACTGGCAGAGTCATGAGGAGTTTTCTGGTGAGGCAGACAGATTGGTGTAGCAGGGAGCTGACACATAACTTAAGCCGTGAGAAAATGTTCCCTTGCTGAGGCAGAGGGGTAACACAGTGGCTTATAGTTATGGGTGTCCTGAGGAGAGCGTCATAGTGACCTCATTGTCAGAGTAACCTTATAGTAACAACCCCCCCCCCCAAAAATGGACAGCATCACAAACCCTTTCGGGGGAATACAACCATAGAAGTGATTGATAAGTTCAGGATGCAGCATCAGAACTTTATAGATGCAGTACAAGAAGCAAAAAGGGGATGTTTTCAAAGGTGATGGATGCCTTGAAAAAAGCTGTGACTGGAAGTAAACCCCACAGTGGAAACTGTGTGCTTACCACAAAGGAAAATTCCAGTTGCACTATGTAATTCAGTATGCAAGGAGCTTGAAAGTCAGCAGAGCAGGGGTATCATGGTATCCGGAGAGCCCAGTACAGCCTGGGTAAGGACTGTGGTGGTGGTGCTTAAGACACCATCAGGAAAAGTACTCATTTGAATACACCAAAAGCCACAGAACTGAGGACTGAAAAGATGCCATTGCCCACAATTGATGACATCTTGCCAGAACTTTCCAAAGCCAGAATCTTTATGGTCTGCGACGTGAGGAACAGGGTTTGGCACATAAGCCTAGATAAGAAACCAGCATGCTGACAATGTTTGCATCACCATTTGATCACTACAGATGGTTATGCATGCTGATGGGCATAAGGCCAGCACCAGAAGTGTTCAGAGAAGACTTACACAATCACTGGAAGGACTGTCTGGATGAAAATAATTGCAGTTGATATCCTCAGTGTAGGTAAAGGGAGCAATGAGACAGAAGCTAAATGAGACAGTGACAGCAAACTATAAGCTTTTCTACAGAGATACAGGGACAAGAACATAACACAACATCCAAAATAATTCAGCTCAGACACAGTGAGGTGACATATATTGGACATTTGCTTGGGATTGAAAACAGATCCTAACAAGATCAAGGCAGTTAGAGACATGACAGCTCCAGTGGACGTGAAAGGGGTACAGTGCTTCATAGGAATGATAAATATTCTGTCCAAGTTCTGTCCATTCCTGGCTGCAGTAGTGGAACCCGCATGTCAACACACAAGGCAGGATGTTGAGTGGGACTGGGCAGATCCCCAGCAGCAAGCATTTGACACATTGAAACAAATGATAATGGATGCATCTATCCTGAAGTACTACCAGCCAGGAGAGTCACCGGCACTTCATGTGATGTTTCAAATGAAGAATCAGGTGTAGCTCTTTTGCAGAAGCAGCTGTTCACTTATGCCAGCAAAGCCCAGTCAGAAACTGAACTGGAGTACATCCAAATAGAAAAGAGGTTATGGCTGTGGTATTGGGAGTGAAGTGATACCAACAGTACATGTATGGCTATCCCATAATAGTGCAATTAGACCACAAACCCCTGTAGACAAGCATAGCAAAGCCCCTTCTCGGCGCCAAAGAGATGGCAGCATGTGTTTATGTATCTCCAGAGCTACCAGGTAGAAATCCAGGTAGAGATTAGATATTTTGTCCAGGACAATTACTGGTGTTATCTGACACCCTATGTATTAGTGAGTTGGGGGAAGGAGATTAGAATGTAGTGCAGCACTTTAATGGATTCAGTCTCCAAGTTTCAACAGTGAAGCTGATGGGAAGAGTGGTACTAGCAGGGTGGCCAGAAGACAAAAGCCAAGTACCAGTAGGAGCAGAACCATTTCCAAATTGAAGATGAGGTGAATGTGCAGGATGGAATCATATTCCGAGGACAGAGAGCTGTTGTCCCCACCTTATTATGTAAGGATGTCATACAAAAAATACATGCCTTACATCTGGGCATTAACAGCTGTCTTAGATGGGCTCTAGAGTGTGTTTACTGGCTGGGAACAAACACACAATTCTACTCCTTGAGAGAAAGTTGTGACACCTGCCAGTCATGTGATTACTACCAGCAGAAAGAGACTCTTACTACATGAGCTGCCCACTTGACCACCGGAAAAGGTGGGATTGGATTTATTTACCATCAAGGGAAAGCAGTATTTGATTACAGTGGACTACTATTCAAATTTTTAGGAAGTCAATGCTCTGCCTGATACAAGAAGCAAATCAGTGCTTGGCAAACTGAGAGACCACTTTACAAGTATGGCATTCCAGAGACGGTATTCATTGACAATGGACCCCAGTTTGCCTCGGAAGAATTAAAAGAATCTGCATGAAAATGGGAGTTTGACCACCGCACCGCACCTCCTTGCTAGCATACCCCTAGAGTAATGATGAGGTGTAATCCGCTGTGAACATAGCAAAGGGACTTTTACTCAAGGTTGGTTCTTCTAGTTCAGACCGCTTGTTAGCATTTTTGGTACATAGGAAACCCCCGCCACCAGTTCAGTGAAAGGTGGAAGCAACTCAGCCACATGGACAGAGCAGTCCACAGAGGTTAATAAAGTTTCACTCATTCAGCTTAAGCTGCATTTACTTATTTGCTTTGTGAACAAAGCAAGACTCTCAAGGGAGTTACAGAAGGTGGAGTTCTCTTGCCCAGCTCAGCAGCCTCTTACTAGACAGAAGGCAAAAACAGAGAGATGGGAAAGGAGAAATAAAGTGGCAAAGGAAAATGACACATGGGGGAGGCAGGGAGGACCTCAGGAATTCAAGTTGCTTATTCAAGGTGTTGTTCAGGAGTTAGCTGATGTTGGTGGAGGTGGTGGTGTCATCTGGTTCCCATTCTCTCTCCTTGTCTAGCCAGTATGCCTTTCAGGATTATGAAGGCCCAGTGGTGAGATGGTTAGGGTGTGAGCCATGATGGTAAAGCTTGTTCCACCTGTTCCCATTCAGTGACCCCAAGATAAACAATGCCCAAGAAGGGCTAGAAATCTCACCCCATTAAAATCAAAACACTTTTCAGTGATTAGAACTATATACATTTGCTCTCATTTATAAAATCTTTCAGCTCATTGTTATGCCAGCCCCTTAGGTTACCGTGGGAGCCTTGATCTCTTATCAGAGTTCTCTTAATGCAAAGAATCCAGTTTCTATTAATTTGTCTCTAACTTTTGCTCACATGTCACAGGCTGAGCTGGACTTTTGCTGCCTTGGGCTCTGTGGGGCTTGTCTTCAGTTTAAGTTACACCACTCGAGTTGATCCACTCGTGCTAGCCCCACCTAGCTGGAATGGGAGCAGACTGAGAGTTACCATGCTGCAAAACAACACAGGAGCTACACAGTGTGATTGGATTAGCAGCACAGAGATATGAGATTAGCATTTGATGAGTAGTAACCTGAGTTGCTGCATCTCCACTGCATTACTAGCTGCAGCAGTGGAAGCAGTTCAGCTTCTCTCCCTGCCCCTCATCTCCAATAGGTTAATAGCTGGAGTTTAATGCACCACCTAACTTTATCCAGAGATTTGTCTGTGGACAGTAGTCACGTTAGGAGCAAAACTCAAGTTATAACTGAAGCTAACAATAAGGTGAAGACAAGTCCTGAGAGTACAGTCCTCTATACAAAGTGCATGGTGAGGAGGGAGGATTATAGTCTGAAGAATTATATGTTCTGAAGAATTTACAATCTGAAAGACAAAGATCAGACAACGCACAATGGAAGGCCCAGATGAAGATAATTTAGTTTTTATTGATTATATTAAGGCTTGTGACAGCATTACTGAAAAATGGGGTTATATTTGCAGGTATTGCAGATTAAATGAGGGTCTAGCAAGAATTTGAATGAAGACAGGATGTGTATCCCTTGCAATGGGGATTCCAAGTAGCAGGGGAAGAGGACAAAGGGAGCAGTAAGGCTGGGGTTTTAGGCAGACTAAAGGCAAAATGAAATGTAATGGAGGAAGATGGGGAGAAGGTGAATCAGGGCTGAGGTAATTCAAAGCCTTGAAGGTGAGAACTAAAATCTCAAACTCGATTTGTTAGGAGACGGGAGCTAAAGGTGGGATTTGACAAGGGCATCTCAGAAATTGGATTAGGGCTGTTAGGTCCTGGATGGACCCATGGGGAGCAAGATGTGAAAGAGGTAGTCCAGAGAGAATGAGAGAATGAGACTGCAGTAGTCAAGTTGGGAGATAACCAAGGCATGGTTAATGTGACAGTCAGAGTCCAGATGCCCCGAGGGCAGAACAGGGGCTCTGAACACCACAGAATAAGCAGTTGAATCAACTGATTCTATTCAATATTATTGTGAATCAAAATATATAGAGTAAGGTCTTTTATGAAACATTGTGATGTTCTAAAGATAGTCATCATTGTGAGATATGTGCACAGACTACAGCTATGAATTTGTGTATTGTGTATATATAGAAAACTGCTCATACTCTGTATGGTGCAGCTTCATCACTGCCACACAACAGGATGGTAGGTAGTCAGGCAGGGAGGGGCTTTCCCCAACCAGATGAGATTAGCTCCAAGCACTAGCCCTGTACAACATGGTAAAAGACAAATGATGGACCATTAGAGTTAATAGATAGACATTGAAACATCTATGTTAGAATTTTCCCACCCTGAATAACCATGTCACCATGCCAGAAAAGTGGGGGAGGGGGAGAATCTTTTTAAAAGGAGGCTTGAAACTGAAGTTTTCATCTAGAAACTCAGGGGCAGCCTCTAAATGGAAAGCCATCTATGAAATGCTGGATCCCCCTTCAGATAGGGGATATGCTGGGAAACTACTCAAAGGCAATAAGTAACTTTTATTAGAGAAGGGATTTTCACAACTATAGAAGTGTGTGCATCTCTATGTTTATTTTCTCTGTAACTTGTATATGTTTGCTTCCTTTAGTATTTCATCTTTAAATTTGTGGCTTTTTTATAAATAACATTTTTGTTTATTTTTACCCCAAGCAGGTCCCTGGTGTGCAAACTGTGTGGAGTGTGTGTCCCAAAGCAAGTTGGTGTCAGGGGTGGCTGGTGTCACGCCTTCTGGGGTGACGAAGCAGAGGGGAAACGTCCGTGTCTGGTAGTTAAGAACTTGGGTGTACGGAATTTGAGGAGACTTGGCCCTGAAAGGGTTGTTGGTGTCACCCTGCAAGAGTAACTAGGCTGGTGGAAGTCATAGTGAGACCATATGCTTGTGGCAGGCTACTGGTGTCAAGGCTCTGAACCAAAGCTGCAGAGTATAAAGGCACCCAAGGTCACAGGGAAGGCAATGACAGAAACCCTTATTGTTCAGGGTGATCCTCAAAGTGTCACAGTTAGCTAACAGGACAGTACGTTTGTGTGCACACATACATGCTATATACAATATGTTAATAGATTAGGTCCCAGTAGAAGATACTCAAGAACATATGGCATAGTTCCTGGGTTTTGTAGGACCAATAAAACTTGTGCATAGCAATTGACTTCTTATACAGAGCTCTTACCTAAAGAGGCGAATAATGTAGAGAAAAAAGCAAGATGACTTGTTGGCAGCCTGGGTATGTGAGAAGGAGAGAGAGGACATGAATGACGCCAGGTTTGCAAGCCTGGGTCATATTCTGGCTTTCTTTATATTCCCCTTGGGTCTCACTGTCTCCAGATGGGAGCTGCACAGCTTTGTCTTAAACCAGCACATGGTTCATAGTTTGCCCATCCAAATGAAGTTGAAGTTAAATTTCAACTTGTCAGATTATGTTACAAAGGACGTCCAAGATTCTATTAAATTCTTATTAGCTGTCTAGAACCTAATGATCTCTATAGAGATAGATTGCTTAATGAGACCCCTCAATGTATATATTGTCTGTCAGGAGACTGGAAGGTAATTTGACTGATCTCACTGCCCAGGAGTTCAATTTTTAAATCACCCAGATGTATTGGAAAAAAACTTCTTGAACATCAACTGGAGTAGCATTTTTCTAGTTATGTCATTTATGTACTTTTAATAATTACACTCCATTTACTGGGTCATGAGAACTGACATTTAGCTTTGAAGTGAAATGAATAATAATGAATTCACCTCCAATAGTTATCAGATTACTGTGACCTTGTAAAATTACAGTGCTATTTATTGTTTTTGTTTCATGGCCTTATCCAATAGACTTGTAGCTCAACTCACACATTGCTATCTCTTTAATATTGTATATGTTATCTCTTTGCTTTACAGACACCATTATTGTGTGACCAAAGTGGGCCATTCACAATCTAGCCCAGTGTGTCGCAGTTATCTATTTGTGAAATGGAGAGCAAAACTTGGAGCTATGCAAAAGATTTGCAGTGAAACCTGAAAACACACAAATCTCCTCTTGTTTGGTTTCTCCAGATTAGGAACCCAGCAAAGCTTAGCGAGCGCAAATCCACATGCTTTTGCCACCTAAAATTGTATCTCTGTTTAAAAGTATACTGTAGTATTTCACCTATTGTAAATTAGTTGGGCTAGATAAAATATCCTATATACTTATAAACTAATTTATCAACCTAGCAGAAAACTATCCTATTCCTGGAATCCAAGCCTATATGATTATTTAGAAAAAATTACAGTATTCATATTATTGAGATACATCTGATAAAACTATTGTAGTCAGAGTTTATTTGCCTATTATTCACTAAACACTAAACTGGATATTAGAGATACAAAGTGGATGAGGTAGTATATTTTTTTTATTGGTCCAATTTCTGTTGGTGAACATACACGCTTTCAAACTTACACAGAGCTCTTCTTCAGGTCAAAAACAGAGCTCTATGTAACCTCAAAAGCTTGTCTGTTTCACCAGCAGAGTTTGGTCCAAAAAAAGCTATTACTTCACCCATCTTTTGTCTCTAATATCCTGGGACCAACATGGCTACAACAATACTGCAAACTAAATAAAATAATATCTTGTCTTTGGGAATGGGTAAAATTTAGGGACAGACTCAATTTCTTACTTTAATGTACCTATTTCTACACAAGCATCATGAGATGGTCCAAAGAGGCATCATCTGGATCTAGATCAAATTTAGCTTTGGATTAATTATCTGAGGTTGAATCTTTGTAAGGGTTTGATTTTTGGGGTAAATTCAGTGGCACCAAAATCCCTCACAAAAAGATGAAATATAAGATTTTGTGAGATTGAATTATGGAAATCTCACAACATTAGCTGTTTTTCTGTGATTTTCGGCCATTTCCAAACCTGAACTGCAGAACCCTTCCAGATTCCAGACCCCTTCTGCAATATGCTTGTAACTAGAAGTGTAGAGATTGGGTTTTATTTGGTGATCTGACTCCATATGCCACTCACAATCTGAAGGGGTTCAGAAATGAGGTTCTGATTTAAGCTCATCTCTTCTTTTCATTTCCTCTTTCACTTAGAAACACTAGTGTCTCAATGCTCTGCAAGACAGAGTGACTCCAAACATCTAACTGAAATATCTTGGGATGACGGTCACAAATGGAATGTTAACAGTGATGTGTATTATTACAGATTTCACTTGTAACAAATGCTATAGTTAACTTTAGCTTGAGACTTCCCTTATAATCCACTGTTTTCATATGCTTGTAATTTTCTGATATCCCCCCCATTTTATCTGAATTATCCCAAGCTTAGTCTCCTCCTGAAAAAGTTATTTTTTTAACTTCAAGGAAAATCTATTTAACTTATTGTTTAAGTATGTGATGGTAAGGGAGAAAAAAAAAACTCCACCATAAACCCTTCAAGAGAATCTAGAATCTGACATAACTCAGAAATGAATGAATTAAGAAATTGAGGCTGTCCTGTTGGCTCATTCTTTTAAAAGGCTAATTGTAGCCCTGTTTGCAAAAACAAAATATTGTTATACAATAGTGGAGTTATAAGTTTATAAGTGACTGAACAAATAATTTGCAAACAAATAACATGAAATAGACAATATGGGGCAGAGTCTCAGCTAGAGTAATGGAGCTATGCCAATTTAAATGATCAATTTAGCTAGCCTTGTGACTAAAGTTATGATACTAATTGTAGGTCTATATATAATATATATAGATAATATAAAACCTAGATATTAGATATATTGATGTGATTTTTGTGCTGCAGTTTCACTGTGGAGTTCCATAGTGAGATCCCATCTTGCTCCAATTGAAATCAACAGGAATGTTGTGTGACAAAGTTCCTCCTCTATCTTGGTGGGTCCTGCGCTTATTGGCGGATTTTCTTGCTGCAGAGATTCACCATGTGGGTTGGGGAACAGCCCAGAGACCTTCCCCTCTGGAAGAACCCACAGTCCAGGTCAATTGGGAGGTTTGGGGGGAACCCGGGCCCGCCCTCTACTCCGGGTTCCAGCCCAGGGCCCTGTGGACTGCAGCTGTCTATAGTGCCTCCTGTAACAGCTGCATGATAGCTACAACTCCTTGGGCTACTTCCCCATGGCCTCCTCCAAACACCTTCCTTATTCTCACCACAGGACCTTCCTCCTGGTGTCTGATACCGCTTGTGCTCCTCAGTCCTCCAGCAGCACACCCTCACCCTCTCACTCTCAGCTCCTTGCGCCTCTTGCTCCCAGCTCCTCACACTCATCCCACAAACTGAGATGAGCTCCTTTTAAAACCCAGGTGCCTTGATTAGCCTGCCTTAATTGATTCTAGCAGCTTCTTCTTAATTGGCTCCAGGTGTCCTAATTAGCCTGCCTGCTTTAACTGGTTCTAGCAGGTTCCTGATTACCCTAGTGCAGCCCCTGCTTTGGTCACTCAGGGAACAAAAAACTACTCATCCAGTGACGAGTATATTTGCCCTCTACCAGACTTCTGTACCCTACTGGTCTGGGTCTGTCACAGTTGATATTTTGAATTTAATGGGATGAGGGTCAGGGCAGTTGTGTTTTGTTTTTGTGTAAGTGTTACTGTGTAAATACCCAGAGTACTCAGATGGGTAATTAAGGCTGGAATCTTGCAGCTTGTTGAGCACAGAGAGACCCCAGTGCCTGCCCAAATGCAATAAATTGCAGGGTCAGGATTTAAACCACTCTTCCAAGTTAAATACTTATCTTCTCTGTTTCATGTGCAGCCTGTGATTCTTGCTGCACCTTGTTGCATAGATGCAATAGAGAACATAATTTGGCTTCACATTTGTGGAATTAACTCCCCCAAGAACTAAAGACCACCACAAATTTCACCACTTTCCACTCCAACTGCAAGGCACATTTCTTTGACCTTCACTTCTGTAATGTAAACACACAGCATCAGATATAGTCATATTAAACAAAAACAAACAAGCCTCACACTACCAAACCAAGGGTATGTCTACACTTACCTCTAGAGCGATCGATCCAGCGGGGGTCGATCTCATAGACTCATAGACTCATAGACTTTAAGGTCAGAAGGGACCAATATGGTCATCTAGTCTGACCTCCCGCATGATGCAGGCCACAAAAGCTGACCCACCCACAACAGAATCTTCCAGCCTGCGACCCCTGCCCTATGCTGCGGAGGAAGGCGAAAAACCTCCAGGGCCTCTGCCAATCTACCCTGGAGGAAAATTCCTTCCCGACCCCAAATATGGCGATCAGCAGAACCCCGAGCATACAGGCAAGATTCTACAGCCGGACCCTCATTTTACCCGCGATGGCACGTTAATGCCTAATTGACTAAAATCACGTTATCCCATCAAACCATTCCCTCCATAAACTTATCAAGCCTAATCTTGAAGCCAGAGAGGTCTTTCGCCCCCACTGTTTCCCTCGGAAGGCTGTTCCAAAATTTCACCCCTCTGACGGTTAGAAACCTTCGTCTAATTTCAAGCCTAAACTTCCCCACGGCCAGTTTAGATCTATCGCGTCTAGTGAAGACACAATAAATCAACCACCGAGTGTTCTCCCGTCTACTCAGTTGACCTACCGCAGTGAAGACACCATGGTAAGTAGCTCTAAGTACGTTAACTTCAGCTACGCTATTTTCGTAGCTGAAGTTGCATAACTTAAACCAACTTAGCTAGTCCGTCTCTACCCCTCCCCCCCAATGTAGACCAGGCCCAAGACAGTCTACTGCACACACTTCTCCCTCTGTGGAGAGAATGAGAGAACAAACGCATGACAGCTGTGTAGTCACGTTGCTAAATGAGTTACTGGAAAGTGTTCAGATACTGTGGTGATCATGGAATAAGAACCTAAATAGAATAGAACAGAACAAAACTTAGCTTGATTCAGCATGGCAAAATTCTACACAACCATTTGCAGGAGAGATTTGTTCTTGTTTTATTGGGGTGAGTAAAATATTATTAGTTGTTTCATTGCCATCAATGATGATAGCCAAAGTAGGGTAAGTAGGTTTTTTCAAGTCTGTTTTAACATTGACTACATTTTTAAACAATCAAAAGTCAGAAAATTTAAAATTATTCATTCTGTCATATTTCAGAGTAGCAGCCGTGTTAGTCTGTATCTGCAAAAAGAACAGGAGTACTTGTGGCACCTTAGAGACTAACAAATTTATTAGAGCATAAGCTTTCGTGGGCTACAGCCCACTTCTTCGGATGCATATGCCACAAGTACTCCTGTTCATTCTGTCATAGTAATCTAAACTCAGCCTCAATGCACCATTCCAAATTCTTCTGCACCCCCCATTAAAATAAGGACAGAATTGGGTGTCTTAGATTATCTTTGATTACTAGTTATGTATTTATACATACCTACTATAATGGACTGATTCTGCTGTTTTAAACTCCCATGCAACCGCTGATCCTTGCTTTACGCTGTTTCTTGGGTGCAATAGAGAACATAATTTGGCTTCATATTTACAACTCCAATTGAAGTAAGTTATAGTTTTCAGTATATCTGATGGCAAAACTGGAAGTATAGGATATTTATGCTTTTAAATATATATCTTAATGGGCCTAGTTTTGTACATACATAAATATAATATGCTTCCATGGAAGTTGCACGCCTACATCGGAATAGAAAACAGAGTTTAGCTGAGGAAAGTCTCCTTGTGTGGTCCTGCTCTTACCTGCAGGCTGTGGTGCTGTGAGAGAAGCCATATGATTTGGATGAAGTAAGTCAGTTAGCAGATTGCCAGTCTAGAGTAAGGATGAGTAGTGCCTTTCTGTTTTAGGGAGCAGCCTGCTTTGTCTTTTCTGTTTTTTTTTTTTTTTTTTTTTTTGCATTCTTGTGTGTTATTCTGAATTCTAAGAAATAAAGTAATGTTATGCTGCAAACTTCCAGCAAGAGTATTTCATGTTTTTATCTAACTTCTGTGTTTGTATGACATGAAATATAAGTCACCTGTCCTGTGTAATGGTAGATCCCAGTCTAGCCTTCGGTGTGTGCACTTTCACAAAGTAAATTTCCTTCTTACTCTGATGCATTTATCTGTATTCTTCAGCCCAAGCCAGAAAGCCTAAAACCATCTTCCAATCAAGGTCCTGATCCTTCAAGGAGCTTTGTGTGTAGCACCATTGATTTCATGACCTTTAACTCCACTCATGTGGAGCCCCTATGAAGTCAATGGGCTCTTCACAGAGCAGCTTTCAGGACTGGGGTTCAAGTCAACATTTGTTACAATGCTGCAGCATTCCTGAGTTAACTAACATGTCTTTGCAACAAATATTTCACTAAGAATTTATGATAATTCTCCACTGGAATAAAGCTCTTACAAAGTATTTAAGAGGTTTTAAGGGTAAATGTGATAAGGTGCCCAACAGATGACTGTCAAAACTTATGGTTCAATTGCCTCTTGGAAAGTATCCTGTCAGATTCTAATGTTCTCTCACATTATCTCTTACATTGTCTAATCATACACTACTGGCAAAGAAAGTGTCATTCCCCCCCCACTTAAAGAATGTCATGTCCTCTCCAGTCTTTCAAAGAACAGATCTAGTGCCATTTTTCAGAATCTTTTGCTATTTCCCCAAACTCCTTGAATCATTTATCTTCTACCAGACTAAGCCTTTTGATTTTTAGCCGCTACAGATAAAAGACTGAACATGTTAGCAACAGAAGGGGTTATTTTTGTATTATTAACAGTGGCAGTAATATTATTTTTCGGTGGGATTTCATTGCAAATGCCTTACTTTTGAGATAGATATAATCTGAAGTACCTTGCCATGATAACTGTCAAAAAAGACATAACGATAATTAATAATACAGGTCGAAAATAAGATTGGCACCTCATTATGCTAGGCACTGCAGAAACACGTAATGAGAGACAGTCCCTGCTCCAGAGAGAGTTTATAGTCTGCAAAAAGACAGACAAACGATGGGGTAAAGGAAGCCACATTCTCCTCATTTTACAAATGGGGAACTGAGCCACAGAGAAATTGACCTTTTACTAAGATTATTATTTTTACATATAGAAGGTGCACTTTGAAAAATATATAACACAAGCCCAGATAATTCAAGAGCATCAGAGACTGTATTAATGTATACACATATGATAAGCAAAATTCTGAATCTTGGGTATGAGGACACCAATAAGAATTTTTATGGTTGTGGTAATGCACTTTAAGGGGTGAATTTTCAAATGAATAATAATTGTTTCTGAAATTCACATTTTATTATTAGTTATTGTTACTATTTATTTTGATACTTCATTAGATGCTTTTGGTGCTTCAGAGGAGAGATGAGGACACACTGATCTTTTCTTTGGGCAGATCAGAGAGATTAGGTTTGTGGGAGGGTGTGAGAGTGGGGGAAGATTTCCAAAGAGAGTCACAGGTTGTGAACAAGTGGTTTGGACTGCAGGTGTCAGAGTCAATTTGAATGGAAAGATAGTGTTGATTAGCAAATAATATGGAAGAACTGAAGGAGGCAAGAATAAATTCATACCGGAAGGAGCAGGGAAGAATGAAAGTCAATAAGATAGAGGAGAGAAGGGTATCAGAGGGGTAGCCGTGTTAGTCTGAATCTGTAAAAAGCAACAGAGGGTCCTGTGGCACCTTTAAGACTAACAGAAGTATTGGGAGCATAAGCTTTCGTGGGTAAGAACCTCACTTCTTCAGATGCAAGGCAAGGAGAGAAGGGGTTAGAAATGGGAATTAAAAAACAAAAGAGCATACATTTAAGGTAGGTATTGTTTATTTAAGGCTGATTGCTCTGACAGCAGGGGGAAGAGGTATTGTCCTGAAGGGAGGAGAGGAGCATATCAGTACTTTTAAAAACAATATTTCTCTGAAAATAAAGAAGGGCTAAGAGCTAATCAACTATTTCAAGAATCTTGGCAAAGATTTGGTTCTGTGGATAAAACCTTAAAAAGAACAAGGAGTACTTGTGGCACCTTAGAGACTAACAAATTTATTTGGGCATAAGCTTTCGTGGGCTAAAACCCACTTCATCAGATGCATGCAGTGGAAAATACAGTAGGAAGATATATATATACAGAGAACATGAAAAAATGGGGGTTGCCATACCAACTCTAACGAGACTAATCAATTAAGGTGGGCTGTTAGCAGGAGAAAAAAATACCTTGACACTCATAGATCTCAAAGCACTTTACAAAGGAGGTCAGTATCATTATCCCCATTTGACAGATGGAGAAAGTGAGCCATGGAACAATGAAGTGACTTGCCAAAGATCAGCAGTAGAGGTAGGACTAGAACCCAAGTTTCTAAGTTCCAGTACGGTGCTCTAGCTGCTTGTCCACGCTGTCTCTCAGCTGCATAAAAGTGTTGAGGCTTATTTTCATCAGACTGGTTCCCAAATCCTTAATAAAAATAATGGTTCGGGTCTTGTTTAAGATACTATAGTTGCATATATTTTAATCTTTATCTTGTAGCATGAAGGATGCTGGGTAGTGTGTATTTTTATCACTGTCATCTGCTTGATAATGTGCTCTTGTGTGTGATCCTCATCTTGCTCTATAGTGAATGGCCAACACAGACCTAATGCTGTGATACAATATAGAAGTCCCTTTTTAGCTCAAGTGATAGAGACCTGTGCTTCTGGAGGGGAAGGCCTTGAGTCTACCCTACTGTTGCCTGGGAAGTCTGTGCAGAAGTCACTGTCAACAGTGAAATTTATACATCCAATTCATTGTTATTTGTTTAATAATTTTTACCCTAAAATGTATTGATTTTTCCAGAGAAGGTTGCAAGAAATAAGTCGTTTTCAGAAGCTGCAAGTGAATTCAAGCAAGCATTTTAAAAACAATTCAATATTAGACCCAAAACGAATGGAATGCTTCTAGTGCTAGTTCAGTTTTGTTCCTGCAAAGTTCCCACTACTTGAGAATTCTAGACAACCTGGAGTGATATAGCTATCTAAATAGGGTGCCTACAAGATGGCATTGTACTGGTCCCCAAACTGGTTATAATAAAGGCATACATCAAAAGTGTTGCATCCTGCTTAAACAGCAGTGATTTCAGCCTTACTGCATTTTTCTGACTGATGTGGTTTTCAAAGGAAAGCTCAAGGTCAAGAAGAGACATTGAAGTAATTAGCAGATTGCAAGGCAATATCATATTCCACCAACCTGCCCCATTCAAGAAGGAACAGTGCTCTCCATGTTAAATGGCCAACCAAAGTTACTTATATTTTCTCTGAACTGAATTTGAAAAGAACGGCAAACATCAAAGAGTGTATATCTAATAATCATATGACTAGGTCGGGTGCGCTCTCATTCAGAGGTCTGTAGATGCCTATATCTGCATGCTGTTGAGAAGATAGTTAGAATCCTGATTTGTGAATGTAGCACGTTGGGAAAGTGCTATATGCAAATGTTGGAGAGCATGGGTCAAAGTTTGATGCTGCATGGGATTTCTGGCATATTAACAAGTCCAGGGGAAAAAATGACTGTGTTTAAAAATTAATAGGACCCTGACAAATATGATTTAAACCTATCCAAATCTAAATCAGTCAGCCCTGCTAAAATCTTCAAATACTTAAGAGGCAGCCCTTAGCCTAAGGTGTAAAAAATGCTGTGAGGATTGAAAAGTTACTTTGCATTTTGCTCACATAACAGTTTTGTCCTTGTGTTAAGAATAAGTAAGTGATTTTGCTGCCCTTGTGTCTTTTACTTAACCTCTATTAGCACTGCATATAGTAAAATGTTAATGTGTTAAATAAACATTACTCCTTTGAAAAACAAATTAGATCTCAAATAGTATGTAAAGAGCTGGCTGAGCTCTCCTGATCATATTCAGTACAGATGTCTCCTTTTTCTGACTGAGTAGTATTTGCTGATTTTCATTTCCTTATTTGTAAGTATTCATCAAACAGATGGACCAATAATTTTCAGATCCCTGGACTGTTTGTAATGTATTTGCTTCCTCTATTCATTATTTGTGGTGTGATTAAGTCACATGATATTGTTTCTGCTTCCTGCTTCAAATAGTTTTAAAACTGGATGTTTGGCAAATAATGCGTTTTGTATATATGTGGTTATTAGAGCTAAGTGAAGTTGATTTTTTTGTTCTTGCTGAAATGAAAAAAACAATTGTTTAGATCAAACAAAATGTTTTGAATGCCAATTCAAAATGAGATTCCTGAAATGGTTTGTTTCAAAAATTTTGTTTGTTTCAGCTGAAACTATTCACTGAAAAAATGCATTTTGGTTGATTATTTTTCACCAAAAAAAAAAAAAAAATCACCCAACTCTAGTAGTTATTGACATTAAAATGTTTGAAACAATTGCAAATGTTTTCCAGAATACCCCGCAGTTGTCCATATGCTAATGAAGAATATAACTTCATGGATCATAGCAAACCAACCTTGATGCAATTTTTTATGAAAGGTTCTTTTTAAACTATTCATCCAGCTTTAAGTATGAGGAACCACAAATGGACTGCAGAGATAAGCAGAGTTGGGGAGACAACATTTCAAATCTGGGACCAAACTTCTCCAAATTTTTGAAGTGAATTGATCCAGGGCATTGCTTCAAACCCAATACTATACTTACCCATGCTGCAACCCTTGCAAGTGTATCCTAATTAATGAGCATGATGTCATGCCTGCTAATTATGAAAATCGGGAAATCGTATGCATGGATATGATGTCACACTTGAGAAATGAGTGCAAACCAATCAATGCCCCATAGTCCCATCTTGGGTTATTTAAAATACACCATTTATTTTTAATAATAATCTCTGCATGTATTTATTTGTTTCATTTATGGTAGCACCCATTATGTGCTTTCCAAACACTCAAGAAAAGACACTTCCTGCTTTGAGAGCCCACAGTCTAGGGCAGACAGACAAGTAAACAGATTAGATGAATATGAACAACAATAAGCAACTTACATACAAGTCAACTCCATGCACTGTAGACAGCACAGCAGAAGTGGTTCCTTCTAGGAGGACTTAAATGGGCAGAATCTCAAAGCACTCAGGTTGCTTTTGTGGTTTATGTTGTCATCAGATGACTTGCCCTGTAATTCATAGTTGCTTGCTATCCTCTATATAATCATGTTTGAGGGGGCCAGTGAATCAGGGAGTCTATTATGGGCTCAGCTAGGTGGTTAATCACTCTGGGCCAGATTTTCAAAGGTATTTAGGCACCTAAAGATTCAGATAGATATCTGTGTGATTTTCAAAAGCGCCTGGACATATTACTTCCATGGAGGGGAGTTAGGCACCTACGCAGTTTTGAAAGTCTCACTAGGTGTTTACTTGCATCTCTAGGCCCCTAAGTACCTTTAGAAATCTGAGTCTCTGTACCCAATCTGCTCTCACTGACTTCAGTGTTGCAAGAGCAGGCCCTCTCTACCTCAGTTTCTCAATCTATAAAATTGGGAGAGTAATATTAACCTGCTTTGGAAATACTGCATAAGGTTTGATTAATATTGTTAAAGTACTTTGAGATCTTCACATGGATGTCACTAGAAAAGTGCAGAGCATTATCATATGCAGGAAATACCATATTCCTTTGAAAGTCAGTGAGGTAAACAATTTCAGCACTATGATATTAAATATCGAGATGCTTTTAGTATTGTTTTGTAAAGAATAAATTAACTTGAATCATACTTTAAAAAAAAATTAAAAGACCATACTGCCTACAGAAATTCTAAGGCGAGGCAAAGAACTATTCTGCGATCAAATATAGTTAGGGAGAGATATCTTATTTTCATTTCTAACTGCTTCTTTTGCATGAGTTTCATGTTTGAAGGAAAGTGAATCTATCAGGATTAGAATCTAATTTATAAACTCAATTTAAATGGTCTCTCTCTTTCAGTTCATCCAATTTTTATTGGGCTTTAGAATACAAGACGTGTGGAAAAGGGTAAAAATGGATAATTATACAGACAATTATTTTTAAAAATACAGTAACGATAGCAGTGATAACATGAAAAGTACCCTGACACTATTTTATAGTTCACTATAGTAAGTGTCAGAGGATTAAAATTAATGATAAAAACGTGTCTATTTAACATGATAGATAATTATAAAGAGGTACTGTAACCTAGGGAACTGTAATGTAAGTTTATGTTTTAAGAAAGTTGTATTCATAAAGTTAAATCCATCCAACTATAATAAAAGACAAATTAGAGATGAAGGATCTTTTTTTGAGGCACTATTTTAAGTTGATATTGGTTTTGTATGGATTTTTTTGGAATAGTTGAACATATAATTAAAAATTTGATGTTACTTTTCAGTTTGCTGGGTAAGATGTTATGGGCCAGATTCTCTGCTCCACTCTGTCCTCTTTGTGTCACTGTAGATGTGCAGAGGGGATGAAATTTGACTCTTTGCTCCTTGTCAAGGTTCCTTCCCCACTCTGAATTTTAGGGTACAGATGTAGGGACCTGCATGAGAACCTCTAAGCTTCTCTACCGGCTTAGATCTGGTTTTGCTGCCACCACTCCCAATGTGCTAACTCCCTTCCCTGGGTAGCCTTGAGAGACTCTCCACCAATTCCCTGGTGAACACTGATCCAAAACCCCTTGGATCTTAAAACAAGGAGGAATTAATCATCCCCCCCCTCCTTTACCAATTCCTGGTGAGTCCAGATCAATCCCGTTGGTTCTTAAAACAAGGAAAAATAAATCAGGTTCTTAAAAAGAAGCCTTTTAATTAAAGAAAGAAAGGTAAAAATCATCTCTGTAAAATCAGGATGGAAAATAACTTTACAGGGTAATCAAACTTAAAGAGCCCAGAGGAACCCCCTCTAGCCTTAGGTTCAAAGTTACAGCAAACAGAGATAAACACTCTAGCAAAAGGTACATTTACAAGTTGAGAAAACAAAGATAAAACTAACACGCCTTGTCTGGCTGTTACTTACAAGTTTGAAATATGAGAGACTTGTTCAGAAAGATTTGGAGAGCCTGGATTGATGTCTGGTCCCTCTTAGTCCCAAGAGCGAACAACCCCCAAAACAAAGAGCACAAACAAAAGCCTTCCCCCCACCAAGATTTGAAAGTATCTTGTCCCCTTATTTGTCCTTTGGGTCAGGTGTCAGCCAGGTTACCTGAGCTTCTTAACCCTTTACAGGTAAAAGGATTTTGGAGTCTCTGGCCAGGAGGGATTTTATAGTATTGTACACAGGAGGGCTGTTACCCTTCCCTTTATAATTATGACACTCCCCTTATTGGGATTTGTATATAATCTAGTGATCAGTGTGTTTGACAGATGCCCCATCCCCAGAGGATATGGATGTGGTACAGCTACACTTATGTGATGGCCACCAGCTTGGGTTGGAAGGCAGGGAGGAGGCATGACCAGAGTAAACACATACTGCTTATTCTCAACTGGTGGATGGTGCTTTGAGGACCATTACCCCCAGACTGGTTTAATGTGCACCAGGCGGAGGCCAGGGAGCGAATC
Source organism: Emys orbicularis (assembly GCF_028017835.1). Taxonomy (NCBI): domain Eukaryota; kingdom Metazoa; phylum Chordata; order Testudines; family Emydidae; genus Emys; species Emys orbicularis. The sequence continues at coordinate 22,652,724 of NC_088685.1, read as the reverse complement.
AGGTAAGTGTAACTGGTTCCTTGACAAAGCCCCCTATTTCTGCCAAGTGGGAACTCAGTACAGCAGAAAATCGGGCACCGTGCCCAGTGAAAAATATCTAGTAGTATATCAGAGCACGAGGAATCCCACAGTTTTCAGTTGTAGGAAGGGGACTACTTTTATAAAATGGCTGGGGGGGGGGGAGGAGATAAAGTTCCAAAGTATATAAATCCTGCAATATATATGCAGAATGGAAAAAAGAAATTGAAGATAAAAATATAATGAAGGATTCCAGGATGCAGTTGCAAACTAATAACTAGGTGTTGTATGGCTGTATCAAAGGAGTCTATCTTTGACCAAACTTAGGTATCAAGTTCAAAGAAAGAACAAAATCAATGAAAGAAATATCAGCAATGAACATGACAATGTATGAATACAAAGGGATGCAAACGTAATAATGTGCTATAACAATATGTTAAATAAAACATAAGAGACATAAGGGTAAGTAAATACACATTCAAAATACTTTTTCATTAGGTAACAAAATGACATTTAAAGTATGACACAGACATAAAGTATAACGCACTATGTCACACAGACATAAAATAGAAGCCAAAGCTGCCCGGTCAGTTTAAAGCATGGGAGAATAATTTAAGCAACTCAATCTCCCCCAAATATGCAGTGGCTGTTCTGCACAAACAGTGCATGTTTGGATTTACAGTGATTTTATAGGGACATGACCTAGCCAAGGGAAGTGGAATAGAAGACTGGGTGTGTCTACACTGCAATCGGGTGAATAATTGCTGCATGTGTAGACATACCTGAGCTGGCTTTAATCTTGCTAGCAGTGAAGCTGTAGCAGCACAGACTTCAGCATGGGTTTCAGCATGTCCAAGAGTCCTGGGAGAGCTTAAACAGCCCATGCTAGAACCTGTGCTGCTGTAGATGTAAAACCGACAGACCCCGGTTGTTGGTGGGTGGGATCAAACCTGAGACCTCTGGAGCTTAGTGCATGAGCCTCTACCACATGAGCTAAAAGCCCAATTAGCTGTTAGCTAAAGCTATAGAGCAAACTCATTAATCTCTCACTCTCTAAGTGGTCTCAGTGCCATTAGATGGGACAGAACACCACACCCAGGAGGTGTGTGGGTTACACAGCTTCACTGCTATCAGTACCTGAGCTAGCAAGATTAAAGCTAGCCCAGATATGTGTACACATGCTGCAATCATGCACCCCACTTGTAGACTTACTCTAAGTAGCATTATTGTCCTGCCTGTCATGGAAATTCCTTCATAAATTCCTATAGAATTAGATGACAGCACAGTCAACATTAACTGGAGAACAGCCAACTGAAGCATTAATCCAAAGAAAGGTCTAAGGATGGGGATGGCTTTGTGTTGGGGATACATAGTCCTCACTTTATCACTACTGTCTGCATCCCAATGTGGGAGAATTAATCTCTCAAGCTGTGAATCTTCATGACATCAGGAAACACCATTTCTGTTAAAGAAATACAAGTTTTTATTCTGCTCTTTATGCCCAAAACACTGTGTCTGTTAAATGCTGAAATATATCGGAGAGTTAAGGTCTGACACTTATCCATAGATTGGGGATCCAATTATATTGGTTACCTGCAACTGAGAAACAGTGAACAGTGAATCCCAAATACTTTTTATTTACTCAGAGGTGGGTCATTTTTTTCAAAACAATATTAAAACCAATAATTTGGAGATTTTTCAAGACTGACTTCACAGCCACAGTTCTCTAGTGTTAATACCTAACACTTGGGAAGAGTCTGTATTTTGTATGTATCCCCTAATCCCTCGCTTACCCAGTTTTTACATTTCCAAATATTGCATTGTTCGTCATGAGAGCAAACAAAACAACTTTCTGTAACTCTATTTCAGTTTTCAGCTCCTCTTGTGAGTTATTTACAGTTGTAAATTTTCCTAGATTAACTCAAAGGTTCCCTCCATCCTGTCGAGTCAAGGGTCAAAGGCAGTTACTTACAGTTGGTCCTCTGCAGCAGCTATAGTGGCAAGAAATGTTTTAAGTTCCCAACACAGTTCAGCAAAATAACCCCCCCAAAGAAGCACATTTAATGAGGGGTTTGCTCAATTGATCCAAATGATCAGCTAACACTTTCCCAACAAGCAGAATGCCCAATTAGACAGAAATGTAAGTATGTTGGTTCAACAAATGAACTTCAGCAGAATAGAACTCCCAAGGCACATTGAAAACTGTGACCCAGGAATTGTTTTGCCAATTTATAGAGGTCATAGAGAAGCATAAAATTTTGCAGGGCTCCCTGGGGCAAGTATGCACAATAATTTACCAAAGAGTGGTAGGTGAGGTCTTTACCGAGAGCTAATGGCCCTCTGGTCATCATAATCATTGTGAAATGTATGTATGGATAATATTTAAGAAGTTATGTATCTATACTGGAAATTGTATGCTTAAAGACTTGACATTAAAGGCAGATCCCCAGGAAGTGACATGTCTGACAGGTTCTGATCAGGCCGGGGATAGTAGATGCTTATCTCCTGGTCTGGTCATTGTTTATTGTGTGTCTCTATTTGCATATTCTAGATTGTGAAATCAATAAGAGAATGCTAAATCTACAGGAAGGGACACATTGCAGGAGGCTGTCCAGTTTATGAATAAAGATCAAAGGAGTGTTTTGATATATCTGGGGTTGGAAGGAGACTGACACTATCCTTTACCTAGGGGGCAAGTTGGTAGTGTATTTTGTCTCATGAAAAGAAGATCACAGCCACGTCTGGCTGAAAAATGCCAGAAGGACTTTGAGGTGAGCTTTGCTTCATTAAACATAAAAATATCTAGTAAAATAGTCTAGGTTCTAGAATGCATGTTATGATTTTATTTTATATGTAACCATTTGCTGCCAATATTTCTACTTGCTATCATTTGAATGTCTCCTCTTTGTTAAATAAACGTTTGCTAGTTTTTATAATAAACATATCTAAGTGTTGTGTCTTAATGGAACGGTGACGTGAGGTGACACTGGTAAGCTGACATTTACTGTTTCTTTGGGAGCAGCAAATCCGTCAATACTGCGAGTGCTCAGTGGAATAGGGGCTGGACACCTCAGGGAGATGCTGGGATGGCTCAGGGGTTGGAATGTGCCTACCACTAACCTCCAGAAAGACAGCAGAGACTGCAGAGGTTGAGAGGGGAGTGCTTGTTTTACCCATGGCTGGTGGAATCAGGGAGCTGCCCTCCTGTCAGGCACAGGCAAGGCTTCCTCATGCTAAGGGTAGCTGGTAGCACGTGCCTCACATACTCCCAGGAAGTATCACACAAAGTCTAACCAGCAGCCAGCCATAATACAACACATGCATGTGCTGCTGCCCATTTAATCAGATTATATTTAACTATTCTAGTTGCTCAAGGTCTTTCCAAGTTTTCAGAGTCATTTTCATGATATTGAGAATAGATTATCATTAATTTAAATCTTACAGTCCTTTCTTGAAGCAGAACATTTTTGCATTAAAGATTGAGTATAACCAATTGCTTAGCTAATACACCCGGGGATGCTTTGGCCTAAAGTTTATTTTTTCTTTAATAACTTAACACAACTGAGACTTGAAACTATTTAGAAGAGGAGGAAGAATACTAGAGAGAGACATACTATCTTTGAATCTAAAACATACATATAATCCCATCCGGGGGATTGAGTAAAATATATTGCCCTAGATGTCTAAAAGTTCTTTTGAAGGACAGGTGTTAGCCACCATGCTCAACTGAATTCTTAATGTTTCTTGGTCAAAATAACTTTAAGATCAGGTTCCCATGCTTTTCCAGCCTCCACATTCCAAGCACTGGTTATTTTATGCCATCATCTTTAATTAAAATAGATGTTATATTTACATATGAAATAGTGATCTCCCCTGATTTTGATGAAAATTTTCCAACCAGCTCTGGTTATTTTGTGTTGGCCTGGTGGTGCTAGCATTTTCTAACACTGAGGATTACAGTACATATAGAACGGGAGTTGTTCACCGGAACTAGAAAGACTATTGGAATATTTCTGCTAATTTTGCCAACTCTCACACTTTTATTATATTTAGTGCAGGTGTCAGAGAGGCTGTTTCTAGTAAAGATGGCCACCGAATCCCATTGTTCTCATTTAAATTGATGTCAAGACTGCTTCCAAGACTTCACGCCCTGAACTCTAAGGGCTAGTCTATTTGGAGAATAAGGCTATGGCTATGCTGGCATGCATTCCTGACTACTGAATTGTGCTTGCGCTCATGCACGCTTCCCATACCCATACCTGAGAGTCCACATGTGCTGTGCTGGACACAGGTATAACGCTCTGTACACACACATACCCGTGTTCACACTGTAGCAGTAGGTACGTGCCGTTAGTGCTACCGTTCCTCAGGTGGCATCCCAGGGTTCTATTTGTCACAGAGAGATGCTCTAGGAACTGCTTTGTTGTGTGTTGTTGTTTCTGTCCCCCCGCGTTCACACTGGCTGATCACATCACCCACTCTCTGTTGTTCTCTGCAAAACTGGGTCAAAAACATGGAACAATGGGACGGTGATCTGGTCATGCTCCTGCTCCTTACGGAGGGTAGATTGTGCAGTTCCGTAAGCGCTCAGAGAAATGCTGGATAGAATTTGGGCATCGTTTTTTTGATGCATCAAAGACGGTTGACTTTAAGACTCAATGACAATTTATTCAGGTCACATTGGACAGATATGTTGAATGCTGGTATTCCATGGTATATCCTTTGGTGGACTGTCACTTCTGGTGCAGGAGGACCAGCACAGTGTGTTTGGATCACATCATCTTGGAAATCTGGGATGCCTAGCAGTGACTTCATAACTTCTGCATGAGGAAACCGGCCTTTGGGGAGCTGTACGAGGAGCTGGCACCAGCCCTCTAGCATCAGAACACTAAATTTAGGGAATCCACACCAGTTCAGATGTAGGTTCCTATTGCTATGGAAGCTGGATACCAGACAGCTATAGGTCCATTGCAAACCATTTGGAAAGTCTACTGTTGGAGTTATGGATGTTCAGATTTGTGAGGAGGTTGGCATAAGAAAAGTTCCAGAAATAATAGCTGTTTTTCAGAGGATGGGGTTTCCAAACTCTGCTGGGGCCACTGATGGCACTCAGTCCAATGCTTTGGCCACCACAAGGGGCAAGTGAGTATGTGAACTTGTTCCACAAGGGTTAATGGACTACAGAGGCAGATTCATGAATGCTAATGTGGGGAAACACTGGATAGGTTCATCACACACAAACAAGGGACTTTATTCCCCAGAAACAATATTATTATAGCTGTGCCAACTTGTTATTTTGGAACAGTTTGGATGTTTTGGTTATCCTTGGAAAAAGATAATTCAACTTCAAGCTAAGTACCTGCAGAATGGTCATGGAATACATGTCTGGTAGACTAAGAGCTTGTTGATGCAGCTTACACACTTGTCTAGACTGCAATGTGGCAAATGTTGTTCATATGGTCATCACCACTCTACACTATGCAACATTTGTGAGGGCAAAGGGGAGAATGTTTTCATTCCAACTGGGCTCAGGACAAGTCTGGTTTGCAAAATCTGTACAGGCAGCAGGATCTCACCCACGTGCATACTGGTCCAGCGAGCAAGAGAAATTAGGGATTCTGTATGTACACAGGAGGGAGGCAGAAGAAGACATCTGCCCTTTGCTTGTGCCAAGGGACACCTTCATAACCTGTAAAGCTACTTGAAATGCATATGGGGGAACATTTGTATATATGGAACTGCATAGCTTTGTGTGGGTTTTGATCCTCTTTGATATGCTGAAGATCATAAGCCATTCTTGTGTGTGACATTACACACATTGAAGGAAGTTATAACGGCATATCATTGTATTGGGTTGGGTTTCTGCTCTGGAGGGTGGTGGCCAAATCATTATGTGGTCATTGTTCAGTGTTTTTCTCCTCACTATTCACATTTCTTTTGAAACCTCTGTTACCGGGAACATATAAATGTTTTAAACAAGATTATGATGGTTTGCTATGCAGGAGAAGGGAGAGTATTGCAGCCATTGTGTTTTGTGATTTTTTTTTTTTATTGTCAACAGTGCCCAGTGCAATTAATGGTTATTAGAGATCACTAATCCCTGGTCTACTTGACACTGCTTAAGTGGGGATTGAAACTGCTTGAGCTGCTGATTTCTGTAAAGGATACTAGCAGACACTGTTATTGCTTGGTTTATTATTGTTCTTGGTTTTTAATTTTAAACATGTTCAATAAAGCCATGAAGACATTGACCCCTTGTCTGTCTTTTAGACATATGCTATGTTGAAAGTTAGTAATTTTTTTTAAAAGCACATAACACATATGCTGCATTTTCCCCATCCCTCACGTGTATCCATAGGACTTTAGATATTACTGAACCTTGTGGGAGGGGAGTAGTGGGGGGAGACTAAAATATATCCACAATTATGGCACCCCATTTGTGCACTCCATTTGATTACATGCGGTAGGAAGCTTGGGGCCCATTCTCGAACCAACAAACACCTTCAGTTCATTATACTTGGGAAGGAGGAGCCACACATAGTTAAAAAAAGCATAACACTTATTAAAAGTATGAAGATAGAAGGTATTATGGAAAGATTTTGAAAACAGAACAACATTTTAAAAATATTAACTGTTCATAATTGAGAACACTGCCCACAGCTGAATGTTTTTGCACTGATCTCCTTCCCCTCTTCATCAGAAGGGGTAAACTACAGGGGAAAATTATTCTTGATGAGAATTGGGACGTTTTCTGAGAGGAGTTACAGGGCTCAATATGTGGTGGTTGTCTGGGACTCCTGCAGGCTTAACGTTTTCCTTCTGCTTGGTTGATCACTGGCACAAGATCGACAAGTTCAGCAGCATGCTTGGTAGCAACCAGAAGAGGAGAAGGAGGCAACAGCTGATATGTTGGTTCTGGCATCTCAGTGATGGATGCTGTACTCTTTCAGCCACCAGTTCAATTAGTGTCTCTGTTAAGGAATGCTCCCATTCCTTATGGCATGTCTCCATGTCCAGGAACCAGTTCATAAGTGTCTCCTCCTGCTGAAAAGATTACTCCTTCCTTGCCCTGAGGAACTCCAGTTGCTCCTGGTGTCTAGAATCATAGAATATCAGGGGTGGAAGGGACCTCAGGAGATCATCTAGTCTAACCCCCTGCTCAAGGCAGGACCAATCCCCAGACAGATTTTTTACCCCAGTTCCCTAAATGGCCCTTTCAAGGATTGAACTCACAACCCTGGGTTTAGCAGGCAAATGCTCAAACTACTGAGCTATCCTGATGGGCAGCTTCTCTAGGGCCATTCTCCATCTACCCTTGCGCTCTCTGGGTGCTCCTACTGCCCTTTTGGCAACATGATTTCTACCAAGGGCGCTGAAGGTCCAGCCAATTGAAAGAGAAGGAGACCATTATATTTTTGGCCTTTGGAACAAGCTGAGAAATTACCTGACATAGCATAACTTTGCTGTGCTCTCTCTAACTGTTCCTTAGGGAAACAATTGTAAGTTTTCTACATCTGTGTTCCCTTCCCCATTCAGGACCTTCCCCAACTGCCCTACTTCACCCACATTCCATGTGGCTCTGGTTTGTACAAGGAAGGGAAAATTCGTGCAAATTTCCAAGACAGAAAAGAATGCTATCAGTAAGTGTTCCTAAGTTTTCTACAACTGTGTTCCCATCCCCATCCGGGACCTTCCCCAACCCCTACTTCCTCCCCCTCCACCCCATTCTTCCCATGTCAAGTTGTACGAGAGATACTGCATGTACTAGGAGAGCTGGGTAATGTGCTAGTAAGGTCTTTTGGCAGTCTCCTGAGTTTCTTAGAGATGCTTTTAGATTTCCTCTTCTCACCAATCTCTCCTCTTCCCTGTGATTCCAAGGAAAGTATGAATGACTGGCCCTGGATTTAAAATCAAAAGCTTTGTTCAAACTGGTAGATGCTGCTGCAAACAATTGTGGATCATGGTCTGGCATCAATGTTTCTCATTTCTTGTTGCTCAAGAAAGAATCTGACTTTTTGAATGTAAGAGTGAGTTGTTTTCTCCATGATGGTTGCTACAATATGTGAAGACTTGTCACAAGGTGATTTGTATTCTCCTTCCAGAAGAATAGATTCACTGTCACAGGCTGCCAAGGTCTCTGTTCCCATCAGTGCTTTTCTCTGTTGAGTTTGCAGTTTTCATCATATTATTAAAGTTTTTGCAATTTTTTAAATTTTGAACTGACACCAATCCACCAGTGACTTAAGAGCCCCAGTTACTGCACTTCTTTATGCCCCTGTGAATTTTCAATAGCAACGTCACCAGCAGACTGTGACTTTTAGAACATAAGAACGGCCGTACTAGGTCAGATCAAAGGTCCATCTAGCCCAGTATCCTGTCTACCGACAGTGGCCAATGCCAGGTGCCCCAGAGGGAGTGGACCAACAGGCATTGATCAAGTGATCTCTCTCCTGCCATCCATCTCCATCCTCTGACGAACAGAGGCTAGGGACACCATTCCTTACCCATCCTGGCTAATAGCCATTAATGGACTTAACCACCATGAATTTTTCCAGTTCTCTTTTAATTAGTGTTGCATCATCAGTACACTTTCTAATATGGTTACATTCCTAGCAATGAGAAATCAGCTCCACACATAGCTCTGTCCTATGTCCCCAGACTGTTTTACAAGGTTGGAGTCCCAAGTCTACGTGTACTTTTCAAACTGTCAGTATTTGCTGTGATTGGGTGGTGGATTTTGCTATGATCGCCGTCAGACGCAACACACAGTTGGACTTGTTTGTTGCACTAATACTCCTCTGATATTGATTGCTTAAATGAGGACCTGGAAAGGGTAATTGCTGCTGTTAGCATCATTTAGGCTCATATAGCATCTTTGTAGTAGTGTGTCTCAGATGAAATCTTTGTGTTATGGACAGAAGTTCATCTAACTTTTGTTCATTAACAAAGACGTATTGTCTGTTTTTATAGTGAGCTCGCTGCTCATCAGCCAAGTGTAAAAGTATGACTATGTCTATGTTATTGCAAATGCTTTCTTTTCCCAAAATACATGTACCACTGCTCTACTTCTGTTAGGTCTCAACAAATGAAGTCAACTGTTTGCCATTCTTATTGAAGATTTATAAAAGCTGCCCTAGACCACATTATGAAACATCTGTTCCTTTCACATTCTGCCCTTTGGTCCCATATCAGATGAGGCCTGGAAACACTTTTACTCCTGAAATATTTTTGAGTACTGGAAGGTCAACGGTCCCTTATTTCTTATTTAGATCAGGGTTGAGCACTGAGGGAATGTGCCACAAATTTGATTTGCAGACTTTTTTTCCCCAGTGACCAGGTGCTGAAAATCTCTCAAGATAGCATGGCAGAAGCTCCTTTTGCATCACTTGAATATTTCTCTATACACCAGTAGTACATCATCAGCGTTGTGGTTTTGTTAGCAAAGCCTTCAGCATTGTTCTGAGCACTGCATAAAGACCAGAACTTCTGCTACAGGAGGGCAGTTATATTGTAATAAGCTATCTGATCCATGGACAGTTCTGGCTTCTGCCCAAAAAGACCTTGTAAACTCTGAGAAGTTAAAAGCAGATATCCTCTAGCTTTGGAACTGTTAGTATTTAGGATAAATCAGGTAGTGGTTGCTGGGTCATTCTCCCCAGAAGAGTCCATATATACTTCTATTATGTCTTTCAAAGTTCTTTTCCTTTGTTGACATAGGCAGTCTTTAATGGATCTCTATCTAGTGCCTTTCATCATCTTAAAAACAACAAGGAGTCCGGTGGCACCTTAAAGACTAACAGATTTATTTGGGCATAAGCTTTCGTGGGTAAAAAACCTCACTTCTTCAGATGCATGGAGTGAAAGTTACAGATGCAGGCATTATATAATGACACATGAAGAGAAGGGAGTACCTCACAAGTGGAGAACCAGTGTTGACAGGGCCAATTCAATCAGGGTGGATGTAGTCCACTCCCAGTAATAGATGAGGAGATGTCAATTCCAGGAGAGGCAAAGCTGCTTCTGTAATGAGCCAGCCACTCCCAGTCCCTATTCAAGCCCAAATTAATGGTGTGAAATTTGCAAATGAATTTTAGTTCTGCTGTTTCTCTTTGAAGTCTGTTTCTGAAGTCATCCACCCTGATTGAATTGAATCTAGTTACCTCACTCCCAGGGTTGCACCATCATTCTCATCACCATTGATCTCCTCACTAAGATGGCACATTTATTTCTGTTGATTCCCTCCCAACTGCCGCCCTTTTTCTAGGTTATATTTTTCAGCTCCAAGAACTGCTGACCAGAATAGTCTCAGATCGAGGTCCACGGGTCACTTCCCATTTTTGGTGCAAAATCTTGGGAATGGAACTGCTTACTTTCTTGGCCTATCATCCACAGACAAATGGGCAGACAGAACAGGTGAACCAGGTCCTTGAATGAACAATACCATTATTGCTTTCTCGTTTATCATCAACATGAATGGGGCACCTGCCTGACATACTCAGAGTTTGCTTACGACAACTCCACCCATACATACCCCAACACAGACCATTCTATGCAAACTACAGTTTTCACCCTCGCCTTCAGTCGGCCACTCCTACAGACTCCCCAGTCCCGCCTGAAGCAGATCTAGTTGTTCACTTTCATTAGATTCACCAAGGGCTTACCAAACACCTAAAAGCCACCAAGGAGGCATACAAATGTTATGCCGACCGCAAATGCCCAGCCACACCAACTCTATCTGTAGGAGATAAAGCCTGGCTCTCCTCCAAACACCTCAGATACCCCTCTCCCTTGGTCATACTGGATCACCAGTACCTGAGACCATTTAAAAATTTGGAACAAATAACCCCTGAAGGCTCCAGTTGCCAGAATCCTTGAAGGTTCATCCAGTTTTCCATGTCTTCCTTCTCAAACCCTATGAGAAGAATCCCTTTCCTGGATGCTCTGCTCCACCACCACCTCCCAGAGATGTCCAGAGCCAAGAGGAGTATGGGATCTGGGAAATCTTAGACTCCAAATGAGTTTGGGGCAAATTCTATTATCTAGTGGATTGGGAGGATTGTAGACCAGAAGAGCAATCGTGGGAGCCATTAGAAAATGTCCATGCTGAGGAACTTATAGGTGCCTTACACCAAAAATACCCCCTGAAACCAAGTCCCACAGCCCCTAGGAGGTGCCCTTGAAATGGAGGGGTACTGTCTGGAGCCAGCCTGCAGCAAAACCTTCCTGGCAACATAATGAGTGCAGCTGGCCCTGATAGAAGCTGTCAGATTGACTGAGCCACCTGACTGTTTTCAGGAGTCAGCAGGCTGATACATAAGCTTAGTAGCAGCAGCAGTCCAGTGGCTGCTCAGTGTACTTTCTGGTCTGCAGCTGGGATTGGTCCTGTCCTTGCTCCTGGGACTGGAGCAGGTACAGCCCTGCCTGTACCTGCTCCAGTCCCAGCCTGTACCTGTATCTGTTTCTGCCCCATCACCCAGCTACATCCTGGCTTCGGACCCCTGGCTCCAACCCTTGGCTACATCTCCTGACTGTGTCTCCAGTTAACCCCTCTGCTTTGGCTTCTGACTTCTGGCTCTGACATTTGGCTTTGCTCCAGGACCTTTCCCTGGCTGGATTCAGGTCTAACTGGTAGGCCAACCATTAGACCACATTGCCCGTGACTCAGTAACTGACTGAGTTTCCCACTTGCTTTGGAGACCACTACCAACTCACGAGTCCTGGTCATGACTTCTTCTCATGACGATGTAACAGCCGTGTCTTCCATGTGCTGTAGATCTTGTTTTTTTTCCATTAGAGACTTGTGGGTACAAATGGATGGTCTATGAAGTTTCTTTTTTTGTATTTGCCAGGCAGTGTTGCAGTTGTATGACAGCTTGTGAGTATTGTGCCTGTATCTCTTTCAATCTTTGGATATTTTCCAGCTTCTCCACTAACTGCAGTGCCTGTATTGCCAGCTGCTCTAACAGAGGTATCATCAGAAAGTGGTTGTTATTCTGTCTACTGGTGTTTGTTGCTTTTTGCTAATGTCAGTTTGGGGTTGAACTGGAAGTACTCCGGCAGTTTCTTGTCTCTGTTACACCCACGACAATCTCATCTCTTTTCATTGTTTCGTGTAACAGAGAAAATGTGCAGAATTCCAAGGGGCTCTATACAGCTATTTGAAAGGGCTACACAGACAGTCCTGTTTGCTTCAGAGAAACTCCGATTCCATGGCACTTCATACTTTCCATTGTAGGTCCCAGTAATGTGAACATCAACGGCTTGCTGCTTTGACTTCTCATTGTTTTTTGCTTCCTCAGATAACAGGAACATTTCCAGGATTTCACTGGCAGCTTCTCCCACTGCATATTCTCCTACTGCATAAACCTTACTTGGATTGTTGGAAATCCACACACAGTTGCACCAAGCTCATGTTTGGTGAAGCTCAGGGATGGGGCGACAAAAGTGGCTTTAGGACATCTTTTCATGCCCTCCTCCTCCCCCCCCCCCCCAATCTTGGAGTTACCTGATACAAATCAGTGGCTACAGGGCTGCTTTAACTAATGCCCCCTTAGGAACTATCCCCCCTATGCTCCGTGCACAACCCCTCCCACTCTTGGCTGTAGCCCAAACCAACCCCAGAATGTTCCCATCCTGGCTTACACCATCAAGAGATTCCCCCATGACAATGGAGATTCCAGCTGCACATTTAGGGACCTCGGGCCACTTCTGTCTTATTCAAATATCACACTATCTTCCAGCCCAACTAACCTGGCTCCCTGTGTTTCTGCAGTCTAACTTTGCAGGGGCTCTTCCTGGGAATGCTGTTGTCATGGGGATTATTTTTGCTCTCTGTATGTCACCTTTAAAATCTTTGCAGTATCACAGCTCTGTTCTTGTGGAGCATGTGCTCTTCCTGGCAGCTCTGGAGATGATGTCTCAGTTACACTACTCCTAGCTCTGCTGCTGCTGTTTGCCGCAGACTTTCTTCTTGCTGGTTGGTTTCCTTTTGCTGCCTTTCCGTTGTCTCTATATTCGGCATCTGTTGTAGCTGGGATACCTGGCCTCCATTTTTTATTCTTCTGTCAGTTCAGAGGGAAGCATTTCTTGCCCTTTGTTTTTCCTGTCGCTAATGACTTTCTGCTGCATTTTCTCTCATGCACCAGCCACTCTCTCTGATCTCCCCTTCCCCACTTCCAAGGCTGCCAAGGGTTTTGTGAGTATGGCCTGAAAATGCAGGCCTCATTCACCCATGGCTCTCTGTCATTCCTGCAATCTGAGCTGAGCTAGCGGCTTGTTTCTTGTTCCTTCCACACTGGCTTAAGGTTCCCTCAGGAAAATGCTGGGGAAGCACCAAGCAGGCCCTGCACCCTTGGTCACACAGTGAGCCCCTTCCCTGGATTCCCAGAACTCTCCTCCCCACTGCCTGGGGCACTGCACTGACAACTGCTTCCCTCTCCTCATTCCTCTCCCCTGTACTTTTGGGGGAGGAAAGAAGGTTTTCCTCTCCCCACCCTGGCTCTTTCCAGTCCCTCTCCCAACTGCTCCACAGACTGGGGGACAGAAACAATGATCACCCCTCCTGCGCCCCATATTCTTCCACACAGCCTTGAGGAGTAGAGTAAACATGGGCCCTCTAACTGCCCCATCTCCCCATTACCTCCACCACCACTTCCTGGAAGAGGAAAGTAAAGATTCCTCCTATCCCTCTCATCCTCCTGCACATTTCACGGGGAAAGGAGTAGAGATCACCTCCATTTCCAATTCCCCACTCTTTGAGGGAAGAGAGCGCCTGTTCCTCACTCTAGATCTCTCCCCATTCCCTGGGAGAGGGTAGTAAAGATCCCAACCACCAAGACCAGTTAAATTCTGCCTCCCCCTCAACTCCCATTCCCCTGTCTGGTGAAGGGATAGTGAAGACCTCTATCCCAGTTCACTGTTCTATCTCAAATACTGAGGAAGGGAGTGATTCTCCCCACCTTGCACTTAGCTTCCTTTCTCTCCAACACTGATCCTTCCTTTTTGCCCTCTCTGCAACCCACTACACTGAGGTAGTGGAGTGAAGCTCACCTGTCTTTCAGGGTTGGGGAGTAAAGATTCCCCCTCCCCTTCCTTGATTTAGTGCTTCACTGTGGAAGAATTCTTATGAATTAACATTTTGTTGTCAGAATCACCACCCCAAGCAGCAAATGAGCTGTTCCCTGTTTGAGGAGGTGACCCAGCAATTTTTGACACCATGGAAGGAGGTGATGGGATATGTATGGGCTGGGATCTAAATAGAAGTGAACTCCATTGGTGATACCCCATATCAGATGCTTCAGAAGAAGGCAAAACACCCCAAGATGCATCTGGGCAATTGTACTCTGCTGTATATGGGAGAGGGGAAAAAACCTTCCTGATCCCTGCAGAAAATCGGTTTATGCCCTGAAGCATGAGATTGGATTTCATACCTCCTCAAAACCTACATATCTATCAGTTGCTGGTAGATATAGGTGAACTGAGCTCATCATCTCCTTATCTACCAATCAGTTTGTAGATGCCTTCCACAGGGTCCAGGGAGGGACAGACATGTGAACATTTTCCTTCCTATGTATCCCTCCTGATCAGTGGGATGTTGATCGTTTGGAGTTATAAAACTAATAATTCACTGATCATCAACATTTTTGTGTGAGGTATGTACGAAATGTGTATTAAGAATTATAAACATAAACCAAAATGATTACTAAAATGTGTTTACTAGACAAGTCTGGGGAGGAGGTAAACCTGTTTTTCAAGCAAAAGAATAATCTGATGCCTCTAGCCAGGTGTCATCAAATCACCTGTCAAGTGGCCATTCTTTGGCAATGAAGGTGGGCAGGAACAGATTGATTTGCATTCTAGCAAACAACAACATGGAACCTCTTTCACCATGAGACTCCATCTCTCCTTCCTCATAGCTGGAATGAATTTTATTTAGGGGTACCCTGAGGAAAATGCATTTCAAAAGGGTGCGTGGACTATAGAAGTGATGGGCAAAACCACCCAGATTATCCCTCTCTCACCTTCACCTAAGAAGACAATGGAACCAGCCCTTTGGCTTTGAGGGGAGATCCTGACCTGAGAATTTGGTCAGCCATATCACTTGGAATCTGTGGTAATGATTTTAATTTTAACCAAGTCTAGTTAAGTTTTAGTTACTAAGAACCATTTTATCTTTATCTCTTGTAACCATTTCTGACTTTAATACCATATACTTGTACTCACTTAAAACCTCTCTCTTTGTAGTTAAATAAACTTGTTTTATTTTTAATCTAAACTAATCCAGTGTTTGTGTTTAAACTCCACTGTTTGGTAACTCCAGTTAAAGTAACAAACTGTTGAATATTTACCCTTTATAGTGGCAATGGACCTTTAATAGCTGGACTGCCCTGAACTGTCCAGGAGAGGGCTGGACAGTGCAGAACACATGTTTTTTGGGGGGAAATTTGGAACTGGAAATTTGGGACTGGGGTCACCCTGCAAGTAATAACCAGGCTGGTGGAAGCCAGAGTGTGACTGGAGTGTTGCTGACATGTTCTGGGTCAGAGCTTCTGGACCAGGGCTACAGCTATACATAGACACTCGGGGTGTGACCTGCATGCTGGTAGGCTGTTTGCGAGGGCCCAGGTTGGGAGCTACAACAGCAAAGCATTGCAAGGCACACAAGGTGGTATGGCAGGTGGTAACAACCCCTCAGTCATCTGGATTGCACCCCAGATCTTTATAGGATAGAACTTGCATCATTCCAGCCCCACATCCTACCATCAGATCAAGACAACGACTTTTTTTTGGCACTGAGAATGCAATTTTGGTCACAATGTCCTATTATATTGGTCTGGATGAACTTGTGTGTGTGCGCATGTGTGTGTGTTTCTGCTTGGGATAAATTAATCTGAGATTGTGCTTTGATAGTTCTAAATAAAATAATATGTTCAATATTTAACATGCTAGTACTAACGTTAGGCCCTCAATAGTGCATTATGATAGGAGAGTGGGAGAAGAAACTGTGCCACCTACTTAGATAATGCCTGTGATTCAATGCAGTAGGGGAGCAATATAGTATCACTGCTCTGAAATTTATAGAAAGCATATTTTTTAGCTTGGCTAACTCTGATTATTGTGTCTGGTTGCTTTCTCTTCTTTAATTAAAGAAAGAATTATGATGATATATATCTTGGAAACATAATTTCCCCACTAGTTATTTTAAAAGGTAAGTCAGGTGGTGTAACCTTCCTTATGGCTTAAATAGTATATCTTATTCCTAATTACCCCAGTTTTTCATCTGTCTGCAACTGGGCCCCAGCATTCTGCTCTGTGTTTTTGTATTTGTTTGAATTTGACTGAATCTGGGACTGGGAACATCTCCTCTCATTCCTTATTATCACAATTTTCCAGCATTTTTTTCATGAAGGAAGTCAATTGCTGCATTTTAAATCTGAGCCATGGTTTGAGCAGTTTGGGATCCTACCAGTACATTTAGCATGGAGTTTATACTCTCTGTAATAGAACAAATAAAGAGAGTGGGGGTAAGTAGGTGGTATTTTATATACATCACTCTTAAACCTTCACCTTAAATTGTACCAACGGACTATTCAGTCACATTTTCAGGTAAGATGGAGTACTAAATAAGTGTTGATTTTGGGATTTGAATATTGTCGCTTATAACAAATTATCCATTGTTTCAAAAGTGTTTGATTGGGTTCCAATATTTTACCATGTGAGCTTTTGTTTTAGTTTCAGGTTCCTTGGAGCTGGAACTATCTTATCTTCTGACTAGTTAGCTATTTCTTTTGGAAGTATATTGTGAAGATGCTTTTTTTCTTAATTTTAGAATCTGTGCCTTGTTTTGATCAGCTAATGATTGTAGCAGTAGACATAGCATGGAGTTATCAGGCATGCCATTTGTATAACTCCAGATCATCACTCTACCCAACAATCTGTACAATACCGGGTTTTGAGGGAAAATGCCTAATTAAGTTCTGTAACTGGGCCCCATCATTATAGTCTGTGTGTATTTGTATGTGTGCTTTGGGTTGAACTGACCATGGGCTGTGCATGTCCTCTCTTATGCTTATTGTCCAGTTTGTCAAAGTTTAGGTTTGAGTCTCAGTAGTCTACAATGTGAGCTTTTCTTTAAGTTTGAGATGCTTTGGGACTTCAACCTTCCCAATTGCTTCCTAATCAGCCTATTTAAAGGAACATTTTATGATGAAGTCCAGTTTGACTATATTAGAATATTTCCTCTAGTTTGATCATCTATTGTAGCAGTAGATTTAGCATGGAGGTGCCACTTTTAAGGACAATACATAAGAAGAGAATTGGGAAGTAAGTTGTGTTTCCTATACTTCACCCATATTCTTGAGCTCTGCACCAACTAAATCATTTATGAAGATATTGAATGGAACTGGACCCAGGACAGATCCCTGTGTGACCCCACTCAATATGCTCTTCCAGCTTGACTGTGAACCATTGACAAATACTCTGAGAGTACAGTTTTCTAACCAGTTGTGTACTCTCTTTATAGTAGGTTCATCTAGGCTATATTTCCCAAGTTTGTTTATGAGAAGAGTATGTGAGACAGTATCAAAAGCCTTACTAAAGTTGAGATATATCACATCTACTGTTTCCCTGCTATCCACAAGGCTTGGTGCCCTGTCAGAGAAGGATATTAGTTTGGTGTGACATGATTTGTTCTTGAGAAATCCATGTTGACTGTTAGTTATCACCATATTATCTTCTAGATGCTTACAAACTTATTATTTTCTCTATTATCTTTCCGGGTATATATCACACATACTGTTCTGTGCTACTAGTAGATCTTCATATTGATATTTTAAATGTTTCATAAAACATAAAAGTCTCCCCACAACATTCTGTTCAGGGAGACTTAATTTGGGGTAAACTTCTTCTTTGGGTTTTGGAATATCCTGCTTCATTCCTAATTACCTCAGTTTTCTAGCAGTCTATTGGTATGTCTGCACTTGGAGCTGAGAGTGTAATTCCCAGCTCGTGTACACCTATGTGATGAGAGCTAGTGTAAGTATGTCTAAGTGAGCGTGGAATCACACACCCAGCTCCAAATGTAGACATAACCTAGGTCTGAGTCCCAACATTGTGCAATGCGGATTGGTATTTGTTTTGATTTGAACTATTCTAGGCCTGGGAACTTCCTAATGTCCCATTTTCCAGCACTTATTTTATGAAGAAAATAAATTCCTGTATTTTAGAATGTGAGACCTGGTTGGAGCAGCTCGGGATCCTAGCAGTAGTATGTGTAACAGGAAGGTGACTGTCATGGATCGTATATTGAAGAGAGATGTGAAAGGAGGGGTGTTTCCTACACACTACCCTTATACCTTCAGTGATGAACCCTGACAAAGAATATCTAGAAAAAAATGGTTTAGAGAAGGCTTAAATGTATAAACCCAAACATTTTCATAGATTCATAGATTCTATGAAGGGAAGGGACCTCGAGAGGACATCTAGTCCAGTCCCCTGCCCTCATGGCAGGACCAAATACTGTCTAGACCATCCCTGATAGACATTTATCTAACCTACTCTTAAATATCTCCAGAGATGGAGATTCCACAACCTCCCTAGGCAATTTATTCCAGTGTTTAGGAAAAAGTTCCTAACTGTCAGGGTGGCTAATGTCCAACCTAAACCTCCCTTGCTGCAGTTTAAGCCCATTTTACATTATGTATGGTGTGTATACGCTGTATGGATGTGTGTGCGTCTTATCAGTTGAATGGAGTATGGGGTTTGAATATTCTCAATTCTAATTACCTACTTTTTCAAAACTCTATGATCATGCCTTAATATCCTGTGAATTTTTGTTTTAATCAGAGCTGTCTCAGAGCTAGGTGCATGCCATCTTTTTTTCCTAATTTCCCCCAGTTTTCAGGAGTTATTTTATGAGGACCTCTATTTCTCAGTTTTAGAACCTGACACTCCATCATAACAGCTAAATATTATAACAGTAGGTTGAGCATGGACGTGATAATATCAGAGAGAGTTCATACAAGGAAAGGTGAGAAAGGATGGCGGTGTTTCCCACCCATCATCCATGTCCTTCAATGTTGCAGACTCTCTGGGGACAACACAATGGGGCAGAATTTGACTGTGGAACTTTGTAGGAGTTAAGTGAGTGTTAGAACCCCACGTGCTACCTACAAACATTTCCTCCTGCAACCTAAAATTACCTGGCACTGTATACCCACTATTGCCATGTTACAGCAGAGAGCGTTGGAAGTGGACAAGTTTTGGATCTGTCCCCCTAATGCAGTAGCCACTGCAGCTGAGCCATCAGAAGGGGTGGGGCAATTTGCTGCTTGTATAGGCCAGGAACCTATTTCAACCCTTTTGGGCAGAGAGATATGCCGAGAGGAAATAGTGCCTCTGAGTCACATTGTCTCTTGGGGCTACTCTTGGGAATGTGCAATTTATGCACCGCCTCTTGCTCAGGTCTGTGGGTGAGGTAATATCTTTTATTGGACCGACTTCTGTTGGTGAGAGAGACAAGCTTTCTGTCTTACACAGAGCACTTCTGAGACCGGGTGTCTCTCTCACCAACGGAAGTTGGTCCAATAAAATATATTACCTCACCCACCTTGTCACTATTTCAAAACATGTTCCTCACCCTTTTTTAGAAAAATTCTGCAGAAAAGCCAACTGAACATTTTGCACCATTAAAAGCACTTTCCTCTCAGCACTTTAGGCTGTTTTTTTTTTTCTTATTGCAGTTTTTTTCACTAAAAATACTCTGTCCATTTGAGGATGCTGAAAGTGGAGCGGCATCAACTGGCATTAGTGAGGCTGGGACTTTCTGTGCAGGAATTGTTTAGGACCCCAGTCTGATTTTCATCCACCGCCTCCACACTGCCATTCAGGGAGCTGCTGCAAACATGAGCTGTGCCCCATACAGAGAGCACTCCTCGGGCAGTCATGCAAAATCCTGCTTACCATCCATGTGTAGCAGAACTGCACTAATTTCTCTGCCAGAGGAGCTGAGTGATGGAACTTGGGCATCACAATCTGAACAGACCTTCTGTCTCCTAAGTAATACTACAGGCTTGCAGGAAAGTTGCCAAGATAGCATATTGTTTGCAGTGTTGTTGTAGCCGTGTTGATCCCAGGATACTAGGACAAGGTGGGTGAGGTAATATCTTTTATTGGACCAACTTCTGTTGGTAAAAAAGACCAATGTTTGAGCTTTACAAAGCTGACCAGAAGAAGTGCTTTGTGAAGCTCGAAAGCTTGTCTCTTTCACTAACAGAAGTTGGACCAGTAAAAGATATTACTTCACCCACCTTCTCTCACCAGGATAACAAGTCAGTTAATGACTAGGAAATCCCTCTCACTTCGGACTGAGTTTAACTTGCTGGCCCTGGGCTGAGAGGTCATGGAGAGGAACCAGCAAAGGTCTGCAAGAATGACAAAAATAAAGAAATTTAAGTTCAACGTTAATCTGCAGCTTTCGAATCTCAAATCCTCACACACTTTCATCACAGCAAAAACACTCCCCTCTCCTTCAAAACCAAACTCACAACAGAAGCAGCTGTTCCCAAACTGCCATTCTGATGTCACTCAGTTCCACTTCTGAAGTCAACACATGATGCATGTTGCTATAACAACCTGACACTATTGCTAATACTTATTCCACACAAGCGTCACTGCTTTGAAATTAACTTAAAATTGTTTGTTTTAAAATGTCTCTTTTGCAATAATTTTTTTTTGGGGGGACGCCTTTTTTAGAAACAAATTCTTGCCAAAAAAAACCAAAACAAAAAAAACCTGACTTCACCTCTGCTCTATTCCCTTCTCTTTTATAGCTGTCAATCTTCTAATTTTATTAGAAGAAAAAAATAGTAATGTCAACAATTCTGTTTCTATCCCAAAAGAATGATTAGTAAATAAGAATTAAATTTGAGCAGGTAGCTTTAAAAGGAATTCACATCGCTCACCATTAAAAAGATTTTTTTCTTCATTTAAATATTTTAACATTTTCAGAGTTATTTTTAGATACATTTTTTATTACTTAGTTTTTCTTGTCTTCTCACTCCCCATGTGGGAGCTGAACATGCTCTGCATCAGTTTGTATTATCAGACCCAAGATTTTCTGCATTTGAGTTGTTTTAGGACTCCACACGCTGCCCCATCACCTATTGTACACAGGCATAAAAACTCCTGCTGTGGAGATGAACTTTTCACCAGGAGGGGGATACACACCCCTTGAAAATCCCTCCCACCCCATAATATTGCCTCCCATCCACATGGAGGAGAACTGAACTGATTCCTTTGCCAGGAGCATGAATGAACTGATCTAGCAATTTTATCTTAATTTATTAAAAGACAAATGTAAGGTGCTACTGTGATGAACTGGGACTGTTCTTAATGTGGTCTTTGAATGCTGAGTGGGGAGTGTGGCTAGGATGGTCTGCATGGGGGGATGGGAGACTGGCCGAGGGAAGATACCTGAGCATGTAACATGAGAACCCAGGAAGGGGTTAGAGGCCAGGTGACACCTTTGCCCGGTAAACTGAACAAAGGGTGGGGGGGAGAGTTTCAGAGCTGGCTGGTGGAATGGCTGGGAGGCAGACGGGGCTCTGACCTCCCAAGGGGGCTGTGGTGCCCTGGGACCTCAAGATGGACCTAACTGAGGTGGTCCTGTTGTCTGTGCCTGCAAGACCTGTCTTGGACTGCGTCCCTGTTGTCTAAATAAACCTTCTGCTTTACTGGCTGGCTGAGAGTCATGGTGAATCGCAGGAAGCCGGGGGTGCAGGGCCTTGTGTCCCCCCACACCCTGCGACAGCTACACTTAGGAAAGAAAAAACAAATGCACAAATACAGAATGGGGGATAAGTGGATTGGAAGCAGCACTGCTGAGAAGGATTTTGGAATTGTAGTGGATCACAACCTTAATATGTCAGCAATGCGATGCTGTTGCAAAACAAAGCAAATGGAATTTTAGGTTGCACTAACAGAGGCATAGCATGCAAGCCACGGGAGGTGATAGTACTGCTCTACTCAGCGCTGGTTAGGCCTCAAGTGGAGTACTCTGTCCAATTTTGGTCACCAAGGTATAGGAAGGATGTGGAGAAACCGGAAAGGAGCCAAAGGCGAGCGACGAAGATGACCAAAGGGATGAAATGCAAGCCATATGAGCAAAGGTTGAAGGAACTGGGTATGTTTAGTATGGAAAAGAGGAGACTGAGGGGGGACATGATGGCATTCTTAAAATACTTGAAAGGCTGTGTCACAGGATCCAGCACTCACTGCCAGATTGGTGCCTCCTCCTGGTCACTCTTAGCTCTAGGCCAACGGCCCCTTTCTGCAGCTTGCAGTCTGTCTCTGCATCTGCATGCTGCCTCTGGAACCTGAGCGCCCTCTTTGCGACTCAGTCCTCTGGCTGTGTCACCATCTGTGTGCCCCCCTTCTGGGGGTTAATGTCTCAGTCCAGTAATCATGTCACTTCCGCAGTGGCGAGTGTGGGCGCCCAAGGCCTGACCACTACTCCAGTTCCTAGCCCAGGGACCCTATAGATTGCAGTCTCTTGCTGCAACTCTTTAGCTTCTCATCATGCTGCTATGTCTCCCTGGGCCACTTCCCGATGGCCCCAGCACATTCTTTGCCCTTACCTCAGGGCATGCAACTGCCCAATCCCAGCAGCCAGCCAGAAGCTCCCTCTTGCCCCTCAGTCTCTGCCAGCAGTTGCTCTGTCCAAGGTGCCACAGGTCTTTCAGCTCCCAGCAGCAACTGAACCTGCTTCCCTGCAGCTCCTCTTATCTGAGCCTGCTGGCCAGGATGGGTGGCTCCCTGTAACTCCCCCGATTGGCTGCACCTCACATAGCCTCTCTGGGCTGCTCGGAGAACTCACCTCCACTGCTCCCTGCTGAGGTTAACCCTTTCTAGTCCAGTGTGGGGCAGACACCCCATCACAGGCTGCCATAAAAAGATGGAGAAAAGTTATTCTCTCTTGCTACAAAGAGCAGCACAACAGGATATGGGTTCAAACTACAGCACAGCGGATTGAGATTAAATCTCAGGAAAAACTTCCTAACTGTGAGAACAGTAAGACAATGGAACAGACTGCCTCGGGAGGTTGTGGGAGCACCTTCACTAGAGGCTTTCAAAAGGAAGCTGGATAGCATCTGCCTTGGATGGTTTAGACACAACAAATCCTGCATCTTGGCAGGGGGCTAGACTAGATGACCCTTGTGGTCCCTTCTAACCCTATGGTTCTATGATTATTTCACAGATCAATAACAGGGATCAACCCTGCCCCCCTTCCCTAGCAACTCCCTCTGCAGGCTTCAGAGCCCAAGTGCCAGTCTGAGCCCAAATGTCTACCCAGCTATTTTTTGTGCCGCCGTGCAAGCTCGAGGCTGTAGACCTGAACTCCGAGACTCGCTGCCATAGGTTTTAAAACACAGTCTAGATGTACCCACACTCATCCAAATGAAAATATTCCTCTCTCCTTGAAACCAAACTCACAACAGCAGAAACTGTGCCTAAACTGACGTTTTGATGTCACTCCATTCCACATTTGACCTCATCATATGCTGCATGTTGCTATAACAACCTAGACCTCTGTTGCCAATGCCCTTGTTACCCAAATCCTCACAGACGTGCCACCATCCTGAAATCAACTTTCAATTGACTATTTGAAAATGGAAATGTTTCTGTGGGGAAAAAAAAAAGTCACCATTTAAAATAAAATAAAAAAAATTCTACGAAAAAGGCTGACTGGATTAAATCACCAGAAGATTTTTGAAAGAACTAACATTTCTCATTGCTAAAGCATTTTCCCCATTCTTTCATATATTTTATAATTGTCAAAAAATGCTCAGGTTAATGTTTGTTTTACTTACCTTTTCTTTTCTTAACGCTTTCCCTCTACATGTAGGAAATGGAAGGGTGGTAGCTTCAGCCACGATTGTTAGATTTGAGGCTTTTGAGACTGATTGATTTATGTCCCCACTCCTGCCCTACCCAGCCACCCACTCCAAGACGACCACTTAATGCTCCAGGACAAAGACCACAGTTGGCACAATGGCATTCTGAAGAGTGAAGCTCGTCTGGACAGAAGACAAAACTTCCTCCTTAGGGTGTTCCAAGACTGTGGAATATGCTTCCCCAGCACTAAGATCCATCCCAAACCTCACCGCTTTCTGCTGTAAGTGCAAGGCGTATTTCTTTGACCTTGCCTTCTCTAATATAAGCACATAGCAACCAGTGTATTTACCTACAAAAACAAGCCATTCCATTGTACACACAACTCCCTCTGGGAAGAAGATGTGAGAACAGACTATACATAACAGATGTGCAGTCACATTGCTTAATGCACGACTGGAAGGCACACAGATACTTTGGTGTAGAGTGCGATGCAAAAACCTACACAGAACAGGAGTCAGAATGATGGGAATTTGTGTCAAAATCTGAATTCTCAGTTGTGATACACATTTTTGTTTTTGAGGAAACTGCATTCCTCAGCAATGAGAACTGAGCCTTACTTCATCCAACTGAGGTTCCTAGAAATAGATCTAATATTGAGGTGACATTCTGACAGGCATGAACCATGTCAGGAGGAATGGACTAGGAGGCATTTCTGTCTGCATATCACTCATAGGCTACCAGTCCCACATCCAGTCAGGGATATAAAGACATCTCTGTGACCTTTAGAAAAACCATGTTCTGTAACTAAGCCCCCACCTTCGTATGTGTATTTGTGATCCAAGTGATTGATGGTGGGAATGTCCTAAAAAGCTTGATTTTTTCCACCATTAATTGCACATAATAAAACCCTGTTCCTCAAATTTGAGAGCGGAGCCCCAGTTTGCACAACTACACCCACTGGGACTAAACTCAGTGCTGAGGTGAAAATCACCAGGTTGGAACATTTTTGGAGGAATAGTGTAGGAATTATTATCATTGCAAGCCGCTTATGAGCCCTCAACTTACACTTACACAACCATGTTTGTGTGAACTTTGGAGGAAGCATCTATGAAAGCTGGGTCCCCACTGCTTGGATATATTTGTGTTTGTTTTGGTGTGACTGTATTTGAGGGGATGTATTTTGAACAAAAGTAGTAACACATTTTTCTCTCTTTATGGTTTATGAGGAAACCCAGAACCCCAGTTTCATGGGCAAGGAACTTATGTTCAACTGGGGACTCTATCAGGAGTGGTGAACAGCACACTATGTGCTAATACGCATATCTCCAGGTACCCATTTTACCTTTATGTATAAGCATTTTTAGGCCCATATCAGACCTTCTGACTTCTCAGTATCAACAAGGATTGGCAGAAAATTTGCCAGTCTAATAGGAAGACAAGTAATTAAACCCCTTGGCTCCACCTGTATGGAATTTGAATGGAGGAGCATAGACTGCAGGAGGGAAGAGTTTAGAGGAGGCACCCAAAAGTCAGAGGTCCCCTGCATTGGACATCTGTCGACTGCTGAGGACCTCTGGCCTGCAGCCGCGAAGCTGAGATCTGCTAAGGAAATGCCCAGACCAAAGGCTGTGAAAAGTGTTCAGTAATGTATAGCGATGGCCAGCTACCTTTCCTGATTCTATTAGAAACCCATGAAAGGAAAAGTTAACACGACAATGATACAGCAAGGGAATGATCAGAAGCTCAAAAATCGGCATTTCAAAGAGTGAAGAAAACCGTAAGGGAGGCACCAGACCTACAGTACTACAACCCTGCAGAGCAGCTGGAGCTACAGCATGATGCCTCAGAAGCAGGCCTAGGAACATCATTGATGCAAAGCCCGCAGCCCGTAGCGTTTATCAGTAGAGCTTCGACCGATACAGAACAGTTATATGCTCAGCTAGAAAAGGAGCTACTGGCTATGCTCTTTGAACAGAACGATTTCACCAGTTCACTTTCTGGGCACCTGGCGGATGTGCCATCTGTCCACAAACTACTGGAAAACATCATGAAAAAGCCACCGCTGAGTGCACCCAAGCGACTGCAACATATGTTACTAAGACTCCAGTGGTATGATGTAAAGACAAAAGACTGCCTAGGAAAGTCACTACTGGAGGTTGATACACTAATTAGGGTATATCTTCTAAGATACAACAAAGATGAGTCTGTGGGAGTCTATCAGCATGCTGCAATACCTTCCCACCACTGATGGATGGCTTTGCAATACAGCAAAGCACCAAAAAGAGCAAGGTTCTAAGGAAGTAAAACAAATCATACTCCAGGTTGTCCAGACTCCAAGTAAGAAATGCCACAGGAGGTGGCACCCTACCTACCACCACGGAAGGGATGAGATGTGTGTGTGTGAAAAGGGACCACACAATAATCCCAGAAAATCTAAGATGCGACATCATGAGAGAGCTCTACATGTCAGGAACCTGGGCTCAAACACAGTCCCACTGGGCTTTCGGGGAAGTAGCCATGGCCATCACGCCACCCCAATACATTGGATTTCCAGGGAATTCACAGACTTCTGTGAAATAACTTCCAGGATTCCGTTATCTCCTTCCTGATTGGCCCATGGGCTTCACCCTAACTGGTTGGAGACTATATATAAACTTCCTGCTTCCCTTCTGGTCTTGTCTGAGCAACAAGCCATTGCTGGCTAGTTGCTGCTTGGGCCATCTGACCCTGCCTTGTCACCCTGTCTGACCTGGCCTTGCCACTTCACCTGACCCCACCCACACCTTGTTCCCACACCTGATCCTGCCTTGCTGCCTTACCCTGACCCGCCAGCTGCTTCACTGTACCTTCCTATTGGGTTGGATCTTCTGGCGATTGAACCCCTTGCATGAATTCTGACCCCCGATCAGGACTGCCCTTTGACCTGCCTGACTCCCAGGCATTACAGTTTGCTCAGACTACCTTTCAATCTCCTCCTGGTCTCACCCTTGCTCCATGGAAAGGGGCATGGAATCCACAGGGCCAGCACGCTGGCATGCTCCGGAAGATTGAGTCCCCTGGAGCAAATCACTCTCCTACAAGAGGGAACACCCAGGCCAAAGCGGACTGCCCCCATGTGGAAACCTGCATCCTTCAGGAACGGATTAGAGGGATGCAAATGGGAATGCCTTCCCTAACCTCACAGCCTGCAGCCCCCTGAGGATCAGAGCCCACCATGTCTTTCTTGAAATGTTATGATGGTACCCACAGCAAGTTTTGTGGTTTTGTACATCAGTGCAGGCTTCTGTTTATGTTGTGGCCCCATGTCGACGCAACATTAGCATGCAAGTCATGGGAGGTGATAATACCACTCTATTTGGCCCTAGTTAGGCCTCAGCTCGAGTACTATGTCCAATTTTGGTCACCAATGTATAGAAAGGATGTAGAGACACTGGAAAGGATCCAAAGGGATGATCAAAGGGATGGAATGCAAGCTATACAAGCAGATGCTGAAGTAACTGGGTATGTTTAGTATGGAAAAGAGGAGTTTAAGGGTGGGGGACATAAAAAAGCTGGAGAAAAGTTGTTCCCTCTTGTCAGAGGGCAGCACAAGAGGCAACTGGTTCAAACTACACCATAGCAGATTATATTAAATCTCAGGAAAAAAATCCTAACTGTAAGAACAGTAGGGCAATGGAAAAGACTGTCTAGGGAGGTTGTGGAAACGCCTTCACTGGAGGTTTTCAAAAGGAGGCTGGATAACCATCTGTTTTGGATGGTTTAGACACAATACATCCTGTATTTTGGCAGGGGGTTAGACTGGATGACCCTTACAGTCCCTTCTAACCCTATGGTTCTATGATTTTATGACAGACCAGGCCAAGGTAAGCCTGATCTTCACTGGTAAAGTCCTAGAATGGGTATATCCTACATCACAGCAGGATCATCCTGTATTGGCTAGTTGAAACTTCTTCCCAGGGGCTTTTGCAATGATTTTTGATTATCCATACTGGAGATGAAGCACGATCCTAGCTCTCCATAGATTCTATAGTTACACTAGCACATGTATGCCTATAACAATGGAGCAGCTCAGTGAATGGCAGGACTTTCCATTCCACCCCTAGGCCAGACAAAGACACCACCGGTGAGACCTCTCTTTATTCGCTGATACAAACAAGTTACATATTGCCCTTCTGACGTGGTTAGTTACCACCCTTTATCTTCTACATGTTGGTTTGGTCAAAACATCTCTACCCATAACACTGTCATCCTGACCTTTACTTTAAGAGGGGTCAATATGTTCCTGTTATCTTTGCGGAGTGTGTTTGTACCATAATCGTATCAGGGTGTTCTGGAACCACCTTTCTGGAATGTGCTTGTGTGAGTGTCCTGTGCCTAACACTTCTTAGGAATGTGTGTGTTTTTACAATACCAGCCCTGTTCTTGTCAGGTTCTGCGAACTTGCAAGCAGGCATGTTTTGTAACAGGGCCTGACTTCTTCTCATAGCTTTACTTTTGCTAACTTTGTTTTATATCAGCAGAGCCTGATAGGACTACTACTTTAGTTCAGGTCTCAGGCCTCATACCAGGCCTCTTATACAAGGCCTCATGTCTCAGGCTCTCTTTTTCTATTACAACACATATGCCACTCATGCATGGGTTGATCTTTGAAACAGATTAAAATATCATCTAGTGGTCCAATATAACCCACAAAACATCCTTGATCAGGTGCTGAAAGATGGCAGGCATGTTGATACGACAAAGGCATCACCTGGTATTCAAAATGGCCATATTACGTTCAAAATGTGGTGTAGAAGAGCGGACTCACCCCTGCGGCGCCTCCTACTGGTCGTCCAGGGAATTAGCTCACCAGCCTCTGGAGTGCCCTCTGTAGGCCGGTGATCTGCCTTGTCCTCTGCTGGCACCCGTGTCCCTCCCAGGACCCGGTGCCCCTATTACTGGGATGCTGCCCCCTGGCAGTACCCCACAGATCTGGGTCTCCCCTCCCTGGGGAACCCCCACCCACTATCCCCACCTTGCCTCAGCACTAGGCCACTGCCTGTCACCAACTAGCCCCCGCTCCCTGGGGCAGACTGCAGTATAGGCCACTCATCACTGGCAAGGGGGGTTTGGACCTGCTGCCTTGGCCTAGCCCTGGGTTGCCCTCTGCAACCCCCAGTACCCATTGGCCTAATACTAGGCCACAGCCTGGGGCTATCCAGGCTGGAGCTCCCTAGCCTTTCCCCAGCCCTGCTCCACCCAGGTACTCTGTCTTAGCTTCCTGCAGCCAGGCCCTTCTCTCTCTGAGTGCAGAGAGAGACTCTACTGAGCTCCTGGCTCCCAGCCTCTTATATAGGGCCAGCTGAGGCCTGATTGGGGCGTGGCCCCAGCTGCAGCTACTTCCCCCAATCAGCCTAGTAGCTGCTTGCTCCCTGGGCCCTCAGGCCCTTCCAGGCAGGAGCAGGTGTCCACCCTGCTATATGTGGGCTTCCAATAGTCCCCTGGTTGAATCCTGACTAGACTGTAGGCATCCCTGAGATCCAACTTGGTGAATATCCAGGCTGTGCTTACTTGGTCTAGGAGCTCCAGGATCAGGTGAATTTTTGCACAGTGATTTTCTTTTAAGTCATACACAGTCTCAGAGATTCATCCTTCTTTATGAAGGGAACCCGGCTGAAGAGTTGGACTGTTGGATGAAACTTTTTTTTAGATTCTCATTAATATATTCCTTGTGAGCTGCCAGTTCAGGCTCGGACATGGAGTATACTCACCCAAACAGTATCTTGACACCAGGTAGCAAGTCTATTGGGCGCTCATATTCATGGAGGGCAGACAAGGTGTCTGTGTTCCATTTTTTGAACGTGTCTGCTAACTTTTGGTATGTCTTTCTTAGAGCTCTTGGTATCTTCCTTAGAAATAAGGAAGTCTGTCCTGCTGCTCGACCTCATACACCCCTCACAATACATGAAGCTTGGGTGGTATGTCTGGCCAGGGATTCTGGGAATTTAGACCTGGGGGCCAAAAGGCAATTGGTTCAGCAGTACTCCAAGCTAAACGTTACAAGGTGCTACTGCCAGGATATACTCAGGTCATGCTTAGCGAACCAGGGGATTCAAAGTATCACAGGAAAGTGTGGAGACCAGATTAGGCTGAAATGAAGGAATTCATGGTGTTCCCAGATTACCACTTCCAAAACCATGCTTTCCTGACTAAGAGGTGAGCAGAGAGGAATCAACAGTGTGGGCACAGAACTATGCAGCCTGGAAAAAAACCCGGTTAGGAGGGAGAGAGACATGGGTCTCTGCCCAAGATAGGTGACTGCTGAGGAGCTGGGAGGGGAGTCTAAAATAAAATTGGGTGCCCTTGATGGACCACAGAGGAGCAAAACAGGTGCAGTTGCCCAGAACTGTGACAGTATCAGCCTGGATTCTCCGAGGAACTGCCACTGCAACATGGTTCCTTCTAGTAGCCATTCCAAGGCAGAGTATATTGGCACAGAGTACATTGGCACACATGCACTGGCTCCGAGTCAGTGGCATGCTGTCTGAGAAAAAGGAACAATGGTGAAAAAAGACAGTAGAGCTGTAACTGGGTAAAGTAGGGTGGAGGCAATTCCAGTGCCTGTTCCTCCCAACTTGAGCATGAGGAACATAGCACCACGTGTCAGAGGCTGATGTCAGAAATCTGGACATGGACTGTTTCTTCTGATTATTCTGATGTATGATATGTGCTGTTTCACTATGGGTCTGATCCAGCTTCCACTGAAGTCAATGGAAGTTGGATCAGGTCGGAAGAGGGTTGCAAAGGGTTTCAATGACTGCAAAATGCATGTTTAGTATTTAAATGATCCATGGGAGATATTAGCATTTTGTTTTAGTCAATTTTACCCCATCAAGAAAAAATTAGAAAATGGCATTCTGTTTATAGGCCTAAAAATATTTTTCTATTGTCCTATGCTATGTGCAGTATTCTGTTGAATACCTATAAGAATATCATACAGAAATAATAAGACCATTTGGTTTATAACTATAAAGGACATCTGATGGCAGCAAAATATATTAAATGGTAGTACTGGCTTTTTGCCAGTTGATTCTGAATCCTAAGAAATATGAGAATTCTCTAATTAATGAACAGAGATGGGGAATCAAGGTTTCAGGGTCAATGAGACATGATGATAAGTCAGCAGTGTGTAGGGGTAAAATTAGAATGAGGGTATCTTAGTTTTATCCTTTTAGTGAGAATAGAATTTCTAGCTGCAATAACTAGAGGTTCTACGATTTATCCAATGGTACAAAGGGGTGGAAGGGAGCAGAAAAGAAACAGCCTTCATTATGTAGAAGAAAAGCAAGGAAGGTTATTCACAAAGCAACAGTAGCTTAACACACTATCACATAGGTAGAATATTGTAGTGCTATCTGTGGTGAGTGTTATAGGATAATGAGAACTGTTTGAGTTATACTTTGTGAACAATTTCTTCATCTCAATCAACATTTGTGGAAAATAACAAAATCCTTTGATTTCTGTTCATGAATTGTGTGCAAACTAATCATTTCCCCCCAGTTGTTCAAACTGTTTTCACAAACTGGTTTGTTTCCCACAAATCATTCTTAGCAAGCATTGTTGGACTGGGGTGGCTAGGACCTCCAGAGAAAAGAGTGGTTCAGCATTACTCTAGGCAGTAGTTATTCATGATGTGCCTACCCACACTCCACCACTGCTAGAATGCAGGGAATGGTTACTGTTTTCTTCCCTCAGACAAAGAGGTTGGCAATCCCAATTCGTCTTGTGATTCCCTGGACACAAGACCCAGCTGCCTCGTTTTCATATAGGCCTTATCCAAAGTACATTGAAATCAATGAATGTCTGTCCATTGGCATCAGTGGGATTTGAATCAGGCACACACAGCATGTTTTGGGGGGAAATATGCCCTGCAGGTATGGGATCAGAATCTTGACCTTCTTTTCAAAATCTTCTTTCATTTTTTTTTCTCCATTTTTTCTTTGCATAATATCAATCTGACCATTTAGAATATACCTTAGTTATGGTATACAGGCTAACATTCCTCCAGTTTTTAAATAAATGAAGCTTTAAAAAAAAATGTTGCCAGTATTTCACAAATATCTCTGGGCCTGAATCACTACTGTGTCAGTAAGTAACTCCATTGAACTCAACAAGGCACACTGCCATAAAACTGGAATTAGGCTGTATGCATGCCCTCTCTACTTACCGATAATATTCCTTTTCTCAATAGCTGCAGCATTAAACGTTGATCTGCTTATTGTTCACCTTTAGATAACTGCAACAAAGATGTTTTATTGCCTTTTGAGCATTATATAGTTCTACATGTTAAAACAAAAAAGGCTGCCCTTTTCACTCAGACTCCAAATATTTTTGTGTGTAAGGTTTAAGATAATATATTTACCAGTTCAAAGATGAATCTCTTCTAAGTCTTTTATGGATTTTTTTCTGAATGGGTTATTTCTTTGTTGTAAATTTTCTGTTTTGTGAGATGCAAAGTTTAATACTACATTCACTGAATGCATGTATTGAGGGCATTCTAGATACAGTCAAATGGAGCGTCATCCGCTAAGTAATAAATAATCTTTAAGGTACAAATGCTGCTACCCTTACTCATCTTGGGGAGTATGCTTGTGAGTAAATGCTCCCCAACATGAATGATTAGGATTGCACAGTCTAGCCCTAAATAATCACTAAGGATCCATTCTGACACCCTTACTTCTCTGATGTTGGAGGGTGTTTAGCTTCCATGTGTTGGTTCAGCAGATTATATAGGGCCTAATCCAAAACTCACTGCAGTCATTGGAAAATCTCTCATTAACTTCAGTGGGCATCAGACCCAGAGACAGGCATGATGTGAAATGAAAAATGGGATGGTGTTTATGTGACCATCACTTATTTGCACTGTAGTGTCCAGGAAGTGGATCTCTTGTGTGGACTGGTCACATAAACACCACCCTATACCGGAAACCTACTGACCACTATACTTACCTACATGCCTCCAGCTTCCATCCAGGACACATCACACAATCCATTGTCTACAGCCAAGTCCTAAGATACAACTGAATTTGCTCCAATCCCTCAGACAGAGACACACACCTACAAGATCTTTATCAAGCATTCTTAAAACTACAATACCCACCTGGGGAAGTGAGGAAACAGATTGACAGAGCGAGACGGCTACCCAGAAATCACCTACTACAGGACAGGCCCAACAAGGAAAATAACAGAACACCACTGGCCATCATGTACAGCCCCCAGCTAAAACCTCTCCAGCACATCATCATCAATCTACAACCTATCCTGGAAAACAATCCCTCACTCTCACAGGCCTTGGGAGGCAGGCCAGTCCTTGCTTACAGACAGCCCCCCAACCTGAAGCAAATACTCACGAGCAACTACACACCACACCATAGAAACACTAACCCAGGAACCAATCCCTGTAACAAACCACGTTGCCTACTCTGTCCCCATATCTACTCTAGCGACACCATCAGAGGACCCAATAACATCAGCCATACCATCAGGGGCTCATTCACCTGCACATCTACTAATGTGATATATGCCATCATGTGCCAAGAATGCCCCTCTGCCATGTACATTGGCCAAACCGGACAGTCTATACGTAAAAGAATAAATGGACACATATCAGACATCAAGAATGGTAACATACAAAAGCCAGTAGGAGAACACTTCAATTTCCCTGGACATTCAAGAACAGATTTAAAAGTAGCCATCCTTCAACAAAAAAACTTCAAAAACAGACTTCAAAGAGAAACTGCAGAACTACAATTCACTTGCAAATTTAACACCATTAATTTGGGCTTGAATAAGGACTGGGAATGGCTGGCTCACTACAAAAGCAATTTTCCCTCTCTTGGTATTCACACCTCCTCATCAGTTATTGGGAGTGGACCACATCCACCTTGACTGAATTGGCCCTGTCAACACTGGTTCTCCACTTGTAAGGTAACTCCCTTCTCTTCATGTGTCAGTATATTTATGCCTGCATATGTAATTTTCACTCCATGCATCTGATGAAGTGGGTTTTTTTACCTACGAAAGCTTATGCCCAAATAAATCTGTTATTCTTTAAGGTGCCACTGGACTCCTCATTGTTTTTGTGGATACAGACTAACACGGCTACCCCTCTGATACCTAACATCCCCACTGTTCTTGGGGGTGGGTTTTATAGATTCATAGATTATCAAGCCAGAAGGCACATTGTAATCATCTACTCTGACCCCATGTATAACACAGTCCATAGGACTTCCTGGAATTAATTGCTACTTGAACTAAACATCATATCACTTGCATTTTTCTCCATGCCATTTTTCATTTCACATCGACGCACATCTGACTGGTTCCTTCCTTTTCCACTAATGGTATTTATAATCGATAGTGGGTATCCACCCTCTAGTTGCTATTGTCTGTTTCTAATGTAAATCTTATGAGTACAAATAGATGTTTTGCTGTATTACAACTGGCTCAAGAAACCAAAGCAAACTAAATCATGTGCTTTGAGCATTTGGAGAATCACAGCAGATAGAGATGGAGAAGGAACTATTAGGTCATGGCATCCATCCACCTCCCAATGCCTGATTTTTCCCAGCAGTATATTTCGGCTTTTATATGTAGCTTCTTTTCATTCTAATTAAATCAAAGAGAGAGACAGATTACTATTATATAGCCCAACAAACCTTTGACTTTGAGAAAGTCCTTTTAGATTTATTTTATTGAGTGCACAGAGTGAGGTGAAATATATTTCATTTTTATAAAGAAGTAAAATATTAACAATAAAAAAACTGGGCCAAAGTGGAAATTGCTCTCAAAAAATACTAGCGGAATTGTGGGATATCAGTGTTTGAAAATGGATGATGACATTTTCAAAGATTGTAACCTAGCTTCCTGGAGTAAAACCTCAGTGCAATCAGGCAGATATTATTTACACTGAAAAATATATGGACCATCTACTGAGCTGGTGTAAATCACCATAGCTCCACTGGTTTCACTGATTTACACCAGCTGAGGATCTGGCCCACATATATACATGTGTATAAAGTCTGACCTCCTACATAACACAAGTCATAGAACGTCTCCAAAATAATTCCTGTTTGAACTAGAGCATATATTTTAGAAAAACATCAATCCTGGTTTAAAAATTGATAGAGGGAGATTCTCAAATTAAAGGTCACAAGAATCCTTTTTAATCGAAAGTATTAGGCAACCTAAATAGAATGGTCACTACCAGTTTCCCCTGTCTTATCAGCAGGGCAGGGTTATATATTATATATTTGCAGGGTTCATAAAGGAACTTAAGTTCTAAGTAAATGGCAGGTGGCATTGTGTTTATAAATCTATCTTCTTACTTCAATATCAGGACAATAGAAGAGTAGAGCGAAGAAGTGAAAAGTAAAGAGAGAATGCAGCAAACTGATGACACTGTTCGCCCTGTACTTATTCAACCTGTATTGCTTGCACTTTCCTGATGATCATTTAACATGCAACAGTGACTATATTAAGTATTTTTACCATTCCCTACAAAGTCACCCCTGAGGACGGCACAGCAGCCCCACTAAGCTTCTGTTTCGATGCTTTAAGCTCCATTTTAATTAGCTGGTGGGAATGAATGGAATTATTTTGCCATTCCAGTGTCCCAATTTGACAAACTGGGACTTGGCACTAACTCTTTGGAAGACACTTAGTGCAGCTATATATGGTATATGCTAATGATGCTATTAGTAACACATTGCTGAATGCTAGCATATTAGACCTTATACTCTTATCTAGATGGTTCTTTACAAAAGTAACTTGACTAATAGTGGAGAAAAGTTTTTTTTTTAAGATAAAATTTCTGTGATACTGCTTTATACTGCCAAGGAAAGAGAGAGCAACTTCTATAAAGCAATATTTATTATTAATTAGATAAAGATTTTGCCAGGTATTTTCTTTATCTACAGTCAAGATCACTTAAAAAAGAAAATGATGATGAAATAGGAAAGATCATAGGATGGTGATAAGCCCCCCACTCTCTGTTGTGCTTGTTATGTACTGAGCTTGTTGGGTCCAGCACTGAGCACAGAGTTAAGGCTATACATTTAGTTCAAGCCGTCCCTCAATGAGACTGCTCATGTAGGTCGTGTATTAGGATGTGGCAGTCTGTCCCTGGGAGAATTCAGACAGGACTTGTAATGGAAATCATGACACAATAGGGCCACATTCATCAAAGGGGTAGCGAATAGGTGGTTTTAATTTTTAATGAATAAATGGCATTTCTATGAATTAAAAGTCAAAAGTAGATAAATAAGGCATGACTAGTGATAATTACCAATTTTATATATTTAGAGAAAACTGGTACTTCATAAATATTGAATTGTGCTATGATCTGAAGTATGTCTGTACCAGGGCTCC
The DNA here is from genome assembly GCF_028017835.1 of Emys orbicularis. Taxonomy (NCBI): domain Eukaryota; kingdom Metazoa; phylum Chordata; order Testudines; family Emydidae; genus Emys; species Emys orbicularis. The sequence continues at coordinate 22,616,406 of NC_088685.1, read as the reverse complement.
ATAAATAAAGACATTAGTGACTAATCACTAGAATTCATCATTATTTATCTTCTTTCACGTTTTAACCAACTGAAATGCCATTTATTCATCACAACTCAAAACACAAAGAAAAAGTGTTCATTCTTTTGATAAATCTCTTGAGGAGGAGGGAAAATAGCATTTGGATAGTACAATGGTAAAGTGAAAATAAAAGGACCACTCAGCAATGAGAGAATCTTCCAAGGAATCATGGTTTCTGTCTCTGTCTCTCTCTCTGGGTATGACCCTGCTTTTCACATACACCAGTTTTACATCAGTGCATATCTCCATTGACTTCAATGGAGTTACTTCTGTTATCCACCCATAGACGGCAAGAATTAGTCCTCAGGGTCTTTTATAGAGGCATTACAGCAGTCCCCCAGGGTGGTGTCACAGCATCTGCCAACCTATGGCAGGCCTTCTGTGTTAAGAGGGCTACTATTGGTTAATCTCAGAACTGTGAACAAATGCTAAAATTGACCTATCAGCAATAATCAGCATAATGATGTGTTGAGTGGAGACAGGCTTTTTGCTGCTCCACCCCTTGCTGCTGTGAAAATCCTGTCATTGCTCTCTGTTGCTTTAGATTATTGGTTGCATAGAGCATCAATCTCCATGTGATTCTGTCTGTTGGACTGGTGTTCTGCATGGTTGCTGTTACTGGTCTGCACGAACGCAGGTGGAATTTGAAGCAATCGTGTAGGTTTCACATTGTTTGTCTGGGTACTGTAATTATATGGCCCTCGTCACCAGAATGTCTGGACACTGAAGCAATAGGGCAGGTTTTGCATTGCATGGGAACGATCTATTTACTGAATAATCACTGGTTTCTTGGCTCTTCCAATTCATATTGGTTTCACATTATCATAACTTCAGATGATTAGTCCTGGCAACAAGGGCTAGATTCCCATCCATGGGGATAAAATTATGGGGATGGACGGCTGGTTCTTCTGTCCCCAGTGATATGAAGAAGTGAGGATGTGCTAATTAATCATCGACCCATCTTCACAATAGAAGTTTGATTTGTAAGGACATCCAAGCACTATTGGGACAGTGGCTGCCTTGTGCAGTAGATTGCATATAACTTTGGGCTTTGCTTAGTTCTTGGAATGGCTTTGATTTGGCCATGGATTAACATAGATTCAGTGGGGCCTTGATATTAAATGGCCTGGATTAAGCTTGGGACACATTAGGATGCTTTGGACTGGAACATGGAAAGGATAAAAGATGGGTGAAAATTAGCACTGGCTGGTCCTTTCCTCCCTCTTCTGCTGCCAGGACAGGTGCCCTTAGAAGTTATCTTTTTTAAGTAAAAAAAAAAAAATAATGATCATGCTGGCTGCTGTGCCAAAAGATGTTAATTTATTATGCCATTGGCAGGGAACAAAGAAGAATTTTGTTCCCTTTACATTAGAAATTTGGCGGAATACATTTTACAGATGCCCAGAATTATTTGAAGTAGGTAGTGGCTATCCATTATGATTATGTTTACAAGCATAAGTCAGTAGATCATTAGTGTTCTCTAAGCAAACATGCAACAAAATGCCTTGACTTTCATGGACTTGCACTGTGGTTTACATGCTTGGACCCTGACTTTTTATGATTTGCAGTACTTTTGCAGGAGGGGCAATTACAACCATAAAATTAAACTGTGCTTTCACCCATCGGGTAAGTAACGCCAGCGGTGAAAAAGTGACCTTTGACCATTGCATTTTCAGCTATAAAGATATTTTACTCCTGTAACAGTGAGCATCAAAGCATTGTGATACAATACTACTACTATTAAGTGAAAAATGAGGTATTATACAAAGCCATGAAAATGAAAGTAATAATTAAATCTTCATATAACTTTAGGTTGCATTGTAAGAGCTTAGCTGAAAAAAATGTCTTTAACTTATGGCCCGCAGCAATCACATCTGTTATATTTTAGGAACAGAAAACTAATGAGGTGGAATCTGGAGTACTGAGCTTAATTGGGCTTGTTTTGATTAAGTGTATGTGCTGGGAATATTTTACACACTTGTATAAATTGCAAAACAGCTAATGTAAGCCACAAAATTCACAAAACCATTGTGGGTAGCCTTACAAAAATAGAACTGTCTCTGGTAAACAATAAATTGAAAGGGTAAATATCTGAAGTTTTGATTTAAAAATGTATGTACTTTAATTTGCTTAATTAGTGTCCTTCTATGGTTATAAATGCATTTCTCTCTCACACACGCACCCATCTACACAGAAATGAATTTGTGGTGTGGTTATAATAGTACCAGCAAGTATTTGGATATGACTGCATTATTTATGAATGGCAAAGCCGTTAAGAACATTCTGCCAATACAGCCTTTATACAACACCATAACATGATATAATCTGTATATACCAAGTATTTAACAGAGAAGAATATTTATGTCTTAGAGTGTTAGTTTTTTTACAAATGTGATTGAAACTATTTTTTGCATCCCTTCTCCTGCAAAACAAGAATGTATAAGTACCATGTGTCAGAACCTCAGGTGGTATAAATGGACATAACTCCATGGACTGCAATGGAGTTGTGAACTGGTGGATTCTCAGCAACCCCAGGGATTTCAACAAGCTTGGCCCTCTGGCTAAGCCTCAAATCTCACAGCTGCAAATGTCGTCAAGGCATTGCATGCCTGGTGGGCCACAATGACTTGACCGACCACAAAAAGGATGGGTGGAGGGGGGAAAATATCCAAGCAGCTGACTTCGATTAACAAGTCATCTCAGAGGCTGCTGGGAGTGGGGAGGATCTGGGGCTCTCTAAAAACTAGACACCACTTACTCTTCACAAAGGGAACATTCAAGAAGACTGCGATGCTGAAGGAGTGACAAGAGAAAAACTGTTCCTCAAAGGGGCAGGAGGAGGAGAGGCAATCACCTTGGGGAAAACATACTGAGATTGAGGAGAGCTGGGCACAGGCTGGGGCTTGCCTCCCTAGGACACTTTGAACTTGCCTGGATAAACGGGAGTAAAGACTTTTGGTGTAGATGGTGCTAAATTTAAAACCGATATACTCCCTGTTTTAAAACTGTGACATTGTCTCTGGCTTCTCTTCCCGCCCCCATTCCTGCCACCCTTGCCATGGTGGTCAGATCATCCTGGCCCACCAGGCAATGGCTTGGAGACATTTAGAACTCTTGGATTTAGGGATCAGCTGGAGGGCCAAGTCACCTTAGTGATCATCTGCTGAACTCCCTGGCGCTGGTGAGAATCCACCGGTTCACAGGAGATATGCTGATTTACTCCCGCTGAGATCTGGTCCCACGTTTTCACACATACACATTTCAGAAGGTGGTAAAATATAACCACTAATTTTTAAAAGCATTACAAATTATTTTAAATAGGTTTTCTTTGCATATAATTGCCATCACCACTATACTTGTTACCTAATAATCATGTGTGAGTTAATAACTGCTTACTGACTTATACATTACTGAACTTTTAGTTCAGAATATGACTATTACTTAGTAAAGAAGAGGCTCCCTCAAGTTACTAGTTAAATAAACCCTGATATTTTCAGTACCTTGCATGGCTACTCCATTTAACACATTGTGCAAAATTTTATTACCCAAATTAGGACTTATTAGGTAGCAGAATTTTATTACCCAAATTAGGACTTGCTGGAGCTAACCCCTTTACTCTTGCAAAAACATCTCTAATAACCAGAAGTCTGAAGGACATTGGTTTTACATCTCATCCAAAACACAGCATCACTAGTAGCCATAACCACTAGTCACCTATAACATTGTGCCATGTAATTGGTTCAGTAAAGACTCTGAGTGTCACCTTCTATATCATCAACTCCACTCCCGGTAGTATGCTGGGTTTTGCTTAGGCAGTTCCATTCAAGTACTGACCAGGGTATAGAATACAGTTACACTAGGTAGGATGAAAATGTTAAGGGCAAATCATTGCAGCTTCAGGTCATAAGATGATTGCTGGTGTGATCAGGAAGGCATTCCCTCCTTTTATATGAGACATAGTAGCTTTCAGAATTGGTCATTGCTGACAATGGGATAAACCACTACTCTGTTGTGGTATGACAATTCCTTTGTTCTCTAATTTCATTCCCCATCCCCTACCAGAACACAACAAATAAAAACAATACTTTCAGAAACTTTCCACCTCCTGAGGCCAAATAAAATTGGGGTAATGAGAAAATAACTCTTCCCTCTACACTTTCCAGTCCTATCTTCAAACTCTCTCCTTTCAAAGTGTTTTGAATAATAAAAGTATGTTTGTATGAACTGTATTTAATGCTTATAACTTATAGCTTAATGCTTATAATGATTTCCTATAGCTAAATTAATTTCACTGTATTGAGCCTACTAAATACTGCTGCTTTTTAAAGGAGGTTACTCTTGTGAAAGATTGTACTCATCAAGGACTGTCAGTCACCTCATAAAATAAAGGTTATCACTATTATCAGTGGTGAACAATAGCTGGTAACTTCAACTTGTGTAAAAGTTAAGAGACTAATCATTGATGGGTTTTCAGCAGCTATTTTTAAGGGTTTAAGCAATCGTTTAAGGGTTTAAGCAATCGTTAAAGGAAAACATTTTTCAGCTTTAAGATTTACCCCGATTATCTCCTCTGTGTGTGTGTGTGTGTATTTTTTGATCCCGTGTGTGTGTAAGTATAAAATGAATATGGTCCTTACACACACACAGGAGAAAATCAGGGCTAAGCTGAAAAAGTAGTCCTTTATACATATATACATTCCCCCTCTCTCTCTCTGTACGTACAGAGAGAGAGAGAGAGAGAGAGAGATTGAAATTGTCTGTGTCTGGGTATATACATACATGCACACTTAAGATTTCGTCTTTTTTTTTTTAAGACGGAAGCTTGTTTGCTAAATGTTATTTATGAAAGTGAACACCCTGTAACATGATCAGTGGAAATGGAGTCAGCGGGCCCTCTGTTCCCTGGAGGGGCTGTGATTGAGGAGATACTAGGAACAGGATATGCAGGGAGTTAAGCTAGAAGCAATGTAGCCACATGGGCAGACCTGTGCACAGGGTTTAATAAAGTTCTAGGGGTTGAAAGGGCAGGCCCATGGATAATGGAGACAATTTTAAAAGCATATGGGGTGACAGGTTCCTCATAGGAAAGCTACCAGTGGAAGTAGACCCCGCAGTGGAACCTGGGTTCATACCATGAAGAAAAATTTCAGACACTATGTAATCCAGTACACAAGAAGCTTAAAAGTCTGCAGAGCAGGGATATCATAGCACTTGTAGAAGCCAGTAAAGCCTGGATAAGCAGCATGGTAGTGGTAAAGAAGCCATCAGGCAAATTACGCATCTGCATAGACCCAAAGCCACTCAACGGGGCATTGAAAAGATGCCACTACCCACTGCCCACAATTGATGACATCTTGCCAGAACTTTTCCAAGCAAGAATCTTTATGGTCTCTGGTGTGAGAAATGGATTTTGGCACATAAGTCCAGATAAAGAGTCCAGCATGCTGACAACCTTTGCAAAACCACTTGGTTGCTACAGATGTCTGCACAAGTCAATTGGTATAAGCCCAGCACCTGTGATGTTCCAGAGAAGATTCATCCAAGCACTGGAAGGGCTACCTAGGCTGGAAATAATTGCAGATAAAATGTTTATTGTAGGTGAAGGGGGCAATGTCACAAAAGCTAAATGAGATGATGACAGAAAATTATGAGCTTTTCTACAGCAATGTAGGGACAAGAACATTAAACAAAATCCAGAAAAAAATGTGACTCAGAGACTGTGAGGTGACATATATTGGACATCTGCTCACAGCAGAGGGACTGAAAGCAGATCCCAACAAGGTCAAAGTAGTCAGAGACATGCCAGCTCCAGTGGATGTGAAAGAGGTACAGCGCTTCATAGGAACAATATGTTTTATGTCCAAATTCTGTCCACACCTGGCTGCAGTAGTGGAACCTGTACATCAGCTCACAAGACAGGATGTGAAATGGAACTGGGCAGGTCTCCAAGAGCAAGCATTTGACTCACTGAAACAAATGATAATGGATGCACTTGAAGTACTATTAGCCTGGAGAGGCACTGACACTCCAGTTTGATGCATCGGACAAAGGATTAGATCTAGTGCTTTTGCAGGAGGAGCCAGCCATTCATGTAAGAAGAGCCTTGTCAGAGACTGAACATATGTATGCCCAAAAAAGAGCTACTGGCTGTGGTATTTGGAGTGGAGTGATTCCATCAGCACATCTATGGCCATCCAATAATATTGCAATCAGCCCACAAACCCGTTATAGACAATCATATCAAAGCCCTTTCTTAGTGCTCCAAAGAGATTGCAGTGCTTGCTGATGCACCTCTAGTACCACCAGATAGAGCTAAGACATTGTCCAGGATTTTTACTGGGGTTAGCTGACACCCTGAGCAGGAGATATATATTTACACACACAGAGAGAGATAGTAGCAGGGTGGCCAGAGGACAAGTACCAATAGGAACAGGATCATATTTTCAAATGAAAGATGAGCTGTGTCCAGCATGGAATCCTATTTGAGGACAGAGAGCTGTTGTCCCCACCTCACTACTTAAGGATATTATATAAAAATATATGCCCCCAACTTGGGCATTGACAGCTATCTTAGATGGGTTTGAGAGTGTGTTTAATCGCTGAGAATGAATACACAACTCCGCTCCTTGATATAAGGGTTTCACATCTGCCGATCATGTGATAACCACAAGCAGAAAGAGACTGTTATCACATGAGTTGTCCACCTAACCATGGGAAAAGGTGGGAATGGACCTATTTATTTTTATTGAAAAGCAGAACTTGATGACGGTGGACTACCACTCAAACTTTTAGCAGGTCTGTGCCCTGCCTGATGCAAGAAACACATTGAACACCCACTACATGAGATATGGCATTCTGGGACATGGTATTTTCTGAGTATGGACCCTAGTTTGTCTTGGAAGAATTCCAGGAATTTGCATGCAAATGGAAATTTGACCATCACGTCTCCTCCCCAGCATATCCACAGAGTAATGGTAAGGTGGAGTCAGCTGTGAGACAAAAATAACAGGAGTACTTGTGGCACCTTAGGGACTAACAAATTTATTAGAGCATAAGCTTTCGTGGGCTACAACCCACTTCTTCGGATGCATATATTCACTCTATATGCATCCGAAGAAGTGGGTTGTAGCCCACGAAAGCTTATGCTCTAATAAATTTGTTAGTCTCTAAGGTGCCACAAGTACTCCTGTTATTTTTGAGGATACAGACTAACACGGCTGCTACTCTGAAAGCTGTGAGACAGTTACACAAGGCTGGTTCAGACCTCTTGTTAGCATTTTTGGCACACCCAAATACCCCATCACAAGAGTGCCTAAACAGTCCAGCTCAGGTGTTGATTGGACAAATGACCAAAACCCTGTTACCAATGAGGGGAGACCTGTGGCAGCCACAAGGAGGGGGACACCACTGAGAGGAAATGGCCAACAGAAAAAGGAGACATTAGAGTATGACAAGTCAGCCAAGGACCTACTGGCCCTGGAGACTGGCACTCTTGGGAAGACCCAGCCATTACAAAGAGACCATAAGGAGTGGACTAAAGGAGTTGTGAGGGATGCAGTGGCAGCCAGGTAGTAAAAGGTGACTACACAAGAGTGACAAGTGATCTGCAGGAACAGGAGACATGAGCCAACAGAAATAGCTCTCAGAGAGAGTCTACAGGGCTCATTACAGAATGGAGAGATGGAGCTCCATCCAGTGGCCAATCCCTCAGGGAGGGGATTGAGACTCCATAGAGTGTTTATTAGAATCAGAGACAGGTCATAAGGAGATAAAGATAGGTCACTCCTGGTGTGGTTGCCTGATGAGGAGACCAAACTATCTCACAGACAATGTAATCAGTAGAATCTGCAGTAAAGAGAAGACACCAACTCAGCTATGTGCTAGCAACCTCTGGCCAAAGGGACATGGGCTGGGGATCTGGCTATCAATTATTTGTTTTAATGTTTACACTAAAGGATTGGAAAATAAGGAAAATGTATCAGAATCAGTTGAATTGGAGTCAAAGAGCCCAACTGGGAGGAGTGGTAGATACGTTGGAAGGTAGGGATAGGATACAGAGAGACCTAGACAAATTAGAGGATTGGGCCAAAAGAAATCTGATGAGGTTCAACAAGGACAAGCGCAGAGTCCTGCACTTAGGACGGAAGAATCCCATGCACTGCTACAGGCTAGGCAGCAGTTCTGCAGAAAAGGACCTAGGAGTTATAGTGGACGAGAAGCTGGATATGAGTCAACAGTGTGCCCTTGTTGCCAAGAAGGCTAATGACATTTTGGGCTCTATAAGTAGGATCATTACCTGCAGATTGAGGAACATGATCATTCTGCTCTATTCGGCATTGGTGAGGCCTCATCTGGAGTACTGTTTCCAGTTTTGGGTCCCACACTACAAGAAGGATATGGAAAAATTGGAAAGAGTCCAGCGGAGGGCAACAAAAATGATTAGGGGGCTGGAGCACATGACTTATGAGGAAAGGCTGAGGGAACTGGGATTGTTTAGTCTGCAGAAGAGAAGAATGAGGGGGGATTTAATAGCTGCTTTCAACTACCTGAAAGGGGGTTCCAAAGAGGATGAATCTAGACTGCTCTCAGTGGTAGCAGATAACAGAACAAGGAGTAATGGTCTCAAGTTGCAGTGGGGGAGTTAAGGTTGGATATTAGGAAAACCTTGTTCACTAGGAGGGTGGTGAAGCACTGGAATGATCTTCCATGGAGGGGCTGTTGTTAATGGGACTCCAGGGGAATGAAACGGGTAGAGTCAGTCTGGAAGCAACAAAGCTACATGGATAAAGAAGTTCATGGCATTTAATAAAGTTCTACATGTCAAACTTAACCTGCATTTTGCTTTACTCATTGCTAATGAAACACACACAGTAATAAGCAACAGAGAGTCCAGTGACACCTTTAAGACTAACAGATGTATTGGAGCATAAGCTTTCGTGGGTGAATACCCACTTTGTCAGACGCATGTAATGGAAATTTCCAGAGGCAGGTATAAATATGCAGGGAAGAATCAGTCTGGAGATAACGAGGTTAGTTCAATCAGGGAGGGTGAGGTCCTCTGCTAGCAGTTGAGGTGTGAACACCAAAGGAGGAGAAACTGCTTTTGTAGTTGGCTAGCCATTCACAGTCTTTGTTTAATCCTGATCTGATGGTGTCAAATTTGCAAATGAACTGAAGCTCAGCAGTTTCTCTTTGGAGTCTGGTCCTGAAGTTTTTTTGCTGTATTCTCACCAGCAACCACACACCGCACCATAACAACTCTAACTCAGGAACCAATCCATGCAACAAACCTCAATGCCAACTCTGCCCACATATCTACACCAGCAACACCATCACAGGACCTAACCAGATCAGCTACAACATCACCGGTTCATTCACCTGCACGTCCACCAATGTTATATGTGCCGTCATGTGCCAGCAATGCCCCTCTGCTATGTACATTGGCCAAACTGGACTGTCACTACATAAAAGGATAAATGGACACAAGTCAGATATCAGGAATGGCAATATACAAAAACCTGTAGGAGAACACTTCAATCTCGCTGGCCACACAATAGCAGATGTAAAGGTAGCCATCTTACAGCAAAAAAACTTCAGGACCAGACTCCAAAGAGAAACTGCTGAGCTTCAGTTCATTTGCAAATTTGACACCATCAGATCAGGATTAAACAAAGACTGTGAATGGCTAGCCAACTACAAAAAAAGTTTCTCCTCCATTGGTGTTCACACCTCAACTGCTAGCAGAGGACCTCACCCTCCCTGATTGAACTAACCTCGTTATCTCCAGACTGATTCTTGCCTGCGTATTTATACCTGCCTCTGGAAATTTCCATTACATGCATCTGATGAAGTGGGTATTCACCCACGAAAGCTTATGCTCCAATACATCTGTTAGTCTTAAAGGTGCCACAGGACTCTCTGTTGCTTTTTACAGATCCAGACTAACATGACTACCCCTCTGATACTTGACACACAGTAATATCAATTTCAGAACTGGGAGTATGAATACTGAAATATTTGTAAGTCTCTGTGTGGATCTCACTTTTTCTGTTAGCAGACACTGCTTCTGTGGCATGGTGAGTGAGCTTTCATGCTTTAACAGTGGTTCTTAACCTTTTCCTTATGTGGACTCTTCCTTGGAGCCCTGCTGCCATCTAGCTGGGACCTCCCATCCCCTTTAACACTATGGAAAGGTGTAATGGAGCACCTGGCCCACACTGGTCTCTAAGAGGTTAATAGAGCCCCAGGGAGGCTACACAGGAGGCAGCCAATCAGAGAAGAGCTTATAGGAGCAGCCAATCAGGGTCTGGCAGGCCCATATAAGAAGAGCTACAAGGCAGAGCAGCTTTAGTAGCTGCCTGGAGCTCAAGGAGGGAAGGCCAGGCTCCTAGCAGGACGGAGGAGTGCCAGCACTCTGGACAGAGCTGTGCTGCCAGCAGGGACTGAGGAAACTAGAGAGAGCTCCTGGCTAGCTGCTAAAACTGGCATGCCAAGGCCCTGAGATAAGGGCAAAGAAGGTGCCAGAGGCCATGGCGAAGTAGCCCAGGGAAATTAACTGAAGAATTGGAGGGGACGCAGCAAGTGGTGGCCATTTACAGGGTCCCTGGGCCAGGACCCAGAGTAGTGGGTGGGCCTGATCTCCCCCACCCCCAATTGCCACTGAGAAAGTGGCTGGACTGAGGGACTGTGATACTGTCCCTTGGAATGGGGGAGCACAGACTGTGGCACAGCCAGAGGGCTGTGTCCTGAAGAGGATGCTGTGGTTCTTGGAGTGATGTGGGTCCTGGAGCAAAAGTGATGGTGACAAGAAATCACCAGAAGAGGGTGCACTGGCAAGCAGAACTAATCCTCAGGACAGCCAGCAGGCGGTGCTGCAGTGGTGAGTGAACCCCATCACAAAAGGACAGAGTGGTTTAGAACTAGGGTGGCCAGATGTCCCAGTTTTATTGGGACAATCCTGATATTCAGGGTTTTTTCTTATATAGGCGCCTATTACCCCCCACCCCCTGTCCCGATTTTTCATACTTGCTATGTGGTCACCCTATTTAGAACTCATGCACTATAAAACCTTCTGGAGCTCCATCTTCCTTTTGAACTGCCAAACTATAGAGTATCAGCAGCAATCCTAGTTTTCTTTGAAAAAAAAAAAGAAAATTCTCTGATAATAAAACATAAAAATCTGTGTTTTTCCTCAATTAAAATAAAACACTAAACTTTAGTTTCCCTAGTCACAATATATATAGGCATCAGTTGAACACAATGTTTTATTGATATACAAGTAGAACCCTATTTATCTGAGCCTCCATTATCCAGGTCTCTGTATTAACCGAACCACCAGCCACCCAGGGGCTGACAGTGGGGCTGACTCCCTGAGCTCCTCCTCCCCTGAAAATAAGGGATAGAAAACTCTGCCAATTCTCCTGATCGTCTGAATTTTTGATGATCCAATCTGGCCCTGGTCCCAATTAAATTGGATAAATGGGGTTCCACTGTAAATTTAAAGCACATTCAAAAAGCAACCACAAGAGGGGGAGGTTGCGCACATTGAATAAGTGACACTGGTACTTTCAGTAAAATTTTGGTAATAGTTAATATATGTTTTTATTTTTTTACAAAATGAAAAAACTGAAGTTTCTCTGTAAAAACGCAAATTCCGTGTTTTTCCGCAGCAAACAGATTTCTAGGATCCCTGAGTGTCAGTAATGCATGAAGCTGTTCGGACTTGGGAGACTGAAGAGAGCTGGCGGGATGTGCTGCATCGGCTCCAAGCTCAGTTCAAGCATGAGAAGTCTATATAGGTCAGCGGTACCTTCCTTAAAGCTAAAGACGCTGGCCATGCTTGGAATAGCTAATGTAAGCAGGGACACAGTCTGTCAAACACAGAAGTGTAAGAAAAAAAGTTGGCACCAACAGAATTTTCTTTCTTTTCGAAAGCTTTGTTGAAAGGACTAAATGAGTCATTGTTGGTAAATGAATGTCTGAATACCTTATTTCTTCCATGGAGATTAAAAAGAAAATGTAACAGCAAGAAAACAGAGTAGGTGAAATTGATTTCATTTAACAATAACCTTCCAGCCTTGCTTCACATCTTACTCAAATAACCTTTGTAAGTAATTATAGTGGGATCTGAAAATAAAGCACTGTGAGGCTGAAGGGTTTTAGAAGTCATCAAAATTATCCAATGCTCAATAGACCAAAAAGCCTATATATTATTATGCTGCAGCCCAAGCCAGGCTGCCTGCTAGTTAACATCCATAAAGCAGTGAGAGGAGCAAGAGGCAGACATTGGTATAATCAAATGTTATATTGACATCCAAAGACATTATGGGAGCCTAGGAAATCAATCACTTCTAAACTTTCTTCTTTTTTCTTTTGGTTTAAACTCAGGATGATCAGCAAATACTTGTTTTCTGATTGGCCATCCTTCTGGGCCCAATTTTACCCTCAGATATATGCATGAAATTAGCCTGGTTATACTCCCTATTGCTTTGATGGCAAAATTGGGTCCTTAATTTTTGAGATATCGACAGCCTTTCAGATTACCAGCTCACTAAAAGTCAAGATTTCAAGAGAGTTTGTGTTACATGGTCCAGTCCTCCTGAAAGTGCCTTGTCATCTTTTCTTTACCATTTCCCTTTTGCGTTGTCACAGTACTACACCCCAAAAGCTCTGGTAGTCTTAACTTCTGCAGATGTTCTTTGTTTCCTCTGAATTTAAATCCAAAATATTCCAAGATATGATTCTTGATTTTTCCATGACATCAAATGCTCCCCTTCACATTACTCATGCTCCTCTGCACATTACTTTAGGGCCTGTTTGAGTCTCATGTTTATTGACCCTGAGGGTATGCTGCAAGGCCTATCTGTTTACTCCAGTTTTCTCCAGATCAGTGGCTCCCAAATGGCAGATCATGCACTTTCAGTGGTTCATGGCGCACTTGCTAGTGGTCCACAGAGAGATGACTTGTGACACGGTGCTGCCTCTTTCTTGTTTCCAGATGTTAAATTAAAAGAAGCGAAAACTACATTAAACACTTTTCCAATATTGCTTTTCACAGCAAAGAATTTCTGCAGTTGCCCCAAGGATGTTATCCAACCATCAGTGGGAGGTGAGATGTTCTATGTAATCATGAGTGGGAGAGGAAGGTGGGCTCTGAGACAATCTCTCTGTTAAGATGTGGTCTACACTACAGACAAGTTTGGGAGTGCCGGTTCTCAGTAGGTTGCCTGGGTAAGCTGCATTTCTCTCATGGTCCATGAGGACTTTTTTTCGAGGTGAATCGATGTGATTTTGAAAGTGTGACGTCTTTAATTTGTTGTAAATCTCCCCAGAGATTGTGATATTAAGTGATAATAAGTTGTATAACAGCCTCATTAATCAGATCACATTGTAAAAGCATTAGCCTTTTTCCCCTCTGTTGCATCCAGGGTCCATCTTTTCTCAGCTATATTTAGCAATAATTCAAATAATGTTTATTGCAGCTGGGAGATGCATTGAACTAAACCCCCAGATTTAAGTACCCTGAAACTTTAGGGGTACTTGAAAATTTGGATCCTGATCTGAACTGTACAAATGGTCTCTATTTTATAATGAGCCTGTTCCCAAAAGCCAGTTGCCTAATGCACACTGAATAGGAAGTTACATTCTTCCTCTGAATAGAGGAAGCTTATCCTAAGTATGTGAGGCCCACAGTAGTTGAATCCCAGGCATGCCCCTACCGATGTGACAACCACTGGGGACTGAAACCAGGAATCTCCAGAGCTAAAATCATGAGTGTCTACAACTTGAGCTAACAATCCAGCATATATAGCAGGGGGTAGTAACAGACTCTCATCCACTGTGGATAGGGCACATAAGGTTACCCATAACACACACTGACATCAGCACTTGTCAAAATCAGACCAGGGTTGTTAAACTACATTTCTTATTACTGCAATCACTGAAAATCAAGGAAAGCCAACATTCACATCCACACTATCCACCTTTCACATATCTTTCCACCCACAAACTCTTCAGCACCCCAATACACTCTCTTTAATAGATGTTTCCCCCTAGACACGTGCATTCTGGCAACATTTAGGTTTGTACAGGAAAGTAGGCTTCCCTTCCTTTTCACATACTAAACGGGGGCACAATCTGACAAATCAAATGGATAGGAGACTGTGATGCAACTCTGAGTCCCAGGGAATCCACTCAATGTAAAAGCTGTGAGCTCTGGGCCTTGGGCTGCTTTGGCTGTAAATGTCCCCTCTTTGTGTCCCCACCACGCCCACTACTACTAGTAGTTGCTAGGAGATGGATGCAGGAGAGCCAGGTGCCAATCCCATGAGTTAACTCTGCAGTGAAGACATACTCCCTATGGATATACCCAACATCTTTGTGCAGTCTGAACTTTTCCTTCATTTACTGTGAGATCTGGCTACAGTGGCATAGCTTCATGTATTTGACTTAATTTCCAATGTATTATTGATTAATAATTGTATACGCAATTGATTTACTATATTTGAGGTTCAATATTAAGACTGTTCAAGAGACCAAATAACCAAGATCAGCCAAATGTATTGTCTAGTGTATTGTCAATAAAGTACAGGAAAGAAAGTTAATAAATCACCAATCCTTCCCAGGAAGTAAGTGCACAGTCTCTCACTGTGTTCAGTTCACCTTATACAGATTATATGCGCCCCAGAATATGCCCATAAAACCACTTGTAAGTGAGCATCATAGATAGATGATAGATAGATAGATTAGATGTTAGATAGCACTTTATATGTTACCCAGAATATATTGCCCAATTATCTTGTTTTTCTGGTGCTATGGTGTTTCCCTCATCTCTTGTTTTTGAACACAGCATTCCAAACTACCTGGGCCACAAAGGCACTCCCCTACCTTTGCCAGTGTACAACATTAACATATCTTGTCCCCAGGGCTGGTGCAAGGAAGTTTCGCGCCCTAGGCGAAACTTCCACCTTGCGCCCCGCCCCCCCCAGCCCTGCGTCAGTTCCCTGCCCCCCCCGGCCCTGAGGCAACCCCCCCCCCGCGGTAGCTCCCCCCTCTCTGCCCTGAGGCACCCCCCCGCAGCAGCTCCCCCCCCCCGGAGCCATGCAGCAGCTCTCCACCCCAGCTCCCCTCTGCTCCGCCTCCTCCCCGAGCACGCCGCCCCTGCTCTAATTCTCCTCCCCTCCCAGGCTTGCGGCGCCAAACAGCTGATTGGCGCCGCAAGCCTGGGAGGCGGGAGAAGTGGAGCGGCGACCGCGTGGCAGCCCAGCCCAGGAATGCTATAAAAAAAAATTGGGGGGCACCGCTTTTTGGCGCCCCCAAATCTTGGCGCCCTAGGCAACTGCCTAGTTTGCCTAAATGGTAGCACCGGCCCTGCTTGTCCCTGACAGAGTTCCTGTCTGTCTATACCAGATACTGAGTTGTTCTGTACAAGGCATTGTGGGATACGTAGCATGAGTAAGCATAATATTATTTAGCATGATTAGCTCCCCCCTCCACATACACACTCAATACCATGAGTAGAACACCTATTAATGGTGTGTGTGTGTGTGTGTGTGTGTGTGTGTGTGTGTGTGTGTGTGTAAAACCTATATGTATTGGCTAATGTTAATATATTGTTGGAATATATTCTTTCCCAAATAACATACCCTTTAGTGTTTTTTTTTTGTTTCATATAATTCAAAATCCAGATTTGTTCCCATGATTTATAATTTTCCTGAATGTGATTTGAGACATGATCCCACTTGGGGACGGGGTGGGAAGTAGCTGAACACTTATACTCTGATCAAGGTAGCTCGCAGATCCGATAATACTACAAGCATCTTCCCTACCACTTTACTTTGGTCTGTTGCTTTCATTATAGGCCACATATGTATGTTCTGAATAAACAGAAGATAATTGATTAAAGCAGTCCCTTAAATAAAAATACTGGAATATCTCAAATATCATGCTCTTTGTGCCATATAAGAACTAATTATTATTATAATCAGATTACATAATTTCAATCCATTCCTGTAATGTGTATCATTTGCTACCGCAGATAGTCCAATGAGTCTAGTATTTGGCCAAGTTAGCTTGTAACTACAGATTTGGATTTGATCTTGCCATTTGCTCATTTGCTCTGGATAAACTGGATACAAAGACTTTTCTTTTCTAACATTTTCTGTAACAAATTAAATTTCTAGTGCTGTGCGGCAGAGGACCAAGCATGAATGGCATACATTTGCCAATCATTTTCCTTTGGGTGAACTGGAAATAAATGCAATAGTAGTATTTTTTTGGGGAAAGAAGCTACAGTTTTTTCCAACTCTATAGAAGCCCATTGTGACTGTTAAAATCCTTTTGGAAAAGCAGCTAAAATGGAGGGGAATACTTCACTGTACTCTAATGCACTGTTCACTGATAACAGGTGACTTGTACTTGATCACTGGCTTGGATTGCTATTCCCAGTACGGTTATACAAAATGAAAAGCCCTGGAAAGCTGTAGATAATTTTGGTTCAATTATATAGCAGAAATTTTAATTTCTGAAGCTAAATTGAAAATAAAAGATAAGGGTGAGAGTTGGCTGTATTTCTTCTATTGAAAAATTGTACAAAAAAAAATCAATCTGTCCAAAATGCTGGAAAAGAAATTAGACCTTTTACCTATTAGAATTGAATGTGTCAAAGTACATGAGAATGTGAATACGCATTGGGTAATGCTAACAGCATTTATATATAGTTTGTTAAATGGAGTGATGGTTCCACTTATTAGCAATGTAAGATAGTGACTGGTTCAGAAGAACTTGGCAAAGCCACTAGCATTTAGTTTTTAAACAATAAAGAACCTCCTCCAATGAATGGGGGTATTTTATTTTATATTGGGGTGGATCTAGAGGCCTCAATCAGGGGTTAGGGCCCTATTGTGCTAGATTAGGGGTGCCCAATCTATGGCCCGCAGGGTGTACATGGCCCACCAGAGTATTCATAAGGCCCGCGGCCAGTTTCAACACAATATATTAATGGCCTTGTCATCATGTTTATATCATTTTAGTTTAACTATGTGTTCTTTACTATGTTTTTTATAATTCTGATACACGTTTTATGCACTGATTTCTTTATTTGTTTTTAAATAGACAATACTGTATATAGAAACAATCTATCTAAATACCATACAAAACAGAATCTATTTGGTCCTCATAAGGTTGTGCTTAGATTTATGTGGCCCTCCTATTTAATAAGGTTGGGCACCACTGGGCTAGATGATATAAGCGTATATTGATGAGACAGTCCCTACCCCGCAGAGTTACATCTAAGGTACCTATCCTGCATTGCCATCTGTGTAGCCAGACTGCTGCACCAGTTTGTCAAAAGGCAGCATTAGTGTCAGTTAAAAGACAACAGATACAAAAAACAGATAGGAGGAGCATGAATGCTCACGTGGTGCAAATTAGCCTTAGTGGATCAGAGAATCAGGCTTCCCTGGATTTGGTTTTTCAAAACCAAAACTTCACTTGAAAGCTTTTGCAAAACTTGATACACAAGTGACCCCAATTTTGCCCATCATATATAAGGGGAAACTCTGACTCCAATCCCTCCAGCCACACTAAATTGTGATGCTTTAAATCTAAAGGAACCCAGATCTGAATCATCCCTGCAATAATTTGAGCTTTGTAAAACAAAAACACTGCCTCTTTGATACATCTCTGGGAGTTATTAAATCACAGTCAGATTTATTAAGGACAGTGGATGACTGTATGTCATGTGGTTACATGAAAGGGAAAGACAGGGTGGGGGAGTTGGATTAGTCTAATCAAACTACTCACACCTTGCCCTGCTTGACATGAAATACCACATTAAACACTAGAGAAAAGAGCTACTATACTTACCCACTCAATAATTTGCATAATTTTAAAGAGCTGAAAATGTCACTGCTGTTTTACCATAGTCGTCGGGAAATTATTAGCTATACCATTTATACATTCTAGAAAAAACACATTTGTATTTTACTCTTCTCTCTTTTGTATTAATGGGGATTAATAAAATGAACAGGAAAATCACCTTGGAGGACAAACATAAGGTGTAAAATATTAGGTATGTATGAAAGCATGTCAGTTATCCATCCCATGGCGTCTGCTGTAGGCTTATCTTAGCTGAAAAAACGTTTACCAAGGATGAACTCTTGACTGACCCTTGTGTATTTTAAATTGTACAGTTTAAAAAGGGGAAATGGCTAAAAAATAACCAATAATTTCTTTCCTTCTAAGCCCTGGTAACTGTGGTTAGAGTGAGCCAAGTTTATCCCCCACAGAAGTTTTAAAACCTTTTTAAAATTGTGACAGTTTATACAAATGCTGCTCATCTCTTGTTCATTCTCCTCCCTTGTTTTCCAAGATGAACACTTGACAAGATAACCGAGGCACAGGTTCAAGTTAAAACCGAATGGAACCTCACAGTTTCTCTCCACACAGCTACCTCAAATTAGCAGGAAGTTCTCTGTTGTTTGTGAATGCTTGGTGCAAGAAGTGGGTGACTCCTATATAAAATGTTTCTTTTGTCATGTGGTCAGTAGGATACAGTTTGGCCCATATCCAGGGCTTTTAGTGCTATCCCTTGCATTGTTCTGTTACAAAATTACCTCTGGGATAGCAGAAGATTGTATTTACAATGCTCATTAGGGCTAGGTTGTGACTTTGTACCCCAGCCCAGCATGAGTGCTCTGCAGAGCCAGCTCACCCCAAATGAACACAACCCCTCCCGAGTATTCTCCTTTGGTGTGGTTTATTCCCCTGGTGCACCAACCAACCCCACTCTGCCAGATGATGTACAAACTCTTTGGAGTCCTTCCCCTGGGAAGAAGAGAGGGCTGAGCTGTTTAGAGGGCAGGGACCGCAATATTGCATGGCTGTTGCACAGACATAGAAAAAAATAAGGCGAGGGGAGTTTCTTGCTCTCTCCTTCAACCTAGCACAGTCACACGAAGGGTCATAGACAGACAATCTGGGCCTAAAATTTATTGTGTTCAATCCCTGCATGAAGTACCAACTGCAAATTCCCATGGGGATTAGCGTGGCTTTTATCTGGAACCAAGGTTTGTTCAAATAAGAAGCTAGGTTCACTTGAAAAGTCTCAAGATTTATGCTTTTTATAATCAGGTAATTGTTATTCTCATACACTGAAATGGCCAAAAGATTTCTGCTTAAACTTTATGTAACATCCCTTTTCCTTCCCTGGTAACTAAGGGTAGGCAACACTCACCTATGTGCCCAGGCACCTGATGCTTTCAATAGTAAAGGAGATCCTAGTATCCCAGTTGTGATGTTAAATACATGGGAATCCTCTATCCTTTTGCTTATAAAAGAAATTAATCTGGGTGATGGCTCCACCTGGCTGGGCCCTGTCCACGCACACTGGTGTGGCTTGGGAATCTCGAGGAATAAACTTGAGTTAATCTATGCCACGGATCTAACCCAAAAGTACAAGTTATACAAACAATATACTCTTAGATGACAATTAACACACCTTTACTTAACAACTTAGAAAAACATGCTGTGTTGTTTGCGCTGTTTGTTGTAGACATCTTGGTTCCAGGGTATTAGAGAGACCAGATGGGTGAGGTAATCTATTTTATGGACCAATCTCTGTTGGGGAGAAAGACAAGCTTTTTAGCTACACAGAGTTCTTCTGGTCTGGGAAAGACACACAGCTAAAGACAAGATGGAACCGATTGTTTAGCATTAGTAGGAACATATATTCTAAGAGACCATTCAAGGTGACATGACCAGTTATCCCCTTTCCAGTCATAGGAGAAAGTTAGTGGGTTCCAGACTGTTGTAATAAGTCATAAACCCAGCCTTTATTAAGATGATGATTTTTAGTGTCTAGCAAAGTTATGAATTTAAGATGCCAGGTTCATCTTTTGACGGGTGAAACCAGACAATTACTACACTCTCGAACGAACTCACAGAAAAATGATAAAAGACAAAAAACAAACATATCACTCAAGGGCGAACACTTTTCACAAAGCAATCACTCCATATCTGACCTCTCAGTCCTCATTCTCAGAGGACTGCATAACACCTGCATAACACCTTCGAAAGACACGCCTGGGAGCTTAAATTCATAACATTGCTACACACTAAAAATCGTGGTCTTAATAAAGACACTGGATTTATGGTTTATTACAACTCCCCCTTTGTTGTCCTTTTACTGGAGAGGTTAAATGGGCCACTTCAGCTTGACTGGTTTCTTAGAATATGTGTTAACTACTTATGCTAAACAATCTGTTCCACCTTGTATTTAGTTGTGACACTGAATACCTTTCCCAGACATGAAGAGCTCAGCACAGCTTGAAAGCTTGTCTCTTTCACCAACAGTAGTTGGCCCAATAAAAGATATTACCTCACCCACCTCGTCTCTCAAAAAGAGGATATAATGACTGAGATTAATTAAAATGTCACAACCACTTTAAATCAGTAGAGGGTGCTTCATTAAATCAATTAATAAATGCAGTTTACAGTAGTAAATAAAATGTAACCAACTTACATTTATTCTGTCAACAGTACCATGCCCATGAGTGTGCACTCCTCTGAATTTCACAGTTCTAGATGCTTGCATGTGTGGGTGTGCCTGAAGATTGTGAAGGTGGGGACACTTTATTGGTCCAGAAAAGTAGTCCAGCCCCAAGGGGCAGAGTAATTTTAACTGGGGATTAATCCAAGCTGCACAACCCCTCAGAAGATGGGAGCTGGTATAACAAGAGGTCAGTGACCCTTGATCCTGGTTAGCCAATAAGACCACTTCTTCTCTTCTCAGTCTCAGGGAAACTCCATGAGGTCCCTTCACTGTCCCCCTTCCCCTGAAAGCACTTCCCCAAATAGCAAACATGGTAATTATTCATGCTGCCTTCACAGGAGGCCAACCTCAGTCAGTTCTGGTCTCAGCAACAGTCTCTGCCTGGCTCCAGTGAAGCACAGCAATACCCTCCATGGCTCCCCTGCTTGGTCAAAGGCCAAGCAGTTTCTCAGCAGCAGCAGTTCCTTGCTTGGTGGAGCTCTAGCCTAGCCATCTCCCATCCCTTGACTAGGGTCTCAGCTCTTCACAAAATGGAGCCCACCCCATGCTGCCTTTGCGTCCAAAAGGAAGATTCCCCTCACCTGGAAGCAGAAGTCTCTCTCTTCCCTAAGGCATCATGGGAGGTGTAGACTACAAGGCTGGACTCAGCACTCAGGATCTTCCCAACTGGAACACCCTCAGTTAAGTTCAGAGGCCCCTCTAACAGGGGGTGCCCACACTTCATATGTATTTACCTGAGGGACGAGACCAAGCCTGGAAAATTGTAGTCTTAAAGGGAAACGTTTTGGAAAGTTTTCAGCCATTGAAAATAGAGGATTAGAATGGAAATGCTCATACAATGTTGAATATAGTGGTCACTGCTATCATTATGCAGATTTGTCTGGGCAAGGACTCCTTTGCACAGGCACTGAGGAAGACAGTCGTCAGGCTGCTTTCCAATCACCCTCTTGCAAGCCCTGGTGTAGGGGACATGCAGGAGGCAGGGTTGAGGATGGGAGGGGCATGTCAAAGAGTAGAGGGCTATGTTGGGGATGGGGTTGTATCATGGTGCTGAGATTTCAAGCAGCAATGCAGTCCATAGATGACCTCTCAGAGTTGTTTGTTACATGAGCTGTGGAGTAGCCCAGATTTGAGAGGGCACCAAACTAGCTTAAAGCCACCTTAGTGCCCCCTTTCATGGGGCTGTGAGTTCCCATGATTCTGGGAGTCACATACTTTCCAAAATGTCTTTTGAATGGGGTAGGCAGTCAGACAAGACAAGTATATTCATCTGATGTTGACTGGAGAAGCGAGTGCACAAAGCAAAAAGTATAAACAAACTCTCAGCTGACTCTGATAACTTCCTCCAAACTGCATCTGTTTTCCCCTCTGGTAGTTATGACAATGCTTAATCTCAGAGTTTGACTCTGTGCATACTTCCGACATGACGCTTAAACTCTTTCTATTTCTGATTTTATTTCTTCTTTGAGACAATATTTTCCTCAGCGTTTCCTCTTCAGTATTTTTAGACAGCAATTTGTGCTGCTTCTTATTTATTAAATGAGGCTTCACAAGAATTGGAGCTCTCCGTTCTTTTTAAGTTTACATCACAAACTGGCAGTCTTATTTCAAGTGGTTACCTTCCCCAAAATATCCAGAACAGGTCTTATACATTTCATCTTATTGACTACTTCAGAACAAAAAAATTATTTATATTGATAACGGTTATATGGTAATTCGTTTAAGTCAGCTGTTACCTGAACGCTAATTAAAAGGAAAGATAGTTGAAGGATAAAGAAGGGCTTGAAAGCATATCACACACAAGTTCCTTCCTAATATATTTCCTGTCTATCACATTTATTACTGCAGGGTGGGCTGACAGGTTAATTACGTACTTGCAGGAGAACTGATACAGAGGATATTACAGTCTCAAAAGCAAACACTTATAATCATTTTATCTAAAGAGGAGACAGCTTCACCTTGATGAAGGTCTACATTTAGTGAACATTTTAAGGCAGCAGTCACTGCACTCTCAAGGAAGGTAACTATCAGTAGATGCCATAGTAGAACAGTAAACACTGTAGATACTGCAACACCCCATGGTCCAGAAGATTATAGAATGGGAGGATGGTTTTGTGGTTAAGGCACCATTCTGGGACTCGCAAGATCTGGTTTCATTTCCAGGTCCACCACAGACTTGCTGTGTGACCTCATGCAAATCACCTCAGCCATGATCCTACAGGTCTGAATATACTCTCAGCATATGAGCAGTCCTTTTGAAGTGCTTAAAGTTAAGCACAACTGTATGTATTTGAATGCAGGACTGTGCCTTAATTTCTCCATGCCTGTGTTCCCCGTTTGCTTTGTGGGGACAGTAAGCCTTCCTTCCTCCATTTGACTGCCTTGTTTAATAACAGCATAAGCTATTGGGAGCTGGAGTTATCCTTTACCCTATGTCTGTACAGTGTCTAGCACAATGGGGCCCTGATCTCAGCCAGGCTCTGTAGCTGGTCCTGTAATACAAAGAACCATTTAAAAATAATAATACCTTGATCCATGAGAACTTTAATTTGTGCAAGAACTTCTGTGAATTTCCATGTGCCTCCTCTCCCTTCTGAACCCTATGGCTACCAAGGAATTCCATATTGGCCACTGGAGTCATATAAAATGGTCCGAATGGGCCAACAGCAGAAAGTATGTGCACTAGTATTAGGTACCTCACATAGAGCTGGGCTAATACTGGAATAAAATATTTGATAACTAATATATTCTAGACATGGTAATGGAATACAGCAAAAATGATTTAAATAAACTATATGGCCAAAAAAAAAAAAAAAAAAAAAAACCCAGCCAAAGCACTGACTAGTGGATTCATTGAATAGTATTTGACCACCCCTACTCATAGTCCAATAGAAAAGATTGATAATGTCAAGAGGAAAAAAAAGTTACCACATTGTTTCTTTTCTCATAAAGAGTATCACTTAAGGTGTATTGTGAAAGGGCTTTGGCTGTACAATGGATGCTGTTGAGGGTATAATACAATGACAATCAGAGCATTAAACCACAGAATAATTTCCACACACCAAAAATACTGTAATTTTTCTTTCCAGAAAACCCTATTTTATTGCAGCATAAAACATGCCAGTAAGTGGACCATAGTGGCTGCACAGAGAAGCTAAGCTCTGCTTATTGAGTGCTAGAGTTTACGTGTTCTACACATTAGCCTATTTTACTTACCTCGTCTTATTGTTAGAATCACATTCTCAGTTGGGGGAACAAATTGTACGCTACTGAATATATATATATACACACACACGTCGATATTGAAAGGTAGACCTGAACGATTCAATATAACTAGGCTCAATTTTCAGCACTGAGCTGTTTAATCTAACAAACCTCTGAACTAATTCCAATGCAGCAATCCTGGTTTGAATAGAAAATTTTGAAACAAAATATGTTGAAAAGAAATGAGAGGTGGAGATACTCCATTCAACAATGATTTGCATCACAGTTCCTAAAACCCGATCCCAAGAGCAAAGATCCCATAAGGATGTACACTCTACGCTTAATGAGACTGAAAAAGGCACAATCGGGATTGATTTTTTTTAATACATTGTCATTGTCAGATTATGGCTTCATCTCAAATCTCATGATTTACCAGGGCTACAAATGAGTGATAAGCATTAACCAGAAAAAAAAACAACCCATGTCAGGGAATTATAGATTGTATGGTCCCCTCCTCCATAAACAGAATTAAACACACCACTCCCTGCCAATTAAAACACCAGATACTCATTTTCTAACATTTCTTTATCTGCAATGTACAACCAAAAGACAGCAGCACTCTATCCATCATTCATGAGTTATATTGGGTTTATTAATGACATTAGCTCTCATTTTTTTCAAAGTGCTTATGAGAAAAAAAGAATGATGCTAAAACCTCTCAGTTCCGCATAGCCAAAGTGTAGTAGATGTTACCTGAGCCCCAATTCTACATACAGGAGCACAGATTAGCCACAATCTTTTTCAGAGTTTTAATGCCTCCTGGGAGGAGAGATTAGCACCCACAATGGGTGATATTCATTCATGTGCAGAGGACCAGCTTCCACTTAATTCCAACCTCACACTTCAAAATATAGCTTCTACCCAGGTGAAATTCACCCACTATGAATTGTGGGTGCTTACTGCCTCTCTGAAGGTATGAAGCACTTAGCCGGATCAAGCACAAAGGCCTCCATTTAGCAAAGCATTTGAGCACTTGCTTAAAGTTAAGCACATGGTCAAGTGCTTTGCTGTGTAGGGATGGATTTACACCCCATGTTGGCAGACTGCCGTCCTAAAAGAGCTGCTGACATATCACAGAAAACTTTGAAAAGTATTCTACTTAGAGAACCCTGCTGCTGTATATTTTTGGAATTTCTCTTTCTCCTGAATATTATTACAAGAGTTGATTATTTGAAAATAGGACCTTTTGTTCCATAGGTGTTCTTTCCCCCCTGCTGCTTATTAATCACTTGAAACACTCATCCTGTTGGTGACATCATTCTGATTGATTTGAGGAGATCACAGCTGCCACAGACACGAGATGAAGACTTCATGTGGGGAAAATAAGCAGCGCAGAGCTTTCAGGAAAATATCCCACACAATAAACACAGGAGAAGGAACATACTGACAAAAATGTGCAGATCTCTCCTTAAAAAAATAATCTTTTCAAAGCTTGACGTCCAGGTTCAGAAGCTCTTTCAACTGGTATTTACTTTTGGTGGGGAGCCAAATGGAAGGTATGTTGGAAAGGCAACTATGTTTTTCCTTTTCATCCTTTTTTTTTTTTTTTTTTTGACAGCAATTTTACTGCTATCTATAGAGTAGATGGATTGCAGTGTAAGGATGCTTTGATATTACATTCAGTCTCTTTTTTTTTATGGCCAAAATGTTCAAACCTGGATGATTTGAGTTTGGCACCTACCTAAATGTATAATATCACAGCCAACAAATGTGCTGATGCTATTCCTTGGTTGCAATAACATCATGTCCCTGTAAAAGGCTGTTTCTTAACTGTAATACTCCCTTTCCTCCTAAGGTATGTCCAAACAGCAAAGAAAAACCTGTGGCTGGCCTGTGCCAGCCAACTCGGGCTCATGGGGCTTGGAGTGCGGGACTGAGTCATTGCTGTGTAGCCTTCCAAGGTCAACCTCAATCCTGAGCTCTGGGACCTTTGCCCCCTGCTGGGTCCTAGAGCCCAGGCTTCAGCCTGAACCCGGAATGATCCACAGCTATGAAACAGCCCTGCAGCCCAAGCCCCGCAAGCCCAAGTACTGGTAGACTGGTGTGGGCCAGCCAGGGGTTTTTCTGTGCTGTGTAGACGTACCCTTCGGGACTGCATAACAGCAGCTTTTGTTTCTTCTTCTCACCTTGTGGATTTCAGCCACATCTTTAAAACTAAAATCAGACTTCCAATCTTTTTCTGCAACCAGCCCATCTGGCACTTGCATTAGCTGCCCTGTAGTTTTTTTTGAGAATGTAGTTCGGAATTTTCTTTTAAATAGTTGCCTTAATTTTGTTTGCATGATAAAGGATACAATATAGATAGAAATGCAGGTATGTGTTCTAAGTTTATATCAATGCAATCCCACTTATTTCTTTGGGTTCTATGGGTGTAACTGCAAGCAGAATTTGTCTAGTATTTTTGACTTTAAGTACATTTTATAATAATTATATTATGCTTTATGGTAGATACAGATGACACTTTGCAGACATATGAAGAGGAGGTCCTGACATCAAGGAATTTAGGGATTGACTATCAGTGGGAATTGATCTCTAAATTTCCTTAGGCACTTCTGAAAATCTGACCGCTCCAGGGTCAGTTCTTCAGAGGCACTAAGTCCTGGCATCTCCATTTAGTACCAAAGGGTGTCAGGTGTAGAGAAGCATTCGGGCCCAGACCCCAAGTTAGCCAGCTGTGAAAAGAAAAATTGTGACAACAGACCATAGTGCATTGTGTGGGAAGCCAAGGGGGAAAGATGTCAATAAATCAAAGGAAAGGGTGTAATGGTGTTGGGAAAGCATTGGTACTTCCAAGGAGCATGTTTGTTTGTTTGTTACTTATTGGGGTAACATAGGGTGGCTGGCCCTTGTAACTGAAGTAGGTCCAGCTCTCCTGTGCCAGAGCAGGTGCCCTCAGTTCGGCCAGTAAAGGAGGCAGGGCTGCATCTGGGACTATGAAGGGTTAAAGCGTGTTCCAGTGAAGGGCTGGATATGAGAAGGAACTGACTGAGGGAAAGTGAGCCCAAGAGAGCCAAGGTCAGAGAAGGATGGACGGGGCTGAAGGCTGAGAGCAACAGAGGAAGATACCAGCTGGAGAGCTGGGGCATGGTGAGGGATGCCAGAGTTATGCTGGAGAGCTAGGGTATGATGAGGGATCCTGGAGTTGTATTTGGCTTATGGTTGAGACTCATGTGCACGGAGCTTTTTTTCTGTAATAAATTAACACACAAGGGCCATTTGCATTAAGAAAGACTGTTTCGACTATTTCTGGTGATTGAGAAGGAGGGAAACTGAGGCAGGCACACGTGTCATGCTATGGCTTGCCAGAGGAGGACACTCCAGCTGGGTTGCCCTCTGACATGGGGACTTGCGCATCCAATATTGCGGCCCGTTGTGCTGGACACTAGCAACATGGAAAGAAGCAGTCCCTGCCCCAAAGGGCTTACACTCTAAGCAGACAAAGAGTCGGAGGGGAAACAGAAGAACAGAGGAAGTCAGTGGTTGAGCCAAGGAAAGAACTCAGGGCTCCTAGCTCCCAGTGAGTGCCTGTCCCTGAGACCACACTGCCTTCCCAACTGCATCTATTGTATGTTAGTTCATGTCTTTTTGCTTGTTGCTTTTTTATTTAATTTAGTTGAAGGTCGTGTGCCTGAGTGGGCATAGCTAGTTCAAGTGTGTTTACTCCCACTTACCACAGAAGTAGCGGTCAATATCTGCCTCTAGACGGCTGTGAATGCAAAAATGTGGCAAGCTAACCCAAACTGCAGGAATTCACGCATTGGGGTCTCCGCTTGGAATTTCTACAGGGCTATGGAACCCCACAGAGAAACTCTCATAAAGCTCTGAGGGATCTCAGAGACTTGCAGTGAGGAAATGGAGTTCTTTCTAACGAGTTTTCTAGCTGTCCCTGTGTTTAGGTGTATTGTCTTTCTCTTGCGCATCTTTCCTGTACGACGCTGTATTTGAGAGAGGACATTCTGTCTATCAAATTATCATCATTTTGTTCCTCATTCCTTTCTGGTGTTCTCACAGGAGTGAGGCTGTGGGAATGAATTTCTTAATAACATTTTGCTGCAGCCTCACTTTGCAGAGATAAAGTTGCAGTATCCTAGGCTTGGACTATTTGATGTACAGACAAACTCTTCTAATCTTGGTGAAATGTTGTATTGGGTATGTTGCATGCAGTACACATGGTGTACCTTTTCCTAAGAACATTTAGCTGGTATAAACTGGGGTAGCTCCATTAACTTTATTTGCTCACTGTCTGCAATTTTCATCAGATGAGGATGTGGCCCATTCTGGCTATAGCTGGATGAATACAGTGCAGTATTTGCAAATTTTCTTTCCAATAAAATCGATAAACACACTTTGTAAATATTCATGATCCCTTTTATTTGCTTTTCATGAACATTCATATGCGTGAAATTTTGATCACAGGAATATTTGTAAAATGTGAAATTGTCATGAATACACAAGCAAGTGCATAGTCTTGCAAACATAGCTACCAGGAGTACTTGCATGATCCATGTGAAAGCTCTTTTTGGGGTGGGAGTTGGAAAAGGAAGGCGGGAGACTAAAACAGAGAAATAGGGCTGGCTGGAAAACAAGAATTCTATTTTTCAAAAAAATTACAAGATTTTGAAATTTGTTTTCATTCCACTCAACCATCCTGGACCTCAGAAACCTTCCCAGCTCAATTGTCATCAAATATGATACATTTACATAAAAAGTCAAAAAATTCCTGACTGGTTCTACAGAGAAACAAGAGGAATAACATTCCTGGCAAAAAATAAAATAAACTGAGTAACGACTGTGGAGAATGTGTTGGGTTGGACCCCGCTTCCTGGGTGCCACTTGATACACTGGGGTTTCACTGAGCCTGCCTGCTCCACTAGCCTGGGCTCCCTCTCCCTGTTTTGCTGAATCAGGCTCTCCGGCCTCTGGCAGCACATACGCACAGGTAGGGACGCACCAGCTGCAGAATCACAGACTCTGCAAACAGCTCTCTATGGGAGGACTCATCTAGGAAATTGCCCAGCACTCAAGTGCAGCTCCCCTCTGGAAAGTATACCCAAAATAACATTGTCTTGCGCTCTAGAGAAATCTGTACAAGGTAAGCTCATAAATTCGCCCCCCCTCCCTCAATGTGAAGGAAAATATGTACAACTTCTTGACCCCCTCCCCAGTTATAAATTGTACAAACTGGGTTTTATAATAAACAAAAACAAGTTTCTTAACTACAAAAGGCAGATTTTAAGTGACTATAAGGGATAGCAAACAGAACAAAGCAGATTACTAAGCAAATAAAACAAAACATGCATACTAAGCTTAAGATCTTAAAGAGACTGGTTTCAAGAAGTAATATCTCACCCTAAATGTTCCTTTTGGACAGGTTGCAGAAATTCTTGAAGGTTAGCTACCCTGCTTGCAGCTCAAATCTTCAGACACCATATTCACAGACCAGATCCCTTTTCCAGCCTGGGCTCAACTCTTCACCCCCTGTGTCTTTGTTTCTCAGATCTTTCCGGCTGTCATCCATCCTTGGTGGGGATTCAGTGAAGAGTCAACCTAGATCAACTTACTCCCCAGCCTTAAATAAAATTTAAATAAGGCAGGAACCTTTTGCTTCCCAGTCTTGACCTCTCCCTCCTTTTAGTGGAAAATCACTAGAAGTCCAAGATGGTGTTTAGTACCAGGTGACAGGACCACCTGACCTAGTAGTGTCACAGATATGTCCCAGGACGTCTCTCAGGAAGGAGAGAGATTAGCATCTTCCAAGTCTTATTGTTTCTTCCTAATAGCCCATGAAGGCTGATGGCCTGTTGCTTTGTGGGCATCTCTCAAATACACACACAGTTGTAATTGTTACATAGTCAATAATCCTAACTTTAGATACAGAAATTATACATGAATGCACATTGGATAATCACATTCAGTAAATCATAACCTTTCCAATGATATCTCACATGCCCCTTCTTGCATAAAACATATCTTAGTTATGCCATATTCATATCAACCATATTTCTCTGAAGAATATGTGGTGTAACGTCACAGAGAAAGTAGAATGGGATGCGCAAACATCTATCACCATTGGGAGTGACATTCAACATGTGGCTGCTCTGCAGGACCAGAGATTCACCTGGTCATTTTTCTGTGTGCTTGGACAGTGGCCAGGAAGTGAGAAGGGGGGATGAGAGCTCTGTAACAGATGTGCATTAACAGTGGCATTCACCATATTCATTGGCCATTGCCTACACAGAGAGAGCTGATTGGTCTTCAGGCAGTGGCATTTCCTGGGATTAGGGAGGCACAGTAGCACAGTGGGAGCATGAGAATAAGGGGGAGAGAGAGATTGCAGTAGCAGGAGGTGGTGGTGAAGACAGAGGATGTCCCTGCTGCTTTGATATCAGCATTACTTGAGAGACCAGAAATGCAGTGGACACACTAGAAAAAACCTTTGAGGCTGCAGGCAGTGTGTGAGCAGGAACTAGAAAAGGGCAAGCATCTGCTTCAGCTGCAGGCCATCTAGCAGAAGGAGGCTGCACTGTTTTTTTCTGTGAAGAGGCAGATGTCAGTAATTCAGTCCTGGACTTGCTGCTGCACCAAATCTTGCTGCTTCTGCTCCTGTGCTATGCAGCACAAGTGACCTAATGAAAGGTCTGCTGAATCATTCTGACTCTGTGCCTATGATGGACAATTAAAGATATGCTTGTGTCTCTCCTGAAGCTGCTGCTCCACAACCTCTTCCCTCCCCACCCCCCATGTGCTGCCTCTTCTAGCATACAGCACTGTCTAAGCAATGCACAGACCTGGTCAGGTACATGGCATCAATAACCATGGGGAAAGGTGATAGTGTAATACTAAGTGGAGGTCAGAGAATTCAGTCCATTATCCTGGCTGATATATGAAGTGCAGTTGTATATATGTGATCTATACAAAGCAGTTCCACAAATTCCTGGGCACATAGTATACATCATACTCAGGGTCAGATTGTCCCTGGATTGTTGTGCTGATGCATGGGAAGGATGAAGGCCAGGAAGAGCCTCACTATGTCTTCATATAACACAAGGGCCAGGGACACCCCACAACTGCTCCTGCTGGGCACCTTTTTGACCATAAATCACCTCAAATGGAGAAGAGACAGAGTGGAAAGAAGTAGAACCATCTTCATTCCAAATCTGCTCTGTAACATACCATGTGGTATCCAGATGCAATATGAGGAGCAGATTGCACCGTCATAGAGAGATGGTACAAGACGCACACCCCTTCTGGAGATCATATTGGAATCAGTCTTCAGAAGACACAGTTCTTTCCCATTTCTGGCAGTGCAACTCTACATCGCCCTCAAAAGAGGCCACGGACTAAATGTCAGAAAGTCACCGCTTAGAAATCTCCAGTCTGAAGACGGCACCCAAATTAGTTTTTCCACTATTAGGTGCCCAGCCACATAATAACAAAGACAAAGTGTCTTCCTTCTTTAGAAAATGGCCTTTCCATGTTGATATCAGGAGACAAAATGTAAAAGCTCTAAACAGTGTTGGTCTTAATAGATACTTAAATAAAACCAGCAAAGAAGGTTTTGTGATCATCCAGGAAATCAAAAGTTCATTCCAAAAATAAATAACCACCAAAAAGCAGCATTCTCTGCTTCAATTAGCTACTGCTGTAAAGTCAAATGCAAATTGTTATGTCTCCCTAAAATCCAATCAGTCAAATATAGCTTTTCAGACAACTACAATGGCTTTAATTGAATTGTAATAACAAAAACAAGAAATGTAAGAAAGGGATATAAATCCTGCTAAGTCGTGGCAAACTACCGGAGGTTAGGAGGAAACTTATCCTATAATTGCCTACTGCAAGGCTAATTGCACTTTCTTGTGAAGTATCTGGTAGTGGCCATTGCCAGACACATGGTGCTGGTCTAGCTGCATGACTGCTCTGAGCACAGTGAGTGGGTCCTGATTTACAAGTTGCATTCAGCCCATGCTTCCAAATGACAAGTCTTGGGCACTCCACATTTATTAAAAAGACCACACTGGTCTGTGCAATTAAAGAGAAGGTATTTAATGATAGACAAATAATGTACTTCACAGAAGGCCATCGTTTTGTCACCAATTTGTGCACAGAGCTTCCTACTGACTTCAGTGGGGCACTGTGCATAACGCTCAGTGGCAGAAATTAGTAGTCACCATTTAAAGTAATCATTTACCACTTACTACACAATGGTATGTAAGATGTCATAGTTACCTTCAATTGTAGCCATGATGAAAATGTCGAGAAGATACCAGTGTGTGAGAATTGTTGGAAATATTGCTCTTGTTTATTGTCAATCACTGAATATGCCGAGTTAATAAAAAAACACTTGTAAATTCTCCTATTGATGGAAGACTAGGAATAAGAGCCAGGTTCTGCTTTTACACTGCTTGAAATGGAACCAACTAAAGTAGAGTGTGTGGGGTGCAAAGCAGAGAAGAATTTAGTTGGTTGATGATATTCACCTATCCTAAAAATGTCACAAGAATTTCAGAATGCTCCGGTGAAATCTCAGAGAGGATTTCCTTCTCTCATGGAGCAATAAAATCCCTAGTAATCATAAAATGTTAGATTAGAGTTTCTTGCCTGGAACATGGATGGCCTCGTGATGGGTTGCCCCCCTTTAAGGTACTGAGATACCACTGAGCCTGCCTGTTCTGTCAGCCTGGGCCTTCTTTAACCTGTTTTGCTGAGACAGGCTCTTAAGCCTCCTTTAGCACAAACATGGGCAGGGCCACACCCAGCTGCAGAAAGGCACAGACACTGAGATCAGCTCTTGGAAAACTCAGCTTAAGGGACTCCAGCACTCAGGTGCCCACCTCTCTTGGAGTGCAGATCCAAAGGTATAATGTCTTGTGCTGTATAGATAAATCTGCACAGCACAAACTCATAAAAATTCACCCTCCCTCAATGTGAAGAGAAATATGCACAACTTCTTGCCTCCCCAGTTGGAAATTGCACAAACCGGGTTTAATAATAAACAAAACAAATTCATTAACTATAAAAGGCAGATATTAAGTGATTATAAGAGATAGCAAACAGAACAAAGCAGATTACTAAGTAAATAAAACACAACATGAAAACTAAGCTTGATTCACTAAAGAAACTGGTAACTAAATGTAATTTCTCACCCTAAATGTTGTTTCAGGCAGATTGCAAAGATTCTTGAAAGCCAGCTATACTGGCCTGCAGCTTGAAACGGCAAGTATTATTACTCACAGGCTAGACAACCTTCCAGCCTGGGCTCAACTCTTCTCTTCCCAGTTCAGTTCTTGTTTCCAGGTGTTTTCCAGTGTCTCTTTGGATGGGGAGGCAGAGGAGCAACATGATGACGTCACTCCCCTGCCTTATATAGCTTTTGTGTATGGCAGGAACCCATTGTCTTCCAGTGGAAAAACACTGGCATACCAAAGGGGGTCCAGTACCAGGTGCCTCAGTCACATGTCTCTGCAGAGTTGTAGCAGCCATTACTCACGGGCTGTTTGGAGCATCCACAGCAAGAGTAAACTCTTTCACAGTCCATTATCTCAGTCCATCAGCCCTGTCTGACTTTTTCATTGTTCTACCTGAAGGGCGGGCTAGTTGTGGGTGTCACCCAAAGTAGCACATCTGAAATACAGATACATGGTCAATATTCCTAACTTTAGATACAGAAATGATACATTCATACAAATTGGATAACCACATTCAGTAAATTATAACCTTTCCAATGATATCTTACATGAGCCATCTTGCATAAAGTATATTTTAGTTATGCCATATTCATATCATAACAATATTTCTGTGAAGAATATGGGGTGTAACGTCACAGACGTGCAATAGGCTATTTCTGTATAGAGTAAAGAACTTTTCAAAGAGTGTGCAGAAAAAAATAGGGATAAGGTGCAAGAGAAGAAGAGTAGGGAAAAAGCTAATTTCAGCAATCTCTTCTTCTAGAATTAGTCAGATAGAAGTTATTGGGCTCATTACCGGGGGAATTGGGTGAAATTCTATGGTCTGGGTTAGACAGAAGGTCAGACTAGATGATCTAATGGTCCCTTTTACCTTTAAATTCTATCACTCTGAATTACTAAATAATCCACATTTTTGAAAACATCATTGGTTGCAAGAACAAAATATTTAATTTGGTATTTCTAAATACTTCTGATGGTGCCATCCAAGAAAAAAAACATTGTAAAATCCCTACATTCAGTGAGCTTTCATCTGAAAACTAGAAATGTAGTGAGTATCTTACTTTAAATGTATTCATCAATAAACAATCTGCATGAGGAACTGATATAGACAGCTGCTTATTCCTGAGCCTAACACTGAAATAAGACAAATATTTTAATAAAGCAAATACAGAAAGTATGCAAATACTGGGAATGAGACAAATACTGAGATAAGGCCAATCCCTCTGCACATTCTGATGTCAATTATGATTACTAGTGTGTGTCAATAGTTGTAGATGAGGCGAAGAGACGAGAGAAATTTTTACAATTCTGTTTTTGTAGTACTTTGTTTTTTCAGCTGAACTGACTCATGTCTAGGAAATTATTGAATATTATGGAAGTTTGAGTTCTTATATGGACATGACAGTTTGGTAAATTGATTCCAATTTTTACTAACTGAAAGCTAGTAGCTAATGGGATAGTAATTTCTGTTCCATATGGGCACATGAATATTTTTCTAATTTTGCTGCATGAATATTATCTTTCTCTTTATATGAACACATTTTATTATAATTATTAATGCTGCCCCTGGCTGAAATAAACAAAATATGCTTATCAGAAGGTTAAATGAGAAAAGACAATGAAAATTATACCAATGAATCATAAAGAACTGGGACACGCACAATGTTTCCAGCACATTATCTGCTAAGGGCTGCATATCGAAAAGGAGATGGTGCAGTATGCATTCAGGAGGAATGTTCTGGACAAGGTACAATACATGGACTCCATTTTCTGAGAACTAGCTTGAGCCTTTGCACCAGAAATTGTCAGTTTAAGAACTCAGCAAATGGCTATCTTTAAAACCAAGCCGCTCCAGAATTCTGGCCTTCTTTTATTTACAGTTCATTTCCATTATTTGATAAGATATATGTAGGTAGGGTTTAAACAACTTCCTGGTGGAAGATGGGAAATGGACAACCCAGGAAGCTATAGCTGCAGGATGGAGGAAGGGAAGTAGAGTAGTTTAACTAATTTAAAAATTTAAACTACAGCATTGAGTCAGTACTAAAGTCTAAATGTAAGGATGAAAAATGGTTTCACTTATAACATTTTGTTTTCACAAGCATGTAACGTTCTGAAAGACTCATCTTTCTTCCTTAGTCTTTGGCACCTCATGTTAAAACACCATCATCTAACTCAGCTCACCCTACTTGTGGTAAGCCAACCGGCCAGCGATGTCCTTTCCCTGCTGCTCATAAAAAGATGTCTGGCCGGCACTATTTGTATTTGCCTTTGGAATGAATCATGGAATGATTGTACCAGGGCAAGTATTTCGAAAAATATCCAATGGTAGACTATATTCTGCAGTGTAGAAAGGATAAGGGTGCGAATAAACATTGGCAAAGTGGCAGTGCAAATATTGGACGAGGCAGAGAATGGGTGCCAGGAGCCCCATAAGCCAAGGCAGGTGGCAGGATTCACATCTGAATGCAATGTCGAAAAGTAACAAAATCAAGGGTGTCCTGATTCAGCAAAGCACTTAAGCACATGCTCATTGACTTCAATAATTTTCAGTTGCTTAAGTGCCCTGCTAAGTAAATAGGGTATTACTCACGTACTTAAAGTTCAGCACATGCTTAAGTGCTTCACTGAATGAAGGTCAAAGAGTTCTCTGAGCCCTTTGTTACATAAGGTTACCTTTTTTTCCCATGGATTCTTCCCCCAATATTCTAGGGTCATCACAGGCAGGGTACTTGGCATTGTTAAAGCTCACTGTTACAGGTCTTAGACACTTTGGGCAGGTAATCTGATTACAAATTCATAAGGCATCAATTAACTATTCATTCATCCATCTTGTGGGTAATTTTCAAAGACATTTTTAATTGAGTTATATTTAAAACCTGTTTAAAAAAAGAGTAAGGTTTGGAAAGTTTGAAAAGTCATATTCAGCAAAAAAGTAATTCATGCACCCTCTAGTTAATAACCTCTTCTGTGCTTTAATAATTTAAACTAATTATCAATGGGAATGTCTTCTGTGTATATTTCAAGTATTGCTTTTAGTATATTTTCTCTCTTCTTTCCTGTAGCATGCCACTTGTCCTCAATATGTCTCCAGTGCCTATTATCACTGCTCCTCTTGTATAATAAACTTCTCATCTGTGAGAATGACCTTGACACGGTGTAAAAAAGTTCTTTAAAGGATAGCTCAATTAAAATCTAATACCTCTACTTAGGATTTTATTTCATTATTATTCATAAGACCATGCAACACTATTTGAGCCACGAGTTCTCATGCAACTTGAATGGTTGTTTCAAAAGGAATCATCATTAAAATAATTTTTATTTCTCTGTATGCCCTGTTGATTTACAGTCACCAGGGAGCTCCCTTTTGACTTGGCAGAGGCCTTTGTTGAACATTTATACTGTCATGGGTAAATGGTTTCATCTCAGGATTCATTTGGAGCAGGTAATTCTAGCTAGAAGATGACTAGAGGTGGTTAGTGGGTACGTCAGGTATAAATCTACTTACCATATTTGTGGTCTGCCCACCTTAAATGAGTGTGGAAGAGAGTATAGTCTGGAGGATACAGAAGTGAACTGAGAGTCAAGAGTCTTGAGTTGTGTCTCTGATATTGATTAACCTTGGAGTAGTCAGTTAAGATGAATTCTTGTTTATGCTGTAAATGAGTGTTATAATTGCCTACCTCACAGAGGATTATGGTGTTCAATCAATTACTTTTGCAAACTGCTTTTAGAGCTAGACAAAAAGCCCTATATATATATGAAGTGGAAAGCATTGTTTACCTGAGTCCCAAGCTAGTCTTCCTTGCCTACCCATGGAAATTCACCTCTCTGAAATAATCTGTTCCTTGGCTTTAAATGTGCACTAACACCCTAACCACTGAATGCAGGGCCAGCCCTAGACCAAATGGCACTCCGAGTGAGGAGCATCTTCAATGCCCCCACACCTCCATTTATTCAACTTTTAAACCTTATTTTTTATTGCATTTGTAGCCCATTTCATGACTTTGATA
Organism: Emys orbicularis; assembly: GCF_028017835.1. NCBI lineage: Eukaryota > Metazoa > Chordata > Testudines > Emydidae > Emys > Emys orbicularis. Next base: position 22,579,333 of record NC_088685.1, on the reverse strand, counting down.
CATGATTTACGCACTAGGATCCGTACATCTGTATTTAGACATGCCATATATAAGCAAATAAAATAATAGTTTCCTCTAAGCTTATAGAAACTTTTCAATTTTAAGAATAAATGAAATGTACTAAGTTCAAGATATTGAACTGTGCACCAACACTGGGTGGACCACTATTAAATAGTGTTACAATAGGTGACAGCCTAAGAATGTTAATCCTAGTCCTTTGGTTCAAAAGGTTGCTTTTCTCGCCTTTGCCCACACGAACTGAAGTTCAGCATCAGAGAGATCCAGAGACTGGCCAAAGGCATTTTCAAGTGATAAAATAGCAAATGATGTCAATCTCTGGTCAGCCATCTTCCATCAAAGATATGTTTTAATGAGCCTGAGCTTCAAAAAGCTGCACTCACAACTTGTGACTGTGACCGGCAGCGTGAGCAGAATCCTTAAAGCTATCTATACATTAGGAAAAGTGTCCTTCAGCTCTGCATTATGAATGAATTGGAGAACTTGGAGTGGAGAGTGTTTCCCATGTGGCAAAATGTGATGGATGTTGTCCAATTCGACATAGAGGTCTTTTCATTGCCATCCGAACATTCCCCTTGACATGTGCAATTGTCCCTGCAATTGTTCAAGAGTGTTTTCCTGTCCACTGGTAGCTTACTAAGGTCATACAAAAAAACCCAGGTCTTTTCATGGTGCTTCATCTATCCAAACTTTTGTGGATACTCGAGCAGTGTCAATGAGTGAGCAAAAAAACCTCCCTCTTGGATTTTTCTACTGAGCTTCCCATCACCTCATCTCTGTCCTCGTAACAAATTGTCTTTTCTTCCAATGAATACGAGTTTCCTTGAAGACAGGCTCACCTCCTAAGTTTTCCACCATTTCTTTGGCAGCAGTGATGGCATCTTCATGTTCACACCATTGTCATAGCCTTGGCTGTGGCAGGCCTGAAGCTTTATTTTATTCTCATTCAAAACAGTCATAAACCGTTCTGTTTGGCCTTTTCCAGTAGAGTTGTCCAGAACATTCTAGGTTAGTGAAACATGAATCCACATACGAAATACCCGAAACACTTTATTTCAAACATTCTATTTTCCGTTTTATTTCTAATAACAAAAACAGCACCCCAAGCCCGGCACCTTCCCAAGCCCAGCACCGCAGGTGGTCGCGTGGGTTGCCTGCCCCTAAATCCGGCCCTGACTAAATATATTTTTCATCTGCCCCATTACTGTATATATTTGTCTGTGCTTTTCAGGAGTATTTGCTAACTATTATGACACACTCTTCACCTCTATCTTCAGCTTTGAGACTTCAGTGTTTCTTCCCCATCCCCTTACTGCTAAGAATTTCACAAAGAAAACACTGACTTCCAGTGAGTGCCCAACAGAACTGCATGGCTGGTGATGTGCAGGTGGAAGCTACTACCTTCTCCAGAAATATCACAGCTCCCAACCATCTGTTCAGCGCACCAACTAGTAAGTTGGACATTTGATGATTCCTGCTGGGCACCAAGGAGGATAAGACAGGGATGGATGGGAGTTCTGCTAGGGCATCTTTCTAGATGTAAATGATAATAATTTCATTAATTGTAATACTAACCAAAAACATGTGCTATTAAAATGACAAATATTTTTCTTAATGTTAGGGGCTGGAGCACGGAAGTCCTTCTCAATGAACAAGGGATTCGAAAAATGACCCTGCATACTTTTCAATTCTCAATTATTATTTTTTTTTGGTCCAAAATTCAGACCAAATTGAAAATGTTACTCAAATATTTTCATTTAGGTCAAAAAGCCACTTTTGGTTGCGGGGAAAAATTGTTCCAACTTAAAAAAAAAAGAATTACCAGTAACTTGAATGTTTACAATTTGTCACATTCAGAATTAAGGATCAGCATTTTGAAACCACTTTTGCCAATTTCTCACACTATCACACACCTCTTTATACATGCCCATCTGCTCAGATGTAACTGGAAATTGCCAGCAATATAAAGCATTCTGGTTGAGACCCTGCTCCCATTCAAGTCAGTACAAAAACTTGCATTGACATTAATGGTAAAGGATCAAGGCCTCTATTCTAATCTCCAAAAGCTGCCTGGGTACCTGTAGCAGGTCCTGCTCTGCCTAGTGGACGAGGTGTGTGACTTTGCACTGGAATTTTGGACCTCAAAAGATAGCAAGTATGATGCTCAGGGCATAATGATTATTGTTCTTGGTTAGTTTACCTATGTTTTCAACGGTTTGTTTAACTAATTCTTTCCATCAGGGTTGTGAATGGCATTAAAATAAACATTCTACCAAAGGTATTTTTGTTCTATGTAAAAGGGGGGGGGGAAGCAGGAGTGATTAATTTATTCCTAATTATATCATTAGCTTGTTATGCAATATGGGTAAAAATATATTGAAGATAATTAATTAGCCTGGTACATAATTTTGAATCAAGTAATTCTTTTATTGATTTTAAGTCTAGTATATCCTGAAAAACCCTTAACTTGTCAGTCCTAGCACTACATAATCCTAGATAATAATGTATAATTAATTGTTATGCTTGTAAACTGATTTTCTTTCATGCTGGACAAATAATTCACTATTTTTAGCATCTTCACCATCACCTCTGGGACCATAGAAATTCCAGATCCACAGCATCTGAGCCAGAATACAGGAAAGGGGTGAAACGCTAATCAGCTGCACTGTCTTCCAGCTCCTCAGAAGCCCCTCCGTAGGCACTGACGCTCCACAGCATCACAGGGGGCAAGTCAGATAGGAGGGTACAAGGCAGGCTGTAGCATGGCTGTTCACAGCATCATCCGCAAGCTACGCACTGCTGACCCAGCCAACATCATCTTCTGTTATATTCCCTTGCATAGTGCATTTTTGCACATCCAAGGGGATGGGAGCCAGTAGAGAGGTTAGTTCTTATGTTAGCTATAGATCTGGGCAGCCATGGAAGATGGGGTAAGGTGTGGGGGGAGTGAGCCAGTGTGAAGTCACAGGGCCTCTGTGAAACTTAGGAGATCCATTAGAAAAGAAGGTTGCCTGGCCAGCTCTATGCATTCTTGGGAGAATGGCCCTAACTGTGTCGTGTCTTGTGCCTGAAATATCCCAGCCTGGTCTGTAGAGGACTGTAGCGGTATGCAGACTCACCCGGCGGCGCTCCCTGCTGGTCGTCCAGGGAATTAGCTCGTCCAGCTCCAGTGTGCCCTGCACTTGCCCCCGTGTTCTTCCCGGACCTGGATGACCCTTTCTCTGGGTGCTGCCCCCAGGCAGTACCCCCACAGTTTCTGTGGGTCTCCCCGCTCAGGGGAACCCCCACCCACTATCCCCGCCTCATCTCAGTCGTAGGCTACTGCCAGTCACCAACTAGCCCCCGCTCACTGGGGCAGACTGCAGTATAAGCCACTCATCACAGGCAAGGGGGGTTTGGACCTGCTGCCTCTGCCTAAGCTTGGGCTGCCCCTCTGCAACCCCAGTACCTGCCTTAGGCCTTCAGTTAGGCCCGCAGCCTGGGGGTTTTCCAGGCTGGAGCTCCCCAGCTCCTCTAGCCTTCCCCCAGCCCTGCTCCACTCTCAGTACCCTGCTCAGCTCCCCGGTAGCCAGGCCCTTCTCTCTTTACAGGCAGAGAGAGAGAGTGAGTGTTTGGGCTCCTGTCTCACAGCCTCTTATAGGGGCCAGCTGGGCCTGATTGGGGCATGGCCCCAGCTGTTACCGCCTTCCCCAATCAGCCCAGGCTTTGCTCCACAGCCTCAGCCCTCTCCCAGGGCTGGCTTTGACCCTTCCAGGGCTGGAGCAGGTGACCACCCTGCTACAGGACCAACACTGTTACAGAAGGGCTTTGCAGATTCCCAGGTAGAGGGAGGCATTGCTCTGGAGCCTCTGCATTATTCACCCCAGTTCAGTCTCACATCACTCCTTACTATCAGGGAGGCATGAACTAAGAGAAGCTTCCTTTCCAGACACTGTTCTGGGAGGCCTTTTGAGTAGCAACACACAGATATGGCTCAAACCCCCCTGCTTTGAGCAGGGGGTTCCTGCTTTGAGCAGGGGGTTGGACTAGATGACCTCCTGAGGTCCCTTCCAACCCTGATATTCTATGATTCTATGATATGGAGCCCCATGCCACAGATCAGCAACAGTGCTGGTAAAACTCGCCCTGCTCTGACTGTCAGGGGGATGAGCGAACAGGTGAAGCTGGTCTTTCCATCTTCACAGAGTTCTGGCTGGCTAGTGAACTGGCAGGAAATCCCACCTTGGCTTCCTGCTGCCAGGTATCCTGTGACTGGGGAAAAAGCCAAGAGGGCTGCTGAGAAAGCACTTGCTGATGCTGGGATATAGCAGGCTGAGACTGAGCTTCATGCTACAGAACAGGCCTAAGGAGCAGTCTACACTTACCTCCAGAGCAATCGATCCAGCGGGGGTCGATTTATCATGTCTAGTGAAGACGTGATAAATCGATCGCCGAGCACTCTCCCGCCAACTCCGGTACTCCACCGGAGTGAGAAACGTAGGCGAAGTCAACGGGGGAGCGTCAGCAGTTGATCTACTGCAGTGAAGAGACCACGGTAAGTAGATTTAAGTACATCGACTTCAGATACGTTATTCAAAGCTGAAGTTGCGTAACTTAGATCGGACACCCCCCACCCCCAGTGTAGACCAGGCCTGAGGGTGTGGCCCCTTTAAGCATGCACTGGATATGAGGATCAGCCAGAGCCCAAAGGGAAGGAGCCCTTGATTGTTCATAGAGGGGCTGATACTGGGCAGCACAGGGACTGTGTGTTTGCTCATCAAGGTGACTATTTCTGATACAGATGGTGGTGTGATTTCTGAGTGAATTCCTGCCTTCCCAAAGGCTGCTGGAAGTGTCTCTTTCCCAAGGAAAGTGTTGGAACTAACTACCTACCTACCATAGAGGGAAGCCCACATGGCTCAGACATGAGCCTTAAAATCCCACCTATCCTGGAGTAAATTTCCTCCTCTGCAGGGATGAATTCCATTGAATAGCACTGAGTTCATGTCAAATATGACACTCCCTGTTAAAAAGGTGGAATTTTAAGCTACATCGATGATAATAATATGATGGCATAGATATTATGTATGTTTATCCTCAGTGAATGAAATTCACCTACTGCCCTGCAAAGGCCATCCACCACACACAATCACCAAGCCCTCTGCATCCGTCTGTATGAATAAGCCAGTACAATGCAGGGTGGGGAAAGGACCACCACATCTTATGGAGCCAGTGGCAGAGAACTCTTTTTGAGGGACACATAGAAGAGAAGCATCTGTCATGAAGGATAGGCTGGAGTAATGGCTGCACAGGAGCAGTACTGTAGTTCCTTGTCCTGCCCCCTCTGTGAGGGAAAGGGGTAAAATTTGTTGCCCCAGTCCCTGCTTACTTCCTCTCACATTTGGTTAGTTGTCCTTTGCTCAGGGGATTGAGGAGTGAATTTCGCTGATTCTGAGTGAGCTGTTTAATTGAAAATAATGTTGACACTCAACTTTGTTGGTGTGTGGTGCAAAGTGCACAGTCCAAGAGCTCAAAATGCCAGATGTGGTCAATATTGATTATTTTGCTGTCAAGACTCTAAGATGTACAAGAGAGAGAATTTTTAAAATTTAATTTTGCTGCCCACTTCTAACCTGAAAATAGGACCAAGAGATTTGATTTGTGAGGGCACAACTACAAAGAGCAAAAATTGCTCCTTTGATGTAATGTTTACGTATGTGAAAGAAGCCATATAAAATCCTCTAAAGCCTTTCTAATGAACAATTTCTGCCTCGGTCTAGTAATTAAATGTGTGGTTATTTTTAGTGGCTAAAGTCATACTTAATTCTCCCTCTGATAATTTTCTCAACTTTCTTGACCTACTGAAGCATGTCAACTCATAGTAGGGAGCTTTTAGTGCACCGCAACAGGGTCCACACAGATAGTTAGTGCACAATATACTGGAGTCCTGTAGATTTACATCCCAGCTTGCCAGTCACTATGTGACCAGGTGCCTGGGATGGTGGACCACACTGAGAATGCCACACTCAGGGCAGACTGCAAGAATCAGGGCAGACAATCCCCCCAAACTGGTGGTTTATTCTATAATTAGATTCACCAAGCCCATAACAAAAGAGCTTCTGCAGTACCCACTGGTTAACAAGAAGCCAAACACAGCCCCCTTTAGGCATTCCAGCCCTTGGCTCCCATTCAGACAACCAAGTCTAATCTGTTGGCATCCTTTCATCTGTGAGAGACGGTGGGATTTGCAGCCTATGATGCAGATGTTTTGAAATGTCTCATCTGACTGAATAGGCCGGTCTGAGATTTGCATGATCTTTGGCAGTTATTGCAAATGTCTGTATCTTGGTTGGGAGCTGCTTATTTCTTACGGGTTCTTTTCTCTTCAAGCTGTAGCAGCCAGCTTCTGCCATGGACTTTGATACACTGATGGAAACAATGGCGCCATTTGGTATGATTACTTGCCAAGATTTCCCATTGGCCAGGATCAATTCCAAATTCCTTCATATCTTGCTTCCAGGTGGTTTTATAGAGAAGCTTGGGACGTCCTGTTGTTCTTGTTCCCTCTGATAGCTCCCCATATAGCATGTCCTTGGGTATGCATCCATCTTCCAACCTACTCAGATGGCCCAGCCAGCGCAGTCGTCGTCTTTGCTTAAGCAGGGCTGTCACACTTGGTAAATTTGCCTGTTGAAGAACCTCTATGTTGGTGACTTTATCCCGCCATTTGGTGTTGAGTATGTGGCACAAACAACGTAGGTGGAAACTATTTAACCTTTTCCCCTGATGAGCATAAGTTGTCTATGTTTCCCCACCATACATGAGAGTGCTGAAGACGCAAGCTTGGTACACTAGCATTTTGGTCTTGATGGTAAGCTTTGAGTTGCTCCATGCTCTTTTAGTTAGTCTGCTAAAGGTGGTGGCAGCCTTTCAAATGCGAACATTTAGTTCTTCATCCAGTGAGAGGTTGGTGGTCACTGTAGAACCTAAATAGCTGGACTTTTGGACTACTTCTAGCTGGTTTGCATTTAAGGTACTTGAAGGATCTTGTGAAACCCCCTGTCCTAATACAACCGTTTTCTTGATGCTGATGGTGACAGCAAATGCCTGCCAGGCACTTGAAAGGCAGTCCATGAGTTCTTGTAGTAGATCTTCATCGTGGGCTATGAGGGGGGCATCATCAGCAAATAGAAGTTCCCTGATTAGCACCTTTTTGACTTTGGTCTTTGATTTAAGTTGGGACACGTTGAAGAGTTTCCCATCTGATCTTGTGTGGAGATACACTCCATCTTTCATGTCCTTAAAAGCACAGTTCAAGAGTACCGAGAAGAAGATTCCGAAGAGTGTAGGGGCAAGAACACATCCTTGCTTCACTCCGCTTTTCATCTCAAAGCTTTGAGAAGTCTAATACAGTGAGAGGTTATTGAAAAACCATTTCACCATATGTGAGGTTCTTACGAATCCCAAAGGAGCAGACACTTATCCCCTGGTCAATATGTATCCCAGATCTTACCCAAATATCATGCTGTCAGCTAATCCTCAGTAAACTAACTAAAGATTTATTAATAAAAGAAAAGAAGAGAGTTATAAATGATTAAAAGATCATATATACACAGATGATTGCAAAGTCCTTATACCAGGTTTATAGCAATTGCTGACTAGCAAAAGTCTCTCTGGTAACTTCCAAAAGATTGGAAGGTACTCAGTCCATAGTTCAGGAAACTCCTGTTAGTTGTAAATCCGCAGTCCAGAAAATTAGAGCAGGAAAGAGGCAAAATAGTGATCTCAGTATCTTTTATATTCTCTGCACGTCCATGGAAACTTACTGTCCCAAAAAAAGCCCACAGCCCCGGTGTATGGAAAGTTATTGGCCCAAGATGGAGTCCAGGGTAACATGAGCATATCACATGCCCTTTCATGTTTTGCTGAATCACAGGGGGTGACCACTGCTCTTTGCTGTCTGAGGCAACCACAGAAAGACCTACTGGGTGGGATGACATTCTTCCATGGCCCATTGTGAGTGTCCTTAATGGGCCATCAACACACAGCTGTCTAGCCCCGATGTAAATCTATCTGGGGGGTGTCACCCAGGAATACAACACATGTTTAAGATACAAGTATGTATCCAATATTCATAACTTCAGATACAAAGGTGATACATGCATAAATACAAGATAATCATACTTAGCAATTTATAACTTTTCTATTGATACCTTACATGACATACTTTGTACAAGATTTACAAAAATTGTGTAACAGTGGTAACAACAGTGAGATAAATGGTCACCTTTCTTGTACACAGCATCACACACTCTTATTTTTGCAAGTGTGAGGGGAAGATGGAGGTTGTGTGTGATTCTTTATTTTTTACATGTAATCCGAGCTAATTGTATTAACGGGCATCTTATTTATAGACATGGCTGGTAGCACGACCTTTTATTGAGATTGACTGACACTTCCCATTATAAAACCATGATTTCAATTGCTTACAATTTTGCAAAACTTGAGCGGTTTGAGCTAAAATTTTCTATGCTAAGTGTTTGCTTCAGGATAAATTGTTTTGGAAAACTTCAACCAAAACAGTTCAGCTGCTTCCAAAAACAAGTCTAGGGAAAGAATACATTGGTTAGCCCGTGTGATAACAATTTTGGCAACCTTTTCTTTGAGAAACTTTGGTGCCCTCATGCTTTGGCATAGGGACTTGAAATTTGTCAGATAGTTGGCCTTTGTGACAGGGATGTGCCTTGTGCTGACCCCATGAAAATCTGCCCAAATTGGGTTATTTATAATTCTTTGAAAAATCACAGGTTGCACATGCTCAACAGATACTTGCTAGAGCTCCACAGCTATATTCTCCTAAGATTCCATCCACACTGAGCATGAACTGTTGTGGGTCAGAGCAGCACTTTTGCTGCTGTTGCAGTGCCTGTCTGCTTCAGGCAATGCTGGATCTGGTCTCAGCACCAGACGTGAAATTAGGGAGCAGCATACAGGCAGGAACCTGTCTAAATCAAATGCAGAAGGGACAAGAGCCATACATGGACAAGGGGAGAAGATTGGAACAAGGAGCCTTGGGGGGACCACTGGGACTGGAGGCTGGTGGGAGGAAACTGGGAGTTTTTCGGAGAGACTGGAGCTGTGGGTCTGTCTGGGCAACATATGGAAAAATAGTATTTCATCATGTAATTAAAGACTCATATGCACAAGGGGGCTGAATTAAAGTTGCACAGGCAACCTTAATTCTGGCACTTTTGAGCACTTAACTTTGCAGCCTTTATGATGTTCTTTTAACATGGTTGTTGTGTGTGTATTAATTATACATAGTACAGTAGTTAATAAAGTATATGTGAAACATACATTATATAACTCCATTAGACATCATTCATCACTTTCATATCTTGTACCTATGAAAGATGGAACAATTGCTGTGTTTTTGAGATGAATGCAGTTAAAATTCTTTTCAGAGCAAAGCTCAGAGTTACAATAATTTGTCCAGGCCCTATCCTGCAAGGTGCTAAGTACCCTCAACTTAAGTAGGAGTTGAGTAGAGTGAGGCAGCAGGCAGGCAGAGATGTAGAGATCTGTATTAGGTATGTTGAGTGGCCAATATTAAATGCTGGAGATCTGGAGCTAGAGAGCTAATAATCTGGACTCATCATTCATTCTTGAACCCTCAGGTGCCACACTGAATTTCAGAGCATACAGTTAGGGATTTAATTCTGTGTGCAAGCCCCTTATAAAAGTGTCCTGGTTTTCAGAGATTGTAGACAGCCACAATGCCACCTGAAGTCAATGGGTGCTCAGCACCTCTGAAAATCAGCCTGCTTTTCTTGAGTGCCTAAATATAGATTTGGAAACCTAACTTTAAAAATAATAAAGACATAATGTAGAATGATTAAGGGCTAGACTGCAATACCTTTGCTCACACTGAAATCAATAGGACTACTTGTGCAGTAAAGAACTATTTAGTCTTCTGTAAGGGTGTCAGTATCTGGCCTTAGGCCATTTCAATAGACAGTGATCACATTCTATATAGCAGTCTGTAGAGTTATCGACGCTAGATGCTATTTATTTAACTTGAAAATAAAATATCGAATTTTAGGCTCACATGCTTTGAAAATAAGCATCGTCGCTTGTACAACACTGATTGCTGTAGCATGCACTATCTAAAATAGTTGTAATTGGAGCAAGGAGAGTCTTTGTGTTGTGTCCTGTGCAGTTAATGCTGTACAGGTTGCAAGCATTTTTTTTTAAAACAACAGTGAGCCTGTCCCAAGCAGAAACCATATAAATAATGTGTGGACTATTTTCACCTAATTTACTTGTTCTATTTGGATCAGGGAGAAACAATTAGAGATTCTAGCAACACTTCTATTCTCCCATTAGAGAACTGTTTTTTTTTTCCCTATTGGACAGCTTGGTCTTTACTGTAACTTAGGCCTGGTCTACACTACGAGTTTAAGTCGACTTTAGCTGCGTTAAATCGAATTAAGCCTGGACACGTTCACACGACGAAGCCCTTTCTTTCGACTTAAAGGGCCCTTTAAACCGGTTTCTTTACTCCACCTCCGACGAGGGGATTAGCGATAAAATCGGCCTTAGGGGGTCGGAATTGGGGTAGTGTGGACGGAATTCGACGTTATTGGCCTCCGGGAGCTATCCCACAGTGCTTCATTGTGACCGCTCTGGACAGCACTCTCAACTCAGATGCACTGGCCAGGTAGACAGGAAAAGCCCCGCGAACGTTTGAATTTCATTTCCTGTTTGCTCAGCGTGGAGAGCACAGGTGACCACGCAGAGCTCATCAGCACAGGTAACCGTGATGGAGTCCCAGGATCGCAAAAGAGCTCCAGCATGGACAGAACGGGAGGTACGGGATCTGCTCGCCATATGGGGAGACGAATCACTGCTGGCTGAACTCCGAAGCAGTAAACGAAATGGCAAAATATTAGAAAAGGTCTCCAAGGCCATGAAGGACAGAGGCTATAACAGGGACGCACAGCAGTGCCGCGTGAAAATTAAGGAGCTAAGGCAAGCCTACCACAAAGCCAGAGAAGCAAACGGAAGGTCCGGGGCAGAGCCGCAAACATGCCGCTTCTACGCGGAGCTGCATGCCATTCTAGGGGGTGCAGCCACCACTACCCCAACCGTGTGCTATGACTCCTTCACTGGAGAAACACACAGGGAAGCGGGTTCGGGGTACGAGGAAGATGAGGATGGAGAAAATGTAGATAGCTCACAGCCGCAAGGAAGCGGAGAAACTGGTTTCCCCAACAGCCAGGATATGTTTATCACCCTGGACCTGGAACCAGTAACCCCCGAACTCACCCAAGGCATGCTCCCAGACCCTGAGGGCACACAGGGGACCTCTGGTGAGTGTACCTTTGTAAATATTACACATGGTTTAAAAGCAAGCGTGTTTAATGATTAATGATTAATTTGCCCTGGCAATCGCGGCCAGTACAGCTACTGGAAAAGTCTGTTAACGTGTATGGGGATGGAGCGGAAATCCTCCAGGGACATCTCCAGAAAGCTCTCCTTCATGTACTCCCAAAGCCTTTGCAAAAGGTTTCTGGGGAGGGCTGCCTTATCCCGTAGGCCATGGTAGGACACTTTACCACGCCAGGCCAGTAGCACGTAGTCTGGAATCATTGCATAACAAAGCATGGCAGCGTATGGTCCCGGTGTTTGCTGGCATGCAGACAACATCCATTCCTTATCGCTCTTTGTTATCGTCAGGAGAGTGATATCATTCACGGTCACCTGGTTGAAATGGGGCAATTTTATTAAGGGGACATTCAGAGGTGCCCGTTCCTGCTCTGCTGAACAGAAATATTCCCCACTGTTATTCACGCGGTGGGGGGGGAGGGGTGAAGTGATCATCCCAGAGAATTGGGTGTGTGGGGGAGGGGACTTAGTTGGGTTTGTGCTGCATGTTAACCCTGAAACCGCAGCCCCTCCTTTTACATTGCAAACCCATTTTAAATGGCCAACCCAACGGGTGCTTGGTATGGGAAATGAGAGCACTACTGTTTGAAACCATTCCCACATGTTAAGAAGGTTAAAAAAGCCAAAAGACTGTGTCTTACCATGGCTGCCTGCAAGCTGAAATCTGTGGCCTGGCACTGCGTGAGTGATCTCTCACACCAAACCGGCAGGCCATCAGTATAAGAGGAAAAATGCGACCTTGTAACGAAAGCACATGTGCTGTGTAATGTGAACAGCAACATTTAACGTGAAAGAGTGTACCCATTGTTCTCTAAAATGTGTCTTTTTTAACCACCTCTCCCTTCTCCTCCACCAGCTGCAAATGTTTCTCCTTCACAGAGGCTAGTGAAGATTAGAAAGAGAAAACGTAGGACGTGTGATGACATGTTTACAGAGCTACAGATGTCCTCCCACGCTGACAGAGCACAGCAGAATGCGTGGAGGCAGTCAATGACTGATTACAGAAAAGCACAATATGAACGAGAGGAGAGGTGGCGTGCTGAATCGCGGGCTGAAGATGATAGGTGGCGTCAGCTTGCAGACAGAAGGCAAGAGTTGATGCTCCGGCTGCTGGAGCATCAAACTGATATGCTCCAGCGTATGGTTGAGCTGCAGGAAAGGCAGCAGGAGCAGAGACCGCCGCTACAGCCCCTGTGTAACCAACAGCCCTCCTCCCCAAGTTCCATAGCCTCCTCACCCAGACGCCCAAGAACACGGTGGAGGGGGCCTCCGGCCACCCAGTCACTCCACCCCAGATGATTGCCCTAGCATCAGAAGGCTGGCCTTCAATAAGAGTTAAAGATTTAAACTGCAGTGTGTCCTTTTCCTTCCCTCCTCCCCCACCCATCCCGGGCTACCTTTGCAATTATCCCCCTAGTTGTGTGATTTATTAATAAAGAATGCATGAATGTGAAGTAACAATGACTTTATTGCCTCTGCAAGCGGTGCTTGAAGGGGGAAGGGGAGGGGAGCATCATGTACCTTTCCCGGCCATCCCACGTTGATGTTGGTGAAACGTCCCTTGTGATCCACCAGGGCTTGCAGCAGCATTGAAAAGTACCCCTTGCGGTTTATGTACTCGGTGGCTTGGTGCTCCAGTGACAAGATAGGGATATGGGTTCCGTCTATCGCCCCACCACAGTTTGGGAATCCCATTGCAGCAAAGCCATCCACTATGGCCTGCATGTTTCCCAGAGTCACTACCCTTGATATCACCAGGTCTTTCATTGCCCTGGCAACTTGGATCACAGCAGCCCCCACAGTAGATTTGCCCACTCCAAATTGATTCCCGACTGACCGGTAGCTGTCTGGCGTTGCAAGCTTCCACAGGGCTATCGCCACTCGCTTCTCAACTGTGAGGGCTGCTCTCATCCTGGTATTCTGGCGCTTCAGGGCAGGGAAAAGCAAGTCACAAAGTTCCATGAAAGTGCCCTTACGCATGCGAAAGTTTCGCAGCCACTGGGAATCGTCCCACACCTGCAGCACGATGTGGTCCCACCAGTCTGTGCTTGTTTCCCGGGCCCAGAATTGGCGTTCCACGGCATGAACCTGCCCCAGTAACACCATGATTTCCACATTGCTGGGGCCTGTGCCTTGTGAGAGGTCTATGTCCATGTCAATTTCCTCATCACTCTCGTCGCCGCGCTGCAATCGCCTCCTCGGCTGGTCCTGGTTTTGCTTTGGCATGTTCTGGCTCTGCATATACTCCAGGACAATGCGCGTGCTGTTCATAGTGCTCATAATTGCCGCGGTGATCTGAGCGGGCTCCATGATCCCAGTGCTAGCTATGGCGTCTGGTCTGAAAAAAGGCGCGAAACTAGTATCTGACGGACCAGGGGAGGGAGGGATGGAGGGGCGAGTGACGACATGGCGTACAGGTACAGGGAATTAAAATCAACAAAGGTGGCTGTGCATCAGGGAGAAACACAAACAACTGTCACACAGAATGGCCCCCCCCAAAGATTGAACTCAAAAGCCTGGGTTTAGCAGGCCATTGATTTGACGGAGGGAGGGGGAAGCAAATGAATACAGAACAAATCTATTTTTTACATCTTAAGACGACGGTGCAGCATGACTGATAGCCCTCAGCATCTTCTGGGTGCTTGGCAGCAAATACTGGGCGCTTGGCAGTTAGTGTACTACGACTGATAGCGACATTTTTCCTGTATGATGACGATGGCCTTCAGGGCTATTGCACGATCTGCTGCTCAGGGAAGACTCTGCTAACGTGCGATGATCCAACTTGTAATAGGAAAAGACTTCGGTTACCAGTCGTAATACACCATCTACTGCCAAAAGGCAAAAGGCTGGTGCAATGCAGCCCTACGGCTGCCAGCACCCAGATCACCGATGAAGGCTACCAGTCATGCTGCACCGTCTACCGCCAAAAGGCAGTTAGCTGCTGCTGCTGTGTAGCAATGCAGTCCCACGTCTGCCGGCACCCAGATGACATATGGTGACGGTGAGCTGAGCTGAGCGGGCTCCATGCTTGCCGTGGTATGTTGTCAGCACAGGTAACCCAGGTAAAAAGGTGCGAATCTATTGTCTGCCGTTGCTCTGACGGAGGGGGAGGGGCCTGACGACATGTACCCAGAACCCCCCGCGACACTGTTTTGCATCATTCAGGCATTGAGATCTCAACCCAGAATTCCAATGGGCGGCGGAGACTGCGGGAACTGTGGGATAGCTACCCATAGTGCAACGCTCCGGAAGTCGACATTAGCCTCGGTACTGTGGATGCGGTCCGCCGACTTAATGCACTTAGAGCATTTTATGTGGGGACACACACAATCGGCTGTATACAACCGATTTCTATAAAACCGGCTTCTATAAATTCGACCTAATTCCGTAGTGTAGACATACCCTTAGTTAAAAGGCAGCTAAGGAGTCCTTGTGTCTAGATGGAGTTACCATGGTAGCAGGAGACCTTATAAAACCTCAGATATATGGTTAGTGTACAAGTGTGACAAAAACTAGAGGGCTATTTTCAGCCAAGCTGCAGTTGCTTACACAAGGTCTGAATTGGCCAATTGTCTGTAGTCAGTTATTTTCCAGAGTCCAATGGAGGAATAATCTAGAGCAATGGTTCTCAAACTGTGGGGCATGCCCCCAATGGGAGCGTGGAGGAACATTCGGGAGGGTGCACGGCGGGGCCCAGGCCAGTCTCCACCTGGGGCAGGGAGGAAGTGCCACCCAGCCCTGCTCTGCCTCCAGAACAGCTCCGACCCCAGTCATAGTTCCACTCTGCCCCCAGACCAACTCCACCTCCAGATGCAGCTCCACTCTGCCCCCTGCTCTGTCCCCAGTCCAGCTCCGGCCCCAGATGCAGCTCTGCTACGCCTCCAGCTCCTCCTTCATCCCCAGTTCTCCCCCCAGCTCCACCTTAAGCCCAAGCTTTGCTGCTGAGGAAGCCTTGGCTGTGCAGTAATGGAGGGTCTGGGGTGCGACAGGAAAAGTTTGGGCACCACTGGTCTAGAGGATATCGGACCAAATTCAGACCTAACCAGATGAGGCTCTAAAGAGTAGGGTAGAATTTTTCTTTTATATGGCAAATTCTATACTGAAGGCATTTCACAAACAATGGGCCAAATTCTGTTCCATATAAACCCAGAAACAATGACAAAGCAAACCTGACTCAAACAGCCACAGTTACATGAAACCTGTTTTCTTTCACAATCTTACCACTAGACGAGATATTACTAGTTGTAGCAGGATTAACCTTTCTAAGCATAAGGATACCTGCTCAAACCAGGACTATCTTGTCTACCAATAAAAAGGTCAAAGGACGCATTCTAACTCTGGCCACTGTCATTTAAGTAGGCCCAGGCCTATCATGATGGCAGTAAATATTTGCCTAGTCATGCGGTGAGGTATTGGAATGAGTGAAAATCTTGCAGCAACAAAAAATTAATCCCACAAGCAGAAATTATGTTATAAAACTGAACAGAATAGACATGACCTGAAATAAATTGGCATCTGGAGGCAGGGCCATCCCTAGGGGGTACGGGTCCTGGGGCGGAAGTGACGGATTTGTCTCTTCCGGGACCGATCACGGGGCCAATCGCAATGGCCCATGGGGCCCCCCAAAGCACAGGGCCTGGAGCGGGGGGGCCAGGGTGAAAGTGAGGGATTTGTCTCTTTCATAACCGACTGCGCCGGCCAACCGTACCGGCCCACGGGACCCCCCCAAAGCGTGGGACCCAGAGTGGTCGCCCCGATTCGCCCTACCCAAGGGACGGCTTTGTCTGGGGGGCTGGCACAAGGCCCTCTGCACCACTCAAGCCCTGCACAGGGGCTGTGCAGCAGGTCTGCTGTCTGAGCACCAGCACAGTGGGTCTGAGAAGCCCACATAACTAATGTGAAAAGGCTGTGGCACATGAGCTGAAACAGCAGCTGAAAGTGGCTGCAGAGCATTCCCTCGCCCTCACTTTCATGCCCCTTAGAGTCCACAGGCTTTCTGCAGGGGAAGTGGATTTCACCCATTGCAAATAACTACAATGTTCCCCTTTAAATCTCACCATGATTAAGTGTGTAAGTTTGGCCATCCCTATCAGCAGCCATGTGACTTATCTAATATTGTTAGTAACCACCAGCTCAGCAAAGCAGAAGCATGTAATTCCTTTCTACATGGGAGCCAGGTAAGAATTTAGGTATTTTTCATGTAGGGACAAATCTTGCCTCTGCTGCAGTGGCTGTGCATTGAGGGGTTGTGGGTAGGCCAGGGGAAGGGGTCTGTGCACACGGGCTGTGGAGCAACAGCAAAGCCACTTTGTGAATTTGTCCTAGAAGTAGTGTAGTAACAATATTTTCCACTCCTGAGTTCACTCTCCATTGTGGGATGTGACAGGATGCTGGCTTAGGAAATCTGAGCCAGGCCTCTGTCACCTCAGTTCCAATCAACAAAGGGGAATTGGCGCTGGCTGAGTAAGCCCAGGCCTCATTGGCAAACGGGGAACAGCTGCCGGCCTCGTTAGCCAGGGGCTACATAACGACTGGCAGGAAAGAGGCCAAGGAGAAGGAAAGGAAGGAGCCAGAGAATTAGAGGGAGTGGGAGCTCTTCTCTGCTGGCTGCAGGAGCTAGCAGTCCTTGAGGCTATAATACTGAAGCTGTTTGTAGCTAGAAGATGGTTGGAAAGCACACTGTAAATAAAGAGCACGGGAGACTGCACCAACGCAGAGGTCTCTGACTGGTTTGTGGGCTCAGCAGGGGCAGAAGGAAGGAGGGCCAAGCAATGCCCTGTTACATGGGGACATTGGACATAGTTGTGAATCTGCTCCATTCCTGTCCCTACTTCTGAAGCTGTCCTCATGTTGTCCCAGACCCACACTTATATTGCTGTGGAAAGAACACACCCCACTTCCCAGAGCTGGGCTCCAGTGCATGCTTTGCATTGTTTCCAGACATCTGTATTCTCCTCCAAACACAGCTGGCAGAACCAACCAGATGCCTGTGGTGATGGGATCAGTATTTGCCCCTGCAGTTACTGAATTTCATTCTTTCCAACCAATAATGAAGTTATTACGTAGGACTTAAATGATGCATTGAGGCAAAAATAATTGTAGACCTTTGCATTTGGCATTTGTTTAAGGTTATTATTCAAGAAATGATAGACTGTGCTAACCCTTATAATAAAGCTGAGCATTTTCAGAAATTAAAGGGGAAAGGAGTGAAGTGCATTGTGTATAAAAGTGACATTTTCGTTTCTATTTAAAGACCCTTTAAGAAACAGTGTTCTGGAGGTGGATTTCCCGCACTCCTTCATTTGTAACCTTTATTTGTGACTCAGGGAAACCTTGTATAAACAGTCACTGCTCTGGAGATAAATGAATATTCTGTTCACCTCTGTTAATTCTGAAATGCCACCTCCTCAGCTGGCAAATCTTGACAGGGTGTCCTGCTTTCTATCAGCTTGATGCTATTCACATCTACACTGGTTAATTATGAACAAGATAAAGATTAAGACAAGGCCTTAGTGTTGGGAAAAATAAAATAACTATTGCATATATTTCCAGAAATCGGTGAGACTGAAGTTGCCCTCCATTGGCACAGGATGGCGCTAACTGTACAATAGCTCTCTGTGCGAGGGTTGTCCCTTGAACTGCATATATGAGTCATCCCCAGATGAAGAAAGACAGTGCATCCTCTATCACCCTTCCCTTGGGGTTCTGCTGGGAGAGGGGCAGCTTGAAGTTCCATAGGCAATCTGTTGGTAGAGGTTACCCAGAGGTTAGCCAGCTCATCTCTTGGAATCCTTATCCATATCTGCCCCTCCCCGCCCCCCCAAACAGCACCTCATATTTGTCAAGTAATTTTGGCCTGTGTATTTCAACTTGAGGACAATCTACCACTTTGTATTACACTAGTGAAACAGACGGTCCATCTAAACTGGCATCCTACAGTATTTTAAATTAATTGAAACTTGTAAGTAAGAAATATTTGGTATGGGTCATAGTGGTTGGGTTTGATATATTTTTTACTGACTGCTATCAAATAGTTTTACATACTAACTTTTCCCCCCCTACCACTCTGTTTATATGTACAGTTTGTTTGTATGATGCATATGCCTTTAATATACAGTAACTCCTCACTAAAAGTCATCCCCGTTAACACTGTTTCATTATTTGGTTGCTGATCTATTAGAGAACATACTCATGTAATGTCACGCAATGTTCCGTTATAAGGTTGTTTGGCTCGCCCCACTCTGCCCGCCCACCTGGGGTTCTAGCCAGGGAGAGAGCAAGGCCCTGACCCCACTCCCCGGCAGGAGTGCCAGGAGGGTGGAACAGGGCAAGCCCCCGTGCCCCGACCCCACTCACCGGCTGGAATGCCGGGCGGGCGGAGCAGGTCAAGCCCCAGTGCCCTGACCCCACTATGCCCCTGCCTCAACCAAGCTTCACAATCATCATTGGTGAGTACAGTATTAAATTGTTTTTTTAAATTATTTAAAACTTATACTGTATATGTATATAATGTCTTCTGTCTGGTGAAAAAAATTCCCTGGAACCTACCCCCGTCCCCCCCATTTACATTAATTCTTATGGGGAAATTGGATTTGCTTAACATTGTTTCGCTTAAAGTAGCATTTTTCAGGAACATAACTATAACATTAAGTGAGGAGTTACTGTATTGGAGAAGATTAGTTTATATTGTCTTGGTTTTCATGCCAAAATTTGCCAGGTGACTTTGTTCTATCTTGTTGGATGTGACTAAACTCTTTCAGTTACTTTGGACGCAATGATGAAGCAATAAGGGCCAAATTATCCAAAGTCTTCAACTCCCACAAAGATAGCCAGGTTTTCATACATTCCAAGGGAAGACGGGACCATTGTGATCACCTAGTATAACACAGGCCATAGAACTTCCCTGAAACAATTCCTGTTTGAACCAGAGCAGATCTTTAGGAAAAACATCCAATCTTGATTTAAAAATTGCCAGTGATGGAGAATCCCCCCCAACCTCTGGTAAATTATTCCAATTGTTGGTTTCCCTCACTGTGTTCATATGAGCTCAGCTCTCATGGAGGTCCCATAATTAAATTGGGCGTGCAAGGGCACTTGAAAATTTGACCTTGAGCTCTTTTGAAATCTAGCCCTGAAGTACTTCAAACTGAAAATAAGTAAGTAAATACATAAATAATACCAAATAACCTAACATAAGGAAATGAATATGTAAGACAAACTGAATTTTTGATGATGTGGTGTAAAGATTTTATTTATTGCCAGTTGTTCAGAAAGGTCACCATAAGTCACTGAAGAGTTAGGTTACATTTTTCTAATTGGTTGCCTGAAGTTGGATATATAAATTAAAGTGGTTCAATTATTAGCCTTCTGTGCAATGTAGCAACTCTGAAAATTATGCCTCTTTTATTTAGGTCTTAGATCCCTCACTAGAGTGGTCACACTTTAAAAGTTTTTTGGTTTTGAAGTATTCTCTTAGTTTGAGAGAGATTCCCTATACAAGGTTACCTAAGGAGGCTGTGGAATCTTCATCAATGGAGGTTATTAAGAACACATACAATAAACACTTGTCTGGACTGATCTAGGTCTACTTAATCTTTTCTCAGTGTGGGAGGATGGACTAGATCAGAGGTTCTCAAACTGTGTGTGTGTGGGGGGGGGGCTGCTACAGCAGGGAGAGAGAGCACATCCATTGCATTAGAAAGGTAAGACTACTCATATTAAAATATGAGTTGTGTGCTTTTATTTTTAGAACAAAAACCGATAATTATCATTACTTTTTTTTATATAGCGCTTTTATCCAAATGCTAATGGTACAAACAACATCTGGAAAGATCATTAAGTGGTCTGCTGAGACCCTCAGCAATTTTCAAGTGATCTGCGGAAAAAAAAAGTTTGAAAACCACTGGACTAGATGACCTCTTGAAGTCCTTTCCAGCCCTACATTTCTATAATTCCAATATAGTGAGAGAAAGTAATATCTTTCAAAGAACAAAAATTGTAAGTGCAAACAGCATGTGAATTAATGGTCCTACTTTTAGGCTCCTGAGTTTGGTAATCTGAGTTTTAGCACATTACTTTCATAGAATCATAGAATCATAGAATATCAGGGTTGGAAGGGACCTCAGGAGGTCATCTAGTCCAACCCCCTGCTCAAAGCAGGACCAATTCCCAACTAAATCATCACAGCCAGGGCTTTGTCAAGCCGGGCCTTAAAAACCTCCAAGGAAGGAGACTCCACCACCTCCCTAGGTAACGCATTCCAGTGCTTCACCACCCTCCTAGTGAAATAGTGTTTCCTAATATCCAACCTAGACCTCCCCCACTGGAACTTGAGACCATTGCTCCTTGTTCTGTCATCTGCCACCATTGAGAACAGCCGAGTTCCATCCTCTTTGGAACCCCCCTTCAGGTAGTTGAAGGCTGCTATCAAATCCCCCCTCATTCTTCTCTTCTGGAGACTAAACAATCCCAGTTCCCTCAGCCTCTCCCCATAAGTCATGCGCTCCAGACCCCTAATCATTTTTGTTGCCCTCCGCTGGACTCTTTCCAATTTTTCCACATCCTTCTTGTAGTGTGGGGCCCAAAACTGGACACAGTACTCCAGATGAGGCCTCACCAATGTCGAATAAAGGGGAACGATCACGTCCCTCGATCTGCTGGCAATGCCCCTACTTATACAGCCCAAAATGCCGTTAGCCTTCTTGGCAACAAGAGCACACTGTTGACTCATATCCAGCTTCTCGTCCACTGTGACCCCTAGGTCCTTTTCTGCAGAACTGCTACCTAGCCATTCGGTCCCTAGTCTGTAGCTGTGCATGGGATTCTTCCGTCCTAAGTGCAGGACTCTGCACTTGTCCTTGTTGAACCTCATCAGGTTTCTTTTGGCCCAATCCTCTAATTTGTCTAGGTCCCTCTGTATCCGATCCCTACCCTCTAGTGTATCTACCACGCCTCCTAGTTTAGTGTCATCGGCAAACTTGCTGAGAGTGCAGTCCACACCATCCTCCAGATCATTAATAAAGATATTAAACAAAACCGGCCCCAGGACCGACCCTTGGGGCACTCCGCTTGAAACCGGCTGCCAACTAGACATGGAGCCATTGATCACTACCCGTTGAGCCCAACGATCTAGCCAGCTTTCTATCCACCTTACCGTCCATTCATCCAGCCCATACTTCTTTAACTTGGCAGCAAGAATACTGTGGGAGACCGTATCAAAAGCTTTGCTAAAGTCAAGGAATAACACATCCACTGCTTTCCCCTCATCCACAGAGCCAGTTATCTCATCATAGAAGGCAATTAGGTTAGTCAGGCACGACTTCCCCTTGGTGAATCCATGCTGACTGTTCCTGATCACTTTCCTCTCCTCTAAGTGTTTCATAATTGATTCCTTGAGGACCTGCTCCATGATTTTTCCAGGGACTGAGGTGAGGCTGACTGGCCTGTAGTTCCCCAGATCCTCCTTCTTCCCTTTTTTAAAGATGGGCACTACATTAGCCTTTTTCCAGTCATCCGGGACGTCCCCCGATCGCCATGAGTTTTCAAAAATAATGGCTAATGGCTCTGCAATCTCATCCGCCAACTCCTTTAGCACACTCGGATGCAGCGCATCCAGCCCCATGGACTTGTGCACGTCCAGTTTTTCTAAATAGTCCCGAACCACTTCTTTCTCCACAGAGGGCTGGTCACCTTCTCCCCATATTGTGCTGCCCAGTGCAGCAGTCTGGGAGCTGACCTTGTTTGTGAAGACAGAGGCAAAAAAATCATTGAGTACATTAGCTTTTTCCACATCCTCGGTCACTAGGTTGCCTCCCTCATTCAGTAAGGGGCCCACACTTTCCTTGACTTTCTTCTTGTTGCTAACATACCTGAAGAAACCCTTCTTGTTACTCTTAACATCTCTTGCTAGCTGCAACTCCAAGTGTGATTTGGCCTTCCTGATTTCACTCCTGCATGCCTGAGCAATATTTTTATACTCCTCCCTGGTCATTTGTCCAATCTTCCACTTCTTGTAAGCTTCTTTTTTGCGTTTAAGATCAGCAAGGATTTCACTGTTTAGCCAAGCTGGTCACCTGCCATATTTACTATTCTTTCTACACATCGGGATGGTTTGTTCCTGCAACCGCAATAAGGATTCTTTAAAATACAGCCAGCTCTCCTGGACCCCTTTGCCCTTCATGTTATTCTCCCAGGTGATCCTGCCCATCTGTTCCCTGAGGGAGTCAAAGTCTGCTTTTCTGAAGTCCAGGGTCCGTATTCTGCTGCTCTCCTTTCTTCCTTGTGTCAGGATCCTGAACTCGACCATCTCATGGTCACTGCCTCCCAGGTTCCCATCCACTTTTGCTTCCCCTACTAATTCTTCCCTGTTTGTGAGCAGCAGGTCAAGAAAAACTCTGCCCCTAGTTGGTTCCTCCAGCACTTGCACCAGGAAATTGTCCCCTACACTTTCCAAAAGCTTCCTGGATTGTCTGTGCACCGCTGTATTGCTCTCCCAGCAGATATCAGGGTGATTAAAGTCTCCCATGAGAACCAGGGCCTGCGATCTAGCAACTTCTGCTAGTTGCCAGAAGAAAGCCTCGTCCACCTCATCCCCCTGGTCTGGTGGTCTATAGCAGACTCTGACCACGACATCACCCTTGTTGCTCACACTTCTCAACTTTATCCAGAGACACTCAGGTTTTTCTGCAGTTTCATACCGGAGCTCTGAGCAGTCATACTCCTCTCTTACATACAATGCAACTCCCCCACCTTTTCTGCCCTGCCTGTCCTTCCTAAACAGTTTATATCCATCCATGATAGTACTCCAGTCATGTGAGTTATCCCACCAAGTCTCTGTTATTCCAATCGCATCATAGTTCCCTGACTGTGCCAGGACTTCCAGTTCTCCCTGCTTGTTTCCCAGGCTTCTTGCATTTGTGTATAGGCACTTAAGATAACTCACTGATCGTCCCTCTTTCTCAGTATGAGACAGGAGTCCTCCCCTCTTGCGCTCTCCTGCTTGTGCTTCCTCCCAGGATCCCATTTCCCCACTTACCTCAGGGCTTTGGTCTCCTTCCCCCGGTGAACCTAGTTTAAAGCCCTCCTCACTAGGTTAGCCAGCCTGCTGGCGAAGATGCTCTTCCCTCTCTTTGCCCTGGTTCACACAGCCACACAAGGTAGTATAAGTAAGCATTCTCCACAGAGCCACCCCTGTGCTCCCCCACAAGTCGACTGGAGGGGGAGGGGAATGGACAGAGTTTTGGCTCCATTTCTCATGCCACCATGTTGGGCAGCATAACTGCACCAGCACATTGGCAGATATATGCTGTACTATGTGCAGACTCAGCAAAAGTTACCCTCTCCCCAGAAGAGCAGGAAGACTGTTGGTCCTTTGATTAGAACAGATGGTTAGCTCACAATCTAGTGCTTATTTTTCCAGAGAAATATGATGGCATCTTTCTATATTTTTTTTCAGAACACATGTATCCTTGTCTGCCTTTAGAGAATGGCACCATTATCACAGCTAATGGCACTGGAGGTTCAGAAGGAGACAAAGTAGCAATAGATCCAGAGCTTGACCCTCTCTACCCACAACAAAGCTGAACGAGAGGCTGTGAAATAGGAGGAATATAGACTTCACGGACTGTTTACGGTGTTTCAGAAGGAGCTTTGGGGTCATCACATCACTGATTTAGATTCATCTTTCATTTTATAAAACTTCCTCAGCGCATTTTGCCCAATTGTAATATTTTAAGGCCATTTTATACTGAAATCTTTCTAATCAGAATCTCTGGTGAGAATCCCTACTGGAATTTTTTTTTTCAGCAAGTGTATTTTTAAAGCACACAGCCATTCAGAATCTGATTACCTTCTCAAATTTTCATACAAAATGGATTAATGTGTCTCTGTCTTTATTACATTTTCAACTCTTGTCATTCGCGATTAAGCCAACACTATGAAGATGCATTAGAGAGCAGTATAAATGGGCACATTAAAATACTGTATATATATGCCTGAGAAAGCTAAAGGCAGGGTGATTTGTGTTTCTTTTACATTTGATGCAATAGAGCTGAAATATTTTACAGAACTTTGGAGTCAATAATCTTTCTGTGGCAAAATATGGAACGTGGAAGTTAGGAGCGGAAAAGAGAAATGTGCTAATTAAATCACAGGGCCTTGTGGTGGTGTGATAGTGTGCTATGAGAAGAGCACCATGCAATTTCTTGTAGCACAAATCAGAAACCACTGCACAATTTGCAGCAATGGCTCAAGAGACCCAATACTGGAAGTGCAGAGGCTATTATAGGTAGGGTTACCATACGTCCGGATTTCCCCGGACATGTCTGGCTTTTTGGTGCTCAAATCCCCGTCCGGGGGGAATTTCCAAAAAGCCGGACATGTCCGGGGAGATAGGGAGGCATAAGCCAGGGTCCGCCCGGCCCCAGCACGATCCGCCGGGTCCGCAGCGCAGCCCAGCCACCCCGGCTACATTGTAGCGAGCTTGGGCAGGGGGGGCTCGGGCTTCCCTCGCGGGCGGGGACCCCCCGACCACTGGGGGACCCTTCCTGTGGCCCCGTTGCCCCCCGGTGCCGCGGGAGCTGTTTCTGGCGGGGACAACAGGCCGGGGAACGTGCTCGGCGGCGGTAGGAAGGAGGCTGCGGCCAGGGCTGCAGGGACCCGCGCCGCCCCGGTCGCCGCTGAGCGTCTGAAGCCCCCACCAGGCAGAGGCTGCCGGGGGAGCGGGGGAGCAGGGCAGGCGGGGGGAGGGGGGTGCAGAGGCTGCAGGGTGAGGAGGAGCAGTGCAGGCAGGGGCATAGAGGCTGCAGGGGCAGGGCAGGCGGGGAGCGCAGAGGCTGCAGGGGCGGGGGGGTGCAGGGGCTGCAGGGCAAGGAGGAGCAGGGCAGGCAGGGGCATAGAGGCTGCAGGGGCTGGGGTGCACAGAGGCGGGGGGGTGCAGGGGCTGCAGGGCGAGTGGGGAGCAGGGGTCTCAGAGGCTGCAGGGGCGGGGGGGTGCAGGAGCTGCAGGGCGAGTGGGGAGCAGGGGTCTCAGAGGCTGCAGGGGCGGGGGGGTGCAGGGGCTGCAGGGCGAGCAGGAGCAGGGCAGGCAGGGGCATAGAGGCTGCAGGGGCAGGGGGTGCAGGGGCTGCAGGGCGAGTGGGGAGCAGGGGTCACAGAGGCTGCAGGGGTGGGGGGGCACAGAGGCTGCAGGGGCGGGGGGTGCAGCAGGGGCGGGGGGTGCAGGGGCTGCAGGGCGAGTGGGGAGCAAGGAAGCACTTAGCAACCCCCAACCAAGATCAGAGCGGGAGGGAGGAGGGGGAATGCAGGGTGCTCAGAGGAGGGGGCAGAGTTGTGGCAAGGACTTTGGGGAAGGGGCGGTGCCGGGGCAGGGTTGGGGCGGGGCCGGGGGTGGGGAAGGGGCGAAGTTGGGGCAGGGCCAGGGCCCCCGTGGAGTGTCCTCTTTTTTCAGTGCTGAAATATGGTAACCCTAATTATAGGTCAGGATTGATGTGCATCGGCAAAGGTGTCGGAGGAATCTTGCCTTTGTTCTACTACTAAGGGAGCTCTAAAATATAAGGGGAGATATCCTGGCCTTTTTGAAATTGATGAGAGTTTTGCCATTGACTTCAGTGGGCTGGGATTTCATCCAGGAGATGCGAACGGCCAGCAAAAGGGCTCAGGTGCCATCTTGAATGTGCATGCACCAGCAGGCTTAGTGAAGCATTGTTTTATTAGTTATCACCACTAGCAGAAAATATTTGTTGGAACGACTTTGCTTTTAGGGCAAACACGTGTTTTCCATTGCTGTTCCTGTATATCATTCTGAGAGGTACAGATAGGTCAAATTGTGGCATTTAGCCACTGGCCTGCTTTAGGGGGTGGCATGGCACTGCACTGACACCAGAAGTATTGTGCACACAGGGACTGGTGTATAGTGGCACTGAACAGTCTGCACCATCATAGGCTCCACCTATCCCAATCCCTTGTGCTTCTAACATCCTTGTATTCCCCCAGCAACTGATAGAGACACATGCATGGGAGAAGCAAATGGGGAGGGAGACTCCCTGCTTCCTAGTTCTTCCTCTCCCACAGTCCACCCCACTAAGAACCAGTTCCAGTCTGGTCCTGTATGAACAGCACTATTAGAACATAAGAATGGCCATACCACATCAGACCAGAGGTCCATCTAGCCCAGTATCCTGACTTCCAACAGTGGCCAGTGCAAGGTGCCCAAGAGGGAATGAACAGAACAGGTGATCATCAAATGATCCATTATTAGGGTATATAACAGACAGTTTGTGCTGTGCGTGAATGTATCTGAGCCAGGTAAGTGTTTCTTCTTAAATTGGATCTCTCCAATTTATCTCAGTGTACTGAATTATTATCTCTCCAGAGAGTCTCAACCGTATTGCCATTCTCCATTCACCATCTGTACCCTTATTGTCTGTGTGCTTGCTTCTGCTGATACCATCAGTTACCAACACTCTGTGTACAACCCACAGTAGAGATTATTCACATCTGAACAGTTTGCTATAGATACAGGCAATTGCTCTATGCAAAGCCTGAAAAAGCATTTTCATTTACACAAACATTGGCCAGTCTTTGTACACGTCTTATCCATTTTCAGTGACACCACAGTTATTGGTTGTTACCAACACTGCTCATTTATGAGGATTTAGTGGAAGAATTAGGTGCAGTGTGAAGGAAAACATTTTCCAGTTTTGAAGTAATTTTTGGACCATGTTTTTCCCTCAGGTATTTTTTACTCTGTAAGGTGAATGTCAGGCCCAACTGACTTCCAGAGGAGTTTTACACATATGTGGATTATTTTGGGGGAAGGGAGAAGAGAGAGTTTTCCAAAGTTTAGCCTGCAGCATTTGGCCTTAAATGGGGAATTATAAGAATGAGATTCTAAAACTCCCTGTTTAAAAATTATTCTAAAAGCAATGGGGTGCAAGGTGTAATTGGCAGGAGAGTGTAGAGTTTGTCACTGCAGCTCCAAAATTATCTAGTCAGGAGTTTGGAACAAATGCTTTCAAGTAAGTCTTTTCCATCTCAGACAGTTCTGTGGCTATTTTATTTCAGCTTAACCACTGTGAAATATTCATGATTTTTCATAGCACCCTCAGTTTTCCAGATGAATAATACATTCTATTGTACACATGTATTGCTCTTATTTTTTTTATTCGGAAGAAACAAGAATGATTGAGTGCAAAATCTGTTTTGTACAGTACAATATATGGCAGCCAGAAGTACCCCACTTGCTCACTTTTTTATTAATATGATATGTGAAAAATGTCAAATGTATTTCAGTGTGTCACTGAGAATTCTGTGTAGCCAGCACTAATGAATATGCTTTACTCTTCAGCTGGTGTAGTGTTTCATTGCTTCCTGACAAGATCATTTGACAGGCAGACCTTGCATTAGCAATGTTGTATATTTTCATAGGCATGTAAATGATGTTGACAGCCTCATAAACATAAATTGGCAGGCATACCATCCCACAGCATTGCTTGTTAAAATACACTAACGGAATATAATAAATAAATCATTCTGGAGTATTTATAACATGCTAGCATACCATTAGGACTTGCAAAAGGTATACAGTACATTCATGTTGAGGGTAACCTACTGTACTTTTCTTACCATGTACAGGAATTCAGTCAGTTATTTAATGTAAATAAATGCCCTGAGGAATATGGAGATTCAAACTTGTAGGTGTTCTCACCATTCTGTAAATAAATCAGTAGCAGACTATTCATCCTCCAAATGTTGGAAAGTCTCTAACTCTTTGTGTACACTTAGACCCAGATTTTGACATGGGCTGCATAACCATGAAGGGAGGTAAGGAGGAATAAGAACCTCCTTTCTAAGCTACCTGCACGTTAGTCTAGGCACAAAATGATCAAGAGGAACTGTAGCTGGGAGGAGATGGGCAGGGAGTGAGGGAAGTGGGAAAATGGGTGCAGTCTAAGGCCTGCTGTTCAAATGCTGCAGTCAGCATAGCTGTTGTCACCAGATGGGTGGTAGTAATTTGCCTCAGGTATAAACCAGCCATAAATTACCGTCACCTGCCCCATGCTGATTGAGCTGTGCAGGTGGTGCATTGTAGGGATGGAGCCAAGGGTCCCTGTATAGGACCACAGTAAATTATTACCCCCTGAGAGAAAGGGGAAGCAGGGCTGGAATCATGGCCTCCCTGAGCCACAATTCTTTCCTTGTGATGCTCTCCTGGGGTAGTGCAGCAACAGGCTGTGTTCTTCTTGTGACAAAATCTAACCCTGAATAGATAAATTCTGAAGGCCTCACTCCATTTTTGAAAATTAAAATGGGCTTCTAATTAATTTTTGCCTAATGACACAACCTCCTCAGAGCATCTGGCTGCCTCCCATCCCCTTGACCCTTGTCACACTGAGTACCAGTGTGAATACTGTACAGGTACTCTACTGGCTACATTAGTAGATGATCTCCTTCTTGAGATGGATAAAGATGAAGGCCCCAGTCCACTGCTGTGGCCTTGGAGCACTCAGTACAGATGAAGAACGGGAATGCAAAGAAGTCTTTAAGCCACACTCAGTGCTGATCCAGGTCCATGCTGAAGTTTAGAGTATCCTGAAGGTTGCTCTAATTAATATCAGCTGCCTGTGACCCCACCGCCATCACCGAACCATTCCAGCAGCCAGTGATCATCTGCCTTAAGGGGACACCTCAGTCATGCCCCTTTCTCCTTGACCTCACTCTCTATGCCGGTGGATGTGCAGATGAGATGATGTAGGAGCTGATATGGCTTCACTGGGACTACAATAGTCAAGAAAGTAAGTACTACCCAATATAAGTAAAGGTGGGAGAATCAGACCCTAAAAGTACAATAAACACACATACTTTATTACTATGCTTTCCTCCAGAATTGGTTTCAATAGGAAATTCTCCTTGAAAACTGTGTGGCACAATATGGCCCAAATTTCATCATTTCTTTATCCCCTAGAATAAACATTTATTGTGCTCAATAGGGCAAAAAAATCTCTGGCATTCTCTACGTACCACTCTGTGTAGGAGCTTCCCTGTCTCATTTCTCCATGACAACCTCATTTGACAGGCAATGTTGCTTTGGCAATGTTGTATCTTATTTTCTTAGGCATGTAAATTCTGTTGACAGTCTCATAAACATAAATTGGCAGGCATACTGTCCCACAGTGATGCTTATTAAAATACACAAATGGAATAGAATAATACATTATTTTCAAATGCAGGCAGAAAATACACACACACCCGTATGATATATTCTGCCATCAATTTAGCTGAGTTACAGTTTGTGACAACTAACAGCACAAACTTTAAAAAGTTTGCAAGTTCATTTTGTGTAAGAAGTAAAAGTTTGCATGGTTATTCTAAGCTCAGCTGAATTTACCCCAAAGCTTTTCATCCTCTCTTTTTGCTTTGTTCTATTCCTTTCATTCGCCCATCTTAACCAGGCACAAAGACATAATTCTATCTTCTCTGTGACTCCCCATTATTCTCCAAACACCTGCTACACCCAATTAATCCTATATTCTGATTTCTTCCAAATAATTTTCAACAATTTTGCTCTTCACCATGTACCTGGTATAGGACAGCTGCAAATTACTCTCTCCCAATCCACTCTGATGTAGTTGTGCTGGCTGGTGCATTGTGGGGATGGAGCCCAGCTTCCTGTAAACGCCAGCAACAAATTAGTACCTCCTTGGAGCAAAGAAAAGAAGAGAGGAAACTCTGGCCACCCTAAACCACAATTCCTTCCTTGTGATCCTCCTGGGGTGGTGTAGCCCCTAATGATAGGCAGTGATCTTGTGACAAAATCTGCCCTCAGTAAATAATAGTAATTAGGGCCGTCAATTAATTGCAGTTAACACACACGATTAACTCAAAAAAATTAATAGCACTTATAACAATAGAATACCAATTGAAATTTATTAAATATTTTTGTTGTTTTTCTACATTTTCAATATTGATTTCAACTACAACATAGAATACAAAGTACACAGTGCCCACTTTATATTATTTTTTTTATTGCAAATCTATGCAGTGTAAAAATGATAAACAAAAGAAATAGTATTTTTCAATTCACCTCATACAAGTACTGAAGTGCAATCTCTTTATCGTGAAAGTGTAATTTACAAATGAAGATTTTTTTTGGTTGCATAACTGCACTCAAAACCAAAACAGTGTAATACTGTAGAGCCTACAAGTCCACTCAGTCCTACTTTTTATTCTGCCACTCGCTAAGACAAACAAGTTTGTTTACATTGATGGGAGATACTGCTGTCACCTGAAAGTGAGAACAGGCGTTCGCATGGCACTTTTGTAGCCGGCGTTGCAAAGTATTTACATGCCAGATATGCTAAACATTCGTATGCCCCTTCCATGCTCTTCTACCACATTCCAGAGGACATGCTTCCATGCTGATGATGCTCGTTAAGAAAATAATGTGTCAAATAAATTTGTGACTATGCTCCTTGGAGGGAGAATTGTATGTCTCCTGCTCTGTTTTACCCGCATTCTGCATATATTTTATGTTATAGCAGTCTTGGATGATGACTCAGCACATGTTCGTTTTAAGAACACTTTTACAGCAGATTTGACAAAATGCAAAGAAGATAACAATGTGAGATTTCTAAAAATAGCTACAGCACTCAACCCAAGAATCTGAAGTGCCGTCCAAAATCTGAGAGGGACGAGGTGTGGCACATGCTTTCAGAAGTCTTAAAAGAACAACACTCTGATGCGTAAATTACAGAACCCAAAAAAGAAAATCAACCTTCTGCTGGTGGCATCTGACTCAGATGATGAAAATGAATATGCGTCAGTCAACGCTGCTTTGGACCATTATTAAGCAGAACCCATCATCAGCATGGAAGCATGTCCTCTGGAATGGTGGTTGAAGCATGATGGGGCATATGAATCTTTAGTGTATCTGGCATGTAAATATCTTGCAACGCCAGCTACAACAGTGTCATGTGAACACCTGTTCTCACTTTCAGGTGACATTGTAAACAAGAAGCAGGCAGCATTATCTCCTGAAAATTGTAACCAACCTTGTTTGTCCGAGTGATTGGCTGACCAAGAAGTAGGACTGAGTGGACTTGTAGGCTTTAAAGTTTTACATTGTTTTATTTTTGAATGCAGGTTTTTTTGTACATAATTCTACATTTGTAAGTTCAACTTTCATGATAAAGAGATTGCGCTACAGTTATTGTATAAGGTGAATTGAAAAATACTATGTTTTTGTTTTTTACAACACAATTATTTGTAATAAAAATAAATATAAAGTGAGCACTGCACACTTTGAGTTCTGTGTTGTAATTGAAATTAATATATTTGAAAATGTAGTAAACATCCAAAAATATTTAAAATAAATGGTAGTCATTTTGTTGTTTAACAGCGCAATTAATCACGAATAATTTTTAATTGCATGATTAATCATGATTAATTTTAATTGCTTGACAGCCCTAATAGTAATTAATAATAATAATAATAATAAGATAAATTCTGAAGTCCGACTTGATTTTTGAAAATTGTAAAGGTGTTCCACTTAATTTTTTGCCTTGTCACATAATCGTTGTATTATGATGCAATAACTGAGACCAATATTTTGTATTGAATATGGTTGTCTAATTTAGACAATGATCCTGAAGAGTCAGACTGGCTGTGTAAATGTTACATGTAGTCAAAATTTAATGAAATTTGACTTTTAATAATGTTTTATCAATGAGAAAAACTAATAAATATGCAAAAAAATATTTGCAACAGTTTTGACTCACTATAAATTGTTCACATTTTGAAATTTCAGTAAAAATTTTCAATTTTTATAAACAAAAAACCCTGCAACAATATGTGACCATTTATATTCAAAATCTAAATTAACAAAGGTTATTTTAGTTGTAGTTATGGCACAGTTGAACCTTTGGGACTGTATAGAGGAGAGTTTTGTGAAAATAAGGCACTAGGAGCAAATACAGAGAGAGAGAGCGTGAGAGAGAGAGAGCAATTGGTAGTTGAACATCTGCTGTATTTTAGACAGTCACATTTTATTGATAGGAGTGGCAGGACAGGTAGTAAACAGATTGATAGGACTGGTAGTTAAACAGTTGCTACATTTCAGGCAGTCACATTTTATTGCGGGTGAATGAAGTGATTGCTATAAGACAGTGTCTTAAGAACTTTGGAAATTTTTGTGTGAAAGGCACAATGTAAACGTAAGTTATAGGGGAAAAAAACCTAAAGCACCTAAGCAATTAGTCTCAGTGGAACATAGGTTCTTAAGGGTCAGATTTTCAAAGTATTTAGTCACCTAAAGAAAGGTCATTTAGTGAGATTTTCAACATGGCTTAAGTTAGTCAGGCACCTAACTCACACTGATTTCAATGAGTTAGTTGCTAAGGCACATATCTGCATCTTTAGGTACCTAAAATCCTTTAAAAATATTGTCCTAAGCGTCTAAGTCACTTTTGAAAATGGGACTTAGTCTCCTAAATCATTTAGATTCTTTTGAAAATTGTACCCGTTATCATATCTCCACTTATTTATAGTGCCATGAAAAGACTGACTCCAAAGTTACATATAATTATTTATACATATGCACACAGGAAATGTAAAAGAACAAATTAGATTTTTTCCCACATATTTGACTCTCAATTATTCTCCAGCTACAAGAAATAAACATAATTAGAACAAGTGAGCTGCCCAGAACAATAATAGTACAATGAGTTGTATGGAAACAACAGATTCAAAAATGGTTGGGAGAGGAGCCAGTGGAGAGACAGAGTTTTAAGTTCTCTTTTTTCCCTGGTGGAAGAAGATAAACCCAGTTTGGTAATGATCATTTATAGACATTTTTTTCAGGAGAGCTTTAAAACAGTTTTAGGCAGAAATCTTTTCTTTAAATCCTAAATTAGATCCAAGGAAAAGTACAGGAAAAGGTAAACACGTGATGCGCAGATACAGATAGCACTTGTGGAAACAAGTAATATTCAATTTGCAGAAATTAGACAACATACCACTGAGTTCACTACTCAGACCACCACTGTTTTTAAACTGCGTAAACAATATGGCAGGGCAGTATGTCGTTCCATTTTCTAATTGCAGTAAAGGATTTGGGAATGAAAGTGGGAATGGGAAGGATAAAGATATAACAGCATGGAAAATTCCTGAAAAGATTTTTTTTTATCTTGAGCTGAAGCATGGAATATTTTTGCTGACTAATGCTTTGAAAAACTCAGGCCAGCCACTAGGAAAGTATCTCCTCTGAGGTTCTTGAATCTTTGTGGAAAATATGGGCCACCTTTGGAGCAAACAAGGCAGGGCAAGGATGTTTTATGATTTTGCCTTGAAATCACATAGAGCTCATGGCTTTTCATGTTTTTGATGCAAACGCAGCTGAAACTCAATTTTGTCTGAGTTTTGCACTAAGGGGATGATTATTAACATCCCAGGTGGAAGTGAGATTCCCATGTACTGGTTTTCAAAGGGAGCTGGAGACCTAATTTATCTTTGTGCCTTTGCAAATAGCCTCCTGAAAGTACATTGAAAGACTTGTACATTTCTAAACAAGATACTGACTCTGTGCTTGATGGTCTTTACCCCTGTTTTCACCCCTTCCACACTATTATAATAATCTTTGTACAAAGTATGCCTTGTGAGGTCTCATTTGAAAACTCGTAACTCGCTGGTCAGTGTTGTCCTGAAAAAAATGTGTGGCAACATTGTTTGTAAAGTTATAAGATTCCACTGTACAGTGTTCATGAAGTATGTTCCAAGTCAGGGGAATGTTCAAATCAGTTCCTCGGAAACAAAGGGCAAGCTGACTCCTTAGCCAGGTTTAAATAAGGTCAAATTGGCTATCACCTGCTAAATGGCTATTCATTGGCAGGAAAGGGGATATGGATGAAAATCTACATCTTAAAAAAAACAACATCCACACAGATTTTGTGTCTCCTGAACCTCAGCTGGAGATGCTTCTCAAAGAAGGGAAAGGACCATAAGAAGGAAGGGCTGACACTCCAAATAATTCCTCCCTTTCTCTCTGTCCATGGCATCCAGGACACCTGAAGAACAAAGGAACCAGCATAGGATTAAGGGAGTGATCCTGATGGAAATTTCAGCCCGTAGGAATGCTGAAACCTGTGGTGAGAGAGACTTTGCTTTGATTTCACTGTAGTTTGTTAAGTTAGGCATTAGTTGTGTTTTACTTTTATTTTCCTTGTAATCAATTCTGACGTTTATGCCTCGTTACTTGTATTCCCTTAAAATCCATCTCTCTGTAGTTAATAAATTTTAATTGTTTTATCTAAACCAGTGTGTTTGAACTGAAGAGTTTGAGCCACTCCATTTGGAATAACAGGATTTACACATATCATTTTCTAATAATAAAATGATGGACTTTATATGAGCTTGTATTGTCCAGGAGAGAGCTGGGCAGTACAAGACGTGCATTTCTGAGGAAAGTCTGGGACTGGGAGTTTGCTGGTGTCATTCTGCAGTGTAATTCAAGAGTGGCTGGCTGCAGCAGTCATACAATATAGCCGGGGGTGTAAGCAGACCAAGAATGGTAGCTACAGCAGCAAAGCAGTATAAAGGGCACCCCAGGTAGGAGGGCTGAGGTGACGCAGCTGTTCATCAGTCTAGATTGTACCCTGGGTATGTCACGCTGTGATTCAAAGAGTTAACAGAATGGTTTAAAATGTATAACTCAGTAAAGAAGTCACTAATATGCATATAGCTAATCCTTCCACTTTATAATTTTCATGAAAAATGGAAGGCTCTTTCCCAGTTCTCAGAGACGATTTAATAGCCAAGTCTCAGTAATGAGGAATCATAACATTTGATTTCATTATTTTTACAAAATGTTCATGTCATACATTGGCTAAAACAGAATGAAATAGTATAAATAATTAAAATGAAGCTGCAATTGACAAAATAAATGAGCAAAGTTAAGTTTCACTAATTCACTAATTCACCAATTAAGAAGTTCACAGCTGATTCTTCAAACTGAAACTTGCTCAGAAAAAGAGTCAGTTTTGACGAATTTCTGAAGTTGAAAATTTTTGGGAAGAAAAGTTCTGAAATTGTCAAAACATTTTGTTTTGATAATTCCAGAATGAAAAATTCTGGTTTTCCAGTTCATAGAATCATAGAATATCAGGGTTGGAAGATGACCTCTCGAGGTCCCTTCCAGTCCTAGAATCTATGAATCTATGAAGGGACCTCAGGAGGTCATCTAGTCCAACCCCCTGCTCAAAGCAGGACCCATCCCCAACTAAATCATCCCAGCCAGGGCTTTTTCAAGCCATGCCTTAAAAACCTCTAAGGAAGGAGATTCCACCACCTTCCTAGGTAACCCATTCCAGTGCTTCACCACCCTCCTAGTGAAAAAGTTTTTCCTAATATCCAACCTAGACCTCCCCCACTGCAACTTGAGACCATTACTCCTTGTTCTGTTCAAAACAACTTTTTGTTTTGAAATGTAAGCTTTAACTCTCGTTTTCAAAAAATAAATAAAATAAAAATGGTTAAAATCAAAACAGAGCATTTTGATTGACCTTTTTTACAAAAAAATTGGGGATCACAAACATTTCCAAGCTTTTGACTTTTTGTCCTGACCTGAGCTAGGGAAAATGTTCAAAATCTTGAACATGTTCAATAAAATAAAATTGAACAATAAAAATATCTCCTACCCAATTCTAACTACTTTACATACTTACGAAGGGGAAAAGCCTGGCTAAGGACCTCAAGAATAGCTTTTAATATGAACCAAATATTTCCCACTTTATCCACATGAAAAATCTTTCTGTGAAAAGTGCCATAGGCACTTCAATGTCCAAGCAGAGTCGAGAAGTCTTTCATTAATAAGGTTTCATTCAAATTGTTCCTCTATTGTACACTGTATAGAATTCAATGTAATGTAGATTGGCTTGCTAAAAGGCTAATCTGCTGTGCAGGGCTTGGAACCTGTAGTTTTGGTGGCTATTACACACCTCATATGTCACACTAAGGAAGGCCCTGCTACTGCAATTCAGTGGGTACAGGCACAATGCTGTGCCCTCCCAGAATGTCACTGAACTGAATGGGGTGCTGTGTGGGTGCAGCGTGCACCAGCACTCAGGGAACTGGAGGACTGAGGCCCATGTCTGCAGAGTATACTTGAATTCTTCAGGTTGTATAAGTTATGACTATTAGTAGAGCTCATAGGGAAAAATTGTTATGGGCATGCTCAGGGCTAGATCCTGCAAATGCATCCATGTGGGCATGGGGGCACATGCAGAATTCTTCCAACTCCACCAGCATGCTGGCCAGTAGAGCAAATTCAATGCAGAGGGGGAAGTAATTTGCTGCTGGTATAGACCAGCAATAAGCGTGAAGTTTGAACTTTAATGTCATAATGCAATGTCTGTTATTATCTGCTCTGTGGAAGACAAAATGTTGATATGAAATGTTCCAAACTTTTTCTGACATTCAAGATCAATGTTATTCAACTACTCTAAAACAGATATTTGAGACAGAGAGAGAGAGACCAGAAAACTGTTCAGTTAGAATTTGAAATATCCCAGCCTGATGTCTTGCAAATATCACACCAAAATAAGAACTTAACATAAGAATGGCCCTACCGGGTCAGACCAAAGGCCCATCTAGCCCAGTATCCTGTCTTCCGACAGTGGCCAATGCCCCAGAGGGAATGAACAGAACAGGTAATCATCAAGTGATCCATCCCCTGTCGCTCATTCCCAGCTTCTGGCAAACAGAGGCTAGGGACACCATTCCTATAAAGATAAAGACCATAGTTCGCCTGTAACAGCACAGGGGGTGGACGTCCCATTCATGAAGATAGGGGATTAGGTGGTTACAGGTGGGGAGTGGGCAGAACCTTGGTTCCCCTATGCCAGTGGAAGTAATCTGTGCAAAATATTGAGATGGCACAGATAACTCACCTTCCCCTCTAGGGCAATAATGGATCAAAGAACCAAACAGTGACTCTGAGTCATTATCTAGTTCCATGCTTGCTCCTGTAACAGTCCCACTATGTGCTGCCCCTTACCAGAGGCTTGCAGCAGAGCGACAATTTAGCCCTGTGTTTTTCCCAAAAAACACAGTCTTCATTACTACTCAAGATTTGTGTGTCCATGTTTAGACAAGCAGATGGATCCCAAGTGGCCAGAAACCATATCCCCAGTATCACAGACTAAGCAAACAGAGGAGCAAGGAAAGCAAATTTCCTATTACAAATGCAGTCCAGTCAGAAACATGCTTGGAGATATTTCAAGCTTCATAACGTATTGCTGTCTCAGTTGTAAGAGTAACAGCCTATTAAGAGTTTTGCAAAATGAATGCTGACCTCCACTTATTCACCTGCTTGTATTTCTTAACATTTCAAACAGAAGTTCTCAGGTCCTAGACCTTTCCAGTCTCTGAGACAGCAAAACGTTCTGAAGCTTGAAATGACTTAGTTTGCTGAGGATGCTATTTTCGCTGAGATATCACTTACATTTTGACAGTATAATATTGATTTATTTTGTATCCACTTTAAGAAAAATTCTATTTGATCTGTGTTTCTAAGTTGTTCTTATTTAGTGCTTCATTTTACTTGTTCCTTTCAGTTATGTGGCAGTACAGAATAGTCATGCACCACGGAATGATTTCAATTTTAATTGATATACACATTTAGATTTGTAAGAATTATGAATCTCTCGGTGGGGAATATAATAATTTTGGACAGATATGGTAACCAAGTTAGGAACACAGTAACTGCCATACCAGATCAAACCCGTGGTCTATCTAGCCCAGTATATTGTCTGTAGAAGTGGTCAGTACCATTTTCTTCAGAGGAAGGTGCAAGAAGCCCTGAGGCAGATAGTGACATGCATTGCCCCATTTGTCTCCACATGGTGCTGATTCTGAGTACATTGTTATGGGAGGGCCCTACCAACACCATTCCTGCAGAGGACTCTGTTTGGCAGCCCATGCTGAAGCCACCCCATGAGGGCTTTGCTGCAACATGTGGACAGAGGCCCTAAACACAGATCCCTCGGCTCACTTGGGTAAGGACAAAGGCCCAGATTTTTAAGAGAATTTATATGTTGTTCTGTTTAGCATTGCAAGGCCTAAGTGACTTAGACAGCTAAGTCCCACTTTCAAAACTGACTTAGGGCAGCGGTTCTCAACCAGGGGTCTGGGGCCCCCTAGGGGGCTGCGAGCAGGTTTCAGAGGGTCTGCCAAGCAGGGCCAGCATTAGATTCAATGGGGCCCAGAGCAGAAAGTGGAAGCACCACCACATGGGGCTGCAGCCCAGGGCCCTGACTCTGCCACCCGGGGCTAAAGCCAAAGCCTGAGCAATGTAGCTTCGCAGGGGTCCCTGTGGCATGGGGGCCTAGGCAATTGCTTTGCTTGCTACCCCCTAACACCAGCTCTGGCTTTTATATGCAGAAAACCAGTTACTGTGGCACAGGTGGGCTGTGGAGTTTTTATAGCATGTTGGGGGGAAGGGGGAGCTCAGAAAGAAAAAGGTTGAGAACACCTCACTCAGGGCCATATTTTTAAAGGTATTTAGGCAACTGAAGATGCAGACCGATGAAATCAATGGATATTAGGTATGTAGGTGCTTTTGAAAATCACTATAGACACCTACCTGCATTTTTAGGTGCCTAAATACCTTTGAACATCTGGCCCTTAGGACTTACAATGCTGAGAAGAACAACACCTAAATACCTGTAAAAAATTGGGCTTGAGTCCTCTATCCTCTGGGACAGATCCCAGCCTGCCTGAAGACAGTCCAGTGATACAGGGAGGCCCAGACTGTTTAAAGGGAAATATTGCCAGGATCCCTCACTAGTCCAGCAAATGGGGCTTGTCTAGGTGGCCAGTTTCATTGCCAACCCAGCGATGGACAGGGCCATGGTATGGGATTAGGGCCAGAGTACAGAAGCAGGGATGGGGGGCATGTGGGTGAATTTGGAGTCCATAATTTTCTGAATCCAGCCCTGTGTGCCAAATTTGGGAACTGCTGGATTAATCTATTTTCATACTTCAAGTTGAGAGAAATGCAAATATAACATCCCTCCGCCAGGGCAGCATTGATCTCAAAGGGTGGGAGAGACCCTTATTTCTCCCTACTCTGAGCCTCCCTGGCCCATCTGATTTTCAGAGGTTTAAGATGGTTTTACCTTAACTGTTCATTTACTGGCTTCAGAGGTGTAAGTCTACATGCACTGGAAGGGTACAAGCCACTGCCAGTCAACCTTACCTCTGAGTTAACAAAGATGTTTTTGGTTGGTGAAAATATGACCTAATTTGACAGTGTTCCTTCACCGATGGTTTCCACATTTCATGTGATTCTGAAATCTACAGTGCTTTAGGAATCCATTACAGCAGCAACTCCCCCATGAGACATCAAGAGCCAGTGCCCAGGTCTTTCACCCCACACCTGCTAGAAGATCCCATCACCTTCTTATGAATTCTAACACTTTGTAAAGTTTTGTGTCATTTTTAAATGAATGGCACCAAATATAATACAACAAATGCTACATTGCTTTGTTAAGTTTTGACAAATTTCTCAAATTTTTCTTGTCTTTATTCCTTCAAATTGATCAAACTGTAAATCCAGTGCAATGTAAATTAGCTGATAGTTGGACTAATTTATCACTCAGACAGGTGATGTTAAACTGAAATCTTGATTCAGAAAAACATCCCTCTTCTGCACAGCACTTATACACGTGATGAACTTTTAAGCATGTGCTTAAATGCTGTCTTGAATGGGGATGGATTTAAGTACTTGAATATGGGATTTCTTGAATGGAGGCCTCAGAGATGAAATGACAGAATTGCATAGGGAATATTTTATTCAAAGAAAGGTTGAGATCTCAAGTTAAAAATACCAACACATTACACTGTACTTGTGCTGGGTTGCCTACATGTTACTGTATGTTTGAGTCACAAAAATGACAGTGGACATTGAGGACACCTTGAGAAAAAAATGTTAATGGAGTATATGGCTTTCAATTCCTGCTTTCCCCTGCCCCCCACCAGCAAAAAAATCCCCAAAACAAATACAAAACACAATTAGTACATTTAAAAAAAGCAAAACAAGAAACACCTGTTTTATCATACCCAGAATGCATACATAAGGAATAATTTTTGAAGACCCAAACCTGTAATACTGTTGCTTACTAGAAGCTGAGATTCTGTGAAATGCAGCCTTACACTGTATCTATCTAAAGGAAAAAAGGAGAATGACAAATTTATGGTTTGCCAAAAGAGAAGAATGATCATGGAATATAAAAAGTCTCTAATGCTGTCAGTATAAAGGAGGACAAAACCCAAGCCAGCTGAGAGTGCAGTTTCAGGAACATGCTTTTTCACAAGCTGACTGATGTGGCAGTTTCATATAAATCAGTCTGAGCCTCTGCAAATCATTCTGGACCAGATTCTGCCAGTCCTTAGTCATGCTGAGGAGTACAGCAATCCACAAGTAGCCTGATTCATTTCTACAGGGCTACTCATGGATTATGGAACCACTCGGTGTGAGTAAGGGTGGCAGAATCTACCTCTCTGATAACTAAATCCTAAATACCTCTTGATTTTGTGGGATTTGAATCATGCAAATTAAGGCTGCAATTTTTTTTTCTTTTAATTTGCTCTCCTGAAATTTAAAACCATGAATACCTTGAAATTCCTGCAGTGATTTGTTGCTGTTGTTCATAATATCAAACTGTAACCTTAATGGCTGTTTCCATTATTTGCTGTGCGCAGTGTTTTTATAGTTCCCTTTGACTTAAAGCAAAGTGATGTAAGGCGCTTATGGACACACAGGAGTG
This sequence comes from Emys orbicularis, assembly GCF_028017835.1. NCBI lineage: Eukaryota > Metazoa > Chordata > Testudines > Emydidae > Emys > Emys orbicularis. The sequence continues at coordinate 22,538,072 of NC_088685.1, read as the reverse complement.
TAAAAGCAAGGAAAGTGTGATCAATAGGACACCTTTGTTGTTGGTAAACATTGTCAGAAAATGATCAGTATCAGAGCAGTAAGCCAGAGAAAGCAAATAACATGAGTGGCATGCTTCCTGAAAGCATTCTAAGTATTTATGTGCCATTCAGAAGGGAGATCTGTAAACAAGACTGGAACAAAAATACAATTTTATTGATATCCACCTGATTTATGTTTACAGCATGTGTTGATAATAACACTATTTGTCATAGAGTCCATCATGAATACTAATTTGGAGTTACTGAATCAAAACCAAAATAAGTGAGCTTTAGATGATGTTTTTACACCATGTGTTTTCGTGTGAACATATTTACAGTAATTGCTATTTCCTGTGAGAATAAATGGTGGGCTTTCAAGAGAGAAGATTTTTGGGAGGCGGGACACGGGGGCGAGTTTATAACTGTATCCAAAGAGCGGTTCTGAAACAGAGCTCTGGGACCACAAAGCAAAACTTATCATTCGTTTTCTGATAATCTGAATAATAGCACTTTTCATTTGTGTAATGCCTTTCATTATATAGTGGAAACTGAAGAAAAGAAAGGTAAGGTGACATGCCCACGGTCATATCAAAACACAGTGGCAGAGTGAGGAATAGAATCCTGGGGGAAGATCCTCAGCTGGTGTAAATTGTCATAGCTAGGGTTTATCTCCAGGGGTCCCAGCTCCTTGCTCTAATAACCCCTGCCTAGACACCCTTTAACTCCAAAAAGAGTTAATTAGAAAAGCATGGAAAAAAAACACTGACAATACATACCAAAGTCTAAATAAACAATGTTATTTAAAGACTAATATCTATCCTCTACATTGGGTCAGTTCTTGGTCCAGTTCCAATTACTTTGAGCTACTACCGCAATGCACAGCTGGTGAACGCCATCTTAACCAGATAGCTAATGGTTCCCCAAAGGGGCATAGACCAGTAAAGCCATCCCTGGCACTGGATGCATGGCTGCAGGATTGCCCACTATTGTAATTTATTGATGTCATCAATTTCAAAGGTGGCCCCTGAGCATGTTGAGCAACAGAAGATGAAGCAGCCTTGATCAGCGGCCACTTTTGAAAATGTGCTGTTAGTGTTTTATCATATCTGGTTGAAGGTGTCCCAAATAATGCGACGTATGCCACTATCTATAGGACAGGATGCTGTTCCAGAGCCCAAATGACCTGATTGACAGGGCGTTATTCAGCATGTAATTCTCCTATTTTAGACCCAGATTGTGGTTTGCACCTTTGAAGATGCTCAAGGGTGGGATGAGGTTCCATGAAGCATTCTTTTTTCTTACACCTCCAGTGCCGTGCCCATGTACAAGTACAGTGGGGTTGCTCTTTGCTAGCCTCTCCTAGAATTCTTCTATCCACCCCAAAAACAAATGGACAGGGGCAGATCACTCTCTCTGTGTGGTGTATAACAGTCAACCAGTACTCCAGGCAGCACTGTGGGGAACAAAGAATTGAGTCCCGTCAGCCACAGACACATAAGGCTTCCTTAAATAATTAAAAGCATATTCTCACATTTCAGAACAAACCCTTAAGTAAAGGTCTCAAAGTTCCATAAAAAAATGGAGCTCGACACTTATTTAAATGGAACATCCATTTCAAACAAACACACACGGGAGTACAAGCAGAGAAAGCATGAAGATTACCTGGTCTTTTGTTGTCCTTTTGTGTCTCACTTTGGGATACAAGTTATACTAGTAGCTTTTATAACCTCCTTTTCTCTAGGAAGCCCTAAACTGAAGCTAGTGTCCTACTGGTTGTGAAGCACTGGAAATGACTCCCTCTGGTTTTGAAGATCTATAATTCCCAATGACTTCAACTGAGGTTTTTAGTGCTCAGAAGTTCTAAAAATCAGGCCCTAATTCTAAATTGGCCAGGGAAGCACTACAGAATGGCATATGGCTTTCTCACTGGGCTGAGCTTCTTGTCAGCACGATACATCTAGTGAGATAAAAGGAACCAAATTCAGATCTCTTTCATAGTAAGGCAAAGCACTAGCCTCTAAGCTTAGAGGTCAGCTGATATTATGGTGATTAACACAATATTTATAAAACAGAAAGGTATTTAAGGTGTTTGTTGCAATGTTTTGGCACTGTGTAAGATGTTATTTGCTCGCACGAGTACAACCTACAGGCAGCAACTCTGTACCTAAGAAAGTGACTTTGGTCAGAGGTGAGAGCAAAGCGGACTCTCCTGGTGTTGCGCTGGACTTCTAAAGAATTGCATCACAGCTAACAAACAGCATTTCTTCACAAAAATAATCCTGATAGTTCAGATACAATGGAACTAGCAAATTCTTCTGCAATAGCACCATCTGGCGTTGCCCAATCATCTTACTTTTGATCAAGAAAGGAAAGGGATTTAATGTAACTTAATTATTCACATAAGGTCTGATCCTGCTCCAACTGGAGTTAATGGAAAAGTCTTATTGATTTCAGTGGTGTAGGATCGGGCCTTTAGTGAAATCCCCCCTGGTGTGGAAAGTCTATGAAACCCATGGTAACACTGTTCATAGATTCATAGATTATAAAGCCAGAAGAGACCATTGTGATGAACTAGTCTAACCACTAGTCCATAGAACTTCCCTGAATTAATTCCTGTTTGAAATAGAACATATCTTTTAGAGAAACATCCAATTTTGGTGTCAGGTGACAGAGAATCCATCATGACCCTTGGTAAATTGTTCCAGTGCTTATTTACCCTCACTGTTAAAAAATTGAACTTTATTTCTGGCTTACTTGTCTACCTTTAACTTCCAGCCACTGGATCTTGTTATAGCTTTGTCTGCTAGATTGAAGAGTCTATTATCAAATTTCTTTTTTCTAGTTATCTATCAACTGTGATGAAATCACCCTTAATCTTCTCTTTGTTAAATTAAACAGATTGAGCTGAAGTTCCCTGAGTCTCTCACTATAAGGCATGCTTTCCAGTTCTTTATCCATTCTTCAGGATCTTCTCTGAAACCTCTCCAATTCATCAAAACTGAACTATGGACACCAGAACTGGACACAGTATTCCAACACCAGTCAAGGAGAAAGGTGCAGCTCCTCTTGGACTGTATAACTGAGGTTTTCCAACTGTCCTTTCCTGACATGGAAATATTGCTCCTACATCCAAGGGAAGGCACTGCTTCCATGACTAATCTACATGTACAGAAATGAGGAGAAATTTAACCTTTAACCATATTCAATATTTTTATCCATTGTAGAGTTATACAGAGGCAAAATGTATTCAGTGTTCAGACTTTCAGAGTATTTATTTCATTTTGATATGAGAAAGAACTGTTTTTTATCAGTGAAACTTCTTTGAACTAAAAACCAAACAAGTTTGTCTATCAAGGTTGGAAGGAAAGAAATGGATAGACATTTTTCAATGACATACAGCTTTAGTTTTGAGGCAGAAATGATAACAGGTGGCTGTTCTTTGCTATGAATTTGTTTAAGATGTGAAAACCTTCTGTTCTTGGTTAAGTATATGCAGCATGTCTACATTAACATGCACTCTTAAGTACAATTGTGTGCAAGGACAGTTACTTACATTATGTTCTTCTGTGACCTTCACTGCATTTAGAATAACACATTGCCAGTGTGTAGGTCTGTACTCAATACTGTCTCTGTACTTCACTAATCATGTACTTGGGTTTTTTTAAAAGCTTTCTGATGACCTTCTAGTTGTGAGAGAATGATACATCCTAGCTATTATCTTGGGTCTGTCTTTTCTTCTAAGATCATGCGGTTGATTACAGGTGCATTCATTTATAACCAATTGAATTATCAATCAACTAGCATGTCCGAAGGTCTCTTATTATTTATCCAGCTCTCAGTGATTCTATCTTATTTTTAACATGACAAATACAGTCACACCCATCCACTCATAAATGTACCCGTGCAAAACACAAACACACATTTATACACATGTACGAGTCATGGGGTAAATAAGTTCCTTAGAGTAGCCGACACTGAAAATGCCAAGGGCAGGGCAGGCTGAAAAAACACTGTTAGATTCTCCAACCAGTCACAAACTTTGTTCCTGGTCCCCCCCCCCCCCCCATTCATTATCAAGAAGCTGAAAAAAGAAGCCACACAGCCCCGCTCATTGCATTCCAGTCTCTGTCAGTAAAGTGAGAAGTTATTTAAAACTCTATTCACTATACAAAATGTTCTTCTGACCCCCAAAGGGCCAGTCACATTACCAGATCAATACTAGTTTGGATCTTATCCAAAATACCATGCTGCCAGCCAAACCTTTAGTATCTTACACTAAAGGTTTATATAAACAAAAAGAAAGAGAAGAGAGTTGTTAAATGGTCAAAGCAATCAGATCATTACATATGCCTTTGGAGTCCATATATGAGGTTCTTAGCAGCATTGTTGAGTTTGCTGGCTTGTAAAGTCCCTCTGGAACACATCCAAAGCTTGGATGGCTCTATCAGTCCTTTGTTCAAAGCTTCAGTTTGTAGATAAGTTACTCCAGAAGTGAGAAGCAGGATTGAAGAGAAAATGGAGAAGCTGTAGCTTCCTTTATCTTTTGCCATGTGGCTTGTACACCCCTTGTCCCAAACACAAGCTCACAGCACATAGGCATGGAAAAGCTCTTGGAGTCACTTGTCCACAGGCATGTCCCTACATCTCCTGCTGACTCACTGGCATATCCCTGGCTTCTCTCAATGGGTTCATTGTACAGCTGATTGCCCTTGATGAGCTATCAAACAGGCTAGAGAGTACTGATACCAATCTGTCTGGGGGTGTCACCCACAAACACAGCACAGGTTTGAGATTCAGAGATAGCACACATATTTATAACTCACGATACAAAGATTATACATAACACATTACACTGCTCTACAGCCAAAATGCTTCTGAAATAAATGTAATCAAACTTTACTAATTCTGGGTCACTGAGAACGAAAATGATGCTTAAAATTGTTGATTGGCTCTAGTTTTCAAGATATGCTATTGGGTCAGTATATACGACCCTTGACTTGGGAATGGCGGAGGATAAGTGAGTTATAAAGAGAAGGGATCTCAATTTAAACCAGAAATGACTAAAATACATCTTGGACTGGATCTATGAATAAATCTATGACTGGGTTTGGACAGTACTTGTTTTTTAGGCAAAATAATGAATGATGCAATCTGAAGCTGGTATTGCGTCATACATGATATGAATTGCATCATGTTATTCCTAGAAGTCATGGATGATGCAATCATAACGAAGCTTACATCACTCTGCTGAACAAATTGCCCTATATCAGCTCTAGAAATCATACAGTGTCGTGCTCTCTTATTTGTCAGTGTTTGATTTTGCAAAGGGATACATTTCTGTTTAGCCAAAGTGAGCAGAGATGCCTCGTACTTGTGTGAACAGTGCAGATAACTTCTGCTATGTTTGTGGTGAAGTGACTTTTGCATCACAAAAGCGCAGTATAACCACTATGGTTAAGAAAGCCTATCACCTTTATTTTGGCTGCAAAATTGGAGATCAGGACAAGAGGTGGGCCCCACACATATGCTGCAACACTTGTGCAACAAATCTTCGCCAGTGGTTGAACAGGAAAAGGAAATCTATGCCTTTTGCAGTGTCAATGATTTGGAGAGAGCCAACAGATCATACCAGCCATTGTTACTTCTGCATGGTGCCTCCAGTTGGGAAAGGTGTGTCAAAGAAGAAAAAGTGGACTGTTCATTAGCCAAACATTCCATCAGCTATACGCCCAGTACCCCACGGAGAAGGGCTGCCGGTTCCTGATGCACCAGAATCATTCTCACTTGAGTCAGACGAGGAAGAGGATGAAACTTCTGGTCCTGAACCATCAATGTCACAGGACCCACATTTTCTCCCATCCTCCTCCTCTGAACCGCACCTCGTAACACAAGGTGAACAGAATGACCTTGTCAGGGATTTGGAACTACCCAAGAGTAAGGCAGAGCTGTTGGGCTCCAGACTCCAGCAGTGGAATCTCCTGGCAGGTGATGTTAGGGTTTCCATGTTCCGTGACCGTCAAAAGGATCTTGTCCCATTCTTCTTCATGGAAGGTGATCTTGTAGCCTGCAACAACATCGATGGTGTGATGGCAGCCCTCAACATCGTTCACGATCCAGATGAGTGGAGACTGTTCATTGATTCATCGAAGACGAGTCTTAAAGCTGTTTTACTGCATAATGGCAATGTTTTGCCATCAATTCCAGTTGGTCATGCAGTCCATATGAAGGAAACCTATGACAACATGAAACAACTTTTGAGGTGCATAAACTATGACCAACATCAGTGGCAGCTTTGTGGCGATTTGAAGGTTGTTGCTCTCTTGCTTGGTCTGCAGACTGGATACACAAAGTACTGCTGTTTTCTCTGCGAATGGGATAGTCGTGCAAGAGATTCCCACTACATCAAGAAAGTTTGGCCACTCCGACAGTCATTGGAGCCTGGGAGGAAAAGTGTTCATCATCCACCACTTGTTGAATCAAGGAAGATTTTGTTACCACCTTTACACATCAAGCTGGGTCTGATGAAGAACTTTGTCAAGGCCATTGATAAAACACAAGCAGCTTTCAAGTACCTCCGTGGAAAATTTCCAAGGTTAAGTGAAGCTAAGATAAAGGAAGGTGTCTTTGTTGGTCCTCAGATTCGTGAACTTCTTGGAGATGATGCATTTGACCATGCACTGCGTGGCAAGGAAAAGACGGCATGGAAAGCCTTCCAGTTAGTGGCAATCAATTTTCTTGGAAACAACAAGGCAGACAACTACAGGTTGTTGGTGGAAAACCTCCTCAAGGCATACAAAAGCCTTGGTTGCAACATGTCACTAAAGATACATTTTTTGCACTCTCATCTAGATTTTTTTCCACCGAACTGCGGAGCAGTGAGCGACGAGCACGGTGAGCCATTTCACCAGGACATTGCAACAATGGAGAAACGCTATCAGGGCAAATGGAGCCCATCAATGCTTGCAGACTATTGCTGGACAGTGACAAGAGATGCTCCATTTAATGAATACAAGAGACAAGCCAAGAAGCGCCGAGTAGACACTGAATAGGACTAAACTATGTACATAATAGTTTTTTGCCTTTTGTTTCATAATAAATTTTATTTATATAACCCTTTTGCTGATTTTTAAAGTGTTACATAAACAGGACCGGTGAAATATTATCATGTAAAGCAACCATAAACACAGAGGCGTAGCGAGCGCCCTCCGTACCCTCCGACCGGAGGGGGCCCCACAAGGAAGGGGGCCCCTAAAAGTGGCAAAATAAATACCGCATTCCAGTTTCTGCATTGTAAGGGGCCCCGCCTGGACATATGTTCGGAGGGGGCCACCGTTTGGAGGGGGCCACGTTCTTTGTTGCTACGGCCCTGCATAAACACATGAAAAGACCTAGGTTTACAATTTATGATTAAAACTCTACTATCTACACAATATAGATTCATAGATTCATAGATTCTAGGACTGGAAGGGACCTCGAGAGGTCATCGAGTCCAGTCCCCTGCCCGCATGGCAGGACCAAATACTGTCTAGACCATCCCTGATAGACATTTATCTAACCTACTCTTAAATATCTCCAGAGATGGAGATTCCACAACCTCCCTAGGCAATTTATTCCAGTGTTTAACCACCCTGACAGTTAGGAACTTTTTCCTAATGTCCAACCTAGACCTCCCTTGCTGCAGTTTAAGCCCATTGCTTCTTGTTCTATCCTTAGAGGCTAAGGTGAACAAGTTTTCTCCCTCCTCCTTATGACACCCTTTTAGATACCTGAAAACTGCTATCATGTCCCCTCTCAGTCTTCTCTTTTCCAAACTAAACAAACCCAATTCTTTCAGCCTTCCTTCATAGGTCATGTTCTCAAGACCTTTAATCATTCTTGTTGCTCTTCTCTGGACCCTTTCCAATTTCTCCACATCTTTCTTGAAATGCGGTGCCCAGAACTGGACACAATACTCCAGCTGAGGCCTAACCAGAGCAGAGTAGAGCGGAAGAATGACTTCTTGTGTCTTGCTCACAACACACCTGTTAATACATCCCAGAATCATGTTTGCTTTTTTTGCAACAGCATCACACTGTTGACTCATATTTAGCTTGTGGTCAACTATAACCCCTAGATCCCTTTCTGCCGTACTCCTTCCTAGACAGTCTCTTCCCATTCTGTATGTGTGAAACTAATTTTTTCTTCCTAAGTGGAGCACTTTGCATTTGTCTTTGTTAAACTTCATCCTGTTTACCTCAGACCATTTCTCCAATTTGTCCAGATCATTTTGAATTATGACCCTGTCCTCCAAAGCAGTTGCAATCTCTCCCAGTTTGGTATCATCCGCAAACTTAATAAGCGTACTTTCTATGCCAATATCTAAGTCGTTAATGAAGATATTGACCAGAGCCGGTCCCAAAACAGACCCCTGCGGAACCCCACTCGTTATGCCTTTCCAGCAGGATTGGGAACCATTAATAACAACTCTCTGAGTACGGTTATCCAGCCAGTTATGCACCCACCTTATAGTAGCCCCATCTAAATTGTATTTGCCTAGTTTATTGATAAGAATATCATGCGAGACCGTATCAAATGCCTTACTAAAGTCTAGGTATACCACATCCACAGCTTCTCCCTTATCCACAAGACTCGTTATCCTATCGAAGAAAGCTATCAGATTGGTTTGACATGATTTGTTCTTTATAAATCCATGCTGGCTGTTCCCTATCACCTTACCACCTTCCAAGTGTTTGCAGATGATTTCCTTAAATACTTGCTCCATTATCTTCCCTGGCACAGAAGTTAAACTAACTGGTCTGTAGTTTCCTGGGTTGTTTTTATTTCCCTTTTTATAGATGGGCACTATATTTGCCCTTTTCCAGTCTTCTGGAATCTCTCCCGTCCCCCATGATTTTCCAAAGATAATAACTCGAGGATCAGATACCTCCTCTATTAGCTCCTTGAGTATTCTAGGATGCATTTCATCAGGCCCTGGTGACTTGCAGGCATCTAACTTTTCTAAGTGATTTTTAACTTGTTCTTTTTTTATTTTATCTGCTAAACCTACCCCCTTCCCATTACCATTCACTATGTTAGGCATTCCTTCAGACTTCTCGGTGAAGACCGAAACAAAGAAGTCATTAAGCATCTCTGCCATTTCCAAGTTTCCTGTTACTGTTTCTCCCTCTTCACTAAGCAGTGGGCCTACCCTGTCTTTGGTCTTCCTCTTGCTTCTAATGTATTGATAAAAAGTCTTCTTGTTTCCCTTTATTCCTGTAGCTAGTTTGAGTTCATTTTGTGCCTTTGCCTTTCTAATCTTGCCCCTGCATTCCTGTGTTGTTTGCCTATATTCATCCTTTGTAATCTGTCCTAGTTTCCATTTTTTATATGACTCCTTTTTATTTTTTAGATCATGCAAGATCTCGTGGTTAAGCTAAGGTGGTGTTTTGCCACATTTTCTATCTTTCCTAACCAGCGGAATAGCTTGCTTTTGGGCCCTTAATAGTGTCCCTTTGAAAAACTGCTAACTCTCCTCAGTTGTTTTTCCCCTCAGTCTTGATTCCCATGGGACCTTACCTATCAGCTCTCTGAGCTTACCAAAATCCGCCTTCCTGAAATCCATTGTCTCTATTTTGCTGTTCTCCCTTCTACCCTTCCTTAGAATTGCAAACTCTATGATTTCATGATCACTTTCACCCAAGCTGCCTTCTACTTTCAAATTCTCAACGAGTTCCTCCCTATTTGTTAAAATCAAGTCTAGAACAGCTTCCCCCCTAGTAGCTTTTTCAACCTTCTGAAATAAAAAGTTGTCTGCAATGCAGTCCAAGAATTTGTTGGATAGTCTGTGCCCCGCTGTGTTATTTTCCCAACATATATCTGGATAGTTGAAGTCCCCCATCACCACCAAATCTTGGGCTTTGGATGATTTTGTTAGTTGTTTAAAAAAAGCCTCATCCACCTCTTCCACCTGGTTAGGTGGCCTGTAGTAGACTCCTAGCATGACATCACCCTTGTTTTTTACCCCTTTTAGCCTAACCCAGAGACTCTCAACACTTCCATCTCCTATGTCCATCTCTACCTCAGTCCAAGTGTGTACATTTTTAATATATAAGGCAACACCTCCTCCCTTTTTCCCCGTCTATCCTTCCTGAGCAAGCTGTATCCATCCACACCAACATTCCAATCATGTGTATTATCCCACCAAGTTTCAGTGATGCCAACAATGTCATAGTTATATTTATTTATTAGCACTTCCAGTTCTTCCTGCTTATTACCCATACTTCTCGCATTTGTATATAGGCATCTAAGATACTGGTTTGATCTTTCCTCCCAGTTTTGTCCTGACCCTCCTTTCTCTCTGCCAATATAGCCCACACTCCCTCTCGTTTCCGACCCATCTCCCAGGTCTCCATGTTCCCCACTTACCTGCGGGCTTTGCTCACCTGTCCCCGTCGAACCTAGTTTAAAGCCCTCCTCACTAGGTTAGCCAGTCTGTGTCCAAATAGACACTATACAGTATTCTCTCTTTGAAGTTAACTGAGAACTATTAACACCTACTTATCAGGGCTTTACCTAAAATAGTTAACTGTGTAATGCTTTCTGAAAAGTCCTGAAAAGATAGAACACTGTCCTATGCTTCAGCAATTAGTTAATCTGAGGAGAAGGAGGGAGGGGAGTGTTAGCTATCATGTTGACATTATTAATTATTAGTATTTTAGTAGGACCCCAGTATGATACGTGCTAGAATAAAATATGCTCCCTGACCCCTTAGGAACCCTCAAATTGTTGACTGTCAAAGACTTTCTTTGATAAACATTCAGGAGGATCTTGAACAATATCTGAACTCCCTGAAAGACCGGTAGTTTCAGTATACAATAGCTTTGATTAAGAACTTTGAAACTGGAAGCAGTCCGATATCAGTTGCTGTTGAGAAGCTTTTTCAGGCAAAACCTATGAAACGGAATATTCTTCCAGGTTTGACACCTTTCCAGGATCATATGGCAAAGTGGTCAGGACAACCATGTGGTATACCCCAAGATTAGTGTCTTTAGGAAGTTCATCAACTTTCCACACATTTTTATAAGCTTGACAAATGTGGTGTGTAGTTTGCTAATTCAGGGTATAATTTCAACATCACTTACATTATCTAATATAAAATTACATTGCCATGAAAGGTAAAATGTGACACCACTGGAGGCTTTTGTTCACAGAAGAAAAAATGAGGTTCAACATAAACACCTCCAGCTGGAGATTAGTAGTAAGAGGTGAGGGTTTTTTTCCACTGAGAAGGAGACCAAAGTTTATTGTTGTTATATTAAAATGAGTCACAATACCATTTCCTGAGTTCCTGCTCCAAATGGAAAACAAAAGGAGCTGCCTCAGCAAAAAGTAGTTCTTAAATAAGCTGTTCAGTGATTTTAGCGTTTGCCTTCAGGCATGAGAGACTGAAGAATTTGCCTTCTTGAAATTGGAAGCAGACTCCTGTCAGTAAAGTGTTAGTGGCGTGTTCAATATCAGCTGTAAAGAGGAGATCTAAGAGGCAAAGTGAATGCACACCCTTGGAGTTGGGTGAGTTCTGCAAAAATGTTTCTGCATAAATATCCAAAGAAATATTTTATTTTGGGGAGGAAAGAAAGAAGGCCTTTTGCTTAAGGCCCTGAACTGAGACTCAGGAGACCTGGGTTCAATTCCTGACTCAGTCAAAGACTTCCTGTGTCAACTTGGGCAAGTCACTTATGCCTGAATGTAGAAAAGGAGTTAGGTATTGTGATGCTGAGTGTCACAACACCTAGATTTTAGGTGCCTCTCTTAAAGAATCATTGGGGCCAGAGAGAGAGAAAGCACAAGCATGAGAAGGAATATAAGCTGATGATTAGAGCACTCACCCAGGATGTGGGAAACCCAGGATCCAGTCCCCCTGTTCCAATGACTCTTTAAATATTTATCCAGTGTACAACAGCTTCAACAGGAGAGAGCCCACATCAGACTATCTCACAGCTAGGGCCCTGCCAAATTCACAGCTGTGAAAAATGCATCGCAGACTGTGAAATCTGGTCTCCCCCATAAAATCTGTATAGTAAAGGGTAAAACTACACAAAAGACCAGATTTCATGGGGGAAACCAGTGTTTCTCAAACTGGGGGTCCTGACCCAAAATGGTCATGGGGGGGTCACAAGGTTATTGTAGGGGGGTGGTTGTGATATTGCCACATTTACTTCTGCACTGCCTTCAGAGCTGGGTTGCCAGAGAGCTCTGAAGTCAGCGCCATCACCAGCAGCAGTGCAGAAATAATGGTGCCAATACTATACCATGCCACCCTTACTCCTACACTTCTGCCTTCAGAGCTGAGCGGCTGGAGAGTGGCGGCTGCTGGCTGAGGGCCCAGCTCTGAAGGCAGTGGTGCAGAGCTAAGGGTGGCAATATCATGCCATGCCATCCTTATTTCTATGCTGCTGGCAGTAGTGCTGCCTTCAGAGCAAGACTCCCAGCCAGCAGCTGCCGCTCTCCAGCCACCCAGCTCTGAAGGCATCGCTGCTGCCAGCAGCAGCACAGAAGTAAGGGTGGCAATACTGTGACCCTCTTATAATAACCTTATGACACCCCCCGAGCCCTCTTTTGGGGTCAGGACCCCTATGGTTACAACATTGTGAAATTTCAGATTTAAATATCTGAAATCATGAAATTAACTATTTTAAAAATCCTATGACTGTGAAACTGACCAAAATGGACCGTGAATTTGGTAGGTCCCTAGTCATAGCTCAATAGTTAGAGTACTCACCTGAGAGGTGGCAGATCTCTGTTTAAATCCATCCTCCCCTCAAGCAGAGCAGTGATTTGAACTGGGGGGACTCCCACATGAGTACTTTAACTACTGGCCTGAAACTTAAGAGGAAGCGCCGCCTCTTCAGCTGTTTTGTATGAACTTGCCTGAGAGGCCTGATCTGATACGCACTCTCTGAGCATGCCTACCAGATCAGATCTGCCATAAGACTTAGGCAGCCAAACACCTGTCTTCCCTGGCTTGTGAATTGCTCTGGAGTTTAGGCAGGAAATAGACACCTAGAGGAAGGCAGCAGTGCACATGCTCAAAGCAGAAACATTGCACCTAGGGAACTTTACTGCAAAAACGTTGGCACAGAATGAGTTTAGATGCCTACACAGTTCAGGAGGAATTTTGTGCAGTGCAGTGGTCCCCAAACTGGGACTTTGGCACCTAAAACAGGCACTTAGGCAGCTAACCCCTTTTGTGTACCCAGGCCTTACTCTCTCTGTGCCTGAGGGCTCCACCTGTAAAATGGGGCCAATACTTCCCTTTTCCCACCCTTTGTCTTGTCCATTGAAACTGTAAGTTCTTCAGTGAAGCGATGATGTCTTACTATGTGTTTATTAGAGCTGGTCAGGCATTTTATACGAAAATGTTTTTTTGACAGAAAATGTAGTTTCTGCAATATCAGAATTTTCCACAGGAAAATATTGACTTTGCCATACGTTCTCAATTTTCAAAATCTCTTTTCAAAATCTAAAAATATTTCACTTTGGGTCTAGTTGGTGTGGAAGCAGAGAAAGAACTGACAGGAAGGGGATTGCAATGCATGACAGTTTGTTAGCAAGAGTCAGGCTAACTGTAACCCTAATAACGCGAGATTTGTAGACGCGAGGAATGTGTGAGGCGAGTAGGAAAGAACTGTGTGAAAAGTTGTTGCGACCTTGTGTAGATAATGTTAGATAATGTGCAGACAATATGGAATGTAGACTAAGAGTCTACATAAGTGAGAAAAAACAAGATATCAGAATGACCAATGTATAAACAAAATGCAGCTGTTGCTTATTATTGTCTGTAACAAAAGGTATAAATGCTTGCTGTAATTGTTTACCTGTTGAGAGACCTGCCTAGGAGGGGGAGACCCTGTGTCCTAGTGCACTCTCTTCCTTTACACAGCTGTTAAAGAGAATAAAGTATCTGACTTTGCTGTACCCAACCAAAAGAGTGAGAACTGTGTTATTCTCCGACATTGATCTGGATCAAAACATTTTAGTTTGTCAAATCAGGTAAGTTTGACATTTAATCTGTGGCTGCCAGAATACCTCATGGAAGTTATAGTTTGGGTATCTCATGCCCACATTCTCCCTTATAGGCTGGACTATATCTCCTACAATGCACCACAACCTTCTCTTTTGCTAAGATGTTGTGATGCATCATGGGAGATGGAGCTCATTCCTTAGGAGAGAATGGGGGCAGGTGGCACCAGAAATACAATTCTGAGTCCTCATGGTAGCTCAAGCAGACACAGTTTAATGCTGAACGGAGACAAAGGAAGACATTTTGACATTTCTGAATGAATATTCCTCAGAACTTTTTGTTCTGAGAAAAATTCAGATATTTTGACTTTTTATTCCAATTAGGGACTGAAAACAAAGTTGAAATATCACAATTTCCTACAAGACAAAAATTCTGATTTTCAATCAGCTTTAGTACCTAGCACAATGGGGCCCCAATCTCAGGTGGGACCTCTTAGTTACTGTAATACAACTAATAATTTAAAAAATTAATCGAATTGTTGTGTATTCTAGCAAATGAGTTTATTAACAAGAATAGTAACCAAAATATCAACTTTTAAGTTAATATTGTAGAATATTCATTAATGACATTTTTGTATTTGCAATTGCTTTGGAAACTCATTTCTAAGAGTTACCCCAATTCCAGCCAGGAAACAGCGTCCAGTCAAACTATTTGCCATGAACTGGTTGTGAACAAGCTACAAAGTAAACATTAATTGCATTTGGTAAATAATTAATACATTTGGGAAAATTGCATTTTTCTCAAACAATTTGTAAACAACAAAAGTTATAAAATTCTCTGAATCAATTATTGGTTACAAATTATTCACTCACTCTTTCTAACGCTCCTGATCCCTGCTGTGAAAAGGAAGAGAAAGGGCACCATTATAATTGATTTGTCCAGATATAATATTGGAATAAATTTATAAATCCATATACTTATCTGGGCTCTGTATTTCCTGAGTATTCATAACACCTTTCTGTTACTGGAGACAAAAGCTAAAATTTTTAAAAACGCCTAAAGGACTGTCAAGCCTTTCAGTGGGAACTTGGTCCCTAAATCACGTAGGCACTTTTGAAAATGGGATTTAGATGCCTAAGTTCCTTTGGATGTTTTGAGAATTTTACCCAAAGACCACATTTTTTTCTTTCTCCATAGCTGATCAGCAGACTATTTCCAGGCAGCGGACAGCTTAGTAAACTCAAGATTTCTTTACCAGAAGAAGAGTTGACTGTGTGGAGTTTTCTAATTTGTGGGTAAAATAATTGGAACTAGTTCATATTAGTCACTTCCCTGGCTGTTGATCCATGTTGATCAGGGATAAATGCAGTCTTCTCTGTTTGCACCCTGGATATAGTAGGAAAAGTCATTGATTATAGTGGGACTCCTTGAGGAGAGTACAAATAAAATGGTGGCCAGCAATGAAGGAATCAAGGAAGATTGCTTAATTCAGGAAGTGTCTTCTGAAATCTTTCCAGACTCCTTTCTGTTTCCCTTCATACCCCTTCAGCCAAGAAGTCTGAACTATTTGACCCAGAAAGGGCAAGCATTATGTTTTTCATGGGGAACTTGTCATGGAGGGGGAATGGATAAATGCGTTAACTCATTTAACTAAGATGGAGTGAATGCTTACTATGGAACAACATATCACTAATGACTGGAACAGGTGCACAAAGTGTCTTAATAAATCACTAACCTAGGAAGCACATGCATTACTTCGAAGGTTAATGTATTTTCCTCTTTGTTCACCAAATATTTCAAAGATGTTTTCATGAATATTCAAACCTTACCAAAAAAAAACCCCCTCAGTAGAATATGTTTAGGGTGATAGATAAAGGGAGAACTAGGAATAATGGGCTGAAAGTAAGCCAAGAATAATGATGAATGAATACTAAGAGAAGATTTGTGACAGTGAGATTTATTTGACTGTATAATAGCCTATCAAGAACAGTGGCAGAGCCACATCTCTAACCTCACTTAAAATTGGGTTATACAAAGCCCTCAAGAATACATTCTTGAGAGAAGTCACACAATAGCAGGAGGATAGACTAGGAGACTTAATGGACTCTAATGTCTAGTATTCTAACATTACCTTTTCTAAGTGTTTGGTGAAACCTAACAACATAGGCCACTGGGATATAAATAGGTGATTGAGATCATATAAAACATATGAGAATGAGATAATATAAAGCAGAACTATCACACTGGGAAAAATAGGAGGTAAGCAATGATGGGCAAGATCCTCGGAGTAAGTCAGGGTCCCATTTGATATGTACAGGAGAGAACACAATGAGACATGCAATGAAGGGTACTTTAGAACTAGATCTACATTAGCTTTAGTTTAGGGTTCGGGATTTGGGTTCAAGTCTGACTCAAGTTTAAGGCTGAGGCTTGGATTCAATGGTTCTAAAATCTTGCAAGTTGTTCTCTAAAGACTTTGATCCCAAATGGCAGAGGGGTTAGAGGGGGAGAGAAGCATTTAGAGACAGTGGAGGGGTAAGAGGACAATCTGGAGAACAATGTGAAGGAGAGAGGACAAGCAGGGAAAGAGGAGATGAGGAGTGTGAGAATGGAGGAAAAAGATGATCAGGGTGTCACAGTTCAGGGCAACGACATCTGTATTCCCCGCCTTTAGTCTAGCAAGGGCACGCACTCTCAGGCTTCCAGCTCCCTGGATATCACTTCTTTTGGGTGGAAACACATCTCACTCCCTACTGACCAGGGTATTCCTAGGCTGCACAGCTCCCTGATTATAACTGTGAATTCACCAACAAAGTCAGACTGCCTAAGCAGACCTGCTTTGCCTTTCTCCTCAGAGATGGTTAACAGTGCAATTGCCATAGTTACCACCCAGTACTTCTTGTGTGAGCCTATTTATTCTTACTGGCTTACAGAGAAAACATATAAAAAACAATAGAAGAACCTATACACATGCTAATAAGCTTACCAGAGATCCCCCCCACACACAACGTCTCCACATGGGCTCTGGCAGGTGAGTCCTTCTAAGAAACCGAAAGGGGGTCTGTTGTGGTCACAAGTTCATAAATGCTTCTGTTCAGAACTAGCCCATCCATGAAAAGTTTAGTCCATGCTTTACCAAGTTTGGGGGTCTTTGATCTGGAGTTCATTGGTGCTCACCTTATAATTTTTTGTTCAGTGGTTGGAGCACTTAGCTGGGATATGGGAGACTGAGTTTCAGGTCCCCTCCCCTTGGCTGAGAAAGGATTTGAACAGGCATCACCCACCTCTTCGGTGGGTGCCCTAACTACTAAGCTCTAAGAGTCATTCTTGCACTTGCTTGGGCCCAATGAGGATTTAATTGTTATTAATTATTTATAATTAAAGAGTCATTGGGCCAGAGGTAGATCAAGTCAGAGAATGACTCTTCAGCCTGGTGATTCATGCACCAACGTAGACGACTCAAGGTTCAGTCCCCCAGTTCAAATTACTCCAATTGTTTAGCTGCTGTGGAACAGCTTCAACGGAAGAGACTGAGGGAGCCCTACATCAGAATGTCCGGTAGCTCAGTGGTTAGAGCTGAGCAGGACAGCCCTTGTTCACACCTTTTCTGCTCCTGGCAGAGAGGAGGAACTGAATCTGGGTCTCTCACATCCCACGTGACTGCTCTAACCACTGAGTTAAAAGATCACCCCGATTGCTGCCAATTTGTGTGGACTGAGGTAACTCATTCACACAAGAAATGTCCTTGGAACCTGACCCACCTGACTCCAGGAGAGAGGTTCCCAGATGTGAATTGCTAGCAGAGAACACTCTCTGAGAGAGGGATGGGGTTTAGGCACACTATTCTCATCAGCATCCCCCATTGGCTAGCTTAGGTGGATCCCTGCCTAGCTTCATGTCTTTTGTGAATTGCAGTCTAAGGCACCTATCTCTCCCCATTTGTTGTAAAGGGATCCTAAGTGTGTATCTCAGGCTTTACGGAGTGCAGTGTTTCTAGACACCGAAAAGTAGATGTTTCAATGCTCAGTATCACAATGCCTAAGTCTCTTTGTGACTCTAGCTCTGAGCTCCCACTGACAGAGTTGGGCCCCCCTCAGCTGGGAATCTCAAAGGTCTTAAAGGCACCTAAATCCAAGTCTGTCTGAAAATCTAAGCCTGAACTCCCATTTATACCTCCCCCTGCTTACCTAAAGCTGATGCTCCTAAGTCCATAATGAGGATCTAAATAAAGGTGGCTTGATTTTTCAAAGTGTTGAGCACCCAGAAGCTGCCATTAAAGTTTAATAGAAGCCGCTGAATGTTAAACTTTTAAAAACTATGCTACCTATTTAGATACCTGAGTATGGATTTAGGACTGTAACTTTAGATGTCTGTTTTAATCAAACCTTGTCTAAAAAGTCTTGAAAAAAGAGAAAGAGGGTTAGAGAAAAATATAAGAGGAAACATTAGAATAAGATATTTTTAAAAGACACAAAAGGTGTTTATTAAACAAAAATACAACTAGGCAGAAAAGAAAAAGTGGAGAAATGTTCTGCTTTTTCTTTTCTTTCCTTTTTGAGTTATCTATAAGAAATAGAGGTGGCCAGAATTCACTACATTGGGAAATTGGTATTTTTTGTGCTCTCTTTGTTCTAGATAAACTGAAAAAAAAATTCAAATATTACAAAAATAACTTTAAAAATTAGACTAAACATGGGAAATTTTAGCCATAAAAAGAGACTTAAAGAAAAATAAAACATTATGGGTAAGTAAATAAAACTTTTATAATACAAACTGGTTTGCTAACTTAACTACAGCACTGTACCTGCAAAAACTATTTATTATCTCGATGGTCGGGAGAAATTAGCAGTGTACGTTTTTTAAAGGGCTTTGCATGGTTTCTTATTTTGAAAAACTTACTTTTCATAGGGATGATAACTACATCTCATGGTCTTACCATACCTTGGCCCAGAAAAGGAACAGTGAAGGAGGGTCCTCCAAGCCTGCCTAGAGAGTCTTCAGGAAAGAAGCCAATCAGAGCACAGCAGGCTCAGTTAAAAGGTGCTGCAGGGCCTAAGCACATCAGTTGCTGGCTGGGACCAGAACAGGGAAGAAAGACTGGAAGACTGTGAATGTCTCCAGGTGAGGAGGCCTGGGAGAGCCCCTGTTTAAGCACAGAACAGACAGAGAACCATGAGGTAAGGGTGAAGAAGAAGGAGTTACCTGGGAAGTGGCCCAGGGAATAGCAACAGAGTTAATGGAAGCAGTATTGGACTGTGTAAACGTGCGGAACTCAGCCCTGCGGTGTCTCCTGCCGGTCATCTCGGGAATTAGCTCTTCCAGCCTCTGGAGCGCCCTCTGCAGGCCGGTGTCCCTCCCTGGACTCCGGTGCCCCTTTATCTGGGGTGCTGCCCCCAGCAGTACACCCCTCAGTCTCAGGGTCTCCCCTCCCCGGGGAAACCCCACCCCCTATCCCCACCTCAGTCATAGGCTACTGCCAGTCACCAACTAGCCCCCGCTCACTGGGGCAGACTGCAGTATAAGCCACTCATCACTGGCAAGGAGGGTTTGGACCTGCTGCCTTTCTCTGCAACCTAGTACCTCTATGGGGCCTTGGACAAGTCCCTGCAGCCTGGAGAGTTGCCAGCCTGGAGCTCCCCAGCCCCTCTGGCCTTTCCCCAGCCCTGCCTCACTCTAGGGACCCTGAGCTTCCCAGCAGCCAGGCCCCTCTCTTTCTGAAGGGAGAGAGAAACTGTTAAGCTCCTTGCTCCCAGCCTCCTATATAGAGCCAGCTGAGGCCTGATTGGGGCGTGGCCCAGCTGCAGCTGCTTCCCCAATCAGCCTAGTAGCTGTTTTCCCTGCCACAGCCCTCTCCCAGGGCTGTTTTAAGCCCTTCAGGGCAGGAGTGGGTGACCACCCCGCTACAGGCTGCTATTTGTAGGGTCCCTGGGTCAGGACCTGGAGTAGTGGGTGGACCTGGGTCCCAATGCAGGGACCCTACAAATAGCAGCCCCATATTGCTTCTGTGTGTGATGATCTGGCTGCAGGGCTGGGCCACTGAAAACCCACCTGAGGAGGTTAACCAGCGACAGGAGTCACCACAAAAAGAGAGAGAGATTGCAGGTTTGCAACCACCCAACAGGAGGCACTCATGAGAGGTGAGTGCACACTGTCATAATCTTATGCATTTTAAACTGAGTAAATTGCTTTGATAAATTATGAGAAACTATTTTATATATACAAAATTAGTATCCAGAGTAAACTCAATAAAGTGAGATCAGTACCAGGAGTATATATGTCATGTCATTGATTTGAGTCTAGTGCAAATCCATTAGTCTCAATGGAGTTATTCCAGTTTACATAGGCATAAGAGAGAGGACAATCAGGCACACTGATTCTATTACCAGTTCCAATGGAAAAAAACACATTTGTGTGAATATTTCAGTCCTCTTATGAATTCTTTAGTAGGATATTAATATATTCTGGTTTTATGACTATATCACAAACATTTTATTTTTCATATAATGATCAAACTACATTCAGGTAGGAGAGTATTTCTATTAAATACAGAAATGGTCTGTTTTAGTACCTTTAAAATGCACCGTCTACTGGGACCAGTGCTGTTCAAAATTCAGAAACGATCTGGAAAAAGGGGTACAGAGTGAGGTGGCAAACTTTGAAGACAATACAAAATTACTCAAGATAGTTAAGCCCAAAGCAGACAGCAAAGAGTTACAAAGGGATCTCACAAAACTGGGTGACTAGGCAACGGCAAATTAAATTCAATGTTGATAACTGAAAAGTAATGCATATTGCAAAATATAATCCCAACTATACATATGAAATGATGGGATCTAAATTAGCTGTTACCACTCAAGAAAGGATTTGGAGTCATCATGGATAGTTCTCTGAACATATCTGCACAATGTGCAGCTTCAGTCAAAAAAGCTAACAGAACATTAGGAACTATTAGGAACGGGATAGATAATAAGATGGATAATATCATAATGCCACTATATAAATCTATGGTATGCCCACACTTTGAATACTGCATGCAGTTCTGGTTGCCCCATCTAAAAAAAGATATATTAGAAATGGAAAAGGTATAGAGAAAAACAAGAAAAATGACTGAGGATGTCAAGGCTGTATCCCCACTTTGAACTTTAGGGTACAAGTGTGGGGGCCTGCATGAGGATTTCTAAGCTTAACTACCAGCTTAGATCTGGTCCGCTGCCACCATTCCCACAAGCTAATTCCCTTCCCTGGGAAGATTTGAGAAACCTTTCACCAATTCCCTGGTGAATACAGATCCAAACCCCTTGGATCTTAAAACAAGGAGAAATTGACCCTTCCCCCCTCCTTCCTTTCACCAACTCCTGGTGAATACAGATCCAACTTCCTTGGATCTAAAAACAAGGAAAAATCAATCAGGTTCTTAAAAAGAAGGCTTTAATTAAAGAAAAAATTAAAAATTATCTCTGTAAAATCAGTATGGAAAATAACTTTACAGGGTAATCAAACTTAAAGAGCTCAGAGGACCCCCCTCTAGTCTCAGGTTCAAAGTACAGCAAACAAAGATAAACACTCTAGTAAAAGGTACATTTACAAGTTGAGAAAACAAAGTAATACTAAGACGCCTTGCCTGGCTTTTTACTTACAAGTTTGAAATATGAGAGACTTGTTTAGAAAGATGGGGAGAACCTGGATTGATGTCTGGTCCCTCTCAGTCCCAAGAGCGAACGAACCCTTAAACAAAGAGCACAAACAAAAGCCTTTTCCCCCCCCCCAAGATTTGAAAGTATCTTGTCCCCTTATTGGTCCTTTGGGTCAGGTGTCAGCCAGGTTACCCGAGCTGCTTAACCCTTTACAGGTAAAAGGATTTTGGAGTCTCTTGCCAGGAGGGATTTTATAGTACTGTACACAGGAGAGCTGTTACCCTTCCCTTTATAGTTATGACAGAGGGTATGGAACAACTTCCACATGACGAGAGATTAAAAAGATTGGGACTGTTCAGTTTGGACAGGAGACGACTAAGGGGGCGAATGGTAAAGGTCTATAAAATCATGAATGGGGTGGAGAAAGTGAATAAGGAAGTGTTATTTACCTCTTCACATAACACAAGAACCAGGGGTCACCCAATGAAATTAATGGGCAGCAGGTTTAACACAAATAAAAGTAAGTACTGCTTCACATAATGCACCATCAACCTGTGGAACTCGTTGCTAGGGAATGTTGTGAGGCCAAAAGTATAACTTGGTTAAAACCAAGTAAAGTTCATGGAGGATAGGTCCATCAATGGCTATTAGCCAAGGTGGTCAGGGATATAAACCTACGCTCTGGGTGTCCCTAAGCCTCTGACTCCCAGATCCTGAGACTGGACGACAGGTGATGGATTACTAATTGCCCTGTTCTTTTCATTCCCTTTGAAGCATCTGGCATTGGCCACTGTTGTAAAACAGGATACTGGGCTAGGTTGATCATTGACCTGACCCAGTATGGCCGGTCTTATATCCAGGGGCATCCTACAGATGGTAGTAGCAATCAAACTGCCTACATTGCATCATGCCTATGACAAGAGTAGGACTTTTTATTTTAATTTTGGAAGATCTGTTTAGCACTGAATAAGTTTTAAATTCAACCAAAAGAGCAGGAATGATGTGCATCTGGAGGAAGATTAGACAACACTACAGCAGAAATGACAGAAGCTATATACCACTTCCATATGATACAGCATAGAGAATAGAAATTGACCTGTTAGACAAATATTGAATATGTAGCTATACTTCACACAAGAATAACTGCTATGATTTAGTCATGGGTATTTTTAGTAAAAGTCATGGACAGTCATGGGCAATAGATAAAAATTCATGGCCCGTGACCTGTCCATGACTTGTACTATATACCCCTGACTAAATCTTAGCTGGGGGGGGGGGGACCGCTGCTCTAGGAGGGGGCAGTGGCACCAGCTTCTGGGGGCCACCGAGGCCAGTGGCACCAACTGCCGGGGGCTACTGAGCAGTGGCTGTGCTGACTGCTCCTGGGGGCCACCCCGCCACCGTTGCTCCCGCCACCCCTGGGATCGCTGCTCAGGGCCACTCCAGCAGTGCCAGTGTGGTTGTCTGTGAGGCCACCCGAGCACTGGCTGGCTGTGGAGCCACTCCAGCAGTGGCCGGTGTGGCTGTCCCCGGGGCCAGCTGCTTGGGTGGCCCTGGGGTCACCCACACTGGCTGCTGCAGAAGTGCCAGAGGTCATGGAAAGTCATGGAAACCGTGACGTCCGTTTCCTCCGTGACAGACACGGAGCCCTAATCATAAGCTACAGCGATGTCTGTAATAAAAATCTCTCTGCTTCTTCATATCTTATCTAGTTAGTTCAATTACTTTCAGTCTGAAAAAAAGCAGAATAAACAACACTAAAGCTAAAAATTTACCCAGCTCTAGTATACAACACACTACATGGGTTTGGGATCATGTGGGATCAGAGACACCGGGCTCTGAAAGACAATTATACTAGGCTTGCTGCTCATACTCTGAGAAAGCACCATGAGCTGCAAAGATTCTTTAGGTAGATGATTTGGGACTCAAAATGCCTATATATTTATTAACTTATAACTTCCTAATGAACCCAGTACAGTTTCATTTTTCCTATCTGCCTATGGTTAGAATCCATATAAACTTATTTTCTTACTTCTATGAGGAATAGCTGGCTGATAGATCCTGTACATTTAGCTGATCCAAGCCCCCTTTGAGAACCCCCCGACTCCTTGGATGGAAATGATGAGCAATGCTGTAACTTTTTGCATGCTACGCTTCAAAATACTAGCTGCCTCTTAGTCCTTTATTAGTGACTGCAGCAAGAGTGTGTCTCTTTCTCCTGGAGCATAAGAGAAGGGGTTCAGGCAAATTATTGACCCCCACTCCCCAGAAAGGTGTGTGTGTGGGATCAGTAGCACTATTTGATGCCCCTAAATGGACAACATACAGAACAGGCAGCAATATAATACTGGACAGCAAATTAGGCATGACTTTTCATAGATCATCTCGTTTAACTTCCTGCATAATACGGTTATTCATTTATTGGGACCAATAACTTGAGTTTGGCTAAAGCATAGCTTCCAGAAAGCCATCCACTCTTGATCTGAAGACTTCCAGGAATGGAGAATCCAACACTTCTCTTGGTAGCTTATTCCAATGGTAAATCACTCTTACTGTTACAAATGTGTGCCTTTCTAATTTGAGTTTGCCTGGCTTTAACTTCCAGACATTGGCTCTTGTTATGCCTTTCTCCTTTTGATTTAAAGAGCTCTTTAGTACCTGGTATTTTCTCCTTATGAAGGTATTTAATATACACCATAACTAAGTCAATTCTTAGTCTTCTTTTAATAAGCTAAGCAGACTGAGCTCTTTCCGTCTCTTACTGCATTTTTCCCAGGCCTCGAATCATCATAGTGGCTCTTTTCTGACCGCTTTCCAATTTTTTTCACATCTTTTTTTTAAAATGTGGATACCAAAACCGTATGCAGTATTCTAGGTAAAATAATCTCCCTATTTCTACTCACTACTTCCCTAATTATACATCCAAAGATCACATTAGCCTTTTTGCCACAGCATCTTCCTGGAAGCTCATGTTCAATTTGTCTACTATGACCCCTATTTTTTTTTTCAGAGTCCCTGCTTTCCAGGAGACAATTCCCCATTGTGTAGGTAAGGCCTGCTTTCTTTGTTCCTAGATGTCTGAACTTGCAATCTGATAGGTTAGGAAAAAATACCAGTGAAATTTTGTGTTGCATACATAGATATGTCCTACCACAGACCACAATATATCATTCAGCACTGGACCAGACATTAGTAGAATGATAGATAAATTGTAGAGCGTTGAGAGAAGAACTAAAAATGACTGGCAGGCTGGAGGGTGATGACTAATAAGAATGGGAAATCATATCAGTCTACAAATATTGGAAGTGTGCAAATGTTAAAGAGGGAATGGAATTATTTACTTGGGCTATGCAGGCATAAATGGCAATTATGGGATGAAAGTAAGGAAAATTTAGGTTGAATATCAGGAAAGGCTTTAAGTATTTAAATGTATTATTCTGTTCAATAGATTCCAAAGGCAAGTGGTGGAGGATCCATCTTCTGAGACTTTTAAAACTAGACTGGACAAAACACTGGCAAAAATATTAATAAATTCATAGATTTATTCTGTGGGGAATAATCTTGCACTGATAGACATGGACCGGGTAGTCTAATTGACCATTTCCATATATAACTTCTGATTCTGTAATTCTATGATCTGTTGGGCAAGCAGATACTGTTTTTTGCATAGTCAATTTTCTGAAGACATTTTTTGGACCAAATGGTCATTCTCTCCAAAAAATGTAACTAAAGTATTTGCATCAATCATCACTTTAGTGGGACTCATAAATAAAATCATCTAGTTTTTTCCCTGAAGCTTGAGTATACTTGGAGATTAAACTATGCCTGGACCTTCTCAACCCAAAACAAATCTTACTCATAGGATAGGAGAAGCACAAATCTGGAAAACCTAGCACTTGTAATTGCCTCTGTTTTATACCTGTTCCACTGCAAAACAGAACATTTCAATCTTCAAGGCTCTATTTGGCACCATTAATGAATACTGAAGGCATGATCCAAAGCCCACTGAATTTAATAGAAAG
Source organism: Emys orbicularis (assembly GCF_028017835.1). Classification (NCBI taxonomy): domain Eukaryota; kingdom Metazoa; phylum Chordata; order Testudines; family Emydidae; genus Emys; species Emys orbicularis. The sequence continues at coordinate 22,512,398 of NC_088685.1, read as the reverse complement.
ACTCCTGTTGATTTCAGTGGGCTTTGGATCAGGCCCTAAATTCACTTTTGGAAAATAAAATAAACAGTAGGATCTAAAGATAATGAGCCCTTCAAAAAACAATAGGATTATTCATGCACTATGAAAATACATTAAAAGAACATTAAGGATGTGATGCAAAACAATAGATGTGAAGGAATTAGTTAAGAGCAATGCTTGCCATATGTTTTACAACACATTGGCACAATAGAGTACATTTAAAAAGTAGCTAAAAGGACACCCTGTTGTGCCTAGGTGTAGGGTGATGTATGGTAGCCCTACTTTCTTGACTTAGAATTTACTTTCATATGGCTTTGTGTCACAATTCTACTTTTAGCATACTCTGATAAATTCCCTTTTTAATAGGTGGATAAAAATTCACCAAGATGTAAAAAATTTAGAGAATAGGCTAAAAAAATCTGAGGATTTAGGTGCCAAGTTTCAACCCAGGTTGAGGTCCAGTGTCTCCTCTCCAATCCAGATCATGGATCAGTGCAGAATGAATGCAGACTGCAGAATGGATAATGTCATTCATAATGCAAGTGAGAGAGGATTTCCTCAGGGCCGTCGTTACCCATACACAAAGTACGCAGCTGTGTAGGGCACCAGGAAATTTGGGGCACCAAATTTCTAGGTGCCCTGCGCAGCTGCGTGCTGCTCCAGCCCCTGCTCCGCCTCTTCTCCAGGGCCCCGTCCCGCTCCTCCTCCGCCCCCGCTCCACCCCAGACCTGCCTCCACTCCACCCCTTCCCCAAAGCCCCCACCCTGCTCCGCCCCCGCCCCGCCTATTCCCACCCCTGCTCTGCCCCCACTCCCATGAGGACTGCAGCAAGGTTGGGCCTGCAGTCACCAGTGGCGGGAAGAAGTGCAGTGACCCGGCCCCAGCTGCACCACAGGTGAGTGCTGGGGGGGGGGGTAGTTTCCCCCTGTTCCCCAAGCCAGCCCCCTTCCCCCCCCGGAGGCCTGGGACCAGCCTCCCCCCATGGAGGCCTGGGGCCCCACACCCCCTGCCACGGGGGGGGGGGGGGGGCTGCATAAGGCCCCAGAATAGCTAGGGATGGCCCTGGATTTCCTCCTACCCCACCATAATATTATAAGATCTTCAAATGGTGGGGGTCTTTTTTAAAATGAAAGGCCATGTCATAATGTTACAGACTTCTATGTCAATGGTTTTGCAGACCATTTGAATAAGTTGTTCTCAATGACTTAGAGTGGCTTCTAAATTTATCTTCATTGGCTTTATTCTCATAGGACACTGGGTTTCAGAAGGCCTCTGCAATGAAGTGGTAGATGGTTGGTGAATCAGCTGAAGTTTTGTCATGGCCTTCACTCACATCACCAGCAGTCAAGCCTGGAAGTGAGGAACTTATGCATCACTGTGTCAAGGTCTGCATCCAACACAGATTCCTGGTTAGTTGGACATGGAAAAGTGTTTCTAGATATACTGGCGAGACTAGAGCTGGGTGTGAAACAGTTTTCCTATCCCATGAACATTTTAGATTTCAAGAAATGCCCCTGTTCTCCATAAGGATACAATGACATCTTTCAAAATTTGTCATGGAAAAGTGAGAAAGGGAGACCTTTCCCAGAATAGCCAAAGTATAGGAGTTAGGGCACTCAACTGGCATGTAGAAGATGCAGGTTCTACATGCATCCCAAGTGAGTGCCCTAACCACAAGGCTGTTAGCTATTCTAATACCTATAGCTATAGTTACAGATATTTCACAAAGCTGAAAACAATTATGAGCCAAATCAACTGAGATGAAGAATATAAAAAAAAAATGTGAATGATATTTGGGAATCATTTAAGAACACCTTACTAGATGCCTAACAAGCCACAATCCTACAACTGATTAAGAAGATTGACCTGCCTAAATAAACAACCTCACGTACAGGAGAAGTGAAGGCAGTTATAAAAATATATATATTAACAAATGGAAGAAAGGGGAAATTGATAATAATGAAGTTAGGAATTGTAGAAAATTGATAAGGGAAGTAATAGGACAGAGTCTTCTATGCCAGAATAGTTAAGGACCATAAGAAGGAAATTTTAAAAATATTAGGAACAAAAAGAATCCTGGTAATGGTATTGGTTCATTACCAGATGGAAATGATAGAATCATCAGTTATGCAGAAAAGCAGAAGTATTTAATAAATATTTATGTTTTGTATTTGGGGAAACAACAGATGATATAGTCTCAACATATAGTGATGATAACATTCTTTCCATTCCACTAGTATCTCAGGAGGATGTTAAAAAACAGCTAATAAAGCCAAACATTTTTACATCAGCAGGTCCACATAACTCGCATCCAAACATTTTAAAAGAAGGCTGAGGAGCTTGCTGGACCTTTAATATTAATATTTTCAATAAGTGTTAGACCACTGGGGAAGTTCCCGAATAGTGGAAGAAATCTAATGTTGTGGCAATTTTTAAAAAGAGTAAATTGGATGATGTGGCTAATTATATATCTGTTATCCTGACATCAATTTCAGGCGAGGTAAAGATGCAGCTGATATGGGACTTGATTAATCGAGAATTAAAGGAGGGTCATGTAATTAATGAGAATCAACATGGGTTTATGGAAAATAGATCTTGTCATACTAACTTGATATCTTTTTTGATGAGATTACAAGTTTGGTTAATAACGATAATGGTGGTGATGTAATATACTTAAACTTCTGTCAGGCTTGTGAGTTGCTACCTCACAACATTTTGATTAAAAAACTAGATTGATATAAAATTAACATGGCACACATTAAATGGATTAAAAACTGGCTAACTGATAGGTCTCAAAATATAATTGTACTGGGGAATTGTCTTCAAGCAGATGTGTTTCCAGTGGGGGCCAGGAGGGATTTGTTCTTGGCCCTACCTTATTTAACATTTTTATCAATTACCTGGAAGAAAACATAAAATCATCACTGATAAAGTTTGCAGCTGACACAAAAATTGGGGGAGTCCTAAATAACCAAGAGGACAGGTCACCACTGATTCAGAGCAATCTGGATAGCTTGGTAAACTGGGCATATGCAAAAATATGCATTTTGGTATGACTAAATGTATACATCCATGAAGAAAGAATGTCAGCCATATTTACAAGATTGGGGACTCTATGCTGGGAAGCAGTGACTCTGAAAAAGATATGCAGCTTGTGATAGATAATCAACCGAATGTGAACTCCCAATGTGACACTGTGGCAAAAGAGCTAATGTGAGTCTACAAAAACAACAAGGAGTCTGGTGGCACCTTAAAGACAAACAGATTTATTTGGGCATAAGCTTTCGTGGGTAAAAACCATTTCTTCAGATGCAACTGAAATGTGAATCTAGGGTGCATAAACAGGGGAATCTCAAGTAGGAGCAGACAGGTTATTTTACCTCCATATTTGGCACTGGTGTGACCACTGCTGGAATACTATGTCCAATTCTGGTGCCCACAGTTTAAGAAAGATGTTGATAAATTGGAAAGGATCTTGAGAATGATTAAAGAATTAGAAAACATTCTTTATAGTGTTAGATTCAAAGATCTCAGTCTATTTAGCTTAACAAAGATAAGGCTAAGGGATGACTTGATTACAGTCTATAAGTAGCTACATAGGGAACAAATATATAATAATGGGATCTTCAATCTAGCAAAGAAAGGTCTAACATGATCCAGTGGCTGGAAGTTGAACCTAGACAAATTCAGACTATGAGGGTAATTAACCATACAGGAGCAGGTATAAATACATGAAAGGATGGGAGTTGCCTTACCAAGTGTGAGGTCAGCCTAATGAGGCAATTCATTTAACAGCAGGATACCAAGGGAGGAAAAATAACTTTTGAAGTGGTAATGAAATGGGCCACACTTGCTAAGCCAACTCCCATCCTTTCATGTATTTATACCTGCTCCTGTATTTTCCACTTCATGCATCTGATGAAGTGGGTTCTAGCCCATGAAAGCTTATGCCCAGAAAAATTTGTTAGTCTCTAAGATGCCACAAGGACTCCTTGTTGTTGTTGTTTTCTAGGATATCAATTATTCTGGGTTAAACCATATATCTTGGCCCCTCTGAGATGTTATAATGTCAAAGGTTTGGGCATGTGGTGGCTGGCTGTAAGGGGAAAATGAAGTGTTATGAATACGGAAGAGAACACTTGTATGAGAATTGTATGGAAGGAAGAGAGCAAAAATGCCTCAGTTGTGGGGATAAGTATAGTGCAGCATACAAAGTGTAGCAGTGGGACAAGCAAGAGAGATACAGAAAATTACAACTATCCATAAAATATCCTATGCCGAAGCTATCAAAAGAGATTCATAGAGGAATGTGGAACTGGAGGAAAAATGCCAGTGAGGGAAAAGAGCTATGGTACCACAACACACAGTTCAGGGCAGGGGAGATAATATAAGGAGAATAGATGAAGATGTACTGCTTGCAGGCAAAGAGAAATTTATACCATTTATGATAGAAGTGATTAATTGCACTTTACAGACAGGGAAGAAGATTGAAAGAATAAAAAAGTATAACAAAAGCAGCAGAAAAAGATTTGCATATAGGCAATCTCTCGATAAATTGCGTTAATAAAATTTTAAATGAAGGTAATAATGTAGTTTAAACACTGTTCTCATGGTTATTTTTGGTGGAATGCACATAACTCCTGATCATGTGTCTATTAAACTAAAGAAACTGGTTTTGAAATGGAAACAAACCTGATGGGATGTGTACAAGAAACATGGTTAGTGAGAAAGCTTGTTTAGATTTTCAAGATATGATGTAATCAGACATGACAGACATGACAGAGAAATAATGAGGAGAGGGGGTCTGTATATTTATAAAGGAAGGTGTTAGTTACGTTGACATAGATGTACAGAACTTAAGTTTTGAGTACAACACTGTAATAGATTCCTGTGCAGAATAATAACACCTTTATATGGGTTTACAACCCATATAAAATAATTAGGCAATCTAGAATCAGAAGAGTTAGTTAAGGGTATCATAGGCCTATACATCTGTGGGGACCTTAATAGCCATAATGACTTATGGAGAAGCAGGAAAACTGACTATATAATGGCAAATGCCTGGAAGAATTCATTGACAAGCACAACCTGGTATTGCTCAATACTGGAGCACCTACTAAATTTAGTTTGGTGGATGGAACCTTTTCCTGTTCAGATCTGGGGATTCCAAAAAGCAATATAGCAAGTAAATGCAGCTGGGCAATCTATAAAGAAGATGGAATGGGAAGTGATCACTTCTCTATGCTAATTACATATCAAGGTCAAGGTAATGTTGAAAACACTGAAGGAATTCCTACTTGGAGCCATAGAAATTGGGGACTCTTTAAGTGTAAGTGTGCTGAGTATCTAAATATGAAATGTATAAGTGATATTCTAGAGGAATTTCGTGATAATATAATAAAGGGAAGGTGTAACTGCAACCAATCTAGCTATATGTAAGATATTCAATTGCTGCAAACTCAGAAATGCAATTCCCAGGTGGAATGTAAATCAGCAATTAAAGAAAGAAATAAGGCATACAAACAAATAAAAGGTACAATGAATAGCAAGGACTTAATGAACTATACAAGATGTAAACCAGTGGCACAAAGAATTATTAAAAAGGCAAAGAAAGAGTTGGAAAAAGTAATGTGGGAAAATAACCAAAATTTCCAAGGTTTCAGAAATATATAAGCAAGTTAAAAGAATCAAAGGAATACAGAGTAAAAACAAATTTATACCTGGTCTTATAGAAAGTGATCGCTCTGAAAGTTCTAACTTAGGAAAAGCGGACAATTTAGCAAAAGAGTTCCAAAGTTAATAGTGAAACAAATCAAAATAAAACGTTTTGTGAGAATGTTTGCCGAAGAAAACTGAGAGCTCTTGCATGGCTGGGTAGAATATAAAGATGATGTACTGAATGAAAATTGCAACATACAGGAACTCAAAAAAGTATAGACAAAAGAAAAATACTGCCCCAGGTAAAAATAGCATATGTAATCTAATGATTAAGCACCTACCAGAAGGGAGTTTAAGAGTTTTATTGAAATTATATGGGAAAAGGAATACTTCTGGAAGAATGGAAGTAAGTGGTGTTTATATCGATATAAAAACCTGGGAAATTATGCACCAAACCTGGTGCATATAGACCTATTGTGTGTGGGCAAAATTATGGAAAGAGTGATAAATGAGATATTAGTAGCATGCTTAGAAAAAATGAAATTATAGAATCCTAGACTATCAGGGTTGGAAGGGACCTCAGGAGGTCATCTAGTCCAACCCCCTGCTCAAAGCAGGACCAACATCAACTAAATCATCCACTGTGTACAAAGTGGTTTCAGAAAAAGGAAGATGGCCAGCTGATCATATTGGAAGATTAGAAACAGAAATACAAAAAACCATGAGGAACAGAGTTTTTATTAGCTAGCTTCTTGACTGTTGAAAAAAGCATATGACATGCTATGGAGGGAAGGCTGTATAAAGTAGCTGCATTTGGAATAAGAGGAAGAATGTTCTGATGGCTAAGAGACGACTTAAGTGATAGAACCATACATGTCAGGTTGGGGGTGGCTTTGTTGAATATTTATAAAATTACTAATGGCACTCCACAGGGGAGTATTAGAAGCCCAACCCGGTTTAACATTATGATTAATGATCTCCCGGAGAGTATACAGGCAGGAATAGATATTATCCTATTTGTGTACAATTGTGCTGTTTGAGTCAAATATAGAAGACTTAAGATAGCTGTGGAGTGAACCAATGAGGCACTCAGGGGGATTTCAGAATGGGGAGATACTTGGGGATTTAAGTTCTCATTTGCTAAAACAAAGGGAACAATCTTCACAAAAAGGAAGCTTGGGGAAGAATGGAAACTATATCTCTACACACACAAAAAATACACGTAGTTCAAAAATTTACATTCTTTGGCGTTATGGTCCATGACAAACTAACTTAGAAGGGTCAGATAACATCAAGACTAAATGTACAGATAGGATGGATCTGCTTAAAAGTATTGCTGGGAACAACTGGGGTGCAAATAAGAACACAATGCTGATGCTGCATAGGGCACTAATAAGACCAGTTATAGATTATGGATGCTGCGCCTTTAATTCAGCTTCTTAATCAACACTTAAAAAATTAGAGCCGATCCAAGCCCAAGTTCTGCAAATCACATGTGGTGTGAGTATTCCACTCTGTATGTGCTGCAGGTAGCAACTAGGGAAATGCCTATACATTTAAGGGTGACATTGTTAGATTTAACCTTTTGTGTTAAGGTTAATGGAAATAGTGAAATAGGAATACTGAACAAATGTACAAAGACTTTTGAGACCTAATTAGGCAAGAAGTAACTGGGTGCCACAAACTCTCAAATGCTAACAGGATCAAATGTGCGCAAAAACTTGGGTGAAAAGGAAGGAGTGGAAGAAATTAAAATCTTTAGTCATGGGAACTCAAACTATAGCAGGACAGTTGTCTCCAGTTGTGTGTTTGGAATTATACAGTAACCCAAAGGGAAGAGCAGACACATCATATATGATGACTAAGATTTATGAGTTAATACATGGCAAATGGGGTCAGCATTGCCAAATCTATGCTGACGGCTCAATGCTGATAGAGTAGGAATGGTCTCTTGTATCCCTGAATTTGGAATTAAGAGATCTGAAACAAGCCAATTTTGAGGCCATTATGACAGCTGAATTGATGTGCATACTATTGGCACTGACCTGGATAAGGGATGTACACCCAACTATGACTGCTATCCTATCTGACTCTTTATCAGGTCTAATGGCTGATAAAGCGGAATAAAGGACACAAACAGGAAATGAAATACATTGTATTGTCAAGGACATGAACTACAAAGGCCTGATCTTTTAAGCCCTGAGAATGTAGAACTCTCATTTAAGTCAGGGACATTGGGCCCTATAGCTGTATCTCTCTCTATATAAATATGTCTTGGCAGTCTTATTTACAACCATCTTTACATTTTTCTGTTGACTTGGATAAAACTTGCCTGAGCAGACCAGCTTAGGGAAATTGACTGGGGTTTTAAATTAGAAAGGGAGCCTCAAAAAGCAGGAATGACTTAATCAATTAAACATTGTTCTTAACTACGAAGATAGTACAGTTAGGTATTCCTATAGTAATAGTGTGGATTCCAGTGTATGTTGGGATACTGGGCAATGAAATGACAAAGCAGCAAAAAATTCCTTAAAAATGAGGAGGCTGATACAAAGTTCCTTCTGAGTAAACAGGGCTTCAAACGTTTGGTTGAAAGAGAACTTAAGAAGAATGTCAAGAATGTCAAGAGGAAAAAGGACAAAGGTTCTATGAAATATGTTCTAAACTTGAGGATAAAGGTATACTTAATATCTCTGATAGAAGAAGCCAAATAACTATATTTACAGTGCTAACTGGTCACTGTGACCTAAACAGTAAATTCTATTTGCTAAACAAGCACAAAGGTGGGTTGTGTGACTCATGCAACGTCCAAGAAACAGTTGAGCATCTGCTGTGGCAATGCAGGGAGAATTACACAAAGAAAAAATCCTTACGAAGAACTGAAATGCCTCAGGGTGAATGGATTTAGTCTGAAAGGTTTGATGAAACTGGGGTAACATTGAAACATTATTGTGCTTTTTTTAAGGATACAGGACTGGGTGAGAGGATATAGAGGTTTGCTTATGCGAAAACTGCAGCGGGTGGCCATCATAGCCACCTATGTTGAGGCTGCTGTGCCATAAAATGACAGGAAAAGAAAGAAGGGACCTGGGACTAGAGAGTGGGACTAAAGAACGGCAAGACCAGGCAAGTCAAGGAGGAAGTCCACGGGGATAGTTGGCTGTGGGATCACATCCTGTGTAGCAAAGGCTTGCAGAGGCCCAAAAGAGCAGAGGTGAAGCAAACTCCGGAGGTGAACCCTGGGAAGTGTTTACCTGAGGAACTGAGTAAGGGAAGCATAAGAGGGATAAAAGGTTAAGCCCAAGCAGTTGTTAATTCTGTTTGGTTTAAGTTGGTAATTCTGTTTGGGGGGTTTGTTGGGGGATTCCATGGGAGAGCCCTGAGAGTCCTGGCCATGGAGGAAGGATGAACTTAGACAGGCTGTGGGAGATGCTTGCTGGCAGGTTTGGTAGGAAGAAGTCCAGGGAGGTGGCAGCAAGGAATCCGGTGGAATGAACCTTGACTGCCTGTCCTAGGTCCCTGGGCTGGAACCCAGTGTAACAGGCAGGCCTGGGTTTACCGACCAGCCATTGCTAAGGTGGCATAAGGCCCCTGAGAACAGGATAAGGACAACTGAAATAAGGGTAAAATAAAATTATAAATAAATTAATGGAGATATCCCATCTCCTAGAACTGGAAGGGATCTTGAAAAGTCATCAAGTCCACCCCCTGCCTTCACTAGCAGGACCAAGTACTGATTTTGCCCCAGATCCCTAAGTGGCCCCCTCAAGAATTGAATTCACAATCCTGGGTTTAGCAGGCCCATGCTCAAACCACCGAGCTATCCCTCCCCCAAGTGTGTGGGTGTGAGGGAAGGCTTTGAACCGGGCCAACTGCTTTGAGCCATCAGCCTTATAAAAAAGCCTGGGAGTTCCCACAGAGTATTTTTGCCTTTCAGGTTTCTGTGAGCAGTAAATACAACATCTGAAGAGGCTCTTAGAAGGACAACATTACGGATAGTAAGCGATCAGCTGTTGTGACCTGCACAGGATGTGCCATGTTTGTCTTTCTCCCAGAGGATAGAAGCGACTTCATCTTTACAAACTGCAAGCTGGTAACTATATTGGAAGAGAAAGTTAAAGGACTAGAGATCCAAGTATCAATTCTGCGTCACATCAGAGAAAATGAAGACTTTCTGGATAGAGGTCAGCATTTTGTACTGCAGGCACAGCATGCTGAAGAATCAGAGAGGGCAGTGCAGAATGGGGAAGAAAACTGGCAGCATGTGACCTCCAGAAGAAGAAAGAGGAGAACCCATGTACCCCCAGTGCAGATAGAGGTAAGAAACCATTTTCAGGCTCTTTGTACAGGTACTACAGTGGAGAATGGTTTGGAAGAGTTATCTGAGGGAAGGGATCAGAAGGAAACCCCATTGACCGTAAGGCATGGGATGCATTGTCCTAGGGAAAGGGGTTCCATGACCGCCACTCCCTGGAGCAGTAGACAGGTGCTGGTGGTCGGGAACTCCCTACTAAGAGGGACGGAGTCATCCATTGCCATCCAGACCGTGAGATTCAAGAAGTGTACTGCTTTCCTGGAGCTAGAATTCAGGATGTGACAGAATGTCTGCCAAGACAGATCAAGCCCTCAGACCGCTACCCTTGAATAGATATGTGGACAGAGTTGGCACCAGGGTTTGTAGCAGGGTTTGGTTCCTGGGATTGGTGTTTTTGTTGTGTGGTGTGTAGTTGCTGGTGAGTATTTGCTTCAGGTTGGGGGGCTGTCTGTAGGCGAGGACTGGCCTGTCTCCCAAGGTCTGTGAGAGTGAGGGGTCATCCTTCAGGATAGGTTGTAGACCCTTGATGATGCGCTGAAGAGATTTTAGTTGGGGCTGTAGGTGACGGCTAGTGGCATTCTGTTACTTTCTTTGTTGGGCCTGCCTTGTAGTAGGTGACTTCTCGGTACCCTTCTGGCTCTGTCAATCTGTTTCTTCACTTCACTAGGGGGTACTGCAGTTTTAAGAACGCTTGATAGAGATTCTGTAGGTGTTTGTCTCTGTCTAAGGGAACGGAGCAAATGCGGTTGTATCTTAGAGCTTGGCTGTAGACAATGGATCGTGTGATATGGTCTGGATGAAAGCTGGAGGCATGTAGGTAAGTATAGCGGTCAGTAGGTTTCCGGTGTAGGGTGGTGTGTATGTGACCATTGCTTATTAGCACTGTAGTGTCTAGGAAGTGGTAGGGTGGAAATCATTGAAATCTTGGTGGAATTCCTCAAGGGCCTCCTTCCCATGGGTCCAGATGATGAAGATGTCATCAATGTAGCACAAGCAGAATACAAACCCCAGTGCCAACTCTGTCTACATATCTATTCAAGGGACACCATCATAGGACCTAACCACATCAGCCGGGGCTCGTTCACCTGCACATCTACCAATGTGATATATGCCATCATGTGCCAGCAATGCCCCTCTGTCATGTACATTGGCCAGACTGGACAGTCTCTACGCAAAAGAATAAATGGACACAAATATGACATCAGGAATCATAACATTCAAAAACCAGTCGGAGAACACTTCAATCTCTCTGGTCATTCAATAACAGACCTAAAAGTGGCAATTCTTCAACAAAAAAAACTTCAAAAACAGACTCCAACATGAAGCTGCAGAACTGGAATTAATTTGCAAACTGGATACTTTCAGATTAAGTCTTGAATAAAGACTGGGAGTGGTTGGGTCATTACAACACCTAAACTTAATTTCCCCAATACTAATTTCTCACTACTGTTACTCACACCTTCTTGTCAACTGTTTGTAATGGGCCACTCTCTTACCACTTCAAAAGTTATTTTTCCTCCATTGGTATCCTGCTGTTAATTGATTTATCTCATTAGACTGACCTCACACTTGGTAAAGCAACCCCCATCCTTTCATGTATTTATACCTGCTCCTGTATTTTTCACTTCATGCATCTAATGAAGTGGGTTCTAGCCCACGAAAGCTTATGCCCAAATAAATTTGTTAGTCTCTAAGGTTCCACAAGGACTCCTTGTTGTTTTAGTAATATCTCTTCAAAACAATAGCTGGTAGTGCCAATGGTCCCTGAGCAAGGCTGATATTATCAGTTATTTAAGAAAGAATTCCAAGTATATGCTTTTTAAAAAAAAAAAAGATTTATTGTTAATGGAAACTAAAGAGAATCCAGATTCCTCCCATTAGCTTTAATAGTGTATTTTATTGAAAAGGAGATGACTATATATTGTTTGAAATACTAAAGCGTACCATAATCTCTAAAATAATTATCTAATCCTAAAAATCATTACTTTTTATTGCATGAGTAGGCCTTACTCATGTGAGAAGTTCCTGTGACTTCAATCAGACTATTGTTATAAATAAGGATTATAACTCCAATTCAGCAAAGTACGTGGCTTCAGTGGGAATACTCATGTTCTTAAAATTAAGCACATACCAGTACTTCAGTGCTTGCTGAATAGGGATGGATTTATGCACATGCTTAAAGTTAAGCATGAGCATGTATTTAAGTGGTTTTCTGGATTTAGGTATATTTGCATAATGTTTCAATGTTGGCTTCTAAATCTATAGGGAAAAATATAAAAACTGTCATACCAGATCAGCCCATAGTTTTCCTAGTCTAGTATTGTGTCCCCAGTAGATGCTCCGGAGGAAGGAATAAAACCCTCACAGTTGACAAACTTGCAATAACATACCTACATTGGGAGTTTCTTCCAAATCTCCAGCTGTTACCATTTGAGGGATGATGGGAGGAGGCATGAAGTTGGAAAATCTTGATCTGATGAATCATATCCCTTAATTTTGTATCTTAGCTAATGTGACTGCAGATATATGTGCTCTGTAGTATGAATACCATCCAAATTTTTACTCATTTTTGTATATAATGTTTTGGGGCAACGAGTTCTACAAGTTAATTGTGTTCATGTGTTCATGAAGACAGAGAGAAACTGCAGATGAGAGAGGCTCTAGGGAGAACCAAGATCAGATTAAGCATAGGCACGATAGAAGCAAATCTATGTCCCCAGCTCCTGGAGCTACAAGATGAGATCAGAATCTCACCTTTCATTTTACAAAAGAACATTTCTACTCCTTGTGTATGCAAAATAAATAAATAAATAAAAATCTTGAAACTGTGACCTGAGTGTAACCGATCCATGAACCTGCAGACAATTTGAAACAGTTCCCAGAGCTTTGAACTACCCCATTCATTTAATGTTGAAGCCTGCTGCTACCCAAAGAAAAGGTGAAGCAACTGCATAAGGTTAGGGATAGAGAGGCCCCACAGGGGTATGGCTAGGGCCACAGGTAATGTTAATTTGGCCATGGGGAGAATAATAATAGAGCTTTACAATTATACACTGTGGTACCTTTCATCTAGAAGTATCCCAGATACCACAGTGATGGGTGCAATAGACAAACCTGAATAGAACAGAGATGGTGGAACAAACTGGCTGTTATGTAAGCAGGTGCAGGTCCATTGAATTAAAGAGACAGTACCTACACTACTGGAGAACTTGACACTCTACAGGAAACACTCACCTGCCACTGAAATGCAACCATCTTTGAGGTAGAGCTCAGCAAACAGTCTATGTGCAGAAACAGAGTTTTGAAGTGCAAAGTATATGAGTCACTCCTTCAGCTAAAATTTACGGGAAATTTAGGTTGTCAGAAAATAATTGCCCAAGAGAGGAAGTGTCAAGTGGGTAATGATGTTACACAGGTAGATAGACTAGATATTTAAAATGTTTCTCTCCCCTCAGAATGTATTTTTATAAGTTTCCTCTTCCTCAGTACAAAAGATATTTCTTAAGTTTCCTTCATAGCTGCTAAACTTTGATGTACCCTTGGGCCAAGTTCATCCATGCTTTAGTTTTAATGACTTCAAAGGAGTTATATCAGGGATGAATTTGATCTTTATCTGTTTCTCCCTACTCTCTCTTGCTCTCTATGTTGAATTAAATGCCAATATTACACCAGTATCCGTGCTATTTACAACTATGCTGTTACGCATACAGAAGCTGTAAGATGCAAGGTCATGACTCATGACAGACCAACTTTTTTCTTCAGTCTCTTTACCAGTGTCTGCCAGTAAGTCCCATTGGTTGTTTTAGTACTTCAAAAGCTATCTCCCTTTCTAAGCATGGAAGAAAAATACTTCTGTCCTGTACAGGACTGTTCTTCTCTCTATTTCCTCTGAGATCACTCAGACTTCACACAGCTGATTATATCTTTCTGAGACATGGAGACACATCTCCAAGTAAAACGACCTGCAGCAAATGTCAACTGTTTTCTTTTATCGGTACTAAGATGGTCCCTAACAGCGTTGTTTAGTTTCTCAGCTCTTTGCTGTAGTTAAGTTATAACAGATGATGATGACTTATGTTTGTCTAGTACCTTTCATCCAGAGGGTTCCAAAAGTGCTTTACAAAATATGTAAGAAGAGCACTGTACCCACCACTGACATGCAGCCATCTGTGAAATGTGCCAACTGTTCAGACAATGAAGAATACGATGGCCAAGTGAAAGGACACAGAGAATTTAACTCTCCAAATTGGAATCTGAACAGTGCTAACATCCCTCCCCTTGAGAAAACATGCCAGAGGTCCTTAAAGTGAAGAAGGCAGGACCTAATAGGACCTCAGTTTATCATGTCATTTCAAAGGCAACACAGTGCCTCAGTTTATCATGTCATTTCTTCCAGCAACACAGTGCTCTTTATCTGGGCCCATGTGTGTGTTTGCAGCACAAGAATTTGTTACATGTCCCCTTCCACACCCTGTCTGAGATACATTCCCTGCACTCGGAGATGACCAGAATACGTAAGGAGAGAAACAGGAAAGTACGTCCTTCTGCATTCTGCACTCAAGGGCCAAGAACAATGTGTCCCTGCATGTCTACATATAACAATACTTAGCAGTTTTATAGCACCTTCTCTCCAACGATCTTAAAGCACTTTACAAATGTTAAAGGAAACAGCTTCACAACATCTATGTAAAGTAGATCACCATCATTAAGGCCATTTTACATAAAAGGAAACTGAGACAAAGTCAGCATCAGTAAGTACCCAAGCTAAGATCACAAAAGGAGTCCACTGGATAAGTTCAAAATCCTGTGTGCATTTCCAAATAGATCATACGGTGATTGATACACATTCCATTTTTTTTTAAACAGACATAACATTTTAAGTTACCTAAAAGATTTAAAACTAGTTGCCAGTTCAAGCACCAAAACACTTGATAGGATAATTGATAACCTTGTCAAATGTATCACAGCTGAGTTTCTTGGAAACATGTCAGGCTGGAACAATCATTAAGCATTTGTGTTCTGATTAGCTGTTGCCCTGCTTCTTGTGTAGTCTTTTACACTAGAGATTGTTGGGACATTTCTGATTAAATGTTTTTTCATCAGGAAAAAGTCAATTCATTGAAACTGAAACTATGTGTAGGAAAAGGTCACTTTCAATGAATCTACTGATTTGTGTGTGTGTGGGGGGGGAGTTTTGAAATTATTGACACATAGAATCACAGACTTTAAGATCAGAAGGGACCATTGTGTGATCATCTAGTCTGACCTGCACATTGCAGGAACCTTACCCACTCCTGAAATAGAACCCTAATCTCTGGCTGAGTTACTGAAATTCTCAAATTATGGTTTAAAGACTTCCAGTTACAGAGAATTTATTTACACTAGTATAAACCTGCAAGTGACCTATGCCCCATGCTGCAGAGGAAGGAGAAAAAAACCCAGGCTCTCTGCCAATCTGACCTGGGAGAAAATTACTTCTTGAGCCCAAATATGGCAATCAGTTAGACCCTGAACATGTGGGCAAGGTCTGCCAGGCAGATACCTGGGAAACAATTCTCTGTAATAACTCATAACCCTTTCCATACAGTGTCCTGTAACCAACAGTTGGGTACTTTTGCTACTGGCAGTCACCGATGCACCACATGCCATTGTAGGCAACCTGATCATACCATCCCCTCCATAAACTTATCAAGCTCAGTCTTGAAGCCAGTTAGATTTTTTTCCCCCACTGCTCCCTTTGGAAGGCTGTTCCAGAACTTCACTCCTCTGGTGGTTAGGAACCTTAGCCTAATTTCAGGCTGTGACATTATTGACATAAACTGTGACTGTATAGATCATTGTTGCAACCACTGTTATTTATTTGCAGCAAATATTGTACAAAGGTTGTCATGTGAGGTATCTATGAAAAGGTTATGATTTGCTGGGTATGATTATGCTATCTGTAGGCATGTATCATTTTTCTATTTAAAGTTATAAGTATTGGCTCTATTCTGTCTGTATTTCAAACTTGTGCTATGCTTCTGGGTGACACCCCAGAAAATGTGGCGTCAGTACTGCCTAGCCTGCTTGATGGCCCATTAAGGACCATCAGCTGTATAATTGACCCATTGAGAGAAGGCAGATACACCTTGTGACTCAGCAAGGCATGCAGGGACATGCCTATGGACAGAACTCTAAGGTTTTTCCATGCCATGTGCTGGGTGGCTTGTGGTTGAAACAAAGAAAGCACAAGCCACATGGCAAAAGGACTATAAAAGGCATCATCATCATCTCCATTTTGTCTTGAATCGTGCTTCTTACTTCTGGAGGAACCTTGCTACAAACTGAAGCTCTGAACAAAGGACTGAATGACCCATCCCAGCTGTGGACGCACTCCTGAGATTTAATTTTAACCTGCTGTTTATTCCATCACTGCTACAAGCCTGAACCAAGAACTTTACCATTACTGTATGTAATTGATTCCATTTAACCAATTCTAACTCTCATCTATATTTCTTTCTTTCTATGAATAAACCTTTAGATTTTAGAGTCTAAAAGATTGGCAATGGCGTGATTTGTGGGTAAGATCCGACTTGTATATTGACCTGGGTCTGGGGCTTGGTCCTATGGGATTGAGTGAACTTTTTTCTTTTACTGGGATATTGGTTTTCATAACCATTCATCCCCATAATAAGTGGCACTGGCAGTAATACTGGGAAACTGGAGTGTCTAAGGGAATTCCTTGTATGACTTATGGTTAGCCAGTGGGATGAGACTGAAGTCTTCTCTGTTTTGCTGGTTTGGTGTGCCTTAGTAGTAAAGGAAACCCAGCTTTGGGCTGTAATTGCCCTGCTATAAGGAATTTGTCCTGAGTTGATACTCTTAATTGTGTCCCACCAAAGGCAGCATCGTTACACAAACCTAAACTTGTTGATGGCCTATTTATAACCATTTGTTCTTGTGTCCACATTGACATTTAATTTAAATAACTCCTCTCCCTCCCTTGTTTTTATCCCTCTGATGTATTTATAGACAGCAATTGTATCTCCCCATAGCTTTCTTTTGGTTAGGTTAAACAAGTCAATCTCTTTGAATCTCCTCTCATAAGGTAGATTTTCCTTTTCTTGGAAATGCACCTTCCCTGTACCTGTTCTAGTTTGAATTCATCTTTCTTAAACACAGGAGAACAGAAATGCAGACAGTATTCTAGATGAGGTTTCACCAGTGCCTTGTATAATGGTATTAACACTTCCCTCTCTCTACTAGAAATTCCTCGCCTGATGCATCCTAGGACTGCATTAGCCTTTTTCACGGCTGCATCACATGGACGGCTCATAGTCATCCTGAGATCAACCAATACACCCAGGTCTTTCTCCTCCTCTGTCACTCCCAACTGATAAGTCCCCAGTTTATAGCTTTAGAGTTTTTGTTAATCCCTAAATGCTTGACTTTGCACTATAAATTGCATCCCATTTCTATTACTCCAGTTTACAAGGTCATCCAGATCTTCTTGTATGATATCCAGGTTCTTCTCTGTATTGGCAATACCTCCCAACTTTGTGTGATCTGCAGATTTTATTAGCACACTCCCACTTTTTGTGCCAAGGTCAGTAATACAAATATTAAATATGATTAGTCCCAAGATTGATCCCTGAGGAACTCCACTAGTAATTTCCCTCCAGCCTGACAGTTCACCTTTCACTATGACCCGTTGTAGTCGCTGTGACAGGATCCCCGGGGTGCAGCCTGAGACTGTGGGAGCACTGTGCCCCCTTAATTCTCCAGCCTGGGCTGGCTCTCACAATGCTTTGCTAGTGACTAGTAGCAAACCCCTCCAGGTGCTGTTATCACTCAGCACAACTGCATGTGGAGCCCCACATCCAGCTAGATTGCATGAATGCTCCCAGAGCCACTCACAAATCACACAGAGAAAGGCACCAGAGCCAAATCCCCCCAGCTCCCAGCCTTGTATCTCAGGAATATACCGTCTTGCACTGCTCAGGACCCTTTCTTGAGCAATGCAAGTTTATTAATTGGTTTGCTATTTCATCAATGGAAAGTGAATATACACCAGCCTTTGTAAAACTGAGCAGATTTACCAAGCACTTCAGGCAAATTCATTGGTAAAGATAAATAGTAAAACAAGTTTATTGATTACAAAAGATAGATTTTAAGTGATAGGCAAAAAGTCAGAGTTGTTACCAAAGAAAACAAAATAAGTGCACAGTCTATATCTTAAACCTGTAAGACACTAGGCAGTATTTAAATCAAGCAGTTTTCTCACCCCACTGGATGTTACAGTTCACGATACATAGGTTTCACCCTTGAAACCTGGGCCAATCTCCTCCATTGGAGTCTTCAGCCTTCTGAGCGTCCTTGTTGCTTGCAAAATAGGTGCAGGGAGGACAAAAGGTGAAGCATGGGGCCACTGTGTTCTGTTTTATACCCTTCGTCCATGTGCTTAGAGAACATAAGTTCAGGCATGTTTGGTGGGCATTGCTGAGACACCAGGCAAGGTTGAGCAATTCCCCTGGTTATTAATCACTGCTAAACTGGGAGGGCATATCTGTGGGGTCCCACAGGGCTTGGCGCTGGTCAGGTACTAGTCAATATTTTTACTAATGACTTGGATAATGGAGTGGAGAGTATGTGTATAACATTTGTGAATGATACCGAGCTGGGAGGAGTTGCAAGCACGTTGGAGAACAGAATTAGAACTCAAAACGACTCTTACAAATTAGAGAATTGGTTTGAAATCAACAAGATGAAATTCAAATAAACAAGTTTAAAGTAAGTACTAAACTTAGGAATGGAAAATCAAATGCAAAACTTAAAAATGGGGAATAACTGGCGGGGGGGGTAGTACAGCTGAAAAGGATCTGGAGGAATAGCGGGGTCACAAATTAAATATGTCAGCAATATGATGCAATTGTGAAAAAGGTTAATACCATTCAAGAGTGTATTAACAAGTGCTATATGTAAGACACAGGAGGTAATTGTTCTGTTCTACTTAGCACTGGTGAGGCCTCAGCTGATGAACTGTGTCCAATTGTGGGCACCACACTTTAGGAAAGATGTGGACAAAGTGAAGAGAGTCCAGAGGAGAACAAAAATGATAAAATGTTTTAAAAAAACCTAACCTATGACGAAAGATTAGAAAGATGAAAAAAATGGTCTTGTTTAGTCTTGTGAAAAGAAAACCGAGGAGGGACTGAGTAACAGTCTTCAAATATCTTAATGGGAAAGAAGATGGTGTCCAGTGAAGTTAGGACAAAAGGTAACGGACTTAATCTGCAGCACAGGAGATGTAGGTTAGATATTAGCAAAAACTTTCTAGCTATAAGGGTAGTTAAACTCTGGAATAGGCTTCCTAGGGAGGTTGTGGACAACCCATCATTGGAGGTTTTTAAGAATGGGTTGGACAAGTAGCTGTCAGAGATGGTCTAGGTTTGTTTGGTCCTGCCTCGGTGCAAGAGGTTGGACTATATGACTTCTTGAAGTCCCTTCCAGACCTACATTTATATTCTATTCTGGAGATTTTAGCAATTTTCAATCAATAAAATATCTCCCTGCCCTTGGATTCTTTTATATAAGTATAATTCTTTGTTCTTTAACTGCATGTTGCAGGTATCTGTTGCTACAGCTGGGGTTTAAGGTAATCCCTGACTAGTGAAGGAGTACTATTCAACAAGTTAAACAATTATTTTGTTCACTCCTGTATCTTGACCAAACAACAACTTGGGTGATTATGTTCTGACTACATAGAACCCCCCCTACATTTACAGTAATAATTAATAATGAGTTTGGATTTGATCTTTCTCACTCCAAGGTAAATTTGCATAACAGTGACTCCATCTAAGACATGGAGTTAAGCAAAAGTGTAAATCTGGTGTAAATGATATCAAACTCAGGCCCAATATTCTTCTTTGTGTTCTGAACAGTAGCCACATTTCACCCCAGAGGTGGCTGCATCTTAGTGGTGGATAAAACATTCCCTATTTTTTTTTAAATAATTGAACTGATAGAAAGATGAAAGAAGGTTTGCAAAGGTATGTTATCATTAGTATTATTGCTACTACCTTTAGCTACAGATGAAAACTACAGCCAAAAAATCTAAACCAAGCTGGGCGGGAATATCTTATTGTTTATAAAAACCAAAAGTTTGACACTTGTGGCTAGCAATTTTTTATATAGATATAGATTTGTAAGTTTGAGAACTATATCATCAGCTGAGTGAAGTATCTCCCTAAATCACTCCTGCAGTTTTCTTTGGATACAGAGGATTCTAAACTTCCTGTCATACATCATTATGCTGTGTAGCTGTGCTCTGTTAAAGTGCTGCCGTAAGCCATCTCCAAGCTGCATGCATTTTTGTAGTGGCCGAGGGGATTCCTGAAGAGATAAAGTGAAGTCCTTTCTCTTAATAGTAGGAGTCATGCTGGGGAGCTGAGGTAAAACATAGTTCTGCAGACCCTTGTATAATTACTAGAACATTCCCTACTAGGGTATAGCAGGAAGACTCATGACAGGCAATGGCTCAAGGAGGTCATGTGCCCAGTGGTGGTCCACTCGGCTGGGTGTCTCCCAAAAATAAAGCGTGCTGCAGAGTAAGAATTCTACTGGTCAACTAGGAGTCTGGTCATGTTCCTTGGCTTGCAGACCATGTCCCCTTGGGGTTACCATACCAACACGTGCAGGAGCTGCCACTCTCCATACTGCTCTTTGAAGTGTTTATTTAGAATTTTGCCCTGATGCCACCTAGTGGGTTGATGGTGGGGGCGGTAGCTAGATGCATTCTGTTCCCTCACTTGTACACTGCTCCAGCAGGGGCAGGATGGGACCTACAGCTTATAAAGTGATCCACGATACTTTGGTGTGACAAGAACACTATAAATGTAAGACATCTTGATGGACTTCCCCTCCCTCATTAGCTGGGTTACAGATGGACATGACTGGCGGAAATGGAAAGTGTTCTTGTTATGGGGGGACAGGAATTGGTGTGGGAAGGCTCTGGTTGCATGAGTGTAGGATTTTAAAACAGTCTGGTCTCATTCATTGAGCTATTCCTTATGCTACACCATTATTATCCCTTTAGTAATAGTGGCTACTGGAAGTCATTTTGCTGCAGAACAATATTAATTAACACATCACTCTGCACCATGCCACAGAAAAGTGCTATTAACTTCATTAAAACTATGATCTCAGTAGGTTAGTTTAATACAAAAGGTGTGTCCTTTTCTTTACTGGTGATTTTACGAAAGATTAAATTGGCGAGAGGAGTTCTCTACATTTTTATTCAATGTTAGGAACTGACCCTGATTTTGACTGGAAGCTTCATTAATATTCATTCATATATAATTGCCTTAATTTTTGTTATAATGACTTCAGTTACCAACTGTTTGATTGATGGGACTTGTGTTTTCCCTGTGAAGGAGGTGAGCTATATAAAAATAAATAAACTTGCCATTCAAGCGTATTTTTAGCTGCCTTTAATTACAAGCTAGCTAAATAAGCATGAAAATCTTACTATGATTGATAGGATCTCTCCCCTGAAGTGATTGTTTTTCATGAAGTTGGAAGGTGCTTGAATCAACCTAGTTCTAAAATTAACTGGAAGCTGCATCCTACAGAATCAAGAAATTCTTCTCTAAATTAGAGATGAGGATGAGGCACTTAAATACTTTAGCTGTAACTATGGGCAGCCACAAAAAAAGGCAATCTGTGAAAATGCTACACAAACTGAAACTGTGCATTGGAACAAAGATACCCAACAGATCCTATCCATCTATAATTCCTATAATTCTGTAAATAAAAGACTAGCTGAATTACACAAAGAATTATTTCAGTAGTATATAGAAGGACACCCCACTCCCGACACACACACACACACACAGAAATATGAGCAAGAGACTTGGTAAGAATTCAGCATGGCAGAGAAAGGAAGGCAGATACAGCTTGTAGCTTTGTTTTGATTTTCTTTTCTAAGAATATCCTTCTTCTGTGCTATGCCTGTATTGGGTGGAAGTCAGACACTGTCACTATTATATATTGGAATTTGTTATTATGCAGGGAGTGACTCATGTGCTCATTGATGCCTCATGGAAAACTTTGGAAATATCACTTTTAATAGGTGGCATGATTTTGAGAAATACAGGAAAATATTTTCCTGCAATCGGGATCTTTGTTGGTTAGCATTCCATCTGCTGTTTACTCCTCAGTTGAAATCATATCATCCTGTTTGATGTAAAAAAAAAGTTTCTCTAGGGAGGTTGGTGGTGTTAAAAATAGGACTATGTCTTCAGGTGGGAAATGAGCGATAGAACCAAATGAACTCCTAAACCACAAAGACCTTCATGTTCGTACAAAATGTCCCTTAAAAGGAATATAATCCAAAAGTAATGAGGTGTCGGAAGGGTTATTTCTAATGGACTATTTTCCAATGTTTTCTATGAAACACTGGGTGCTCTTTAACCAGTGTTAAAAGTGTAGGATGGTAGGTGTATCTGCATCTGTTACTACATGTACTATCCCAGAGCCACTCTTTTACAGGAAGATTTACAGTTGTGCTGTAGATATTGTGACAATATCTACCTTGGTGGGTCCTGCGCTTATTGGCGGATTTGTCGCTTCACAGATTCACCCTGTGGGTCAGGAAACAGTCCAGAGACCTTCCCCTCTGGTAGAAGCTACTGTCCAGGTCAATTCCTCCTGTGTTGGATCAGGAGTTGGGAGGTATGGGGGGAACCCGGGCCTGCCCTCTACTCCGGGTTCCAGCCCAGGGCCCTGTGGACTGCAGCTGTTTAGAGTGCCTCCTGGTACAGTTGCACGACACCTACAACTCCCTGGGCTACTTCTCCATGGCCTCCTCCCAACACCTTCTTTGTCCTTACCACCGGACCTTCCTCCTGATGTCTGATAACGCTTGTACTTCTCAGTCCTCCAGCAGCACACCCTCTCAGCTTCTTGCGCCTCTTGCTCCCAGTTCCTCACACACACTTCCTCTCCTCTGGCTCCCTGGCTTGACTGGAGTGAGCCCTTTTATAGCATCAGAGGGGCCTTAATTAGAGTCAGGTGCTTAACTGCCTCACCTGACTCTTAGCAGGTTAATTGGAGTCAGGTGGTCTATTAGCCTGGAGCAGCCCCTGCTCTGGTCACTCAGGGAACAGAAAACTACTTATCCAGTGGCCAGTATATCTCCCTTCTGCTACTCCTCTATTCCCAACTGGACTGGGTCTATCACAATATCCTCTCTCTCGATGGGTTGAGTGGAACTGGAAAGACCATGATCTTAGTCATCACCAGGACTGGAACCCAGAAACTCCAGAGTTAAGAGCATAAGTCTCTACCTCTTGAAGTAAAAGACTAAGTCCCCTAGCAGACTGTGTAGAATGGGGATAGAGGGAGATGCGTAACACACTATGAAAAGTAAATTACAGAAGGTCATTTGAATGGTAGAAAATCCATAAAGTACATCAAGAAGTGTCTGGATTAAAAGCTTGTACATATTTCTCAGCTAGCCAGCAGGAACCATATTTTGGGTAAAGCTCTCTGAAATTATGCACAAAGTAGGAAAAGACAAAACATCCTTGTTGATCTGCTCTTAAGGGGTATACTGACTAGGTTCAGTCAGAGCGGCATGATGTGATTGATAAATGATACTAACACAACCCAGACAGTGCAGAGAAAACAGGCAGTTCTGTGCAGGTGCCTCTGTGCTGTTTGCTGTATCTACTGATAGCCACGTTTGCCATTCCTATTACACGGGTGATAGTTTTTTCTTCTCTAGACATTTTCATTTAAATGGAAACAAAATAAATGGTTGAAAGCTGTATTCATATGCTTAAAGTTAATAAAAGAGCTTAAAGTGTATTCTTAAAGCCTTTATTTATTGAATGATGAATTTATCATACAATTAAATCAAATATTGCATTGCTAATAGCCTTGAAGCAATAGCAATTAGCAATGGAGAATGTTTAGAATGTTGATTTATTGCTCCAAATCCCAGCCTGATAGCCAACTACCAGTGTAAAATGGCCTGGTTGTACCCCTCTGCTACTTTATCTTTACATCATTTTCCGGTATAATCTCAGGTACGGCATATTGTACAGGCCTCAAATGAGGGAAGGCCAATTCACTTCAGCTGAAAATCTAGCTATCTGATTCCATATCACGTTCATTTTCTTACGGGTATATAATAAAAGGAAGTTACATTTAAGTTTCTAAATGAGCAGCAAAGGAAACCAAAATTAAAACAGCCACTTTAACCTTGTCTTGCCTATGTTGCCCTAAACATGATATTTATTGCAACATATAACACTTCCCTTATACCCTTGCACAAGGTTGAGCTAAGACTGAGTATAACATTTATCTCCAATATTTCTTCTTAATTATGTCCCATCAATAATTTAAGTAGATTTGTGTGTGCTAATTAAACTGAACATATGTAGACTGAAGGTGGTTGGGCTGAATGTGGACTTGACCCTTGTGGATTCACCTGGTTAATAGTAGGGCAACTTCAGGAGTATGTGCCCTACATTCTTTTCTATGGACCTGATTCATATTGCACATAGTAATCATCCATCTGGCTGAACAGAGTAGCGGCTGCTGATAATGAAATGTGTAGAAACTCCCACAGCCTCATTCCTTTCATTGGTGGGCAGGAGAATGTCCACAGATAGCCATACAATGTTTACTGTGAATTTGGGCTATCTTTCAAACACATATTATTGTGAGGTATTAAATTTGTATAAATGGCATGTAAGATAGAGTGCCACTCTTTGAATCGCAAATGTAGATGTGCCTGTCTGACTCCCTCTGTCTCTCTCAATACACCCCAGATCTGCCACTAGCATAATGTTTCTGTACCACATAACTAGAATGAAGTGGATATTTCACTCTTGGGGTCTGTCTGGGTAGCAGAGCCTACCCTTCAAGGGCAAGAAGGAGCAGGCCCCTTCTAATAGTTGCCTAACAACTTTCAGTTAAAGTTTGTTAAGAGACAATGGTCAGAACTGTGTGTGTATGTAGGGGGTGGGGGTTGAGGAGTGGTCTGGACCCACTTGGGAAAGAAC
Source organism: Emys orbicularis (assembly GCF_028017835.1). NCBI lineage: Eukaryota > Metazoa > Chordata > Testudines > Emydidae > Emys > Emys orbicularis. The sequence goes on along the minus strand of NC_088685.1, from coordinate 22,487,357 downwards.
ATGGGAGGACCAAGGTGGTTGATAAAAGGACATAGACATAGACTCTCTCAAGCGGTGAGAACCAGACTGGAAGAGATGCTCAGACACAGGAACCTGCCAGATTGTCAGAAAGAGCTACGCCTGCCCAGGTCACCCTTATGGGGTGCCTCAGGTCAATCAAATCTTACCTTAGGTAAGACAGATGTGAATACAAGTTGTTTGTTGTTTTGAAATCCTCTTTCTCTGTGTTTTTTGTTGTTCTTGGTGGTGGTGGTTTGGTTCGTTTGTTCCGACTGCTAAATAAAAATACTTTGTTTCAAGGAGGCTGTTTCTCAGTGGCACTGATTACAGGTTCCCAATGGGAGGAAAGGAAAATGCCCAAAGCCCAGCTGCATCTGCACAGTGCTAGGTGGTTAATATACCCGAGTCCCAGTCTAAGGGTGAAAGAATGGTGAGATTCTACCTTGAGACAGATAAGGTCAAGTGGCCCAAGACCTGAGGGGAAACACATTCAGAGAGACCAGAAAGGGCACAGAGCTGTAACTAGCCCCGAGGCCAATCTGTTGTATCCATGACAAAGAAGTGATCTTCATCTCACCCTGATGCTACTGCTATTTTTTTGTTTTTTTGTTTTGGTCTTTGCTACACAATTGAAAGGCTAATATCACACTTTAGGGGCCTTGATAGGCTGTCAGCTATGTGATCTAAACTACACTTGTGAGTTATGAGAGCTCTGCGTGAAGCAGATGTTGACACATAAAATACACTCAATGTTTTTTGTTAATGTCCTTCAGCCTTTGATTGAGGTCACAAAGATGTTCTTTACTACTGGAAATATACATATATATTTAGGATTTTATCGTACAATAATTTAGGGGGTTTTTTTGTTCACATTCTCTTTTTCTATCGTTTGTTAATAAAATCCTCTCTTCTAAACCTGACCTCTAGTGAAGTGACACAAAACAATTTACAGGTAAGATGCTTGGTGCTTTTAATGGATGTATTGCTCATGAAAGGTGCAATATTGCCAGATCTGCAGACTCAAGCCCTCTGTTCACTCATGGAACAGCTATAACCTACAAAGCATCACTTGAAACCTTGCCCCATGCCATTGTGTCTCAGCACTATCCTAGCAATTTCACTACGGGGGGTGGGGGGAGAAAGAGACGCCTTAGTGGGACTATGCTTTCATGTTCCTATCTCTGTAGGACAATAGTCCAGACAAAAAGACCATTCCCTATCTTCTTACCCTATGATCTTCAATACTATTTCAATGCGAGGTTCTTTTCTGTACAGCATGATACAAGTGATTAAGATCTAAGAGAAAAAAGAAGCAATTAGATAGAATCCAAGTGTCATTCGAAGTGAAGAGGGGGAAACATTTTTTTCTTCCAGCTAGGCTAGATAGCCTCAATGCCTCCGAGAGCTGTTACATGATGTTTCTGGAGATACCTCCTTCTTCACGAAAGTGTGCCTCAGGTGCTTGGTTAATTATTTTGCTGGTTCAGAAAGCCTGAGGTGAGCATGGTTACTCATGTACTCATTCATCTGTAATTATAAGATTCAGAGTTAGATGTTAACTAATTCTCCTTGCATACAAACATCTCCAAACAGATTTAAGCCCTAACATGATACAGAAACACATAAATAAACTGTCAACCATATGCAAATCACCAGCCCTGGGGAGTCAGAAGAACAAAATTAGTAACATCACAAGATGAAGAGTAAGTATTAAGTTAGCAGCCAGTCTGGAATTCTGCAACTAAGTTGATGAATGCCCTATGAAATGGATGGAAGTTAAAAAGCAACAAAGAAGTGTATAAAAATACAGGGGACTGCAAAGTATTATATATACTCAAGAATACCATGAACCAGCTGGCAAAGCCGTGTTCAGCACTGAAATCAAAAGAAGTCCATGCAGTCAGGGGCGGTGGGTGGCGGGGTGGCTTTGTGATGGGAGGTGTTCTACACAGCAATGGAGAACAGTTTGATTTGGGAGCTTGGCCATGAGAGATGAAGTCTTGTGTGGCATTACGTGTATGAATTGCAAGTGCTGTTGCTTTTGCAAGTGAACTCCCTATTCAAAAACATAACGCCCTGTGCATAAAACAAAGCAGGCATGCAGGCTCCAGTGACTGCATTCACTCATTTCTCTTGCATAGGAGGAATTAACAAACTTTTCTTCAGCTTGTCAGAACTGAGGATAACTAGCACTATTTGGATGATTTTGGGATGACCATTAATGATCATATTTAGTTGTGCCAGCAAAAATATAACAGGCCAGATCCTCAATGGCTGTAAATCAGTTTAGGTACCTTTAATTCAGTGGAACTTGTGGATTTGTATCACGTGGGGATCTGGCCCAATAACAATAAAAGTGACACTACTAGGTGCCCCTTTGAACTGAAAATGTAGGGCTAAGGGGATGGGGCGGGACCAACAACATGACGATATACTGAATTGAATCATATTCTGGAATAAAAGCTAGGGCTGCTCCTGATAAAGGACTATGATAAATGCTGCTTTTGATCCTCAGATCTGGAGTAAAACAAACATTATATGACAATGGATTGTCTCCCCATTTATGTGTTTACATGACTGTATGTACTCTTGATCAAGTTTAGTTCCTAATATAATGGTAAGATCATATGCAGGACCTGATTTTGCACTGCCTTGCAGCTTGTGTGGTCATGCACTCCGATGCATATTGAGTACAATGTAAGGGGGGAGGGATAGCTCAGTGGTTTGAGCATTGGCCTGCTAAGCCCAGCATTGTGAGCTTAATCCTTGAAGGGGCCACTTAGGGGTATGGGGCAAAAATCAGTACTTTGTCCTGCTAGTGAAGGCAGGGGGCTGGACTTGATGGCCTTTCAAGGTCCCTTCCAGTTCTAGGAGATAGGATATCTCCAATAATTTAATTTATGTTTCCAAATCAGATTTTTCCACTTACTTACACTGGTAGCAGCATTTCACACACACTGTGCATCCACTCAGCAAGGGTTCTAAATGGCTGCATAAAGTGAAAAGGCCTGGAGAGGCAATATCCACCATATTTTGGAAAAGAGAACTTGGAAAGAACTAAAAAGGGGCAGTAGCAGCAGCAGCATAAATTCTTCTCTCCCCTCTCCTACAAAACATAAAGGAAATATTACAACTGTGGCCAACATATTGATTTCACCTGAAATTTCATGGGTAACATTTCTTGAGCAGCAGTTGGCTGCATGTATGTTTCAAAGCAAAAAACCCAAACAAAAATTGGCAGAAAAATGAGATTTCGAGTAGCGTGAAAGCATCTGAAGCAAAGTAGCAAAGCTTTGGATGATGTATTTTTATTTAGTAGAGGGGAAGAGTACTTTTTGACAGCTCTGCTTTGTATAAGCTTATGGGCCAGATCCTCAGCTGATGTATATTGGTGTAGCTCTGCTGATTTACAGCAGATGAGGTGCTGTCCCTTGTTTTATTTGTATGTAATGGTAATATAAGAAAACCCTGCAGGATTCAGCAGTTTACTCTCCATATAAATGTTTACACTGCTACAGGAAAGGCATATCGCTTGCCTAAGGTCAGGCATCTGACAACACATTTTCAGAATATGAAAATCACTGAGAATCTTAATCTATTTTTCTCATTGAATCAGCAGTCCTGGAACAATTTTCTCATCTATCTGTATGAAGAGGAACCCTTCTCCCCTGGACCATGATCTTAACCCATGCACCATTGTAAACTGCCCTTTGATGAGTGAGACTCCAAATGAGAAGTGCTGGAGGCTGTGTCTATGAGGATTACATTTGTAACTTATTTATTAGTTGCTTTGTGTGCAGGAAAGGGCAAAGACTAATGAAATGTAATGTTGTTGTTTTCCGTTCATTTATATACTTACTTATAGGTTCAGGAAGAATTCCCGGCAGGAGCTAATCCCTATTTGTAAAGAAAGCTGAGGGAGGGAGGAAGGGATTACAAATAGTTACAGAAACAAAACAAAGAAACTATTATTCTATAACATAGAATAATAAAACCTCCTCCAACTGTCCCCCACCCCATCACCTATAAACATCTAAGCAGTGCTGCCTAGTGGTTAGAGCACTGTACTGGCACTCAGGAGGCCTAGGTTCTGTTTCTTGCTCTGCCATTGGTCTGCTGGGTCACTGGGCAAGTCATGTCCCTGTTCTGTGCCTTGCTTTCTCCATCTGTAAAATGGGGTTAATGGTATTGATCTCCTTTGTATAATTAGTTATAAAAGCTAGGTATTATTACTATTCGCTCAACCCACTTGGTGCTCCTGGGTTTTTTTTAATCCTTTGCTCTGGACCCCATTGGGCCAGGGATGTACAAGTGGAGAGGAGGAAGACTAGGAAAAGTTTGAGAGTGAGCCCAGGGGGAAAAGAATCATGCCAGAGATAATACTATCCCTAGAACAATGCACCCTCACTTCTTGGGTCAACCTTATTGCTCCAGCAATTTCCAGCTTTATCCTATCTATTATTTAGATGATGGGGTAACACTGACAGACCCCACTTGTTGGTAGGTAGGATTGAACCAGGGACCTCTGGAGCTTATTGCATCAGCCTCTACTACATGAGCTAAATGCCAACTGGCCACACACACACACACTCTGTATTTCCCTACCCCCCCCCCCCCGATTTTTTTGGGGAGGATATTCATTCCTCTGAGCCCTTCTCATCCATGTTCAGCCTGCCTCCTCCCCTCATATAGACTTTCCCTCCCCAAAAAGAGCTGCCTCCCTCTCCACAGATGCTAATCTGGGGAAAATCCTAGGCCTTAACCTATTCAGTGGATTGAAATGGCTGCAGGACTGGGGCAGAGCAGACACATTTAAAGGGAACATCTGCAAAATTGCTCTTTATTCTCTTGCAGACAAGATGGCTGTATTTAAACAAGTAGCTGAAAGCACAGATTAATTCAGTGAAATCCATGTTAATATTCAGCAATTTAGAGGTACTTGCACGCATTTTAACAGCATAATGTTCTATGTGGCAGTACCAGCTCTTCCTCAATAAATCTAATCCCATACATTTATTGGCTTCCATATTTATTTTTTAAAATGTTTATGATATTCTTTTAAAGGCTGCGGTCTATTTTCATTTCAGAAATGTAATCGCCATGAAACAGTTGGAAACACTAGCTTAGGGCTATTAATGCAGTGCTAATGGAAATGGTTGGGTTAGGATAATGTGTGTGTGTATCTCTGTGTTGTGACTTTGCTAGCATCAATTTATACTTTGCATTGCTGTTCTGGCCAAAACCTGACAAATCAGACCCACAGTAGCCATAGGGTCTACCTTTACAAATCCAATTGCAGAGTCAGGGCCTTTGGGTCTATGCGCATTTCACTCACTGGGCAGATCACCAGGCTGTTCAAGGTCACCAGTTGAGAGAGACAGGGAGATGGCCATGATGATAGATCTTGCAGTGACTGGTGCTGCCTGAATATCATAGATCTATATTATCATCTATTTTACCATGCCGAGTGTTGGGCTTTTCATAATACAAACACAGAGATATTATTCTTGCCCTGAAGAGCTTACAATTTAATAATGGACCTGGCTGCAGTGATGGTAAAATGGGAAGGAGAGAGGAAGGATAAGGGAGATTATTCAACAAGGAGATTATTCATTTGTTCATTTTAAGTATGTGCATAACTTGGCGTTGCAAGTTATACATATTAATTATGGACAAAAATGTCCAAAGTAACTAGTGATACTGAGTACCTCAATTTTTGGGTGCTCAACATGAGTCATCCTAAAGGAGCTTGACTATCAAAGGGTGGTGCTCAACACTTTCTGAAAATCAGATCTGTGCTTTTGTAAAAGGAAATGAGTAAAAACAAAAGTAGCAACAACCTTTTGCAAAGGTGGCCTGGTCTAGAGCTCTAAGCAGAGGTGTAGCAGCACCTGTGTTTTAATCCCAACTCTGCCAGTGATGCACTGTATGGTCCTGGGGAAGTCACTTGAGGAGGAATTCTCAAAGTGCCCCACCTAGGGCATTCTGGGAATTTGGAAAGCAAAAGTGTGGGGAGCCACTGAGCAATTTTCAAAGCAAAAGTGTAGCCATTTCTACTGCTCTGAAAATCGGCTGTCCTTATTGGGTGCACAAAAGAGTATGTGCTATTGGCTGCCGATTGAGCACTCGGGCAAGAGGATTTTCAAAACCTCACCACTGTTTCCAGAGAATGTGCTATGGCCCATTTCAAAATTTCATACTTCCAAACTGCACTGTCTAAGGTCACTTCTGACACTTTACCAATCCCATCACATGGTCCCCGTGTCCCAAGAGAACAGTAGGATGACATCATCAGCCCCTGAGCTGATAGAGAAGTGCTATAAGTAGAAATGGAGATGGCAGAGACAATAGGTTGTGTGTACAACTGACAATAGAGCTGCTGGATGCTCATGTTCCTTCAGTGCCTACATCTGGGCCCCCTCAATACCTGTTTGAGCCAACCCAGCCCTTTGAAAATTAAGATCCTCTGTGCTTCAGTTGTCCTAACTATAATATGGAGAGAATACTTACGTCCTTCATAGGTGTGTTGTATTGCTTAATCAGGCAAAATAGTCAATGGCAAGAATGGGTTATCAGTATCCAGGGATGGGGCGGTGCTAAGCAGGGTTGGAGAAATCTCCCTTCTTTCCCCACTTCATTTCAAACACTCATCCTGAGCTATGGTGATCCTGCAGGTTTTTACTTTAAGTGGGTAATTTATTTGGTTGGAGCAGTGGCAAATGCTTTATCACTATCCACTTTACAAACACCATTTTGTTCATGTTTGTTAGATAACCTTAGACTTACAAGTTCTTCAGACAGATAACTTTTTGTCTGGGATTCAATACAAGTAATTTAGTACCTTAACACAAGCGAGCTCTCAGCTGAGAATTAATTTGGCAGAGATTGCAAGTATTTGTATCTGTTCATGTGTTTGTAAATGATAAAGTCAATTACAAGCACTTTAAATAACTTTGTATGGTACTTAATTCTCTTGCAACACTCTATGGTTCTAAGCACATATTTAAGTCTATGCACAATTTTAATCTAATGCATCCTTCCCACCGTGAAATTCTGTAGTTCATCCCAATTTAATGCACAGTTTGTTTCATATGGAATATGTGAAAGTGCACAACTCGAGCTGCAGTCTGTCTGAATCATAGTTATAAAATATCCTTTATCTACACTGAATCAGAGAGGGTTTTAAATATCAGTTGTCTGTCTTTTATTTCAACTGATTATAATATGATCTAAGTTAATAAATCAGCCATATAAGGCAAGAGTCTGATATCCATACTCTGGCTTAGTAGCAGCTTAATCCCCAAGTAGTCATTCATTTCAATGTGACTCTTCATGGACTGTTCAATAGAAGGGTATCAACATCTTGAATAATAATGAATGAAAAATAATAAAAGATACTCGTTGGGATAGGGATATGTCTTTGTGTCTGTACAGTAACTAGCATTTATTGCTGTGATCCTGATCAGGGCCTACAAAAAACTTGACAGTGGTTAGTCTACTTGTGTGTTGAGACCACAGTCTATCATGCTGACCATTACAGTCTCTGTTTCTTTGTACTCCCCATTCAGTCTGTCTGTTTGGGGCAGGAAATGTCATTTTGTTCAGAGTTTGTACAGCACCTCGCAGAATGGGGTCCATGACTGGGACTCAATAATAATCATTAAAAAAAACCTGAGTGGCACTTTAGAAGGTAACATTGTGAGGCTCATGGTAATGGTTTTAAACTTATTCGAAGACTTCAAGGTTCTTGGGGTGACAGATTCTCAATGCTACTTGTGTAATGTTTTGGTGTCTTTGCATATACACCCCTAGCATGTACTGCTGAGATGTTTACATGTTCCCTCTAAGAGTTCAGTAAGTATAAACTTGCATGCCTGTGTTTTTGGAACAGGAGACAGTGAACTAAATTCAGCAGGGAACAGAGCTATAGGAAAAGTAATTTGAAAATAAGCAACTTTGTTCACTACTCTTTGTGGGGTCGTATTATTATTTATTGTCTGTGAGTGTTAAGAAAGCCCCCAGGGCTTAATGAAAATATTTAAAAAACCCCTTATTTTACAAATTTTAACACAGGAAATTAGTTGTCTGAAAATTCATACTAGGAAGTGATTTGTTTGCTGTTCATTATTCCTTATTCTCCTATTTAAAAACAGCCAACCAATCAGGGTACAGAAACAATAATGTAGGACTTAGATGACACACAAGAAATAGGGAACAGGACATGAACAGCCCAGATTGAAATTTGTTTCCGTACACTATTTGGAGAATTCTTACTTACGCATTCACAGAAATCAAGAAAGTTTCTGTAATTATTCACAGAAAAAAGAGCTGAGGTCACAATTTTAAAACCTGTGTGGCTAACGTGTTAAGTTGAAAAATCTGATTGAAATTTTTGCAACTAACAACTCAGCCAGACCTAGCAGTGAATAAGTAAGTGTGTAACATGTGGATCATGTATAAGTTAGTCAGAAAATGAGAGAGTTGAAGAGAGTGTAACTTGCACTGATCAGGTAACCAGTGGGTATGTAAAAGGAGTGCAACTTACACACCAAGGGAGAAGAAGGGTAATATAGCAGAAAAAGCAACTTGCAGGAGACTGCAAGATCCACCCCATTCTCCATTTTTTCTTTCCTCCCATTTGCTCTCTCTCTCTTTCCTTCTGTTTTGGAATCTACATTTTTCTGATTTTTTTTTCTTCTGTCCCAGGACAAGCAGTTCAGATCCTACTAGGGGCATATGGGCAGCCAGAGAAGGCTAATGGAGGTGAGCTGAGAAGAAATCCCACATCTTTCCTACACATGGGGTGAAGCATTGGGGGAGAAGACACACAATCAAATTGAGGCATCCCATAAGGCTCACAACTCAGTAATATGTGTAAGCAATAGAATACTAGGAAAAGAAGGGAGGGGGAAGGGAAGGAAGTAACAGCAAAAAAGCATTTTTGGTGTTACACTTTAATTGACTTTAAAAAGAACACACTCTTTTCTGTCAGTCGCCTGAGACCCTCCGGTTATGTTTACAGTGTCTTTGAACTTGACACACAAGGGTCTTTTGAAATGGCTTTTGAAAGTGAAACTTCTTTTCAAAAGTATTTAAAATAAACAAAACAAAAACCAACCAACACAGCCTTGCCCAAGGAGGGGTGGGGGGGGAGAAGGCAATCAGTGGCTACGTAACCTTAGGAAAAGCCTCTGTTGTTCCACATTGGTAGACCCAACAACAACTGACATAGAACCTTGTTTTAGAGTTGAGAGAAATCCAGCATGCTTTGTTCACATTGGCTTGTGAAATAATGGTGTTGGTTTTGAGCGGCCTGGTTTTCAAGACTCTAAGTTTTGCTCTGAGTTGCAAGTTTCAACAAACCCAGAAACGCACAGTGATACTCATTCAAAGTAACTGAATTATATTATCAGCTGGCCCAGCTTGGGTTCAATAATATTTGTGGAAGTTTTCATGAACATGGTCTGAATTTGTAACAAAACCCAGAACTTGGTGACAGATTTCAGAGTGGTAGCTGTGTTAGTCTGTATCAGCAAAAAGAAGGAGGAGTCCTTGTGGCACCTTAGAGACTAACACATTTATTTGGGCATAAGCTTTCGTGGGCTATAACCCACTTCATCAGATGCATGGAGTGGAAAATACAGTAGGCAGGTATAAATACACAGCACATGAAAAGATGGGAGTTGCCTTACCGAGTGTGTGGGGGGCTCAGTGCTAACAGGGCCAATTCAATTAGGGTGGATGTGGCCCATTTCAAACAGGTGACATCTTTTCATGTGTTGTGTATTTATACCTGCCTACTGTATTTTCCACTCCATGCATCTGATGAAGTGGGTTATAGCCCACGAAAGCTTATGCCCAAATACATTTGTTAGTCTCTACGGTGCCACAAGAACTTGGTAAATTTCTCAAGGTTTTATATTTAATTGGTGACATTTTACACAACTGCTTTCCATCAGCATCAAGAGATACTGAACTTGTATGTTAGTAGCATTAAAAATGGCATGTACAGTAAATGTTTTAAATGTGTAGCTCCTTTCTTTGTATATTATACATGTATTATAAATGCTGAAATGTCATTCTCATACTATATTATCATTTTATACAGCTCACTGTGGGATTTCCAGTAAAATATAATTAAATTGTGAGGTAACAAATGTGTCTGTATATCTCTGTGTTTGCACAACACCTGTGTAATATACCCATATAGTGGCTGGTCCACATAGAGGATAATATCCTACAACTGCTGCCACTTAACCAAAATATTCCTTTAGCTCCATTAACAGAAGCCAATGCTTTGAAGCTGAAGATCCAGGGTTATTTTCCTACTGACAGTCTTCGACAGGCAGGCTGTTGCATCTAGCACTATAGAAAACTTTTCCTTATTAGAGCCTCTAGATGCTACCAAAATACAAGTAAATAATAACTTATACTCTAAATGCTAATTTATAATTATTATTATGTATAGTTGTGCATGGCACATTACAGACAATAAACAAGGCATAGATATTTAATAATACTGACACTAAGGATAAGAATGCTTCATTTTTATTTTTTATCTGCCAATACACTATTATTTTCCCTTATGCCCAGTACAGCTGGGTAATTGATCAATGGATGTTACTGAGTGCATAAACAGAAAATGCTGTGTGAGCTGATGAGGAAGAAAGTGCCTGAGGAAAAGTCTATTCCTAAGCATCAAACCTATGAATAACTGCTGTTTTACTGAGCGATATTTGTCCATCACTGGTATTCTAGCTGGGCAAAGTAATTTGGGTGCTTGAATTGTCATAAATAAAAGTAAAGATTGTTTTATTTTATTCCCCCTCAAGGTGGTTAAAGGCCATAACTGGGGAGAAAGACCAGAAGACTGAGTGCACCCTCCCTCCAGCTGCACTGTAGAAGATGGAGGGGAAGCAAGGCCATAACCTCTTTCCTTATATCAATGCCTTCCCACCTCTTTTGGAGAGTCTGGTATAGTGAAATCAGTGGGAGTTAGGCAAGTAGGTGCTTTTGAAGATCGCAATAGGCACCTGTCTGCATTTTTAGGTGCTTAAATACCTTTAAAAGTCTGGCCTTTTGAAAAAGGCGCTTAGGCTCCTAAGTTACTTTAGGCACTTTTGGAAATTGTACCGATATGCTTGTTCTTGTTAGAGTGATATAAGAGGATCACATCATTAACGGGCATAAACTATATGTAGAATGGACAATTCCAATGGCTAAAGTGAGACAGATTGTTAACAGGGATAACAGGGAGTGTGTGTTTCCAAATAATGGAAAATGTAAAGCATTTGACTACAGAAAGAATGTTTTCATTTTCAGATTCACAGATTTGCATTCAATAGTCAGAAGTGGAGCCGAGCAAAACAGTCTATGGATACTTAATCACAGACTATGAAGAGAGGTCAAGTTGCAAGCTAATGCAGGACATCAGGATTTCTCTCACTGCACATCAAGTTCAGTATTATCTGCTTGTCATGAGGTGCTGGTAGCTATTCTGCATTGTTCCGTCTTTTCCTAAAAATGGATCCTTTCATTGGCTACAATGGGATAACTTGCAGACTAAGGCAATACTCAGTGCGAGTAAAAGCCCCATGACTGGCCCACAGTCCTGGGAGCTGAGATTGTGTTAGATATTTTGGGAAAGGTAACTTCCCCTAGATATTCAAATAGCTGTAAAGTTCTTTATTTAACTGGCAACCTCACTACTGTGAAGTGGTAATGATCTCCCTATCTGTGATAAATAAAGAAACAAATGTGCTATTTTTCCCTGGTGGATTGGTGTTAATTTATAAGGATGAACTCAATTAAAAATAATGTATTAATTTCTGCACTTTAACTTATGTACAGTGACTATCCCTGTCCTGTGGATGGATAGCTCTGCTGGTATATAAATATTTCACTTTTTAGAATAAAAGCCTAGAATTGTTTGCAGCTCTTTTCTTGTCACTGTCCTACTTTTTGCATAGTTTGCTTGACAAAAAGTTTCTATGCCTTACCTACCTGAATTTATTACAAAAAACCTTTGGGACTAATTAGGATGTGTATAGTAAAGCAATGAGAGAGATTGTCTCTCTCTCTTTATAGTTCCCCAGTTTTGTGCCTTGGGTTATTCGTGGGGCTACCAGAGTAAGATTCAATTTATAGAAGCACATTTGTTGCTCATCTGCATTAATAGTGCACAGTGCAACACCACCAGCAGCAAAGATCTTGACAAATTCTAATATCTTCCGGTAAGCTAAATAATTCCCCAATTGTCTTAAAAAAACTCTCATGAAAAACAAAACAAAACATGTGATCATTAATGTAGGAGAATGTGATTGTTAGGAAAATATTTTTAAAGGAATATAAGTAATGCTTCGTTTTGTAGTTGAATTTAATCAGTTGACTAATAAAGGGCTAGTAGCATGGGCTAGAGCCAAGTACAGACCTTTGTTTCCCTCTGCAATTGTTCACAAAGCCATCATGTCTTGCATAGGCTTTATTCTGACTATGACCTTCACACATGTTAGCGGAAGGGAGTATCCAGTCCTTAATTCCCAAATCTGAAAGGTGCCAATTGTCTGAACTCAACTCCCATTGGGTGATGAGGGTACTGGCACATTCCAGGAGGCTCAGGAACTCACCAATCAGGTTTTTAGGCAGTTACTGGAGAAAACTTCCCTACCTACTTCTGGAAATTTACCTCCATTCTATCGCTCTCTCTTTCTCTCTCTCGCATCAAACACCATAAAATCGAGGCTGGTCACTTTGGTGCCTAAGCACTGATGATCAATTCTGCAGCCCCCTCACCTATCCCATTCGCAGTTCTCCCCTCAGTGGAGACTGCCGTGTTAATCATGCTTCGTTTTGCAGTGATTTTGTGATATAGAAAAATGCTCAGTAGAGAATAAGTTGAGGGCAACAGAGACATTTTCACTTAAAGCCAGACTTCCAGAGGTGCAAAGCTAGCCACTTACTGTGCCATCAAACCCTCAGCAGAGTTCTTTTTCTAATTGTGACATTTTTCAACAAGATGCTAGCATACAGGTCAATGGAAATAAATGTGCTTTAGATCATGTTAACAGAAATAAGCTGGTATGCACAGAAGGCTTCACTATCTTAGCCCTGCAGAATTTAAACTGAATAATTAACGGTAATTCCTTTTAATATGTCAAAGTAAAGCCTGTTATTAAGCATATAACCTAAAAAGCAAGTCCCACAGATTCTGAAATGGTTAAAGTAATATTGATAATATTGTTGGTGATAGAGACAAGTTTTCAAGCTTACACAGAGCCCTTCTTCAGGTCATTCTTGAGCACTTTGCTGGATCAGGGCCCTATAGTGCTTTCATTCATAGATCTAATAATCCTATGAAAGAAACGTAGTTAACAATTATTCCTATTGTACTGAGACATAGAGTTTTTTCTCAAGCTCACCCAGCAGGTTAGTGACAAAGCCAGGACAGACCCTAAATAGAGCTGGTTCCGTTTTTTTATTCCTGCACGGAAAAAAAATCAGTGAAAATTCAAATACTGAAAAATTTGGTCCAAAATCTTAAATATTTAGATTTGGAAATGTTGCTGTGGTGTCTCATGGGAGTTGTAGTTCAGTTTTCTCATCTCCTCACACTCCTCTATGGGTTGGCTCCCCAGTTGGACTACATCTCCCGTGATGCATCACAGTTTTCCCTTTGGGAGAGGGGAGGTGGTACATGATGGGAGTCCTGGTTGTGGTGGATCATGAAAAATGTAGCTTGGCCAGAGAGCCAGCCCATAGAAGAGAATAGTGACATGAGGAAACAGAACTACTACTTCCATGAGGCACTGTAGTAATATATCCAAATAGAATTAGTTCTGTTTTTTGGCCAAAACGTTTCAGTTTTCAATGAAAAAAAAAAAGTCAGTTTTCCATGAAACACCCACAGATTTTGAAAAAAAAAAAAAAAAAGTTTGTCAAAAACCCAATTTTGCATTAAAAAATAATGTTGGTGGAATATTTTTGAACCAATCCTAAACCTGGGTTTCGAGACTCACAGCTCTGCGTTTGTTAATTTACTGGAGATGGTCGAACTGGTTTAGTTAAAAGCAGAACTGACCTCCACATTTGCCAACCTTCATATTGTAGCTCAGCTTTTTTTTCAAGTTTGAAAAAGTGCAGGTATTGTTTTCCCTTCACTTTTTATTTATCTCATTGGTTTCTGTGGTTCATGTTCCAGCTGCTATTGGAAGCAGAAGTTCCAAATTACTGACATGAGATTTCTGACCTCATCTGAATCAGAAAGTACAGTAGCAGAAATATTTTGAGAAATCTTTTCTGGCCAAATTTTGCAGCAAGATGGCATTTATAAAAGCACCTACATGAGTTAAACACCTTACACCCATTGACTTGTCCCCTAACCTGCTTAAGCACTTTTGAAAGTCCCATTAGGAGCCTAAATACTTTAAAATATCTGGACCTTGGCTGGCTTTTTGAAAATGTTACTCCCAATCTGTTAAACTTCAGGGCATGCTGCAGGACCAGTCTTTTAGGCATTTGAGAAGGTGGAGGGTTGTGGTCAAGATGTTTTGTTGTTTGTTGTGGGAGTTTTGGGGCATGTTTGTATTTATTCAGAGATGGGAGGAATAGTCCATTGTATATTTTCTGTTATATTAAATTATGCCAAGGTACCCAGACCTTAGAATGGGCATCTCTGAGTGTCCACATAAATTAATAATATTTAATATTAAACATTGCAAACTGAGTCACAGTGAAGTTGTGTCTTGCTCACGGTCATAATGTGATCATTGCTCAGCTAAGCATAAACCCAGTCATCTGATTCTCCCTCCATCTACACCAGTTTTACACTTGTATAACCCCACTGATTTCACTGTAGCTAAATAGTGATCTACACTGGTGTGAGAGGAGACTTAAACCCCAGCAGTTCTGATTCACAATCCCATCCTCTAACCACTACAATCTACTACCTCTGTTCAAAAAAAGTCAGCCCTAGGCACAGTATAGATTTAAAACTGATTTAATGGAATATTTCCCTGAAGACATACATTTCCTGACTTTTTTTTTTCCTGATGATAGTTATAGACTGTATGACATTAGCTAGCTTGGAGGTGCAAACATACCCCAGAGGAATAGCCTCATTTATTTTTCATGGAATAATTGCTTATTTTAAATAATGTATGCAATGGCTAGGTAATGAGTGGAAAAACAATATCTAAACATGATTTGGTACCACTTTCGATTGTGTCTGTGATTTGACAGCATAACATATTGGGGTTGGCCTTACAGGACAGGATAACTTATGTTTTCCTCTGAAAGTAAAAAATCACCCTACATTTTCCCAAAGTATTTAATATGTAGATTTCCCAAACTTCACTTTTTGATTTGAGATGCTGCTACAACGAGAATGATACACAGAATTTTATTATGTCTGAAAACTTTTCTTGGAATGATTTATTAGAAGGGACGGAAACAAATATGACAAAAGTATTAGAGTTGGAATAGGAGTTTGAGGCATCATGGGAGTTGTAGTCTGGCTGGCAAACCTGGACAATAGGCACAAAGGGGGACATGAGCCACCTCAACTACAATTCCTAGGAGATGGCAAGGCAGCTAGATGGACATCGAGATCTAACCCAGAACTTGACATTTTCTTTTGTGTCAAAAAACAAAAATAAAATGTTTTAACATTTTGAAACATCAAAATTTCCCTTGGGACACAAATTTTGTTTTTTTATTAGCTAAGATAGATAGTGTAATTATTGGGGTTACTCTGTACCCCAAAATCCGAGGGTGCCGGTAGCATGCTCCGTGCACTGTGTCTCGGAGGCAAGCACTATCAGTGCTTCTGCAGCTAGGCCTTGTACATGCTAGCCCTGATGGGTCCCAATAACTCAGACACATTTTTACTAGAGCTGTCAGGAAAGGGGAAAGGTTGCAAAGACCCTAGGCTCAGAGGCTTAAACAGTTACAGTTCAAAGTGAGCTATAGGTTCTTGTTTGGGTTCTTGGGGCAATCCAGTTAAGAGTCAGGACTTTTCAGGCCTAGTGCCTGGATGCCCTCTCCAGGCCAGTCTCTATTCCAAGCAAATAGGTGCTTGCAGGTTTCCAGGCCAGGCTCAGTTAAGTGAATCTCATTGGGGCCCCTTTGCACCGGCTCCCTGCCCAGCCACTGCTGCTCTCCCATAAGTCCCACTAAGACATGCACCCAGCTGTAACATCCGGCACTCGCAGCCTGCTCCACAGATGGCTCTGCATCTGTTCCTGCTTCCAGTTTCTCTCCAGCCCCATTTGCCATGTGGCTGCTGCTTCAGCTTCCAAACAGACCCCAGCCACTTCCTGGTTCAGCATCTCTCCCTTTCCCTGGCCAGGGGACAGGAAAATTACATGGGGTTGTTGTAGTCCCTATTTTGCAGATCTATCTGGATAGATAGCTAGATAGAAGAAGAAAATCTTACCCCAGTAACGTAGAAATGGGCAGCAGCTCATGCTTGAATCTAATTTTGGTCAATAAAGGGTGCAAAGTATTGATGGATGATTCAGTACTTAATTAAAAATTAAAATCTGAAAGATGCTGAGCAGCTGCAATGTCTAGTGAAATTCCCAGGTAATACAAATTCCCAGCATCTCTCAGGATCAGGCGCTAAAAGAAAATGTGAGTGGGAAAAAATAGAGGCATGCAGTGAAGGTAGATGGTATTTGAAAGCCTGGAGACTATTTGTCTCTGTACTTATACGACCCTCACCACGATAGTGTTTGTGCACCTCACATGGTCATGAATGTATCCTGCCAATACACATGTGCGACTGGGAGCTATTATTATACCTTCATTACAGATGAGGAAATGATTGCTCAGGGGGATTAAATGACTAGCTCATAGTCACATAGGAAATCTGTGGCAAAGCCAGTGATTGAACCCAAATCATAGTGCTTTGGGTTCCCGTTACATCACCTTTACTTTATATAAAAACAAACTGCTTCAGAAAGTTGTGCTTTAGTTTACTTATGGCAGCTAGTAAAGGTCATACTGTGTCTGACTCAAATCAGGAAAGGCATTGTTTACTCTGCCCACCTTGAGGGGCCTCTACAGGCTGCCAGTGTTTGGAAACAGATTCATTTTTGCAGATATGATTTGTGAAACATCAAATTTAATGGTCTTCTACACTGTAAACTCTACCCGTAGCAAAGGGAATGTATTAAAAAATGCACAGTGAACATGTTTTTTGTTACATTTTTTTGGTTACAGATTGTTTGTTGCTGAAGGGAAACATGAACGATTTGATGGATTTGGTTATGTGTGAAATGGATATGCAACAAGGGAACTAGAAAATCTTTTACATTTGCAAAGATCAGTACTCCCAACCTACCATATAATACCCCATTCCAATTTCATCCAACTGTGACTGAGGGGAAAATTCCATAACATCAGTGTGCACTTAATTTTCATAGGGAAATAAAATTACAAAGTTTAGTAACACTATAAAAATGTGCAGTGTTATGCAAGAGCTTAAAATTACATGCTCTCTAAAGTAAAATTATTATACTTCAGAGGCTCGCAAAAGCTTTCAAAATGAAGCAGTATAATCTAACAGGTAAGAGCTGTTACTTCTGGTTGAGTGGGAGAATAGAAACACAAATGCCATTGCTGTTAGGACCAAACAGGAGGACAAAGAGTGAAGGTGACTTCTTTTTGTGGTTTCTGATCTCATTGAGTATGCTAAGGGAGAGCTGAGACAAACACAGACATGGTATTTGTATTTTCTATGCAAAACTATGGGAATAGTGGCAAGGTCAGGATAAAGAAACATTCAGGATTACTAAGCCTATGTCCAGGCTACTAGTGGTGTGATTCCCCTGCTCAGGTACCTATACTCATGCTAGCTCTCATCAAGCTAGTGTAGCAGCATTACCATGGGCAGTGGCAGTGGAGGCATGAATGACTCAGCTCATGCCTCTTCTGCCACTACCAGTCCTACTGTGGCTACACTGCTATTAGCATGAGTACATGTGCATGAGCAGGGCAATCACACCCTTAGCTGGTAGTGTAGACATGAGCAAGTTTGTATAGGAATAGGTCAGTACCAGGCCATAAGATGGTTACAGCTGTTCACAGCAGGACAGAGGAGATCTACAGGATGTTCAGTCTCGTGTTGACCCCCACCAAATCCACATGTTGATTACAACCTACCCCCTATCCCACCATGGGACTGAGCAGACACAGCTGTTTTGCATGCGAAAACTTTTGAGTGCTCTAGGTTTTCAGCATGCCTGAGACAGGCAAACCATCCAACTACAAGGCCAAAGGGCTGATGAGCAGACAGAACAGCATAATGACTTGACGACCATATCTGTCACTGCCTTGGCCCTAAATGGACATTCCCTGACATTGACTGTAAAGATCATCATGGTTCACTACTACATGGATTAACTAATTCAGGTGAAGCAGGTTGGAAGAAGAATAGAACACTGGAGACGCCAGGTGCAGCCCCTGCTCTGAACACATCCTTCAGCAGCACAAAGAGTTACAGCGGGACTGTTACTGTGGGAAAGGAGGCAAGAGACCTTTCTAATTTTCCACGATCAGAACCATGAAATCCTGGCCAGTACAGTTATTTCAAATTGTGAACCAGCTGATCATCCTGGACTGTACAAACAAATATTGGACCCAAGCACCAACTCTGTTAGGAGCTCTCATCCTACTATGTAGATAACATAAAACAAATATAAGACCAGAAAAACTTACACTGCACCTTATATACCTATTATAGTTTGGTCCTATCGTACACAATAAAATGCTAGGAGCCCTCAGGATTATCCAATAAACTGTGAAACATATCCATCTTCCTTCTGGATGGTGAAAGCCAGTAAGGAGGAACTGTCTTCACTGTTAACAGAAATGATCAATGTCTCCTTTATAGAAGTGAACATACCAACCCCTCTGAAAAGAGCATTACTGCAATTTGTTCTATCTGGGTCTGTAGGTGGCTGCAGTACAGATGCTCCAGTTTCTGCAGAGTGCAGTTGCCCACCTCCTCAATGGATTGAAACACTATGAGCACCATTGTGCTCTAATCCTGCCACTGGCTCCCTCTCTGCTTCAAGAACAGGTTAGTCTCTAAGGGTATGTCTACACTATGAGAGTAGTTCAATTTTACTTAAATCGAATATGTGGAATCGATATTACAAAGTCGAACGTGTGTGTCCACACTAAGGACAGTAATTCGACTTTGTGAGTCCACACTAACGGGGCAAGCGTCGACATTGGAAGCGGTGCACTGTGGGCAGCTATCCCACAGTTCCCGCAGTCCCCGCTGCCCATTGGAATTCTGGGTCGAGCCCCCAATGCCTTCTGGGGAAAAAAATGTGTCGAGGATGGTTTTGGGTAACTGTCGTCATCGAACCATCACTCCCGCCCTCCCTCCCTGAAAGCGCCGGCGGGAAATCAGTTCGCGCACTTTTCTGGTCAGTGACAGCGCGGACGCCACAGCACTGCGAGCATGGAGCCCGCTGCGACCATCGCTGCAGTTATGGCCGTTGTCAACACCTCGCACCTTATCATCCACCTTTCCCAGAGGCAGATGCTGAGAAATCGGGCGAGGAGGCTACGGCAGCGCGGTGAGGACCTGAAGTCTGAGAATGGCACAGACCTGTCACAAAGCACGGGACCCCGCGCCGAGGACATCATGGTGGCAATGGGTCATGTTGATGTTGTGGAACGGCAATTCTGGGACCGGGAAACAAGCACGGACTGGTGGGACTGCATAGTGCTGCAGGTCTGGGATGAATCGCAGTGGCTGTGAAACTTTCGCATGTGGAAGGGGACTTTCCTGGAACTTTGTGAGTTGCTGTCCCCTGCCCTGAAGCGCAAGGACACCCGGATGCGAGCAGCCCTGAGTGTCCAGAAGCGAGTGGCCATAGCCCTCTGGAAGCTTGGAATGCCGGACAGCTACCGGTCAGTCGCGAACCACTTTGGCGTGGGCAAATCTACCGTGGGGGTTGTTGTGATGCAAGTAGCCAACGCAATCGTTGAGCTACTGCTCTCAAAGGTAGTGACCCTGGGAAACGTGGAGGTCATCATAGATGGCTTCGCCGCGATGGGATTCCCAAACTGCGGTGGGGCTATAGATGGAACTCACATCCCTATCCTGGGACCGGACCACCAGGCCAGCCAGTACGTTAACCGAAAGGGCTACTTTTCAATGGTGCTGCAAGCACTGGTGGACCATAGGGGACGTTTTACAAACATCAACGTCGGATGGCCGGGCAAGGTTCATGACGCTCGTGTTTTCAGGAACTCTGGTCTATTTAGACGGCTGCAGGAAGGTATTTACTTCCCGGACCACAAAATAACTCTTGGGGATGTGGAGATGCCTATAGTCATCCTCGGGGACCCAGCCTACCCGCTAATGCCCTGGCTCATGAAGCCCTATACAGGCGCCCTGGACACTGAAAAAGAACTCTTCAACTACCAGCTGAGCAAGTGCAGAATGGTGGTGGAGTGTGCTTTTGGACGTCTCAAGGGGAGATGGAGAAGCTTACTGACTCGCTCTGATCTCAGCGAAACCAATATCCCCATTGTTATTGAAGCTTGCTGTGTGCTCCACAATCTGTGTGAGAGCAAGGGGGAGACCTTTATGGCGGGGTGGGAGGTTGAGGCAAATAGCCTGGCTGCTGATTACGCCCAGTCAGACAGCCGGGAGATTAGAAGAGCCCAGCGGGACGCGCTGTGCATCCGGGAGGCTTTGAAAGCTAGGTTCCTGAGTGAGCAGGGTAACCTGTGACTATTAAGTTTGTTTACAGAGAAGCTGAACCTGCCCCCGTTTCTTTACCCAGTAAATGTTCACTATCCTCTCCAGTTACATACCCCGTTCACCCCGTTCCCCCCCTTCCAACACACGTTTAAAAATAAAATCACTTGAAATTTGTTAATGAACACCGTTTTCTTTATTACTGTTTTCGCGGTAAAGTGTTGAACCTGGGACGCAGACTGTGGTGGGGAGCGGGTGTAGTGTAGTGATGCAAAGGACGCTTCTAAACTCCAGGAATGACAGGCTCCGCACTGGTGGACTGGTTGTTTCAACGGAGCCTGCCACCCCTCCTGTTCGGGACTCTGTGTGTGGGGGCTATGTGACTTTGTGGCAGGGGGAGGACGGTTACAGATCCCCTGCTGCGTGGCTCTGTGATCCAGGATAAGGACCGCTGCATAAGATCTCTAACCGCCCTCCCCCGCCACAAAGTCACATAGCCCCCCCCCCCCCACACACACACAGAACATGAAAACCACCTCCCAGACTGACCAGGGTAACTAGTGAATGCAATGTGTGTGTGCCCTGCTGCTGAACCTGCCCCCGCGTCTGTACCCTGGTAAAGGTGACTGTCCTGTCCAATTACCAACCCCTTCCCCCCCTTCAAACAGACTCTCCTGTAAAAGAACATGATGGAAACAGTAATTAACAGAAACGTATTTTTTATTAGCAACCACACATGAAACTGGGGGATGAAACTGGGACGGGGGCTTGGGTGAGGCGGGAAGGAAAGGACTTATCAAATTCTTGGGAATGAGAGCCTTCTGGTACTTGAGCAGTCTGCAGGGGTGGAGTGAGAGTTTTCACGGACTCTGCCACCCCTCCTTCTTGGGACTTTGGGTGAGGGGGGTATGGGACTTTGTGGCGGGGGAGGGCGGTTCGAGATAGACTGCAGCGGGGCTCTGTCCTCCTGCCTCCGGTCCTGCAGAACATCCACAAGGCACCAGAGCGTGTCCGTTTGCTCCCTCATTAGTCCAAGCAGCGTTTGAGTCGCCTGCTGGTCTTCCTGCCGCCACCTCTCCTCCCGTTCCATGTGTGATCGGTGCATTTGGGACAAGTTCTCCCTCCACTGGGTCTGCTGGGCTGCCTGGGCTCGGGAGCAGCCCATAAGTTCTGAGAACATGTCCTCCCATGTCCTCTTCTTCCTACGCCTAATCTGCGCTAGCCTCTGGGAGTTTGATGCCAGGGTAGGTCGGGAGACAGTCGCAGCTGTGGGATGGGAAAAAGGGAGTGAATTCCTCAGAAAGATAAATTTTTTTGTGAACAAAGAACATAGTCTTTCTCTGTGAACAAGACCATGCACAGCACCTATCACATGCGCACTCAGGACAAGGTCGAATTTTCGGCCTTCGCATTCAGTGCCTGGGGTCTTGCAGTGCAGATCAGACAAGCAGGACAGGACAGCGGAATTTGGGTAACAGGCTGACATGGTAAGCCGTAGACTTGTGGCTGCTTAAAACTTTAATATTAGCACTGGCCTCCTTTCACGTTCAAAGCAATGCCAGTCCCTGCTGCCAGCAATCCGGCAAGCATGAACTCTGCCCCTGTCCCACCCCGTCGCGGCTGTCCCAGGGAAAGATCCCTGTATGCTGCTCCTCTCCCGCCTCCACCGCGTGGCTGTAAACCGCCGGTTACAGTTCTGTAAAGGAACAGGCAAGCAGTCCCAATACTAACATTCCCCTACCTAATTCAAAGCAGGTCACCATGAGCGACATCACTCTGATGAGGATTTCAGAGACGGAGAAAGAACGGATGCTTCGGGAAAGCCTGCAAAGACCAGGGCCGTATGCCGCCATGCTCTGCAAGGCAATGATACCCGAGTACTTGATTGTCTCCTGGTGCGGAAACGTTTCCTACCACGGAGGACCCAATAAGGCCGCTCTCCCCAGTAACCTGATGCAAAGGCTTTCCAATTACCTCCAGGAGAGCTTCGTGGAGATGTCCCAGGAGGATTTCTGCTCTATCCCCGGACATATAGACCGGATTTTACTGTAGCTGCACTGGCAGGGACTAAACAGTAGAGCTCCTAGGGCAAAACAATCATGCTAAACCGGACATTGTTAGATTTTTTTTCAGTAGTTGCACTGCCAAGGACTGAAACCTTAAGCACCTAGGGCAAACTAATCATGAAAAACCCATTGTTAATATTGTTAATATTCCTGTTCTGTTAAAAATAAATGTTTACATGTTTAAAACACTTACTGACTGATCCTTCCCCTGATTCTGTGTCCGGGTTAACGCCTGGGGACGGTTGGTAGGGGATCTCTGTAAGGGTGATGAAGAGATCCTGGCTGTCGGGGAAATCAGCGTTGTAAGCGCGTCGACTGCCTCGTCCTCCTCATCTCCTTCCTCATCTTCCCCGTCCACTAACATCTCCGAGGAACCGGCCGTCGACAATATCCCATCCTCAGAGTCCACGGTCAGTGGTGGGGTAGTGGTGGCGGCCGCACCTAGGATGGAATGCAGTGCCTCGTAGAAACGGGATGTCTGGGGCTGGGATCCGGAGCGTCCGTTTGCCTCTTTGGTCTTCTGGTAGCCTTGTCTCAGCACCTTGATTTTCACGCGGCACTGCGTTGCATCCCGGCTGTATCCTCTGTTTGCCATGGCTTTTGAGATCTTCTCGTAGATCTTTGCATTCCATCTTTTCGATCGCAGCTCGGAAAGCACGGACTCATCGCCCCACACAGCGATCAGATCCAAGACTTCCCGATCAGTCCATGCTGGGGCCCTCTTTCTATTCTGAGATTGCATGGCCATCTCTGCTGGAGAGCTCTGCATCGTTACCAGTGCTGCTGAGCTCGCCACGATGTCCAAACAGGAAATGAGATTCAAACTGCCCAGACAGGAAAAGGAATTCAAATTTTCCCGGGGCTTTTCCTGTGTGGCTGGTCAGAGCATCCGAGCTCGGACTGCTGTCCAGAGCGTCAACAGAGTGGTGCACTGTGGGATAGCTCCCGGAGCTATTACCGTCGATTTCCATCCACACCTAGCCTAATTCGACATGGCCATGTCGAATTTAGCGCTACTCCCCTCGTTGGGGAGGAGTACAGAAGTCGAATTTAAGAGACCTCTATGTCGAACTAAATAGCTTTGTGGTGTGGATGGGTGCAGAGTTAATTCGATGTAACGCTGCTAAATTCGACATAAACTCCTAGTGTAGACCAGGCCTTTGGTGCCACAAGTACTCCTGTTCTTTTTGAGGAGTACTTGTGGCACCTTAGAGATTACAAATTTATCTGAGCATAAGCTTTCATGGGCTACATCCACTTAATTGGATGTATAGACTGGAACATACAGCAAGAAGATATTTATGCATACAGAGAACATGAAAAGGTGGAAGTAGCCATACCAACTGTAAGAGGCCAATCAATTGAAATGAGCTATTATCAGCAGGAGAAAAAAACCTTTTGAAGTGATAATCGAGATGACCCATAGAAGGTGTGAGGATACTTAACATGGGGAAATAGATTCAATTAGTGTAATGACCCAGCCACTCCCAGTCTCTGCTTCAGTTACCAATGCAAAGCATAGGTGCTGAAACTAAGGGTGCTGGGGGTGCTACCAGTGCTTGAAGTGGTTTCCATCCTATATAGGGTGCACAGCTTTCAGCACCCCCACTATGCAAATTGTTCCAGCACCCCTGATGCAAACGCTTTGATCTGATGCTCAGAGACATTAATGAATCAGGAAACATGCACATCAGTGAAGCCACCCACCCTATATGATGACCATGCTACTTTACTCTTGGACAAGACATTTTAAAAAGACCAGTACAAAGCATGAGAGCTGGAGATAAAGGCATTGATCCTCCCGTCCAATAAACTGTGCTCAATGCAGGATCTGAGGAGAGCAGGGCAAAGGGGGCTGTACTGTGTAACAAACTGGGGTTCATTAAAGAACAAACCAATGAATGAGAAATGAATACAACTTTAATAAAACAAACTGGAGAGCGTCTCCGGAGAAGGCTGAACACAGCCATGTGGTGTTCCCAACCCCCATCTCCAGGGCATATCTTGAAATTCCTTATTTCATAATACTGTCCCTTATGAGGGAGCATCTCTAAATTATAATCTTCTCCAAACATATTTCTACATCTTTCCTCTTAAAGAAAAACAAATTACCTCATATACATATATATAAACAGCTAGCAATTATCTAATAACACATGCATTAAATTCTCAACCCATGTAGTACATTTCCATAAACCCAATGTGTCAACTATCTAGAGAGGAGCTGTTTCCAGCACATCATTCTCACGTGAATCTTTACCGCTCACTTTCCTCAAATACTTCTTTCTGCAGGCATGTTAGCAAGTTTTTATGAGTCTTTCAGAGTGTTTAATTTCCCACTCTGATCATCTCAGTATCAGCCTTTCATTAGAGTCTGAGTTGTTCTCTTGTTCCTTGACAGTTTCTCCTTTGTGCATTGATGATAAAGGATCAGTCAGATGGGAAATGTCAGAGTCCACATCTACTGTCCATGTGTTGGAACTTTCTGAGATTACTCGTAAATCCCTTTGATTATGTTCAAATGTGTCCCCCTGGTCTGTCTGGACTATGTACGACCTTGGATGCAGCTGTTCTTTAATGGTACCCCTTTGGCCCCAGTATTAGAGGTGCAGTTCCTCAGGCACACTCTATTGTCTGGGTTAAGAGATGGGAGGTCACAGGCCCATTTATCAAAATAATATTTCTGCTTCCATTTCTGATTTTCTTTCATCTTCCATATGGTTGCATTGTTATGAGATTTCAGGAAGTTATCAGTAATTGGTAAATTAGATCCTTCTTCCCATCAATAGCTGAGCTGGAGAAAAGCCATTCTCCAGAGGTGTACTTCAGTAAGCCAGTAACACTTTACACAAATCACCCCCACTGTCTAAAGTCTTTTTCATAAGGTTCTTTACTATCGTATAGACTTTTCCACAAGTCCATTTGATTGGGGGGTAATTTGGATTTAATGTTTTGTGATGAAAATCCCAATCTATGGCAAATTGCCTAAAATCTGCACTGAAATATTGCAACCCATTATCGCTAAAGACTTTATCTGGAATTTCCATGTCTGGAGAAGATTCCCTTCATGTCGGCTGGCACTGAGTTACTATTAGTACTGTGCAGTGTGCAAATTTCTGGATACAGAGAATAATAATCTGTGACTGTTAAATAATCCTTTGATTGCCAGGTAAATAAATTAGTGCCTACCTGCTCATAAGGTCTTTGTGGAACTAAATGAAGTCTCAGTGGCTCTGCCCGTTGACATGGCTTGTATTTCCAGCATGAAAAGCAGTTTCCTACCACATTAGAGATGTCGTGATTGATCCAAAGCCAGTACAGCACCTCCATGCTTGTTGTTTGCACTTCTCAATTCCTAAGTGACCCTTGTGGATCTTCTGTAGCATTTCTTTTCAGAGACTCACTGGAATTACAACCTCACTGCCCTTGAAAATCACCCCATCTATCACAGTAAGTTTATGTCTGCAGTTCCCATAGTCTCTTATACTTGGATAGAAGCTGTTTATTTCTTCAGGCTACCCTTTAATTATCACTTCTTTAAGAATTCCCAATTATTCATCTTTTTCCGTTTCCTCTCTTATTTGTTGCAGTTTTCTGTTAGCTATGGGAACTGATTTTACAATCAGATCTACATAAGCTTGCCTCTCTGTCTCTAAAATCTTCTCTGGTTTCATGGGAGCCACTGCTTTGGAAAGTGCATCTGCAGTGAACATGAATTTACTGTGTGTGTAGGTCACAACCAAATCATACTTTTGCAGCTTTCTCATCATTCTTTGAATCCTTAAGGTACAGTCATTTAACAGTTTGCTAAATAGCACAATCAGGGGCTTGTGGTCCATTTCAACTTCAACTGTCTGTCCATAAATATACTGATTGAATCTCTCACAATGTTCCTAAAAGCTCCTTTTCATATCTGGTTTCCGCCTCAGTCAGTGATTTGGATGCATATGCCATTGGTTGCCAACAATCCTCATGATTCTGTAAAATCACTGCATCTAACCCAGACTGTGAAGCAACTGCTGAGATTTTAATGGACCTTCCTGGTGCATAGAACTTCAACACTAGTTCTTGTCTTCCTATGATTTTTCCTGTTCTGCACCCCCACACCATTCATTTTTATTCTCTAGGAGTTTTCTCAAAGCTACTGCTATTGTGGATAGATTAGGTATGAATTTTCCAAGATAATTAACCATTCCCAGGAACCATTGGACATCTTTCTTTGACTGGGGACATGGCATCATTTCAATGGCTGAAATCCTCCTCTTATCAGGTTTTACACCTTCGTTGGGAAAAAAATGTCCCCAATAAATTCAGTTCTGAAACCCCTAAAACACATTTCTTACTATTTAGCTTGAGGTTTGCAGCTCTAATTGCATCCAGGACTTCCCAAAGTCTATAATCATGCTCCTTTTTCATTGAGCCCCAGATGATGATGTTATCCACTGAGGTATCCATTAATATCCATTAATATGTTCATAGATCATATGTATGGTTTTGTGGTACACTTCTGATGCTGAAGCTAAGCTGAAGGGTAAGCATAAGAATTTGTATCTTTCAAATGAGGTATTAAATATGCATATTTTGGAGCTTTCTTCAGTTAATTTTAGCTGCCAAAACCTGAGGATGCATCCAAATTACTGAAATATTGAGCATTTGCAAATTGAGCCATAATCTCTTCTCTGGTTGATAGTTTGAATTGTTCTCTTTTTACAGCCTTGTTGAGGTCTCTGGGATCTAAGCATATGCGTAGCTGGCCATTACTTTTCTCCATGATGACTAAGGAGCTCACCCATTCTGTTGTCGCCTAAATTTTCGTATCACTTGCATTGCTTGCATCCTTGCAAGATCAGCCTTGAGTTTATCACAGAGTGCAAATGGCACCTTTCTACATGGATGGATAACTGGAGGGACCTGCTTGTTTATCCAGATTGTATGTTCGCCCTGCAAGCAACCCGACCCTTGAAACAAGTCATGACATTTCCAAAAGAGTGCCTAATAGCCAGGTTCAGTATGATCTTGTAGTGAGAACACCCAATTTACCAGACTGAGTTTCTCACATGCAACCAGGCCTAAAATTGGTGTCACCTCTT
Source organism: Emys orbicularis (assembly GCF_028017835.1). Lineage (NCBI taxonomy): Eukaryota > Metazoa > Chordata > Testudines > Emydidae > Emys > Emys orbicularis. The sequence goes on along the minus strand of NC_088685.1, from coordinate 22,459,479 downwards.
TTGGCACTACAATGAATGGCAGTCTTTACATGGTGTTTTTATGGTTGATGCTGTCAATGCATCTCTCCCTCACTTGTATATATGTTCCAGAATAACCAGTTACTTTTATTTTTGTTGGTCCCAGTTTTGGTTTTATTTTTAGTCTCTCATAATCTTGTTCAGACAGAATATTAATCTGAGCTCCTGTGTCCAGTTTCAGTGAAATGATTGTTCCATTCACTGTCATAGGCAGTATCCAGTCCCTCTCATCAGGCTTGCTAGATCCCAGTACATCAATGAAAAACTCCTCAACCAGATTGTCTCTAACTGAATGCACTGAATGTTCATGAGGGAGCATCTCTAAATTATAATCTTCTACAAATATATCTCTACATACAGCATCTTCACCTGAATTTGAGGCTCGTCATTGGCCAATTCAGCCCCTAGTGGACATTACAGCAGCACACACAGCATTATGAAAGTAAAGTGGTATTTCCCACTAGTCACTGCGAAGACCACAGAGTTCTCAGAGGACATGGTGATGGGTCCAGCAAAAGAACCTGAACAGAACAGAACAGATCTAGCTCAGTTAAAGTGGGACAGTGGATCAGCACCAGCACCAGAGGTAAAATATACAGAAGCTTTAACATTTCAATAAGAAAATGGTAGGGTGGAATACTTGACTAAAGCAGTCCCAATCGTCTGTGCAATTGCAAGAGGCATTTTGGACATAAATGTGCAAAGAATTTTGATTAATGGCTTGGAAGAGAACAACCTGAAATTTATCATCTCCTGGCATCTTGGATAAATACAGTACTTAGTTACTTAGCTTAGTTTTTTGTTTTGTTTTTTTGTAAAGAGTTCCTTGAATAACAGAAGGCAGAAGGGACTGGCTTCTCATAGTTCTTTTGCATGGAGAGAGAGACATTCTTCATCTAAGAGCATAAACAAACTCTCTATTTCCTATTCAGATGCCCAAATATGAACTGACCTTTATATTTGTTTCATGATAATTCCAGGTATAAATATACATTAATTGTTGGGTGTATATGATTTTGGACTAGTTCAGAGTTCATGTCTGGATAAGCACCAAAACCTTTATGCTAGAATACTCAAACTTGGGACCCAGTGTCTATACACTGCTATGCATAAAGCTTACCACCCATGAATAGTCCCACTGACTTCTATACCTCAGATTTCCATATCTACAAAGCTGAAATAATAACACCTATATGTGGGACAAGGGAGATATGTAGCTTAATTTATTAATGCTTATAAACTGCTTTGCGATCCTCCAGTGAAAGTTTTCATGGAAAGAACGAAGTAATAGTAATAATATTATGAAGCAAGTAATGTTAATTTTGCTGAAGTTCCCTGTGTAACAGGATAACATTTTAATGAGATTAAGAACATATTTAAGATTGGCAAGTTTATAAGATATCCTCAGAGGATACAAGCATGTATAGCTGTTTGGCATAACTTTTGCAATTGCATTTGTAATAGTAATTGGATATTATGAGACGGTGAATAGCAGAGAAATGCAGTTGGGAGTTCTGAGTTGTGAATTATATGACATATTTTATTGCTTAGACCCTGAGTGTTGCTCCTGTACAGCATCCAAATGGGGCTTTCTTTGATTTATTTACATATGTACAGTATTGGACTAATATTATGGTCACTTATTTATATTTATATTAGCTATTTGATCACATGGTGATGTGAAGAAACTCTTGCAATACTGTGATCTAAAATTTTATATTTTTCTATTTGCAATAACTATGACATACTAAAACATCTGTAATCATTTTTGTGTCAGACATGAGGATGCAGATGGAGACTCTAGGACCTGATAACAAAGTGATTTGCTAACAGGTGCTACAGAAATGTATTTGTGTTCAGAGGCGTTCACAATGGGGAGCAAGCAGGAGCAGAGCCCTCTCCAATAATCAGCAAGGGCACAGAACTCCTCGGGACCGTGTGGGTGGATGGGGGAGGGAAGAGCGAGCTCCTCCAGTCCTGGGGCCCCAGCAGGAACTGACAGCTCTCCAGCCCTGGGGCCATGGGGAGGACACAGAATGTGCCCCTCCAAACACAGTCAAATTTAAATTCCTGTGCATGCCCCTGCTTGTGTGTGCGTGCGCATGTGTAGTTTCTTCATAAGAACCTGATTTAGGCCTGATTTTAAATGAAACTGTAGTCATTTGAGATGATTAGCGCAGATCAAAATTATTTTTTTCCATCATGGAAAACTGAAATGACAGTTTCCTTGCTGACCACCTAGAAGTCTGTCAATTCCACTTCTATCTGCCTTCCAGTTCTCCCAAAGCTGAATTTTTTTGGAAATTCTTTCTGATGAAAAATTTATGTTTTTGACATTTTGTCCCAATTGGGATAATTTTTTTTTCAGAAACATGAGAAAGTTCTATTCTCACCCAGTTCTAGAGATGACTTAATAGTCTTTTGTATCTCTTATTCTCTGCTATCCAGAGGAGGGGACAAGATGGCATCATTCAAGTTTTGGGTGGTTTCCTTTACAATCGTAAGAGCTAGAAACGTAAGGCAATATTTTTAACTGTAGGGGCCTTAAACAGAATTCCTTAATCTGTACTTAGGCAACTTATTAAATGGCTTGACTTTCAGAAATGCTGAGCTTGCATCTCCCATTGACATCAAATCATAAGGTTCACATCTTCAAAAGGGTCAGTCTTAACAGCACTCCTTTATAGAAGAAGTATAACTGAAGACCTGATCAAGAATGATCCTATAGCATTATTCACAAAATTAGATCTTGTTAGCCCCATTGTCTTGGGGAAATTCCAAATGGAAATTCCATGTTTTACCCAAATAAGCTCCAATTTCAATTTGAGGAAATTAATTTTAATTTTATTGTTTTTGTAGAAAACTAAGGGCTGGTCTTCACTACCTGCCCGGATCGGTGGTAGAAAATCGATCTCTCGGGGATCGATGTATCGCGTCATGTCGGGACGTGATAATCGATCCCCGAATCGACGCGCGTACTCCACCAGCCCAGGTAGGAGTAAGCACCGTCGACGGGGGAGCCGCAGCGGTCGATTTGCCGCCATCGTCACAGCGGGGTAAGTCGGATCAGATATGTCAAAGTCAGCTACACTATTCGCGTAGCTGAATTTGCGTATCTGAAATTGACACCCCCCCCCCCCCGTAGTGTAGACGTAGCCTAATCCATTTCTTGTGGTGGGATCAGTTTTCTGTCCTATTCAGCCTCTGCTCTCCAGGCAGTCTGACTCTTCAGAGTGGATTTCATGCTTGCTCTGTCTGACCTAGATTTGAGCAGCAATAGTATTTGCTCCTGATCATAGAGTTGCATAGAGTTGCATGGCCTGGCTCAGACTCTACTCAGTGCTAGTGCTGGGGTATAGAATCATAGAAGATTACGGTTGGAAGAGACCACAGAAGGTCATCTAGTCCAACCCCCTGCTTAAAGCGGGACCAACCCCAACTAAATCATCCCAGCCAGGGCTTTGTCAAGCCGGGCCTTGGATGAGACTGCTGCTTTGTCTCAGTTTTTCCAGCAGTCTTTACTCTGTCAGAAATGTGGAAGACATTGTTGACCTGTACATTTTAACCTCAGATCCTTGAGCTGCCCCTTATAAAGCAATATTGGCCACTTCTTATATTCTTCTTTTACAGAGTAATGATATCCTTTTGAACTTAATTATGGTGTCTTGTAGGATCCCGTTCCCCCATATTAGGATACACTAGTGTCCTGATTATCTAGGCCTCTCTGTTTAACAAACGTCCATAATTTCTTCCTGTTTTTATTCCTTGCCATTGATTCCTGATTATACAAACTCCCAATTATCTGAACAAATATGATGTGACACTGCTGTTTGGATAATTAAACATACTTTTGTAATTCCTCCTCTAAATGGACCTTACTCACTGAGGGCCCAATCCCCAATCCTACCTCCACTTTCATCAATGAATAGGTTCCTACTCACTGTAGATGGACCAGAATCTAGATTTCTCAGTTCTTCTATAATTGTCGTGCTGGAAATAATTTGCATTGTGTGACCCCTTTCCTACTATGCTGAATTCAAGTGGCTCAGAGTGGGTGTTGCATACTGCCCTATTATTTACAGATTCTCAATCAACTTATCTGTCAATAAGAGCAGATCCAGACTGTCTTCCCCTCTAGTGGGTATCTCCACATTTTGGATCATAAAGTTGTCTTTATTACTTAGGAACCTCTTTGATCATGCCTGTTTCCCTGGATTTATTACTTAAAACAAATACTGAGGTAGTTAAAAATCCTCCAGGGACATAGTATCCCCTATGGGTTCAATAATCCTGAGAGCTGACCGAGGAATTTTTAATTTTCTCTCAAATTATCATTCTTCTCCTCCTCATTTTGCCTTTATTGTCAGTTCCTTGTTTCCTGACTCAAAGAACTTAAGACCTATTCTCTTTATTGTGGATGTGTAGTGGTCTGACATTGAGATTGCATTAGACATTGAGCCACTCTTCTTTCTGTTCTCCTAAACATTCTGTATCTGTTAGTTGTTACTAATGAATTATTATCATTGATTTTTTGGGGGGTCAGATCTTCATCTGGCATCATTATGGTCAATAGAGCTATGCCAATGTATAGCACTTGAACATCTGCCCTGTATATTGCAGTAACGATTAGAGGCCAGAGTGAGGACAGGAGCCCTACTGTTCTAGACAGTGTACAAACACAAAGGGATAGTCCCTGCCCTATGCTGTCATTCTGGCTATGAAAATCATCCCAACAGGTTTTAGTTAAACCAACTAGAGCACAATTACCATGATTTAATAACAGTTCTAGTTTTCCTGGTTTCCTAGATTACTTGCATTTCCATACAGAGGCTTTATTACATTTATTGCTCTTCTTATTCTCCATCTTTTGTCTTCTTTGTGATGGCTGATTTTTATTTCTGCTGCTACACTCTGAATATCTAAGAGTGTAACATCCCATTTATGATGCTAGGTACTTGGCAGATTTAGTGGACCATTGAATCAGCTGTGTAAAACAACATATCCGTGGGGTGCTACGTTTAGAAATGTATAGTACACATAAAAGCAGCTAGTTCTCAGCTGAGAATATTACTGGGTTTAGAACCACACAGGTCTCTTTCAAACCCCATTAAATGTTATGATATGTACACAGAGATATTGCAAGAGAAAACAGTATAAAATATTAGTTTACAGTTATCAGAGGAATGTGTATTAATCTGAGCCACCTGAATTCAGCATAATAGGAAAGGGCTTCACACAATGCAAAAGGGCAAGGGTAGTATTTCCAGCAATAAACCACTTGCAGCTAGCCGTCATCAGCTGACTCAGGTTCACGGGGCTCAGGCTGTGGGGCTATAAAATTGCAGTGTAGATATTTAGGCTCATGCTGGAGCCCAGAATCTGGGACCTGTGAGTCATCTGAGATGGGCCAACCATAGGTGTTTTACTGCAGTGTAGACATACCTTCAGTGTACCTCCTGCTGGTGCTCAGGCAGTGAGGAGATGGAAGAAGCAGCTCTTTACTCCATGACTTGAATATTTGCTACAATGAAGAAACTTTACTGCTTGAGAGATGGGCTGAGAGTGCACAGGGGTCATAGCTTAAATAAATTTACCGGTATTTGAAGTATTGATCAAACTAGCTAGGTATAGATGGGACTGGGGGATAGTTTTTGTTCCAGGAGGTCTAGTAAAGGCTGATGCAGAAAAAGTTATAGATCTGATTGTCCACTTGCTCTCTGTATGTGTGTATATATATCTCCTCAATATATGTTTCACTCTATATGCATCCGAAGAAGTGGGTTGTAGCCCACGAAAGCTTATGCTCTAATAAATGTGTTAGTCTCTAAGGTGCCATAAGTACTCCTGTTCTTTTTTAGTGCAGAGAGAGTGCAAAATGGGTTCGTGATTACACAAGGCACAAAGTAGTGGAGAATCACGTCCATAGTTTTTTTAAAGATCATGACAAAGAAAACTCAACAATGTTTGCATGTGAATGGGTGTTGGTATTCGGTGGGTGCGGAAATGTTCCCCTATCTCCTCCAGAATCTCCAACAGAGCATCTGAGATCTTTATAGCTCTCATGAAGTCCATAGAAAATACTCAGTGTATCTGTCTCCAGTGTTCATAGCCTGTTTTCCTATCTTTTCATTCTTTCCTAGGGTTGGACAATTGCTTCTTTTCAAGAGAGGCATAATGGACTAGTGGACTGCACCCAGGGCTGGAGCCACGAACTGCTGAGGTCTAAACCTGCTACTGACACAGTGTGTGACTTTGAGGTAGTCATATAACCTTTCAGTTGCCCCATCTATAAAATGAGTCTACTTATCTGTCTCCCGCTGATGCGGATTCATTAAATAAAGTTTGCACAGAATTTTAAAAAACAGAAAGCACTCTGTGAATGCCAAGTATTAGTATCCTCTGAGGTATTGTTTCTCAGTGGCAGGGTGCTAATATACTATATCATGGGTGACCAATATACTTATGTATGGCATTAAATTATTTCTAAGCCAATCATTGCAAAGGAAAGAGCTTTAAAGGGGCTGGTTCTCCTCTTACACCAATTTTATGCCGGTATAACTGTCAGTTTCAGGGGAATCATCCCTAACTTTCAGCAGTGTAAATGAGATGGCTTCATGTCCTGGGAAGCAAGTCCAGTGTCTTCAAGCCACTTTATAGTTGCTATGTAAAGTGGCCATAGAACTTTGTGGGCTAACTTCTGCCATTAATAAGGTTGTATGGGTGTAACTACAGGCACAATCGGACTCTAAATAGGTAATAGATCATTTGTTCAACAAATAGCCCCTTTTTTCTGCCCATAAATATATCTGTGAACAGGTCAGAGATTAATATATTCATAGATTACAATGCCAGAAGGGATCATTGTGATCATCTAGTCTGACCTCCTGTATATCACAGGCCATAGAACTTCTCCAAAATAATTCCTAGAGCATAGCTTTTAGAAAAATATCCCATCTTGACTTAAAAATTGTCAGTGATGGAGAATCCGTCATGATCTTTGGTAAGTTGTTCTAAATGTTAGTTACTCTGTTAAAAATACCCACCTTATTTCCAGTCTGAATATGCCTAGCATCAACTTCCAGCCATTGGACTGTGTTATACCTTTCTCTACGAGATTGAAGAGCCCATTAGTAAATATTTTTTCTCCATGTAGGCACTTATAGATTGTAATTAAGTCACCCCTTAACCTTCTCTTTTTAAAGATAAATAGATTGAGCTTTTTGAATCTATCACTATAAAATATGTTTTCTAATCCTATCATCATTCTTGTGGTTCTTCTTGAGCACTCTCCAGTTTGCCAATATCCTTCTGGAATTGTGGACGCCAGAACTGGACACAGTATTCTAGCAGTGATCACAGCAGTGCCAAATACAGAGGTAAAATAACTTCTCTACTCCTACTCAAGTTCCTTGTTTATGCTTTCAAGGATTACATTAGCCCTTTTGGTCACAGTGGCACACTGGGAGTATATCTTCAGCTAATTAACCACCAACAATGCAAAATCCTTTTCAGTCCATTTCCCACGATAGATTCCTCCATCCTCTAAGTATGGTCTACATTCTTTGTTCCTACATATATACATTTACATTTAGCCATATTAAAATGCATATTGTTTGCTTGTGCCCAGCTTACCAACAGTGATCCAGATCGCTCTGTATCAGTGACTTGAGCTCTTCATGATTTACCACTCCCCCAATTTGTGTCATCTGCAAACTTTATCAGTGATGATTTCATGTTTTCTTCCAGGTCATTAATAAAAATGTTAAATAGCACAGTGCCAAGAACCGAAACCTGTGGGACCCCATTAGACAAATTCAGTGATGATTCCCTGTTTACAATTAGATTTTGAGACCTATCAGTTTGTCAGATTTTAATCCATTTAAGGTGTACCATGTTAATTTTATATCTTTCTAGTTTTTTAATCAAAATGTCATACTGTATCAAGTCAAATGCTTTACAGAAGTCTATGTATATTACATCAACAAAATTACCTTTATCAACCAAACTTGTAATCCATGCATCTGTTCACTGTTCATTAGTTTTAGAGGAAGCCTTTGTTAGAAAGATATCCATATGAATCATAGAATAGCACCGTCCACTACAAGAGTTTTGCTATTTGAACACCAGTTGGTCATGTAAATCAAAAAATATTGTTTCTGCTCCTTGAACTAAGCTTATAAACAGGGTGCCCGAAGAAATTGTAACTTTGATTATCTCCGGGAGAGGGCAAACTGGGAAAAGAAGTAGCTTGGAGACGGAAGCAGAGAGAAATCAGGAGATGATGAGGTCCAAGGGAATTAGGGAGACCAGATAGCAAGTATGAAAAATCGGGACGAGGGGTGGGGGGTAATAGGTGCCTATATAAGAAAAAGCCCCAAATATCAGGACTGTTCTTATAAAATTGGGATATCTGGTCACCCTAAAGGGAATTTAAATCTCTTTTCCTGTTCTCTTTTGTACAGGAAAACACATTGCATTGGCCTGTGTCTAGGGATTAGTGAAAATGCCTGGGTTCCCCCATGACAGCGGGAGAGACAAAGACATGATATTTATTGGCTAACAATGTTCTATCATGGCATTAGCTAGGATAGGTATCGTACTACCATCAGTAACCTTTCCTAGTGCTGGCACTTGATAGCTTTTTCCCGGTATTGATTGTTGCCTTCCCTGCTTCTCCCTGTGACTCCATTGCATTGGTTCCACCTTTCTCTGATGACTGGGAGATGACCCTTTCAAGCCCAACACAGCACACGCCTCTGGATTCCACCTTCCTAGCTGATATCACAGGGCAACTGTTCTATGGCATTCATCCCCCTCTTCAGGGTCTGGCCACATATATAGGCAGATAGCTGGATGACAAACTTCATCTTCAACTGTGACCTTTTGCCAGGTTAGATACTCACCTGTGGTGGTGCCACACGACCTCCTCTTTCTCTGACCTCTTCTGTACAATCTTCTTTCCCTCCTTCTGTTTCCACTTTTAGAGCCACAAAGGGTTTTAGAAATGGCCATGGAAGCACTTCTAATGTATGTATTCTCAGAAGTGTTTACATGTGCTAAGAATTCACATTGCTTTTGCTTTCTGCAAGCATCCTTGTGCATAAAACCTCTCCCAAATGTCCAAGAGCAAGTGAATAAAAGGGGCTGCTAATAACAGAACAAAATTAACAGGTTTCATTCACAAGGATGCTCTAATACGTTTATGTGTCATTTACCCGTTTCTAACAGCTCATATGAAGTTCCAAACACTAAAGGCAATATAAATTGCATCAATTGTGCAGAAGGGCTGAATGTCAGTGTGAGCTTCACAATATTGGAATTAGGAAGTGATTTTGCATAGCATATAGCTGAATATTGCAGTTTTTATTGGGTTTGTAGTAGTCATATAACTTGTTTCTGGAACCTTGAGGGTGTGGGTTGGATATCAGAAGGAACTGACCAAATCTCCTGACTTTTGTCAGTTGGTATTAAATGCTCTTGTCTGTGACTTTTCTGGAGTCTTTTGACGCAAACATATTTCTTCTTATCACAGAGCTACATTCTCCTTCTCCTGACTGGCAATCTTGTAAAATTGCTTTGCTCCCCCTTTGTTTGAGGTCTATTGTATACTAAAAAATATAAAGACACCTTTCAAAATCACTAATGAGTGTGTATAGTAGCAGGAAGTAAATCTACATCATGTATCCAGATAGGGATCTGTCCTTAGAGGGATATAAGAAAAGGCTTCTCTTTTCCCCCGAATGTCTCGGCCACAGCTGGAAAGGAAGGCTTGAAAAATAAACTTTATGATAGCAACTAATATTACAAATTGTAACACAATGGAATAAATCACAGAAGCCATGAAACACAACCTACCCTGTTTTCAGCCAAATGATTTATTCATGAATGTTTGTAATTCAAATGGCTTGTCCATGAATATTCATAGATTTCGTCTGTGTAACTGGATATTGTAAGGAAATCTAGGCTAATTACAACAGAGGCTCTCTGCTGGCTTTAACACAATGGCAGTGGGAACAGTTTGAAAGTTGGAAATTCTTATTGGAGTCCCAGCTGTAACAACTTCATGCGGCTCAATGTATACATAGGTCAACAAAGCAAATATGTAGTAGTGCTTGGATGTGGGTGGCTGGCATCTTCTCAGCATATTTGCAGATTGTGCATCATTAAACCATGAATATTACATAACTTACTGGGACATGAATAATACACATTCATGCAGAGCCAGCCCTACACACAAATGAGTCAAATGGCTCTTGGGGCTATGTGCCATTAGAAGCAATAGGTCAATTTTTGCTCACAGTTACATTGCTGCACGTCCATTAACTTCAAGTGAGTTACTCTGGTGTAAATGAGATCTTAGGTTGGCCCTGTTATGTAGCCTCACAAATCACAAGCTGACATGATTTCCCCTCCAGTAACAGCACTGCAGTACTTCCAGAGGCAACTTACAAGGCAATTTTCTTATCTGTTCGCAGTAGAATACAGCAGTAAATAGACCCCTTCCTCTTTCCTTTCCCCCAAAAGTGAGCTCTTGTGTGTAATTATTCCTAGGAATTCATAGACTGGAGATGGCTGAGGAAGAGCTATGTCATGTGTGTGATACTGCTGACAAACAAGAGGGTTGTGCTAAGCAAGATGTAATATCTAGGTTTTTGCTAATTTAGTGAATGGCGAACCAGGTGAGTTTCTTAGGGACCTTATAGATTTTAAGGCCAAAATTTACCACTATATTAATCTAGTTTGACCTAGTCCTTAACACAGACCATAGAACCTCACCAAATACTTACTGCATCAAGCCCATAACTTCTGTTTGAGCTAGTGCATATGTTTTAGAAAGATATTCAAACTTTAAGACTTCAAATGGAGAATCCACCACACCCTTAGGCAAGTTGTTCCAACAGTTAATTAACTTCTCTATTAAAAAACGTGCACCTTATTTCTACTCTGAATTTGTCTGGCTCCAGCTTCAAAATAGAGCTGGTTGAAAAAATTTGTTGGAAAAGGGGACAATTTTTTTCAGCCTGAATGCTGCCAAGAACTCCACTATTGCTCCATTAAATGCAAGTTCCAGGATGCTGTGGAGTCTTGGTTAGTGTGCACAAGGAAAGACAATTGGCCTGAAAATTCAGATTGCCTGTGTCTCTAAAACCATCAAGAAATAACTTAGCAGAAAGTCCAGTTAGTGTCCAATGGCAGCTTGTCCATTTTCTCTGATTGTGCCATTGCCATTGTTAAAATATCTTTAAAATATCTAACTGAAAGGGTATAAAATGATATTACAAAATAAATATTCTACATGAACCCTTCTCTCCCCGGTATGTGTAAACTAAAAGATGAGAATTCATTATGGTACAGCATGATTAATGAGAATTAACTTGAATTTATGAAATGATAATTATATATGTCATAAATAATAATGAATTAGCATTTTCTCACCCATATGCATATGATCTATTTTTGATGTCTTTAAATTAGTCACGTCAAGGGCTATTTTTATTTTTTTCCCCCTTACAGATTATTCTTGACATGAACATTCATCTAACTGTAAGCATTCATATTTCCTTTTCAGTGGGGCAGGGAGAAGCAGCAGGATTTTTTTTTCTTTTTTTGCGGGGGGGGGGGGGCAAGTTATTTTGATTTTCTTTTCTTAACTAAGCAACGACCTCTGAGAACCAATGAAAACATGAGTCTACAGGTTTTTAAATGAAGGTATTTAAGGGCCTATGACACTACACTGGTTTACACCAGATGAGGATCTGGCTTTGGTTAATGGCTTTTCTGTATTTAGAGTTTCCCTGTCTGAAATTTTCTCTGTGTTGATGATTTGTGTGTTCAATACTTTCCTTGTGTTCATAGGTGACTTTTTCAGTTAGTTTTGTTCTTGTGTAAATAGCATTTGTCTGCTGACTTTGAATAGCTCACATTTCATGAAAGTTTGGATCAGGGTTTTTGTTTGGCCTTGTGATGGGGTGTACAAACCCCACACAGGACAGAAAAGGGGTAAGGAGCTGTTCTGGGCCCACCCGGCCCTGCTCCACTGCACCTGCAAAGCTGCCCAGACTGGAGAAATACCTTAAAAAGGAAGCGGAGTAGCTCAGTGGCAGGTGGAGGTGAGCTGAGCTGTGCTCTGAGCTCCTGAGAAGAAGCACCACAGGAACGCTTGCTGGTTGAGACCTGGCAATAGTGGCCTGACCAAGCCCACAAAGGAGGGACCTGTGACTTTGCGAGGGTAGAGACTGTATCTTTGTGGTTTAGTTATTTATTTGTACCCTGTGAGAAGAGAGGGGACTGGTAGGAAGTGATACAGGGAGGCAGCCAAGTAGCACCCCAGCGTGCAGCACTGCACTCCTTACCGTTGGGCCCTGGATTGGAGTCCAGTGGAGAGAGTGGGTCCAGGCTCCCCCTACCAACCCCTAAAGAAAGGAAATTATGGAGGTCTATTCCTCAGATGGGAACCTAGTTGGAGGAAGACCCTGTAGGTACAAGGGTCCAGATGACAAGGCCCCGACCCTGAGGGAAGCCCTGAATTTCTTGTTGAATTCTGAAGACTTCTCCATTATTGGACTCTGTCTATACACCCCAAAAGGGGTGGACTTGAAAGTCTGACCACACATGGCAGAGTCACTGAAAAGACAGACCACCCACAGGGCAGAGTTGTAATAAGAAAGGGGAACACCTAGGAGAAAGACAACCTGCAACAACCCTACCTGACTGCTAGGCACCATGGCCAGTGAGTGTCCCCCATCACAGGCCTGTTTTAACTAGAGGGGTTGTTTCCAATATTCACATCAGCCTGAACACACTCAAAGTACAGAGTCAGTCTGAGCTGAAGTTTTGGCTTGGGACCACTGATTCTCAGTAACTCTAAAGAAGCAGCCCATAAGCACTATTTAAAACATTAACAATAAAAATAATTTTCAAATACCATGGTAAATAGCCAGATGCCAATGTATTTTAACTTACCCTTTGGAATGGTACTTGTGAATCCATATAATTTATACACAGCAGTCAATTGTGTGCAATTAGCAATGAATCAAAAATTCACTTCCAAAGGGTGAAGTTAAAATGCAATAGAAATTGGGATTGGACAGGTTGCAGCTCAAAGAAGAGTTTGCCCATCTGTCTTGATACTGTTTCTGAAGTGCATTGAACATTCTCCCCTGCAGCATACCTCATTTGTGCTAATGAATACCTAGACCTGTAAACTCAAAAAGCAGTAATTTATTTTTTATGTTAAACAATGATCATTTCATACAAATCCAGGCCATTTCATATTTATAATAATGTAGCATGTTGTAGAAGGTGTCAAATTTCACCTCATTTATGAAAACTGAACACTTGGCTAACAATATCAGGAGAAAGATCTGTATTTATCAACTTCAAGAAGTGACATTCTATTTTTAAATTGTCAGGGTCAGTCATTATCAGAATGTCACCTACAAGAATGATTTACCACCAAAATAGCTGTTACTCTGTTTCACACTTAGAATGAAAGTAGACAGTTTTAATATGAAAGCTTGGAGAGAGACTGCATAATGTTTACAGACCACCCTTCATTGCACTGAGTAGTGTCTTACTTGACGAGTTGTTCCATTGACTGTTCAATGGCACTACTCACAGAGTAAGGCACTGCTCAGTCTGAATAAGGGTAGCAAAATTGGGCTGTAAAGGATCGTAAGAGTTACTTTGCTAGATTATGCCCATTTTGAAAACCAATTAAGGCAATTACTATGCAATATTTAATTCAAAAGTTCAAAATGGAAGCTATTGCAAGATGTTTTATTGTGTTTCTCATTTCATTAATCTTTCTTTATAACCTGTTTTATTGGATGCGAATTGCAGAAGCACAGCGCCACATTCACATTGTTCAAAGAGCAGTATGAGGGCTCAGGCAACACATGGCAATGGATAATGGTTATGAATAAACCATGAATCATCAAAATTATTAATAACGGATAAAGACCTAAAAAAGCCTTTCGCTGAACAATATGAAAGAATGAGAGCATGCAAAATACCTTGGAGAACTGTGTCCTCACTTAAGAAGTGAGCATTCCCATAGCCTGGAGCCCTGGATTTAGCAGGCGACTGTGTGGAGCCAGCTATCAAAATGGCTTTGGCAGTAGTGACTTCAACAGAGTGTATAGTGTCATGGAGTTTCATAGAATCGAATGGTGGAGGTGGTGATAGAAAGGCAGAGACTAGATTGCTTAGGGGATTGGTAATGGGATCATCATGGTATCATTTACCTCTTTTATTGAAACTTTCATCAGATGATCTCAGAGGGCTTTTTCATAGATTTTTAGATTTTTAAGGCCAGACGGGACCATTAGATCATCTAATCCAATCTCCCAGATAACACAGACCATAACACAGGCTTTTTTTTAAACAACTAACAAAATCATCCAAAGCCCAAGATTTGGTAGTGATGGGGGACTTCAACTATCCAAATATATGTTGGGAAAATAACACAGCGGGGCATAGACTATCTAACAAATTCTTGGACTGCATAGCAGACAACTTTTTATTTCAGAAGGTTGAAAAAGCTACTAGGGGGGAAGCTGTTCTAGACTTGATTTTAACAAATAGGGAGGAACTCATTGAGAATTTGAAAGTAGAAGGCAGCTTGGGTGAAAGTGATCATGAAATCATAGAGTTTGAAATTCTAAGGAAGGGTAGAAGGGAGTACAGCAAAATAGAGACAATGGATTCCAGGAAGGCGGATTTTGGTAAGCTCAGAGAGCTGATAGGTAAGGTCCCATGGGAATCAAGACTGAGGGGAAAAACAACTGAGGAGAGTTGGCAGTTTTTCAAAGGGACACTATTAAGGGCCCAAAAGCAAGCTATTCCGCTGGTTAGGAAAGATAGAAAATGTGGCAAAAGACCACCTTGGCTTAACCACGAGATCTTGCATGATCTAAAAAATAAAAAGGAGTCATATAAAAAATGGAAACTAGGACAGATTACAAAGGATGAATATAGGCAAACAACACAGGAATGCAGGGGCAAGATTAGAAAGGCAAAGGCACAAAATGAGCTCAAACTAGCTACGGGAATAAAGGGAAACAAGAAGACTTTTTATCAACACATTAGAAGCAAGAGGAAGACCATTGCTCAGTGAAGAGGGAGAAACAGTAACAGGAAACTTGGAAATGGCAGAGATGCTTAAGGACTTCTTTGTTTCGGTCTTCACCGAGAAGTCTGAAGGAATGCCTAACCTAGTGAATGGTAATGGGAAGGGGGTAGGTTTAGCAGATAAAATAAAAAAAGAACAAGTTAAAAATCACTTAGAAAAGTTAGATGCCTGCAAGTCACCAGGGCCTGATGAAATGCATCCTAGAATACTCAAGGAGCTAATAGAGGAGGTATCTGAGCCTCTAGCTATTATCTTTGGAAAATCATGGGAGACGGGAGAGATTCCAGAAGACTGGAAAAGGGCAAATATAGTGCCCATCTATAAAAAGGGAAATAAAAACAACCCAGGAAACTACAGACCAGTTAGTTTAACTTCTGTGCCAGGGAAGATAATGGAGCAAGTAATTAAGGAAATCATCTGCAAACACTTGGAAGGTGGTAAGGTGATAGGGAATAGCCAGCCATTTGTTCTTTGTAAAGAACATATCGTGTCAAACCAATCTGATAGCTTTCTTTGATAGGATAACGAACCTTGTGGATAAGGGAGAAGCTGTGGATGTGATATACCTAGACTTTAGTAAGGCATTTGATACGGTCTTGCATGATATTCTTATCGATAAACTAGGCAAATACAATTTAGATGGGGCTACTATAAGGTGGGTGCATAACTGGCTGGATAACTGTACTCAGAGAGTTGTTATTAATGGTTCCCAATCCTTCTGGAAAGGCATAACAAGTGGGGTTCCGCAGGGGTCTGTTTTGGGACCGGCTCTGTTCAATATCTTCATTAACGACTTAGATATTGGCATAGAAAGTACGCTTATTAAGTTTGCGGATGATACCAAACTGGGAGGGATTGCAACTGCTTTGGAGGACAGGGTCATAATTCAAAATGATCTGGACAAATTGGAGAAATGGTCTGAGGTAAACAGGATGAAGTTTAACAAAGACAAATGCAAAGTGCTCCACTTAGGAAGGAACAATCAGTTTCACATATACAGAATGGGAAGAGACTGTCTAGGAAGGAGTACGGCAGAAAGGGATCTAGGGGTTATAGTTGACCACAAGCTAAATATGAGTCAACAGTGTGATGCTGTTGTAAAAAAAGCAAACATGATTCTGGGATGTATTAACAGGTGTGTTGTGAGCAAGACATGAGAAGTCATTCTTCCGCTCTACTCTGCGCTGGTTAGGCCTCAACTGGAGTATTGTGTCCAGTTCTGGGCACCGCATTTCAAGAAAGATGTGGAGAAATTGGAGAGGGTCCAGAGAAGAGCAACAAGAATGATTAAAGGTCTTGAGAACATGACCTATGAAGGTGTTATAACAATAGAATAAAAACCAGCAGGATCATATTAAGAGGGGTAAGGCAAAGATGCCACATTTATTGTAAATATAATGATAAAGCAAAAGATAAAAGTAAACAACGTTGTTTGAATACTTATTCCTATCACTACTTATTCCTTATACACACATACACACACACACATATATATATATTCATTCACACAATCATTCATTCAAGTTCTGTATAGGTGTTATAGTTACCAGCTATAGTAGAAGTTGCTCATGCCAAGTCACTGGCCAGGTATCTTGGTCATGAGGATGGAGCCGAGTCTGTGTCAGGTGCACCTGATGCTCCTGGAGGTTGGCAGCAGAACGAGAGACTCAAAATCCTCAGTCTTGAGAGTCCATTCTTATAGGAATTAATTCCTAGTTAGTCTATGGGAGCTGTTTCATTCTGCTGTTGCTGACTCGATCAGCAGATGGCACATTCCTGGACACATTCCTGGGCACATTCCTGGTGGCTCCAAACTGTCCAAAGTTTGTGTTTCTCATCCTACCAGGTGATGGGGTGGATCCCAGTTTACCCTCCGGGGGTTGTCTGGTCATCCACTTGACACATTCTTCGGCCGATGGATACTCCCTTTCTAGGCTGGCACCTCCCTAACCATTCATGTACATCAAGCATTCATCAGCATACATTCCATATCTTAACCATATTTTAATTTACTGTCTCCACCACTTTCCGGGTGTGTGCTAATTCATTTGAGACTGCCGGCCCTTTAATCACAAAGGGTGGGGGTCTGTTCCTAGGAGCCATTGCTGTTACAATGAAGTGAAAGTCACTTAACGGCTTATAGTGTTTGTTTACATTGTATCAATTACTTCAAGAACAAAGTCAATTAACTTGTTTGTAAGTTTTACATAGTAATAAAGTATCTTTCACAGGATAGATACAATCAATGGTTTCTTCAGACAGTAGCTTACAAGTTTTAACAGAAGACCCAAGAGATTTTTTACTTGGTGAAACTGTTGGATTTTAAAGTGTGGGAGCCAAATTATGAAGGGGTCACTGTCACTTGGGGGAATCACTGTTAGTACCTTCTTTAATATCCCTACAAAGGAAGGCTGAAAGAATTGGGTTTGTTTAGTTTGGAAAAGAGAAGACTGAGAGGGGACATGATAGCAGTTTTCAGGTATCTAAAAGGGTGTCATAAGGAGGAGGGAGAAAACTTGTTCACCTTAGCCTCTAAGGATAGAACAAGAAGCAATGGGCTTAAACTGCAGCAAGGGAGGTTTAGGTTGGACATTGGGAAAAAGTTCCTAACTGTCAGGGTGGTTAAACTCTGGAATAAACTGCCTAGGGAGGTTGTGGAATCTCCATCTCTGGAGATATTTAAGAGTAGGTTAGATAAATGTCTATCAGGGACGGTCTAGACAGTATTTGGTCCTGCCATGAGGGCAGGGGACTGGACTCGATGACCTCTTGAGGTCCCTTCCAGTCCTAGAATCTATGAATCTATGAATCTATGAATTTCATCCAAACCCTACACTGAGCCCCAAATTGTGGCTGCTTTACAAACACTAAGGCCCAGATCCTCAAAGGTATTTAGGTGGCTTGCTCCCATTGGCACTTAAAAAGCTTTGACAATGTGGGCCTAAGGGCCTGGATTCTGTAACTCTTACGCATGTCGAGAAGCACTTTCACACACAAGGAGTCCCATTGATTTCAGTGGGACTTCTGACATCTGTAAACATCATAAGGCATCAGGGTTGCAGAACTGTATCCATAAAAAATGTAGGACTCAGTTTTGTGTCCAACACACAGACCTGGGCAAAGGTGTAACCACTGGAAGGCCTGGTGGGGACATATTCCCCCCAGTCATTTTCCTCTTTGTTGATGCTCCCAACCCCCTCCCCAATCTTCCCACTTTTGTGTGAGGAGTTACACATTAAAGGCTTTTGTTCCTTCCACAGGAAGAAAGGTGACGCTTAGATGGCTGCTTCTCTCCACCTAATGTAGTAAACCATTCTGTTCCCCTGCCCTCGTTTCTGGGTTGCAGACCACAGCAAAACCTGCAGGGGGAGAAGGAAGTACAAATATTACGGTATTACCTTAGGTGGAAATGGAGCCTTAGAGGCTTTCATTTTGGATAGAGCCAGCTGAAATCCAGCCCTATGCAGCAGTCACTAACTGCCATCTGATGGCACTTTGCTGAGCTATGTGAAATGAGTGTATGCAAACTTTATGTGCCAGCAGCAAGGGGTAAGCACATAGTGCTGTTTGAATGGTGCTCATCTAGTGTAAAAATGTGTCTTCTGGAAGCTGCCATACCATGAGAAAGAAACACAAACCACCCTGTTTTCTACTTTTACCAGACATATTGCAATCCATCATGGACAACCAATACTTCCATTATCTCACATTTTTCTAAATTCTATCTTTTCAACTCATAGAAACACTTCTAATGCAGTGTCCCTAACTTTAGTTGATCAGAAAAATATTAGCTTGTGGAGTATTAGTCCAATCCAAAACTGTCAGGGGGTCAGTTTGAGCAGAAACCCCGTGGGGAAGTAACTACAGTGTTAGCTGGCTTGATTCAGCAACACCAAGATTATTAGACAATAACATTCCCACATTTAGAAAGCTGGATACAGTAGCCAACCATTAGAAAGCCTATAAGCTTATGCAGCACATTTTAGATGCAAATACACAGCCCCAGGCATACTCATCTGGCAGCACCACAGATCATTTATTGATCATTTATTGATCTCATCATAGTTCAAATAGTTAATATGATTTTGTGTTAATACAGGTGAACAAAACATTCAAAGTTTGGGTTCTGATCAGATAAATGATCTTTATCCAAATTATTTGAACCTCTTAAGTCTGCAAAATTTGATAGAAAACTTATGAGAACAGGCTTTCTTGTGAGAATTCTGCTGGCTTCTGTCTTAAGTCAGGCCAGGAATACTGGTGCACACAGAGTCTTTTGTGTGGAATTTCAGCACTTTCAGCTTGGAATCTGGAAGCCCCAAAAATGTCTCTAATTTGGGGATGTGAAATTAACAGGTTTTCATGTAACTACGTTTTGTAACAGGACATAATCTCTCAGATAAACCTGCTCAGTTTTGGGTCAGGCCATTTGACCTACGGTAACTGCAAATTCAGTTTTTTACAACTAGTACTTACAAGCAATGAACCTGTGATTGTGTGACACAGAATTCTTTAAAGCAAACACAAATTGCAGGGATAATTGAACTGCCCTATCTCATGCAGGTGGTGTGAAGATAAATACATGAAGTTGGTGAGATGTTTAGATTCTACATTGATAGGATGCATATAAATAAGGTGGAAGAATTGGTAGGATAAAAACATTGCACATCAGTGTGAAGTAGTATATAATTAATGATTCTAAATAGTTTTTCAATATGTTATTGGATTAGTTTTTAATGGTGGTTCACTTTATTCTCAAAAATCTGTCTCATACATTTTAAGGCCAGAAGGGACCATCATGATCATGTAGTCTGACCTCCTGCACAACGCAGGTCACAGAACCTCACCCACCCACTCCTGCAATAGACACCTAACCTCTGGCTGAGTTACTAAAATCCTCAAATCTTGTTTTAAGGATTTCAAGTTACAGAGAATCCACCATTTACTCAGTTCAAACCAGCAAATGACCCACACCTTACAATGCAGAGGAAAGCTGTAGAACCTAGTTGTCTGAGCTTCACTCTTATATAAATATATGGACATAGGAACCTAAAACACTTGCAGTGCTTATGACAGCCACTCAAGGATGGATCCTGTTAATTAAAGGAAACAAAAACCAAACATACTGTCAAGCTGTCTTGGTTTCAAGGAATATGTATGTGTGAACTGTGGCATAGAATTTATGCACAATTCATGAACAAATGAGGTGATTTATCTCATGTGCTTAATAAGACAAATAATTTGAGGATGGTTACAGAGCATAAAAAATTTCATATGGCGAAACTTATCTTATACCTTATTTTAGGAACATTTAAAGGGACAGATTACCCACGGGTAACTAACTCATTCTTCCAACAAGTTGAGGTGGGAATCTGAGTGGCATTTCAGGACATGCTCAAATCTTATGGAAAAATTGGTTATTGGATGTCATACTTCCTGAGATTATCTAAAGTACATGGAGTGTGCTGCCACTTACTGAGCAGCTCACATGCAGAGATGGGCAAAAAGGGGATGGTAGAGTGGCTTTGGCTTGTAGAAAGAACTTCACTGCTTGGATTTTTCTTTTTGAAACCAAACTGTGGGATGGTTCTGATCCACATTCCATGTTGTTTAAATACCCCTCTGTTGGAATTATTATTATTTGAAATTATTAATATTAATATGGGAAACTACCAAACACTAATTTAACTATAAATTCCTTTATTAAATCCAAAGGTCAAATGGTACATATACAATTGCTCTAAACATGGCTAAAAAGCCTAAATAATAAGCAATTTATTAAATACAAACAGTAAGACAGATTCTTTTTGTCTTATTTAAAACCATCTGCAGTCACCCCTATTGGTCCGAGGCCTTCTTTTTAGACACTTCCTCTTACGTCATTAGTTAGTCTTTGAACCAGCCTTCCACCCTACTTCATTTCTTCTGGCCTTATAACTTATTATTTTCAATGCCTTCCTTTTACTTGCTCATCAGGGCCTTTCTTTACAACACATATATTTCCTTAACCAAACCTAAGCTAACCCATATCCTTTAATTTCATATTTATCCTATACCCTAACTTTAGGATGGGGGGGTGGAATTAACATCCACCCCCCATTTTACCTGACACCTTCCCCTACAGATCTCAGGGGTAAAGGTTCAGGTAGGTGGTTCTGATTTTGGACGAGCTCTACCCAAATGCCAGCAAACTGCATGATTTGGGGATAGCTAAGCAACCCAAATGATCTGTAAGTACAGTACACTGCAGATGACATATTGTTTATGCTTCTCATAGCATCACTCGTGTGAAAAACTTCCATATGTGAAGGGGACAAAAAAATCAGAGAGCTGGACAAAACATCACTTTGCACAATATTGATGGTAAAAGTGCAACATAGTAAGGGTACGTCTACACTTACCTCTGGGTCCGACGGCAGGCAATCGATGTTCTGGGATCGATTTATCGCGTCTTGTCTAGACGCGATAAATCGATCCCGGATTGATCCCGGAAGTGCTCACCGTCGACGCCGGTACTCCAGCTCGGCGAGAGGAGTACGCGGCATCGACGGGGGAGCCTGCCTGCCGCGTCTGGACCCGCGGTAAGTTCGGACTAAGGTACTTCGAATTCAGCTAGGTTATTAACGTAGCTGAATTTGCGTACCTTAGTCCGAAGTGGGGGGGTAGTGTGGACCAGGCCTAAGAGAAATTAGCCAAATATTCCTGAAATTAGCCAAAAATTCTGCAGTGTAAAATTTCTCATTGTCTCCGAATCTAGCAAAACTGGCACTAATTTGTGTGTAATTGTATGGTAGCAAACTTCAAACTTCTATGATATTTTTAATGTTTCTATTTCATTTATATCAGATATACTTTCACGCTGCAGGTCCCCTTCACCCATACTCAACCCCACATAGAGACATATTTTCATACCACAGTTCTTATAGCGCATAACTTTCCCACTTTTTGACTTCTCACTCATCTTAGTGATTGTTATGTTCGCAGCATACTACTAACAGAGAACTTAGACAAATCTTAAAATACAGTTGCTGGAGGGTTGCAATGTAACACAAATTTATTTCTTAAAATTCTGAATGATAGCACACAAGGACACCAAAATAGAGATAGAGACAAAGCAGGCTGCTCCCAAACAGAGAGAGGCACAACTCACCCCACCTTACTCTAGTCAGGCTCTCTGCAGAACTGACTCTGATCACACACTTCCCTGCAATCAGGAACAAGAAACCCCTTAGAAGTTCAAGTGATCGCTTACAATTTTAACAATTTTCAGTACACCATCATAGATTATTTCATTTTTTATCCACAGATCTCAAAGCACTATACAAACCATAATTTAGCCCCATAATATCCTGCTGTGGTTGATAAAATGATTATTCCCATTTTACAGGTGGGTAAATTGAGGTACGGTGAGATTTACCCAAGTTCACACTGTGGGCAAAAAATACCAGTTTTAGACACCTAATTTGAGCACCCAACTGTAGGATTTTGACTCCCATTAGAAAATTGGGCCCACTGTCAGTGGCAGACATGGCACAGGAACCCAAGTATCCTGATTTCCAGTTCAGTGCTCAAATCACCCCTGATTCTTTCCTGGTTTCTACTGGGTGAAAAGCACAGTCTACACCAGCTACTAATCTTAACTAGTTTAAAGTTTTAGTAAGGAAATTTTAGGCTAATATGTCATCAGCTTAATTAATGGCAGAGGGATATCTCAGTGGTTCGAGCATTGGCCTGCTAAACCCAGGGTTGTGAGTTCAATCTTTGAGGGGGCCACTTAAGGATCTGGGGCAAAATCAGTACTTGGTCCTGCTAGTGAAGGCAGGGGGCTCGACTCGCTGACCTTTCAGGGTCCTTTCCAGTTCTAGGAGATAGGATATCTCCATTAATTTAATTTAAAAAAAACATAAAGCATAAGTGAAATAAATAGTGCAATCATCAGATATCCAGACCTGGTACACAAGTGGGCTGTTTCGTTCACCATCAGATTCATGCTGGTCCAATCTAGTGTGAATCCTGAGTTGCTCCAATCCTCAATTTGTTAAGCACACATCCTTTATAACATTGTCTTGTAACATCACATCAGGAACAAATAAGTAAAAGTACTTTATTTATAAACATTCTATTCTAAATATTTTCTCATATACCCATCATAACACTAACCCCAAATCCGTGTCCTGTTATTTGTCCTGCTAAAACTCTAATTAATACCTCTTTATCTATCTTTTCTTTAAATTGCTATCCTACTCCTTACTCAATCCAGCTGTCTTTTCATTACTCTCATGTGTTCCATTATTTCTGACAACAGTTGTCTGTGCTTCTTGGGGCTGTGGAGTTGCTAATTGCTAGTTCTGTCCAGTCAGTCTTACTAGGGAGATCTGCACCCAGCTAGTAAATCACACTGTGATGGGTTTCCCCCACTTCCTGGTGCCGCCTGGAACTGGGGTACCACTGAGCCGGCCTGACCCACTGGCCTGGGCTCCCTTTATACTGTACTGCTGAGGCAAGCCTGGCAAGCCCTTTCCCAGGCTTCAAACTGCACTTTACCAGCACACATGTAGATAGGGACACACCCAGCTGCAGCTACACACACAGATGCTGAGATCAGCTCTGCATGGGAAGGCTCAGCTAAGGCACCTCCCAGTTCCTAAGGCACCCCCCCCCCCCTTTGGAGTGTAAACACGAAATTATCCCATTTTGCGCTGTACAGCGTAAGCTCATGAAATTCGCCCCCTCCCCAAATGTGGAGAGGAATATACACAACTTGCTGCCGCAAGTTATGATTTCTGCATACTGGTTTTAGACTAAACAAAAACAAGTTTATTAACTACAAAAGATAGATTTTAAGTGATTATAAGGGATAGCAAACAGATCAAAGCAGACTACCTAGCAAATAAAACAAAACGCAACCTAAGCTTAATATACTAAAGAAATTGGTTATAGCAAATTCTCACCTTAAATGTTTTAGGCAGTTTGCAGAGATTCTTGAGGGGAAGCTACACTTGCTTGCAGCTTAAAATTCCAGTTATTCCTTTCACAGGTTAGAAAACCCTCTAGGCTGGGTTCAGCCCTTCTCCCCTAGTTCAGTCTTTTGTTTCTCAGGTGTTTCCAGCAGTCTTCTTTCTTGGGCGGGGAGTCAGTGAAGAACGAACCGTGATGATGTCATCCCCCTGCCTTAAATAGCTTTAGCACAGGGGTGAGCAAACTTCGGCACGTGGCCCATCAGGGTAATCCACTGGCGGGCTGTGAGACAGTTTGTTTACATTGACCGTCCATGGGCATGCCTCCCTGCAGCTCCCAGTGGCTGCGGTTCGCCATTCCTGGCCAATGGGAGCTGCGGGAAGTGGCGCAGGCCACAGGGACGTGCTGGCCGCTGCTTCCTGCAGCTCCCATTGGCAGGGAACGGCGAACTACGGCCACTGGGAGTTGCAGGGGCCATGTCTGTGGACGGTCAACGTAAACAATCTGTCTCGTGGCCCGCCAGCGGATTATCCTGATGGGCCACATGCCGAAGGTTGCCACCCCCTGCTTTGTCTCCCAGTTTGATTCCCAAGCCCGGTCAGTGGAAAAAGACTAGTATTATGATGGAGGCCAGTACCAGGTGACTTGGTCACATGCCTCTGTAGGGCTACAGCAGCCATGAGACAGAGGCTGTCTGTAACGTCCTCAGGAAGGCTTCCCAGGAAGACTCCCTGGTGGGAGATTAGCATCTTATAAGACCTATTGTTCTCCCTAATGGCCCTTCCCAGCCAGCCATCTAGACTGATTGCATTCTGCCTGGTGGGCATTCCCCAGGTGTAATAGATGCTTAGCAATATTCCTAACTTCAGATACAAAAATGTTACATGCATACAAATAGGATAATAATATTTAGTAAATCATAACCTTTCCATTGATATCTTACATGACCTATCTTGCATAAAATACATCATAGTTATACCAAAATCATATCATAACAATATCTCTATGAAGAATATGGGGTGTAGTGTCACACGCATTTGTCAGCTTTGCTTTGCCCTGTTACCTACACAGACCAAGAATCCATTGTAGGTAAGACACAAGTCAGATTTCTTATTTTTACAACCTTGGAAGTCATTTTGCAGAATGTTGAGAGCTGTGTCAACAGGACACATAGAGAAAGTCGGAAAAAAATCCCTTTTGTATTTCTTATAACACTATTAAATGTATATCTATATCTAACACTGTTCATTATACATCCCTTTACTTATTTCCCTGCACAAATTCAAGTTCAAGTAGTTGTAAATTCTAGTTATTCTCTGCGGGGGTGGTGGTGGTGGGGGGTTTACATAGTTTAAAATTTGCAATTGACCTTAATGAAAACTTGCCCTACCCTTGAAAATTTGCTCACCAGGTGAGCTGTCCTGTGCTAACATTGCTTTCATAGTGCTGTGCTCAGATTTTTTCTTAAATATTAATTGTTTTTCTGAGGGACAGGTTCTGTTAGGCCTTATGTGGATGCACAGTGCTGAGGAGAGGGCAGAGAACCTCCTCACCCCTTTGGATGACCCATAAGGCCCTGACAGAACTGCAATCCTTGCACTAGTGAGAGCAGTGGAACTGCTCCCTCCTTAACCTTCTGGGGGAGCCCAGTACCTGAATCGGGGATAGGGATGGAAGGAGTCGGGCCTACATATCCACCCCCTTGGGTTTGCCCATGGTGCAGGACTGGCACAGGTCAGGAAGTAAGCTTTCCACTGTAATTGGCTGTAGTAGCTGTCATGCACTCCCACTGTACACCAGGGAGCTCCAGTAAATCCCTCTTGAGCAATGAACCTCTGTTCTGTCCTGTTACATGCCTTAGAGCCATGATCTAACCCATAATGTTCTGTGTAATTTTAGAAGGCAAGAGAATCTAATTGAAAATGTAAATCTTCTGTATCTTTTCATACAGCACTTGGCAACCAGGCTGATTTATCTCATACATATTCATTAACTTTGAGAGCTTTTAGTCAATCATTTGACATTTAATTTAACATACTTGTATTATTAACCCTGAATACTTATTTGCAATGCTTAAAATCACTCCTAATTGTTATGGGAGCATAACAAAGATTATTAAAACTATGTGTGAATGTACTGAGGAGTCTTGTTGGTTTCTATATATATGCACATGCACACCCTACATAACTGTGTACCCACACATCTGTATTGTCTATCTCTATATTGTTTTTACGCCCTTGAGTCAAATTCCACCCTGAGAGACATTGCTGGAATGCTACATGTCATCACTAAGGCTACCTGGGCATATATCAGGGCAGATTTTGATTAGTTGTCTATAATCCCAATAAGGAGATAGGCCCTGATTCTCAAGGAGTCTTTGCAGATGAATATTTGCAGGATCACAGTCATATTCTCAATATAGTGATGGACAAGTCTGAAAGCAGAATGGCTTTTAATCAACATCTTGAGGTTGGAAATCATGTGAGAAAAGTCTCTCTTACAAGATCTCTGTTATTTCCTCCTTCCAGATCAGCAGAATATGCCACAAGACGAGAACGGACTTTCTCATATGACATTTCACTACTTCCATTTTAGCCCCTGCTTGAACCATGAAGGGCAAAAGGCGAAAAAAGAAAATAATTCAAATGTTGCTAACCGTTAAAAGTTAGGTTTGAGTTTTTCGCAAAGGGTCTATTGTTTCCCTTGTTTGTACAGGGCCACCAGCCCACTTTAAACCTCTGAGAATCATAACTGTAATAACTAACAAATAAATGATTCAGTTAGTTCTTATTTTTTATAGAGACTCCCTAATTTAACAGGCTAATGTATCTGAACAATTTAGCCCTATACTTATGTTATGAGTACTTTAAACCTAAATAGAAAAACAAATGAAATATGAACAAATAGAACCATTCCACATTTTAAAAAATAAATAAATAAGCCATATACATTTGAAAGACCATCCACTAACACCATTATCCACTCAGCTACTTTCCCTAGCACCTGACAAAAATAAAAGCCAGTTTTGCATTAATATCCCCATCCTGTCTTTTTGCAGATAGCCAGCACTATCCCAAATAGATGTGTGTGCTTGAAAGATTAGTCTTTTTTTCATGTGCATAATGTATCAACATCATTGCACAGCTCCAAGCGTAGTTAATTTTTATTTAAAATGAAGAAGCATAATGAAGACTGTGTGCTGGAAATGTCATAAGAAACTGCTTGTGCATATTATCCAGTTTCAATTTCTATGATTTATGTGACGGGAGTCAAGAGCATGCTCTGAAAAGTGAAGACCAGGACTTGAAACAAATATGAAGATAAATACTACAAAGGACGTTGCCATCTTAGTTGCTCCGAGAAGCGTTTTGATTATACTGCCAGGGAGGTGAAGACAGAAGGTTTTTTCCTTATGTTTATGTTTGATTTACTGTACCTTCCTTAGTTAGATTTCCTTGATCTGACAACCACACTGAGAGTACAATGGAAATCTAATAATGCTAGGAGTTGTAGTAACCTAACAAATAACCTTAATGCACAGACTTATATTAATGTTTGGAACATTTTCTTCTCATGCTGCACTGAGGAAACCATATCTATTCAGAAAACTAGTGTGCATATGCTTAAATCCCATAGATGTCAATGCAATTTAAACTAGTGCTTCAAGTTAAGTGCTTTCCTGAATCAGGGCCATTGTGCAATGCTCTTTTCTATAACTACTTGGGCTGAAATTTCCCATGCCAGGTGTCTACCTTAAGCTTTCCGCCCCCTCCCCCCTTTTAAATTCCAGCTGAAATGAGTCAGACCAAAGTTGGGACAAAATATATAGATTTTCCCATGTTAAAACAAGACAAATAAATAAAAAAAAACCCTACAATTATTCTGTTGAAAGTGTCCAATGCTTCCATTCTTTGGAGCAGAGAATTGAAATTTGGCGAGGATGGGGGAAAGGCTCAACCTGGTATCAAGGATGTGCCTTTTGCCCAGGTTATATGTCTCTGAAAAATCTCAGGTCATTCATGTGCAGTAAAGACCTGTTGGAATTTGGCAGCTAAATTCTCTGAAGATTCCATCTGCAGTGAGCATGCTCCAGCCCTTCACAGCACCTATGTGCAACTACAGTGTATAGTCACCATCCCCACAGAACAATTGATCATGTTCCCTCCTGGGGCAATAGGGGCTAAGGAGGGTTTCCCCTGCAATTGTTACACCCTCCTCCCCCAACCTTGGCTGCAGGGAGCACTGTATGCCAGAACTGATAGCACCAGAACAGATATCAGGGAAAATGTTTCTTGTGTTGTCAGTGCTACTGGTCTCTGATGTCATAACTGACAGTGAGACAGATAAGGAGAAATCAGTCTTGTTCAAATGCAGAGAGGCGAGTAATGGAGCGGGGGTGGGAGTAGATGCAGGGCAGGGGGACAGGAACAGGGGCTTAAAGGGGGAAAAGAGTTAGGAGCAGGAGCTGAGAGGAGGCCATGGGGCAGGAGAGGGGGTAGAAGACAGGGGAAATAGAAACAAAGGGGATGAGAGCAGGACCAGATGGTAGAGGAGAACTAGGTCGAACAAGGTCACGAATAAGGTCAGCTTCCAGACTGCTGCACTGGGCAGCACAGCATGGGGAGGAGCCCTTTGTGGAGAAAGAAGTGGTTTGGGACTATTTAGAATGGATGAGCTGGATGAGCACAAATCCATTGAGGGCCGGATGCGCTGCATCCAAAGGTCCTAAAGGAGTTGGCGGATGTGATTGCAGAGCCATTGGCCATTATCTTTGAAAAATCATGGCGATCGGGGGAAGTCCCGGATGACTGGAAAAAGGCTAATGTAGTGCCCATCTTTAAAAAAGGGAAGAAGGAGGATCCGGGGAACTACAGGCCAGTCAGCCTCACCTCAGTCCCTGGAAAAATCATGGAGCAGGTCCTCAAGGAATCAATTCTGAAGCACTTAGAGGAGAGGAAAGTGATCAGGAACAGTCAGCATGGATTCACCAAGGGCAAGTCATGCCTGACTAACCTAATTGCCTTCTATGAGGAGATAACTGTGTCTGTGGATGAGGGAAAAGCAGTGGATATGTTATTCCTTGATTTTAGCAAAGCTTTTGATTCGGTCTCCCACAGTATTCTTGTTGGCAAGTTAAAGAAGTATGGGCTAGATGAATGGACTATAAGGTGGATAGAAAGCTGGCTAGATCATCGGGCTCAACGGGTAGTGATCAATGGCTCAATGTCTAGTTGGCAGCTGATATCAAGCAGAGTGCCCCAAGGATCTGTCCTGGGGCCGGTTTTGTTCAATATCTCCATTAATGATCAGGAGGATGGCGTGGACTGCACTCTCAGCAAGTTTGCAGATGACACTAAACTGGGAGGAGTGGTAGATACACTGGAGGGTAGGGATAGGATAAAGAGGGACCTAGACAAATTAGAGGATTGGGCCAAAAGAAACCTGATGAGGTTCAACAAGGACAAGTGCAGAGTCCTGCACTTAGGATGGAAGAATCCCATGCACTGATACAGACTAGGGACCGAATGGCTAGGCAGCAGTTCTGCAGAAAAGGACCTAGGGGTTACAGTGAACGAAAAGCTGGATATGAGTCAACAGTGTGCCCTTGTTGCCAAGAAGGTTAACGGCATTTTGGGCTGTATAAGTAGAGGCATTGACAGCAGATCGAGGGACGTGATCATTCCCCTCTATTCAACATTGGTGCAGCCTCATCTGGAGTACCGTGTCCAGTTTTGGGCCCCACAGTACAAGAAAGATGTGGAAACATTGGAAAGAGTCCAGCGGAGGGCAACAAAAAATGATTAGGGGGCTGGAGCACATGATTTATGAGGAGAGGCTGAGGGAACTGGGATTCTTTAGTCTGCAGAAGAGAAGAATGAGCGGTGATTTGATAGCTGCTTACAACTACCCGAAAGGGGGTTCCAAAGAGGATGGATCTAGACTGTTCTCAGTGATATCAGATGACAGAACAAGGAGTAATGGTCTCAAGTTGCAGTGGGGGAGGTTTAGGTTGGATATTAGGAAAAACTTTTTCACTGGAATGAAGCACTGGAATGGGTTACCTAGGGAGGTGGTGGAATCTCCTTTCTTAGAGGTTTTTAAGGTCAGGCTTGACAAAGCCCTGGCTGGGATGATTTAGTTGGGAATTGGTCCTGCTTTGAGCAGGGGGTTGGACTAGATGACCTCCTGACGTCCCTTCCAACCCTGATAGTTTATGATTCTATGACAGGGACAGGAACTGGGGATGAGGGAGGATAGGAGGTAGGGAGAAGAGTAGGATCTGTGGAGAGGGTAGGAAACGAGTGTGTGTAAAGCCGGGTGGATGTGGGCAGGAGTGCTATAGAAATGCTAAATTCTCTAAAAATGAGGCCTAAACTTCTCAGATTGGACACCCAAAATTAGTTGACAATTGTCAATATTGGCTTTAATCTCTGTGCCTCAGTATCTCGTGTCTAAAATGGGATGATAATACCACCTACCCTGGTGTTAAGATAAATGCATTCACGTTCATAAAATACTAAGATATTATGATGACAGCACCCAAAAGAAAATTCATAATTCCGTATTGGGCACAGAATTTGGATGGTGTGCATTCAGTAGTGCATGGGGCCACGGATTGAATAATGTGGATTAAAAAAAATATATTGAACTGTCTGGAGGTCAAAGCCAGACAAATTCAAATGAGAAAGAAGGCATACATTTTTATCAGTGAGGTTTATTAACCATTTGGAACAAACTACCAAGGGAAATGATGGACTGTCTGGTGACAGATATCTCAACCACATGCAGTGTCTTCAGAGATCATGTTGTTTGTCTGAAGTTTATGAATGGTTTGTGTATCATTGTGGTCCAGGGACTATATGTAACTCTGGGGGCGAGGGGGTTACTAAGCTCCTCCGAGAACTAAAAATAATGGGGGCTGATCAAAGCTAGTCGCTGAAATTGTAAACAACTCCAGAGGGGGTTCAAACTGGGTTTTCTAGAGACCACAGACAAAGAAAGAAAGGGCTTTTGGAATAGAAAAGACTGGGTTTAAACAGATCTATGGCCTTCTTTTGATTCAATTCCTGTGGAAGGGTTGGAAAGACTTTGGCCTACGACGGCCCCATAAGACTGATGGGTGACCTCTGGTAAGCTTTTCGCAAATGTATAAGAATGCTTACTTTTATTTTTATACATGTTTTCTCTGTAATATTTTCCCCTAAGAATAAATGTTTTCTGATTTGTGAAGGCTGGTTGGTAACTAGTACACACTGTTGTAGCCCCTGGAGAAAGGTTAACCATAGGTGCTAGACCCTGATCAGATCTGATGGGGAAAACATAGTGAACTGCAGAGGGGCTGCAAACCTAAGCCCCTGGTCTGGAGGGACAGAGACACAGGTCTCCATCTGAGAGAGGGGATGGCTAAGAAGCCCGAAACCTGTAAGTGGGTGCCTTTGAGGAAGATCAGGAGAGGGGTCAATGGTGAAGTTAACCCTGAAAATGTGACATCTCCACCTCTTGAAGTGTTTAAAACAAGACTGGAGGCTTTTCTGAAAGACATGTTTTATTCAAATACATTATTGGGCTCCAGGCAGGAGTAACTGGTTAACATTCTGAAGCCTGTATTATACAGGATTTCAGACTAGATAATCTAATGGTCCTTTCTGAACATAAAAATCTCTGAAATTAAGACCAGCTACCTATTCAGTAAATACCATCCACCCCATGCACTGAATGAGGCAGGGGCCCTATGGAAAAGAATAATATGGGATCATGTAATTAAAGACTGTATCATAACATATATGCAGCACAAGGGGACCAATTAAAGGTTGCACAGCCAACTTTAATTCTGGCATTTCTTAATTTTTGAGCGCTTGACTGTGCAAACTTAATGTTCTTTTAACATATCCTCAACTGACATAAATCAGCATCAGCTACACTGATTTACACCAGCTGAGGATTTGGTCCTATGGTTTTATAGTCATAATTTTAAAAGAGTTACACAATTTACTTCACCTATGGAATACTAATTGCCAGTCCTTTCAGCCTCTTACCTCATTACAGCCTTGCTGCTTTATGGGGAAGAGTTATGAGAAACACCTTGTCATGGTTTTTGGGACTAGCTAGGCCCCAGTTCTCTTTCTGGTCTCTGAGGGTATGTCTACGCTGCAAGTGCTACAGTGGCACAGCTGTAACACTGTGGCTACACTGCTGTAGCACTGTAGTGTATAAACTTGCTTCAGCTACAAAAGGGGGTTTTCTGTCACTGTAGTAAGTACACCTCTTTGAGAGGGACTAACTTGGTTGGTGGAAGCATTTTTTTGGCTATCTACCTGCATCTATGGTGGGGATTAGGTCGACCTAATTATGTCGCACAGGGTGTGAAATTTTTCACTGAGTTCACACCTCAGATATTGGGTCTTATGGCTTTTCCATTCTCAGGGTGGAATCTCATGATTCTGCCACTCTTACACTGGGCCCTGGTGCACTGCCCTGTATATATCAGGTGCTTCTCCCCCTCAGGTCCATAAGAGTTTTGGGCACCTGCATTTCTTCCATTCAGGAACCTGTGACCACTGAGAATGAACAACTCTTTTCTTAAAACAAAGTATTTTTATTTAGCAGTTGGGAACAGTTTTTTAAAAAGCAGCCAGCTGTTTATAGGCTATTTATCCAGCCATCCTATATTTAGTCTCATTTACTCTTCTACTCATCTTCACTACAACCTAAGTTAGATAAATTTGCCTCTTAAGTTACCAGAACAGAACTAAATCAATTTTCATTCATCTAGCCAGAACAGATCCTACTGTGTCTTTGGGTATCTCAGTCTAGTTCCCTTTTGTTGAGACTGGTTAGGGTGCTCCCCATCAGAGCAAGCTGGACCCATTAAAGCTATTCTCTCTGGCATTGATTGTTAATCACCATTAAGTGTAAACTGTTAGACAACTATTGATAGGGCCTCCTCCCTCCTTCTTCAAGTGGGTAGACACATAATGCTAATGACAGATCCAGAGACAAAAGCAATCAAGGAGCCTGGGTAACAAAACGGAGGAACTAGAACTACTGGTGCAAGAAGTGAAGCCAGATATTATAGGGATAAGAGAAAGATGCTGGAATACTAGTCATGACTGGAGAACTGGCATTGAAAGGTGTGCTGTTCAGGAAAGACAAAAATAAAGGCAAAGGTGGCAGAGTTGCATTGTATATTAATAATGAGGTAGACTGTAAAGAAATTAGAAGTGATGGAATGGATAAGACAGAGTCTGTTTAGGCCAAAATCACTTTGGAGAAGAAAGCTAACAGAGATTCCCATTATATAATGCTTGGGTGTGCTATAGACCATCAGATCCAATTTGGATATGGATAGAAATAATGAAATAAATACTACTTGGAACTGTGTGATTATCGGGGACTTTAACTTCCCAGATATAGATTCGAGGAGAAGTGCTACTAATAATAGTAGGACACAGATTTTCCTGGATGTGACATCTGACAGATTTTTCACCAAATAGTTGCTGAACCAACAAGAGGTGGTGCCATTTTAGGTTGGTATTGGTGAGTAGGGAGGACCTCATAGAAGAACATATGAACAGCCATACTGGGTCAGACCAAAGGTCCATCTAGCCCAGTATCCTGTATTCTGACAGTGGCCAATGCCAAGTACCCCAAAGGGAATGAACAGAACAGATAATCATCAAGTGATCCATCCCCTGTCGCCCATTCCCAGCTTCTGGCAAACAAATCCATCCCTGCCCATCCTGACTAATAGCCATTGATGGACGTATCCTCCATGAATTTATCTAGTTCTTTTTTAAACTCTGTTCATAGAATCATAGAATCATAGACTTTAAGGTCAGAAGGGACCATTATGATCATCTAGTCTGACCTCCTGCACAACGCAGGCCACAGAATCTCACCCACCCACTCCTGTAACAAACCCCTAACCTATGTCTGAGCCATTGAAGTCCTCAAATCATGGTTTAAAGACTTCAAGGTGCAGAGAATCCTCCAGCAAGTGACCCATGCCCCGTGCTGCAGAGGAAGGTGAAAAAACACAGGGCCTCTGCCAATCTGCCCTGGAGGAAAATTCCTTCCTGACCCCAAATATGGCAATCAGCTAAACCCTGAGCATGTGGGCAAGACTCACCAGACAGACACCCAGGAAAGAATTCTCTGTAGTAACTCAGATCCCACCCCATCTAACATCCCATCACAGGCCATTGGGCATACTTACCACTTATAGTCAAAGATCAATTAATTGCTAAAATTAGGCTATCCCATCATACCCTCCATAAACTTATCAAGCTTAGTCTTGAAGCCAGATATGTCTTTTGCCTCCACTGCTCCCCTTGGAAGGCTGTTCCAGAACTTCACTCCTCTGATGGTTAGAAACCTACGTCTAATTTCAAGTCTAAACTTCCCAATAGCCAGTTTATATCCATTTGTTCTTGTGTCCACATTGGTACTGATCTTAAATAATTTCTCTCCCTCCCTGGTATTTATCCCTCTGATATATTTATAGAGAGCAATCATATCTCCCTTCAGCCTTCTTTTGGTTAGGCTAAACAAGCCGAACTCTTTGAGTCTCCTTTCATAATTCAGGTTTTCCATTCCTCAGATCATCCTAGTAGCCCTTCTCTGTACCTGTTCCAGTTTGAATTCATCCTTCTTAAACATGGGAGACCAGAACTGCACACAGTATTCCAGATGAGGTCTCACCAGTGCCTTGAATAACGGTACTAACACCTCCTTATCTCTACTGGAAATACCTCGCCTGATGCATCCCAAGACCGCATTAGCTTTTTTCATGGCCATATCACATTGGCAACTCATAGTCATCCTGTGATCAACCAATACTCCGAGGTCCTTCTCCTCCTCTGTTACTTCCAACTGATGTGTCCCCAGCTTATAACAAAAATTCTTGTTATTAATCCCTAAATGCATGACCTTGCACTTTTCATTATTAAATTTCATCCTATTTTACTCCAGTTCACAAGGTCATTCAGATCTTCCTGTATGATATCCTGGTCCTTCTCTGTACTGGCAATACCTCCCAGCTTTGTGTCATTCACAAACTTTATTAGCACATTCCCACTTTTTGTGCCAAGGTCAGTAATAAAAAGATTAAATAAGATTGGTCCCAAAACCGATCCCTAAGGAACTCCACTAGTCACCTCCCTCCAGCCTGACAGTTCACCTTTCAATATGACCCGTTGTAGTCTCCCCTTTAACCAGTTCCTTATCCACCTTTCAGTTTTCATATTGATCCCCATCTTTTCCAATTTAGCTAATAATTCCCCATGTGGAACCGTATCAAATGCCTTACTGAAATCAAGGTAAATTAGATCCACTGCATTTTCTTGTCTAAAAAATCTGTTACCTTCTCAAAGGAGGAGATCAGGTTGGTTTGGCATGATCTACCTTTTGTAAAACCACGTTGTATTTTGTCCCATATATCATTGACCTCAATGTCCTTAACTACTTTCTCCTTCAAATTTTTTTCCAAGACCTTACATATTACAGATGTCAAACTAACAGGCCTGTAGTTACCTGGATCACTTTTTTTCCCTTTCTTAAAAATAGGAACTATGTTAGCAATTCTCCAGTCATGCGGTACAACCCCTGAGTTTACAGATTCATTAAACATTCTTGCTAATTGGCTTGCAATTTCATGTGCCAGTTCCTTTAATATTCTTGAATGAAGATTATCTGGGCCCCCCGATTTAGTCCCATTAAGCTGTTCGAGTTTGGCTTCTACCTCGGATGTGGTAATATCTACCTCCATATCCTCATTCCCATTTGTCATCCTACCATTATCCCTAAGCTCCTCATTAGCCTCATTAAAGACTGAGGCAAAGTATCTGTTTAGATATTGGGCCATGCCTAGATTATCCTTAACCTCCACTCCATCCTCAGTGTTTAGTGGTCCCACTTCTTCTTTCTTTGTTTTCTTCTTATTTGTATGGCTATAGAACCTTTTACTATTGGTTTTAATTCCCTTTGCAAGGTCCAACTCTACATGGCTTTTGGCCTTTCTCACTTTATCCCTACATGTTCTGACCTCAATAAGGTAGCTTTCCTTGCTGATCCCTCCCATCTTCCACTCCTTGTACGGTTTCTGCTTTTTCTTATTCACCTCTGAGATACTTGCTCATCCAGCTTGGTCTACAATTCCTGCCTATGATTTTTTCCCCCTTTCTTGGGATGTAGACTTCTGATAGTTTCTGCAACTTTGAGCATTGGCCTGCTAAACCCAGGGTTGTGAGTTCAATCCTTGAGGGGGCCACTTAGGGATCTGGGGCAAAAATCTGTCTGGGGATTGGTCCTGCTTTGAGCAGGGGGTTCGACTAGATGACCTCCTCAAGTCCCTTCCAACCCTGATTTTTAATTCCAGGCCTCATCCACCTTTAGATCCACAAATTCTTCAGTCCAATCCACTTCCCTAACTAATTTCCTTAATTTTTTGAAGTTAGCCCTTTTGAAATCAAAAACCCTAGTCACAAATCTATTTTTGTTTATCCTTCCATTTAGTTTGAACTGAATTAGCTCATGATCGCTCGAACCAAGGTTGTCCCCTACAATCATTTCTTCTATGAGGTCCTCACTACTCACCAAAACCAAATCTAAAATGGCATCCCCTCTTGTTGGTTCAGCAACTACTTGGTGAAGGAATCCATCAGCTATCACATCCAGGAAAATCTGAGCCTGATTATTATTACTAGCACTTGTCCTCCAGTCTATATCTGGGAAGTTAAAGTATCCCATGATCACACAATTCTCATTAGCATTTACTTCATTAAAAACATTAAAGAGGTCTCTATCCATATCCAAATCAGATCCCGGTGGTCTATAGCATACCCCAAGCACTATCCCAGGGGACGCTCTAGTAGCTTTCTTCCCCAATGTATTTTTGCCCAGATAGACTCTGTCTTATCCATTCCATCACTTCTTATTTCTTTACAGTCTACCTCATCATTGATATACAATGCTACTCCACCACCTTTGCCTTTATTTCTGTCTTTCCTAAACAACACATACCCTTCAATACCTGTACTCCAGTCACGACTACTATTCCTCCATGTTTCTGTTATCCCTATAATATCTGGTTTCACTTCCTGCACCAGTAGCTCTAGTTCCTCCATTTTGTTACCTAGGTTCCTCACATTAGTGTACAAGCATCTTAATTTTTGCTGTTTGGCTTTGCTTACATTCTTTACCTGATTAGGCACAGACATTCTTCTTCTTGGCCTTCACAACATCCTCTGGCAAAAATACCACAGATTGACTGTGTGTTGTGTGAAGAAATATTTCCTTTTGTTTGTTTTAAACCTGCTGCCTACTGGAGGACAACCTTGGTTCGAGTGATTCAGGGGGAAAAAACGTGATATCCAGGAAACTACAGGCCTTTAGTTTAACCTCAAATGTATACAAGGTCTTCGAATAAATTTTGAAAGAGAAAGTAGTTTAGGACATAGAAGTGAATGGTAATTGGGATAAAATACAACATGGTTTTACAAAAGGTAGATCATGCCAGACCAACCTAATCTCCTTCTTTGAGAAGATAACTGATTTTTTAGACAAAGAAAATACAGTAGATCTAGTCTACCTGGATGTCAGTAAGGCATTTGATACAGTTCCACATGGGAAATTATTAGTTAAATTAGAGAAGATGGTGATTAATATGAGAATTGAAAGGTGAACTAGGAACTGGTCAAAGGGGAGACTACAACGGCTCATATAGAAAAGTGAAGACCAATCTTATTTAACATTTTTATTACTGACCTTGACACAAAAAGTGGGAGGGTGCTAATAAAATTTGTGGATGACACAAACTTGGAGGGGTATAGCCAATATGGAGGAGGACCAGAATATCACACAAGAAGATCTGGATGACCTATGGAAGGGATGGGATGATGGGACTGCCTTTGATAACGTGGCCCATCGGCAACTGCCAGTAGCAAAAATTCCCAACATCAAGAGATGGGACACTAGATTTCACTCTGTTTCCATTACATCTTACTACTAGGAACTACTACATGCAAATTCCCTTACCATCAAAGTATGGGGGATTTCATTACTATTGATCACACATGATATTACACATCAAGGGGTTGTAGGGATTAATTTATGACAAAAATATGAAAAGAATTAAATATGAGAATAGCCTTGATAGGCATGGGGAGGGAGAGGAATTGTTAAAGGTGCTCCTAGTGGGGATAGTGATGGAATGAAAGGGAATAAAGGAAAATGTAGACCTAATAAAAAGATAAAATTCCTAATGGTGAAGTGTACTAGACTGTGTGACGGACTCCAAAGGAAAGTGGCAGAAGCCCCATGGCTAGAGTAATTTACAATAAGATTGGAACAATTGTGAAGATTATATCCTAGGGACAACACTGCACTGTCAGAGGCATGAACTATGTGCCCAAAGGATTTTCTGGACCATATGTTCTACTGATGTAAATCGGTATGGACTTATTTATTTCAGCGGAGCTCAGATTTACATCAGCAGATGATCTTTGCCTTCTTTCCCTGATTCTGTGACCATTTTTTAACTTCCTCACCATGACAAAAATGAGAAAAGTCAATTTAATTCAGTGTAATCACAATCACATTATTATCTCGTGTCCTTCCATTAGGTATACTGCAGTTTGCTGCGCTGCCAATAACAAATGAGTTTATTTAGAAGTGCCATGATTGTTACTGTATAAACAATAACATTATCATTCTCACCTCAAACAACCAGTGTTGAATATAATATATATATATATATATATATATATATATATATATATATATATATAGTCTCAAGTTGCAGTTGGGGAGGTCTAGGTTGGATATTAGGAAACACTATGTCACTAGGAGGGTGGTGAAGCACTGGAATGGGTTACCTAGGGAGGTGGTGGAATCTCCATCCTTAGAGGTTTTTAAGGTCCGGCTTGACAAAGCCCTGCCTGGGATGATTTAGTTAGTGTTGGTCCTGCTTTGAGCAGGGGATTGGACTAGATGACCTCCTGAGATCTCTTCCAACCCTGATATTCTATGATTCTATTTTACTGGACCAGAGGGCAAGAGCTAGAGGACTATGCTGCAGCTTTTTCTTGTGCACTCCAGAGCTCTGGAAGGAGTTCTGCCTCCCCTGGAGCAAAATTCCTCCTGAAACACAGCTTGTAACACTGTCATGCATTGCCCCCAAATCGATCCAGTGTCTATCAAGCACAATGCAGCACCAGGTAGCCTGATCCCAGCAGAGTAAATAAGAGATAGCAAAAGGAGCAGCAGGGACAAAGATGCAACAAACTAGAAGGTCAAAAAGAGTTGACTAGATGAATAAAAAAGACTCAATTACAGAGGAATAAAAAAGACTTAGGGTAGAGGAATTTCTTCCTCATCATTGAGCATCTCCAGAAAGCAAAGGAGATGTCCTGCCTCAGAGACATAGGGTCTGTGATAGGTTCTACAGCCTCATAATGTGGGATAGCCAGAAAGACTTCTTTGACTTCCTTCCCTGTTTACCATTGCTAGAGGAAGGGGGAAAACATGCTGTGGCGTATTTTTCATGTATCTGGTGACACTTAGGTTCTCAATGTGCCAGACTTCATACCTAAGGGTGTTCTGTGATTCACTATAAATAAACATAAAATCACATTAATGGCTTAAACATCAAAGTAAGATTTACAGTTGGACTTTCTTCTTTACTACTTTAGTATGTACTCTTTGTTTATGGTCATTCAAAGAAACCTTTCCTGAACCCTCTCTTATGGCCTTCAAACAACCCCCTCTTCTTCCTCCTCCCGCACCCCCCACCACTACTCCAAGCACCAGACCCTGCCAGAACAAAAGATGCAAAACCTGCAGACATATCTCCACTGCTACAGTGATCAACACCCCTGGGTCCTGTCACAACATGTGGTGTACCTCATCCAGTGCACTAAATGCACCAATACCAACTGTGTGGGTGGAATCAGACAATCACTATGCTCTCAAATGAACCTGCACAGAAAAAATAATAAAAGATAGTAACACCATGAACACTTTTTCACAGAGTGCTCACTCTATGTCTGGCCTATTAATCCTTATCCTCAAAGGAAACCTGCACAACATTTTCAAAAGACGAGCCTGGGAGCTTAAATTCATAACTTTGCTAGACACTAAAAATCATGGACTGAATAGAGGCACTGGATTTATGGCTTATTACAACAATCTATAACTCACTAACAACCCCCCTACCCTCCCAGCTGTTCCCACCTGTGTAGGGTGACCAGATAGCAAGTGTGAAAAATCGGGACAGAGGTGGGGGGTGATAGGAGCCTATATAAGAAAAAGACCCAAAAATCGGGACTGTCCCTATAAAATCGGAACATCTGG
This sequence comes from Emys orbicularis, assembly GCF_028017835.1. NCBI lineage: Eukaryota > Metazoa > Chordata > Testudines > Emydidae > Emys > Emys orbicularis. The sequence goes on along the minus strand of NC_088685.1, from coordinate 22,419,020 downwards.
TCACGCTACACCTGTGACTGGATGGGTGTTAACAGGCCACTTCACCTTCAATGGTACCTTGAAATATGTGTTAACTACTTATGCTAAACAATCGGTTCCACCTTGTAATTAGCTATGTCACTGAGTAAGTTTCCCAGAGCTGAAGAAGAGCTCTGCGTAAGCTCGAAAGTTTGTCTCTCTCACCAACAGAAGTTGGTCCAATAAAAAATATTACCTCACCCACCTTGTCTCGCTAATATCCTGGGACTAACATGGCTACAACAACACTGAATCGACATTAGTCTACTCCAAACCACGCTGCTCCGGTTTCTGTATAAGAAATGAAATATTGAAATATTTACACATTCCAGTGGTCTAGTTTTGCAAAAAGATGATCCTGTGAGGCACATGGGAAAATGGCAGTAGTGAATGGGCCTGCAGTGTGATTACATGAACAAATAAATAAACGTTAAGGACAAAAGTCACGGCATGCCTATTGTGAGTTATTGTGGTTATTGTGTATATAAGCCATTATGACCCCCTGGCCTGCACAGTAGTTTCTGGGATTTCATTTGGACATAAAGGGGCAGATACTCAACTTCTGTAAATCACCATAGTTCTGCTGAAGTTAATGAAGCTATGACAGTTTATACCAGCTGAACATGTGGAGCGAAGTAGCTATCCTTCTTGCATAGAAGCTGACAGCTGTTAAATACAGCACAGTAAACACTCAGTGCCATACCCCGCTGCAACTGCAAGGGGAATTTTGGCAGGCAGCATGTACTTATCCAAATTGGAATTTGGCTAAGAGACTGATAATGGATCCTTCCTGCCATCTGAAATCCCACTTCATAAGTTTGTTGTGCTTTTTTTAAAAAGAAGGCAATGATTTTTCCTTAAATAGACTGAAATTAACAGTATTCCTAATATTGTTATCATAATGTACTAAGTATTTATGCACCAGTCTTTGTTTATGTTTTTGTTTTGCTTTGTTTACATTTTTTGTTTTCTTTTTGTTTTGCTTTGAAAAAGCTTTTGGTGATGGGGAGTTGGAAATTCTAGATTAGTATACAGGAGTTCTATGTCCTATCACTAGAAGTTTAACTGAAAACTTGTGAGTAAAATTAATTGGTGCAAGAGCATCGGTAAAATAACCTAGCAATTCCTAGGCCACTGCTAATTTCAACCTATTTTAAAAAAGAACATTGAACAAGAAACAGAAAAAATCAGAAAAACAAAGAGTTTAAAAGAAACGTGTGAAATACTTCTGCGAAGGCTCAAAATATAGGCAAATATACCTTTATTTAAATTAAAATGATAAAACCGGCAAGAGAAAATAGGTTTTTTGCTAACTATTTCACAATTAGTTGACTTACTTAGGTACCCAAACATAAATCAGATTTTAATAACCTCTTTCCCAGTATGAACTCTCAATGTAGTTTAATATATAGATTTTTTAAAATAGATGCATTCTTTGCATAAAGAGAAGCTACAATAAATTAAATGCAGGCTGAGAAATCTTATACTGCAGCAGGGTAATGAAAGAAGAGGTGCAATTTGAATCTGCTATTGCATATATGTTATTTTTTCTGATAATGAAATATGTCCTATGTGAATGAATGTAGATGTTTGCAATAAACCTGTCTGAACTTGGTGTCTTTAATATTGCTCAGATACATTTTTTGCAATAAGCATAACAGATTCTGACCTGCAAATTATGAAAAAGATTAAGATATGCATCAATGGAGAGATTTATGTCTAGTGCTGACAAATTATTCATTAAAGTTTTATGTAACAAGACCACAGAGAGTATTAAATACGTTTATTGTGGCAGTTCTTATAAGCATATTCATCTCGACTGGGGAAAGGTCACAATAAAGTTTAGGACTGTTTACTTATGAAGCTTGTTTAATTGGGAGAAATAGAAATAATGTTTTCCATTTGGCATCTTTTACAGATTTATGTTTCCTTATTACTTCTCTTCACTCAATATAGCACAAGAGGAAAACTAAAAAATTAAATACATTAAATATTGTTTGATCGAGATGTTTAATGATATCCTCATGTAGAGGCAGACAATCTTTCCTTTTGAAATAGCAAGAGCACTTTCATTCTTGTGATAGTTTCGTATTTGTGGCCAGCATGTTTTTAAATCAGTAGTGACCATTAGCAAATATACAGGAAAATAATCTATGGAAAGCTGATTTTTGGAGAAAAACATTGCAATAATGCTACAGTACATGGGAGCTTGCACTATACTCTGCTATACATTCTACTTCATACCTACTTTTTGCTGTTGCCAGATGAAACTTAAACCTGTGGTCATCTGATGAGTTTGTAAACATTTTATCTGCATTTTTGTCACATAATCATGTTGGACCAGAAGCAGGACACATGATCACCATGACTGAAATAACTGCATAACAGCTCTCTCTTCTTAATCCTGCACATTTGTATAATTTTGATTATGCCAGGAGAGGGCAAAGACACTCCAAAGCAAATATCCTACACCCACTTCGGGGAAGAAAACCAACATCAATCTAAAATTACTTCCTGTCACCTAAATAGAAGCCAACTTAATTCCAAGGGGTAGGGAAATGACTAATAACCATTTAAGATCTCAACATAAATTCCAAAGAGTCATCTTGGGTTTTTCCTCTTTAAAATGTTAATATTTGGGAGAAGGCATGCATGGAGCACATGCGAACTGTAGATGCTCTGTAGATGCACTGTCATTTAGGGCAGTGGTTCTCAAAGCCGGTCCGCCGCTTGTTTGGGGAAAGCCCCTGGCGGGCCGGGCCGGTTTGTTTACCTGCCGTGTCCGCAGGTTCGGCCGATCGCGGCTCCCACTGGCCGTGGTTCGCCGCTCCAGGCCAATGGGGGCTGCGGGAAGCGGCGGCCAGCACATCCCTCGGCTCACGCCGCTTCCCACAGCCCCCATTGGCCTGGAGCGGCGAACCGCGGCCAGTGGGAGCCGCGATCGGCCGAACCTGCGCACGCGGCAGGTAAAAAAACCGGCCCGGCCCGCCAGGGGCTTTCCCTGAACAAGCGGTGGACCGGCTTTGAGAACCACTGATTTAGGGCCTGATCCAAAGTCTTCTGAAGTTGATGGACGTCTTTTTAGTGACTTCAATGTGCTCTGAGGCAGACACTTATATCATTATCAGAGGGGTAGCCGTGTTAGTCTGAATCTGTAAAAAGCAACAGAGGGTCCTGTGGCACCTTTAAGACTAACAGAAGTATTGGGAGCATAAGCTTTCGTGGGTAAGAACCTCACTTCTTCAGATGCAAGTATCTTGCATCTGAAGAAGTATGAGGTTCTTACCCACGAAAGCTTATGCTCCCAATACTTCTGTTAGTCTTAAAGGTGCCACAGGACCTCTGTTGCTTTTTACTTATATCATTGCAACTGAAGTGAAAATCAGAATGGTTTAAATGACTGTACAAGGTGCAAAGTAGTGGAGGTCTGGCTCGACTTTAGCCTAGCTGAGAATGGACATTTACCAATGTTTTTACTCATCATTTACTTTAAATATTAGAGCAGAGTATCACTCTGTGTAGAGTAGCTCATGACCGTGAATGCCTGTCTCTAGGCAGACTGTCAAAAACAGGGCAGATACCCCAAACTGGATATGGGGAAATCAGTGGACATGATATATCTTGACATTAGCAAAGCTTTTGATATGGTCTCCCTCAGTATTCTTGCCAGCAAGTTAAAAAAGTATGGCTTGGATGAATGGACTATAAGGTGGATAGAAAGTTGACTAGATTGTCGGGCTCAACGAGTAGTGATCAACGGCTCGATGTCTAGTTGGTAGCCGGTATCAACCGGAATGCCCCAGGGGTTGGTCCTGGGGCCGCTTTTGTTCAACATCTTTATTAATAATCTGGACGATTGGATATATTGCAGCCTGTACCGGGGTGGTCACCCGCTCCTGCCTGGGAAGAGTTAAAGCCAGCCCTGCAGAGGGCTGGGGCTGTGTAAAGGAGCAAAACCCCGGCTGATTGGGGAAGTGGCTGCAGCTGGGGCCACGCCCCAAACTGAGCAACTCAGCCTTATAAGGCCAGGGCAGCCAGAAGCTGAGGAGTCTCTCTCTGACTGGAGAGAGAGAGAGAGGCCTGGCTGCTGGGGAACTCAGCCGGGGACCTAGAGTGAGGCAGGGCTGGGGAAAGGCCTTAGGGGCAGGGAAGCCCTAGGCCAGCAACTCCCCAGGCTGCAGGGCCTGGTCCTAGGCCCACATAGGTATTGGGGTTGCAGAGGGGCAGCCTGAGGGTGGGTAAAGGTAGACAGTCCAAACCCCTTGTTGCCTGTGATAATTGGCTGATAGACTGCAGTCCGCCCCAGGGCGTGGGGGCTAGATGGTGACTGGCAGTAGCCATGACTGAGGCGACATGGGGAAAGGGGGTGGGGGTTCCCCTGGGTGGGGAGACCCAGAGAGAGAGTGGGGTACTGCCAGGGGGGGCAGCACCCAAGCCAAGGGCACCGGGGTCCGGGAGGGACACGGGGCCCACGACCAGCGGGACACCTGGCCTGCAGAGGGCACTCCGATGACTGGTGAGCTAATTCCCGAGATGACCAGCAGGAGGCGCCGCAGGGGTGAGTCCGCCGTGTTACACGTCTTAGCAAGTTCACAGATGATACTAACCTGGGGGGAGAGATAGATATGCTGGAGGATAGGGATAGGGTCCAGAGTGACCTAGACAAATTGGAGGATTGGGCCAAAAGAAATCTGATGAGGTTCAACAAGGACAAGTGCAGAGTCCTGCACTTAGGAAGGAAGAATCCCATGCACCGCTACAGGCTGGGGACTGACTGGCTAAGCAGCAGTTCTGCAGAAAAGGACCTGGGGATTACAGTGGCTGAGAAGCTGGATATGAGTCAGCAGTGTGCCCTTGTTGCCAAGAAGGTTAACGGCATATTGGGCTGCATTAGTAGGAGCATTTCCAGCAAATCGAGGGAAGTGATTATTCCCCTCTATTCGGCACTGGTGAGGTCACATCTGGAGTATTGCATCCTGTTTTGGGCCCCCCACTACAGAAAGAATGTGAACAAATTGGAGAGAGTCCAGCGGGGGGGCAATGAAAATGATCGGGGGGCTGGGACACGTGACTTACGACGAGAGGCTGAGGGAACTGGGCTTGTTTAGTCTGCAGAAGAGAAGAGTGAGGGGGGGATTTGATAGCAGCCTTCAACTACCTGAAGGGGGATTCCAAAGAGGATGGAGCTCGGCTGTTCTCAGTGGTGACAGATGACAGAACAAGAAGCAATGGTCTCAAGTTGCAGAGGCGGAAGTCTAGGTTGGATATTAGGAAACACTATTTCACTAGGAGGGTGGTGAAGCACTGGAATGGGTTACCTAGGGAGGTGGTAGAATCTCCATCCTTAGAGATTTTTAAGGCCCGGCTTGACAAAGCCCTGGCTGGGATGATTTAGTTGGTGTTGATCCTGCTTTGAGCAGGGGGTTGTACTAGATGACCTCCTGAGGTCTCTTCCAACCCTAATCTTCTATGATTCCATGAAAGCCATCAACAAAGTCCTTTGTCCTCTGATGTTCCACAATGGTTTGTCTGGTATTTATGGGCCTTCTTTTGTTGGGCAGGAGATAACACCTCTAGTTGTAAACTAGTATTTCACACTTGCTAATGTTTCCACCTTGACTATGGGGGTTTACAGTTTCAGAGCAAACACTTAACTCCTACCTGATGACATGAGATATAGATATGACAAGTGAGATTAATGCATGCAGAAACTGACAAGCATTTCATAGAGTCTAAACACTGAATACATTCTTATAAAATTAATACCTATTTTGAGCAAAACTAACATTCAGGTGACCTGGTCTGGTGTCCAGCTATGAGGCTGTCAGTTCTTAGCTAATGCCTGGGCAGGAGCTGGCATCAGGCCTGCCAGCATCACAGAGACAATGAGATTAAAGTCTTCTCTCTAAAAAAAAATATATTGAATTCCAATGAGAAAGATGGATCTCCCTTACGCATGATAGTGAGTGCCCTCTCTCATTCAGAAAGCAACCTGGGCCCAGATCCTCAAAGGTATAGAGGTGCCTAACTCCCAGTGGGTGTCTAAATACCTTTGAGGATCTGGGTCCTGGTCTCTGGATCTCTACATAGAAACAAGCAGTGAACTGCAACAGTACCGAAGAAATGTTCAAAGAAATAAAAAGTTCACAGATGGTAATCTTTCATTGTACAGAGAAATGCAAAAGCCACATGGCCATTATCACCATCTACGCTGACACACTGGATCCAAGTATGGAGGTAGCAGAAATAAAAAAATCAGCTATGTTGGAACGGAGAGCATGGAAGACACAAAGAAATCATTGATCTCGGGAAAGATGCTGATTTAGTATTGGATAATACAGGAGACCTTAAGAACAAGAGCTGGATATCAGATCTCACAGGGATGAATCACCCTATTAATCTTAAGAGAGCACTTGTCCCCAAATTGATACATTCTTCAAATAATGGTGTGAATGATTGTCATAGACCTCATTACAATCCCTGATCATACACCTGACATTCTTTGCATGTCTGTTAATTACGTTAAATGTGGTGATCAGCTAACAGAACGTGGGTTCAAAATAAACAGAGATTCACTAAACATCTCCATTAATCTTTATAAAGAGTCCAATAACTCACCTGAAGCAAATTCACTTGTTCTGATCCACTCAGTTCAGTCTGCTAAGTCTTTTATAATTCTCTCATCCAATGCTATAAAAGCATTTGACTTGATCGAGTGATGATATTTATTCCAAGTTCTGCTAGCTATGGGCTTTAAAAGAAATATTATGATGTAGATTCAAGAACTTAATACTTGCCCCAAAGCAGCAATAAGAATTAACTGGATTAAACAAATACTTGTAGCCAAAAAGGGGGATCTGGGCAGACTGTATGCTCCTTGGGGCAGGAACCAACTTTTTGTTTTGTCTGTATGGTGCCTAGCAAAATGGGGTACTGCTCCATGCCTGAGGTTCCTAGGCACTATTGCAATCCTCATCACCCACGGCTGTTTCTGTTTAGCTTAGCCTTAGATTATTTGCATATATCTTATGCTCTCTTGCCCACGCTCTCACTCTCAGCCACACAAACAACATTAAAGATTTTTTAATTCGCAAATATTATCATTTGGTTACTTGCTCATACTCCTGTGGGAAACTGAAGTTTCTGCAGGAGAATTGTTATGACTAGAGGACTACGCAAAACCTTCTGGACTGAAATAAAACAGTAAGAGACCTAATGCTACATTTCATGACAAGCAGTAACTATGGGTAAATCCACCTGACAATTAAAAATCCACAGCTTGGGCTGGACCTGGGCCTTAGGACCTTGCAATGTGGGACGGTCCCAGAGCTCCGGCTGCAGCCTGAGCCTAAAGGTCTACACTGCAATTAATCAGCACCTGAGCCAGTGCCGTATTATTGCCTAGGCCGACAAGGCCTAGGCCTAGGGCGGCAAATTTGCAGGGGCGGAAGCTCCCCTCCGCGCCCCGCCCCCCCTGCTCCAGCTCACCTCCGCCTCCTCTGCAAGCGCGCCGCCGCGTGCTGGTTCTCTCCCCTCCCAGCGCTTGCGCCGCGAAACAGCTGTTTCACAGGGCAGGGAGGGAGGGGGGAGGAGGGGGAACGCCGCGCGCTGGGGGAAGAGGCAGGGCCGGGGGCGGGGATTTGGGGAAGGGATCCAATAGGGGAAGGGAGGGGGCGGAGTTGGGGCAGGGACTTTGGGGAGGGGGTTGGAATGGGGGTGGGAAAAGGGCGACAATTATTTCCCGGCCTAGGGGCGGCAAAATTATTAATCCGCCACTGACCTGAGCTTGAGCCCCACAAGCCTGAGTCAACTGGCATGGGGGAAGCCATGGATTTCTGACTGCAGTGTAGACAGATCCTGAGAATGATGAGCTTTTCAATATGTTTCTTTTCCAAATATTGGGAAAGGATTTTAAATATTTGGGCAAAAGATTAACATTTGATGTTCCCGGTAAATGGCCCTGCTTCAGCAGTGAAATGTGCTTAACTTTAAGTAAGTATGTGACTAATTCTGTCCCTATTCAGTAAAGCACTTAAGCCTATGGCTTAAGTCTCATTGAAGACAATAGGCCTGATTTGCTCCCTTGTCTCATTTTCATGATCAGCCAAGAGTCAGAGCTACTATCTGTGTCTCTGATGCAGGTAGGGTGGCCAATTTTCTACTCGCACAAAACGGAACACCCTTGCTTGGCCCCATGCCTCACCCCTCCTCTGGGGCCCCGTCCCTTCTCCGAGGTCCCGCTCCCCACTCACTCCATCCCCCCTCCCTTTGTTGCTCACTTTCCTCACCCTCACTCACTCGCTCATTTTCACCAGGCTGGCTCAGAGGGTTTGGGTGCGGGCGGGGGTGAGGGCTCTGGCTGGGAGTGCGGGCTCAGGAGTGGGGCCGGGGATGAGGGGTTTGGGGTGCAGGAGGGGGCTCCAGGCTGGGGATGAGGCGTTTGGCGTGAGGGAGAGGGCTCTGGGCTGTGGCAGGAGGCTGGGGTGTGTGGGGGTGTGAGGGCTCCGAATGGGGGTGTGGGCTGTGGAGTGGGGCTGGGGATAAGGGGTTTTGGGTGCAGGATGGTGCTCCAGGCTGGCACTGAGGGGTTCAGAGGGCGGGAAGGGGATCAGGGCTGGGGCAGGCGGTTGGGGCGCAGGAAGGGGTACAGGCTCCAGGCAGTGCTTACCTCAGGCAGCTCCCGGAAGCAGCAGCATGTCCCCCCTCTGGCTCCTACACGAAGGCATGGCCAGGCAGCTCTGTGCACTGCCCCGTCCGCAGGCACCGCCACCGCAGCTCCCATTGGCTATGGTTCCCAGCCAATGGGAGCTGCAGAGCTAGCATTTGGGGAGGAGGCAGCGCGTGGAGCCTACTGGCTGCCCCTACGCCTAGGAGCCAGAGGGGGGACATGCCGCTGCTTTCGGGAGCTGCATGGAGCCAAGGCAGGCAGGGAAACTATCTCAGCCCCGCTGCGCTGCCAACCAGAGTTTTAACAGCCCGGTCAGTGCTGCCAGGGTGCCTTTTCAACTGGGTGTTCTGGTCGAAATCTAGAGTCCTGGCAAACCTAAGTGCAGGATCCTTAATGGTCCTTACACTGATGGAACACAGATATTGCAAAATGGAGCTCTGCCATACCTATTTCTGTTGCTGCCTGCCTTGATGCATACTCTTCTTCACCTGACATGTCTCCTATGCCCCTACTGTAAGAAAGGGGGAATGGGACAAGCCTCAGAACCAGTGAAGCTTGGCTTATGTGACTAGAATGACGTGCTATTATTATAACAAATTGGGTAGATTTTAAATACCTCATCATTCATTTTATTGGTTGGACCAATAGCATCAACATTATTCATATGACATTTCTATCTATTACTATACCACATAGCTTCTTTCAAAACTGGAATAATTTAATCACACACACACGTGCGCACACACACGCGTGTACACATTTTGAGGAGCAAACAGCCCTCGTGGTCCATTATCAGCTCAACAAACCTTGGGTGGCAAATCTTGCATGTCCATATTTTATACTTTATTACTGAGTCTTGGCAATAAGGACCAAACAGTTTTAATTGCCTTCAGACAAACACTGGTTAGAGTCTGAAGCTATTCTACCTATTTGGGAAATGCTGGGGTGATTTATTTGGGTCCAAAAAGACATAAACTGGAAATTCACCCACTTTCAGGGATCTCTTTAACTATCTGGGACATAAAGTGACAACATGAAGACATTACCAAGGAACCTTCTTCTGAAACCTCTATGGAGAGCCACACACTTCTTTCAGATAAACATTCTCTTGCATGTATAAATACCCTGAAAGATACCAACCTGATAATCTCACAGCTATGCAGTAAAAACTGGAATTTATTTCCCATTAGCAGGTTTGGGGGATAATTGACAATTCAGAAAAAAAAATCAATGTCTCCAATTAAAATATTTTGCCACAACATTTATGAGGAATAAATAAAGTCAATAGAGGTAGTCAAAATAGTCATATTTCTTAAAACTCCTTTAAAGGTTATCAAGGATGTACAATTCATTATAGGAACTTCTCAAAGCAACCCCTAATATATACAAAAATGCAAATACAATAGACATTTTGGCATCCGTCACCCATTTACTTTTCAGTGGAAGCTGGGTGCCTAACTCGCTTAAAAATGTCAGCCTTAGACAGTCCAGTCAAAGAATGTAAAATCATTTGAACACATGTCAAAATGCTCATTATCACGCATGGCAAAAGAAATGCAGATTGAGCTGGCTTTGAAGATCTACATCAAAACATCTGAAAACTTGGCTAAAACAAATGACATTGCAGACATAAGCTGGAGAAAATGTAATAGATCTGATTCCTTTATCTACTTGTAATGGTTTGTCCACTCATACTAAATTCCTAGTACAAGGCTACAGCCTTAATAAATGAGGTTACAGGACTCTAACTTCCAGCCAAATCCAATCAAACCATTTATTTTCTAGGAAGACATCCAGATATTTCTTTGATTACTTTTATAAAGATCTCTGCAGCCATCTTATTCATACAGCTAAAAATGCTATTTGAGACAGCTGGAAGAGAGAAAAGCTACTGACTATTGGACAATGGATTTACTTGGTTTGGCACATTCTTACCATAGACAAAATTAACTCTTTGCTTTGTAGGTAAATATCAGGAATGATTCTAGTTCAGCAAAACACTTAAGCATATGCTTAACTTTAAACACATGCCTAAATCTGTCCTTTCTCTATCCCCCACAACATTTTATTAATGGAGTGACTGTAACTGAATCTTTTTGTAAGGTTTGTAAGTTTTCAGCTGTGTGACAACACCATAATGTACAGCCTAAGACTCTTTGGATCATGCAGTCACTATTTCCATGAAAAAGTGACAGATGTATTCGAAGTAAAGATACTGTATTTTTGAATACCTATACTCAATTATTCTTCCAAATGTAGATAGTAGCAAATATTCCATATATTGTAATATATTGGGAACTACCGTTTCCTTTTAGCATTGTTTCCAGTATTGGCAGTAATTTCCAAAAGGCAAATTGCAAGCCACTGTTAATGAGAGAATAGTGATCACAATTAGATAGCCTCAGATGTATATTTCTTATCAGTATTTCAGATAAAGAACCTGGCTATGTTTATTAAAAAGGTTGTCTTCTTTAAATCTCTAATAAACAATAGCAAATGTAATTTATTATTGTCAAGCAAAATTACAAAGCACAAAACTATATTGCTTTTTCATTTTCAGAAGTAAATGCATGGCAACATGTGGTGATATATTTATTGCTTTCTAGGAAACCAAAATAATTCCTCTACATAAAATCAACTTTTGTTTCACCTTATTTTCAGAGTGTCCTTTTCCATTACTGATGTTGTAAAAAGAATATAATCGAACACAGTTGACTAGTTCGTAGAAAGCCTTTATTAAAAGCTGCTGCAAAATAACAGCTATTTCCTTTGACAGGAAATAGGACAAATCATACCTAATCCAACCAATCTTTCAGGAAAGCCACTGAACAAATCTACCACCACTGAAATACCCCCACGGTCTGCTTATCTACAAGAGTGGAGGAGGAAAGCATAGGAATGCACATGGTGGAAGGACAAAATAAGCACATGACAAAAATACAAAAAGATAAACACACCTTGGAAAACTTTAGTGAAGGTCAAAATGATCAGTCATCACTTCAACCTGAGGTATATAACTACTGCTTTATCTCTCATCTCTCTTACCTATCCATTATGAGAAACAATCACTATTGATTTTCAATAAGTCTTAGAATACTGGGGAAGTTCCAGAAGACTGGAAGAAAGCTAATGTTGCACCAAGATTTGAGAAACGTAAACAGGATGACCCAGCTAGTTATAGTCCCGTCAGTCTGAAATTGATCCCAAGAAAGATAATGGGGGGGATAATACAGGACTCAATCAATAAGGAAGTAAATGAGGGTAATATAATTAATGCCAAGAAACATGGGTTTATGGAAAATATATCCTGTCAAACTAACTTGATATCTTTTTTGATGAGATTACAAATTTGGTTGAAAATGGTAATAGTGTTGATGTAATATACTTCGACTTCTGTAAAAGATTTGACTTGGTATGGCATGACATTTTGATTAAAAACCAAGTATAGTACTAAATTAACCTGGCACATATTAAATGGGTTAAAGGATGACTAACTGATAAATTCCAAAATATAATTGTAAACAGGAAATGATCATAAAGAGGGTGTGCTTCTAGCAGAATACCTGGAAGGAAAACATCAAATCATCATTGATGAAGTTTGCAGATGACACACAAATTGGGGGAGTGGCAAAGAATGAAAAGGACAAGTCACTGATACAGAGCAATATGGATCACTTAGTAAACTGGACACAAGCAAACAATCTGCATTTTAATACAGCTAACTGTAAATATAAACATCTAGGAACAAAGCATGTAGGCCATAGTTACATGATGGTGGAACTCCAGGAAAGCAGTGACTCTGGAAACGATTTGAAGGTCATGGTGGCTAATCAGCTGAACATGATCTTCCAGTGCAACACCATGGCCAAAAGGGCTAATGCGATCCTTGGATGCATAAACAGTGGAATGAGGAGTAGACAGTTATTTTACTTCTGTATTAGGCAGTGGTGCAAATGCTGCTGGAACACTGTGTTCAGTTCTGGTGTCGACAGTTAAAGAAGGATATTGATAAATTGGCGAGGGTTCAGAAAAGAACTAGATGATCACAATGGTCACTTCTGGTCTGGGAATCTATGAATCTATGACTAATTACAGATAGCTGGTAAGGCTTTTAGGTTGACGGGCTAATATCCACCCAGGTCCCCAAGGAACTTGGGATTCAGTATCAGTTTTATAAATTAAAATTAGCAAACAAATAAAATCAGAAAACATATCGCTAAAACTAAACCACTATTAAGAATCTTAAACTAAAAATTAAGTCATACGATTATGTTATCAAGGTCAAATCAGTAAGTTAGCAGCAATATTGGATTGGCACTAACTCACCAAACTAGTCAAAACAACAGATTACTGCAACAAATAATGAATCCTTATAAATCCTAGGAAGTAATCTGAGAAAGTGTCTGGCCTTCTGCTTTTAAACCCCATCTAAAAAAATGTAACAAAGGTAGTGAAATTAGGAGCTGGTTGGATATTTTGATATTGAAACCAAATTATTTTCTAATGCCTGAACCATAACCTCAGAGCTAGTTGAAAAGCTTCCCCTTCAGATTTCAGGGGTGGCTGGCCGGCCTTTTCCTTCTCCTGCCCCTGCAAATAGATATTACAATACAGATCTGAACAGAACATTCTGATAAGCAGAAGTTTTATCAGCACTTGTTTGGCAGTTTGCAACTGACATCTTTAAGTTTCTTTGGATTCTCAAGACAATACACACTTCATTGAGTATTTTTATGAGACTTTGTTTTAGGGCTATTTAAACTTGAGGAACTTTCTTTCTAGTGCCATCCATTGTGGACTTTATAGGTACTCATGCATGCACACAACCACACTTTAATTCCCTACAAATTAAAAATAAAAGGCTAGTGCATCTCCCAGCTAATAAAAACAAAAGACAAAAGATACTGCGGATAACGGGGTTGGTGAACTCTTCAGCTCTCAGAGTTTCTGGACTCTTCTGGAAGTGCAGTCAAGGAGCCAGATGATAATGTTGCTGGACACTTGTGGGCTTTTTACTGAGGGTTTGATACTGCCCTGTAATCACAACCCAGAGTTAAGAGCAATGCAGAAGATAAAAGGAAATACTTTTTCTTCCTGTGGAACTCATTGCCACAACATATCATTGAGGCCAAGAATTTAGTAGGATCCATAGAGAATAAGCAGCTATATGGATAATGAGATCATCCACACTTACATTAGATAAGATAAAAATCCAAGAGAGACCTTCATACTTTAGAACATAAACTAACCACTAACTGATGAGAGTCAGGTAGAAACTTCCATTATGGAGAGTCAATCCACAGCTCTTCACTACCTTTCTTGCATCATCTTCTGAAGCAACTAGTACAGGCCACTTTCAGAGATAGGATTCTGCATAAGATGGACAAGTGGTCTGATCCAGTATTTCAGTTCCTATCTTGCTGTTTTGTGAAGATCACATATCCCCTTGCAAGCCCATTTTTATACAATTAGGAAAAGTATCGCCAAAATCTTGAGTACTATGTACCTCTGTTGTCCACCGTCCTCAGCATTTTCTGAGCTAATAAATAAATATAATTATTTCCCAACTTCTCCTCCCTGTTCCCCTTTCCCCCCATTAGAAAAGGATATGTGGTATATCATTATCACTGTGTATACTACTATGAATGAATAATATGCCACTGTCTTTCCCATTCTTTCCTATCCACAAAAGACACATGCTATAGATAGGCGCCATACAACTTCTGCTCAGTATTTTTCATGAAAGAAATTTCAGGCACAAGTGGCTTTTTCAAACATTTATATGATTTAGTGTGGTTGAAATAGGGAGCTCAGTTTTCCCCTGTGGCCAAGCTCTGCTCAGTGCGGGGGGGGGTAGGCACCAGAGAGCTGGTTACATCTTCCTGACTCTGCCATGATTTAGAACAACCGAGGGGGCTGCTCTAACTTATGCCATTGGTATAAGGCTCCTAAGGGATCTTATGCCAGTGGAGAAAGCTCCATCAAGTCCCCTTTCCTGCACCAAATATGTCCCCTGTCTCTCTCAGCATATCCTCTACTGTGGGGGTTAAGGTGGCTACGCAGATTGGGAGTTTCCATCTGCCATGGAAATTCTAGTCTGGCCACTTACAGCCAGAAACATCTCACTTTGCACTGCATGAGCAAATAGAAATGACCAGAATGTAACCAAGACTTTGTCCTGAAATTTTAACAGATCTTAATGGTCCCTCATTATTCCAGTCTACTTGCAGCTTATTTACCATTAGAGAACTAGCACTGGAGATGCAGTGAAAGATTTACTAATATATCCTAAGCTCCAAGGATCTGTAAGGTGCAGGTTTTTCTCTTTCAGTGTCCAGTTGATACCAGGATTTGGACAAAGGCAAGTGGTTTAAAGCTCAATCTGGCCAAGCTACAGATTTCATCTGGAGGACTGGGTAAGCATTTAGGGGATATGGCAGGAATGGTGCCTGACCCGTCCCTTATCCAACAAATTCACCAGGTAGGGGTATTTGGATTCCCCAATTGCTCTAGGATTCTCAGGAGACAGCAATGCCCCCAATTACCTGGAAATACAAATGCAGATATTTCAGTCTGATGTGGACCTTGCCAAAGTCATCTGTGCCTTGAGAGCTCCAGAATACATTACTGCAGTGGGTGCTACACAAAGTAGATTTTCAACTAATTACAGTATAGAATGCAACTGCCCAGTTATTTGGTACTCTGAGCCACTTGGAGCATATTACACAATATTCTGAAGATTCCATTGGCCATCTGTTTGCTTCAACATACAACTGAAAGTGCTGTCCCTCATCTATTAATCCCTACATCATTTGGACCCTGGCTACCTGAGAAACCACCCTTCTCCCCATGTGCCGCTATGGCAGATGAGGCACATGAGGCACTTGGAGTTAACAGTTCCTAGAAACATCCTGGGCTGGTTGCAGAGCAATGTAAGTGGAAGGTCTTTATATGCTGAAATCACTTCCCCCAGCCGATATCGGGAATCTGAGGTGATTGCTCTTCAAGGCTTGGTGTAATGCCTAGCTCTTCTACCAGGCTTTTGCCATAGTGAGGAATGGTGGGAAGAGAATGGGGGTTAGGATAGAGTTCAACAGTGGATAAGTGCCCTCCAGTAATGGCATTACTCAGCAATTTATGTATATAATTCTTTCTTTCTTTTTTGAACAAAAGCACCCACCACATAGTCTCTGCTCTGAACAAAAAGAAAGAAAGAAAGAAAGAAAGAAAGAAAGAAAAGCATGCTGGATAAAGGAATTCCTCCTACACTCCAGACCTGTCTGTTAGGCCTGCTGGAAGAAAAATCTAGCCCCTCCACTGCATGAACACTCAAATTGATTCTTATATCTTTCCTAGTAGCTAAGAAGGTAATCCTCAAACAGTGGAAATAGCACATTTCTCCTAACTATTAGCAATAGGTACAAGAAACGACAAATTCAGCTTTAATAGAAAAGCTTACTTTGGGGAGAACAAATAACCCAAGAACATATGTACAAATTACAAGGCATATGGGCTCCTTGCTCTCATGGTAATTAATATAATATTGTGAGTTCATTTAAATTCTCTTTAAAGAGGCTGTTGGGGATATAATTCATACCTCCCGGTATTATTCATCATAACAAATACTTGAAATACATACACTGGGAGATGGATACATTACGTACTAGGAAAAGATAATAGTACACTAGATTCCCATAAACAAAAGTTTCATTACAGCCTGGGCATGGTTGTTTCAGAGTAAAACCCACACACCTCAAACACTAAAATCAAGAAAATGGCATGTTATGGGAGTTATTTCTTCCCCATCTCCTATCCGGCAGTCTACACATCTCTTTATTCTCTGCCAATGATACATTTTAGGCTGCCACTGAAAAGTGACTACCTCTTCTAGTGGATACAAAAACACATCATATTCCTGAATTTGCCTTACTTGCAGTGTAAGGGAAACCCTTATCCTGAACTCACCAAATGTAGGACATGTGCTTAGGACTCATCTGTGTTGGAGGTTACTTTATGATGTGTGAAATGTCAGAATAAATATGATTTCAGAGCTGATTAGATCTGAGGCACAGAGAAACTTCTGCATGCAGAGAGATCGAAAAGATTGTCATTCTTTAAACTAAAGAGATGATGAATAAGAAGATACGTAGAGCTAGCCAAAATTTTTAGATTGAAAATGAGATCTCATCAATTTTTTTTTTTTTAAATGGTCAGAATGTAATTTTTTTTTAAATTTTTCATTGCAAAATTTAAGAGCTGAACTAGAGGGGAACATAATTTAATTTTGTTTTAAATTAAAATATTCATTTCAGTGCAGTTTTTGAGAACTGGGTTTTTTTTTATTCAAAATTAAAAAATGTTGAGATGCTGAAATTTTAATTTTGTTTTTCTCTTTTCTCCCCCATTTTCCTTTTTTTATGTTTATTTATTTATTTTCTTACCACACAATGAATGACATTGAGGATTTACTTTCTTCCCCGTCCTTTTCCCCTTTTCTTTTTCTTTCTTTCCTTCTTTCTTCACTCTGTACTTTTTCAAATCTTCTCCAACTTTGGTAAAGTTATGGAGTAGCAAAAGGCCTTTGTCATTTTTCAAAATTTGTAGTAGTATCAAGGCATAAGACAACCACTAATTGAAAGGGATTATGGGCAGGGCAGGTTATTTCAACATTGTCCATCACAGGGTTTCTTTTCCCTTCATCTAAAGGTAGTGGCTAGTGTCAGAGATAAGATACTGGACTAGATGGACCACATCTGAACTGGTTTGGTAATTCTGAGGTTCCTGTGTTCTGATGGGTTATCCAATGTACAAATTACCTAACAAGTTGGCTGTTCAGAATACAAATCCATTTCTTATTAAAAAATGAAAATAAAGAAAAAAAATGTCTTCCACTAGTTCACTGTAATTTCACTGAACACTAAATTTATAACAGTGCTTTGCCCCACCCTGTACTATTTTTGTATAGGGGATTATTCAGAAAGCTCATACAAGTGAGCTGATGATATAGGGTTGCATCTTGTCATCCTTCCTGTTCCATGGATAGAAAAAGGCAACAGGGGAGACATTTTAGTGCAGTGGCACTAATTTCACAGTGATCATTAGCTGCACATTGCCTTCTCAATTTATGTATTACTATTTGTATTATCCTAGCACCTAGAGCCCAGTCCTGGACCAGGACTCAATTCTGCTGAGCATTGTACAAACACAGAACAAAAGATAACTCCTGCTCCAAAGAGTTTACAATCTAAGTATAAGACAAGAGACAACAGATGGATACAGACAGAGGAGAACAAGTAAACAATGAGACAATATTGGCCAGCATGATAGGCAGTGGTCTCAGTATATCAGTGAGCTTAGCTATTGTCAGTGAATCCAAGTTCCGCAGTCTCATTGCTCTCACTTTGCCCAACTAAGGAGTGGAAGCATAAGGGTTCTAATTCATCCTGAATAAGACGCAAATGATGTATTGTTGGTGAAGGGAAATATTTGGAGGAAGGATGTAGACCGTTCACATAAAGTTAACTGAAAATATGCAGACATACAATGATCATATTTACAACTATGAATTCAGTATTTATGGCCTCCAAATATTCTGCAATATTTGATCAAAACAACTGTTACCACAAGCATTCCTGCCATTAAGTTCAGTTTATAGAATATTCACAGAAAGCAACACATTGAGAGTTAAAATGCTACTGAAGGGAATTCAATTATTTTATCTGAATGAATATCTACAGAAATATTTTGGAGATGTTCAGTCAACACCAATTCTCCTAGAGCCATGTTAGTAGCTCAAGTCATTCTTAAGCAGTGCCATTGTGATAACAACTCCTTCTCTCCAGCTAATTTGCATGCTGCAGTTCTATTGGCTGAAGTGAGTCATTACATAGGCCAACCACTCTTCAAGAACCAACCAGATCCAATATTGCAGCCATTCTTGGTAGCAATGATAGACATACTATCAATTAGGACAGGTGTTTTCAATTTAGGGATCTTGAGCAGGTATCAGGTGTCACAACAGTCCTTCCCTTACCATATCTCAAAATTGGAGAAGAGGGTCCCAGCAAGATCTTGGCTAGATGTAAGGCAGGTCCAGTTGTGGTCCCAGTATGGAAAAGTGGGGGGGGGGGGGAGTGCAGTATGGATAAAATAGAGAACTCCTAGTTTAGGAGAAATAGTGAAGAATACCAAATCCATTTGAAACTAGTGAGGGACGTTAGATGGCAGAATGTAATTACCCACATTGGAAACTGGCCAACACTGATAGTCTAGCAATACTTCTGTGAAGGTCCATTTACTCCTGAGACACTTTAATAAATAAGGTTTTGTCTGATAGGTAGAAAAACTACAGAATAGTATGTGTATATATGTGTATGTATATATATATATATATATATGTATATATATATATATATATATATATATATATATATATTTGTTCTCAGAATACAGAGATACTCTGAAAAGTTCTATACATTCAATCAACACGTAATTTTACTAGAGGTGGGAGATTATTCTTCAAAAATCTTCCCAATGCTGTAAAAACCTTTTCCTCTCTACAATGGTGCCCTTTGTGACTCCAGTGTTGCCGTAGAGATGAACAATAAGCATGACTTCTCACTTTTGGCTTGGTTCTCTTACCGTTTTTGTATCTGGCCCATGCCGTGAAAATGGTCTTTTGCCTTTTCTAACTTTCCACAGTTCATCAAGTGACTGTTAGCATATAATGGATCCTGCTGCAAAGAAATATGATACCGTAAAGATGGAACCTCTAGACAGTTACTCAAGAGGTCTGGTTAAAGGCCAAGTCGCCAAATTAAGCAAGAGCAATCATCAAGCCAGTTATTCACAGCCTGCTCCCTGGAACTTGAAAAGGCTCTTTCCACTCTTCCTCTGTGAAACTCCTTAGCTTTAGAATCCATGGGCTTAACAAGCTCAGATCAGCATGCCTGTGGAATCATCTATGGTCATCTTTCTTCATATTTCACCTCTCCAGCACCCACCTTCACGTTTGCTAAGGGAGTAAAACCATCAAGGATTAACCACTATCTCTCAAAACAGAAGAGATTTGACAAATTAATGATTTTGCTTCCCAACCCTTTCCCTAAAAATCTAGCATTTTTAGCCATCTTCCTTCATCTTTCCCTAAAACAGTTTATAAAAGTTTTCATAAGCCAGCTGGTTCACATATGTTTACTAATTCTTCTCTCCTGGGAGAAGAACCCTACACTAGGATCCCATACTTAAAGGCTAGGCCTTTAAGAGCTAAAGTAGCTCACTAGTAACTGAGGAACTGAAACAAAATTAAACTATATCCCTCTTTACTATGGGCACAACAGGTGGGCCAGAAAGCTAGCCACTTCTATCATTTTCTTGGAAGTATGATAAATCCTCTAATCTTTTAGGCCTATGGGACTATTCATGCCTATTTCAGTCAAAACAATCTCTCATCTATCCAAAGTCAGCTGGGTTTTCAGTCATGCAGTGTATCAAGCTCTATTATGCATTTGGCTTTCTTGATTTATATGCAGTGAAGTATCACCTTGTAGCACTGTCATGACGCCCCCTTAAAAAAAAAAAAAATGAGGAACCTCAGGGCCTATGAAATTCAGTAGAGGAGCATGTATACAATGGAAACCTAAGACTGGAAGCAGTAGCTGACTTATTTTACTAGCAAAATCAACTCAGTAGTACAAAAGTAGCACACTCCCAGACTTGAGGATAAGAGACCTTCCTCCAGGCTATGGATTATAGTTCATGTATTTGGGTTACATTAGCATTTCACACTATACAGACTTGATTCAGCCATAAATTCCACCAGTATAATACAGGATGGAGGGTCTGCAGTGACAGAAAGCTTAGCCAGTGTTGTATGCCTACTCCTCCCTCTCCATCAGTCTCTCCTGGAGTGAGCTACCATGCTTCAAAAGTCTGAGGTGCTGGCCAAAGGTGCACAGTTTCCTATGCAGCCTCTGTTCTGAGGCAGGGCTCCTACGTGTTAAATTTAAAGCTGTGCCCTCAGCATAAATCAAACCCTACTTTCCATTGAATCAATATTTTCAAAGTATTCTGTATCCTTTACCACATGTATAGAACAAATATTACCAAATAAGCAGGGTTCGGTCTATAACCTTTTCCCGGTCCATAGCTCGGGTTCCTGAATCCTTGAACTTGGGAAAGATATTCTTCAGGTACACTGTCCCTTTACAGCTTTTTTTCTGTCAGGATTAGAGTCCCATGTGTATTTCAGTCTATAGCACAGGGTGAGCAGCACTATGGAAGTCACATCTCTCCAGGCTGCTCGCTCCAGATTATTTTTACTATTTTTGCCTCCCATGCCCTTTGTTTCTTGCAGATGCTTTGGCTCTGTCTTGTTATAGCACAATAGATCCTTTGTTGTGTTCTCTGCAGCACCACATAGATATATTGATATGTTGACTATAATTTTATTGGTGTTTACTCCTTTCATCTTTCTTCTGGAGAAAAAGATGGGGGGATTGGGAGAAGGGGGAGTTGGGCTTTTTTGATTGGTTAGATGTCCCCCCCCCCTAAATTAAAACAAGGAGTAGAAATTAACTGTTACATTAAACTTATTTTCAGTACATAAAACTGTAACAAATATGTTTATATTAATCTGCTATAATATAGACTTAACACTGCTGAGATACAGCTAGCACATCAGAATAGAACCTCTAGAGTATCCATCAAAATTCTCTCTTCTCCGAGCAGTCCTGAACTCTTAATCCCAATCAATCCATGCTACTCTATGTTCCACAAAGTCCTTTCCCTGTATGTTAGGTCTGCTGTTAGGCAGCTTCTCAATGCTCCAATGTAAGGACCCAATCCTGCAAAGATAACCAAGTGAGGTGACGCCTGCACCTGCATAGAGACCAACTGAAGTTTGCAAGAATGGAGTCTAGGATTACAGCTGAATTCATCCCCCTATTGACGTCACCAACAGCCTTTCTATTCCAAGGCCTACTAGGTCCCTTGAAGCGATTATGTCTCCTTCCTGACTATCTGCATCCAAATCTCCACCAACCTGTGTGACTCTTTTGTCCTGTCAGGGCTCACACATCTTCACCTGAGGCCATCACAGTGAGAAGTCCAGTGGTGTTCCTGGATTAGTTCCCGAGGTAGCGAGATCTCAGATTATGTTCTAGAAATGTTTTCTTTTTATTAAGAGTAGAAATGGTAAAGCCATTCACTGCAAGCAATGCACTTTTTCCATTTGGCCCTTTCTTCTGTTTGCAAAGTGATTGCAAGAAAAGCTCAGGCTTTTTACCATTTTGTTCATTGCACATAATTGTTTGATGACTAGGATTTAGGAGCAAATTTAGCTCCACGGGTTTTTCAGGACAGTCCTTTGAGGGCCCAGTGCTCTGATGGCACCGAACCCCATTTGAAATCAATAGGACTCTGAACAAGGGCATTAGTCCATCCACATGCAACAAATTGCAGGACTGAGGCATTAAATGGTAATGGTTTCACCCAGTTTAGTAATAAGTGATTTCTTTTAATAATGGTTTCTGAACATATCAGTAGTACAGACGAAGATTTCATTCACAGTGGAATGGAGAAAAAAATATACTCAAAAGTCTCACAAATAAATCCTAAACTTTATTTTTCCACAGTTGTAATATAAATGCTGTAAGAGGGAAAAGAAATTCAGGCCCTCAGTAACTGCTCAGCCATTAAAACAGTTTTCACAGCATCATAGATAATTACAATTATCCATCTCTTAGGGACACTGGAGCTGCCAATTTTCTGCAATGGGAAATAAATAAATAATCCCGAGCAGATGTTGACTACTCATACTGGTTTAGGACAGAGCTTTAGGCAGGGATGTCAGCATTAAACTTGAAAATACCAATAGAACTTGAAAACATTTCTTTTTTTTTTTTTTAAGTGGAGACAGGCTAACCTACATGTTTATAATTGGATGATGGAGTCCAGTGGGGGGAAAAAAGAAGCCTGTCAAGTCAGTTTGGATCAGGAATGTTTAAAGAAGTACCAGTTTAGTAACCGTTAGAAGTAGGCAAGTGCCGATGGGTTGTACTGCAGGTATTTTGTCATTAATTATTAGAAGATGCAGCAAGTGACTGTTCTGCTTCCAGCACAACAGTACTTTAATGGTTTTTCATCCTCAGTCCATATGACTGCTACACCAGCAGGAAATAAAAGACTGACACTGCCTTCAAAGTTTTCTTCCAAGGCTTCTGTCTAGCAAAGATTATTAGTATATCTAGCTGTGTACTGCATGTGGCATTCCTCTTAGCAACTGTATCTTGCATTTGTAGTGATGTGCTTGTTGTTTTTAACTAAGATAAATATTCTCTGATTGCTTCCTTCCTAGGCATGTTGGCCTTCATTAAGGAATGTGCTTTGACGAGTGGCTCTGCTGCGTTGATTATCACTTCAAATTTTTATCACTTCGTAGCCTTTGTCCTTTCCTTGTTTTATGCAAGCATATTTTCCTCCACCCATCCATCTTCCATATAACCTGAATCATTATTCTGCCCATTGTTAGGCTAAGCCAAAAGCTTAGTGGGCTGGGTCTGAGTTTCCTCAGACACCAACTCCAAACTACATGGACAACTCAGCTAGCTCAGCAAAGGGTAAAGCTTTTGGATTCTGATTCTAGCTGTGCAATTCTTTACCAGAGGAGATCAGACAGGGTCCTTCTCTGACCAGATTCGGGTCTGAATACAAGTCCTATATATTTGATTTCCCCCGGTAACGGTACATTCCAAGGACCAGCCTACCACTGGGGAGACAGCAATGGAGGAAGAGATGGCAAGAAATAAGGAGGAAAGCATTTAAAAAAAAATCTTAACTTTCATGCTAGAAATAAGGGAGGTAATAAATAAATAAATAAATAAATAAATAAATAAATAGTTCAGGCATATTCACAGCTATCTTTAATTTTGGTATTGTGTATAGACAGTATGTAAGAACCACAAGAAAATAGATATACAAGGAGAAATGTAGATGATCCTTCCTGACGATGACTATATACATTGTCAAATGTATGGGAATCAAAAACCCAGGCAGGAATTTGATCCAGATTTTTCATCTTAAAACTATAAAAGGAAGCATTTCAGGTGGTTTAAACAAATTATCACCTTGCCCGAGAAAACATGAAATGTGCACATCATGCCAGGAAATTAGACAATGAACTTCAGCTGTGTTTTGTGATTGCATTGACAGCATATGCCGTAGGAATGCTGCTGGTACAGCATGTTTACTGTCAATGCTTAGTAACAGTCACAAGCATTGCATATTTCTGTACTGTTATCTGCTCTCTAACAGTTACCAGAGCACAACTTCAGCTGACTTTTATCCATTTGTGATGGCTGTGTGTATTCCTACTTTTAAATTAAATCAGCCAGAATTAATAGATTTATTAATTGGGTACCTTATTAATTGGGGCAAATCACATGCCTTCCCTTGTAAAATATCAGTGTTTGCATTTTGACAGCAGTATAATGCTGTATATTTTAAATGAGGTTATTTTACAGAGATACATTATGTAAAGAAATTTGGCAGACAAATATCATTAATACCCAGCATGCAAATGATGGTGGAATAAACCCCACAGTATGTGGAACAGAACAGAGCAGAGCAGAACCTCACAATATTGAATTTGTACATTATTCTGTGTACATAATATGCACTGGAACCATGGTGCTTCTAATGCATATTACAATGAATATTTACCGTGAGATGGGGTATTCTGTGTATCTCCCCAGTTTTTAGTTCTTATATGGTCCCATTACCAGAGTATCTGAGTACCTCATATCTTTACTGTATTTATCCTCACAACACCACTGTGAAGCAGGGAAGTGCTGTTATCCACATTTTACAGGTGGGGAACTGAGGCATGGAGAGACTAAGGGACTTTCCCAATATTACACAGATGGTCTGTGGCAGAGCAGGGAATGGAACCTGGGTCTTGCAACTTCCAGACTGGCATACTAACCACCTAGAAAACTGCAAACATTACAGTAAAATTTACCTTCTGGAGATGGCAAATATCAATGTTATTGATGGCGTCCATTGCACAGAGAATTGCCCTGAATATTGTGAATAGGAGATAAAGAACATGGTTCAAACACAGCGCACAATGGCTATTGAAATCAATGTGCAAAGTGACTTCTAGAGCTGGTCAGAAAATTTTCATCTACAAAAAATTTGGTCAGGAAAAAGGAATCAAATGATCATTATTTTCCCTTCATTTTCTGACTAGCTCTAGCAACTACAAAATCATATCCAAAGACACAGCATTTCCCCATAACACTTCCATAACATGCAATTGGAATTTTAAAAAAATGAAACTCCTATTCCTGTTAGACTAAATCTGGAATTGGCTGATCCAGGGTCCTTGATTTACAGTCAGAAGAGGATAGAAGCTTCCTGACTCTAGAGATCACGACGCAAAGTAAATGACTTCTTACACTTAGGGTTTCAAAGTGATGTAGGAGTAAGGCCAGCATCTTCTACACTGAGAAAAAAGGGAGAGAGACTTCTTGAAACCTGAACCAACACTTGGTTCCATGTCTCAAAAACTATATGGATACAGGGGTCATCCACAAAGTTCCAATTATAGGAATGAGGCCATACATTCAAAAAGATACTACTATTACTACTACTACTAATAATGTGTTTTGCAGTAGCACCTGGAAATGCCAACCACAGAGCAGGGCCACATTCTGCTAGGCACCGTACAAACACATAAGAAGATTGTCCTTTCCCTTACAGTTTTGTCTACACTTAAACTAGACTAATATATTGAAAGCAGTATAACCCCCACCCCACTAGTGTGGTTGCAGTTATACTGATATAAAGGTGCTTATGCTATAACTAATTCCCATAAGGGAAGATGAATAAACTATACCATATAAGGCCCCTTTATATAGGTATAACTGCAAACCCAGGAGGGGTTGTGCCACTGTAACTATTTCAGTAAACATATCACATCCCTCACAGCAATAGTTATACCGGTACAAAAACTGTGTGTAGACCAGGCCTTAGTATAAGACAAGAGACAACAGATGGATACAACAGACAGGTGGAGCACAAGGAAATAAAGAGACAAAATTGATCAGCATGCTAAGCCCTGGCCATGGCATACCGCTGACTAACCATAAGTCAATGGGTCCAAATAACCATTCTTCTGCATGTTCAGCCATCATTCACCCCAGTGCAAAGAGCATGCCAAATGCTACAAATTAAAATAGTAGTGTTTTGCACATTCTCTTCACTAGTGTCTCTCACCCACGAGGTGCAAGGCAACAGTAAATCAGGCCCAAAGACACATGCTCACAGCTTTATTTAAAGAAAACCTTTACAAGCTTTAAAAATAGAATCACAAAAAGCTTCAGGAACCCATCAAAGTAGCACTGGGTTTCCCCAACCATTCCTCAAGCCAGCCAGATTGATTTTGCTCCATTTTTTTTTTCATTAAAAAGATCATTGCAGGCTGCAAGCTCGTTTGCCAACTGTGAATGAATTTTAGTGATGAGTCATAAAGCCCTTGAAATGTGGGGTATCTAATGGAGACGCTGAGGGAATGATGATTAGAACAAATGTTATGTGTGAGGCTGCAGTAACAGTAATCAACAACAGTAATGTTAATAAAAATAATGCTTTTCACATACACTCATAAAAGTCCATTTATATGATTACTGTACAAATATGTAAGATTCCAGAATATTGCATTTTTCACAATTATGAGGGTATTACTGAATTTACAGACTCCTTTCGAAAGACTTCAGATTTCAATGTGCTGTATGCTTTCCACCTTCAGCAGAAGCTACTGCCCAATGTATACATTTGCTGGCCTATGCCAGTGACATTATAGATTACTTAAAAGGGCCTTTTCTGCTAAACCTTTTGAATGTCCACCACTATATTTTTATTAGCATATACCAAAGAGGAAACAGAAAAGTTCAATGTTTCAGGACGCCTGAGAAATCGCAAAGTACAAATTAATTCTAGCAATGTATTTAATAAGTTATAAACCTACAAAATAATCAGTTAAGATTCATTATCAAAAAGGAATTTTCTTACAAACCAGATTTCCCATGTCCCCGGGCCATGAAAATTACTTGCTGGCATCCCACTGTGTTGCAGCTTCAATTAGAAGTTAATGCCGAAATGTATCTTAGCGCATATGTATATTTATTTTTGGTACTGCTGTTTAACTGTAGCTGTCGCAACTTGAAAAAAGGGTCGATGGGTTTTTATTTTGTTTTTTCCTACAATAAACTGGATGGGAGAAAGAAAGAAAGACAGACAGAAAGAAAGACAGAAAGATTTAGAAGGTACATAAATAAACAATGTTTCACATTTACTAAACTCTACAATCAGATGCAGCAGCCTTAAACTAGCATATCAATGCATAATTCCACTAACTCAGAAAAATAGATCTGCCAATGTCATACACCCTCTAGCCGGATTTTAATTAAATGAACTTCACTCACCTCGTAGCTAAATTTCTTAGGCTCATTTTATACTCAGTTTTGATGCATGTTTCAGTGAGGTGGTTTTCGTTGTAACTGTAAAGGGTTGTTTAGTAAACAAAGAGTTTTTAATAAGGTATACAAGAAAATTGAACACTGATCAATGACAGTTATTTAATCACAATCACAAACTTTGAAATAAGGAGGTTTTTGTATTTCTGCCAATCAAAAACAGGTTATGGGCCAGATTCCCCAACTGGCATAAAATGATGTTGCTCTGTTGATTTTAGTGAAGCTATGCTGATTTGCAACAGCTGGTGATCTGGACCACAAGATTTACAAAGCTTATTTCTGTTATTCTTATATAAGAAAACAATCTGTGGCATTAACAATTCTGTTGATTTCTACTAAAAAGTTAGTAACAAATTCAGTTCAGAGTAAATCACTGGAATAGCTGTAAGAACCTGGAGTATAAAGAAACCTGGGGTAGACGCATTTGAAGAACATATCAGACTGGGTCCACTTCTTTGGACCAAATTACAAATGTGGAGCCTGAACGCTGATTGAAGTGAATGGCAAGCCTCCTAGTGGCTTCACAGTGGGGCAGAATCAAGTCTCTAATGATGAAAGGAGTGCAGTAGACTACAAACATATGGTCTTTAGTAGCGCTTCATGAGCACTACCAAAGGCACTAAAATTTGATGGAAATGCCACTGTCCCTGGGTCCCCATGGTGGGGTATGGTATACATGGAAAAGTTAATAGAACTTTGGACTGTATGTGCTTCCCCTTGTAACCTGCGACCTGCTGGAGAGGGGTGAATGTGAATTCCACTTGGCCCTATCCCCGCTACCTGCCCCAACTCTGCCCTCTCCCCACAAATGCCGCCTGGATTACACAGAACCTCAGGGAGGGCTGGGGCAATGGAGATGCTCAAGTCTCCTTTCCACATGGAAGATAGACCCATAAATGGAGGACCCCTCCACAAACAGATCGCGGGGGTGGGGAGAGGTGGAGACACTGGGGAATATTGGGCCATAGTGGCTGCAACAACTAGATTGTTCTCTCTCATTTTCCCAAACCCTGCTTCTTTAAATACCTCCCAGACCTGAAAATTAAATGCAGAAAAGAGCAAGCCTCACCCTGCCAGCAGCTTTCACTGCATTTAGAAAACGGCATTTTTCTTCAAAACGATTGGCAACAATTTTAAGGAAGTATAACTGCAACCCCAGACTTTAAGCAACAGCTGTTTGAACTGGAATTCTAATTGCTTTCATATTTAATTAGCTATTATTTAAATTAAACAGAACCCCAACAAAATAATTACAGCAGGCCCATTTTAAAAGGAGGCTGGTTGGCCCAAGGAGCTACAGAATGGCGAGAGTTAGAGACACACACCATTTTTCTTCCTCTGAAAGAGGCCAGTGCATCCACTTCCTGCACAGCTGATCTGCCGTCAATGCCTGCTGTCCCTTGCTAGCACCTTGCTCTCCTTCTATAATAGTTGTATCTCCCCTACAGGAAGCCAGGTACCTGGCAATGAGAGAAGCCACCCAGTAATATATCTCAACACTCATCTCAGTTGTCAAACACACCAGACAGATTGCCCTCTGACACACCTGTCAGATCTGTCCCCCCACCTCCTCCAGGTGGACTGGGTGCTGAATGACCCTATGTGTCCTGTGCAATGGCTCCTCGGTATACAAGGCAGCGTACAGCTCCTGATGTCACCTTGGCAGGTGATTCTAGAAGGCACTAGGTCATTTCTCAGCCCAGCTTGACTAGCTGACTGTACTCTAGGCTGCACTTCTGTAGACCACTACGTACCCGAAGTGCTGTCAAACAGGAGGACATCTTAGCAGCAGTTTCACTTGATTGTGGTGCTACACAGTTCAACTCTGATCTTCTCTACCTGACTACTGATGTTCATTATGATTATATTTTGGTTTGGTTTGCCTCCTGTACTTCCTTTCCACCTCACAAACTCACCCAGATGCCTACACAAACTTTTTGCTTGCAAATATTGATTCCCACAAATATTTGTGAAAGTCTTCATGTGAGGTTCCATTTCTACTGATGTTCATACAAAGAGAATTGGCTCACCCAAATATACATGAAAATCAAATATTTAACTGTGGCAAACACTGCCAAATCCAATTCTGTTTAAAATGTGTGCAAATATTCATGACAAATGTTTTGTTCCATTCACCCAGCTCTGAATAATTAACAATGCTTAAATTGCAACACATGTAACAAAGCCTATTAGTTCTAATAAGTACAGTGGAATTAATCAGGCTTTCATTTAAGCAAATGTATTACAAACTAAATTGTTTCATAAGCTGTCAGCATCATAGAAACACAACTGTTTGCATTTATTTTAACAACCAAATACCAGGATGGAAAGATGATCTTGTGGATAAGGTACTGGAGAGGGACTTAGGTGATCTGGGGTCTAATTTTGGCTCTGCTGCAGGCTTTTTGTGTGACCTTGGGAATTCAATTAGCTGGTATGTTCAAAAGAACCTAAGAGAGTTAGATGCCCCAAATTCATTGAAATTCACTGGGAATTAGGAACTTAATCCCCTTAGCTTCTTTTGAAAATGCCTTCTTTTAATCTCTCTGTGTTCAGTTTCGCATCTGTAAAAGAGAGAGAGCAGTGTTGCCAAATAATACGATTTTATCATGAGTGTCACAGTATTTGGTGTTTTTCTTACAGTCTCAGTTTTTTGAGTCAAATCAGTATGTGATGATAGATTCAGACTATAAGGCCAGAAGGGACCATCATGATCATCTAGTCCAGTGTTTTTCAACCTTTTTGATACCAGGGACCATCTTGCTGCCTTCCTAAACTGTGTCAGGGAGATTTCAGGGATCGGCACTGGTCCATGAACCAGTTGTTGAGAAACACTGATCTAGTCTGACCTCCTGCACAGTGCAGGCCACAGAACCTTACCCACCCATTCCTGTAAGAGACCCATAACTCCTGATCTCGACTTTCATTTGTTTTCTTCAAAATTAAATCTCTAACCCTCATGATTTGTGGAGAAAAACTTGAAAACGTGACCCGAGAGCCCCCTCAAGTTTCAAAAACCAGAAAGCAAAGCAAAAAAACCACAAATTTATTATTTCTTCAAATCTCATGATTTTTTAACCAGTCACATGAATTTCTGGGACCTGACTCATGATTTTTCAATACCTTTTCAATGTGATTGGAATGACTGAGATAATGATAAATATCCCTACCTCTCAGGGGTGGTGCGAAGATAAATCCATTTCCCTGAAACAGAATATGTATTCACTACATTCTGCATTTGCAAAGTATAATAGGCACAATCACGGAAATGCCATGGAGTTAACTTTCCCACCAAATAGACGTCATAAATCTTTGCACAAACTATGCACAGAGTACATAAAAAGAAAGTGAACGTGGAACAAGTTTCCCCATGCTGTATAATCCCGTGCTGTATAATGCCATTATCCCATGAATGGTATCTTTGGGATTGCAAATGTTCATGGAAAGTGGGATCTTGCTTGTACAGTCCAAAACCACCAGGTTGGTTGAAATGTACATTAAGGAGCAAGGAATTGAATACTAATGCTGAAGGAAAGCCAGTGTGGGCCAAGCTCTTCACCAGCTGGTGAGGAAACATTCTTCCATGTACATATATGGCCCCTGGACTACTGCCAAGGTCAGCAAAACAGAGGATGATCTGTTGGTTTATAGGCATGTGACTGAGAAGTTTCGGCTTCCACAGGCAATTTATCCTAGATTTCAGCTCATTTGGGAAAGTTGCTCATTTTAGGTCTGATCCTGGAAACACTTAACATACGCGAGTTCATGGGACTACTCCCAACATACCAGTTCCACCTCAACAAACCACATATGGAAACTTCAGCACTGCTGGAGTAGCTGCCTCCCTCTTTGTGCTCAGGGAGCATGTCTTCTCTACAGGCGTAGCAACGGTATATCTCTACAATATACCTTTGCCAAAGTAGCCATACAGTGACCATGGATGTTTATGGATTCCTATATGGCCAGATTTTCGAAAAGTGTTGCCTTTCCATTATGAATAGCCAATAGCCTTCTGATTCTGAAAATAATATGCCCTCCTGTTGTTGGGACACTACAGAGATGAGGGTCATGTAAGTGCCTAGATAGGTAGATTACATATTCATGCTAAACTTTGTTTTTTCTCTATTATTTGGGGAATATGTTAAAGTTTTAAATGATTGATTTTAAATGATTTGCCATCAGCAAAATTTAAGATCAATGTAGTGTTAAATAATGTATTTTTTCTTAAGTCCTTGATTAACAAAGAAATCCCCTGATTATTACACTTCCCTGACTTTCTGATAATCTTTCTTGCAACCAGTCACATAATGCTTGAATACATTTCACTGAGATGTCATCAAAGTGAAAGAGCTGATGGGGCCTGTAATTAACTTCTAAATACATACAAAAGTAAGAGAACATTATAAATATCCCCAGTGAAATGCATACACACCACTTCCAAAAGATCACTGGAGTTCTATGCAGCTGCAGGATTTCAACCTTTGTACTGTTGACAATTTTGTCTTAAGTTTCATTTCTGCCTCGAATTTTAACTATGTTTAGCTTTATGAAACAGTCCCTACATTTCCACTTCAATGCAATTTATATTTTTTCAGTACTTTCCATGTATGTATCCCAGGGTACTTAACACATTCAGATTACCACAAGCTATTCAGTCCTGATGGGCAAGACTAAGCAAGTTGATGAGTCCTCAAACCAGACTTTCATTTCGATTGAAAAAATAAATTAGCTGCACCTAATGGTACAGATCTAGGAAATGGCTATACCATAGAAGACAGAACCTCCAAGCTGTTCTCTGAGTTATGATAGACACATAATTAAGAGAAGAAATTGTAGTTGCTTCTTTTGCAGTTGATAGGAATATAATGAAATCATTACAACTCTGCAGTAGAAGGCCTTTCATACAAGTGTCGCAAAAGAATTTATGAATATAAATTCATTAGCCACATAACATCCCTTGAGGACACATAATTATTACAATTACCCATTTTATGGAAGGGTAACCTGGGACACAGGGTAGATAAATGACTTGCCCGCTGTGACAAGTCAGCAGCGGAGTCAGGAACACAACCCAAGACTTTTGCTTTCCATTCAAACCATTAGGTCACACGCCCTCAAATAATTGGAATTTAAAACTCTGCATTGTAGCCTGAAGATCTAGAATTAAATATTTTGCTGTCCTCACTATCATATGCAGCATCGTCATTGACTCTATACTTTACGGCTCCTCCAGCCAAGCCATACACCATATGTCCAG
Source organism: Emys orbicularis (assembly GCF_028017835.1). NCBI lineage: Eukaryota > Metazoa > Chordata > Testudines > Emydidae > Emys > Emys orbicularis. The sequence goes on along the minus strand of NC_088685.1, from coordinate 22,386,541 downwards.
ATGGTTTTTATGTTTCCATTCATGTGTCCATCCCTATATGCAATATGGTTATTTATTTAGGGGAAAATCTATTTTCTTTCTGCAATGGCAGCACTAGGCAATAGATTCACAGATTCCAAGGCCAGAAGGGACCATTATGAAAATCTAGTCTGACCTCCTGCATAACACAGAGCATAGAACTTCCTGAAAACAATTCCTAGAGCATATCCTTTAGAAAAATATCCAATCTTGATTTAAAAATGATCAGTTAGGGAGAATCCCACCACGACCCTTGGTAAATTGTTCCAATGGTTAATTGCTTTCACAGTTATAAATGTATGCCTTATTTCCAGTCTGAATTTGTCTAGCATCAGGTTCCAGCCATTGGAGCATATTATACCTTTCTCTGAAGAACCCATTATTAAATATTTGTTCACCATATAGGTGCCTATGGACTGGGATCAATTCGTCCTTTAATCTTCTCTTTTTTGAGCTAAATAAATTGAGCTCCTTGAATCTATCAGTATAAGGCACTAATCATTGTCACTAATCCTCTAATCATTGTCATGGCTCTTCTCTGAACCCTCTCCAATATATCAACATTCTTCTTGAACTGTGAACACCAGACCGGGACATAGTATTCCAGCAGCAGTCAAACCAGTGCCAATACAGAGGCAAAATTACTTCTCTACTCCTACTCAAGATTCCCCTGTTTATACATTGGCCCTTTTGGACATAGCCTCATACTGGGAGACAATGTTCAGCTGATTATACACCACAACCCCCAAATCATTTTCAGTCACTGTGAGTTTCCCAGCCTATAAGTATGGGCTACATTTCTTTTTTCATTTATATTTAGCCATATTAAAATGCATATTATTTTCTCTTACCAGATGATCCAGATGCTCTGTATTAACCCATCCTCTTTTGTGGAGTATTTTCCACTCCACAATTTTTGTGTTGCCTGCAAACTCTATCATTGATGATTTTATGTTTTCTTCCAGATAATTGAGAAAAAAATTCTAAGTAGCATAGGGCCAAGATCCAATCCCTGTTCTAGACCTCACTCGATGACAATTCACCATTTACTGTTACATTTTGAGACCTATCAGCTAGTCAGTTTTTAATCCATTTAATGTGTGCCATATTGATTTTATATAATTCTAGGTTATTTTTTTATCAAAATGTCATGATATGCCAGTCAAATGCTTTACAGAATTCTAAGTATATTATGTCAACACTATTACCTTTATCAACCAAATCTAGAACCTCATCAAAAGAAGATATGAAGTTACACATAGCAAACCAGTGTGGTCATGCTGCATGTGGGAATGGGTCATGATCCCAGTGAAGAAGGGATGATCCCAGCTTCGTTCCACATAGCCTGGCTACACTGGGGTTCATTGTGGCTTTATGCACAGGGAGAGTTGGGACAGAAAGTAGGAGCAGAGTGAGGGATAAGTGGGGCAAGAACAGTTGATCCTTAATTATTTGAATCCATCAGCCATCCATAGAGTCATTCCTGGGCAAAGAATTCCACCCACCTTGTCACATCAGGACTCCTATGCCACTTAGAGTTCCTCCATTTGAGCCACGGAGAATGGAATTTTTGTGAGTATTAGTGTCTTTATTGTTGGCTTCCATACTGGATTCTTTTTCTCTGGAGCTACTTAGCTTGGACCAGGGGAATGTATGCTCAGTATCTAAAAATAAGTCCAACATAGAAAAGAATTGTTCTTAAGTCACAGAGTTCCCAATGCAAGGCTAAAACCTTCTGGAGCACCTCTAGCACCGGTATGAACTTAAGCACAGAATCACTCTTTTAAGATGTGTTTCCTTCGCTTTCTTTTAAACATTTTCTGGCTGGCCCATAGAGCTACACTTTTTAAATTTCAAAATTTCAAATTAGAAAACAATCAAACTAGGAAAATGTTGTTGAAATGTCAGAATTTAGAGGTAAATGGGTATGTGTGTGTGTGGGGGGGGAAAAACCACAATATTTTACCCCAATTTTTAACCAGCTTTACTTAAAACATTTGACTTGTGCTTTGCTGGTTCATGTTTGTAATATTCTGTCAAATAAGCAGCTGGTAATATTGATAAACTAGGAACAAACTGGATGGCTCATCAATTTGCTTGATTTTCTCCACTATATTTAATTGGTACTAGAAAATATGGACAAGTGCAGAGTCCTTCACTTAGGACGGAAGAATCCCATACACTGCTACAGACTAGGGACTGAGCAGTTAGGCAACAGTTCTGCAGAAAAGGACCTAGCGGTTACAGTGGACTAGAAGCTGGATATGAGTCAACAGTGTGCCCTTGTTGCCAAGAAGGCTAACGGCATTTTGGGCTGTATAAGTAGGAGCATTGCCAGCAGATCGAGGGACGTGATCATTCCCCTCTATTCGGTATTGGTGAGGCCTCATCTGGAGTACTGTGTCCAGTTTTGGGCCCCACAGTACAAGAAGGATGTGAAAAAATTGGAAAGAGTCTAGCGGAGGGCAACAAAAATGATTGGGGGGCTGGAGAACATGATTTATGAGGAGAGGCTGAGGGAACTGGGATTATTTAGTCTGCAGAAGAGAAGAATGAGGGGGGATTAGATAGCTGCTTTCAACTACCTGAAAGGGGGTTCCAAAGAGGATGGATCTAGACTGTTCTCAGTGGTACCAGATGACAGAACAAGGAGTAATGGTCTCAAGTTGCAGTGGGGGAGGTTTAGTTTGGATATTAGGAAAAACATTTTCACTAGGAGCATGGTGAAGCACTGGAATGGGTTACCTAGGGAGGTGGTGGAATCTCCTTCCTTAGAGGTTTTTAAGGTCAGGCTTGACAAAGCCATGGCTTGGATGATTTAATTGAGGATTGGTCCTGCTTTGAGCAGGGGGTTGGACTAGATGACCTCCTGAGGTCCCTCCCAACCCTGATATTCTATGATTCTATAAATAAGCAGACATACTGAATCAAATCAAACAAACAATCTACTGCCCATACAGGATCATTCACTGTAATATAATATACCTTCAAGTGCTTTGTTCATCAATTATAAATGACCATGAAGGACGATAAGGTGTTTGGGACAGGGTCTGTCTTTCACTGCATATATCTATACAGTGCCTGCCACAATGGGACCTCAATCCTGACTGGGGCCATTGGGCACTACTATAATAATTCTATCAAATTAGAGCTGGTCAAAAAAATTAATCAAAATGGTCTTTTTACTAAACTGAAAATAGATGTTTAGTCCATAAAAGACTTTCTATTAACGTCAGCGGGCATTGAATCAGGCGCTCCGTGGATACAGACGATATTTCATGGCAGATAAATCTATTAAGAATTTTGTTTTTAATCCTGTAAACTTTAACACATTGCTAAAGAAAAGAAAAACAGCATGTTAAATGAGACTGATGGTTTTAAATACTATCCAGGCTGATATTATCTGTGTTATATAATAGGTTAATAACGTAACTGTTAATCACTGCTTGGGTTAATGCAGGTCACGAATGGCAATGAATTTGCAGACCAAAACATGAACATCTGCAAAGCCTGATCTCTACCTGGATCTCGAGTGTGTAAATAATCCCTGATCCTCATAATCACTTAAAGGGTGCCTAGGGAAATGAAATGGGAATGGCAGCTAAACTAATCTAGTGATGTGAGTCTGATTTGAGGATAGGGAGTTCAAGCAGCCTTGTAAAGTGTCATAGCTTTGAGCAGAGCTCTGAAGATGCACCAAGAATATCTAGGCAAACCCACAGAAATTTGCAGTATTTCAAAATCTTAGCATGACATTACGCTCTGCAGTTTCTGGGCTTCCTGGTCTAACTCTAAATACTGGTTTTTATAATCTGTTCATATTCCATTAATCTCATTGCCATTTATTTCTTCTAACTTCTGTTATCCTGTATTTCCAACTTCATAATTTTCCCTCTTTTCTGTTTTTTTTTTTTAAACATTGCTCATTAGTATAAGCCTCATCAGAGAGACATCTGAACATTTTCACTGGCATTCCAGTGAGACATCGGTCCTCACTCAATCCTCAGCACGACACAACACAATGAATGCCAAGGACTCAAGCAAAGAAAGAGCACTCACAGCAGTACTAAATCATCGCAACATCAGTTCATTTTACACTGACAAGGATTCTTAAGATAAGGGTTTAAAGCCAAACAATATAGGTACCCGTTTCAGCGAAATAGGAAGCTTATTTCTAAGTCTTTTATAATTCTTCTCATGATCTCCTTCCCCTTCATCATTCAATCTCTTTCAACAGCCTTATATATGAGAACATAATAAAAATGTTGTGATGTCCCCCTGGTAAATAAAAGGTACAATGAGAGCAGTACATTCCCTGTGATGAGTTATTTGAGTGGTTTTTTAAAGAAATGTAATATTAAAACTATTGATCTGATATCAACTGTATAAGATTAACACTGTATATATGGACCCAGTTTTTTTAAATGGTCAGAATACTTCATCCACTCCCTAGTTATAACATTACAGATCTGACAAAGAGAATTTCAGTGTATGTATCAAAGTCTATTCAGAAAACAAAGGATAAAGAATAATTTAAATGGTTAAGCCTATCACATCTAGCCTGTAATATTACTTTAATTAACTTTTTTTTTCATTTAGCACCCTTTGTGTACCCTTCCTCATGCTGAGTAGAATCTTACAACAACAGAAGCCCCACTAAAATATGTCTTTTTACTCCTCAGGGAATTCTGTTCCAAAAAAAATTAAAATTCTTCACACAATATTTTACAATTCTGCAAAATTCTGCAAGTTTTATTTGTTAATAAATAAATGTGGAGGCTCCAGCATGGCAGTGGAGAGCACAGACCACTGGCTGCACAGAGTTGAGAGATCATCCTACAGCCTTTCCTCAGGACATTGACTCGGCGGTGATGCTGCACCAGACCCTGACAAAGCGCAAGGGCTGGGCCTGCCCCCAGAAACACTCTGGGGCCCTGCCCCTCCATGCCAGGCGCACCAGATATGGGGCAGGCAGGCTCAACCAGGCAGGATCCAAGTGTGGAGCGACAGTGTGGGTGGATCCAGGTATGGGGTGAGAGGATTCTGTGTGGGACAATCTGGGTGCAGAGAGCACAGTGGAGGGTCCAGGTGAGGGGGGATTGGGGTACACAGAGGCTCGTTGTGGGGGGGTCTAGGTGCAGGGGCAATGGGACTATGCAATGAGTTCCTGGTGCAGCTAACTGGGGCTCAGTGGGATGGGGGTCTGGATGTGGGGGGCTAGTTGGGGTGGTCCAGGTGCAAGGGGTGGTCTGGGTGCAGAGGCAGGGAGTGGGTGGATGGGGGAGCAGCTCCCTGTACAGTGACCCCTCTCCCCATGGCTGAGGAGCAATGGGGGCAGGAAGCAGGGAAGGATGCTGAGCTTCCTGCAGCCGGGGGAGGTTTCTGGGAGTGGATCTGACTCAGCCCCGGCCGCTCCTTGCAGGAGAAGAGGAAGTTTCATCCTCCCCCTCCTCCAGCCCAGCCGAGACTAGCAGCTGATTCCGGCGCAGGGGAGGAGTCACCGGCTGGAGTGTCCCCATTCCTGTGGTGATTTACCTCTCCACTGGCTTCTCCATGTGCCTGAAATGATGTATCTGCGCTGCTAGGGAGGGGTGTCTGACCACTCTTGCAGCTTCCCTTTCCTTCCCTGTCAGAAAGTCATTTTTCTTTTGGGAAACAAAGAAATCTGTGGGGGATATGAATTCTGTGCACGTGCAGTAGTGCAGAATTCCCCCAGGAATATCTTTTGCAGGGTTTCACACTGTTGTCCATCACTATAGTATCTTTGCCTAGCCAGCCCCAATTCTCTCCTATCACACTAGTGTCTTATCAATATCTCTGCTCCTCCTCCCATCCTACTTCCCCCTTCTACACTGCTTCTCAGTCCCGATCTCTTTGCCCAGCCAGTCCCAGGGTATCCCAACCTGCAATCTCAATCTGCACACCACCTACCAGCTCCCACTCCCCCCATTTTCGTCCATGGGTCCAAGGTTCAGTATTCTTGCCCAGCCAGTCCTAGTATGCCACCCAGCTAGTCCCAATCTTTGTCTTGGCTCCCAGGCCCAGTTTTCTTATTCAGTCAGTCCCAGTTTCTCTTTCCCCACTGCCAGGCTCCATTTCTACTTTCTACCTCCCATCACCTCACCACACTCTACTCCCCCTTCCCATCCTCACCAGGTCAAGTCACATCACCTCTGCATTTGAATCAGGCAGGTTCCTCCTCCAGGCTGCATGGGCCCAACAGAGAGGTTATTGAAAGCACAAGAGAGACTGGCTCCCTGTTATCAGTTCAGGTTCTGAGTTCTGGATTTGGCATGGGCCGTAGTATCCCAGAGCTGCAATTTAGGGAAATGCCTACTCAGATGCAGGCTGGAACATGTTCATTGTGGATGGATTCTTTGAGGACTAAAATATTAGATGTCTGTACTAAGCATGTGCAAACTGCAATTTTACAAAGGCTTATAACTTGGCCAGATTTGGTCAGATTCTCACTGGGACTGCAAAAGGCACATTCCTGACACAAAGTCCACCCACCGCTCCAGTTAAATTTCAAGTCACTGCTCAAAAACACGGGGGGCACTGGAACTTGTCAAAGAAAATAATGCCATTTTTAATGTAGACAAAACAATCTAGTTTTCCCTAGTCTCATTCTTAGAAACATCAAAACCATTTCAGCTGAAATTTTGCAAAACAATTCAGACTGAGGCAGATACTCACCATGGAAAATTTCAGGCTAAACAGTTAAACTTTGGCAAAGTTATAAGCAACTAAAAAACAAGGTCTTATAATAGAAAGTGCAGAGCAAACCACGCCTAACACACACACTCAGGAGGCAGCATATTATTGAGAAAGAATAGAAAGACCCTGAGACATGCCTCAATGCTCCCAATGTAGCATGCAAGAATTCAAAATCATCAGCAAAACTGTGGCTGGAGGGGAAGTGTGTGAGTTTGTTGGGTGGGGGCATGGTCTACATAAGCCAAAGTAGAGAAAGGACTTGAGCAAGTTTCTTCTCTCAGCTACACCACGGATATCAGCTGAGTTATTCCTGATTTATATGAGTATAAATTTGTCAGAATCCCCACTTAGGCAGCTTTTTAATGGGAAATCTTCTGCAGATTAAAGCCTAGCTGCAATTTTTAACATAAATTAGGTTTTGTCAAGCAGTGTTGAAAATGAGTGATTAATCCAAATTGCAAAGGAAATTAAGTAAAAAAAGATATTAAATTAAATGGCACCATTTTTAAAAAAAATATTCTTTGTATTACTGTAAGCGCTGCGGAATCTCTAGCAATGTGGTCTGTGTTTAAAATGAGGGATTGCTTCAAAGGCCGTAGAATTGACATAGGGATCACAAAGAAGCATTAATAATATCCAAAACGTATTATTCTAGAATGGGCAAACTCAATATTGCATTTGGGAATACTACTGGGATGATCCAAAACCCAATGAATTCAATATGAGTCTTTCCATTGACTTCACTGTGCTTTGCATAAGGCCCTATATACAATAGTACAAACGTAGGCTTTGATCCTGCATTGAACATTGTGCAGGTGGAGTCCAGTGCTTGCACAGGGCTCTTGAAGGGCAGGTCTATTTTAATATAGATGGAAGGGGTGGGTGCACAAAAAAGCAGAGAACAGTATTTCCATCCTCTCCCCCTATCACATTCAGAGGTCAGTTTGAAATTGAAAGTCTCCACTTTTTAGTCTCACTTGCCTCTCCCGCTGCTCTGTGACGATCCAGTAGTTTACCCAGGGGTTCTTTACCCACACCGATCTTTTCACTGTGTTTGTGGACTATAATTCTACACTGGGATTGAAGCAGAGCAATAGACACAGTGTCCTTTGGATTTTACACAACAGTACACACAGGTGCTAATATAATGTGGCTGGTTGTTTGGAATGACCCAGTGGGCTGATGCAAGCCTCATCTGGAACCTCATCTGGGAATGGGTAGACAGACATTCAGGAAGAAGGTCCTGACTCTAATAGTGATCAGACCATAAAAATAAATGGTTGGAAAAATTATCTGAAGCAGATGTCGACATAAAATCACCATTATGCGCAGATGGGAATGAGAAAGCATCTGTCAGCACTGCAATTGGTCAAACTCAGTGCTGGAAAAGACACTCAGAGGGGAATCTAGAGGTTCCTTAGCCTCTGTGGAAAGTCAAGGAGCATAAAATCCTCCCCACCACTCCCTTTAAAGAAAATAAATATGTCTATTAAAAAGAAGGTGTGTGAATATATAGATATAGCTACACATTCTGATTAAATTAAATTATATATAACATGTTATTATAAATTTATTATTATATATAATTTAGTCATAGTGGATGCTTCATGTGTGTGCAGACTGCACAATTCATGCTAGAAACAGAAACCAAATTTGGGATTTCAATTAAGCTATTTTTGTGAAAAGGCCTCCGGCAAAAGTACAAGAAGATTAATTGGGATGTGGAGACAATACAGGAAGGAGATGAAAGCAGAGGTGATGTGGAAAGATGGGAGTGTGTAAAAATGATTGCTAGGAAGCTTGTAGCTAAAGCAAACAAGTGATACTTAGTAAAAAGTCAACAAATGGTTACAAAGAGGAAGAAGGGATTGGACAAAAAGAAGAGCCCTATGTTGTTCAACCACTACTCCTACACCCTGTTTAAGAATAACTACTGATGGACTCTGAAAGCAATTCCACCCAGTTCTCTGTCAGAAAAGCAGCACCTTGTGAAATGATGTCAAATGGAGAATCCTGAAAGCTCGGGAGGGTCGGGGGGGGGGGGGGGCAGGAGAGGAGGAGAGAGAGAGAGAGTATGTGTGTCACTAGAATAGTGGAAGAAAAGTAAGTTTGGGTCTGGATAAAGAAAAACCCAAACTTCAACCAAAGCCAGGTTGAACCTGTGGGGTCCAAAAAAGGTTCATGGAAGTTTTATCTTTCATTCTTTCAAATCGCTACACTTCTAAGTTCCAACTGGACCCAGGGCGGATGTAGCGAGGGACCACAAGAGAAACAAATAATATATAGAGATATACCTATTCATTGAACTGGAAGGGACCCTGGAAAGTCATTGAGTCCAGCCCCCTGCCTTCACTAGCAAAACCAAATGCTGATTTTGCCCCAGATCCTTAAGTGGCCCCATCAAGGATTGAACTCACAACCCTAGGTTTAAGCAAGCTAATGCTCAAACCACTGAGCTATCCCTCCAATGAGTCTCATAGCAGTCCCACTCTGAGCAGACTGAAAGAATGCTTGCTCTGGTGAGAGTCTCAAGCCAGCTTTGAAGAGCCGAGAGATAATTGTCTGAACTGTGGATCACATATGCAAATCAGACGCAAGCCTCAGAGCCACCTAGGTTTGCCCACTTCTGAGGAGATGGACGGAGAAATAAATGGCTAATCATTTCAGAAATAAAGAGAAGGGCAAATTAATAGGGAGAGGTGACCTATTGCACATGGTCAGTAGTGAGAGAAGGCTGCTGAAATGAAAGAGTGGGAAAGAATAATCAAAAAGCAAAAGAAGAGAACCTCCAAATTTTTTTAAAAAATGGCGGTGAAATGAAACCTCGTGGTGGAATATATTTTTGGAGGCGGAGATTTTAAACCCAAATGAATTTAGTGCTCCCTTCTGGTGTATGTAGGGTAGGGAGCAAAAGAAAATGGTAAGGGTGAGAAAGGATCAAACTCAGATAAGTGGATTAGGGTCTATGGAGTGTTTTCCTCCTTTTCTGGGTGTTTGTGAAATCTCTTTAAACACAGCCACAGCGTATGTGGGGCTGAAAGGGCTCTTTTTATGGTGGTAGCAATGCCATTCTCCAAGGCATATGCCCTTAACTGTAAAGTGAAAATACTGCATGGGAAAGTGGGCAAAAGGAACAAAATCCTGCCTCTGTTCCCCTCATCCCCTATGACCTGGAGCTCAGCTCTATGGGGGCATTTTCCTTTCCAACTTAAAATCTCCTTGCTTGAAATTTCACAGGATCTGACTTCAATTTTGCTTTGGCAAAGGTTTCCAATTTCAGAGTCTACCACATTTTCTTGGTTCAGCTGTAGAAATTCTGCAAAGCAAGAACCAGCTGTTTTTGCCTGTGTTAACTGTCAGATGAATCAAGAAAAAAATGAAAGCACAGAATCATTGCTCTGAGCTAAGAACCTTTGATGATTTGATGACCGCTGATATATAGAAAATAATGGATGGATGGATGGATGGATGGATGGATGGATGGATTTACAAAACAAACAAGCAAAAGCACCACAAAGGCCATCCATAAGACAGAAAAACAAATGGTGCTCAAAATCTTTATGCACTGATTGTTAATTTACATTCAAGAGATGAGCCATCAAAATATGTTACTGTATTTGTTAGTTAAGAGGGTGTCCTTGATAAGCAAATTATGTATAACCTGAGCCTTGGTAGTTAAAATCAGCACATTCACTTCATTATCACAGGAACTGTGAAGAAGGGAAGAGAATTCCTGATTTATCTGAACTGGAAACAGAGGAGAGGATAAAGTATAGGAGCCACTGGATTTATTACAGCATTATTTGGGATCACCAGCTTTGACCACTGAGACCATTATCACTATTCACTTATGCAAGTGCAGCTTTCCCTACTATTAGATGATGTCTCCCCTCATTCTCTTATCTGTCCATTTAATCATCTGTTGCCTATTGTTGAAATCCTTGTCTACACTGGAAATTTAGTCAGATTCCAGCTACCTGTTTATCTGCGCTAGTACAAACCCCTATTGTAGAGAAAGGTAAACCATAGTTTATATTGGTGCAATTTACCCCCAGTTTTAAGTGAGGGTAAGATGGAGCAGAACAAATTACAGTTTACCTAAGGAGTCACACTGGTGTCTCTGTAACTGGCCATCGGTGGTTGGAATGAGGGTATCCCTAGTGGTGACAAGGCCTAACACTTAGATTGTGGGCTGTCTGAGGCAGGGATTGTCTTTGAGCCATTTGCTGAATGGTGCCCCTACAATGGAGCCCTGTTCTCTGTTTGGTGTTCTTTGGTATCAGCTCAGTAGAAATATTAATAATAAGTAACTTTCTGCTGTGTACCTGTGATAAACATAATGACTATTGGCTACCTAGGCAATATGCGGTAACATTTGCAAAAATGTAACATTATGACTATACTGGCAGGCTCTCTCAGAGGTTCAGAGAGGCCCGGGCCACTTCCAGCTTTTGAGGCCCCTAGCCATAATAAAAATTAAAAATGACGACACATGAAAACAAAATAAGGCACCAAAAAAGAGTGAGACATAATTTGAATATTTTTTTATTTAACAAATGCTTTTCTAGCCTTTTTCTGTGCAAATGCAGTAATCCTTGAGGAAAAATCTAGCTTTTGTGCAATGTCACAGTTGATATTAAGCATGACAAGCCCATTCAAATGCTTTTGTTCCATAGTTGAACGGTGACAGTTCTTTACCTGCTTCAACACGTTGAAGGTGCGTTCACCTAAAGCCACTGCTGCAGACAAACTGACAAAAATACGCACTGCAATTGTGATATTAGGAAACACCCCAGAGAGTCCAAGTTCGAGTATTTCTTGAAGCAATTCCTTTGGCTTGCAATCCAATTTCAAGTTCGTGGAATATATTTGTTTGAGGAAGATGACCTCATCACTGAGATCTTTTGAGATTTCGTTGTTGTACTGTTGCTGAAATTGTTCAGCTGTAGAAAGTAGAACTTCATTACTCAGTCTGTTGAACTGCCAAAGAAACCCCAAAAGGGTACAAATTAGTCACGGTGACTCAAATTGTGTGTAAGACCTGATTGAATAGAGTCAATGATGACAAGGAAGACATTGATCCTATAATGCTGCTCAGCATCGGATTCAGTAGGTAAGTTGTGATTGGTGGAGAACTCAGATGAAATGCTAATATTCTGTGCTACTAATTTGGACTCAGTCAGGATCACATCTCATTGTTCATGAATCTGTTGAATGTCATTGATAAGACTTTCAGTGTTATCCCTCTCAACATCAAGTGTAGCATAGCATGCTTCAATTACCAGATTAATTTGGTGGATCATTGTAAGTAGCTTCATCCACAAAGTTGACATCAGAATGCATTCAAATTTGGACATGTGCTTCTGAATAGACTGAAGTTCAGTTCAAGTCTGTGCAGTGAGATTTAGAGATTCAAGCTCATTTAAAGCCTTTCTCACTGAATTCAAGTGCTGCGCAAAGGGTTGAACACCATCAATCCATGCAGACCATCTAGTTTGGACATCTCATGCAGTGAAACAGGAAGATATTGCTTCAGAATTTCCCACCTTTGTGGACTGTTACTGAAGAGATTGTACATTTGCTGAACAGTTCCAAAGTAAATAATTGCCTCCTTGCATGATTCAGCCCAGTCAACACCTACAAGGTTTAGTGTGTGGTTTCCACAGCTGTTGAAAATACAGTTTGAATTATGCTCAAGCAGAACTGCTTGTACACCTTTGTACTTCCCTGCCATATTAGATCCATTGTCATAGGTTTCACCAATGCAGCCTTGAAAATCTAACTTAAAACCTTCTAGAATTGCTAGTACTCGAGCAGCAATTTCTTTTCCAGTTTTTCTCGTACAATTATCAAACAAAATAAACCATTCTTCAGTTGAAAATTTTGAGCTGTCTACAATCTTAACATATCAAATAACCATAGTAATCTGTTCCTTATGAGAACAATCTGGAGTGGCATCAACAATGATTGAAAAATACTTGGCATTTCAAATCTCATCAAGCTCAATAAACTCATTTTGTGGAGAGATAATGGACTTGCATGCACTTTTGACTTGCTTGCAATTCTCAAACATGTTTAACACGTTTAACATGCTCTGATAAAAGTGGGTCATATTTGCTGAGGAGCTTAACTATGCCTAGAAAGTTTCCATTTGCACGATCACCAGTACGTTGACTGGAACCAAAGAAAATCAATCCCTGCTCAGAAAGAAAAAGGATGACATTCAGGATGTGCTCAAGAAGTTTTTTTTCCAGTTATTAGTTTCTGTAGAGAGTTCAGTCAAGAGTAAATTCTCAACTGAATTTTCAGCTGATGCTGCCCTACTGGCTGATTTCCATGCAACATAATTTTCTTTGTGTGACGTTGAACTCTCATGTGATGGTATTCAGTCTTTCAACTTCCTCCAACCTCTGTTGATGCTCCATCCTGATTGATCAGAGAGAACTGATGCATTTGCAGCACTTTTGTTCAAAATGAAGCAGGGTGCACAGTACAGAGATTGTTTTTCTGTACTCCAGCATAACCAGTCTCTAGTGCAGGTCTCACCATTTGGAAGAGTTTTTGGCAGTAGGGAAAGCATGCTTATCAGCATCTCGTGGAATGTTACTTGGAATTTCAAAATAACTAATTTGAAGAAAAGATTGCATTTGGGCAGCATTTCTCTTGTCAATAATTCCAATGTCAGTCACAGTCAAACCGGTAGTACTCATGAATTGAATCTGGGCCTATAGACTGCGAAAGCCTATGATGATGGCCAAGCTACCAAGATAGGGCTCAACCAACCAACCAGTCACCTCTTTTAGCTACCATATGAAGATAATAATGAGGAATTCTCACATATAAATAATTCCTTAGTCAACTAGACATAAAACTATAAAGACACTAAAATGTAACAATTCTCTACCTTTCAACACGCACTTGATCCAGCACCAGCCACTAGTAGTGGTTTGTTTATATAATCAGCTGATCTGAGAAGACACGTTCATCAAGGTGCCATAAGAACCGATATATTTTTATTAATATTTATTAACATTTTTAACTCTTTAATATGACAAAATCTATATCAGTCAACAACAACAAAATATGTCTTTTATCAAATCACATCTCTTATTTGCTTAAATTTGCAGCTCTAAGCTGAGAGGGTGTCACATTTTAGTCCAATAGGGATGCACATAAAAACTTATCAAATGCCAAAAAATTAACAAGTGTCTAAATGTGAGGCCCCTTTTGAACTTGAGGCCCAGGCCAAATGGCCCTCCTGCTCTCCCCCCCATCTCCCTCCCCCCTCCCCCCCCCGGATTGGCCATGTATACTGGGGAGGAAGCTGGAACAGATTAGAAAAAGCCTGAGTTCCTGTGGTAGCTATATGATCTTTGAGTCCCAAAAGAGAAGGCAGCAATTTGCAAAGACCAATTCAGATTAATGCCTGCATGGGTGGTTCCTGGATTCTATACACTGAAAAACAAAAAAGGTCTCACTGCTTTAAAACTTTCATGCAAATCGAATTAATGCCATCTCAAGTACTAAGAATTTGTTTGCTCTCAACAGCAGCTACCAGTATCCAATCAGTGGTGCTGTAGGAACACTCTTCTCCTTCGCCTAATTCCATCAATTGGCATTAGCAGCCCTAGTTCTACGTCTCCAAGCATTCTTGTCAAGAGCATCTGCCAAGCCAACACTAACCTTCTTCATGTCCTCTTTCAGCATCTTAACCCATCTTTTTCTGGGTCTTCCTCTTGGTCTTTGTCCTATGACTACAAGCTCTTGTACTCCCTGGCCAACATATCCCACATCCCATCACCTCATTGACCCAGCCATCTCTGTCAATACTCCCTCAACTTTTCCATGATGGGGCATATGTGCAGCATGGCTTATACTGTTTCAGTCATGACTTTGGTGAGATTCTACTCAGAATGGCTAATCCATGTTCCACTCACACTACCACAGCTACACTTAGCACACTAGTTCGATCAGAACTAGCACACGTAGGTCTATTCAAGCTGGGAATTATACTCCCAATTCAAGTGTACACATATCATTCCCTCTTTTATTTGTGTGGATCTTACATACAGCGGGCATGTCTATCGACGTTGCTACAATTGATGCACCGGGGGTCGATTTAGCGGGTCTAGTGAAGACCCGCCAAATCGACCACAGATCGCTCTCCCGTCGACTCTGGTACTCCACCACAACGAGAAGCATAAGGCAAGTCAATGGGAGATCATCTCCGGTCAACGCAGCACAGTGTAGACATCGCACTAAGTCGACCTAAGCTATGTCAACTCCAGCTACATCATTCACTGTAGCTGGAGTTTCATAACTTAGATCAACTTACCCCCATAGTGTAGATGAGGCCAGCAACAGGGGAGAGATAAATACCTAGGAAAAGATAGGAAAATGTGAAGTAATATAAAAAGTGGTGAGTGTCTCATGGTAAATGTAATCAAAGAAACTACATTAAACTTCTTTTTGTAAAATTGACTAGATTTCAAGTTGAATGTTTCCCTTTAGTGCTTGAAATTAATGTGTCATTCCATTTTAGAATAACAAAATACCATACAGTGAAAGAGGAAACAAGAAGAAACCATTTTAAATAAAAGGAAGCAGATAGCCACCACTCCACAAAGGGTATCTGTGACACTGAGTCAGGCTGCCAGCTGTCAGGTAGCATAACCTTTGGTTCCAGAGATTCAGGAAGAGAAAATGGTGCTTCAGTTTGGCATTTAAGTCAACACCAAACTAAGTCAAGTCCAAAGCGATCCAAACTATTATACATTCAAACTGGAAAATGATCTGTTGTTATGGACACAATATTATCGGAGTTCATAGCATACCCAGGAATTTACATAAAAACAAATGAGGTTCTTCTATGAAGAGGCTCTTCAATGAAAAGCACAGTCTCCGTGCTCACACTATATTCCTGCTATCTATAGTCTTCTCACAATCCCTTCAGTGATAGGTACAGAAGTGAAGATTATGTGGTGCTCTCCTAGTCTTTTCTCACTGTTTGCTGAGCAGAGGAGGATAGCTTATAAAAAGGGCCTAAAGTTGTTCCCTCAGGTAACCACGTTGCTCAAGGTTGTCTATTCCAGTCCTAAACTCCACTGTCAACTTTTATTTCACTCTTTTTTTTAAGTTCCACAACTCCGCAGAATCTAGCATCAAAACAGAAGACACAGGAATGTTGCCTACAGAATATATAAGTACTAAACAGAGACATATTTCAAGCAATTTAACAATATGCAAATCATCCAAAATGCTCCAATTCAGTAGAAAATTAATGCTGCTGCACAAGCAAGTTGCACATTGTTACTATACAAGCGTCATGATGTACAACCAGAGGTATCTGCTTTACTATTAGTCAATGCAGATGTATTTGTTTGGGCAAACAGGGTAGAAATTAATTCAGGGATTGTGGATCAAATGCCTAATTCTCTCACATTCACTAGTCTAGTACCGTATAAATCAGAACTACCTCCATGTAAGGCAATGGAGTTCCACCATTGTAAAACCAGGGTCAGAGGAGACCTATAGTCTTTATAGGGCAAAACCTGCAGTGGGGCTGAGCCCTTCCCCTACCTTCAACTCATTGGGAATAGAAGATGTTCAGTGCCACTCAGGATTTGGCCCTTAGACCATGAAAATTATCCCCAAAATGCATATATTTAAGAATAAACAACTTATCATCCCTACCAGCAATTACCAACCAAACTTCCTGTTTTGTGAATGTTTTGCCCCAGCTGGATTGATTGGTAAAAGGTTCTGGTTTTCAATGTAGCATTCCACTGTGAATGGATTTGCATTTTTAAATATTACCAAAGTATTGCATGCACCTCATAGATGTCCCTTGATGATGTCTCACTTGGTACAGTGCTTCCAAATATTAACTCCTAATGAGGCCTTCCCCAAGTTGTGATCTGAGCCTGTCCACTCTGGTTATGTACTAAAATGTGCAGGTACTACATTAGCACACAAAGCTACTTAATGCTGCTCCTTTCATTCTTAGATCACAAAGCACTTCACAAAGGAGTATCAGGACCATAATCCACATTTGGCAGATTGGGGAAAATGAGGCATAGAGAAGTGAAGTGATTTGCCTAACATCACTAACAGGTCAGGGGCAGAGAAAGTAGAAGCTCCCAAGGGTGAAATCCTGCCCCCCTGAAGTCAATGGGAGTTTTGCCATTAACTCCAGTGGGGCCAGGATTACATCCCAGATTTCCTGGCTCTTAGTCTAGTGCCCCATCCACATGTCTAAGAAGATATTTTCAGTAAAGCAGTGAAAAACTGCTGGGTTTCACTTTAGGTGTGTTTGCATCCTATGAAAACTGATCAGTTAGAGGGAAAGCAAAAAAGAGCAGTGAAAATGATTATGGAGGTGGAGAGATTGATTTATGATGGAAGATGTTTACAGCTTGACTAAAAGATGACTAATGTGGAGACATTCTATCCACTTCACCCCCTAGCCTTGACGTTGGGTGGCTAGTCTGAGTCTCTGGAGGAGCCACAATGTCTACACAGCTATTTTTAGCATGCTAGCTGTGATAAATGAAGGGGGTGGCGGGTTGCTCCCTTTTATGGAAACCCAGCCAGCCAGTTAGCTATAAAGTCCCTCTTGGTGGCTGTTCTCTGCTTGTTTTACATGTAAAGGGTTAAAAAAGTCTCCCTGCATAGGTAAAAGAAAGAGAGTGGGCACCTGACCAAAAGAGCCAATGGGATGGTTAGAACTTTTTAAAATTGAAACAAGACTCCCCCTTTGTGGGTCTCTTGTTGTTCCCCTCTTCCCTCACCAGTGCCGAATAGAGGGGAATAATCACTTCCCTCGATCTGCTGGAAATGCTCCTACTAATGCAGCCCAATATGCCATTAGCCTTCTTGGCAACAAGGGCACAGTTCTGACTCATATCCATCTTCTCGTCCACTGTAATCCCCAGGTCCTTTTCTGCAGAACTGCTGCTTAGCCAGTCGGTCCCTAGCCTGTAGCTATGCATGGGATTCTTCCTTCCTAAGTGCAGGACTCTGCACTTGTCCATGTTGAATCTCATCAGATTTCTTTTGGCCCAATCCTCTAATTTGTCTAGATCACTCTGGACCCTATCCCTACCCTCCAGCATATCTACCTCTCCTCCCAGCTTAGTGCCATCTGCGAACTTGCTGAAGGTGCAATCTATCCCATCGTCCAGATCATTAATAAAGATGTTGAACAAAACCGGCCCCAGGACCAACCCCTGGGGCACTCCGCTTGATACCGTCTGCCAACTAGACATTGAGCCCGATAAGCTAGCCAGCTTTCTATTCACCTTATAGTCCATTCATCCAATCCATACTTTAACTTGCTGGCAAGAATACTTCCTTGTTAATTAACAACATTCTGTACTTTGCAAATGGCCTTCCAGTCACATTAGCCAAATTAGTGAGGTCCCATTGTATTATTTATAATTGGATAACAAAATCATTACTTCGTGCTCTTGGGTTTCCATTACATTTGATAGCCAACGAAAAAAATTCTCTTCTCTCCTGTCTGGCTGCATGGCTTAGCATATTTATGATCAGTTCTATATCAAGTGCTTCTAATTGTAAAGATTAGCTTTAGCAATTTATTGGGCTGATAGTATTATCTATGGCGGTATTTCAGTCTCCTTATCCACCCTCCTATCAATCAAAGGTCTGAAGGGTAGGAGAAAAGTAAAGTGCCTGTTAAAGTACCATCTTTGTTAAAAGCTATATTTGTTTTGGATGAGATGTGTCATATATCTCGTGTGCAGCATTGCCTGTCTGATATGTCCTGTCACATTACTTTTTCTATCATGTGTCACATTATATAAGGTCATGCCACTTCAGTGAACAGTAAGATACATGTAACTAGAATGGCAGTGAACTACTTGCTAGAAATTCCATCCTTACGCTGCACTCCTTAGTCTTGAGATGAAAAGCAAATCAAGAATTGCAGCACTGAGCCATCGAGCCACCTGAAAAAAGTAAATTGCCAACTGCTGCGTGCACAACAGTCAAGAGAGCTTTTGAAAGCTGATTTAGAGCCTATTATTGCATTCCCTACCCAGAGCAAACCCCCATTAAAGTCAAATGAAAGTCTGTTCAAACTAGAGGATTACACAGTGCCTTCTCCAAGGAATCTAAAGACCCAAGCCTACATTCAAGGAATAAGCATCATGCTCCAGATTGCCACACTTTCTGGAAGAGACAAAGGACCTCATTCACTTGTCATTTAAACTGGTGCAAATCAGTAGTAACTCCACTGAAGACAATGGCATTACAGCTGTGTAAGTGAGAGAAGAATCAGGTTCATGTCTTTTCTTCAGATTTGTATAATGTCAACCACACAGGCAATGCTAAATAAATACAAAATAATAACAGTAAGGAAACTATGAAGTACTACTCAGGACAGAAAGAAATCACTGCCTGAAGACCTCTTTAAGAGGACAGGTTATTGTGGGTAAATGTCAGGAGGATTCAGGAATGCACTGTTTGTATATATAATGTGGTTCTTAATAAAAACATTTGTATTTAAGCTTTAAAATCTTTATTAATTGCCAGCAAGATATTTGACAAACTGTATGTGCACATTTAATATAATTCTCAGGAATACCAGTTCTGACATGGGTTTGCTGGTATGAATCTTCAGGAATTGTTTTGTTGGCAGTTACCCTGGATACAACAACGGGTACATTAATCTTTCATTCACTGGCAGCAGAAGGCCAGCATACCTTTGCCATATTAACTGCAGGGATCTCATCTTAAAAGACAATGCAACCCCTACAAAACTACTTTGGACTCATTCCAAATAAATTAAATATAATATACAGTGCAATGGGTTAAGTTTTGGCAGTGAAACCAATTAATTCAAGGAACTTGACAACTTATATACTTGTGTAGTGCTGAGCAAATAGCATGAAAAAGGGATTTATGGGAATTGTTTTGATGGAAAACCAAAAATCCCCTTTGATAGCATTTTTGACCTCCTTTCATTCACTTTCTGTGAATATTTGAATGAGTAAATTTTTGTTCAAAAGAAAGTTCATGGGAAGAAATCACATATGTATTTACATATATTTGCACCAGAAATGTCCAGCAACCATCTTAAAAGCTCTGCATGCCCATGAGAGTCATCCAATCGAGGAGCAAAAATAATACCAGGTGACTTATATGAACTATCACATTGTGCAAACAGTGACTTGGGAATTAAAAATACTCATAGCAATAGTTGCAGGGCATAGTCTGTGAGGAAGCCATAGGATCATATATGTTTGTATAAACCATTCACTGAATAATTATAAATGACAACTTCATAACATCCAGTCTAATCACAGATAATTTGCAAACAGAAATTGGGCTAAACACATCAAACTATTTACAGCAAGCAATTTGCCTAGGAGCAAAGTTTTGACCATGAATAATAAGAAGTGCTAGAGAGTCCAAGAAATCCACTAGGGACTTCACTCTTGCTATCAATTTTAGATGGAAGGTGCTCAGATACTAACTAGAGTAATGAGTGGCTGTATAAACCCCTAAAAGATAGACAGTTTTGTTATTGTCTTCAAACAGTACATTGGCAACATGGAAGCAGTGAAAAAGAATGAGGACAAAACTTGTAGCACTGGTTTATTTCACCATGAAAGATGATGCCATCGACCCCTTGTCAGCTATGGATCCAGTACTAGTAGCAGACCTCCATAGTTTTAGTCCTATCACAGATGCTAATGGCCACAATGCCTGACCCCAAACTTTGACACTTGTGCTGGTAAGAGTAACACACCTGGGGCTTGTGGCAAAGGCACCATTTCCATCCAGTGACCCCATTGGTTTCAAAGAGACTACTCCCAGGTATAAATGTTCTCAAGGGTCGAGTAAGAGCTCAGCAGTCTGGCATATTCTTATTTTAGCTCAGTCAGTTCCTTAAAGCTGCAGAGAACTCTTAAAACTCTATATAGTCCAGCCACTAGATGGGAACTGATAGCCACATGATGCAAGTATGGATTACATATCTTTATCTAATCTAATCTATCTATCTAATACGGGCAATTTGGAGATTATATGAGAATGCATATTTCCCCACCTCATCCCCAGTATTTGTAGGTCAAAGTTCAGATAAGTTTGATCAAAGTTCAGAAATGATAGATGTTTAGTACAGAAAAACTCTCCAAGGGCTAAGTCTTGGCTTTTCCAGGAGTTTTGTATTTTTGAGTTTTGCTTAGATGCTCCAAGAGCAACCCAGGAAGCAGACCGGGAGGAGGGGACAAGCCAAGCGGCATTCCTGTAGCTGGTGCAGCATATGTCTCACAGCTCCATCCAAGTTGTGCATTAAGGGGTTCACAGCTGATGCTTCATCCCCTTCCAGCATTGAAGGAGGTACAACAATTCTGCAGAGTCTCTTGAGGTTGCACGAAACCAGTGCAGAGGAATAATTTTATGCCTCTTTATTCTTCTGAGCCAGACCTCAGGATGAGTAACGATGTCTCTTAGATATTTATATGATCCCCATTATCATAGTGTCTGCATGTCTCACGATCCTTATTTTAAGATATTTACCGTCACAGCATCCCTGTGAGGTAGGAAAGCTCATGTTATCCCCATGTTACAGATGAGGAACCGAGGCACAGAAAGGCCTAGTGATTTGCCCAGGGTGACATAGAAAGACTGTGGCAGAGCAGGGAACTGCTCCTCAGCCTCACAAGTGTCAGGAGAGAGCCCTAACCACAGGACCTCCACTCTCACCCCAAACCTTTTAATCTGCACTTGGAATATAGGAGTTGCTGCACTGGATCAGGCCCCTGGTCCATCTCATCTGTTATCCTGCCTCCAAGGTGTTTGGCAAGTTCTGCAGTTTTTCATTTATTTTGACTACTATCTTTCCAAGTATTTGACTAACTCTATAGCTGCTTGTGAAACATTTAACAAATAAATTAATCAAACATGTATGACATTTTTGTCTCTACTATTCTACCCCTACCACTAGTATACCCATTAGTAGTATGGATGAGTCTGGGGAGGGTGACACTGACATATTCCTCATTTTGACAGACGAGGTGGGTGAGGTACAGTAATATCTTTTATTGGACCAACTTCTGTTGGTGAGAAAGACAAGCTTTCAAGTCCAATAAAAGACCCACCTTGTCTCTCTAATATCCTGGGACCAACACAGCTACAACAACACTGACATTCCTCATTTAGCATTCCTGATTTTCTTTTAGACGGTACAAAGGTTTCAGTATAGTTTGGTGAAAAGGACACTTTATTGAAGCTCTTCTGTGAACAGCCTCAAAGGCTTGAATGGGGCATAAGATTCAAGTTTGCTAGTCTGTGACTCCATAAATGTAGCTGGGACAAAAACCAGGGCAGTAAACTTGTCAGCTTTTGAGGACTATGCCAGTGACAGTTCAGGACTATGAGAAATAAGAACATAAGAACGACCATACTGAATCAGACCAAAGGTCCATTTAGCTCAGTATCCTGTCTTCCAGCAGTGGCCAATGCCAGGTACCCCAGAGGGAATGAACAGAACAGGTAATCATCAAGTGATCCATCCCCTATCGCCCATTCCCAGCTTCTGGCAAATACAGGCTAGGGACACCATCACTGCCCATCCTGGCTAATAGCCATTAATGGACCTATCCTCCCTGACTTTATCTAGGTCTTTTTTGAACCCTGTTATAGTCTTGGCCTTCACAACATCTTCTGGCAAGGAGTTCCACAGGTTGTCTGTGCGTTGTGTAAAAAAACACTTCCTTTTGTTTGTTTTAAACCTGCTGCCTATTAATTTCATTTGGTGGCCCCTAATTCTTGTGTTATGAGAAAGAGTAAATAACACTTCCTTATTTACTTTCTCCACACCAGTAATGATTTTATAGACCTCTATCATATCCCCCCTTAGTTGTCTCTTTTCCAAGCTGAAAAGTCCCAGTTTTATTAATACGACAGCCATTCCATACCCCTAATCATTTTTGGTGCCCTGTTCTGAAACTTTTCCAAGTCCAATATATCTTTTTTGAGATGGGACAACCACATCTGCAGGCAGTATTCAAGATGTGGGCGGACATGGATTTATATAGAGGCAATATGATATTTTCTGTCTTATTATCAATCCCTTTCTTAATGATTCCCAACATTCTGTTCACTTTTTTGACTGCCACTGCACATTGAGTGGATGTTTTCAGAGAACTATCCACAATGACTCCGAGATCTCTTTCTTGAGTGGTAACAGCTAATTTAGACTCCATCGTTTTATATGTATAATTGGGATTATGTTTTCCAATGTGCATTACTTTGCATTTAGCAACATTGAATTTCATCTGCCATTTTGTCACCCAGTCACCCAGTTTTGAGAGATCCTTTTGTAGCTCTTCGCAGTCTGTGAACAGCAGCTATGCACATCATTGATTATGTCCTGATTCTGTAGCATTGTAACCAATGATATTGTACCAGGACAGGTCAAACACTTGGTTTTCAGATAACCTTTAACTGTAATATTCATGTATAATGTGGTAGTTACTCCAGAAAACAATTCCAAATATGCTACTAGTGAGTTGAGGTCTGACTGGGAAAACCACTGTTAAAATGTCCATTATCTTTTGTACACCACTGAAAAAAAGAGGCTGTGAATCACAGTCATATATTTCCTAATTAAACTAGCCTAATGAGAGCAGAAAAGTAGAGAGGGAGAAAAATTTCAGCTGCTGAATTTCTATCTAGATTTTTACCTCAACGTCACCTCCAGGAAAGGCTGACAGCCCAGGGTTTAAACTCAGGCTGAAGCCTTAATCCCCTTCTGTCTACACATGAATTGTGCTAACTCTGGACTTGAACTAAGGGTCCCAGGACCCCACAGCAATGAAGGAATCAAGCCAGGACCCTGAAGAGAAGCCGTATTGCTTTGCAGTGCAGATACAGCTGCAATGGACTCATGCCCTAGGAGTCCACTAAAAAGTATCCTATAATACCATAACCCAACTTTCTTTGTCCTATGGACAGTCAAGTTTGGTGGACAGTCAAGTTTTCCCACACTGCACCATGAACAAAGGGCTAGAGTGGCTACATTTTGGGAGGGCTCTAGGAAGTCTGGGATATGGGTGGTTGGATTCAAGCCCGCATAGTGCAGTGTAGACACTGGAGCCACAGGCTGAGATCCAGGGTTCAACAGTTCCTAACCTGGAGTTACAAATGAATGTAGACACTCAAGCTCTAGGTTAATAAACCCAAGGTCTGCTAACTCGAGTTCTACTAACCCTGGGCTTATATTGCCATGTAGACATACCCCTGATGTGCACAAAAGCTCCGTTAGCATCAGTGGGAAACAAATGTGGGGGAGGGAGTGTAGACTAGACCTCTGTGCGAAAAGAAAATTGAAATAAAAGTAATTTCTCATTCGTCTCCATTCTCCGAACTCTCCCCATTTCTCTTTCCTCCCCTCTTTAGTCTTTTCTCCTCTCATCTCCTGTCAATTGTTTTAACTGCTGATCTAGAAATATTATTCTGCTGTCCCCCATTTCCCAGGTTCCATGGTAATATGGATGCATGCCTTATTTTCATCTTCTCCTGTCCCCTCTCTTAGCTCTTAAACTGGCTGATTGATTCCCTGGCTCTCATTCCTGGGAAGTAGGATTCACTCTCTTGCTAAACTAATGCGGCTCCAACTGCTACCACCCCCGGCTTTGTTAGCCTCTCACTGGCTTTTGGATCAGGCCCTTTGTATTGAGTTTGGATCACGTCCGTAGTGCTCAGTCTTTTTTTAACCCAAAGGGTGAGTCCACACCTCCCCTGGGTATCACCACACCTGACTCTAGAATACTCCTGCCAGAGTGGAACAGTCTGACTAGCTAGTAATGCCCCATACAAACAAATTAGCATGACCCACAGAGTCTGTATTTTATTACAAACATGTCACTAACAGTTACTAACTGATGACTTCAATGCACATTATAATTGAGCAGCAAACTAAAATAAATCCAAAGGTAGATACCACCATCTGCCATTGCAGTTCCTCCAAGCCCACATATTAGCAGGGGTTATTTCCCTGGAATTATTTTCAAATGTTGGCAGATATGAGAGAATTCAGTGTTCAAAACCCTTTTCTTTTTTTATTTGTTAGTCTGAAGAGAGTAAAACCCAACTAAAGTTTGCGCTAACCATCAACACTAGGGCCCACCTTCCAGAAAACACATCAACTGTCATTTTTCATCACAGCTTTTTACATTCAGTTGCAAACCTCTCACTTGTCCTCTCCTGGAGTTTCTCACACAGCTTCATTTCTCCCAGGCAGAGCATGGTGTCTTCAAAAGTTATTTGGGAAGAAGGGAGGAGAATGGGCCTTTGTGTCCAGAGACTACAACTCATACTTGAGTTAGAGTATAAGCAAAAAATAAAATAAACTCAAAGATGGTTTCCTGCAGATGACAAGCCAATGATGCTACATGGTGCCAGCCCCTGAAAATGAAAATCTCTCTGAAGTTTGGATATCAGTGGCTGGTTCTTCAACTATAGGCAACTGACCCTATACCATTGGCTCCTTGCCTTTCAGTGGTTTTGCAACTGATGGGCTGTGACCACTGCTTATCACTTTGATCTGAATTCTATCACTGCCACCAGGTGTTCCCTTTGGGTGTTTGTGGTATCCATCTGCTGTCTCTCGTCTTATCATTCGAATGAAAGCTCTCCGAGGCAGGCACTTTCTATATTTGTAAGTGACTAGCACAGTGGAGCCGGGGCCGCTAGGGGCTACTGCAATGCAAATAATAAAAAATAATTAAAATTTCAGAAATACTACCTAATTTGTAAAGAAATATTGGCAGTGAATAGTTATTATCCAGATTAATAGATGTGTTCATGCAGGGTGTTAAATATAACATTAAAGTAATTGTTCCAGTCTTCCCTTCCAGGAACTTTTTAAATTGGGTGTGTACATATTTAAGAGAGAGAAAGAGAAAGAGAGAGAGAGAGACAGTCTTTTTTATATATACACATTATATATATATATATATATATATATATATATATATATATATATATAGCAATATATTTGGGAGGAGGGACTTTCTGCCACAGACTTCCTGTGTGACCTTGGGCAAATCATTTAATTTCTCTGGACCAAACCGTAATCCCCCTACTCTCAATGACAGGTAGTCCCATTAAAATTAATTGACCCCTACTAATAAGGGATTCACTGTCTAGCTTTCTGAGCCTCAGTTCCAAATCTTCTACTTGTATGTTGTGTCCCTTAATAAAATAATAAAATATAATAATAATAAATTGTTAATTATTAATTATTAATTATTATTATTATATTTGTATTACCAATCATGTACCAGCACCCCATTGTGGTGGGTTCTGTACAAACACAACAAAATGATAGCTTTTCAGGAAAGGGACAGTCTCTTCCTACATGATTACACAGTGCTCTCAGAATGGGGTCCTGATGCTGAGTGAAATTAATAGTAATAATGTTAACAGTGAATAGTAGATTCATCATTTTAGGGATCTAAGAGATGCCAAATGCTGTTCCTTTAAAATTATAATCTTCGGAATCTTTGCTATCATTCCCAAACTGTTCTGCATATCTCCAAATCCATTACCACTTAATTTTAATAGTAAATGAGTTATATTTATTTAAGAAAACTTGTGAATAATTAACACATGACAAATACCTTTTCCTAACGAGATAATCAGAGTGAATCATTTCAAAAAGTCTCTTTTTAAAAAAAAAAAAAAGTGAAAGAAACAGCCTTTCACACTGGAAACACAGGAGATCAGCAATCTAATCACATCTCATTCCTCACTAGGAAAAAGCTAACATGGAAAAATAATCATCTAAATTTAATCTGGAAAAAAAATGTTTTGTCATTGTGGACTTATTGAATTTTAATTAAATATTGTTTTAATGAGACTGCTTTGTAAGATATTAAAAAGCAACTGGATATATTTGTCACGGGTTATTTTCTAATTGTAATTGCAATGGGAAGCTGTAATCTTTTTAACATACAGTCTATTTATTATACACCAACAGTTCTCCGTTTGCAATCTTCTATCTATCCTGAATAACTAAACCTGGGGCAGGATATTTGTTCCAGCTCAGTCTTCTTGTATCGCTGCAGAGTTATCAAGAAACAAGAACAGATAAAGAAGTTGACATTCTTTCAGAGAGGAGATTCTTTGTATACAAAAACATACACCAACGCCCATAGTGAACACTGCAAATGTCACCAAGAGAGCTCTCAGTGCATGATGTTTTTCCTTCCCACACAACTTTTTACTCCTACTCTAACATTAGCATTAAGAGCCGAATCCTACAAAAGTCCCACTGATTTCACTGTGAGCAGGATTGTGTTCTTGGTTGCTCATACTGAACATTCAAAGGTATTCTGGTTTTCACACTAGCACTTCATGTTCTTTCTTAACTGCTCGCCATGAGATAATTCTGCATTTGGGGACATGCAACCAAGGATCATTTTAAAAATCAGTGGGATCACTACATGTGCTTCTGAGGCAGAATTTCCCCCATATTTTCATATAGCAGCATTTTTACAATAGATCATATGCTGCTGTCAGTTTCATGTCTGTAAATCAGGCATAACTAAATGAAGTTCATGGATTTGCTCTGGATTTATACTGTTGGAATTCAGATTCTGATAAAACTCCTATTGAATCATTCGGGAGCATTCCACCAACTAGAGTCAGAATGTGAGCATGAGTAAAGTTACTCATGTGTATAAGTGCTTGCAGGATTGGCACCTTAAAGAAATCATGTAATATGGCTAACCCTGCTCCCAAAGCCAACTGAAAATCTCCCAAGATTGATTTCAGTAGTGGGACTACTCACATGAGTAAGGGTTGTTATGTTAATGACATACACATAGAAAAATTAGATAAAAACATAAACACTCTTGCTGGACAGTTGCAATGTAGCACTACTTTATTTCTTATAATTCAGAACAATAACACAAGAACCCAAAAACAGAGAGAGACAAAGCAGGCTGCTCTCTGAGGCACAACTCAACTCACCTTCCTTCTAGACTGGCTCTTTCCAGACTGACACAGGTGACCCAGATTACGTAGCTTCCCTCAGAGCTCCCAAGCCTGCAAGTAGAACCAAGAAATCCTTCACATTTAAGGTGACAGCTTGTCATTTTTCACCAGTTTCCAAAGCACCACAGAATTACTCATGTGAGTATGTGGTACAGGATGTACTGGACCCCTTTCAACTAGTTTCCCTAGCTATTAACCCAAAATATTATTGAAAAGCAAATGCGTATCCCATATACATTCACATAAGAAGTGATCTTATTTACATTAAATCAGTACTCAGTGGAACTCAAGAGTTGTTCTGGATTTAAATAAGATCAGAAATTGGCCTAAAGTGATCAAAACCAAACTGCAGATGCATCATATTACCAGCTTCCCATGTGGAAATTAACTAAATTCTGTAGAATACCAAAATCCAAACATGGAATAGAACACTTGATTTGAGTGAATATGCCTACACAATGCTCTCCTCCAAAACACAATGATACATTCCATTGGAATTTACTAGGAGCAAATAAAAACTTGATCCAGTCTCTGCTAAAATCATCCAAAGTATACCTACACCACCTCCTTAATCAATGATCACACTGAATGATGCCAAAACCCAACAGCCTCTGTTCAGCGTTTTGGGGTCGAAACTCCAAGGGCCTGAGCATTCTTGTCCCAATACAGAGAAACCTACACTCACATTAGTTCAGTGAGATTGTGTGTATGGTTAAAGTTAAGCACATGCTTATGCCATTCACTGGATTGAGGTCAGGCAACTCAAAATCTAGCAGGATCAGGCCCCTACTCCACGCAGACTCTTAGCTTCTGAGTGCAGAAGGGAAATAACAAGTTAATACAAAATGGTAGGTTTTCCTCATTCTTTTATAGGAATCAGACACAAAAGGAAAAAAATCTCATTAAAAAAAAATATTGCCTGGTGGCCAACAATTCCTCTTGTAACTATTCTTCCTTTGGGGAATGCTCTCTGTCTCTGCTTCATTAAGTGGCTCAAAATTCCTTTTTACAGTAATTCTTCCTTTAGGGAGTTTTTCCTCTTTCCTGTTTCATCTCTGCTGCATTAGTTGCTCCTCTGATGCATGCCTGATCGCTAGCAAAAAGGATGCTGCTTTTCTAAATCATAGTGGTGCCTCAGTCAATCCTACCTTTACTTTCTCACAATGGCTCACAGTTTGCTGGGAATCAAGGGACTTATCTGTATCTGTTGTCAAGTTTAAGTAGTGATTTGTCATTAAAACGATGAAGTAAACAGGTAAATGGCAGAACAAACACTTCTTAGCTCACCAAGACGATAGTAAATATTATTATTTATATTTTAGTGGTGCCTAAAGGCCCCAATCAGGGATTAGGCACTCACAGTGCTAAAACAGTCCACGTATGAGGGTCTGTTAGAGGTCCATCTCTGTGCTCAGTCCAGAGGATATGAGTTGTTATTGGATGTAGTCAGCAATTTCCCATCTGAGCAATTTTCCAATGGAAAACGCTCTTTTCACAAAATCAAAAATTTACCCAGGAAATTTTCACTCCCCCCCCCCCCCACCCCGCCAAATTATTTTCTCTTGGAACTACTGAAATCGTGGTTCCCTGCTTGCCTGTCAGGAAGGCCCTTGTCAATTTCACTTCCAGTCAAATAACGGGCAAGCTGAAAAATTCCAGTTCATTTCTTCCAAAACTATTTTTTTTTAAATCCCTTCCCACAAAGAAAATTCATGTTTTTGACTATTTGTCCTAATTCAGTATGAATTTTTTTTTCAAAAATATGATATGATTTTTTGGGGGGAAGGAGAGGAAGGACTTTTCAAAAGCTCAAGCTGTAGAAGTTCCTGGGTTTAACTCTGGAAATCCATAGTGCAATCCCCAGTATGAGACGGTGGACATCACAGTAAGAATTGTAGACACATATAAGACAGTGATGGTCCCTGTCCCAAAGAGCTTGTAAGCTAATACTTCACCAGTATCTGAACTGGGCTTATGTTCTCTTCCAGCAGGCAGTCAAATGACATAACTCCCTTTTTGTCTTTGACAATTTATCCCCAAAGGTTAACACTCCCCCTTGTTTGCCATGGTTCAGTATAGGTCAGGGGTCGGCAACCTCTGGCACTTGGCTAGCCAGGGTAAGCACCCTGGCGGGGCGGGCCGGTTTGTTTACCTGCCGCGTCTGCAGGTTCGGCCGATCGCGGCTCCCACTGGCCGCGGTTCGCCACCCCAGGCCAATGGGGGCAGCAGGAAGCCGCGGCCAGCACATCCCTCGGCCCGCGCCGCTTCCCGCAGTCCCCATTGGCCAGGAGCAGTGAACCATGGCCAGTGGGAGCTGCAATCGGCCGAACCTGTGGACGCGGCAGGTAAACAAACCGGCCCAGCCCGGCCCTGGCAAGCCGCGTGCCAGAGGTTGCCGACCCCTGGTATAGGTCATACACCAAGGGTGTCTTGTGACACACCACATTCCATGGCATGTCCTCTCAGGAACTACAAGTTGTTCTCTTGAAATTTCTTATAAAATGCAGTATAAATTAAATGCACTGAACTGTACTGTGAGTCATCCAAAAACAAAGTCCCTGCTGTTAGGAAGACTGATGGAACTAAAGTTTTTTTTAACGCTGAATAAATAATGGCTTACAACTAAAATCACCGGTGGTAAGATGAGGCCCTAAATTTGCACTAATTTACATAGCTGCCAATAAGCATCATATTCACCACACGCAAGCCTAAGTATAGATGTGACAAGCTGCTGCTTTTCCACCTCCACTATTCTTTGCATTACAGAACTGTTGAATTTTGGGAGTAAAAGCTGGCCATATTTTCCACTGCTATCCTGAGCACCTCAATACTCTTTTGAAGTAATTCAGGATACTTTTAGCTCCTTTCCCATATTTCTACCTCTCCTTTTAAACACAAGAATTTCACCCCGGTGAGACTTTCTCCCACCAGCTCCATTTTTATTACTCTTTTGCTGACTTCCCAATAGACAAAATCAAGTTGAAAGGCTGGTTGTGCTTTGTGACAAACACAATCTGCAAACTATTTTTTTGTACGTTGGACATACTGGACGCGCAGACAACTCCTGATAATTGTGCTGTCTATAGCATTCCTTCTTTTAACGGCATCTTTAGGAACATGCTAAAAAGAAACATTTGGAACGTAGTTGTGTCACCTTGATTACCGTGGGTTATACTGAAACTGAGCAGGAGGTACCACATAACAGCCCACATCAGGAATGGACCAGAGAGAGTCACCTTTCCTTCCCTGGCTTCTTCCTGGCTCTGGGAGCAAGTAAATTACTTCATTATTTTCATGGAGCAACTTACCTCGTGAGTGTTTACTGCCCCCTGAGCTACTCTGGACAGCAAGTTTGGGTGGGCAGAACCAGTGCTTCTCCTGCCCCCTCCCTACCCACTGACTCACAACAGGAAGTATTGGGTGAGTAGTGTAGTAACAGTCAAACACCTCTGGAGTTACAACCTAAGCAGGTCTGAGCAGGAGAGTAATTAGCAGCCTTTGCCTGGCTGAATAGGGGCTGTGCCAATAGAGTACCTTACAAAGTAAAGTACTACTCAACACGAGTAAATTGGCAGTATGGGGCCCTTTGAACCTGCTCCAGCATCCACTGATATCAATGGAAAGAACTCCAAGTACTTCAGTGAGCACTGGGGCATACAGTTAAAGGCTAGAAGGTACCACCAGATGATTTAGTCTGATCTCCTGCACTGGACAGGCCACCAAACCGTTATGTTCATAGCAGACAATCAGGTAAATTAGATAATCAACATAGTGTGCTCGTTCTGGGAGTTTGCAATGTAATGGTACTTTACATAAGGACATAAGAATGGCCATACTGGGTCAGACCAAAGATCCATCTAGCCCGGTATCCTGTCTTCAGATGGTAGCCAATGCCAGGTACCCCAGAGGGCATTATCAAAACAGGTAATCATCAAGTGATCCATTCCCTGTCGCCCATTCCCAGCTTCTGGCAAACAGAGGCTAGGGACACCATCCCCACCCATCCTGGCTAATAGCCATTGATGGACCTATCCTCCATTAATTTATCTAGTTCTTTTTTGAACCCTGTTACAATGTTGGCCTTCACAGCATCCTCTGGCAAATAGTTCCAAAGGTTGACTGTACTTTATTTCTTAGAATTCAGAATAATTCACAAAAACCCCAACACAGAAAGAAACAAAGCAGGCTGATCCCTAAAAACATAGAGGCACACCTCAACCCAACTAATTTTTGACTCACTGACTGCTGCTATGCCCAGATCATATGTTTCCCTACATAGCCCAAATACTCTGTAAGCAAGACCAGGAAAGCCTCTGAAATTTGTAAATTTAGAAACCCCACCCAGACCAATCCCTGCACTGAGAACAATAATCTGGATTAGACTAAAATATTACAGCCCTCCAGAGACTATGCTCTTATGTTCCATGCAGGGACTAGAAGGGACTGAGGTGCATCAATGTCCAAGGTCTCTGAAATGGACGGGAATTGATTTGGTGAGTTATGCCCAGCTGAACCTAGCAAGAAATCACCACCCCATACTTCAAAAGAAGGCAAAAAGACCCAGCTCCCTGCCAATCTGACCTTGGGGACAATTCCTCCCCGACCCTAAAGATGGCAATGAGTTTGATCCAGAGTGTGTGAGCAAGATCAGGTCCTTTGTGATAAGGATTCAGGTGACAGGTCAAGAGAGGTTTGGTATCTCATGTAATTCAAGATTTCAGAGCCATTGTAA
This sequence comes from Emys orbicularis, assembly GCF_028017835.1. Classification (NCBI taxonomy): domain Eukaryota; kingdom Metazoa; phylum Chordata; order Testudines; family Emydidae; genus Emys; species Emys orbicularis. Next base: position 22,354,041 of record NC_088685.1, on the reverse strand, counting down.
GTCTATATTGATAGCATTGTATCATCTCTGGGACATAACACTTATTATTTGTACTTTTTGTCAGGGAGGAATATTTTTGGTGACTTATTTGTCTTTTGATTTTTTTCCAGCTTATTGGTCACAGGGATTGATTTACCATGGCAGGGGTTCAGAACCAAGAGGGCTAGGAGGGTCGGCATGTATCTGGGTCAACACGGTTGCGGTAGAACAGCCATATCTCATTAAATTGTCTCCACGTGTCTTTATAGAAATTGTTACAGAGATGCTATTTTTATCATATTTTTATCTGAATGTGTGGGTGATATCTGGTCTTTCCAATGTTATTCCGTAAGAGAGAAAAGATATGCTCCATGCAGGCACAATCCTCAATTGTTGGTTTAGGGTAACTACTTTGCTTTTTGCATCACCAGAACAGTGCAAAAGGAGCCAAAGCACAGGGAATCTTCTGACCCCAAATGGCTGATTTTCCAAGAGGCTCAAGGGAGAAATTCTGTTGAAAATCAATGCGATTTGGCTGCCTAATTCCTGTAAGCCCCTTTGAAATTAGTATCAACCTATATTATTTGTTTAATTTATTTTAAAATGACCAACTTGCCCCTTTTTATAGTCAAATGTCTGATGTATATGTTGTTTGATTGGTTCTTGTTTTATAGAATATTAGGGTTGGAAGAGACCTCAGGAGGTCATCTAGTCCAATCCCCTGCTCAAAGCAGGACCAACACTAACTAAATCACCCCAGCCAGGGCTTTATTTCCTATCCTAAAAACAAGCAAGCAAGGGTATACAATCAAAGAAAAGGCTTTAAACTGCAGAAAACATGCAAAGTATGGGTGTTTCAAATCTGGGAGGAACCTTTTTGTCCCATCAGCAAGTTCTCAGGAACAAGGCTTTCAAACTCAACAGGGCTGGAGTCATTTGAATGGTAGTCCTGCTCTTCAGTCTATTTTTGTGAGGTACAGGAAGAGTGTGTTACTAACGTAGGTGCAGTCTCTTTAGTAATAAGACAGAGACCTCAGGTACCTAAGCTTGATTGAAATGTATTAATCAATTGTTAGTACAGCACATAACAGAGACACATTCATTACACCATCTGTGGGAAGGCACACAGTCTGTGTAACTGAAGCTTGCAGCTGATAACAAAGATGACAGACTGATCCGAGTTTGACTCATTGCCTATACTGACACCTTGTTATAGGTACTGGGTTTACTATTTCACTTTAAGCAGGTTCCTCTTTTCACATACAAACTTATCTTTATTTTAGCACATTTCCAAACTTCCCATCATATTTCATAAATTTCTAACTGCAAGATCAGTGTCTGGTGTCATTGTTTATGCCATTTATATAGAGATATAAATTTCCAATAAATACATTAAATTTGTCAATTTAACATCTGTTGGTCTTGTACATTCCTTGCAAAATCATTTACTAAGTCAAATAACAAGACAGTGTGCATTTTGTATCTTTGCAAACTGTCTTTTTCCACATGCTACAATAGCTTAGCAGCATTCTAAAAGCATCTTGATAATTTGGTGTACCTAGGCTTAATACATGTTGGGCCCACCAGTCACCAAGTGACAAGACGAAAAAGAAGATTTCATGCTGTCTGGAAAGGCATTTTAATCCATTGTAAGTGTGGGAATCAACAAAGCTGCTGAAATATCTGGTCATTTTCTGAGCAATATCTCTGCTTCTCCATCTCGTTCGCAATCTGATATAATTTTCGGGTATGGATGAGGCAAACTCTTGGACTAGATTAGTGGCGGCATTAGAAAGATAAACGGGAGAAGAGGAAGGAAAAGACACAGGAACTGAGATCCAAAGAGCACTTTTAGGTTTCTGTTATATTTTAAAGTATCTGATAAGTGGGGTACAAGAGAAAGGAAGGGAATGCAACGTGAGTGATGTAATATTCACAAAACAAACCCTGCACTGTGGGTGACATTTGCTGAATCTGGCTCAGAGGGGTATTGATCACACCTCCCTGTACAAGCCAAATGGATTCCTATGAAGGGATGTCAACTTTCAATCCTGCCGGGGGCTCCACAGGAGAGAGGCTGCTGAGAGGATGACCTGGGCCTGCTGCTTTCCCAGCTGCTGCCTCCAGGATCTACACAGCCTACATCCTGGTGTGAATGGAGTCCTGACTTTACAAACAACCCTGTGGACTGTGATGGGTCCCACTGATGTGAAAGTGAATTTAGTCTAAATACAACATGAGTAAAGATGGAAGGACATGACACACGTTATGGCAAAAATCAGCTTTGGGATCTGCAGAACCTTCTCTGAACCTCAATGAAAGCACCTCTCTCATGTTCTGCACCCCATTCCTCTCATACCTTCCAGCCCCTTCACCTCCCCCCCCCCACACACACACTCTGGGCAAGCCATCCTGCTCACACTCGATACCTCTGAGCAGAGGCCCCCTCTCTTCCACATCACTCCGTCCTGGGCTGTAAAAGCTGCTCCGATTCTACAGCTTGACCCACTTCCCCCCCCCATCCATTTCCCTACCAACATCCCTCAGGTGGAGCCAACCCATCTGAGATTACAGACAGGAGACTGCAATGCCTGGGGTGTCACTTGGCCATGCTATGCCTTTTCAGCCCCCATGGGCTATTGTCACAGGTGCCCAGGATCACACCAGCAGATGTCAGGCTCTAGTTCTGTTAGGAGGGGCGGAAGGCTGCAAGGGCCCCAGTTGAGCAGTTCTGCTCACTGCCCTTGATTTAGCAGTTTCAGATGAGGCATTCTCCCCTTTCACTTGATTGGCACAGCAGTTGCAGCTGGACAGCTCTTCTCTTCTAGCCCCATCTCAATGATGTAGCAACTCCTGATGGGTTCCTCTCCCTCCTACTTCACAGTCTGCTGATGCAAGTAGTTCATTCTGGATCATTGTCTCCCTTGCTCAGCTAGCTACTGCTGGGGTAGCTTTAAGCTCCAAGGGGGCTGATCCTATCCCTGGAAGGAGTTATATATCCCTTAGCAGCTATAGCTGGGTGGAGGTGTATCGGGGCGGGGGAGTCGTGTGCTGCAGGGGTTACTCTTCTCCCATCTACTGTTGTCTCAATTGTAGATGGATGATCCATGGGTAGATCCTGTTGTGGCAGGCAGGCAGAGCTGTAGGAATAGGGTGACCAGATGTCCCATTTTTAAAGGGACAGTCCCGTTTTTGGGGACTTTTCCTTATATAGGTGCCTATTACTCCCCACCCCCTGTCCCGTTTTTTTCACAGTTGCTATCTGGTAACCCTACGTCGGAAAGAGATATTTATTAAGTATGCAAAATGATCAGCATTACATGCTGAGACCCAAGAGCCTATGCTCAAGCAGTCTTTGTCCCAGCTTGCATGCCTGAGCCCATGGTGCCATGCTAAACTAGATCCTTCCAGAAACCTGACCCTCTTTATCCAGTTCCACTCTGTATACTACAGCCTTGGCTGTCACCCTGTTCATCCTGATATTGGTACAGTTTTGGTCTTAACCCATAGAAACTCAGCACTATCCTAGCATTGGTTTCTTTGGATAGAAATATTCTTTTATTAATTGGGTTTGTTCAGAAAGCACACAAGGCTGCTTCACAAGCTTGGGTTTTTGTTGTTGTTATCTTGTTTTGAAAAAGCCAGCTTTTGAGCACTGGGTGTATTTCTCTTTATTTTCTATTAGAGGTTTAGCATCCTTTCTGTAAGTGTTTGATGCAACATAACAGTCTGTATCACTTTCTGTGTCGAATTACGTTTGGCGGCAATATAAAATGCAAGCAAGCCTGACATAACATGGCATGGGACAGCTCATGTATCATGTTCTATATGAAAGGCAAAGGAAGTGTCTTTTAAATAGTTAGCTTGATTCTCTCCCATACCAGAGCCCCTTCCTCCCTTATTTTTAACCCATCAGCTCCTTTTTGGTCTGCTTACAAACTCGTTTTTGTGCCTTCTTTAAAGCTGGTAAAAAAAAATCAGACTTTTTTGGTGGAAAAGGGGACTTTTTTGGCAAAAAAAATTAAAGAAAAATATTCTGTTTTTACTGGTTCTACTGGCTCCTATTCTTTGCACTCTATCAGAGGTATCTTCACAAAGGTCATTAATAATTTCTCACAAGCCCTATCCAGAGGGACACTTTATTAATTCCCATCCTGATCTAGCTGTTGCCTTTGACTCCAAATATCACTCTCTTCCCACCTCCACACTAAGCTCGTTGCTCTGTGGTCTCCTGGTTCTCATACTGTCTTGACAACCAGTCCTTCAGCATCTTCTTCAGCATTCCCTCATACTCTCCTCACCTATCTGTCAGCATTCCCCAGGGCTCTCTCCTCAGTCATCTTATCTTACTCTACCTCTATATTCTCTACTGCCAACCTCATTTGCTTCCATGGTTTCAGTGACAGTACAGGACTAGAGCTGGGGAAATAGCTGATTTTTCAATCAAACCAAAATGGGATTTATTGAATTTCTCAGTTAAATGATAAGTTTTAAAAAAATCATTTCAGGTCAAATGAAAAAAAATTATTCAGCCTGAAATAACACCTTGCATTTCACTTGGGTTTTTTTAAAAACTCTTTTAATTGAATTTAGGGAAATTCCAAAACAAAACATCTTTCCAAAATGATGGATGAGCAGGTGTTATGGCAAGTCTCCTTCAGTTTCTCCTTGATTGGGAAAATGACCTTGTTGCCCCATATCTGGCAGCTCCTCTTTATGAGTCCAGCCTGCCAGCATCTCCCCTCTCAGGTTGGTAAAGAGTCTAGGAGGCCAGTATCCCTAGGCAAGGGTTGACAGTCTCTGGCCTCTTAGGATTTGGACCCCTTTGTTCTACAGGCTTAAATAACCACTCTGCTGTGGCTAGTAGGGGAACTTGCCTGCCCATTCCTCTGAGCTCTAATACAGGAACCCCATATGAAGCAGCTGGAACCAATTTGTCCCAATCCCTTACTGATTCCTACAATGCCCCTCTTGTAGGTTGTTTCCCAGACTTACATTCTGTGATCCTCTTCTTCTAAAGATCCAGCTACCTGGGAAGCTTCCATACAGCCTGTCTTTGCGGTGATTCCTCAGCCTCTGCTGAGCGGGAGCCTTTTTATCTTCCCAGCTGTTGCAGGGCCACCAATGAGCCCCAGCTGAGGAGGCAGCTAATTTTCCTGTTAACCGTTCAGCAGCTGGAACAGCATGGAGTCTGTTCTCCGCATAATACTTCACTTTCTTACTCTTTGGCCATCTTTTGCCTTGATAAGTGTCATTTTCACCTGTTTGGCCTCATTGCCTTTCACCACATCCTCTGCACCAGTTCATTCATGCCCATTCAAAATGCTTTTGCTAGCATCATCTTCTTTTCCTTCCCCTTTCTCTTTCTCCAATGTTCTTTCGCTGACTACTTGAGCGAAATCCTCGGTCAAAACTCCCATTGACTTCAATGAGGAATTTCACCTGTTGTCTTTTATTGCTTCAATTTCTTGTCCCTTCAGGGCAATAAATGATTTGATCCCATCTTCATGTTTGATCTCGTATCCCCCCTATTTTCTCTCTTACTCCCTGTATATCTCCCAATTATATCCCCTTACTTTTGCCTTCATATCCTTTCTTGTTGTCTCAGCCTCACACCATCTTTCAGTTATGCCCACCGCTTGTAAATCTTCTGGTTCTTCTCCACCAAGCATCTTTTTTTTAAACTGTCAAACCCACTTCATCCAGAAATAATTTCTTCAGCAACAATAATCTCCCCACACTCCTTTATCCAAACAGGTGCCTTGTGTTTTTTCCTTATCTTTGTCTGTTTTAGGCCTTGGGTCTGAAAGGCACTTAAGCACATACTTAACTTTGAGTGCATGAACAGTCCCACTGACTTCAATGGAACCATTCACATGCTTATAGTTAGGCATGTGCTTAAGAACCTTGCTGAACTGGGGCCTTAGATTGTAAACTCTTTTGTCCAGGCAAACTGTCTTGTTTTAGTGATTACAGTTAAACCACACTAGAAAAGGAAATGCAGAGAAGAATCTAAATCACACCATAAAAGTGCTTTCTAAAGAAGAGTAAGAAAAACACTTTTACAGGCTATGGACCATAGGCAATAATCATTGATATTATTAGCTCCACTATTATATCAAATTGCAATATGGTACAAAAATCACTGTTGTCGCTTTTTTAATAGCATATTGATGATTCAGACAAAGTCAGATAATTTCATCTCTGATAATATGATACAAAGCTGTTCCTGCATGAGTCGGTTTCCAGTAATGAAGGATAAAAAAAAAACTACTGTATTTGTCTCTATAACAACATTATGGCTGAAACACTTATTCAACACCATAGCTTAGCTAGACTTGGAGCTATCTCCCATGTTAAATTAAAATGCCCTTTTTTCATTGTTGTTGCTCTTCATTAAATGTGTTGAATATTGTGTTATTACCTGGAGAATTGTGTGAGGCTTATAATATTTATAAAATGAACATCTACTCATCTCTGGGCCATTTCTGTTGTATGTATTATTTATCTCTTGATTTACCCCCCTCTTATGTTCAGTATCTTTAAGAACTATGTTTAATAAATCATACCAGTTTGAACAGTGTGGGCTCTATTCCCAAATATAGTTATTTAGGCCATTTCTATGCAAATCTCACAGGAGATAGTTCTCACCAAAAATGTTTTTTAATTCATACTCTATACTCAGCCCGTTCACATTAAGTATATTTTTGTGATTAATTAAACTATTTCCCTATATGGATAATTCTCAGCTAGGTACACAACAGGGATTTGGACTCTAGAATTAAAGCATATCATGCTTAAACATAACAAGTTTTTAAGGGTGCAATTCAAGAAAAATGAAATTTTCCCCTCGACGTCCTCTTGTTGTCTTAACCAATACTTTATCTATTATTCAAATAAGAACAAAAGATAAATGGACACTCAACATTTTTTTGTTGTGTGCTGGCAAGTGCAGTTGTGTGAGAATGGAGTGCAAGTTGGCATCATCTAACTGTAATAAGTATATTGGTAGGTATGGGAATATTGTGGTTACTGACAGGAGGCCTGCTGCTAGCGTCCTTATTCAGACAATCCTCCCATTGACGTCAGTGCTTTGGTAGGGGTATGTCTAGGTGGGAACTGACCTCTATGCTTAGCTATTGGGCTCAATACAGAAGTAACTGGATGACATTCTATGACTTGTGATGTACTGGAGGAGGGCAGAGTACATGATCTGATGGCCTTAAAATCCATGAATCTTTAATATCAGTGGAGGTGCAACATTTGTTGTCTTCTGAAAGACATGCGAACACTGATGACTTTTGACGATTTGACACCAATGATCACGGTTTCCGGTGATTATTAATTTGTTCTACAGTAGTGGCTAGTAGTTTTCATCAAGAAGCAGGGCCACATTGTCCTAGGCATTGTACAAATGAGTAAAGAATCCAGTCTCTGCCCCAGAGAGATCACAGTCTAGGATTAGGTCAAGAAGCAACACTTGAATGAAGCAGACAAATGAGAGGGAAGGAATGGGAGGATGTAACAATATAAGGAAAACACTGGGTGAAATCCTGGCTCCATTGAAGTCAATGGAAAAACTCCCATTAACTTCAGTGACGAGAGGGTTTTACCCATTATGTATAATAAACAGCAGTCTCACCTCAGAGACTGTACGATGATATTGATCACATGTCTGGGTTTAACACAATTTTGGATCCCAGTATAACCTCAGATATCTAATCAAATCAGTTTAAGCAAGCTGTGTTTTTATAAGGTAGTAGTAGTAGTGATCATGTTTATTGCTATAGAGCCTAAGGCCCAACCAAGAATGGGCTCCCACTATGCTAGACACTATTCAAACATGGAGTAGCAGTAGCATAGTAGTCCCTGCCCTGAAGTACTTATGCTCTAAATAAAAACAGACACAGGGTGGGGGAAAGCGTCTAACATACAAGCTGCATGAACAATGCAATGGTGGCTAACTTCATGTTAGTTCCAAATTTTTTGGGATGGGGGTTAGTTAGGAGGGGATCAGCTAAAATGAAATGGAAGGGGAGTGAAAAGGACAGGGCAGGAGAGAGTAAAAGAGGCAGGTATGTAGTGAAGCTCAGGTGAAGAGATTGTGAGCAGGGGGAGGGATGGAGCAAACAGTCAATGAGCACAGGGTAGAGAAAGTCCATTCAAAGCTGTGGAGAGTTCTCTTTATGCAGAAGGTCCCTGCATTGGCGCCTTCTGCTCCTACAAGCTGCAATCTGTGTCTGCTTCCCTATGCAGTTTTCCCAAAAAGTCGCAGGGGGGCAGAAGAGGGCACCACGGTTAATCTATCTGTAATTAAATCAGAACCATCATGTCATTTAATGGGATGAAAATGGGGAACAACAAGACAGAGAAAGTTCACTGCGGTTTCAGGTTTGAACACAGTCACTCTCTCTTCAGGTAGGGACTTACTGCAGAGTTGTGGTTTGACTCACATTGACACCAACAGGGCAGAAGTGCCTCACTGCATTCTCCCCATGATGTTTCAAAATCTGTAAACTGAAAAAGTATAAAAACTACAGCCCACAAAGGCCTAATTTCTATAGGGTGGGAGCTCAGCACTTTCTGAAGATCAGGACTCTTGAAGGGGTCTCCAAAAACCCTACTTACTTTTGAAAATCTTTCCCCATGTTTTTTTACATGTTTTTAAAGTGTCTAGCAAAAAAGAACCCACCACTCACAAAACAAAAAAAGGCTTCAGAGTTGTAAGAGTTAATCAGTGACTGTGATGTCAGTGTTAGAAATAACATCATTTGACATATAGATAGATGCCAGGCTGATCTAGATGTTATGAGAGAAAATAAATACTGAGCCCCACAACTTTTCTGACTAACTCCATGCTATAACACTCAGTTTCCTGTCCTGTAATTGTTGCATACATAATGTTCCATTTGACTTCAATGAGAGTTATGAAAACATTAGGGCTGTCAAGCAATTAAAAAAAATAATCATGATTAATCGGACAGTTAACAGAATACCAATTATTTAAATATTTTTGAATGTTTTCTATATTTTTAAATATATTGATTTCAATTACAACACAGAATACAAAGTGTACAGTGCTCACCTTATATTTACTTTTGATTACAAATATTTGCACTGTAAAAAAACAAAAGAAATAATATTTTTCAGTTCACCAAATACAAATACTGCAGTGCAATCTCTTTATCATGAAAGTTGAATTTACAAATGTAGAATTATGTACCAAAAATAATTACCTTCAAAAATAAAACAATGTAAAATTGTAGAGCCTGCAAGTTCACTCAGTCCTACTTCTTATTCAGCCAATCGCTCAGACAAACAAGTTTGTTTACATTTGCAGGACATAATGCTGCCCACTTCTTGTTTACCATGTCACCGAAAGTGAGAACAGGTGTTCTCATCGCACCGTTGTAACTGGCATTGCAAGATATTTATGTGCCAAATTTGCTAAAGAGTTATATGTCCCTTCATGCTTCAACCAAAATTTCAGAGGACATGTATCCATGCCGATGACAGGTTCTGCTCGATAACAATCCAAAGCAGTGCGGACCGACGCATGTTCATTTTCATCATCTGAGTCAGATGCCACTAGCAGAAGGTTAATTTTCTTTTTTGGTAGTTCAGGTTTCCTCATTAGAATGTTGCTCTTTTAAGGCTTCTGAAAGCATGCTTCACACCTCGTCCCTCTCCAATTTTGGAAGGCACTTCAGATTCTTAAACCTTGGGTCAAGTGCAGTAGCTATCTTTAGAAACCTTACATTGGTACCTTCTTTGGGTTTTGTCAAATCTGCAGTGAAAGTGTTCTTAAAACGAACATGTGCTGAGTCATCATCCGAGAGTATTATAACATGAAATATATGGCAGAATGTGAGTAAAACAGAGCCGGAGACATACAAATCTCCCCCAAGGAGTTCAGTCACAAATTTAATTAACACCTTATTTTTTAATGAGCGTCATCAGCAGGGAAACGTGTCCTCTGGAATGGTGGCCGAAGATGAAGGAACGTACAAATGTTTAGCATATCTGGCATGTAAATACCTTGCAATGACGGCTACAAAAGTCCCATGTGAACGCCTGTTCTCACTTTTGGGTGACATTGTAAATAAGAAGGGAGGCAGCAGTATTTCCCATAAATGTAAACAAACATGCTTGTCTTAGTGATTAGCTGAACAAGAAGTAGGACTGAGTGGACTTGTAGGCTCTAAAGTTTTACATTGTTTTTTTGTTTTTTTTAGTGCAGTTATGTAACAAAAAACCTACATTTGTAAGTTGCACTTTCACAATAAATGATTGCACCACAGTACTTGTACGAGGTGAATTGAAAAATACTATTTCTTTTGTTTATAATTTTTTTCAGTGCAAATATTTGTAATGAAAAATAATAATATAAAGTGAGCACTGTACACCTTGTATTCAGTGTTGTAACTGAAATCAATATTTTTGAAAATGTAGAAAAACATCAAAAAAAGTAATACATTTCAGTCTGTATTCTATTGTTTAACTGCAATTAAAACTGTGATTAATCACGATTAATATTTTTGAGTTAACTGTGATTAATCTACAGCCCTAATAAACATAAGTACTGCAGAATCAGGCCTTACATATCTAAGAACCAGATTATATTACAATGAACTGGCTCATGTATATGTGTACCACTGACCACTTAGGGAATTGGAATCAGAACTGTTCAGCTTACATGTGCTAAGCCTGTGATAGAATCCCAAGTTCTAGAACCCTACATGGAAAAACATGGCTATTTGCCTGGCTCACCCGAGAAGCTAGACCATAATGGGTCACATAGATTCCATTACAAGAGTATACTACGGTGTATATACCTCCCTGAGTCAGAAGGGACAAAAAAAACCCTGTCTAGTAACAGCTCAGGAAGAAGATCAGACTTATGTTTATTTTTCCTTCAAGTTAATAATAGAGAATATCCCCGGGAAAGGGCATGAGTTTTGGCTACTAGTCCAATGTGTGTGTGTATGCTGTGCTGAGAGTGGGATAGGTACTCAGTCTATTTACCAGCCTAATATTGCTAACGGCTAATGGAATTTCTCTGTTAACTCAACTGCTGAGCTCTGTGTTTTTGGAACAGAAGGATCTGGAATCTTTGTGATCATAGAGGCAGCACTGAAGTCTAGAATTAGTCAAAAAATTAGGAGAAAAAAATCAGGAAAGTTTTGTTTAAAAGAATTGTCTCCCACCTCACCCTCATTTTTTAATCAAGATTTGAAATTTGAACAGGAATTTTCCAAACCTGAAAAATATTTGACCAGCTCTAAGTGAAAGCCTCAGTATCTGCAGATTTGCTACAAAGTCAACAATTGGCAAGGTTTTCCGACGTGACTAAAGATGCAGGGTGTTTAGATTTTGGATGCCCAACTTGAGATTCAATAAAGGGTCTGATTTTCAGAGGGCTGGTGCGCAACACTTTTTGATAACAGGCCCCTTTATGTGTGCTAAACCTGGCACCCAAAATCAGGAGTAGTTTTGGGGAATCTTGGTCATTCTGCTTTTGCTAAATTCCAAGCAGAAATGGCTAACCAAAAAACAGTTATTATCACATTTTGAGGTCATAGACACTTCTAACAAATCATTGGTTGCTCAACCTTTTAGAGGTGAGATTTTGTCTCAGTCATAATATTTTTCCTGTCTGTTTGCCTGTTTGACATTCATTTCCAGAATTCTGAAAAGCACAATCTACCTAATATTTCTTATTTGTACTTATTCCTATGACAAAATCCTGCATACCTGCTTATGATGGACACTTAGCACAGAAGGGGTGTACAACTCTGCAGTTCCAATCAGAATTTTTAAAAGTAGCAATTTCAAAATAATGAATATAAACTTCCTATTATATAAATAGTGAGGACATGTTAGATAACATAATTGGCCCAAAATTAAAATAATCACAAGCACAGCTTGAAATCTTTAGGATTATCATAAAAGAGAATACAAGTCAGCAAGGTTGTAGATACTTCGATGACCTGAAGGCAAAAACTACATCAGAGTTATTAAGCTAGAACTAACAATGTCATGGTGATATTTGAACCGAAAAGTCATTCTGAGCTTTCTCCTTATGGGAATTGATCCCTATCACTTTCCATCAGATAGTTGTTATGATACGACTACACAAGTAATAGTTTAAGAATAGCAGACTCTGAACATTTACATACTTTATCAAGAGTGCTGATCACGCTGACACGCTCCTTAATCAACAATAAAACGGGAAAGAAAGGGTTTTCTATTCTCTGCTCTCTTTTGCATGTTGTCATTCTTGCTGTAACGCATTTGTGTACAAAATCATCCACATGGCATAACCTAGCCATATGACGATTATAGCTACACTCAACCCATTCAGTAAGTTTCAAATTCTACGGACTCAGGAGACCAGACTGGTTTTAATATTTTTCCGAAATTATTTCAATGTAGTGAGAGAAAGTACATCAGGCGTTTGGTCACACATATGCCTCATTAAAACATATGGCCAGGTTATTATTAGGGCTGTCAATTAACTGCAATTAACTCAAGCAATTTACGCAAAAAAATAAATCATGATTAAAAAATTAATAGTGATTAATTGCAGTTTTAATCACACTGTTAAACAATAGAATACCAATTGAAATTTATTAAATATTCTGGATGTTTTTCTACATTTTCATATATATTCACATATATATCTATGTTGTTATTGAAATCAAAGTGTATATTATTTTTATTACAAATATTTTATTACAAATATTTGCACTGTAAAAATCATAAACAAAAGAAATAGTATTTTTCAATTCACCTCATACAACTACTGTAGTACAATCTCTTTGTCGTGAAAGTGCAACTTACAAATGTAGATTTTTTTGTTACATAACTGCACTCAAAAACAAAATAATGTAAAACTTCAGAGCCTACAAGTCCACTCAGTCCTACTTCTCGTTTAGCCAGTCACTAAGACAAACAAGTTTGTTTACATTTACAGGAGATAACTCTTTTTTTCAATGTCAACGGTAAGTGAGAACAGGCATTTGCATGGGACTTCTGTAGCTGGTATTTCAAGGAATTTAAGTGCCAGATATGCTAAACATTTGTTTGTCCCTTCATGCTTTGGCCACCATTCCAGCGGACATGCTTCCATGCCGATGACGCTCGTTAAAAAAATGTTAATTAAATTTGTGACTGAACTCCTTGGGGGAGAATTGTATGTCCTCTGCTCTGTTTTACCCACATTCTGCCATATATTTCATGTTATAGCAGTCTCGGATGATGACCCAGCACATGTTGTTCATTTTAAGAACACTTTCACTGCAGATCTGACAAAACACAAAGAAGGTAACAATGTGAGATTTCTAAAGACAGCTACAGCATTCGACCCAAGGTTTAAGAAACTGAAGTGCCTTCCAAAATCTGAGAGGGATGAGGTGTGGAGTATGCTTTCAGAAGTCTTAAAAGAACAACATTCCAATGCGGAAACTACAGAACCTGAACCACCAAAAAAGAAAATCAACTTTCTGCTGGTGGCATCTGACTCAGATAATGAAAATGAACATGTGTCGGTCTGCACTGCTTTGGATTGTTATCGAGCAGAACCCGTCATCAGCATGGATACATGTCCTCTGAAATGGTGATTGAAGCATGAAGGGACATATGACTCTTTAGCACATTTGGCACATAAATATCTTGCAACGCCAGCTACAACGGTGCCATGAGAACGCCTATTCTCACTTTCAGGTGACATGGTAAACAAGAAGTGGGCAGCATTATGTCCTGCAAATGTAAACAAACTTGTTTGTCTGAGCGATTGGCTGAATAAGAAGTAGGACTTGCAGGCTCTACAATTTTACATTGTTTTATTTTTATTGTAGCTTTTTGGTACATAATTCTACGTTTTTAAGTTCAACTTTCATGATAAAGAGATTGCACTATAGTACTTGTATTAGGTGAATTGCAAAATACTATTTCTTTTGTTTTTTTACAGTGCAAATATTTGTAATCAAAAATAAATATAAGGTGAGCTCTGTACACTTTGTATTCTGTGTTGTAATTTAAATCAATATATTTGAAAATGTAGAAAACATCCAAACATATTTAAACAAATGGTATTCTAATTATTAGCAGTGCGATTAATCGTGATACGTTTTTTTAATTGGGCAATTAATCGCAATTATTTTTTTTAATCCCTTGACAGCCCTAGTTATTATTATAATTTGTTTATGGTAATACCCATGGTGTCTTAGGTGCAAATAAGAGGGCATAGTCCCTGTCAGTCTCTAACAAGCTCAGGACAGACGGACAAGAAGGCGGAGGTTAATGGGTAGGAGACAAGCAGAATAAAATTTAGGTGCTACTTGGATATGCCTTCACAAACTGATATTAAGCTAAACTAGATTCATTGTAGGCAGCTGTAGGAAACTATAATTAAGGTGGTTACATTTCAGGCTATACTTTCAAAAACAGGTCTCTAAATTGCAGCCTCAAAATGGACACAATCTTCCAATGTGAAGCTCTTTCAACATGAAACTTTTTAGGCCCCCTTTAACACACATATTTTGTATGTGAAATATATATACTGCTGAAGTGTTCCCCCACTCCAGTATGCTAAGGCTTGGCATATATAATCATTGATTAAATCTGAATAACCCTGAGCTGGCAACAGTTTTGCCCAATCATTAACTCAATCAAGAGGTAAATTAACTTGTGCTCTCCCAGCTACCGTATGCATTTGACAGCCTGTGGGGCCAAAAGAAGGCATATATTAGCATATACTAAACAGGAAGACCACATGTTGTATTCACGTCCATATACACTAGAAGCTTAGTGCAAGTTATCTCCCATCCATTGTTAGTTTAAACTGGCCACTATAAAAGCCATGGGTAATGTGGAAATAAAAAGTATAATGAATATCAACCGTCATGCTTCTAGACATAGGTAAAAAAATAATTACTTAGTCAGGAAGAAACTTCCCTCATAGGTATTTTATTGCATAATTGTCCAGGGGATGAGAGGAATTGTACACCTTCCTCTGAAGCCTCTGAGATTTGACCTTCTCAGAGGGAGGATACTGGACTAGACAGACCATTGTTCTGATCCATTATGACATTTCTTAAGTTTCTATTATTCCACATTCTTTAAATGCAAAGTTAGTGCATTTTAAATAGAACTGGGTACAAACTGCACAACATTTTCTATGAATGATCATTCCAATTTTAAAACAATGTGGCTTTGGCTGTGGTCACGTCCCTTTTGTGTTTGTTTCCCAGAAATATTCAAGTGAACAAGTTTACTGGGTAGAACGTTCATGGAAACCACTAATTTTAAGCTAATAGCAAAGAATAAACCTGGACATCAAATTCTGAATTGCTAAATGCAAACATTCTCACTGGAAAACTGATTAGGGGTTATACGCCTCATTCCAGAATTGCAAATATGTGAATACAATCACAATATCTGGGATTTTGAATATCCACACTGAACTGCTGAAAAATCAGCAACAGTTAAAGAATTATGCGCAGAAATTATTAGTCAATCAATTTCAAGCAACAAATACATTTTTGAAAACTATGTTCTGTTTGTGGTCAATGTTGCATGCTAGAACTTAGTTGTACTCATAGAGATTTAGAGATTTAAATATGCAGGGTGCTTGCCCATGTAATGAATAGCATGGTCTAATACTTTTAGTGCCTTCCTTTCATAAGCAATATGTTCACTTCCACTTTTTATTACTGTTTTAAAGCACATACCCCATGTATTTTGATGTATTCATATTAAAGAGATTATAATAATATTTAACTGATGTACCATTAAGTACTGAAATTAATGTAATATGTATTTTATAAGTGCTGATAATAATAATGTCCAAAGGTAGGGTATAACATTGATAAAATTACCTCCATTAGAATCTCATTGTAATACAGTGTGACTATATTTTACTTTACACAGTGATTCTGTACAACACTGGGCCCCAATCCTGCTTTGTGACTTACATGGTCACACCCACGCAATCACAGAGCAGGACCGGGGCCTAGTTGCTACCATGAAAGTTTCTCTGTGGGTTCTCAATAGAGCTAAGAACTCAAGCATAAAGCAATCCCGTCCCTGTTTAGCAAAGTACCATTGAACTTGATAGAATTTAAACATGTGCCTAAAATTAAGCACTTGCTTAAGAACTCTGCTGAACGGGTCTGGGATTACTCATATGCTAAAAATTAAGCACATAATCAATGTTTTGTTGAATCAGGGCACGTCTCTAAGGCCTGGTTCCAGTAATTGTCTTCACTGAAATTATCTTCGGGTGTCCTGAGTACCTCTTAGTTGGAACACCAAGAACAGTACCTCAATACCTCTCATGGTGTATTGGCATGAACCATATGGACATAGAAAAATAATACCCATGCCCAGATTGAAACTGGCTGGATTTTTCACACTCAGCAAGGTTAGCTATGAAGTTTCTATTCAGGACACTTCAACATTAATTCAAATATCAAATGTATGAAGAAAGTTAACACAAAGAATGAAGGGGAAGAATTCCAAAAGAGGAAGATGGCAAAGAATTAATTTTAATGTTGAGAACGTGGCACAATAAATGTATATAAAATAAGAACGGCACAGTGGAGGTCATTTGGATGCTGTTTATTATCTGTTCTCACACTGTATCTCCTGTCACACTGAGGATACCTCTCCAGGGGAGGGAACTCCAGTTATTAGGAAGATACAGGAATTAGTAATGGGCGGTTCATCATTAGAAACATAGATAGCCGGGTTTGCGATGACCGGGAGAACTGCATGGTGACTTGCCTGCCTGGTGCAATGGTTGCGGATCTCTCGAGAATCTAGATAGATGTATGTGTAGTGCTCGGGAGGAGCCAATGGTCGTGGTACATGTAGGTACCAATGACATAGGGAAGGATAGGAGAGAGGTCCTGGAGCCAAATTTAGGCTTCTAGGTAAGAGATTGAAGTCCAGGACCTCCATGGTAGCATTCCCTGAAATGCTTCCAGTTCCACATGCAGGGCCAGTTAGACAGGCAGAACTGCAAGGTCTCAATTCATGGATGGGACATGAGGGAGGAGGGGTTTAAATTGATTAGGAACTGGGGAAACTTTTGGGAAAGGGGGAACCTACACAGGAAGGATGGGCTCCACCTAAACCAAAATGGAACCAGATTGCTGGCACTTAACATTAAAAAGATCGTAGAGCAATTTTTAAACTAATGGCTGGGCGGAAGCCAACTGCTGCGGAGGAGCATATGGTTCGGACAGAGACATCCTTTAGGGGAGGATCTATTAATGGAGATTCTCTATGTCCTAGTAAGGAGGAGAGGATGGAAGATGATAAAAATATGGGTAGGATCTGATGGGAAATAGTCAAATGAAAAAGAGTACCATTCAATTACATCATGTAATGGCAGAGTGCTAAAAACTGACTGTAGCGGGGTGGTTACCCCGCTCCTACCTGAGGGGTTTAAAACAGCCCTGGCAGAGGGCTGGGGCAAAGGGAAAAGCTACTGGGCTGATTGGGGAAGTAGCCACAGCTGGGCCACGCCCCAATCAGGCCCCAGCTGGCCTGTATAAGAAGGCTCGGAGCCAAGAGCTCAGGAGTCTCTCTCTGCACTCAGAGAGAGAAGGGCCTGGCTGCAGGGAGTTAAGACAGAGTACCTGAGTGGAGCAGGGCTGGGGAAAGGCTGAGGAGCTCCTGCCTGGAAAGCCCCAGGCTGTGGCCTAGTAGGAGGCCAAGGGGTACTGGGGGTTGCAGAGGGCAGCCCATGGGTAGGCCAAGGTAGCAGGTCCAAACCCAACCTTGCCTGTGATGAGTGGCCTATACTGCAGTCTGCCCCAGGGAGCGGGGGCTAGATGGTGACTGGCAGTGGCCTTATTCTGAGGTGAGGTAGGGATAGTGGGTGGGGCTTCCCCGGAGAGGGGAGACCCTAGTACTGAGGGGTACTGCCAGGGGGCAGCACCCCAGATACAAGGGCACCGGGATCCGGGAGGAATACGGGGGCCAGAGGACAGGCGGATCACTTGCCTGCAGGGGGCGCTCCAGGACGCTGGAAGAGCTAATTCCCAGAAGTCACCAGCAGGAGGCGCCGCAGGGGTGAGTCCGCTCCTCTACGCTGACAAGTTTTTAAAGTGCTTATATACAATTGCTAGAAGTCTAAATAATAAGATGGGAGAACTAGAGTGCCTCATATTAAATGAGGATATTGATATAATAGGCATCACAGAAACTTGGTAGAATGAGGATAATCAATGGGACAGAGTAATACCAGGTTACAAAATATGTCGGAAAGCACTATATGTGAAAGAAAGTGTAATAATAATGCTCTAATAATAAGAATTTAGCAGTAGGATATATTAACGACCACCTGACCAGGATGGTGATAGTGACTGTGAAATGCTCAGGGAGATTAGAGATGCTATAAAAATAAAAAAACTCAGTAATAATGGGGGATTTCAACTATCCCCATATTGACTGGGTTCATGTCACCTCAGAACGGGATGCAGAGATAAAGTTTCTTGACACCTTAAATGACTGCTTCTTGGAGCAGCTAGTCCTGGAACCCACAAGAGAAGAGGCAGTTCTTGATTTAGTCCTAAGTGGAGCACAGGATCTGGTCCAAGAGGTGAATATAGCTGGACCGCTTGGTAATAGTGACAATAATATAATTAAATTTAACATCCCTGTGGCGGGGAAATCACCACAGCAGCCCAACACTGTAGCATTTAATTTCAGAAAGGGAACTACACAAAATAAGGAGGTTAGTTAAACAGAAATTAAAGGGTACAGTGCCAAAAGTGAAATCCCTTCAAGCTGCATGGAAACTTTTTAAAGACACCATAATACAGGTTCAACTTAAATGTATACTCCAAATTAAAAAAAAACATATTAAGAGAACCAAAAAACTGCCACCGTGGCTAAACAACAAAGTAAAAGAAGTAGTGAGAGGCAAAAAGGCATCGTTTAAAAAGTGGAAGTTAAATCCTAGTGAGGAAAATAGAAAGGAGCATAAACCCTGGCAAATGAAGTGTAAAAATATAATTAGGAAGGCCAA
The DNA here is from genome assembly GCF_028017835.1 of Emys orbicularis. Classification (NCBI taxonomy): domain Eukaryota; kingdom Metazoa; phylum Chordata; order Testudines; family Emydidae; genus Emys; species Emys orbicularis. The sequence goes on along the minus strand of NC_088685.1, from coordinate 22,335,020 downwards.
AAAAGAATCTGAAGAACACCTAGCCAAAGACAAGTACATCAGAAGCAGGAAGCCTGCTAAACAAACAGTGGGGCCACTGGATCATCGAGATGCTAAAGGAGCACTCAAGGATGATAAGACTATTGCAGAGAAACTACATTAATTCTTTGCATCAGTCTTCATTGCTGAGTATGTGAGGGAGACCACCAAACCTGAGCCATTCTTTTTAGGTGACAAATCTGAGGAATTGTCCCAGATGGAGGTGTTATTAGAGGAGGTTTTGGAACAAATTGATAAAATAAACAGTAATAAGTCACCAGGACCAGATGGTATTCACCCTAGAGTTCTGAAGGAACTCAAATGTGAAATTGCAGAACTACTAACTGTAGTCTGTAACCTATCATTTAAATCAGCTTCTGTACCAAATGACTGGTGGATAGTTAATGTGACGCCAATTTTTAAAAAGGTATCCAGAGGTGATCCCAGCAATTACAGGCTGGTAAGCATGATTTCAGTAGCAGGCAAACTGGTTGAAACTATAGTAAAGAACAAAATTGTCAGACACATAATTTGTTGGGGAAGAGTCAACATTGTTTTTGTAAAGGGAAATCATGCCTCACCAATCTACTAGAATTCTTTGGGGGGGTCAACAAGCATGTGGACAAGGGGGATCCAGTGGATATAGCGTACTTTGACAAGGTCCATTACCAAAGGCTCTTAAGCAAAGTAAGCTTTCATGGGATAAGAGGGAAGGTCCTCTCATGGATCGGTAACTGGTTGAAAGCTAGGAAATAAAGGGTATGAATAAATAGTCAGATTTCAGAATGGATATAGGTAAATAGTGGTGTCCCCCAGGGGTCTATACTGGGACCAGTTCTATTCAACATATTCATAAATGATCTGGAAAAAGGGGTCAACAGTGAGGTGACAAAATTTGCAGATGATACAAAACTACTCAAGATAGTTAAGTCCCACGCAGACTGCGAAGAGCATCAAAAGGATCTCAGAAAACTGGGTGACTGGGTGACAAAATAGAAGATGGAATTCCATGTTGATAAATGCAAACTAATGCACATGGGAAAACATAATCTCAACTATACATATAAAATTATGGGGTCTAATTTAGCTGTTACCATTCAAGAAAGCAATCTTGGAGTCATTGTGGATAGTTCTCTGAAAACATCCACTCAGTGTGCAGCGGCAGTCAAAAAAGTGAACAGAATGCTGGGAATAATTAAGAAAGGGATAGATAATAGGACAGAAAATATCATGTTGCCTCTATATAAATTCATGGTATGCCCACGTCTTGAATATTGTGTGCAGATGTGGTTGCCTCATCTCAAAAAGATATATTGGAATTGGAAAAGGTACAGAGAGGGGCAATGGGGTATGGGACAGATTCAATATGAGAAGAGATTAATAAGGGTTGGGATTTTTCAGCTTGGAGAAGAGGGGTTATGATAGAGGTCTATAAAATCATGACTGGTGTGGAGAAAGTAAATAAGGAAGTGTTATTCCTTCTCATAACATAAGAGCTAGGGTTCACCAAATGAAACCTGTGGAACTCTTTGTCAGAGGATGTGGTAAAGGCCAAGACTATAACAGGGTTAAAAAAAGAACTAAACTAGTTAATGTCACCTCAGGAAGGGATGCAGAGATAAAATTTCTAGACACCATACATGACTGTTAATCGGAGGTTCTTGTCCTGGCATCAGCAAGGGGAAAGCCAATTGCTGATTTTGTCCTAAGTGGTAGACAGGATCTCATCCAAGAAGTGAATATAGCTGAACTGCTTGGTAATAAAGACTATAATGTAATTAAATTTAACATCCTTGTAAGGGGAAAAAATTCCTAGTTATTCCATCCTGTGGGCTTCTTATTGCATTCTGTCTTAACTGTGCCTGTCTTGTTTACACGTAGGCTCCTTATGATAGGGGTCTGGCTGTATTTTCTGTCTTCTACAGTGGTGAACACATTCTCCTTGCTTAACAAATGATACATAATAATAATAGGACAATTCTTATGCTGCATGTGGTTACTGCATAGTTGAATGAAGATTCATATTGTATTATAACATGGATTCATGAAATTCTGGCACTTATTGGCTGAATTGCAAACACTAGGAGCCCCGTCGGACTGGAGCAAACGTGGCTGAAAAATTTCTAGATGGCCTCAGAATATGAAGTGCCTGACGTGGGAGACACATGCTGTTTCTAGAGTCCAAACAGCTTTTTTCAGCAGAACATGCTTGCAGAAAACTTGTTCACTTGTACTGCTGGGAATATTTCAGAAGACTCTCGCCAGCACAGTAAGGCACACATTTGTTAGGAGAGGACAGACCTGGGGGAACTGCCATTCTACTCACTGCAATTATTGTATTATCCTGAATGCAACGACTTTTACTGAACTCTGACTTAGATAAAATGCCCAAGGACAATGAAATAGGCATAAGAGCCCCTAACACCACTCCTAAAGAAAACATTGCAACTCTAACTAGCAACTGCTAGAGATATAGCCCACACTACAGTCTCTGTCCCTCTTGTCCATCCCAGAAATTTCTCAGACCATTCCTGTGCCATTTCCCAGACCCAGTTATATCAATTTTATTTTTATGCAAATTCTTAACCTTAAAGCTTAAATTTATTCCCGTCTCCCCATAACTTTAATTCCATAGGAGGTGTTTCTGAACTGCCTTTATATATGGTGCAAAAAGTACTCTCTCATGGAGGCGGGGAGCATGCTTATGGCTGCACATCTCCAATGGGTGTAGCATAGTGCCCTCCTCTTGTGTTGGTACTGTTCCCTGTGTCTGTGTAGAGAGAGCAAGATCATGGCATCAGCACCCATTTGGGGTGCTGCACATTGCTAACGGCTTAAGGAAGGAGCAGTGTGTGCACACCTCTGAGCATATTGACTATAACTGTGTCTGGCTTTTATACAAGTCCTTTTGACCTCCCTTCTCTTGCAAAAAGGTTAGCTACAGACTGGCTCATTGAGACGTCCCATTGATTTCAATGCACCATTTGCTGAACACCCTCCCCCCCCCTCCACCACCCCCACCCAGTCCTAAACTGGCCAAGATGTGCGGTGATGATTATGCCTGCATGGAGTTCCATTGACTTCTGTGGGGATCAGCATAGCCTAAGAGATCTTCCCATGTAGAATTCAGTTCAGGACTGAGCCTAATTTATTCCTCAATATGAGTAAGTGTGGCAGAATTGTGTCCTATATGATAACACCTGGTACAGTTAGAATACAGCCAGGTGGTTATGTTTTATCACTATTTAGGTTACAAGTTCTCTTGTTACATATCCCTAGTGAGATAAGTTTACATAGAATGAGAGGTGTTTTAAACAAAGAAGACAAATATTTTTCAGAAAGGTTAGTGAATGCTAAAAACACATTGAAAAACACCAAGTCTTAAGCACATTTTATACGATCTATCGTTCACAGACAGCAGACATACATCAATGGGTTATATTTTTACTCTAGAATTGAATGCCTTTTGTGCAAAATGTATAAGTTAATTGGTAACTAACTCACTTTGATGGCATATTAGGTTTGCTTGAGGGACATATTTTCCTAAATTGCCACATTTGAAATAGGTTGTACTTTTCAGGGATTACTGTTAAGCTTATCAGCACAACTCGAAAAGATTTACTACTGTTGCACCATGCAGTTGAGGGCTCCCAACACACCTCATAATATATGAATAAGGAAAAGAGGAATAGAGTGAAAAACTCAGGAAGCTAACACTAAGTGTAACCCTCACTTGGAGTTTGCCAGCTTTTGAAACTCTTACCCTCTGGACTACAACTATAGGATCAGTTCTGGGTCCAGTTCTGCTCAATATCTTCATCAATGATTTAGATAATGGCATAGAGAGTACACTTATAAAGTTGGCAGATGATACCAAGTTGGGAAGGGTTTCAAGTTTTTGGAGGATAGGATTAAAATTCAAAAGGATCTGGACAAACTGGAGAAACAGTCTGAAGTAAATAGGATGAAATTCAGTAAGGACAAAAGCAAAATACTCCACTTAAGAAGGAACAATCAGTTGCACACATGCAGAATGGGAAATTACTGCCTCGAAAGGAGTTCTGCAGAAAGAGATCTGGGGGTCATAGTGGTCACAAGCTAAATATGAGTCAACAGTGTAACACTGTCGGGGAAAAAAGCAAACATCATTCTGGGATGTATTAGCAGGAGTGTTGTAAGTAAGATGCGAGAAGTAATTCTTCTGTTCTACTCTTCACTTATTAGGACTCAGCTGGAGTATTGTGTCCAGTTCTGGGTGCCACATTTCAGGAAAGATGTGGACAAATTGGAGAAAGTCCAGAGAAGAGCAACAAAAATGATTAAAGGTCTATAAAATATGACCTATGAGGGAAGATTGAAAAAAATGATTTGTTTAAGTTTGGAGACGAGACTGAGAGGGGACATGATAATAGTTTTCAAGTACATGAAAGGTTGTTACAAGGAGGGAGAAAAAATATTCTCCTTTAACTCTGAGGATAGGACAAGAAGCAGTGGGCTTAAATTGCAGCAAGGGTGGTTTAGGTTGGACACTGGGAAAAACTTCCTAACTGTCAGAATGGTTAAGCACTGAAATAAATTGCCTATGGAGGTGGTGGAATCTCCATCGTTGGAGATTTTTAAGAGCAGGTTAGACAAACACCTGTCAGAAATGGTCTAGATAATACTTTGTCCTGCCATGAGTGCAGGGGACTGGATTAGATGACGTCTCGAGGTCCCTTCCAGTCCTACAATCGTATGATTCTACGATTCTATGAATAATGGCCACCAGAGACCTCTGAAATCATTCCCCAGCATGCTTGGAGTCAAGGGTGGGGACAGAATGGACTAGAAACTTCTACTGAGGCCAATAGGGAGGCATTTGCATGGTGTGATAAGGTTAAGCAGTTTGCTGGGCCAGTGGGAGTGGACAGCCTGATTCACAGACAAGGAGACTAGCTTTAGTTTCTGTTTTGAGCTCTGAGTTCAGGAGCTGAGAGAGAAGCAGAACTGCTCAGGGAGTCTCTGATTAACTCACACTCCCCACGAAAGGAGTTTTTGCATGCTGTGGGATCTAGCACTTGGGTCAGACAGTTCCAGCTTTTTGGAAACCAATGTTGAGAGTAGCAAAGATCCAATGTGGTGTTGACTACTGAGAGTCAGACGAGACCCATCACTGGACTCCAAACCATGGAGACAGGAAAGGATCCTGCCCCACCCAAGGACAAGGACACTGTAAGAGGTCCCCATTTTTTTAAGCTGGCTAGTGCTCACAGTGTTGCAGCACTTATCTCTGGATTCATCCCCAGTGTACCATCTGCTTCAGAAGGTGCCAGGGAAGGAACTGGGGGGTTGAGAGAAATTGAGAGTGCTGGGAAGCGGGGAATTCATTGATTTATTAATATTTAATATTTATTAGTTAAGCCTAACCCTCTGCTTTCCCAGATCCCTTTTTTTTTTTTGCTCCCAGCGAAGCCCCCCTTTTTATATAATAATTTCTTTGCTGGGGTTTGTGTCGATGTACTTAATTGTTTTATGTACCAGGTTTTATATTCCTTGCAGGCAGTGGTAGCATTATCCATTTTCCCAAGGCACAGCACCTCTTGTGTATCAGGCCACTGAGGAGGCACATTGGGTGGAGGCACCAGGTATCACAAAAGAGAGTCCAGGACCCTCTAAGCTGCGCAGCTGCACGGATGCCCAGCAGTATATCAAATGCCATGCACTTCAGGTGCCCCTCCCCGCACTGCTGTGCTGCTCCTGCCCTCTGACTTGCAGCCCCTGGCCAGCTGCTCCCAGGACCCTCCTGTTTGTTGTGCAGAGTGGGGTGGGGGAGGGAGGTGATGATGTCAGGGTGTCCCCTCCCCCCTGCCCCTGTACCCCATCTCTGCAGAGCAGGGGGGACACAACAGGGCTCAGGAATGGATGTGGGACAGAGCTCGCTGGTGGCTGCTGTTGTGTCTGAACAAGCAGGCTTCAGACTGGAGATTGCCAATCTACTTAAAGGGGCAGTGCGTGTGTCTCTCTCATACACGCACACTGTGTCTCGCACACGCATACTGTGTGTCTCACACACACTGTGTGTGTCTCTCTCTCACACACACATTGTGTGCGTCTATATCTCACACACACTATCTTTCACACTCACCTCCCAACACATATCTGTATTAATGTTGTTGTCATCACTTCTTGATACTTCCTGCAATGCACATATATTCTCTCTAATTTTATTCTTTCCAAGTGTTGTTATTTTAATTTTTTGACTGGTCTACACATTTCATAATTTTTATTTCTCTCTTATGCTTAAATTTAATTCTTTGAGTAGTGAGATCTAAAATACCCAACCTGTTCTGGCTGGAATAATTATCCCTGTGGTGACTTTTAAAAATATATATTATATCTAGTTTTTTTGTTTCTACTGGTGGTGCACATCTGCACATTCCCTCAACATTGGTACACATAACAAAATTCATTCCGCACATGGGAAAAAAGCTAGAGGGAACATTGACAAGGAGAGGGAGAAGCCAGTACAAATAGCAAACACTGGGGAGGAGGCTTGAGCCATGCATCTGGGGAGGGGCTACATAAGTATGTAGGATTTATTGCACAGGTAGAGCACAACCCTATAATCTTCAAGATGCTGTTCAATTTTGCCTTAAGAGAAGGGCAAAGCAAGAACTCTTTAAGCAAATATCAGACATTAATTTTTGTCAGAACAGATCCTGAAATAGCAAAATCATTTCTGAACTACTGCTTTCCATTCTGTCATTTTACTGTACATTTGGTGGTTAATAGCTGAACATACCACCAGCTAGGGCATGATGCTGCAAAGTGCTGTATACACTGACCTGATCCAGCAAAGCCTTTAATGATGTGCTTCACTGTCAGCACATTGGTCGTCGTATCAGCGCAAGAAGCCTTTTGGGAAAGCAATAGCAAAATAGGTCAAATGTTGGGGTGCATTTTAATCCAGCTCTTCACTTGCTGCTAATATGTGATGCCAGATATTCCCCTACTGTCAGCACATGACTATTAGCATATAATGCCTCATGCAGTGGGGAGTGACCATTCTACACATTTGTCAAGATAAGTAAATTAGAAAGTAAAGTTTACAGCAATTGCTATAAAGAGCCATTTGCATCATTTTTGAATTAATTAAGTTTTACAGGTGCTTGGAATAAAACAACATTCACCTTGATCATGAATCAAAAGCTTTTGGTAAAGATAATGAGTAAAATCCTTGGCCTCTCTTCTGGCTGCCTTTCAGGCCAAGACTATGCAAAGCAACTGGATAGGCCTCTTAAAGGCTAGCCAAGGATTCTCCCTAGGGGGTAGGCAGGGGCTGGATTCCATATGGGACTGCACTTAATGTGAGCTTGGTGTACCTTAGTACTGGGATGACTGTGTTCAAAGAGCTATTTTCATGGCTTTGATTAATGCCATGATGTATTTCTTGATGTGTTGCTTCATAAGTATTTGGAGAGAGTTTTACAACAGTGATGTTGTCTTCAGTTAGTCAGTCTTCATGCTTTAATCATTGAGAATGTTTTGGGTAGACTGGGGTGGGGAGAAAACCTCTAGGTGCCAAGGATGTCAGTGGTAGAGGCTACTGGCTGGCTTAGTTTGGGGCCTTTGAAAGAACCCCATGGGCTGAAATTTTGAGGGGGTAGTGGTTGGTTCAGGAGACTGGTGTGCAATTCTAGGCTGCCGATGAAATCCAGTGGGTGTCCAGTCGAACGTAGGGGCCAGAAGATAACTTTTGAGAATCCTGGGGTTTCCCTGTTCAATAGAAGGTGATAATGTGTTGTTAGTTGTTTTCTTCATAGATATGTCTCTCTCCACCAGGGGTCAAATGCTCAGTTCCTTAGTCAGGTTTTACGCAGTTGAGGTTCATATCCTATCCTATCTATCTCCTAGAACTGGAAGGGACCTTGAAAGGTCATCGAGTCCAGCCCCCTGCCTTCACTAGCAGGACCAAGTACTGATTTTGCCCCAGATCCCTAAGTGGCCCCCTCAAGGATTGAACTCACAACCCTGGGTTTAGCAGGCCAATGCTCAAACCAATGAACTATCCCTCCCCAACAAGAACAGTGATTCTGTGTCCTTTCTTTATATACTCCTCCCACCAGGGTGGCATCTCAGCCTGTTATGCATCGGTGACAGGCAATGTAGATCTCAAATTCTGACCTCTGGACCTGCAGAGGGCTCCTGTTGGTTTTAAAGGGAGTCCCACAGTTGCCTTGAAGGGTAGAATTTGTCCAAAGGACTTACCCAACACACAACACTACAATGTGACTATGTATATATTTATGCCTATGTTATAGGCCCGACCTTGAGGAGGAGGTTTGCCTGTATATGAAATACAGGATCAGCCCCGGTGCTTGTTAGACACCATTCAAAAATCCTTCTGCTCAGAAGGTCTTTCCCAAGGTGTATAATTTTGTTTCCTATTAATGTAAAATCCTGAAGTACGCGAGTGCAAGAAGACTCAAGAAGCCTGTCCTTCCCTGCTGCTCCTGTGCAAAGGCTGGATGCTAGAGCTCCTTGGGAAATGGGGAAAAATAATTGTGACAAATTTGAAAAATTTTCAATAATTTTTGATCCATAAATATCATACAACTCCGACGCCATTGTGCATCAGCAGCAGGAGTCAAACGTGGGACCTCTTGATCTTAAAACATGAGCCTCTACTGCTTGAGCTAAAAGACACCTCTCTGTCAGCCAAAGCCGTAGCAGGTTCATCTATTGCTAGCTAGCCTAGCCACCACTAGAGATGGACAGAGTGCCACACAGAGCAGGCCTGGGTTACATTGAAAAAAGAATCATTCATTCATATTTTTCACTACAGTTTTTTTGCTATTCTGCCTTTTTCCCCTGTGGCAACCCCTCTATTTTCCTTTTCCCATGTTGTCACTTAAAAAGGAACAAAGGAATTGCCAGACTGGCTCAGACCTAAGATCCATTTAGTCCACTATCCTGTCTCTGACAGTGGCCAGCACCAGATGCATCAGAAGATGGCATAAGAACCCTTGATTAGGTCTATATGAAATATATGGAATCCCCCACATAAACATTTATCCTGATCTCTAAAAGCTAGGGATTGTTTTAAGCTCTGAAGCATAAGGTTTAATATCCCTTCCAGAATTTTTCTTACCATTAATGATGATAACTCTCGATACTCTTTGTATCCATACAAATATCCAAATCCTTTAAAAATCTTGTTAATTCTTGACCTCAATGGGTGCAGCAGCTCATGGCAAAGTGTCTTAGAGCCCAGGTTGACAGACTCAGACCTGCGAAGCTTGGTCTGTGGCACTAAAATATTTGTGTAGATGTTCAGGTTCAGGCTGGAGCTCAGGCTCTGAAGTCTAGTGAGAAGATGGAGGAGGGGCTTCAGATCCCGAGTCCCAGTGTTTACACAGCTATTTTTAGCACCATGGCATGAGACCTACACACCCAGTGGCTTTCTGTGGCAATGAGTGTGGCATTTTGTACCTTGAAGCAGCACCCTGGAACCCCTCTATTCTATCCTGTCATATGATTATGATATAGTTCATACAAAGAATGCCACGTGGGATAGCATGTGAAAGGTCACGATCTGCTGAACCCCATTGTTTTTTCAAAATATGCACATCAATATGTATGAAGTGAGGAGATTTTGCTGTAAGGTTGTTACTGAAATATATTGTAAGTTTGGGGGTCTCCACTGCTAAGTTCTCCAGTGACAACAAAGGAGGTGATCCACTCCCAGGAGGGTGTTAAGGGACTTATAATCTGCAGGGGAGTTGTAAACAAGTGATTTACAATGCTGTAAAAGGGTTGCACAAGCATCACATAATGGGGGATTGCTCAACTCCGTGACTCAGCAAAGTCCACCAGGACATGTCTGAGCTTGTATTTTCCAGTCACATGAACAGAGGATATAAAATAGGGGACAGTGGCATCATGCTCTGGCCTTTCTCCTCCTCCACCTGTGCTGGAAGCAACAAAAATGCTGGGAAGACAAAGACCTAATCTGAGGAGACTGGTCCCAGGCTTAAACGGGAAGCCTGTGTATTAAGAACTGTAACTATCTACAGCATCGAGTGGGATGAGAAAAACTGCTTGATCCAAACACTGCCTAGTCTAATAAGGTTTAAGATTTAGACTGTGTGCTTACCTTTTATTTTCTTTGGTGACTATCTCTGACCTTTTGTGCCTACCACTTATAATCACTTAAAATCTATCTTTCTGTAGTTAATAAATCTGTTTTTTATTTTACCTAAAACAGTGTGTTTTGCTTGAAGTGCTTGAGAAATCTTAACTCAGTTTACAAAAGCTAGTGTGTGTCCTCTTCACATTTAGGGAGGGGCAGACTGGGTAATGAACTTACACTGGTCAGGCTTCTGACCAGGGCAAGATGGTATATTACAGGGGTGCAAGGCTGAGGGCTTGGGGCATCTGCTGGTGCCTTTCTCTTGTAATTTGTGAGTGGCTCAGGGAGCATTCATACAATCTAGCTGGGTGTGGGGCTCCACATGCTGTTGTACTGAGTGATGACAGTGCTTGGAGAGTTTACTGCTTGTCACCAGCAAAGCATTGTGAGAGACAGCCCAGGCTGGAGAGTTAAGGGGGCACAGTGGTACCCAAGTTCCAGGTTGTACCCCGGGGATCCTGTCACAATGAGTTCTGCAGCTTATTTACACATGGTATGAAAAATATTTCTTTTTATTGGTTTGGCATTTCCCCAAAAGGAAGGGGAAAGGGGAGAAAAAGGAATTGGATACGCTGAAAAATTACTACATTTTTCTTTTCCCTGTTTCATTGAAAAAACAGAACATTCTGAGAAAACAAAAATGTTTTGCACAAATTTTCTAAGACCATTTTTCAACACCTACAAAACAAAAATTTGTTCATAAAACATTAACCAGCTGATCATGGTCAGAACACTGGTGGTACAGTAGTACTAGCCTTTTCAAATTAATTAGCCAGAGGACTCAATCTGTATGAAGAGGGGATGTAGGAGTTTCCCATTTGTAAGGTTGGCAGAATGGCTGCACCTTCACTTCCATTCCACTGAGCTCCATGAACAGTAATACCTCGCTGTTAGAGAGTGCTCCTCCTCCAGAGATCTCAAAAGCTTTATAAAGGAGATATGTATCTTCAGACCTATTTTGCAGATAGGGAAACTGAGGCACATATCAGTGGCGTAACTTGCCCATGGTCACATACAAAGCCAGTGGCAGAGCTGGGAATGGAATCATGTCCCCTAATCCCAGTCCAGTGCTGTATCCACCATGATACTACATTGCACTGAATCAGACAATGCCCACAGAGCTCCTCCTCGGGCAGTGTGCCTCTACTCCATCTCCAGGGTGGGCTAAGGCTGCAGATCCACAGGTGAGCTCATAGACCCCCACCTCTCTGAACATTCACAAAACCACTTTTTAGATATGATTTTGCAAACAAAGAAAATGCAACCCTCTTTTTCCGTGACTTAGGTTTGAGAGAAGCACATTCAGTATAGTTGTCCTTTGGTTATGTGCTGTGCATCATCTCTTCTAATGATAAGGTAGAACAGCCAAAACCCCATTAAAGATAACTAATTGATCTATATGGGCATGAAGGGTGAAAGTCACCTCTATGCAGAGGGCAGCAAAAGGCCCTATTTTTCAGAAAGATGTGGGATTTAAATGGCTTTTCTGTGTAGACATTTCATCTAAGAACATGCAAGCATTCAAAGGAATAAACCAAATTTACATTAAAGAATTTGTGCTTACCAGCCACCCACAAAATATTTGTGCCCTGTACTGAAGTATTCTATTCCTATTCCATTCTATTCTATAATACTCCAGTACAGGGCACAGATTTTTAGGACATATTAATAAACAGAGATACATAATATACATAAATTCAATATATATTAAATAGAACAGACTGGCTCCTGCCTGCCACCATGGATTACTAGAATGTTTGTTTCATTGTCAAAGTGCTAATCTAACCATAGAATCATAGAACCATAGGGTTAGAAGGGACCTCAAGGGTTATTTAGCCTAATCCCCTGCCAAGACGTAGGATTTATTGTGTCTAAAAAGTGCTGTATTAGGAGGAATATTGAAGCATCACAGCTCCTATATACAATCTTAAATCTTTGGTGAGGCTCAAAAGGTCTTCATCACTTTAGATATTCCTTGCATTTGTTTTAGCTGCACGTGAGATCTTTTCTCCATCATATAATTCATACATTACATGCTAGACAAGCCCAGAAAGCCATCCAATCTTCAACTGATTTTTTTTTTTTACTATCAAACATATAACTGCTCCCAAGTTTCCTATAATAATCCCGCCTGTTCTAACTAGGAAAATAGCTAGATCTGACACCTCCTTAAAACAACATTCTCTAAAAGTTCTGGACATTTGTTTCATATGGCCAGAGGCTCTCACCTGACATTCATTGCCCTCATAAACAAATCAGTGAAGTGGCACAAGAGAACTTAACTGCTTCTCTTCTTGTTAATATCAACAAACAAGACTCTGCCTTGGATGAAGTTGTGTACCTCTATCATAAACATGCCTTTATTACTCACTTTGTTTGTGTGTTGTGCAATTCTGATTATTATAATCACTCTACTGTGTACACTTTTTTTACCAAGACCCATCTGCCTGTGTTTCCTTCAGTACTGAATATTTTGATCTCCAACTGTGTTTTTTTATATAAAAAAATCCTCAATAAAAAAAATCTATTTTTCACATATTTTAAAAGAACCATAATCTCACTTCAGTTCTGCTCCCACTTAGAGGAAGAAATGTGTATGTTCATTGAATACTGATTTTACATTCCCCTGTTGATGTGCGTGGAAGTTCCATTAACTTTAATGGGAGCAAAGCACAGGCATTCAGAAGAGGACAAGACCCCGTCATCTATACCAGGGAGGCACCATTCTCAGCAAGGGGATTGGGGGGTCTTCAATTACATCCATTTGCAAACCAGCATAAAAACAAATACAATTTATTTTTGTGCATTAGTGGAAAAAAGCCAGCGAATGTGGATCCATACCTTTTTATGTGCACTCCCACTACACTGTGTAATGCTCAAATGCAGCTAATTCTCCACTCTAGAGAAAAGGAAGCAGATGTGTTCTTGTTATTTGGTTGATAAGTATTGTTGTTAGGACAGTTGTGCCCAAAGTCTGGGGCACTGAGGGCTTCATAGCTTGCCAGGCACTTTAAGGGGTGATAGTCTGGCATTCGGTCACTGGGTGATCTGGTGTGGACTAATCCTGTTTGGTTGGTTTTGGTGAAGTCATAAATTCCCTTCTCCTTACCCTCTCTTCCCCATTATTCCCTATCCTCTTTTTCCCATAACAATTCCCAGCTGCTTTGATTTAAGCATTCTTATGCCCTTCACTCACAACATTCAATCACCTCCTCCCTGTGACGTTCCTCTGGTGTTATCTGGACCAGTGATCTGCTAGGTCACTCCAATCCTTGACTCTGAGAGCCAGACTTACCCTGCTCTGCTGTGAGAACCCCCACTCCCGGGCTGTTCACACACAGCCTCTAGCATGTAAGCTGCTCCCAGCTATGTGAGTGAGCACTTTTGGCCAGCCGCTGCTTGGATTGTGCAACCGAAAAACACTAGCCAATATCTCCGGTCCCAGACACAACCTTAGGAACCTCCATCTTACAGTGTCCAGTTATGCCCACTGGATGCTGCAAGCTTATACGAGTTCCTCAATTTAACAAAGAAATATATATGTACCAGACTTGTTATCCCAAGGGGAGTCTCTGACATGCTTCAAACCAGAAACACTGCTTCAGGAAGAATAAACAAACACATTTATTAAATTCAAAAGATAGATTTTATGTAATTATAAGTCAAAGCACAACAAGTCAGATTTAGTCAAATGAAATAAAAGCAAAATTTATTCTAAGCTCTTACCACTTTCAGTGCTCTTACAAACTGAGATGCTTCTCACCACAGGCTGGCTGGTTGCCCTTCAGTCAGGCTCTCCCCTTTGATCAGCACTTCATTCTCTTGGTGGTGGTGTCTGTAGATGGAGGTGGAAGAGAGCAAGCATGGCAAACGTCTCTCCCTTTTATCATGTTCTTTCTTCCCTCTTGGATTCCCCCCCCCACCTTCAGAGTCAGGTTAGCATTACCTCATTGTAGTCCCAAACTGACCAAGGGAAGGGGTGTGACTCACTCCAGAGTCCAACAGATCCTTTGTTGCTGCCTAGGCCAGTGTCCTTTGTTCCTGTGAGACTGGGCTGGGTTTGTCCCATATATGCCCTGATGAGGTGTGAACTGCGCCTCTGCTCCTGGAGAGTTTTGCCTGGGCTTATTTTAAGTCATGAGGACACATTTTTCAGCCTCACCACCAATGTTTGGGTTTATATTTTCAGAGATATCCCACCCATAGGATGGACCGGGGCAACTGCCCCGGGACCTGCGCTTTGCGGGGCCCCATGCTTCAGGGGGACATGGGGTCTAGGGCGACTTGGGGCGTTAGTGGCGGACCTGGCGCTGGCAGCAGCAAATGACCCAGCCACGGCCCGCCCCATTCCCCGTCTTCCCACCCCTGCTCCGACCCCACCCCCACTCCACACCTTCCCCCAAACCCCTTCCCCTTCCAGCCCCTCCCCACTTCCATTCCACCCCTTCCCCCAAACACCCACTCTGCCTCTTTCTGGCTTCTGCCCCCTCCCCCGAGCGATGCCATGAGCCGGCGGGGTGGAGCGGGCTGGAGCTGGGTCACTTGCTGCTGCTGCTGGCACCAGCCCCCCGCTAGGCCCCCAGGCCACCCTGGACCCTGTGTCCCCCTGAAGTGAAGGGCCCCCCAAAGTGTGGGGCCCGGGGCGGTTTCCCCGGTCCGTCCTATGGACGGGACGGTTCTACTTGGGCCCGTTCTGGGCACCACCAAAAATTATACAAACCTGGAGCCCATGTGTGGAATGTGTAGGGTTTATAATGTAATCAATAAAAATATTTAGAGTATTATATACCAACACTGTGTCCGGTATCTGCCTGCTCCCCACATCCTGTAGGGAGGCCTCTATCAGAGCTTAACAAAAGTACACGTTAAAAAGGGAGGCATCAACTCAACTAACTAGGAGGACTTGGTGTATGGTGTGGTACCAGTGTGTTCTGTTCCGCACCAAGCCACAGCCCACTTTGAGGAGAACATATGTGCTCATGAGACAGAGAAGTGACAAAGGAGGAAAGAAAAGGCAGAACACTCGCGCAAACTACTATGTCTCCTCCAAGATCACACCTGTCACTTCTGTGGGAAAATCTGCAGGGCACATATTGGGCTCCGCAGACATCTAAAAACCCACCAATGAACCCCCTTGGCAGACATCATCCTTGTATCAAGGGATAGCTGAAGACTTTTAAAAGGGGGGGAAGAGGTGGTGCAAGGACGGGGCCTTGGGAAGAAGGGGTGGTGTGAGGGCTGGGCCTCAGAGGAAGGGGCAGTATGCGGGCAGGGCCTCAGAGGAAAGGGGTAGCGTGGAGGTGGGGCCTCAGTGGGAAGGGGTGGTGCGGGGGCACGGTTTGGGTGCTGGTGACCCCCCACACTTTTAGGGACCTTCCGCCATTCCTGTGTAACAGATGTTAATCATGTAGCTTAACACACGATTGGAAGGAACTTAGATACAAAGTGATAAGGGTGGTACAAAAATCCATATGAAATAGTATAGAGGCTTCCTCTATGCTCCAACATCAAGAAGAATCCAGCAGGGCATCAGTTGATCTCAGTTCTTTAGGAATTTCATCTGGTAGCCAGCTGACTAAGATACAATTAGGAATGGCAAAGAATTGAAACAACAACATTGCAACAAAATGTATTCCAGGTCAGAAAGCTGACCTTAAAAGTTCCTCTGATTGCATGGAGAACATCTTTCACCCAACACAGTACCAGTCTGAGCAGCAGATAAACTGCTGAAAATGTATCCAGAGAAGAGAAGTTCCAAGCAGGATAAACGACAGGCTCTGACCTCTGTTAAATGGAAAGCTAGACAGACGAAACACAGACTTCTCATTAATAATTTAGGACAGTAGAGAGGCAATGCTGGACTCCATTAGACCAAGGACAAAATCGGCCATTCAAGTATGTGAGGGGAACTATCACAGAGTCAGGAAGCAGGGCCTGCTGCAGAGCTAGTCTCTGGGCAACCTGATGAGCACAGCTGGCCTGTAGTAGGCTGCCTGATTGGTTGGAAGCATCAGCAGACTGGCTCTTAGCCCAGCATCAGCAGCAGGTCATGGGTAGCTCAAAGCATTTACCCAAAGCAAATATCTCCTGTTCCAGCTTATTCCTAGCCTTGCTCCTGCCTTGTTCCAGCCTTGGACCTAGCCTTACCCCCAACCCTGCCTCGTTCCAGGTAACTAGGCTCTGACCCTTGGCTCTAATTCCTGACCTCTGACTCTGGCTGTGACCTTTGGGTCCAACTCCTGGGTCTTGCCTCCAGCTCTGATCCTTGGCTCTGGCATCTGGCCTCTGACTCTGGCTTTGACCCTGGACTCTGATATGGGGCGACTGACTCCTATTCTAACCACTATATGTGATTCCTGCTCTGACCATTGGGCCTAACTCCTGCCCCAACCATTAGGCATGACTGCCCACGTCTTGGTCACGTGACAGAGTATGTTCATGAGCAGACTCTTGAACTGGAGAGTGGTAATGCTCACAAAGCTGGTAAGGACACATAAGAATGTAAAATCTTTGGGCCTGAGATTGGGCTTCCTACATGTGTGAACAGCGCCTGGCACATTGTGGGTGTTTCCGTACTACTACCACTAAATAATCATATATTCATTTTAGAGGAGATTACACTGAAAGAGATGCACATTCAATATATTTTAGAATTCATGTCAAGAACACTGAGAAAATAACCTTAACTCCTTCTTTAGCATTATTTGGTTTAGATAATAGGTAACTTTCACCCTGGTGTGACACCACTGAAGTTACTCTTAGCTACTCCTGTGTAAATGGATTTATTCTGGATTTACAATAGTATACCTAAGAGCAAAGTTTGACCTCAGAGTAAGTATCAAAACGATACGTTGCCTTATTTTCTGCTTTTGGTAGCTTGAATCAGAATTGCAGCTGACTGATGGAACTTTTGAGCTTCTCTGACATAGAGGTGGGTCATTTAAGTATGTTTATAGAAAAAGTAACACACTTACTATAAAGAATAACTCATAACAATTATTTGGTGATATGAGTCCTCTTCATCACATGCACAGAAGGTAGTACTGAGTTACAAAACCCTCTTCTATAGCAGATTTCTTCATATATTGAACTGTTAAAACCAGGGACAAACCGGACTTTGTTATTGCTTATTGGGCTTTATTCAATGAAACAATATACTCCATGTACACTTTAGTACTAGATAACATTGCCCTGTGTGACCTTGCGCTGTATATGTTCCTATTTTTATAACTGTAAACTTGTTTGTATGAGGCAATCAAACTCTATGATACCAATAATAGTTTTTTTTTTATAAGAAAAAAATAGAGAAAGAGAAAATATAGGTTTAGGTTAAATATTTTAATTTTAAACTCTGAAGATGATTGTGATGTATGTAAAAATGTGCACATTAAGCAAATGAAACCTATATATTGCTAGACTGTAAAACAAAGACTTTCAGCCTGAGCCGGAATGTCTACATTGCTATTTTTAGCCTCACAGCACAAGCCCCGTGGATTTTTTTGCTGTGTAGATGTACCGTTAGGCTTGAACCTGCATCATTGGATTCAATAGGACTTTTGCCATTAACTTCAATAGGAGCAGGATCAAGTTCTTAAGCACGTGCCTTACTTGGAACTTAAGTACATGCTTAACTGTTTCCCTCAAGAGGGATGGATTTAAGCCTTTGCTTAAATGCTTTCTGAACTGAGGCCTAACACAGATAATAGTACCAACATTTAGAGCTGCAAAGGAAAGGATGTTCCCCATCCTTAAATATTTTCAAGAGTTCATATTTTTCTCACATCTCTCATCAAGATGAAAAGACAAATCTCAAGAATTCCTGAACTGTAAAACCATTTTTTTTGTTCTAATTATTGACCTTTTGAAAAAATATTTTTTTCACTCTAATTCATCCCATCTGCGTCACTGATATGAGGAGGCTATAAGATTTTTTCAATGGTTGAAAATAGTTTTTTCAATGGTTGATTTTATTTTGGACCTGGGTCTTGTCATCTGCTCTACAACTTACCATGTCTTTGCAGAGAGTTACCACGGGGGAACTGCGGAAGGTTGAATTAAACAATTGTTTTATTTTTTTTTAAGTTATGGGGTTTTTTTTCTGCTCCACTTCACCAAACACCAGGTGCTTACTGGGTCAGGCCCAAGTCTTTGTCCCAACAAAGTCAATAAGAGTTTTAAAAAGTGTAGCAGTGGCCCTATACATTGTGTGACAAAGGGCCCAAAGTGAAAGATACAGATATACGGGTGCACACATACAAAATATAAGAGGATGAAGCTATAAAAAATGCAGAGTTTCCTTTAAATTGTATAAAATTGCCGATAATCAATTTCCTGGTGTTGATTTTTGTTTATGTAAGTAACATACTGCTGTAAACTAACTGTGTGTAAGGTTTCCATGGTATTTCATGAGATATAGCATGACTATTCCATTACGTACCTCATCCTTGTTCCATGAAAGATGGACAATTTTTTTTTAGCTATGGCTAACTCAAATAAACCATTTTACAATGATGCTTGGCATGCTTTTATTATACATCAGTATTCTGTTATTATAATAGGTTATTCTCCTGATTTTACAGATGGGGAAACTGTAGCAAGCTGAACACAAGTTATCCAGCTAGGCACTGCCAAAGCCAGTATAAGAAACCAGAAGTTCTTGGCTCCTGATTGTGTACTCAGACAATTAGGACACATCTCTCCCTTGGCTGATGTTCACACAATGACTGTAGTTAACCTTTTTTATACTGGTTGTCCCGTCATGTACAAACTTTCACCTAAATGGCTCTACAATTAGCCTTTCCCATCCAGTTGTTCTCAATAACAATTTCTGAACTCCACTGGATACTCAGTTGAATGTCTGCTGAATATACTGGAATATATGTGACTGTCACATTATTAAAGCCATTATAAGAGGGTTATCAAGTTATTGATCTAAAATTTATGGACTATAATGCATTACAGACAATACAAAATAATTTATTTAGACTCATTCCTGGGCAGTAATTTTCTGGAGAAATATATAAGTAGTGTAGTTATTTCTTTGTGGAAAATAGGCTATTTAGAAGAGGTATTGAGGACATACATAGAGTATAGTTTAGCTGGGGAGTAATTTTCCTTTTGATGGAGTCAAGTCTTTCCCGCCATTCAATGGGGACCTCTTTAAGAAAACTCCTTTATAGCTTTTTCCCCCTTGGTGGTACATGTCAGACTAGCCTCTATAATGGAACAAATATTGAACTCCAAGTTATTTAATGTCCATTGGGGACCTCTTGAGAAGTAAAGATGAAAATAGCATTTTATAACAAGGCTGATTTAGTGGTAATACCTTGGCTACCTCACAATTTATTTTATAACCTGATAACTCTGAGAAGGGGATCTGCTGGTTGAGGAGTTTTGTTTTGTTTTTAAATCAAGGATTGGTGATTTCTGAGCTATAAGGCACTGCATCATCATCATCATCATCATCATTGTCATCTTAGAATGAGTCTAATGTAGAGTTTACCAGTTCTCATGCTTTGTGCATCTATTGCTAGTATTATCAGGGCGCTGGTATTGTGAGAGGCAGAGACTCCAGAGCCATATATGAATATTAAAGTGAAAAGTGAGCCTCTTCATTTTTCTGTGTAGATAGTTAGTAGGACTGGCCAGAAAAGAAGAATTGTTTCATTAAAAATGTTCTTATATAGTTTACAGAAATTATATAAAGCAGAACTTCCAAAGAGATAGTGCAGGATACTTGATTTCCCACATGTCTTTAATTCTCTCCTCCCCCCTTTAAGTAGCAAGAATCCTTTCCCAGTCTTGGAATTTATGCGTTCATCATATTGATACTAAGCACACTGTAGCTGATTGTCTGTGTGCACTACACAGGTGCCAATGACTAGATAACATATTTTATGGTAAGCTAAGGTCTAATCCACTTCAGCTCTCTGCCATCAGCACCAGCTTCATCCTCCTTTTCCTCCTCCCATTCTTCTCCCTTCTTCTCACATGTCAGTTCTTGTACCTGGCCCCACCGTTTGCAACTAGGACACATACAGTTACTTTCTGTGAATGTGACATAGAAAACTGAATGCAAAGTCTGCAAGACAGCCAATAAACTGGATTGCTCTCTCTGTTAGAAAGGAACCCAGCTGTTTTATATTTGGGGTCCATGCCCATAGGCAAATGTAGTATAATGCTACCATTTTAGTGCAAAAAAGGACAGGAAAAGATTGAAATGTTCTAACAATTCCAA
Organism: Emys orbicularis; assembly: GCF_028017835.1. Taxonomy (NCBI): domain Eukaryota; kingdom Metazoa; phylum Chordata; order Testudines; family Emydidae; genus Emys; species Emys orbicularis. The sequence continues at coordinate 22,314,594 of NC_088685.1, read as the reverse complement.
GTCTGATTATCTCTTACTATTACCTGCCAGAGGACTATTTTTGGGGACTATTTTTTGCCCTCCCCCACAACACATACTATTAATTAATAGGGGGTCCCCTTGAAATGCAATTGCTTAGTCTGCTTATGCCTAGCGCCAGCTCTGATTACCTCTCCTGCAGTGCTTCCTTCCTTAGTCATCCCTCATCCTAAGAGAGTCAAAGCCCAATTGTTTCTTCAGGCACTCCTTTTTTTTATAAAGCATGCCATAGGTCATCAAATCCATGTGAAACAATGCCATGTGACTTAGGTGACAAATAATACAGCTCAAGGAGGGCATCACAAATCATCAATATTCTCAGTGAGCCGATTGCATGCAATCCACTGGGCTAAACTTTGTTTGCATAAATTGTATGTCCATTTTTGCACAAAATGAGTAATCAAGCAATTAGTCTGGCTGAAGGAAATGGTAAAAATCATAACCTGTTTACGGATCAATCATGAAAAAAAGTAAATTTGGGAAATAAATTATTCATAGCAAATTGTTCATGCATCTTTAATATATTTGCTGCCCTTTTAAAGTGAGATCATTGGAACCTGAGAACATACTAAATATTGTACATTCAAAATAATAGGATTCACATTGTAAGCAGAGATTATTGGCTAGTACTGAATCAGTTAAAAATGCTGTCAGTTAAGGCAAATTATTTTACTTCAGCATTGTAACTGCACTGGTCTGAATCATGAGTACTGATATTTTTATCTTGAAGGTTGAACTGTTCATCATATTTTTTCCCCCCAGAGGTTTGGCACCACTATATATAAATTTCCCTTGCATCTAACCCAGCAGTAAATAACAGCAATTCAGATTTATAAGAGCAGCATTTGCAAATTCCAACATCAGAGGTTTGTTTTTATTTGCACCAAAAAATGTATTTCCTTTTATTTGCAGTTCGTAAAAAGAGGGTATCTATTCAGGATCACCATTTTGCTCTTCATTAAATCCTAATGACTTACAGATATTGTAGCACTACCCAACATAAGTCCTCCATATCTTCCTCTCTGAAATCCTAGTGTATTTCAACAGTCCTAAATTCCCTTTATTGATTTTTGTAGTCTTTGAGGTTGTCAGTGCGGTAACGTGCTGTACTGTGCTTTTATTTTTTGTTTGCTTTTATTATTTCCCCCAACTCCCTAGTTTGGTTATTGCATTCGTGTATCACTTTGAAATTTATGACCTATTTAATAGCATTTTTATGTTTTATGATTATGTGAGTCTTGCCCTGTAAGAGGGTCTTAGGGAAAATGTTCCAGTTTTCTTCAAAATAAAAAAACACACACCAACAAACTATCTAGCTGAATTATGATTTCTATTTTGACCGAGAGCTATGAACCAGAAAGTATTTTAGATAAATGCAGATTACAGCAACATAGTAATAATAATGTGATGTGAATTCAGCTTTATGATCTGTCTGTTTCATCGACTTCTGTTTATGCACACATAGCAATGTGACTACCTACATTGTGTTTGTTATATCAGCTCAGCAAACTCTGTGTGTGTGTGTGTGTGTGAGAGAGAGAGAGAGACAGCCAAACAGCCAGACAATGTGGTAATATGGTACTAGTGGATTTTTAATATCGTCACTTAAAATTAAAGCATTTGGGGCCAGAATGGAAGTCCATGGAAGTACGATGTACACCACCTGAAGATCTGGCCCTTCTTCTAGGTTGCGGAATGGCTCATGGGATTGGCAATGTCATGTAGAGTATAGCTGGCAGGAGGGCAGTAAATCCATTTCACTGCAACTTTCAAGGTTTCAAAATTAGTTTTTGTTCCCCACTGGAACAAAACCACAATCTTCTGAACGTTTTCACAAAAGCAGCTTTGTGTCCCAATGTCCATTTTTCGGACAAAACCTGAACTTTTTCATTTGGGAAGGGTGTGCATTGGAATTGGTGGTTTGAGCACTGCCTGGGGGGCTGGGAGACCCAGATTCAAATTCCTGCCTCTGCTGGATTCAGAACAGTGGTTTTCATCTCACATCACTGTCAATCAAAAAAGGCAGGACTTGAACCTGGGTCTCCTGCAGCCCAGCCCAGGGCCTTAACCATCAGGCTTTTGACCTTCCTCGTGACATTTTAATAGAAACTGATATGTCTCAATGAAACATTTCAGCTGCAACAAAATCTCATGTCATCAAAACTGTTCTGGCCAGCTCTAATACTGAGCCTTTCACCCATAGGTCACCGTTTCAAATCAAAGCCGGCTGTATAGTGATGGCTGTTTGGCAGCCTGCATGAAATGAGTTGGTGGTCTCATTCTCAGAGCAATTAGTTCCCTTGTTGCTGACAGTCTCTAGAGAACAGACTCAGACTGAATTGACCTGGAGACTAATTAACACCCACTCACGCTTAGTTGTGTTTCCTCTCGATCAGCCTTAAGGCACCTGGGTAGGACAATGTCCTGACGTGTATGTTGCCATTGCTTATATTGTACCAGTCCTGGGGACAAACAGAGAATGTTGGTTTGCATTTCTGTCAATGTAACACTTTTCAATAGCAATACATTTTTTTCTAGGGCAAAAAATAAAATAAAAGACTATTGTGAGAATGAAATTCATCTTGATACAGAATGGCAAAAACAACAAAACTTAATGAAAGCTCAGCATCATATTTAAGCTCAGCTTTCCCTTCAGCTGGACTTTTGCTACTTTCTGAAGCTCACTGGCTCCCATAACAAAAAAATATAATGAATGCCTGAATATACATGCTGCCATGCAATCACCCTGAAGTCCAATTATGCATGCATTAGGCCAGATTCTCATAGCACAAATCAGTCAAAGTATTGCCCTAGTGGGACAGATGGGGACACCCATTAAGTATGGGAATTCTTGGGTGGGATACAGCAGATATAACTGATTCTACCTACTTGGTCCTGGTCCTGTTGGCAAACAGGGCTTATTGAGGGTGGTATGGAAGGTAGGAGGGGTGGGACCAGAGCACACAGTGCTCTGTTGATGCTCTGACAGCAGCATGTTGACTGCAACCAGTACAAGTTAGAGCAGGCCAGGTGCTGCCCTTGGAATTGAGGAGGGATGGAATGGTGATAGAAAACTACCTATGTTCCCTCTAGGTCTTCTCAGTGGAGCACCTCAGGATCTGGGCCATGATTTAACAAGCTGTTGGATTGTCAAACACAATCGGTTAGGGAGGTAAAAGGCCATGGGATGGGTGAAACTCTCATTTTGTACTATTGTCCTGCGACTGATCATAAATTTTTGTCAATACATTCTCACAGAACTACTCATCTGTAAATCATCCATCCATTTCCCCAAACTTAAATTCATCAGTATTTTGTAATAGAATAATAATCGGTTTATTAAGTGCCCCTGCCGGTGCATTACAGGTGCCACATGGATTAAACTACAGTCTTAATAACAATTAAAATGCCATAAAACATAAAATATACAGGAAGCCAAAAAACCCCAAAGACTAACAAGCCCAACAAAACAGCATTATTATAAGAACATGAACTTAGAAAATGACTCTGTTTGTTAATCTAGGTAGTGTGAAAAATAATTGTAGTAAAGATGCAGTGATGCGGACTTCTCTGTGGATTAGCAACATGAATGAATGTGTACCCAGAGTCTCTGCAGGGCTTGTACTGGGCCTGCTAGCCTGTGCCAAAGCCCATGCCTCCATATCTTCGCTATTATTGATACCCACGCTAGCTATATTAAAGATATTACAGGTGTGCCTATTCACGCTACAACTACACTTTAATTTGTGCTGTAGACATACTCCTAATAAACTGCCGCTAGACCAAATACAAAAGGCCAGATTGCTGACCCCTGGCTCAGCCCTTTCTGTTGCTAAAATGGTGTAAACATACCGGACAGACACCCTCCAGGACAGCTGATGATTCCCTTACTCTGTGTAGGAGGAATGTTGGGGGACAGGCTGGGACCAGACACATGGTGCTATGCTGGAACTTTGGCTAGCACAAGAGTTCCGATGAAGCTGCTGCAGCTGGTACAACTTTGATCATCCCTTAGGCTTCTCGAAAATAAGATGGGGCCATGTTGACATCCAACTGGGCCAAAGATCAAAGACGGCATAAATATTACTTCCACTCATTCTTTCCTTCCCTTTTCTGAGTGGCACTGAGCATGAGTCCAAAGACCCAAATGCATTCCCAGTCCAGGTAGGTGAAACTCCAAATCAATTTACACCAAGGATGAATCAGAGTCTTCAAAAGCTGAAGTGTTTCAGACCATTACTGTGCAATGCTACTATGTTTTTATAAAGGACTGTCTGCAGATACATTTTGTCACATTTACAGTTGCTGGTGTGAGTAAGTTGGGTATGTTTCCTATGGTTTGGTTTGAGACTTATAATGTGATAGCAAACGTATACAGTATTTTGTTAAATAATGCACACCCAAATACCGGACAATACCAAATCAAGATGATAATCAAATTGCCGGTGGCTTATTTGTTGCCTATACATTAGCATATATTATGCAATATGTTCTTGACTATTAGCTGGGCCTCATCACAACTTCCAAAATTGCAGGCTCAGTTTCTTACCCACAATGTAATGCAGTTGCAAAATTTCACCAATGATATTACAGGAAGTTTTTGATAGTGGAGGTATACAGACAGAACTATACAGATCTGATCACCTCAATTTTCTTCTGATGTACACAGTTCTTTGAGCAACTCATGGAAATTCTAGAAATCTTCTGGTGCAGTATGTCAGCATATTATTGCTTGGTGGGTCAGCATGACCTGACAACCCCAGAAAGGAAGAGGAGGATAAGGAAGTCAGACAGAATGTAAAAGAGGTGTATCAATATTTAGTGTATTGTGATCTACACTCAAAAGTAGTTAGTTTCATTTTCCCATAAGTTCTTTTACCTCTCAGGCAAGGGCAAAGTTTCCTAGTGAGGCAGGTCTCAGTTGGTACCCTACTGTACCCAAACTCAGTACTTTTTTCCCCAAGGTGCCTGCCCTTTTTTGGAACTGTTTTGCCTTTGGCACTCCTTTAGCAGTCCAGTCTTCTTGGCTCCAGCTCCCCCCAGAATGAGCTGGGCATGGCTTATATAGGCCTAGATCCTACCCACTCCCAGTCGCCTCTGAGCAGATTGGAGTCAGCTGTTCAGGCTAAGCTGGGGGGAGTTCTACCCCATGTGACAGTTCACTCTGTCTCAGAGTAGAAATGCATTATTTTTGACCATGAACATACAGTATGTCTAATCTTTCAGCTTGAGGTTTCCCATCTGGCAAAGTTGTTGTGCATCAGTTATTCAGCCTCAGCGGTGGAGTGTCTTATGTGTCTGACAGGATTGTCATTTGAGCTGAAACAGGATGAATTGGAACACAGATGCATTGAACAAAATAGCCTTATTGGCCACACCATTCCCTCTATTTCAGTTATCATGGTTCTGATGAAGTCTTTAGGAGCAGCCCTCATGAAACCTTCAGACTCACTCTAAAGCCCACTGAAGTCAATAGAATGATTCCCATTGTCTTCACTGAGGTTTGCATCAGGCACTCAAAGCATGGAGGCCTTTGAGAAGCAATGTTTAAACACTGATACCACATTATGTCTGTTGGGAATCTCATGGGAGGATTTTGCCATTATAAATCACAATGAAATGAAGGAACTGGAAGTGAGACAAAGGATTAAAGCACCACAAAGCATTTTCTTGTGTCGGAGATAAAATAGCTGAATAATCTCAAGGTATACCATGAAGTTTCATGTTAATGAGTCAGAGCTCCAAGATCCCATTCTGTGCGGTAATATTACACCACTTCCTTCATTTTTGTTCCCTCTACACCTTATGAGTTGAATGGATTGTGATAAATCATGCTGGATAAGTGTCAGTCAGTGCCAATGAAATCCAAAGCTAAAATAAATAATAGGCATATCTTTATTTGTTTTGTTTCTCCTTGGAGTATAATTAATTACTCTAGGACCTGGTATGAATGCTATAAGATCAGCTTCAAAAAATTAATATTGTGTAAAATAGCATTATTTCAGTATCTTTTCAGTGCAAGATTATTTTCTGTGACCACTTGCATACATAACATCCCCCCCTCCCCGCCCCCAGCCCTCTGTCTAACTGAAATATACCCTCTAGAAAGGCATTAGGTTAACAGGTAGAATAAGGCTTATTGCTCCATAAAGTAGTTGATTTATCACTTGTTTATTCCATGTCAGTATAATTAAATCTGAAAGGTGATGATAGCTTTTGAACATCTGTCTTTAGCTTTCGTATTTTTCACAGTCTGTTGATTGGGTTACATTTTGTATTATTTCAATGTCCACAACTGTTAAGTGAAATGGGAGAGTGCTCATATGAAGTGGTGAGCCGAAGTCAGAAGCAGCACTTCATATTTTTTTATGGTAATAGTGTATGACATCTCCAGCTCAGAACAAATTGTTTTCAGTTGTTTGATGGGTCTCAGCTGTTCCAAACTGGAAAGCGACCAGATTTTATTTCAGTTGAAAAGTAGGGTCTGTTAGAATAGTTGTAGCTTTCTACTTTTTACTAACTCACTAATAGTAAAATGCCCTTTAGTCTTCCGAGATCCCAAAGACTGAAATCTGATAGAAATTAGGGAATATAATAATCATCATCGCAATAAAATCTCTGTACACACTGAAAATGCCTGAAGATATATGATCATCTCATTACCAATTTAACCTGTGTGCACAAAAATGAAATCTACAAGTTTATCTATACAAATAAAATCTTGCTTTATACATGACCTTTCATCCTGAAAGTAAGCTTTTCTTACTTCTTCAGGTAATTCATGCTAAAATATGCGTATATACCAATAATTGGTGAAATAAGCTCTCATTTCGATTTTGTGTTAATGTTGCTGGTTGTTTACAGGAAACTGTAATTACACATGTTTAATACTCTTCTCATCTAATCCCATGCACAATGCTTCATGTAAACCCCTAGTATGAGAATTACACATTTTCTGTTTATAGCTGAAAGTCCAACAAGCTAATAACAGGTTGTCTGAATTCATAACATTGTAATGAAGGGGTGCTTGGCATGTTTAGGAGGTCAAATTAAGGAACATTTCTGAGACTCTAGAAAGTATTATTGGAGTTTCAGAGACTCAATTTTCAGAATAATGAACTAAATTATAGGAGGTGGAAATCAAAAAAGCGGACTTCCTCCAACAGGAAGGGCAGAGAGAGATAGTGAGTGAGTTATGGTTAGAATCAGAGCTTTGGAGACTCGTGGGAGGTCAGCCACTAGGTGGCACTGCTACTACAGGATGATTCCTAAGGCAGTAGAGAAACTGGAAAAAAGGCAAGAAAGCAACTGAGGCCTCAAGCCAACTCCCTTTGACATTGATGGGAGTTTAACAGAAATAGGAAACTGTAACAGGAAACACTTTTGGTCTGCTTATTTTATACAACAAATAAGGCACCATTTCTTTCAAATTCTGAGCAGAAGTCAGTTCTCAAGTGTGTCACCTTACATTATTTTTCTCAATATATAGACCACCATTTGTGTGGCTCAGTAGATATTACATAGAATATGCATAGAAATAAGAGATGATTCTTGGTAACTCTATGAAAGCCTTTATCTTTAATATGTACTATATTTTTAACTGTTTTCCCCCAAGGAGTTTATATCAGTACTTCTTAATAACTTAGCTTATTGAGCTTAGGGATAATCATGTTTACTGCTATCCCTAATAACCTAATTTCTATGGCTGACAGCCAGATTTATTTATTGAAATTTATATTGCTGTAATAGCTTTGAAACTCACCTCAAGGTAAAGTTATGTTAAAATATAATTAACCATTTTATTGCAACTTATAATTGTTTTTCCTTGCAGGGGGGAAATATTTTGGTTCCACAATAATTATAGAAGAGCAACTGTTTTCAATCAAACTGGAGGCACTTGCAGTAGCGTTATTTTTTACCTCTTTACCATTTGAAACATTCAGCAACAGCAAGAAACCTTCCATGAGGCTGAGAAAAATCAAATGCTCACCTGCACCCCCGAGAATATCTGCTATCCTTGCCTTTTTATTAATTTTTTTCTTTAAACAAAGACTTTTATATTTTGGAAGGAGAGAATTTGGTGCAAGTTACAGTTTTATTTGGTTTTCTTCATTTTCTCTGTAGCTGTGTTTTATGAAACATATGAAAAAGAGACTAGGGATGGAAAAGACCTTTGGGGTTATCTAGTCCATTCCACTGCCACTCTACTGTTCTCTACAGTTTGGGGATTCTAGTTTACTCTAGTATACAGAGGGTATAATTCTCCACTGGTTTTACACCAATGTAACTCAGTCAATGAAATTACACCTGATACATGCCAGAGTACGACTTGCCTCTGCTACTTTAGCACCCTCAACTGGAATATACACTACACAGTTTGCAAGGAAACCCAGACCTGCAAAGGAAACCCAGCACAGTTGTTGCCTCACTACTTCTCCAGCTTCCCCCTAGAACAGTATTCAGATCACTCCCTTATCAACTTAGGGCTTGTCTTCACTACCCGCCGATCCGGCGGGTAGCAATCGGTCTACCGGGGATCGACTTACCGCGTCTAGTGAAGACGCGATAAAATCGATCCCTGATCGCTCTGCCATCGACTCCGGAAATCCACCACGGCAAGAGGCGGCAGCGGAGTCGGCGGCAGCGTGGCAGCGGTCGACTTTCCCCCGTCCTCACAGCCAGGTAAGCCGACCTAAAATACGCAACTTCAGCTACGGTATTCACGTAGCTGAAGTTGCGTATCTTAGGTCGGACCCCCGCTGTAGTGTAGACCTAGCCTTAGATGCCTTTGGTGGACTCTTTGGGATGTTTTTGGAGGTGGAAAAGCAGCTGTTGTTGAAGAAGGAAAAACAAAGGAAGTCAACTGGGAAAAGGAATGATGACTGGACTCCTAGCTTTGCCAATATTCTTAGGTCAGGTGTAAACTTAAAACGTTTGCCAGCATAGTAATGTTGGTTGGGGTGTGATATTTATGACATTTTTAAACCAGCAAAAAGCCTAGTGTAGATGCAGTTATACCAGCAAAAAAAATATTTTGCCGTTATAATTGATTTTGTTTAGGGAACTGGTATGAGCTATACTGAGAAAGGCACTCTTTTGCCAGTATAAACTATGTGAAAGTCACATTTTGAGAGTAGTCCAATGCCCAGTATCATGTGAAGGGAGTGCCATTTGAGGATCTTTTTGGGTTTCCTGTCTTTCTATCAGTAGGTGGAGCAGCTGCAGGGTCGTGGAAGAAGAGATGTCCCACCTGGATATCCCATCTCCACCTCTTCTATAAGAGGAACTGCTCCCCTGCTGCTTCGTAAAACCATATGTCGCACCAAATAGCTGGTCAGTAGAATATTCAGTGGTACAGAGGGATCACTGAGTGTCTTTGAAGTGCTGCAGTGTTCAATGGGCCCTGCATAGCTGTGAAGTTTTGTAGCATTTCAGAGCACATTCTAGAAAATGATTCAGTGCACCCTTAAGCAGACGTAACTCTTTCCATTTGTTTCTAGAGCTAAGCAAAAATAACATAAAATAAAATAAGAAACCCACACATTCTCAGTATTGGCATGCAAATAAACATCAAAATGTCCCACTTTGCTTCTAAAATTCTCATAGTTCATACAATGGGGCTTTGTAAAATGGAGCAGAGCATCTATGAAAATCTAATTATATATTTGGAAAGGTGGAGAGGGACTGATGTAGAATGGTAAGCAGCACACACTTAAAACTAATTCTATGGTTTTCAAGTAACAGAGCTTGTAGGTAATAATGAGCTATTTGCTAAGAAAGGAAAAACAGAGGAACTGGTAATAAACAAACGCTAACTCCAGCATGTGAACTAGTACAGTACAATACAGTTTAATTTTATTACCTGTCATTCACACTGAAAACAAATTTGTAATTCTCCACAATATAATGGGAATGTTCCAAGAATGTGTAAGTGCCGAGGAGAGTTGGATAATCTTGTCAAGTGCTGTGCTGCTCTATTTTTCCCCATATAGAAAACAGAATTATCTGATATTTTACTCAAGAGATTCATGAAGCTGGCATGGTTCAATCCATTCACAAAGGTTGGCATTGGGCCACTCACTGCAGGTTCACATCGACGTTCATGTTCAGCAGTGTTGAATTTGTGCTATAAATTGGTATGATTGATGACTCGTCATACAAGCACAGGAATTCCCACACTGACTCAGACCAGTTGTCCATCTAATCCAGTGTCATGTTTCTGACAATGGCAAGGACTAGGTGCTTCAGAGAAAGATGCAAGAAAACCCATAAAATTATGAAGAAACTGATCATAGGTAAGTTTCCTCCTAATGCCTATCAGTTAGTAGAAGTTCTCAATAACCATATAAATGTATAATTCTTTCTTGCATCCTACTTAGTTCTTGATCCTATCAACTCATCCTACATAGTTCTTGATCCTATCAATGGCTATTAGCCAGGATGGGCAGGAATGGTGTCCTTAGCCTCCGTTTGCCAGAAGCTGGGAATGAGCGACAGGGGATGGATCACTTGATGATTACCTGTTCTGTTAATTCCCTCTGGGGCACCCGGCACTGGCCACTGTCAGAAGACAGGATACTGGGCTAGATGGACCTTTGGTCTGACTCAGTAGGGCCATTCTTATGGTCTTATGTATCCTACTGGTATCATGAGGCAGTGAGTTCGATAGGTTAACTAGGTTGCATGGAAAAAAGGTATTTCATTTTGTTAGATTCAAGTTTTTGCCTTTTGGTTTTATTGTATGACCCCTCACTCTTGTATTCTGAGAAAAGATAAATAGAAACACTTAGTTCAACCCTCTGTGTCTTTCAATATTTTGCACTCTTCTATCATGTGCCCTCTTATTGAACTCCTCTCCTAATCAAACAGCCATAATCATTTCAATCTTTGAACTCTTTCTACTGAAGCTATGCAATTTTTGAGATAGTGTGACCAGAACTGAAAATAGTATTCCAGGTAAGAGCATACATTTGATTGATATATTTTATTATCTGTATTAATCAGTTCTTTATACGTGCTTTCATTGGCATTAATCAAATTATTTTAAATCACTTGCAATACTATATCATGTAAGGAAATTATATATGGGTCTAACATTTGTTACATAAAAACATAAGAACAGCCAAATCTGGGTCAGGTCAATGGTCCATCTAGCCCATTATCCTGCTGTCTAACAGTGACCAATGCCAGGTGCTTCAGAGGGAATGTACAGAACAATCAATCATCAAGTGAGCCTGTCATCCACTCCTAGCTCCTGGCAATCAGAGGCTAGGGACTCCCAGATCATGGAGTTGCATCCTTGACCATCTTAGCTAATAGCCATTGATGTACCTATCCTCTATTAACCTATCTCATTCTTTTTTGAACCCTGTTATAGTTTTGGCCTTCACAATATCATCTGGCAATGAGTTCCATAGGTTGACTGTGCGTTGTGTGAAGTACTTCCTTTTGTTTGTTTTAAACCTGCTGCATATTTATCTCATTGGGTGACCCTGGTTCTTGTGTTATGTGAAGCAGTAAATAACACTTCCTTATTCACTTTATCCATACCAGTCATTATTTCCTAGACCTCTATCATATCCTCTTTTGCTTGTCTCTTTTCCAATCTGAAAATTGCTAAATCTTTTTAATCCCTCCTCATACGAAAGCTGTTCTATACCCATAATCATTTTTGTTGCCCTTCTTTGTACCTTTTTCTATTATAATACATCTTTTTTGAGTTGGGACAATAAGAACTGCACAAAGTATTCAAGGTGTGGGTGTACCATGGATTTACATAGTGGCAATATGATATTTTCTGTCTTATTATCTATCCCTTTCCTAATGGTGCCTAACACTCTGTTCGCTTTTTTGACTGCTGCTGCACATTTAGCAGATGTTTTCAGAGAACCATCCACGATGACTCCAATATCTGTTTATTGAGTGGTAACAGCTAATTTAGATCCCATCATTTTGTATATATAGTTGGGATTATATTTTCCGAAGTGCTTTACTTTGCATTTATCAACATTGAATTTCATCTGCCATTTTGTTGCCCAGTCACCCCATTTTGTGAGATCCCTTTGTAACTCTTTGCAGTCTGCTTTGGACTTAATGAATTTAATAGACAGCAGGTTTAAAACAAACAAAGTGAAGTACACACAGTCAAGCTGTGGAACTCCTTGCCAGAGGATGTTGGGAAGGCCAAGACAATAACAGGGTTCAAAAAAGAACTAGATAAATTCATGGAGGATAGGTCCATCAATGGCAATTAGCCAGGATGGGCAGGGATGGTGTCCATAGCCTGTGTTTGCCAGAAGCTGGGAATGGGTGACAGGGCATGGATCACTTAATGATTACCTGTTTTGTTCATTCCCTCTAGGGCACCTGGCATTGGCAACTGTCAGAAGAAAGATTACTGGGCTAGATTGACCTTTGCTCTGACCCAGTATGGCCATTCTTATGTTCTTATGATCTAATTATCTTGAGTAGTTTTGTATCATCTGCAAATTTTGCCACCTGATTGTGTACCCCTTTTTCCAGATCATTTATAAATATGTTGAACAGCATCGGTCCTGGTACAGATGCCTGGGGGACACCGCTATTTAACTCTCTTCTTTCAGAAAACTGACCATTTATTCCTGCTCCTTGTTTCCTGTCTTTTAACCAGTTATGGATCTATGAGAGGACCTTCCCTCTTTTTCTATGACTGCTTACTTTGCATAAGAGCCTTTGGTGAGGGACCTTGTCAAAGGCTTTCTGAAAGTCCAGTTACACAATATCCACTGGATCATCCTTGTTCACACGTTTGTTGACCCCCTCAAAGAATTCTAATAGACTGGTGAATTATGATTTTCCTTTACAAAAGCCTAAAAATCGTGTTCATCTACGTGTCTGATAATTCTGTTCTTTACTATAGTTTCACCCAATTAGCCTTGTACTGAAGTTAGGTTTACTGGCCTGTAATTACCAAGATTACGTCTGGAGCCTTTTTAAAAAAAAAAAAATTGCTGTCACATTGCCTATTATCCAGTCATCTGGTACAGAAGCTGATTTAAATGATAGGTTATATACCATAGTTGGTAGTTCTGCAATTTCATATTTGAGTTCCTGCAGAGCTCTTGGGTGAATATAATTTGCTCCTGGTGACTTATTGCTGTTTAATTTATCAGTTTGTTCTGAAGGTAAATGTGATGAGCTCCTTTGATATTTCCCCCACTGCACCCAAGGAGGTTAAATTTAATTATTTTATGGTCGCTATTACCAAGTGGTTCAACTCTATTCACCTCTTGGACCAGATCCTGTGCCCCACTTAAGAATAAATCAAGAATTGCCTCTCCCTTTGTGGGTTCCAGGACTAGCCACTCCAACAAGCAGTCGTTTAGAGTGTCAAGAAACTTTATCTTTGCATCTCGTCCTGAGGTGACATGTAACTAGTCAATATGTGGATAGCTGAAATCTCCCATTATTATTGAGCTTTCTATTTTTGTAACCTCTCTAATCTCCCAGAGCATTTCACAATCACCATCACCATCACCATCCCAGTCAGGTGGTCAGTAGTGTATTCCTACTGCTATACTCTTCTTATTCAATCATGCAATTTCTATCCATAGAGCTTCTATGGTACAGCTTGATTCATTTAAGATTTTTACTCTATTTGACTCTATGCTTATTGGATAAATACTGCAGTGCTTTTACCCAGTTAATGGAGTCCTGTCCAGTGAATAGATTCATTGTGCCTGGACACTGTAGCAGCTGACTTTCCAATTGGGATGCAGGTAGTCTGCAGGCTACAAGTCTATTAAGTGAGCCAAAAACATACATTCCCTTGAGTGAAAAAGTAAAAGTTAGAACTCATACATGAGGCTGCGTTGATGCTAGCAACTAGATCAAGGAACTGGAAATGAGGACTTCAGGGTTCTATTTCCACTATTTCCACCTTCTTGAGCTCGGGTGAGTCCTTTAATCTTTCTGACCTACAGTTTACTCATTTATAAAGTGAGTACAGTCATAAATACTTACTTGATAGGCATGTTGTGAGGCTTAACAAATTAATATTTTAAAGGACTTTGAGATGCAAGGACGTAAAGCACTATAGAAGGGAAAACATTGTTGCTTATAAAAATATCAACTCATTTTATGTCATCTATACCAGGTCTGATGAGACACACTTAAGTATTAATCCAATGGCGAGTCATTGCTCTAGCATATTTTTTCATAGCAAATTGTCTTCTGATTCGTAATGATAGGGGATGGGGGTACCCTTTTCACCAATAGCAGCAACTGATTAAGTTATAATGGAATTAGGGGAATTGTTTCTAATATGCTATCATTGCAGTTATATTGATTCATTCGTAGCACTTAAATTATCTTTAAAAAATTTATGATGCATTTTTATGGCTATAACCAATCATACATATCATTAATGAGTAGAGCAAGAAGCTCAAGTCAAGAAGAGATTGATGAGTATTCAATTATTGATGTAAATGAATCACCAGGTATAGCACCTTGAAGGAATGTATTAAGAGCAAAAGTCAAATCACTGGCTCTGTACACATACCGTCAGATTAAATACACTCATACTTCATTTGCTCAGTGAGTGAAGAAAGCTAATTAAGTTGAATACAATTTCAGCTGCATGTGCTGGCACTGTTAATCAGTAAACACGTTTGAGAACTGCAAATAGGATACTGGGCTTCAGAGCCCAATACACTTGTAAAAACAAAGCAAAGACCAAACCAGAAGAGAACAGCCCTGAAAATATTGCAGTTATACTAGAAAAATTATTAAACTATCACATAAATTAGCATTAATTACTCCCCTCTCCTTAAACTCCTTTTCTAAACAACCATTTACTTAAACCCTATGGAGGAAATGTCGTCTACAGATAAGCACAGAGGAGTGGGAACCACAATTTAGCTGTTTCGGTTCTCAAGAAATCTTTTAATGCTCTCTGTACATGTGGATTAAATCCTCAGACTTGCTTAGAGTGTTAAATTTACTTCAAGTTCAAACCACACTGTTGAGTTTTCTGTGGTTTGGTCAGAAAACTAAAGATACATTGCTTCATTTTGAAATCCTTGGGACTATATAGTGATTTATGAACATAAGTCCAAGCACACACAAACATAGGCTTAAGAAATATTTATCAGTAGACCTCCAGCAGTTTTGTGTTCTAAAAAAAAGTGTCCTCTTTTAGCTGTACTGGTGTTAAAGGATTTAGCTTCTGAGAATTTGCTAATGGAGTCCTATGATTTGGAGTCGTTTTACCATGAATAGTCTTCTTATATTTTAGCTTTGTGCAACTGTTTCCTCTATATACAACTTATTACTGTTCCCTCTAGTGTGTCTGATGTATTTGGTCAACATTGTTGCACCTTTCTTGTTGTTGATAAAAATGGGATTTCAACAACAAAATTATTCACATTTTTAATTTAAAAAAAATGTTTAATGTGGAAACATTTTTCTCCCCATTTTCTTTCACTTTTAAAATTTTCTCAGACCTTTTTCCAGTGAATTGAAATAAGTAAGAGAATGTGGAACTTTCCCACCAAAATGAAAGTGAAAGGTTTTAAACAATTTTTTTTTCTAAATGAAAAAGTTCTACAATGTTCAGAAAAAAATTGACCAAAATGAAAAAAAAATTACCCAAATCTTTTATGAAACTTGCTTACCTTATTTCAACCAGCTCTAGTGCCTGAATGAGCAGAAATGAAGGCAGTATGTTTTTATCTTTCTGGTTCTGCCTTTTCTCTATTATCTTGTCAATACACTTACAGAGATTCTCCAAAAGCACATCTATTTGTACATTGTCTATGTTTAACATTGGAAATTGACTTTTGCTCTGACTCTGTATCTTTTAATACAGTGTTTCTCAACCAGTGGGTTGTGAGCCGGGGGGTAGGGGGTGGGTCATGAAAGGCAATTGGGGAGTTGCAAGTCATTGAAAATTTTATTATAATCCAAAGCAAAGAAAATCTCACTCCCCCTCTTCCCACATTCTCTTACCATTGAAGGTCAAGTATTCTCTGCCAACCTTTCCACATGCACAAATATATTATGTAGGCTTAAAATTGTTATAATTGGTACTTTTATTACTGTTTCTTTTATATTAAATATAAGGGGGGATCAAAAAAAAATTTAGCTTTGAATAAGGGATTTCCAATCTGGTGGGGAAACTGTTTTTAAACTTTTTAATTTTTCCCCTTTGGGAAATCCATTTCTGCTATTCCAAGCATTTTCTTTTCAACCTTCAACTGCTTGAATTCTTGATTCTACCTTGCTTCTTCACTTTGGAGTCTAATTCTCTCTCTACACAGCATCACTTTTTGTGCATTCTTCTTTCCCACATACAATTCCAGATGATGATAGGAACTTAAGAAGAATGGCCATACTGGGTCAGACCAATGGTCTGTCTAGCCCAGTATCCTGTCTTCCAACAGTGGCCAATGCCAGATGCTTCAGAGGGAATGAACAATGCAAGCAATCATCAAGTGATCCTGTCATCCACTCCTAGCTTCTGGCAATCAGAGGCTAGGGACACCCAGATCATGATGTTGCATTCTTGACCATCATGGCTAATAGCTATTGATAGACCTTTCCTCCATGAACTTATCTCATTCTTTTTTGAACCCTGTTATACATTTGGCCTTCACAACATCCCCTGGCAATTAGCCTCACAGGTTGACTGTGCATTGTGTGAAGCAGTACTTTCTTCTCTTTGTTTTAAACCTGCTACCTATTAATTTAATTGGGTGACCCCTGGTTCTTGTGTTATGTGAAGGAGGTAAATAGCACTTCCTTAATGAGCTTTCTCTACACCAGTCATGATTTTATAGATCTCCATCATATCCCCTCTTTGTTGTCTCTTTTCTGAGCTGAAAAGTCCCAGTCTTTTTAGTCTCTCCTCATATGGAATCTGCTCCAGGCCCCTAGTGATTTCTGTTGCCTATCTCTGTACCTTTAACACTTCTAATATATCTTTTTTGAGATGGGGAAACCAGAACTCCAGACAGTTTTCAAGATGTGGGCATACCATGGATTTATATAGTGGCATTATGATATTTTATGTGTTATTATCTATCCCTTTCCTAAAGGTTCCTAACATTCTGTTAGCTTTTGACTGCTGCCTTACACTGAACAGATATTTTCAGAGAACTATCCATAATGACTCCAAGATCTCTTTCTTGAGTGGTAACAACTAATTTAGACCCCATCATTTTTTATGTATAGTTGGGATTGTGTTTTTAAATGTGCATTACTTTGCATTTATCAACATTTAACTTCATCTGCCATTTTATTGTCCAGTCACCCAGTTTTGTGAGATCCCTTTGTAACTCTTCACAGACTTCTTTAGATTTTATTATCCTTAGTAGTTTTGTATCATCTGTAACTGTTGCCACCTCACGGTGTACTCCTTTTTCCAGATCATTTATCATTTACCTCTCTTCATTCAGGAAACTGACCATTTATTCCTACCCTTTGTTTCCTATCTTTTAACCAGTTACTGATACATGAGAGGACCTTGCCTCTTATCCCATGACTGCTTACTTTGCTTAAGAGCGTTTGGTGAGCAACCTTATCAAAGGCTTTCTGAAAGTTCAACTATTCTATATCCACTATATTCAAAGAATTCAAATAGACTTGTGAGGCATGATTTCCCTTTACAAAAGCTGTGTTGACTCTTCCCCAACAAATCGTGTTCATCTATGTGTCTGATAATTCTGTTCTTCACTATAGTTTCAACCGACTTGCCTGCTACTGAAGTTAGGCTTACCATCCTGTAATTGCCAGGGTAGCCTCTGGAGCCCTTTTTTTTAAAGTTGGCATCACATTAGTTATCCTCTAATCATCTAGTACAGAAGCTAATTTAAGTGATAGATTACATAACACAGTTAGTAGTTCTGCAATTTCATATTTGACCTCTTCAGAACTCTTCAGTGAATACCATCTGGTGCTGGCGATGTATTACTTTTTAATTTATCAATTTGTTCCACAACCTCCCCTATTCATATCTCAATCTGGGACAGTTCCTCAGATTTGTCACCTAAAATGAATAGCTCAGGAGTGGGAATCGCCCTAACATCCCCTGCAGTGAAGACTGATGCAAAGAATGTCTTCAGCTTTTCCTCAATGGCCTTGTATTCCTTGAGTGCTCCTTTAGCACCTCATTCATCAAGTGGTCTCACTGATTGTTTGGCAGACTTTCTGCTTCTGATGTACTGAAGAAAAAAATGCTGTTTATTTTTGTTTCTTTTTCTAGTTGCTCTTATAATTCTTTTTTGGCCTGCCTATTATACCATTAAAGGATGCCTTTTTGCCTTTAACTGCTTCTTTTACTCTGTTGTTTAGCCATAGTGGCACAGTTTTGGTCCTCTTAGAGTGTGTGTGTGTGTGTTTAATTTGGAGTTAGAAACTTTCCATGCTGCTTGCAGGCATTTCACTCTTGTGACTGTTCCTTTTAATTAGCTTCCTAATTTTTGTGTAGGTCCCCTTTCTGAAATTAAATGCTACTGTGCTAATCTTCTTTAGTATTTCCCCCCTCCTCTTAAGGATGTTAAATTTAATTATATTATGTTGACTATAACATAGCAGTTCAGCTACGTTCACCTCTTGGACCATATCCTGTACTCCTCTTAGGACTAAATCAAGAACTGACTCTCCCCTTGTGGGTTCCGGAACTAGCTGCTCCAACAAGCAGTCATTTATGGTGTCAAGAAACTTTATCTCTGCATCCTGTCCTCCTGAGGTGACATGTACCCAATAAGTATAGAGTAACTGAAATCCCCCATTATTACAGTTGTCTATTTTTATTGCCTCTTTAATCTCCCAGAGCATTTCACAATCACCATTCTGTTCAGGTGTTCTGTAGTATATTTCTACTGCTATACACTTATTATTCAAGCATGGAATTTCTATCCATAGAGCTTCTATGGTACAGCTTGATTCATGTAAGATTTTTACCATACTTGACTCTATGCTCTCTTTCACATATCGTGCCACTCCCCCACCAGCTCAATCTATTCTGTCATTCTTGTTTATTTTGTACCCCAGTATTTACTGTATCCCATTGATTATCATCATTCCACCAAGTTTCTGAGATGCCTATTATATCAATATCCTCATTTAATACCAGGTAGTCAAGTTCACCCGTCTTAGTATTTAGGCTTCTAGCATTTGTATAGAAGAACTCATAAAAGTTGTCACTTTGTAGTTGTCTGTCATTAGGTGATGTAATTGAATGGGACATTTTTCAGTTGACTGTTTCTCTTCAGTTCCTACCTGTACTTTATCATGATGATGATGATGATGACTACGATGGAATACCCTGAGAGACCATTGTCTCTCTGTTGGCCATTTGTTCCATCTGTTGCATTTTGTGCACAGATATTTTATTGACAAGTCAGAAAGCTCCCTGTTCAGAAAAGCATCCTTAGCCAGGAAAGCTATTGGACACATGCTTAAGTCTCATTGGTGTCCCATAAGAAAGTGTTTAGCTATTTTCCTGAATACAAAAATACAGAATAAGCAAAGTGATGTAGGAAAGAAAGGACAGATCATTCAATAATATAAATAGAACAATGTCAAGTATCAGAGGGATAGCCGTGTTAGTCTAGATCCACAAAAACAACGAGGAGTCCAGTGACACATTTATTTGGGCATAAGATTTCGTTGGTAAAAATTCACTTCTTCAGATCTTCAGAACCAAATAAATCTGTTAGTCTTTAAGGTGCCACCGGACTCCTCATTGTTTTTATAAATAGAACGGCATTTCATACTGCCACAGAGAACAATTACGGATATCAAATCTTTTGTATTTAAACCAACATGCCTGAGAAAACTACATGTTTAAGAAGAGTGTTTTGAAAAGAGATGCTATTTTGAATACTGTCTTTTCAATGGAGATAAATAACATCATTTAAATGTTATTATTACTCTGTTTATTTTTGCACTGTTTATTTTTGTTCAATCACCTATTGTTAGCAGAAGGTTTCAATAATTATGCAAGCAGTCTCAATAAATTAAACCTCCTGTCATTTCCTAAACCAAACAAGTGGGTCAACAACTATGATTAAACTGTCAACATTAATGAGTAGCTTCCTTTGGAATAATCATAGTTTCCTTAAAAAATGTGCATGGAGAAGTTCCCTTCAATTGTTTGCACTAATTAAGTATAAAATTATGATGTCCCACATGTTAAAATCAGAAAGCTATTTAGAGGTATAACACCAGCTTGCAATAACCAAAACTTTTGTTCCCTCAGTGCTGTTAACATCAGATGGAGAATGTCCACTGTATCCTTTTTTTCCTTTTTCTTTTTAAAATATCCACCACTTTGTTTGCAAGAGATAAACATAGCCAGTGTTTATTAAGGGGAAAACCAAGAGAAACAGACACTATGCCTGAGGGCCTTCGTTGGAGCCACATTGATAGGAAGACTGAATGTACATCAACATACACAAAAAAGGCAGCTAATAGCTAGTTACTTATTAGTATTCAAATAATATGGTTCAGAGCACAGCATTTGAGCCCTTTCAAAGGTGAGCTGTTTTAAACATGCTGAAACTGAACTCATCTGTATTTGAATACTTCCATAGGCCCAGCATCACACTTAAACATTTCCCAGTTCATCTTAGTTGATTTTACCTCTGGGTTTGCAATAGTTCCAATACTTCCCTATAATTATTATACAGAATACCAAAGAGTTGACAAGGGTTTCATAACGGAAATCTAGAGGAAAAATTAGACATCTACTAGGAGGGCCTAGACCAAAAATTAAAATGGCTGGTTTGTGAATACTTTTGTCTCTACGCAAAGGAATAAGTGGACACAAATCTGAAATTAGGAATTATAACATTCAAAATACAGTAGGAGAACATTTCAATCTCCCTGGTCACTCAATAACAGACCTAAAAGTGGCAATTCTTCAACAACAAAACTTCAAAAACAGACTCCAAAATGAAATTGCAGAACTGGAATTAATTTGCAAACTGGACACCATCAAATTAGTCCTGAATAAAGACTGGGAGTGGTTGGGTCATTACAAAACCTAATTTCCCCCATACTAATTCCCCCTTACTGTTACTCACACCTTCTTGTCAACCGTTTGAAATGGGCCACTCTCATTACTATTACCAAAGTGATTTTTCCTCCCTTGGCATCCTACTGTTAATTGAATTGTCTCGTTAGACTGACTTCCCACTTGGTAAGGCAACTCCCATCTTTTCATGTGCTGTGTATTTATACCTGCTACTGTATTTTCCACTCCACGCATCTGATGAAGTGGGTTCTAGCCCATGAAAGCTTACGCCCAAATACATTTGTTAGTCTCTAAGGTGCCACATGGACTCCTCGTTACTTTTGGGAATGAAGGTATCAAGTTTGTATTGATGTGATCCATGGAGTCATTTGTTTTCTGAGAGTGTTTGGATGATCACTACGTAGCTGTAAAAACATTTGTGAAGCCCCAAATGTTCATGAATTTTAGCACCTCATTGTTCATCTGAAAATGTGTACCAGAAACCATGGTATGCATTATTTATTTATTATTGTTTTTACTTATTGATGTTTTATTATTTATTAATTATTGTTTTTACATTGTTATTAAAAGTTTCAATCATCTATGCAGGGAGTAACACAAAAACAGTGTGACTTAGGCAGGCAATCACACATCACATAAATAACAAAAAGCCAAAAGTCAAAGCAAATATTTCATAAATAGAGCATAGGTGGCAAACCATACATCCAAATTACCTGGTAAATACCTCAGTGGACCTAGAGGCCACAACAGCAGTAGGAACTGGAGCAGAGACCAGCTTGTTCTTCCTCTGTTGAACCTAAGGGTACATCTTTAAAGCAATTAAACACCCCCGGCTGGGTTGTGTCATCTGGCTGGGCTATAGGGCTGTTTAATTGTGGCGTAGATGTTCAGGCTCGGGCTGGAACCAGGGCCCGGCTCTGGGACCCCCCCATAGAGGAGAGATGAGAAGAAATAGGGCCTCAAACTCTCTAAGCCTCAATTCCTCATCTATAAAATGAGAATAACAACACTTCCATTCTCCCACCCTTTGTCAAGGACTGTCTGTGCTATGTTCTCTACAGCAATTAACACAATTGGGACTGATCTCAATGGGGATTCCAAGTGTTACTAATAGAAATAATAATAACAAATAATGCCAGCAGCATTAGGTACTAACATTTGGGCAAAATTCTTCAAAAATTCACCACTCTAGGAGCTGGCTTTGCACATGGACATCCATATGCACCGAGGCAGTCTTATTTGTCAGTGTGTTGCTGTCCAAATGTAACAGTTCATTCCCTTTGGCAGGCAGCTCACTGATTTCAACTGTCATGAAATCAACTGAAACAAACATCAGAAGGGGCTCCTATGTCTTATAGTCTTCAAATCTTCTGCCACGTTCACCCTGCATTTTTTAAACTACCTGCATACACATCTCCGTGGAATACATCTAAGGCTTTGCTATTTTAATAGGGTAAGTGGATGCTTGGGCAATAACTATGACACTCCCCTGGTTGTTGCACCTCAGCTTCACTCTCTGCCAAAGCACAGGCCAGGATTCTACCTTTACAGGACTTTTCAGAGAGCATTACACAGAGTTAAACCTCAGACCTATTGTATGTAAAATCCTGATAACTGGATATTAATAGCTCCTAGTCAATTTCAGAGAAAGAGCCCTATACACTTTCTTAGCAAAATAAATATGTAATGCACAGAGACACATTGAAAATAGTATAAAATATTGCAAATAGTGTTTGGAATACTATGAATAACTTTTAAACAGAGCGATTAGCAAATCTCCCGGTGTTCCGTATGCTTCCCCCATTTTGTTACGAATATTCAAATATAAGGTTTCATCATAACATTTTCTTTACTCTAGTACACACATCAAATCACATTCCCCTCTGATCTTCTCTCCGAGATGATTCTTCAGTCTTTAACACATGGCCATAGTATGCAGTGTGTGTGTCACCTGGACTCTTCAGAGTTTGAAAAGGAAGACAGCATCTGAGTCCTTTCCAACACTTAAGAGCCCTGTCAGCAAACAGCTGGGGAGCTCCAAAGCTAGCAGCATTCCAGCCCTCGACTGGTCCTTTCAATTGCTGGTGAAACAGAAATATGCAGCCTGTATCCAAAGTGATACAGGGATTGGAATCAGCATATTAAATATCCATTTTTTGGATCTCTATAAGACACTATCTTCTCCCCATAAGCTCAGGGCATGGCTACACTAGAGAGTTTCCAGCAGTGCAGATGCACCGATGAAGCTGCAGCACTGTAAGCTCTCTAATGTAGCCTCTCTAAGCGGAGAGCTCTCCCATTTGCTTAATTACTCCAGCACTTGCTAGCAGCAGTAGCTATGCTGGTGGGAGAAGCTCTCCCTCCGACATAGCACTGTCCACACCAGCGCTTATGTCAGTGTAACTTATGTCGCTCAGGAGGGTGATTTATTCATACCCTTGAGTGACATTAGTTATGCCGACTGAAGCTGTAGTGTAGACATAGTCGCAGTTAGATCAGGTAAGAATTCACAAATCCTCTCCTCACTAAGTGCTGCTCCATTCTCTCTCTTTAAAAGAGACAGAATCCCTGTTTGGAGCTGATAGCTAAATGTAAGTTCCACAGGCTCTGTAGCCTCTCGCAGAGGCGACACGGGGAATCATGGGGGGTTGTGTGCCCCTTCCCCCCCCAGATTTGCTGCTTGTACTGAGCATGCTGTTTCTGGGCCCTTGGCTGAGTTACCCTGCCCTGCCCCCTGAATGTGTGCAGAGACACAGAGTATTTCAACTACAATCCCTTTCATTGAATCATAGAATATGATTCTATGATTCTGTCCCCTTTCCACCTCTTCTCTTCCTTGCCCAACAAAGTTAAATACTACAGTATAAATCATGTAGGTTACATTCAATTATGTTTCCACCAGAGGTGAGAAAACAATAACAATTATTAATAATAGTAACTTACTTTTACAGCATCCAAAAATGTGCAAGGCGCCTTACAGCACAAACTCAAACCCTCGCCCCAAATGTTTGCACTTTAGTGTCACCTTTGATGTGAAAAGGAGGCAACAAGACAGTGGGGAGGAGTTTTGGAGGCAAAGACGGGGATCATGGTAATCCACTTGCAGAGATGGATGGCCATAAGGTTACAATTGTGTATTGGGACTTAGACGATCTGAGTTCAATTCCTGGTTCTGCCATAGATGCCTGACAAGTCACTTAAGTCTCTGTGCCTCAGTTCTCCATCTGTAAATGCTTCCTTTGTCTGTATTTAGATGTAAGCTCTGTTTTTAACTATCTATATGTCCAGTACCCAATCTCCACTGGGACTTCTAAGTGCTACCCTAGAACAAATATATAATAATAATAATAATAATAATAATAATAATAAAACAATAATAATAAACTACTCAGCAAAGGCATTGGCACAGCATGGAGGAACAAAAAAAAAGGGGATTGTAACCTTTTCCGTATATATCCGTATATCAAATAAATAAAAGCGTGATGGTAATGGCCTGGGACTTCATTTTACCCAGATAAATAACCAGACCAATGTGTGCTGCCCTCCAGGGTTGCATCGTGATGGTGTTTATACTGAAGCCAACCACCTGCAACAATCTGGTCAATTGTCCTTCTAGCTAATTCCTCTGCAACTGAGATTAAAATGACCAACGGAACTGTGCAAAGGGGCCATATCCTAGTTGTTGATGGGAAATGTAAAATTGATATTGATAAAAGTGCTAATATTGCTAATCAGAATGTCATGCAGTACTAAGTCAAACACCTTACAGAAGTCTAAGTATATTACATTTATAGTTACCTTTATCAACCCAATTTGTAACCTCTACACAGTAGAAATTAGGTAAAAACTATTACTTAAGAACTATTTTTCATAAAACCTTGTTGACTGGCATTAACTATATGCCTATCCTTCAATTCTTTATTAATCAAATCCTGAAACAGGATTATTTTTCCTAGGATTGGTATATAGTTGCTTTAAAGTTGCTACTAGCACAGTTTCTCAAGTGCTGGATTCAAGGCTAGATTTGCACTGATTGAGCAAGGTAGAGTTGCTGCAGTATAACCCTGAATCTGGACCTGTGATCAAGGATCTGGACCAGAATATAGTTTCTTTAGATTTTTTAAGTACATTAAATTGACAATGTAATTTCAAAATCCAACAGAGATTGAAGGTGGTGGTGGGGAAGTGGGAGGAAAAAGGTCTTTCCTGATTGGCAAGACAAAACACAAGTATGGAAAAGTTATATATTTTTTATCTTCTTGTGGGGTAAACAAACACAAGTGTCATTTTTAAAATTGTTTTATTTTCATAATTTTCCCTACACATGAAACAAGTGGGGTAGAGGAAAGAATACAGAGAGAAGCTTCAATGTAACAAATAAGCCATCTGCTAAGAACAAAGTTCTATACTGCAACATAAAATACCTAACTAGAATTTATTTTCCAAAGGGCATCACAAGAATTATATAACCAGGGGGTATTTTCTAAGTCATATTTCAGTGTAGTAAAGGTCGTAAAAGATTTATGCTTGTCTGATCTGGAAGTTACCCCCAGAGACTATATCCTTTTGATCACATTCCAAAAGCAGCAGACAGGCTGTATAGAAGTGTGAGGTTTCTGGGATTTTTTTGTTTTGTTTTGTTTTGTTTTTCCTGAAACTTCTTCATCACCACAATGGCTCACATTCTATGGGCCAGGAAGTTACATCAGCCAAAACTCAGCAAAGAACATCTGCCCCCCACCAAAGGACAGAAGATCAAATCTACATTTTATATAGGTTATAGATGTCCTTCACCAGATGTCCCAATAAGAGAAATAATGGATCCATTGACATTTTAGTTCTTGTGGTTCTTATATATTTGATCTTCTCATTCTCCCTGGGATTATTGTGCTTTAGGGCATGCTGTCTAGAACCAAACAAATGTATCTTTTTCTCGGGAGTTATTATAGATTGCTTTTAAACATGCTGGAGTGAGCTGCCATTGATCTTATGAGACCAAATTCTGTCACCCTTGACTAATGTTGAATGGTACCTTCTATAATGAAACCCTGCTTGGATCAGCACTAGAGTTTTATTATTATTTATTATTTCAATTTTTATTACAGTAGTACCTAGAGGCACCGACCGAGATCAGAACTTCATTATGTTACCCACTGTACATATACATAGTAAGCGATAGTTCCTGTTTCTAGGAGCTTACAGTATAAATACACAAGATAGACTACTGTGGGAGGGAAAACAAAGGCTCAGAGAGGTAAAGTAACTTACCCATGGTCTTGCCAAAATTTGAACTGTTGTAATCATTGGATCCTAGCAGACCTACCACAACTGTAATCCTAACTGTGGGGAAGTTTATAAAATGTTCCAATCACCTATAATAATAAATGCTGATGGAAAAGGTACGAAAGGGAGACTGAATTAGTCCAAACAAAAAAGGTCTATTCATATAACTCAAGGACTGTATAAAAATCATGCTTGATAAACAAAGAGTATGAGACAGGAAATCAATGGAACTAAATTGGTGTGTAGGAAATTAGGCATAAAAGGTGGAAAAAATAATGAGAGGATGGGCTATTCCACCCATCACTAGGGAGACCACCTAGTCAAAAGGCAAAAGCAGGATACATACAGGAGCCATGCCCCCTCTGTGGCCCTATGCCCTCCTCCTCCTCTTCCCCCTGAGGCCCCACCCCCTGTCTAGGTCGAAAGCCAGAGCCGAGCTGTGGAAAGAGCCACCCAGGGAGCCCAGGCTGCTGTGGGGAGCCCTGGACCCTCCACCTGCCCTAGGTGGGGGGACCAGGGTGCCCAAGAGCAGCCCTTGGTCCATGTTCCCACTCCCCAGTGTGTGCTGCCCAGGGCAGATGGAACGTCCGAGGCTCTCCACAGTGGCCTGGGATCCCTGGGTGGTTCTTACTACTTGCCTGGCTCCTGCTTCTGGAATGGCCAGGGGGTGGGGCCTCAGGAAGGAAAGGAGGAGCTGTGGGTGGGGCCTCATGGTGGGGGTGGGGGCTAAGGCCCACATAGGCCCTCATCCCCCACCAGGAAGAGGCTGGCACCACCCCTGAGCCTCAGGCAGGCATGGAGCAGCACCTCAGGGAATGTGGGACAAATGCGCCACAGGGAATCTGAGATCAGGACTTGAACTCTGCATTTCGGGACAGTCCTGCCCAATTTGGGATGGGTAGTCACCCTTCTTTCGAGATCCTTAATGAGAGGGACATTGTGGGAGGTGGGAAGGTGGCTGATTGAGGGATTTCTGGAGGAATGGGAAGGGTCGTCAGGACTCCATTTCACTCCAGGGACTCTGTCCTTCATTCATGAGCCTCAAGAGTGATCACGTTGTTGTGATACCCTGACCTCAGCACATAGTGGGAACGCCTGACTACCACCACCACACCATCGGATACTCCAGCTGGAGAAACATGAGGCCCTGCTCTGTTTTCTCTTTACTAGTGTGTTTCTTTCCTTCCTTTCCATCCACCACTATTTTCCTCCTATCCTCTGTCTCTCTCACTATTGTCATTTGAAAGCCTCAGTTCCAGATTTTGGAATAATTATTATTTGTATTAGTAGTGCCTAAAGGACTCAACTGAGATCAGAGCCTGACTGTATTCGGCGCTGCACAACCATAGAGTAAGATTCCTTCCCTGCTTTGAAAAGCTCATGGTCTAAATAGACAAAAAGTGGGAGAGAAAACAGAGAATTAAGTACCTTGCCCAAGGTAACATACCAGGCTAATAGTAGAATTAAAAATAGAACCCAAATTTCTAGAGTCCCTGGCCAATGACCACTCCTCAAGACCACACTGCCTTCCCACAAAAGGGATGCTTGCTTAATTAGGATTGCCTGTGTGCATCTGAGAGCTGAATTTAACCTTCAGGATTGCTTAGCTCTACTTACTTTCTTGTTGCAGGGTAATTCAATGACATGCTATAACTGCCTCATCAGCCATAGGTTTAAGCAATCCTCATTTAAAAACATTTGTCTTCCTCAATCATACCTAATGGCCTAAAAAGAAAAAGTGCAATTATATTTAATTTAAATCACTTCATTCAGGCTGCGGGTGTGGGCAGGAACATTCATTTCCAACCTTCCTCACTTCTTTCCAGTGACCTTTTTATCAAATGGATATGACTAAAAAGCACATTTTCATAACATTTTTTTCTTTCTTTTTTTTTTTAAATTCTGGCATGGCTAGATAAACTTGTCCTTTTGACAGATGACTCAGGGAGCTGGCAACTCGTGTGTCTTTATTGCATTTTCATTCATATTACCATGAATCTTACATTTCCAACAGGCACATTTTCAAAAGAGCAATCCTTTACGCTTGACTTTTTTGTTAATATACCTGAGGAGTAACATCCAGCAGTAGCTGATACAAATGTAACAACTTCCGTTCCACAACAGGTTGACAAACAGGAGAGTTGGGAATGAGAATGAGGGAAGGAGGCAAATTATTTACATATAATAAGGAGAAGAAAAGCAACCACATCTATACCTGCTAAAGAACAGGAAGCAGAACTGAGGTTCTGATCACCATTGTGCTACACATATGTGTTTTACGAAGTCGGTGGTTAGAGGAGCTGCCCATCTTAATATTACAAGGCTGCAGAATCTTAATAAAGTCAAATCCTGCCCTCCAAAGTGCCTATCGTGCTCTGGCTGAAGTCAATGGGAGTTATAAGTACATATTCAGAAAGGAAGAAAGGTTCAGGTGCTAGCCTAGGACTCAATTCCCTGCTCTGTTCTAGACTTCCTATGGGACTTTCCTTGGGACAGTCTTCTAGTCTTTCCATGCTTTCGTTCACCATCTGTAAAGTGGAGAAATAGCTCTTCCCTACCTCACTGGGGTGCTGTGTTTAAATACATTTACAAGACTATGCAGTGCTCAGACATTCTGACAATGGGGGCTGTAAGTAGACATACAAGGGCAGATTTATAACCCACAGAAATTAGACATGGAAAAGACCTATCAGTCATCTAGGGCCTGATCCTACTCATTTCAGTGAGAATAGAATCAGACCCCTTATCTTTTCCCCACCAATGCAGGATTATTGCACGTAGTGCCTTCCCAGTGCTCAGTTCTAATTGTCTCAAGGGAAAAGCTTCCATGACTTCACGTGGGAGAACAGTCTAATAGATTGTGTTGTCTGCAACTTTTTTCCAAATAATCTGCATAAAGATTGCTCTTTTTTCAGTTTTATTATATTAATATAATATAATATAAATGCAACTGTTGTGCAACCAATGTAATAATGCTATTTCACTTTTATATTATAAGATATTATAAATAAATGCTATTTTATGGTACCTCTCATTGGAAAGGCGCCTATAGGCTTTTATAAATGTACAAATTGACATATATAGTACTTTACAGAGGGAAATGCAGCCACTTCTATGGTAAAACAGCAGTCTTGCTCCTGAAATTATTGGCATTGCATACACTGGCTCCAGTGGAGCAGTATGTGGCCCAGTTAATGCACAGCAGAACCAAACAATAATTTAGGACAGAAACTGATTTTGTATGTAATTCAAACAGCCTGTGTAATTTAGGTAGGAAGAATATATCTACTGGCATTGGCATTTGGTAAAAACACTGGTGTTAATCCACCTACACTTCCCAGAAGTGCTACTGTCTGTTTAATGACCCAGACGGTCAAGAGCACCTCAAGCAACAGCATGCCCACCTTAGTATTATGCTGGGAGTATTGGTTCACTACAGGGGAAAAAGTGCCAGTTACTGGAGCTTCAGTATCTCACCCTGCAGACCCTCTGAGGTTTTCCAACCATTTACTAACCTGACAAAATATTGCCGACCATCTCAGCAAGCTTTGCTGGGACATTACCATTTCACTCTGGTAAAAGTAATGACAGTGACACACAGTTGTGCAGTGCTGATTATATCCAGCAGAGGGAAATGGTTAAATAAATAAATATATGGAGATACACCTATCTCATAGAGCTGGAAGGGACCCTAAAAGGTCATTGAGTCCAGCCCCCTGCCTTCACTAGCAAGACCAAGTACTGATTTTGCCCCAGATCCTGAAGTGGCCCCCTCAAGGATTGAGCTCACAACCCTGGGTTTAGCAGGCCAATGCTCAAACCACTGAGCTATCCCTCCCCAACAGGAACAGTGATTCTGTGTCCTTTCTTTATATACTCCTCCCATCAGTGCGGAGCCTCAGCCTGTTATGCATCGGTGACAGGCAATGTAGAAAATGTGCACACTCCACATCATGTTGGTATTGTCACAAGCACTTTTTGTGAGTAAATCAAGCACTTACATTCTTTCAGACAATCAAGCTTAGCTACCAACAAAAGACGATGTAAGAACTTGGGGTTTATAAAATGAGCATTATTATTATGAATCACTTAATAATAATGATTTATTATTATTACTTTGCAATTTCATCCACAAATTTAAAAACAAAGATTATTTATCTGATAAGTTTAACCTCTTTTACTTCATGCAAAACATTCACAAGCAGGTCATGCTTTCTTAGAACAAGAAAGACAGAAAGACAGACAAATGAATATTTGTGGATTTTTTTTCATTATTCACTCATCTCTAATTAAAACACTTTACACATTTTATTAAATAAGCCTTATAACACAAGAGATCTGTATTAATGGAAGCATAGAGAACCTGGAAGCCTTATTTTCTAAATGTCTTCAAAACATTATGCAGTACATTTCCACACACCTTTTATGGCAATCAGGTTTCTATTGACAATGTATGAAAAGTGAAACTTTTTCAGGTACACCTCTACCCCGATATAACGCTGTCCTCGGGAGCCAAAAAATCTTACCACGTTATAGGTGAAACCGCATTATATCGAACTTGCTTTGATCCGCTGGAGTGCGCAGCCCCGCCCCCCCCCCCGAACACTGCTTTACCGCGTTATATCTGAATTCGTATTATATCGGGTCACGTTATATCGGGGTAGAGGTGTAATTTGCATTCATTTCCTGTTTGCTGAATGGAGCAGCTGGCTTCACTAACCGAAATGCTCTTGCAGGCAGGCAGCAACTTAATTAACAAGAATAATAATGTTGTCTGGTCATCTTTTAGTGAGTACAGTCCATTCAAAAGACTCACCCATCTAGCTGCCTATTAAAGAGCCCATACTGGCTGTCCACAAACCATCGATCACTTCAAGACAAAGAAACTTATTTGCTAATTGCCTACTGGGGAAAAAAAGAATTCCATCAGGCAAATTCACTTTCTTTTAATACTTGATGTTTTCTTTAGTCCTTTTACTGCTTTGACAATAGAATCTCTAGGAAGTTTGCAGGTAGCAGAATGTACATTATTCACCATTACCTAAGGGCAGTTGCAAAATTCAGCACCAGTAACATGCATGAATTTACATGTCTGCACACACTTAAGAATAAAATGTTTTGCTTTAAATGTGTTTTCTTTCTACAAACTATGCAAATTGCCTCCAGTCATCTGGTTTCTCCTTGACAATTGAAAAGCCAATAGGCAACCATGTCAGGTTTGGCCTTCCCAGGGGTTATTGCTTGCATGCTGGCTGGTATTTAAAGGCAGTAAAGTGTGCCCATCAGAAGGCTCATTTCTAATTGGAGCATATATAACCATCAGCCAACAAATGATCTGCCACTCAAATGGCAAATAGCCAATGGAAAACTAGCTGGGTGTTAACCTTTGGATGGCTAACAGGAAATAGACCTTGTTGACTGGAACAAAATCAACACCTCCATTGATGACCTGTAGGTAGCAGACAATCTGAGAGTAGCCATATTATTTTTCTAATTGAAAATTCTTGACACTCTTATGCATCAGCTGCACGTAATAGAATGCTTTTCACGGAAAGCACTAAAGCCCTCTGCTTCAGTACTGCAGCAGAACCCCAGAATGCTGTAAATCGCTACCCACGCGGTAGCAGGATAGCCTGTCCCTTCAAGGACCTGCAGGGCTGAAGAGCAGCAAGCCTTCACCTAAGGAGAAGCTGGTGTTGGGAACAAGAGGATCCAGCTAAGCAGCAACTAATGATTAGCACTCAGTCCCAGACGGAAGATATAAGCTAGGACTCAGCTCTGTAAAGGGGGCAGAGAAGAAAGAAAAACACTTCCCTGAAAAAGCAGGAGTGGGGGCCGTGGCAGTAGCAGCCGCAGTCTTGTGGTCCCCTGAGGCTAAGGGAGGATCATGATCCTTTAGCTACTGGAATATAGGGGACCCTGCAAAATCAGTCCAGGTCAATACTATCACTTTTTTTTTTTTACTTTTCCATATTTCTTACATTTGTATAAGAGAGGAATGAAAGAGCCTGTGCAAAAGGCTAAAACAGAGTTGGGCGTGGCTGACTGTTTTGTCCCCAAGCTTATGGACAGACCCATCAGACTACACACGTGCTCGTTGCTCTGTTGTCCAACAGTGAAAAGGATAACACTATGTTCCTCATATGGAAGATAGTATTGCTAAGAATTATGTCATTCAGACAAAGGGCTGGAAAGCATGTGTGAATATGTATCAGTAGTTGGATAAATAAATGCCCACCATCATTATTTCATATAAATCATCTTTATTTGAAAAATGCTGTTCAGCTCCTTGTATATAATGTCAAGCTAATATTTTGTTATAGATTCTTTTGACCATCCCAATGTAGTTTAATAATAAATGATAAACTTAATAATAAACATATTTTAGATTTGTAAAAATAACATCAAAAGAGGTGTGTACCTGAATAATAACAAGGGGTGCTTCTGGCAAGTACTTAAAATGCAATCAATGATACAAACGTATAGCTGTCCCATAACATATAATAATACTAATAAACCGTCATAAAAATCCTGGTGGGGGAGGGGTTCCCTCTTAAAGGCACCACCTTGCCCACACTGCTAATGGTGTTGCTGGGAAAAGTGGGCAGAATACTGGTACTAATTCTCTTCCAACAAAGTTTACTGTGAAAGAACTTTCTATAGATTTACAGATTTAAAGGCTAGAAGGGCAATTATGATAATCTAGTCTGATCATCCCACGGCCATAGAACCTCACCCAAAAATCTCTGCATGAAGTCCATGACTTCTGTTTGAGCTGTAGCACTTCTTTTCGAAAGGCATCCAGTCTTGGTCTGAAGACCTCAAATGATAGACAATCTATCATATCCATAGGTAAACTGTTCCAATGGTTAATTACTGTCATAATTTAAAAAAATGCACCTTGTTTCTAGTCTGAATTTGTTTAACCATTGGATCTTGTTATGCCTTTTACTGCTAGATTAAAGACCCATGTACTATCAGAAATCTCTTCCCTATGTAAGTATTCGTAGACTGTGATCAAGTCGCCTCTTTACTTTCTCTTGGATAAACTAAATAGATTAAGCTTCTCACTATAAGGCATGTTTTCCTGATGCTGAGTCCTTCTTGTAGCTCTTCAGAAAGCTTTCTAATTTTTCAGCAACCTCACTGAAGTATGGACAGCAGCACTGGGACCAGTATTCCATGCAGTACACAGAGGTTATACAATTTCCCTACTCCTACTTGACATTCCCCTGCTCAGAGCCATCCCTTGGGTATGGCGAATCAGGGCGACCGTTCCAGGACCCGTGCTTTGAGGGGCCCCGCGGGCTGGTGTGATTGGCCAGCGCGGTCGGTCCTGGAAGTGATGGATTCATCACTTCTGCCCCAGGCCCTGCACCCACCTAGGGACAGCCCTGCCCCTGCTTATAAATCCAAGGATCATGGTCATCCTCTTTGCTATGGCATCATATTGGGAGTTCATATTCAATTAGTTATCTACCATAACTTCCAAGCTCTTTTCAGTGTCACTGCATCCCCGGATATAGTGCATCAGCTTGTCTTAGCATTGGTCTGGATTAAAAAACCTGTTTAAATAAGCTCACCTTATCAAGTGATCTAGACTGGCCTGTACAACTGACTTATCCCCATCATTATTTACCACTCAGCAAATTTCTATAATCTGTAAACCTTTATTAAATGCACCCCTTGCCAGCCTTTCCCTAATTTTGCCTATTATCAATGTCATGCTAACCAGCTTGTCGTTTCCTGCGTTGTCCCAATTCACCCTTTTTAAATATTGGCATGACTTTAGCTTTATTCCAGCCCTCCGGAATCTCTCCAGGATTCCAAGATTTGTTAAAAATCAACTATAGTGATTCAGAGAGCTCCTTCGACAATTCTTTTGATACTCTCAGCTGTTATACACTTCTGCTAATTTAAAAAGTTTAATTTCAACAGTTGTTCTTTAACATACTCCTTAGTTATTGATGGAATAGAAAGTATTTCATTTTCACTGTAAGATACTACTACACCATCCCAATGCAGAACAGAAATATATATTGAATACTTCTGCCTTTTCTACATCATGAGTCATGACTGACAATTTAACCTGACCTGTACCATTGTTAGGATTTCTTTTATTCCTAATATATTTAAAAAATTTCCTCCTATCCTTAACCCCACTGATGTTAGATTGTTAATCAATACCTATGGACTCCCTTATCAATTGTCTGCATTTGCTAACTTCTGATTTGTTCTCATTGGTATCAGCCTCCCCATTTTTTTCCATTTGTGATTTCATTATTGTTATTACTGATTTCACTTCCCCTTTTGACCTGGATGGCTTTTTACCCAAAGAACCCTTTTGTGATGGCAGAATTATGGGGGGCATAGGGGGAATGGAGGTTACATCTAATAAAGCATTCTTAAACAATTCCCAGTCATCACTTACATTTACACTGTAGTTTTTTATAAGCATCCTGTAGAATTTAACAGATTATTATATCTCCGCTAAAGTACAAAATGCAAACTCACACCTTTGAATTTCTGCTATAAGCTGGGAGCTCCTCAGTTGGAAATAAGGAAGGAAGAAAAAGGCCTGGGTGTATTAATTGATAGCAAGATGACTTTGAGCCACCAATGTGATGAGACCATGAAAAAGGCAAATGCCATCCTCAGATGTAGCAAGAAAGGTATTTCCAGTAACGATAGGGAAGTGTTAATATCATTGTACAAGACAATGGTAAAACCTTATCTGGAATACCATACACAGTTCTGGTCACCCATGTTTAAAAAGATGAATTCAAATTGAAACAGGTGCAGAGAAGGGCTACTAGGATGTTCAGAGGAATGGAGAACCTATGCTATGACAGGAGGCTAAAAGAGCTTGTCTTGTTTAGCCAAGCAAAACAAAGGCTGAGAAGAGATGTGATTGCTCGCTATAAATATATCAGGGGAGCAAACACCAGGGAGGGAGAACAGCTATTTAAGCTAATGCACAATGTTGGCACAAGAACAAATGGTTATAAATTGGCCTTGAGTAAATTTATGCTGGAAATTAGAAGAAGGTTTCTAATCATCAGAGAAATGAGGTTCTTGAACAGCCTTCTAATAGGACTAATCTGGGCAAAAAACCTAACTGGTTTTAAGGTGGAGTTTGATATGTTTACAAACAGGATTATAAAATTGGGTTGCCTGTGATAACAGGGGACTGGATTTGATGTCCTAGGAGATCCCTTTCAGCCCTTTGTTCTGAAAGAATTCTAGAAGATGATTCAAACACCTTTACAAAGAACATCATCTTCTATTAAATTCTATAGGTTTAAATAATACTTTGTATGGACCCCAATTAAGTTTCCATTTGTTCACCCCTACTGAATTTTATAGCACCATATTTTCAACATGAGGGTTTTTTTAAAAGATCATTTTTACTTGTTATCTGTATTAATGTTCGATGCAAATGGTTAGCAAAATCACTGTGAAGTATTCTCTAATCAGCTGTCAATGGCTCCAGTGAGCTGTTAGGGCAGCTGGAGGTAAACCTGGCCATACCCTTAATGCTGGCTTCTAAACTGGCTTAGGGGCCACTGTGCACAAGTAGAGTAGCTTTCGTGCAAAGGAGGATGAAAGCCGCTGAATCAACCATAATATTAGTTCAATGTCCCAAAAGATTCTCTCATGTATAAATTTATTCTTTGCTATATTGCAGGCTCTGGAGAGAGGACCATAATTTTCTCAACAGACAAAAATACAAACTCTGAATATTATGGCAGTTGGTAAAAATGATACCAAAAAATCATAGACCAAGTTCCCTGTGCATATTTGAAATGAATATCTTTTGTGGCTATAGTAGCCTTGTTTCTCATTTTCTGCTTTTTGGTTTTATTTTATTTCAAAGCATTTCTGAGGCTATACTATACTAGTATACTATAGTCAACTATAGTAGACTATACTAGTATAGTAGTGATACTAAGGCCTGGTCTACACTAACCCCCCAATTCGAACTAAGATACGCAACTTCAGCTACGTGAATAACGTAGCTGAAGTCGACGTACCTTAGTTCGAACTTACCGCGGTCCAGATGCGGCAGGCAGGCTCCCCCGTCGACTCCGCATACTCCTCTCGCCGAGCAGGAGTACCGGAGTCGACGGCGAGCACTTCTGGGTTCGATTTATCGCGTCCAGACAAGATGCAATAAATCGAACCCAGAAGTTCGATTGCTTGCCGTCGAACCAGCTGGTAAGTATAGACGTACCCTTAGTAGTATTTCTAGACCTGAGCTAGAAATTACCTAAATAGTTAGATAAAACTAACCACCCCCAAATTATGCTAAATTCTGTAATATAACATCCCCTTCATACTTAAGCATAACTACTAGCAGTAAATCAAGCAAAGGAAATTAAATTGTGAGATACTTCAGGAAATCAACCCTGTCCTTTGATACCAACTTTCCCTTGGCAACTGTCTTAGAAGTTCTATTTGGCATAGCAATTACCACTCACTTTCCAGTTATAGCATCCTTTCCTTCAAGTACACGTATTTCTGCAGAAATATCTTTGATTTTACCATCTATTGGTACCAGGTTGCTTTGAAAGCTGTTTGTTTGTTTGTTTTGCATGAGGTTTTCCAGCATGTCCTAAATAGCCACAATATCTGAGTGAGACTAAAGGAGATTAATAGGGTCCATGTATTCCAAAATTCTTCTTTCCTTTGGCTTTATTTGTAATGTTATTTTTCCTGTGACAGATATTTTCAGATTGGCTCCAAACAAGCTTCCACTCCCAACCTGGCTTTAAGTCTTAGCTTTTCTCTTTAATCTCTCCCTGCAGTCACAGTTGGTGCAGGACATGAGATCACTTAGAGAACTCAGATAGGTCTGTCCATTTTTTTAAACCAGGAATATCATGAAAATAACAAACAATATGATTAACAGTACTGTACCCTTCCTCTAGGAAGAATCACAGGCTTGTTTATAATGCATCTGAACTGTTACACCTCACTCTTTATGAAGATACATATGTACAGACTGGCCTGATCTAAAACCCATTAAAGGGAATTGAAAGATCTCCATTAACTTTAATGAGCCTTGAGACAGGCTTTTTTCTCCCACATTTGCAAGCCACATATTCCTTAGTAACCAGCTTCCAATCAATAGGGCAAATTGCCGTCTCTCCTTCTAGTACAATGGCATTCTGTAAATCACCAGCTAAAGGTACTGTAAAGATTTCAAGTCTCTTTTGCCAGAACACTTTCTATTGCCTCCTTGAAAGAGTCATAGCTTTGATACCTACTATTCTGTTTCAAATAGTTCTACTGGCAGCTCTTCATTCCTATTTTTATTCCCTAAAAGAGGTAGCCAGGAGCAGGCTCCTTTTTAGGTAATCAAAGATGTTAAATATACAGCATCCCAGAAACATCTGAAATCTTAACCCAATTTTTTGGGGGGAGTTAATACCACATATTATAATCATGCTGCTGCAAATCGTTTGTGAATTAAGGCATATCCTCAACTAGGTTATATTTTACTTTAAATAAATTAGAAAAGAAATGTTAATTCTGACATGAAACAGACATGATAATCTTCTGGCATAGACTCTTTTGAAAACACTGGCGCTTGGCAGTTATGGTGGTTTGGCCTCAGGATATCCATTGTAGGTTGAAAGGAAAACAGACATCAGCTCAGAATTTAATAAACACAGGAGGTGAGGGGGTCACTCTGCAGTTAAGCACAAAGTAATTGCATCCCAAAGGACAGTAAAACTTCTTGTCACCTGCCCTCTCACCAGGGAGAATGTAGGGGCCTTGCTTATCTTTATTAGCTATTTTTAAACTTTATCCAGTACTTTGCTGGAACCCTATAGCATATTATATTGTATTTCTTCTTTATCTTTGTTTATCTTCCCACACTTTCAGGTGCATAGGACATCCACCAGCTTCCATCATTTATTTCAGTCTTGTGCTGGTCTGTTCAGGCTTCTGAGTGTCATGTTGACGGATATGGCTTCTTACTCTATTTTTCTGCACAATATTTTCTCTAGGTCCTCCTCTTGTTCTCATTACAGGTGGTGTCCATATTATCATTTGATGTGGAATTCACCTTGGTGGCATCCTTAAAGCATGTCCTACATATGTCTATTGTGGTCTTCCAACCATGTTTGATGATTTAAGTTGGTTTACTCTCCTTAGAATCTTTCACTGGCTTTTACTTTGGAATGCGTTGAGCTTCTTAACAATTTTTGTTGTAGATTTCCATGAGTCTGTGCCATATAGGAGGATAGACATGATGCCTGTGTTAAAAAATCATATTTTTGTGTCGGTGCCAATCCTGCTACTTTTATATAAGACTACAGTAAGAGATGTGCTAACTTCTGATGTTCTGGAAACTATGCAGCAATAGGCTGGGAAATATGCCACAATGTATCAGCTAGTATCACAAGATGACCAGTAGCAACATGTTGGGGAATTTTATCTAGAAAACAAGTTATTATGGTAACTATTTAACATAAATATTAATGAGTAAAAAAAAAGAACTAATAAAGTAGCCTATGAAAAATGGGGCACCCCTAAATTAGTGGTTTGTGGGGGTATGAATAAGGAAAAAAGGGTTTGAACCCTTATGCATGTGTATGAACCTTAGTAGGAGTAAGCATAAATCATGATAAAAGATGTTTCACAGCCAATGTGCTTAGAGGAATGCATGGGGATACTCTAGGATGACAACCACTGGTGGTGGTGGTGATGAGGAGGAGGAGGAGGAGGAAGATAATGACTGACACTCCAGGGTCCCCCAGCAAGAGATGTTAGTGATGCCAGTCATAGGGCTAAATACTTTGCACTATCTCTCTGTCTGCTATTGTATTTCAGCATTTGTGGAATTTTTATCTGCTTGCTGGATTTGTTAATAAAGGGACTTGTAATAAATTTCTCATGTGCTTCTAGAGTATCTCATTCTAGTGATACTGATACTAATATTCCTGATGTTGTAGCCCTCAGGAGACCCAATCTTTATTGACCACTGTGGACTAAGAGACTAATCAATAATCCATATTAACTAATCAGTCATTAACCAATCCATCAATAAGGTCGCACCATCATTGCAAATCTCACTCCCTAGACAGGTAAAATGACTTACTTTGTCTAGTGTTTTTCCATCTCCTCTGATGGTTGTTTTGGGACATTGGTAGCATATATTTTGTCTTCCCCTTGTTGATGAACAAATCAACTTACTTTGCTGTGTTTGCCAAAAGCTGGGTCTTTTCTTTTATTAAGGGATGTGTTGAACTAAGTAGGACAATGTTGTTAGCAAAAACAATGTCATTCAATTGTCCCTTATCATTTGTCCGTAAAAGTCCTTAGTTGTGTTAGGAACTCCTGCAGCCTGTGCAGGGCTTGTAACTGAATTAGTATAGCTTGCCTTCTTTGCCCACCACAGGCTGCCCACGCCAACTGTATAAAAACTCAGCGAGTGCCAACCAGTGTCTGCTCAATGCAATGGCTGCCTGGTTTCTTACCCAATAGTTGCAGAGTTGTGTTCTCAGAATAAAACCCAATGCAGCTCTAGCTGAACCTGAGTCTGTTGTGAATGTTATCTTGTTCCACAACAGTTTGAGCAGATGACCAACCTCCCCCAGCATCTCCACCCTTTCATGATTTCTATCAGGTAATGGAAAACACTAACACACCTGCGACTGTTATGCTGAGCCTGATACAAAGCCTCTAGAACCACTTGGCCTAACTGCAGGTACAAGCCTCTTAACTCCCAGAACCCTAGAACTGGGGCCCTATGGGCCTGTTGCTGGATAAATTTGATGATGACAGAAAGAAATTTTGTGGTTTCTTGAATCAATGTCTTCCTGAATCAATGCCAACATCTACTTTTGCTGCTCCAGCTGCGTATATATGCTGTGGACCAGGTCAAGATAGGGATTATAATTAGCCTACTGACTGGAGAAGCTCTGGATTGGTTGTCACTGCTGCTGGAACAGTCCAGTCCCACGCTAAATAACTTAGATGATGTCATTCACGCCTTCTCAACTATTTTCAATGACCCAGATTACACTTGTATGGCTGAAGCTGCCCTTCAGTTCCTAAAACAGATTTGCTGGCCCATTTCAGCCTACATCGTTGATACTGAATGGAATGAAGCAGCATAGGTTTATCACTTCTGTCAAGGGCTGAATGATGATATTATGGATGTTAAGGGTGGAACCCCCAATGACCGTGAACTCCTTTGTCGATTTTTGCATCTGAATTGATGTCAACTTGTTTGAATAACATCAGGAGAAGAAGAGATCATCCCAGCAAACTTGTTCCTACTTTGTGCTGTTTCTGCAGGCATCGCAAATTAATACTGTGATTGAACCCGTACAGGTCAATATGACTCAGACTCGTTTCATTGTCTGATCTTTTTGTGGCTACCTGTGCCTTGAAATTCAAACCTAGAACAAGTTCAGGAAACACCAATGTCCAGTCCTGTTATAGGCAGGGCCGTCCTTAGGATTTATGGGGCCCTATGCAGTATTATTAAACTGTTGCCCCTATGCCCAACGGCAGCCTGGGCTCGCGTCTGTATTTTAGATAAGGGTGGTCTTTTGAAAGATTTATTTTAAAAACTGTATGTCTGAACATCCAAGAATTTAAGGCTAAAGATGAATACTCAGATTGTGCATCTAAATATCTATGCAAGGATTTTTTAGAGATGTGATTTTATAATCTTCAGAAACACACTAATGAAATATTTTAATGCAAATTTTAAACTAAGGTCCTGTAGACTAACATGTTCTGAGTAAATATTACAGTAATATACAACTGTTTTTGTCAGTAAATTCACAAACTGACAGTATATACCTGGGGGTTGACAAATGCCTGTTAAATGGCTTCATTACCACTTGAATGGCTCTTTAACAGTTTGTTCAAACCTGTCCATCTATACTCACTGATTCCAAGGACATCAAAATGTTATTGATCTATTTCTTTAATTATTTGGGCAGTTTTACTAGTATATTGTTCTCAGATTCCAAAATCTGCTTTTCATTATTGTTCTGGCCTTGAAAGGGGATTTTGCAGGACAAGGGCTTCCTTAAGAGTTTGACTAATGCCCGTCATGTTTTTCAAATGAAGCTGAGCTCTTGTTTGAACCTGCTGCATACCAATACGTCTTCTGGTGTTTGTTTCTGTAGTAGTTTTGTTTTATGTGATGGGGTTACCAACTCCATCCAAAACCTTATTTTCATGGCTCCTTATTCATTATTTAGAACTGTCCACATGTAGACACTCTTCCATCTGCCACTGGGACATGCTGGTTAGCATTGGATGCCCCAAGATATCATACTGTGCATACATAGAAATAGAAATAGAAAGTGTTTATGTTACAATGATGGGTAAGACACTGTCAGGAATGAAGGCTTGCAGCTGCACCTGCCCAATTGACAGGCAATCAATGAGCACAGCTGGGCCACAGCAGAACCACCTGACTAGCTAAAGTAGTCAGGTGGCTTGCTCTTAAGCCCAGCACCTGCTCAATGTACATGTCCACTGATTCTCTGCCTCCCTGTGTTCACTTCACTCTGACCCCTGCTCTTGCTTGCTCTTGCACT
The DNA here is from genome assembly GCF_028017835.1 of Emys orbicularis. NCBI lineage: Eukaryota > Metazoa > Chordata > Testudines > Emydidae > Emys > Emys orbicularis. The sequence continues at coordinate 22,272,699 of NC_088685.1, read as the reverse complement.
GTTCCAATCTAGACCCTGCCCTCCACCCAGTCTTGTTCCAGGCCTGTCCCAGCCTTGCTCCCAACCCTTTTCCTGCCTTCCCTGGCTTCAGGTACTCTGGTTCTGACATTTGGTTCTGATTCCTGTCTCTGTCTCAATCTTCATCTCTGGCATTCAAACTCTGACTTTAGTTCTGACCTTTGGCTCCAGTCCCCAGCTCGGACTCTTCTTTGACCTTGGGCTTTGGCATTCTGACTCTGCCCACTCGGCCTGACCGCCTATGAGCTGACAGATACACACTTCCCTTTTTTTTCCATTGCAAAAATGTCAAAATGAAATGTTTTGACAATTTAGAAACTTTTTTTCTCTACATTTTCTCAACTCAAGAAATTCATCAATGTCGACCCTGTTTTATTAGCATTTTGGTTGACACAAAGTTATAGGCTGTGCACATGAAGCCTTAGGGTATGTCTGCACTTGGAGCTAGGGCTGTGATTCCCAGCTTGCGTAGACAACTCATGCTAGCTCTCATCACACTACTAAAATAATAGTGTTGCCATGGTAGCATGGGCTAGCCTCCCCAAATACATACTCACCAGTCAGGAAGGTTTGTACTCAGAGTGCCTAGTGCATGATGCCATTTGTTGCTGTTGTGCTACTGCGACTATATTGCTATTTTTAACATGCTAGTTCAAGCAGTGCTAGCACAGGTACATGTGCGTGAGGTGGGAATCACACCCCCACCTCCAAGTGTAGACATAGGGCTTGTCTACACTGGCACTTTGCAGCGCTGCAACTTTCTCGCTCAGGGGTGTGAAAAAATACCCCCCTGAGCGCTGCGAGTTTCAGCGCTGTAAAGTGCCAGTGTAGACAGTGCACCAGCGCTGGGAACTGGGCTGGGAGCTATTCCCCGTGTAGAAGTGGGTTTTTTATAGCGCTGGGAGAACTCTCTCCCAGTGCTATGCTGCAGCTACACAAGCCAGGCAGCGCTTTAACATTGCTAGTGAAGACAAATCTCTGTTGTGGAGGGTGGAGTCACATCCTTGTCTGGATAATGTAATTATTTCTGTGCCAGGGATATTGAAAAGGTTTTTCTGGAATCCTGTCCCATTGCTAAATCAATGTGCCAAAGAAATGTGTCTACAGGCTCATCTTCACTAGGCAAAAAAGGTGTATTTTAACCCATGTTAGCTAACACATGGTAACTAATACATGTTAAAATCCTAGGGTAGATGAGTTCCAGCTTTAACATGTATTAGCTGGTCAAGGAAAGGTAAATCCAAGGTAAACCTCAACCCACTGGCGTGTATTTAAACTACAACTTGCATTGTGTATACTAGCATTTTTGCATATATTAGTTAACATGTTAAAATACACATTGTTACAGTTTATAGACATGGCCTATGTGTTTTGGACAATAGTACTGATAGAAGTAAAAATAAGATCACAGACATCCATTAATTTCAGTGGCGTGATCATTATTTAACATGTTTATTGCAGTATCACCTAGAGCAGAGTTTCTCAACTTTTTCAGGTGGATGACCCCTTATTAAAATTCAAAAAATGTTGGGATCCTCCTTACATTTACTATAAAAGTTTCAGTAAAATGTATTAATTACAATAATGCTGCATGTTTCAAGAGGATGACTGAGAAACCTTGACTTTGAAGGGTAAAGTTGTATGTAGAGTGGGGGAGTGAGATTTCCTTTGTATTAGATTATAATAAAATTTTCAGTGCCTCGTAATCCCCAATTGGTTTTCATGCTCTCCTCCCAGGGATTATGGCCCACTGATTAAAAAACTCTGATCTAGAGGTGAGGACCCTAGTGTAGTAGTTTAACACTTCACCTCTTTTCCTGAGTAGTAAATGTAAGTTGGTTTCTTCCCAAGTCGTCTATTTTATTGTTTATCTAAGATTAGATAGATGGATTGATGCCTCCAAAGAAAGAAAGACTGAAAGAAAGAAACCTCATGAAACTCAACACTGTTATGAAATATTTCTATTCTGCTCTTTATTTTTTCCAGCCAATACTGTGATAACTGAAGTCTCTGGATAGCAAGTGTGGTGACACTTATTGATGGCACAGCTATAAGATCACCTAACTCCATTATCAGATCTCAGTGTAAGTCCCTAGGATGCACTCACTGATAATGCAACCCAACATGGAATTTCAGCAGAAACTCCACATGGGATTGCATCTCATGTTGACTACACAACTCATATGGGCTTCCAATGTACTTGCAGACTAAAAAGGTAAAAAAAAATCAACAGTTTCTGTAAATAAAAAACAAAAAAAGCACTGCCCAGCCCTCTCCTTTACTTTAACTAGACCTGGCAACTGCACATAGGTGCTGAAACTAGGGGTACTGGGGGTGCTGCTGCATCCCCTGGCTTGAAGTCATAATAACAACCCAAATACATGGTTTCCTCCTTCATCACCCCCACTATTACAATTGTTCCAGCACTGCTGCAACTGCACTTACAGTTAGTAAGCTACATGTTCGGATTCAGTGATGTTAGAATAGTATAATGTCACATCAAGTAAACTGCGTTCGAAAGTAAATCTCTCTCCTTGTCTATCTGGGTCGTGGGAATATTACCTGTTAATAAATTAACAGTATCATATATTTATTTAATATCCAAACCAATAAATAATTCTGGAAAGTGCTTACTTTTCAAATTTTCATGCAGACATGGCAAAGTTGTGATAGATGCATCACAAGAGGTTGCATTGGACAATGGCTTCTTATTCCCTTGCATTTCAGTGTGGTTTAGATGACATCTGATGTATGCAATGACTCTTGCTCTTTCATTAGCTATTCAATATTTTGGATTCTATGTGGCTCCTTGCATTTAATAAACATACAAATGGATGAAATCCTGGCTCCATTGAAGTGAGTGGCAAGACTTCCATTGATTTTAGCGAGGCCAGGATTTCACCCATAACTAAGTGATCATGTGATCCCTATTTTCTTAACTTGTGGAAGAAATCAGAGGCAAAAATCTCTGCTACAGTACATCTGTATAGCTCCACCGATGTCAACAGAGCTACCCAACTTACACTAATAGAGAATTTGGCCCTGAGTCAAAGATGGTAGTTTTTAATCATTCCCATAGGTAGAATGACATCTAATTTAGGAAGGGGACAAATACTGAGTAGGTTTCTAGGGCACTGACAGATATTTTTTGTGTTTTTAATAGGGCTGTTGAAATAAGTTATAGCTCTTTCAGTGTGCTGTAATTTTGGGAAAGGCAGACACAAAAGATCCAGGGATGCTATTGTATTGCTGTAGGACATCATTAGTGCTCACTACTTTGGTTGTCTTATGCCTAGCAATTATTAGAAATTGCAATGTGTATTAGTTTATGGTTGAAAATAAGCTAAATCCAATCAAATTATTCTGACAGCCTTTCAACATCATAACTAGAATGTGGCCCTGTTGTCTTCACATTCTATTATAATGAAATTTGGAGCTGAATAGTGCAAACATTCATGAATTCCTAACTACAACATCTGTAGCAAACTGAAACATACACATGACTTTGCATAATAAGTGTGTTAAACAGAGTCACAGAGACAGACAAACTTCCCACCCTATCACCCAAGACGGCTTAACAAAACACTAATTGGCCAAATCTGTTCCTGTTGTAACTCTGTTGACTTCAGCACAGTTACCCCAAAGATAAATATGGCCCATTGTCATAGTGATTAATGATTCGGCTAGGTCAGGTCAGATCAGGGTCATTGCCATAGGGTAGCTTTTGATAAATTCTCTTCACTGCCATTATTTCTGTGCCATCTACTAAAAAAAATATACAGTAAATAAATAAAACAGTCTTGTCAGAATTATTTGTTTTGAAGGAGGAGGAGGTATCGAGTCAAAATTAAACTCACTTATCTTGCTGCTATCTATGAGGACTGTTCACCCATTGTAACAGTGGGAGATTTTGTTGATTTCAGCATGTAAGTCCCACATTTCTATTAGCATTAATAGAGCTGTATGCAAAATCCCATGTGTATCAATGGAAGGATAGATCATTAGGAGTCTGATAGCTCTATTTGTTACTGCTCATGAACTTCCCCTACCACTTGACTTTAAGCTATAAATCCTTGGAGGCAGCTGCAACCTCTTGTGCTGAAAAACAGTTATGATGTGGAGTCTAATATTGTTCATATCACTCTAAGTATTTTCTCCTGTGGGACCTCTAGGGGAAAAAATATTCACAGACTCTATATTTTATTAGGGTGCTGTGGTCACTTGAAATAGAGGAGTTACAACTGTGCCCTCTAGAATTCTGCTGTTCTCAAATTAATTGCCAGCTGTAGATATTAAAACTGGCCATAGAAATTGGCCATAGACACTGGTAGAAACTTGTAATCTTGTCAAAGGATGATATCAGGTTTGCTTGACCTGACCTACTTTCTATGAAACCATGCTGACTGTCATTAATTATATTTCCACCGTTAATTATTTATTGATTTTTTTCATTATCTTGCCAAACTTTGATTTCAAACTCCTCAGTGTATAATTATCCTGTTCAGCCTGATTACCCTTTTAAAATATTGCCATAATGTTGGCTTCCTTTTAGCCCTCTAGAAATCTTCCAGTGTTCCAATACTTATTCAGAATTAACATCTACAGTCTGGAGAGCTCCTTGCTATCTCTTTGTGATCAGGACACATTTATTACCAAGCTAAAAAAGGGCACCTCCATTTATTATTATATTCAATTTTCCCTCCACCCACTCACAGCATCACTCTGCTTGGCTATTACATGTATCTTCTGATTGACTGCTGCTTTGAGAACTCATATGAACAGAACAAAATAGTCTGCTTGTACTTCCTTCTTCTCATATCATGCTTCCAGACTTCTCAGTAAGTCCTTCTTGTGGAAAGATTACTCACCTCTACTCATAGTCCCAGTATCAATCAATTAACTTGTATCTGTGGCACTGCATCTTGCATAGTCAAGATGGGCACAGTGGATGTAAGATGCTACCATTCTTGTCAGAGGCCAAGTGACATGTCAGGACAAGAAGAGGAGGGGGTATCAGGAGATGAGGAGGTGTCCATGACTGCTATGATCATGTGGATTAAGAGTTCTGAGGGCAGTAGCCAGTCAGAGCAGAAGTATTTATTAAAATATCAGAGGAGAGCGATCTGTAAAATGACTTTCTGATTATCAAGAATCTTGCCTATATTAAATACATCCCTACACTCTGATTAGCTAACACCCATCCTCAGCCAATCAGGATGCAGAGTATACAATTATTGAGAAATAGCCATATAGTAATTTGGCAAATTATATCTCCAGTTAGAACAAAGAAAAAGTGTAAATGAGAGAACTCTATAACCAACATTAATGGGCCCTGGCAGGTGGAGAACAATTCCATTTCTGCATAAAGTTATTGTACAATGGGATCTCGTTCTGATTAGAACTTCTCAGTGCTACATTTACACAGCACCTTTCAAACCATCATGCTCAAATCACTTCATATGTATTCATTAATTGAGCCTCTTAACTCCCTAGTGAGGCAGGTAAATATGGCATGATCCAGTAGAGAGACAGAGTGCCTGTTGAGAAGGTGATGAGCATCCTCAACATTCAAAGAATTCAATTGTTCATATTCGTATACCCATTTTAAGGATGGGTGAACTGAAGCACAGAGCATGTAAGTGAATGGTCAAGGCCACACAAATCAGTAGGAAAGTCAGAAATGGAAGCCAAAGTCTTGAACCCTCTCTTCTAATTGCTAGCCTGTACACACTTCCATATACCGTATACAAGGTATTACACTGAGAAAGCAGATAATTCTGGGGTACAAATCAAGATAATGTTTTTTCATTCTGCTAATATTCTTTGTTCATGCTGGGCTAGATGAAACAATATTTTGCCAAACTACCACCTTTTTCACCACAATATCCAATACACAAAAAATTACATGTGTGGACATAAGAAGAAATTCTATGGCCTGAGTTATAAAGGAGGTCAGACTAGATGAGATGGCCTTAAAAATCTATGAATGTTAGATGCTGTTAAAAGTTATGATTTCTTCGAAAATAATTATGGTCCCATTTTATTTTGATAGTTGAAGTGTGATGTACCTTTCATACAAAAGGAAGAAAAGTTATGATTTCACTGTATGTGTTACTAATACATGCTCCAAGTCTGGGGAGTGGCCAAACCAGTTCCTCAGAGACAAAGGGGAAGCTGATACCTCAGCCAAATGTAAACAGGACCAATGGGCTGTTACTTGCTACATGGCCAACTTTAGCTGAAAAGGGGATGCGGGTGAAAAATCTACATCTCAAGCCAGGCCTACACTACAAACTGACATCAATATAACGTCGCTACAGCAGCGCAGCTGCACCAGTGCAGCTTTCTAAGTTTAGACCTGCCCTGAGCAAAGAAAAACCATGGAGGTCCTACCCACACAGACTGCCTGTTGCCATGCTCCCAACAGGAAATGCCTCTCAAAGGACGGGGGAGGGGAGGACTATAAAAAGGAAGGGGAGACACCCCAAGACACCCCCCCCTCTTCCTCTCTTTCGCTCTCTCTGTCCATTGATTCACTGCACCAGAAAGAGCAAAGGAAGCAGCCACTGAACTGGGGAAGTGGTCCTGGCCTAACAAGTTGGGCCAGTAAGACTGTTGAGAGCATGTGGTGAGAAAAACTTTACTTTGAATTTAACAATTAGTTAAGTTGGGCATTAGTTGCACTTTATCTTTATTTTTTCTTCTAACCATTTCTGATTTTGTGCCTCATTACTTGCACTCACTTAAAATCTACCTCTTTGTAGTTAATACATTTGTTTTATTGTTTTATGTAATCCAATGTGTTTGAATTGAAGTGTTTGGGAAACTCCATTTGGACACGTGCATATAATTTCTACTGAATAAACAATGGACTTTATATAAGCTTGTTTTGTCCAGGAGAGGGCTGGGCAGCACCGGATGCATATTTCTGGGGGGAAATCCAAGACTGGGGCTGTGTTGGAGTCATCCAGCAATACAAACACGGCTGGTGTGAGCCAGAGTGCAACCCAAGTGTGACTGACAGGCTGCAGTTACACAGAGACATTCAGGGTATAGCTTGCATGATGGAAGGCTGTTTGTGAGTGGCCCAAGCGGGAGCTACTACAGCAGGGCATTGTAAGGCACCCAAGGTCGCAGAGCAGATGTGACACAAATACCCATCAGTCTGGATCATACCCTGGATATATCTTATAGACAGAGTGTTTCATAATGATATTTTTTTCTTTTCTCTCTAATGTGTTAAGTTCTATGTTCAAATCTAGAGAGGGGCCCAAGTCTCCTAAAACCAGTCTGGGAAAAAAGAGACTCAGATCCAAACCCATATCTGGATCTAAATGTTGCAGATAGCACTTATCTCTCTAATATCGGGATCCCAAACTCCACATTTAGTGGTGTTTAGAATGCAGGGGACTGATTCTGGCTCTTGCTTTAGCCGTGTATAGGGGCTGCAAAAGTGCTACAAACAGCCAATGGAGAACTTCCTCTGTACAGGAACCATGTAAGGCCATGTATTGCAGCCCCCAGCAATTCAAGGAATCTTCCGGTACAATTCTGGGCAGCTCTAGCTGTAGTGGGTGAGGCTGACATAAATTAGAACAGACGCAGAGGCAACCATAGTTTATGCTGGGAGCAGCATTGGCCTGAGCCACACTAATATCTGGACAGTACAAAGTTGGCTTAACCTTTGTTCTCCCACCCCTGCCAGTGAGGCACAACCAAGAATCTGTCCCCAGATCCTTTCCATCCAGGCATTTTATTTTAAATTGCTACTGACGTAGGTATTTAAACCAAATTCTACTCCTGAGGGCATTCTGCACCAAAAAATTAAAATTCCGCACACAATATTTTAAAATTCTGCAAAATTCTGAATATTTTATTTGACAAATAAATGTGGAGGCTTCAGCATGGCATTGGGGAGCACAGACCACTGGTTTCACAGAGGTGGGAGATCACTGTGCAGCTCCCCACCCGGGACACAGAATCAGCAGTGAAGCTGAACCCAACCCTGACATAGTGCAAGGACTGGGCCTGTCCCAGAAATACTCCTGGGGCCTTGCCCCTCTGTGCCAGGTGCACCAGGTGTGGGCAGGCAGGCTCAGCTTGGCAGGATCCAAGTGTGGAGGGGCTTAGTGTGGCAGGATCCAGGTGTGGGTTGAGAGGGTTCTATATGTGGCAATCTGGGTGCAGAAAACTCAGTGGAGGATCTGGGTGCAGGGGGGATCTGCGTGCACAGGGGCCTGTGAGGTGGTGGTGGTTCTGGGTGCAACTGTAATGGGACTCTACAGGGGGGTTCAGGTGAAGGTGGGGGGTCTGGGTGTGGGAGATATAAAGCTTGGCAGGGGGGTCTGAATGTCAGGGGCTTGGGGGGGTTCAGATGCTGGGGGAGTGGGGCTTAGTGGGATGGGGATCCAGGTACAGCTTGTTGGGGCTCAATGTGGTGGGGATCCAGGTGCCGGGTGGCTCATTGGGGTGGTCCATGTGCAGGAGAAGTGGGGCTCGGTAGGGGTTCTGGGGGTGTGAGGCTCGGTGGGAGGGTCTTGGTATGAGGGGGTCTGGATGCATGTGAGTGGGGGTTGGGCGGATAGGGGAGCAGCTCCCCCTACAGTGATCGCTCTCCCTGCAGCTGAGGAGCAATGGTGCAGGAAGCGTGGGGGAGGGGGGGTGAGGAGAGAGAGTTTGCAAAGCTTCCTGTAGCCTGGGGAGAAATCTGAGGGTGGGTCTGACCTGGCCCTGGATGCTGTGCAGGGGAAGAGGAAGTTCCATCATCCCCAGCCCAGACGAGACTAGCAGCTGAGCCCAGAGCAGGGTAGGAGCCACTAGCTCTCTGCCAGCTGCCCTGAGCACCCACTCTCTGCCAGCTGCCCTGGGCACCCAAAACATATTGCTGGGGAGAGTCACATGACTGCTCCTGTAGCTTCCCTTTGCTTCCCCGTCAGAAAGTCATTTTTCTGTGGGGAAGCAAAGAAATCTGCAGGGGGCATGAATTCTGCGCATGCGCAGTGGCACAGAATTCCCCTAGGAGTAAAATTCACATCTCTTTCTTATTGTATTATCAGTCTTTCGACCCATTCATGAACTCCATACTTTGCATTTTGATTTTATTTGTACAATAATCATGTCCATGCACATACAGAAGGAGAGGGGTTGGGTAACACGAACCCTGGAATACAAACTATATAATAGAAGCATTTGAATGAGGATTTTTGTTTCACATATGCATGTATCGTTCTTAATGAACTCAGGGATAGCTCTTAAATCATGAACCCACATAATCACAGGCACAGATACACACACATGTTAACCTCTCTTCAAAACTCAAATCTTATTTCTGTCTTAAATCACGAGATTCTTCATGACCTTGACTGGCATCACTTTAAAAAGAGTGTTCAAATTGTTCACCTTAACATCATTTGGCAGCCTGGATGCAGTTACTCAGTGGTCTCAGCCCAGTCACACTTGTCCTCATCATAAAAATTGCCACCACCTCAAATTACACTGGTAGAATTTAATAGGATTGAGGCTGAACTACCCTTTCATTGCATGAGCTGCAGTCTCTAAATCAAAAGCTGAGACATATTGCAGAGAAGTGTGGGGAACCTTTCACAGCAGCTTGCGCTACTGTCCTTTAAGTGTTTTAAACAGCAGGTTTCATTTTCTATCTAAGGTACTTATATGGACTCCATCATCATAGTAACCAAACACCTCACAATCTTATAATGTATTTACTCTCAGAACATCCCTGTAAGGTAGGGAAGTGCTATTATCCCCATTTGACAGAGAGGGAACCAAGGCCGAGGGAGATTAATTGACTTGTACCAAGTCACACAGAAAGTCTATGGCAGAGCAGTGAGTTGAACGCTGATTCCCCAACGCCCAGGCTAACACCCCAGCCACTACTCCAGCCTTCCTCTCTCTGCCAGTCACTCCAGCACATTGCACTTCTAGATCTTAGTCAGTCTTTTGCTGAAATAAGCCAGCACTTTTCAGGAAACGAATAACTGAGCTGTCCTTTTATGTTTTTCAGGCGTACTTTACATACTCTTACTGAAGGGGGCACCTGCTACTAAATAGCAGTTGTAACGTAATACTAATAAATGAGCATTTGACTCATCAGTATTTCTGGTTTACAAGCTCAAAGAACCGTAGGTTTTAAAACATAATTAACCTGTAAACTTCTTGGTACCATTAAATAAATTGTTTTTTTCCTGCCTTCGTCCTATGGCAGATTGCTTATGAGGTACTAGAAATATGATTTGCATTCAAAGATGAAAGCATGAGACTCAACCCAGCAGACACGTCGGTTTTGATGCTAAAATTGTAATAGCTTGTCAACATTATTCAAAGATCATTTTAGGTATCAGTGTCACAAATGTGAAAATTAATTAAAGCAAGGTTCATTCCAACACTAATAAATGGTAAACCATGTATTCCTAAAATGCTTGATTTTGTTTTGCCCTCACAAAACTTGTAGAAAATGCTAAATGTTGCCACAACTTCTTTATTGTTTTATCTATAATACAGAATGTAACAGTTTACCAAGGAATATGGAAAATCCATCATCACTGGGAGTCATTAAAGCAAAACTGGGAGTCTTTTTATAAAAAGATATGCCCTATTTTTGTAACTGGGCTGTTAGGGCCAAACTGTGGTCCATCTTCATGCCTATGAAGGGCTGTTAGGGAATAAGAAGGTGTCTTTCTTATACCCTTGTGCTAGTTATCCATATTTGGGTAACTGGGCAGTGAGGAGAGTGGCCTGTATGAGGCCACTAAGCCTCCCATTCTCATGCATGTGGCCAAAAAGGGACAACGAAGGTCTGTCCCCACAATTTTCTGTCCCATGGAGGTGCACTGTTGTGTTGAGGAACATGTGCTGCATCAGGGATAGGCTGGCATAGCGCATGTGCCCCCCAAGGAGAAGAGGAAATCCAGGAGGAAGATGTTTTACTGTGTGATCCAGCCTGGTCTCTAGGCTACTCCGGTGGAGGTGCAGCAATGTGGTGACCTTGGCTCAGGGCTTGTGGCAAAGTCACAACTGAGCCCTTGCCTTCTAGGGAAGAATAATTATCTGCTTCACAGGAACTCTTCTTCTTTCTTCTTTTCATCCCAGAGCATCTTTGCAGAAATGGGGAGCAGTACAGCATTGTCATTCATTCATCCATGGCTTGATCCTCCATTAAGCCTGGACTGATCATGTCCCTGTGCATGATATCCCACTTTCTAATCAGGGGTTGGCCTTTACGTCGAACTGACCTTGCTTGTGTTTGCATTATTTTCTTTGGCATCCTACAATCCGTTTGTCTTCTGCAGTATTATAATCTTTTTGAGTGTAACCAGGGCCGGCTCTAACTTTTTTGATGCCCCAGGCAAAAAAAAAAAAAGAGCGCCGCCCTGCCATAACACCCCACCCCCAGCGCCGCGCCGCCAAAACCCCCGCCCCCCCAAGCGCCGCGCCACCGAAACCCCTGCCCCCCCTCTCCAAGGCCACGCTGGCCTGCCAAAACCCCCGTCACCCCCCCCCCCGAGCGCCGTGCCGTGCCGAGCCGCCCAAACCCCGAGCGCCGGGCCACCCAAACCCTCGCCCCCCCCCCCGAGCGCCAGGCCTCGCCGGGCCACCCAAAACCTCGAGCGCCACGCCCCACCAGCCCCCGGCCCCCCAGTGCCGCGCCGCTGAAACAAAAACAAACAAACAAAAAACCCCGAGCGCTCCCCGCCACTCCAAGATTGGCTGCCCCTTCCAAGGTGCTGCCCCAAGCACGTGCTTGGTCGGCTGGTGCCTGGAGCCGGCCCTGAGTGTAGCTAATCACATCTCCTGATTTCACATCCTACTCTCCTTTTAATTTCTTCATTTGTCTTAAAATCATTCCACTTTACACCTGCCACCTTTCAAAGAACCCTCATCTCTACTGCCTCCAATCTTATGATGTCTTTTTCATTTAATGCAATTGCTTCCAGACCATACCATAATACTGTTGATATGCTGGTCTGAACATCTTCACTTTGCTACCAAACGTAATATTTTATCATTCCCTACTTTTGTCAGTCTGCCACAGGAATTAATTCTATAGCCTGTGTTATGCAGGTGGTCAGATTAGATGATCACAGTGGTCCCTTCTGGCCTCATAATCTATGACCCTATAAAACCTAGAGTTCTCTCCCAGAACTGCAGTGATGAAATTACTCTATGCAGTTCCTGAGCAACCCCTCCATGATGGAAAGGCTGGCAGATCTACCTAACTGTAGCATTACCATCACTTCCTCTCCATCAAACTCACCCTCAATACATGAGTGAAGGAGCTGTGTATCCCAGGATATGTCACAAAAAAGAAGATGCAGTAAAGATGGAAAGCAGTGCATAGGATGCTTATCTTTATATTTTTATTTAGTATGGTATTGTCAGGTGCCTTCCACTGCTGTGTCCATGACTCCTTCAGCCAGTAGAGTTGTTGCCAATTTGTGAATGGAAGTCAACTATCATCAGCTTGACGTCATGGTTAGGCACATCATACAATACTTATTTTCAGACCTATTTTTCATATAGCTTCTCTTCCTAATCAAGAGAGCCACTTAACTGGCTGCCCACTAGTTTGTTACAATTAACTGGCACCTACTGCATTATTTGTCTTTTTTTATTATTATTATTACATGAAGCTCCAGTCATTAGAATTCATGCTTTGATCTGGAAAAGGGGGTAAACAGTGAGGTGGCAAAATTTGCAGATGATACAAAATTACTAAAGATAGTTAATACCCAGGCAGACAGCGAAGGATATATGTGGTATATGCCATCATGTGCCAGTAATGCCCCTCTGCCATGTACATTGGCCAAATCGTACAGTCTCTATGGAAAATAATAAATGGACACAAATCAGACTTCAAGAATTATAACATTCAAAAACCAGTCAGAGAACACTTCAATCTCCAATCTGTTATTGGACACTCAATAACAGACTTAAAAGTGGCAATTCTTTAACAAAAAAACTTCAAAAACAGACTCCAACAAGAAACTGCAGAACTGGAATTAATTTGCAAACTGGACACCATCAAATTAGGCCTGAATAAAGACTGGGAGAGGATGGGTCACTACAAAAACTAATTTCCCCCTACTGTTACTCACACCTTCTTGTCAACTGTTTCAAATGGGCCACCCTGATTACGATTACATTGGCCTCATTACCACTACAAAAGTGATTTTTCCTCCATTGGTATTCTACTGTTGAGAATAGCCCACTTCCACCTTAATTGAATTGTCTCGTTAGCACTGACCCCCCACTTGGTAAGGCAATTACCATCTTTTCATGTACTGTGTATTTATACCTGCCTACTGTATTTTCTCCTCCATGCATCTGATGAAGTGGGTTTTAGGCCCTGAAAACTTATGCCCAAATAAATTTGTTAGTCTCTAAGGTGCCACAAGTACTCCTCATTGTTTTTTCTCAAAACTGGGTGACTGGGCAACAAAATGGCAGACGAAATTTAATGTTGATAAATGCAAAGTAATGCACATTGGAAAGCATAATCCCAATTGTACACATAAAATGATGGGCTCAAAATTAGCTGTTACCACTCAAGAAAGAGATCTTGGAGTCATTGTGGATAGTTCTCTGAAAACATCCACTCAATGTGCAGTGGCAGTCAAAAAAGTGAACAGAATGCTGGGAATAATTAAGAAAGGGATAAATAGGACAGAAAATATCATGTTGCCTCTATATAAATCCATGGTATGCCCACATCTTGAATACTGTGTGTAGATGTGGTCGCCCCATCTCAAAAAAGATATATTGGACTTGGAAAAGTTTCAGAAAAGTGCAACAAAAATTATTAGGGGTATGGAACGGCTTCCGTATGTGAAGAGATTAATAAGACTGGGACTTTTCAGCTTGGAAAAAAGATGGCTAAGGGGAGATGTGATTGAGGTCTAGAAAATCATGACTGGTGTAGAGAAAGTAAATAAGGAAGTGTTGTTTACTATTTCTCATAACACAAGAACTAGGGGTCACCAAATGAAATTAATAGGCAGCAGGTTTAAAACAAATAAAAGGAAGTATTTCTTCACACAACACACAGTCAACCTGTGGAACTCCTTGCCAACTATCCAAGACTATAACAGGGTTCAAAAAAGAACTAGATAAATTCATGGAGGATAGGTTATCAATGGCTATTAGCCAGGATGGGCAGGAATTGTGTCCCTAGCGTCTGTTTGCCAGAAGCTGGGAATGAGCGACAGGGGATGGATCACTTGATAATCACCTGTTCTGTTCATTCCCTCTGGAGCACCTGGCATTGATCACTGTCGGAAGACAGGATACTGGGCTAGATGGACCTTTGGTCTGACCCAGTAGGGCCATTCTTTATGTTCTTATGTCTTTGCCTCTTCACAATGAAAGTATAAAGGCTTTCAGCTCTCAAGGGAAGTTACTATATGATTTTAGTGAGCCCAAGTGACTCATGAATCACAAGACTTTTTTGCCAGCTGTTCATTTGTGGCCTCCTTTTGTGTTGTATGCCTATCACATCCCTTATCTTCACAGCAGTTGTAATCTCCATACCTACTATACCAGAGGGAAAACAGATAGGAATGGAATCTGTCATGTCATTCCCATTCCATCCACTAAGAGAGTTAGAGCACAATGCATGTAGTTCTTTAATTCTTTCTTCCCCTAAACGCAACATCCATTGAAGTCTGCAAAAGTCTTTCCAGGAAGTGGAAAGTATTGTTCATGATGCACCAGCCCTTCAGCCAGGTTGCTGCCTGAAACCTGGACATTTTGCACAGCAGTGAGCGGCATTCATTAAGTCCATGTATTCAGCCTCACCCCTTCTCTCCCATTATCTTTTCAGAGTCTATGTAGAACACAAAATTTATTTAAAAGGTTACATTTCAAATAGATACAGTATGGTACAAAAGATTATTATTGTTTATGCCACTGAAGTGGAAGCTGTGTCCCCCATGCAGAAGCACCTACACAATAAGGTCATAATTTTAATGACAAAGCTGACATCCTCTGTGTTTGCAAGGCAGTATGCCCTCCCTCCCACCATCTAATCTCCTTCATCTGAAAGAGAAATGTATTTTTAGAAGCCTCCGTGGGGCCTAAGGCATTGATTTATGAAAATAAGGCGGAAGAATTCATGATTTTTTTCTGACCTCTATCTCCCATTCCTTAGACATTTCTATTTTAAGGTATATAAAATGAATTGTACTAATGTGGCATATTATTACCTTAGTACTGTGCATTTCACACTCCTAATACACATAGAAAAATCATCTGAACTTTACTTTGTATTGAATGGAAAACCTTTCTCCAATATATATTATTTTACCCTGATCGTGATATATGAGTCTTGATTCA
Organism: Emys orbicularis; assembly: GCF_028017835.1. Classification (NCBI taxonomy): domain Eukaryota; kingdom Metazoa; phylum Chordata; order Testudines; family Emydidae; genus Emys; species Emys orbicularis. The sequence goes on along the minus strand of NC_088685.1, from coordinate 22,257,330 downwards.
CTCTACAAATTCTCTTGAGAGATTGGAATAACTACCTACAGGTACTCCATAAATAAGGGTAGACGACCAGATGAAATTGTAGCAGTGTATTATAGAGTTCTTTGTAACATAATCTACTGAAGCTACACCAACCAGTAGCTCATTTCAGCTCTTGCTCCTGAAGCTAATGCACTGTACTTCTTCACATTCCACTGACCTACAGAGCTGGTGCTAATTAATTCTTCTGCAGTATCATTTGTGCTTTATAAAATCTGTCGCTGACTGCAGTTTTACATCACCACTATTTACAAGGATTTTGAGATTCCTAAGGAAAATAAAATTATGCCTGATCCACAATCCCAGATTTGTAGAGATTTTTAAAATCCTAAAGGAAGTTCAGAACTACGTGTTGCAAATGGATCCTTCTATTAAGCAAAACCAAACCTCCTTAAATCTGGAGCGATGGGGGGAGGCTTTAAATCCAGATAAAAAATTTATGGCTTGGCTCATATCTAAATAAGATGGGATCCTGTTCATAAATTATTTTTTTTAAAGATGGAAGTCAAGAATTCCTGTTTAACCTGTCTCCTGTCTTTTTCATCCTTTTTAATCCATTAATCCAATTTACTCTTATTCTCTATAGGTGAAATGCACCACTTTGCAAAGGGTCATTAAAAACTATACACCACTTAATTCCTACTTAAAATCTGCATAAGGCAGATACAATAATGGCTTAAATTGATTAACTGGTATATAAGCTTTGTACTAGCTACCTACACAGGGCTGAATTTTACCCTATGATGTCACAATTTGCGGATTATTAACCTCTAGTGTGGAAAAGTGTGATACCTTGAGAGCTACAGATGTGTCTCAGTTTCATTTACTGTAACTATTACTTGACTCTATGTTCCCAAATATTGATATAGCAGTTAAAATTGATGTATTCATAACAAATTTTGGAACAAAGTTTCACTTTCAAGGCAACGAAGGGATGAATGTTTAATCTAATTGAGCTAGCCTACAGGTAGGACCATTGATGGCTCACACAAGCTGTAGAAAGCCAGATGAGATGACCATTAATAATAAAGAGATGTCTGGAACAGCTGTACTGACTTCACTGCTGAGACAACGAGTATGAATAATGATCTCACTGCTGAACTTTGCAGAATAGAATGAATTGTCCTTGACTTTTCTCTTCTAAATGAGTGGGGGAAATCCCTAAAACCATCATACCAAAAAAACCCAAACCCTTCTTTGTATGGACAGAAATAGTATATAATTTGGACTTATCATAGACATCATAAATAAGGGAATACTGAGAACTACCTCAGAAAATGTAAATATGAATAAACAGCATCTGCCTTCTACTTAAGGCAGATATGGCATTGAGGCCACCTTGTCTGAATATTGACCCTAAAAGGTTTTTGCTTGATCATTCTTGAGCAGTAGGAGCATCTGAATGAAGGCAAGACCATATATCCTTTTTAAAAAAAATCAAGCAAACTTTAATGTATCCAGAGGCCTAGATACAGAAGTTCCTTTTAGGTCTATCCACAGGCCTCACTAAGCTTACTTTCAATTTACAGTCCTTTATATCCTCTCTCTAGTTAACTCTCCATGTCAGCCAAATAGTTAGGGAATAGAAAACATTGTATACTAATATTGTGAGTTTAATGGAAATGATTATTTTAAGTAGCAAAAATTATCTATAACACATAAAATTCATTGACTAAAAAGAAAAACCTGCTGGCAATGCCTTTACTTATACAGCCCCAAATGCCATTAGCCTTCTTGGCAACAAGGTCACACTGTCGACTCATATCCAGCTTCTAGTCCAAGGTATCCCCTAGGTCCTTTTCTGCAGAACTGCTGCCTAGCCATTCGGTCCCTAGTTTGTAGCAGTGCATAGGATTCTTCCTTCGTAAGTGCAGGACTCTGTACTTGTCCTTGTTGAACCTCATCAGATTTCTTTTGGCCCAATTCTCTAATTTGTCTAGGTCCCTCTGTATGCTATCCCTACCCTCCAGCGTATCTACCACTCCTCCCACTTTAGTGTCATCTGCAAACTTGCTGAAGGTGAAGTCCACGCCATCCTCCAGATCATTAATGAAGATATTGAACAAAACCGGCCCCAGGACCGACCCTTGGGGCACTCCGCTTGAAACCGGCTGCTAACTAGACATGGAGCCATTGATCACTACCCGTTGAGCCCGATGATCTAGCCAGCTTTCTATCCACTTTATAGTCCATTCATCCAGCCCATACTTCTTTAACTTGCCGGCAAGAATACTGTGGGAGACCGTATCAAAAGCTTTGCTAAAGTCAAGGAATAACACATCCACCACTTTCCCCTCATCCACAGAGCCAGTTATCTCATCATAGAAGGCAATTAGGTTAGTCAGGCATGGAGGCATGGATTCTTTAAAATCATCAGTTTCAAAAGAGAAGCATGTTCAAGAAACACAGAAAACCCCCTCAAGAAAGCTTCTTTTTCTGGATGTATTCTGCTGTACAATTCACTTTTAAATTGGAGGCACAATTGTTCGAAATATTAAAATTGTAGGCCTCACACAGTTGACTCATTTCTTATCAGCTTCAGGAATGGTAGGTTCCATTATTACAGTAATAGCAGAAAGAGCAAATGAGTCACTCATAGGCAGATCAGGGCAATCAATGCTAAAAGGTAATTGCTAAATAGACTATTGCAATTGGCCTAGAGCAAGAGTTCACTATACTCAGAAAAGGAATGCTAAATGTTACAAGATATTGAGCCATGGTAAGCCACTGAAGTAAGCTATCAGCTTCACAGTGATGAATCTGTATTGAACAGATGGCTTAATAAATACTTTCTAATATCTGGGAGAAGGTTGGTGGTGGGACTAAAACAGAGGTCCTTAGCTTCCTAGGCATGTGAAATGCAATTTGAACTTCATAATATTAATACTTTCAATCTATAGGAGCTGATTCTGTGTGGTGCTGAACCACCTCAAATCCCATTGACCCTTATAGTGCATTGTCCTTACTGAGGCATGGAAAGCTTGTGTTTAAGACTTGCATCATTTTAATGTAAATATGACATAGCTTTGACATAACAGCAACCAGAGCCTGGTGTTGGCTGTAGCCTGCAGCTCCCATCAGTACCGGACTCTGCCTTTTAAAAAGGAGAATGCCTTTAATCTCTACAGCAATTCCCTACATCCTTACTTCTGATAGCCTGCTCCAAAAATATAGTGCTTCCGTCGAAGAGAAAAAATCATGAGGACACAGAGCACCCCTTCCTTCAAGTAGCATAGTTATTCTCAGTTTACGAAAGGGGAAACAGAGACAGAAGTGGTCAGTGATTTGCCTAAGGTGATGCAGGAAATCCATAGCAGAGCTCACAAAGGAACTCAGATCTCCTGATTCTTAATCCTAAAAAGCAGCTCCATTAGCTTTTAGTAAGACAATGCACTCATTCCACCTTAGCAATAAACAGTGCCAATGGAAAGGACCTGTAAAATAGTACCTATTTTTGATTCTGTAATCAAAGCACATACACTGAGAAATTCACAATGTCATCAATAGGTGTAAATGTACTCTCTTCAATAAACATGGTAAGAATATTTTGAGAGCACTGACAATTGTAAATAATATGGAAATATATTTTTAATTTACTGCATAAAATTGCATATTACAGCACTCACCATATTAGTTTTCGGTTTGTACTTTTCATAGCGCCGCTTTTGTAAATTATGCACACCTCTTAGATTACTTTGAAGTAAGAAAAGAAATGTCAGAGTCACCCATTTGCATTAAGACTGTATCCACAATGGATTAGATAACTTGCCAACAACATTCATACATTAGAATATAAGAAAGGCCATACTGGGTCAGATCAAAGGTCCCCCTAACCCTCTATCCTGTCTTCCAACAGTGGCCTATGCCAGGTGCTTCAGAGGGAATGAAAAGAACAGGTAATCATCAAGTGATTCATCCCCTGTCGCCCATTCCCAGCTTCTGGCAAGCACAAGCTAGGGATGTCATCCCTGCACATCCTGGCTAGTGCCACTGATGGACCTATCCTCCGTGTACGTATCCAGTTCTTCTTTGAACCCTCTTATAGTCTTGGCCTTCACAACATCCTCTGGAAAAGAGTTCCATCTGGTTGACTGTGTGTTGTATGAAGAAATACTTCCTTTTATTTTAAACCTGCTGCCTATTAATTTCTTTTGGTGACCGCTAGCTCTTGTGTTATGAGAAGGAATAAATAACACTTCCTTATTTACTTTCTCCACAGCAGTCATGAATTTTTAGACCTCTATCATAACCCCTCTTAGTCGTCTCTTCTCCAAGCTGAAAAATCCCAATCTTATTAATCTCTTCTCATATGGAAGATGTTTCATACCCCTAATCATTTTTTGTTGCCCTTTTCTGAACTTTTCCAATTCCAATATATCTTTTTTGAGATGGGGTGACCACATCTTCGCAGAGTATTCAAGATGTGGGCATACCATGGATTTATATAGAGGCAATATGACATTTTCTGTCTTATTATCTATTCCTTTTTTAATGATTCCCAACATTCTGTTAGTTTTTTGACTGCCGCTGCATTTTGAGCAGATGTTTCCAGAGAACTATCCCCAATGACCCCAAGATCTCTTTCTTGAGTGGTAACAGCTAATTTAGACCCCATCATTTTGTATGTATAGTTGGGATTATGTTTTCCAATGTGCATTACTTTGCATTTATCAACACTGAATTTCATCTGCCATTTTGTTGCCCAGTCATCCAGTTATGAGAGATCCCTTTGTAACTCTTCACAGCCTGCTCTGGATTTATCTTGAGTAGTTTTCTATCATCTGAAAATTTTGCCACCTCACTGTTTACCCCCTTTTCCAGATCATTTATGATTATGTTGAACAGTACTGGTCCCAGTACAGACCTTTGGGGGACACCACTATTTACCTCACTCCATTCTGAAAACTGACCATTTATTCCTCCTCCTTTGTTTCCTATCTTTTAACCAGTTACTGATCCATGAGAGGACCTTCCCTCCTATCCCATGACAGTTTACTTTGTTTAAGAGCCTTTGGTGAGGGACCTTGTGGAAAGCTTTCTGAAAATCTAAGTATATATCCACTGGATTCCCCCTTGTCCACATGCTTGTTGACCCCCTCAAAGAATTCTAGTAGATTGGTGAGGCATGATTTCCCTTTACAAAAACCATGTTGACTCTTCCCCAACAAATCTTGTTAATTTATGTGTCTGATAATTCTGTTTTTTACTATAGTTTCAACCAATTTGCCTGGTTCTGAAGTTAGGCTTACCGGCCTGTAATTGCCAGGATCACCTCTGGAGCCTTTTAAAAAAATTGGCATCACATTAGCTATCCTCAAGTCAGCTGGTACATAAACTGATTTAAATGACAGGGTAGATATCACAGTTAGTAGTTCTGCAATTTCACATATGAGTTCCTTCGGAACTCTTGAGTGAATACCATTTGGTCCTGGTGACTTATTACTGTTTAATTTATCAGTTTGTTCTAAAATCTCCTCTCTAACCTTCCTGCTTGTCAGTTTGCTTATGATGACCCATACATCTTTCAGCCTTGGACTCTCCATCTAGTTTATATCAACTGCTATCATGCCCTTTTTAGAGTGATTTGAAAAATTCAGAAGCATTCCTAATCAATACACTTGAGGAATAATTCATGGTTTTTCATTAACCAGCAGGGCCCCAAATATGCCAATGTTTGTCAGAGATATTTGTGAAATTAGATGAAATTTCTGAAGAACTCAAATGTTATTAAATATACCAGGACATTCATTATGATTCAAGAAATCAAGAATGACTTTTGTTTGATTCACAGTTGAGTACATACAGTTTAATAATGAAGAATCTATTCCATCATTAATAAATGGAGAAGTTATACATGAAACTTCTAGTAGCATGAATGAGAGATTGCCTTGTATTGATTGGAAATTAGACCCACAGACTGCAGACAGCAGCACATGAGCATGATATTCTGATCTATAGAGACTATGGGATAAAATGGATCCCTATAAGGAACTATGAGATCCTTTTAGATAGAATAATGATGATAAGAACTAATAGTTGGAATTCAGTGTGCTCCTCGCATGGGGTGTGGGTTAAAGAAAAGAAAGAAGGACAAAGGTATAAATTTAATTAGAGCATAACAAATTTTAGTTAGTGCTGTTGGTTTTATTAGCTTTACTTATATGCTGGAAGACATCTGTAACCTATTAAAAACTGTATACGAGTGTCCTTAATGATAGCATTAAACCAGAGTAGACACAAATCAATAAACTGATTGGGGAATGGTAAAATCTATTTTACCTGCAAGAAATCAAAAAATGCTATTGTCTTCATGAAACTAAGCCTGTCACTCATTTTGATTATATCACTTCTATTTAGATTAGCCTGTATTATTTCACCATACAATAGCCTGCTAGGATTATAATTTATATTTGTCCACGAATATGCCTGATGGGTGAAATCAAACAGAAGTGAAGAAATAGAAGAGGATAAGCCTCACTTTAGCTAACACTAGGTTTTTAATTATTTCAGACTATTTTTACAGTATGCCAACAGCCAAAACTACTTAAAAACCAAGCTGGTTGGAAAATGGTGACGATTTTTCTCTTAAAATTTTGAATTTTCAAAAAATTTCAATTAGCTGTATGGAAAAAACTTACATTTTCTTGTAATTATATGCATCATTAAATCGTTCTATTCTAAAAGTAGCTTCTCCTACTCTCTCCCCAACAATACCACCCCTTTCCCACCCGAAACAAGATTATAGCTGTTCCAAGTACAGTGTGTTAGATCCTGGCCCCTTTTCATTGTTTCATGTTGGTCACAGCTCAGGCTTTGGAGGGTAAATATCCCCAGCTGGCATAAATTGTCATGGCTCCATTGACATCACTGGAAGGTAGGTGAGAATGTGCCCCGGGCCTTTACATGCAAAGAGCTTGAGAATATTATGTTACAGTGTATACATGTCAGTTATTATTCATCTCTCATTACTTCAAAAATAGGTATATGAGTGTTTGGCTGTGCTTATTGAATATGCAAATCTTGATGCTCGAAGGCTTCCAAAAGCAGAACTATTATTGATGTCAACGGGAAGGCAGTGCCCCCAGAGGTATTCTGGCTATGAGCATCAGGAGTTTTGATTCAAGACCACGCTACATAGATGACTTTGTGTCACTGTATCTTAAGAATGCCCAGTTTGTATGATTTGTTCTAACAACGCAAATATGATGATATTTCCCCTGTATAGCACATGATAAAAGTGTGCTCATGTTTTAAAATTGTCTGGTATTTCTTAATAAAAATATAACCTCCAAGAAATATGTATTTTAAAAAGTTATTTTATTATTTTTTAATATAATTTTATTTTTATGAGAAACTGCTGTGGAATTATCTACCGCATAATATCGAATCCTAGTCACAAAAGGCTCCTTTAGCTTTTTCTGAAATAAATAACAGGAAAAAGTTCTGCTTATTAAGCATACTGTCCTTTTGGCAGAACATCTAGCACTAATAACAGTACCATGTTAACCGGCTGGCTATTAAATCAGCATTTTTGCCCTGATTTTTGGACTTCTGTGAGTCCTCTCATTTAATGTGTTGGTAGACTGCAGACAGGCTTGCCAACATTGTAATTCAAAAATACTGGACAGATCTCAGATGTACTCAGTCTTGACTTGAGCCTCTAGGGTTAAGTCCCTTCTCCTTCCCCATCCTTCTTAGGGATCTTCTCTCTCCAGCGCTAGGTGCTGCAGAGGACCCAGGGCATCAGATGCTGGCCAGACAGCTTCTGTTCAAGTCACTGCTGCTTGGGTTGGCTCAACTGTACACAAAACCTGCACACCCCTCCTTTTCCCAGCCCCCTGATACCCACACTGATCCCCCTGAACCCCCTGCCTGGCCCCTGACCCCCGCCCACTGAGACCCCTGCCTCTGCCCCTCCTGGCCTGACCCTCCACTAAGGTCACCAGACAGCAAGTCTCCAAAACAAAGGGCTCCTGCCCAGACAGTCTCCAGGAACAAAGCTCTGAGAGTTTTGGCTCCCAGCTGAACAAAGGGGCCCAAACTTCCTCCCATCCCAATGCCACCCTCCCCCATCTGGCTTCTGCCTCCAGCCCTCTTTCCCCCTACCCACTTCCCCACCTGACTTCTTCATCCCACTCCTGCTTCCCCAGGCCCCTCTCCTCACTCAGATGGAATCTGAGAACCAGACTTTTCCCAAAATGTTGCAACTTTTTCCAGGGGTTGGAGCCCTGGTTGAAATATGGGATAAAAGGCATGCCTTACTGACTTAGTATGGGAGTAGCAATTTTGTATTTAAATAAGGAATGTGCCTTATAATATGGGACTTTTGGCAAACTACAGATGAAAGAAAACACAGATTAATGAGAGACTATTTCAAAATCTCATTAAGATCCTGAGTCAGCAAGGTGCTTAACCACATGCCCTTGAAGTCAACAGGACTAATCACATACTTACAGTTAGGCCTACTTAAACTGAGGCCTAACCATGTAACAATTATATGCAAATGTCTATTAGTTGTTCAAACATCACCTTGATTAGAACTCAGCAGTTCCTAGCTTCCTGTTCTAATCAAGGTGATGTTTGAACAACTAACCACACTGCATCTCACATAGCCTGTTACAGAGAAGTTGAGAGAAGACAGGAAAGAAAACTCAAAAGCCAGGAATCAGACACAGAGGGCCAGATCTGCAACTGGTGTAAATCCTTTGAAGTCAGTAAAGTTACCCCAATTTACACCAGCTGAATATTTGAACCATCATTGCTTCCATATGTCTGATTCTTCATCTCCAGTGTCAGCCTGTTTTCTTCTTTTGCTCATAATTAAATTAATTATGAATATATTAATTATTATTATTAATTATTGTTGTGATAGCTTCTAGGAGCCTCAGCCATGGCCAAGGACCCCATTGTGCTAGACACTGTGCAAATACAGAACAAAAAGAGGCCTTCTCCTCCTCCTCCAAAGTCAAAGATTTAGCTCTCTGATTTAATACGTCCTTTCATCAGTGTTAATTGACTATGACACTAGACCTTCCCTTGCACACTACAAACTAATTGGTACGCAACTGAGCAATATTTACTGTCTTATACTTGTGTGATCATTTCCACAAAGGCAATGTGTGTGGAAAACCATTTTGTTGCCATTGCTCATTCCCTGTGGATGGGTAGAAATGACTACACAAAATACAGGCCAGTGGTAAGCCGAGTTGTGAGCCCATACAGCACTGGGTTTGTAAGACTTGACGCATACCACACTGATGGAAGCTGACCATTTCAGGAGAGAAATCAGGACACTGCTCCCACAGGGGTTAGGCTTCCACAACCTGAGCTATAGAAATGGTTGGTTCTTCCAGCAATGTGCCCACTTCTGATGTATTCATCAGATCTGAGAGCCAGTCCCAAGTGTTTCCAAATAGATGTTCTTGTTGGACCTCAAGTTACTGGGTTTGACGCATGAATTACTGGGTGAAATTCTATGGCTTGTGTTATGCAGGAGGTCAGACTGTATGATCAGAACAGTGTCTTCTAGCCATATGAATATATGAAGTATTTTTCTGAGGACCAAAAAGAGTAAAGTAAATGTGAAAAATTATGGGGGGGGAAAAAAAAAAAAAAAAAAGAGAGAGAGAGAGAGAGACAGACTATGCAGGGGAGAGAGATTTTCTTTTCCTAAACAAAGGGAAGAAGATTTACAATTTTGGTTCTCATCTTCTGTTCCCTATGAATGCCAATAACAGAGTACTACAGTACTTAATCATCTTGGACATGAAATTTGTATTCAGATCCATGCAAGTCCTTCGATAGTGTTCTAAGTCAGCCTAGCCCCATGAGAGAAAAATCAGACAACAGTGGCTTTGAAACAAGGGGATAACACTGTGAATGAGGATAGGATATGCTGTTTCCTTAAGGTATATTGTGCATGATTGTTTCCTCTCATGACAGCCAACATACTGTCCACCAAAATAAGTGCAACAACATCATCAGTCACTTTAAAGTGCTCTCACATGCAACATATCTTTCTCTGGCAGAAAGAGGTGAGGGATGATCTGAGACAAGTATCGTAATGGCTAACTGTTCCTGTACTTTACTTAAAAACAAACAAACAGGATGTTGTTTTGATGTTGACCTTACTCTATGATCTCAAATGTTCCCACAAGCTAAGTGGGGTGAGGCCTGGTCACTCCTGAGGAGGTATAACCTTTTCCTCCCTTCTTGCCGCGCAGATGCAACTTTGGTTTTCTTCTCCGAGGAATTGTGCAGGCTACTGATCTACCTTGAGGCAATCATTAATGAGAACATTTATTTCAAAGAAAAATCCTTCCTTAGACCATAATCACTTTGGACTAGATGGTGCCGATTTAGCACAGACCACATGGGGAAAGAGGAGAAACAAAGGGGGTGCCTCCCACAGCATCCCTACAAATTGCTACACCTCTTTTTAAGGAGTTCAACAGATACCCTCAACACCATCTACTCCTCATTCCTCCCTATCTTCTTTGAGAATGTCTGCACCGCCAAGGGAGCATCCCAGCAACTGTGCAAAGCACAGGGGCTGCAGTTCTGAGTGTCATGTACATGGCCACACAAAGCTTATTCCTGGTGCTGTGTGGCTCTGTGACAGTCCACGCCCCTAGGGTCAGGGCAGCGTGGGCTATCAGTCACAGTCCGTAAAGCCGCCCTTCAGTGCAGGGCAGCATGGCCTAGCAGCCAGAGTCTATAGCACCACCCTTTGGTGCAGGGCAGCATGGCCTAGCAGCCAGAGTCTATAGCGCCACCCTTTGGTGCAGGGCAGCATGGCCTTGCGGCCAGAGTCTATGGAGCTGCCCTTTGCTACAGGGCAGTGGGGCCTGATGGCCAAAGTCCATAAAGCAACCCTTTGGTGTAGGGTAGCGTGGCCTAATGGCCAGAGTCTCTAGCGTTGGGGTGTGGCAGCCCCGGTAGGGGGGACCGGGCCCACCCGACTCCACTGGGCCCCAACCCAGGGCCCTAACAGTGATGTAGCGGCTTGCCACTGACTCAGCAGGGGGTCCTACCAAAACACGCTGAGCTTCCCCGTGCGGGAGGTACCACTCCGTCACCCTCCCTGGGTCACTTCCTACCAAAGACTGTGTTGGGGTTTCCCCTGAGATGTCCGGTCCTCTGTGTTCGGCTGGGCCGGCTTCCACAGGGTTTCCTTCAGTCGCCGGGGTTCAAGTGGGCCGTGGACGGCTTCAATTCCCGGCGCAGTCAGAGACTGTGGCTGGCCCTCCGCAGGAGCTTCCCAGGCAGGTCCTTCCCCTGCAGTTTCCCACCCAGAATGAGCTGGTCTCCCTCCCTTTATACTACTAGAGCACTTGGAGCATGCCCAGTCTTGCCAGGGGGGCGGGACTTCTGCTGTCAATACCTGGGGCTTAACCCTGTCTGGGCTAGTGCGGGGTAAGCGGACCCCGTCACAGGCCCTATAAGGGCTGACTGGAATCTATCCCTGTACACAAAAGGTTTCCTGATTAATTTTTATTTGCTGTCAATGATGTGATGTCTCCATATGTAGAATAACCACATGAGTGCAACTTACACTCTTTGACAGTACTGTATGTTGAAGCATTGCAAAAATATTATAGGCAGAATAGCCATTAAAATCAGAATGATCATTTATGTATAGATAACTGTAAATCTAATAGCTGGAAATTGAAGCTAGACAAATTCAGATTGGAAATTATTATTAATAGTGAGGGTAAGTAAGCATTGGGACAATTTATTAAAGATTGTGGTGGATTCTCCATCACCGGCAATGTTTAAATCAGGATTGGATATTGTTCTAAAAAGTATGCTCAAGTTCAAACAGGAATTATTTGTAAGAAGTTCTCTACCCTGTGTTATGTAGAGTAGGTTATCTGCAGTGGTCTTCTGGTCTTAAAATTCATGGATCTAAGGCCTTGTCTACACTACAAGGTCTGTCTTTTGCCAACAAAACAGGGCAGGTGTACACACTACAAAGCTACTTTAGGCGGCAAAACTCTGCTGTTTTGCTGACAAAATAAAACCACCTCAACGAGAGGCATAAAGCTTTTTGTGGCAAAGCTAAAGCGACAAAGCGTCAGTGTAGACACTGCTGTTTGTTTTGTCGACAGAACTGGCTTCCACCAGTATCCCACAATGCCTGTCATGATCGCTCTGCTCACTATTTTGATCTCCACTGTGCTGCAGACATGCGCCCTTCCCCTTTCAAAGCTCCAGGAAGTATCGGACAGCTGAGCTTACTGCTCCCTTTGGGGAACAAAGAGAAAATCATTAACGTGGAATGCTCCTGTTCTGCCCTGCACTAGGAACACAGCGGCAGGCAGACTGCTGCTGCAGGGAGCGGAGGGGGGAGGACGGCTGCTGTGCTGCTTTGACATTCCTCAGCATGGAGAGCTCACAGAGCTGCTCAGGATGCTGCTCCAGGCAGCTGAGGAGGCCGTGGGAGAGCTCGGAGGGAATCACAGAACCATAGGCAGGCAGAGTGAGCAGCTTCCGGAGAGACTGCTGTGCTGAGCAGAACTGGGGGCTGATGTGGGGGGGGTGTCCCCCTCACCATGCCTCAGAATAGGTCAGTCAGCCTGCTGTCTCCCCCACCCCAGACATACCACTCTTCTCCCCCACCCCAACACACTTCAGTTGAAAAATGGCTGACAATCTACTAGGATGCCCATGGAACAATGGTACTAAGAAACCTGCATCATGTGACACTTTACCTGTCCCATAAGGCATTGCAAACCCTTCCCAAAGCACCCTGCAGCCAGTTGCACAGTAGGATAGCTACACAAAGTGCACTGCTCTCTGAGTTGATGCAAGAGCCGTTAGTGTGGACGTACTCTGCCGACACAAGGAGCTAGTGTGGACATGCAACAGCGGTTTAATTAAAGCGCTTTAATTAAAGTGGCATAACTTTTGCTGACAAAACTTTGTAGTGTAGACAAGGCCTAAGTGTATATAGCTCTCTATTATATGTGAACTATACCAAATAAAAGACTAATTCTATCCCCTCACTTTCTGAGTGTGCAAGCAAATGTCCAGTCTTCGGAAACTTACCTACATGCCTCCAGCTTCCATCCAGGACACACCACACGATCCATTGTCTACAGCCAAGCTCTAAGATATAACCGCATTTGCTCCAATCCCTCAGATAGAGACAAGCACCTACAAGATCTCTATCAAGCATTCTTAAAACTACAATACCCACCTGCTGAAGTGAAAAAACAGATTGACAGAGCCAGACGAGTACCCAGAAGTCACCTCCTACAAGACAGGGCCAACAAAGAAAATAACAGAACACCACTAGCTGTCACCTTCAGCCCCCAACTAAAACCTCTCCAGCGCATCATCAGAGATCTACAACCTATCCTGAAAGATGATCCTTTACTCTCACAGATCTTGGGAGACAGACCTGTCCTCGCTTACAGACAACCCCCCAACCTAAAGCAAATACTCACCAGCAACCACACATCACTGAACAAAAACACTGACCCAGGAACCTATCCTTGTAACAAAGCCCGATGCCAACTCTGTCCACATATCTATTCAAGTGACACCATCATAGGACCTAATCACATCAGCCATACCATCAGGGGCTCGTTCACCTGCACATCTACCAATGTGATATATGCCATCATGTGCCAGCAATGCCCCTCTGCCATGTACATTGGCCAAACCGGACAGTCTCTACGCAAAAGAATTAATGGACACAAATCTGACATCAGGAATCATAATACTCAAAAACCAGTGGGAGAACACTTTAACCTGTCTGGCCATTCTTTGACAGACCTGCGGGTGGCTATCTTAAAACAGAAAAACTTCAAAAACAGACTCCAACGAGAGACTGCTGAGCTGGAATTGATATGCAAACTAGACACAATCAACTCAGGGCTAAATAGGGATTGGGAATGGCTGAGCCATTACAAACATTGAATCTATCTCCCCTTGTAAGTATTCTCACACTTGCTTCTTATCAAACTGTCTGTACTGGGCTATCTTGATTATCACTTCAAAAGTTTTTTTTTTTTTTTTCTCTTACTTAATTGGCCTCTCAGACTTGGTAAGACAACTCCCACCTGTTCATGCTCTCTGTATGTGTGTATATATATCTCCTCAATATATGTTTCACTCTATATGCATCCGAAGAAGTGGGTTGTAGCCCACGAAAGCTTATGCTCTAATAAATTTGTTAGTCTCTAAGGTGCCACAAGTATTCCTGTTATTTTTGCGGATACAGACTAACACGGCTGCTACTCTGAATCCTGTGTTATTTGTTTGTTTGAGCTATTCAAGGTTCATGTAGAGGGAAGCTCTGAATAAAGGAAGCTGTGCAATAGGAGAGTTTGCTTTCTGCCTCTTTCTCTGATTAGTCTATTCTTGAGTCAGTGTCATGCCCCAAGAACCATGCATTGGTGCTGTGCTCAACATAAGGGATTGCCAAACATGTTGTGTGGTCACTTCTGTTCCAGGATCTGTATATGTGTGTAAATAAGACAAAGTACACTTGGAATACACCCAAACTCCGTGTCACTGAATTCTCCTACACTGGGAAGCTGACTTGCCAGGCTCCAGACATGTGTTACCACTTAGCAGAGGGGTGATGCTGGTGTCAGGAAAAAAGGATAACAATATTGTAATATTTCCAAAAGTCCCAGAGATATAAATTATGCAGGAGCGGGCCCCTTTTAATACATAACCAATACATTTTACTTTAAGGATATCACTTTAAAAGTTGAATCAGATATTTACAGATGTGAAACATATATTTAAAAACTTGAGATGTTTCAATGTATTTTATGTAATCTGTTCTTCTGAAATTCATTTAAATGTGAGAGTTCTTTTAAAAGCTGCTGCCATACTTGGCTCATTGTTGTGAGAAAGTCTCTTTAGCAATTCATATAAATTAATGAATACGTCATGTTAGGTACTTACATGGTGCCATTACAGTAGTAACTAAGCACCTCACAATCTTTAATGTACTTGTCCTGAGAATACCCATGTGAGGTAAGGAAGTGCTATTAAATCCATTTTATAAATGGGAACTGAGGCATAGAAAGAATAAATGAGTTGTCCAAGCTCACACAGAAAGTCTGTGGCAGAACAAGGCATTAAATCCAGCCCACCAAAGTCCCAGGTTAGCACGCTAACCACTGGACCATCCTTCCTCTCCATTCTTCATCCCATTAAATTGTACAGCAATCCTAGTCTTTAATTTCACATATTCAGAATTCCCATAAAACTTGTTGAAAGGTTTTCTAATGTTTTTCTATGGTGTCTATAAATCAAGGTGTCATCTAGACAAATGATGACACACGCATCCACCAAATGGTGAAAAATTGTCATTCATTAATGCCAGATAGACAGCCAGTGCATTTGTCAGGCTCATTGAAAAATTGTCGTTCATTAATGCCAGATAGACAGCCAATGCATTTGTCACAGCTCATTTTAGTGACACTCTATCCTAATGCTGCTTTATTCCGTTTTTTTATTCTTACCCCCCTCTAATAATACTAACTGACAGAGTAGCTATAACTTTGGGAAACATAAAAAATGAAGCTGACTGTTCGAAAAAGGTTAAAACATTTCAATAAACTTAAATCAAAAAAGCTGTGTGATATGGTACAACTCAGTGAACATGTCTGGAGTAGTGAAAGGTGGTGACAATTCCATAATAGGTATAGTTGTCTAAGTAACATGTTTGCTGTTCCACCTACATTACCTAGAATCGCAGCTTCAAATCCCAGAAGGGTCAATTCAGCTTTTTATTATTTAAGGTAGATAAAATAAGCTCCGTACACTTTACTCTCAGGGAATCTTTTAGATGACACCTTAAAATTTGAAGTCCTGTCTGCTCTGCATAGACATTGAAGATCCAGTGGCACTTTTCATAAGAGTAAGGTCCTGACTCTTCCTTCACACATGTTTTATACTAGTGTAGCTTCACTGATTGTAATAGCGAGAAAGGATGGTTAAGCTAGGTAATACTCAGGCACATACAGAGCTGGGTTCAATTTCCTTCTGTGCCACAGACGTCCTGTGTGATCTTGGGCAACTCACTTAGTCTCGCTGTGCCTCAGTTCCCCATCTCTAAAATGGAAATAATAGCATTGTCCTCCCTCACGGGAGTGTTGTGAGAATAAATACATTAAAGATTGTGAGGTGCTCAGATGCTATGTTAATAGGAATCATATAAGTACCGAAGATAGAGGAATTCCTAATTAACACTGGTGTGAGAAGAGAATCAGGCTCTCCTCTGCACTGTAGGTGCAGGTTGCTTGCCAGGATTACTTGGGTATATCTCGCTTAGTCAGTACCCTGCCATTGCAGGTGCCTTAGGCATTGGTCAAGCTCTGCTCCCTCCCATTCTCTGCCTGTGGCACATAATAGTTTAGTCTACTGAGGTCTGAAACACATTGGTCTAATTTCAGTTGTTGGGTTTAATGTCTGGATGCTGGGGGGTGTTGGTGGCCTGTGATACACAGGAGCTCATAGTAGTCCCATCTGGCCTTAAACTCTGTGGGTTTGCCCAAAATTTCTCTTCCACTCACTGTTGTGCTATATGCTGGTTGCCATTTTCCACCAATGAGGTGGCAAGATTTCTGTGATGCTAAATGATTGCTTTCCACAGGACAAAAAAACCCATTGTAGACCACGTCCATGTTGCACACCAGTGGTGGTGGTGTGTAGGGTATGGGTAGCTACATGCTTCAGTGAAAAGCCTGCTGCATCCAGACTGCAGCATGTAGCTATGTGCATCAGTGAAAGGCTCCAACAGGGGGAAAGACAGCAGTGGGGAGCTGCTGGAGCCTTTTCCTGCTGCCAGAGTCTTTCACTGTCGTAGGGAAAGACTCCAGCAGCAGGGAGGCAGAGAGACACTACGCTGCTAAAACCAGCAGTGTAGATGTGGGAAGCACTGCATGGGCATGCAGGGAGCTGTGTAGGGTACATAGCCACAAGGTTCAGGCATGTCTTTATAGTAGGCACCTAAGCAGTGCCTGTAGAGGAGCGGACTCACCCCGGTGGCACCTCCTGCTGGTGACTTCTGGGAATTAGCTCATTCCAGCTCCAGAGTGCCCTCTGCAGGCCAGTGATCCACCTGTCCTCTGGCCCCGTGTCCCTCCCAGGACCCCGGTGCCTTGTTGTCTGGGGTGCTGCCCCACAGCAGTACACCCCTCAGTTCTGGATCTCCCCCTCCCAGGGGAACCCCCACCCACTATCCCCACTTTGCCTCAGTCTTGGCTACTGCCCAGTCTCCATCTAGCCCCCGTTCACTGGGGAAAGACTGCAGTATCAGCCACTCATCACAGGGAAAGGGGTTCGGACCTGCTGCCTCTGCCTACCCATGAGCTGCCCCCTGCAACCCAGTACCTAATAGGCCTTACCAGGCCTGCAGAAAGCCTGGGGCTTTCCTAGGCCAGAGCTCCTTGGCCTTTCCCCAGCCCTACTCCACTCTAGGCACTTAGTTAGGCTCCCTGCAGTCAGACCCTTCTCTCTCTGAACACAGAAAGAGACTGTCTCCTTGCTCCTGGCTCCCAGCCTTTATAGGGCCAGCTGGGCTTGATTGGGGTGTGGCCCAGCTGCAGCTACTTCCCCAATCAGCCTAGCAGCTGCTCCCTCTCCATCTCCCCCCCCCCCCCCCCCCCCGCAACAGCCTTCTCCCAGGGCTGTTTTAAGCCCTTCAGGGCAGGAGCGGGTGTCCACCCTGCTACAGTGCCTCACTGTCTACACTGCTGTTTATAACTGTGCTAGGGGAGTGTACAGTGCATCTACTCCACACGCTGCTGTAAGATTTGTGCAGTGTAGATGTTCCTCTAGATACCAACTTCTTCCAGGACCACTTGCAGCCCACTGAATTCAATGCAGATACTCCTTTTGATTTCAATGGGCTTTGGACCTGGCCCTATGTATGATTATGTCATTGGCAAACCCCTAATGGGACAATAAAGCTGTTCTGGGGGAATTAATGCTTATGTGAACTCCCCTATAAATTGCCACATCCCCTTAACGGTTGCAGCACCAATGAAGAGCATTTTGTTGCAGAAATCAAGCAGCAGCTCCACTCCTCCCCTCCAACTCAACTGGAGTACTGTGTCCAGTTCTGGGCACCGCATTTCAAGAAAGATGTGGAGAATTGAAGAGGGTCCAGAGAAGAGCAACAAGAATGATTAAAGATCTTGAGAACATGACCTATGAAGGAAGGCTGAAAGAACTGGGTTTGTTTAGTTTGAAAAAGAGAAGACTGAGAAGGGACATGGTAGCAATTTTCAGGTATCTAAAAGGGTGTCATAGGGAGGAGGGAGAAAACTTGTTCACCTTAGCCTCTAAGGATAGAACAAGAAGCAATGGGCTTAAACTGCAGCAAGGGAGGTTTAGGTTGGACATTAGGAAAAAGTTCCTAACTGTCAGGGTGGTTAAACACTGGAATAAATTGCCTAGGGAGGTTGTGGAATCTCCATCTCTGGAGATATTTAAGGGTAGGTTAGATAAATGTCTATCAGGGATGGTCTAGACAGTATTTGGTCCTGCCATGAAGGCAGGGGATTGGACTCGATGACCTCTCGAGGTCCCTTCCATTCCTAGAATCTATGAATCTATAACTTACCATAACCCTCATTTCTTGAAGCTCTTAAAACACATTTTTTGTAATAAATTTGGCGTTGAGAGGGAAGCTGCTGCTTTCCTCAATGTAGCCTCACCACTGCACCTCAGTGCATATTTGTTCTCTTCTTCTGTGTGGTGAATCTGGACCAGAGGAAAGTTAGATACAAATATAACTACTTTTGCTGGAAGGTTGCAATATCACATTACTTTATTTTTTTTAGAGTTCAGAAAGATAACATACAAGAACCCAAGGACAAAGAAAACAGGCTGCTCCTTAAGGTAGAGAATCACAATGCACCTCACCTTGTTTTAAGCTAGCTCTTGCCAGAACAATTCTTGTTGACCCTTTCCCCCACAGAGCCCCATAGCCTGCAAGCAGGACAAGAAAACTTGCCTTCTCTTAAAGTGATAGCTTGCAATTCCAACAGAGTCCTCAGTGCACCACAGGGACCTTTCAAGATAGAAGGAACAAGAAAAATTTTGATGAGATAAATCTTCAAGGACATAAGTATATGGATTTCCCCACCTTCTTCACTACAGAAACATCATCATACTTTGAGATGCCCAACCTGATTCTCCTCTATGTTACACCAATTTACACAGGTGTAACTTAGTTGACTGCAGTGGCATTACAACAGCCTAAAACTGTTGTTAACAGAGTAGAGAATCAGTCCCTAAGAGATTAAATCCATAAGGATAGGTTGTTTCATCCAAAATACTTTGTACCACATACATTTTCCCTCAAAGCATAGGGGGGCTTCATTTGGATCCCACTTACATGGGTGTAAATCAGAAGTAATATCATTGAACTCAATGAAGCTATAATGATATAAGCAAAAGGAGAATCATACCAGAATTTCTGCTTCTCTGGGGCTACTCAGTGTGTGAGCTCTGATCTATCTGTTCTTATACATTATGAATGGTTCTGGAATTCTGTATCTTGATGATGATACATATTTTAGCATAGGACCCGAGTTAGGAGAAAACATTTTCGATAATTCTTTTCCTGTTTAGATTACAAAACTACAATCCAATCAGCTGCCCAAAATCATCACTATAGATTCAGAATATGATGATTAAAGATGCATGTTATTGATCTAAATTTCACCCAAGGGTAATTGGGAATTGAAACAAGGTGTGAGCATGTAGTGAAAGAAATAGGGGAAGAAACGTATCTGAAATGGTTTCAAAGGAGTCTCAGAAACTGGTCCTGAGTCTTTTTTAACTGAAGAGCAATACAGGAATGAGACTGATGTATTTCTGCTTATCTGTCTCTGTGGATGAAGTGCCTCTTGTAAATTATTATGAGAATGCCCCTCTTTCAATAAGAGCTAACTGAAATCAAACACAAGACTGAAACTTAGAGACAGGCACAGAGAACAGGAATATGGAAAGTAAGTAAATAAGCTGAAATGAGGAAATACAAAATAAAATGTAAAGAAGTGGAAAAAAATAGGAGGACAGACAATGAGGAGGACGACAAAGAGAAAAAAGGGAATTAAAAGCATGATATTGGACTCACCGCAGTTTTATATGTTGTTGCTACTAATACAGCCCAGAAAACTAATCCTATAACCTGAAGAAATGCTGCTGCAGCAGCAATGGATAAACCAATATATACATTGGCCAATTACATAATACTTGTAAAATATATTTTACATCTAGATATCTTTGTATATGGCTATAATCCATTTAAAAATATAAAAAAACCTATATGACAATCAAATCTCTTTTTTAAAAAAAAACGCTCCAGCAAATGAATAACATTTTGAATTATTTCTGTTACAAGCATACCCTGTTCTAAAAGAGTGTA
The DNA here is from genome assembly GCF_028017835.1 of Emys orbicularis. Lineage (NCBI taxonomy): Eukaryota > Metazoa > Chordata > Testudines > Emydidae > Emys > Emys orbicularis. The sequence goes on along the minus strand of NC_088685.1, from coordinate 22,236,887 downwards.
AATGTCCTCTCCCCTGTTTCCTTATTCATAGATTATTGGAAAACCTAATATTCAGTTCCACCAATTTGCCTTTTAGAGATAGGGAGATAATAATCTCAGGCAGAAAAAAGAACAACATATTAATTGGCTCAAGTAATAAGACTAATTTCTCTTTTGAGTTGTCGACTTCATGGCTAGAGGAGTATACTTTCTCTTTCTTCATTGTCTATGACAGCTTATACCCATCTTCTCACAGCCAGCTTCCTCCATACATACACATAGACTTACCAGTAAGTCCTAGCTCTATGTCTATTTAATATGGTTGATCTAATTTAGATGAAATTCTTCTTTCAGATTTCAAAATATATTGGGCCTGATTCCCATTTACAGTTATGGGTCTTTTACACCACTCTGGGAGTGCAAAGTGGAATTAAACTGGGTGAAAAGGTGTACTCCCACTTCAGGGCCTGATTACACGCCCACAGAGGTGTAAAGGGACCTTAGTGTGAATTAGACTGAGGCGCATTTTTGTGATTTCCTGCCTAGTTTTTTCATTTCTCACTTTTCTTTAACGTTGTTTGTTTTTATTATTAGTGTTGAGCTGATGTGAGCAAGGAATCACCCACCTGGAGAAGGAAGCTGAAACTGACACAACACAGACAATGGACGAAACCAAGATTGTATTCAATATATAACTGATTTCAGAATGTAGCTATCTAGGGGCACATTCTTCTACCTTTCATACCCTTAAGTAGAGCTGGTTGAAAACATTTTGATGGACTAATTTTCTTTAAATAATGCAGTTTTGTCAGAACATTTTGTGGGAACATGACTGTTTGGATGAAACTGCTTGACCATTATAATGTTTAATATATAGTATAGAAGTCAAAATGAAATTAATTAAAATGACACTATATAAATGAAACATTTCAATACTATCAAAATGGAATTTTTCAGAATTTTCATTTTGTGGGAAACTGAAATTTCAGCTTCTCATTCCACTTTGGAATGAAATGTCCATGTTTCCTGAAGGTCAGAATTTATGGTTCCTGTCCGGCTCTCATCTTACTCTGTGAGTAGCCCCACTGAAATCAATGGGACTACTTGGGAAGTAAGGTACTACTCAACATGACTAGTGGCCAGAATCTGACCCATTATCAAAGGGCTAGACTGTGCCCTAGCCTACATACCAGCCTAGGATTGTGAAGTGGACTAAGAGCCGCCCTTACATCTTTATATGGGCCACCCAAACTCTGGATCTGGGCATGCAGAGATAATGGGCATCTTCAGAACAGCTGGGTGGAAAGTGGCAGGGAGTAAGCAAAGCTTTGGTTTATCCCATTCTCCCAGACCTTCATACCACATTAACCAATAGAGCTGAACTAGTTCAGTGGTGAGAGCAAATTGCTACCACCTTGGAGTGCAGGCAGTCAGTCAATTGTGGCTTTCTGACTCACAATTTCTTCTCTGTGATGCTCCTGGGCACGGCAATACCTATCCTTTACTAGAGCTGCAGCCCATTGGCACAGTTTAGCTAAAAGAACTAGTTGCTAAATGCTACCCTATGGTCCTAATAGTGCAATGAGGTCATTGCACTATTGCAATGGGGGGAGGGATAGCATTGGCCTGCTAAACCCATGGTTGTGAGTTCAATCCTTAAGGGGGCCACTTAGAGATCTGGGGCAAAATCAGTATTTGGTCCTGCTAGTGAAGGCAGGGGGCTGGACTCAATGACCTTTCAAGGTCCCTTCCAGTTCTAGGAGATAGGATATCTCCATTTATTATATTATTATTGCATGACTAGGACCAATGTGTAAGAGCGGTAGATATTGTTCTCGTATTTACATCTTCATGTAACGTTAATTTCATTTTCCAACATTGTTGCTGGTAACACTTATATCTATTCTTCTAATCGTAGGTGAAGAAATACATTGATTTAATGGAGAAGTCAGATATATAATTTCAATGTTTGAGATGCCAGAAAATAAATCAGTTATTAGACAAGTATAGTGGACGTCAGTGAAAAATATTTGCTTCCTTTTGACAGCATTTTAAGTCACTTCAATAGCTGATTTACCATCAAACTGTTGTTATAAAGTGTTTCAGCGCCTACCCGGTTTAAGGTATTGGAGTGTCAGTGATTTGCGGTTTTCCAGATTTGGCTTTAACACACAATTAAAAAAAAAAAAGCAATTATGTAAGTGTGACATTTTCTGAAGTTCCTTAAAAAATGCAAGAGAAATGCATGATTACCTGTGCTGGAGGCATATATAGTAAGATTAATAAGGGCAAGGGAGAAACTATTAGCTACATAATTGGCAATAGTAAATCTTCCAAATTTATTGGTAAATGTTTGATGTGTTTTATAAATCAAACATCTTCTAATCAAAATTGTTGCTCTTCAAATGTTTGAAAGAGCTAAAGAATGTAATATTTGATTAATTCTTCTGTTTTTAATGTGTATATTAGCCGATAATTTTGATGCCTGAAAAAAAGAAATTATATTCTTCTATTTTTATTTTTTTTTAATTTATCATATTTATCCATGTCAGTCTCTAACAGAGACCTTGTACCATCTCCAGTTGTTACACATAGCAAATTCCATATCTATGTAGTAGATACTGCCAATCAAACCACAGCATTGCTTTGTTCATTCTCCAATATTAAAACAATGTAATTGTGAGAAGTAAATGGAATAGAGCAAAAATGAAATGCTGGCCTAATACATTAATTCTTAACTTGAACTTTTCAATTACAGATGATGAAATAATAAACGGCAGTCCTTTTATTGTCACTTGTTCAACAAGTGCTCTACAAGATGATTACGCACTGCAGCTGAGTGCAAATAGGATAACAAAATTACTAGACAGCTGTAAATATGCTAGAACTAGTTACAAAAGTAAAATATTTTCCATGACAGCTTATGAATGAAACAATTTTTGTTATGGTGTAAATGACTCTTTCCCATCCACCCATATCTCTTTCCTTCCCCCTTTGCCCTCTTTCTTCACTTTCAGAAATAAGGCAGAAGGACAGAAGAAGATAAAAGGCAGAGAACCCCCCTCCCCCCAAAATTTCAGTTTATTTCCTCCCTCTCCCCCCTGTTTGTTTGTTTTCTGTAGAAATTTTCATTTGGCCAAAAATAGGGTGACCATATTTTTCCAAAAGGAAAATGGGACACTGCGCAGGGCTGGCCTGAGGCCCCTTCTGCTGCCCTCCCGCGTGGGGCCAGCCCGAGGCCCTCCCAAACCAGCCCAGGGCAGAGCTGGCATTGCTGCTCGCACCCTCCCCTGAACATTCCTCTGTGCCCCACTAGGGGTCGCACCCACTTTTTTGGCATAACTGGGCATTTTCCCCATTTTCTCTTGCCGACTTGATGATCAGTTGGCAAGAGCAAACGGGACAAATGCCCAGTTTTGCCAAAAAAGTCGGGATGGCCAGGACAGGGCTTAAAAAAAGGACTGTCCTGGCCAAAACAGGATGTATGGTCACCCTACCAAAAAGCCTTTTTCAGCAAAAGAAGGTTTTGACAAAAAATAAAATAAAATAAAATTGACCAGTTCCTAATATACCTTTACAAAGTTCTTAAGTAAATGACCATAAAACATAAAATCGCTTTCCAATGCACTTGAAGATTCAAGCAATGGGAAAAAAGCACAGATTTGAGGCTAAACTTTTCTGGCATGACTGGAGTTACTGATTTACTCCTGCAGAGAATCTGGTCCTTTGTCTTTACCACAGTGAGTCCAAACAAATTAGACACCTGATATCTGAAGTTTGAAATGCAACATACATACAGTGTGTATCCATTTCCTGCATAGCTGTCACATGTCATCAATATTAGTAGCAATATGCTTGGATAACAGGTTTCCACTTGCAGTTGAAAATTTCCTCCTGTTTTGGACAATAAAGAGATCTGGAAACCATTAACTTCACTACTGAAAATGGACATGTTTTGCATTATCTGAAGATGGTAATATTGGGTCTCGATTGCCATGGTTGTGTGGATTTGCATACGGATCATAGTTTATTCTAAACATCATTAGTTCTGTATAGGAATGCATCCCCTAGAACGTGTCTAATATATTTAGCCAGGGGCTCCATGGAGAGACAGGGTGAGCTGGAATCATAATGTTGAAGTGACAAAGTGGTCTGTGGATGGAGTAGTGATACCCAGTGTTGTGGAAACTGGCTGTGTGTCCTGAATCCCAGTTGTTGGACCACACAGTTGGTGTAGTAGCTCCCAGCTCTGCACCTCCCATGGATGCAAAGATTTATCCCAAATGAATCAGAAATTGAACTGGAAAAGAGGGTTGGACTTCTTTATTTGTATCATCATTTTTACTTAAAACAGAGGGAAGCAGCTAATAAATTTGCTTTTTCTCTCAAGGCCAAAACAGATTATTTGATTCATGAACATACTTATTTTCAAAGATGAATCAGGAATTAAGAAAATACTCAAGGATGTTAATTTATATGTGGGAAGCTTCCCCTTTATTTTGCCAGAGGAAGTTAACAATAAACCAGCTCATTGTAGGGTTAAGACATATTTTTAAAAGACTTCGTGTATAAATGAGAGGTGTTTTTCCTTTCTTGCTAAAGCATTGTTATCCCTGTGTGAGATTGCTCATAATCATCTCTTCCCAACATGTGTAAGGAGATGGAATGTGTAAATTCTGCTATTACTGTAGCTTTGCATGATTGACACAAATGTGCTTTATGATAATATCTCTTGTTACTCTACACTATGAGTGAAGCCTTTGCTTAATGAGACAAAGAAACAAAGAAAGACTGCTTCTCTTTTGGGGATGAAGTCTTGGGGGCTTAACCCTGCATATATTAACAAGACTGAGTACCTTGATTTACATGCATAAGCTTTTGCAGACCCACGCTCTAGTTTTGCCATAGTGTTTGATTGACAGCTATCTTTGTTAATTATTATTATTATTATTATTGATTGCTATTATTACCGTAACTCCCAGAAGTATGTCTACACTTCAGTTAAACACCCACAGCTGGCCCATGTCTGCTGACTTGGGCTCGCGGCACTCAGGCTGTGGGGGTGTAAAATTGTGGTGTAGACTTTGGGGTTTGGGCTAGCAATTATTCATCAGAAGAGAAGCGCAGTTTGCACTTGGCAGTGTAGACATACTCTAGGAGACCCAGTCATGGACCAGGACTCCATTATGATAAGTGCGGTACAAAAACAAAATGATGGCCCCTAGCGCCCAGGGGCTTACAATCTAAGTACAAGACAAGAGATAACAGGAGGACATAGATAGATGGATGGGGGAGTTCAAGGAAACAATGAGACAACACTGGTCACCATGATAGGCTGTGTCTCAGCAAACCAGCAGCCTAACCATTGTCAAGTGAGGCATCAATATTTCTGTATAAAGCACGTTCGGCAAGAGCCCAAAATTATAGACGATAAATTCAGACTTTTATATCCCTGTCACTGTCAAAAATATTAGAAAGCAAAATATTTTCTCTTTACTGGCAGGGAGATGGACTAGATGATCTATTGTAATAGATCATCTCTAACTTTCAGAATTCTTAGAAGAACAAAGACTTGGTTCATAAGGGTTAAGAACCACAAAAGCAAATTAAGGGCCTGCTGAAGTCCCTAACAAATGTCCCAATGACTTGAGTGACAGTAGGATTGAGCCCGCAGTATACTGGAAGGCTGTCTTAGAAAGGATCCATGAAAGTGAAACAAGTTTGTTGAGATGAGTTCCTGTCTGCATCCTGTAAAACTTGCCCATACCGGTATTGCCCTGGCCTCTTCTTTTGTCATTCAGTGTTGCACGCATTCTAAAGCAATATGCATTTCCTCACCTTTTGGGGGCGAAGCCAGACTTTGAGGCACCTGCTCCCCTACTTGGTGTAAACTTTGCTTGTGCCAATCAGAAACGAACACAAACAGGTTTTGGGCCCCGTCCCCTATGACACTTCTATGATGTCATAGTTGGTACTTTATGGGCTGCCTGCCATGTGCAGGCAGGGAGAGGAGAAAGAAAAACGAATCCTGTGTATCCTGTGTACACCCGTAACCGAGCCTGATCACCTCGAAGCCTCTCTCTCAGCTCACGTGTTTCAAACAGAGTTTCTACGTTTGCCGGTCGTTATGCATTGGTTTGTATTTGTAAGTATCAGTTATTACTAATTGCTGCATCTTTGTTTATAAATATTGTTAGTAGATATTTTAGTCATTGTGTATTTTAAGTTTCATTAACTCTATTAGCTAATCAAACGCTGCTCCCTTACTCCTTGTAATTATCCCCAATAAAACTTTAAATTGATTAATTTTAGTTGTGTGTGTGTGTGTCTGCAGTTTGCCGCGTGACCCATACTCTCCTTGCATCCCTTACCAATATAGTCTATTGCCACGTGCAGCCTGGTAAATAACAGGCCTGCATTTTCTTTCGCCCCTGCGTGCCCGTGGCAATCCACATGGCGTCACGAACAAGATGCAAGGGAGTTGGGCCATGCCCGTGGCACGCTGCAGACCGCGCAGATGATGAAACTGAACAGTTCCAACATTTGCAGTTTCACCTTTTTACTAGCCAAAATTCGACTGATCCAAAAATAGAATGGATCTGTTCCCTTGGCTCGGGTAAAACTCTAAAAGGCTATACTGTACCATTAACCCTGGCAGATATGGGATGCCTCCTTCGGTGCCACCCAAGCTTTAGGTGTCAGCCAGCCGATTGTTCCCTACAGCCTCAGTGCACGGAGACTGTGGAGAACCTCGGTGCTGCAGATCCCTCTCAGCTTTGGAGAGAGTGTAGCCGCATTGTTAGAAAATCCGGAGGTACCGTTTCCAAATTGATTCCCCCACCTCGGGTAATACCTGCTGATCCGGCACACAAATTATTATGCCAGATGATAAAAGAATTAGATTTAATTAAGAAAACCAAAAAATTGCGACCCGATGAATATAAATCTGAGGATGTTTCTACCGTCCTGTTTAGCATGATATGTAAGGCCCTCGATCTGTGCTCTGTCCTCCATGGGGGCACAATGTTTGCAGCTAAACAGGCAGCCCCAGGCTCTCCTAAAGATGATAATGAGGAGAAGACAGAAAAGGTAGAGCCCATCACTACCTCCCCCTCCCCAAGTCCCTCTCAGAAAATTTTGCCACCCCCATATGAAGCTCCTAAAACTCCTCTGTGTCCAGCTCTGCCAACAGCCCCAGAATTTACTGAATCTGAAACTGTAGCAGAAGCTTTGCCTATTGCAATAACTAAAACTAAAATAGATACACAAACAGGCAACACCACGCGGGTTACTGAACTGCGAACACGTACTAAGGCCGAACTTAAAGAGTTTTTAAAGGAAACGCAACGAAAAGCCGATGAGGCACCAATGGTTTGGGTCGGGCGGCTAGCCTTAGAACACGGAGCAGAATGGGTGGACCATGAGGAGGCTGGCATCTTAGCCAAAACGGCCAATTGGGCACGAGGCTTCCCGGGTCATGCTTTATTAAATAATCGCATTTGGCCACTTACCACCCCGGCAGCTGACATTTTAGCAATGCAAGGCAGTTTTAAAGGATTGTATATCCCCCCGGGAGCCTTAGTTACTCCACATGATTTAATATGGGCAATCGCAGGAGCTTCCATAGCCCTGTGGGATCCACTACAAAACCCACTTAATTTAACTGTTCAACAGCAATTGGTGGCCACACCCTTTATACATGTTACTGATCCCACCCAAATTCCTGTCTCAGCAGAGGCAGTTGATTTAGCATTAGAAGCTGCCCCTGGAGCTGACACCGGTGCCATGCTGCACTTGCATGCGGCTGTTCGCAGATCCATCTTAACATTATTTGAAGTAGTTAGTAAAATTAAGTTGTCACTGCCGCCCCCGCCTGTTGTCCTCCCAGTTGATTCGCCACCAAAAGACCCTCCAAAGAGTCAGTTTAATCCCCAAAAATATCCTGAGCGAACTAAAGCTGAACGGGCACGATTTGGCTTCCTTCTTAACAAAGGAATCCCCAAAGAAGCCCTGCGTAAAATGTCAGACCAAGAGCAGCAAAATATAGCCGAACAGCTAGGCTGGAAAAATTGGGAGGACTATGTTAGGTCAAAAAACGAATAGGGGCCGGATGCTGCCCGGCCCAAATTAAAGATCCCAATGATGAACGCCCATACGCCACCCTGTTAGTTAACGGTGACACCCCCACCTCCTTTTTATTAGACACTGGAGCTCAAGTTAGCATTATTGAGCCCAACGTTCCCCACTGTCCTACTGGCTCCTTTATGTTTGTTCAAGGCCTCAATGCAGTACAAGAAAAACCCGTGGTTTGGGTTAAAATTGCCCACGAAAAATACGTAAGAAAAATAAAAGCCTTGTTAGGATCAAAAAATCTGCTAGGTGTCTCAGATATTAAAAAATTTAAACTGCATAATCAAATTCTGCAAGCCCTCCCTATAGCCGTAGGCGATCATTCCCCCTATACCCCCGAAGTAGTTAACTCCCAGCCATGGAAATTTTCCCCTATCCCCACAAAATCCGAAGGGCTTCCCCTTATTGAAGCTTTGCTCACTCAGCTTCTAGAAGAGAAAAAGATAGAAAGGGTTACTGCATCCACCTTTCTGTCCGCGGGTTGGGGTATTCCCAAGCCCAGCGATCCCTCTAAATATCGCCTTGTCATTGATTATAGACAAGCTAACAGCCATGTAAAGCCTATCGCATTTTCCAGCTCTGTCACCATTCCAGAAATACAGCGGCAACTAAGCGATGCAAGTAATCAGTGGGCATGTACTCTTGATTTAAAAGATATGTTTTACCAAATCCCACTCCAGGACACACAAGGAATCTTAAATTTTGCTTTTAAGGGCGTCCAATATAAATGGAAAGTCTGCCCACAGGGGTTCTGTAATTCACCTGCACTTGCATCGTCCCATCTCAATATCACATTACAAAAGGTAAAACCCCTACAGGATGTGTCCGTGTTAGCCTATGTAGATGATATTGTCATTTGTGGGCCCAATCCACAAGCAGTTCAAAGTACCACCCAAATGATAATAGATGCATTAGAAGCAGATGGGTGGCAAATTAACAAAACAAAGAGCCACCTGCAGCCCAGCCAGCAATTCTCATTCTTGGGACTCCATTTCACTCCCACCACTCACACACAAGCCCCAGCCAGCGTATTAGACCCTTGGACAGAAGCCCCTCCAAAAAATAAACGAGAGCTTCAGCAGCTACTAGGTCTCCTTAATTATCACCGCCAATATATTCCGGCGCAATTAATTTCTTACCTAGAAATCCTACAAAGCTCTCTCTCTTCTAAACGCTCCCGAGAAGTGTGGAATGCATCAGCACAAAAAAGCTTAGAGAAGCTAGCTGGCTGGTTCGCCTCTAACCCCCCCCCACCCGTTTTAATTCCCAAGAACCCCTCAACATTAATTTGTTTATCACAAAACACCATGTAGGGTTCACTGTATTGCAACATGGTAATGCCATTTACAATTGGGCCCATCGCCTGTCTGGACCCCAGTATAACTATGGTCTGGTGGGAAAAATGCTACTGGCTGCGTCCAGTGCTCGTCACTGGTCCCAAGTCCCTATCCCAGGTACCTTGTCTGGACCACGTGTTCATTTAATCCCGTGGCTTACAAGTACCCCTCCACCCGAGTTTCATGGCACTACTCGCACCTGGCAGCTTCTATGTTTCCAGGCTGAGGTAGCTTGGCAGGCATGGACCCTAACTCCCAGCGATAACATCTTAGCCCCCCCCTCTCACCAACCGTTATGCATTGAAACAAAATATGATCCCTGGGTTGTGTCTGACGGGGGCACCTCACCATCCCCCAGGGCAGGAGTTCTTTGTTCCACATGTAATTACTTTAATGTGCAGTTACTGCCCCCCTCCTGCTCCGCACAAGAATGCGAAGTGCAGGGCGTTCTTTTAGCTGCCCAGCATGTTGCTAATGCCCACTCTGCCAACAAGCAAGTTGTTTTAGGTATCGATTCTCAATTTTGTTTAGATATTTTAATTGAGCAAACCTCTCCCTCAGCTTTTGTTAAAATGTGGGACCAAATTTTTACCCTAATTCGTAAATTCTCTCACCCTTGGTTCGTTACGCACTGTCCCTCTCATCGACCAGACTCTAACCCCCTGCATTCCAGTCTTGATCAAAGAATGAGAGAGGTCTCCCAAGTTCATATGGCAAATCCCGCCCCACAGGCCGACCCGCTGTTGCGCTGGCTCCACGAAGAATGGGGACACTTACCACCCACAAAATTGTACGGCCTGTTATCTGGCTTTTCTAACCAAAAGCCTGACGTTAGCCGCAGTCAGTGCGAGCTCATTGTTCAGTCCTGCTTGCAGTGTGTGCAGGTAAAAACTATGAATCGTCCCCGATATGAGCGCTCTGCATACGCTGCAGAACACTTTGCCCCAGGTAGTACGTGGCAAATTGACTTAATAGGACCCCTGCCAGGTGCTCGTCGTTTTCCAAAAGCCTTAGTTACTGTCGATCTGGGGTCTCGGCAAACTTTTTGTGTCCCTCTTACTAAAACCAATGCTGCTTCTGTCGCTGTGGCTCTTAAGCAAACAGCAGCTGCCTGGGGCACTCCCACTGAAGTCCAAGCAGATGGTGGGCCACCCTTTACCAGCAAAAGCATTGAACAGCTCATTTTTGGATGGGGGGCTTCCCTTCACATCCATACTAAATATCATCCTCAAAGCAATGGTGTGGTGGAGCGAAAAATCGCAGTCCTTAAGACTATGCTGCGAACAGCAAACCCCAACCCTGATTTTAAAAACTGGAGCTCATTTTTACCCCAGGTACTTATCGCACTCAACAAAAGTTACTCTCGCTGGCCTCACATTTCACCTACACCTAAGCCGCCTTGGTCCCCCGTGTTTAACACCGGCCAACTGGTTTGGCTTACAGAACCCCAAGCCTCTGGCCATCGAGAACCTATAAAAGCCACCATTCTCCGGGCCGGCAAGTACCCTAACACCTACTTAGTGGCTACAAGTACCCCCGGTGACAAGCTAGTTCATCATAACTGGCTCAGCAAATGTAGTTCTTAATAAACAAACTAATGCCCCTGAGCAGGGCTTGTATTATTCTGTTTTACAGGTTATGCTGCTCTCCCTCACAACATCTTTGCCCACGGAGCCCTTAGGAGAAGGTGGACTACAAACCTGGTTCGCCGCCTACTGGGTGCAGGAGGTCAGCGGAAACCGGTCCCTGTCAGCGCTGAGTCCAGAAGATTGTCTTGTTTGCTCCACTCAGCTCTCACCTAAATATCCATTACCCTTTCAATTTGTACCAATAGTTTATAATTTTTCTTCATTTAATATTTCTAGTGTGAATTGTTCTTCCCCCTATGTGCAGTGGGCTGCTTCTAGTGTTTGGAATAATTGTTCTTCACAATTTAATTCTTATGTGTTTCCAGTTCTTAATGCTTCAGGTCGAAGTGATCATAGCTTTCCTTTAATTGAGAGTATTAGATTCCAGTATCTCATTGTTGGGTTTTTGTTGATAATAGTTTAACCCCAGCCCCTACTTGGGTTGGTACTTATTCTAATTGTTCTATGTGGAGTTTCTCTTATGCTAATACCTCCCTAACTAAACCCACTCTTAATTTTACCTATCCCCCTCCCATTAATTGTTCTTATCGTCTTAATTATAATATTTTTTTTGGAACCTTCTATACCTCCATAACACATACGTATCTGTTTCATGCCCAGCATATGCATCATGCTGAGGCTGCATGTATCAATCGTGCATCCAGCTTTTATTCTGTAACCAATAATGGGTGGAGCCATACCACAGTTTCTTCCTTAAGACCCGGTCATTTTTGGATTTGCGGTAATGTTGCATTTGCTGTGCTTCCTCCCAATCCCCGGGGTATATGCACCATTGGCACCCTGTATCTACAGGGTGGAGGTATTTATACCTTGCCATCTAGCCACCGACACCATCGTAGTACCCACTCTTTTTGGACTCGTTTGCAAACAGCAGCTTCCTCCCTCACCTCCTCTATTGTTAGTTTTAACCCTGTTGGTTATATGATGTTACGTGATCAAGTGCTGTTTCAATCCCTTGCTATTGAAATGCTTGCTAATACTACGGGCAAGGGCCTCTCCTTAATTAATCAGCAGTTAAATTCCCTTGTTCAGTATAGTATTCAAAATAGATTAATGATTCAATATTTGTTACAATCTTCCTCATTTTGTACTAAATTTGCTGAAGTATATCCCGACTTTGCTGATAAATGCTGCATTTCTTTGCCTTCTATTTCTCCTAATTTGTCCTCAATTGTTAAAGACCTGCAAACGTTGAGCTCTACTGTCCGAGAGTCACGAGAGTCCTTCCAGTTTTGGTCATGGCTCGATTGGCTTGGCCTTGCGCCCTACAAATCCTATTTCCAATCCCTGTTTGTGTCCCTTCTAGTTGGGCTCGCTCTTCTCTGTCTCGGATGTGCCTTCATTAAAGCCTGCATTCGCAAGTTTGTTGCCTCGGCCTACATCGCTTCCACCCCCGAAGCGCATCCCCTCGTAGGTGGGGATGAGGAGTCGGACTCGGAAGTTTAGGTTTTCGGCCTAACTATTTCGGCCAGGGCACGGGGGCATGTTGAGATGAGTTCCTGTCTGCATCCTGTAAAACTTGCCCATACCGGTATTGCCCTGGCCTCTTCTTTTGTCATTCAGTGTTGCACGCATTCTAAAGCAATATGCATTTCCTCACCTTTTGGGGGCGAAGCCAGACTTTGAGGCACCTGCTCCCCTACTTGGTGTAAACTTTGCTTGTGCCAATCAGAAACGAACACAAACAGGTTTTGGGCCCCGTCCCCTATGACACTTCTATGATGTCATAGTTGGTACTTTATGGGCTGCCTGCCATGTGCAGGCAGGGAGAGGAGAAAGAAAAACGAATCCTGTGTATCCTGTGTACACCCGTAACCGAGCCTGATCACCTCGAAGCCTCTCTCTCAGCTCACGTGTTTCAAACAGAGTTTCTACGTTTGCCGGTCGTTATGCGTTGGTTTGTATTTGTAAGTATCAGTTATTACTAATTGCTGCATCTTTGTTTATAAATATTGTTAGTAGATATTTTAGTCATTGTGTATTTTAAGTTTCATTAACTCTATTAGCTAATCAAACGCTGCTCCCTTACCCCTTGTAATTATCCCCAATAAAACTTTAAATTGATTAATTTTAGTTGTGTGTGTGTGTGTCTGCAGTTTGCCGCGTGACCCATACTCTCCTTGCATCCCTTACCAATATAGTCTATTGCCACGTGCAGCCTGGTAAATAACAGGCCTGCATTTTCTTTCGCCCCTGCGTGCCCGTGGCAATCCACAAAGTTCAATCAAATGAAATTTTCCAATATCAACACCACCACAGCCATATCTATTTATCTGTCTACCCAATCACCATAGCATATGACCATTTCCCAGGATTTTAAAAGTAGAATTGTTCCATTAATTAGGTTTCAGAGTAGCAGCCGTGTTAATCTGTATCCGCAAAAAGAACAGGAGTACTTGTGGCACCTTAGAGACTAATAAATGTATTAGAGCATAAGCTTTCGTGGGCTACAGCCCACTTCTTCAGATGCATATATCATTAATTAGATGAATCCTCTCTTTTTTCCTTCTTAGCCAATAGGAGAAAAAGATGTGTTGATATATACGAGTGTGTGTGAAGAATGAATGAATGTATTGTGTATGTGTGTGTGTGTGAGAGAGAGAAGAATTTAGGCTGTGAATCAGCAAAACACTTTATTATGTGCTTATTCTTAAGCATGTGAGCAAGCCCATTGACCAATGGTTATAGTTAAGCAGATGCTTAGGTACTTTTGCTGGATTACAGTCTAGTCCTGAAAGTGCTGAGATCCATAGACATATATCTGCTCAGATAGGGGCTACTGTATTAATACACATATGATTTAGAAAATCCTTTCCAAGATTTTGCATAATATTTATACATTAATGTGACAGTTTTAAGCTAATGTAACCATATCATAGAAAGATGAGTATCAAGTGTAGTATGAAAAGAAAAATCCCTTGAAAACCATATCCTTTAAACATTTTTCCCTCAGGCAGTGAGAGAATATGCGGTTATGTTTCTTTGGAAATCTAATCAAGATCATGTCACATAGAACCAATTCTTTGAATTATTTTATTTTGTAACCAGATACAGAGAATAAGGCAAAAATGTTTAGCATTCCAAAGCTAACCCAATTTTGTAAGCTTTCATTATGGAGGAGTTGCATTTGCTAATTAACTACATACCAGGACAAGTCAAACTATTATTTTAAAAAAACCTGAAAGTTACAGGTTCATTATTCTCCCAGCTATCAAATCCCATTCCCTGAGGAATATTTAACTAGTAGCAGCCATTTACACTTTGCCTTATTGAATCTCATTATGAAAACAAGAAGCTTATATTCAATAGGTTGTAGTAATTCAAAAAGATACACAGTTTGACTGAGACCTTCAAAGTTGTTTAAGAGGTTTAGACACCCACTTCCCACTGAAATTAGTAGAAATTGAGCATCTAAATCTCTTAGACAATTTTGCAAATCTCAGCTTCTCTCTTTAATAGATTGGGGGCATTGAGAAACAGAAAAGAAGGAGCTTTTATGGTAGGGTACCATCAAATTCGTCTTGAAAATTGGCAGGAAAGTCCATTGACTAATCAATTTAGTTCTGCCAAACTTCATTAATTTGCACAAAACTGCTGCTTCAAACCTAACCTGTCCCTCTGCATCCAGTCCTCCATATGTGACTGTCTCACCAATATACCCTACTGGAGAACTTGTCAAGCTGAACATGTCCAACACTTAGACCTTCTGTTTTCTTTTCAGATAACACTGGTCTACAATTTTTGAGAAGTCGTCTGCTTCAGAGATAAAATGTGCTATTTATTATGTATTTTGATGTGCTGAATTCAAATATGACAATTAAAAAAACTGATTGGCTACTGTTTCTAAGATATTTAAGTTTTTACATTTTATGTCTATGTATATTGTGTAGATAAAGTTTTAATCATAAATTGTAAACCTAGGTCTTTTCATGTGTTTATGGTTGCTTTACATGATAATATTTCACCTGTCCTGTTTATGTAACACTTTAAAAATCAGCAAAAGGGTTATATAAATAAAATGTATTATGAAACAAAAGGCAAAAAACTATTATGTACATAGTTTAGTCCTATTCAGTGTCTACTTGGCGCTTCTTGGCTTGTCTCTTGTATTCATTAAATGGAGCATCTCTTGTCACTGTCCAGCAATAGTCTGCAAGCATTGATGGGCTCCATTTGCCCTGATAGTGTTTCTCCATTGTTGTAATGTCCTGGTGAAATCGCTCGCCGTGCTCGTCCCTCACTGCTCCGCAGTTCGGTGGAAAAAAATCTAGATGAGTGTGCAAAAAATGTATATTTAGTGACATGTTGCAACCAAGGCTTTTCTATGCCTTGAGGAGGTTTTCCACCAACAACCTGTAGTTGTCTGCCTTGTTGTTTCCGAGAAAATTTATTGCCACTAACTGGAAGGCTTTCCATGCCGACTTTTCCTTGCCACGCAGTGCATGGTCAAATGCATCATCTCGAAGAAGTTCACAAATCTGAGGACCAACAAAGACACCTTCCTTTATCTTAGCTTCACTTAACCTTGGAAATTTTCCACGGAGGTACTTGAAAGCTGCTTGTGTTTTGTCAATGGCCTTGACAAAGTTCTTCATCAGACCCAGCTTGATTTGTAAGGGTGGTAACAAAATCTTCCTTGATTCAACAAGTGGTGGATGCTGAACACTTTTCCTCCCAGGCTCCAATGACTGTCGGAGTGGCCAATCTTTCTTGATGTAGTGGGAATCTCTTGCACGACTATCCCATTCGCAAAGAAAACAGCAGTACTTTGTGTATCCAGTCTGCAGACCAAGCAAGAGAGCAACAACCTTCAAATCGCCACAAAGCTGCCACTGATCTTGGTCATAGTTTATGCACCTCAAAATTTGTTTCATGTTGTCATAGGTTTCCTTCATATGGACTGCATGACCAACTGGAATTGATGGCAAAACATTGCCATTATGCAGTAAAACCGCTTTAAGACTCGTCTTCGATGAATCAATGAATAGTCTCCACTCATCTGGATCGTGAACGATGTTGAGGGCTGCCATCACACCATCGATGTTGCAGGCTACAAGATCACCTTCCATGAAGAAGAATGGGACAAGATCCTTTTGACGGTCACGGAACATGGAAACCCTAACATCACCTGCCAGGAGATTCCACTGCTGTAGTCTGGAGCCCAACAGCTCTGCCTTACTCTTGGGTAGTTCCAAATCCCTGACAAGGTCATTCAGTTCACCTTGTGTTATGAGGTGTGGTTCAGAGGAGGAGGATGGGAGAAAATGTGGGTCCTGTGACATTGATGGTTCAGGACCAGAAGTTTCATCCTCTTCCTCTTCCTCGTCTGACTCAAGTGAGAATAATTCTGGTGCATCAGGAACCGGCAGTCCTTCTCCGTGGGGTACTGGGCGTATAGCTGATGGAATGTTTGGATAATGCACAGTCCACTTTTTCTTCTTTGACACACCTTTCCCAACTGGAGACACCATGCAGAAGTAACAATTGCTGGTATGATCTGTTGGCTCTCTCCAAATCATTGGCACTGCAAAAGGCATAGATTTCCTTTTCCTGTTCAACCACTGGCAAAGATTTGTTGCACAAGTGTTGCAGTATATGTGTGGGGCCCACCTCTTGTCCTGATCTCCAATTTTGCAGCCAAAATAAAGGTGATAGGCTTTCTTAACCATAGTGCTTATACTGCGCTTTTGTGATGCAAAAGTCACTTCACCACAAACATAGCAGAAGTTATCTGCACTGTTCACACAAATACGAGGCATCTCTGCTCACTTTGGCTAAACAGAAATGTGTCCCTTTGCAAAATCAAACACTGACAAATAAGAGAGCACGACACTGTATGATTTCTAGAGCTGATATAGGGCAATTTGTTCAGCAGAGTGATGTAAGCTTCGTTATGATTGCATCATCCATGACTTCTAGGAATAACATGATGCAATTCATATCATGTATGACGCAATACCAGCTTCAGATTGCATCATTCATTGTTTTGCCTAAAAAGCAAGTACTGTCCAAACCCAGTCATAGATTTATTCATAGAGCCAGTCAAAGATGTATCTTAGTCATTTCTGGTTTAAATTGAGATCCCTTCCCTTTATAACTCACTTATCCTCCGCCATTCCCAAGTCAAGGGTCGTATATACTGACCCAATAGCATATCTTGAAAACTAGAGTCAATCAACAATTTTAAGCATCATTTTCGTTCTCAGTGACCCAGAATTAGTAAAGTTTGACTACATTTATTTCAGAAGCATTTTGGCTGTAGAGCAGTGTAATCTTTTCTTTATCTTTAACTCTGTCCTGTACTGATTCTTCAGCCAAAAAAAGGGTTGCTGTTGTTGTTTTTTAAGTTTAATGTGTCTTTAAAAATCACTGAAATCCAATCTTGAGACCACAATGCCAAAATGCCTTACATGATAATTGTAAGACAACACTACAGGGCAGAGTTAAGATTATTTGGGTACTTTCACTGTGCATTGCTTACCTTAATATGTTTGGATTTCTTTTAAGTATTAAATTAACTTTGAACTTCCTGTATTTATAATGCTTGATTTGGGGATAATGATAACATTTCTGTAATGTGTTTTGCCCTTTTATTTAATTATTGATACAAACTATGTATCAATGTAGGGTTTTTTGTTTGTTGTTTATATGTTTGTTTGGGAATAGTAAAAAGACATGGAATACAAGATAGAGTTTGTTGCTACATTAGGAATTTACCTAGGATTTAAATTCTTCTAAGCATGAAACCTGTGTTTTTTAGACAACTATATAGATTTGGAGTTGTTCTGAACAGATATTTTACTTTATGGGCCACCTTGCCTCCTGATGTGAATCTGTATAGATCCATTGAAGTAATGCAGCTATATTAATTTATACCATTTGATGATCTGACCCATGTATTTTAGTTTTAATTTGCTACAGATTTACTTAATTATTCTGGATTTTTATTGTGATCCTCAGTAGTGCTGAGTGTTTATTAATGAGATCCACTCTAAGTAAGGTAAACACTATGTCTTGAGTCCTGTGGCACCTTTAAGACTAACAGATGTATTGGAGCATAAGCATTCGTGGGTGAATGCCCACTTTGTTGGATGCATGTAATGGAAATTTCCAGGGGCAGGTATAAATATGCTGGCAAGAATCAGTCTGGAGATAACGAGGTTAGTTCAATCAGGGAGGGTGAGGTCCTCTACTAGCAGTTGAAGTGTGAACACCAAGGGAGGAGAAACTGCTTCTGTAGTTGGATAGCCATTCACAGTCTCTGTTTAATCCTGATCTGATGGTGTCAAATTTGCAAATGAACTGAAGCTCAGCAGTTTCTCTTTGGAGTCTGGTCCTGAAGCTTTTTTGCTGTAAGATGGCTACCTTTACATCTGCTATTGTGTGGCCAGGGAGGTTGAAGTGTTCTCCTACAGGTTTTTGTATATTGCCATTCCTGATATCACACTTCCCATGGGTCCAGATAATGAAGATGTCGTCAATGCTCAGACCCGATGCCACCAGCACTCCCAGCTATCTCCGTGACACCACTGATTTCCTGAGAAAACTACAATGCATTGGTGATCTCCCAGAAAACACCATCCTAGCCACCATGGATGTGGAGGCTCTCTACACAAACATCCCACACACAGATCGAATACAAGCTGTCAGGAACAGTATCCCTGATGATGACACAGCACAACTTGTTGCTGAGCTCTGTGACTTTATCCTCACGCACAACTATTTCAAATTTGGTGACAATATATACCTCCAGACCAGTGGCACCGCCATGGGCACCCGCATGGCCCCACAATATGCCAACATTTTTATGGCTGACCTGGAACAACGCTTCCTCAGCTCTCGTCCACTCACACCCCTCCTCTACCTACGCTACATTGACGACATCTTCATCATCTGGACCCATGGGAAGGAGACTCTGGAAGAATTCCACCACGATTTCAACAGCTTCCACCTCACCATCAATCTCAGCCTGGACCAATCTACATGGGAGGTCCACTTCCTAGACACCACAGTACAAATAAGTGATGGCCACGTTAACACCACCCTATACCGAAAACCCACCGACCGCTATGCCTACCTTCATGCCTCCAGCTTCCACCCCGGACACACCACACGATCCATCGTCTACAGCCAAGCACTGAGGTACAACCGCCTCTGCTCCAACCCCTCAGACAGAGACCAACACCTACAAGATCTTCACCAAGCATTCTCAAAACTACGATACCCGCACAAGGAAATAAGGAAACAAATCAACAGAGCCAGACGTGTACCCAGAAGCCTCCTGCTACAAGACAAGCCCAAGAAAGAAACCAACAGAACTCCACTGGCCATCACCTACAGTCCTCAGCTTAAACCTCTCCAATGCATCATCAGTGATCTACAACCCATCATGGACAATGATCCCTCGCTTTCACAGACCTTGGGAGGCAGGCCAGTCCTCGCCCACAGACAACCTGCCAACCTTAAGCATATTCTCACCAGCAACCACACACCGCACCATAACAACTCTGACTCAGGAACCAATCCATGCAACAAACCTCGATGCCAACTCTGCCCACATATCTACACCCACAACACCATAACAGGACCTAACCAGATCAGCTACAACATCACCGGTTCATTCACCTGCACGTCCACCAATGTTATATATGCCATCATGTGCTAGCAATGCCCCTCTGCTATGTACATTGGCCAAACTGGACAGTCACTACGTAAAAGGATAAATGGACACAAGTCTGATATCAGGAATGGCGATATACAAAAACCTGTAGGAGAACACTTCAACCTCCCTGGCCACACAATAGCAGATGTAAAGGTAGCCATCTTACAGCAAAAAAGCTTCAGGACCAGACTCCAAAGAGAAACTGCTGAGCTTCAGTTCATTTGCAAATTTGACACCATCAGATCAGGATTAAACAGAGACTGTGAATGGCTATCCAACTACAGAAGCAGTTTCTCCTCCCTTGGTGTTCACACTTCAACTGCTAGTAGAGGACCTCACCCTCCCTGATTGAACTAACCTCGTTATCTCCAGACTGATTCTTGCCAGCATATTTATACCTGCCCCTGGAAATTTCCATTACATGCATCCGACGAAGTGGGCATTCACCCACGAAAGCTTATGCTCCAATACATCTGTTAGTCTTGTGCCACAGGACTCTCTGTTGCTTTTTACAGATCCAGACTAACACGGCTACCCCTCTGATACTTGACACTATGTCTTGAAACATGTAAGACATCCATTTTATTTTCTAACTCTTTGTTTCCCTCTTTAATGACCTGATAAATTGAGAAGAGAATCTTCCAGATGTATCACTTCCTAAAATACCATGTATAAAGCTATGAGGAGAGCAAGGCTAACCTTATAATAATCCTAAGATTATAAAATGGCCTTCACGTTCAAGTTTATTGTTTCAATCATTACATTTGTTCTCCCAGCCATACTTTGAAGCTTAAACTCATTTATCAAGAATTGATCTGTAGACTTGTTTTCTTTTGCTTTTACCTATTGCAAAGCTCCTGGAGATGTCAGAGAAATGGTGATATTGTAAATGAAAGCAAATGACTAAACACATTGATTTCTGATTCTTACATGGTGGAAGATCAATTACTGTATATGCCGTGAATGAAATTGGTTAAAAAACCCACCTTTTCATAGATTTCAGTATAAAATGATGCTCAGTTGATCATTTTAATTATTTATTCTTCCTGATATAGAACATGATCCTACTGCCATTGGAGTCAGTGGGAGTTTTGGACCAGGACTTAAATCTGAACAGGATTTGTACCATAATGAGGAACATAGTATTTCTACTGGTAGTTTTTTTTTTTTTACGTGGTAATACATTAAATTAAATTAATGGAGATATCCTATCTCCTAGAACTGGAAGGGACCTTGAAAGGTCATTGAGTCCAGCCCCCTGCCTTCACTAGCAGGATCAAGTACTGATTTTTGCCCCAGATTCCTAAGTGGCCCCCTCAAGGATTGAATTTATAACCCTGGGTTTAGCAGGCTAATGCTCAAACCACCAAGCTATCCCTCCCCTTGGCTATTGTTGTTCTGGACTCCTACAAATCATGGTCAGTTCACATCTAGCCAAATAAATTTGTCCATTGCTATCATCTATCAGTTGGGAATGAGATATTTCAAATAAATGTACCTTTCCTAGAGGAAAAACAGGTGTAAATCAGTTAAAATGTTTGTCTGGAAGCTGGCAGTTTATTACCTAGGTGATGATCCCTTTATATTTTTTACTTTGCAGTGTAAAACGTAAAACAATTTCACATGACAGAATGACAAAATACCATTTTCCCCTGCTGAAATCTTCAACCTCTTAGAGATTATGATTCAGATATATTTTACATCTGAGATTAGCATCAAGAAATCTCAAATCTCAGCATCGAGACACTAAATAGCTATCTGTGGATTTGACAGCACAAGCTTGCCATTAAGGCACATACTGTAAAGGATTCTCTCTCTGAAAAGGAAAAGCAGCAAAACAATTCAGAGATTTTTAAGCTAGGTGATGGAGCATTTATCTCTGAAATTGTGAAATTTTCTAGGCCAGTCTGCTAATTGTGCTGATTTGACTTTCAGTTGTCAGGCTGGCATACCCTTTTGGTTTACTAATCAATTGCCGATCTGAACAAGAATCTTTGTGCTCTCCAATGGAAGAATCAGCCAGGTCATCAGCTGGTGTAAATCTGCTTAGGTCTCTTGACTTCAATAATGTTACCATGATTTATACCTGCTAAGGATCTGCCCCAGTGTTTGTAAAATATAGAGGTCTCCTTTGGCACTATTTGTGGCTTTAATAACACATTGCCTCATTGCATGTTAAGAAGTTCTTGCCCAGAATATGCCATCTTTTTTGCATACTGTTCAGTCCCAGAGGAGAAGCTCTTAGAAAAAAGGCAATAACTAATGGCAGCTTAATCTATAGCTCCTGTTAAGGGGGGGGTGGGGGGGAAACAGATAATGATTCTCAGTTGTTCTCAACTGCCTTGTAGATCTTTGAAAAGTTCTATGCAGATTTGGACAGGAAATATGTGTATCCAAATTCTATTTTATCATGAGGCACAGACTTTAACAAATCTGCTCTGCTACAAGTCTTTATGAGGTACTATCCATTAGAATGCAGGGACTGACTCTGGAGCGACTGCATTCCATTAACAAGTGCTATATTTTTAATTAGTTCTCTCTCCAAATAAAACATATCCTTGATCAAGAATATTCAGCATTTATATTGGCCAAGGTGCATGCCCAAATTGGTACGTAAGCCTTGAGGACAGCGATAAAGGATCAGTAGTGTGGCCTTACCTTGCAATTCCCTTACAATTCTCTTAATTAAAATTAATAGTATCTGACAAAAGGAAACAGAGTATTGGAATAAATTCTGGAAGCAATAACGCATGCATTCATTCATCTCTTAGTGAGGACATTATCTGGCAAAGCAGCATCTGAATTCTGTCTGAGACTATGTTTATTTAATTGTATGTTCTGATTAATTTAGCACAGTCACCATCTATTTACTGTTTATTGAATTCTTACTTGATGCTGTAGGACTAGGATGACCACCCATCCCTTATTTTAAGGAACCGTCCCTTAATGCATTGATTTGTCCCTTCCTTAGGGGGACCACCTGCCCCTTATTTTACGATATATTGAAATGTATTAAAACTAGTACGAACCATTTAAAACATTATATTGAAGATTATGGTAAATGCATCATATACCAGAGGGCAGTAGAGATGTACACTTGAGAGAAAAATACATGGTGTGTTAAGGGAAATGGTTTTTCCCTAAAATGTCCCTAAAATTAAAGCAGTGCCCCTTATTTTTCATGTAGTTTTCCCTTATATCCATCCAACAAAGGTGGTCACCCTATGTAGGACCAACATGTGCATATGTGTAATAAAGAGCCATGAGATATCACATGGATTATACCTTCAGTAGGTAATAAAACCTGTCCATGAGTGGATGGATTAAATGACTTCATGTGAGGGTGTATCAGCAGATCCAGCTAGAGCTCACTTTGGAGATGGGAGAGAGAGTCAGCAATCATCTCATTAGCCCTGTTCAGACTATCATAGCTTTAATCAATAGAGTGAATAAGCAATGTCATTTAATTTCCCCTACAGTTCTTTAGTGATTTTTTATTGATACAGCATAAAAAATGTTAGAATCTTTATCAGAATCTTCCGCAACCTCAGTTATGCTTAAAGTGTCCCCCAAAAAATCACTAAATTAGTGATCCTTATATTTTCCTTTTCTGGTGAGAAATGTCACACATATAAACCAAATGGCACACAAGGTCTAGATAAAGGAAGCTGCTTAAGTGTGTGCTTATGTGACTATTTCCACTGAAGTGAATAGTAGAGCTGATCAGGAAACATGTGAAACTGGGCTTCATTCTATTGATATTTTATTTAGTTTGGATTTATGTGATT
This sequence comes from Emys orbicularis, assembly GCF_028017835.1. NCBI lineage: Eukaryota > Metazoa > Chordata > Testudines > Emydidae > Emys > Emys orbicularis. Next base: position 22,213,342 of record NC_088685.1, on the reverse strand, counting down.
TTGCACTGTTGCCCAAGTTTTGGTTCGAGTTTGAAACTCCATAGTTTCGCATAGTTTCACAGAATTCCTCATGATTTCAATGCAAATCTATATATTGGAGAAACATCCTTCCCTATATTACTACACTCGTCCTTTAAGTACTGTGGGGTAAAGTTTCTATCCAGCAATAATATTTTATTTTCTAGTTCTTCCTTTGCTTCAGTACTGGCATTCTTCTGGTCAGACTCCAGAACTAGCAGGTGTGAGTGTTCTGGGTGTCAATTATGCCACATATCTTGAGCAATCCATTGCTTCCTGCTGTAATTAGTTAATGTTTGTGAAGCAATAAATAAATGTTAAGTACCATTGCATAGATTCATACCAGTAGACAATTTACTACACAGGCACAAGATTTTAATATTTAGTGTTCATCTTTAATTGTAGCCTACAGAGCCCAAAAATACTTTATGCAAAGAGGCTATGAATTGGTCAGGTTTTTATTATTTTTCAAGTTAAGAATAGGAGAGGTGGGATCATGGAAGCAATTATCAGAGAACTGAATACAAAAATTAAACAATGTGAAATCAAAGAAAAAGATTCTGACATTCTTGCCCATGTAGAATAGCACCCTTGTTTCACAAGGTATCCTACTGACAGTTCTAGGTTTATGAGTTAGAGAAATGGAGGGGTAAAGGAGGAGGATTCAAGAATCTTTGAGATTCCGTCAGAGGACGGAGATGGATGGCAGGAGAGAGATCACTTGATCATTGCCTGTTAGGTTCACTCCCTCTGGGGCACCTGGCATTGGCCACTGTCGGTAGACAGATACTGGGCTAGATGGACCTTTGGTCTGACCCAGTACGGCCGTTCTTATGTTCTTATGAGACCTTTATTCTGAAAATAAATGTATGGCTTCAGTGGGACAGCTCATGGAATAAGGTACTATGCCACAAGAGTAACAACAGTTAGCATAACCTATCCCATAATTAGACTGTGAACTCTTTGGGGCAGGGACAATCTTTTTGTTCTATGTTTGTACAGTGTCTACCACAATGGGGTCGTGGTAAACGGCTGAGTCTTCTAGGTGCTATCACAATACAAATAATAATGCAAAAAACCCAAGATTTCTTTCAACAAACTGTGGAAGAAGAAAAGATCACAGTAACTTTATTGAAGGCTAACATCCATTCTAATTCAACAAAGTTGCTCGTTCAAATCATGAGTAAGTCCGCTGAAGAAGTATAACCATTGAAAGACTAAGACGGGAAAGTGAGAGATGAGTCCACCCAATTTAGGCTTACTCTACTTTCATCCTTATTTATAACTTTGCAGACAGAATCACTTATAATTTCCGATCATATACATATGACAGATAAGATAGAACAGGGAGGGGCCAAGTTACCAAGTTCCGGGATACCAGCAGGGTCTCCCCTTCATGCTGGCCATCTCAGTCTCTATACTTGTGTTCTCCAACTTGGACCCTTGGTCACTTGATTTTTATATATTAATTTGTCCTTGTACACCATCTAAGATCCCACATATCCAGTTACACATTCAAACTTTCATGTTATTTTCATTCTCCATTCTATGTTATTATAAATCATAAACATTACATCAACAGTCTTTTTTTTACCATTCAACATACATTGCCATGAACTGTTAATATTTCTACATGAAAAATTTCAAAAGGTCTAGGTTTCATTGAAATGGGGAACTAAAACAAATTTTGAAACTTAGGGATTTTTTGCAAAACAGAATTGTTTTCCAACCAACCCTACTGATGACTCATTTTAAAATGATCTCCTGTAAATATTCAGCCACAGTTTTCCAGTGCTAAACAGTGTATGCACAAGTGACAATATATAAAACATGATAAAAAATTCCAAGAATAGTCGTAGCATTATAATGAAAATATAAATAAAAGACAATCTAGCCTATAATGAACTTTTACATATAAGTAAAACATTTCACAAAGAAATGTTATTTTTAAGTTGATGGTGACCAGTTATATTCTATTTTAACTAAAGTTTGATCTGGGAATTGTAATCTTGTGTAGAACAACTATGTTAAGGAAGAATAATATGGTAGCTTGTGCTTTTTCTGTGATTAAAGCTTTGTTCTTCAAGCTGTTTTTGCAGTAGCTATCGCTATGCACCTTTTTACTATGTTTTATTTTTCCTATATAAAGTCCATTCAGAGTGAATGGGACTCCTGCATTATTTATGTCTTTGAAACTGCACAAAAAGAATAAGATACAGGTAAAGAAACAATATGTTGCATATTTTTACATAAATGTACTACATAGTAAAAAATGATGTGGCATCTTATGCATTGAGGGTTTCATTTTAGGAGTAGATTGAGTTGTATATGATTCTTACATATAATTGGGAATTACTTATTTCATAAAGTCCAGTTAAAGACAATAAATGTTAATACCATTGCTTTATTATTACAGTGAGAATGCTCATGATCTGTAACAAGATTGTACAGAGATAAAGTGTTACATAGTGAATGGTGTAAGCGGATTAACATTAAACTCTACGTACCAAGGACCAAACCCTGAGTCTTTTCTATGGTTCATATGGCCCAAACTGTAATGGAAATATCAGTTGAAGAGGCCTGGTGGTGGGGGATTCCATAACCATCTGGTTGTTCTCTGTGCTGGCTTTTTACATGGGTGTGTTGAAGGACCATCTTGGAGAAGCTAAAAGAATGGGTCTCTGTACAGCATGTGTACACTGACCTAAAACCCTGTGTGGGGACGAGAGCAAAGGGCATGCCTTTGTACCTCATAGGTAGAGCTGTCAGGGCTTTTCCAAACAAATGTTTTTCATTGGAAAATGCCAATTTGTCAAAACTGAAACACTGCATGGGAGTGTCTCTCTTTTGACAAACTTCCATCAAGAAGGTTTCTCATGTCAAGAATGGACTTTCTGGTTAAAAGCAAAAGACCTGCACACTGCAGAATAGCCAGTAGCCCAGGATTAGGGCACTTGCCTGTCAAAACCAGGTTCAAGTCTTTGTTGTGCCTGACTTAGAGCAAGTTCAATTTCTCCTGTTGGAGTAGTTTCCCTTTGTATAAATAAGTATTCATTAGGAAAGAGAGAGACTTGACTCTATAGCCTGGTGAATCAGTAGAACAGGGACTTGAACCTGGGCCTCCCTTATCCCAGGCAAGGTACCTCTTTTTTTTAGCAAATTTTGAAAGGTCTATGTTGTATTCCAATACACAATGAGAACAAATTCTGAAACCTTAAATTGTTTTGCCAAATTGAATTCTTGTTTTCTGGCCAGCCCTTCTCCTAGCCTGTTGCAATAGCGATGGCTCAACTGTACAGGTGTCCCAGGTGCTGTTTCTGGGCTGAAGAAAGGATAGCTTCCCTCTGAATGATCCTTTTACTGAAGCTTAGATAGATAGATAGAGAGATAGATAGATGCCACTACACCACATATCAACAGTGCTGAAAGTCCAGCCCTCTGCTCCCCAGGGCACTGCTTAGATTGGGAGGTGGTTTCCTGCTGTCCACTCTCCTCGGACTGGAGGAGGAAGATGCCTTTTTGAGAAGACACTGCATGAGCTGTCAGACAGGAAACAGGCTGCTGCTAGTGCAGACCCACAGCAGCCTGAGAGTTGGATCTCAGGGCTGGGGGACAGAGCAGCCTGCTTGTCTGCCTACCATGAGTTTGCGCCACACGTGAGAATCAACCAGAGCCCAGAGGAAAGGCGGTGGCCAGATTGGTAATGGAGGGATTGATGCTGTGGATTTGCATTTGAAATGTTTGTTACTGATTTCTGGTTGAATTCCTGCCTCTGCAAAAGCTGCAGGAGTGGTCTCCACCCCTTGGCAACTGCTGGGCATTTGTAACTAACTACCAGAGAAAGAGGTCCTGACCATGTATACATGCCATGCAAGAATAATTACAAACCCATACGTTGCATAAGATTGAATGAAACTGAATTATAATAAAAATACTAGTCTGGCTACAGTGGCAGTATACAGGTATGATTAAATTCTTTGGGATTTTTTGTTCTTATTCTTATAAATATATATGGTTTATTTGCCTGGTTATTCCCCTCAAGAATAATTTAATAAAACTGAGTACTTCCATGACCATTGCACCTCTGAAAAATCAGGCCACTTTTAATTTAGGTACTTATATATGCATTTAATTGTCTACCTTTAGACTCCACATTAGAAAAGTTTGGCCACAATGTATAAGAGACATGCTTTATTGCAGTAAGTGAACATAGTAGGTTTTTTTTTTTTTTTTAAATGAGAGCATCCTTCAAAAAGAGTTTGGCCAAAATGCCATTGTGACATCCTGCAACAGTGAAAAGTGATCCATCTTTGCTTTGTTGCCTAGCCAAGCAAGGCATCCATTTATTATTCCCCCCAAATAGGATGTTTTTGTAGTGCCAGCTTTGAAAGTTCTCTTTATCTTCATTAAAGTGTCATACAAGTTTTGTCATTGAACTCCAACAGTTCTGTGATGTTAAGAAGTCCTACAAAATTCTCAGAAATAAAAATATATATTTGTACAGTATCTGGAGCACAGCAAACGAGCCCCTCACTCAGCTTCTCAAGAGCACCTTTATGGCTGTACCACTCTGAAATTGACAAATCAAAAGTGAATACCTAGTGACTACTTTTCCACAAGATATTTCTTTGAGTCACATGAGGTAAAGCATTGCACCAGCACCCTGGTGCATGTTTCATCCACTCTGTATGGCACTTTCCCTTTTAGATCTGCCTGGCTTTGCACACTGAAAGGTGCAAGGTAGTTAGTAGGACTGGAGCAGCTTTGTGGCTGCTGTTGGGCAACTGCAAGGAGACTCAGACTGAGCACAGGACTCCTCAAGGAGCCTTGCTGCTAGAAAAGCAGCATAGAGACAAGAGAAAGCCATGTGTGTCTGCATACCCGGAGATGCCCTTCCACGCAGATTCCCCTATATCTTCATTGCTGAGAGCATTTGACTACTTCCCACTTCATGACTCCTTGAATGCCTCTCCCTGGAGGGATGAGTTGCAGGGAACTCTTCAAGCTTGCATTAAGCATTCCAGCATGTATGTTTTTCATCTGGAAAGCTATCTGTTGGATGAAAGATACTGACTTGTCTTTCAAATAATGTAGAATGAGTCTAAAGGATATTCTTACAAGAATAAATACCTAGTATCTCTTCATATGCCAGTTGGATTTTTCTAGTAGAGTTACTGGTGACTTCACAGTGATCAATGATGGTATTTTCATTTCTCCATTAAAGATCTTTTGCCAATATCTAAAGGTGAGGTGACATTCAAACATATGTGACGTATTTCACCAGGAGACGTATTGCAAGACATATTGCAATTTGTTGCTATTAAGCCAACGTTATGTCATTTACTAAAATGCAAACAGATGCTGTGCAAAACAAATAAAGGCTGAATATCTGAGAATTAACCATCCTTTCAGTCATTCATATTTAAACAATTCTTCCATATGTGATATATATTTCAGCTAACTCATTTTTTATTTTTTGTTATTCACCAGAAAGGTGTTTGGCCCCATGAAAGACACAAAATAAAAACAACAACAAAAACCAGCATACTCTGTTCCAAAAATCGTACAGCCTAGAAAACTCACACCAAGAAGACTGGATGCACTGGAAGACCCAGAGTAGAGTATTCATTCATTTTGATATTTTTGTTTTTTCATTCATCATATTTAAGTCATTCATGTATTTTGAGGCAATCAGGGAAGATTTCAATAAGGAGGTGTTAAGAACTCTGCTATTGTTGTACTAGCATGTTAGTGTTCATTAAGTATCACTGCAAAGGTAGTAGATGCCTCCCAACACACACACAATAAATACTATCCCTATCCTATCGAGCTTACAAGCTAACACCTGGCATTCAATAGGAAAGGCACCTAAGGGGTAACAGGGGAAGCTGTACAGGGGAAGAATAACTCAGCAATGTTACCTTTGGGTGTTCTCAATAAGTTAAAAAATAATGATTTAGCAATTATTTTTCCCATTCATTGTTTCCTAAATATCTAGATTGGAATATATGCTATAGAGATAGAAATAGAGAAGAATGCACACGTATATATTTGAAATGCTAGATTGACAGATACAGATATTTGTTCGGGAGTAATCAGAGCATAACCCACAGCTGTGTGAATAGTGTTAAGTGTAATTGGAATAATTTTCATCTCTGTTAATGAGGTCCCCTGTCCTGGATTATTGCATATGTAAACATATACAGTGCTGCCTGTACTGAAGTTCAAGAACTCTCAATGCACAAAAAAGCAAACAAACCATCAACCACCATCTTTTTTTATTGTTATTATCTTGTGAGCAAGTCTGCCCGTCATTTCCTCCAAGCCACCCCCATCTGCCAAAATCCACCACTGATCACCACTTTAAGCATTCTCATTTTCGGGACAAAAAATAAAATTATTTTTCATTGCCTTCTGCCCAAGCCTCTGGCAGCCTTATCAACAGTCCCATCTGTTCTTTTCCCAGCTTAATCCTGCCCAGATCTCTGTTTTCAGGATTCTCAATTTTTTTTTTTAAAGTGCAGCATGTATAACCATTGCATTGTACACAGTCCAATATACCTCCACAGCAGCACTTTGTCTCTCACACACACATATGACGTCTCTTCATTTTAAGCACATTTTTTCTTAAATGAAAAGAATTCTAAAGCACTTATGTGTGCTCAACCAATCATATCTCTGAACTGGCTGAACATTGCTAATGTGATAAATTTGCTTAGGAGCAGAGATGTCAGAACTGTTAAATCACTGGGCCTGACAGCAGACGCTTCAAATTTTCAGAGCTGGGCTTGAGGCAACAAAATAAAACATGTATACATACGTCTTATAGTTGTCACCTTGCATCATGTTGCACAGTTCTAACATTATGGAGCAGTGACGTTACTCCAAAGTGGAGAGGTACAACTGAGTTTCCATTATAAACCTAATTTTACCTCTCCTCCCGCTATAGAACCCAGAGGAAAAAAATCATAGTGGTCTCAAAACTGGTAGATTAATTCTGAGGCCCACAGTAGAATGTATCTAGAAAACCAGATAAGGGACTCAGATAAGGGGCTCAGTTAGGGTGTCCTAAAACAGAGCTGTTCAATATAGTTCTAAAGGCCTATCTTATTTATCATTTTGTGCAAAAAGAGAGAAGACTGATGAAAACTGCTTCACTGGACTCTCCCAGTAGAAATGTGGGATGAAATCCTGACTTAGTTGACCTTAATGTGAGTTTTGCCATTGATTTCAATGGTGCCAGGATTTCGCCCTTACTGTCCAGTGTACACCATTCTTGCAGCAACTCACATTTTCTGTAGGATCTCCCCTGGATTCACCTACTGCAGCACTTAGCAATACAACTTGATGGGAGCGGACTCCTCTGTTCAAGGTCTGTCAGACGATGTCCACAAGAAGAGGTTAAATCCCAGAAACTCCTTATCCTTCAGCACCTCTCAGTAGGGGCTGAGTGATTCTTGTCTCTGAAGTGCATGAAATTGTAAATACAACAATAGTCTTCTTAAAACCCAGATTTATTTAAAATAGAGAGAAAATCATAGTAGAAGAGAAAAAAATGTTTGCATATCATCCCTCAAGCTGAGTATTTTGCAAAGCCCTGTGAAGTGTGGTTTGAGCATTGGCCTGCTAAACCCAGGGTTGTGAGTTCAATCCTTGAGGGGGCCATTTAGGGATCTGGGGCAAAAATCTGTCTGGGGATTGGTCCTGCTTTGAGCAGGGGGTTGGACTAGATGACCTCTGGAGGTCCCTTCCAACCCTGATATTCTATGAAGTAGGCATCTCTTAGATTAGTTATAAGCAAAACAAAACGAAGATCTTGCCATTTGCTTGTGCCCAGCTTACCGTTCAACCCACATCTATATCACTGACTTGTCCTCTTCATTATTTATCACTCCCCCAAATTTCTGTGTCACTTGGAAACTTTATATCAGTTGTCTTCCAGGTCATTGACAAAAATGTTAAATAGCATACGGTCAAGAACCAATTCCTGTGGGATCCCATTGGAAACACCCCCACTCAGTGATGATACCCCATGTACAATTACATTTTGAGACCTATTCATTAGCCAGTTTTTAACCCATGTAATGCGTGGTGTTAATTTTATATCATTCTAGTTTTTCAATCAAAATGTGAATGTAGATGTGTAGCAATGTGGGACTCACCCCTGTAGTGCCTCCTGCTGGTTGTCTCTGGGAATTAGCTCATCCAGCCTCTGGAGCGCCCTCTGCAGGCCGGTGTCCCACTGTGCTTGGCCCCCGTGTCCCTCCCGGACCCGGTGCCCCATTATCTAGGGTTCTGCCCCTTGGCAGTAACCCCTTTCTCTCAGGGTCACCCCTCCCCGGGGAACCCCCATCCACTATCCCCACCTCCCCTCAGTATATCAGCCTACTCATCACTAGCAAGGTTGGGTTTGGACCTGCTGCCTTTGCCTACCCCGGGCTGCCCTCTGCAACCCCCAGTGCCTGTTGGTCTTCTGTTAGGCCGCAGCCTGGGGCTTTCCAGGCTAGAGCTCCCCAGCTCCTCTGCCTTTCCCCAGCCCTGCTCCACTCAGGTACTCTGCTCAGGTCCCTGCAGCCAGGTCCCTCCCTCTCAGAAACTAGAGGGAGTCTGCCGAGCTCCTGGCTCCCAGTCTTTTATATAGGGCCAGCTGAGGCTTGATTGGGGCATGGCCCAGCTGCGGCTGCTTCCCCAATCAGCCTAGTAGCTGCTTTCCCCTGCAACAGCCCTCTCCCAGGGCTGTTTTAAGCCCTTCAGGGCCGGAGCGGGGTTACTGCCCCACTACAAGATGTACATGGAAATTTTCATTTTGTCGACAAGACATTTGTCAATGAAAAAAATCTGACAAAAGATCCGACCTGTAGAGTCTGACCTAATTCCTGAATCAGTCAAACATTGATTGCCCTGTTGCAAGTTACTGTTTCAAATCTATTTCTAGAATTTTATTTTATGCCTCTTTTCCAAAGTCCCTTCAATCACCACTGGGACAGACCATGATATCCTTATGAGCACTGAATTGTAACTTATACCACAAGTGGTCCCACTGAGGTCAGGAAGACTGCATCCTTCTCAGTTATTTCAATTGAAAACTATCACCCTGCACTCCATACTGTGCACTGCTGAACTGTAGCAACATCTGGGTTCACAGTTTATGCCAAATCTCTTTGGCCCGATTTCATCTTAGATCTGACAATGGTTGCCACAAAAGGAGATAATCATGCATATATACCAAACAGTAACATGCAGCAAAGTGCTGGTTTTATACAAATAATATATAATAATTTATTATAATTTATTATTATATGCTTCAGAGAATAATTATATGATCCAGATAATGACTAAAAGTGTTCAGATAGGGTAAATTGCCTCTTGAAAACATACTGAGAGGAGGCTGGATGGCTGAGGAGATAGATAGGTAATTGAGGTTATAGACCCTTTTATTTTTATGTCACTGGTTCAAAACTACTGTAGACTGATAGTGACTGAACACTGCTGTTGTCTGATGGCTGCTGGGATGGGAATTGGCTGTTTAATATAACACTGACCTCCTTAAAGGTTCACATCTCTTGAGGGAGCTGAGCTGTGATGACAAAGGGGAAGGGCCATGGAGCAATGAATGTGGATCTATGCCTCAGCCCTCAGCAGATATCCTCAGATTCAAGGACAGTCCCTACATATCAGTTCCATGGGGACGGCCTCAATGGAATGATTGAAAAGACTCTGCCATTTGAAACTCATGCTGTTTCCTGGTCCTGACTCAGAGATTTCCTACAGAGGTGGTGGAATGGCCCTTGGAAAAGAATGACTGGAGTTTGAAAACAAATCTACAGCTAGTGTGTCTGATTAAATGCCACCTGAGCTACGGCAGGGATAGAACTTCCTATATGTTATCATAAGAACGGCCATACTGGGTCAGACCAAAGGTCCATCTAGCCCAGTGTCCTGTCTTCTGACAGTGGCCCTGTCACTCATTCCCAGCTTCTGGCAAACAGACACAATCCCTGCCCATCTTGGCTGATAGCCATTGATGGACCTATCCTCCATGAATGTATCTAGTTCTTTTTTGAGCCCTGTTATAGTGGGTTCTGCTCTTTGGAATTCACTGGTGTGTTTCTGCTCTTTGGAATTCTTCAAATGCTTAAGTGATCCTTAGGAAATTGGAAGTTGCACATAAAGGCAATGCCTGGTTCCACAGAAAGAATGGATCCCATACTCACCTCCATTCCTTAGAATATGATTACCAGGCGTTATTTACAAATCAAATTGATACGGTTACTTGGGAGTTCAGGATCTATTGCAGAGCTACATTTTCTAGTGAGTAGAATAAATGCAAATTGAATTAGAAAACAAAAGTGATTTAGATAGAGCAACAATGTCACAAGACAAACTGTAGCTCTTATGGGACCTGATCTGAAAACTCTTATTGACTTCAGTATACTGTGGATCAGGACTCACTGTCTAAGTCATTTAAACCATTCCTTCTACCTTTAGTGCAGGGCTCTCCACAGGCTTCCTTTAAAAGGTAGAGACTAATAATCTTGTTTAGCCTAATCCCTGCGCCGTCCCACAGGAGAACCTTCCTGCTCCCTGCAAGTCCTGTCTTAACCTCGACTCTGTATAGCTAATCTACAGGCTTCTTTTCATATAGTCCTGGAAGTCACATGACCCCTCACTAGCCGCATGATGCCTCTGGGACTACATTTCCCAGCATTTAGGGCCAGGACCCAAAAAAGATGCTCTAGGATGTGCACAAGTGCTCCGTTACTGTTGATCTGGTTCTCATTTAAGCTAACATCATTTTACACCATTCTGGAAGCCAAAAGTGAATGTGAATTATATATAATTTACCCTCACTTTTTAAGGCCCATTTGCACATTAACATGCTGTAAATGGCTGTAATGTAAATGAGAATCATGTGCTATATCTAAAAATGCTTTGCAGCATTAAATATAGGGAATGGTATATGGACTAAACTACAGAAAATTGCTGTGCAAAGAAACATTTACAGGTAAAAAAATAAAGCATGTAGTCATAACACTAAAGGGACAAAGCCTTCACTGGTGTATATTGGTGTAGCTCAATTGAAACCAAAGTAACTATGCTCATTTACACTAGCTGACACTAGCCCTAAGAGATGGAGAGAAAAATGTAGAAGCATAAGAGAGATTTGTTTTAAGATGGACGAGGTAGGTGAGGTAATATATCTTTTCTTGGACCGACTTCTGTTGGTGAGAGAGATAAGCTTGGAGTTTACACAGAGCTCTTCTTCAGGTCTGGGAAACATGATCAGAGTGGCACAGCTACACACAAGGCAGAGCAGCTTGTTTAGCATAAGTAGTTAACATATTTCAAGGGACCATTCCAGGTGAAGTGGCCTGTTAACATCCCTCCAGTCATGACGGGAAGAAAAGGGGGAAGGCATAGATGACAGGTGCCTTCCCATACTGGGGAGTGGGTGCACAATCTAAAGGGAAGGACATGTGCCCAAGTGGGGGGCAGCCTGACTGGGACAGGGGATGAGCGAGCCAGAGCCCCTTCTCCCCCCCACCTACCCCCAGCAGCCGAGTCCAGGCAGGGAGTGGGTGGCCGCTGCCTCACCAGCTGGACTCTCTATTGCAGAAACAGCTCCATCCCGTTCTCCACCCGCTCTCCACCCGGCTGCCAGGGAAAGCGGCTGAACATGCTGGGGCGGGAGGGCGGGGAAGGCTCAGGGAGAGAAGGACAGAGCCCCTGTCCCTTCCCACCCCCTGCAGGCTGATTCGGGAGGGCATTTTGACTCCCCCATTACCACCCCCTCTCGTGTCACCTCTGGGGGAAGAGAAGGGAAGGGAAAGGAAAAGAAACGTGGTTGGATGTGGTTGTTAGTGGGTTATAGGTTGTTGTAATAAGCAATAAATCCACTTTATCTATTCAGTCCATGATTTTTAGTGTCTAGTGAAGTTACGAATTTAAGCTCCCATGCTCGTCTTCTGAAAGTGTTATTCAGTTTTCCTTGATGACTGAGAGGTCATACATAGAGTGCTTGTTTTGTGAAAAGTGTTCACCCTCAAGTGAGATGGTGTTTTTGTCTTAACATTTTCCTGTGTGAATTCATCTGCGAGCATGGTGATTTTCTGATTTCACTCACATCGTTGTTATTGGGGCATTTAGTGCACTGGATGAGCTACTCCACATGTTGTGATAGGTATGGGTAAGACCCAGGAATATTGAAAGGTGTGTTGTGGGGGGTATTGATCATCCTATCAGTGGAGAGATGTCTGCAGGTTTTAAGATGTTTTAAGATGACATGATAAAAGATGGAGAATTGGTGTTAATAAAGCTACGTGATTCACGTTCGTAGGGCTAAAGTCAAAACACCCTTCAAAGGAGGGGCACAGGTGTGTCTTGGAATATGGCTTTGTAAACAATACTGGTGAATGCAGACCAGGCACTCACATACTCTTCATCCTCCTCCCTATTCTCTTTGGCCTGGTCTACACTACGGAGTTAGGCCGAATTTAGTTGCGTTAGGTCGATTTAAAAATGAATGCGTCCACACAACCAACCCCGTTCCGTCGACCTAAAGGGCTCTTAAAATCGACTTCTGTACTCCTCCCCGATGAAGGGAATAGCGCTAAAATCGACTTTGCTGTGTCGAATTTGGGGTAGTGTGGATGCAAATCGATGGTATTGGCCTCCGGGAGCTATCCCAGAGTGCTCCATTGTGACCACTCTGGACAGCACTTTGAACTCCGATGCACTAGCCAGGTACACAGGAAAAGCCCCGGTAACTTTTGAATTTTATTTCCTGTTTGGTCAGCGTGGCGAACTCAGCAGCACAGGTGACCATGCAGTCCCCCCAGAATCATAGAGCGTAGAATGTTTCTACGCTCCCCCTATCATCTCCGTCCCTGAGGTTATCGCAGATTAGAAGGCAAAAAAACCGCACTTGCGATGACATGTTTTCCGAGCTCATGCTGTCCTCCCGCACTGATAGGGCACAGCTTAATTCATGGAGGCATTCAGTGGCAGAGGCCAGGAAAGAATTAAGTGAGCGTGAAGAGCGGAGGCAGGATACGATGCTGAAGCTAATGGGGGAGCAAATGGACATGATGAAGCGTCTGTTGGAGCTGCAGGAAAGCCAACAATAGCACAGATCCCCGCTGCATCCACTGTATAACCGCCTACCCTCCTCCCCATGTTCCATAGCTTCCTCTCCCAGATGCCCAATTACGCAGGGGGAGGGGGAAGCTCTGTGCACCCAGCCACTCTGCTCCAGAGGATGGCCCATGCAACAGAAGGCTGTCATTCAAACAGTTTGATTTTTAGTGTGGCTACAATAAGCAATGTGGCCTTGTCCTTCCCTACTCCCCCACCCCACCCGGGCTACCTTGTCCGTTATCTCATATTTTTTTAATTAATAAAGAAAGAATGCATGGTTTCAAAACAATAGTTACTTTATTTCGAAGGGGGGAGGGAGGTTGGCTTACAGGGAATTAAAATCAGCAAGGGGGTGGGTTTGCATCAAGGAGAAACACACACAACTGTCACACCGAAGCCTGGCCAGTCATGAAACAGGTTTTCAAAGCCTCTCTGATGCACAGCATGCCTTGCTGTGCTCTTCTAATCGCCCTGGTGTCTGGCGCGAAACGATTGTCTGCCGTTGCTTTCACGGAGGGAAGGGCGGCTGATGACATGTACCCCAAACCACCCGCGACAATGTTTTTGCCCCATCAGGCATTGGGAGCTCAACCCAGAATTCCAATGGGCGGCGGAGACTGCGGGAACTGTGGGATAGCTACCCACAGTGCACCGCTCCATAAGTCGATGCTAGCCACGGTAGTGAGGACGCACTCCGCTGACTTAATGCGCTTAGTGTGGACATATGCAATCAACTGTATAAAATTGATTTCTAAAAAATCGACTTCTATAAAATCAACCTAATTTTGTAGTGTAGACAGACCCTTTGATTCCATCTGCAGGTAAAATGCATTGCACAGTAGGACAAGAAATTTCGGAAATCCTAGAAAGGGAGGAGAAAAGTGGCAGTGTTAATGGAGACACTGGTCACAGCACTACTTATTGGCACTAACAGCAGTACATGTATGGGGGCAGTTGGAACATATTGACACTTTGGAGATCCTGTCAGCATGCCGTAGTTAGGCAGTTCTCTCAAGTAAGGGCCAATCTTGCATCTATCAGAGTCAAAGAACAATGTGTGATTACATATCTGTAGGTGCCAGCGAGGACACTTCCATTTACCGGGAAATGAGACTGTAGCTGGGTCTTGTCTTTTACAAGAAATTGCCATCTCAGTGCAGGAGCTGGCCCCTTTCCAATGTTTATTCCGAGTGCATCTTTCCTTAGGGCAATGGGACAAATTGTCATTGCTCCAAAACAACATACTCAAAGCATAATATGCCAATTGCCTGGGATGGCTCACTATGCCAAACATGATTTTTGAGGGCTTGCTGTTCACACAAGCAATTTTTTTATTTAGTTAATCAGGCAGCTCACTAAGGGTCTTAGAAGTTATTAAAATAATGCCTGTGTCTGTACTTTCATCTTCCAAAATTAGTGTATTTGTATTCCAGACATAGCCTAAACATCTTTGGTTTAGTTTGGTTGGTTGCAGGATTTTTTTCCTTTCTATCTTTATAATCATCTCTGTGAGCAACTCAGCTAGCATTTAGATAAGCTAAAGGTTAAAGCAAGCAGGCAGGCACATATGGAAATCCTATCTGGATTGCAGAAGGCTGTTGTCTGGCTCATCACAGCACTCATTACGAGCTCATGGCATGAACCTTGTTTCAAGTCAAGGCCAAAACCCAATAGTGCTAGGCAGAGCAAGTGACCTAGAATAATTAAAAATGGCACTGTTGGTATATAATCAATTTTAGAGCCTCTCATTGGAGAGTAAATGAATGGATGAAACATATATTACCTTATTTAAAGTGTTGAAGGAGAACTCCTCCTGTCAGCGGGGATCCTCCTCTGCCTGCATAGCTAGATGTCAAAACATAGTCGGCATCCCAGAGTAAGAGAGGTTT
Organism: Emys orbicularis; assembly: GCF_028017835.1. Classification (NCBI taxonomy): domain Eukaryota; kingdom Metazoa; phylum Chordata; order Testudines; family Emydidae; genus Emys; species Emys orbicularis. The sequence goes on along the minus strand of NC_088685.1, from coordinate 22,198,298 downwards.
TTGAATGATGTCTATGGTGGCAATGGATTTCAGCATTGCCTGTGTAATGGTTGTAACCAGGAAAGTGGGAATCTGCAGAAATATTCAACGCCCATAGTCTTTATTATGAGCTACTAGGAGTACGCTTGATGGTTTGGAAGTAGAGCTGGGTGAAATTTACTGAACATGTGCTGAAAAATGCAGTTTCAGCCAAAACAATGAGGGTGAAATATCAAAATAGTCAAAATGTTTTATTTTGACATTTTCCACGTGAAACATTTTGACTTTTCATTACAAAAATGAAACAAAAAAATTGGTTTCAGGCCAAGTGAAAGAATTATTTATCCATTTCGGGTTGACTCAAAAGATTTTGTTTTGTGATTTTTTGAGTCAGCCCCCAAACCAAATAACCAATTATTCATTCTGCTCTATTTGAAAACAGTCTAGGACAATTGGTGATGCTGGTAAATACTCTCATAGGAACAGAAGGGAAAAAACATTAAATGTAATGGGGCTAGGTGATGCCATCTCATGACCACCACACTGGTCCAAAGCATTGGATGCTCATATGAATTTTTATATTAAAATTGGTGAACTATTTTTAAATGGTTGGTTCCCCCTTTGGCATCTGACACACTGGATGTGTATGCCTGGCAGTTCTTCTTCCAGAAAGCAAACCTTAATATCTTGCAATACCTTGACTTAGAGTTTTCAGCTTGCTAATACTTTGAGACAACTAGAGATTTCTCAAGGTTTTTTCCTACATCAGAAACTGATACAACCTTAGCTGCAGGTCAGTGACGTTTTTTGCTTGGGAACTGTAAGTTCAGCAAAAGGACAGCTCAGATGGACCCTTTTCTTTCAGCAGTGCTCTTTCTTGTCATGTTTAATATTGTACCTGTGCTGTCAATAGTGTCTAGGGGCTGGAACTCATCCAACTTGAGGGAGGGAGCTTCTATTTTATAAAATTTATGATTCCAAAAAATAAAAGTATTTAGCAAGTTTAAGTGTGTTGTGGTTCTGAAAATTAACAGTATCTAAACTAAAAAGTGGGGAAGAAGACAGAGGGTTTGCGCCTGAGATCATAACAGCAGGGGTGTAAATTCTAATGTATGCCAATGTGCTGGGGACTAACTGGCCTGTGTGGACCCTGCAGGTCATTAACGTATCATCCTGATTGGAAAACGGTACTTTTGCCTAACGTTGCTGTGTAACATATAACTAATTCTTTAATACACTTTACAACTTCCCACGCAGGTTAAATCTCCTTTAGAACTCATGCTTTGGCTACATCTGAAGAAAAATACGTATAATAAAAACTCCCTTGTTATGGGCCAAGGGGAGGAGGTGTCTAGGAGGGATTTGAAAAAGGACAATGTGGAAGCTCCTTCTGAGAATTATCCACGGTATCTATCCATCTTATACTGAGACCATAACTATGAAATCGGATCAGCTCTGCAATGCCGCTCAGCAACATGGATGTATTTCAAAAGATGCAGCCTCTGCCAGAAGCCTTAAAGACACACTTTCTGGATCAGTATGCTGCAGTTTTTCTAATACGACTCTTTTACATTTTTTGCAGCAAGGCAAAGGATTTTCTCGTTATCAAAAATGCATTGCGTTAGCCACCTGCTTGGTTCCTGGTTGTCCTCTTCCTCATTATTTATCCTTCCTCACAATTAGATATTGGCCAATTGAAAGTCTTGCTTCCCGTCAGCATTGTCACCCATGTTGTTCAGACAGCTGTAAGAAGACTGAGAAGCCAAATGTATTCCTTTCATATTTCTAGTCACTCCCTTCCCCCCGCCGCCCCGCAGCTTAAAAAATGGTGATAGCTGGGTTTTTTGTTTCCTCCCTTTTAATCAATTTCACAATCCAATGAGCTAGTGTCACACTTATCTCATAGCTCAGCACCTTAGACATAAACACCTAATGTGGCACTCTGTCAGAGGTTTTCTGATAATCTAAGCATTATATGTAATATCCTCTGGCCTGCTCTGGCTGTAATATCAACAAAGAATTACAAGGCAGTGAAACACGGCATTCCTTTAAGAATACCATATTTGGTTGTCTTTGGTCAAGCTTTGCTTTTCCAAATCCTCTCTATTAGACCCCTTCAAAGTTCCTAAAACTACCTTTTAACTAAAATTCAGTCAATGGACCAGCCTGTAATTTCCAGAAATACCTTTTTCCTGTTACTAGACTCCTTCCTATTCCCTGACTTGTTGTATTCAGTTTTCTCACTGTATTAGACTCAGACTTGCGTGTTTTATTTTATTTTAGTTGGCCATTCACTTTGTTATGTCTGTTACTACTTGGAACCACTTAAATCCTACTTTCTGTATTTAATAAAATCACTTTTACTTATTAATTAACCCAGAGTATGTATTTAATACTGGGGGGGGGGGGGAGGAAACAGCTGTGCATATCTCTCTATCAGTGTTATAGAGGGTGAACAATTTATGAGTTTATAAAGCTTATACAGGGTAAAACGGATTTATTTGGGGTTTGGACCCCATTGGGAGTTGGGCATCTGAGTATTAAAAACAGGAACACTTCTTAAGTTGCTTTCAGTTAAGTCTGCAGCTCTGGGGCACGTGGTTCAGACCCTGGGTCTGTGTTGGAGCAGACTGGCGTGTATGGCTCAACAAGACAGGGTGCTGGAGTCCCAAGCTGGCAGGGAAAGCAGGGGCAGTAGTAGTCTTGACACATCAGTTGGCAACCCCAAGGGGGTTTCTGTGATCCAACCCGTCACAGTCCGTATCTTCACAAGATCCAAAAATGATGACATGAATAAGAACAATAATATGTGCATTTTCACTGACTAAAGTAAAATTACAATGACTGTCATTATGCCTCATGGCTCGATGTTTCCATCAGCGGTCCCCAGAAAGAATTTTCCCACCTGTGGTGGGCCAAATAAAGTCAAAAGTCTAGGTCCATGGAATGTTTTACAGAACAAAAACCTTCTATTGCCAGGGGGTTTATTTCCTAGTTTAAAATCAATTCAGCCCTTCCCCAGGAGTGTCTGCCCCAAGCTCTACGAAAATAAACACAGCTGAATAAGAAACTATAACTTACCCTTAATGTTTATAACGCTCTTGTGCGGCAAGCTCCCCCTGCACCACCAACTCCTTTCATGTCTCTTACTGGTCTGATGGACAGGTGCTATTTGTATGGTCCCCTTAACTCCCATTATGTTTTGTTCCGTCTAGGACTATTGTCAAGGCATCTCAAGGGGCAACATTTGCAGGAATCCTTGCTCTCTTGGATCTTAAAGAGAGACCAGCCCTGAAATTGTCTTTTTCCCTCACTGGGTAGGTCTGCGCTGCAATTAGACATGCACAGTTGACCTGTGCCAGCTCATTCGGGCTAAAGGGCTCAGGCTAAGGGGCTGTTTATTTGTGGGATAGACTTTTGGGCTCGGGCTGAAGTCCAAGCTCTGAGACCCTTCCACCTTGCAGGGTCCTAGAGCCTGGGTTCCAGCCCAAGCATCTACACAGCAATTAAGCAGCCCCTGAGCCCTGCAAGCCAAATCAGCTGACACGGGCCATCCATAGGTTTTCATTTGCAGTGTACACAAGGTCACTACTGAGTGTTGCAGCCCACTCTGCCATTGGAATGCAGGTCTCTGGCGCTCAAAACAGAGCCAGCACTATCAATTTTACCTAAATTTCAAACAGCCCTCACTCAGACCCCTTTTCCCCCCTGAGGGACCATATGCCCTGTCTTACAGGTATTCTTCCTGGAAGGAAGTAGCACTGGGCCAAGAGGGTTCTCCTCCTAAATCTTAAAGTGCCAATACACCTTGTTATGCTGCCCATTTTATAATATTCTGTAATTTCGCAGAGATGTCACATAGGTGCCAGAACATATTAGTGTATTGGGGGCGATTGCTGGAGGAGGAAGCTGGACTTGATAGACCACTGATCTGTTCCAGGATGGCAATTTTTTTCTATAGCCGGCATGTGCCAACTTAATAGTTAGAGGAGCACTATAATGTTAAATATCTTGACTAGAGAGTTTTGTGTGTGTCTTATATGACTGAGGCACTGTGGAGATATTTATAAACCTAACTGGCAAGTGAATGCTATTCAAAAAACAACAACAACTACTCTTGTAGCTTAGAAATAATGTAATTAAGGAGTCTCGGGGGTCTAGCAAGTTTCTCATTGACAAGAGAAACCACAACATCTCATGAAACCACTTTGCCTAGAGTGTAACCTGATAAGCCATGCTATTTTTCTGTAAATTATAGGCTGTTGTTTAAACATAAGAATATAAATCTATTTACTGCAAAGATTTCAAAATGTTAATACACATGAAAAACCTCTCTCTTGCTTGAAAATTGGTCCCAAATTAATGTAAAATAAATCTTTGCATAAAAAAAGAGGGGAAAAGAAAGTAATTAACCGGCTCCCTTCTCTTCTTTGCAGACTCCAAAGCCTTTCATGCTTCTTAATGGTGTCAGACAGAATAAAACAAGAATATTCTCCAAGGAAAAAAAAAAGAAATACAGCATTGAGTGTGATATTTTAAAAATTGCTACATGAGACATACAGTAACATGCAATAACTGGGGTTTCCATCACATTTTATAGTTTGAATGGTCATAAAAGAATGATGATGGTCCAAGTGATGTATCTTCATTAATCTAAATACAAATTTGCACAATAGATACAGTAATAGCTGTGGTCAATCAAGAATTACTTAGTTAACTGATAATCATATATAAGTGGCCTTCGCACTCCTTATACCCATCAAGAATTCTGGAACAGTCATAATCAGAGTTAATGACACATCTAACCATTTTATTCAGTAAGTACCCTTGAAGTAACAATATAAAATATTGAATTTTCATTATATTTCCCAGTTTATTACTGTTAATGGAGTCAATATCACACTAATGTAAGATCCCCATTTTTCACAATCAAACTAAAAGGAAGACTAGGATGTTAGGGATATAAAACACATTTAATATACTTGAATGGTTACATTGACAAGATATGAATATGAGTTGGGTTTATCCAAAGCACTTCAGAGCATTTGGGTGCCTACTTGATCAAAATTTTCCAAAATTAAAATTTTCAATGAAGATTTTCATCAAAGAAATCAGTGTTAAGCAACAAAATCCTGAAACATTTCAACAACATGTTCATTGGTATTTTTCAGGGTTTTCCAACAAGCTGTAGAACTGGCTGAAATTTTTAGATGATCGTAAATGTAGAAATGTCAACTTTTCTGACATTTACTGAATTTTTTTCAAACCCAGTAATTAAAAAAATTTTTTTTTTACCAGTTCTAATGTCACCCTACAGCTCTAAATATATATATATATATATAGTGTTTTGGGAATTAAACATACTGTATTAACCTATGAGAACAAACTTTGGGTCTACACCTGTAAGTAATAAGTCCCTGTGTAAATTGGCTCGTATGAGTTGACCCATTGAAGTTTACTACTCAGGCGAGTAAATGTATGCACCTCGTAAGTGTTTCCAGGATCGGTTACTTCATCATATACACAAACAAGAAAATACTTTTATATTTTCTGAAACGTGGTACTAACAGCTAGACAATTATAATTGCCACGAACAAGGGAGCCTGGAGTAAAAGAGGCATTGTCCTGGGGATGCTGCATCTGCAAAATTATTCTGAACGTGGAATAAGCTGTGAATTTAAAATTCCTGGAACTAGGAAAGTGGGAGGAGCAACAAAATTCCACGGTTAGAAGTTTGTGTTGGAGATCAATGCATGTTATGGATGCAAAGCCCTCAAAAGAGATGTCTGGGGAGCTACAGCAATAGAAATAAAATCAATCATTCTCATGCTTCAGTTCAGTTACTCTGGTAATGGAGCCATATAACTATTGAAAATTATTAGATAAGTATCTTGAGTCAGTGGAGCCTTAACACGTCTGACTTCAAGCACATGAGTTTTTGCATGGACGTCAGTGCAACAACTGTTGTGCTTGAGCTTGGGCGGGTGCTTAAGTAACTTCCCGCCAGAGAGAGAACAGAGGATGAAGGTTGCGGTTATCTAAAACAGCTAGAATATTGGGTATGTGTATTTAGGAGTAGGAGGAAAAAACCCACGTTTGTACATACCTACACTTATGTATATGAGCATTAAAATTTGTATAGAAAATAATGTCTGTTTTCCTCAAATAACAGAATTACCTGTCCTTAAATTTAAAAAAAAAATTCTTTTTTTGTCAATTGGGAGATAAAGGCACAAAAGTCAGATTAAATCAAAGCTTATCACAATCACCTTCAGCCTATTAAAAATGAATTGGGAATCTGAGGACAACTGGCTTTGTCATGAGATTTCTAATCACTTCTGCTTCCATTCTGGCTAGAAATACCAAAATGTTAATCAAAATGTTATTGATACGCTGATACTATCTGATAGTAAATGCTACAGCACCTGCATGAGAATGTTATGTTGTGAAATCTTTTTGATAGGATCAGGGTGTATTCACTTATTCCATATCTTCAGGGTGCAGGGTACTATTTCTCAATATTTGTTATATATGGGCTTAATTTTCCTTACATTTATATTGGTATGGCTCCATTAATTTTAGTGGAGGTACTCCTGATTTCTGGAATTAACGCCCTCATTATCTCGCTATCCCCACACAAATATACACACTTCTTCTTAACCAACAACTGAATAATCAATAACTATTTCACATTATTCTTTCCTACCCTGGGAACATTCTTTCCCCCCCCTTCAGATATGACCATTTCTCTTTCAGCTTATCTATATCGAAGTATTTGGGGGGGGAAATGCAAAACTCATAGGGTCAAATAATTCTAAGTGTTTTGTTTACTAGTCTTACATAAGTCCAGCAAATGCTTGATGGTATCCAGTTTCTAGCAATATTCAGAAAGAGATGCAGAGGAAGCCTGGGAGTTCTTATCTATGTGGTACTTGAAAACTGTCAGAGGAAACTAAGAAACAGGTTTATAGAATTTTAATGTTGGATTAATGTTGCATTTGCAGCAAACTACATTAGAAGGGTGACTGAAAGTTGAGTGAAGAAAGTAAAAAATGGCTTTTATTTTTTTACCAGTGAGTTCAAATGTTCACCCTGTCCTTTCTGTGAACCCACTATTCATGGCAAACTCTTTTAACCTATATATAATGCATGAAGAAATCTGTACAGAATAACATTACATGTAGATGATTGTGTGACAGACTTTTAGAACCATGAAAGCCTTGAATTCCCAAGTTCACATTACTGTGAGTTAGAAAGGGAATGCCATAATCAACCTAGAGTTAACATCACCTCAAAACACCTCACAGAAATTAAATAGAAGTGGAGACTCTTCAAATGTTGCTCAATCTGTTCAGTCCTAAATTACTTCTATATTTTACAGCCCTGCAGTTTATCCCTAAACACACATATAATACTTCTTATAGGTTCCCATTTAACTCTTACTACAATATATCTAAGATTTACAGTGGTTACTTAGACCAATATTGTCCTGTAGCAACTTTAGAGTTGTGACAGATTGTATCCCTATGTTCACCACTTTTACAAAACTATGATAAATTTTGTACAAAGTATGCCTTCTGAGGTATCATTTGAAAACTTATAATTCACTGATCATTATTGTCCTGGGTAAAATATCTGTGGCAACCTTGTATGAAAAGTTATAAGATTCTACTGTATGATGTTACTAAGGCATATTCCAATTCTGGGGAAGCAGCCCAAACCAGTTCCTCAAAGACAAAGTCAAACTGATGCCTCAGCCAGGGGTCAACATAATCAGATGAACTATTCCTGGGTTGAGTGGCCATTCTTTAGCAGAAAGAAGGGTGTGATTGAGAAATTTACATTTTAGCAATGGAACAGTTGGGGGGTGCCGTGTAAGCATTCTGTCTGTCACCGTAACCCCAGCTGGAGAGGATTCTCAAAGAAGTGGAAAAGATATAAAAATGAGGAACAGAGGACACAAATCACCTCCCTCCCCTCATCTCTACTCATGGCATTAACAACATTTAAAAGACAAAAGACATATCACTGAACTGGGGTAGTGGGCTTTCAGACAGTAAGACTGCTATTAGCATATGGTGAGAGAAATATTTGCTTTGAATTAACTTAGGTTATTAAATTAGATATTATTTGAATGTTACCTTTAATTTCTTTGTAACCAATTCTGACTTTTATGCCTCCTTACTTGTAATCACAAAGCTATCTTTTGTAGTGAATAAACTTGTTTTATTGTTTTCTCTAAGCCAGTGTGTTTAGACTGAAGTGCTTGGGAACCACCATTTGAGATAACTGGGTTTGTTCATATTTTCTAGTAATGAAATGACGGACTTTCTATGAGCTTGTACTGCACAGAAGGAAAGAGCCGGGCAGTGCAAGATGTACATTTCTGGGGACAAGTCTGGGACTGAAAATTTACTGTTGTCACCCAGCAATATAACTCAGGAGTGGCTGGCTAGAAGCACTCATATCATTCAGCTGGGAGTGATTTTGCATGTTAGAGGCTGTATGTGAACAGGCGTGATGTGGTTGTTCTTATAGCAAAGCAGTGTAAAAGGCACCCTATACTGGAGGGTTGAGAGGACACAGCTGTTCAACTGTCCAGATTGTACCCTGGGGAATATCATAAGAGTACAGAAATTATTTTCAGTATTCCTATTTTAATTTATCCTTTCTTTGGTTGAAGGTAGCAAGTAGGTACAACTTTCATTGTATAAGTCATTGTTTAATATTAGGATTTAGTGAATTTGACAACCACTAAAGATTCATGGACAATAGAATTTGAGAGATGGAAAAGACCTATTTTCTTTATAATTATCTAATTAATACCCCTGCCAGGGCCAATAAAGAAGATCTTTTCTAGAAAGAGCCATTTAAATGTTGCTTCTATTTAGAATAAAATCATTTTACTTGCAGGTGCCACCCACTAAGACAGGATGCTTGCTCCAGTCGTCTGGGTCAAGGTATTTGTTTTACAGAGATTTTATGTCTTGGGCTCTTTAAATACTGTGCTTTTCAACTGAAACAAAATGGTATCACAGTTCAAGCCTTTCCTGTTTCCCATACTGCCACTGTAGGGCAACCATTATGTCATCAGAATGCCTTCCAGGGATCCCAGTACGGGGGGGGAGCATTCTTGATACTACACCACTTATGGCTACCATGATGGTCTGGAGACAGACGAAAGCAATTACAGTTCTGCCATGTTCATACACAGGCAGTGCAAAGTATGTGTTTGTGAGAAGCTTCTTGCCCCTTTCCCCCCTCCATAACACACCCCATATAAAGGCCAAGCCTCTAACCCTTGATGAATCTCATTCAAACATCTCTAACGCTGGCATAATAATAATAATGTTATTCATCAGTTGACTGGGAAAATTAGTCAAGTCCATTATCCACAATCTTTATTCAACCAGCTCTGCTCATTTTGTGAATTTAGAGTCATATCTACTTCCTTTAGTAATGAAAATGAGTTTTTATTGCTTTTCACTCTTGCTAGCACAAAGAGACAAAACAGATGAGAGAGAGAGAGTGGGAGTCCATTCTTTCCTTTACATCATAGACAGAATTGTCCGCTAATTTCCAGTCACTTACAGTGGGAAATCTATTGAAAGCAATAGGGGTGCAGAGTTGTCATTGAAGAGACAATTTAGCCTGCAGAACATATTACTAGAGAAAATGGATGAGTAGGAAAGAACCCAGCTTGATTCTTTGCACCCAGGTTGAATTGACAAAGCCAACAGTTTGGAAAAAATAATCATCTTGTGTACTGGTTACCTGAGAAAATTTGAAATAGCAACTAAGAGATGGTGAATATGGAACCCCACAATGCTATTTTAACAGATTTACTTTTCAGATTAAAGTAATATTTTAATATCTGTGATGTAGCTTAATTTCTTTCCTCATACTTGCATTTTTCTAAGCTGAATTTAATTATTTTCTGTCCATTTTTCTTTGTACTATTTCCATGTTTTCACTAGTACCTACAATACCTCCCCTCATTTCGTATAATATATGCATAACAATATGCTGTATACCCCACATAATTAAAAATATATATTAAATCAAACTGGACTTAAAACTGATCCTTGCAATATCCCATTAGACCATTCCCCCAATACTGAAATGTTACTGTTTATCATTATGATTTGTTTATCACCCCTCATCCATTTTTCAGTCCATGTAATAGTGCTCATGACCTTACACAACTAAATTAACTAAATTAAAGAGAAAGCAAAGAAAAATGATCATTACTAGTACTATAGCTAATCATCTGAGAAACAGGTATATTAATTGCAAATAAGTTAAAATTGAGAAAATAATAAGTTCTATCAGATTTTATCTTTGTCACTTAATATCATTTCAGTAAATCTATGATAAAAATAAATTATCTGTCTATATATTATATAAATATCTGTAAGTACAGTAATAAAACCTAAGGACAGCAGGATCCCAGATCAAATATAAAACTTTACTGATAATACTGATAAATTATCTTTTCAGTGACATATGATAAGATTTTAAGCTCTACATAATCCAAGAGGAGTTCAAGACATGACCATTCATATAATGAGAATGCCACAATTTTTATATGATGCAAATTTGGGGCTCAATCTTGCAAAAACAAATTTAGGGCGAGGTGACATTTTTCAGCAAAAACTTTTTTCTGTGAAAAAAGCAGATTTCATGATACCAAAACATTTTGTATTTTTTGTTTTGTTTTGCTCAATTGTTTCTGTTGAACCCCCCCCCCCCCCCCCCAAAAATTATCTTTTTTGATATTTTCAAAACAGAATGTTTGGACTTTTTGTTTTGAAAAGACTTTTTCAAATTTACTTTAGTTTTATTTAAAAAAAATGCAACAATATATAAAAATGGTCAAAATTGAAACAAGATGTTTGGATTTTGATGAAATTAAGCATTTCATTTTACTGCAAATGATTTTTTCTTAGACTTTTCAATTTTCCATAAATTTTGAAATGCTTTTTTAAAAACTTTTTCAATTTGCCAGTGAACTGAAAAATCCCTTATTCTCCCATCTTTACTTATACAAGTGCTTGTTTTTACTACAGTGAATAGTCCCACTAAAATCATATGTAGAACATCTCTCTCTCTCTTTTATTAGATATTGCTATTGATGTAATTAAAAGAGAACACAGAGTATGTTACCCAGTGTCTTTGGCTTTATTCGCTGCAATAAGTATAATTTATTCATTTTATCATTATTATTTTAGGGCACAATTTCATAGACAAAGTACATAAAAAGAAGTGATGCTTCTCTTTCAGAGGATGCTTTTTCATGCTTTGCTTACAATATCCACTTCAAAGCTAGTAATGGCATCAAATTTAATAGTTTATAGTCCATTTTATAGGTTCTTATTTCATTAATGAGTATATAACTTCAAGTGCCCACAGCAATTTCTAAATGTATTGCTCATATTGCTGAATATCACTTGATAACCATTTAGGAGAAAAGCCATTTTATCCATGATATAAATTACAGTTAAATAAATAAGGACCCAAATTTGCAGCCCAATTTACATATGGTTAAGAACTATACAATAAGTTCACAAATTGAATTCTACAGATAACCTTTGCAGGGGCTAGAAGTGAACCATCGCAAGAAGCTTCATTTGGAAGCTGAATTTGGTAAATTCAGGCCTTAAAGAAGAACATCCTATAGAAAGGGGCCGAGTCCTTGGAGGGGAGACAACTGTTGATAGAGGGATGCCAGAAAGAAGTTGTGAGATGCAAATATGCAAACAATTTCAGACCAGGTTCTCAGAGAACATGGACTGAAGTTTATGAAGATCAAATGAAACGCTAGGGATGGAGGGGTTTGAGATTCTTAAGCCTAAATTCTACTTAAGACTCACTCAAAATCCAAAGTGGTTTAAGAGATGCATAGGCTTTTGGCACTGCTAGTGTAGCTGTTCTAAGCCAACCCAAAAGCTAACCCCAAATTGATGTGCTATCCATTTTGTAACAAAGTGCAAGATCCAAGTGTCTGTGGATTAATTAAAGTTGCGGCTGTGAATGATGAAATGATTCAGGACAGGATAGTATTTGCAACAAATCCACCAAAAGTTCATGAAAAGTTCATAAATCGGGGAAGTCAACTTGATTTGAATAAATCACTAGACAGTCCTTTAACACATAAAAGGGCACAAGCCCACCACATAACTATGTGTAAAGAGGAGATAGTGTACGGAATCACAAAGCCTCAGGCTGCCACGAAACCAGAAATGATTTGATCCAAGTCAGAAGACTACCAACCTGTAAGCAAAAAGAAAGTTTGTAGCAAAAGTGGGAGAATACATCTGCCAAATGCAGATCCAGCAATAGGACAGTTACGTTATAAATGTGTCATATATGTAATACATAAAATATGCAAATATGTGGGTTTAAATGTTAATACAATTTGAGTACTACCCATTGTAGAAAAAAATTACCTTTTGCTAACACATTCTAGTTAGCTAGAAGCTATAATATTACTTAATATCACCAGGTCATGCTATTACCAATCATCTTAAATTCTGCTAAACTAAATGCTTAGGCAGGTAGAGATATGCGGACAGGAAATAGCTTCCTGATATAATACTTGGCTTTTTAAAATAATTGCACCACAACTGACAGCTAGCATTATCCAAAATCTAAGTGAAATGATTCTTTAGTGCAAAGCTGCTGCTTACAATATATATCCACTAGGGTTTAGTGAATAATGGATTTGTTGGGTTTAGTGGCCAAACTGAAAAATGCAAAAATCCTCTTCATTTTAAACCAAAAACTGATTTTTTTGTTTTATCGCTGAAATTAAAAACCAAATAAATAAACCAAGTCAGCTAAACATTTTGAATGTTGTTTTGAAACAAGATTTTGAAATGAAATGTAAATTCAAACTGACATTTTCAAAATGAATGTCAATTTGAAATCAAATGTCAAACATTTGCTTTGAAAATGTCAACACAAAACAATTCAATGTTTCTGGGGGAAAAATTACCAGTTTTTTAGATGAAACTGTTAATCATATTTGACCTGAATTTATAAATAGTTTCAGTGCTCCCCAAAATGCATTTACTGTTCACTGAAAACATTTTTGCCCAGTTCTAATACCCATACAAGCGAGCAAACACATCACATCAAAAACATAACATTGTTATATGATATCTGATTTGAGTCCCAATCTTAAATTAGTTGGTGGTCTCAGTCAAGTTCTTAGTGGGGAGGCATCCACAGAATAATCAACTGCAACATTCAACACTAACTGGCACCAATGTGTTGACCTTCACAGCACATAGATTGCAAGAACATTGGATAATGTAGTTCCTATTACCCCTATAGGTAGCGCTGTAGGTCAGGGCTGGGGCACACTGGCAAGACATTGTAGGGAAGATTGCAATGCCACTGTTTTGTGAATTAAGTCCATATTCATCAAGGTACATAAGCACGTGAGTAACTCCAAGTATGTGTGTAGCCCCATGAAAATCAATGGGTCTACTTATGTAGTTAAAGTTAAGCATAGAATCATGGGACTGGAAGGGACCTTGAGAGGTCATCTAGTCCCCTGCACTCATGGCAGGACTAGACTTATGCAGTTGCATAAGTACATTGGAGCTTCACAGAGCTAGCAGATTCCAGGTACGTCAGAGTGGCATCTTTAGAAAAGCAACTTGAAAATAATTTTTAAGAAGAAAAGAAAAAATAAAAGTAAATACAGTGTAGTTCTCTTGTGAATGAGACTTGAACCCAGCTCATCTTAATATACTCCCTCTAAAGGTTTGGAGAGTTAAAAGGATATAATGCAAAAGCACAAAGTACTCTATAGCAGTGCTTCTCAAGCTATCTGATGTGGGGGACCGACAATTTTTTTCCCAAAGTGCCAGGGACCGGTGCCATATTATTATCCTATTTGACACTCTTATGAGGAAACTCGTCGCGGACCGGCAGCCGACGGCTCGCGGACCGGCGCTGGTCCGCGGACCACCACTTTGAGAAGCACTGCTCTATAGGATTCTTTATTCCTTCAAAAAGAACAGGAGTACTTGTGGCACCTTAGAGACTAACACATTTATTTCAGCATAAGCTTTCGTGGGCTATAGCTGCGGATACAGACTAACACGGCTGCTACTTTGTAGCCTTTATTCCTTCAGTGTCACAAGAGGAACAATTGAAATTGAAGTACCAGTATAGAGACTTCCACAACATAGCAAATGTAAAGCAAGAGAAGTGGTAGACAAAATATACTTGTAAACAACTTGCCATTGAACTATCTCTATTTTTGCTCTACAAGAGTCTTATTGTGTTAAGCTTTTCATGGAGAAAGTTGACATGCAAGGATTGAGACTAAAAGGTACAGACTTAATTGTACAGAGAGTGATATAACTACAAAATTCTTACGAAAGTTTGAACCCCTGTAAACTGAATGTTTGTTGATGCTACTGTGAGAAGGCTCTTTATATTTGTTTTATTCATACTCTAGCAAAAATTTCCAGTGGAAAGTTTGTATTTACTCTCCCTTTTCTAGATTCACTCGGTTGTTACAGGAATAGCTTGTTTGTCTCCCTGTAGATGTTTAAAGTTGGTTTAAATCACTGAGGAGAGACAATTAGGGAGGCTAATTGTATTGCTGAAAACAATAATTAGGCTTTTTCCTCTCTCTCTGTTTTCTGTTTCTTGTTTTGGTCCTTTTGTTGTTCAAGCAGAGGTAAAAATTCAGATCAGGGAGGCAGCAAATCTCAGAAGTGAGGATTAACTGCCTACCTAGCAAGGCATGTTCTACAACTGATAGAGTAGGAACAGTTACTCTGTCTTCCAGGCGTGAATGGATGCCATTTGATTTCCATATCTCATAACTGGAGACTCATAATTCATATATAAAATGAAATTATTGCAAGGTTCTCAACAATCTGATGATAAACCTGATTTACTCTAATCACTTGCTTGAAATACTTTAGAAAATGTTGCCAGGGGAAAGAACTCTGCCCCATTGGTCCTGCTTTGAGCAGGGGGTTGGACTAGATGACCTCCTGAGGTCCCTTCCAACCCTGATATTCTATGATTCTATGAAATTATACTTTTAGTGCTTAGCTCCTGTGTGGTCCATGACAATCTAGACTGACATATACACAATTTCTATGTTATGAAACACCGTTGCTTCACCACTTAGAAGCAAAGTCTGTTGCTAGCTATCCCAAATGATCTTGTTCTGAAATAACCTGGTGCACTGGTTTCTTTCTATAAGATTGTGATCATACCTTATGGGGCTGTAGTTCATATGACAATTTCTCTCTCCAGAGTATTCAGGAAATTACTATAGGGTTTTAAGCATAATCACAGATAGTTACAAATCAGACCTGAATAGACAAATGAATTCAGATCCAGATCCTCTGATCTAACACTTGTCTTCTCTGGAGAGCTTTCCATCACGCTCCAGAGCCCTACTTGGCATCTGGAAAACTTCCCCAGCACAGCAAATCTCAAACACCTGAAAGTCCCTGTCAGGCCTTGCTCTACTTCCACATCCCTCATAGGCTAACATTAGTGCTAATCAGAGTTTTTTAATGAATTCATAATACTTTTCACTTCTCTGGTGCCTTTTTTGCCTTGTTTTCTTTCTACAATGGCCCCCGGGAGGCAGTTTTTGTGTTTCCTTCTCCTGGCCTGCCTGGGGCTGCTGTCCTCCGTCTGCCACAGTCCCCAGTGCCGGGGTTAGGGCACTCGGCCGGTATCGGGACCCAACCGGGGGACAGTCAGGGGTCTATGACCCCAGCCCCCCAGATACCTCAGGACAAGCTGCGCTCTTTCTTACTGGATACCCATGGTTCCAGGAACAGGGTGCAGCTCGCTCTCCAGTGCTGGGGGGACTTTCATCTTGTCCTCCGGGCCGTGAGGGCCATTTTGGGGGAGGGCAAAGGGACCGGGAGGCAGGGTGCTGTGGCCTACCGGCAGACCCACTGCTTCCGTGACTCTCTGATGGTTTTTGGGATTGGTCACGATTTGCTGCGGGGTCCTATGGGGACCACTAGCATGCCTGCTCATGAGGGTCTTCCCCAGCCCTCCTTATGTCGCTGACCATCTTTGCCACTCTGAACACCTGGGGCTGTAGGGTGGATCTCCACAGGTGTCAGGTGCTCTCCTTCCTTCGGGAGGGGGGGTACTCGGTAAACTTCCTGCAGGAGACCCACACGGACCCAGCCGCTGAAGCTAGAAGGCGGCTGGAGCGGGGGGACAGGATGTACTTTAGCCACCTTTAAATTTGTGAGGGTGGTGTGGCTACCCTGTTCTCCCCTGACCTGCAGCCCAAGGTGCTGGGGACAGCTGAGTTCATGCCAGGTCGCCTGCTGCACCTCCGGGCCTAGGTGGAGGGGCTGACTTTGGACTTAGTCAAATCTATGCTCAGCTATCGGGCCCTGGGTGTGTTTCTTCCAGCAGGTGTCCACCTTCCTCAGCTCTCTAGTTTCTCACGAGTGCCTGGTCCTGGACGGGGATTTTAACACCACCCTCGAAGAGCAGGACCGCATGAGGACCGAGCAGTTCCAGGCCACCGCGGGCGTCCTCTGGGAGATCAGAGATCATCACTCCCTGGTCGACATCTGGTGCAACCACCACCTGGACAATGAATCCACCTTTATGTTACATATGTTACAGAGGTCGATTGGTCGCACCACTCCCAGTTGGATCGCATTTACCTATCTCGTCACCATTTTTTGCGGGCCCACTGCTCCAGCATCCAGCCGGCCCCGTTCTTGGACCACCATTTGGTGGCCATGATGGCCTCTTTCATCTCGGAGAGGGTGGGGCTCGCCTATTGGCACTTTAATAATAGCTTACTGGAGGACGTGGGCTTCATGGCATCCTTCCGGGAGTTCTGGCTGGCCTGGTGAGGGCAGAGGCAGGCCTTTCCCTTGGTGCAATGGTGGTGGGATGTGGGGAAGGTTTGCGCCCGGGGGGCCAGCTGGCGGAGGGATGTGGAAATAGAGCAGTTGGAACAGGAGGTCTTAGAGCTGGAGAGGTGTCTGGTTGCCAGTCCCGGGGAACCATCCCTCTGCAGAGCATGCTGGGAGAAGCAGAAGAAGCTCCAGGCCATCGATGACCTTTGGTCCCGGGGTGCCTTTTTTCGATCCCGCATCTGTCTCCTGCAGGAGATGGATTGTGGCTCCCACTTCTTCTACGCCCTGGAGAAAAGGAGGAGGGCAAAAAACCACATCATCTGCCTTTTGGCGGACAACGGTGCCCCCCTCATGGATCCGGTGGAGATGTGTGAGAAGGTCAGGGTCTTTTACGTTGCCTGCAGGATGCTTTGGGACGAACTCCCAACAGTCAGTGCAGGCGACTGAGACCGGCTGGAGCTGCCTCTCATTCTGGCTGAGTTCTTGGAAGCCCTCCATCTCATGCCCACCAATAAATCTCTGTGCATGGATGGGCTGACCGTGGAGTTCTACCACGTGTTCTGGGATGTCCTTGGCCCAGACCTTGCTATCATCTGGGCCAAGTCCTTGGGGAGCGGGGTCCTCCCTCTGTTGTGCAGGCGAGCCGTGCTTGCCTTGCTTCTGAAAAAGGGGGACCTCCGCGACCTTAGGAATTGGCATCCCGTCTCCCTCCTTAGCACGGACTATAAGGTTATGGTGAAGGCCATTTCGCTTCAACTGGGGTCCATGCTGGTGGACGTGGTCCATCCTGACCAGACCTACACTGTCCCGGGGCGTACCATCTTCTACAACGTCTATTTGATCTATTCTCCTTGAGCTTGGGTGAAGAGATGGTCTGTCATTTGCCCTCCTGTCTCTGGATCAGGAAAAGGCATTTGACCAGATGGACCATGGGTATCTCCAGGGCACTCTGTGGGCATTCAGCTTCGGGCCTCAATTCGTGGGTTTTCTCCAGGTGCTGTACGGCTCCGGGGAGTGTTTGGTCAGGCTCAAGTGGACCCTGACCAAACCCATCAGCTTCGGGCGAGGAGTGTGTCAAGGCTGCCCGCTGTCAGGCCAGCTGTATACTCAGGCCATTGAGCCCTTCCTCCATCTCCTCCAAAAGAGGTTGACGGTGATGGTGTTCTGTGAGCCAGAGAGGCGGCTGGTCCTGTCAGTGTATGCTGACGGTGTGATCCTCGTGGTCCAGGACCTGGGCTACCTGATGCAGGTGGAGGCCTGCCAATCTGTGTACTCGGTGGCCTCCTCCACCTGGGTCAACTGGGTCAAGAGCTCTGGCCTGATGATCAGGGCCAGGTGGCAGGTGAGCTCCCTCCCACCCGCGCTTCAGGCCATTCAGTGGGGCGCGGGTCCACTGCTCTATCTTGGTGTTTATCTTTCTGCCACACATCCTTCTTCGCCTGAGAACTGGCACGATTTGGAGGACAGGGTGGTTGCGTGGTTGCAGAGGTGAGCAGAACTGCTCCAGTGCCTCTCCCTTCAGGGGAAGGCACTGGTGCTCAATCAGCTAGTCCTATCCATGCTCTGGCACTGGCTCAACACCCTGTGCCCAGCCCCAGGGTTCCTGGTCTGGCTCCAGAAGCTGATTCTGGAGTTATTTTGGCCAGGGCTGCACTGGGACTCCGCCCGCCCCTCACCCCAGACCCTCCAGATCTCTTCATCGGGCCCTTTCCCCGTGAGCCCTCTCGGCCCCCACACCTTTGTACCCTGAGCCGGCAGCACAATTTGCAGCCAATTCACTTCTGAACTATGTCCCGGGACCATCTCTACATGCTCGTGCTCCGCACTCTTCATTTTCCCACCCTCGTGTCCCACCCCGATACCAAGTGGCAGGACCTTCTATCAGCTGCAGAGGGTGATGGACCCCAGTGGGCCAGCCTGTATTCCACCTTAGTTCCACGGCCCGCCGGGGACATTAGCTGGAGGCTCCTTCATGGAGACGTGAGCATGGGTTTGTACCTGGCGTGGTTCACCCCTCTTCCCGACTCCTGCCCTTCTTGCGGTGTGTGGGAGACCCTGGTGCATGTCTATCTGCAGTGTGCCAGTTGCAGCTCCTCTTCCAGCTCCTCCAGAACCCCTTGTTGAGGTTCTGGCTGCATTTTCCCCTGCACCTGTTTATTTATGCACACCCGATCTGTGGTTCCACGAAGTCAAGGGACCTCCTTGTCAACCTCCTCCTAGCTATGGCCAAGGTGGCCATTTATAACGCCAGGGAGAGGAGGTTGGCTGGGGGGTGGGAGGGTGCAAATGTGGGGCCTGTTTTTGTTCTTTCATCCGTTCACGCATCCGGACAGAGTTCCTCTAGGTGGCGTTCGCTGTCTCCTTGGATGTTTTGAGGAGCAGAGGATGCTGTCTGGGGTTCTCTGCTCAGTGTCCCCTTCAGGTTCCCTCTGCTCCCTTGCTGGCTGTTTGCCCCCCCTGCTTGCTGCTGTTTCTGCCCCTTGGGGGGCCCTGCTGGCCTGCTCCCCAGAGGGGGAGTGAGGGACCTCACTACTGCTGCTATTACTCCCATCTGTGGAGTCCCTCCTGCCTGCTGGTTGCTGCTGTTGCTACTATCTGGAAGCCTGCTGCTGCCTCAAGGAGGAAGAGGAGGACCTTTGTTGCTGCTGCTGCTGCTGCTGCTGCTGGGGGAACATGCAGAAACCCTGCTACAGGACACTGTGGAGGAGGCTTACTGCTGGACTGAGTAACTGTTTACAATCTTTCTCTTGTGGTAGGGATAACTACTGTTGTGGAGGGGACGGGGGGGGGGAGGGGTGTGTGGACCATGTTGCAGACATGCCGTCTGCCTCATCCAGTTCAGGGAGAGGCCCCCTGGCTGGTAGAAAAGGCCAGGGGAATAAGAAGGGTAAAGGCCCCGCCAAGAAGGCTAAGCTCTCCGTGGTAGGGGCTGTCCCCTCTGCTGCGACCCCGTCATTGGCCAATGTCCCCCTGCCCCTTTCCTTGCCATCCCTTCCACCAGCTCTGAGGGAATCCTTCCCTCGACCCCCAGAGCCTACGTCCAGATGGTTGCAGCCCCTCCACCTGCCACCTTGTCATCTCTCCTGGCCGCCACCTTCGGTTCCATCCCTGGCGGCTTGGGCCCCTTTCCCACTCTAACCAGGAAGCACGGTGTCCGCTTCCTCCTGATGCCCGCGTGGCCCAACGTGGAGACCTAAGTGCGGGCGTCGGCGAGGGTGGTGGGGCCCACAGCTGTGGTGGCAGCCTCTAAGATGTACGGGAAGGTGGTCTTTTTCCTGGCATCGCTGGCGATTGCCCAGGACGCGGTGGAGAAGGACTTGGCAGTGGGGGGGGGTGTATGTCCCCCTCGAGCCCCTGGAGAACCTGGGTGGTTTTCACCTCCGTCCCACGTTTCCTTCCCAGTGCTGCCCTCTTGCCTTTCCTTTCCACCCTGGGGAAACCCCTGTTGGTGATAAGCCCTCTCCCATTAGGCTGTAAGGACCCCGCCCTCCATCATGTCCTCTCGTTCTGCGGGCAGGTGCAGATTCAAGAGCCGCTGGCACATGACAGAGTGGTGCTCAAAGGGTCCTTTTTGGTGCCTTATCAGGGGGCCTGTTACCCTGGGTACACTAATAGGGGTACACTATTCCTTGGGAGAGGCCCGGTGTTACCTCTGCCAGGCCATGGGGCACATCCGGAAGGACTGGCCCCTGGCCTGGCACGGAGGGATGCCTGGGACCTCCGAGACCAGGGAGGGCGCCGGCCTGGTCGTCGCTGGCGACCCTGGTTACCCAGCCCCTGCAGTTGCCCCTGCTCCGCCTGTCTGATGTTGCCTCTGCTCGGGCCCTGGGGGCAGCCCCCCGGTGTGCCTAGGCAAGCGAGTGGGCCCCGCAACCATTGTGTGTGGTTTGGCAGAGTCCATGGAGGAGAGGGCAGCAGAGTCTCTGCCGGGCGAGTGAGGGGGGCCTGCCCCAGGGGGATCTTTACCGTCCCCTCGCTGCCCCTCCACTGCCTTCCCCGACCTTCGATACCATTGCCCTTCCCCTCTGACCCCACCCCTGCTGGCCAGCCCTCCACTAACACCTTAGGGGGCTCGGTTCTCTTCCAGGGGAAGTGGAATATGTGGAGGGCACAAGCTCAACCCACCCCATCTGTGTGGAGGAGTAGGCTCCCTGTAAAACTAGAAAGTGGGCCGATGTTGCCAAACTTCCCGTCCTGCCCCCTGATGGGGCCCGACAAATAGAGCTGGCTGGGGCAGTCATGGCAGCAATGGGGAGAAGTACCACTCCCCTTCTGGAATCCCTCCTTGTGGGGGCCTTGGGTGGAGCCCCCTCTGCCCCCTTGTCATCTGCGCCCCCTGTTGGAACCAAGGTGAGTGTCGCCTCGGTTGCTGGCGGGGAGAACTCCAGGGTAGCAGGTGAGGATTTTTGCTTCATTTTTGAGGAGATCAAGGCCCCGGGTCTGACCCCAGTTATCCAGAGGGAAGACGACCCTTTACCAGTGGGCCTCGACCTGGACAGCGGTCCCACCACGCCGCCCTATCCTCTCCTCTCTCCCCTCCCTTTGACTGCTGTCCCTGATCCTGCTGCTGAGGTGCCCCCTGTCTCGTTCACCTGCCTGGCCACAGATGGCACCTTGATCATGGCTGCTGAGCCTGCTCAGCCATTGGGAGCCCTGCCCCTTCTGCCCAAAGCCGCCCACCAGAGCCCAAAGCCCCCCGATCGCAGCTGCCTGCTCCCATCCCAGGCTAGCGGCTCCAGTCCCAGGGCGCCGGGAGGGAGGGCAGGCGGGTGGCACTGCCACAGCCTCCCCAGCCCCGGAGCACCAGGAGGGAGGACGGATGACACCACCTCAGTCCCCCCCAGACCCGGAGCGCTGGAAGGACAGGTGGCGCCACCCCAGGCCCTGGAGCCGGGCCACAGAGCGGAAGCAGGGGACCTGGGGGTGGAGTGTTGGCGAGGCCATGGCTGTTGGGGGAGGTACAGCCTCTCCCAGCCTATGTTACCCGCCGTCCATGATTTTCCTCTCTATTTGGCACTCGTGTGATCACTGATTGAATACTGTATCTGTTCTGTTGTCCACAATTCAAGAAAGATGTTGATGAATTCGAGAAGGTTCAGAGAAGAGCCATGAGAATGATTAAAGGATTAGAAAACATGCCTTATAGTGATATGGTCAAGAAGGTCAATCTAGTTATTTTAACAAATAGAAGTTTAATGGTTGACTTGATCACAGTCTATAAGTACCAACATGAAGAACAAATATTTGATAACGGGCTCTTCAGATTAGCAGACAAAGATATAACAGGATCCAATAGTTGGAAGGTGAAGCTAGACAAATTCAGACTGGAAATATAGCACACATTTTTGACAGCAAAGGTATTTAGGCATTAGAACAACTTGGTTTGTAGTGGATTTTCCATCACTGACTGTTTCTAAGTGAAGTTTGGATGTTTTTCTAAAAGATATGCTGCAGTTCAAACAGGATTTAATTCAGGGAAATTCTGTGGCTTGTGTTATGCAGGATAATAGATAATATCAGTAGTCCCTTCTGAACTTTGAATCTATGAATAAACTAGCAGAGTAAAAACATTGTCAATATGACCTACTTGACCAGAGTAGATAAATAGAACCTCATTTAGAAACAGTTCAGCGGTCACTGCATGTAGAGGTCATAGTGAATTTCTTACCTCATCGGTTGAGACCTTGTGACCAAGTCCTCCTTTTCTTATACCTAATGTAATGCCAATTACACCTGTTGCATTTGCACAGTTTTAAACATAATGTATAACACAGTATCTTGCTATTGTTTCCCTGTATTGTAGATTAAATTCTGTTGACACTGATGCAGCATATGAGTAAATCATCCATATCACTTGTACTTGAAATCATCATGAAACTTCAGTAAAATATTAATGATGTAAAAAACCACAACTAAGGGGAGAAGAGAGACAATTGGAAGATCCCTTCTAAACATTTACTTTTTCATTTTGCATTGAATTTACTGCTTATTTCTCTTGCTCATAATGTTTAGTGATGGCTTCAAGTCACTTGTCCCTTCTTCCTCTACCTTTCTTCGGCAAGGAAACGCAGGTGAGTACCAATTAATATAATACACTCTGTCTGTCTTGTATTAATTTATTAGGAAGCAATGGGGTAAGGGGGAGATCAGCAAGCTCCAGTCTGCAGCATCAGGAACAAAAGAGGTTGCTTGTATTGAATGCAGGGAGACTAATGGGCAAATGTATTCCCGCATGTACCAATCTGTGCTCCCTAGAATGTTACTCATCATTCTGTCTAACTTCAATAATACTTTAAGCATGATATGTCTAAGATTAATGAGGCATTTATCTTCAGATGAGAAGCCAGAACAAAAAAAAAATACATTTGCCAACAATATTGTTGCAGTTGAATTAATAATTCCAGCTTTTGCAAATGTCAATCTCAATGAGGGACACTGGCCTGCATGGCAGGAGGTTTGAAGCCAAACTACCAGGGGGAGATCTGGGAGGGATTATACCTCAGGAAGGTGCAGCATGCTTCCTCCAGCTGCATACATAGACAGATCTGCCGGGCAATAACAAGGGGCAATAGGCCCTCCGATCTCTCTCCACACACTTTGTAGTGGCTTGTGCTCATGGTGCTGAAAGGAGTAAACAATCTCTGCATGCAGGACACAACAGGGACTGCAGCTGTGTTTAGCCCTGAAGAGGGCTCCTGGGGTCTTCCCTCCTTGTGAACCTGTCATGCATGGGTGGCGTGTAGCATAGGCTGGGGAAAGCTGTGCCTCCCCAAACAGCCCTGAATGGCTCTGCCCATGTTCTGCTCCAAGGCCCCCTCCTGTTTGCCACTAGTTGACCCAGCCCAGGCAGGGTGCCTCCTTTTCAGGAAGCCTGCTGTGTGGGGCTGGAGCTAGAGTGGCCAGCCTATGTCTAGGACTTGGGGTGGCTGGGGCCGCCCAGCAGTGGAAGGCCCCCGGCACTGGGGATGCACTGACCAGCGCTCCAGGGCAGGGGAGGGTCATGCGTCGCTCACCCAGCGCTCTGGGATTGGAGGTGCTCGGGCAGTCCAGGGATGGAGCAGGGGCCTCTGTGCTTCGGTGGGGGAAGAGGGGCGGGGCCTCAGGCAGAAGGGGCGGGGTGGGCCAGAGGCTAGTCTCTCTGCACCTGTGGTTCACCCACCACCCTTGCTGACACAAAGTAAGAAAGTCTAGTCCTTTGTACAGGTCGGAACCTAAATCTTATCATTGTTGTTGCCCTAGCCCAGTACTTTTGAAGAAGCTTGTGAATGGGAGCTCTGTGGTTACTGACAAAGAAATGTACTGAAAATTACTCCCCATACATTTTCTTTCCATACAAATCACCACCACAGCCCAACAAAAATCTTTAAGCACGCTTCCTCTTACACAGTAGCATTCAGAAGAAGTCAATTAGGGAAAAGTTAGTCAGATCCCTTCAATAGTAAACATTTCCCCCAAATTTGCCATCAAAGGGATCTCACCATGAGTGAACCACTAGTCCCAATTCTGCAGCCTTAACAAGTTTCATCTCTACCGTAGGTCATCCTGATAAAAGCCTGTACAACATACTGAAGATCTCTGGTCACTTATCAGATGAAGTGTGCGCTGTGGAATACCTCAGACCTCAGAACTGTTCCTTAGGAGGACTCTCCTCTCTGGAATTACATCTCCACTGAGCCCTGCCAATGACAAGACACAGTAAAGAAATCCATATCAAGAACAATAGACATCACATATCTGGGATACCTTATGTTACCTTCTTCCCTTGAGGGAAGATTTCCTTATATTACATAAGGCCTTCCAGTCCCACAGACCCATCACTTCCCATCTGGATAGTGCCAACTGTCCAATGACAAAAAATAAGATGCCAATGGCCAAGCAAGCTAGGTTGGAAATGTAAAGATGAGGTAAAGAGTAAGTCATACACAGACAATACATGGACAGAGCATGCTGTAAAGGGATTGGTTCCTGCAAAGTAACCAGGCTAATTCCCAAATGAATAATGCAATACATAGTAAATTCAATGAAATGTGTAAATGTATATAAAAGAAAAACATTTCTGTGTAAATTTGGATCTGTGATGTACTCTGCATCCACCCCGCATATGAGTCCTAATCAACACAGCATAGCATTGCTGTGTGCCAAATAAAGATACCCATGTGACAAAGTCTGGAGTTGAACTGTGTTCTTGGGAAGCCGACTAGAAAGAAGTCTCAGAGGGAATCCCAACACTTAATAGATTAAGGGGTAGAATGGGATGACATACTGAATATGGTATTAACATATAGAATGAAGGATTGTTAATGGTAAGATTAAAATCTTTGATAATTACAAGTCATTAAAAAATAGCTATGGACAGTGAATGTGTTTAGATGAGGTAACATTTAGGCCATGAAGTGTTGCTGGCATAAGTGTGGTTTTCCCAGTTCTTCTTTTATGTAGAGTAGCTAATCTCTTTTAAATGACGTTATTGCCAACAGAACAAAGGTAACATGTTGTGCTGGAAGTTTTGAGGTGAAAAAATACACAAAATTGTAACAAGAAGCCTTTTATTGGGAAGACCCAGGAACAGGGTGACACAAAACAGCATGACATAAAATCTACAATAAACCACAAAAAAATGCAAAAGTTGGGTAAATTGAAACTTGTGCATGTGTAACACATGAGTTACATAAAAAATGTGTAATATTCTAAAAGATGCCTGGAGAAAAGTTAAATAATATGGAAATTGAAAATGTATAATAATTCTAGTGAACATGGCCCAAACTGGAGAAACACTGGACCAAAAATTGAAGGAAAGGAACTGACAGACCAGACCAAGGGATCAGAGGAGGCAATGACCATCATGAAGTACAGGAGAATTCCCAGTGCCTGGGAATATGGTAACTTGGGCCCATTCACCTATTCCATCTTGTCTGTTGTTATTGTCTGGCATAAAAAATATGTTCAAATATTATAAGTGACAATAATTCTGTCTAAAATTATACAAATAAAGGCAAAAGATGATTAAGCCTGAATTGTGTGGACTTGAAACTCAGGGTATGTCTACACTACGGGATTAATCCGAATTTACAGAATTCGAATTTTGGAAACAGATTGTATAAAGTCGAATGTATGCGGCCACACTAAGCACATTAATTCGGCGGTGTGAGTCCATGTACCGGGGCTAGCGTCGATTTCCGGAGCGTTGCACTGTGGGTAGTTATCCCATAGCTATCCCATAGTTCCCGCAGTCTCCCCTGCCCATTGGAATTCTGGGTTGAGATCCCAGGGCCTGATGGGGCAAAAAACATTGTCACAGGTTGTTCTGGGTACAGCCTCACCCCTCCCTTCATGAAAGCAACGGCAGACAACCGTTTCACACCTTTTTTCCTGGGTGAACACAGCAGACACCATACCACGGCAAGCATGGAGCCCGCTCAGCTCAAGACAGCAGTCATGAACATTGTAAACACCTCGCGCATTATCGTGCAGTTTATGCTGAACCAGGACCAGAAAAACGAGGTGAGGAGGCGGCGATGGCAGCGCGGCGACGAGAGTGATGTGGACATGGACATGGACACAGACTTCTCTCAAACCGCAGGTCCCGGCGCTTTGGAGATCATGTTGTTGATGGGGCAGGTTCTATCCGTGGAACGCCGATTCTGGGCCCGGGAAACAAGCACAGACTGGTGGGACCGCATAGTGTTGCAGGTGTGGGACGATTCCCAGTGGCTGCGAAACTTTCGCATGCATAAGGGCACTTTCATGGAACTTTGTGACTTGCTTTCCCCTGCCCTGAAGCGCCAGAATACCAGGATGAGAGCAGCCCTCACAGTTGAGAAGCGAGTGGCGATAGCCCTGTGGAAGCTTGCAACGCCAGACTGCTACTAGTCAGTCGGGAATCAATTTGGAGTGGGCAAATCTACTGTGGGGGCTGCTGTCATGCAAGTATCCAAAGCAATCATTGAGCTGCTGCTACGAAAGGTAGTGACTCTGGGAAATATGCAGGCCATAGTGGATGGCTTTGCTGCAATGGGATTCCCTAACTGTGGTGGGGCGATAGATGGAACCCATATCCCTATCTTGGCAACGGAGCACCAGGGTACCCAGTACATAAACCGCAAGGGTTACTTTTCAATGGTGGATCACAGGGGACATTTCACCAACTGGTGGATCACAGGAGACGTTTCACCAACATCAACATGGGTTGGCCAGGAAGGGTTCATGACGCTCGCGTCTTCAGGAACACTACTCTGTTTAAACGGCTGCAGCAAGGGACTTACTTCCTGGACCAGAAAATAACTGTTGGGGATGTTGAAATGCCTATAGTTATCCTTGGGGACCCAGCCTACCCCTTAATGCCATGGCTCATGAAGCCATACACAGGCAGCCTGGACAGGAGTCAGGAGCTGTTCAACTACAGGCTGAGCAAGTGCAGAATGGTGGTGGAATGTGCATTTGGCCATTTAAAAGGTCGCTGGCGCACTTTACTGACTCGCTCAGACCTCAGCCAAACCAATATCCCCATTGTTATTGCTGCTTGCTGTGTGCTTCACAATCTCTGTGAGAGTAAGGGGGAGACCTTTATGGCGGGGTGGGAGGCTGAGGCAAATCGCCTGGCTGCTGATTACGCGCAGCCAGACACCAGGGCGATTAGAAGAGCACACCAGGAAGCGCGGCGCATCAGAGAAGCTTTGAAAACCAGTTCATGACTGGCCAGGCTACCGTGTGAAAGTTCTGTTTGTTTCTCATTGATGAAAACCCACCCCCTTTATTGACTCATTCTCTGTAGGCAACCCACCTTCCCCCTTCGATCACAGCTTGCTTTCAAAGGAAATAAAGTCACTATCATTTAAAAATCATGTATTCTTTATTAATTGATTATAAAAAGAGGGAGAGAACTGAGAAGGTAGCCCGGGTGAGGTTTGGGAGGAGGATCGGAGGGAAGGAAAAGGCCACTAAAAAAAGGTTAAAATAATGACAGCCTTTTGCTTGGGCTGTCCACTGGGGTGGAATGGGAGGGTGCACGGAGCCTCCCCCCCCCCCGACGTTCTTACACGTCTGGGTGAGGAGGCTATGGAACATGGTGAAGGGGGAGGGTGGTTGTACAGGGGCTGCAGCGGCAGTCTGTGATCCTGCTGCCGTTCCTGAAGCTCCACCAGATGCCGGAGCATGTCTGTTTGCTCACGCAGCAGCCCCAGCGTTGCATCCTGCCTCCTCTGATCTTTCTGCCGCCACCTCTCATCTCGAGCGTCTCTCCTCTCCTCACGTTGGTCCCTTCTGTCCTCATGTTGGTCCCTCCTGTCCTCACGTTCACTGGCATCTTTCCTATACTTTGAAACCGTGTCCTTCCACTCATTCAGATGAGCTCTTTCATTGCGGGTGGATTCCATGATTTCCGTGAACATCTTGTTTCACGTCCTCTTTTTCCAATGCCTTATCTGAGATAGCCTTCAGGACGGAGAAGGGAGGCTTGAAAAATTTGCAGCTGCTGGAGGGAGGGAAAAAAGGAGAGAATTTTTTAAAAAGATACATTATACAGAACAATGCTTATACTCTTTCACGGTGAACAACACTATTCACATTACATAGCACATGTGATTTCTGTGCAAGGTCGCATTTTGCCTCTTAATATTGAGTGCCTGTGGCTTTGCTGCTAGAGATCACAGATGCAGGTCCGGGCAACAGAATTCAGCTTGCATGCGGCCAGGGTAAGCCATTGTCTTTCGGCTTCTGCGCCCTCCTTTCCCACATACCAAGCAAAGCTCGTTGAGTGCTGCGGTTTTCCTGTTAACCTTCAGCAGCAGAAAACAAACTAACCCCCCTCCCCCCATCCAATTCTCTGGGATGATCGCTTTATCCCTCCCCCCACCGCGTGGCTGGTATCAGGGAAGATCCCTGCTAGCCACACATGAAAAGCTCACCGCCAATTCCCCTCTCTCTCCATCCCCCCCCCCCCCCGCGCTTGGCTTACTACAGGGAAGGATTTCTTTTCAGCCACAGGCAAACAGCCCAGTAGGAAGGGCCACCTCTGTCCACTTAATTAAATTCCCATATTTCAACCAGGTTACCATAAGCGATATCACTCTCCTGAGGATTACACAGCAAGATAAAGAACGGATGTTGCTTGAATGCCAGCAAACACCGGGACCATACGCTGCCAGGATTTGTCATGCAATGATACCAGATTACTTGCTACTAGCATGGCGTGGTCAAGTGTCCTACCATGGAGGACGGAATAAGGCTGCACCGCCCAGAAACCTTCTGCAAAGGCTTTTGGAGTACCTCCAGGAGAGCTTCATGGAGATGTCCCTGGAGGATTTCTGCTCCATCCCCAGACACGTTAACAGACTTTTCCAGTAGCTGTACTGGCCGCGAATGCATCCCAAGTCCTCAGGGCAAATTAATCATTAAAAATGCTTGCTTTTAAACCATGTTTTATATTTTAAAAGGTAAACTCACCTGAGGTCCCTTCCATGGGGTCATGGTCTTGGGTACTGGCTTGGGAGGCTTGGGAAGGTACTTCAGTCAGGCTGAGAAAAAGATCCTGGCTGCTGGGGAGAATGGAGTGCTGTGTGCTCTCCGCAAGCTCGTCCTCCTCCTCCTCCTCCTCCTCTTCCCCGTCCACAGAATCCTCAGGTGTGGCTGATGAGATTACCTCCGCCTCGGAATCCACGGTCAGAGGTGGGGTAGTGGTGGCAGCCCCCCCTAGAACTGCATGCAGCTCGGCGTAGAAGCGGCATGTCTGCGGATCTGACCCGGAGCGACCGTTTGCCTCCTTTGTTTTCTGATAGGCTTGTCTGAGCTCCTTGACTTTCACACGGCACTGCTCTGAGTCCCTATTGTGGCCTCTTTCCATCATGCCCTGGGAGATTTTTTCAAAAGTTTTGGCATTTCGTCTTTTCGAACGAAGTTCTGCTAGCACTGAATCCTCTCCCCATATAGCAATCAGATCCAGTACCTCCCGTACGGTCCATGCTGGTGCTCTTTTTCGATTATCGGCCTGCATGGTTACCTGTGCTGATGAGCTCTCTGTGGTCACCTGTGCTCTCCTGTGCTGGGCAAACAGGAAATGAAATTCAAATGTTCGCGGGGCTTTTCCTGTCTACCTGGCCAGTGCATCCGAGTTCAGATTGCTGTCCAGAGCGGTCACAATGGTGCACTGTGGGATAGCTCCCGGAGGTCAATACCATCGAATTGCAGCCACACTAACCCTAATTCGAAATGACAATATCGATTTCGGCGCAACTCCGCTAGTCGGGGAGGAGTACAGAAATCGATTTTAAGAGCCCTTTATTTCGAAAGAAATGGCTTCATTGTGTGGACGGGTGCAGGGTTAATTTGATTTAACGCTGCTAAATTCGAATTAAACTCATAGTGTAGACCAGGCCTCAGGTTTAACCTCCAACAATTTTTATAATTCTGCACACGTGCGCACATGAGAACACCTCTCTAATCTTCTCTCAGACATGATTTTTCAGTCTTCATAGAGTGAACATAGTATGCAGAGTGTCACCTGGACTCTTCAGAGCTTGAGAAATGGCAGCATCTCAGTACTTTCAAACATTTCAGTAGGTTTGTTAGTAAACAAACAGCATGGGGTCTCCACAGCTAACAGCATTCCAGCCCTTGTGTTAATAGCTGACCCATTTGCTAATTGCTGGTGACACTGAAATGTGTAGCCTATACGCAAAGTGGTACAGGGATTGGGATCAGCACCTCACATATCCATTACCTGTGTCTCTATACGGGTCTCACTCTAGAGGGCACCCCAATAAGCCATATTACGTCAGGCAAGAAGTTGCAAACCTTTATCTCACTAAGGGTATGTCTACACTACGAGAGTAGTTCGATTTTAGTTAAATCGAATATGTGGAATCGATATTACAAAGTCGAACGTGTGTGTCCACACTAAGGACAGTAATTCGACTTTGTCAGTCCACACTAACGGGGCAAGCGTCGACATTGGAAGCGGTGCACTGTGGGCAGCTATCCCACAGTTCCCGCAGTCCCCGCTGCCCATTGGAATTCTGGGTCGAGCCGCCATTGCCTTCTGGGTAAAAAAATGTGTCGAGGGTGGTTTTGGGTAACTGTCGTCATCCAACCGTCACTCCCGCCCTCCCTCCCTGAAAGCACCGGCGGGAAATCAGTTCGCGCACTTTTCTGGTCAGTGACAGCGCGGACGCCACAGCACTGCGAGCATGGATCCCGCTGCGACCATCGCTGCAGTTGTGGCCGTTGTCAACGCATCGCAGCTCATCATCGACCTTTCACTGAGGCAGATAGAGAGAAATCAGGCGAGGAGGCTACGGCACCGGGGTGAGGACCTGAACTCCGAGAGTAGCACACGCCTGTCTGAAACCACGACACCCAGTGCCGAGGACATCACGGTGGCAATGGGTCTTGTGGATACTGTGGAACGGCGATTCTGGGCCCGTGAAACAAGCACGGACTGGTGGGACCGCATAGTGCTTCAGGTCTGGGATGAATCCCAGTGGCTGCGAAACTTTCGCATGCGGAATGGGACTTTCCTCGAACTTTGTGAGTTGCTGTCCCCTGCCCTGAAGTGCAAGGACACCCGGATGCGAGCAGCCCTGACTGTCCAGAAGCGAGTGGCCATAGCCCTCTGGAAGCTTGCAACGCCGGACAGCTACCGGTCAGTTGCGAACCAGTTTGGCATGGGCAAATCTACCGTTGGGGGTGTTGTCATGCAAGTAGCCAAGGCAATCGTGAAGGTACTGCTGTCAAAGGTAGTGACCCTGGGAAACGCGCAGGCCATCATAGATGGCTTCGCCGCGATGGGATTCCCAAACTGCGGTGAGGCTATAGATGGGACTCACATCCCTATCCTGGGACCGGACCACCAGGCCAGCCAGTACATCAACCGAAAGGGCTACTTTTCAATGGTGCTGCAAGCACTGGTGGACCATAAGGGACGTTTTACTAACATCAACGTTGGATGGCCGGGCAAGGTTCATGACGCTCGCGTGTTCAGGAACTCTGGTCTGTTTAGACGGCTGCAGGAAGGTATTTACTTCCCGGACCACAAAATAACTCTTGGGGATGTGGAGATGCCTACAGTGATCCTCGGGGACCCAGCATACCCGCTAATGCCCTGGCTCATGAAGCCCTATACTGGCGCCCTGGACACAGAAAAAGAACTGTTCAACTACCGGCTCAGCAAGTGCAGAATGGTGGTGGAGTGTGCTTTTGGCCGTCTCAAGGGGAGATGGAGAAGCTTACTGACTCGCTGTGATCTCAGCGAAACCAATATCCCCATTGTTATTGCAGCTTGCTGTGTGCTCCACAATCTCTGTGAGAGCAAGGGGGAGACCTTTATGGCGGGGTGGGAGGTTGAGGCAAATCGCCTGGCTGCTGATTACTCCCAGCCAGACAGCCAGGAGATTAGAAGAGCCCAGCGGGACGCACTGTGCATCCGGGAGGCTTTGAAAGACAGTTTCCAGACTGAGCAGGGTCACCAGTGAATTTTAAGTTTGTGGACTCAGAACCTGAACTTGCCACCGTTTCTTTACCCAGTTACCGTTGACTATCCTCTCCAGTTACATACCCCCTTCACCCCCTTCCCAAAAAATAAAATCTGTTCTGTTTTGATAATGAACACCGTTGTCTTTATTACTGTTTTCGCGGGAATGTTTTAAACCTGGGACGCAGACTGTGGCGGGGTGCGGGTTTAGTGTTGTGATGCAAATGATGCTTCTAAACTCCAGGAATGACAGGTTCCGCAGTGGTGGACTGGTTGTTTCAACAGAGCCTGCCAGCCCTCCTGGGCGGGACAGCGTGTATGTGTTGGCTATGTGACTGTCTGGCAGGGGGAGGAGGGTTACAGCTCCCCTGCTGCGGGGCTCTGTGATGCATTAGATCTGTAACTGCCCTCCCCCGCCACAAAGTCACAGAGCAACCCCCCCCCCCCCAGAACATGAAAACCACCTCCCAGATTGAACAGGGTCACTAGTCACTGCACTGGGTATGTGTCCTGATCCTGGACCTGACCCCGCCTCTGTACCCTGGTAAAGGTGACTGTCCTGTCCAATTACCATGCCCCTTCCCCTCGTTCAGACAGACTCTCCTCCAAAATAAAATCATGGAAACAGTAATTAACAGAAACGAATATTTTATTATGAACCAGACATGAAACGTGGGGGTTGAAACTTGCACGGGGGCTTCTGTGAGGTGTGTAGGAAAGGATTTTTAAAATTTTGGGGAATGAGAGCCTTCTAGTGCTAGAGCAGTCTGCGGGGGTTGACTGAAAGTTTTAACAGCCCTTGCCGCCCCTCCTTCTTTGTACTTTGGGTGAGGGGGTGTGGGACTTGGTGGCGGGGGAGGGCGGTTAGAGATAGACTGCAGCGGGGCTCTGTCCCCCTGCCTCCGGTCTTGCAGAACATCCACAAGGCGCCGGAGCGTGTCCGTTTGCTCCCTCAGAAGTCCAAGTAGCTTTTCAGTAGCCTGCTGGTCCTCCTGACGCCACCTCTCCTCCCGTTCCATGACTGCTCGGTGCATTTGGGACAAGTTCTCCCTCCACTGTGTCTGCTGGGCTGCCTGGGCTCGGGAGCAGCTCATTAGTTCTGAGAACATGTCCTCCCGCGTCTTCTTCCTCTTCCTAATCTGCGCTAGCCTCTGGGAGTGTGCTGACAGGCTGGGTTGGGAGACAGTCGCTGATGTGTCTGTGTGAATGGGAAAAATGGAGTGAATTCCTGAGACAGATAAATGAAGTTGTGTACAAAGAACCTAGTCTTTCTCTGTGAACAAGACCATGCACTGCACCTCTCACATGCGCACTCAGGACAAGGTCGAATTTTCGGCCCTCGCCTTCAGTGCCTGGGGTCCTGCAGTGGTCTTGCAGTTATCTGAGAAGCGTGGCAGGACACCTGAACTTCTGTAGCGTGCAATCATGGTAAGCCGTAGACTTCTGGCTGCTTAAAACTGTACTAGTAGCACTGGCCTCCTTTCACATTGAAAGCAATGCCAGTCTCTGCTGCCAGCAATCAGGACAGCATGAACTATGCCCCTGTCCCACCCCCTCGCGGCTGTTCCAGGGAAAGATCCCTGTATGCTGCCCCTCTCCCTCCACCGCGTGGCTGTAAAGCAGTCCCAATACTAACATTCCCCTCCCTAATTCAAAGCAGGGCGTAATGAGCGACATCACCCTGCTGAGGATCTCGGAGTCCCAGAGGGAAAGGATGTTTCGAGAAAGCCTTCAGAAACCAGGGCCGTTTGCCGCTATGCTCTGCAGGGCAATGATACCAGAGTATCTGATGGTGTCGTGGCGCGGTAACGTGTCCTACCACGGAGGGCCCAATAAGATCGCCCTACCCAGGAACCTGATGAACAGGCTGGAAATGTACCTTCATGAGACCTACGAGGAGTTCTCCTATGAGGATTTCGCCTCCATCCCCGGCCATATTGACCGGATTTTCGCGTAGGTGCACTGGAACTAAAGAGTGGAGCGTCTTGGGCAGCAGAATCATGACTTACCGGACATTGTAAAAAAAAATTTAAATACTTGGGACTAAATTGTGAAGAGCCTAAGGCAGACAAATCATGAAAAACCCTTTGTTACTATTGTAAATATTCCACTTTTTTTGCAGATAATTGTTTACATATTTAAGCACTTTAAGAAACAGCCATTGTTAATATTATAAATATTTCAGTTCTTGTAAAAATAAATGTTTAGATATTTAAAGCACTTACTGCTTGATCCTTCCCCTGATTCTGTCTCCGGGGTAAGGGATGGGGATGGTTGGTAGGGGATCTCGGTAAGGGTGATGAAGAGATCCTGGCTGTCGGGGAAATCAGCGGTGCCAGCGCTGTCGACTGCCTCTTCCTCCTCATCTCCTTCTTCATCTTCCCCGTCCGCTAACATGTCCGACGAGGAACCTGCCGCGGACAATATCCCATCCTCAGAGTCCACGGTCAGTGGTGGGGTAGTGGTGGCGGCCGCACCTAGGATGGAATGCAGTGCCTCGTAGAAACGGGATGTGTGGGGATGGGATCCGGAGCGTCCGTTTGCCTCTTTGGTTTTTTGGTAGCCTTGTCTCAGCTCCTTGATTTTCACGCGGCACTGCGTTGCATCCCGGCTGTATCCTCTCTCTGCCATGGCTTTAGAGATCTTCTCGTAGATCTTTGCATTCCGTCTTTTGGAGCGCAGCTCTGAAAGCACGGACTCATCGCCCCACACAGCGATGAGATCCAAGACTTCCCGATCAGTCCATGCTGGGGCCCTCCTTCTATTAGATTGCACGGCCATCTCGGCTGGAGAGCTCTGCATCGTTGCCAGTGCTGCTGAGCTCGCCACGCTGTCCAAACAGGGAATGAGATTCAAACTGCCCAGACAGGAAAAGGAATTCAAATTTTCCCGGGGCTTTTCCTGTGTGGCTGATCAGAGCATCCGAGCTCGGACTGCTGTCCAGAGCGTCAACAGAGTGGTGCACTGTGGGATAGCTCTCGGAGCTATTACCGTCGATTTCCATCCACACCTAGCCTAATTCGATATGGCCATTTCGAATTTAGCGCTACTCCTCTCGTTTTGGAGGAGTACAGAAGTCGAATTTAAGAGAGCTCTATGTCGAACTAAATAGCTTCGTGGTGTGGACGGGTGCAGGGTTAATTCGATGTAACGGCGCTAAATTCGACATAAAAGCCTAGTGTAGACCAGGCCCTAAGTGCTGCTCTATTTTCTCTCTTTAACTGAAACAGAATCTCAGTTAAAAGCAGTTAGCTTATAGCCAAATGTGAGTTACACAGTCTCTGTAGCCTCTAGGGGTGACTAATGCTTCCCTCCAGCTCTCTCTCTAGGTCCATAAAACACACTGTGATGGACCACACTTTAATGGAGGGCTTCCCTAGTACATAAATCTGGAATAGCACATACCTATATTCAAAGTGGTTACAGGTATTGAGACCCAGTCCTCATAGCAAACACAATGCTTGGTCCTGCATTAATCAGCTGCTGATTCCATAGGGATGTTTTTAACTCTTCTGTTTAAAACCTTCCCCCCTCTTGCTCACTGATTGGCTCAACTCCCAGAGGATGATGAGGCTGTGACCTGCCAGATGGATAGCTCACAATGAAAAACTTCCTACACGGTCTCAGAACAACTATTGAGCATGTTTGGTTTCCGCACCCTATTCTGGAAGTTTCTGGATTTTTTAAGTTACCCTGCCCTAGTCTCAGTCTCTGCACATGTGCAAAGACACCAAGTGTCCAACTAAGATCCATGTCTCCTCTCCACTGTTTCTCTTCTCCCCTGGAGAAATAAAATCAAATACTATATAAAGCATGTGAGTTACAAGTGCAGTTTTGCCTACTTAATTCAGATACTCCTGATGCTACAGTTTCATCTAACAAATAGAGAAGTTACCCCCAATAGGAAAATGAAAAACTCCAAATAAGAGGATCAGGATAGAGTAGTAGGGGTTGACCAATAGAATAAGTTTTGGTTATTGAAATAGTCATATTGGTGCTTAGAATCATAGAATATCAGGGTTGGAAGGGACCTCAGGAGGTCATCTAATCCAACCCCCTGCTCAAAGCAGGACCAATCCCCTGAAAGGCAACAGAGAAAAATATCTCTAGAAGAAACCTACAGCATTGGATATATTTGTAGTCACTGTTATTCATTCTGGATTATGTAAAGGCATTGGTTATTCTCTTCCCCTATAATGTTTATAGATATGTTAATTTTGTACTATGATTCACAATAACTTGCCTTTTCAAATGATTAAATGATCTAGCGTCAAAAGGCTTCTCTGATTTACACCTTTCCAGGACTTAGCTGAGTCAATCACTGCCACTTTGGAAAAATCCATCTATGCTTGAAGCGGTGACGTCATTCATCTCTTAACACAGACTAAAGGTGTCTTTCTTCATAGGAAGTCAATAGGCTCATAAATCAAAGTTCAATATATCCATTAAGTGTTATTTAACCTGAGACAATCATCATTACAGTAATTCATTTTGTCAATTTCCTTTGTGAGCAAGTTCTTTGGGACCCAATATGTTAATTGAGCTATTATTGTTTGTTGGGTTGTTTCCATATATTTTTTTAGGTTGACTGTTCTCACTACTAACTGAGTTTGGAAACACTCCACTTTCCTGTTTCTTGTTTTGGAGGCAACATTTCTGACATGATGTGTTTATTATCTGTGGTGGACATTTAAGAAAATTCTATGGCACATTTTTGTTTGTCCAATGAACGTATTTTTTAAAAAATTTAATTGATCATCGTTTTTAGTATATTAACTCTATAGCCAGTCCTAGCCGTGAAATAATAATTTCTGGATCTTGGTGACCTCAGTGATCAGACCACCTCCCAGTTTGAAAGATGATCTCTCAATTTAAAGCAGTGTATTTTTCTTTTATTATAGAAAGATTCTTTTAATTTAATGCACATTATCATCTCCATTTTGCAGGTGGGGAACTGAGACACAGAGATTAAATGACTTGGCCAGGGTCACACAGGGAGTCTGCGGCAGAGCCAAACATTGAATGAATATCTCCCGAGTCCTAGTCAGGGACGCCACAAGGTGGGGAAGGAGAGGGGCGAAGTCTCCCCCAACCCTGATCCTGACACATTCAGTAAAAGTTTGACCCCTGGTAGTGCTGCTGCTTCAGCCTCAGAGGCAAGTGCTGTGTCTCCTCCCAGTGCCCATAGAAAATGGCAGCAGCAGAGAAGCTCGGGCTGCTAGTGCTGGCTGCCGGTGGGGGGCAGCTCTGCCTCTCCGGAGTTCCCACATGCTGCCAATGGGGAAGGGGGCATGCAAAGGACTCGAAGCCAGCTCTGGGGGTGCCGAAGAGGAGAGGAGATGCCAAGGAGTTGGCTCTGGGTGTGCTGGTTCCAGTGAAGGGGTAATGGTAGCCTGGGGAATAGCATTGTTACTGCCAGGACTTCTTTACTGTGCAGTCTGCCCAGGCCCCAGCCCAAACTTGGCCACCATCTCCCAGTAACACCTGAGGCAGTGTAGGGCGGGGTAGGGCTGGCTTAGTCTCAGGCATCTGACCTGAGGGAAGGCTACACCCAGCAGAGTAGGAGGATGGCTCAGAAAAGTACCAAACCCGCCCAACAATTCAACTTTGTAGCTCATGATCAGATCTGGTAAGGCCTGTCACCTGCTTCCATTGGCCCAGCTGACTCCAGCACCCAAGTCCTCCCCTTTCCCAGGGTATCTACCCCAATTCCCTCCTTCAGCCACTGATAGTATAAGGTAAAATTTCAGGAAACATTTAGTAAATATTTTAGACTTCACCCCTCCCTCCATGCTTGAGACCCTAAGTGGTGCCCCGGACCCAGTTCAGTACCTTAACTACCGCAGTCTACCCCTGCTTTATGGTTAACAAAGGGTACGTCTACACTGCAATAAAAAACCTGTGTCACCAAGTCTCAGAGACCAGATGTGACCAAGTGGGAATGTTCTTAATGTTTTCTCTGAATACTGTGTGGGTGCCTCAGTTTCCCCTATGCATTCCTTAAGTATCTAGGTGGTGGGATAAGGGTGTGTGATTGTTGCAGAGCCCTAGAGGGCAGGGGTGTGCAGGGGTCTGCACAGAGAATGGCCGACACCCTGTCTCCTGGCACCTGATGGCCTGTGCCGCTCCCCTGCAAAGTGCCAACTGGAGAACAAAGAGATCAGGTGGCCTCCTCGCCCGGGAAAGAGACAAAGGCCAGAGGGAGTCTGGGGGGAGTTTCAGTTTGGAGCTGGCTGGGGAAACAGAGGGAGGCCCAGAACCGGAGTCTGGACTCCCTACCCCCCAAGATGGACCTGACTGAGGGGTCCTGTTTTCTGTACCTACAAGCTCTGTTTTAGATCATGTTCCTGTTGTCTAATAAACCCTCTGTTTTACTGGCTGGCTGAGAGTCACGTCTGACTGCCGAGTTGGGGTGTAGGGCCCTCTGGCTTCCCCAGGAGCCCCGCCTGTGCTGACTCACTGTGGGAAGCGCACGGTGTGAAAAGGGGATGCTGAATGCTCCGAGGTCAGACCCAGGAAGTTTGAAGTTGGGTAAGCTTCTTGCCCTGGAGACAGTATGCTCAGAGAGAAGAGGCATGCTCCCCCAGAGTCCTGACTGGCTTCGTATGGAGTAGTTCCAGAGCATCGCCCGGTGACTCTGCGACACCAGGTCAATTGACTTACAGGCTCAGGCTGTGGGGTAAAAATTGCAGTGCAGATGTTCAAGCTCGGGCTGGAGCCAGGGCTCTCAGACCCACCCCCTTTGCAGGGTTTCAGAGCCCAGATTCAAGCCAGAGCCCAAACATCCCACTGCAATTTGTAGCCCTGCAGCCTGAGGCCCGCAAGCTCGAATCAGCTGTTTGGCTAGCCGCAGCCATGCTGCAGGTCTTTTATTGCAGTGTAGATGTACCCAAAGCCTCCTCTGATTGTTAGGACCAGATCCTAAGGTTTCTTAAGCCATCTCTGCTACCAATGTGTAGATTCTTTCATAAAGCAATGGGAAGTTAGCTATTTTTAAAAGGGAGAAGACTGAAACACGACCTTTCATGCTTATTATTTTGTGTTATTAACATCAGTTCTGACACTATCAATAATGTACCTTTGCAATTTACTCCAGCAATACTCTGGTGTGTCCCTTAGGAAACTCATCCTTACAAAAAATAAAAGAACAAAGACACTTGCAAAGCTTGAATA
Source organism: Emys orbicularis (assembly GCF_028017835.1). NCBI lineage: Eukaryota > Metazoa > Chordata > Testudines > Emydidae > Emys > Emys orbicularis. Next base: position 22,158,797 of record NC_088685.1, on the reverse strand, counting down.
TTGAGAGCATATTTCAAGGAAGAAATGAGCTATAAGCAATGTCTTTGATTTCCCTGTGGAATTTTCAGATAGTTGCATTTGATGGGGCCAAACCAAGTGAAAATGTTTCTTCTTTAAAAACAAATATTTACAGAAGACACTTATACTGTGTCCAAGTACCACTCTCAATGTAGGTTGCCATGTCTTACACAGTCCCCTGCTAGCCCCTACATAGTGCAATACTCTACTGAATGTGAACAAAGGGTGCACTTCAAGGTGAAAGTACCATTCATGAAGACTGGAAGATTAGAACAGCCTATGAGAAAGAGATGCTGCATTTATGAAACAATTATTTTCCTGGGAAGATTGAAGACAGACTATTAGTAGCAATATAGTGAACTAGAAGAAGTGGGTTGTAGCCCACGAAAGCTTATGCTCTAATAAATTTGTTAGTCTCTAAGGTGCCACAAGTACTCCTGTTTACTTCTAGAGAGAGGATCTTTAGCAGAGACAATATTTCACTACATTTTTTCCCCCTAGTTGCTTTTCTGAAAAAGTAGGATTTTGTCTGCTGCATCAGTACAAACAATTCAGAGTCAAAAGGGCACCTCATTTGATTTCCAGTTTCCAGTAATAACTTTCTGGCAGGAGTCAAGGGAAATGAGAAGCAATATTGGTCAGCAGAAAATGGAACAACAATGTCTGGTAACAGCTCATTAAGGGAGGACAAAGCAGAACAGATGTTGTTGCAAGTACATGACTACAAGGTTGCTCTTTGGGTAGCCCTAGAGGATGTACCCCAGAACAAGTGGCTGGATATTACACCTTTAGTCTGTTTGTTTGAAAGAAAGACAATCTATTCAGTCTTGGGTATTGATTGTGAAGTAGTGGCCTGGAGACTAGAAGAACTGATTTAACATATTGATTGGAAGTAATCAAAAGGAGATACAGTTCATACTTATGTTCAGAAATTGTAGGCTTTGAATCCTAAGGCCATCTGGTCCTGTTCTGATTACAGAAAACAGATGACAAAATGGAACTTCTAAATGTACTTCCAAATCGAGGATCAAGATCCTCTTCTTGAGCAAGAACAGATAAAAGCTAACTACCTACCTTCTAGCCAAATTAAACCTGCATGTAAAGAATCCGGCCACTGTTGCAAGACAGGATACTGGGCTATATAGACCATCAGTCTGACCCAGTATGGCCATTCTTGTGCTCTTAATTTTAATATACTGCTGATGGAAGAAAAAAAATCTCAAAAGGCCTTTCTTAACTTTTCTGTGCTACTCCCAACTGGAAAGGATCTAGAATTCAGTTGTAGTTCTAACAAAAAAGAAAAAAAAAGTATTTGTATTCCTGACAATTACTTACTTTATTTTGTGTAAATTAGGCAAAATCTCTGACACCCACCTTCTCTAATCATATGACTAAATATAAGATGGCTGACTAGTAGCTGTCTCATGATTATCCCACCATCCAGATGACTAGGAGAAAAAAAAAAAGTGTTTCAAAATTCTAAATACACTAAATTTCACATTTGTTTCATCTCAAAAATAATTGAGATTAAAATCTATAGAAAACAAAACCAACAAGTGTAAAAAGCACATTTCTGGTTTAAGTACCTTTACCTTTCCTTCTGTACTTCTCTTCATTGAACTGTCTATCCAGCTTTTATGCTGTGCTGAATCAGTCCCACCATCAGCCATTACATTCAATTAACAAATGACCATATAAAACCTTAAGATAAGATCTATTTGATGGTAACAACTTTTGGTCATTATCGCCAGTCTGGGCTGGTGACTTAAGAATCAGGGACTCTAATAACCCATTATCAATCCCCTGAGCTATCTACAACCTTCATTATATATTTTCTATATTTTCTTTTTGTGGACTTCATTGATCTCTCCTAACTGCACTGTCTACTCCCTGATAGACAGTGGGAGTTAATGTAACTATATTAAAATTGATCTTGCATGTTCAAAGCATACAGTAGCGATAGTATCCAGGTGCTAATGGATTGAATATAAAATGCTAGCTGTGTGGATCACAGTCCATGTCAGTCTCACATTCTGAATGACATTTAGTGGACAACAATGAAGCACACAAAAGTATATAATACATTACCACCTTATTTGTCTCTTATGTTAATGTGCATGAGCAAGTGCTTAGTCACAAGAAAATCAATAAGGGCTAGTGTGAGGCATCTTAAAAATATATGTTTCCAGCACTTCTTGAGCTGGGAAGTGCTCTGATTAATAAGAGAGGGGCAGTCGAGTATACTGTACTAAAAGGAAAAGCAATTTCTTTGCCCTCCATCACCTTAAAAACGAATGACTTATATTCCCATAAAATACTGTAATTGGTGCCTTTCCAGATCTTGGGTTTCTTGATATTTGCAGTAAAAGAGGGGAAAAGGAATGGCTATCTCAAAAATGTCCTAGAAACCCAGGAAGGCTGGTCTGGGAGAGCAGCGAGAGAGAATCATGCTTCAATGATCCCTGCTGTGTCCTTCCATTCAATACTAAATAAGTGTCAGACAATTAGAAATGGAACAGTGGGTGTGTAAATGGTACTATCTCCTCAATAAATTACTAATGCCTTGATAATCTGGGTGTTTTGTAACACAATATTACTATATCTACAGTACTAACTTCTTTTCTTGATTTAGTGGTGAATATGAGAATAGAGGGGAGAAAGATCAATGTGGCAATGAAATCATTAAACAATCTACCACACAATTCTTTCCTGCCTGATTTCTTGCTTCCATCCTACCAAAAGCAACAAGTGTATTTTCAAAATGAAAAACTCCCTTCTTTTTGGCAGAAGGAAAATGATGTATCTGTGTATATGATCAACACCAGACAATGTTTAATATTCTTTAATCCAGAACAATAAACTCATATTTATACCTTAAGAATGAAATTCATTCCTCTTTTGAGGGATGCAAGCATTTTATAGGCCTGTTACTGGACCCCTCTTCACTGGGGCTAGTAACAGGCCTATATCAGTCTATGGAAAAAGTTAGGAAATCCAAATAAAATACAATTGAAAGTTGTGTTAAGTTCTTATTCTACAACAGGGGTAGGCAACCTATGACACGTGTGCCGAAGGTGGCACGCGAGCTGATTTTCAATGGCACTCACACTGTCCGGGTCCTGGTGGCTCTGCATTTTAATTTAATTTTAAATTAAGCTTCTTAAATATTTTTAAAACCTTATTTACTTTACATACAACAATAGTCTAGTTATATATTATAGATTTATAGAAAGAGACCTTCTAAAAACATTAAAATGTATTACTGCATGCGAAACCTTAAATTAGAGTGAATAAATGAAGACTCGGCACACCAGTTCTGAAAGGTTGCCGACCCCTGTTCTACAAATATGACATACTTTGGGCAGACATAGGGTTATCAAGTAGGAAGTACATACATAAATAATAAATTCAGTATGCAATGGTGTGTAACTCTATAAATGTGAGTGACCCAAGCCTACACTGAAAATAGTGAGGTCAGAACAGGCTGCAAAAAACGAGAGCAGATTCCCCCAAAACTGGTGGTCAACACAGTAGTTAGATTCACCAAGCAGTCACAAACTGTACTCCTGAGCCCCCATACTGGTTATCAAGAAGCTGGGGGGGAGGAATAATCACACAGCCTCTTTTATTGCATTCCTGTCTCCTAATCAGCAAATAAGTTCAGTAAAGTGAGAAGTTACTTAAAACTCTATTCACTATACAAAATATGCATCTGATCCCCAAAGGGCCAGCCATGTTACCAGATCAATACTAGTTTGGATCTTACCCAAAATACCATGCTGCCAGCCAGTCCTTTAGTATCTAAAACCAAAGGTTTATTATAAAAGAAAAGAAAAGGATGAGAAGAGCATTGTTAAATGGTCAAAGCAACCAGGTACATACATATGACTTCAGAGTCCATATATCAGGTTCTTAGCAGCATTTTCTGGCTTATACAGTCCCTCTGGAACACATCCAAAGCTTGGATGGGTCTATCAGTCCTTTGTTCAAAGCTTCAATTTGTAGAGAAGTTACTCCAGAGGTGAAAAGCAGGATTGAAGACAAAATGGAGGTGATGCAGCTGCCTTTTTATATTCTCTACTATGTGGCTTATATATCCTTTGTCCCAAACACAAGCTCACACGGGCATGGAAAAGTATTTGGCGTCTCCTGGCATGTTGGTACATGTCCTGCTGACTCATAGGCATAGCCCCTGGCTTCTTTCAATGGGTTCATTGTACAGCTGATTGCCCTTGATGAGCCATCAAGCAGGCCCAGTAGTGCTGATGCCACTCTGCCTGGGGTGTCACCCAGATAAGAGTTTGAGATATCAAATATACCACACATTTATAACTCCTGACACAAAGATGATACATACATATAAACAAGTTTATCATTTTAGGAAATCATACTTTTTCCACTGATACCTTACATGGCATATCTGGTATAAGCTTCATTGCAATTTTGTAATATTGGTATCAATAATATTATAAATGGCTCCCCTATTCCTTACAGCATCACAATGTGCATGCCATTTTATATAACATACTCTTACAATTTTGTGTGTTATGCAGAAAAGAAGAGTTTTTTTAAGGAATTTTGTGAAACTCAGTGGAATTCTCTTTGCAGAGTCTGAAATCCCATTCTGCACAGGTGGAATTTTTAGGCTCTAGGACTGAATAAAAAAAGGACCATGCCCCAAAGAGCCTACAATCTAACTCAAGCAGATATGAAACACTTGATATCAATTAAAGGTAGTTGAGATTTCCATGGGAAAACTTTGTGAAGTAATTGGGTGCTAAAGAGAGATTTCCAGGAGGAAAATAGCTGACAGTATCTACCAACATGATTTATAAAATGCTGGTGCTTTTCATACTTGAGGGCAAATTTTCAAAATATCCATTATAGTGGTGCAATTGGCTCTTGCAAAATCTGCACCTACATTTTTGCACTGAGAATTGAAGAGCAAGTGCAAATCAGTGTACTTGCACCTCTCACTATCTACAAGGGCAGGAGTGAAAATGTAATCTGTGTACCTATGCTCACTCTCAAACAACAAGCCTGGCAGCAGGAGTATTTGTTTGCTGACGGCCCTGCTTATGAACAGGGTATTATACAGGTTACCACCTTTTGTAGGACTAGGTACAGTGGAATAGTGGAAGTAGAGGGAGGCTTGAAACTCAGGCAGATAAAGCATTTGGGAGCACCCCAGCTTACAGGGCAAGGATGGTCACTGTATCCTCTGGAAGGTGCAATACGCACTGCTTCGATCTTCCCCAATTTAAAATGGGCATGGCGCCACAGCAGAAACTCAACCTTGGCCTCCTTTTTGAGGTTCTTTAAATCCCAGGATGTGCTAGCAAACAGCACTTCCTTTAATCAAGATTATCCAGAAATTGCCATTATGACTGTGCGCTTCTGCAAGAGACAAACGAGGTATTGACATCCTCTCTCATTTACAAGCCTATACAGATGACAGCCATACTCTTTCCCCTGCTAACCTGGCAACAATTTTGTAGTGGTGTAAGAGCTCCTATGTCAGCTACACCTCACCAGAGGATGGCTCTGGGGATGATAGTCACTGGAGCACTCCATGGGGCTTTATAGCCAGAATGTATTCTCTGTGCAAACCCAAATGGAATGCGTCACACTGGTGGTTCTGGCCCTGTGCCTACATTTCAAAATCAATATGTTTATGGAACATGCTTAAAAGATATTTTTTTTGCATGAACTGGTGTCATTATGAGATTGCTAGTTTGTACTATTTTAAGAACACACAAGGCGATTAAAAGGCTCTTTCAGTTTCTCTTTTTGTTGCTAGTGTTTTATCAGATTCTTTGGAGAGGTATGAAATTGGGCCCAGTAGGCGTTGGGAAGATTTATTAAAACCTGACAGGAATCTGTCTAATCCCGAGGCTTTACCAGCTCTGAAGAAATACCTTATTTGATTGTAATGTAACTTTTCTGCATACGACAAGCTTTGAAAATAAAAACAAAAACCATCAACTGGTGTCAAGGCTGCTTCCCCACTCTGAACTTTAGGGTACAAATGTGGGGGCCTGCATGAAAACTTCTAAACTTAACTACCAGCTTAGATCTGGTCCGCTGCCACCACTCTCGATGCTAATTCTGGTCCCTCTCAGTCCCAAGAGCGAACAACCCCCAAAACAAAGAGCACAAACAAAAGCCTTCCCCCCACCCCAAGATTTGAAAGTATCTTGTCCCCTTATTGGTCCTTTGGGTCAGGTGTCAGCCAGGTTACCTGAGCTTCTTAACCCTTTACAGGTAAAAGGATTTTGGAGTCTCTGGCCAGGAGGGATTTTATAGTACTGTACACAGGAGAGCTGTTACCCTTCCCTTTATAGTTATGACAACTGGAGACTAAGGTCTGTAAGTACTTCTATTTTATATTTAATCTGTGCATGCCCTCAAAGAGTATCCCGGAGATTTCAATGACACCCTTACAATCAGTGACGGTAGTGTTATAGTTGGCATTAATTCTGTGTGCTAACTTGTATACATTTGCCTGGGAGATTTTATTTATTTGTTTTTGGTGAATACATGACAGATTACCATGTATTACAGAGATATTAAAACAATTAATTAGTTGATAAGCCAGGGGTGATGATCTTGTGATAAGTGCTCTGAACGGCGACTCAGGAGGACATCAGAGTTCAATTGTTAGCTCTTCCACAGACTTGTGCAAATGATTTAGGCCCCACTACAACAGCACTGAAGTTCACATTTAACTTTAGGCATGTGGCTAATATTATTTTTTATTATTTTTATTATTATAGTGCTTAAGAGCCCCAGTCATAGACCAGGACATCATTGTACAGCTAGGTGCTGTACAGACAGAACAAAAGATCAATCTGTGATGGGTTGGATCACAGAACCCCCCTTGGGAGCTGCCACCTGATGTGCCAAGACTACTTCTGCCTCTGCTTTCCCTCTGCCAGCCTGGGAATCCAGCACCCTGTTTTGCTGAGCCAGACACGCCTGTCTACTCCAACACAGACTCAGGGTCTGAACCAAGTGCCCAAAAGCTGCAGACTTAACTGAGAGACAAGCACACTTCTGTAAGCTGTTTTAAGACCACGTCTACACTACCCGCTGGATCGGCGGGTAGTAATCGATCTATCGGGAATCGCTTTATCGCGTCTCGTCTAGATGCGATAAATTGATCCCCGAATCGACGCCCGTACTCCACCTCGGCAGGAGGAGTAAGCGGAGTCAACAGGGGAGCTGCGGCGGTTGACTTGCCGCGAAGGCGTAGCTGAAGTTGCGTATCTTAGATCGATTTCCCCCCCCCAGTGTAGACCAGCCCTAACACTCAGATGCCCAACTCCCAATGGGGTCTAAACCCAAATAAATCCATTTTACCCTGTATAAAGAGTAAACTCGTAAATTGTTCACCCTCTATAACACAGATAGAGAGATGTGCACAGCTGTTTGTATATCTGGGTTAATACATACTCTGGGTTAATTAATAAGTAAAAAGTGATTTTATTAAATACAGAAAGCAGGATTTCAGTGGTTTCAAGTAGTAACAGACAGAACAAAGTAAGTCACCAAGCAAAATAAAATAAAATGTGCAAATCTATGTCCAATCAAACTGAATACAGATAAGATCCTCACCAGTTCCAGAATGCTCCCTTTTACAGACTAATCTCCTTTTAGCCTGGGTCCAGCAATCACTCACACCCCTTGCACACTGTCCTTTGTTCCAGTTTCTTTCAAGTATCCTGGGGGGTGGAGAGGCTCTCTCTTTAGCCAGCTGAAGACAAAATGGAGGGGGTCTCCCAGGGGCTTAAATAGAATTTCCTTTTGTGGGTGGAGACCCCCTCCCCTCTCCTATGCAAAGTCCAGCTCCAAGATGGAGTTTTGGAGTAACCTGGGCAAGTCACATGTCCATGCATGACTGAGTTCCTTACCAGCCAACCCACATTTCTGGGAAAGCCCAGATGTGTATTGGTATCTCCAAGTTCATTGTTGGCTTAAATGTTTCCAGATTGGGACTTACTAAGAATAGTCTTTTCTCAGGGAGCTGACCAACTGCTTCACTACAGCCTACTTAGAATCAAACAAGTATGCAGCCAATATTCATAACTTCAAATACAAAAATGATACATGCATACAAATAGGATTAATAGATTCAATAGATCAAAACCTTTACAGAGATCTGTTACATGGCTTATGTAGTATAAAACACATTCTAGTTATGTTATATACATACATTCATATACATATTTCCATAAAGCCTTATGGGAGGTACCGTCACACAATCCATGCCCCCAAAGAGTTTATAATTTAAGTATAGCACAAGAGACAACAGATGGAGGCAGACATATGGGGGAGTACAAGGAAACAATGAGCCAATATTGATCGGCATGATAGGCATTGGTCTCACCACACCAGCAGGCTGCCTGCTGTCAAGTTTTGTATAGGCCTCATGGCAAAGGAGAATTGTAAGGAGGGTTTGGAAGGAGGAAAATTATCTAGCTTTGCAGATATTTATGGGCATTTGTCTGGGAATATTAGGCTCTGGCCAGATGACACTGAGGAAAACATTTACAACAGCTGCCCTTTAAAATTTCTTCCATCCTTCAGGAAAGAAGTGATTATTTTTACACCAACTCTGCATTGGACAATGGGCATTCCTTGCAGCAAGAAGGGAGAAACATTATGTATTATTGTAGTGATGTACCTACCATAATCATAACAGAAATGTGGGGACAGTGTTCAGTATAGGGGCCCCCTGCAGCTGTTAGCTCTCCCCAAGGCACAAAAACCCAGAGGACAGTACGGCCGTGAAACTATCAGTCCCCCTTGCCCCTGTGCTTAATCACCATTTTGGGGCTCCTGTGGGTTATGTGCGCTCGCTTTGGGATGGGCAAATTCTGCTATTGTGTAGACTGTGCTTGTCTTTAAATATGGGTGAATCATTGCTCTGTCTGGTGTGAACAATGCTGCCTCTGTTAAGTGTTGCATTTTGGCTTTACAGATGCAACCTTGAGATCTCAGCCGTCCTTGTTATCATTGGCCGAAAGACTCCAAAGAATTAGGAAGAGGCCACGTAAAAGAAAAGAGGACATGCTGCATGAAGTAATGCAGCACTCCCTTAATGAAAATCAAAAAGTGCAGTGGTGGTGGGAGAGTGAAAGGAGGGTCTGCCAGCAGAATGCGGATCACCGGCACCAAAGCACGGAGCAGCGGCTAAACATTATGGAGTGCCAAGCAGACTTGATATAGGCGCTTGTAGCAATGCAGGTGGAGCACTACTGCGCCCGCCCCTCCCCCCCATAGCCCTTGTCCCAAAACTCTTTCCCTTGTGCCCCCATGTCACCTCCAACCCACTTTCCCACACAACCGGGTTCTTATCGCCACCAGCTGCCTCCAACACCTGTAGCTTCACCATCCAGCCCTGCAAACTACAACCCTTACTCACTGCACTCAACCACCATCACCATGCATTTTAGCCAGCCTGAAGTGCAGCACTCATTGCACAGCACTCCAGACAGGACATACGAAATCTGTGATTGAACTGTTCCCCACCCCACCCCCTTGCCCTTTCTGTTTCCCAAGCAGTTGTGTTTCTTTTCAATAAATGAATTTTCTTTTCAATAAATGGATTTTTTGGCTTTGAAAACATTCTTTATTATTGCATTAAGTAAAAGATACCTTAGCCCAGAAAAGCAACAGGCACTGCAAGTCAGTGTAGCAAACACAGATTCCTACTAACATTGGAACCACTGCTCTTCACTCCCATGCAGGGCATTAGACATTACTGGTGGCTTTCAGCCTCAAATTGCTCCCTCAAGGCATCCCGGATCTTTGCAGCCCTGCGCTGGGCCCCTCTAATAGCCCTGCTCTCTGACTGTTCAAATTCAGCCTCCAGTTGTTGAACCACCGAGGTCCATGCCTGAGTGAATCTTTCACTCTTCCCTTCACAAATTTTATGGAGGGTACAGCACGCAGATATAACCATGGGGATGTTGTCATCGGCCAGGTCCAGCTTCCCATACAGACAGCACCAGCGGCCCTTTAAATGGCCAAAAGCACACTCCATAGTCATTCTGCACCGACTCAGCCTGTTGTTGAACCGCTCGTTGCTGTTATCAAGGCTCCCTGTGTAGGGTTTCATGAGCCACGGCAGTAAAGGGTAAGCGAGGTCTCCAAGGATCACAATGGGCATTTCGACTTCCCCTACGGTGATCTTCTGGTCTGGGATGAAAGTCCCGGCTTGCAGCTTCCTGAACAGGCCAGTGTTCCGAAAGATGAGTGTGTCATGCACCTTGCCGGCCAGCCTGGGTTAATGTCAATGAAACGCACACGGTGATCCACAAGTGCCAGGAGAACCATAGAGAAATACCTCTTCCGATTAACGTACTCAGAGGCTAGGTGGGGTGGTGCCAGAATTGGAATATGCGTGCCATCTATAGGCCCTCCGCAGTTAGGGAAACCCATTTGTGCAAAGCCAGTCACAATGTCATGCACGTTACCCAGAGTCACTGTTCTTCGGAGCAGGATGCGATTAATGACCCTGCAAACTTGCATTAACATGATTCTAACAGTCGACTTTCCCACTCCAAACTGATTAGCGACCAATCGATAGCTGTCTGGAGTTGCCAGCTTCCAGATTGCAATAGCTTCTCCATCGTCAGGGCAGCTCTCAATCTTATGTCCTTGTGCCACAGGGTGGGGGCGAGCTCATCACACAGTCCCATGAAAGTGGCTTTTCTCATCTGAAAGTTCTGCAGCCACTGCTCGTTGACTTGCATGACAATGTGATCCCACCACTCAGTGCTTGTTTTCCGAGCCCAAAAGCGGCGTTCCATGGTGGTGAGCATGTCCATGAATGCCACAAGCAATCTCGTGTCATATGCGTTATGTGAGTTGACATCATCGTCGGACTCCTCACTGTCACTTTGTAGCCTAAGCAGTAACTTGACTGCCAAACATGACGTGCTGGTGAGACCCATCAGCATATTCCTCAGCACTTTGGGCTCCATTCCCGCAGTACAGAGTGCGCAGTACAAAAAACATTGAAAGATGGCGCCAAATGTGGATGGAAGCACAGGGATTGCTGGGATGCGAAGCAAAGCATCACGGGGCATTGGGACAGGACCCAGAATGCCCCGCACCTCCCCTCCCCCTTCCCATAAGCCACAGGGCCAGAATGGGAAGAGGTGTTCTGTGGGATAGCTGCCCATAATACACCGCTCCCAATGCCGCTGCAAGTGCCGTAAATGTGGCCACGCCAGTGCGCTTGCAGCCGACAGTGTGAACACACTGCAGCACTTTCCCTACTGCGCTCTACATCTACAAGTGTAGCCATGTCCTTAGTCATCACTGGAAGTCAAGCTTGGGACAACCAAACCAAAGATCATGAGACTCTTCAACTTGAATGAAAGAACTAAGTCCCCCAGCTGGTAGCTGTTGCCGACTCATATCCTCTTTAGATCAGACACAGAGGTTGATGTGTAACACCCACTGATCAGTGGTTTGTTATAAAATAGCCTTTGTCATAATTTCTTTACATATTGTTAGCTTTCAAGCCTCTTAAAACAATTGTCAACATAGAAGGCCCTTTCAGGGTTTCAAATGTGTTTGTTCATCTATCACTGTTAGCAGTGAGTAAACATGTCAATTAGCCTTGCTAATGTGAAACCATTATTGGTTTCTAGGAGGGGGAAAGAGTTCATCAGCTGAAACATATAGTCTGTGTGTGCCTGTAAAGCATTATACTGTTGTGTAACAGCCGATACTTGATATTTAATTTGTTTGGCACACTGTGCATATAGGCCTATAGAGGTTTAAGGGTCTGTCTGCACTGCTGCTGGACAGGCTTGCGCTAGCATGATACAAATTACTGTGTAGATGTTGCCACACTGGTGGAGGTTGAGAATAGCCACCCACGCTCACCCCCAAAGGATAGGGTAGGCTTGAGCTCAGGTGGCTAGGCCAGAGTCTCCATTGGCACCTCAACGTGAACACTGCTATTTTTAGCATGAGCTCCTGCTAGCTCAAATCTGGCTACCCTGGCTGGGAGGCTAACTCCCAGATGCAGTGTAGACATATCCTTAATGGCTATAAGGAAGATTTTCAATGGCACAAAAGGCAGTTAAGCATCCATCGCCCACTGAAATTTGGAGGGAGTTGGGAACCTAATTCCTATTTGTGCCTTTGAAGTCTCCCTCTATGTAAATAACAGCAGCACAGGTCAATACTCAACAAAAGACTTACATAGCACTAGGGTTACCATATTTCAGGTTCCCCAAAAAAGGACTCTGCCAGACGGGAGAGACGTTGGGGGTGGGGAGTCGTGGGGGGGGTACAGTTGGGGGAGCTGGAGGAGGTACCTGCGGTGGGTGTACTCACTGGAGATGAGGGGTAGTGCTCCATGCTGTCACAATGGCAGGGTGGCTGGTGCAAACCCAGAATGCAGCAACAGCCATCAGTCAGCACCTCTGTGCGGGACTCCTGCCCTAGGGCTGAGATCTGGGACCTGGATGGGCAGGATCCAGCATCTGTTGCTGCAGGGGAATAATGCAGATGCAGAGGAGGGACCAATCTGGAAGTGGACCAAGCGGTGCGCTCTCTCAGCTGCAATGTCTGCTCTGTGAAACTCCCGGACATTTCCTGTTATTTGAACCATCTTCCCGGACAGAGAACAGAGCCTCAAAAAAGACAATGTCCAGGAAAACCTGGACATATGGTAACCCTACATAGCCCAGACCCATAAAATAATATGAAAAACTAATTCACTATTTATTCATGGATTTTAAGGCCAGTGGTGAGCATTATGATCATCTTGTCTGACCTCCTGCCTATCGCAGGCCATAGTACCTTCCCCAGTAATCTCTGAATCAAGCTCATACCTTCTCTTTGAGCTATTGCACATCTTTGAGAGAGACATCCAGTTTTAATTAAGGACACCACCCTGGCCTTTGGGGAGCTGTTCCGATGAACCCCACTGGTAAAAATGTGCACCAAGTCACTCTTGGTTGGCCACTAGCCGAATCTGATCCATTTACAAAAATGTCTGTGACAAAAGGAGTAGAGTATTGTTCCTTCTTGTTCTGTTTCTGACCTATGTGCTGGGATTGCTGATATTACAGCCATGGACACAAAAAAAAAAAAAAAAAAAAAAAAAAAAAAGGTTGTACCCTACAATATAGCATGAAATTGTCAAACTATATATTTTTTCTATTAAAATAACACACAAATAACACCCCCCCAAAAAAACCACAAAAAAACCCCACAACCATGGCTAATATGTTAGAACTAGTGATTGTAAAATGTGACTGCAGCAATATTGGAGGATGGGATAGTATGTACTACTATTATTACATTCCCCTTCTCGCACTTCTGCTAAACTGTTTGCTGAAGCACAGACCACTGTTCTGTCTTTTCAGGACATTCAGAAAGCATTACTACACAGAGTCAAATTCAAGACTATTGTATTCAAAACCCCTAATCTAATCACAGCTCCTAGTTACCTCATGGGTACCATACAACTGCATAGTATACACAGTGTCTAGAATGGCTCATGACCAAGAGTGCCAACCTCAGAGCAGACGGTCAAAAGCAGTGCAGATACCCCAGATTGGGGGTATGTTCTACCATTAGATTCACCAACAGATGTGAACTCCTAGATCACTGTAACAGTCTTACCATGGAGTCACCGACAGTCCCCTTGGGCACTCAAGTCTATCTTGCTACGCAGGCAAGCTGGACTTAGTGATATATGGTTACTTACACCAAAAATCAAAATACTCAAGTTGCTCCCAGTCCCCAAAGACCAGTCACTTACCCCAGATCAATGTGTACCTTATATCTCGCACCAAAGACAATGCTTGTAGCCAACATTATGGTAAACTAATTAGGATTTATTAAATAGGAAAAAGAAATTGGAGAGTTATTTACAGGTTAAAGCAGGCAAAACATATACACAAACAAGCTCCATCTATGGTGCCAAAAGGTGACAGATGTAGTAATCTGTTAGCACTGAATGTTTTTTTGGGGGCTAACCCAGGTTGACCCTGGGGATCTCTGCTTTTCTTGTTTCTTAGGCTTTGTCTATACTACGGAGTTTTACCAACGCAAATTTCATCGATGTACAACCACCACTGTAATTAAACCGCAGGTGCATGTCCACACTATGCTCCTTGTGTCAGCAGAGCGCATCCACACTAGCAACTCTTGCATCAACACAGAGCAGTGCACTGTGGGAAACTATCCCACTGTGCAATTGGCTACAGGATGCTTTGGGAAGAGTTTGCAATGCCTCGTGCAGGCAGGTACAGTGCCACATGATGAAGGTTTCTCAATCCCATCATCCCATGGGCATCCTACAAGATTGTCAGCCACTTTTCAATTGCCCTGGTAACCTACAACCCAGTCATCTCTGTCAGAAAGCATGGAACCTGCACTGCTCTTCAATATTGTGCTGTGCATTATGAACACAAGGCTATAAGAGGAGCCCAACGCGGGGCTATTCGAGCTGGGGAATGCCTTGAATAAGCATATTAACACTGAGCCACAGTAATGTGTGTTGCTGTAGTGTGCTGAGCCTACTAGTGAACCACTAGTTTGCACTGTGCTATGAACCTTCTAATGATTGCTGCCTGTGACCAAAAAGGAACACATTTTAAATTACCTTTTAAAGTAGCACTTGGTAATATCTCCAAAATGACATTGCTGAACATGAATGCAAGAAGCCGAGAGAGTGCTGGGGAAGTGAGTGTATTGGGGGAGAGCAAGTGTGTCAGCACACTGTCTCTAAGTTCAGACAGCAGCCAGAAACAACCAATCCCGAGGCAGAAGTTGGTGCATAGACAGGTGGTATCCCCCTGCCCCTCCACTCCAGCTCAGTGGAGACTAGTACACTGGCGGGAGGAGGGGGGACACCCCGACATCAGCCCCCACCTCCCTCCCTGGCTCTGCACATCACAGCAGACTCCCCTCCCTCCCGCAGCAGAAGCCTACTGCCAGGGAGAGCAGGATTCCGCGTTAATGTTTGGATTCTATGATTCCCTCCAAGTTCTCCCACAGGCTTCTCTCTGCATAGACCAAGGAGATCCACCCCCACCCCTGTAGTCCAGGCAGGAGTGTGTTTGCGGTCAGGAGCCGGCCTGCTGAGCTGCGCAGTAGCTATGTGAGTTCTCCATGCTGAGCAGTTGCAAAAGTTCCTGGAGCTTTGAAAGGGGAGGGTCACATGCCTATGCAGATGGATGCAGGGCAGTGGAGTTCAAAACAGTGAGCAAAGCGGTCACGTGGGCATTGTGGGATACCTCCTGGAGGCCAGTTAGGGTAATGTAAAGAACACAGTGTCTACACTGATGCTTTGTTGATCTAACTTTGCCGCAAAAAGCTCTACACCTATCGTCAAAATGGTTTTATTGGGTTGGTAAAGCAGGAGAGTTTTGCCGGCGGGAGGAGCATTGTGTAGTGTGTACACCTCCACTGTTTTGTCAACAAAAGCTGATTTTTGCCAACAAAACTGTGTAGTGTAGACAAGGCCCTAGCTCCAGCCCTTGTAATAGTCCAAACAGCAAAGAGATGAAAAATGTTCATGTCAGCTATCTTTATTTACCTCTTCCAGAATTCAAGCTGATGGGACATGCTTTTTCCTCACATAGCACCTTCATGGGCATAAGAGAGCCATTAAACCAGTCTTTGTGTTGCAAAGTTCCACAATGGCTCTGTATGTGTGTGTATATATATCTCCTCAATATATGGTTCACTCTATATGCATCCGAAGAAGTGGGTTGTAGCCCACGAAAGCTTATGCTCTAATAAATTTGTTAGTCTCTAAGGTGCCACAAGTACTCCTGTTATTTTAGTCTTGATAGTTCTTCTGGATGGATAGGGGAAACTACTTTTCCTGCCTAGGTTCACAAATTCAAAGCAGGCCTTTTTACCATTATAAAGCAAAACTTACATATTACCTCATGGTGCAGGATACAGACATTACAAATAAGATTAATGAATACAAGCATTTCATAGAGACTAAACACATTCTTACAAGTTCAACACCTATCTTGAACAATAGTAACATATAGGTGAGGTGGTCTGGTTTGCAACAATGAATTTGTCAGTACTCAACTGATGCCTATATTCTTGACAAGAGCTGGTTCCTGGTTTGCCAGCATCACACACATATTTATATTTAATATATATAAAGTAACAATTTTAATAATAGTTGGTATACTCTTAACTAATGTTTTACCCCAAAGCTATTAGGGTAGCAAGTCTTACAATCTGTTCTTCATAACTAGATTTTCGCAAACTCTTTCTGCTGTATATGTAATGCACACTCAATGAAAATAGTTTGTAACTTGTCTCACAATGTATGGGCTCAGCATAATATTTACACTTACTGCTATTCTTTAGCACACAGAGCTCTACCTGCTGATCTTCTGAGGTATTTATATGGCTCTCATTATCATAGTAGCTGAGGACTCAATCTTTAAGTTATCTATCTTCACAACATCCTTGTGAGGTAGGGAAGGGCTATTATTCCCATTTTACAGATGGGGAACTAAGACATAAAGAGACTTAGGTCTTGTCTACACTACAGAGTTTGGTTGGGAAAAGGTAGCTTTTGACAGCAAAACTTTGGAGGAGGACACACTGCATCCTCTGTTGTCTTGGTCCCTAAAAAGGACAGCACTAAGATTTTGTTGACTATAGAAAACTTAATGCTCTTACGGTACCATAGACTCATAGACTCATAGACTTTAAGGTCAGAAGGGACCATTATGATCATCTAGTCTGACCTCCCGCATGATGCAGGCCACAAAAGCTGACCCACCCACTCCTGGAATAATTCTCTCCCTTGACTCAGCTGTTGAAGTCCCCAAATCATGATTTAAAGACTTCAAGTTGCAGAGAATCCTCCAGCAAGCGACCCCTGCCCCATGCTGCGGAGGAAGGCGAAAAACCTCCAGGGCCTCTGCCAATCTACCCTGGAGGAAAATTCCTTCCCGACCCCAAATATGGCGATCAGCAGAACCCCGAGCATGCGGGCAAGATTCTCCAGCCAGACCCTCATTGACCATTGTTACTAATTACCAGCGATGGCACGTTATTGACCTATTGACTAAAATCACATTATCCCATCAAACCATCCCCTCCATAAACTTATCAAGCTTAATCTTAAAGCCAGAGAGGTCTTTTGCCCCCACTGTTTCCCTCGGAAGGCTGTTCCAGAACTTCACCCCTCTGACGGTTAGAAACCTTCGTCTAATTTCAAGCCTAAACTTCCCGACGGCCAGTTTATATCCATTTGTTCTCGTGTCCACATTAGTACTAAGCTGAAATAGTTCCTCTCCCTCCCTGGTATTTATCCCTCTGATATATTTAAAGAGAGCAATCATATCCCCCCATAGCCTTCTTTTGGTTAGGGTAAACAAACTGAGCTCCTCGAGTCTCCTTTCATACGACAGGTTTTCCATTCCTCGGATCATCCTAGTGGCCCTTCTCTGCACCCGTTCCAGTTTGAGTTCATCCTTTTTAAACATGGGAGACCAGAACTGCACACAGTACTCCAAATGAGGTCTCACCAGTGCCTTGTATAACGGAATCAGCACCTCCTTATCCCTACTTGAAAGATCTCGCCTAATGCATCCCAAGACCGCATTAGCTTTTTTCATGGCCACGTCACATTGCCGACTCATAGTCATCCTGCGATCAACCAGGACTCCGAGGTCCTTCTCCTCTTCCGTTACTTCCAACCAATGCGTCCCCAGCTTATAACTAAAATTCTTGTTAGTCATCCCTAAATGCATCACCTTACACTTCTCAGTATTAAATTTCATCCTATTACTATTACTCCAGTTTACAAGGTCATCCAAATCTCTCTGCAGGATATCCCGATCCTTCTCCGAATTGGCTATACCTCCCAACTTTGTGTCATCCGCAAACTTTATCAGCCCACTCCTACATTCGGTTCTGAGGTCAGTAATAAATAGATTAAATAAAATTGGACCCAAAACCGAACCTTGAGGAACTCCACTGGTAACCTCCCTCCAACCTGACAGTTCACCTTTCAGTACGACCCGCTGCAGTCTCCTCTTTAACCAGTTCTTTATCCACCTCTGGATTTTCATATCGATCCCCATCTTTTCCAATTTAACCAGAATTCCTCATGCGGTACCGTATCAAATGCT
The DNA here is from genome assembly GCF_028017835.1 of Emys orbicularis. Classification (NCBI taxonomy): domain Eukaryota; kingdom Metazoa; phylum Chordata; order Testudines; family Emydidae; genus Emys; species Emys orbicularis. The sequence goes on along the minus strand of NC_088685.1, from coordinate 22,140,624 downwards.
TTACTGAAATCGAGGTATATTAGATCCACCGCATTTCCTCTATCTAAAAAATCTGTTACTTTCTCAAAGAAGGAGATCAGGTTGGTTTGGCACGATCTGCCTTTCGTAAAACCATGTTGTAATTTGTCCCAATTGCCATTGACCTCAAGGTCCTTAACTACTTTCTCCTTCAAAATTTTTTCCAAGACCTTGCATATTACAGATGTTAAACTAACACGCCTGTAGTTACCCGGGTCACTTTTTTTCCCCTTCTTGAAAATAGGAACCACATTAGCTATTCTCCAGTCTAACGGTACCACCCCCGAGTTTACAGATTCATTAAAAATTATCGCTAACGGGCTTGCAATTTCTCGCGCCAGTTCCTTTAATATTCTCGGATGAAGATCATCCGGTCCGCCCGATTTAGTCCCGTTAAGCTGTTCGAGTTTGGCTTCTACCTCGGATACGGTAATGTCAACCCCCCTTCCTTTATTCCCCTCTGTCACGCTGCCACTATTCCTAAACCCTTCATTAGCCTCATTAAAGACCGATGCAAAATATTCATTTAGATATTGTGCCATGCCTAGATTATCCTTAATCTCCACTCCATCTACAGTCTTCAGTGGTCCCACTTCTTCTTTCTTTGTTTTCTTCCTATTTATATGGCTATAAAATCTCTTACTATTGGTTTTAATTCCCCTCGCAAGGTCCAACTCTACACGGCTTTTGGCCTTTCTCACTCCATCTCTACATGCTCTGACCTCAATAAGGTAGGTTTCTTTGCTGATCCCTCCCCTCTTCCACTCTTTGTACGCTTTCTGTTTTTTCTTAATCACCCCTCTGAGACGCTCGCTCATCCAGCTCGGTCTAAATCTCCTGTCTACGAACCGTTTTCCCTTTCTCGGGATACAGGCCTCCGACAGCTCCTGCAACTTCAACTTGAAATAATCCCAGGCGCCTTCCGCCTTTAGATCCATAAATATGTTAGTCCAATCCACTTCCCTAACTAGTCGCCTTAATTTATTAAAGTTAGCCCTTTTGAAATCGTAAACCCTAGTCTCTGATTTAATTCTGTTAATCCTTCCATTTAGTTTAAACCGAATTAGCTCATGATCACTCGAGCCAAGGTTGTCCCCTACATCCATTTCCTCAACGAGGTCCTCACTACTCACCAAAACCAAATCTAAAATGGCATCCCCCCTCGTCGGTTCAGCAACTACTTGATGAAGGAATTCATCAGCTAGCACGTCTAGGAACATCTGAGCCCTATTATTGTTACTAGCATTTGTTCCCCAATCTATATCCGGGAAGTTAAAGTCTCCCATGATTACATAGTTCCTATTAGTATTTACTTCCCTAAAAACATTAAAGAGTTCTCTGTCCATATCCAGGGTAGATCCCGGCGGTCTATAGCACACCCCAAGCACTATCCCAGGGGAGGCTCTAGTAGTTTGTTTACCCAATGTGAGTATTGCCCAGACAGACTCAGTCTTATCCATTCCATCACTTATTATTTCTTTACAGTTTACCTCATTATTGACATACAATGCTACTCCCCCACCTTTACCTTTGTTCCGGTCTTTCCTAAACAACACATACCCTTCCATACCTGTACTCCAGTCATGACTACCGTTCCACCATGTTTTGGTTATTCCTACGATATCTGGTTTCATTTCTCGGACCAGGAGCTCCAATTCCTCCATTTTGTTACCTAGGCTTCTCGCATTGGTGTATAAACATCTTAATTTATGCCGTTTAGCCTCTCTCACATTCGTTATCCAATTTGGTACGGACACCGTACCGCCAGTATGACCTATTAGTCTAGTATCCATCCCCCCCCTCCTCCTTATGTCCAATCTCTTCCCCCTGGCTATATCCGTTCTTATCTCGTCACCCTCCCTCTCAATGTTATAATCTGGCGTGGAGATTAACTGGACATCTCCCAACTGTCTCCCCCAAATTCCTAGTTTAAAGCTCTTTTGATGAGATGAGCCAGCCTCCCTCCCAGAAGTCTATTTCCTTCCCTACTTAGGTGAAGTCCATCCCCTGAGAACAGTTGTCTGTCCCCGAAAGCCTTCCAGTGGCCATACATCCTTATAGCACCACTCCCTTAGCCAACTATTTATCATCAAAATCCTTTCAGCCCTTTGCTGCCCTTCTCTAGGAACAGGCTGAATCCCACTGAAGATGATCTGAGCCTCGATTTCCTTAAGTGTGTTCCCCAGCCTGGCATAATCTCCCTTGATTCTCTCTAGCGAGAACCTAGCCGTGTCATTCGTTCCTACGTGAAGGATGATCAAGGGGTTCTTACCTGCTCCTTTTAGGATTATTTTCAACCGCAGGTCCACATCCCGTATCTTAGCGCCCGGTAGACAGCACACCCTTCTGTTCTCTGGGTCCGCCCTGGTCACAGGCCTGTCTAACCTCCTCAGTAAGGAGTCCCCAATCACATAAACCTGCCTTTGCCTGGTGACAGTGCGATCTACAAATCTATCCCCTGTTCCCTCTAGTTGCAACCCCTGTCTGTTTCTATTTTCCCTTATAATCCCCCTCATGCCATCCTGTATCCTCCCGGGGCCCAGATTTGGTGCTGTCTCCATCAACTCCTCCCCTCTTTCTATGGGACTAGCCGCTCTTCTCTTCTTCCTCACCCTCCCACCTTCAGTTACCACCTGCTGCACCCCTTCCTCGTTATCCAAACACCCAAACCTGTTCCTGAGCTCTATTTCTCCTTCACTGGCCCTCCTTTTCCTTGGCCTGCTTCTCATGGTCACATGCTTCCACTGTCCTTGTTCTCCCCCCGACATTCCCCCCTCACAGGCCTTAGCCCCTGCTTCCACCTGTACCCCTGAGCATTCCCCTTCAGCCACTCGAACCCCCTTCTAAACTCTACCAGGGTATCTACCTGCATCTCCAAACCTCAGATCTTTTCTTCCAGCAGCTCTATTAGGCGGCACTTCATGCAGACATACCTCTGTTCAGGCACCCTGGCTAGGACCATGTACATACCGCAGCAGCCACATGCAATCATCTGCATTCTGTCCCCTGCAGCTTGGCTCATAGCTGCTGTTGTCTGGGCCCGCCTGCTCACCTGTGTCCTCTGCACCTGGGTGAACACAGCACACAGGGCACTCCGCCCTCCCCTTCCACCTCCCCCTGTAAACTCCCACTCAAACTCCCCTGTTTGCCAGCTCCTGTGCCGCTGCTCGCAGCTGTGCCGCTGCCTGGCTGGGTGGCCGCTTTTATAGGCCCCCTAATCAGCCAAGCTCCGCCCCCTAATCAGGGCTCGGCTGCCCTCCCAGCACACTGCCCCTACAGGCCTCTACACATACAAGCACTGCAAAGACAGACGCAAGTACAGATACCTTCTCCTCCAATGAGACTCCCACTCAAACTCCCCTGTTAGCAGCCCTGTTTGCCGTCTCCTGTGCCGCTGCTCGCAGATGCGTACCCTATGCCTAGAATTGATGGTATGTTAGATATACTGAGCAAAGCTAAATATCTCAGTACTTTTGATCTAACTCGCGTTTACTGGCAAATCCCTTTAGATGAGGATGCACAGAAAAAAATACTTATCACTGACATAGGACTCTGAATTCACGTTACCTTTTGGTTTGGTCAATGCTGATGCAACCTGCAACAAAGTGTTAATTGGTTTACAAAATTTTGCAAGGGCATACATAGATGACATATCAGTGTTCAGCAACACGTGGGATGATCATAAAAAGTACCTGGGGATTTTGCTGTTGAAGCTCAAAGAGGCTGGTCTACCCATAAAACCCTCTAAGTGCAGAATAGGGGCAACCAAGGTCCCTTATTTAGGACATTGGATTGTAGGGGGGCAGATATCTCTGAGGAACTGTCCCATACTGTGATGTCATTAGAAGAGGTGTTGGAACAAATTTATAAACTAAACAGTAATAAGTCACCAGGACCAGATGGTATTCACCCAAGAGTTCTGAAGGAACTCAAATGTGCAATTTCAGAACTACTAACTGTAGTTTGTAACCTATAATTTACATAGGCTTCTGTACCAAATGACTGGAGGATAGCTAATGTGATGCCAATTTTTAAAAAGGGCTGCAGAGGTGATCCTAGCAATTACAGGCCGGTAAGCCTGACTTCAGTACTGGGAAAATTGGTTGAAACTATAGTAAAGAACAAAATTGTCAGCCACATAAATGAACATAATTTGTTGGGGAAAAGTCAACATGTTTTTTGTAAAGAGAAATCATGCCCACTAATCTACTATAATTCTTTGAGGGGGTCAGCAGTATGAGGACAAGGGGAATCCAGTGGATATAGTATACTTAGATTTTCAGAAAGCCTTTGACAAGGTCCCTCACCAAAGGCTGTTAAGCAAAGTGAGCTGTCATGGGATAAGAGGGAAGATCCTCTCATGGATTGGTAACTGGTTAAAAGATAGGAAACAAAGGGTAGCAATAAATTATCAGTTTTCAGAATGGAGAAAGGTAAATAGTGGTGTTCCCCAGGGGTCTGTATTGGGACCAGTCCTATTCAACATATTCATAAATGTTCTGGAAAAAGAGGTAAACAGTGAGGTGGCATAATTTGCAGATGAGACAAAACTACTCAAGATAGTTAAGTCCCAAGCAGACTGCAAAGATCTACAAAAGGATCTCACAAAACTGGGTGACTGGGTGACAAAATGGCAGATGAAATTCAATGTTGCTAAATGCAAAGTAATGCACATTGGAAAACATAATCCCAACTATACATACAAAATGATGGGCTCTAAATTAGCTGCTACCACTCAAGAAAGAGATCTTGGACTCAATGTGCAGCAGCAGTCAAAAAAGTGAATAGAATGTTGGGAATCATTAAGAAAGGGATAGATAATAAGACAGAAAATATCATATTGCCTCTATATAACTCCATGGTACACCCACATCTTGAATACTGTGTGCAGATGTGGTTGCCCCATCTCAAAAAAGATATATTGCAATTGGAAAAGATTCAGAAAAGGGCAACAAAAATTATTAGGTGTCTGGAACGGCTGCCATATGAGGAGAGATTAATAAGACTGGGACATTTCAGCTTGGAAAAGAGACAACTAAGGGGGGATATGATAGAGGTCTATGAAATCATGACTGGTATATGGAGAAAGTAAATAAGGAAGTGTTATTTACTGCTTCTCATAACACAAGAGCTAGCAGTCACCAAATGAAATTAATAGGCAGGTTTAAAACAAACAAAAATAAGTATTTCTTCACACAATGCATAGTCAACCTGTGGAACTCCTTGCCAGAGGATGTTGTGACAGCCAAGACTACAATAGGGTTCAAAAAAGAACTAGAAAAATTCATGGTGGATAAGTCCATCAATGGCTATTAGCCAGGATGGGCAGGGATGGTGTCCCTAGCCTCTGTTTGCCAGAAGCTGAGAATGTGTGCTACTCTGAAACCTGACAAGGAATGGATCACTTCATGATTACCTGTTCTGTTCATTCCCTCTGGGGCACCTGGCATTGGCCACTGTCAGAAGATGGGCTAGATGGACCTTTGGTCTGACCCAGTATGGCCATTCTTATGTTCTTATATTCTTGACCCTCTTAACGTGGAAGACATTGTAAATTGCCTGTACCCCAAACTAAAAGGCAGGTCCAAGCTTTCATAGGCCTAGCAAACTACTACAGAAGGTTTGTGTGTGTATTCAGCAACATTGTATCCCCGATCACAGACTTGTGTAAAAAACATTAACCCAATCCATGCTTTTGGTTAGAACAGTGGTTCCCAAACTGGGGTTCGTGAACCCCTGGGGGTTCGCGAAATGTTACAGGGGGTTCTTGGGAAAAAAATTCCCTAATGGTGGACAGAGCTGTCCCTAGGAACTCTGGGCAGCATGTGGTCAGCAGCCCGGAGCCTCTGGACTTCCAAGAGCTAAGCAGATCAAAGCAAGCGTATCTATCACACTGAGGAGATTTAAACTTCAAGACTCCTTATAAGAAATGGAAAGGGCGGTGGATATTTTTTGCTGTTTTTAAAATGAAATAGGCAGCTAGTATTGTTTTTAAAATTATTATGAAGAACAAGTTTAAGCTTTGTTGTAACATGTGGTGTTGGCCTGGACTGCTCAAGATCTGAATGCTTCCGTAGGAGGAACTCTTTGAGTTGGCTTCTTAAATACCTTCATACTGTTTCACATCTGATACTCCTTGATGAAACATAGGAGCCTTGTCTTATAACAGGCTTATTCAAATTGATACAAGCTATGAAAGTGAGTTCTTGGAAGAGTGTTGCCATTTTAATAATGTAATACAAATACTGTAATGATAAATAATTAATAATAAATAGTGTGTAATAAGCATATCATAAAAACAAATTTTATATTTCCAAGATCACTGCTTTTATAATTTATACTCAGGTAAAGGAGAAAATCCCTGGAAATAGTCGTTTTTAGGAGGGGGTTCGCGAGACTTGACATTTTAGTGAAAGGGGTTCACAGGTTGTTAGAGTTTGGGAACCACTGGGTTAGAAGTATGCCAAAAAGGTTTTGATAAGATAAGAAACTCTTCTCAGAAAAACCTGTACTAGCCAGCCCTGATTTTGAGAAAACATTTGAATTGTGTACAGATGCCTCTGACATCGGCCTGGGGGTGTACTGATGCAAACAGAAGAAGGTAACAAAAAACGCCCAATTGCCTTCTTGAGTAAAAACCTGTCACCTACGGAACAAAATTACTCTGTCATTGAAAAAGAGTGTTATGCAATGGTGTGGGCAGTTAAGCAACTGAAACCCTATCTCTGTAATAGAAGGTTTAGGATTTTGATAGACCATTCGCCCTGGGTATGGCTAAACAGAACCAAAGGCACAAATTCCAAACTTCTGCACAGGAGCCTGATCCTGCAAAAGTTTGACATGGAGATTATACACATAAAGGGGAAAGAGATGCCCTGTTAGTTAGCAAGAGGGCCTTGCACACACTGCCTTTGCATTAGTGAATGACTAACATTCCTGCAGTAAACTAAAGGGAGAGGTGTGACACACTGTACCTCAAAATAGCAGCCTGTAACCCCCATATTCTTCACATGTGGCTGTGATATTTCATACAAAACATGCCATGTAAGCGATCATATGAAAGGTGATGATCTGCTGAAACCCATTGTTCTGTCCACATATGCATATCAGTGTGTGTGAAGTTATGAGATTTTGCTGTATGATTCTTACTGAAATATGTTGCAAGTTTGAGTGTCTCTACTACAAGGGAGAGAACTCCATCCAGGAGGGTGTTAAACTATCATTAATCAGTGGGGTAGATGTTATCAAGGGATTTAAAATTCAATGACAGTTGTGCAAGCACCACACAATGGGGACTGCTCGACCATATGACTGATTTGCAAAAGACCGAGCCAGGCGGATTGCTCAATATAGTCACTCAGCAAAGCCCACCAGGATGTGTGTCGGTAAGTGTCTTGTAGGCACATGGACAGAGAATATAAAATAGGGGACAGAGGCATCTTGCTTTTTTCCTTTCTCCTCCCCACCTATGCTGGAAAGACAGACGACTTCAACTGAAGAGACTGGTCCCAGGCTTAAGAGAGAAACCTGTGTATTATGAACTGTAATAACCAGTGGGGTGAGAAAATAACTTGAACTAAATACAGCTTAGTGTACTAAGGTTTAAGATGTAAATTGTGTGCTTATATTTTTGTTGTTGGTATCTCTGACCTTTTATGCCTACCACTAATAATTATGCTATTGGGTTAGTATATACGACCCTTGACTTGGGAATGGCGGAGGATAAGTGAGTTATAAAGGGAAGGGATCTCAATTTAAACCAGAAATGACTAAAATACATCTTTGACTGGATCTATGAATAAATCGATGACTGGGTTTGGACAGTACTTGCTTTTTAGGCAAAACAATGAATGATGCAATCTGAAGCTGGTATTGCGTCATACATGATATGAATTGCATCATGTTATTCCTAGAAGTCATGGATGATGCAATCATAATGAAGTTTACATCACTCTGCTGAACAAATTGCCCTATATCAGCTCTAGAAATCATACAGTGTCGTGCTCTCTTATTTGTCAGTGTTTGATTTTGCAAAGGGACACATTTCTGTTTAGCCAAAGTGAGCAGAGATGCCTCGTACTTGTGTTAACAGTGCAGATAACTTCTGCTATGTTTGTGGTGAAGTGACTTTTGCATCACAAAAGCGCAGTATAACCACTATGGTTAAGAAAGCCTATCACCTTTATTTTGGCTGCAAAATTGGAGATCAGGACAAGAGGTGAGCCCCACACATATGCTGCAACACTTGTGCAACAAATCTTCACCAGTGGTTGAACAGGAAAAGGAAATCTATGCCTTTTGCAGTGCCAATGATTTGGAGAGAGCCAACAGATCATACCAGCAATTGTTACTTCTGCATGGTGCCTCCAGTTGGGAAAGGTGTGTCAAAGAAGAAAAAGTGGACTGTGCATTATCCAAACATTCCATCAGCTATACGCCCAGTACCCCACGGAGAAGGACTGCCAGTTCCTGATGCACCACAATCATTCTCACTTGAGTCAGACGAGGAAGAGGAAGAGGATGAAACTTCTGGTCCTGAACCATCAATGTCACAGGACCCACATTTTCTCCCATCCTCCTCCTCTGAACCACACCTCATAACACAAGGTGAACTGAATGACCTTGTCAGGGATTTGGAACTACCCAAGAGTAAGGCAGAGCTGTTGCGCTCCAGACTACAGCAGTGGAATCTCCTGGCAGGTGATGTTAGGGTTTCCATGTTCCGTGACCGTCAAAAGGATCTTGTCCCATTCTTCTTCATGGAAGGTGATCTTGTAGCCTGCAACAACATCGATGGTGTGATGGCAGTCCTCAACATCGTTCACGATCCAGATGAGTGGAGACTGTTCATTGATTCATCGAAGACAAGTCTTAAAGCTGTTTTACTGCATGATGGCAATGTTTTGCCATCAATTCCAGTTGGTCATGCAGTCCATATGAAGGAAACTTATGACAACATGAAACAACTTTTGAGGTGCATAAACTATGACCAACATCAGTGGCAGCTTTGTGGCGATTTGAAGGTTGTTGCTCTCTTGCTTGGTCTGCAGACTGGATACACAAAGTACTGCTGTTTTCTCTGCGAATGGGATAGTCGTGCAAGAGATTCCCACTACATCAAGAAAGATTGGCCACTCCGACAGTCATTGGAGCCTGGGAGGAAAAGTGTTCAGCATCCACCACTTGTTGAATCAAGGAAGATTTTGTTACCACCCTTACACATCAAGCTGGGTCTGATGAAGAACTTTGTCAAGGCCATTGACAAAACACAAGCAGCTTTCAAGTACCTCCATGGAAAATTTCCAAGGTTAAGTGAAGCTAAGATAAAGGAAGGTGTCTTTGTTGGTCCTCAGATTCGTGAACTTCTTCGAGATGATGCATTTGACCATGCACTGCGTGGCAAGGAAAAGACGGCATGGAAAGCCTTCCAGTTAGTGGTAATAAATTTTCTCGGAAACAACAAGGCAGACAATTACAGGTTGTTGGTGGAAAACCTCCTCAAGGCATACAAAAGCCTTGGCTGCAACATGTCGCTAAAGATACATTTTTTGCACTCTCATCTAGATTTTTTTCCACCGAACTGCGGAGCAGTGAGCGACGAGCACGGCGAGCGATTTCACCAGGACATTGCAACAATGGAGAAACGCTATCAGGGCAAATGGAGCCCATCAGTGCTTGCAGACTATTGCTGGACAGTGACAAGAGATGCTCCATTTAATGAATACACGAGACAAGCCAAGAAGCGCTGAGTAGACACTGAATTGGACTAAACTATGTACATAATAGTTTTTTGCCTTTTGTTTCATAATAAATTTCATTTATATAACCCTTTTGCTGATTTTTAAAGTGTTACATAAACAGGACAGGTGAAATATCATGTAAAGCAACCATAAACACATGAAAAGACCTAGGTTTACAATTTATGATTAAAACTCTACTATCTACACAATATACATAGACATAAAATGTAAAAACTTAAATATCTTAGAAACAGTAGCCAGTTGTTTTAATTGTCATATTTGAATTCAGCGCATCAAAATACATAATAAATAGCACATTTTATCTCTGAAGCAGACGACTTCTCAAAAATTGTAGACCAGTGTAATCACTTTATTATATATATATATTGTGACAAAGTTCCTCCTGTATCTTGGTGGGTCCTGCACTTATTGGCGGATTTTCTTGCTTCAGAGATTCACCATGTGGGTTGGGGGAACAGCCCAGAGACCTTCCCCTCTGGAAGAACCCACAGTCCAGGTCAATTGGGAAGTTTGCAGGGAACCCGGGCCAGCCCTCTACTCCGGGTTCCAGCCCAGGGCCCTGTGGACTGCAGCTGTCTATAGTACCTCCTGTAACAGTTGCATGACAGCTACAACTCCCTGGGCTACTTCCCCATGGCCTCCTCCAAACACCTTCCTTCTTCTCACCATAGGACCTTCCTCCTGGTGTCTGATAACGCTTGTGCTCCTCAGTCCTCCAGCAGCACACCCTCTCACTCTCAGCTCCTTGCGCCTCTTGCATCCAGCTCCTCACACTCGCACCACAAACTGAAGTGAGCTCCTTTTAAAACCCAGGTGCCCTGATTAGCCTGCCTTAATTGATTCTAGCAGCTTCTTAATTGGCTCCAGGTGTCCTAATTAGCCTGCCTGCCTTAACTGGTTCTAGCAGGTTCCTGATTACTCTAGTGCAGCCCCTGCTCTGGTCACTCAGGGAACAGAAAACTACTCATCCAGTGACCAGTATATTTGCCCTCTACCAGACTCCTGTACACCACTGGTCTGGGTCTGTCACAATATATCTCTATCTCTATCTCTATATCTATCTTTCTGTAGTTAATAAACTGTTTTATATTTTACCTAAAACAGTGTATTTTGCTTGAAGTGCTTGAGAAAGGCTGCTACCAGAGGAGCCCCCCCGATGGCCCAGGACCAGGATGCTGATTGCTGCCCTGCTGCTCCAGAGAGGGATGCTCCCGAAGGAATCACCTCCTCAACCCAGGACCCCGAAGCTACTTATCACCCTGTTGCCGAGAGGAAGGCCATCCCAAGGGGAACACGCTCCACAGCCCAGGATCTCGATGCCGCATGTTGTCCTACCAGACAAAGAGATATCGTGGCCAGCAAGTCCAGCCCCCCCACAGGAGCAATTTCACCTCCTCAAGCTTTTCTGCCAAACCGAGAGGAATCACCCAGCGAGTCTTCAGGCACAACAGAGGTCCCAGGGGAAGATGACTGCATCTACCTCCAGTACCCGATCCCTACAGGCCTCCTCCTCTGCACCTTCTGCTTCCCATTCCATGGAGTCTAGACCCTCAGGGCCCTCAGCAAACACATTCAGAAGGCCCACAACAAACGGATCACTTTATGGTGTTGCTGCTGCGACCTACCCTTTGAGACTCAAAAGAAATATAAGTATAATCAAACCACATGCAGGGGACCCCTCACAACGGTGACGGTCAACCCTACCGACACCCTGCAGGTTCCAACTCTGATCCCCACCGACGCTCCGGCTTCAGCACCCCAGCCAGCATCCCCAGAGCCACAACACCTAAGGGAGGACCAACCGCCAGCCGAGGGAAACACAACCTGTGCCTCAAATACAGACCGACAAGCCGACGCCACCAAAAGAACCAGCCCTGTCTCCAGAATCCCCACGCTTCACCCTGCTGTGAGGGGAATTACCGCCATCTCGCAAGTCAGCAACCTCACCAGACGCCTCAGCAACCTCATAGAAACCATCCGGCACAACACGGATATGAGATGAGGCAGCGCTCCCCCACAGGTAACCTCGTACTGCCTTGCTGTAGGAGCACCCAGCACCGCCCCCCAGGCTGCCCAGCAAGACCCAGCCGATGGAGGAGCCTCCCGCAGCCACCAGCTCCCACGGCCGGACCCCACCCCTGGGAGATCCAACACGTCCTCCAGGGTTGCCCAGCAAGACCCCAAATGCCAAAAACCCTGTGCCCCACCGAGGACCCCCAGCCGAATACCACCCACAGGAGAACTATCACCATCCCCAGTGCTTCCAGACATGACTACGTCCCCCCAAAGCCCAGAACCAGTGCCTCCAGAACTCCTCTGCCTCCCAGAAGAGCCAACACTGCCTCGGAGACACCAAGAGCTGCCCCACGCACCGCCCTGGTATCCCCACCTCAAGATACGCCTGAACACTGCTCCCCACTTGGAGAGACAACAAGGCCGCAGACCATCCCCACAGCACCTGAACCTGCGGTGACAGCGTGGCAGGAGGAGTGACAGCCACGAGCGAGGGTCACCACACCGTAGCAATCCGCCTGGACAGAGGAGCTGGCAAAGGTTGATAGCTTTGAGAACTTCAACACCCTGATGGACAGACTGACTGCAGAATTGTCTGCAGAAATCGCAGATGGGAGGTGGGAACCCCAGGAAGCCTCACAGACCACTCGCAGATTCCCAGCACCGAGCCATAACAACACTGCTAGAGAAGGTAGGAGAGGGGATGCAGTTCCGCCGCGCTCCCCGCTCCTGGAAAAAATCCATGACCATGCTCATCCACAAAAAACATGAACGAGACGACCCTGGCAACTGGAGGCCCATCTCCCTCTGCTCCACCATCTACAAGCTGTATGCCAGCTGCCTTGCGGCAAGGATCATGGACTAGTCAGTGTGCGGGGATGCTGTCAGCTCAGTGCAGAAGGGCTTCATGTCCTGCAAAGGATGCTACGAGTACAACTTCCTTCTTCAGACGGCCATCCAGGGGGCAATGCGCCATAGCATGGCTCAACCTGGCCAACGCCTTTGGGTCCATACCCCACCACCACTTCTTTGCCACTCTGGCAGTGTTTGGGATGCCGGAAACCTTCATCCAGATCCTCCGGGACCTCTACAAGGACTGCACCACCACCACCCGTGCCACGGATGGAGAGACGGACACCATCCCCATCCGTTGTAGCGTGAAACAGGGCTGCCCCCTCAGACCCATCATCTTCAACCTGGCTATGGAATCGCTCATCCGAGCTGTCTCTGGCAGCCCAGACGGCTTCGACCTGCACAGCAAGAGAATCAACATCCTGGCCTACATGGACGATCTGGTCCTGGTCGCCAACAGCTCGGAAAGCCTCCAGGAGATGCTCGACGTCGCCAGCTGAGCCACCAAGTGGATAGTCCTCCACTTCAACCCCCAAAATTGCACCGCCCTCCACGTCGACGACAGCTCCAGGGCTATGGTCTGGGCGTCACGGTTCCTGATCCAGGGCGAGCCCATGGCCTCCCTCTAGGAGGGAGAGGTATACCAGCACCTGTGGGCACACCCACAGAAGTCCACGTCCGAAGACCCCCAAAGACTCCATTGCGAGATCCTGCGGGACGCGGCCCAAATAGACTCCTCCCTGCTTGCCCCCTGGCAAAAGATCAACGCCCTCAATACTTCCTGATCCCCCCGCATCATCTTTGTCCTCAGGGGATCGTCCGTAGCCAAGGTGCCCCTGAACAAGGCTGACAGCACCATCAAGCAGCTGGTGAGGAAATGGCTCTACCTTCCCCAGAGGGCTAGTACCGACATCATCTAAGTTTCCCACAGGCAGGGCGGCACCAACATACCTCAAATGGGCGACCTGTGCGACGAAGCGGTGATCACCCACACCTTCCGCCTCCTGACGTTCCCAGACCCGACAGTGATGAGCATCAAGGATGAAGCCATACGGGATGTGATCAGGAAACACATTGCCAGGGCCCCCTCTGAGCAAGATGTCATCTCCCTGGAGGCTGAGTTCGGGAGAGAGGGAGGAGACCTGTCCTCTCTGGTCCCACGCCCACAAAGCCTCAAGAGGCCTAGAAAAAAGGATCGGCTGCCACTGGAAGTGGTGCGAGGAGTGCTGGGAGCTGGGAATACTAGTGCCACACAAAGACCTCGGACCGCACCATCGTCACCCCGACCACCAGAACGATGCTGGAAAGGACTCTGAAAGATGCCATCTGCTGCCACTACGCCGAGAACCTCAAGCAAAAGCCAGACTAGGGCAAGGTGTTCAAGGTGTCCAGCAAGTGGTATGCCAGCAACCACTTCCTCCCCAGGGGACCTTCACCAGGTTTGCTGGCTGGCGGTTCATCCACTGGGCCTGACTCATCCGTGTTTCCCTCAACTGAGCCGTCCGCCATGGCAACCGGGACAAGTGCTGCAGGAAGTGTGGCTACTCCAATGAGACCCTGCCCCACGTCCAGTGTGAATGCCAGCACCACTCCAGAGCTTGGTGGCACCGCCACAACGCCATCCAGAACCGGCTGGTGAAAGCCATCCCGCCGTCCCTTTGGAAGATCACTGTTGACTCCGCCATCCCCAGAACGGACAGCCGACTGTGACCCGACATCGCAGTGACCGACGCGGAAAAGAAGAAGGTCCTCATGGTGGACATCATGGTGTCATTTGAAAACAGGTCACCGGCCTTCCATGAGGCCCGAGCTCGTAAGGTGTTGAAATATTCCCTGCTGGCCAACTCCCTGAGAGTCCAGGGCTACGAGTTCCAGATCCACGCCCTGATCGCGGGAGCCCTGGGTGCGTGGGACCCTCACAACGAGCTGGTGCTGAGAGCATGCGGAGTCGTTCGGCACTATGCCCAGCTCATGAGACAGCTCATGGTGTCCGACACCATCAGGTGGTCCAGAGACATCTACACTTAACAGATCATGGGACACCGTCAGTACCAGGTTGAGTAATCAAGAACGCCGGTCAGGGAAATAACGCACTACCTTCCTTCCCTGACGAACCAAGGGACGCACCCCACCCATGTACTTATTCACTACACCAATACTGACTTGGACTCTAAATACATTCTATGGGTGGCATACCCGAGACCACTTTTAAAACTCCCGCACGCCAATCTGGGTCTATGCTGGTTATGTACTATGTATGTATCCTGTGAATCTTGTAACCGATACTTGTAATCCCTCATAACTCAAGCCTGACCCCAGATGTACAGTACCTTCCTTCTTCACTTGTGTAAATTTCATTTTAAACATTAACTTTAATAAAATGTTTGAACTGTAACATCCAGTGGGGTGAGAAAATTACTTGATTTAAATACTGCTTAGTGTAATAAGGTTTAAGATTTAAATTGTGTGCTTATATTTTTTGTTGTTGGTATCTCTGACCTTTTATTCCTACCACTAACAATCACTTAAATATATATCTTTCTGGAGTTAATAAACCTGTTTTATATTTTACCTAAAACAGTGTATTTTGCTTGAAGTGCTTGGGAAATCCCAGCTCTGGTTACAAAGGCTAGTGTAAGTCCTCTCCACGTTGACGGAGGGGTGCACAGGTAATAAACTTACACCTGTCAGGCTTCTGACCATGGCAAGATGGTATAGCTCTGGGGTGTAAGGCTGGGAGCTGGGGGAAATTGGCTGGTGCCTTTCTCTGTGTGAATCAGGAGTGGCTCTGGGAGCATTCATGCAATCTAGCTGGTTGTGGAGCTCCACATGTGGTTGTGCTGAGTGATGATAGTGTCTGGAGGGGTTTGCTGCTTGTCACTAGCAAAGCATTGTGAGAGACAGCCCGGACTAGAGAGTTAAGGGGGCACAGCAGTACCAAGTTCAACATCACACTCTACACCTAAAATGCTACAGCAGCACAGGGTTCCCCATTGCTGTAGTTAATCCACCTGACCAAGAGGCAGTAGCTAGGTCTCTCGGGGGCTGGATTTTTCACACTCCTGAGAAACATAGCTATGCTGATGTACTGTTCTCTCATTGAAGAGCTCAGAGAAAAAGTAACTTTTTAATATATAATCCAACAACATCTTGGCTCAGTTTTGGGGGAGGGGGGAAAGTGTAGTTTCATTAACTTCCATGATTCACATGCCAAAGTTTTTGTCTCATTTTCCATTCTTTTTTTCCAAGTGTCACTGCGAGCCCTGTGCAGCGAAAAGATGTATTTTGTAAACAACACGAATCAGCGTTGCGGCGGTTATCATTTCACACAAGACTCCCCTCTTGGAGGAAGAGCTGTGGAGAATATTGGACTATTTTTAAAGCACCTTTGACAGTCTGCGGTACTGAGTTAAAAGATGTCAAGGTACATTAACTTTAACAAAAGAGTGTCCATGGCATAAGCCCCCACTTGGTATAAAAAAATACCATAGCAGGATTTTTTTTTAATATAACTTAACCCAAATCCTTTATTTATTATTATTTATTTAGAAGGGACCTCAAGCAAATCCGGATAGATGCTGATAGGATGGGATTTGTAGGTACAGAGTTTCAATTTTGCTTTGAATTCAGCATAATTGAGACTCTGGCATTTGAAAATGTGCAGTCTGCAGATTAGATCATGTAGTTTCCCACCCATTACTGACTCTCCTCCTCACTGTGCAAGACGTGCTCTGTCTCGCACACATTTTATTTCATTCCACAGATAATCAAGGACAAAATTTAGAATCTTAGGAAAAGGCTTTTTCACAGCACATGAATTGCATCTTCAGTCTTTGCACGCCACAAAGATTCTTCAATTTGCTCTATGGAAATCTGTTTCCTATGTTATTTTGGCATTCTTCTAAGTATGTTTTCTTCTTGTGAAGAGGCAATTTCTATTACGCTGCTCTCAATCCATTACTCAGTTAACTCTGCAATGTGGTTGGAAATTTCACAGTGGATACTAAAAAAAAGCAACTGAAATGTTTTTGGGTTTTTTTTTGTTTTTTTCTCTAAAGTAATCATTGGTAATTCATCAGTTTTAATAACATCCCATCACTGTAAATGTAACCCACTGGTGTGTGTGTGTGTGTGTGTGTGCGCGCGCATGTGCGTGTGCGAGAGAGAGAGAGAGAGAGAGAGAGAGAGGGGCATCTATTCACAGAGAATATGAATTATTACAGTTCCCAGCTACAGAATATTGGCTCTTTTGTGATTCAGGACCCAGTCCCAAACCCCAATTTTTCCACAGTTGTGAGGTTGTTCAGAACCTTTATTTGGAGCTGGATTTTGCAGGTGTCTACTTTCTCTATGGCCTGGTGCAAACAACACTGACTCTTGGGATGTTCAAAGTCTTGATCCAGATTTGAAGTCCTGTGGTTCAGACCCATCACTAATTAGGAAGCACCCTGAAGTGAACAAAGAGCCGCACAGTGGGAAATGTATGCTAACAGACCTCAATTCACACCTGTTAATGATTAGTTTGCAGACACTGCCAGATGTGCTATTTATCTGTTGATCACAGTAATTGAAATGAATTGCTCTGAACCAGTTCTGTGAAATTGTCCCTGTTAAGTGGGTGTGCTGTTAGGGGACATAGTTACTCCACTGTATTTTTGTGTGGAAGGGCTTGGTTGATTGTTGTCTTAAAACAGTACCTTTCTCTAGTGAGTTTTTTACAGTATTGCCAACCTCAAATATTCAAAAGTCATAAGATTGGCTTTAAAATAATGAGATTATGTAAAAACAATAGATTTGGTGTTCTTTTTATTTGCCTTCTGCTTTTTGAGCCTAGAGTGTGCATTGGGGTCACATTTATTCATAGATTCATAGATTCTAGGACTGGAAGGGACCTCGAGAGGTCATCGAGTCCAGTCCCCTGCCCTCATGGCAGGACCAAATACTGTCTAGACCATCCAGGATAGACATTTATCTAACCTACTCTTAAATATCTCCAGAGATGGAGATTCCACAACCTCCCTAGGCAGTTTATTCCAGTGTTTAACCACCCTGACAGTTAGGAACTTTTTCCTAATGTCCAACCTAAACCTCCCTTGCTGCAGTTTAAGCCCATTGCTTCTTGTTCTATCCTTAGAGGCTAAGGTGAACAAGTTTTCTCCCTCCTCCTTATGACACCCTTTTAGATACCTGAAAACTGCTATCATGTCCCCTCTCAGTCTTCTCTTTTCCAAACTAAACAAACCCAATTCTTTCAGCCTTCCTTCATAGGTTATGTTCTCAAGACCTTTAATCATTCTTGTTGCTCTTCTCTGGACCCTCTCCAATTTCTCCACATCTTTCTTGAAATGCGGTGCCCAGAACTGGACACAATACTCCGGTTTAGGCCTAACCAGTGCAGAGTAGAGCGGAAGAATGACTTCTCGTCTCTTGCTCACAACACACCTGTTAATGCATCCCAGAATCATGTTTGCTTTTTTTGTAACCGCATCACACTGTTGACTCATTTAGCTTGTGGTCCACTATAACCCCTAGATCCCTTTCTGCCGTACTCCTTCCTAGACAGTCTCTTCCCATTCTGTATGTGTAAAACTGATTGTTCCTTCTTAAGTGGAGCACTTTGCATTTGTCTTTGTTAAACTTCATCCTGTTTACCTCAGACCATTTCTCCAATTTGTCCAGATCATTTTGAATTATGACCCTGTCCTCCAAAGCAGTTGCAATCCCTCCCAGGTTGGTATCATCTGCAAACTTAATAAGCGTACTTTCTATGCCAATATCTAAGTCGTTAATGAAGATATTGAACAGAGCCGGTCCCAAAACAGACCCCTGCGGAACCCCACTTGTTATGCCTTTCCAGCAGGTTTGGGAACCATTAATAACAATTCTCTGAGTACGGTTAACCAGCCAGTTATGCACCCACCTTATAGTAGCCCCATCTAAATTGTATTTGCCTAGTTTATCGATCAGAATATCATGCGAGACCGTATCAAATGCCTTTCTAAAGTCTAGGTATACCACATCCACAGCTTCTCCTTTATCCACAAGGCTCAGCTTTCTTTGATAGGATAATATCAGATTGGTTCGACACGATTTGTTCTTTACAAATCCATGCTGGCTATTCTCTATCACCTTACCACCTTCCAAGTGTTTGCAGATGATTTCCTTAATTACTTGCTCCATTATCGTCCCTGGCACAGAAGTTAAACTAACTGGTCTGTAGTTTCCTGGGTTGTTTTTATTTCCCTTTTTATAGATGGGCACTCCCGTCTCCCATGATTTTCCAAAGATAATAGCTAGAGGCTCAGATACCTCCTCTATTAGCTCCTTGAGCATTCTAGGATGCATTTCATCAGGCCCTGGTGACTTGCAGGCATCTAACTTTTCTAAGTGATTTTTAACTTGTTCTTTTTTTATTTTATCTGCTAAACTTACCCCCTTCCCATTAGCATTCACTAGGTTAGGCATTCCTTCAGACTTCTCAGTGAAGACCGAAACAAAGAAGTCATTAAGCATCTCTGCCATTTCCAAGTTTCCTGTTGCTGTTTCTCCCTCTTTACTGAGCAGTGGGCCTACCCTGTCTTTGGTCTTCCTCTTGCTTCTAATGTATTGATTAAAAGGTCTTCTTGTTTCCCTTTATTCCCGTAGCTAGTTTGAGCTCATTTTGTGCCTTTGCCTTTCTAATCTTGCCCCTGCATTCCTGTGTTGTTTGCCTATATTCATCCTTTGTAATCTGTCCTAGTTTCCATTTTTTATATGACTCCTTTTTATTTTTTAGATCATGCAGGATCTCGTGGTTAAGCCAAGGGGGTCTTTTGACACATTTTCTATCTTTCCTAACCAGCGGAATAGCTTGCTTTTGGGCCCTTAATAGTGTCCCTTTGAAAAACTGCCAACTCTCCTCAGTTGTTTTTCCCCTCAGTCTTGATTCCCATGGGACCTTACCTATCAGCTCTCTGAGCTTACCAAAATCCGCCTTCCTGAAATCCATTGTCTCTATTTTGCTGTACTCCCTTCTACCCTTCCTTAGAATTGCAAACTCTATGATTTCATGATCACTTTCACCCAAGCTGCCTTCTACTTTCAAATTCTCAATGAGTTCCTCCCTATTTGTTAAAATCAAGTCTAGAACAGCTTCCCCCCAGTAGCTTTTTCAACCTTCTGAAATAAAAAGTTGTCTGCAATGCAGTCCAAGAATTTATTGGATAGTCTGGAGCTTTTCACAGCCACAAGGGCTAGAAACTTACCTTTTAAGAATGAAGGCTGAAATCATCACATATCCACTTGACTCCAGGATCTGGGGCTTTAAGGAAAACAGTAATTATCATGATATTCATGACAAAATTATGAGAGTTGGCAACGGTGCTCTCTGTTCCCAGCTCTGACCCTGACTTGCTGTATAAGTGCTTAAATAAGTCACTAGAGCCTGTTTCTCCAGTTGGAAAATGGAGATCATCCAGTGGCCAGCATAGTGGGCATGGCCAGAGTTTAAACTACATAACTGGCCTAAGGCATAGCGATGCCTTGATCAAAGGTTTAATGCCACCTTGGCAGTTGATGTGAGGTCAAGATTTTGTCTCTAAGAAAGAAAGGCACTGAAGTGTCCCTTGATTGTTAACTCTGGCTATATAAAAGCAAACACCTTAATCCATCTGGCTTCTCCCCTCCTCCCCCCAGATAGAAAATTGAATGTTGGGACAGACACAGAAACAAAACAGAAAAAAGCCGAAAAGAAGCTTCTCTTCCTCTTGTCTCATTTCCCTCCATCTTCTTCATGCATATGGTGTCCCAGCATTTGCCTAGGCTTTCATATCCGTACCTAGTTGCAAGCAGATGTTAGAGAGTCTGACAAGCAGAACACAGACACTAACTCTGCTCCTGGAGGCTGAATACAGCCTATTATTTTTATTGTTAATATTTATATTTCAGTAGCACTCAGAGGCCCCATTGAGACAGTGGTGCCATTGTGGGAAGTGGTGTAGAAACACATATGAAGACAGTCCCTGCCATCAGGGCCGTCCCTAGATATTCTGGGGCCCTACGCAGCCCCCCCCGTGGGGTGTGGTGTGGGGCCATAGGCCTCCGCGGGGTGGGGCGGGGCTGGCTTGGGGGATGGGGATACCGCCCCCCAGCACTCACTGGCAGCACGGCTGGGGTCGGTCACTGTACTTCCTGCCAGTGGTGAGTGCAGGCCCGGTCCTGCTGCAGTCCTCAGGGGAATGGGGGCGGAGCAGGGGTGGGGCAAGGGCTGGGGCTTTGGGGAAGGGGTGGAGTGGAGGTGGGGCTGGGGCAGAGGCTTTGGGGAAGGGGTGGAGTGGGGGCGGAGCAGGGGCTGGGGCTTTGGGGAAGGGGTGGAGTGGAGCCGGGGCTGGGGCAGAGGCTTTGGGGAAGGGGTGGAGTGGGGGCGGAGCAGGGGCTGGGGCTTTGGGGCAGGGGTGGAGCGGGGGCGGGAAGAGGTGGGGCAGGGGTGGAGCAGGGGCTGGGGCTTTGGGGAAGGGGTGGAGTGGAGCCGGGGCTGGGGCAGAGGCTTTGGGGAAGGGGTGGAGTGGGGGCGGAGCAGGGGCTGGGGCTTTGGAGAAGGGGTGGAGTGGGGGTGGGAAGAGGTGGGGCGGGGGCGGAGCAGGGGTGGGAGCCATGGGGAAGGAGTGGAGCAGGGGCTGGATTAGCACGCAGCTGCATAGGGCATCAGAGAATTTGGTGCCCCAAATTTCCTGGTGCCCTACGCAGCTGCGTACTTTGCGTATGGGTAGGGATGGCCCTGGCTGCCATAAAGAGTTGAGCCTAACATAGAAAGTCCAGCTCCATTTCCACCACTTGCTTATGTCACAGCTGAATGTACCTCCTGTTTCTTTCTTGTGAGTATAGACAATTTCTGTTGCCACTTTGCTGGTACGTAACTCACAGCATAGCATTCTGTCACTAGAAAACTATGCTAGCTTTCTATCCTAGCCATCACTGTGAAGTAATTTCATTTTCAACGTAATACTACCGTTCCAGGCATTAGTAAAGTTATATACTATAATCTACAACCTAATGGCTAGAACACCAGATCTGTCATTGGCCTGCTTGGTGACACTGAGCAAGTCACTTCCCCACTCTGTGCATCCGTTTCCCCCCTGTAAAATTAATGATGCTGACCTCTTTCATAAAGCACTTTGAGAATGGCTAGTGAAAAGCACTATGTAAGTATCAGGTATTATTGTTGTTGTTGTTATTATAAATAAAAATATTAAAATTCTTAGGAATAAATGACGGTTCTTCTTTCATGATACTTAAAGAATCTTCCACTTGCACATGCTCTCCCTAAACTACAGTATTTTTTTTTTTTTTAAGGAATCCATTGTTTCTTCTGTTGCGCAAAATATGCAGACAGTGCCCAGGAAAGTAACCATTCCATCATGAAGCCTATTAGACTCTTTAAGAAAGGACTGATATGGAACGTCTCCTGACTCCAAATGCTCGGCCTCCTCTATTGGACCATAAGCAGCAGTTGGTGAATAAAACTGTGGTGCTTGGGAATTTTTTTGGTGAGGACTTATTAAAAATCCTAATGATTTGTTTACTTCTCAGGTTCTCTCTCTCTTTTTTCTTTCTCCGAATGTCATAAAGAGGTAGTCAGCATCATTACACCCCAGACAATAGAGTTGATTGCTTTTTTCATAATAGTGTTTGAGAACAGAGTTGTGCAATTTTCAGAAAGTGACAGAGTAGATAGAAGAAAAAGTGAGTGCTTTAAATAGAATAACTACAATGCTGGCTGCAAAATGCTCTTCTTTAACCCTTAATATATGCTCTTGCTATGGTATCAACATAACTGTCTTCATTCAAGCTAACAGGATTCCATTCTTAACTTTTGTTACTCCCTTCTTCCTCTTATTCCCTTCGTTCCACATTTTCATCTTCTTTCTTACAATAGATTATGGCAAACTGTTGCTTGAGTTTGTCTGTTTCCTTTTTTCTTCTCTCTGTCTTCTCTCCTTTTCCTATTCTCTTTTCCTTATGCTGTCTGCCTCCTCCCATATATTTTCCTTCTCCCCAAATCTTCTTTTTATATCATATTTCATTTATCTAATTAATCACTGTGCCTATTCTGTGTTATGCAGGAGGTTAGACTAGATTATCAAAATGGTCCCTTTTGGGCTTGGAATCTATGATTCAATCTCTCCCTCCTTTTGCCCCCATTAACACATTCACATAGAGTTTGGGAAGTTTTACCAGACTCCCAAATAGCCTAATTACTAAATCTAATAGCAATGATGAGGTATAAAAGATGGGAAGTCCAGTTCAGAGGCAACACCCAGGAAAGGAATCAACTCTACCTGCCTCCAGCCACTAGAGAAAGGAGAAGTGTCAAGATTCCCACCAAGGAGCTGTACCCAGATCTTGTTCAGAGAACCCATCTTTATAGATTTGTAGATGGGGACCATTGAGATCAACTAGTCTGACTTCCAGTATAACACAGGACCATAGAACTTCATTAAAATAATTCCTTGAGCATATCTTTTGGATATTGCCAGTGATGGAGAATCCACCATGACTTCTGATAAATTGTTCCAATGGTTAATTACTTTCACTGTTAAAAAGTTATGCCTTATTTCCAATCTGAATTTGTCTGGCTTCCAGCTATTGGATCATGTTATATCTTTCTCTGCTAGATTGAAGATCCCACTATGAATTTTGTGTTACCCATTAGGTACTTATAGTTATAATCAACTCACCCATTAACCTTCTCTTTGTTTAGATAAACAGATCGAGCTTCTTCAGTCTATCACCATAAGGCATGTTTTCTAATCCTTTAATCATTCTATGAACCCTGTCAAATTTATCAGAATTCTCTTTGAATTGTCTTTTATATCCTCCATCTAGTTAATGGCCTGCTAAATTTGAGTCCTCTCCAACCCAACCCACTCTGGCTGCTAGAAGGGAGAAGGTGCATTCTCTGGACCAGATTCTTTACTCAAATCCATTCTCTTTTGGCCATGCAGGAGGTGCAAACGGGCTTGAAATTGTCTGCAACTGGCCAACAGAGCATTCCCCTGTAGTAGCAGAGCACCCTGCTGGCACTGGTGTCCTGAGTCAGGTCCCTATACCTCCTGCCTTCCAACCCTCTGTGTATGGGGCAAGATGGGCAGCGGTGGGTGTGAAGTTCACTGTGCTACACTGATGTTCCACTAACATAAGGTCCATTAAGGACTCTGTATCCATAGCACAAGTTAGAGCTGCTAAGAATCAGCCCTGAGCTGGGCCTGGCATTGGATTGTGAACCTCCACAAAGTTCAAGATGTGGAGAGAAGTTGGAGCTGAAGTATTGGCTACAGCCCATTTCTATACTAAACTCTACATTTTATTTCATTGAAAGTGTCACACTATCCAAAAGGAGGGTCCATAGACTCATGCTGTTAAGAGGATCTTCTGACTTAGGCCTCATAGGAAGAGCAAGTATCTTCTTGCTCAACATTATATCCAGCAAACAGGGGCTAAGGACGATTACCAGGTTGTAAATGGGGAGGCTTTTCTTCAGTGTTCTGGGGAGCACCCACCCCAAACAATGTTAGTATTGACTTAAACTAAAACTCAAACTAAACACCTTGATCCTGATTCTTTTCTCACTTGCACTCATGTAAATCAAGAGTAACTGCCTGAAAGTCAGTCGAGTTACACTAATATAAAACCATTCTATATGAAAAGGAGAAACAGGCCTTTAATGCACCAACTTTCTTTAATTACACAAGATATTTCTTGTATCTCCCAATGTGAAGATTTTTAAGGTTTAAAATCAGCATGAACACTACCTTTACAGTCATATTCCTTTTGCCATTAGTTTAAACACAAATCAAATTTTAAGACAACATTCATAACCTAGACCCCATTCAGAAATTGCAATCCAGTTGCAAATTGGTCTTCGTTCTTATCAACAATAAAACACATGGCAGAACCTGAGACTTTTTTTCTCTCCCTACACTGTGGCTTATTCATATGAAATTTTAGTTACTCCTTTTGTTCAATCAGTGATTAATAGCCCAGTAACTTTGAATCCTGTTTTCTGCTAATCTTAAAGCCTATACAGTTTGCTTCATATACAACAAAGTATTCATTCTTGCTCTCATACATACTTTTTCTGAACACTGCTGTTTAAGACTTCAATCTAGGTTTTGCCTATGTGTGCTCAAAACTTGAAAATAGTTGCTCAAGGAATATATACATAATAATCCTCCATTCCTCCTGTCAATCAGTTTATTACATTTCAGATTTTCTCTGGGCATCATAGATAAACTGAAACACCATCCTGTCCACTATGGATGTAGAAGCCCTCTACACCAACATTCCACACAAAGATGGACTACAAACCATCAGGAACAGTATCCCCGATAATGTCACGGCAAACCTGGTGGCTGAACTTTGTGACTTTGTCCTCACCCACAACTATTTCACATTTGGGGACAATGTATACCTTCAAGTCAGCGGCACTGCTATGGGACCCGCATGGCCCCACAGTATGCCAACATTTTTACGGCTGACTTAGAACAACGCTTCCTCAGCTCTTGTCCCCTAACGCCTCTACTCTATTTGCACTACACTGATGACATCTTCATCATCCTTGAGGAATTCCACCATGATTTCAACAATTTCCATCCCACCATCAACCTCAGCCTGGACCAGTCCACACAAGAGATCCACTTCCTGGACACTACAGTGCTAATAAGCGATGGTCACATAAACACCACCCTATACCGGAAACCTACTGACTGCTATACTTACCTACATGCCTCCAGCTTTCATCCAGACCACATCACATGATCCATTGTCTACAGCCAAGCTGTAAGATCCAACCGCATTTGCTCCAATCCCTCAGACCGAGAAACATCTACAAGATCTCTATCAAGCGTTCTTAAAACTACAATACCAACCTGCTGAAGTGAAGAAACAGATTGACGGAGCCAGAAGAGTACCCAGAAGACACCTATTACAGGACAGGCCCAACAAAGAAAGTAACAGAACGCCACTAGCCGTCACCTTCAGCCCCCAACTAAAACCTCTCCAGCGCATCATCAAGGATCTACAGTACAACCTATCCTGAAGGATGATCCCTCACTCTCACAGATCTTGGGAGACAGGCCAGTTCCCCCAACCTGAAGCAAATACTCACCAGCAACCACACATCACACACCACACAACAAAAACACTAACCAAAGAACCTATCCTTGCAACAAAGCCTGTTGCCAACTCTGTCCACATATCTAGTCAAGGGACACCATTATAGGACCTAATCACACCATCAGGGGCTCATTCACCTGCGTATCTACCAATGTGATATATGCCATCATGTGCCAGCAATGCTCCTCTGCCATGTACATTGGCCAAACCGGACAGTCTCTATGCAAAGAATAAATGAACATAAATCAGACATCAAGAATTATAACATTCAAAAGCCAGTCGGAGAACACTTCAACCTCCCCGGACACTCAATTACAGATCTAAAAGTCACAATTCTTCAACAAAAAAACTTCAAAAACAGACCCCAATGAGAAAATGTGGAATTGGAATTAATTTGCAAACTGGACACCATTAAATTAGACTTGAATAAAGACTGGGAGTGGATGGGACATTACATAAACTAAAAACTATTTCCCCATGCTAATTTTTCCCCTCCTGTTACTCACACCTTCTTGTCAACTGTTTGAAATGGGCCATCCTGATTATCACTACAAACATTTTTTCCCCTCCTGCTGATAATAGACCACCTAATTGATTAGTCTCGTTAGAGTTGGTATGGCAACCCCCATTTTTTCATGTTCTCTGTGTATATATCCGTCTATCTACCTACTATATTTTCCACTGCATGCATCTGATTAAGTGGGTTTTAGCCCACGAAAGCTTATGCCCAAATAAATTTGTTAGTCTCTAAGGTGCCACACGTACTCCTCATTCTTTTTGCTGAATACTTAAAGAATAAATACACATGTAGGGTATTAAAATTCATGCAAAAAAATCAGTCACTAATACTTAAAGACAAATGGACAGTGTAAATACATAGTCCAACGTAATTTTTCAGAGTCCTTACAATTTACAGGTTTTCCGTTTGCTCAACCTGCCAAATCTGCAAAATTTGTCAAATTTATTTTTAAGTCCCAGTTCTCAGAGCACCTCGGAGCTATAAACAATGAAGAGATTGGAGCAGCTTCCATGGGCCCTGTTTCTGTCAACATTAAGCTTAGCCTTAAGCCCATGTGTAGGCTCATTTATGTCATATGCTTTAAATTAAGCATGTGCATAAGCCTTTGCAAGATCAGGGCCATTGTAAGATGGGTGTCTTCCTTCTCAGCACGTTTGGGATACCAAAAGGACATTTTAAAGAATTCCAAAAATTTTCATCCATCATCCTAGATTCCAAAAGAATTTTCTGGGGTACCCATTCTCCATACGTTACTGGCCATCAGCTCAAAGCCAGGCCAGGTCAATCTTGATTTTTGTTTTTATTGAGAACATTGAAGGAATTTTGTTTCTTCAAATTTAGAAGACAATAGAGGCATAAAATGTGATCCAGCACCAGCTATACCTGGCTGTTTTAAAACATCTAACACTATTTGCTCAATCTCCAATTTACATTTATCTACTCAAACACAAGAAAGGTCTGCAGGCTAGTAAAAGAGAAAAGCATTCCACAGTTCTGGCATACAGAGTACACAGACAGACTCGAGTTCTTTTCCTGAAATGCTCTGTATTTGTCAACTAATGATTCTGACAAAATCAAATATACTCCAGCCCAGGACCTTAGAAGCTGATTTAATACATTTAAAGCAGGCATGGGATGGATGCCTATTATTATTCATAGCTCCATTAGGCATGTCTTAGCCTTCCTGTGTTCCATTTTTAAAAGAACTGAAATAGATATTTTCCTACGGGTTTTAGCATTCAGGAAGGTTACTTATACTAACCAGAGCTATTGTCTCAAGAGTGCAATACAGATTTTGACACTTCCACAAAGTCTTCCACCGTGTTATTCTGGGCACATGGAATAATTTTTACTTCTATGATCTTAGGGGCATATTTCACATTTGGGGTTAATGGGATATCTGTATGCAAGATGGGTGAATTATAATGAGGGCTGGTCAAAAAATGCTATATATTTTCTGTTAAAAAAAAAGCCGATAAAATGAAACATTTTCATCTCATTCAAAAAACTTTTACACAATTTTTCAGTTGTTCAATGAAAAGAAACCAAAATACTTTTTAGGTTTGGAGTTTTTCCTCCTTTTCAACTTTTTCCTGGAAAACAGAAGAACAGACTGGAAGGGTGGGGAAAAAAAACAACCCAAACTATTTCCCCCCCCTATTTTCAGCTTTTCATGGGGAAAAAAACCCAGAAAATTTCAACCAAAACAAAAATTTTCCATGAAAAATTTAATTACCATTTAACAACCATTTTGACAACCTTTAATTATATCTAAATCTTAAACCCATCATAAAAACTTTACTTTCACCCTGTGAACGCATATAAGGCAAAGTCAAGAGAAGAAACCCAAACCACACCCTGAGTTGTGACAGCACAGACCAGGGTCTGCAGGCAGATGAAAGTGGTAGGTCCATCTGAAGCGGAGGTGAGTCAACTCCACCCCAGCTGGACTCCCGTGTATGGTTTATGTTGCCTCAGAATGGTTTTCTGCATAGCCAGAATAGGGCCAACAGAAGATATAGATTCATTACTTCTCCCAGGCAGCCTCCACCAGTAGTGGTGTTACTAATGACCCCCAAACAGATGTTAAACTGTCCTTCCTTTGTGACCTCCCCAGTGACAGCCCTTTCCTGGTGGGGATCCCCTGCTCTGGTGCAGCTCCCACCTCCACATATCTCTGTGAATTTGGTCTTCAGTAAATACATTTGTTTTCCATATTAAGCTCAGCCATTCTCCATCCAAGAGCCCTGAAGCTCTATTACCCTCCAAAGATAGACCATTGAAACATCCTCTTCAGCCTAATGGGAGTAAAATTGGAATGGGCCTCAAACAGAAAGTATTGGTCCATCACAAAAATGCAAACCTCTCCAATCCCAGACTGACTGGGGGCACCATTGTGTTGTCCCTTGAACAAACATAGTAAGGGATAACCCATACCCCAAGAGTTTACAGTCTAAATGGACAAAACACACAAAAGATGAGCGTAAGGTAGTAGGATAGTTCCCATTTTATAAATGGAGCACTGAGGGTCAGAGAGAGATTAAGTGATTAGAGCTGGGCAACATTTTAAGATGAAACTTTTTTCGCCGAAAAATGCAGATTAGTGTCGAGAAACGTTTTACGAATTTGTGTCAACAGAAAATCCGAAATAGTCAAAATGTTTAATCAGGACTTTAATGAAATGTTTTTAGTTTTTGATTTGAAAAGACTTGTTTCAAATTTGAGTTAAAACCTTTTAAAAAAATAAAAATTGAAAAATAATAAATCTTAAAAACCAAACCCAACATTTCATTTGAGGTTGAAAAATTCTTTTTTTGACCCAACATGAAATATGTTTGGGTTTTTTTGGTTCACTGGAAATTTGGGGGGGGGGGGAAGGGGGAATTGTTTCAAGATGAGCTGACCTGATTTTTCAGTTCAACCACCAGAACAAACAAACAATCCATTATTTGTACAGCTTTGTAAGTGACTTGGGTCACATAGAAAAACTGTGACAGAGCAGGAATTGAACCCAAATGTCTAGAGTTGCAGTCTACATGCTTATCAGTTTATCTATCAAAAGGCTCCACAAAGGATTACAAGATGTCTCTGGATTCACCTAAACTAGTATTACATGCCTTTTCTATCTTCACACTACTGTATAAAAATCCCTGTGACATTTCTTTTTAAAAGGTCATTTGGAAAGAGAACACTTTCCAGTCCTTTATTGAGATTAATCAGGTTAATTGGCATCAGATTAAATTGGTTCCTGATGTCAACACGGTTTTATTTTATTAGTGAATTTTCTAAATATTGCAATTACCATACACCTATTAGCAATATAAGGCTTAAAGTCATCTCTTTCCGTCAGAGTTATTCTGAGTCTCTTATTACGATGCAGTAGGAGGATGACCTCTGGTTTAAAGGCTAAAAATCTGTTTTACTGTCTGATTGGGTTTTCTATATAATTCCACATAAATTCTAGTTAAACCACAATTTGTAATGCTATGGCAAATTATCATTCAATTAGACGTAACTCTCTCTGCCATAACCTTCCACAGGAGACATTGGAGATTCATGAAGGAAGCTGTGCAGGGTAGGGATCATGTTCTCTGTGTAAATATAGATGAACATTTCACTACAATATTACTGATGCCTTCAACACATACTTTAATACAGTTAATTCTGAGCTATAGATATGTGTTTGCCTTTGGGCCAGAATCTGTCAACATCACTCATGTTAAGTACGGCCTTGATCCGCAATCCAGCAAAGCCCTTAAGCATAAGCTTAGATTCACACTCACAAGTGGTGCTATTTAACTCAGTGAAACAACTCCCATGTTTAAAATAAAGCACTTTAAGGGCCTGATCCAAAGCCCCTGAAAGTCAACCCTTTACCTCACAATTGATACCATTGACTTTAACATTTACAACACCTACTTCATCCTCTACACTGTCTTTCACCAGAACACTGTCCTCACATCAGCTTATCAGTGATTTCAACTCTCATAAGTCCTGAGCAGAAATAAGGACTCTCAACAGAGTGTCCTGAAACACTGGAGAGGGAGTGTCAAACAGCATCTAGGTCTCTTTAAGCAGAGTACCTCCCTCTCTATCTTTCACTGGGATTTGGCATCGCTACCGCCCGCTTGTGAGAAAAATTACAGTTAGGGTGCCCCCCCCAATTAGAGTATGTTAAATACAGTTCTGTCACCCGTTAGCCATACAATAAGGATAACAGTTCATTACTCCTACATCTTAAGTGAATTTTAACCCAAAACAGCTGAAATTGATCACTTTGGCAAACCAGGTATATCTATGCAAATATGGTCTGCTCCTGAGTTCTTTTCCCTCAGTTCATCAATAGATAGTAGAAGAGATCTCATTCTGACCACTGGCTTAGACAGTATATAATAAAATTGCTCGTATTTGTGTTAAGTCTTAGCATTTAGACCCATAGTTAGATGGTGTTATTTAATTAATATTGGTTTCCTTTATCACAGAAAGTTTAATAATGTGAACTGGCTTGGAATGGTATACAAAGAAACAAAACGGATGTATTCGTGCATCTTATCTGTTTGACGTACTGTTGAACTTGGACTGATATTCTCTGTGGGATGTATAAAGTACAAACTGATGAGCAGGACAAGGAACTCTAGGAAATCCAATCCTGTATTAACGAGCACAAAACTGGGCAACCACCAATTTTCCCCTGCCTAGTACTGTAACAGAAGAAAGACTAAACAGGGGCTTGAGTAGCAAAATTATCATTTATTACTTGAAGTACCATAATGCCTCAGAGCCCCAGTCATGGACAAGGACTCCATTGTGCTAGGCACTGGACAAACTCAGAACAAAAGAGATCATCTCTGCCCCCAAAGAGTTTATAATCTAAAAATCCAATCCTGTTGCATTGAAATCAATGGGAACTTTTCCATTGATTTATGTGGGTTCAGGATAATACCCTAAGTACCTCATTTGTTTTCTGAAAATCATCAGGTAAGTCAGTATAATTGAGCATAATTTAGATGAAGAAGGGATGCGTGGGCGGGTTGCTGCAAAAAATTGCAGCTACGTGTAGAGGAAAAATAATGCAGATTAGATTTTTTACACCTTCCTGCTGACTGTTTCTCACCCTGCAAGCCTAATCATCCATCCCTTTGGCACAATATTTGTATACTTTATATCTGCAGTATTTAGCCAAGCTCTTTCAGGATCTGTTTTAAGGGGCTGATAAAACAGCATCCTGTCACACTTCTCAGGAGAAATCCTTGGAAGAGATGAGCATTTACATTGCTCTCTGACTCCTCTCACAGAGGAAAGAAAGGATGCAGTCAAGTGTGGTTCTGTCTATCCCTGCCACAGTCCATAGTAACTTGTAGTCAAGGGTAGCAAAGCCAGTTAGAAGATCTAAAAGAATCAACATGGACACAATGGGTGGAGATTTCCAAAAGTGCTTCAGAGAGTTAGGTGCCCCTTACACATTGACTTTCAATGGTAGTTCAGCACCTAGTTCCCTTAGGCACTTTTGGAAATAAGGCCTAGATGAAATTACTATAGGATGGGTGCACAACTGATTGAAAGACTGTACTCAAAGAGTAGTTATCAATGGTTTCCTGTCACACTGGGAGGGCATATATCAAGTAGGGACCCACAGAGGAATACCTTGAGTCTGGTACTTTTCAATATTTTCATTAACAACTTGGATGATAAGTGGAGAGTAGGCTTAAAAATTTGCAGATAACTCCAAACTGGGAGGGGTTACAAGCACTATGGAGGACAGAATTTGAATTCAGAATAATCTTGATAAACTGAAGAATTGGTATGAAATCAATCAGATGAAATTCAAGAACGATAAAAAACTTGACTTAGAAAGGAAAAATCAAATGACCAAATACAAAATTGGAATAAATGGCTAGGCAGCAGTACTGCAGAAAAGGATTTGGGAGGTCTAGTAAATCACAAATTGAATATAAAAGTCAGTGTGATGTTATGGTGAAAAAGGCAAATGTAATTCTGGGATGCATTAACAGGAGAATCAGATGTAAAACACAGGAAGTAATTGTTCTGTTCTGCTTGGCACTGGTGAGGCCTCAGCTGGAGTTCGCTGTCTGGTGTTGGGCACTACACTTTAGGAAAGATGTGGACAAATTGGAGAGAGTCCAGAGGAGAGCAAAAAGGCAAGGTTGAAAGAATTGGGCATATTTAGTCTAGAGAAGAGAAGGCTAAGGGGGGACATAACTGTCTTCAAATGTTATATAGAGGATGGTGATCAATTGTTCTCCACGTCCACTGAAGGTAGGTCAAGAAGTAATGGGCTAAATCTGCAGCAAGTGAGATTTAGGTTAGATATTAAGAAAATCATTCTAACTATAAGGATAGGTAAGTACTGAAACTGGTTACCTAAGGAAATTGTGCAATTCCCATCACCGGAAGTTTTTAAGAACAGATTAGAGAAACACCTGTTAGGGATGGTCTATGTATTCTTAATCCTGCCTCAGAACGGAGCGGGGAGGGAGGAGAGGCTGGACTACATGACCTCATACAGTCCCTTTCAGACCTATGATTCTATCCCACACTTAGTCTTTGTCTATCCCCAAAAGGAGATCATCATCCAACAAAAGGAGACAGGTCTAAAATCAAATTGAAAGGGATCCTGGAAGTCTAGCTGCCCATCACCATTTTCTCATTAACCTTTCCTAAAAAGAGGAAGGAGGGAGTAAATGATGATTCTGAATTGTCAGCATCACGAGATGGCTTGTTGAGCTGGGAGATCTGACGTTTTAATGGTAATCATAAATTACATGTGCAATTTGGCCTCTACATTTTAAAAATAAAGTCCTTAAATAGTAAATAAGAAATGCTGCTAGAATAATGTCTGTTTAAAATTCAAAGATGCTCCATAAAACAGTATTCCTTCCCATTGCAGTTTCAATAGAAATAAAACTAGATTGGTGAAATCTGTAATGCCCACTATATGTTTCTATGCACAAAAAACACCCTGTACTGCGTAACGCTACAGAGCTGACTTTTCCTGGTTAATTCTCTAAACTACTCGTCTACTTTTTTTTTTTATTAGAGCTTTTTGTCCCTGACAACTATATTTTTCTTTAATCATAGTTTTCAGAGAGGCAGGTTTCTAAAAAATAGTTCAGTCTATTCTAAATGTTCACATCTGGATGCACATGTCATCCCACAATATGCTGCACTGATGCGTGTGACACTTTCGGCACGAACACACATATTGTGTTTGTCAAAGAACTACCCAAATTAGCAGTGATCCCAAGAGTGATACCTTACTTTCGATATGGAAGAGACTCTGTTACACTTAATTATCCACATGCTACAGCATGCAAAATTGACTTCTGCAGCCTGGTAGCGCTTGGTGTGTCACCTGAAAACAATGTTTGAAGGGGCTTGGGAGAAGGTGGGTGGGAGAAGTCAATCTGTTGCTATGATAATTATCGTTATAAACTTATTTAGGCTGCTTTTCTATCAGAGGATGAACACCCACATGTTTGGAAACAATCCTACATCTGCCAGAATCCTTTCCTACATCCCCATGAGACAGCTTGTTTTGTCAGACATGAACAGCAGTGATATAACAGTGATATCTAGATGGTTATCCCCACTGAATTCCTCACCTGGGGACAGATTCCATCTCCCTTTCTGTAGACAGGGCTGCTGTAAATTAGAGCTGCCGGGGACCACTCTAATTTGTGCAGAGGGCTGTTTCAACCTCTGGAGCAGCCCAAAATCTGAAGGGTGTGGTGGTGTAAATTATTCTTGAACACTCCTCCTAGAGGTGCAGCATAGAATGGATCCCCAGGACTTTGGGAACAAAAAAAGAAAGGACTGTTTCCAGAGAATCCTTCCCTGGTTTTATACTGAGCTCAGGGCATGCTGGGACAGAACTTTGGGGGACTAGCGACTGCTGGGTGAATTTTTATACGGTAAAGACATGACTAATAAAGCTCATAGTCATGCACCTCACTATTGGATCCCAGTGCCTTGATTTAAGGAAGGTGGAGTAAACATTGACATGGATTTAGGGACATTTTAAAGTGAATCTTCTCCAAGGATAGGCCCTTTGGTTGACATAAGTTAATTTCTATGTTGTGCCCAGTACCAGATACTTCAGAAGAAGGTGCAAGACATCCTGTAATGGAATAACTACCCATATGGGGTAATTTCTTCCTCATCCCTTAATTACCAGTTGGTCTATATATGCTCTGAAGCTTGAGGATTCACAAACACTTATTGTGTTTAGTATCCTAACTAATGTTAACAGCCTGGGTTTCATTATCCACAACTTTTGCTCTTGGTTTCAGTGATACCTAGTGGCAATGAGTACCACAAATTATTTATGTACAGATTAAAAATATTTCCTTTTATTGGTTTTAAATGTGTTGCCTTTAATTTTATTATGTCTCCTTGTTCTTATTTTAATGTAGACAGACATGCCTGATTTCCCTTCTCTAGACCATTTCTTATTGTCTCTCTCTCTCTCTCATGTTAATACTTAATCATGGACATTATAAATTAAAGTCCTGATCTTTTCAACATCTCTCTTTATGGAGGATTGTGCAGGCATCTAATTGCTTTTTCTGGGCATCTTCCATTTCTGCTACATCTTTTTTTTTCTGATGGAGTGACACTGAGCATCCATAATGATATATGGGTCTTTGTCCCACATGGTTACAGTTCGTTTATAACTCAGTAAATTATACCTGCAGTTTTCAGTGAACTTGGGTTTTGAATGAGCTTAAGTTTTGAATAATTATAGACTGAATTTCAGATGCCAGGGGAGGATTTATGATTTTAGGTAGAAATTTGCAAAATAAATGGTTTCCTAAAGTTGGAACCCACAACCAGTGGAATCTAGGCCATTGCTGAGTTTTTGGCTTTGAACACAAAAGGAAAGGTTCACTGAACACTCTGAAAACTGAAATGACAGAGACTTGGACAAGTGTACTTCCAGCTAACCTCTCAATATATTGCAAGCTTCATGTGACTTCATGGAGTTACATATGGTTTATTGCATGTCACACAGTACCTTACGATAAATCAAAAGATAAATTGACTTACATCACCATAAAAAAAATGAGTACAGCATGATTAAGATACTGTGTGTGACACATGACGTGATATATAATGAGATGACTTGAAAGTTAACTGGTAGCACCACTGTTTTATTAGGGGAATTATCCCTAATCCTCCCTGGGTTAAAGATGGGGCAGAGTGTTCCCTTTCCTGTAAAATAAAGGCTGCTAAAGAGGATCATTCATAGATTCCAAGGCCAGAAAGGACCATTGTGATCATCTAGCCTGAACTCCTGTATAACACAGGCCATAGAACTGCCCAAAATAATTCCTAGAGAATATTTTCTTTAGAAAAAAAAATTCAATCTTGATTTTAAAAGGGTCACTATGGTCCTGGGTAAATTGTTCTAATGGTTAATTACTCTCACCGTTAAAAATTTACACCTTATTTCTAGCCTAAATTTGTCTAGCTTCAACTTCTGGTCATTGGATCATGTTCTACCTCTCTCTGGTCAATTGAAAAGCCCATTATTAAATATTTGTTCCCCAGGTAGATACTTATAGACTAATCAAGTCACCCCTTAACCTTCTTTTTGTTAAGATAAATAGATTGAGCTTTTCCCTACTCCAGCCAAGATATCCCCTAATGTTTTAATGGTGAAAATCTACAACACTGTGAGATGATTTCTAGAGGATGTTCACAGAGATAATGGTTCTTCCCAGGGTGAAACATCATCCCACGCTAAGCTCTTTGGAACTATTGTGATGAAGTGGTTATAATATCCTTCACAGTTGGTGACCTTCTCTCTCTTCCATTTTCTAGTGGAAACAGAAAAGTGTATTTTTAATGTCATATTTTTGTGATATATTAAAAACTGTTAAAATTATAGCTAACGTTAAGTATAAGGGAGTTCCTGGCCCTGCTTGCAGGCTAATGGGATCTGTAGGTCAGTTGGCAAAGAGCCAGCATAGAGCAAGGTGGGTTGAGTTGTGTCTCTCTGCCTTAGGGAGCAACCTGCTTTGTCACTCTTTTTGGTCTCTTGTGTGCTAAAGTTCTGTATTCGAAGAGACAAAGTAGTGTTACATTATAACTTTTAAGCAAGAGTCTTTTATGTATTTATACAACTTCTCTGGGGCAAAACTCAGACCCAAATTTTTTACCTCTCAAATTTCAGATCTATTTGGATGTGGAGTTTGAGGTCAGCTTATTATGGAGGGAAATAGAGAGAGGCAAAATTCAGATCTCAGCTCAGGTTCAGATACAAGCTACTGCCTCCCATCCTCCCCCTACTCCAAGTTAAAGGATATGTTTATGGAGAGTTTAGGGTCAAATGTCTTTCTTCACCTACTTCCTGTGTAGCAGAGTACTGTGCTAAAGCTATGGTGGAGAAAGCCTGGCTAAGAAGCTACTGAGGTAGTGTAGCTCCTGTATAATCTGACTTATGGTGAATCCTTTTAGAGAAAATAGACACAGAAGGAAAGATGTTGTTTGGGGTCGGGGGGAGGAAATCAGGGAGGAAATTACTACTTCTTGATTTTTATTCTTCAACCCTCTCTGCTTCAGAGACAGAATAATAAAGATCACACATTGTTGGGGGAAAACTCTATTACCCTTCTACAAGAGTTAATGCTGGATCTGGTATTTGTCTGCATCACTGAAGTGAAGAATGTGGAGTTGTTAGTGGTTTTTTGGGGGGGCGGAGGGGGGAAGGGTTTTTCATAGATTCTAGGACTGGAAGGGACCTCGAGAGGTCATCGAGTCCAGTCCCCTGCCCGCATGGCAGGACCAAATACTGTCTAGACCATCCCTGATAGACATTTATCTAACCTACTCTTAAATATCTCCAGAGATGGAGATTCCACAACCTCCCTAGGCAATTTATTCCAGTGTTTAACCACCCTGACAGTTAGGAACTTTTTCCTAATGTCCAACCTAGACCTCCCTTGCTGCAGTTTAAGCCCATTGCTTCTTGTTCTCTCCTTAGAGGCTAAGGTGAACAAGTTTTTTCCCTCCTCCTTATGACACCCTTTTAGATACCTGAAAACTGCTATCATGTCCCGTCTCAGTCTTCTCTTTTCCAAACTAAACAAACCCAATTCTTTCAGCCTTCCTTCATAGGTCATGTTCTCAAGACCTTTAATCATTCTTGTTGCTCTTCTCTGGACCCTTTCCAATTTCTCCACATCTTTCTTGAAATGCGGTGCCCAGAACTGGACACAATACTCCGGTTTAGGCCTAACCAGAGCAGAGTAGAGCGGAAGAATGACTTCTCGTGTCTTGCTCACAACACACCTGTTAATACATCCCAGAAACATGTTTGCTTTTTTTGCAACAGCATCACACTGTTGACTCATTGTTGTTTTTGGATATTGAATCTAAAAGCCAGGGTTAAAGTAAGGAGAAGTCAAAGCAAGCTCAAAGCAGGAGAATACCCCCTTTCCCTCCCTGGATTGGTTAAGCAACACTCCCCTCAGTTCTCCCACCCTCTTGGCTGGTGCAGTGTGAGCTCCCCATTTTCTTTCAATCTACTTAACCACTGAATATAAGGAACTGTTGAAAGTTACCATCACGTGCAGATAACCATCATGGTCAGAGATCAGATCACCAGCCTGAGAGAATTTACTAGGACACTGAGGTTTTTCTAAGAACATGCATGACCAAGATTGTTCAACAAAGAGGGCCAGAAACTCAGCTGAAGTAGGTCAACATATCTCTATTAGCCAGCTGTGACTCCACTAGCCCAGAGCCTTTGGGGCTTTAAACTTGCTTGCCCTGCAACTTACTCTTGGTAGTTGCAAAAAATCTTCACTGCAGTGACACACCTGATTTATAGAGATGACAGTCATAGGGGTCTGAATAACCGAGGGGATAAAGCAAGAGGTCAGGAGTAGGTGATGAATTGTTGAGGTGTGGCTTTAGAAACACCATTGTATTCGGTCTCTCTACACTAAATGAATTCCTAGGCAAAGAAATGGGAACAGTCCCTCTGAAACTTCAGACTGCCTGAGTTTGAGATGCTGAAAGTGTTTACAATAGTTTAATAGCTTATGACACTGTTTAAAAATAAAACTAGGACAACCACATTTTCAAAGAGAAAATCAAGGACACCAGGCTTGAAAAGTAGCATTCATAGGGGATAGAGTTAGCAGAAGGCAATGAGGTATGAAAAAAGCAAAGAAAGGACCAAGGAAACAGAAAGAAACAGCATTCTACCCTCTGTATTTTATATGCTTTCTTCAGCTGCTTTCTCCCCAGGAACCAGCTTCCTCCCTACCTCACCTTCTTCCCACTTCTATCATAGCCTCTCTGTAGTAAAACAACTAGAAAAGCTAAAACCCCAGCTGGGTCCAGTTTTATAAGGGATCTTGTTGGGCCTAATTAGGGTGGAGTAATAGGAGGATTTAATCCACCTGTGGGCTATTTGGGCTCTGATGGTAATTATAAAAGTCTCACTGTGGCAGCTTAGAGAGAGAGACTAAGCTAGTAGGATATGCTCTCTTAGAAACATTTTCCCTAAGAGTGGTTTTGCCTAGAAGACTTATTCTCCTAAACAGGGGGGTTATTTGGAGTACAGTGTAGTGTTTTGGATGAGTTTAAAAATTGTATTTATTTGTGATATGTTTTTACATAAAACAAGCATATCAGTATAAAATGGTTATAGCCTAGTGATTCTCAAACTTACTTCATGCTAGTCTCTCTACTCATGTTATCTCTAAGACATCCACTTTAGGCTAAAGTCACAAGAGTATTAGAACACCAAATGTTTGGGTGGCTAGAAAACCACTGGGCCTTTCAAACCCTGAGTTAGGTCCCTAAGGTTCCTATACAATTTATGGGGAGAGACAGGCAGCTAAGAATAAACCAGCACACCAGAATGGGGAGTGGAGGGTTGCCTAAGATAATCAATAGGAGATGCTGACAAAGGGTTGTAATTAAGCCCCAGCCCTCTTACAGCCTCTTATCTGGGCTGAAGGGAGATGCCTATTTCTTCTTGGGATTCTCAGCAATGAATCCGTGCCAGGTGCCTAAGGTGTTTCTTGCAAGAAATGCTGAAGGAGGGGTTTGTGTAACTTTTAGCACAGTAGTCCAAGTACTCACCTGGGATGTAAGTTCAATTCTACCCTCCCTCCCCTGCTTGATCGGGAGGAAAAGATTTCACCCTGGGTCTCCTACCTTTCAGTTGAGTGCCCTAACCATTGGCCTATGCAATATTCTGATGTGACTTTTCCTCAGTCTTTCCTATTCAAGCTGCTCTTCTGTGTATACATAATTAAATAGTCATTGGGCCAGAGAAAATCAGAATGACTCTATAGTTTCATGGGCAGGATCCTTATGTGGGGCACCCAAGCTCCAATCTGCCTACTCCAATAACTCTTTAATTATTTATCCAAAGTAGAACAGCTTAAATGGGGGAGATTGAGAGTCCCAAATCAGAATATCCCATAGATCTGTGGGTAAGGTACCATGGGCACTGGGTGCCTTTCCATGACATCCCCAGGTTATGTCACTGTGTCCTGTTCTGTCAGTGACTGATGGGAGTGAGAGTGGGCCTTGCAGTCCTTGTACATGTAAATAACTCAGTCATATAAGTGGTGGCATGCTGAAGGCATTGCCAGATTGCTTGGAAGACAACTGAGACGGTATGGGCTAGTGACAGCTGATTGGGTAGGGCTGTGGAGGGCACACTATATCTTTGCTACCAAAGCCAGCAGTCCAATACTGAAATGAAAAGGAGGGACTTTTATGAAGAATTTTAGACCAAAACCCAAGGGCCAGATCAAATAAGTAAATTCTTGAGCAGTTGAATCCAAGTGTTTATGATTGTTTCACTAATGAATATAAATCTGGAGTATTTCAGGACTGGTGAGTGTTTGCATTTTCTTAGGGGTCTCATGTGGTGAACATGCTACATTTCAGAAAATAGCTGAGATGCTAATCTTCTGCTACTCAAAAGGAATAATTATTGGGTTTTCACCAAAGAAACCTGCTCCTTGGGGGGAAAAGGAGTTTAGAAACTAACTCATAACAAAGGATATTTGGTTATTCCCCTCTGAATTACATGGCACTCAAATAAAAATATAAAAGATCCATTGTCATTGGAAAGGCAGTGTTGTCTAGTGGATAGTGGACTGGGAGTCTGCAAACCTGGATCTGCCACTGACTTACTATGTGAAAACACATTTCCCCTCCCTGTTTCCCTTCTACCTTTTTGTCTATTTGGGTGATAAGCTCTTTCCGGCAGGGACAGTCTCACTATATATATTTGCACAGTACTGAGCACAATACAGTATCCAGGTGCTATTGAAATGGAAGCAATTTAATAATCAACCATTCCTGTTCTTACAGTATATCCCTAGGTTCACCATACATGCTTCAGCCAAAGACAATGGATGGATTAGGTGAGGCATTTAGATATTATATATTTCCATCCAAAAAGTCTTGTCTATACCCTCTAAACTTAACATGAATCAATAAATGCACATTTGGATTTTCTTTTCAGCTTCAGTTTTTTCCCTATCACAATATGAATGTCATTAACATAGGCAGAGATGGAAAAGAGTGCTAACAGTAGCGGGGATAGTGTTCCTTCTGTTCTTAGCACACCTGCCATTAGCATTAATAAGTGTTATGTGTGTAAATTGAGAGAGTACATACCACTTTATTAGGAGGAAATTACATGTGACGTTACTTACTGCATCAAACCAAAGAGCTGGAGTATGTTTTATGATGGATTATATCTCTGATTGGTGTCATGTAAATACAACTAGATATTTAAAGAGAGCTTCATTCCATACTAATCCAAATGACTATTAATGCAGCCTGTCGGAGTCTAGACCTAATATGTTGATTCTGAAAATTAGGAGTTGAATATATCCCCCCTTTGAGGTATTTACAAATGTTTTATTTTATTTCTACTAATAAAAAGAAAGGCAGAAACCCTGGCTTTAACATCATTCCCTCAGCAAATTTAGAAAAGATTGACAAAGTGGTGAAAAAAGCATTTTTTTTTCTAACTCCCCCCGTCCCAAGAATATGTGTGTGTGTGTGTGTGTGTGTGTGTGTCTACTGAGCAAAATAAGGTAATAAGAATCAACTTGTTTCCAACTTGCATGTTATGTGGCAATTGCTTAAATCAAATGAGAAACTCTTTTTTAGCCCAGGATACTGAGCTCAAGTGGAAGTTGTCAGGTTTGATAAAGTAGATTGGTCCTAGGGAGGAAATTTTCTGTTTCTATTTCCAGAGGTGCATCTGTTTGCTAGCATGTATTTTCTC
This sequence comes from Emys orbicularis, assembly GCF_028017835.1. Taxonomy (NCBI): domain Eukaryota; kingdom Metazoa; phylum Chordata; order Testudines; family Emydidae; genus Emys; species Emys orbicularis. The sequence goes on along the minus strand of NC_088685.1, from coordinate 22,099,013 downwards.
CAACGAATGCCAGTTTGCCTACACCACTTGCAATGAGCTTTAATTGTGTGTTTTAGTAGAAAGTCTTAATTTTGAGCTGACTCCCTTCAGGTAGCAATAAGTTGACTTAGATAATCACACCTCCATATAGCAGATAAAAATAACCACCTTGATTTCCCCCTCCTTACTTGTTATAACATGGTTGTATTTTTATTACCTCACTCTCACAGTGAGCAGGGATCCATAAGCCTTGGAACCCAAAGACGGTCCTGCAATAATAGCTATTGCTAAACCATTACAGTAATTAATCACAGAAGAAGCTCCTGGGGAAAAAACCCTATAATTTCAAACATATAATTGAATTTTTATTGCTTTTAAACTGAAGTGGTTAGACCTTGAGAAAATCCACTCTGCAAGAAAGCCCTCTCCTCCCTTTTGTGTGTTAGACAAAGCCTTGGCAGAGCTCACAAGCTAAGTGGGAGCTGATTTAACATCTCTCTATTTCAAGCTCTCTCTTAATGAAGAAGAAAAGGTCACTGAAAAGTGACTCCTTCAGCACCATGCACTGCCTCACTGGGAAGCAGGTTGAGGTACGGCATGTAGTCTTTTGCACTGGAAGCACTGCAGAGGCAGCACACTCAGACTTTGAAGAGAAGGGAGCACTTTGTGGTGGCTCTCAGGTGACCATCAGAGGTGTATTAACAGGACTGTATGGGAACTTGCATGCATCCCTCTTTGACCTAAAGGAGGATTGCTGTGATGTGGAGGAGAGAGGATTAAAACAGGAGACCCTGAACAGTCCCCATAAAACATTCTCCTTTGGGGTTCAATTCTATACCTATATGCGTCAAAAAAACAAGTCATCAGTGGTAGCTTTAGGCAAGAATGAATTGGGCAGTTACCAGAGAGGCCACGTTCGGGAAGGTTCTATTTATTTGACTTAACCCTGTGGGGACAACAGCCAAGCAAGCAAGGTAGCCTGGGGCAGACTCAGAGACAGGAGAGGTTGGGAGGGCAGGACAATTGGCCTAGTCTCTCCTGTAGCACTCTCCAAAGATCACATCACCTAGCACTAACCTTGAATGGGTTGCTCTCCACTTTTGCTGCATGCTTATAGAAGCATGTTAGACTCATCCCTGGGGAGGGTGGTAGGAGGAAGGGGAGCAGCAGGCTGCGACAGCTGCATGGCCACTTCACTATCTTTACTCTCTTCCTGCCTGGGCACTGGCGAAATCCAACAAAGTCAAGCCTGCAGGAAAGGAACTTCCTCATCTCCCCCCAAGGATGAAAGTAAAGGAGAATAGGGAGCTCTATCCATTTCTACACCTTACTCAATGGCCTCCATGTGAGCCATCTGTGAGCTGGTCTCAGAGCCAGGTATGCTTGGACATCCCTGACATCTGACTCTTTTCCCTCACACTCTCCTGCCTCACTAGGGAATAGGGTGGGCTCCTTCCCTGAGAGATGGTGGGTGGCAGAGGAAAGGTGCCTTTATACAATGGTACTGGGTGCTTTTCAAATGCCTTAGATTAATTATGTAACCCTTCTGCCAGGTAGAGCCGGCAGCAAGCGGGACCAAGTTCAAGATCTATGGGTTCCTTTTCAACAATACAATACAGAACTGGCTTGAGCTCCCATCCAGTAACATGGGAAAATTACACACCACCCCTGGGCACCTCTGAGAGGCAATACTTCCCCCCTCACAAGCACAGAGTCTGAGTGTAGAAAAGAAACTTTTAGTGAAAGGATAGAAGTCACCCAACATTAATTAGGGAAAATGCCGCAAGCAGGATTCATAATCATAAAACTGTGAGCAGGACACCCACCCCAGAGTGCACGGGGCAGTGTCTTCTTCAGTTCTACAACCAAAAGTTCCTTTTCTGTGCCCCATTCTGCACCTTCATTATACCCCACTCACAGTGGTTGTCCTTGATCAGTGAAGACCCAGGGTTCAGAGGTGCATCTGTATGAGTTCCCCTCCCACCCGGGGAAGAAGCCTTGCTCAACCATCTGACTTGCTCTGGCTGGCCATCCTCACCCCTGGCTGCCCCACCAGCCATGGTTCCCCTCTGCTGGCCGCTTGTTTGCCGCTCCCACCAGCTGACTGCTCACCACTCCTACCGGCTGACTGTCAGTTACCTTCTTCTGCCACCTGCCTCGCTGCTGTGACCTCTGCAAGTCAATCTCGTAGTGATTTTCAGCTTTTAGCAGGCTGGGCCGAAACGCTGTCCCACCACAAGTGATTTCAGCCTCAATTTAAGCACTTAAAATAACAAAGGCTCCTAATCACAGTTGCCAACTTTCACGTGGTAAATAAGCACCCTGACTTTCACAATAAGCCAAAAATCAAACTAATCCCATTTCAAAACAAGGCCAAAACAAACCAATCCCTAAGAACCCCAACACTCTATGTGAATAGATCCCCCTGACGTGCAGTCTGGGACTGGTGGGCCCGTTGTGCACCCATGACACTCTTCCCCCCCCTTGCCCCTGCTAGCTGGGAGCTAACCAAAAAAACAAAAAAAAACCCAACAAGCCCACTTTCTGTTTTGTTTTGTTTTTTCTGTGGGTTTGGCATGTCTGCTCCAAATGACGGGTATTTAGCTCTATCTTTGAACAGTGGGGAAGGAATAGGTTAAACTAGACCAGGGAGAGAATCCATACTGCCTGGCTGAGATCTATCCCCACCCCACTTATTTTAACAGGGATCTGGCATTTGAGCCCCAGCTTAAAGAGTTCCTTTCAGCTGAGGGTGACCCCCTCATTTGGGACTGGTTAAGCACAGTTCTGCTCCCCTTTATTCATGCAATAAAGACAACAAACACTGATCACATTTCATTACTCCTGTATTCAGTACTAAAATGATTTGTAATCCATCACCATCCAAAATTGATCACTTTGAGCAACACCGCTCTATCTGCTGGATATCTAGACAGAATAGGTATGTTCATGTAAATACCTGAAGTCTCTCCCCCTCCCAGCTAGCTGTCAGGGGAGAGTTCGTTCAGACCCTGCTTACATCTAGATGGGGAGGAAGAAGTGGAAGGGTGATGCTATAGATCAAATATATTTGAAATGTCAGCAGTGTGACAACTAAGACCATGGTGGTTAAATTTGTCGGGTTAGTTAGGATGCAAGGAGTGAAAATCAAAGGAGGAAAAAAACAGTAGTCATCTACTCCAGACTAGCACCACTAGAGGAAAATAGGAAGGAAAACTTCTTATACCATCAATTGTCTGTGCCATTGTAGTGAGGGCTTTTAACAACCCACATATATCAGTAGGGAAACAAACATGGATAAACCTACATTATTCAAGATGTTGCTAACTTATATAGACATAGCTTTATGATCCAAAAGGTGGAGAATTGAACAAGAGCAGAAGACTTCCTATATCTGCTCCTTAGTAATAGAAAAGAAAATGGGAATGACTGCAGAGCATCAATAAAGTAAAGAATTTTCTCACAGGATGCAACTGCACATGGGTATTAGATTTTTAATCTTTGATCTGAATAACAGAGTAGCTAAACAGATCAACACTTTGTTTTTTCAGTAGATAAAGTCAAAGAATAAATTGCTTGTATTTGTAGAGTTCTGGTTAGGTTTGTATTAAGCTCACAACCTCATTATCTCCCTACAGCCAAGCATATCAGAATGAAGACCATATGTCTACTAAACTCCATTTCCCTCCCTTCCCCTATATTTCCCACTGAAGATTCATTGAGGTTTCAGCGTGAACAACCTTTATCAAACCAAGGTTATGCAATGAACAGAGGCAGATATTCCCTCTGCCTTGAGTTCAATGTTATTCAATACCAGAGCCGTGACTAAGCATTTTAGCACCCACATTGAGCAAGCATATTTGTGCCCCCTAGAGGCACCACATGGGGGGGGGGGGCATGTAGAGTCATATGCCCCTGCCCCAAGATTTCTGCTTTCCATTTAGCACAGAGGTTTTCAAACTGTGGGGTGCACCTCCCTACAGGAATGCATGCCACAGTTTGAAAACCATCACCTCCTGCCAGTGTTTAATGTCAAAAACTTCTACTGACATATTTTGCTACCAGTTACTGACATCTAAGGATGTTCTCTTTTGCTTCCCTGTCACAATTTGCTACCTCTCACCTTTCCCAACCTCTGGTACAGGGGTAGCAAACTGTGAAAGGGCATCAACCATCCATCACAATTGGTTACCCGTAGACCAGAGGATGACAAAGATGAGGGATAGTCAATTGTGATGGATGGTTGATACATTCCCATGGTGCACTGCACTCGGATCAATACAAGCGCTCCTGGGGAGTACACTCACCATTGACACAAGGAGCAAAGTAGGTATGCACACAAGTAGGGTTGCCAGGCGTCTAGTTTTCAATCAGAATGCCTGGTCGAAAAGGGAGCCTGGCGACCCCTGATCAGGCAGCTAAAAGTCCAGTTGGTCACAGTACCAGTGGGGCAGGCAGGCTCTGTGTCTGGCTCCGTGTGGCTCCCGGGAAGCGTCCAGCATATCCCTACGGCTGCTGGGCAGAGATTTGGCCGGGGGCAGGGGGGGGACTCCATGCACTGCCCCTTTCACAGGCACCACCCCAAGTGCCCGCTCCGCAGCTCCCATTGGCCAGGAACTGCAGCTAATGGGAGCTATGAGGGTGGTGCCTGCGGGTGGGGGCAGTGCATGGAGCTCCCTGTCCGCCCCTCTGCCTAGGAGCCGGAGCGACATGCCACCACTTACCAGGAGCTGCCTGAGGTCAGCGCTGCCAAGAGCCCATACATTGAACCCCTTCTCATGCCCTAACCCCCTTTCTCACCTCAGAACCCCCTCCCGCACCCAAACTCCCTCCCAGAGCCCCCACCCTGCACCCCAACCCTCTGCCACAGCCCTGAGGCTCCTCCCACACTCCAAACTCCTCATCCCCGGCCCAACCCCAGAGCCCACACCTGCAGCTGGAGCCCTCACTCCCCCCACATCCCAAACCTCAGCCCCCGCTCGGAGCCCCTCCTGCACTCTGAATCCCTCATTTATGGCCCCACCTCAGAGCCTGCACCCCCAGCCCAGAGCCCATACCCCCTCCCACGCCCCAGCCTGGGTTCCCCTTTTAAGGATAAAGCCTTTTCCTGTAGCCATATTGTAAGGTCTGAGGCCTTTGTCTGCAGCCATATTAGGAGAGCAGCAGCCACGAGCTAAGAAGCAGAAAGTCACATCCATCTAAATTATAATAAATTACATTAAAACAAGGCTGTTAAGAAGGAAATCCTGTCCTAATAGTACCCATCATGACCAGATAAAGAAACAAATCTTAAGATGGTTAAAGAAAACTTTGTTTGATGGCATTCTAATCAAACATGTGCACAAACCTCTTAGGACACAAAAATCCAATCCTGTTCTTAAAAATGGTAAATTTTATTAAGAACAAAAAGAAAGAAAATACATCTGGAAACTCAGGCTATTGCTAGCTTTAAAATAAACACCTCTTACAAGGATTAAGCATGAAGAATAACGTTCTTGAGGTCCAGCTTAAAGGTTACAAGCAAAACAAAAGCATTTGGGGTTAGCACAGAGGAGTCCATAAGCCATAAAAAAATAAAAGGGATAAACCTAATCGCGTCTTCCTAGACATTTCCTGATCTACTTACATATCTGGGGTTTTAAATGAGTAGCTTCTAGGTATGATCCTGATGATTTTTTCATACCTGGCCCCAGGCGTCTTACAGCATAGTTCTGCCTTGTCCCCTCACTCCAGGAGAATAACCACAGTCAGACAAAAGGGGAGTCTTGTTTCAATTTTAAAAAGTTCTAGTCTTCCCATGGGCTCTCCTGGCCAGGTGCCCACTCACTTCTTTTAACCCTTTACAGGTAAAGCAAGTAGAGAACAGCTACTAAGAGGGATTTTATAGCTAACTGGCTGGCTGAGTCTATAAAAGGGAGCTACCCCCCCTTTCATTTATTACAGCAGTGGTGAGCATTGTGTGCTTAGCGTGTGAATTCTGTTTTGATGATTGTTCATAAATAGAGGTTAAGTGGGATATTACTGTGTAAGGCTCTTTCACTGGTAAAAACCCTGTAAACCTGCAAAAGATTAAGCCCTGAGTTCACAGGGAATGGGTGTTTACCCAGAGCACACGGAGGAGTACAGCCCAGAGCCCACAGAGGGATAAAGTTAGGTGCCTTTTGCCTGAAGCCCTAGGAACTGGAAAAGGGTGAGGGTGCCTAGATCAACCAGGTTATGCCTTGAGCCCTAGGAATTAGATAGAGGTGGAAGCCTTGAGCCCTAGGAAGTAGGTAGAGGTGGGATGTCCTAGAGTGTGCAGGCAACAAATTTAGGGTAAAGTTGGGTGCTCTATAACCGGAGCACTAGGAACTGGGAAAGGATGGGGCTGCTTTGAGGTTATGCCTTGAGCCCATGGAAGGTTAAAGGTGGGTGCCCTTGAGTGTGTTTAACAGAGAAATTTATGTCAGTAATACCCTCCCACACTCTGTGGCCCCACCCCCCAGCCTGGAGCCCCCTCCTGCACCCCAAACCCCTCGTCCCCAGCCCCACCCTTAAGCCCGCACCTCCAGCTGGAGCCATCATCCTCTCCCACACTCCAACTCCCTGCCCCAGCCTGGAGCCCCTTCCCACACTCCAAACTCCTTGGCCCCAGCCTGGAGCCTTCTCTTGCACCCCAAACCCCTCATCCCTGGCCTTTCCCCAGAGCCTGCACCCCCAGCTGGAGCCCTCACCCGCTGTTGCACCCCTGCCCCAGCCTGGTGAAAGTGATCAAGTGACGGAGGGAGAGGGGATGGAGGGAGTGGGGGCAGGGCCTCAGAGAAGGGGCGGGGCAGGGCCAGGCCTCGGTGAGGGGGCAGGGCAGGGGGCGGGGCAAGGGTGTTCGGTTTTCTGCACTTAGAAAGTTGGCAACCCTACACACAAGTGACATACTAACTGTGGTGACTGTATGCAGACATAACTTGAGTTAACATAATTTTGTGGTGTAGATTTGGCCTTAGGTATATGAATTATTTGGAAGAGGTAACAGCAAAAGTATGAGGGTAGGCCAAGATTCACTCAAGGGTTTAAGCGCCTACTTTTGTGGATCTGGGCCTCCTGCACCTAAAGGCTCAGGAACAAAAAGGCACATAAAAATAATCCAATATCATTTATTTCTTTTTTTTTTAAATGTCATGACTTGGGGGTGCATAACCCATGATTTTTGAATTCTTATGATTGTCAAGCAATCTTGTGGTTGTAGATGTGTGTTCTTTATGTTTTATGTTTAACCCAAATCTGTAATTGGGTTAAAAAAGAATGAGGTAAGTTCCTGGAGGATAGGTCCATCAATGGCTATTAGCCAAGATGGTCAGGGATGAAACTCCATGTTCTGGGCGTTCATAACCCTAGCCGCTGATTGCCAGAAGCTGGGAGTGAATGACAGGACCACTCAATGACTGCCTGTTCTGTTCATACCCTCTGAAGCACCTGACACTGCCTGCTGTTGGAAGACAGGACACTGGGCTTGATGGACCATTGGTCTGACCCAGTTTGGCTGTTCTTATGTTCAGTAAAAATTACAGTAGATTTTTGTCTTTGAGAATTTTGCCTTTGAGAAGGATTTAATCTGAGATAATATACTGCCATTAGTGAATATCTGGGAACCAAGTTCTACACACAAGCAGTGATATGCGAAAACGCTCTAAGGGGCCGGATTGAGAGGCTAAATAATAGTTGAGAAAGGCAATCCCCATTTGTGGATCAAATGAAAATGAAGAAGTTTTGACACCAGGCTAGGAAATCAGTCCGTCTGGAACTCACATGATCCAACAGAATAAAAAGCAAAAGAAAAAATTAGAATTAAAAATTCCAAATTAAAAATCACAGCAAAAACATAGGAAGTGCCAAACTAAAAACAGAAATGCCATTGCTGAAACTACTAGCAATTGTTTGCTTATACATATTTTCAATGATTATTTGCTATTAAAACATAAATTAAATAGCACAATGACATCCATATGTGCAATGCTGACAAAGGTAAATGAAGTGCGAAGAGTAATAAAAATAACATTTTTCTAAGTAAACAATTAGAAGGAGCAAATCCATATTTGAAATGTATTACAAGAAAGGGAGTGCTATTCAAGAGATCACTGTAGCCAATAAGACAGATTTGTGAACTGCTGGGAGACGTTATGCAGACATATAAACTGATAAGGGATTCTTTTAAATATGTAAAATGTGTGACACACAGTTTTTGGGGGGTGTATGTAAAATATTTCACTGAACCAAGTCTCCTGAAGCCCCTCAGTACGTTATATCAGATAGACAGGAGCGGCCCTTTCTAGGCATTGGGATGCCCTGGGCCTTTAAGAACGGAGCCCTGGGAAGCGGGTGCTGAGCCATACAGTCCTGAGGGAGGGGAAATAAAAAAGCCACTCTACCCTCCCCACCACCCTATTTTTGCAAACACTCCAAGAGGCTCAGCCCATCAGGGTAACTGTTACCCCCTCTGCCACTCTCTGTGCGGGGTTTTGCCCTCTGCCACCGCCTGGCAGCCCCTCATCCATGGGCTTAACAATGGTTCCTCCTCTTTCCCCCTCTCCAATTTTATCCCTCGGCCCCTCTCCTGCCCCTGCCTCCAGCTGTTTGACCCTCCCCCCTGTGCAGTCAGTTTCTGCCCTCCTGCTCAGACCCTGCCCATGCCCCCTCTGATTCGCCCCCTTTGCTCTCTGTGAACAGCAGGAGATTTTAATCCCCAGCAAGCACAGCAGATGTTACTGAGCATGCACCGTATGAGCCAAGCAGCACACTCAGCGCCCTGCTCACCTGCTGCCCCCACCACAGTCCTAGCACCATGGGGAGAGCCTGCTTCGGCCAGGTCACTGGGCCCATGATCCTAGGGGGAGGGTGGGTGCTGAGCACCCTGGGCTTCAGTCAATGCTGTTGGTCCTGATCCTGCAGGGATGGGGGGGGGGGCTGATGCCGCTGGCCCGATCCTGCATGCTGCCCCATTTTTGTGCCCCCACTAGCTTTGCACCCTAGGCAGCTGCCCTGCTCGCCAGGCCTTAATTACGTCCCTGTTAGGTACTGATTAGAATTCTGCTTCCCTGTATGGGTACTACAGGGTTTTTTTTTTGTTTTTTTTTAAATGTCCTGTTGTTTAACATATATCAGTTCAAAGAACCTCCTGAATTAGGACAGGTGTAACAAAACCACTCATAACCTTTTGGCATGCAGTGTGATAGAATAAAATCTCTTTGCGTGTGAATATTTCTGTGCTTCCACCCAGGAGATTGTTAGCTCTTTGCCTGAAGAAATATTCCTTCAGTCCAAACCTGTCACAATAATTCAAAACTATATCAGGTGTTCTTTTCTGAGAATGATGTCCACATCGATATGGCAGCTAGAGGAGGAACAATGATACGAGGTCTAAAAATACATATTTGAGGGCAATGAACTTTCAGAAGTGTGAACCTTCATCCATACAAATACAGATAAAACTAGCACAATTGGAAGATAATTCCCACTGCTTCCCCTTCAATTTGCACATAGCAGCTTTCTGTTGGGCTTCGTGTCCTTTTACACAGGAAAATTTGCAGTCTTTCCTTTCAAAGGTGGCCCCTGCCATGGCTCCCTACAATTTTTCTCCTCCATTTCAGGTAGCTGCAGTAATTTTATTTAAGGGTACGCTTGAAGACCACTTAGAAATTCCAGTTAGGACACTTCCACTTACACATCAGTGTGTCCACCAATGTACTGGTTTCCAGTTAATTTTGGGGCTGCGATTCAAGGTATTTGTTTAAATCTATAAAGCTTTCCATGAGTCTCTCCTTGCTGTCTTGCCTCCAATTCTTCACTGAGCATTTCTTTTTGACTCTCTGGCATCTCTGGCATCTTTGTCTGAGAGTGCATTTGCTTAATTTGTCTTATGTTGACAAATGTAACATTTTCCCAATGACATTCTTATTGTGACAAGCTATTTGTTTCCCTTTCTGTTGTGTTTTCTTTTTTTAACATATAACTTCACCTGCAGTACATGAAAGAAGCAAATATTTTCCTTGGACTTGTGGTATTAACTGCAGTAGAGCCTGGTCCGGAACTCATAGTCTATTTTAGGGCCAGATAGTACATCTCATACTACAAATCCTGATTTCACATTACAGCCACGTCTGCATTATCATCCTTGCATTTACCATAGTCTGTCTGTCTTGGTCTCAGAGATTATTGAAAAAAGAGTCTCAGAAAAAATGTGAGTAAATCACCCCAATGACTGTCATCTTTTTTCTCTTAACAAATATCAGGCTGACTTCTGCTTTCCTAGGCCCATATCATCAAGGATATTTCACAGATTTCCTTGTGATCATGTCCTTAGATTTTTTTTTAGCATCTTAGCCATGATTTTCTTAGTTCATAGTTTGTCCTTACAGGTTACCAGAATATGAGGATGCCTGCTATATTGTCTATTATTATGGAGGCACTGACTGCAACATCATAATTAAGTGTTTCATTTTGCACCAAAAGCGGGTAATTCAATTTCTTTGATATACATAAAAAACACAGTGTATCCTTCCCAAACTTAAAGCACTTATTTTTTGAGTATAGAATTAATTTTGTGAGAATTTACAAATACATCTGTTAATTAGTGTACTGGTTTAAAATAATTAATTTAAACATTGGTTTTTTAAAAGAAATTCACCATCTATGTCACTCTTTTTGTCCCAAATGAGTTTAATCACAGAATAAACAATTCTTCAAAATTTCCACATAGCTAGCAATAATTGAAATGTTCTTGCTAGCTAACCAATTGAAAGGCTAAATTTGAGACAATTCTTCACAAACCAGGTTCTGGAACTCTGGTTGATAACACTGCACAGATTTCTGGTGCAGTGGAAATGCATAATATAAGATTTGGGTTAATAGAGATCTCTGGCCAAGAATAATATTGCTCAGAACTATTTCTCTGTCTTACACACCTCTGTTCTCAATAGTTATCTACACATGTACCATTGTGGAATGTCTGTGGAATTGTTTAAGAGCAAATTCCTTGACTCTCACACTTTTGTATAGACAAGTGGGCTCCACTTATAATAACATTTTGCTTTCAACACAAATTAAAACGTCACAGGTACATCAAGTTTGCCACCAACAACCAGTCCAAAGTTGTTTTGAAAAATGCAAAAAGCAACAGAGGGTCTTATGGCACCTTTAAGACTAACAGAAGTATTGGAGCATAAGCTTTCGTGGGTGAATGCCCACTTCATCAGACGCAAGACCCTCTGTTGCTTTTTACAGATTCAGACTAACACGGCTACACCTCTGATACTTGAAAAATGCAGTATGTTCAGGTTAGAAGTTTAAACTTACAGGAGAGATGTTGTAAAACAAACCTCTATAAATTCCCAAAGGGCTATAAGACTAAAAGAGGAGAGGAGTTAATCAGGGCTTTTCAAGAACAGGGCCTGTCCTAGCAAATACGGTGCCTCCTGCAAAACCAATTACTTGTGTCCTCTCATTTTTGGCTGCAATATACAAGATCCCATCTGGGGTGTTTACTCCCATGGTGTAATAGAAGGAAGGAGTAATAGGTCAGGTGTGTAAAACTGGTGCATGGGTTTGTAAGAAGATGTTTCTAGATAAACAGAAATAGGAGAGAACCTGTGATGTGTCCATGATCAAATAGGATTCCTCATGAAGCTCAAGCCTATTTGAATTCCAAACTGGTGATCAGACCCCAACAAAATCAGTGAAAGGTCCACCTTTTGCCCATGAATTTCAGGCTGTCACCACAGAACTCTCAAGTAGCAGGCGGCAGCTCTTACTTAACAAGGACTTGGGAGAAACTCAGTTGCAAGACCAGAAAGTAGGCTGTTTCCTCCCACCTCTGAAGCATTTTGCAGGTTAGTGCTATTGTTGACTTTCCAACAGGGAAGCCCTGGCAGTGCTAGTTAAAGCATGGGGAAATTAGGAGTGAAAACTAACTTCTTTCAATTTAATGGTATACTGTGAATGTTGTTTGATTGTAGCCAAATTGTTTTTCAAGTTGTCTTAACTAGCATGGTACACCAACTCTTTTTTTTTTTTTAATTTAAATATGATGATCGGGAAAGAGTCATTAATATTTTGCTATTTTCATTTTTGTCTTTTTCTTGTAACAGAGGTATTAAATTATATACTTAATATAGATTAATTTATTAACTGACTAGCTAATTGAGTGATTCCAGCAGTTCAGCAGAAGAGGAGAAGAAAGAGTCTACCTGGGTTCTAGCTGGATATTTCTGCAAGCATGAGGAGGGAAGATATTGCAGTTTCTGGCTCAGTAGACTGTATAGAGTTGATCAACAAAGACTCAGAGACTCAGATGAATTCAGCCTCAGCTTTTGGATCTTGGAGTGATTTCTTACCGTGTATCTCTGGAAACTGACTTGGTTAGATTTAATTTTTCTTTTATTCATATTTATGTATAAATGTGAAGATAGTGCATGTGGATTATAAAGTAGCCCTGTTATGTAATAGAAATAAAGCTATTATTTTTTATTATTTGTTGTTATAAAATGTAATAAAGTTGGTACTTGAGAATTCTTTTCATTTCTTTTGTTCTTTTTGGACTTGACTGTGGGAAAGTTGTCCCTGTGCCATCCTTGCTTAAAATCCTCAGTGACTGAATTCTAGGTCTACGTGCTTTTCTACAGGAATTGTGTTGAAGCACTAGGAGAAGAGTGTTAAAGCAAACTCTAGGCCACACAAAGGTTGCAACTTCACATGCAGAAACATAAGGCCCTTTGAAAATGTAGTGATACAATATAAATATTGAATAAGAACTTTTTTTTTAATCTGTAAGCTCTTAAGGGCAGAGAATCTTCACTTGGTTGGAACTGAATATTTAATAATACTGACAAATAAAATAATTAAAAATAATATAATATTACCCCAAAGTTTTTTTCTGAACATATGGGAAAATTCTATATAAAATAACCTACTTTTATTCAGATCTATATTATGTCCTGTGCATGTGGATTTAAGGAATCACATGGTGTCAAGTCTGCATTCCTAGATAATGTCAAGCCAGGTACTAGAAAAATTAATACATTTGAGTCAAAGGGCTATAATACTAACTTTTGTATTTATACATATTTTTCTAGGCTATTTAAATATATATTTTACAAGCACAACATTCACCATTACTTCAATTACTAATTATTTTCAAGATGTAAAAGGTGCCCATTACAATGGAGTAGTGAGAATGCGTGGTAACTGATGTATATTCTGTTAAAGTGCTGTTAATTCAATTGTTTTATCTGATCCAAAGTCACTTAGATTATATTAAATTAGCCATCTGTTTGGCTTTCACCTTGGAATGTCTGCCAGATGCTGTGTTGGTTTATACCACAATTCATTTGAAGACACAGCCTTAACAACAAACGTGCTTGTTGTGAAGTATTCCTGATGGAGGAGTTTACCTGAAAAACACTCAGGCATTCCAAGATAAGGACTGCATATTCAAAAGTAAAATCTTTATTGAGTACCTCATGCCCAATACCTTGCTACACACAATATGTCCTGTGATATTAATTCTGGTAATCTGAAGAGGCTTAAATCACACAGCATTAGAGCACAAAGCTCTATCATTCCATATAGTGCCTATTTATACATTTTATTGTTTTCTTTTTAATTAAAGATGAACACTAAAATTAATATGGTATTTTTTATCTATTGGGCACAGAAGCTTTTAACTAAGTCTCCAGGTACCCTTTAAAAGTCTATTAAGGGCTATAAGTCCTTGCTGAGCTGGTAGATGAGGGGAGAATATTACAATAAGGAAGTGGTCAACTTTACTGAACCCCAGATAATAGCGCTGAATATTCTTCAAGACCAGAACGAAACAAGCAGAGTCAGGCTGTTGGAAAGTTAGAGGCTCAGTTTAAAAGGAGGGTTTTGAATGGTATTATTAATTAACCATTAATGAGTAATCCTGCTATGGTATAATAAATCGAGGTCACTGGTTCAAATACATATGACAATAGGTACCAAGGGAGCAAAAATCAATACCAAGCGATACTTATCTAGTGTGGTATGTGAAATAAACTAGTGGTATCAGTCTAGTCCTTAGTGGACAACTGCACACATCAAACACTAAAATCAGTACCATAATTGGAATTAACTGCTAGTTTCAGCAGCAGGAACAAGAAATGAATAAGATTAAAAAAGGACGTGGACATTTCTATGGATAACAAGAATATCTAGTTATAACAGTAATAATTAACCAGAAGTGTTTTGGAAGGGATATAAAACTTCATTCTAAGAGGTTAAGCCAAACTCCAACTACTAGAGTTTAAGAGATTTCCCCTGGGGAAAGATTATCTCACATCTGCTTACTTCAGTGTCTTTTGCACCTTCCTCTGAAGCTTCTGGTGCTGGGCAAAGAGATGACACTGGACTAGATGGACTATGGATTTGATGCAATATGGCAATTCCTATGTTCTTATAACTGAACAGATATGGATACTTGAATGGCCATAGCGGCCTGACACATGGTCATTCCAGAATAATTTGATGCACGTTGTAATGACAGCATAGGGAGCCTTGACCTGCTGCTGTCAGGGCCGGCTCCAGGCACCAGCGCAGCAAGCTGGTGCTTGGGGCGGCCCTTGGAAGGGGGCGGCAGGTCCGGCTCTTTGGCGGCAGGTCCCTCTCCGACGGAAGGACCTGCCGCCGAAGTGCCGCCAATCGCGATCGCAATTGCGATTGCAGCTTCTTCTTTTTTTTCTCCGCTTGGGGCGGCAAAAACCCTGGAACCGGCCCTGGCTGCTGTCCACCAGTAAAGGACTCCCGTTTCAAAGGCTGTTGATCTGACACTATTCATAAACATTAAATTAATTCATGAACAAAAATTACTATCACGTAGCCATATCTCCGGAGTTGTGATCTTCTCAGGTCTCTGAAGGTAATCAAAAAATATATACCTGATTAATTTTTAAATGGGAGACCACCAAGGACAAACATTGTTTCCTTCATCGTCAATATGTTCACTCAGTAGGTGATTTTCATCCATCTGAGTCTGTACTGCCCATTCTAGCATGAAAATAAGAGTAAGTATTTTGAAAGAAATGGTAAAAATATGGGTTTGCCCACAAGTTAATTCAAGATCCTGTGGCACTTGTTGGTCAAACAAGGGCCGGAGTGTCAAAATTCGAACAGGAGTACTTAAATTCAGTGTTTATAAATTTCTCTGTTGGTTTCCCAAATAAATACTGTTCAATAATGGTGCTCGTAGACAATGGCATTGGAGACCCAAAATACACATGAACCAATAACACTAGATATCTATATTCCTCATGACAGACCGCAAGAGGCAGCATTGATCTTTAGCTTTGAAGAGAGTCTGACTTTGTGGCCTCCAGGTCCCCACCCTCTCACGAGACTTGTTGTTAGGAACTTCCATCATCATGGATCTTGTCTCATTGAAGGCAGCAGCACTGCGAGATCAGAAGTTGGAGTTTGGTGCAGTGGAGAAGGGGGAACCAGTGAAGTGACAGGAAGGGGCGGGCACATGAATAAAGCAATGAACTGGGGAGATGATTTTGGTACCAGCATTCTGAATGGAGCTGAGTGAGGCAAGGATGGGGTCAAGCCTGCAGTGCAGGAAGTTGCTGTAGTCAAAATGGGAGAATACGAGGGCCTGAACAAGAGATTTAACACTAAACCAAAAAGAAAAGAATGAATACTGGAGATGTTGCGAAGGCAAAAAAAATAGCATGTCAATTTTTCCCCATTGGAAAATGTTGAGTTCAACAAAGGTTTTTGATTTCTCAGCTGGAAGAATGTAAAGGATGCATTTTGTTTGAGTTAAGTATCAGAGGGGTAGCCGTGTTAGTCTGGATCTGTAAAAAGCAACAAAGAGTCCTGTGGCACCTTAATGACTAGCAGATGTATTGGAGCATAAGCTTTCGTGGGTGAATGCCCACTTCGTCAGACGCATGCGTCTTTTTTGTTTGAGTTGACATCTCAAAACTAAATACCATTTTTCACTTTGTAATGGCATGGAAGAGTAAAAAATATCCCATTGACGTGTCAATGTTTTTTTTCTTTCAAAAACACATTTTTTTATTTTCCATTTCAGAATTTCCAATTCAAAACTTTTGGGGGATTATTTGTTCTGTGAAATTTTTCAATATGTTGAAACTCCAGTCTGATTAGAAAGAGAAACTTAGTTTCCAATGTCAATAGTTCCCATGGGATGAAAATCCTATTTCACAACTAGCCGCAGTAAGGACAGCAGTGGTAGAGTATGGGAAAAGATAAGGCTTGGGAGGGAAGATAAGTAGCTCAGTTTTAGTCACCAACAGTACAATGATGAGGATATATCAGAGAGAGACATGCCAAGACAGAGGGAGGGAGAGACAAGTCAGGAGGGGAGAAAATCCACCTTCATGACTGAAGTGACAGTATGCTCAAAATGCCTTCAGTGTTCACAGACAATATTTATGGATAGAAGGCTAATAAAAAGTAGAATAATCCTCATGTCTGTTAATTGTATTTGTTTGTTTTGTGTTGGTTAGTATTATTGTTTTATTTGCATTTTTTAAAGGAAGATATTACTCCAATATTGGAATAGATGTTGACACCAGTCATGTGACCTTTGTAACCCTGGCACAGATGAGGTCCCCTCTTTCCTTCTTCAACTCTTTCCTTAAAATCCCCTTCTCTGGAAGCCTTCCAATACTGATCTCACCAATCTTAACTCTACTCCTTTGAACTCTTTTCTAGTATATTCTATATTATTGAGAGAGTTCAGTTGTAATCTTCTCAGTGCATAGCCCTAGTCTTTCCTGTGTTTGTAAAATACCTTGCACACATGGTGATCTACAAATGCAATAATTTAGATTAAATTAGGGGTACCCAACCTATGGCCCACCAGAGCATTTCATAAGCCCCGCAGCCTGCTTTAACACAATATACTAATGGCTGATTCATTAGCGTTTTGTTGTCATGTTTACATCATTTTAGTTTACACAAGTGTGTAAATAGACAACAGCCTATCTAAATACATATGAAACAAGCTGAACTTAAAATATAAATCAATACAGGTGACTTTAAATCTTATTAAAATATGTAGAATCTGTTTGGCCCACACAAGATTATACTTAGCTTTATGTAGCCCTCCTTGTAATAAAGTTGGGCACCAATAGATTAAATTTAATTAATCTAGAATTTGATATTGCAGATCCATGTGTTGGCTTATGTTACTATAATGAAGTTTGTGGTTTCAAATAAATACCCCTGAGATAACTTCTTCCTGTGATATATTTCCAGGGAAGGAAACTGGAGCTGATATATTTCCAACTGGCATGAAACATGAGCTGAAGGAAAAGCAAAGGAAAATAAGCAGAGAAAATGAAAGAGAAATAAGCAGAGATAGGAACTAATAAATAGCTGATGGGGAAAGGATGAAGAAAAAGGGCAGAGAAGAAGTTTTATGGTTGAGAGCGGGAAAACAGATGAAGAAACAAAAAATAAAGAGGAAGAGCAAGGGATACCGTGATGGGGTTCACCCCACACTAGCTTGGAAAGGGTTAATGTGGCTCAAAAGGGGCTAAGTAACCTGATAGGCCACACCTGAGGGGAATTAGTCTTGATAGGCAAGTACTGACTGAGGGTGGAGCCTAGCTGAGCAGGAGCAGGTGGTGTTGGGTATAAGACCCTGAAGTGAGGCCAGGAGGAGGAGGAGGTGGTGGTGGTGTGGAGGCTTGCTGTCACTCTTGGGGCTTAGAAAGGGAAAAGAAGGAAACCCAGGGAGGGAATAGAAGTCCTGGGATCCTGGCCCTGAAGGAAGGATTTATCCAGAGGAGTGATGGAGAAGAAAGAAGCCTGATAGAGGTGGAGTAGGAAGCAGCCCAGAGAAATAGCAGCAGGGTTTTTGAGATGGAGCAAAAGTTAGCTGCTGATTGAAGGGTCACTGGACTGGAATCCGGAGGAATGGGTGGGCTTCCCCTACCAGCCATTGGGGAAGTAGCATAGCCTTGAATTGGAGGACTGCTGGGAACAATACCAAGACACCTAGTAGGGTGGGACTTTGATACCCCCAAAGGAGAAAACTATGGTAACTTGGCCAGTAGGTGAAGTCATGAAGAGGGAGCACCCTAAGTCACAGAGAGAGAGAGAGGTCATGGGGCATGCACGTAAGCGCCAGAAGATGGTGTCAGACTTGGAAGGAGCTGATTCCCAGACCATCCAGGAGGAGACGCCCCAGCCACGAATAGCAAACCCTGTTACAGACACATAAATGGAAAACATAGAAATAGGCAGAGAAAACAAAACAGAAATCATCACTGACACAAAGTAAAAGTGAAGCAGCAAAGAACTAAAGCAGGGGAACAAAATAGTAAAAAAACAAAACAACCTTTCCCCCCAAAAAATCAAACATATTTCATGTAAAGGGGTGAAGAAGAGGGATAAAGAAATACTCTACAATTACAAAACACTTGGCAATGTTTAGGCAGCTGGTCAGCTGTGGCTGTTGCTTATTACACTTAGCTTGTAAGCTCCCTGGGGCAGGGATCATCGTTTAGTTCTGTGGTTGTACAGTGCCTAGCACAATGGGGTCCAGGTCCATGAGTAGGGCTCCTAGGTACTATGGAAATACACACTAATAATATCAATTAATAATGAGCTGTTAATAACTGGCTCCGGCTATGTAGAGTACAGACACTGAACGCTCCACTAGCATAGGTATAAATAGCAGTGTAGAGGGTGAGGAACTACTCAGGTGAGTAAAGACATGCATGACCCCTAGGGCATATACCCCACGTTGCTCTCTACACACCTGAGCAGTGCCTCCCATGTCTTCACTGCTATTTTTAGCAGTTTAGCATCCCATGGCTGGAGCCTTTCCCTGCTGCAGGAAAAAACTCTGGAAGTGGGAAAAGGCTCTGGGAATTCCCAGCTTCTGTAGGCTTTCTCTGATGTAGGAGGCTGCGGAAGACTTTCCATATGGCAATGAAAGACTATGGCAGCGGGGATATGCTCTGGCAGCTCCCCCTGCTGCATGTAGCTACACACCAAAGTGTGGATATAGCCCGCTTTTCACTGTGGCGTATAGCTACACATACCCTACATGCCACTATCAGTGTAGACAAGGCTTCGGTGTTGCCTTGTGTTCCCCTGCCTATTTTGTGTATCCATTTGTCATCTTTTGCCTTATATGTAGGCCTCAATCCTGCAGAAATTTACACTCTCTGCCCCCCACCCCACTGTGAGTCATTTGATTGACCTCAGGACTGGGGCCTCCATTTATGAATTCTTTGGAACAGCAATTGTTTGTTCATTCTACATAGGCATGGGGCGTTGAACCCTGGCTGGGACAGTTAGCCCTGGGCTACACTAGTGGGGGGGGTCGAACTAAGATACGCAACTTCAGCTACGCTATTCGCGTAGCTGAAGTCGAAGTATCTTAGTTCGACTTACCTGGCAGTCCTCACGGTGGCGAGTCGACCGCCGCGGCTCCCCTGTCGACTCTGCTTACTCCTCCTGCCGAGGTGGAGTACAGGTGTCAATTCGGGGATCGATTTATCGCGTCTAGACGAGATGTGATAAATCGATCCCCGATACATCGAACACTACCCGCCGATCCGGCGGGTAGTATAGACATACCCTTGGATTCTGTCACAATACTACTAATAAATATAAGGATAAGGGATACATGTACAAAGAAAGACCCATGAATGAAGAAGAGCACAATGAATCAGGAAAGAAGGAAGGAAGTAAACAGGAAGCAGAAATACATCAAAAGTTAGACTAGTCTTAAACACTGGGCAGTTCTATTCTCACATCAAAGAGACAAGGTGGGTGAGGTAATATTTTTTATTGGACCAACTTCTGTTTGTGAGAGAGACAAGCTTTTGAGATTACACAAAACTCTTCTCCACATCTGGGGAAGGTACTAAGAGTGTTGCAGGTGAATACAAGATCAAAATACTTGTATTTTAGCATAAATTTAGTTATGTTAGTTTAGCATAAGTAGTTAACACAAATATCAAGGAACCATTCAAATTGAAGTGGTCCATTAGCACCCCTCAAGTTATAGGAGGGAAATGGAGCTATGGAGAAGGGTTTTTTTATTGAGTTATAGGTTGTAATAAATCATAAATCCCGTGTCTGTATTCAGTCCATGATTTTTAGGGTCTATCAAATTTATGGATTTAAGCTCCCAGGCTCGTCTTTTGAAGTGTTGTGCAAGTTTCCTTTGAGGATGAGGTCTGATCAGTCAGATATGGAGTGATCACTTTGTGAAAAGTGTTCACCCACAGCCAATATGGCATTTTTACTTTTTATCATTTTCTTGTGTGAGTTCATTTGAGAGCATCTGAAGAAGTGAGTTGTTTTACCCACGAAAGCTTATGCCCAAATAAATCTGTTAGTCTTTAAGGTGCCACTGGACTACTTGTTGTTTTTGAGAGCACAGTGATTGTCTGGTTTCACCCATATAGTTGTTGTTAGGGTGTTTAATACACTGGATGAGGTACACAATGTGTTCTGATAGGTATGTGTAGGACCCATGGATCTTGAAAGGTGTGTTGTGGGGAGGTGTTGATCATTGTAGTGGAGACATGTCTGCAGGTTTTGCATCTTTTATTCTGGCAGGGTCTGGTGCTGCTTTGAGTTGGTGTGTCCTAGACTGTGGGGACCTTGCTTCTGATGAGCTTGGAAAGGTTGGGGGGTTGTTTGAAGGCTAGAAGAGGGGGGTTAGGAAAGATTTCTTTCAGGACGGGGTCCCCATTGAGTAGACACTAAAAATCATGGACTGAATAGAGACACTGGATTTATGGCTTATTACAATAATCTGTTTGGCATTATGGTTTATTACATAAACTACTAACAACTCTCTCCCCAGCTGTCTTTCCCCTCTATAGTTATGTCTACACTGCACCTTACAACGACGTGGCTGTGCCAATACAGCTGTGCCATTGTAAGGTACGCAATGTCACCAGGAGAGACCTCTTCTGACGACAAAATAAAACCACCCCCAATGAGCATCCACACTGAAGCTTTTTGTTAAAACTTTTGTTGTTCGGAGGGGGGGGTTCACACCCCTGAGCGACAAAAGTTTTAAGGACAAAAGTTTAAGTGTAGACATGACCTATGACTGGAGGAGTATTAACGGGCCACTTCACCGTGAACGGTCCCTTGAAAAATGTGTTAACTACTTATGCTAAACAATCTGTTCCACCTTGTATTTAGCTGTGACACTCTGAGTACATTTCCCAGAGCTGAAGAAGATTTTTGTGTAAACTTGAAAGCTTGTCTCTCTCACCAACAGAAGTAGGTCCAATAAACGTTATTACTATATTCACCTTGTCTGGGACCGACACGGCTACAACAATACTGCATATTATCATGTCATTTCCATTGGGTACAATACCCTACCTAAACTATTGAGTAAGGTAACCGTGGACTGTTGGATAGTTGTGATGTCGTATCCTAAAAGTAGCTTCATCACAGCGGTGACGAAAGTGACCTCTATCACTAAATGTGCATATTCCACATTAAAATTTGGTAGCTCCTTGTCCCTTTCTAAAGGCTAGAAAACAGATATTTATGAGTCTGTTACTGCTGTTAAGCTAACAGACCTTTTCATTTAGCTCAATCCATATAGCTCATGCTTTCAGACCCAGAGATTCTAGGTTGAATCCCTGCGGTTGACCTGACCAGGGGCATATAGCTCAGAGGAAGTAGCAAAATCATAAACTTCTGATCTAGACGTTAGGGGATTCTGAAGAGCCACACCATGTTAGGATAATTATATCTCATTCAATTTCTTTGGCACTTGGGAATCCTTTTGGATGAAAGTTTCTGTATAATGCTCAGTAAGTTGACACCATCTATATTATTAGCAGGAGACTGTTATATTTTAAAATAGTTTTTTGTTTTTCCCATGCTGTTATACATGAAAGTGAGTGACAAAGGTTCTGATTTATCGAGAACTAATGCAGGCAGACTAATCTATCTGTCCACAGCCCAATGCTAGCATAGCACAGGTAACTGAAATGCTGTAATAAATGCCTTTTCTAAAGTAAAGTGCCCTTCAGTAAAAAGAGGAAAAGAAATAAAATATTTTATAAATGCAGGCATTGAAGTCCTGAGAAGTGCAGAACACCTGTCACTCCCGTTGAAGCCAATGGAGGCTGCAGGTTAAGTATCTAGCAGGATGAAGCCAAGGGAAGTGTTTTATTTGAGAAAACTTTAATCCATAGCGAAAAAATGGAATACAAATTGACTTTATTGCTGTCTATTTAATATATCAGGTGAAAAGTAAAGCAATTTCTCAACGATTTAGGACAAATGCCTCAGAATAGTGAATTTAGAAATGTATACAGAATAAAAAGTGGTTGTTGAATAAAATGCATAACCATCTGCTTCTTTGTTTCATTCCACTAGAGTTTAATTGAGTTGAACTGCGTTAGTGGATACCCTCAATGAAACTACACAGTGGTTTGATGAGGATCTCAGTTCAGATACTGATTACCTTGTTAGAATGCCCAGGTGAGATGATAATTATTTTAAAAATCTGAATACAAAATTTAAAACCAAGTTCCTGCTTGCTGTTGATGGTAACATTGATTTAAGTAGAGGAAATAGCTTTCTGAATTTGTTGCACTGATAATGAAATTTTAAAGAATTACGTTAAATATGTACATGCCTTAAACTTTCCTGATGGTCATAGCTAAAATTATCTCATAAGAAAAAATGGCTAAGATTTTCAGAAGTGCAAAAGGTTCAGATTTTTATAATTCCAATTGGAGTTAGGCTCCTGGGTGCTTTTGGAAAATCTCAGTAGTCACCTATCTGCATCTTCAGGTGCCTAGACACTTTTGAAAATCTGGCCCGTAGTGTCTAACTATTCTGACAGACCCAGACCAGTGGGGTACAGGAGTCTGGTAGAGGGCAAATATACTGGTCACTGGATGAGTAGTTTTCTGTTCCCTGAGTGACCAGAGCAGGGGCTGCACTAGAGTAATCAGGAACCTGCTAGAACCAGTTAAGGCAGGCAGGCTAATTAGGACACCTGGAGCCAATTAAGAAGAAGCTGCTAGAATCAATTAAGGCAGGCTAATCAGGGCACCTGGGTTTTAAAAAGGAGCTCACTTCAGTTTGTGGTGCGAGTGTGAGGAGCTGGGAGCAAGAGGCGCAAGGAGCTGAGAGTGAGAGGGTGTGCTACTGGAGGACTGAGAAGCACAAGTGTTATCAGACACCAGGAGGAAGGTCCTGTGATGAGAATAAGGAAGGTGTTTGGAGGAGGCCATGGGGAAGTAGCCCAGGGAGTTGTAGCTGTCATGCAGCTGTTACAGGAGGCACTATATACAGCTGCAGTCCACAGGGCCCTGGGCTGGAACCCGGAGTAGAGGGCGGGCCCGGGTTCCCTCCAAACCTCCCAATTGACCTGAACTGTGGGTTCTTCCAGAAGGGAAGGTCTCTGGGCTGTTCCCCAACCCACATGGTGAATCTCTGAGGAAAGAAAATCCGTCGATAAGCACAGGACCCACCAAGATAGAGGAGGAACTTTTTCACACTATCTTCTGAAAATTTTACCCAACAAGGACAGTACACATTTGAACCAGAAAGTATTATGAAAGTACTTGTCATCAAATTAAATATGCAACAAATGAGAAATCAGAGGCAAGTTATTGTACAGCATACGTACACCCAATGACCCTGATTCTTCAATCAGATTGCAGATCCCCTACACAACACAATGGATGTCAATGTGTACGTAATGCTTTAACAATAAAGTCATCTTACTTGATTTGAACAGGACTCCATATGGGTGGGCTAGACCCATATACTGTAGGTCTATTTTCATGCTTGGTGCCAATATTTGTAATTGATTAATTCTTAATTAATTAATCCTTTTAAAAGGCATTCACTTTTCTATGCCAGATTAGAAGTCCCATTCATAAAGTCATATCATTACTGCAGGAAATATATAGTATATTGAAGAAGTATAATTCATTCTAAGCCAGTTGTGTTTGGGAGGAATAATAGAGAACCAGGAAAAATACACCCACTGTTTCAGATATTATGATTGTGTGGGGAGTGGGGGTGGGAGGGGGAAGGGCTTGAATGCTCAGTAATTCTGTCTCACAACTCTGTGTTCCACATAATCTAATTATATACATCTGAGCCTTGACATCTGAGTACCATAACTATTTTCATATCTCCAGAGGAAAGCTGCTGTGAATTTACAAGCGGTTCCTACAGCATCAGTCCTGATTAAACACATCCATTGGTATGATGGGCTAAATTTGTTCCCCTTAATAGGAACAACTTACTATTATATTTAAGAAAACCATCAGTTATTCTATAAAATAAAAAAAAAGTGTTTCATTATTAAAGGGTGGGTTGTTTTTTCCCCTTCCGCTCCAGCACTTTGAGTCAAGCTGTGAGGAAAATCTCTAAGGCCTTCTTTGCAATTTTATCTTAATCCTGGGGGGGGGGGGGGGGGGAACTAGTAAATGGAAATAATCCAAAAGTTCAAGTGGAACAAAAAAATTAGGCTGTACAAAATTCAATGTGTACAGAAAACATGACTGAAGTTTTTGCCTCACTCAAACAGCGCGGTGGGGACAGAATTGATCATCTGCTTTTATTGCTTGTGCATTCAACCACAAAGCACTTTCTGTTCATTTGTTGTCAAGTAAAATACATGTATAAGCAAATATGAGTTGTTTTTTTGTGTGCAGATTTACTGCTAAAATTGTATTTAAATATATATGAAAATTATAGCCTTGATCCTGCAGTCTGATATTCATGGGCAGAATCCCAGTTCCTATGTGAATTCCCATTGACTTTAGAGTCTTCATGATGCTTTCTGGTTACTGCGCATTACATCACAATATTGCCATTTTTGATTGATGTATAGGGGTTTCTGCTCACCCCAGCTTTCTCCTCCCCATCTCTCAAACTCACATCAAATTGCATTTTTAATTAATTTAATTCCAATTTGAGGATTTTTTTTTTAAAGTCCCACTGGGTTTCTTGGTGAAGAGACCTTTGAGAAATACTCACATGATTTTGTTGTGCTCTTAAGTAGAAAAAAATAGTGGGTCTTAATATATGCACATATGTGATAGGCAATATAGACCCTATTTTGTTGTTCTGGTTTCAAAAAAAATAAAAATAAAAAAAAGTGCAAATTGGTGTTTTGTTTGCTGAGTTTGGCAGGGAACCTGGGATGGAAACTTTTGAGTGGGCTTTCCAATCTTTCTTTAAACAAAATATGGGAAAGACCAAAAGAGAAGGGGCAGATAACTATTGTGGTAGTGATTAGCTTGACGTGAGAGTAAGGGAACTCAGTTCAGGCTATCGCCTGAAAATAACCCTACAGAAAGCACCTTGATCCCAGATGATGGATGGGTTATTTTGTTTGTTTGCTTGTTTTTGTAAACAGATTAGATCAGGCTAATAATATTTCGGGTTCTGATTCAGAAAGAATATAGAGAATGAAGATTCAGGCACCTTCACTGTGTGAGAGCTGCAGACACCTTCTCTCCAAGTTTGTTTCCACTTGTCAAAGATTTGTATGCAGCACAGATCTATGGGAAAATTCTAGTTCTAGGCAGTGTCTGCATGCTAGCATCTGGAACCCTGGGTTCAATACAGCAAACTTGACATGCTTCCATAATTATCCATAAATGGGTGAACATTCCAAAGTGTGCATGTTGCAGAGGGATCTGGGATTTTATATTTTAACATTTTATACCCCGTAGCCATGAATTGCTGCATATTTTGTCAGGCCAAGACCTAGATCAAGCCCAAAGTACCTCTTCTTTCTTTACCATTAGCAAGCAATTTGAAACAGGCAATGGAGGCCAGGGCACAGTTGCAAAGACAATTCTGTTCCACAGAAACCATGGCAGTAGCGGTAGGTACAGTCTCTCTCCCTCAGCCTTTAAGGCTGTTCAGGAACAGAGATTGTTCCACACCAGAACTACAGATACGAACTATGGAATTCAGGGGTATTCAGATCTAGTTCCATCTTTTGGGTTTGGATTCAAGCAAATCTATAACGTGTAGGGCTGATCTTTTAGGCTTTGCAAAGCGTAAATGCCCCTGGGGCTCACAGTCGCTGTTATTGCCTCATTAGAATAAAGAAAACAGTCTTATCAGTAAAGCTAATCTGTCTTGCCTGCTGCTTCCCTGTAGAGTTTCTGCCTAGAACATTCCTTCGACCTATCTTCTCTGGATTCTTGGTATATATTTAAAGAAACAGTACATGTATGCTAATATATTCTAGTCATTATTGTTATGAGTGATCACAACTGCCTACAATTAGCAAAATAAAGTGGTGCTTATTTCTGAAGTTGAGCCAAGTTTGCAGTAAAACTAGCATGTTTCCTGAGGATACGAGAAATTCATAATTCATAATATAGAAATTAGATGAGAATTTTGCCCAGTTTTGTTAGAGGTGACGTTTTTTCCTAAATGGGTTTGAAAATTGATTAAGAACAGTGGACACAGATTGGGGGGGGAGGGAAAGCAATACTATTTTCATTAATTAAAATAGATAGCAGGTGTTTAAACTGAAATGTGAACACATGTTTCTTCTTTCTGTTACTTTTCATTTTCAGGCCTCTGCACTTACTGTGTCTCACTGAGAATGGAAGCAGAGATGAGAACACAAAAGAGTTGTCTATATTTTTGTATTATTTACTGGCTGGTCAGAATAAGCCAGTTCAGGTAATCTTGGGAGAAATCATACGCTCATGAGATTTCTAGTTCAATAGTACAAATCAAGGAGTTTGAGATAAACTTCTGAACTTGTACTTACCCAAACTGAACAAAATATTTGAGGTTCTCAAATCACTAATAGGCAGCTGGTGAATGAGGGAAACTGAAGGAAATTGTGATGATTATATTGGAAAGGTTTTGGTTTTTGTTTTGTTTAGCAGAGCAGTCAGATTTTATATCAACACTGGGATAATAGCTCCGTTTTATTGAATACCTTTTCTTTTCTTTTCTTTTCTTTTCTTTTCTTTTCTTTTCTTTTCTTTTCCGACTGCTTGTGAGCATGAAGGCCAGGAGCTATATACGCACATGTCTACAGATATAAGGAAAAGCTCAAGTAGTTAGCATGGAATTGCTGAGTAATTTAAAGGATTTATATTGTGGCTGACAATTGAACCAAACTGATTCAAGGTTACATTGTGACATCATTGTTATCAGTTCTAGCAAATCCTTGGATAATGAGGGAAGAATAGTAACTTACACTAAGTTACTGTTTATTGATGTTTCAACTGTTGTGTAATGCCTGCATACAGGGAGCAATACTCAAGGCAAAGAGGCACTAATTAATCCATTCCTGTCTGTTTTCAAAACACCCTTCCCATCCCAGGAGCCTATAAAAGTACAAAGAAAACTAAATGTGGTTCAATTTCTTATTGAAGTAAACATTATTTATATAACAATGAATGGAGAAATGGAAGAATCAAGTAAAAATCCTGATTCTCCTCTCACTTACATTACTATTAATCCCAACCATCATTGGCTTCAGTGGAGTCCCTTCTGATTTAGGGTATGTCTATACTGGCAGAGTTACAGTGCTGGCAGTTACATTGCCATTCAGAGAGCACTGAAGGGAAACCGCTGTTGTGTGTTCACACTGTCAGCTGCCTGCGCAATAGCATGTTCACACTCACGGCACTTGCAGCGGTATTTGGAGTGGTGCACTCTGGGCAGTTATCCCACAGAGCATCTCTTCCTTGTCTGCCGCTAAGTGTTGTTGGAAGGTAGAGGGGGTCGCGGGGCATCCTGGGTCCTCTCCCAATGCCCCATGATGCATTGCTTTGCATCCCAGCAATCCCTGTGCTTCCATCCACATTTGGCGCCATCTTTCAATGGTTTGTATATTGTGCACTCTGCCTCTTCAGGCTGCAGGAATGGATCCTGCACTATTGACCAATATGCTGCTCGCTTTGACTAACACTTCACAAGTGGCAGTGGAGTTAAAGCAAGCAGAATATTGGTCAACAGTACGGGATCCATGGGGCATTGGGAGAGGACCCAGGATGCCCCATGACCCCCTCTGCCTTCCCACAACTCCCAGGTAAGAGGAGTTCGACATTGATCTCTCCATGCGTAGTAGCTATGACACAAGATTGCTTGTGGCATTCATGGAGGTGCTGACCACAGTGGAATGCCACTTTTGGGCTTGGGAAACAAGCACTGAGTGGTGGGATCACATTGTGATGCACGTCTGGGGTGATGAGCAGTGGCTGCAGAACTTTCGCATGAGGAAAGCCACTTTCATGGGACTGTGATGAGCTCGCCCCAGCCCTGTGGCACAAGGACACGAGAATGAGAGCTACGCTGTCACTGGAGAAGCGCGTGGCGATTGCACTGTGGAAGCTGGCTACTCTAAACTACTACTGATCAGTCGCTAACCAGTTCGGAGTGGGAAAGTTGACCGTTGGACTCATGTAGACGGAAGTGTACAGGACCATTAATCGCATCCTTCTCTGAAAGACCGTGACTCTGGGCAACGTGCATGACATTGTGGATGGCTTTGCACAAATGGGCTTCCCTAACAGCAGAGGGGTGATAGATGGCACGCATATTCCAATTCTGGCACCAGCCCACCTAGCCACTGAGTACATTAATCGCAAGGGGTATTTCTCAATGATTCTCCAGGCACTTATGGATCACCGTGGGCGTTTCACTAACATTAAAGCAGGCTGGTCCAGAAAGGTGCATGATGCACGCTTCTTTCGGAACACTGGCCTGTTCAGGAAGCTGCAAGCAGGAACTTTCTTCCTGGACCAGAAGATCACTGTAGGGGAATTCAAAATGCCCATTATGATCCTGGGAGACCCTGCATATCCCTTAATGCCATAGCTTATGAAGCCATACACGGGGCACCTTGATAGCAGCAAGGAGCAGTTCAACAACAGGCTGAGCAAGTGCAGAATGACTGTTGAATGTGCTTTTGGCCATTTAAAGGCCCACTGGCACTGCCTATATGGGAGGCTGGACCTGGCCAATGACAATATTCCTATGCTTATAGCCGTGTGCTGTATGCTCCATAATATTTGTGAAGGGAAGGGCGAAAGCTTCACTAAGGGCTAGACCGCTGAGGCGCAGTGCCTGGAGGCTGAATTTGAACAGCCAGAGACCAGGGCTATTAGAGGGGCACAGCGCGGGGCCATAAGGATCAGGGATGCCTTGAGGCAGAAATTTTAAGCTGAAAGCCACTAATATTTGTTGCTATGCTTGGGAGTGCAGTGCTTGTAATGCTAGGACACGATTGTGATTGGTGCAGACGATGCACTTTGATAGTTTAAGAAAATTGCCTGTTGCTTTGCAGGGCTCTGTTTGCTTTCAATTAATGGAATAAAGATTGCTTTCAAACCAAAACAATTCTTTTATTAAAAAACAACAAGCGGAGAAGAGATACAAACAAAAAACAAACCAGCACTCTGGGGGATGGGGAAAGGGAGGGTCCCAGGAGGAGGTGGGGTCCTGGTACGGTTAAAGATTTGTGCATGTCCAGGGATCATATCTGACCTTGTGTTTTGGAGTACAGTGCAGCAGGTACTGTACTTCAGCAGGGCTAAACTGCAGAGGGACAGGACTGCAGTGGTTACTGGGAGTCTGCAGGGCTGGACTCTGATGGGAGTGGAATGCAGTGGGTACAGACTGGAGCCAGAAGGTTGATAAGAGTATTATGGCGGTGTCTGGGGGCACACGGGAAAGAGTTTTGCAACGGTGGCTGCAGGAGAGGGCGGGCACAGAGATGCTCAATTTGTAGTGCTAGTAATGCCTGGAGCGTGTCCGCTTGGCGCTCCATAACTTGTTAGAGCCACTCTGTGGCTTCGTTCTGGCACGCTACATTCTCCTTTCAGTCCCTCTTCTCGCTGTCCTGCCACTCCTTCAATTCTTGTTTCTCGGTGGCGGAGTGCATCATGACATCATGCAGAAAGTTCTCCTTAGTTCTTCGTGGCCACTTTCTAATTCTGCACAGCCGTTCAGCCGGTGATAACAAAGGGGGAGGCTGGGCTTCCAAGGTCATCTCTGTGAAGCCAAAATGCAACATTTTACAGAAGTAGTATTGTTTGCAACACAAAGACCACTGATTCAGTGATTTAAAACACAGCCACTATTCACATACCTGTCATTAACTGGCTGACCCCAGGCAAACACACATGAGCCACAAGCCCCGCAAAATGGTGAGTAACCGCAGGGGCGAGGGAAATCAGTGTTCCAGGACTGTACTGTACACTGGGCATGTGGCTCTTGGGGGGAGCCAGCACTGTAGGGGGGGCCTTATAATCATTCCTGTCTCCACATTTTCCACAGGCTGTGTTCATTATGGAAGATATCTCGCTGCTGAGGGTGAGCAGAGAATCAAGGGAGGGTCTTCTCCAAGACTGCGGCTTCTCCAAGACTGGCCCTTCTGTGGCTCGCCTGTGTGCAGCAATGGTCCCCGACCCCCTTGTGATGGCAGAATGGCATGGGAAAGTTACCCTTAATGGGGCAAGAAACAAAGCAGCTCTGCCAAAGAGCCTGCAGCCAGGGCCGGCTTTAGCAAGAGCGGGGCCTGATTCCTGGGGGTGGGGCTTGCGGCAAGCCCCACCCCCAGGAATCGAGCCGCGCTCCGGCCGGGGTCACCGGGCTTGGGTCCGGCCCAGAGCCACTTGGCGGCTGGAGCCGCGCCGCGGGGGCCGGGCCGGACCCGAGCCGAGCCGTGCCGCGGGGGCCGGGCCGGACCCGAGCCGAGCCGGAGCCGCTGGGGCCGGTGCGCTCGGCCGGAACCGGGGCCGGACTGGGCCGCGCCCCCCCGGAGCCCTTCTCGCGCCCCCCCGGAGCCCTTCTCGCGCCCCCTGCCACCCCAGCTTACCTGGTGCTGCCTGCCCGCCCCTGGTTCTCTTCAGACTTCCCATGAACCTCTGATTCGCGGGAAGCAGGGGAGGGGGAGGAGCAGGGGGTGGAGCGTTCAGGGGAGGGGAGGAGGGGGAAGTGAGCTGGGGGCGGGGTGGAGAGCTGCGGCGCGGGGACCTCTTAGCGCGGGGCCCAATTCAGCCAAATCGGCTGAATCGGCCTAAAGCTGGCCCTGCCTGCAGCAACAGATTGCCCAGTATCTCCATGAGAGTTTTGTGGCAATCTGAGGCAGATTCCTGTGAAGTGAGGGAGTCAATCAACACCCTGTTCCACCGCTCAGACTAGGTATGTGGTGGTACGCGCATCATACAGACACAAGCCTGCTTTCTGCAACCCTCCAGCCCCCAACAACTTGCTTCAATGATTCCCAAAATTAAAGCCACTTACCAGGGGCCTCCTCTCCTGTTTGTGCTTTGCCAAGCTCTGACAGCTGTGACTGGCTCAAGGCCACCCGGGGGGGGGCAAGTGGGGCAATTTGCCCCAGGCCCTGGGCCCCGCAGGGCCCCGTGAGCCCTGGCCGAGAATCCCTTTCCTCACCCGGCGGCGCTCCGAGTCTGCGGTGGCATTTCGGCAGCGGGGGGCCCTTCAGTGCTGCTGAAGACGCGGAGCAACTGAAGGGCCCCCCGCCACAGAAATGCCATTGCTGCTGACTCGGAGCGCCGCCCAGTGAGTACAAGCTCCCCCCGCTTTGCCCCAGGCCCCCTGAATCCTCTGGGTGGCCCTGGACTGGCTAGCCTCCTCCAGGGTAGAGAAGAGCTCCTGGCTGCATGCGTCTCTGACCTCCAAGTCGTTCTCTGCCTCTGGGTCCCCCTCGCCCTCCACATCCTCATCCAAGGTTTCCTCCTCCTGGCTCAGTCCACTCTCGACTGGCATGCGAGCCACCGAAGCATCCACAGTGGAGGTGAGGTCACCACTGAGTATCGCATCCCGCTTTTTGTAGAACTGGCAGCTCGTGGGCGCAGCACCGGAGTGGCAGTTTACCTCCCGCGCCTTGTGGTAGGCGTTCTGCAGCTCCTTCACATTGACCCTGCACTGAAGTGTGTTCTGGTCATGGCCCCTTTCTGTCATGCATCGTGAAATTTGTCCGTAGGTATCATAATTCCTACTCTAATTTTCTGTCTGTTTAGGGTATGTCTACACTGCAAAAAATTGTGTGTTCTTAACTCAGATTAAAATAGCATTGAAGACACAGCAACTCGGCTTTTAACTCAATTTAGCAGCTCTAGTTAAAGCCAATAGGAGAGCATGGGGTTAAATTTGAGCAGCGAATCTCCATTAAAAGCTGAACTGGCATGTCTTCACTGTCTAAAATGAGTTAGCTAACCCAAGTTAAGAACACACCTTTTATTTCCAGAAAAGACATACCCTTAGACTGTAACTGATATACTGTCTCTTACTATGTGTATGTACAGTACCTAGCACAATTGCAATAGGCACTACCAACATACAAATAAACAGTAAAATATCTGGAACGCACAACAATAGATTTTCAAATACGATATTCTAGTTGGCTTGTCTTTCTCCTGGGTAGCCCTCCGGCACAGATCAAGTTTCACTTTAAGAGTGTTTCCCAACAAAAAGGATTGTTCAGATCAGGAATGTTTGTTTCTGGTGTCTCCTAAAGCACAGCTATTTTCACATACTTAATGCTTTCCCCCTACCTTATCTGCCTTCCGAGTCCACAAGTAATCCCCTTGAAAATTTGGATGTTATATCTTTGTAACTAGTTCCAAGTTCTAACATGCTTATGTTGTGCTGTTGCAAGTATTCTGAGATAGACAAGAAAAACGAGGATCTGAGTTAGAGGACTGTTCTTGTGCTGTATTTGAGAGTGAGAAATCTGTGGAGGAATTACAGGCTTTTTGATGCTGAATTTTTAAGCTCTTGTTTCCAGGGCTTTAAAAAAATGTGCTTCAGCACCTGGATGTGAGATATCTTTTGAAATCCATGAAGGATCTCGTTACCTGCTATGCTTATGTTGAGAATCCAGGGAGATCATTAAAGGAAAATCTGTTTGCTTCTTCAGCTGTGCACCAAGTTGCACTAATCTTCATCAAAAGTTGCAGAAATGATTATGAAGGCTCATTTACCAGGCTCCCCTAATGTTTGGACCCTGCTGTAAGAGGATTTTGTATGTGCCTTAATGACACATGAATGAATATATATATATATATATATATATATATATATATATATATATATATATATATATATATATATATATAAGGGCTTAATCAAGTGATTTAAAAAAATTAATCGCGATTAATTGCGCAATTAAAAAAATTAATTGTGACTAATCCCACTGTTAAATGATAATAGAATACCATTAATTTGAATATTTTTGGATGTTTTCTACATTTTCAAATATATTGATTTCAATTACAAAACAGAATATAAAGTGTATAGTACTCACTTTACATTTATTTTTTATTACAAATATTTGCACTGTAAAAAAACAGAAGAAATTGTATTTTTCAATTCACCTAATACAAGTACTATAGTGCGATTACTTTATCATGAAAATTGAACTTAAAAATGTAGAATTATGTACAAAAAAACCTGCATTCAAAAATAAAACAATGTAAAATTTTAGAGCCTGCAAGTCCACTCAGTCCGACTTCTTGTTCAGCCAATCACTCAGACAAACAAGTTTGTTTACAGTTACAGGAGATAATGCTGCCCGCTTCTTGTTTACAATGTCACCTGAAAGTCAAAACAGGCGTTCTGATGGTATGTTGTAGCTGGCGTTGCAAGATATTTACGTGCCAGATGCGCTAAAGCGTCATATGTCCCTTCATGTTTCAACCACCATTCCAGGGGACATGCATCCATGATGATGACGGGTTCTGCTCAATAACAATCCAAAGCAGAGTGGACCGACGCATGTTCATTTTCATTATCCGAGCCAGATGCTACCAGCAGAAAGTTGATTTTCTTTGTTGGTGGTTTGGATTCTGTAGTTTCTGCACCAGTGTTTTGCTCTTTTAAGATTTCTGAAAGCATGCTCCACACCTTGTCCCTCTCAGATTTTGGAAGGCACTTCAGATTCTTAAACCTTGTTTCGAGTACTGTAGCTGTCTTTAGAAATCTCACATTGGTGCCTTCTTTGCGTTTTGTGAAATCTGCAGTGAAAGTGTTCTGAAAATGAACAACATGTGCTGGGTCATCATCCGAGACTGCTATAACATGAAATATATGGCAGGATGCGGGTAAACCAGAGCAGTGGACATACAATTCTCCCCCAAAGAGCTCAGTCACAAATTTAATTTACCCATTATTTTTTTTAACCAGCATCATCAGCATGGAAGCACGTCCTCTGGAATGTTGGCTGAAGCATGAAGGGGCATACGAATGTTTAGCATATCTGGCACATAAATACCTTGCAATGCCGGCTACAAAAGTGCCATGCAGATGCCTGTTCTGACGTTCCGGTGGCATTGTAAATAAGAAGCGGGCAGCATTATCTCCTGCAAATGTAAACCAACTTGTTTGTCTGAGTGATTGGCTGAACAAGAAGTCGGATTGAGTGGACTTGCAGGCTTTAAAATTTTACATTGTTTTGTTTTTGAGTGCAGTTATGTAACAACAACAAAATCTACATTTGTAAGTTGCACTTTCATGACAAAGAGATTGCACTACAGTACTGGTATGAGGTAAACTGAAAAATACTTTTTCTTTTGTTTATCATTTTTACAGTGCAAAAATTTGTAATAAAAAATAATATACAATTTGATTTCAATTACAACATAGAATACAATATACATGAAAATGTAGAAAAACATCCAAAATATTTAATAAATTTCAATTGGTATTCTATTGTTTAACACTGCAACTAAAACTGCGATTAATCACAATTAGTTTTTTTAATCGCAATTAATTTTTTCGAGTTAATCGTGTGAGTTAACTGCAATTAATTGACAGCCCTAATATATATATGTTGAGGCGAGGTTGATTCCTAGTTTCAAAGATTAAACAGTAATGACTGAAAATCAAGTCATGCCCTATCTTTTCGACCTAAAGTGTACCTGGAGGAAAAAACCTTCCATGATATGACCCCTTATGTTAAAATAGTTTAAATACTTTAACTGGCCAATAGGTATACAGTATAGCTGTTTTTAAACCACATTTTAAAAAAGTTTTACAAAGTAAGGACTTATAGTCAACAAGACAGATGCCACTATGATGATGGACTTAGTGCTAGACAGTTTTAAAACAGATATGCTGTCTGCTTGGATCATCTAAACTAATGGTTCTCAGCCAGGGGTACGTGAACTCCTGGGGGTACACAGAGCTCTTCCATGGGGTACTCAACTCATCTGGATCAGTGTTTCTCATCCTGGGGGTTGCAGCCCCAAGGGGAGTCACAGGATGGGGGGGGGCACAAGTGCAGAGCCAGCATTAGGGGGAGGCAAGCAGGGTAACTGCCTGGAACCCCGTACCACAGGGGCCCCACGAAGCTAAGTTACATGCTTTAGCCTCGGGTGGCAGGGCTTTGGTTTCAGTCCCAGCATCTGCGGCTTGGGCTTCAGATAAGGCTCACAAGTAAAAAACCGGCTCAAGTATCAGACTGAAATGTGAGTACAATATTTATATTCCAATCCATTTATTTTATAATGATATGGTAAAAATGAGAAAGTAAGCACTTTTTCAGTGATAGTGTGGCTGGGACACTTTTGTATTTTGATAACTGATTTTGTAAGCAAGTAGTTTTTAAGTGAGGTGAAACTTGGGGTACGCAAGACAAATCTGACTCCTGAAAGGGGTACAGTAGTCTGGAAAGGTTGAGAACCACTGATTTAAACCAATTTTACTTTGAAATGTGGTGATGCAAATAGGTCAGCTGTCTACCTGACAGAGCTCTTCTTTGTGTTCATACAGTAATACCTGTTTACTTTAGTGACAACAATAAACATATTCCATTTTACAAACAAATAAGAGAACGGTTATTAATTTAGGGCAGAATTTGGCTGCAGAATCTTTCTTACAGTGCATATATATGAAAGAAACCAGTTTGACTTTCAGGTTCCTGGTGGAGATTGAAGTGCTCAAAGTTAGAAAAAAAAAAAAACCCTGCAAATTTGATTAGGAAGACTTGGTCAGTGGAACTCCACAATAGCATTTTCAGATATTCCCTTTTTTTGTTTTGTTTTTGTTTTACAGAATAGAACCACACTCTAAATCACATTAGCATGAATTTGTTTTAACCAATTTTTTTGTTTTGTTTTTAAATTATAATAGCAGAGCTTAGATTGGGATCTTCAAAGGGCCCTTTTGAGAGTTAGGTGCTCCGTTGCATTTAAAATCAATGGGAGTTGGCCACCTAATTCTCTCAGGTCTCTCTGAAAATCCCACCTTTAGACCTAAATCATGGCCCTGCTAGTGCACTGGCACAGGAGTATAAGAGGGTGCAAAGCAAAGCACGTGATTAAAGTTAAGCACATGCTTAAGTGCTTTCCTGAATTAGGGCCTGAGTGTGTAATTAACTGTTTTGCAGAGGTAAATTGCAAGTTGTGCACATTTTTGAAAATATATATCCCAGCAATTTTCTAATACCCCGAGAACTCCAGCAAAAAATGCAGCTCACAGCAGCAATATACCACTCAAGGTGATTCATTGATGAATAATGATGTACAAGAGAGTTGTAGACCAGTAGTTCTCAAACTTATGTACTGGTGATCCCTTTCACATAGCAAACCCCTCAGTGCGACCTCCCCCCATAAAAATTAAAAACACTTTTTAATATATTTAACACCATTATAAATGCTGGAGGCAAAGCGGGGTTTAGGGTGGAGGCTGACAACTTAGGACCCCTCATGTAATAACCTCGCGATCCCATGAGCGGTCCAGACCCCCAGTTTGAGAACCCCTGCTATAGACAAAGCAAAGTAACAACACAATGTGAATATTATTTTTAAGCCCTGTGTTTAACTTTGAAAAGAAAAACAATTATACTAGTGGAGCATAAGGGTAATGTTGTCTCCTCCTGTCTCTGACCAAAAAACCTGAATATCATTCATTGTGGAAATGTATGATGTACGACTTACAATAAACAGGATAGTTGCAGCTGTAGGTGCTAGAATTGCTTTTAAAAAAAACAACACCCAACTCCCCCTCCCTCCAAGCCCCATAGTTTTTTGTTTTACATGAACACTGGAGAGAGAAATAGTATAATTCCATGATTGATTAAAAGGTTAAAATTTTACAGCAGTGCTGTTGTAACAGTGCATGACTTGCCGATAGGGGTACTATGCTCATGAAGTGTATGTGACCATGGTCTTGTTTCCAGAATTACAAATTTATAATCTGGATAAGGCAGGAATGGGAGTCAGGAAAAGTGATCGCTATTCCCAGCTCTGCCACTGACCTGCTGCATGACCTTGGTCAAGACACTTCCCCTCACTGTGCCTCTGTTTCTCCATCTGTGAAATGGAGATAGTGATACTCACCTTCTTTTGTAAATCACCTTGAGATGGATGGATGAAAAGATCTATATGCTAGCTATGGGTTATTTATGATTGTTGTAAAAAATCTTCACTGCTACCTTCGTCAGTAGATTGAGTATGCACTGCATCCACTCATACACACAAACTAGTATGTTATTTCGCATGGCTGAAAATCAGGCCTTTTGTTAATATTTGGCAGTGTTTACATCTAGAGATTTGGTTCTGCCCAGAATGGAGGGAGGTGGTAGCCTTGAAGATCAGATCTAGGAGCTGGATAATTGAAGGTGTTCTCATACTCAGTGGTTTTGATTCTGTCCTCTATTGATTATTCAGGAGATCTGAAGAGATTGATTGAGTTATCATTTTATGCTGTGCAGTGGGGTCTACAAACCCCATACTGACCATAGACAGAGTGTGGAGGAGCTTTCCTCCTGTTTACAAGCAAACAGCTTGATCACACCTCCCCATGTAGCTACCAGAACTGCCAGTCATGGAAGCAGGCACCCATAGCTGCAACCAAAAGAGAAGACCTGCTATAAAGGGGGGAAAGAAAGGAAGGCAGAAAGGCCTGGGAAATGCAAAGGGGTGACAGCCCGGCACCAGGCTGTGTCCAAGAAAACATCCTGGAGATTGCAAACCCTAAAATTGAAGGCCTGATAGATGTAACTGGAGGTGAGGGTCCAGTAACTGACCTGACTGAGGACAAATTAAGCAAGGTCAGTGAGGAGAAGCTGAGATACCTCAAAAGACTACACCAAGAGGTGGTGACATTAAGATTTCCATGAAGTATAGACCTATAGTGCAACTGAGGGAAATGTTACTGACTCAGAGATTAGGAGTTGTCTGACCCTATTGCCTTGTAACTCCTGGTCATTACTACTGAATCTCATAACTACCTCAAGTCCATCTTGCCTCATTGCATATATATGGAATAAAATCACAGAACTGTGTTGAGCGTTTTGGTGGCAATTGCAAGTCACCACATTGACAGACAGAGCAATTGAGAAATTGTGAATCTCTGATGGAGTCTGCAAGATGTTAGCATTTTTAATCTTTTAATTTGCATGTATACAGTAAATTGCAGCAGACAATAACTTGTAAGGAAATACAGGGTATTACACAGAAAATCTTGAAGTTAATTACAAATGTGCCACACTGCTTAAGTGGAATATTCTGGTGACATTTTGGGAGGTGCTTAGAGTTTTCAAAGTAGCATGAGCAATTTAATGTTTCACACTGTTTTTCTCTATTAATTTGATGTGATGCAGTCAGACACATCACACAGTGCATTACTCTGAATTATGTCATAGTGTCAAAAGTGAACAAAATATATGGCAGTGCATGAAGAAATGATACATCATGTTATGATCTCTAGTAAGACTTCCTATATCAGTTTCCTGTGCCACTTAATATGTAGAATTATGACATGATGCAGTGCTTCAGTGCAGACACTTGCTAGAGTGATAGGAGGGGTTCTCCCATTACTCTACTTAATCCATCACCCCAAAATGCAGTAGCTGGGTCGATGAAAGAATTCTTCCCATCACTGTCCCCTCTGGGAGGTTAGGTCACCTTAACTATGTCACTTAGGGGTGTGGATTTTTCACAACTGTAAGCAATGTAGCTGAGTCAATTTAACTTTTTAGGGTAGACCTGATTTAAGTCTCTCTGTGTGGTGTTTTTTGCTGCTTCTCTCACATATACACTCCCCTCTGCAAAAACAATACCCAGCTCAACCCCTCCCCTCACATGTGCCTTTGTTTTGGGCAGTATCATATGTCTGTAGTTTGGGTGGAGGCTGCTAGTGTTTCAATTTTCTGGTTTGGTAAAGGAGCTTAATTTTTTTCTTAGATTTTTTTTTTTCTGAGAGGAAGGCTACTATTACCTGCACCAGTTTCAAAGAGATTTAACCCAGCCCATAACAGTCTCTTTAGAATAGGTGCACGAATATTTCCCAAGTGAGAAGGGTTTACTTTGTGTAAATTATAGCACATAAAAAGCAGTATGCAGCAAGGCAAGCTTAGGACTCATCTATTATAGGTTTGGGAACCACGGCCAATGGGAGCTGTGGGGGCGGCGCCTGCAGGCGCAAGCAGCGCACAAAGCCCCCTGGCCCCTCCGCCTAGGAGTCAGTCATGCTGGCTGCTTCCGGGAGCCGCCTGAGGTAAGCACTGCCCAGCTGGAGCCCAAACCCCGCAGCCTCTCCTGAACCCACCTGCCCCAGCCCTGAGCCCCCTCCCACACCCAAACCCCTAGGCCCTAGCCCGGAGCCCCTTCCTGCACCCCAAACTCCTCATCCTCGGCCCCACACCAGAGCCCACACCCCCAGCTGGAGCCCTCACCTCCTCCCTCACTCCAAGCCCCTGCTCCAGCTCAGATCCCACTCCTGCACCCAAACTCCCTCCCGGAGCCCACACCCCCTTCTGCACACCACCGCCCTGCCCCAGCCCTGAGCCCCCTTCCACACTCCACACCCCTTGGACCCAGCCTGGAGCCCCCTCCTGCATCCCAAACCCTTCATCCCCAGCCCCATCCCAGAGCTCGCACCCCCAGCCGGAGCCCTCACGCCCTCCTGCACCCCAACTCCCTGCCCCAACCGGGTAAAAATGAGTGAGGGTGAGGGAGAGCAAGCGTGGGAGGGAGAGGGGATGGGGTGGGGCCTCAGAGAAGGGGCAGGGCAGCAGGGCAGAGGGTGGAGTAAGAGTGGTCAGTTTTCTGCAGTCAGAAAGTTGGCAACCCTACTTGTACTAGCTCAGCAAGCAAGATTTAGTCTATGCAGAGTACTTTTGGTATGAAGAATCTTGTTCCAAACCTGTGTCAGGAATGTTTATAATGTATGTGCCTGAAATAAAGCAATAATGATTGGTTAACAATATATGAATTAGTAAAGTCATTAATATAGTTAATGATCCTTAATTACATAATAGGTTGACAGTTATATGATACTTCTATTCTCTCAGCTTTTCTATGCATTATTGATAGTCAATTAGCCACACTTGAACTATTTGCGGCAAACAATTTATTTGATGAATTTAGCCTCTCTTTCTGTTTGTGAATTACTCAGGAGCAGACTTTGATATTTACAACTGTCATTGTTACTCCAAATTATTCCCTGAATCTTTCATGTGAACATCTTTCAGCATACACTCTGGTCGCAAACTATTTGCTGTGGCTATTGCTCTCTATGTATATAATATTCTTAGCTTGCTATTTGCACTGAGAGTGATCTCCTGACTCAAATGGCATTCTGTTCCTTGATTCGATGAGCACTAAACTCAAACAGTACTTTAGCAATCTGTCCAAACACTTTTAGTTTGGATGCTCAGATATGTATTCACAGCAATATGTGCTACACTTTGCCATGCCACAAAACATTTTAAGAAACAAAATTTGGTTTATTAAAAACAGGGAAGATGCAGTAGAATGGGTTTTTATGGGGGCTGTACAAACCTGCCTGGACCTCTGGGTATATACTTACATTGCTATCCCTCTCTTGGTTCATGTCGTCACATCTTCATTGCTATTTTTAGTGATGCTAGCTAGGCAGGGGCGGCTCCAGGCACCAGCGCAGCAAGCACATGCCTGGGGCGGCAAGCCACAGGGGGCGGCCTGCCGGTCGCTGTGAGGGCGGCAGTCAGGTTGCCTTTGGCGGCGTGCCTGCGGGAGGTCCGCCGGTCCCGCGGTTTCAGTGGTAATTCGGCGGCGGGTACGCCGAAGCCGCGGGACCGGCAGATCACCTGCAGAAATGCCGCCAAATCCGCGTGACCCCGGACCGCCCGCAGGCACGCCGCCGAAGGCCGCCTGACTGCCGTGCTTGGGGTGGCAAAAAACATAGAGCCGACCCTGTAGCTAGGGTAAAGCTAGCATGGTTATGCCTATCCGATCTGCAGTCATAACTCCAGTTGCAGTGTAGGCATACCCTATGAGGCCTTCTCAGGCAATGATGAGTGAACGTTTCTGTCCTTTGGGGGGAACTGTAGGGAAGGTATATTGGATTATCAGCACTTGAGTGATTTAGACGGCATCCTCACTGCAAAGCAAGCAAGTTCCAGCCCTAGTTAAAGCAAAGCCCAAGTTCTAACCTTCACCCCCAGCCAGGTCAGCTAGCCCAGGGTAAAAGTCAGCGGTCATAGGTTTTTCTGGTCTAAAACCTAGGTAGGAGCACAAGTTAACTCTGCACTGAAGACAAAGCCTTAGATGTCAGCAGTGAAAGCAACTCTGCCAAGCTTTCCAAGTCAATAGTGAGGATTATCAGGGGACACTTTAAGAAAGGTGATGCCCTTGACATTAACTTCTTCAAGAGTATCTATCCATCTAGATTTTTTTTTTTAGTAAGATATGTTTTAGACATTAGATGGTGATGTGAGATAGCTGAAAGGCCAACAGAAATCCATCAGCGTTTTTCAGCTCTAGCTACATTCGTATTCAATCCTCACTGCCTGAGATGAGCTGCAATTTGCCTGGCTGATTGATTGTTCACACTATGTAGGTGGTCTCGATGGATTCGCAGCTTGGGAGCTCTTAAGCAGGCAAAGATGTTAGATTCTTTGGGGGTCCCCCCCCTTCTCAGCTGCTTAGCAAAATGAATCTAATATAGCTGTCTGTGAGACAATCTCAATGATTGTTGTCTGAAAAGGTGATTTTCAGACTAATGTACCACTCATTTCTAATTCTGGTAAACCTGACTGGCTGAAACCAAAAGGTAATGTGAAAATGAGTCCACCTTGAAAAGGTAAGGCATTTTCAGCTTCACTCTGAAGTTAGACTTCAGCTACTTTCTTACAAAATGTGCAGTATATTAACAGCGAATGAATTTAAATGAGAACCATTTTTAGTCCCTTAAAAAATAACTAGAAACTTATGCAATAAAATTGCCCATGCCTTAGTAATAATTATGATAATATCTAAATAATATCCATGTCATCAGCTATGGAGAAGAATGAACAAAGGAAATAAAAAAGACAGATCTCAGATATGTGCATGAAAATTTGTCCTTTGGATATTCTCAAGAGCAGAGCTACTGGTAAGTGAGTTCTGCAATAACCAACAAGGATTTTGTAACAATCTTATTTTTCCTTCCCCATGAACAATTACCATGTCACAACATTTATGTTAATCATCTGTTTATATAATAGACAGGAAAATCTCTCTCTGATACATCCCCAATTATTGCAGGCCTAAAACTTCAAGTGACAAGTGATTTTGGATACTTCAGTTTTGGACTGCCCAAATCAAGGCTAGGGGAAGGCTGTGCCTCCACAAATAGCCTCACATGGCCCCACCCACACTCCTCCCCGAAGCCCTTTCCTGTTTACCCTTCCCCTTTGGCCCCAGCCTAGGCAGGCTGCTCCTCTTCAGGGAAGCCGTCTGGGGCTAGGGCGGCCGGGACTTGGAGTGGCTGTGGCCGCCCAGTGCTGGGGGGCCCCCAGGTGCTGGGGCTGTGCCGCCTGGCATTGGGGGGGGGGGTGGAGCTGCTGGGGTTGGGGGGGGGGTGTACACCACCTGCCCGCCCTGCACTGGGGACCAGGGGGGCCACGCGCAGCCCACCCACTCTGCGCTTGGGAGCTGGGGAGCTGTGCTTCGCCCGCCCACCTGGCACTCCGGGGCTGGGGGGAGGGGCTGTTGGCCATAGGGGGGGGGCAGGGAAAGGGGTGGGTCCTCGGGTGGGGCCGGCTGGGGGCTAGCCTCCCCCAACTGCCGCCCATGAAGACACCTTAAAAACGGTGGGGGAAATCCTGGTTCCAGTAGTAAATCTTCCATTGACTTCAATGGAGCCAGGATTTCATCCTCTGATTTTCAGAAAGTTCATATTATTATTCTGTTTACAGGACCTCAGCTAGGTGCTTTATAAACACAGAACAAAAAGATGGGTCCTGTCACCCAAGAGCTTTCAATCTAAGCTAAGCACCCGCCTTCTGAAAATCAGGCTGCCAGGGATCTCAAGTTAGGCACCCAACAACTGATCTGGCTCTTAGGCTGTACTCTCTGATTGCTGATTAGAGAAGAAAAATCTGTTCAGCTAAATAACTGAATACAGACAAATCTGAAATATCTAAAGGAACGTGAAGGCATTCTGGTTACAGTTTATTTTTTGGTTTTACATTTATTTTACATATCCGAAGGACTTCCTGTTTTCAGGCAGTGCTGGAAACCCACCAAGAAAACACTTTGTGCTATCATGAGTGGCACAATTTAGAATTCTCCTCCTGGATGGGAAGTTATGTGGTATATCTTGACTTTAGTAAAGCTTTTGATACTCAAGTATCAGAGGGGTAGATGTGTTAGTCTGGATCTGTAAAAAGCAATAGAGAGTTCTGTGGCACCTTTAAGACTAACAGATGTATTGGAGCATAAGCATGCATGCATCCGACGAAGGGGGCATTCACCCACGAAAGCTTATGCTCCAATACATCTGTTAGTCTTAAAGGTGCCACAGAACTCTCTGTTGCTTTTGATACTGTCTCACATGACCTTCTCATAAACAAAGTAGGGAAATATAACCTAGATGGAGCTACTATAAAGTGGGTGCATAACTGGTTGGAAAGCTGTTCCCAGAGAGCAGTTATCAGTGGTTCACAGTCAAGCTGGAAGGGCATAACGAGTGGGGTCCCGCAGGGATCGGTTCTGGGTCCAGTTCTGGTCAATATCTTCATCAAAGATTTAGATAATGGCATAGAGAGTACACTTATAAAGTTTGCAGACAATACCAAGCTGGGAGGTTTGCAAGTGCTTTGGAGGATAGGATTAAAACAGTGTAACACTGTTACAAAAAAAGGAAACATCATTTTGGGATGTATTAGCAGGAGTGTTGTAAGCAAGACACAAGAAGTCATTTGTCCACTCTACTCTGTTCTGATTAGGCCTCAACTGGAGTATTGTGTCCCATTTTGGCCA
The DNA here is from genome assembly GCF_028017835.1 of Emys orbicularis. Classification (NCBI taxonomy): domain Eukaryota; kingdom Metazoa; phylum Chordata; order Testudines; family Emydidae; genus Emys; species Emys orbicularis. Next base: position 22,054,809 of record NC_088685.1, on the reverse strand, counting down.
CCATGTTTCAGGAAAGATGCGGACAAATTGGAGAAAGTCCACAGATGAGCAACGGAAATGATTAAAGGTCTAGAAAACATGACCTATGAGGGAAGATTGAAAAAATTGGGTTTGTTTAGTATAGAGAAGAGAAGACTGAAGGGTGACATGATAACAGTTTTCAAATACATAAGAGGTTGTTACAAGTAGGAGGGAGAAAAATTGTTCTCGTTAACCTCTGAGGATAGGACAAGAAGCAATGTGCTTAAATTGCAGCAAGGGCAGTTTAGGTTGGACACTAGGAAAAACTTCCTAACTCTCAGGGTGGTTAAGTACTGGAAGAAATTGCCCAGGGAGGTTGTGGAATCTCCATGGTTGGGGATGTTTAAGAGCAGGTTAGACAAACACCTGTCAGGGATGGTCTAAACAATACTTAGTCCTGCCATGAATGCAGGGGACTGGACTAGATGATCTCTCAAGGTTTCTTCCAGTCCTATGATTCTATGGAAAATCCTGCAAGTGATATTTTTGTACCCCATAGTAAATTCTCATTGGAGGACAGCAAAGCAAACCTGAGAAAGCAAGGCAGTTAAGAGTCAATCACGAGAGCCCCTAAATCTCTCTTTCTGGTTCTTGGGGAGGGGTCAGACTTATCTAGGTTATGGATGCTGAGTTTAAGAATGACCAAATACCTAATACCCCCTGACAAGAACAAAAACAAATACAAAGATGTTTGTGATAAAATACTGACCATCACCAATAACCTTCTAATTAATTTGCTGTAGTTCAGGACATCAGTTAAGTCTTTTCATGTGTTTCACCTTGTCTGAACTAGCACTAATCGTAAAATGATAGTCTATGTAACAGTTTATAGCATTTGGAAAAGGTTTGGAATTTGATAGTTCTAACTCAGCTTGTCCCTTTCCTTTTCTTTTTTCAAGGAGCAGGTACAGCTCGGATTTCCTCTAGAGAGAGCTGTGTGGACAATAACATATATGAGCATCTGAAAGTTGCTAAACAATTACCCTTTGGCCAGAGATAGAGTCAACTTTGGATTGGAACACCATTTAGGGAGAATATTTTGCCAATTTCTCAAACGTTTCATATTTGTTTTCTTGGGGGAAAATAACATTTTTACAGATAAGAATCTGCTTTAATGCCTTGAAATATTGTGCTAGTTCAAATCATGGATAAAATGGGGAAGATGTTAGTTGAAGAAGTGAGGGGTTCAGCATAAGAACCTAGATGTATAAAACAGTTGGCAGTCTGCTATCATGAGCCCTAATCACACATTCATTTGAGAAACTGCACCCATTCAATGTTTCCATGAGGTCTGCTTATGGAAGCCCAGGAAGGAATCGATTGTTCTTTGTAATGTAATGGAGAGAAAAAAGAACCTAGGCAAAAAGAGATAGCGGTTAGGGTGCAGACCGTGTTTGATGTATGTAATGTCAGGTTTCGGCTTGTATCTCTTATTCCGTGCACACGGTGTTGATTGACAAAGATGCAACACTTTGATTCATGCTATTTAACTGCAAAATCAGTGGCTAAAAAGGTTATCACCATCCAGGATTTGATCACTGATGAGGTTCCTGACTTTGCATACATTACCAAGGTCTGGCTGAATCACAATGGAAGGCCATCATTGGTCCAGATGTTTCCTCTCTGAATCTTGGCTCATCATGAATTGAGACTGGGTCAAGGAAGTGATTTAAATTTTATTAGAGAATATTTAAAAATAAACGGTACAAAAGATTTGAAGAGTCAGTTGTCGATCATTGGGGGAACATACAGAGTATGGGGGGGATGTTGTTATGTCAGGGTTGGCAGCACACATAATACATACAGACTGTGATGTCTCCAATGGAGGGGTAAGCGGTGGGCGAGATCAAGACACAGTTGGTAAGCGGTGAGGGTCAATCATCCGCATAGGGGGTACAAATAGTCATGGGTACGACAGGGCTCTTTAAACTAGCACACAAAGGCATAACAAGAAGTAGAAGTCAGCAAAGTTCAAACCAGAAATACGATGCACATTCTTAACAATGAGAATAATTGGCCATAGGAGTGAAGTAGGAATAGGTGGCAAAGTTATCACACACCATTTGCAATCTCAACAAGATGCATGCCTGGCACAGGGGAAAGTGGAGCAGGAACTAAAACCATTGTCAGTCAATGAAGACAATACATTCCAGCAATGGAAATAAAGAGTTAGCCGCTGACTAGAATTAGTTCTATTTTTTATTTAATTCGTCTGAATAGTTAGTGATCCTAGAATAAAATGAATCTGACTAAAAACAACTGTAAAAATAACCAGTAGTAGCTTAGGCCCCAATTTAGCAGGCCATATCTATTCAACAAATGCATTTAATCATTTTAGGCATGTGCTTATTTGACTTTAATGGGGCTTAAGTATGTGCTTAAGTGCTTTGCTGAATAAGAATGGATTTAATCACGTATGTATGTGTAAGAGATTACTTTTTGGGTCCAATCATCAGTAGCTAATAATCAATTACATTTTCACACTTGAACAAGCCTAATTATCATATTGTATTTTGGTATTTCCTATACTAACTATAGGGAAGTTGAAAGAATATAGCAAATACCCCAAAGGTAAAATTGCAAGGTTTTACAGCTAACTGCTAAGTGCTGAATATTATTTATTTTCCCTATGTCAGTCTTGGTTTTCAGAAGCCTACACAAAATTAAAAGAACAGTCTATATAAAGCAATGCTCTTTTTGTTTAATATCAGTTTGCTCTGAGTACATTCTGGGCTTGTTGCTGCCTTCGTGAACACTTTTCTTCTTTTTGTTCATGGTCACATCATTGTGCAATTTAGTTTGTGAGTTTCAAGGTCAATCTGAAGTCAGTTCAAGATTACTGAGATTTAGTTCCCACCATGCAAGAACAGAATTTCAAAATAGTGCAAGCAATTTTGGGTGGAAGGTATTCCATTTTTTTTCTATTGTGTTTTATCCTTGTGGAAAATAAACTAATTGCCTGGACTAGGCAATCTGTCTGGAAACTGCCAAAATGCCCCTGTTTAATCAAGTTACCCAACCTTCCTGATACCTGAAAAAGTGTTGGGCAACTGTTATTTTTCTGTTAAATCCTTGAAGCAACATACTGCCCGGCATTACATCAATTATAGTCTCATCAGAATTCAACCCCACTGCCAGTGTGCATAGGAGAGAATTCAGAACATAAAGAGTGGAGATAAATGGAGAGATGTGAAGAGAAAAAAGTTCCCTAAACTGTGGTGCTGACTTTGTTTTCTTTGCCTACCTTACACTTCCATGCATTTGCCTCAAAGTATGTGGCTGGCATGTAGCATGTTGTATGTGGTATAATATTTTTGTGTGTATGGAGAGGTATATGTGTGTAAATTAGAGCTGGCTTGAAACTGTGGTGTTTTTTTCCCCTGTGGAGACTTTAGAGTTTTTAGTGAAAAATTGAAATGTGAAATATTTCAGCTGAAAATTTGAAATATTTTGATTCTGAAATAGTGCCCTGGTGCCTCATGGGAGTTGTAGTACAGGAGACTCATGTTCTCATTCTTGTGTAGATGCAAAGCTTCCTGGTTGGATTATATCTCCCATGATGTGCTATATTCTCACTTTTTGGTGAGAAGACACCGCACATAATGGTAGTCGCATTGTCACGTGAGATGAGGTCAGGCTGGGGAGCCTGACCAACAGGGGAGAATAGGAACACGAAGCACCCAAACTTCAACTCCCATGAGGCATTGTGAAAGGGTTCAGATTTGCAATATTTTGGTTTTCCAATGAAAAACCCACTTTGGGGGGTTTTCAGACATTGTTCTTCAACAAAAACAAAATTTTCAACAGAATGCAGCTATTTTCCACCCACACACACAAAAATTCCTTGAATTGAAAACCTAATCTTCCTTCAGAATAACAGTTTTGATTGAGAATTTTTGAGCAACCCTATTGTAGAGATATATGTGTTGATGCAGCCATGAATGCATAGAAGTAAGGATATGTCTACACTTGGAGTTGGGGGTGTGATTCCCAGCTCAAGTAAACAGCTCAAGCTAGCCCTCCAAATATGTATTCGGGGGCCTGGGCCAAATTGTACTTGGATGCTTAGCCTGAGCCACAACCTGTGCTACCCAGGCTGCACAACTATTTTTAGCATGATATCTCAAGCCCATCTACTCTAGCTGGGAATCACACCTCCCAGCTCAAATGCAGACATGCTCTTCATTTATCTCTTCAGCTACTATGACATTCGTTGAGCCTTACTCATAGTTGCAGGCCCAGTCAACATCCTTAGGGCCACAATGGTGGCATTTATTCACTGGCCTGATTAAAGGGCAGTTCATGTCATATTACAAAGTGCTTTTTGTGATGCAATTTAAGAACACTACACAGGATCTGTATGTGCAAAATTTCAATGTTACGGAAAACTGAAGCGCAGAGGAGATAACTGTATTCTCCCTTTTTAAAATTGTCTTGGAAATTGGTCTGGTTAAAGATATGAATGAGAGATGAGTGTCAAATATGCTATAATATGTAATACGGGAAACACCAGTATCCTAATAAGTAGTTTCTGGATCACTCTTATCTCTGGCAGAATAAACCTGGTAATTTTACCTCTGAAGTAGTTTAAACACTTATGAAACTGTGTGTTATACTAGCATCCTGCATCCTCTTCACACACCCTCTAGTTGAGTCACATCAGTTTTCTTTAAAAGCCACATTACCCCTATATGCATCTGCAGAAATAATCATATCCCTGTTGAATAAGGTCCAACATAATGCCTGAAGGTTTTCCATGCAACCCAAAAACAGAGCTGGCTGAATAATGCAAATACAATGTTCACAAATAGTTCTCTGAATTTTAAATTTATTCACATCAGCTCTTCTCAAAACCCTGTGTGTTTTCTTTCCTCAAACCTTCAAGTGATAGCATTATACTAGCAAACGTTTGCAGAAAGCAAATTTCAAAGTTGCACGGGTGAGTAATCATAGAAACTTTATTTTGCATTCACGCACACACGTTTTCATGTCAGAAATTGTTGCATGCTTTTCCAGTCACAAAAGAGAGACAAAGCCATATTTTTATCTAATCTATCAGCTTTAATAGTAATAATAATATCCAGCTCTTAGATAATGCTTTTTAGCAGAAGAACTCAAAGCACTTTGCAAAGTATCATTATCCTCATTTTATAGATGGGGAAATTGAGTCACAGAGATTTAAGCAATACAGCTAAAATTTCAACTATTTATGACCAATCCATAGAGTAAAAACTTGAAATAATATTAATTGAATACATTCAAATGATGAATACAATGAAGAAATAACAATCTGCTCACAGAATGTCCATGTGTGTAGGGATATTAAAGAAGGTACTAACAGTGATTCCCCCAAGTGACAGTGACCCCCTCATAATTTGGCCCCCACACTTTAAAATCCAACAGTTTCACCAAGTACAAAAATCTCTTGGGTCTTCTGTTAAAACTTGTAAGCTACTGTCTGTAGAAACCATTGATTATATCTATCCTGTGAAAGATACTTTACTACTATGTAAAACTTACAAACAAGTTAACTGACTTTGTTCTTGAAGTAATTGATACAATGCAAACAAACACTATAAGCCATTAAGTGACTTTCACTTCATTCAACAGCTCCTAGGACAGACTCCCACCCTCTGATTAAAGGGCCGGGAGTCTCAAATGAATTAGCACACACCCCGAAAGTGGTGGAGACAATAAATTAAAATATGGTTAAGATATGGAATGTATGCTGATGAATGCTTGATATACATGAATGGTTAGGGAGGTGCCAGCCTAGAAAGGGAGTATCCATCGGCCGAAGAATGTGTCAAGTGGATGACCAGAAAACCCCCGGAGGGTAAACTGGGATCCACCCCATCACCTGGAAGAATGAGAAACACAAACTTTGGACAGTGTGGAGCCACCAGGAATGTGTCACTTTGGACAGGAATGTGCCATCTGCTGATTGAGTCAGCAACAGCAGGATGAAACAGCTCCCATAGACTAACATAGGAATTAATTCCTATAAGAATGGACTCTAAAGACTGATGACTTTGAGTCTCTGGTTCTGCTGCCAACCTCCAGGAGCATCAGGTGCATCTGACACAGACTCGGCTCCATCCTCATGACCAAGATACCTGGCCAGTAACTTGGCATGAGCAACTTCTAGGCTGGTAACTATAACACCTATACAGAACTTGAATGAATGATTGTGTGAATGAATCTATCTATATCTATCTATATCTATCTATATATATGTGTGTGTGTGTGTATAAGGAATAAGTAGTGATAGGAATAAGTAGTCAAACAACGTTGTTTACTTTTATCTTTTGCTTTATCATTATATTTACAATAAATGTGGCATCTTTGCCTTATCCCTCTTAATAAGATCCTGCTGGTTTTTATTCTATTGGTATAACATGTGCAGAGAAAGAGACTAAATTTGTCAAATACATCATTTGTTGTGTGTTCAGTTGTAACTGAGATGCAAAGAAATGAATTTATAAAGCCCACACAGAGTCTGTCTTTATCTGTAACTTTTCAGGGATGTCGTTCAGAGATGCAATATCATCAGCAAAGTCTAGGTCTTCTAGGCAATTGCCATCTACCCATGTTACACCAGTGTTTGTGTTGCTAATACACTTCTTCATTATCCAGTCTATGGCAATACCAAACAACAGTGCCAGTGTCCACACTGAACCACTTGTTGTTCACCTTAAGTTTACAGAGCGCTTCATCTCTGTATGTGGCTGGGATGATGTTGATGACTTTAGCTGGGATTTCATAAGACTGAAGAATATTCCACAATGGATGTCTGTGCAGGCTGTCATATGCTTTTTAAAACATAATTAAATTGATGAAGAGGGCAGCTTGCTATTCTATATAGTCTTCTATGATGATCTACATAGGGTCTTCTGGACCTGAATCCAGCCAGTTCTTCTCTAAGCTTTAAATCCACTGCTTCTGTCATCCTGTGTAGTATCACACTGCAACTTTCCCTGCAACACTGAGTAATGTAACTGCTCTCCAGTTGTTACACTCAGTAAGATAATATATATCTATAAATATTATATAAAAATAGCAAGCCAAGCAGGGCTCAAAATGAGTTACGATAAAACAAACATCACTGAAAGCCAGACATCAAGCAGTAACATCACATTAGAAGGCAAAAATATGAAGAAAGTAGAACAGTCCAGCTACCTGAGAAGAACCATATTAGCCAAAAGTATCAGAGGGGTAGCCGTGTTAGTCTGAATCTGTAAAAAGCAACAGAGGGTCCTGTGGCACCTTTAAGACTAACAGAAGTATTGGGAGCATAAGCTTTCGTGGGTAAGAACCTCACTTCTTCAGATGCAAGTAATGGAAATTTCCAGAGGCAGGTATAAATCAGTATGGAGATAACGAGGTTAGTTCAATCAGGGAGGGTGAGGTGCTCTGCTAGCAGTTGAGGTGTGAACACCAAGGAAGGAGAAACTGCTTCTGTAGTTGGATAGCCATTCACAGTCTTTGTTTAATCCTGATCTGATGGTGTCAAATTTGCAAATGAACTGGAGCTCAGCAGTTTCTCTAAGGAAAAGAGAGGATAGGAAGGATAGGAAAGGCATCCACAGCATTCACTATACTCAACAGCATGTGGAAATCAAAGATATTCAGCAGCAAATCAAATCTGAGAATTTTCAGTTCAGACGTAATCTTGGTGTTAACATACAGCTGCAGGAGCTGGAGATCTACTAAAATGTTAGACATAAAAGATTCTGGGCATTGGTAGGAAAGATATCATCACCAACGAAGATATCCAGGAAATCACCAACCAGCTGCTTGTTTCCACCAGAATCATAAGGAAACACCAGACTTACCTGGGGCATGTACTCTGGATACCAACACACAGACTTCCACATGATGCTGTCACGTGGATACCAACTTGTGTGAGGAAATGTGGGCACCCAAGATAAACCTTAAGGAGAACCCTTAGCAAGGAGACCAGTACTGTCAATCTCAACACCATTGAGCAAATGGAAGCAGCAGCAAGTGATAGAGAAGGATAGAAGAGACTGGTTTCCTCCCTGAGCACCAACATTGGCATGGAAAAGACATTAGACTCTCTCTCTCTTTTGTTTTCTAACAGTTAACTCCTTTTAAACTGTAATACCTGTTTGTGTCTCTAAACAAGCCTAGATCCTTTACCTTGTCTATGCTCTCCATCAGCAGTTTGAGGAATGGGATATTTATCCCATTTAGAGAACATGTTGTCCTTCCTGAAGTTAATACAAAATCGGATTGGCCCATAGCTGCAAGCATCAAGAGTTTGTTCACTCATTAGATGGCTTTTAGATCAGGGATGGCCAAACAGTTTGACCCAAGATCACTGGTGAGCTACATCCTATTAACCTCCTAACCTAATAGGAGGCAGAAAGAAGCAGCAGAATCACAGCAGCAGCAGCAGGAGCTGGAGAGGGAAGGAGAAATACAACTTAATGATTATGGACTGGATTTTTCAGCTATGCCCATTGTCTGCTGGCAGACCTGGAGAGGGAGCTGAAAAGGAACCTGTTCTACACTATCCCTGCATTCTTTAAAGTAGTCCAGGGACCATTACTCCAGCAGATAACAGCTGGAGCACAGTAGCACTGCAGCCACACCCCACCCATCCCAACACAAACACTTGACTTGGGACTGAAAGGGCTGGCTATCCCAGCACTATACTGGGTGCTGGCTATCCCAGCACTATACTACACCTGGACAGTGCTGTGGCAATGTAAAGGACCTGGATGATCTAGAAGTGGATCTGTCCCAGCAATGTTAGTTTTGCTCTGTAGCATAGAGCTAACCAAATGTCATGCTTTAGGGAATCAGCTGATAACTGTGAGGGGTCCTCAACCTCGGGACTCTCTCTGCTCTTGGTCCAGAATAGCCCTAATCTATTCATCTTCAGCCCACCCATCAAATCCCATCTATTTTCACAGGAGCATGTATTTTTGGCCAATTTTGGCTGTAGGTGAGAAGATACTCTTTACCCAGAATGCCCTTGTTCCAGTTTATACATCAGCCACAGTGATTCCCAGAGGCAGAGAGAATCTCTGAGATAGCTGGAGTCCCAGATGGATGGATATCCAGTGAAGAGTACAGCGAGCTCATGTGAGGTCCTCCCTTTGTTTTATCCAAGTTTCTTGGTACCTTTGAGGGACAGTGAGTTGCAATAGAGTAGAGGGAATATTAGGGAATCCTGGATCATACCAAGAACTGTGGCGCAGCATCCTTATCTGTTAAATGGATAATAATGTTTACACTCCTTTGCAAAGTGCTTTGAGATCTGTGACTGAAAAGTTCTAGCTAAAGGCTGATTATTTCTCTCACCTTGGTGCAAAAGCCAAGTTTGCTGCTGCATAATCACGAAAGGGACAATATTTCATTTTAGTTTTAATGTACTTAGGGTCTGGAAGCACTTCCTGTTGTTACCATCTTTTTATTGAATTAGGAAAGAATGCTTGTAATGAAAAGGTAATGCATTAAAAGCAAATGTTCTGGTTCCCACATTATTCACTTTCATACTAAGCTATTACAGCATATTCAATTATAGATTGAGAGAATGCTGTAAGTTTGGTGGTTACTGTCCATGGTAATAATGGTATTTCCTACCACTGCACAATATGTTGGACTTGATTTTATTATATACCTTTTTTTTAATGGGTAGTTATTTTACTCCCTGGTAAATACTATTCCACTATATATGTTTTTGGGGAGATAAAACCTGTCCAAACTTCTGTAAAGATCAGAGTATTTTATGTTATGCTGGATTACTATTCCAGAAGACTGAGACCAGATAAACAAAGCCCTTATATAACTTCAGGGCTGTTGTGATCAATTTGCCTGGTGCTCTACTCAGGGGACCATGCTGTTTTACCATCTTGATTGCAATGATAAATCCATCATTATGTTCAGCGCAGTGGAAATAGCTCAGAGCCTTGGCATTTGTGGCAAATCTTTTCTATGGCAGGCTCATAGTAAATCAGTCTAACCTGAGCCGACAATGATTGATTCTGAACAAAATGTCATGAACAATCAAATCCTCTGTTTTCTTCTTCTTTTAAAACAGAATAGACTTAACCTCCTAAGCCTAGCTACATTCAAACTGGAGCGAATTGGGGCTTTTATCAGTAATTATGAAAAGACAGGAGATTTAGTTCATACATTAGACTTCTAAAATTGCATGGCATACAGAATACATTCTATTTATTATCATTAATCATGTATATAGCATCACAGGGCTACAAAGTTTAACCCACATTACAGAGTATGTGGGGGGGAGGGGGAGAGAGAGAGAGAGAGGAAGATTTATAAGCTCTTTGAGGCAGGAACTGTCTCTTCCTATGGGCTTGTGCAATGCCTTGGCATAATAGAGCCCCGGTCCTGACTGAAGTCTCTGGATGATTCAGTGATACAGACAGTAACAACAACAACAAAAATATATGTAACTAGCATCGCACGCTGAGCCTCCCAGTGCATCTTGTTTTGTATGCCTCTGCAGGCCCTAATCCAAGCTATTAAAGAGGATGCTTGTACCCACGGGGTACCCTCGGCTCCTGCTTATGTTCATATTTGCCTGGAGTCTAACATTGCTTTTCAAAAACTCTATAGTTCATACCAAAAAACTACACGAATAGAACATTGTTAAGATTGCAAAGTCAAGCCCTCAAAAATCAGGAAATGTCAGAGTTTGTTATCAATACACAGATCTGTCCCCTTGTTTGTATTATTATTAAATATGTTTATTAGAGTAGAGGCTAACGGACAACCAAGAGTGAGATCCCATTGTGCTAGGTGCTGTACAAACACACAGTAGTAGAAGATGCGCCCTGCCCCTATGAGCTTTGTAATGGAGCAGAGAGGACCCAAACCGGCAGAGAAGGGGTTAAGGAGAGCCCATGGGCCCAGCTAACCCCACTCCACTATACCTGCAGCCAATGCCAAGCCTGGAAGGGGACTAAAAAGAGAGAGTCTGACTCAGTTCAGTGCTTCCAGTTGTAGATATAGAATTATATAATAAAATAAAGGGGGGAAAAGAGTCATCCTATATGATGGATAAAGTTTATGAGTTCATATATGGTAAATGGAGTCACTATTGCCAACTATATACTGACAGACCTAAAGATTACAAATCCGGTAGAGTGGGAACAGCCTTTTGCATCCCTGAGATTAGACTTGAAAAATCTAAAAGAATATCTAATTTTGTAGCCATTATGATGGCTGAATTTATGGGAATAATGGTAGCATTGAACAGGATAAAGGACTTATGGCCTACAACAGCTGTTATCTTTTTGGATTTGTTATAAGGATTATTGGCAATTAAAATGGGTACTTCAGAAAGCAGAGTGGTCTAATAAATGAAATATTGTTTTTGACAACAGTGTTAGTATGTTTGGCCACGACCATAGTATTAGCATAGATTCCAGCACTTGCTGGCATCCCTGTCAATGAAATGGCAGATAAGGAAGAGAAAAGTGTTTTTAAAAATGAATAAAATTGATATAAAAATTCATTTGAGTATGTAGGGATTTAAAATTAAACTAAATTTAAAATTGTGTTTAAAAAAGGATTTAAAAGAGAAATGGCAAGAAATGAGGAGTAAGGAGGAAAGAGGAAGAAGAGTCTATGACGTGTGCCCCAAAATAGAGGATAATGTGATACTCCAAGGTTATTAGAGGATCAGTGAAGTGCTCATATTTAGACTGTTAACTGGCCACTCTGGTTTGAATAATCATTTATATTTATTGAATAGACTCAAAGATAAGCTGTGTAACATACATAAGTTTAAGAAATAGTTGATCAACTGCTATGGGAATGCAGGGAGTGTTTCCAGGAAAGAAAGGCTTTTTATGAAGAATTTAGACTCACAGACTGAGTTTACAAAAACAACGAGGAGTTCAGTGGCACCTTAAAGACTAACAGATTTATTTGGGCATAAGCTTTTGTGGGTAAAAAACCCACTTCTTCAGATGCATGCATGGGTTTTTTACGCACGAAATCTTATGCCCAAATAAATGTTAGTCTGTAAGGTGCCACCGGACTCCGCGTTGTTTTTGTGGATACAGACTCACACGGCTACCCCCGATACTAGACTGAGTTTAGTGAGAGTTTCAGGAAAGTAGGGTAACAGAGAAAAGCTCTACTACATTTCCTTAAGCGTATAGAGCAGGGTAAAAGAGTGTAGTGGCATGAATGCATAAGGAATAAAATAGGTGGCCGTTATGCTTCCCCATAAAACATAATATGAAGGAGTAGTAGCAGTCGTTCAGGACAGACTAGCCAGGAAGGAGGATGGAGCTCTGCTTCTCTGCCTGAAGGGAACTTTGCCAGAAGTAAGGAGAAACAACCCTGCTAGCTGGAGCAGCCACTTGGATGGAGCAGTTAGACCTCAAGACACGAGCAATGTCAAAATAAGAGACTGTCTGGGAAGCATGCTCGAAAAGGAAAAGGCAGGGATGCCCCATAGGAAGACTGGTGGGTGACCCAGTATTGAGTTGGATTTGCTTTTTGTTTCAGGACATTTCAGGGCTAAGTCCCTCCAAGCCCCCACCTCCCCACCAGGGATAATTAGTCAGTGGGCTGGAGCCCAACTCAGAGAACACCGGAGACAGAGACTTCTTCCCCCTGGAGACCTGTGGTTGAAAGTTCACAAGGGGGAACTGCTCCAACCACACCACTACAAGCTTATAGTGTAAATAGACAAGACACTTCCCCAGAGTGAGCAATCTGATGGCGGCAAACATCACGTTAGTTCATCATTTATTCATTAACTTATTTATTTGCTGGTGGATTTAGATTGGAGAAGATCAGCTGAATGGAAAGAAAAGAGAAGGGAAGTGGGCAAAGGGGACAGGGCAGGGGAGAAGAGGCTAAGAGGGGCAGGAGTGGAGTGAAGCTGAGCTGAAGGGAGTGTGACAGAGGGCATGGTGGAGGGGAAGCGGGAGGGTTGGAGCACAGGGCAGAGAAAGTCCATTCAAAAGCATAGAAAGTTCTCCAAATGTCCAAGGGACCAAAAGTCCCTGCTTTGGCTGATTGTGTTTCTACTGTCTGGAATCTCTGGCTGGCTCTCCTTTGCAAAGCCGCATGGCAGGGATGGAGGCAGCACCTGGTACCCATTGTTCCCAGAATATGGTGGGGGTGTCTCCTATGCACAGTTCTAGATCCGGGCAGTGCAGGAGGGAAAGCTGAACCTGTCTGGGCCCCATTTTACCCCTTTCCCCCAGTTGCAGCGGTCCCTGTTTTGGATGCTTCTGCTCTTACGGGCTGGAGTATATACAATATGATATAATTTAATTAGATTTAATTACCTGTCAGCTTTTTTCATAAACTGGACAATTTTGTCTGGAATAATCTCATAAGGCTAAAGGGACATGTCCCAATATTGTTCCTATATGGCCTATGAGAAAACATGATGTTAAAGGAAAAGAGCTCTGGCTTTTGTGTGTACAGAAGAAATAATGAAAATGATATAGCCCATGAAATGATTACCTCACTGATTTGTTTATCTAGAATATTGGATAAAAGAATGTTAAGAAATTAAAATTAAATGAATTATGAGCATCTTTCAAATCTATTCTGTTTCTCATATACAAATGAGATCAGACACTTTGAAGAAGCAATCAGCTTTTATGTGAGGTACGGTAAATAGAAGGCTCTTCCAGCTGAGACAAAAAGCTTTGCAAAGCTCATAAGTCTCAGAGGAGATGAGAGAAGAATGAGCTTAAATAGTCCATCGGATATACATATACTGCTTTGTGGGGTGAGAGTTTTTTCCCCTCCTTTCAAATTGTGCATGTGAATTAGGTGCTTATGAAACTGAAACACTAGCAGCACTTGCTATAGATGGGATATTGTTGTTTGCACAGCTCTGACAATGCAGCTAGTCCTGGCCCGCCTCTACAATCATTACTCCCATTTACATCATTACTGGAGCTGGAAATGTAATTTTGTTTCATGGAGGATTTCAATATCTGGAAGTTTGGTTTAGTTCTGATTCAGAACAAAACCCCAAATCTTTGAAATTCTCCATGAAAGGGAAAGCCCCAGGGTTCCCAACTCAGAGACAATACACCAGGCTGGCTGCCCCAGTCACAGATGCTGGGAGCTCTGGGGGTCCCCAAATCCAGGATGATCCAAGTGGCTAGGTGGCCTGCAGATCCTGAAAGCCCTGGGGCTTTGATGTCTGGCTGCTCCAGGGTCACAGACCCTCGTGAGCAGGTTTCAAAAGTTGGCTGGTTTCCAGAGGAACTTAATGCAATCACAAAATTAGAAAATTCTGACAAAAAAACGTTTGCTGGAATTTCTCTGACCAGCTCTAATCATTAGATTTTTACCTATCAAAAGTTCTCACCACAGTTTCAATTGGATGAGGGTAATCTCCACTTCCTGTGATAGTGTTGTGTAGTGCGGCTGTACTAAATAGCTCTGGCATTCCACTCAGGAGGTGGCTGCACTTCAGTCGTGGGTGAAATTGTGCTGCAGGTGGCCCCTTTATTCATACTTATGAAAGGTGTTGTATAAATGAAAGATATTATTTTATTCTTCCAATCTTGGAGCTGTCTTGTGTAAAGACTACCAAATGCAACAAATTATGTGATGAGTTTGTGATATGAACAAATGTGCAATAGAGAAAAACATGAGACCACAAACTCAGTGTGCCTCCATACTACACCCAAACACCAAGTTGCCTGTAATATTTTAACGAACATCAAAAGATGCATAGTATTAGCTGTAATAGCCTATCTTAACTTCCAAAGTCATGACTGGAATTGTTTACCTTTGCAAGCGGATAAGAGAAGAATACACGATACTAAACTCTGTAGAGAAAGTAGCTCTAGAATTTGATTTTACTCATAATTCTCATAACACAAGTGCAAGGGATGTTCAATGAAATTGAAAGATACAAAAATACTTTTTTGCACAACGCACAGTTACACTGTGGAACTCACTGCCATAAGAGGCTTAGGCTTTCTCTATGTTAGCACTTTTATCGGTCAGAGGTGTGATAAAAACACCCCATTGACCGACATAAGTTTCACCGACAAAAGCACCGGTGTGGACAGCGCTATGTCAGTGGAAGATGCTCTCCCACCGACATAGCTACCGCTGCTCATTAAGGGAGGTTTAATTTTGCCAGCAGGGGAGCAATCTCGCACTGGCATAAAGCGGCTACACAGGAGACCTTACAGTGGTGCAAGGTCTGTAGTGTAGACATAGCCTTAGAGTTTAACAGGATTCTACCAGGGGATTAGACATTTACATGGATTACAAGAATATCAATATTTATAATAGTATTAAAAAGAATAATATAAATAATAGATAAAAATAAACAGAATTAGTGGAATCAATTCAGGGCTTCAGCCAATCTCTAGCTATTAGGGGTTAGAAGGAAATTCCCCTGGGAGTAGGTGATCCTATACTGCAGATTTTCTCACACGTTTTTGTGAAATATCTGGTTCTAGCCACCAACAGTGATGAGATATTAGATTAGATAGACCACAGGTTCATAAATTTCAAGGCTGAAGGAGCCATTGTGCTCATCTAGTCTGATCCCCTCTACAGCACAGGCCATAGAACTTTCCCAGAAATAATTCCTAGAGTGTATCCTTCAGAAAAGCATCCAATCTTCATTTTAAAATGGTCAGTGATGGAGAATCCACCACAACTGTTGATAAATTGTTTCAAGGGTTAATTACTCTCACTGTTAAAAAATTACACCTTATTTCCAGTCTGAATTGGTCTAGCTTTAAGTTCCAGCCATTGGATTGTGTGATACCTTTATCTGCTTTCTCCAATTTAGTATGGCAATTCCAGGATTCCTAAGAAGCAGACTTATGTAAATTCGCTCATTTTGTATTTCTGTTTAAACACAAGCAGAGTCATAGAATCATAGAAGATTAGGGTTGGAAGAGACCTCAGGAGGTCATCTAGTACAACCTCCTGCTCAAAGCAGGACCAACGCCAACTAAATCACCCCAGCCAGGGCTTTGTCAAGACAGGCCTTAAAAACCTCTAAGGATGGAGATTCCACCATCTCCCTAGGTAACCCATTCTAGTGCTTCACCACCCTCCTAGTGAAATAGTTTTTCCTAATATCCAACCTAGACCTCCCCCACTGCAACATGAGACCATTTCTCCTTGTTCTGTCATCTGCCACCACTGAGAACAGCCTAGCTCCATCCTCTTTGGAACTCCCCTTCAGGTAGTTGAAGGCTGCTATCAAATCCCCCCTCACTCTTCTCTTCTTCAGACTAAATAATCCCAGTTCCTTCAACTTCTCCTCATAAGTCATGTGCCCCAGCCCCCTAATCATTTCCGTTGCCCTCTGTTGGACTCTCTCCAATTTGTCCACATCCTTTCTGTAGTGGGGGGCCCAAAACTGGACACAATACTCCAGATGTGACCTCACCAGTGCCGAATAGAGGGGAATAATCACTTCCCTTAATCTGCTGGCAATCCTTTTACTAATTCAGCCCAATATGCCGTTAGCCTTCTTGGCAACAAAAGCACACTGTTGACTCATATCCAGCCTCTTGTCCACTGTAATCCCCAGATCCTTTTCTGCAGAACTGCTGCTTAGCCAGTCAGTCCCCAGCCTGTAGCAGTGCATGGGATTCTTCCATCCTAAGTGCAGGACTCTGCACTTGTCCTTGTTGAACCTCATCAGATTTCTTTTGGCCCAATCCTCCAATTTGTCTAGGTCACTCTGGACCCTATCCCCACCCTCCAGCATATCTACCTCTCCCCCCAGTTTAGTGTCATCTGTGAACTTGCTGAGGGTGCAAGTCATCCCATCATCCAGATTATTAATGAAGATGTTGAACAAAACTGGCCCCAGGACCGACCCCTAGGGCACTCCGCTTGATACCGGCTGCCAACTAGACATGGAGCCATTGATCACTACCTATTGAGCCCGATGATCTAGCCAGCTTTCTATCCACCTTATAGTCCATTCATCCAATACATATTTTTTTTACTTGCTGGCAAGACTACTGTGGGAGACCGTATCAAAAGCTTTGCTAAAGTCAAGATATATCATGTCCACCATTTTCCCCATATCTACAGAACCAGTTATCCCATCATAAAAGGCAATAGGGTTGGTCAAACATGACTTGCCCTTGGTGAATCCATGCTGACTGTTCCTGATCCTCTGTTCACCTTCCTCTCCTGCAAGTGCTTCAAAATGGATTCCTTGAGGATCTGCTCCATGAATTTTCCAGGGACTGAGGTGAGGTGACTGGTCTGTAGTCCCCCAGATTTTCCTTCTTCCCTTTTTTAAAGATAGGCACTATATTTGCCTTTTTCCAATCGTACTGGAGCTCCCCCGATCACCACGAGTTTTCAAAGACAATGGCCAATGGCTCTGCAATCACATCAGCCAACTCCCTTATCACCCTCGGCTGCATTAGATCCAGCCCCATGGACTTGTGCATGTCCAGCTTTTCTAAATAGTCCTTAACCTGTTCTTTCACCATTGAGGGCTGCTCACTTCCTCCCCATACTATGCTGCCCAGTGCAGCAGTCTGGGAGCTGACCTTATCTGTGAAAACGGAGGCAAAAAAAGCATTGAGTACTTCAGCTTTTTCCACATCATCACTAGGTTGCCTCCCCCATTCAGTAAGGGTCCCACACTTTCCCTGACCACCTTCTTGTTGCTAACATGCCTATAGAAACCCTTCTGGTTACCCTTCACATCCCTTGCTCGCTGCAACTCCAATTGTGCTTTGGCCTTCCTGATTACACCCCTGCATGCTCGAGCAATATTTTTATACTCATCCCTAGTCATCTGTCCAAGTTTCCACTTCTTGTAAGCTTCCTTTTTTTGCTTAAATTCACCGAAACTTTATCTGTTAAGCCAAGCTGGTCGCCTGCCGTATTTGCTATTCTTTCTACATATCCGGATGGTTTGTTCCTGTTCCCTCAATAAGGCTTCTTTAAAATACAGCCAGGTGTCCTGGACTCTTTCCTCCCTCATATTAGCCTTCTAGGGGATCCTGCCCATCAGTTCCCCGAAGGAGTCAAAGTCTGCTTTTCTGAAGTCCAGGGTCCGTATTCTGCTGCTCTCCTTTCTTCCTTTTGTCAGGATCCTGAACTTGACCATCTCATGGTCACTGCTGCCCAGGTTGCCACCCACTTCTACTTCCCCTACCAATTATTCCCTCTTTGTGTGCAGCAGGTCAAGAGGAACACGGCCCCTAGTTGGTTCCTCCAGCACTTGCACCAGGAAGTTGTCCCCAACACTCTCCAAAAACTTTCTGGATTGTCTGTGCACTGCTGTATTGCTCTCCCAGCAGATGTCAGGGTGATTGAAGTTCCCCATGAGAACTAGGGCCTGCGATCTAGAAACTTCTGTTAGTTGTCCGAAGAAAGACTCGTCTACCTCATTCTCCTTGTCTGGTGGTCTATAGCAGACGCTCACCACGACATTACCCTTGTTGCTCTCGCCTCTAAACTTAACCCAAAGACTCTGAACAGACTTTTCTCCAGTTTCCTACTGGAGCTCTGAGCAATCATACTGCTCTCTTACATACAGTGCAAGTCTTAATAGTCGAACAAATCCTAGATTTTTGTGGGGGAGGTTTTTATTGACAAGAACTGGGATTTTCAAAGGAGCCTAAGGGAGTTAAGTAATAATAATAATACCCAGCAGCTCTGACATAGTGTTTTTCATCCATAGATCTCACGGCTCTTTACAAATGAAATCAAAACCATTAGACCTTTTTTACAGATGGGGAAACTCAGGCGCAAAGAGGGAAGGTGACTTTCCAAAGGTGAGCCAGCAGCAGTCATAGGAATAGAGTCCATGTCTCCTGAGTCCCATTCCAATTCTCTAGCCATTAAACCACACTGCCTCCCACTGAATGCTACTGAGATTTGATTGCCTATTCCTCCATTCTATAGAAAATTCCCACTTGTGCAATCTTATTATATGTATAGCAGTCAGGATTAAAAACTCAAACACCAACGTAACTTTACATATGAGTGACCTCACTGACTCAGTGCTGACATACATTCGTCTCATTCGAGCTACTCATGTGGTGGAAGTTATTCACATGCTAAAGTGTTTTCAAGATCAGGACCATAATGATATATTATCATCATTTGCAGTGTAGATGCCTATAGGATGAACTGCATCAGCTGTTTAATAGAGCAGAGCAGCAGCACACAACAGTTTGTTGCAGGGTAGGGAATGAAGAATGCCATGCGTTGAATTTGTAGGGGGAACTTAGGTAGGCAGAATGTAATTAGCCAAATTGAAATTTGTCCAGAAATCCTACTCCTATTGTGAAAAGTGGCATGGGTTCCTAATTACTATAGTACAAGTGGCCAGGTCCTTACTTCTAAGAATTAATGGAGATATCCTGTCTCCTAGAACTGGAAGGGACCTTGAAAGGTCATCGAGTCCAGCCCCCTGCCTTCACTAGCAGGACCAAGTCCTGATTTTGCCCCAGATCCCTAGGTGGCTTCCTCAAGGATTGAACTCACAACCCTGGGTTTAGCAGGCCAATGCTCAAACCACTGAGCTATCCCTCCTATCCCTACTTCTGAAAGGCAGCGCCCTCAAGCATCCTGGTGGGGCATTGTTTGTGTACTGACACAGAGGAGGCAATACCATCCTCAGAATTACTGCACCGTTTTCTGAGGAATCTTGTCTATTATCCAGGTATTGATCCAACTAAATGCACAACAGCGGCTTCTGAAATCTACTGCAATCACAACGCAATGTAGTTCAGCTTAATTGTTCAGCAGAGAGAATAATTGAGACCTTCCTAATAAAATTCAGTTATTTTTCTTACTGAATAACTTAAAGAAAAAAAATATTTCATTGAATCATTAAGGGAAAAGGCTGAAAAGGCCTCCTAAATCATCTTATCCAACCACTTGCAAACAGCAATATTTTCCTCTATGCTAATCCCTCAGGCATTTTAGATTCACCTGAAGTGTCTTCACCTCCCTATGCTGAACATTCCAATGTCTAATAGTTGTTAAGAAAATCCTTCTAATCTCCAA
The DNA here is from genome assembly GCF_028017835.1 of Emys orbicularis. Taxonomy (NCBI): domain Eukaryota; kingdom Metazoa; phylum Chordata; order Testudines; family Emydidae; genus Emys; species Emys orbicularis. The sequence goes on along the minus strand of NC_088685.1, from coordinate 22,034,775 downwards.
CCTGTAAAAAGTTGCTGCAAGAGACACTAAAGATTATTATATTTAGTGCAAGGAGTGTGTGATGTGTATAGTAATTATATAGAATTAATGCTAGTGAGGTTGCAAAGCCAAACTTTCAAAGGCAGTGAATGTCAGAATTAAGGTACTTGTGCAATTCTGTTAATGCTGCCCCCTTGTGTATGTGCTTTGCGTTGACCTCACTGCCATTTGTGACTTTGGAAATCTCCCTCTTTAATTAGATGATCATATATTAGTATTGTGGGTTACATATGCATTACTAGAACCATTATATAGACAACACACTACCCCAGGAATCAGGGGCGGCAGGTTTGTATAATTCTTGGTGGTGCCCAGAACAGGTCCAAGTCCTGCCCCCCCACACCTGCCTTGTAAGCCAATATATATATTTTTAAAATAATGTAAAAATGTGAGGGCTCTGGGGTGGGGCTGGTGATGAGGGGTTTGGGGTGTGGGAGGGGCTCAGGGCTGGGGCAGAGGGTTAGGGTTAAGCGGCCTCTGGCAGGACACTACTGAGAGTATCAATCCAGGACAAATTGCTTAGAGCAGGGCAGTTACAGCTCAAGACTGGGGTTCCTCCATTACTAAGACACACCAAACCAGCCAAACAGAGAGGAATTCGGTTTTATCCCACTGGCTAACCAGAAGTCATATAAGCAATTCCCTCAGACACTCCAGTATCCCAGTATCACCACCAGCACCACTCCTAATGGGGATGAATGGTTATTAAAACCAATACCCCAGTAAAAGAAAAAAGGTTCTCCCGATCCCAAAGGACCAAGCCTCAGACCCAGGTCAATATACAAGTTAGATCTTACCCACAAATCACGCTGTTGCCAATCATTTAGAATCTAAAATCTAAAGGTTTATTCAGAAAAAGAAAGAAATATAGATGAGAGCTAAAATTGGTTAAATGGAATCAATTACATACAGTAGTGGTAAAGTTCTTGGTTCAGGCTTTTAGCAGTGATGGAATAAACTGCTGGCTTAAGTCAAGTCTCTGGAGTACATCCACAGCTTGGATGGGTCATTCAGTCCACTGTTCAGAGCTTCAGTTTGTAGTAAAGTTCCTCCAGAGGTAAGAAGCAGGATTGAAGACAAAATGGAGGGGTTTCCAGGGCCTTTTATATCCTCTGCCATGTGGAAGGACCCCTTTGTTCTTACTGTGGAAAATCACAGCAGCAAGATGGAGTTTGGAGTCACATGGGCATGTCACATGTCCAAGCATGCCTCAGTTTTCAGGCAGTAGCCATTGCTCACATGCCACCTTGAATGTTCCCAGGAAGGCTCCTCAGATGTGGATTGGAGTCTCCCAAGGTCCATTGTCAGTTAAGTGTTTCTTGATTGGGCACTTACTCAGAATAATCCTTTCTCAAGAAGCTGACCAAATGCTTCACTGATGCTACTTAGAATCAAACACATTGAGATACAAGTACATAGCCAATATTTATAACTTCAAATACAAAAATGATACACACACAGAGGCAGCATAATCATAATCAGCAAATTACAACCTTCTTATAGACACCTTACTTGACCAAGATTTGGTGCAACTATAAGACCCCCCCCCCAGCAGCACACTCACCTCACACCACTGTCACTGCTCATGCTCCTAGGGCCCCTCTCAGGTCCAGGAAACCCCCTCGACTCCCCTATGGTGGGTATGAGGGAGGGAGGCTGCCATCACGTGTGCACCTCCTCCCTTCCTGCTGCCCCTCACTGTAGCCTCAGTGGGGGATGGAGCTGCCCCTTGCCCAGCGTGGGGCAGGAGCGGTGACTGTGGGCAGAGGGGGCCCCTGTGCTGGTGGAGGTTCCTGCCAGAAAAGGGAAGGGTCTGAGGCGGAACCCTCACCCGGCACTAGAGGATGGGGGCACTAGGACCCTGCGACGGCAGTTGATGCCGGGAGCCAGAAGAGCGGAGGCAGCAGGGAGCTGCAGGGGAGACACAGGGATGCTCCAGGGCCCGGGGGAGTCATGCGGGGGCAGCAAGTGGGGGCTGAGGGACACTTGGGGGAGGCATGTGGGGGCAGCATGCGGGGTCGGGGGAGAGACCCGGCCCCAAACACTGGTGGAGCCGGGCCCCCGGTCCCTGAATATTGCTGGAGCCTGGGCACCACAGGCACATATAACTTGCCGCCTCTGCCAGGAATTGAAATGAGAGGGGGTGTTCAAATTTACAGGGGGGCGGGAGGTGGAAAACGACTAAATTGGCAACACTGCTGTAACTAGATGACCACGGGGTGGGGGGGAATAGGGAGTTCAAGGGGGGTGTAGGGAAATCCCTGCAGGCAGACATGTACTTAGATTGGGCAGATTCTTCCTGAGAGACAGTGTGGCTAAATTTTGGGTCCGCATTTTAGAGATCTGGGTTCTGTTTCCAGCTTTACTAATCTCTCAATAGGGTCTGAGGCCTTGCCCAACAATAAGAACCGTAAAAGGTACGGAATTATTAACAACAGCAAAAGAAGCAAGATTTGAATTCGTGACACCCTTGTTCTGAGTCTAGCTCACATGCCGCTAGACTAAAGTCCATTCCAAACAGCAGAAGCAGCAGCTAGAGAAAGCTCCATTTTGCCTGTGTCCCATTCTGAGGTTCAGTTTAGTGTGGCATGCTGAAAGGAGATGTAGGGGCGGTGCATGCACAGGGCTGATAGAATGCTAATGGATTTTAGCAGTCAGTCTCTAGAAAGCTCCAGCGAGGAAACGGTGGGATTTGGCAGGTTATAACTCAGTCAAATCTGAATGAATTGAGGACCTGAGCACAGTAAAAGGCATCCCCTTGTCCCCAGGACTTCACCCCTACCAGATCCCAGGTTCCTTCTGCAATCTATAAAAGCATTACAGCTCCTCCTGATGAAACAAGTGTCCGGGTAGTTTAATGAAAGACTTTGTGACAAATACCAATGAAGCCAGAAAGGTGAATTTTCCATAGATACATATTCCTTCATTATTATTGTTGTTATTATTTATTTTATCATAAAAGCACCTAGAGGACCAAAGTGAGTTTGGGGTCAAATTGTACTAAGCACGGTACGAACTCAAAGTAATGGACTGCCCCTGCTCCAGAGTGCTTAGTATCAAATTAGAGGAAGTAAGTATTATGATCCCCATTTTACAGATGGGAACTGATGTACAGAGAGATTAAGAGCTTGATTTTCCAGAGGTACTGAGCACCAGCAACTCCAGCTGAAATTGACATTAATTGCAAGTGTTATGCACCTCCAGAAGCAGATCCTACTTTACTTGGCTGAGGTCAATGTCCGATCCAAGAAGTGAATGCAGATTTCCCGAATCCCCTAGTGTTGCCTTTACCATAAAACCATCCTCTCTTTTTAATATTTTGGTAATTCTAATATGAGCTTCCTTAAGGGACAGAAATAGCAATTTCCTTTAAAAACAATCCATAAAGCAAAATATGATCACACAATTGCTATTATAACCCACCCACCAGTCCACAAAACCACCCCAGATATCTCTCACTTAAGCCATTCCCGTAAAGTCTCAGAGCTCAGAGATTGTTTTCTCTAATATAATTCAATAAGTGTTGAAATAAGAAAACTTGCAGTAGGATTCCCTGAAAGCTTGTACAAACTAACAAGCTTAATGGATTTTTAATGGTCCCTTAACTGAGTTATGTGGGAACAGTGTGGGGTGCTGCATGGTAGTAGTTATTCTTGTACATAATATTAAAAATATTTGGAATTCTCCACAGTAATCTTCATACCCAGTAGAACTATATTCTCATTGAAACTTAACATTAAAGAGTTTCTAATTTAATATGGCAAGTATTGTGCCGCTATACCATAGGTACAACTAATATAATATACCTCAGAACAACACAGTGCTCCTGTTGCTTTAGCATTCCCATATGATTAGTAGATTAAAACATAAAACAATTGCGGGCAAGGCAAGTATGTCTAATGGGATAAAACTGTCTTTCTAAATCATATATTTGTATGTAAATATGGTAGCGAAAGCTGTTGTGAGGTTATCAAGCAACTATAGAATGAGAAGTTATGAGCTCAGAAAATTAGCAATGGCTATAAAAGACAGGCAATGAAAGAATGGAATAGGCACCAGTTGGAGTCTTGGTTAACACAGGGCTCTGTTAATGGTGCTGTCATGAAAACAGAGAAGGCAAACATGGGGCTGTTTAATAGCTTAAAGGACCATCATATTTTGGGGTTGGGTGGGACTTTGACCTGTTACCTTCTCTTTGTTTTCCATAAAGTTTCTGGTCAAGTAATGGGGTATGTTTTGCCCTCACTGAAGTTTAATATATAATTTACTCAGTTGCAGTTGCACAGATGTAGGCCATTGTGTTGGAAAAGGATGGAATATGGTTCTTTCCCAAGTGAAGGAACAACCCTGCACTGGCAGGCAAAGATAGTAGTTTAGAGATCAAACCAGATAAACTATCTCTATGATTCTATATAAGGCTGAGTCTGAAAGAAAGCCAAGGATTTGAACACCCTCAGAGCTTTGGAATTAAAACTAGACTCCCCCATAACACCGTACTATTAATAAAAAGATTTAAGTTGAGAAGAGGCTTCAGCTAAATACAACCAAAATATGAAACAATCCTGGCTTTAGTTTCCCAAAACAAGAAGCTGAACAACAAGGAGTTTTGTAACATGTACTCCCACTCTCTCTCTGCAAACAGATGCACTGAAAAAACAAATAACATATCCCAACTCTCTCTCAGCCTGGGGGCTTCAGAAAAGTTGGAATTGGAGCTCAGCCCTCCATGGTTTTGGTTTTGCAAAACTAGCTCTTTATACCTGAAATCTCCCATAATCAAAACTAGCTCCAGCCTTGCCTGCATTTCCTTCTAGCCATTTCCCAGAATCTGGAAACACTGTGTACTTTGAATATATTGGGCTAAATGTTGCTCTTATTTAAATCAACTGCAAACCAAATGGGACTGTGTGGGCTGTAAGTCAGCACAGAATTTGATCTAGTGTGTATGTATGTTCATCCATATGTAGTTAGTATTGGTATGTTGGACATGTTGCATACGTAGTATGAGCTAGACTGTGACTTGGATGGTACACTCACAGGAGAGAGGAAGAACTGCCTTAACACACGTGCACAGAGTACCTGAACCTTGAGTCCAGATGTGTAGGTGCACCAGTCTCTCTGAGCCAGCGGGCGGAGAAGGGGAGGCAGTAAGTGGAGCTTTGGCTCCACGAATCACTACTCACCTGCCAGTGCGAGTAAGTGGGTGTCATAATTTGCTGTTAGTACAAAACAGCCACAAATTACTCCCCTTCCCCCATCTTCCCTCACATGCAGGAGCAAGGAGGACACTGTGAGTCAAAGGCACAGTGCCTCCCCAGGCTACCGCGGAGGTGGTGCAACTTGCACAGGACCGTGTCTGAACTCACAGCCTATAGATCTTATGTATATAGGATACATTCTGTGCAGTTGTAACTTTGTATACTTTTTATGTTTAAGTTTTTAATTGTTGATTGATTTTTTTTTATTTTGCTACAGTTTTGATATGCGAACCCTTCCTTAAATTCTGTTATTGGCATGTACAGCTATTTGGTTTTCACACCAATTTACTTCCCAGAATAATAATGGACACATTCTTTGGAATAAGCAGATGCTTGTTCTAATGTAACTTGAATAGAATATTCACAACAACCTGTATAACAACAGACTGTGATGTTGCCAACAAAGGAACATGACTTTGATATAAGAAATACTTGGCTAAAGAGAAATACACATATTTTGGATGGAGCATTGGACTCAGCCTAAGAAAATTTGGGTTTTATTCTTGGCTCTGCCACAGACTTCCTGTGTGACCTTGGGCAAGTCATTTTCACTCTATCTTAGGTCCTAGTTTTCTGGTTGTACAATATTTACAATGTACAGTGTACAGTGCAGGCTGCCCTGGAGCTGTAGACCGTGGGAGCACAGGCTGACAAAGAGCCACAAGCATGGGGATTTGGGAGCCAGAGCTTCCACACTCCCAGCCCCCTTTCTCCTACCCTTTGACTATCTTTTCTGGTGAGTAGAGGCAATAGGGAATTTTTCAACAAAAATTATATTAATCAGAAAATGCCAGTTCATCCAAATCAAAACCATTGGCAGGAAAGTGTTGGTTTTGGCACAGTCCCCCTTTTGAAAAAAAAAATTGAAAAAAGGTTTGAAATTGTCAAAACATCCTATTTTGACATTTTCTAAATGAAGAAAATCAGTTTTTCAGATCAAAATGACTCTTTATTTTGAAATTTAAATTAAATTATAGTAAAAATAATGTAAAAAGAATTAAAGGTAAAAACTGAAATGAAACTGAAATTGTCAATACATTTTGATTGACCCTATCCATAATTTTTGTCAGAAGTTTGGTTTCCAAAACTTTTCAATATTTTGGTTTTTTGTCTCAATTTGAGAGGGGGAACATTTTTTTGAAATCGTGAAAATCTCCCTGGATGGAAATTCTGTTTCCTGGCTAGCTGTAATGATAAGCTCTTCAGGGAAGAGTCTCAGAGCTCAGCACAATGAGACATTGAGCTCAGTTGTGGCCTTTCTATATATAGGTTACTATAATAAAATAAAAATAACAACAGAAAGAGACAGACAGACTGAATGACTTCCTTGCAGCATGAATGCAGAGAAGTGATTGGGCTGGTAAATGGAGAGTTCTTATCCATTACTGCAACAATTTCTTTAGTGCTAGCAAAGGGAATATTAAAAATGACTGGCCAAATAAATTGTTTTCACTATCAGTGTTATATTTTGTCAAGTTCCACTTGTAAATCAAACAAATTGTAGACTTTATAAACCTATCCAAACAAGCTATTTTGGTCCAGCTTCAAAGAGAGATTATATATATATATATATATATATATATATATATATATCACTTTAGAAAATAATGCCCAACTTATGTTGATTATAAACCAAAAGTCTGTTTTCTTGAAGGCATCAAAATGATTTTGCAGTGGGAATCTGCAGAATCAGGAATACATGATAATACGCAGATCGTAATACTGGTTTAAGTGATTTCAATCAGCAGAACTTGCTACCTTATCTGAGCTCTCCAATACACAGTAAGAAAAAATGTAGATATGGCTTTTATTGCATGCATATTATCAAAGCTAAGGATGTGGTTCAAAAACGTTTCAGATAGGAATGAAAAGACACTTTCACAGCTAATTTTCTGTAAGGATACGACTCTGGTTTTGGTATGATTATTCATTTCTTATGCTAAGAGAATTGATAGTTTCACACACTGCCACAAATAAGGGTTCAGGAGATAGTGTTACTCATTGGTGAGAATGTTACAGGATCCCCTCTGTGCCTGATCCAAAGATATATGAGTCTGTAACAATACTGGTTAGAGAACTTTAGCACAATCTGTAGTAATGCATGCTTTTAGCTCTGGAGGTCTCCAGTTTAATCGCTGGTGTGTTAGCCAAGATGGCAGCTGTCAAATGAGGACAATAAAGGCAACTATTATGATTTTTGACAGTAAAGCTGGTGATTTGCAATACTTTTTGTAAAGACACATTTATTTTGCTGTTATTCATGGGCTTTGTTTGTTGTTTGTGTTAAATTGGTCTTAAGCTAGATGTAAAATTTTCTTTGAAATGGTTTTCCATTAGAAAATGCCATTTTGCCAACATTCTCCCCCCCTCCCCCCGAAATCATTGATTTTGACAAAATTACCTGTAGGAAAACATTTATTTGAAACACAATGTTTGTTATATTATTATCATGACTACTAATGTGACATGGGAAAATGTAAAAATAATAGAAGTAACATAAACATTAAATACAATAATTCATTTTAAAATTTTAACGTGAAATTTAGATTTTTTTTAATGAAACTTTTTTTAATATAGATTTTGCATGGATTTTCAAAAATAGTTGTTTTTGTTCTGATTCAGACTGAAAACAAATTTTGAAATGTCGTAATTTCCCACAAAACTGAAATTCTGAATTTCAACCTGCTGTGATTTGGATAGCTCATTGGTTATGCCTGAAAGTATTTAAAAGCTCACACATATTAGTATAAATGATGAAATGGTTGCTAAAATGGTTGCTTCCCTGTGAAGATCAGCAGAATGTTGTGAGTTTCCATCCTGTCCCCTATTTCTGCCAGATCTCTCCAGGAGCTGGAACCCTGGGAGCCTCAGAACTGGAACGATCCACCTAGTGGGCCAGGTTGCCTGTGCTCCCCAGCAGAACTGTGCAGAGAAAGTTAGCTCTGTATGGAGCATTGTGTTATTTTGAAATTTGGTTTTGAATGAAATCCCAAAATGTCACAGATTTCAGTGAAAGGGAGCTAAGCCCCAACTCCAAGGTAGTCTGCCTAGTGGGCTGCTCTGGGCTGCAGACCCTAGAACTCTGGTGTCCCATGCTCAGGGTCAGTCCTTTTGTTGGGTTGCCCTGGAGCCTTAGACCATAAAATCCCTGAGAGCAAAGGCTGCCAAGAGCCATGGGCCTGGAAGCTTGGGAGCTAGGATTTCCATGCTCCCAGACCCTTGACATACTGCCTAATGAGCTGAGGAGAAACCTTGAAGTCCTGGGAACCCTGACTGAACTGGAGGCTTCAGAGTTTGGGAGCTGAGGCTTTCAGGGCTTCTAGGGCCCGGATCGGCGGGCAGCGATCGATCGGGGGTTGATTTATTGCGTCTAGTCTAGACATGATAAATCGACCCCCGAGCGCTCTCCCGTCGACTCCGGTACTTCACAAGAGCGAGAGGCACAAGCGGAGGCGATGGGGGAGCGTCAGCAGTCGACTCACTGCAGTGCCTTCACTGCAGTGAGTAGATCTAAGTACATCGACTTCAGCTACGTTATTCATGTAGCTGAAGTTGCGTAACTTAGATTGATCCCCCAGTGTAGACCAGGCCTAGCTCTTTGTCAGCCCACCAGGTGGGCTGCTGAGGAGCCAGACAGGCGAGATGTCAGGAAACCAGGCAAGTTTTTGGTGGAATTTCGTCAAATCAACATGGTCTTGAAAAAATGTTTCAATCTTGATAAATTGGCAAATTCCAACAAAGAAATTGTTTTGTCACAACAATATTTTTCTGACCAGCTCCAATAAGAGCTTAAAATCTAAAGGTTAAATCCATACTGAGAATTGAACTTGAATAGTATCTTTGCCAGAATTCATGTGGTTAAAAATCCAGACTGGGGCTTACGTCTGTTGTCACCCAGCTTCTATTTTCCTGTTGGGTAGAAAAAACTGCTAGGTAAACTGTATGATTTCCCAAGTGGAAAATAAATTCATACATCTTCCCTTAGAGGTGGGCAAGTATCTCTGAATGATTTTAATGCAATAGGAGAGAACTGAACTGATAGACAGTTAAATTACATGATAAGGGTGGCTGGCCAGAAAAGAATACAATTAAGAAAAAGAAAATGATCAAAAGCAATGGCTTCAAATATTGTATACTGGGTGAAATTCAGCCCAAGGTCTTGGCCTTGGCACCAATCAGACCCCACCACTCAGATGCACTGTAGATGCATTGTAGCAGTGCTTGGCACAGCTGAGGGAGGGGATACTGATTCATGACTGGTCGGAGGGGAGGGGGCAGTGCATGTTAGAGCAGCCTTTGTAAAATTATCAACATTACATTCTAAGCTCTTCAAGGCAGGCACCATCTTTTTGTTGTGTGTGTCTGTCACAATGGTGTCTTGGGCCAGGCCTGGGGCTCCTAGATGCTACCGCAGTACAAGCAATAAAAATAAATAAATAATAGAGACAGCAGTTCTGATGTGGGAGATGGTAGGACCAGAAGTAGCCAAAATAGGGACTGTTGTGGGGTGGAGAAGGGGGTCAAATGGGGCCACCCCTCTCCCCAGCACCCTCCCAGACCCACAACTCTGCCAAGGAAGACCCCTCCCATCTGGAGGGACTAGGACTCAAGTGATACCTCTGCCCACGCACCACCACATGGCCTTGGAGGAAATCTGCAGAAAGAAGCTAGTCAGAGACTCCTGCTGGTAGAACAAGCTGCAGAAGCAGCAAAGCAGGGAGCTATGGTCCTTTGGATATTTGGAGAAATTTCTACAGCTTGGAATGGACTTTCTCTGCCCTGTATGGATTAGCTGTTTGCTCCAACCTTCCTCCTGCCTCACTGTCTTTCCACCACCACTTCACTCCACACCTGCTATTCATATTCTCGTCTCCCCTGCCCAGTCCCACTTCATCCCTCTTCACTTATGTCCCCTCTCCCTTTCACTTCTCTTCCCATTTTGACAAATGATGTTTTGACCAAACCAAACTTTTTTTACAGTAAAGTTTCACTTTGGTAGAAAATTGCTAAGAAAAAAACATACATTGTTTCATAAAAATATTCTTTTTCTGCTAAATATTTTCAATTTTCAGTTCAGTTTGTTGTAAAAAGTTTGGGGGTTTTGTTTTAGAAAAGCATTTTTTAATGAAAAACTGATTTTTTTAATCAAAAATGTGGTTTTGAAAACTGTTCAGTTTCAGTTTTTCATTAAAAAAAATATTTCCCCCCTGGAAGCTTTAAACAAATAATATTTAAAACCAAAACCAAACCAAACCAAACAAAACAAAAGGGCATTTTTCAAACCAGCTCTGCTAGTCAGATAAATATCCCCTGAATGCTAGAAGGAATAAATCATTCCATTTTAGATATATTGCAAGGAAATAAGTTGAAAAGACTGGTTACTGTGCCATTTTAGTGGATGAAATGAAGTCAGGAGTAACTATCAATTTACTCTAAGGCCTTGTCTACTGTAAGAGGGGTTTGCCCTCCCCAGTGTAGATGCACTTATATTAGTATAAAAGTGCTTATATTGGTATAACTGAGTTTTACGACCAGTGATGGCTAACCCTAACCGACTTAGCTATGGCAGTGAAACTTTGAAGTATAGACCAGGCCTAAGACATTATCACAAAGGATTAATCAAGAAAAGGTGTATGATTGTTAGGATAATGCCAGTTCAGAAACATATTTAAGCATTTGCCTAACTTTAAGTATGTAAGTTGTCCAATTTACTTTCACGGACTACTCCTAAGCTTGACATTAGGCATGTGCTTAACTTTGCTTGAGGTTGGTAATACTGAACATTATCCAGATGAGTAACACCACTGAAGTATTCCTTTATGTTTGCACAATGCCAAGCACATTGTGGTCCTGATCCTTATGGATTGGGTACTGCTGCAAAATAAACAATGAAATGCATTGAGAAAGCAATGATTTAAGAATTCTATGTTATTTTAGTTTTTTAAATTCATTTAAGGATTAAATCAAATAAGATTCTTCTTTTTCTTTAATAAGGTCAAAATGAATACATTGTTAATAAGCAAATCCAAGAACAAAGTGATTGAAAATCGAGGCTCTGAAAAACGAAGGAAATTTGGACAAAAATAAATAGATCTATTCTTTTGGATATGCCTCATCTGTGATTATTATCATGTAAAGTACAAAAAAGAATGCCTCCAAAACAGAGGGTTGAGCAACACTTAATTCCTTAGTTACAGGTCAAGTCAGATCCATGTCCCTAAAGTATTACTTTCCTGATCATACTTTGAAAGATGCTGTATAATGGAAAATAACTGAGGTCAGAGCTATCCAGTTTCAGAGCAGAGTGATTGACACCAGCATTGTAAGCTTTCTTTAATTACACGGTTGCAGTCTTAGTGAACAAACCCTTATCACTAGCAAAAGAGAAATATGATTAGTTAATTCCAGAGGAGAAGGCTGGCTAGAATGCATGATGGAAGAAAAAAAAAATGGTCTAATTGAGGAAACAGGATAAAATGGGGATGAACAAAGTGTCATACATATTAAAGAATTAGAGATGGTTTTGTATTTTTGTACCCAACGGTAGTAAGGATACCGCTCTCCTGTTGTTGAGAAACATGAGGGCGAAATTCTCTATTGGTATAAATCCATTGCTGGAGTTATGCCAGCAGAAAATTTGGGCCCAAGTAATGTTAGTATATATTGATTCACTATAGAGTCTGCCAGGATTTGCATTTGAAGGCCTAAGTGCTCAGTTAATGTGTGTATAATTGCATGCACACATTGCCCATCTGTGACAGATGCAAACACTTCTGCATGCCCTTTAAAAAAATCTAACATTCTCACTCTTTTGCATAAACCCAGGTGGAGACAGGTGTGAACGTGAAAACCTAGCCCTCACAATAGCATGGAATAGTATTGGCAGGAGAGTTTTAATATACAAAACCTATAAGGAGTTATAAGTGGCCCGCCCTAAATATTATAGATAACCCTAGATAATTATAGAATTCATAGTGTCTCTTACAGACATTGCTAATCTGAGGTGCTTTTACAACTACATTAGGCATAAAAAGAAGAGAAGTCGCAAAGGAAGGGCAAATATTGTTAACTTTTCTCCACAAAGTGCCAGATGTCGGTGAGCATCATGAAAACAATCCAGCTTTGCATAGATTCCATGGATCCAAACAGAAAGAGACCAAGGGGGTCATGGATAGAAACGAGTTTTTCACATGGGGTGTGAGGAGTCAGCACAAAGCCCTCTGCACAATTTAAGCTCCTCATTGGGGCCAAACAATGAGCTAGCTAGCTGAGCAGCTGCATAGGGCACAATGCCTATATGCTATGGAAAAGGTGACCATGACAGACTTCCCACATGCCAGTGGATGGTCACGTTGGTTGCAGTAGAGGCACATGTATGCAGATCCTCTGGCTCCACTATTTCATAAACTTATTCACAGGGACTCCGGCTGATGTTTCACCCCAATTTTGAAGGCTTAGCTTGGACTAAGGTGGAACTTAGGGTTTTCTTTGCTGCTTTTCTGTGCAGGGGTGAATTTTACACTGTATGAAGTGTCTGACAAAAAACAATTAGAGTGGGTCAAAAATTGCTTGATATAAAGTGTGTTATATCTTTCTCTACTACATTGAAGATACCATTAACAAATATTTATTCCCCATAACAGGTACTTTTAGACTGTGATCAACTCACCCCATAGCCTTCTCTTTATTAAACTAAATAGATTGAGCTCCTTGAGTCTATCACTATAAGGCAGGTTTTCTAATCCTTTAATCACTCTCATGGCTCTTCTCTGAACCCTCTCCAATTTATCAATACCCTTCCAGAATTGTGGATACCAGAACTGAACATAATATTCCAGCAGCAGTCACACCAGTGCCAAATACAGAGGCATAGGCGGCGGGTGAAACTTCCTCTGGGGGAGGCTAACTCCCTGTCCCGCCTCTTCCACCCATGGCCTTGCCTCTTCTGCCCAGGGCTCCACTTCCACTTAGCCCCCCTGCTGGAGCTCACTGCATTCCTCCTTTCCTCCACCCCTTTCCCATGCAAGGCACCCACCGCTCACCATGTCCCACCTCATGGCGGGTGAGGTGGGCCTCACGGGGGAGGGGGTTGGAGGAAAGGAGGGATGCAGTGAGTGGTGGGGACCTCTGGAGAGGGACGGGTGCAGTGGAGGAGAGGAGAGACTCAGCCAGGCAGTAGCGGGTGGTGGGGACCTCAGGGAAGAGGCGGAGTGCAGGTGGGGCCACCATGGCCCAGACCTCCGGCAGTGGGTTGGCAGCAGCTGCGCCAGGGGAGGCTTAGCCTCCCCTGGCCTATTATACCCGCCACCTATGGCAGAGGCCATTCAAGACTATCTGCTGCCCTAGGAAAAATTTCAGAGTGCTGCTTTGTTTGCCTATAGCTAGAGTGGCCCCCATACTGAGGTAATATAACCTCCCTTCTTGATATTCCCTTGTTTATACATCCAAGGATCACATTAGCTCTTTTGGCCACAGCACCGCATTCGAAACTCATGTCCAACTGATTATCCACTGTGACAGACCCAGACCAGTGGGGAACAGGAGTCTGGTAGAGGGCAAATATACTGGTCACTGGATGAGTAGTTTTCTGTTCCCTGAGTGACCAGAGCAGGGGCTGCACTAGAGTAATCAGGAACCTGCTAGAACCAGTTAAGGCAGGCAGGCTAATTAGGACACCTGGAGCCAATTAAGAAGAAGCTGCTAGAATCAATTAAGGCAGGCTAATCAGGGCACCTGGGTTTTAAAAGGAGCTCACTTCAGTTTGTGGGGCGAGTGTGAGGAGCTCGGAGCAAGAGGCACAAGAAGCTGAGAGTGAGAGGGTGTGCTGCTGGAGGACTGAGGAGCACAAGCGTTATCAGACACCAGGAGGAAGGTCCTGTGGTGAGAATAAGGAAGGTGTTTGGAGGAGGCCATGGGGAAGTAGCCCAGGGAGTTGTAGCTGTCATGCAGCAGTTACAGGAGTCACTATAGACAGCTGCAGTCCACAGGGCCCTGGGCTGGAACCTGGAGTAGAGGGCAGGCCCGGGTTCCCCCCAAACCTCCCAATTGACCTGGACTGTGGGTTCTTCCAGAGGGGAAGGTCTCTGGGCTGTTCCCCAACCCACATGGTGAATCTCTGAGGCAGGAAAATCTGCCAATAAGCGCAGGACCCACCAAGATAGAAGAGGAACTTTGTCACACCACCCACAACTTCAAAGACGTTTTCATAGTCACTGCTTCCAAGGATAGAGTCCTCAGTCTTGTCATTACGGTCTATGTTCTTTGTTCTCAGATGTATCAAAACACATATTGTTTACTTGAGCCCAATTTACCAAGTGATCCAGATTGCTCTGTCTGAGTGACCTATCCTCTTCATTATTTACCACTTCCTCAATACTTGTGTCATCGGCAAACTTTATCAGTGATAATTTTATGTATTCTTCCAGGTCACTGATAAAAATGTTAAATAGTGTAGAGACAAGAACCATTCCCTTCGGGACCTCATTAAAAACACACCTGCTCTATGTTGATTTGCCATTAACAATTACATTTTGAGATGGGTCAGTTAACCAGTTTTTTAATCCATTTAATGTGTGCCATGTTAATTTGGTGTTTTTAATCAAAATGTTACATGGAACCAAGTCACTACCAAGACTTAGGCTGAGATTCTGCAATTCTGTTCCCCACGAGAGTAGAGCTGGGTGGAAAATGGTGTTCCCATCCTGAGAAAATTCTCTAGATTTCAAAAAAAAATTATGTTCCGAATCAGGACAAAAAGTTGATATTTCAAAAATTTTCATCGACCACAGATTCCCCTAAAATTTCTTTAGATCAGCTGAAACATTTCGTTTTGATCATTTTGAAATATTTTGTTTTTATTTTGACCATTTTAATTTTTTTAACTATACTTAAAGTTTGAAACAAAATTTGTTTCGACCCAGAAAATCATTCATTTTTTGTTAAAAAAAAACAGTTTCAATTTTTTTTTTCAAGTTGACATTCGTTGAAACCTATCCATTCCTGTAAAAAATTTCAGTTTTGACAAATCAGCATTTTTTGACTAACAGATGTTTGTGAAAAATCCTGATCAGCTCTCTCTGAGAACAATGACAGTGGCTAACACTGCCAGACTGCCAGGGGTGCTGGAACAATTTGAGGGTGTTGACTGCCATTGAACCAAACTGTGAACGCTGTATGTGATGGAAATCACTTTAAGCTGCATCCTCATTACCCTTAGTTCCAGCACCTAGGCAGACAGCCTCTCTGAAGCAAACTATTATTTATTTAGAACAAAAGAATTTCAGAGAACACATATCTTAAAAAATAATAAAGCATACTGCATGCTTGTCTAGTTTACCAGGGGTTTAACCATCTTCTACATGGGAACCCTAGTAGGACTAGCTCCCTATAGTCTCTTCTGCAGAGTCTAGAAGGATGCCATTGTTTTCCAAGTGTGTGCTTGGGTGTTCTTATCAAGGAAACCATGATGTCATCTTGTTGCATAGACCCCACTCTGAATTTGAACTTTATGGGCATATCATAAACATTCTACTATCCCCAATATAAACTACATCACTACAGACACACAGGAAAATCTAACAACCCACTTTAGTTATACAGTAGGTTTACATCCCTTAGCAGGTCATATACAATGTTATTAAAATGGTTAGTTCTGAGTATTCATAACATTATTAGATATAAGTTCCATGTCTGTGCATAAGTCCTCTGCCTAAAGCTCTTCAGGAAAGGCAAGAATACAAATATTGCAACTCCTAGTATAATGTTCAGATAATACAGTTTTCCTATGCAGCATTGCAAAATCCTTCATAAGAACTCCGAGTGCTGCTGAGTCTCCAAAACTGTCATTTTTCTTTAACTTGCCAAATATTATTATTTTCCAATTTGATCCTATGTTACAAGTCAGATATTTTAGAATAAAAATCATCCAGTTATTTATAAAAGGAATAAAAGCATGCTTCTAGACTTTTAATAGCCAGTATTTACATTGCTATAGATCTATCAATGACCATGATTCCACAAACATGAGCAGCCCCAATGATTTCACTTGGATTACTATCTTGCTTAAAGATAAGCATATGTGTAAGTGTTTGCAGGATCAAGGCCTAAATCCATAAAGTTTTATATATATATATATATATATATATATATATATATATATATATATATATATATATATATAATGTTAAGGGTATAATTGTGGCTTTCTAAATCATGTTGAGAAGTGTCTTTCTACACCAATAATCTCATTGATTTAAATTGGATTTACGGATGTAGTAAAGTTCTAGTCAGCCTGAGTAAAGGTGATACAGTGAGCCCTACAGTAAGTCTGAAAGAAGAAGTGAGTATAGGGACAATTTGTTTAGTAATTGACTTTTGTCAATGATCCAAAAAGCTATATAAGCTGATATAGATACAGGTGAATGTGATCCATTACTAGAGAAGTGCTTTGTATAGCGATATTAGTTCCACCTGACAGTCAACACATGTGTTGTAAACAAAATGTATCTATTGAAACTTCCATTAGTTATAATGAAGTAATTAGAATATTGTTTAAATAAATAAAAAGAGTACCAAAAACTGCCTCCTTATAGCTAACCAAAAAAAAAGGAAACAAACAATCTGAAAGTTAAAGTCTATGCATAAATAGAATTCACACAGCGGGAGGTCAGACTAGATGATCTAGTGATCACTTCTGGCCTTACAAATCTATGAATCAATAACAAAAAAGACTCAGAAAGCAAGTTATAGCTCAAGTACTCACCTTCCTGGAATCACCGAAAGGTGGAGTGAGTGATTGTCAGCCCTGAAATGAGCTGTTCAATACCAGCTAAGACAGCTAGTTCTCCAACTTCGTGTCCACAAATATTTATGGCCACAACTTTATATGCATTAAATTACAGTGCAAATGGTCTGGTTTTCTTTGGACTTCCTCTGAAGGGCCCTCATGCTCGTATGTGCAAATAACTACAAGTGTCAGAAAAGAGATGGGTCTTTAAAAATCTTTAGCCATGTGTATCTCAGGAAATACAACAACAAGTAAGTGTAATGCTGACAGACCCCAGTTGGCAGGATTGAACCAGGGACCTCGGTGCATGAGCCTCTACAGCATGGGCTAAAAGCCAGCTAGCTCTTAGCTAAGGCTGTAGAGCAAACTCATTTTATCTCTCTCTCAAAATGGTTTTGGTGCCACTAGATGGGGCAGAACACCACACCCAGGAGGCGCGTGGGTTACATAAGCACAAAATATTGGAGAGGAGTAGCTCAAAGAAAAATTTAGATGAGCTGAATTTTCTGCAGGTGTAAATGGATGAAACTCCACTGAAGTCAATGGAGCTGCAACTTTTTATATCAGTATAGTTGGCACAGATATCTGTACCATCCTAATGTTCATGTTAGATACTAAAAAGCACTACTGCACCATACAGTGGAATAGCTTGTCTAATGGGTTTATCAAAAATGAGTGGACTTTTTCATTGGCTGTGTACTAGTGAAATGTCCCAAATTGGCACAAAGAACTCTTCGCCACTCTACAAGTAGAAAACAGCCAAACCCATTGCATTTAAATTTTGCAGGGGATTAAAAAATCACAGAAAAACCCGGCATCTGGCTCAAGAGCTTCTATGCCAATTTTGCTCAGCCTAAAGCAAATTAAAATGGCTGAATTATAAACCCCACACATAGAAACAGGGCTGCAATAATAACACTCAAATATAACGATGCTGCTTGGATGCCCCCTCTAATATATATTGCCTAAGTGTTCTGAGTACATTTACAAAAGGGGAAATTGGGTTTAGTTAGACAATGAGGTAGCTCAGCATTGTTTAGTTTGCAATTATATACATTGATTAGACTTTGAAGATAATGAGCTCTTGCCTGAAGGAGTATGACAATGAAAGTGATATATGAAGAACTTGGGGCAAGGGGAAGGGCTTAGTAGAAATTTCCTTCAAAGACAGTTTCAAGCAATAAGTTTCAATAAGTGCCCACTATAGTCATTGTAGTTGCAAAATGCAGGCTCAGACATAATTCCCGGTTGTATATTAGTAATGGAAATGTTTATAATCTTTGTTCCTGTAAAAAAAAAAAAATCAGGGAAGTAAATATTACCAAATGTATCTTGGATTAATATCTATCAGAAGGAAGTCAAACTTCGGTATAACATGCATTAAAATAAAAATTAGAGATGTATGTATTTACTATTACTGTGCCCTTTCTTATAGCATATATCATCATTGAAGCTACAGTGGTAACCATCTAAGGCAGTGGTTCCCAAACTTTAACAACCTGTGAACCCCTTTCACCAAAATGTCAAGTCTCGCGAACCCCCTCCTAAAAAAGAATATTTCCAGGGATTTTCTCCTTTACCTGAGTATAACTTATAAAAGCAGTGACCTTGGAAATATAAAATTTGTTTTTATGACATGCTTATTACACACTATTTATTATTAATTATTATTTATCATTACAGTATTTTTATTACATTATGAATACGGCAACACTCTTTCAAGATCTCACTTTCATAGCTTGTATCACTTTGAATAAGCCTGTTATAAGACAAGGCTCCTATGTTTCATCAAGAAGTATCAGATGTGAAACAGCATGAAGGTATCTAAGAAGCCAACTCAGAGTTCCTCTTATACAAGCATTCAGGTCTTGAGCAGTTCAGGCAAACAACACACATTACAACAAAGCTTAAACTTGTTCTTCATAATAATTTTAAAAACAATACTAGCTGCCTATTTAATTTTAAAAACAGAAAAAAATATCCACCTCCCTTTCCATTTCTTATAAGGAGTCTTGAAGTTTAAATCTCCTCAGTGTGATAGATAGGCTTGCTTTGAACTGCTTAGCTCTGGGAAGTCCAGGGGCTCCGGGCTGCTGGTCCGTGCTGCCCGGGGTCCCTAGGGACAGCTCTGTCCGCCATTAGGGAATTTTTTCCTGAGAACTCCCTGTAACATTTCGCGAACCCCCAGGGGTTCATGAACCCCAGTTTGGGAACCCCTGATCTAACGGTACGTCTACACTGCACAATCCTCACAAGTAGAGTACATACACTGCACGCTCCCCTAAAATGGGTGTAAAGAGCAGTGTAGACAGTGAGGCACTGCTTAGGCGAGTACTGTAAAGACACAAAGCTTGTTCTTCATAATAAGGTTTGAACCTTACACAGTTCTCTACACACCCAAGCAGTGCCTCTCATGTCTACACTGCTATTTTTAGTGCCTCCCAAATGTACACTTCCCACTGCTGGAGCCTTTCCTGCTGCCGGGAACTGCTGGTGCCTTTCCTCTGCGCAGAGAAAGGCTCTGGCAGCAGGGAAAGGCTCTGACAGATCCTTACTGTTGGAGCCTTTCCCCGTTATCTTCCCCCTACCACAGCCTTTCAATGCCACATGTAGCTACACACCACAGTGTGAACGAAGCCTGCCTTTCACTACATTGTGTAGCTACACATACCCTACATGCCCCTGCCAAGGGTTTACATATTTCAGGTTCCCAAAAAGAGGACATTGGGGGGGGGAGGGTTTGAGGGAAGCTGGGGAAGGGGGAGGGGCAAAGGGGGAGCTAGTGGGTGGTTACTGGAGGTGGGGGACAGTGTTGTTCCCTGTCATGGCGGCAGGGGGGGCTGGCACAAGCCCAGGACACAGCGCCAGCCATCAGTCAGCGCCTTCTTGCAGGAGCCCCTCACAATGGGAGAGCTGGGGTCTGGGTGGATCCTGAACTTGTGGCTTTCAGGGTAATGGACCAATCAGCTGTAGATACAGCAGAATGGATCAATCAGCTGTGGATGCAGGGGAATGGTCCAATCAGGAAGTAGACCGATGGGGGCTCTTTCTGAACTTCAGTGTCTGCTCTGCAAAAACCTGGATGTTTGCTATTATTTGAAAACCCTGCCCAGACAGGAAAGCAGGCTCCAAAAAGAGGCTCTGTCCATGAAAACCTGGACATATGGAAATCCTATCTCTGCCAGTGGCATGCAGTTTAGCTGTACCTTTAGTGTAACTATTGTAGTTATAATATTTTATTATATTTATTATTTTTGGTCCCCATCCTTAAACCCTTACTCAATCTAATGTCTTGATCCAGAAAAGCACTTAAGCATGCACTTATCTTTAAGCATCTGAGTAGTCCCACTGAAATCAATACAACAGCCAATCAGTTACAAATACACATATTGAAGTTAATGGGACTACTTTTGCTGAAAGGTAAACATGGGCATAAACAATGGTGTATGTATTTACTTCCATAGGAATTTTGATTTAGTGAGGATTCCAGCTCTGAGTGCATTATTAATTATTATTTATTTTATTGCCATTGGGCCAACCCTAAAGAGCCACCATTAGTTATGGAGCTGACACCTGTGAGCTCTCTGAAGCAGGGACCATGGCTGGGAGGACAGGCACAGCTGGCCGGTCAGCAATAGGGGCCCAATCTAAAGCTCGTTGACTGCAACAGGAATTGAATAGGACCTAGCACCCTTGCTGATTTCTCCTCAAAAGTGTGCAGTGGCTGTTACCCTTCTCTGCACTCTCCCATTCCCTGAACTGCGGCTATTCTCCCATCTGCAAAGCTTTACCATGTGGAATTCACACTGGGGGGGTCTCTGTCATCTCTTGGGATTGTGAAGGAGAGAACTATAAAGAAAAAGTGTCTATCCCTCCCTTCCACATATTTCAATGCTTTTCCATTCTATTTGTGCCCCACCAGACAATGGAGGAGAATATGTGGTTCCAATTACTACAATTGGGTGGGCCACATGGTTCCCCACAGTAAAAGTGGCCCTTGAAGACATGCAGCACTGGGGTATATTGTAGGGTTTTCATACCCTTAGAATGATGTTAGGTGAGGAGAATATAGAGTGAGACTTGATTTGTGATAAACTGTTTCTAAAAATTAGGTAATTTGGTCAACATGCAAATAAATGAACATCAGTATAATTAGCCAGTCCTGCAGCCTAATATGGTAATAGCTCAAAAACTCCAACTGCTTGGGGAATGGGTTTCAGTCCAGAGACTGCTGTTAGCAATTTACTCCATGAGCCAGAAAGGCTGAGAACACTGCAGATACAAAGTGGTAAACCCCAGTAGGAATTAGGGCCAGATCCAAATCCCACTGAAGTTAACTGTAAAAAGCCCCTTCTCTTTCTCTTCTCCTGCTCCTTGGCTGTCCCTATTATTTTTTAAACTTTCCCAACAGCTGTCACCATTCTGCCATTCTGTCACTACTCTCATCCTACAGCCATAGAGTTGGCTTCCAGCAGTGTTGACGGAAAAAAATCAAATTCAAACTAAGAGGAGAAATTCAAGTCTGTACATACAACACGGCTAATCCTGTAAAATCGATGGGTATAGGAGGGCAGGAGATATCAGTTGCTAAAAATAGAATTATACTCATAATGGTGCTATTTTACTGCACCCTCAGCAATAGCCTTCAGATTGGACTCATATTAGCACATGATTTGGAAGGAAGACCCACAAACACTCGTTAAATGCACTATTCTTTCATAATGGTCACTGCTGTAAAGACATTTTCCAGCTTGGCTTAACAGTGAAATCCTTGCTGATCTTAAACGCAAAAAAGAAGCTTACAAGAAGTGGAAGATTGGACAAATGACCAGGGAGGAGTATAAAAATATTGCTCAGGCATGCAGGAGTGAAATCAGGAAGGCCAAATCATACTTGGAGTTGCAGCTAGCAAGAGATGTTAAGAGTAACAAGAAGGGTTTCTACAGTTATGTTAGCAACAAGAAGAAAGTCAAGAAAAGTGTGGGCCCCTTACGGAATGAGGGTGGCAACCTAGTGACAGAGGATGTGAAAAAAGCTAATGTACTCAATGCTTTTTTTGCCTCTGTCTTCACGAACAAGGTCAGCTCCCAGACTGCTGCACTGTGCAGCACAGTATGGGGAGGAGGTGACCAGCTCTCTGTGGAGAAAGAAGTGGTTCGGGACTATTTAGAAAAACTGGATGAGCACAAGTCCATGGGGCCAGATGCACTGCATCCGAGGGTGCTAAAGGAGTTGGCGGATGTGATTGCAGAGCCATTGGCCATTATCTTTGAAAACTCATAGCGATCGGGGGAGGTCCCGGATGACTGGAAAAAGGCTAATGTAGTGCCCATCTTTTAAAAAGGGAAGAAGGAGGATCCGGGGAACTACAGGCCAGTCAGCCTCACCTCAGTCCCTGGAAAAATCATGGAGCAGGTCCTCAAGGAATCAATTCTGAAGCACTTAGAGGAGGGGAAAGTGATCAGGAACAGTCAGCATGGATTCACCAAGGGCAAGTGATGCCTCACTAACCTAATTGCCTTCTATGAGGAGATAACTGTGTCTGTGGATGAGGGGAAAGCAGTGGATGTGTTATTCCTTGACTTTAGCAAAGCTTTCGATACGGTCTCCCACGGTATTCTTGCCAGCAAGTTAAAGAAGTATGGGCTGGATGAATGGACTATAAGGTGGATAGAAAGCTGGCTAGATCGTCGGGCTCAACGGGTAGTGATCAATGGCTCCATGTCTAGTTGGCAGCCGGTTTCAAGCGGAGTGCCCAAAGGGTCGGTCCTGGGGCCGGTTTTGTTCAATATCTTCATTAATGATCAGGAGGATGGCGTGGACTGCACTCTCAGCAAGTTTGCAGATGACACTAAACTGGGAGGAGTGGTAGATACACTGGAGGGTAGGGAAAGGATACAGAGGGACCTAGACAAATTAGAGGATTGGGCCAAAAGAAACCTGATGAGGTTCAACAAGGACAAGTGCAGAGTCCTGCACATAGGACGGAAGAATCCCATTCACTGTTACAGACTAGGGACTGAATGGCTAGGAAGCAGTACTGCAGAAAAGGACCTAGGGGTTACAGTGGATAAGAAGCTGGATATGAGTCAACAGTGTGCCCTTGTTGCCAAGAAGGCTAATGGCATTTTGGGCTGTATAAGTAGGGCCATTGGCAGCAGATCGAGGGACATGATCATTCCCCTCTATTCGACATTGGTGAGGCCTCATCTGGAGTACTGTGTCCAGTTTTGGGCCCCACACTACAAGAAGGATGTGGAAAAATTGGAAAGAGTCTAGCAGAGGGCAAAAAAATGATTAGGGGTCTGGAGCACATGACTTATGAGGAGAGGCTGAGGGAACTGGGATTGTTTAGTCTGCAGAAGAGAAGAATGAGGGGGGATTTGATAGCTGCTTTCAACTACCTGAAAGGGGATTCCAAAGAGGATGGATCTAGACTGTTCTCAGTGGTACCAGATGACAGAACAGGGAGTAATGGTCTCAAGTTGCAGTGGGAGAGGTTTAGGTTGGATATTAGGAAAAACTTTTTCACTAGGAGGGTGGTGAAGCACTGGAATGGGTTACCTAGGGAGGTGGTGGAATCTTCTTCCTTAGAGGTTTTTAAGGTTAGGCTTGACAAAGCCCTGGCTGGGATGATTTAGTTGGGAATTGGTCCTGCTTTGAGCAGGGGGTTGTACTAGATGACCTCCTGAGGTCCCTTCCAGCCCTATTATTCTATGATTCTATGACATAGTCTCTCCAAAACTATATTATACTAATTTACCATCTGTATGCAGTTCAGCTATAGTTATTTATTCCAGTTTAGCTGTCATATTTTTCTCATGCTAACATATCATATAAATCATGGGCTGACCTCATTCAAGTACTTCCACTTCCAAATGGAGATAGGAAGTGAAGAGGTATGTACAATGGGGTGGGGGGAAATATTGTGGCATTGTTTGAACCACAGAAATGTTTTGGTTCAGACTTAGAGTGATGGTCGGAGTTGGTTCTAATATCTTAATTAGATGTGACAAATATTTTGGCTAAAATGGGATACGTTTCTGGATTCTTCATACATTAGCTCATATTTGTTATTATACTTTGCCATGTTGAATCTGATTCACTGTAACATATAACTCCTCAATTTCTTAATTACTGCCATGTCCCTATAAATGCATCTTAAATACATTGTGTCTTCATATTTTCCTTACTAAAGGGCTAGATTGTATCGTGGACTACACACTTCTTCCTGGGGAGTAAGACGCCCTCCTAGCAACCCTACATAAGCTACCTGGATCTTGAGTTGGGGTGTAAGACTTGAGTAAGCAAACACTGCACTCTCACTAACTCCCCGCATCATCAGAACAGGTGGTTAGAGAGGGTCAGGAAAGAATAGACCCCACCCATGAGACCTCCCCGGCCCCTCACCCCCACAGGCTGTTGTAGTATAGGTATATGGCAATATTACTCCCACAGAACAAGGGGAAACCTGGGATGGAAATGTGCCTCAGAACAGTGTCTCTGAAGAAAAAATGCCACATTCTAGCCCAGACAGTTTAGCAGTTTAATATTTTGTCTTGATGTTTTACCCTTTTTCTCTAATTCTCCAGCACCATTATTTTGCCCACTGATTCATTTCTATTATCATACAAATAAAATGGTTAGGATTAATTACCTTTTGGATATCTTTTTCTTAGCACTTTATATACTGCTAGACATAAATAACCATGTAATCGCTATATAACTGCTGACCTTGTGCTGTAAGTACTGAGTATATGCCATATAACCACAAGGTAGAACACATTTGTTTTTATAGATGTAATGATATCGGGCACAATGTCTATATCAAAATTTGCCCCGTAGAGAGCAGAAGCTGGGAACATCAATCACAGGTAGTTATTCCACATAAATCTACCAGCATCACACAAGAGGAGGTGGATTATATAACCAGTATGGGCAGCGACAATGTTTTATTTTCACAAACATACAGATATTTCTTATATGAATAATATATAATAATAGAATGAAGGGAGTCATATAAAAAAATTAGACTGACCAGCATATTGCATCTATGACGGATGTGCACACATTTAGCCTGCTATTAGGAAATCTAAACTCTGATGATTTCTCTCTAATTGGGCAACATTCATACACATCCTCAAATCTGATGTTAATTATAATCTCTTCCATATTGTCTCTGGGACAAGTATACACTATTTTCTGTAGCGGGGGGGGGGGGGGGGGAGAATTCTCTTACTAAAGGAAACCAGGGAACAGGGATTTTTGTGAAGGTTAAATGGCATGTAGCTGCAAGAAAGGAACTGTATTCTTATGATGCACCAAGCAGGAAATAGACCAGCAGACAATGAATCTATTATACAGTGTCATTTAAAAATATGAGTGGCAGCTCATTCCATAAGGACTAGGAACTGAAAGTTCACAGGAATGGTAAGTGAATAAAAATCTGTTAGCTATTGAGAAAAACAAAACCTCATCTTCTGTAAGGAATTCTCAGACACCTCGTGAATCAAATGGGAAAAGGAGAAAAGTTTCCCTTGAAGGGGAAAAAAGATTATCTCAAGAAGTGCTCTACGAGAAACTAACTGCAAAGTCTCAAGATGCTGCGTATTGAAGTCAGTGAGCACTGAAGTTCATTTTTAACTTTCACGGGGCAAAGATCTCTGATTAGTTCAATGGTGGATTTCTCACCACAGAAATTATGGACTAGATCCCCAGCTCTGTAAATCAGCGAAGTTCCACTGGCTTCAATTTTAACACCAGCTGAGGAACTGTGAACTGTGTTTACTGGAGGAAATGGTGACTTTTCACCTTTGGCCTAATTCACAAAAGCTCGGGGGCCTGATATTTATTTCCACTAAAGCCCCTTTGCAGCACTCTGACAGTGTAAGTGGGGTCAAATGCAATTTTACACTGTCGGAGCGATGTAAAAACCTTCTGTAAATGAGAACCAGGCCCTTTCTGTGTCACACAACTTAGCACAATGTGTGTGAGAGAATCTATTTATGGATTGATGATGCTAATCACAGTAGTCACTCTAGCCATTACATTGTCAGCTAAATTTTCACATTAAAAAATTGTCCACTAAACTTTTAGTTCTGCAAAGCTCTTCTCTGCCACGTGAAAAATATTCAGATCAAAGAGCTACCTGGTATGACCCTAAAGCCCAAACTCAGAAGTCACATAAATAGTGGTATCAGTTAAACTCGGTAGGATGGTGTCATTCAACGTCAGTGAGTTTAAGCTGGTGTGCTACAGTGTAACTGACATGCTGCACAAATGAGGGAATAGACTTTTACAAGGATAAACAACGGGACAAGAGGGTTTTCTCTTACATTCTCCTGGTGATTACTTTCCATGCTCCAGTCTTCTGTCCCATCCGTGTATAATTTGCACCAACCAATTTACACCAACAGGCAGCACATAAAACCATTTATCCACCTGTCACCTCTAAATTTGTCCCCAAGTACATTGTCATGGGTTTGCTGAGTAAAGGTTAATATGCTGGGATTCTTAGCTGCACTACTCTGAGATTCTCCTCCTGCAGTCGGTGACCAAGACTTCAGAACAGGCTACATGGCTTGAGAGAAAAGAAGTGCCATAAGAGTAAACAAATGATGAGAAGAGCATGGCAGCAATGGGTGCTAATGTCTGCATGAAGAGGTGACGGTGACCCACAGGCAGATGCTAAAACACTCCTACAATCCCAACAAAGAAAATGTGTTTCACTTATTTCTCCCTTTGTAAAGTCTAGACACACTTCCTTTTTTTTTCTTTTCTTTCTTTCTTTTTTTTTTTTTTTTTTTTGTTATGTTGAATGGGAAATATATGACTAAATCCCTCAGAAGTTTTCAGAGGGTTAACATAGCCTCTACTTGTGTATGCAATGGCTTGTGTGTGCTTTTGAGCCCCACTTCAGTTACTCAGTGTCCCTGGCTCAGTTTCCTCCTTTGGAATAGGGTAATAATAATAATAATAATAATTAATAATAAATAAATTAATTAATCAATCAATAATAAATGTAATGCCAGGCTTCACCTGTAAATGTACATGCTCTATAAATGCTAAGTAACATTATTAGTCCATATTATTTAAAAAACATTCTGGCTGCCTGATGCCTGACACCCACTTCAACTTCAACAATTTCAATATATTACCAAGGCAACAGGAGTTTTCACTCTTCAGCAATGATGTTTCACAGGCCTGTTTCCCTCTGCTTCTGAGAAATTTGGACTGACAAAGAACAAGTCTACTGAAATCTAGACTCATTTTTCAGCATATGTGGTTGGTAGGTCAGCTTACAATGCCAAGGCACATGCTGAGCAGGTATCTTGGATTCAGTAACTGAAAGGTGGGGAGTCAAAAACTTCCTTCATATGGAGAGAAAGGAAGTCTTTAAGAATCAAATCCATACTTCTGGCTATTACTCTTGCATATCTGAACCTATGTACTGTGTTATCACTGAATCTTTATGCTGTCAATGGTAGCCATCAAGTGCACACTCTTATTAAGAATTAAGAGCCTTTTTTCAACCCTTTGGGTAATGGTGCCCTGCTAATGTACATTCATATAGAGCACAAGACAAAATGAATCATGTACTCGTGAGGTGAATAACTTGGACAATGTCCTGCCTGCCAAAAGTGTGGGAAGATAATGCTTTCAGAAGTGGTGACTTATGCTAAACATTCTCTTCAAAGGCTTTCCTGTAATGATCATCAAAGGATGAATATTATTTGTCTGCAATGTGTCTCCTGTTCCTTATCAGTTAGTCATCAACGCAAGTCAATGCGTTGTCAGTTTGCGTGTGACGTAGAAGAACACACAAAAATGGTTATAACCGAATAAAAGAGAAGTTCACATCACGTTACACAATTCCACTGCCCCATTGTTGGCAGTCATAATGTAAGGACAGTAAGCCTCAATTGTTCAATTAGGAACATAGAGAAAATTAGTTTCACCTAGAGTGACCAGACAGCAAGTGTGAAAAATCGGGACAGGGGTGGGGAGTAATAGGAGCCTATATAAGAAAAAGATCCAAAAATCAGGACTGTCCCTATAAAATCGGGACATCTGGTCACCCTACACCTATAGTGGGTAAGAGGCCTGACCCAAAGTTAACGAAAACCAATGGGAGTCTTTCCACTGACTTCACTGGGCATTGGCTCAGACCCGAGGTGAGGAGGCGAAATTAGACAGTTAGAAAGGCACTGTACCATGTACAGGGTGAGTCAGAGTATAAATGGTAGATGAAGAAATATCGATCCCTAAACAAGAAGGGTTACAATTTGTCATGTGTTAAGTAAGCTTGAACTTGTTTACTGCCTTGAAGAAAGAGAAAGAAGCTCTGGAGAAGTATTCTTCTTGGGATCCAAGCCTCAGACCTGAGCAGCAATCATTAACTATCCAGTTCCTTGCTCTCTACTTTATTGATACTGCGTTCTAGTTGGCTGCAAATTCAAACTCCATGACTGGGTCATTGATTTGCCATGTGGCACAGTAGTAGAGCTGGCTGGAAAATTTCAGTGAAAACATTTGGATGGAGAATGTTAATGAACATTTTTGTGATTTTATTTTATTTTTCTGACCAGCTCTACATGGAACTAACCAAGATACTGTGGTGATGAGAGCTTTTTACAATTAAATAGACTGAGTGGATGAGATGGGTAGATTCAGTCCAAATGTAGGCAACTAAAAAAGTTGCCTTCTTAAGAGAGCAAATCCTTACAGCTATCATAGAAATCCAGAGTTGGTGCAGGTACTTGGTACTTCAGCAAATTAGCCCACTTTTATTTAGGTGTCTGACATCAGGCACCAAGGCCAAGATTTTCAAAGTGACTAGTGATTTTGGATGCCTTGATCATCAGGTGCCCCACTCAAGACATCTTAAAGAAGCTGATTTTCAAAGTTTGGGTGCATAGAATATCCTGACATTCAGGCCCCTTCCAGGTGTGCCCGAGAAACCAGAAGGAGTTTTGCCATGACATCAATCGCAGAAGGATAAGGTTGCACCTGGACATATAGGTTTATAAGACTCTTTGGGACCACAAGTGCTCAGGACTTCTGATTTTACATCTCTTCTGAAAAATCCAGCAGAGGAAGATACACAATAGATACACACCTTTAAAAGCAGCAAAATATGACAGCAGCCATGGCAATTGGAAGTGAAAGTGACAGCAAATGAATGTGTCTAGCAGCTGCTTTGTGTAATGCCAATTATCTTTTTTTCTGGATGAGAGATGTAAAATGTTCACTATGGCACTACAATAGACTGGTAAGAGATACATGATGATGGGAAATAGTGTTTCCATGGCTCTGTCTGTTTTCAGTTTAAATGCATGCACATTGACTAGCACCTCTAACTTCCAAGTAATAGCCTGCAGCCAATTTTTGCATTCACATTTAGCTGTGGGTAAAACATCATACAAAATGTCTTTGCTACATGAAGAAATAACCTAGGTTTAGTGATATTAACCCTCTAACCTTTCTAAACCTTCTGCAGTACTGTCCTGTGCTTTTAAGCAGACCTACCCAATGAATGCAATGAGGAGTTCTGCTCAGAAATTAATGGTATAATGTGATTTTATTTTTCTAGCAGCATAATGGGCATCAACAAAGGTGACATTTTCAAAGTGTTACGTGAGTCCTTACTTTAGATCTGTGGGAGCTTTCAGTGGGAGTCAGTGCTAAAGGTAAAGGTTTGCTTACCACTGAAAATTTAGCCCTGCTTGTGATAATGGCCCTTTTTTTCCTTTGCAGCTCCTCTTTAGCCTCAGAAAAAGAAACAAATTGTTGTATTTAATAAAGAGTGACGGTTCAGTTCAAAAGTGCCATTTGAATATTTCAACCCATTCCCTGGCTGTTAGGAAAGAAGCAAGAGGTGCTGTGCATTCTCAAATAGACACTGGTGAGCAGATGTACTCCAGCTGAAAAGCCTGGGTGAGAGAAATCACAAGTCTTTCATTTCCATGTGTGCTGCACTGGCAACACAGACCCTGGTTCTGCTTGGACTGGCAGATTACAAGAGTATAGCGTGGGAGAAGGGAGACCTCAGCACTTAGCGTGAAGCTTTATGGAACCCAAGGAATTGTGAAAGTGCAGAATGTATAGAAAGAAAGCTAGAGGAGAAGGGAACAAATTATCAGGGGCAGGAGTGTGATTACCATTTGGAAATCTAGGTATTCATGCTGGCTGATTTGTTGCCTCTTTGCCTGAAATAGTCCCATAACCTCCCAAGGTCCATCTGTCAAGGTACAGAATATTCCAAAACCTGAAATCAGTACACTGGGTCAGATTTTCTAATCAGCTCCAGCTCCTTTGCACCAGCCAAGAGGCACAGAGGGGACAGAAACTGACAGCAATTTAGCAGCAGAGGATTATTTATTATTAACTATTATTATTATGGCAGTGCCTTAGGGCCCCAGTCATGCTAGGTGCTGTACAAACAACAAAGAGACAAACTCTGATCCTATGGATTTACTCCCTGCTGGCACAGTTGTGGTAGCTCTGGGCTCTGCACCTTTGCTTCCCCACTTCTGATATACGAGGACATGTCAGGTAGGAAATGTTTCAGGGAGTGGGAGAGGTGAGATGTCTGGGGCAGGAGGTGTGTCAGAGCGCCACCCTGACATGGAAATCATGGACAGGTTCAGGGTTTGTTGTACAAGTAAAAACCACGTGTCAGCAGCTTTATGTTGCTTCAGCGTGGTGCTGGCCCACAGAATCAGGGAGCCAGCTCCCTCACCCACACCCCTGCTCCCCATACCATCCCATTTTGGACCCTCTCAGGGCCAGATTGCCTATGCACAGGAGGAAGGTGGAATGAGCCTTCCTCCCCCACCATTCTTATGCCTCATGCAAGGGCCAGAGACAATTTCGGTCCCTGCATTAGTGGGAACACAAAGCCTGCTTATTTTATATCCCACAGGGGATGGCAAGCAAAGAGGAGGAGAAAAGGCCATGGCCCCCCACCAGTCCACACTGGCCTACAGAGGAGGCCCAGTATACTCCCAGTGTGTAGAGATGAGCATGTGTAACCCACACACCTCCTGGGTGTGGTGTTCTGTCCCATCTAGTGGCACCGAGACCACTTAGAGAGAGAGATTAATGAGTCTGCTCTGCAGCCTTAGCTAACAGACGTATGGCTTTTAGCTCATGCAGTAGAGGCTCATCCACTAAGCTCCAGAGGTCCCAGGTTTGATCCCGCCTGCCAATGACCGGTGTCTGTCGGTGTTATACACAGAGGCATAAATCATCCCTGAGCTTCCCTTGGGTAGGTGCAGCTCTGTCCCCCTCCCAGCTCAGGGCGCAACTGGGCCCTCAGCAGGAGTTTGCTTGAGTAAAGAACTGCAGGACTTGACCTGCCATCACCACTCACATAATGGATGAAGGCAGATGACATTATCAAGCAATGTCTTTATAGGCAGCTTGGGGAAGGAAAAATGCCTGACAATTACCACCAGAAAGACAGCGCCCAGGAAATGTAAGTCACATACTGCGCCACACATGGCATCTGTCTGATTATACCCATACTCAGAGGCTGAGATAAATATTTCTCACTGTACAGTCCCTACTCTCTACTATAGAGTTCTCATTGTTAAAACATTGCTATTACTTGTGCCATAGCAGCCTGTTAGTGTGATTTACTTTGCCAGATGGCAATGGGCACTTTATTGTTTGACCCCTTGTGCCCTGGCAATGTAGGTTTATTTTATTTTTTCCGTAGGATCTATTTGATTGAATTATACAGCAGGTGGTATTGAGTCTCGACCTCATTTTTTCTCTGGCTAAGGTACAGATAGGGCCGGCTCCAGTGTTTTTGCTGCCCCAAGCGGAAAAAAAAAAAAAAAAGCCACGATCGGTGGCAGCTCTACCGCCGCCACTTCATCCTTCAGCGGCAAATTGGCGGCAGGCCCTTCCCTCCGAGAGGGACTGAGGGACCCGCCGCCGAAGAGCCGGACATGCTTCCCCTCTCCATTGGCCTCTCCAAGCACCTGCTTGCTGCGCTGGTGCCTGGAGCCGGCCCTGGGTACAGACTTAGAATAAATAATTTAATGAAATCCAAATATATAGAGGCTCCCACCTAGGCAGGCAACATTGCACTTAATCAAATCAAGATGTGGAATGTCTTTAAAAATGTACATTTTAAAAACTATTCAAGGCTGCCCACCTTTTCTTCCCATGTGGAAATAGGGATGGGGCCAAAGCCCAGTGAGTCTTTTCACTGACTTCAATGGTCTTTGGACTGAGCCCTTAAAAAGGCAACTGTAGCACTTGCAGGTTAGACAACCTGTGAGTCAGCTATAAAAAAAGTCATAAGCATAGAAATGTAAGTCTAGAAGGGACCTTGAAAGATCAACTAGTCCAGTGCCCTGTGCTGAGGCAAGATGAAGTATACCTAGACCATCCCTGACAGGTGTACATATAACTGTTCTTAAAAACTGTATTCTGGAAAGCAGTGACTCTGAAAGAGGTTTTAGGGGTCATATTGGCCACCAACTGAATATGAACTCCCAGTGTGATGCTGAGGCAAAAACACTAATGCATTTCTTGGATGTACAAACAGGGGAGTAGTGGGTAGGAAGGTGATTTTACCTTTAGCCAGCACTGGTGAGACAATCCTGGAATGCGGTGTACAGTTCTGGTGTCCACATTTTTAAAAATGTGGAAAAATTAGAGAGTAAAGAAAAGATCCACAAAACTATTTGAGGGTGGGAAAAAGGCCTTACAGTAAGTGTCTTAAAGAGCTCAATATGTTTAACTTATCAAAAAGATTCAGAGGTGCCTTGATTACAGTGTATAAGTACCTTCACGGGGAGAAAATACCAGGTACTGAAAGGTTCTTTAACTTAGCAGAAAAGGAATAGCAAAGGTCAAAGCACAGTCAAATGCATATAAGAAAAAATAGGCACACATTTTGAACAGTGAGGTTTATTAACCATTGGACCAAACTACCAAGGAAAGTACTAGATTCTCCACCTCGTGCAATCTTTAAATCAAGACCGGATGCCTTTCTGGAAGTTATGTTTTAGCCAAATGTGAGTTATTGGGCTCAATACACAGGTAACTGGGTAAAATGTAATGGTCTGTGTTATGCAGGAGCCCAGACTAAATGATCTAATGCTCTCTCCTGGCCTCAAAAACGATGATTGTTGTTCGCTGACCTCTTGACTATGCCCTCACCATGTCCCAGCATACTCCCTGTCCCTTTGCAGAATTCCACTCCTGACAGCCTTCCTCTTCCCCCCATGGTCTGTCTGTTCTGTGCAACAGAAACATATTGTTTGTGTTGCACTTTGGGCCCGGGGCTTCTAAGGCTGTGAAAGGTGGGTCTGGATTTGGGCCTACAAATTTTTTTTCTCACCACAATGTTCCTTTAAGTATATCTAGTGCAGAGAGGGGAAAAAATAGAACATTCCCTGAGTAATTCCCCCAGATCCATCATCTGATATGTATGGTCTTGTCAGGTTCAGGTTCAGCTGCTGTTTTCATTGTAGTTCTTTTTGATTTCTATCAGGCTCCTAGTCATCATTTTAATTGTGCCTTGCATTCAACCTGAATCAATTTAGGATCGTCAGGTCTCAAAGTTTTAATTCAACAGAAAACGTTAATAAGTGGAAGAATTAATTCCAGCACAGAGTAGATCAATCAAATCCCCAGCTTGAGAGCTACTGAGACTTTACTGTCTCTTTGTCTCTCTCTCTCTCTCACTCTCTCTCGGGTCAAAAAAGTCACCACCCTGCTACTATGGCAACAGCTGCAAAAACCAGTTAGGAAAGAACCTGTGACAAGAGAGATGCTGCAATTCTGTTTGCAAACAAAAAGTGTTGAACTCTGTTCCTGGTGAGGAAGGAGATTTCTGGGGGGAGAGAGGAAAGTTTGGTTTGACCTAATTAATGTATTCTCTGGTTGTGAGTCAGATGATCCTTGAGTGCAGGGTTTTCATAAAGCAGAAGCACAGTGTGTATATTTGATCAGATTCCTGTATCAGAGGAAACGGATGGTGCAGGTGCATTCAGTGAGGAAGGTGCACAGCAGAAGAAGCGCCTTCCTTTCACACTCACACACGCACACGCAAACACACACAGCACATTTGAGTAGCAGCCAAAGTCACAGAGAGGATTTATCTGGCCCAGATGAGAATGGAAAAGCTCCACCACTACCCCTGATCACTCCATCGAGCTAGTCAAGTTTTTATAAGGTCACCCATCACCATGTTGTCTGAGCCCCTTTCCGTACTGGTTTTCCACCAACTAGCCCCTTGCTCCCTTCAAGCAAATCACTGGAAGAAAAACATCCTCCAACATCATCATCATCTTGGTTTAACAACATTTAGGAAACCCTGGCAATAGCAAACCTCACATATTGAATAAGGGTTATAGCTTACCTCTAGGCACAGCCCTAGGGCAGGAGTAGCTTTGGAAGACACTGTGCCTGTGAGACTTTCCTTTGGGCCATAGTTCCTACATTGCTTCCTTCTTGTTCCAGTGGGAAAGTACCTTAATTTGCTGACCTATGCCAGTAGTAAATTATATCATATGCTGGCCAGCTCATTGCTGGGGGAGCCAAGGCTCTGCCCATTCCTCATCAACCTGTTCTGCCATTTTGTCCTGCGTGTCCAGCCCAAAGGTCCTGGAAGTCCATACTGGAGTTGAAGGGGAGCTTTTACCTCCCTGTGCAGGCATATAGTCCAAACATAGACTAGACCTAAAGACAGTGTTGTAGAAAGGTGGCTACCTTAGACTGAATCTAGAAGAGCATATGTCAGGACAGCCCAGTGACCAGCCACGGCTTGAGTAGGATCAGGCACAGGCTGGAGCAGGAGCAGGAGCAGGACAAGGAAAAGGACCTGTCTGTCAGAACTACCAGAGAGCAGAGAGCATCCCCAACAAGGTAGCAACCTTAAGCAAACTAGAGTGGCTGTTTTCATTAGGAGCCTATATACCCGCCCTGGGGTCACTTGGTTAGACACTTGCTTGCAAATTGGCTGGGTCCTTAGGCCTCACAGGTAGTTTTCCTCAAATGACTCATCAGGCTGAGAGGACTTAGAACACTCAGGCTCAGGGATGACACATCAAGTTCAAAAAATTTATCACAGTACTCACAGGGGTTCTCAGACATGGTTTACTGGGGTGTTAATGATGGAATACTCAAAGTAGGGGAGGTGCACGTAGGTCCTGGGCCAGCTCCTACAAATGATCCTTCAATTGACAAGATACATGAGCTTCCCTCAGTGAATTTTAGAGTTCAAGATCTGCTTCACCAGGTACTCCTCATGTCCCTGGACCATGGCAGATGAGGGTGGTAGCTGAACTCATCTGGGAAAGGTGTTGTCAATATACTTTTTTCAACACTGAGAAATGGAATACCAGGTATATTTTCATTGTCTTGAGCACTGGGTGTTTGAAGGCTATAGGGTTGATCTGCTGAATGACCCAAAATAGGCCAAGGCATTGGTAATCCAGATTTCATGAAGGTCAGGCAGAGCCAAGGTGCTGTGTGAAGAGCCACACTTTATCTCCATCTGCAATGTGAGGGGTTCCCTGCCTATGAAGATTAGCATAGAGTTTATAATCCCTTTTGGCCAATTCTAGGTGGTGTTCAACTCCTCCTGGATGCAGAGCAGGCGTTCAACTAGGTTGGAGGCTGCAAGTATGTGAAAGCCATTTGCCATGGATAGGCGGAACCTGAGGTGGAAAGTGTAGTTGGTGTAAAAAGGGCTCTGGTGGGTTGATCTGTCAGAGTTGTATGTGATTTCATCAAAAGGGAGGAATGAAAGGTGGTAACTGATAAAGCAATGGAGGTATGTCTCAAGAATTTGGTTCACTCATTCCATCTGCCTGGAGGTGATAAGCCAAGGAGACATGTAGATCCACATCCAGGTGCTTGAACAACTCTCACCAAAATGTGAAATGAGCTGCAATCCTCTATCATATATAATGTTAGATGATAAACCATGGAGTTTGAAGACATGGTTGAAAAACAGGTGGGATGTTACCTCTGCAGTGGAAATGTGAATGCACAGTTTAAAATCAGACATTTTTGTAAGCAGGTTGAAATGACTAGCACAGTCACGTGGCTCTGGGAATTGGGAAGGTCAATGATAAAAATCCACCGAGATGGAAGTCCAAGGTTGAGACAGAGTGGCAGGGGAATCAAAAGGCCAATGGGTTTGATGTGGGGAGTCTTTGAGCACACACATAACAGGAGCTCATGTAGGACTCAATGAATGAATGCAGTTTTGGCCACCAGAAATTTCAGTGACTGAAATGGCCAGCCACAGGCAAATCATGACATAGCTGGAGTATTGCTAGACATGGTTGAGCATCAGGAATATAAATCCAGTCCTTAAACAGGAAGATTCCATTCTTGACCAAAGCAACAGAGGTCCTGTGGCACCTTTAAGACTAACAGAAGTATTGGAGCATAAGCTTTCGTGGGTGAATGCCCACTTCATCAGACGCATCATCTTGCATCTGATGAAGTGGGCATTCACCCATGAAAGCTTATGCTCCAATACTTCTGTTAGTCTTAAAGGTGCCACAGGACCCTCTGTTGCTTTTTACAGATTCAGACTAACACGGCTACCCCTCTGATTCTTGACCAAAAATTTTGAATCAGGAGCTAGGTCAGTACCAGTTGACATAATTGTCACCACAAATGGATCAAGAGGTAGGAGGGATTCCATAAGAGACAGCAAGTTATTGTTCACCACCATGTTGGCAAAATGGCAGGATTTCAAGATTGTGGCAGGTTCTGGAGCCCCATCTCGTTGGTCCCAGTAATCTATTATGAAACAACACATCGGGTTTGCCATTCCTTCAGGTACCATTCCTCCACCCAGGCAATAGGTCAGGGTGAAGTGAAGCCTGTGGGGGAAAAGAGGGATCAACCGGTCTGGCATTGATTGAGAGCTTTCATGGTTTACAGGTATTTTAGGTTCTTGTGATCTGCATATACCTAGACTGGGAAATGTGTGTCTTCCTGATGATGATGCCATTCTTCAGTGGTATTGATGGGCAGCAGTTCTTTGTCACTGATCTCAGTTTTGCTCCATGGGTGTCAGTTTCCAGGAATAAAATTCACAAGGATGATGCACATCCTGGGACCCATGCGGTTGTGACAAAGCTGCTCTGATCATATAGTTGGAGGTGTCTGCTTTGACAACAAAGGGTCTGGATGTACAAAGATGAGCACTGATGGAAACACTTCATTTAATTGATCAAAGGTGGACAGGGTTTCTGGTATCCAAGCGAATGCACTATTTTTCCAGAGCAGTCAGGTAATCAGGGTCATCGCCTTTGAAAACCCCTTGTTGAAACTGTGCTAAAAGTTGGCAAACCCTAGGAAACACACGACGTCACAGATGTTTCTTGGGGCTGCCCAATCCATGATTCCAGACACTTTTTGGTGGTCCATATTCCTGTTAGAGGAAATGACATAGGCTAGGAAGTCAATAGAATGTCAGTCAAACTCAGGCTTCCCATATAGGCCATTTGTTCAGAGATGCTCCAGTGTTGATTGTGGAGGGCTTGATTTTCTGAGAGGGGAGGATGGCATCCAGGTAGTGTCACAGCCAGACCTAATAGTCAGAGCCAAAGTCTGCAGTAACCAGACAGGAGTTGGTTGGGTCAGGATACCAGAAAACAAACTGGAGATCAGAACCACGAGTCAAGAACCAGAGTAAGGCTGACATACAATACCAGAGGGTCAGAGTCAGGAGACAGACTGATGGTCAGAACTACGAATGAGATTCCAGGCATCAGACCATGTCAGGATGCCAGGAAATCAAACCGATAGGTAGGGACCCCAACACTAGGATTCAGGTTCCCAAGGGTAGCGTACTTGGAGCTAGGGTTAGGGCTCCTATGGGTAGGTCTCCCTGCCTTAGGGTTCCTATGGGTTGAGCACTTGGAGCTAGGGTTAGGATTCCTATGGGTAGGGCTCTCCACCCTAGGGTTAGGGTGCCTATGGGTATGGCTCCCCATTCTAGCATTAGGGTTCCTATGGGTAGGGCACTTGGAGCTAGGGTTAGGGTTCCTATGGTTAAGGATCCCAGCCCTAACGTTGGGTTCCTATTGGTAGGGATCACTGCCCTAGGGTTAGGGTTCCTATGGGTAGGGCACTTGAAGCTAGGGTTGGGGTTCCTATGGGTAAGGCTCCCTGCCCGGGGTTTAGGGTTCCTGTGGGTAGGGGACTTGGAGCTAGGGTTAGGGTTCCCATAGGTAAGTCACTTGGAGCAAGGGTTAGGGTTCCTATGGGAAGGGCTCCCCACCCCAGGGTTAAGGTACCTATGAGGGGGGGCAGATGGAGCTAGGGATAGGGTTCCTAGGGGTAGGGCTTCCCACCCTAGGGTTAGGGATCTAATGGGTAGGGCTCCCCACCTAAGGTCAGTGTTCCTATGGGTACTTCATAGTCAGTGTTCCTAAGGGTACTTCAATCTAGAGTTAGGGTTCCTATGGCTACAGTCCCCCACCCTAGGTTTTGATCTCCTATGGGTAGGGCTCTAGGAACTAGGGTTTGGGTTCCTATGGGTAGGGCTCCCCACCGTAGGGTTAGGGTTCCTATGGGTAGAGCTCTCCCCCCTAGCATTAATGTTCCTATGGGTTGGGCACTTGGAACCTGAACCCTACCTCCATTGGGTAGGTCTCCCTGCCTTAGGGTTAGGGTTCCTATTGGTAGGGGTCCAGTCCAGAACAGGGTGGAGCCCAATTGTTGAGACAGCTTCCTGTTCCTTTAGCTGTCTTGAGTAGGGTGAACAGGCCCATCAAATGCCCTTGAACTTTTCCAACAGGAGTCTCAAACTGGGGCTGGGCTTCCTGGGTCCAGGTGAGCTAGTATCAGCAGGCTGCCAGATGGAGGGTTGGAATGTGACTGCTCCTGTAGACCCAAGTTTGAGACCTGTGGATCATGACAGATAGATCATCACAAACGTCTCTAAGACATCTCTAAAAAATACCATTGATCAAGTGTTGGGCTGTGGCACTGGGAAGATATATCTAGGTACTCAACATGGCCATGAGAGGTGTGAAATGTGGTTTTCTAGTCATTTCCATCCCAAATGTGGACTAGATTGTAAGTGCCACAGAGATGGAGCTTTTTAAATGCCTTGCCTGAATCACCTTTTGATCAAAAGCCAAGGATGCTTGTTCCTAATATTGAGTTTGATCAATGCATAATAGACTACACAAAGATGCAAGGAACCATTTTTTTTAAACAAACAAAATCAGGGCTCCAATGGGAGACATGAACAGACTAATGAAATGTTTTGCTAGATTCTTGTCAAGGTATTCTCCTCAGGCTCTGAGTTCTAGTTCTGATAAGGGATAAATCCATCCAAATGGAATTCTGGTCCCAGGCTGGAGGTTGATGGGGGCAATCGTAAGGTCTATACAGGGATAAGATGTCATCATTTCTTTTAAGACTAAGAGATGTATTGGAGCATAAGCTTTCGTGGGTGAATGCCCACTTCGTCGGATGCATGTAATGGAAATTTCCAGGGGCAGGTATAAATATGCTGGCAAGAATCAGTCTGGAGATAACAAGGTTAGTTCAATCAGGGAGGGTGAGGTCCTCTGCTAGCAGTTGAAGTGTGAACACCAAGGGAGGAGAAACTGCTTCTGTAGTTGGCTAGCCATTCACAGTCTTTGTTTAATCCTGATCTGATGATGTCAAATTTGCAAATGAACTGAAGCTCAGCAGTTTCTCTTTGGAGTCTGGTCCTGAAGTTTTTTTGCTGTAAGATGGCTACCTTTACATCTGCTATTGTGTGGCCAGGGAGGTTGAAGTGTTCTCCTACAGGTTTTTGTATATTGCCATTCCTGATATCTGACTTGTGTCCATTTATCCTTTTACGTAGTGACTGTCCAGTCTGGCCAATGTACATAGCAGAGGGGCATTGCTGGCACATGATGGCATATATAACATTGGTGGGCGTGCAGGTGAATGAACCGGTGATGTTGTAG
Organism: Emys orbicularis; assembly: GCF_028017835.1. NCBI lineage: Eukaryota > Metazoa > Chordata > Testudines > Emydidae > Emys > Emys orbicularis. The sequence continues at coordinate 21,994,732 of NC_088685.1, read as the reverse complement.
CTGATCTGGTTAGGTCCTGTGATGGTGTTGTTGGTGTAGATATGTGGGCAGAGTTGGCATCGAGGTTTGTTGCATGGATTGGTTCCCGAGTCAGAGTTGTTATGGTGCGGTGTGTGGTTGCTGGTGAGAATATGCTTAAGGTTGGCAGGTTGTCTGTGGGCGAGGACTGGCCTGCCTCCCAAGGTCTGTGAAAGAGAGGATCATTGTCCAGGATGGGTTGTAGATCACTGATGATGCGTTGGAGAGGTTTAAGCTGAGGACTGTAGGTGATGGCCAGTGGAGTTCTGTTGGTTTCTTTCTTGGGCTTGTCTTGTAGCAGGAGGCTTCTGGGTACACGTCTGGCTCTGTTGATTTGTTTCCTTATTATTTTGTACAAGATCTTCACCAAGCATTCTCAAAACTACGATACCCACACAAGGAAATAGCAGAGGACCTCACCCTCCCTGATTGAACTAGCAGAGGACCTCACCCTCCCTGATTGAACTAACCTCGTTATCTCCAGACTGATTCTTGCCAGCATATTTATACCTGCCCCTGGAAATTTCCATTACATGCGTCTGACGAAGTGGGCATTCACCCACGAAAGCTTATGCTCCAATACATCTGTTAGTCTTAAAGGTGCCACAGGACTCTCTGTTGCTTTTTACAGATCCAGACTAACACGGCTACCCCTCTGATACTTGACATCATTTCTTTTGTGGCAGTGACCTTTCTCTCCCCCAGTCTTTCTTGTTTTCTGGACTCCTGACTTAGCTAGCTACAGTTGACAGGAGTAGCTCACCTTGAATCATCTCTCTTCTGTCTTCCAAGAGAGTTTGGATCAAGCACAGAGAGACAGGGAATGTTGAGCATGATCAGGAAGTGTGACAAGTTGATTAAATGAAATTGAAGAGTTTCCTGATGGTCCTGGATTTTGACCTGGAAGGGTGAGGTTTCATGGGTGACTGGAACTCAGGACAGCTCGCTGCCATCAATTGACTCCACTAGGTCTGAGGTGAGTTTCTTCTGCACTGGCAGTTGGTTAGCTTTGGCGAACCCCACATCCATAAAATTACTAGAAGCACCAGAATCTGGATACAGCTCACCTCAGGTATAGCTGGGATGCAGAGGCAGAGCAAGACCTGCAGGAGTGGAGGATGACAGTTTGTGCCTGCCAAAGCCATGATGAAAGAAGAAGGGCCTTGTGTGGAGTACTTGATTCCATGGTTATGTCCAGCTGCCACCCCTCTGGATGTGGTCGTTTCCCAGATTTACTAACAGCCTGGATTTACAGGAACACTCAGTAGCAAAAGTATTGTCCACCACAATATAGGCACAGGCCATTCTGCTGCCAGTACTCCTGTTCCTAAGCAGTGAGATGCTTCATGCTGGATCAATTTGCATAGGCTCCAGCTCTGGAACAGCCTGTGTGGATGGCTGAAACTGAGAAGGGCTAGGCTGGGGTTGTGTGTGTGCCTTCTTCTTTCTTGGCATCCCCCAGACAGAGGACTCTTAATACAGCTGGCAGCTGCACAATTTGATAATGAGTTCAGAATAGTGAGGAGCTCGCCCTGGGCCAATTAATCTTTTATGTCATTGTCCAGATGCTGGTGGAAATGGTAGATCTGGGCTGCCTCGTTCCATGCCACATTGGCAACCAGACACCGAAAGTGGGCAATATATGCCAAGATAGGATGACGGCCTTGTCTGAGAAACTGCAAGGCAGTTTCTGCAGTCCGAGTGCGATTTGGATCATCGAATATGATGGAAAAAGCATGGCTGAATTCATCAAAATTAGTAAGGATCGGCTTGCCTGTTCCAGAAATGGTGAGGCCCAGTCTGGGGCTTCGCCAGTCAATAAACTGATGATAAGCCCCACTTTGGTCTGGTCACCAGGATACATCACGGCATTATTTAATAAAACCACAGAACTTCTGGCAGTTCCCATCAAATCTTTCTAGCAGTGGAACCTTTCTGCCATGTTCCAGAGGCACTGTAGCTGGCAATACTGGCGCTGCTGGGATGTGTGAGTGGAAGGGAGCATTCTTCCATTGCAGTTGGGCAAGCTGATCCTGAAGGTTGTGGATCAACTCTGTCATCTCAATGACAGACATGCCAGGGGTTTCCATCTTGGTTGCTGGAGCCAAGAATATAGGGACCAGTCTGCTCAAACTGCCAGGACAGCTGGATGACTGGTGTGGCATGAGCAGGAGCAGGCAGAGGCTGGAGCAGGAACAGGAGTAGTCTGTCAGAACTACCTCGTAGCATGGCACATTCACAACAAGATAGTGAACTTGAGCAGACACCACCTGCGTAGCCATTCGTTGACTTCCACGATTCGACGGTCTCTACCCAGGCCTTTTCCTTGCACAGGGAGGATGGATGAGAACACCACTTGTGCCTCAAACTCCTTTATCCTTCTTCCCAGAGCCACGTAGTCTGCAGTGATCCACTCAAGGTCATTCTTGGCAGTATCATTGGTGCCCACATGGAGAAGCAGGAAGGGGTAGCGATCCGAGGGCTTGATGAGTCTCGGCAGTCTCTCCGTCGCATCGTGTATCCTAGCTCCTGGCAAGCAGCAGACCTCTCGGTTTTCCCGGTCGGGGCGGCAGATAGATGACTCAGTCCCCCTGAGGAGGGAGTCCCCGACCACCACCACCCTCCTCCTCCTCTTGGGAGTGGTGGTCGTGGAACCCCCATCCCTAGGACAGTGCATCTTTTGCCTTCCAATCGGTGGAGTCTCCTTCTGCTCCCTTCCCTCAGATGGGTCATCTACTCCACTCTCCGCATTAGTACCTGTAGAGAGAACATGAAAACGATTGCTCACCTGTATCTCCATTGCTGGTACATGGACGCTCCTCTTTCTCCTTCTGGAGGTCACATGCTGCCAAACTTCTTCATCATCCGTCTGTCCCTGCTGCGCCTGCTCTGAATCTTCAGAACATTGTGGCCGTAGAAGCATCTCCTGACGTCTGTCCAGGAAATCTTCATTTTCCCTTATGCAACGCAGAGTCGATACTCGTTTCTCCAGACCTCGAACCTTCTCTTCCAATATGGAGACCAGCTTGCACTTTGTACAGACAAAGTCGCTTCTGTCCTGTGGAAGAAAGACAAACAGGGCACAACCTGTGCAGGTTACAACAGCTGATCGCTCACCTTCCATATCACCTTCCTCTTAAGAGCTTCCTCAGCTGTTGCAGTAACTACTCAGAGAAACCTGCAGATGAAAGCCTCAGTGAGCTCTCCCCAGGCGAACTCCCAGGCAAACTCCCTCTGTTAGCCTCTGCTGTTCATCTGACAAACTCTACCCACTACATGAACATTAGGAATTAAGTTTCCCAACTTACTTTTATTTCGTTCAGAGATGAAAACCAAGGCACCATAGGCACTCAATTTATCTTTTCCCAGGGGCTGGCCCACCCACCCTGCCCCTCTGCCCCACCCCCCTCTACCCCTTCCCCCAAGCCCTAGCCCTTTCTCTGCCCTCTTCCCCCAAACCCCTGCCCTTGCCCCACCTCTGACTGCCCCCACTCCCTCCTCTCCCTGAGGGCCCCACCCGCTTGCTGCTCTCAGCCCTCCCCCAAGCCCCTCCCCCAGCCACCAAACAGCTGTTTGGTGATGCCTCCAATCAGCTAATCAGGGGCGCTGCCAAACAGCTGATTGGGGGTGCTGCAAAACAGCTGTGGCTGGTGGGTGCTGAACACCCACTATTTTTTTCTGTGGGTGCTCCAGCTCCGGAGCACCCCTCAAGTCGATGCCTATGCAAGGTACAGAGAGGATCAGTAACTTCCCTAAAGTCTCACAGGAAGTCATAGATTCATAGAATTTAAGGCTAAAAGGTACAATTAGATCATCTAGTCTGACCTTCTCTCAGGGACATAGAATTTCATCCAGCAACCCCTACAGGCCAAGAGTCAGTTACCCAATAATATGACTTTGACATCTTCTAGAAAGACACCCAGTCTTGATTTGAAGACATCAAGAGATGGAGAATACACCACTGTCCTTGATAGTTTGTTTTAATGGTTTATCGCACTCTCTGCTAAAAATTGTGCCTTTGTTTTCATTTGAATTTGTCTGGCTTTAATTTTCAGGCATTGGCTGTTCTTATCCATTAGTCTGCTAAATTAAAGAGCTCTTTAACTTAGTCAATGGCAGAGTGAGAAGTAAAAACCAGACATCCTGACAGCCAGTCTTGTGCCTTAATGACAGAATCAGAGGCTTGCTATAGAGAAATGTAAGGAAGGAATCATTTGGTGAGACTCCCTAGACTAGCTGAACATGTTCAGTGTGTTTTAAAAATGCCTTGATATGCTACATTATGGATGCACTGCATTATATCACATCAAAGCTAGCACAGAAGTAGCCCGTCATCTTGTAAATGACAAAAGAAAATTTTAAAAAGAGCACATACATTATTTCATATTCTCACTGACAGTTTGGATAGCCTGCTTAGGCACTGACTGTTTTTTTTTAAATAAAACATAACACTGCAAGAAGTGAGCAATTTATGCACATCATAATTGTATTTATTTTTATATTCAGCTACTACTTCAGTATAACTCAGTGTGATAAATAGCTCATGCTAATTACTTAAAAATCCATTACATTTTAAGTCTTATAACAGATGCAAACACCATTTCAAATGTTCTCATTGTGTTGCCTACATGATTCATGAACCCTGATTAGAATGCAGTCTTATACTGGGCATTTGGTGTGTGAGCTGCACTTTCCAAACTTTTGTGCATTACAGAATGACTGGAATGCACTCATTTAGATCCACAATAGGAAGATTGGCTGTTCAACGGCTGTGCTGAATTGACCTATAGATAGAACTATTGACAAAGAAGCAGCTGAAAGAGAGAGCAAAGTTGCTCTAGCTAGTGAACTGAGAAGACCAGATAGTTTAAAAAATGCCAGCTCCCTGCTTATGCAATGGAGACTTTTTGTTTAACTTTCTCTCCATGCAGACAAATGAGGTGTTGGAATAATTAGTATTGTTAGCACTGTAGTTAAGAAACTCTTCCTTCCTTCTCCCAGCCAAAAAAAAATGAGAATTGTAATCAAAGTAGATTTCAGTTAGCAATTGACAAATTGCAAAAGGTTCAATATTTAGGTTTTACTTTAATGCTCTGAAAGGTTTGGGGGCCAGGCCCTCAACTGGTGTAAATTAATGCAGCTCCATTGATTTCAATAAACTATGCCAATTTACAGCAACAGCTGGCAATCTGACCTGTGATGGTTATCTGAATCATATGAATCTTATTAGCCCCCATCCCACAGCCATGTCTTTGCCTGGCTCTCTTCTTCACCACATAGCCCAATTTTTCCCAACAGGTCTTGCTCCAAGATCATTCTTGTCTTCTTGGGATGGAGGCTGAGAGGGCTGGTACTTTCAGGGTCTCCATAAAGTTTGGGGGAATTCCCAAAAGCATCCTCCTCTCCCATGTGGCTCCATACTTCCACTCTCTCCAATTCTCCCCAAAGGACTGGCCTGCAAAGCTGAGTCAACACAGGCTGCTATGCTATTCCTGGAGCAAAAGGAGAGCAGGGAAGTGATCCTGGCTCAATGTGACATAGTTCCTTTCATGGGATGCTCCTAGGGCAGGACAGCAATGTGCAGCCCCTTACTTTGGGCTGTGCCCATGCAGTACAATCTAGCCCACCATGAGTACAAGAGGTTTTTAATAACTTCTCACTCCTATGAGCACTGCAAACTCAGCCCTGCGAGAATGAGCTGGATTCTTCTCAGGCTCATTCACTTCTAATGAGGTCCAGCTGTGTAATCATAAGAATGGCCATATTGGGTCAGTCCAAAGGTCGGTCTAGCCCAGCATCCTGTTTTCCAATAGTGGCCAATGCCTGGTGCTTCAGCGGGAATGAACAGAACAGGTAATCGTCAAGTGATCCATCCCATGTCGCCCATTCCCCGCTTCTGGCAAACAGAGGGTAGGGACACCACCTGACCATCATTATTAATGGTGGCATGCAATAATAAAAAATACAGTCTGACATTCACATTGGGTGCTGATTTGCATGGCCAGCAGTTAGAAAAACATCCTTTAACATGTAAATGGAACAAATGTATTATGGGACTGAATCATGAGAACTGAACATAGAACCCTGTTGTGCCAGTTTTCACAGTTGAGAAAGGTGGGGCACTACTCTAGGACTCAGGAAATCCATGTTCAAATCTCTCCTCCACCACAGACCTTCTGTGTGACCTTGGGCCAATCACTTTGGGTGGGGTTCACCTAGGTACCTAAGGCCCAGTTTTAGGTTCCACTGTGATGCATAAAACTCCTGCTGAACCCTGTCAGTGCCTAAACTCTCTTGGCACTTAGATTTCTGCCTCTGGACATGTGTACTGCTGCCTCACTCTAGGGGCACCTATCTTCCAGCTAAGCCCCACAGGGATCTGTGAATCGGGGGAAGCTAGGTGGGCAAACACCTACCTTGCTTGCAGGGCCTGATCTGATAGGTGTGTTCAGAGGCCACCTACCAGATTGGGTCCCATTCAGAATCTGGCTTAGCCTAATGGTTAGAGCACTCAATTTCCTCCTCTTCCAGAGGGAGGTAAAGGATTTTAACAGGGATCGCCTGTTAAACTCTCAGGAGAGTTCTCTAACCATTGAGCTAGGGATGTTCTGACTCTCAGAATCATAGAGATGCAGAATTGGAAGGGGCCCTGAGAAGTCAGCAAGTCCAGCCCCCTCCCCTGTTGAAGCTGTTGCAGTGTGAATAAATAATTAAATAGTCATTGGAGCAGTGGGGCTTCAAGTCTCCCGCCTGGGTGCCCTAACTACCAGGCTACAGAGCCATTCTTGTTTTCTCTCTGGCCCAAAGACTCTTTAATTGTAGTGGATAGCTAGCAGAGATAGGTGCCTCTCTGCAGCCTGGCACCTATATCTGGGATTTAGGACACGCTCTCTGATCAGCATCTCCTATAGCTAGCTTAGGTGGCTCCCCTCCTAGCATGCTGGCTTTTGTGGATCACATTCTTCGGTGCCTATCTCTCTCTCTCTTTATTGTATAGGGAACCCAGGCACATACCTCTGACTTTGTGGATCCCAGTATTGTTCTAGGTGCCTAAAAGTTAAGTGTTGTGACATGAGTGCCAAAGCGCCTAAGTCCCTTTGTGAATCCAGGCCTTTGTTTCTCTGGATGAAATCCTGGCCCCATTGAAGTGAATAGCTTTTCCATTGGCTTGGGTCAGGATTTCACTCTCTGTGTCATAAGTTCCCCAATTGTAAAACGAGGATAATACTTCTCTACATAACAGGGGTGTCGCGAGGATAAATACATTACAGAGTGGGGGGCATACATATGCTATAGTAATGACCTCCTGAGGTCCCTTCCAACCCTGATATTCTATGATTCTATGATTCTAATGGGAACCATATCAGTACCTTAGACGGTCACTTTTCAGAGTGGAGCTGTGCTTTCAAAGCAGATACCCGAATACCCGTTTAAACACCAGGTATGAAGATCTGCTGGTTTTCATACTCAGATTCAAAACTCTGCTTTACTGAGCTTAGTGTCTGGTAGGGAAATGGATGCAGTGTGCAAAGAGACAGTCAGCATATTTTAGTATTCTTTATACATATTTTAAAAGCTTTCATATAATACTTTGGTTATTTCTAACTTTTATGCTTCAATTCCCATTCTATCCTGTAATATTTTATCTGACTTCTTGTCTGAGCTTGCAATTTGATAGCAGTTGAAAAACCATTGGAAAATTGATCTAACACCTTCTGCTCTATTCCATCTTTATTTTTCTTCAGTCTACTTGTTTAGTTGTACTTATACTTAACCTGTACTTTATTTATACTTATTTAGTACCTTTAGGCATAACAAATAAGTCACATTTTCTTTTTTTTTCCCATTGCCTAGAACCATAAGGTCAACTTTAGCTAAGGAGGAGATGAAACCAGTAGCAAACAGTTCAAGGCTGTGGGCAGGAGGGAGCTGAATTGACAGGACATTGTGTAACCCACACACCTCTGGGGTGTGGTGTTCTATCCCATCTAGTGGCACCAAGACCACTTAGAATCATAGAATATCAGGGTTGGAAGGGACCTCAGGAGGTCATCTAGTCCAACCCCCTGCTCAAAGCAGGACCAATTCCCACTTAGAGAGAGATTAATGAGTCTGTTCTACAGCCGTAGCTAAAGGCCATATGGCTTTTAGCTCATGCAGTAGAGGCTCATGTATTTAGCTCCAGAAGTCAGAGCTTCGATCCTGCCCGCTGATGACTGGGGTCTGTCAGCGTTACAAGTGGGGGCTCATCTGGGATTTTTACTGGGAAGTCTCTGAAGCTCTGGACTCGCTTCCTCAGCTAGGGGAAGTATGTAACCCACACACCACCTGGGTGTGGTGCTCTGTCACCTCTAGTGGCACTGAGACTACTTAGGGAGAGATTAATGAGTCTGATCTACCACCTTAGCTAAAGGCCATATGGCTTTTATCTCATGCAATAGAGGCTCATGTATTTAACTCCAGAGGTCCCAGGTTCGATCCCGCCCGCCCACCGATGACCGGGGTGTGTCGGCATTACAATTGCTCCTCCTTTCTTTCAGCCCTCATGGAAACCCCTCCCTACAAACACTTTGGGCCCAATTCTCCACCATCCCCCCACTGCCAGACCCATCTTGTTGAATAGTAACTTACTACTTGGATAGTTGCACTGAACTCAATAGGAATTCTTGAGGAAAGTCCCACTCAGCATGGATAAGGGGACAAAAGCTGGCCCTTTGTGGGGAGAGATTCCCCCTTCCCAAGAAACTAGGATAACAAACTATCTACAGCAACCCTCTGGCAAATGCAGAAATAGCAGCTTCATCAAAATCAGTAAAATCATCACCCTAATCTCCTTCACATCTCTCCTTAAGACTCAGCTCTGCCATGATATCTAGAAAACAGTACTGTCTAATTGCTCTATGCAGAAAGAACTCATTTACTGCTACCATGAACCCACTCCTCCAACACACACACTCCTCATCTGTTTGTCTCAGACACCTGATGCATCTTATCTTAAGCCTAGATAATGAATTCTTGGACCCAGGGACTGTCTTCCTGTTACAAAATAGGGTCTTTATCCTGGATTGGGGCCTTGAATCTCAGAGGCACAACAGATCCTCTGATCCCAGTGCTCCTGTATATTCACTTCTCCCCCTACCCCGGGCTGTGCTTTAAACACACAAGTTAAATTTTCTCTTGAGTGCTTATGTGACTTAGGAGCCATTTTCAAAAGTGCCTAATTTCTTAAGTACATAAATCACATTTGAAAATGGGGCTTAGGATTCTAAATCTCTTGTACCCACAATTTACCCCTAAATGAGGGCTTTACTAGAGTAAGATCTGTAGGTTTTGGCCCTTTTAAATAGATCCCTATGGTCTAATTAGGATTTCTTGCATTAATATAGTTCATCTAAACTGATCTTCGTTAACTACATGGGAGATTTGAATACAGTAAAACAAGGAGTGAAGCTATATCCTCTGGAATTTTTTAAAGCAAATAAAGTATTTTTAAATTAAAGTTAATAAAGATACCTGACACTGGGTCTTTTATAAGGAAATGTTCAATCCTCTTGCCTTAAATGCTTTCCCTTTTATATGACAATGGTTAGTTCTGAACTGCTAATAACATACTGACCTCTTTCCTGCAGTTTCAGAAAATCATTTTTTCCTTCTGAGATCATATCACACTTACGATAACTTCAAGTTCCAATATTTTACTAAATTTAATCTGTCAAAGGAGGATACACTGATGTCATTCTTATCCACCCTGCACATTGGTTTGTCCCTTCTCTCATTATGCTTATAGTCTACTAAATGATTTACGCTTCTGCCTACTTTATTACATCGTAGAGAAGAGTGCTCCTGAATCAGAACATATATTGCAACGTGATAAAATTAATTTCCATGCATAATGCCACTTTTGTATTATAACTGTGATAATCTGGGCGGAAATGACAGATTCCTACTGGCTGGATTTCTTGAGCTGTCATGCTGAGTTAAACTATCTGGCAAAGTTATATTTGGAGATTTAAAAGACCTTTGGATTGAACCTCATCTCAGATTTGTCTTCCTAATTATGATAAAATTACTCCTGCTCTGTCTCAGAGTATTTCTTACATCAGCAAAAATGGGGGTTTCTTCAAACTATGAAAAAACTGGGAAAAGAATAGCTTCCTCTAAAAGTTAAATTTATATTTTAGGTATGTACTTACCAGCAGTCCTATAGTATCTGAGCACCCAAATAGCAGAAATATCAGTTTAAAAGACCACCAGAATGAAAGATGCTGGGACATTTTGGGGGGATTTCATTTGGTTTTCTGGTAGAGGCATGCAAGACTTTAGTCCTGGAACTACACAAGGCATCAGTCTTGGATTTCCTTCCAAACACAAAACTTAACCCAGGTTCACTAATGTTCTTCTTGTTTTTTGTGAAATGGGGCATAATCTGTAGTGAATCTGGGCTGATGTAATGTTTCTCACTGAAATCAAATGAAACTGAAATTTAGTTTGACAAGGTGGGTGAGGAAATATCTTTTAATGGACCAACTTCTGTTAGCGAGTGAGACAAGCTTTTGAGCCACACAAAGCTCTTTTTGAAGTCTGGGAAAGGTATTCCCAGCATCACTGGAAAATGCAAGGTGCATACTACTGCAGACAGCAATGAAATTTAGTTTGAAATTTGGGGTTCCAAAATTGTCTCTGAAAATACGGTGACCCTAATATGCCTTTTAAATGAACTACAGTGACTTTAATTAGATCAGAATAATGACAAAACTATTCCTAAAGTACCAACAAAAATGAACTGAGCTAACTATCAAAAGGGTCCTTGTATGTATGGGCATTGGGCACCACTTCATTCTTGATTGGAGGTGTCAAGCTGCCCTGCAGTGGCTCAAGAGAGTGTAAACTCCTCAGGCACTATAACAGACTTAATATGAAGTCACAGACAGTCCCCTTGGGTACTCTGTCCTATCTTGACACACAGGTAAGCCTGCCTTTGTTATAGATGGTTCCCTACACTAAAAATCACAACCATAATCAGGTTATTCCCAGTCCTATAGGACCAGTCACTTATCCCGGCTCAGTTACATCTTGGATCTCACACCGAACATGCTTCTAGCCAATTCTATAATAAACTATCTGAAGATTTTTTTAACTAGGAAAAAGAAATGAGAGGTACAGTATTTACAAGGTTAAAGCATGTAGACATATATGCACACAAATGAGGTCCAGTCTTAAGTTTCAAAAAGTAATAGAAGCTTCTATAATAAGCAAACTCCCTATGTCCTTTATGGCTAACCCAGGCTAAGCATGGAGAACTTTGGCTTATGTTTAGTGTAATCCTTGCCCCTCAGAGTCCAAGCAGCATAAAAGATACAGTTCCTCCTTGGGCTTTTTATTCTTTCTTCCTTTCTGCTTTGAGTTGCTAATTCAGCTGTTGGGAGGAATTCAGTTGCACATCTCCTGTTCATGGGTGCATGGGTGAGTAATCAACAAAGTCTTTTGTCCTCTGATGTTCCACAATGGTTCATCTGGTATCGATGGGCCTTCTTTTGTTGGGCAGAAGATAACACCTTTTTTGGAATCTAGTATTTCACACACATTAATGCTTCTCTCCTGCCTGGTGATTCACAGTTACAGAGCAAACACTTAAATATTACCATATATCATGTGATACATATATTAGAAGTGAGATTAATTCATGCAGCAACTTACAAGCATTCTATAAAGTCTAAACATTAATAACATTTTTACAACTCTACTACCTATTTTAACAATACTAATACACAGGTGAGCCAAACTGGTTTCAACTACGTATTTGCCAATGTTCAATTAAGACCTAGGGGCTTTGGCATGAGCTGGCACCTTGTCTGCCAGCATCACAGGAGATACTACAGTAATAGAAATTTTAAAAATCAACCTCAAACACGCATTGCACCACCCAGAGTAACTATGGTTGATGGTATTGCACCAGACATCTTGTAGTGAAGTTCCCAGACCTGGCTCCATTCTACAAATCCACAAATCTCTTGTGGGGGTAGGGTGTGGGGCATGCCAGGTAGGGTCAGCACATACACCCCTTCCCGTGTCAATGGAAAGTTTGAGAGCATGATTTGCCGGGATGGTTTTGTCCATTCTGGTGACATGGCTGAAGAGCATGCAATGCCACTTTTTAATATAATAAGAGATTGAACGAAGGCCAGATATTTGCAAAATTGTGACTTTTTGCACACAAAAAATGGGCCCCAATTCTGGTTTGGGCATCTAGGTGTAATAAAAATAATAATGAACATAAAAGATGCATAATTCCTGTGCCGGGCCTCTGTACAGGAGGTGAATTTCATCCCTATGTGTGTGTGTGTCTCCTTTTATATCTCTCTCTTAATATATATGCACTGACATTACTAAGAAGAGACAGTGTTATACAGTTATTCTATCCAGTGACAAAGATTGTAATGTTAATAAAAAAAACTAGTATAAAGTTCCTCCCATTTACAATCAGAAAATGATTTGCTGTTCCCTGTACTTGCCAAATAGAGATATCTATCATCTCGCGTGAACAAGTTTTTTTATATTAGCTATTTTTCATTTTCTATTAGCAATCGCTATTTTGCTATACCGTAGTCTGTAATGTACTAAGGACTTACAATATATTATAATGTTTCATCTTTATTGTCCCATCAGTATTCATTTCTAACTAAGGCTATATGATCAGTTTATGATGGATGACCTCTATTACAAAAATATTAATATAAGATCTTCCCATTGTAGCATCCATTCCAGGACATTCAGATGCGGGTAGCATCTAACCAGTGAAAAGAGCACCTGCCAATGATGGCATGTTATGATGGAAAATATGGCTGACAAAAATAATAATTGGATAAGTGAAGCAGACACTCAGACCAAATCTGAATTAAGATTTTTCCAAGGTTCCATTTACCTATTTTTAATTTATTATTTTTCCACGCCTCTGTTCATTATTCCATATCAGCCATAACCGGAATGCCAAAATATCACAAGAAGGCTTGTTTTGTGAGATTTGCCAATCTAATTTTATACCCTCAGGAGGTGCAGAGAGTTCAGAGAATACCTTGGATGATCATTTGAATATTCTGACTACTCGTCCAAACCAACCTCATCCCATTTTGCAGTGTGCCAATCATGAACAATATGTGATGCCCATCTATTAAGATTACTCTGGATTTTCAGAAACACAGTTTTGGCCCCGATCTTGCAAAGATTTATACAAGAGCTTAACTTTACCTCAGTGGGGTATCTGAAGTGTATAAAATTAAGCATGTACAAAAATAAGTCTTTGCAGGATTAGAGCCCTAGTTTGTTATTACAGTGGAATCCCACATGTGCCTGGTCTTACAAATTGTTACTCCCTACTCCAAGTGGAGTCAAACTGAGCCTCTAGACAGTATGATCATGGAAGCTTTCGTAAATGTCTAAGATAGACACACCCAATAGGTATTTTTCATGTCTAACTGGTGCTGCTTGGAAAATGAAAAACGACAAAAACAAAATTATAACAAAAACCTGAAACAAAATATCACAAAAAAGTCAAGGGTTTTTTGTCCATTTTTATGACTATCTCTTCTAACTTCTATGCAATTCCACACTTACACATACACTATCTACAGCTATCAGTAACCACTACTAGGGTCAGATATATTGTTTAGCTAGTGACCTAGGTATATAAGACAATATGCCTGATTCACTGTTGAGTTCCACCTTGTACTATCATTTATACCAATGCAAACTGAGTGCAAAGTGCTAGCAAACTGATTTGGTAGTATTCTGTACCCACTTTGCATTTGTACAAATGACAACACAAAGTGTAGGGCAATGGAGAGTCAGGCCCTTAATCCATTGTTGTCAGTCCTTGAAGCCATACAAGCCCAAATCAAATGCTGCCTAAACAGTTTATTGGTGAGCTCAAAAATCTAACCTTTCTAGTATGACAGGTTTCAGAGTAGCAGCCGTGTTAGTCTGTATCCTCAAAAATAACAGGAGTACTTGTGGCACCTTAGAGACTAACAAATTTAGTCTCTAAGGTGCCACAAGTACTCCTGTTATTTCTAGTATGAGTTCTTCTTGCTTCCCTTACTATTGACTTATAATGGTTTTAGGAATCAGGATTAGGACTCTAGGCCTGATAAAATTGTTTCTTTTAAATGCTGGACATTTCCTGTATAATGAAAATGTGTTTTAAATGTCCACAGTGTCTACACCAAAAACAACATAGTTTAATAAAATATACTTTGGGAATAATAGAAAGCTGCAAGCATTGTAAGGAATTCCTGTCATGCATGGTCAAACCAATGAAAGAAAAAGTTACACTCATCTGAACAAGTGTAGAGAACACTATAGTCTTTAAAATATTTCAGCAAGTCCTTTTTAAATAACATATTATTCCGCTGAGTTTCCATCATCCATTTTCCACTGGCTTCAATTCTTTTATAAAAATTGATTTAAAGGTACATCATTTTTTTCATGTCACAGTCAAATCAGCCCTATCATGGTAAGATGCCAGCTACCAATGCAAGATTAGCACCTGCTGATACATCATCTTACTTTAAAATAGCAAAAAACAACAGGCCTAATTTTCAGAGCAGTTATGTAGCTTTTATTTTGGTTCTCCTGGACAAAATTATTTCAGGCATGGATCACCTCTTAACAGAAAGAAGTAGACTTCATGGGTTCCCTTCAATCTGTAACCCTTTTTTTCATCAATATACAGTTGGTTAATTTGCCAGTCTGTTGCCAAGGGAACATTGAAAATGAAAAACTAAAGTCAACCAGCCAAAAAATAAAGTGTTCCTGGATCAATTACAAGCAAAAATATGTGCAAGATCCTTAGTTGGTGTACACTGACATAGCTTTTTTAACTTCAATTCAGCTATGTCAGTTTACACCAGCTGAGGATCCGGCCCTGTAGTCTTTGCTGCTGTACTAAGACTGATACATACTTCTCGTTGGATTCTTGTGTATGTATAGCCTGATTTTTAGAGGTAGTGAGCATCCAGAATGAACAAAGAAATCAATGGGAAGTGCAGTTGCTTATCATCTCAGAAAATCAGTCCATTACTGGGGATTTTGCAGGCCTGTTTATTTACTATGGTAGAGTCTCTCTGTTTCCCACAGATGTATAGACACCTGCCTACCAATCTAATAGTGTATTAATTGCTTTATTTTGGAAAACAATGTTGGACTGATACTTAATGCAGAAAATGTTCCTACGATGCTAAAAAACAATCAACATGGCACATTTACAGCATTAAAGAATTCCATCTAGATTTCTTTAATTAATTCATCAATCAATGGGAAAATAAAAAATCTTATCTTGTTACCTTGGTTCTGCGATCCTAATCAAAGGCTCGTTAGCATTAAAGAAATCAACATGCATCCTTGCAGCATTAGCACCTAGAATCAGGTAATCCTGACTCTCCATGTGGAGGGAGAAAGGTGTTGATGAAGCTTCCCATGTAACTGGTACTTTAATACACCTTTCCCACATATAGACTTTAAAGCTTTAGACATTCAGGGCTTGTCTACACTGGCACGCTAAATCAGCACTGCTGCGATCGATGCAATGGCGACGATTTAGCGGGTCTGGTGAAGATACGATAAGTTGATGGCAGAGCGCTCTCCCGTTGACTTCAGTACTCCACCTCCCTGAGAGGCAGAAGCTAAGTCAGCAAGAGAGAGTCTCCTGCCAACATAGTGTGGTGAAGATATTGCATTAGGTCAATGTAATCTACGTCTGCATGACATAACTTACATTGACATAAGCAGCAGTGTAGACTGGGCCTCACTCTAGATAGGGAGGGCAGAAAGGAAGGATGGCGCAGTTCTGAGCAGGATTGACTCACTGGACTGAAGAGATGGTAAAGACAATTTTTTGTTAAAAGTACAGACTGAATTTGATTAAAATTTTGTGTAGAGGCTCAGGCAGATTGGAATTTCATTTGAATACAGATTTCCTCACTATACAAAATGCAGCTCACAAAGCCCAAGGTGAAGTGCATGTGAGGAAGGACAAAGTGTTCTTGGTCGAGGGATCCAGCTACGGAACAACTTCTTTAAGAAATGCAGCAAAACCTTCATCTTTGAAAAAACCTTCGCATTATAGGAAAAATGACTCTCACCCAACATTGACATCTACCCAAATCCTCCCCCTAAAAATTTAATAAATACATACATAAATAAAAGCCCTGTAACATAAAAACATATCAACCCAAACAAACCAAAAACAATAACAATAAAAATACCTCACACTGGGTTTTTACCCCCCCCCCCAAAAAAAAAACAGGAGAGGAAGACACTCCAGAAGCAGGGCCAGCTCCAGCTTTTTTGCTGCCCCAAGCGGCGAAGGGGGAAAAAAAAAAAGATAAAGCCGCAATCGGTGGCACTTCTGCGGCAGCTCTACCACGCCGCTTCATTATTCGGCGGCAATTCGGCAGCCGGTCCTTCCCTCTGAGAGGGACCGAGGGACCCGCCACCAAATTGCCACCGAAGACCTGGACGTGCCGCCCCTTTCCATTGGCCGCCCCAAGCACCTGCTTCCTGCGCTGATGCCTGGAGCCGGCCCTGTCCAGAAGTCCATCAGGGACTTCAGTATTGCTATGCAGTTTACATGGAAGGTGTTAGTGATGGGAGGCAGTATAAAACCCCAAGATAGGAGGTACAGCATTTTGTTTAACTTTATTTAAAAGATCATGCTTGTAAAATATCTTCAGCTTTATCATTTGTCATATACAGTATGTTCATTTCCCCATCATTGGGGTAGAGCTCACTTCCATTCAATCATTCACTACACGGGTTGTGGATTATTTCAGCATAGCAGGAAATACTCAGTTTTCCATTGTCTCCTCAAGTGCAAGGTGGGAGGCTGGGCTCATTCTTAACAGATCTATTAGGACCCACAGTTTGTGCATACTCAGGAACAACACTGGTCACATTTTCTAGGACACAAATGAGATGTTGTAATGATTTCTTTCAAGTTGTTTCATGAACACCTGCTTTATGGGTGGCTGGTTAGCTTGTTTCTGACCTCTCCCATCAAGTTTATCCTACTTCTCCTTATTTTCTATATATCAGACATCTGGTATACCAACAAATTGCTGGACCCTGCTCTACAATCCATAATTCTAACTCGTATTGTTTGGTGACCTTTTGTACAAGCACTTCAGCAGCAATTAAATGTTCCGTTCTTTTTGTGCCATGAGATGACCCAGACAGTCTGCTTGCTTTCACGGGAGGAGAAAACAGTGCTGGTAAGAGAAACAGCACCAGTGGCCCCCTTTTTTATTCGCAGCAGCAGTGAGAAAAGTCAGAGAAGGCAAAGCAGCAGCAGTAGCTGATACCAGCGTGCCAGTATTTTAGCAGGAGTGTAATTTGATTTCTGACTGTGAAGTGACACCCGCAGCACATAGCTGTACATTTTATATTAGTGCATAAATAACACTGCTCAAATTCAACAGTCATATTTTTGCCTATTGCAATGAACGGGGAGTGAATTTCCACATCAGATTTCGCTGTGTAGTGATGCATATGTCCTAAAGGCCGTTCAGTACTAAGTGGGGATAATCAATTATATTTGATTCTCCATATAATAATTCAGGTAAAAAGAGAATAACTACTGGAAGCAGGAGGAGGGCTGCCCCACATCCCTTTTCTCTAGCTCCTTACTTTGGCCGACACACACAAATCTGTGCAGCCCCAGTAAACTGGAGAGAAGGTCAACAATATGGGCTTTTTAAGGCTGGGTAAAAGATGTTGGCTATGTACTAAATCTCCTTGTCACGTGTATGAATTATAATAGTGAATATTGTGTGGACTGGAATTAAAGATCATCCTACTGTGAAGAAGGGCATGCTAAAACCTCCACAGTGACTACAAGATCACTTTAAAAGATCAATGTTTCTTTTAGAGTCTGATGCCATGTGGAATGTGCATTGCAGTGCTTAAGTTTATATTGCATTGTAAGATCTGACTTAACATGATGTAGCATTGAAAAATGCTATTTTGTGAAAATATATCGTTTCCATGACAATTTTGTCAGGAAGGCTTTGTTGTTCAGGATGAAATGTCAAGGGGTAGAATCCAGAGAGACTCTTTATAAACTAGTGGCTTGGGCACTAGCATGTGGTGTGGCATAGCAAGTTTCAAGTCCCTCCTCTAAATAATTCTCTCTCTCCTTTTTGAGACAAGCTTCATTCTGCAGTGGAAAGAAAAGCGATTTGAGAACCATGCTATGGATCATGAAACGGAATTGCTGTTTTCCAGATAGCTCTAATGACTGCCACTGCTGTTATTAATAATAACTGTATAATAATAACACATAGCACGTATGCAGTGTTTTACAGGCTCAAAGCACTGGGCAGGCATTAACTAGTTAATCCTTCTAACAGCCTCTGAGGTAGAATGACTAGTATTATTACCTCATTTTACAGCTGAGGAAACTGATGCAGAGAGCTGAAGTGACTTGCTCAAGGCGGCACACCAAGTCAGTGGCGGAGCTCAGATTAGTACTATCTTTTACTATGTCTATGATTGGTGTCTTGCACAATGGGATTACTGAGCCTGTAAACTCTTTGGGGCAGAGACCATGTTTGTACAGGGTCTAGCACAACCGGGTTCTGATCCATGATTGGGGGTAGGTGCTACCGCAATACAAATAATAAGCAATAATATACAGTAAAAAAATGGGGCTTTGATCTAATTTGGGGTCTCTAGGCATGACCGTAATGTAAATAATAATAATGAGCATTTCATTTAGAAAGTGCTCTCGAAATGAATCCAGCAGTAGCAGAGTATCCAGTATCTCCCATGTAATTTTGGGGGGAAACATACATTCCACGGCACAGCAAAGAAAGTTAAGGCAGTTGTAATTTACCTCGACCAAAATGACAGCTGATAACTTGTTTCTTTTCTATCATGAAAAATACAAAAGTATTGAAATTTTCTTCTGATTAAAATTTGCTTTTCTCATTTTTTAAAAAAAAAGAAATATTCTGTTGTCCTGCAGCTACCCATGAGTATTCTGCCTTTTGATTATTTTCACATTGCAGATCCAGCAAACAAACCACTGTATGTGGAGAGTCCTATGGACTTTTGTTTTTTAAGATGACTGGAAAATAAATTAAAGGCTGAAGTTATTCTTTGGCGACTCAGGCAGCCTTTTACTTTGATTTAGCACTAGGGATATTTCCTTCCGTATGTTGTTCTCCTTCAAAAATACTTGTTTTGATCCGTTACTTGCCTTTGTTATAACTCTTCAAAAATATCTTCTTTCCATACTGGTTAGGGAGCTTGTTTTTGTAGTTCTTGTATTTCCGTGGTTCATTGTTTTGCTTCTTCGAGCCACAAGCTGTAACTCTGTTAAAGGATTTTGTAAGTTGAGTGGTATATGTTAGAACATAAGAACGGCCATACTGGGTCAGACCAAAGGTCCATCTAGCCCAGTATCCTGTCTTCTGACAGTGGCCAAAGCCAGGTGCCCCAGTGGGAATGAACAGAACAGGTAGTCATCAAGTGATCCATCCCCTGTTGCCCATTCCCAGCTTCTGGCAAACAGAGGCTGACACCATCTTTGTCCATTCTGGCTAATAGCCATTGATGGACCTATCCTCCATGAATTTATCTAGTTGTTTTTTTTAATCCTGTTATAGTCTTGGACTTCACAACATTGTCTGGCAAGGAGTTCCACAGGTTGACTGTGTATTGTGTGAAAGAATACTTCCTTTTGTTTGTTTTAAATCTGCTGCCTATTAATTTCATTTGGTGACCCCTAGTTCTTGCGTTATGAGAAAAGGTAAATAACACTTCCTTCTTTACTTTCTCCACACCAGTCATTATTTTATAGACCTCTATCATATCCCCCCTTAGTCGTCTCTTTTCCAAGCTGAAATGTCCCAGTCTTATTAATCTCTCCTCAGATGGCAGCCGTTTTATACCCCTAATAATTTTTTTTGTCCTTTTATGAACCTTTTCCAACTCCAATAGATCTTTTTTGAGATGGGGTGACCACATCTGCATGGAATATTCAAGATGTGGGCATACCATAGATTTATATAGAGGCAATGAGATATTTTATGTCTATCCCTTTCTTAATGATTCCCAACATTCTGTTTTTTGACTGCCGCTGCACAACGAGTGGATATTTTCAGAGAACTATCCACAGTGACTCCAACATCTCTTTCTTGATTGGTAACTGCTAATTTAGACCCCATCATTTTATATGTACAGTTGGGATTATGTTTTCCAATGTGCATTACCTTGCATTTATCAACATTGAATTTCATCTGCCATTTTGTTGCCCAGTTACCCAGTTTTGAGAGATTCTTTTGTAGCTCTTTGCAGTCTGCCTGGGACTTAACTATCTTGAGTAGTTTTGTATCATCTGCAAATTTTGTCACCTCACTGTTTACCCCTTTTTCCAGATCATTTATGAATATATTGAATAGGACTGGCCCAGAACAGACCCCCGGGGAACACCACTATTTACTTCTCTCCATTCTAAAAACTGACCATTTATTCCTACACTTTGTTTCCTATCTTTTAACCAGTTACCGATCCATGAGAGGACCTTCCCTCTTATCCCATGACAGTTTACTTTGCTTAAGAGCCTTTGGTGAGGGACCTTGTCAAAGGCTTTCTGAAAATCTAAGTACATTATATCCACTGGATCCCCCTTGTTGACATGCTTGTTTACCATCTCAAAGAATACTAGTAGATTGGTGAGGCATGATTTCCCTTTACACAAACCATGTTAACTCTTCTCCAACAAATTATGTTCATCTATGTGTCTGTCAATTTTGTTCTTTACTATAGTTTCCACCAGTTTGCCCGGTACTGAAGTCAGGCTTACCAGCCTGTAATTGCCAGGATCACCTCTGGAGCCCTTTTTAAAAATTAGCTATCCTCCAGTCATCTGGTAGAGAAGCTGATTTAAATCATAGGTTATAGACTACAGTTAGTAGTTTTGAAATTTCACATTTCAGTTCCTTCAGAACTCTTGGCTGAATACCGTATGGTCCTGGTGACTTATTGCTGTTTAGTTTATCAATTTGTTCCGAAACCTCCTCTAATGACACTCCAAAATATTTTACTAGTATTATGTGTTAAATGACAGCTATGTTCTCAACACTGGACAATCCGCAGATATCAAAAGTGCTTGACCCACAAAGCTTTCTTCATAGAAGACATAAATGGAAAGTTATGATGCAATGGAATAGCACATTTGATAATGTTCTTATTTTGTATTTATTTAGTAATTAATTAATATTAATAATCATCCTACAAAAATTAGATAACTTCCCGCATGTCTGCAGTCTAACTTTATTGTTGTTAATTTCAAACCCCATCTGTTTCCAGAATGGTGCCTAATTTTAAAGTTAAAACATTTATCTTCAGTACCACATAAACAAAAATAAAAATAAAAATCACCACTAAATCACATATTTGTAACCATCTCTAATCTGAAGCAACAGATCACTAATGATTAATTATCTTCTCCCATCACACCCTTCAGTTGGAAATATGCAAATGACCCAGAATAATTTCCAGTTCTACAATTTTCTCCTAGCTTGTAATATTTATTTCTATATTTACTAAGGTCCTTGATTGTAACCTGGTCCTACCTGGCCACTCGGGATAAGACCACACTCTCCCCCACCCACCTCCCTCAGTCTGGCTCATATGTTAGGCTAAGATTTTGATATGGGTATTTTTATTAAAAGTCACAGACAGGATGCGGACAATAAAAAATAAAATCATGGAAATGTACACAGGACTGGCAACTGCCCGGGTCCCCACGCCAGAGGGGATCCTCAAAGCTAAGTTACGGGTGGTGGGTCTCGGGCTTCAGCCTTAGGTGGCGGGGCTTAAGCCGAAGACCCACCACCTGGGGATAAATTAGTGGAATTTTGAGGAAGTAATGGAGGTCTTGTAAAATCATGGAATCCATGACCTCTGTGACTGACTCGTTGCCTTACTGAAGTGCTTCCTTACTTCATAAGATGTTGTATGGATAATACATTAAAGACTGGTACCTGCTCAGATAATGGGGACTATATAAGTACCTTAGATGTATAGATAGACCCTAAGTCATTACTGATTAATTGTACTGATTACTCTGTATATTCTAAAATGGAGCTACTATAACACAGCTTGGCTTTTATTTAACCTTCATCCAATTTAATAATCATAAGAAATATTTTATGTTTATTTTATTTCTACTCCCAAAGGAAAAATGTGCATGCTAATCTGGCCTAATTGTTCCATATTCTTTTTTCTGATTTTACCGAAAAATAAAACCCAAAGATTTTGAGGACTGGTCATCTTGAATTCATTCACATTTAGACTAGCTGGTGTTTAGGGAAGAAAACAATGTGTTCCTTGAATGACAGAAAGGATGATTTTGTGAGTAGGGTCTTGGCCTACCACTTAGGGATTTGAATTCAATTCTTGGTTCTGCCACAGCCTTCCTGTGTGACCCTACTCAAGTCACTTACTCTCTCTGTCTCATTTCCACATCTGTAAAATGGGAATAAGAGAACAACTTCCTGTATCTTTTCTGTCTATTTAAATTGAAAGCTCTTCAAGGCAGGAACTCTCTCTTACTATATATGTGTACAGGACTTACTATAATGGGGCCCCTACCCTCAGCTAGTTGCTGCCTTAATAGAAATAAATAATAATATGTTTGTTTCCAGTTCATTTTCAAATAGTTTTCCTGGAACAATCTGTTAACACAATTTCAATCTGAATATGTCACATTTCAATCAATATTATAGCTCTGATGTGATGCCCCTGAAGGAGTCGTTGGCAGTGGGGATTGCCACTTTAAAAGTATGAGCTAAAGGACTCAAAGTCTGTAGTTGACTCAACCTTCTATGTGGTCCAGCCACTAAAGGGAACAGAGAGTCACTTTGTGGAAGTGTGGATTACACAACAAAGACAAACCATCAAAATGAATTCCCCAGCCTTTTCCATCAGTTTTCTCCCTGATACTGCAAAGGGCTCAGTGTTTCTTGAGCACTGACTCTGCATGGATGTCACTGGGGATTGAGATCACTTGGCACCTTACTGGATTGCGGCCTTTAACTTCTTTAACCTTAACTGATACCTGAAAGCACTGAACATTCAATAGTGTGCTAATATTTCTAATATATTTTTCTAGGGTTGATTCAAACATCAGAACTCTAGGCTCTTGCACAACATCAGACCTCTCTCTTTGGATACTCATCGACAACAGTCAATGGGTGGTCTTGAACCTCCCTGACGTAACATTTTGTCTGTTGTTTTTGCTGATTCATTGAACTCAAACGTTACACTTCACCTTGTGACTTTGCACTACCCTCGTTAGTACTATACTGGGCTGATCAGCAGATGCCACAAGATGGGAGCTGTACAAATAAATAGATAAGCTTGATCAATGCCTTAATCCAAGGCTGAGCTCTATGGAATCCAGTTCTTATGGACCACAGTCTTGGTTGAAAAAAAATCTTCCTCAGAAATTTTTTTCTGATCCATGAAGGACAGATGTGCATGGGGCAGAAATGGAACCAGAAAAATGAACCAAAAACTAAACCAGGCTCTCCATGGACTAATGAGAGGGTGATCTTCCCCAGCACTCAAAAAAGCCACGTTGAACGCAAAGACAGCAGTTTCTGCAGCATTAACATCAGAGCAACCTACCCTGGAGTGCCCAGAACTAGAGATCCTGAGTGCTATTGAAGAGAATGAGGCTGAGGAGAAATGGGACTTCACAGAAAGTAATTATACAATTTAGACACCAAGCTGACCTCCTTGCAGATAGTGAAATGAGGATAGGTAAGTGACCAAGCACAAAACCTGGGCTCCACAGATAAACACCTAAGGACATTACATTATTGAAACTAGAGGAACTGGAAAACAGGTCAGGAAGAAATAATACCAAAATAGCAGGCCTACCTCTGTATCAGAGACCCCTGCTGTGGGTGAAAAATCTCTTAAAAAGAGCAAATCTCCATTATTGAAAGATCCCCACAAGATAAAATGCCACCAGGAAAAATGGCTCCAATTGGATACTCAACACCTTGATCTTCTGTGATATAAACTATAAGTAGAAGGACAAAATCCTGTGATTTGCCGGAGGAAAATCCCAGACTAAACCTCAACACAGCATGCTTTATTCTTTTATCCTGACATCAAAGTGGAAATTGAATGCAATCAAAGGGGGTTTGAAGAAGTTAAGAGAAAACCGAGAGAAAATAATATCAAGGGTGCCACACTAAGGAGTGAATTAAGTGACAAAATTATTTTCAAATGACCAGAAAAGATCCTAAACCACATGCAATGCAAAAAAACAACAACCCCAAAACACCTGAAGATTTACTGCAGCACAACCTAAAGGCACACAAATAGAGCCAATAAAGCCACTGTGCAAAAACATAATACAGAAATCTCAGGGCAAGCATTCTAGTGTATGGATACCCATCACAAAGCAGACATGGGGTGAGATTCTTTGCTGTGTCTCTTAAGAGGAAAGGAGGTCTGAAGCCACCTTTTCTCACTTCTGGGCTGTTTCAGGGGCCTGAGCAGCCCCAATGCAACTTAGATCTCCCTGCTATGGAAGTCTCTCCAGGATGCCTTATATGCTGTACTATAGGCTGGAATGCCCAGAGTGCTGTGTGCTGCAGGTCCACCCCACCACATCCTGCTACCAGTATACCCCCTCCATGAAGGCTTTCAAGGGTGTCTTCTACCATGCCTGTGCCAGGAAATCTTTCCCCAGTTAGTTATAGGGCTTTAGAGCCCCTTTACTTTGCTCATGTCCCTTCACCACACATAAAGGAGCCAGAGTGAGGATCTCACCCATGATCAGTAAAGCTCATAGTTATATACCTTTAGGTCTTATTTTTTTGTTATAACCAATGCCCAGTGGCTGAGGTCACAATACAGTTGGAGCCATAACAGAGATCTGATACCTTACCTGTAACCTCAGAAAAGTCCAGGAGAGAATCCTGAGAAGCTAAAAGACCAGAGGAGAGGAAACTGATGGGAAGATGGGAAGGGAACATCTGTGGCATGATGAGACGGTGCATAGGGAAATATAATGAAAATATTTATAAAGGCCTAAATGAGAGACTACAATGGCACTGACTGAAAAAAACAAAACAAGAGGAAATGCTAAAGTTTCTATATTCGTGTGTGAATTACAGAAGACTTTCCTTACACGGTTAATGGGGTAACCTACAAGATAACAGATTATTAAGGCTGACAGTCCTAATATATGAAACAGGTATTTTACTTTATGATGGATCAAGTGGAAGCTTTTGAAAAGCTAAGGTCTCTTAATGATAAGAAATTATCTTTAATGTTGCATATAATTGTGAAAGCAGAAAGTACTAGACTTGTAAATGAAAAGAAAGTTGGAATTGAAGAAAGGTTGACTGGAAAACTCCTGGTACTTTATCAACCGTGAGATGTGCAGAATGGAATCTTGAGACTGGTTTCCAGCCATGACTCCCCATACAAATTACCCTTTTATTTTCAGTAGTGTTCTGGTGGTTTGTAGCACGCCATGTCTGGGTAAATTAGCTTTTCAAAAATATTGCAATACTACTATTCAGAATATACTGTAACCATGTCACAAGGTGATGTACACTGCTTCCACTGTGCTATCTACTGATTTATGTCAGTGAATTATACAGCACTTGAGACCTTAAACAGAGTGGCCTGTTTTGTTGTTTGCAAGAGTTGTCTGTTCGGTGTGTATTCATAACTGCACATTTCACTGAAATGCAGCATACATAGCAGTGCAGAAATGAGCTTTCCAGATAACAAGTCACTCATGCACAAAACAGGATTTTCTCCCCACATATACGGAAAATACAGATATAATATCGCTTGGTCATAATGCGTGACAGAAATAAAAAGGCTGTGAAGCATTTGGGAATATGTTTCTAACTCTTCTCTTATGACCCACACCTATTTGTATTGAATGCTAGGCCCAACTACTATTGTATTTTGCTTTCTTCTACTTGCATTCCATAGATGACTGGAAATCTGTTGCTTCTCCACAGCTGGAGGATTAAATTCAAGGAACTGTATCTTCATGGTCTTCTTTACCAGACTGAAGCATCCCTAAATCCTGCAACGTGCGGGACTGGGTGACATCATTTTCAGGAATCAGTAGCTGTAGGGCAGAATTCACTGTGTTGTATTATACTGCAGAGTAGAACCAGCCCATGTCAGTGCTGTGTTCAGTAATCATGCCGTGACAATGATTCTGACAGAGGTCTGCTTCATTCAGTGTCTGAATTTTAACTAATGAACATTGTTTGTTTCCTACTCTCTTGTCTATGACACAAAATAACCAAGGGAGAAAGGATGGTTTGGGGATTAAGGCTGGGACTCAGTTAATCTGGATTCAATTCCTGACTCTTCCAGAGGTTTGTTGTGTGACTTTGAGCAAATCTACTAATCTCTTATCTGTAAAATAAAACTTCTTTTCTTCCACACTTTGTACGTCTTATGTGCTTTGATTGAAAAATCTGAGTCTTTTACTGGATGCTTGTCAACCACTAGCATAGTGTGGTTCCAGACTTGGTTGGCGACTCTAGACACTACTGCAATACAAAAAATAAATAAGAGCAATCCAACATTAATGGAAATTAGTGAAAATATTTCCATTCACTGCCACTGTAAATATTTGGGGTCAAATTCTCTGTTGGAATTACTCCACAGATGTCAATACACTTATACCAGCAGAGATTTTGCTTCTTGAGCACTGATGGCTGGTTCTAGCAGTGTCATAGGAATCTCTAGGGGTTTCATTAGAGCTGGTAGGAATTTTTGTTTTTCCTGTGAAAAAATTGTCAAAAATGATTTTAACCTTTTTTTCAACCGTTTTTTGAGGGTCTTCATAATTTTTATTTTCCGTTTTCAGGATTAGGGGTTCAACAAAACCCCAAACATTGATGAAAACAGATTTTTGTTCATGAATATTTCAGTTTCACCAAAAAGCCATTTTCCATCGACAAAAAATGGATAAAATATTTTTGACGAACTCTAGGTATCATATGTTTGTAACAGATTGAGGGGTTATTCATGAGCCTCTTATTGAGAGCCAAATTGAGAATAACAGTGCAGATTTTTTAATCTTTTTCTTGACACACTGGTGTAGGTAACAATAATCATGAGTGGTTTTAAAGGTCTCCTGTTTCAGAGTCCTCATTTACAGAACTTGATGTAAAACTTTGACTCTCTCTCTCTCTCTCTCATAAGAATGTAAAATAGCTTTAAAAAACTGATTTAATGTGATGACCGTGTTCCAGTCCCTCACTTCACCAAAGACAACAACAATATTTATGGGTTTGTTATTTTTTACTTTTAAACTATATTTTACAGATAAAATGAAGGCAACCGGCAATTTTTTTCTCTACATAATAGTGCAGCAAAAAACATGCCTCCCTCTGCACTCATCCTTATTAAAGCAGGAGTAGCAGGGACACCTGTCCCCTCAGGTGAGTGAACGAGAGCTCTGCCATGGGTGAAATAATGAAAAATTCAGCTTGTGCACCAATAGACAACTCCTTCTTCCTTCCACTTATTTATGGCTCTGAAAGTCAATATATCTCACTTCACAAAGATGAGTGGATGCTCTCAGACAGTGCAGTCAAATATGCCACCCTGGAGTCTTCATCCTCAAAGAACACATTACAGCATGTGTCACTGGAGTATCAACCTCATGTTCTAGAAAGAGGTGGGGCGGAAGCTATTGTATCTTGCCTAACCACACATCTGATGTGTTGTGAGTAAGATATACCTGTGCGTTTGTTACTCAGCTTCAGGCTCACTAATGAAATAGACGTCAAGTGTTTCCCGCTGATTTTACGGTGCAACCAATTAATTATTATTATTACTATTAGTACTTCAACAGTGCCCAGAAGCATGCTAGGCATGTAGGAGAAATATATATATATGAGCCTTATTCTCTACTGGTATAAACAGCATTAGTAATCCCAAGTATTCAAAATTCATGAATAAGGCCCCCAAAACAATCAGATTGCCTTAAAAATTAGATTTTTTTAAAAGGAATATATTTTAATTCACCTTCTGGTTTCTGAGTTTTTATGGTACACTCTGGTCATGTTTAAAAGGTTTTTGCTGCAACCATGAGGGTTAAAAATTGAGTTTCTCATCTAATCACATGCCTCCAGGAGCTGAGGCTTTAAGAAAGACATCAAATATGGTGAGACTCATAATCAAATTGTGTGACATCCCTGTTTAAATCAGCATAGTTCTATTGATATCAATGGAGTTAAGCTGATTTATACCAGCTGAGAATCTGGTCCATGTTCTCTACTCCAGAGGATTTACAATCTAATAAACATATTGTTGTTTCATTAGCAGTAAATGAGGCAGCAGGCAGGCAGAGTTGAAGGAAAGAGATCTCCCCTGAGCATGTATAGTAACATGTATTATATAAGGCTGTCAATTAATCGCAGTTAATTCAAGCGATTACTTAAGACAAATTAACTCAATTTAAAAAATGAATCACGATTAATCGCAGTTTTACTCGCACCATTGAACAATAAAAAAATACCAATTTAAATTTATTATAAATACTTTTGGATGTTTTTCTACATTTTCAGATGTATTGATTTCAATTACAACATAACACAAAGTGTACAGTGCTCACTTTACATTATTATTTTTATTACAAATATTTGCACTGTAAAAAGGATAAGCAAAAGAAATAGTATTTTTCAGTTTACCTCATACAAGTACTGTAGTGCAATCTCTTTATCGGGAAAGTGGAACTTACAAATGGAGATTTTTGTTTTGTTACATAACTGCACTCAAAAAGCAAACAATGTAAAACTTTAGAGCCTACAAGTCCACTCAGTCCTACTTCTTGTTCAGCCAATCACTAAGACAAACAAGTTTGCTTACATTTATGGGAGATAATGCTGCCCATTTCTTATTTACAATGTCACCTGAAAGTGAGAACAGGTGTTCACATGGACTTTTGTAGCTGGCATTGCAATGTATTTACATTCCAGCTATGCTAAACATTCGTAAGCCTCTTCATGCTTCGGCCACCATTCCAGAGAACATGCTTCCATGCTGATGACGTTCATTAAAAAATAATGCGTTAATTACATTTGTGACTGAATTCCTTGGGAACAAATTGTATGTCTCCGACTCCATGGATTTACCTGTATTCTGCCATAAATTTCATGTTATGGAAGTCTCAGATAACGAACCAGCCTGTGTTGTTTGATTTAAGAATGCTTTCACTGCAGATTTGACAAAACGCAAAGAAGGTACCAATCTGAGATTTCTAAAGATAGCTACATCACTCAACCCAAGGTTTAAGAATCTGAAGTGCCTTCCAAAATCTGAGAGGGACGAGGTGTGGAACATGATGTCAGAAGTCTTAAAAGAACAGCAGTCCAACGCAGAAACTACAGAACCTGCCCACCAAAAGAAAATCAACCATCTGTTGGTGGCATCTGGCTCAGATGATGAAAATGAATGTGTATCAGTCCACACTGCTTTGGATTGTTATTGAGCAGAACCCACCATCAGCACGGAAAGACTTGGTGGTAAGAATGGACTTCAATTACCCAGACATCTTTTGGGAAAAAGCAGGGCACAAATTATCCAACAAATTCTTGGAATGTAATGGAGACAATTTATTCATTGAGAAGGTGGAGAAAGCTACTAGGGGAGAGGCTGTTCTAAATTTGATTTTGACAAATAGGGAGGAACTGGTTGAGAATTTGAAAGTGGAAGGCAGATTAGGTGAAAGTGATCATGAAATGGTAGAGCTCATGATTGTAAGGATTGGTAGGAGGGAAAACAGCACAATAAATATAATGGATTTCAAGAAGGCAACTTTAGCAAACTCAGGGAGTTGGTAGGTAATATCCCATGGGAAGCAAGTCTAAGGGGAAAAACAGTTCAAGACAGTTTTTCAAAGAGACATTATTAAGGGCACAAGAACAAACTATCCCACTGTGTAGGAAAGACAGGAGGTATGTCAAGAACTGACCCTGGCTTAACCAGGAGATCTTCAATGATCAAAAACTCAAAAACTCAAAACTCAAAAACTAGGAAAAAAGTGGAAACTAGGTCAAATTACAAAGAATGAATATAAACAAACAACACAAGTATAGGGACAAAACGAGATCAAACTAGCTAGAGACATAAAGGGTAACAAGAAAACATTCTACAAATACATTAGAAGCAAGAGGAAGACCAAGGACAGGGTAGGCCAGTTACTCAGTGGGCAGGGGGTGGGGAGGGAGAATAATAACAGAAAACGTGGAAATGGTAGAAGTGGTAAATGAGTTTTTGGTTTTTGGTTTTCACCAAAAAGGTTAGGAGCAATAGGATGTCTAACACAGTGAATGCCTGTGGAAATGAGGTAGGATCTGAGGCTAAAATAGGGAAAGAACAAGTTAAAAATTATTTAGTCAAATTAGATGTCTTCAAATCACCAGGGCCTGATCAAATACATCCTAGAATACTCAAGGAGCTGACTGAGGAGATATCTGAGCCATTAGTGATTATAGTCGGAAAGTCATGGAAGACAGGAGAAATTCCAGAGGACTTGAAGAGAGCAAATATAATGCCAATCTATGAAAAAGGAAATAAGGACAACGCAGGAAATTACAGACCAGTCGGCTTAACTTCAGTACCCGGAAATATAATGGAGCAAATAATTAAGCAATCAATTTGCAAACACCTAGAAGATCATAAAGTGATAAGTAACAGTCAGCATGGATTTGTCAAAAACAAATCATGTCAAATCAACCCAATAGCTTTCTTTGTCAGGGTAGCAAGCCTTGTGGATGGCGGGGGATGGAGGGGAGCGATAGATGTGGTATATCTTGACTTTAGTTAGGCTTTTGAGACTGTCTTGCATGACCTTCTCATAAACAAACTAGGAAAATACAACCTAGATGGAGCTATTCTGAGGTGGGTGCAAAGCAAGTTGGAAAACTATTTTCAGAGAGTAGTTATCAGTGGTTCACAGTGAAGGTGGAAGGGTGTATCAAGTGGGATCCCGCAGGGAACAGTTCTGGGTCCAGTTCTGTTCAGTATCTTCATCAATGATTTAGACAATGTCATACAGTGTACACATATAAAGTTTGTGGATGATACCAAGCTGAGAGGGGTTGCAAGTGCTTTGGAGGATAGGGTTAAAATTCAAAATGATCTGTACAAACTGGAGAAATGGTCTGAAGTAAATAGGATGAAATTCAATAAGGACAAATGCACACATACAAAATGGGAAATGACTACTTAGGAAGGAGTACTACAGAAGGGGATCTGGGGGGCATAGTGGACAAGCTGTGATGTTGTATGATTGAAACATGACCAGTTATATCATTAATATTGCCACTGTTAGTCAACTGCAAAAAATCTTGTACAAAGTATATCATGTAAGGTGTTAATGGAAAAGTTATGACTTGCTGAAAATGACTATCCTATTTGTAGGCATGTATCATTGTTGTAACTGAAGTTATGAATATTGACCATGCTCCAGGACCATGTGCTTGCTCCTTGGGCAACACCCAGTAGGTAATTTACATCCATTATGAATGGACCATTCAAGCTGATGGTCCATTAGTGAACACAATAGGCCATAGAAGTTTATCCCCGCCCGGTGAGCCTTCCTGTGGACACTTTAGCCAGAATATGGGTAATGGATGATCCTATGACTCATCGAAGCATGCAAGGGTATGTGACTTGTTCATGTGACCCTGGACTCCATCTTGTGCCTGTAATTATCCACAAACTAAGACTGAAAGCATTCCCTCCACATGGGAGACAGTATAAAAGAACCTGGAAACATCTCCATTTTGCCTCTTTCCTAATCTGATCTCTGAACTATGGAGTTACACTAAAAGAAGCATTTCAATCAATGGACTGAGGACCTTCTAGTCTTTTGGAAGTTACCAGAGACTTTACAAGCCAGCAGTTTATTTCATCACTGCTACAAACCTGATCCAAGAACTTTGCAATGAGTGTATGTATTTGTTTTCCTTGACCATTATAAAACTCTCCTCTTTCTTTTCTCTTACAAATAAACCTTTAGATATTAGATATTAAAGGATTAGCAACAGCGTGATTATTGGGTAAGATCTGATTCATATATAGACCTGGCTGTGTGGCTGATCTCTTGGGATTAGAAGAACCCTTTCTTTCATGAAATTGGCTTTAAATAACACTGCTCTACAGCCAAAATGCTTCTGAAATAAATGTAGTCAAACTTTACTAATTCTGGGTCACTGAGAACGAAAATGATGCTTAAAATTGTTGATTGGCTCTAGTTTTCAAGATATGCTATTGGGTCAGTATATACGACCCTTGACTTGGGAATGGCGGAGGATAAGTGAGTTATAAAGGGAAGGGATCTCAATTTAAACCAGAAATGACTAAAATACATCTTTGACTGGATCTATGAATAAATCTATAACTGGGTTTGGACAGTACTTGCTTTTTAGGCAAAACAATGAATGATGCAATTTGAAGCTGGTATTGCGTCATACATGATATGAATTGCATCATGTTATTCCTAGAAGTCATGGATGATGCAATCATAACGAAGCTTACATCACTCTGCTGAACAAATTGCCCTAGATCAGCTCTAGAAATCATACAGTGTCGTGCTCTCTTATTTGTCAGTGTTTGATTTTGCAAAGGGACACATTTCTGTTTAGCCAAAGTGAGCAGAGATGCCTCGTACTTGTGTGAACAGTGCAGATAACTTCTGCTATGTTTGTGGTGAAGTGACTTTTGCATCACAAAAGCGCAGTATAAGCACTATGGTTAAGAAAGCCTATCACCTTTATTTTGGCTGCAAAATTGGAGATCAGGACAAGAGGTGGGCCCCACACATATGCTGCAACACTTGTGCAACAAATCTTCGCCAGTGGTTGAACAGGAAAAGGAAATCTATGCCTTTTGCAGTGCCAATGATTTGGAGAGAGCCAACAGATCATACCAGCAATTGTTACTTCTGCATGGTGCCTCCAGTTGGGAAAGGTGTGTCAAAGAAGAAAAAGTGGACTGTGCATTATCCAAACATTCCATCAGCTATATGCCCAGTACCCCACGGAGAAGGACTGCCGGTTCCTGATGCACCACAATCATTCTCACTTGAGTCAGACGAGGAAGAGGAAGAGGATGAAACTTCTGGTCCCACATTTTCTCCCATCCTCCTCCTCTGAACCACACCCCATAACACAAAGTGAACTGAATGACCTTGTCCGGGATTTGGAACTACCCAAGAGTAAGGCAGAGCTGTTGGGCTCCAGACTACAGCAGTGGAATCTCCTGGCAGGTGATGTTAGGGTTTCCATGTTCCGTGACCGTCAAAAGGATCTTGTCCCATTCTTCTTCATGGAAGGTGATCTTGTAGCCTGCAACAACATCGATGGTGTGATGGCAGCCCTCAACATCGTTCACGATCCAGATGAGTGGAGACTGTTCATTGATTCATCGAAGACGAGTCTTAAAGCTGTTTTACTGCATAATGGCAATGTTTTGCCATCAATTCCAGTTGGTCATGCAGTCCATATGAAGGAAACCTAGGACAACATGAAACAACTTTTGAGGTGCATAAACTATGACCAACATCAGTGGCAGCTTTGTGGCGATTTGAAGGTTGTTGCTCTCTTGCTTGGTCTGCAGACTGGATACACAAAGTACTGCTGTTTTCTCTGCGAATGGGATAGTCGTGCAAGAGATTCCCACTACATCAAGAAAGATTGGCCACTCCGACAGTCATTGGAGCCTGGGAGGAAAAGTGTTCAGCATCCACCACTTGTTGAATCAAGAAAGATTTTGTTACCACCCTTACACATCAAGCTGGGTCTGATGAAGAACTTTGTCAAGGCCATTGACAAAACACAAGCAGCTTTCAAGTACCTCCGTGGAAAATTTCCAAGGTTAAGTGAAGCTAAGATAAAGGAAGGTGTCTTTGTTGGTCCTCAGATTCGTGAACTTCTTCGAGATGATGCATTTGACCATGCACTGCGTGGCAAGGAAAAGACGGCATGGAAAGCCTTCCAGTTAGTGGCAATAAATTTTCTCGGAAACAACAAGGCAGACAACTACAGGTTGTTGGTGGAAAACCTCCTCAAGGCATAGAAAAGCCTTGGTTGCAACATGTCACTAAAGATACATTTTTTGCACTCTCATCTAGATTTTTTTCCACCGAACTGCGGAGCAGTGAGCGACGAGCATGGCGAGCGATTTCACCAGGACATTGCAACAATGGAGAAACGCTATCAGGGCAAATGGAGCCCATCAATGCTTGCAGACTATTGCTGGACAGTGACAAGAGATGCTCCATTTAATGAATGCAAGAGACAAGCCAAGAAGCGCCGAGTAGACACTGAATAGGACTAAACTATGTACAGAATAGTTTTTTGCCTTTTGTTTCATAATAAATTTTATTTATATAACCCTTTTGCTGATTTTTAAAGTGTTACATAAACAGGACAGGTGAAATATTATCATGTAAAGCAACCATAAACATATGAAAAGACCTAGGTTTACAATTTATGATTAAAACTCTACTATCTACACAATATACATAGACATAAAATGTAAAAACTTAAATATCTTAGAAACAGTAGCCAATCAGTTGTTTTAATTGTCATATTTGAATTCAGCACATCAAAATACATAATAAATAGCACATTTTATCTCTGAAGCAGACGACTTCTCAAAAATTGTAGACCAGTGTAACCACTCATCATTAAGTCTAGTGTCTGGGTGGTGAAACAAGGGCTGGAATACCTAAGGAGGCTGCATTTTAGACTTCTTGTTAACCAGTGTGGTGAGACAGAAGTTTACTTTTGTTACTGGTTTGTTATATCTTATGGAAGAATAACCACCAGTTTGGGGTGCCCCATTTCTCAGCAGTTTGTCCTGAATCTGGTATTCTCAGATGTGACACACTGAGGCATGGTGACACAAGCTAAATATGAGCCAACAGTGTAACACTGTTACGGAAAAAAAAAGCGAACATCATTCTGGGATGTGTTAGCAGGAGTGTTGTAAGCAAGACCCAAGAAGTAATTCTTCTGCACTACTCCATGCTGATTAGGCCTCAACTGGAGTATTGCGTCCAGTTCTGGGTGCCTCATTTCAGGAAAGATGTGGAGAAATTGAAGAAAGTTCAGAGGAGAACAACAAAAATGATTAAAGGTCTAGAAAGCATGACCTATGAGGGAAAATTGAAGAATTGGGTTTGTTTAGTCTGGAGAAGAGAAGACTGAGAGGGTACATGATAAGAGTTTTTAAGTACATAAAAGGTTGTTACAAGGAGGAGGGAGAAAAATTGTTCTCAATCTCTCAGGATAGAACAAGAAGCAATGGGCTTAAATTGCAACAAGAGTGGTTTAGGTTGGACATTAGGAAAAACTTTCTAACTGTCAGGGTGGTTAAGCACTGGAATAAATTGCCTAGGGAGCTGTGGAATCTCCATCATTGAAGCTTTTTAAGAGCAGGATAGACAAACACCTGTCAGGTGTCTAGATAATATTTAGTCCTGCCAAGAATGCAGGAGACTGGATCCGATGGCCTCTTGCGATCCCTTCCAGTCCTATGATTCTATGATTCTCTAATATTAGAGCTAAGAGAACAAGGGAAAGGCTACACTTTAATCCACATGTCCTTCCACAACTCTCCATAACCCAAATGATTTATCAAATGCACACATCCCAGGGCAAATGGAGTGTTGTATGTTAAAAGTATCACATAACTCAGAAGTAACCCATAACTAAGGCTGCGTGTCTGTCACGGAGGTCACGAAAGTCACAGATTCAGTGGTCGGTTCTGGCTCAGAGGCTGCCCGAGTCAGGCAGCCCCTGGGCCAGCAGCAGCAGTTTGGTGTGTGGGAGGGGGCTCAGGGCTAGGGGCAGAGGGTAGGGGTGCGCTTATCTCGGGGTGGGGGGCACCCCGGCTCCCACTGGCATGTCCCTGCAGCTCCTAGGCAGATGGGTCAGGGGGCTCCATGCTCTGCCCCTGCCCACAGGCCCCGCCCCTGCAGTTCCCATTGGCCGTGTTTCCCAGCTGAAGGGAACTGCAGAGCCAGCGCTTGTGGGTGGAGCAGCACGTGGATCCCCCCTGGCCTTCCCACTCCTAGGATCTGCAGGGACACATGGAGACAGGTAGGGAGCCTGCCAGCCCTGTCAACCCTTCCTCCCCCAGCAGCAACTGGGGGCCCAGGCTGCAAACTGCCGCCCAGCCCTTCCTTCCAACACCAGCAGGGGTCCTGGGCTGCGAGCTGCCGTCTGCCCCCAGCATTAGCAGGGGTCCCAGGCCATGCACCACATGCTGCTGCCCGCCCCCCCAGCACCAGCAGGGATCCAGGACCACCTGCCCCAACACCCGCGGCACCCCCGGACTGCCCCCCCAGAGCACCCATGGCCCCACACCCAAGTTTTAGTTAGGGGTATATAGTAAAAGTCATGGATAGGTCACAGGCCCTGAATTTTTGTTTATTGCCCATGACCTGTCCATGACTTTTACTAAAAATACCCATGACTAAAACGTAGCCTTACCCATAACTTCTTGCTGAGTTAGTGCATACGCTTTAGGAAAATATTCACGCTGATTTAAAGACTTCAAGTCCTGGAGAATCTACCACACTCTTCGTTAATTTGACCCAATGGTAAATTACTCTTACTGTTAAAAAAAAACAGAATCTTATGTATAGCCTAATTTATCTAGCAATAGCCACATACTTAAAGATAAGCACGTGATTGCATTATTCCCTGAACTGTTGCCATAGTGCGTGTAGATTGAGGTGAGGTCTGCATCTAAAAGTTGCTCAGAACCTTCTGGCCAGGCATAGATGGCAAAACAAAGACACAAAAAAGAACCAAACACTTTGGGTCTGTACACCCACTGTCTGGGCCTCTAGAAGCTTAGACCAAACGTTTTAAGCAGGAGTCCTAAACAGAAGTAGACTGATGTTCAGAGATGCTGGGCGCCACATTTCAGGCCCCTACTGCCGCGCAATGGCGCAACCTCAGCTCCTACTGCAGTCAATGGGAGCTGCACGTACACAGCACTTTTTTTCCTGTATAGGTACCCAACTAAGTATTCGGGAGCCTAACATTAGACATCCATGATTGAAACTTTGGTTTCATTTGTTTGAATTGTTTTGTTTGGATTTCTTTTGGCTTGCAAGGATTTGAAGCTAAATCGAGATAGTTGTTGTCTTAGACCCTTGCCGAATTAAATGAGACATATTTATCCAAGGTGCAAAACCATTTCAAAGAAGATAATGACTGAATAATAACAATCTTAGGGACAGCAAGTTTATTTTAATTATTTTCTTTCATATTAATAGTGATACATGTACAAAATCCCACAGATAGCAAAATCTTCATTAATCCTGGATAATGCTTTCTCGTGGTTGCCTCTGTTTAAATCCTTGACCTTAGCACTTATGCATACCCCCGATACTTGAAGGTTGTTGCGTTTCATTTACATACCATGACCAGTTGTAATATTTGACTGATGGTCTTTGTCCACTTAACATAAGAGCTTATGATTTTGATTCATTTATTTTCTAGCAGTCACAGAATTAATACTCTGATTCTATAAGCACAAAACATTTGTGTAAGGGAAAAAAACCCTCAAAGTATCCTCAGTGTATTAAAAAAAATCTTGTTTTGAACATTATTTATTAAAATTTCACAAAGCTTGTTGTTTCCTTTGGCCAGGATAAATAGTAAAATGGGAGAGGATGTTGAGCACTTCTACTAACCCCTGTGGAAGGAGTTGGTGACGCCACCATCAAACACAGATCTCAGGGGATCCACCAGAACCAAATGGACCTGCCACAAATTCCCCCTTACTACACCCCTTGGAAGTATGAATGTCCTGGCTTCTGTCTGTCACTGGAATGGTCTGAAATGGGGAACAGTCATGGTGTGATGGGTTGGATCACAGAAACCCCCTTGGGAACTGCCAACTGATGTGCCGAGACTACTTCTTCCCCTGCTTTCCCTGCCAGCTTGGGACTCCAGAATCCTGCCTGGTTGTGCCAGACATGCTTCCCGGCCACAAACACAGACCCAGGTCTGAACCACGTCCCACAAACTGCAAGCTTAACTGAAAGCAGCTTAAGAAGTATTCCTGTCTCTAACACTCAGATACCCAACTCCTAATGGGGTCCAAACCTCAAATAAATCCCTTTTACCCTGTATAAAGTTTATGCAGGGTAAACTCATACATTGTTCACCCTCTATAATACTGATAGAGAGATATGCACAGCTGTTTGTCCTCCCCCCCCCCCCCCCGAGTCCCCGCCAGGTATTAATACATACTCTGGGTTAATTAATAAGTAAAAAGTGATTTTATTACATACAAAAAGTAGGATTTAAGTGGTTCCAAGTAGTAACAGACAGAACAAAGTGAATTACAAAGCAAAATAAAATAAAACATGCAAGCCTATGCCTAATACAGTAAGAAGACTGAATACAGATAAAACATCACCCTCAGAGTTGTTCCAGTAAGTTTCCTTTTACAGACTAGTCTCCTCCTAGTGTGGGTCCAGCAATCACTCACATCCGCTGTGGTTACTGTCCTTTGGTCCAGTTTCCTTCAGGTATCCTTTGGGGGTGGAGAGGTTATCTCTTGTGCCAGCTGAAGACAAAATGGAGGGGTCTCCCAGGGGTTTAAATAGACTTTCTCTTGTGGGTGGACATCCCTCCCTCCCCCGGTATAGAATCCCAGCTACAAGATGGAGTTTTGGAGTCACATGGGCAAGTCACATGTCCATGCATGACTCAGAACTTACAGGTAGCAGCCATGGTTCACATGCTACCTTGAACATCCTCAAGTAGACTTCTTGTGTGGATTGGAGCCTTCCAAGATCCATTGTCCATTAAGTGTTTCTTGATTGGGCACTTAACTTGCACATTCCTTTCTCAAGAAGCTGACCAAATGCTTTACTAAGGCTACTTAAAATCAAGCAAGTACACAGCCAATATTCATAACTTCGAATACAAAAATGATACATGCATACAAATAGGAGGAATAGATTCAGTAGATCATAACCTTTACAGAGATATGTTACATGGCATATGTAGCATAAAACATATTCCAGTTACGTCATATACACCTCTACCCCGATATAACATGAATTCGGATATAACGCGGTAAAGCAGTGCTCCGGGGGCGGGGGCTGCGCACTCAGGTGGATCAAAGCAAGTTCGATATAATGCGGTTTCACCTATAACGCGGTAAGATTTTTTGGCTCCCGAGGACAGCGTTATATTGGGGTAGAGGTGTATACATTGATAAGCATATTTCCATAAAGCCTTATGGGGTGCAACGTCACACATGAAGTGGGCAGTATTAATTTATACTACTGCAGATATATGGAAATGGAGGATCTGGCACAATTTGCCCAGTCCACCCTACCCCTTCTGTGCTTTCAACTGTCCCATTTGTTATGTCAATATCATAAAGAATTCAACAGGACTGAAAGAGTAGTTCTATAAAGTCCTGGTTAAAAAAAAAATGCATCAAAACTCTTTTTCAGTGGAAAATTAGATTTTTGATTAAACAGATTATATATGTATGTATGTATGTATGTATGTATGTATATATTTTGGAAAAAATGTCTGCTAATGCAAAAAATGTCAACTTTTTGTTAAAAATGGAACACCCAAAAACTGAAAAATGTCAGCCAACACCGAAAAGTATTCAATCCTGAAGTGTCACAGGAGTTGTAGTTCATCTGCCTCATGCCCCTATTCTCTTCTAGAGCTGAGTTTCCCGATGGGCCAACATCTCCAATGACACCATAATTGCATCACGGTATCTTAGGAAGAGAGACTATGGTGAATCATGGGAAATGTAGTCTGGCCAAGGAGCCCAATGAACAGAGGAAAATGGACGCATGAGGCACCCGAACTACAACTCGCATGAGGCAATTTGGTAGCATTTCTCAATCAAAATGTTACGTGTTCAGCTGATTATTTTTGTCCAACAACATTTACATTTCCTTTTTATTTCAGCCTCCCTCCCCCGCCGCCGAAACCCCTGCCGAGCGCCGCGCCGCCGAACACCTCCGCCCCCCGTAGCGCTGCCAGAAACCCCCGCCCCCCGCCGAGCGCCGCGCCGCGCTGCCCCCCGCCACCCCAAGATTGGCCGCCCCTTACCAGGTGCCGCCCCAAGCACGTGCTTGGTTGCCTGGTGCCTGGAGCCGGCCTTGTGTGGATGTCCCATTTTAGGCAATGGGAGTTTTGTGTGATA
Organism: Emys orbicularis; assembly: GCF_028017835.1. NCBI lineage: Eukaryota > Metazoa > Chordata > Testudines > Emydidae > Emys > Emys orbicularis. The sequence goes on along the minus strand of NC_088685.1, from coordinate 21,954,430 downwards.
GTGATCTTTGCACTAAACTGAAACCTATTTTACCTGAGAGAGGAGACACGATTGGAACAAATTCGCTTAATTTATTGGATAAATTCAGATGAGTGATTCATCAGAGACGAGGCTTCATACAAATATTGCATGTTTACCAGTTCCACAGCTTTTCCAGTATCTGAGGGTAAAAATATGTGGCCTTTTTAGTTTACCCATAACACAAAGAAGCCTCCTGAGATTATTTGAGTTGATTCTGTTTACAGCAGAACAAGTTTGTTCTAGATTAACAAGTAATTTAATCACAGACTTCAAGCTTTTAGTGACTTAAAGATTTTAAAATCAATATTTAATAAAGATAATGCTTAGTATGCCCAACACAGAGCGGGTCCTTTCTGTCTTTTGAAATAACAGAGCGCTGTTCTCTGCCATGTCTCCAGGAGTTACATAGAGAAATGAACAAATCCAGAGGGGCCCAAAGTATTATGAACCTCTTTCAGCTGGCTTTGCAAAACTAATCCAAGTCCAAGAACATCTTTTCCTAAAATTTAACCTCCTTGTCTCCCTCAAGGGAAGAAAACAGTTGTGTGATGAGGAGCCGCATAAACACAAATGCACATATGCACAGGAGACTAAATTGTGCATTGTCTTTCTGGGACAAGCAGAGGAATAATGGGGAGTAAACCTCCTATCTCTGTTGCTCAGCCAATCTGGATCTTCAGTGTAAATCTGGTAGTGGGCACAGCCCCTGCTTAAAATGCAGCAAATGGGTGAAGAGGGATAGGGAGGGTTTGGAGGCCTGAGTCTGCTCCTCCACTCACTCCCTAAGAACAGGGGGTATATCCTGCAGCCTTTCTAGAGCTGCTGTGAATAATTCCAATCCCTTCCCCTCCCTCATTAGCAATAGTGGAGGGATTTTTTCTCAGATTCACAATGTCGGTTATAGGCTGCCCCTGAGACTGCGCAGTTACATGCTGCCCCTTATTCAACACTGAGCCAAAAGGTTTAACCTAGTGCAAAGCTAGACTGGCATACTGGAGTGGCTTATATACGGCATATATGCTGTCCATCGATTTTCCTAGGATGTTATGTCTCTCCTTCTCTCAGCTCCTTTTTCACAGCCTCTATGTATATCTTTTCCACTCTGCCCTCTCTGCTACCCCATTATCATAAATGGTCACATCATACTTTAAATTAGATCTAGGTGAACAATGGTTTATTTTCTCAAGGAGAATGTCAATGAAAACATAATTTTCCATGGAAAATATCAATTGTTTGCAGAAATTTAAAAACGGAGATATTTTATAAAAACAAAACAGTTCACTCAAAAACTGAAATATTTCTTTGGGTTTCGTCTGAAATATTTCAGTTTTCAGGCATTTATTTTAGTAACATAAAATCAAAATTCTCCACAGAAAGGAGACACTTTTTCTGTGAAAATTTAATTCTCTAAAAAACAAACCAACAACAAAATTTTCTGTGAAAAAAACAGTTTCAATGGAAATTTTTCAACCGGATGGTTGGGTGTAAATTAGACACTATGAGTTTATCTCTAATTAATTTCTGTCAAGTTAATATACACCAACAATACTAGCCACAAGTGGTAGTAATTCTTCATTAATGCCCCTATGACTGTCCATGCTATACTAATTTAAGCCTGGAATTGTATTGTCTTTTAGGATATATAATTGTCTCTTCTATTTCTTCCAGGGAAGTGGGTTCTTTCAATATCTGCTTTTGCTATGCAGTGAATAAAGTTCTGAATATCTCTTATTTAATTGTAATCTAGGAAACCACTACAAAGAGTCTTATAAAAGGAAGCAAAAATCTTCAAGGTCAAGTATCTGTTGTGTCAAAGGGAGTTTAATTTTAATTTCCAGATGCTTTTTGCTTCTGAAAGTCTGATGGCTCTGTTGCCTTGTTCACAGAGAAGTTGATGGGTAAATGTAAATTCCTTATTCACTTCATCATTATATAGTTTACTGAAGGCTTCACTAAATTAGCAAATTTTCTCACTATTTTGACATTGACGCTAGGCTTTTTGTCAACATCAGTTTCTAATTTCTTATTCTTTTTCCTTTATTTTTTTAAACACACCCGCGTGTGTTTCTCTCTCTCTCTCTCTGTGCAATCCTCTGCTCTCCTCTTCCTGCCATGGTGAAAGTAGATTCAAGCAGGAGAGATCTCTCATCCCATTAACCAAAGAGGAAGGGGAGATGCAGGGCATATAACCCGAATTCACTCAGTGTAGCACTCTGTCCCCCTCTAGTGGTTGCTGATACAGCTACACTTCGAGGATCCTGTGCCACCACTAGGGGACACAGCACCTAAGTGAGTGGGTTACAGCAGTGGTTCTCAACCTCTCCAGACTACTGTACCCTTTTCAGGAGTCTGATTTGTCGTTCATCCCCCAAGTTTCACCTCACTTAAAAACTTCTTACTCACAAAATCAGACATAAAAATACAGAAGTGGCACAGCCACACTATCACTGAAAAATTGCTTACTTTCTCATTTTTACCATATAATTATAAAATAAATCAATTGAATATAAATATTGTATTTACATTTCAGTGTAATACTTGAGCCCGTTTTTCACTTGTTAGCCTTGTTTGAAGCCCGAAACCCAGGCGCTGGGACTGAAACCAAAGCCCGGCTGCCTGCGGCTGAAGCATGTAACTTAGTTTCGCAGGACCCACTATGGCGTGAGGCCATGGGTTATTGCCCTGCTTGTCTCACCCTAATGCCAGCCCTGCACTTGCAACCCCCCTAAACCCATCCCATGATTCTCCTTGGGGCTGCAACCCTCAGGTTGAGAAACACTGATCTAGATGAGCCGAGTATCCCCAGAAGACCTCTGCATAACCCCAGGATTCACATATTGGTTGAGAGCCACTGGGTTGCAGGAACACTGCTTACCCAAGCCAGGGAGGGGAGGAAGAACCTTCCTTTTTGAGTTAGCAGAGAAGGGGAAAATATGCTCTCCCCCATTCACCCTTGCTTTAACCTCTGCCTTCACACAATATCACCACTATTGTTGGCAAAGATTCCTCTTCTGCTCTCTGAAACAGCCTTCCTATATTTCTCTGCCTCATTTAAATTTACTCTCCATCTCTTTTTAACCCTCCCACCCCCCGAACACATGGGACAAGTTCTTCCATTGGTGTACCTCAGTGTTGCCAACACCCTTGAGTATCACAATATTTGATATTTTTCTTAAAACCCCAGCTCCTGGAATCCTATGATTATGAGAGAACCACAGCTTTCACTTCTTAAAAAGCAAAGTACATTTCTAGCCCTCATAATTGTGAAGAAAACTTGTAAATGTGACCTGAGTGCACCCTAAAGGTGAAAAATCCAAAAGGCAAATAATAATAAGAATGCAACATATCTTATTTTTAAAAAATCTCACAATTTTTAAGCCAGTCTTGTGATTTTTGGGTGTGTCTTGAATCATGATTTGTTCATGTAACCCAAATGCCTAAAAGGGATCTCTCTCTTTTAAGAGATCTAAGGGGGTGGAGGGGATGATTTGTGTCTGGGCCATTGTCTCTAGGCAGATGCACAATTAGTACTCCACAGAGGTTTCTGAGCATGCTCAATAGGTTCCCTGTAGCTAGGCTCAGACTCCATTGAGGGCAAGTAGTCAGAGCAGCTGCTTTGCAAAGGCCATGTGACCTGAGTGGGTTGGGAGGAGATGAGCCAGGGGAGCAGAGAGCTGGGAGTTTTGCTTTAACTCGGAAGCATTTTGCATCAGGTTAGTGATACTGTTAACCTTCCACCAGAGAAGCCCCGGCATTGTTAATTACAGACAGGGCAAATTGGGAGGGAAAACTAATTTCTTTCATTTTAATTGTATACTTTAATGTTATTTGATTTTAGCCAAACTGTTTTAGTTAATTTGTTTCAACCAGTATGGTCCACCAACTCTTTTCTTATTTAAATGTGACGATGGGGGAAGAGTCACTTATATTTTGCTATTTTCGGGTTTGTATTTTTCTTGTAACAGGTTTTTAAATCTATATTAGGGCTGTCAATTAATCACAGTTAACTCAAGAGATTAATGCAAAACACATGAACTAGATTAAAAAAAATTGTTGTGATTAATCACAGTTTTAATCTCACTGTTAAACAATAACAGAATACCAAATTAAATGTATTGTACATATTTTTGGATGTTTTTCTACATTTTCAACTATATTGATTTGAATTAAACACCAAATATGAAGTGTACAGTGCTCACTTTATATTATTATTTGTATTACAAATATTTGCTCTATAAAAAGATAAAAGAAATAGTATTTTTCAGCTCGCCTCATACAAGTACTGTAGTGCAATGTCTTTATCATGAAAGTGCAATTTACAAATGGAGATATTTTTTTTTACATAACTGCACTCAAAAACAAATTAATATAAAACTTTAGAGACTACAAGTCCACTCAGTCCTATTTCTTTTTTAGCCAATCGCTAAAACAAACAAGTTTACTTACATTTATGGGAGATAATGCTGCCCACTTCTTATTTACAATGTCACTTGAAAGTGAGAACAGGTAGTTCGCAGGGCACTGTTGTAGCCAGCATTGCAAGTATTTATATGCCAGATATGCTAAACATTCCTATGCCCCTTCTTGCTTCGACCACCATTCCAGAGGACATGCTTCCATGCTGATGATGCTTATTAAAAAAAAGCATGTGTTAATTACATTTGTGACTGAACTCCTTGGGGAGAATTGTATGTCTCTTGCTCCATGGTTTTACCCATATTCTGCCATATATTTTGTGTTATGGCAGTCTCAGATGATGACCCAGCACATGTTATTTGATTTAAGAACATTTTGATTGCAGATTTGACAAAACACAAAGAAGGAACCAATATGAGATTTCTAAAGATAGCTAGAGCACTCAACCCAAGGTTTAAGAATCTGAAGTGCCTTCCAAATCTGAGAGGAACAAGGTATGGAACATGCTGTCAGAAGTTTTAAAAGAGCCACACTCCGATGCGCAAACTACAGAACCCGAACTAGCAAAAAAGAAAATCAACCTTCTGTTGGTGGCATTTGACTCAGTTGAGGAAAATGAATGTGCATTGGTCCGCACTGCTTTGGATCATTATCAAGCAGAACCAGTCATCAGCATGGACGCACGTCCTCTGGAATGGTAAAATATTTAAATAAGTGGTATTCTGTTATTGTTTTACAGTGCGATTAAAACTGCGATTAATCGCACATTTTTTTAAATCTCACTATCAATCACGATGAATTGTTTTAATCGTTTGACAGCCCTAATCTATATACTTTAAACTGAGTGATTTCAGCAAAGGAGGAGGAAAAGTCTGCATTTATTCCAGTTGGAGGTTTCTGCAAGGGAGAGGAGAGAAGGTATTGTTACAGAGCTTTTAACTCAGCAGACTGTATAGATTTTGGTGATCAAAGACTAACTGAGACTCAGGTGAACTCAACCTAAGCTTTTGGGAACTCCGAGTTACTTCTCCCTGTGTTTCTGTGAGGACTGACCCATTTAGATTTAATTCATTTTCTTTATTTATGTTTATGTATAATTGTGACGATAATGTATGTTGATTATAAGGTAGTCATGTTATGTTGTAGAAATTATTATTATTATTATTATTTATCACTATAAGATTTTATGAAGTTGGTACTTCACAATTAAGTTCATTCCGTTTGTTCTTTTTGGACTTGATTGTGGAGAAGTTGACCCTATGCAATCCTTGGTGAAAATCCTCAGATTGAATTCTGGGTCTCCATGTGCCTTTCTGTGGGAGTTGTATTTAGGCACTAGAAGAAGGGCAATGAAGCATAGGTGCTGGAACTAGGGGTGCTATCCAACCCCCTGGCTTGAAGTGGTTTCCATCATATACAGCGTTTACAGTTAATTCAATGGCTCTCAGCACCCCCACTATACAAACTGTTCCAGCGCTCCTGCAGTGAAGTAAACTCCAGACCACCCAAAGGTTACATTAACACCTGAGGTCAGCAATACTGAAATCAAGATAGCCTTGTCAATTTCAATGGGGGGTTACATCGACTTTAACCAGTAGAGAATCTGACCTACTCTATAGTTCTCTATTACCTTCACCTTCTTCTCCCTCAGCTGCTATTTAGGAATTGACTCTGCAAATCATTTCATGATACGAGGCATATGGGGAAAAATACAAAATAAGCATTGTACCCTGGTCCTTACTCATGCAAGTAATTTCAATAGGACTACTCACATGAGTAAAGGCTACTAACGTGAGCAAGGGTTTCTCTGATTGGGCCTCAGCCACATGTCAAAATTAAAGATCTTATCTGTTTTGAATGTTATCACATTGCTTAAGTATTTTGTTGAATCGAGAACTTCAACCCTACTTTTATTTTTCATGATAAAAAGCTAAATTTGAGTACCAGAAGTTGGGGGGAGGGGAGGGAAAGGACGGAAGCATCTGGGACACCGATCGGCAGCCTGGAGACAAGGCTGCCTGGGAATTTATCTTTAAAGTTGTGTTAGTATTCCATCTGTGTTGAAAGGTCTTTCCAAACGTCCACTGACAGACCCAACTTCATTCATATGCAAGCCATAATATGCAGTCACAAACCTTTAAATTAGGGAAAGGATTCTTGCAGTAGGAAGAATGTTATTTTCTCGATTCAGACCCCTGAATCCAAGTCAGATGAAGGCCATTAACAAGGCCTTCTTGCAGAAAAAGAAACATTAGCAAGACCTTTGGAGAGAGAGAGAAATATAAAAGTAGTCACAGTGGTAGTGTACATGGTCAGCAAAAATTGCAGCTCTGTTACCATGGAAGGCTGTATATCTCCAGAAATCCTGAGCAAGCTAAGAACTTGATGACATCAATCATGGATGAAGAAACTGATGAGAACTGAAGTCAGAGGTGAGATTATCTCATGGGTGATGTACTCTGGATTACTGTTACTTTGTCAACTTTGGAAAGCCTGTAAAGGTCCCAGAGAACTGTAGTCTCTTGGTTATTGATTCTATTATTTCATCTGAAATTGAATGTTGCAAAAAAAAAATTGTATTCACTTCACTGTAAATATTGTGCCAACCTTGATTAACAGCTATTTTCGATATGGTTAAACTGGGAACATAATTTGATTAGCTAGCAGTTTTTCATACATTTAAGGATCCTGTTAAAAGGAAAACATAAGAAAAAGTAATGTGGATTGTTTAATAGACACAGCTTCAGGTTTGGTATTCCATCTGAGGTAGATAAATTGAACACCATGCAGCTTATTGTGTGTAGGTCTTTTGGATACCTGCAAGAAAAACTTAAAAAATAAAGTTTTCCCTCTTCTCATTGTTGTTCTGAGTGCCAGTCGGTTGACACTTTCCACCCCAGAGGTGGTTGCATTGCAACAGTATTGTATTTCTGTATATCACTCCCCTCTTTGCATCCATCCATTAGCTCCTTCTTCTCTACCAGATCACACACAAGCTTCTTGTCTTCAGCATTTAGTGCTGCTTTTCATATCAGATCTATTGTCTTATCCTAACATTGAACCATGCCATTTCTCCACCAACATTGTCATCCTAGATTGTCATCTAGGTGTTACCCCCCGGGGAAGCGGGTGTCATGAAAGGGGGGTTGTGAAGTATTGAAAAATGTATTACAATCTAAAGCAAAGAAAAGTTGCTTCCCCTGTCCCCACACATCCATATTCTTCTAGGTCTAGGATTTGCTCTCAAGCTCTTGAAAACACAGTAAATGACGCAGATTTAAATTTGATATAATTGATACATATTTTACTCTTAATTTTATGTTATAGGTCATGAAAGTCTTTGATTTTGAATAAATGGGTCAACAGCCAGAAAAGGAAAAACACTGTTCTAGTGCAATTCTCCAACAAATTCCTTTTTATGTTCTCCAGTGGCATACCTTATGCTTAGGAAGACTTCCCTAAAAAAAAAAATCTCTAAAGATATCACCCTCCTTCAACTCCATCCTTAAAACATACCTCTACCTCCATAACATTCCCCTTTGTCCATGGATAGGCAGGTGATGGGCTGAAGCCACAGCTTACACTAAATGTTTTTGTTTTATGATAACCACAGCCTCCCATCCTCCTGACTTCCCCATTGGTCTGTTTCCTCCACCTGTTGCATTTGGTCTTCATTCAAGATTGATGATTGTTTCAGGGACTAATTTTTTTACTACAGCTTCTACAATAATGGCGTCCGGGTGACTACCTAACAATGTGGTAAAAATAAAAATAGTAATGTATCTGTGTATACGTTATTAATTGCTTTGGTAAATTCTGACTCTCCAGTGAACCATCACTCCTCAGCCAATGGAGAACAGACTGGCACCTGCTTTGTTACACAATATTTACTTTTCTATATTTCTCATAATACTTTCATTACTTGCAAACAAGGTTAAAAATTTACAAAGAAGTAAAGATTTCCTTTAATAGCATTTGCAGCTAGAGACCTGGTTTCTTACATTCACTTGCTATAAACTTAATGTAGATCCAAAATTTTTCATTTTTAAAAATAGTTTAACACGATATTGCTCCATGGCTGAGAATTTTTATGCCAAGCTTCAGCCCAAAGTAAACTTTTTTAGATGAGTTGCAATCCCCAGAAAATACTGGTTTGTAATGGAAATGCTGACAAGCCCTTAACTATAGAAGCTCTACTAGGCTTTGCTATATTACGGGGTCCCTAACTGAATTTTTACTCTCTAATTTGATGAGAGGGTTTTGCTTCCAAATCACTTTTAAAATCCTCCAGCTGTGCTTTCCCTTGGTTTAAGATAGCAACATTATTTTCCAATTCAATTATATCCATGTTCATATGGCTTTCTATATTAAATTGTTATGATGTCTGCACTTCTTAAAATGTACTGGGATCTACCCACTTCCCTAATTTTGCCATATCATAATGTTCCCAGTGATGGGATTGTTATATCTTCTTTAAGCCTATTAATAAGATAAGCTCAAAACTTAGTGTTTTATCATTTCAAAGTCTTCTACAAAAATTAACTAATTAATGTTTGTGATACCCCCATGGGGCAGGTGTAGTTAGCATTATGATCCCCATTTTACAGCTAAGGAAAGTAAGACAGAGGCTAAACAGGGCATGCTGTTTCATTTTAACATTAATGATTTTCGTAGTGTTTGTTCATGTGACATACCCACACTACTGGACACTAAATTAGTCTGGGAAAATAGCATGTGATCATAAACACTGGGGCAGATTTAAAGTTGAACATACAACCTTAACTTCAGCATTTCCTGACTCTTGAACACTCAGCTATGTGACTTTAAACTTATATTAACAAATAGATGCAAGCAAGGCTTTTGGTTGGGATTTTTTTTGTTAATTACCAAGGAGTAAATATTTACCATTATAAAAAATATTTACATTAGTGATGAGACCAGCCCAATTCAAAGCCCAGAATCCAGAAACACTCAAACTTTGAGAAATTTCAGACCCAGACTTTGCCTCTCCAGTTCAAATTAATGAATACAATGGTTTAAAAAACAAACATCATATGTGAAACTGTGCTCCTTGCCACAGTTCAGTGGTGCCTGACAAAACAGAAATCCAGATGGAAGAACTTTCTCAGGCTACAAGACATGGTGTAGCAGATAATGTGATTCATTGCCACTTTGAAATTGAAGTCTTTCGAAAATCTGCTGCAGAAGGTTTTACTTTAAAATGCAGGACTGACTCATGGAACATAGCTTAGTTGGAAGCTCCGTTGTTCCTTTGTCATCTCACCCTTTTCCTTTCCCACCTGCTTTATTTCATTCTGCCTTTGCTTGCCTGTACTCTAGCTCCCTGCCAATGGATATGCAGGTAGCCAGCAGTCATTTCCAGTTACCATTGAAATATTTCAATAAGTGGGTATAAAACTCCCACCTCTTCAAAATTATCATTACACCACTGGATGAAATCCAGAGCTATAAGGATTCAGTTGATTAGTATCTCAGGGAAACTTTATGGACCGTGCAGATGGGAATCAGATACATCTATAATTTCTCTGGTCCCCTTTGTCTGATAGTAGCATTAGTCCAGAATGACGGTATATTTTCTAATAACTTCTATGATCTTTTCCCTGAGGGTCTTACACAGAAGAGTATATTAAACACATTCTCACACATACAGTACGTTGCGCCATTCATCCATCTTGTCTTCTCTGGAGGGATTTTTTTTTTCCATTTTGATATATTGCTCACCTTGTTACCACTCATTTTGTCGGCTATTTCCTCTGTGGTTTCAGACATTTTATGCGTGGCTGCTTAGGTCTTGTTCTCAGATCCTTTCTGCCTATGCCTAGAATCACCTTTGTCAATGCACTACTACACTCCATTTCCCACATATAACATTTTAAATTCATTTTTGTGATCATTTCCCTCCTTCCTCTCAACCTGCCTAGGCTTAAATCGAGAGTAGGGGGGCGGGTTGGGAAGGGTGAGAACCACCACAGAGACACAAGAGAAACAAAAGTGTAAGAAGACACTTAACATGATTTATTGGACCAACTTCTGTTAGTGGAAGGGACAAGGTTTTGAGCTTCCCAGAGCTCTTCCTCTGGGAAGCTCAAAAGCTTGTCCTTTCCACCAATAGAAGTTGGGCCACTAAAAGATGTTACCTTGGCCACCTTGCCTCCCTCATATCCTAAGACCAACACAGCCACAACAACACTGCAAACACCTTATCATGATGGCAGATTCATTTCTCCATTATAGTTAGCATTGGCTGTAAGTCTAGGTCTGATCCAAAGCCGATTGAAGTCAATGGAAAGAATCTGTGGCCCATTTGCTGAGCCATAGCAGATTTTCAGGCTTTGCAGGTCAGTTTCCCATTTGGATCACCCATTTGATCAGTGGCATAAATCCAGGGTTTTTTCCTAGTGTCGTTTGTTTATTTACAAAATCTACACAAGTCTTGTTTCTCTGACCTCTCCAGGGTATCTCACAAAACCAACCTAAATGGGGAACTGGGTGAGTATCCATCAACCAACCCAACAGGTAGCCACTAGCCCTTTTCGGCGTAACAACTCCACACCACTTCAGTGGTCTCAGGATTGGGCCCTCTGCGTTGTGATTCCTCATTCCGGATGTGTAATGTACAATCATGGAATACAAGTGGGGACTTTGTGTAGGAAAAGTTTATTTTTAATTTTCAAATGAGAGCTGGCAAAGGTATGCACAGGGGTATTAATCTTTACCCCCACCCCCTGAAAAGAATTGGCCCCTCACAGGGATGGGATCACACACTGCATCCTCTGAGAGGTCAGCACAACAGCCTGTCTCCCCTGACCTCCAGGAAGCACTGTGTCTATCTAAGGTGCATTGCCTCACTGAGCTGCTGCCGGGGTAGTGTGACTCCACATCACCCCCTACTTTGATGTACCTTAAAGGCACAGTTTAGCCCCCACAGGGCAGTACTGAAAGGCTCACTCTTGGGCATGCAAAATTGCTTTTGGGTGCTTATAGGAAAAGGGGGAGGTTTCAATGCCAAATGTGGCCAGCGCTCTTACTCTGAAATTTTGCTGTAAATCTTGGGGGGCCTGATCCAACACCCAGTTAAGTTAATGGGAATATTTCCACTGACTGCTGTGGGTTTTGGCTTTGGCTCTGTGTAAGTAAGGATTATAAGTGCTCAGGCTGAGAATGCGCAGGCAGGCAATAGAATTTTCAAACTGTTTTGCTCTCCATTTCAAGATGAGCCATCTGCACCCTTTACATCACCCTTCATCCCTATCCATGCTGCAGAAAGTACATCAGGCCTCTCATAGAGTACTCGGATCATTCTTGGGCAGCACAAGACAACTTACAATTAAGTTGCAGGTGATATTAACAATTATCCATGGGTAGAATTGAAAAAAGGATGTTCAATTCCTGCATATCTCTAAGATTACTCAAGTTTAAGTTTATCACCTGTAATTGACCAGGACAAGGAGATGAATGATTGACAGATACATGGGGTGGGTTTAAATAGCAGCCCACAGCTTAATTAATTAAGGGGAGGGCACTACCTTGTGCAATCCAGCTCTCACGTATCATGCATTTAATTGGTTCCAGTGCAAGCTACAGGGCTTTTATCCCAAGCCACACAATAACTTGGGTTAACCCTCCCCGGTCTACCCCAGGGATTCAGTTCAATTGTGAAACCTCTAACCCTCCTGCCCTCCCTACTAGATAAGGGGACTGGAGTGGCCGAGGCCACAAGGCTGGGTGTGCAGGGGGGGAGGCCTCACCCACTCTGCCTGGTACCCATCTCCTGGCTGATCCCAGCCATAATGTCATGGAGCCAAATATCAGCCCCAGCACCTGACAGATGAGCTCTGTCTCCTTAAAGGCCATTGTATTGGATATTGCTACGTGTCATCTCCCCCTCGCCCAGCTCTCAAAATTATCCTGGCTACCCCATGGTTCACATTCTTTCTTTCCCTGTCAACACAGACTGGCTCACATGCCCCCCTGCCAAACTCAGCTTGTGATCATCTCTGACCAAATCAGTTGAGGGCAAGGAGATAGCTGTAATCAGCGCCACATTCCTCTGTATCCTAAATTTAACACTGTGCTGTCCCCAAAATAATTTTCACCCAGGTGAATAATCAGGACATCCGGTGGCTGTAGTTCAGCCATCAATGGGTGCTGGGAGCATCTCAGGCCACATCTTTCATACCATCAAAGGCAAAGGACTTCAGCTTTGAAGCTCAGATGCAATCCACCTGTTGACCTGGCCGACATCCAGCCATAATTGTTTAATCCAACATCCATGAGCAGCAACAATGAGCGGTGGGACAAACTCATGCCATGTCATTTACAAAGCCTGGGCTTAGCTCAAAGAGGGATGAGAGGCGGGTAAAGAGGGATGAGAGGCGGGTACACAGCAGCCAATCAGCAGGCCCCATCTCCCTTAACTCAGGCAACCGTTAAGCAGAGAACCAAAAAAAGGTGTTGGGGGGCAGTTCCCCACTCTGCTAGGCATGTATTTGGACTTCTTTCATTCCCCCTACTGTCCAGTCAAAAGATCTCCCCCAGTTAAGGAGATAAAAGGGTTTTGTTAGTGTAATGCCGACAGACCCCGGTCATCGGCAGGCGCGATCGAACCTGGGACCTCTGGAGCTTAGTGCATGAGCCACTACTGTGTGAGCTAAAAGGCAACTGGCTGTTAGCTAAGGCTGTAGAGCAAACTCATTAATCTCTCTCTCTAAGATGGGACACTAGATGGGACAGAACACCACACCCAGGAGGTGTATAGGTTACATTCGCACCACTAGCTTCAAGCACTATTAAAAAATTCATGATTGTCTACTGGGCGTAGAACCAGGCTGGTTAAGGGAAATCTTTCTTTTTGCTATCACATCATCATATCTAGAATACTTGAAATTGTAGTTACAAGTGTTCCTACTGTTCTGAATCACAAAAATAGATTGGTTGAAACCCTCCCGTGTCTCTTTGCTATTATAACGTATTAGTCTTCCATAAAAACTATGCTGCATCAAAGGTTATTGCTTAAAAATATTTTTCAGGGCTCCAGAAGAAAGCTGGATATGTTTAATCTCTCGTATTCATGAAGACAAATTGCATTTTTAAATTCTCCTAATGAAGCAGTATTCATCAGACCTCCCTCATCTATCTTTTAGGATTGAGTTTCAGTGCACAGACAAGAAGATTAATGCCTCTGAACTTTCCAACACTTTTAGTTCTGTTATGGTACTACCACAGTGTGATGAATTAAATCAATATGGTTACTAGTGAGTTCAGAAACATTTTAAATGTTATGATTTTTGCCCTTTTTGCCTTTCTATTTTAGAACTATAGAGCTAAAATAAAGTTACTGCAATTTTGGGAGTAACTTTGACTCTCTCGTCTAGATTCACAGCTCTAGTTATGAATGGGATATGGGAAAAGGCGGCAAATGTTATCAATATCATACTCCTTGCAAGTACCCAAAGCTTTTCAAAAATGACTTGTGATTTTGGATTCTTCTGTTTTTGGGTCCCAATTTGAAACACCTTGGGTTGTGGTGGATTCTCCATCACTGAGAATTTTTAAATCAAGATTGGATGTTTTCCTAAAATATATATGATCTAGGAATTATCTTGGGGAAGTTCTGTGACCTGTATGATACTGGAGGTCAGGCTAGATCAGTGGTTCCCAAACTGGGGTTCGTGAACCCCTGGGGGTTTGTGAAATGTTACAGGGGGTTCTTGGAAAAAAATTTCCTAATGGCGGATAGAGCTGTCCCTAGGGACCCCGGGCAGCACGGGGCCAGCAGCCCGGAGCCACTGGACTTCCACAAACTAAGCAGATCAAAGCAAGCGTATCTATCACACTGAGGAGATTTAAACTTCAAGACTCCTTATAAGAAATGGAAAGGGAGGTGGATACTTTTTGCTGTTTTTAAAATTAAATAGGCAGCTAGTATGGTTTGGTTTTTTTTAATTATTATGAAGAACAAGTTTAAGCTTTGTTGTAATGTGCATTGTTTGCCTGGACTGCTCAAGACCTGAATGCTTGTGTAGGAGGAACTCTTTGAGTTGGCTTCTTAAATACCTTCATGACATTTCACATCTGATATTCCTTGATGAAACAAAGGACCTTTGTTTTATAACAGGCTTATTCAAAGTGATACAAGCTATGAAAGTAAGATCTTGGAAGAGTGTCGCCATTTTCATAATGTAATAAAAATACTGTAATGATAAATAATAAATAGTGTGTAATATGCATGTCATAAAAACAAATTTTATATTTCCCAGATCACTGCTTTTATAATTTATACTCAGATAAAGGAGAAAATCCCTGGAAATATTCATTTTTAGGAGGGGGTTCGTGAGACTTGACATTTTAGTGAAAGGGGTTCACAGGTTGTTGAAGTTTGGGAACCACTGGGCTAGATGATAACTATGGCACTCTTCTGGCATTTGAATCTATGAATGGACTTAATTTTCTGAAGGCAGGTGCTCGTATTTTCTGGGAGCGAACAACGAGGTGGCAAAGTTTGCAGATGATACAAAATTATTCAAGATAGTTAAGTTTAAAGCTGACTGTGATGAGTTATAGGGGGTCTCACAAAACTGGGTGACTAGACAACAAAATGGCAGATGAAATTCAACATTAGTGCAAAGTAATGAATATTGGAAAAAATAATCCCAGCTACACATATATAATGATGGGTTCTAAATTAGCTGTTACCACCAGTGCACAGCGATGATCAAAAAGGTTAACAGAATGATAGGAACTAATAGAAAAGGAATAGAAAATAATACAGAAAATATCATAATGCTACTATATAAATCCATAGTGCATCCACATCTTAAATACTATTATCCAGTTCTGGTCACCCTAGCTCAGAAAGGATATAGTGGAACTGGAAGGGATTCAGAGAAGGGGAACAAAAATGATTGAGGGTCAATGGCTTCCATATGAGGAGAGAATAAAAAGCTTAGGTCTGTTCAGCTTAGAAAATAGATGATTAAGGGAGGCTATGATAGAGCTCTATAAAATCATGAACACTTTCACCCAAGCTGCCTTCCACTTTCAAATTATCAACCAGTTCCCCCCTCTTTGTCAAAATCAAATCTAGAACACCCTCTCCCTTGGTAGCTTTCTCCACCTTCTGAAATGCAAAATTGTCTCCAGTGCTTTCCAAAAACTTGTTTGATAATGTGTGCTATACTGTAATAGCTTGTAATGTCCTGACAAAGCCTCATGGAATTAGGATAAATTTTACAGAATTTAGTTAAACCTTACTGAATTAGGGTTAACATCTTTGGGGCACATTGTATTAAAATACAGTAATGGTATTGTTGTGGTATTATATATATCTTGTCTACTAAGGAGGGGGATGTTAAGGAACTTCCACCCATGGCACAGAAGCAACTTCCTTTCCTGGGACTAGGTGAACAACCCTCTGTGGGAATCACAAGAATGGAGTCCAGCAGGCCCCAAACAGGAAATGGATGTTAGTACTTCTCATTTATTACACCCTTATCTTTGCTTTGAGGATGAGACTGAGTCAAAATCAGAATACTGGGACTTGTATACTTCAAAAAGTACAGCAGGTTGCCCAGGACCAAAAAGCACAATGACACACTGTCATAACTATAAAGGGAAGGGTAACAGCTCTCCTGTGTACAGTACCAAAATCCCTCCTGGCCAGAGACTCCAAAATCCTTTTACCTGTAAAGGGTTAAGAAGCTCGGGTAACCTGGCTGACACCTGACCCAAAGGACCAATAAGGGGACAAGATACTTTCAAATCTTGGGGGGGGGGGGGGAAAGGCTTTTGTGTGTGCTCTTTGTTTTAAGGCGTTGTTCGCTCTTGGGACTGAGAGGGACCAGACATCAATCCAGGTTCTCCCCAGCTTTCTAAACAAGTCTCTCATATTTCAAACTTGTAAGTAAAAAAGCCAGGCAAGGCGTCTTAGTTTTACTTTGTTTTCTCAACTTGTAAATGTACCTTTTACTAGAGTGTTTATCTTTGTTTGCTGTACTTTGAACCTAAGACAGAGGGGGGTCCTCTGAGCTCTTTAAGTTTGATTACCCTGTAAAGTTATTTTCCATACTGATTTTACAGAGATTATTTTTACCTTTTTCTTTAATTAAAAGCCTTCTTTTTAAGAACCTGATTGATTTCTCCTTGTTTTAAGATCCAAGGGGGTTTGGATCTGTATTCACCAGGAGTTGGTGAAAGGAAGGAGGGGGGGAGGGTCAATTTCTCCTTGTTTTAAGATCCAAGGGGGTTTGGATCTGTATCCACCAGGAGTTGGTGAAAGGAAGGAGGGGGGAAGGGTCAATTTCTCCTTGTTTTAAGATCCAAGGAGTTTGGATCTGTATTCACCAGGGAATTGGTGAGAGGTTTCTAAAAGCTTCCCAGGGTAGGGAATGGTGGCAGCGGACCAGAACTAAGCTGGTAGTTAAGCTTAGAAGTCCTCATGCAGGCCCCTACATTTGTACCCTAAAGTTCAAAGTGGGGATACAGCCTTGACACACACAAATATCCAACTGCTAGAATACCTGAAACAAAATTCACCTCTGGAGGAGATTGAACAGTCTGTTGGTGTCAACCATGGGTTTCTCTTGAAACTTCATACCAATTCTTTAGCAAATTCTTCCCTGGACTCCCCTTTTTCTAAGTCCCAGTGCCCTGATAAATATTGTTTGGTGTTGGAGAGAAAAGACGGAGATAAAACCTGAAACAGGGTCTGAGGTAATTTTGGGTTGGAAATATACATAAAAACAGGAAAGACCAATAGCTACAACACGAAAAGAAATTGAATTTTCCACATGGACTAATGGGACTGCACTAACTTTACACCACATAGCTTTACCCATATCAGGTAGATACAGGTGGGAATTTGCGCAAGAACTCACAGTCCCCAATTTCCTGACAATTGCATTTGGTGGAGATATATCAGTATTAAACCTTCAAACATAGGAAAACAATTCACAAATGACCTTTTAGAGATTATGGACTTGGGCTCCAACCCTGAGCTCATCCACAGCCCTATCCAACATTGTTAAGGGAATTAGAGAGGAAGATGTTTTGAATATAAGATACCTTTGAGTATAAGTTAGCAGAAGTAATTTCACTGCAATCTAGCGGCTAGAAAAATATGTTGCCCGCGCATAATGACGCAAAGGGGGGAGGATGTAAAACCTATGCCTCCTCACCTACAAATTCAATTTCTCTCATGCATGGAATACCCTATGGGACTTGGCAAAATAAAGCCAGTTGTGACAATTTCATAACAGGAGGGAATTTTACCTTACACAAAATTGAATATGAAGATGGGACAATATGAATCATGTATCATAACCACTTTTAGGACGCCTAAATGTGGAAACAAAAAGTATATATTGAAGGTGACCTTTGAACTTAAGGTCTGTGATCCCATCATTGATTATGATTATGATAACCCTGTACACAATGCTGCGACTTGTCCAGCTGTAGATGCAGGACTCGCAAGTGGTCTCACCATGACTCCTGTGCCAGGAGTATTGGTTAATCAGGTTCGGTTTATGCATATTCCTGTGGTGTTGAATTTGTTTAATTGGTATATGGGTGAATTCAGCTACTGCAAGCATATCAAGATGGCTTCCTTCTGTTCAGTGCTCCTGGTGGATAAGATTGCAACTTATTAGCAATGAGCACAAGATCTTGCCAACCTCGGGGTCCACAAAAAATACAAATTGTATACTCCTAGAAAGAAATGTAGCTCGGATCCTCTTGGAATCTTGGGACCCATAACAGGATTATTTGGCACAGGAATGTCAATTGGGAAATCGGGTGGATGTTGGAAAAAATCATAAAACATAAATTATGTGTTACAGGAGGAGGCTTACCAGGTGGTTAATCCAGTGCTACAGGGGATAAAGGGATTGCAACAGGAGGAGAGATTCACAATTTATAACATGCATGACATAATCCAACTGTTTAATAAGACTTAAAACTTAAAAAAAAGAGATGGTTAAGGGGTGACTTGATTATGGTTTATAAGTACCTACATGGGGAACAAACACTTAAAAACAGGCTCTTCAATCTAGCAGAGAAAGTGAAAACATGATCCAATGGCTCAAAGTTCAAACTAGACAAATTCAGACTGGAAATAAGGGGTAATTTTTTAATGGTGAGAGTAATTAACCATTAGAACAATTTACCATTGGTAGAGGGGAATTCTCCATCATTGACAATTTTTATATGGAGATTGGTTGTTTTTCTAAAAGATATGCTCTAGGAATTATTTGGGAGAAGTTCTATGGCAGGTGTTATATAGGAGGTCAGAGTTTACTAGATGATCACAGAAGTGCCTTCTGTTTTTTTAATCTACAAACTGCATAAGCTGTGTTTCCAATCAAAACTAAACCATTCTGATCAGATTTCATAAATAGAATATTATGAGCAAGCTGCTTGTGAACAATCTGTAGGGCAAAAAGGTTTCATAGGGGGTATTTGGCAAATCATTTCAAATAATCAATAAAATGGGGGGAGGGGAATCACAATCTGCTTTGGGTCTCTGGGTATCACCAAAACACAAGTGTGACAGGGTTGGGGAGATCCTATCCAGTGTGGGGCAAGTGCACTCCGTCTCCATTAGGGTGTAGGGGCGTAGCGTACATAACCTGCATTTATGCCTCCGTAGCCAGAGTCAATATACTTGCCCCTATTACAAGGGCAGTGCGGCCCAATAGCCAGAGTCAATAGACTCACCCCAATCAGCAGGGCAGTAAGGCCCAGCGGCCAGAGTCCATAGATTCACCCCTTTTAGCAGGGCAGTGGCCAAAGTCAATATGTTTGCCCCTGTCTGTGGGGCAGTAAGGCCTACTGGCCAAGTGGCCTCAGTTAGGGAAGGGTGGTGGTGGTGGCCCAGGTAGGGGGGCCTAGGCCCTCCCTCTCCACTGGGCCCCAATCCAGGGCCCTGGTAGTGGTAAGAGCGCATGCCACTGAATCAGCGGGGTGGGGTGGGGTGGGGAGGTGGTTCCCACCAAAACACGCTGACTCAAAGTTCCTGTTCACTAACCAGGCCACTATCTAATTCCCCTGGGCTGCTTCCTACCATGGTTCCCGCTGCTGTGGTCTAGGCAGCTCCACTGTCTCCAGGTTTCCCAGTCTGTACAGTGCCTGGCGACTCCTGACTCTGCAGAGCTTCCATGGGTACCCTGGCGTCTGCCTGGGATGCGGCATCTCCGGCTCCCACGGCCTCAGGCTTCGGCTGATTCTCGGCTGCAGCCCCCAGCGTGCATCCTTCCTCTCCGGCAGTCAGCCCCAACTGAGCTGAGCTGCTCCCTTTCATACTAGTGCATTCGGAACATGCCCAGTAGAGTCGAGGGGGTGTGGCTTCCTCAGCCCACAATGTAGGGTTAACCCTTCACTGACCAGTGTGGGCAAGTGTGCCCCGTCACAACAAGTAACAATAAAGATGGTGTTTCTGGACTATTTGCAAACAGAAAAAGTAGCAAAAGTTAGGTAATAAGTTATTCACCAAACTTCATTCAAAACTATTGTGAACACAAATTACATATAGCCCAGCAATATTGTATGCTTTGTACTATTCTTACTTAATGCCAGGATAAATCAGGACTAACAATAATTAAGTCAATTAAGTGAAATCAAAGTCAGAGCTCTATTTCTAACTAATATATATGTGGGAACCAGGGCTCCAGTATCAGGTGGCATATCTGTCAATGACATATCACAAGACGGCTTTTTAGCTGTGACTTGCCTTGATAGAAAAAACAGAATGTGACATGTCTTTCCCTTCAGCAAGACGTGCAGATGTCACAAAACGCTGCTTCCCTTCTCACCATTTTTTAGAATCAGTTTTAATTCAATTAGGTTTGCATGACATACTAATAGAGTCAAGAATGTTTCTAACTCACATTACTAAATTAACTGAGTTGTATTTTGAATAGTTTTTAAATGAAGAATATTACCCATATTATATCTCTAAGAGAGAAGAAAAATACATTGATGATTCTAATCTGCTTATTGCTTCATGCACCAAAAGCCCATCAGAGAATTTCACAAATTCACATTATATTCTTCATTGTTATTATTATTTATTATTTGTTTTACTGTAGCACCTAGGAGCCCCAGTCCTGGACCTGGATCTCATTGTGCTAGATGCTGTACAAATACTGAACAAAACAGTCTCTGTCCCAATGGCTTACAATGTAAGTCTGATACAGAACAGATGGATACTGACAGCCCAATTGGGGAGTACAAGGAAACAATGACAGGTTTCAGAGTAGCAGCCGTGTTAGTC
Organism: Emys orbicularis; assembly: GCF_028017835.1. NCBI lineage: Eukaryota > Metazoa > Chordata > Testudines > Emydidae > Emys > Emys orbicularis. The sequence goes on along the minus strand of NC_088685.1, from coordinate 21,933,705 downwards.
TGTATCCGCAAAAATAACAGGAGTACTTGTGGCACCTTAGAGACTAACAAATTTATTAGAGCATAAGCTTTCGTGGGCTACAACCCACTTCTTCGGATGCATCCGAAGAAGTGGGTTGTAGCCCACGAAAGCTTATGCTCTAATAAATTTGTTAGTCTCTAAGGTGCCACAAGTACTCCTGTTATTTTTAAGGAAACAATGAGACAGTGTTGGTCAGCATGACAGGCAGTGGTCTCAGCAAATCGGTGGCCTAACTTTTGTCAATTTTTTTGTAGGCATCCTGGCAAATGAGAATCTGATGGAGGGACTTGAAGGATGATTCTGAGGTAGCTTTGCAGCTGTTTATAGGGAGCTCCTCCAGAGTGTGAGACAATGTGGGAGAAAACATGAAGGTGCTTATCTGAACATTTTGCAAATAGGCAATGGAGGCTGCTATCAGGGGCCAATCAGAGGTGAGAATCAACATCTAAGCAGGGAATGAGAGATGATAGAAAGGGTGGGATAGGCTGTGAAGGGCTGTGAAAGTGAAAGTAAGTAGAATATGTTTGATACAGCAGAGAAGAGGGAGCAAGTGGACAGATGCAAAGAGATGGGTGATATAATCAAAGTGACAGACTTCTGAATGGACATGAGTATGGCACAGTTGTATTAGTCAAGGCCAGAGGAAAGGAAGCAATCAAGGCACAAGATGAGAGCTTCGGTGAGAGTTTTGGCGGCGTGGTCTCTAGATTCTGCCGGGTGTTAGCAGATGGATGTGTGAAATCATTTATCCAGGAGGCAGATAGTTCCCTAGACAATACACTCCTGACATGCTCGTGTGTATTATTTTTCCCAAAAGGCATTGAGGCTAAATTAAATTCTATGGTCTGAGTTATGCAGGACGTCAGACTAGATGATCAGAATTGTCCCTTCTGGCAATAAAAATCTATTAAATCCAGGAGTACATTAATATATTTTTCACTTATGAAATGAGTTCCTGACACCCTACTTTGAGACAAATTAATAAAAATACCTGATGCATGCAGCTCAAATCTAGCACGTTTCAGTGAAACGATATCCTTTTATTGGGATCTTCCAGTGCAGGCATCCTAGGCATGCTCCTCTGTCTTAATAAACCTTTTGAAGGCACAGGACAATCCACCAGTGGTAACATGGCAACAGAAGCTGCTACTAGCTCTGAAAGGATGTATATGTTGTCCTAGTTTTTGGTGCTTTAAATGTACGTATCTAAGCTCAGAAGTGAGATCAAACTTTCAAAAATATTTGCCATTGCTAGTGTCATTTAAAATATTTCAACCACACTGAAAGTGTTACCAGTTCTGTTGTTGTTCTCCATTGGAGACTAGATTGTGCCTCTCAGGACAGCCCTGAGCAAGGAGTGGTGCGTAAAGTGCATCACCCCAGGAGTAGCTGTTGAAGGAATTGTATCTCAGAATCATCACTCTGAAGCACAATCCCCTTGCTGCTGCACCCTTGCTTGGGGGTAAGGGGCTAGTAACTTTCAGATGGAACTATTTCAGCAGCAAATCATGACCTCCCACAAGCTGGCTTGTCTGCTTTAGCCGGCATACCTAAGGAAGCACATCCAAGACGCGACCCAGTCCATGCTCCTTCCCTTTCACCTGTCCCAAGGGCTGCATAAATGGATACAGAGCATCCACTTATTCATGCATGCCCAGACCCAAGGCTGAGGCATCCCATGCAGGGCTTCTAGGAAGTTTCTTACTTCCCTTGATTCCCATGCATGGGCATATGGTCCAACTCACAATCTAGTCCTGTATGTCCAAGTTCACTCAAAAGGGTAGAAACATTTTAACTTAGTCTTCAGTATTTTTGAAGTGCCAGCATGGAGTTTATTCAAATTAGGGAGATGCTGAGGGATTTCCTGGATTTGGGAGAAGAAAAGGTTTTATGGGAACTGGCAAGAATGGCAAAAGAACCTTTTGCAGAATGTTAGCAATTTGTAGAGATCATGGGCTTTTATTTTTCTTGCCAGTTTCACTATTGTTATCTTTACTGAACTACTGAAATAATGATCAGAGAGCTGAACACCAAAATCATGTTTAATGCAAAGTAAAAGAATAAGAGATCACACTGAATGGGAAAGCAAAACAGTCCCTTAATGAGTACTGTGTGTCTATTTGGACTAACTGTTGTATGTTAATATAATCCAAGGAGATGAGTGGAATAGAAGAGTAGAAGCTTAAATGAAAGTATTTGGAAGATGAAATATCATCATGAAGATCTTTAAAACAAATGCTTTGATACCAGCGAGATGCCAGTCATAATACAACACTTAAATATATACAAATCTAATACATACAATAATTGGATTAACTTGGAAATTTGATATATTGCAGTCATGTGACAGAGTCAATGACTGTATAGTCCTAGAGGGGTCACTAAAAATACCTAATAATAGTGCTATCTAATTATATTAGAAAACCATAAAGACAGGAGATATAGAAAGGCAAAGCATGAACAAAAGAAAGGAATAGGGAAACAAAAAGGACAAAGACAAACTGTAAGTACCAAAATATTATCATAATAATCCCATTATGATATTTAGAACAGAAGAACTAAGAAGACAGAGCAGACTTAAAAAACTGTGTAACAAAGTATCCATGACTGATATCACACACAGAGAAGCAAAAAATAAATAAAAAGGAGAAAATTGAAAATACGACAAGAGCAAGACAAGAAAGATAGACACAGTGGGTAATGTAATGGAGCCCAGCATCTAAGTGCATGGCCAGCAAGCTTCATGTATGCCCCATCAGGAGAGGTGAAAATGTAATTGTGAGTGCGCTGATAATTATATGAGTTCACAATGGCTTCCCAAAAGTGCACTTTTTCTGAACTCATTAGTCATCTGGAATATTTATTAAAAAAGAAACAGTTATACTACAGGGATCAGAATGTGGAACATGTGTTGATATGGTTCTAAGGGTGGTACTATGGCGAAGCAAGGGTGGCAATTTTTGTTTGCTATAGCCACAGTGGGAAGCTAGGGGATGAGGAAAGGTCGGGAGAAGCTACCTCCTCTCACTTGTCTTCACTGGGACAAGGGGAAGGGAGTTGCTACCATCTGGAGCCCTATTCCATGGGAGGCCTCACCCATTTCTGTTTTTCACTATAGAGTGGGCAGTGCCACAGTTGCAAAATTTGAGTCGGGAATTTGAACACCTCAAAGTTTGGGGCTGTTCAGATGCAGAGTTTTAGTTTCAAACATTAGAAAGATCCAGACCCTATTTCAAATAGCTCAGGGTTCAAGCTGTGTGGAATGTCTTGGATATAGAGTTTTGGTTCAGACCAAACCTCTAATTTGTTCTAATTTAAGATACATCTTTGTATAAAAAACTGAAAGCAGGCTCCTCACAGGGATAATGTAAGAAAGTGTCAATGGGCGTGTGAATATAGGCCATTGTTTGTCCATTATTTGAAACTGAAAATATACCAACTGGATGTTTATAAAAGCTTTGAATTGTAGCTCAGGAATGGCTTCTGAATACAACATGTTTATATTAAAGACAGCATAATACATTGGTTTACTGTAAAATGTTCTATAACTTATTGTTTGGCCTTGTCCACCCCACCTCATTGCATCTGCTGTGCTGGCAAACCAGGTGCTAGCCCTTGCCAAGGCTTTAGGCCTCAGCTGAGCACTATAAAATTCATTGCTGGAAACCAGTCTGTTTCAGCTGTGTGTTACTATGGCTATTATGGATATTGAACTTATAACAATGTGTTTATACTCTATGAAATGGTTGTAAATTGTTGAATGAATTAATTTCACTGATAATATCTTTATCAGGTGCTATAAGGTAATATCTAAGTTTCGGCTTTACAACTGTAAAAAATGTTTGCTCTGGAACTGTGTAGCTATCAGGAGGGATCGGCTCCTACTCATCAAGAAGGCTATCACAACTAAATAGGCCATTGTGGGACATCACAATACAAAGACTTTGTTAATTTCTTCTTAATACCCATAAAGAGGCTTCATGCAAAAGGACTCATCCCATCAGCTTGAATTCTGGAAGAAAGAAATAAAAATAGCTGTCAATAAATTTGTTCATCTCTTTTGCTGTTTAGACTCTCCTAGGGCTGAAGCTTGGAACAGAAGCAAACATCCCCAGGGTCCACCTGGGTTAGCACTAAAAGACATTCAGTGCTGAAAAATTTCTAAAACTCTGTCACCTTTTGGAAACATAAACTGTAACTCATTTGTATATATTTTTGTCCACCTTAACCTGTAAAAAAATCTCATTTCTTTTCCTAGTTAATAAATCTTTAGTTAGTTTATTACAGGATTGGCTACAAGCGTTGTCTTTGGTGTGAGATCTAAGGTACACATTTATTTGGGGTAAGTGACTGGTCCCTTGGGACTGGAAGCAACCTGATATTTTTGTGATCTTTGGTGTATATAACAACCAACTATCACTAAGTCCAGCTTGCCTGGGTGGCAAGATAGACTGGAATGCACAAGGGGATTGTCTGTGACTCTGTGGTAAGACTGCTATACTCTTAAGGAGTTCACACTTGTTACTGGGTTGGTGAAATCAAATTATAAAACATACAACCAGTTTAGGATCTGTGCCCTGCTTCTTGACAGTCTGACTTGACGTCTGCAGTGTAGTTGTAGCCTAAGGTTGGCATTCACAGTCATGAAACACTCCATCTCCAAGAGAGATGGACATGGCCAGACAATGAGTTGTTTATTGGCATATTATTATTATTATTATTTTATTATAAATTGTTAGTTATTATTGATTATTATTTTTATTAATGGAAGTAGTACCTAAGGAACCCAGTCAGGCATCAAGATCCCGTTGTACTAAAGAGGTGGGTTAACCAAGCTTATTGTCTTTATTATAATTCAAACCAGTTAGTCTTGGATAGTCGTGTCATCAAGTCTCTAGCCTCCAGAGGGCCTCCTAGTGTCCGGGTGTGACACTGCAGGGATTGTTCCAGTCTAGTGTCCCCTTTTGTTGTTTTGGGGGCCACAGTTCTCTGTTGTTGTGTATGGCCTAGCAGACCACGTCACTGTTTAGTTCATCCCCCTTTTGGGGTTATAGAAAAGTCCCCAAAATAGGAAAGTCAAAGTAGGAAACTTCCAAGTCCATCTCCCAGTCACTATTTCGTACTTGCCATTCTTGGTTTCTTTTATCTTTGTCACCAGTACTTCCCCTCTTGCTCTAAGGAAGAGGTAAGGGAACCCAGGCCCACTCTTTCCTCTAGATTCCAGCTCAGGGACCCTATATAGGCAGCTAAGGACTGTTCTTTCAATCCCTACATCATTTTCCGGTGCTGCTCCTACTTTTACTTCACTCATCAACATCCATCACAAGTTGCCTGTTAGGAAAATCGAAATCTATTTAAATAGATAAATAAATACCCCTAGTCTAGATTGTAAAACATATAAAGCAGGCTAGGCATTGCATTATAAATCATACAGATTTACCATGGGGAACTGACCAGCCTTTAGGTTGACTAGCTGGTATCCTCCCCTCCAGGTCCTCAGAGATTCTGAAACCCACGTTGCTTACTGAAATAAATGATCAATCCATAGGTCAGCTTTTTTCTCAAAGACCAACAGTATTCCAGTTCAGGCACCAGTTATGGGGAGCACTATGGGGCAATTCTGTGGGCCACCACTAGGTGTGTCACAAGGTTGTCTCTTATTTATTCTCCTCAGGTTTGGAACCCTTACATCTGGGGAGGAAACAGCAAACCACACAGATTTCCAATTTTATATATTTTATTAATTAAATAATTAAGAAAAAGCATTAAACACATATAAACAAATCAAATTAAAAGAGTGGCCTAATAACAAGTCATCATATTAATCTAATTATCAGGTTCATTAAGTCATATATAAACCAACAATTCCTTGATGCTCTATGGAAAGGCAGCAGCCTTGTATAACTAACAGCCCCAAAAAGTAATAGTTCATTATCAGTCCCAATGTCAAATAGCTGGTCCAGGGAGGGTCCAGTCACTCTCACATGGAAACAAATACTGACACTACATCTCTGATATCAGTTAAGGCAGCCTGCCGAAATTATTGGTGATCAGGTAATAGCCAATGTCTTCTTTTCCAGCACAGTATTGCAATGAAACATCCCAATATAATTCAAGATGACATAGCTTGTTAGAATTTAAATTCAAATGATAAATTTGGGTGAAAATAACATAATCTCTCAGGATTAAATATATAACTCCTCACGCATGACATAAATGTGAACCATCTTCCAATACAGCAAGATAGTCTTAGAAGGGCTGTTTTAGTTATTTGATGAACTATTCTATAAGTGTCATTTTCAAATACATTCTGTGGTTCTAGCTACACACACGCACACACATGCTCACTACCAAATATCTGTTGGAGTTAAAAACAAGTGCAAGAATGCTGAGATAAAAAGAGGCACCCCTCTACTAATATCGATTGGAAAACAAAACAAAACCAAAAAGGTTGATACTAATGCAGGATGGTTGTTGCAACTCTTGTGGTTTCCTTCAGTTTCAGGAAGCTGGTTCCTGGTTGAAAAGATTAGCTGGTAATCTTATTGGCTTTGAGGTTTAATGACAGGGGCTTGCTGGCTAGAGAGCGGTTACTTGCTTGTAGATATTGAATCTTAGATATTGCATGTTCCTGGACTCCCACCCCTTGGTGGCCAGTAGGGTGACCAGACGTCCCGATTTTATCGGGACTGTCCCGATATTTCCTTGTTTGTCCCGCGTCCCGACCGATGTGTGGTCGGGACACTGGACAAACAAGGAAATGCTCCGGAGCCCGGAAGTGCTCGCCCCCCCCCCGCCCCAACTCCACCCCCTCCTCCCCCCATTGGCTCCCTCCCCGAATCCCCGCCTCTTCCCCAGGCTCACCATTCCTCCTCCCTCCACAAGCGCTGGAGGGAGGCCCGGGAGACGCAGGGGAAGCGCGGGGCCAGGGTGAGTGAGAGTCCGGCCTGGCCCCGAGCGCAGGCAGGACTCAGTCGGGCGGTAGGGAGAGCAGGGGGGCGGCCCGCGGGGCCAGGCGGTGGCTGTTCTCCCCCCCTGGGCAGCGGGACTCGGGAGCAGCCGCTGCTGCAGCTCCCACTGCCGCGGGGGGAGGAAGCGGCCGATGGCCAAGCTTGGCGGTTGCGGCTCTGGCGCCCGGGCCCGAACCCCCCGAGCCCGGGCCTGCTGCGGGGACCCAGCAGCGCGCACGCTGTGCCCAGCCCCTGGCCTGTCGCGTCTGGGCTGCTGCCCAGCTGGTGCTATCCCACGGCGGCCCCGGGGCTGAGGCTTCAGCAGCCCAGGCCTGTTCGTTCCCCTGCGGGACCCGAGCGGGACGGGGGGGCTGGGGCCTGCTGCCCCCACTCCGGGGCCGCGCTTCCCCTGCGTCTCCCGGGCCTCCCTCCAGCACTTGTGGAGGAAGGGTGTTTCCCCCCCCCCCCTCCCGCCACGCGTCCCCCCCTCGTAGCCCCCCCCCCCCCCCCCCCGCGTCCCGATATTTGACTTGGGTGATCGGGTCACCCTAGTGGCCAGCTAGGAGAATAGAGGAAAAACAGGCCTCATTGTCAGGAACAGTGGCATTGCATAGCCAGAAGCCATCAATCAATGGCTGCAGCAAAAGTCATGACAGCAGCCATTGCAGAAAAACAAGCCAGCAGCCAGAAGCCGCACCTGTGGCTTCTCCCTTTCCTTAAGTTTTCTGAAGATGGTGGCCCGGCTGGTTCCACCCTCTTGGAACTCTTCCTCTGGAATCCCTTGGAGAATCAGAATGGGTAACTCCCCCACTGTTATCACCAAGTGGGGTCCAATTAGGTCTCCTTTATACAAATGAAGAACCTCCCCATTCCAGTAACTTTGGACTTGGAAAGCCCACGGATCCAAAAATATACCCAGTCAGCCCGTCCATAGGTATTTTGTAATGTTTGAGATCATAGGTCAGTCCACAGGCACCATTTCAACCACCATAAAAAGTCCAGACTCAAAAATAATTTTAAAAATGCAAAGTTAGCAAAAAGTTGGAACTGAAATCACAAGTCACACATTCATTGAGCCATGCCCCGAGAGGGACAATTCCTGTTTTTCAGATGCTTATAACTTCACCTTTATATTTTGTTACTCACCAGTTCAACTTTGAACAGCATCGTTCTGACACACAAAATCTCGGAGAAAGGTTAGACTTTAATTTGGTCAGAGTAAAATGTCTTTTCCTCCTAAAAATCCATTATGATTCAGTTTTTATAAGCAGTCCTATCTGCCTCACAGTTTAGACTGTGTACTAGAATTCTCATTCTGATTTCTTGTGAAATAAATTGTTATAGAGGCCAATCCTGAGTTCAGTGACACTGATGTAAAACAGGAATAACTCCAGTGAAGTCAATGAGGTTATTCTGGATTTATACCAGTATAAGGGAGAGCAGAAATTTGGTGTAAGAATAGCAAAGGTCAAAACATAAATATATGACAGTGACTGTAAAAAGAAGAGAAGATGGCACCAACGTAACCCATTGTTCTTTCAAATCTAATATTCTAATTGTTCCCTTAATGGGGTAGCAAGATCCCCATTTGGCTAATTTCCTTTTTTATTGTTTTTTTTTATCTGATGAATACATTTCCAGTTTTATAAAGTCTAATAGATGGCTGATCTAATTTGCATCTTATAAATTATATAGTTATGTATAGCTTGATTATTACATATAAGTCTAGTAGACTGGTGATCTTTTTTAGAGATTAGAAGCGCTATTCAATTCAGTGTTCTATGGATGATTAATTTTCAGTAGTTATCTGCTCTAAAGCTGTGAATTGAGAAATATATATTTGCCTCATGGATGACCAATCTTATTAAAGTGGGAGAAGTGATGCAATTCATTATCAATACCTCTTGAAAAGAGAATGAAAATTAAAACAGTTTTAAAGAAGGCAGGGATCCATCTTTTCTTAAGTAAAGGCCATATTTCTTAAAAAAGAAATGAAATCTTACAATAAAAATGTTCATCATCTACCGTATGCCAAGGAGATCCTATAAAGTTTGCTTTCAATGCTCAGTTTTCATGCAGTGCTTACTACATTTAGGGTCTGAAAGCACAGGAAAAACAGACAGTGAAATTCATTCTTTCCCAAGTCACCTTCGTCTGCTGTTTTGCTAATAACCTCCCCTGAAAGACAGAAATATCGTCTTTTGTATTCGGCTGTAATTTAGTTTCTTTGCTTGCTCTAAACTAAATCCTGCCTGAAATGACGCAATTAGCTGCATGGCAGCTAAAGATGTGTCCTTGCCCCTTCACCCATTAACCTGAAATGAGTGGAGTTTCCAGGAATATTGTTTTAGTGCCAGCACAGCTGCATTTCCGATGCACAAATGTGCTTTCTGGAAATCCTTTTTGCTCAGATGGATGCAAAATTATCGTAACTGGGCCAAGACAACAAAGTTAACACCCATACACTAATTTCTTATGGAAATTACCAGGATGCCTCTGATTATCAAAAGTAATCTGATCAGAGCTTGTTTTATGGTTTATTCAAAAGATGGAACCTGTTTGCTGAATTCTTGTGAATATTTTCACAGTACACTCAACGTGTCCCTTCATAAACATCAGGAAACTTGGAGCAGTTCATTAAATATAAGAGAAAACAATGCTAAGATGGATGCAGCTGTAACACTTTGATAACACAGTTTTGCTCTTTGTTTTATAGTCCAGTAGCGACAATATATAGAGGGGGACTATGAGCCATATTGTGTTAGCATTGTTTATGTACTCCCCCTAACTGGGCAAGCTCATCCTAAGCTTCAGAGGTTTATGGTTCATTTGGAGGGAGGGCTAGCTCAGTGGTTTGAGCATTAGCTTGATAAATCCAGGGTTGTGAGTTCAATCCTTCAGGGGGCCACTTAGGGATTTGGGCCACACTCAGTGCTTTGTCCTCCTAGTGAAGGCAGGGGGCTGGACTCAATGACCTTTCAGGATCCTTTCCAGTTCTATGAGATAGGTGTATATATATTATGGCAGTTCAAATCTTTATGTCAGCCCCCACTTATAATGACATTCATGGTGGGGCCATCTGCAGGGATTGAACCTAGGACTCTTGGATCTAACAAAATGAGCTGCTATTGCTTCAGGTAAAATATCAAATACATGAGTTCAAAGGCAGTGGTAGACTCACAAGCATCTATACACAGTGTTAGAAGTAGATCTGGGTGAATAATAGATTTGTTTCTTTGTTGACAATTTCAAAAAGTAAAAAAAAAATTTTGGTGAGAAAGAAAATTACATTTCAAAAAAATATGGCAAATTGAAAAGTCAAAAAGTTTTGGGTCAAACAAAACACTTCATTTCAACAAAACTGAAACATTTTATACCATCTTTGGTCATTTTAAAAGGTTTTTCAATTTTTAAAATAAAATTAAAATAAATTTTGAAACACAAAGTAATTTCTAACCAAAAAGACCCCAAAACACTTCATATAAAAATATCAAAATGCAATGTTTTGATTTTCAGTATTTTTGTTTTTTAAACAAGAATTTTGGTGAAATTTACACAAATTCATAAAATGTTTTAGTGTTGCCAAATCTGAAATTTTTGCCAAAAAATAAAAAAGTTTCAGACAAAAAAATTTGCACATCTCTATTTAGAAAGACTAAAGGAGAAGATGAATACAGCAACAAAAAATCTAAACTTCTTGTTTGTCTTGGACTAATGAGAGTTTTATATGGCAATGTGTCTCTAGAATTCCCCTCCTACCCAAAACAGGCAATTCGTGTATTCTGTGCTTAGGTCAGCAGATAGCTCCTGCAAGGATTTCTGTCTTATAACCCTGTAGAACAGAAGAAGCTATTCCACAGCCAGACCCACAAAGGACACTGCCTTCCATTTAGCCAATACCACTCATCATACCTTCAGCATAAAGATGCTGAGTCAAAGGAAATTAATATTGTATTAATTAAATTCCTGACAGCGCACCACAGTCTTGCCACCCTGAGGATTTCAGAAACATGAGTCAGACTCCTCCCCCGAAAATGAGATCAATTTAAAAATCATTAGTTTTAATAATATTAATAACAATATATCTTGGGGATATTCCTTGCCTCTTGGGTTTTGAACGTTTACTGGACACTCAGGAAGCTTTTCTCCTCAGCCACAAGGGCTAGAGACTTTAAAAAAAAAAAAAAAAAAAAGAAAGAAAACTGAGATTCTCAGCTAATTACTTGCCTTCTGAAACTGGGCCTTTAAGAAGAACACCAAATGTCATGAGACTCTTGAGAAAATTGTGAGAGTTGGCAATATTGCCCCAGTTTAAGGAAGCTCCCTGAATGCAGCCCGCAAGTGTCCCCACCCTCTAACTTGATGTACAGTGTATTAGGTGAAGTAGCAGAACTGGAGAATGTCATGTGGATTAATGAAATACAAATCATGTAGGATGAATGGGACAGATACTGCACTCAGTTCCATTCTGAGTGATTTTGATGAGGTCATCAGCGCTACTCCCGGTCTACATTGGTGCAACTGAAACAGAATCTTAGGCCCAAAATTAGGGGGAAATTCCTAATGGTTTTACTTTATGAACTGTGTAATAATCTTTCATGAGAATTAATGGAAGCCCCCATCATTACAGTCAGGGCCAGATGAGGGCAGGGGCTTTAGGGGCTGCAGCCCTGGGCCCTGGTTCAAGGGGGGGCCCTGAAAAAATATATGACAGGCAGCGATCTCCAACTCTGGGCCGCTAAAAGTCCAGCGGCGCAGCTGGCACTGCCTGCATGCCATGGCCCCACGCCACTCCCGGAAGCGGCTGGCTGCTTGCACATCTCTGTGGCCCCTGGCATGGGGGAGGTGGCTTTACGCGCTGCCCCCACACCCAGCACCATCCTCACAGCTCCCATTGGCCAGAAACTGGCCAATGAGAGCTACAGGGGCGGCACTTGCGGGTGCAGGCAGCGTACAGAGACACACTGTCCCCCTCCCCCCAGGGGCCGCAGAGACGTGCTAGGAGCCAGCTGCTTCGGGGAGCAATGTGGGGCTATGGCAGGTAGGCAGGCAGCCTGCCTGAGCTCTGCTGCGCTGCCAGCCAGGAGCCAATCTGTGGTAGGCGCCTCCCGGCCGAAGCCTACACCTCGCACCCCCTCCTGCACCGCAACCCCCCACCCCAGATCAGAATCCCCCCCCCCCCGCATCCAAACTCCCTCCCAGATCCGCACCCCCTCCTGCACCCCAACATTCTGCCCCAGCCCCCTCCTGCACCAAACTCCCTCCCAGGAAAAATACTTGTATACAGGGACCCCACAAAATCTAATAGCCCTGGGCCCACGGGAGAGTTAATCCAGCCCTGATTACAGTTCTTTAAATTGGCAGGGGGATGAATTAAATGACCTGTCAGATATTTTAACTTTACTTTCTTTGATTATATGACATAAAAGTGCTGAGCTGGAGGACTCAAATCCAGCGAAGATTAGTGGTGATAAATGCTGCTCCTGTATAATGGTGTCATATGCTGTAAGGAGAGAGTTTCAGTTTGGTTGGGTGTATTCACTTCCTGCTTTTGGGGTATCTACCAAACAAGCAATTGGTATACTTATTGGTGTATTGGAGAGGTTAGGGACATGAAGAATGAATTACCCAAAGGCTTGAGACACTATGTTATAGGCAAGCTGGTCTTTTACGGGATTCAAGTCCCAGTTCAGACTTATCCCCTCTGCAAAAGGCCCCTCTGTGTAAGCGGGGGAATGGTCCCGCTATTGTGGGGAACTTTCCTGGCTTCTGCACTACCCCGGTGAAGTGGGCTAGCGAAAGGATCTGAGTCCTCGCTCCCACTCCCTTTACCCAGAGGCCTCCCTGCCCTTGAGGGCTCCCCTTCCACTCTCCTGTCTGGCAGAGTCCTCGTAACCCCAACAAGGCTGGGCCCAGGATTCCTGGGGGGCTCAACCCCCAACCCTGCTGTGGTCACCCAGGACAGGGGCTAGGGTGTCCCCACTCCGGGGTACTCTCTCTGCACTGGGCACCTCCCTGACCCACTGATTATTCCATACAATTTAAAACAAATACAAGTTGTTTAATTAACAATTAATCTAAAGAAAAGAATAAGGAAAAATGGGAAAGGTTAAAGGAAAACACATCACCCCGCTCTGTGGCAGGGAACATCACAAACAGTGTCTCTGGACATCAGGGCACTTCACAGTCTGTCCCTTGTAGGTCCCAGATTTCCGTCTCAGGCTCTGGCTGTGCTGCAGGTATGCTGCGGGTTGGACACTTGCAATGGTGGTGGCCACACACCTCCGGGCTTTGAGTGGTGGGACCCTTCTTCCCAGCGTCAGCCCCCCGTCAGGTTAAGGTCCCCCTCCCGGTCTGGCCTGCAAGGGCCCTTGTCTGGGGGTGTCTTTCTGTGCTGGGCCCTTTGCCCAAGGTCCCCCCTTGGCTGGCCCCACTTGCTCACCACACCTGGCTCTGTGGCTGCGGCTCTGCTCCCAGCACACGATCTGCTCTCCCTGGGCTGCGTCTCTGGCTCTGTGGCTGCGTCTCTGCTCCCAGCTCAGGATCTGCTCTCCCTGGGCTGCGTCTCTGGCTCTGTGGCTGCAGCTCTGCTCCTACCACAGGATCTGCTCTCCCTGGGCTGTGTCTCTGGCTCTGTGGCTGCGCCTCTGGCCCCTCTGGATCTGGCACGGTTCTGCTCTCCAGCTCAGCTTGGGCCCCTGCTTTCTCCTTAGCTCGGCCCCACTCAGTCTGATCCAGGCAATTCCAGCTCACACGGAGGACGGGACCCACCCTGGCCTCCTGTCATGCTGATTAGCCTGACCGCCCTGTCAATCAGGCTGATCTGGAGCATTGGCCTCTCCCCATTGTTCCTGGGGACTGTCAGTCTCAGGCTCCTGATTTGCCATCGACCCTTCCCCTTTTAGTGCTGGGAGCTAGCCAACCAAAACACCCCCACTGAATGTTAGTAAGGGGGCAACAGTCCCCTTACATCTGCAACCCCAAAGAATGAATTGAGATAAGAAGCAAACCCCTGTCTCTCAATAAGGAGGAGGGCTGGAAAGAGCAGCAGTGGGATTGGAAGGTCTCCAGTGATCAGAGTCTCGTGAAGGACTGCCGGTGGTTCCTTGCTGGGAGATAACCAGAGACAGTTCTGGACTGGACCAGCAGCAGAGTCCTCGGCCCTAAGAGCTCCGGGTTGGGAAACCATACCAGGTGCCAAGATGGTTCCCTATGAAAAAGGAGCTGGGAACAGAGCCCACAAAGGGCCTGAGCAAGGCTTAGGAGAAGACAGGTAGCAAAGTGAAGCAGGGTAGGTGTTTGAGGGGAAAGCTTGTTCATGGTTTAGGGCCTTGTGATGTTATCTGATTAAAATATCACCATGTAGATCATTGTTGCTAGTACTGTTATGTAATTGCAATGAATCTGGTACAAAGTGTGTCAAGTAAGGTGTCGATGGAAAAGTTATGGTTTGCTGAACATGATTGTCCTACTTGTGTGCAGGTATCATTTTTGTATCTGAAGTTATGAATATTAACTATGGACCTGTATTTCAAATGTTTGCTCATGTGGTAACACCCACAAGATATTTAGCCAGCAAATTATGAATGGAGTATTCAAGTTGATGGCTCATCAACACGCACAATGAACCATGGAAGAAGCCTATCCACACCTGATGGACTTTCATGTAAACGTTCTAACTAGAGTATGGGTAATGGCCCCTGCTATGACTCAGCGAAGCATGCAAGGGCATGTGACTAAACCATGTGATCCTAAACTCCATTGTGTTACCTGTATTTTTCCACAAGCTGTGCTAAAGGCTTTGTTTGGAACAATGGGTTTCCCTCCACATTGCAGAAGCTATAAAAGGCCCTGGAAACATCTCCATTTTGCCTCTTTCCTTCTCAAACCTCTGGACTATGAACTAATACTAATGGGAGCATTCTAACCAAAGGACTGAGGACCTTCCAATGATTTGGAAGCAACCAGAGACTTAACAAGCCAGTAGTTTATTCCATCACTGCTACAAGCTTGATCCAAGAACCTTGCAATTATTGTATGTATTTGATTTCTTTCTTTCTTTCTTTCTTTCTTTCTTTCTTTCTTTCTTTCTTTCTTTCTTTCTTATAAATAAACCTTTAGATATTAGATACTAAAGGATTGGCATCAGGTAAGATCTGAGTTATGTATTGACCTCGGTATATGGCTGGTCCTTTCGGATCAGAAGAACCCTTTGTTTGTTTAAATTGTTTTTAAATAACCACTCGTCATTTAGTTTAGTGTCTGGGTGTTGAATCCAGGACTGGTATACTTAAAGAGGCTGCATTTCTGACTTCTTGTTAGCCAGTGTGGTGAAACAGAAGTTTACTTTTGTTGCTGGTCTGGTATATCTTATGGGAGACTAGCCAACAGTTTTGGGGTGTGTCTGCCCTATTTCTCAGCAGTTTGTCCTGAATTTGGTATTCTCAGTTGTGACCCAATGAGGCATGGGGACAGGTTTCTAGACTGCAACCCTGAGGAGAGGGCGAGCCTCGGCTCCCCTTGCAACTCAGCTGCAGCACCTGGAGGAATAAGTTAACCCCACAGGGCTAGGGAGTAGAGGACCATTGTAAACTCCAGCCAGAAGTGAAGAAGGTTGAGCCACTGGAGACAGTACTGTGACCCCGTAAAAGCAAAGGAGTTTGTTGAGCCTCTGCACCAAGGGGAGAAAATTTGTGTTGTTTTCATTCGGATTTTCAATTGCCCTGGGAGGAGAGGACTTTACCTTTAGCCTGAAGTGTCTGTAGTTTGGTCAGCAGTTATAACTATATACAGCTAAGCTATCCCACCACCAGAAAGAGGTTGTGGCTGGTGAAGGGAAACAGAAGCACTGTGGCAGAGACACAGAGAGAGGTCAGCAGCGCTATCACAAACACTATAGTAGGTGAATGTGAGGGAAGCTCCTACAACTACTTGGTCTTGACTGATAAACAAAAGACTTCAGTCATGTCACACCAGCACCCTACACAAGCATCAAATTCAAACAAAATACCATAAATGGTAGACAAATCCAATTTTGTTATTTCTGTTAAAATTGTGGAGAAACAATATTTTTAAAGAAAAAGTTTAAAAATAAAAATATTCATGTTGTTTCATTTTGAATGGAATTTTCCATAGATTCATAGAGATTAAGGCTGGCAGGGCAATTAGATAATCTAGTCTGACCTTCTGTATATCACAAGCCATTACATTACACCCAATTACCCCTGTATTGAGCCCAATCACTTGTGTTTGACTAAAGCATAACTAATGTTTGGCTGCTAAAGCATATTTTCCTGAAAGTCCTCAAGAGATGGAGAATCCCTTTGAAGTTAGTTGCAATGGTTACTAACCCTCACTGTCACAATTTAGGACTAATTTCTGATTCGAATTTGTCTGGGTCCAGGTTCCAGCCATTGGTTCTTGTTAAACCTTTCTCCACTAGATTAAAAGCTCTTTAATACCCAGTATTTTCTCTCTATGAAGGTATTTATACACTGGAATCAAGTCACCTCTCAATCTTCTTTTTGATAACTAAACAGATCAAGCTCCTTAAGCCTCCCACTGTAAGGCATTTTCTCCATTCCTCAAGCCATTTAGTGGCTCATTTCTGCACCCTCTCCAAATTTTCAACATCCTTTTTAAAATGTGGACACCAGAACAGGATGCAGTATTCCACTCTTGGTCTCATCAATGCTGTATACAAAGGTAAAATCACCTTATGCCATCCTTTGATGCATCAACAGGGATGTAATTAGTCCTTTTGGCCACAGCATCATGTGGGAGTTCATGTTCAGTTGCTTGTTCACTGCGGCCTCCAAATCCTTTTCAAAGTCACTGCTTTTCAGGATACAGTCCTCCATTCTGTAGATCTATCAGTTCTTAATCCATTTAACATGTGCTCTATTTGGTATTGTATAGTAGTAATGTTCTAATCAAAATGTTGTGCAGTACTAGGTCAAACATCTTACAAATCTAAGTATATTATATTTATGCAGTTACCTTTATCAACCAAACTTCCTCATATAATACTAGTACATCATCCTGCTTGTTTCCAAATACAGAACAGAAATATTTCATGAACACTTATCTTCTGCATCTTTAGCAATAATTTACCATCTCCATCTAGTCCATTCATAGAATTCCTTTTGTTTCTAATATACTTAAAAAACTCCTTAGTGCCCTTATCTCTGTCTTTATACTCCCGTATCAATTTTTCTGCACTTCATAACTTCTAATTTACATTAATTGCTATCTAGTGCCTCATTTTACAATTTGTTATATACTGCTTTTTATATACTTCCTTCCTTCACTTCATCACTAAACCAGAATGGACTTTTAGCCTAAGTTGTCCTTTTTCTTGATTGTAGAATTGTGGCCTTTTGGCTATCTAATTAATTTTTTTAAAGAACTACAAATTTAGTTTTCCAAAAGAAAATTAAAATTTCAATTCAAAATCAACCAACATTTTGATTCCAAGTATTTTTTTTGAAAAATTGAAAATAGCATTGAAATCATACTATCTTTGCAAAACATTTTGATTTGAACAAATTTACATTTTTCATGGTAAAAATATATTGGTCAAAATTTTTCAACCAGCTCCACTAAATATGTTTATAGCAGGAAAATAACAAAAGAAGTTGAGTAATTTCTTACATATTAAAAATGAGTGTCTTCTGCCCCCATCTTACTGCTAGGCCTTTTACAATTCAGTTTTCATTAGCTCCAGGGTTATATCAATATTATGGTCCATACTTCCTGTTGGTACTTGGATTTTCTGAATCGCTGAGTAAATATTTTAGAGTCCAAACTCAGAGTCACATTTGGCAGGTATAACTGCCTCTAACTTTGCCTGAGGAAAAAAATCTCTAAAATAAATAACACCTTTCTACAAACAGATGTGGAAATTCAGTCCAAAGATAACATCTTCATCTTTTCAAACTGAATATTTCTGCCATCCATACACTGTTGCTTCTGAAAAGAGCAATACAACTTGGCAAATGAAGTGTAGAGTGAAATAAGATCTAGCTATGTTAAATAAAGCATATATTCCCCCAATTTTTTTTAATGGTCCTGATTCTCTGTTGCCTTGCATAGGTGAATCTCTTATAGCAGTATTAGCAAATACGGATTTGGTTGGGTGTTGTGCAGAGGTGCTGGAAAGGGGTAGGGGGATAGGAGGTCATTGCCCTATCACTTTTATGTCCTCCCAATTTTACCTGCCTTAAGGGCGAGTGCCTGGGGGGAAGTGGACAAAGAGGAGCAAGTAGGGGGCAGGGGCTCGGGGGAAGGGGTGGGGGACAAGGCCATGGTTCAGGAGCTGGTGGACCCCCTATTTCTAGGGATCTTCCGGTGCTCCTGGTGTTGTGTTTTACTTTTACTAAGCACTAGTATAAATGACTACACATGCAGGATACTAAACAGTCAGGCCTAATAAAGGCTAGGTAGTCAATAAAACTCAAAACAAATCCCAAACCTCTAGCAAGGATTATTCACAAAGGGAATAACACCCTCTCATTAAAACAAATGATAACCAATTGTGAGCAGATGTGACAAAACTTATGGCAACACAGAAACATAAATTCGAGGCCCATTCTTCCTTTTCAGTGTGTATAGTGCCTTTCCTCTGCAGATCTGAGGCAGGTACTATACACATCAGCATTACATACTATCTTTTATTGCAGTGTTTCCCAAACTTGGGATGCCGCTTGTGTAGGGAAAGCCCCTGGCGGGCTGGGCTTGTTTGTTTACCTGCCCCGTTCGCAGGTCCGGCCGATCGCGGCTCCCACTGGCCGCTGCTCCAGGCCAATGGAAGCTGCTGGAAGTGGCGTGGGCCGAGGGACGTACTGGCCGCTGCTTCCAGCAGCTCCCATTGGCCCGGAGCAGCGAACAATATGACAATTCAGAAATTTTCACTTGTCTACCTCAGCATAGGAGAACAATACTGAGATCTGGCATAATATCCACTTTTGAGATTCTGAATGAAACTGAGTGCATCGTGAATGCTTGCAACTGAGTTCAGTGAAAACTATTATTCATCTCTGAAGATACAATCTGATAACACTGCTCTACAGCCAAAATGCTATTGAAATAAATGTAGTCAAACTTTACTAATTCTGGGTCACTGAGAACGAAAATGATGCTTAAAATTGTTGATTGGCTCTAGTTTTCAAGATATGCTATTGGGTCAGTATATATGACCCTTGACTTGGGAATGGCGGAGGATAAGTGAGTTATAAAGGGAAGGGATCTCAATTTAAACCAGAAATGACTAAAATACATCTTTGACTGGATCTATGAATAAATCTATGACTGGGTTTGGACAGTATTTGCTTTTTAGGCAAAACAATGAATGATGCAATTTGAAGCTGGTATTGCGTCATACATGATATGAGTTGCATCATGTTATTCCTAGAAGTCATGGATGATGCAATCATAACAAAGCTTACATCACTCTGCTGAACAAATTGCCCTATATCAGCTCTAGAAATCATACAGTGTCGTGCTCTCTTATTTGTCAGTGTTTGATTTTGCAAAGGGACACATTTCTGTTTAGCCAAAGTGAGCAGAGATGCCTCGTACTTGTGTGAACAGTGCAGATAACTTCTGCTATGTTTGTGGTGAAGTGACTTTTGCATCACAAAAGCGCAGTATAACCACTATGGTTAAGAAAGCCTATCACCTTTATTTTGGCTGCAAAATTGGAGATCAGGACAAGAGGTGAGCCCCACACTTATGCTGCAACACTTGTGCAACAAATCTTCGCCAGTGGTTGAACAGGAAAAGGAAATCTATGCCTTTTGCAGTGCCAATGATTTGGAGAGAGCCAACAGATCATACCAGCAATTGTTACTTCTGCATGGTGCCTCCAGTTGGGAAAGGTGTTTCAAAGAAGAAAAAGTGGACTGTGCATTATCCAAACATTCCATCAGCTATACGCCCAGTACCCCACGGAGAAGGACTGCCGGTTCCTGATGCACCAGAATCATTCTCACTTGAGTCAGACGAGGAAGAGGAAGAGGATGAAACTTCTGGTCCTGAACCATCAATGTCACAGGACCCACATTTTCTCCCATCCTCCTCCTCTGAACCACACCTCATAACACAAGGTGAACTGAATGACCTTGTCAGGGATTTGGAACTACCCAAGAGTAAGGCAGAGCTGTTGGGCTCCAGACTACAGCAGTGGAATCTCCTGGCAGGTGATGTTAGGGTTTCCATGTTCCGTGACCGTCAAAAGGATCTTGTCCCATTCTTCTTCATGGAAGGTGATCTTGTAGCCTGCAACAACATCGATGGTGTGATGGCAGCCCTCAACATCGTTCACGATCCAGATGAGTGGAGACTGTTCATTGATTCATCGAAGACGAGTCTTAAAGCTGTTTTACTGCATAATGGCAATGTTTTGCCATCAATTCCAGTTGGTCATGCAGTCCATATGAAGGAAACCTAGGACAACATGAAACAACTTTTGAGGTGCATAAACTATGACCAAGATCAGTGGCAGCTTTGTGGCGATTTGAAGGTTGTTGCTCTCTTGCTTGGTCTGCAGACTGGATACACAAAGTACTGCTGTTTTCTCTGTGAATGGGATAGTCGTGCAAGAGATTCCCACTACATCAAGAAAGATTGGCCACTCCGACAGTCATTGGAGCCTGGGAGGAAAAGTGTTCAGCATCCACCACTTGTTGAATCAAGGAAGATTTTGTTACCACCCTTACACATCAAGGTGGGTCTGATGAAGAACTTTGTCAAGGCCATTGACAAAACACAAGCAGCTTTCAAGTACCTCCGTGGAAAATTTCCAAGGTTAAGTGAAGCTAAGATAAAGGAAGGTTTCTTTGTTGGTCCTCAGATTCGTGAACTTCTTCGAGATGATGCATTTGACCATGCACTGCGTGGCAAGGAAAAGACGGCATGGAAAGCCTTCCAGTTAGTGGCAATCAATTTTCTCGGAAACAACAAGGCAGACAACTACAGGTTGTTGGTGGAAAACCTCCTCAAGGCATAGAAAAGCCTTGGTTGCAACATGTCACTAAAGATACATTTTTTGCACTCTCATCTAGATTTTTTTCCACCGAACTGCGGAGCAGTGAGCGACGAGCACGGCGAGCGATTTCACCAGGACATTGCAACAATGGAGAAACGCTATCAGGGCAAATGGAGCCCATCAATGCTTGCAGACTATTGCTGGACAGTGACAAGAGATGCTCCATTTAATGAATACAAGAGACAAGCCAAGAAGCGCCGAGTGGACACTGAATAGGACTAAACTATGTACAGAATAGTTTTTTGCCTTTTGTTTCATAATAAATTTTATTTATATAACCCTTTTGCTGATTTTTAAAGTGTTACATAAACAGGACAGGTGAAATATTATCATGTAAAGCAACCATAAACACATGAAAAGACCTAGGTTTACAATTTATGATTAAAACTCTACTATCTACACAATATACATAGACATAAAATGTAAAAACTTAAATATCTTAGAAACAGTAGCCAATCAGTTGTTTTAATTGTCATATTTGAATTCAGCACATCAAAATACATAATAAATAGCACATTTTATCTCTGAAGCAGACGACTTCTCAAAAATTGTAGACCAGTGTAATTCACTAAACTATCTGCTTGCCAAGAAGCTCATCAAAAGGGGATAATAGGGTTTGTTTAATTTGGTTGTGTTTTAACCTTAACCACTCAGTTTGGCTCCCATCGAGAATACCAGCTCAAAAGGAAAACAGACACCCTTTTGAAATTCCTGGCCATAAAACAAGGTTTTGCTATATCTCAACTTTGTGTTTTGAGGACAGCCACATTTATTGTCCCTCAAGGCAAATTTCCACCGTGGCTACTATTTAATGGCTCAAGTCAGTAAATTTGACCTTCACCTTAACAGTAGGAGTATCTGCTTTTTATAAAGATGTATACATTGCTCTTGGTAGAGGTAAGGACACTGAGACCCAGAGGACCAAATCCTGACTTGTGCTAAAAATACATTGATGCAGGAGCTTTCCAAACTTATTTTAAAGTATCCCTAAATGGACAGCCAAGCACTCCCCAATCATGGGAGATTCTTTGTTGGTGTAAAGTTGATGTAGCTGGCTGCACACCTGCCCAACCCACTCATATTAGAGGATATGCCAGAGGTGGACGTCAGCACACTGCACTTTAACAAACTTCACTGGCATAATGGCCCTTCAGGGCCCATAGAAAGCTCGAAGAATTTAGACCATCCTTTTAGCTGCCGTAACTAGCATAGGGGCTTATTTCAGTCTCCAGCCACTTCCAGAATCCAGAGATAGGGTGGAAAGTTGACCTAATGTAGGCACTTTTGCCTCCCTGCCTTAGCCGTAATGATCTCTGCTTTGATGTAGCAGAGGATTTAGCTCAGAGTACAAGTGACTTGCCTGAGTTCACAAAGTGATAATCGTTAGAGGTCAAGCCAACAGTGGAACCCAGCAGTTGCAATTCCCACCCCCTTTCTTTCACTTTTATAATGTGTCAACATGTAAATTATTCTTTGTTGTTCATTCTGCAAAGTAAAGGAGAAAAGGAGGAATTAACAAATATTCTTCCCAGTCTTTTAACTGAGTTTTTACCCCATAGACCATAGAGGGTCTTTTGAAGACATTATGGTCTATCATCTTAATATGCATTATACTTTATTTTTTTATGTTATTTTCCTGACTCACTAGACTGGAAGAATTCCTTCATTGCCAGTAGTATCATGTAAATCATGTTTAGTCTTTTCAAGATGCATTTCATTTACTCAACAGACCATAATGATTTGTTTGCAAATTCACTGTCTATTATGCACATTTGGATTTTGGCAGTTCATGAAATTCTGATTGTTGACCCAACAGGACACAGCCATGGTTCCTGAAAAGCTGCTTCAGCCTATTATACTGCAGAGTACTTAGGGTCTCTAAAAAATACTGAATCATTGGCTGCCATGCAAGCTCAGTAAATTAGGTATACCTGGTAAATATTCATGGGATATTTGTGTTAATATACTGTACATTATGCACTCTTTTCAGTAAATCATGTTCAAACAAAAATAAGGCAATTGCTTATAATTTCTTTTTTCCAATGGTTAATTGCCTGAAAACATTCAGTTTTCAGAAAATAAATAACTAAAGCCAACTTTCAGTTATGTGAGCAGAAAGAACACATGAAACCACTTCTTAAAATGTTTTCACTCACAGATTAAAGCCATTCAAATTGCTTTTTTGTATCACTTGTTAAGGGCTAGATTGTGCCTTTTGGCACAGCCCTCAGCAAGGGGTAGAGGGTAAGATGCATACTGTCCTTTCCTGTCACAAAGGCGGGCAGATTTGGGGAAAATTCTACTAGCCCTTTTCTGTCACAAAGGCGGGCAGATTTGGGGAAAATTCTACAAGGTTAAAGGATGCTCCTTATTCAGGGCTGAGCCTAAAGGAGAGGTTGAAAAGATTGCAGAGAGATTGAAATTTTGGGATTGTTTACCTTAGAAAAGAGACAAATAAGGGGCAACATGGAAAAAGTATATAAAATATTGAGTGGTGTAGAGTAGAAACTTCTGTTCTCCCTGTCTTGTAACACACACAAAAAGGGAACATTGAATGAAACTGAAAGATGGCAAATTAAAACCCAATAAAGGAAACACTTTTTTTTCACACTACATGTATTTAGACTATGGAGCTCATTGCTACAAGATGTAGTTCAGGCCAATAATTAAGGCCTTGTCTACACCGGAAGAGGTTTGCCAGTCGAGCTACACTGCAAACTCCCCTAGCTTACACTGGATAAAGGGTGCCAATTATACCAGTTCCCCGAATGAAATAAGTACTACTGGCAAAGAGCCTTTTTTTAATCTTGTTGCTAAAAGCATAGTCAATTGCTTGACTAATACTTGTGGCTCAATATTAAAAATGTTCATGAGACCAAATGAGCTTAGCCAAGTTTTATTAACTGGAACAAAGCAGTACACAAAAAGCAATCATGCAGACCACCCTTCTGGGAAGCTCTCACGATGTTCACCTTACACAGTAGCTTTGCTTTGAAGTATGCCCCCCAAACAAACTATATTTATATCACAGCTTTTTATGAGCTAAAAGCACTCTGTCTGTACGTCGCCTAAGATCCAGCTCACAGTTCATACCAGCTCCTTACCTTGTTGTTCTGTACCTTATCTCTTGTTTTGGACACCACATTACAAGAACTATAAGCTGAAAAGGTATCTTCCAAGCTTGTATCAGGGCAGAACATTAATGTATCTTGACTTTGACAGGGTTCCTATCTGCCTATGCCAAATGCTGAGTTGTACTGTTACAAGGTATTGTGGACTATATCTTGACATGAGTAAACAGCATTGTGGGAAAGACAGTGTACTTTGGTTACTATAACTGTCCATATGCTGTGTATAATGTTGTTTACACTATGTCTACTGTATATGGATTGGCTAACAATCAGTATAACTGCAACTACACTGGTTCCACCGTCCCTGCCCCCAGCATAGTTATATTGATTAGGGGTGTGATTGTTTTTATTTTTGCCGCACTCTCCTTACTAATAGAGCCATACCAGGCCTCAGTAAGGTTCAAAGAGTGATTGGATAACAAGAATAGCAAGAGTTGTACAAAACTAATGCTAAAAAGCATCTTCATGCTTCAGGATTTAAGCCAATTTCTAACTATTAGGATTAGATCTTCTTGGAGGGTCAGATTATACCACATCTGCATATATTGTGCGGTTCTTCCTCTTTCCTCTGAAGTTCCTGGTGCTGGCCACTGTGAGAGACAAGATACTGGATTAGATGGGCCATGGGTCTGATCCACTGTGGCAATGTTTATGTTGCATCTAGCCCTGTATGAGCAGGGACAAGAGAAATCAGTAATCAGGCTTTTGTGTTTGACTGGCAGTGGAGAGCTGCATTCCAAAGGTGTGAGCCTAGAATGACGTACTGAGTGCTAATTCTGGCTCTGCCACAAACTTCCAATGTGGCCTTGTGCAAGTCACCTAAATCTCTCTGCCCATTTTGCCACCTTTAAAATTCAGATATTAACATTTTATTTTCTACCTAACATGGGTGTTGTGATTAATCAGTGAATGTTTGTCAAGTGCCTTGAAAAGGAAAAGTGCTATATAAGAAGGCTTGGAAAGATTAGATTTTTACTGATAAAAGTCAGTAAATATTAATTTCACCATACACACACACATACACACAACCGATGAAAAAATATTTCAGTTGATACTCAGCAAAATTTACAGACAGGCAAAGTAAGAAAATGTTGCTTGAGAACGTATTAGAATTTGATTTAAGGATATTTCCTTTGTGTATTTTGAAATGTGATGTTGACAATTTGTGTTTTAATGGTTACAAAGTTTTAACTTTTGAATCTTAACTGTAAACAGTTATTGTCTGACCCTCCCATAATTTCTCACAACTGGGAAAATATAAATAGATACAAATCATAAAAAATGCTTAAACCCTATAATTTCATGTAACTGAAAATTTAAATCTATAAAAATAAAAATGCCTAAAAATAAATATTGATATTATCCATTGATATTACAAAAATAAAAATTGTATTCTGCCACGCCTATATATAAGTGTGATGTATTGCTTTAGAATAGCTTTTACTGCATGGAGCAAAAAATCTCTCCTGTCAGTAAATATGCTAAAGGAGTAGACTAAATGGATAAATGAACTGGCTTGCATAGTGAAGAGAGTGAGGTTAATTATGACTGTAAAGAGGAAATTGGAGTATGGAGAGGATTGACTAGTGGAGTATCACAGTAATCAATATTAGGCACATTCATCATCTCTGTATACTATACACACCGTATACATATTTCAGTGCCTTAGGAGAATGATGTGGCAGTAATATACTAAAATTTGATTTCATAAAATTAGGAGTGGTGGCAGCAAACACAAAGGACAATAAAATTCTGGAAGCTTATTTTGAATAGATTTGTAATAGACAGGTATAGTATTAACTTCATGCAGTTCACTGTACAGAAAACATAATGAGACAACGGACAGAGAACAAGTAAAGATAATATAACCTCCATGGATATTTATATGCTACAAAACATTGAACAGGAGGAAGATAACTGAAAACTGGGAGATAAAATGTTCAAACCTACACAGCAAAAATAAACAAGCAAAGGCATTTTGGGGCTTCAGAAATAGAAATAATGAATACATTACAGAGGAAACTATTATAGCTCTGTAGTATCTCAAAGAGGACATGTAGTAACAGGAATATGAAAAAAACAAACCAATTGAAGGATAACAAATTATTACAAATATGGGACCCACCTGATGAGGACATATTAAAATGACCATTTTTTAAAAAATTGAAAGAGGAGATATGATCAGAGTGATCAAGAATTTCCTATTATTATTTATTTATTATTTAGTGGTGCAGACTAGAACTGATAGAGAATTTCCTGACAAAATGTTTTTTTCATCAGAAAATGTTGATTCATCAAAATAAACACGGTTCATGAGAAAGGGTCAATTTTGATGAATCTCCTGATCTTAACATTTTTTGAAAAAAAGTTTTAAAATGGGACATTTGGGCATTTTCTAAACAAAGTGTCTTTTTATTTAAAATGACTCATTTTGAAATTTTAGTTAATTTCTTCTTTTTTTAAAGGTTAATTTATTTGAAGAGGTCAAAACCAAAACATTTTAAAATTATCAAAACAAAATGTTTTGATTGGTCTGATTTTTTTTCAGATTATCAATTTGTGGGGAAAAAATGAGATTTTGACTTTTCATAGAATCATAGAAGATTAGGGTTGGAAGAGACCTCAGGAGGTTATCGAGTCCAACCCCCTGCTCAAAGCAGGACCAACCCCAACTAAATCATCCCAGCCAGGCCTTAAAAACTTCTAAGGATGGAGGTTCCACCACCTCCCAAGGTAACCCATTCCAGGGCTTCACCACTCTCCTAGTGAAATAGTTTTTCCTAATATCCAACCTAGACCTCCGCCACTGCATCCTGTTCTGGGACAGGAAAAGTTTTTGACAACTCACAGCATGGGAAAAACCATTTCCTGCCCAGCTCTATTGCAAACATAAACCTAATCTTTAAAGCCCTGTATGGTCTGAGATCTAGTTATTTTACAGACATCTTCCCTTTCTATGTTCCATCCCAGCAGTTGAGGTTCATTGGTACCTCTCAGGTGACAATGCCTGGAAGTCATCTTCCCAGGTTCAGATCTAATAGAGAATACTCAGATGAAAGCCTCTCCTCGATTGATTATCAGAGCTCAGATTTGAGAGGATATTATGCAAGTTTGCAGATCATACTGGTATTGATCATTAGTAAATTCATGTCATAAATTGCAGCACCATATGAAAAATTTCAGAGCTTTGTGATAAACTCCAGGAAAGATCCAAGAGATTTTGTGTTTGATAGACAGTGGAGAGGTGCAGTCTAAAGGTCTGAGCATAGGAGGATAGGTCATGATATACTGAGTGAACATTATTTTACAGTTTTGATTTGTTTATAGGATGTTTTATATCAGCCAAGCTTTTCGCAGGGCGGGATAGTTGTAAAATCATTTTTATATTTGTATATTGTATTACAGCATATGTAGAGAAGAAACTGTAGCTGCTGAATATAGGCACTACTTAAGAACACAAGTAAATCAAATAAATTAGGAAATAAACAAAAGTATAGTGATAATCCTTCTCTCCACCTCTCTTCAGGCAATGGCGTGTGACTAAAAGACAGTATGTGGGGCCGCTCAATAGCAGAAAACTGTTGATGTATTTGAGAAAATTCAGGGGAAAGCAACATAAATTATTAACAGACTGAAGGGATTGACTTATGGTGAAACATTAAAAGAAATAAATATATATAAATTGGCTGAGCAATGACAGAGGGTGACAGAACAGGATAACTGTCTACAAATATTTGAAGGCTGTAAACATCAAAGATCGAGACGAATTATTTAAGGTGGTCTGAGGGGATATAACTAAGGGTAATGAGATGCACTAAATGAGCATTGGAAAATATAAACTGGATAGTAGATAAACAATTCTGGACAGTAAATTCGTGTAGACTGTGGAAGCCAAAGGAAGCCCCATTGATGGAGCCCTGTAAAGTCAGACTGGACAAATAGATAATTTATCATAGAAGATGATCTTGCATTGACAGGGGAAATGATAAGATGACCTAACAGTCTTATTTCATCTGTAATACCTATACTTGTGATATTTTTCAAAGAAAATATGGGCTCCCCTTTCAAACTGAGAGGAAAAAGGCTCCAAAAATAAAGCACAGAAATAGAATACCAAAAACAGCATCAAAACATTAGATTGTCCCCCAACCCTCTCACCTCCTCCCTAAAAGAAGCTCTGATGGCCCTTAAACTATCCAATCCCTTTGTACTTCACAAGTCACTTTGTAACTGGGAATGAGGGCCCTACGTGGTTATAAATTTTTAATATATTGCACCATTTTATATTTTCATTTGTCAATAATGAAGAATAGCTATCATCATACAGGTGGCGGGAGACCAGCACTGGAGTAATTTATTAGGTGACTGAAAAAGCTCACAAGAATGTATTGGTAGGCAACTTCTTTATTATATAAAAGTATGTTTTCTGCTAGCTAGGGAAACCTGAAAGAGCAATTTCTACTAATAGTGCATCATTCATCTTTTAATATGATTTCTTTAGAGCAGGATTTTTAGAGATTGCTGATGGAGGGTTTTCTTTTAAGAAATATTAATCTCCCCTCTCCCCTGCCCCCTTTTTTTTTTTTTTTTTTTTGGTATCAGTAAAGCTGATTACTGGAAAATAATTGGTAGAACTTGTTCAGGACTCAAATGGAAAATTTTTCTTTCTCCTGTTCTTTTCCAGTACTTACTAACATGAGTTTAGTTCAGATGCTACACTTTTTATTTCAGTGTCTTCCAGGGGGAGGCCCAAAGCATCCAAGGAAAATGGAGGGAAGTTGCTTTACGGCTGGTACCAACCCGAGGCAAATTCAGGTACCATGGGCAACATAGCAGATGCAGGGGTAAATACGTATCCCAACTCAGACTGGACCCTGGAGATCTCTGCATAGGCAAAAGGAAGGAATTATCCTTCCATCACTACAGGCTGCAAAAGCACGAGTGAAACCACTTTGCAAATGATACTTCAGACTTGAGGAGCAGCATTAGCTCCCATGTTTTACCCTGCTAAACCCAAGTCATGCATGAATGTATGCAAACAGAGTGGGCAGCCATTATATGGGATGAATTTTCCAAGGGATATTCCAGTGCAGTCCTACGTGGAGTGCAATGCTCCAGAAAGGTCAGCGGCTCTGCTGGAATAGTTGCTTCAGGTCCTTTATGTGTGCGAAAGGAAGCTGAGATGGAATTCCCGAATAAGAATTCTCAGATTCTGAGGGGGCAGGGGAGCAGGGAGCAATAAGAGGCAGGCTGTACATTTGCTTTGCAGCTCTCAGCAGAGGAGGTCCTTCTCAATCCACTCCTCCCATGCAAGGCCTCAAGACAGAGACCATTCTGCAGAAGGGTATCAAAGATGGGAGGAGGCAGAGCTGGAGTAGTCCTGTACTCTGGCTGTTCCCAGAGAGATGCCAGGCTCAAAGGGGTCTGGAGCAGCCAGCCACAAGCTCAGCATTGGGAGAAGAAAAGGAGCACCAGGTTCTACACTGGCACAAGGAGACCAAGCTGAGTGACAGAGCAGAGCAGTAGTGTAAGGAGGGCAAGAGGGGAGAAATGAAGTGATTAAAGAAAGAAACATCAGATTAGGAAAGACATAAAGAAAGGGAAGGAAAGAGTTAGTAAGGCAAGTTTCACTGGAGACAGTATCACACAGGAGCTTATTAAAAATAGGGATTCGTTCAGTTAAGACGAAGAGCAAAGAGACCTTTAGGGAATTCATTGTAAACTGAAAACGTGAGGTACAATGATATAGATGGTACTTTATTGATAATGTATGAAGGTGGAGAGCTCCAACACCTGGGGACCAGAGGGCAGCTAACCTGGGGCCTGATTTTGGATCACTAGAGTGGAGCTTTATCACAGATTTCAGCAAGAGCAGGATGAGGCAGCTGCAGAGAAATACCTACCTCAGAAGATGACTGCCTATTGGAGACAAAGAACAAGGATATAACTTTCTCCTCCACCTCATTTTCAACCCCAATCCAAAGCCAAGGCTCAGAGTATGATCAGCGTTACTCATTGAAGGCCATATTCTGCTCTCTGATATGCCCTTACTGCTCCCATCATCCTCAACGGGAGTTGCATGTGTGTGCATGTGTCCCAAAAAAGGGATTCACAGCCGCCAACAAGCAGAGTGAGGAGCTGCCTAAGATAGGCGGGAGTGAATGCAGAGGAAAAGGGTGGGGCTGATGGCGTAGATTCACAAAGGTAGTCAGGAATTTAACTGATGGGTGAGAGAGAGGCTTCTCCCCTCAACTGGGATTCTCAGGTGTAGCATCTTCTGGGGTTAGGCACCTAAGTTCCTTTGTCAACTTTGTGCCATGTACCTGTGAGAATATGTTGCCAACTATTGCAGTGTTATCACAAGTCTCACAATAGCCAGGGTTTTTTTTTAAAGCCTCAGCTCTTGGACAGAAGTGATTACATGAGACCTTCAACTTTCATTTAGGTTTGTAGACCTCAAAGTTGTGGAGAACAGCTTGGAAATGTGGCCTGAGTGCACCCTGAAGACTCAGAGACCAGAAGACAAATAAAAAGCACAACATATGTATCACTTTTTAAAAATCTTATGATTTTTTCAGGTCTGTCTCATGATTCTTCAATGTTTGAGGTGTCAATACTGTGACATTAAAACATGCCTTGCCTATAGCTATAGATTATATTTATATAGTATTTTCCATCCTTAAAAAGACGCCCAGGCCCTCATTCTCACTCTCACTTACACTAATACCACTTTACATCTCTCTGGCAGTATAAAGGAGACATATAGTGGG
The DNA here is from genome assembly GCF_028017835.1 of Emys orbicularis. Lineage (NCBI taxonomy): Eukaryota > Metazoa > Chordata > Testudines > Emydidae > Emys > Emys orbicularis. The sequence goes on along the minus strand of NC_088685.1, from coordinate 21,902,786 downwards.
CACAACTTAGTTTCACTCTCATTTTAATTTCCCTTTGTACTGCTGAAGCTTTGTAATGCAGCCTTAAGCCTTGTCTACACTACAAAGTTTTGTCGGCAAAAAGTGCCGACAAAACAGGGGAGGTGTACATACTACAAAGCTACTTTTGGTGGCAAAATTCTGCTATTTTGCTGACAAAATAAAACCACCTCAACGAGAGGCATAAAGCTTTTTGCGGCAAAGTTAAAGCGACAAAGCGTAAGTGTAGACACTGCTGTTTGTTTTGTCGACAGAACTGGCTTCCACCAGTATCCCACAATGCCTGTTGTGACCGCTCTGCTCACTGTTTTGATCTCTGCTGCCCTGCAGGCATGCACCCCTCCCCTTTTAAAGCTCCAGGACCTATCTGACAGCTGAGCATGCTGCTCCATTTTGGGAACAAAGAGAAAATCATTAGCGTGGAATGCTCCTGTTCTGCCCTGCACTAGGAACACAGCGGCAGGGAGCGGAGGGGGGAAGAGGGAGGGACAACTGCTGTGGTGCTTTGACATTCCTCAGCACGGAGAGCTCACAGAGCTGCTCAGGATGCTGCTCCAGGCAGCTGAGGAGGCCGTGGGAGAACTCGGAGGGAATCACAGAACCATAGGCAGGCAGAGCTGGCAGCTTCCGGAGAGACTGCTGTGCCAAGCAGAGCCGGGGGCTGATGTGGGGGGGTGTCCCCCTCCCCCTGCCTCAGGATAGGTCGGTCAGCCTGCTGTCTCCCCCGCCCCAGACATACCACTCTCCTCTCCCTCCCCCCCCAAACTTCAGTTGAAAAGCGGCTGACAATCTAGGATGCCCATGGAACGATGGGATTGAGAAACCTGCATCATGTGATGCTGTATCTGCCACATGAGGCATTGCAAACCCTTCCCAAAGCACCCTGTGGCCAGTTGCATAGTGGGATAGCTACCCACAGTGCACTGCTCTCTGTGTCGATACAAGAGCTGCTAGTGTGGATGCGCTCTGCCGACACAAGGAGCTAGTGTGGCCATTCAACCGTGGTTTTAATTAAAGTGCTTTAATTAAAGTGGCATAACTTTTGCTGACAAAACTTTGTAGTGTAGACAAGGCTGTAGTGTAAATGAGAACTGGGGCCCAAATCTGTTTATAGATATTACTCCACACATCACTGAAATTCTCTGGGGTGGAACACAGCAGTGTTAAACCGAGCACAGCAATGCTACACAGCTGTTAGGACAGGAAGGGAGGAGATACAGGATATTCATTTAAAAGAGACAAGGTATCCAGCTAAGCATCCTTTTATTATTGGGATTGGCTAGCACTACCCAGGCCACAGGTTTCTTATAAAATGCCATCTTTATTCTTATATCCAGTGTAGTGCAGTGCAGCTTGTCTCTCTCACCAACAGAAGTTGGTCCAATCAAAGATATTTTACCCACCCACCTTGTCTCTCTAACATCTTTATTCTTAATATTAGCTATTGTTCATTTAGCCCAAAGGCCCCAATCAAGATCAAGGCTTCATTATTATAGGTGCTGTAAAACTTCACAGGAGGATTCAGTCATTGTGCTGAAGAGATTACAATCTAAAATGGCAAAGACTAGGCTTACCATATTTCAGGTTCCCAAAAAGAGGACACCGCTGGAGGGGTTGGAGGGGGTGCTGGAGGGGGTACCTGCGGCTGGGGTACTCACTGAAGATGGGGAGGCAGTATTTCAGTCCCGATCATGGTGGCTTTTGAGCTACAAAGAGATTTTCTTCTGGTCTGGGAAAGGTACTCCAAGCATCACAGCTAAATGCAAGGTGGAACAGATGGTTTAGCATAAGCAGTTAGCACATATTCTATGAGAAGTTAATTCTACCTTGAATAGTCCTTTAGAATATGTACTAACTACTTATGCTAAACAATCTGTTCTACCTTACATTTAGCGGTAATGCTGGGAGTACCTTTCCCAGACACGAAGAAGAGCTCTGTGCAGCTCAAAAGCTTGTCTCTCTCTCACCAACAGAAGTTGGTCCAATAAAAGATAATACCTCACCCCCCTGGAACAGCTACAACTACAGTGCATACAACCACCGCCTTAGTAAATCATCAACACCACTTCCTCCAGCATTTAGTGTTTTCCACTAAAGTCTCCTTTTCAAATGCTGATAAGGACTACTTCTGCTTAGGTTGTGAGATATGACACAATCACTGGCCAAACTGGTATGTGTACTACCAATGCGTAACCTTTTGTTATTCCAAAGTATGTAATTAAAAGTTCTACTGTGTTGGGAAAATGCCTCTAGCAAAAGCCTACTATCAGGTTTTATCATTTAGGTTTTAGGTGGTATCGAAGAAAACTTTTCTGATTATAGTAAGATAAATTCTCCAGATTCTTTATGTTAATTTTTTAAATGGAAGGGAAATTTGGGACAAGTGATTATTAAAACAGGGAAATTCATCCAACCTCTCATAAGATTAGATAAGGAAGTAATTTTGCTTAGAGCAACAAATTTGAAATCAGCTTAATTTTCTTTCCCACTCCTCTGACTCTTTAGCAGTTTAGATAAAACAAGCAGTTAAAGCAGATAATGAGTATCAGATCTGAAGTTAATGCAGAGTAAATTGAATTCTGAAGTATCTCTTCTCTTCCCAACTTTGCTGCAGGTGCCAAAGTTCACTTTCTAAATCACTTCACTTATTTAGCAACATTGCAAAGGTCTCTAAGTCAGTTAGAGGGTTTGAACCTAAATAACCTGCCTCCAGCTTGCCAGATTTTCAATCCCAAACGAGCTTGGAAGTACACTTCAGATTCACTCAGAAGGAAACTGTTTTATTGCTCTTGGTTATATAATTCTCATCATGTACCACAGTCACCGGTATCTCTTCCTAGGAGCCACTTGCCATTTTCACCTTTCTGATTAATGGGTGCACATACCCTAGGAAGCCAAGTTTACATTATCTGGCTGCAGGGGTCCGAACAAAATCCTACTGAAGTCAGCGCAAGTCTTTCCACTGATTCCATGGGCTTTGGATCCAGCCCATGGAGAGTACAATAGCTCAGCACAAATATACTCAAATTCTTCCAGACCTTTGGATACACACAGGGCCAAAGCATAGGCATGGACTTCGTGGGTGCTCTGGGGCTCAAGTACCCATGGGGAAAAAATAGTGGGTGCACAGCACCCAGGAGTCAGAGCTTGAGTGTGGAATGTGATGAGTTCTGTGCTGCTAACAACTTCTGCCCTTGGGGCAGGGAGTTTGTTTATAAACAGAGGCAGGGTGATTAAGATAACAAGACTTGCCATTACATTAAATTAAGGATCCTTAGATGATCCTGAAAGCATCCCAGGCACTCCAGTTAAAAGATAGGAAACATAGGGTAGGAATAAATGGTCTGTTTTCAGAATGGAGAGAAGTAAATAGTGGTGTCCCCAGAGGGGCTTGTACTGGTCTGGGACCTGTGCTATTCAACACTATTCAGAAATGATCTGCAAAAGGAGTAAACAGCGAGGTGGCAAAGTTTGCAGATAATACAAAATTACTCAAGATAGTTAAGTCCAAAACAGACTGCAAAGAATGACAAAGGGGTCTCACAAAACTGGGCGATGGCAAGATGAAATTCAATGTTAAATGCAAAGTAATGCCATGGCAAAATATAATCCCAACTGTACATACAAAATGATGATGCCTAAATTAGCTGTTACCCATCAAGAAAGAGATCCTGGAGTCATTTACAGTATTCTGGAAGCACTGTGTTTCCAGAGTACTGCAAATTGAATCCTTCTCACTGTGCCTGTGTCATCCTGAACTCATTCTCCAGCTTCAGAAGACTTAAAAATTATCTCCAGTCATCAGTGAGACAGATGCAACTGAATAATGTAGCTGTCCTTAATATGCATCAAAACAATATCAGGGAACCTAGACGTAAATAAGATTGCTGACAATTTCATCTAGAAAGCTACAGTGAGACATAATGTCTTTAAACTGGGATGTTAGTGAAGACAGCTTTTAGATGATTGTAATGATTTTAATATACTGTAATTCAGGAGAATGTAATTATGTAGCTCATAACAATTGGATCATTATAAAAGTAGTAAAGATACCAATCAATGATAGACACATATTCAGTAACTAGAATATGAAAGAAGTGTATACATATGCTGAAAATAGCCTCCCACCAAAACGGGCAGAGTGCCCCCTGCCCCCAAACACACACACACCCCTCTTCAAAAGCGCCCTCCGGCAAAAACAAAAGTTAGCATCTATGGGCCAAAGCATGGTAATTTTAGAAGTAGGTATACTGTACAGTACATACTTTCCTTGGAAAATTTCTGAAAATCTGAAACTCTGTCACTGAAGCAAATTTCCCCTTCCTAGCTGCCAAAGAACAGATTTATGCAAGCATCTAAAACTAAAATGTAGGTAAATTCTGCATATTGCTTCAGGCCCTAATTCAGGATATTGTTCATTGGTGCTAACCTATTGTATGGGGAGTAGGGGGTGTGAAAGGAATAGAACTTTTCTAGGAGTGAAGATTTCTGAAGATCTAGACTATAGACAAAGATATGTTAATAAATTACATGCTGTATAATTATGTTCACTAGATTTCACAGCCTTCCTTCATGCCAACAAGAAAATGACAAATATTAAAAACATTTTCAAATCAATATTAGCTACAAAGATACACACTCAAAGTTTAAGAAAAATAATTGGCTGTATCTTATACATTGAAACAGTCACGTCTGTCATATTTAATGACTGTTGCCAACTCTTCTAATTTTATTGTGACTCTCCTAATATTTGGTGTTTTACTTAAAGCTCCAGCTCCTGGAGTCATGTGGTTATGTGAGAATCTCAGTTTTCATTTAAAAACATTTAAGATTCTAGTCCTCATGGTTGCTGAGCAAAGCCTGAAAAACATGATCCCTTATAGCTCAAAAAAGCAGGAGACAAACAAAAAGAATCCAAAAAATACCACTTATTGCTCATGGTTTCTTGGGGCCTGACCAATGCTGAATTTGTGCCAGGGCTCAGCCCCAGCACCTCTGGGCTTGCCGCGTCAGTTATAAAGTAAAAAAAACATTACTTGATCCCCAACACCTAATTGCTTGAGCCCCAGCACCTCTTTCATTACAAATTAAGCACGGACTCATAGAAACCTAGAACAGCCAAAGGTAATCACCTGAGGTCATCTAGCCTAGTAACCTCTCCCCAACAGTGATCAGCCCCAGATGCCTCTGGTAGGTGTAAGAACCAAAAACCCAATAAAAGACAAATGTGGGGTAATCGGCCCCCCACCTCCTAATGCCTCATCCTGATTTCTTATACTGATTGGCCTAAGTCCTGAAGCACAAGGTTTAGTATCCGGTAACAGGGTAAAACAGCAGGGAAAGGGATAAGGGCTACCTGCCAGTCACATGACCCAGCAGGGAATTTTAGGGACTGGGGTGTCCTCTTTCCAGGGGCTGAGAGAGACAAGGGGAAAGCCTCTGGTGACTGCAGTCCATGTTGGTCAGGGGACTTGCTTTGTTTTCTGTTTGTGTTTGAACAATGCATTCTGCTCTGAAACAAAGGCCTGAAATGGATGCAGGCATGGCACTGGTTCCTTTCTGGGTTGGTGGGAGCCCATCAACCTACACATCCCTTCCACAAAAATGTTATCGTTAATTATTATAGTGCTGTATACTTTTAATAGCCACATAAGCGTCCATCCCCTTTTTGAATGATTCATGATCTGTGAGTGTTTGGGTTAGGCAATACCATGAGGGCCCAGTTGTAGGGTGACTAGACGTCACAATTTTATTGGGACTGTCCCAATGTTAGGGGCTTTGTCTTCTATAGGACCCTATTATCTCTCCCCTCCTCCCCATCCCGATTTTTCAGCCTTGCTACTTGGCCACTCTAGCCAGTTGTGACCTGCTGATCTGCTTGCAGAAGAGACTTGTTCCATGCACAGATCACATCCTTCCCAGATGGAAGTGACAGTAAAGGCTAGCCTTTGCACCAGTGTCCTCCTCTCCCTGTGAATGCTGTGAAGGACTGGGGATCTGTGCAGAGGCAAGGGGCAGTCAATTGGCTGCCTCAGGGAATGAGTTGGCTAGGGCTGGGGTGGGAACACATAGCAAAGTTAAGAGCAGAAAGATAGTATAGCCCCATTCTGTATTGTCTTTCCATGTCCCACCATCCTTGCAGTGGGTATCTCCCTAAAGGAGTTTCCTGGGGCAGTGGCCAATGAAGAAAGCCCCATCAGGGCAGCTCTTTGATATTCACAATTCAGTGTTCAAGCTGTGTGACTGGATACCTAAGTCACATGGTCTTGTTTTTGCACCCTCATTGGGTGACTGTAACTGATAAACAAGAGGAAGATGTGGGGATCTGAGTCTCTCAGGGAGAGGGTGGGTGTATTGTACTCTAGTGAGAGGCAGCAAGAGATGAATAAGTCATGAGAATATTAGGAAACTGCCAACCTTTTAGTGTTCCTTCTTGCACAAGTGTATTAAATTCTGTATAGCTGCATGGATTCCATATTTTAAAATGCCTGTGTTCCTTCCTGACAGAGGGGGAGAAAAAGGCAAAGCACTGTGACACAATTTACTGGTAGTTTATAGAAGACTACCTTTAATTTTCTCTTGTCACAGTCATCCGATGTAATTGCATTTGCATGAACAATCCTGCCTGGCATTGTCACATGTCTTTGTCCATCTTGTTTGATTAATTGCCTCAGTGTCAGGGTGTTAGCCAGGATTTGGGGTAAACTGTTCTCCTACTATGGTGTTAATAAGCACAGTGTCCTCTGTGCTTATTATCTATCTATCCACATTTTTGCATGTATATTTTCAGTGCATTTATTGAATTTACCAGTCTCCAAATTTTTGTGTTGCCTGCAGCATCCACCTTTAACCATCTTGTTCATTTTCAGATAGCTTCATATATTTTGTTTTTCTCTCCTTACCACCTACCAGACTCATGAACAGAATTTAGGATACTAAAATGATTACTTGAAGTGTGAATGCACCATGCTCACACGAAAACACATGGTCATGTATAAGCATGAGAATTTATGTGAATACAAGCTACCACCATAACAAAACATGCAGACAAACAAAACCTCACTGCCTGAAATTAAGTGTACAAATCCCGCAAGATGTGGTTAAAGAACAAATGTTGGGCTCATGCAGACCCGCCCTGTGTATCTGCGAGGAATGGCAATCTTGGAAGAGACCTTTAAAAACAGAGATACGCAGTTCAGAACTCCCCAGCCCGGGGAGGTGGACAGACCTTGCATCCTCAGCTCCCAGAAAGGAGCACAACAGAGAGCCAAATAATTTTGGTTGCCTGTGAGCACAGAGTGGTAGGACAGATAGCTGGAGGATCCTGGAGGACACAGAAGCTGGTGCCATTCTTTATTTTTGTGAATTTAGGTTTTGTTTTTTGTTTTTTGCCTTGAAAACTTGAACTAGGAGCTTGACCCTTGGGCGGCAGACACACCTCGAGAATATGAGCCCCCTGAAGAGAAAGTGGGCCAACATAGGAAGTAGCTCAGGAAAGAAGCAAGAAGTCTGACTAGACAGACATTAACCACTTGCTACAAGGGTCTGGAACTCAGGGTAGAGGGACGGACTGGGTTCCCCTACAACCTCCCTGGGAATACTAATGGGAAGTCCCCAAACACAACAGGGCAGAAGGACTATTGGTCCTGGACCAGGGCCATCAACATAGTGTGAGATCCTCGGACTATTGGGTGAAAACCTTGGTTTACTCTAAAAGGGGGGAGACCAAAGGTGACTGCCTGGAGGGCCTAGTCACAAGGCAAATGTGGATCAGCAGTGGACCTGGTTGGCAGGACTACACAGAAAAAAAAACCCTGCAATGCCACATCTGGCCAGTAGGATGTGCACTGGCAAGTCACTGCTGAGCTCACATAAATGTTCACATAGTGAAGGAAAAAATATGTGAACATCGTCAAACAAATTTGATTTAGAATGTGACAGAATATGGATTTTTCTGACAGAATGATTGGGGATTTTTTCTTTTGCTATTCACCCAACTCTGTCTACCCCAAATGACTGACTTTCTCTCTTAAAGGGCCCATAACACCACACTAGGGAACATTATGGCATCTTATGCAACTTCATTTGCTCACTTATTATTTATTACTTGGATTGCAGTAGCATCAAGGAGCTCCAGTCATGGACTAAGACCTCAACATGTTAGGTGCTGTACAAACATAAGACAAAAAAGATTGTCCCTATCCCAAAGGGTTTGCAATGTAATTAAACTCACATATACGCAACAGCATTCCATAATACTTGATGGATTCAAAACTTTGCTATTTTGTCAATAGTTTTCTTCTGCTTGGTGTTCCCTAAAAGAACACCAAGCAGAAGAAAAAGAACAATTACAGCTAGAGATCTGAGTTTCTTGAGGCTCCTGTTTCCGTTTATTCCATAAGTGTGGGCAAAAAAATATTAAATTAATTTTGAAATGTTGAGAGCAATATTTGTAGGGGGTGGTGGATCTGAGGAAGCCCTTGAGCAAATGTCCTCAAATTTCTCCCACAAACCCAATCCTGGGTCCTGATCCCACCTATCAATTTTCAGGCTGCTGTGACTTTGGGGGATTTTTTAGGGAGGATACAAAATTCAGTTCTTAACAGAAACGTATCTGCAGTCTCAACTTTGGAATGACTAGAGGTCACTTCATACAAACAAAAAGAGCAATAATATATTTGTTGATGCAACAGTGGAACTCCAGAGTGTTCCTTAGTAATTTTGCCCACTTCAACTATATAATATAAATTGATGCCAAAATGTCCTGATGAAGTCTGTCAATGAACAGTAATAAAGGACCTATATCATCCTCATATATAGGTCATCATAATGTGAAAGTTTAAGTCAACATGGATCCTACTCCCAGTAATCACATCACCAGCCATTTAATACTTCAAAGTTGAAATACTATCTTGCGATATCCCTCTTTCAGTAGGGGAAGATTGCTGAGTCTTTGGGTAGGTAACTATCTCCTCTCTAGTTTAACCAAACCACAGAACATAACTGCCAGCTTAGTGGGAAAAGTTCCCAGTCAAAATTTGTAAAGGCACCACCTTCTCCTCCTCCAAGTCCCTCCTCAAAAAGTCACCCCTTTCATATTGCATACAGCAAAATGCAACCTGCTTATGGTATGAGGTTAATGTTCCTGACTGGCTTAGAATTGTGTACTTCCTGTCATTTTTATTACCCTGTTTCCCTACCACCCCCATCCCAATTTGCTTGTTTGTCCCATCCTGCATTTTACAGTGCAAGCTCTTTGGGACAGGGACTGTCATTTACTACATGTTTGTATAGTAGCTATGGGACCCTGGTCTCTAGAGGCTACCACAATATAAATGTTAAATAATAACAACAGTCAAGGATCATGTGGTGCATTAGCGGAGCATGCAACTCACATTAATACCATTATAGTTGCATCTACTCCCCCATACTTAGAAATCCTTAAAAAATATGTCAGCTAGGCTAAGGAAATCGTAGGAAAGAGGTCTCAGTTGTTTCTGTGAAGACATATGAGGAGATCTGCAACTGGAAGGAGGAAGAGGAAAATGCTGATCTGGACACACTTCAATATCTTGTATTTAACATTCTCACAATTTTTTGGACTATCTGACCTCATTTGAATAACCCTACTTAATATGTAAAATGAAGAAAAAGAAAAACCCAGATCCAATCCCTATTATTATTATTATTATTATTTATTCCTGAATTTTTTTTCTAGATTCATTTCCCCTGGGGATTTGCAATTCAAACATCTCATTAGTGGCGTTTTTTTTTTTTTAAGGGGCGTTGTAGCATGTGTGAGACCAAACAAATGGCTACATTTAGAAGAGGACAAGCAAACAAAGGAAATTTATAGCATGCTAAATTAAGGACATTCTGATATTCCAGCCACTTGTGGTGATGATCTGTGCTGTTTATCTACCAAACCAGATTTTGAATCTACCATTCGAGCTTTATTTGTTTGTAAATGTAAACCCTACAGGAAACAGACAGAAAGCGTCAATGCTAAAATAAAACTGATATTTTCAAAAGTCTGTTCAAAAAAGTGTCCAGAGCTTTCCCTATAAATATGAAGAGCAAATATCTGTTAGCAGATATCTACTAAATTGCTCCTGTATCTCATAGGCTCCACACCCTTCATGGAGTATATTTCCCACTAGGGAACCCAACACTACCTGTTGTCTTTGCCCATTTTTAGATCTCTTCCCCAGCAATAGTGAGTGGAACCAACTCCTATTGAACACAATGGGAGCACAGTATGGTCAGCAATCAATTCCAGAATTGTTTAATCCAGGTCAAGATTTACAGACAGTATATGGTGGCACCTCAGCACAGATGTTATTTATGGGTTATCTTCACAAACACTGGGGTGTAAGTATACCCCACACTAGCCCGCCGCACACTGTGTCCATGTGGAACCTCCTACAACTCACTAAAATTTCCCTAGTGTGCTTTAATCTAGTGGTTCTCAAACAGGGCTACGTGTACCTCTGGGGGTACGCAGAAGTCTTCTGGGGGTACATCAACTCATCCAGATATTTGCCTAGTTTTACAACAGGCTACATAAAAAGCAAGCACTAGAAAAGTCAGTACAAACTAAAATTTCATACACACAATGACTTGTTTATACTGCTCTATGTACTATACACTGAAATGTAAGTACAATATTTATATTCCAACTGATTTATTTGATAATTATATGGTAAAAATGATGTCTGATTTTGTAAGCAGTAGTTTTTAAGTGAGGTGTAACTTGGGGTACATAGACTCCTGAAAGGGGTACAGTAGTCTGGAAAGGCTGAGAGCCACTACTTTAATCTACTCCTATTTCAAAGGGGGGGTAGATCAAAGTGCACTACGGAAGTTTTAATGTGTATCAGCAGGGTCTACACAGATGTTTAGGCTATGTACACACTACAGCTTCTGTTAGTATAAGTTGTGTCACTCAGGGGTGTGAATAAGCCACCCCCCTGAGTGACGTAAGTTACAGCGACTTTAGCACTGGTGTGGACAGCACTATGTCAGTCAGAGAGCTTCTCCCTTGGACATAGGTACCACCACTCACAGGGGCTGGAGTAATTAAGTCGATGGGAAAGCTCTCTCCCACTGGCTTAGAGCGTCTGCATTTGCAGTTCCACAGAAGCACAGCTGTAAGCTCTGTAATGTAGCCATAGCCTTAGTGTATGTAGCAGGCTAGTGTGGGGTAGATTTACACTCCAGCTTGTCACAAACTAAGTATTTGTATAGACAAGTCCTTATTCTGCAAGCTGGAAAGCCAGGAAAAGTTAAGGTCTATGCGCATTCAGCAGCCCCAGTAAATAACAATTAGGGTGTTGCTTTTGTTTGGAACTGAGTGGGGACTCCAGCTGCTTACAGAGGACTATTGGACAATGTTAACTGCAAAGCTGTTTCCTGCATGAAGGAAACTACGGGTATGTCTACGCTACAATAAAACACCTGCGGCTGGCCCAGGTCAGCTGACTCGGGCTTGCGGGGCTTGGGCTGCGGGGCTTGGGCTTGCAGTGTAGGCTTGTTGTGGAGCCTGGGCTCTGGAACTCTCCCATGACCCTGAGTCAATGGACACAGGCTAACTGAGGGTGTTTTATTGCAGTGTAGACATACCCTAAGGGTCTGATCCCAAAAGGTTCTGAGTCTATGCTGCTCTCATTAAAGTCAATGGCCGCTGAGGATGTTCAGCACCCTGCTAGTACTGAACACACTGGGAACTGCAGTTGCTCCACATCTGCCATGATTACGGCCCGCAGTGCTCCTTCCAAGGTGCTGGTTGCCTTCAGATCAACCCAATGGGATTGTAGGTGCTTGGTGCCTTTCAGGATCATGCCCAAACGGAGCACTCAGGAGATAGGACAGGGTAGAGTGTAGAAAGCAGAAGAAAGACACAAGAGATGAGAGAATGGCGGAAGTAGAGCTGTGCAGATCCTTATTCATATGTCTTTTCTCCTAATGTATCCAGTTGTTGCTCTCCTTTGTTCACACATCTGCTATGGAGCCTGTGAAGTTTGAGGGTTGTTTGTGTGTGCGTGCGTGGTGTGTGTGTGTGTGTGTCTTAAGAAGTTAATGTCTCGTGACTGATGTCTTCAGAAGAATGCACCATGACTGATGTGCAGGGATGGCCCAGGGCCTGGTGTATCATTAGAGTGACAATCAACACCAGAGATTGCAGTGTGATTAAAGAGAAATAAGGCTGTGTTTATTTCAGGGCTTAAATATGCGGCTGCCATTAAATTATTCTTCTAAAGGTATTTAGTAAAGTGAGGATTTGAATAAGAATTGGTTATTCCTTCTCCCGTGGTTCTTAGGTCATGGTCAAAATATTTGGCATCTCATAAATGTACTTAAAAGAGCTAAAAATGATTTTTTTTTAAATCCCAAAGTTATTTTAGAATTCACATTCTGTTTTCATTTGGGATATTATTGGCAAGAACTCACTTGCAATGGGGATATCTTTGTTCCACAATTTTATATTTTTATGGAACTGTGATTTTTTGGGGGGCGTGGGGGTAAACTGTTTTTGTTCTGAAAATACTTAGCATTACTCCCAGGCCACAGTAATGAGGTAGAAAAGAAATTGCACCATGATCAGCATATTCTATAGGAAATACAGATGGCAGTCTGTGTTCAATAGCTCCAAGGATTTGGCTTAAACCAACTCAAGAAGCCAATAAAAACCTAAGTCAAACATTGTGTCCATAACTCAGATTGTTATTGGCAATAATAAAAAGACTACATCTGCTTTCAGGATAACACTGGGATTAGAGTCACAGTAATCATGGTGCCTGTGTGTGCAGTTAGGGCCTGATCTGCTGACTTCAGTGGACTTTGGATCAGCTCTCCGCTCTGATACTAGCAATGGAAGCATTGGCTGTTTCCTGCTCCTTTCTATTGTCTCCATTGCAGGGAAGGGCTAGAAGTGGCTCTGTGGCCCTGGCAACAGTGGGCAGCAGAATTTGGGAGTCCCAAGCAGAGGATGCACTTGTGTCACAATCCTCATGACTCCTAGGTAGGTTTGATAGAATTCAATTTTTATTGTTTTTTACAATTTTGAATGATAATGTCGATGTTTATATGTACGATTTTTTTATTTGTTTTGATTTAAATCTTCGCAGTGTAGGAGAAAGAGAGAGCCTGGAGCACTGAGCCTGGTGTAAGATCTGAGGTCTCAACCAGAGATGTGAGCCAAAGTTAGGTCCTGTATTAAAGGAGATGTTTACAAGTTCACTATATGACCTTGGTAAAAGAATTGTTAGCGCGACTAAAACACAGGCACTCCTAAGAAGCAACTGGGTACGTGTGAGAACACACTCCAGAAGATTAGCCCAGGAACTTCCTGTTCTAATACCAGATAAGTGGCTCTGCTAGAAGTAATGAATAGGGATGTTGTGCCCAAGACACCTGGAGCATGATACAAGGGGAAATAACAAGCAGATGTCATGAAACATGTAAGATAGTACAAGAGTTGTTTGTCTCAGTCTATAAATATTGGAGTGCCTTGCCTTAACCCTTTGTGAGGCCTTGGGGACAGCAGAAACTCCTGCTGTTAACTGAGCTGCTCCTTGCCACAGGGCACTCATGTGAAAGCATACCTGTAACCACGGAGCCAGGATGCTGGGAGTGTGCCTTCATGGCAATAAACCTGGCCGTGTGCCTTTGTCACCACACCATGCCAGTGGTCCTTCTTTCTGGATAGTACTATAGAGATCTGCTGAACCAGCTGTCTGCACAGGGCTGGGATAGCATAAGGAAAGAGCACACACACACCTTACTGACAACACACAGCTGTGCAAATATATGGGTTTAAAGCAGTTTCCCCCTCAATTTTTATGTATTTAAATGTTCACAGTTGTGGGAAATTATGGGGGAGGTAGGCAGACAATAGAGGGGAGGTCTGTAGCCTAATTTGTAGTTTTAAAATTAACTTTAATTTAGCATGCAGTAGTCTGAGAGGGTTCAGCACCCCAGATCAGCCACAGTGCTGAGGTTGTCATTAGAATGAGGACCCCAAGGTGTAAACAAGAAACAATTCAATATTTTAACTCTTACTAGCAATTTTATTGAACAAGACCACTACATTAAAGTTAACAAGACAAACAAAATCATATATACTGTAATATAGCAAAGGAGAGAGATAACACCGAATGTCCAGCTCTTGCATTACTCACATCATACCTTGGGAGAACTCCAAAGCAGGAGGGTGATGAAGTCTCAAATGTTAGTAGGTGATCATCATCCTTGTGGGTCACACAAGCTGGGTGACATATTCCATATACAAATGCCCTGTTAAAGTCAGACTCAGGACTTACAATTTGTCAGACCACTCTGTTTATTAGCAAAAGCGCTCTGCTAATACACCCAGAAAATGTGAGCCCCATACCAGGCTCAAACCACCTTATTTATACAGATAAAAGGGCGCGAAATTAACAAGATTACAAAGGGAGCAGAACTGATAAATTTACCTGGGGCTAGACACATATCTCATGTCCTTATTAACTCTCACCAATCTCCTGTTAATGTCCCACCATCAGCTTAAGTGGACCTATTGTTTAATACCTTAATGTTCCTCTTCCTGACAACTTTATCTCAACATTCCTCATTCCTGCTTAAAGGAACATACAGCATTTATTTTATTCATTTTACTTTTACAATATAATTCATTCTACTTTCACAGCCCCCTGAATCTTATACATATTCATGAGGGTTTTAGCCCCTTTTTCCTTATCTGAACTTCCACACCCCACTTCTATTGACATCGCTCAATTCCTATAGTATAACTAACCATTTACATCCAACTTATTAGCATTTATGTCATTTAACTGCCATGGTATTTCTGTTTTGATTATACTTATTCACTAAACTTATCTTAAAATACCAATAACATTTGTTTGTGGTTTCATACTTCCAACCAATCAACTTTCTTATGACTGGGCTCAATCTTGTGACTTGCTGTCACCCACTTGTTAGTTCCTTATATCAAGCTACTCACATCAAGCTAGGCCTTAATTATGCTAAGCAACCTATCTTACAGGCTTTGGGCCTGCTATTTGTCACATATCTCTGCCTTAATCAATACGTTTTGTACCATATAGATATATATATGCAAGGCTACATGTCAGACAATAATTATTTAATGACAGACATTGAAATTCAAAAAGTTAAAGCTTTATAACCATTAAAACACAAATGGTCAACATCATGCATCATTATATATGAAATTAATATCCTTAAATCAAACTCTTAAGTTCTGAAGCAGCATTTTTCCTACTTTGCCTATCTGTAAATGTTGATGATTATTATCCGTGGAGATATTTTTTGTCAGTTTATGTGTATAGTGAAATCAACATTTACTGACACTTACTGATATAAATCTAATTCTTCCAAGCTTACTCCTCGGGGTCTCTCCCTCTTCCCCTTGTGTCACTCTTGGTACTGTAGCTAGGTGATCGCAATGGGAGAGCACCTGCCTCCAGCACCTTACTCACCTCTGTGATCTGCCAATGATACCGCAGGCAGAAGATGTGGGGCAATATCCTCAGCTTGTGTAAATTGGCATTGTTCCACTGACTTCAAAAAAGCTACACTGATTTACACCAGCTGAAGGGATGGCCCAGGACATTTAATTTAAAACAAAGTAAGAGCTTTATCCCATGTCAGGAAGCCATTTGTGTTTATGCAATACTAGAGACCCATACAGAAAGACACAGCCCATACCCTCTCTGCAAGGAAGCTGAACTCTAGGGGTAGCAAAGCACTAGAACACAGTAGAGATGCCAGAGTGAAGGCTGATGCCATAAGAGCCAGAATAAAACAGGAAGAAAAGGAGAGAGAACATGGCTACTAGTCATTGCATCATACCAGCACGTAGGGTGACCAGACAGCAAGTGTGAAAAATTGGGACGGGGGCGGGGGGTAATAGAAACCTATATAAGAAAAAGACCCAAAAATCGGGACTGTCCCTATAAAATCGGGACATCTGGTCACCCTACCAGCATGAGTGGTGATTTTGGGATGAGAAAGTCATTTTTTTAAGAAAGACGTTAAGGTTATGAGGTCACCTACAAGAGAGACAGGCAATGAAAAGTTAGATGAAAGAAAGCTCAAAAACTGGTGAAAAAGATTGACTATATGGGACATTTAGCACTGAAAATAGTTAACTAAAGAACTCACCAAGTATAATTACTAGGTGTATTGAAAGGAAATTGGAGTCAATATTTATTATCCGATGAAGCTGAGCATATGGTTTTTTACACAAAAAAGGACTGTAAACTCTGGTTTAAGAAAAATAGGAAATTCCTACAGTTGTGGAGAAGTGTTAAATTACCCAAACAACCTTTCCCCTTTCCCCACAAAAAGCAAATAGACCTATGGTTTTCCAGGCTTTTGTCAAAAATCTTATATTTAAGACCTATCATATTTTCAGCTTAGTTTTATGTATTTAAATTTTCTATTTTGAAATATTTTTTGTCTGCAGGTTATTAAACGCATACTACTGGAACAGTTTTCACCTTCGGTATAACAGATAACATATTTTATTAATTTTATAAAACAAGAAATATTATGCATTCTATCAGGTCTGATACAGATAGTATTTTGGTACACACTGTAGTATTGAGAATGTATATTTTTTATGTTCAAAGCCATTATAGCCTGCCAGAGTGACAGATAAACCTCAACATGTTTGGTGGTTTGGATAAGTACCTAAAAGTCTGGACATTTATCTGAATTACATCCAAAGTCTGAACCTCTTAAAACTGAAACGTTTGGCTAGAAATCTAACAAAACCAGGCTCTCATGAATTACATCCAGCATTTCCAGAATTCAGTCTGGTTGGAAATATGGAGAGAACAGAGAGGAGCCACACTCAACTGTCGCTGAAGCTTCCAAGTGGTCTTCAAGTGTAGCCCTAAATGGAGTGCATTGCAGTGAGCCAGCCTATGGATGTCAATTGCAAGGGTAACTGTGGTATATTGGGTCCAGCATCATGTCTGAAATAAAGATGGGCCCGAGCACCAGAAGTCAAACCAGAGCCAAACAGCCTCAGATTGTTCAGATCTGTGCCCTTCTCCTATTCCTGTTCCACATGGGTGCAGGGTTTGCTGTACGTCCTTTGGGTCTCTACATTTCTCTCAGTGTTTAAATAAATAAACAAAGCCATTTGTAAGTGATGGAAATGCCATAAAAGTGAAATCCTGACTATACTGAAATCAATGGCAGTTTTGGCCCAAGATTCCCCCCCAAATGACCTGTTTACATACACATTACAGTATTTACTTATGACTAAACTGATTGTTTTCAAAATATAAAAAAAGTATATTCCAGGCAAATCTTTGTACACTGGGCCACCTTTATTATTCATTATTAATTTGTTTTCTAATCTTCCCAAACAAGCAGGGATTGATATGAAGAAATTAACAAATTGGACCTGGTTCTCCTCAGCATTACACTGGTGTCATCATCAAACATATATAGACTACTGATGACTTTTGCGCCAGCCAGAGTGACCAGGCTTGATGGCATCCTACCACACATTTTAAAGTGAAGTCCCCAGATCTGGCTCAATCCTGTGAATCCACAAATTTCTAGAACTTCCTGCAGGTGATGCCAGATAGAGTCAATGCATGTGCCCCGTCACACATCTCTGGAGAGTTTGAGAGCACGATGCGTTGGGGTGGTTTTGTCTATCCCAGTGACATGGCCAAAGAACATTCAACACTACTTTTGAACGTAGTGAGCAACTGGAGGAAGACCAGTTATCTGCAAGATTATAGCATTTCACACAGAGAAATTTCGGGATTTGGTGCTGACAGCACATATGGAATGTCTCTGACTGCTCCAAGTCTCCCTGTAAGAAGGTCCAGGTTTCTGACCCAGATAGCAGTACAGGCAGTAAACAGGTTTGATAGATACTGAATTTTGTCGCCAATATGTTTTTGGTGAGACATGAACTTTATGCAGGAGGCAGAGAGAACTATTCGTCAGAAGAGTACTAATTTGCTCCAACCACGTGAACTCTGCTTGCAACCTAGGTAGACGAACTCATCAACACTCTTCACAGTGCTCGACTCCACCTGCATCGGGCATGTTCTGGTGGCTCAGCTCCAAGGTTCAGGACCTTGGTTTATTGGCATGAGACATTCAACCCCCCCAGAGCAGGGAGAAACTTGGAAACTACAAAGAGCAAGGCTGAAATTCTCTGCCATCTTCACAAGCAAGCAGCATTATCAGCACAGTCTGACTGTAGTGGAATGGAGAATCTAGGCCAATTTTTTTAAGTCCCTTAATTATACTGAAGCTTTTCCAATGACCCCTGGACAATTGGCATTCTTTTTTAGCTTTGTTCAGGTCTTAATTGTTGAATCCTCCTATAATCCCCACCATGCCTTTTCTTTTCAATAACGCCATATCACTGGGGGAAAAAAACCTGTCTGTTGTCATCTAATAGCAAGCATAATACTTAGCACTTACATGGTGCATTGCATTTTCAAAGCATTGTACAAACATGAATTGATGTTCAAAAAAATATAATAATTTACTCCCTAACACATACTCTTTCTAATTGTTCACTTGATGCAAAGGCTAAGCTGTACACAAACAACACCGTGGTTATGATACACTGAGTCTTTAATTAGGAAGAGCTAGCTCCTCCCTTAATTACTCTGAAGTCCTTAGGCTGCTTTATAATTATATCTCCACCATTCTCTCATGCAGCTTGTAAATTCATTCCTAAAAGGCTTCTTTTATCAATATGCCAGGATCAGAATGGATCATTAAGGCTGCATGTGTATCATCATTCTCTTCTTTATAATCCCAAAAGGAGAACGCCTAAATTCCACAGCACATTAATATGTTCAATCATGTTATTCAGAAGATGAGAGAGGAAGAAAAAAATATCCCCAACAAATGACACTGATGATGGGTTTGATATACTCACCCTCACAGCATCATAAGTAATGAGCTCCAACGGAGGTAAGAGGTTTCTAGTCAGAGCATTTAATCACATGCTGGAAAAAAAAAAGAGTTCCATTTAACTTCTCCTAAATGCTAAGAGAAACCTTGTAAGGGAGTTCTAGCCTTCTCATTAGCAATTCTCAGTGCAGCTTGGAAGCGGAAGCAAAAGAAAAAAATAGGAGAGAAAACAAAGAGGGAAGAAAATTAAAAACATCTTTAATAACTGATTGCTTCTGCTGGGGAACAAAAGCATCAATATTGTATATGAGAAGTTTTGAAAGTTACATTGAGAAGATGCCTGATACTTTGAATAACTTCATGATACAACGTACTTCCATCTATTATTATCATCTCGACATGAGCATTACCATTGTGTCTTTTAAAATGGAAAAATAGGTAATGAGATGTTCTAACTATTTAAAGCACGTTACCTTATTGGGAGCTAGTAGTGAAAAGATAAGGTCCCTTCAATATGATCTCCCTTTTTATCTGATCCAATTATGGAAAACAGAGACAACCTAATGTCTAAGCACAGGGGATGTGATATATTGTTATTTTGTACAAGAGCCTTGAGGCAAAAAAGAAATCAAAATAATTTTTACAACAGCAAATTTGAAAATAAGCAATTCGTTCCACCCTGATCAAATATTTATGGATTTGAAATAGATGTCCTTGAATGAAGCCATTTCTTTTGGTACTCTGCAGAGGATAGATTTTGTTTTTAAATCACAAATTCATATTTTTCTGTTAATTCTGTATCAAGCCTTTTTTTTTAAAAAAAAAGTCATAGAATACAACTTTATTTACTAAACATCATTTTTAACAATTCATCCCATTTTATCATGTCTTCTTTTTGAATATATAGTTCATCCCATTTTATCATGTCTTCTTTTTGAATATATAGTTAAGGCCTTGATTCTGGAAGCACTTATTTATAAATTGGACTTTAAGCATAAGTAGCCCCATTGAAATCAACCCTGAGATTGACTGAGGAACTACTGGGGCCTGGGGGTAGTTAATAAACTAAAACTATTAAGGGAAGTGATGGATTCTCTATCTGTTGATGTCTTCAGATCAAGACTGGATGCCTTTCTGGAAGACATCCTTTTGCCAAACACAAGTTATGTTTTAGTCAAACACAATTTTTTGGGCTCAGTACAAGGGTAACTGGGTGAAATGTAAAGGCCTGTAATACCAGGAAGTCATAGTAAATGATCTAATGGTCCCGTCTGGCCTTAAATGCCATGAATCTGTGAAAATTTCACACCAAGTACTGTGCAAGTAGAATCATTTAAGTCCCTTCCACTTTGCTGTAACTGAAGCCCTTTTGTCTCCATAGAGCAACTCAGGTGCACAAAGCCCCAGTCTTGCCCTTAACCAGGAATGTATCTTTCACTTCTGTTTATTTTAATATTTTAAAATCTATTTCCAACTAAAAAAGTAAAATAAAATATAAAAGTTACAAACATGCAAATTCAATTCAGTCAGACAGCAACATTTTCATTGAAATTTTGCATCTTTCAAACATTTTGACCTCTCTAAAACTGTCAGAAAAAAAACAGTAACAATTTCCCTTCAAATTTGGAAAATTCAAAACTTTTTGATCAATTCTAGGCAAACAAAGGCTCGATTTCTAGCTAGTAACAAGAAAGCAAGAAACAAGAAAGTGCCCAAAACAGTAGGAAAAATATAACCACTGATAAAAAACAGACCTCATATAGTCTAACGACATCTACTGTGAGGTTCTGTGGGGAGTTCCACTATCAAGAACTCTTGACCTAGAAAACGTTACCCCCACCCAGCTCCTGTGTAAGGATTGAGAGTAGACCAGATCCCGCTATTCATAGTTGTGGTGTGACACAGAAAGATAAATGAAGAGACCCATAGTTAGGCTTGGCAGAATTTGATTTTTTTCATATAATTTTGACAGATAATATCGGTTTATTTTTAAGTATTTTTCCACTTTTATCAGTTTAAATTTTCCAAGTAATGCTGAATTATAGAGTTTAAGCATTTTTCCCCCAGGTTTTTTTTTTTTTTTTTTTTTCATTTAAATTTTCAGTTGCAGGAAATTATGGGGGAGGTCAGACAATGGGAGGGTCAGACAATAATTATTTAATAATATATTGAGATTCAAAAAGGTAAACTTTATAACTGTTAGAACACAAATTGTCAACATCACATATCAAAATATACCAAGTAAATAGCCTTACATCAAACTCTAATAAGTTCTCAAGCAGCATTATTTTTCTTACTTTGTTTATCTGTAAATTTCTATTATCATCTATGGAAATATTTTGTGTCCATTTGTGTGTGTATGTTGAAATTGATGTTTACCAACACTTACTAAAAATCTGATCCTTCCGAGGCTACCTATAGTTGTGACTGACCGCAGAAGACAATGTGCCTAAAAAGGCATAATGACTCTTGAATAGAGATTGTAGCTTGAGATTCTGTTCAGGAACAATGATGACCCTTACTGGGGCCAAATCCTGTTCTCTCTCACCTACAAGTAGCATTTATCATAGCATATGATGAATGGGGCAATCTATATGAACAAGATTTAGTCCATAAATGGCCTGAGCACAGATTATCTGGCACACTGCTGTATAAAGAGGAAACAAAGCTTTCTGGGGGTGTCTCCTACATGAGATATTATGTAATCTGTGGACATCTTTCTGTCCACTCTGTTGTTTGACATTTTTGCCTACCTTTTTACTTGTGTTTTCTTTTCTCTCATTTATTAGAAGTGCCTGTCAAAAGTAAGGATCATTCTCTGTTGCAATAGTTTTTTCTGTCTAAAAGTTAATATATTTAAAAATTCATAATTTCCAAACAAGTAAAAATGAATATGCCTTTGAATCGTCACAGCTGTAACAATGGAATAGTTGTGTAGATTCTGTGCTATTTTCATTTTATATCATGAACAGAATGCAATAGCTCTTGACTACATATTAGAAGGAAGTATATCAAGTTTAAATGACATTAACGGTTCTGTGAACATGTAATGTTAAAGAGATGAATATAAGCAAATAGTTATTCATTTATATTGAAGCCTTGTTGTAATGGAACAGTAAAACTTCAGCATAAGTACAATTGTGATCTGTACGTTGCCAAATGCAGTGAATTTGGGGCTTCCATTCTACTTCACTAGAAAAGGAGATTCATGCAATCCAAGTTCAGTACCAGCTAAATTATTTCCAGTGTCCAGCTGGAGTAATTCAGTGGGGTACTTGGTGTAGTATCATACTGATGAACAGACTGTTTTCAAGATAAACTTTTATAATGAACAGGAATTATGTACAGAAATGATGTAACAAAACTTCCCATTACTCTGTGTAGCCGCAGCTTACAACTGCCCTGACCTGATCTGTTTTCTGCCCCAGCAGGAAGTGTCATAGGAAACCAAAGCCTACATCTACAGTGTACTGGAAGTAGAGCATCTCAACACTTTCTGAAGGACTTACTCTATAGCACATCTTCCCTTTTTTAGATCGCTTTCTAAATTTCCTGACTAAACTGAAACACTAGTAAATGAAACTAAAAACCTATTACAAATACATTAAGTGACTTAACAACCCTTCAGGCTGCTTAAACGCAATCTTCACATCTCAATCAGTCTCTTGGGGCACTTCAGAAATCTTCCCAATCCACTGTATTGCAAACCGACTTCCTGATCTACAGTATTGCAAATCTGTATCAGACTGTTCATTCTCATGGTCAATAATAGGGTCAGTTTGTGGTCAATAATAGGGTCATGTTTTCAACTTGTATGTCTTCTTTCACTTCATTTGTTCCACCCAAGTTGACAGGTATCTTGAGCAGATACTTATGATTACTTCTTATGATTTTACCTTTCTCTGTGATCACTGAGTTTGAATGAGGTTACTCCTCTTTGATTACTGTAGCTTTGACAGGTCAATGACCATCTTACCAAATTCTCACTGAGTCTTTGTTTTCTAACTATTGTAGTGGTCTTGCTTCTTTGTTGTAATATTTTTTTTCTGATTTTATTTTCCCAGACTTTTCCTCACTATCATAGACTCCTTAGTCATCCGTGATTTTTGTCCCATATGTGAACTGTGGTCTGTTGTCAGTTATTATTGTTCTAAGAATTCCATGACATGCAAATATGGATTTAATATGCTGTGGTATCTTCAAGTGTGACTACTTCTGGGAAAATGATAAAGTAGTCCATTATAACCAGATGATAATGTCTTCCCAAGTTGAACATATCAGTTCTAACTTTGTCCCATGGTATTGTGAGTTGTTCATATGGTATCATTGGTCCTTTCTGTTGGGAATCTCTATACTTCTGACACATTTCACAACTGCTCATCATTTCTTCAATGTTACTATTCATCTATGGCCAGAATACAACTTCTCTAGCTCTCCTTTTTGATTTGGTTATTCCCAGGTGTCCTTCGTTATTTGTTCCAATATTTTCCTTCTTATCACTATGGGAACCATGATCGATATTCACTACAAGAGCAATCCTGAGAACAGTGAAAGCTCATTTTTATATGGGAATAGGAAGATAGTAAGTGTTGTTTTTCCTCCTTTATTTATCACTTGTATCATTGTTTGCAGTATTTCATATTTAGCAGTTTCTGTCTCCAATTAATCCCATTTGCCTGGAGACACAGCATGTGACACTTTTCTCATGTTCACATGTATGTTTATTGCTTGTTCCAGATCATCAGGCTGCATATTGTTAGATGGAGCATATGTTCTTGAGAATTTGCCTACCATTACTACATGGCAGCAAGGTTGGAACTCCAGGATCACATCATGCTTTTGTATTTTCAAAAGTTGTTGCTGTATCATTGGTGGTGGTTCTCCACATCCCTTTTTTGTGTTTTCCAATCAGTGGTTTGTGATCAATTTCTGCTTTGAAGCTACAGGCATAGCGAAAATTATGACATCTTGTATCTCCCTACACCAGACCTCGTCTCTCTTTTTTTCAATGTCTGCATACATCTTCCCTGCAACTATCATAGTCCGAGATGCATGTGAGACCAGTACTGCCCACCCTCCTTTAGAGGTATCTGTGGAAAGTTTGTCTTTCAATGGGTCAAAAAAAAAAAAAAAAAAGCAGTACTGGAACTGATGTCCAAATGTGCTGGAGTCATTGAACTTTCTCTTATGCTCTGGCATCCATGTCCATTCAGTGGCCTTTTGGAGGAAATGTCTTAGGTGAGTTGTTTGAGCTGTATAGGTGGGTATGAATTTGTTGACATAAGTCGACATATGTACTAGCCTTTAAATTCCCTTTTTATCTTCAGGTTTTGGAATGTTTGGGTTTGGCTGAATCATTGATTCATCAGGCAAGATTCCCTTGGAGGTCAGACTCTTTCCCATGTATGTTATTTCTGTTATTTGAAATTGACATTTGGCCTCATTCATTTTAAGGTTATTAGCTCTCGCAATTTCCAGTACTCTCCTCGGTCATTCCTGATGTTCAGTGGCAGTGCTGCCCAAATTATTATGTCATCAGTGTACACTTTCCTGCCTGCTAGGCCCTCTAGCAACTGACTCACCGTCCGGATAAATACTTCTAGAGCTTATCCCAAAAAACAGTCTTAAGAAGCAGTATGTGCCAAATGGTGTATTGAAAGTGCAGATCTTGGAGCGCTCATTGTCCAACATGATCTGCTAAAATCCTGCTGATGCATCTAATTTGCTGAAGAATTTGGCACCTGCCCTCTCAGATAATAGTTCACTTCTTGTGGGCAAGTGAGTGTTCTCTTTTTATGTTTCTGTTCAACTCCCTAAGGTCCATACCCAGCTGCAATTCCCCTCTTTTTTTTTTTTTTTTTTTTTTTTACAATTACTAAGGAGTGAACCTCCTGTCAAAGGTAGGGGCCCGGGCAGAGACAGATGCATCATGGAGGTGAATGCCTGGCTGTGAAGATGGTGTCGCCAGGAGGGCTTTGGCTTCCTCAACCACGGGATGCTATTCGAGGAAGGACTGCTAGGCAGAGATGGCGTTCACCTTTCGAGGAGGGGAAAGACTCTATTTGGACACAGACTGGCTAACCTAGTGAGGAGGGCTTTAAACTAGGTTCGATGGGGACAGGTGAGCAAAGCCCACAGGTAAGTGGGGAACATGGAGACCTGGGAGATGGGTCGGAAACAAGATGGAGTGTGGGCTATAATGGCAGAGAGAAAGGAGGGTCAGGGCAAAACTGGGAGGCAAGATCGAACCAGTATCTTAGATGCCTATATACAAATGCGAGAAGTATGGGTAATAAGCAGGAAGAACTGGAAGTGCTAATAAATAAATACAGCTATGACATTGTTGGCATCACTGAAACTTGGTGGGATAATACACATGATTGGAATGTTGGTGTGGATGAGTACAGCTTGCTCAGGAAGGATAGACGGGGGAAAAGGGAGGAGGTGTTGCCTTATATGTTAAAAATGTACACACTTGGACTGAGGTGGAGATGGAAGTGTTGAGAGTCTCTGGGTTAGGCTAAAAGGGGTAAAAAACAAGGGTGATGTCATGCTAGGAGTCTACTACAGGCCACCTAACCAGGTGGAAGAGGTGGATGACACTTTTTTTAAACAACTAACAAAATCATCCAAAGCCCAAGATTTGGTGGTGATGGGGGACTTCAACTATCCAAATATATGTTGGGAAAATAACAGAGCGGGGCACAGACTATCCAACAAATTCTTGGACTGCATTGCAGACAACTTTTTATTTCAGAAGGTTGAAAAAGCTACTAGGGGGGAAGCTGTTCTAGACTTGATTTTAACAAATAGGGAGGAACTCATTGAGAATTTGAAAGTAGAAGGCAGCTTGGGTGAAAGTGATCATGAAATCATAGAGTTTGAAATTCTAAGGAAGGGTAGAAGGGAGTACAGCAAAATAGAGACAATGGATTTCAGGAAGGCGGATTTTGGTAAGCTCAGAGAGCTGATAGGTAAGGTCCCATGGGAATCAAGACTGAGGGGAAAAACAACTGAGGAGAGTTGGCAGTTTTTCAAAGGGACACTATTAAGGACCCAAAAGCAAGCTATTCCGCTGGTTAGGAAAGATAGAAAATGTGGCAAAAGACCACCTTGGCTTAACCACGAGATCTTGCATGATCTAAAAAATAAAAAGGAGTCATATAAAAAATGGAAACTAGGATAGATTACAAAGGATGAATATAGGCAAACAACACAGGAATGCAGGGGCAAGATTAGAAAGGCAAAGGCACAAAATGAGCTCAAACTAGCTACAGGAATAAAGGGAAACAAGAAGACTTTTTATCAATAAATTAGAAGCAAGAGGAAGACCAAAGACAGGGTAGGCCCACTGCTCAGTAAAGAGGGAGAAACAGTAACAGGAAACTTGGAAATGGCAGAGATGCTTAATGACTTCTTTGTTTCGGTCTTCACCGAGAAGTCTGAAGGAATGCCTAACATAGTGAATGCTAATGGGAAGGGGGTAGGTTTAGCAGATAAAATAAAAAAAGAACAAGTTAAAAATCACTTAGAAAAGTTAGATGCCTGCAAGTCACCAGGGCCTGATGAAATACATCCTAGAATACTCAAGGAGCTAATACAGGAGGTATCTGAGCCTCTAGCTATTATCTTTGGAAAATCATGGGAGACGGGAGAGATTCCAGAAGACTGGAAAAAGGCAAATATAGTGCCCATCTAAAAAAAGGGAAATAAAAACAACCCAGGAAACTACAGACCAGTTAGTTTAACTTCTGTGCCAGGGAAGATAATGGAGCAAGTAATTAAGGAAATCATCTGCAAACACTTGGAAGGTGGGAAGGTGATAGGGAATAGCCAGCATGGATTTGTAAAGAACAAATCGTGTCAAACCAATCTGATAGCTTTCTTTGATAGGATAATGAGTCTTGTGGATAAGGGAGAAGCTGTGGATGTGGTATACCTAGACTTTAGTAAGGCATTTGATACGGTCTCGCATGATATTCTGATCGATAAACTAGGCAAATACAATTTAAATGGGGCTACTATAAGGTGGGTGCATAACTGGCTGGATAACCGTACTCAGAGAGTTGTTATTAATGGTTCCCAATCCTGCTGGAAAGGCATAACAAGTGGGGTTCCGCAGGGGTCTGTTTTGGGACCGGCTCTGTTCAATATCTTCATTAACGACTTAGATATTGGCATAGAAAGTACGCTTATTAAGTTTGCAGATGATACCAAACTGGGAGGGATTGCAACTGCTTTGGAGGACAGGGTCATAATTCAAAATGATCTGGACAAATTGGAGAAATGGTCTGAGGTAAACAGGATGAAGTTTAACAAGGACAAATGCAAAGTGCTCCACTTAGAAAGAAAAAATCAGTTTCACACATACAGAATGGGAAGAGACTGTCTAGGAAGGAGTACTGCAGAAAGGAATCTAGGGGTTATAGTGGACCACAAGCTAAATATGAGTCAACAGTGTGATGCTGTTGCAAAAAAAGCAAACATGATTCTGGGATGTATTAACAGGTGTGTTGTGAGCAAGACACGAGAAGTCATTCTTCCGCTCTACTCTGCGCTGGTTAGGCCTCAACCGGAGTATTGTGTCCAGTTCTGGGCACCGCATTTCAAGAAAGATGTGGAGAAATTGGAGAGGGTCCAGAGAAGAGCAACAAGAATGATTAAAGGTCTTGAGAACATGACCTATGAAGGAAGGCTGAAAGAATTGGGTTTGTTTAGTTTGGAAAAGAGAAGACTGAGAGGGGACATGATAGCAGTTTTCAGTTATCTAAAAGGGTGTCATAAGGAGGAGGGTGAAAACTTGTTCACCTTAGCCTCTAAGGATAGAACAAGAAGCAATGGGCTTAAACTGCAGCAAGGGAGGTTTAGGTTGGACATTAGGAAAAAGTTCCTAACTGTCAGGGTGGTTAAACACTGGAATAAATTGCCTAGGGAGGTTGTGGAATCTCCATCTCTGGAGATATTTAAGAGTAGGTTAGATAAATGTCTATCCAGGATGGTCTAGACAGTATTTGGTCCTGCCATGAGGGCAGGGGACTGGACTCGATGACCTCTCGAGGTCCCTTCCAGTCCTAGAATCTATGAATTACTATAAAAAAACCTCTAGCCTCTTTAAGGCTTATGGAAATTTTCATGTAGAATATACCACATTTTCTGCATCTTCCCTTAACTGTATCTTGTGTGTTACTGGAGGTACACATTTCCTGTGACAACATCTTCTTATGGTGCTATTAATACTTTCATATCTAGCTTTATGTTGTCTTTCTGTCTTTCTATGCCATACATCCTCTTAACAAGACCTCAGATGTATTATAGGCCCAAGACTAGTTGGTTGCCTCTGTGTACCACTACAAATTCTTGATTTATTATTTTTCCTCTGTATTTAAGTGTCAGTGTGCACTCTCCCAATGCTGGAATTGTTCCTCCGTTATAGCCTTTCACAGACATTTTTGACCCATCCATTTTTATGTGCTCCTTATATCTCTCTCTTTCACTTTCTGTCATTACATTTACTTGTGTCTATAGTAATATAGTATCTATATTGTATGTCAGATAAGGGCCATTTGTGCACATTTTAATTAACATAAGAACATAAGAACGGCCATACTGAGTCAGACCAAAGTCCATCTAGGACAGTATCCTGTCTTCCAACAGTGGCCAATGCCAGGTGCCCCAGAGGAAATTAACAGAACAGGTAATCATCAAGTGATCCATCCCCCGTCGGCCATTCCCAGCTTCTGGCAAACAGACACTAGGGACACCATCCCTGCCCATCCTGGCTAATAGCCATTGATGAACCTATCCTCCATGAACTTATCTAGTTCTTTTTTGAACCCTGTTATAGTCTTGGCCTTCACAACATCCTCTGGCAAGGAGTTCTACAGGTTGACTGTGCGTTGTGTGAAAAAATACTTCCTTTTGTTTGTTTTAAACCTGCTGCCTATTAATTTCATTTGGTGACCCCTAGTTCTTGTGTTATGACGAGTAAATAACACTTCCTTATTTACTTTCTCCACACGAGTCATGATTTTATAGACCTCTATCATATCCCCCCTTAGTTGTCTTTTTTCCAAGCTGAAAATTCCCGGTTTTATTAATCTCTCATATGGCAAACGCTCCATATGCCTAATCATTTTTGTTACCCTTTTCTGAACCTTTTCCAATTCCAATATATCTTTTTTGAGATGGGGCGACCACATCTGCACACAGTATTCAAGATGTGGGCATACCATGGATTTATATAGAGGCAATATGATATTTTCTGTCTTATTATCTATCCGTTTCTTAATGATTCCCAACATTCTGTTCCCTTTTTTGACTGCCGCTGCACATTGAGTGGATGTTTTCAGAGAACTATCCACAATGACTCCAAGATCTCTTTCTTGAGTGGTAACATCTAATTTAGACCCCATCATTTTATATGTATAGTTGGGATTATGTTTTCCAATGTGCATTACTTGGCATTTATCAACATTGAATTTCATCTGCCATTTTATTGCCCCATCACTCAGTTTTGAGAAATCCTTTGGTAGCTTCTCACAGTCTGCCTGGGACTTAACTATCTTGAGTAGTTTTGTATCATCTGCAAATTTTGCCACCTCACTGTTTACCCCCTTTTCCAGATCATTTATGAAAATGTTGAATAGGATTGGACCCGGTACAGACCACTGGGGGATACCACTATTTACCTCTCTCCATTCTAAAAACTGACCATTTATAACTACCCTTTGTTTCCTATCTTTTAACCAGTTACCAATCCATGAGAGGACCTTCCCTCTTATCCCATGACAGCTCACTTTGCTTAATAGCCTTTGGTGAGGGACTTTGTGAAAGGCTTTCTGAAAATCTAAACTGGCTAACCTTGTGAGTTTTCAGCCTTCTCCATTATTGTCCTTAAAAACAGCTCAGAATTTAATGCAGGCACTTTTCTGCTTTCTCTGCACATTTGATCATAATGGTTGTGTTTATTATAGTTTCTACATATTTGCCCAAATGTCAGGCATTTCCAATACTCAAGCTATTTCCCACATCACATGTTTCCTATATTCCATGTTTCTGTCCCTGAGCCAACTTATTTCTGCAAACTTTTCCCTTTCTGCTTTTGCTATAGTACTCAGCCATGAGCTCTGTGCCTTTCTCTAGACTTTTTATTTGAGTTATGTTTGTTCTGCTGCTTAGCATATACATATTACCCTTTCTAGTGTCAGCTACATTTCCCTTAGTAACCATTCATGGATTTTTTTTATTGTTATACCTCAGGACAATCTGGTCTTTAAAGTGGGAGTCTTTCAATATTTCATATTCACAGGACTGACTTTTAAGTTTTAAGTCTATAACAAAAGCCTCTATTGTTTCCCCTTCATTCTGTGTTCTCATTCTGAACATATGTTTTTCAAAAGTAACATTTTTTCTAGGGACCCAATGATCCTCAAACATTTTCATTATTTTTGTAAAGCTTTTGTCTCCCTCCCCTCCACTGTCTGCATGGGATGTATTGTATACATCTAGGGCTTCCATGCCTGCAAGCTTTTGCTCATTCTCCAGTTTATTTGCCCCTGTGGCTTTCATGTACAGCTTAAACTGCTGTTTGAACTTTTTTTCAGGCATATTCAGCATTTCCCCTGATTCTCAGGGCTGGTGAGGGAGTTACTTACAGTTGTGCAGGCTCTGTGGCAGTCACTCTAAATTTACCTCTCGCTGGGTCTTCCACTCCTTGTACCATGTATCTTACTGATGAGCAGACCGGTATCAGTATATGCCCTTTATTATGAACAGGAACTATGTACGGAAATGAGGTAATAAAACTTCCTACTAATCTGTGTAACTGCACCCTGCGAGTGCTCTGTCCTGGGCTTCTTTGCTTCTGTTCCCAGAAGGAATTGTGTTACAGGAAACGAAAGAGTGCATGAAGAGTGTACCGGAAATATGGCCTTTCTACATTCCCTGCAGTACTTACTCTATAGCACACTTGGGATCTCAGGAGGGTCATGAGGAGACGGGTTCTTCTCTAGGCTGGAGCATGCCAGTAGAACCTTTCTAAAGCTCCATCTCAGTCTCAGGGCCAAAGTAACTGTGGGACCATAGTGCCTCTGCTCCATGAGGTGCAGTGGCTGGCTGGTTGGATCCAATTTTTAGGAGCACTGCAGGGCAGGAACCTCTTCCTGCAAGCCTACTCCTGCTTAGTATTAACTCCCCAGCTGCAGCCTGTCTTCTTAGCCACCTTCCCCAGGAGATCTTTCCTACAGGTCCCTAGGGAAAGGAGGGGAGCTCGAGTTGACTTGTGGCATCAGGCTAAGAGATGTTGTGTTGTGCTAGATCTACGAAGCTGAAGGGAGGATTGTGGCAGAAGGCTGATGGGCAAGGGGGGATCCTCTCCCCAAGCTGGACCCTGCGGCATAATTCCAGAGCGTTTGCTGCTCAGAATAGGCCTAACGTGCTGCATAATACAAGCGACCTTGTGCACAGAATTTCATGAGTATCTATTTATAAATCACACAGTCATACTTAAATTGCTACTTAAAATATGGCCTCTTAAAAAGTGAGTAATAACCTGACGAGACAGCGAGATAAATAGGTCTTGATTATTTTTAGCTCATCCATAACCACTTTTGATCTCACTATGAAAATCAGCCACAGGAGCAATCGTTCGGAAACTGTACCATTCAATAACCATTGCGTATCACTTCCCATTAATACATGGAAGGCCAAGTTGCCTACTTACGTCATGGCCTGGGAAGCAATGTAACTTTAAAGTGATGGGTTATAATTCAAGCCTTCTTGTATTAGCATACAGGAACATAAGCTGCTTTTTTCTGAATAAAAACATAGTCCCTTAGCTCAGGATGTAAATTAGTATTACAATGAAAGCAGACAGAAGGACAGAAGCTTGGTAATGTTCTCTTCTCTGAGCAGTAGGAGATTGTTCAGGTCCTGCTGTTTTGAAAACCTTTTGCCTCACACAGGCTGCCCTGAGAAGAGAAAGCTATTTGACTATTGGCAATCATAGAGGGCCCCAAACTAAAATATGGATACAGAAATGAAGAAAACATTCTAACAAATAGAACACTATGGAATCCCATTTTTCAGTTACCATCTGGTGTCGACAGAATGCCACTTTGATACTTTGGGTAACAGCTCATCATTAAAAAAATAAACAGCCTATTTTTCTGTGGGGAGAGAACCCAGAGTCATTATTTTGAAAAATAACAAATGGGAAACTTTGGCCTTTCGTTTCACAATCCTCTTTCATTGTGGCACACAAATAAGAGTTCTTCTGTTTCTTTTTCTAAACAAAACCAAAAAGGTACCATCTCAAGTTATATTTATGTTGGAGCTGCCGGGCTCCAACTTTGCAGTTTGTTTTCAGATGTGAGAAAAACTATTCAGACTCTACCATATTAGACACTTGGCAAAATTCTGCAATGTTTTTAAGTGATGTCTCTTTACGGTGTTTCATTGATTTCTATCCACCCACATAGCCCTTTGTCTCCTGGAACATAATGATCCAAATAATGGGCCAAATGGTTTTTAGGTATTTATTTATAGAAGCAGTGTGAAGAATAAAATGACCACCGCTCAAGAAAGACCTTGACAGCTTTAGCATGGTCTCATTCAAAATATCATCCAACAAAAACCAAATTATTTCCTTTCATTAAATGGAACACTTGAAAAATATGAACTTTCACCATAATTCCATGTACATTTCATGCTTCTTTCATCATTTTCTTTTCCCTTAAAGTTAACTTTAAAATATTTGAGCTGGTTTACGCCACCTTTGCTTCCACACCGTTGAAACGGATGCAAATACTCACAGAGTAAGTTACTACCTAGAGTGAGTTAAAGGTAGCAGAATCTGGCCATTTGTTTCTAAATAAGACTCCATTCTCCGCATCTTCTTCTCTTCTTATCTGCCCTGCAGTCAAGGCATGAATGGGGGTGCCAAATTTGATTTGTGACATTGTAATTACAATTAGATCTAACAGACTGTAAGGTCTCAAATAGAAGATTATGAATTTTCTGCAGAGTCCATTTTTTAAAAGAAGAAGGGTGGTGAAACACTGGAATGGGTTACCTAGGGAGGTGGTGGAATCTCCATCCTTAGAGGTTTTTAAGGCCTGGCTTGACAAAGCCCTGGCTGGGATGATTTATTTGGAGTTGGTCCTGCTTTGAGCAGGGGATTGGACTAGATGACCTCCTGAGGTCTCTTCCAACCTAATATTCTATGATTCTATGAATTAACTTAGTGCTTGTAAAAGATGCTGGGGTGATGGGCCTGAAGACTGAAGTTCTTTTTTGGAGGCTAGATTTTTATTTCATTTTAAATAAAATTAAATTAAATTAATAAAACTGGAAGGGACCTTGAAAGGTCACTGAGTCCAGCCCCCTGTCTTGACTAGCAGTACCAAGTTCTGATTTTGGCCCAGAGTCCTCAGTGGTCCGCTCAAGGATTGAGCTCACAACCCTGGGTTTAGCAGGTGAGCATAAGAGATTTGCTTGGTATATGTATTCTGTGTGTGTTGCTAATAAATAGATGTTTAGAGCACAACTGTATAAGGCTCTTTCACTTGGAAAAGGTTCCACAGACCCATAGAGCCCTGAGCCCTGAGAGAAAGGGCGGGAACTAAAATTGACTAGGTTTCTTCCTGAGCCCCATGGGTAAGGATAGGAGCCTTACACCCTGAGCCCTCGGAAGGGAAAGGGTGGGGTTGCCTAAACTGACCAGGTCACACCTTGAGCCCCTGTTAGGGTATAGGCAGGGTGCCCTAAATTGATTAGAAACACACTCCTCTTCCTCCCATCCACTCCCAACTCTGCTCAGCCCTGCTCAGATATTGAGCTGGGTTGCAGAGAATAGAGCAGGGGCTTTCCTGCCTGAAACTCCCCAGTGCAAGCAAGAGGGCAGGAAAGGAGCACAGAGGACTAGGGAGATATAGGAGCCCTGGTTTCACCACCACACCTACTCTCCATTCAGAGTTACTTGCTGGGTATGCAGGCAAGGTGAATGAGCCGCCCATGACAGGGGATAAAGCACCAGAACCCCTATACAGGGCAAGGGATAAGAAGAGGAGGCATTGAATATTTGCTACTTCCACCAAGATCTGCACCTGCGGCAGCGCCACCCGGGCCCATGCCGTAGGCTTCAAGGCGCACCTCCTGCTCATTGCGGCATAGCCCCCACGGCTCTCATTGCCGCCGACGGCCGGGTATGGGCCCGACACTTCAGTGCCATCCATTTCCAGGGTTAGTTGACTGTCCCTTTGGAACGGCGCTCACCTATCTCTTAGGACCAACTGACCCATCTTCAGTCGGAGCAGGCATCAGTTCAGAGGAAGTATTGTAATTCTGAGTCACAAATGGTTTTCTGATAAGCTGCTGGGGCAATGCAGCATTGAGATACCCATTCCTCAGAGCACACTGTAAGCTTACAGTCTAAGCCAGTGGTCCCCAAACTTTTCAGGGTTTTCCCCCCCTTATCTCTGTCCACATTCCCCCCCAAGTCAGGGCTGGGAGCAAGGCTGTGGATCCATGGCGTGAGGATACGGACAGGGGTAAGGAGGCCGAGGCTGGGGCCACAACTGGGGCAGGGCTGGGACTGGAGCGGAGTTGCGGCTGGGAGCCAGGGCCCCAGGCATGGGGCCAGCAATGGAACTGGCAGCCGGGACCCTTGGTGCAGTGCCAGCAGCTGGGGCCTTGGGTGTGGGGCCAGGCGCGGAGCCCCGGGCACAGGGCTGGGAGCAAGCCCTGGGCACAGGACTAACAGCCAGGGCCAAGGGCCGGAGCAGACCTGGATGGTGTTCCCTCCTTGGAGGTTGGCCCAAGCCCTAGCCACACACCCCAAATGGTCCTCTGTGCCTCCCCAGCGGGGCGCACCCCACAGTTTGGAGACCTTTTGTCTAAACCCTTAATTGTCTCCTGCTTTTTTTCAGGGACCTGAGCAAACTGTCCCACCTTGGAAATGATGACAATTATTTCTCACACAATAACATTATAACTAAGACACCAAGAGCCGAAAGTGTGCTTTTTATAAAGAGAAACCACTGGGTGTTGTAAATATTACTATTAACTTACACACTCATCTCTAATAAAATTCACTGTGATTTGTTTAGTAATTTATGGAAAGAGAGGGGTCTTGATGTGGCTACTCCACTTTTTAAGGTAATTTTTATGAGGATATTGGAGAGTTATGATTACATATTCTACCAAAAGAGAAATGCATCAGGAGTAATCTATAAACACCTTTGTGCTGTTTACAGAATTTCAGGCTTTAAAATTTACAACCTGGTAAGCAGTATATCAATTTAATTAGGTGCTTTGAGTAATTTATCCAAGTAAGTTGCTTGGTGCTAATAAATTCTGAGTCCTCAATCTTCCTCTGATTAGAAGGATGATTAATCCTGTGTTACTTAAAAATGCCTTCAGCAGTGAGGTATCCAAGTACATTTTTGCTCATGTTGCCTTTTCCATATATAAATTCTACACCTGGAACACAGGTGGCGAAGTGATGCCCAACATTTTCCTTGTTAGCACAGATTTGCTATTCCATAATATAACAGTGCAAAATTCCCTTGTGTCTTTCTTCATGAGAAGTCAGGTTTGTGTTATTCCCATTTCTGGTTATTCATTACTTGGTTCAGGTCAATATGTTTTGCACCAACTTGAGATCAAGGGTCTTGCTTCATTTTAAATCCTTCCCACCCTAAGGCTTGCTACTTTATTAATCTGTTTCCTTCTCCTATGCTACCTTGATACCTCACTATTCCATATTCATTTGGCATTGTCCTCCTGCCCCTAAGAAGTCCTCCTACATCGCTTTCCCCATATAGTACACTCTCCCCATAGCTTTGTGTCCTCCATCCCTTGTTCCATCATATTGTGCCTGGATGGATACACACTCTGCCTCCTCCTTTCACTGACCCCAGTGCAGGGTATTTCTCAGTGCAGAGATTCCAGTAGTAACTTTCTGTTTTCATGGAAATGGGAGGTGCTCTCTGGGCCCCACACCTAAATGTTGACAGGGAAGAGGGATAAGGACTCAGGTCTGTGGAGACAACACATTTCTTCCTGCTGAGAGGAATTGTGGGGGAAATGATAACTGTATTCAGAAAGGTATGAAGGAAGAGGATCTCTGAGTTCCTCTATGTCTTCATTTGAAGCTTCTTTGGGAGCATGGCATTTACCATGGTGCTTACAATACTCCTGGGTGAATTCTGCATCACGGCGTGCACACAGAATTCATGTCCCCCACATGCTGAGCCACAACCATCTTTACCTGGACCCCCCTGCAAAGTCCCATTCCCCCTGCACCCAGAAGCCCTCAATGAGCCCCTGTGCATCCAGATCCCCACCCTGGATTCCCCATCGAGCTGCCCACACCTAGACTGCCCCACACAGAACCCTCTCATCCCACATCTGGATCCCCCACACTAAGCCCCTCCACACTTGGATCCTGCCGGGCTAAGCCTACTTGCCCCGCACCCGGATAGGGAGCCAGGGCTGGGTGTGTGTGTGTGTGTGAGACTCTGTTTTTCTTGCTTGCTATGTCCATGCACCTGGCATGGAGGGGCAGGGCCCCGGGGTGTTTCTGGGATAGGCCCAGCCTTTGCGTTGCATTATGGTTGAGTGCAGCCTCACTGCCGAGTCCATGTCTGGGGGTGCATGGGGGGGCTGCAGAGTGATCTCCCACCTCCGTGCAGCCAATGGCCTGTGCTCCCCACTGCCATGCTGGAGCCTCCACATTTATTTATTGAAAAAATAAAATATGCAGAATTTTAAAATATTGTATGCAGAATTTTAATTATTTTTAGCAGAATTTTTAATTTTCTGGCACAGAATTCCCTCACGAGTATCACAAATATCCCTCGCAACCATTCTGTCAGGTGTGTGCCCATCCCTGGCAACCATTTTGCTTCTGAGAAATTTTGACCTTTGTTGTTCATGGCATTTTACAGGCAAGAAGGCAAGAAGCCTTCCCTGTGAGGTCCACATGTGCCAAAAGGGAGTCAGAAGAAAAATCTGGCTTGTCTATACTTACGCGCTGGTTCAGCGGCAGGCAATCGAACTTCTGGGTTCGATTTATCGTGTCTTGTCTGGACGCGATAAATCGAACCCAGAAGTGCTCGCCGTCGACTCCGGTAATCCTGCTCGGCGCGAGGAGTACGCGGAGTCGACGGGGGAGCCTGCCTGCCGCGTCTGGACCACGGTAAGTTCGAACTAAGGTACGTCGACTTCAGCTACGTTATTCACGTAGCTGAAGTTGCGTACCTTAGTTCGAATTGGGGGGTTAGTGTAGACCAGGCCTCAGTAACCTTCCCCACTTGCAGTGATTAAGGATGAGCCAAGAGCTGAGATATGTGCAGGGTAACCTTAGCAGGAGGAGGAGTGCAACTAAAACCCATATGTTACACTGAATCTTTGATCTCTGTGTCACTTTGCTCAGTTGGGAAAAAGACTCTTGGAGTCTCTCCATTTGAGCTATTGCCCAGGTCCAGAAATTTCTGGTCATTGCAGTTTATATTTTCATACAGTTACTAGGCCAGCTCTAATTTAATGCACCACAATTTCTCAGGACCAGATTAACTGAACCCATGTTTGTGGCAGATCGTATTTTAGACTACCTTCAGAATGCTGCTTCACCTTGGTTAAATCAGTAGTGAATCGAAAGCAGGCTTTAGTTTGGCTTCGGTTAGTTTGCCCTCAGTCATGCAGCATCTTTTAGAACTGTGTCTCAAGAAAAGTCATCTAAAATGCAAGATAAACCATTTATTATCTCTCTTCTTTGTATAATCATGCTGGAGGCGTGAACAAGTAATTACATACACTGGAAATACCTGCCACCGTGCTCATTCTCTGAATATGTGCAGTACTGGCAGTTCTGAGAGTCCTTATGGAATTAGCGCAGTCGAATTTATCTGGAGTCAGGTATCCTCAGCCCTCTTTATTTATCCTTTTCTTCCTAAGTCTCTCACTCTTCTTTCTTTTTAACTCTTGTTTTTCTCTGCCTTCCTCTTTCAACATCAATTTCTCATGCCTTCCTTATCTCCCATCTACTGCTTTTCTTTCCTTTCCTCTTCCCTTCTGTCTCTTATTTCCCCGCTTCACCATTATGTCTTGTCTTTCAGTTTTGCTCTTCCTTCTCACTCCCTCATTTCCCCCCCATTTCTAAAATCTAAATCCTCCATTTCTAAATCCTCCTCTTCTTCTATTCTAATTGGGGGTGGAGAAGTGGACATAAGCTAAACCAGATAACTTAAGTATCATTACTTCAGACATGCCCTTTTCTACTTGTCCAGCCATGCTTCTCCAGCTCTTCTCTGATCCAGATGTTACTGCTGAAGCAACAGTCATCGAGACAACTTTAGGAAACTCTGAGGACAATGATGGCATAACTTAATTGACAAGCTGATTAAAAAATTTCCTAGTTCCCATCCCACTCCCTACCACCTCCAGTTTGGTCAAATTGAATGAAGGAACAAGGAATAAGGAGTATGGAAAAGGATTTCTTTGATTTACCATAAGGGAATCTAAGGGAAATGAAATGATGAAATATTGGCTAGCAGTTACATGCACAGCATGTGACATTAGGACATCTGAACAAAGGTTCTGGTTTGGGCATAGGTGCTGGAAATAGGGGTGTAGGGATGCTGTTGCACCCCTTGGCTTGAAGTGGTTTCCATTAGATACAGGGTTTACAGTTTGGTTCAAAGGATCTCAGCACCCCCAGTATACATATTGTTCCAGCACCCCTGGGTCTGGGGAATTAATAATGTTTATAAAGTTCTAGGAAGTCTTTGGAAGGATGGTCCTATATTAGTGCACAGTGGTATTCTTGGTACCATACTGCCTTAATTTTCTTCCCTTCCTTTAAAGTTTGCTATTAGCTTCAAGTTCCACTAAGCCCGGAAGATGAGTCACCCAATACTCTCACTCATCTTTTCTATAAAATGGATCAGTTATGTTTCAGAATGACTCAAAGAATCATCTCACTAGCCCTCCCCTAAAACTGCAGGCTGATTTTGTGTGTAATGGTGTAATCATGGTGTAAAGAAGTCCGTATATCTGTGGGGGAGAGAGCCAAAATATTTTTCCATCCCCAAAAAACAATGTGAAAAGGAGCGAAGAGGTGAAGAGCACCAGTTGCTGCTTATTGGATTTTCTTGCTTTTACTCGGAACAGCAGAAAGACTCTTAAGATACTTCTGAGTTGCTACAATATTATATTGTCTGTTGAGTCTGTTTACTGCATCAGGTGATTTGCAGAATCAATGCTAATAAATAAAATAGTACCTGATTACTTTTACCTCCCTGAGAGTTCACGCTTAATTTAAAAGGAGAAAAAGTCAGGGGCGTAGACAAAAGGGTCAGTCCACCAACTGTATTTAAAACAGAGCAACAAGGCTTTGTAAGGGAGAGAACTGCTGCAAGATAAGAACAGACAATTCCTCTGCCAAACAAATCAGAAAGGGAGAAAAAGTCAATTTGTTTAGAAAGGAAGGGATGTGATTACTCTGCAATGAAAGTCCCTCACCATTAACAACTTAGACAACTGGCCCCCATTATGAAAATGTAAGATGTTAAATTAGATTTTAAATATATTGCTCATTGATGAGAAGAAGGATGGACTTGTGGTAAAGATTTTAGAATGTAGATTCTTGTCCTGGCTCTGCCCAATGGGCCAGATTCTGATCCAATTACACCGGTATAAATCAGTAGAATCACTCCGAATTGTTTTACCTATGCAACAGAGATCAGAATCCTACGATGAAGCCCACCATTCAAACCAATGGCTTGGCATACTATAGGGCTGGGACTTTCACTAAAGTCTAAGGGGTCAAAAACTATTTAATTTTGATAGAAGTTGGGCACCTTATTTCCTTTGGCTTTACCATAAAAAATCAGTAAAAAGTGTTTCAAGATGGAAGTCCTGCATTCACAGCCCATTAAACAAGACCTTGGAAAGAACAGAGGAGCACCATGAAAGCTATCAAATGTCAGGTAAGTGATGTCTTGAGGAAGAAAAACTATGCCAGTGCAAATGACCAAGAGGAGACATGGCAACTGTGTGTTAAAAACAGGAAGGAATGTTCTAAGAAAAAGGGCAAGAATAAATTATTACAATTAATCAAAAAAGAGAAGGAAGGAATGGTCTCAGGCTGCAATGGAATATTTTGGTTAAATAAAACTGCTTTCCCTCACATTATTACTATCAGAAAAGATAGGAAAATTGAAGGCTGTCAATGGAGGTGAGGAAATCAGTACAAATATGAATTTGCTCTTTTCAGGCTGTTTTAGGGACATTGAGACTTATCCTGCTGCCCTTGCAATAATGGACTAGATGACCACTAAAACCACCTGGAATATGCCACATTGCCAGTGTCCTACTAAAAAATTCCTTCCATAGGTGCTAGAACTAGGAATGCCAGGCTTGAAGTTGTTTCCATTAGATACAGGGTTTACAGTTTGGTTCAATGGGTCTCAGCACCCCCACTATGCAAATTGTTCCAGCACCCTGATTCCTTCCAACCTGACAGATGCTAGGATGCCTTTCCTAGGAGAAGAAAGATGGTCCAGAATTTAGAGCACGAGCTTGGATCAGAGAAAACCTAGGTTCAATTATTGTTTTTCTTATATGAGCTTGGGAAGTCACTTAGTCCATCTATGCCTCGGTTTCCCATCTGTAAAATGGGGATAATAGCTGGGGGCTTATGAGGATAGATACATTAAAGATTGTGAGGTGCTAAGACACTCTGGTGATGGGGGCCATAAGCTAGATTTTTCTATTTGTCTTTGACTTTTCCCCCCAGTTACTCTAGATGCAATCTGCCTTCTTTTCTTAGGGCAAAGCTCTCACTGAAATTGATGCCCAGCAGGTTCACACCCCAGGTGACTAAGCATGCCTTGTGAGTGATGAGGTACTGTTTGGAAATTAGTTCTGAACCATGTCATCATGCTGAATCTTTTCCAAATTCAAAGCGATATCCGACTCCCCAGATTTGTAGACATTTTAATGCCATGGTATAATGCAGCATTTGCATTCATGCTGCAGCTCCTCCTGTCACTCTGCTTTAACCACATTGTATCATGTTATGTTATCTGAGAAAATGTAGTGTGATTGTTCAGATATTCATGGTCTTAATAAGCAACCAATTTAATACAAACCATTAACGCATGTACTGAATAATAAAGGGACATGACATTAGCGGTTTGTTTCCTTTTAAATTATTAACTGTCCATTAGCAAGACAGTTTAATTATAGCTTTATAAGGCTGAGCCATTGCTAAGAGCTGGTAAAGTATGGCTCTCATAAGAAAGTGGAGCTGCAATGAGATGTTTGCAAGAGGTTTAGATTTGAGGGAATAAGTCCATCCAAATTTGTGAGCTTCTTGATATTCTCCCCTTGAGCTAGAATCCTAGAATCCTAGACTCCCTGAAATGATATCAAGCAACCTGATGTTTTCCAATACTGATGTGCTCAGTTGGAGTTAGCATAAAAGACCAGCAGTCAGGTTTGAAAAAGCAATGGAAGAGGTCAACGCTATAATTATTTTATTAAAATTGGCTGTAGGGCAAATCCAGACACCATATCACATGGTGCAGGGCTTCCCCCAGTGCCCAGACTGGGCATGTTCAGGTAGGGGCGCAATGTACGAGGTTAACACCCAGAATAAAAACAGAGATCTGCTTGACAGAGGCTTCTTGCACACCCCATAGGAGTAAACAGATAGGTCGGAGTGGAGCAACTACAATGCAAATCCCCTGTCTCTTTCCCCATGGAGGAAAGGCGGTATTCAAGCACACGGGGTTATTTGAGCTTTTGGGCTGAAGTAGTCTCTGTCAAGCAGCCTTGCTATGCAATCACAAGATGCCATCCTCCCTCTGTCCCTCCCATGCATCTGCTTAGCATCCAGTCATCCCATTTACTTTGTGAAAGGTGTCCAGTTACCATGGCGAGTGACGTTATCAAACCTAAAGTGATACATAGCCCAGATAGTCGAGCTGAGCTATGGGCCATGAATTTGGCTCTTATTGCTCATGGAGGGTCCTGGATTAGCTTTTCCGAAAATGGAAGCCCTCTGATTTTTACTGATACAGCATGGGCACCTCCAGAGCAAGAAATCAAAACTCTGCCACTCCATACCCTGACCTGAAGAGTCCACCTCTAGTGAGGAGAAGAGAGTTCAGTTTCCATATCTGTCCATGCTTTGCCCTCTGTGCTATAATTGCCAGATAAGAGGACCAGTTTGTGTCTACCATGATGGTGGTTTGTGTGATAGTGACCTGTCTTCTCTGCACTGGAGAGATATCGACTCATTCTAATTAAGCTTGCTTCTGGGGTGATTTAATTACCCAATTTAGAATTTAGTGAGAAGACCAGAATTAACATCCTCTACTCTGAAGATATGTAAAACTGGATCTTTAATAAGAACAGATTGTCAGGATTTCTACTTTACATTTCATCTAAAAGAAAGCACCTCATGTTGGGACATGGATCCAGAATGGATTTGGTAAGAAAAATGTCAAGAATCATAGCAACACTTCCTGCAGCACTTAGTCTTGGCCCAGCACAAGCTTTCTTACCTTATCAGAGCTAAATGCTTCAAGGCACAAAGTAGGTGGTCCTTTACCTTTAAAGTGAACTAAACACAGATATGACAGTGATAAATAAAAGGTTTTGCTTCTTTCATAAGACTGTGAGGTTGTTTTCTTTGTTTTTTTTCCTCACCATTTTTGCCCACCACTGGAACATGTTTCATACAGTTGGCTGGCTAGCCCCAGAGCT
Organism: Emys orbicularis; assembly: GCF_028017835.1. NCBI lineage: Eukaryota > Metazoa > Chordata > Testudines > Emydidae > Emys > Emys orbicularis. The sequence continues at coordinate 21,860,072 of NC_088685.1, read as the reverse complement.
AGAAGGCGTGAATGGAAAGGAAATTCTTTGCTTCCCCCATAGGTGAAAAACAAGCTCTGTCAGATTTTATTGACATAAATTGTCATTTTGTTTACCCCTAGTTCCCCATGGTGGGTTGTGCTGCATAGTGCCATCTGAAGAATCATATTTTGTCAATGTAACTGTATTGATAAAAAGGCATATGAATTGTGAAAGATATAGCCTGTAGTAAGTGCATCACCTTGAGCTGACAGGTTGTGAATTCTGGTGGGTTCTACAAAGTAGATGAGGGGCTCTGTCTGAGTGAGACCAGGAGCTGTGTTGGAAAGAGCAGGGACTCTGTGCAGAAGTCCTACCTTGCTTTGGTTTTCTGATGCCCAAGATTCTGGATCCCATGAAAAGCTGATTTCACTGGAGCAGACCCAGGGGTTTCAGAACTGAGTTCACAGGGGCCAATCTGAGGCAGCAAAATTAAGTTTGCAAGACCTGACTGGCAGCAGCAGAGTTGAGTTGCAAGGGCTGACTGGCCACAGCAAAGTTGATGGAGCTAACTTCACAGAACCAGGTCAGGCAGCCACAGATCACAGCAGGCCTTGATGTTGTGGGCTTCAAGGGACTGGAACTGGAAGGCTGAGGGGAGCCACCTACTGGAATCCATTTGACCCTCCCTGAGTCTAATGGGGTTTGTGAGCAAGGTTTTAGGTGGGTGGGGATCGTATTGTAATTAAGAGTTCTGGTTCATCAACAAACCAGATAATTAATAACTGGACCATGGGGTCAGCCATACCTCTGCCACACTGTTTGGGTTACAGAGTAGCAGCCGTGTTAGTCTGTATCCGCAAAAAGAACAAGAGTACTTGTGGCACCTTAGAGACTAACAAATTTATTTGAGCATAAGTTTTTGTGGGCTAAAACCCACTTCATCGGATGCATGCAGTGGAAAATACAGTAGGAAGACATATATATACACAGAGAACATGAAACAATGCTGGTGTTACCATACACACTATAACGAGAGTGATCAGTTAAGGTGAGCTACTACCAGCAGGAGAGAAAAAAAACTTTTTGTAGTGGTAATCAAAATGGCCCATTTCCAGCAGTTGACAAGAAGGTGTGAGGAACAGTGTGGGGGAGGGAAATAAACATGGGGAAATAGTTATATTGTTTGGGTTTTGTTTCTTTTGTTTATGGAAATATATAGTTACTGTGTTTTCTCCAAAGAAAAAGTAGGAAAATGTTTTGCAGATTCATGTCTCAAGGACTTAGGGTGACCAGACAGCAAATGTGAAAAATTGGGACAGGGGGTGAGGGGTAATAGGAGCCTATATAAGAAAAAGACCCACAAATTGTGACTGTCCCTATAAAATCGGGACATCTGGTCACCCTACAAGGACTCCCAAGTGCTAGCAAGTGGGGAAGAAGCAGTATATAAAGGTTACCATGGGTCTCACAGTTTTAGTTCCTAAAATTTGGAGTGGATAAGATGTTAGGTGGGAAGAGTCAAGCTAAACATTTTATTTAAATTGAACAGAATTTCTAGACAGCATTGAGCCTGGTCTTATTACTGCTATAGCACCTGGCAGAAGGGTTACCTGTCACAGGAGTTAGGGAGCAATCCCTCTGCTCCCCGAGCACCGGGGCTGCCATTCTACCTGGCTATACAGCGACCACACAAATATGAGGGGAAGGATCTTCTCTGTCTCCCTACCCCATCCTCTTCCTGCACTGTGCACTTCCATAAAGGGGTAGGAATAATCCAGGCCTTTGTTCATTTCATGCTAACTTAAGTACGTATAACTGTCAAGGAATGTATACATTTTATCTGTGGCTCCTGGCCTTCCACAAGAGGCATCCAGATCTGCTCCCACTAGCACCTTCCTTAAATGCCTTATTTAGATGCCTTGCTGGAGTTAGAAAATTCAGATGCAATTGGGGCACAGATTGCAATCAATTACTGTTAATTCCAACATCAACATTAGGACAGGCGAAAGGAAAATACACTTTTCTAATAATTCTTTTAAACTTAATTAGTTCTATCTGCAGAAGCAAGTATTAAAGCTTTAATGAAATTTCGAAGAGATTCCTCCAAGCTGCTAAGCAATTTGTAAGAAGAGGAAGAGGTATGGAAACTAAGGAATAGTTTCTGAGCAGTAGTCTTACAAAGTATTTCTGGCAGAGATTATCAATAAACAGAAGATATTTTTATACTAGCAAAACATTCAAAAGCTGCAGTTAATATTGTTGATAAGTAGTAGTACTTCATCTCTTCTTTTTCTTTAAGCTACATATAGTCAGTAGCCAACTTCTTCAGTCCTTTACATTCCACAAATGTCTCCCACCAAAATATTTATTCAAATTGGAATGGTAGTGATTTTCAGATTCTCACAGGCAGAATGGAAACAGAAAGATAAATGACTTTCTCACATAACTCCTGTGTTATTGTTATCATATATTGTGTTATGTTGCCTCATTATCTGCTGGTACACAAATCCAAGCAATGCAAATTTTGTGAAACAAAAGTAAAATAGCATAACATTTCTGAAGATGTTTTCCGCAGTTTTAGATTTAGATGAAGAGACAAATGCACCTAACCTTGGTTGGAAACAGTCATTGGAATTCTAATCACGTACGTGTGCTTGAGCTACTAGACAAGAGGCCAAATTCTCTATTGAGATTTGGCCCTTTTGTGCCGCTGAGGCAGTGTAAAGTGGATGGATTCTGCATGCAAGGGGCCAGAAGAGAATTCCTCTGCTGGCAGAATGATGCCGCAGCTGGGTCCTGCATCACACAACCCCATCTCCAGTGTAAGGGGCATGTTATAGAATGGAGGGGGGAAGAGCAGAGGGAAACTCCACTAAACCTACTCCTGACTGCCATAAGTTAGAGCAGCTTTGCAGCTGCTTTAGGTTTTACTGGGGCTGGGACATGAGAGAGCCACATTCAGCTCCCTGCCTCCTTGCCCTCTTTCCTGTGACCAGAAAAGCGCTGGTCAGGAACAAAGCTATCCCAATGTGTTGTAATTCCCATCTCCAAGTTTTCTCTGCCCTTCATCATGGAAAGTGCAGATTCCTATGTGTGAAGAGGAATGGATAAAAAAATAACCACAGCAACATGAAGTTTAGGGGGGAAATTTTCAAAGTAGGTGCCCAACTCCCTTTGCAAGTCAATGCTTCAAAACTTTTGGGCTGGAAGCTGCTTGGTGCAGGGACCACATCTTCATATATGTTACCTAGCACAATGGGCTCTGATCCCAACTGGAGAGTGCTGTGTGCTGCTATTCTAATACCAATATTAAGGAATCACCCATAATATATACCAAGAAGGTCCTAGTACAGAGCCTAAGGGCACTTCACTGTTAGCTTTTGAAATATTTTCAGTTTGAGGTTGGAGTTGAAGTTTGAGTTTGGTTCAAATAAGTAACTAAGATTTTGAATGCTTCTCTGAAGCTCATCAAAATGACTGAACCATGGAATTGTCATCCCAGATCGCACAAGTGGTCCTTCTTATCCAGTCTCCTGTCTCTGTCAGTGGTCAATATCAGAGACTCAGTGGACTTTAGTGGACAGTTATGGAATAACCTACTGTACCAGGCTGCCTTCTCCATCCTTTGCACCACCACAAAAAGGCTGGACTTCCCAGTTTATAAACACCAGTGTGTTATGTATTGGGTCCCCTCCACCAATTCACCAGTACAGTCTTGTGCAGCACCATATAAATGGAAGTCAGCTTCCCCCTGAGCACACACTCTGGGGAGGGACAGGACTCGCCATTCTGCGATCTTGTATCCCCTAGTCCCTGCCAGCCTTCCCCCTTGCAATTCCTTCTTCTCCTTTAACTATTCCCAGCCAGTGGGTTGATTGTTCTCATTAACTCATCAGCCTCCTGCCATTGAGCATCCATTCTGCCAATTAAATCCATTCCAGGAGTTAAATAACTAATACCTTAGTGACCAGCTCTAGACTCCTAGCACTCTGTCACACCTGCCCATAGAGGAAGTTTCTTCTTTCCCTGTGACACAGAGGTTAGCCTATTAATACTCACTAGTATAACTGTGGGCATTTTTCTTTTCTCATACTTTTTTGACTCCTACTAAGCTCTTGGCCTGAATGGTTTGTTGTTGCAGTTACACAGGTTAAATATGTCTGGGGTATAAAGTATTTCTTTTCACCATGTGTAAATGAGGTGCCTTTCATTGAATGTCCCCATGTTCATGTATTATGAAAAATGGTAGAACAGGATCACCCTGTCTACTTTCTGTGTTATTTTGCACACCTTCATTATACATGTCCCTTCTTTTCATTTCCTCTCTAAATTCAACAGTTACAATCCTTTCAATCTTTCTTCATATGAAAGTACTCCCACACCCCTAATTATTTCCATCACCCATCACTAGCCCAGTCTACTTTTTCTGTATCTTTTGCGGATTTCTAAAGACATCTAGACAGGCTTATGTGCAGTGCTGGGGAGGAGCCAGTGGGCATGGTACATGTAGGTACCAGTGACCTAGGGAATGATAGGCATGGGGTCCTGGAGGCCAAATTTAGGCTGCTAGGTAAGAGATTGAAGTCCAGGACCTCCATATTAGCATTCTCTGAAATGTGTCCAGAACCATGCACAGGGCCAGTGAGACAGGCAGAACTGCAGGGTCTCAATGAATGGATGAGAAAATGGTGTAGGGAGGAGGGGGGTTAGATTAATTAGAAACTGGGGAACCTTTTGGGAAAGGAGGAGCCTGTACAGGAAGGATGTGCTCCATCTAAACTGAAATGGAACCAGATTCCTGGCATGTGAAATTAAAAAGGCTGTAGAGGAGTTTTTAAACTAAGGGTTGGGGGAAAACTGCAGAGAAGCACACGGTTCCGACAGAGACATCCCTTAGGAGAGGATATATTAATGGGATTCTGTCTACCCTAGTAAGGAGGAGAGAATGGAAGTTGATAAAGTACAGGTAGGAACTGAAAAGAAACCATCAATTCAAAAAGAGTCCCATTCAATTACATCACATAATGGCAAACAGCTAAAAAGTGACAAATTTTCTAAGTGCTTGTATACAAATGCTGGAAGTCTAGATTCTAAGATGGGTGAACTTCAGTGCCTGGTATTAAATGAGACTATTGATATAACAGGCATCATATACACTTGGTGGAATGATGATAATCAATGGGACATGGTAATACCATGGTACAAAATATATAGGAATGACAAAGTAGGTCATGCTGGTGGGGGAGTGACACTATATGTGAAAGAAAGCATAGAGTCAAATATAGTAAAAATCTTTAATGAATCAAACTTTACCTTGGAATCTCTATGGATAGAAATTCCGTGCCTAAATAATAGGACAATGGCAGTAGGGATATACCACCGACTACCTGACCAAGATGGTGATGTTGATTGTGAAATGCTCCGGAGAGACTATAACAGTGGAAATCTCAATAATAATGGTGGATTTCAACTATCCCCATATTGACTGGGAACATGTCACCTCAGGATGGTATGCAGAGCTAAAGTTTCTTGACATCATAAATGATTGCTTGTTGGAGCAGCTAGTCCCAGATCCCACAAGCGGAGAGGCAATTCTTGATTTAGTCATAAGTGAAACACAGGATCTAGTCTAAGATGTGCATATAGTTGAACTCCTTGGTAATAGCGACCATCATATAATTAAATTTAACATCTTTATAGGGGGGGAAACACCAAAGAAACCCACGACAGTAGCCTTTAACTTCAGAAAGAGAAAGTACACAAAAATGAGATAGTTAGTTAAATGGAAATTAAAAGATATACACGTCTACCCCGATATAACGCGACCTGATATAACACGAATTCAGATATAACACAGTAAAGCAGTGCTCCAGGGGAGCGGGGCTGCACGCTGCGGCGGATCAAAGCAAGTTTGATACAACATGGTTTCACCTATAACGCGGTAAGAATTTTTGTCTCCCGAGGACAGCGTTATATCGGGGTAGAGGTGTAGTCACAAAAGTGAAATGCCTTCAAGCTGCATGGAAACTTTTAAAAAACACCATAGAGGTTCAAATTAAATGTATACCCCCAAATTAAAAGAAACATAGTAAGAGGACCAAAAAAGTGCCACCACAGCTAAACAACAAAAAGAAGCAGTTAGAAGCAAAAAGGCATCCTTTAAAAATTGCAAGTTAAATCCTACAGAGCAAAATAGAAAGGAACATAAACTCTGGCAAGTCAAGTGTAAAAGTATAATTGGTCAGGTCAAAAAAGAATTTGAAAAGCAACTAGCTGAAGACTCAAAAACTAAAAGCAAAAAAAAAAAAAAAAGTAAGTACATCAAAAGCAGGAACCCTGCCAAACACTCATAGGGGCCACTGCATGATTGACTATAGAAGCGCTCAAGGAAGATAAGGCTATTGAAGAGAAGTTACATGAATTCATTGCATCTGTCTTCAAAGCATAGGATGTGAGGGAGATTCCCACACCTCAGCAATTCTTCTTAGGTGACAAATCTGAGGAACTGTCCCAGATTGAGATGTGACTAGAGGAGGTTTTGGAACAAATCGATAAATTAAACAGTAGTTAGTCACCAGGACCAAATGGTATTCACCCAAGAGTTCTGAAGGAACTCAAATATGAAATTGCAGAACTACTAATTGTGGTATGTAACCTATCACTTAAATCAGCCTCTGTACCAAATGACTGGAGGTTAGCTAACATAATGCTAATTCTTAAAAAAAGCTCCAGAGAAGATCCTGGCAATTACAGGATGGTAAGCCTAACTTCAGTACCTGGCAAATTGGTTGAAACTACAGTAAAGAACAGAATTATCAGACACATAAATGTACACAGTTTGTTGGGGAAGAGTCAACATGGCTTTGGTAAAGGGAAATCATGCCTCACCAGTCTGTTAGAATTCCTTGAGGGGGTCAACAAACGTGGACAAGGGGGATCCAGTGGATATAGTGTACCTGGACGTTCAGAAAACCTTTGACAAGGACCCTCACCAAAGGCTCTTAAGCAAAGTAGGCAGTCATGGGACAAAAGGGAAGGTCCTCCCATAGATCAGTCACTGGTTTAAAGACAGGAAACAAAGGGTAGGAATAAATTATCAGTACTCACAGTGGAGAGAAGTAAATAGTGGTGCCTACCCAGGGATCTGTACTGGGTGAAGTGCTGTTCAACATATCCATAAATGCTCTGGAAAAAGGGGTAAACAGTAAAATGGAAAAATCTGCAGACAATACAAAATTACTCAAGATAGTTAAGTCCAAAGCTGACTGCAAAGAGTTAAAAAGGGATCTCACAAAACTGGGTGACTGGGCAACAAAATGGCAGAGGAAATTCAATGTTGATAAATATGAAGTAATACACATTGGAAAACATAATCCCAACTATACATACAAAAGGCTGGGGTCTAGCTTAGCTGCTATCACTCACCAAAGAGAGCTTGGAGTCACTGTGGATAGTTCTCTGAACACATCTTCTCCATTGCAATCGCAGTCAAAAAAGCGAACAGAATGTTCGGAACCAGTAGGAAAGGGATAGATAATAGACAGAAAATATCATATTGCCTCTATATAAATCAATGGCATGCCCACACATTGAATGCTGCATGCAGATCTGGTCATCCCATCTCAAAAGAGAGACACTAGAATTGGAAAAGATACAGAGAAGGGCAACAAAAATGAATAACAGCTTCTGCATGTGGAGAGATTAAAAAGACTGGAACTTTTCAGCTTGGAAAAGAGATGACTAAGAGAGGATATGATAGAGGTCTATAAAATTGCAACTGTGTAGAGAAAGTAAATAAGGAAGTGTCATTTACTCCTTCATATAACACAAGAACCAGGGGTCACCCAATGAAATTAATAGGCAGCAGGTTTAAAGCAAACAAAAGGAAGTATTTCTTCACACAACGCAGAGTGAACCTGTAGAACTTATTGCCAGGGGATGTTGTGAAGGGCAAAACTAGAACAGGGTTCAAAAAAGAATTAGATAAGTTCCTGGAGGATAGGTCCATCAATGGGTATTAGCCAAGATGGTGAGGGATGCAACTCCATGCTCTGTGTGTCCCTAGCCTCTGATTGCCATCAATTTATACAATGACATTATAATATTTCTGTCCCATTCTTTATCATCCTAGTATCGGTTTATTTATTTTTTTACTGCATATTGAGCAGAAGTCTTCAGTGATAAGTCTTCAGTGATTCCCAGGTCTTTTTTCCAAGGGGCTACATTTAGAACTTAGCTTTATGCATTTATATTATGCCTCCCATTTGTCAATACTGAATTTCATCTGCCATCATGCTGCCTAGCCACCTAGCTTGGTTAGGTGCCTCAGAAGCTCCTCACAGCCTACTATTTTATTGATAAACCTATTATTTCGTTTTTTTCTGCAAACTGTGACCTTACTGCTCACCCCCTTTACCAGTTCACTTATAAAATAAATCAAACAACACGGTCCTAGTACAGAACCTCAGGGCACTTCACTGTTAGCTTTTGTCAAAATAAAATTGACCATTTATTCCTACTCTTTGTTTTTTTCCTCCTTGCCACTTTCTAATCCATGACAGTATTTTAACTCTCACTCCATGCCTACTTAGCTACTTACTTAGTAGTCTTTTGTGAGGATCTGTCATCAAAGGCTTTTTGAAAATGTAAAAATATATCAACCAGTTCTCCTTGTGTAATTTCTACACAAACTCCAGGAATCCTAGTAAATGAGTATCACCCAGATTGCCTTTAGAGAAGCCAAGTTGGTTTGTCTGAACCGTATCACATGTTATATAATTCTATTTTTAATCCTAATTTCAACAGGTTTGCCTGCAACTGTAGTAAGGTTCATTGGTCTATAAATCCCAGGATCATCTCTCATACCTTTTTAAAAATCTACTGAGTCTATTCATAGGCTGATAGTAATATGAGAAAAAGCCTGGTGACATTTCAAATACTTTCTATTGACCACACATCTGGAAATACTGTGTGAACCACATCTCCTAAAGGTATTTTGGGTTTTCTGGTCCCAGCCCCCTTAAGGGTAGAACATTTGAAAATGGAATATAAAGGAAATTTAAGAGAGTTTTAGTAATTACAGTAACAGTAAGGACTAAAAGAAATCAGAGAGGTTTGGAAAGGATATAAATCCTTATGCTTTGGGGCATAAGACAACCTCTAATTAATGATGGCTAGGAAGAAATTTTCCTTGTGGGCAGGTATTCCATAATTGCCTTTTACAGGGCTTTTTACATGTACCTGAAGCAGTTAGTACCAGCCACTGTTGGAGACAGGATACTGGTATATAGAGGCCATTGCCCTAATATGGGAATTACTATGTTCTAAGATTTACATTTCAGAGACTAAAGGATTTTGTTATAAGGTTTGGCAGGCTCAATATTATTTTATTAACTATGTTACAAATCCCTAGTTACTGAGTTTTCACTTACATGACAGTCCTTTGTATGAGCCAAAATTAGGCCGTACCCAAAAAAATATGAAAGTGGAAGTGTGTCCCCCAGTGCCATGTGTTTACAGGCAGCATATAAAATTATAAAAGTTAATTCCTTAGCTCTGCTGGTGTTCATGGGCTTTTATTTTTCCCCTAGTCTTATACTTCAGACTAATTCAATTTATCTTGTCCATTTTACTCAAACAACTGAAACAGATCTATGATAAATTAATGTGCTATAGATAATTTGGAATGCATGTAAGAATTCAGTGTGCACCAACACTACTGTGTAATCTAAGGATACAAGATTCTAATTTAAAAAGTTAAAGATCTATAAATCACACACTTGTCAGTGTTTCTGACACCCTATTTTAACATCTAGGATTATTTTCTTCTTTATCACATAAGAGAAATTTTAGTTTAATTCCACTTTACCCTAAAAAATAGAAAGGGAGCCTAAGGCAGTTTCACAAGAAGAGAAGGTTCCGAATCCAAGGCAAGCCCTAGACTCAGTATTGGCATCATCTCCATGCATTGTCTGTCAAGATTTGGGAGTCACCAGCATCCAACATGGATGTGGAAGCAGTGTCACATTATGATAATTAATATGTATGTAAATAAACAGATCAACATGCACTTGGATTGAGACCCAAATCTAAATGTTGAGATACAACATGTCCTGCAACTTCCCACTACCTCATGCTAATAAGCTGCTGCAAAACTAAGAGAAATCATGGGAGAGAAATGGGGACGGTTCCGAAAAGAAAACAGGAAGTTATAAGGAAGCAGTTGCCCTTAAATACTTAGAGCTAGATTCTTAGGGGGTAAAAATCAACAAAGCCATTGTAGCAACACTAATTTACACTAGTTGAGCATGTGGCCCTCAGATTATATCCCATTTTGTCCCCTTAGTCACATGTACTAGAAAAATTTTATTGACCTCAGTGAGACTACTTGAGCAAGTAAGTACTACTCATCATGCACAAAGACTGAAGAATCTACTTACAGACAAAAAACAACAACAACTCAATACATTCAAATGAGGGAATAAAGTAGGCAAGTATCTTAGAATCTGGATATCTCAGAATGCAACTGAACACTGTATGGTACACAGCCAGCAAACTGCAGATGTAAGAGGAAGATAGTAATAAATGAATTAATGGAGATGTCCTATCTCCTGGAACTGGAAGGGACCTTGAAAGGTCATCGAGTCCAGCCCCCTGCCTTCACTAGCAGGACCAAGTCCTGATTTTGCCCTAGATCCCTAAGTGGCCGCCTCAAGGATTGAACTCACAACCTGGGGTTTAGCAGGCCAATGCTCTGGGGAGTAACAATAAATAAATCAGCCATGTTGTTCACCTACCTCTTACTTACATGAACTGGTCATTATATATCGAAAAGCCCAGTGCAATTACACTATAATTGCAATGTAAGTACCCTTATTACAAAGTGTAACTAGTGCACAGATTTTTTTTTCATTAAAACAGTTTAGTTTCCATTTCAATTTGACTCAGTCATGTATTGTAATGTGGTACACGGGACATGAGTATGGGGGAAGGATTTGTTTGTATTGTCAACTGAATTATACATTAGACACAATCTTGATTGTTGAAGCTTTCTACTGTAAGTAGCTTTATTTCTTTTTTTTCTGAAAGTATTTTTAATAAAGTAAGCAATGTGTATAAACTCCTACTGCACATTCTTCTTTTTTTTTCAATATATATCTCCTACATCACTGAAGAAACCCTTTCACTTAGCATAGTGATATTTGCTCCAACATCTAAGTTCTCCTATATTTATCCTGGATGCAAAACTACTATTTGTTATTTTGATATTACTGAGATCACCTCTTTTTGTTGGAACAAGTGCCACATATATGCCAAGTACATGCACTTTTTTATAACAGGTGATGTTCCATGGGAGCCAGAATTTTGGAACATAAGTCTAGCACACAATTATATAATGAGTTTCTATTCTATCTGTATCCACAGTGGATTCTCTCCATTAGAGTTCCATTCTAGTACAAGTCTGATTTGTGCCACCCTATGGTATTTCTTGAAATCTGGTACTGCCAGACGTCCAGCTATTCCATTTTGTTACTTGGTTCCAATTTGACCATAGGCATCTTGAATAACTTTTAATTTCTTGAAGAAAGTTTTGGGGGATATAAAGGGAATCAGGGAAAAAGGATACAAGACCCTGTGCAGGGCATTCATTTTATGTACTTGAATTCTACCTCACTGTAAATGGTAATAATGTCCACCTGTGTAGGTCATTATAAATATTTTTTGTTAATGACACCATACTTACACAGCTCCCCCACATGAGCTGATACATGAACCAAGCAGCATTATCCAAGCTTGTCATGTCATTCTTCAAATTATCATTCTGTGGGGTAGTGTGGGGATAAAAACACTCAAAGCTAGCAACTATATGGGGAAGGTATGTGTGACAGACCCAGACCAGTGGGGTACAGGAGTCTGGTAGAGGGCAAATATACTGGTCACTGGATGAGTAGTTTTCTGTTCCCTGAGTGACCAGAGCAGGGGCCGCACTAGAGTAATCAGGAACCTGCTAGAACCAGTTAAGGCAGGCAGGCTAATTAGGACACCTGAAGCCAATTAAGAAGAAGCTGCCAGAATCAATTAAGGCAGGCTAATCAGGGCACCTGGGTTTTAAAAGGCGCTCACTTCAGTTTGTGGTGGGAATGTGAGGAGCTGGGAGCAAGAGGTGCAAGGAGCTGAGAGTGTGTGCTGCTGGAGGACCGAGGAGCATAAGCATTATCAGACACCAGGAGGAAGGTCCTGTGGTGAGAATAAGGAAGGTGTTTGGAGGAGGCCCTGGGGAAGTAGCCCAGGGAGTTGTAGCTGTCATGCAGCTGTTACAGGAGGCACTATAGACAGCTGCAGTCCACAGGGCCCTGGGCTGGAACCCGGAGTAGAGGGTGGGCCTGGGTTCCCCCCAAACCTCCCAATTGACCTAGACTGTGGGTTCTTCCAGAGGGGAAGGTCTCTGGGCTGTTCCCCAACCCACATGGTGAATCTCTGAGGCAAGAAAATCTGCCAATAAGCATAGGACCCACCAAGATAGAGGAGGAACTTTGTCACATATGTTAAAAAGTATTCAAGTGCAGCATATGGGACCCTGAACACTGTTTTTGAGATGTTCCCACTGTTTGGCTAAAAATCATCCAGCTCATATTTTGGATATATTATCATGCTCAGCACTTGACCCACATATACTTAAGTAACATGGATAAGTTCAATACAACAATAATCATGGGTAGTTTGAAGTTTCCTTATTCAATGGTAGCTATAAAACCTAAACGCTGATAAATTAGAATGAAACAGAGTTAGTCTTTTCTCATAGGTCAGGAAGATTTTCAAGACTTGTTTTAAATTCCCCTATAGTGAGATCTGGTATAGCAATACCAATATTTAGGGACAAAGAGGAATGGGATGCCACCAATCAAGGTTATAGTTTAGCAAAAGATTGAGGAAAAGTAAAATAAGCCATAGAAACCAAAACACTGCCGGTGCCATTCTCAGCCTAACTGGTAGTGCCAAAACCTGAATCCCGTCTCTCATGTAAGGTTCGCTGAGTTTTGTTAACAAGTCCAATGCAATCAAATGTCTTTTCCTTTGGTTATGCAATATATCTGTGGTCACATAAAGTGTGGTTAAAAGCAAAGATGTGTGATCTCACTCAAACAAAAATAAACCTAAAATGAATAATCTGTCTCAGCTAAGAGTTGGCATCTGAGTTAATGTTGTGGTCAATCTAAAGAAATTATATTTTAAATTATAGGTATGCGAAACTCTTTGGGGATATTCTAAACCTAGGTAACTGTTAATCATTTGAACAAGCCTATCAGTTTGCTTGACAACCCAGTACAATTATATGGGTTTGAATTTCCCTAAGCATTTTATATCTCCCCAGACTAATTTGTTTTTATGGACCTCTCAGTGACATGGAAGGCAGTTTGTTGAACTTTGTTAACATAACTTGCAATAACCTCTGCTGTATTAATGAAGATAATTCCAATTTATCTATTTGTCAGCAACATTTAATTTACAAAACAATTATATATGCAATGTTATTGTGTCTCTCTTTTATAAGCCAGTAAATGCTAGCTTGGATTCATTAACTGAAAGCACTGGTGGTTCAATCAATACATTATACTACTAGCCTGTGAATGCAGCCCCAACATTATCAATCTTTTTGATGAGATGTAAAACCTAGGTCCTGGCCACTAGCAATGATTAAGGATCCCATGGCACTTTTTATAAAAATAGGGATCTTAGCCTTGCTGTTCTGGTTTAACAGTTAGATAACAACATGCTTCAATTAAAATTTGTGTCAGCATACCATAGTCACATGGACACCAAAGTCAGAATGGCTAGAATTCAGGACCTTCTGCTTGAAAATGCAAGACCCTGCCACTTAAACTACAGGAAAATCTCTATTATCGGTGATAATATTGGGATTTAGGGGATTTCTATTGGCTAGCTACCAGATAATAACAAAGTAAATACTTGAGCATATCTGACATTCCATCTAGTAGAGATCACTGATGTATATACACAATAGCTGGTAGATTACACCATGTCTAATTTGGGAACCTTTCTTCCTAAATTTCCACTTCAGTTTCAATATCATAATCTCTGCATTTTTCAGATGGAAATCCATCATAACAATTGAGATTACATATTTATTAGTCTATGAATCATTCTGGGACCACTTGTGATACAATGTGTTGTATAAATATGCTTGTGATAGGGTGTACAAATCCCACACTGAGCAACAAGGGGTTAAGGGATCTGTTTGGGCTCAGCCAGCCCCGCCCTGCCACACCTGCAGCAAATGTTCCATCTGCTGGAGGAATTAAAAGGCAGGGTATTAGCTCATTTAGGTGGCAGAGCTGGAGATGAGCAGACCTGCAGCCCACAACTGTAGTAGAGCAGAGCACAGGGAAGCCAAAAGGCTCTCACACCACTGCCCAAAGGGGCCCCCGGTGGAGAGGGAGGGCCTTGACTCCCCTCTCCACAACCCCCTTGGCAGTCCGGGGTTGTGGCCATGACCACTAGACCACACTTCCCAACCAGACGCCGAGTGAGGACCATTATAAATTAGCGGAAAATGTGGGCAACGCCTGACCTCTGAGAGGAGGGGAGGATTAACTGACGTAGGCGGCCAAACAGCCTGATTTAGAACAATGTGGGCTGGTCAGCCAGCAACAATGGAGTTAGAATAGTTGCTGAAATGGATGACTGAGAACCAGCAGCCGCAGCACGTGGTGCAGCGTCAGCAACAGCTCCTGCAGCAAATGGCCGCCCAGCAGCAGCAACTGGTTCAGGGGCCCAATAATAGGAACAACAACAACAGTTAGTTCAACAAGTTGTGGCATTGATACAGCCCCAGAAGTCTCCCAGAGATTCTCCATCAGGGGACCTGGGCCCAAACCCAGGAGCCCTGACAGTAGCCATGAAGCTCACAAAGGTGGGTTCTGAGGACGACCCCAATGTAGAGGCAAAGTAATCTGGTGGCCATCTTGGATCCTCTTAAGGACAACTAGGCGTCCATCTTTGTGAGCCTTCTTGCTCCTTCCCCACCCTAGTTTGGCGCCCTTTTCCTGGTTTCGGCGGGAATAAGAGAGCTGTCAATCATATAATCTGCCCAGTGACTGGAAGTCTATATAAGGCGGTGTTCTGATCAGATCGGGGCTGCCCGTCTGAGTGGCAGAGTGCAGAGCAGACAATCGAGGGTAGGCCATTCACCCCACATGGGTTATTCTGATTAGGAAATTTCTCACTTGCACACACTCACTACATCATCTAGGAGATTCGCATACTACACCCACGACGACGCAGGTAAAGGGTAGAGGGAGGGTAGGACTCATCAGTTCACCTGAAGAAGCTCGATCATCCCTGCTTCGGGTCTCCACTTCCATCCAGGGGATCCAGTGACCTGCTGTGCTGTGCCAGACTAAGAGGGAAAAGGCTGCTAGAGATGGTAATGTGATCTTGTGAGTCTACTTGTACTGTTCCCTATTGTTACAGCCTGTCTTGTTGGTTATTTTGCCCTGTTTATTTTACCTTTGGGGTCCTTGCCATAGTCTTCCCTTAAATAAAACCTCGTTATACCTTGATTTGTGAAGTCTTTTATACAAACATCCGGTGATAGATACGGGTAGGGGACGAACCTCGGAACGAAATATTTGGGCCACTTTTACTTTAGTCTCCTGTTTCGGTCAACAACAAGGCTTTTCTGACAAAATTTGAGCAGGTGGCGATGGCTGCCCAATGGTCCCCTGACCAGTGGGGTCATCCCACTGGCAACCTACCTGACAGGGCCGATGCAGGCCGCATACCGAGGACTGGATGCATAGACTGCCCAAGACTACCCCCAGATCAAAGTGGCCATCTTGGACTACCTCAACATCACTAAGGAGACCTTCCACCAGAGGTTATGGGGGGAAAG
This sequence comes from Emys orbicularis, assembly GCF_028017835.1. Taxonomy (NCBI): domain Eukaryota; kingdom Metazoa; phylum Chordata; order Testudines; family Emydidae; genus Emys; species Emys orbicularis. The sequence goes on along the minus strand of NC_088685.1, from coordinate 21,844,198 downwards.
GTACCCTCGGGGGGCCTGACCCCGGGTTGTTGCCCAGAAACTGCGAGCCCTATGTTGGAGGTGGCTAATGCCAGAAAGGTGAACCAGAGTAGAGGTGGCTGAACTCATCCTGGTGGAGCAGTTTGCCGAAATCCTCCCGAAAGGGGGTAAGGACTGGGTGCTCAGACATTGACCAGAGTCACTTACTGACACTGTGAGATTGATGGAAAACTATCTGGCAGCTGAGACGGCTTTAACTCCCACTTCCGAGCCATTGTTTGACTCCAGAGGGACCCCTCAACTGAAGGGGGAAGCCAGCGGAGGAGACAGAAACAAGACAGTGTGCTCCCCAGGGTGCCAAGCCAGACCTCAAACCCAGGGCTGGGAGCCCGGGACAAGCCCCAGGCTCTCCAACCTCAGCCTGAACATAAAGCCTGGGGTCTCCAAGGGACTTCCTGCCCAGAGGCCAGGAAGGGTGAGGGGACCAAGCACCCGGGGAAAGACATCCCCATAGGCCCAGCTCCCGACCAGTCCCAGGGCTAACCATGGGGGGCCTGTTTCTCCTGTGGGCATCAGGGCCACTATTATCCAGAATGCCCCTATATGGAGTGCAGCTATGGGCAAGTATGGTTGGCAGAGAGTCGAGCCTGGAAGGCCACCTCAGCAAAAGTAACAGTTCCTGTACAAATGAATGGACCGAGGTAATAGGTCTAGTAGACTCTGGATCTGGGCAAACCCTGGTCTGGGATGACTTGGTCCCCAACCCTGAAGCTCCCAGGGAGACCATCTTCCTGCTGTGCATTCATGGGGATATTAAACCCTATCCCAGTGCCTGGGTAGAGATCACCATAGGGGAGAACACAAAGCCCCTCGTAATAGCCTACCCTGTTATCTTGGGTCGGAATTGGGAGCATATCTCTGACATATTGAGGTGATGTAGACCTGCTTCTGGGAACCTGCAGGAAGTTCCCGAGGGAACCAGGGCAGGTAGGGAACCCGGCCCATGACACTGGCCGGAGTAGGCGAGGAGCAGGACCCCCGGGGCAGGTGGGGAAGGCTCCAGCCAAAAGGGAGTAATGCTGGAAGGATCCTCCCAATCAGGAGACATTACAAACACCACTCCTGGAAGGGGGCTTAGTGATCCGAAAGACTGATTTCATGAAGGACCAGAGGATGGGACCTTGAGCCATGCATATGAACAACTCCCAGTAGTTAACAAGCTCCAGGAGGAACAATTATATCAGCTGGAAAAAGACCATCGGATGGGGGAACTTCGTTCACAACTCCTCGTCCCTCGGCCGCATCAATGAGAAGTCATATGACCAGCCCATGATATCCCCTCCGGCCATCCCCTTGGACAGGAGAAAAGTCTGGCCCGGATCTTAGACCGCTTCTGGCCTGGCATACATCAAAAGGTTACAAATTTCTGCAACTCCTGCCCAGAATGTCAGCTAGTTGGGCCAAAAGGCGGGATGAAAGCCCCCCTCATCCCTCTCTTGATCGTCAATGTCCCCTTCATACAAATTGGTATAGACCTTATTGGCCCCCTGGAAAAAAGTGCCACCAGATACAAACACTTCACCTATTGGTGATAGTTGATTATGCTACTCGCTATCCTGAGGCAATCCCATTACGTAACACCAATGCAAAGACTATTGCCACAGAACTATTAAAAGTCTTTGCTCGAGTAGGAGTTCCCAAGGAGATTCTCACTGACCAAGGCACAAACTTCATGTCCTGCTTGATGAAGCAGGTCTGTGATCTTCTGAAAATAAAGAGTCTCTGTACCTCAGGTTATCACCCACAAACTGGTGGCCTGGCTGAACGCTTCAACCAAACCCTGAAGCAGAGGCTAAAAAGGTTTATGCCAGAAGACCTGCGTCATTGGGATCAACTGATCCCCCCCTCTTCTGTTTGCCATTCGAGAAGTCCCACAATCTTCTACAGGCTTCTCTCCATTTGAGCTCTTGTATAGGAGATGGCTCCAGGGAATCCTCGACCTGGTCTGGGAGATGTGGAAAAGAGAAACTCTGAGAACTCAGAATGTCCTACAATATGTGAGACTCAGGTGGAGACTTGAGACTGTGGGAGCTTTGGCTAAAGAAACCTCCTCACCTCCCAACAAATCCAGGAATGCTCCTATAACAAGGGAGCACAGGTACACACTTTCAGGCCAGGCGATGGGGTCCTCCTTCTACTCCCAAGTACAGAGTCTAAACTACTTGCCAAGTGGCAAGGGCCCTATGAAATTGTGCACCAAGTCGGGCCAGTCATAAGAACATAAGAATGGCCCTACTGGGTCAGACCAAGTGTCAATCTAGCCCAGTATCCTGTCTTCCAACAGTGGACAGTGCCAGGAGCCCCAGTCAGTTATGAGGATAGACATCCTGACAAATGGAATCCCATCCAGGTTTATCACATCAACCTTCGGAAGGCGTGGAAAGAATAAGAAAGCCCTGTGCCCCCCTGAACCAGAATTGGGAGCCCAAGTGCCTTACACCCTGTCCCCAGAGGCTACACAGGTAGGGTAATAACTTCACCCTGAAAAAAGAGCCCAGGTGCAGAGCCTAAAGAAAGCATTCCAGATGGTGTTTTCCTCCCAACCAGGAAGGACCTATCTCACGCACCACCACATCCAGACCGAACCCGGACAGATCGTCCGGGAGAACCCCTGGCCACTTCCCCAGAAAGTGTGTGAGGTAGTAAAACAGGAAGTCCAGACCATGTTGGAGCTTAGAATCACTGAGGAATCCCACAGTGAGTGACGAAGCCCTGTTGTATTAGTCCCAAAGCCAGATGGCACTGTCCAGTTTTGCATCCACTTCTGGAAGATTAATGCGAGCTCCACATTTGACGCCTACCCCATGCCCTGTGTGGATAAACTACTAGACTGGCTGGGCGAAGCTCAGTATATCACCACCATAGACTTAACAAAGGGGTATTGGCAAATCCCACTCACACCAGAATCGCAAGAAAAAAAGCACCTTTGCCACTCCATTCAGCCAGTTTCAAACTATGCCCTTTGGACTCCATGAGGCACTTGTGACGTTCCAATGCCTTATGGACCGAGTTTTGCAGCCACATAACTCATATGCCACAGCCTATTTAGATGATGTAGTCCTCTACAGCCGAATCTGGGAAGAACATTTGGCCGCTCCCTGCAACAGACTGGACTAACAGCAAACCCTGCAAAATGTAAAATAGGGAAAGAAGAAACCACCTACCTCGAATAGATACATTTTGGGGAAAGGCCAGATCCGGCCCCTTATAGATAAAGTCCAGGCCCTCAAAGACACCCTATGCCCTACCACCAAGAAACAAGTCAGGAATTTTTTGAGACTTGCTGGCTACTACCGCCGGTTTGTACCAAGGGTTCTTAATGATCGCAGCCCCTCTCACAGATCTGGTTACGAACGACAACCCCAAGAAATGCACTGGTCTGAGGCCTGTGAAAAGGTCTTTCAAGAATTGAAAGAATGCCTCTGTACAGAATCAGTCCTATTCAGTCCAGACTTCTCCAAATAATTCATTTTGCAGACAGATGCTGCTGATGTGGGACTAGATGCTGTTTTATATCAGAAAATAAAAGGGGAGGAACACTCTGTCTTCTATTTGAGCCGCAAACTGTTTCCACGAGAACGAGCCTACTCTGTCATAGAGAAGGAGTGCCTGGCAGTAAAATGGGCTGTAGATTTGCTCCGATACTATCTCCTGGGAAACTCATTCAAGCTTGTCACTGACCATGTTAAGACGGCTAAGCACCATGAAGGATACAAACCCCCTCCTGATGCGCTGGTACCTGTCTCTCTAGCACTACGTGCTCCAAATTCAGCATTGAGCCAGGAAAGCCCACCAGAATGCTAACTTCTTTTCCAGAGAAGGGGTGGGGGAGCAATCGGATGGCCCCAGTTCCCCTGGCTCCATCTTGGGGGGAGGGTGTGTGATGGGGTGTACAAACCCCACACTGGGCAACAAGGGGTTAAGGGATCATTTTGGGTTCAGCCAGCCCTGCCCACCTGAAGCAAATGCTCCATCTGCTTGAGGAATTAAAAGGCCGGGAGGTAGCTCACTTGAATGGCAGAGCTGGAGGTGAGCAGACCTGCAGTCCACAGCTCCAGGAAAGCAAAGCAGAGGGAAGTTAAAGGCTCTGACACCACTGCCCAAAGGGGCCCTCCTTGAGGGAAGGGAGAACCCACCCCAGAGACAACCAGAAAGGGAAGTATCCATGGACATTGGTAACTCTCTTTTACTTCTTTTGGTTCTGATTTCCCCACCAAGCAAAGGCCTTGGACTGAGCTGACCCCAGCGGGGGAGATGAGAGGAAGAGGCCCAGGTGAAGGCAGCCTTAAGCAGCCTTGGTTGCCAAACCACTGGTAGCCCAAAGGGCCCTGGGTTGGAGACCGATGGATTGGGAGGGCTCGGACTCCCCTCCCCACGACCCCCTTGGGAGTCCGGGATTTTGGCCGTGACCACTAGGCCATACTTCTCAACCAGACCCCACGTGAGGATCATTACAATGCTATTATTTTGGTTTAAATATATATTTTTTTTTCAGTCTATCACTGTGTATTCCTTATTGAAGGCTGGAAATAATGTTTTAGAAAGATATGAAGTCAATATAAGCAAACCTGGAATATTAATGGTTCATTTTCTAGAAAGTGTTATTTCTCTACAAATTATGTGAATGCCATGAAAATGGAAAATTATGGCCATGACAAATTATGAACCTTACCTGGGAAGCAAGGTTTTTTATTTTTCTTAAAGGAAAACAAACAAGCACTTAAATAGGTGTCCAATTTAACTAGTTTTCAGAGGCTATAGAAAAGGTAATTAGTCATTAGAAAATTAAAAATTGAGAAAAGAAAAAATAGGGAAGTATGATATGTTTAGTAGACCTAGTTGCATAGTAACCAAAATTATTTGCTTTGTTTGCTATGAATCATGGGTGCCATACTATTAGATATTCACGATTATCCAGATATCAATGTGACAAATCACATCTTTTAGCACAAATGTCTATTTTTCTGAAAATTCATACTGGAAGTTCATTCATTATTAGAACTGCTTGAAAATTTTCTGTCAGCTGTATTTTGATGGAAAATCAGGGTTTTAACACAATATTTTTTTGCAAAAAGTGTCTATTTTCTGTGAAAAAAATTCATCAAAAACCTAAAAACCATGAGCCAGGCTGCTTGGCTGGACTACAACTCCCATGATGCAACATAGCTATGGAGTCCTATAATACACCCCTTACCAAGGAGAAAGTGGTACTTCATGGGAGATGTAGTCTAGCCATATGGGACAGCACAAAGAAGGAATAGGAACATAAGATACCCATACTACAACTCCCATGAGGCACCATGGTGCTAATTTGAATAAAAATATTTTGGTTTTCAAAGACACTTTTTCAGTTTTCAGCTGAAATTTCACAAAAGTAGATATTTTCAGTGCAAAAAATGCTCTATTTTCTAAACATCCCTACTTATTATTCTTGTGTATATAAAGGTTCACTCATCTAAATGGGGAGAAGAAACAATATCACCGAATTTATTTGACTAACAACATGAATAATCAATAGTTGAAGTGAATAATTCACAAAGTCATCGGGTGAAACATTTTCACCAAAACTACTTTTGTAAATACTAATCAATAACTACATTCACAGAAATTGGTGAATGTCCATGAATGATTGGCTAACCAGAAGAAAGGGGCTATATTTATAATGAATATTATGTGAAATTAATAGTTTGACCAGTTCAAATATTTATTTTTGTAAATTGTGTTGTGGTCAGGGCTGTGATTTAGGAAATCTGGTTTCAGTGCCTGATTCTGTCACACTGTGTGAGCTTGAGAAATTTCTCCAGTCCTGATTCTCATTTCCCTAAAGGCCTCTTCACACCATTCTAGCAGTGTAACACAGCTTCCAGGTGAGCATAAATTAAACGTATGTACATTTTAAGGCTCCTTTACACTGCTAGAGTGGTGTGAAGGGACTCCAGTGTAAATGACAATCAGGCCCAGAGAGATTAATTGACTTTTCCAATAGGGCTCTTGTAAGTGCATTCTAGGCATGCTGCACATTCTGCAGAGGAGTCTGCACTGAGACACAGGCAGCTGTGCTCATTAGCTTTCCTTATATTTTCTTCCTGAGGTGAACTGAGAATCAATGTCAGTTGATACACACCTAGACCTGATCCTGCAAGTTGTTTTATATGAGCAGACCCTTACGCTTGCCCAGAACCTCACAGAAGCCAATAGGTCTCCACACAAGTGCAGGAGTTCATGAAATGGCTGGCAAAAGAGGAGTCATAGAAAGTGTTCCATTCAGCATTAGTATACCTTCCTGAACATACTAGTACTGAAACCTGAGCTAAATTCTCTCCCATGATTAAAAACCACTGTCTGCTCCTTTGTTCCCCCCAGCCCTGCTGCAATAGTGATCCGAACGGGTCAGACCCTGCACCTCTCTTCCCCAGAATGAAACCATCTCCCATAAACAAGAAGAAAAACAAAATTGTCCCAGAGGCAGGGCTGGCGCAACCCATTAGGCGACCTAGGCGGTCGCCTAGGGCACTACAATTTGGGGGGCGGCGACCGTGGCAGTATTTCGGCGGCGTGACCTTCCGCCACCTCTGTGGGGGGTGGCATTTTGGGGTGGGACCTTCCGCCACCTAGAGGGGCAGAAAAGCTGGCGGCACTCCTGCTTGAGGAAGGCATGAGGAAGAGGATGGCATGAGGAAGAGGATGGCCCTACTTAGCTGGGACAGCATAATACCCTCAGCTTTCCATTTATTTTTACATGAAGACAAGATAGGAACAAAATGCCATGGCTAACTCTGAGTGAGGAAGATAGTGATTACAAGTACTATAGTCCAAGAACAAGAATTGCAGGTAATTTTCTTTTAACGGTGTTATAATAGATCCAGCCCTGCTCTTGGAGTCTAAAATGTTTCAAGGATTTCTCTAAGAAAAGGCTAGTTAATAACTGTATATTACAACTAGGAAACATTACATTAATATTTCAAACATATGAGGACATAATTAAAAGATCACTAAGGCCTGGTCCACACTAACCCCCCACTTCGAACTAAGGTACGCAAATTCAGCTACGTTAATAACGTAGCTGAATTCGAAGTACCTTAGTTCGAACTTACCGCGGGTCCAGACGCGGCAGGCAGGCTCCCCCGTCGATGCCGCGTACTCCTCTCGCCGAGCTGGAGTACCGGCGTCGACGACGAGCACTTCCGGGATCGATCCGGGATCGATTTATCGCGTCTAGACAAGACGCGATAAATCGATCCCAGAAGATCGATTGCTTATGGCCGGACCAGGAAGTAAGTGTAGACCTGCCCTAAGAGGAGAAAGAGTAGGAAGAAAACATTAAACCAAGATGTGTAAATGGGCTCGCACATTTTTACTGGGAAAATAACGAAATGACTCTTAATTTCTAGATTAGTTCATCAAGCCATCCACAACAGCCTGAGCATCAAACATTATACAAATTTTGAAAACAAAAGAGGATGAAGCTCATGTTTATATTTTTTTAAATGAAAACAATGGAAAAATTGAAATATTATATGATATCTTTAAGCTACCATTAATTTTTAGTTTGTAATCAGTTCTTCTTTATCTGTTAGGACAAAGTCTAATAAAGAATTCCTCTATGTTGGCTGAAACACTTTTTGAGTTAGGAAATTGTCATCTATAATGTTGAGAAATTCAAAGTATGTTTTTAGTACTGTCACCACGAGACCTCCAGCATCTGTAACTCAAATTGAAGTTCTCCTTGATCATGCAGGTTTTTTTCCCTATCCGTTGTTGATAGGTTAGTAAGGAGGCAGTCATCCTGTTCCTGAGTGTGATTTGGTGGTCTGTAGCAGACACCAACCAACTAGAACTCTGTGACGTTAAATAAGATCACACCTCCCTTAAACTCAATGCACTGCTCATGTATCATTTTGTTTGTTTATGGCCCTTCGGCTAGTTTTCGATCCATGGCACTGCATATAATATATCCAAAAGTGCTTAAGACACTTAGAATCCTAAATCCCAATGATTTTCAATAGGTCTTAGATGCCCATTGAAATACCTAAAAATATTTAGGTGCAGATAGCTAACTAGCAGGATTTTCAAAAGCACCTAGGTGCCCAGCTTCCATTCCACTAGGGGTCAACCTGCATATTAAGACCCCTAATTCCCTCTTTAAAAGTCTGGCCCTAAGTGGTTTAGGTGCTTTTAAAAATAGGACTTAGGTGCTTTTGAAAATGATACCCAGTGTTTATAACCAAGAAAATGGAAATTCCTTTTGAGTGTAAGATTTCTGACACAGTGTATCAAAAGCTTCAATGAACATTGTGCTCAGTATTCACTGTGCTCCTGTCACTCCAACTTGAAGGATGATCTTGTGGTGAGACAGGAGAAATGGATGCTGTTGCTACTTCTGTCACATATTTCATATCTAACTGCTGTGCAAGTCACTGTGCCCCAGTTTTCCCATATGTAAATGGAAGTGATATTTACCTTCTGACTGGGATGTGGTACGTGGTTATTCATTAGTGTTTATAAAATCCTTTGAGAATTTTGGATGGAAAGTGCTGTATAAGTGCAAAGTATTATTATCCATATGTTTAGTAACAAGCCCTTTCCAGCTCTCTAACTTTTCTGCCAAACTAAAAAATAAAACAAAACAAAAAAAACCCTTAATTGAAGAGAATTAGTTCTGTACTGTGAATGGCAACACTATATACAGTATGTGCCGTTCTGGATAAAGCTAAATGTAAAGAGAGATCCCTTAATGAAAGGAAAGCAACTCTTCATGTTCCGCTGAACAACAAAATATGCAGCAGGCTCTCCTTTGTGTTTGATTATAACATTTTTTGAGAAGATAAAGCCTTCTGGCAATACATCAAACACTCTTGCTTGGTTTCAGTCTAACAACTCCAGACTGAATACTTCTTTACAACTTACCCAGAACATTGCTCTTAAGATTGTCCTTAGGTTTTCCTCCAGGCAAATGGCAGCTATACTATGTGTTGAAGAATTTGTCACTACAGATATGAACACACTATCAAATAGAGAAATTCTTTTTAACTTTATGTCAAATGCAAAATTATCATCACTAATACAAGAATTTAACAGGATTCTTGTTTTTTAATCTAATCCATTTTCATTAATATAGCTCTCTCAAACTTGCAGGAGGCTATAGTGGACAAAGTATGCTGTCTTTGGATTTATGCAGAATTGAGCTTTATAATTTGAATACATAATATGACCAGGAATACATAGATATGACTAGTCTCTATGAAAACATTTTTACAAATCCAGGTTGTAAACAGTTACCTGTATCACATAAATTAACCACACACACACACACGTAAAAATGCTCCATCTATACAACAATTTTCAATTGAGGATCTCAAAGCATCTTGAAAATATTCATTAATTCAATCTAACACTTTCCAGAGTGGTAGGTGAACTTTTATTAAACTCTTTTGCATGAGTAAACTGGTGCAAAGAGAAGTTAAGTGGTTTGCCTGGGATCATACAGTAGACAAGGATCTTTGACACCTAAGCCCATGTTAACTATCAGATGCCACTACCTCTGTCATTTGATTAATATATTGCATTTTCTCCTTTCTTGATATCATTGTGATCTTTTGATTCCAAATTATTGTCTGTGGGGTTGGTCATACCCTCTGTTATGCTGCAATGCACAGCTGTGTTTTTCTGAACAGGAGTTGGGCTCTCTCAGTACTGTTTTCCTAGACCTTGCACAGCTCTGTGAAATATCCTCTTAGACCTTAAGCTCCAAGCAGCCAGCCATTGAGTCCCTACAGAGCGCAATACAGGACTGGGGTCTTAGGCTCTATTTTCCTATATAAACCTAGGTTAATTCATATTTATTTGAAATTCAGTACCTATCCACTTTGAATGTTTAGAATCCCCCAACCTGCTGTAGCTCTTCTAAGCTGTGTGCATTGTGCAATTTGGGAATCGATTTTCATCTAGGGGGTCAGGGGTCAGTGGCCGTGGAGCCCTGAGACCTCATTTCTATTTCAAGTTCTGCTCCTGACCTCTATAATAACTTTGTGTGCCTGTCTCGCCCATTGTAGAATGTAGATCATGACACTTACCTTCCTTGGAAAAGGACTTTGAGATCTGAGAATGAAAACCATATAAGAGGCAATTATTAATTGAACTGAATCAAACCAAACCACAAGATCTAGTGGCCAGCTACCCTTGTCAACCTCAGCCCTGCAAAGCCTCTGCTATTCCATTCCATTCCTCTCTCATCATGGCTGTTTTGTAATGTGCAGAAATGGAGGACTATGCTGGGTGGCCAGATTCATTGTTAATGGGAGTCTAGTGGTATCATCTACAATTAAAACTGAAAAAATGTTATTATAATCCCTCCTTTTCACAGGGACAGACATTTCCCAAAGATTCTACTCTGGGTCTGAAATGTTCCTTGCTTAGTGAATTAATCTGGAAAGTGTGAGCCAAATCCCCTCAGCAGTTTTTGAGTTCTGGGAAAGTGAATTAAAAATATACGTGTCTCACAGTTTTCTTTCTTGCTTTTTTGTTTGTTTGTTTGTTTTCTTGTTTGTTTTTTTACAAAAGAACACTTTGGCCCCTCTTTTTTGGAGCAAAAATAGCTGGAGCTTGAATCTTGGCACAGACATAGGCTTTAAAGGTTCCTTGGCTTGGTTTGAAAGCAAAACACTGAAAATATTTGGAAGATCTGCATTTTTTTTTATTTTTTTTTTTACCAGACCTGATGACCCATGTTGTGATCATAAGAACTTTAAGTATGGAAACAATGCAATATCAGGGCCCAACGATCACCCAACTGAGTCTTAAATTTAATTATAGTAGCAGCCTTTGCTAATTCATTTGACAAAATGCCTTACATTTTGAGCTGGTCAAAAAGTTCAAACCTATTATCATGAAAATAATCAAAATTTCAAAGTTTTTATTTTTATTTTTTATTGATATATTTTTCAAGTTAGTTTTCAATTTTTTAATCAAAACCTTTATCGAAATGGCTGGCAGCAGCAGATTTTTATAACCATTTCTATAACTTTTTTATGTTTTTGATTTTTGCTTTTTAAAAAAAATGTTTTCAATTAAAGGCCTTTTTTTCAATGAAAAAAATCCGCAAACAAACACAAAACCTTTTTGGTTGAAAAACTGACTAGCTTTATTCACAAGCTGCTGATCTTTTCAATTCCAGCAATCTACACCTTCCCTTCTCTTTAGTTTTATGGCCACATCATCTACTGATGGAATCAACATATTTTGAGGTGACTCTTCCATTCACATATACCTCCCAAAAGCAATGCTGCAGTCTCCACATATTGTAGTTATCATCTATAATGTAGTTACAGCTTCATCTCTTGGTTTGCTTTTGTAGCAACTTTAAGAAATAACAAGCCAAATACACCCACAGTAGAACACTACTGACCCTCCTTACACCAGAGATGTATTTTGCCCATTACTTTTACATCTGTATAATGCTGTAAATAAACAGCACAAATCCTGTTCATATATCTAGTTTATTGCTTAACTCCACCTGCAAGGAAAATATAATCTCCTTCTCACCATAACTAACTGTTCTTTTTTTCCCCCTTTGCTTTTCCGTAAGTAACAGTAATCAACAAATGTACAGTTTTGCCAAGGTCAGACACATTCCAATTTTCTTTGAACACAAACAATAACACCCTTCGGTTTCACTCAAGACAAGCATAATCCTGACCCCAATCCCCCAAACTCAAAAAAATAAAGATTGAGTTAAGAGGCACAAATCGTCTAAGCCAGCAAGCTCTCTTATCCTTCGGAAAAAATAAACACAAGAGACAAAAATCATAGAATCATAGAACATTAGGGTTGGAAGAGACCTCAGGAGGTCATCTAGTCCAACCCCCTGCTCAAAGCAGGACCAACCCCAACTAAATCATCCCAGCCAGGGCTTTGTCAAGCTGGGCCTTAAAAACCTCTAAGGATGGAGATTCCACCCCCTCCCTAGGTAACCCATTCTAGTGGAAATATTTGTTCATTTTTTAAATTGGAATTTTTTTGTGTGTGGTTCTAATAGATTTGCTGTTCTCCCAAATGTTTTTCAACTTCAGCAAGCTCATCTACTATTCCTGTTCTGATTCAGTAATAAATAACCTTACAGTCACCTCACAATAAGCAGTAATCTCTCAGAGGAAGTGAAATAGTCCTAGTAGTGGGTAAGGGTCAATCCTAGACCCTGTTTGGAATAAAGGCAGCATAGTCTTCTACTGGATAGTGCACTAAACTGAGACTCTGGAGACTTGGATTCTATTTTTGTTTCTTCCACTGACCTGCTCTGTAACTTCGGGCAAGTCGTTTCACCTTTCTGTGCTTCACCCTTTCTTTGTCGTGTCTGTTTAGATTGTAAGATCTTCAGGGTAGGGACCATCTTACTATACAGTACAGTATCTAACACAATAGTGCCCTTATCTTGGTTGGGCTCTCTAGCTGCTACTATGATCCAAATAAATAAAATAAATAATAAATAATACTGAGTAGTTAAATTTGTAACTATTTGATGTTAATACTGTAGGTATTTATCTATGGGTACTCCAATATCATGGTGATGGGCACAGTATAGAAGCCTGAGTAGAATATCTGAAATGCAACATAGAAAAGTTCATACACTAGACTTCTTATTTTGAATTACATTGCATTAATGGCAATAGGTAACACCACTACCCACTAGTTATGATCAGTGTGACCTGTGCATGTTTTTATCTAAGAGGCTATCTTTCTCCATGCCATACTGTAACAGTTATAGTCAACAGAGGTGCTTTAGCTGTAACACCAATACTATAAAAGTGAAGAGGGTTCCATGAGTGCATTCTCCTTTAGGGACCTGTGCCCTTGGGATTTACTTCTCCCTTGGTCCAAAACAGCATAAATCTGTGAATTTTTAAGGCCCACCTTTTCTCCATCGCTTGTAAGGAGAAGTTGAAGTCAATGAAGATTTGCACTGGTGTAAGAAGAAGCTTTCAGAATTGGGGCTTGTGTGAATAGGTGCTCAGATACTTCAGTGATAAAGCTCTAAGGTGAGAATATAGGGTTAGCAGAGGTATCAACATGAGCTCTTTAAAAAAGAGTGCCAATGAAGATTTTTATCCAGTGATGGGAAAAGGGAAATGAGTATTTGAAAATAGTCTGATAATAAAAATACTCTGACCCATAACACTTTTCTTAAATTAACAAGGAGAACTTGAACCCAGTAAACTGCTTTAAAAAATTCTGTCCAGTCCTGATGGATGGGATTTTTGATCAGGCTAGATCAAATGTATGAACAATTTTCAGAGATGTAATTTATTTCCTATTTTGAAAGAAATTGCTAAACCATGAAAGGCTTGTCAGAAGCATTATCATGTTTTTAAGAGTGTTCTGGGAGTTCAGAGGAAGAAAGCAATACAGTCCTAGCATATCACTTCCAAACTAAAATATAATTTCATAAAATATTCAACATTTTTGTGGGCTTAGTTATTCTTATAGGAATCCATTCTCTCTGGATAAGGCACTTTATGTGTTGCATATACAACAATGCAGTACATATACAGTATGGTTCTTCATCTGTATTGGAGGTAGAATTCATCCTTCTTGGCACAAAACCCTGAGTAAGTGTTGGGAACTTTGTGGAGTGTCAGAATCCACAACCTCAATTTATTGGCAGGCCACCAACCAGCTACATGCCCCTGCTACAGCCAGGGTATATACACTGGATTAGTTACCCATCTGTGCCACTATGCAGGAGTTTGGGGCCACTGGATTTGCACAGTCACAGAAGCCATGACCCTTCCTGGGATTCCACTTCAACTCCTTTTCCACATCACCCTGTTGAGAACCAGTCTGGAGACACACTTCTTTGCACAAAGGGGATGCAGACTCTTGTGTGACTGATCTACCTGTAGCCACCATTTCCTGCACTGTGGTTAATTCCACCCAAAGGATGAAGTACCTGTAAGTCTTCAAAAGACCAATCCAATATGTAAATTATAAAGTAAATGGAAACTACCACCATCAGATGGTGAAATTAGACCGGTCACCAAACAAACAGGAGGCAGTACTGCACGGGGGGCAAGAATTCTGAGCTCTGTTCCCAGCTCTACCACTGACCTTGACTGGCCTGTCAAGGGGGGTCCCGCAGGGATCAGTTCTGGGTCCGGTTCTGTTCAGTATCTTCATCAAAGATTTAGGTAATGGCATAGAGAGTACACTTGTAAAGTCTGAGGACAATACCAAGCTGGGAGGGGTTGAAAGTGCTTCGGAGGATAGGATTAAAATTCAAAATGATCTGGACAAACTGAAGAAATGGTCTGAAGTAAATAGGATGAAATTCAATAAGGACAAATAAAAAGTACTCCACTTAGGAAGGAACAATCAGTTCCACACATACAAAATGGGAAATGACTGCCTAGGAAGGAGTACTGCAGAAAGGGATCTGGTAGTCAGACTGGATCACAAGCTAAATATGAGTCAACAGTATAACACTGTTGCAAAAAAAAAAAAAAAAAAAGCAAACATAATTCTGGGATGTATTAGCAGGAATGTTGTAAGCAAGACACGAGAAGTAATTTTTCCGCTCTACTCCATTCTGATTACGCTTCAACTGGAGTATTGTGTCCAGTTCTGAGAATCACATTTCAGGAAAGATGTTGACAAATTGGAGAAGAGAAGAGCAACAAAAATTATTAAAGGTTTAGAAAACATGACCTAGGAGGGAAGACTGAAAAAACTGGGTTTGTTTAGTCTGGAGAAGAGAAGACTGAGAGGAGACATGATAACAGTTTTCAAGTACATAAAAGGTTGTTACAAGGAGGAGAGATAAAAATTGTTCTTCTTAACCTCTGAGGATAGAACAAGAAGCAATGGGCTTAAATTGCAGCAAGGGTGGTTTAGGTTGGACATTAGGAAAAACTTCCTATCGGGGTAGTTAAGCACTGGAATAAATTGCCTAGGGAGGTTGTGGAATCTCTTTCATTGGAGATTATTAAGAGCAGGTTAGACAAACACCTGCCAGGGATGATCTAGATCCCTGATGGTTCTCAAACTTTTGCATTGATGACCCCTTTCACATTGCAAGCCTCTGAGTGTGACCCCCCCTTATAAATTAAAAACACTTTTTAATATATTTAACACCATTATAAATGCTGGAGGCAAAGCGGGGTTTGGGGTGGAGGCTGACAGCTCGTGACCCCCAATGTAATAACCTCGCGACCCCCTGAGGGGTCCCGACTCCCAGTTTGAGAACCACTGATCTAGATATTACTTAGTCCTGCTTCGAGGTCCCTTCCAATCCTATGATTCTACTGCAAGTCACTTCTACTATGTTTTCTCCCCATTACAGTTTGTCTGTCCTGTGTATATAGATATCAGGGACCCCAGGTCTTGAATCCTGTTCTATAGGACCCTTCGGTGTTAGTAAGATCCAACCTGCTACCCAGTGATCTGCTAACAGGTGCCAGAAGAGAAGCTGAACTCTGACAGAGGATTTGGCTGAAAGCTGGGTGTTCTGATTGGTTCCCAGCTTCAATTTAAACCAAGCACAGGAACAGGAAGTTGTCCCTGCAGCTGGATTCCCCCTGCTTAGGATGGCTTCCCTTGTGCTCTCTGCTCTTACTGCCTGACTATGATCTCCTGGTAATCTCACTCTGCCTACCTCCTGGTGCTTGACTCCTGGTTTGACCTCTGGCCTGTTTCAGACTCTGATCTCTTGGTATCTGCCCAGACCTGGCCCCCAACTCCTGTTCCAACCACTAGGTTAGACCGCCCACATCCCAGTTATGACAGTTTGCATGGACCACTGAGACTACAGGAGTGGAGCTGGTGCTGGCAGAATGGACCTGGCTAACCCTTCAGGAGCACCAGACATACCCAAGTGGGCCACCCATCTTCAGGTGGACAATCAAGCCCGGCAGGAACAGGTTATCCAGCTGACCTCAGAGAACCAGTTATGCAGAAGCAAGTCAGGCAGCTGTGTGTTGAAAACGCCACTCTCCAAACATAGCTTGTAGAGCTATATGCCCTAATACATCAGCCAATAAACCAATGCTATCTCCTGTTCACAATGCATCTTCCATCCTACACTACTGACCATGCAAAGGTGAGCATGGTTGTCAGCCTACTATATGGGGAAGTATTAGATTGGGCCTCCCCCTTCTTGGAGTGTGACGGTCCAGTACTCTTAAACAGGGAGATCTTCCTCCAAGCCACACTAATAGTGTGTGACAATCTGCACCAAGCTTGAATGGTGGAGGCTGCCCCATGGAAACTCTGGCAGTGGTAGGGCATTGTAACCTTCTACGCCACACAATTCCACTGCCTCCCAGCCAATAGAGATTGGAACAAGGCAGCACAGCTGTACCAGTTCTGGTAGAGCCTGCCAGAAGAAATTAAAGATGAGTTAGCCCGGTGGAGATGCCTATGAGTCTGGATGCTCTCATGCATCACACCATCTGTATAGACAATCAGTTACAGCAATGAAGGGAGGAACAAAGCAGGGGTCTTGCAAGTCTCCTATCCATGTACTGTGACCTCTCCATCAATGCCCTCCGTCAAGCCAATGCAAGTGGCTGTGGGCCCTCAATTGTTCACTCCCGTAAAAAAGGAACAATGAATCCAGCACCATCTCTGCTTCTGCTGTGGTGAGTCAGATCATTCCATCTCTCCTTGCCCCATATGAACTCCAAGGAATCTGGGAAAAGAGCTTCCCCAAACTTCAGTCTTGATTGGAATAAATCTTGAGGTTCATCCCAGAGCTCCTCACTTGCAGGTTCCAGTCCAGTTGCACATACCTGGGGTGCCCCTGAAAATTTCCATCCTACTCAGCCCCCATTGACTCAGGCATAGCTGACTGATTCATAGATGCAGTGGCAACCCAGATCGAGCTGATTCTCCTGCAACCTAAGGCCACACCCAACCTTAGACACTATTGTCAATTCCCCTTTGTCTTCTGGTCCAGTAACAGAAGAAACAATTTCCCTGGAGGCCAGGATTAATGGGCACCAAGAAACATTGCAATTAGTGTAATCCCATTCTCCACACCTTACCCTGATCATCAGTCTCTCCTGGCTGGCCCTCCACATATGTCACTTTCGAAACCCCACACCAAAAACCCTTTCCCTCACAGATCCCAGCCATCTCCTCCACTGGTACAGCTACAGGACTATGAAGAATATGTGGTTCATGAGATCCTGGACTCTAAATGTAAATGTGGCAGGCTCGGGTATCTTATTGACTGGGAGGGGTCTGGTACTTAGGAGGGCACCTGGGAGCCTGCAGAAAATGTACATTTGTACAAGCAGTCCATAAGAATTACCTTAAGGGCACCCCTTGGGAAGGAGTGATGTCTGGGACGATGGGTCTTGAACCCTAGTCTACAAGGCCCTTTGGGTCAATTACATTTCAACCTACTACCCAGTGACTTGCTAACAGATGCCAGCATAGAAGCTGAACTCTTACAGAGGACTCCGGTTCTGGGATCTGATTGGCAGAACATTAGGAGTCCTGATTGGTTCCCAGCTTCTATTTGAAGCAAGCACAGGGACAAGAAGTTGTCCATGCAAGAGGGTACTCCCTGCTTACGACTGCTTCCCCTGCAACACCTGCTCCCCCTACCTGCTGCTGATCTCCTGGTAGCCTGGCCCCCGACTCCTGCTCCGACCACTAGGTGAGACCGCTTACGTCCCAGTTGGTGACAGTAGATGGTAAATCTTCAGGTCAGCGACTGCCTCTTACTATGTGTGCATGCAGTTCCTAGCACGATGGGGTCTCAATCTCAGTTGGTTCTGGGTGCTACTAAAATACAAAGAACAATACTAACAAGCTCAGGGTTGTCAGAAAGTATCATGAAGCTCACTTTAGGGGAATGAAACCTATGAAAAAAATGTTCAGTAGTAGAAAGCAAAAATGTAAGGAATCTGATAGTAACTGGTAGTGTAGGAGAAATAAAATACAATTAATAATACAAAAGGAGCATATGTATGTTTGAAAATAGCAGATCTTACACAACTTTTCTCCAGAACAGTACCTCTCTAATTGAGAACATACAGACACCTAGTTGTTCTATAATATGTCAATAATTCATTCAGAAAACTATCACATAAAACTTTATATATATATAGGAAGATTTGATCAAATATTTAGGTTCTAAAACACATGGGAAAGGGGAGTTTTCTTGGAAGGAATTAATAGTACAGAGAATGGTATTTGGAGTTAGCAGTGAAAGAAATAGTTACAGCATGTTATTTTAAAAAGCAATATATTAAACAATAAAGGGAAAAAATGGAGAGCAAATTGATAATATACTAGGTATGCCTTTGCTCCAAATGATCAACACCAAAGTGTGTATATGTGTATAAATCTATATAAGTAAAATAATTAATAAGAAACATTGGAGGAAATTGTCATTATTTCTTATCTGCAAAATGGAAATTTTGCAAGTTGTCTCACTCCCTGCAATTTTTCTCTTGTCCTTCCTAGAGACATGATCACTTGCCTTTTCCAAACAGCCACACATCAGTCTGAGATATTTGGAGCAAATAATTCCTCCGATCTAAACGCAAAAAAACCTCCTTTAATTTATATGTAAAAGTGTGTGTGTGTGTGTAATTGTATCATTTATTAATTATTAGTATTTATTACTATTATTATTGAGGTGTTGCTAGTTGCACATAAAGTTCAGAAAATACATACTCCAATTAAGTAAATTCATTCCTGGGGAGGGTAATAAGGAATCAAGGTTGATATGTGGGAAGTTAAACTGTGCAGACATACAGATATCATTAATCCATTGGTTTGACTGCCTGGTTGTGTCCTTCTGTGCATTGCTAACCCACTGGCAGGCACTAGCCAGGTAATGGAGGAAGTGCTAATGTGATGTGACTCAAGATCAATACTAACATGGTTTTTAGATGTACGGTTAGTGTTTGCCAGAGTACTAGTTTGGAGACAGTACTGGATTATGTTTTGCACCTTTTCGTGTCTAATAAGCATTCTTGGCCTCTAACTGCAACCAAACATAATTAAATATAAGATGCTAAAGGGAGGTTGGATGACTCAGGGGAGTTTTAACAAGATAGAGATCCTCTGACCTTTAGGTCAACCTAAATCAGCAGTGACTCAGGCTGTGACTACACTCCAATAACAGACCCATGGCAAGGCCACGGCTATACAATGGCAGTGTAGATATTTTGGCTCATGCTGGAGCCTGGGCTCTGACACCCTGGCAAGGGGGACACATCTACACTTCAATTTTTAGCCCCGCAAGCCCAAGTCAGTTGATCCTGACTCTGAGACTCAGTGCCGTGGGGTTTTTATCACAGAGTAGATGCAGCCCTGAAGGTCAAATTCTGCACTGGTTTACACCCTAGGGAACCTCATGGAAATTTGCAGGAGTGCATGGATTTCAGCAAGCTCAGAATTTGGCCCTGAAAATTTTTACCATGTATACGGTAATAAGCTGGGAATCTAAGTCTAGTTCACACAATCAAATGAGAAACTTACCACCAACTGAACTTTAAAATTAGCAGTGCCAGCAGAGATGCAGAGGATAAGACTCTCAATCCTACGAGAAGCAACCCTACCCAGATAGTGTCAAGGCATAATACACCTTGCAGCAGTTTGTACTTCTGCTGCCCGTGCTGTACCTAAACTATAGGTAAATGCAGGACTTCTAAGCTAGAATCACAAAGGGATGTAGGCACCTTTAAGGTGCCTAATCCAACATTTAGGTACCACTTGCTGCCAACTAACCCTGTAGGTGCCTTAATTGCCTACATGCCTACGTTTCTACCAGTGGGTATGTAAAAAACTTCCTAAGTTCTGATGCTACTGAGCTGCTCTGCACCCTAGCTCACACTAGGCACTCTCCTCCACCTGTTTTGCCTGTGGGTCCTAGTCCAGTTGGTGTGCTCTGAGGATACCTACCCTGCACTAAAGGCAGCCAGGTGAGCAGGTCTGGAATTTTGGGGGCTGGCTGGTGGGCGTCTGTGTGCCTAATAACGAGGGCACTCACTTGGGATGTGGGAAACCCAGGTTTGAATACATGAGCTGGATGCAGGTCTCCTACAGCTCAGGAGAGTGCCCTAACCACCTGACTATTGGGTACTCTAGGATGGGTTTCAATGTCCCATGTTCCACTTTGTATAAATATGTAAATGCTCATTGGAGCAGGGACTTTAACTAGACTCGCCCATGGCAGGTGAGTGGACTGACCACTGGGCTATAGAATCACTCCCTCTGGCCCCACAAGTATTTAATTAGTTATACCTAAAGCAACAGCTTCAACAGGAGTGACTGAGAAACACACACACCCTTCCCCCAAATAGTTTGGTGGTTAGGGGCTCTCTCCTGGGATGTGGGACACCTGTGTTCCAGTCCCTGCTTCAAATCAGGTCTCCTACATCCCAGGAGAGTGCCCTAACCTAATATTGGGTATAAAGCGGTGGGGAGAGGTGTCAATCTTTCTCTTTGGGTTTTGTCTGCTAGGGCATGGACAACCGCCCCTGACTTAGGTGCCCAATTCCAGGAGAGAGTTCCACAGCTGAGACTCCTGCCCTGCCCCTCTACTTGGTATTTCCTACTGGCTAGTTTCAGCAGCTCCCTGCCCAGCTTGCCGGCGTCTCTGAATCCCTTTCTTAGGTGTCTAACTCTCAATATACATGGGGAGCCAGGGTGCCTAACTCAGAGCTGTGAATTCCACTGGGGAATGCCTAGGTGTTAGGCATTGCAATAGCAAAATCCCTTTGTGAATCTGTTCTCCAGGGCTCCTACTGCAGCTCCTTCCAGGAGTGTTAAATTAAACAGAAAGATCTAAACAGTGTTAGAATAATGCAATGGATCTAATCCCCATTAGCTGTGGAGATTCAGAGTTACAGCTCTCACTCAGGATGCTCTTTTAAACATTACGCTATGCAATAATTTCAAGCAACATATTTATGTAACCTCATTTAAACTATTTAAAGCACTTCCTACATTAGGCACAAACATATTATTTCACTCACCACTGAAATGCAGTCACGAGTCCTATTTAGTTCATCTGAAGTATTTTTATATACTTCAAATATGCTAATCAATTAGAGAAGGAAAGAGGGGAAACTTATGGGACTTAACATAGAGGACATGCAAAGAGTGGCCCAGGACAGACGGAGTGATGACAGAGGCCTGTTAATGTCCTAAGTGACATCTGACAGCAAGGGAAGGATTCAGAGTCAGAAAAGGAAAACACATCTCACCCTCTCCCCTCCCTGCCAGGGCAGAATTTTTCTCCACAGTATATACATTTCCACTACTGTCCCTTGAAAAACATTTCTTGCTGGGTGGGATTTTCAACTTCACAGAGTTGAGCACCAAACTCCCAATGAAGTGGGAGTTGTCCACCTTAGACAGTCCTACTTTTTTTATTGTTATTGTCATTGTGTAGAAACCCCAGTTCAGGATTAGGAGCATACTGTGCTAAGCCCTGTACAAACAAGTAATAAAGTGGCTGCCCCAGAGAGCTTACGAGATGAGTATGCAAAAGGTGTATAACACCGACAAACAGGACTGGGAAGGTTGGGAGTCTACAATTTAAGAGCTATGACTATTAGGAAACTTTCCTGATTTCATATTCATTCCTTTGGCTCATTTTCATTCCATACATACTTTTTAGTAGGACTGAGTACAAACACATCACTTACAGATGGAGTGCAAGACAACTTTGAATGTCTTCACTTTTTTAATTTAAGCATGGGGTGTGCTGTGATTTCAACAAGACTTTTTCTCTTTTAATGTAATAAGCAAATGCTGCACAGAATCCACATAATGCTAGAGCTTAAGGACAACATGTTTACCCAGCATGACCAAGGCAATTTTCCTTCTATTTAGATCTCATGAAGGCGAAGGTCAGATGAATCACAAAACGGAACATTTGGTTCTTCATTGGCCTCCCTAGTGCTTTCACCGCTCAGTGAGTTTCATTTTCTTGGCAAATGTCTGTGACATATCAGTAAGCCGTTCTAACGCTTCTCCGTGCCCTACTATTTCAGTTTCAAGATCATTAATAAACCAGCAGTTTGGGAAGCCGGCACAACAGGCGTTCTGGTATGCTAGCAGGTAGGGTCTGATTTTTTACAGCCATTAGCATAGCCAGAGCTAGACCTCGTAAATAACATCATATAGTCTAGAGAGAGTTTTGTGCAAAAATATGCACAGTATGCTTTCCACTGAATGGCTATGTGCTATTGAATCATCTATTATAGAAACTTTATCCTGGAAGTTCAAACCATACAATATTAAAGTTTGAAAATGAAACCCACCACCACCCTCTAGGCTAGTCCAGCATAAACAATTAGTTGCTCCCTGTTAAACTCTGTATCCATAACAGCCCATTTTAAATGTTTCATAAGGTACACTATGGGACATCATTAGTATGTGAATTTCCTTTACCAAGATCACAATGAGCGCTTTAGGAAGAGAATGCACATATACAGGGAAGATTGGCAGACAGAACATCACAAGCAGCTCTTGCTGAGTCGATTTAGGATCATATGAAAGCATTTGAGCCATTAAACTGTAATTCTTTTTGATACTCAAATCTCTGCCTTCACATAATCTTATGAGTAGAGTTTTCTAAAACCAATTTAAATCCCACCTTCATATTCCCTGCTGGGGCTGGGTGGGTTATTTTCTGACCTGATTTGTCTTTTCTATTTTCCCTCTAAACTTTTTTTTGTTAAATTCTAATATAAAAAACATTTGAAGTTTTCCCCTTTTAAATCATTTTCTTTTGCTACAGTTCAGGGACATCTACTATTCAGTACATTTCCCCATTTATCTTTATAGGCAAGTCAAATGCTGCTGCTGATCAGCATCATTGACTGCAGCATCCATGGTGCTTCACTTGAAATAGTCTGAAACTTGAAATATAAGGAGAATGATTATTCCTTTAACCCACAGACAGAATTTTCAGTAATCTCAGTTGGCATTTGTTCCTATAGCTAAACCCTAGTCTTACTAAAATCAACAGCAAAACTCCTAATAACTCCATTGGAACTAGGCTTTGGCTCTGCGTGTGGAACAGGGAGAGAAAGGTGAACTAAAATGTGACATTTTAAATTGCATCATAACAAAGCTAGTTATTGTATTAAGGCTAGCAAACACTCTTACATTTTAGATCAGTGAAGTCTACTCCTAAAGGACTAGTGTTTCAAGTACTTAAAAGTACATGTAAGTGCCTTACTCGAAATTAAAAAAAACCCCAAAACACTGTTTTGAAGATAAATTTGACAATATTTTCATCAAAAATGAAAAGAGAAACTCTCACCCCCAATAACTTGATGATTGGGGCACTCCCCTGTGATGCAGGAGATTTAGGAGCAGGGACTTTAACATGGGCCCCTCACATGCAAAAGGGGTGACCTAACCAGCAGGTCTACAGAGTCAGTCTTGCTCAATGAATAGTTAGTCATTTACACAAAGTGGAACAGAATTGATTGAGAGAAATTGTATCTGGTATACCAGGCCAAGCAGGGGCTTGAACCTAGGTTTTCCATACTGGAGATGAGTGCCCAAAACACTGGACTATTGGCTATTTTTCTTTTTTTTGGGGGGGGGGGGGGGAGGGGTTGCATGTGTTTTCTTTCTATCCCATATGACCAGTTTCAACAGATCTTGAAGAAGAATCGAAGAATCTAAATTTTTCTCAAAACAAGATTCTTGTTTTCTGCCAGCCCTATTCACTTTTTTATTATTTTGAATGACACAGGTGTATGCCAGGATTAATTCTTGTAACATTAAAGGCATAAAATGCTGGCCCCATTGAACTCAATGGGAAAACTCCCATTGGCCTTCAGTGGGACAGGATTTTACTAAAGGTCTTTGTTATAATGTTCCACGTGCCTCAACAATGACAAAAGAGTTTATTATAAATAATGGGTTACATAATTTCACAGTAAGCAACATGTGATGTAAACTGAGATAATGCATTGCTGCCCTGCAAGAGTGAAAACCTTTGGTAAGTCATCATGATGACATAATGCAAAGTGCGAGAACTTTTTCAGATTTTTTTTACCTTTGCATTAGGTGTATCCCCGCACTTCTAATAGCTAGCTCCTACTTTACTTTAATCATTTTGTGCTTATCTATATGGAGAATGGAACTGAAATAACTATAGTGGTTGTAAATAATGCCCTTCAATATTTTGTTTTAAGTCTGCGTGTGGACACTTCTTTCAGCATAACACAGACTGCCCTTATATTGATTTAGTTAAGATGATAGGGAACTGACTTAAAATTATATAAAAATAGGATACTTAAATAAGAGCAGCCACACACGGACTTAAACCAAAATAATGAAGGGTGTGCATTACAACAGATATAATTATTTTGGTTCAATTCAATGGGCAGACAAGCTCTTAGTGTTTCACAATAGAAGAGAGTTAAAACAGGCAGAGATTTAAAACAATCCCTGTACTACCCTCCTCACAGAGTGGCAGGCTGATCATTAGAACTACAGCTAAAGCTAACGGCGGGTGACTTCCACACATAGAGCCAATATTGTCCAGAGAAGAGATTGTGGATTGACATCCTAGACTTCTGGACTGTGACTCTACAGTACATTCTCTCTGCAGATTAGGCTAGGCTCTTACATGGGTTTTAGTTCACACATTCAAGCCTGGGGCAGATGGGGCTAAGATGCCTAATATCGGGTACGTCTTCACTACCCGCCGGATCGGCGGGTAGTAATCGATCTATCGGGGATTGATTTATCACGTCTTGTCTAGACACAATAAATCGATCCCCGAACGCGCTCCCCGTCGACTCCGGAACTCCACCAGAGCGAGAGGTGGAAGCGGGAGTTGACGGGGGAGCCGCGGCCGTCGATCCCGCACCATGAGAACGCGAGGTAAGTCGATCTAAGATATGTCGACTTCAGCTACGCTATTCTCGTAGCTGAAGTTGTGTATCTTAGATCGATCTCCCCCCCCCCAGTGTAGACCAGCCCATCAAGCATGTGAGTACACCAGCTATCTTCAAAGGGACTATTCATGTGCTTGAAGTTACATACATGGCTATTGATCTTGTTGACTTTAATTTGCTATGAAATACAGGTGAGAAATCTCTTACCTTCTAGTTAGTGAGAGCTCATTTGACTGTACTTAGCAACAGAATGCCTTACAGGTCCCCTATCAATTATTTCCAATGTAGTAATTTCAAAAATAGCTGTGTGATCTCTAAGTGCATTTTATAAATTATGACACACTGCATACATATTAGAAAAAACATAAGGAACACCAGGGTGCATCTCTTTATTACTCCATGTACACCGATGAAATCTGACATTTCCTAAGGGAGTACTTTGGCCAGGTCTACCACACTGTTAAATGAGGTCACAAATTCATAATTTATTACTCCAATTTACAGAAAATACTTTAACATCCAACATCAATTTATGACACGAAAAGGCCCAAATTCTGCTTTAGTCAGGAAAGTGAAAAGTTTATGAAAATCAGCTTTTTGCTCTTGCTTTATTGAGGCTTTGTCAAATTTCATTAGTATTTTCTTCTTTTAAAAAGAAACGTTACTGAGCTGTGAAGTTATCAGGCCAGTGTAAGTTTGAATCCCAACTACTGCACTATTAATAAAGCAAAATCACTGTAAACTGGTTTCTCCTCACACATGACACATTTTAGAAACATAGAAGTAGCAATATATTGTGTTAGAGAAAAATGTTGCCATTTAATTAAACTGGTGAAACTATGGCCATAAGATGTAGCTTGGTGAATATTTTAAATCCAGTGTAAAATGGGTGGAATGTATCTTCTCAGCACGGTTCAAACTCATGAGGGGGGAAAATGATGTGGTTAAATGTTACTTGCATTCTCATCTGGGCAGAGACTTTGGTATGCTAAGAATAATTGTGTTTTCATACATTCATAGGTTATAAAGGTCAGAAGGAACCACTGTGATCACCTAGTCTGACCTCCTTTATAACACAGGCTATAAGACTTCTCAGAATTAATTCCTCTTTGAACCAAAACATCTTTCAAAGTTCTTCCATGATAGATTAAACGAACTGTGCCATGGAACTGTATAGAACAGACAAACTAGTAGCTCAAGGTAACACAAAATAAGCAGAGAAGAAGAACATAAAATATCTATCCATAACCCACTCCACAGAGATGTAACAACCTGAATGGCCCCAAATAGAACTCTTACTACAGAGCATTCTCAAAATCAGGATCCAAGCTATGGAATGCCTTACTACCATAGATCTGAGTGAGCCTAAATCTATACTGGTTTAAATGCAAGACTTACCTTTTTGATAGGGCCTAGCATTCTTACTTTCCCATCTACTTACAATGGGGAGAAAAGTAGAAGGCAAAAAGAAAGAATAAATACTAAGAGGAAGAAAGAAGAGAAGAAAGAATGAGGATAGCTAGAGAAAACTTTCTCACTGCTGTGATTGCCCATGTTCCCCCTAGATTCTGACGCCTCACCCAGGTCTCCATATTCTCGACATACCTGTGGGCTCTTGTCTCCTGTCCCCACAGAACCTAGTTTAAAGTCTAGCTCACTAAGGTAGACATTCAGCATCCAAAATACTCTTCCTCTTCCTTGGGGGGTGGGGGAGGAAGAGGGGCATCTCTGCTCAGCAGTCCTTCTTCTTGGAACAGTATCCCATGGTCCAGGAAGCCCTTCTCTCCTAGGTCAGCCCTGCCCCCTCATTAACACACAGGGGAAGGTTGATCAAGAGTGATCAAAGGTCAAAAGACAGGAGGCTAAAGCCTTGCTAGCGCACACTCAACTAGCAGCTAGTAGGACTCCGTCCCCCACTCCAACACAGTCCCCAAACACACAATCCCCAACAAATCAAACTGTTTGCAGCCCACTGTTTACTAGCGTGTGTTCACTAGGAGCTGGCTTTTTAAACCCTTGTTCTTTCTCAGTTAGCCCCACCGTTTTGTCAAGGGATCCTAAAGTGGTTAGGGATCAAAGGATAGCAGGCTAGAGCCTCATTAGTAAGTTCTCAGCCTAGCCTAGCAGGCAGCTTGGTTCAGCACACAGCCCTCAAAACAGGCCACACTGTAATCTTCAAGCACACAGCAAACCAGCCAACTAGACAAACAAACTAGCAGACAAATTCACTCCAAGGAGCACGTAGTCTCTCCTCCTTCACCTGGAGAACTCCCTCGCAAAACTCCCCTGTTTGCTACTCCTGTTCGCTAGCTCAGTAATACTTCCACTCATTACTGTAGTATTAGCACCCCTTGTAGACCACTTCTTTGACCCTGTGATGACCTGTCTCTGACTACATCAGGGGTCGGCAACCTTCGGCACACGGCCCATCAGGGTAATCCGCTGGTGAGACATTTTGTTTACGTTGGCCATCTGCAGGCATGGCCTCCCACAGCTCCCAGTGGCTGCGGTTCACTGCTCTACACTGCAATTAGCCCAAGCCCCACAAACCAGAGTCAGCTGTCATGGGCCAGCTTTGGGTGTCTAATTGCAGTGTAGATGTACCCTGATAGGCCCTATTTCAGGGCCTGCCATAGCAGCATAACCAGCTCCCTGTGGTTCTCTCCAGCTTGCTTTTCCCAAGCCCTTCCCAGAGGGAAGGCACTCACCTCCTGGGTCTTCTCCCTCCCTGAGTTCTCTTCCCTCTCTTTCTAGTCCTCCCTGACCCTTTCACAGCTGGAATCTCTTATTGTAATTGAGTCATTAAATCAGGATCAGTTGGGGTTTAACTGTTACCTCACAGGCAAGGCCAAGCCCAATTTTTCTTAAAAGGCCAGCCAGCCGGTAAATTATGTCTATTTTTCCATTTGGATTTTTCTCTCCCCCCATATTTTTTCTTTTCAGTTTTTCTTATGTTATTTTTCTGTCTGTTGGGGTTGATTGGTTTGTTTACTTTGCCAGTTCTCTGCTCCACTTTCACCAGATTTATTTTGTTTCCTCTTGTCCACCTCTCTGCTCCTTTTTCCTCCCCACAGTCTCTGGTAAATAGAAGATGATTTGAATAAAGTCTGACTCAAACTTGCAAACCTACAATGGTCGAGTGGGTTCGAAATCTGGCGAACAGGGCCGGCTCCAGGCACCAGCCGAGGAAGCTGGTGCTTGGGGCGGCAGATTGTTCGAGGCAGCATTCCGCCCAATCCTAGGGCGGCACAGCTGGGTTTTTTGGGGGTGTTTTTTCCCGCTCCAGCCGCCCTGTAGGGGGCGGCGGCACAGAGGACGGGAGCGCCCTGCAGCAAGCCCGGCAGGGCAGTCCGCATCCTTCCCTCCCAGCCGACCGGAGCAACGCGGAGCCTCCCGGCAGGCGGTGCAGTGGTCCGGGCCGCGTGGTAGCGCCTCACTGAAGCCCTGGCTGTCCCCCTTCTCTCTCTCTCTCTCCCTCCCCTCCCCTCGCTAGCCAGGGCACATCTGCAGCGCAGGGAGTCCCCCTGCACCCGCGCTCCAGCCGCGCCACAGGTTTTTTTTTTTGCTTTGCAGCTCTGGCCGCCCCATTTGTTTTTGGTTTTTTTTTGCTTGGGGCGGCCAAAAAGCCAGAGCTGGCCCTGCTGGCGAAACAAGCTTGCCCATCCATTTCTAGAACAGACACTTCGGCTTCAGAAGACAGGATTTTTAAAAGTATCCATCACTTAGGTTTAGAGAAATGCACAGGATAGCGCTGTGTTGTGTTGATAAAATTATACTGCAATATATGCCAGTGCTCTCAAATCCCAGCCATGCATCCCTTGATGTGGGCTAACTTTTCATAAGCCAAAAATACTGCCCATATTTTCAACACATCGGGTCCTTCCTAAACCTTTTCCTTCTGTAATTTTCTTTTTTGTTGCTTTAGTATTGCTTTGTTCAGATTTCATTAAAAGAAAAAAAACTGCATTAAAAAAATCTTCTATTCATTTCCTTATTACAGCATTCAAGCTCTTTGTGGCACTGTGCCTGGTTGATATTACCAAAAACTAGGCTTTTGCAAATGAAACTCTTCCAATTAGTGTTTCAGGAAGCAATTAAATTGTCTAAAATGTATTAATGAATACATTGGAATCTGGAAGACTATCTTTTTTTAATAACCCCATTGTTAATGCACCATCTGTTTTGTTTTGTTTTGTTGCCTTACTAATGTACAGTTTCGATAACTTCATGCCCACAAATGACAATATTCACAAAAGGCAAAGCCAAGAAATGTAAGATGATAATCAGTCTCAGTTATATAGTATGTATTCCAAATTATTTTACAGGTTCAGTAATGAGGGACGGTGGTGTTTCCCCCCTCTTTTCTTTAATGTTCTATATACCGAGACATAAGCAACCTTAAATGTGACTGTGGGTTTGATCTCCATTTTCATTCAACAAGAGAGAAAATTAAATACACTGCAGTGCTATGTAGGGTTATGGCTCTGAACAGGCAAAGAAGCTACCTTTTCATATTGACAGATACCATAGTAGGACAGCATTCATTGGGGGGAGAAAAGGCATCAGAGACATTTAGGAATTAGTTATAAAACAACATTTGAAATAACTTTTGATAACTGGAGAGGTACACCCAGCACTCCACCAGATACTTAGCTACGTGTGTCCATGGATATGTACAAGTATTTAAATGACAGCTGTGTGACAAATTGCAAAGTTGTGTGATACATTTCACTTATCATGCAACTTGGAGCTCTCACCTGTGCTCTAATAAATCTCCCCCATTTTCATCATGGAAAAATGGGACATTTCAACAATTTCCAAACTTTTTTTACGATTTTTGTTTAATCGTGAGATTCATTGAAAGCAACCCTTTCCCACAAACAGTTTTGGTTTTGGCAAATAGCTTTTTCCAAGGGAAAAACAAAAGTCCCTCAGTATCTGGTAGAGTGTGGGGTGTACCATGAACTTGGAGGCAAGCGCTCCAGGTGCTCCAAGCACTAGACTGTACTGGATCTAGACCTCAGTGAGTTCCCACAAACAATCAGAGTCTGATGAATCATAGGAGGTTGCTGTACTATGGCTGACAGAAATAAGAGGTGCAAATACTCTAGACACAATTGTTTTAACAGAAAGCAAAGATGATCCAACAGTTCCTAACTCAGCTCTTAGGGGCAGCCTGGTCCATGTGTATAAAAGTGTCCCTCTACACTGTCTTTTCGTTTGCAGACCATTGACACCTTGCTGCAGCTACCGCTGGCCCCCTGCTAGGACCAGGGATTGTCTGTGGCTGGCTGTCAGACCTCCAACTAGGCTGCAACTCCTAGGCCACCTGCTATCCTGTCTTCCTGTGCAGCCAGCCCACAAACGTTTGCTTCCAGCCTGCTGCTCCTGCTGTCATACATCCTCCAGATCCTTCATGAACCAGATTGCCTTTGGCCTCTGTGTTTACTTCCCTTTCCTGTACTGTGGAGATTATAGCATCCTCTGCTAGTGACCTGGGGATTAACACAGTGCCAATGGATCAGCCAGAAGTTTCATTATAAGATCAATATCATGGATAGGTAGAGAGTTGGATGAATACACTTAAAATACATCTACTTGCCATTTCCTATACATGTCAAACTTTTAAACTGGTAGAAACACATAATGTGAGATGTGTCTGTGGTATACATAATTTTAAAATGCTCTTTACTTATTCTTTAAATCATCGTCATGGAAAGGTCAGTGAGGATGCATTGTTTGAATATAATATTACATCTACATCTATATCTATATATTAGGGCCTGATTCTCATTTCCACTAAGACCCCTTTGCTCTGCTAGTGTACAGGGGCTCTCAAGAGGAAGTGAATTATGTTTATGCTCACTCTCAGACCGCTTTTCACTGCCAGAGCAGCGAAAAGAGGCCTAGTACAAATGAGAATTAAGTCTTTAGTTTTTAAACATTAAATATCAAAATTTAAATGAGTCTTTATCCTTCAGAAAGAACAGGAGTACTTGTGGCACCTTAGAGACTAACAAATTTATTAGAGCATAAGCTTTCGTGGGCTACAGCCCACTTCTTCGGATGCATATAGAATGGAACATATATTGAGGCGATATATATACACACATACAGAGAGCATGAACAGGTGGGAGTTGTCTTACCAACTCTGAGAGGCCAATTAAGTAAGAGAAAAAAAACTTTTGAAGTGATAATCAAGATAGCCCAGTACAGACAGTTTGATAAGAAGTGTGAGAATACTTACAAGGGGAGATAGATTCAAAGTCACAAAGTTCAGCCACCAGGTTAGCTGTGACATTATCGGGGATACTGTTCCTGATAGATTGTAGTCCATCTTTGTGTGGAATATTGGTGTAGAGGGCTTCTACGTCCATAGTGGCCAGGATGGTGTTTTCTGGAAGATCACCGATGGATTGTAGTTTCCTCAGGAAGTCAGTGGTGTCTCGAAGATAGCTGGGAGCATAAAGCTTATGCTCTAATAAATTTGTTAGTCTCTAAGGTGCCACAAGTACTCCTGTTCTTTTTGCGGATACAGACTAACACGGCTGCTACTCTGAAACCTGTCTTTATCCTTCAGATTGTTCTCATCATAGAAAGGTCAGTGGTGATGAATTGTTTGTTGCTACTGCAGAAATAATATGTACTATGCAGTTCTATTATTTGCTGTTAAAGAAAATGTGATTTATTGGATAGTGGCAGAAAATATTTGCCCCAGGCCTGCAGTATATGAAATATTTAGCCTCCGTTCAACCCTCTTGCTTCAGGGATCCAGGATACAGTCTTCTGAGGCCACAAAAGAGATATTTTTGCCAGTCCAGAGCATTATTTAGTGATTCAGCAGGAACACTATGTCATCAAAATAGTCTTTTCTGCTACAGAAGAAACAATTATTTTCTTCCAGTCAAATAGTGTAAATTAATATAACAAACAAAACATGCATGCTATTATGGTTCTAGTGCTACTGACCCTTAGAGATGTTTGGGATGCTATTCTGCATGCTATCAGCACAGGTATGCATATACTAGGAGGAACAACTTGAAAATCCATAACGCCAGCAAAAATCTAAGCACAGTAATTGATACTGGATAAAAAACGAGATATGAGATTAAATCCCTTGTTAATACTGTGTTCTATACTCAGAGCCATAACTTCATGCAATACTATAGATACTGCTGACACAAGGTATAAAAAGAGACTATGAATTTCAGGAGTCCAAGCCTAGGAATTATATGGAGACAATCAACAAAAGGAGAACAGAGATATTTAAGGGCTTTGAGGGGTTACTTTACGACAAATGGCTAAAAGAATTAAATACAGTTAGTTAGGCTAAAAGATAACTACATTGTAGTAGGACTATATATATTTTAAATATGTCAACCTAAAGGAGGGGAAAGGATTGTTGCATGATTCAGAGAGTGATAACCAGAAATAATACGATGAAAATGAATAAAGAAACTGTAAGAGTGGAAACAATCATACACAATATGCTATGTCTGTTCCATTAGGGAATAATCTCTTATTATAGAGGCGCCATAGATAAGGCTGGATTGAGTTTTGTGGCTATATCAGAGGTCAACTTCTTCATTATGTATGAAGAAATCCTGCATCTTGACAGGGAGTTCCTTGCAGTCCTTTCCAGCCCTGTCGTTCTATGATTCTATGAAAAACGCAGCAAATTGTTCTCAAAATTACAGCACTTGCTTTTTGAGCGTACACTGAATTATTTGAGAATTTACAAATAAATCTGTTAATTAGTTTGTGAGTTAAAAATAATTAAAAACATGTCGTTTAAGAAACATAGCAGCCTGCTTCAGACTTTCTTGCCCTAATGTTCTTAATAAATGTAATAACAAAACACTTCAAGCTTCCCTTATGTTTAAAACTCACTGAAAACTTGTGTATAGCCTATGTTTGAAGGATTTGCGGGTTGGTTTGGTTTATGTTTGTTTGTTTTTGTTTCTCTTTTCTTCTTTAAGAATGATCATTTTTTGTCATTATACTTTATAATTGAAAACTTCCCCATGAGTAGAGACTAAAAAATAATCTTATTCAGAGAATTTCAACTCAAAACTATGTAAGTGTTTCCTGTTGAAGCTGTTACATTTTGTATAAAAATGTAAATAGTCATTGGGTCAGAGAGTGAGAGAATGACTGCATAGTCCAGTCATTAGGGCTCCCATGTGGGGCATCGGAGATTTGGGTTTAAGTCCCTGCTTTGACTCAGAGTGAGGATTTGAATGCCCAATCTCCCACAGCCTGGGGGAGTGCTCTAAGCACTGAGTTATTGGGTAAAAGGGAGGCATTGTCTCCTTATTTTTTTTTCTTGAGACGGGATAGACCTGGCTTAGGGGCCTAACTCCAGGAGAGGCCCGCCTGTCTTACTGTAATTTCCTATTGGCTAGCTTAGGCAGCTCCCTGCTCTGTGTTCTGGCTTTCATAAATCCCCTTTTTAGGAGCTTAACTCTCTGCACACAATGCCTACGAGCCTAAGTTGGGGTTGTGAATTCCACTAAGTGGCACGGTACCTAAAATTTGGCTGTTGCACTGGCCAGCTTCCTCTTATGGATCTAGCCCTTGGTGCACTAAATCTATTCAACAGGGAAGGACTAAAGAAGTGGAAAACTAGGAGAAAGGGGTGCAGGGAAATGTCAGGAATGCAGGAGTGTTGGAAAAAATGGTGTGCATGTTCATGTAGAAGGGAGTGTAAAGAGAATTTTTCCTTATGTCCATCAAATTCTAAAGCAGTTTACAAAGCTGGGCAAATTCGTCCCAGTTGGTAACTCTGTTGATATCAGTGGAGATACAGCAGGAATTAATTTGTTTCAGTGTCACAAGGAGGCAGTTACTGCTAGATAGTTACAGTTGTTAACCTGCATTTCTATCAACTATAAAGAATAAAACTAAAGACTCATGGATCTGTTTTTAAATTATGTAAAGTATTTGCTCCAGATCAAAAACATATGCAGCCAGTCTTGTCAAACAAAGCCCAGTAGTTAGCAAGCTAGAATGAAAACAACTTATTTGAAATATTTTAGAGGTTGACTCCTGGTTAAGATTGTATATAGAATTGTAACAATAAGTGTTGTTGGTTTTCTTGGTCACCAAACCAATTTTTTTTTAATTGCTTTGGGTCAAACAGTATGTTTTCTTTAATCCAAAATGAAAATTTTCATTTTATTTTTGTGAAGGTTTCTTTTTAGCTTTTAAATAAAATTGAAGTAAAATTTTAATCAACCCAAATCTGCATTTTTCAGCAAAAAAGTGTTGTCTGAAAAATGTCACTCAGCTTTGAATGTTAGGTTTCCATTCTAAAAAACACTTGCAGTATCAACTCATAATATTATGGTAGTTTTACTCTTTGAGATCAAATTTTCCATATTTAGTTTCAGTCAGTGAGTGATATTTTTAAAGCTTGAGCAAAAACAAGGTAGTCATTTTCAAGTGCTCCCCTTTGTCAATTCATAGAATCATAGACTTTAAGGTCAGAAGGGACCATTATGATCATCTAGTCTGACCTCCTGCACAACGCAGGCCACAGAATCTCACCCACCCACTCCTGTAACAAACCCCTAACCTATGTCTGAGCTATTGAAGTCCTCAAATCATGGCTTAAAGACTTCAAGATGCAGAGAATCTTCCAGCAAGTGACCCATGCCCCACGCTGCAGAGGAAGGCAAAAAAACCCCAGGGCGTCTGCCAATCTGCCCTGGAGGAAAATTCCTTCCCGACCCCACATATGGCGATCAGCTAAACCCCGAGCATGTGGGCAAGACTCACCAGCCAGACACCCAGGAAAGAATTCTCTGTAGTAACTCAGATCCCACCCCATCTAACATCCCATCACAAGCCATTGGGCATATTTACCGCTAATAGTCAAAGACCAATTAATTGCCAAAATTAGGCTATCCCATTATACCATCCCCTCCATAAACTTATCCAGCTTAGTCTTGAAGCCAGATATGTCTTTTGTCCCCACTACTCCCCTTGGAAGGCTGTTCCAGAACTTCACTCCTCTGATGGTTAGAAACCTTCATCTAATTTCAAGTCTAAACTTCCTGATGGTCAGTTTATATCCATTTGTTCTTGTGTCCACATTGGTACTGAGCTTAAATAATTCCTCTCCCTCCCTGGTATTTATTCCTCTGATATATTTATAGAGAGCAATCCTATCTCCCCTCAGCCTTCTTTTGGTTAGGCTAAACAAGCCAAGCTTTATTGGATACTAAAACAGCACTGCATCTAGTGCAAATCTGCACAGCTCCATTGTCTTAATCACTTGAGAATCTGGCTCTGTATTTTTCTGCAGGACCCATGCCTCCTTCAGAGCCAAGCTTGCCAGGTGAGCAGTGAATGGAAGCAGAGGGGCATGCTATATATATCAGGGATAGAACTGAAATTAGAACAGCTGCCTCATACAACATTCAAGCTGCATGCTGAACACAGCAGGAATCCTGTGGAAAAAATAAAAAGTGATCAGTTATAGGGGCCAGATCTTGCCCATCTTAGCATCACACAGTGGTGACCTTAAAGCTGCCCAAAAGGTGACCATCACAGAGGGCTTTACATGTTTTCTATTCCAATGAGTGTAGAGGGGGCATAGTCTGTGTGGGACAGAATAAGAGGGGACCCTTACAATCTAGCAATAGTTGGTGCAGGCTTGTGGCTGCTCTAACTTCTGCCTGTAGCCAGTTCAGCCTGTGGTTAGCTCTAGGTTTGGATGTGGCAGAAAAGTGGCTGAGAGTACCTTTTCCCTCCTCCCCTTTCCTCACATATACTTAGCTCTAACCTGGAGCAGCTGAGAATTGAGCCCCATCTCTTACTGTGTACGCACAAGAGGACAGAGATAAGGCTGCCTGGACATGGACATTAACTTTGTCATGTCCTGACTTTTGAGTAATTCACTATGCAGCCTTAATGTTCTTTTTACTACAGCTCTGTTCTATGGAATAAGATATAACTCTAAACCAAGAATAAGCTTTGTCTGTTCAAACACATTAATGCCCATCCTAATCAATAATGTCTTATTCATTTATCAGAAACTGGGAAATTGCTTGTTACCTTTCAAGACCAAAATACTGCAAGTGGTGGTTCTGTTTGTTTAGAACATTGATCAGAAGCCTTAGTCAAAAGTTAGAATTCTTATTGTGAGCTGTTGCTGAGATTTGTGGTTTTATGGGGCTAATCTAAAGCAAAAATTATTAAAGTCAGGTCAATAATATGGATTGTTCCCTTTATTAACATCTTGCTCAAAGAAATACGAATAAATGTATTTATATCCCTTTGTAATACGGATTTCTACATCCATTTATAATACACCAATTTATTCTTGCAGTGGTTCAACTGCTATGTCTTTCCTTGTGATATGTATTGTTATTAAATAGGATGGATAATTTTGATATATATTAATATATATTACACTGTTTCCTGTAAAATAGCTAAATAAAACAAGTATTTTAGGTTCTTTCAAAGCTTTGACAAGCATTCATTAAGCAAATATTTAATGTGTCGTTGACTCAGTTTGGGGAATTCACTTTTATATTTTTCAGTAGCATGCCCCCCACCACACACACCTTTCTAGTTTCTTATGAAAACTCATTTGTTTGCTTTAAAGCTTACCTCATGGTAAATCATGTCCCACTTACATACTAAGCTTTGTTTGCAGTGACAAATAGGATCCCCGCTTTCTTCCTTGCAATGAAATCATCTGCTCTTTGGCACTTAGTATACAATATATGCCATTTCTGTCTGAATAAACCTATTGCTACTTGCATTTATCTTATTGCTCGATTATAATGCACTCCAAATGCATTATGGAAAATTTGAAGCTATGGAAAGTAAAACATCATTTGCAAGAAGAGCATATACAAAAGGTCACATTTGATAGCTAGATATGATTGATGCATTCCTGCCTCCCGACTACTCTCTTTCTGATCCATGGTGCTGTATTGATAAGCACACTTATCTTTCTCAGTGGTAAAAAATGTGCTGCATACTAGAATCAGTCAAGTGATACAAAAACTAGTGGGGTCTCCCCAGAGGCATGTCCTCATGTCTACTTGTTCATATTTGTGTTTTCAGCTGTCTCGCACAAGCACAGCGTCCACATTTGGGCACATTCATCACTTCAGCATTAGGAGGCTTATCACTTGCTGTCATAAGGTGATCCACTGACAGACAGGCTGGCATTTTCATCATCCTTGACACTGTTTCCATTATATCTAGCATAGATTCTCTAAAGGGAGATGACAAGCACATGTGCAGACAAATTCTTTGAAACACTATGTAAACCCTGGTCTTTCTTTTCAAGAAATAGCCTCTCTCTCACTCACACACACACATACACACACACACTTACTTTAAAAGGAGAAACTTTTTAACGAAAGTCTTTAATCCATACGAGAATACAATTGTTTTAAATGATTATGGTTCTCCACACTGCCTATTTACTGTCTATAACACTATCCGCTTGAGGATCTCCAAGCACTTTTTTTTTTTAATCTGTTTTTATACCTATACTGCTTCAGGGTAAGCATTATAAAGGCTTATCATGCAGTTAAACTGAGGCATATAAGGATTATAAATGATCTGCCCAAAATCATGCAGTAAATCAGAATGCTCCTTCTTAGTAGGGCCATGTCATCCTTGCTCCTATGTGAAAGGATAGGTGGACTGTTTCTTTACATTAAAGCAGGGAACCAGGCAAGAAGGAAACCGGGGAAGGCTCTAGGCAGAAGCTGTGCTGAGAAATGAGAGAGAGACAGAATGGTTCTAGGGATAATACTGCTTTATTACTGGAATAATACACAATCCACTTTGAATGCCTCCATTCATTATAAATCTTACCTGCATTCCTGTACAAAAAGTGTGTTTCCATATTGTTCACCAAGGGTTCTTATATGGCCACCATCACCACAGTATCTCAGCACCTCACAATTTTTACACATTTATATTCTGTGGGGTAGGGGAGTGCTATTATCCCCATATTACAAATGGAGAACAGAGAGGTAGCCGACTTGCCCAAGGTCACAGAGGGAATCTTTTGCAAAGTGGAGGACTGAACCCAGATCTCCAGCTAGCACTCTGGCCACTGGACAACATTTCCTTTGTGTACAATGCAGCGACTTCATAGACAGTCACCTTTCACATATACATGCTCCAGCACAATGATAGGTGTATATGACTCTCTGGGTAACGTTTCATTCTTTGATCTGCTCCCAGGGCAGATTGTACCCTATACTAGGGTACAGCTGTTGCTTCTCGGTGGGCATGTACTCTGGACAGTATTTCCCATGCTTAGGCAATATGGGATAGTTGCCCTGATTCTCACAGGGTTAGCCAATGGGCAGGTGGGGTTGTACAAACATTGCTGTGAGCCAGAAGAGCTGCGGCGTGGGTGCAATTGAAAGCTGTATTTGTGCTAACTGGGTCAGATGTTATGATCTGATTACAAAAATCCAGTTATACTTTTAGTGTGGGTGGGCTCACAGAGAGCGTGTGTGCATGTGTTGGTTGTTTGGGTTTTGTTTTGTTTAATTCTTTGATGATGGGTTTGTGACAGTGTATTTTGGTATCAAGTATCAGGGGGTAACCGTGTTAGTTTGTATCCACAAAAACAACAAGGAGTCCGGTGGCACCTTAAAGACTAACAGATTTATTTGGGCATAAGCTTTTGTGGGTAAAAAATCCCACTTCTTCAGATGCATGGAGTGAAAGTTACAGATGCAGGCATTATATAATGACACATGAAGAGAAGGGAGTTACCTCACAAGTGGAGAACCAGTGTTGACAGGGCCAATTCGATCAGGGTGGATGTAGTCCACTCCCAATAATAGATGAGGAGGTGTCAATTCCACGAGAGGCAAAGCTGCTTTTGTAATGAGCCAGCCACTCCCAGTCCCTATTCAAGCCCAAATTAATGGTATTAAATTTGCAAATGAATTTTAGTTCTGCTGTTTCTCTTTGAAGTCTGTTTCTGAAGTTTTTTTGTTCAAGAATAGTTACTTTTAAATCTGTTACAGAATGTCCAGGGAGGTTGAAGTGTTCACCTACTGGCTTTTTTGTGTTACCATTCCTGATGTCCAATTTGTGTCCATTTATTCTTTTATGTAGGGACTGTCCAGTTTGGCCAATGTACATGGCAGAGGGGCATTGCTGGCACATGATGGCATATATAACATTAGTAGACGTGCAGGTGAATGAGTCCTTAATGGTGTGGCTGATGTGGTTGGGTCCTCTGATGGTGTCACTAGAGTAGATATGGGGACAGAATAGGCAATGAGGTTTGCTACAGGGATTGGTTCCTGGGTTGGAGTTTCTGTGGTGTGGTGTGTAGTTGCTGGTGAGTATTTGCTTCAGGTTGGGTGGTTGTCTGTAAGCGAGGACTGGCCTGCCTCCCAAGGTCTGTGGGAGTAAGGGATCGTTTTCCAGGATAGGTTGTAGATCATTGATAATGCGCTGGAGAGGTTTTAGCTGGGGGCTGTACATGATGGCCAGTGGTGTTCTGTTATTTTCCTTGTTGGGACTGTCTTGTAGTAGGTGATTTCTGGGTATCCGTCTTGCTCTGTCAATCTGTTTCCTCACTTCCCCAGGTGGGTATTGTAGTTTTAAGAATGCTTGATAAAGATCGTGTAGGTGTTTGTCTCTGTCTGAGGGATTTATTGGTTGTATCTTAGGGCTTGGCTGTAGACAATGGATCGTGTGATGTGTCCTGGATGGAAGCTAGAGGCATGTAGGTAAGTATAGCGGTCAGTAGGTTTCCGGTATAGGGTGGTGTTTATGTGACCATCACTTATTTGCACTGTAGTGTCCAGAAAGTGGATCTCTTGTGTGGACTGGTCCAGTTGAGGTTGATGGTGGGGTGGAAATTGTTGAAATCCAGGTGGAATTCTTCAAGGGCCTCCTTTCCGTGGGTCCATATGATGAAGATGTCATCAATGTAGCGCAAGTAGAGGAGGGGTGCTAGGGGACGAGAGCTGAGGAAGCGTTCTTCTAAGTCAGCCATAAAAATGTTGGCATGCTGTGGGTCCCTGCGGCTACCCATAGCAGTGCCACTGACTTGAAGGTATAAGTTGCCCCCAAATCTGAAATGGTTGTGGGTGAGGACAAAGTCACAAAGCTCAGCCACCAGGCATGCTGCGGCCTCATCAGGGATACTGTTCCTGACAGCTTGTAGTCCATCCTCATGTGGAATATTGGTGTAAAGCACTTCTACATTCATGGTGGCCAGGATGGTGTTTTCAGGAAGATCACCAATGCATTGTAGTTTCCTCAGGAAGTCGGTGGTGTCTCAAAGATAGCTGGGAGTGCTGGTAGCGTAGGGTCTGAGGACAGAGTCCAAATAGCCAGATAATCCTGCTGTAAGAGTGCCGATGCCTGAGATGATGGGGTGTCCAGGGTTTCCAGGTTTATGGATCTTGGGTAGCAGATAGAATACCCCTGGTCGGGACTCTGGGGGTGTGTCCATGTAGATTTGTTCCCGTGCTGTAGCCGGGAGTTTCTTGAGCAGATGGTGTAGTTTCTTTTGGTATTCCTCAGTGGGATCAGAGGATAGTGGCCTGTAGAATGTGGTGTTGGAGAGATGCCTGGCAGCCTCCTGTTCATAATCCGACCTGTTCATTATGACTATACAGCACCTTCTTTGTCAGCCCCTTTGATTATAATGTCAGAGTTGTTTCTGAGGCTGTGGATGGCATTGCGTTCTGTATGGCTGAGGTTATGGGGCAAGTGATGCTGTTTGTTCACAATTTCAGCCTGTGCACATCTGCGGAAGCATTCTATGTAGAGGTCCAGTCTGTCATTTCGACCGTCAGGAGGAGTCCACGCAGAATTCTTCTTCTTGTAGTGTTGGTAGGAGGGTTCCTGTGGGTCAGTGCACTGTTCAGAGGTGTGTTGAAAATATTCCTTGAATCAGAGATGACGAAAGTAAGCTTCCAGATCACTGCAGAACTGTATCATGTTTGTGGGGATGGTGGGGCAGAAAGAGAGTCCTCGAGATAGGACAGACTTTTCCGCCAGGCTAAGTGTGTGGTTGAATAGATTAACAATATTGTTAGGTGAGTTGAGGGTACCACTGTTGTAGCCCCCGTGGCATGTAGGAGTTTAGATAGTTTACTGTCCTTTTTCCTCTGTAGAGAAGTGAAGTGTGCATTGTAAATGGCTTGTCTCATTTTTGTAAAGTCCAGCCACGTGGAAGTTTGTGTGGAAGGCTGGTTTTGTATGAGAGTCTCCAGTTTTGAGAGCTCATTCTTGATCTTGTCCTGTCTGCTGTACAGGATGCTGATCAGGTGGTTCCTCGGTTTCTTTGAGGGTGTGTGGCACAGTCTCTCACCATAGTCCATGTAGTATGTCGATTGCAATGGATTATTTACCTTCAGTCCATTTGATATAATGTCCATCTGTTTGCACTTGGACAGGAAGATGATGTCTGTTTGTATTTTGGTATAGGATTGCTGAGTTTTGCAGAAGGAGTGACTTTTGAGGACGGACTTAAAAAGAGATTAGAGAAAATAAGTATCCACTCGCTGTCATTTTAAAGGAATCTGATATACCCTATATAAACAAAGGTGCTTTTGTCAAAGTGTATTTTGGGGCTTTTACCTTTACAAATCCCCAGCCCAATTATGTTCAATAGTTTGACTGAGAGTTGGTGAAGCAGATTTTTTTTTTTTTTTTTTTTTTGGTGGTCAGGCAAATATCACCAGACTCTGTCTCTAGATATCATTCCTGGAGATCGCAAGCAAGGTTTGAGCATATAGCATGCCCAGCCTCCTCCAAAACAAAGGCTCCATTGAGTAGAAACTCACCCCATTCTTGACATTTGAATTTATTAATAAAAGGCCTGACTTAGAGCCCACTGAACGTAATGGGAGTCTTCCAGTGACTTCAGTGGGAGCTGGATCAGGTCCAAGGTTACTCAAAATAAAACAACCTAAAGTTATCTCCTCAGTAATTCACTGATTTACCCTCAGCCTTTTCATGGATGCATGTGGGGATAGTTAAACCCATTTTTTCCAAGGTTACATCATGGAAACAAGGCATCAGATCTGTTGGATAACATATTCCATTCCCATTATAGCCCAAGATTGTTCCCTAATGTATATTTTCCAGTTTGGGGTTGTTTTATTGTTTTGTTTTGTTTTGTTTACAGTCCTGTTTTAAATCATTGAAGTGAGGTGAATCCATTTTGGAAGATTATTCAGTGGGTTAACAGAGCTCACCTTTACAAAAATCTCCCTTATATTCAAGCTAGATTTTCCTTTCCTTAATTACACCCTAGCTCTTTGGGCCTGAAGGCCATATATCTAACAAGGAAAATTCTCATATTCACAGCAACAAGATGCTTGTTCATGAATCCCATTAGTACCAATGCTCTCTGCTTTTAGGAAAGAACTAATTCCAGTCTTTACCGTACCCAAAATTATACAAGTTTAGTGAGCAAGGATATAAATAACAGCACTGATGTGTCAGAGCATCAACGGATGTTCGCTAGACTTGACAGGTTCTAGTAATTGAAGAACCTGTGATTGACTTAGCTCTGCTTCTGTCACTGTATGTTACTATAGAATGAAGCTTTCTTTTGGTTGGGGTGAGGAAGAGAGGGGAAGTATATTGTAAAAGAAGGAAGGAAATAAACTTCAAATGTCAGGCCCAAATTGCCCTTAATTTTGATTCCTTCTAGTGCATCCATTATTACTGATATGTATTCCTGTACTTTCTAAAATCAGAAGAAAAGTATGAAATCTGAAAAGGAGCAAAAATAGGGATTTTTACCTGATAATTGCTTTTTTGTTCATTGGTTCATAGCTGATGGGTGTTCTTGCATCTCAGAAGACTAGCTGTTTCAGTGGGATACAAAGAATTTACTCAGCACCTGAGGAGCTACTCAGAGGCAGTTGATCCTCAGGAACTTTTTATTTAAAACCACTTGTAATTGGGTGTATTGCCATGGCTCAATCTGTTTGTTTTGAAGTAGCATTTAAAGGACTCATTTGACTTTATAATATCTAATTTGTGCATGTTCTTATCATAGGGAGTGGATTTGACATGAGCACTGGGGTAAAAGAAGCATAAATTAAGACTGTAGCTTGTCATAATGCTCCAAAATTCCCCTTATTGCTTGTCAGAAACAGTGTTTGAGAACCCCATTAAATGTTAAAATGGGGAAGTCTTAATGCTTATAATTGGTAAGGTAAAGCAGATAGCCTCCTTCTGTCTGCTACTGCTCTGATAGTGGTTTTAATCAGATGGATGATCAGCAGGGAATAAACTCTATTAGTAGGGAAGATTTTTAGGTATGAGATCAGAGATGGGCCTGTTCCACAGAATTCAGGGGTGAACTGTAAATTTCTCAAGGTTCTTGGGTGTTTGTTGAAATTTGGATCCAGATCAGCACTTCACAACTTGGTATTTATCATGAACAACCTGAAACTAGGCATTA
The DNA here is from genome assembly GCF_028017835.1 of Emys orbicularis. Taxonomy (NCBI): domain Eukaryota; kingdom Metazoa; phylum Chordata; order Testudines; family Emydidae; genus Emys; species Emys orbicularis. The sequence goes on along the minus strand of NC_088685.1, from coordinate 21,800,839 downwards.
AATCCAAAGTCTTGGCCAGGCATTCAGATACACTGTTCCACTCTGGGCTGTGTAGGTTCTCTCATGGTACAGAAGAGTCAGGACTAGGTTATAGTGGATTCAAAGTGTGTTTTTTGTCAAGATTGCTGGATTTAAATAGTACTTTATGATTCTCTTTGACTTCCTACCTCACAGGGTAATTAAACAGTCTGCACAACCTAATGCCACCACACATCAAGCAATCACATACATCCATGGTCTACTAAAGACCATTGTGCCTGACAAAGTGACTACAGTTGATGGCATCGCACCAGGCATTGTGTACTGAAGTTTCCAGATGTAGCTCAACCCTGCGAATCCACAAATCACTGGGACAGCCCAGTATGTGGCATCAGCTAGAGTCAGGGCATGCACCCCTTTATACACCGATAGACAGTTTGAGCGCATAATGTGCTGGGGTATTTTTGTCCATCCTGGCAACATGACTGAAGAGTATGTGATGCCACTTTTGAATATAATGAGCGACTAAAGGAAGGCCAGATCTGTGTGAGATCGTGACATTTTGCACAAAGTCAAACCACTTTATGCTCAGGGTTTGGTGCTGACAGCACATATGGAATGCCTCTTGCCAGTCCAAGTCTGTCTACAAGAGGGTCCAAGTTTCTGCCCCATATAGCAATGCAGGCAGTACACAGGTTTGATAGATTCTGAACTTAATCCGAGTGTAAAAAAGTTTTTGCAACAATTAGTGGACTTGATGCAGGTGGGGCAAAACCTAAAACATCTGGTTTGCTGCAACCATTTGAACTGTGCTTGCTGCCTAGGTAGATGAACTCGTCAGTGCTCTCCATGATACCCAACCCCACCTGCACCAAGGGTTCTGGTGGCCCGGCTCCAAGATTCTGGACCTTGGTCTTCTCCCATGAGATGTTCAGCCCCATAGTGGGGGTGGCATCTTGGAGAGTGGGGCTGAAATTCTCTGACCTCTACAAGCAAGGCAGCATAGCTGGCATAGTCTTGGCCTGTAAATACTTCTTGATTATGACATGTGGAGCAGCAAGTCCTAATATCCAGTCAATAGGTCGAAAGAATAGTGTCATATATGGTGTCCCTAATTCCTGGCCTGGACTGAACAATCATGCAGCAATTTATAACTAGACTATAGGAACATCTCTAGATTAAATATTTACATAATCTAGGAGACTGGGAATATTATGAAGCTCAAATCTGAATTTGTGACAGTCAGGAGCTGTGCATTCTCGAAATAAAGGTTGACAATCATGGACCTCACTTGAACCACAAATAAATTTGTGTCTGATTCTCAGTATAATCCATGCAGCCAAGCGAGGTGCCTAGGCATAGATGACTCATGCCACCTGATACTGGGGGGGTTGGCGGGGCACAATCTAAAGGGGAGGACATGTGACTGCCCCATGTGTCTCCTCTGCCCAGCGAACTCCCCGCCGTGAGCTCACCCTGGGACCACTGTGTTCTCCCCACCTCACCAGAGTTACCTGCGGGGGGCTCTATTCTTCTCCCACTGTGCCTCCTCCACAGCATGTTCGGCCCCTGTCCCTGGCAGCTGGACCCAGGCGAGGAGCGGGAGGGAGCTGCTTCTCACACCGGCTGAAGATGGCCTCTCAGGGTCACTGACTCTGTGCAGTGCAGCAGCTGCCTGAGGGAGAGCCTGGCTGGGCTGGCAGCCCACCCTGCCCCCTCCACTTCCCGCTCGAACTCAGCTGCCGAAGACAGGGGCCGAGTGAGCTGGAAACGGGCCGGGAGGGAGTGGGGGAGACCCACGGTCCAGTCCTCCTGCTCCAATTACTCTTTCATTGTTTATCCACAGTGAAGCAACTTCAACAGGAGAGATTCAGGGAGCCCAACATCAGAATAGCCCATCTCTCAGTGGTTAAAGCACCCTCCTGAGAGGTAGAAGAACCCCTATTCAAATCCCTTTCTCCACTGCCCCACCCCCCAGCAAAGAGGGAGGACTTGAACCTAGATCTCCCACATCCCAGGTGAGTGTTCTTGCCACTGTGCTAAAAGTTACAAGGTGGATACCACCTCCTCCCGCTCTGATAAGTGTGCTCAGAGGCCACCTATCGGATCAGGCCCCACATGCAACTTAGGCTGCTGAATGCCTACCTTCCCCTAGTTGTGAATCGCTCTGGGATTTAGGTGAGCGATAGGCATGTGAAGGCCACATTGAGGACAGTGCCCAGAGGCCAAAACATAGATTTTTATCCTGAAAATGTAGGCATTTAGTGAGTTTAGGTGTCTAAGGGGTCAGCAGCAGTTTTGTGACTCATAATGGTGTCGAAACTGGGATATAGACTCATAGACTCATAGACTTTAAGGTCAGAAGGGACCATTATGATCATCTAGTCTGACCTCCTGCACAATGCAGGCCACAGAATCTCACCCACCCACTCCTGTATCAAACCCCTAACCAATGTCTGAGCTATTGAAGTCCTCAAATCATGGCTTAAAGACTTCAAGATGCAGAGAATCTTCCAGCAAGTGACCCGTGCTCCACGCTGCAGAGGAAGGCGAAAACCCCCCCAGGGCCTCTGCCAATCTGCCCTGAAGGAAAATTCCTTCCTGACCCCAAATAGGCGATCAGCTAAACCCTGAGCATGTGGGCAAGACTCACCAGCCAGACACCCAGGAAAGAATTCTCCATAGTAACTCAGATCCCACCCCATCTAACATCCCATCACAAGCCATTGGGCATATTTACTTGCTAATAATCAAAGATCAATTAATTGCCAAAATTAGGCTATCCCATCATACCATCCCCTCCATAAACTTATCAAGCTTAGTCTTGAAGCCCTTGGAAGGCTCGAGATTTAGGCACCTAAGAACCTTTGCACATCTGGGCTCTGATGTACGTTTAATTTTGTAGGACGCCCATATAAAATGCCAATAAGTGCTTTATATAGGAGTATTATAATAAATAATCATATTTAATATAACTCAGATATGTCACAGTATCGCACAGGGAAAAGAATGTGCTAATATTGGATTATATTAATTTAGGTTTCTCCATAGTTAATTGAACTCTCCTTTGGGAGAGGTCTCAGGCAGGGTTAAATAGCTCAATTATTTGCCAAGAAGAGAAAATAAGTGGAGGAGATAAAGGGTTGTTTTCTTTCCTACAGTGTGTCCTTTTTCTTCTAAAGTTTTAGAGTGATTATCCTAATTGGGAATGTTAACTGGAGAATCAGGTACCAGCTGTTGAAGAAGTGGATAATGGAATACAGTTTTTGAAAGAAGTTTGAGCCATAGAGCCTTTTAGAGGCTAAATAATCAGTTATCTGAATAGACTCTTCAATATAATATTTGGCTGAACTAAAGATATAAAAGTATTTGCCGATTTATTTATTTATTTGAACTCGTTCTGGTAACAGAACTGTTGCCTGGTGAAAATAAACCTGCACTGCAGACATTTAAAAGACTAAGCACTGTGTCTGATCTGTTTGAGCATCCTATAGGGGAAAGTATGAACACCTGTTCCAGCGGCAGCCAGGTGGATAACAGGGACCCTCTCCGGCTATCACTTCCTTGTCAGCACAACACAGAACTATTTCAGGCAGCTCTCAGCTGGTATGGATGCATCTCAAACATTTTTTCCCCCTTGTCATTGTGCAAGTTAATATTGTATGTTGGCCGTGAAGCATTCCAGTAGCATCATAAAGATGACAGTCCATGTTTCTTCCCTATTCTGTATTTCCAGGGGGTAACACTATAACACTGAACAAAACTGCAAAGAAATAAGAATAGAGATAGTGGGGGCTGGGGAGAAGAAACATATAAAGCAATAAAAACTTTACTCCATAGAGCATGCCATTTCCACCCAAATAAAAGTTGCAAGCCTTGCAGCCTCAATAAATCTTTCAGAGCTATTGCTTGTTCTGCCTGTGTACCTGAGGGCAATACTGGACTAGCTGAGGCCGAGAAAGCCCATCGGTTATTGTCTTATCCCAATATCTCTTGGGAACAACTGATCTGATATTGTGTCTCTCTTGCTCATTTCAGTTGTGACAGAATCCTCAGAGAGCTGAGGACTGAAATGTTACAGACACCTCTGCAGTGGCTAGTGCAGAAATATTAGTGGAACTCTCAGGGTTAGACACATCTTGAGGTGCTTGAGATGAAATATGTTCCTTCATTAGAAGCATATTTTGTTCAGACAGTATTGGAATGTTTCCTCTTTCTCTGTTGGATCATCTTTGTACAGCACTGGTCACCCCACTCATTATACTGGGATATTTTTAGAAGGTTTCTTGTTGTTAATGCATTCCATTTTGAGTAATACTTTTGTTCTGACAGCATTTTATATCTGTGTTCTATTCCATCTGTAGAACAGAGGGCACAAATTCCAAATTATTAATTAACACAGTTTGCCCACAACACAGCGTTAATGAGGCCAGGTGTTATTTCCATAGTTACTGTAATAAGTAACACTATATTTATAGAGGTTTTTTATCTGAAGTGCTTTATGAAGCTGGTGAAGTATCATTAGTCCATATTTTCAGAGTGGGACCCTGAAGCACTGACCCAAAGCCACACAGGGTATGTCTACTCAGCAGTGGAGATGTAATTTCCAGCTCAGGTATATGTATATGCACTAGCACACTAAAAATAGCCATGTAGCCACCGAAGTACATACCTAAGATTGGACTGTATTCAAGCAGCTAGCCCAAGGCACTACACTGCTGTTTTTAGGACACAGGTGCATGTACATCTACCCGCAGTAGAAATTACATCTTTAGTTCCACTGTAGAAATACCCACAGCAAACTAGAAGCAGAGCTGGACTAGGACTCAGTTTGCCTAACTTAAAAGCTATTGCTTTGTTCACTATCCCACAAGGCACCTTTGGCACAAGACTTATTAGACTGAGTTTTGAGCCAACCTGTGTCCAGTCAATGTCCTCATCATCCTAACTACCTGACATGGCCCCCCCAAAAGAGAAAGTTTTATATGTACATAACCCTTTTAAGACAGGAAGGATGACCAAGTGGCTAGGACTCTAGCCTACGACCCAGGAAACCTGGGCTCAATTCCTCACTCCACCACAGTCTTCCTATATGACCTTGGGCAAGTCACTTAGCTTCTTTGTGCCTTAGTTCCCCATCTGTAAAATGGGGATGACAATATTCCCCTACCTCACAGGGGTGCTGTGAGGGTAAAGACTTTTAAAGATTATGACATGCTTTGAGATTTACTGATAAAAAGCACAATATAAGGGATTATTATTAAGTAGCTCCAAATTCAACTGACCACAGCAGACCTATAGAATGAGCACCAATGGGGAAAGCCTCATTCCCCATTGCAGAGATACAGCCTGTCAGAAGGCCACCGGCCTATGCCCAGTTCCCAGCTACTGAAGTGAAGGGTGCAGAATTCGGCTTGCCACATCAGCAAACAGTACAAATTCCCAATGGTGTCATGAATCCCAAATTAAAGATTTTTTTTATGAAATGCATATTTGCTTGGTACAGGTCAGATGGAATGTTTTCCTAGAAACATTTTTCACACTCACAGGGGAAAAGATGGTCTCATTTTTAACTTACTGTCAGAATAAAGGAAATGATCATACAGTGCCCCAGAGTAAGTGTGTGAGGCAGCAGCCTGTTTATGATCTAATTCTGTGGACACACACTCAAAAAGCCTCTGGATGTCTGAAGTACTGTATGTTCAGCTAATAAAGCTTATGCAAAGCAGTCTGTGGTGACTGCAGCAAACTAATTATAGAGGTGTATACACATGCTGCAATAACTAAGGGTCTGTCAGCGTTTCCATTACAAATAGACCCTGCTATCAAGAATTTATAACTCACTTGTAAAAATTCTCTCTGCACTGCAACTTACCAAATAAAGTTTGAGACTGAAAGTGAATGTTTTGTTCATTTTCCCTGTTATCCACACAAAATAAGTTATTTTGGCCAAGTTATATATATGATGGTCAGGAAGTTGTGGTGCTTTTTATTCTACCATTGGACATGATTTACAGTTTATATCATACATCACTATTATTATTTATTATTCAGGCCGTTTTAGTCATGGGTATTTTTAGTAAAAGTCATGGACAGGTCACGGGCAGTAAACAAAAATTCATGGCCCATGACTTGTCCATGACTTTTACTATATATCCCTAACTAAAACTTGGGCCTGGGGTGTTCTGGGGGGGGCGGGCCAGGGGCGCCATGGGTGCTGGGGGACCCAGGAGCCCCGCTGGTGCTGGGGAGAGGGGGCGGGCAGTGGCATGTGGCCAGGGACCCATGCTGGGAGGTAGCAGCAGGTGGCGGTGCATGACCTGAGACCCCCGCTGGTGCTGGTGAGGGGAGGGTTGGCGGGGCTGGCAGGCTCCCTACCCGGCTCTGACTGGCATGTCCCTGCAGCTCCTAGGGGGAGGAGTGGCCAGGGGGCTCTGTGCGCTGCTCCCACCACAAGCACTGGGTACGCAGCTTCCATTGGCTGGGAACCGCAGCCAATGGGAGCTGTGGGGAGGCGCCTATGGACGTGGGCAGCGTGCGGAGCCTCCTGGCTCCTCTGCATAGGAGCTGCAGGGACATGCCGGTGGGAGCCGAGGAGTCCCCCTCCCCCGAGGTAAGCGCCACCCCACACCCCAACCCCCTGCCCCAGCCCTGAGACCCCTTCCACACACCCAAACTGCTGCTGCTGGCCAGAGGCTGCCTGGCTTTGGCAGCCCCTGAGCCAGCAGCAGCCACTGCAGAAGTCACAGAGGTCACGGAAAGTCACGAAATCCATGACTGACACGTAGCCTTAGTTATTATTTGTGTAGCAGCTTTATCCACCTGGTTACCTCCTTTAATGCCAATCTCCTTACAGGATTTGATGAACAGTCCCGGGTTCATCTGGATCCCGCCTGCAGCTCAGTTGGGTGTAACTTCCTTATTTTCTTCCTATATGAATTTATTTGGCAGTGCCTCCATCTCTTCCTGGCAGGGTCATCAGGGCAGCTTGGAAGGAACATTCTAACCACAGGTTTCAGAGTAGCAGCCATGTTAGTCTGTATCCACAAAAAGAACAGGAGTACTTGTGGCACCTTAGAGACTGACCACAGGGTAACCCCCACTTACTTGCTAGATCATTGGAGACACCCAAGAAATAACACAAACACACACAATATATTCAGAGTAATTAAACAGCACCGTCAATATAACATAACAGGGTAAAACACTATTCTCAGGGTCACTAGTGCCCATACTGATAATACCCACGAATTCCCACAGTCTCATAACCTGATATAGCAAGAGTAAAATTTAAATGCCTGTTGGTACGGGTACTTCATAGGGGCCCTTGATGACCTGTGACAACAATATCTTCTGTAGCAACAATCACAGGCACTGGCTTTCTCCTTGCCCTGGGGGTGCTCAACCCCCACTCTGGCCCAGGCCCCACCCCCACTCCACCCCTTGCTCCAAGCTCCCACCCTCACCCCGCCTCTTCCCACCCAGTTCCACCCCTCCCCTGAGCATGCCCCTTCCCCGCTCCTCCCCCTCCTCCTCTCCCCTCCCCCTTCCCCCAGCGCCTCCTGCATGCCGCAGAACAGCAGAGAGGAGGAGTTGATTGGCGGGGTTGCCGGCGGGTGTAGGGTGACCAGACGTCCCGATTTTATCGGGACCGTCCCGATATTTGCTTGTTTGTCCCAAACAAGCAATTTTGCCCTCTGCTCCGGCTCACAGGCGGAGCCCGGAGGGGCTCTCACCCCCCCCCGCCCCAACTCCGCCCCTTCCGTCCCCCATTGGATCCCTCCCCAAATCCCGCCCTGGCCCTGCCCCCAGCCCCGCCCCTCATTGCCCCATTGGATCCCTCCCCAAATCCCCGCCTTGGCCCCGCCTCTTCCCCAACCACGCGGCATTCCTCCTCCCTCCCAGGCTTGCACACGGGCCATGGCTGGGGCCGGGAGCGCAGCGTGGAGGCTGCTCCAGCCCTGCAGCCCCCGGGGCAGCGCAGTGGGTCCGGGGGCAGTGCGGAGCGGGCAGGGCCCGGGTGGGCGCAGACACACGTGGGAAGGACACGTTCCTGCCGGGAGGGGCCGGGCCTGGCTGCCTGGCTCGCCCCCTGCCCGGGTGGGTCCCCGAGCTCCCCGCGGCCGGAGAGGGGCTGCCCGGGGCTGTGGGGGCGAATGTCCCAGGCGGGGCGGAGCGGAGCAGCCTCTGCTGTGGGGCCGGTGCGACGGAGCCTGGGAGTGGCTGGGGCGGGAGCTGCAGGAGCGCGGCGCGGCTGCACAGCTCGGAGCCCAGGCTGGGCCCGGGAGCGAGGGGATGGGGGAGCTGGGAGTGTATCGGGGGTCGGAGCTGAGAGTTGGGTGGAGACGGGGCTGTGCCACTGCCGCTTGGTGGCATGGGGGAGGCGCTCCGCCTTTTTTGTGTGTGTTTTTTTTGCTCTGCCCCCCCCATCTTTGTCATCTGGTCCCCCTAGGCGGGTGGGAGGCATTGGGGGGAGGGGGAAGAGCTGGGTGCCGGTGGGTGCCAAGCACCCACAAATTTTTTTCCATGGGAGCTCCAGCCGCAGCAATAAGCAACTTGGCTTACTTGGTTCAGTACAGCCCAAAAGACTCATGTGTGGGATAAGATAAGTCCCTCCACAGGTTTAAAAGGCAGGAGGTAATAAAATCCACCTGGCTTGAGAATACAGTTCAGGAAACAGAGAGGTCTCCCAAACAATTTCCCTGACTATCTAGCTAAAAGACAGGGAACTCCACGTTCAGAGATTAATCTGGACTCTTCAGCCACTGCAGGGGGGCTGACAATTGCAGCTGGCAGGCATCCTCTTCATAAAGGAGTCAGGCTGCTTCTGTTCCCAAGATTTCCCCTCAACATAAAAGGGATGCAGGAACCAGGTGCAAATTACACTAACTATCCTAAAAAATCCTAAGCAGCCCTCAACTAGCAGGCAGAGCAGTACTTGCCAAAGAGTAACCAGTTTATCTAAGGAGATGGAGGGCTAACTCAGCCTGATTAGTAGGGAGTCTTCCCAACAATACTCTATAAACGGGGAGTCACCTCAAACAGGTACTTCCAGGTACCCTGCATGCACCCTGGGAGCCAGGAGCTCACCACACAGCAAGTCCTTCCCTCTCAGTGGCTGGCTCCAGATGCTTCCAAAATGGCTTCTCCTCACTCAGAGTGCTCCTGTGGGGTGGGAACCTCACTGAGGACCTTCCCACCGATTAGGCAAGCTCTTCTTCCCAGACTTTTACTTGTCAGTCATTTGACTCTGACCACCTCCTTTGTCTCAGACGCTGCTGCTCCTCTTCTGAGCAGGTGCACTGGTGACCATCCAAGTACCCTGCTATCCTCCCCCAGGCCCATCACTCAATACAGTGTCTCTCCTCTCTCCCTTCGGATTGCCTAGCAGACTGAGTCTGCCTTGGCCCCTCTTCTTCCCAGGGACAACACACCTTTCCCTAAGTTGTCAGTCCAGGAACCAAGATAAGCTCCTTGGGGGTCATGTTTGCATAATGATAATATCTGAAGACCTCAATCAAGAAGAGGGTCCCATTGTTCTAGGTGCTGTATAAACACAGACAGACAGTTCCTGCCCTCCTGGATGAGTTAACAGTTTAAGATGCTAATCATGTACATTTATGCACATTCAGAATTATAGTAGCACCACCTATTATTAAGGTTGCCCGACACTTCCCTTTATTAAGATCCTGTTTTCCATCACATATAGTCCTGCTACACTTTAACCATTTGAGCTGAAGTTTTACATGCCTGGTGTCTGCTTTGGGCTGAATGTTTCTGGGAAAATTTCAGCCAAAATGATTCAGCCATTTCAAGAATGAAGCTAGGGGAAAATACACTGTTTTGCCCATGTTAAAAAGTTACGTTGACCTTTTCCTTGAGAAGTTCTAGCACCCCTAAGCTTTGGAAAAGGGTTTTGAAATTTGGAAGGGGTCTTTGTGTTGGGGATATTCTATTCACATGCTCCAACCTGAGGCTCAGCAGGACTTTCCTTACAATTGCCCTGGGCTGGATCCAGATGCAGGAAACAAGAGCACCAGAGCTTGGCTCTCTTGTGCTCTCAGTACTCACCCTACTAGACCCAGCCAGCATGGAGGAGGAAGCTTTCTGACAAATGTAGAGAGGAGTATGGCTCAACCTGAGGATGGGTAGAAACAATAGAGTGGGAAGAGGAAACTGGGAGTGGAAGTTGGGGGAAGACTCGTTCAGAACAGGAACTTGAACTTGGGTCTCCCAAATTCCAGGTGGCTGCCCTAACCACTGAATTGTAAACTTCAGTCTCTGTTGCCCAATAAATATTCAGTATTTATACAAAGTGGAGCAGCTCAGGTGAGAGAGAGAGAGAGAGAGAAGCTGACTCTAGAGCCTGGTGGGTAAGGCACTCACCAGAAAATTACACCGTTAGAAAAAGAAATTAACGAAAAAGCACATGAGAGACCACCCCCAGAATAGCCAATGTTCCAGTGATCAGGGCATTCAGCTGGGATCCAAGTTCACTTCCTTGCTTCATATCAGCCAGAACAGAGACTTGAGCCTATACAGTTTGAAACCTTGGTGCATAACTGCATTTATCTGTGATTAAAAAGACTTGTTTAAATGGGCCCAGCTTACCAAGCAATCCAAATCACTCTGTATGTCTGCACCATGAGGTGACTGTTAGGCTGTCTCCACAACTCTAGTATACAACCAGTGAATTTCCTTTCAGAGGTATGTGAATCATTAAACACATATTAGAATCTGGTGAAATTTGCCTCCATGCCATGTTTGTTACTGGGTATGTGTGTGGAGGGGAATTCACCAGCGTAGGTTCTCCAAGAGAACTGGGGTTGAGAGAAGGAATCTGCTTGAACGGCAGAAAGAAACTGCTTTTTGCTTCATGAAGCCACGATGTGTATGCAGCTGCAATCAGCTGAGAAATGCAAGAATGAGCACACTAAACAGTGACAATGATCTTTGTAGCTCAACCAGGAACCCTGCCAGATCCCGCAAATGGCGTCACCAGCAATCAACTTTTTACCTGAAAATCCTGCATCACAAAGAAGGTTCTGTTAAAGGTCAGAATTGGACTACGGTATGTTCTGTTACTTGGGGGTATATTCACCCTTCAATGCTCCCATGTAATTCCTATTAACATCAATGGGAGCTAAGGGTGCACAATGAAAGGCGCTCAGGCTGAAAATCTCAGGTTGGACCACCAGGGTTCCCCATCACCAGGATGTGATCTTGGCAGAGAAGAGAAACTCAAACACTCCTGAGAGAATCAGGAGAAGAAAATAGGAACACATCACCCATGTCTTTTGTGCATATCTAAGTGGTTGGCTGCTTTTCAAGAATCCAGTCCTATGAAGTGCTGAGCACGCCTGGATCCCAGTGGGAATGCTCAACAGCTCGCAGGACTGCGTTGTCTGAGTGTAAACTTCTGCTATACAAGAAGTGATATACAGAATGTTTGGTTGTCAGGAACTCTGCAAGTGGCAAAAGATCATTTGAAAAAATCTTTCAGTTTTTGTTATATCCCAGGCCAGGATATTGTCTAAAACAGCAGCGTGTTATAAAAACTTTTGCATAATCCAGCAAACACACTTTCAGCAGCACCATACTCTTCTGACCACACCCTGCTTACCAGAGCTGTGTCTATTTTAAAATGTCCAGCATATCTCCAAAAATATAGCCTTGACATTCCAGCCAGTTCTTACGCACAGAAAAGTTACATTTACATTAAACCGCTTTAATGTGTTCTAACTTATGACTGCTACATTTTCTACTCATTTTTTCTAAATACCTAACAGGCTCTAATCAGGATATTAGAGTCCCTACAGAATTAATGTGAGGTGTGCAGAGAGGGAAACTCCGTGATCACCTTACCATGAAGCTATATGTTCAGGTGGTATCTAAATTATCATCCTTGCATGAGAGCAGAATTGGAATACAGTTCAGTTCAGTGAGATTTTATTGGCTTGACAAGATGTGCAAGCATTGCCAAAGTATAACAAAATGCCAGGCCCCTCCAGTATCTGTCAGGGGTGGGTAGAGGTACTGGCGTTCAGGTATTGACCATCTGAAAATATGTAGCATTATGCAGCTGGACAGTGGATTGCCTCCGACTATCAGCAGAATTATATTCCTCAGAGGGTAGCACAGAGAGTCAGCAGCGTGGCCATAATATTAAGCAGGCATTGTTCTGGGATGAACTATCCAGGGGCCCTCAAATAGATGATAGTATTGCTGCCCCTTTGGCTGAAGGAGTTAGCCAGTATTTGGGGCCTTTCAGGGTTGTTTCGGTTAGGAGGAGAAATCAGTCATGTGAGTCGGCATCATCTTGTTTATTTACAAAAAAAATGCAGAGTTCTGTTTCCCTGAACACAGTAGAAACAACCAGCAGCAGAGAGTTTCCTTTCTCAGAAATCCCATGCCTGCCATTCAAGCAAACTGTGTGCCTAAGAAATCCTGTCTCACAGCTTCCCCTCAGGGTCACACTCATAGCTTCTTCTCCTGGCTTTCTGCCTCCAATATACAGGCTACAGCCAAGATCCTAGTCCCTGTGTCTGCAACTAGGGAAACCCCTGTTAAGAATCAACTTGTGTGGCCTGGGTGGTCATCCTCATTGTCTGCAGCTGTTTTTTACTATATAAAGGGGCTTGATTGCTCTTTCTGTTGAGCTGAAAGAGAGTACTTGACTTTAATAAAGTCTGGGATTATCTTTGGCTCTGACGCCCTTCTTGCTGGAAGTCATTAGCACCATTCAGCACTACCGTATTTTCACTACATGAAGGGCGGTCACATCCATTTGCAGGACTTCTGCCACACAAGAACCTCAATTATTTGCAGATGTTGGTCTTTCTACCCATACTAATAATAACAACAGCCACTGGGTTAGCTACAGTGGCTGAAATCGATTAGTTTGATTCAGTCACAAAGGCCCAGATTTTTATAGGCATTTAGGCCTTGCTGCACTCAGTGTTGCAGCACATAATTAAGGAGCCTAAATTGCACTTTCAAAAGTGATTTAGGCATTGAGAAGCCTAAATCCCATTGACTGATTTGGCTCCTAAGTGCCTAAATCCCTTCTGAATGTGAGGTTTAGGCTTCTTAATTAGTTAGGTGTTGCAACGCTGAGCATGAATATGTGTTAAACTTGTAATATGAGTGCTCACAGCTGGGATTATGGGGTTGAGTGTTCATCCTTGGAAATTGGATGACTGTCACCTCTGGCCAAAGGTTTAATTTAACTTTTCTTTTAACCTCCAGTCGCTACAGCTTTGCTATACATTTGAAGGCAGCGAGTCCCGCCAGAGGAAAGCAGTGTTTTTCAGATGAATGGTGAAGATAGAAGTCAGGGTGGTCACATCATTTCTAAATGGCACATCGCTTGCTGTTACCATATTGGAACACCAGCCCTGGTCTGAAAGCAAATGTCTTCCATCCTCCATCAGTCAAAGAAGATCAGTTTGTATCTGGCCACCCTAATTAATTTGTTCTCAGAAGTATCTGGAACATAATCAGTTCTGAGGTTCTGCTTCTTTTCTTTCCTTTATTTTGCCTATTATATCCTCAGCTGTGACGTACAGAGAACTATATAGACTTCAGCAGTCCTGGTATTAACTAGCAATCCCAGCCTTATTGATCTGCAACATGTTAGCAATAAAAAAAAACAGCCCTCACTTTCTGTGGTGTATTTCCTCCATATGCCAACTTCTTTCAATATTTCCACTCATCAGAGATTTCTTACCATAAGTGTCCATCACTGCCAACAGTGTAACATTTGGGCTCACATACAAGTTGTGATGTAGTTGGACTATAAAGGGATATGCAGGAGACAGATGGCAGGAAATGAGATTTTATTGCTATGCTGCTTCTCCCTTCAGAACAAGTCCCAGAACGCATATAGTTTAACTTACAAATAAGAAACAGCCGCTAGGTGATGCTTGGAAAGAGACACATTCAACATTAAAATTGACGCATACCCTGATTACTACATAATGGAATTAAGGACCCACGCAGGAAACGGATGGGAAACAAGAAAGATGGAGAGAAAATGTTTTGCTAGTGGTGACGGAAAGAGGGCAAAGAGAAGCCAAGGCCCCCACGCCCCACTGCAAAACAGCCTGAAAAGCAAAACAACATCATTGGTATTGATCTTTGTTCTCTTCCTGGATTGGAAGGACTGTAGCAATGCAATCTGCTGTTTGTATAGAAAATGTGGCAGCAGAGAAAGGAGGGTACACACATGGGAACATCTGTTCTGAGAAGCTACTTGAAAAATAACCATGCAATAGCATGGTAGCAACATCTGTGTAGCAAGCAGCATACCACAAGCCGCACATTGGGGGAGAAGAGGATGCAAGGAAGACGGGGAGTAGGAGGTCAGGGACAGGCACCTGCTAAGTGGAAAACACTTGTATGAGCCCTTTTCTCATTAGTCTTCCATTTCAATTTAAAAGGTAGCGGTCCAGAAAGGGAGGTAGCTTTGTGTGACACAGGCAGATGCTGCAGGCACATTGGCACATCGCCCATCAGATGGCACATCTAACTGTTGAGGAAAGATTTGAAAGGATAATAATTAAGGAAACAGCAGAAACCATTCTGCACGTCACAAACTAAATGTGAAGCCAGAGCTGCAGTGCAGTGTGTTTCTACTGCAGACTCTTTCTTTTGAGGAGTGGAGGTTTTAGAGAGGGGGAACCTAGGTCTCACAGCACATAGTTCCAGAGTAGCAAATACCCAGCTGAATCTCTATTTCCAGCAGCATGGGTATTTTAAATGTAAATGGGATACGTTAGTTAGATTAAATGTATTTTTTTTAAAAAACCCTAAATATACTTAAAATTAAATGTGAAATTATGACAGCCTATATTAAGGCCTGAATTATAATTAAATAAAAAATATTCAAGCAGCATGTGTTTGCTGACAAAGTTTTAAAGAAAATCAAAGCACTGAACTGGTGGAAGTCACTGGCTGAGCACCTGGAAACAGAGTTTGTTGAAAAGTTAAACAGCTTTTGGCAGCAGTAGCCTCTTCAGCAGGAGCAAAGAGAATATTTTCTTCATTTCAGTTCAATGACTTATTCATTCTAAGGTGAGAAACTGATCAGGAGTTGAAAACGCAGGAAATCTTGTTTTCTTCTTCCAGTCTATGAATAAGTGTGAGAGGATGAGAGCAACTAGTTCTAAAATCTTGAAGGACAAGGTGACTGGAAACAATCAGTTCAATTCACTAACTACAGATAAAACTTCCTTTGTTTAACAAATCAGTTAGTATGAAATGCAAAAGATGCTTTGATAAACTTACTTTTTTTCTTATGTATCCAGCTCATTTACGGTTGTTTTATTTGACGAATAAGAAACTATTTTAAAATGCTGTTTTTGTGCATTTTTAGTGGAATTCCAATTTCCATCCATGCATCTTCACACAAATGACAAGTAGAAAATTAATCATCTAGTAAATAAGAAATGTCATTCCCACCTTTCTAATACAATAAAAAATACAAAAATTGAGAAACTGAATAAATGTATGCTAAGCTAGATAATTACTTAAATAAATGTGTATAGATATAGTGTATCCTCCTGGTTAGCAAAAAAGAAGTACCAAATCTAATGTAAAGGCTATATTTAGTCACAAGTCAACATGTTTTAATGGTTACTAAGGGTTCATAATTTTAGGAAATTAACTAAAAAGTACAAATGCAAACCAAGATTAAAACTGGATTATTTAAATCTAAGATTCTTGAGTGATTTAAATCACTTTGATTTATATCAATCCACCTGGAGTTCCAGCAAGGTGCAGAGGTGGGTGTCTGTTGTACAAAATTCTATACACACATCCCAGTGTTCAAGGCTTAGGGTATGTCTACACTACGAGGGTATTTCGATTTCACTTAAATCGAATATGTGGAATCGATATTGCTAAGTCGAACTTGTGTGTCCACACTAAGGACAGTAATTCGACTTTGTGAGTCCACACTAACGGGGAAAGCGTCGACATTGGAAGCGGTGCACTGTGGGCAGCTATCCCACAGTTCCCGCAGTCCCCGCAGCCCATTGGAATTCTGGGTCGAGCCGCCAATGCCTTCTGGGTAAAAAAAAAGGGTCGAGGGTGCTTTTGGGTAATTGTCGTCATCCGTCTGTCAATACCGCCCTCCCTCCCTCCCTGAAAGCACCGGCGGGAAATCAGTTCGCGCGCTTTTCGGGTCAGTGACAGCGCGGACGCCACAGCACTGCGAGCATGGATCCCGCTGCGACCATCGCTGCAGTTGTGGCACTTGTGAACGCCTCGCAGGTTATCATCCACCTTTCCCAGAGGCAGATGCAGATGAACCAGGCGAGGAGGCTACGGCACCGCGGAGAGTGCCTGAACTCTGAGAGTGGCACAGACCTCTCACAAAGCACGGGACCCAGCTCCGAGGACATCACGGTGACAATGGGTCATCTGGATGTTGTGGAACGGCGATTCTGGGCATGGGAAACAAGCACTGACTGGTGGGACCGCATAGTGCTGCAGGTCTGGGACGAATCCCAGTGGCTGCGAAACTTTCGCATGCAGAAGGGGACTTTCCTGGAACTTTGTGAGTTGCTGTCACCTGCCCTGAAGCGCAATGACACCCGGATGCGAGCAGCCCTGACTGTCCAGAAGCGAGTGGCCATAGCCCTCTGGAAGCTTGCAACGCCGGACAGCTACCGGTCTGTCGCGAACCAGTTTGGCGTGGGCAAATCTACCGTGGGGGTTGTTGTCATGCAAGTAGCCAAGGCAATCGTCAAGGTACTGCTCTCAAAGGTAGTGACCCTGGGAAACGTGGAGGTCATCATAGATGGCTTCGCCGCGATGGGATTCCCAAACTGCGGTGGGGCTATAGATGGAACTCACATCCCTATCCTTTGACCGGACCACCAGGCCAGCCAGTACATCAACCGAAAGGGCTACTTTTCAATGGTGCTGCAAGCACTGGTGGACCATCGGGGACGTTTTACCAACATCAACGTCGGATGGCCGGGCAAGGTTCATGACGCTCGCGTCTTCAGGAACTCTGGTCTGTTTAGACGGCTGCAGGAAGGTATTTACTTCCCGGACCACAAAATAACTCTTGGGGATGTGGAGATGCCTACAGTCATCCTTGGGGACCCAGCCTACCCGCTAATGCCCTGGCTCATGAAGCCCTACACTGGCGCCCTGGACTCTGAAAAAGAACTGTTCAACTACCGGCTGAGCAAGTGCAGAATGGTGGTGGAGTGTGCTTTTGGACGTCTCAAGGGGAGATGGAGAAGCTTACTCACTCGCTGTGATCTCAGCGAAACCAATATCCCCATTGTTATAGCTGCTTGCTGTGTGCTCCACAATCTGTGTGAGAGCAAGGGGGAGACCTTTATGGCAGGGTGGGAGGTTGAGGCAAATAGCCTGGCATCTGATTACGCCCAGCCAGACAGCCGGGCGATTAGAAGAGCACAGCGGGACGCGCTGTGCATCCGGGAGGCTTTGAAAGCCAGGTTCAACACTGAGCAGGGTGACCAGTGACTTTAAAGTTTCTGTTCAGAGAAGCTGAACCTGCCCCCGTTTCTTTACCCAGTTAAGGATGACTATCCTCTCCAGTTACAGACCCCCACCACCCCCTTCCAAAAAAATAAATTTAGTTTTATTTTGTTAATGAACACCGTTGTCTTTATTACTGTTTTCGCGGGAATGTTTTAAACCTGGGACGCAGACTGTGGTGGGGAGCGGGTGTAGTGTACTGATGCAAATGATCCTTCTAAACTCCAGGAATGACAGGAATCGCAGTGGCGGATTGGTTGTTTCCACGGAGCCTGCCAGCCCTCCTGAGCGGGACTGCGTGTATGTGGGGGCTGTGTGACTTTATGGCAGGGGGAGGAGGGTTACAGATCCCCTGCTGCGTGGCTCTGTGATCCAGGACAAGGACCGCTGCATAACATCTGTAACTGCCCTCCCCCGCCACAAAGTCACAGAGCAACACCCCCCCCCCCACACCCCACGCACAGAACATGAAAACCACCTCCCAGACTGACCAGGGTAACTAGTCAGTGCACTGTGTATGTGCCCTGCTGCTGGACCTGCCCCCGCCTCTGTAGCCTGCTAAAGGTGAATGTCCTGTCCAATTACCAAGCCCCTTCCCCCCCTGCAGACAGACTCTCCCTCAAAACAGCATGACTGAAACAGTAATGAACAAAAACGTATTTTTTATTAACAACCACACATGAAACTGGGGGGTGAAACTTGGACGGGGGCTTGCTTGAGGCGGCCAGGAAAGGACTTTTCAAATTTTGGGGAATGACAGCCTTCTGGTGCTTGAGCAGTCTGCAGGGGTGGAGTGAGAGTTTTCACGGACTCTCCCGCCCCTCCTTCTTTGGACTTTGGGCGAGGGGGGTATAGGACTTGGTGGCGGGGGAGTGCGGCTCCTGATAGACTGCAGCGGGGCTCTGTCCTCCTGCCTCCGTTCCTGCAGAACATCAACAAGGCGCCGGAGCGTGTCCGTTTGCTCCCTCAGAAGTCCAAGCAGCGTTTGAGTCGCCTGCTGGTCTTCCTGCCGCCACCTCTCCTCACGGTCCATGTGTATCCGGTGCATTTGGGACAAATTCTCCCTCCACTGGTTATGCTGTGCTGCCTGGGCTCGGGAGCAGCCCATAAGTTCAGAGAACATGTCCTCTCGCGTCTTCTTCTTCCTCCGCCTAATGTGCGCTAGCCTCTGGGAGTGTGATTCCAGGCTGGGTTGGGAGACAGTTGCAGATGTGGCTGTGGGAATGAGGAAAAGGCAGTGAATTCCTCCGAAAGATAAATGTAGTTGTGAATCAAGAACCTTGATTCACAAGAACATAGTCTTTCTCCGTGAACAAGACCACGAACCACACCTATCATATGCGCACTGAGGACAAGGTCGAATTTTCGAACCTCGCCTTCAGTGCCTGGGCTTTTGCACTGCCGATCTGGGAACCGGGGCAGGACACGGTACTCTCTGTAGCTGGCAAAGATGGTAAGCCGTAGACTTGTTGCAGATTAAAACTTTAGGAGTACCACTGGCCACCTTTCACATTGAAAGCAATGCCAGTCTGTGCTGCCATCAGTCGGCCAAGCAAGAACTGTGGCCCTGTCCCACCCCCTCGCAGATGTGCCAGGGAAAGATCCCTGGATGCTGACCCTCTCCTGCCCCCACCGCGTGGCTGTAAACCAGCGGTCACAGTTCTGTAAAGGAACTTGTTGCAAGCAGTCCCAATACTAACAGTCCCCTACCTAATTCAAAGCAGGTTGTCATGACCGACATCACCCTCATGAGGATCCCTGACAACGAGATCCGGAGGATGCTTCGAGAAAGCATGCAGAGACCGGGGCCCTATGCCGCCATGATCTGCAAGGCGCTGATTCCTGAGTACCTCCTTGTCTCCTGGCGCGGGAACGTCTCTTACTTTGGAGGACCAAGTAAAGCCGCTCTCCCAAGGAACCTGATGAACAGGCTATCCCTTTACCTCCAGGAGAGCTTTGTTGAAATGTCCGTGGAGGACTACTGCTCTATCCCCGGACATATAGACCGGCTTTTCATCTAGCTGCAGTAGCAGCGACAAAAGAGTGGAGCAGCCTGGGCAGCACAATCATGCAGAACCGGACAGTGTTTGATTTTTTTACAAATACTTGTTAGTGATTATTTAAGTGCCCAGGGGGAAGAAATCATGAATCAAAGATTGTTATTAGTATTAATATTCTAGTTTTGTACAAAATAAAGGTTTATATGTTTAAAGCACTTACCGCTTGATCCTTCCCCTGAATCTGTGTCCGGGTTACATGCTGGGGAGGGTTGGTAGGGGATCTCTGTAAGGGTGATGAAGAGCTCCTGGCTGTCGGGGAAATCAGCTTGGTAAGCGCTGCCGACTGCCTCGTCCTCCTCATCTCCTTCCTCATCTTCCCCGTCCGCTAATATGTCCGAGGAACCGGCCCTGGACAATATCCCATCCTCAGAGTCCACGGTCAGTGGTGGGGTAGTGGTGGCGGCCGCACCAAGGATGGAATGCAGTGCCTCGTAGAAACGGGATGTGTGGGGCTGGGATCCGGAGCGTCCGTTTGCCTGTTTGGTCTTCTGATAGCCTTGTCTCAGCTCCTTGATTTTCACGCGGCACTGCGTTGCATCCCGGCTGTATCCTCTCTCTGCCATGGCTTTCGAGATCTTCTCATAGATCTTTGCGTTCCGTCTTTTGGAGCGCAGCTCGGAAAGCACGGACTCATCGCCCCACACAGCGATGAGATCCAAGACTTCCCGATCAGTCCATGCTGGGGCCCTCTTTCTATTCTGGGATTGCACGGCCATCTCTGCTGGAGAGCTCTGCATCGTTGCCAGTGCTGCTGAGCTCGCCACGCTGTCCAAACAGGAAATGAGATTCCAACTGCCCAGACAGGAAAAGGAATTCAAATTTTCCCGGGCCTTTTCCTGTGTGGCTGGTCAGAGCATCCGAGCTCGGACTGCTGTCCAGAGCGTCAACAGAGTGGTGCACTGTGGGATAGCTCCCGGAGCTATTAGTGTCGATTTCCATCCACACCAAGCCTAATTCGATATGGCCATGTCGAATTTAGCGCTACTCCCCTCGTTGGGGAGGAGTACAGAAGTCGAATTTAAGAGCCCTCTATGTCGAACTAAATAGCCTCGTGGTGTGGACGGGTCCAGGGTTAATTCGATTTAACGGTGCTAAATTCGACATAAACGCCTAGTGTAGACCAGGCCTTAGAGCATCACAGATAATAAAGAGTCTAACCTATAGTTTCACTAAATCATCAATATTAGAAAAGATCCACTAGGTCACCCAGTCTCTCTCCCAGACAACGCAGGATACGTGTAAACTAATGGGCAGAACAAGGACCTGATATGTAGGACCTGATCTCACATAATGCAATTTTTATTTCAGTCTTCAGCAAAGGGACAGAGATTTCTTGCTCTTCAGCCATCATGGGTTTGGCAAGACACAGTCTGCATGAGCTGCTCTGAATGCAGTCTCATGCTGCAGTGAGATTTTAGAAAAGTGCATAAGAGGATCACCATGTAGCTGACTGTTTTCTGTCATGTGCTTATTGCCTCTTACAGTAACACTAATAAGGATGGAGAATGTTTTCAGGTACTCTGTTTTGCACGTTGCCTCACAATACTCCCTAGCAGCTTAAGTAAAAGAACGAGTCATGCAATCTTTTACACCAGGGATCAGCAACCTTTGACACATGGCCCGCCAAGGTAAGCACCCTGGCGGGCCGGGCCAGTTTGTTTACCTGCCACGTCCGCAGGTTTGGCCGATCACAGCTCCCACTGGCCGCCAGCACATCCCTCGGCCCACACCGCTTCCCGCAGCCCCCATTGGCCTGGGACGGCGAACCGCGACTAGTAGAAGCTGCGATTGGCCAAACCCGCGGATGCGGCAGGTAAACAAACCGGCCCGGCCCGACAGGGTACTTACCCTAGCGGGCCACGTGCCAAAGGTTGCCGATCCCTGTTTTACACCATCGTGGACCAAACTTTCAATGTAGAGCCCTGGTAGGATTATTTTTGTTTAATCCCCGCTCCCATCCCACCCCACAATACCCATTCCCACCCGCATTGTTTCTTGCATTTTTATCCCACTCCCACCCGCAAAAACCTTAGATCCAGCAAGAGAGACAGATTCCTCCCATGCTTCTAAAAAAAAAACCCGTCAGTTAATATATTATATATATATAAATTAAATTGAGATACAATTTTTACATGGTAAACTGATGAGAGATTTTGTGTTTTCCTGAAAATTACCACAGACTGGGGTTGTTGTTTTTTTTGCCCACCCAATCCCACCTGCAACAAAGGACATTTTACCTGCTCCAAATATTATGGCAGCGGGTCCTGTGGGACCTGCTGGTTCCCAGTCCCGCTGCAGGGCTCTCTTTCAAAGAACTGTGCAAAAGGTGAGGCACACCAAATGCATGAACCCCTACAAAACACTACATTTGCACACAGAGCTAGGTGTTTGTGTGAGCAAATTAATTGTGTGCACAAGCAAGTAGTTTTCCATTCATCCCGATTTGCATATGTAAATACCCATTTACACACACACACACACACACACACACACACATATAAGCTTTGCAGGCTCAACACTACATGCATTTCACACAGCTCACCTATTCATTGGGCTTTTAAAAATTTGGCCCTTCATGCAAAATCTGCTATCAGTTTGGCCATTCTTTTGCAGCTTATTTCATACCAGTGGCATTCCACTGTTGCCAATGTAAACGAGACCTAACTCTCAAGAGCATCTCCTGGTTTAATACTGATTTTTTTTTTACTAATTATTTGTATTGTATGTTTCAGCAATTTTGAGCGATATAAAGCTGGTTCTTTGTAAATATAATGCTGAAGAAAGGTGATGGTTGGTAACTTTTTTTCTATGCCTGCTTAATGAAGCCTCATAGAAAGACAATAAACTATCTGGAAACCGCTGCAGGAGGTGGATGCTGATTTCAGACAAATAATATCCTTTGATTTGCCAGTGGAAAGGGGGAAAAAAACCAAGAAGGAGATGGGTTTGTTTGCCAGAACCTTCTGAAACGGTTGATGGAGTTGTTATAGTGTATTTACTGTCCAGCATGCTAGACATAATGAAAAAGGACTCTCATATGTAAGAAACAAAACATTAACATCACTGATTGCATACTCATTTTTTAGTACTTCAATTCCAATATGCTTTGCCTATTTTCTTTAGTAAGAGGGTTAGGCTGACCTAGAAAACTATAAGCACTTTCAATGAGCAACATTGCCAGATGCTTTTCGGAGATGGTTAGTAACAAAGAAAAGATTACCTCATGTACCAAAATCAGAGGACTCATAGAGAAGAGTGTGAAAAAGCTAAAAAACTCTCAGTGAGAAAGGACTGATTGCCAGCAGTGTTGCCTGCAGAGCTGCTGTTGCTTTAGCACACCTTCTTCAATATCGATACATTCTTCCTCCTCAGGAAAATCATTCTTGGATGGGCTTCCCAATTTAACTTAAGTGAGAGTTTGCCTGAGTAAGGGCTGAATACATACAGAGAAGCCCTGAGGTTTTTGCCCAGGAATCACAAAATAGCCTTTTACTTAGAGGCTGGGCTTTGGTGAGGGCTTGTACAATACCACAGGCAAAGAACATTAGGAAGGCTATGGTTATGAACAAATTAATTTTTCTAACATCCAAAAGTGGGGCAAGTATCTCAGACAGCAAATTAATGAGAGTCCCTGCCCCAGAAAGTTTACAATCTAAGTGTGGGCAAGACACAACAAGGGAATACCAAAAAATAGGACGGAAATGGGAGTGGAGGAGGCACAACATGTGTAACTGTCATAGCATCACCCGATTATATAAGCCTCTTCTATGCACAACCTGATGGTTCCATTAGACATTTCTAGATGTGTCAAGGGCCTAGTACCTCTACATCATTTCTTTGGGGTGATGTACTCACTCAGGCTCTTTTTGTATGGGTTTGGGGGTTCTCATCACCACCTTGAGGACAGAAACTCAATCCTCTGGCTGAATTCCTCTGGAGTTTACCCCTTCCAGGATTCCCAGAAAACAAAAAGAAAGACAAGTAAACAGAGGAACTAACAACCAGTTCCAAATGAGCTGTCAGCCTTTTTTTCTCCAGGTGGCCTTGGACAAGCCATGGTCCTGCTCAATAGCCTCTGGTTGACCACCAGAAAGTGTCTTGAGGTGATTGTTATTGTCCAGCCTGCCTTTCTCTTAAGTTGCTCAGACTGTACATATGCATGGGAGCAGTCTCCATCCTCTGTCAGGCCTCTCCACAGGATCTGAGATGACTAGAGATCTTCCCTCCTTCCAGAGCTGCCTCTTACTATTCTGGGCTTCTCTCCTTTTGAACTCATCCTCTAGGCTTGACATGCCTTGCATGTATGGTGTGGTAGGGCTACTTGAGCCCAAAGCAACTCCTTAACTCCTTCCGGTCTGGTGCAGAGTTTAGGCACCCCATCACACGGTGTTAATAGGCTCATGGTGGATTTATTTTGGGGAACTGAGGTGATAGGAATGAGGGAAGTGTTAGAGCACATGTGAGTGGGATAGGTTGGAAGAATGGAGAGGATGGTGGACTGAGGATATGTATAATAGGGAAACAAAGGGATAGGAGATGGGGAAAGGGTAGAGGCAAGCATCTGGAGGATGAAAGCAGGTAGCCCGGTGAAAGAAGGAAGGGAGCTAAAGATCAGATGGCAGTAATCAGTGAATTAAAGCAATTGGCAATGCTGAGTCTATTGAAGCTGGTGAACACCAGAGTCTTGGGATGATGGGAAGCAGAATAGTGCTTGTTTGTTGGAACAGAGCGTTATAAAAGGCCATCAAGCAATGCACAAATGTCTCATCCAGTTTCACATATTTTTGAATCTGGAAATCTTCTGAAATCTTTAGAAAAAGCTTCTCAATGTGTCATAACAATATTAAGCCATATTGTATCATGCATTCCTTACTATGGCAAAACTCCCATTTTCTATTTGCCTACATGTAAGCAGAGTCAGAATGGGCTGTACCCTGACATCTGGTGGTGAGCTGTGGAAAAGGACTTCAGGAGCTGATCTCGTTTGCATGAGCACATCCACCCTGCCTAGCATGATGGGACTGCTTGCCGAAATGGTCACTTTGGCTGCTGTGGGATCCCCAGTCTCTTTGTTATGGGGCAGGAGTAATAAAGGGTTGTTATCCTGGTTATGTGAATCAAGGACAGTAGATCTGTACTTGGTGTTTTATGATGGAGGGACTCGCCCTCAAATAAGTAGCACTTGCTAGGCAAGGGACATGGGTTCCAAAACACACTGAATTGAGAGAGGCTGGGGACATGTATGTATGCCTAGCAGTGTAGGACCTCTCTGAGGGCCATAAACACCAGTCTTACCTATCCCCTCTCTACTGTGCAACAACAGAGCTAATTTTGACTCCATCAGGAGTTTTGTTACATGCTGCAGAGCTGACATCACTGATACCTGGGTCTAAGCATTTGACCTATTTGGGGGCTAGTGTCAAGTATCAGAGGTATAGCTGTGTTAGTCTGGATCTGTAAAAAGCAACAAAGAGTCCTGTGACACCTTATAGACTAACAGATGTATTGGAGCATAAGCTTTTGTGGAAGAATACCCACTTTGTCAGATGCATGTCATCTAGGTATTCACCCATGAAAACTCATGTTCCAATATATCAGTTAGTCTATAAGGTGCCACAGGACTCTTTGGGCTAGTGGTGCACCAGCACTGAGGCTCCCCCACTACCAGCTAAAATCACTGAGAGCTGTGTTAAGTGTGTGTGTGTGGGGGGGAACTGAAGACAAATTGGCAAGTGGCTAGCAGGATGGCTAGTGGAGAGGTGCAGCTGGTGAAGCAGAGCGGATAGCAGGGTGGCTGGCGGAGCAGAGCGGCTGGCGGTGAAGACTGCAGCAGAACCCCATGGAGTGGCGTGGCAATTGCCCGTCAACCTGAGCAGAGGAGCATGTAAGATTCCCCCCCCCCCAATACCTCCTCCACTTCCACCCAGGCAGGGGGAGGTAAACTCTGCAGATGAACTTCTGAACTCTGAGGGGCTGCACTGACCAAGGGCAGAAACTGTGGGAGGGGTGATCTTGGGTTGCTGGACTTAAGACCCTGAGGGGAAAAGGACACTGCCAAACTTATTTGGGGGTGGGTCTTTTGCTCATGGTTTATGTTATGAATCCTGTTTGTGGCGTTTCCCCAACATAATGCCGCATTGTTTCCCTCCTTTATTAAAAGGCTTTTGCTACACTCAGACTCTGTGCTTGCGAGAGGGGAAGTATTGCCTCTTAGAGGCACCCGGGGGGGCGGTATGTAATTGTCCCAGGTCACTGGGTGGGGGCTTGAGACGGTTTTGCATTGTGTTATTGAAAAGGAACCCCTAGATACTGAACCCAGCCCTTGTTGCTGCCAACTCTGATGGGCAGAAGGGTTACATAAGTAAGGACTGCAGTATTTGACCCAGTGTAATTTCTAAATCAGTATTTTCAGACTACATTAATCCTTCATTTTCCTTTATTTTAAAGTCTCAGCATTTCCAAATTTATTACACAGAACATTATTTTATATTAAATTTAATTATTAGGAACTATTCATAGTCATTTGAAATGCACTCCACATTGATTGAAATAATTAGTGTAGGGCTACTCAATATTTACTTAAGATATGAATCTAGAGGGATTTGATAAAATTAATTAGCAGGAACTAATTAAAGTTAGGATATGAGTGAGGGTTTAATAAATATAATTACAGAGTACAAACGATGGATTCTTAATTAATAGATACTAGTTGCCAAATATTGAAGAGAGATTATCATATTTCCATGCAGGACATGCTATTCAGCACACCTTCCTGATGTCAGTTACACTGCAAACAGTGACATTTAAAAGGGGAGGCGGAGGGGGGGAAGTGAGAGTTATAAACAGGCAAACTAATTTGTTTCAGTTTTCCAGTGAAAATATCCAATCAATGAGGAAAAGGATGCCTTCTACAAACTTGTAATTCCTGCTGCTGACATATTGGCCTATGGTGTAATGACTCAGGGCCAGATTTTTAAAGGTATTTTAAAAGATATTTAGGCACCTAAAGATGCAGATAAATGCCTACATCCCACTAGGTGCT
The DNA here is from genome assembly GCF_028017835.1 of Emys orbicularis. Classification (NCBI taxonomy): domain Eukaryota; kingdom Metazoa; phylum Chordata; order Testudines; family Emydidae; genus Emys; species Emys orbicularis. Next base: position 21,774,238 of record NC_088685.1, on the reverse strand, counting down.
TATCTGCACCTGTAGGTGCCTAAATATCTTTAAAAATCAGGGCCTCAGTCCTCCATTTATAAAATTGGGATGATAGCACTTCTCTACCTCACCGGGGTCTTGTGGGGACAAAGACTCTAAAGATTGTGAGGCACTCAGATACAGCAGTAATGGGGGGCATATACCTATGACAGATACATAGAAATATCCCAAATTTGTAATATTTGCCAGGCAAGAATGCTGGCCCTAAGCTGGCTCAGCTTTCTGCATTTGGATTCTGCATCCTGGTAGAGACCAATGTAACCTAGGCCCTCTTTGTGTCCAAGAGTCTGAGAAAGGACTGTAGAAAGAGGACTACCAACTTGACAGTGGGGATTAGGCCTTGTTCTCCTTCTGGATGAGATGGTGATTGGACTATGACAACAATCTATTTTTAACATTTCCTTTTCCCAGTCCCTAAAATCAGATCCAAAGTGTGCTCACTGGCAAAGGTTGAGTTAGAGATCATTTGAGATAATTCCATAGTTGCCATGGAGGCAGGGCCGGCTCTGGCTTTTTTGCCGCCCCAGGCAAAAAAGCCTCCCGCCTCCCCCCGCCGGGGAGCGCGGCAGGGGAGGGCGCCGAGCCCGGCCGCGGCCGCACTCTTCCCGGCCGGCCGGAGCACCGCGGGGAGGGCGGCGAGCCCGGCCGGGCCCCGCTCTCCCCGACCGGCCGACGCGCCGGGAGGAGGGCGGCGAGCCCGGCCGTGGGCCCGCTCTCCCCGGCCGGCCAGAGCGCCGGGGGAGGGCGGCCCCGCTCTTCCCGGCCGGCCGGAGCGCCGGGGGGAGGGCGGCGAGCCCAGCCGCGGCCCCGCTCTACCCGGCCGGCCGGAGCGCTGGGGGAGAGCGGCGAGCCCGACCGGGGCACTGCTCTCCCCGACCAGCCGGAGCGCCGGGGGCAGGGCGGCGAGCCCGGCCAGGGCCCCGCTCTCCCCGGGTGAGCGCCGCCCCCCTCCAGGTGCCGCCCCAAGCACATGCTTGGAGGGCTGGTGCCTGGAGCCGGCCCTGCATGGAGGCTATGAGAGGCTGAGGGAACAGACAAGCGACATCTGCAGAATGAACAGTGATGTCACCAAGAACAACAGGTCATGGTGATCCCTGTGCCAGCTTTGAAAAGGCTTCAATTAGCTCAGGTAGGAATTGAGATGAAGAGAAGGGTGAACTGAGCACTAACAGAATTCTCCCATAACTCTCACACTAGGTGGAAGCCTTCAAATGACTGGCTATTACCTACACCAGGAATCACATACAACAGACAAAGCCTCCTCCTCCTCCTGTAGCCTCCTCCTCCTCCTGTAGGCACAGGATTCCACTTGGAGCATGAAAGAGTAGCACCATTTATTCAATCTGACCCCTGTTTAGGCACCTAACTAAGAAATTGTCCTGATTATCGGAGACAGAGGCAGATTAAGGTCCCCTGGGGCTCAGGGCCGGCGCATTGGGGGGGCCCCAGTGCCAGAACCATCTCCCCGCCCCACCCCTTCTGCCTGCAGTCCTGCCCCCATTCCGCCCCTTCCACCTGCTGCCCCGCCCAAGGCCCCAACCCATTCTGCCCCTTCCCCCACGGCCCTGTCCCCATTTCATCCATGGTCCTGCCCCATTTTGCGCCCCCACCCTCCCTGTGGCCCCAAGACCAGAGAAGCTCTGTCTCCCTGCCATGGTCCTGCGGCCGCAGCAGAAAGTGAGAGCTCCTTCAGTCCCGGAGCTGTAGCCAGGGTCTGGGTGCTGGGGCTTCCCGGGGCTTCTGCCAGGGACCTGGGTCGGGGCACTGGGGCTTCCCCTGCCCACCCCATGGCTTCTGCCAGGGACCTGGGTCGGGGCACTGGGGCTTCCCCCACCCCACCTACCTGGTGCTTCTGCCAGGGACCTGGGTCGGGGCACTGGGGCTTCCCCTGCCCACCCCATGGCTTCTGCCACCTTGTGGTGGATTTCTGCTGGGGTGCCCATTTTTCCAGGGGCTTCCAATTGGCTGGGGCCTCTTGCGCCCATTGGATAATCAACCACTGATCAGAGACGCTGAGTACCTGTAGCTCCCATGAATTTAGGAACTACATTTTTGCCAGTACTTATCTATTCCTTCAGCTTTGGCCCTACTTTGCCCTTCGTGATCCCCATCAGCAAAACGTCCAGCGGGTGTTGAAATGCAGTGATGCAAACTTCCCACAACAGCCTACTGCAACAAGGGGAGGTCTCAGTTAGCCAAAAAAAAAAAAAAAAGCCCATAATATAAGCCCGCCAAGGAAGGCATTCAGACAGGCCAACCAGGGGATGTGGTGACTCAGCATATCTCCTAGGCATCTTTCACCAGCTAGACTCTACTATATAGCAATATATATTGCTGTTTAAAGCCTGTGCAGATGTGACTTTAAAGTTGGTAGCTAGATTTCACCTTCTTCATACCTTCTTCTAAGTATCACTGTAAAATGTAAGGCTTTAAACTTTAGTCACTTTGAATATCTCAGTTTTTTCCTCCCTTAAATATAATTTACAATGACCAGCAAAGTTGTACTGAACATTTTACACTTGCTATAAGCATAACATAGTAGTAAGACTAACCATTTTATTGGAGATGCTGTAATATTGCATATATACATATAGGGTGACCAGATGTCCCGATTTTATAGGGACAGTCCTGATATTTGGGGCTTTTTCTTATATAGGCTTCTATTACCCCCCCACCCCCTGTCCCGATTTTTCACACTTGCTGTCTGGTCACCCTAATACATATATAATTCACCATAATATAATCATGTGAACTAATGGTGCATCTTTCCATTCATCAAAGTATCTCTTCATGTAACATGACTTCTCCCATTGAAGCCAATGGCAAAATTCCCCTCAGCTTCAGGGGGAGCAAGTGTGGGCCCCAAAGGCCAGATTTTGGCTGACTCTAAATGGGCATGCAAGGGAGACAGACTCTGCAAAGACGCTTTCCCTGCACCTGAGTGCTAGCTGTGGCACAGTGGTCACTGAATTTGCTGCAGCACAGAGAGGACTGCAGTCTCAGCTGGAAGCAATTAAATACTTTCTGTTGGAGGATTACAAACACCTGGGTGGTAATTGCTGGGCTAATGATACAATTAGCAGTAATTCGGAGTCTATAATGGGGGAGAAATGGAGGTGGGGGGGGGGAGCTTGGAGGGGGAGCTGTGCAGAGGAGAGAAGCTGTGTAGAAGTCTTCTCCTGTAGCACTGCCTGTGTCATGTTCTGTTTGCTGGAGAACTGAGGTGCAAAGGTACATGTGATGAAAGAGGAACCACAGGAACCGGCTTGGCAGTGAGGCACACTGGGTAGCTGAAGAAGCACCCTATGTACACCCATACACCTGGGCCAGATGCAGTTGCAGCCATGTGATATGGGAGGCTGCATATGGATTGAGGTAGGGGAGGAGGTCTGCAGCGCCCTGAAGGGACATGTAGGGGTTAGTAAAAGTTGGAGAGAATGTGTTCCCCTCTAATGCACAGCTCATGGTAAGGGTATGACTACACTGTAGATGGGAGGGAACTTCCCCAGCCCAAGCAGACAGCCACATGTTTGCTCTGCTCAAGCTACTGCAGTGTAGCCAGGGGTAGCATGGCAGGTTGAGCTAGGTGCCCAAGTGCATACGCCCAGGGGTCTGGGCAGGTTTGCACTCAGGTGGCTAACCTGAGCTACTGCTTGTGCTATTCTCTGCTACATTGCTATTTTTAGTGCAGTAGATGGAGCAGAGCTAGTGAGTGTCTGTCTACCTGTAATGGGACGCATGGTGCTAGCTGCAGTGTAAATGTACCGTAAGATTCACTGGGGGTAGCACAGGGGAACATTCTGCTTTGGGAGGTAGAACACCTCTCCAGGCTCTGTGCCCCCTACTGCATCCCTTTGTGACCCTCTGAGTGGCTGGTCAACTCTCCCTGAATGCAAGGAGTGCAATCCTACGCGGCCTTTGCACAGGCGTTACAATAGGGAAGGTGTGGGGAAGAATGTAAGTATATACATTAGGGCTGGGCAGAATGAGGTCCTATCAGACTTGAGTGGAGCAGCCGTGTAAATGGGATTTTCACCTCAGGTAGTGATTGGGAGAGATGAAGGGAAGAGCAGGTGTGTGAATGGAAAGGAGAGAGAGAGAGGTTGGAATCAGTTTTCAGACTTATGAAGCAGTCCCCCCATCCCTTTTTAAATAATAAGCATTTAAAAGCATATGGTAAGACACACATGAGGGAATATAAAATGAGACATTTAAAATGTATAGAAAGCAGAACACACCATTTATCTAGGAATGTATTGCTTTAGCCCATTAAACGCACTGTCATGGTGGCAAGGAGGGAGAATGATTCTTTATCAACTTATACCGAAAGGAATTTTAAATATATATAGACAGTTTGGGAATATCTGCCAGGAAGATAATGCAAAACATACTTTGCCTTTCCATTGTTTTTCTTCTCCATCTTCCCTTGAAGGCATCAGTAATAGATGCTTGGATCTTTTGCCCCCTGCTCCCTCGTGCAAAGCATCCCTGACAGACACAGTGCTGCAGTTTCTCGTTATTCAGCAGCTGTATGCATCAAAAAGGAACTTCTTCATATATGAAGACTCACCCAGCCACACACCTATTTTCTGCTGCCATTATCTCTCCATAGCTTATTTCTTTCCAGAGTTGCCACTCATCAGTGCTTCATCACAGAATAATCTCGCCAGAGAGCATCTAGCTAAAATATATTGTCTCTACAGGGCAAACTTGTCAAAATACCATATGGTTCCTCCTTGTCAGTGAAACCTTGATAGTGTACATATAAAATTTCTGTCTGTGGATGGTGCATGCCTGAGTGCAAAATTCACAGCACATACAAACTGCCTCCAGAGTTATTGCAACACAGGTCAGACGGAAATGCAGGCACATGGCAGGGGATGTGGCCTAGGGAATAGAACAAAGGACTGGGAGTTAGGACTCCTGGTTTGTATTTCTAGCTCATCCACAGACTTTGTGCGTGACCATGAGCGAATCACCTGATCTGCCCAGGCTTTAACAAACCATTCTGTGTTGTGCAAATCGTTTTTAAATCACTTTAAGATTTTCAGATGAATGGCTTTATATTATACAGTGGGCTAAATTCAGCAGAGAGGGCACAGGGGTAATATAAAGTGTATCTTCTTGTGCAAGTTAAACCCATGGTAACCCCATGAGGGATTCACCCCAGAACACCACGGACAGTATTTCCATCAAGATTCCAACCATGGGTATGTTAGTGAGTGGGGCATCTTAAATTAATCCCAGGAATCTACAGGAGTGCACCACCAGTGGGAATGTAAGAGGCTTGCATTGTTTGCCCCAAACATCCCCCACTGTCAGCGGGGGGTTGATCCTGCTGAGAAAGGGTTAAGTGGGATCTGCTGACTTGCTGAGAGAGATGACTTGTTACCCCCACCCTGGTTATAAGAGAGATAAGTGGGGAAGATCGCTGGGGCTGTGCCCTTCTAGAGTAACCAGCCATACCTGGGGACGAGGTTTAAGATGATCTTTGTTTTTCTCTTTGTTAGTAAAGCCAAAGCTTAGGAAGGAGTTGATTTTGAACATTACACACACACTATTCACAGAGCAGGTTAGGAAAAGCATCTGCTGATGGGGTGCTTTTTTAGAAGAGTTGCTGAATCAGCACATTTCCTAATAATTCAATTCATGACCCCTACTCTGTTAACACCACACACTTCGGGGGCTGCACTGGCTTATGTTAACCCCTTGAGTAAATTTGTAGCCTCTGTGTACCACCACCACCTTCTTGGTGCATTTTCCACAACCATCCAACATAAACTGGCAGTTTAAATACTATTTCTGTACTATTGCTGAAGCCAACAAATCTTCTAGTCTAGAACGCTGTGTATCCTTTACTAATCAATCCCTAAATTGGGCATATGAATATTAAGGCCAAGAGTTTAGTAGGAATAGACATTATTTAAGTAGCAGGAGTATCCAGAGTTACAATAGAAAATACTAAAAATATAATGGTTTGAGAAGGGATTAAACCCCTGTGCTTCTGGGCATAAGCCAACCTCTAACTACTCGGGTTAGGAGGAAACATATGATGGAGCAGATTGTCCCACAACAATCTTCTGGGCTCCTCCACCTTCCTTGAAGTAGCTGAGTATCCTGTCTCTGACAGCAATCACTGACTGGATGCACTCCTGATCCTACCCTGGATGACAATTCCTATCATTCCACTTCATTAGCACAGAGTTCTCCAGAAGGGTTTACACCAGCTCCAGGCTAAGTCTTATAGTCACTCCACATTTAGGGTAAGATTATAAGGACTCCACTTTATCAGTCTGATAGTGGTTCCTGTGCTTTGAAAAAGCTTTCACACCTGAAGGACCCTTCCATCCACATAACAAGGATCAGTTCTAGAGGCATTTAGCATCACAGCTATTACCCCATAGTTCTTGTTGAGGAATCATTTTCATTACAAGGGTTTTCAAAAATGTCTGCGGTGGAATTTTCTTTTCTCTCTCCACTCAAAAGTGAAACTTTTGAAGATTTAAAAAAAAATCTATTTGGCTGTTTGGAAGCAAAAAATAAAAAAAAAATCTATTGGGTCATGTGAGACCAGCAATACCAGTAGCTATCACATGTTGTCAGAATCTCTTCCACCTCTCAGATAACTAAATGCACATTCTATTAAAAATTGCTGCTGTTTATGGCCTGAGTTGTCAGCGAGGATGAGGTGCCTTTGACATGTTTGAAGAATTTTTTTATTCAATGTGCATTAGAAAATTGCATAGGTCCCCGCGCTCTAAAAAAGTAGGAAGGATAGGCTCGTAGACAGGGCTACCATTCCGAAGACCTTGATTCAATTCTTGGGTCATCCAGACTTCCTGTGTGACCTTGGGCAAGTACTTAATCAATCTTTTGCCTCAGAGGCCCATCTGTGAAAGGGAGATAATATGTCCGACTCACAGAGGCACTGGGAGGATAAAATCCATTAATGATTGTGAGGTGCTCAGGTACTGGGTTATGAGGGCCCTATCAGTACTGGGATAAATGGATAGATATAAAGACAGATATCTGCCTCCATGCAGATCACACTACAGGGTTGGGGCCATAGCATGTAGGCGGAATATGGCTGCACGAGGATCTCCCATCCTAGCAGTCCCTGACTGCCCAGAGTTCTTTCTCTATCCGTGAGCAACAAGGTGCTGACAATGGTGCAGGGAAAGGACAGGTTGGAGGTATGGTTATTGCCTTGCCCTCACTCTACTCCAGAGGCACAGTCTCTCTGGTGCAGCTTTATGCCACCCCCAAGCACCACAGGAGCAGAAATGCCATAATCTTTCCCAAATAATGCCTGACTCAACAATGGGAGCCATTGACATGAGTATGGGAATCCAGTGAGGGCACAGAAAGCAGTGTCAGGGTGGAGATCAGCTAGCAACCACTGAGCCCCCATGCAAGGATGAGCTTGTGGAGCCTGCTCTAAACTGTGGCACAAGATTACCCAGGACTCTTACCACTTTAGTCTTCCGTGCTAGCGGCAGAGATCCATCTGTTTCTGAGAAGTACCCCTCTGTCCTGATAAGGGGCTCTGGCCTGGCCTTTAGTCTCATCCAGAGTCTTACATCCTTTGTGTTGGGAGCTGGCAGAGGATAAGCAAAGAGCGCTAGATGTGCCCTCCAATCCCCCTGTAATTCTCCCAAACTTCAGTGTGGCTTCTCCCAAACGTTTTACTGCCTCTCCTCTTGGGGAAGCTTCCCTCACCTTAGACTCATTCAAGAGGCCTACGGTGACCTTTCCCAATTTCCGTTAGCTGCTTTCTGAAAAGTGAGTTCTTGTTGCTGTGGCAAGTGGAGCCAAAATCAGAGCTCTAGTCCTATTGGGGTTCAGGGCAACTTTGGTCCTGAAGTTACTGTATTTACATGAATTCCCTTCTGTCTGTAGGGATATACATACACACACACACATATATAGGGAGACAACTTTTAAAGCTTGTACAAATAGCTTAATTACCAAATTTCCTCACTTGGACACTCAAAAGACCACTAGAGACTTAAGGTGTTATCAATATCCATTTGTGTTCCCCAATATGGAACTTTGCCAGCTAGAAGTTTTGCCGACTATTGTGACTTTATTGTGAGACTTGCAATAGCTGGTGTTTTTCTTAATGCCTGAGGCACTAAATCCCATTAACTATTGAGTAGACCTTGGCTCCTAAGTGCCTAAATCCCATCTGCAAATGAGATTTAGGCTCCTAAATCATGTAGGTGTCGCAACACCTAAATATCATTCAAAATCTGGGCTTCAGCTCCTAGAGACAAGTGATTATGCAGGAATCGCAGCTTTCATTAACTCTCCCCCACCTCCCGCCCCACACACACTGTTTCTAGCCCTCATGGTTGCAAGATAAAGCTTGGAAATGTAACACAGGTGTTCCCTAAAGACTTGAAAACCAGAAGAGCAATAGAAAGAACCCCAAATGTATTATATTTTTAAAATCTCATATTTTTTGTCACCTGAGTCATGATTTTTTAATGCTAAACTAACTTTTCACTTGCATTTGAATATTGGGCCTGTCATCTGTAAAGTGCTTTAGGATATTTGATGCTGAAGGGTGCTAGGTAAAATCATTAAGGTATTAAACACATGACTGAAGTCATCTAGTCAAAAGGCTTCTGGGTGGGTGTAGAATTTCAAAAAAATTCTATAAGAACTGGGATCTTTGCTTGCCTGCTCAGCTAACGAAAAAAACCCCAACAAATATAACAAGAAAACAACAGTTAAATGAAGCAGTAAGACAACATATGCACAAAGTCCTTATTCTTCATTTTTTCAGTTATCTTCATTATCAGTCGCCTGTGCATGGCAGAACAGCAGACGTGCAAGAACTTGTCACTGTGAAACCACCAATTTTGTTCAGCAGTAACTGGATTGGAGTTTCACTAAAATGATTGCTCCACAATAAGAAAATCTGAAAAATGCTTAGTGTTAACTTATATCTCATTGAGAGCTTGGTGCCTTCGTTTGCTTTCAGGAAGTAAGTGGAATATATTTTTTAAAAGTAACTTCTGAGTATGTCTAGTGCAGGGATAGGCAACCTATGGAACGCGTGCCGAAGGCGGCACGCGAGCTGATTTTCAGTGGCACTCACACTGCCCGGGTCCTGGCCACCGGTCCGGGGTGCTGTGCATTTTAATTTAATTTTAAATGAAGCTTCTTAAACATTTTAAAAATCTTATTTACTTTACATACAACAATAGTTTAGTTATATATTATAGACTTATAGAAAGAGACCTTCTAAAAACATTAAAATGTATTACTGGCACGCGAAACCTTAAATTAGAGTGAATAAATTAAGACTCGGCACACCACTTCTGAAAGGTTGCCGACCCCTGGTCTAGTGGGAATTTAAGATTTTTAAAGAGATGTTAAAGAAGCCCCACCTCCTTTTTAACTCACGTTGAGTATGTCTACACTGCAATTAGACACCCATGGTTGGCTCATGTCAGCTGGCTCAGGCTTAAGGGGCTGTTTAATTGTGATGTAGATGTCTGGGCTCGAGCAGGAGTCCTAGGGCCTGGGCTCGAGCCCAAGCCTACACTGTAATTAAACAGCCCCTTAGTCCAAGCCCCTTAGCCCAAGTCAGCTGGCCTGGGCTAGCGGGGTGGGAGGTTTAATTGCAGTGTGGACATACCCTTAATGTCCATCATCTCGATATCTGGCCTGGACTGACCAGAAGACTCAGGCAACAATGTTGTTGAATCCTAGCTATGTAATATTAAGAATACGGGGAATCCACATAGACATAGTTGGATTCCCAATAACTATGTTTACAAACTATACCCAAACATAGGAGGCCTAGCTACACATATACACAGCTGCTTTGTTAGGTTTTGGTGGCTTTTGCAATAGAAAACAGAGAGGTCTACTAGAGCATATCCAAATTATTTAAAGGGATATTATCCAATTCCTCTATACTACATATAGGGTCTGGTGCTCTCAGTCTTTTGCCTCCATGAAAGGAATTGTAAATGATTAATTGAAACACATACTGCAAAATCCTTCCCAAAAGGATATTAACCTCATTAGCAAAAGTAAATTGTGGATGTAGGGAAAATGAGAGTCCTCCCTTTCAGTGACTTCCTATCATTGTGTTTGCATTCTATAATAATCTGCAAAATCCAGGTTCTCCCCCCTCTTGCTCCCCTATAGTGAGGAAAATTACTGGAAGACTGTCTACAGTCAAACATTAACCGTGATGAGATGGGAAGTCATTCATCTCAATGAGCTGCAGACTTCAGAGATTAAAGGCAATACCTGAAATTAAGAGATTGTTAAACATGGATTGTCTTTAAAAAGAAAAAAGTTCTGTAAAAGCAAATACCCCACTATCATGCAACATTATGGCTGCAGAAGTAAAAATATCTGGTTTAACCTATCCATATTAAGGATATGTACTATTTTCTATCCCTGGTTATGTGAATAGCAGTTTGTTTAGAAAAATAATTTGAGAATGTTACTAAAAGTGTTAACTTCCCATTTCCTGACTTTTTGTGTTTGTCATTACAACTTTAAATAATATTGACAAAGGTGTTTTTGCATTCCATTCTCTCTCTGTATCAAGCTATCCATAATGGTCTGGAATTTGTGAATTTTCAAAAGAATCAATCAGTCATGAGTTCACATGGCACAACACAGAATCAGAACACAGTGGATCAATTCAAGGCATAATATACATTATATCAAGCAATCTCTGTGAAGCAATAAATCAAAACTCAGCTCTGTATATGAGTGTTGCTATTAAACTAACCCCAGTTAACTATTAAGAAGAAATATGCAATTCTCAGAAATATCATGTCTCAGCACCTTGAGTTTCTTTTGGAATTTTGGGATCTAACCCAAAAACTCACAGCACAGTTCAGTCAAAACCACCAAAATTAACCTGGTTTTGTATCAAAACTTCAAAAATCTGTAAATTTCACATGGCTTGACTGTGGAACTATAAACCACCCAGGTCTGCTAAATATTAGAGATGTTCTGAGATAGTTGGATTTGGCTTTTGCAAAAAAAATGACAGTAAGGTTTTGCAAAACCCAAACCCGGAATGGTTCAGATTTGGGTTCCACTTTATCTGAACCCCTAACATTTGGGCTACAGTGGAGTTTATTAGTTTTGCTTTTCCTGCTTGTGTGGGGAGACTGGTAGGAAGTGATCCAGGGAGGCAGTTGCATAGCACTCCAGGTTGCAGGACTCAGTGCCTATCTCTGGGCCCCGGATCGGAACCTAGGGGAGAGGTTGGGCCCAGGTTCCCCTCCCTACCCACTAATGGCGCTGGAGCCAGAAAGTCTATCTCTGATACTAGAGACTCAAAACTAGGAAGACCCCACATCCCAGAGAGTCTGACTTTAGGACTTCAGCCAGGTGAAGTCTGGGCAGTGGAACTACCCTCTGTTGGGCTCTTAACATACTCTAGAAGGGGTGGACTCAACTTGTGACCTAGCCAGAGGGCCACAAGGGGACAGACAAGTATAGGGTCAGAGCAGCTTTCAGCAAAGGGTGCCAAGACAGAAAAGCATTGGTCATTCCCTTACCCAACCACTATGTGGTGCCAGTGTTGGAGAAGAGCCCTTCATACCTTTCTACCATAAATGTTGCCTCTGTTCCTCATCCCATCTCTCTCTTCCTCCCCCACGCCAACCCTCGCTGTCTCTCCAGCTACAATAGCAAAGTTCACATTGCATTCACTTCATTTTATCTCCCTTGGATGAGTGCAGTTTTCATGTAGTGCTCATAAAAGGGGCTAACTGACAGCTCCAGAGTTTAGAGTCCTATACCCACAGAACAGAGACAGCAAGCAGAATACAAACAGCTCCATAACTGCCCCACCAGTATTTCCATGTGCCTCAACCCATACCTGAGGGGATTCCTCCCATAGGAGAAACTAGTGTAATTCAGCCTCTCTGCTTATTCAATCCTCACTTCCCTGCTGAGACTCTCAATCCATTCCATTTTGGTGTCAGATTTGTGATGTGGGGACCTGTCTGAGAGGAACGAAACTAAAGCCAATATCTCATTTCATATAAGCCACCAAGCAGCTGTCACACAGTAATGCTTTTCAGTCACTCTGGATGCAGTGGCTCTAGCTCTCATCTATAAATTCTTTTTTAGTTGCTCATTTCTGTCAAGTTGGTCTAATCTACTTACACCTGGCACATTAATTCTTATCTTTTTCTTGCAACGTTGTAATTATATGTTATTTCCAGCAATAATTAATTCTCTCTCAGGCGGGCTTTTTATAGCTTATAAGTCAAAGTGGGCTGCACCATACTAAATAATTAATTCAGACTGCGTTTTATATCATGACATACACACAGCCCCCGGGTGTAATTGTTATAGAATTCTTTTGAGAAGAAGGTCCTTGGCTCCCAGGGGTTGTACAAACTAGCAAGCACCAATTATGATGGTATTTCTTTTAGAACAATTGTAGGTGTGTTAGACACTGTCCATCAACAATCTATTCATGGCATCATTTTTAGAAGGTCCTGCAACAAAATTAACCTACAAGAACAGGCAGCTGCAGACTACGCAAATGAAAAATCTGGTGCTAACTAGTGATGGACACAATCTATATAGGGTGGGTAAGTAGTTCTCTTCAGAAAAGTTTTCAGTAGTTCACATATTTATCCACAGTTCATAGAATCACTGAAGATTAGGGTTGGAAGAGACCTCAGGAGGTCATCTAGTCCAGCCCCCTGCTCAAAGCAGGCCAACACCAACTAAATCATCCCAGCCAGGGCTTTGTCAAGCCGGGTCTTAAAAACCTCTAGGGATGGAGATTCACCACCTCCCTAGGTAACCCATTCCAGTGCTTCACCACCCCCTAGTGAAATAGTGTTTCCTAATATCCAACCTAGACCTCCCCCACTGCAACTTGAGACCATTGCTCCTTGTTCTGTCATCTGCCACCACTGAGGACAGCCAAGCTCCATCCTCTTTGGAACCCTCCTTCACGTAGCTGAAGGCTGCTATCAAATCCCCCCTCACTCTTCTCTTCTGCAGACTAAACAAGCCCAGTTCCCTCAGCCTCTCCTCGTAAGTCATGTGCCCCCGCCCCCTGATCATTTTCCTTGCCCTCCGCTGGACTCTCTCCAATTTTTCCATGTCCTTTCTGTAGTGGGGGGCCCAAAATTGGATGCAATACTCCAGATGTGGCCTCACCAGTGCCAAATAGAGGGGAATAATCACTTCCCTCATTCTGCTGGCAATGCTCCTACTAATGCAGCCCAATATGCCGTTAGCCTTCTTGGCAACAAGGGCACACTGCTGTCTAAATCTCTTTGGTCCCTTCACTGGCACCCACCTTTCTGTGGAGAAAGAGGTACTCACATGATAAAAATTTGCTATGACGTTGCTGTTGTGAGACATACAGGTTGTGGCTGTAGTGGACTCAGGCAAAAAATAGCTGGGTAGGGTGTCTTTCCTACAGGATGTGAATGTGGAATATTTGACACAACATCTAGGCACTACTGAAATATGGGGGAATAATCAAAATCAGTGTGATATGGTAATATCTGGCTAGAAACTAACCAGGAACAACAGACTGAGTCATAGAAGTGGCGGAGTTGCACTTTACTTAGACAATTCCCTAGTAGTTAATGAGGTAACACTTCTAAGTGGAGATGACCATATAGTAGAATGTGTCTAGTTACCAACCACAAGTCATAAGAATATGAATAGGGTGATAGCACAACCCTCTTGATCAGGAAAAGGACATGATCTCTCTCTATGTCATGTACTCAAAACAGGCAACTAAAATCTAACAAAACAGTAATAGTGGGTGACTTCAACTACCTGCATACAATAAACTGGTTAAAATGTCACAAGGGAACAAGGATTAGAGATGTAATTTCTTGACATTCTAAGAGATTGTCTCGGAATGGCTAGATTCTGGAGCATACAAGATGAGATGCTATTCTTAGCTTAGTAGAAGTGGCACATAGGAGTTGGTCCAAAAAGTAACTATGATTGAGCCTATTGTGGCTACAGGGCTAGCTGAAGCTCTCTTGTCTCTCTGAGTGCACTCCCTCATTCCTTTACCTTCCCTGGGGTGGAATCAGGGCCGGCTCCAGGCACCAGCTTGGCAAGCAGGTGCTTGGGGCGGCCTCTCCGGAGAGGGGCAGCACGTCCAGCTATTTGGCGGCAATTCGACGGACGGTCCCTCACTCCTGCTCGGAGCGAAGGACCTCCCGCCGAATTGCCGCAGCAGATCGCAATTGCGGCTTTTTTTTTTTTTTTTTTGGCTGCTTGGGGCGGCCAAAACCCTGGAGCCGGCTCTGGGTGGAATCCTGTGATTCTCCCACACTTAGACCAGGTGTAAGTATTCTGTGGATAAACCATGCTTGCCCAGCAAGTCTATCTTGGTACCATATCTGCAATTCTTTCCTTTGGGAACTTGTGAAAAGCAGTGAATGCAATTAATTAAAACAGCCTTCTTAAAACAAATATTATTTCATCTTAATAGTATGAACAAAACAGAACCTGAGAGAAAAGCGTTGTTGAAACAACAGAATGTCTGCGCACATGCCTATCTAACCTAGTATGTTAGGTGGCCTTACTTTATCTCTGGAATCTAGTGTCACCTTAGCCTTCCCCTGTTTGGAGATTCTGTCTTTAAATTCAGCCCCAAGTTTCATTGTTCTCTTGTGTTTTCTTAGCCTGGCTGAACCGGTTCGGGCAGCTCAGCAGGAGTCACGGGTAGCAACATTAAAGTCAATAGTCCTGGGTGTTTGCTGAGATGAGAAGTTATCTGTGCTTTTGTCCTCCTTCCTGCCTGCATGTGTAGACAGACTTTCACTGAATTAACTCAATGTATGCAAACAGTAAACAGTCCAATAACCGAGTCAAGATACAGTAAGCTCTCCTTACAACCATCAGACAAATATAGGGCATTCAAGAATTATTACAGGCAGCTCCAAATCCACCTCAGAGCCCCTAAGTAATAAAAATGTAAAGACACTGCCCTAAATATTGTATTTGCATCAGTCTTCACAGTGGAGGATGTTGAAGAGATGCCTACCCAGGATCTATGGTTTTCAGAAAACAAGATGAGGCACTGATGGAGGTTGATAATTGAACATCCGGTATGTGAACAGACTGTTCCCTGCATATGCTCGTGGAAACAAATTTCTCCAAGGGAGCAGGCTGGGCACATAGCAGGAATAGTTTGCACTATCCTAACAAAATGGTGTAGCCTGTGCTCTGAGATCCAGTATTGCAGGCTGTGAGTTGTAGTCTCTGAGTTTAGAAAAAACTAACAGGAAGCAGGAAGTGTGTGTGTGTGTGTGTGTGTGTGTGTGTGTGTGTGTGTGTGTGTGTGTGTGTGTGTGTGTGTGTGTGCACACGCAGGCGCTGGGGTCAGGGACTGCTGCTGCAAGTGCTTCTGGTGCTGGTTGGTTGTTCTCTAAATGAAACCTTGTTGGCTTTCATCCTTTCAGTATCTACTCTCACTACTTAAGAATTTGGTGATGAGGATGGCTCTCCTGCCCCTGAATCCACTTGCACCTTTCTTCAAAGCCCAGGTGAGCCTCCAATTGCTTTTAATGTTTGGATTAGAGGGTTTGAGAGAACGATGTCCTTGCAATTAATGACAGAACTTTCTGAAGAAAAAAAAAGTGCTATGCTTATTCACTGTCGTGGAGCAGAAAGGCAGCATATATTTCATACTCTTCCCCTCCTGGAGGATTAATATGATACTGCACTCACTATGTGAAAGAATTTTTTTGTGCCTAATGTAAGTGTGGTAGCTGAATGCTATCAATTCTGCCAGCGGGAACAGAAACTAGGGGAATCGACAGATCAGTAGATTGCTACTTTGAGGGAATTGATTGTCACATGTGATTTTGGCAACATGGCAGATGAAGTGATTCGAGATCAGCTTGTGGAGAAAACATTTGTGCCTTGTATTAGAAACCACCTATTACTTGAATGGGACCTGACATTACAGAAAGCCATAACCATTGCTAATCACATTGTCAACTATGGCAGAGGCAAAAATAATGAATCCAGGCAGAGCAGGTGCGATCTAAGCCGTGTAAACACTACACACATCAACAGGCAGTTGAAAAGTTACAAGGGCAATTCAAATCAGAAGTCACAGACTGAGTGACTTCAAAACACACACAAGGAAAAGTACGTTACTACTGTGGAGCTACACAACATACTGTGAACTACACAGCATGTCCTGCAAAGGGAGCTCAGTGCAATCATCGCAAAAACACGAGACATTTTGCTAAGGTACGTCAAAGCAACCAACCTAATCAACAAGTACGGGCAGCCTGATGTTACTGTTTTGAGCGTGGACGGAAGCAGCTCCACATGCGTTGCAGATAAAATAATGTGCACTGTTCATGTTTCTGCTAAAGCAGAAGGGAAGCCCCAGGCAGTGGAATTAATGTTGGACACTGGCTCAGCAGTGTCTATACTACCTGAATCAATACTATCTATACTACCTGAATCAATTTACTTCCAATGCTTTGGATGTGTGCCACTTGCTGAACCAACCTTACCCCCAGTGTGCTACTTGATGAACCACATTTCTGCACTTGGTTGCTTACCTGTAACTGTGTCTTTTGGTATGTACTGCATGCTGGCGCAATTCTATATTGTGCATAGTGGTGCTCCTATGTTAGGCAGAGATTGGTTTGATATATGGAACATGCATGTAGTTAGTGGGCGCATGGCTTCCACTCCACCTGGCACCACTACAACACAAACTCCTCTGTACCATCTTAATGAGGATTTGTTCACAAAATTTGTTCACAGAATTAAACTTCAACCTAATGTGACACCTGTATGATAGAAGTTGTGCTGTCTGCTGTTCTCAGTCTAGGGATGCTATATCAAAAGAGCTTAAAAAAAAGTACTGAATGGTATTATTAAAGAGTCCATAATCTGACTGGGTTCTCACCCATACTGGCGACAGAAAAGACTGGAGGTACTCATCTTTACGCAGACTTAAGGGAGCCTAATATAACCGTCCTGATTGACAGCCATCCAGTTCCAGAAGAAGCATTCACAGAACTTCATGGCACAAAGATGTTTCTACAGAGTGTAGCTCACCAAGTTATGCTACAGGAGGACAGCAGAGATCTCACCGCATTTATTATGCATGATGGACTAGTCAACTTTAAACGTGCACCTTACGGACTTGCATCGGTTCCCAGAAGTTTCCAAAGAATGAAATCAGTGATTCTAAAGAACCAGCTGGAGTCTAGTGTTGTTTGGATGATGATACTGTGTTCAGGAAGGCTCAGAAGGAACAGAAAAAACATCTCCACACCACATTAAAACAGCTAGGCTGAAACTGAATTTGGCCAAATGCCAATTCAGATAGAGTTGTGTTTCTGGGGCATATAAATTCACAAACTGGAGTGAAACCTGACTCAGACCATGTCATGGCGGTTATAAAAGTGCCATTTCTGAGAGACTTATCGATGTTAGGTGTTTCCTTAGGTCTCACATCATGCTATGCTAAGGGTAGGTCTACACTTACCCGGTAGTTCGGCGGCGAGCGATCGAACTTCTGGGTTCGACTTATCGCGTCTTGTCTGGACATGATAAGTCAAACCCGGAAGTGCTCGCCGTCGACTGCGGTACTCCTGCTTGGCGAGAGGAGTACCGCGGAGTCGACGGGGGAGCCTGCCTGCCGCGTGTGGACCGAGGTAAGTTCGAACTAAGGTACTTCGAACTTCAGCTACGTTATTCACGTAGCTGAAGTTGCATGCCTTAGTTCGAATTGGGGGGTTAGTGTAGACCTGCCCTAAGTTTATTCCAAACCACACTTCAATCATAGAATCATTATTAGCACTTCTCTGGGACCTCAAGCGTGCCCTGGATGGCTGTTGAACAAGTTAGTTTCAAAATGGTGGAAGATTTGCTTGTAAATAGCCGAGCACTTATCTTGTTTGACCCTGCATTATCCACAATTGTAACTACAGATGCCTCAGACTATGGATAGGGAGCAATACTTTACTCAAATCCATGATGACAACACGCAGATGACTGTTGCATTTGCTTCAATAACACTTACAGAAGCTGAGAGGAAGTATTCAGCTGTTGAAAAGGAGACACTTGCTTGTGTATGGGCTACAGAAAAATAGAGAACTTACCTTTGGGGTTATACTTTCAAATTGTGTACAGATCACAGCCCTTTGACAACACTATTAGCATCTAAAGCAGGGGTCCCCAATGCGGTGCCCGCGGGCGCCATGGCGCCTGCTGGGGCATCTAAGTGCGCCCGCATATTGGCTGGCAGACGAGCATCCGCCGAAATGCTGCCGAATTTCGGTGGCGACGCCTCTGGATGACGCTACTTGTCGCCGGCAAGCGGCGTCATCCAGAGGCATCGCCGCTGAAATGCCGCGGAAATTCGGCGGCATTTCAGCGGATGCTCATCCGCCGCCACAGTCCTCCATGGCTCGTCATCTGGCGCCCGCCAGACGAAAAAGGTTGGGGACCACTGATCTAAAGGACTCAGACAAGCAGGAAGAAGAATTGGTGGTTGGTCAGCAAGACTGTTTTCACATATGACAGAGTACAGGCCAGGAATTAACAATGTGACAGCTGATTGCTTGTCCTGCCTGCCCTTCCTTTGCCCAATGTACCGATGGATGATGACAAAGAAGTAGTGGCACTTATAACTGGCACTCTTACATTACAAGGACAATTCAAATCTGCTTGCTTAGTATGCCTGATTCAACAAAGATTTTGAGAACTGCTGATGACGACATGATTACACAACCCCAAATGCCTTAATCCAGCTTTGCTACCCTACTTTAGTTTATGCAATAAACTTTCTGAACAAGATGGATGCATCATATGAGGTACTTACTGATTGATTGTGCCAGATGAACTGCAGCCAAAATTCATGCACCTGGCACATGACACACATCAAGGGATTGTCAGAATGAAACAGCATCTACAGGATGTGTGTTGGTGGCTGAGAATGGATGCTCAAGTTGACGCAGCTGTAAAAACACGCATTACTTGTCAACTACAAAAGCAGTTTCTCCTCCCTCGGTGTTCGCACCTCAACTGCTAGAAGAGGGCCTCATCCTCCCTGATTGAACTAACCTCATTATCTCTAGCCTGATTCTTGCTTGCATATTTATACCTGCCTCTGGAAATTTCCACTACATGCATCCGACGAAGTGGGTATTCACCCACAAAAGCTCATGCTCCAATACGTCTGTTAGTCTATAAGGTGCCACAGGACTCTTTGCTGCTTTTACGGATCCAGACTAACACGGCTACCCCTCTGATACATTACTTGCCAGTTACACAACAAAACTGTGGTGACGCATGTGCCACCATTCCTCTTCCAGATGCAGCATGGGAAAAGGTTGCAAATTGATATTATTGGTCCATTTGACAATGTGCAAAGTGACTGTTGCTATGCTTTCACCCTAACTGACCACTTCACTAAATGTCCGAAAGTGGGGTTTACATCACAGGTCATCTCTGCTACAGTGATCAAGTTCTTGTTGACAGTCTTTACCAGGGAAGAGAACTCAGAAGAATTAGTATCAGGCAACGGAATGCTGTTTACCTCACTGGCATTTGAAACTTCTCTCGCAGAGAGGAATATTAGACATAGGAGATCAACCGTGTATTACCCCCAAGGTAACAGAGAAATTGAATGATTCAATAGAAGTTTGAAAGACAGTCTGCAGACAGCTGCATTGGCAAGAAAAGCAATGGATAACCTTCATTACAGATTTCTTATAAATCTGCAGGCAAGCACGATGCCACAATGCAAAGTCACCTGCTGTTATTGCATGTTAGAGAGATGCATACTAACCAAAACATTGCTGGATTACAGGGGCCTACATCTGATATCTGTGCAGCCAGATATAAGACAAACAGTTCAACAAAACAGCAAAAATATGACACAGACACATACAGATAAATGTTGTGGGGACAAGGAACCAGAATTTGAATGTGGCTTGTTTGTAAGAATAAGAAAACCTGAAATCTTACATAAAGGTACACATGTCCATTGAAAAGTGATGTGAAAAAAGGGCTTTACTCTTACAAGCTGTCAGATGTTCAGGTATGGAATGCTATTCATCTTGCACCGGCTTACTAAGAGCGAAGCAGAGATTTCAGACTATCTAACTAGTCCAATTTTACTTTGTCACTGACAATACAGGATAACCAACAGGACATTGAGACTGATAGATGATGCTATCAGAGTCAGATGACCTCCTATATGGACTAAAGACTTACGTAATTATTAACAAAAAAGGAGATGAGTCCTCACTTGCAACTAAAAGTTTAATTATAGTTACATAACCATTCCTTCTGAGTTATTGATTGTTTTCTAATTACTCAGTTGGTGTTTATTGTTATGTTATTGTATTATTATTATTATTATTATTGCTGTAAATCGGGTGTCTTCTTAAGATGGGGAAAATGTGGTGTTGCTAGATCCAGTTGTCTCTGAGTTTTTAAAAAAACAGACAGGAAGAGTGTGTGTGTGTGTTTGTGTGTGTCACAGCTGGGGTCAGGAGTTGCTGCAGCAACTGCTTGAGGAGTTGTATGATTGTTGGCTTAATAAAACTTTGTTGGATTTCACCCTTTCAGTCTCGACTTTCACCACACAACAGGATCTCAGCAAGAGAATTTCTAAGGTACAGTCCCCCACCTGAAATTTTCCATGGGGTACAGCAATTCCACAGTGCCGCCACACTCACGGCTGTGTCTACAAGGCACAATCTAGTCCAGGGGTGGCCAACCTGTGACTCCGGAGCCACATGCGGCTCTTCAGAAGTTAATATTCGGCTCCTTGTATAGGCACCGACTCCGGGGCTGGAGCTACAGGCGCCAACTTTCCAGTGTGCCGGGGGGTGCTCACTGCTCAACCCCTGGCTCTGCCCCCACTACACCCCTTCCTGCCCCCTCCCCTGAGCCTGCCATGTCCTCGCTCCTCCCCCCTGCCCCCCAGAGCCTCCTGCATGCCACGAAACAGCTGATCAGGAAGTGTGGGGAGGAAGGGGGAGGCGCTGATCGGCGGGGCTGCCAATGGGTGGGAAGCGCTGGGAGCGGGGGGATGGGAGCTGATGGAGGGCTGTTGACGTATTACTGTGGCTCTTTGGCAATGTACATTGGTAAATTCTGGCTCCTTCTCAGGCTCAGGTTGGCCACCCCGATCTAGTCCTAAGCAGAAAGGAGGGAGGGAATGTGACTTTTCTAACTGTTTGAGAGTAGGTGTAGAATATCTGAATCTTAACAGAGAAGGAAGGAGATGGCTAGCAGAAGCGAGCAGCATGGCAGAAAGGATGGGTTCTGTGGTAACAAGACAAGGTCAGAAATGCTCAGTGAACACAATCAATCATAACTGCACTCCTGGTGAAAATGTGCGGGCTTCTCAAATTTCAAAGGAACGTAGCCCTGTTCTTAAGTTATCAAGCCAGCATAGTCCTTTGCTTTTCATACTTGCATTATATTTCCAGCCATCGCACATCTCTGAGAACTGCAAGCAGGTTAACAGACCGACAGTATTAACAGTAACCTTCAGCAATACAGCCAGTAGGAGGCTTGGCACAGTCCTGCAGCCTCTCAATATGCAAAGTGGTGGCAATATGTCTTTTGCTTTTAAGGTTGTGGTAGATGGGCCAGCACTAAAAAGTACGAAAATATCAATCATTTGTGCAGCATCCTTATAATGAAAAGTACACAACAGGTTGTTTTTTTTTCTGCTGTTCATCACACAGACACAGAGAGTGGCAAATAACAAGAGTTTTGTATCTGTGAAATTTCATGAAAACTAATGGAAACTTTGGTCCTCAATGAGCTTCCCCGTTCCGCTCTCCTTCCCCCCATGGAAACATAAAGGGCTGTGTGTGATCCAGAGGGAGCAGAGTTTTTCATTAAAAAAAAAAAATTCTCACTTACTAAATGACAGGATTCTTCAGAACTGGCAAAAGAGAAGACACTAGCTATCTCCCTTCCCACATGGGATATGCAGATTCCTAAAAAGACAATATCAGTCCTGCATAAAATCCTTGCATTTTGCAAATTTGTTTCACAAGGTCATTAATGCTGTTGGAATGCTTTATTTGTTATTTACACTGTGGCATCTGGCTACATGACAATCATTAAAATAAAACACCAGTCTCTAAAGCAGCAAGAATTGTCGTCCCCCTCTTAACCACCCCTCTTCATCATAAGAGGAAGAAAAATGCTTTAGTGTTCTAGGGTGGTCCATCCAGATTTGGGACCGGAATGATGAGCCTTGCACCATCTTCTGAACATCAATAAACCTCTGCCCTGGCCTACACCCAAAGGGAGTCTTACTAAGAATGTTATGCCTTCATTCTTCAAGAGTTTAAATCTAAGGATTTAAACAAAAACAACTTCAATGGTTTTAATCATCATGATGGCGCTTAGTCTTTTGGGACAAAGATCCAGGAAGTGCTGAGAACTTTGGGATCAAGGTGTTCAGCAGCACTAAGTAGTCCCAACTTCCATTGATGTCAATGGAAGTGGAGGGTGTTCATCACCAGAAGAGCTTAAAAATTTCCAGAATTTCTTGCATACAAAGAAACAAAGTCAGGAAATGACAGATTTACAGTTGCCTGTGTAACCTTTTTTCTGGCCTTTGGTGCATCCAACTTGTGCATTGGATGAGACTGGGGTCATGTGTGAAAAAATAGTGTCCTGTAATTAAAAACTGTATCATAATGTATACACACAAAGGGGACAAATTAAGGTTACCCGGGCAAGCATAAATCTGACATTTCCTAACTTTTGAGTGCTTGATTTTGCAACCAGGGGTGGCTCCAGGCACCAGAGCACCAAGCGCGTGCCTGGGGCGGCAAGCCACGGGGGGTGGCCTGCCGGTTGCCGTGAGGGCAGCAGTCAGGCTGCCTTCAGCGGCATGCCTACGGGAGGTCCGCCGGTCCCGCGGTTTCGGCGGCGGACCTCCCGCACGCATGCCGCTGAATCCACGTTACCAGTGGACCTCCTGCAGGCATGCCGCCGAATCCACGTTACCAGCGAACCTCCCGCAGGCATGCCGCCGAAAGCCACCTGATTGCCGTGCTTGGGGTAGCAAAATATATAGAGCCGCCCCTGTTTGCAACCCACAATTTTGCTGTTTTGTGACGTTGGCTAAATAATGGGTTTTACAAAAAACGTGAGCTTTGGCTATTTTGCATATTTATATGCAAAACTGACCTCCACTGAAACAAATTTGAAGGTCCTGTTTCATGAATCAAAACTGCAAGTATTTCACACTTTTTTACAACATTGACATGGAAAGGAAATGCCTTAAATGTCAAGAGTTTCAAACTTGATTGTGAATGTTTCACACAGAATTAATAACCAGTAATTATACAGGTACTTGTTATTTACATCCTAGCACTACTTTTTGATTGGTTACTCATGAAGATTAGGAGAGCTTAAGGCTAGAGACAAATCCAGTTATTCCCTCTTATTTTGGTGTGTCTGAATTAGAGAGTTATGGTCCTGACTCCATAGTTAAGACTGCAGGATTCTTTCCATTCAAAGTGTTGTTTGACCCTCATTCTAAGACCCTCAGTTTAATGTCTCCTCTTGGACTAAAAAGTCTCATACTTTGCGTCAGGGCTGAGGGAAACAGGCCTGTGTACCTCTAGGGCGCCCCTTTGGGGTAAGGGTGGGCACCTCTCTTGTCCCAGATGGCCTTCTCTGGCTGTTGGCATTGCTTTAGTGGTTTGGAGGGTGGGTGCCATCCTTTGGCTTTAAATCTTAAGGAGGCAGCTCCCCCCCATCTGGGCATAACAGCAGTCCAAAACAAAAAAGGCAAACAAAATAATCCTGCAGGCTGCAACATGGTCCAAGCTCACCCTGCTGCTCCTCGCAAGGCAAAAGGCAGATAGTTTCTGTGAAGAGCTTCCTGAACATCTGAGGGGCCCAGACTGAGTGTCCTGGGTTCTAGAAAAAGAAAATCAAAATAAAGATGGTCCCTCTAGCTCTCCAAAGAGTCCAGGCAGCATAGGGTCCTCAGCAGCTTTTCCAGTAAGCAGCTCCTGCTTTGGGGAGGGTCGGGGAGGAGCCTCAGGAGCTCTGCGTTCTTACTCTGCTTCCCTCTGAGTGCCACCCTGCTCTGGCCTCCCTTTTAAGGAGCTGCCCTTCTCCAGTTTGACAGGCCTCACAGGCGTATGGGGTTGGGGGGGGGGGGGTGATTGTGCTACAGGGCTGTTTAACCCTTTCCTGACTAAGGGCAGGTCTTCACTACGGGGAGGGTCGATTTAAGATACGCAAATTCAGCTCCGACGTATCGGAGCCGACTTACCCCGCTGTGAGGACGGCGGCAAAATCGACCTCCGCGGCTCCCAGTCGACGGCGCTTACTCCCACCTCCGCTGGCGGAGTAAGAGCGTCGATTCGGGGATCGATTGTCGCGTCCCGACGAGACGCGATAATTCGATCCCCGGGAGATCGATTTCTACCCACCGATTCAGGCGGGTAGTGTAGACCTAGCCTAAGAGGGGAAGCTGTCCCACTACCAGGCCTATATCAGGAGGATGGATAAGTGGGGGGCAGAGTTTAGTATGGACACCTTAAGTGAACATGTTCTGTCATTTGTTTTAACTGTGCATTATCTAAGGGCTAGACTGTGACCCCCTTACTCCTTGCAGTCAATGGAACTATTCCAGCTCACCAATGCGAGTAAGGGAGTCACAGTCTGGACCTGAGTGTTTTGCTATGGGATAGAGAGAGAGAGATGGGTAGGTTAGATATATACGCTACCGGTGTGCAACACTTTTGCAGTGCAACCCAAAATCACTGGACTGAGTTTTCATTAGAAATCCAAAACTCCCACCAGGTTCAACAGGAGTTAGGCTGAATTCACAAACTTTTCAGTGAATCTGGGATGTTTTTCAAGACAAGCTGGGCCACGTTTCAAGTGAGCTTGAGCTGCATGTCAAGTGATCACAGCAGATTTATGCTCTAAGGCACAAGCCGTGCAGAAACTGATGGCCTGAATTTTCCTTTGACTGGGGTTGGAGAGGCTTAAAGACATGAAACGTGGGTGTTGGTGACTAAATTCACACAGACCAAAATAATCTGTAAAAGGTCACTTGGGAAGCTAACAGTCCAGTTTTGCACATTTCCCCTCTGTAAGGCTTGTTATCTGTGGGAAAGATGGCTAATGAACACTTAGGATGAAATCTTATCACCATTGAAGTCAATGGCAAAGCTCCCATTGACTTCAATGGGACCAAGATTTCACCCGCACACTGGGAGGATGTAAATAAACCTGGAACCATTGTTCATTAAAAAATGAGTTAGAGCCTAATCGTGAAAACCCTTCCTTGGGTGGGTGGTTTCAATGACCTCAATGGGATTCTTTGTGTAAGGATCACTCCTGTGACCAGGACAGGTATTTACTGTCAAAGTTTATTGTGGGACCATAGCCCCTTTTGCTGTTTTTGAGTCATTTAAGGCTATGATGCTGTCAATGCATCCTTTATGCATTACTCACCAAAGGGTCTGAATGAAAAACTCTCATCATATGGACTACACCTCTACCTCGATATAACGCTGTCCTCGGGAGCCAAAAAATCTTACCGCGTTATAGGTGAAACCGCGTTATATCGAACTTGCTTTGTTTCACCGGAGTGCGCAGCCCCACCCCCCCGGAGCACTGCTTTACCGCGTTATATCCGAATTCGTGTTGTATCGGGTCGCGTTATATCAGGGTAGAGGTGTATTAGCAAAGTGATCAATTTGACTATTTACTTTTTGTTATTTATCTTGAGTGATTGATCACTTAAGGCAGTGCTTCTCAACCAGGGGTACATAGAGGTCTGCCAGGGGGTACATCAACTCATCCAGATATTTGCCTAGTTTTACAACAGGCTACATAAAAAGCACCAGCAAAGTCAGTACAAACTAAAATTTCACACAGACAATGGCTTGTTTATACTGCTCTATATACTATGCACTGAAATGTAAGTACAATATTTATATTGCAATTGATTTATTTTATAATTATATGGTAAAAATAAGTAAGCAAGTTTACAGTAATAATTTGCTGTGACACTCTTGTATTATTATGTCTGATTTTGTAAGCAAGTAGTTTTTAAGTGAGGTGAAACTTGGGGGTACGCAAGACAAATCAGACTCCTGAAAGGGGCACAGTAGTCTAGAAAGGTTGAAAGCCACTGACTTAAGGCACATGGTACATGCTTCCAGACTGGTTGACCAAAACTTTTCAAATGATGAAGAACACACTTCTGGTACTAGTTTTTGGATTTTAATTGTTTCTGCTACAATTCAGGAAACTTTCAGGACTCATGAACATTTTCTCAAATATTTCCACAGATATCTATTGGCAGCATCAATTTTTGTTCTTGTTCACACTAACCTTAAAAAGATCAGGATTTGTCTCTAAGGATAGAATTTTAGATACTATAGAATTTGAACAGAAGTGCCTTTGGAACTGCAGTCTCAGTAAAGGGTGTGTTTTCTTGAATTTCCAAAGCTGTTGCCAGTCACATCACATTATATGGTTGATATCTCCAGATGTGACATGCCAATATAACATGCCATTAGCCCAGTATACGGATATGGTTTTCTGAAAATTGTGATTATAACAGTTAAAAACAAAAGGACTTTATGTATTTTATTTCTTTTTAAAAGTTTTTAAACCCATTTACCAAGTGTCAATGCCCATGAAATAGAATGATTCAGGGCGCACAAGTTAAAATGCTGGAGCAGAAATATAAGAAAAACCTGGGTAATTTCCCATTACCTGACTTGAAGTCTGGCTTCACTGCCTGCATCACAATAAAGCCACTTTTTTCCTTGTGAAAAACAACAGAATCTTAACCAGCTTCATTATTTCCATTTCTCTGTTGCTTTATTTTGGATATTATTAACCAGTACATTAAGAGAGCCTGAAACTCCCTGGCAAAATACAAGCAACAGAAATAAACAGAGCTGGAGAAAACATTCACAATCAACAAAAACCACCCCCTTCTTTCTACTGGGTATCCTTCCCGCGTCATTGGACAACTTTTATTTATAGGCTTTTCTATGGCATATGCCATAATCACATGGGAACCCCTTGCACATATTTTTTTGGATTTAGCCTCACAAATCCTTTTGAGGTACAGAAATATTCTTATCCCCATTCTACAGATGTTCTTATCCCCATTTTACAGTAGGCACATCAAAGTGACTTGCCTAAGGTCACACAAGTCTGTGAGAGCCAGAAACAAAATGTAGATCTCCTGATTCCCAGTCCAGTTCCTTTGCAGAGCAGATGGCCTGTCCCATTCTTGCTTCAGTTCTGGAGCCTGGTAGATCCTTCTCCACCTCTTTATGGGCAGATCAAATGGCCATAGGGAATCTCTCTGCTCTTTCTCAGTACAGGTGAGTGATGGTATGTAAATAGTTTTTGTTGTTCCCACTGCATTAGGATAGAGGAGTGTCTGTAGCCTTCCTACCCTCTGTGCAAGGAGTGAGACAGAGGGCTGTACCAGGTGACTTTCTGAAGAACCTGTTCAAGGGAAAGCGTTCATCTGTTGCAAGGACTAAAGTGAACTGGAGTCTCCAAGCTCACATGAAGCAGTTGGTTTCCTACCAGCCCTTGTGATCCAAACTTTACAGAGTTCTTCCCAGAGCTCCACTTACAGAGAATATGAAGCTGTGACAAGTGACAATAATTAATCAAAAGTCTGCACTACTTTCAGACAGGTACAAAACATCCCAAGTCTCTTAATCACTTGGAATAAATCATTAGTTACAGATTTTCACTTGCGACCATTCAATCTGAAATGGGATTTTTTTTCCAAAGGAGTTAGTGCTGTTGAGTACCTAGTGCATGATCCAAAGCCCACTGATAATCTTTCCATTGACTTCAAGGGGCTTTGCATCAGGCCTTTAGCTCAGAGGACCAAGGTTGGTATTCCTGGGTTCTAGTCCCACCTATGCTATTGATTTCTTGTGTCACTTTGGGAAAGTTACATGATTTTCTCCCCCGGAGTATGCCCCCCATGTAGAATGAATATTCACTTGCCTCCGAGGGGTCTTTTGAGAAATAATTTAAATGTGCAAAGTGCATTGCTATCCTCAGATGAAAGCACAGAGTATTATCATTCCTCTTCGCAAAGTGAACTCTACCCCCGCACTATAGCTAACGCAGGAAGGACTGCTTTCACAGTGTGGGTATTGCCATCCTTACCTGGAGTCTGCATGTGGCAGTGGAGCACTTGGGGAAGGTGTGACTTCTTACTGGTGCCAACATGCTGACTCAGCACTCTGTATCAGCAAAGGCACGCAAACCTTGTTTGCTTTTACAATTGGTTGTGCTGTAGCAGCTTGTTCTTTTTTTTATCATTTAGCTTCGAATTTCTTTTAAAAATTAGACCAGGTGACAAAGAGTTTTTAAACTACGTGGGGCAAATCTGTCTGCCACACAGTCTCCCTAAATCCATAGCGTGGGATAGAGACCCCACAATGACTGACAATGGGAGACGCTAATCCCTGAAATGAGGGACACGAGAGAATACAAGGTTCCCCACTTGTGTCCCTCCATTGACCTAATCCATCCCCCTTTTCCTCCACATCTCCCTCCTTCTACCTTCCAGCCTCCTCAATGCTTAGTGACTGCCGCCTGGTGCCACAGAGATGAGCACAGTACAGTTACCTATGTATGATATACAGGCAGATTTCTCACTATGATATGGTTCTCACGACTAGCTGAGCTCTGAGGTCATGTGTGTCCAACATTACTGGACCCAATGATTTGGTGAGGGATGGTGGGATAGAAGTATGAGCTGGGTAGTGTTGACAATGGAAGGGAGCTTCTTATGTGTAGAATTTTGACATGTGGTCTAGTAATTGTATTTTTTGCTAACTAGAGCATGTATGTTTTTTTACCCCAAGTGCTGACAGTTGATTAGGCACTTTTTTACACACACATATATATATATATATTATTTGCATTCTTAGCCATGAATAAGTTTTGATCCATTTTTAGCCTTCCTCTGAATCCCGCTTTTCTCAGCATTATCCATTAAGCAAAGTTTAACATTCTGGAACTTCCATCCCAACTTGAAAGCTGTATGTTAAATTATGCGGCTGAATTCCATCAGTCAATTTCTCCTTTGCTGTCAACACAGCAACTACATTTTTTATTGTCTGAACAAACTCATCCCATATACCAGGCTTCAAAAACATCAGAGAAAAATGGTTCAACATAGGATGACGTTTACTACTTGGGTCTGCATTTAAAAAATATATATCTAGGGGGTCTTTTTGTTTGTAAATATTTACAAATTAAACATTTAATCTTTTCCATATCCAGTTATCTGAAAATTGTCTTCTTCAACTTACAAAAGTCTAGGGACCATTCAGTGCAAAATGATACTGCAAATGTCTAACATAAACAAAAATACCAGGGATGGTTTGGTATAGGTTGGCTGAAATATTAGTCTTATAAAATTCATAACAGATAATGAAGTCATGGCAGAAAAGCCTTTTACTATACCTCAGACAATTGTGGAGTGTTTACCTCTGCAGAAAATCATTGTAAATAACACGTTAGCACAATATGGATGATAGTTATGCATAGCTCTGTGCTTTTATAATATGTTAAAGCAATTGCCACTGCAATTTTTCTAGACGAGGTCTCTATGATCTACCACTCATGTAATGTTAATGGTAGCTAAAATGGGAATAAAATCTTTATGAAAACCACCTTGGTTAGCCCATTTAAAGAAAGGAATTGAATCAGCAGCTCTCTCAAATTACTTATGTTTTGACTAAGGTATCTGGCTTTTTTTTATTGAACATTCTGCTTTGAGTGCACACATCCCATGGATATGAAATGATGGATCTCCTTAGATTTTAAACCAGAGGCACTTTATACCATTAATAAATATTCATTTTCCTGCTATCCCTCCAGTGGTATTTCATCATCAATCATGGCTGAAATCACAGCTGTGAAAGCTGTTTATGCTTTACTGTTCTCCTCTATATGATCTGGCAGATACTTATGAAATTATTGGAGTGTGGAGTTAACGGGGGGTAGGACGAGAAGGAAGGGGGGGGGGAGAAGAGTGCTGCTTTGTTTTATTCTTTTCAAATCTTTCTGCCCATACTTATTCCCAGAGCAATACTGTTTTGTTTTTCTTTCCAAAGTACACATAAATCACTCCATTGGTCTCAACTGTCCTGTGAAAATAAAAATGATCCCAAACCATTCAGGAATTACTCAGGGACTATTCAGTGTTCAATATGTCAGAGAAGCAAAGACAGACGCTCAGGAAGAAGAAGATTACAATCAATGAAGAAAAATCAATAACATGTAGAAGCTGTCCTGCTGCCAGCATTGTCAGGAAAAAGGCCCCTACGTTCCCCAATCTCATTACATGTAGGAAATTATTAGAATCTGAGCAGCAACACTGAAGCTATTCTAATGTTTTTTTGCCTTTTTTTATGTTCTTCGTGCAAACCAACATTTAGCTTTGACTTAATAAACATAACAAACTGTTTCCAAACTGATGTAGCATTTTATATATTTATAAAATGCTGCAGTAAATGAAAAGGGGTGATATTGAAAGTACTTTAAAGTACAGCCTGGAGAATGACTGGAGTCCATGACTGCATTATTTTTTATTTGCTTGCGTTTTATCTTTTTCTCTGTGTCTGTCTCTCTCTCTTGCAGAATCAGTGCATTGTGAGATCTGCTTGCTAATCTGGTGGTCACATATTTACTCTGAAGATCAATTAACCCAGCCAATGTAACCGTGTGCTTTTATAGAACAACATTTGCATGGTTTTAGGAAGATGTACGCACTTTATAGCATCAATTGACAGAAAGAGATGGCAACAAAGCTAACAATAAAATCTTTCTGGCCCTGATTCATAAAAGCATTGAGGATAGCAATTAAGCACACACTGAAGTCTTATTGAAGTCAAGTTAAGTAAATGCTTAAATGCCTTCCTGGACTGGGGCTTCAAATGATAAAGAACAGTCAGAGCCCAGCAGCCATACAGAAAAAAGAACAATTCATCTTTATTCATTACACTCCATATTTGTAAGAGCAAAGGCCCACTTATGTGTGCAATTGCCTGTTTTACATATGAAAATTCCACTTTTTGTGTGCACCAATGAGTGCAAATTTTGCAACTGGAAATTTGGAGGGTCCTTTAAAATGTATCCCCAATATGTTTGTTATCTTTCCATCATTATATAATTGTTGACTATGGAACACAATATAGTGGTAGTGAAGGAGAGCTGCTATTGGTCTGGCTATGCCATTTTTATGCCAGATGAGGATTTTCTGAACAATGGGGAAATTGACTATGCTGCTTTACGGCATCTTTAAATCCCCATTGTGCCCCTAAAACAGTGCAAAGAGGACTTAAGAGGAGTTGATGATCTGGCTCCTGTGTTATATTTGGCATTCCCCCTCATCTCTGTGGTGTTTGAGAGCTACTCCTGGGGGAATTCTGTACCACTGTGCATGCACAGAATTTATGTCCCCCACTGATTTCTTTGCTTCCCTGCAGAAAAATGACTTTCTGACAGGGAAGCAAAGAGAAGCCACAAGTGCGATCATTCGACCCTCCCCAGCAGTATATTTTGGGTGCCCAGGGCAGCCGGCAGAGAGGTAAATCACTGTGGAGCAGATGGCGCAACTGGGGAAGACCCGGCTGGTGGCTCCTTCCCTGCCCCGGGCTCAGCTGCTAGTCCCGGCTGGGCTGGGGAGGACAGGACTTCCTCTTCCCCTGCATGGCATCCAGGGCCAGGTCAGACCCACCCCTAGATTTCTCCCCCAGCAGCAGGAAGCTCTACAAACCCCTCCCCCCCCATGCTTCCTGCACCCATCGCTCCTCAGCTGCAGGGGGAGGGATCCCTGTACAGGAAGCTGCTCCCCCATCTGCCCAACCCCCGTGATTCCAGACTCCCTCATACCCAAACCCTCCTGCCGAGCATCACCCCCCAGCACCCAGAACCCCACCCAACGAGTACCACTCACCCTGCACCTGGGCCGCCCCAACAAGTCACCCACACCTGGATCCCCACCTTACCAACCCGCAACCAACCGCACCTGGATCCCCATTACATTGAGCCTCACTCCCCAGCATCTGGACCTCCCCCCCGAGCTCTCCCCCACCCTCATCCCCCTGCTGAGCTCTATCCCCTCCACACCCAGACCCCACCCTGCTGAGCCCCAACCACCTTCACCTGGGACCCCCCTGCGGAGTCCCATTACCATTGCACCCAGAACCCCCCAACAAGCCCCTGTGCATCCAGATCCCCCTGCACCCAGATCCCCCACTGAGCTGCCCGCACCCAGATTGCCCCACACAGAACCCTCTCAACTCACACCTGGATCTCCCAACACTAAGCCCCTCCACACTTGGATACCGCCTTGCTGAGCCTGCCTGCCCACACCTGGTGCACCTGGCATGGAGGGGTAAGGCCCTGGGGTGTTTCTGGGGCTGGCCTGGTCCTTGCGCTGTGTCAGGGTCGGGTGCAGCCTCACCACTGAGTCTGTGTCCTTGGTGGGAGCTGCACAGTGATCTCCTACCTCTGGGCACCCAGTGGCCTGTGCTCCCCAATGCCCTGCTGGAGTCTTCACATTTATTTGACAAATAAAATTTGCAGAATTTTAAAATATTATGCACAGAATTTTGTGTGTGTGCAGATTTTTTTTTTTTTTTTTGGTGCAGAATGCCCTCAGGAGTAGAGAGCAGACCTGCTGCAGAAGCAGTGCTGTAGGAACTTCACTGGTGACCACTGCTGGCCCCAGAGACAAATTGAAAGAGGTAATCACTAGAGCTGGGTGGAAAAACTCTGACAGAACAGTTTTGTGTTGGAAAATGTAATTGCATCAAAGTTGAAACGTTTTGCAAGATTATGTCAAAATTTCATTTTGGATAATAAAGTGGAGGGGACAGTGTTCAAACATTTCATTTCAATGTTTTCCTAACCATTTTCACAAGGGACTGATTTTTCATTTCAAAACATTTTTTTAATTCTATGATTAGCAAGTAAGTAAAAATCAAAACAAAATGTAAAAAGAAAATGTTTTGATTGCACAAAAACAATTGAATTTTTTTTCCACAGAGAATTTTGAGATTTGAGTCCCCCTCCCAAAAAAAAATTGAAATAAAGACAGATTTCAATGTATGGCAATTCTCCACAAAATAGTATTTCTGTTCTCCACCCAGCTCTGATAATTGCATACTAAAGGGAAGATGCACAAGTATTTGGAGAATTCTGCTTGCAGTAATTTGTGCTGCTGTGTTCCCACAAGACAGCTACCAGTCTCTTAACACTACTCCCTTCGGCTTATGGGTCTGGATCCCCACAAAAGGTATGAGGACACATATGTCACTGACTCAGCATCCCTCCCTTCTGAAACCCCTCTGCACTGATCTATTGGATTACAGTCCATTCAGCTCTCAGAAGAAAAAAAAAAGGAACAGGGACCATAAACACCCATGGCTTGATTCTCATATACATCTAGACCCCTTTGCACTACTCTGGCACTATAAAGGAGCTTTACTATAAATGAGAATCAGGTCCTGCAAAGTCCTATCCACAATGTAGCAGTCTCCTTTTGGGGGGGGGTAGGGGGTAGGGGAGCTCTTCCAAAGTTTCTAATCATGATTCTGTAGGGAATCTTCCGGGGACATTAAAATTCTGAGGATTTTTTTTATCATAAACAGGTAGTGATCTCTATAGTTATCAAATTCTGTTTTCAGTTACTTATAACTTTGCCAAACCTTAACCATTTGAGATGAAATTTTTCATGTGACGTGTCTGTCTCAGACTGAAGTTCAGAAAGTTCCATGTAAAATAGTTCAGTCATTTCTCAGAAGGAGGTTAAGGAAAAATGCTCCTGTCCATGTTAAAAAATTCGTACAGACTTTTCACTGACAATCACTAACACCCCCATGCTTTGGATTGGGGACTTGAAATTTACCCAGGGGGTTACCCTGATGCCAGGGATGTGCCTATTACTCTCCCCATGAAAATCAACTCAGTTTTGGTCAATTTTGGAGTCTCTGAAAATCGCAGTTTATATATGGTCTGTATAGACTTGATAGAGCTTGGCACCTAATTTTTCCAAAGATTCCATCTACAGGCTGAGTAGAACTTTTACTGTACTTGCCCTCCCAGAATCCAGAGCCACTGTGGTACTGGGCACAGGAACTAAAACCAGAACATAAGAATGGCCATACTGGATCAGACCAAATGTCCATCTAGTCCAGTATCCTGTCTTCTGACAGTGGCCAAAGCCAGGTGCCCCAGAGGGAAAGAACAGAACAGGTAATCATCAAGTGATCCATCCCCTGTCACCCATTCCCAGCTTCTGGCAAACATGGTAGGGACACCATCCCTGCCCATCCTGGCTAACAGCCACTGATAGACCTATCCACCATGAACTTATCTAGTTCTTTGTTTTTTAACCTTGTTATAGTCTTGGCGTTCACAAAAGCCTCTAGCAAGGAGTACCACAGGTTGACTGTGCGTTGTGGGAAAAAATACTTCCTTTTATTTGTTTTAAACCTGCTGCCTATTAAATTCATTTGGTGACCCCTAGTTCTTGTGTTAAGAAAAGGAGTAAATAACACTTCCTAATTTACTTTCTCCATACCAGTCATGATTTTATATCATATCCCCCCCTTAGTCATCTCTTTTCCAAGATGAAAAGTCCCAGTCTTATTAATCTCTCCTCATACGGAAGCCGTTCCATACCCCTAATCATTTTTGTTGCCCTTCTCTGAACCGTTTCCAATTCCAATATATATTTTTTGAGATGGGGTGACCACAGTATTCAAGATGTGGGCATACTATGGATTGATATAGAGGCAATATGATATTTTCTGTCTTATTATCTATCCCTTTCTTAATGATTCCCAACATTCTGTTCTTTTTTGACTGCCGCTGCACATTGAGTGGATGTTTTCAGAGAACTATCCAAAATGACTCCAAGATCTCTTTCTTGAGTGGTAACAGCTAAATCAGACTCCATCGTTTTATATGTATAGTTGAGATTATGTTTTCCAATGTGCATTACTTTGCATTTATCAACATTGAATTTCATCTGCCATTTTGTTGCCCAATCACCCAGTTTTGCAGTCTGCTTGGGACTTAACTATCTTGAATAGCTTTGTATCATCTGAAAATTATGCCACCTCACTGTTTACCTCTTTTTCCAGATTATTTATGAATATGTTGAATAGGACTGATCCCAGTTCAGACCCCTGGGGGACACCATATTCATCTCTCTCCATTCTGAAAACTGACCATTTATTTCTACACTTTGTTTCCTAACTTTTAACCAGTCCAAGCACTCAAGAGTTAAGAAATGTCAGAGTTAAGGTTGCCTGTGCAACATTAATTCGGACGCCTTGTGTGTATGCATTATGTTACAGTCTTTAATTCCATGATCTATTTTTTTCCATAGGAGTCATGCAAAAGGTGAACCTGCTCTAGGCATGATTCAGAGTTGTGTAGTGACCCCTGCTTATTTGTTGCACAAGTTGGAAGAAGTGCAGTGTGTGAGGCAGGGGATTCCAAGCAGAGGAACGTTTGTCTTGTGGTTTAGGTAGTTGAAACCCACTCTGGAGAACTGGATTTATCCCCGTCTCTGTCACAGAGTTCCTGTATGATGCTGTGGAAGTCATGTAAGCCAAATTTGTCCCAAGTGGCCACTACCTGAGTGTTCCTCATGTCCTGGGTACCCAACTTCAGACACTTGGACTCTAATTTGGAGAAGTGCTGAACACTCGCAACTGCATGTCAGTGAGAGCTGTGCTCTGAACAGTTAACATGCTATAAAATGGTATGTTGTCCAAAATAATGCCATAAGCATCTCAAATTGGGCACTCAAAATTATTGTTCACTTTTGACCATAAACTCGGCGCCTCAGTTTCCCATCTATAAAATGCCACCTTACTTCACAGGAGTGTTGAAAGATAACATAATTTATGATTGTGAATCACTGAGATGCTACAGTCATAAGCACCATAGAAAAGCCCAAATGGAAATGAATAATTCTTTATCCAGAGCAGGGTTTGAATAGTGTGCAGTAAATAAGCCATGGGGCCATACACTGGATGATGAGGATACATTTAAATTGAAACATTTAATAGCTGCTTATTCACTAGTCTAACCAGTGTCCATTCTGTGTACTGAATGAGGCACAGATCCGGTGTATAAAAAAAATAGCATGTGATCATGTAATTAAACTAATGTATTTTAGTGGGGGGCAAATTGGGGTTGCATGGGCAAGCTTAATTCTGCATTTCCTAACTTGCATGCTTGACTTTGCAACCATAATATGTTCTTTTAAAGTAGTGTTTTGTATATAACGTTTACAGTAGGATAATCAGTAATTAACAAGGATCTAGAACAATTATTATAATTTTACTATTTCTGTTGAAGTAGTGTCCAAATCTCCATCAGCACTGTGCTAGGCACGGTTGAAACATAAGAAGGCAAGATCCCTGCCCTGAAGAGTTTACAGTCTAAGACAATGATTTTAACAATCTCATCAAAGACTCACAATGGAATAATGTTGCTAACAGTTTTTTTTAAAATCTACAATTGATCTAGCACTACACCTAATCCATCAGAAATTAATCTTCAGGGGGTATCAGACTCCAGTGAGAGCAGCTGTTGGTAGAATTAAAGCTAATAACAAGAGTTGTAGGTGAATGCTGAACCTGGAACATATGGTGTTCAGTTCAGTTTCCACTACATATGGCGAGGGAATGAAATAAAATCAATTCTTTCCAGGGAAGAAATCATAAATAGTGCTAAGTGTCGCTTTCCCACGTGATCTTTCAAGCTATTTGCTAGGTAATTTGTCACTTTTGAGAACTATGGTAGCCAAAAAAGTTAATTCTTCAAAAGTGGAACACTCTGGCAGTTCTTGCAATAATTGACTAGGCTACAGACGTGAGTGATTTGTTTGGCCTGGCAATAATATCTTTTTAAGTTAAAAAGAAAATGTCAAACACAGTAGTTTAGACCCAAAATTTAACTTTATTTTAAACAAGAAAAAAAAAAGTTTTCCAAAATCTAATATGAATAAAAAAGTTCTCTTGCAAATGTTCAAATTATATTAAAAATAATAAAAAATAATCTTGACTCCTTCCTGCTGTATTGGAAATCCAAGCACAAAGACCATGCACTATTGTATATAAATACCAGAAAATTAAACTGCCCAATCTAGATTCTGTGTCTAAACTGAGTGAAGAAGAAATAGTAAGAGGAGACGTTCCAATGACTGATGTTAATAGTTCTATCTATTTACTGAAGAAGGTCTCATATCCCTGCCTGAGGAAACCAGCAAGTATCATTCCTCTCCGCCCCCGCCAATTACATATGGGGCACTTGAGAAGTTGCACACCGTGACTTCTGCAGAGCCAGGGCCGGCTCCAGGCACCAGCTTGCCAAGCAGGTGCTTGGGGCGGCCACTCCGGAGAGGGGCGGCGCGTCCAGCTATTCGGCGGCAATTCGGCGGACAGTCCCTCACTCCCGCTCGGAGCGAAGGACCTCCCACCGAATTGCCGCCGCAGATCGCGATCGCGGCTTTTTTTTTTTTTTTTTTTGCACCGCTTGGGGCGGCAAAAACCCTGGAGCCGGCCCTGGGCAGAGCTAGGAATAGAATACTGTCTCTGCTATAACAGACCCAACTCTCATCCACTTAACCACACAACCCTTCAGATTAAATGAGCCAGTTCTGTACACTTGGCTACATGCGATCATTAACCACTAGGCCACACTCCACTTTAGATCCATGAAGAGAACTCAGGAATCCTGATTCCCAACATTCCTGTGCTCTGTAACAAGCGCTGGAAAGGAACTGAAAGGGTATTCAAAATTCCTTCCCTGATCTCCCTTGTTGCTATGGAGAAGTAACAGTATAACTCTTTGTGCAGGTACTTCCTCGCTTGTGC
Organism: Emys orbicularis; assembly: GCF_028017835.1. Classification (NCBI taxonomy): domain Eukaryota; kingdom Metazoa; phylum Chordata; order Testudines; family Emydidae; genus Emys; species Emys orbicularis. The sequence continues at coordinate 21,736,277 of NC_088685.1, read as the reverse complement.
CGGGCCTGCAAGTAGGAGTGACAGAGCCAAGACCAGCCATTCCCTGGCCATCTCAACCACCTCCGTACCCACATGCTTGCCAAGGGGAGGAGTATCTGGAGATCAGGCAATAGGCACCATGAAAGATCTGGGTAGGCTGGGCAAAGGTGTTGGGAAGGGGACTACATTCATTTCAAGGAGTTTCCACTTGGCCAAGTAAGAGACAGGCACAACCGAGCCATCTCTAAACACTCTTATGGAGCCTTCTGAAGTCTCAGCTCACTTTTTGCTAAATCTCGCAGCTCACATCATGTTTGCTAACAAAATGCACCCCAGTGCTTTTGTTCACCACTTCATGTTCTCTTCCTGGTCGGCAGTTAAAAGAGTTATGCATACAGGATGTCACCTGTCTCATCACCCATGGACTATGGGCCCAATCCCGCACCCATTGATGTCAATGGCAAACCTCTCATTGTCTTACTTAGAGCAGTATCAAGGCCTGTAGGAGGGTCTGACCCCGCAAATATTTATGCAGATGAGTAACTTTACATGTGGGAGTAGTGCCAGGGACTACTCATGTGAATAAGTGCTTGCAGGACCAGGAATTTAGCGCCAGATTTTCAGATAGGCACCTGGCGGGATTTTCAGAAATGCCTAGACACCTAAATCATATTGAAATCAGTGGGAGTTAGGTGGTTTTGAAAAGCCTGCAAAGGTTTAGACACCTAAATACCTTTAAAAATCTGGGCCTTAGTCTGTAAAGTCAGTAAAGCGCTGCGGGATCCTTCTGGATAGAACCCCCTGTGTACCAGTAAATGTTGATAAGTAGTAATGTCACCTTCAAGGTCGTCTTCTCCTTTTCGCAATACATTTATTCTTTTGCACATTTTCACAATCCCTCAAAACATTTCAGTCAAACTAGGGGGAAATGTGTTCCCTCCAATAAACTATAGCTATGTACTGTTACCTTATAAATATAGAATTTTTCTACAGTGCCCTTTGCATAATAGTGTTTTATAATGAGTAATGTTGCAGAAGAAAAATCCATTGTCTATTAGTATCAAATATGAATGTAATATTTAGGCATATGAGCAGTAAATTTAAAGCTAGAGAAGATCAGCATGTTATACAGGGTTTAAACCAAACTGAGTATGTATGGTTCTTGAATATGTATAACTACAATAGTTTTTTAACAATCTCCTGGGCATTGTTTTCATGAATACAGTTTTGAAGCAATATATTGAGGGACATCTTTCATCAGAATGATTAAGAAAGACAAGGCGGGTGAGGTAATATCTTTTACTTGACCAATAACTGTTGGTGGAAGAGACAAGCTTTCAAGCTTAACAGAGCTGACCTGAAGAAGAGCTCTGTGAAACCTGAAAGACTGTCTCTCTCACCAACAGAAGTTGGTCCACTAAAAGATATTACCTCACCCATGTGTCTTTGTCAGATCCTGGCACCAGCACAGCTACATCAGCACTGCAATCAGAATGATTATTTTTTATTGCCATTGCTTTAAATTAGGGCTGTCAATTAATCATAGTTAATTCATGCGATTAACTGAAAAAAATTAATCATGATTAAAAATATTAATCGCAGTTTTAATTGCACTGTTAAACAATAGAATACCAATTGAAATGTATTAAATATTTTGGATGTTTTTCTACATTTTCATATATATTGTATTCTGTGTTGTAATTAAAATCAAAGTTATATTATTTTTATTACAAATATTTGAACTGCAAAAATGATTAAAAAAAGAAATAGTATTTTTCAATTCACCTCATACAGGTACTATACTGCAATCTTTTTGTCGTGAAAGTGCAACTTACAATGTAGATTTTTTTGTTACATAACTGCACTCAAAACCAAAACAATGTAAAACTTCAGAGCCTACAAATCCACTCAGTCCTACTTCTTGTTCAGCCAGTCGCTCAGACAAACAAGTTTGTTTACATTTACAGGAGATAATGCTGCCCTCTTCTTATTTACAATGTCACCAGAAAGTGAGAATAGGCATTTGAATGGCACTTTTGTAGCCGGCATTCATAGAATCATAGAACCATAGAAGATTAGGGTTGGAAGAGACCTCAGGAGGTCATCTAGTCCAACCCACTGCTAAAAGCAGGACCAATTCCAAGTAAATCATTCCAGCCAGGGCTTTGTCAAGTCAAGCCTTAAAAACCTCTAAGGATGGAGATTCCACCACCTCCCTAAGTAACCCATTCCAGTGCTTCACCACTCTCCTAATGAAATAGTTTTTCCTAATATCCAACCTAGACCTCCCTCACTGCAACTTGAGACCATTGCTTCTTGTTCTGTCATCTGCCACCACTGAGAACATTGGTATGACCCTTCATGCTTTGGCCCCCATTCCAGAGGACATGCTTCCATGCTGATGATGTTCGTTAAAAAAATAATGCGTTAATTAAATTTGTGACTGAACTCCTTGGGGGAGAATTATATGTCCCCTCCTCTATTTTACCCGCATTCTGCCATATATTTAATGTTATAGCAGTCTCGGATGATGACCCAGCACATGTTGTTCATTTTAAGAAAACTTTCACTACAGATATGACAAAATTCAAAGAAGGTGCCAATGTGAGATTTCTAAAGAAAGCTACAGTATTCGACCTAAGGTTTAAGAATCTGTAGTGCCATCCAGAATCTGAGAGGGACGAGGTGTGGAGCATGCTTTCAGAAGTCTTCAAAGAGCAACACTCCAATGCAGAAACTGCAGAACCCGAACCATCAAAAAAGAAAATCAACTGTCTGCTAGTGGCATCTGATTCAGATAATGAAAATGAACATGCATCGGTCTGCACTGCTTTGGATTGTTATCAAGCAGAACCCATCATCAGCCTGGACACATGGCCTGGAATGGTGGTTGAAGCATGAAGGGACATATGAATCTTTAGCGCATCTGGCACGTAAATATCTTGCAACGCCGGCTACAACAATGAGACCGCCCATGGCAGGTGACAGGTGACATTGTAAACAAGAAGCGGGCAGCATTGTCTCCTGCAAATATAAACAAACTTGTTTGTCTGAGCAGTTGGCTGAACAAGAAGTAGGACTGAATGTTCTTGTGGGCCCTAAAATTTGACATTTTTAAATTTTAGATGCAGGGGGTTTTTGTAGATAATTCTACATTTGTAAGTTCAACTTTCATGATAAAGAGATTGCACTACAGTACTTGAATTAGGTGAATTGAAAAATACTATATTTTTTTTACAGTGCAAATACATGTCATAAAAAATAAATATAAAGTGAGCACTGTACACTTTGTATTGTGTGTTATAATTAAAATCAATATATTTGAAAATGTAGAAAACATCCAAAAATATTTAAATAAATGGTATTCTATTATTGTTGAACAGTGCGATTAATTGTGATTAATTTTTTTAATCGCTTGACAGCCCTACTTTAAATATAATAAAATAAAAATTAGTATATATATATATATATGATATACTTAGTATAATACGTACATCAGGGCCGTAGCAACAAAGAACGTGGCCCCCTCCGAACGTGGCCCCCTCCGAACATATGTCCGGGCGGGGCCCCTTACAATGCAGAAACTGGAATGCGGTATTTATTTTGCCACTTTTAGGGGCCCCCTTCCTTGCGGGGCCCCCTCCGGTCGGAGGGTACGGAGGGCGCTCGCTACGCCGCTGACGTACATCTATATAAGTAAGCTAGTTGCAAAATTCTCATACTTGATTTTGTTCTCCCTTAGTCAGAATGGCCAGTAGTGATTAAAGGAATTTTTTACATCTGTGACTGATATCAAAATAAGTAGAAAGTATGATTGATACAGAAAATTTAAATTATTTGTAGTGGAGCCCACTTATTCCAAACTCTAATATAGTGAATGTCCAGTTTTTTAGATGGATCTCAAATTGGAAACCCTACATCCACACACTCCCAAAATGTGTGGACAATTAAATTTCCATCCAAACTTTGCTGCTGACCCCTAGCTCTGAAATTCCTCAACATTCAAATATGGCTATGAATATTATGGTTTATGTCCATCTCTGCTGCATTTATTGTGAAACAGAATTAATTCCTGATTGTTTTTAATACGCTGCAGTGTGCAAATTGTAGTTTGGATAATAGAGCCTCTTAAAGGCTTAGGAGGTTAGGACTGGAATCTTGAATTTAATTCATAATTATGAATTAATTAATAATGGAACTCTCTCATGAAAGTCCCATCTTATGTTGCCAACTCAAGATATCTGGGGAGTTCAAATAAGCTGCAGAAAAGCATATGGATTTCAGGGGCATCTATCCAAAATTAATCCAAATTGAGCCTGGATTTCTCAGATGTCAGTGTCGCTGCCTACCAACTAAAATATCCACTCATCACATTTTATCTTCCGTCCTTCTTTGTTGCCTTTAGACTGCAAGCTCTCCAAGGTGAAGACTTAAATTTCCCATGTTCAAAGTACTGTGCATCTCTATGGTGCTATATAGATAGCAGTAAAAGTAATGATGCCAAAGAAGATACACAAAATAAAATAAAAGGTTTAGGCCTGTAAAAGCTGTTCTGAGGCCTAAGATATGACATTTAGTAGCTGAAGTAATGGAAAACAATCAACCCTCCCAAACAATAAAATGGAGACAGTTATCAAGGCTGTCAAAAAAAAAGAAATAAATTAGAAACAGGTTGTTTGTGTATCTGGGACATTGATGTTCACTTAACAAAAAAGACAGGCATGGAATTCAATAATACTGAAAGCACTGAAACCCAGAGACAGCTTAAAATCCAACCCTCTGGATAACTGTGAAGAAACAATGAACAGAAAAGCAGCTTCTTACATTTGAAAAAGAAATAACTAAAACTAATTATTTGGAGATACATATATAGATATATAGATATATGTAATATCAAGTAGTAATTGTAACAGTGATAACTGCCATAGTTGGAAAAATATTGACATGAGTAAAGCTCAGAAACTGGTCTGCTGATATGGAAAATGGAATATCCCTGTAGGCTCAAAAAAAGGATTAAACATTTCAGAATTAATTACATGACAACCATCAGTAGAAAGCAAAAAGGTGATTAATTAAGGTACATAAGAAATGAATACTGATGCTCTGCTGTGGACAGTTAATGTTATAGCCATAGAAGTAGAAAAATGGAAAGAATAGTTGACAGATAAAGAAAAATGGCGGTCTGCAAAGAGCAGAGTCTAGAAATGCTTGTTTTATGTATTCTCTGCTTCCAGTCTGCATGGGTTTTATGCTTTGCTACTTTGTAAAAATCCTCTCATGCACTTAACTAAACTATTCTTTACTGACCTACAACAGACCCTTAGACTGGTCCTATTACTCCAGTTGAAGTCAATGACAGAACTCCCAGTGACTTCAGTGGGAACAGGTCCCAGTCCACTATCATAAACCATAGAGAAAGAATTCACACTGAGAATGTTCAGTGCTTTTTCAAATCAGAAACAAGTACAACACTCTCTAGGTTTTCTGACTTTAGCAATTTGCTAACATGCACGTTCTTTTTTCAGGTTTCAGAGTAGCAGCCGTGTTAGTTTGTATCCGCAAAAAGAACAGGAGTATTTGTGGCACCTTAGAGACTAACAAATTTATTTGAGCATAAGCTTTTGTGGGCTACAGCCCACTTCTTCGGATGCACTTCTTTTTTCACTTTAAGAAGTCTCTGGGGTCCTTAATGTCTGTATATTTCTGTGGCCCCTTGCCAATACAAAAGAATATAAGAATGGCCATACTGGGTCAGACCAAAGGTCCCTCTAGCCCAGTATCCTGTCTTCCCACAGTAGCCAATGCCAGGTGCTTCAGAAGGAATGAACAGAACAGGTAATCATCAAGTGATCCGTCCCCTTACAAGAACCTCAGAGTCATTTGTTTGCTTCACATACCATCCCGTGGATGGTATTTTGTTCAACTGCATTCAGACAATATCTTTCACCATTACTAATATTCTAAGAAATATACACAGAAAAATAAATTTAGTCTTAGCTATAGCGCTTCTGAGCATACCACTGTAACAATCAAGTCTATAATGAGGAACTTTCAGAAATATTCCAGTGACATCATAAACTGCAAGGGAGAAGCTAGTCTCACGGAGTGGAGAGAGACACAAATGAAACTCAGACTGGAATAGTTGCTAATATACAGTAATTGATCAAGAGAGCCAAGTCTGATCAAGACTTTAAGAAGAGATGGCACCCACTGACCCAGTAGAGTTTGGTGACCTTCTGTACACTATTAAAGCCTTGTTTACTCCAAGGGAATGGGGTGAGGAGCATTCATTACTGATATTGGGCTAACTGGTATTGATCAGTATATTTGTTTATGGTGTGAATTTTCATGCACCTAGAGCCTCAGATAGATGATTTTTTGTTAGAAGTATACATAAATATTTAATTAATTGCATTTAAAAATTTTATTTGTTGACTAATTGAGGCCCCCATGACTTCATAAAGGCCCAGAACTGGCCCTATATAAAAAATGGAGGAGGGATGTGAAATAGTTTGGTCCAAAGCATATCATTAGTGGACAGAAAATTCAAACTCTGGTGCCTAAACTTAACCACCAAGTCCTTATTTAGGTATCTAAAGCAATGGCCCCAATTTCAAAAGTTCTGAGCACCTGCAGCATTAACTAGTGTAATTGGTATCTTCTCTATTTCTTTCCATTTTTGATGTTTACTCTAAGATAAATACTCTGAATCACTTTTAAAGCATACAAAGTATTTTTGTGGGTGCTTCAAACATTATCCACCTTGATTTATATTAAAAAAAACCCTGTCCCTTTGGAAGACTTGGGCTGCTTTGAATCAACTCCAGTGAGAGGCATTGCCTGCCAGCCTCTTCTGCAAACAATTTTCAGTACTCCACAAATAGTAAATGTCATGTGTTGTCCAGGTGTGTCTATAAACACCCCCTTGCTAGTTGTTTTGGTGAGGTTTTATTGATTTGAACTGAAAATCATAAATATATACTAGGTGTAGCTGTTGAAATCAATAGGTGATGCTTCACAGCCAACATCTTATCTTATATTGACACACACATACAGTACACTTAACATAAAGAGTTGCATGCTTTGTCTGGGATACACACCTAAACACACTTAAAACTACCTTCACTAATCAAGGACATTCCACCAGAGAACTAGATTGTATCATGGAACGGGCCACCCAAATACCCCGGAAAAAACCTGCTTCAATATGGGGGAGGGGGAGAATCAAAACACCGACTGCACACCCCTAGTTGTCACCTACCACTCCCCCCTAAAAACACATACAGGCTATCACCTAACAGTTACAACCCATATTTGATGGGGACTGCATCCTGAAAGAAATATTTCCCAAACCTCCATTTCTGGCCTTCAAACAATTCCCCTGTCTCACCAGGATCATCATCAGAAGCAAGCTCCCCACAGACCAGGACACACCAGCTCAGAGCAGCTATGATGATCAATACTGCCCACAACACACTTTTCGAGAGCCCTGAGTCCCACACATACCTATAACAGGTGGTGTACCTCATCCATTGCATCAAAGGCCCCAATGACAACTATGTGGGTGAAACCAGACAATCACAACACTGCTGGGTGTACACTTTTCACAAAGTGATCATCTGACCTCACAGTCCTTGTCCTCAAAGGAAACTTGCACAAAAAAATTCAAAAGACGAGCTTGGGAACTTAAATTCATCACTCTGCTGGATTACTGAAAACCACAGATGTAACAGGGATACGGGGTTTATGGCTCATTACAATAATTTGTAACACCCCCTACTGCCTGCTAACCCTTAATTGCCAACTTCATTTTAAGTGATCTTCTACAGCCCCTTGTGCTTAACGATCTCTCCCACCTTGTATTTAGCTTAGACCACTGGTTACATTGTCCAGATCCAAATAAGTGCTCTGAAGGTCGAAAACTGGTCCCGTCCACCAATAGAAGTCGGTCCAATACAAGATATTACCTCACCTACCTTGTCTCTCTAATAAAAATGAGTAATACAGCAGTGAATCAAGGTGTCAATAAGAACTTTTTTATTTAGATCTGATCAGTTGTATGTGCAAATGACATACTGTAAGCACACCATTAATGGATACATTAACACAATTACAATCTCTTGATATTAGAAATTATATCCAACAATATATATAGTATCGCTAGTGTGTGTGTGTATATATATATATATATACCATTTGTTGACAACAGTATCAGTGCAGTGTTTATAAAAAGAAAGTTTGAGATAGTTTTTACCAAGGATTATTTCCTTCAGGCAGGTGAATGATAGACATGACCTGCAGGACCCAGTTTTCTGGTGCCAATTCCACACTGAATAAACTCAGCAGCTGGCAACATGTCAATGATTCGTTTGTTTTCCTGCTCCAGTTTCAAAAGCTCTGTGTTGTGGCAGTTCTAGTCATGGGAATCCCAGAAGCAGAATAGGATGCTCAGTGGATTTATGTGTATGCCAATACCCCCAAATTCCCTGCCAGCTCACAGTTATCTCATAGGTGTGCTGTCTGTGCTCTGAAAACAACCCAAAAGTTAAAGTACTTTCCCTTCTTACAAGACACAGGTTCATCATGCCTAGCCAGTCTATTTTAGGTACAATTCATGATTTGGTTTTTGGTATAAAGACCTTTGGGGGGCGGGATTATGGTGAATCAGTAAATACTGAAGAATATTGAAGGATCTGGTCAACTGTTTCTACATTTTACCAACAGAACTGATGGTCTGAACTCTGCAAAGATCCATTAGTGCAAAGGCATCTTAAATCACCCTTGTACCAACATAAGTTAGTGAGTCATGGGAACCAATGGAAGTACCAGGAGAGACCATGGTGCATTCTGGGAAATATTGTCCAGCAGGGGAGCTGGGCCCCTGGGGAGAATGGGAGTATGAGGCACCCAGAACTACTGTTCCTATGACACACTGCAGCAGCGCAGTCAGACACAAAGATTAATACCCACTAGAAAATGAACCTTTCATTTTGGGTAAACAAACCAAAATGTTTCATTTCAAAGGAATGTCAAAACTTTTGTTTTGATCCAAAATGTTGACATGAAACTTTTAAACCTTTCTGAAACAAAAATTATCAGGACTTTTTGGTGTGTGAAAAGTTTTGACATTTTGACTTTTTGTTCTGATTCAGGCTGAAAACAAATGTCAAAACATCAGGGTTTCCAATGCGATGAAAATTCCATGTTTCAATCAGCTCTAATATTGACTCATTGTTCCAGCATGCTATAATGGAGGGCTGTTCTGGTGCCACCTTTTAGATAAGGCATAGGAAACGTAATCACATAATCAAGCTGTTAAGTGAAACTTTACACAATTCCAATCTTCTTATATTAATACATTAGTGAGCAATACTGGGATGGTGTTGAAGTAGAATGTTTGTGAATAATTATTACAGAGGATTGTTGTCTTCAGGCAGGATTAAAGATGTCATGGCCCTTGTAACAAGAGTATATCCCTAGTGTTCTGGCCAAATTACCTACATTTCTACTGCAGTTTTAAGTGGATATCATATTAAGGACTTAGTCCATAGGACCTGGTACAAATTAGCTATCTTGTAAATAATAAAATTAATCTTTTCCTATTCTAAAACTACTACTGTGCACTGTTGCTGTTGAACGTTAGGACCTGAAAGATTCTGAGCAAGAACAGTCAGCACCTCCCAGGAAATGCTCAATACTTTACAGGATCAGGCCCTTACAGAGATACCACTTTTCAGCTAAGAGAGGTCTGCATTTCATTTTATGTAGACAAAGTGAAGTGAGTCCTATTAATATGGTGTATCTGAATAGAGACAGATACACACCATTGCATCTGAGTCCAATAAGACTCAATTCTTTAAAGGTCTCAGTCAGCAAAGAACTTAAATACATGCTTAACTTTATTCTCCTCTTGATGCAGAGAGGATAGATGTGTGATGGATGCTATCTTGACCAACACAGTGGGGACTGAACCTGGAACCTCCAAAGCTAAACACAAGTAGCTACAGAACCAACATCCTGTAGTTAGGGGCTGTAACAACTCAGATCTCAGTGAGTTAGCACAGAGGGGGATTTGTCTCACAAGTTTGTCAATGGATTACAGCTATATAACAAATGAGAATTAAGTGGACAGAGTGTCCTGCCAATTGGAGAAGTCTCCAAGCTTGAACATGGAACAAGCTACCAAAGGAATCCATGTACAGAAAGATCCATAACATGCCAATCTAGGCTGGTTTTAATTATGAAAATTGCTTATGCATATTGTGACCCGCCCTCTACTCCGGGTCCCAGCCCAGGGGCCCTAGGGATAGTGGTAAACCACTTAAACTAACAGTTCCTTCCCCTGGGCTACTTCCCTCTCCTGCCCTTCAGCTTGTGGGGGCTTCCTGCCCTCCCTCTGCACAAGCCAGGTGTCCCTTTACCTAGGGTCTTGGTCTTCTTAGCCCACCGCAGCACTTCTCCAAACTTTCCTCTGCTTCCCTCCAAACTGCTCTCTGCTCCAACACCAATCCTCTCTGTTTCTACTCCTTCAAACTGCTCTCTGCTCCAACACCAATCCACTCTGTTTCTACTCCTTCAAACTGTTCTCTGCTCCAACACCAATCCTCTCTGTTTCTACTCCTTCAAACTGCTCTCTGCTCCAACACCAATCCTCTCTGCTTCAACTCCTTCCCCTGTCTGATTGAAGCAGGGTTTTTTTTATCAGGTGACTGACTTCAGGTGCTCTAATTGGCTTCAGGTGCTCTAATTAATCTATAGCACACTTTCTTCCCTCTACAGGGAATAAGGCTCCCGTCTAACCCTCTCCTGCTGCCCTCTGGGCATGCTGTATCACAATATGTATACACTGAGTGTGCACACTTTGAGATCTCATTATTTGATTTTTTTAAAAATATACATTGTGTTACACTCTTCATCCCCAAACTGTTGTCCATTTGCTTCCTGCTTACTGGAGAGTAATGTAGGCACAGATCATTCCCCTGTGTGGGAAAGCCCATGGGGCAGGAAACATAGTGAGGGTCCTCTTGTATGATTTCCACCTTTAAATTGAATAACTTAAATAGATATTACATTAAATCTTCTCCATAAATAAATCACTATTGCAGGGTGGGGGAAGAGGGAGGAGATATGAGGATGCTACCCAGCGAGGAAGGGAGACCTGTCCAGACCCACCAGCAATCTGTGTGAATGCTAGGTGCCTCTGTACTGTCTCCCAGCCCTGGGGCTCTCCTCTAAATCTGTATCATGATGGTTCAGATATAGCTCATTCTAACAGGCTCAGGAGGGGCTGGAGGTCCATGATATAGAAAGGGAATGCATAAAATTTAATATAGTTTCATTCTCTATTAACTTTACAGTAAATTCCTCACTGGGTTCCAAGGGAAATGGGGCATATAGTTTACTTGTCACCCTGACTCTGCCTATAGTTCTTCCCCTGCTACTAGTGGCTTACTTTGTCCCATGCATGAATCTTCATCTCGGTTGAGGGCCCTCTACAGAGCAGGCATTTTGATGCTGTAAACTATGCAAACTGCCTTATGCTGCGAATGCTTGTCTCTGGTTAGGAAAGCTGGATGAAGTTCACTTCTAAATTCATCAGTGCTGCTTAGGAGAGAACAAAAATCAAACTTACTGACCAAATTCTGCTCTCAGCTACACTAGTGGGCTTCAGTCTTAACCCTGTACAAACAATAGCAGAATTCAACATACTTCTTAAAAGAAACTGATGTTTAGATGGTGCCCTGTGACAGGATGTACCGGGCATTTGATGCTCCCTGCTGGAGGCCCTGCCACCTTGGCCCACCCTGCCCTAAGAAGGTGTCATTCTTTTTTGGCAGGGGAGGGGTAAGGAGTGAGTGCAGACCTCCAAGAGCTGCTCAGAGAGTCCACCCAGAATGAGCTGCTGGTGGAACCAACAAGAATTGGTCCTCCAGCAGCTAGAAGGGCCAGGAGCAGCCAGCAGCCAGTAAGAGTTCAGCAGACAAGATAAAAAGTGCTGGAAGTTCTGTGGGATGATGGGTGGGTTGATTGGCTGGCTGGGCTGCCTGCCTGCCTTAAAGAAAAAGCTTGGCCTGCTCAGGGATCTAACTCCAACTGTACCTGTTGGATTGAAGGAGTATTTTGTTTTACCTTGTGGAGTTTGAAACCCATCTGGATATCAATGGACGGCTGTAAAATTAAAAGGAACTTGCATTGGGGGATGCTCCACAGATGCAAGGGAGCCTGTGGCATACCTGCAGTGCACACACACACAAACACGTTCATGTATATGCAAACCTGTTGCTTGTAGCTAAGAACTTGAACTCTTAATTTTAGTCATCAAATTATCTATCTAAGTTAAAAAGGGAGGTAAGGGGGGATTTTCATTTAAATGAACTACAGCAGAGTGATCAAGTGTTGCAATACTGCTTCTAAGCAGATGATTGGTTTTTATTTTTATAGCATCCAAGTTTACAGTCTACATTTAATAGATAATCTATTGAAGGTGAAGGTAGTAGAAACAATGACTGGAAGGTGTGGAATAGAACATGAGAGACAATATTAATAAGAGTACATGGTTTCTCAGTTTAGGCTTGTATAGTTCTATCAATTTCTTTCTTTCGTATTTTATTATTAACTCACTTCTTGTGGGCAGTTTGGTGGAAGACAACGTTTAGGAGGGATCCAAATTTCAAGAGAAGGGTGGCATAACAGGAATGGGTTGAGCAGCAGAGAAGAAGGTACAGATGCAAGAGTTAGAGATGCAAATGAAAGGAGCATTTGAAACTCAGTATTACGTTTAACAACGATTTCACAAGCTCACACCCTTTCTTGTTCTCTTGCAGATGCAATAAAACAGAGTTTCACACATAATCCCAAGGAAGCCGATAGAACAAGAAAATTAATGAATGTCATCAAGATAAACGAAAAAGGGACAGATCTATATTCCTCTGAAGCAAATACAGTCAGCCTGTGGTTGTGGAACAATTCACGGTTCGTTGCCTGGCATTCAACCGTCTTCTTGGGTTTTAGTAAGATAGTGCACAATATTCTAATTCCAATGAGTCTGTTTTTCATTGAGGAAGAAAGTCCATTTAAAATAAAGACCCGAAGACAAAACAATCTCACAGACAGAGATAAATGTAGGTGGCAGCGACATTGACAGAAGCAAACTTCCTGAATCTGGTGACAGGCTTCAACCGCCAGGATCTATCACTGAGCCCTACACAATATGGTCATGTTGGAAGCTCCCTTTAGCTGTTTTTGATAAAAGCATTAACTGTGACTGGATGGTAAACTTTGTTGCTTGACTTCATGAATTCTTAATGTGCCTAATTCTTTAGTGGCTCTCTGCATCTCTGCTCAGTTCTGAAGGGCCTCTCACACAGTGGGAAGCTGACTGCCACTGTGCTGAAGGATCGGGAGGAGATTTACTCAAGGGGTGAACAATGCCAGTGTAACACTGAATATAAGATTGGGCGAGTCTGAAATAGCTTACCACAATATGCTAGAGAAAAAAGGAAAATGCGGCTTCGATAGCAAAAACAGAGCCATAAATTATGAGCAGCCTGGATCTCATTGCCAAAAACACACTGAGTGCAAATCAGAAACATTATTAATGTTCTGAGGACTTATTCGTGTTGAGACCTTTGGGGCTTATAGCATTCAGAGTGAATATCCAGAAGGCTGTGCCTATTCATGCCATCCATGAAGACCTGAAATGTATAAATAAAAGCCTCACTTTCAAAACATTAATTCCATCTTCCATAAGATTGTGAATCCTTAGACTACAGGATGAAAATGAAAATGGAGTGCCATAAAAATGAGTGAGCTGAGTCACTGCTCTTTCTCTCTCTCTCACTGCTCACCACTGCTGTACTCTACCCGGGCTGAACTACCTTGAGGGGCTGCAAAGACGAATGGGCCATCCCTTCTGGAAAGCACAAGCTTCACTGATTAAAACAATAGCCACTCATTTGCCAAATGCAAATGCTTACATTCTGCAAGGTAATGCCAGTCATTCATGTGGGAATGTGCAAGGTTAATTGCTATATTATAATTTTAGGGCTCAGCTGTGGCATTATGGCCTATGAGGAGTCTCAGCCACACAGCAGGACTAATTAAGGAGACAGCTAAAGAATAGGACTAGCACAAATTGCAAGAAACCAACTCACCTTGTTTTCTTAACAGGTATTTAAAGGCAATGGGGAGATAATAACTCACAGCGTACTCCAGGTTAGACCATACGTGCACACTATGAGATAATTCACTTCCATTACTCTATACTAGGTGTGCATCTATGACTACATGTTAGGAATGAGGATTTCAGCATGCACCAGCACTAACACAACTCTGATCACACTGCTTAGTTGAGCTATGTATATAACCAGGATTTCATCGGGAGGATAAAATTTATCCCTCTATAGAGTGCTATTACAAGGTCTATGCAACGCTTAAGTCCCACTTAAATCCTCAAAATTCACCTTTAGTGAGTAAATGGAAACAAATTCTTGTTGTGAACATTATTCTGTCAACAGACACTATTTTGGACCTAATCCTGCATTCTTTGCACACCAAAATCTACCACTGACTTCAATGAGAGATTTGAATGTATATGGATGTAGGATCATGCCTTTTGGAAATAGGCGGTGTACCTGCCTTAAAGTGCACTGTACACTTTATCCAATTCCCCAAATTTGATTTTTACATATAACTGTTCACTCAAACCCTGTCTATCAATTGTACTTCCAAAGCATTCCAGCACATTATTGTTCTGATGGTTAAATTCCTACCTAGATTTCATGTAGGGGTTTAGCGGGAAAATCATACCATCATACACTTACGTAACTCAATAGGGGTTAGAAAAAGAAGCCATAATATGTTACAGATTCCTTTTGTTATCCCCAAAAGCCATCCAAAGAAAATCTAGGCTCAAAATATATTTCAAAGGATGAAATAAGATCTAGAGAACAGGATATACACTAAATGGCCTAAAGCTCAGAAGCGACTCTGAGACAATAAGGAAATATAGCAGTTACCATTTAAAAAGTCAGTATTTCCCAGCAGGTACCAAAGAGTAGTATCTGAGAGGACCACCGTTTTTCACTCTAGTTAAAACAGGAAATATATATAGCATCTGTTTGGTCACAGTCAGCAAAGGTTGTCTTTGTAGTGGTTTCTCCTGTGCACATTGGGAACAATAATTCAGTTCTAAACTCTGGGCCAGATCCTCAGTTGGTATAAATCAGCATAGATCTATTGCATTCAAGACAAAAAAGCTACATGAACTAACAGTAGTTGAGGATCTAGACATTTTCACTTAGTACTCTGAATTATTCACTGGGACTCCATGAAAATATAGGACCCAGTCTTGCAGACCCGACAGTCAATAAGAGTTCTTCCATTGTCTTTAGCAGGTCCAGGTCTAGGCCCAGAATCTTCCAAGTGTCTCCTGTGATGTGCTAAACTCTGTCATCTCCCATTGATTAAAATCATTGGGAACTGAATGCTTGAATACTGCATGCAGTTCTCCTCACCCCATCTCAAAAAAGAGATATTAGTGTAGTAAAGATAGAGAATACCTAGACCACTGGGCCTGGTGCAAAACCTGAGGCTGAACCAAAGGCCTAGGAAACAACAAAAATTCCCACTGCTAACTGAGTCACTCCTTGCCACTGGTCACTCATGTGTTAATGTACCTGCAACCACGAAGCCAGGGCACTACAATTGTGCTGAAAGAGCAATAAACTTGGCTGAGTGCCTTCCCTAATCTTATCTTCCAAAAAATGAGGCCTCCCTTCATGTGTCAATTACTCATGTCAGGCCACGGCTTTTCAGACTACGGTCATGGCAGTGAGGTGGCCTACAGAACATGCCACAAAATTGGCAGGGCAAGTAAATGTATAAAACAAACATAAAGAAGTACTTCTCCATACAATGTACAGTCAACCTGTGGAACTCATTGCCAAGGGAGAGTGTGAAGGCCAGAAATATAACTGAGTTCAAAAAAGAATTAGATAAGTTCATGGAGGATAGGTCCATTATTAGCCAAGATGGTCAGGGATGCAACCCCATGCTCTTGGTGTCCCTAAATCTGTGACTGATAGAACCTGGCACTGGATGACAGGGGATGGATCGCTCAATAATTTGCCCTGTTCTGTTCATTCCCCCTGAACCATCTGGCACTGGCCACTGTTGGAAGACAGGATATTGGGCTACATGGGCCATTGGTCTGACCCAGGATGTCCACTCTTTAACTGAGAGTGCTCAGCGCCTTCAAGGACATGCTCAGAAGCTTGGAGATCTGGGCTTATATGGGCTGAAAAACTGTGTTTGTTTAGAATTTAAATAAAACATTGGTATTTTCTGGTCAAAAAATAATCCCCCGATACAAACTGTTTGAAGAAACTCAGAAAGTCTAGAAAACTAGAAAAACTAGCATGGGAAAATAGTAAATATAAGTCACATTCATTTTAAGATAAATGAGGCTAACATCACTGGTGTAACTGTGCAGAAGACAATTGAGTTACTCCAGGGACATATTTGGAATATAGGTTTAGTGTACCAAAAAGGAACATATCAAAAGGAATATATCCAACTGGGCCAGATTTGACGTAATACATACTCATTCAGTCTCTCACAAGCATTGCCTAACTTGTCCCAAGTTAACTAATCTCTGACAGTTTAGTTCATTATAGCAGTATGCTAATGATTCAGACTTACCAACCGTATAGACTTTGTGTATTGTCCTCCTATAAATCTAATTAAGTTTATGACAAAATATATACAGTATATTCCATTAAAGCATTATTGGTATGGGTGTTTTTACCACCCAAATATATACATAATAAACACATCAGCTATGCACAGGCAGTGCATATATATTTATCATCAAAAATCTCTTCTCTGGGAGTCACGTTGTTTTTTAACTGCCAGATTAGTATTCCTTTGACTCCATATAAATGGAGCAACAGTAGGCTAATTATAAATTAACATTTATATAAATTTCAGATTATGTATCTCAGGAATCTCTTTCCTGAATTCAAATGAGGTGACTGTCAACTCTGTAGCGTGTTCAGCAAAAACTACCGAGATGGTTAACTCCTCTATTAATCACACAGTTTCCAAAGTGGCTTAGATACTGTAATATTGTCAGATTACCCTACAGGTTTTTATTTTATGATTAAAGCTATTTACTATTACTATTCATTGTTAATATTACAGTAGCATCTACGGGCCTGAATCAGGATCAAGGTCCCTTTGTTCTAGATGCTTGCCAACACACAGTAAATAATCCTTTATTTTAAGACACTGTATATATTTTCAGTCTGAGAAAAAAATATTGAATATGAAAATATTCAGATATGCTTCCATCTACCACACTAGCCTATGGACTCCTGTAGATGAAGGGTTCTTAACCAGGGTGTCACAGTAGTTATTGCTAAATGGTTGGAAATTTCTAGGTAGATCCCAGACAATGGTAGGGGGATTCTGGTATGAAAAAGGGGGTCCCAGAATGGAAAAGCTTGTGAACCATCACTCCTGATACTTTTAAACTAGGCGCAGAATGGGCCAAAATTTACTAGGCACTTACAACCATATCCTGCAAAAGTGCTGAGTGCCAACCATGAAGTTCAAAGTCCTTCAACTCTAGGAGGTGAGGTCGCTTAGAACCTTGCAAGAATCACTCAGCACTATTCTGGATTTGTCCCCGAGTCATTAAGAACCCTAACATTCCCAAAGTTTTATAACATCATTATCAGAGAGCTGATCGCTGAACCTCTGACTTCTATGGATAATCTTTTGGGTTTACCGGAAAGTATTATGTGATATACTGTAGCACGCAACCCCGATGCTGAGCCAACATAATCACCAGGGATGCGTCAATGAGAATGATGGCCCAATTAGAACTTTCCTTGAGGAAAGAGAGAATGCACATAAAAATCTAGGTTCTTAGCCCAATTTCACTGCAAAGAAAGCATAGGATGAAACATTCGTGCTCAAAGAAAGTTGCAGCAAATGCAAAATCAATAGTGGGACAGATAAGGTAATGAAATCCAATGGGACAAAGCACTCCTATACTCTATGAAAGGTGGTGTATTTTCTGCAAGCACATTAATATTTATGCTGCTGAAGAATATGGTGCCAGAAGAAAAGCTAGGCTTGGCTGAGCAGGGCAGCTCCAACACAAGGATTCCACAAACCCTAAAGGAATTCTACCTAATGAAAAGAAGAGTAGTGACCAAGGTTAGAGACACAACTGTACCCTCAAGCATCACTGCAATGTTCTACAGATCCCTGCAGCTTCCCAACCAATACTTTGGGGAAATTAAAGAAGAGAGAATCCCCAAAAATCCTTCCCAGGTTTTATACTAAGTCCAGTCCATTCTGAGAAAGGGCAACATTTTCAAGCATGCATAACAATAGACACTTAAATCCACATTTAAGCATCAAAATAAGTGGGCTGTCTTTCAAAGGTGCAGAGTACCTACAGTTCCCATTGACTTGAGATTTTGGTAGGACCCTAAGTAGTACACTGCAATTCATGAATATTCATGGCATGCACGCAGAGAAGTTAGACAAGAAACACAGCATACTCTTTCTGGAAGATTGCAGTGTACTACTTATGGTCCTACCAAATTTACGGCCATGAAAAATGTGTCCCAGACCGTGAAATCTGGTCTTTTGTGTGCTTTTATCCTATACTATACAGATTTCATGGGGGAGACCAACGTTTCTCAAACTGGGGGGCCCTGACCCAAAAGGGAGTTGCAGCGGGATTGCAAGGTTATTTTAGGAGTGTCACGATATTGCTACCTTTATTTCTGAACTGTCTTCAGAGCTGGGCGGCCAGAGAGCAGCAGCTGTTGGCCAGGCGCCCAGTTCTGAAGGCAGAACCCCGCCAGAAGCAGTGCAGAAGGGTGGCAATACCATATCAAGCCACTTTTACTTCTGCGCTGCTGCTGCCAGCGGCTCTGCCTTCAGAGCTGGGCTCTCGGCCAGCAGCCACCACTCTCCAGCTGCCCAACTCTGAAGGCAGCACCATCGCCAGCAGCACCATAGAAGTAAGGGTATTGGTACTGCAACCTCCCCTACAATAACCTTGTGACCCCCCGCCCTCCATACACAACTCCTTTTTTGGTTAGGACCCCTACAATTACAACACCATGAAATTTCAGATTTAAATACCTGAAATCATGAAAATTATTATTTTTTAAATCCTATGACCGTGAAATGGACCAAAATGGACCATGAATTTGGTAGGGCCCTAGTAATACTACTTATTTCTTAAAATCTAGAACCTTAATGACAAAAGAAACAAAAGCTGAGAGAGACAAAGCAGGCTGCTTCCTAAACAGACAGGCATGATTCACCCCACCTTATTGTAAGCAGTTTGTTTGCAAATTAGCTGCTAGTAGGCCCAGATCACACACAGAGCCCCCTAGCCTGCAAGCAAGACCATGAAAAAACCTTGAGAATTTAAAGTGCCCGCTTACAATTTCAATATAAGTTTCAGTACCACATAGAATCATAGAAGGTTAGGGTTGAAAGAGACCTCAGGAGGTCATCTAGTCCAACCTCCTGCTCAAAGAAGGACCAACACCAACTAAATCATCCCAGCCAGGGCTTTGTCAAGCCGGGCCTTAAAAACCTCTAAGGATGGAGATTCCACCACCTGCTTGGTAACCCATTCCAGTGCTTCACCACCCTCCTAGTGAAACAATGTTTCCTAATATCCAACCTAGACCTCCCCCACTGCAACTTGAGACCATTGCTCCTTGTTCTGTCATCTGCCACCACTGAGAACAGCTGAGCTCCATCGTCTTTGGAACCCCCCTTCAGGTAGTTGAAGGCTGCTATCAAATCCCCCCTCACTCTTCTCTTCTACAGACTAAGCAAGCCCAGTTCCCTCAGCCTCTCCTCATAAATCATGTGCCTCAGCCTCCGGATCATTTTTGTTGCCCCCCACTGGACTCTCTCCAATTTGCCCACATTTCAAATTGGGAAGCCCAGCACCCTTGAAATTGGTCCATTTGTTTAGGTGCCTGTCACAGGGTGATACTGGCTTTTTAAGACAAAAGAGGACAGTGCACCTGTGACTGATCAGCTGGGCCCCGACTGGGCTTATGCAAGGGCACCTGGGCTCTAAAGAGAAGGAGACTGGATGAGTTGAAGACACTGAGTCTGGGAGCTGCCCAAGTCAGTCAGTGGAGCACACCTATGGCAGGATCAGTGAAGGTAAGTGTCTTTCTGTGGAGGGAGAGAGGGAGGTGTGTAAGGGTCTGCAGTGTGGGAACTTCCCTGGGGAAGTTGAGTGGATTGTAAGGAGGGAGGGTAGATGGGAGCAGGCTATGGTCTTTGCTTGCCTTGTGAACCAGCCTTATCAGTCACTGTGTGGCACCTCCTCTTTGGTGCATGCAGGGGATCTTATGCATCCATCCTTCTGCCCTTCAAAGCAATCACATTTTCTTGGTTATCTGTCATTCCTCTGGTAACAAGTATTTATGAGCTCTCACTGACACTGGCAGCAACCACTGGCATTCACAGATTTGGAGGCAGCTGACCCTGTAAAGCAGGAGTACAGAATCTGCAGGTGCAAATGGTTTATTCTCACCATTGCCCCTGAATAAAATGTCATTATCATCACACACAACAGAGAAGATGGTGTCACATATCTCTGGCTGCTTACATGTCCGAACAAGTGCACAACTTCTATCATATTACCTCTGATACGAAGCACTTTATCCCATCATATGCCTATAGGTAATATGTTTTATTATTCCAAGTACATCCACCTTAAATAGCTCCCCAGGTACCCAGGACATAGTACCTCAAGCAGCCAAAAGTGCTCTCTCTTCTACATTGTGTGTGTGTGTGTGTGTGTGTGTGTGTGTGTGTGTGTGTGTGTGTGTGTGTGTGTGTGTGTGTGTGTGTGTGTGTGTGTACCACTTGCAAGAAAACTACCTTAAAAGAGCATTAAAGTTGCAAAGATTTAAGATTGCTTATATAACCTTAATTCAGACCCCTTGTGCATCTGTATTTGTAATACAGTCTTCAATATGATCCCCTCTTTCCCCCCCTTTGTCTCATTGAGTGCACGGGGTAGAGGATGAATGAAGCAAGATCAGGTAGTGAATTAAACTGTTTTTCAATGGAAGTGGAGTGAGCTCACACCTATAGGAGGCACTCATCACCTAGCAGGATCAGGTCCTAAGACTTAAAGGACTTTGCATTATTTTATGTCTGCAATGCTCCATTCATGACTGTGGTGCAATATAAATAAATGATAAATGGATAATATCACACATACTGTTTGGTCTGTAGAGCCCAGCATTGTGTGGATGGCTGGTCTAAAGGTCAACCATATACATCTTTTCTGAGACTTCGGTTTTTCCCGTCAAGTGCTACATGAAAGTAATTTTAAAGACCTCAGTGAGCTTTGAATGGTGCTCCAAGAATTTGCCTTAAACATAAGTATCTCTGAAGTCAGTCTGATGTGTAACATCTTAAATGGGAAACTTACAACTATTATTGCACCAATTAAAGCGGTGCAAAAAGGAAAGTCAGAGAGATTCAAATATCAAAAGAGTATACAGAGCACTAGCAGCATTAACCACCAGGATTTGGCTATATACAGCATCCTGGAGTGTTTATCTATTATAGAGCTTTTTCTTTGTCCCTCCCCATAGAGAAAGTGCTGTCTGTTTATGATGGAAATTCACCCTATTGACTATGGTAGGTAATTGATGAAGCACTTAAAGATTGGAGTCCTATTATCACTCAGCACACATTGTAGGAAACCACTTGTGAAATCTCTCTCTATTATTTGGGTATTTAGATCAGTGAATTCATTGATTTTTTTTAAAATATTTTTAATGAATGATTTTGAAGTCAATAATGTTTCCCTGGTTGCCAGGAATTAGTATGAAGGAAGCCTCTGAAGCCTGATACATTTTGCTATAAAAATATATTGAAGATCATTCACTACTAGCCAGACAGCTACATTTTTTCCCACTGGAAATTTTATGAGTTCAGTATTGTTTCAGTGATACTCACTAAATAATCAATACAATATATATTTTAAGCCTACTGAACTCAAGTACATGGCCAGTAACTCTTCCTCTGCAGAAGAGCAATGCAGAGAAGCTGAAGATCTGGCCCTAACAGACCCGCCCAAGTGCCTAGAGCAACAGTTAGGTAGCTGGTGTTCTGTGACCACTGTTTATCATAATCATCTTACTGTTATCATGTGCTCTCCCCTCCTGTGGTATCCATCTGTCATCTCTCGACGTATACTTAGCTCTTTGGGACAGGGACTGTCTTTTTGTTTCAGAGTAGCAGCCGTGTTAGTCTGTATCCGCAAAAAGAACAGGAGTACTTGTGGCACCTTAGAGACTAACAAATTTATTAGAGCATAAGCTTTCATGGGCTACAGCCCACTTCTTCGGATGTTATAGGTTTGTACAATGCCTAGCACAATGGAGCTGCGCCCCCCCCCCCCCCCCCGGGCATTACCACAATACATTATGGGCAAGGGGCAGTGATGGGAATAGAACCCAGTTTTCCTAGCTCACTCTTACATTTTCTGTACTGGCCCATGCTGCATGCCTGAATTGCAATGTCAGCTGAGCCTTTGATTTCCTGGCTTTTCCCACCTTAATTTTGTTGCATGTGCCCTTTTCTCCATGGTCCACTGCCTCCACTCAGCCACTATTCTCCCTGATCCATTCTGAAGTTCCCTGACTGTTTCATCAGCGTGCACCTCCCATTCAGCACCTCCATCCATCCAAGAAGGAGTCTCCACCCTCTCTGGAGACCCTCTACCCTGCCACACTCTACCAAGCCTTACTCATGTGATTGTCTCATTAACTTCAATCAAAACTTCAGTCCCACAAAGGTGTGATGCATTAGTAAGGAAGCAGGATTTGGCTCTCACTTGGTGGGAAACAGTAGAAGCCAAATGCACTCATTAATGTATAATCCACCCATACTCCTTAGAAAGTAAAATAATGGTTACATTCTACCCTTTGTGCAATCCCCTTAGAATTGATGGGACACATATTAACATCAAGAGGAGATTATACCCTTCAAAGTTTCTTAAAATGTAGTTTATATCCCCTGGGCCAGATTCCGTTCTCACTTATACCAATGTAAATCTGGAGAGGCTCCACTAAAGCCAGTGGGCCTGGCTCTCAGTAACTCCATTCCTGTGCTTGAGAGGGGGGCTAATGTGGCCACCCTGCATGCAGAGTAAATTAGAGCAGCGTCAGGGCTCACTGACTCAAACTCTGCTTCTCATGGTCTCATATGAGTCACAGGAAGCAGAGAAAGGTTGTAATGTGCTAAAATGCCCTATTCGAGCCCTCCACTGGCGACTGGGACCAAAGCTGGAGTAAAGCCCTGATGCTGGCTCTACACTGACTGGGCAGGCTTATTCTCAAGGGGCTGTGTCCGCTCATTCTAATGCCAGAGGTGAAATGGCCTTAGTGTAACAGAATAAGGCCCAGTGAATTTACAATTGGGGGTAAAACAGGTATGAGATTAAACACAGGATCCCTGTCTATGCTAGAGAAATCGGAGATTCTCCTGCTTAATAGAATAGTGGAGACTTTTAGTTAAATAATAATCGCAAACATTTGTCTTTAACTTTTTATTCCTTTTCCCACTAGGTGGCCCCACTTCCCAGCTGCAGTCACTTTTCTTAGTGATTCTGGGGGAGATTAATCCAGTCAGGGGAAGTTGTGTGGGCCAGGCTGTTAATCAGAAGATCTCCTCAGGGCATCTGCCACCTGCTACCTCCTCCAAGGAGCTCTTCTGATTAGCGGCCTACTAATACATTCTCCTTTTGCATATGCATTATGATTTACGTTAATGAGACTACTTGTATGGGTAAGGCAAGCAGGATTTGGCCCTGATTTTATACTGCATTGTGTCCAATTATGCGCATTACATTAGCAGACGATAGGAAAATATCTGTTGTCTCCAGGTAGATTGCCTTGGTTTGGTTTGGGTTTGAGTTTAAATAACTTTATTTAACCTCACTGACCTAAAAACCACTGATGGCATGGTAATGGGCATGCCATGGGGCATTCTGATACTTCCTCCCATAGATAAATCCTTATGTATACGATGATAATCAGTTCTGCACTGTGGTTATAATGTTACCTTCCATTTACTGTCTTCACCTATTTACTAATAAGATTGTATCAATTCTATGAGTTTAGCATTACAGGTTGTTGGGTTTTTTTTAATTATAATAGTGGACATATTTCACAGTCAGACAGTGGGTAGGCTGCATTTTTAAGCAGAGTGAAGACAATGTTTTATTTTTGATCATATTTTTTCCAGACAATAATGGCCTAGTTATACAGTGCTGAAAGCAAAGAGCAAATGGGAGGATGTGCTGTTGGAATATTCTTAGGTATAAATAACATTGTTGGGAGCCAGAAGAGTAATAACCTCGGAATACAATTGGGACATTTTATAAAAAGTGGTTCTCATAAAAATTCTCCAGGAAATATACAAATCTACTGCATTCCTCTACTTTACAAGCCCTGGTCCTGGAGAGAGATCATTTTTCAAGCAGAGAAAGGTCGGACACTCACTTGCTGAACAAGATACCATTTTAAAAATAAAATAGATTTGTTCCAATTCACAATATGTTATGGTAAGGGCAGTTCTGTCTGTCTTAAGGCTAATATCAATGGAGACATCAGAAAGTAATTAGCAAGAAACTAAAACTAGAAAGAGTGGGAGGGATCAAATTCAAGCTTGGTGAAAGGGACTGTGTCTCCACTGACTTCAGTGGAATTATGCCCACAGTCACAGCTGTGACCCTCAGGTTGAGAACAGCTGCTAGAGACAACTCTGCTGTACAGCCTCTGTCTCACTCTCTTGCTTTTTGGTAGCATACATAAGAGGGGCCAACATGTTAATCCAATAAGGTCTAAATCATCCCCACCTACATGCAGGTGTCAATAGTGCTGTCATAACTATAAAGGGAAGGGTAACCGCTCTCCTGTGTACAGTACTATAAAATTCCTCCTGGCCAGAGACTCCAAAATCCTTTTACCTGTAAAGGGTTAAGAAGCTCGGGTAACCTGGCTGACACCTGACCCAAAGGACCAATAAGGGGACAAGATACTTTCAAATCTTGGGGGGGGGGGGGAGGCTTTTGTTTGTGCTCTTTGTTTAAGGGGTTGTTCGCTCTTGGGACTGAGAGGGACCAGACATCAATCCAGGTTCTCCCCATCTTTCTAAACAAGTCTCTCCTATTTCAAACTTGTAAGTAAAAAGCCAGGCAAGGCGTCTTAGTTTTACTTTGTTTTCTCAACTTGTAAATGTACCTTTTACTAGAGTGTTTATCTTTGATTGCTATACTTTGAACCTGGGCTAGAGGGGGGTCCTCTGGGCTCTTTAAGTTTGATTACCCTGTAAAGTTATTTTCCATACTGATTTTACAGAGATGATTTTTACCTTTTTCTTTAATTAAAAGCCTTCTTTTTAAGAACCTGATTGATTTTTCCTTGTTTTTAGATCCAAGGGAGTGGGATCTGTATTCACCAGGAGTTGGTGAAAGGAAGGAGGGGGGGGGGAAGGGTCAATTTCTCCTTGTTTTAAGATCCAAGGGGTTTGGATCTGTATTCACCAGGAGTTGGTGAAAGGAAGGAGGGGGGAAGGGTCAATTTCTCCTTGTTTTAAGATCCAAGGGGTTTGGATCTGTATTCACCAGGGAATTGGTGAAAGGTTTCTCAAAGCTTCCCAGGGAAGGGAATGGTGGCAGCGGACCAGAACTAAGCTGGTAGTTAAGCTTAGAAGTCCTCATGCAGGCCCCCACACTTGTACCCTAAAGTTCAAAGTGGGGATACAGCCTTGACAAGTGCCATGTGATAAGAAAAGGTGCTACATTCAGAGGCGATATAAACAGTGTTGTAAGCTAGATAGCAGAATGTTTGTGTAACTCATACATGGATAAGGAGGAGAAGGAGTGGTTGTAGCAAGAGAAGTGACCAAAATGAGGGCATTAGAAGATGTAAGTAAGACAAAGTAAGCTTCTCTTTTTAGCTCATACTTTCTCAGATCTTCTTGTTAGTTGCTTTTCTTGCTATAGCCGTGTCCTGGGCATGTAGTTAACACCAGTTTACAGCAGCTTATGGGCATGCAGTTTATAGAAATCACCATTTATATCACCTCTGAATCTGAAGAAGTGAGGTTTTTTTACCCACGAAAGCTTATGCCCAAATAAATCTGTTAGTCTTTAAGGTGCCACCAGACTCCTTGTTGTTTTTGTGGATACAGACTAACACGGCTACCCCCTGATACTTATCACCTCTGAATGTGGCTCAAGACGTGCAAAGTGCACCATATTGGGAGCTTTTCAATAGGGCTGCTCAAAAAAAATTTCCATCAAAACTTTTCTTTCCCTGACAAAAAATTGACAAAATGGAAATTTGAATGAAAAAGTTTGTGTTTCCACCCGATTGTCAGTTTTCCATGGAAACCCTGAAAGCCAAACATTTTAAGAGTTCACTGCCACCTGACAACAAACTTTTTTTCAGTTTCAGGTGCCAAAATCAAAACAAAAATGTTTTAGTCGGTTTTATGCCCCCACCAAAAGAAAATAAAAATACACATATACTGTCAAAATATTCACAAAAAAATGAAAAAGAAAACATGGCCAGATCCCAAAGTTCAATATTGTGCAAAAATCAAATCTCTTAAGATTTCTAGTGTTTTTCCTTAAAGCCCCAGTTTTTGGAATCATATTACATGAGACTCTCAGCTTTATTTTTATTTTTTTTAAACTAAGTTTCTAGCCTTCATGGTTGCAGAGAAAAGCATGAAAATTTGAAGCAAGTGCACCCTAAAGGCTCAAAAGCCAGAAGGCTTCAAAATAGGATTTAAGAACAAATAACTGGTACATGGGTATTGTGCTAGTTTTCTGCACAGAGGTGAATTTCATCCAAACAGCATAAGCAGAGAGTAACTTAGGCCAGCCAGAGGCCACTTTAACATACACTTGTGGGACCAAGGAATGACAATAGCAGTGAGGTTATGTGAATGCAAGTGAGAACATAGGAATCCAAATGACAGGGCCACAGATGGGATACACAAAGAAAGAAATGGTGCTCTCCTTTTCCTTCTCGCTTAGAACCCCATCCCAACCCACCCTGTGCATCTACCACATGGTAGGTCTTGCAGATGGATCAACAGTAGCGTACGGATAATACAGCTGTGTGCATCTGGGGCAATTCTTCTGGATTTTCCTTCCTTTCTTAGCTATTTACAGACACCAAAGGTGCTTTTATTTTTGTGCGAGAAGGATAATCAGTTCACCCCCAGCTGTTATACTCTGAAGGAGATATAGAGTAGTTTGCTGGTGTTAGTCTGCAGACATTATAACAATGTTTCTTATGTGCAGCACTGATGTTGCTCCTAGTGACTAGAATGCAGAATAAAACTCCAAACTGTCTAATAAGCAGCAGATTGTACCATGAACAAGTGACTGTACATGTTACATGTCACACAAGCTGAAGGAATGAGAATTTCTCTCCAGACAGTTGTATGAGCAACATGATCTCAGCTGGCTGGTCTCATCTTCACATGTCAGTACAAGGAGTTTGAAGAAGGAAGTAGATCTGAGAGCCTGGGACTTGCAGAGCTAAGGAGATGAAGGTATCTTTTGGAAATGAGGTAGTGGGAGGAGTCTGCAGTTTGGATTTTTGCCCTTAGATCTAGATCATGGTGCAGCTTGAGAAACGCCCACAAAAGTAAAGGGGATGCTCAGACTCAGACATTGGTTCAAACCCATCTCTGCACATACCAGGTCTTTCCCATCTCTTTGTTCTCAGATTCCTATGCTAAGGTGATGTGGAGGAGCTGACTGTAGACAAAATTGTATTACAATATTTTCCTACCATAGAAACTTGAGGGGAAGAGACCAACATGCCAACCTATGGCCTGATCCATGTCTCACGCTGCTGAACGTCAGGAATAACTCCATTTAAGTCAATGGAGTTATATTGGTATAAAGTAGGCATGAGAGGGGAATGGTGTCCCCCGCTGTCCATGTCATTTTGGCCCGCCTCAAGCTGACTGGCAATCAGAATATTCTTTGACCCACATAAGAGGGAGCAGAACTGTCATTCATTCACACAGTCTTTGTAATGCACCAACAGTGATGTGTTGAGAGGTAGGAACTGAGCTGCAGCTGTTTCATGTGAAACTACCTGGGGATGGGGGATAATTGCCTTGGCAGCACCACTCCTGAGAAGGATCTAGGAGTAGTTCTGGATCACAACCTCAACATGAGTCAGCAATGTGATTCTGTTGCAAAAAAAGCAAATGCAATTTTGGGTTGAATTAACAGAGGTATAACATGCAAGTCATGGAAGGTGATAGTACTGCTCTACCCAGCACTGGTTAGGCCTCAGCTGGAGTACTGTGTCCAATTTTGGTCACCAATGTATAGAAAGGATGTGGAGAAATTAGAAAGGATCCAGAGGTGAGTGACAAAGATGATCAAAGGGATGGAATGCAAGCCATACGAGCAAAGGCTGAAGGAACTGGATATATTTTGTTTGGAAAAGAGGAGATTGATGGGGGACATGATGGAGGTCTTCAACTACTTGAAAGGCTGCCATAAAAAAGATGGAGAAAAGTTGTTCTCTCTTGCCATGGAGGGCAGGACAAGAGGCAATGGGTTCAAACTATAGCAGAGCAGATTTAGATTAAATTTCAGGAAAAACGTCATAACTGTAAGAATAGTAAGGCAATTGAACAGACTGCCTAGGGAGGTTGTGGAAGCTCCTTCACTGGAGGTTTTCAAAAGGAGGCTGGATAGCCATCTGTCTTGGATGGTTTAGACACAACAATTCCTGTATCATGGCAGGGGGTTAGACTAGATGGCCCTTGCTTCCCCTTCTGTGGTTCTATGATTCTAAATTATTGGTTTATGCATTTTTTTCTGATTTCATTTAAATTTTCACAGCTGTGGTAAATTATGGGGGGGTCAGACAATAATTGTGAGTGTCAGACAGTAGACACTGAGATTCAAAAAGTTAAAGTTTTATAACCATTAAAAACACAAATTGTCAACATCACATATCAAAATATACCAAGTAAATATCCTTAAATCAAACTCTAATAAGCTCTCAATCAGCATTTTCTTTACTTCGCCTATTGTACATTTTGCTTATTATCAGTGGAAATATGTTTTTGTCATTTTGTGTGTGTACAGTGAAATTGATGTTTACCCACATTTACAATAAAAATCTAATTCTTCCAAGCCAATTATAAGGGATTTAGAACTGGAGCCATCAGTGGGAAAAAAAAAAAAAGCACCCGGGGCTCCTGATCCCAGACCAGAGCATGACAGAGAACAACGAGCAAACCCCAAGGAAAGAGGGCTTCAGACCAGAGGGATTTGTAGACCTGAAAATAACTATGCTAAAGTCAAACAAAAACACTGGCGAGAGGCTTATAAGCAGCTGAACTATCCCCAAAACTTTAAAAGCTGCTTATGAAAAAGAAGAATAATGAGAACCTTCCAGTAGAGACAAGGGGTAACATTTTCAAAGCTGCATAAGTGACTTATGAGCTAAATCCCATTTTCAAAAGTGATTTAGACTTTTAGGAGTCGATGCGAAAGTCAGTGGGACTTAGGCTTCTCAGGTACTTAAGAGCGTTTGAACATTTTACTCAAGAGCAAAAAACCAATCCTATTTCCAAATTTCTTTTTGATAATGGTAAGAAGTTAAAGGCATTTATCACTGGAAAGACCATCTCTTGTATTCTGGCTCACTGAGCAAACCTGTGTTCGATAACACTGCTCTACAGCCAAAATGCTTCTGAAATAAATGTAGTCAAACTTTACTAATTCTGGGTCACTGAGAACGAAAATGATGCTTAAAATTGTTGATTGGCTCTAGTTTTCAAGATATGCTATTGGGTCAGTATATACGACCCTTGACTTGGGAATGGCAGAGGATAAGTGAGTTATAAAGGGAAGGGATCTCAATTTAAACCAGAAATGACTAAAATACATCTTTGACTGGATCTATGAATAAATCTATGACTGGGTTTGGACAGTACTTGCTTTTTAGGCAAAACAATGAATGATGCAATCTGAAGCTGGTATTGCGTCATCCATGATATGAATTGCATCATGTTATTCCTAGAAGTCATGGATGATGCAATCATAACGAAGCTTACATCACTCTGCTGAACAAATTGCCCTATATCAGCTCTAGAAATCATACAGTGTCGTGCTCTCTTATTTGTCAGTGTTTGATTTTGCAAAGGGACACATTTCTGTTTAGCCAAAGTGAGCAGAGATGCCTCGTACTTGTGTGAACAGTGCAGATAACTTCTGCTCTGTTTGTGGTGAAGTGACTTTTGCATCACAAAAGCGCAGTATAACCACTGTGGTTAAGAAAGCCTATCACCTTTATTTTGGCTGCAAAATTGGAGATCAGGACAAGAGGTGGGTCCCACACATATGCTGCAACACTTGTGCAACAAATCTTCGCCAGTGGTTGAACAGGAAAAGGAAATCTATGCCTTTTGCAGTGCCAATGATTTGGAGAGAGCCAACAGATCATACCAGCAATTGTTACTTCTGCATGGTGCCTCCAGTTGGGAAAGGTGTGTCAAAGAAGAAAAAGTGGACTGTGCATTATCCAAACATTCCATCAGCTATACGCCCAGTACCCCACGGAGAAGGACTGCCGGTTCCTGATGCACCAGAATCATTCTCACTTGAGTCAGACGAGGAAGAGGATGAATCTTCTGGTCCTGAACCATCAATGTCACAGGACCCACATTTTCTCCCATCCTCCTCCTCTGAACCACACCTCATAACACAAGGTGAACTGAATGACCTTGTCAGGGATTTGGAACTACCCAAGAGTAAGGCAGAGCTGTTGGGCTCCAGACTACAGCAGTGGAATCTCCTGGCAGGTGATGTTAGAGTTTCCATGTTCCGTGACCGTCAAAAGGATCTTGTCCCATTCTTCTTCATGGAAGGTGATCTTGTAGCCTGCAACAACATCGATGGTGTGATGGCAGCCCTCAACATCGTTCACGATCCAGATGAGTGGAGACTGTTCATTGATTCATCGAAGACGAGTCTTAAAGCTGTTTTACTGCATAATGGCAATGTTTTGCCATCAATTCCAGTTGGTCATGCAGTCCATATGAAGGAAACCTATGACAACATGAAACAACTTTTGAGGTGCATAAACTATGACCAACATTAGTGGCAGCTTTGTGGTGATTTGAAGGTCGTTGCTCTCTTGCTTGGTCTGCAGACTGGATACACAAAGTACTGCTGTTTTCTCTGCGAATGGGATAGTCGTGCAAGAGATTCCCACTACATCAAGAAAGATTGGCCACTCCGACAGTCATTGGAGCCTGGGAGGAAAAGTGTTCAGCATCCACCACTTGTTGAATCAAGGAAGATTTTGTTACCACCCTTACACATCAAGCTGGGTCTGATGAAGAACTTTGTCAAGGCCATTGACAAAACACAAGCAGCTTTCAAGTACCTCCGTGGAAAATTTCCAAGGTTAAGAGAAGCTAAGATAAAGGAAGGTGTCTTTGTTGGTCCTCAGATTCGTGAACTTCTTCGAGATGATGCATTTGACCATGCACTGTGTGGCAAGGAAAAGACGGCATGGAAAGCCTTCCAGTTAGTGGCAATACATTTTCTCGGAAACAACAAGGCAGACAACTACAGGTTGTTGGTGGAAAACCTCCTCAAGGCATACAAAAGCCTTGGTTGCAACATGTCACTAAAGATACATTTTTTGCACACTCATCTAGATTTTTTTCCACCGAACTGCGGAGCAGTGAGCGACGATCACGGCGAGCGATTTCACCAGGACATTGCAACAATGGAGAAACGCTATCAGGGCAAATGGAGCCCATCAATGCTTGCAGACTATTGCTGGACAGTGACAAGAGATGCTCCATTTAATGAATACAAGAGACAAGCCAAGAAGCGCCGAGTAGACACTGAATTGGACTAAACTATGTACAGAATAGTTTTTTGCCTTTTGTTTCATAATAAATTTTATTTATATAACCCTTTTGCTGATTTTTAAAGTGTTACATAAACAGGACCGGTGAAATATTATCATGTAAAGCAACCATAAACACATGAAAAGACCTAGGTTTACAATTTATGATTAAAACTCTACTATCTACACAATATACATAGACATAAAATGTAAAAACGTAAATATCTTAGAAACAGTAGCCAATCAGTTGTTTTAATTGTCATATTTGAATTCAGCACATCAAAATACATAATAAATAGCACATTTTATCTCTGAAGCAGACGACTTCTCAAAAATTGTAGACCAGTGTAAGAAACAATCCTGTGCTGACAGATGGAAGATAGACTGGAGGAGCACCTAGGACTTTCAATCTCTAATTTATTTAATTTGATCTAATGGAAGGAACAAACTGATGAAGAATGAGCCTGGAGAGCATTGAAATATAATGAGAAACAAAGTCCTCCTTTTAGCCTTTGGACAAAAGCAAGACTTTAAAGTTAGTTCATAATTGCACTGGCAACTAGTGGAGACTCCTGTATATGTCAATACCAGTGAGAGATTGTCAATATCTCTGATCAGCAGCATTTTGCATCATTTGTAACTTGTATACCGAGTCCAAAGGGAGACTTCCAAGTAAATCATTATAGCACATTGTAAATGCACGAGCCAATTTCTCTGAAGAATCTTTAGTAATACTTCATTAATTATATCGAACTTGGAGCCCAAAATTCTTCCCACTTATATTCATCACCTCCCAGGGCCAGTTGTTTGTATGTTATCTAGGTCATTTGTACATCAAACTATATGGCAAATGAGACCATAGGGATCATAGCAGAAGGCTGGCAATCAATGGTTCCTGCAAATGTAACCAGTTTATCCAGATCTGAAATTGGCATCTGACTCTGAAGTAGAAACTTAGCAATCAGTTCTAAGCAAATAGTTTAGTTAATAATTTTAGCCTCTTCTTCTGTTGTCCACAGACTGATTGCAATTTTCTTCAGTTGATTCATTATTCAGAATTATGCATCAAATAATCTCTGGCAGTAATTCTTGCTCTGTACCTTGTTTGCAATCATTTCCTGTGAGTGTTCAATATTTAGAATTTGACCTGTTTTGTTCTGATACATGCTGCAGGTCACATGATACAGTATGCTTCTTTTCTCCGATTAGAATCAGGTTACTGGTGTGCAAATACTCATGATTACACATAGAGCTGGTTGAAAAATATTTAAAAATTCTGAGGGGCAGATTCTCAGTTCCAGTTCTGAAGATGAACAGCACAAGATGTAGAGTGGCTGCAGCTCACTAATTAAAAATTCTCATGGCAAAGGGGAATTTTCAACTAGTGTAAAGCCAGTAGAGCCAGGTCCTACAACAAGCTCTTCCTCCCACCCATCATCCTTTTGGGGGAAGAAAGTGGTGTAAGAGGGATCAGAAAGGGACAAAGCATTCCCTAGAGCAATCCCCCTATGGCAGTTCTCAGCTGTCATAAGTTAGAACAGCCCCTGGGCTGCTCTATCTTACTTCAGGCCTGAGGCAGTTTGCAAATCAGGGAGCCAGAGAATCATAGAAACATAGAACTAGAAGCAACTTCAAAAGGCCATCAAGTCCACCTCCCCATGCTGATGCAGGACCAAGTAATCCTAGACCATCCCAGAGAGGTTTTTTTTCCCAACCTGTTCTTACAAACCACCAATGATGGGGATTCCACAGCTTCTCTTGGAAGCTTATTCCAGAATTTAACTACACTTATAGTTAGAAAGTCATTCATAATATCTAACCTAAATCTCCTTTGCTGCAGAGTAAGCTCATTATTGCAAGTCCTACTCTAAGCATGAAAGGGGATCAATTTCTATGAATTTGCCAGGGTGCCAGTTTGATTTTAAATCTGAAATACAACAAACTAGGCTTGCCAATTGAATAAGGGTTACAGCCAATATAGAATGGAGTTTATTAGGACAATAACTTTTTAGTGAGTCCAGGGAATGGTTAGCTTGCTAGTTTTAATGCTGAGTTCTTTTCAAGTCAACTTTTAACTTAAGCAGTATTTTTCATTCAGAACACTTGCTTATTGTTAACCAATGAACAATTTATTAATTCACCCAGAACCACATAGTATACAATGAACAGCTCACCACTCAAGATAACCAATGTTCTAGGTTTGTACTACACATACGATACAGTCTTCCTAGGAGTTATCATAAACTAGAGTTGAGACTCAGCAGTTACATCAAGGAACAGTGCAAATTACCGAGATTTCTTATTACATTTACTTGTGATAATAAATTCTCAATTCCTAATACATTTATCACACTTCCAAGGGTGCACTTGACTTTCAGACACTTTTAAGAGTGTGGTTACTACTCTTTGACTTCATTGATCCAAGAGAGACATGTTTAGAATATTAAAAGCCATTGATAAAGGGTATTGTTTTCAATCTCTTTTAGGCCAATTTGCTTGGAATTTTCAAGCAGTTAAAATGTAAAATATGGTAACTTGAAATCTCAATGGAGAGTCTACATTCAGCAAGATAACCTTAATATATTTATGTTAAAGATTAGAAGGAGAAATACAATCTTTGAAATAAAATCTCACCACTTCTTCTTATCCTGTTAACCCTGGGATGGGGAAGAGTCTTTTCCACTCGACTGGTTGGGACATCAGCTGCATTCAGGATTCTGCAGCTTCCTATTGGTCAAAACAACTCTCTTGAGCACATAGAATCATAGAAGTGGAGGAGTGGAGGAGACCTCAAGAAGTCATCTCGTCCAATTCCCTGCACTCATGGCAGGACTACATAATAACTAGACTATTCCTGACAGGTGTTCATCTATCTGTTCTTAAAAACCTCCAGTGATGGAGATTCCACAACCTCCCTAAACAATTTATTCCAGTGCTTAACTACCCTGACAGGTAGGAAGTTTTTTCCTAATGTCCAACCTAAGAATCCCTTGCTGCAATTTTAGCCCATTGCTTCTTCTCCTATCCTCAGAGGTTAACAAGAACCAGTTTTCCCTCCTCCTTGTAACAACCTTTTATGTACTTGAAAATGGTTATCATGAGGAGGGATAACTCAGTGGTTTGAGCAGGGCCGGCTTTAGGCCGATTCGCCCGATTCCCTGGAATCGGGCCCCGCGCCTAAGAGGGCCCTGCGCACTCACCCCGGCGGCGGTCGTCTTCGGGGGCCCCGCTCCCCTGGCCAGAGCGCCAGCCGTAGCGCGGCAGCCCCACAGCCCCGCTCTCCTGGCTGGAGCTCCGGCCGGACTGTGGCAGCCCCCAGCCCCGCAACCCCGGCCGGACCGTGGCAGCCCCGCAGCTCCGCAACCCCGGCCAGACCGCCAGCCGGAGCGCAGCAGCCCCGCAGCCCCGTGACCCCGGCCAGACCTCCGGTTGGAGCGCAGCAGCCCTGCCCCCGCAGCCCAGTGACACCGGCCGGACCGCCAGCTGGAGCGCGGCAGCCCCATGACTCCGTGACCCCGGCTGGAGCTCCGGCGGAGCGCGGCCAGCCTCGCAGCCCCGCTCTCCCGGCTGGAGCTCCAGCCGGACCGCAGCAGCCCCGCAGCCCCGCGACCCCAGCCAGACCATGGCAGCACTGCGACCCTGGCCGGACGGCGGCAGCCCCACGACCCCCCAACCCCGGCCGGAGCGCCAGCCGGAGCGCGGCAAGCCCCGCGGCCCCTCCTTCCCCCAGCCAGCAATCCGAAGTGCCACCCCAGGAATTGGGCCCCGCACTTGCTAAAGCCGGCCCTGGGTTTGAGCATTGGCTTGCTAAACCCAGGGTTGTGAGTTCAATCCTTGAGGGGGCCATTTAGGGATCTGGGGCAAAAATCTTTCTGGGAATTAGTCCTGCTTTGAGCAGGGGGTTGGACTAGATGACCTCCTGAGGTCCCTTCCAACACTGTTATTCTAAATCTATGATTCTCCCTCAGTCTTCTCTTCTCTAGACTAAACAAACCCAATTGTTTTAATCTTTTCTCACAGGTCATGTTTTCTAGACCTTTAATCGTTTATGTTGCTCTCCTCTGTACTCTCTCCAATTTGTCCACATCTTTCCTGAAATGTGATGCCCAGAACTGGACACAATACTCCAATTGAGGTCTTATCAGCGTGGAGTAGAATGGAAGAATTACTTCTCAGATTTTACAACACTCTTGCTAATACATCCCAGAATGATGTGACTTGTTTTGCAACAGTGTTATACTGCTGACGCATATTTAGCTTGCAATCCACTATACCCCCCCACCCCCAATCCCTTTCTGCAGTGCTCCTTCCTAGGCAGTTATTTCCCATTTTCTATGTGCTTAATTGATAGTTCCTTCCTAAGTGGTGTATTTAGTATTTGTCCTTATTGAATTTCATCATATTTACTTCAGATCACTTCTCCAGTTTTCCCAGATCATTTTGAATTTTAATCCTGTCCTCGAAAGCACTTGCAACCCTCCCAGCTGGGTATTGCCCACAAATGTTATAAATGTATGTACTTTCTATGCCATTATCTAAATAATTGATGAAGACATTGAAGAGAAGCAGCCCTGGGACCAATCCCGGAGAGACCCAACTTGATATGCCCGTCCATCTTGACTGTGAACCAATGATAGCTACTCTCTGGGACCAGTTTTCCAACCAATTATGAACCCACCTTATAGTATCTCCATCTAGGTTGTACTTCGCTAGTTTCTTTATGAGATGGTCATGCGAGACAGTACCAAAAGCCTTACTAAGATCAAGATATATCACATCTAAAACATCCCCCATCCGCAAAATTTGTTACCCTGTCAAAGAAAGCTAGTAGGTTGGTTTGACATGATTTGTTCTTGACAAATTTATGCTGAATGATTCATATCACCTTGTTATCTTCTAGGTGTTTGCTAATTGATTGCTTGATTATTTGTTCCATTATCTGTCCAGGTACTGAAATTAAGGTGACTGGTCTGTAATTCCTCTTTTTATAGATTGGCACTATATTTGCCCTCTTCCAGTCCTCTGGAACCTCTCCTGTCTTCCATGCATTTTCAAAGATAATCGCCAATGGCTCAGATATCTCCTCAGTCAGCTCCTTGTGTATTCTAGGATGTATTTCATCAACCCAGGCAACTTGAAGACATCTAATTTCTCTAAGTAATTTTAAACTTGTTCTTTCCATATTTTAGCCTCCAATCCTACCTCATTTTCACTGGTGTTCACTATGTTAGACATCCAATAGTTACTAAACTTTTTGGTGAAAACTGAAAAAAAAATCACATGATGAACTCAGTTTTATATACCCTAGTTTCAGGGCATATTGGAGGGGGGCACCTCTGATTCCTATTGGACACATCCAAAGTGGGTGCTTAGATTTCAGCTCTTAGTTTCTCTGCTGTTTCCATTAGATGGCACTGGCGTATAATAAATGTCTTTAATCCTTTTCTTATCGGAGGCTTTTTAAATTTGATTCATTTCATTATTAGCACCTACTATTAATTAGGATCCCAGAGAGCTGACTGGATGCCACAAAAAGTGCAGAATCCTATGTGTGACCAACACCCGGACCAGAACAGCCAGGAGGCGGAACCAGAGTCATGGTCAGGCAACAAGCCAATGGTTTGAGTTGGGGGTTCAGGGGAAAGTAGAGACTGGAGCAGGAACAGGTTGGAGGAAGGATTGGTACAGGAAGCAAGTCTGACATAGGTGCAGGCATGCAACACATTGAGCAGATGTTCTGCTGCTGTTGCTACTCCACTTAAATGATGATCTGCTGTCTCTTCTGACCAATCAAGGAGCACAGTCACAAAATGAGAGCTTATTGGGCCCAGCTGAGCTCATTGGGTTGCCAGGCGACTGCGCTCCATCGCTTCCTAGCAGTCCTCCTTCCCAAAACAGCATTCCATGGTCGAGGAAGCCAAAGCCCTCCCATTAAGAACATGAGCACAGCCATGCATTCACCTCTACATGTACATCTTCCTGACAGTCCTCCCTGCCTCTCCTGCATCATGTATGTATTGCAGCAGGAGAGGATATGGACCAACGTTTTGACAAAAAATTGCAATAACTGAAGGCATTGAGGCTCTGCTTGGGTGCAGAGGTTCACTCACATGAAACAACTCACAAGACTGAGGCCCAATTATCTAAAACAAAACTACAGAACACGCTGTCATATAGGCCTCCATATTTCATTCTCCATACCATATTGGGGGTAGAGCTT
Source organism: Emys orbicularis (assembly GCF_028017835.1). Lineage (NCBI taxonomy): Eukaryota > Metazoa > Chordata > Testudines > Emydidae > Emys > Emys orbicularis. The sequence goes on along the minus strand of NC_088685.1, from coordinate 21,698,078 downwards.
TCTACCCATTTTTCTTTTAATCTCCTCGCTTCTTCCTTCATCATCACATTTGCCTGCTTTTCTCTAATACCTGTGTAAGTGTGAGTCACAACTGGCAGAAACCCATGGAGAGCTTTAGAGTACATTATTCTTTGCCCTCTATGCATCCATTAGCATTGCCCTTTAAAATGCAGCCCTTTGTCCTTGTAATGAAGAATAAAACTCATTTCCAAGCATCCCAATAAGATTATCTCAAATAATAGCAATCCAATTAGCTCAGGCAGTTTGAAGTCTCACGACTCCCAAGTGGTATCCCGCATCATTAAATATACTGTTTTAAAATACATTCAAATATCTATCCATAATAGACATTTCTAAAAGACTGCACAGAAAGTCCACATTTCCAAAGCATCCAGGTGATTGCTAAATGCTATTATCGAGAATTTTGCAATAGAAAACAGGTCTGAGAAATATTCCCACTCACGCGTCACACACCTCATTTCACAGCTTCCTCTGAAGTTGCCACCGCATCCAGGAAAGGACACGTGCAGCTTCTCTGTCTTCTTGCCAAGAGATTTTGGCACCATCTACAGTAAACTAAGACTACTAAAGCATGATTGTTCTACTTGCTCTGTTTGGCTGGGCCCTTTCTACATCTCTGAATATCCCCAGGCCTCTGTCAATGACAAACTAGCTTGTCTCTTCTTACTTTAGTTCTCATACCAATGTAGGGCTTCTGTTAAGATGAGCTATACTTACTTAGGCAGCTATCCTATCCCTGCTATGGCCTTCAGGCTTCTTTCTCTGGCTACCACAGATATCTCCTTTGGCTCCCACTGTTAACTTACTTTTAAAAGCTGTTTCCTCTAACTGGCTTAAAATATAACTAATTCTTTTCATGCTCTAAATACTCAAGAACTGCTGTTCTTGCCTCCAGCGCTCCACTTTATTTTCTCTGAGACGTCTCCCTTTGGGGAAACTTCACTGGCTCAAAAAATCATGAATTTCAATTTACCATAATTTTGTTAAGTTTCCTTTTAACTTTTAAACCCACTCACCTTGGTTAAAAAGCAGTCAGAGCCTTAAACTCTCTTATCACCCACTTATGGGAAAGGTTTTGGGCCTTCTGAAGAATTAGGAGTTGAACTGGAAGTTAGGCCCTTACTGAAAGTCAAAGAAGCTCATGGTTTCCCTGCCTCACAACCCAGTGCACCTCTCTCTAGGCTAACAGGCGTATAGATGGGGAAGGTAGGCGGATAATAAATTTTGTCTCCTGTCCTGTATGGCAGTTCAGTTCTATGTGGCCATTTCAGAATGAGTCAGGCAACTTAGTGAGGTCTGAGACCATGGACAGAGCTATTAGAACATTCAGAGAATTAAGGAGCCCATAACAAGTACTATGGTACATGTTAAAATGGTGATATTTTCATAGTTTATAGTGTACCCAAAGCTGGGCAGATTTTCATGAAGACAGCAAAAGGCACCTCTCTGACATGAAAACCATCACCTGACATATGTCAAGCTCCTGGTGCAACTGAGAGAGGTGCTAGACTTTAAAAAATGTCTGAAAAAATTACATTTACAAAATTACCTATCTCTCAGAAGTCTGTCTGAATTGGCTGAACCATTTTTGGCTCAAACTTTCTAAAAGAAGTCAACCTGCATGGGATGTTTCAGTCCAAACAATTAAAGATTGCCAAAGTCATCAGCAAAGAGGGGATTGTGAAAGGATGTGTTAGTCAACCCTATTATAGGTGTCACCTATAATACATGCAAATGTGGCTAAAAATACTGATGACAAGATCTCCAATTATGCAGTTGACACTGAAATTGGAAGCAGAGAGCAAATAACGAGGAACAATGCAATCAGATTAAAAAGGATTTGGATGGTTTAAATGATTGGACCAGCAGATTGCAAATGTAGCTCAATGCATCTCAGTGTAAAATAATTAGTCTGGGACCAAGGAGCTGGTCTGGAAGATATTGTGAGAAATGGAGCAATCATTCAGCTCAGTGATTTAAAAAAAAAGTGTTTTGAAGTTATTGTGAAAAAGACAGCCTTCTGCACAGCATTAGTAAAAAAAAATGTCAAATGATAAGCTATGTTTTATTACTGTAACAGAGCTGGAGAGCCAGGGACTAAGCCAGCCCTGATTAAAATGTGAGCCCCACCTGAGAAGAATCAGGTGATTCCAACTTAAAAGGCAGCAGAAAGGTGCAGGTTGAGAGTGTGGTTGAGAGAGGGTTGCTGAGACTGCTAGAGGCAGTAGGAGGCCTGGTCGTAGTAAGGTAGAGAAGTCTAAGAGTCTGTGTGGAGCTGGAACTGATGAAAGACTTTGTGTTTGTTTTGGAACTTTTTATTTCTGTTTTAACAAACTCTGTTACCAGCCTGGTGAAGAATGAATTAAAGGATTTGGGGCTGAGAAGGCTACTGGAAACTGAATGAGTTCTTAAAGGGGCCTTGGTAAAGAGGAAATAAAGGTACTGGGTGGTAACCAAAATGCTACAATTACCAAAAGAGGTAATAAAGTTAGTGTAGGAGGCATTGGTTAATAAATTGGTAGGCTCAATTATTGCAACAGACCCAATTTTAAATACTGTGTTCAGTACTAGTTAAGGTAAGACAGAAATTATTAAGCTGGAAATTCTTCAGGACAGAAGGAAGTTGATACCTGATTTAAAAATCTGGGTGAACTGTAAGGTTAAGATGTAGTAGGGGAAAAGAGGAGAGTTGGAGATAATGTAGCAGAGGTTTACGACACTATAAAGAGCATTGGTATATGTAACACATGGCCATCTTTTACATACAGAAGGGATTCTGAAACTAAAGCTGCAATGGGAGCTGCCCATGTACCTCAAAAAGGGAACAGTCTCCTTCCACCATTGTGTCCAACCCCTACCATTTCTACTCTCCGACTTCTCCTAAAAATGCATCTCTCTTGGCTGGCCTCATGCTCTGTCCATTATGGGATAATGTGATCCATCCTTGCAGCTCATCTATTCATATGTTTTTGGTATTGTATTTGTTTAATTTAAAGCTTCCAAGGGCAGGGACTTATCTAAACAGAGGCCCAGATCCGCAGCGGGTGTGAATCAGAGTTGACTTTAGTGGAGCTATGCTGCCATAAATCAGCATGTCTCCACTGAGGTCAGTGGAAGTGTGCCAATTTACACCTGAGAAGAAGATCTGTCCATATGGACTCTACATTCTTATGAGACCATGTGGTGGTCCATGTGCCATGTAAACAGACGAGGCTCAGCTTCATGAACTCATTTTGTGGCCCCTGTATGGAAACAGGGGTAAAAGTGTGGTCTATCCATTTAAGAGCCAGGGAGATGCCACCCCTGTTTTAGAGAGATGCCCAGAAGACAGGTGCTGGGAATCACCTGACCTAGGTAAACACAGGGCCGGCTCCAGGCACCAGCTGAGCAAGCTGGTGCTTGGGGCGGCAGATTGTTCAAGGCGGCATTCTGCCCAATCCTAGGGCGGCACGGCCGCTTTTTTTTGTTGTTGTTGTTCCGCTCTGGCCGCCCTGTAGGGGGCGGCGGCGCGGAGAACCAGAGCGCCCTGCAGGGCAGTCCTCTTCCTTCCCTCCCCGCCGACCGGAGCGGAGCCCTCGCGGCAGGAGGCGGCGCAGCGGGAGGGGCCGCGTGGCAGCGCCCCTGCTGTAGCCCTGGCCGCCCCCTTCTCTCTCTCTCCTGCCCGCTCCCTCCCCCTTCCCCCCCCCCACCCCCCAGCCAGTCCCCCTGTACCTGCGCTCCAGCCGCCGCAGGTTTTTTTTTTTTTTTTTGCTTGGGGCGGCCAAAAAGCCAGAGCCGGCCCTGGGTAAACAGCATCTAGTGACTGGGTCTGATTCCCAGCTGAAGAATGTAAATGAGGACCCCAGTGCCTTGAGGGAGTCTGGGACCAGGAGAGAGCTGAAAATACTCTCCTGTGACTCAAGCAGAAGGCTGTGAGAGGCCAAGCAGGCCATGCAGACACCTTCAGGCTGGGAAAGGACCAGATCCTTTAGCGACCAGAGACCAGAGTCTCCCACAATCTCAGTTAAGAACGGGACTACTGCTTTTTGTTATTTTTCACCATTTCTGTTTGTTTATGTGTTAAGGAATAAACAAAGCCCTGAGGAAAAAGCTACAAACTGAAATGTGTGTGACCGACTATTAGTCCCAGGCTGGTGATCCGTCCAGCAGCATACCTCAAGCTTAGTTTTTTATTCTAACATTTGGTGATGGTTTATGCATTTACACTTGCTGTGATTACATTGCACTCAGCTCTGTTATGTCTTCTGAAATTCACTTTGGTTCATTCATTCATCTTCAGTCTCAGAAACTAATCTGCTCTATTAAGAGATCCAACAACAAATGATGTCTCTGCATCATTATCATAATCAGATTTTTTATTCTCCAGCTATCTGTTCAGGAATGTACTTTGCTTTGGTATTGTTCAGTTATTTATAGTGAGAGTAACACAGGCTTACAAAATGGTGGTGTGTGTTTATGACAGAGTACTCCTTGTGGAAAACACCTTAACATCATGCTGTGATTGCCCCTTACTTATTGCAAATAAATCTAGTCTCTGCCACTTGCGTACACTTGTGTCCTGTCCTTATGGCTTTGTATACAGTTTTAAGAAGTAGCTAAAACTATTATTTGGAAAGCACTGTTTTATTGCCCCTGAAAATATCAACTCATCTTTACAAAGTCAACTCCATTTAGCACAATCATGTTGCTTTGACCTGGTTATGAGTTACCTCACAAATCCACTCACTAAGTCTCTAATTAGTTCCTATGATAAATGTTCAAATTTACGTGAGTTAGCTCTGTTTCACAGGAGGGCAACATAGTGGTCAGCGGTTTCATCTAGTTGGTTTCTAGTTGCTACAGGAATGTTCTATAAATGAGATCAAGTATCAGAGGGGTAGCTGTGTTAGTCTGAATCTGTAAAAAGCAACAGAGGGTCCTGTGGCACCTTTAAGACTAACAGAAGTATTGGGAGCGTAAGCTTTTGTGTGTAAGAACCTCACTTCTTGCATCTGAAGAAGTGAGGTTCTTACCCACGAAAGCTTATGCTCCCAATACTTCTGTTAGTCTTAAAGGTGCCACAGGGCCCTCTGTTGCTATAAATGAGATGTCTTTCTATATGTAAAGAGTTAGTTAATTGATGCCAGTAAGTGGCGCCCAAGGATATTATGTAGCATATTTCCTGGGTTTTGTAGGACCAATAAAACTACTTCTTGTACGCTGCCTGTGGCTTTCTCTCTGCAGCTTTTTACACGGAACACGGAATATGGGGTCAAAAATACCCGTAAAGAAAATATGCCTTTCCTGAATACTATTCTTGCCTTGTTAAAATATACTTGAAATTTTTAAATTATGTTCTAGCAATTTGAAGTCCCCTTTGTGATCCCACTGGAATGTACAGAAGCTCTTCTTTGATGCTGGCTCTGCCTAGGGTTGCCAGTTTTGGTTGGACATATTCCTGGAGATTTCCTCACGACATAATCTTTAATTCCTGGGGACTCCAGGACAATCCTGGAGGGTTGGCAACCCTAGCTCTGCCCCATGTAGCCATGTGCCTGTCTCCCACCCAAGTGCCTCTTCATTGCCACTTTCTCCCTGGAAAATATGGAAGTGCTGCAACTCCCATTATAATCTCTTTGAAGACAGGGACTGCCTTTTTATTCAGTCTTTGTATAGCACCTCGCACAATGAGATCCTGGTCCATGACAAGGGCTCCTAAGCACTGTGGTAATACAAATAATGAATAGGAGTAATAATCACCACCTCATCCACTTTGTTTTCAGTTTCCCTTCCAGACAGAACAAATCAGGTGGCTTTATTTTTGCCAGATCGAATTTTGCTTCTGCTACCATGTAATAAAGGTGTGACACATAACAGACTTTCACAGTTCACTTTATTTCCTAGCTCCAGGCACGATACACAGGTCAGGACTACAAGGTCTCGTTCTCGGAGTCAGTATCCACTGACTACAGTGCCTACTGATACAACGTTTAGCTCTTTCACAAGAAAGAAAGGATGGTTCAGTGGTTAGGACACTAGCATAACACTTAGGAGGTCTGTGTTCAAATCTCTAGTCTACAACAAGCTTCCTATGTGATTGTGGGCAAGTCGTTTAGTTTTTCTGTGTCCCCCATCTGTAGAATAGGAATAATAGTTCTTTACTATTCTCTCACAGGTTGTTTTGAGAATAAATGCTCTAATGCTTGTGAGGCATGCCAATATTACATTGATGGGAGGCATATAAAACAGATCAGAATAATGCCATATTGAGTTTCTTACAGTGGTTAGGCTTGTAAAGAGCATCTAGACATTGTGAACAGAGCAGAGGTTGTGGTATTTTGATCCCATGTTCATTTTGCTGAGCTAAAAATAAAGCATGAACCTGAAATAAAACCTGAAAAGCATAAACCTAAATAAAAATAATGAGATAGTAGGTTTTGTTTATAGTATGGAAATATTCAGCTTTATTCTTGAATAACCAGTTCACTGCAGAAAGAGGCCTCTTTAGAATTACTCATAACTTTCTGCTAACTGTAGCTTTTGCCCTTTTAGCAGGGCTGGCCTTACCATGAAGCGAACTGAGGCAGCCGCTTCAGGTGCCAGACTGTGGGGGGGCGCCACTAGGACCCAGAGTGTAGAAAATTGTGTCTGCTGCTGGTGCATATGTATTCTCTCTGCTCTACATGCACAGAGATGGTGGAGTGCTGTGCTGGAGGAAGGAGGGCACAAGAGACATAACAGACAGTCAGGAGAAAAGGTGAGAGGGAATAACAGAAAGCAGCAGGAGCTGCAGGGAGAGAGAGGAGGAGGAGCCTCTTATGTATCTCTCTAGCACCCCAGGAGCCTTGACTGATTAACACCAGCTTCTCAGGGATCTTTCTGTTTCCTGCTGCTTCCCTGAACCCACTTGAGGAGAACAGGCAGTCAACTGAAGTAGTAGGAGCCAGTTAGGCCCTTAAGACCCTGATATCTTCCCTCACTCAGGCCCTGCTACCTTATTTGTCCCCTTCAACTGAGTGTTGAGAGCCACTATAGCTGGCACAGAACAGCAGTCATGAATGAAAGAAGAAAACGTCCCTCTGGGGCAGCATTCAGAAAAAGAAAGAAAGCAAAGGAAGCTTTTCAATCTCAGCAGGAAGGAGCTCTCCTGAGATACATAGACACAAATGTTCACGGTTAGCCTTCCAGCCCCAGTGAGGATGTGAGTGGTGAGGAGATGCCTGATCTTCCAGTTAGTCAGAGTGCAGGTGACCTGGCAGCTACTGCAGCATCCATATCTCCATCTCAAATGGATGTAACCATGCACATTCCTGAAGAAAAGTGTAGATCAGAGAAGAGTGTGGTGGAGGCACAAGAAACAGCTGCTGCTGAGTTTAGTTCCTTAAGTCTAGATGATCCAGGACTGTGGACCCACTTGAGCAGTAGCCCAAGGGACTTCCTTGTACTGTATGGGTCACAGTAAGTGAAAAACTTCATGCTTTCCAAAGACAATGAAAATAGAAGTTTCCATCCAACACATTACTGGCGTGAAATCCCCAATGGTGACAAAGTGGAGAGGCCATGGCTTATGTACTCAAAAACCCAAAATGCTGCATACTGTTTTTGTGGCAAACTCTTCCAGTCTAATGTTCCAGCCACATTGGGTTCTACAGGAACAAAGGACTGGAAAAATCTGGCTAGAAATCTGGCATGCCATGAGAAGGCAGCAAATCACCAGAGAGCATTCCATAGGTGGAAAGAGCTTGAGATGAGACTAAGGTTAAAGGCCACCATAGATGATCAGCGTCAAGAGAAGTTTCCATCAGAGTCTCTTTAATGGCAAAATGTTCTGAAAAGGCTCATTGCCATTGTGAGAATGCTTGCTACCCAAAACCTAGCACTGCGTGGCACTTCAAATCAGCTGTTTGTGCCAAACAATGGAAACTTCCTTAAAATTATGGAGCTGATGGCTGAGTTTGATGCTATACTCCAGGAGCATCTAAGAAGAGTCATCACCCAAGAAATGTACACCCACCACTACCTTGGAAAAACAATTCAAAATGAGATCATACAGTTACTGGCAACAAAAGTCAAACAGAAGATTGTGGCAAATCTGAAGTCAGCAAGATATTACACTGTTATTCTGGACTGCACACCTGACGTCAGCCATACGGAACAAATGACTTTAATGGTACGTTTTGTAACAACAACAGAACCTAGTGAAAATGTCCCTGCAATGGTGACTGTCAGAGAGCATTTTCTAGAATTTATTGACATTGATGATACTACAGGAGCTGGTATGACAAATGTGCTTCTTAAAAAGCTGGAAGATATGGGAATTGCGATAGCTGACATAAGAGGTCAGGGCTACGATAATGGTGCCAACATGAGAGGGAAGAACAGAGGAGTGTAGACATGGATCCGAGAGTTAAACCCTTGAGCTTTTTTTGTCCCATGTAGTTCTCATTCATTGAACTTGGTGGTCAGTGATGCAGCATCAGCTTCTAGTGAGGCTGCTGAATTTTTTAATACAATTCAAGCATCTATGTATTTTTCTCTGCATCAACTCATCAATGGCAAATTTTGAAGCAACATCTGGGACACATCCTCTCTGACACTGAAACCACTGAGTGCCACATGATGGGAAAGTCGAGTGGAGGCGATAAAGCCTATTAAACACCAAATTGGGAAGATAGATGATGCCATAGTTGCCATTATGGAGGATAATGCTATGACAGGGACTGTTTGTGGGAGAACAGTGGCAAAGGGAAATGGAATCACCAGAAACATACATAACTTCAAATTTCTGTGTGGCTTAGTGTTGTAGTATGACATACTGTTTGAAATAAATGTTGTAAGCAAGAGACTCCAAGGTGTTGACCTTGATATATCTGGAGCAATGGAACAACTGGACAAAGCAAAGTCATACCTATAGTCTTACCGGTCAGATGAGGGATTTCAAAACGTTCTAAAGAGTGCACAGAATTTGGCAGAGGAACTTCACACTGAAACTATTTTCCTACCCATTCAAGAATACAAGAGTCACCGAAGAAGAAGAAGAAGAAGAAGAAGAAGAAGAAGACATTTTGATTACAAGGCACGGGATAATCCCATAAGAGACCCCAAACAACAATTCAAAGTTGAATTCTTTAACCAGGTGCTAGATTGTGCAATACAGTCAGTTGAAGAACGTTTTATGCAGCTCAAGGAACACAGCAGTATATTTGGGATGTTGTATGATATTCCAAAACTCCTCACTATACCTGAAGAAGACCTACACCAGCAATGCAGGGCACTAGAGACAGTGTTGACACATGATGACATGCGCGATATTGATGCGAGTGATTTAGGTGATGAACTGAAAGCCCTTTCAAGATACATTTCAGCAGGATCAACTCCGAAGGCTGATCTGGAATATATGTGCACAAATAAGATGACCACCCTCTTCCCAAATGCTTTTGTTGCTCTGCGCATACTTCTAACACTTCTTGTAACAGTTGCCAGTGGAAAACGCAGCTTCTCCAAGCTGAAGTTAATAAAAACACATCTACGCTCCACAATGACACAGGAGAGGCTGGTCTGCCTTGCAACCATCTCAATAGAGCATGAGCTGGCCCAGACTATGGACCTTCAGGAAGCAGTTCAAATCTTTGCAACCAAGAAGGCATGGAAAGCACCACTTTATTCAAACAGATAAAAATGCCAGTGTTTACTATGCAGACAAGAAAAGTTACATTTGCTGTTCAGGCGTTTGAAAGTTAAGTGTTACTTGAAATTTTTGAACAAGGCATTTTAAGTTACAGAGGGTCCTGTGGCACCTTTAAGACTAACAGAAGTATTGGGAGCATAAGCTTTCGTGGGTAAGAACCTCACTTCTTCAGATGCAAGACCTTGCATCTGAAGAAGTGAGGTTCTTACCCACGAAAGCTTATGCTCCCAATACTTCTGTTAGTCTTAAAGGTGCCACAGGACCCTCTGTTGCTTTTTACAGATTCAGACTAACACGGCTACCCCTCTGATACTTGGCATTTTAAGTTGTTAGTTCTCCTTTATTGAGGTAGGTAGCAGAGGAGTAGAACAGGAAGAAGGCGGAATTGAGACTTTTCAAAGTTTTGGCCCAAGCAAGGGGGCATTGGGCTGTCATTTGAGCGCCCCGCCTCAGGTGCCAAAATGTTGTGGGCCAGCCCTGCCTTTTAGGCCCAGAGAAAGGCCTGTCAAAGTAGTAGTGCCTGCAATATTCTCTTCCACCCCCATGAGGTTGATCTATTCTATAAAATGACTCCAGATGCTTGCTACGTAGGTGGGGAAGCATCTTCATTCTTGATCTTAATTACTGAGGCTCAAATTGATTTGACCTGAACTCTTTCTGCCTTTCAAATATACCGAGATCTACAGGCTAGCTCCCTAGCTTTTTGAACTAACACACTGTCTGACAAACAAGTAATTGTAAGGAACTGATTTACTGCCCAGTCAGACCCAGTTGGATGTAAAATATTAATGTAAGAAACAATTTCCATTTCTTCTACTCTTAAAATCCAATAAATTAGTTCAAGTACTTACAAATAATTGATTTTACAATGGGGAGAAATATCTGACCGCTTACAAATGTGCTGCTTTTAAAACCAAATGCTTTAAAAGAGAAGATGTTTGTGAATTTCAAGGCTGCAAATATACCTCAAGGCTCTGCTGACATCAAAATAAGCCAGAAAAGGAAAAGTGAGAGTGATTTAGGATGCCACTAGCACCCCCAAATATAGCCTTGTCCAAGTTTTATTTTTTAGCTTATGTAATACATGGATCCTACTACAAATTACAAGCTGCCATCCTTTCAATTCCCTGTTGTAGCTCTTTCTCCGATTCCTTATAACCTGTTTTCCTCCAAGATTTGACCAGTCTAAAAAGAACAACATTAAGCATTAGTAGATGGTTCAGAGAACTGCTAATGGACTTGTGACCTTTTTGTCTTGATGATTTTGAGGCATATAATGGTGGTTACTATCTGCTAACTCTGCAAGATGAATTTGTGGCCTCAGTCCATTTCTTAGTAGAGCAGTGCTAAGCACAAGTACCCCAGTTAGCATCTTTTCTGGCACTCTCATCAGCGAGAACAAGGATTGATCCACCCTGTCTCTCCCCTAGAACTGAAGTCAGAATTCTAGCAGGGAAGTGTAGGAAAGCTAGCGCTATAATTATCCATACTAAAAACCACACAAGGTTCAAGTGTGAATGACACAAGCAAGGCTTAATGCAAAGGTCATGTATAATAAAGATCCTTACTTGTATCAAGATGCTTGTATGATTGCTGCTGTGGGTAAAAGTTACATCTTTCTATGGATAAACAGAGGTAAAATATCCCCCTTTCATCATTACCAGGTGCACTTTGGAAAAACAAAAAGACTGTTCTTCTAAAAGCCAGAAAATATGAGTGAAGCTGTTACCGTTAATTCCCTTTACATTTAATCATGTTCCATTTGACTTTTAATTTTGATTCAAAAAAAAAATCAGGAGAAGAAGTGGGCAAAATCTTTAACTTTGCCTGGGGGAAAATATCTGTGATTGAAGCTACTGTGTATTTAGGGGTTGGGGGACAGGAGAATATGTGGCTATTATGATTCAGCAGAAGCTGTAGCATAGATAAGATTACAGAGTTCAATTGTAAGAGGAGCTTTAAGCCTTTATTTTTTAAAAATATCTAATTGAAATGAGGAGGGGAAACCACATAGAATGGAAACTTAGAGCACTATGTGAATTTTTTATGGTGGTTTCATTAAAAGTGAATTGATATAGAATGAATAACAAGAGGTCAAAAATCACCCCTTTTGCCAATTTTTTCCCCATTGGATTGTCTCACTTTTGTTTGTTCCTCTTTTGCAAGAAACCTAAAACACTCTGTGACTTGTCCTTTGGCTACATTGTTGCTCATCATATATTAATTTCCAGAATATCTATTATACCTTGGCAATGTTTGTAGAGCATTTTATAATTTGTTTAGCTGTAATAGAAACCATTTACACCAAGGCAAACCCCCTGAATTTGACAGCAAATTAGCCACGGAATGAATGCTGTCATTCGCTTCTGGAGTGAAATGTGTCCCAGTCAGGCTATGACTATACTACAAAGCTTACAGCGGTAGAACTGTACCAATGCAGCTGCACTGCTGTAAGATCTCTCATGTAGCCGCCCTATGCCAACAGGAGAGAGCTCTCCCATCAACGTAATTAAACCACCCCCCATGAGTGTCAGGCAGTAGCTATGTGGGCAGGAGAAGGTCTTCATGCTGACACTACCACTTATGTTGGCATAATTTATGTTGCTCAGGGGGGTGAGTTTTGCCAATATAAGTGGCAGTGTAGACATAGCTTAAGTCATTTGTGTGTGTATTATATGCATCCCTTTGTGCCCAACACACAGAGGATGGGAGTCTATGATAACTCAGCTTGAGAGGTTGTCTTTTTAGCATAAACTGAAGAGACTCATGCTTTTGGTTCTGGAGGTCATAAATTCAATCCCTGGTGTTAAAGTCGTAGAGTTCAAGGCCAGGAGGGACTACCAGATCATCTAGTCTGTAGATCACAGCCCACTGACACCACCCACTCCAGCTACTGAAATTAGACCAAAGTATTACAGTTCACAGGAGACTAGACTATTATGTGCCACAGGCAAAATATAGGAGAGCCCAAGGTGCACCAATGCCTGCAGGGAAACAATTAAGTGAGATACACCTAGATAATCCTGGCAAGTGACACGCACCCACACACTTCAGAGGAAGGTGAAAAACCCTCACAGTCACTGACAATCGGACCTGAGGGGAGAATGCCATCCTGATCCCATTTAGAGTGGTCAGTTGGACCCTGAGCATGTAGTAAAGATGTTGGCTGCAATGCTTGCATATGACTGTCCCACACTGGCATGTTTGAAGGCTGAAGTATGCTTCATACTGGCAGGAAAGTGGAAGAGAAATAGGCAGATCTGCTGGTGCTATATCAAATTTCTGGAAGTCCATCAGAGGCTTTGGGACGTGAGTGATGACAGACTTCTTCCTGGACATTCCCTTCAGCTGACAGGTTATGCCGTCACTGCTAAACATGGAGGTTTGCTCTTGCTGTACTTACTTTTAGTAACTTTTAAACGGGGATAAAATGTTATAGACACGGAGTTTCCTGAGGCACATCACGCCTCTCACACTCGTCAGGAAGGTCAACGTAGGAGTTTCAGCAGTACAGTTTCTGTCTCCAGTTCCCAGGCAGCTTCAGCTCCTCCTCTTCCTGCCTCTAATGAGCTGTACCAAAGCTGGATAAAAGAAGCTAGGAAAGTAGCAAACAAAACCTATGTTTAACGACAGTTAAGGTTACAACGGGACCCACCCCATTCCTTTCCACATTCATATTGCCTGCAATGCTGTCAACAACCTACTGCAATTCTCCCTAATGCTTTAACTTCCCTCCCCAACATATACCCAGAAGCAATACATATCCCAACTTCGTTAAATGCAAATGCAAAACCTTAACAGTGACCTCAGCAGTGTCAAGGCAAAATAACTTCCTAAATGCAGGTGTCAGACAGTCAGATGAGCCAATCTGTTGATATAATTGATATAAAACCATATGTGGTCACTGTTAAGGGTTTGTATTCTACTATAAATTTGAGCTGGCATATGTTCTGGTTTTACATAAGTCTTTCCCTTAACTTCTTATTTCCATGTGTCTAAGGTTTTCAGTGGATGGGGTGTGTCCTGGTGCAACCTTAAATGTCATTAAATGTAGTTTTTGTTTGCCAATTGTTATCTGTATTATAGTAGTGTTTAGAGAGTTCCAAATGAGATGATAATCCCATTGTACTAGGCTCGATACGCACATAATAAGAGAGAATCTATGGCCCAAAGAGCTGAAGACGGGCAAGACAGACAAACTATTCCCATTTTACAAATGCGTACCTGAGATGCATAAAAATTATGTGATTTGCCCAAGGGCAAGGAGAAAGTCCATGGCAAAACCAACACAGATCTCCTAAATCTTAATGCAGTGTCTTAACCATAAGACTATCCTTCCTTCCCAGAAAGAGGAGAAATATTAAAACCTCCAGGGGCGTTAGCAATAAATGTGTAAGACCCTTTACAGCTGGCAACATTACCTCCCACTAAGTCCCTCCAGTGTATTCAACTGATAATGGCTAGGGAGTTGGTGAAGATAAGACTCATTGAAAGCTACAGAAACACTCTCTATTTACTCTTATCTTGTTCTCCCCCACCTCACATTCTTGTCTGCTTCAACCACCTCATGCCACTTGTGCACCTAGGGGTAGATTTTCAATTAAGGTACATTTTCATAGCTCTGAATACTTCAATGAAACTATGACAATTTATACCAACTGAGGATCGGATCCCTAGATCATTAGTTCTCCAGAATTCTGTTCCTTGATTGGGCCCCTAGGCACCACTGTAACACAAATAAGTACTACTACTACTAAGAATGCACCCAAATCATCTATTAATTCCCTTGGGATTGCCTCATGTACTTTACTAAACCATCTGCACTGAGCAGTGCTACAAGAATATGAACTGGATAAGGAAGGAATTAGGACCAGAGGGATTCAAGAGTGGATATGAATGCATGGTGGTGTTCTTGCTATCAGTAAAAGTAATTAGTATTCAGAAATGTAGTGAGAATTCTTTTGCCATCAAAGAGAGACACTAGAGAGATAAAAGTTACAAAGTGTTAAAGCCCTGTTGTTGCCTTAGGCATGTTTTTGTTTTGCTCCATTCATTTCAGCATTTGACTCAGTAATGGTTCACTTTTGTTGTTTTGACTGAAAAGTAAAATGACTATTAAAGAACAAATTTTGTGAAGGCAAAGTACAGTGACTGGCACCTTTGCAGTGCCCAGAATATAATGCTAGCTGCCAATATTTCTTGCTATTTTTTCATGTTCAATTACAGAAGAGTAGGAGAGGGGCCCAATTGTTTCTTTTCTGGCAGTACAATATTTATTATTTTTTGCTGTGTTTAAAAAAAAAAAATCCGGCTAACAGCCAAAGCAAAAGCACCTCCTTAACCCCCAAGGAACAGACTTCTTTTTTAACTATGACAACAGCAATGAAATGTTATAAATAGTACCTATCACTGCAAAATATGATTTTATAAAGCCCAATAGTGTCACTAGAAACAAAACGACTTAATTTAGAGCCTAGACCATGACCTTAAATTTAACAACCAAAGATGATCTGGGACAATGAACTGTAAAGATACATTTTTGAAACAAAGGACCAGATTCTCAGCTGTTGTAAATCAGGACTTCAGTGGAGCTACGTAGATTTACACCAGCAGAGAATCTTGTGTTAAAAGTTTAAAAGGTTTATAGTCTGCTTTCTGTTTGAAAATCACTAACGTAAGTAATTCACTGAAAAAGGAACAGGTATGTCCAAGTTTCAAAGGTCTGGCGCCCATTCCCCCACACCGCCACCCACTCACTCACTCACTCACTCACATACCCATGCCATGAGTCTCAGAAGTAAAGATCTATTTATTGCTGTGGCTGGCATCTATTTTAATGGGAATTACTGGACAGTGCTTCAAAGGAAGGCCAGACCTACTACACCTGATCCTCGGCTGGTGTGAATTAGTGTTCTCCATTTAAATCAATTAGAATGAAGCAATAGAATTTCCCTTGTTCACTTCAATGGAGAGTCACTGATTTAATCCAGATGAGGATCTGGCCCTCTGTATCCTAGCATTAAAGGAACAGGGCTCAAGGGCTGTGCCCCTAAGGCTCTGCCCTACGTTAGGTCTACTTTGTAGGTGCCATACAACAGTAAGAGCATTGTGTCAGAAGGAGGCACTATAACTCCCAGAGCTCTGTTTTGCACAGAGAAGACCATGGCCACAGCACCACCCTGGAAGAGGACGGTGCAACATCTGCTCCCCTCTGGGCCCAAACTGCTGTACTAGCTTCTGTGGACAGAGGACAAAGCCATGGCTCCATCCTTTCATACCACCTTTGAGAAGCCGGCACCAACAGCAGAACTAACTCCAGTCAGTTCTTGTCTCAGCTGCCATGGTGCCTAGCCCCTGAATGGAAGCTGAAGCTCTAATTCCCACATTCCTGTTTCTACAAACAGCAGCTACAGTGATCATCTCTGGCAGTTGATGTGAGGATGTCACGTAACAAAAGTGGATTCTGCTATCTGCAGGTGTTCAGGTTTTGTGAAGCGGCAAACAGAAGACAGGCATACAGAGGAAGTTTGCCAGTGAGTTCGCCTGGGGGGAGTTCCCACAGAGTGTTTTTGCCTTTCAGGCTTTTGTGAGCAGTAAATACAACAGCTGAAGAGGCTCTTAGAAGGACGGCATTATGGATAGTGAGCGATCAGCTATTGTGACCGGTACAGGATATGCCATGTTTGTCTTTCTCCCAGAGAATAGAAGCGACTTCGACCCTACGAAGTGCAAGCTGGTCTCCGTATTGGAAGAGAAGGTCAAAGTATCAACCCTGTCTTGCATCAGAGAAAATGAAGACTTTCTGGATAGAAGTCAGCATCTAGTACTGCAGACACAGCATGCTGAAGAATCTGAGAGGGCAGTGCAGAATGGGGAAGAAAACTGGCAGCATGTGACCTCCAGAAGAATAAAGAGGAGAACCCATGTATTCCCAGTGCAGATAGAGGTAAGAAACCATTTTCAGGCTCTCTGCACAGGTACTACAGCGGAGAATGGTTTGGAAGAGTCAACTGAGGGAAGGGATCAAAAGGGGACCCCAGAAGGCATGGGATGCATTGTCCTAGGGATGGGGGTTCCATGACCACCACTCCCAAGACGAGGAGATGGGTGGTGGTGGTCGGGGATTCCCTCCTAAGGGGGACGGAGTCATCCATCTGCCATCCAGACCAGGAAACTAGAGAAGTGTGCTGCTTGTCTGGAGCTAGAATTCAGGATGTGACAGAGTGTCTGACAAGACTGATCGAGCCCTCGGACCGCTACCCCTTCCTACTTATCCACATGGGCACCAATGATACCGCCAAGAATGACCTTGAGTGGGTCACTGCAGACTACGTGGCTCTGGGAAGAAGGATAAAGAAGTTTGAGGCACAAGTCATGTTCTCGTCCATCCTCCCTGTTGAAGGAAAAGGCCAAAGTAGGGACCATCGAATTGTGGAGGTAAATGCATGATTACACAGGTGGTGTCGGAGAGAGGGCTTTGGATTCTTCGCCCATGGGATGTTGTTCCAGAAAAAAGTATTGCTAGGAAGAGATGGGATCCACCTAACGAAGTGAGGGAAGAGCATCTTCACAAGTGCAGAATCCTGCACTTAGGACAGAAGAATCCCATGCACTGCTACAGGCTGGGGACCGACTGGCTAAGTGGCACTTCTGCAGAAAAGGACCTGTGGATTACAGTGGACGAGAAGCTGGGTATGAGTCAACAGTGTGCTCCTGTTGACAAGAAGGCTAATGGCATATTGGGCTGCATTAGTAGGAGCATTGCCACCAAATCGAGGGAAGTGATTATTCCCCTCTATTCGGCACTGATGAGGCCATATTTGGAGTATTGTGTCCAGTTTTGGGGCCCCCCACTACAGAAAGGACGTTGACAAATTGGAGAGAGTTCAGCGGAGGGCAACAAAAGTTATTAGGGGTCTGGGGCACATGACTTATGAGGAGAGGCTGAGGGAACTGGGCTTATTTTGTCTGCAGAAGATAAGGGTGAGGGGGGATTTGATAGCAGCCTTCAAGTACCTGAAGGGGGGTTCCAAAGAGGATGGAGCTAGGCTCTCTCAGTGGTGGCAGATGACAGAACAAGAAGCAATGGTCTCAAGTTGCAGTGGGGGAGGTTTAGGTTGGATATTAGGAAAAACTATTTCACTAGGAGGGGTGGTGAAGCACTGGAATGGTTTACCTAGGGAGGTGGTAGAATCTCCATCCTTAGAGGTTTTTATGGCCCGGCTTGACAAAGCCCTGGCTGGGATGATTTATTTGGGGTTGGTCCTGCTTTAAGCAGGGGGTTGGACTGGATGACCTCCTGAGATCTTTTCCAACCCTAATCTTCTGTGATTCGATGATTCTAAGCCTATCACTAGTAATTCTTGTGATTACTGATTTTTCAATGCAGTCCAGATCTCAGGCTTGAGTACCTCAACCAGCAATGCCCATAGACATATGATGACCACACTCCCAAGGAACCCTCTTTTCTAAAAAAATAACAGGAGTACTTGTGGCACCTTAGAGACTAACAAATTTATTAGAGCATAAGCTTTCGTGGGCTACAACCCACTTCTTCGGATGTAGCCCACGAAAGCTTATGCTCTAATAAATTTGTTAGTCTCTAAGGTGCCACAAGTACTCCTGTTATTTTTGCGGATACAGACTAACACGGCTGCTACTCTGAAACCTCTTTTCTAAATCGCTGCCACCAGTTCTCCTCCAACACCACTAAGTAGCATAAAATAGCAGCTGTTGTCACTTTGTATACCATGATTGCATCCTTGGCCAGGGCCCAGTGCACAGCTTGTGTCCCTCTCTGGTCACATAGCCCAGGATTCCTTCTGCCACTGGGTGGCAGTGGTTACCCACTGAAAACGAACAAGGTCATCATCTACTCCTGTCTTGGATAAGTAAGGGGTGGGACTTAGTGCAGCTGAGTTAAAGAGCTGCTCCTGCTAGGACTGTTCTTCCTGCGGCTTCTCCTGAAGCTAGGCCTTGCTACTTTTGCTGATCTCCATTCACCTGCGAGAGACAATCAGCCCTTTATAAAGCTTCTGAGTAGTAGCTGATAGGGTTCACCTGATCTGCTGAGCCAGCAGAAATAATTAGCACAGATTTTAAATTTTTTGAAATTGTCCAGCAACAAAAAAGCAACGAATTTTTCATGATAATATTCCCGTTTTTTTAAATAACTGCATGTCTGCATCTGACAGCTCGATGAATCAGCAGGACAGCTCTGCATCTCTACCTCTACAAGCTGACAACATATCACAGTGTGTTAGCCCTCCATGATAACATTTAAAATGCCTGAATCATGCAACTACTGAGAGAGAACATGTGTGGCATGAATAGCTTAGGCAAATACAAATATTGGGCAAATTCACTTCTGGGGCAACCCTTACAGCTTCAAAGAAGAGAATAACATCAGGGATGAATTTATCCCTTTTTTAAAAAAAAACAGTATTGCTTTTGAAATTCCATAAAGAGCTCTAATATCTTTTGATACATGTTCTCTTTGCATAGTCTGGTGCCTTTCATACTTCTGTAATAGATGATTGTTATCAACAAGAACAAAAAAAAATAAAGAAAAAGGTATTTGTCTGGATTACTTTTCAAATTTACAATCAAATGATTTCTCAGCCAACCATTTCAAATATCTTCCAAACACCACCAGCCTTTTACAGGTTCAGACTTCCAATTAAAATCATGCTAGGAATGCAATCAACGATCTCAGCACTCAGAAGTTAATTATCTCCTCAGGCTAAATTGTAAACATCCTTGTTGTGTTTTTGTCCACTTCATCTAATGATATAATGTATTTGGAGATACAGATTTTTCAGTTGTTATCAAGAGAGCCTATGGTGAGGCTGTTGGAGCTTTTGTCACAACTGAAATGCAGGAAAAGCTAAACTGTTTCTGTGAATTAACAACACAGGGTACTATCTATCCAAAATTATCCTCAGTGTACCACACCACATAAACCGCAAAGATTGTTACAGATCTTCTCTGCATGCCTAGTCAACTTATTCTTCCCCAAAATTGGCTGGATTTAAGCCAGGCATATACATGCAGAGTGTATGTGCTATCAAAAAGATGATTTAGGCATGGAAAGTCGAACAAGGCTGTAGATACATAACTAAATAATTCCTTCTATCCTCAATCAACTGTCTGCCTGATTCACAAGGGCCAAAACAACCTGCCTATCTGAAAGCAGCGATAGTATTTGAAACGTCCAAATTAATCTGGCTCGAAGTTGGATTAACTGCTTCAGAGACTTCTAATTGCCAGATGGCTCTGTTGATACCAACCTGGGAAAGCTTGTGATTTGGGTGATTGTCATATGTACTCTGGTATCCTGCCAAAAGGCAGTGGTTCCTGTGGGTAGTATATCCATAGTCAACTTTCCTAGTTTTTATATGATGTGCCAGCTTCTACTGATGCTAGCCTTCCCCTCCCTAACTCATTGTTCTTCCCCCAAAATGCTGACAGAATCCAGATGCCATATTACATATATGACCAGAGAAGTGAAGAAGGAGATGTAGTTTGCACGGGGTGTTCAGCTTTCAGTCAAGTTCCGGGGACCCAGAACTTCCAGTTGACATAAACCCTGACTGGCCTCTGTGGGTTCTGAGTTGTAGAGATGTTATGGGCATCTCGGTTCAGCAGAGAGAGAAAGAAATAAGATATGAATATTGCTCAGGAGCAACATTAACAACCTACAGGGAGTCTTCATCTTCAACATAGCAAGACCCGAATGGTCAACTGCTAGATGCACTCCAAGTGACTGGTATCTGTAAAGGAGAGAATTCGTGATTAATAAATAATAGTAATAATAATCTCTGGTCTCTTGCCAATAGCTCAGGAAGCAGTCCCCTGTGCTCATCATTATGTGCTCATCAATGTAATTCACAGTGTTGCAGTGGTCAGTGCTTTATTATGCGTACTATACTGTATAAAGTAATTGGTACTCAACAGCAGTCTGTGCTGGAAGGATTTTTATGGAGGGGGGTGGCGGGGAAATATACTCTCTGTATAAATAGTGAGATAACATTTCAGATGTTCTTTGTGGTCCAGTGATTTATATCCATCAGAAGAGGACAGTGTCTTGAAAATCTGCCAGAAAAGATCCCACTTCTTTTTGTAACCTGAAATTAACATACACAACCATTATGTTTTAGTAATAAAATACAGTATTGTATGGGAACATGAGAAAGTTATAGACTTTGCAGCAATTTCAAACATCAAGAAAGCTATCTGGAAGAAGCACAGAAGTCTCCAGTCTATTCTATGTGTTAATCCACATAGTTCCATTCAATATACCTAACAGAATGAATTCACTGGTAGTATAAGCAGATATGACTATATTGAAGAGTTGCACCCACTAATGCCAGCAGTGAGTTTGTCCCAACAGAGCTATAGATTCTGTTCTTACTTTCAGGTCTACATCTTGAAGAAAATGGAACAATCAGAGATGTCTTGAGAATTATTCCATTGTATCATAGTCTGTTTTCTAGCCACTTAAAAGACCACATCTCAGATCTGACAATGAATTCAGATGAGCACCTAGGAATTAATTAATTAATAATTAATAAGTACTCTAAATAAATGTATCCTAACAAAAATATTTACAGTTCTTCCTTTTTTCAGGTTTACAGAAAATTGAAAAGCAAATACAGTTTGCAATTCCCGTAGTGCCAAACGCTACCATTCGAACTCTATTCCGAATTTCTCAAACTACTTCTTCCTTTTCCTTTGGTCTGAAATTTCTCATGTGTATATAACAGCAGTGCCCTGAGATGAGTCATCAGCACCAGTTGTTGAACCCTGAACCTTTGGATCTAAAAGCAGGAGCTTCTACTTCATGAACTAAAAAGACCCACCTCTGTTAGTTGAGAGAAAGTAGCTGATTCATAAACCTTTATGTGGTCCGATGACTACAGGGGCTGGATAAGCACAATGGGTAAAGGTTGGTTATACGTATTGATGTTTTTATTTTGGTTGGCTTGGGGAAAGCAGATTGGGCAAGCCAGTTTGGAGCTTTATAAAGCTATAAGAACTAACTTCTTTTTTGCAATGCCAAACTGCCAACAAAGTTTTTAGATTCATAGATTCTAAGACCAAAAGTGACCATTGTGATCATCTAGTCTGACTTCCTATTTCAAACAGGCCACAGAACTTCCCTAAAATAATTCCTATAGCACATCTTTTAGACAAACATCCAATCTTGATTTACAAATTGTCAGTGATAGAGAATCCACCAGGATCCTTGGTAAATTGTTCCAATGGCTAATTACTATCACCATTAAAAATTTACATCTTATTTCCAATTTGAATTTGTCTAGCTTCAATTTCCAACCATTGTATCGTGTCCTACCTTTTTCAGCTAGACTGAAAAGCCCATTATTATATTTGTTCCCCATATAGGTACTTATAGACTATAATAAAGTTACCCCTCAACCTTATTTTTGTTAAGCTAAATACATAGCTCCTTGAGTCTATTCGTATAAGACATGTTTTCTAACCCTTTATTCATTCTTGTGACCCTTCTCTGAACCCTCTCCAAGTTAGCAACATCCTTCTTGAATTGTAGGCACCAGAACTGGGCACAGTATTCCAGCAGTGATCACACCAGTGCCAAATACAGAGATAAAATGGCCTCACTACTCCTCTTCAAGATTCCCTTGTTTTTGCATCCTAGGATCACATGAGCTCTTTTGGCCACAGTGTCACGCTCAGGTTCATCTGATTATCCACTATTCCTCGTCCTCCCTACCCCCCGCCATACCAAAAATCTTTTACAGAGTCACTGCTGCCCAGAATAGAGTCCCCCATCCTGTAAGTATGGCCTACATTCTTTGTTCCCAGATGTATACATTTACATTTAGCTATATTAAAATGCATATTGTTTTCTTGTGCCCAGTTTACCAAGCGATCCAGATTGCTCTGAATCAGTGACCTGTCCTCTTCATTATTTACCACTCCCCCAGTTTTTGTGTTAGCTGCAAACTTTATCAGTGATTATTTTATATTTTCTCCCAGCCTACTGATATAAAAGTTAACTAGTGTAGGGCCAAGAACCAATCCCTGCAGGACCTCACTGGAAACAGTCCCACTCAGTGATAATTCCCCATTTACAGTTACATTTTGAGACCTATCAGTTAGCCAGTTTTTAATCCATTTAATGTGTTTCATGTTAATTTTAAATTGTTCTAGTTTGTTAATCAAAGTTGAAATGATTGAGGCCATCAAACTGGTCTACTATCTCCTTTGACTTGTTTTTAATACTCTCAAGAACTAATAATGGTGCTCCAAGAATGTTTAACCTGCCAGTCTGGAATTGTTTGCCACTGCTCTACCACTTGAGATAAAGGAGATTATCACTAGCTGGTAGCATGTCTATCTTTGTTTTTGTCCTTTTTCCAAAAGAAGGCAGGGCCATTATTTTCTGAACAGCACTTTAACAAATTACATGACTCTCAACAGCCAAACTCAGACAATGGTGACACAAAAATGCATGTTTGTTTAAATAAATATACATGCACAATTACAGCAGATGCAATACCACAAGCTACTAACTGGTGGTCCTTTTAATGGTGTTCCACGGGATTCAGTTCTCAGCCCAACATTATATAATATTTTCATCCATGATTGGGAAGAAAATATGAAATCATTGCTGATAAAGTTTGCTGATGACCCAAAGAGTGGCAAATAAGGATGACAGGCCACTGATATGTAGTGATCTTGGCTCCTTGGTAAGCCTGGCATGTTGAAATGACATGGGTTGTGTTATAGCCAAATTCAAGAGCATACATAAAGGAATGAAGCCAAAGGACCAGACCTTGGAAAAGAGTGACCCTGACAAGAATGAAGGAGGTCACTGGAAATAACCATCTGAACATAAGCTTGATCCCTCACCCTCCCAGATCAGATCTGTTCCTGAGGTCTGGAAAATGTTCCTTACCATGAGATCTTAAAAACCTCAATCTATTTAGCTTAGAAAAAAGACAGTGAAGAGGCAACTTGATCATGCTGCAGAAGTATCTACGCTGCACTGAGAAGCTATCAGACATTAGGGGTTTCTTTCATATAGCAGATAAAGGTAAAACAAGATCCAGTGGCAGGAAGTTTACACAAGAAAAAGTCAGACTGGAAATGCACATTGTTAACAGTGAGGGAGGGTAATTAAACATCAGAACATCCTACCAAAGGAATCTTCATCACTGGGAATCTTTAAAACAAGACTACGGCTTTTTAAGAGCTGTGTTCTAATTCAGCCACAAGTTATGGGATTTGATGAAGGAAATACAGGGTGAAATTTTGTGGCTTGTGTTATTCAGGAGGTCAGACTAAATTATCATAATGATCTCTTCTGCCTTAAAATCCATTGTTCTATAACTTGGGACTCGTCTGTCTGTCTGTCCTGGTACTTGTAATGGGACCCCTCAGATATAAGGACTTGTCTAAATGGCAAGATACTGCTCAGTAGTAAACTAAGCTGCACTCAGATTTTCACTGCAATGTAGCAGTGTCCACATGAGTAATTACTGCACGGCAAGCTTATGTGCTGTAGACTCACACCCTGGCTTGCAGCCCAGTAACTCGCTGTGTAGACAAGCTATAAGAGCAGCAGCAATGCTAGTACTTGAGCCAAACACCATTGGTAGATTAGATTGCTTTACAATAGCCCTAAATTGTCACTGGTAGCAGTGCATATGTCTATTTTTTCAGTCCTCCAGCCGTGATGACAGGAATTTTCAAAGGCATTCAAGGGAGGTAGGCACCCAAATTGCCATTGATTTTCAACCTACAATGTATGCAGTGTCCACAAGGGGGCATCTTTAAGACTTGAGGACAGGCTCATCCCTGCACAGTACACCACGAATAATCGGACGACATCTGTTAGTTTCAGAAGTTAACTATAGTAAATTGGTTACATAATTAGAGCTACCGCTTGCCTAATTACAAACAAGCAATGAAAACTTTAATCCTCATTTATCCAAAGAATCAAAGAAGTGTGGAAGCCCTAAATCTCGTCTGAAATGGCAGATTAGCACAAACTTTGACAGTGTTAACTGGAGACAGGGAACTGTTTTGGAAAACTCATAAGCTAAATTGATCAGGCGTGACTCTTTGTGCCGTAGGGGCAATGTTGATGAACATTGAAAAGGCTGCTGTACAAAAAAGTTGGAGAAATATAATGTCTCTGCTTTTATTTATTCCAAAATTCCTATAATTAGAAGATATTCTCATTGTGTGAATTCCTTGTGTTCACAGATGCTTCGTGGCCTAGTCACCTCCCCCCCATAGCTCTCTCACCTGCTTCCTGAGAGATTCTACTAATAGGCAACTCTCCTATGGGATGGTCTCCCCAGTATGGCTTTCTGTGATGGGAAAATGCAGGCCACAGTCTCTGCAAATCCACACCAGGACATGGGTAGAGGCCTCCGTGGCTGGGTTCTTTGTCTGGACATGGGTGCAGGTGGAGGAGCCAGGAGCAATGTTGGCGTTGGCAATGCAGCCTTTTCAAACCGTGGTGATTTCATTCTTTGTCCCTCCTACAAATTCCCCTTTTTGCTGCCCCCTGTTCACTAACTCCCCTTGGTCACTTAGCATTTGACTTTTAAGCCATCTATACTTACATATGTAAGTACAGTTAGATAACTACATTCTTTGCTGACCCAGTGACCCCTTATGAGCCAGGTTTGTAACTTTTACTCATGTTGAACAATAAATTGGACAATCCCCACTGATCATTGCACTATGATTAGTGACAGCTCAGAGTTACTCTAGTCTAATCTAATCAACAGTAATACAACAGGAGAAACGTGAGTATGGGGTGCTTTGTAACTACTGTATACAGGCACAGAGTATCTTGCCTGGTTAACAGCCCCATTTATGACTTTACACTACAGAACCTCACTCCTGCCTTCGTCAATGTTAATTCACCCCTTGCCCCCTTTGTGCCATCCATGCTTCACTATTTACCCATTTCTTTCTGTCCTTCGATTCCCATCTCCATATTCCTTCCACCCAGGAACCCACTCCCTGACCCAATCTGCCATGCCTGCTCCCTCCCCATCTCCAAGTCCATCCTTCAAGCACATTTTTTTTTTTTAGGAGGCCTATAAACCCTAGTCCTCTCCTAAAAAGAATTGTAAACAAAATAGATGGCAAAAAAACAAAAACCCCTAACAAGATGTGAGCATAACATCACTGCCGAATCACTGTCCTTTGTCCCTATTTTGTCTGTACTGTTTGTTATCTATATTCTCTATATAGGTTCTTATATCACCTTAATCTGTGTCGTAGCTGAACACCTTCCTCTAGTGCATTAGGTAACAAGATGAACAACACACTTTTCAAGATCCATGGGCCCTACACATGCCTAACACACCATGTGGTGTACCTCATCCAATGCACTAAATGCCCCAATAGCAACTATGTGGGTGAAACCAGACAATCACTATGCTCTTGAATGAACTCACACTGGAAAATAATAAGAGACTAAAAACACCCAGTGGATTTACACTTTTCACAAAGTGATCACTCCATATTTGACCTCTCAGTCCTCATCCTCAAAGGAAACCTTCACAACACTTTCAAAAGGCGAGCCCAGGAACTTAAATTCATAACTTTGCTAGACACTAAAAATCATGGACTGAATGCAGACACTGGATTTATGGCTTATTACAACCCACTAACAACCCCCCTCAGCGGTTCCCCCCACTTCCTTTCATCCCTATGACTGGAGGGGTGTTAATAGGCCACTTCACCTTCAATGGTCCCTTGAAATATGTTAACTACTTATGCTAAATAATCTGTTCCATTTTGTATTTAGCTGTGACCCCCTGAGCATGTTTCCCAGACCCTAAGAAGAGCTCTGTATAAGCTTGAAAGCGTGTCTCTCTCACAAACAGATATTACCTCACCCACTTTGTCTCTCTAACATCCTGGGATTGACATGGCTACAAGACTGCTTAAATGATGAACACCTGTCACATGTGGTTAGTTCTTTCTCTCATCCTCTCCCTAGGGGGAGAATTGTGTATGCAGTGTAGTTTTTTGCTTTGATATGGCAGAGGGTTTTTGTTGGTGGTGTTTTTCTTTTTTCTTTTTGTTAATGCATTAGTGCCTTCAGGCAGGGCTCCTATAATCAGAAAATGCCTGCAAGACACCTAGCATTATTTTGATGCTATATAAATATATGCAAAAATAATTTTTTATCGGTTTTGCTTGAGAAGAAGGGAAGGAATGTTTTAAAATACAGTCATCTGTACCTAAATGGGGAAAAGATATAAGATACTAGAGAGCTATTTAATCAAGTAGACAAAAGCATAACAAAATCCAATGCTTAAGTTGAAGCAAGAAAAATTCAAACTGGAAATAAGGTGCATATTTTTATCAGTGATGGTAAATAGCCATTGGAATAACTTATCAAGTGATACTGTGGATTCACCAACACCTGAAATCTCCAGATTAAGACTGGATGTCTTTCTAAGGGCATGGCTACACTTGCAGATGTAGAGTGCTGTGATTTAAACCAGCCCTCGGAGAGCGCAGTAGGGAAAGCACTGCAGTGTGTCCACACTGTCAAATTCAAGCGCACTGACGTGGCCACATTAGCAGCTCTTGCAACGGCCACAGAGAGCAGTGCATTATGGTAGCTATCCCAGCATGCAAGTGGCTGCAACGTGCTTTTCAAATAGGGGGGTGGAGTGTAACAGGGAGTGTGTTGTGAGAATGTGGGTTTTTGGGGGGTTGAGAGCATGTCAGCATGCTGTCTTGTAAGTTCAGACAGCAGCAGACCCCTCCTCCCCCTGCCTCTCAAGCAACATTCCACACTAATGGTTGCTTTGTCCCAGAGCAGATAAGCATGCCGGCTGTGAGAAACGGAGCTTTGAAAGGACATATCCGCATTCCTGCAGCGATTCCAAACAATGACAAGAGTGGCCACTTCACTTAAGGGGATTATGGGACATTTCCGGAGGCCGATCAGAGCGCAGTAATGCAACACCTCATTCACACTGACACTGGGGCATTTCAGCCGGGGCCCAGCAAGCTTTTTGCTTCTCGTGGAAGTGGATTACCAGGAGCGCTCCAGCTGCAGAGGCAAGGCACTCTACGTGCCTTGCCAGTGTGGATGGGTCGTGAGTTAGGGCGCCCGGGGCTGCTTTAATGCACTCTAACTCACAAGTGTAGCCAAGCCCTAAGAGAAGTGCTTTTGTTCACCTACAGGTTATTGAGATTGATGCAGGAATTACTGAGTGAAATTATATAGTCTGTATTTTGTAGGATGTTAGATTAAATGATCATAATGGTCTCTTCTGGGCTTAAACGATGAATCTTTAGTGTTAGTTTAAATATTGAAAGATTTTTTGAAAAAAGTTGGAAAATGTGAGTGTTTTCCTTTCAATTCTATTTTGTAGCACACTGGTCTTTGGTTTTCTCAGTTCTCCATAGAATTCTTTTCTAAACATTTTTTTTAATAGACAACTTCAAAAACAGAACTTTCTTATTTCAACCTTTTTAGACTGTGCTTTTGAAATTTTTCAGGTACCTTTGGGAGTTCTGCGCTGCAATTTCTCCGCTTTTAAAAGATGTTATCAAATATTACTGCTGTTCTTCTCTAGATTGCAGCAGTGCCCAAACTGTGGTTTCCAACTTTAGAGACTGCCCCAAAGAATATAAATGCTAAAAATATATCGTTAGCTAAAATTTAGCCAAGGAAGCATGGTTTAGATTTTGCAAAATAAATCTAAGGTTTATTTGTATCTTGGTTCTATTTTCATGTTTAAGCTGCAATTCCCTCCTAATTAGTCAATAGGGAATGAAAGTCGAAGTTGTTGCACTCCACTGTTAGTCAGAGCAGAAGCTATTCATGAGTTCAAGGAAAGTTTAGCAAACACTGAGTGAAAAAAGTTACAAAACAGCAGCGTCAAATAGGGATGGGCCAGGGATGGAAAACGGACAAGTCTGAGAAGACATGGAAAACACTGCTCAAGTGGCATGATGGTACTGCAGTCTTCCAGGAGCCATAATAAAAGGAAAGATTGATCTTTTCCTTGGAAATAGCCTGATCCAAGCCTACAGTTAGAGCTGTGTAATAATAGGTAGATCTGTGAATGGTCGACAGTTCCCTAGTGTTCAATGCCTACTTTGAGGCATATTTATATTTATTTCTGGTTAGAACAGATGTGCTAGATGGAAGAATGAGATTCTCTGTGGGGTCAAGAAAGGAAACTGAATGAGTATAGGATGTTAGTCTGTATTGACATTAACTGAAGGCGTTTTTTGTGACTCTTCTGTTTAACTTTTCTGTACCGTGTGGTTTTTCATTAGTCTCTGTGTGTCTCTAACCTTCCCTTCTATCTGGTCTTTTCCTTGAGCCTCTAGTATTAATAAGGATAATACTGGTGTTTGGATATAAATTTTTGTTTAAAATTCTTACAAAGTGTTAAGAGTGGGGGAAAGAGCGTATGTGTGTGTGTGAGAGAGAGAGAAAGAGAGCGCAAGAGAGAGTAAAATAACTGGGGAGGTGAAAACGTAGATAATTAATTAGTCCTTTTCATGACAACAGGGTGCCTGTATTTTGATTTTGTGCATAAATTCACATTCATACTTTTTTTTAACTCCTGGAAATGTGCTGCCTTTATTTTAGGGCTGGATGTACTGCAGAGAGTTTGGGCTCATTGCATGTTGCTGAGTGAGGTGTGTTAGCACCCCACCTGTTAGCCCCATGACATCTATTTCCATTCCCACCCCATCACATGCATTCTCTGTGTAGTGCGTCTAGTGGAGGCAACAGATGGACTCTGAGCCACTGCATTTTTTCAGGGGTCTTTATTCTGCCAGCAAAATGTAGACAAAACATGTTACATTGGCTTTTATTTCTACCACTTACTTTCCTCTGTGTTTTTGCCTGTAATTAAATATTTCCTATCACTTCCTAAATTCAGCATCATGCTCTTCAGCATAATGGTGGCTACTTTTGGGATAACGACAAGACAATCCGCTATAGTTACCCCAAATCTATAATATGCTCTCAGGTTTTATGGCTTCAATTACCACCTCAATAATAAAGAGTTTAGGATCTACTGCTCCTCCCCTGACCTGTTGGCCTTCATTCAGATCCACCGCATTGACTGCCTCTACATCATGTCTTCTTGGGTGGCCTGTCACCAACTCAAAGTCAACATGGCTAAAACTGATCTCCCCCCTTTTCCTCCCCTGCCCAGTCAGCGGTGGCAGTTCTGCCATCCTCCCATGCTCTTTGTTTCAGTGTTATTTTTTATTCTCTCTCTTTCTCCTCCTACATTGGTGCCGTTGCTACACAGATGCACTTATTAAATCCTACTTCTTCTTCCGACACCTTGCTACCACAGTGACTATAAATATGTAGGCAGGCAGAAATGGATACAAATCTTCAAAATCCACCCATTCTTTTCCCTCTCCTATACCAGAAGCTTTCTCAGGCCCTGATTATTTCTCACCTCTGCTATTGCAACCTCCTCCTACCCTTTTGCCTCTCAGACAATCATCTCACCCACTTTCAATCTGTTCGAAATGCTGCTAAGAAAGTCATTGAACTTGCTAGCACACCCTCTTCAAGTTCCTGTTTGGTTTCTCCTTGCTTTCTGCATCACATTCAAGCTCTTGTCCTTGCTTCCAAAGGTGGTGCTCTACACCACCTACAGTACTTCCCTCCAACCTGAATGCTCATGCCACGTTCTTCCTGCACTTACCAATTTGCCTAAACCACATGATTAACTCCCCCCCACCCATGTGTGTTTTCCCCCTTTTTTTTTTCCAGGCCTTCTTCCACTTGGAACTCCCTCCCTGAACCACTCTGCAGTGTTTTTATCTTCTCTTCCTTCACATCTCCCCTTCAAATGCACCTCCTTCACTGAGCCTATGAATGCTAGCGCCTCTCCCTCACTGCAAAAGTATGGTCTAATAAACAACTGAAAATCACCAACCCAGAGCTCCACCCATTCAAAATGAGGAAGAAATGAGAATAAAGAAATCATGCTTAACCTCATCATTTTCATTGCAGCCCACCCCTCTTCCGTTTTCTTGTGCACGCTCCTTTTGGATTGTAAGCTTTCTGGGGAACAAGACCTTGTGTTTCTAGATGCCTGTAAAGCACCTAGCTTCATTGCTGTCACTCTACACATAACAGACAGTAAGAAGAAGCAGCCCCATCTCATTGATTCTGCCCCCACAGTGTTGGGAGCATTTTTCATACTGCCTGATGACTTCAGGTCTTCACTTCCTTGTGGCAGCCATCGGTCAGAGCTTCTATCTCCCAAATTCTTTGTGTCTCTCTCCATCCCCATCTCTCTGGGCTATTCTGTGTAGTCCAGGATTTATTTATTTATGTATTTTATCTTACGTTTCACCGGGGCTCCAAAAGGAGCTCAGTATCAAATCAAAGTAACCTTCCTCTCACTGGATGGCCTGTTCACATGCATGTGCACTTCAACTGAATGTCCAGCCTTCCCCAGTTCTGCTGGGAATGCTGGCCACGTGCTGCAGTCACTCGGCCAGACCTGCGCTGTCTCTGAGGCATATGGAGGATGGGGAGTGTGAGATCTCAAGTCATTTCCCCCTTTCTTCCCAGCATCAGACCCACAGACCTCAGAGGAGGGCTGATTAGCCTGGGTAGTAAGAAGCTCTGCTATCTGAACACCTCACAATCACTAATAGATTTTAAGCCCTGTGAGGTTAGGGAGGTAAGCAGTTTGTTCCAGGCTACTTGGGAAGATTGTGATTGAACCAGCATTTGAATAGAAGTAGTCCAGAGCCTTTATACATATGCCTATCCATCTATAGCATGCTTACCAAAGCTGGGGAGCATGAATCCTGACACAGCATCCAAGCCCATATCACCGAGCTCATTGGTGCAGTACTCCATTAACTGAGCTGAGCCACTGAATCAGGCCATGGGAGTTGTTTGATTGTTCAACTCTCTTCCTCCAGTGGTTTATAACTGCAGCAGTTGTAACTTACATTTCTAATATACCTTAGAACAGGGATAGTCAATAGGCCAACAGGCCAAATCCGGACCATCAGACACTTTTGAAAAAGTCCCCAAAATATTTTCATTTTATTATTTATTTATTTATTTATTTATTTTATGATTTCTTTAAATTATTATTTCTTTAAATTATTTTCTCTGGAGTCTGGACCTTGACTATACCTTGACCAAGAAATCTGGACCTTGACAAAAAATAATTAACTACCGCTGCCTTAGAATTTAGTTTAACAGTAAGACTACGTTGATCTCCAACCAATGTAACAGGAAAACACTCTGTGGTCGGTGGATTTTAAATTCCATGGAGTCCACAAAATCATTAGGCTGCCATGCAGTTTTGCGGCATTTGTAACATAGTACTGATGTTGTGAAGTACTTCACCTACACCCCTATCTGCCTTGAGACTTCTTGTTTTCAGAGGGGAGTGAATACAAGTTCAAGGTTACTGGAGAGCATTTCCCTGGCTTATCAACTCTTCCCCTTTCAGCTTGAGTTGAGAGCTGTTTCACGCTCTCATACTTTATTCTTCTGATCAAACTGCAGGAGGCAAGTGAGCATTATGAGGGTTGTGGCATTTATAGCTTATTTTAATGTTCTGTTCTCTATGTGTAAAAAAAAAGATTGAAAAAAGGAAAACAGGAAAAAATAAAAACTATAATTTGCACACAGAAACATGATCTGAGTCATATTGTTTCATGCTGCTTTAAAGGAGGGCTGTAACTTATTTGCCTTTTTCTACTGCTCCACCGACTTTTTACATAGGTTTGGTCACTGCAATATTACTAATCATGCTGTTGTCTAGATCTCAATCTCAGTGCTTGATTGCACAAATATTTCTCTCTCTTATTGTAGCAAAAGTACAAGAGCCTGTAACATAATTGTGCTGCAATAATTCTTATTTGTATTTATTATACTTTGTTTATAATCATTTATTATATTTGTATTACTGTAGCCCCCATAGGCCCGAGTGAGACTGGGGCACCATTGTGCTAGGCACTGTACAAACACATAGGACATGCCCCCAAAAGCTAAGCATCTACATGGATAAGACCAACAAGGAATATTGGAGGGGAGGAGGAGGTAGAAGGGAGAATAGGCACAGAGAGATTAATTGACTTGCCCAAGTTCACACACAACAAGTCAGTGATAGAGCCTACTGTACAACATGGCCCATGGTGCCTCTCCATTAACAATAGCTGAAATTTGTTCTCTCTCATTTAAGTTTTTTCAACTGGAATCTTAAGAACATGGAATTGCAAATATGTAGGTGATGGAAGAAGAAGAAAAAGAAGGAATAAACATTGTGAGGAGCGGTTGTGCCAAAGCAACCTCCCTCATGAACAAAACCTCCTCTGATAATGAAATATACCATATTTTAATGAAACAAGACTATAAATCAAGAATTTATTTTATATTAGAAAACAGGCATTTAACATTCTACCGGATAAAACCCTGGAAGATATATTTTAGGGAATGTAGCTGAGGCCTGGCCACACATGAGTAATTAACATATGGAGGGAGGCCTCATTTCCTGAAGGATAGAATTAGGGAAGCAAACAAATCATTAGGCTGAAAACAGAACATTTGTGCTAAATAAGATAAGTAAATAGGTCCATAGGCTAAAAAAAACAAATGTCTGAGCCTCATAAGAAAAGAGGAATAACACCCATTTACTAACAATGGACAAGATGAGTTAGGAATGTAGAAATAAGGTAAAGACGAGGTTGAGTGTGGACAATGCATGGACAAAGCATGCTGCACAGGGATTGGCTCCTGCAACGTAACCTAGCCAATCTCCAAACATGTGATGCAATGTATAGCAAATGCATCCTAATGTGTAAATCATAGAAGATTAGGGTTGGAAGAGACCTCAGGAGGTCATCTAGTCCAACCCCGTGCTCAAAGCAGGACCAACTCCAATTAAATCATCCCAGCCAAGGCTTTGTCAAGCCGGGCCTTAAAAACCTCTAAGGAAGGAGATTCCACCATCTCCCTAGGCAACCCATTCCAGTGCTTCACCACCCTCCTAGTGAAATAGTTTTTCCTAATATCCAACCTAGACATCCCGCACTGAAACTTCAGACCATTGCTTCTTGTTCTGTCATCTGCCACCACTGAGAACAGCCTAGCTCCATCCTCTTTGGAACCCTACTTCAGGTACTTGAAGGCTGCTATCAAATCCCCGCTCACTCTTCTCTTCTGCAGACTAAATAAGCCCAGTTCCCTCAGCCTGTCCTCGTAAGTCATGTGCCCCAGACCCCTAATCATTTCTGTTGCACTCCGCTGGACTCTCTCCAATTTGTCCACATCCTTTCTGGGGGGATGAGGGGAGGGAATTGGACACAATACTCCAGATGTGGCCTCACCAGTGCCAAATAGAGGGGAATAATCACTTTCCTCGATCTGCTGGCGATGCTCCTACTAATGCAGCACAATATGCCATTAGCCTTCTTGGCAACCAGGGCACACTGTTGACTCATATCCAGCTTCTTGTCCACTGTAATCCCCAGGTCCTTTTCGGAAGAACTGCCGCTTAGCCAGTCGATTCCCAGCCTGTAGTAGTGAATGGGATTCTTCCTTCCTAAGTGCAGGGCTCTGCACTTGTCCTTGTTGAACCTCATCAGATTTCTTTTGGCCCAATCCTCCAATTTGTCTAGGTCACTCTGGACCCTATTCCTACCATCCAGTGTACCTACCTCTTCCCCCAGCTTAGTGTCATCCGCGAACTTGCTGAGGGCAGTCCATCCCATCATCAGCTCATTAATGAAGATGTTGAACAAAACGGGCCCCAGGACCGACCCTTGGGGCACTCTGCTTGATACCGACTGCCAACTAGACATAGAGCCATTGATCACTATCTGTTGAGCCCAATGATCTAGCCAGCTTTCTATCCACCTTATAGTCCATTCATCCAATCCATACTTTTTAACTTGCTGGCAAGAATACTGTGGGAGACCGTATCAAAAGCTTTGCTAGAGTCAAGATATATCATGTCCACTGCTTACCCCATATCCACAGAGCCAGTTATCTCATTATAGAAGGCAATCAGTTTGGTCAGGCATGACTTGCCCTTGGTGAATCCATGTGGACTGTTTCTGATCACCTTCCTCTCCTCCAAATGCTTCAAAATGGATTCCTTGAGGATCTGCTCCATGATTTTTCCGGGGACTGAGGTGAATCTGTAGTTCCCCCGATTCTCCTTCTTCCCTTTTTTTAAAGATGGGCACTATATTTGCCTTTTTCCAATCATCCAGGACCTCCCCCGATCTCCACAAGATAATGGCCAATGGCTCTGCAATCACATCAGCCAACTCCCTCAGCACCCTCAGATGCCTTAGATCCAGCCCCATAGACTTGTGCATGTCCAGCTTTTCTAAGTAATCCTTAACCTGTTCTTTCATCACTAAGGGCTGCTAACCTCCTCCCCATACTGTGCTGCCAAGTACAGCAGTCTGGGAGCTGACCTTGTCTGTGAAGACCGAGGAAAAAAGCATTGAGTACTTCAGCTTTTTCCACATCATCTGTCAGTAAGCATTCCAAACCCTTCTTGTTACCCCTCATATCCCTTGCTAGCTGCAACTCCAGTTGAGCTTTGGCCTTACTGATTACATCCCTTCATGCTCGAGCAATATTTTTATACTCCTCCCTAGTCATCTGTCCAAGTTTCCATTTCTTGTAAGATCCCCTTTTGTGGTTAAGCTCACCAAAGGTTTCTCTGTTAAGCCAAGCTGGTCGCCTGCCATATTTGCTATTCTTTCTGCACATCAGGATGGTTTGTTCCTGTGCCCTCAATAAGGCTTCTTTAAAATACAGCCAGCTCTTCTGGACTCCTTTCCCCCTCATATAAGCCTCCCAGGGAATCCTGCTGATCAGTTCCATCAGGGAGTCAAAGTCTGCTTTTCTGAAGTCCAGGGTCCATATTCTGCTTCTCCCCTTTCTTTCTTTTGTCAGGATCCTGTACTCGACCATCTCATGATCACTTCTGCCCAGGTTGCCACCCACTTCTTCTTCCCCAACCAATTATTCCCTGTTTGTGAGCAGCAGGTCAAGAGGAGCATGGCCCCTAGTTGGTTCCTCCAGCACTTGTACCAGGAAGTTGTCCCCAACACTCTCCAAAAACTTCCTGGATTGTCTGTGCACTGCTGTATTGCTCTCCGAGCAGATGTCAGGGTGATTGAAGTCCCCCATGAGAACCAGGGCCTGTGATCTGGGAACTTCTGTTAGTTGTCCAAAGAAAGCCTCGTCTACCTCATCCTCCTGGTCTGGTGGTCTATAGCAGACGCCCACCATGACATCACCCTTGTTTCTCTAGCCTCTAAACTTAACCAAAAGACTCTCAATAGGCTTTTCTTCAGTTTCATACTGGTGCTCTGAGCAATCATACTGCTCTCTTGCATACAATGCAACTCCTCCACCTTTTCTCCCCTGCCTGTCATTCCTGAAATGTTTATACCCATCCATGACAGTGCTCCAGTCATGTGAGTTACCCCACCAAGTCTCTGTTATTCCAATCACATCATAGTTCCTTAACTGTGCCAGGACTTCCAATTCCTCCTGCTTGTTTCCCAGGCTTCTTGCGTTCGTGTACAGGCTCCTAAGGTAACTAGCCGATTACCCTACTTTCTCAGTATGAATCAGGGATCCTCCCCTGTTGCACCCTCCTTCTTGTGTTTCCTCCCAGTATTCCACTTCCCCACTTACCTCTAGGCTTAGGTCACCATCTCCTGGCAAACCTAGTTTAAAGCCCTCCTCACTAGGTTAGCAAGCCTGCCTGTGAAGATGCTCTTTCCTCTCTTCGTTAGGTGGATCCCATCTCTTCCTAGCAATCCTTCTTCCTGAAACAACATCCCATGGGCAAAGAATCCAAACCCCTCTCTCCAACACCACCTGTGTAACCATGCATTTGCTGCCACAATTTGATGGTCCCTACCCAGGCCTTTTCCTTCAATTGGGAGGATGGATGAGAACACGACTTGTGCCTCAAATTCCTTTATCCTTCTTCCCAGAGCCACATAGTCTTCAGTGACCCACTCAAGGTCATTCTTGGCAGTATCATTGGTGCCCACGTGGAGAAGTAGGAAGGGGTAGCGGTCCGAGGGCTTGATCAGTCTTGGCGGACACTCCGTCACATCCTGAATTCTAGCTCCAGGCAAGCAGCACACTTCTCGAATCTCCCAGTCTGGATGGCAGATAGATGTCCCCCTTAGGAGGGAGTCCTCGACCACCACCACCCATATCCTCCTCTTGGGAGTGGTGGTCGTGGAACTCCCATCCATAGGACAATGCATCCCATGCCTTTCGGTCGATGGGGTCTCCTTCTGATCCCTTCCCTCAGATAACTCTTCCAAACCATTCTCCACCATAGTACCTGTGCAGAGAGCCTGAAAACGGTTTCTTACCTCTATCTTCATTGAGGTACATGGGTTCTCCTCTTTCTTCTTCTGGAGGTCACATGCTGCCAATTTTCTTCCCACTTCTGCACTGCCCTCTCTTGTTCTTCAGCATGCTGTGCCTGCAGTACCAAACGCTGACTTCTATCCAGAAAGTCTTTATTTTTTCTGATGCAACACAGGGTTCATACTTGGGTCTCTAGTCCTTTAACCTTCTCTTCCAATATGGAGACCAGCTTGCACTTCGTACAGGTGAAGTTGCTTCTATCCTCTGGGAGAAAGACAAACATGGCCCATCCTGTGCAGGGCACAACAGCTGATAGCTCATTATCCATAATGTCGTCCTTCTAAGAGCCTCTTCAGATGTTGTATTTACTGCTCACAGAAGCCTGAAAGGCAAAAACACTGTGTGGGAACTCCCCCCAGGCGAACTCCCTCTGTTTGCCTCTACTCTGTTCGCCGCTCACTCGGTTCACAACTGGCTGCTGTTATATAAGGCTGCTGGCTCGAAGCAGTTGGCTCAGCTCAGAGCCTTCCCTCCAATCAACAATTCAAGGCCCACCTGGAACAAAGCACTCCCACTTCACACTTTAAAAACAAACAACCACATGGTCAAACAGTCCCTGCAACTAGCTCCTGTCAAACAAATGGTCACATCAGATAGATACTCGGATATTCACCCCACCTGCTCACAACACAGCCCCACAATGCAGCATTTACCCTAGCTCCTCTCGGGCAGTTCCCAGGCAAACTCCCTCTGTTATATAAATGTATATGAAGGAAAAGATTTTCTGTGTAACTTTAGATGTGTGGTATGTCCTATACCCACCCCCTAAGTTTGAGTCTGATCAACTCAGCATAGCTTTGCTGTATGCCAAATAAAAGACACTTGAGTCCTGA
The DNA here is from genome assembly GCF_028017835.1 of Emys orbicularis. Lineage (NCBI taxonomy): Eukaryota > Metazoa > Chordata > Testudines > Emydidae > Emys > Emys orbicularis. The sequence goes on along the minus strand of NC_088685.1, from coordinate 21,660,085 downwards.
AATCTGGAGTCAAATTGAGGTTTTTTGGATCCCAGAGAACTGAATGAAGTGTTCTCCCAGAACTGGACACGGTGTTCTGGATAAGCTGAATGGAAAAGGTCTTGTAGGACAGGGGTTCTCAACCTTTTTCTTTCTGAGGCCCCCCCAACATACTATAAAAACACCAGGGTCCCGGGGAAGGGCCTTGGGACTCCTGGCTTCAGACACCTGGTGTGGGGGGGTGTGCCTCAGGGATTTATACCTGCGGGGCTTGTGAATTCAGCCATGGGTGGGGGGGCTCCGGGCTCCATACTTCAGCCACCAGGCAGAGGGGGAGGAAACAGGGGCATCAATCATGGATGAGAGGGAGGCCCAGGGCTCTGGGTAAGGGGGCAACTCAGAGCTTCTGCCTATGGGGGTCTGGGGGCTCAGGGCTTTAGACCTGGGGGAACGCTGGGGCTCAGGGCTTCATCCCTGCAGCTCTGCTCCCAGTTGCAGCCCCGTGGGGGGCGCCGGGGCTCAGCACACCCAGCTTCAGTCCCACCGGAGCTTGCGGCACCCAGCTTCAGCCCCACAGCTCCGCTCCAGGCTTCAGCCCAGTGGGGAGCACCAGATCTCTGGGCTTTAGCTCTGGGGGCAGCTTCAGGGCTCAGTGCTCCCTGCAGTTTTGTTCCTGGGTTTCAGTCCCGCAGATGCACCAGGGTCGGGTCCCCGCACTTCAGCCGCAGGGCCCCGTGTCCCCCTGAAACCAGCGCACAGCCCCCCAGGGGCCGTGGACCCCTACTTAAGAACCGCTGTCCTAGGAAACCCCCAACAGGGAATGATGATGGGCGATCACTCGTTACCGAGTATGATCATCTTCCATAGGAGGTATGGGTCCTCAGGTGGCTAATAAGGCCAATCCTTGAACCACAAGTTCTATTGCAATGAGGGCAGATGTTTTCAGGCTCAGCAGGAGGCTGTTGACCATGACTGGAAGCCAGTTTCTCCTTCCTTCTGCACCTCTTGTCCTCTTCAGCTTGTCGGCGAGCAAGTTCAAAATGCAGGGGACCATCACGTAGGACTTCACTCCATTTTAAGCAATCCTGGGCAAGTGTCTCCCAAGTGTTAATGTCAATATTACACTTCTTTGGGTTGTCCTTCAGTGAGTCTTATAACGCTTCCGTTGTCCACCCACATTATGGTACCCTTCTTTCAGCCGAGAGAACAGGACCTGTTTTGGGAGGCGATGGTCTGGCATCCGGACAACGTGACCAGTCCAGCGGAATTACTGATGGATGATCATCGCCTCAATATTGATGGTCTTTGCCTCTTCCAGGACACTAATATTGGTGCGCCTGTCTTCCCATTTGGTCTTCAGAATCTAAGAAGGCAGTGTTGATGGTGCCTCTCAAGGACTTTCAAGTGGTGTCTATGGGTTGTCCAAGTTTCAGACCCATAGAACACTGTTGGGAGAATAACGGCTTGATAAACAAGAAGCTTGGTGTCTGTTTGAATGCCGTGATCTTCAAAAACCCTGTGCCATAAACAAGAGAAAGCTACACTGGTACATCTCAGGCGATATTGAATTTCTGTATCAATATCTGCCTTGGATGAAGGATGACTTCCAAGGTAGAGGAAATGATCGACATTCTCTAGTGCCACTCCACTGATTTTGATAAATTGGGCATGTAATACCTCATTTGGAGAGGGCTGATAGAGCACTTTAGTCTTCTTGATATTAAGAGTGAGACCAAGACATGCGTAAGCATCGGCAAACACATTCAAGATAATTTGAAGATCTTTCTCAGAGTGGGCAAAGATTGTGTTGTCATCAGCATACTGAAGTTCCACAATAGATGTTGTGGAGATCTTACTCTTGGCTTTCAGCCTGCTAAACCTGAACAGCTTTCTGTCCATTCTGTAAATGATTTCAGTGCCAGCTGTAAACTTCCCAGCAACTAGGTAAAGAATGACAGCGATAAAAACTGCAAACATGGTTGGAGCGATGATACAGCCCTGTTTTACTCCTGTTTGTACTTTGAAAGGTTCACTCTGGGAGCCAGTGCTGCTCAGAACAGTTGCTTTCATGTTATCATGAAGCAATTTTAGGACATTGATGTATTTATCAGGACATCCAATCTTAGAGAGTACAGTCCAGATGGCACGGCGATTCACTGTATCAAAGGCTTTAGTTAAATCAATAAAAGCAATGTACAGTGGTTGGTTTTGCTCCCGACACTTTTCTTGCAGCTGCCATGCTGTGAAGATCATATCCACAGTTCCAGGACATGGTCAGAAACCACTCTATGACTCCGGTAAAATTTCTTCTGACAGCGGTAGAAGGCGAGTTGCAAGGATCTGCTCCAGATCTTTGCCTGCAATGGCTAGGAGGGAGATACCACGATAATTTCCACAATCCGCTTTATCCCCTTTCTTGAAGAGGGTGGGTTGAGGCCACTTAAAAAAATGCCCCCAAGAGACCTTCTCCATCTCCAATATCTATGGTTCTGTGAAATGATGAGTTTATCAAGCAAAAGATATTTTTTTCTACTCGGAGGAACTTGGACAGATATTTTCCTAGCAGCAAAACCAAATTGAAAAAAAAAAAGAAGAAGAAACAAGGATGCCTCACCCAGCAATGGAAATGGAAAACTTGTTTCTTTATAATTCAGCCTAACAAATAGTATGAGACAAATTTGTGCCAGGCAATGTGGTCCGTCCTCCGAGCTAATTAGCACTAAATGCATGTTTAGTTAGTGGGAGGGGCAGAGAATCAAGAACCTTGTCATTTCAGTTTCTCACTTACTGTGGATTTAAATTGACAATTACACCCTTATAGAAAAGCTAACTCTAGAAGACTGGCATCTGTACTGATCAAGACAGTTGCCTGTTGCAGATGCATTTAAAAAGAAATTTGCTGCCCAGGGGCTCCCCATTTGTAACTGTCTGTTATTCTCATTCTCCTTTCTGCAGATTAGCCAAATAATCTCCCCCATTCAGTTAATAATGCTAATGCTTTCATCAAATAATGTCAAAGTAACATCAACTGTAAGATAAATTAAGGATATACAGGGATCATTTTGTCCATCAGTGAAAAGCAGAAGTGGATTGCTCTACCTTTGGCTGAAACTAGATGCACAGGCAGACTTGACAAATTTGGCCAACATTTCCTTACTGTGAAATCTTGTGTGTCAATACTATTGCTACTGCTATTGCAGAGAAGCAAGTGGTTTGAATATCTGTGGTCTTTGCTCTGCCTGAATGAAGAAAAAGGTCCTTCTGTTCCAGTTGATCTTCAGGCCTACCTCCCACGCTGTCCTGATGCACTATGTGCCTTCTGTCACGCCGTGTGGAACCCGTGAACTTTGAACCTCACCCTTGACCTTTCTGCCATGGGTAGCCCTAAGGGAGTACATGACTCCAGGCAGCATCGCTCTCGGGGTCATTGAGACACGCAAGCATCTCCACCACTTCAAGGTGGTGATCCATGGAGAGGAACAGGGAATAGTCCTACACTGGCAGAGGGATGATCGGGATGACTTCATAGGTCAACATTTTTTAAAAAGCCACTGATTTTGCATCCACAATTTTGTACACAGAATTCACTGTGGGTGCAAAATGGTGGCACAATTAAATGCAGGCACAGATGGACGGCTCTTGAGCCTGACTGCTGCAATGAGCAATACAAAGGGCCACTCTGCACCCACCTGGACCTCATTGACATCAGTGGGGCTCTGTGCAGAATGTTTAAAGGACTTTATCCTGCATATTTGCACTTTCCACCTGCTGTTGACTGTGGATGGAGAAATGCAAGTTTTAGCCTGTCCATTGGCTCTTTTGGTCAGGTGCCAACTCCCTTCCTTTTACCTATGCAGGGAGACATTTTAACTCTTTACAGGCAAAGCAAGTAGAGAACAACCACAAAGAGGGATTTCATAGCCAACTGGCTGGCTGGGTGTCCATAAAAGGGAGATACTCCCCCTTTCATTTATTACAGCTATGGACTCCTGGATTGCTTCGGTAATCTCAGAACGTGATTACTATTAGTGTTTTTTGACATTTATACTTCAGTAGTGCCAGGAAGCCAAGCAGGCAGGGATCTGTGATGGGGTGTACACCAATCACCTGTTCAACTAGGGGTTAAGAGCCAATTAGTGCACCAGCAATTGATGGATTGATTGCCTTCTGTCCAGAGGGAGTGGAACTAAGTAAGGATCTTTAGGCACCTGGACCTTATAAGGAACCTGAGGGGGAAGATACTGCAGAGGAGACAAACTCTTCTGTGGAGAGAAATCTGCAAAGAGTGAGTCAGGCTCCTGTGGAGGTGGGGAGCCCGGAGATAGAGGTTAAGCAGGCAAGTAGCCAGGTAGGAGGATGGACAGGGAGTGGGTTCAGCTCCTGTATGGAGGCCTTGAGGTAGGGTCAGTTAAAAGAACACTAGTGGAATCTAAGAGGGGTGGAAGAGGGATTAGTTCAAAAGAGAAAAGAGAAGCTGGGAGGATCTAGGGAGAAACCAAAGGCCTGAGAGGCAAAGGGAGGCTGTGAAATACAGCCTTAAATACAGGCTGTGGGGAAGGCCATGTTTACAGAACAAATGTTAGTCAAGTTACATGAGCGTCCAGCCGCTGAGGTTTGCATGATTTGCCTGTATTTGCAGACCTACAGGAAGTACTGCAATAACAGCAGACATGACAATTTCTTCAAGGTCAATTTGCTGAGGGACATAGTGACAAGAAACTCAAGGTTGTTGGTAGTGTGCAGCTGCAGATGGTGGAGTGCCACTTCTTGGCCTGAGAATCGAGCCCTGACTGGTGAGATCACATTGTGATGGAGGTTTGGAACAGCAAGCAGTGGTTACAGAACTTTCAGATGGAAAAGGCCACATGCCAAGATCTGTGTGGCAAACTTGCCCCAGCTCTCCAGCACAGGGACACCAGGATGAGAGCTGCATTGATAGTGGAGAAGCAAGCGGTCCCTTCCCCTTCACTGGGATCATCCATGCTCATCTGGCAGGACTCGCTAAACTGTGGTGGAGTCTCAAACAGGTCCTATGTGCAGCATCACTGGAGCCCCCCTCCCCGTGTCTCTGTGACACACTGTACCTCAAAATAGCACCCGGTAACCCCCATATTCATCATTCATATATCGTTGTGATATTTCATACAAAGCATGCCATGTAAGATGTCATATGAACAGTCATAATCTGCTGAATCCCGTTGTTCTCTCCAAATATCCATATCATTGGTGTGTATGAAGTTATGAGATTTTGCTGAATGGTTGTCACTGAAATATAAGTTTGCTAGGGGCATACAAAGGAGGTGATCTCCACCCAGGAGGGTGTTCAACGACCATTAATCAGCAGGGGAGTTGTAATCAAGGGATTTACAATTCAATGACAGCTGCCCATGCACTATACAATGGGGACTGCTCAACTCTATGACTCAGTTGCACAAGACCACACCAGGAGGACTGCTCAACCCAGTGACTCAGCAAAGCCCATCAGGACATGTCTGGGCAAGTGTCTTCGAGGCACATGGACTAAGGATATAAAATAGGGAACAGCGACAAAATTCCTTTGCCTTTCTCCTCCCCCGCCTATGCTGGAAGCAACTGGAATGCCAAGAAGACAAAGGTCATCTGAGGAGACTGAGGGGAAGCTTCTGTATTAAGAACTGTAACATCCAGTGGGGTGAGAAAATTGCTGATCTAAATACTGCCTAATGTAATAAGGTTTAAGATTAGATGATGCAGTTTTCTTTTATCTTCTTTGGTAACTTTCTCTAATCTGTTATGTTTGCCACTTATAATCACTTAACATCTATCTTTCTGTAGTTAATAAATCTGTTTTATATTTTACTAAAACAGAGTATTTTGCTTGAAGTACTTGGGAAACCTCAGCTCAGGTACAAAAGCTGGTTCATGTCCTCTCCACATTGAGGGTGGGGCAGACTGGGTAATAAACTTACATTGGTCAGGCTTCTGACCAGGGCAAGACGGTATACTCCAGGGGTGCAAGGCTGGGGAGCTGGTGGTAATTGGCTGGAGTCTCTCTATTGTTAGTTCAGGAGTGCTTGGGAGAAGCATTCATGTAACTCAGCAGGGTGTGTCCCTGCCTGTGAATGTCTGTGGAAGTGCAGTACCTGCCAGAGATTTGGAGCTTGTCCCAGCATCACAGTGTGAAAGGGAGCCCAGGCTGGTGGTGTGATGCTGTATGGAATATGTGGAACACTTTATAATATTATGAATACCAATATTTTAAAATTGCAGTGAGTCATGCCAGATATGCCATATAAGGTATCTGAGAAAATGTTATAATTTGCCAAGTATAATATTCTTGTTTATATGTTTGTATTACCTATTTATTATAAGTTATAGATATGTAGGGTATATTTGTATTTCAAACTTGTGCTGTGCATCTGGGTGACACCCCCAGGCAGATTGGCATCAGCACTGCCTAGCCTGCTTGATGGCCCATCAAGAGACATCAAATGTACAATGAACCCATTGAAAGGAAAGAGGGAAGACACCTTATGACAGCAAGGCATGCAGGGGCTTGCCTAGGGACAGAACTCTAAGGCTTTCCGGGCTATATGCTGTAAAGTTTGTATTTGGGACACTGGAAGTACAAGCCACATGGCAAAAGGAATATAAAGGGCAGCTGCATCATCTCCATTTTGTCTTCAATCCTGCTTCTTGTCTTCCTTCTTGCTTCTTACCTCTGGAGGAACTTTTTTACAAACTGAAGCTCTGAACAAAGGATTGAATGATCCATCCAATGGATGTGTTTCAGAGGGACTTTCAAGCCAGCTAAGTCACCAATACTGCTAAGAACCTGATATATGGACTTTGAAGTCTTTGTATGTATGTGATTACTTTACCATTTAACAACTCTCTTCTTGTTCTTTCTTTTGCTTTGTAGTAAACCTTTAGTTTTAGATGCTAAAGAATTGGCTGGCAGCATGGTAATTTGGGTAAGATCCAACCTAATATTGACTTGGCAATGTGGCTGGCCCTTTGAGGGTCAGAAGAACATTTTGTAAAGTTGGAAGAGTTTTTTAATATCTCCTCCTTACTGAACCTAAGAGCTGATTGGGATCCAGAGAACTGGAATGCAATAAAGGGGGCTGTGTGATTTCTTTTCAGCTTCTTGATAACCAGTGTGGGGAATCAGAAGCACAGTTTGTGACTTGTTGAAGAGTTTAACTTCAGTGTTAACTATCAGTTTTGGGAGTGTCTGCTCTCCCTTTTGCAGACTGACCTCACCTTGGCATTTCTAGTGAGGGCTGTCCTACACACCATGGGTCACAGGTGGGACAAAGGGCTCAGTGGTACCCCAGTTCTAGGTTGCACCCCGGGGATGCTGTCACAGTCTCTCCCCACTTCCTCCTCCTTGCTGTTCATGGTGGCGTCCTTTGTCTCAGGCTCCTCTGAGGTATGCCTCGTAGTCTACAGGGTGCTGGTGGTGTCTGCGCCAAGTAAAGTATGCAGCTCGTTGTAAAAACAGCAGGTCTGCGGCTCAGCACCATATCTACTGTTGGCCTCCCGGACCCTTTGGTATGCCTGGCAAAGTCCCTTCGCTTTCACACGCTCTCCAAGGTGGGCAATCAGGAAAAGTCTTTTCAAAAACATGCATGAGTATCCAAAGGGGATGAGGAGGTTCCAGTCTCTGTGACCCCAAGCAGTGGATTTTAGAATTGTGACAGTAGTGATCATTGTTGCAGGGAATGTATTCTGGGACAGCTGCTGGAGGACTGTTAGAGTTGACATGGGTCATTCAGTGTCTGCACTTGCACTGCGTCACCTTCAGTAGGTCAACCATGCCATTTGGGGAGGTGGTTTTACAGAGTTGCTGTAACAGGCTGCTTACATCAAAACAGAGGCAAATTTGAGTGTAGAACATGGTTAAATAGGTCGACACAAGGCGACTTGGTTGACCTAACTTTGGAGTGTAGACAAGGCCAAAACAGCACAAGGGGGCTTAGAGGTAGAAAGAAGCCCAGGAAAACAGCAGCACATCTGAAGAAGCAGGCCCAGCTGCTTAATACAGGATCCCTGGGCCAGAACCCAGAGTAGAGGGTACATCTGGGTTCCACTAGCAGCCCCCGAGGAAGGGGTATGCAAGCCCAATGGAAGGCATAGTGAGCCCAGGGTGGGGCTGAACACTGACCTCAAAGGAAGGGCCAAGGAATAGTCCCAGAGGGGGGTCCAAGGCTCTTTCGTGTTGGGATGTTTTGTGAACTTTCAGTTGAATCTTCTTGTTACCCTGGAAGGGGACTGAAGTATGTATGACTTGGCTGAAGGGCTGAGCCACAGAAGACCCAGTGAGACCCAGACAGCCTTGAGGAGGCGCCGGAGACAAGGACCCCTTGAAGCATCACACCCTGACACAAGGGGCACTAGAGGTGGGGAGTTCATGAACTTACAGGCTCCAACAGTGATAGGCACTGTGTACCATACACATACAGTAACTGAAAGTCCCTGGCCAAAAGAGCTTACTTGCTCTTGTCTCTCTCTGCATGCAATCTGACAACGTGTTTTGTGTTTTGTGACATTAATTGTGTAGGATTACATATGTTTTGAATATCCTGAATGCCAGCTTGCTGAGACAATGTGTGAGGTATTTGTCAAAAGAATTCTAATGAAAAGGGAGCTCTATTTTTTTTTTTTTTTTTTTTACAGATTGTTTTCTATTTTCTATTATTTTTAGAGAAGTTTGGCCAGGAAAAGAGGGTGGAGGGTGAAATTAAATTAAGGCTATGTTTAAACTGGTGTACAGTTACTTGACCACATACATGCTCATGCAAATGTCCACGTGCCGGATACAGGTATAACACCGTGTACACGCACATGCCCGCATACACACTGCCACTGTTGTTCTGCGAAGTTAGCGCTACCATTTCAGGGCCAATATCCCAGGGTTCTGTGCATCACAGGAGACACATTAGGAACTGCCTTGCTGGGTGTTGTTGATATTGTTCCCCACCTTCACATATTTGCCAGTGGCAGTTCCTGTTCACCTCTCCCTTCTCGGAAACTGGGTAGAAGACATGGAGCAACTGGATGACAGGTTCTGTTCCTGCTCCTTATTGCGAGACAAATGTTTGTGCAGTGCAGTAGGCAATCAGCAAGATGCAGGATGGAATGTGGGCAGAACTTTCTGATATGTTGAAGATGGCTGACCAGGAAGGTGAATGATAATTCATTTGTGTCTCACAAGACAGATACAGTGACTGCCAGTTTTGCCACAGGTGGATTGTCAGTTCTGGTGCAGAAAAAAAGGCCCAGTGTGGTGGGATCACATTGTTTTTTAAACCTGGGATGACCAGCAATGGCTTCAAAACTTCTGAATGAAAAAAGAGACTTTCATGGAACTGTATGATCAGCTTGCACCATACCTCCAGCATCGAAATGCTTGATTCAGGGAAGCCATACCGGTGCAGAAGCAGGTGGATATTGCCCTGTGGAAGCTGCCAACACCAGAAAGCTATCAGCCACTTGCAAACTACCTCAGGGTTTGAAAGTCCATTGTCGAGGTTGAGATCATGCAGGTTTGCCAGGCAATTAACACTGTGATCTACCCAAGGGTAGTAGCCATAAGCAAAGCCCTGAAAATAATAATAATAGCTGAATTTTAGAGGATGGGGCTTCCAAACTGTGCAGTGGCCATCGATGGTACCCACACCCCAATACTTTGCCCACCAAAAGGGGTGAGCGAGTATGGAAACCATTCTGCAAGATTCAGAGGACCACAGAGGCAGATTCATGAATATCAACATGGAAAACAATGGAAAGGTTAATGACACCAAGGAGATCAGGATTGTACTTGGTGGGGGGAAGAAGGGACTTTATTACCCAGAAACAATGCGTTCTCTATTGTGTGTCTGTGCCAACAGTTATTCTGGGGGATCTTGCATATCTGCTCCTAACTTGGCTCATACTCTGACCTCAGTGAAACCAGAAAAAAGGAATTCAGTTACAAAGTCAGTAGCTGCAGAATGGTCATGGAGCGCGCATTTAGTAGACTGAAAGCTCGTTAGCAATGCCTACACATCTTTCTGCATGCCAGTGTGGTCAGGGCCATTCATATAATTGTGGCCAGCTGTGTGTGTTGCATAATATTTGTGAGGCTAAAGGGGAGTGTTTCTGTCCAGAGTGAGCACAGGGAAGGTCTGGATTACAACTTCTGTACTGGCAGCCGGATCCCCACCGGTGCACACTGGTTCTGGTTCGAGCACTCAAAAGAAACCAGGGATGCCACAAGGGCAGACATCTTGGAACAGCAGAGAGGCAGAGGGTGAGATCTGCCTGGGCTGAAGGACAGCTTCACACCCTGCGCAGCTGCTGGAAAAGCACATGAGGAAATACTAGCACGTACTTGTGTAGTCACATCTCTTTGTGAGGGTTTTGTTCGCCTGTAACTGACAGTCATTAGCCATGTGTAGTGTTGTTATAGCCATGTTGGTCCCAGGCTATTAGAGAGACAAGGTGGATGAGGTAGTATCTTTTATTGGACCCACTTTTGTTGGTGAGAGAGAGACAAGCTTTTGAGCACTCACACACATGACTGCAATATCTAGGTGGGGAACGGTTGGGTTGACTGGGGCAATGAGGGAGCTGAGTGGCATGCAGCAGCATGAGGGGAAGAAGAGCACAATGAAGGGAGCAAGCTGAGGCTTGCAGAAGAAGGTAGCTGGCATCTGAGCAGGGCCGGCTGTGGCTTTTTGGCCGCCCCAAGCCAAAAAAAAAAAAAAAAAAAAACGGGGCGGCCAGAACGGCAAAGCAAAAAAACCAAACAAACAAAAAAAACCTGCGGCGCGGCCGGAGCGCGGGTGCAGGGGGACCGGCTGGGGGTGAGGGGGAGGGAGCGGGCGGGAGAGAGAGAGAAGGGGGCGGCCAGGGCTACAGCGGGGGTGCTGCCACGCAGCCCCTCCCGCTGCGCCGCCTCCTGCCTCCTGCCGCCTGCCGCGAGGGCTCCGCTCCGGTCGGCGGGGAGGGAAGGAAGAGGACTGCCCTGCAGGGCACTCTGGTCCTCCACGCTGCCGCCCCCTACAGGGCGGCCGGAGCGGAACAAAAAAACAAACAAAAAAAGCGGCCGTGCCGCCCTAGGATTGGGCAGAATGCCGCCTCGAACAATCTGCCGCCCCAAGCACCAGCTTGCTCAGCTGGTGCCTGGAGCCGGCCCTGCATCTGAGGAACCTTTACCATGCAGAACAGAATTCTCCGCCAGGGCGTGGTATCTCTGCATGCCAGCTGCCTCCCCAACTCTCTAGCTTCTAAGCCATGCAGAAGCAGAGCTCCACTTTGGAGGATTTAAGAGACTCAGATGGCAGATTGCCCCCCTGCGTTCCCCCTTGCCCGCACAAACCATGCTTCATCCCATTCAGCTATTGTTTCCTTCCTTCCACTCCCAGTTTAGCAGGCACAGGGGCTATCAAATGACAGCACAGAATTCAGTGCACCTTTGCTGCTTAAACTGTGGAGCCTCACTGCTGAAGTAAAGTAAGTCTTATATGCTGCATGGCGCTGTATGGCCTTGCTTATACTCCCGTTGCTGCTAGCACCAGCTGGTGCCCAAGTCTTCCTAACCCTCACAGTATTCGATTCTTCTTTGTCCCCCGGATCAGTGCTTTTTCTTGTCTGCTGAAAAGTAAGAGCTGCCAGCACCATTATCTTTGCTGGTTCCTTGGCCCCTTTATTAACTAGCTGGGACTTATATTTCGTCACGCCAGTAGGAGTTGCTGAATTGCCACCAACAGATTGCTGAGGATGATCCCAGCCATTGCAAGGATATTAAGCGAAGAAACCCCTCAGGTAACGACCATAGAAATAGTGGGAACCCTGATTCTCAGCTGCACGCACATATAGCACGTGGTAGCAGCTTTACTAAGGCTGCAGTGCAGCAGGCCCCTTTCCTCCCCATGACAGATGAGGAAGTGACAATTAAGTCTCTTATGTGTCCGAGGGACAACACAGTGCCACCGAACTGCCCACAAACAGAGGAGGGACCAGGAGGGGTACCAGAACAGAGCAAATGTGTCATGTGCTAACACAGGGCTTAGCTGGGCCATGTTGGGGTTGTGCAAAGCCAATTGGCTCTGGGGAAACTAGGGAAGGGAAGCCTAATTCCTCCTCCAGCTTCCCTGCATGCATGGGGAATGCACCTTCTACCACTCCCCTTCACTGGATTCATCTTATTCTCCCACATGGGAGTCCCATTGCATGAACCAATGCAGAGGGGGATGCAGGGGGATGTCCCTGTCTGCTATTTACCACTCCCTACTCACTTTGGGGTTCAGGTTGCCTCTAGGGAAGTAGAGAGGGAGCAGTTCCTGCACTATTGTGAATGCAGAGACTGCAGTTGTGCCTGGCCATGATATAGGCCATGAAAGAATAGGAAACACATTGTGTCCTCCTCTCTGACTTCCTCTTGATCATCCACAACTTGGCTCATAGCTTTTTAGCACTGATAGCAGCAGTGCAGAAATGGATTTTTCCTTCTTTGATGCACTTTCTAAATGTATATGCTTTGCTTCCTGTTTTTAGCAAAATAATTCTTTCCCCTTTTGCTCCTAGACTGCAGCCTGAAATATATATTTGTTATCAGCTATGCAAAAGTTATTTTCCATTTCCCCCCTCTGCTCCTAAGCCATAGCCTGAAAAATATATTTCCTTCTCTGATTTGCAAAAGCCATTTCTCCCCATCAGGATCTTAAACTGTACACAGCAGCCCGTAAAATATTCCCCCCACCCCTTGCTTTGCAACAGGCATTTTTTCCCCTTTTGAGCTCTTAAACTACAGCTTTAGAAATTGTGTAGGTGTTTTCATTCAAAATTCCATTGTTTCTGGCCCATCTGTAATCTCATTTTTATCTCCTCTCTCCCCAACACAGCTGAACAGCAGGTAGCTACATAACAGGGCTGTTTCTATGGGCTGCAAATCTCCCAAACCAAACATTTTAATGAGATTTCAGACCACGAGGAAGGAGGCAGTGCCTTTTTTGTGACCTGGTCAGAGCAGTGTTTCTCTTGGTAGAGAAGTCAAGATTCACTTGAAAGGAGATTCTCTGTTTCTCCTACAGGTCAGACAAATCCTGGGTTCTCTCTGACTTGCGCACTGATTAACACAACCTACCACCCCATAAGATCTCCATAATTCCTGACCTGAATGGATAACTGGGCACACTACAGTAACATGCGTTTTGAAACTCCAAGCTTCAAAATAGTAACCAAGAAGTAGCTTGAGTTCCACAAAGAAAAGTGCATGAATGACACATTTCCAAAGCCATGAGGCTTGAATAACTTTTGTGATTATTAGAAAGAAGGCACATATTTTTAACTGTGAGAGTGATAAACCTTGAAACAAACTACTAAGGGAAGAGGGGGATTTGCCATCTCTGGATGTCTTCAAATCAAGACTGGATGCCTTTATGGAAGATGTGCTTTAGCCAAACACAAGTGTTTTGGCTCAATGCAGTGGTAACTAGGTGAAATTCTATGCCCTCTGTTATGCAGGAGACTAGACCAGGTGATCATAGTGGTCCATTCTGACATTAATTCTATGAATCAGGGAATACAGATTTGCCATTCTTCATTTTTTTTCCATTTTAACTCTATCGATATTTAATTCTGATTTTCTTCCTATAAAGGTAAAGACTAAAAGAAGAAAGACAGTGTAAGGAAAAAGGAAGAATTGAGGAAGTCAGAGCGCTTTTACCAGTGAGTTTTCTTTCTTGCTTTCTTTCTTGCTTTCTTTTCTTTCTTTCTTTCTTTCTTTCTTTCTTTCTTTCTTTCTTTCTTTCCCGTTGAAGAATTTTTTCGCCGTCACACTAGTAGCAGAACTGGAAGGGACCTTAGCCGGTCATCTAGTCCAGCCCCCTGCACTGAGGCAGGACTACGTATTGCCGGAGTTTTCTGTATTTCTTGTTTTGCTGCCTTCTTCTGATCAACATAATTTAAATGGAAAGGAAGTTTTAGAAAAGCATTTGCTGAGTTTTACATATTAAGGCCCAAACCTGGCAATCCCTGTGCTGATTTCAGTCAGGCTTTTGCCAGGGTAAGGCCCAAAATGTTTGGCCATAGGGCTGTAATCCTGATCCCATTGACATCAGTGGCAAAACTCTCATTGACTTGAGTGGGATGAGTATTTGGACTACCAGTTTCACCACCCTGTCTCTAAGCAGATCTTTATTCTGCCTGCTCCTCCCTCAGCTGTGAAAGAAAAAAGGGAACCGAAAAAGATTTTAAAAAACAAAAAAGCCCAAATATCAATATTAATGAAACCATAATTAGAGAAAGCTGGTGTGATATATATTATTCCGAACTGGGAAACGGTTCTCTTTGTAAGTTAAGAGACTCAACTTCGAGTGAAAAAAGGATCCAAAGCCTTCTAAAAGGCGGTGATATGCAGTCCCCGCTGCTCTTCAGCTGCACTGCGTTGCTAACACACAAGCCCTCAGACAAAAATTGTCTGCAGACGTTGCGGCAAAAATAGTAATAATAAGACAAGTCAATTTGTGGGCACCCATGACCAAACGCCTCCAAGCACTTTAATAGAAAATCATTATAACGTAGTCACATCCTCCAAGGCAAGAGGCTTATAAAAAAAATTCCAAAGGCCAAATTCATAGTGACTCACCTGAAATACACTAGGAATGAATTTGATGGAGATAATATTATGTACGCTAAGATTTTCAAAAACAGGTGCCAAACGTTAGGCTTCTAAGTCCTTACAGAGGCACCTAAATATGATTTTGATTTTGTCAAAAGCAGCCAGGGATTCTCACTGAAGCCAAAGGGAACTGATGGATGCTTGATTTTGCTTAACTGTAGGCACTCATTTAAAAAAAAAAAATCTTAGCCTAAGTTATCTAAAACCTAGTTGGAAGTTTAAAGGAGTGACGACTGTATCTAATAAATGCCCACAAATCAAAACCCAAATGGAAACAGTCAAGCTCTGCCCAGTCGAGATGCCAAGCATGACCCAACTTATGTGATCCTTATGCATTTGGTAGCTTTGTCCCACATTCCTGCATGCAGCTCAGCTGCCACGATGGCCTGCAATTACAGCTGCTGGCCATGAGAACAGGTAGCTAGGTAGCCCTGTTGGATCACTGTACACCCGCCCAGCGTGGTAACACTATGCAGTCTGCTTCCTAACCCCAGATGACTGAGAGCATCGATTTCACTGTGTTGCTTTTGTATGCTAGCTAGAGGATCTGAAACGCTCAAACACATCCTTAATTCGAGTCTTCTGGATACAATAGTTGTAGAAGTGTTTTGAAAAGAGCTTTTCTTTGTTCTACTCCACTGGTGGCTGTCATGCAAAGAAAAGGGGTGAGTGACTGTTTACTGCAGCTTAAGCTTTCACTGCTATTCAGAAGGGGATTTCTCATGCAAGCAGTAATTAACTCTGTCCCTCTGGAAACCAAACATGCTAGAGTCGTTCTGACATGGCGCATAGTCTTTGGTTTAGCAGCTAGTAACTAAACAGAACCAGTCAACATCCTTGGGTCTCCACAGTAACATGATCTAACAATCCTAGTCAAGCTGGCCCAAAATGTTGCTCTGAGTCAGTGATTTTGCAAGTCAGCCTTTACAACATTGTTATTTATCTTAGCACTTTTGCAGAGTTCAGATCTGTATAAGCATTTCAGTGCTTATTGGTCAACGAGTTAATTATGCAATTGCTCTATGGCTAAGTGTCTGTAAAATAAAGGCTAACATTATCAGACTTCAGTGCCTAAAATCTGGTACATAGGATGAGATTTTCAAAAAGGGGCTAAAGGAGTAAGCACCTAGCTCCATTAGGTCCATTTGAAAATCACAACCCCAAATAAAGTAGTTTGATTATCAGAGGTGCTCACAAACAGCAACTCCCATTAACTTCAATGGGTGCTGTGCTCACTTAGAGGCTTCAATTTAGACCTGGTATAAGGGAAGTAGTTCTTATAACCTGCCTGCCCAAACAGATTCATGATCTGTGGTATAGAAGTGAGCATTCAGTTATCAAATTTATCTGGAAATCTGTTGATTTTGCTGAGAGAAATAATTTGCATCACTGAAGTGTTAACATAAGACCATAAGAATGACCATATTGGGTTAGACCATCTTGCCCAGTATCCTGCCTCCTGAAGTGGCTGGTGCAAGATGCTTCAGAGGGAATGAACAGATCAGGGCAATCTGTTGAGTGAGCCATCCCCAGTCATCCAGTCCCAGATTCTGGCAGTCGGAGATTTACGGACACCCAGAGCATTGGGGTTGCGTCCTTGGCCATCTTGGCTAATAGCCATTGATGAACCTATCTGCCATGAACTTATCTAATTCTTGTTTGAACCCCATTATAGTTTTGGCCTTCACAACATCCCCTGCAATGAGTTCCACAGGCTGACTGTGTGCTGTGTGAAAAAGTACTTCCTTTTATTTGTTTTAAACCCGCTGCCTATTCATTTCATTGGGTAATCCCTGGTTCGTGTATTATGTGAAGGTGTAAATAACACTTCCTTATTCACTTTCTCCATGCCAGTTATGATTTTATAGACCTCTATCATATCACCCCCAGTCATCTCTTTTCTAAACTGAGCCGTCCCAGTCTTTTTAATTTCTCCTCATATGGAAACAGTTCCATACCCCTCATCATTTTTGTTGCACTTCTCTGTACTTCTTCCAATTATAATATATATTTTTTGTATGGGGGTGACCAGAACTGCACGCAGTATTCAAAATGTGGGCATACCATGGATTTATACAGTGGCATTATGATATTTTCTGTGTTACTATCTATCCCTGTCGTAATGGGTCCTAACATTCTGTTAGCTTTTTTGACTGTTATTGCACATTGACTGAATGTTTTCAGAGAACTATACATCTTGACTCCAAAATCTTTTTCTTGAGTGACAGCAGCTAATTTAGAGCCCATCATTTTGTATGTATAGTTGGGATTATGTTTTCCAATGAGCAACACTTTGCATTTATCAACATTGAATTTCATCTGCCATTCATAACAACCAGTGTGCAGTTAAATAATATTTGTCAACATGGAAATTGTCATAGCAGATAAGACCAATGCTTCATTTCATTGTCCGAGGTTGTGGCCACTACCCGAAGCAACGGAAAAATGGTAAAAAAAATAACCCTTCCATGATAAACTTAGCTAATTGCATAAAACAGGAGAGAAAGAAATTCCTTCTCCACCTCCAAATGCGATCCCTGGAGAAAAATGTTTGATTATTTCATATGACTATTAACAGGCTTTGAGTCATCACTACTTGGCAAATGTTCCTAATTTTCTTATCAAAAGGCACACATTTTATATGGCAGTTTAAAGTGCACTTATAAAATGATTGTGGAAGTTTATTAGAATGATCAATAGACTTTTAACTGTGAGAGATAGAGAGAAAGAACAATACATGATGTCTTAGGGAAATTATCACCTTTATCATCACAAGCCTTGTTACTGAAATAGGATAGCCACTCATAAGTTACTGACTTTTTTCTCATTAGACCAAAATTCCTAAGCGACAGAAGGCATTGTATAGTGTAAATATAAGGCCAATTAGCAGCTAACCCTGTGTGGAGAGCAGCAGAGAAAAGGAAAGTGCAAGAGGCCAGCTGGCCAAATATTTGAAAATTGAAATCAGAACAAAATCTCAATTTTATTGAAACAGAATGTTTCAACTGACTCCAATTTTTTTAAAATTTCTTTTTATGGAAAATTTCATTTTTTTTCCTTTTGTTTCTATGCGGATTCCAAATGTCAAGATGTCCTTATTTGCTGCAGAAAGAAATTCCAAGTTTCGACTGGCTCTAGTGGTAGGTAGTAGTCGCAACTCTCTGCTAGCACCACTGGTAATAGCCTTCCACAGGAGACATGGGGTGGGGGTGAGGGTGAGACCATTGCCTTGCCTGCCCAGCCCTTGCAAGGTCTACCCCTCTTTATATGCTCTTGGAGTTGCCCCTGCATTTTGCTCTCATAGAATCCTTCTGCAAGAATTCCAGAATACTTCCTTAGGCTTCCATTGTAGCATAGGTCCTCTGCACGTCCAATGCACAGGGCCGTGCTTTCAAGCAACAATTTAGCCTAGGCAGTCTAAGGAGCCACTAAATGAGTAATCCAATCAATATGAACGCATAAAATTAACAGAATTAGGCTCTAAACTTGCCTTTTTGTTTTTCTGAGATACTCTCTCTCTCTGAAGCTGTCATTTTTAAAAAGAAACAAAAACACACAAGCAAACCTTTACCACGCTGGGGACATATTTTCTGGAAAAATATGTTTCTAATTTGTCCTTTGTGCAGCAGGGAGCTGCCGCTGCCATGCTGTGATCTCAGGTGCTCCTGTGTTTCTGTGCATGCAATTGTTCTTCATGCTGTTGATCAGAATGTTTCTATTGTGAGGGACCTAATTTTATTTAGTCGGGGAATTTATTAGACACAGTAATATCTGAGGCTGCAATCCTGCAGTAGATAGTGTGTGGGGCAGGCATGCTGCTGAGACCTCAGGGAGCCCCTTTGACTTCAAGCTGCTGTATAACGTTATGGGCTTTTTTTTAATCCTTACTTCAGTGGGGTTCTGTTGTGGTTGCAGCAGTCCACTTGGCTGCCATCAGTTCCAGAATGAAAGCTTTATTATTGGTTGTGGCTTGTCTTAATTGGAGACGTGACTCTGAAAACATGATGGATAAGAAGACCCACCTAATGTGAAATCCTAGCCCAATTAAAGTCAATGGGAGTTTTGCCATTGACATCAGTGGACCCACAATTTCATCTGGGAGTGATTAATGCATGCTTAGAGTGAGGGGGAAATTAAGACTGTTGTTTGTATGTGATGCCTTTCATCTAGCATAGTAACTTTCAAGTTGTATCAATATTACAAGTTAAAGTAGGGAGACTAATTATGTATTTCTATTATTATCACTCTTATTGTTGCAATAGTGCCTATAGGTCAAGCAAATCAGGGCCCCAATGGCTTTAATGGAGCTACACCATTTTCCATCAGCTGAGAATCTGACCCAAAGGTTGTAATTTTTATTCAGGTTTGTGTCTTTCTTCTTGTCAATAAACCGTGGGCGGCAGGCTGGGGAAGGGGTGGGACCCACTGAAGTTCCTCAAATAGAAAAGCAAATCTGAGGGCTTTTGAGGCTGGTTCATTGCAGTACAACAGCCAAAGACCCTTGTGAAAAAAAACTGTGCCTCTACCTGACATATTCAGTAATGGCATATTTTATCATAGCTCGACAAAGTATAATTTAACAATGGAAAAGCTACAATAATATTATAATGAGCTCAAGGAACTGCATGGCATAATAAAACCATGATTAAAATGCAATAAAAGCATAATTTAAAACACTCAATAAAATTATAACAAATAAAGCCTTCCCAGGAGATGCAGTGCAGAAGGAAAGGGAGAAAAAGGAAGTGGAGCTCAGGATAGGTAAAAAAACACAAGGGCTATCGGTGGTTGTGCTCAAATACACCTGTGAAACAGAGGTGGTAAGGTGAGAAAGGCTGAGAAGGAATATCTCTTGGAGTTATCATACCCGACACATTATCACCAGCCAGCCTAAGTCACACAAGCAAGTAATCCTTAAGTCTAGTGGTGTCTGAAGCTAGATAACCATCAGAGGCTAAAGAAGGTGGCCCTACTATAGTCAGGGCTTATCCCAGTGAGGGCTTTAAAAGGCAACAGTGTTAACTCATAATCAATCTGCCGTCTCTCAGCATTAATTATTCCACCAACTGTAAAGTTAATCAGCCGTCTGGCTATATATTTAAGCCCCCACTGTACTGTTAGGGCTTTGCAGTTATGTTCACTTCACTCTGTTGGGAGAAATGATCTCGCCCCCCCCCCCCCTCCACCCCCATGGCCTGTACATTCTTTTAGCTCAGTAAATTCACTGTAGAGTGATTGGCTAGAGAAGAGCTGCTGTTACAGAAGTTGGTCAGTTTGATGAGGGCAGTTTGCAAGATGTGAACATGGCAATAGATAAGGGAAACCTGTCCTTTAAGCACATGGTCAAGTAGCAATATGAGCAAAGAAGAATTCATCACCTGTCCGAAGTAAGCCATGGGGTCAGCCAGAGGGAGGGAATTGGGGCCTCTTGGATGGTCATGGGCATAAATATTAACCCAAGGGCCCTTGATTTGAGCTGCCCAGGTCACCTAGCCCCCAAATTTAACCTTAGCAGTCTGTAAAGTCACCTAGCCTACACGCCAGATGCTGAACACTCTGGCCAAGATCCAGCAAAGCACCTACACGTGTGTGTGTGGGGGTGTCTGTGTGTGTGCGCGCACGCGCCTGCTGGTCTTTATACACATAAATAGTTCTAGTGAAATCCTACCTGCCCAACTCCATCTGACCAAATGGGGAGCTTTGAAATTTATTGTGGCATGTGTACATCATGAGGCAATGCTGCTCAGTGAGTTTCATGATATGTTCACTCTCAAACACTTTTAGTCCCTGCAAACACTTAAGCATGTGCTTAACGTCACGCATGAGTAAAACTGAAGATATCATTCAGAGTTTGCAGAATCAAGTCCTTCATCTTGTATCTCTCCTCTTCTTCTACCCTCCTACCCTCCTATTTATGGTGGGATAAATCTCATGACTGGAGTACTGTCATGGATGGATATAAACTGTTCAGGAAGGACAGGCAGGGCAGAAAAGGTGGAGGAGTTGCATTGTGTGTAAGAGAGCAGTATGACTGCTCAGAGCTCCAGTATGAAACTGCAGAAAAACCCGAGAGTCTCTGGATTAGAAGTCTCTTAGGCTACGTCCTCACTACGGGGGGGGGGGGGGGGGAGTCGATTTAAGATACGCAAATTCACTTGCGTAGCTGAATTCGACATATCTGAGCCGACTTAGCCCGTTGTTAGGACGGCGGCAAATCGACCTCCGCGGCGCCCCCGTCGACGGCGCTTACTCCTACCTGCGCTGGTGGAGTACAAGCGTCGATTCGGGGATCGATTGTCGCGTCCCAACGATACGCGATTTGATCCCCGAGAGATCGATTTCTACCCGCCGATTCAGGCGGGTAGTGTAGACGTAGCCTTAGAAGTGTGAGCAACACAGGTGATGTCGTGGTGGGAGTCTGCTATGGACCACCAGACCAGGGTGATGAGGTGGATGAGGCTTTCTTCCGGCAACTAACAGAAGTTACTAGATCACAGGCCCTGGTTCTCATGGGGGACTTCAATCACCCCATATCTGCTGGGAGAGCAATACAGCGGTGCACAGACAATCCAGGAAGTTTAGGGGACAATATCCTGGTGCAAGTGCTGGAGGAACCAACTAGGGCAGAGCTCTTCTTGACCTGCTGCTCACAAACAGGGAAGAATTAGTAGGGGAAGCAAAAGTGGATGGGAACCTGGGAGGCAGTGACCATGAGATGGTTGAGTTCAGGATCCTGACACAAGGAAGAAAGGAGAGCAGCAGAATATGGACCCTGGACTTCAGAAAAGCAGACTTTGACTCCCTGAGGGAACTGATGGGCAGAATCCCCTGGGAGAATAACATGAGGGGGAAAGGAGTCCAGGAGAGCTGGCTGTATTTTAAAGAATCCTTATTGAGGATGCAGGAACAAACCATCCTGATGTGTAGAAAGAATAGTAAATATGGCAGGTGACCAGCTTGGCTTAACAGTGAAATCCTTGCTGATCTTAAACACAAAAAAGAAGCTTACAAGAAGTGGAAGATTGGACAAATGACCAGGGAGGAGTATAAAAATATTGTTCAGGCATGCAGGAGTGAAATCAGGAAGGCCAAATCACAGTTGGAGTTTCAGCTAGCAAGAGATGTTAAGAGTAACAAGAAGGGTTTCTTCAGGTATGTTAGCAACAAGAAGAAAGACAAAGAAAGTGTGGGCCCCTTACTGAATGAGAGAGGCAACCTAGTGACAGAGGATGTGGAAAAAGCTAATGTACTCAATGCTTTTTTTGCCTCTGTCTTCACGAACAAGGTCAGCTCCCAGACTGCTGCACTGGGCAGCACAGCACGGAGAGGAGGTGACCAGCCCTCTGTGGAGAAAGAAGTGGTCCAGGACTATTTAGAAAACCTGGACGAGCACAAGTCCATGAGGCCAGATGCGCTGCATCCAAGGGTGCTAAAGGAGTTAGCGGATGTGATTGCAGAGCCGTTGGCCATTATCTTTGAAAAATCATGGCGATTGGGTGAGGTCCTGGATGACTGGAAAAAGGCTAATGTAGTGCCCATCTTTAAAAAAGGTAAGAAGGACGATCCGGGAAACTACAGGCCAGTCAGCCTCACCTCAGTCCATGGAAAAATCATGGAATAGGTCCTCAAGGAATCAATTCTGATGCACTTAGAGAAGAGGAAAGTGATCAGGAACAGTCAGCATGGATTCACCAAGGGCAAGTCATGCCTGACTAACCTAATTGCCTTCTATGATGAGATAACTGGCTCTGTCGATGAGGGGAAAGCAGTGGATGTGTTATTCCTTGACTTTAGCTTTTGATATGGTCTCCCACAAGTATGGGCTGGATGAATGGACTATAAGGTGGATAGAAAGCTGGCTAGATCGTCGGGCTCAACGGGTAGTGATCAATGGCTCCATGTCTAGTTGGCAGCCAGTATCAAGCAGAGTGCCCCAAGGGACGGTCCTGGGGCCAGTTTTGTTCAATATCTTCATTAATGATCTGCAGGATGACACTAAACTGGGAGGAGTGGTAGATACGCTGGAGGGTAGGGATAGGATACAGAGGGACCTAGACAAATTAGAGGATTTGGCCGAAAGAAATCTGATGAGGTTCAACAAGGACAAGTGCTGAGTCCTGCACTTAGGATGGAAGAATCCCATGCACTGCTACAGACTAGGGGCCGAATGGCTAGGCAGCAGTTCTGCAGAAAAGGACCTAGGGATTACAGTGGTCGAGAAACTGGATATGAGTCAACAGTGTGCCCTTGTTGCCAAGAAGGTTAATGGCATTTTGGGCTGTATAAGTAGGAGCATTGCCAGCAGATTGAGGGACGTGATCATTCCCCTCTATTCGGCATTGGTGAGGCCTCATCTGGAGTACTGTGTCCAGTTTTGGGCCCCACACTACAAGAAGGATGTGGAAAAATTGGAAAGAGTCCAGCGGAGGGCAACAAAAATGATTAGGGGGCTGGAGCACATGACTTATGAGGAGAGGCTGAGGGAACTGGGATTGTTTAGTTTGCAGAAGAGAAGAGTGATGGGGGATTTGATAGCTGCTTTCAACGACCTGAAAGGGGGTTCCAAAAAGGTTGGAGCTAGACTTTTCTCAGTGGTACCAGATGACAGAACAAGGAGTAACGGTCTCAAGTTGCAGTGGGGGAGGTTTAGGTTGGATATTAGAAACCCTATTTCACTAGGAGGGTGG
The DNA here is from genome assembly GCF_028017835.1 of Emys orbicularis. Lineage (NCBI taxonomy): Eukaryota > Metazoa > Chordata > Testudines > Emydidae > Emys > Emys orbicularis. The sequence continues at coordinate 21,636,769 of NC_088685.1, read as the reverse complement.
TGAAGCACTGGAATAGGTTACCTAGGGAGGCGGTGGAATCTCCTTCCTTAGAGGTTTTTTAAGTCAGGCTTGATGAAGCCCTGGCTGGGATGATTTAGTTGGGGATTGGTCCTGCTTTGAGCAAGGGGTTGGACTACATGACCTCCTGAGGTCCCTTCCAACCCAGATATTCTATGATTCTATGATACCCTGTGAGACGTTACTGTGTATAGTATTCTCCTGCATGCTGTGAAGATGCTCTCCCATAATTGCCTTTTTCGTGAAACCAGTGAAAAAAGCCAAATGATTCCCATTTTTGTTTCCATTTGAAACATTTCACACAGCTCTATCATTCATGCCATCTCTGACTGTTTATTCTCTATACACACTGGAGAGTGAAACTAGAGCCATTTCACACAGCTCTATCTTTCATGCCATCTCTGACTGTTTATCCTCTATACACACTGGAGAGTGAAACTAGAGCCATAGATTAAACGTGTTATTCATCAGCTGCCTGTAGTTGCAGATAATTATTTCAACTGCCATTTAAAAAAAAATTCAGAATGGTGCCAAATTAAAAAATCTGTTCCTCATTTCTCTTGGTGCACAAGGTCCCTTGTTGGGTTATTGAAATTGCTAGGCTGGTCTCGTAGCCAAGAAAAAGAGAGAAGACAGATGGAGCCATGCATTTTAGTAAAAATTCTTAAGAACTGTCCTCGTGACAACCCCTCTTCTGTCTCTAAGGCAGTGGGTAAATCTTGTTATGTGTCCTGCTCTGTACTAAAGATATTCCTAGCAATGCCTGACAACTCTGGCATGTTTTCTGTGGGGATTTACTTGTACTGCATCATTAAAGAAAGATATTTCTCATATGATCAACTCTAAAATTAAAAACAAAACAAAAAAACAAAATAAAGGTTCCTCCTTCTCTGCAAACAAATATTTCTCAATATTCTACATGAAACTAAGTATTTATTTTTAAAAGATGCCTTCATTTTAATTGTTGTGGTAATATATTTAAATCAGGCACAGGATAAAAACCCTGAGGCAATGCAGATCATTTTCTAATGTGTCCTGGGTGTTAGACAGGCAATACACTTAATTTCACACAGAAGCAAATCCCATTCAGCAGACCTACATAAGAAGTAAGGCTTCTTTAACTCTGCATATAAAACATTTAAATACTCCCTTTCACTTTTCATCAGCTCAAAACAAAAAAAGGTTTCCTATCAGTCTCTGAAGCCACTTTAGCATTTCCCTCCTGGTTTTCAAATGGATTTGTTCCACTCCTCTTTTTTGACCTCATATTAACCTCTCCTGTCCACTACTCTGCTTCTCAAAATTTCAGCATCCTTTCTGTACTCTTCTCAGCTCTCTACAAAAGATGTTTCTTCCCCTTTCCCCACCCATCCTTGGAGCCTCAGAGTCAATGCAAATGGTATATTACCATATTTTTCACTTCTATAGCATATTCCATCCAAAGTGGTTTACAAATATCAATTAGTTAAGCCACACAACACTGTTGAGAGGCATAGAAGTGTAAATATCCCCATTAGCAGGTGGTGAAATAGGCATCAAAAGATTACTTTTAAGTGGCCTTATATTTAGAGGTGTTGAGCACCCACAGTTGTCTTTGACTACACAAGGAGTTGCAGATATTCATCACCTCGGAAAATAAAGGCTCTATCCTCGACTGCTTTTGATATAGGTTGAAGTGCCTAAGGTTCTGTAATTCAAGATATGGGCTTGATGCAAGAATCTATGGATGAAATTCCTTGACCTGTGTTACAGAATCATAGAAACATAGGGTTGGAAGGCACCTCAAGAAGTCATCAGGTTCTGCCCCCTGAGCTGATGCAAGACCAAATAAACCAAGACCATCCCTAATAGGTGTTTGTCCAACCTGTTCTTAAAAACCTCCAATGATGGGGAGTCCACAACTTCTCTTGAAAACCGATTCAAGTGCTTATCTACCCTTGTAATTAGAAAGTTTTTCTTAATATCTAACATAAATCTCCCTTGCTGCATATTAAGACCATTACTTCTTGTCCTACCTTCAGTGGATATGGAGAAAAGTTGAATACTGTCCTCTTTATAACAGCCCATAACATAGTTGAAAACTGTTATTAGGTCCCCACTCAGTATTCTTTTCTCAAGCCTAAATATGACAAGTTTTTTAACCTTTCCTCACAGGTCAGGTTTTCTAAACCTTTTATCATTTTTGTTGCTCTCCTCTAGATTCTCTCCAAACTATCAACATATTTCCTAAAGTGTGGTGCCCAGAAAGGACATCGTACTCCAGATGAGGCCTCCCCAGTGCCGAGTAGAGCAGGACAATTACCTTCTGTGTCTTATATATGATACTTCTGTTAATTCACCCCGGAATGATATTAGCCTTTTTCGTAACTGAATCACACTGTTGACTCTCATTCAATTTGTGATTCAGTATAACCCCTTTTCAGCAGGACTACCATCTAGCCAGTTATTCCCCATTTTGTATGTATGCATTTATTTTTTTCTTCGTAAGTGAAGTACTTTGCACTTATCTTTACTGAAATTCATCTTGTTGAATTCAGACCAATTTTCCAATTGGTCAAGGTTGTTTTGAATACTAATCCTGTCCTCCAAAGTGCCTGCAACCCCTCCCAGTTTGGTGTCATCTGCAAATTTTATAAGCATACTCTTCACTCCATTATCCAAGTCACTAATGAAAAGATGACTATAGGACTGACCCCTGCTGCCCACACTATATATGCCTTCTCAGTTTGACAGTAAAACATTGACAACTACTCTTTGAGTATGGTCTTTCAACCAGTTTTTCATTCACCTTATAGTAATTTAATCTAGACCCTATTTCCCTAATTTGCTTATTAGAATGCCATGTGGGACTGTGCCAAAACTTTACTAAAATCAAGATAGATTATGTCTACTGCTTCCCCCCATCCAATAGGCCAGTAACCCTGTCAAAGAAGGAAATTAAGTTGGTTTGGCATGATTTGTTCTTAACAAATCCATGATGGCTATACCTTATAACCCTATTATCATCTAAGTGTTTACAAATAGATTGTTTAATAACTTGTTCCAGTGTCTTTCAGGTATTGAAGTTAGGCTGAATGGTCTATAATTTCCTGGGTTGCCTTTGTTCCCCTTTTTAAATATAGATACTATGTTTGCCCTTCTCCAGTAACCTGGGACCTCACCATCAAGTCTCAAAGATAACAGTTAATAGTACCTGTATTGCTTCAGGTAGTTCCTAAAGTACCCTAGGATGAATTTCATCAGGCCCTGCCAACTTGAATACATCTAACTTATCTACATATTCTTTAATCTGTTCTTTCCCTGCATTTCTTCCCCTTTTCTGTTAATATTAATTGCGTTAATTTTCTGGTCACAATTAACTTTTTAGTGAAGACTGAAGCAAAATATGCATTGAATACATCAGTCTTCTTTATGTCATCAGTTATTAGCTCTCCTTCTGTGCTAAGTAGGGGACCTGCACTTTCTTATGTCTTTCTCTTGCTCCTAATATATTTTAAAGGGCAATAAGAAGAGGTTCTTTAGTCCCTTGCAAGGTGTAACTCATTTTGTGCCTTAGCCTTTCTGATTTTGTCCCTCATGATTTATTATGCACAAGGTTAGACTGAAAAATCATAATGGTCCCCTCTAACTTTAAGATCTAGGAGTATATGAACTTTGAAACTGTTGGCTTTAGGTAAATTGACCACAGTAAATCTTTGGCCAAGTCAGAAATAGAACCCAATCTCTTTACTCCCAAGATATTCCAATTAATTTAGAGATGGATAAAGCTAGAAAGACAAAAATTATGCATCACTCTCTCAGCATTATCAGTATTAATGTTTATAAAGTGTATTGATTGTTATATCACAGAACAGTGCAGTATAAATGACACATTAGGCAGCAACAAAATCATTTACAGAGTGCTGGGTTAAAACAGACTATTTCAAACATAGTCCTTTGGTTGTTATCAGTTTATTGTACTATATCACAGCACAATGCTCTTCTTTTAAGATGAGGAGGACTGAATTGATTATATGACTGCACTAAAACACACTGTCCCTGGGAATCAAATTTGCTGAGTAAGTTATAAGTGTGAATTTTTCTTCTTTTGCTGTTGTTTGACAGAGAACAAAAAATTTTACTTTTATGTGTTCTGTCTCAGTGGTATTTCAGAAAAACATTATTGCTTAGGCTTCAGTCATTTTTGTGCATGATCTGGACTCAATAACCAGAGCTAATAATATGAAGCTAAATTAATATAAAGATTGTTTCAGGAATGGCATGCGAAGGTGAAATAATTAAAAGTTATGTTTGTTATCAGTGAGGGGGGAAATGCAAACAACTGAATATCACGTGTGGGGAAAACAATCCTACTCATTATTATCTCAGAAACTCCACAGTCACTTGGTGGTTTATGTTTTCTCCTTTACTTTCATTTATAAGTAAATTATTGTTCAATCTAATTGTGGATGATATACCACCAGAGTACATTGCATCATGACATTTCACCATTTATAGCTTCATAGAAAAAAATACTAATTAAAGCTCTTTTTTTCTTTTATTTTTCCCCAAAAGAAGTCTATGAAATCAGATCATATCAATGGCATCAGTGAATCAATAAGGGCAATAAATCAATTCAATTTATTAAATACTACAGTCTGCTAGGCAAGTATGTAGATATATCCTGGTGAACCCTTATCACCTTAACTCGGCATCTTCTGCTTAGTATTGAGCAGAAGTTCAATAAATGGCTCAAAAGGCAATTTATAATCAAAGGTTACAAAATAACAGGGTAATTTATGACCCAGCTGGTATAAATATGGTATGAAATATCAGCATTTTCCTTTCCAGACAGTCCCTCAAGCACTCCATTATAACAGGACATGTCCAGACCCATCCTGGTGAGAAATGGATGACAAGGGAACAGGGGCTTTCTTATACAAATGAGGTCAGGCATAGCTATGTGAATAAACAAAAGGTGATTGTTTGTGCCTTTTATCTATTAAATGTTTCTATATTGTTTTAAATATGTAACCTATTCGCAGGTTGCCCCTCTACAGCTATAGTCAGTTCACCCCACCCCACAGTCAGACAACTGATCCTTCCCTCAGGAGACTTTGCCACACATAGTGCTGTGGGATCACCACCAAAGCCCTAGGGCAGCTCCTCCCCTCTCCGCTACTCATCAGGGAAGGGACCCAGTAGATGATCAGCTCCAAAAAGGAAAAAGTCCAGTTTCAGTGGGGAAGGTCTGTGATGTCAGCAGCATCAGAGGTTGTGAAAGTGCCTCTGGACCGTCCTGTTGACTCTCAGGAATGTTGCACCCCACACTTGGGAGGGCTACTCTGCCCCCAATTCATGTGACTGAGGCTCAGGGCCCACTTCAGGACATAGGCCTTCAAAAGGGGATTACCCTCTAACTGCTGGGCATGTGTTTGGGCTGGGGCAGGATCTCTTTGCTTCCAGGGCCTTCCCCATGGCTGGGGGAAGAGTGCTACTTAGGGCTTGTGACTTGGGGATGGGGGGGTTGCTCTTCTCCTACCCACTACTAGGTCTGTGCTGCTTACCCCCACTCAGGCAGAGTTGAGTCTGCTACTCTGGACTCCTTAATATTTATGATCCATTCATTTAAGATTTACTGGGTTGTATTTGCCTTCTGCTGGAGCTGAAAGCAAGCCCAAGGAAATGATTCCGTGTATTCTAGGCATTCTAAGCCACCAGACTGAGATGCAACTGAATTTCTGAATGACCTATTTATCAGTAAGGTGTCAGTGGCAATTGATGAAACCCTAAAAGCCATGGTTAAACAGCGGGCAGCATGAGGGTGGAGAGCACAAGATGCTGTGTGCACTGTGTTATTAAGCAGAAAGCAAGCCACTAGCAGTAGTCATTCTTTTTCATTCAGATAACACCCGTGAGGAAATATTTAAATCACATTTAGTTTGAAATTAAAAAAAAAAAGCTAGAATTAATAAGAAAGCACCATGAGACACTGTGGTAAGAACAGACCAAAATAGACTTGTGACACAAACCCCCTTTTGAAGCATTGCTCTATGCAATGGTATTATCAACAGAGCAGATGAATAACTAAAATCTGATCTTTCAGGTTCCATTGAAAATCCTGGTTGATTTTCTTGCATTAAAGACTTTTTTATTATTATGGTAGCAAATATCTATTTTTTGTTCCTCTCACTGTTAAAATTAATCATAAGGATGACTGTGGTCCCTTTAATTATAAAGAATGTCGTGTGTCTGTGTGCATGTGTGCACACACACACACGTACGCACACACACACACATACGTACTAAGCAATGTGTCATTTGTAATTCTCATGGTGGCTATTGACCCCTCCAGCACAGCATTGTATACATATCACCTGGTGGTTTCAGAATTTCCCAGCAGCATGATATTTCTGCCTGAATGCAATAAGGACGGTGAATCTGATGCAGATCTCACCACATTGTAATTCAGGAGTCACCCCAATGAAATGCAGAGAGTTCAGCTGATGTAAATGAGAAGAGAATCAGGTCCTGTAGTCAGTGTCTTAGTTCAAGTGCTGCCACATAATAAACTTGCACAACTGCTATACTGTATGAGCACAGGATGCCAGAAGAATTTGCAATGTACATATTGAGGTACATCCATGTTATCAGTGCGTGCCCCGTTTGTAAACAGGAGTTTGGAATAGCAGCTACTATATTTATAGAGATGGTATTAAAAATGTCTCTTTCCCTTTTCCCAGTGCTCCCATATCTATAGTGTGTGATTTTTTCCAATGCATATTATTAATCAGATTAATCCTATAATTACTTCAGTTACGCGCAGAGCTCTGAGAACTCGGGAGAACTTGCTTGGAAAGCAAACTCACATAAAAGAATCGGCTTTTCAGACTGAACAAACCGTGAGCCCAGGGAGGTGAATATCACTGGAGAAAAGTAGGGAGAAAATTGCAGTTAGTGAAAGGAAAAGAAACAGCTGGAGAAGGAAAAAAGATAAGAAATAAAGCAATGAAAGGTAAACAAACATGTTGTGTCTTAATTGTGTCGTTGGCTTTCTCCGGTAGACTGCCTGCCCCACTCTAAGGAAAGCAGGTTGCATGTGACATGGGCTCTACAGATGGAATAAGCATAGCACACATGCAGTGTTATCCACTTAAAAGTATAGCACAGCCCAAAGGGCAGGCTTGTTCTCACACGGTAGGAAGAGAAACTTGCAAGGTAACTATTGGAATAAACGCAAAGCTCATCAGTCACTTTTCATTGGGTAGCCTAGCAGGGTCCCAGCTATTTGGCATCTAGATACAGTTTATAATACAAATGCTGGCTAGGCAGTAGTGTCAGGATTTTGGCAGGTGGTGGCAATCACTGTGGCTTTTGTGAACAGAAGAACAGAAAGAGAGTCCGTTGCCAATAATATTCCTGCACCACAGATGTAGAGCTGGAGCCAATTGTCTAGCCTGTCTGCTTTCCTCTTCTTGCCTGATTTGCAATCACCGAATCTCCATAGAGTTATTAGGCTGGACCCGAGCAAGGTACCTTGTGTAGGAGTAACTCTACAAATTAGACGATGTGGTATTTCACATGGGAATGGCTATGCTAGTGTAAGTGTTAAGCCTCTCTGCATGCCTAGTCTGATCAAGATGGTAGTGGGTTGTGATCAAGCACACACTGATCTGCACTGAGAAATGAATCCTTCCACCATAGGGAAGCTTGGGAAAACCTCAATTTACTCTTCAGTGTAGTACACTGAGGAAAAACATAATCAAAGCTTCTGCTGGCATCTTGCAATAATGTGAAATGCCTGCCTAAGCAATGCAAATAGAGGCCTAGGTGATGTATAGATACAGAGCTTCAGCTATCCAAATGTAGAACTAGAAGCTACCCACCTCTAATACTCAAGTCGCGTGGCAATTGTCCCATAACAAGCACTTCATGCAAACGATTTGTGTTACAAAGTATAGGACAGGAGTCTCAAACTCAAATGACCGTGAGGGCCACATGAGGACTAGTACATTGGCCCGAGGGCCGCATTACTGACACACACCCCCCCGCCGCCCTCGGCCCTGCCCCCACTCCACCCCTTCCATGAGGCCCCGCCCCTGCCCTGTCTCTTCCCACCCCTTCCCTGCCCCCATTCCAACCTCTTCCCCGAAATCCCCACCCCAACTCTGCCCCCTCCCTGCCCCCAGGGGCTGCAGGAGGGGTGTGGGGTGTGGTGGGGGCTCAGGGCAGGGAGTTGGGGTGTGGGGAGCAGGAGGGGTGAGGGGTATAGCAAGGGTGCAGGGTGCAGCAGGGGGCTCAGGGCAGGGGGTTGGGGTGCAAGAGGAGTGCGGGGTGTGGCAGGGGGTTCAGGGCAGGGGGTCAGGGTGCAAGAGGAGTGCGGGGTGTGGCAGGGGGTTCAGGGCAGGGGGTCGGGGTGCAGGGTGTGGCAGGGAGCTCAGGGCAGGGGGTTGGGGTGCAAGAGGAGTGCGGGGTGTGGCAGGGGGTTCAGGGCAGGGGGTTGGGGTGCAGGGTGCGGCAGGGAGCTCAGGGCAGGGGTCAGGGTGCAGGAGGGGTGCAAGGTATGGCAGGGGGTCGGGGTGCAGGGTGCAGCAGGGGGCTCAGTTCGGCTGCAGGAGGGGCGCGTACCGGGGGCAGGGCAGGCTCCCTGCCTGCCTGCCTGCCCTGCCCCTGCAAGAGGCTGAAACGTGGGGAAGGGGGGGCGGAGGGGCTGTGTGTTTCTGTTGCTTGAGGCACAGCCTCCAGCAGCTCCCATTGGCTGCGGTTCCCCGTTCCCGGCCAATGGAAGCTGCTGAGGGTGCTGCCTAAAGCAACAGCCACACACAGCCCCTCCGCCCCCCCTTCCCCACGTTCCAGCCTCTTCCCGGAGCTGCGCAGGGCAGGGCAGGCAGGCAGGGAGCCTGCCCTGCTCCTGGTGCACGATGGCCACCGCTCTGGTAAACACTGGGGGAGGGCGGGGGGGCTGCGAGGCCGCGTGTTTGAGACCCCTGATATAGGACAAGGTGGCTCAGTCAACTGCTCCCACAGGAAAAGTGCTACCAATATTGTAAAAGAGAGACAAGGTGGGTGAGGTGCTATCTTTTACTGGACCAACTTCTGTTGCTGAAAGAAAGAGGCTTTCAAACTTACACCCAGGGCTTGTCTTCACATACAACGCTGCAGCTGCATCGCTGTAGCACTTAAGTGAAGACACTCCCACACCGATGGGAGAGCTTCTTCTGTCGGCATGGTTAATCCACCTCTGCGAGAGGTGGTAGCTATGTGGTTGGGAGAAGCTCCCCACCAACACAGCATTGTTTACACCTGGGGCTAGGTCAGTATAACTACTGATATTAGTATACCGATATAAGTCTATAGCCTAGACCTGGCCACCGTTCTTCTTCAGGTCTGGGAAAAGTACTCAGAGTATCACAGCTATATACAAGGGTGGAACAGATAAGGAGCTGACACATGTTGCAAGAGACCATTCAAGGTGAAGTGGGCAGTTAACATCTCTACAGTCATAGGAGAAAGGAGGTTAGTGGGTTACAGATTGTGGCTTTGTGGATGTTTATGGATAGCTCCTCCCAGGAATGAGGGACAGCATGGGAGAAAGCACAAAGGTGTTTGAAAATTTAACAGGTGGGCACTGGAGACTGGAATCCTGGGTTGATCGGGGGCAGAAGCTGACATTTTAGTGCTGAAGGAGAGGTTATAGGTAGGGTGGGGATAAGTTGTGAAGGGCTTTGAAAGTGAAGGTACATATCTCGTGTTTAATATGATAGAGAAGATGGCGCTAGTGAAGGGATGCCAAGAGAGGGGCGACATAGTCAAAGTGACAGGGTAGGAAAATGATCTTTGCAACAGCATTCTGAAAGGACATGAGCAGGCTAAGGGTGCACTTGTCAAGGCCAGAAAAAAGGATGTTGCAGTAATGAAGATGTGAGATGGTGAGAGGCTGGACATAAGTTTTAGCTGTGTGGTATATAGGAAAGGGCATATCTTGTTTTGATTTCAAGGTGTCACTTAAAAACCTAAATCATTGTGTTTAGAGATCGTTCTTACTAAAGTGTATGTCATGTTTATTTTTCTTTCCTCATTTTACTTTACTTAGAGAAAACTGGATACAAGTGGTGATCATGAAAGTGTCGGTATTTGTCATAATTAACATTACCATAGCATGGCACATATCCCTTCTATTAAGTATAGGGCATGCTGTAATACTAACTCTGTGTAAGCGTGAAAGCTTGTCTCTCTCACCAACAGAAGTTGGTCCAATAAAATATATTACCTCACCCACCTTGTCTCTCTAAAATCCTGAGACCAACACAGCTACAACAACACTAAATTTGAAATTGTTACACTTTAAACTGAGGGAAAGCAGAGGAAAGACAAATGCAGATATAAGTAACGTTACTTTCTACGGAATAGATTACCAACAGTTGTGGTGGATTCTTCATCACTGGCAATTTTTAAAGCAAGATGAGCTATTTTTCTAAAATATGTGCTCTAATTCAAGTGGGAATTATTTTGGAGAAGTTCTATGGCCTGTGTTACGCAGGAGGTTAGATGATCACAGTGATCCCTTCTGGCCTTGGAATCTATGATGCAAGCAGTCGCACAGCATAGTGTATAATGGTTTTCAAACTTCAGCCAGGAGAAGCTTGCTCATTTTTGTAGGTTTCCAATGCAGCCATTATCTTCAATTACAACAGGACATTACTAACTTGAACGGTCATTTTTGGAAAGAGGAGTCTGTTAAGCACAGTAGAGAACTTCTCCATTTTCTAAGGTGCCTTCTAGCACAGATATCTTCCCCTCAAATAATCTAATCATAACTTTGGTAAACATACATAGGAATATAGGCATTCCCCAACTAGCTCTAATCAATGGATCATCTTGTCTAGTATCCTGTCTCAGACAGTAGCCAGAACCAGATACTTCAGAGGAAGGTTGAAAACCTCTCAGTGGATAATTTTGTAATTACATGCCATCAGGGAAAGGTTCTTCCTATTCCCCAACTGTTAGCAGCCAAAAAAATTTCTGAAAAATAGAGTTTAAATATTTATCCTAGCTAGTGTAATTAGGGATGATATTCTTATTGCACATATAAGTGCCTGATTATATAAATGCCTAATCATTGTATCATAGTTCTCTCTTATTAGAAAACTGGTAGATTCATTCTTGATGACTGCTAAAGGTTGGAATATAAAGTCTACAGAGTTAATGGACATGGCTCAAATACTACAGTGATGAGTACTATAAAAGAACCTAAAGAGTTACAAAAGATAAAGCCTTTATTATAGCCCTCTACATTTATTGATTTATTGATTTAACTCTGATTATAGCTTGTAGCAGTGAGTTGCACAAGTTAATTTAATCATATCTTGCCAAAGGATATAAAATAAAAGACCCCAGCGTGTGTTTGAATCCAGATGTTCTCAGACATAGCTCTTAATAGCTTATGTATTATCATGTAAACACAAACTAAGACTCTCTTAACTCATGATGTCTGTTCCCCAAAGGGTTCAGACCTGAGGTTTGGTTTGGATTAGTATCCAAAACTGTATGTTTATCCTAACTACTTGAAACTTCAAAACTGGGCAAGAAATCTCCGAGAAAAGAGGCGATTTCTCACACTTCTGCTTCTGGCCATGGTTGGAATTAACACATGAACAGCTTTTCTCATAGAGTTTTGGCACCTCCAGCTCTGATCTCAGGCAGAAAATGAAAAATGAAAAATAATTATTCAGTCATTACAGAATCTTAAATAATGTTTGATTTTTGAAGGAATGAAGATTTAAGTGTCTTTTTGTTTATTTTGCTGATTTGCCCATCTTTTTTATTATGGGGCTTTTCTTTGTCTATGCTGTTAATATAGGTGGTCATTCATTAAGAGACTTAAACATGTGCCTCATATTAGCATAAAGATAGCCCCAAAGATCTTAATAGGATTACAGATGGGCTTAGAGTTCAGCAAGTGCTTGAGTACCTTGCCAAACTGGCCTTAATTTGGTATTTCACTGAATCCACTTAATAGATCTAGTCACTCTTTAACTATTGATCCACAAGCATAGCAAATTATAAAATATCTACATTAAATGTGATAAGAGGAGAAGGATGGTTCTGTGGTTATGGTGCTAATCTAGGACTTGGGTGGTTTAGGTTCCCTGTTCTCCCATAGACTTCCTGGCAAGCTCCTTTGTGCCTCAGTTCCCCATGTATAAAATGGGGATAATAGAGCTTCCCTACCTCAAAGGGCAGTTGAGGATACATTAAAATTGTGAGGTGCTCTCATACTAGGCTAATTGAGGCCACTTAAGTACTAAAGAGAGTGATTGACTTTAATGACATTTTCCTAAAGTATAAAAGAAGACTCTGCATTCCCCAATTAATTCTGCATTTTTATAGAGTGGTTGAGCATGTGAAATAAGGATTTTTATTAGAAGCCCTGACACGATCTAAATTATAGTGTCATAAACATGATGCTTAAATTAAAATAGAGCACTCTTGGAAATTCATTGTATGGCTTTTTCAGTGAATTTTTCATTTGAATTTAGTGCTTATAAAAAAAAGAGGCAGATTGACAGCCCTGGAATTGAAAGTTCTCTGTCTGTGCACAGAAATCTGCAGCACTGGCAGCAGGAAAGAGAGCTTCCACAATGCTCCTAAACTCTGATCTGAAGGGACCCTTGTTAGCTCATTACAGTCCTTGGCCTCTTGGCTGAGACTGGTAACAAGGGTGCTGCCAATTAGTGCTGCCAAGTGAGATGATGGCTTTTCTGATGTGGATCCTCTCCACTGGAAACTAGAGCCATGAAACTCATTTCAAATAGTCCATTGAACAGCCATCAGATGGTAACAACTTTCAGTCACGCAGACCTGGGCTGGCACTGTAGATGCATCTTAGAAATGAAAGACTGTATCCCATTACCAGTCCCCTGAGCCATCCAGTCCCCCCGCTATTCTATTTCTGTGGAGGAGAGAGATTGTATAGATTCACCGATAAATCATTCAAATGCATGTGTCTGAAATGCTCTCGGATCTTCCAGTCCAATCCCCACTTTAATCGGCTTTAAATACTTGTAAATATCTGCTGAGATGTGAAGAAGGAGTAATGAATGGGAGGGATAGGTGATGAAATATGGAACCTCTCATCTGTAGGTCACTGGTCTGAATGCATCTACCATAGGTTAGTGTGTGACTGAAAGTTATTACTTTTTTATGGCTATATGCTGGGCAGTAATGTGAAATAAGTTGATGGTTTAAGTCCAGTTCCCAGCAAACAAATGTCCACATCTCAAAAACCACAAAATTAGCAATAAGCAGTTACTTTCTTGGCACTCTCAGCAGAGAGTCTTCAAGAAGGATAGAGAACTAGCCTATCACCCTTAGGGATAATTCCTCCAGCACAGCATTAAGGCGCATTGGCAGCACACTGCAGGGAAGTGTGCATGGTTTCTATCCAGGTTGCACCTGTTTGGAGGATAGTGTGAGGGATTTAGTTTCCTTGTATTGCAATCCAGTGCTTTTCAGAAGAACTAAATTCCCTTAAAATATATATGTTAACTACTCTCCTGCTGTGAGAAAAGGCATTCTCTGGATTCACACACATCACTCCCATTAGCACTGATGGGAGTTACTCAGACATTTGACAGGAATATAGCTCTGATACTATGGTGATGGACAGCATTATAAAACTCTGATAGCTCTGACTATTTTGTCTTCAAAATCTATCTCTCCTGCGCACACACACACACATATGCACAGACAAAAGCATTGTATGTGTGACTTTTTTTTAATCCCTAAGATCTTTCAGGTAGACAAATATTTTCTTAGCAAATAAACCGTAGTAGATGAAACTATTTAGTATTTGCATTTTCAGGTTTGCTTTTTTCCCTGGGTATAACCAGTTACAGTATGAAGAATGCTGTCTCAAGCAACTGAAGCATAAGAAATGCACTCCTCTAACATAAGAAAAAGTTTCTAGGTCACAGGGATTTAGGGAACAAATATGAGCAGTTGGGGGAGGAAAGGTGTTCATACTCAGGAATTTGGAAATCAAAAAGGAAAGAGCACATTTTCAAAGAAGTCAGCCTGTCAGACAATTTCTGGAAGCCAGACAATTACCAATAGATTATACAGCAGAGCCTACACCTAAGGAGTATATTCATTAGAACAATGTCACAGCTACCCTAGCCCGTAACCTGGTCCCTGAGATTCTCTTAGCAGATAAGACAAGTGCTGTTAAATTGCAGTACACTAGAAGAAGCTAAGCCATTAAAGCCCCCTTTTTTTTGGCAACAAACTTGAGTTTAAAACATACAAAATTGTGTTTTCACTTATTGAAAACATTCACACACACCCTTTTTTTGACCCAAAAGCTCCTTCAGCAAAGAATGGATCAACTCAGGCTGGAGTACTATGATCACTGCAGAGAATCCTCTTTTCAATGTTAGAACCCCAATTCTGCTGTCAGACCCATGTCCCCACAGATGTCAGTGGGCCCTTGCCCTCTGGGTCTAATTGTAGGCTCTGGGCCCATGTGTGAGATGTTAGTGGAAAATATCCCAGAGAATGACTGAAGTAAGGTGTATGAATCATAGAATATCAGGATTGGAAGGGACCTCAAGAGGTCATCTAGTCCAACCCCCTGCTCAAAGCAGGGCCAATCCCCAGATGGATTTTTGCCCCAAATCCCTAAGTGGCCCCCTCAAGGACTGAACTTACAACCCTGGGTTTAGCAGGCCAATGCTCAAACCACTGAGCTATCCCTTCCCCCCTCTTTTTAAAGCATACCATGTGATGTCAAATCCACAGTCCTTACTCTGGCAGAACTCCCGCTGCAGAGAATTGGAGTTTGTCGAGGAAGGTTTAAGCAAACTCCTATGCAAGGACTTTATGGTTTGGCCTGACATCAATAGCTGCGCATATACAAATAAATGAAATGCATTTTCCTACTCTATTGTTCTATCATTTATGTTTTCTTTGATATTATTGGGAATTCTAGAAAGCTCATTTTACAAAACCAATCTTGGAGGCTTTGAGTTCGCAGAATGCTGGCTTTTTATTAATTATACCTATGTTACATTTACTGGAGTGAATGTAACATCAAAACAATCAAAAGAATGTCATGACACACATGCTTAAACAGCTATTTTGTACAGAGCTGATAATTAAAAAGTAAATAGAGAAGTCATCTTATTTTAAAATAGCAAATCTGGTAATAGGCTAGAATGCAGATGATCTTTTCCCATTCCCTTGAGTGCATATATACTGTATAGTTTATAGCATGGTAGTATAATATAAATACAGAATACCACTGTGCAGTTGAAGTGTCACTACTATGATTTGACCAACTGCTTCTAGAGGGCTATCACTCCATAGACAATATTCAGCACTAAGGTGCCAATCCTGCAGTAAAGTACATGCAAGGGGATCTATGCATCTACACAGAGTTCATTGCAATATAAGGGCTTTAGATACTACATTGAAGGGAGCTATAGAAGAACTCAGATAGATGGACAAATAGGACCCTTAAAACTGGGTGTGATGATTTAAACTAAGTTAGATGCAATGAAATCCAATGTATATCCACCACAAATTTTGCTTTAAATTTGCTGATGTAATTTCAAGGGGAGATGACTGACTTTAATTGTTTTCATTTTTAAAGGATTGTCGTTTCCAGAAATGACATCTTTTTATTGGGTTAGATTTGTGTGCCCAAATGATTTTTGTGGGCTTTTTAGAGAGGACAAGTAAGAATGTAAAGAGTTAGTGTAAAAGGCACATATGTGTTTGTAAGCCCTGTCATATAATACTTTTTTTCAAATGGCACTCTATTGGGCAGAACTTTGAAAGGGACCTCAGCCTGGCCTCCATTTGCATGTGTTCACATTTGGATGCACAGCTTTGGTCTGCTATCAATGATGCGTGCAACTGGCAAACTCAGCATGGGCAAAATCTATTTGCATTTGATTTGTGTAAGCAAGTGGTGAGGTTTGTGCATGTCGCTTCTAGTGGTTTTTCAAGTGACGATAGTGCAGAAAAATGCAAGAGAATGTAACGCAATGTTTCACGTGCAGAGTAAAGACATTTTGAAAATGTGTCACCATATGTACTAGACATCCTTTACAGATGTCTATGTCTTTTTTTATTTACATGACAGACTGCAGAGACTCCTAAGAAGCTGTTACTCTCATATTCATCTATTTATTGCCACTTTCCTTTTTTTTCTTTTGTATTTTAGTATTACCTTAAAAATCCAAGTATTTTGCATGGTTGGCTCTTCAAAGTACACCTTCCCAACACTATTTCTGGATGATTTTGAATGCTATACACACTGCTATGCATAGGCGAAAAGGTAAGCAATACTAACTACCTACTTACGTGGCCCCTATCACCACAGCACCTCACAGTCATTGATGCATTTGTCCTCACAATACCCCTGTCATAACTATAAAGGGAAGGGTAACAGCTCTCCTGTGTACAGTACTATAAAATCCCTCCTGGCCAGAGACTCCAAAATCCTTTTACCTGTAAAGGGTTAAGAAGCTCGGGTAACCTGGCTGACACCTGACCCAAAGGACCAATAAGGGGACAAGATACTTTCAAATCTTGGGGGGGGAAAGGCTTTTGTTTGTGCTCTTTGTGTTGGGGGTTGTTCGCTCTTGGGACTGAGAGGGACCAGACATCAATCCAGGTTCTCCACATCTTTCTAAACAAGTCTCTCATATTTCAAACTTGTAAGTAAACAGCCAGGCAAGGCGTGTTAGTTTTCCTTTGTTTTCTCAACTTGTAAATGTACCTTTTACTAGAGTGTTTATCTTTGTTTGCTATACTTTGAACCTGAGGCTAGAGGGGAATCCTCTGAGCTCTTTAAGTTTGATTACCCTGTAAAGTTATTTTCCATCCTGATTTTACAGAGATGATTTTTACCTTTTTCTTTAATTAAAAGCCTTCTTTTTAAGAACCTGATTGATTTTTCCTTGTTTTTAGATCCAAGGGGGTTGGATCTGTATTCACCAGGAGTTGGTGGAAGGAAGGAGGGGGGATGGTTAATTTCTCCTTGTTTTAAGATCCAAGGGGGTTGGAACTGTATTCACCAGGAGTTGGTGGAAGGAAGGAGGGGGGGATGGTTAATTTCTCCTTGTTTTAAGATCCAAGGGGTTTGGATCTGTATTCACCAGGGAATTGGTGAAAGGTTTCTCAAGGCTTCCCAGGGAAGGGAATTAGCTTTGGGAATGGTGGCAGCGGACCAGATCTAAGCTGGTAGTTAAGCTTAGAAGTCTTCATGCAGGCCCCCACATTTGTACCCTAAAGTTCAAAGTGGGGAAGCAGCCTTGACAACCCCTATAAGCTAGGAAGGTATTACCTCCCTATTACAGTTCAAGAGCCGAGATACAGGGACACTTGCCCAAAGTCACACAGGAAGTCTGTGGCTGAAGCAAGAATTTAACCTAGGTCTACTGAATGCCACTACAGTGCTCTACCCCCTTAGACCACCTTTCCTATCCAAACAAGAAAGACCAGAGGCCAGAGATTGTACCTAAAAGAGAGCAAAGAAAAGCAAAATAATTATACCTTTTGAAAAGCAACAGAGAGTCCTGTGGCACCTTTAAGACTAACAGATGTATTGGAGCATAAGCTTTCGTGGGTAAATGCCAATGAAGTGGGCATTTACCCACAAAAGCTTATGCTCCAATACGTCTGTTAGTCTTAAAGGTGCCACAGGACTCTCTGTTGCTTTTTACAGATCCAGACTGTGACGTTATTGATATAATCTGGGACCATATAGATCATTGTTTGCAACCAAGGTCCTGTAGTGGCACCCAAATCTTGTATAAAGGGGGTCAAATGGGGTGTCTAAGACAAGGTTATGGTTTACTGGTTATAATTATGCTGTCTATATGTGTGTATCAGTTTTATAGTTGATGTTATGAATATTGGCTCTTTACTGTCTGTATTGCAAACTTATGCTATGCTTCTGGGTGACATCCCAGACAAGCTGGTGTTAGCTCTGCCTAGCCTGCTTGATGGCCCATTAAGAACCATCAGTTATACAATGGATTCATTGAGAAAAGGCAAATATGCCTTGAGACTCAGCAAAGTATGCAGGGCCCATGTGACTCCAGACTCCATTTTGCTGTAATTTTCCACAGTAAGAACAAAGAGGTGTTCTTACACCTGGAAAAGACTATATAAGGCTGATGCCTCATCTCCATTTGGTCTTCAATCCTGCTTCTTATCTCTGGAGGGACTTTGCTACAACTGAAGCTCTGAACAAAGGACTGATGACCCATCCCAGCGGGGGATGTTCCAGAGACTTGATTTGAACCTGCAGTTTATTCTATGGCTGCTGCAAGCCTGAACCAAGAACTTTGCCATTACTGTATGTAATTGATTCCATTTAACCAACCTTTTTTCTTTTTCTGGGGTATTGGTTTTCATGACCATTCATCCCCATAACGAGTGGCACTGGTGGTAATGCTGGGAAACTGGAGTGTCTAAGGAGATTGCTTGTGAGACTTGTGGTTAGCCAGTGGGGTGAGACCGAAGTCCTCTTAGTCTGGCTGGTTTGGTTTGCCTTAGAGGTGGAAAAATCCCAGCCTTGGGCTGTGACTGCCCTGTTTTAGCCATTTGTCCTGAATTGGCACTCTCAGTTGGGTCCCGCCAGAACCGCATCGTCACACAGACTAACACAGCTACCCCTCTGACACTATACCTTTTGAGTGTCTGGTGTGGCCAGATGTCGGGCTGTTGATGGGGCTGTCTAATCTAGCAGCCTAATTTTGCCTCTCTGTTGTCCTGTTATGCACTTATTTTGACTTGCTCAACTTTTTTCATTCTCTACATGTGGACTGACTTTATTGCCTTTATACTAGCTGCATAACATCAATAGGCTCCCAAATGACCTAGCCTCCCTTCTCTGTCTAGCTTTCTAATCCATTTCCAAACTGCACTATTTCTTTTCCCATTAGGTGTCCCATGGGGAGACCCCTCCCCAATACTCCCCCTTTATAAATCCTTATTTTGTGATATGAAGGCCCTGCTCTACTGTTTTCGCCCCCATTTAAGGAATCCTCAGTAATACCTCCACTAGAAAGCGGGGGGGGAAAGTGTAAGGTTAAACTGCTAATGAATAGATCAAAGGATAAGGATCCTAATTCTGAAATAAACTGACTATAGAAAAAGATTAAAACGGAGAAAGAGAAGGGATTATAGAATAATAATTGTGAGAGAAGACTGTGAGAGAATTGGATGGAAAACAGAGAGTAAGCTTTACTCTAGATTTCTGAGAGAGCAAAATGCATATGGAATGGAATGGAGATTTGAAAGATAATTAAAAATCAAGTGGACCCCGGGGGAGGTCTGGAGGCTAAGCATAGATCCTACTCAAATGGCAGAAAAGGCTGAAGGCTCACGAGGGAATGCTGGACCCTCAGTGAATTCCAGAATAAGCCTGCCACCACCCATATCCACTGTCCTCTGTTGCCTCCGACAGAGTTGTCTGCTCTTGTTGTTGTTCATCCCTGAGAAATAGAAGTTCATTACAAGGGTGTAAGACAACAGCTAATTTCAGCTTTACCACCATCTGCTGTTAAGTCTCTGTAAAAGAGTCCTCTTAGGTTTTTCTCCCAGAGAGTGGGAGGCCCTGGCCACGCCCAGTTATCTACACTGGCAAAGGTGATGCATGGGGAGGTGGGGTAGGTGGGGGTCATGTGCTACCCCAGATTGCTTGGTCACATGGTTCAGCCAGGCCCCCTGCCTGCAGGGCAGCTGAGCCCAGGAGCTGCACCTGGCAGAGAGAGGCAGAGGTAGGAGGAACAGCTGGAAGCTGCAGGGAGGGGCTGCTGCTTTCCAGTAAATTGGGGGGAGGGAGGCACTGCCTTCTGGGAGCAGGGTCCTGCCTGCAGGGTGTGGGGGATGACTCAAGCTGTTCTGGGGTTGTGCCCCTCGCCCCCCCCCCCCCCCCCCCCACTATCAGCAGGCACAGGTCGTCTCTGGCCAGTGGCTTATGTTCAGGCCCCACTCTCTTAGTCCTTGAAAGGGGGACCTTGCCCTTTGCAGGATTTTAAGTCTCCTCCAATGGGGGATCAAAAGGAAAATACACATTCCAATGCACCCGAGAATAAATTCTTCCCAAAGCCATCTCAAAGGGGAAAAGGCCAGCAGTACCTTCTTATGTCAGGGCTATCTCTGCAGTCACTTGCTAGGAGTCTTTCTGCCTGGGTAGCTGAATCAGATTCACTCTGTCAAGATTACCCTGGGAGTTTGTCTCTTTCAAACCAGCATTTGGTTTAGAATGTAAACTAATTAGACTGAAAAAAGTTGTAAAGAAAGAGAAAAGGTCAAAACTGAAGCAAAATTGAAATTGAAACGTATCTATTGACTCAGACAAAAAAAATTTTTTTTTTGGTTTGTGAAGATTTTTGAGATTTTGACCTTTTGTCTGGATTTGGGATTATAAAAATTTTCAAACTGGCACAAACTATTTTCAAAGTGAAATAAATGTTTCCTGTTCATCTCTAGTCTCCAAAGGAGATGTAAACTCTGAGTTATTGAGAGAGAAGGGACTCTGGGAAGTGCTTCTCTAGTTTTGAGGAGCCTACCTTTCCAGCCAATACCAACATTGCGATATGTTGGCCTGATTCTGTATCCATTGATGTCAAAGGAGATTTCTATTGACTCCAGTGGGAACTAGAGAAAGACCACACCCCTGAACAGGTGGCAGTATGGACAAAGTATAGGTAAAGTTTAGAAAGCCAAACCATATGAACAAAATGTGTTAATAAAGAAAGTTTATAATGGACTTCAGCAGAGTGGAGCTGTGGGAATATTGCGAAAAACTCAACCTATAAACTTTGCAGCAAGGAATACTGACATTTTTACACCGTGTAAAAGGAATGTCTGTTCCCACTCTTCCTGATGAACCGTAGCGTGTGCAAATGAGGCAGCTTCTATGGAAAGACATAGAGCAGCTCCTGTATTTGAATCTTCACTTGTGTAGTGTGGGACCACAAAACCCAGCCCCCCTGCTGATGCCTGGTAGAGAACAATTCTGTAGGGAAATGAATTCATCCGTGAGTGAAATCCTGACCCTGTTGAAGTGAATGGGTGTTTTTCCATTGACTGCAATGGGACCAGGAGTTTGATGTATATGTCTTGAGGCTTGATTTACCAGTGTGTCACTCCAGTTTGATGCCACTGTAACTTCACTGATTTTACACCGATATAAAACCACAAGCAGTACTGCTGGAACAGGCCCTATACCTTTTCTGGGGGTCAGAGATGGTATGGCTTGCCTCTTTCTTTATTAGTCAGGATATTTGAATGAAAATATTATATTTAATTGAGATTTCCACAGCCAGTTATGGGACTTAGAGAAACTAACAGGAGTTATATATCTAAAACCCTTATTTAGCTTTATAAATCTCAACTTTTGTTTCTGACAAGATCATCTGCTCTCTTGCGAGCTATTCTCTACCAGAAGTCATATTCCTGTGGTGTGGTGCATATGTATTAGAACGGCTTCCTATGGGAAAGATTATAATACTGTATCACAATCAGAGAATTATATCTTCAGCTGGTACATAAACTGCAGGAACACGAAATGCAAAGATTGTGATTTCATACAAACTTCATTAGCCATAAAAACGAGAGAAATAAAATGCAACTAATAAATATATAATAAACAGGTAAAATGTCCTCTTCAAAGTTCAGTAACTCATATAGCTTACATCTCGGAGCTTCATAAAGAGGAAGCATTGTACTATACTTTAATTTTCAGGCCTCATATTATTTAATCAGTAACCATAATTTTCATTCACCGAATGTGTATATAAAACCCATGATTTTCCTCCACTTATCATCTTAAATAAATGACAGAACTGTTTGCTTCCCCCCAAAGAGTAATCAACCTTGTGTTAATAAGCTCAGGCCTGGGAACACTTTTTCAATAAGAAAAACATTACACATTATAAAATCAATAACACTACCTGACAAATGAGGCTGTGGATACATTTTTGACATGAACTCATAGGCTGAAGTCTAAATTTACATTTGGCAATGCTTTCAAAGGGTCCCAATTTATGACAGGTTTTTTTCTGGAGAGTGAGATGTACAGAAAGTAATCACTTAATTTATACATTGTAGGATGCATTTGTGCTGCTGGTGCAATAAAAATACATTATGTCTTAATAAAAGTGGGGTTTGTCCTGATTAAACTTGAAGTGGGAACCTGCAAACACAGGGATACTCCGAACCCCATGGGAGTCTGACAGGCTACTCTGTGAAATCATGTAAATAAAACATTTAGCGCTGATCTAACAATCTTCATTCTCACAGCACTTTACAAATATTAACTAATTAATCCTCACAACATCTTTGTGAAGTAGTAATTAGAGCTGGGTGAACTAGTGGTAAGGAATCACTCATTTGACAGATTGAGCCCTTTTTTCTGTGAATTATCAACAGACGGATTTTGCTTTTTGTTAACTTGTCTATTATTGAAAAGTGTTTGACAGTTAATGCAAAATACATTTTAGTCTATGGATTGTTCATTGACTGTTCACATTGACCAGCTCCTCAATCAATGGAGCCCAAGTCAATGGAGTGAAGCTAATTTTCACCATCTGAGGACCTGGCCCTGTGTCTTCCAATGTTCACTCCTTGCTATTTGTGATATGCACTAGATAGTCTCGTCTCTCATATAATTTCATTTCTTCTATAACCTTGGTTTTTATATGGTACCCGTCACTGCTAGACCAGATTTTACAGGGCCCTATTCAGCATTGCTGTAAGGCCCCTTTGAATCATCATAGCTGGTATATACCATGGGTGTATCCAGGAATACTCCCAGTCCTGGGAGACCTCTGTGCTGCCTCTGCAGGAGACCTGGGCCCAGGGTGGGTGGCTGGAGTTGTCATGCACCCCAGTTAAGCTGTGGTCCTGCAAAGCCCCAAAGGAGCCTCTGAAGTAGGGCTGCACCAGTCCCCACAACTGCTGAATAGGGTGCTGCAAACGACCTCATTTCTGAGCCAGCACTGGCACCTGCATCGGCGCAGGGATGAATATGCCTTACAGTGTTGGGGTTCTGTTTCAATTATGTGTGCCATAGAGACTTGGACTCAGCCATAAGAAGGCATAAAAGTTAGTGCTTTGAGCAGTGATACAGAATCTTAACCATACTGTGGCATTAATGTAGTTTCCTTCACTGTATTTCATCTATGTTCATCCCTAAGGAAAGCCCAAGCCTTCTTTGCCATGAGGCCTACAAAAAACTTGACAGCAGTTCGGGTGCTGGTGTGCTGAGGCCTCTGCCTGTCATGCTGACCAATATTGTTTCATCGTTTCCTGTACTCTTCCATTGGTCTGTCCATATCCATCTGTCTTCTTAGACTGTTAACTCTTTGGGGGTAGGGATCATCTGTTTGTTCCATGTTTGTGCATTGCCTAGCACAATGGGATCGTTCTCAAAGGCTGGGCCTCCAAGGTGTTACAGTAATAATAATAATAATTAATCATAATTAATAAATTAATAAACCTATAGAGAAGGTCTGGACACCAAAGTTAGGGATTTCATCCTTGGTTGGATGAAAGAAGACCTGACAAATAAAAAGAACTAGATTAGGCTTGACAAAGGGATTCAAAATACAAAGAGTTCAGTTCTCCCTTTTCATACTCTCTTGTGATACAAGAATAAGGAGTTTCACAAGGAAACTGATGGCTGTTAAATTTAGATCAAATAAAAGGATATGCTACTTCAGTTCAAGTATAATCAATGAGCAATTCACTGTAGTAGGAAGTCAGGAAGTCATCCAGTCAAACACTATGGCCAAGTTTTGTTTTGTTTTGTTTTTTTTAAAGGACTGGATTATGTTATGACTATTAAAATCATTTGTTGCTGAGCAGACTGAGGGTAATCAAATCTCATGCTTTGGGGCTTTAAACTTACTGCCATAGAGGTTGTAAAGGAATTTTTCTGCACATTACTAGGAAGGTATATGTGGACAAAGGTGAAGGCTTTCCTCTTAAATAATAGGTATTAGTCACTACAGGAAGCTAGACATTGGACTTGATGGCCCATCATGGTTCTTATATTCCTAGTATCTCCTAGGAGGTGGAAGGGAGATTATGGGTACAAATTTTACTAAAAATATTACATTTAGTTAAAGCAAAAATATGAATACTCATTAAGATTTTTAAGTGGCCCTAGAGCATAGAAAGTCAAAGATCACTGATCTAGCTAAGTGGGAAAATCACCTACAGTTACTTTCACTTGACTGAATTTGGTTAATCTCAGATATTTCTGCAATGTCTGCATGATTTCCATCAGCCTCACTGTTGTTTAACAGGTAATTGATATGATTTTTAAATCTGACACAGTTTTTACCATTTCCTGACAAGAAAAACTCTTAAGTGTGCCCTAAAATGGCTGATTAAAGCAATAATTCAATCTAGTATTTTTCTCAGTCAGTAGTCAGGACTGTTTCTAAATTACAAGATGTGAAGTGGGGTGGAGAAGACAGATGCCAGCTGGGATTTTGGTGTAAAAAGTGATAAATGCTAATTTTTCCCAAGATAGTTAGTAGACTGAAAACATTTTTTAGATAGCAAGATCTTTAGCACAGAGACTGTCATTAACTACAAGCTTATTCAGCACCTACCACAATGGAGCTTTAATTTCTTTGTGGCCTCTGGGCACTATTATAATACAAGTAAATAATAGTTGTTATAATAATGCTATAATAGTAATAACCTTCCTAGATTTTGTTTAATTAGGCCTCTATCAAACAAGCACTCACATGCTTTACTTTCCACAGGTGAGTTGTCCCATTGAACTCAGTGGTTTGAACATTGGCCTGCTAAACCCAGGGTTGTGAGTTCAATCCTTGAGGGGGCCAATTAGGGATCTGGGGCAAAATCAGTACTTGGTCCTGCTAGTGAAAGCAGGAGGCTGGACTCGATGACCTTTCAAGGTCCCTTCCAGTTCTAGAAGATAGGATATCTCTATTAATTTAGAAGCAATAACCAGAGGGAAGGATGGGTTTGAAGAACAGCCAATATATCTGAAGAGAGTAAACACCAAAAATGGGTAGGAATTGTTTTAGGTGACAGGAGAACTAGGATGAAATTAAAGTAAGGGTAAACTAAGGTTCAATATCCTGAAAAAAAAATTCTCAACAGTGATTTCCACAGGAGTGCTGAACCGTTCCCCAGGGGAAGCGCTTGGTACAATTAAAAACTAAACTGGACCATGTTTATGGGGAATAATCCTGTATGGACCAAGGGATAGACTAGAAGACCTAAGAGGAGGTTTGTGTAAGCTGCAACTTCCTGTTTCTTCATTGTGGAAACAGATTCTGGAGAAGCTGGAAAAGCACCCTTTGCTCTGGGGACTGGGAGAATGTCTTGGGGAGTACAGGAGCTGATTTTTGGTGTTGCTGGTGGGTGCTCCTCTCCGCCCCTCCTCCCCAGGTGACTGGTGAGCGGGACCTCAGGGCGGAGCATGGGCGGAGTGGGGGCAGGGCCACGGTCCAGGCACTGGGGCCCACAACAAATTAATCCAGTCCTGTGGGTGCTGAGCACCCCCTTTTTTGGTGGATACTTGAGCTCCGGAGCAGCCACAGAGTCGGCACCTATGTTGGGAAGGTTCCTTCTTGACATGGGAGAGAGGCTGGTTGGAGGACAGCAGGAAGTGGTGATGCTGTGCAGCAGAGTTAGTGGCTGATGCTGCAGTGGAGGAGTAAAGTGACACCATGGCTGTTGAACTGAGCCAGTCTGTTGAGGAATCCGGGTTTCTGTACCCCCCAAAGGAAGGTAAATCCCATGGGGAGTCAGAGGATGGAACATATGTGACTCTTAGATACTAGAATATAGGTATCAGTACATTTCTTAGGACCTGTCCTACTTGTTCCTGTACAACTAATGTGTCTCTTCATGCATGGAACTTCCTCTGAGGTCATGAGGAATTCCACATGCATAGAGGTACAGAACTGGGAACTCTGAGAGGGGAATTCAGACAGTCTTGTTTCAAGGCTAGGTAGATACATAGACAGATAAATAGAAATTTAGGAGGTGGACCATTTCCTTTTACAGCACTGAAAATTATTTAATGACTGAACATTTTTCAAAGAGTCTTCCCCACTGGTGTTAATTTCTAGCATCTCCGTTGCCAAGAATCCATTCAAGTAGGAATGTTCAGCAAGACTGAAGAATGTTCTAAGAGAATCATGCAGCTGAGCTTTTGCTTCTCATCTTTAGGGAGGCCAGAAGCATTTGTGACCCGTGGGATGATTTGAAGGTTCATTGGCCTGAACACGCACCTCACTGCCTGCAATGACCCTTTGAAAAGCGAGTAAGATGTGTCCATCAGTTTGAAAGTCTACAATGGAAAAGGCTTCAGATGAGAATTAGGCTAGTGGAAATGTAAGATGAAGATTTACAAAACATCAAAATAATAGAGATAGGCTTTAGCCAGAGTTGACTAATCCAGTTCTTTTGATGGTGAATTACCTACTTCTTTTTTTTAAAAAGGTTGTTTGAAATTTAATGCAGTGTGGCACATATACTGTAGCGTGCCTGTTAAGATCAGAGGAGATCAGGCACTACAGTTTATTCTGATTTAATTCAGTGCCATGCTGCATAAGCATTGTTTGTATTTCAAGAGAGGAGGCATGTCACTGTTATACAGGTTGTCCATCTAAACCCATCACTCCCTGGCATTTATGCCCTAAGGCAAATGTCTGACCATCTCAAGAACAGGCACCGGGATCACATCTTAATAGATGGGCATAAGTGTAGACAGCCAAGAAGTTATATAAATGCATCAGGTGTGTTCACTGAATTTCCAGCTGCCCATAGTAAAAGCAATTATTTTCCATATATTTGTTTTATGGAAATGTATTTTACTTTATTCAGATATATGCAGTAGTTGATAGTATACGCAACATATGCAATTTAAAATATGTACAATGTAATTTGAATATAGTAAGAATTGACCTACTGTCATTATTAGCATCATCACATTCTTCATTTTGGGTGCAGCCCAAAAAGCATATGATTTTAAAGAAAGCATTTAGAAAGAGATCTATAACAGACATAACTACCATAGCTTCTCTGGTTCCACCATATATATTAATAGAAATACTATTTCTTTATTTCACTCTATGCATATCTACCTATCCGGGCTTCATCATCATGATCTAATGTTACACCTATCCAGCACTACAGGAGCATTACATAATTTTAAACCACAAATTCATATTGCAAAACACACAAAGAAATCAAAATAGAGACTTGAAAAATCAGTCCCAATGTTATGTTCTGCTTCCTATCCTATCATCCCCTCCTTCCCCACACTAAGAAAAGTCTGAGAAAGACGTGATTGTTGTAAGATGCCCTGAAGGCCATCTCCTGCAAGAGAGTGAGAGAAAGTACAAACCACATGTGACAGGTATTAGCTACATCACTTAATTCTGTACTGGAAGACACTCTCAGACTTAGGTGATGAGGGTGGTAAAAGAAGCTACATAGAATAGAGTAGAAAACTCTAGTCCTAGCATATTTACATGGCAGGAGACAAAATGCAAGGCACTGAAGGGAAGGGTGAAAAACCTGAAGTTTGTTATTACTTAGCCCTGCCTTGAGTGCAGGGGACTGGACTACATGACCTGTTGAGGTCCCTTCCAGTCCTACACTTCTATTATTCTATCATTAGACATGCAAGGGAGAGTTAGGGAAGAGATGAAGAAAAGTTGTATGTAAGAGATGTGGTTGGACCAAAGGATAAATAAAATAATTTTAGTCTTCGTATTTTGGAAAGACTAGACGGAGGGTACGAGTATCTGGATGGCCAGATAGGAGGCTTGTCAGTATCAAGATGGAAGATGATTAGGGCATGGACAAGTATTTATGGCCCTATTGATTTTTTTTTAATGTAAAGTACAGAAAGAAGTATAATAGGATGAGAGAAGAGAAGGAGAGGGAATTGATCCAGTCTTGCCTGTATCTTAGACAGATACACAGACAGCTAGACAATGATTCAGTATATGGACCATTTCCCTTTCACAACTGAACATATTTCACAGGGCCTTAGCACTGGTTTTGAAGCCATTTTTGCAACTGCTGGAGATCCCACAAACCAGTCAGGTCCAATCCAATCTAGTCTTGGATTAAATGACACATGCAAAATGCAAAGTTAGACAGAGAGAAATATACTTCTGCTTCAGTTAGCAGGGGTTGAGATACGCAGCAGATCTAGACATTGATATGAATAATGAGAACATTCGCAATTACGCTAAGTAGGGGGTTGTTTGTTTTTGTTTTTGTTTTTAAAGTGAAAGATATATCAACATTCATGCTTCAGGGCATAAACCAAATTGAGAGGGTTAGGAAGAAATTTACCCTGTGAGAAGACTCTGGTACTGGTCACTATCAGAGACAGGTACTTCATTAGATGGACCCCTGCTCTGATCCAGTATGGTAATTCCTATGTTCCCATGTTTCTATCTTAACTGTCTCAAAGAGATGCTGTGAGAATTCTGTAGCTTTGGATAGGGCATAGGAGATAAAAAAAAGACTATGTAAGATGTATTATAACCATGCTTTTAGGAGTCTCGTGGTTTCTTCTTGCTTGTGACTTCTCAGGTCGTAAGCCCATCACTCAGTGCAAATCCACTTAATCTGTTACCATTAATATTTTTTAAAAGAAAAGAGAAAAGATCACGTGGAGAGGTTCCAAAGAACATTCCCTTTTTGTAGTATTGATGGGATCCAAAGCACAAATAATTTTGTGGTGCTAGGCAGGAAAACATTTTATTGCCATCCATCAAAGCAGTGGCTATGTTGGAATTTCAGATTTCAATGGTATGATTATCAGATAGGTGGGAAACATCAAATACACTGGGTGACATCAAATGCAGTAGGAGCCAAGCCAGGGCTAAAAAAACAGCCGGGCAAAATGTTTCACATATTTATTTTCCCAAAAAAATGTTTTTTGGAACCAAAAAAGCGTATAGGAAATTTTTAGTTCTTTCAAAATTTTCGATAATTTATTAAACAATTCAAAATTTCCATATGTTACCCCTGGGGGAATTCTGTGCCATTGCACATGCACAGAATTTATATCTACGCAGATTTCTTTGCTTCCCCACAGAAAAATGACTTTCTGACGGGGAAGCAAATGGAAGCTACAAGAGCAGTCATACGACCCTCCCCAGCAGTATGTTTTGGGTGCTCAGGACAGCTGGCAGAGAGATAAATCACTGTGGGTGGGGGTCAGGACTATGGAAGACCTGGCTGGTGGCTCCTACCCTGTGCCGGGCTCAGTTGCTAGGCTGGGGAGGGCTGGGGAGGACAGGACTTCCTGTTCCCCTGCACAGCATCCAGGGCCAGGTCAGACCCACCCCCAGATTTCTCCCCCAGCTGTAGGAAGCTCTGCAAACGCCTCCCCCACACCACCCACTTCCTGCACCCATCGCTCCTCAGCTGGGGGAGGGATCCCTGTACAGGGAGCTGCTCCCCCATCCACCCAACCCCATGCATCCAGACCCCCTCATACACAGACCCTCCCGCCAAACCTCACCCCCCACACTCAGAGCCCCTTGCCGAGCTCTATCCCCCTCACACCCAGATGCCCCCTGCTTAGTCCCATCCACCTTCACCTGGACCCCCTTGCGGAGTCCCATTACCGTTGCACCCAGAACCCCACAACAAGCCCCTGTGCATCCAGATCCCCCCTGCATCCAGATCCCCCACTGAGCCGCCTGCACCCAGATTGCCACACACAGAATCCTTTCAACCCACACCTGGATCCCCGCACACTAAGCCCCTCCACACTTGGATCCTGCCTTGCTGAGCCTGCCTGCCCACACCTGGTGCACCTGGCATAGAGGGGCAGGGCCCTGGGGCAGGCCCAGTCCTTGCACTGTGTCTGGCTTGGGTGCAGCCTCAACGCTGAGTCTGTGTCCCAGGGAGGGGAGCTGCACAGTGATCTCCAACCTCTGGGCACCCAGTGGCCTGTGCTCCCCAATGCCATGCTGGAGCCTCCACATTTATTTGACAAATAAAATTTGCAGATTTTTGGAGAATTTTAAAATATTGTGTGCAGAATTTTTAAATGTTTGGCACAGAATGCCCTCAGGAGTAATAATATGTTTTTAAACAGCCAACAATTTGTGTTTCTTTTGAAAATTTTTGCAGAAAATTTTTACCATTTTCCAACCAGCTTCCAACATTTTTAGAAGGCTTGTATGGCTTGATGCAAGATGCACAGAATCATTTTGTAGTAGGGATCCTAGATTGAGGAGACTTTTTAGGGTGCAATCAAGGAGAAAAATCTGGGGTGTTAATAATGATGTAAGGTGATGCTCACAGAACACAAAGCAAGCAGTGATTTTTTTTAATGATAGCACTGTAAAGATAATCATAGTGGGTAGGGAGTGTATAGCTTTCAAAAGACATTAATTACACCATAGAACACAGCAGTTCCACAGTTACCACATAAAATCTTATAGGATTTGCCACCAAATCCTCCCCTGTTGCACACAGCAATGTTCTTCCAGTGATTAGTACAGAGGCCTGGAAATCAGGACTCTTAAGGATAAAATTCTGTTACCTTTGTCGTACAGGAAGTCACACTAGATTAATAGAGTCATAGATTCCAAGCCCAAAAGGGACCGCTGTTATATAGTCTGATTTCCTGTATAACACAAGTCAAAGAGTTTCCCCAAAACAATTCCTAGAGCATATATTTTTTTAAAAAATCCCATTTTGGTTGAAAAATTGCCAGGAATGGAGCTTTCGCCATGACCCTCAGTAAATTGTTCCATTGGTAAATTACCCTCATTGTTAAAAATGTATACCTTATTTCCAGTCTGATTTTCTCTAGTTTCAACTTCCAGCCATTGGATCATGTCATACCTTTCTCTGCTAAAATGAAGAATTCACTATCAAATATTTGTTCATCATGTAAGTACTATAGACTATAATCAAGCCATCGCTTAACCTTCTCTTTGTTAAGCTAAATAGATTGAGTTCCTTGAGTCTATCACTATAAGGCAGGTTTTCTAATCCTTTATTCATTCTAATGGCTCTTCTCTGAAACCTCTCCAATTTATCAAAATCTTTCTAACTCTGGACTTCGGAACTGGACACAGTATTCCAGCAGCAGTTGCACCAGTGCCAAATACAGAGGTAAAATAATCTCTGTACTTTTATTCGAGATTCCCCTGTTTATGCATCCAAGATCACACTGGCTCTTTTGGTCACAGCATCTCACTTAGAGCTCAGGTTCAGCTGATTATCCACCACAAACCCCAAATCTTTTTCAGAGTCACTGCTTCCCAGGATAGAGTTCCCCATTCTATAAGTATGGTCTACATTATTTTTTCTTAGGGGACACATTTATATTTAGCCATATTAAAATGCATATTATTTTCTCTTACCTATGTTCTTTGTTCCTAGATGTATATATTCAAATATAATTATATGTGCTTGCTCACAACTTACCATCTTATATTTGCTTGCATCTGTATTATCTGCTTGCACCCAACTTACCAAACAATTCATATACACCTCTACCTCGATATAACGCTGTCCTCAGGAGTCAAAAAATCTTACCGCGTTATAGGTGAAACCGCGTTATATCAAACTTGCTTTGATCCACCGGAGTGCGCAGCCCTGTCCCCCCGGAGCACTGGTTTACCGCATTATATCCAAATTCGTATTATATCGGGTCACGTTATATCGGGGTAGCGGTGTAGTTCTGAATCAGTGACCTGTCCTCTTTGTTATTTACCACGCCCCCAATTTTTATGTCATCTGCAAATTTTATCAGTGGTGATTTTAGGTTTTCAGCCAAATCATTGATAAAAATGTTAAATGACATAGGGCCAAGAACCAATACCTGCAAGACTCCACTAGAAATGCACCCAAACAATAATGACTCCCTGTTTACAATTACATTTTAAGACCTATCAGTTGGCCAGTTTTTAATCCATTTAAGGTGTGCCATGTTAATTTTATCTCATTCTATTTTTTTAGTAAAAATGTTGTGTGGTACCAAGTCAAATGTCTTACAGGAGTCTAAGTATATTACATCAACACTACTACATTTCTATCTATCATGATCTAATGGTCCCTTCTGACCAGATAAAATCTATGAATCTATAATATTCTGTTTCCCATGTCTGCCACTGGCTTGCTGTATGTCCTAAGGCCTGTAGTTTAAATTCTCTATGCCTCTGTTTACCTATCTGTAAAATGCAAAACTTACCTACCTCACAGAGGTGTTGTGAGACAATCATCAAATATTTATAAAATGCTTTGAGATCTTAGGATCTATTATTATTATGCTAGCACCCAGAGGCATCAGACAGGATCAACACCACATTGTACTCAGCACTGTGCAAACACACCGGTAGACATGGCCACTGCCCCAAAGAGTTTACAGTTTGTCTAGCACATGGTAATATTCTTCTGGGGATAATGGTGGTAACACCTGTCTATCTAAAGAAGTAAAATGGAGTTAATGAAATAACATGTGAGTTTTCATGGTGATCCGACTGTTTTGCTAATTCTCTCTCACCTTTCCATCATCTGCTTTGGAAATTAACATCAGGGGTATCCATACAGGTGCTGCACTGTTTCTATTCACACCATTCTGATATGTATCCACTTACTCTAACCCTGTTCTGACACCTCATATTTGAGTCAGGGATGTGCAGTGCAACATCAAAGTAGATGTAATGCAGCACAGAAAGCCTCCAACTTTGTCCTGAGTAATTGGGACAAAACGACGCAGGTAGTCTCCATGTAACAGCAAAGCTGCACATATAATAACCTCACAGAGGAATACAAAAATGAATCCATTCATTTTATCTACTGGTTATGCAGTTTGCTATGTTTGTTTTTGTTTTTTGGTTTGTTCTGTTTGGTTTAAGAATGATACCAAAAATAACCTGTGTGAACTTTTTCTTTGTTAGCAGACTGTTTCGTCTTTGGATTAATCATGAATACCATAAAAACTGACAAGAAGTGCATCCCAGAGCAATATTAAAGGAAAAAAGCATGCTGTGAATTGACCAGGAAAAAGATTGTGGGAAATCTTAAAAGCGGGAGATATACCACTTTATCCTTGCAAAGAAAGAAAGAAAGAAACTAACAGGGTACTGGAAGGCATCAGCACAGGGATAGAATATCAAAGGAAGAAGTGTCATTGTGGGAAAACTTGAAAGCCTAAAATATCCAACCGTATCCCTGTAGTTAAAAAAAAAACCCTATTAGGATAATGGGGGGTAGGGGTGGGAGAGAATAGAATATCAGTCAAAAAGAAGTGAAATAGTTGTACAAAAGATCAGTTAGATTTCAGTCATCTAGTGTGCTCATTTTCAGTCAGTCATCTCTTCATGGGAAGGATCTTTTTTGCCTTGGAGCAGCAAATCACATATAGGTTAAACTACATTGACTCCAGGCCTCCAGAATATACCTGCAGAGGGAAGGTTAAAAAGCTTGAGCTGTTTCTCAGCAGCAGGGAAATCTCTGAGATGACCTCACAGACAGTATTCAAAATATGCTTAAAGGTGGAATGACACAAAATGTTTTTACTAGTGAGAGGCAGAATAAACCTGGAGTCATAACCTATGAATGATGAAACTAAGACTAAACACAATTCAGGCACACTTATTTTATAGGCGGAGCTGGTAGTGCCATCTATTATTAAGCTGTCCAACACTTCCTGTTATAAGGCCCTGTTTTCAGTTGCTTATAACTTTGTCAGACTTTAATGATTTAGGCTGAAATTTCCCATGCCAGGAGTTTGCCCCAGGTTAAATCTTTCTGAAAAATTTCAGCCAAAATGGTTCATCTGTTTCCAAGAACAAGGTGTGTGGGGGTGAAACACATTGTTTTGCTCACGCTAAACAATTCTTGTGACACTTTCTTTGAAATGCTCTAGCACGCATATGCATAGGTCAGGCACTGCAAACCTGTCTCTCCTGTGTTCTCAATGACCCCTCCCTTGCTGGCACCCAAACAGCACAGTGGGGGAAGCCATCTGATTCAAATGAAGAGGGGATAAAACCCAACCAGGGGAGGGAAAGAAGTATATTGGGAAAAGAAGTCTGGTAAGATTTGCACAGGAGGGGGTGGGGAAAGAAACTGGGACTGGGAGTTAGAGGGGAGAGACTGGGATCAGTTGGACAAGGACACTGGGTCTGGGAGCCACAAAGAAGGGAGACTGGGACTGGGAGCTGGTAGGGAAACAGGGAGCCCATTGGCTAGGGGACAGGGGTGACACTGAAATAGGATGAGAAACTAGGAGTGGAGTGGAGACTGGGGCTGGCTGGACAAGGA
Organism: Emys orbicularis; assembly: GCF_028017835.1. NCBI lineage: Eukaryota > Metazoa > Chordata > Testudines > Emydidae > Emys > Emys orbicularis. The sequence continues at coordinate 21,602,437 of NC_088685.1, read as the reverse complement.
GACTGGGACTTGGAACCAGTGAGGTGGAGTGGGCAGGAGAAAGGAGAGACAACCGAAAAGGAGCTGGGGACAAGGGTAGGACAGAGACTGGATGGGGAAAAAGACTGGCAAGGAGCCAGAGATGAGGGGCCCAGAGAGGGAGACTGAGATTGGGAGTCAGTGTGGGAAGAGGGGGGAGGAGAAGGGAGGAGATAGCTTGGATGGAGGTGGGTACTGAGCCTGGCTTGGCAAGGAGACTGGGAGCTGGGGGAGCCTGAAGGGGAAGGCTAATAGTGGCTGGGGAAGAAGAATGAAAATGGCTGGGATGAGAAGCCAGAAGTGTGGAGACCGGAAATGGGTATGTAATGAAAATGGGACTTGGTGGGGAAGACTTGGACAGGGACAGATGGGATGGAATGGGTGAAGTTGGGGCCAGAAAGCAGAAGAGTCTGTGCCCATTAAAATACTCTCCCCTCCACAGTCTCTAGTGAAACCCCAAATTCCTCACGATTCCTCTGCTGTCAGCAGATATTCGTGAAATCCACTGCAAAGTATGTATCTCATCTCCCTATTGCTGGTCCACATGCTATCACTTATTCCATTAGCACAAATGGTGGAGGTCTGTGTGGTGGATCTAAAAGTTCCAACTCCACTGATGAACCACGTTTCTATGGTGGAATTTCTGTTCTTTCACTTTGCTTTTTTTTTAAACCTAGGAAATTACACACAAAAACCTAAGCAAAAAAAGATTATTAAGGTTGCAAATCAACCACTCAAAAGTTAGGACATTCCAGAATTAAGGTTCTCTGCATATGCAACTTTGATTTGCCCCCTTTCTGCATACTCATTATATTACAGTCTTTAATTACATGAGCACATACTATTTGTTTCCAAACAACTCCTGCCTCATTCAGTGCACAGGACAAACGGTGCTCACTTAACGAGCAGCTATTGAATGTTTTGTTTGCTTTATCCTCATTGTTCAATGTGTGGACCTAGGCCCTAATTTTTCAGCACTTGACTTTCCAGCCTTAATGTTCTTTTAGCATAGTGGTTTGTGTGTGAGTTGAAATAAGCTACTAAGGAAGGCCACTGAAGCCTGCAGTATACCATCTTTACCTTTCAATAGGGAACAAAAATGGAAATAAAAAAGGACAGATTGGTTAAAAACTAAAATGTAGAGGGACAGAATTGTTGGTCAAAATGGCTTATTTTGTCCCTTGAACTAGCACTTAATTCAAAACCCATTGAAGCCAAAGAAAGATTCCTGTTGACTCCAGTGGGTTTTGGATTGGCCCAGAAGGTGCTGAACTGGCTGCCCTCACTTACTCAGTGTGAGTACTCAACAGATACTCGTGTGTATAAACTATTATAGGATATAGCCATTAGTTTCTACAGATACAAAACCTTTTATTCTACTGCCTTCTTAAGAAAGAGCTTGTAAGGCAGCAAGTATGGTATCAGTTTAAAGTTCTAAATAAATCTTTATTAGTATCATACGAAAGTATAGGCCAGACGCTCATTTAAGTAAATGGAACTGCACCCACTTATACCATCCGAGGATCCAACTTGTGTTTGGATCAGTCAGTATAATCATGCATTCACAATAATTTAGGCCATGTCTACACTTACCGGGGATCGACGCTGCTGTGATCACAGCAGCAGGGATCGATTTAGCGAGTCTAGTGAAGACCCGCTAAATCAACCACAGAGCCCTTTCTCGTCAACTCCGGTACTTCGCCAGAACAAAAAGATTAAGATAAGTCAGCGGGAGAGTGTCTCCTGTTGACGCAGCACGGTGTAGACATCACAGTAAGTCGACCTAAGCTTTGTCGACTCCTGCCACATTATTCACATAGCTGGAGTAGCGTAACTTAGGCCAATTTACCCGGTAGTGTAGACAAGGGGGCCTTAGCAACTAAACCTACAACAGAACAAATGACTACAATAGACCAGACAGAAAACTTCATTTTATATGTTAAGAAACTCATAATTGAGTTTTATTCAAAATTATTAGACAGAAATATACCATATTTTCCCACTCATCCATATTTTTTTCTCGAGATCTTCTCAAATTAGGTAATGTGAAAATGTAACTAAGACAAATGGTGCTTTCTAGTGTACACTTCCCATTTGTTCACAGAGCAAAACTGGAGTATTTTACACCCTAATGTAGTTCTGTTTGCATTTCTTTAACTAATCCTAGCATTCATATTTGTATTTATTATAAATCAGTTTATATATCCCTAGTTAATATTTGCTTAGGGCTTATGTTGATTTGACAATACCTGCAATTTTCTGGCTCTGTCTTTTTCTTCAAGGATTAGATTGAATTGAGCTGCCTTGTAGTAATTTAGTTTTATCTTGTGCCTTACAGTTTTATGTTCTTGTAATAGCACTTAGCTTTTCTATTTTATTTAATTAAATATATCTTATTTCACAATGACAACATTTTTATTTTTGAGTGTATTCTCTTAGCAGCTGGTATTGCAAGGAGACTTCATGGTAAGAGAACACTTTTATTTTTATAAAATATAGGAGAAGAGAAATTTACAAACGGGGGGAATTTGAACTTGGCATATGAGAGCTCAAAGATTAAACTTGGATTGCTGTAGCCACCATCTGCAGCTAATGTCAGATTAAGTTCTTGAGGTTTATTTGTTTTGGGTTTTTTTTTTTAAAGGACACGCCTGCTGAAAGTAAAAGTGGCTAGATCTTTGCCAAGCAGCTCTGGAAGATTTGTGTTGATGATTATATTCCTTGGCTGTGCTTCACACTGAAATAGCAGGTAGGTGCTAATTATTTTTTCAGTGCCACCATTTTAGTGGATGATAGGTAATTTCGATGCTGAAGGGGTCTAGGCTAATTGTCAGTGTCTTCATAATAGTTAATAAAAAGCCAGGGGCCCACACATAAGGACACAGAGCTCCCTCCACCTCCTTTAGTTTAAATGGGCAAACTGTTTTGATAAAGCCAAATGTTGTGCAGGTGTGTGGGTCCCTGTGGAAGAGGATGCTAAATGGGTTTGATCCTAAATTGACTACAATGTGCAGATTGGATGTATTTACTCTCAGTGTTGGCAGCTTCTTCAGTAAATAATCTGGCACTCTATGGTGTAAGCATGTGCAGCTTCCAGTCCTGTTTGGCCTGAAGCTGCATATGCTTATTTGCCCTCATTTCCACTCTTAATGGAAGCTGCAGAATAATACCTGCATAGATATTCAGAAGCAATAGCTTTTTAATTCCAGTAAATTTCCTATATGAAAAGACTCATTTCTATGGCCACTCATTGCTGATGCTCTGCTGAATCACGCAATTTTATTGAATAGGACTCTCAGCCTTTACAGCTGTGGGACCCCTTTAGTCAATTTCTCCCGTTTGATCACATCTTTCATGCCACCCATTACTCTTGGAACTATTGCCTTTTTCCTGTGTGCCTAGTACCATCCCTCTCCATCTTCAAATCCCTCTTAATAGTCTTCTTTCACAAAACCTTTCACTGCTGATCTTCTCACCAAGTGTGTCTGCACATCTGTGTGTTTTATCTGCCACATCCCGCACATCTGAATTAGACTGTCAGATCAGAACGGGGATCTGGCTTCCATGCATTTTGCAAATTTTCATGTTGGGCTTAGGTCCACTCCAGCTGCTTTGTGCTGTTACGGTGGCACAAAGCATCTAGAAACCCAGGGAATCCAGCCCTCTCAGAAATCTCTTTACTTAGGGGGAATCCATATGTGGTATAGGGCCAGCATGGTGGCCCCTTGTATAGAGAGTACTCTCAGGAGAAAAGGGGGGCATGGACAGGCATACCTGTATCTCATTGATGCCTCTGATGGGCTGCGCTTACCAGTGGTATTGCATAGTGCAGGTGCAGCAAGGCCAAGCCACCTGAGCCCAGAACTACTCCCTAACCCCTTCTTTCCCAGTGTGGGGTTTATACACACCATCACACACCCTCACCCTCAGGCCCAGAGCCAGGGTGCTACTCTGGGATCCTTGTTCTTCCCCTTTGTGTGAAAAGAAATCCACATTCTTGTGGTCCTTCCCTGCCCAGTGGAGTATTTGGAGACTGTACAGTTGCAAGGAGAGGTACCGTCAAATAATCCTGGGGTTGTAGTCTTTCATTGAGTTTAGCCAGTGGAGGGGTGCATCATCTGTCACTAGGAGAAAAAGGATTCCCCAACAAATAATAGTGTAATGGCATCCATGGCCCACTTTACTGCCAGGGCCTCCTTCTCAATGACAGAGTAGGATATTTCTCAGGGGAACAATTTCCTACTGAGGTGGAGGAGTGGGTGTTCTTTTCTGTCAAAGTTCTGAGACAGTATGGCCCCAAGACCTACTCAGAAGCATCTACAACTCTACAATGAGTTGCCTTGAAAAATCTGGAAAAGGACTGGTTCCTGACTCCACTGGTCCTTCAGAGTTCTGAAGTCTTTGTCACAGGCCTGGGACCACCAAATTTTCTTTGTGCTTGTGTCTTTCACTAATTCCGTCAGAGGCACTGCAATCTTGGCCAAGTTCAGCACAAAGTGCCTGTAATAGCTGGCTAGGAAGCACTGTACTTTGTGTGTGTGTGTGTGTGTGTGTGTGTGTGTGTGTGTGTGTGTGTGTGTGTGTGTGTGTGTGTGTGTGTGTGTGTGTGTGTGTGTGTGTGTGTGTGTTTGGTTGGGACAGGGCTTTGCATTAGGGCTTGAACTTTGCTGACCATTGGCCATAATTTTCCATTCCCCATTGTATAGCCCAGATAAGGCACTTCCTGGCTGGCCAGCCATTTGGTTGTGTTGGCCATTGGTCCCTCCTCCTTGAGGTCCTGTAGGACTGCAATGACATGCCTTATGTGTTTGTTCCAGTCAGGGCTGTAAATGAACACCACAGCATATTGTCCATGATGCTGCAGAACCCGGTTCATTAGGTTTTGGAAGGTGCCTGCAGCCCTATGGAGACCAAACACCCTAAAGGGGTTGAAAACACATTTTTTTCTTGTAACTCAGTCATCAAAGAGATCTGCCAATCCTCTTCTGTCAGGTCGAGGGTATTTGATGGCCTCTAGTCTCTCCAGCATCTCATCCACTCTAGCCATAGGGTACGCATCACATTTTGATGCTGCATTTACTTTACTTTCCTGGCGTCAATGCAAAATCAGGTTGACCCATCAGGCTTTGGCACAAGTACAGTGGGACTTTTCAATTCACGATAACACTTTTCAACAATCCCTACAGCCAACATGGCCTGTAGTTCTTGGTGAACTGACTCCCACATTTTCCATGGGAGGGGCCATAGATTTTCATGGACTTTTTTCCCTGGCTTGGTGTCTACATGATGATAGGCTAGGTGGGTCCATCCCGACAAGAACACAGAGGGAAAAGCTTCAACTAATCATTGTATTTGCTATTTCTGATTGGGCCCTAATTCTTCTCCCATTCGCACTGGTCCTGGATCATGGGTTATTGGTGCCCGTGGGCCAAGCTCAGGTGGGAAGGGCATGATAAGGAGACCCTTTTTGGTCCTTCCAGGCATTCAGCAGATTTATGTAATATATCTGTGTCTGCTTTCTCCTCTATAGCTACTCATTTCACTACCTCAAAGGGCCCTTCCCACCTGGCCAACAATTTTGATTCCCAGGTTGACAGTAACAATATCATCCTATGCCTGGGCTGGAATTCTCACAACCTGGCCCCTTTATTGTAGGCTTATTCCTGATTCTACTGTGACTTCAGTAAGTTCTCCTTCATTGAAGTCCCCGGAATCTTTAAGTCTTCACTCAGATGGAGCACATATTGCTCCATATTGGTTGTTTTGGGGCCTTGCTCCTCCCATGCCTCACGGAGGAGAAATAGGAGCCCTCAGGACTGCCTTCCATATAGAAGATCAAATGGGGAGAACCCTACAGATGCCTGTGGCAAATAGAAGAGGCAGGAGCAATCAATGAAGGGGATCTGAGGCCAAAAACTTTCTTACTTCACCTCTTTCAGCATTTTATTGAAACGTTCTACCAGCCTATCCATTTGGGGGTGCTAAAAGAATGTCTTCATGGGGTTGATCTTCAACAAGTTGTACAATGCCTTCATTAATTGTTATATAACATTGGTCACTTGATCAATTAATATCTCCTTTGTGATTCTTACTTTATCAAAGACTTTCATCAGTTCAGCTGAGATGGTTGCCACAGTTGTTGAGGGAAGGCGGTTAGCTCCAGGATACCACATGGCATAATCCAATATTGCCAAGATGTGATGGTATCTGGCTGAGCTTTTTTACAGCAACCCTATCAGGTCCATACCAATCCTTTCAAAGGTTACTCCCGCTACCAAGAGAGAGGCACTAGTGGGGCCTTTGTGGTCCACTTGGGCCCCACTCACTGGCACTCAGGGCATAATGCACAGTTGTCTTTAACTTCCTTATGTACACTCAGCCACTAAAACCTGAGTGCCACCTTTTCAGGAATCATCTCTTGCCCCAAGTGTCCCCTGAAAAGTACTGCATGGGCCAGCTGCAATATTTCATGGCAGAAATTTCTTGGGAGCTGCACCCTTACTTCTTGGGTTTGCGGGGGGTGGTCCCTCACTACATGGTACAGCCTTTCTTTTCTAAATTCGAACAGGGTCCACTGTTTCGTCTGTTGTGAGTTGATCTCTTAATCATTCACATGGGCAATTTGTTCATATGCCCTGCTTAGGGTTGGGTCATTCTTCTGTTCATCTACAAAGTCCATATCTGTCACCAACAGGTCTAAGCCCAAGGTGCCCAAGGCTCCCGTTTTCCTGGTTGCCTGGGAAGTTCTGTATCTGTCAGGAGATCCCTTCTTTGGGATCTTCTCTCTGCCCAGTCCTCACCAACTCATCAGGTGCCTGTAAATTAGAGGTCTCTAAGTGTGAGTAAACCCCTTCAGGGTGCAGTCACCCCATGATTTTATGATCTCCTTGGAATACTTCCAAACCTAGCTGAGAATTACCAGGTAAGCTAAAATGGGGGCAAAGCCTGCCCAGACAGTGCCTGAGTGGTTGCCCACTATCAACTGTACTACCCTCATGGTATATGGGCTTACATCCCCATGCACAGATTGGAGAAAGATGGTGGTTCCACGGGTGCTCCCAGGGACTGCTAGCTGTTTCTTAACCAATATTAGTCTGTAGTTTGTCTATTACTCCTAGCATCTCCTCCCTCTTTACCTGTATTGAGACTAACATTTTTGCCAGGCCTCTCCTCCAAGCCCTGGTGCCAGCTGTTCATGCCTGCACATATTTGCAGTCCATGAAAGGTCTGTCACACTGGACATGACCCCACTGTCCACATGCAAAGCAGCCACCTGTCAAAGAACCCCGTCCCAACTCACTGCTCTCCGGGGGGGCGGGGGGAATTGGGCCCTTCCTTGATGTCAGGCTGTTCCTTGCTCTTTTGGTCCATGTAAGACCAGGCCTCCATGGTTGGTAGCAGGTCTGGTCCAGGCATAGGATTTCCTGGAGGCTGCTCTCCTCACCTGGCCTGTGGACCTGTAGGTGGCAATCCCCAGAGATAAGCAGCTCATGGCCTCAATGTTTCAGTGGATGGACTTGCAGAAGCCATATAATTCTCTGTTATGGTCACTGCACTGGTTAACATCTCAGGTCTATGTTGCCGCACCCACTCGACCCCCAAGTTGGAAGGATCTGTGTTTTAATTGCTCCAGAAAAATTTGCTCCGCCACCTGCTCCCTGGTACATTTTTCAAGTTCAAGCCAATGCCAACAATGTACCTTAATGCTTTCAGCCACTGTTTGAGATCAGGTCCCACGTGGGTATCTCTCCTGACAAAAGCGCTGCCGGTGCATTTTGGCCATGATGTTGAAAATATCAGAGATGGCTGCCTTGACCCGTGAATAGTTTTGTGCAGCCACAGCATCATGGCTTGAGCCTGGTGCTTGGGTGGCTACCAAGCTACAGAGGTGACCTGATCAAAGGTGATGAGGAATGGCACTAGGGGGACCCACAGCTGGGTCCATTGTGGCTGTGAAAGGGTTGCCACTTGCTGGAGCAGGTACTATTTCTATTCTTGCTGCTGCCTCGCCAACTCCCGGATGAGCTGCTGCTGCTCTTGCTGCTGCTGTACTGATTATCTTGTTGCTGAGCAGCCATTTGTTGAAACAACTGGTTATGTTGCTGTTGCTGTTGGGGTGCCTGTTGTTGGCAGTCCTTCAGCCACTTCAACAATTTCTTCATATTCATCCTCTTTACCTTCTTTCTTTCTTTCTTTCTTTCTTTCTTTCTTTCTTTCTTTCTTTCTTTCTTTCTAGACCTTTCAGCAGGCCTGGAACAGATGCCCACATTCTCCACAAGTTGTGATGGGTTGCACTTGTACCGCATGGTGGTTCAGTACCTGGGTTGCAATTCTTCCCATCTCTAGGGTCTCCTGCTAGCCACTTTGGTGCAGTGGTGGTCTCAGTCCTCCAACCAGGTCACCAATTCAGTCTGCCCCCTCCAAGGATGGAGGGATAACAGAGTCCAACAAAATCTATATAAATCCAACCTCCTCCACAAAAGAGTCTTCAGCCCAATCCAGGCCTCTGTGGGCTGAATGCCCTTGCCTCAGGGCTTACAATGTCTCTGTGACAGGTTGGACCCCCCCCACCGTCCGTGATGCCACCTGATGTCCTGAAGTTTCACTGAGCCTCTCCTGCTCCACCAGCCTGGATTCCCTCTCCATGTTTTGCTGAATTAGGCTCTCCAGTCTCTTGCAGCACACACACACAGGCAGGGCCACACCCAGCTGCAGACACAGACTGAAGTCAGCTCTGTGTGAGAGGATTCACCCAGCACTCAGATGCACACCCCTTTGGGGAGATAAACCCAAAATAATACTGTCTTGCACTGTATAGAAAAATCTGCACAGTGCAAGCTCATAAACATGTGCCCTCCCTCTCAATGTGGAGAGAGATGTGCACAGCTTCTTGCCCCCACCCCCAGACATGAATTGCACAAACTGGGTTATGTTATAAACAAGAAATAAGTTTATTAACTACAAAAGGTAAATTTTAAGTGGTTATAAGGGATAGCAAAGAGATCAAAGCAGATTACCTTAGTAAATAAACAAAAACCACAAACTGAGTTTAACACACTAGATAGGTAAGATATTAATTAGCAAATTCTTACCCTGAGTGATAAACAGGCTGGCAAATTCTTAAGGCACAAGTTGCCTTGGCTTTCCCAGGTTTTCATACACAGGTGAATCCTTCTAGCCTGGGACCATCACTTCCCACGGTTCAGTCTTTGTTCCTCAGGGGTTTTCAGGCGTGTTGTTGTAGGAAGAGTGAGGTCCCCCTATAATGTCATTTTCCCCCTTTTATATCTTCTCCCCAGTTGCTGGAAAGCTCTTTTGCTGTGATCAGGGTCAAACAGTTCCCATTGTGTAGTGCTATCTCTGAGAGGTTTCTATTGTACACAGTTCCTAGGGTAATCCTTGTGCTTCTGTGCATGTCCTCAGGAAACCATTAACATTCTTTGGCCTTTTTACTGTCATACCTGAAAGGCTGTTTGTGGGTGCTTTCAACCTCACAACATGTTTCAGTAACACATACATAGCCAAACTTCATAACTTCACACACGACAATACCACATGCGATCCAATGAGATATTAATGTCTAGCAGATCAAGACGTTTAGAATGATACCTCAAAAAGCATACTTTGTATAAGACATATCCTAATTACTTGACAGTGGTGAATATTGGGGTGTCAGGGTGTAACAGTCTCTATCCCCCTTAGCTCCAGGGGGTAAGGGGTTAGTGCTCCCTTTGCAAGAAGGGGACCGGCAGGGAAGACTGAGCCTTCACTCTCCACTGGGCTCTGGCCCAGCACCCTATGAGAGGCAGTAATATCAAACACCTAGGAGTGCTCTGGAGCTGCCTTCCTGGGCCCCTGCCTACCATTTACCTCCCAATTAAGGCCATGGTCAAAAGCCCACTCCAGAAGGTGGAATGACACCTTAGTCACTCCACCCTAGTCCTAACAAAAGGCTAGACCCTCCTCTAGGGCCTGGGGTCACTGCTGTTTAGAGCCTTCTCCCCTGCAGTCAGGACTCAGCCGGACCTTTACTCAGGAGCTCCCAAGACAGGTCTGTCCTTCTCTCCTGTCTGCCCTCTTCTGAGCTGCCTGACTCCCTTTTAAGCTCCTCCTACAGATGGAGGAGGATCTTCAGGGGTGGAGGGGTGGAGCCACCTGGGCCCAGAATTGCTCCTTAACACCATTCTATCCCAATGTGGGGTTTATATACCCAATCACAATCCCCAGCTGCCAGAACAGCGACTTGAGCATCCTTCAGATCAGCCCCAACCTATGGGCAGGGCCGGCTCTGGCTTTTTTGCCGCCCCAAGCAAAAAAGCCTCCCGCCGCCACCCCCACCTCCTTCCCCCCCCCTCCCCCCGGCGGGGAGTGTGGCAGGGGAGGGCGCTGAGCCCGGCCGCGGGCCCGCTCTCCCCGACCGGCCGGAGCGCCGGGGGGAGGGCGGCGAGCCCGCCGTGACTCCGCTGGCAGCCGGAGCGCCGGGAGGAGGGCGGAGAGCCCGGCCGCAGCTCCGCTCTCCCCAGCGGCCAGAGCGCCGGGGGGAGGGCAGAGAGCCCGGCCGGGGCTCCGCTCTCCCCGGCGGCCAGAGCGCCGGGGGGAGGGCGGAGAGCCCGCCGCGGCTCTGCTCTCCCCGGCGGCCAGAGCGCCGGGAGGTGGGCGGCGAGCCCGCCGCGGCTCCGCTCTCCCTGGCGGCCTGAGGCAGTTAGGGGTGGGGGGTCCCGGGAGGGGGCGGTCAGGGGACAAGGAGCAGGAGGGGTTGGATGGGTTGGGGGTTCTGAGGGGGGCAGTCAGGGGGCGGGAAGTGGGAGGGGTTGGATAGGGGGTGGGGGCCAGGCTGTTTGGGGAGGCACAGCCTTCCCTACCCGCCCCTCCATACAGTTTTGCAACCCCAATGTGGCCCTCGGGCCAAAAAGTTTGTCCACCCCGATCTAGGTTGTATTTCCCTGGTTTGTTATGAGAAGGTCATGCAAGACAGTATCAAAGCCTTACTAAAGTCAAGATATACCACATCTACCACTTTGCTGCATCCACAAGGTTTGTTACCCTGTCAAAGAAAGCTATTAGATTGGTTTGACACGATTTGTTCTTAACTAATCTATGATGACTGTTAGTTAACACGTTATTATCTTCTAGGTGTCTGAAAATTGATTGCTTGATTATTTGCTCAATTTTCTTTCTGGTTACTGAAGTTAAGATGACTGGTCTTTAATTCCCTGGGTTGTCCTTATTTCCCTCTTTATAGATGGGCACTATATTTTCCCTTTTCCAGTCCTCTGGAGTCTCTCCTGGCTTCTGGGACTTTTCGAAGATAATCGCTAATGGCTCAGATATCTCCTCAGCCAGCTCCTTGAGTATTCTAGGATGCATTTCAGCAGGCCCTGGGGACTTGAAGGCATCTAACTTGTCTAAGTAATTTTTAACTTCTTCTTTCCCTATTTTAGCCTCTGATCCTACTTCATTTTCACAGGCATTCATTAAGTTAGATGTCCAATTGCTACTAAACTTTTTGATGAAAACAGAAACAAAAAAGTCATTTAGCACTACTGCCATTTCCACATTTTCTGTTATTGTTTATTTCCCCTCATTGAGTAATGGGCCTACCTTGTCCTTGAAGGACAAGGACTAAAAAAATAAAACAATACCTTAGAATCATAGAATCATAGAATATCAGGGTTGGAAGGGACCTCAGGAGGTCATCTAGTCCAACCCCCTGCTCAAGGCAGGACCAATTCCCAACTAAATCATCCCAGCCAGGGCTTTGTCAAGCCGGGCCTTAAAAACCTCCAAGGAAGGAGATTCCACCACCTCCCTAGGTAAAGCATTCCAGTGCTTCACCACCCTCCTAGTGAAACAGTGTTTCCTAATATCCAACCTAGACCTCCCCCACTGCAACTTGAGACCATTGCTCCTTGTTCTGTCAACTGCCACCACTGAGAACAGCCTAGCTCCATCCTCTTTGGAACCCCCCCTCAGGTAGTTGAAAGCAGCTATCAAATCCCCCCTCATTCTTCTCTTCTGGAGACTAAACAATCCCAGTTCCCTCAGCCTCTCCTCAAAAGTCATGTGCTCCAGCCCCCTAAATGCTTCTCTCTCCCACTCCATTCCAACAGCAGCCAAAATACCCTTGGTCTATGAGTTCTGGCTTCTGATTGGTTCTTGTAGTAGCTTCCAGCTTGTTCTATCTCTGCGGTGGACTCTAGGTAAAGTGGGAACTGGAGTCCTTTGTCTCTGTAGCCATTGCTGCTGTAGTCCAGGGGCAAGTCCCCTAAAAGCTTATTGTAATATGTCAGGAATAACCAACTCCAGAGAGGGTTACACTTAGATTGTAAATTCTTTGGGGTAGGGATTGTCTTTTTTTCTGTTTGTATAATACCTAGTACAATGAGGTCCTGGTCCCTGACTGAGACTCCTAGATGTAATGGTAATATAAACAATAATAATAATTAATAAGGCATGATTCAAAAGAATGATCTGTGGTCTGGAAAGCATGCCTTACAATGAAAAATTTAAGGAGCTCAAACTATTTAGGTTTGCAAACAAAAGGTAAAGAAGTAACTTGATCCTGTTGTACCAGTACCTAGACATGGAGATTTGTGATAGTAGAGGCCTCTTTATTCTAGCAGACAAAGGCATAACAATGCCTTTGATCCAATGGCTGGAAGCTGAAGCAACAAAAAATCAAGCTGGAAATAAAGTGCAAATGTTTAACAGTGCGGGTAATTGAACAGCTGAACAGCTTACCAAAGGACATAATAGTTTCTCTGTCACTTGAAGTCTTTAAATCAAGATTAGATATCTTTCTAACAGATATACTTTAGTTTAACCAGAAGCTATTAAGCTCAATATGGGAATTACTGAGTGAAATTATTTAATTTCTGATACAGAGATGGTCAGACTAGAGGATCATGATGGTCTTTTCTGGCCTTAAAATCTATCTATCTATACTACTTATGGCAATGACATGACAGCAAAAGTGCTGGAGACACGGAGACAGTAGATTTCTATGCCAATATCCCAAATGAATTTTTCTGGAAGCTGTATTTGTAGGAAATATATAAAGGGCAATATGCATTTAGGAGTAGCCACAAGCTGTGGAACCAGCTAACACATTACCCAAGCATCTCTACTAATATGTAAACTAGGAATAAGAAAGACTTGTAGTGGTGCATGTTGTAATGCTTGACTCTAGGGAGTCTCTTTGTCTACCCTAGGGAAGGAAATGCAAAAACTCTTAGTATATACTCTTCATATAGTGCTCCTTTCTACCTAGAATGCAGGATAGAGAATACCAGTAATTGTGACGGAAGAGGAGGAAGAGATTACAACCCAGCGTGCATGGAAGATACTTGTCCTCACTCCCTACCTTAACACTGTACTGTGTTGACTTTGTAATGCCTTTAAGGATAGTTGTATTGCTAGCTGCCTGTTTTTCACAGCTCGCTGCTTTTTCACTGTTACACACATAAAGGGGATATATTTTTGTACTGACCTTAGCTGACTCCTGATTTTGCCTTGTTATGAGGAATAAAACCTAACAACTGTGAGGAAAACCTCTTCTCCTTCAGGTTCCCATCCTCCCACAGTTACACCCTGCAGCAATACACTCACAATATTGTGTCTAGCAATAATCATATGCAGTCATTTCCAATCACAGAGGCTACATGTGGAAATAACAACAGACCAATGCAACATGGTGGGGAAATGTCAAATCACATTAAGCTGTCCAAGAAGAAAAAGGAAGAGGTTCACAGCGTGATGAAGGAAGTTGAAACCATACTGGACACCTGAAAATATCAGGGAACAAGACACAGATGGTGAAAAGCCTGAAAAAATTATGAAGTGTAAAAATGAATCAGGATTACTAGACTAACAAATGATATATAATAGCAAAGGGAATAAAGATAAACAACATAGCATTTAAAAATATCATGATCTAGAACAAGCAGGTGTGCTAGGTGGCTCTAATAACTCAGAACCTGGAATATTGTGTTCACTTTTAGGTACCTGAATCATAAAACAGTATAGACAAGATGCAAGGACTTATCAGAAGAGCAACCAAATTTATGAAAGGGCAGAGAGAATTAATTTTTAAGAAAACTAAATGAGGTAAGTACAAATTCCTTGGCTAAGGAACACTAGGAGTTATGTGATAGGACAAATTCTGCCCTAGTTTACACTCGTGTACACAGCTCTTGGGCCCAAGTCCTAGTTACTCCATTTTTTCTCTTGCAACAGGAATGGAAGGGGAGGCAACAATGACTATTGGGCGGGCAGGGGACTGTCTGGCTCCTAGTGCAGCCTCAAGGCTGCTGTAACATAGGCTATGCTTTCCATTGCCCCCGGTACCCCAGGAAGAAGAGAATAGCCATAGTGCTCTCCATTCCAGATGATCTCTTGATCGCCTCTTCCAGGCTGGAAGTAGTGTCAATGTAAAAAGCTTCATGCCCATTCTGCACTGGCCAGGCAGGCACAGTGGTTATAATAGGGGCCCACTTCTGCTCACCTTAAGGTCCTTTTAAGTGGACTTTCGTGTAAATGATAATCAGGCCCCTTGAACTCAGTGAGGTTGCATGGGTGTAAAGGAGGGCAAATTTGCCCCGATAAGGGATAACAATCTATAACTATGGGAAGCGTATAAACAGAAAGGATGGAGAGAAATTATTTTAAGGATGTACAAGTGGGTCTAACTTGGAGTACAGGGTTAAAATTAAGAAAGGGAAAATTTAGGCCGAATATCAGGGAAACCTTCCTGACTGCGAGATACACTGGAGTGATTCCCAAGGAAGTGCTTGGGCCATTTAAAACTAGATTGAAGAAAGAATGAGGAAATGCACTGCAGGGAACAATCCTGCGGTAGCAAGGCAATGAACTAGATGACCTAATAGCTCTCTTATGTTTCTAATTTCCATGAGTCTATGATTCTAAATATAAATTCAGAAGCCAACAAGAGGCAATGAGACAGCAGGGGTATTGAGGAACATGAGTGGAAAGTTTTTGACAGATGAGGTTGATTCTGCTGCAGGCCTAAATGAATTCTTCACCTCATTATTCATAAAAGAAGGGGAAGGTAGCATCTCTGAGACTGAGAGACATTCTCCTGGAGGGGAAAGTAAAATGTTAAAAGCCTTTGCCATTGCAATGGAGAAGATAATAAGGCAATTAGGACTGTTGCATTTGACAAAGCACTGGGCTCAGATGAGTTCTATCCCAGAATCCTGAAGGAAGCACTGAAGGAAATAGGAAAGCCTTTAGCAGATTTTTGACAGCCCACTAAGGAGAACAGTGGTACTCAAGGACTAGAGAGGTGCTAAGGCTATGCCCAGAGTCAAGAAAAAGCCAAGTCAAGAGTCAGGGAACAAGACCCCCGCTGAGAGGAAGATATTGGAAATATTGTTAAGGGGCCACATTAAAAGCATTGTAATGAATAATTTAGTACAGATAACATGGACAATCATGAGAAATTTGCATTAATGTTTTAGCACATTATTGGAGTAGTAGACAAGGATGAAAAGATTGAGTTCATTTGCAGTTTTCAAGGAAGTATATTATGGAATAGAGACTATGAAACAAACTGCAGGGTGGGTTGATCGGGGTAAATATTCTAAAACCAGCTGTACTGCACTGGACATCATTTTTAAAAGATGCAGAAAAATAGTTAATATAGGAGTTGGCATCAAAGAAAAGAGCTGTAAAAATACCTTTTGGTTTGTTTAGATGAGTGTAAATACCTGCACCAGATGGATATTTGGGGAGCTTGTTTAGGACTTGACTTGTGTAGCATTTTACACTTGACAGAACAAAAGTGAATATTATCAGGCATCCAGGAACTTTCTATGCTATGTCTTTTCAACCAGTAAACACAAAAGGATACATTCTGAAATCAATGGAGTCCCACTAGTGTGACTGAAAGCACAATTTGGCCCAGAGCGTTCTTCACACACACAGGGGCATATTCCGCACTTGGATTCATATGTGCCACTCTCACTGAAGTCAATGGGAGTTGTGTACATGGATCTGAGGGCACAATTTCCCCCAATATTGCAGTTTCAATCACGTGGTATTCCCTCGCTCTCTTGTCTGCTCTCAGCTTTACGGCACAAGCAGTAGAAAGTTCTGAGAAAAGATTAAAAGGATTAAAGTACCAGCTTGGCTACTAGAGGGACTTGAAACCACCTGCAAATGTTTGAAAGGTGCAAGGACATAGGAGGGAAATAAATTATCTAGTTTGTTACAAGGGAGTATAACTAGAAATATCGGTCCAAAGTTTAAAATGGGGAATTTAGGATACATTTCAGAGACAGTGAGATTTGTTTGTGACAGTGAGATTATCTATATTCTTAGCTATTTGTACAGAATGTTCAATGCACAAGGCCTTTTACAGACACATGGAATCTTTCAATCCACAGCTCAGACCCTTGAATTAAGGGTGTGCCGGGGGAGGTAACAGGTAGCAGTAGTAGGCTATGTGTATCAGTCGCCACAGGGGGATGAGACACTTTACTTTCCCAAGGGGTTTCATGGCTCTTTGATGACTACAGAGAAATGCTGGGACTGAGATTCCTGGACCTATTTCTGGAAGGGAATGTGCTATAGTGTTTACACACCCTTGTGCCCCATCTTCCCCAGCCTGCCACTTCTGCTCCTGTCCCTTACCAAGTCTTCACCCTCCCCAGCCTGTTCCCTATTATCTCTGTCCATTTCTGCTTCCATTGACCCCCAGCCTCCACCCCAGTCTGACCCTATCCATGCCAACCTGTTCCTGTCCTCCTATCCCCACTCCTTACCCCTCTGCATTGGACCAATTAAGGCTGTTCCTCCTCCACCCTGGTGCTGGGAACCACCGCAGCTCTGGCTGCCAGGAATAGCAATTACAGGAAAAGTCATGCTAAGCCCCTGAATACCCTTGCTGCCCTAGGACCTAGCATGCTCAGTCACTCTGTGGGGATGGCACACGCTCACTCCATTCAGCACTTAGAAGCTGTGGGAGGGTGAGGCATTCTCAATGCTGACAAAATCTTTGAAAAATTTACCTTCCGGCCTCTAAAAAATCAATATTGAGCCTGTGCAAACTGAGATTTTCAGAGGTTTGTAACTGGGACAAGTTTGGGCAGATTTTCCTGAGAATGCAGAAAAGCACATCCCTGACAACAGGGCGACCCTCCTCTCCAATGTCTAGTCTCTGCTCCAAAACTTGGATGTGCTAGCACTTCTCAAAGAAATGGACATTGGCAAACCCACATATTTTCCCCTAGTCTTGTTATCAGAAATGGCTCAACCACTTTTGCTGAAAGCTTCTCTGGAAATTCAGGCAGACACCCAGCATGGGAAATTTGAGCCCATATGGTTAAATTCTGGCAAAGTATTAAAGTCTGGCAAATTCCTTGGGGGTGAAGGGGTGAGCCAAATATTATAAATTTATTGCAAGAAGTGTATTTAAGGAGGTATTTGAAGAAGGAGGAAGTGTAGACATGGCGAACCAAATCAGGAAGAGTACAGGGGACCTAATGGAAGAAGGCACACAAGAGAGTGGCAAAAATGGTTAACTTAATGGTAGCAAAGTGGGAGTGGAGGGGAATAGAATGAGACCAAAATGACTAAGGTACGTAGGAGCCAGGCTGAATGGGGACAAAAAGCTTGGATTTGAGGCCAATGAAGTGAATTGTGAAGGTGCTATTTCTCAGTTAGCATAGGCTCACCTTTCACAACCACTATGAGCTATGCTGTATCCCCTTCCTCACACTTATCCAGATCAGAATGTACTTTCCACAAAGTCCTATCTCCCACCTTAGCAGCAATATGATTGGAAAGATTCGCATTGCCTGAAATTATTTATTATTTGCATTATTGTAGACCAGGAATCCATTATGCTCAACACAGACCAAAAGGACAGGGCTTGCCCCAATGTGCCTACAATCTAACTAGGTTTCTGTTGAGCTTAACCTATTGTACAAAGTGCCATAGCTTCATACTGTGCTGTAAAAAAGAAAAAATAGACTATGCAAAATGAAAAACATGTTTTTGCCCTGAAGAGCTTGCTATCTAAGGTTACAAACAAGTGCAGTTCATAAAACAAAGAGTGCAGTCTAGCTTTTCCTTTGCATCTTCCTACTCTACTGCATGTTGTCATGGCTGCTGTTTTGGCAAGAATAACTTCGCATAGACAATAAGAGAACATTAGAGATCTCTAGGGATAAGTTACGCCTCATTACATTTTCAATACTCTGATCCCTCCGAGACAATATCTTATATTTTCTTAAGTCGCCCTAGTGTTTAAGTCCGACAGTGTTTCCTGATTGGCCACTTCATAAATGTATGTTCCTTTGAAAAGAAAACTGTTTCCTCATGTCTCCTCCAAATGTATTTTTCTTTTAATTTCCACTTTTACTCCCTGTGCCCTATTATCTGTGCATGGCTGAAAATAATAACGTGGCTTGACATTCACTATCCCATTTAGATTTTAAACTTCCTCCTTGCTGTCCTAAATTCTAGGCTATTGTAGATTTAAGTTTTTTTATCCAGCATGCATATCATAGTTCATTTCTCATTAGTATTAGAATTGGTTTCTCTATCCCTGTTTTGAAGCATTACAACATTTTTATATTGCAGTGGCCAGAAACCCACATTAATAGTTCTGCAATGGACACAACAGAAGAAGAAGAAGTGGGCTGTAGCCCACGAAAGCTTATGCTCAAATAAATTTGTTAGTCTCTAAGGTGCCACAAGTACTCCTGTTCTTTTAACAGAATTAGTATTTCACACATGTATGTTCTTTTATTTTTATACAATTCCTGACAACCCCAATAATATGGCTGGAATTGTATCCATTTCCTACAGATGTAATTTGAAAAATATATAAAACACTTGCATTTTTGATGAAGTTTTGTTTTGCACAGTTGTGCAGAAAAGGATATACTCTATGAATGTGTATTTTTATTGACATTGTTTTACAGTAGCACTGTAGACATATGTGGTGCTTTAACACTAGTACAAACCAAAAAGGATGTGCAGGGATGTGGTGAAGTAAGAATTTTCTGTAATATTTGTATGAGTCCTGTGTGTAAGAGAGACCTGGGCTTGTGTGTCAATCTCCATGCCTAGCCAAACCCTTATGGATAAATTGATGACGATGAGCAACCAATGTGACACAGCCATGAAAAAAGGCAAATGCGATCCTAGGGTGTATCAGGCAAGGGTATTTCCAGTAGAGGTATAGAAGTATTAATGCCATTGTGCAAGGCACTGGTAAGACCTTATCTGGAATACTGTGTACAATTCTGGTCAACCATGTTAAAGAAAGATTAATTCCGACTGGCACAGGTGCAGAAAAAGGCTACTAGGATGATCAGGAGAATGGACATTGTGTCTTATGAGAGGAGACTAAAACAGCTTGGATTGTTTAGCCTAGCAAAATGGAGGCTGAGAGACGATATGATTGTTCTCCATAAATACATCCTGGCGAATCGGGGGGGAAGAATAGTTATTCAAGCTAAAGGACAATATTGGCATAAGAAGAAATGGGTATAAACAGATCATTAATAAATTTAGACTGGAAATTAGAAGGTTTCTAAACAACAGGGGAATGAGGTTCTGGAAAAGCCTTCCAATGAGAGTAGAGGGGGGAAAACAACCTAATGAATATTAAAATGGTTCTTGATAAATGTATGAAAGAGATTATATGATGGAATTGCCTGTGATAGCAGTGGACTGGACTTGAATCCTCTTCCAGTCCTATGTTCTATATTCCTATGTTCCTAATACTGCCTCCTACCAAGGCTTCACCTTAAAGCAAATAAATTTAATTAATTTAATTCTCTGCTTGAAGAGCTATTAATCCATAGCCAAAAATATAGATCCACTACTGGTATGCCATATGAACATTGTAGCTGGTAGGCCACGTGGAATAGCTACGTTTTCATCAGTGATTTGAAAGGAGAGGGAGCATCAATAATAAAGAAAAGGAGTTTATACTGTGTGTATAAATGTACACTGTGCCTACAACTTGCTATGCTCTTTTGTTCATCTTAATGAACATAAAGGCTTCATTGATAACCTGAACATTTAGGAGGCACTTGAGTCCTTTCTGTGAGATGTCGCCTCTTACTATTTATTTTTAAAATTTGTGATGTTGGACTTTGCAAATGGTCTCGTGACCACACCCATACTTTGTTTCATAACTTGTTTGCTGGTATAACAGTTGACAGTAGCATGTTGCAATAACGTCATAATTGCACAGTTGGCATTGCCTCCTTTCAAAAGCCCTACACCCCAAAACATTTTCAAAAGAAGTTGCTTATAAAAGGTGCAAGAGGGATTCCGTTGACATAGTAATAAATCGGAAGATGCTGCTGACCTTACTCTGATGTCAGTAGAATGTGTTTTTCATTCTTTCTTAAATGTAAATTTACTGTTTGATGAAAGATGCCAAACTGGAGAATGAAGTCTTTGGCTAATCTGCAGAACTGGGTCAGCAGTGAATGTTTAACCCGCAATGTCCCAATTAAGCACTGGAAAATCCATTTCTGCAAGTGAGATGGTAACTCTATCTCCTAGGTGCCTAGCTACACCCTTATGGAAAAGTCCGATAGAACTTACTAGAGAATCATATCTTTTCTACACACGTTAATCCATACATTGTTAATTATATCCATCCTATACAACTCGGTAGGATACTGAAGAAAGGATATCATTCTTTATTATATTTTGTACCTTTTTAGAAAACTTTCGGTAACATTATTTTGATTTCATCCCTGTTAAATTCTATTTGGTTTTAGGAGTTGGCCTCTTTAATGAGACTACCAGCAAGGTTGCTGGTCAGTGCCAATTTTAATGTCAGGTTTTGTTTTAAGGCCCACAGGGGCCACTATAGCATGTAGAGTACCTGACCTTCTACATAACACACACCACAGAATTTCACCCAGTAATTCTTGCAATTAAGGGATTTTTTCTTTCCTACTGTATAAGATGCCAGTAAAGCAAAGAATTTAAGCATCCATCCCTATTCAGCAAAATACTTAAGCACATAGAATCATAGAAATGTAGTGCTGGAATGACTCTTCAGAAGTCATCAAGTCCAGCCCCTTACACAAGGGCAGGACCAAGTAAACCTAGACCAGGGGTAGGCAACCTATGGCACGCGTGCCAAAGGCGACACACGAGCTGATTTTCAGTGGCACTCATACTGCCCGGGTCCTGGCCACCGGTCCGGGGGGCTCTGCCTTTAAATTTAATTTTAAATGAAGCTTCTTAAACATTTTAAAAACCTTATTTACTTTACATACAACAATAGTTTAGTTATATATTATAGACTTATAGAAAGAGATCTTCTAAAAACGTTAAAATGTATTACTGGCAGGCAAAACCTTAAATCAGAGTGACTAAATGAAGACTCGGCACACCACTTCTGAAAGGTTGCCGACCCCTGACCTAGACCATTCCTGACAGGTGTTTGTCCAACCTGTTCTTAAAAACGTCCAGGGATGGGGATTCCACAGCCTCCCTTAGAAGCCTGTTCCAGAACTTAACTACCTTTATAGTTTAAAAGTTTTTCCTAATATCTAACCTAAATCTCCCTTGCTGCTGACTAAGCCCATTACTTCTTGCCCTACCTTCAATGGACAGAGAGAACAATTGATCACCATCCTCTTTATAACAGCCCTTAACATATTTGAAGACTGCTATCAGGTCCCCCCCTTAGTCTTCTTTTCTCAAGACTTAAAAAGACCCCATTTTTGTACCAGGTCACAGATCAGGTTTTCTAAACCTTTTATCATTTTTGTTACTCTACTCCGGACTCTTTCCAGTTTGTCCACATCTGCCTTAAAGTGTGGTGCCCAGAACTGGACACTGTACTCCAGCTAAGGCCTCTCCAGTGCTGAGAAGATTGGGACAGTTACCTCCCATGTCTTCCATCTGTCACTCCTGTTAGTACATCCCTGAATGATACTAGTATTTTTTCAACTGCATCAGATTATTTACTCGTATTCAATTTGTGCTCCACTACCTCCAGATCCTTTTCAGCAGTAACAGTAGGATCCTTTCCTAGCCAATTATTCCCATTTTGTGGTTGTACATTGATTTTTTTTCTTTCTAGGTGTAGTACTTTTCACTTGTCTTTATTGAATTTTACCTTGATGAATTCAGACCACTTCTCCAATTTGTTAAAGTAATTTTGAATTCTTATGCTGTCCTCCAAAGAGTTTGCAACCCTCTCAGTTTGGTGTCTTTTGCAAATTGTATAAGACCATTTTGTAATTCCCATTGAAGTCAATGGTCAAGGTTAAGCATATTTAACTGCTTTGCTGAATGAGGATTGACAGCTCAATCAGGGCCTAAGGATCAGATTCACAAAGGTACTGAGAGGCCAACTGCCTCTTTAGGTGTAGCTATACTATGTCTACGCTACAACCAGGATCGACGCTCTGAGATCGATCCACCAGCGGTCGATTTAGCAGGTCTAGTGAAGACCTGCCAAATCGACAGCAGATCGCTCTCCAGTCGATCCCATACTCTAACCCCTGATAAAAAGAGTAAGGTAAGTCTACGGGAGAGTTTCTCCCATCGACCACCCCGTGGTGTAGACTCTGCGGTGACTCGATTTAAGGTACCTCGACTCCAGCTAGGTTATTCACATAGCTGAAGTTGCGTAGCATAGGTCGACTTACCGCAGTAGTGTAGACATAGCCTAAGTCCAGCAGTTACGCACCACTGACATTGTTAAAATGATCACTCCACTGCCACCTAATCCTAAATCTCCGAGGTGCCTAAATTTATGCCGGAAGGCATTTGCAAAGCTGCCTAAGACTGAATTCCTCCCCATAGCTAATAGGGTGCTAGGAGCCCTAATACAAGCCAAAGCAGGATTCTCAAACTCATCAGGGGAATCCTTATCCTGCTAGCAGGGCCCAGTCCTATAGGCATGCTTAGAGATGGCCTAAGACCTGATTCCTTTCAGAGCCCACAACTGGAGGACCACCTAGAGGTGATGGGGCAGCATAGCACCTACATAAAAGACAGCTGGGTCAGGAGCGGGGCAAGCGTGAGTAGGTCAAGAATTTTTTGAAGAAACATGTATGTTGGTTAGGGTACCCACCTAGAGTGTCAGAGAATTGGGCTCAAATTCCTGCTCTGCCTGATCTGGGGGAGATACTCGAGCCTGCATTGCCCATATCCCACGCAAGTGCCCTAACCTCAGTTATTGGATACATTGGGACGGGAGGGTGTAAGTCTCTCCTATTAATTCTGTTCCACTTTCTAAAAATAATTAAATATTCATTGTGCTAGAAAGAGAGGCTGTCTCTATAATTCCGGGGTTAGGGCAAGCACCTGGGACGTGGGAAACCCAGGCTCCAGTCCCTGCTCCAAATTAGGAATTACGGAGATGTCTCCCATGTCCCAGGTGGGTGCCCTAACCTTTGGGCTATTGACTGTAACAGAGTATGTCTCTCTCTTTGCAAGAAGAAAGTGTTGATCTAACCCCAGGAGAGGGTTCTCAGCTGAGAATCCCACCCAGAGCGAGGCACCTATCTCTAGATGGTCAGTGAGGCATCTAAACCCAGCTCAATAAGAATTAGGAGCCTCAGAATCTTTGAGGCTCTGTGCCTAAGTGCCTCATAGTATCATGTGGTTACCCATGTGTGCCCTAAACAGCTGGACACATGCTGCCAGCTCATTTCACATAAGCCACTGAACTGCTCTCACATTTGAATAATAACATTCACTGACTTCTGGTGACCTCTCATGGAAAATCTCCATTCCCATTAACAATCCAATTAGCCTTGCAATCCCTTTGGAAACCGTTATTCTTTAAGAAATCCCTTCATCATGCATCAACCGTATAACTCCTACCGCAGCTGCATTAGATCTCTCTCTCACTATCAGCTTGTGACAAAAATCCAGCAACTGGTATTAGACACTAATTTCAGGATGATGACTGATATCAATGATTTTTCAAGCAAGAAGTGCTTCTCCTCTGCTTCTTCCTTTTCCCCATCCCAACCATATAACCAACCTGGTGCAAAAGCAATGTTGACAAAAATGTTTGTTGTTGTTGTTGGTGGTGGTGATATTGTGAGTTTTTTTTCCCCACTAAATGAAGTAAATGAACATTGGTTTAATTAGAGCATGCGGTATGTACTGTGCACAGAGCAGGAGTATCTGAGACAGCTGCTGCTCTAACTCAGTCTATTGTTTCAGAAATTTTTAAAAGTGGGAACAAGTGCACTGTCCTTCACTACAACAATTATTATTCAATAGGGCACTTCATCAAATGCCATTCACCGAGTAAATGAAGAAATCTTTTATCACATTAATAGGGAATTACTCTTATTCATAAATGAAGATAGGCACAACCTCCAAATTTCAGATTTGGATCCAGATACCAGCTTTCCTTTAGTCCATGAGTGTTTAAATCCAGGGTTTGAAATAAGCATGTTATAATAATATTACCTAGTTCTTACAGCACTTTTCATCTATAGATCTGAACAGGTGGGATCCATGAAGGGACGTAGACATTGCAATGGTGAACATCACAGCGCCTAATGTTTAGGTGCCTAGAGAATCCCAGGAACAACACTGAGATCCACATAGCCAAGTTAGGCAACTAGGCTCACTACACAATGAATGAGGAGATATGGGTGCCTTAGAATGCAGTCCACAAAATCCAACACGTTAGACGCAGAGCCACCTAAGCTAGCCAATGAGAGATGCAGAGGGGCGTGTGCTAAGCCCCATCCCTTCTTAGAGAGGAGTGCCTGAGCCTGGCTGCAGGGAGGCACCTATCTTTGCTTAGTGAGCTATGAATGGGAACCCCTCTCCTGCCGTCAGGTGACTTGGGCGTCTAAGAGTTAGTTTGCAGGAAGGAGTGAGGTACCTGCCTCACTGCGAGCAACACAGCTGCAGAAGGAGGAGCCATGGCTACCTGCATGATAACTTTTAGCCCAATGGTTAGACCACTGGCCTGGGATGTGGGAAACCCAGGTTCAATTCCCCCATCTCTGCCAGAAGGGGCGGAGAAAGGATTGTTAACAGGGTGTCTCCCAACTCTTAAAAGAGAGCTCTAAACTGCTGAACTATGGGATATTCTGATGGGGGGGATCCCTCAATCTCTCTTGTTGAAGCTGTTCCACTGTGGATAAATAACGAAAGTGAATGGAGCAGGGGGACTGGACCCTGGTTCTCCAACGTGGGTGCTCTAACCTCCAGGCTAAAGAGCCGAATATCTTGTTCTCTCTCTGGCCCAATGACTGCTCCACTGTGGATAAATAATTAAATAGTCATTCTAACCACTGGGCTAAAAGTTATACGGTGCCATTGCCTCCTCTGGCCAGATTCTGAATGGGACCTGATCCATTAGGTGGCCTCTGAGCACACCTATTGGCTCATGCCTTGCACATGGCTTAGGCATCCAAATGCCTGTCTTCCCATGGTTTGTGAATCATTCTGAGGCTTAGGCAGGAGATAGGCATCTGGACACCTAGAGAGAGGCAGTAGTGCACATACCCAGAGGCAAAAAACAGGGAACTTTACCTTGAAAAGCTGTGGAGTGTGTTTAGGTTTGCCAGGAGTTTTGTGGATCACAATGAAGCCAAAACTGGAACGTAGGCACCTAACTCTGGGGTTTAGGTGTCTGAGTAGCTTTGTGGATCTGGGCCAAAGTGCTTTATGAAGGAAGTCAGTATCATTATCCACATTTTACGTAGGAGGAAATTGAGGCACAAGGCGGTGAAGTGACTTGCCCAGGATCATGCAGCAAACTATTGGTAGACCTGGGAATTGAACCAGGAAGGTCTCCTGAGTCTAGGGTGACCAGATGTCCCAATTTTATAGGGACAGTCCCGATTTTGGGGTCTTTTTCTTATATGGGCTCCTATTACCCCTCACCCCCTGTCCTGATTTTTCACACTTGCTGTCTGGTCACCCTACCTGAGTCTCTGTCCAATTAGATTAGATGCTTATAGTTCAGGGGATTAGATTCTTAGGCTTGGTCTACACTAACCCCCCAAGTCGAACTAAGGTACGCAAATTCAGCTACGTTAATAACGTAGCTGAATTCGACATACCTTAGTTCGAACTTACCGCGGTTCAGACGCGGTCCACACGCGGCAGGCAGGCTCCCCCGTCGACTCCGCGGTACTCCTCTCGCTGAGCTGGAGTACCGCAGTCGACGGCGAGCACTTCCTGGTTCGACTTATCGCGTCCAGACCAGACGCGATAAGTCGAACCCAGAACTTCGATCCCCAGCCGCCGAACTAGCGGCTGGGTGTAGACCAGCCCTTAGAGTTCAGATTCTAAGGTCTGTCTACACTACAAACTAGGGGTATGATTCCCCTGCTCATGTGCACATACTTGCACTAGCTTTCATGGAGCTAGCATGCATATAAATAGCAATGTGTAGCCACAGTAGCGGCATGGCTGAACAGTGCCGAGTACATACACACCAGTTTCAGGCGGGTTTGTACGCTACTTTTGCCTCCCGTGGCTACACCGCTATGTATGCACATGCTAGCTCGATGAGAACTAGTGCAATTATGTGTACAGGAATAGGGAAATCACATCCCTAGCTCATAGTGTAGATGTAGCCTAGCCTAAACCAGATTTAGGTTTCCTTACAGTTCAGGGATATTCAGATCTAGTATTTTGGTTCAAACCTCTAAAAAGGTGTCTAGGTTCTTCTCATGGCCCTTCTATTGGTGGATTGCTGTGAAGAGATGCTGGCTGATTCCTGCTTACTCATAGTAGCAGGTGTGGCTGATTAACTGTGTTAACTGGCTATAAGGAAGATGGGGAGGGCTCTTTAGGTGGAGGGGGCTGGGGAGTTACGATGGGGAGGATGTTACACCGAAATTTATTTTGGAGGGATCTTTGAATCTTTTATAGAATCAGAGAAATTTAGGGCTGTAAGAAACCTCAAGAGATCATCTAGTCCAGCCCTTTCTGCTGAGACAGGACCAAGTGTACCTAGACCTAGAGAGATGTTTGTCTAACCTGCTCTTAAAAACCTCCAAGGATGAGGAGTCCACAATCTCCCTGGGAAGTCTATTCCAGTGTTTAACTACCCTTATGGTTAGAAAGTTTTTTGTAATATCTAATCTAAATTTCCCTTGCTTCAGTTTAAGCCTCCTTACTTCTATCTTAACTTTAGTGGACACGGAGAACAATTGATCACCATCCTTTTTATAATGCCCATAACATATTTAAAGACTGTCATCAGGTGCCCCCATCAGTCTTCTTTTCCCAAGACTAAACTTGCCCAGTTTCTTCAACCTTTCCTCATACATCAGGTTTTCTCTCCAAGTTGTCCACACCTGTCTTAAAGCGTGGTGCCCAGAAAGGACATTGTACTCCAGCTGAGGCCTCCCCAGTGCCGAGTAGAGCAGGACAATTACATCCCATGTCTTACATATGACACTCCTGTTAATACACCCCTGAATGATATTAGCCTTTTTTGCAACTGCATCACACTCTTAACTCATATTTAACTGGTGATGCACTATTACCCCCAGATCATTTTCAGCAGTTATACCACCTACCCAGTATCAGAGGGGGAGCCCTGTTAGTCTGGATCTGTAAAAAGCAACAAAGAGTCTTGTGGCACCTTATAGACTAACAGACGTATTGGAGCATAAGCTTTCGTGGGTAAATACCCACTTCGTCAGACGCATGCCCACCTACCCAGCTATTCCACATTTTGTAGTCATGCATTTGATTTTTCCTTCCTAAGTGTAGGAAATTTGCACTTGTCTTCATTGAATTTCATCTTTTTGATTTCAGACCAAATCAACCTAATTTATTTCTTTGACGAGGTTACAGTCCTGGTGGATAGAGGGGGGGATATAGATATGATATATCTTGATTTTAGTAAGGCTTTTGACACAGTCCCATGTGACATACTCATAAGAAACTAGAGAAATGTGGTCTAGATGAGGGGTCAGCAACCTTTCAGAAGTGGTGTGCCAAGTCTTCATTTATTCACTATAATTTAAGGTTTTGCATGCCAGTAATACATTTTAATGTTTTTAGAAGGTCTCTTTCTATAAGTCTATAATATATAACTAAACTATTGTTGTATGTAAAGTAAATAAGGTTTTTAAAATGTTTAAGAAGCTTCATTTAAAATTAAATTAAAATGCAGAGCCCCCTGGACCGGTGGCCAGGACCCGGGCAGTGTGAGTGCCACTGAAAATCAGCTTGCATGCCACCATCGGCACGCGTGCCATAGGTTGCCTACCCCTGGTCTAGATGAATAGTACTGAACTCAAGACACACCCCTGCAGGACCTCACTAGACACATCCCCCGAGTTGGACAGTGAACCATTAATAACTACTCATTGAGTATGGTCTTTCAACTAGTTGTGTGCAGTACTGCTCCAAATGGCTGCTTTGTCTTTTTCCTTGCCACTCTGTGCAAACATAAAAGATCGTAACAGCCATGTAGCTCCAAGTGCCTGGCATTTATGAGGCCAGAAGAGTGGGTTTGTAAGCAAATAGGGTGAAGATGCTAGAAGAGGCAGACCAGGGTAATGACTTGCTTCTCATTATCATAGGCAGAAATCAATAGTAAGGTGCCTCATCCTCTGACATGCTGCTGGAGAGAGGAGAATCTGGCAAAAAGGTGCTTTCTTTTCCCAGTACCACTCATGGAAGACTAGACTAGCCCATTATGATATATTACATTAAATAACAAGAATGTGTTTTCTGTGTATTGAACCTTTAACTCACTAAGGACTCTGCTGTCTTCAAACGCAGGCAGCCAAATTTGAGTTCAATGGAGACAGAGGAGAAACGCACACTGTATTCTCTTGCGGTGTCTTTTCTTTTTTTCTTTGTTTGCAGGAAACCCATATTTCCATAAGCGCTCACTGTCTTTTGAACTAAAGGATTGTACTACCCTTTCTCTTCCTCTGATCTCTATTTTAGAGTCCATCCCATCCTTGCCACCTGCATTCTTTTTTCCCCTGTACACAGATAATAGGAAGCAGCATGGTGTAGTGGATGGGTCATGAGACTTGGATTATAGTCACACCTTATCCCCTGAACTGCTGCGTGAGCTAGGGTAAGTCACTTCTCCGCTCAGCACCTCTGTTTCCCCCTTGCTCTTTGTCTCAACTACTTAGCTTGTAAGTTCTTCTGAGCAAGGACTATCTCTTACTGTGTGTTTGTACAGTCACCAGCACAAAAACTCTGATCTCTGCTGGTGCATCTAGATGCTACCATAAAAGAATATAGATACTTTCAGTCAGAATTATTTTTATTTAGGATTAAGAGAACAGCAAAACAAGAAAGCACATTCTACACACAAAAACAGCTACTAATCTCTGCAGACAGCACAGTCCTTAGAACTTCCAGGGCCAGCTCTAGGCACCAGCGTTCCAAGCACGTGCTTGGGGTGGCACTTTTCAAGGGGTGGCACTGCATTGTTTTTTAGTTGTTGTTGTTGTTGTTGTTGTTGCTGCTTTTTGCCTCAGCGGCGGCACTCCGGCCCTTTTTTTTTTTTTGGCTTGGGGCAGCAAAAAACCTGGAGCCGGCCCTGAGAACTTCAAAGGTAAAAACCAGAGAAAAGTCATAATCATTATAAAACTAAATAAACCACAACCCAATGAGTGCAAGCCCAAAAGTGCAAGTCCACAAGTAGCCACTAGATTGCTTGTAAACTGTCACATACAGCGCTGAGTGTTTGAGTCACATGTTGCAACAGAGGGTCCTCTTGGATTGTTGTGTGATCAAAATGTGGCAATATTTTTTGGGCAACAGAACTGTGGACTTCCCAAAACATTAAAAAAAACCCACAGAGTTTAGAGAAAACATCCATCTAGATTATGAGAAATTCAAAAAAGTTAAATATTTGGACTTAATAGGTTTTTAAAAATGTCTTCAAAATATCTCCTGAAAGTACAGTAAAATCTGTACACACAGGGACAGCAAATGTATTAATTTTATGGGAAATTTTCTTGAATTTAATGCAGTATACATATAAATAGGCTGCAACAAGCTATACAGGCATTCAGTGACATTATTTTTTTATTATTACTTCTGACATGTCAACAGATTTGAGGAGAACATTTTTCAGTAAGCACAGCTGCTAGCAATTTGGATAATGATAGTCCATCACGATTTTTGTATGTACAAAAAGAGGGAGTGAATATTTATGCAATGCAGAGAGACAGTATAATTGCGATTCTCAAACCACTTCCAAACTGTACAGGGTCAGGACAAAATTAGTATTTTAGATGCTGGCCTTAGCAGAACAAAAGGTGAAAGATTTTTTTGTTATCTTGGCAAATTTAATTTCAATTAACTGTTGTCATAATATTGTATAAAAATAATAAGTAGACATCCTCAGACTTCCTATAATAATGGCAATTTATCCTGGTCAACATAATTATTCATTATATATTTTCCATCTCTCCTTCAACCCCCCCCTCCCCCCGTTTCTCATTCTCTCAATCTCCACTTCCAAGATCAATGATGTGCTTGTAAGATCACTGCTAGTGGCTGCTGGCTAGAAAAGTAGCCAAGTAAGCTAATTTTCTCTCTTTCTCTCTTCATTAGTCTACAGTGAATGTTTAAGTGTGAGATTCTTTGTCTATCTCCTTATCAGTGGGTGGTAAATTTTTAGGGCTTACAGTAAGAAAATTTGAATATTTATGACACTACTCCTCATTAGTAAAGAAGTTGGTCTGGGTTTCCCATGGTTCAGTTGAATTACCTAAGCCTGATTTAAAAGGCAATTGTTTCTTTAGGCAATGGTCTAATGGAACTTATGTCTAGTTATGAGTCCGTCAAGAAGTCCCAATTTTCTCATTGCTCATGTACAGAGAGTATCCCACAGTTATGTCGTCTCAGCACAATGGCTTAGCGGCCTTAGGTGAAAGATTACAAATGAGAGTCACAGCCCATGCTTTGGGGGCCTCTTTCAGGGCTATGAATTGACTCAGTAAATCACAGGCTGACCCATTCTCCCCTTACAGAAGATGGAGGGGAAACTTGCCTCATGACTTTAATCCATCCTTCCAGCAATGAGGTCAAAAGTGGAGTCAAGTCACCCAATTCCTCTTGCCACACACTGCAAGAGTGAGATCATAGGTGGAGACAACTCACTGTCTGATTTCTCCCTCTGGTAACTTTGGGCCCTATATGTCGTAAGTCCAGTCATGGTAACAGTCCATTCCAAACACTGAGTAGATTTTCAACAGACTTACATGGAGTATGAAATAGTGAACAGAGGGGATCAAACTTAACACCAAGGATTTCCTACCATCTATCAGAGGGGTAGCCGTGTTAGTCTGTATCCACAAAAACAACGAGGAGTCCGGTGGCACCTTAAAGACTAACAGATTTATTTGGGCATAAGCTTTCATGGGCATCTGAAGAAGTGGGTATTTTACCCACAAAAGCTTATGCCCAATAAATCTTTAAGGTGCCACCGGACTCCTCATTGTTCCTACGATCTGCTACCCAGACATTTATATTCTCTGACTCAGAATGCTTCCACCCATTTCTTTTTCTATATATTACCTCTCTCTGCAGAAGACATAGATGACCTGCCTTTTGAGTACCTATTTTCATGTATGCCTCATGCAAAGGTGTTTCTCAAGCAAAAATCTCTTGTGTGTCTTTGCTGCCTGTGAAAAGGTAGCACACACTATTGACCAATAAAAGTGGTGCCATTTTATCCAATTAAACACAACTTGAAGTCAACTATACACCTAGCATGTAGCACTTATCTTGGAGGTTCAGTACCACTGTCTGAACGTGGGTTCTCCTTGTGTGCATTTAGAGTGCTTTGTTATTACTTGTACAACACAGGCTTCTTAAGAGTTACTTTGCCATGGTAGTCATCCGCTTACTCTCCCTTTGACCTATTAAGGTTACTTATTAGAATCAGTTAGACTCGCACCCACTTATCCACATGTAACTTACATCCCAGCCACCATTGCCCTCACACATCACCTCTAAATTAAGAGTCAGAGTGAATGGGAGTCTAAGTATCAACAGAATCCCTTTAGGCTCCCTCTAAACTTATTTAGACTCATCTCTGAATTTGGTCTTGTGTTTCAGAAAATAAACTACAGCTGCTATGGGAATATGCCATGGGCTACCTGGGCAAAAAGTTCAAATCAACTGTGAAATGATTGATTAAGCAAATTATAAAGGCAGCTGAAAAGGCCAGAGTAGCAGTAATGGGAGATTTTTACCTTCATAGAAATACAGCAGAATGGAGCATATTAAGTGGAAGAAATATGAGAGGAGATATGTGGAGCCTGATTTTTCAAGATGCCAGGATGGATTTTTCAGTGTGACCTTTAACACTGCTCCAGGCACACCTAGCATGCTGCTGACTTTTCAACATATTACAAGAACACTGAAAATTGGCTGAGTTCGACACCTTTGCTGCTCGGCACAGCTACAAATGGAATCCTGCCCCTTTAACTTCCAGGTTACTGATAACAAAGCTAGACGGCTCCAGCTAAAACCAGTTTTTAATTGGTAGATCTCCACAGTTTTAAGCCTCCTTTTCTTCACAGCATTTATCTCATAGAGGCAGGGTTGTCAGAGCAGGAGACTTCCCAGGAGTTTTGGGTTCTGTTGCTGAATTGATCGTTGGTTCAATATGTGATCTCAGCAAGTCTCCCTGACTGTGAAATAGAAATGATACTTACTCCCTTTGTTAAGCTCCTTGAGGTCCTCAAAGAAAGTGATGTGCTATGTTCTTGTCATTGGCCACAGGGTAACACATCTGTGGCTTGTTTTTAAACAGGTGCAGAGGAAATGTATGTAGATCAGATCATTCTTTATGGTTCAAATCACACCTACCTTCCCCTTGGCTAAAATTATTTCTGTATTAAAACATGAAACATTTGTGCCTTTTTGAAATCCACAAACCTGGCTAGTCATTAGGATGAAATTTGCTGTTTAATGGTGATGTCCAGAGACGAAACGGAGTTGTTTTAATAGTCATGATAATAAGATGCACATGAGCATCAGTCAGTTATCTCAGATCACCTCCTTAGATCATGGAGAATCATTTGAGATTGTTGAATATTTGACTTAGATACTTTGGGTCTCAATCACATCCTCCGATTTGAGACCCTTGAATGCCTAAGGAAAATCTTTGGTAGATGTTCTTTACTGAACAGCACATTCTGAAACTTAACAGTTCATTTAGGTGCTACTTTCAACATCTTCCTGCCATTTTGACACATAAATGAACTGGAAAAAGGGGTAAACAGTGAGGTGGCAAAATTTGCAGATGATACAAAACTACTCAAGATAGTTAAGTCCCAAGCAGACTGTGAAGAGTTACAACAGGCTCTCACAAAACTAGGTGACTGGGCAACAAAATGGCAGATGAAATTCAATGTTGATAACTGCAATGTAATGCACATTGGAAAAAAATAATCCGAACTATACATATAAAATGATGGGGACTAAATTAGCTGTTACCACTCAAGAAAGAGATCTTGGAGTCATTGTGGATAGTTCTGTGTAAACATCTGCTCAATATGCAGCGGCAGTCAAAAAAGCTAACAGAATGTTCGGAATCATTAAGAAAGGGATAGATAATAAGACAGAAAATATCATATTGCCTCTATATAAATCCATGGTACACCCACATCTTGAATACTGTTTGCAGATGTGGTCACCGCATCTCAAAAAATATATATTGGAATTGGAAAACGTTCAGAAAAGGGCAACAAAAATGATTAGGGGTATGGAACAGCTTCCATATGAGGCGAGATTAATAAGACTGGGACTTTTCAGCTTGGAAAAGAGAAAACTAAAGGGGTTTGAGAGAGGTCTATAAAATCATGACTGGTATGGATAAAGTAAATAAGTGTTATTTACTCCTTCTCATAACACAAGAACTAGGGGTCACCAAATGAAATTAATAGGGGGCAGGTTTAAAACAAACAAAAGGAAGTATTTCTTCACACAACGCACAGTCAATCTATGGAACTGTTTGCCAGACGATGTTGTGAAGGCCAAGACTATAACAGGATTCAAAAAAGAACTAGATAAATTCATGGTGGATAGGTCCATCAATGGCTATTAGCCAGGATGGGCAGGGAGGGTGTCTCTAACCTCTGTTTGCCAGAAGCTGGGAATGAGTGACAGGTGGTGGATCACTTGATGATTTCCTGTTCTGTTCATTCCCTCTGGGGCACCTGGCATTGGCCACTGTCAAAAGACAGGATACTGGGCTGATGGATCTTTGATCTGACCCAGTAGGGTCATTCTTATGTTCTTATAACACTGGTGTGAGTCTTTAAAACAATTCTGCCCACCCCTTTTGTGTGTTGGGTACATGATTGCATTTTCATGCCACAAAGAAGTTAGCAGTGCAGAAAAGGGCAAGGAATAATGCAAAGAAAAGAGGTAAAAATCTGTGGGAAACAGTAATTACAATCTTAGCTTTATGAAGATTATCAGGGTAAAAGCAAAACTATTTTTATCTCAGAAAATCTGGCAAGCAACATAGTTCTTGGATCATAGAGCTGCAACAACCATTTGTGTCAATTTGCTTCTGTCTTGGGGCTGATAGTGGACTTGGAATCATATGGTTAATCTGCTACACAGCTACAGCTCTACCATACACAGTCTCGTACAGGATCTGTTTCTTAGCCAAGAAGACTATTGACAATAGATCTTATTTTCCTTGTGCTACATTAAAGGGTTTCATATACCCTGCTGTTGAATACCAAGGAGTCATGGCCTTGCAGCTGTTTGGCCATTTCTTGGGACAAGTGCCTAATTTAACTGTATATTATTCACCATTTAAATATTTCAGTCTATCTTGCGGCACAAATTTTGACACCCCCACATGGCCTTTATGGGTTTCCAATGCACCAACTGCAATAGAGCTTGTCTTTTTGGCAGCAACCAGCAACTGTGAACTCTGTGCCTGCTTCTCCGTCAGCATGTCACATTAGTATAAGCTAGTGTAATCGACTGTAGCTGGCAAATGTTGCCAATGTTCTTAAGTTGGCACAGAGAAGGGACTTCCTGAAGAAGAGAGGGTTTGTGGTTCTTGGTTTTGTTTTGTTTTTTGAAATATTATGTAGTCTGCTCATCTAAATTTATAATTGCATGGAACCTATATCCAGCAGCAAGACTCTGACCAGCATGTGAGCAGACCACACACTGCTCCAACAGATGTATATGAATGTAGACAGCCAAGTGATTGTATGTGCATCAGTTCTGTTTACTGGAGGCATACTTCTCATCTGAAATGGCTACATAGAGTTTATTTGCCTCTGGTTTAAGGGATTTGATATTTTTTTATCACCTTTCAGCTGGGAAAAGTGGACAATTCAGGATGGAGAGCAGTAATGACAGGGTTCCTGCAGCAAAGCTCAGAGTTAATAATGAGGATGATGCAAATTAATAATACATTGCACTTATATGGCATTTTGCATGTTCAAAGCACTTTACAAACATCTAATTAAGCATTATCTAATTAAAAGTGACTTTGAAAGGGGCAGGGTCATGTATGACAACATTTAAAATTTGCCTATGTTTGATAATGCTACAAAATAGGAGGAGGGCAGCATGCACAAAGGCACAGAGGATACACATTCAATTTTTTTTGGATAGATGAGGTTTATGGTCTGATAATTGGCTTACGCTGTTCAGCACAGAGAAATGTGAAGTAATGAGAGAAGGGAGGATCCAAACTATCCACAGAGACTATAGCCTAAAATGAAGCATAATACCAACCAAGAAAAAGACATGGATGAGATAATGAATAATGTTTGACAGGAGTATAAAAGGCCTCAGGATTTACATGTGTTTTTGTCTTTTTCTGGTAAATAGGGCAGTAATAAGACCAAATGAAAAAGATTGTGCATTTTTGGTCAACTTGAGCCAAATTTTATACTAATTTACCTGCTGTGCAATCTTTATTAAAGCCAATGAATTACATGGACTGTAATTTGACCCCTTGTTAGTAGTGAGCTTAGGTCCCAAGGAATTCAAGTCCCATCTGGGGTGCTATTTCTGTTATAAACTATGGCCATGAACAGAGAGATATTACAGATGTCAGCAGTTATAGAAGCTAAGACTTTCCACACCAATGCCCCCATCCATCTCCTACTGAGATCTTCGATGGGACTGGTCTCCCATGTTCAACAAATATTCATTCAGAGTGGAACTGATGCAAAGAAGAGCTCCTAGGATGATCAGAGGAATGTATAGCCTATCTTACGAGAGGAGTCTAAAAGAGCTTGACTTGTTTTGTCTAGCAAAACAAAGGCTGAGAGCGCTATGCTTGCTCTCTCGTTATATACAGCAAAGGGGTAAATATCAGGGAGGGTGAAAAGCCATTTAAGCTAAAGGAAAATGTTGACAGAAGAACAGGCTTCCAATAAGAGCAGTGGGGGCAACCAACCTAACTAGTTTTAAGATAGAGCTTGATAAATTTATGAATGTGATTATAAGATGGGGTTGCCTATGATTAGCAGGGGAATGGACTTGATGACCCAGGATAGCTTTCCAGTCCTATGTCCTATGTTTTTAAGTCAACTGGTGTCTTTCCATTGACTTTAATGGGAGGTGGATTGGGCTCCGTCAGCTTGTCTACCTCCTGAGCCAAAGGAGTAACTATTATCTTTTTGCCTGGCTCTTGCCTTCAGTTGGTCTAAGGGAGACATGATCACATACACAAAGCCAGCGTATTAAGCAATCCAATATTACGGTTGAATAATGCATACATAAATTCATATGCAAATTTGGTGCAATCTTCAGGCCTGGTCAGGGTGATAAAGTTTAGACACCCCTGCATAAAATCATGCTCTTTAGAGTACTTGCAGAGAGGTTTGGTTTTCGGGGGAGGGGAGGTACAGCATATCCAATGACTGTTGGCTGGATCAACTCTACTTATTATAAGAAAGATATTGCTAAGAGAGAAAAGGCACAGCACAGGCCAATCAGCATAAAGTTTCTGAGTGCATAAGTTATGAAGAAAGATTAGTGAGACATGGCTTACAATAAGGGGAAAAAAGAGGATATCATGGAGGTATATAAGATTCTTGAAAGGCCAGATTGAACCAGTAAGCTGATTAGAATAGTATTTTTTTATTATTATTTTGTAAAACTAGCAGTCATGTTCCATTTGAGGGGCCTAGCTTTCACAAGAAGAAATGCAGGCAGAAAAGGTAGTGACGTAAAAAACAGAACAGCAAGCAATAAAAGTATTTGAATCAAGTTTAAACCAAAATCAGTCCCAATGGACTTGACTAGAGTAAACATAATTTAGCCCTGCAAGGGTAAAAGAGCTCATTTTTGTGAAAAGTAAAAACGTGAACTTGTGCCAATTTGCCAATCTCCATTCATCTCATACTTCTGCTGGTCAGCTTACATTTCCAGTCATGCATGCCAATTAAAGAATTAGTATTCCTTGGAGAAGAGGTGTTTGGTGTCAGGTGAGTTCTTTGACAGATGAAAGTAGTGTGTAGACCAATGGTTCCCAAACTTGTTACGCCGCTTATGCAGGGAAAGCCCCTGGCAGGCCGGGCCGGTTTGTTTACCTGCTGCGTCCGCAGGTTCGGCCGATTGCGGCTCCCAGTGGCCGTGGTTCGCTGCTCCAGGCCAATGGGAGCTGCTGGAAACGGCGGCCAGTATGTCCCTCGTCCCACGCCGCTTCCAGCAGCTCCCATTGGCCTGGAGCAGCGAACCGCAGCCACTGGGAGCCGCGATCGGCCGAACCTGCGGACACAGCAGGTAAACAAACCGGCCCGGCCCACCAGGGGCTTTCCCTGCACAAGCGGCGGAACAAGTTTGAGAACCACTGGTGTAGACATTGTCACAGCTGGCAGAATTGTCATATCTGCCAGACCTCAGCATCAGTATTTTTCAGTATTTGTATTGCAGAGAGAGATGGGGCCCCATTGTGCCAGGCACAGTGCAGACACA
Source organism: Emys orbicularis (assembly GCF_028017835.1). Classification (NCBI taxonomy): domain Eukaryota; kingdom Metazoa; phylum Chordata; order Testudines; family Emydidae; genus Emys; species Emys orbicularis. The sequence goes on along the minus strand of NC_088685.1, from coordinate 21,564,511 downwards.
CAGCAAGAGATTCTAGGTTCTTCATTCAGTGTTCCCACCACCACCACCTGATTTTCTGAAGTTTGTGAACTTTGACCCCATTCCTGTTTGTGAATTTTGGATTTGTCCCCTGTAATTAGTTGGTTTCTCTTTCTTTTTGACCCTTCCTCTCTCTGGAGGGAGAAGCTATTACAGTTCTTGTGGGGAAGCCCCACCTTTCTGCAGAAATCAAATAGACTGGCACTTGCTATAGGGCAGGGTTTTCTGTAGGATGTCCAGTGAACACCATTTTCCGGAACCTTTAACCACACTCTTTATCCCTGCACTTTTGCCCCTCACCATCTGTTGGTCTTAGATCTGTTTTGGCTCCTTCTCCTTTATGACAGGGCAGCCAATGGGTTTCTTTTGTGTCGGCCCTTCCTCCCAAGGCCCTTCCTCCCAAATTCATTAGTTTCACCAAATCTAAAATAGCTGATTAAAAAAAAAAAAAAAAACACTAAAAAAAAAAATAGAAATCTTAGAATTCTCAAGAGAACTGGATGATTTTAACTATATCTATGAAACTACATATTTTAATATTTACGAATTTCCAAAAACAACAAGCAAAGAATATTAGTGTGCGTTTCTACAGACCATATACACTGTCTACAGCCTGTGTTCCAATCATAAAACCAGAAGTTGGAGGGAGCAAAACACTTAGAAAAGTAAGAAACTTCCAACCCTTAGTATCTTTCTTTCTTTTGAAATGGGAGGCTGAGAGCAAAAACACATGAATTTTTTTAAGTGCTAATGTCAAGTAAATGTATTTGAGGCTGTCATTGAAAAGTTGATAATAAGGTTTCCAGATGATTCATTTGGTAATGTGCAATGTCTGAATAGAGTCTCTAACTCAAGTGTGTGTCCATAGATTGACATGCACCTGGCATCAAAGGGTGTCTTGACAAAACGACCTGAAGGTTTTCATCAGGTAGAATGAAAAAAACATAGTAATTACTTCACTGAGAAATTCAGAGGAAGAAGAAAAATGCATTAACTTTTCCACTAGACAAGAACTTAGAAAATATAACTACTAGTACAGTCTAGCATGCAGGCAATGTCATTTATCAAATCCAGGTAAAGTGATAGTGAACCAAGAATTCAGCCTTGTTTAGATTGCCTTTATCTTTGTGCTATTTTATTAGACTTTATCTACTTTGCATTATTATTGGGCCACATCTAAAGCAAGTTACTGTAAAAACGGTTATTAAACAACCCAAGGAAGAGGAAGGGTTGGTTAAATGTTCAAGGCAGAAAACGTATCCAGCTATGGAGTCTAGTGCCACACTATCTACATTTCAAAAGAAGAATGTGTTTTAGCACATTTAATTGTAAAACTATCTGACTTCTTATGGCAGCCATTCAATGGCATTGGCATTCTAGACTGTAACAGTGTGATACCTCTGTTGTGCTTCAAGGTCAGTAGTGTTCAGGATTATCACGTTAGCTGTTTGAAAACACAATGGGCTGAAACATGCAGGCTGTCAGCCCAGAATGATTCTCTCAAATGCTTTTAATATATATATACGCTATGTTCAGAACACTGTTTTTGTTTTGGTTTTTGGTTTTGTTTTGTTTCGCCTAGTTTCAGGAAAATAAGTCAAGCTCTAGACAATAAACAGCTTAGTTTAAAAATATGCAGGCCATTAATCTTAAAACTCAGCGAAGCCTCTGTGGGTTCTTTTAAATTTCCTGAAGGAAGGAATTTTTGAGACCTCGTAACCCTGTTCATTTAAGTCAGGCTGAGGAGAAAAGAGATAAATAATTCATTCCGCCATTCCCCTGCCTCTCTCACACACACAGAGCTGATCTGATAAGGCAAGCTGAGAGTGTTAACAGTACTGGAAGGAACAATCGGTGGTAATTTCAAAAGCATTGGGTAAGGAAGTGTGTGGTTTTGGCCACAGGAGCTGGAAGAAGCTTGAAGGAAAAAAGAGTGGCCTTCAGGCAACAAAAAGAAGGGAGTAAACTGGGGATGGGCCTGCAGAAAAGATAAATAAAGACACCTTCAGCCTAAAGCAATGGAAGAAAGAATCCTCCAGCCTAGAGTAGATAAAGAGCATTCTGAAGCTAAGAGGGGGACTGAAATGAAGAGAGGTCTCTGTAACATAGACAAAGAAAGGCTTGGTGCATAGAGGCACCATTTCTATTGAAACATAACCTTACTTGTACTATTAAGAGACAGGCTGGGATCTAAAGAGACACACACAAGAAAGACAAGTATTTAGGGGTCTGACTACTATTTATTGACTATTTATTTTATTTATTGACTATCAGGAAAGAATGGTAAAACTGAATCAATCATACTTTGAATGCTGAGGGGGAAACACTTACAGCAAATAATAGGATACGGTCCTACCAAGAACTGCATGTGTCAGATATACAGCAAATCATATAGCCAATGATGATGATACACCTCCTGATACATTCAGTAGTTTTAAGCACTGGAAACCAAAGGCATGGGGGGGAAAAAACAGTCTCTGACTATGTCTACACTGGCAATTGAACAACAAAACTTTTGTCTTTCAGAGGGGTTAAACCCCCCCCCCCAAAACAGTTTTGCCACGACAAGTGCCAGTGTGAACAGTGCATTGTCAGCAGGAGCGCTCTCCTACTGACAATGCAAACACTGCTCGTTGGGGGTGGAAGTTTTTTGTCGGCAAGAGAACCAACAAACAGCAGCTATACTGCACGACTTTTAGTGGACCAGCTGTGGCAACGCAGCCATGTCACTAAAAGCTGTGTAGTGTAGACAAAACCTCTGTATCCAGTTTTCAGAGTAGCAGCCGTGTTAGTCTGTATCCGCAAAAAGAACAGGAGTACTTGTGGCACCTTAGAGACTAACAAATTTATTAGAGCATAAGCTTTCGTGGGCTACAACCCACTTCTTTGGATGCATATGTGACTGTTTACACTGATGAGGCACCTGTATTTCTCTTTCTGTATTTGCTGTATGGTGTTTTCATTCTGAAAATGAATAAATGCTGTTTTAAGGACTTGATCCTTGTACTGAAGTCAGATGCCACACTCCCCCTGCCTTCTGCCATCCACGATCAAGCTCTCAAAGCAGGGCTGAGCTGACTTATTTCAGAATTTACTTCTATAATATTTTGCCTTTTTATTTTGTGTATACATACTGAATCCCTAATAGCTCTATAGAGTTAAACAATAATGGCAGAGGGAAGGAGACATTCAGAGGTATAGGCAAGGGAGAAAATATATTTCCAGCCTATATTTGAAATGACATGGAAGGTCAGAGTGACAGATATTAAGGTTGTTGCAGATGCCGGAAGCTTCAGGGTAGAAGGTTCTCACACCAGCAGTGGCCAGGTTTTGTCAAGTGGGAAAGAATAGAAACAGTGACATTTTAATTAATGCTGGATCAGCATTTCTTTTCAAAATGTGCCATGAAATAGGTAACAGAGCTGACTTTAAGTAGCTGTCTCATATGTTAGATGTCTCTAAATATTTTGCATGGTTGTTTGTCTCTCTGGTCCTGTAGCAGGTTGAAACAACTGATTTCCTTTGTGTTTCAAATTTTGCATGTGCTGAAGGATGCAACATTTGCTTTTCATGTGACAGCTAATGACTGACAGCACTTTAAGGTACTCAAATGAAAAGGCAAACAGGAAAAGTCAATGTGCTCCTGGGTGGGCTTTCAAAATTAAAGAGCCTTTTTGGTAGATATTTTGACTGTGTTTTGCTGTTCCTAACAGGGAAATTTTGTCCCTTTCATGAGGATTGAGCAAAAAATTCGCCAGTCTGGAATCTTGAGCTATTCAGCCATGACATCTGACTAATTCATTCATGAGAGTATTCTCCCTCCTCTTCTGATGTGCTGGGTAACACTTTGGGTCCTTTTTCTGCAGGGTTCTGGACCATTTTAATGGCCATTTCCTAGGTCTAACCAGGAGGTGGCATGGAAAACATTCTTTCTTCCAGCTGTTCTTTCTTGAAGAAACAAATCGCACACCGGGAGAGAATAGGCAGAGAGGCTCACCAATCTGCTGAGTGAGACCTGGAATGTGGGAGAGAAACAAGCCGGAGCGATGGCAGCTGCTGGAAGATATGTCTATTCCCCTTCTCGGTGAGTCTTCTGGAAAAACTTGACTGAAGAGATGTACCAGGATGGGATTAATACTACCGAAGAGCGAGAGGGCTCCTTTCCTCAAACTCTGTCTACTATGTTGTTTAGGAGCAATCTAAAATAAGACAAGCATCCTTTCTTTTTTTCCGCCCACAGAGGATGAGCCTGATGAATCTGCATCCTCCTTTGAAGGGGATGGATTAAGGTGGCAGGAGGGGCAGAAACGTCCATGATTATCAGGTCTGACAGTCATAAAAACGTAGGGTCAAAAGGGACCTCAAGAGGTCATCCAGACAACCCCCTGTGATGAGGCAGGCCCAAGTATACCTAGACCATCCCTGATAGGTGTTTGTCTAACCTGATCTTAAAGACCTCCAAGGATGGGGATTCCACAGCCACCCTTAGAAGCCTATTCCAGAACATAACTACCCTTATAGTTTGAAAGTTCTTCCTAATATCTAACCTTAATCTCCCTTGCTGCAGATTGAGTGCACTACTTCTTGTCCTACCTTCAGTGGGCAGGGAGAACAATGGATCACTTCTTTATAACAGCCTTTAACACGTCTGAAGACTGTTCTCAGATCCCCACCCCAATCTTCTTTTCTCAAGTCTAAACATGCCCAGTTAGCAAAACTCACGGATCAGGTTTACTAAATCTTTTATCATTTTTGTTGCTCTCCTTTGGACTCTCCAATTTGTCCACATCTTTCTTTAAGTGGGGTGCCCAGAACTGGACACTGTACTCCAGCCAAGGTCTCACCATTGCAGAATAAATTGGAACAGTTACCTCCCATGTCTTACATACATTCCTCTTAGTACATCCTTGAATAATATTAGTTTTTTTTCAACTGCATCAAATTGTTCACTCATATGCAATTTGTGATCCACTAAAACCCTCAGATCTTTTTCATCAGTAGTACTACTCCCTAACTAGTTATTCCCCATTTTGTGGTAGCGCATTCAATTTTTTTCCTTCTAAATATACTACTTTGCACTTGTCTTTATTGAATTTCATCTTGTTGATTTCTGACCAATTTTCTAATTTATCAAGGTCATTTTGAATTCCAATCCTGTCCTCCAAAGTGCGAGTAACCCCTCCCAGTTTGGTGTTATCTGCTAATTTTATAAGCATACTCTCCACTTCGTTATCCAAATAATTAATGAAAATTTGAATAGTATTGGAACCAGGACAATCCCCTGCAGAATCCCATTAGATACATTCCCTCAGTTTGACAACAAACCATTGATAACTACTCTTTGAGTATGGGCTGTCAACCAGTTTTGCATCCACCTTATAGTAATTTAATCTAGACCACATTTCCCTAGTTTGCTCATGAAAATGTCACATGCAACTGTCAAAAGCCTTACTAATATCAAAATAAATCATGTCTACAGCTTCCCCACATCCACTAGGCCAGTAATCCTGTCAAATGAAGTTTCAAGCAAAGTATGCATTAAACACCTCAGCCTTCTTGATGTTGTCTGTTATTAGTTTTCTTTCCCCTCTAAGTAGAGGACCTACACTTTCCTTTGTCTTTCTCTTGCTTCTAATGTATTTATAGAAGCTCTTCTCATTGTCTTTTATGTCCCTTGCTAGGTATAATTCATTCTGTGCCTTAGTCTTTCTGATTTTGACCCTACGTGATTTTGTCATCGCCAGATCTTGGGAAAAAGGACCATTCTGACCATTCTGGAGCAAAAGGCCAAGTGCCTGCGACAGACAGAGGTAGTACTTAGCCTGCCAAACTTACAAATGAGCTCCCTGAATGAAAGGCCATGGCTGAGCAGCCCTCCAGAGTGCAGAAGTCCTTTGCAGTACTTAGGTAATACCAAGCACATACGTGCTACCAACTCTCCTGACTTCTGAGCAGCCAGAGCAAAGTCTGAGACTTCTCACGTGAATTGATTCCTTGGTGGGAAACAAATGACCCAAGCTCAAACTGGGGATGTTTTTTCCTAGTCTCTTTTATTCATAATATGTAGATAGTTCCTATTGACCCCGAACAAAGATAGCAAAAGCAGTAGCAAAGGTTTACAGATCAAGACCCACTTTAATAACTTCTGGTCAGTCACAATTCTTAGCAACATTAGTCAGCAGCTCTCTCTTCTCCAAGCACTGTGGGTCTATTTTTCATCTATCTGTTTGTTGCCTTAACTTCTCCCCAAACATACATGCTAAGCTGCATCTTTGGGATAGAAGTGGAACTCAGTTGCTTTCCAGCCAGTGGGCCAGATGCCCATTCAGAAGAAACTGGAGTGTCCCTCTCTGGGGTTCTTTCTACAGACACAACCACCCCATATTAAAAGAGCCATTGCTTTGAACACAGAAACGTGCAGTCATGAATATGTAAGTTTTCCACCTAAGTATGTTGAACAACTGGGCTGGATGTGGCTGCAGTATGTTGCTAGTGGATACTAATCCTACATCAGAATATTACTGAAATAAAATACTATCTTCACTTTTCTTTGACATACTGAAGACACTCATGCATCATGGTTGTTAAAAGTAATGTTAAAACTAGTGAAACGAGTATTAAATATGATTTTAGCCGTGTTAGCTGAAATTGGTTTGACCCTGAGTTTAGCTCAAATCAGTTTGTACAAGAAGTATGAGCATGTCCTGCAGAAAATAAGTGCACCGAGCTGATTGTTCTTCGATGAAAGAAAGCCCTTTGCATATCCTCACAAAAACAAGTCTTTTTAAAAGACCTTTATCTGTAATGTAATGTTTAGAGGAATAGTTGAGAAGAGAAAAGAGCTATCTTCAAGAAGACAAATGGCAGAAGGCTTCTGGACTTAGACAAGAAAAGCTTCCCAGAAATAAAAAGAGAAAGAGAGAGAGAGAGAGAGAGAAGAGAAATAGAATGTAAGTGAACGTGCGAGGTTGAAAGCAACAGGTGTAGGTCCAGTAACTGGACAAGCCACTATGTAGCCACAAAAGAAAATTCAGAGTGAAAGGCTAGGCTGGAAGCTCAAGGTTCCTTTCAGAGCTTGTTCAGCAGAAGCTGAGGACTGACAGCTCCATACTTTACTAAGAGGTAGAATTATGCCTATGCCAGAGAAAGGTAACTCTGTACCTTAAGGGAACTATTTAGGGCAACTGAGGGTCTCCACAAGTTCCTGCAGTTTCCAGAGGGAGAAAGCCATGTACTTATCACTTAAGACCAGTCCAGGTGAGAAGAACCAAATCAGGCAAGCCTAAAGAAGCAAAGGACCCCATTCTGTGTCTCCAGGCAGCTGCCTCACTTTATACCTGGGGTTACAACTGAACGGAGACTGAGGCATGGTCTGCACCTAGAAATTAGGTCAACCTATCTACATTGCTCAGAGCTGTGAAAAATTTGACACCCTGTGTGACATAGTTAGGTCAACCGAACCTCCACTATAGATGCAGCTAGGGCAACAGAAAAATCCTTCCATAGACCGAGCTACCATCTCTCAGAGGGGTGGATTACCTATATCGAGGGGAAAATACCCTTCTGTCAATGTAGGAAGTGTCTACACTACGGCACTACAGCGGCACAGCTGCAGTGCTGTAGTTGTGCCGCTGTGGCTACTGTAGTGTAGACATATTCTGCATATTAACCCACACTCCTAAAGTATTAAAAGCCTAGCTGGACTAACATCTCAGATTTTCCACCTTAATATCCAGCTAAGAATCTGAAATACACAAATTCAACAGCTATTATCTGAAAGCCCCAACATTCTGCAGGAGACAAGATAGCGGTATCTTATCACATCTTATTTGAGCAAAATAATAAGAAACTTTCGCCTAAATTGAACCTGTTGTTTTTGTAACTGACAATAGATGCTGCTAACTGATTGAAATGTGAAACTCTCCATAATTTGAGGTTTTTGTTTGTTTTACAGTGCAGTGCATGAACTACATTGTGTTGTAATATAACCTGCATTGATTTCTTGCTTTTAACAGATAGTAATACAAGTAGAATTTAGTTTACTCCATGAGTGGAAAACTGAGTTGAGCTATCAAATGCTTTTTCTATATAAAAAGACATTCTTCCGGTTTCAAGCTTTCCAAAAGTTTGTTGTTTAACTTGGGCTCCAAGGGAGCAACAGCCTCTCTTCCGGAACACCGTGTTTTTCTTGATAAATTCTTTTCAAGAAAATGTATAAAGTCAGTGAGGCCACAACTGCACTCCATTTACTTCAGTGGAGTTACTCTGGACTTACATCAGCATAACAGAGGGCAGAATTTAAGGACTTTAAACTATGCTAGTTTTACCTCCCCATAATACCCCACCATAATGTCCCAAACCACTGCAATCTCCTGAAGTGTTTAGTAGCCAGACAAATTCTCAGTCATGTTTTCCAGACATTGGATTTTCTCCAGTGTTATATTTCAGTGGATTGCTAAATGTGAAAAGAAAAAAAGTTAAAATTGGACAGGCTGCTATCAACTTAATAGACCATTAGAGAATCCAAGCCTGAAGTCACAGTGTTTAACGGTTGGAATAGGACGGTCAAGCAAAATGCTATCTCTTTCATTTGGAATCTGGGAATAAAGCCAACCCAGATAAAAGGGGGGGGGGAATCTGATTAATCTGACATCTGTGGCAGAGCACAGTGATATCAAATGCCAAGCAGGCCAAAAATTCAAATACTGTACTGCAACTGGAGCATGCTTATACTGTACAATGGTGGTGCATACAAGCTACTGATGGAATATTATGTGCAAATGATTGGAATGCAGACAGCTCAAGTATTGTGTATTCAACATGAGCTTCATGCTATCTCATCGGCAGGGCTGGATCTTTGAAAGTAGGTAAATTCAGTTCCATTTGGGATGCACAATTTTTTTCAGATGCTAACTTTAAAAATGTGAGGTCCTGTCCACTCTGTGTGGGCATTAAAGATCTCAGGGACTTTTCACTGCTGCAGAGTTCTTGACCACCATTCCACCTCCCTCTGCTGTTATGCAACATGGGTGCACATTGTCCATCCAGCTTCCTCATCTTATCCTGGAGGTGGCTGTGTGGTTCCTGTACTTTGGGAAGAATGGCACTATATATATTAAATGTAAGATATTATCTCACACAGAGATTCTCCACACTGAAATAGCTTCAGGGCTGACACTACACAGTCATATTGGGATGATAAATCATGATTCAGTGTCATCACATGATAACACTGAGGTGTAATATGTTCAAATTGCACCATGATGAGATGGTACCTCATCATTAGAACCGGGTAGACTAAAATTTACAGTCATTAGATTATCCTGGCAATGATGGATGTTTTCTGTGTCCTTGGGATATTTTACATACACAGCATACTTGTGTGCATACTTTGTTTATCTGCAGGCTGATTCTTAGAATTGGCTGCAGATTTTAATAAAGAAATAAAGACAAATACCACATCCAGGTTTATTTGTTCTTCTCACTGATAGCTTTTCCTCCTGCACCTCATGAAGGTAATTGGGGAGAACTGATTTTGCTATGATGAAGCAACTATCCACAGCTCCTTCTCCCCAAAGGAAGATTCCAACTGACCTGTTTCAGTCCTGGCACCCAAGTGATTTTCTTAGATGATTAACACAAACCCCTCCCTAAAACTGTTTCATCATATTTCAAACACACAGACTGTTCCTTGTTCGAAGTTAACATGATGATCTCTTTACTTTGGCTCCACTGCATTGCCAGAAGCCTGGCCATAGAATTCCCTGCTTATTGAGATGCAGAACTGTGAAACAATTGGAAACAATCTATCTGTTATTTAGCTATTTTTACATCTCTATTCTAAAATTTCTATTCTAAACATTTCTACAGTATTCTACAATTGTCTTGTTTCAACAAATTTCAGTCTATAGATTGTTCATCATACAAGTATTCAATACACCTAAATGGTGGTGTCCTGCCAAGAGCAAGACAAGAAGTAATGGCTTTAGTTTGCAGCAAGGGAGATTTAGATTAGGTATCAGGGAAAACAGGTTACCTAGGAAGGCTGTGGACTCCTCATCATGAAAGGCTTTTAAGAGTAGGTCTAGGTTTATTTGATCCTGCCTCAATGCAGGAGGGGGGACTAGATACCCTCTTGAGGTCCCTTTGAGCCCTACATTGTTGATTGTACGATAATATACAAGATGTGATTAGTCACGGTCACATGAATAGATGATTTAATCTTTATAAATTGCTACCTCCCCAAATGAATTTAATCTAATCACAAGCCTAATATTTTCTGACTCTGGCTCTTATTCAGCAAAGTACATAAGAACCTGATTCATTTTGAGTAAGTAAATGGTTCCATTGAGTTCAAGTTACGCACCTATTTAAGTGCTCTGCCGAATCAGGGCCTAAGAGAATCTTATCTACTGGCCTAAGATTTGCTTTCCATGGACAATCATGAGCACAACTTCATTCACACTATTGTTACCAAATAAAAAAGGGGGATGATTCGCAATAGAAGGGAAATTTTGTTTGGAAGTCACCACAATCTTTGTTAATAATGTCTCACAAGCCATACAGTTCTGTTTAATGTCTGGTTGCTGCCTCCCAGTTGTCTTCATTCCACCTGGCTAGGAATATTGTAAGCAAATCACACAAAATCTTCCTGCAGAGTGGCTAGCCACATTTCAGTTGGGTTGAGAATTGCTGCTTTTCTTACAAGGCATGCCCTTTTGAATTCTCAGGCCACTTAGCATTATCACTTAGAATTCCTTCCCGCATTGTCTATTTTCAAAGCCCTCCTCCATACTGACCTTGGCTATGTGGTGCATCATGGAATCCTCTGTTTTAGTAGACTCTGTGGAATGTATGGTTTGATGTTCTTTTAGCAGAGGACATAGGCTTTTCACTTAAATGCCACTTAGCGATCCATGCCATGATTTTGGTGCTCTAAAAGCTTCGCATTTGATTTGGGGAAAGAAAGGCACATGTCTAGAATCATAATAATGACAATAATAATACCTAGCACGTTACATTTTGAAAGAGCTGTTCAACCTAAGCCTCAGATTAAAATACCAACATAAAATGATTCTGGCCTTCCAGGGAAATACAGTAAATGCCTGCTCATGTATAATGATGCCATTTTAAATTCTGCATAGAGATTGTCCCACCTGTATATTTGTCTGTTACTTGTTTAAAAGTTCATTTATTGCACCAAACACCAGCGTGACTTCCTACTACTACCCCCATTACCAAAGTAACACTGGACTGTTTAACTATCCCAAGGTTCTTTCTGCTTGTATTGTTTACCTGCCACACTTCAGTACAATCTGTGTAGTTGAAGGCCTGTTCAATTGTGTGTACCTTCCCATTGTTATCCTTTTAAAACACAAATGGTTGGGGAGAAAAACAATCTAAAGCCTCAAAGCATCCCTGCAACAATGTATATCCATTCCAAAGATGTAGATTACAGAGGCAGGGAGAGAAAGGGCCAGATTGTGATTCACTTGCATGGAGGTTCACTCTTGTCTGTAAAGCTGTCCTGTTGATTTCAGAGGGACCATACAAGTAGCGAGGTAGTACTGTGAGTAAAGGTACCAACATCTGGCTCTAAGTCACATGCAAAAGAGTCACAGCAAGCTTGGAAAAACTTGTGGTTAGAACTCTTGCATTCGTGGTTTCCAAGCTTGGGCTCATTCCTCTAGTCTAGATCATGCTCTCCTATTATGTGCTTTCTGGAAGGCAACAATCTTCAAGTGGTTATTCTTTATTTGCTATGGGTACATCTTCACTACCCGCCATATCGGCGGGTAGCAATTGATTTATCCGGGATCGATATATCGCGTCTCGTTAAGACGTGATATATCGATCCCCGAACGCGCTCACCGTCGACTCCGGAACTCCACCAGAGCGAGCGGCGGTAGCGCAGTCGACGGGGGAGCTGCAGCCATCGATCCCGCACCATCTGGACCCCAGGTAATTCGATCCAAGATACTTCGACTTCAGCTACGCTATTCGCGTAGCTGAAGTTGCGTATCTTGGATCGATCCCCCCCGAGTGTAGACCAGCCCTATGTCAGTTTTTTTCCATGTTACATCATATTTCTCCAGCAGCTCATCGGTTCTGATTTACCTCACACACATATGTGTGCAGGGTCTGAATGAGCTCTCCCCTGACAGCTAGCTGGGATGGGGAGAGACTTCAGGAGCAAACTGTATTTACATGAACACACCTACTCTGCCTAGATATACAGCAGATAGAGTGGTGTTGCTCAAAGTGATCAACTTTGGCTGGTGTTGGGTTACAAATCACTTTAGTACTGAATGCAAGGGTAGTGAAATGTTATCAGTGTTGTTGTCTTTATTGTATGAATAAAGGGGAGCAGAATTGTGCTTAACCTGTCCCAATTGAGGGGGTCACCCTCAGCTGAACAGGACTCACTAAAGCCAGGGGCTCGAATGCCAGACCTCTGGGAAAGAAAGAGGGGTGGGGACAGGTGTCCCAGTCAGGAGGTGTGGACTCTGCCTAAGGGTCCCTGGTCTGGTTTATCCTTGTCACACTGTTCAAAGCTAGAGCTAAATAGGCTCCATTAGGAGTCTTCTGTTTTTTTAAGTGCTCACTAGGAGCTGAAATCACTTGTGGTGGGATCGTTTTTCTGCACAGCCTGCTTCAGGTTCCACCACTAAGAGCTGGGTGGAACCTCAAGAGACTGATCTACAGAGGTCACAGCAGAGAGGCAGGTGGCAGCAGAAGGTGACCAATGAATGGCCAGCAAGGACAGCCGGCGGAATGGTGGAATGATAAGCGGAGAGGAACGGCGGCTAGCAGGGCGGCCGGCCAGCCAGAGCAGGTGCTCGGATGGTGGAGCAAGCTAGGTGCCTTCTTCCCTGGGTGGGAGGCGAACTCACACAGATGCACCTCTGAACCCTGGGTCCTCACTGACCAAGGACAAGCACTGTGAGTGGGGTATGATGAGGTAGCAGAGGGGGCACAGAATAGGAACTTTTGGTTGTAGCACTCCAGAACATGAGGCAGAAGGCACTGCCCCACATACTCTGGGGTCGGTGTCCTGCTCACCGTTTTATGATTATGAATCCTGCTTGCAGCATTTTCCCTAATTAATGTCAGGTGACTTCCTTCCTTTCATTAAATGTTTCTTTTCTACACTCAGACTTTGTGCTTGTGAGTGGGGAAGTATTGCCTCTCAGTGGCACCCAGGGGCGGTGTGTAATTTCCCCAGGTTACTGGGTGGGAGCTCAAGCCGGTTCTGTGTTGTATCGATGGAAAGGAACCCCTAGATATTGAACCCAGCCCTGGTTGCTGCCAGCTCTACCTGGCAGAAGGGTTACATAATTAATCTAAGGCATTTGAAAAGCATCCAGAACCATTGTATACAGGCACCTTTCCTCTGCCACCCACCATCTCTCAGGGAAGGAGCCCACCTTATTCCCTAGTGAGGCAGGAGAGAGTGAGGGAGAAGAGTCAGATGTCAGGGATGTCCAAGCATACCTGGTAGATGGATTACAGAGGAGAGGGTATGGGATGGCTGGGTGTTAGGTTTGCTGCTGTGTCTGGTGAGCAACACAAAGTTTTGTCAGAGTCCTGAATTGGGAGCACTAAATTTTGCTGTTCATCCATCCTTGCTTAACTTGTGCATCCACCTTTGCTAGGAACTATGTGCATGTTGTAAATAAAATCAACTGAGATAATATTCAGAGTGGTAGCCATGTTAGTCTGTATCAGCAAAAAGAATGAGGAGTGCTTGTGGCACCTTAGAGACTAACAAATTTATTTGGGCATAAGCTTTCGTGGTCTAAAACCCACTTCATTGGATGCATGCAGTTGAAAATACACTAGGAAGATATATATACACATCCTGGTCTACACTATGAGTTTAGCAGCGAATTTAGCAGCGTTAAATCGAATTAACCCTGCACCTGTCTACACAACTAAGCCATTTTTGTCGACATAAAGGGCTCTTAAAATCGATTTCTGTACTCCTCCCCGATGAGGGGAGTAGCACTGAAATCGACATTGCCGGTTCGAATAAGGGTTAGTGTGAACACAATTCCACGGTATTGGCCTCTGGGAGCTATCCCACAGTGCACCATTGTGACCGCTCTGGACAGCAATCTGAACTCGGATGCACTGGCCAGGTAGACAGGAAAAGCCCTGCGAACTTTTGAATTTCATTTCCTGTTTGCCCAGCGTGGAGCGCTGATCAGCACAGGTGACCATGCAGTCCCAGAACCAAAAAAGAGCTCCAGCATGGACCGTACGGGAGATACTGAATCTGATCTCTGTATGGGGAGATGAATCTGTTCTATCAGAACTCCGTTCCAAAAGACGAAATGCCAAAACATTTGAAAAAATCTCCAAGGCTATGATGGACAGAGGCCACAACAGGGACTCAACACAGTGCTGTGTGAAACTTAAGGAGCTGAGACAAGCGTACCAGAAAGCCAAAGAATCAAATGGACGCTCATGGAGGGAGGGGCGACTGACGACTGTAGCTATCCCACAGTTCCCGCACTCTCCGAAAACCATTTGAATTCTGGGTTGAGCTCCCAATGCCTGAAGGGTCGAAAACATTGTCACGGGTGGTTCAGGGTATATGTCGTCAGCCCCCTTCCCCCCCCACCTGTGAAAGCAAAGGGAAAAAAATCATTTCTCGCCTTTTTTCACTGTCACCGTATGTCTACTGGATGCTGCTGGCAGACGCGGTGCTGCAGCGCTACACAGCAGCATCCCCTTGCCTTGCCTTGCTGATGGCAGACGGTGCAGTATGACTGGTAACCGTCGTCGTCGTCGTCCCGTGGGTGCTCCTGGCTGGCCTCGGTGAGGTCGGTTGGGGGCGCCTGGGCAGACATGGGAATGACTCCAGGTCATTCTCTTCTTTAAGTTTTGTGTAATAGAGATCCAGTCCTGCCTGGAATATCATGCCAGCTGGAGGCTTCTGACGCAGGCTGCTCTCCCAGTCGGCAGCACCGCGCGGTCGCACCTACTCCAGCGTACCCCTTGCTCCCAGGGCTCACAATCAGATACTTAGACCTCTACATTTTGCTGCAAATAAAAAAATAAAGCTGCCGTTTAGAACTGTCCCCCAACATACATATCCTGGGACATTTTGTGTTTTACCAGTGTCAACCAAAGGCCCACACACAAATGGAGATTCAGTCCTGCCTGTGCTTCTATCCTAGTGCTTATCACAGATTCCCATTTTCAGCTATAGGCTGAGCAAGTGCAGAATGGTGGTTACTCTACTTCGCTGTAAGCCAACTGCCCTCCCCTCCCCACTTTGATCTCTGCTTGCAGAGGCAATAAAGTCAGTGTTGTTTCAAATTCATGCATTCTTTATTACTTCATCACACAAATGGGGGGATAACTTCCAAGGTAGCCCGGGAGGGTTGGGGGAGGAGGGAAGCAATGGGTGGGGTTGTTGTAGGGGCATCCCCTAGAATAGCATACAGCTCATCATTTCTGCAGGATGTCTGGGGCTCTGACCCGGAGCAGCCGTTTGCCTCTCTGGTTCTTTAGTAGGCTTGCCTGATATTCTAGGCAGGACTGACTCTCCATTAGACAAAACTTAAAGAAGAGAATGACCTGGGGAGTCATTCCCATTTTTGTCCAGGCGCCCCCGACCGACCTCACCAAGGCCGGCCAGGAGCACCCATGACAGCAGCAGATGGTACAGTATGGCTGGTAACTATCTTTGCTAACTTGCAAAGGCAAGGGGATGCTGCTGTGTAGCGCTGCAGTACCGCGTCTGTCAGCAGCATCCAGTAGACATACGGTGACAGTGAAAAAAGGCTGAATGGGCTCCATGGTTGCCGTGCTATGGCATCTGCCCGAGCAATCCAGGGAAAAGGGCACGAAATGATTGTCTGCCGTTGCTTTCATGGAGGGAGAATTGACTGACGACATTTACCCATAACCACCCGTGACAAATTTTTGGCCCCATCAGGCATTGGGAGCTCAACCCATAATTCCAGTGGGCGGGGGAGACTGCGGGAACTATGGGATAGCTATGGGATAGCTATCCACAGTGCAACACTCCGGAAGTCGACGGTAGCCTCAGTACATGGACGCACACCGCCGAATTAATGTGCTTAGTGTGGCCGCATGCACTCGACTTTATACTATCTGTTGCCAAAAATTGAATTCTGTAAAATCGGAGTAATCCCGTAGTGTAGACATACCCACAGAGAACATGAAAAAATGGGGGTTGCCATACCAACTCTAACGAGACTAATCAATTAAGGTGGGCTATTATCAGCTTTTGTAGTGATAATCAGGATAGCTGCCAGCAGCTCCCATTGGCCTGGAGCAGTGAACCGCGGCCACTGGGAGCCATGATTGGCCGAACCTGTGGACGCGGCAGGTTCACAAACCAGCCCGGCCCGCCAGGGGCTTTCCTTGCAGAAGTGGTAGAACAAGTTTTGGAACCACTGCTGTAGACAATGGATCGTGTGATGTGGTCTGGATGAAAGCTGGAGGCATGTAGGTAAGTATAGCGGTCAGTAGGTTTCTGGTATAGGGTGGTGTTTATGTGACCATTGCTTATTAGCACTGTAGTGTCCAGGAAGTGGATCTCTTGTGTGGACTGGTCCAGGCTGAGGTTGATGGTGGGATGGAAATTGTTGAAATCATGGTGGAGTTCCTCAAGGGCTTCTTTTCCATGGGTCCAGATGATGAAGATGTCATCAATGTAGTGCAAGTAGAGTAGGGGCGTTAGAGGACGAGAGCTGAGGAAGCGTTGTTCTAAGTCAGCCATAAAAATTTGGGCATACTGTGGGGCCATGCGAGTACCCATAGCAGTGCTGTTGACTTGAAGGTATACATAGTCCCCAAATGTGAAATAGTTGTGAGTGAGGACAAAGTCATAAAGTTCAGCCACCAGGTTTGCTGTGACCCTATCCGGGATACTGTTCCTGACGGCTTGTAGTCCATCTTTGTGTGGAATGTTGGTGCAGAGGGCTTCTACATCCATAGTGGCCAGGATGGTGTTTTCTGGAATCTCACCAATGGATTGTAGTTTCCTCAGGAAGTCAGTGGTGTCTCAAAGATAGCTAGGAGTGCTCGTAGCATAGGGCCTGAGGAGAGAGTCTACCTAGCCAGACAATCCTGCTGTCAGGGTGCCAATGCCTGAGATGATGGGGTGTCCAGGATTCCCAGGTTTATGGATCTTGTGTAGCAGATAGAATACCCCTGGTCGGGGTTCTAGGGATGTGTCTGTGCAGATTTGTTCCTATGCTTTTTCAGGGAGCTTCTTGAGCAGATGGTGTAGTTTCTTTTGGTAACCCTCAGTGGGATAAAAGGGTAATGGCCTATAGAATGTGGTGTTAGAGAGCTGCCTAGCAGCCTCTTGTCCATATTCCAACCTATTCATGATGACGACAGCACCTTCTTTGTCAGCCTTTTTGATTATGATGTCAGAGTTGTTCCTGAGGCTGTGGATGGCGTTGTGTTCTGCACGGCTGAGGTTATGGGCAAGTGATGCTTTTCCACAATTTCAGCCCGTGCACATTGGCGGAAGCACTCTATGTAGAAGTCCAGTCTGTTGTTTCGACCTTCAGGAGGAGTCCATGCAGAATCCTTCTTTTTGTAGTGCTGGTAGGGAGGATTCTGTGGGTTAGTATGCTGTTCAGAGGTGTGTTGGAAATATTCCTTGAGTCGGAGACGTCGAAAGTAGATTCCAGGTCACCGCAGAACTGCATCATGTTCGTGGGGGTGGAGGGGCAGAAGGAGAGGCCCCGAGATAGGACAGAGTCTTCTGCCGGGCTAAGAGTATAGCTGGATAGATTAACAATATTGTTGGGTGAGTTAAGGGAACCACTGTTGTGGCCCCTTGTGGCATGTAGTAGTTTAGATAGCTTAGTGTTCTTTTTCCTTTGTAGAGAAGCAAAGTGTGTATTGTAAATGGCTTGTCTCCCAACAAGAAAAGAACTTTTATAGAAGTCAAAATTCTTGCAGACTATTCTGAAGTCAAGACACTATTATCAGTTCAGACTAAAGCTAAGCAGCCAATCTCTCAGGTAAGTGGTTGAATTAACTTTATGAAATCATTATTGTTTCTGGACTTCAGAAGGATGAAGACTTTATTAATGAGCTGTGAGGTAGACGTGAAACAGAAGATTCATTAACTAACTGAATGGGGACCTCCCTCAAAATATCTATGAAAACACAGAGCATTCCACATGATCATAAGACCAAATAACATCACTTATTATCCTTGTCAACCCATATGAACCATCATTCCCAGGTGTATGGTTAGGAAGATATAGAAACGTAACAGTTGCCAGAACAAATCAGACCAGTGGTCCATGTAATTCAATATCATATCTCAGATAGTGACCAGTACCAGATGATTCAGGGGATGGTGCAAAAGACCGTGTAGTGGACAATTATGGAATAATTTCACAGGGGAAATTTCTTCCTAACCAAGCACTAGTTCTCTTATTGTATGCCCTGAAGCAAGAGGAATTATATCAGACAGGCTTTTTTAAAAAAACTCTGTCTAGTGCAACTGACTGCTTACATTTATCCATATTAAATATTTATTCATTTTTTCTGTCTTACTGAACTTTTGGCCTCAGTGATATCTTGTAGCAGTGAATTCCATAACCTAATTATTAGTTGTGTAAAGAATACATCCTATCCGTCTTAAATTTGTTACCTTTCAATTTCATTGAATGTCCTCCGGTTCTTGTATTAATCAAAAGAACCAATAGTGGGGCCCAGTTTATTTTCCCTATATTGTTCATTATTTTAAATACTACTATCATGACCCTTCTGATTCATCTCCTCTCTAAACTAAACAGTCTCAATCTTTTCAATTTTTCTTCATATAGAAGTCTTTGCAAACCTCTAATCATTTTGTCACTGGTCTCTGAACCCATTCTATTTCTGCTATATTTTTTGGATGATGTGACCAGAGCAGACCATAGTATTTAAGGTGAGGGCATACCTGTGATTGATATAATGTAATCATAGTATCTTCAATATTATTTTGTATCCAATTCTTTAAATACCCTAACATTTTGTAAGCTATTTTGACTACTACTGTACATTCAGCAGAGACCGTCATTGAGCTGCATATAACAACACAGAGATTTTGTTTATTTGGGTGGGTGGGAGGGTGGTTAGTTAATTTTGAACCCAGAAATGTCTAATAATTCCTTCTAATATGCATTATGTTGAGCTTTATGAAGTCTCTCTGGAATTCCTCACAGCCATCTCAGGGCTTGACTAACTGAAATAAGTCTGTAATCGTCAAGTTTTGCCACCTCATAGTTCATTCCTTCTCTAGATCATTAATAAATAATATGTTAAACTACACTGATCATCCTATGGATCCTTGTTAAACATCTGCCATGCTGAAAATTCATCACTTATTCCTTCTCTTTGTTTCCGGTCACTGTGCCAATTTCTGATCCACATTAGTAATTTCCCTCTCACCTCTGACTACTTGGTTTCCCCAGACTCGTAGGAGGGATTTCATCAAAGCCTTTTTGAAAATCCAAATTAATTTTATTAACTGGTTCTCTTTTATCCATTATTCTGTTCACATTCTCAAAGAATACTAGTAGATATGAGAGGTGTAGGTTTTTAAAAAAAATGGAAGTCAAGCTTGTTTGTCTCTATCATGGCACATCAATCTAGATTCTGTAAGGTAATCTTTCAGTATTGTTTTGACCACTGGTCTACAGTTTTGAGGATCACCTCTAGCACCTTTTAAAGACAGGTTCAATGTCAAACCCTTTGGTACAATAGATTATTTTCATGAGATATTAGATATAGGTTTCTTAGCAACTCGGCCACTGCATTATTGTACTCCTTCAGAACTCATGGATATCTGTCATCCAGTCCTGCTGACTTGATACCCTTTAAATTACCTACTCCCTCCAGCACCTCCTCACTTAACACCTTGACCTCTCACACTGCCTTATCTTTATTATCTGAAAAATTAATTATGGGATGAGTATCTCACCACCAATCTCTTTGGCAGAGACTGAATCAAGGAAATCATTCAGTTTCTCTATATCCTTATTCTATGTAATTGCATTCTTTTCTCCCTTGTAATGTGATGGGGTCAACTGGTCTTTCACAGATACTTACCTGATTTTTTTCCAAAGCCTTTCAGCCTGACTCTTCTTCTACATTGCACTGTAGATTTGTTAAACATACAGGGTGCTCAATATACTGAAAAATCTAAAAATTCACAGACTTTTGGCTGTAGCCTGAAATGAGTTTTGTTTTTAGTATCTTGAGCAGATTGCTGTTACTTTTGAAAAATCTTCTATCTTCCTTAAGGTATTTCTATGGCCCCCTGTTATCATAGCATTCGACCACCTTGTGATGCTGGCAAACCAGATGCCAGCTCTTGCCATGGCTTTAGGCCTCAGCCAAGCACTGACAAACTCATGGCTGGAAACCAGTCTGTTTCAGCTGTGTGTTAGAATGGCTAAGATGGGTATTGAACTTTAAACACTAAACACATTGTTATGACTTTATGAAATGCTTGTAAGTTGCTGCATGCATTAATTTCACCTAAAATATCTTTATCACATGCTATAAGGCAATATTAAAGTTTTTGCTTTATAGCTGTAAAAAAATGTTTGCCCTGAAATTGTGAATCTGTCAGAAGGGATCATCTCCTGCTCATTAAGAAGGCTATCAAAACAAAATGGGCCATTGTGGGACATCACAATACAGAAACTTTGTTAATTGCCCCTTCACACTCATGAAGACTTTACATTCAAAAGGGCTTATCTCATCATCTTGAATTCTGGAAGAAGGAAATAAAGATGGTCAACAAGAAAATTTTTCATCTCTTTTGCTGTTTTGACCTCACAGGGCTGGAGCTATGAAACAAAAGCAGAGCTCCCCAGGGTCAACCTAAAAGACATTCAGTGCTGATAGATTACTACAACTCTGTCACCTTTTGGAATCATAGACTGTAACTCATTTCTGTACAGTAACTCCTCACTTAATGTCCTCCCAGTTAACGTTGTTTCGTTATTAGGTCGCTGACCTATTAGAGAACATAGTCGTTTAAACTCCTGCAATGTTCCCTTATAAGGTTGTTTGGCTCCCCCAGCTCCACCCGCCCACGCTCTTGCCAGGGAGCGGGGTGGGGGCGCAGGGCTTGCCTCACTCCGCCCACCCGGCATTCCAGCTGGGGAGCAGGGTCGGGGCACGGGGGCTTGCCCATTCCCCGGCTGGAACGCTCGGTGGGTGGAGTGGGGCAAGCCCCCGTGCCCTGTCCCCGCTACACCCCTGCCTCAACCAATCTTCACAATCATCACTGGTGAGTGCAGTATTAAATTGTTTGTTTACAATTTATACTGTATATGTATCTAATGTCTTTTGTCTGGCAAAAAAAAAATTCCCTGGAACCTAACCCTCCCCACCCCCCCCCATTTACATTAATTCTTATGGGGAAATTGGATTCGCTTAACATCGTTTTGCTTAAAGTTGCATTTTTCAAGAACATAACTAGGACGTTAAGTGACAAGTTACTGTATATATTTGCCTGCTTTAACCTGTAAATAATGTTTTCATTTCTTTTTCCTAGTTAATAAATCCTCACTTAGATTACTACAGGATTGGCTATAATCATTGCCTTTGGTAAGAGATCTAAGATATAAAATGACTGGGGGTAAATGACTGGTGTCTTGGGACTGGAAGCAACCTGAATCTTTTGTGATCTTTGGTGTATAGCAACCAACTATCACTAAGGCCAGGTGGACATTACAGACTTCTATTGGTAGAACTACATTCCTCAGTGTGTGAAAAATCCACACCCCTGAGCAATGTAGTTATACCAACCTAACCCCAATGTAGACAGCGCTATGTTGGCAGGAGAGCTGCTCCAATTGACATAGCTACCACCTCTTTCAGAGGTGGATTTACTACACTGATGGGAGAAGCAGCTGCTGCTTTGCTGATACAGCGTTTTCGACATGCCCTAAGTTCAGGTTGAACAAGACAGACTGGTGACAAGATAGACTGGAATGCCCAAGGGGACTGTCTGTCATAGGCACCGACTCCATGGGTGCTCCCCCCAGGGCTGGAGCACCCACAGAAAAAAATGAGTGGGTGCTTAGCACCCAATGGCAGCCAAGCTCTCCCCTCCCCCGCAGCGCCTCCCGCCCACCTGCTGCCCCATCCATCAGCACCTTCCCCTCCCTCCCAGCGCCTCCCGCCCACCACAATCAGATGTTTCACAGTGGGCAGGAGGCTCTGGGAGGGAGAGGGAGGAGTGGGGATGGGCACGCTGGGGATACGTGGTGGAACTGAGCAGGAAGGGGTGGGAGTGGGAAGAGGCAGGGCAGGGGTGAGGGCTTGGGGGAAGAGGCAGGGTTGGAGGGGGTCTGGGGTGGATCGGGGGGTTGAGCACCCCCTGGGCCCGGAGAAAGCTGGCACCTATGCTATCTGTGACTCCATGGTAAGACTGTTACAGTGCCTCAAGGGTTGACATTTGCTACTGGTTTGGTGTAATCTAATTATAGAACATACAACCAGTTTGGGGTCTCTGCCCCGCTTTTTTGACAGTCTGCCCCGAGGTTGGTATTGATGGTTGTGAACAACTCCAGACAGCATGACACACCTCATAATCTTCAATGTATTTATCTTCACAGCACCCTGTGGGGTGGGGAAGTGCTAGTATCCCCATTGTCCATATGGAGAACTAAAAAAAAAATAATGATGAGCCCAAGGTCACATGGGAATTCTGAGAAGGGGAAGAAAACTGGATCCATGTCTCCCAAGTCCCCATCCTAATCACTGGATCATCCTTCTTCTCATCTTGGCCTCAATGACTTTCCCAAGGTTTTAAAGAAAGAGCTGAGTCTAGAACAAGTTATGTTTGAGCAACCACATGAGGTCAACTAGTTATGATGTGAAGGGACCTGACTATAACCTAGCACATTGTATCAGGATTTGACAAACTGAAAAAGTACAAAGCTGTTCCTTTTGCATTAACTTCTGGTAGGGGGAAAAAGAAGGGGGAAAATAAAGAACAGATACTTTATTGCCATTTGTAGTTGATGTTCGCATGTTGAAATGATGGGTGGGGTTCTCCCTCATGCACTGTCACATTTTGCAAAGCATCAGTAAAACTGAAGTTAGTCTAAGGGCTTGTCCACATGAATGTTTAGTTTGTGGCAAACTGCAGTGTAACCCCCATACTAGCGTGTTGTGGATTAACTATCCATGTGCACCCTGTGGATGTACATTAACAGTTTGGTAGAGTGCTTTTTTCTAGTCCTCTTTCACATGAGAGTAGCTCAAAGTGCTCTAATGAACTGTTAGCACTTATCAGCAGGGTCCACGTGGAGGGCTAGTCCGCAGCAGGCTATTGCATGGTAGATTCACACTCCAGCTTGCCACTGATGAATTGTTCATGTAGACAAGCCCTTAGTGGAGTTTTTTATATTGCATTCACTTGCTTCATTCTGAGTTGTTTTACCCATTTTATTTTTAATCTCTTCTTATCTCCCCCACTCCATTATTTCTTTATATTTAGTCTCACTTGTTTCATTAACAGAATAATCACTGATTTCACCGAGGAGGGAGGTCAGCTTTTAAAAAAAAAAGAAATCAATGACTCAATGTAATGTTTCTGGTTCAGGATTTATGAGTAACAAGGTAAAGCCAGCACTCAGTGCTTAATAGGGTCAAAAGCATGGAACTAGCAGACTGATTCCCCTCGCATTTCTTTGAACACCTGATGAATTAGCCTCATTGATTTAGAAATGAACATCAGAAAGAAACATCCATCGTTTCAAGCAAGAGTTAAACTACCAAGCTAAAATACAACCTCTCGCAGGTAAAACTAAATTAAAAGATACCAGAGCAATCCTGGGGAGTTAAGTGGATTCGAAGGGGAAAGAAAATATAGTCTAAGTTAAGTTTTATAAAGTTTCATCTGCAACTGGACTCAGGGTTTTCTTGGCATTTTTTTATCCTTACAATAAAGGAGATCCTCTAACTATAGAACAAGATTTATCACAGATGCCAAAACTCTGAAAGGGGGTCATAATTTTTGACACTCCTTTCCCATTTTCTCCCCGTACTCTAGTATAAAATTTCCAGAAAAGTTTCATAATGACTTAGTAGATGCTCGTTGTGCAGCTCAGGGTATATACAGCCAGATTCAGCCCCAGAATGTACTGACAGCTTTCCACTGAGAGTTATGACATCGCCTCAGTGATTTGCAGTGTGCCACTTTCATATGTGGTGTTATTATAAATGCTTCCTAAATAGATTGTTGCTTAGACATCCTGATAACCAATCCACTCAACATAGTTACAGTATGGAAAATACAGTATGTGAAATATTGTCTCTTCTTATCTCTGGGATACATTATCCCCACAAATACTGAAAATGCTGTAGCAAAAGGTTTATCTGGCCTAATTATCATGTATGGAGGAAAGAAAACCTTGCATAATTGCATTTTGTTCCTCATGAGCATTTAACTCATTTATGTGTCCACTGAAAACACTTTCTCTTGGTATGAAATGACCAAGAATGATTAGTTCTTATTATTAGAAATCGACTTAAGAGAGACTGAATCACTCAGGGGAGCATTAATAGGATACAAAATCTTTCACCTCTAGATCATTGATTCAAATCCAGTTTAGGTCAGTAGTATCTGAAAGGTTTTGTAGACTTATAGGCTACGTCTACACTAGGAGCTAGTGGTGTGATTCCCCTGCTCATGTACACATGCGCACGCTAGCTTTCATTAAGCTAGCACAAGAATAAATAGATGTGTAGCCATGGTAGCACAGGTAGTAGCAGCAAAGGCATGGCTGAGCCATGCCAAGAACTTACCCACCAATTTCAGGTAGGTTTGCACTCTGCATGCCTCAGCCAGGCCTCCACTGCCACTACCCATGTTACTGCAACTCCAGATACCCCTTGATTACTTGAAGATGTAAAGAGATGGAGAATCCATCACTGCCCTTGATAGTTTGTTCCAGTGGTGAATGACCCTCACTTTTAAAAAATTGCACCTTGTTACGGATTTGAGTTTGTTTGACTTCAGCTTCCAGCTTCTTTTATGCCTTTCCCCACTAGATTAAGATCCCTTTAGTACCCAGTATTTTCTCTGGATTGACTATACACCGTAGCCAATTTGATAAACTAAACAAATTGAGCTCTTTAAGGATATGGCTACACTCCAGCTGTGAATAAGCCTCCCAGCCCAGGCAGACAGATTTGTGCTAGCAAGGCTTATTCTAGCGCACTAAAAATAGCTGTGTGGACATTGCAAACCCAGGGGAGGCTCTGACTAGCCACCCAAGCTCAGGCCCAGGAGATAGGGTGGACTTGAGCCTCTGCTGGTGCTGCCACAGGCACACAGCTATTTTGAGCATGCTAGCATAAGCCCTGCTAGCACAAGTCTGCCTACCTGGGCTGGGAGGCTCACTGTCAACTGCAGGGTAGACCTACCTGACGTGTCTCACTGCAAGGCATTTTCTTCAGACTTCAAATCATTTGGGGGGCACTTCTCTGCCCGCTCCAATTTTTCAACATCCCTTTTAAAGTGTGGACACTAAAACTGTAGGCAGTTTTCCAGCACCACTCTCACCAATGCTACGTCCAGAGGGAAAGTCACCTCCTGTTCCTACTCACTGTTCCTTTACTTTTACATCCAAGGGGTGCATTAGTACTTTTTGCCACAGCATTGCCCGAGGAGCTCGTGTTCAGTTGCTTGTCCACTATGCCCCCTAAATCCTTTCCAAAGTTGCTGCTTTCCAAAGTTTACAAAGTTGTCCGCCATTCTATGAGTATCCCTTCCATTCCTGGTTCTTAGATGTATAACCTTGCTTTTAACTGTATTAAAATGCATTTTTGAATGGACCCAGCCTATCAAGGGATCTAGATCGCTCTGTATGACTGCTTTGTCCTCATCATTGTTTACCACTCTGCCAATCTTTGTGTCATCTGCAGATTTCATCAGCAGGGATTTTCTATTCACTTCCCGATCATTGATAAACATATTGAATAGCATTGGGCATAGTAATGATCCCTACAGAATCCCACAGGATTCCTCACTGTCAACTTCTTTCTGAGATCTCTTTGTTAGCTAGTTCGTAATCCATGCAAAGTGTGCTGTATTGATATTGTGTAGTGCTAGGTTTTTTAATCAGAATGTTCTGTGGTACTAATTCGAATGCTTTACAAAAGTCTAAGGATACTACATCTATGCAATCACCTTTATCAATCAAACTTTTAATCTCATCCAAAAATGTTTGAAAGAACTATTTTCTACAAAACCTTGTTGGTTGGCATTAATTATATTCCAAACCTTTAATTTGTTATTGATTGAAACCCATATCAGTTTTTTTATTTATTTGCCTGGAATCTACATCAGACTAATTGACTTATAATTACTGGGGTCATCCGGCTTGCCATCTTTGAATACTGGTATAAGATTAGCACTCTTTGAGATTTATTAAACATTAAGGATTGTGGGCCAGAAAATTTCTCAGCCAATTCTTTTAGAACTCTTGGGTGCAAGATCTTTCAAGCTGTTTATTTTTGGGCCACCTCCGGGAAATGAGCTGGAGGGTCCAAGTCCCGTAGTGGACAGGAATCCATCTCAGAAGATAATCTTTATGTTTGGCACTAGTTGTCAGCAGCATCAGGAGAAAGGCCAACCACTGAATAGGCAGGACAGCATCTCCAGAGCAGCTTAGAGGCACATTTGCAGGGCATCCTGGGGAAGATGGCAGAGATGCTGCCCTTGTTGCACCTCTTCTGCTGATGAACAATGGACTTTAGTCTCCAGAGCTCTCCATCTAGCACCTTTCACCTGCATTAAATTCACTCTCCCCACTCCTACCCCAAAACTCAAGCTTTTCACTTGTTATAAATGATACACTAGGACTATGACATCGATAATCAAATAAATTGCAATATACAGTGTTGTTACAGCTGTGTCAGTCCCAGGATATTAGAGGTAATATCTTTTGTTGGACCAACTTCTGTTGCTGAGAGAGAGACAAGCTTGTCTCTCTCAAGCTTGTCTCTCTCACCAACAGAAATTGGTCCAATAAAAGACATTACCTCAGCCACCTTGTCTCTCTAAAGAAATTGTAAAGCAGTTAGATCTGAACATTTGAAGGTACTGGGTCAAATTAATGGCTTGCAAAAGCCAGCAAAACTGCATGGAATTCAATAGAGTTGCAACAGCTGACGTTAACCATAGATATGGTGAGGTTTGTTAGATATGCCTGTTCTAGTATAGGAGATAAGCTAATGAAGAGTCTGGAAGTGAGACAGAACAAGAACTGAGTTTTATCAAGAGCTCAGTTGTGCGATTTAGGCAGAGTGCAGTGTAAGATGTTGCAGAGCTGCAGCACACCAGAGGAAGCACTGGGAGGCATTTTGCTTCAGAGAGGCAGAGCACCCGCTGGACCTCACCGGAGTACAATTTACTCCCTACCGTGCACCATGGACATACTTTCCTCCCATTTTTAGTCACTGTGCACCCTTCAGGGAGCAGAAAGGGAGCTCCTGACATCTCCCTTCCTCCCCACCCTCTGTGCATAAGGGCTGGGCACAATTTGGCCTGTTAGAGCCCGATTCACTGCCCATTGAAGTCAATAGGCGTCCTTCCATTGGCCTTACTAATCTTTGGATCACACCCTCAAATATTAATTAAGTGATGGCTATAGAAACTGCATGACCAGACCTCAGATAATTTCAGTTGTGCCTGGTACCATGGAAACCTCAAACAACTAAGGCTACCTGCTGAATTCACCAGAATTCATCATCATTTACTAATCATACCCTAAGGACAAGAACAGTGATTCTAGCAGTTTTTGAAATTAAGCCTTTGAGACCAAATTGTGCTCACCTTACTCATCTAAGAAGTCCCACTTTCTTTGATCCATGCTCAGATTCAATACCCAAGTCAACCAATTAGGAACAGAAAAGATTTTTAAGGCCAGGTTGCAAGTTACAAAATTGCAGTTGTACCTTGGAGATCAAAACAAAATGTTCTCAATTGTACTTGACTCCCACAGTGTCAAAACATTTGTTATCTTAAGGACAGTGTCTGCCAACCTTACAACCAGTGAGTAGCAGCTTCAAGGTGGTCCCATTGGCCTCAAACTGGCACCAAGATAACAAATTCTTTGACACTGTGGGAATCAAGAACAGAACTACAATGAGTTGTAATGTTGGAGCATTATGAATACAAGAAAAACTGCCAGTAGTGCTGAGAAACATGTACCAGTGTTTATAAATACTGGGCCTGATCCTGCTGTCTTCTCACAGGTAAAACTCCCGGATACATTGTAATGCAATATAAAGATTTTCTAATCAGAATGGAACATCTAATTACATAGAGGAGTTAATCAACTTTTTTCCCTATAAGCATCTTAAAAGTACTAGAGGTCTTGATTTTGCTATTCTTTCCTACATCAAGTAGTCCCTTACTACAGAAATAGTCCTTACTACTCAATGTAAGAAAGGATGGCAGAATTGGGGCCCATTGGAAATGAATAATTAACAATGAAGGAAACAGCTGCTATCTTGATAATCTGATTACACACTCTAAGACACAGATAGGGCCACTAAGAGTATGAAAGTATCAAGGAAGCAGGAGATGTTGAGTTTGAGCATGATAACGGTATCTAAGGTAACAGAAGTAATTACTGCAGTTTTTTCATTAGAAAGCTCTGAATGAACCCTGTTTTCAGAAATGCTGCATGTAAATTTCAGGAAGTGACTGCCATCCATATTTGTACCAGTGACTAAAGAGCACTTTTGCCTCTGACCTAGGAAGTCATACACTCACGTCCCACCCAGGACGGATCCCTATAATATTGCATCTGCTGACAGGCCGGCAAGGTGTCCTTGTTTGTCAGAGCACACATCAGTATGATCTTCCCTATTTTGTGGCAGGGCTGCCGGGAAGGGACACACTGTGTGCAGAAATTAAAGGTGCAGTGGAAATTTCCAAAGCGAGAAAAAGAGAATTCTGCAGCCTTTCCTCTCCTTCATTTAGTCCCAGCACCGATCAATGGACTCAATGGCTGCTCTAATTCCCTGCAGTCATTACTTTACAGGTGAGTAATTTATGGCTTTGTAAAGGGCTCTGGGATGTTTGATTATGTCAAAGGTGTTATTGAAGTTCAGATTGTAGCTGTACCCTAAATAGGAGGAGATTACTACTGGGATTTACATCATTACTTTCCCTAATTATTTACAGCACTGTGCCAATCACGCTGTAGGCGAATTCACAGCGAAAAAGAGATGGTTCTGCGTAGGTGAACATGAACGACATTAGGTGATAAGATATCCAAACCAGTGCATGGCCTTGACCTCCAACAGAAGTAATGATAGCGCTTTCAAGTTCAAGGAAATCTGGGGTGTGAAGCAAAGCCATGTGCAAACTTCCCAGCTATCACCCTGAGCTAGATTCCTTTGTCATACCAGCTGAGTGTGGGGCAGAGGATTCCAATGCCACAGATGTGGGGTGGGAATCAGGGCATGAGTCTATAACTGGTGTGCATGTCTAAGGAGGGAGTCAGGGGAATAGTGGATGGAGATCTCTTGTTAAACAGGAGGCAGGCAGAACCTGTGATGCAGCCCAGCCAAGGAAGGGATAAATAGGGGTATGAGACATGTTTATTCCCCAGAAAAGTCACTTTCTTATCCTTGCAGTGCAAAAGAGTTTGTACACCACAACATACTAATTTTCAACATGTCTGTGACACTGCACCGCATATTCTTCACAGTGATATTATTAAGATATGGTTATGGCATAATTATGATGCATTTTGTACAAGACGGGTCATGTGAGGTGTCATAGGAAAAGTTATGATTTGCTGAATATGATTATCCTATTTGTATGCAGGTATCATTTTTGTACCTAAAGTTATGAATATTGACTATGTATCTGTATTTCAAATATGGTTATTCTGGGTGATACCCACAACTAGCCTTTTGGGTACAACAATGAAGAATCCAGACAGTGCTGATGCCCGTCAGCAAAGACAATGGATCCTGGAAGAATTTAATCTTCCTGTAAATGTTCCAGACAGCCTATTAGTAATGACCGCTATGACTCAGCAAAGGATGCAAGGGCATGAGAACAGGCCACATGATCCTGGGCTCCATCTTGGGATGTCACACAAAATGGTCTGGGAAACAGGTTTTGAAACAAAGGGTTCCTGCTGTGGCATTACGCCCCATATTCTTCATAGAATATTGTTATGATATGATTATGGCATAACTATGATGTATTTTATATAAGTTAGGTCATGTAAAATATCATTGGAAAGGTTATGATTTACTGAATATGATTATCCTATTTGTATGCATGTATCATTTTGGTATCTGAAGTTAGAAATATTGTCTATGCATCTATTACAAATGTGTTTACACCTGTGGAATGCCCACTAGGCGGAATGCAATCAGTCTAGATGGCTGGCTGAAAAGGGCCATTAGGGAGAACAATAGGTCTTAGAAGATGCTAATCACCCACCAGGGAGCCTTCCTGGGGAACCTTCTTGAAGATGCTACAAACAACCTCTCAGTCATGGCTGCTATAGCCCTACAGGGACATGTGACCAAGTCACCTGGTGCTGGACTCCATCTTGGAATACCAGTGTTTTTCAACTGAAAGGCATGCATGGGAACTAAAGTTGGAGACAAAGGGTTCCCGCCGTATGCAAAAGCTATGTAAGGCAGGGGAGTGACATCATCGTGGTTCTTCACTGACTCCCCACCCAAAAAGATTGCTGGAAAGACCTGAGAAACAAGGACTGAGCTGGGGGAGAAGGGCTGAACCCAGGCTAGAGGGTTGTCTAGCCTGTGAAAGGAATACCTGGGGTTTCAAGCTGCAAACAAGTGCAGCTTGCCCTCAAGAATATCTGAAAACTGCCTAAACCAACAATTACGGTGAGAATTTGCTACTCATATCCAATTTCCTTAGTATATTAAGCTTAGATTGTGTTTCTGTTTTATTTGCTAGGTAATCTGTTTGATCTGTTTGCTATCCCTTATAATCACTTAAATCACACCGGGGAACTACAGGCCAGTTAGCCTCACCTCAGTCCCTGGAAAAATCATGGAATAGGTCCTCAAGGAATCACTTAGAGGAGAGAAAAGTTATCAGGAACAGTCAGTATGGATTTACCAAGGGCAAGTCATGCCTGACTAAGCTAACTGCCTTCTATGATGAGATAACTGGCTCTGTGGATGAGGGGAAAGTAGTGAACGTGTTATTCCTTGACTTTAGCAAAGCTTTTGATATGGTCTCCCACAGTATTCTTGCCAGCAAGTTAAAGAAGTATGGGCTGGATGAATGGACTATAAGGTTGATAGAAAGCTGGCTAGATCATCGGGCTTAACAGGTAGTGATCAATGGCTCCATGTCTAGTTGGCAGCCGGTATCAAGCGGAGTGCCCAAAGGGTTGGTCCTGGGCCAGTTTTGTTCAATATCTTCATTAATGATCTGGAGGATGGCGTGGATTGCACCCTCAGCAAGTTTGCAGATGACACTAAATTGGGAGGCGTGGTAGATACGCTGAAGGGTAGGGATAGGATACAGAGGGACCTAAACAAATTAGAGGTTTGGGCCAAAAGAAATCTGATGAGGTTCAACAAGGACAAGTGCAGAGTCCTGCACTTAGGACGGAAGAATCCCATGCACTGCTATAGACTAGGGACCGAGTGGCTAGGCAGCAGTTCTGCAGAAAAGGACCTAGGGGTTACAGTGGTTGAGAAGCTGGATATGAGTCAACAGTGTGCCCTTGTTGCCAAGAAGGCTAATGGCATTTTGGGCTGTATAAGTAGGGGCATTGCCAGCAGATCGAGGGACATGATCATTCCCCTCTATTCAGCATTGGTGAGGCCTCATCTGGAGTACTGTGTCCAGTTTTGGGCCCCACACTACAGGAAGGATGTGGAAAAACTGGAAAGAGTCCAGCGGAGGGCAACAAAAATGATTAGGGGGCTGGAGCACATGATTTATGAGGAGAGACTAAGGGAACTGGGATTATTTAGTCTGCAGATGAGAAGAATGAGGGGGGATTTGATAGCTGCTTTCAGCTACCTGAAAGGGGGTTCCAAAGAGGATGGATCTAGACTGTTCTCAGTGGTAGCAGATGACAGAACAAGGAGTAATGGTCTCAAGTTGCAGTGGGGGAGGTTTAGGTTGGATAGTAGGAAAAACCTTTTCACTAGGAGGGTGGTGAAGCACTGGAATGGGTTACCTAGGGAGGTGGTGGAATCTCCTTCTTTAGAGATTTTTAAGGTCAGCCTTGACAAAGGCCTGGCTGGGATGATTTAGTTGTGGATTGGTCCTGCTTTGAGCAGGGGGTTGGACTAGATGACCTCCTGAGGTCCCTTCCAACCCTGATATTCTATGATTCTATGAAAATCTCTTTTGTAGTTAATAAACTTGCTTTGTTTTGTCTAAAACCTATGTGTGCAAATTATAACTTGGGGCAGAAAGCTATGTATATTCCTCTTCACATTGAGGAAGTGGGCAAATTTCATGAGCTTACGCGGTACAGTTCTCTATGCAGTATAATTTTGGAGTTACACTCCAAAGGGTGGGGGAGGCCTTAGGAAGTGGGAGGTGCCTTAGTTGAGTCTTCCCATGCAGAGCTGATCTCAGCATCTGTGTGTAGCTGCAGCTGGGTGTGTCCCTACCTGTATGTGTGCTGGAGGGGGCTTGAGGGCCTGTCACAGTAGTACAATGTAAAGGGAGCCCAGGCTGGTAGGTCAGGTGGGCTCAGTGGTACCCCAGTCCCAGGTGGCACTCGGGGGGGTGGGAGGGACCTGCCACACCCGCTATATGCTAAAGCTTTATAAGGCAGGGAGTGACATCATCTGTGGTTCTTCATTCCCCACACAAGAAGACTCCTAAAAACACCTAAGGAACAAAAGACTGAACTCGGAGAAGTACTGGACCCAGGCTAAAAGGATTTATAGCCTGTGGATGAAAACCTGGGGATCCCAAGCTGCAAAGCAAGTGCAGTCTGTACCTTGAGAATCTGCAAGCCAGGTTGTATCATCTGTCAGGAAGAGAGATTGTTAATTGAAATCCTATCATTCTAATATGTTAAGCTTAGTTTGAGTTTTTGTTTATTTACTAGGTAATCTGCTTTGATCTGTTTGCTATCACTTATAATCACTTAAAATTTAGCTTTTGTAGTTAAACTTGTTTTTGCTCTATCTAAACCTGTGGGTTTGAATGAAGTGCTTGGAAATCTTAGCTCAAGGGGCAAAGGGTGTTGCATATTCCTCTCCACACTGAGGGGTAAGCAAACTGGATAATAAATTCATACTGGTCGGGGTTTTGACCAGGACATGATGGTACAGCTCTGGGATCCTTGGCTGGGAAGCTGGTAGTCATTTTGGCTGTAGCCTCTCTATTGTTGGTTCATGCAGTGGCTGGTAAGTCTGCATGTAACTGTACCAACTGTACCTGTGTGTGTCCCTACCTGTGTGAATGCTGATGGAAGTGTATGACTGGGACCGGGTCCGCAGCTTGTCACAGCAACACAATGTGAGAGGGAGCCCAGGCTGATGAGTCAGAGGGCTCAGTGGTACCCCAGTTCCAGGTGGCATCCTGTGGGGGAACCCGTCACAAAGTCCATGGTGGGGAGATGCCTCCGGAGATTACAGGTTTGACAGCATTCTCTGAACCAGTCCTGATGGCAGGGACAGGGGGAAACAGTGGCAGCTAACACAATCACATGAGAACACTTTTTCATCAAAGAGTTCCACATTTGTATTTTCACTCATTCAGGTGAGTAGCATGACATACACTGCAACCACATGCAATATCTTTGGAGACCATATTGTAGTAAGTGTATGAAGTTTATATCACTGTGGGCCAGAGATTGTATACAACTTCGGGGGAGGAGGGGGAAGAAGTGGTGCCACAGCTCTGCCAGGAACTAAGAACAGTGTGGGATACTTAGGGTGAATCACTTACATTGTAAACACATCTGAAGAGATACCACCCACTACAGATGTACACATTCAGTGGTTCAGACTGGATTTTTCAGAGACCAACAGACAAAGAACTGGCTTTTGGCATGGAAGGATTGCATTTAAACTGACTCAGAGCCTTCTTTCTGATCCAGCAAATGGACAGGACCTTCTGTCCAAGGGCCCGAACCCTTGTAAAATGGTTGGAAAGACTTTGGCCTACTAGGGTCCCATAGACTGATAAGTGACTTCTGATATCAGCTTTTAGCATGTGTATAGGAACTTGTAATGCTTTTACCTTAACAATAAAGGTGCTTGCTCAGAAACAGCTGTTTGGTAAATTGTAACTGCTGGCATACAGTGTTCATGGCCCTTGGAGAGAAAAAAAAGTGCAGGCATTGGCCTTTAGGCAGACTGGCATGCTCAAGATATTACAGTATCAGGCAGGGAGCAGTGCAGCCTTAAAATTCCCAGTCAGAAGGGAGTAGGTGGTGGCTGCTCTTTGGGTGTGGTGCATGCTGGTGAATGGTTAACCCTGTTCCCTGAAGTCAGGAGGGATTTCCATCCAGCCCTCTAGCCAGCAGCACTCTGATGTTCCCCTCTCTGCCCATCCACTAATCAGTCAGGGCTCATGGGGGTAAGACTGGCTTTTTCACAATGCTGCTGATCTGTGGAGCCCCTTTAGGACACAATGTACCCCTGGAGTAGCAGGGGACAGTCTCTGAGCCTGAGCAATGGTGCCTGGTCCTTACACTAGCCATGACAGTGCTGGGGATGGCGGGGAGTCACCTTTTTGTGTTTCCTCCCCCCTGAGCGCACAACTAAGGGCAGAGTATAATCTAGCCCACAACTGTTATAGGGCCTCAATTTACACCCAGTGTATTTCCATTGACTTCAATGGCTTTGTACAGGGTGTGACTCAGAATTTGGTACCTTCTGCATTAAGACACCTACATCTTAAAAACATCTGGTCAAACTCTGCTTCTCGTTTGTACTGATGTAACCCCATCATGAGCTGCACTGGTGTAAGTGAGAAAGAATGTATGGGAGCTAAGAGCAGAAATGTGACCCTTAATTTCCAGGGAGAGCAGCAATGGTTTAAGAAGTTCCTTAGTTTTTCCTTTCATTATTTAGCAGATAAACATTTTATATTAGGTAGATCATCATTCATGGAAAACAAATCCCTTCACTGGGGAAAAAATAATATTCTGTTTATGCTGCACATTGCCCAGCCTCTGTTAATTTGACTGTAAGAACATATTTCGTGGGATTAGTTACTGGATTTGGGAGCATTATGGCTTCACCTTTCTGATTTAAGAAAAATAAAACCTTCTAGTTGATTAAAAATACTCAAAAACTGGAAAGTAATTATGAATGCATTGGGTTGGAATTACACATCAAAACGTAACCTAGAGAGATGTGAATACCACAGGGTATCTGCTAGAAAAAGCAAACAAAACTCTTTTTTACAATGATGTAAAGAAAATATTTCACTCTGTTGTTATTGCTTTCTTTGTCACCAAGCTAAATATATTTTTTAAACTAAAAATAATTTCTTACAACAAAACTGAATGGGGAAAAAATGAACAATTACATGAAAATGGCAACAAGTTTTTAAAAAAATAACTACCAGTCCAAACATTCAATGAGTGGAATTCTGGCATGCTTTGGGTTTGGCCAGAAAAATGGGATCAGATTAACGGTGCATACGTGCTGGCGGCAGCAACTTATGCTTGTTTGTTTGATTGAATACAAATAGCAGCAAATTGCTGGTATTTGTAGAAGAATCAATTACATTACAAAGACTCATTGCATCCCTTGTTGGCCAGGCATAGATGTGTATATTATTGCCCCTGTTCAGCAGGGTGCTCTCAGTATTGTCTTATACTTGTTTCCGTTTAATATACATAAGTAAGTGCGGCCTTCAGTTACTCTGTACATCTCTGCTAACTACAAGTCATGCTCAGCTAGCCAAACACTCTTCTCAGTTGCCTGCTCTCTACAGATATGTCAACACTGCAATTAAACACCTATGGCTGGCCCACGTCATCTGCCTCATGCTCATGTAGCTCGTGCTGCAGGGCTATAGAATTGCTGTCTAGATGTTCAGGCTTGGGCTGGAGCCTGGGCTCTGGGACCATTCCTCTTCATGGACCCAAGGCCAATGGGCCTCATGCAGCTCCCATTAAAATCAGTGGAATGATTCTCACTGGAAGCTGGATCATTAGGCATGGGCTTAAGTGCTTTTCTGAACTGGGGGCCTAAGTTTCCTTCTCTCACTCATAATTACATGTTATTGAGGGATTCCATGGTCTGCAGATTCATCAATTAAGTTTATAAATAAGAATATTGGGTGGATGGGTGTTTGCTTATTTATTTATTTGTTTGTTTTCCTTCATTGCCGGTGCTGGAAACTCAACTATACTAAGAGACTATCACCACCTGTAATAAAGGATCCGCCAGTCAGATTAAACTCTCAGGGCTTCTCTACACTTACCAGGGGATCAACGAGCGATGATCAATGCATTGGCGGTCGATTTAGCGGGTCTAGTGAAGACCCACTAAATCGACCGCAGATTGCTCTCCCATCAACTCCTGTACTCCACCGGATTGAGAAGAGTATTGGGAGTCAACAGGAGAACGTCTCTCGTTGACATCGCGTGGTGTGGACCCTGTGGTAAGTAGGTCTAAGCTACATCGATTTGAGTTACTCTATTCACATAACTCAAATTGCGTAGCTTAGATCGAATTTCCCCTGTAGTGTAGACAAGACCTCAGTAAACCCTTTGCATCCCTGCTGTCTCCAGATTAACACCTGCGCAGTCCCATTGCCCATAATGGATTTTCCCCAGTAGGACTGATTGGCCATATAGCTGGAACACAGTGCTACAGTCGAAAAGAACAGATCCCACCTCTTCTATTTGGCTTGGCTCTTCAGGGCTAAACAGCAATAAAAACGTATTTTAGTCACTCAAGTAAGCAGATATGACTCTGGATACATACGGGGGCAGAGTAATTGGATAGGACGGTGCCATTTTTAGGCATTTTTTCAGAACAGAACTATACTTTAAGCACCCATCTGTTACAGCATATGCAAGTTGAATTACACATACAGTTACAGGAGATGAGAAGGGTAGTTTACTACTTGCTTATCCAGTTTCTCCCAGTCCAAGCTTCCTTTACCGTCCAGGTAAGCCACCAAAAATGGGGGAATGTTGTTATGACCATGCTGTGTTTTGTTTTTTGTTTCTCCGCAATGGAAAGGCGAATCAACGCCCTTGTCTAAGCTGGCATAGAGGACAGTCAGAGGAGTGGGTGATTTTATATGTGCAGAGGAAGAGGATCTGTTTCCAAATTCCCTGACAACTAGAACAATTTAAGCAGAGGAAATTTAAAATGGGATTAGACCAGCCAGAAGAAAAATTACTATATAAAATTACATATATAAAAATTAAGTGAGCCAAAGTTTCCAGTTTCCTTTATTTAAATATGGTTGCAGATAAATTAACACTAACCTGATTTTGTTAGCTGAAAAATTAACATAAAAAGAAATAAAAATTATCAAGTATCCAAAACCTGACAAAAAAGTTATTGCTTAGAGACCTTTTCTTGGTGTGAAAACTAGATTCTAATTTAATTCAAAAAACCTACTTTTCTGCGGTCTGACAAACCTCTCTAAAAATTATTTTCTTGCTGATTACAGAAGCAGACAATTGATGCCCAAACTATCAAAGGTTGTATTGTCAGTATGTTAATCATCGTGTTTCTTAGCAACCACATTTTATTTACAAGTAACAATACCTCTGCAGAAGGCTGCCACATTTAATGACAAGCAGCTGTGTGGGGAGGGGGAGGGAGATGCACAGAAACTTAGCACCTTTGGTATTAAACAGTTTATGAAGCGGGAAGAGACCTACTTTTGCTGATATTCAGGCCTTGTCTATACTACAGGGCTGAGTCCTTGGTAACTGAACTAGTGGGACAGCACCAATGTAAGTACAAAACAGTGTCTACTCTAATCATGGTTTGGGGTCCAATTCATTTGCACTTTTGCCCCCATTAATATGCTAGCACTGTACTTCATGTCTTCAGTTGCCTCTGGGTACCCACCCCACAGTTCCCACCACAGCATTGGCTTCTGTGAGATTTTGAAAGGTTTTCTAGGAACCAAGGGAAATTGTGGGAGAAGAAGTCAAACTCCCACAATTCCCTCATGGCACTCCCAGCATTAACCCAGTGCCAGGGCCATTCCCTACTATTTTGTCTTAAAATAAAAGCTCTATCCTTCATCTTCTCAGGTCACTGCTTGCCATACCTGGCAATGCCCATATCTGCCACCTCAATATACACTACATTATTGGGTAGGACTAAGTTCAGGTGGCCCTAGAACAATTCCTTCGAAGGTTAACCAGAGCCTGTATGTCACCCTCAAATCAGATGGCAGTACGTTTGTTTGTAAGATAGTTTCTTCCAGAGACATGCCAGTGATCAAATCCACGGAGAGGCAGAAATAAAAGATTTTGATGTTTACTGTGAAAATAGCATTCCATAGAGCTCTACAGTGTGTGGGACATCTTTCTTCACGGCCAGCTTGAACCCCTTTGGTCAAAACCAC
Organism: Emys orbicularis; assembly: GCF_028017835.1. NCBI lineage: Eukaryota > Metazoa > Chordata > Testudines > Emydidae > Emys > Emys orbicularis. The sequence goes on along the minus strand of NC_088685.1, from coordinate 21,525,921 downwards.
CTAAGCAATCATCTGCTTGGGATGTGGAGTCTGTGCACTGTGGGAGGACTGTTCACACCAGTTAGGCAATTATTCCAGGGATATCCATACTGACCCTAGGAACACAGGAACTGCCAGATAGGATCAGATCCATGGTCCATATAGTCCAGTATCCTGTCTTTGACAGTGGCCAATACATGATGCTTCAGACGAAGGTGCAAGAAACCTCACAATAGGTAGGTGGGGATAATCTGTCCCCATTAAGGTCTCAACCTAATTCCTAATAATTAGGGATTGGCTTACACTCTGAAGTATGAGGCTGTATATTCCATCCAAAATTTTTGTTAGCATTAACTATTATAACGCTGGATATTCTTGTTATCCATATAAATGCTTTTCGAATGCTGCTCTTTTTTTTTACCTCAGTGGCATCCTTTGGCAATGATTTCCTAATCAGGTGTTGCATGAACAGGTACTTCCTTTTATCTGTTTTGAATTTTCCACCTTTTAATTTTATCGTATGTCTCTTTGTTCTTGTGTTATGAGACAGGGACAACACCCGTGGAGACTGGCAGGGTGGAGAACCACATTGTGGTAGGCCTTGCTTTAAGCAGTTCTAATCCAGATGGTGATAGTAGCAAATCTGTGCACCACTGGGGGCACTTTAGTACGTGAACATAAGGTGGGTGGCAGGCACACTACAGGGATGGCATGGAGATCAGCTTGATGAATTGGTGTAACATAGGGTACAACTACACTACCCGCTGGATCGGCGGGTAGTGATCGATCCATCGGGGATCGATTTATCGTGTCTAGTGTAGACGCGATAAAATCGATCCCCGATCGCTCTGCCGTCGACTCCGGAACTCCACTGCAGCGAGAGGCAGAAGCGGAGTCGACGGGGGAGCGGCAGCGGTCGACTCGCCGCCGTCCTCACGGCCAGGTAAATCGACCTAAGATACGCCGACTTCAGCTACGCTATTGCGCATCTTAGGTCGACCTCCCCCCCCCCCACTAGTGTAGACCTAGCCATAGATAAGGTCACATATTACAATCAGTGCAGAATTCTTATAGCTCCGTGGACTGCAGACATCTTTGCAGATTCACAGATCTACTATCTTTGCCAATAAGCAGCTAGAGGGAAGCTAAAACAGTTCACAAAATTGATTCTTGCCAACCATACAAAGACATGGCAAGTATCTCAGTGCAGATGGGTTCAGAGTGGCATTGGCTGACTCCACAGGGACCCACATCTAGGCTCAGTTATCTAAAAAGATAGTCACTTGATACCCTCCTGAGGGTGAAGCAAATGGGGAGGTAGAGGGAGTACTCTAGAGGAAAATTTCTTCCTTGGAAACTTTCTTTAGCACTCAATTGTGCCATTTAGGCACAGTCCTGTAGTGGGGTAGAGGGAACTGTCAGGGAAACCGAATCCTTCCCTAAACTCCCAATCAATGTGCTAGGGGAATATGGCAGCTCCTTAGGGAGGAGGAGTCTCCTCACCCATGTACACCAGCCCTTCTCCATGGTCCAGTGCGGAGTCATGGCCCCATATCCTCCCTACCCCTTTTGACATGGCTGGAGAGAGCAGTCCCTGCATTCTGCAAAGGGCAAGGAGAGCAGTTGTGTCTGGCTTCCTGCAGGTCATTCAAGAGGCAGGAAAAGCTCCTTTTCCTCATCACAGTCATAGTGGGGCCCTTAGTTATGATTGCAGTGTTTTCTCCCTAATAACAAATCAGCTGCGTTAGTCATATCACTCTGGAAAAGTAACCAAATGAAAAATAAATCACCATTTCAAAGCACTGACAGTGCTACTGACAATGACATTCAACAAAGCACATCAAGCAGACTTCACTGAGGAGTGTTTGATAAACTTAAAAGCCTCAGGAGACTTTGAAGTCTTCTAAGCATCCAGCATAGCTGCAGTTACTTACTGTTATTGCATCCAAGAAAGAACCACCAATATGCTACTCAGATATCCCGGAGAAAGACTATCTCATATATACATATATTTATACACACACACACATGGAAAGAAAATTAATGACTTTGTATGAAGTAGCACAGGCCTGAAGATACTGCTAATGTTTCTGCTTTGAAGGTCATCTGAGAGCCAGAGTCCTTATATTGACTATAGCAACAGAAGAAGTTAACTTCTTCAAATCAGTGCAGACAGGCTAAGGTCAATTTGACCAAGAGCAACGAAAAGTTCAATTAAATATTATACTGACATTTTCTATTTTCTAACAGCTTTCATCCAGGGATGTCTAGATTGTTTATGAGCTTCCTAGCAGCCATGTAGGGTGCAGAAAAGGTAATTGTATTTGTTTTAGATATGGGTAAATGGAGGCATCTGGAGAATAAGGATCTAATTTTCAGAGGTGCAGTGCATCAGCAGTTTGCACGTACTTCAGTGGGACTTGCTGTTGCTCAGCGCTGCTGAAAATCAGATCCCTTAGAAGTCTAAAGAAGCCTTCAGCTGACTAACAATAGGCACCCACTTTTGAAAACTTTTATTTTTACTGTTACTGTTTATTACAATTCCTTATCCATAGTAGTCCCATTAGAACTAGTCACAATCTTTTGTGCTAATCCGTCTCAAAGTTTGCTAACCCTGTTGTGACACTCGGGCATCCCCTTATTCACCACTATTATAATTAAGATATGTTTTGCACAAAGTATGCCTTGTGAGGTATCATTTTAAAACTCTTGATCTACTAGACATTAATATCTCATTGGATTGTATGTGCTGTATTAGGGCTGTCAAGCGATTAAAAAAATTAATCTTGGTTAATCGTGTGATTAATCGTACTGTTAAAGAATAATAGAATACCATATATTTAAATATTTTGGGGTATTTTCGACATTTTCAAATATATTGATTTCAATTACCACACAGAATACAAAGTGTACAGTGCCCACTTTATATTTATTTTTATTACAAATATTTGCACAGTAAAAAACAAAGTTTGTATACATTGATTTGCAGGAGATAATGCTGCCCGCTTCTTGTTTACAGTGTCACCTGAAAGTGACAACAGATGTTTACATGGCACTGTAGTAGCTGGTGTTGCAAGATATTTACATGCCAGATGCGCTAAAGCTTCATATGCCCCTTCATGCTTCAACCACTCTTCCAGAAGACATGCGTCCATGCCGATGACGGGTTCTGCTCAATAATGATCCAAAGCAGTGTGGACCAACACATGTTCATTTTCATAATCTGGATCAGATGCCACCAGCAGAAGGTTGATTTTCTTTTTTGGTGGTTCAGTTCTGTAGTTTCCGCATCGTAGTGTTGCTCTTTTAAGACTTCTGAAAGCATATTCCACACCTCATCCCTCTCAGATTTTGGAAGGCACTTCAGATTCTTAAATCTTGGGTCAAGTGCTGTAGCTATCTTTAGAAATCTCACATTGGTACCTGCTTTGCATTTTGTCAAATCTGCAGTGAAAGTGTTCTTAAAACAAATGTGCTGGGTCATCATTCGAGATTTCTATAACATGAAATATATGGCAGGATGTGGGTAAAACAGAGCAGGAGACATACAATTCTCCCCCAAGGAGTTCGGTCACAAATTTAATTATGGAAGCATGTCCTCTGGAATGGTGGCCGAAGCATGAAGGGCATACGAATGTTTAGCATATCTGGCACATAAATCCCTTGCAATGTCGGCTACAAATGTGCCATGCAAACACCTGTTCTCACTTTCAGGTGATGTCGTAAATAAGAAGCGGGCAGCATTATGTGCCATAAATTTAAACAAACTTGTTTGTCTTAGCGATTGTCTGAACAAGAAGTAGAACTGAGTAGACTTCTAGGCTGTAAAGTTTTACATTGTTTTGGTTTTTGAGTGCAGTTTTGTAACAAAAAAAAAATCTACATTTGTAAGTTGCCCTTTCACAATAAAGAGATTGCACTACAGTACTTGTATGAGGTGAATTGAAAATACCATTTCTTTGTTTATAATTTTTACAGTGCAAATATTTGTAATAAAAATAATAATATAAAGTGAGCACTGTACACTTTGTATTCTGTGTTGTAATTGAAATCAATATATTTGAAAATGTAGAAAGACAACCAAAAATATTTAATAAATTTCAATTGGTATCTATTGTTTAACGGTGCAATTAAAAGTGCGATTAATCACAATTTTCTTTTAATCGTGATTCTTTTTTTTAGTTAATTGTGTGAGTTAACGGCGATTAGTCGATAGCCCTACTATGTATATGTTACTGAAACATGTTGTGAGGTTGAAAACACCCACAAGCCTTTCAGGTACAATAGTAAAAAGGCCAAACAATGTTAATGGCTTATTGAGGAAATGCACACAAGCACAAGGATTACCCCAGGAACTGTGTATAATAGAAACCTCTCAGAGATAGCACTACACACTGGGAACTGTTTGACCCAGGTCACAACAAAAGAGCTTTCCAGCAAGTGGGAAGAAGATATAAAAGGGGGAAATGACATCATGTGTGTACCTCACTCTCCCTCCACCAACACACCTGGAAACACCCAAGGAACAAAGATTGAACTGGGGGGGAGGGATGGTCCCAGGGTAAAATGATTTCTACCCTGTCTATTAAAACCTGAGAAACCCAAGCTGCAAAGCCAAGGCAGCTTGTGCCTTAAGAATCTGCCAGTCTGTTTATCACTCAGGATGAGAATTTGCTAGTTTATATCCTACCTACCTAGTGTGTTAAGATCAGTTTGCAGTTTTGTTTATTTACTAGGTAATCTGCTTTGACCTGTTTGCTATCACTTGTAATCTCTTAAAATCTATCTTTCTGTAGCTAATAAACTTATGTATTTTATGTTTTAATCCAAACTAGTGTGCGTTTGACTAAGGTGTCTGGGGAAAATCTCAGCTTGGTTACCACAAGTGTGCATGGTTCTCTTCACATTGAGAGAAAAGTGGACCGGGTATTAAACCCATATACTGGCCAGATTTGACCAGGGCAGGACGGTACTGCTCGGGGATCCTAGGCTGGGAGGCTGGTGGTGAGAGAGCCTGCATATGACTGCAGCTGGGTGTGTCCCTACCTAAGTGAATGCTGGTGAAAGAGCAAGCTTGGAGGGCTTTGCAACTTGTCATAGAAGCAGAGTGTGAGAGGGAGTCCAGGCTGCTGGGTCAGAGGGCTCAGTGGTACCCCAGTTCCAGGTGGCACCCCGGGGGGAACCTGTCACACCTGTAACGCAGGGGGAGTTGGTAGCAACCTAATGCCTAATACTTTCCATTACAAAGAATGCTTGCCACTTTTTTTTGTTTGTTTGTTTGAAAACCATTAACATCTCCATTTTTGCAGCAGGCCTTTGATATTTGGCACACTATGGAAGTGAGACAAGGTTGGTGAGGTAATATCGTTTACTGGACCAACTTCAGTTGGTGAAAGGTACTCAGAGTGTCACAGCTAAATACATGGTGGAACAGATTGTTAAGCATAAGTAGTTAACACATATTCTAAGAGACCATTCCAGGTGAAGTAGCAAGCTAACACATCTGCAGTATTAGGGAAAAAGGGGGGTAAGTGGGTTGTTATAATAAACCATAAATCCTGTGTCCTTATTAAGTCCATGATTTTTAGTGTCTAGCAAAGTAATGAATTTAAGCTCCCAGGCTCATCTGTTGAAGGTGTTGTGCAGGTTTCCTTTGAGGTTGAGGACTGAGAGGTCAGATATGGAGTGATTGCTCTGTGAAAAGTGTTCATCCACAGGTGATATGGTGTTTTTGTCTTTTATCATTTTTCTGTGTGGGTTCATTCAAGAGTGTAATAATTGTCTGGTTTTACCCACTGTACAATATGTAATATGTAGAATTTTTAGGTGTTGGGACGTGTGAAACGTTGCCTGCTTGTCTATCAAGGAAAGATAACAGCCAGGTACAAAGCTTGGTCAGCAACCTGATCAAGTAAACAACTGGTCAGAAGTCCAGTCAGATAAACAACTGAGTTAGCAGACTAATCTTAGTGTTAGGAGGAAAGTGCTTATACAGTATATAATGAATAACTTTGTAACAATGTGTTTAAGGTGAGCACCTGAATGTGGAAGTACACTTGCATTTAGCCCTATGCTGTGCCCTATTTTGGTGGACTGATCACTCACTGAAGCAGCGAATAAATGACATACTTTCTTCAGCTCAAGAATCTGTGATCCTGTGCATTCTCCGTAGTGGGGAAAAGAACCAGTAAACACCCACATTGTTCTTACTGGAGCATTTAGTGCATTTTGAGGACGAACACCACATGTTGTGATAGGTATGTGTTGGGGGGGGGGGTGATGTTGATTATCATAGTAGTGGAGATGCATGTGCAGATTTTGTATCTGTTGTTCTGGCAGGGTCTGGTGCCGCTTTGAGTTGGTGTGTCCTCGTCTGTGGAGAGCTTGCTTCTGATGATGAGCTTGGTGGGTTTGGGGAGTTGTTTGAAAGCCAGAAGTGGGGTTTCAGGAAAAATTTCTTTCAGGACGTGGTCCCCATCAGGTATGGGTTGTAATTGTTTAATTATACACTATATGGGTTCCAGTGTGTGGTGTTAGATGACAACTAGGGTGTGTGTGGTCGAAGGGTTTTATTTTCTGTATTGAAGCAGGTTTTCTCGGGGTATCTGGATGGCCCATTCCATGACAAGATCTACTTCTCTGGTGGAGTGTTCTTGTTTGGTGAAGGCACTTTGAGTGTGTTCAGTTTGTATCCTGGACTTTCTACTCTGAGCCTATTCCATGGTATCTGAGCACCTGGCTGTAGATAACAGATTTCTCGGTGCATTTGTGGTTGTTACTGGAAATATGGTGATCAGTGACTTTCTCGTATCTAGTTGTCTGTAGGGTCGCACTTTTGAAGCAGATCACAGTACCTAGGAAGTCGGTGCTGGTATGGGAATGTTCTAGAGAGATTTTGCTGGATGCATAGTGGCTGTTGAAATTGTGGTGGAAATCTATGAGGGAGTTTATGTCATCAGTCCAGAGGATGAAAATATTGTCAATCTATGTCAGGTTTATCATTGGTTTCATGGTGCAATTGTCCAGAAATTTTTCTTCAAGGTGGCTGATGAAGAGATTAGCATATTGGGGAGCCATCTTAGTACCCAGGGCTGTTCCCATGGTTTGGACAAAGTGTTTGTTGTTGAATGTAAAATGGTTATGGATAATAAAGACACAGATGAGTTTGGCGGGGTGTTTGGGGTGGATATCTGAGAGTATGTCTACACTAGCACTTTTGTCAGTGTAACTAATGTCGTTCAGGGGTCTGAAAAAACACCCCCCCTCCCCAAGCGACATAAGTTACACTGACAGAAGTGCCGGTGTGGACAGTGCTATGTCAGCGGGAGACACTCTCCCGCCGACATGGCTACCGCTGCTCGTTGGGGGTGGTTTAATTATGTCAATGGGACAGCTCTCTCCCATCAGCATAGAGCTACACAGGCGATCTTACAGTGCCGCAGCTGCATTGATACAGCTATGCTGCTGTAAATTCTCTAGTGCAGACATAGCATGAGTGTTATCCATTGTCTTCTAGATACTTGAGGCAGGCAGCAATGCTGTCACTGTGAGGGATGTTGGTGTACAGGGAGGTGACATCCATGGTGGGAAGGATGGTGTTCTGTTACTGTTGCCGAGTTTTTGGAGGAAGTTGGTTGTGTCCTGTAGGAAGCTGGCCCTTTGTGTGGTGAGTAATTTGAGGATGATTTCTTTGAGCCATGATATTCCTTCAGTAAGAGTGCCATGGCTAGATATGATGGCTCTGCCTGGGTTCCCTTCTGTGTGTTTCTTGGGAAGCATGTAGATGGTCCCTGAGGTGGGTTCATGGGAGATGAGGTTGTAGAATTTTTCTTTTGGGTTGTTTTTCTTGGATTTGTTGTCTTTGTGCAATTCCATTCAGATTTAGCTACAGAGTTGTAATGTGTTAAAAATAGTCATTCTCCTTTTCTTACTTACTTTCCATAGGGAAATTTTGGCACCCTGTCCCAATCACTGAACTTTCTAAAGCACCTGGGCCTGTCATCACCACATAATCTGGGCTAGTAATGCCTGGGAACTGCTGAAACAGCTGTAGTAGGATGAAGATGGGGTGAAAGCAGTGATAGGCTTTCCCAACAATCCCTTCTCCCCCCCCCCCAACATGCCTGGCATCTCTCCTGGGGGCACTGTATGAGGCAGGAGCGCCTACAGCACCTCAGACCAACCACACAGCCCCAGTGTCCCATTTTCCCCTTCCCCACAGAGGGCACAACATAGATCCAGAACTCCCCTACTTCCAGGCTGATGAGAGGCAATAAAGAGTGATGCCAAGCTCCCCTGTCAGCCCCCCAGACCCAGCACATGGGTACCCACCCCTTAGGGCATTATATTGGGCAGAAGTTCTCCCAGCTCCCAGGCTGATGAGAGATGCTGAGCCAGACACTAACCATAACCACCATCACCTGCAGGTCTCAGCATATGGTGCAAGAAGCCCACCCTCCCATTCTGGGATAACAGCCTTCTCCTGCTGACAACTATTACAGTTGCTCCTTTAGTTGAAGTGACAAAAGTCTGTGCTGCAGTGCTGAATGCTCAGAGTTTGAACCCTGCTGGAGTGTTTCTTACAGTTGTACATAACAGAATTTTTTTTTATCATTCTCCTTTTGAAAAAAACATAGGAAATTACATACAAAAAGGTAAGTTAAAAGAACATTATTTAGGGTGCAAAATCAAACACTCAGAAGTTTTTTAAGTGCCAGATTTATGGTTTCCCATGAAACTTTAATTTGGCCCCTTGGGCATGTACATTATGGCACAGTCTGCAATTACATGATCACATATTAATTTTTCCCCAGAATCCCTGCCTATTGCACAGGTTGGATGCCCAAGGGGTCCAAATTAAGGTTGAACAGACCATTGTAAATCTGGCATTTTCTAGTGTTTGACTTTGCAATCTAAATAACATTCTTTTAATTTTATCAAAGTCTGCCTATAGATTAGGCCAAAGGAAATGCTATGCCACCAAAAAAATACAAAGCAGCCCCCAAGAAATAGCATAGTTTCAGAAACAATGGTATTGCCACCAAGGAATATCATCAAAATCCAGAGAACAAACTGTAGTATTCTATGAAGAACTATCTGTGTATCAAGGGCTATAAGAAAAAAAGTGTAAAGCTATTGTCAAATTAATAATGATATTTAAAGACGCCAAATTTTAATAAAAACTGAACTCGCAGTGTGCCCAGCATTTCGGTTACTGTTGTGGCAGTGTAGCAAAACTTCATAAACACAATTTAATCAGCCCATTATACTCTACTCTATATGAACTATATAATTAATCTTGCTAAAGGCAGAGAAGAGGTTCCTTTTTTTTCCCTCATGCTTAAGTTTAATTCTGTCAAGCAGCTTTGTGATCATTAATAAAACCTCAGTGTATTCACCATTATGCACCCTTGGAAATATGATGCTTTTTTCATAGCAGTTTACAATTAAAATTCGAAGTAGAAAATTCAACCCACATTTAAAAAATACTGGAAAATATGGACATGCCTATGCTAGCAAATCGGCCAGGATATCACATGCATGGAACAAAAGTCATGCATGAAATATGTACTTGTCCTTAAATAGGCATGAGACTTTCATGGCATGAATCTTCCATAGGTGATCCTCACCCTTTTGCCAGAATCAGTAGCTCAAAAATAACATTTATATATCTCCAAACGAAAATACACATCTATTCAATACCATAAATTGAACTGATATAGGATTGTGAACTCCGGGGCATTTTTAAAAATGTTTTTTCTTGCTTTTTGCTTATCTTTTTTAATTAACTTTGTATTGAATTTTCCATAAAGGAAGAATATAACCAACCAGTAGAAGTATTATAATATGAATTTTACTTTTCTAATTTACTTCAGCTAATTTGTTTGATTTCCTAATGAGCCAAGTTGCTCTAACTTCAGCTGCAGTCAGTCATACAAATAGTGGAAACAAAAAATTCAAAGCATCAAAAATAAATTAGATGAAACACTTAATAAACTCCAGTAAGGAAGAAAGATAATGTTTACCACCAAAAGCTATATACCACATATGTGACAATATTAAAAAAAATTTAAAAAAAATGGTTCAGCCAACAATGGGAATCATATAGTATACATGAAAATACACATCTATTCAATACCATAAATTGAACTGATATAGGATTGTGAAGGGTTATAGCCCACGAAAGCTTATGCTCTAATAAATTTGTTAGTCTCTAAGGTGCCACAAGTACTCCTGTTATTTTTGCGGATACAGACTAACACGGCTGCTACTCTGAAACATAGTATACATGGTGAGTTTGTTCTTATATGATATCTTAACGGGAAAAAATTGTCATAGGAAATTAGGACCAAAAACTCCAAGAGCAGTTTATCACCTTTTTACAGACACAACTGCAAATGCAAAAGTATGAGCACATTGCCACGTGCAATTGCTGTACTTGCTACTGAATTTTTTGCACATGCAGTTGTGAAAATGTGCATGTCCTGTGTGAATCAAACACATTTTTTCAAAGCTGTGCTATATGCAAGAAATGGATGGCTCAGGAAATTGGTAGTGAGATTTCAGAGACTGTTTCTTTAGGATCACGTGTTCCAATCCAACTCAGATGAATAGTGATCCAGAGCTGTCACCTTTTATGTTTGTATGGCAGCTTAGGTGAAATAAGTTTAGATCAGTGGCCCCCAAACTTTTTAAGTCGCACCCCCTTTACCCCTAATATAATATGCCCATGCCCCTCCCACCCCCCTCGGGAGCTGTGGTCGGGAGCGGGGATGCAGCTGGGGCCGAGGGGCCGGGCTCAGGGGCCGAGGCTGGGCACATGGCAGGGCTGGAGCAGAGCTGGGAGCAGAACGGGGCTAGGTGGCGCTCCCTCCCCGCCACCTATGGGGGCTGGCCTGGGCCCCGCCGCGTCCCCATGAACGTTCCTCTGCACCCCACGGTCTCTGGTTCAGATTATTCCCAGGGGACATATGTCAACCATCCCAAAGCCACCACCATAATTAGTGTTGCTTAGTAGTTTCTTTGGCAGTCTGAGCAAAGCTCCAGGTTTAGGCCATGTCTCCATTATGAGTACTTTGCCAATTTAGGAACACCAGCATTCTATACCAACAAATCACATCGAGTGTGGCTGTAACTATACTGACAAAGAGGCACTTTTTACTGATAAAATAAAGCCATTCCCCATAAGCAAAACTAGCTATACCAGTAAAAGCACAACTATGTCAGTCAGGGACCACACCTCTTCACACCCCCGACTGACACAGCTGTGCCAGCAGAAGTCTGTAGTGTAGACCTGGCCTTAATTACTCTCTAGTTGCCCTGAGAAGTGAAAGGGTTGAACCACACTCAAGGGGCACAGTGGGCATGCTTGCGGTGCTGTCCATATTGTACCAATTTTGTAAGCAAACTCAGGGTTTCTTTCTGAAAAGCTGTCAATTTGTCACCTTTCATGAGCAGATAAATTTGCTAAAAAAAATTCTCAATAATAGAAAAGAATAAAGGAGGATACTCTGATCTAAATCATAAAATCCTGCATTTGGGAATATTTATGATTTGCTGGAAAACAAGAATTTAGCTTTGACTGAACAGCAACAATAAAGGAGCAAAATAAAGGCTCTAATTAATCACTGAGTGCTTGTCACGCTGACAATTAAAGAATTGGAAAGTTACAAAGTACCAAAGCGAAACAGCATCAATCATCTGATGATGGCAAATAAATTAATCCAAAATCATTGGGTGCCATCAAGGTCTGGGAAGGGGGGGAAAAGACAAAGGAAGTATAGTAGGGGGCATCAAACTGAAAATGTACACCTGACCCTGTTTATATTCATATTACATAACCCTGGCAAACCACCACCATTCCCAGCCCTGTGCCAATCATAACAGCCAGATGCCACATTTATTTACTTGGGGGATGACAGCCACAGCTTTATTTATAGCGGAGTCAAACAGGTTTATGGTTACAATACAAACCCGCTCTGTTAGCATGCAGCATATGCAGTTAATTAATCTCGCCAGCAAACAGACTTTCTCAAACCCAGAAGAGCACCATCATGGCTGTTATACCACAGCGCCATAGGTTTGCACGGTGCTTTACTGACACGGTCCCTTCCCAGCAGAGCTTACAATTAAAATCAGACAGACAACATAGCAAATAATGAAAACAGTCTCCTGGAAGTGGCTGCAGGGAAGGGGCAGATAACAGCAAACGATGGGGAGGGAACACTTTGTTGTATTACAAGGAAAGCATGTGGCAGATATGGTCTGTTTCATAGCCAAAGGCTTGTGGGAGGGATAGCGCTGGGGTGGAAACTTGTCTGAAAGAGTTTTGAGGCTAATGAAGAGATTTGAAGGAGAATATTTTGGTGACTGCCTGGGAGGATGGGACCAAGACAGCATTACCCCCAGGAGCAGAGGTTCTGGTTGGGTTGATCACCTGCTGCCCTTCCTGAAAACTGGGGTGCAGACATTGCTGACACCAACTCAGCAGAAGGCTGCAGCTGCGTGACTGTGTGGTGCTGGTGGTGGCCCCACAGAAAGCCCTCTCATGGAGTGGCACGAGGGTCTCCACACACAGGGCTCTCTGTTGAGAGGCAAGAACTTTGACAGCAGGCTCCCTCACACAGAGTATTCTGCTGAGCAGGATGGTGAGGGCGTGTTAGCAGAGACGCCTCTCCACAAGAGCCCTTTGTAGGGTGGCAAGCAGGGAAGCGAGTCAGTGATCTTCAGATGGGCCAGGGCATACCCTGTTCTCAGACTACTTCTCACTGTCTGCAGGCATGTTGTGGTCTGGTCTAGCAAGAGGGAAGTTAAGGACTGGGGGGGGGATCTTGTCACCACAGCAGGGTTCTGCTGAGGTGACATCACCCCAAATAGAGCTCCTAAAATGATTATGTTCCAGATGCCATTTTTTAATTAATACTATACTACCCATATCAAATAAATATTGTCCACCAGATAATCCAATCCACTTTCCTCACTCGTGGCCGGATTGTTGCCTTCAGCATATCCTCCAGCTCTTTGTCCAGCCAGATTTAAATCATTCAAGTGATGGTGCTTCCACCACTTGCCTTGGGAGGCTTTTCAAGAGCACAATAGAACTCAATGCTAGGAGATTATTTCTAATACACCTCTACCCCGATATAACGCGACCCAATATAACATGATGGATATAATGCGGTAAAGCAGCACTCCGGGGGGGGGGGGCGGGGCTGTGCACTCCGGTGGTTCAAAGTAACTTCGATATAATGCGGTTCACCTATAACGCAGTAAGATTTTTTGGCTCCCGAGGACAGTGTTATATCAGGGTAGAGGTGTATTTATACTAAATTTCACCTGGCTCCTTGAACCATGCTATACAACTCCTCTCCCTCCCACCCTTCAAGTAGTTTTGTAGATGCTTAGCATATCCGCCTCTTAGTCATAGTTTGGACAAGCAATACATATTCAGTTCATTTCAACTCTCTTCATACATCAAACCCTCTAGACCATTAATCAATTTCCTTGCTCTCCATACTGTAGAATAACATCATAAAATCCTAGCAATTAGAGACAAAAAAAGACCTGTGAGATCATCCAATCCATCTCCCTGCCAGTGCTGTGTATTTCTTAATTTTTCTGACAAGCTCATTTTCAAAGTCCTGAGTCCGGGGCCTGCCATTTCTTCTGTCGCTTCCTCCAATTTGTCAATAACGGGACATCAATAATAGATTTTGTTTGTAAAAAACAACTCTTTTCAGGGGAACTTTTTTTGTGATCACACTGTCAATATTTCTTTCAAGACAATTTTCAAGGGTTGGCCTCAGTGAAAACTAAAGTCCTCTCATTCATATTCACATGCCGTGTTAAACATGCAATGCTCCAGTAGTTTAGTTTTCCCACTCTAGTTTCCAGCTGCCTTCAGCACTGAGTTGAAAGAACTAAGTCCTAAGGGTGAGAAGTTATTTAGCTTCCTCGCTATCCTACCTCTGTGTGTTTCCAAAGAAGAGAGACTATTGTCATTCGTGCCAAGAGGTGACAAATTATATGTGGCTAACTTTCCAATATAGTCATCTATCTCCCTAAGAATATTGAGACCACTGGAGGGAAGCAGTGCATGAGAGACCTGAAAGATACTGAAAGCTGTAGCTAGATTTTCACATATAACTATAATAAACCGATGATTACGCTTAAGTTAGAAACAGATGGGACAAAAATCTGGACCCCTCCTCACTTCCCCTTAATATGTATTGATTGATTTATCAATCAATCAAAGGAGCCCTACCCACCATGGGTTTGGGGTCATGTACAACATTTATTTAAATATATACAATATACTCTTTTCCAAGAAACAAAAAGCAAAGAATATTCCTCAAAAAACCTCAGCAGTTACACATAACCAATCACCCCTCAAAGAAACACATCTTGCATTTGTGCAGTAGAAGTCAGTAGGTTTGGGCTCTGTCAGATAATACTAATACTTGGAACTTTATATGTTCATTAGCTAACCAACCTTCACATCACCACAGTGAGATATCAAAGTATTTTTTGTCTCCATTATACAAATGGGAAAAGTGAGAAAGAGCACAAGTGATTTGCCAGATATCACACCATAAGACAGTGGTCAAGCAGTGAACAGACCCCAGCTCTATACAGTTCCATGTCCAGTACTATCCCATATGGCCATTCAACAGATCAGCCAGGGAATTAACCACCAGAATTGAGGGAACTCTACTGAAAATCCCCTGCCTTCATATATGTAAATCTAGCATCTGTCACTGGATTTCCTCATTGACTTCCATGGGAACAGGATTGGGTCTCAAGAGAACAGTTTGCTAATGACAATGAAAGATAGATAGACTTTTGCCAACAGGTGCCTGTTAGTTATAGAATTAGTAAGTATCCTTTCTTCTGTTGGTTGGCATGCTTGGTGTGTGTGTGTGGGGGGGGGGTTGTTTTTTGTTTTTAAACCCCACATCAATGCGTCATTTAGATTTCATGGTTATTACAAATCAACACAATTTGAATTACAATAGTAAAATTTAAGTGTGTGTCTTTAATAATCCTCCTTTGTGTGCATGCAATGTTCAATGCAGTGCTTAATCGCATGTTCACCAGTCATTCTAGATGTATCAGAATAGGATAGGTTGTTCAGAATATTGGGCTTCCAGGGGAAATAGAATGTGCTCCTTTAATTAAAACCTGTGTCATAATGCATATGCTCATGGAGGTGAAGTTAAAATTGAGCCTGCAATCTTAACTTTAATATTTCCTGACTTTTGAGTTCTATGTAGCCTTAGCATTCCTTTAACATAGCTTACTGCAGTGAATGTATATAACAACAGATCTTAATTATAATACAATCAGACCAAATTGTTCAAATCTGGGTGCCTAAAGTTAAGCTTCAATATGTGTCTTTAAGTAAATGTGACCTGACTTTCAGAGGTACTGAGCAACTGCAGCTCCCACAAAAGAGAGGCAGAAAAAGAAAAGAAAAGTATGGTAGTAAAAAAAGGCGTTAGGTTTGTGCTACATAATTATTACAGTATGGTAAATAAGGCCCTACTGTGTGATTTTGTATCTGTCCAATCTATTTGGCCTCTTTTAACATGTGCTAAATATAGAGTAAATGCAGCAACAAACAAGAAAATGAATTGATAAGAAAACAAGCACAGCAGTACCTTGCAGGAACTCTATAAAAATAAAAGTCTTCAAGAGCTCTTGAAAACATATCCTTAGATTTGTCATTCTGAAGCTCAATGGGGAACCACTAGTCCAGCTCACCAGGGCTTAGAAAGGAAGAATCGTAAAGGGGATTGTACTCTGTGGAATGTTCAGAGTGGATCAGCACAGGCATTTCTGTAATAGAAGAGGGGAATTCTGGTTTCAGTGTCCCTCAATGACATACATTCTGGCCTTACCCACTGTCCCCTAAGTAATGTATGCTACTTTATACTGCAGTGTATAGTGGCAGTGTCAAGTGGCTTTAATGTAAATGAGAGTCAGGCAAATGGTGATAGTATAAGACAGGGGATACGCTCATACTGGGGGGTTCCTTTAGACAAATTGTACTTTGAGATGACCCTACACACACACACACACACACACACACACACACATATGCAGGACTCAAAAGAACTTTAATAATATAGATGGTTGAAAAACTGATTTTGCATCTGAGAAAAAAAAAATTCAAGGGGTTCTATCAAAAGGAATCTGACTCCACACCACCACCTGTCTGTTATAACCAGGAGATGATCATTTAAAGTGATAGAGATTGGGGATGAGACAACATAATGGGGAGTGGTGATGGACTGTCTTGTTTATTTTCATTTACTCTCACACCTTACTGATAGTATAATTTGTACAAAACAAAAAGCAATTCAGTTACAAACCCAAAGACTCACAACTAACCCACATTAAGATGCAGCCCTTTTAATAATACAACAAAATATAACATAGTCATCACCCAGTGCATGAGCCCATCCAGAAATGGATCTTAATAAAATGAAGTCTACCATACAAAATATCACCCAATGCCAAACATCCAAACTCCCTCATCCTGCTCCTTGGGGAGAAGATGTTATATTTTCCACCATTTCTTCCAGGCCCTTAGAGAGTCACCTTCATCTTTTCTGGATTCAGCCTCAGCAAACGAGCTCCCACCCAATCCCTTCCGTCACTCAGACTTGTCACAGGCAGGTCAAATGAGATGGATATTGGAGCTGGGCATTATCAGCGTATGGAAGGCACCACAGCTCTTATCACTTCACCAACCCTTCTAGCAGCCTTATATACACGTTGAACAGAAGGTCTGGTAAAACAGAACCTCAGAGCTGTTTACATCTATGATGCCAATTCAACTCTAGCCCAGACTGTTAATGTCCAGTGAACTTTGGAGATCTCTGTTCAGTTCTTGTAGAGATGAGTTCAGGGTCCAAGATGTGGGTCCAGATGGCAATGCCCTTTATCTCCCCAGAGTTTGAGCAGAGTTGGGATTAGGGTATATACAGAGACAAGGTTAGATTTTCAAAATAGAATCACAGATTCATAGAAATGTAGGGCTGGAAGGGACCCCAAGAGGTTATGTTGCGGAGGGACCAAGTATATCTACACTATCCCTGACACGTGTAAATCAATGGAGCTCTATTTAATTCAGCAGTCACCAACTGAATAACTGGCTCATAGCTCATAGCTCACTACCTGTGATAGAGACGAAAGAAGGGATCATCTAAGGAATGTAAGAGAGGTACCCAGCTGCCATTGAAAGTCAAGCAGTCTAGGCACCTTAAATGCATTAGGGCTCTTTGAAAATCCCAACGTTAAAGAGATTCTTGTCAGTTATAGCAACCTTTAATCTCCATTGCAGACTGTGGAGACAACATGAAACTGAGATCCACAAAATTATGGCAGAATTCTGAACCCCCTCAATGTTTGGAGTGTTTAGATTCAGGGATCCAGCTCAGGCCTGTACCTTGGTCTTACTGTACAATTTGTATGGCACTAACAGGTTCCGAGGACTAACTCAGACTGAATTACCTTTCAGCCCTGGGAGTAGCTTCTCCAGGTTACAGTTGTTGGGACCAATGTAGGGATATCTACACTTCCACTGCTTGAGCTCAACTTGCTTTGGCCTCCAGGCTTCATGACTGTAAGTCTGGAACTTTTCACAAAAGCACACACTCCCTAACTAAAAATATATACTAATAAAGCAGAGACGCTTTTCAATTTCCACTAACAACATGAAGATGCTTTTTGTTTTTTATACACGTAGAGATCCATCGCCACCCACAACAGCTATGTGGCAACATGTCACCACAATTTACAAAGGAAAACATCACAATTCTCCCGAGATGAAATTTGCAGGTAGGAAGGCCCTTCAACTATCAATAACAAAGAAAGAAAGCAGCGAGATTTTGTAATTATATCCAGAAAATCAAAGAGCAACCTTTTACAAATCAGTGTCATTTAACCCTTCAAGAATAGTTTGCATGTGATCCTATATTTCCCAAGCCCACTAAGGTCCAGGGGAAAATATCAGTGTAGCCTTGGCTCTCCTCTGAGGTCCAGCTAACACTTAAGATTCTCAAAGTGTGTGAAAATAAATTGCATTACCAATAAGGTAAACAAAATGTAACTGTGCCATCCAATTATAACATTATACAGCACCACAACATTTAATCATTATTTTTCTTATTAGAGCCATTCCAAAACGCTCCCCCTCACCTCCTCCGGCGCAGTGCTACTGTTATTATTAATTATTTGTTTTGCAATAGCGGAGATAGAGCACAATATTCTTGCTTTTAAATGATAAATATGTGTCACATTTGACAGTAAGAAAAGCAGTCACTGCATTGGTAGGATTCTAGAAACTAGGAATTATCACTAAGGCTGTTTAAATGAATTTACAGTGATAGCATACTTGCCTGTCACCATACATATGAGAAGGGGAAATGGTACCAAACCGGAATGAGACTATCTAACTTCATCTCCACCCTCCCAACTTTCGTGCTTCAAGTAAAATGGGACCAAGATCCAATTTGCCCCGATTTTGTTTTTTCAATATAAAACCCCCCAACTAGTGATTTTTTTCTAAACCAAAATCAAAGCCTGCACCCTCAGCTAGGTGCTTAGATGCTACAGTGGTGAGGATTACATAAGTATTGGGCTAGATAGATAGATCTCATCGCTATTTGATAGAGCCGTTTACTGAGTCTTTACAGACTCCAGGGATTCACTTTACAAACTGGGGCCCAGAGATGATTTGTTAAACCAAAACCTGCCCATTGAAGTCATATTAAAAAGGAAAATAGAACCACATCTGATTTGACCAGTCTCTACCAAGGAGGCAAAGCAGAGAGGGGAGACTGGCTGGCTCAAGGGTCTGCTAATAATCTGTAGAGTCTATCTTCTGTTCAAAGGTCACTAGTGATTAATAGCTGTCACTATCTGACAGCTGTTTTGTGGCCTCTGTTAATGACATCACAAATCCAGACCTTGTTGGCAGTCTCATCAGAGACAATTTGAATGGGCACAGACTGAACTACGCTGCAGATGGTCTCTTCAGACCAGGATAGAGATGCTTTGATTGGACAATGTGGGGAAACTTGACCTGTGATTGGTGGTGCAGTAGTTATAAGGGATGGGATATGTCCCAGGAATGATGTGTATGCAATTCTAGAAATGTTGCAGGAATTCTGCTCCTGAACAGAACCTAGATGCTAAATAAAGCCTTTACCATATGGTCGCAGTGATTTTTTGTATGCTTCAGTCCCCTGCCACCACTGTTTCTCCTTCATGTCCTATCCACTGACCCCAGCCAGTTCCTTCCATTGCAGTTCCCTTCACCATCCCACTCCCACATCCTACAGCTACATCCTCCTACTCCAACTCTTTGCCACCATCCCAGAAACACTGCCACCTCCCACTTTCTCTACATAGAGCTCTCTCAGGCCATCCCTCCCAGTATCCCCAATTTGATTTGCTATCCAACAGCCACCAAATCATTACACTCACTGCCTAACAATTCCCCAGACTGAGGTACCGCCTCATCCCTTCTAACCATCTGTGACAGACCCAGACCAGTGGGGTACAGGAGTCTGGTAGAGGGCAAATATACTGGTCACTGGATGAGTAGTTTTCTGTTCCCTGAGTGACCAGAGCAGGAGCTGCACTAGAGTAATCAGGAACCTGCTAGAACCAGTTAAGGCAGGCAGGCTAATTAGGACACCTGGAGCCAATTAAGAAGAAACTGCTAGAATCAATTAAGGCAGGCTAATCAGGGCACCTGGGTTTTAAAAAGGAGCTCACTTCAGTTTGTGGTGTGAGTGTGAGGTGCTGGGAGCAAGAGGCGCAAGGAGCTGAGAGTGAGAGGGTGTGCTGCTGGAGGACTGAGGAGCACAAGCGTTATCAGACACCAGGAGGAAGGTCCTGTGGTGAGAATAAGGAAGGTGTTTGGAGGAGGCCATGGGGAAGTAGCCCAGGGAGTTGTAGTTGTCATGCAGCTGTTACAGGAGGCACTATAGACAGCTGCAGTCCACAGGGCCCTGGGCTGGAACCCGGAGTAGAGGGCGGGCCCGGGTTCCCTCCAAACCTCCCAATTGACCTGGACTGTGGGTTCTTCCAGAGGGGAAGGTCTCTGGGCTGTTCCCCAACCCACATGGTGAATCTCTGAGACAAGAAAATCCGCCAATAAGCGCAGGACCCACCAAGATAGAGGAGGAACTTTGTCACACATCCTATTGACAAACAAAAGACTCCAGTTTCCAAATTTGTCAGTTTGGCACTTGCAATAAATTCCCTACGTCTCTGAAGAAAGCAAAAGAAGGTGAATAGGTAAAGGACATAACCTGCAAATGAAGGCACCGTCAGTACATTTCCAGACTCACTTAGCAGCAGTGATCGCAAAAACACATGCACACACATGTAATTAAGTGCTCAAAACAGAAGCAATTTCACAGTGAGAAATCCAGATGGAAGGTAAACACAAATACAGGTGACATTATATCTTTGGTGCCAGTGGTAAGTGGCCTTGCATCAAAATATTTACATATCCATTGAGGAGCACTGGGTTTGTATATATCTGCCAGGTTAATCAGCATGACATTAACCCCTTCCTCGCTGATTTTTGCTGCTACATACCAAAAGCTGGGAGCTGATGATAGGCAGAGGCAAATTAGGGGTTTGTGGGGCCCTGGGCCAGAGCAAGTGGGGTTCCCCACCCCCACCAGTGCTCCTGCTGGGGAAATGGGGTCAGGGTGCGGGGGCTTGCCCCGCTCCGCCCTCCTGGCACTCCTACTGAGGAACGGGGGAAGCTCCTGTGCCCTGACCCCGCTTCCCGGCAGGAGCGCTGGTCGGATCAGATCGGAGCACAGAGGCGCCCATTTTTCTGGGGACCCCCCAATTGGCAGGGGCCCCTGGGCTCGGGCCCCATTGGCCCAATAGCTAATCCGCCACTGATGACAGGGGGTGGATCACTCGATAATTACCCTGTTCTATTCATTCTCTCTGAAGCATCTGGCACCTGCCATGGTCAGAAGATAGGATATTGGGCTAGATGGACCACTGGTCTGACCCAGTATGGCCATTTTCGTATGTTCCTGTGTACATGGTAGCATTCTCCTGAAGGCTGATGACCCAATAAAGAACCAGCCCTTTAAAGTGATACACCTGATACATGGGGTAGTCTCTGACTCGCATCTTGCCCCATATACTAGGGAGCACTCAGGCAGTTAAGCAGGGATGGAGCGTGCCTCCACAACTCCTCCTGCATATGGGAAAGATGAACACTGGACCATCCTTTCGGATGGTGCAGATTTCTGCTTCTGATGCACCCAGCGTTTGGGGTGAATTGCATCTACAAAGGTGTTAGGAAGGAGAGGTCCCTGCACTTCTCAAGCACAGGGGTCGCTACTATATCTGGCCTTTGCACCAGAGCACAGAAGGTGGGGGAAGGCCCCTTTGAGCCTTATTTCCCCTCATCCCCCCGCTCATACCCACAAGCCCTAAAGCCAGGCACAATCTTGCTCAGCATTTGCAGCAATTTGACAATTAAAAAATGTACCATGTCCGACATAAGAGGCCACTTCTTCAGAGGAAGCAATGCATTGACCATAAGACCCCTCCCCTCCTCCACCCCCCGAACTGATCCCAAGTCTCCATTTGTGTAAGGCCTTAATAAAAGGGCAAAGTCAGATATTGTGAGACCACGGAGCCCATGGCTTGAGGCATCCCCTGGGTTAAGAGAGCTTGGAATGTAACAGAGAATCTCAGTTTTCATGTGACAAGAAAGCACACAGCTAGCCCTTTCCCTCCAGATGATAGCCTGGAAACTCTAACAATGTGAACAGATACAAGCTTTCCACTGATTTTCTCCCGCAGATCATAACAGAATCACAGCCCCCTCACAGCCAGCCAGGACTGGCCTCTGGGATATGGAAAAAGCAGAGCTAGGTCTTTTGATTATGGGGAAGTTCCCAGACCAGCTGTAAGAGGCAGTGCCACCTAGGCTACTATGGTCACTGCAATCTCCCCTTTAACTTGCATCTCAGCCACCAGTGTAACCTCTAGTCACAAGCCGGGGCAGCCAACTAGAGTAAAAGGTAGCATAGTCTGATGGACAGAGCAAGGGTCTGCTCTCAGCCATAGGCCTCTCCGGCCTTGGTCAAGTCACATAGGACTCAATTTTTCAACTTGGGTGATAAAAGTTAGTGACCTAAATCCAGAGGTGCTGAGCACTCACAACTCCCATAAACTTTAATGGGACTTACAGGGGATCAGCATTTCTGAAAACACACCTCTTTTATTTAGGTATATAAATATGGAGTTAGGTGACTAACTTTATCCACCCAAGTTAGAAAGTGGTGGCCTTAACCTCTCTGGGCCTCAGTTTCCACATTTGTAAAATATCTAGCTCACAGCAAGGCTGTGACAATTAAATATCCAATGGACCAGCCCCTGGGCACTGTTCTGGTCCTTCCCTCTGTGGGGATGCAACCGGGTCTGGAAGTCAATACTGCAGCCCTTAGGCTGCTCTAACGTACTTACTTAAAGGTGTCCTACAGCTACCTTTGCCCTTTCACTCAGCTCCTGGCGGTTCCGTATTTAGTGCAGCTCAGACAGATCCAAAGGTTAGGGCCAATGTGTGTAAATAAGACACAAGACTCATCAGCCACCTCAGAACCCCAGCTTGTTTGAACAACCACCCCTTGCAAAAGGTATTAAAATGTCGGCGAATACTCATAGCTCCTGCAGTAACAGCTGAAGGCTAAGGGAACAAGGCCTAAATATATCCTCCCCCTTAATTAACAACAATAATATTTGATTAATTATTATCAAATACTCAGGTTGGAAGGGACCTCAGGAGCTCATCTAATTCAACCCACTGCTCAAAGCAGGACCAATCCCCAGACAATTTTTTACCCCAGTTCCCTAAATGCCCCCCCCTCAGGGACTGAACTCACAACCCTGGGTTTAGCAGGCCAATACTCAAACCACTGAGCTATCCCTCCTCCTTATGATTTATTTGTAATACCATAGCTTCTAGGAGCCCTAGTCATGGACCCAAACCCTGATGTAAGTGTTCTAGAATCACAGAACAGAAAGATGGCTCCTGCCCCACAGGTTTACAATCTAAGTATAAGACAGGAGACAACAGATGGATATAGACAGACATCCACAGTGTGCCAGGTACTATCCAAACAGATAGTAAGACACATTCCTTGTCGTGTAGCACGTACAATGTAGGAAGATAAGCAGCAAATGAACAGTCATGACTGCTTTTCCCTTGGAAGGGGGGAAACAGGAGGTTGGTGACAAAATGTGTGATAGACCTCGTAAAATGCTAAGTTTGGTTTTGCTCATATCAGAAAAAAGGCATTAGCGTAAAGATCTAAGTAGGACCAACAGGGGGGAAATTAAGCTGAATATCAGGGAAAAGTTCTCAACAGTGAGATCTATTGGTGTGTGGAAAAGTCTTCCATGGGGATGATCTATTACTTTCAACATTTAAAACTAGGTTGGACAAAACTAGGTCGTTCTGCTTTGAGCAGGTCGTTGGACTAGATGACCGCCTGAGGTTCCTTCCAACCCTGATATTCTATGATTCTATGAAAGCAATATAATTCAGGGAAGAGTGCTGCACTATCAACAGATTGTCTTACATGTCATTTCCATGTCTAATGTCAGTGGTTATATGATAGCATCATGAATGATTTGGGAGCCCTTTTTAAGTTTTAGAAATGTCTGATTGTGGCTCTTTCTCTCCATTCATTCCTTGTGGGCATTAGCTCCTGGTAACAAAACACCTAACCTGCATATACAGGTTTGATATTTCAATAACCAGCCACCTGCAAATATTAGCTTTTTCATGCACCACTCAACTCCATTTGATTTTCTATAAAAATAATTGTTTTAAATTCTTTTATATCTATTTAGGATGTGTGTGTGTGTGTGTGTGTGTGTGTGTGTGTGTGTGTGTGTTGTCTTTTATGTAAAAAAATAGATAGAGAAAGAATGACCTTCAGTGACAGGTAATTCACTGGCTATTTGCCTGTAATTCACATGTTGTATAATGTTCATTTTACAATGATTTCATTATGCAAACTGCACATCTCCTCTTGAGAAACTTAAGTCTAAATATTGAAAGCAATGAGAGGCATTCAATTGATTATGTTGCTAAAAATCAGGTACAATGAGGTTTTAAAAAATAAACTAAACAGATTTGAAAATCTGAGCAGTTGGTTTTGGGTTTGTTTGTTTTTTTATTTCTTAATTTATGTAATTTACTAATGCTGCACAAGGTTTGATACACACACACACACACACACACAGTGGAATAACAATTCAATAAAATGTAAAGGCCTTCTCTTGTACTGTGAGAATGGAAAACTGAAGGGGAACAGAGCTTCCTGACAGTCATAAGCTTTTGTTTCTCACAGCTTAGCAAAAGGACAAACTCCTTTCTGTAAGCAACAGAGGGAAAAGAAGGAGCTTTCAGCACAGGCAATTATAAATATAAGCACCCTTTAAAGACTCCCTAGGTAGGAGTTGTGTGGATCCACACCACTCCATAAGCAGATCCAAATGTTACAGAATAGTCTGATCTTTTCTCATCCTCCAAAAGGGAGCTGACACTAAGGGCCTGATTTATGATTGCCCAAAGGTTGCTTGACATTGGATGTGCTAGCATACAGGGGCAGGAAATTTCCCTACAGGCGCTCTTGAAACGGGAAATGTGGCCCTGAGAAGAAAATCTAACCAGGGCATTCCTGACCTCCAGCTTATTCCCTGCTGCCAGAATGACCCCGTGGGGCCATAAGCCATGGGGCACAGGTTAGGACAACCCTTGGGATGCTTTGAACTGTGTCAGAGACCAAAACAGCTCCTGGAGGCACAAAGGAGTTGTAAAGCACTTTTGCTCCTTTCTCAGTGCTTGAACCAAGTTGAGCTCTGGGGTAGGGATGAATTTAGCTGTAAATATCATATTGCCCCCACAACAGAAACGAAGGCGGTAAAGGAAGTGGCAAACCAAAAATAAAGGAGCCAAGTCATGCATTTTCACCGCTGACATTTTGCCTCCCCTGGAATCATGCAATGCTGCTCAATGTCCCAGTCCTACTTTCTACTCTTAGTCTCTCTTTCCAGCTTTTACTTTGTTCAATTGCCAGTCACAGAACCACAGCTAATGAACCACAGCTTCTGCTCAGGTCATTAGCTGTACCAGAGAGAAAGTTAATGAACCCTAGTATATAAAGACAAAATCAGGTTTTCCTTTAATAGTTTCCATACCAAGAGCATCATTTTCTGTTAGCGCAATCCCTGGATGATTTAGTTTTGAGTCCTGTCTTTTGCTCCAATCTGATTTTGGAGAACATCAGGTCATTAAGTGTACGGAGACAATGTTCAGATACAGCACAGAGATGGCAGAGGTAGTTTGGGGGGGGAAGGGGAGGGGACGGGAGGGTGGGAAGTAAACCATGTAGCTTAGAAAGCCATTTGTGGAGAATTCAGCTATTGTTTATTTATTTATCTGGATTTCCAGAAGAACGAAAAGCAGCAACTGCCCAGAGCATGAGGTACCCCAGACACCTGTCTGAAAAATTACATTAACCAGCAGCTTATGTCTTCCCCAACAGCCAGCACAAGTCTCCCTCCCCGCATACAGATCAATACCCCCATCAAATGCCATCCAGATAGCTGGACCTTGCAGTCTATCTATCTAGGATACTTAAATGGCCCCCTATCATATCCAAGTGCTTTACGGACATTGATGTATTTATCCTCACAACACCCCTGTGAGGTAGGGAAGTGCTATCGTCCCCATTTTACATATGGGGACCTGTGGCACAGAGAGGCTGGGACCTGCCCAAGGCTATACAGGGAGCTTGTGATGGAGCAAGAAATTGAACCCAGGACCTAGGCTAGCAGCCTAACCACTGTAGCATCCTTATTCTACTGCAGTGTGCCCTAGAGGTCAATAGACCAGGGCTACTTCAGAAGAGAGTGGACAGCTTCTTTCAGAATTGAGCGTCCTTCATGGAGAATTCTCTATAATCGGCCCTGTCTCTTTTCAGTTGAAAGGGATCCATCTTGAGAGGCTCCACTGATCACAGATGTGGGCCGTGTAGCATGGAGAGAGAAGCAATTAGGGCCGGCTCCAGGCACCAGCTTAACAAGCAGGTGCTTGGGGCGGCCAAGGGAGAGGGGCGGCATGTGCAGCAATTCGGGGGCGGCAGGTCCCTCACTCCCTCTAGGAGCAAAGGACCTGCCGCCGAACTGCCGCCGCCGATCGCGGCTTTTTTTTTTTTCCCCCAATTGCCGCCGCTGGTTGCGATTGCGGCTTTTTTTTTTTTTTTTTACTTGGGGTGGCAGAAATGCTAGAGCCGGCCCTGGAAGCAATCTCTCCACTAAGATGGTCCTGGAGACAGCCAGAGCAGCTCACAGAGCACTGGTGTCATATGCTCCCACCAAGAAGCACGTCCGCTGTATTCTGCGCCCATTGAAACTTTCAAATTGATTTAAGCTGTACTTCCATGGAGAGCACATTGCAGCGATCCAGTTTTGAGGTGACTGGGTCACAGTAGCAAGGTTCACATCAACAAGAAATACTCGCAGTCTTCTAGCCAGGTGCAGATAGTAAATGGCCATCTGGGCACTGCTGCCATCTAACAGCTTCTGAGGATACAGCAGCCCCTCCAGACTGCGAACACATATCACAGATGGCAGGCCCACTCTCATCCTCTCCATATCATCTGGTTGATTCCTCTCCTCCCCCCATGCATACTAGTATCACCCGAATCTTGTCTGTGCCAGCATAGCACAGAGCACAGAGCAGCCCTGAGACTGCAATAGCCAGTTCCTCAGGAATAGATCAGCACCTGGCAGCTTGAGATCAGATATACGGAGGCCAGTCCTGTGTATCTGGTATATTGTGTATGCTTGTGTAATTCATAGGTCAGTGGGTATTATGTGTCTCCCTCTGTTTCCTTTCCACAGAGGATGTGAGTCTATCATAGCTCCAGTTGTAGAGACTAGTTCTTCAGCTCAAGCTGTGAAAACTTATGCTTGTAACCCTGGAGGTTCCCATTTTAATCCCTGCTGTCAGCCAAGATGGCGGCTGTCACACTTACCTGGATTTACTTCCCACAAAACATTGCAGGTGTCATTGCTATATGCAGCAGCTACAAATTTTTCCAAGATCTTGAAGACAAAAAGGAAGAGAGGTTTTGTGTGTGTGTGTGTGTAAGCAGGGTTCATCTGAGTGTGATGTTTTATCCTTTACCATGCATCGATATGGAAAAGGGAGTATGACTATACTGTCACAAAGGGTGTGTAAATTCAGCCGGCATGAAAAAGTGACTTCTAATCAAATTACGGGATGTGATTATATATCATACTTAGGCTTGAGAGAATTCGATTTTTAACTTTTTATAATTTCAACAAATAATATCAATGTTTAATTTTTAGCTTTGTTATTTTTATCTATTTAAATTTTCATAGTTGCCGGAAATTATGGGTGGAGGGGTCAGACAATAATTATTTAATGACAGCAGGTGTTGAGATTCAAAATTTAAAGCTTTACAACCATTAAAACACAAATTGCCAACATCACATATCAAAATATACAAAGTAAATACCCTTAAATCCAGCATACCCATGTGTTTAAGTACTAATGTAATGTACAAAAGTATATTTGTACTTAAATACATACGAAAGTATTTTGAAGTACTCTACACACTTGTGCTTAAGTATTCTAAATATTCCGTACTCATACTTGTATTGAAGTACATTTTAAAGCAGAGCCGGCAGACACATACCTATCAGTGTCCTACATTGAGGGAACAAGCCCAGGGTGAAGCAGGAAACATACACCAGCCCCCGGGCATGCTCCAACGCTGGGAAATTGGGGCCTAAACAATTGCTTAGTCTGCTTCTGCCTTTCATTGTTGCTTTTTTTCCTTCTCTTCCACCACGTGCTTATATTATTTAGGTAGTTATCCATATATTGACCAGACAATTGCAGGGAATATTATAGTTGAAAGTACTTGTGCTTATACTTGTACTTTTACTATAAATACACAAGTGATAGTTCCACAGCATACTTATACTTGTACTTCTGTAATGGTGTCCTTGGCATTTATACTTAAGTCCTTTTTATCAGTACTTACGGCAACACTGTTAAATCAAACCCTAATAATTTCTCAAGCCGCATTTTTCTTATGTTGCCTATTTGTACATTTCAGTTATGATCAATGGAAATATTTTTTCGTTGGTTTGTGTCTGTACAATGAAATGGATGTTTACTGACACTTACAGACAAAATAATCTAATCTTTCTAAGCCTAATTATACTCAACCAAAAAGGAACGCACAAAGGTAGAATCTATTGTGGAAATAAAATCTCTTCTGCTTAAGAGAGATTTGTGGGATGAAAAATTAATTCAGAACAGCAGAAACATCTATTTTATTAGCAGAATTTGCCTCGACTAAACTATATTAAATCTAATCAGTGCAGGAGATGATGACAGGCACCATGTTGTTATTTTGCAGCATTGGCAAAGGCATGGTAAACAAGGGAAGTAATTTAATATTTTTCACCTTGTTAAACTACTTAACAAGCTAGCTGATTACATACTGTACCTTTAAAAGGCAAAAATCAGAGAGCTCATTCAGAGAAACATCTCTCTGAGACGAGGAAATCATATGATGGAGGCTGTATTAAGATGTTTGCAGCTATATATTAAGTGTTGATTTTGATTGTCAAATAGGATTTAACTGCTAAAGAGACACTGTCAAGTGTTTAGGCCCCATATTCAACCTACCTTTAAAGCAATATATTATGTTAAGAAATAGATGGGTTTAATTCAAGCAATGTGGATTTCCATAAGTACATAAGAATGGCCCTACTGGGTCAGACCAAGGGTCCATCTAGCTCAGTATCCTGTCTTCCGACAGTGGCCAATGCCAGGTGCCCCAGAGGGAATGAACAGAACAGGTAATCATCAAGTGATCCATCCCCTGTCGCTCATTCCCAGCTTCTGGCAAACAGAGGCAAGGGACACCATCCCTGCCCATCCTGGCTAATGGCCATTGACAGACCTTCCACCATGAATTTATTTAGTTCTTTTTTGAATCCTGTTATGGCCTTCACAGCATCCTCTGGCAAGGAGTTCCACAGGTTGACTGTGCATTGTGTGAAGCTGAGGACCTGGCCCACGGTTTTTATTCCATTGCAATGTCCAAGTTTTTTTCCATACTGAATATTCATTTCACCCTTTCAAGAATAGTGTTCTCTCTCTATGTGTGCCACTCGTTTATGAGGATCCATGGGTCAAGCTGGGGTTTGTGATTACTGGGACTACTAATTCATGCAAGCATTAATTAATAATAATTATTACAATGATGTTTAGTATGGGAGTGTGCAGAAGCCAACCACAATCAGGGCCCCATTGTGTTAGGCACTGTCTAAACACAGGGTAGTATACAGACCCTGCTCCAAAGAACTTACAGGCTAAATAAGGCTGTGTCTACACTGCACACCACTGGCAGCAGCATGTAGGGGATGTGTAGCTACACCTCACAGTGAAAAGTAGGCTGCAGTATGTAGCTACACATGTCAGTGTAAGGCTCTGGCATGGGGGAGGCAATAGGGAAATGCCCCAGAGCCTTTCCCCACTGCTTCCATGCTGTCAGAGCCTTCCCTGATGCTGGAGTCCTTCCCAGAGGCCCCATTCAGGAACAAAAGCTCCACTTTGTTAAACATCACAGGCTGACGAGTAGAGAAAAGAGGGAGACAATTTGTAAGAGGGTCCCAAGCTCAGGGGGGTTCACAAAACATCTGTAACTGGGGTGAGATGGGGTGAAATAGAAGGCAGTAGGGCCCCAGCAAACATGATGTTCCGGGTCCCCAGCTTTCTCTCGACGGGCCTCCACATTTCTCTTGATGGGCCTCCATCCCTTACCTAGATGTTCTTGCCAACAAGCAACATATAAAGGGTACAGGGAGAAATGCAGAAAGTCAGTGGATTAAGGCAGAAAATAGGAGAGGAACTGTGATTCCTGCTTTTCTGCTGAACTCCATTCCTTCTGTCGTTTATCTGTTTCTTCTACTGTGACTAGAGCTGGATGAAATTTTTTGAATTTCAAAATTTTGATGAAATTTCAAATTTCTAAATTCAAAAAAACACACAGGGAAAAATTTGATGGATTTTCTGTGAATTTTATGCCCTGCTCCCTTTTACTGGGGACATTTTTCAAATTTCTGAAAAAATTGTGACATATCCTCCCTTTTTTTTTTTTACCAGTTCTAGCTATTAACTCATTCTCCTAATCCTCCCCTACTCTACATGCCTGTGTCATCCATCTGTCACATCCTGTCAGACACCTAGATTATAAACTCTCTAGGACAGGGACAGTCTTCTTTGGTTTTTTGCTTCTTGTGCTATACAGCGCTTAGCAGAACAGTACCCTGATTTTGGATCAGAATTCCAAGCCACTACCATAATATACATAATAAAGATGAAGAGCTTCAGGTGTGGCACAAACAACCACCTCCCATTATACCTCTCAGTAGCAGCACAGCCCCAGATAAACTTGAGTGCATGCACTATCCAAAAAGGCGGAAGACTAATGAGTCTTAAACTGTGTCAACAATTAATAGTCCATGGGAGAATACAGATGACACTGTGCTATTTTCATGGTGCTCACTAGTATCATATAACCAGCAAGGACACATATAATATATACAATAAAATGTTATTTTTACTTGCGTTATGAGGCTTATTTAAGTGTTTTTCTCCTATCTCATAGAACTGGAAGGGACCCTGAAAGGTCATCGAGTCCAGCCCCCTGCCTTCACTAGCAGGACCAAGTACTGATTTTGCCCCTAACTGATCAAACATGACCTAAAACAAGAAACAGTTGAATGTAGTATATTTTTTCCCTCAAATCTTCTCTCCCTGAGTAGCCACAAAAATAAAAAGTTTAACATAAAATCTAAACTCAAAACAAATAAAATAACTCTTTGGAAGCTCATTATTCCCCTCTCTCTCTTCTTTCTTTAGCCATCAGCCTCTCTGACGCAAATGAGGGGGAAAATACACATAGGGCCCAGTGCAGATCCAAAGTAGTATATGACCAGCAGGTGTTGTTTGGAGTTTTATTCTAGGATCCCTCTTTTTTCTGATTCTCCTCTCTCTGATGATCAAACCACGACTCTCACATCCCCATTGCCATCTCATAATCTCAAAACATTCAGAGTTCAACTTTGGTTTGGATAACGGAACATGAGAATAGATGCTGGGTCAATGCTTATTATCTAAGCTATCCAAACCTCTCGAGCATGTACAATAAGTAGGGCCCTACCAAATTCACGGTCCATTTTGGTCAATTTCACAGTCATAGGATTTTTAAAATTGTAAATTTAATTATTTCAGATATTTAAATCTGAAATTTCAGTGTTGCAATTGTAGAGGTCCTGACCCAAAAAAGGAGTTGTGTGGGTGGGTGGAGGGTCGCAAGGTTATTGCAGGTGCAGGGCCGGCTCCAGGGTTTTGGCCACCCCAAGCAGCCAAAAAAAAAAAAAAGCCGCGATCGCGATCTGCAGCGGCAATTCGGCAGGAGGTCCTTCACTCCGAGCGGGAGTGAGGGACTGTCTGCCGAATTGCCGCTGAATAGCTGGACCTGCCGCCCCTCTCCAGAGTGGCCGCCCCAAGCACCTGCTTGCCAAGCTGGTGCCTGGAGCCGGCCCTGTGCAGGGGTGTTGCGGTACTGCAACCCTTACTTGTGTGCTGCTGCTGGCGGCAGCACTGCCTTCAGAGCAGGGCATCTAGAGAGTGACAACTGCTGGCTGGGAGCCCAGCTCTGAAGGCAGTGCCACCAGCAGCAGCAGCATACAAGTAAGGATGGCATGGTATGGTATTGCCACCCTTACTTCTGCACTGCTTCTGGCAGGGCGCTGCCTTCAGAGCTGGGCACCTGGCCAACAGCCACCACTCTCCGGCCACCCAGCTGCCAGAAGGAAGGGTGGCAATACTGTGACCCTCCTATAAATAACCTTGTGACCCCCCCACAGCTGCTTTTGGGTCAGGACCCCCAATTTGAGAAATGCTGGTCTCCCCCATGAAATCTGTATAGTATAGTGTAAAACGTACAAAAGACCAGATTTCACAGGGGGAGACCAGATTTCATGGTCCGTAACACATTTTTCATGCTGTGAATTTGGTAGGGCCCTAACAATAAGATTGGATAGCTCAAAAGAAAAGACTTATGAGCTTTCCAATACTTCCTCAGTCCCAAATTATGTCACTGTTGTTTATTATTTTATTAGAGCAGTGTTTAGAGGCCCCAACGAAGATCCAGCCCCCATTGTGCTAGGTGTCATAAAACACATTGTGATAGAGAGTCCTTGCCTTGAAGAATTTACAGTCTAAATAGACAAGGCAGACAAAGTATGGAAGAAGGAAAGTATTATCCCCATTGTAGAGAGCAGGGAATTGAGGCTCAGAGAAATGAAGCCCCAGGTCATACAGGAAGTCTGTTTCAGAACTGGACATTGAATCAAGTTCTCTGAACTCCCACCACATCACCTAAATCAAAAGGACATTCTTCTCCTCTGTCTGATAACCAGAAGTGAAAAACAAAGTTTGTGTCATTCTGAGGAATGTGGTTGAATGTAAGAGTTAAAGGTAACAGGGAGCAGAATTTGACACATGATCTCTTAACAGCAGATGATGCAGCTTGCTGAGCCAACCCCAATATAATATCTCCACTAGAGAGGGGAGGACAAGAGTAAGAGAGAGACAATGGAGGGTGGGGGAGAGAGAAATCAAATGGAGGAGGAGAAGGAAAGAGGTGCAAGTGAGAAAAGGAACAAGGGGGAAGGACAGACAGTAAACAGAAAGAGAGAAAAGTGAAGAAAACAGAGGAGAGAGGAACAAAGGCAGAAAGCAGAGTGGTAGAGACAGAGAAAACAAAAGAATCTGGAGAATATCCCTCCTGCTGGAAACAGTGTGCTCTCATCAACAAGCTGAAAACACTGATTAAAAAAAATGATTTTAAAAAATCGTTGAGTTGATTATTAGGAATTATCAGGAGTGATAGGAAAAGCCCAAAAAACAGGCTAAGTGGAGAACAAAGAAAGTAAAGCACTGAAGATGAGAAAGAAAAGCCTCATTTCGTATGGCATTAAAAAGGTTTTCAGTTTGCAACCATGTCCAAGTCATTTTGCATGAGAAGACTATTCACATGAGTAGAGTAATTCATGTCTATAAATGTTTGCAGGATCAGGACCTTTGATTCAGGACTTAAACCCTCAATCAGACTCAGCTCGGTGCAATTGTTCTCTCTCTTTACCCACAGTCCATTCTTTATTCCTGTATTCCGTCTTATGCCTAATCAATTTTCACCCTCCCCTATCTCCACAGCCCTCTGATAAATTAGGTTACACATCTGTTGATACTTTCTAAGATTTCGGCCTGCTTGAACATCCGAGTTTGAACCCGGAGTAAACAGCTTGCTGCAGCCCTAATAGCCTAACACTTGACTTAACACTCTTCAGCTGGAATCCTTAACAAAATGAGGCTTAACCTGGTTTAAATTAAATTATGCTGCAGAGGGCACTGCATATTGTGTGCTTGAGTCAAAGGAACAAGCCATCAAGCAGGTCATCCATATCGAATTATCTGTGCAGATTTAAAGATAGAATATAAATTTATGCAAAAGCAGACAGAGGCAGAGGAAATAACCTCTTTAACTTGTAATAAAGGCCGGTGTGTATGCTTCTGTGTGGAATTTTTATAGGACCCTTGTTTGCATGGAACCGTAAGTCATTCCACTATGTACGGTGAGAATGGACGGGATCGTACGGTTTGCTTCTGGTGTAGTTAAAACAGTTTTTGTCATTAATGGCTCCCGATGAATGCAGATGATATGGAAAAAAGTAGTGTAGCACACATATGCCACATGGAAAGTAATATAATGAAACAATGATTAAAACTGTACAGAAGGGAAATATAAACACACAAAACCAGAGAGGGGAAATAAAAGAGCCGGCAATGAGCAAGAAAGCTAGCAAAATGAGACAGAAGGGTTTCAGATTGAATGGGCCTGATTTTCTAGTGTCTGTATTCCACATATATCCCTTAAGTTAATGAGGGCTGAAGCCACCAAAATGCTGACCTAGCCATAGGTAGATTGTTTATAATGAATCTGTGCCTACACAAATAAAGACTTCACACTCATCAGCTAAATCTTGTGGGAAAAACAACTCAGGATCTCATGCTTCAAAAACAACAAGGAAGTCTCCATTAGTTGTCAGTAGAGATGACTAAATAGTAAAAATCAAACCAACCTCCCCCTCCCCGCCTCAAAACAATCCGCCATTGATTCACTATTTTTTCTTTTTTCAAATAAAAATACCAAATTTGCTTTGCTATGATTGGTCTGGGTTTTATGGCCAGGTATAACTAGGGGGATTGGTGATTCTCTTCCAAGGTCCACTCACAAAATAATTTCCATCCATGAGAGTCCCCAGAATGAGTCACTGCTCAGAGTAGAGTATACCGATATTTAAAACAAGATCGTGCTGCTCTCTGGGCTCGACTGAGTTCCTTGATCTGGGCTCCCCCAGCCCCATTGGTTCTGCTATGCTCCGCAGGCATGGCTCCTTCTTGATTGGGGGGGGAAATAATGATGGTGGTATCTCCTGGGACTACCTACTTGGGTCACCAAAATAAGCCGTCACTCAGAGTAAATAGTGCAAATGTTTGTTTCTCCTTCTCCTTTCTGACATGCAGAATGCTATTATTAACAGCATTGACACTGAAATGATCATCACGGGGCATTTGAGTTAACCTCTCACCGAGATGAATGGGGCAATCCAGGCCTCTCTGAGTTATCATTCCAGGCTTTCTGAGGACTCACTAGACATCTCTGAATTGGTTATATTCAGCTCATCTTTATTTTTAATGAAAGATGAAAATCTGGAGAACAAAGCCATAGCTTCAGATACGTGGCAGTACAGTGTATGGGCATATATCAGTTGTTTCCAAGCCTTGTATTCTTCATAACTTATGATGATTTGGGCCACTCATTCAGGAAATGTTCACTAAGCCTTCATTTTTCAAGAATTTTAGTATGACTGATTATTCGTCTGAAAATTCATACAGGCAAGTATTTTATAAGCACCCCTACCCTGTATGAAACATGAGTAGGGTTTGAAGCCAGGATCCTTTGTATGGCAGCACAGATTCCATCGCTTGCACTAAAGGAGTATCCCTATGAATAGGCAGTAGGAGTGTTTTCTAGTAGGCCAGCTACTAAAAGGGACAGCAACATATACTCTGTCAGTGGGTGACATGTTATTTGATCTTTCCTATTCACTATCATCCTGTTAAAAACTGTCAGGCAGCCAGCAAAGAAGCAGAAACAACATCATGTCACTTGAGTGACCAACCACAGAACACAAATAATGAATAACAAACCATGGAGAGTTGAAGTGGTGTCAACAAACCATTGCCTGGGAAGATTTTGTCTGATCAATTCAGCAACTACTTACTAGTAGCATCCTGTGTACTCTGCCCACTCCCCTATTGCCTTCAAGGACCCTCTATGCCTCCACTTTTCTCTCCTCTCCTGGCCTCCTAGTATTATTGTTCCCTTCTGCAGCCTGATCTCTGCAGCTGCTTGGCATTCTGTTCCCTTGCCTTCTATCCCAGCTCCCTCCAAATCACTCACTGGAGCTAATGACTGGTGGGCCAAAAGCTGACAAGCAGGCCTACCTTGGTAGCCTACTAAAAGCCACAGACCCTAGCAAGGAAGCCAGGTACCAGGAGGAGAGGCGGGAAAGTTGAAAACTAGAGGTTAGGAAGTTCTCGTGGAGGGATTGATATATCCCAGTAATTGTCATATCTAGCATTACCTCTTGCTTTCATTCCCAATAAACAGACCAAGGTCTGAATGGACCACAGAATGTAGTACTCTCTCTCTCTCTCTCTCTCTCTCTCTCTCGCTCCTAGACTTAGCCCCTTCAGAGCAGGAGCAGAGTTTAAGGCACAATAGCAAGCAAGACAACACGAGGACGTTTGCACCACCATCCCCCACATGCTATACCTGTCCCATGGGGACAGGAATTCAGTCTCCAGGGCTGTCAACCTGGAGGCAACATAACACTGAGTTCACACAGAAACAAAGGCTGAAGAAAAGACAAAGAGAGAAACAAAACTAACATAAGGCGAATTCGTCCATGAACCCCCTTTATGAAATATAGCTCACTGACTGTTTTGGGTGCTAACTAGGGATAGGTGAATGTTTGCCCAAAATTCAAACTGAATCCAAAGCTGTGTGGAAGTTTGGAATGGTTCCGATAACTTTAACCCTATTGTTCTTTCACTTTCGTGTTCCTATACTGCCCATTTCTATCTGGGAATAGAGGTGAAGTGTCACAACATAGTGCCATGAGAAAGGCTCTTGTGCTATTCACAGCATGGCAGGAATATCTGTAAATCTCAGAAGATAACCTATTCTATTTGTGACAGGTTCGGTCACAAAGATCCCCTTGGGACCGTCACCTGATGTGCTGAAATTACCTCTGAGCCCATTGTCCCTGCCAGTTTGGGACTTCCAGAACTCTGTCTTGTTGAGCCAGACTCACTAGCCTGCTGCAACACAGACCCAGGGTCTTGTCCACACCCCAAAAGCTGCAGACTTAACTGAAAACAGCTCAGCAGGTTACCTATCTCCAGCACCCAGACACCCAGTTCCCAATGGGCTCCAAACCCCAAATAAATCCGTTTTACTCTGTATAAAGCATATACAGTGTAAATTCATAAATTGTTCGCCCTCTGATAGAGAGATATGCACAGCTGTTTGCTCCCCCAGGTATTAATCACTTACTCTGGGTTTATTAATAAACAAAAGTGATTTTATTAAGTACAAAAAGTAGGATTTAAGTAGTTTCAAGTAACAAGAGACAGAACAAAGTAAGTCACCAAGCAAAATAAAGCAAAATCACGCAAGTCTAAGCCTAGGGTGACCAGACAGCAAGTGTGAAAAATCGGGACGGGGGTGGGGGGTAATAGGTGCCTATGTAAGAAAAAGCTCCAAAAATCGGGACTGTCCCTATAAAATCGGGACATCTGGTCACCCTATCTAAGCCTAATACATTAAGAAACTGATTACAGGTAATATCTCACCCACAATAAGCTTCTTTCACAGACTAGACTCATTCCTAGTCTGGGCCCAATCCTTTCCCCGGTACAGTCCTTGTTAGTTCCAGCAGACATATCAGGTGGTAAGCAGAGGTTTTCTCGTGACTGGCCTCCCCTTTTGTCCTGCTCCCCCTCCTTTTATAGCTTTGGCACAAGGCTGGAATCTTTTGACTCTCTGGGTCCACACCCCTCCTTCTAAATGGAAAAGTATCAGATTTAAGATGGATTTCATTATGTGGTGATGTGATCACATGTCAATGTAAGACCACTGGTCTCCATTCCTCATAGGCTGGCCCACATGTACACAGGAAGGCTTTCAAGTAACTGGGGCCATTTACAACTGATTGTTTCTGGAGCACCCTTAATGGCCTCCACTTAATATGTTTACATCAGTGATACAAGTTTATATCTTATTCTCCTAACTCCAGATATAGAAATAATACATGCAAACAAATAGGATGAACACACTTAGTAGATTACAAGCTTTCTAATGACACCATACAAGGGGTATTTAGCATAAGGCATATTCCAATTATGTCATATTCATAAGCATACTTCCATAAAGCATATGGAGTGCAACATCACACTTTTAACATTAATATTAATTACTTACAGTTTGTGCTGGTGCCCGTGAAATGCCAGACACTTTCCAGAGTCTAAGGATGGACAGACAGGTAAGCATTGTTCATAGGAAGAAAGACAACAAAAGGAGTATGCTTCAGGTCAACACGTTTCCTTATATCCAACACAGGAAAAAGTTGATCTCTAACAGGTCTGACTGAATTTCATTTATCAAAAGATTTTTTGACAAAAAATGGTCTTTTTGAACAACCTCCAAAAAAAGTTTGTGAAAAAAAGTTTTATGGTTTAAACTTTTCTTTTTTTCAACAAATCAATTAGAAAAAAAGAAATCAAATTAATTCAATTTGAATGGAATAGAAATTAAAGGGTTTTTTTCAGTTTGGGGTTTTTTTCCATCTTTGTCTCCCTTTTCCCATTTTTTCCACCGAAAGAATGAAATAGAATCTAATGGAAAATTAAACTGAATGTAACCCATTTGATAGAAATGACAATGTTTCATTTTTTAATTGTTTCATTGATTTTTTTTATTGATTTTTTTTTTTTTTGCAGTAACAGATGCCCACATTTTGACCAGTCCTAGTTCTCAAGTGGAACTTGAAACTGGAGAGAATAGGGCATTGTGGAGCAGTTCAGTATTGCTGAACCTGGTATAAGAGGTCACAAAAAAGGCACAGATACAACTGAATGAGACAATAAAGTGCAGAAATACTGGTGAAACTTGGCAATGACAAGTTCAACAGGGAACAGCAGATTTATATAGAACCTTTAGATTTCCAAACCATCCAGTACTGTGGTATCTGAGAACCTGTCCTCATCTACCATAAAAATATTGAAATTTGAAGTTTGTTTGAATCAAATCCCCAAACCTTTAGAGGTTTGTCCATTGCTAGTGATAATGCAATCCCAACTGCAGCCCCTGTCATGGCCTTGACACAATCCAACAACACTGAAACAACATACAAAGGGGATGGGGGAGGAGGAACTATATTATCTGCTGCGAGTTACTGGAGTGAAGAAGAAAAAAAAAAACCTCTTCATCTGCTTTCTCCTGAAGTGTGTCTCTCTCCTCAACCTTGTAACAGATGATTCTGAACTGTGCTCTAACATCACCTGAAGCACAGTCTGCTTCAGGGAAGAGGAAATGATTTCTGCTGCCCCTGCTTGACATCTGCAAGCCCATTGTCAAATACCACAGGAAATAAATGATTTTAGTGTAAAGGACATGCACACGCGCGCGCACACACACACACACACATAGCTTCAAAATAGCATTTTTTTTTAAACTCCAGAAAGTGAAAATCCCAGCATTTTCAGGGACAGCCCAGATTGACATGTTTTGCTGATGTTTATCTATGCGCTCGGATTTTATTTTTTAACTCTTTTCACACAAAATTGGCTATGCATCCCTTATTCAGAAACACTGTGAAATCTTCCTCCTCATACCAGTCTTTCCACAAAAATGACACTCAGAATATTTATACCACCTTCTACTCCAAAACCTTAACCAACCAAAAATAAACCCCCAAACTCTGAAACAAATCAATCTTTAAAAAAACCCCAATAAAATACATTAATACATGCTTTTAAAAAATAACTCTACCTCCAAGCAGAATTTTTACCCTGAAAAGTAAGGAGTGCCAGAGATTCCATGAAGTCTGTTAGAGACTTCAATATTGCTATAGATTTTATGTGGAAGGCACTGAGATACTCCCGTGATGGATGGCAGTATTAAAACCTTAAGGCAAGATAAGATTGACAGTCAAGGAAATAAAGGAAGGACTTGATCCAGAGATGCCTGAGATCTGCAAATAATATAGCAACATTTTGTGAGTGATGTTGCCCATTTTCTCATGTAAAATTATCCATTAGAAATGTGGGGACCCTTACACCCTAGGTATTACACTTCAAGGGTTATAGCTGTAACCTTGTAAATGATCTCTGAATGCAATTGCAAATTGGCACCTGGGATAAAATTTTCAGAAGTGCCTCTGTGACTTAGGTGCCAAGTTCCCAATGACTTTCAGTGGGATTTAGGGGCTTTTGAAAATTTTAGCCCTGGTACCTCCACCGGGAAATCTGTAGAACAATAAACAATATCCACCCAATAATAGGACAGTTACAGAATGAGTAAAATTCAGTAGGTACACTGGGATTTTTGAACTACTAAATGATATCCCACAAGGGTTAGGGGAGGAGAGAGGCCTTGGATGACGAGATTTAGTGATAAATAGCTCACAAAATGAAATTATTGTCTTTTAGGTGTTTGCAAATTGATTGCTTAATTATTTGTTCCATTATCTTTCTGGGTACTGAAGTTAAGCTGACTGGTCCGTAATTCCCTGAGTTGTCCTCATTCCCCTTTTTATAGATTGGCACTATATTTGCCCTTTGCTGGCATTAATATT
The DNA here is from genome assembly GCF_028017835.1 of Emys orbicularis. Taxonomy (NCBI): domain Eukaryota; kingdom Metazoa; phylum Chordata; order Testudines; family Emydidae; genus Emys; species Emys orbicularis. The sequence goes on along the minus strand of NC_088685.1, from coordinate 21,485,772 downwards.
GTTTCCAACGCAAATATCTCAAACCTCACCAATCAATGTCTTGTTTACAGGTGGAAATTATGAAACACATAAAGGCTAAGACTTCAAAATATGTTCCCTGTAGGCAATCTGTAGGCTTTGCACTGTGTCTTATGCTGAGCCAGCCCACTGGGCTTGCAGAGATCTGAGGTGTAGACCACTTGTCCTAAACTGGAGAGACTTAGAGGTGTCAGGGCTAATCTCTGCTCTCGCTTTCTTTTTTAAGAACATTTCCAAAAAGTACGTTGCTGCAAAGATGATCTAAAGCCACATTGGCGCATCCTCATGTTCTGTGCTGCAGGCTGCTCAGTCAGACAAGAATCAGGCCCTGCAATCACAATCAGGCTGAAGAATGTTACCAAGTTTGTGGTTTTCTCGTTCCTGTCTATCCTTCTCCTTCCTCTTCTCTTATTTTCTTCCTTAGTTCCGTCTTCCCTCTCTGCTTCAATTCATCCCCTCTCATTTTATCTTCTCTGTCCTAATTTTCCCCTTTTCTTCCCTATTCCTTTCCTCCTCCGCTTTGTTTTCCCCTCTCTGATTCTTCCTCCATTCTTCTAGCCCTCCTCATTTCAACAGTGTACTCCATTTTATACTTACATCATTTTGTACACTGGAGCAATAATCAAGAGACCAGGCTAGAAATACAACATGGAAATCCCTGATAAGGCAGGCTAGAAAGAGCTTTTGTGTTACATTAGCGTCTTTTGTATTATATAGCAAAAATATCTTATTATTTTCCTAATTTACTACACTGGTCACTAATCCAGTGTGCAGGTCATATACACAATGTCTATTAGCTTTCATTATTGCTTTCTGTATTGTATTGATAACCCAGTTTTTGACCCAAACTCTTACTTCTCCATTTAGTCTATATTGTAATTGAGGGCATTCTCCTTTTTTTAATCTAATTTTCTTTTTTAAATGCCAATGAGAGTTAGGGTTTTTTTGTTTTGGTTTGTTTTTTTCCTCAGATGCCTAACCAGGGTGATTTATTGCAAAGCATTTTCCATCCCATCTCCTATTGTGTTTTCAGGTATTGAAATATACTGCATAATTTTTCAAGGCTTTTAATATTGCATTTGCAAATTATAAATACAGAGCTAATAACAATGTATTTCAACTGTACAACTGTCTGTGAGGCATTAATTCCAGGATAGTCAGGAATAACAGCTCTCCCAGCCATATGATCATCTCTAATTTGGAAAGCTGTCTGATATTAAACACATTAAAGACAGAATTCTGACCTAGTTTTATCAGACTGGAATGATTCAATGTTCACTATTTTCCTTCCTAATATCAACCCTTCTGGTTATTTTCCACCATGAAAACAATTTCCATGTAAGGAAAAATGCTGAGTTTAAGCAACAGTTAAAGAGCTTGACAGAAACAATTACCCTTAGCCAAATCATATTTTATTCATCATGGGTCCAATCCTGCTGAGATGCTTGGCATTAAAGGGAGCTCAGCTCTTAGCATAAGGTATATATACATTCACAAGAATAAACCCTTATATACAAGTTTGAGTACCAAAGCTCTGAGCAATTAATTGCTCCAGTTCTTACAAAAATGCTTTTTTCCAAATGTCTCTTTTTCCTTTAACAGTCCAAGAGGTGGTTGAACTACCTGAGCTTTTGTAAGTTATAAATGAGTGCCTTAGGGCCTGATCCAAAAGCCACTGGAGTCAAGGAATGTCATTCCATTGACATTAATGGGCTTTAAATCAGGCTCATTATTACAGTTGGTCAGAAATTTTTTGACTTTTTTTTTTTTCATCTAAACCAAAACTTTTTGTGGAAAATGTATCAGCTTTGATTACATTTTCATGGGGAAGATTTCTCAGGTACAAGATTGTATTTCTGGTCAAACCAGAATGAAAGCAAAACCACCCCAGAATAGCCAAGTCGTTAGGGCACTCAGCTAGGCTATACGTGACCCAGGTTTAAGTCTCTACTTTGTCTAATTCAGAGCAGGGACTTGAATGTGCATCTTATACAGCTCAGGTGAGTGCCTGAGTCACTAGGCTAATTGCTATGCCAGGAGTGCAGGGTTTCTTTCATTGAAAAATAATTGTAAAGGTCTTGTTCTTATCCCAATGTAGAATGAAAACAAATGCTGAAAGTGTGAAATTTTTCACAAAATGGAATCCTTGTTTTCTGGCCAACCATATTCATAATGAATGAAAAAATTGGTATTTTTGTGCAAGGTGCCAGGTGTCTCCTGACAGAGACTGAAGCATCCTGAACTCTCGCTGAAGTCATTGGGAGCTGAGGACACACAGCACCCCTCAGGAGGTCCCTTGTATCTTGTAGGAACCTGGCCCATTGGACTGATCCAAAGCCCACTGAAGTCAATGAAAAGACTCCTATTGGCTTCAATGGCCTTTGGATCAGGCCCTGTATATCTATCTTTTAAAATGTGGGATATACAGGTCATTCAAAGGCTAATTTAGTGAAAGGTGGGAGGAGAGAATGATTAACATGGTGAACCTGCATTTCCTTAATTATATTTTAACCCAAACAAGTCAGGCCAAGTATTCCAGCACATCATTATAAAGAGATACTTCCTTTTCACGTGGCTGTCTGGATTCATTATAGAGTCTTGCACAGATTCAAATAGAGTGGAACTTGCTTAGAGTGACATCTTCATTTTCACAGGACAAATTCACTATTAACGGTTCACTGTAACAGCGACTGCAGTTGGCACACTGCAAATGGCATTGAAACTAACTGGAGTTTCAGTATAAATGGAGTTTCATTCCATTATTGTTTCCAAGTTCATTTAAGTGGGTTCTTTCCACTATATTTTTATGGAGAAGTAGTTCTTTATCCACCCTATGATAATGATGTGTACTCTAGCACAAAATATGCATTTTATATAGAGAGAGCCCAAATTGACAGATATATGATACAGGCTCCCGGACTACTGGGAGTTTCAGAAAGAAACGCTACCAACTTTCTTACAAAATTCCCCTATGCTTTCTTTTTTTTTCAGTCCATCTGTTTTTTTAAAGGGATGCTGTCTGAGGTGGCAAAACAAAAATGTGACCTTTGCTATGTGGACTGCAGCTAATGCTATTGGCTGAATTGTGTGTATGAGATCCACTGTCTTCTATTGGGTGCAATATGTCAGTCCCACTCCTGCATATATGAGCTCCATTTACACGCCCAGCTGCAGCAGCTAACTGGGTAGAACCCTTTGATTTTGAAGACAAATATTAAAAATCTATGTTGCATTCATTCCAGGTCAGAGTGTGTTTTAGATCAGATCAGCACTGCTTTAGCATCTTTCCTTGCTGCTACTTTAGCCTCATATCATTCGTAAACAATGCAGTGGGGCAGAGCATGCAGGCAACAGCTTGTCACTGTTGGAAGCTGAAAAATTATTATAATCTTCCACCAAACCATTGTTAGAGAGGTTAAGTGGCTACGCAGTTATCTCCCACCTTCAGCAAAGTTACATGTGTCTTCAAGGGATGGCTGTAGACAGAGGTTCTCCGCAGCAGAAGGAGAAATGATAGGTCCTAACAGCAGAGTGAACCTGTTATGGTCTGATTATATGTGATCTTCCATATTGGTACAGTTCTTAGTCCTCTCCCAAATATCAGAACTAAAATTTGGCCATTTTCCCCCAAAATTTCCCATGAAAAACTGACATTTTTTCAATCAACTTGAATATATAAACAAAACAAAACCTATATAGGAATGAAAATATTTCTCCCACAGGTTGAGAAGGAAGAAATTATTATTATTGCTATGATATTATGCAATTATATTGTCCCTATTACTGTAGTATCCGAGCATCTCATAGTTTTCAATGCTTCACAACACCCTGTGATGGTGTGTGTACCTCACACAGGCTCTGAAAGGGCTAAAATGGGACTGAAAGGCCAATTATGTTACTTGGCTGCACCAGGAGAAGGGGCCAGGCTTAATTAAAGATGAGTCTCAGCTGGAAGAGGAGCTGGGTGGTTAGTTTAAACAGTGGAAGTTTGGCGCAGAGGGGGCTACTGGGAGGAGAATGAGGATCTCTGCAATCACCCTCTGCAATTAGAAAGTGGAAAGATTGGCAGGATCAAGGAGGAAGCCCAATGAGAGAATTGGCCCTGGTACCCTCTCCTGAATAGAGAAGTCTGACAGCAGACCAGGGGAAACACAGAACAGCCAGTGCAGTGGATGGAAATCCCTGAGAAAAGGGCAGGAACTGGACTTCCAGGGAGAGACCCCTCAGAGGCATTCTGACAGGGAACAGAGCAGGGGGAAGTTGAGAGGGAGGTAAGGTCAAGCCCAAAGCAGGCAGAAATGGGTTTACATGTATATTGAATGGTTTGGGAGTTTGTTAGGGGATTCCAGGGAAGGGCCCTAAGGGAAGGTAAATCTAGAGCAGTGGTGGGGGAGAAGTCCTGAGAATTGCTAGGAAGAGAGAAATCTAGGAAGGTGGCAGCAAGGAGCCTGGTGTAGTGAACTTTAAATGCCCTGTTTCAGCATCCCTGGACTGGAACAGCCTAGGTTCCTCTACCAGCCACGGGTGACGTAGCATGAGGCTGGAGAAGGGAACAAGGATGACAAAGCCCTGGGAATACCAATGTGAGGACTCTAGGGCCCAGAGTTGGGACTGAAGACCTTTTTGTAAGAAAATTTGGACCTTTATTTGTTGGACTGTTACCCCGAAATGGGTGGGACCAAATCATTACCTGGGCAGAAGGCTGAACTACAAGAAGAAAGATGGCTGCAGGGCAGGAGTCAGCAGAAGGCATTAGATAGAGAAAGAGCCTGTTACACCATGCCCAGTGTAATCTTCTACATACCCTCAGGAGGCAGAGAAGCTCTACTACCCCCATTTTACAGATGGGAAGATCATAGAATATCAGGGTTGGAAGGGACCTCAGGAGGTCATCTAGTCCAACCCCCTGCTCAAAGCAGGACCATCCCCAACTAAATCATCCCAGCCAGGGCTTTGTCAAGCCTGACCTTAAAAACCTCTAAAGAAGGAGATTCCACCACCTCCCTAGGTAACCCATTCCAGTGCTTCACCACCCTCCTAGTGAAAAAGTTTTTCCTAATATCCAACCTAAACCTCCCCCACTGCAACTTGAGATCATTACTCCTCGTTCTGTCATCTGGTACCACTGAGAACAGTCTAGATCCATCCTCAGGTAGTTGAAAGCAACTATCAAATCCCTCCCCCCCAAAACTCTTCTCTTCTGCAGACTAAATAAAGATGAGGCAGAGAGAGACTAAGTAACTTCTTCAATGTCACACAGGAAGTCTGTGAAAGAACAGGGACCAGAACCCAGGCATTTGAGTCTCAGACTAGCATTCTAATCACTGGACCACATTTCCCCTCCGTTTTTAACTACTTGAAAAGCACTCTGATAATTTGTGATTGGGGCCATATAAATACCCAGATAGCCAGATGGCACCATGTAAATATCAGACATCGTTACATATTATTAGGTTATACATTTAACAATAGAAATAATTCCGCTTTAAATTATATATTCCAAAGTGTAGCAGCACATATCTCTTGAAACAATGTTGAGGCAGGCATATTTTAAAGTAATGGCAAATAACTTATCAGACTCTCTCCTTCTCTAGAGCAGACCTTGACAAGATTTGAAAAATTGAATAAATGAGAGCTTGCTCACCAGGTGGGTTTTTGCAGGCTGTGGAGTGCCACTGGTTCTTATATTCCTAAAAGGAAGTGATAAGCCCTTCTATGCTGAATGTGAGCACTCTATAGACGTCTGAAAAGGAAATCCCTGCAGTGAGGGATTTGTGAGATTTGGCAGAAAATCTGCATCACAATACTGTGCTATTTCCCGCAGGGACAGAGCTCACAGAATTTCACAGAAGAAAGGTATTACTCCACCATTGCCACTTTACAAGCAGCAGAGAGGAGGCAAATCAGGCACCTGCCACAAATAAGTCTCTCTTTTAGGCATCTGTCCCAGCACCGAAAAGTCTGCAAGGTCTTATGTGCCAACCCCACCAACCCAGTTGTACATACAATTTATATGCGGCATAAGAGCATCACACAACAAGCTGGGATATCCTCAGAAAATCCACAGGGTGAACCAGTCTTGATTGTTTTCAGAGCTCTCCGTCAGTTTGCCAGACTTTTGGGCTTAGCACAAGCCAAGGGAGGCAAGAAAGAAAAAAGGCACATCAAAAAGGGATATACTTTGGAACTTTCAAATGGATGCCAAGACAGTTTAACTATTCAATTAACTGGGGCTGTAAGATTTGCTTTGAGAGCACTTTATTTCTTAATCTGTTCTCCCCTTCTCTCACCTCGGAACAACTTTTAACTTTTATTCTTTATATTCCTCATTGAATAAAAAGGGAAGTATAAGACTGTATGTTTGTGGCAACTCTACATTGCTACCATAAGCAGCCATGGTGTGTTGTGAGAGCACTAAAGAAGCAAATGGTAAAGATGGGTCTCACACAAAGCGAAACATACAGTTGCAACTCAGTTGTTTGGAAGAAGAACCCTGATTTGGAAATAAGAACAGAGCTCTTTTTTTATGCTTGAGTAATATAATCTGATTTGGAGCGAGAACAGGATGGTCTTCATGTCAAAGGTTGTACAACAAAATATATTCGGGGCAAGGAAGACCTTTCATTTTGACTGGCCATCAAAATGCCCTGTTAAAGTTGCAGTCTGCAAGAATTAAAGTTTAATGTCATGTGATGAAATCTCCAGGAATACATCTAACCAAAATTGGCAACCCTGTGCCCTGTTCTCTTAGGGTATGTCTACACTACGAGGGTATTTCGATTTCACTTAAATCGAATATGTGGAATCGATATTGCAAAGTCGAACTTGTGTGTCCACACTAAGGACAGTAATTCGACTTTGTGAGTCCACAATAACGGGGAAAGCGTCGACATTGGAAGCGGTGCACTGTGGGCAGCTATCCCACAGTTCCCACAGTCCCCGCTGCCCATTGGAATTCTGGGTCGAGCCGCCAATGCCTTCTGGGTAAAAAAAAAGGGTCGAGGGTGCTTTTGGGCAATTGTCGTCATCCGTCTGTCACTACCGCCCTCCCTCCCTCCCTGAAAGCACCGGCGGGAAATCAGTTTGCGCACTTTTCGGGTCAGTGACAGCGCGGACGCCACAGCACTGCGAGCATGGATCCCGCTGCGACCATCGCTGCAGTTGTGGCACTTGTCAACGCCTCGCAGGTTATCATCCACCTTTCCCAGAGGCAGATGCAGATAAACCAGGCGAGGAGGCTACGGCACCGCGGTGAGGGCCTGAACTCTGAGAGGGGCACAGACCTCTCAGAAAGCACGGGACCCAGCTCCGAGGACATCACGGTGACAATGGGTCATGTGGATGTTGTCGAACGGCGATTCTGGGCACGGGAAACAAGCACGGACTGGTGGGACCGCATAGTGCTGCAGGTCTGGGACGAATCCCAGTGGCTGCGAAACTTTCGCATGCGGAAGGGGACTTTCATGGAACTTTGTGAGTTGCTGTCCCCTGCCCTGAAGCGCAATGACACCCGGATGCGAGCAGCCCTGACTGTCCAGAAGCGAGTGGCCATAGCCCTTTGGAAGCTTGCAACGCCGGACAGCTACCGGTCTGTCGCGAACCAGTTTGGTGTGGGCAAATCTACCGTGGGGGTTGTTGTGATGCAAGTAGCCAACGCAATCATCAAGGTACTGCTCTCAAAGGTAGTGACCCTGGGAAACGTGGAGGTCATCATAAATGGCTTCGCCGCGATGGGATTCCCAAACTGCGGTGGGGCTATAGATGGAACTCACATCCCTATCCTGGGACCGGACCACCAGGCCAGCCAGTACATCAACCAAAAGGGCTACTTTTCAATGGTGCTGCAAGCACTGGTGGACCACAGGGGACGTTTTACCAACATCAACGTTGGATGGCCGGGCAAGGTTCATGACGCTCGCGTCTTCAGGAACTCTGGTCTGTTTAGACGGCTGCAGGAAGGTATTTACTTCCCGGACCACAAAATAACTCTTGGGGATGTGGAGATGCCTACAGTGATCCTTGGGGACCCAGCCTACCCGCTAATGCCCTGGCACATGAAGCCCTACACTGGCGCCCTGGACACTGAAAAAGAACTCTTCAACTACCGGCTGAGCAAGTGCAGAATGGTGGTGGAGTGTGCTTTTGGACGTCTCAAGGGGAGATGGAGAAGCTTACTCACTCGCTGTGATCTCAGCGAAACCAATATCCCCATTGTGATAGCTGCTTGCTGTGTGCTCCACAATCTGTGTGAGAGCAAGGGGGAGACCTTTATGGCGGGGTGGGAGGTTGAGGCAAATAGCCTGGCATCTGATTACGCCCAGCCAGACAGCCGGGCGATTAGAAGAGCCCAGCGGGACGCGCTGTGCATCCGGGAGGCTTTGAAAGCCAGGTTCCACAGTGAGCAGGGTAACCAGTGACTTTTAAGTTTCTGTACAGAGAAGCTGAACCTGCCCCCATTTCTTTACCCAGTTAAGGATGACTATCCTCTCCAGTTACAGACCCCCTCCACCCCCTTCCAAAAAAATAAAATCAGTTTTACTTTTGTTATTGAACACCGTTGTCTTTAGTACTGTTTTCGCGGGAATCTTTGAAACCAGGGACGCAGACTGTGGTGGGGAGCGGGTGTAGTGTACTGATGCAAATGATCCTTCTAAACTCCAGGAATGACAGGATTCACAGTGGCGGACTGGTTGTTTCAACGGAGCCTGCCAGCCCTCCTGAGTGGGACTGCGTGTATGTGGGGGCTATGTGACTTTATGGCAGGGGGAGGAGGGTTACAGATCCCCTGCTGCGTGCCTCTGTGATCCAGGACAAGGACCGCTGCATACGATCTGTAACTGCCCTCCCCCGCCACAAAGTCACAGAGCAACTAACCCCCCCTCGCCCCCCACAGAACATGAAAACCACCTCCCAGACTGACCAGGGTAACTAGTCACTGCACTGTGCCCTGCTGCTGGACCTGCCCCCGCCTCTGTAGCCTGCTAAAGGTGACTGTCCTGTCCAATTACCAAGCCCCTTCCCCCCCTGCAGACAGACTCTCCCTCAAAAGAGCCAGACTGAAACAGTAATGAACAGAAACGTATTTTTTATTAACAACCAGACAGGAAACTGGGGGGTGAAAGTTGGACGGGGGCTTGGGTGAGGCGGGCAGGAAAGGACTTTTCAAATTTTGGGGAATGACAGCCTTCTGGTGCTTGAGCAGTCTGCAGGGGTGGAGTGAGAGTTTTCACGGACTCTGCCGCCCCTCCTTCTTTGGACTTTGGGCGAGGGGGGTATGGGACTTGGTGGCGGGGGAGGGCGGTTACTGATAGACTGCAGCGGGGCTCTGTCCTCCTGCCTCCGTTCCTGCAGAACATCAACAAGGCGCCGGAGCGTGTCCGTTTGCTCCCTCAGAAGTCCAAGCAGCGTTTGTGTCGCCTGCTGGTCTTCCTGCCGCCACCTCTCCTCACGTTCCATGTGTGTCCGGTGCATTTGGGACAAATTCTTCCTCCACTGGTTCTGCTGTGCTGCCTGGGCTCGGGAGCAGCCCATTAGTTCTGAGAACATGTCCTCTCGCGTCGTCTTCTTCCTCCGCCTAATGTGCGCTAGCCTCTGGGAGTGTGATGCCAGGCTGGGTTGGGAGACAGTCGCAGATGTGGCTGTGGGAATGAGGAAAAGGCAGTGAATTCCTCCGAAACATAAATGTAGTTGTGAATCAAGAACATAGTCTTTCTCTGTGAACAAGACCATGAACCACACCTATCACATGCGCACTCAGGACAAGGTTGAATTTTCGAACCTCGCCTTCAGTGCCTAGGCTTTTGCACTGCCGATCTGGGAAGCGGGGCAGGACACGGTACTCTCTGTAGCAGGCAAACATGGTAAGCCGTAGACTTGTGGCTGCTTAAAACTTTAGGAGTACCACTGGCCTCCTTTCACATTGAAAGCACTGCCAGTCTGTGCTGCCAGCAATCGGCCAAGCAGGAACTCTGACCCTGTCCCACCCCCTCGCGGATGTGCCAGGGAAAGATCCCTGGATGCTGGCCCTCTCCCGCCCCCACCGCATGGCTGTAAACCAGCAGTCACAGTTCTGTAAAGGAACTTGTTGCAAGCAGTCCCAATACTAACAGTCCCCTACCTAATTCAAAGCAGGTTGTCATGAGCGACATTACTCTCATGAGGATCCCGGACACCGAGATCCAACGGATGCTTCGAGAAAGCCTGCAGAGACCGGGGCCCTATGCCGCCATGCTATGCAAGGCACTGATACCAGAGTACCTGCTTGTCTCCTGGCGCGGGAACGTCTCGTACTTTGGAGGACCAAGTAAAGCCGCTCTCCCCAGGAACCTGATGAACAGGCTATCCCATTACCTGCAGGAGAGCTTTGTGGAGATGTCCGTGGAGGACTACTGCTCTATCCCCGGACATATAGACAGTATTCTAATATAGCTGCAGTAGCAGGGACTAAAGAGTGGAGCAGCTTGGGCAGCACAATCATGCACAACCGGACACTGTTTGATTTTTTTTAAATAGTTGTTACTGATTACTTAAGCGCCCAGGGGGAAGAAATCATGAATCACAGATTGTTCTTAGTCTTAATATTCAAGTTTTGTAAAAAATAAAGGTTTATATGTTTAAAGCACTTACTGCTTGATCCTTCCCCTGAATCTGTGTCCGGGTTAGATGCTGGGGACGGTTGGTAGGGGATCTCTGTAAGGGTGATGAAGAGCTCCTGGCTGTCGGGGAAATCAGCTTGGTAAGCGCTGTCGACTGCCTCATCCTCCTCATCTCCTTCCTCATCTTCCCCGTCCGCTAACATGTCCGAGGAACCGGCCCTGGACAATATCCCATCCTCAGAGTCCACGGTCAGTGGTGGGGTAGTGGTGGCGGCCGCACCTAGGATGGAATGCAGTGCCTCGTAGAAACAGGATGTGTGGGGCTGGGATCCGGATCGTCCGTTTGCCTCTTTGGTCTTCTGGTAGCCTTGTCTCAGCTCCTTGATTTTCACGTGGCACTGCGTTGCATCCCGGCTGTATCCTCTCTCTGCCATGGCTTTTGAGATCTTCTCATAGATCTTTGCGTTCCGTCTTTTGGAGCGCAGCTCGGAAAGCACGGACTCATCGCCCCACACAGCGATGAGATCCAAGACTTCCCGATCAGTCCATGCTGGGGCCCTCTTTCTATTCTGGGATTGCACGGCCATCTCGGCTGGAGAGCTCTGCATCGTTGCCAGTGCTGCTGAGCTCGCCACGCTGTCCAAACAGGAAATGAGATTCAAACTGCCCAGACAGGAAAAGGAATTCAAATTTTCCCGGGCCTTTTCCTGTGTGGCTGGTCAGAGCATCCGAGCTCGGACTGCTGTCCAGAGCATCAACAGAGTGGTGCACTGTGGGATAGCTCCCGGAGCTATTACCGTCGATTTCCATCCACACCAAGCCTAATTCGATATGGCCATGTCGAATTTAGCGCTACTCCCCTCGTTGGGGAGGAGTACAGAAGTCGAATTTAAGAGCCCTCTATGTCAAACTAAATAGCCTCGTGGTGTGGACGGGTGCAGGGTTAATTCGATTTAACGGCGCTAAATTCGACATAAACGCCTAGTGTAGACCAGGCCTTAGAGGAGAATTGAGCCAATGGGAATCATGCTTACACGCAGCACAGGCTATTGTCACTTGTTCTACCTGGATTTGAATGTAGCTACTGCACAAAAGCTACAACTAGTGCAACCTGCCTCCTAATAATGGAGGCAAATGAAAACACCACACTGGAGCTCTGTGTGACACTGGCAGACCAGATGCTGGCTCATGCCAAGGGCCCTAGGCCTCATTGAACACTTGCCTGTGTATTAGTATTGTTAAACTAGGTATTACATTTATAAAAATGTGTTTAGACTTTATGAAATGCTTGGGAGTTGTTGCATACATTAATCTCACTTATAAGATCAGTATCCCATGTCATCAGGTGTAGGCCTTGCAGGAGCCGTAGGCATAACTAAGGGTGTGAACAAAAGGCTGTGAACTAGAGTAGGCCTGCCTTGGCAGAATAGTAATACATCAAGTATTGGCTAAGCAAGTGTGACATTATCTGCTTAAAACATGACCATATAGATCATTGTTGCTACCTCTGTTATATAATCAGGGTCGACGAGGGGGCGGAGGGGAAAGCCGGTACAAATTACCGGGGCCCGGCTTCCCCCCCTCTTGTCGGCCCTGTTTAGCCAGTCTGCCCTTGCTGGGGGGCCCGAAAAAATTCTGGGCCCGGCTTCCCCAGCTTCCCCCCCACCTCTCATCGGCCCTGTTTAGCCGGTCTGCCCTTGCTGGGGGCCCAAAATAATTTTTTCACTGGGGTCCGAACCCGCTCTTGGCGGCCCTGTATATAATTGCAACAAATATTGTACAAAGGTTTTCAAGTAATGTGTCTATGGAAAGGTTATGATTTGCTGAATATGATTATGCTATTTGTATGCATGTATCATTTTTGTATTTGAAGTTATGAACATTGGCTGTATACCTGGATTTCAAATATGTTTGCTCCTGTGGTAACACCCACAAGGTATTTAGCCTGTACATCTTGAAGGGACTATTCAAGTTAAGTGGCCTATCAGAAGAACACTTAGCTCACAATGGAAGACGCCCATCTACACTGGATGGACTTTCCTCTGAACGTTCCATCTGAAGTATAGGTAATGGCCGCTGCTGTGCCTAAGCAAAATTATGCATGGGCATGTGACTTGCCCATGTGACTCCAAACACCATCCTGTCACCTGTGATTTTCTACTAGCTGTGCTGAGGGCTTTGTTTCAAACAATGGATTTCCCTCCACAAGGCAGAAGCTATAAAAGGCGCTGGAAACATCTCCATTTTGCCTCTTTCTTGCCCAAGCCTCTAGACTATGGACTTATACTAATGGGAGCATTCTAACCAAGGGACGGAGGACCTTCCAATGATTTGAAAGCAACCAGAGACTTAACAAGCCAGCAATTTATTCCATCACTGCTTCAAGCCTGAACCAAGAACTTTTCAATTACTGTCTGTATTTGATTCCTTTAACCAATTTTAACTCTCATCTTTCTTTCTTTCCATTTATAAATAAACCTTTAGATTTTAAATATTAGAGGACTGGCAACAGCGTGATTATTGGGTAAGATCTGAGTTATATATTGACCTGGGTGTGTGGCTGGTCCTTTGGAATCAGAAGAACTTTTTATTTGATTAAACTGGTTTTAAAGAACCACTCATCTTTAAGTCTAGTGAGGCTTTGATTTCCAGTTGTATAATATGATCATATAGAATCATAGGGCCATCCTCCTTAGTGCCAGCAGATGGAGGTTTCAGTTAGTTAATTAGGTGCTTAACTGTGGTGATTCTTTGTTACCAGTGGAGGGAATCATACGTGGCCAACTCACTGAACTCTCATTCCCAGTTCTCCCACTGATTTTCGGCGTGTAGGAAGCAATTGGTTGAAGGTATTAAGGTTTGAGAGACAGTCCAATGACTGGTTCCCCTTCTTTTGTTTTTAAATCTGACGTGAACCAATCAGAAGACAATCCTTGCCTCATGTGAATAGTTGAGACAGGCAAGTCAGAATAGGAGTTGTACTTCCTGGATAACTTTTTCATAGTCCAGGAAAAAACAGGGCATTTCTTTTGTGATTTGAGATTGGAAACCACACATCATTTTTATGGGTTTCCAGAACCCAAAATCCATAAGGTATAGATGTCTTGGGACATCCTGGTTCTGCCTGTGGAATTTCAACTGTTTAAGCAACCAGTGGACATCTGCACAGGCCATCCCTTTCCGAAAGTCTTCTGTTTTGACACCTACAGCTCTGTAAACTTTTCAAAGCTTTTATAGAACCCTTCGGTTCATGGTGGTGCAACCTCCTTGGCTAGTTTGGAGAGCTTTGTGCTTTCTCATCATGCAGCTTCTCTGTAAGCAGCTTTATTTCCCTGCAGGAATACCCATTTTGAAGCTTTCTGGCCCTTTTATATAAAAACCTCTCCGCATCATTTGATGCTGTTCTAAAAACTTATTTAACTAGCCAACTCCCCAGCAATACAAGTTATTTGAGTCGTCTGTTCTCCAAAAGCCTTAACTGGGATCAACACCAGCAGGATTAAACAGCTGTATAAATATTTTATGTCTATGGCCAGATTTTAATACTGTCACTCATGCTGAATAGCACCTTAGGCCACGAGTAGCCCTATGGACTTCAGTCAGACTACTTGTGGGGAAAGGTGTGACTCAGTGTGAATAAGGTGATTAGTATCTGGACCTCAGTCTTGTTCAGCTCATTGTTTCTTCATTTATGAAGTTTAAATCACTTGAATGTACTTCTAAAATGTGTCTGTGTACTTCTAAATAAGCAGTTAATAAACAACCTTGTAGCTACTCAGTTGTATATGACACACTTTGAAATAAAGGAACATAGGAATTGCCATACTGGATCAAAGCTGAGGTACATTTAGTCCACAATAGTGGCCACTACCATGGTAAAAGCCCCAGGAAAGGCAGATATGAGATAGCCTCTTATATTAAATCTCATTCTAATCTTTAATAGATAGAATTGGCTTGAACCCTGAAACATAAGGTTTAATATCCCTTCCAACTGTTTTCAGCATTACCTGTTACAAATCTATATATTGAAATCTTGGGTTCTCCAACTCTTAATGCTGCTTTGAAGGCCTTTGCCTTATGACAGTATCTTAAAATTTCTATTTAATATTTCCCCTGGTCTTTAGAAAAATAGAGATTTTTTTACAGAGACGCGGTTCATGAGGTAATATCTTTTATTAGACAAACTTCTGTTGGTGACAGAGACAAGCTTTTGAGTTTATACAGAGCTCGTCTTCAGGTCTGGGCCTGAAGAAGAGCTCTATGTAGGCTCAAAAGCTTACCTCTCTCACCACAGAAGTTCATCCAATAAAAGATATTACCTCACCCACCTTGTCTCTCTAATATCCAGGGACCATCTCAGTGCTGTGTATTAAGAGTGAAGAATGCATGACAGAACAAGAAGCAATGGTCTCAAATTGCAGTGGGGGAGGTCTAGGTTGGATATTAGGAAACACTATTTCACTAGGAGGGTGGTGAAGCACCAGAATGGGTTACCTAGGGAGGTGGTGGAATCTCCATCCTTAGAGGTTTTTAAGGCCTGGTTTGACAAAGCCTTGGCTGAGATGATTTAGTTGGTGTTGGTCCTGCTTTGAGCAGGGGGTTGGACTAGATGACCTCCTGAGGTCTCTTCCAACCCTACTATTCTATGCTTTTATCCTCCACTAACCTAACAGGCTGGTGTGTACTGTCTGTTTGGAGGCAGAAAACATAATAACTTCTGTGAGTGTCCAATGAGTGGGCACTGCAGGGAGACATCTCTGGAGAACTCGGAAGTGTTTACTGATTCTTACCTGCAAGGTAAAGTTAGAACTGGCAAGTCCTGAAGAGTTTGCCGGCAAGGCAGACAATCTGGTGTGTCAGGAACTGATACATGGCTTAGCAGCAGCAAAGCTCACCCCAGCTGAGGCAGAGTGGTAACACAGTGGCTCACAGTTCTGGGTGTTCTGAGCAGGAGGCCACAATAACTAAACCAGATCGGAAAAAGGGAAGTTGATTTTTCACAAACACATCAATTTATTTATTATTTTGTAGTAGTAGTAGTATGATGTTAATGCCTAAGGGCCCCAGCCACAGATCAGAATCTCCGTGTGCTAGACACCATATAAACACAAAACAAAACAACAGTCCCTGACACAAACAGCTTACAACGGAAGGATCAAGAGTTTATGTTTGGTAAATCAGCTATTTCTCAAGCTGTCGAGCACAGAATGCAGCTTCTATTTGCTTATTCGGAGTTCACCTTGCTCAGGCAATGCCTGGGAGGGGCAAGAAGGGACACATGTCCCTCCCCATACACCTGGGGGGGGCACATTCAGCAAGGAACTGCAGTGGCAAAAGGAGCAAAACATGGGGCTGCCAGGCAGCCCCACACCAGCAGCTCCTCCGACACGGCTGTACTGCTCCCAGTCCTGCCTCCAGCCCTTCTACGCAGCTGCATCTCCTGGGGTCTGTACAGCCCCACTCGAGGAGCTGCCAGCACAGGGCGCTGGCTCCTGGGAGCGGCGATCCCACGTTCTGCTCCTTTCGCTGCTGTGGTTCCTGGGAAAGCCCTGTGGCTCTCCTGGGAACTGCAGTGGTGAAAGGAGCAGAATGTTGGACCGCCACTCCCAGGAGCCAGAGCCCCGTGCCGGCAGCTCCTGCAGCACGGCTGTACTGCTACCACTCCCAGCCCTGTCCTCCGGCAGGGCTGTACAGACCCCAGGAGACGCTGCGTGGAAGGGCTGGGGCAGTACAGCTGCACCGGAGGAACTGCGGCATGGGACCACCCTCCTTTTTCCTGAAATCGGTATCCAGCACAGCAGGAGGACAGAGGGCCCCCCAGGTAATGTGGGATGGGAAGGGGTCAGGGAAAGCACAGAGGGGCGGGCTGGGAGGAGTCATGTGGTGGGTCACATGGGGGGGAGTCATGTGCCCCCCATTAGCTGGTGCCCCCCTTTGTGTCCCTCCCATGAGTTGCCCAGCATTCAAAGTACGAATGCCATTTCCAGACATGCCACATCTAAGGACATGAAATGCATACCCTGTTCAAGGGTTTTGTGAATGTAAACTGTGGAGTGGCTACAGCATTCCTAGTCCTCCACAGTCAGCAAAGACGACCAGTATATGTTCCAACTGGGGAGCTTAATTAACGTGGGGTCTTTAGCTGCTTCTTAATTTGTCTCCTCACAGATAGAGACCTGTGAAAGCTGCAGCAGGAAGGAAGCAGAGTCCTGTCTCAGTGCAGCAATGGAGCCCATACTGCAAATGATTTTGGTAGATCAGGCAGCTGGCCCTGCTGGATCTGCATATTTGAGCAATTCCAGATGGCTTTGGATTTAACAGAGAAAGCATACCATCCAAATGCCCATATATTTGCTATGGGGGATGCTACTGAAGAAACCCTGTATGCCCTCCCCCTCCCTGATGAGGAAAAGAAAGAATACACCCAAGTGAAAGAGGCTTTTGATGCCCATTTCATAGGCAGATACAATATTATATATGAAAGGGACAAATTTAATAGGAAGTGTATTGTATTAAATTACATGAAATAAATGGGCACAAAGGGTTAATGTAATACCCATCTTTAAAAAGGGAGAAAAGGAGGAGCCAGGAACCTATAGACCAGTCAGCCTGACTTCGATACCTGGAAACCTTCAAGCGCAATGTATAAAACATTCAATTTGCAAATAGCTGGAGGATCAAGGGGTGATCACTAGCACCCAGCATGGATTTACCAAGAACAAATCATGACAAATCAGCTTGATTTCTTTCTTTGACAAGGTAACTGATTCGGTGAATAAGGAAATGCAGTGGACATAATATACCTGGACCTCAGAAAGGCTTTTGACACATTCCCACATGACATTCTGATAAGTATACTGGAGAAATGCAGGCTCGACAGAACTACCATTAAGTGGATATATAATTGGTTAAACAATGGCAAACAAAGAGTAACTATTAATGGAATGATGTTGGGGTCTAAACCCAAATAAATCCGTTTTACCCTGCATAAAGCTTATGCAGGGCAAACTCATAAATTGTTCGCCCTCTATAACACTGATAGAGAGATATGCACAGTTGTTTGCTCCCCAGGTATTAATACATACCCTGAGTAAATTACTAAATAAAAAGTGATTTTATTAAATACAGACAGTAGGATTTTAGTGGTTCCAAGTAGTAACAGACAGAACAAAGTAAGTCACAAGCAAAATAAAATAAAATGCACAAATCTATGCCTAATCAAACTGAATACAGATAATCTCACCCTCAGAGATGCTTCAGTAAGCTTTTTCTCAGACTGGACACCTTCCAGGCCTGGGCACAATTCTTTCCCCTGGTACAGCTCTTGTTGCAGCTCAGGTGATAGCTAGGGGATTCTTCATGATGGCTCCTCTCCAACCCTCTGTTCTCTTCCACCCCTTTATATATCTTTTGCATAAGGCGGGAACCCTTTGTCCCTCTGGGTTTCCACCCCCCCTCACTGGAAAAGCACCAGGTTAAAGATGGATTCCAGTTCAGGTGACATGATCACATGTCACTGCAAGACTTCATTACTCACGTGCCAGCACACACATATACAGGAAGACTCACAGGTAAACACAGTCATCTGCAGACAATGGTCCTTGTTAATGGGAGTCATCAAGATTCCAAGCCATCATTAATGGCCCACACTTTACATAATTACAATAGGCCCTCAGAGTTATGTTTTATATTTCTAGTTTTAGATACAAGAGTGGTACATTTATACAAATCGGATGATCACACTCAGTAGATTATAAGCTTTGTAATGATACCTTACAAGAGACCTTTTGCATGAAGCATATCCCAGTTACGTTATATTCATTTATTACCGTATTTTCTCTAAAACTATCCCAGTTACATTATATTGACTTATTATCAAGTTTTTATAAAACCATATAGACTGCACAACGTCACAACATTCTCATAAGTATACTGGAGAAATGCAGGCTCGACAGAACTACTGTTAAGTGGATACATAATTGGTTAAACAATGGCAAACAAAGAGTAACTATTAATGGAATGATGTCAGATTGGAGGGGAGTCTCAAGTGGAGTTCTACAGAGATCTGTTCTGGATCCAGTGTTGTTTAACATCTTTATGAATGGCCTGGATGTAGGTATAGAGAGCATACTGATCAAGTTTGCAGATGGCAATCTCCCCCCCAGGTTTGTGCCAACACTTTGGAGAATAGAGCTAAAATTCAGAGGGATCTTGATAAATTGGATAAATTGGCTATAAACAACACAATGAAATCCAACAGAGACAAATGTAAGTTGCTACACTTAGGGAAGAAAAACCAAATGCACAAATACAAAATGTGGAAAAACTGGCTTGGCAGCAGCACTGCTGAGAAGGATCTGGGAGTTGTGGTGAATCACAGCCTCAACATGAGTCAGCAATGAGACATTGGTGCAAAAAAGGAAGCAAATGCAATTTTAGGTTGCATTAACAGAGGCACAGCATGCAAGTCATGGGAGGTGCTGGATGGCCTCAACTAGAATACTGTGCCCAATTTTGGTCACCAATGTATAAAAAGGATGTGGAGAAACTGGAAAGGATCCAGAGGCGAGCGACAAAGATGATCAAAGGGATGGAATGCAGCTATATGAGCAAAGACTGAAGGAACTGGATGTGTTTAGTTTGGAAAAGAGGAGATTAAGGGTGGGATATGAGAAGAGTCTTCACATACTGGAAAGGCTGCCACAAAATAGATGGAGAAAGGTTGTTCTCTTTTGCCACAGAGGGTAGGACGAGAGGCAATGGGTTCAAACTACAACATAGCAGATTTAGATTAAATCTCAGGAAAAAGCTTCCTAAATGTAAGAACAGTAGGACAATGGAACAGACGGCCTAGGGAGGTTGTGGAAGCTTCTTCACTGGGGATTTTCAAGAGGAGGCTGGATAGCCATCTGTCTTTGGATGGTTTAGATACAACAAATCCTGCATCTTGGCAAGGAGTTAGACTCAATGACCCTTGTCATCCCTTCTATTCCTATGATTCTATGAAAGAGTAAAAGGTATAGCCATGACTTTGAGAGTATGTCTACATTGCAGTGCAAGCCCAGGATTCAAACACAGGCTCAAGCCTCACCCCGCTTCCATCAACACACAAATTCTGCTAACCCAAGTCTTGGACCCAGGGTTCCAGAGCCCCATGGGAGTAGAAGGTCTGAGCCTGAATCAAGCCAGAGCCCAGGGATCAAGCCCTAATGCTTTGCAGTGTAGATGCAGCCCCACTGGACTCATGCTCTGAGAGTCCACCAAAAAAGTATCCCACAATCCCAAAAGCTGACTTTCTTTGTCCTCTGAACAGTCAACTTTGGTGGCCAGTCAAGTTTTCCTACACTGCACCAAAAACAAAGGGCTAGACCAGCTACATTTTGGGAGGGCACTAGGAAGCCTAGGATATGGGTGGTTGGCCTCAGGCCTGCATAGTGCAGTGTAGATGCTATAGCCCCAATTTTGGAACGAGGGTTCAACAACTCCTAACCTGGGGTTACAAATGAGTGTAGACACTCAAAGCTTAGATTAACAAACCGAGGGTCTGCTAACTTGAGTTCTGCCAACCCTGGGCTTACATTGCAGTGTAGACATATCCTGAAATAGTCCAACATCAAACAGTGTTAGGTTTGACATACGGAGACCTCAGCTTGCTTAGTACCATGGCACCATTAATAACCTCTAACTTTTATTAAAGATAAAGAAAAAGGAAAAATAGTTAAAGCATTTGAAATGTATTAAATAAGGCTTTCATTTTAACAGCTTTCCTTTCCCGTTAGCTAGAGAGTCGTTAGAAGGAGGGGAAAGCCCTTGTTTGACA
This sequence comes from Emys orbicularis, assembly GCF_028017835.1. Taxonomy (NCBI): domain Eukaryota; kingdom Metazoa; phylum Chordata; order Testudines; family Emydidae; genus Emys; species Emys orbicularis. The sequence goes on along the minus strand of NC_088685.1, from coordinate 21,465,339 downwards.
GTTTTTTAGATGGTATTAAAGATGGTAGTAACTTTACTTTTGGGAGAAAAGAGAAGTTAATGGAGATGGGCGGGAACTGTTGTTAGAGTCCGATCTCATTTCCTAGGAGACAAAACAAAACAAACACCCACAAAAGAGAGAGAGAGAAAAGAACAGCAAAGACAGAACATGCAGCTTCTGTCTCTGGAGTTGACTCTCACTTGCAGCCTTACTGCTGGAAAAAAAAAAAAAAAAAAAAAAACCACACACAGCACACGGTCTCATCAGCTGCTCCAAGACCTGGCAAACATGTACCAGCATCAGGCTATTTAGGGCATTGCATTTAGCTGCCTCTTTCTGGTTACAGCAGTGTGGCAAAATATACAATCTTGGCCAACTAAGACAGACTCTAATAAGACAGAATGGAAAAGGAGAAGGAGAAGAAAGAAAAGAAATAAGGTAGGGAGAGAAAAGGATACACAGGGAGGAGGGCAGAGATGAAGTCTCACATCCAGGTGTTGTTTGGGATTCAGTCGGAGCCAGTAGAAGTGGTGATGGCACATGGGTCCCTCTCTCTGGCCTGGTCAGGACATTTCTCATGATCAGAATGACAAGGGCTCAGGGTCCCAGGAGACAGTGGGGATGGCAGCCATGAGGGGGAAGCTCGCTTCTTCCTCTTCTGTCATCTTTTAGTCAGCCAGAGTCATGGTAGCTTCCATCCATTTGTCAATCAATTTTCCTCTCAAAGTCTTTGAGGACCCCAAGGGGAGTGATGGTCAGAACAGCCTATCCCCTCATTATTTTGTTCACCAGTTAGGCCTAATTTCTGACACATCAATTTTGGTTGTTTAATTTTTAGTCTCACACTGTTGTTTAGCAGACATCATCTTAACACAATCCTTCAATTCTATCAGGAGGCCTTTTTCTTTGTACTGATTTAGTCTGTCTACCTTTTACAATTTTCCCCACCAACATTTATTCTTATAGGTTATTATAACACTTTATGAACTTTCACTCACTTTTAAAAGTTGAGCTCACAATTAAGGTAAATTTGTAGGCTCAATTATCACAACAAGGTGTGGGAAACAAGGGTTAACAGCTCAGACTTAGTTCATAGTCTTGCTGAAAATTGTAAATATGAAACATTAAAGACAGGACAGTTGTTGGCATAAGAGACACCAATTTACCAGCAAGGTTCAGTTAGACCCAGACCTTACACTAGCAAAAACTATGGCAAAAGTGAGAATATAAGAAACCATAAAAAAATAGCAATGTGTCTTACTTGCTAGCAGCATAGGGAGACCGCATCAGGCAATATTAACATCGTAAAGAGAAAAGATTAAATTTGGTCCTACTGCTCTTTTCACATTTGTAATGTAAGAACAGTGCACAACTAGAGAATGAGAGACCAAAAAACCTTAATAGGAGGGAAAGTTGGAAAAGTTGGGGAAGATTTGGCAAGACACCAAGCCACAGCTGCACAGCAAAAAAAAGAAGAGGCAAAATAGAGGAGATCCCACAAAATTGGACATTTTGCAATAATGTACAGGTCACCAAGAGTAGTGGAAACAATCCAAGAGGAAGTGTTATTATTGAGGGCAATGAATCCATCCTTCAGGGACTATATCCTCAATAGAACAGACAGACAACACCTTGGTACTTAAGCATAAATCTAAAGAGGTTCAAATCACTGGATGAAATCTTGAAATCAGAGGATGGGACTAGATGACCTCTCAAGGTCCCTTCCAGTCCTGCACTTCTATGAGTCTATGACCTTCCACCTAGGATTCCAGGATTTCAACTACAGTTGACGCGATTTTCTTTCAACATTGAACAAGTACCAGGGAAAGCACTCATAGTAGCAGACACTCTTTAGAGACCCAAATAAGCAGTCATAAACAGAAGAAGAAAAGGCTTTAGAAAAAGATGTCAAAGTCTGACATGCATCTGACGAAGTGGGTATTCACCCACAAAAGCTTATGCTCCAATACGTCTGTTAGTCTATAAGGTGACACCAGGGCCGGCTCTGGCTTTTTGGCCGCCCCAAGCAAAAAAAAAAAAAAAAAAAAAAAAAAAAAAAAAAAACACCACACAGGGCGGCCAGAACGGCAACGCAAAAAAAAAAAAAAACCGGAGCGCGCGTGCAGGGGAACCGGCTGGGGGAGGAGGGAGGGGGTGGGAGCGGGCGGGAGAGAGAGAGAAGGGGGCGGCCAGGGCTACAGCGGGGGCGCTGCCACACGGCCCCTCCCACTGCGCCGCCGCCTGCCGCGAGGGCTCCGCTCCGGTCGGCGGGGAGGGAAGGAAGAGGACTGCCCTGCAGAGCGCTCTGGTTCTCCACGCCGCCGCCCCCTACAGGGGGGCCGGAGCGGAACAAAAAAAAAAAAAGCGGCCGTGCCACCCTAGGATTGGGCAGAATGCCGCCTCGAACAATCTGCCGCCCCAAGCACCAGCTTGCTCAGCTGGTGCCTGGAGCCGGCCCTGGGTGCCACAGGACTGTCTCTTTTTACAGATCCAGACTAACACGGCTACCCCTCTGATACAAAGTCTACCTTGTTCTGGCGATAATTCCAGCATTTGCCAGCCAACTTCAGCAAATTAGATATAAACAACTGAAGGATGAGATTTGCCAGGAAAAAAAAAAAAACACTTACTCAACTCTGCCAAAGGGGGTGGGGTCAAAGAAGTCAATTTCCAACAGATCTGATACCATATTGGCAGGACCAAAAATAACCTTCATATGGCTGATGGCCAGCTTCTGATAGGAAGGTGCCTTCTTATCCCTGCCTTCACAAAAGGTGCTCTCCAAAATCCATGAGGAACACTCAGGTATAAACAAGTGCAGGGCACAAGCACGACCATCGGTATGGTGGCCCAATCTGGTATGCAAATTCAGACTTTAATACAGTGCTGTGAAATATGTAGCAAGGGGGGAAAAGCAATTGCCAGAAGAAATGGTTATTCACCCTATGTAGTAACTGTGGTTCTTCTAAATGTGTTTCCCTATGGGTGCTCCACTCTAGGTGTGTTAGTGCCCCCTGCACCTTTGAGCAGAGTTTTTTTCATAGCAGTGCCCATTCGGCCTGCACATGCATATATGTCAGTCTCATACCTTATCCTGTTTTTATATAGCACTGTATAGATAAGGAATTGAGGGCAGTTTTCCTACCATGAAGCCCCATGGCCAAGAACTCCAAAGAAGAGGGGAAGGAGGGCAAGTAGTAGAGCACCCATAGGGACACACATCTCTAAGAACCACAGTTACTGCACTGGGTGAGTAACCATTTCTTCTTCCTTGATTAGTGTCCCTACGGGTGCTCTACTCTAGGTGACTACCAAGCAGTATCCTCTAAGGTGGATAACTCATCTGAGACCTTTCAAAAGGAAGGTCCTCAACTGTGGCATGAACCTCCTTTGGGAAACTGGAGAGCTGGAGCCAGGAAGCTCTTATCATCCCTGCTGTAGCAATCAAATGGGCAGTGGTGTCAGCATCATTGAGGGAGGCTTGCAAGATTGTCCTGGGGAGTAGTTGGCCCTCTGCAACAATTGCCTGGAACTGTTCCCTGTGTTCTGCTGGTAGGTGCTCAATGAACAAGTTTAGTTTGGAATAGTTGATACGGTTGTACCTTGCCATCAAAGCCTGATAATTGGCAATCCTGAATTGGAGCGATGCTGAAGAATAGGACTCTCCCTAGCAGGTGCAGATGCTTGTGGTCATTGTCAAATGGAAAAAAACAGTTTTTGGAAGCTCGTGCTTATTGAAAGAACGTTCTCAGACATGTAGTTGAAACCATAGTTTTTCTTGCTGAGCATAGTCTGCTATTCCATGGCTCAGATGAGACCGTTAGATTGAAACACAATGGCAATTACCTTCTCATTCTAGAGCTAATCGCTAAGTTCAACCCTTTTTTAGCACATCAATGAACATGCAAATTGTGGAAAAGGTCATACATCATATCTATCAAAGACTGTTTGTGGTGAATTCATTGCATTGCTGGCAAAGAAGACGCTATCAGCCATTGTAGATGAGATTAAAAGATATGGGATATTTTTCAAGTCCATCGACTCAACACCAGATGTGTCACATGTAGATCAGCTGACTGTCATCTTGCATTATGTGCTACCCAGTGGACCAGATGAGCATTTCATGACCTTCATAAACATCACTAGCCACACAGGGGAGAAACTTGCCTCATACCTACTCAATTTCCTCACGGAAAATGAGATTAACATCAGCCTTTGTCATGGCCAAAGCTATGACAATGCAAGTGGCAAATATTCAAGGATGCCGGCAAAAATAAAAGACTGCAATGCTTTGGTTGATTACATACCATGTGCTGCACACTCACTCAACCTTGTTGGCCAGTCTGCCATGGATTGTTGTGTTGAAGTAGTTTCTTTTTTTGGATTTGTCCAAGAATTGTACAATTTTTTCTCTGCATCAACCAGTCGTTGGATGATTCTTAGAGATTCACTACGAAAGGAATGCCCAGTGCCCAAATCACTCTCAAGGACATGGTGGAGTGCCAATGCTGAAGCTGTGAATGAAGTTGTTCTGGGATACCACAACATCCTTGAAGCGCTAGAGAGCATCAAGAATGATGAATCTCAAAAAAATCAACAACAAGAAAAGATTCGAACATCCTGAATAACGCACTGCCCACTCATTCAGTGATAAGGAGGCCTTCAGAGTTAATACCTTCATCACAAATCATCGACAAACTGGAGAGTACATTAGAACATCGGATCGAGGCTTTCGAAAATATTGACAAAAGCTTTAGTGTACTGACAAATTTTTTACTTAACATTTCAAGTTCCGAAGTCAATGAAGGTATCAAACGGCTTTGTCACAAGTACCCAGATGATCTCCCAGTAGATTTTACTAAAGAATTTCTTCAATTTGTTGAATTCACATCACTCTGATATAGAGAGAAAAGATGATGAAAGCAAATCTATTTGGATTATCACTGAATCCAATGTGATAGAACATTTTCCAAATGTTGAAACTGCATTACGGCTGTATTTGTCACTAATGGTCACTAACTATAGTGGAGAATGTTCCTTCTCTCTTCTAACAAGGGTCAAAAATGTTCTCTGACCCACCATGACTCAAGAGCATCTCAGTGTTTTGTCCCTCTTGAGCATTGAGAATGAAATAGTCAGGTCTTAGAATTACAAAGACATCATTCATGACTGTGCCACAGCTAAAGTCGGGGTGGGGAGAAATTGTTTGAAGAATTGAGTGTAGTGAGAGTAGAATAAACTTGTTATTTATCTACATACATATTTAAATATTTATTTATATAAAATTGTTTGATTACTTCATAATTTTTTTTGCAATATGTAATTCATACTTAGGCTCTTTCCTCCGATTAGCCTTAGGCCCCTCATAACCTTAATCCGGCCCTGCCAAGTACTATAGAAAAATGGCATGGGGTATGAGATTGACTAACAGACATGAGTAGGCCGAACAGATACTACTAGGGGAAATCCCCAATCAAAGACACAGGGGGCGCAGCACACCTGAAGTGGAGCACCCATAGTGACACTACTCGAAGAAGAACTATTACTTTCTACAAAACTTCCTGCCAGACCTTAACAGCAGGTAGCAACAGATTTGTTTTTCTGACAAGGACACATACATTATTGTAGTCAATTACTTCTCAAGATATATTGACTTGGCTATACTTATATAGTCCTCATCGGCACAGGCCATTCAGCAACTAAAGTCAATATTTGCACGACATGGAGTTCCTGACGTCCTCAAATCTGATAATGGGCCTCAATTCACCTCTGAAACATTCCTAGCATTTGCACCGGACTTTGATTTTGAACTGAGAATGACTAGTGATGGCAATCCACAAAAATTGTCATCATTACCTGGTTGGACTATTTATATTAGTGATAAGATTTCGCCATCATCAGCATTAATGCAGCACTGTGAAAGGGATAAACAGGTGGAGAATGCTGTGGCAAAATGTGAAACAGAGGCAAAGAAACCAGATGCTTCTGTGCTCATCACACCAATCTGGAGGTTATCACTTTCCCAAAGTGAATAATAGCATTAAGGAACAAGGTGCATAACCTACTGCTTCTGCTACTTTACCAGCTTGTATTTCTTTGGGGCTATATTTTTTGACACTGGTCTTCAATCTGCCAGAATTGCTGTTGAAAAGCAAGCAGCTTGTAACAATCTGAACACTTCCTCACAGAAAACATTTCTGAATAAGTCTAAATATTCCACTTCCAGTGCTTCTTGAGTACTAGGAGAAGTCAACAGAGCCACTGAGAAAAGCAGAAGACAGGATTATGTGCTAATAACAGAATGGCATCAAATGCTAAAGAAATCACACCGGGTTATTTAAACATAATTCCTTGAGCCTCACGATAGCTCCTCTCAGTGTATTGCACATATATACACAACATAAAAAGGAATCAATACAGATAGCAAGACATAAGGAAGAACCTGTAAAAGATTCTGCCATGGAATTCAAAAAATTGAGTTTTTAGCTCAGTGTGGACTAAGAAATTCCAGTTCCACTAATGCATCTCATTGTAAATTAAGGTTTTAAGCAGCTGTTTTGTATTTCTGTAACAATGCCTGATGACTCCACTTCCCCTTGCTGGTTTCACGTGGGGCTACATCGATGCAGTTTGTGGTACAATATGGCTGTACATGATATTACATAGAAATGTTAAGGATATTTGTCACTGAGTGTTTTTTTAATGGCTTAACATAGTTTTGTAATGAGGTCCCTACTTGGGGTTATGAAGTAGACTCATGTTTCTGTTTTGTTTTGTCTTTTTGCACAATCATTCTACCTAACTTAGTCATTTTTATATCTTTTGAGTGAGCCGAGTGGCTGCTAAACATTTCATAGATGGATGATTATTGCTCAGACAGTTTTCTACCAGACATATATGAAGAGCGTTTTTAACCTCCAGCATCTGATACTTTCTCTCTCCATGTAAATCTTTGTCTCTTTCGAGACTCATTCTCATTCCATCTCCTGTTCCCTCATAATCCCTACATTCAGAGGTGACTCTTTGGATGGGCGGACACATGGTGATGAACTGTGTTCTGTTGCTAGGGTGTCTGCAACTCTCCAGTAGTGTTTTCTATTATCGATGGAGCGTCATTTATCTCTGTGTAGGCATAGTTGTTTTATTGAAAAATTGATCATCAACAGGCTAGTTGTTTGTCGGGGGGAAATTGAAACATTGTGGATTTATCATGGCAAATACAAAAGTTAGAATTTTAGTCAGAAAAAATAATGGGACACACTTTTTGTTCAAATTATATTAAATGGTTATTTTAAAATGCACCAAGACTTAATTGAAATAAGAAAAATCCATTATACACACTGAATATAGACATAATTCTTATAAAATGATTTTAAGTCTTATTTGGGTAAAACAGTTCAAAATTACACATTTTTATAGATCTCCTGTCATCTCTTTATATAAAGAAAAGGAATGCTCTATAGAAGCATTATTTGTTGGTAGGATCTTGGAAGCCACAGTTAATCAGCTACTCTTGGTTCACATTTGGGAAATTATCTTTGCATCATTAAGGGACACCAACACAAGTATTTTTAATTGAAAACTAAAGGAGCTCCTCAGAGGACTACTGAAGAGATAGATAGGTAAATATATCTTTCAGAATTTTCAAGACGCATGTCAGACATAGTGTGACAAACAAGCAGCCAAAAATATTGCACTCATTATGGACTCCTAGTATAATATGTTTACTTGCAGTACATTATCCAGCCACTTGATGTCTCTGGGTGCTGTCCAGAGTTCCAGTCAGGCAGTATCCATTGGCAGACAAAGAAGACAAAGATAAAACTCAAACTAAGTGGAACTCTGCTGGTCTTGTATCAATAGTTTGTAGCTGGTTTGTTTATAAACATCAATTTAAGAACGAGTGTGATTCTATATATCATGCCTTCTGCAACATGTCTAATCTCTTCTGTAATCCTTCTGCCAGGTGGAGTCAGCAGCAACTAGGGGTTCCTCTTAACACCACAAAACAGAACTGGCTCAAGGCCCCACTCAGTAATTTGGAAAACCTGGGAGTCTCCAACAGGCAATACTTCCCCTCTTGCAAGCACTGACTTTGTGTACAACAAAATAAAAATTAAAAGGGAAAAACCCACAACCATGATTCAAAAGCATATCATAGGCAAACATTCACCCACAATGCATTAGGCAGTGTCCTCTACCTCAGTTTCTCACTTTGCAGTGTGAATGTCCAACAAACTAATGTCCCTTCTCCCTCTGCTGCACCCCAGTCACAGTTGGCGGTCCTTGGTTAGTGAAGACCCAGAGTTCAGAAGTGCATTCACAGGGGTTCACCTCCCAATCCTGGGGGGACCATCAAGCAATATTTCTGCTGCTGCCTCTGCAACTGGCTCACAGCTGCTGCTGTTTCTCTGCTGCCACTCTGCTGCTGTCACTGGCCACTGTCTTTCTGCTGCCACCGGCTGCCTCTGCTTGCTGCTCCCATGACATCACATTCTGAGGCTCCACTCTTAACCCAGCTCTCAGTAATTTCAGCAGGTAGTGGGGAACCTCACAGCCACTGCAGTCTCTGTGTTGTCTTTCACTGTCACCACACAGTCTAAGGTGTAGCTCCTAGACCTGCTCAATAGTGATGTCAGCTCTAGGAATCCTCAACTGGAAACAAGGAATTTCAATCGAGTCTAATCAGCTCTGTCATTAAACGCTGGAGAGGAGCCCCTTCAATAGTGTCTAGGACTCTTTGGGCAGCATCCACACCACCAGTTAGCAACACCTATCCCCACTGACTCATTTGCACTGGGATTTGGCATCCCTACCCTGGCTTAGCAAGTGAGGTTCAGGTTAAGGTGACTCCCTCAATCAGGACATGCTAAGCACAGTTCTGCAGCCTGTTACTCTTACAACAATGACTCCTGTATTCAAACACTAGAGTGATTTGCAACCAAAACCAGCCAAAAATGGATCATTTTGCAAAGCAACTCCCTCTGCTGAGCACCTAGGCAGACTAGGCATTTCTATGCCAAATATGGTCTGCTCCTGAAGTGTTTTCCCCCGGATCACCACTAGATGTCAGGGGAGAGCTCATTCAGACCCTGCTTACACTTCCATGTGGCCACATACAGCTGGCAAGCCCTTCCTGAATGGCTACATTGAAGCCACTACCCTCTTTTCCAAATCCCCCTTCGAGATTCATTCCTCCTGTGATGCCTACCAGAAATCTTGATGATTAGCTTGAGTGGCAATCAGAAAGAGCGGACAGTATTATTGTATTTAGATTTAAACAATAACTTTCCAGGCAAAAAGCTCTAGCCATCCTAACAATTTATTAAACTTAACATAATGATCACCACCCAGCAGCCTTAAATATGCATACATAGGTATCACGTTAACTGAGCCAGCCAGCAGCATTAAATATTCATGTTCAGATATCGAACTGAAACAGACAGAATTCAATAACCATACGCGGGTGACAAATTAAGTCTTCCAGTCAATAAATCTAAGCAATTTAAAAATCCCTTTCTCCACCTTCAGGAATATATCCTCATCCTTCCCCCAAAAATACTTTCAAATAAATATAATTCATTAATGTATTGTTTTTAACTTTCAAAAGTTTTGGAACCATGCAGGTGTACACTAGCTAGTCTGTGAGACCGTGTGATCTTGTCACTGTTAGGTTTATGCTTTCTCCCTCTTGTTATATTGCTTTGTTTTGCCTTGTTTCAGTTTGGCTTGTAAACAGATCTCGGCCAAGACTGTTTCTTGTTATGCATTTAGGCCTTCTGGGTTCTACCATAATGCAAATAAATAATTCACACCTATTGTAATTAAGAGCAATTCTATTGAAGTCGAGGGAGTTGCAGCCACTTGTACTCAGTGTTTATGTGGCTGTAAATGTGAGTAAATATAGAGAGAAGGAATCAGAAGGGTCTGAAAGAATATGTGGGTTTTTTAAAAAAAAACATCAGCCAAATGATGCAGTCCTCCCCAGGCCAGGGCCGGCTCCAGCCTACCAAGCATGTGCTTGGGGCGGCACCTAGAGGGGGGGCGGTGCTCAGGGTTGGTTTTTCGTTTTGTTTTGTTTTTTTAAACATACTGGGGCTGTTGTGGCGCCCGGCAGCGCTCCGGCCTGAGAGCGGGGCCGCGGCCGGGCTTGCCGCCCTCCCCGCGGCGCTCCGGCCGGCCGGGGAGAGCAGGGCCGCGGCCGGGCTCGCCGCCCTCCCCTGCCGCGCTCCCCGCCCGGGGGCAGGGGGCGCCAGGAGGCTTTTTTGCCTGGGGCGGCAAAAAAGCCAGAGCCGGCCCTGCCCCAGGCAAAACTCCCACTGGAAGAATGAGAGTTTTATCTTAATAGATACTGTAGAAGTTAGCCCTATATTAATAAAAACATTGCCTCTTTTAAAAAGAACAGGAGTACTTGTGGTTATTAGTATTATTTCTTATTTCTATTGCAGTAGAACTACAAACCAGCTACAAATATTTCTACTGCAGTAGCATCTAGGAGCCCAGCCGGGACCCCATTGTACTAGGCACTGTGTAAACACAGAAAAAAGGCCACCTTTCCCCCCCCCCAAGGAGCTTACAATCCAAGTTCTTTCCAGGGTGTGTTCCCTCTTCACTGATTTTTCATAAATATGGTCAGAATGCTGCTTTCTGCAGCAGGGCTCAATGTACGAGGGTGCTGTCTGAGGATCTCCACCACCACTCAGGGTTTCTTTCAGAGGCACACATTTTAAAGACCAAGGGCCAGATCATCAGTGTAAATGCCACTTCATCAGGCCCAAGGATCCTGAGCTTTAGTCTGTAATAGGGTGCAGTGAGTGCCATCTTCAGCTGGTAGGCCCTTGCACTCCTGAAAAAATGAATTTCACAGAAAAGTCAACATCTAAATCTTCATCCTACCCTATGATGCTGCAGTGTCAAGTATCTTAGGAAAGATCATGGTGCATCAGATCAAAACTCAGTCTTTACTTTGAGTTTTCTGTAACACAGAAGCTCAGCCAAGTGAATTTTAGTTTCACGAAGGATGCTAGACTGAAAACCCTGGAAACCAAAGGCTCCTAGTTCTTCATAGAGGCAACACCTTTGAAATATCCTCCACACCATCTCTCCAATGTGCCTGAACTTCGGGCTGCAAGAGCAATCTATTGAACTAAAAGAGCATAGTTCAGTTCTTTTGCTCTTTTAATTTGTGGCATCTACACTGAGGCTGAAAAAAGTGCCACTAATGCTGGGTTTTGCAATGTGGGCACTCATCCAACAAATGGGCTGAGTTTATTGCTCTATATATACATTCATAGATTCAAGGACTGGAAGGGACCTCGAGAGGTCATCGAGTCCAGTCCCCTGCCCGCATGGCAGGACCAAATACTGTCTAGACCATCCCTGATAGACATTTATCTAACCTACTCTTAAATATCTCCAGAGATGGAGATTCCACAACCTCCCTAGGCAATTTATTCCAGTGTTTAACCACCCTGACAGTTAGGAACTTTTTCCTAATGTCCAACCTAGACCTCCCTTGCTGCAGTTTAAGCCCATTGCTTCTTGTTCTATCCTTAGAGGCTAAGGTGAACAAGTTTTCTCCCTCCTCCTTATGACACCCTTTTAGATACCTGAAAACTGCTATCATGTCGCCTCTCAGTCTTCTCTTTTCCAAACTAAACAAACCCAATTCTTTCAGTCTTCCTTCATAGGTCATGTTCTCAAGACCTTTAATCATTCTTGTTGCTCTTCTCTGGACCCTTTCCAATTTCTCCACATCTTTCTTGAAATGCGGTGCCCAGAACTGGACACAATACTCCAGCTGAGGCCTAACCAGAGCAGAGTAGAGCGGAAGAATGACTTCTCGTGTCTTGCTCACAACACACCTGTTAATACATCCCAGAATCATATTTGCTTTTTTGGCAACAGCATCACACTGTTGACTCATATTTAGCTTGTGGTCCACTATAACCCCTAGATCCCTTTCTGCCGTACTCCTTCCTAGACAGTCTCTTCCCATTCTGTATGTGTGAAACTGATTTTTTCTTCCTAAGTGGAGCGCTTTGCATTTGTCTTTGTTAAACTTCATCCTGTTTAACTCAGACCATTTCTCCAATTTGTCCAGATCATTTTGAATTATGACCCTGTCCTCCAAAGCAGTTGCAATCCCTCCCAGTTTGGTATCATCCGCAAACTTAATAAGCGTACTTTCTATGCCAATATCTAAGTTGTTAATGAAGATATTGAACAGAGCCGGTCCCAAAACAGACCCCTGTGGAACCCCACTCGTTATGCCTTTCCAGCAGGATTGGGAACCATTAATAACAACTCTGAGTACGGTTATCCAGCCAGTTATGCACCCACCTTATAGTAGCCCCATCTAAATTGTATTTGCCTAGTTTATCGATAAGAATATCATGCGAGACCGTATCAAATGCCTTACTAAAGTCTAGGTATACCACATCCACAGCTTCTCCCTTATCCACAAGACTCGTTATCCTATCGAAGAAAGCTATCAGATTGGTTTGACATGATTTGTTCTTTACAAATCCATGCTGGCTGTTCCCTATCACCTTACCACCTTCCAAGTGTTTGCAGATGATTTCCTTAATTACTTGCTCCATTATCTTCCCTGGCACAGAAGTTAAACTAACTGGTCTGTAGTTTCCTGGGTTGTTTTTATTTCCCTTTTTATAGATGGGCACTATATTTGCCCTTTTCCAGTCTTCTGGAATCTCTCCCGTCTCCCATGATTTTCCAAAGATAATAGCTAGAGGCTCAGATACCTCCTCTATTAGCTCCTTGAGTATTCTAGGATGCATTTCATCAGGCCCTGGTGACTTGCAGGCATCTAACTTTTCTAAGTGATTTTTAACTTGTTCTTTTTTTATTTTATCTGCTAAACCTACCCCCTTCCCATTAGCATTCACTAGGTTAGGCATTCCTTCAGACTTCTCGGTGAAGACCGAAACAAAGAAGTCATTAAGCATCTCTGCCATTTCCAAGTTTCCTGTTACTGTTTCTTCCTCTTCACTAAGCAGTGGGCCTACCCTGTCTTTGGTCTTCCTCTTGCTTCTAATGTATTGATAAAAAGTCTTCTTGTTTCCCTTTATTCCCGTAGCTAGTTTGAGCTCATTTTGTGCCTTTGCCTTTCTAATCTTGCCCCTGCATTCCTGTGTTGTTTGCCTATATTCATCCTTTGTAATCTGTCCTAGTTTCCATTTTTTATAGGACTCCTTTTTATTTTTTAGATCATGCAAGATCTCGTGGTTAAGCCAAGGTGGTCTTTTGCCACATTTTCTATCTTTCCTAACCAGCGGAATAGCTTGCTTTTGGGCCCTTAATAGTGTCCCTTTGAAAAACTGCCAACTCTCCTCAGTTGTTTTTCCCCTCAGTCTTGATTCCCATGGGACCTTACCTATCAGCTCTCTGAGCTTACCAAAATCTGCCTTCCTGAAATCCATTGTCTCTGTTTTGCTGTTCTCCCTTCTACCCTTCCTTAGAATTGCAAACTCTATGATTTCATGATCACTGTCACCCAAGCTGCCTTCTACTTTCAAATTCTCAACGAATTCCTCCCTATTTGTTAAAATCAAGTCTAGAACAGCTTCCCCCCTAGTAGCTTTTTCAACCTTCTGAAATAAAAAGTTGTCTGCAATGCAGTCCAAGAATTTGTTGGATAGTCTGTGCCCCGCTGTGTTATTTTCCCAACATATATCCGGATAGTTGAAGTCCCCCATCACCACCAAATCTTGGGCTTTGGATGATTTTGTTAGTTGTTTAAAAAAAGCCTCATCCACCTCTTCCACCTGGTTAGGTGGCCTGTAGTAGACTCCTAGCATGACATCACCCTTGTTTTTTACCCCTTTTAGCCTAACCCAGAGACTCTCAACACTTCCATCTCCTATGTCCATCTCTACCTCAGTCCAAGTGTGTACATTTTTAATATATAAGGTAACTCCTCCTCCCTTTTTCCCCTGTCTATCCTTCCTGAGCAAGCTGTACTCATCCACACCAACATTCCAATCATGTGTATTATCCCACCAAGTTTCAGTGATGCCAACAATGTCATAGTTGTATTTATTTATTAGCACTTCCAGTTCTTCCTGCTTATTACCCATACTTCTCGCATTTGTATAAAGGCATCTAAGATACTGGTTTGATCTTTCCTCCCAGTTTTGTCCTGACCCTCCTTTCTCTCTGCCAATATAGCCCACACTCCCTCTCGTTTCTGACCCATCTCCCAGGTCTCCATGTTCCCCACTTACCTGCGGGCTTTGCTCACCTGTCCCCGTCAAACCTAGTTTAAAGCCCTCCTCACTAGGTTAGCCAGTCTGTGTCCAAATAGGGTCTTTCCCCTCCTCGAAAGGTGAACGCCATCTCTGCCTAGCAGTCCTTCCTCAAATAGCATCCCGTGGTCTAGGAAGCCAAAGCCCTCCTGGCGACACCATCTTCGCAGCCAGGCATTCACCTCCAGGATGCATCTGTCTCTGCCCGGGCCCCTACCTTTGACAGGAAGAATCGAAGAGAATACCACCTGCGCTCCAAACTCCTTCACCCGTACTCCCAGAGCCCTGTAGTCACTCTTGATCCGCTCAGTGTCACACCGCGCAGTATCATTTGTGCCCACATGGATGAGTAGCATGGGGTAGTAGTCAGAGGGCTGGATAATCCTCGACAATGCCTCCATAACGTCTCGGATACGGGCTCCCGGCAGGCAGCATACCTCCCAAGATGAAATGTCAGGGCGACAGATGGGCGCCTCCGTCCCCCTCAGCAGAGAGTCTCCGACCACCACTACCCTACGTTTCCTAATCGCAGTGGTGGCAGCAGACCTCCCAGCCTTAGGGGTACGAGGCTTCTCCTCCTTTACTGTAGGGGGTGATGCCTTCTTTCCTGTATCAAGAAGAGCATAACGGTTACCTATTACCACAGCGGGAGGGTTCGGAGCAGGGGTGGAGCACTACCTGCTGCCAGAAGAAACCAGCTGCCAGTGTCCACCCTGAGCCATCTCCTCCTCCACCAGTGGTGTGACAGCTACCTCAGCTGTCTCCACATGGACACTGTCCAGGAATTGCTCGTGGATTCGGATGCTTCTCAACCTAGCCACCTCCTCCTGTAGCTCTCCCACCTGCTGCCTGAGAGTTTCCACCAGCAGGCACCTTTCACATTGGATGGTCCCCCCAGCCTGGATATCAGTAAGTGGAAATTGCAAGTTACCGTCTCTGCAAAACCACACCAGGATCTGGGTAGAAGCATCCATGCTCAGGCGCTCTGTCTGGCTACAGGCTCAGGTGGAGGAGACAGAAGCAGTGCTGGCACAGGTGTTGCGGGTCTTCCTAACCATCGTAAGCCTCCCTCTGTCAAACTCCCGTCTGCAGCCCCCTGTCCGCTGAAAGGGTTGTTTAAGCAAGAAGTTTAAAGTTTTAAGGGGAATAAAGGGAAAACAGATAGAACCGGCAAGGGACCCTCGCCCCTTCCCACTCCCCTTCCAAACTCCCTTGCGAAACTCCCTGTTAGCAGCCCCTGTTCGCAAAACCTAAAACCCATAACCTAAAACCCAGCTATTTCATTTGTATTAAAAACCTCTCACAAAATAAATTACATGAAGAACCCCAGGTACCCCCATGCCTTTATTTGCAATGAATGGTTCATGACTCATCTTGACACTGGTCTAAATTAAGCCCTGAGTCTGCTAAAGCCATTTACCATTGCAAAAACTCAAAGCAGCCTGCACCATAATAGGGTATTTAATGGAGATAGAAATGCTCACTTGATTTATCTTTTTTACTGTTGATGTTGGGGTTTTTTTGGTAGGGGTATTTGTTTTGTTATTTTTTTGCTTCAGCAGCTTTCCCTGCTGATTTGTAGGGGCTTGCAGAGACTTTGCTACCTCAACAGTACTGGAACCAGAGGTAAAGCTTTTTCAAACTGTTCGGCCGCGAGTAAAACAATCTGGGTAGTGAAGCTGAAACAGTACTAAATTTTCTCAGCTGTCCATAACCACCTACATTGGAGGTATACAGACACTGCTCTGAAACAAACACAAAGAGGGTAGAGAAAGCATTTTGACAGGATTCTGACTAGAGAGCTCACAAAGCCGACTTCAAAAAGCTGTAAAAAGCGACACACTTTAATCTTAGTTTTGGGGAATTGCTGTTATTGGTGCTCTTTTTGCTTTGACTGTACAGACTAAGGGTCACATTCTGATACCTTTACTCCGTGAAATTTAATGAGGCTACTCAAGGAGTCAGGTGCTACCCAGGATAAGTCAAGGTGGCCAAATCTTGCTCTTAGTTATTTAGCTCAAGACTCCTGATATGATGGGGAGAAAGGCAGGCTTTTCCCTGCATCGCAGAATGAAACTGATCTATTCAACCATTTATTCGATGTTATCATTCTGCTTCTGTGCAATACAGTCTGAGATACAAACCTGGGAGTGGCCCTGGGGTGGGTGCACCAGGTGGGGGAACCTCACTATTCTTGCATACCTGGGAAGGGACCAATCATCGTGATAGCCCTTGTGCTCCATCAAGCTTGAGGACTCCTACTTGTGTAAGACTACCTGACAGGCCAGAGACCCACTCCACCTCTGGTGGCTGGTGGGGCTGTCTCCATGCAGGGGGAGCACTCTGCACCAGCCCAAGTGTGATACCAACATCATACCACCCTCTGCTGCTCAAGGCATTATGGTTCAGAGAAGCACAATATCCTCAAGAGCTGTCTTGGCTCTGTGCCAGCTCTAAGAACTCTTTGCAATTCCAAAGCTCCTCATCTCTCCAGTGTGCAGGAACAATACAGCCCGACTGGAAAAATCCCAAAGCCCCTATGTTGGAGTAACATTATGGGCCAGATTGTGCCATCCTTACTCACATTGGTGAGCACTCATTCCCGTAAGCAGTCCATCTGAAGACATGTGTGTAAGTGATCACTAACAAAGGTTTCACCGTCTGGCCCTAAGAGTGAGAGTATTTGCCCAAAAATGATCAGATTCAAAGCTAGCTTCTTACAGGAAGCATAGTTCTGCCCCTTTCTGCAGCAGCATTCAAGCAGAGCACTGAATGACAGCAGCACACAGCATATGAACAGAATACAAAATACTGTGAGTGTGCAGCTAAACTTAAATTAAGAGGTTCTGGGCTGGAAAGACAACGTAGCTACATGGCCTTAGCAGAGCAGCAGTTTAGAAGAAAAAAAAAATAACTTTTCTATTGATCGTATGTCACTGTGACCAGGGTCCGGGAGAAGGAGGGGGAATGTTGATATTACTCAATTAGGACAAATGGCAAAGAATGGGGCAGACAATCCCCAAAATTGGTGGTTATTCCAATGCTTAGATCCACCAAGCTAGCCACAAAACAGCTTCTCCAATACCTTGCTGGTTACACAGAAGCCAAAACACAATTCCCTTAAAAGCAACCCAGCCTTTGATCTCCCTCCCAGACAGCCAAGTCAAATATGAAAGTCCTACCAATCCAAAGGATCGGACACATAACCTCCCAGGTTAATGAATATTTCAGATCTTACCCCAAATACACATATACAGCCAATTCTTATTAACTAAACTAAAAGTTATTAATAAAAGAGTATTGGTTAAAAGAGCATTACATACACACAGACATGAGTACAGTTCTGAGATCAGTTTCACAGTAGAGATGAGGAGCTTTGGAATTGCAAAGAGTTCTTAGAATGAGTCCATAGGTTTAGTCCAATGTTCCATTCTCAGAGTGATCCAGATGGGACTGGAGATCTCAGTCTTACAACTTAGGTTCCCCTGAATAAAGCTCAAGCAGATCTGAGATGAAAGGAACAGGTCCCAAGAGCTCTTTATACAGTTCATGGGCAGCACAAAGTTCTTGGATGAACAATAGGCCTTTGATGTAACCTTCTGTTTCCCAAACATCACCAGTAATTAACTACATGGATTCACATAAGGTAATTTATCCATTAAGCAGTTTATCACAAACTTTAAAGAGATATATATAGACATGACATTATTTCACCCAGGTTTCATCTAAACGTTAATATTTACTTTTGATCTCTGAATTAACAGAATGCAGTACTAGACAGGAACTATTTGGTTACATTGTTAACTCTAACAAGATACAGGTAAACAGACTACTACAATCACTATTTTCTTCCAATTCTTTAACAATACTAGTTTACATTTCAAAGTTCTAGCCTATTTAACATGGAATGGCCCTAATTACTATTTACATACTTTTTCTAACATGTCTCTAAAGGTTAAATCTGGGTCATTTAGCCTGCTTAACCCTTTCTGGCCATGTGTCAGTCACATTGGCAAGTGTTATCTATTGAAAGACCCATCTATAAAATGCATATGGGCAAAGGGACAGGGTTAACATTGCTATGATAGACCTAAAAAAAAATTGCTGACTTTTGTGACTCAATCTTAATTTGCATGAATGTAATTCTTTCTAGTTAATTTCCTTTTTTACAAAGTAAAATGTGACAGTAATGTATTTCAGTACATACTTTCACCATTAAACAATTGTATTCACTGAAAACAAGGGGACAAAATTTTATCCTATGTTTTGAACATAGTTACCTCCGGCTGACAGTGTCAGAAATTTTAGCCCCAAAAGTAATTGTTTTTGTAAGTTAGAAGCCACCCAAAATAGATGCTTCAAATGAAAGCATCTTCTTAGATATTACATTAATAAAAACAGCTATTGCATAAATGCATTGTGGCAAGAATAAATGAAAAACTGCAAACACATTATGTGGACATAGTACAGCACAAAGAAATTCAAATAGGGAACAAAATGAAAGATTATCTTTATTTGGGAGGCATCTGTTCCAGCAAGAAACTGACACTCGATACTCAAAAAACAATAGGGTTCCATATTGAACTATAGGAATTTGTCAGTAGCAAATCCTGTTTGAAGCTTATCAGAAGCAGTCAAGTGCATAAGAGATGTTGTGGTTCTACAGCACTCCTTTTTCCTGTGGGGGTCTTGAATCTAAGTATTGATCAGGTTCAGAAGTGCTTAGCTTTTAAAGCACACTGAGACCAGGCATAAGAATGCCATTTCTGCACCACTCTGAAGAATACAGGTACAGTATTTTCCAGGTTAAATTGTTTAATCTTTACTCACCCTGCTGAGCCCCATTAAAGTCAGTTGATGTTGCTGGAACTTTAGGAAAGCCCCCGAGCCTGGGGTAAGCTGGGGATGCTGCGAGCCCTTTCCAGATTGGGGTGGGCAGAGAGTGAGATCAATATGGAGAGAGTCACACTACAAAGTGGTGCTGGGGGTACAACTGCACCTATGTTGTTTCAAAGCCAAATTTCTTCAAACAAGACAATATACACACTCTTCTGAAGGACTCTATACACACCAGGGTTGGTGTTTTTAAACGAGACTGAGCTATCCAGGCATGAAATAGCTGAAACAATTTTCTTAACAGCTGAAAAACACTTGGCTAACTCAGAAATAGCTGAACCAATTTTCTTCAAACTTTCCAGTGCAGTACACCTCTGGGCTAACACTCCCAAATGCTTCTTTTTTTTTAAGGGAGAGTAATACAAACATAAAATAAGGATTAAAGACCCAATCCTGCAAACAGTTAAGCCTGTGATTGACTTCACTTGTGTGAGTAACATTACTCACATGAGTAATAGTTGAAGGGTCAGCCCCTGGCAATGGTTGTATCTTTTTAACTTTATACCCTGCTACAACACTATAATTCATAAATATGGAATAAGCTAAAGTCCACTGTATTTTATAAGGCTGTAATTTCTGAGAGGGTGTTGATAATTTTGTACAAAACACCCTAAAGCAAATCTAGCTGGCTAAACTTGCAGATATTGCCTTTTGCACCTGCCCTTAATTCCTATTTCACATGCAGCTGTGCATGCAAATTGGAAATGTTTTCATAAGAGCAAATCAAGTGGCAAGTATAAATCAAAATGGGAAACATTTCTGTATGCAATCATGCAATGAAATGAACAAAACAGGTTCACATACAAACTAATACCAGGTTTTTCTGAAATTCAAGAAAAAGTTTTAATACGCAGCTTGTCAGTCCCTCTGGCTAATCAACATAGATAACATGCCCATTTTGTGCACTTACCTGTGATATTTGAACTGTGCGTTGTGGCTCTTTTTCCTTTCACTCTAAAAAGTGTGCGCAAGAATCAGCCGTTACGCTCTGACTACTTTGTGCTACTCTAGTGACACAAAGCATGTGTACAGCCTGGCATACTGGGGAATCTAGCTCAGTGTTTTAAATGAACCAGATGAAAAACTTATTCTACTGATGTGAATAAAATAAGGCAAATTACTGGAAGATTTAAATGTAAAGGATGTTATTTTGTCTCTCCAATTCCCCCCCCCCCCCATCAACTCCTCCCAGGTTTTAAGAATTATGCAAGTAAATTCAGTGGTCTTGAAAGTAATGAATGTATATCAATGCTGGAAAACATCTATGCAAGCATCCCAATGCAAATCAGTCCTGACTTGAAACCTTGCTCCTATCCCTGTTCTGAGCCCCTACTAAGCACAGAATGCTTGCCACACCTGAATATGTGGTGGTTTTATGATATGCCTGAGTACCATATACAATAAGACCACCAAAATCCACTTGTAACCTAAAGTGCAATCTATGCTGACTTTACAAAGGAGTCTGGCACAAAAGGCTTCATGAAACTTCCCCTGGCGTTGTTTAAAGATAGACCAGATGCTTGATAAGGTAGACTAGATCCTCAGCTAGCATAAACTGGTATAACTCCAATGTGGCCAGTTATGTTCTACCATCATTTGACCAGCCAAACCCACGGCGACCAGGGTTTCTC
Source organism: Emys orbicularis (assembly GCF_028017835.1). NCBI lineage: Eukaryota > Metazoa > Chordata > Testudines > Emydidae > Emys > Emys orbicularis. The sequence continues at coordinate 21,444,545 of NC_088685.1, read as the reverse complement.
CAAGTTTCAACATCATTGTTGGTGGACACCACAGCTGGACACAGTATTCCAATAGCCCTTGGACTAGTGCCAAATACAGAGGTAATTCAACCTATCTACTTCTGCTCATTGTTTATACATCCTGGGATTGCATTATTTCCCATAAAGCTACTTATTCTGACCCTGCCACTGGTTTATTTTGTCTGCTTTATATATACACGTAGGCAAGCACCTATGTAGTAATGACTCCTATTGCTGCCTAAATATTTAACAAAAGTCAAGGCTCCAAATAAGTCTTCCACAATGCAAGTTTGATACCAAAAACAAAAAATTAACAAGGTAGGGTGCATTATATTATTGCTTATTTTAATTCTGGAATAGACCAAAACCTGCACAGCCATATTTTATGTTTTCCTGAAAGCATAAGTTTATGCATGTTGTTCAATGAAAACTAATAATTTCTTAGCTAAAATAGACGATTGTACATCCCAGTGGTTTTATTTCAAATATACAGTATTTCATCTTACAGTGCAGTTGTTTAAAAGATTGTGTATCTTGCAAAAAATTTTGTCTTACCAGCCATGTAGTCAATTCAATCGCCTTAATATTTACTGGATCTGTTTGGTGCATGCATTCGGTTCTTTCTAATTTGTTCCTCCTATGAGAGATGCACCCAGATCTATTAATTGAATTTACATACGTTTCTCCATTGTCCTGCAAAGTGCTCCTCTTAAAGAGATAAGAGTTAATCTCCTCTGCAAGGGCAAATGTAATATTTGTGTGCACAATAAACTGAAATACAGATCATGGTCTGCTAGAACTGAATGAAATTCACTATTTACATTTATAGGTTGCAAAATTCCACACAATACCTTTCACCATTTAATTTCACATAATTCTGTATCACCTACTTTCTTGTAGTGTCAAAAATGGCTGATTTAGCATCAAAATCCACTAACTTTTTAGTGTGAAAGCCATCTTCATTCAAACACTGGGTCTATTTTTGTTCAGAAACAGGCCAATTTCTTCTAAAAAATACCCAGCCACTTTAACAAAATTCTCCACAGCAATGGATCAGTTTTCAAGTTAATAACAAAATGAGGGAGAAACCTTGAGTTCTGAGTGTTATAGTTGAGCATTACTAATATTTCACACCACTCTATCATCTGTTATAATAACTTTCATTGTATTTTGCAGTTTAAGAATTATATTTCTTAGCTGTAAAACTTAAACCAATGACCTTTTCATTACCAGTGTTATAAAGTTCACTGATACCGTAGTAGTTGGCTAGATTTAAATGTTCTGTTGTAAACAGAAATGTCCATTTTGATGAAAAAGCCATTTTTCATCTAAAAAAATATTTTGAATGACTTGCCTAGTCTAACAGTTCCTTTCAGTTAATAGAGCCTGGAAGCCAAAGTTAGAGTTACCTAGGCATACACAGGTGGGCTGAGCATCAAAAAAATCCCTAATAATTTCAAGCATTGAGAAGAATCATAAGAACATCATGTGAGGTGTTGCATGTCTGTGTTTCTGAGTATTCCAAGTGCATAGAAGCAAACTTTGATGAAGAATATCTGAAAGCAGATCTTGTATGATGGCGAGTCAGTGTTGTATTCATTATTAGGCTGAAACAACTTGAAATAAGTTATGCTTTTGAAGAAAGCAAAAAGAATAGGAAATGAAAATGAATGATTCAGTATATTATCTCCTTAGGCTTTCAAACAGAGAGCCGGCTGCTTCATTTTCACAAGCACTTTAATTTCAAGAGACAACGGTCTCATTTCATTTCTAATATAATTGTTCTACTCAATGAAATTTACATTTTAACCTAGAAAGACCTTTGTCACAGGGCACACCACTCACCACTGGTCTGGCATCTCCTCCTGGCAGCATCCTCTTTGTGACTCAGCACTCTAGCTGGGTCACTCAGTGTTTCCCTTCAGGGGTAGCAAAGTCCCTTCTCCTTAACAGTCCTAGGCAGTCTTCCCTCTCTCTGCCCCATGGTGCCATTCCCTCAGTGGCTGGTAGGGGAACCCAGGCCCACATTCTACTCCAGGTTCCAGTCCAGGGACACTCAGCTCAGCAGTTCTGGGCCGTTCTCTCTCAGGCTGCACTGCTCTTTCCATGGACTGCTTCCTACCACTCCTGGTTCCCCTTCTCCCTCTGGATGTACCAGCTTCAAAACCCTCCTCCCTCTTCCCAGAGAGTGACTGCTGCCTACACTCCTGCAGCCTTTCCCAGCAGGCCCTGTCTGTTGCCAGCTACCTAGCTTAATACAGGCCCCGCCTGTTCCTGAACAGCTGAGCCTGCTCTCAATTAGCAGGTGCAGCCTGTGGAGTTAATTGGCCTGCCTGGGCACCTTAACCCCTGTGTGGGGTGGTCACCCCCTCACACCTTTTATGCCATACCCATACCCCTCCACCCCAGATAATTTTGATTACCTTGATTTTCTTTGACCCAGATTCTGATAGCCTTCCTCCTACTGAGTGGCATCTTATTCTATAAGTGGTTCCACTGATTTCAATAAGACCACTTGCGGAGTCAGGCACTACTCAGCATGAGTGATAGTATCTTCGAATCTGGTCCTTAGTTTGCATTACTTCTGAGAATTTGAATAGGGGACACAGAGAGGAGGCCCCATAACTCTTGGGAATTTCATGAAAGTAATAAAAATAGGAATGTGTGCAGTTGTGCTGGGACACCAGGTATATTCAGACAAGGGATGATAGTTTGAAGGTTATGGATGGGGATCCTTGCCACTCTTGGATAGGGTGTGAAGTGCAGGATGCGGTTCCAATTGAGCTTTTCACTTTTTGCTACCATTCTCAGAATAACCTTACCCAGCTGAGGAGACTGAGGGGGATATGAAAACAGCTTCCAAGTACATAAAAGGAGGGGGGAAAGGAGGGGAGTACAAGGAGGAGGGGAAATTGTTCTTTTTAACCTCTGGGGATGGATCAAGAAGTAATGGGCTTAAATTGCAGCAAGGGTGGTTTAAGTTGACCATTAGGAAAAACTCCTAACTGTCAGGGTAGGTAAGCACTGGAATAAATTCCCTAGGGAGGTTGTGGAATCTCCTTCATTGGAGGTTTTTAAGAGCAGGTTCGACAAACACCTGTCAGGGATGGTTTAGTTATTATGTAGTCCTGCCTTGAGTGCAGGGGACTGGAGTAGATGACCTCTCGAAGTCCCTTCCAGTCCTACACTTCTGATCTTATGTCCTCTAAAGAATAAATTAATTCTATGTCAGCTAAAGCTTCCTGCACTGACACTTTTCTTATGTCCTTCATGTAGAACCAGATTGTGCCATGTGATGTACATTTCAGGTTACCCCAGAATTCAGTGGGAGCAGTGAGACTGCCTGGCATCTGAAAGCAGAACTGGGCCTGTTAGATCTTCATCTCACATAACATTGCCATATAGAGAGCTGTGATAATGTTGGCCAGGAAAAAGGAGGTCACACTCCCTTGGGAAGACATCCAATGGAGAGTTTAAAATGATGGGACTGCAGTAAGGGAGGGGATCCTGGTATTTTAGCATTGAGGTGGGGGAAAGCATCCCAAATTTTAAGATTGGGCTCATATGTGCATGCAAGGCACAGATCTGCACTGGGGGGAGTGCAAACCTGCCCCATCCCAGAGGTAGCTCCAGGAGGAACTCTGCCCTAGTGAGGAAAAATTCCTCCTTGATCTCTCTAATGAGAACACATCAGCTTCTACCAGTGTACTTGAGGTGTGGCACGGTTATTGCCATACCTCTTCCCAACCCTCTCTGGGGAGTCATGTACTACAGGAGACACATGAGGGGAGTAGTATGTGTACTTCCCCAGACACCCAGAGCGCAACTCTGCCCCACTGTTATGCAGGACTGTAGAGGGAGGTCTACAAAGGAACAGGGTGCAGGGCACAATCTGGCCAGTGGTTAAGCCAGCAACAGCTAATGGAAATGGGTCTCAACTTGAGCCCTAGAACCAATTAACCCTGAGCTTTGGGGTGATTTGAAATTTATATCCAGATCTGAGTACTGTGTCATGGGGTAATAATTCCTAATAATCTGGGATAGTTCTGTTACATAATTAGCCATTCCGCTTTCTTTCTGGCCCAAACACAGGGTGGATATCAACAGACTACAAATATTTCTGATGTTAATTCAATCCCTCTTCAATTTCCAATACCATCCCTGTGCCTTTCAGGGATCACAGGAGCCATACTGGGAGATATGAACATGCGCCAATAAAAGGCTTGCATTTAAAAAAGTAATAGGGCATAAAATCCTCACTGTTCATCCTAACCAATTTATAAAACATTGTGTTTACTTTGTATGCATTTGCGATAACAGAACTGACTATAGAAAGGGAAGATGGGTTTGCTAAGAACAGTATATTCATATTCAATAAATTTGCATTATTTATAACAACTGGCCTATTGATACTGTGTACAAATCTATTTTGCTTTGGGTTTCTTCATGGGAACTCCTGTATGTTGCTTTGAAATATTTCCTCTAGATGTCTGCAACAATTTCAACATTCGAAATTAAGAAACTGTATTCACAGGTCACATGTTTTTAGATAGAAAGCTCTTTGGGGAGGGGACTATCTGTTAGTTGTATGTTTGTATGGTGCCTAGCACAAAGGGGGCACTACTGCAATACAAATAATGCATATTAATAATAATAACAACAGGTTGTGGTTTTCAGTGATTTCAGCAGGAAGCTGCTGCGTGCTCAGCACGTTTGAAAAACCAACCTGCATTTATTTCAGTGCCTAAATATGGATTTCGGTTCCTACATTTCCAAATTATGGTCTCAGAACATATACAGTTAATGACTCAATTTGGGATTTTCTAAGGGAGTTTTGCATCCAGCGCCCATTCAAATTCAATAGGATTTTGGTGCCTAACTTCCTTGGGCTCCTTTGAAATTCCCAGTCTAAATTATTACAGAGGGTCCAGTATTGCTAGATGTTGAGCATCTCTGGCTCCCATTAATGTCGATGGGAGTTGAATTCACTGAGTACCACAAGGGGACACTTAGCATTTTGTAGAATCAGCCTCCTAATATATTGATTCGTATTCTTCAGCACGCTGGGCATCATTGTTACAAATATACCCTTTCACCAAAAGCCTTATTTCTCCCTGGCTTTTAATTATTTTTTTTTCAAAGAAGATAAACTGAAAAGTATGAACTAGAACATAACTTAGCTTCTTTTCTTTTTTCCTGGCCTTAGGCAAGATGACTAAGAAAAACATATGATAACATGGAAAAGCAATAATTTTTTAAGAGCATCCACGTAACAAGTAACTGCTACTGTGCGATAGCAGCAAAACAGCTTTGTTCTAATAGTACTGAAAGCAATTGACTATCAACACTCTCCATAAATCTTGTACCCGAAAAAGAATTAATTGTTTTAGTAAACAAGTTATGCATAAAAAATGCTGATCCTGTGTATGTGAGTCCACAGCAAAATTTACAGATCGAATGAAGTAGAGCCCTTTTCATTCATCTCTGTTTTGAAGAATCCCATTTCAATAACTCAACTGAGAAAAAGAGCTACTTCAAATTATTAGATTCACTCAAAAATATTAATCTAGGAGCCTTTGCATCCTTGTTTCACAGTGATGAGTTTTGGGTTTAGTTTGGTTTGGGGGGTTTTCGTGTGCACCATTGGAGTTAGTGTCTGCCTATATCACAGTGGTAACACATGTGTGTTGAAGTTGCTGATACATGGGCTGGCTATCGATTAACAGGGAGCATTCCAAAAGCACAAAGGGGGGCTAATTACACATCTCCCTTTGTGCCTTGGAAAATCTCCCTCCCTACTTACATTGTGAGATTAGTCCTCAGCGCTAAAGCAAAAGAAGAAAATAAGCTAGTGAAAAATTAGTCTGTCCATATTGTAGGAAGCAGAAGTTAATCAAAGCAAAGAGTTTCATGCAGCCATTGAAACTGTGGTGGAATTAAGGGGAAATTGCTGTTTTGCTTTTGGAAGATGTTGGACTTTATAAATAATCTCCGTAGTGGGTGAAAACAATTCAGTCTATAAGGTAAAACTCCCCAGTAGAGAATGATTCCTGACGTGCTGTCTTTATTCTCAGGGTATCAAAATCGGTAGAGGCCCACATATATACAGTCAGTCTTCTCAGCTATGTATTGTCCTCTAGACATCTCTTTACAGAGGCTTGTACTTTACCTTGTTTTTCTAAAGGTCCTTCCTCCTTTTTACTCAGTGCTGTTATCATTGTTCACACATTCTCCCTGTGACTCTGTTTTTCCTTTCCATCCTCAAATGTCAAAGGAAATGAAGTCATCAGCATGGCTGTTCTCCCTTTCCATATGGAAATCTTAAAGGGACAATACAGTGTTTCCACAAAAACAGTATAATATGATGTCAGATTATTTTCACTGTTGCTAGAGTCAGTGTTTTTGTGCCTAGGTATGCAGCCCAGTGATCCTGTGACTGTTTCAGTAATATCATATTTAAATGCTCTTTCCCAGTCTTGCCAATCTGAGGTGTGCATTATAATGGTCTGCCAGGACGTTGTTGTTTTCTTACTGCTTGGGGTGAAATGTTGATGTTTTAGTTTTAAGGATAAGGAGGCTTATAATATATTTTTCTCCCTCTGAATTAGTAATGGGATAAATGATGAAGGCTCTGTATTGGAGTGTGTGCTTGGGCAGTGTGCCTGGCTCTCCATTTGGCATTCAGATGTTTGGCAGGAAAACATCTCGGAGGGAAAGTGGCATTTACCCAGACCATACCATGGCAGAGAGCCTGGCAATGATTGGGCCTGCCTAATTTCTTGTTCTAAAATGGCTTCAGTTATTTTTGTAGGTGGATACATACTTTTATCCATGTTCTATTCACGTCAAGCTTTTCTTTACCTGAGCAGTATATTGGCTTTTGAGGCATTCGCTCCTGACCTACCCTGCACATTAACCTACACGCTCCCCCAGAATACAAAAACCAAGATTTGAAAGCAGCCTAAAGGATTTGGACAGATAATTGAAGTCAGTGGAGCCACTCAAGAGCTTAATGCTAAGCACATGTGCAAAAATTTGGAGGATCAGGGGCCTTCATTTCTATTGTATCCCCTTCTCGTCTTTTTTTTCTAGTAGAAACATGTGCAGCTCACAAAGCCACCAGCAGAAATGGCCCTGATCACTAACATTATTGGCAGCCTCAGCAGAGAGAACAAGGCCTGAATGGGCAAAGAGACTAAATTAGTCTCTCACTATGAGTGATAGTCCTCCCAGGACAGGGATGAATCACATTGGGAGGACAGTGTGCGAGAAACTGGCACTATCATTGCCTATCCTTATAGCTGCTATGAGGATAAAGAGAGCTTTAGTCGCTAGAGCTTTTACTCTAGCACCTTCAAAGAGCAATAAATTCACTTAGAAAACTGTAAAAAGGAAAAAAATGAGGCTGGATGTCCATAAATAAATCAGAAGGAAAACGAGGGCTAGCATCCTAAAGCCCTGAACCAGCATTGCACTTAGCACAAATATAATTTTGCACGTGTGCGTAATCCCATTAGTTTCAATGGGACTACTCACATGCTATGTTGGATCGAGGCCTTAGTCTCTATTTATATTGGATAGAGACAGGGGATTAGTGTATTTCCGAGAGCTCTGAACTTCAAGGCCTGGGAGTCACTGACATTTGATGCCTCACCTGGGTGTCATAAACTGCCCTTCCTAATCTGTGCTTCCCTAAAGGAACTAGCACAGTCAGGTGCTTTATTACTTACAATTTTTCAAATGCGGAATATGATTATAACAGGAATAACTGCTGTTTTGTTATTTCTATTCCCGGACTGACTAGCTAAAGCTGGGATGAGATGTTTTTCTGAATGTGAATTCTGTCTTTGTAAAAGATGCCATAGGCGCCGACCTGTTCCTGTTCCTCCAACTTGTTTTCACTGGGAGAAGCCACTACGGTATGTGTTGTCTGAAACTGAGGCCTGGTCCACACTACAAACATAGGTCGACATAAGCCACGTTAAGTCGATCAAATAATGTCTGTGTCTACACTACCAAGTCCCTTCTGCCAACCTAAGTGGCTTGTAAAGTCGACTTCTGTACTCCACCTCCCCGCGAGGCGTGGAGCTTGATTCGACATCCATGGTTCGACGTGGGGATAGTGTAGACACTGCGTTATGTAATTCGAAAGGATTGGCCTCCAGGAGGTATCCCACAGTGCTCCACTGTGACTTCTCTGCAGATCACTTTCAACTCCACTGCGTGTCAGCCAGGTACAAAGGAAACATCTGCTCCCCTGTTAAAGCCCCGGGAACTTTTAAATTTTCATTTCCTGTTTGATCAGCATGGAGAGCTCGCCAGCACAGCTGATCATGGAGACTCAAGGCCGCAAACGCGCTCCAGCATGGAGTACATAGGAGGTGGTGGATCTTATTGCTGAGAGCAGAGAAGAGTCTGTGCAGGCAGAGCTCCGATCCAGCAGCAGAAACGCTGACATCTATGCCAAGATTGCGCGGGGCATGGGGGAGAAGGTCTACACCAGAAACACGCAGCTGTGCCGTGTGAAAATAAAGGAGCTTCGGCAAATGTACTAGAAGACAAGGGAGGCGAACAGTCGTTCTTGTTCTGCCCCACAGACATGCCGCTTTTATGAGGAGCTGTATGCGATTTTCGGCGGTGACCCCACCAAAACGCTCTGTGAATAACTCCCAGGAGCCCTGGGCAACCTCAAGCAACAACGAGGAGGACATTGTTCATGAGGAAGGGGAGGAGAAGGAGAATGTGAGGCAAGCAAGCGGAGGATCCATTCTCCCCAACAGACAAGAACAGATTTTAACCTTAGAGCCCATCCCTTCACAGGACCAGTTGGTGGCGGAGTGTGATGACGGGGAAGGCACTTCTGGTGAGTGCACATTTCCAATCAAACTGTAGGGGTTACATGCTATTATTTTTTATGTTAAATCTGAACAAAAATGTAGGTGAAGTGGGTATCAGTGGTCACTCCAGCTACGCAGAGGGTGCTTTCTGAAAAAGACTGTTTATGTGCACGGGAATGGCCCAGGAATCCTCCATGGAGATCTCTAGGAAGCTTTCATGGAGTACTCCGCAATCCTTTGCAGAAGGTTTCTGGGAAGGGCTGCCTTATTTCGTCCACCACGGTAGGACACTTTCCCATGCCACTCCGGTATTAACTCTGCTGGCATCACTGCAGCATACAGCATTGCAGCAAAAGGGCCAGGTCTGTACCCAGATGCTTGCAACATCTGCTCCCTTGCCACCTCTGTTACCCTCAGGAGAGTGATATCGCATAGGGTCACTTACGGGAAACGAGGGAAGTTTTCAATGCTAGCCCTTAAACCGCAAACAATTCAACAAGTAATCCACCCCCTGTTTGGTGAAATATGGGTCACACTGTACAAGGAGATTTTGGCAAACCAGTAAAGTGCCTAAAACCACTATGGCTTATTGTTAAATGCAGCCTATTCAGCAGTCTCAGCTTGACCAAGGCAGGAGGGGAGGGAGTTTTGGGTGCCACACAAAGGGCAGCTTGACCCCATGTCCTTCCTGATAAGAATTGTGTTGAAGTTGCTGATACATGCATTTTAAAAGAGCAGGATGTGCCCCAGGAATATCTATTGGGGTATCAAGGCTGCAAACTCTGGAAAAACCCACACCTGGTTAATCAATAATCAGAAGGGACCTCTTGCTTGACCATTGAAACTGCTTACTTAACAAGTTTTCTTTAAGGGACATGTCATTCTATTACTAATGTATAAATAAGGGGGGGAAAGTTTGAGATAGTTGGACTCTTTTTGGACCCTCCCTCTGGATACATCTTGCGGTCCCCACCGGCAGACAGAAGATTTGGCCACCGGAAGCCTGCCGCTGTGTCACTCAAGAGCCACACTCAGCTTTGGTAATTATCAAGGGTTGGGGGTGTTTTACTAATCTGTTGCGGACGTGTGTAAGTGCTTGAGACTAAGGCCTGGTCTACACTACCCGCCTGAATCGGCGGGTAGAAATCGACCTCTCGGGGATCGATTTATCGCGTCCCGTCAGGACGCGACAATTGATCCCCGAATCGACGCTCTTACTCCACCAGCGAAGGTGGGAGTAAGAGCCGTCGACGGGAAGACGCGGAGGTCGATTTTGCCGCCGTCCTCACAGCAGGGTAAGTCGGCTGCGATACGTCGAATTCAGCTACGCTATTCGCGTAGCTGAATTTGCGTATCTTAAATCGACCCCCCCTGTAGTGTAGATGTAGCCTAAGTCAAGTTTAGCTTTAAGTGAAAGCACTCTTGTGTTGTCCTGTTTGTGCCAGCCATCTATTGGTCAGACGGCTGTGTCTCCCCTGATTTATTTCCTGACACCGCCTCGCACAGAGTAAAAGTTACCAAGAGCTTTGGGTTGAAAGAACCCTGGGTAACAACACAACCACGCTGTCCCTAACATGCCGTGGTTGTAGTTGGAAGGGATCACTGTGTACTGCAAGCATCATAAAAAAAAAACGGGGGGAGGGTGGCTTTCTGTTTGTCTCACTTCCCCCCCAGTCCGGTGCCACTTTTGTAAAAAACAAACTATTTGGGGGCTTTACACTGGTGCCTGTCCTCAAGCACCATCAGGTTACTAGGGGAAAGGGGGCTTTTCTCAACTTCCAACCTGTGAGCCCAAGGATGTCTTCATAAAAGCAGCAGCACAAGACCTCTCGCCCATGCTTCACGGCCTTACTCACCATGGCTGGAGCAGCCAACTCACTCTTGCATTAACCTGCAATTGTGATTAAGTTGTGGCTTTCAGTGCAGTGAAGTGTAGTGAGGGGTCGTTTTTTTAATCAAAAATATTAACCTTGCACCAGAAACAATGTGTGCACTGTCAATGCTACTCTTGTGCTTTGCATTCCTGGCAGCTGAAACCTTGTCCATCGGTGCATTGTCCACACTGGGACAGAGACTTTCTCAGATTAGAAGGTGGAAAAAGAATGAGTTCAATGAGTTAATGCGTTCCTCCAAGAGTGACAAGACGGAGCCCAGAGCATGGAGGATGACACTATCCGAGAACCTGAACTTGGATAGGGAGGACAGGTGAGCATGCAGGGAACAAGAGCGTGCCATGCAGGAAGAGATGCTGCGGATTATGAAGGAGCAACCAGACATGTTGGGGCATCTGACTGAGGTTCAAGAAAGACAGCTGGATGCTAGTGTCCCTCTGCAGCCTATGGCTGAACCTGCTGCCATCATCGCCCAGTTCCACATCCTCCTCCCCCAAACATCTTATGAGGTGGGGGGTAGGGAGGAGTTTGGTATCCCTTGCACTCAACACCAGAGTAGGGTACAAGGAACAGAAGGAGCCCATTCCCACACCTTTGACTGTTATTGCAGTGCATCTGTAAGCAAGCTTTCCTTGTTTCTCCCCCCACAGTGTTATCAGCTCTTTTGCCCCAGTTTATCTTACTTTTCTTTGCTGTCTCTGTGTGTTTGTGTGCATAATAAAACTTAACGTGTTGAGGAGAAAAGGCCCTTTATTCATTCAACACATGGTGGTTGGTGGGGGTGGAGTTTACAGGGGAGAAAATGCAATGGAGGGGACAGTTTGGTAAGGAACAACTTCCTGGACACTACAGTGCAAATAAGTGATGGTCACATAAACACCACCCTATACCGGAAACCTACTGACCGCTATACGTACCTACATGCCTCCAGCTTCCATCCAAGACACATCACTCGATCCATTGTCTACAGCCAAGCCCTAAGATACAACCGAATTTGCTCCAACCCCTCAGACAGAGACAAACACCTACAAGATCTTTATCAAGCATTCATAAAACTACAATACCCACCTGGGGAAGTGAGGAAACAGATTGACAGAGCAAGACGGGTACCTAGAAATCACCTACTACAGGACAGGCCCAACAAGGACAATAACAGAACACCACTGGCCATCACATACAGCCCCCAGCTAAAACCTCTCCAGCGCATTATCCACGATCTACAACCTATCCTGGAAAATGATCCTTCACTCTCACAGACCTTGGGAGGCAGGCCAGTCCTTGCTTACAGACAACCCCCCAACCTGAAGCAAATACTCACCAGCAACTACACACCACACCACAGAAACACCAACCCAGGAACCAATCCCTGTAGCAAACCTCGTTGCCTACTCTGTCCCCATATCTACTTTGGCGACACCATCAGAGGACCCAACCACATCAGCCACACCATCAAGGGCTCATTCACCTGCACATCCACTAATGTTATATATGCCATCATGTGCCAGCAATGCCCCTCTGCCATGTACATTGGCCAAACCAGACAGTCCCTCTGCAAAAGAATAAATGGACACAAATCGGACATCAGGAATGGTAACATACATAAGCCAGTAAGTGAACACTTCAATCTCCCTGGTCATTCTATTACAGATTTAAAAGTCACTATCATTGAACAAAAAAACTTCAGAAACAGACTTCAAAGAGAAACAGCAGAACTAAAATTCATTTGCAAATTTAACACCATTAATCTGGGCTTGAATAGGGACTGGGAGTGGCTGGCTCATTACAGAAGCAGCTTTTCCTCTCCTGGAATTGACACCTCCTCATCCATTATTGGGAGTGGACTACATCCACCCTGATTGAATTGGCCCTGTCAACACTGGTTCTCCACTTGCGAAGTAACTCCCTGCTCTCCATGTGTCCGTATATAATGCCTGCATCTGTAACTTTCACTCTATGCATCCGAAGAAGTGAGGTTTTTACCCACGAAAGCTTATGCCCAAATAAATCTGTTAGTCTTTAAGGTGCCACCAGACTCCTGGTTGTTTTTGTAGATACAGACTCACACGGCGACCCCGATACATTACTCTGACTCATTGCTGAAACTGGTTTTCAAAGATGCAGAGCCCCTCAGTGTGCTCTTCTTATTGCTCTGGTGTCTGACTGCTCAAAATTGGCTGCCAGGTGATCTGCTTCAAACCCTCCCCCCACCCTGGTGGAAACTTTTCTCCCTTTGTTTCACAGATATTATGAAGCATACAGTAGGCAGCAATAACAATGGGGATATTGCTATCACTGAGGTCTAATCTAATAAGCAAACAGCACTAGCGACCTTTTAAACATCCAAAGGCACATTCCACCACCATTCCGCCTTGCTCAGCCTATGGTTGAACCAGTCCTTACTGCTGTACAGGCTGCCTGTGAATGGCTTCATGAGCCATGGGAGCAAGGGGTAGGTTGGGGCTCCCAGGATCACGATTGGCATTTCAACGTCACCAATGATTATTCTGCAGTCTGGAAAGAAAGTCCCTGCTTGCCGCTTTCTGAACAGACCTGTGTTCCTAAAGATGCGTGTGTCATGTACCTTTCCCAATCATGCCACTTTGATGTTCATGAAATGGCCTCTGTGATCCATCAGCACTTGCAACACCATTGAGAAGTATCCCTTTCAGTTTATGTACTCTTTGGCAAGGTGGTCTGGTGCAAAGATAGGGACATGTGTTCCGTCTGTCACCCCACCGCAGTTAGGGAACTCCATCGTGGCAAAACCATCCACTATGTCCTGAACGTTGCCCAGAGTCACTACCCTTCTTAGCAGAAGTCTGTTAATGGCCCAGCAAACTTGTATCACAACAGATCCCACAGTAGATTTACCTACTCCAAATTGATGCCTCACTGACAGGTAGCAGTCTGACATTGCAAGCTTCCACAGAGCTATCACCACTCACTTCTCCTCTGTCAGAGCAGGTCTCATTTTATTATTGCTGTGCTTCAGGGCTGGGAAAAGCTCTTCACACAGTTCCTGGAAAGAGGCCTTATGCATACATTGCTCGTCATCCCATAGCTGCATAATAATGATGCGGTCCCACCAGTCAGTGCTTTTTTCCAAGGCCCAGAAACAGCGCTCAGCTGTGTGAAGGTGATGCATGACTGTCGCCAATAACTGCAAATTGCTCCATTCTATGTCTTCCAGCCGTGCTGCTTGCGTGACATCATATTGCTACACACGGTGGCTCCTGTATTGGCTGTGTAAATACTGCAGGATAAGGCGCAAGGTGTTTGTAATGCTCACAACAACAGTGTACAGATGAGCGGGGTCCATGCTTATCATGCTATGGCATCCGCATGGATAACCCAGGCTTACAAAAAAAAGGCATGAAAAAGGCTTGGTTTGTTTGCTGTTGATTTCAGGGAGGTAAATGCATCATGGGAGGCTAACGCCATGTTCCCATAACCACCATTTTTGGTCCCATAAGGCATTGCAAGCCCAACCCAAAATTCCACTCCGCTACATGCACTGTGGGATAGCTACCCATAACTCAGTGCTCCATGCGTCAATGCAAGCCCTGCTAGTGAGGAAGCACTCCGCCGACACAATGAGTGTAGTGTGGACACGTGCTTAAATCGGAGGCTCGCTGATGACTTACATGAAGTCGACTTAACTTTGCAGTGTAGACATGGCCTGATTCTCCATTCTTTTGAAAGAGTTAACTAAATACAAGCCAGGGTTCCGAAGATCGTTCTATAATACAGGGCTTGTGGCCTTTGAAGTTATTCCGGGCTTTAGAGATTTTTTGTTATCAGTTGTGTCAATGTAATGTATAGCTAGGTATATATATATATGTACACCCATGTATGACAGTCTGGGGATTCTGTGTATGTGCACTTATGAAGTCCAGTTTGATGTTATGAAGTCTGTGTGATTATACCATTAATGCACTGTACACTGTCAGCTTAGATTGCATCATCCCTCTCATGGTAAAGGGTGAGGGTCTGGCACATGGCTGTCTGTCCCTCAATGGGACAGCCATTAAAGGGCCATCAACAACCGAATAACCTTGCCCTTGCAGAACAATAGAGCCACCTCTGAACTCTGGGTCTTTGCTGACTAAGGACAACCAACTGGAGGAGGGGGCGCAGCAGAGGAAGAGAGGAATCGCATGTTAAAAGGGACATTCATTCGTCAGACTTTCAAACCACAAGGTGGGAAACTGAGGCAAAGGACACTGCACAAGGTTACCATGTGTGAGTGTTTGTGCTTTTGAATTGTACTGGTGGTATTTTCCCAAATTAATGCTAGGTTCCCTTTCCCTTTTAATGAGTTTTCTTTTGTTATACACAGAATCAGTGTTTGCGAGAGGGAAAATAATGCCTCTCAGAGGCGTCCTAAGGTGGTGTTTAGTTTTCCCAGGTTGCTGGGTGGGAGCTCAATCTGGTTCTGTTTTGTGTTGTGTTTTGTATTCCCTCTATTTTGAAATTATGAACACACCTGAAATTCTAATAGCTACTCAGAAAATATCCTATTGACTAGCCATATTTCCTGCTATCATCAAGCAGAATCTCATAGGCAAAATGCTCGAATGTGTAATAATCCACTGGTTGGAGCAATGATTAGGAAAGTGAGAAAAAAAGTTTCAGGGTAAATGAGAATTCAAGATTATAATGTGCCTAATTCTTTCACATACAATTTACCAAAATTCTCATCATAACACTACTAATTCAAAGGCTTTGTAAATAACTTGACATCTGGAAGAGATGAACAACAAGAGGAAAGTGGCCTTTTCACTTTAATGCTCAGTGAAGTAATTATGGTTGAGAAAAAGAAGATGAGTTCTCACTGGCAGTTGAAGTCAAATAATTACTGTGAGTACGATAGGTGAAAAAGGGTCATTGAAACAAAGAACAGGAAATTGCACAAACAGATAAGTTCAGATTTCAGGTTCAATGAGGAAGAAAAGACAATTTATTCATTTGGAAAATGATTCAGATGATGTTTTGAATATATGTAGTTGAAATCTAGTCTTTTAAAAAAAGGATTGGAAAATTTAGTATTTGCTGAATGAAACAGACCTCCTACATTATGATCACCGAAGGTAAGAACAGTACCACAGTAGGAAGACACTATTGTTTGATTCCTGAAACTATTAGCTAGCTCAGAAATTGTAATTACTGTTTAAATAAGCTTCAGGGCTTTGGGGTGCCAGGAAAGGAGGAAGCTTTTCTGATTGGCTGTTTTTTCAAGGCTGGCTCGTCAGCAGAAAACAGCATACACCAGTGGGAAATCTGTATACATTTATACATGGAGAGAGAGAATACATGATGATATTGTCTGGTATTAGAGCCTAGTCTAGAGCCCATATACATCAAAGGGAATCTTTCCACTGACTTCAGTGGGAGTTATCTCTGACTCTGAGGGTATGTCTACACCGCAAAGAAGTCCTCAGAGTCCACTCAATTGACTCAAGCTCTCGGGGCTAAAAATAGTGGAGTAAATGTTCCCACTCTGGCTGGAGCCCAGACTCTGAGACCCTCCCAACTCTCCAGGTGTCAGCTCCCAGGCTCCATCCCAAGCAGGAAAGTCCACACTGCTATTTTTAGCCCAGCAGCCTGAGCCCAGAGTGTCCAAGTCAATTGAATAGGGCCCTGAGAGTTTTTCATCGCAATGTAGCCATACCCTTCGTGGTCTAATGAAATGATTTGGCAATGGCTGAATTATTTACAAGTGATGAAACAATTGCTCACGAGTTCTACAGCTCATCTGATCTGATGGACCATCATCCTCTATCTAAATCTGAGTCTTGACAAAAATTTTATTCCAGTCCTCCAAACCAACAGACATTCTGAATATGCTACACATTATACAGGGGGAAAGATATTTTAGGAACATTTTGGAGAATTTTTTCAGAAATGTTAATGGGACTACTTTTTTGTATCTTCCTTTAAAGCAAGGTTGTCTGTATACGTGTTTAAACTTTTGCCTAAAAAAATTATAATAAGGAAAGGTTTGATTCCTCCCCTCACCTCGCCTCAGACACCGTTATAATAAAAAATGGCTGACCTATTTTTCTTTTAGCAATCTTTCGAAATATCACCTTGGGGCAGTCTGGAAAATATTAACCTAATAGGTGACCATGTCAGAAGAATAGGAACAACTTGAAAGAGGGGGTTATCTTCACGTAACCTTAACTATAGCTGTCATCAGGGCCAGATTTCCAGTTAGCCTCAGTAGGCACATGCCTAGGGGCGCCGGCGTTCTAGGGGGTACCTAAAAGTTAAAAGTGGGTTATGTGATTGTTTTAATTGCATGTATTTTTGTTATTGTGTTGAATACATATTTTAATTATCGTTTATGTTTATTTTTGTTTAATTTTTTACAGAAAACGTGAAGGTCAGCTGTAGACAGGGGCACTGAAGATAATGTGCCTAGGGGTGTAAATCTGGCCATAGCTGTCATACTGCTCCAGTGGACAGGAAAAAAAATGGGTGGACAATAAGACATGAGCCAAACTCTGCACTTAATTACCTCCAGCTCATTTACTCCGGTTGCATCTCTGCAGCTGCATGGGAGTGAAAGCCAGTCAACACAGAATTTGCTGCATAGAGAAAACAGTGATACTAGATATTATTTTATGTTGTATACTTCAAAGGGAACTATGAAAGGATTTGGAACCTGAACCCAATGTGCTCTTCAATTAATTTCAATGAGTTTTCTGCACACAGAGTACTGACAGGATCAGCTGTTTGGTAGATCAGGTATAATAGATTACAGTTTGATATGTTTTGATTGTCTATATGAACAAAAGGCAATTATATAAACAAAAGGCTCAGTGTTTGGAGCTCTTCAAAGCCATCTTTGTTGTTGGAATTTAAACCTCTGACTGCTTTTGGATTTCCCAGCATACAGGAGTTCAGATCTTCAGGAAAGGGAAACGCTATTGTTCCTTCTTTGACATTTTCCCAGAAGGTTTTATTTATTTAATTTATTTATTGGCATTTTCATATCAGTCCCTCTTTCATTTTTGCATCACCAGCATTCATTATTTTGTTTAAGAAAAGCTACTGTCACTCTTGCATCACCCAATATAGATACCAATGACTATATTGGTCAAAGACTTAAGATTTCTGCTATTGAGAGCACTTATTTCAAAAGCTACATTCCAAAGTTTATTATTTCAAATATTTCATAGGTAAATGAATGCAAATGGATCAAGTTGGTACCAGATGATGTCTGTCCGGTAGTCTAGGTCAAGGAAATTTACTGGTCTCAGTCCAAGTCCCAGTGGGCAAATGTCATCATATACAAAACCCAGCAACTATAGCTGTCTCATATTGCCCATTTACTCTCTACACACTGGCAGTCTCTGTAAAGAGGGAAAGGTCATAATAGGCATGGAGAATAAACTACTCCCTCACCCTCAGAGGTGATCCCTGCATGTCAGAATTGAGCTATGTTATCTGAGCAGTATTGTATTGTCACTGACGGTATTGTGTCCATTCCATGGATATACAGAAGTCTGTAAGACTGGGGTGAAATTCTGTCCCCCTTGAAGTCATTAGGAGTTTTGCCATTGACTTAAATGGAGCCAGGAAGTCAATCCTAGATCTTCAGATGGAGTAAATTGGCTGAGAATCTCGGCCCTGTGTCAATCACACACAAACTGGCTTGGGGGATAGTGGGGCAAGCTGTAGACATGATATATCTTGATTTTAGTAAGGCTTTTGATACAGCCCCACATGACATTCTTATAAGCAAACTAGGGAAATGTAGCCTAGATGAAATTACTGTAAACTGAGTGCATAAGAGGCTGAAAGACTGTATTCACAGAGTAGTTATCAATAGTTCATTGTCAAACTGGAAGGATGTACCTAGTGAGGTCTCAAAGGGTATGTATTGGGTCCGGTAATATTCAATATTTTCATTAGTGACTTGGATAATGTAGTGGAGAGTATGCTTATAAAATTAACAGATGACACCCAGATAGGAGGGGTTGCAAGCATTTTTGAAGACAGGATTAGAATTCAAAAGACCTTGAAAATTAGAGAATTGGTCTGAAACCAACAAGATGAAAGACAAATGCAAAATACTACATTTCGGAAGGAAAAATCAAATGCACAACTACAAAATTGGGAATAACTGGCTGGCTAGTTGTACTGCTAAAAAGGATCTGCAGGTTATAGTGGAGCATAAATTGAATATGAGTCAACGGTGTGATGTAGTTGGAAATAAAGGCTAATATCTTTCTGGACTATATTAACAGGAATGTCATGTGTCAGACACAGGAGATAATTGTCCTGCTTTACTCAGCACTGGTGAGGCTTCAGATGGAGTACGGTGTCCAGTTCCAGCCGCCATACTTGAGGAAAGATATGGATAAATTGGAGATAGTCCAGAAGAGAGCAACAAAAATGATAATAGGTTTAGAAAATCTGACTTATGAGGTAACTGGGCATGTTTAGTCATGAGAAAAGAAGACTCAAGGGGGAACGGATAACAGTCTTCAAATATGTTAAGGGCTGTTATAAAGAGAATGGTGATCAAGTGGTCTCCATGTCCAGTGAAGGTAGAACAAGAAGTAATCAGCTTAATGTGCTGCAAGGGAGATTTAGGATAGATATTAGGATTTCTAATGATAAGGGTAATTAAGTTCTGGAATAGGCATCCACAGGAAGTTGTAGAATCCCCATCATTGGAGGTTTTTAAGAACAGGTAGAACAAATACCTGTCAGGGATGGTCTAGGTTTACTTTGTCCTACCTCACTGCAGGGGACTGGACTAGATGACCTCGCAAGGTCCCTTCCAGCCCTACATTTCTATGATTCTATAAAACTAACACAAATGCAACTAACAATAAAACAACATTTTGACAGTATGTTCTAGAACTACGGGGAGAAACATTTTACCATCAGTTAAATTGATGTACTGTGTGTTGAATGTAAGAACAATGAAATGCCTGACTATATTATAATTTATAATGGCTATAGGTAATATCTAGGGGCCCTGCTTAGAATTCCTTATTCAGGCAGGATTATCACTGACTTCACTGTGAGTTTAGCCTGAATAAGGACTGCAGAATTATGTTGTTGAATATTTTATTTTACATTGCACAATCAGAACAGATTAGCATGGTGGTTAAATTAACAGGCGTGTCCTTGTGTGATTGGGGTTACGAACAACATATACTTCTGACTTCTAACTTTCTCTGTGCTCACTGGTTCGACTTTGTAAGAAAAAATCCTTCTCTCACGGGCACAAAAAATAATATCCTGATCATTTCCTGAACCTTCAGCCCTACCAAGTTATAACAGTTTGTCTTGACAGATCTATCTCCTGAAAGGCACTTCATAGAATTAAGAACCAACATTTGTTTAAAAACAAAAACAGTCTTCACATTTATTATACTATCTACTGACCATCAGTCAGGACTGTGATGCTGTATGATTGAAACATGAGCAGTTGTATCATTAATCTTGCCACTGTTAGAAATTGCAACAAATCTTATACAAATTATGTCATGTAAGAGATCAACGGAAAAGTCACAATCTATCAAATATCCTCTTTGTATGCATGTATCATCTTTTTATCTAACGTTATAACTATTGACGATGTACCGGTATTTCAAATGTGTTTGCTCCTGCGGTAACACCCACAAGGTAATTTACATCAACTCTGGCCAGCACAGTGTGAATGAACTATTCAAGTTGACGGGCCATTAAGAAACACTTAACTCTTACAATAAACCATGGAAGAAGCTCGCCCCACCCGGTGAGCCTTCCTGTGGACACTTTAGCCAGAATATAGGTAATGGCTGCTCCTACAAGTCATCAAGACATGTGACTAGCTCATGTGACCCTGGACTCCATATTGTGCCTGTAATTTTCCTGCCTGTAAGGGCAGGTCTACACTACTGCTTAAGTTGATCTAACTTACGTCGCTCGGGGTTTGGGAAAAAAACTCAGTGACACAAGTTTCGTGGTGTCCACTCCGGCGCTATGTCGGCGGGAGATGCTGTGTCACCAACATATGTTCTGCCTCTCGCCGAGGTGGAGCAATTATGCCAATGGGAGAGCACTTGCCCGTTGGCATAGCGTGTCTTCACCAGATGCTCTACAGCAGTGCAGCTGCATTGGTGCAGCTGCGCTGATGTAGCGCTGTAGTGTGGACTTGCCCTTAGACGGAGAGCATCCCCTCCACATGGGTGGAGATATAAAAGACCCTGGAAGCATCTCCATTTTGCCTCTTTCCTGCTCTGATCTCTGGGCTTGCACTAAAAGGAGCATTCCAACCAATGGACTGAGGACCTTCCAACCTTTTGGAAGTTACCAGAGATTTTACAAGCCAGCAGTTTATTCCATCACGGCTTCACACCTGATACAAGAACTCTGCGATGATTGTATGTATTTGATTTCTTTGACCTTTCTTTTCTCTTATAAATAAACCTTTCGATATTAGATACTAAAGGATTGGCAACAGCATGATTATTGGGTAAGAACTGAGTTATATATTGACCTGGCTGTGTGGCTGATTTCTTGGGATTAGAAGAACCCTTTGTTTGATGAAATTGGTTTTCAATAACCACTCATCATTAAGTCTAATGTCTGGGTGGTGAAACAAGGGCTGGGATACTTAAGGAGATTGCATTTCTGACTTCTTGTTAACCAGTGTAGTGAGACAGAAGTTTATGTTTGTTACTAGCTTGGTATATCTTACTTTAGAATAAGCACCAGTTTGGGGTGGCTCTGCCCCATTTCTCAGCAGTTTGTCCTGTGACCCACTGAGGCATGGTGACAAGGACACTGATGATTAAAGCCACTGGAGGAGAAATTAAACAGTAAATTTTAAAAACAAGGGCTGGCCCTGCTATCCCCTGGATTTGCCCATGGGGAATTATCACAGAGGTTTTCAGAAGTCTGAGTGTACTGAGACTGAGCAAGGTGGAGCTAATAAAAGTTTGGTGCATTGTTCCCAATCAGCTTGACCTCTAGTGCATACTAAGCATGAGAGGCCAGATCCTCATCTGGCATATAGTGGCATAGCTCCACTGATTTAATGAGAACCTATCGCTACATGCCGTTAGGAGTTACATCAAGGCAAACAGAAAGAGAAGGAGGGAGTGCAATGAAGTGCAGCAAAAGTTATTTGTTGCTAGGGGCCAGGCACCAGGAAATGCAACTCTGCCCAGGAGGCAGCCGGGACCATAGAAAACTATACTAGGGACTCGTCACTCTTTCTTTTCCCACCAAGAGCAGGCAATGGCTGGTGTTGGAGGCTCTATATTCCTTCCCAACAAGCACAGGCAGTGGGAGCCAAACACCACCATGGTCTAGAGGCAGACAGTTTCTGGCACACCTTCTCTCTTTTCCCTCAGAGCTCGAAATAGCCTGAAGAAGGTTGTGGCAACAAACCTTGTAGGAATTGGAACAAAGGCTGGCAAAAAGTGTCCCAGTTTGAACACTGGGGCCAGGAAAAATTCTGTAGGGTGTGAGTAGGGCAGGAGCTGATGGGAGGAATATGAGGTTCCCAGTTTATTTGAATACAAAGCAAAGGGGTGTGAACCTTTGAGGACTAAAAGATAAAATACAATCAAAGTTTGACGCAGACCCCCTGGGAAGCAAAACCACTGCATTTCACACAGCCCTAGATGGATCCCTCACAACAATGTGTTTCGAATCTTTACATTTCATTCAACATTATCTTCTGCAGCCCTACTGAAAATGGCATAACAGGGCATGACAGAGTGTAACATATTATAATGCAACACCTCAGAATACAGTGGAATACATCAAACCCATATAAAATACCATCTCTGCTAACAGAAGGATTTCGGAATTGTCTATGAACATTTTTGATCTGTGGATAATTCTCAACCACAACTTAAGTTTAATCGACCTCATAACTTCTTCAGTTTTATTCCACACGGGCAACACAATGCATAAACATAAAGCACCTCCTCCTGTTTTTCCCCCTCAGGGGTATCTTTATATGTGAGCAAACATTACATGCTCAGGCCCATGAAAAGTACTAGAATTAGATTTCTACAATACTTTTTATGGCTGAAGTCTGCCCATGCATTCTGAAAAGTTCTGTGCTTTTATTTTTTTCAGTGCAGAGCAAGCTTGTGGCATTGGCCATGTAACTTCAATTTAGTTCCCCATCACCTTTCTCCATAGTGATGATTCTTGTGTAACGGAGATCACTGATTTTTAATTGATTACATGCGTTCTCTTAACTTATATATGTGTAGTTGGCTAACTCATTTGCCACTGCTCCTCAAAAGCAAAAATTAAATCATCAATGGAAGAAGCATAAAATGTTGTTATATGGCTCTATGTTTCAGATTAATGTGAAAGTCAGGAGCTTTACGTGCATTGTGCTAAACAACAACTATTTATTTATTTTAATAAATCGTGCAAGAAAACTAATAATAATAAGTGCCATTTATGTAGAAGTTTACATACCAATTATATTCCACCCTCAATTTTTTTGCAAATTTCCCATTCCTTAGTGGGGATTCTGCATGTGGTAGATTATAGCCTAAATATACAGTACACCAATTATTTCAATCACTGACATGCAGCCACCTCTGGAGTGGGATGTGCAACCATAGAATAACACACAGCAATTGCTAACCATCCAGGAAGCATTTTAGTCAGAGGGAAGACACTCTCCAATACATCTTTATTTGATGTTGAATCTGTCATACTAACCTCTACCCCAAACCACTTAAGGCAACACTGCCTTCTTTCAAATTCATATCAAGCCAGCCAATTTGCTCTATCCTTGATTTTTTCCCCAGAAAAGACTTGGAAGTAGATGGGAACGTCTCAAGAAAGTGTTCCTCTTCCACTTGGTTTCATGCCTCCTAAATGTTTTTCCAACCAATGCACCTCCTTATTATCCACTAATGCCTCAATGAATGCAGTCTTGTCATGGCAGGACACAGAAGCTTTCCTTGGCTAGTTGTTGCTCTTGGGAGGAATGCAGACTGAATAAATGTTCCAAAATCAGTTAAAATATCTGGAAATCCCACAGCATTTAATACAAACAGTATATGGAATGACTTTGTTTTGTCATACTATCCAGCCGCCTGGAAAGTAGATCACATACTATTGGTCTAAACTGTTCTACTGTCAGGAAGTATAGTGTTTAAAATACAATATTCATCTGTCATCCCTAGTTCAAGAATTTATGGTGTGGACCTTTTCCCTCATGACCTTACTTCACCTCCTCAGTCTAACCAAAACAACAGTTGGAGCAGGTAACTACACAATTTCTTGTAATCTGTACTGCAGGGAGCTATCAATGACACTAACTCTGCCTATGCTATTAGGAGTCTGACAGTGGAAAAGCTCTGTAATGGCAGAGTGTACGTTAACACTGTGAAGTGTGTGCATTCTATCATGAGTAAGCCTCCATCTTGTGTATAGCTAGTGTTTTGTATCTCTATGTACTGGGTTATTTACTGAGTAAAAAGTTGTCTACCTTTTTTTACTTTCTCCTTTTCAGAATTTTTCTTCTTTTTTCAACTTCAGCTTCTCAATTTTCTCTTTCTAACCTCCTAATGTTTTGGGGTCTATCTCACCCCAACAGGCACAAAAATTTAAACAAAACTTTCCGTGCCAAACCTCTTCATACATCAAATGTTAAGAACATAAGAAAGGCCGTACTGGGTCAGACCAAAGGTCCATCTAGCCCAGTATCTGTCTACCGACAATGGCCAATGCCAGGTGCCCCAGAGGGAGTGAACCTAACAGGCAATGATCAAGTGATCTCTCTCCTGCCATCCATCTCCATCCTCTGACGAACAGAGGCTAGGGACACCATTCTTACCCATCCTGGCTAATAGCCATTTATGGACTTAGCCACCATGAATTTATCCAGTCCCCTTTTAAACATTGTTATAGTCCTAGCCTTCACAACCTCCTCAGGTAAGGAGTTCCACAAGTTGACTGTGCGCTGCTCTAAATGTTCTTAGACTAGGATGAGGTCAGTCTTTCCACAGTGGTTTTATCATCCAACTTGTTGTGGGTTTTGTGTAGCAAAAAAAGTTTTTAAAAAGGTAACAGGGTCACACTTTGTTGTGTTTGTGCCTTTTATATTGTTGCTGTTGCTATCTGTTTTCAATGTCTAAACATGGAGTCAGTTAGACACCTGACACCTGTACAGTGTGTAGCTTTTTAAAAAATGTGTTTGATCATGGGTTAAGTTAGACTCCAACATAACGTGCTTCTGAATCTAGGAAAGTTTTAACTTGTTCACCGGTTTATAGTTCACTGGTTACAATAAAGCCAGTTTTAAATGCATCCCATGTGTTTTTTTCCCAATTCTGACATACTAGGGGCCTCTAAGACCTCAATACGGAAACGGTTGGGTGATTTTGGTCCAATATGAGGGTTAAACATAGGATTTCAGATTTCTCTGTGATCAGCTCAAATCTTTAAAATCTTTAAATGAATGGTGCTTTTGTCCCCAGCCCTGCAACAGTGCACACAATGTGTGTGACAGGAGAGAAGCAGCTAAGAGCCTCTCCCACTAAACCCCAAGCATGGGGCAGACCCTATTGTAACTCCTTGAGCGCCTCTCCTTCAGGTTCATACTAAACTAATAGTATCCCCTCCCCCACACTACTCAGGTGTTTGTATGGTGGGGGGTGAGGTAGGCTTGGCTGCAGTTACCATGGATGATCTTCTGAGTTATGCTCTCATGCAGTGCCTGAGAATCTGTAATTCCATGGCCACAGAATTTGTCACACTTTGTTGCAGAACTGAATTCAAGACTCTAGGCTGTTTTACATTGTGTTTGCGAAAACCTGAAGAAGTGAACTGTGCATGACTGATGCCTTGATATATGCCTCTTGTGCAGGCAGCCTGAAAAGATAGCTGTGAAAGGTACGGACTTCCCCTTTCATAGAGGGATGGTCTTTTTTGAAACCCACCAACCGCAATTTAAAAGTTAACTATTTCACTGCTGATCATTGAAGCAGACACCTCCAGCTAATGTGCTCATGCCACAATCCCAGACTGTTGCCTATGATTCCACATACGCCAAAAGCCAGTTTGCTTCCAACAACTGCTACAATGCTGTTAGACACTGTAAGTCCAAATATCTTTAGCGTATGAAAACCTGAAAATGGGGAGAATAAAATAAATACAATTTAATAGCACAGCATGTGACACTTTATGACTGGATTATTCATGTTCAATTTATTGTAAACCCTCATTTTTTAATTTATCTGAGGCTGCCACAGAATTTCCACCAGAGCGTGGCAAAATCCAGGGTCTCTGCTGCAGACTTGAGGTCCAACTGGCCACCGAGTACATGGGACCTTTTCAATAACTGCTCTCCCTTCTTGTGGGTGCAATCTGTAGCCATATGTTTTGCACCTGCAACTAATTGCAGGCACAAGCCCTGTCATTTAGCCATCTGTGCATCTCATTTGCACCCATGTCTAATCTGGGCTAAAGGCCAGTTGAAAATTGGACTCTTAAAGCTTGATTCTAATCAGTGCAAAAGAGAACTGGGCCCTTAGATTCTTCTACCAGCAAATATATTATTTATCATGACATTTTTTAAAGTGGAAAGAGCCTGGGAAATGGAAAATACCTCCTAAAAATCTTTAGGCTAATGCTTTGCTGGAGTCCATCACTTGCCTGTTAATCAGGTGCTCACTGATGTTAATCAACAGCTGCAGAGGAGTAGAGAAGAGTAAATGGGGGCTGGGACTCTTTCTTCACAAAAAAATGTATTTTTAAATGTTCTGATTATAACAGCTCCTTCAATTAGCATTAGTTCCCTACTGCATGTGTGAGCACCGAGTCATAATGCACCTTCATTCAGCATGTTTGCTTTGGTTATGGCTATCCAACAGCTTACGTAGACATAAGTTATGTCTCTCAGGGATGTGAATTATACGCCCCTTTGAGCGACATAATCGATGCCAATTTAAGCACCGTTGTGGACAGTGCTATGTCGGCTGAAAAGCTTCTCCTGCTGACGTAGCTACAGCCGCTTGCAGGGGATGGAGTAATTAAGCTTTCTCCCGTCATCTTAGAGCAGCTCCATTAGACAGCTTACAGCGGCATAGCTGTATCAGTGCAGCTGAGCCACTGTAAACTCTCACTTACGACACTAAAGCTATGGCTACACTAGAAACTAATGTGTGCGCTGGGGCCAAAGCTTGGGCGTGCTATTACGAATTCAATCCCTGGTAGGCAGCAGGGGTTGAGATTATAATGCAGGCAATGGTCACAGGTTAGACAGCTATGCTTTGGAGAACCTGTTGGGCAGGTGATCTGTGGATCAGCACTGATACCCTTTGCAGCACCCACTTGATCACTCACTTTCTCCCCTTTAATACCAGCCCCTCTTCCGAAGCAGCCTCTGATGGCACCATTCAAAGGAGTATGAGTGCATGTGACATGAGTTTGCATAGAGTGACATCAATGAGTTTGCATAGAGTGACATCAATGAGTTTGCATACAGTGACATCAAATTTTTAAATCACGGCCATGGGGAGGTGAGAGTCCTCCTAGGTACAATATGTAAGAGACTGCCAGTCATTCTGACTGCTCTCCTGCTACTCCCACTCCATCTCCCTTACAGGAGAGCTCAGTCCCATTAACAAAAGGGTACCAAAATACAATGAATGAAGTGGGTTTCCTTAAACCACTGAAACAGAGGCAAAACCTTCAAGGCTGGACATCAGATCCTAATCTCCCCTCCAACAATCTCCTAGCAGAGAAGGAATTCTGCTCTTCCTCATGCCCAGACATGTCTGAGCCAGTATTTCTACAGCCACCTTCTGTGAACCGTCTCCAAAGATCCTGACCTTGCAATTCTGAGTGATACACAAAATGGTGCCTCAGGTTGTGCATTCTACTGAAAGTAAGGGTACGTCTATACCCAGCCGCTAGTTCGGCGGCTGGCAATCGAACTTCTGGGTTCGACTTATCGCATCTTGTCTGGACGCGATAAGTCGAACCTGGAAGTGCTCGCCGTCGACTGCAGTACTCCTGCTCGGCGAGAGGAGTACCACGGAGTCGACGGGGGAGCCTGCCTGCCGCGTGTGGACCGAGGTAAGTTCGAACTAAGGTACTTCGAACTTCAGCTACGTTATTCAAGTAGCTGAAGTTGCGTACCTTAGTTCGATTTGGGGGGTTAGTGTAGACCAAGCCTAAGAGTGAAGAATACCCTGTGTCCAGGACAGGGTAAAGAGCTGGGAGTAGTCTTTGCACTGAGGAGAAGTCAATCTCCAGCCCCTTGCACCACCTTGTCCCCTTGTCTACACACAGACATTGCTCCAGTTTAACTTAAACTAGCTTAGTTGAACTGGTGCAGCTTTATGTGTAGACATGCTTATATCAGTTTAAAAACTAGTTATAATGGGTTAGCTTGTGCTTTTACATTTAGAGACACAAGTTATATTAGTTGAAACCTGATTTAGATCAGTTTAAGGCTGTCCAGCCATAAAGTGCAATGGTTTAATTAAACCAATTTAAAATCACAACTGTGGAGCTTCATCCTGCATCATAAAGGTCAATTAGAGTTTACCACTGATTTAGGTGGGAGCAATATTAAGCCCTTAGCACGGCTCCCAGCACTGTTGCACTGTCTACACTGGTGCTTTACAGCGCTGAAACTTGCTGCACTCAGGGGTTTGTTTTTTCACACCCCTGAGCGAGAAAGTTGCAGTGCTGTAAAGTGCCAGTGTAGACAAGCCGTTATTACACTGATACAACTTTGTATATTTACCTGGTTTTATTCATAAGGGAACTGTGGGGGGAAAAGGGGAGGGGGGGAGTGAGTAAAGAAATGTGTCTAACTGAGGAGAACATGGACTTAAGCATGATTCTTGGCATGCTAATGAAGCCATTTGTTATTTGGTCCATTCTTACCCCTGACTCCTGCTCATAGTCAGAAGCAAATGGGGCTCCCACGAAATCCCTGTCCTGGTTATTGCTAAATCACATGAGCTTGTACATGTATCACTCTGCACATGTACTATTAATCTAGTGCCCAGGAATACACCTAACATAAGTCAAAATAGATTGAGGTGGGGGGTAATGGATAGCCTAGCGGCTCATTCATTGAACCCAGCCTAAATATATATTTTAACTAATTAGTTTATGTATTCCTCCCATCAACCTCACTGAAGTCAATGGGTTTAAGCCTGCAATTTAATCCTTCTTCTTCAAAACAAAAGGTATTACTGGAATTTCCAATATACCCTGAAGTTTTAGGGGTCACCAAATGAAATTAACAGGCAGCAGGTTTAAAACAAACAAAAGGAAGTTCTTCTTCACGCAGCGCACAGTCAACTTGTGGAACTCCTTGCCTGAGGAGGTTGTGAAGGCTAGGACTATAACAGCGTTTAAAAGAGAACTGTATAAATTCATGGAGGTTAAGTCCATTAATGGCTATTAGCCAGGATGGGTAAGGAATGGTGTCCCTAGACTCTGTTTGTCAGAGGGTGGAGATGGATGTCAGGAGAGAGATCACTTGATCATTGCCTGTTAGGTTCACTCCCTCTGGGGCACCTGGCATTGGCCACTGTCGGTAGACAGGATACTAGGCTAGATGGACCTTTGGTCTGATCCAGTATGGCCGTTCTTATGTTATGTACCCCAATATCTGTACCCTATATATAACATTGCAATTACAGACATTCTATTCTAAACTCTTCTTTTTGATAACTAAAAGGGGTTTTTCCTTAAGAAAAAATATCTTGGGCTTGACATTTCTCATAGTTGGTCTCAACTAAAGGTATTTTGATTATATATGGGGCACTGGAATTTTGGACAAGATCCACTCAGCTATGTCTTAGTTATACAAACACTGAAAAAAATACTTACCCCTAATCATTGTTCTCTGAAGATAATAGATCCAAACTCTTGGATTATAGCCCCGTGCCTTGAGCTATTGCAGTTGGGTAGCAAATTTAAATAATTTATAACTCATGGATTACTCCTATTCATGTTACCCCAAGATGGGAGGGGACTATGAAGTATTCCAATCTAGCACTATCCATTTCAACAAAAGAAAATAAACAGAAAAGAAATCAATGCACGCTGCAGGATAGTTGGTGTATGAGCATGAATTGATTAGAGATTGTGTCCTCAGAAAACATCTACAAGGAAAATAATGCTCTCTTCTCCAAAGGTACCAGTTTTAATAGAACCCTACTGTTGAAAACTAAAATCTTGAAAGAGGTCTATCCTTCAATCTGAAAAATCATAGGTTAAGGAAGCTAGAAGACATCTGAATAAGCATGAAAACTTCAAAGGGCAAGCAAGACCCTTTATATGGACATGAATAGTCTGCAAACAGGGAAAGGAAAATATTCTGAGCCACTCTCAGTATGAACAGTGTTAAAGATAACTCCTGCATATAACATGCACAATTGGCTAGGAATCACTAGTGCAGATAAATAATGGAGATTTATTACCTGACTCATAATTCAAGTAGAGTAAACTGAATTACAGAGTAAATGTCTCACAGGACAGTTCTCCAGCATACTCTTGCAAATTCAGAGCATGTACTCCAAGCCATAAAACCCCATTTATGGTTGATAGAATATGGCTTACAGCTTTTAAGGTATGAGAAACTGAATGTAGTGGAAATGTAATTTTCTATACTCTGAAAAAACAACCAGGTGGAATAAACAGTCATAGCAAGACATTAATATATCCCCTGAGATGAGAAAACTGATCACATTAAGACAAATGTTATAGAAGATATAACATACAGGACAACAGAGGAGGTTGAAAATGAATCAGCCCTTGAGCATTTATGTCTTTAAGAACTAAAGAGTTACTATACTATACTTTCTACAGATCAAGAATACTGAGCTGCTAGTAATGCAACTTCTGAGGGATAGTTGCCTGCCCTGAGACAGGTATGGAAGAGAGACAGACAGCTGATAGGAGAGCTCATGTTACCCTCTCTCAGGAATCCTCACCTCTCCTACACCCAGAGAATTATTTACCCAAATAGCTAGAGGGACTATGGTAGGACCCAAAAGCATCAACTATCAGTTCATAAAACTGGGCTTTGATCAACAGGGCAAAGAGAATTCTTCATTGGTCCCTTAAGTAGCCATGATGAGGTTCACAAGCCAGGTTTTTCTCTCACTCACATTAGCTTTACACTGGTGTGACTCCATTTTCTTCAGAGAAGTGACTCCAGGTTTACTTCAATGTAACTGGGCAAAGAAAAGTGAAGCAAAACTTGCATTTGTCAGGATTAGACGCTTCTATCTCTACTGAAGAATGCCCCAGGTAAACATGCATTATGAGACTATGGGTAAAATTTTCAAAAGGGCCTCAGAATTAGAAGTTTACATCCAATTTTCAAATATGTCAAGGCCGAGTTGAAGGTGGCCAGGTCTACTGATTAGAGCCAGAGCTAGAATCAGAGAGTCAAGCCAAAGATCAGGCCAAATGTCAGAGCTGGAGCTGGAAAGTCAAGCCAAGGATCAGAGCTGGAGCTAGAACTCAGGGCCAAGGATCGGGAACAAGGCAGGAAAACAGGAACCAGGAACAGGTCAGTGAACCAGGAGTCAGGCAAGAAGGCAAGATCCAATGTAGCAGTTGTGCAGACGGCATCCTGTGTCTCTCTTTGGATTTAAATAAGAAGCCCTGACCAATCAGAGTTCTTGGTGTTCCTCCAGTGAGGCCCAGGGAAGCCGTCCCAGATGTATCTTCAGGTATCATGGTCTCTCCTGTTCAGCTGGTTAGCAGCAAGCCACTGGGTGGGTGCAAGACAGTAACTGTTGAGTAGGACCCTTGAAAAACCAGGTTCAAGCACTGTGGTATCATGACAGTGCCCTCTCCCCAAGAGAGGTCCTGGTTGGAACCTGTAGTTTGCAAAGAAAAGGATTTGACTTGTGGATGCATGATCTGTACTCTTGTATGTGAATTCTGCATATGGTAACAGCGAGGACCAATTATCTTGATGAAAGTTGGTTTAGTAGTGTAGGTACAGCTCCAAGATTTGTTTTACTCTCTCCATTTGGCCATTGGTCTGAGGATGCAGAGGAGAGGTGTGTGGACCCCCAGAATTTAGAGTGCCTCCCGCCAGAACTGAGAGATGAATTGCAGACTATGATCAGAGATACTGTGATTTAGGAGACCATGGAGATGGACAGCATGGATTATCCATAATTGGGCTGTTTCTTTGGATGAGGAGAGGTGGGCACAGGGAAGAAAATGGGCCATTTTTGCAAGGTGGTCTGTGACTGTCAGGATTGGTATAAATCCATCGGTCTCTCACAATTTTATAATAAAAATCTAATGCTATACTTGCCCAAGGCCTAGGTCAAGTTTCCAGGGGTTGAGGAGGCTGAAGGGTTTACCATGTGATGTCTTGGCATGAGCACCCAAATTACAGGAAGCAACAAACAACTGTGTTGTAGAATGCATTCAGGGCTGCCAGAAGAAACGGGATACAAATGTTGGGTTTTGAACTTCCCTAGATGTCCCTCTAGTGGGAAGTCATGGCATAGTGGTAGGGCCGCCAAGTACAGAGGAGCAGGAGGATTTTAGATACAGTCCTTCAAACATGACTTCCTCCCTAGTGTCATGTGGTTCTTCGTTTATTGCACTTAACTCTTTGGAAGTTTTCCAAAGCAGAGGCAGAATGGATTAAAGAAAATAAATCCTGTCAGATGGTGGCATTCAGGAAATTATGGGGTTTAAGTGTATGAGGTGGAGATGGAGATAGGAGACAGACTTGTTGAAAGTCTCTGGGTAAGGATAAAAGGGGTAAAAAACAAGGGTGATGTTATAGTAGGGGTCTACTACAGACCACCTAATCAGGAAGAAGAGGTGGATGAGGCTATTTTTAAACAACTAACAAAACCATCCGAAGCACAGAACTTGGTGGTGATGGGAGACTTCAACTACCATAAATCTGTTGGGAAAATAACACAGCAGGGCCCAGATTATCCAAGAAGTTCTTGGATAATTGGAGACAATTTTTTTATTTCAGAAGGTGGAGAAAGCTACTAGGGGAGAGGCTGTTCTAGAACTGATGTTGATAAATAGGGAGGAACTGGTTGAGAATTTGAAAGTGGAAGGCAATTTGGGTGAAAGTGATCATGAAATGGTAGAGTTCATGATTCTAAGGAATGGTGGGAGGGAAAAAGCACAATAAGGACAATGGATTTCAAGAAGGCAGTCTTTAGCAAATTCAGGGAGTTGGTAGGTAACATCCCATGGGAAGTAGCCTTTTATTCTTTTGAAAGTGAATTTTGTAATGTGGTATTACACCACTGTGGGTTTCGCTCTGTTGGCTCCAGTTTCATGATCAACAGAGCGAAAGTCACCTCTGCTACTTGTTTCAGATTTAGAGTTTCTAGGAACACATAAAGACTAAAGATAGTGACCACACACAAATGTACAAGTACAGGGTCTAGTCTGCTTTACAAGTTTTATTAAAGTTAAAATTAAAGTCATGATTACCCAAGCATATAGAAATTCTATAAAGTCCTATTTACAAGTTACAAATATAGTCATACTCATATCTTCCTAGATAGTGTTAGGGTCTGATGGGTCTCTCATGGTTTGATCATCAGTAGAGGGATGGTTCCAGTGGAGTTTCCCACTGGGAGTTTAGTTGTCCTAATCTGGGAACCCTCTTTTTAGAATATGATTCTGAGTCTACCTCATTATAATTTACACACATAGTGCCCCCACCACTTAGGGCATGTGTTAGAAAAATGTGACTTCAATCACCTATTAGTACATCTTTTCCCACAATCTTGTAGCATAGGATCATTCTCTGGTCACTTACTTATGTCAAGCATTTCTTAAGCCTATGGCCTAGTACAGCTAAGCTAAAATTTTAGAGGCCTCAGACTGTAGGCCTTGTGTTTCAGCCCTACTTAGATACCTAATACATAAATATCCCTTCTAACTACTGATCAATCTTATACTTCTATAATCCTACAATTTAACTCTATTTAGCATATATATGGCATAACATGTTAGTTAATCAGAACATCACACAATAAATGAACAATAAACTAAAATCATTGGCTACTAGTCTAAGGGGAAGAACAGTTCAAGAGAGTTGGCAGTTTTTCAAAGAGGCATTATTAAGGGCACAAGAGCAAACTATCCCACTGCATAGGAAAGATAGGAAGTATGGCACCCTGGCTGAACCAGGAGATCTTCAATGATCTGAAACTCAAAAAAGAGAGTCCTACAAAAAGTGGAAACTAGGTTAAATTATAAAAAATGAATATAAACAAATAACACACGCATGTAGGGACAAAATTAAAAAAACCAAGGCACAAAATGAGATTGAACAAGATAGAGACATAAAGGGTAACAAGAAAATATTCTATAAATACATTAGAAGCTCTCAATGGGGGGGAGAGGAGGCAGACAATAACAGAAAATGTGGAAATGGCAAAAATGCTAAATGACTTTTTTGTTTCAGTTTTCACCAAAAAGCTAAGTAGCAATTGGACATCTAACTTAATGAATGGCAGTGAAAATGAGGTAGGATCAGAGACTAAAATAGGGAAAGAACAAATTAAAAATTACTTATACAATTTAGATGTCTTCAGGTCACTAGGGCCTGATGAAATACAACCTATAATACTCAAGGAGCTGACAGAGGAGATATCTGAGCCATTAGCAACTATTTTCAAAAAGTCATGGAAGATGGGAGAGATTCCAGAGGACTGGAAAAGGGCAAATATAGTACCCATCTATGAAAAAAGGGGAATAAGGAAAACCCAGGGAATTATAGACCAGTCAGTTTAACTTCGGTACCTGGAAAGATAATGGAGCAAATAATTAAGCAATCAATTTGCAAACACCTAGAAGATAATAAAGTGATAAGTAATAGACAGTATGTATTTGTCAAGAACAAATCATGTCAAACCAACCCACTAGCTTTCTTTGACAGAGTAACAAGCCTTGTGGATGGGGGGAGAGCAGTAGATGTGGTATACCTTGACTTCAATAAGGCTTTTGATACCGTCTCGCATGACCTTCTCATAAACAAACTAGGGAAATACAACCTAGATGGAATTACTATAAGATGGGTGCATAACTGGCTGGAAAACCATTCCCAGAGAGCAGTTATCAGTGGTTTGCAGTGAAGATGGAAGGGCATATCAAGTAGGGTCCCACAGGGATCAGTTCTGGATCTGGTTCTGTTCAGTATCTTCACCAATGATTTAGATAATGGCATAGAGAGTACACTTACAAAGTTTGTGGATGATACCAAGCTGGGAGGGGTTGCAAGTGTTTTTGAAGGATAGGATTACAATTCAAAATAACCTGGACAAACTGGAGAAATGGTCTGAAGTAAATAGGATGAAATTCAATAAGAACAAATGCAAAGTACTCCACTTAGATAGGAACAATCAATTGCACACATGCTGTAGTGGGGCAGACTGCCCCACTCCCAGAGTATGGGCTGTGGCAGGCCAGTGGGCCTGCACAGCTGGACAGCCAATGGGAGAAGAGCTTATTGAGAGCCAATCAGGGCCCAGGTTGGAGACAGCCAATCAGGGCCAGGCGCAGCCCTATAAAAGGCTGCTCAGGGAGAGAGCAGTCAGTCTGTCCCAGGCCTTCAACGGGGAAGGTCTGTCTCCAGAGGTGAGAGACTAGCACCGCGGACAGCGCAGTGCTGGCCAGGCTCAGGAGCAAAAGGGAGCTCTAGCCTGAGGCCTGCCAGGCTGCAGGCCCTGAAGGGAAGGGCCTAGCAGGTGCAAGGGGCCGTAGGGGAAGCAGTCCAGGGAAGCAGACAGACGAGGGGAGAGAAGGAGGACAGCGAAGCTGCCGCCAGAGGGTCCCTGGGTCGGGACCCAGAGTAGTGGGCGGGCCTGGGTCCCTCCCTTTCCCCCCTTGCAGTACATACATCCATCGGCCGTAGGGAGCGGCCATCATAGACCCACCAGATCCCCGACAAGAAGGGATTAGACTCAAAGGGTGTGGTTGGGCATGGTGGCTGGAATGTAGGACTGCTGATCACCCAATCCCCAGAAGGGGATATGGATGGACTGAGGGGCACTGCCGGAGGGCAGTGGTCCTGAAGAGGACGCCGCAAGTTGGTGAGTGACATAGGCTCAGAAGCCAACCGAGGGCAAGACAACGGGCGGGACACCACGGGGAGAGGGCGCTCCACTGGACTGAGCTAATTCCCAGAGGCAACCAGTAGGAGGCGCCGCGGTGGTGAGTCCCAACCCTGTTACACATGCAAAATGGGCAACAACTGCCTACGATGGAGTACTGCAGAAAGGAGTCTGGGGGTCATAGTGGATCACAAGCTAAATATGAGTCAACACTTGCAAAAAAAAGAAAACATCATTCTGGGACGCATTAGCAGGAGTGTTGTAAGCAAGACACAAGAAGTAATTCTTCTGCTCTACTCTGCACTGATTAGGCCTTAACTGGAGTACTGTGTCCAGTTCTGGTGCCACATTTCAGGAAGGATGTGGACAAATTGGAGAAAGTCTAGAGAAAAGCAACAAAAATGATTAAAAGTCTAGGAAACATGGCGTATGAGGAAAGACTGAAAAAATGGGTTTTGTTTAGTCTGGAGAACAGAAGACTGAGGGGAAGACATGATAACAGTTTTCAAGTACATAAAAAGTTGTTACCACTGAGAATAGGACAAGAAGCAGTGGGCTTAAATTGCAACAAGGGTGGTTTAGGTTGGACATTAGAAAAACTTCCTAACTCTCAGGGTGGTTAAGCACTGGAATAAACTGCTTAGGGAGATTGTGGAATCTCGATCATTAGAGACTTTTAAGATCAGGTTAGACAAACAACTGTCAGGGATGGTCTAGATAATACTTACTCCTGCCATGATTGCAGGGGACTGGACTAGATGACCTCTTGAGGTCTCTTCCAGTCCTATGATTCTATGATTTTCAATTTTCAGCGAGATTATGAGCTAATAAAAGTCTCAGCTGTTTCCCTTTGTTTCTGACACCTGTTGTGATGATTGTGCCTACAAATTTACCTTAATTGTGAGCACAACTGTTAAAAGTGAGTGAAAGTTCATAAAGCCTTACAATAACATATAATAATAAATGTTCCTGGGAAAAGTTGCAAAAGGTAGACAGACTAAATTAGTACAAACAAAAAGGCCTCCTGATATAACTGTAGGACTGTGTTAAGATTGTGCCTGGTAAACAAGAACAGTGTGAGACTCAAAATTAAAGAACAAAAATTGGTATGTTGGAAATTAGGCCTAACTGGTATATAAAATAATGAGGGGATAGGCTGTTCTGTCTATCACTCCCCTTTGGGGTCTTTGAGAGGAAAATTGATGGACAAATGAATGGAAGCTACCACAACACTGGCTGACTAAAAGGTGAGAGGAGAGGAAGAAGCAAGCTTCACCATCATGGCTGGAACCCTGAGCCTTTGTCATTCTGATCCTGAGAGATGTCCTGACCAGACCAGGCCAGAGAGAGGGACCCAAGTGGCATCACCACCTCTACCAGCTATGATTCTGTGATTCAACGTTCTAGTTTTGTGCTCTGGCACATGAGGGGAGTGGGCTGGCAGTTACTAAAAGATGTAATACTAGAGGCTCAACATCAAGCTATTCCAATGCAGAGGAAAGATAAAAAGAGCTGCAGGAAGCCAACATGACTGTAGAAGGAGCTTTTTAACAATCTAAAATCCAAAAGGGATGGTGATGGGGCACGCTTGCCCGGCACTGCACTGGTCCAGCAGAGGTTAACTCCATTCTGTCAGCCGAGGAGACCATGCCCCCTTGGCCCTGCCAGGCATGCTCCTGTTGGAACCCAGGTATAAAAGGCAGCTACTCAGCTTGGGAGCCACCGAGTCTCCAGACAGTGAAAGTCAGGCATGCTGAGACCCAGGCAAGCACCAAGACGACAGAGGATGCCCAAGTGGGGTTGGAGCCACTGGGAGCTGCCCAATCCGCAGAATCCTGAGACAATGGAGACACACAGACCACCACAAGGGGAGACAGGACTGGAAGTGGCCCAGGGGCACTAGCCTTTGGGCCATGCACTGTCAGCATGTTTTGGTTGGATCCCCGCTGACCCAATGTCGGAAAACTCCGCCACTGTTAGGGCCCTGGGTTGAGACCTGGTGGAGTAGGATCAGCCCAGGTCCCCCTACCCCCTGCAAACCTCACTCCTGGGGTGGCTGCCTCCCTACCTTAGGGTCAGAGGCCTGTGTTTATCTGCCATCCACCTGAACTGGGACATCAGACAAAAGGCTCTTTGTTTGTGACTCTGCCCTGCTCAAGGCTCTGAGCACCCCTAGAATGTTTGTTTGTGTCTCTGCCCTGCCTGAGGACCTCAGCTGCTATACTGTTTGGTGCTCCACACTGCCTGAGGGCCTGAGCCCCCAGACTGTTTGGGGCTACCCCCGCAAGGGAGAAGGCAGCCATATTGACTCTGGCCACTAGGCCACACAGCCCTGAGGGAGAGGGCCATTATATTGACTCTAGCCATTGGACCACACAGCCCTGAGAGAGAGGGCTGCCACATTGACTTTGACCACTATGCCGCACCACCCTGAGGCTACGGGTGGTCAGGAGGATTCAGCCACGGGACTATAGCAACCCTTACCCACCCCAAAAGGTGTTGCCATGCAACAGGGACACACACAGGAAATGGAAAAAGGGGCATGTCACATAGGAAGTATACATGGGAATAGCGCTAGTGTGTAGGGACAAAATCAGGAAAGCCAACACAAAGAATGTGTTACAGCTGGCAAAGAATGTTAGACAACAAGAAGGGGTTCTCCAAATATGACAGACAAAAAAGTAAGAGCAGGATGTGAGTCTTCTCACAAAAAATTAACATGTGACTGGATGACTAGCAAAAAGTTACCATAAACAATAAAGGGTAAGGGATGCAGATCAGGATAAGTAAAGAACACATCAGATATCTTCTGACCAATTTGAATGAATTCAAGTCAGCGGGCCTGATGCCATTCACCACAGGGTACTGAAGGAATTAGCTGAAGAAGTCTTGGAACCACTGGCAATAATATTTGCAAACTCATGGATGACAGGAGAGGTCCAAGAAGATTGGAGAAGGGCTAACATAGTGCCCATCTTTAAAAATGGGGGAAAGGAGGAGCCAGGGAACTGTAGACCAGTCAGCCTGACTTTGATACCTGGAAAGCTACTAGAGCAATGTATAAAACATTCAATTTGCAAATACCTGGAGGATGGATCCAGGATTTGTGAATACCTGGAAGGTAATCACTAGCAGCCAGCATGGATTTATTAAGAATAAATCATGCCAGCGCAGCTTGATTTCCTTCTTTGACAAGGTAACTGGTTTGGTGAATAGGGGGAATCTGGTGGACATAATACATCTGGACTTCAGCAAGGCTTTTGACACAGTCCAACATGACATTCTGATAAATAAGCTGGAGAAGTGTGGCTCAGCGGAACTACCATTAAGTAGATGCATTATTGGCTTAAAACCACAAAGAGTAACTATTAATGGAATGATGTCAGGTTGGAGGGAGGTCTGTGGGGTTCCACAGGGATCTGTTCTGGGTCTGGTGTTTAACATATTTACTAATGACCTGTTTTTTTCAGATTTTCAGATGATACAAAGCTGAGGGGGTTGCCAACACTTTGGAGGATAGAGCTGAAATTCAGAGAGGTCTTGATAAATTGGAGAACTGGGCTATAGACAACAAAATGAAATTCAGCAAAGACAAATGTAAGATACTACACTTAGGGAAGAAAAACCAAATGCACAAATATAGAATTTGGGGATAACTAGCTTGGCAGCGGCACTACTGCGAAGGATCTGGGAGTTGTGGTGGATCACAACCTCAACATGAGTCAGCAATGTGATGCTGTTGCAAAAAAAGCAAATGCAATTTTAGGCTGCATTACCAGAAGTATAGTATGCAAGTCATGGGAGGTGATAGTACCACTCTACTCAGCACTGGTTAGGCCTCATCTGGAGTACTGTGTCCAGTTTTGGTCACCAATGTATAGAAAGGATGAAGAGAAACTGGATAGGATCCAGAGGCAAGCAACAAAGATGATCAAAGGGATGGAATGCAAGCCATATGAACAAAGGCTGAAGAAACTGGGTATGTTTAGTTTGGAAAAGAGGAGATTAATGGGGGGCATAATGGAAGTCTTCAACTACTTGAAAGACTGCCAAAGATGTAGCTTTGTAAATATTTGGGCAGTCCCCACATGAGCCAACATTTCAGGAGGGTATCAATTCTGGATTGTGATTTGATTCAAGGCTCAGTGTTCTACACAGAGGCAAAGGCTGCTATCTTTCTTCTTATAGAGAGGACTGGTGCTCCAGCTGGCGATGTTGATTTACAAATGAACCTTTTAGGTAGGTTTTCTTGGTGATAATCTCATAATGCTGACAATTTGGGCTCTGACATAGTGTAGATTCGGCCAAATGGACTCTGAGCTCCTGATTGCAAATCCATTGGGCAATCATAGGCTTGGTGTGGTGGGAGGATATCTGCATTTTTCTTTTGAAACATATCAGCGAATTCTTGGTATTTACAGAGGAGTTCTGCCATGGGCACTGTGAGTATACCCTTCTGGGTAGCCACTCTTATTTGAGATGTTCTTGGGTTGGAGGTCGGATCAACATCAGAAGTGTTGCTGGCAAAATTCTGAAGGGAAGCTGATTCCCTGTCTTTGCCAGTGGATGAGGGGATCGTAGAGTGCCAATCAGGTGATCCCAAGGATCAACAGGAAGTGCGGAGAGTGTATCACCCCAAATTGCAATATTTCCCTGTGCTCCTGGACAAAGACTTCCACAGAGACTGTCTCTTGGATTATGGGTCCTAAGGACAGGAGTGAGCCATCAATAGCCTTGATCAGATGACCTTAGGCTGTAAGGAGATTTGCAGTGTGCAGGCTGCCACAATTCTATAAAGTTGTCAGCTCCTCCTAAATAGATCAGGGCCTGCTGTATTGGGATTCACAGGACCTCTCCAAGGATACACAGCTGAATTTATACTGACAAGTTGGGTTCATGAGCCAGTCAGAGTTGAGGTTCGAAGCTCAGGGGCTTCTTTTGATTTGATGTCCAGGCTGATCTGCCATATTGTGGCTGGGTCAGTTCATCTCCTGAGTTCTTTGGGATTCATACGGGACAACCAGAAATAGCATGACCAGATTTGCCACAAATAAAAACATAGGTTGTATTTTCAGCACCCTTTCTTCTCTTTGCAGGCAAGCTGCCTGAGGGCCAGGTCTATCTGCATTGGTTCGGTAAGCAGGGCACACATTGATGGACCTGCATAGAGACAAGATGGCTGGCAGGACCCCTTCTTTTCCTGTCTTCATTCTCATAATCGGCCATCAGTTTGGACTGCAATATCAATGAAATCATCCAGGCCTGCACAATCCTCTACCCAGGCCAACTCATCTTTAATTTCTTCCTGCAAGCCCCATCGGAATTTGTATCATTCTGCTGCTTCATTCCATTCAGTGTCTAGAATAAGCTGCCAGAAGTGTGCCATGTAAGTGGTGATGGTGCCCTGTCCTTGCTGAAGCTTCCTTAAAGCAGCTTCTGCCAAGTGGACACAATGAGGGCCATCATACATTGATGATATTCACTGAAGAAAAGTTTCCCAGTTTGACAATAGCAGAATATTGCTTTCCAGCAAAGGGGAGACCCAGTTCAAAGCTTATCCAGACAATAAACAAATTACCAGGCCTAATCCAAAGTTTAGGGCTGGGGATGGAATAAGAACTGGGGGCAGCATTGATTCCTAAATCCCCAGAACCTCTGACAATTACCATTAAACCATTCCAGCAGGGGTATCAAGGAACTCTGCTCCAGGGCACATACCATGGATTGTGGCGGCAGCATTGTGTTCTCAGTGCAGAATTGGCTCATCTACTCCTCCAGC
The DNA here is from genome assembly GCF_028017835.1 of Emys orbicularis. Taxonomy (NCBI): domain Eukaryota; kingdom Metazoa; phylum Chordata; order Testudines; family Emydidae; genus Emys; species Emys orbicularis. The sequence continues at coordinate 21,402,952 of NC_088685.1, read as the reverse complement.
AGTTGATTCTCACTGGTCAGTTGCGCAATTCAAGCCTGTAATGCTTGGTTCTCTGCATGGAGGCAGGCAGCCCATTCAGGCAAGCCCAGATCTTATCAGAGCTGAGGTTGACCAATTGGTTCCATCCTCATTCCTTTCTTGGGCACACCTCTTGGGGTAGTGGTCCACACAAATTGATGAGGCTGAGATGGAGGTGGGCAAGTCTAGTAGTTGGACCGGGAATTTAAGACAAGGGTCAGAGTTGAAATCAGAATCTGAGAGTCAGGCCAAGGGTCAGAACTGGATTCAGAGATCAGGGGCAAGGATCAGGAACAAGGCAGGAAGTCAGGAACCAGCAGCAAGGCAGGGAAGCAGGTTTCAGGAGTCAGTCAAGAGAGCAAGGTCCAACACAGCAGCCAAGAAGAGCCCAGCTGTGGAGACAACCTCCTTTGCCTCTTTTGGGGTTAAATAGGAAGCCCTGACCAGAATTCCCAGTGTTCCTCCAGTCAGACCCCGGGAAGCCCTCCCTGATGTATGTTCAGGTTTCATGCTCTCTTCTGCGCAGCTGGCTAGTTGCAAGCCACTAGTTGGGAGCAGGGAGGCAGCAATAAACCAGGAACCCTGCAAACCCTTGTTCAAGACCTATGGGGTCATGTCAAAATGTGTTTTAGGAGGTTAAATCCTGCTGATTTTCAATGAGATTTTGGTTCCTACGTTTCTTTGTCAGTTTTAGAAATGGGACACAGGCTTCTAAGTCATGTGGACACTTTCGAAATTTTTACCCAATGTCCGATAACACATTTATAATGTTAACTTAGCAAGAGATAAACATTTGCCACATCTTCCCCTTTATCTAAACTATGAGACAAGCAACACTATGGAACAGGTACATTTCTCTCTCCCAAATTAATTCAAAGCTAGGAAAAGTCTATTGGTTCTTACTCCCCAAGGGTATATGCTAACACACACATGGCTTAAAACTCTCAGCAGCCCAGGTGACACTTTAGGCAGCAGCCACCTGATGTGAGTCCGTAAATACGGTTTCCTAATAAATCCCCCACCTCTGCCCCTTGATTAGGTGGCAATGAATGCTTCTGAACTGTAATTTTTCAACAGTGCTAGAATGCAAGTCAAGGGCTGCTCTCAAGCTACCAGAGAATGAGAGTCTATTTCTGGAAAAAGCCAAACCCGTGAGAGTGTATGGACTTCCCTAGGAAGTTCATTTAAGTGAATACATTAGAGTCACTGCATGCTGGCATGCCACAGAAAACTACCGAACATGAGGCAAACAGATGAGAACTTGTGCTTTCCACAGAATAGAGTCTCCCCTGACTGCAGAGAGTGTGATCAGGAAGTGGATCTGACACATGTAACTGAAAAGGCTAAGTTCTTCAGTCACTAAGCAAAAAGTAAAAGCACAACCAGGCTGTGACTCAGTTACCAGCAGGTGATAAGCTGTTGTTCAGTGTTTCCAAGTGCATAGAGAGGATATTGCCAGATTCCTCCATAGGTCTGTGATCATATTCATGGTGACCAAATTCTTTTCTCTTACACCAGTTTAAATCCTGAGGAATTCACTGACTTCAGTGGATCTGCTTCAGATTTACACCAGTCCGGTGAGCATAATGTTGCATCTTTACTGTATTCAAAAACACTTGACATATCAATTAAAGAAATTGAATTGAGTCATGCACCTGGCACAGACGTGTGCTGATGTACAGCAAGACATGGATGGCCCAAATATCAGAAAATACATCAGAGATTTTACCAGGTTGTTGCTATTCAATGTTCAATAGATATTAATAGGAGAATACATATACCCTGTTATCGGTTTAAATGATCTGATCATTATAACCCTTAACAAACGTCTGAAATCTAAACATCATTATCCTTAATAAACATCTGGATCCAATACACATTGACATCAATGAAAACTCCTCCATTGACTCCAGTGAGTATTGGATCAGGCTCTAAAAGTGGGGAAAACTTCCACAGATTCTTTCTTTCAGAGCACCCTTTAGAAACCAACTCGTACCTCCCACTCAAATCTTTTTCTCCACAGCTCAGACACCCTCTCATACTCTGAAATAATTATTAGCTGGAAGCACATTCTTGATTCCTACCATTCCAGATGAGAATGACAAGTCATTTCCAAAGGAATTTGGGCCATCGTATTTCCCCAGGCTGTGTTTTGAAAGTGTCCCTTTCACTGACATTTGAGTAGGGCTTAAGCAACTTTGCAGTTAAGAGATATTAGGGGCCACTTTGCCAGCACGAGAAGTGATGATATGTTCACTGCAGAAATTTTCATGAATCCTCCTTACCCCTTAAAGCTGTCTGAGCACAGGAAAAAGTTATTTATGAACCTTTATTTAAATAAAAGCTGATTTTGCTTGACAGTATTTTATTTGCTTTCCACAAGGAAGCAAGATTTTGCTCACAAGAATGTTTGCAGAGAAAGAGTCGTATGAACACCTGGGCAAATATATATTCTCCCAACTATTCACACTGGAAGTTCTGCCAATATGTATCTGAGCCACAAACAATGTATTCCAGCTCTCCTTCTGTTTCTAAAAGTTTCATTTATCTAAATAGGAAATAGAAACCATGCCATGTCATTTAGGTTGTCAGGCGGAATCTGTATTAGGAATGACAGATACTTGAAGCCATAGCTAAAGTGAACAGTTCTCAAGCAAACTGACAGTTGAAATGTCATCACAAGAAAAGTTCATTGACTATTTTCAATTGATGTACAAATTCATAAAAAATAATCTAAGCCTCTTCACAAATAATTTACAGATAAAAAAGCACTAAATTTGTTCAATAAATTATTTTCTGTGAATTGATCTTCCAGCAGTATCAACCATTTAAGGTGTGTGAGGCTGCCGTTTGGTTCTGCTCCACAGTAAAGTCCATATAACATGGGGGAAAACACCACTTGATTTAAATGATTCAGTAACTTGATAGTCATGCTGAGTATATTTATAGTGGCACTTTAACCATGTAAAGTGCTGTGATGAATTAATCCTCACACTCTCGCATGGTAAGTATCGGTCATCACATTTTGAACATAGGGCAACCTGAAGAAGAGAGGTGAAGTGTCTTGCCCAGGGCCAAAAACATGGCAGTGCCTGAGTCAGGATTAGAATTCACAACCTGATGGGTGAAATCCTGGCTCCCTTGCAGTCAATGACAAAATTCCCATTGATTTCAAAAGGGCTAGAATTTCAATCCCTGAATCTCAACCCTGTACTCTTCCCTCAAACCATGCTGCTCTGCTTTCTTTGTATGTAACCCTCCTTGTATGTAACTCTCTGATCAGTATGTATTATAAGTTAGCCTTTGCACTGAAGCTACAGAGGCTATGAATCTGCTATAGATGTCAACTAGGGGACTCAGTCCTCTAACTTAAGTAGTAGGGGCTCATTCTTTAGCTCTTGAATTCCCAGGTTCAGTTCCCAGCGACATAAATTGTGCCCCCGTGCTGAATTAAGCACCCCATGGAGAAATCATTAGCTTCCCTAAGCAAAAAAGATTAAAATGCAAACCAAAAAAGGCATGCACTTGAAAGAACATTGCATACTTTTCCCAAGTGCATGAGAGACACAACTCATAGGCACATTATTTAATAGGGTATTTTTAATGAGTCCTATGGCAGCTATTTTATGACCAAAAAAATTCTATTGTATTTTCCAATAAGGTCACTGTACATGCGAGTTCCCAAATTAATTCATCGGCCTCCCTTGAAGAGCAATTCTTAATGCTCTCTATTAAATTAAATCTCTTTGGTTTGAGAGAATGAATTTACTTACTCAGTTGTAAGAAAGCTAAGAATATCACCAATCACTTTTTGTTATATCTCCACTCCAGCAACACTGGGTTATGCAGTGACTGACAACTGAGACTTCTGCTGTAGCTGAGAAGAACTTAATAAAATTGACTTTTACAAAAAAAAGTTGTTATATCCCAGAACAGAGTTGATAATGAGATTTTTAGCTAACCACCTTTCACTTGACAAATTATGAAGAGATCATTTCCTCCCCCCCACATTAGCCTCTTCCTCATTTATGATTTGGCTGAAGTCAACTACCCCTTCACTTGTAGTTAATGGTACACAATCTTTGTCTTCTGTTACACATTTTTCTTTATCAAAGTCTAACAGAAGAAAATCGATGGTCCCTATTTAAAGTTCACAGGGAATTATTTTGGTTTAAATTAAAAACTACTCTCACTTAAAGTATCAGAGGGGTAGCCGTGTTAGTCTGAATCTGTAAAAAGCAACAGAGGGTCCTGTGGCACCTTTAAGACTAACAGAAGTATTGGGAGCATAAGCTTTCGTGGGTAAGAACCTCACTTCTTCAGATGCAAGTAATGGAAATCTCCAGAGGCAGGTATAAATCAGTATGGAGATAACAAGGTTAGTTCAGTCAGGGAGGGTGAGGTGCTCTGCTAGCAGTTGAGGTGTGAACACCAAGGGAGGAGAAACTGCTTCTGTAGTTGGATAGCCATTCACAGTCTTTGTTTAATCCTGATCTGATGGTGTCAGATTTGCAAATGAACTGGAGCTCAGCAGTTTCTCTTTGGAGTCTGGTCCTGAAGTTTTTTTGCTGTAAGATGGCTACCTTTACATCTGCTATTGTGTGTCCAGGGAGGTTGAAGTGTTCTCCTACAGGTTTTTGTATATTGCCATTCCTGATATCTGACTTGTGTCCATTTATCCTCTTGCGTAGTGACTGTCCAGTTTGGCCAATGTACATAGCAGCGGGGCATTGCTGGCACATGATGGCATATATAACATTGGAGGACGTGCAGGTGAATGAGCCGGTGATGTTGTAGCTGATCTGGTTAGGTCCTGTGATGGTGTTGCTGGTGTAGATATGTGGGCAGAGTTGGCATCGAGGTTTGTTGCATGGGTTGGTTCCTGAGTTAGAGTTGTTATGGTGCGGTGCGTGGTTGCTGGTGAGAATATGCTTAAGGTTGGCGGGTTGTCTGTGGGCGAGGACTGGCCTGCCTCCCAAGGTCTGTGAAAGTGAGGGATCATTGTCAGGATGGGTTGTAGATCACTGATGATGCGTTGGAGAGGTTTAAGCTGAGGACTGTAGGTGATGGCCAGTGGAGTTCTGTTGGTTTCTTTTTTGGGCCTGTCTTGTAGCAGGAGGCTTCTGGGTACACGTCTGGCTCTGTTGATTTGTTTCTTTATTTCCTTGTGTGGGTATCATAGTTTTGAGAATGCTTGGTGAAGATCTTGTAGGCGTTGGTCTCTGTCTGAGGGGTTGGAGCAGATGCGATTGTACCTCAGTGCTTGGCTGTAGACGATGGATCGTGTGGTGTGTCCGGGGTGGAAGCTGGAGGCATGAAGGTAGGCGTAGCGGTCGGTGGGTTTTCGGTATAGGGTGGTGTTAACGTGGCCATCGCTTATTTGTACGATGGTGTCTAGGAAGTGGACCTCCCGTGTAGATTGGCCCAGGCTGAGGTTGATGGTGGGGTGGAAGCTGTTGAAATCATGGTGGAATTCTTCCAGGGTCTCCTTCCCATGGGTCCAGATGATGAAGATGTCATCAATGTAGCGTAGGTAGAGAAGGGGCGTGAGTGGACGAGAGCTGAGGAAGCGTTGTTCCAGGTCAGCCATAAACATGTTGGCATATTGTGGGGCCATGCGGGTGCCCATAGCGGTGCCACTGGTCTGGAGGTATATATTGTCACCAAATTTGAAATAATTGTGCATGAGGATAAAGTCACAGAGCTCAGCAATAAGTTGTGCTGTGTCATCATCAGGGATACTGTTCCTGACAGCTTGTATTCCATCTGTGTGTGGGATGTTTGTGTAGAGAGCCTCTACATCCATGGTGGCTAGGATGGTGTTTTCTGGGAGGTCACCAATGCACTGTAGTTTTCTCAGAAAATCTGTGGTGTCATGGAGATAGCTGGGAGTGCTGGTGGCGTAGGGTCTGAGTAGGGAGTCCACATATCCAGACAGTCCTTCAGTGAGAGTGCCAATGCCCGAGATGATGGGGCGTCCAGGATTTCCAGGTTTGTGGATCTTGGGTAGTAGATAGAATAACCCCGGTCGGGGCTCTAAGGGTATGTTGATTTGTTCCTGTGTTAGTGTAGGGAGTGTCCTGAGTAGATGGTGCAGTTTCTTAGTGTATTCCTCAGTGGGATCTGAGGAAAGTGGCCTGTAGAATTTGGTATTGGAGAGTTGTCTGGCAGCCTCCTTCTGGTAGTCAGACCTGTTCATGATGACAACAGCACCTCCTTTATCAGCCTCTTTGATGATAATGTCAGGGTGGTTTCTGAGGCTGTGGATGGCATTGCATTCTGCACGACTTAGGTTATGAGGCAAGCGATGTTGTTTTTCCACAATTTCTGCCTGTGCACGTCGGCGGAAGCATTCTATGTATAGGTCCAGACTGTCATTTCGGATATGTGGACTCCCTACTCAGACCCTACGCCACCAGCACTCCCAGCTATCTCCGTGTCACCTGGTACTAAACACCATCTTGGACTTCTAGTATTTTTCCACTAAAAGGAGGGGGAGGTCAAGACTGGGAAACAAAAGAATCCCACCTTGTGTAAATCTTATTTAAGGCTGATGAGTACTGTAAACAGGACTCTTCTCCATTGCCTTCCTGCCCAAGAAGAAAGACTGCTGAAAGTACCTGAAGAGACAAAGGAACTGAGCTCTGGGAAAAGTAAGGGCTGAGTCCAGACTAAGACAGGAGTCTAGTCTGTAAAGAGAAATAACTGGAACTCTAAGCTATAGAAACTCTGCAACTTGCCTAAAACAACATTTAGGGTGAGAAATTACTTCTTGAAACCAGTCTCCTTAAGATCTTAACTTAGTATGTGTGTTTTGTTTTATTTGCTTGGTAATCTGCTTTGTTCTATTATCCCTTATAATCACTTAAACTCTGCCTTTTATAGTTAATACACTTGTTTTGTTTATCACTAAACCCAGTTTGTACAATTTCTAACTGGGGAGGCAAGAAGTTGTGCATATCTTCCTCCACATTGAGGGAGGGGGCAAATGTATGAGCTTATGTTGTATAGATTTTTCTACAGTGCAAGACAATGTTATTTTGGGTGTACTTTCCAGGGGGAACTGCACTTGAGTGCTGGGCAATTTCCTAGCTGAGTCTTCTCATAGAGAGCTGTTTGCAGACTGTGTGTGATTCTACAGCTGGTGCGTCCCTACCTGTGTGTGTGTGTGTGTGTGCTGCCAGGGGCTAGAGAGCCTAATTCAGCAAAACAGGGAAAGGGAGCCCAGGCTAGTGGGGCAGGCAGGCTCAGTGAAACCTCAGTACTTCCAGTGGCATCCCAGAAGGGGGGTCCAACCCGTCACATGCATTTTAAACCCAATCCTGCTACTCACGTTCATTTCAGGGGTGAAGAACTGGCCCCTCTAATATCAGTATATATGTGCAGCCTAAGGCTCAATACTGCATAGTGCTTGCAACTATGAATAGTCCCATTGTCAGTCCATCTCTCTATCTGGTATATCTAAAGCACCTATCACTAGGCATGTAAACAGAGAAATAAGTTATGGAAAACCATCATGAAAGTCCATAAACAGCAGTTTTCCTCTCTCCACTTTCCAAAGGATAAGGGGGCTGAGAAGTGTTTACATGGTCTTTTCTGTTTGACCTAGGAGTTGCTCCTAAATAACCACCTAATTTGGTTATTGTAAGCCTCCTCCCTACTCTTTGTTGCGTTCACTCATTGTGTGATGTCTAAAATGGGACTGAACCCCTAGCAGCGAGCAGCGGTCGGCAAACAGGGCGGCTAACAGGGGAGTTTAAGTGGGAGTGAGTCTCATTGGAGGAGAAGGTATCTGTACTTGCGTCTGTCTTTGTGGTGCTTGTATGTGTAGAGGCCTGTAGGGGCAGTGTGCTGAGCCCCGAGCCCTGATTAGGGGGCGGAGCCTGGCTGATTAGGGGACCTATAAAAGAGGCCTCCCAGCCAGGCAGCGAGCAGCTAGCAGCGAGCAGCGGTCGGCAAACAGGGCGGCTAACAGGGGAGTTTAAGTGGGAGTGAGTCTCATTGGAGGAGAAGGTATCTGTACTTGCGTCTGTCTTTGTGGTGCTTGTATGTGTAGAGGCCTGTAGGGGCAGTGTGCTGAGCCCCGAGCCCTGATTAGGGGGCGGAGCCTGGCTGATTAGGGGACCTATAAAAGAGGCCTCCCAGCCAGGCAGCGAGCAGCTAGCAGCGAGCAGCGGTCGGCAAACAGGGCGGCTAACAGGGGAGTTTAAGTGGGAGTGAGTCTCATTGGAGGAGAAGGTATCTGTACTTGCGTCTGTCTTTGTGGTGCTTGTATGTGTAGAGGCCTGTAGGGGCAGTGTGCTGAGCCCCGAGCCCTGATTAGGGGGCGGAGCCTGGCTGATTAGGGGACCTATAAAAGAGGCCTCCCAGCCAGGCAGCGAGCAGCTAGCAGCGAGCAGCGGTCGGCAAACAGGGCGGCTAACAGGGGAGTTTAAGTGGGAGTGAGTCTCATTGGAGGAGAAGGTATCTGTACTTGCGTCTGTCTTTGTGGTACTTGTATGTGTAGAGGCCTGTAGGGGCAGTGTGCTGAGCCCCGAGCCCTGATTAGGGGGCGGAGCCTGGCTGATTAGGGGACCTATAAAAGAGGCCTCCCAGCCAGGCAGCGAGCAGCTAGCAGCGAGCAGCGGTCGGCAAACAGGGCGGCTAACAGGGGAGTTTAAGTGGGAGTGAGTCTCATTGGAGGAGAAGGTATCTGTACGTGCGTCTGTCTTTGTGGTGCTTGTATGTGTAGAGGCCTGTAGGGGCAGTGTGCTGAGCCCCGAGCCCTGATTAGGGGGCGGAGCCTGGCTGATTAGGGGACCTATAAAAGAGGCCTCCCAGCCAGGCAGCGAGCAGCTAGCAGCGAGCAGCGGTCGGCAAACAGGGCGGCTAACAGGGGAGTTTAAGTGGGAGTGAGTCTCATTGGAGGAGAAGGTATCTGTACTTGCGTCTGTCTTTGTGGTGCTTGTATGTGTAGAGGCCTGTAGGGGCAGTGTGCTGAGCCCCGAGCCCTGATTAGGGGGCGGAGTCTGGCTGATTAGGGGACCTATAAAAGAGGCCTCCCAGCCAGGCAGCGAGCAGCTAGCAGCGAGCAGCGGTCGGCAAACAGGGCGGCTAACAGGGGAGTTTAAGTGGGAGTGAGTCTCATTGGAGGAGAAGGTATCTGTACTTGCGTCTGTCTTTGTGGTGCTTGTATGTGTAGAGGCCTGTAGGGGCAGTGTGCTGAGCCCCGAGCCCTGATTAGGGGGCGGAGCCTGGCTGATTAGGGGACCTATAAAAGAGGCCTCCCAGCCAGGCAGCGAGCAGCGGTCGGCAAACAGGGCGGCTAACAGGGGAGTTTAAGTGGGAGTGAGTCTCATTGGAGGAGAAGGTATCTGTACTTGCGTCTGTCTTTGTGGTGCTTGTATGTGTAGAGGCCTGTAGGGGCAGTGTGCTGAGCCCCGAGCCCTGATTAGGGGGCGGAGCCTGGCTGATTAGGGGACCTATAAAAGAGGCCTCCCAGCCAGGCAGCGAGCAGCGGTCGGCAAACAGGGCGGCTAACAGGGGAGTTTAAGTGGGAGTTTACAGGGGGAGGTGGAAGGGGAGGCAGGAGGGCGCGGCGGTCGGTGTGCTTTGTTCCCTCAGAGGCTGCAGGCAGAGACCATGGCAGCCATGAGCCAGGCAGCAGGGGACGCAATGCAGATGAAAGCATGTAGCAGCTGTGGTATGTATATAGTCCTAGCAGGTGCAACGGATCAGAGGTATGTTTGTATGAAATGCCGCCTACTTGCTCTGTTAGAGGAAAAGGTTCGGGGGTTGGAGATGCAGGTAGAGACCCTGGTAGAGTTTAGAAGGGGGTTTGAACAGCTAATGGAGCAAAGGCAAGGGGTAATTGAAGGGGAATGCTCGGGGGTGCAGGTGGAAGCGGGGGCTATGGTCTGTGAGGGGGGAATGTCGGGGGGAGAACAAGAGCAGTGGAAGCATGTGACCGTGAGAAACAGGCCAAGGAAAAGGAGGGCTAGTGAGGGGGAAATAGAACTCAGGAACAGGTTTGGGTGTTTGGCTAACGAGGAGGGGACGCAGCAGGTGGTAACTGATGGTGGGAGGCAGAGGAAGAAAAGAAGGGCAGCTAGTCCAATAGACAGGGGGGAGGAGTTGATGGAGACAGCATCAATACTCAGCCCCGGGAGGATACAGGGTGGCAATAGGGGGACTATAAGGGTAAATGGAGACAGACAGGACTTACGGCCGCAGGGAACAGGGGATAGACTGGTAGATTGCGCTGCCCCTAGGCAAAGGCAGGTGTATGTGATTGGGGACTCCTTACTGAGGAGGTTAGACAGGCCTGTAACCAGGGCGGACCCAGAAAACAGAAGGGTGTGCTGTCTGCCGGGAGCTAAGATACGGGATGTGGACCTGCGGTTGAAAAGGATCCTAAAGGGAGCAGGTAAGAACCCCTTGATCGTCCTTCACGTAGGAACGAATGACACGGCTAGGTTCTCGCTAGAGAGAATCAAGGGAGATTATGCCAGGCTGGGGAAGACGCTTAAGGAAGTTGAGGCTCAGATTATCTTCAGTGGGATTCTGCCTGTTCCTAGAGAAGGACAGCAAAGGGCAGACAGAATAGTGAGGATAAATAGCTGGCTGAGGGAGTGGTGCTATAAGGAGGGCTTTGGGATGTATGGCCACTGGGAGGCGTTCGGGGACAGACAGCTGTTCTCGCGGGATGGACTTCACCTGAGTAGGGAAGGAAATAGACTTCTGGGAGGAAGGCTGGCTCATCTCATCAAAAGGGCTTTAAACTAGGAACTTGGGGGAGACGGTTGGGAGATGTCCAGTTAATCTCCACGCCAGATTCCAACACTGAAAATGAGGGCGAAGAGATAAGCACAGATATAGATAGGGGTAGGGAATTGGACATTAGAAGGAGGGGGCGGATGGACACTAGGGGGTCCGTACCAAAGTGCATAACTAATGGGAGAAAGGACAGACAGCATACGGTAAGATGTTTATACACCAATGCAAGAAGCCTAGGTAACAAAATGGAGGAACTGGAGCTCCTGGTCCAAGAAATGAAACCTGATATCGTAGGAATAACCAAAACATGGTGGAACTGTAGTCATGACTGGAGTACAGGTATCGAAGGGTATGTGCTGTTTAGGAATGACCGGAAAAAAGGTAAAGGTGGGGGTGTGGCACTGTATGTGAATAATGAACTAAAATGTAAAGAAATAATAAGTGATGGAATGGATAAGACAGAGTCTGTCTGGGCAATGATTACACTGGGTAAAAGAACTACTAGAGCCTCCCCTGAGATACTGCTTGGGGTGTGCTATAGACCGCCGGGATCTAGCCTGGATGCGGACAGAGAACTATTTAATGTTTTTAAGGAAGTAAAAACTAATAAGAGCTGTGTGATCATGGGGGACTTTAACTTCCCAGACATAGATTGGGGAACAAATGCTAGTAACAATAATAGGGCTCAGATGTTCCTAGACGTGCTAGCAGATGAATTCCTTCAGCAAGTAGTAGCTGAACCGACGAGGGGGGATGCCATTTTAGATTTGGTGCTGGTGAGTAGTGAGGACCTAGTTGAGGAAATGATAGTAGGGGACAACCTTGGCTCGAGTGACCATGAGCTAATTCGGTTTAAACTAAATGGAAGGATTAACAGAAATAAAACTGTGACTAAGGTTTACGATTTCAAAAAGGCCAACTTTTATAAATTAAGGCAACTACTTAGGGAAATGGATTGGGCTAACATACTTAGAGAGCTAAAGGCAGATGAGGCCTGGGATTATTTCAAGCTGAAGTTGCACGAGCTGTCCGAGGCCTGCATCCCGAGAAAGGGGAAACGGTTAGTAGACAGGAGAATTAGACCTAGCTGGATGAGCGGGCGTCTCAAAGGGGCGATTAAGAAAAAACAGAAAGCGTACAAAGAATGGAAGAGGGGGCAGATCGGTAAGGAAACCTACCTTATTGAGGTCAGAGCATGTAGGGATGCGGTGAGAAAGGCCAAAAGCCGTGTAGAGTTGGACCTCGCGAGGGGAATTAAATCCAATAGTAAGAGGTTTTATAGCCATATAAATAGGAAGAAAACAAAGAAAGAGGAAGTGGGACCGCTGAAGCATGTAAATGGAGTGGAGATTAAGGATAATCTAGGCATGGCACAATATCTAAATGAATATTTTGCGTCAGTATTTAATAAGGCTAATGAAGGGTTTAGGAATAGAGGGAGCGGGACAGAGGGGAATAAAGGAGGGGCGATTGACATTACAGTATCAGAGGTGGAAGCCAAACTTGACCAGCTAAATGGGACTAAATCGGGCGGACCGGATGATCTCCATCCTAGAATACTGAAGGAGCTGGCGCGAGAAATTGCAAGCCCCTTGGCGATAATTTTTAATAAATCTGTAAACTCGGGGGTGGTACCGATGGACTGGAAAATAGCTAATGTGGTTCCTATTTTTAAGAAGGGGAAAAAAGTGACCCGGGTAACTACAGACCTGTTAGTTTAACTTCTGTAGTATGCAAGGTCTTGGAAAAAATTTTGAAGGAAAAAGTAGTTGAGGACCTTGAGGTGAATGGCAATTGGGACAAATTACAACATGGGTTTACGAAAGGCAGATCGTGCCAAACCAACTTGATCTCCTTCTTTGAGAAAGTAACAGACCTTCTAGATAAAGGAAATGCGGTGGATCTAATTTACCTCGATTTTAGTAAAGCGTTTGATACTGTCCCGCACGAGGAATTATTGGTTAAATTGGAAAAGATGGGGATCGATATTAAATTCCAGAGGTGGATAAAAAACTGGTTAAAGGGGAGACTGCAACGGGTAGTACTGAAAGGTGAACTGTCGGGTTGGACGGAGGTCACCAGTGGGGTTCCTCAAGGTTCGGTTTTGGGTCCGATTTTATTCAATCTATTCGTTACTGACCTCGGAACCGAATGTAGGAGTGGGCTGATAAAGTTTGCGGATGACACAAAGTTGGGAGGTATTGCCAATTCGGAGAAGGATAGGGATATTCTGCAGGGAGACTTGGATGACCTTGTAAATTGGAGTAAAAATAATAGGATGAGATTTAATAGTGAGAAGTGTAAGGTGATGCATTTAGGGATGACTAATAAGAATTTTAGTTATAAGTTAGGGACGCATAGGTTGGAAGTGACGGAGGAGGAGAAGGACCTCGGAGTCCTGGTTGATCGTAGGATGACTATGAGTCGGCAATGTGACGTGGCTGTGAAAAAAGCTAATGCGATTTTGGGATGCGTCAGGCGAGGTATTTCTAGTAGGGACAGGGAGGTGCTGCTTCCGTTATACAAGGCGCTGGTGAGACCTCATTTGGAGTACTGTGTGCAGTTCTGGTCTCCTATGTTTAAAAAGGATGAACTCAAACTGGAACGGGTACAGAGAAGGGCCACTAGGATGATCCGAGGAATGGAAAACCTTTCCTATGAAAGGAGACTCGAGGAGCTCGGTTTGTTTAGCCTAACCAAAAGAAGGCTGAGGGGGGATATGATTGCTATCTTTAAATATATCAAAGGGATTAATACCAAGGAGGGAGAGGAATTATTTCAGCTCAGTAGTAATGTGGACACGAGAACGAATGGATATAAACTGGCCGTGGGGAAGTTTAGGCTTGAAATTAGAAGAAGGTTTCTAACCGTCAGAGGGGTGAAATTTTGGAACAGCCTTCCGAGGGAAACGGTGGAGGCGAAAGACCTTTCTGACTTCAAGATTAGGCTTGATAAGTTTATGGAGGGAATGGTTTGAAGGGATAACGTGATTTTAGTCAATTAGGCATTAACGTGCCATCGCGGGTAAAATGAGGATCCGGCTGTAGAATCTTGCCTGTATGCTCGGGGTACTGCTGATCGCCATATTTGGGGTCGGGAAGGAATTTTCCTCCAGGGTAGATTGGCAGAGGCCCTGGAGGTTTTTCGCCTTCCTCCGCAGCATAGGGCAGGGCTCGCAGGCTGGAATATTCTGTTGTGGGTGGGTCAGCTTTTGTGGCCTGCATCATGCGGGAGGTCAGACTAGATGACCATATTGGTCCCTTCTGACCTTAAAGTCTATGAGTCTATGAGTCTATGAGGGCTCAGCCATATCTATTATTATTAATTTATTATTATTATTTTTTATTATTATTATGCCCATAAATCCCAATGATTGACCAAGGCCTCATTATGCTAGGCATTGTACAACACATAACGAAAAAGACAGTCCCTGCCCCCAAAGAGCTTATTTGTTGTCTAAAGTACACTCTGGCATTGTATAGAATAAATAATCCTAATAATACATAAAAAGACAGATGCCATGAGGACTGCTCTTCATGCCTGAATGTACCATGTGTGCCCCAAATTTGTGATCTTGTCTCTGTTTTATACCAACCCAGGATATCAGATTAAACTCTCCCTCTCCCAAATATTGCCAGTATTCATACCAGGTCCTGTAAAAATAGTGACAGATACTATACCTCCTTTTAATGGGCTACAAGCAAAATTAAATACTTAAGGATTCATTTAACCTCAGATGATCAGTACATGTATAAAGCAAATTTTGTAGAGATAATTCATCAGCTTCAAAGAGAAGCTTGCGTACAGATACCTTTATGCATTAGCTGGCTGGAGAGAGCCAATGAAGCATGAACTGACTACCTCAAATACATTATCTTTGCTAGACGCTGCCAGCTGTGATTCCTTCTTCCTTTTTGTAGTAGTTGAAATAGAATCATGACTTCTGTTATTTGGCCTAGAAAGAGGCTAAGTTTGAAAAACTCAATAATAGCTGAAGGATTGGCTAAGTCCTGATCTTCAAAATTATTATTATGAAATCCAGTTCAGAGCTAATTTTTCCTTGGAGAGTTGAGCTGATATGGTGCTGGAATTGCCCTACGTAGATAAGAGCAGGTGTGGGATAGAAGACCTTAAAGCTAGGGAAAAGTCTGCTTGGAAATTATTTGATTTATCTCCCCTCCCCAACAATAGCAACAACCCTAAATATATGGGAAAACATTGTGCAATACATTTACAACCAGATCAGTCAGACATTGATATGACACAATATGCATTACCAAGCTGCCAATTTAGAGCTATGGGATACAAATATGGAACTGAAGGGTTTTATATATTTCTTTCCGGCTATGATGAGCTGACTTCTTGTCCCTCAGTGAGAATAGGATCAAATGGAAAACACCAGATTTTCTGGCAATTACATTTCTCCCTAGAGGCACACTCCTCTTTGAAACAGTTCTCACTGGGCCTGATCTAAAGCCCACTGTAGTCAGGAGCCGTCTTTCTATTGACTTCAATGGGATATGGGTCAAACCCCTGTATTTTGACTGTCATGACAGCCTCTCAAGAAACTTATATAAAGCACTCATCCAGAATGACATACATTTATTTATAATAAAAGTATGTTATTTTTTAATGCACTTTAGCTAGTTTTAAAAATTGAGATGGTTATTTCCTAGAGCCAGTCTATGTAGCCTCTGCATTTTAGCTGATAACAGTATTGCTATAAATGAATTATAGCAGAGTAGTTGCCTTTTCAATATTTACTTTGCATAGCTAGGTAATGTTACCTCAGTATTTGCACTGTTCTCTACACTGTTTCCATAGTACTCCATGCTAACCTAGAAGCAATGAATCAAATTCATTTGGATCCCAATTTCAACCCATGAAATGGCTTAAAACAAGTTCTGGGTAGTTATTTTTTAAATGTCATTTTATACCCAAAAAAAAGTTCATCCGATTTTCAATTCATTTTCTTACCACTTCTTTCCTGCATTAAGTTAGCAGCTCCAGATTCCTCATCACATGCTTCACTGTAGGTATTTCACAAATTAAATACAATTGTAAGATGAAAGTCTTTTATTTCATGAGGAAAGGCATATATACAATTTATGTGTTTGGGTGTTTTCGGGTGGGTTCTTATTCATTTTTATATTAATTGTTAATTATTAATTATTATTGTTATTTCATTTTCACCTCAGTCTCCATTCCATATTTATTCTTTTGTTGCATTTTAGGCTAGAAGAGATAATACAAGATGACTGTGCTCTTTTCCCAAGCCATAGCCTGTCAAATTTTTGAATTAACAGTGCCTAGTCAAGCAGCATAGTAGAAACAGATCTCATATGCCAATTTCCCCCACTTGGTAACCATTTTCCAGTCACTGGAGGAAACAGCCAAGGCCATTCGCTCTCTTGAACCATGGAAGTGAGCTGAACTCTGCTGTATAGCAGATATCCAGGGGCAACAGGTAGTCGAACAAATTATAACAGAGACACCAATAAGTTGTGTGCTATTCTGGTGTCTGTTGGCCATCTGCCTTGTTATAATAACAGCTTACATTTTTTTACTGATTTTCACTCAACCCCAAAACTCGCTTTAAAAAAATCTAATAAAATATGAAGCGATTAAACTCCTTTTGTCTAAGCCAATTTAAAAATCAAATACTTATTTCAATATCCAAAAATATACAAGGCCAGATCCCCAGTTTGTGTAAATTGCCACAGTCCCACTGAAGTCAATGGAGCTATGACTATTTACACGAGCTGGATATTTGGCCCACATTTTGCAATAGTAATCTCAAATGAAAAGCAATGTAGTGTTATATTGTCAAGGGCATTGGGAAATATTTTAATGATGACCACCATAAATGTCACATACACACCTCAACAGAACTGCCCAAAAGTTGTTAATATATTGTCAAGCAATCTTTATCAGGATATAAAACAACTATCAGCCAATAGTCCATCAATATCTGCCTTCTTCATAGTGTACACCAGGGGTTGGCAATCTTTCAGAAGTGGTGTGCCGAGTCTTCATTTATTCACTCTAATTTAAGGTTTCGTGTGCCAGTAATACATTTTAACGTTTTTAGAAGATCTCTTTCTATAAGTCTATAGTATATAACTAAACTATTGCTGTATGTAAAGTAAATAAGGTTTTTAAAATGTTTAAGAAGCTTCATTTAAAATTAAATTAAAATGCAGAGCCCCCCGGACCGGTGGCCAGGACCCAGGCAGCGTGAGTGCCACTGAAAATCAGCTCGCGTGCCGCCTTTGGCACGCATGCCATAGGTTGCCTACCCCTGATGTACACTATCATACATATTCACCTCAGATTTAGACCTCATGGTAGTCATTAACAGTCATGCCATCAGGCAGAAATATTATTTTATGTCTAATGCACAGGATTGGGAGTTAGAACATCTGGATGCTAGTCCTGTCTCAAAAAGGCTTTCTTTGTGATCTTGACAAATCTCTGAATTTCTTTTTGCCTCAGTTTTCCCACATATGGAATGAAGATACTAGTAATTCTCTTACTTACTAGCATGCTATGAAGATTAATTTGTGAATGTTTATACAATACTTTAAGATGCTTGGCTGGAAAGCACTATAAATGTAAATTATTAATTATTATTATTATTATTACCATCCTATCTAGGAAAGATAGGATCGAGATGTGTAATGAGATGTATATAAACCTATAACTTCGATGGGGCCACAGAATGCAGCCAGCACCCCAGTAATTCTATGAATTAAGAGAGGAAAGTATGCTCAGTCTATGTTTTCTTCTATAAAATTAGAGCTGTACACATGGCAGAAAATGAATTAGTTATAAATGGACCTTATTTGTGGCATAGTGTGATTTGTCGACTTTAAGCAATAATACAGTGTGACACTAACCACTCCTGTATTCACACCCTACACACTATTGTAATAACCTTTATACAAAATATGCCTTGTAAGGTATCATTTGAAAACTAATAACTCACGGATCATTAATATTCTTGTGTTATGTATGTAAGTGACAGGTATTAAGAGTTATGAATATACACTGGAATTATAACTAAAGTGTGTGAACTAGGTATGTCAGGGGGAGTCGTTAAACAAAGGAATGTGTGTTTACCTCAATTTACATATAAGTAATAAACAGAGCCATCAAGCTAACAGGAGGTGGAGGCAAATCTCACACTAACAAGTGGGGGAGAAGATAGCATGGTGTCTACACACAGCATATGAATCCATTTCAAAAGTTTACTGGTCTATAAAGATAGGGGGGCTGAACCATGTGTAATAAGCAATTGAATCAACTGATTGACTACAATATTACTGTATTACAAAAGTGTATAGAATGAGGTCTTTTCTGAAAGCTAATGACACACCAGTGATTAATATCTTTGTGAAATGTATGTATTAACGCAATGTAAGGAATTATGGATACTCAATTATATCAGGCTATACAGTCTGCCAAGACAGGAGGGACTGTCACAACCTGAAGCAAATACTCACCAGCAACTACACACCACACAACAAAAACACTAACCCAGGAACCTATCCCTGCAACAAACCCCATTGCTAACTCTGTCCATATATCTATTCAAGGGACACCATCATAGGACCTAACCACATCAGCCACACCATCAGGGGCTCATTCACTTGCACGTCTACCAATGTGATATATGCCATCATGTGCCAGCAATGCCCCTCTGCCATGTACATTGGCCAAACCAGACAGTCTCTTCACAAAAGAATAAATGGACACAAATCAGATGTCAAGAATTATAACATTCAAAAACCAGTCAGAGAACACTTCAATCTCCCTGGACACTCAATAACAGACCTAAAAGTGGCAATTCTTCAACAACAAAACTTCAAAAACAGACTCGAATGAGAAACTGCAGAAGTGGAATTAATTTGCAAACTGGACACCATCAAATTAGGCCTGAATAAAAACTGGGAGTGGATGGTCACTACAAAACCAATTTCCCCATACTAATTTCCCCCTACTGTTACTCACACCTTCTTGTCAACTGTTTGAAATGGGCCACCCTGATTACATTGCCCTCACTACCACTACAAAAGTGATTTTTCCTCCCTTGGTATTATACTGTTGAGAATAGCCCACTTCCACCTTAATTGAATTGTCTCATTAGCACTGACCCCCCACTTAGTAAGGCAACTCCCATATTTTCATGTACCTGTGTATATATACCTTCCTACTGTATTTTCCACTCCATGCATCTAATGAAGTTGGTTTTAGCCCATGAAAGCTTATGCCCAAATAAATTTGTTAGTCTCTAAGGTGCCACAAGTTCTCCTCGTTGTTTTAACTATCTACCTGTCTCCTATGTAAATTACTCATGGTGGAATCCGAAACAATGTGAGCCTCATCTACACACAGGAAGGGAAGAACAGCACGAGGTCACCCTGCCTCTTGAAACAAGTCCATTGAACTCTGAAAGATATAAGTAAAGACAGAAGCCATCTTTGACACCCATCACTAGACAGACACAAGGAAACAGAGCTCTTTCAAGCTGAGAAAGATCTGTCTCTCAACCAGGGGAGAGGAGGTGTTGAGGTCTCTGGAAACTGAATATATGTGAGAAACCTGCTTTGGCAAAGATTTTTTACCTAAGAAGACAAGGGAAGTCAGCATCTTGTACTTTTGCAAAAGGTCCTGACTGAGGGAAAGTCAGCATGGCTGGGAAGAAACCATCTTGAACAAAGCCTGCTTCTTGCTAGATTAAGTTTTAGACCTTTACAAGTGTATATTGTTTTGTTTTACTTGTAACTCTTTCTATCTCATTCCTCATACTTGAACTCATTTAATTCTACATCTTTTTCATTAACAAATTTATCTCATTTTTACCATAAACCATCTCAGTGCTGTGTTTAAAGGGAAGGGTGTATTTACCCTCAGTTAGGTTAATAAGCTGTGATATGGTTTTGTCTTTTTAAAGAAACAAACCAACCATATTGTTTCTTTGAATTGTCCAGGAGAGGGCTAGATAGGGTGACCAGATATCCCGATTTTATAGGGACAGTCCCGATATTCGAGGCTTTGTCTTATATAGGTGCCTATTCCCCCCCAACTCCCTGACCCGATTTTTCACACTTGTTATCTGGTCACCCTAGGGCTGGACATTGCAGAGCAAATGGTCTGGGGAAAATTTGGAACTGGCAGTGTTTTGGGGTCACCCTGCAAATAGTAATCCAGGCCAGTGGAGGCCAGAGTGAGGCTGTAGGGCTGTCAACAGGCTGCTGGAGTCAGAGCTGCTGAACCAGGGATGTCTACCACACACACACTCAGAGTGCGACTGGTGCATGCTGTTTGTCTGGTTGGGAGTGGGCAGGTTGGGAGCTACAACAGCAAAGCATCATGAGGCACCCACGAATACAGGGCAGGCAGTGACACAGCCCCTCACTGGTCTAGATTTGCACCCCAAACCAATCGGACCATGACATACCGTCAGACTGCTACTAGTGAATCAGAAAACAAATGAGCAAAGCAAAGAGATAGAGGCTTAGGGTGCTTCTCTTGCATGACTTAAGTTTTATGTATCTTAGTGTACTCTAAACGAGAAGACTACAGATTTCTGACCATCCAAATGAAACCTTCAACTGGGCATTTCAAAACTCCCAGGTTTTGTTCAATTTATATAGCAGGATGTTTGTATCGAATAACAGATACAACAAATCTCCTGGTGCAACCTGCTGCAAAGAATGAGTTAAACTGTGGAAACTGAGTATGTAAACAGCACCTACCTACTTGGCAGATATGCTCCTTGTGCATATTAAGAGCAGGGCCGGCTCCAGGCACCAGGCAACCAAGCTGGTGCTTGGGGCGGCACCTGGAGGGGGGCGGCGCGGCGCTCGGGCCGCCAGGGAGAGCGGGGCCACAGCCGGGCTCGCCGCCCTGCCCCCTGCGCTCTGGCCGCCGGGGGGAGAGCCGAGCCCCAGCCGGGGCTCGCCGCCCTCTCGCCGCCCTGCCACCGGCGCTCTGGCCGCTGGGGAGAGAGCCGAGCCCCAGCCGGGGCTCGCTGCCCTGCCCCCGGCGCTCTGGCCACCCGGGGGAGAGCCGAGCCCCGGCCGCGGCTCGCCGCCCTGCCCCCGGCACTCTGGCCGCCGGGGGGAGAGCGGAGCCCCGGCCGGGGCTCGCCGCCCTGCCCCCGGCGCTCTGGCCGCCGGGGGAAGGGCGGGGCTCGCCACCCTCCCCCCCGGCCGCCGGGGGGAGAGTGGAGCCCCCGCCGGGGCTTGCCACCCTCCCCCCGGGGCTCCAGCCGCCCTCCCCCCCGGTGCCCTCCCCCCGGCCGCCGGGGGGAGAGCGGAGCCCCCGCCGGGGCTCGCCGCCCTCACTCCCCCCCCCCCACGGGGGGGGGGGGGCGGCGGCCAGAGGCTTTTTTGCCTGGGGCGGCAAAAAAGCCAGAGCCGGCCCTGATTAAGAGGCACATCCAGTTACTTGTTGGAAAAAATACATTTCACTCCTCTTACCTCTGCAGAACCAACACAGCTAAAAGAGAATGAGAATGAGTCTATTTCTACTTGTGCATCATCAGCAGAACAGTTTACAAACTTCCTAATCCACTAAAGGCAATGAAGCTGCACAGATGTCACCGAGGGTAGAATTAAGACTTGGTGGGAGGAGAGAGAGGAGAGAAGTTATCAGATTCTCAGTTTTCTTGGACCTTGTCTACCATGTACACCTGTGCAAAGTGGGAGTAATAGGCTCCCGTGTGAGAATTCTCCACGCACATACACAGGTGGTAACATTTTACACCCACTTTGCACAGGTATTTATACTGCGTAAGGCACAAGACAGTGGAGAATGAAGTATACTGTTATTGTAAAATTTGCCCTATGGAGTCATTATGGCTGTTGATGTTGCTCAAGAAGCAAAGAAGTCAGCTTTGTTCTGAAAGCTCAGGCTGAGTTTGCTGCACTGGTTTTTAGGAAAATAGATTTTATTTTTACTTGAACTCTTTGAGACATGATAAACATTGTACCCTATGATATCACTTTTACAGAGTCTCTTTCATAGAAGAGCCACACTTTAAGAGCTTAATTATAGTTCTTGAGAGCCTTCAGCACCCAAGAAAGGAGGCTGGAGACATTAGGCCTGTGTAAGTCATAATGCATCATCAACATTGGGTGATACCCATTTTTAAGGGTGATAGCATGGGCTATCTAGTGCTCCCCAATGCTGCTCTGCTGGAGCCTGCAAATGCACAGGGGAAGGGATAGAGTTATTACTATGATCCATGCTATGCCCAGCAATGCTAGCTGGCCTTCCTCTGCAGCATACGCAGCAGTATGATGGGTGGGTCCACTACGGGAATGCGAGGGGAGAAGGGGCTACCTGTATATTGTCCAACCAGACACCTGCACACAGGCTGCAATGACTTAACTGCACTATGCTTTTCCAAATTTTAGAAATGTTTCAAAAGGAGCATCATGCCCTGCAGTTAGAGCAACCTGCAAGGAAAGGTATTAAAATACCGAAGAAATAAAGAGACTAAATTGCAAAGGATGCCATTCACACAGGAGGGGATTTTCTTTACCACACTCTTTCTACTGGTGATATAATGCTGTTCAATGATACTGTAGTGTCAATCCAGTTAATATAATAAGGGTCTCTGCCATGGCTCTCTGAGCCATGTGGCTAATTTTTCACTTTCTATGCAGCAGTAGGTGCACCAGTATTAGGGCCAATTTCTGCCCTTGGATGAATTCATACAAGCTCCTATTTACTTCAATCTAAAGGGAGGATTTGGCTGTTACAATTTTCACTTCTAGCATTTCAGTGGATCACTGCACAGTTTTCACCCATCAGCATGATATGAGGTCATTGTGTTTTCATCCTAATTTAGAGCAGGATCCTTCTTCAATTAGAATCAATGACAAAGCTCCCTTTGACTTCAAATCAATGGAAGTCTTTGCACTGACCTCTTCAATGTACACTGGACCAGTAACATTAGAGACAGATTTTTTAAAGGTATTTAGGCACCTACATATGCAGAAAGGCACCTAATGAGACAGATTTTTTAAAAGTATTTAGGCATCTACAGATGCAGAAAGGCACCTAATGAGATATTCAAGAACACTTAGGTGCCATACACCCAATGGGAGTTAAACATCTAGCCTTCAATCTGGAACTCTTCACCAAGGGGGCAAAAAGCCTGTCTCTTTATTTGACTAGAAAGCTCTATGTTTCTTTCTTGTGGTTCTACATCAAGGTTTCTCAAACAGGGGTCACCGCTTGTGTAGGGAAAGCCCCTGGCAGGCCGGGCCAGTTTGTTTACCTGCCACTGGCCGCGGATCGCTGCTCCGGGCCAATGGGAGCTGCTGGAAGAAGCAGCCAGTAAGTCCCTTGGCCCGTGCCGCTTCCCGCAGCTCCCATTGGCCCGGAGCAGCGATCCGCGGCCAGTGGGAGCCACGATCGGCCGGACCTGCGGACAGAGCAGGTAAATAAACCGGCCCGGCCCGCCGGGGGCTTTCCCTACACAAGCGGCGACCCCTGTTTGAGAAACCCTGTTCTACATAAACTACAATTAAAACAGATATAGACATTATGAAAGAAGACCTACACACCAGCAATTTTCAATAAAGTGGCATTCACCACAATACTCTATTTTAAAGCAGAGGGCAAAAAAAGTTGCCATGGAACAGGTTGGAGGTTGTTGGCTTATCATTTTGCCACTGAGTTATATGACATTACAAAAGACCAAAACAAGAAGCCCTGAACAATGAAAATCTTTTGTAAAGTACACCCAAGCAGTGGGGGCGGGGGAGGGGAGAGGAATGGTGCAATACACCATTACAATCACCTAGTATTAGCTGGAAGAAAAAAGCTGAGTGTTGAACCGTATCAGATAAGCAGGGGGGAAAGAAAGTAGAGTACCTGCTAAATCATCCTTATCCAGATGTGATCAGACTTCTGCAGAAAATGTGAAGACTGAGTTCAATTAAAAAGACTGAAATTGCAGTAATTAAAGTTGATAAGGTTGTTGTCATTTAAAAGCTAATAGAACTGTGCAAGAGAGGGGTACTAAGATTTTGCAGTGATGAGGGTCATATGAGTAGATAGATAGATATAGATAGATATGAAAGAGAAGGGAAGTTCAATTTAATTAAAGGGGTAAGGTACCCTGAATTTAAGAGAGGCTGTTCTAGACTCTACTATTTTCCATTCTGCCTGAGAAAATGAAAAGGGGGGCATTGGAAGTAATGCATAACGTTGCTACCGGATGGCAGAGAAAATCAGCTAATGCACCCCAAGATGTAAGAAAGTCAATGGGCCAATGATGTCTGTAATCACACTAGTCTGTTTTACTTTGCATTTAGCCTAATTTCATAAGATTCCAGGCCTTAGCCTAAACCTGCCCAGGTTTTACTGACTTCAGTGGAGTTATTCCTGATTTAAACCAGTGTAGGTGAGATCAGAATCAGGTGCTTTGCACTCATCTGATTAAAAATAGATTTCACAGAGCCACCCAGATAGCTTAACTTTACAAAAAACAAAGGAATAGAGTCAACAATGGAGTTTCTACCTTACAGGAGAAAAGTACACACACCTGCTACTGTCTAATACATTAATTGCTACTCATTAGGCAGTTCCCTATGTAATAAGAATGTAGCACATAGGTATTCTGGAAAGAGACTAGTCTTCATGTCCTGGCTTAATCAAAATACAGAAACTGCCCATGGGTCAGGGTTACAAAAAGTTATACCCCTATCACATGACCATGGTCAAAATCCACTGATGCCTCCTACTGGCCACATTATGATCTGACACTTTTTCATAGCAAATGAAATGTCTCCAAATCCATTACAGTGTCCGTGGAAAAAACACTGCTTGCAGTTAAATAAGGAATGGGTGAATCTAACATGGCAGGGTGGTAAGATTCAGTTTTGTCCCTGTCCCATCCATACACCAGTAGCTGAACAACCATTTTTGACACAATGCACCACTTGTGAGGAGCAGGGGATTTCCGTGTTTTACACCCATGTCAAACATAGCAGTTTCTGTAGCTTAGATAGAGCATTGATGTTTGGTTTCTATGAAAGGAAATCTAAGTAGGATGTTTTACTTTGAAATGACATTACCAGTACACGACACACAGTTTTATCCACATCTTCAGTTGACAGCTTACTCTCTGTAAGCTGTACAGAAGCATCGTTTGGTCACAAAAACTGACAGTTGGGAATCTAATTCAACTTTTATCCAAAGCTGATGTATGAGTCCCAACAAACTTTCCAAGTTTTATAGAGCTCTCTAACATACAGATGAAGAAATAACTGCCTGACTATACAGTAGTTAGGACACACATACAAATAAATCAGTAACTAAAGAAAATATGTCCCTGTCCACCCTATAGCTTAAATCATGCTAGTGAGAGCTGTGTTCAAAACAGTTGTCAACCATGATTCTACAGAACTGGGTTTGACTGATAACATTTCAAAAGTGCCTAAGAGGCTCTCAGTAGTACACAGCCAACAGAGTCACTAAAGTACTATTGAAATTTTTACCTGATATCCACTTCCCAACACAGTTGTTCCTAGTACAGATTTCCTGTCTATTGGGGAGAGAGGTTTTATTTCATTTTTTGAGAATTGAGTTACTTAGATTTTCAACTGTCTTTTTGTTTGATGTCTGTACACAGGGCCCTGGTGCATGACTGGGGCTCCTAGTTGGTACGATAATACAAATAATAATAAATAATAATAATAATACTCCCAGCCTTGCTATAGATTGGTAGTCGGTAGCAAGCTTTCTAACCATACCTGTAGCATGGTTTTAACCACATCAAGTGTGGACATAAAGCTTATTACAATCATATTAAAGTACAATGATATTTGAAAATGGTTTCAGACCCAGTTAAAAGCCACCCTGTGGACAAGGCTTTATATGCACGACACAGAGATGAAAGGTACAAGGAAACAGGACCTTCAGTTCTGCAGCAATATGGCCAATGAAAGATTACTGCACCCATATGATCCAATGTCAGTGCACTAGTACTTCAGACAAAGCTTGCAATAAATTTGAAGAGAGCCCTATAAATCTCAGAAGGTGAAACTGACCCAAGACTGATGATAAATGAACTGAGATTCAACTCTCCAAGTGATAATTCAGTGAGAAATAATAATGAGCTATGCCTGAAGATGAGAGGCTGAAATAATTCCTGGGACACAGAGGGCTTCTCCATTCCATATTAAAAGAAAGAAAATATTGTTATCCATGTGACACAATTCCTGTAATAGAAGCTCACTTCATAACACCTCAGTGCTTCTCTAGCACTCTTAGCATTTCTCTAGTGCTGCTCATTAAAAAAAAAAAAAACACTTCCCACATTGATTCATTAATATGAAAGGTTTTGGTTACACACACGGTAAGCCCACGTGACCCTGTGCTTTGCTTACTGTTATCCTCAACTTCCCCTCCCCTCCACCTCTGCTATCACATGCTACACCTACCTGTTGCCCACCCCCCATCCCAGGCTTCAAAGTCCGAGTTCCAGCCCAAGCCACAACTTCAAAACACAGTCTATTCAGCTATTTTAGGGCACTAGTGTGAGCCCTGCTAGCCCAAGTCTGTTGACCTGGGCTGGAAGGCTTGCTCCAAAATGCTGCACAGACATACTTGTAAGGTCTTTGGACCAAAACTGTCTGCTAATGTAGGTTTATAGAGTGCCCAGCACAATGGGGTGCCAGTACTGATGATAGGCTGTAGGCACTATTGTAATACCAATAATTAATAATAGAATTAACTCTTATAGAGCACTTTATAGTAATTAATTGCTCCTCACAACACCACTGTAGGAGCAGTATTGTTGTTCTTCATTAACAGATGGAAAAACTGAGGCACAGAAAGATAAAAAATAAATTTTTGCTAAAATTGTGTCTACAGACACAATCTGCACACACATCTTCTTCTTTGAAATTTTGGCCGTAAATCACTTGTCTGAGGTCACATAGCAGGTCAGCAGCACAGCCAGCATTAGCAGTACAATAGAGTTAAGAATTATTATTCATGAATATTGTACTGATTGCTACACAGAATTTTATTTCAACCATGTTCGTACCCGGTAAGGATTTTTTAGAAGGGGAGATCGCTTTTCATAACTGTTCATATGAGCAAAGACTTGTTCAACAAATCATCACAGAAAACAAATTTCAGAATCATTTACTAATGAAATGCTTGAACATCAAATTGTGAATATCAAATACTTTCAGAAATAATGGTAGCAAAATATGTCTGCACAAAACATTGTGGAACAAACTCAAGTAGCAAATAAATTTGTAAATATTACCATCTGTTTGTAGACAGATAAATACAAACAACTAAATGTGTGACTAACAAAGTATGCCAGTCATCACCTTGATCATTAATTTGTGTGTTATTTCCCTGTCCCTACTCTTTATTTGATCCTGTGCCTTTTAGATTCTGAGCTCTTCAAGGCAGTGGCTTTTTATATGTGTGTGTGTGTGTGTGTTTTGTACAGCACTCAACACAATGGGGCTTCAATTCTGACTGAGACCTTTGGTACTACCATAATATGGATAATCACAATAATAGTAGCAACCTGCATGGAACATGAAGGGTGGAGGCAAATCCCCCTCCCCCTCCCCCTCCCCCTCCCCCCCCGAGTGATAACAGAAACAAACAGTGGAAGACTGATTCAAAGACCATCACATCTGAAGGACTTTGGGGCCTAACAGGCTGGCAGTAAAGGCTGTGTCCCTACAGTGGACTATATACTAGTCAGCAAATGCTGACACAAAAGACAGTAATTGTTAAAAAAAAGATGTAACAACCTGCATGGAACTTGAATGGAGGAGTACAGGTGGCAGAAGGGAAGAGTTTGGAGGAAGCACCAGGAAGTTAGTCTGTGTGCACATGGCTGGAATACTATCTACTACAGTTGCAGTACCTCTGTAATCAGTTCTCTTAAGAAAGAGCCAGTTTAGTTTTAGGAATATGGAATCCTCTCTTGTTATTACCCAGCACACAGTACATGTAACAAAAATAGAAAAATTGCAAACAGGAAAAGGGGCTAAAGCCATCCAATAACTTATGTGTTGTAAATTGTGCACTTCGGCTCTGTTAAGAACTCTGGAGTTCTTGGCTAACAGCTGCATGCTCAGTCCACCAGACCAAGCTGCCTCCCATTTTAATTATAATGAGGGCAAGGATGAAATGTTGGACAGGTACACAAAGCCATTTTGTCATTAGTCCCTCACCTAAATACTAGCAAGAAAAATATTTATCTAATGCTAAGTGAGTTTGCTAGCAACAATAAGAATAAAGCGTTCCAGCATTCCCTTGCTGTTACTTTGAAGGAATGGAACAGAATTTCCATGATTTTCTATTAACAGATCTGGATTCATTTTGATATTGTGAGATGGGGGTAACATTTTCAAATGTGTTTAAGGGTATGTCTACACTACGAGAGTACTTCGATTTTAGTTAATTCGACTATGTGGAATCGATATTACAAAGTCGAACGTGTGTGTCCACACTAAGGACAGTAATTCGACTTTGTGAGTCCACACTAACGGGGCAAGCGTCGACATTGGAAGCGGTGCACTGTGGGCAGCTATTCCACAGTTCCCGCAGTCCCCGCTGCCCATTGGAATTCTGGGTCGAGCCCCAAATGCCTTCTGGGTAAAAAAATGTGTCGAGGGTGCTTTTTGGTGCCTGTCGTCATCCGTCCGTCACTCACGCCCTCCCTCCCTCCCTGAAAGCGCCGGCGGGAAATCAGTTCGCGCACTTTTCTGATTACTGACAGCGCGGACGCCACAGCAGTGCGAGCATGGATCCCGCTGCGACCATCGCTGCAGTTGTGGCAGTTCTCAATGCATCGCAGCTTCTCATCCACCTTTGCCAGAGGCAGCTGCAGATAAATCAGGAGAGGAGGCTACGGCACCACCGTGACGGCATGAAGTCGGACACTAGCTCCGACCTCTCCGAAAACATGAGACCCAGCGCCCAGGACATCTCGCTGTCACTGGGTCTTGTGGATACTGTTGAACGGCGATTCTGGGCCCGTGAAACAAGCACGGACTGGTGGGACCGCATAGTGCTGCAGGTCTGGGATGAATCCCAGTGGCTGCGCAACTTTCACATGCGGAAGGGGACTTTCCTCGAACTGTGTGAGTTGCTGTCCCCTGCCCTGAAGTGAAAGGACACCCGGATGCGGGCAGCCCTGACTGTCCAGAAGCGAGTGGCCATAGCCCTCTGGAAGCTTGCAACGCCAGACAGCTACCGGTCCGTCGCTAACCACTTTGGTGTGGGCAAGTCTACCGTGGGGGTTGCTGTCATGCAAGTAGCCAAGGCAATCGTCAACCTACTGCTATCAAAGGTAGTGACCCTGGGAAACGTGGAGCTCATCATAGATGGCTTTGCCGAGATGGGATTCCCAAACTGCGGTGGGGCTATAGATGGGACTCACATCCCTATCCTGGGACCGGACCACCAGGCCAGCCAGTACATAAACCGAAAGGGATACTTTTCCATGGTGCTGCAAGCACTGGTGGACCATCGGGGACGTTTTACTAATATCAACGTTGGATGGCCTGGCAAGGTTCATGACGCTCGGGTTTTCAGGAACTCTGGTCTGTTTAGACGGCTGCAGGAAGGTCTTTACTTCCCGGACCACAAAGTAACTGCTGGGGATGTGGAGATGCCTACAGTCATCCTCGGGGACCCTGCATACCCGCTCATGCCCTGGCTCATGAAGCCCTACACTGGCGCACTGGACTCAGGGAAAGAACTCTTCAACTACCGGCTCAGCAAGTGCAGAATGGTGGTGGAGTGTGCTTTTGGCCGTCTCAAGGGGAGATGGAGAAGCTTACTCACTCGCTGTGATCTCAGCGAGACCAATATCCCCATTGTGATAGCTGCTTGCTGTGTGCTCCACAATCTGTGTGAGAGCAAGGGGGAGACCTTTATGGCGGGGTGGGAGGTTGAGGCAAATAGCCTGGCTTCTGAGTACGCCCAGCCAGACAGCCGGGCGATTAGAAGATCCCAGCGGGACGCGCTGTGCATCAGGGAGGCTTTGAAAGCCAGGTTCCTGACTGAGCAGGGTCTCCAGTGACTGTTTACTTTGTGGACACAGATGCTGAACCTGCCCCCGTTTCTTTACCCAGTTACTGTTGACTATCCTTCCAAGTTACATACCCCCTTCACCACCTTCCCAACAAATAAAATCTGTTCCGTTTTGTTAATGAACAAGGTTCTCTTTCTTACTGTTTTCGCGGGAATGTTTTAAACCGGGGACGCAGACTGTGGCGGGGGGCGGGTTTAGTGTTCTGATGCAAATGATGCCTCTAAACTCCGGGACTGACAGGCTCCGCAGTGCTGGATTGGTTGTTTCAACGGAGCCTGCCAGCAGTCCTGGGCGGGACTGCGTGTATGTGTCGGCCAAGTGACTTTCTGGCAGGGGGCGGAGGGTAACAGACCCCCTGCTGCGTGGCTCTGTGATCCAGGATAAGGACCGCGGCATAAGATCTCTAACTGCCCTCCCCCGCCACAAAGTCACAGATCAACCCCCTCGCACCCCAGAACATGAAAACCGCCTCCCAGACTGACCAGGGTAACTGGTGACTGCACTGTGTATGAGTCCTGATGCTGGACCTGCCCCCGCCTCTGTAGCCTGCTAAAGGTGACTGTCCTGTCCAAGTAACAAACCCCTTCCCCCCCTTCAGACAGTATCCCCTCTAAAAGACACTCTCGGAAACAGTACTTAACAGAAACAGATGTTTTATTATGAACCGCACATGAAAAGGGGGGGGGGAACTTGGACGTGGGCTTCTGTGAGATGGGTAGGAAAGGACTTTTCAAACTTTGTGGAACGAGAGCCTTACATTGCTGCAGCAGTGTGCAGGGGCTGACTGAAAGTTTTTACGGCCCTTGCCGCCCCTCCTTCTTTGGACTTTTGGTGAGGGGGGTGTGGGACTTGGTGGCGGGGGAGGGCGGTTAGAGATAGACAGCAGCAGGGCTCTGTCCTCCTGCCTCCGGTCTTGCAGAACATCCACTAGGCGCCGGAGCGTCTCCGTTTGCTCCCTCATTAGTCCAAGCAGGGTTTGAGTAGCCTGCTGGTCCTCCTGGCGCCACCTCTCCTCCCGTTCCATGACTGCTCTGTGCATTTGTGACAAGTTCTCCCTCCACTGTGTCGTCTGGGCTGCCTGCTCTCGTGAGCAGTCCATAAGTTCATAAAACATGTCTTCACGCGTCGTCTTCTTCTTCCTTCTCCTAATCTGCGCTAGCCTCTGGGAGTGTGATGCCAGGCTGGGTTGGGAGACAGTCGCAGATGTGTCTGTGGGAATGGGAAAAAGGGAGTGAATTCCTGAGACAGATAAATGAAGTTGCTAACAAAGAACATAGTCTTTCTCTGTGAACAACACCATGCACTGCACCTTTCACATGCGCACTCAGGACAAGGTCGAATTTTCGGCCCTCGCCTTCAGTGCCTGGGGTCTTGCAGTTGCGATCAGAGAAGCGTGGCAGGACACCTCTACTTTTGTTGCAGGAAAACATGGTAAGCCGTAGACTTGTGTCAGCTTAAAAATGTAATAGTAGCACTGGGCTCCTTTCGCACTGAATGCAAGGCCACTCTCTGCTGGCAGCAATCAGGGAAGCATGAGCTCTGCCCCTGTCCCACCACCTCGCGGCTGTCCCCGGGAAAGATCACTGTATGCTGCCCCTCTGCCGCCTCCACCGCATGGCTGTAAAGCAGTCCCAATACTAACATTCCCCTCCCTAATTTAAAGCAGGGCGTCATGTGCGATATAACTCTAATGAGGATCTCGGAGAGCGAGAGGGGAAGAATGCTTCGGGAGACCATGCAGAGGCCAGGGCCGTATGCCGCCATGCTGTGCCGTGCCATGATCCCGGACTACTTAATGGACTCATGGCGTGGGAACGTGTGTTACCACGGTGGACCGAACAAGATCGCCCTGCCACGGAACCTGATGCGCATGCTTGAGCGGTACCTCCAGGAGAGCTATGCTGAGCTATCCCAGGAGGACTCTCTGTCAATTCCCGGGCACATTGACCGTCTTTTCGTTTAAGTGCAGTATAAGGGACTACAGAGTGGAGCGTCCTGTGGTGGCCTAATCATGAATATCCGGACATTATTTGATTTTTTATACATAGTTAGGACTAAATAGTTGACTAAGCCAAATAAATCATGAACACCAAATTGCTAATAGAGTTAATATTCCTGTTTTGTTATAAATAAAAGTTTCTATGTTTAACTGAGTGAATGAAAAGCCCATTCTTAACAATATAAATATTCCAGTTATGTTAAAATTACATGTTTAGATGTTTAAAGCACTCACTGCTTGATCCTTCCCCTGATTCGGTGTCCGGGGTAACGGCTGTGGACGGTTGGTAGGGGATCTCGGTAAGGGTGATGAAGAGCTCCTGGCTGTCGGGGAAATCAGCGGTGCAAGCGCTGTCGACTGCCTCGTCCTCCTCATCTCCTTCCTCATCTTCCCCGTCCGCTAACATTTCCGACGAGGAACCGGCCGTGGACAATATCCCATCCTCTGAGTCCACGGTCACTGGTGGGGTAGTGGTGGCGGCCGCACCTAGGATGGAATGCAGTGCCTCGTAGAAACGGGATGTGTGGGGCTGGGATCCAGAGCGTTGGTTTGCCTCTTTGGTTTTTTGGTAGCCTTGTCTCAGCTCCTTGATTTTAACGCGGCACTGCGTTGCATCCCGGCTGTATCCTCTCTCTGCCATGGCTTTAGAGATCTTCTCGTAGATCTTTGCATTCCTTCTTTTGGAGCGCAGCTCTGAAAGCACGGACTCATCGCCCCACACAGCGATGAGATCCAAGACTTCCCGATCAGTCCATGCTGGGGCCCTCTTTCTATTAGATTGCACGGCCATCTCTGCTGGAGAGCTCTGCATCGTTGCCAGTGCTGCTGAGCTCTCCACGCTGTCCAAACAGAAAATGAGATTCAAACTGCCCAGACAGGAAAAGGAATTCAAATTTTCCCGGGGCTTTTCCTGTGTGGCTGGTCAGAGCATCCGAGCTCGAAGTGCTGTCCAGAGCGTCAACAGAGTGGTGCACTGTGGGATAGCTCCCGGAGCTATTACCGTCGATTTCCATCCACACCTAGCCTAATTCGATATTGCCATTTCGAATTTAGCGCTACTCCTCTCGTTTTCGAGGAGTACAGAAGTCGAATTTAAGAGAGCTCTATGTCGAACTAAATAGCTTCGGGGGTGTGGACAGGTGCAGGGTTAATTCGATGTAACGGCGCTAAATTCGATATAAACTCCTAGTGTAGACCAGGCCTAAGTGACTTAGAAGCCTAAGTTTTATTTTCAAAAGAGATGTATGCATTTTGGAGCCCACGTCTCATTGCCTGTCTCTGAAATTTAGGTTCCTAAGTGCTTAAGTAACTTTTGAAAATGGGATTTAGGATCCTAAATTACTTAGGACCCTAAATTACTTAGGACCAGATTTTTAAAGGCATTTAGGGACCTAATTCCCATCTCAACATCTTTTAAAAATCTGAGCTTTAGGCTTTTTTGAAAATGTTACCATAGTCTACTGACAAATCATTTCCAATAACTTGATCAGCATCTTATGGTATACAATAGTCACCAAACCCAACCTGCATATAGGTCAAGAATCTGTATCCATTAAGGGCCAGATTTAAAAAGGTAGAAACTCAACATGTTGGGTGGTGAGCTTCTTTGATAGCATAGCTACACGTGTCACTAGAGGAGCTTCTGGCCCCGTGCTCATTTGGAAATTGGTTTTTATTTATGTGCCTAAACAGGAGCTGAGATCTATTGAAAATCTATTTCCATGTGGGGACTTGCAAATCTTGCGCTAAAATCATTTGAAGATTTGCCCTACATGTAAAAAGTTTCCTTGTAGTAATGAGAACAGATGGATACTACAATGTGGCCAAAATTTTCGCTCTTAGGTGCAGATCTTACATATATGTCCTGATTTTCAGAGACACTCCCATTGCCCTTAGCTCTGAAAACTAGGAAGCTGCTTCAGCTGTGTCATCTCCAAGAGAAGAGAAACAAACATTGCTTAGCTAGCACAGTGGCACCGGAATGTCCGTTCTCAGCCTCGCAATCCAACCTTCCACCAGAAGATGCAATAAGATAAAGTATTCTTCTCTTTCTGCAATAAACTTGTGTGTTCTATGTTGCTGTTCACTGCTAAACAACTGCAGTATCTAGACCAGGGGTAGGCAACCTATGGAACGCGTGCCGAAGGCGGCACGCGAGCTGATTTTCAGTGGCACTCAAACTGCCTGGGTCCTGGCCACCGGTCCGGAGGGCTCTGCATAGAATCATGGACTTTAAGGTCAGAAGGGACCATTATGATCATCTAGTCTGACCTCCTGCACAACGCAGGCAACAGAATCTCACCCACCCACTCCTGTATCAAACCTATGTCTGAGCCATTGATGTCCTCAAATCATGGTTTAAAGACTTCAAGGTGCAGAGAATCTTCCAGCAAGTGACCCGTGCCCCACACTGCAGAGGAAGGCGAAAACCCCCCAGGGCCTCTGCCAATCTGCCCTGGAGGAAAATTCCTTCCTGACCCCAAATATGGCGATCAGCTAAACCCTGAGCATGTGGACAAGACTCACCAGCCAGACACCCAGGAAAGAATTCTCTGTAGTAACTCAGATCTCACCCCATCTAACATCCCATCACAGGCCATTGGGCATATTTACTGCTAATAGTCAAAGATAAATTAATTGCCAAAATTAGGCTATCCCATTATACCATCCCCTTTTAAAAACCTTATTTTCTTTACATACAACAATAGTTTAGTTATATATTATAGACTTATAGAAAGAGACCTTCTAAAAACGTTAAGATGTATTACTGGCACACAAAATTAGAGTGAGTAAATGAAGACTCGGCACACCACTGCTGAAAGGTTGCCGACCCCTGATCTAGACGGACGGATGACTGACCTTCTGTGGTCCACAAGTTTCATAGACTGCACTCCTTACCCATTCAACAAGCAAAACAATTGTGGCACCACCAGTGGAACAAGTAGGAAAAACATTGTGAGTTGGAGCTGCAAGTTTTCTTTCCTCCCCAACACTATGCGCACCTAGAGAAACCATCTAGCCTCCAGGCAGTAAATAGAGGCAAAAGACAGGAAGAGAGAGAATGAGGTCTGGTATTCAGCTCTGAAAAGAAGGCAGTCAAATGTAGATAAAGTTAGCACTAAATCCAACGGGTGCCTCTGCTGACAAAGAATGGAAATCCGTTACCTTTGAATGTAAATGCCAGCCCTGTGGGTGACTGTGACAATGTTCTAAGGCTTTCTTTTACTCATCAAAGCATTTTAAATATGTTAAGAGATTTCCTCAACAAACAATTCTTGCATATTGGAGCCTCTGATCATTGTTACTTCAAAGCCAAGAATGTTGAAGCATGATCCTGACTCTCACCAGGAGAAATCACTCATGTAAACTAGGAGGCAAGGTGTCGTTGTACTGTGCATTTATACTGCTGTATGTGTTCAAGTGGATATAGGTTCTGCTGAAGTATGCTGCACATAAAGTCCATCTCCTGGTTGTGGATTTGATATTTCTTACACCTTCCCCAGCTGCAGAGTTGATAATGTGCATGACCCTTGGAAAGGAGCACAGCATGGGAGGGTGCAAGGAGATTCCAACGTTCCCTGTGCAAAGATTAGAGGCAACCGGAGTCCCTGTATTTAAAGGAACTCAGAGGCTGCTACCTCTGTTTGTCTCCCAATCCACCTCAGTGGGGGCGGTAAGGAGGCCACTCCTCCGAACGACGCTGAAGAACAGGCTGGGCTGCAATTGGAATGGTACAACCAGCCCACTCCCGCAGCGTTTCCACTGGGTTGATGCAGCTCCACACCCTCCCCAATGCAGACCAGCAGGTAAATGGTACCATCTGGCCCATACAGGATGAATACACAATGGCCAGAATTTGAAGTCACTGCTCAGCATCTCTGAAGTTCAGGTCACTTATTTGGGGATCTACATGTGGCTTTAAGAGCATCATATTAGGCACCATGTCTGAATATTTAGGCTGGGATGTGTAGTGGCAGTGACTGCCATAGTTAAAGTTGAATAATGATTTCTATTCCAGCATTGTGATTTCCAATGCTTCCTTTCTGGGCACCTTAGCAGTTCTACAGCTGTTGGGGAAGTTTGAGAAAGAAGGAGTTGGGTGGCCCAAGCATCAGAGGAGAACAGGGGGAAAGGGTGTTGAGAGGGTCAGGTAGCCAGAAAAGTTTGAGATAGAGAAAGGTTTGGGTGTTGGGGGTGGGATCAGGTTGGACAGAAACCCAATAACATTGAATCTCTTTATGCGAGAAACTTAAAGCAAATAAAAATTTCTATGTGAACCAAGGGAAGCCTGTAAACTCGATGAGCTGGGTACATACATTTGTCAGCACCCTAGAAAACTGACTGAAAACAAAGGGCTAGAATGCAACTTTCCCCACAGCAGTCACTGTCCATATATACACTGGGGGCTTGATCATCATATGATGTATACAGACCAGCTCCGCTGACTTCAGACATGTTGCTAGATAGCTATGGGAGATAAGCTCAGACCTGATCAAAATGTGATGCTTGTGTTTCTACAGTCATACAATTCTGACAGGCTTATATTGGGGCTGAGTCTGTTGTCATATTGGGAACATTCCTCAAGGAATATAAGGGCCATAGGAAGGAAATATCACAGGGTGACCCCAACTATAGGCAAAGTTCACGGTGCACAGGTAGACCTTTCATCAAAAAACCCAGTACCAAAAGGAAAGGTGACTGCCCTAAGTGAGAACTGGCCCCAGAAGGAGAAATAACCTAAACTATAGAAGCCTTAATGTTAGACTCCTGCCCCTCAATTAGGACCCTGCATTGGTTCTGTAGCCTTCATTGGAGACTTGAGATGTAACTTTTCTATTCTCCTAGGTGACGAGAATTTGACTCTGAGGCTGTTCCATTTAGAGGATAGTATTCCAAGATTGGCTCCAGCTGGACAGATTCTATATCCTCATCCAACACTGCAAGGAGCAAGAAGGAATGATGTTTAGAATATCTATCCAAGAAGTCACCAGCTCCCAATGTATTAGAGCCAAAAGGAGCCATTAATAACAACAGTGTTATTACCAGTAGCTCCTTTAAATCAAGAATAGATGTAATCCTTGTTACAGGAGTGATCTACATCTTGATATATGTAAATAGTTAAATAGATATGGTGCCAGTAAATAGTACTTCAAAATATATAGCATAATGTCTAGGTTTTGTAGAACCAATAATACTTGTTGTTGACGGCAGATGGCTTCCTCAGGCTGCTCTTTATATCGGCTCTTAACAATCCTGACTCCTTCCTCTGATACACTGCAGTCCTAGAATATGTCTGGAACATGAGGAACTTCTCCTCACCAAATTCAAATGTCTCAAATGCTTATTTAGCTTTTCTTTTTCTTCATCACCAAATAAGCGAGAATCGATCATGCAAGACACCAACTCTGCCTCAGCCCTGGGAATGGCATGAGAAGAATCCAATGGTTTTGATCACCTCTTAATCTTCCTTTTAAGGTCTGAGCCTGCTGACAGACATTTTGTAGTCTAGGGTCTATCATCTCATATTGGCCACAAACTGTGTTTAAAGAGAGCTGGATATGAGGAGCGTATGATTTAGAACAGGGGTCGGCAACCTTTCAGAAGAGGTGTGTCGAGTCTTCATTTATTCACTCTGATTTAAGGTTTTGCATGCCAGTAATACATTTTAATGTTTTTAGAAAGTCTCTTTCTATAAGTCTATAATATATAACTAAACTATTGTTGTATGTAAAGTAAATAAGGTTTTTAAAATGTTTAAGAAGCTTCATTTAAAATTAAATTAAAATGCAGAGCCCCCCGGACTGGTGGCCAGGACCCGGGCAGTGTGAGTGCCACTGAAAATCAGCTAGCGTGCCATAGATTGCCTACCCCTGATTTAGAAGCTGAAAAACCAGTCTCCCTAAAATGGCACTGATGAGAAGCCAATTCCTTTTCCAACAGAAAAATGTACAATCTATACTCCTCATGCACTCTCCTTGGCATAAAGGCAACACATACTGAGACATCTTGAATGAGTTCTCAGATAGGCACTCCAGATAGTAAATGCATTGCCCCAGCAGAGGCATCTTGCTATTGCAAGACAATACTACGTTAAACCCCTTTATTTCCAACTTACTATTGAGCCCTCCATTCCACAGAATTTACTTCCAAGGGCTGGGCAACATATGTTGTATATAGGGCTGAAGCCCAAGAAGGATATAAAGAAGGAAGGTCTAAAATCTTTTGGCAAAGTAGCTGTTTAAAGCCTTTCAGAAGCCTGTTAAAAGTTTGTTTTAAATGTGCTTTTTGTGAGCCCAAAAGTTTTCTACACAATTTATTTTCTTGACAAAAGAGATGTGTTTTAAAACCAGACCTGCCATGCTGATCCCTCCAACAATGTAGCTTTTTCTTTTTTGCAAGTTGTGGTTGCTTCTTAACACTGTAATTAAGTCTGAATAATGCTGCCAAAGTAAATCATGTACTTTGTACAATTACTGTAGCGAATGTAAGGGGAAAATATGACGTGAGCTTTGTTAAACTTAAAATACACTTGGCAACCACTTAATCAGCTGCATTCTCTTTCTGAAAAGCTACTATGTTAAAGATGATGCTTCACCTCTCCAGAACAGAATAATGTTACTTCAGATGCGGAGAAACATATCCTGGCCTACCAGCTACCACTCAGTTATTTATCATTATTATGAGTATTAATATTAGTATTTATATTACCATAGCCTAGGAACTCTTTTCGAGGACCCCATTGCGAGTTTTTTCTAGGCATCACAGCAAGGAAACTTTTAAGAAGGGATTTGAAGGAAGGCAATGAGTTAGTTTGGCAGATGTTTACAGGGAGTTTCTCCCAGGCATGAGGGTCAGCATGGGAGAAAACAGGAAGGTGCCTGTTTGAAAATTTAACAAGTGGGCGATGGAGGCTGGCATCATGGGCTGGTCAGAGGTGGGAGCAAATGAAACATGATAGGTAGGTGGGGATAGGCTGGTAAGGGTCTTCAAAGTGAAGACAAGTAGCTTATGTTTGACACAATAGAGGAGGGAAGAAAAGGGAGGGGTGCAAAGATAGGCGAAATGGTGCTATTACATTTATATATAAAATACAGCCTGGGAATTAAGAAATATGTGAACTATTCCCAGCTCAGCCAATGACCTGCTAGGCAATCTTGGGCAACTCACCTGAGCTTTCTGCACCTCTGTTTCCACTCCCACCTTTTGTGTGTCTTGTCTGTTTAGGAGCTACTGTAGTATATATTAAGAACAACAATTAATAGAATAAGATGGGGTAAAACATCCCAAATGCTAATAATTTAGATAAGGACAAAGTTCATGGTTATTGGTTAACCTAGTTTTGTTATTCCTGTGTTTTTATTAGTGTTGGTTCCTTTCCTTTAATATTTAAACATTAGTTATTTTCAAGGTAGTTTCAATTTCCTTTTTCTAATTTTTTTTTTTTGGATCCTTGTAAACAGCTCAGTAACAGTATTAGAATCCTGCCCTTTATCTTTTTAATCTGCTTCCCCCTACCTTGTGGACACTGCTTTATTTTTAAACATCTTTAGCAATATAATAGAGGAACTCAAACATGACCACTTTAAAGTTGTGAAACTCATTATTCGTAGATGGAACCAGGGAGATGAACTTTAGTCTTGGAGAACTGCCAGAATGATAGAAAGGGGTCTTACTATGAATTAGAATTAGTTTCTAATGTGACAGATTTTTGTTACCAATTTGCCTGGAGCGTTAGGTGATTAGGCTGACGCCGCAGGATTGTTTGGGGAGGAGATGACGTAACACACCAAGTGTTTAAATTTTAAAGCTTTATTAATAAAATAATAAAATACAGCCGAGAGTGCTAGAAAAGCTTCCACGTCACTCAAAGGAAGGAGGAAAGCATTAATGCCACAAGCCCCAAGTCCTAACCCAAATTCATACTCACATACGCCCGACCCAAAGCTGGCCAGGCCTGGGTGTAATGTAAGACGACGAAGAGGGGGAGGGGTGGACGGGAGTTCTTGCCCTGGGCCCAGGTTGTTCGGGGAATCAGCTCTAATCTCCGAATTGCTCCAGCTCTCGGGAGGGGTTTTAAATCCTGGGTTTTTTTGGGGGTGTTGTTATTCAGTGCCCTCTGTGCCTGGTGCTTTTTGTACCAGTTTTAATTGGCTTGCTGTGGCCTTTTTGGCTGCTTAAAACACACCGGCTTTGGAGAACTTGTTTGGGTTTTTTTGTTGGCCTTTACCGTCGCCACCTCATTTGCTCTGTTTTTGCTGCTATTTTTGCAGTTTTGCGTTTTAGTGTATTTTTTTTTCTTATGGCTGGCTGAAAACTGTGAGAGTTAAACGCAGCTGCAGATTTTTTGTTTTGCGCCGTGACCTTGGACTGGGGCCAGCGTCTTATCTTCGGACTGAGCTTGCTAGCTGCAGTGTTGAGTTAACCCATTCTCTGGTCTCTTCTTCTTTCTCCCCCCCCTCGGCCTCTCATACCTGCAAAAAACACTTCCACTCCTCACTTACACACCTTTGACCCTTCCCAAAATGCTTTGCAATGCTTGCAATAGCGTTTGCCACATACAATGCTAATCTGCCTTCCCCGGGGATTCCCTGAGGGAGGGGGCCATTGGGGTGTGACATTCCCCCCCTTGACCTCGAATCAACATTTTGTCGGGAGGGGTCACCATTTAGGTTTAGACCCTCCCCCCCCCACCCGATACGGTGGCAAGGGTTACTGTTGATTTCTTATTTAAACAGCAATACGGCATGCACCAGATTGTTAGGACAGCAACAACTGCATACACCAGCCAATAATGACTTTTTGGCTGTTATAGTAACATAGGATAACATTTCCCTTTTGACATAGATGCCCCATCCGGATGGCTGTGGCAAAGGCAGCTTTCATGTGTGTTTTAACATCGTGGAGGAGGAGGCGGCATCTGTCTGGAATACAGAAAGTTGCTTTTGGGTGTGTGCCGACGGGAGAAACACATTGGGCATTATTGATGAAAAATTAAACACAACATAGTTAGAAATATTAACAGTTTGTTGCAGAACGGCAGGCCAAGTGTTGCCCTCTGCAATCCATATGTGCTGATAGAAGACGTAGTCAGCACATACTGCTTAGCCATGTTATTGGAGGGAGCCACCTTCCACACGTTGTGATGGACCACCCAATCACAGATAACACATGATACCACATTTTTAGAATGCTAAACCACAATTGCCCTTCCTCCCCCCGCCAGTGGATAATTGACCTTTATTTTTACCATGGCCAATTTTGAACAGTTGTAAAATTAACAAAGGAGGACAAAAGCGTTGGACACCCGAGGATGCCCATAGATATGTGCCACTATACATACATGATTTTGCCCTGACGAATTTTGCAGGCTTGAAGCAAGCAAGAGCGGTTCCACCACTTTTGTTTGGGGTGTTTTTAGGCTCCCGCTATTACTGCTTTGTTCTGTTAACAAAGCAAGAGGGAAAGAAAAAGAACAACATAAATGCACCTATTGGGGAAACTGAGGCACGGATGAAAACTCCCTAAATTATTAGTTGTTTTGTTACAGCCCTGGCTTTCGTTATGGATGTTGTTTGCCTGGTTTAGGAGGTTACAACAACCATATTACATCCCAAGATCAGTAATTGCTATTGCTTGCCAAAGGGCTTCCCATTCCACTTTTACTTTAGGCCGCCACAGGAGAAACAGGGTTTGTTTTTATGGGGTCCAGGGGAGGTTCAGGGCCACTCACCAGGTATTTTGCTGTGGCCCTGCTGTGTTTATTTGCACTATGCACTGTCTCCCAGGCAACTCCTCTTTAGCCTTGCACCACACTGTGGCTTGGGCCCCATTAGCAGCTCGAGCCAGGGTGAGTCTTTGGAGGGGTTGTTTTTTTTTAATTATAATTATCCAGATAATCCCATGGATAGCTAGAAACCCGGATGGTCCAGGCAGATGGCTGGTTTACAACCGAGGCCCACAATGCCATGACCAGAAATTTAGGGAGAAACTTATGTTTTGAGCTGATTGGCATGTGCCCATTTCTATTTGCCTGGTAGCTGAAGCTGGTACACTACCGGGGAGATGCGATTTACAATGGAGTACAGACCCACCCACTTGGCGTTTAGAGTGTGGGCCGCCTTCCCCAGCTTTTGCAACATTACCTTGTTTTTAATTTGCTATTCCCAGACGTCTTAACTGACGATATTTTTACGCTTGCCTTTTTTGTTATTTAAAGCGGTTTTTACGGTTTCACAGGTTTTACGTAGCTTTTTTTTAACTGGGCAAAGCTGAGACTTTTTGGTTGTGGCAAACAGTAAATGTGATTATTGGTAAACACAGTACTTACATTACATTAACATTTGTTTATTAGCGGGCTGCTAACATTTTTATTTTTTTAAAATACTTTTTTTTAAGAATTAACACATACCCATTCCCCATTATACAGTACTTTGATTTTATTATTTAATTTATTATTTATTATTTCATTTTATTAATTTATTATTATTCCACCAAAACTGTGACAGATTTTCGTTACCAATCTGCCTGGAGCGTCAGGTGATTAGGCTGACGCCGCAGGATTGTTTGGGGAGGAGATGACGTAACACACCAAGTGTTCAAATTTTAAAGCTTTATTAATAAAATAATAAAATACAGCCGAGAGTGCTGGAAAAGCTTCCACGTCACTCAAAGGAAGGAGGAAAGCATTAATGCCCCAAGCCCTAACCCACTTTCATACTCACATATGCCCAACCCAAAGCTGGCCAGGCCTGGGTGTAACGTAAGACGAAGAAGAGGGGGAGGGGTGGACGGGAGTTCTTGCCCTGGGCCCAGGTTGTCCGGGGAATCCGCTGTAATCTCCGAATTGCTCCAGCTCTCGGGAGGGGTTTTAAGTCCTGGGTTTTTTTGGGGGTGTTGTTATGCAGTGCCCTCTGTGCCTGGTGCTTTTTGTACCAGTTTTAATTGGCTTGCTGTGGCCTTTTTGGCTGCTTAAAACACACCGGCTTTGGAGAATTTGTTTGGGTTTTTTTGTTGGCCTTTACCGTCGCCACCTCATTTGCTCTGTTTTTGCAGTTTTGCGTTTTAGTGTATTTTTTTTTCTTATGGCTGGCTGAAAACTGTGAGAGTTAAACGCAGCTGCAGATTTTTTGTTTTGCGCCGTGACCTTGGACTGGGGCCAGCGTCTTATCTTCGGACTGAGCTTGCTAGCTGCAGTGTTGAGTTAACCCGTTCTCTGCTCTCTTCTTCTTTCTCCCCCCCTCGGCCTCTCGTACCTGCAAAAAACACTTCCACTCCCCACTTACACACCTTTAACCCTTCCCAAAATGCTTTGCAATGCTTGCAACAGCATTACCCACATACAATGCTAATCTGCCTTCCCCAAAAACTCCCTAAAAAAGGAGGCCATTAAAATGGAACACTAAGCGATGAGTCTTCAGCTGCATCTAGTCTACACTCCACACAGCTAATAAAGGAGTGGAGAAAGGTGGCTGTAATCCACCTTTCTACTCCACCAGTCCTAGCCCCATTGGAGCCTAAATGGTTCCCGATGTAAGTTAGAGCAGCCTCAAAACTGTTCTAAATTATTCTGCTTGCAGAATCCAAGAATCTGGCAAAGCACCAAGTGTACTGTCTCACTGGTCAGCACTCGCCTGACATGCCCATCCACTGTTGGCAGGGTTGGGTAGGCTAGAGCTGACAATACTATCTTTGCACCATCCTATATTTCCCCTGTGCCAGAAGGAACCCTTGGCTGCTCCCTTAGAGTAGCTTTCAAGCTGCTTTGGGCCACTTCAGACAGGGCCAAGGATTGAGGTTCAGAATGATTAAAAATTATCAAAGCCAACTCTAATGTAAGATAATCAGACTCAGTCGGAGGCATAGACAGTTTTGGTGCTACATAGATTCTGGGTTAAAACATGATATTACCACTCCTTCTACCTCCTAGTCAGTCACTCCCTGGGAGAACCATTACATCATATTAGTTAGACAAGCATTTATACAGACCCCTTCTCTCTTTAGCTCTCATTTTGATGATCCGCTGGTTAATTAATTAAAACACTCTGCCAACTCCAGCACAGGTTTTCTAACTCAGTGAAATGGACTTTAGCTATTTAATGAAGTTGGATGGATAATGGGAGGCAGGGGGCATTTGTGAAAATATCACTAAATTTTAACTCAATTTTTTTCATTTATGTTTGAAATTTTGATGAATAATGTGGGCCGGCTCTAATGTCTGTGAGTTTATTGTAGAACATGCTGTTATATGTGATTATTCTTTCAGACACTGGAAAATATGAATGACCTATTTTTTTTTAAAGACAGCTGGGTATTTTTTAAGTATCTCCATCCCCAGACAAAAGGATCTTCCCCTCTACAGAGTGTCAGTGTGGGGAGGAAGGGAACTGAGCCCAAGAAAGAACTAGGGCAATTCAGGTTAATACACAATTTTTCTTACCAGAAGGTAAATCAATAAATGGTTACCTAGATCAATTTTCTGTCATATCTATGCAACATTCTGAGAGAATGTAACAAGGGAAACCTTTGAGGATGTGGCAGAGAGGAATAGAACTGGCATTTAGATGATTGCCCATGTATCTAGGGAGCTTTG
This sequence comes from Emys orbicularis, assembly GCF_028017835.1. Taxonomy (NCBI): domain Eukaryota; kingdom Metazoa; phylum Chordata; order Testudines; family Emydidae; genus Emys; species Emys orbicularis. The sequence goes on along the minus strand of NC_088685.1, from coordinate 21,358,489 downwards.
AATCACTAGGTTTTAAATGTGGGGGGAATTTTTTCATAGATAAATTCAGGCCCACGTGAGACTGAGTTGTGTATGCATTGCACGTATGCAGTACTGCACTTGTTGTTTATGGTCACTGATTAACTGTACAAAACATTATTCCATTTAAGTGTGAAGGTCTCCTGTAAAATTAAAGAAATGTATTTATGGAAGATGCCATATGTACATCAGTTGTGTATTAAGGTCATTGGTATAAAATGAATGATAGATGCAATGACTATCATTACAGCACCGATCATAAAATATATCCTGGGTCATCTTGCCAGAAGCAAACAGCTTCTCCAGGATAGAGCTGAGGTTGATGTGGGGAAAACTTATACTGCTGCTGCCTGTGCTCTGCCTGTACTATGGATAGAGGACTTCTAGGGCTGTTAAACTGGCTCCCTGCACTGAATTCATTAAATGCTAGCATCTGACAGATGATGGGTTAGATTCACCAGCCTGTTAAGTCTGCTTTGCCACTCCAGTGGTGCAAAACAGACTTAAAGCTAGCTTTACTCGGCTATTGGGAATTGCATTGGTGTAGGAGATTTCCCAGGTGGCATAGGACAGCCTGGCTGTTCCTATGCCTCCTGCTTTCACTGGCCCCAAAATAAAGAGTCTGGTCAAGAACAGTGGCATGGCCAGGGAGCTACTATATACCCCTGATCTCCAGTTGCCCTAGAGGCCCAAGGGAGCTGGTACCTGCCAGTCCCAGGATCAGAGACCTATACAGGTGGTCTAATACCACAACTGCCCTTCCCCATCCCTCCCCCAGATACACCCTCTTCCAGCATGGCTCAGACAGTCTGGTGAATCTGAGCCTACATTTAAAAATTCCGTCCACTCAGCTTCTAAAAATGTCTGTACCAAAGTTGGAGAGACAAAGTAACAGGGTTTAATTTTTGTACTGTGTTAGGCAGCTGCTTTGGATTGCATGCAGCTACTGGATCCTCATTCAAAAGTGCAGCACTGGGAATGATTGGGGAAATAAAAGCAAAGGTTTGGGTTGCGGGGGCAGGTCTTTTTGCTTTTTTCCCAAGCTGGATAACATGGAGGCGCCACATGGCACAGTGCAGGTGAGTCACTGGAAGTAAGGACTCCTGATAAAAGTTTCCATCTTGTTCATTTGTGCCAGATTTTGCAAGCCTACACACAGCTAAAATAATCCAATGGCAACAGGAGACTCTAAGGAGAAAATTCCTACCCCACTACCTAGAGGGGTAGCATCTTTTTTCAACATCCTCAGAATCTTAAGATCTCTCTTCTCCTCCATCAGCAAACCAGTATTTAGAAAATACAGACCCTTAGGAAACCTAATCACAGTAACTTAGACCAGCCACAGGTGCTTATTACAACCCTGTGTTCACTGTCTGGTCACCAGAGAGAATGAGTTCATTACGAAATGCAGACGGATTTGACAGACAGCTGGACATCTAAGTACCTTGTTACTAGGTAGAAACCAAGGTCAGCAGGAAGCATTATGCTCAGCAGTGTTTTTGCAGGATGGGGTGCCAAGTTCGGACATCTGGATTAGCTGTTAGTTTGATGGAGAACAAACTGCTTAGTAATGTTGTGATAGAACCAAGCTACAGTTTATAGCTCTGAAAGAGAGCCAAAAAAAAATTCTCATGCAATTATTTTACTTCATTCCAAAAATGTGTTGTGCAAAGCACAGTAGCAGTTTGGGAGGAAGCTTTCAGGGCTACAGCAGGAGGCATGCCGGGATCTTTGCCTTCCCAAGAGGGAGTTTAAACACCTGTGCTCCAATAGGTAGAAGCAAGGAGGATGGGAAATGGAGGATGCTGAAGCACGGGCAATAATTCTGTTGTCTGTGTTTCCATGAAGGCAGGACCAAAGACGACTTTAATATCCTTTGTAGGTGTAGCATCTCATAGTAGTAAATCCAGGCACAACAAATAGGTATGGGGTTAATGCTCTTTTATTAGCAGAGTTCTAGCAGTCTGCTCCACACGCCAACAGCTGATGTACAACTAGACTAACCTCCAGCTGTGCTGAGGTTGTCAGATTTGCAACAGGGAGCTGAAATACTAACCTAGGAATAGGCCTGAACTACAACATTCAGATCCAGACCCAAACTTAGCCAGAGTTCATGGATGTTTTGTTTCCATCCATTGTGCAGACAAGGGCCAGTATCAACGTTCAGATTTTTTATCTGGGCCTTTCTCTGGTGAATGAAAGGAGTATGTTTGTTGAGGAGTTTAAATATTTTTATAAGAAAACAGCTTTGGCCTTCCCTAGGAAGTTTAATCCTACAAATTCCAGCAGGAAGGAGTGTGAAGAGGAAAGGAGCCAAAGGCTAATATCCTGCCTAGTTGTGTTTCCTTGAGGGTACACTGGAACAGATTAAATCACCTTCCTGAATCTCTCTGCCCTCGTGTGCTTGGCTTGAGGTACATGTGTACATATACACACACGCTCCTCAGACTCCACAAAGAAAACTGAGGCAAAAGTTTGTGCCACTTACTTAACCTGGAACTACCTTATGTTGGAATAAAAACAAATGTATTGCAGGATTATTTCTACCACATTGTGGTATCAGAGGTGATCGCCCCTTCGAGTTAATCTAATACATTATTTTTAGAGAGGGAACTGGACAACTCAGGGCAATGGGTATGGAACAATTACTCAGGCCATGGTCCTTCAGACTGACTGGTCATATGTGGGCATCCCACTGACATCAGGAGATGTTCTGCAGGATCAGAGTTGCCCTTTACAAGACAGGGAACTGTAAGAGTTTCCAGTTTTCAACTGAAACTAACAAAACAATTAAAGAAAAATATAAGACGTGGTGCTTACAAGCTGATGTCCTTAAAAGTACCAAATCGGAGAATTTTTACAGTGATCCAAAAAAAATTTATTTTGGGGGTGGGGGGAGAATGGTGATTTTCTCAATGAAATATTGACAGATAAATTTGTTAGTCTCTAAGGTGCCACAAGTACTCCTGTTATTTTTTCAATGAAATATTATAATTGATAAGAAAAAGCAGGTAGGAAAGAGGCCTACGGCTGCTGCTTTAGTTATCACCTGGTAAGAGTAATTTCCGATCTTGTTGCTATAATATCCAATTTACAGTACAGAATTTAAAGGTAGTTGTGGGCTGGTTTATGAGAGAATAAATATTTAAGCACTATTAAACAGCAATGTTTACTTCTGAAAAAGATCATAATGTACATAAAATAAACATCAAAAACTGGAAATTTGAACTATATGGCAGAAAATGTCTAGTATGCTATTTCAGCTTGGATTAAGCTGAAGTGGAGCATAAATCCACCAAAATATTGCTTTCCCCACCTGACAGTTCCTCACAACTGGATGGACACACACACCCCCACATACCACATTGCTCTTGCTGAATTCAGAAAATGTTGAGACATCATTGATACTTCTTCTGCAGCACATGCATCCGACTGATCCCTCTTCCATCCTCTACTTCCATCCTCCACTCCTGTGGATGATTTCACAGGGTACAAGGCAGTGAAGAATCAGCCCTCAAAAACTAAAGCTTAATTGTTTATTATTGCCAGGCCAATACTCCAGATGTTCCATTAAGTTCTTCCTAAGCAAAGGAGCAGGGGTGGCCAACCTGTGGCTCCGGAGCCACATGCGGCTCTTCAGAAGTTAATATGCGGCTCCTTGTATGGGCACCGACTCCGGGGCTGTAGCTACAGGCGCCAACTTTCCAATGTGCCGGGGGGTGCTTACTGCTCAACCCCTGGCTCTGCCACAGGCCCTGCCCCCACTCCACCCCTTCCAGTGCCTCCCCTGAGCCTGCCATACCCTTGCTCCTCCCCCTCCCCCCCAGAGCCTCCTGCATGCCACAAAACAGCTGATCGGGAGGTGCGGGAGAGAGAGAGGGAGAGGCACTGACTGGCAGGGCTGCCGGTGGGTGGGAGGCACTGGGAGCGGGGTGGGGAGCTGATGTGGTGCTGCTGACGTATTACTGTGGCTCTTTGGCAATGAACATTGGTAAATTCTGGCTCCTTCTCAGGCTCAGGTTGGCCACCCTTGCAAAGGAGAATTTAGAGCAATTCATGAAGTGAATGTTACATATTCTGAGGATCATCTATGGAGTGTTTTAGTTGATCATTTAGCCTATCTAGCTCACAGCTATTATGATGAAATTCACAGTATAAACTTTATGGTGTTCATTGCTTCCAGATATAGCAGTGGAATCCCCTCTGTCATTGCTATTGCCCAGCATAGAGGAGAACAGAATTTGGCCGTGGGTGTCAGAAATGTAAAAGGCAATGCATACATTTTTAATGGGATAATTTGCAGTATACATGTTATATAAAAAACAGAGCATTTCTAAAGGGGTCTCCCGTCCCTCTATAAACTTGTGGTCATAAAAGTCCATTTTCTCATCATATATTGTAAATTATTTTCAAAGTTGGATTTTGTTTCATTCCATATGTAGCTGGACTTTACTAGTTTCCTCAGAGGGACGATATTAAGCAGTTGCTTAGATCATGAACTCCAAGCTAAAAAGCATAAAATTCCAGAGAACGAAATTCAACCTTTTTCAGCCATCACTTCTTTGCTTTTTTTAATACATTAGGACAAAACTCAGAATTCTTTCAAAAACAGGAAACATTTCCAGTTCCTACTTTTTTTCTCTAAATAGAATGCCGAATGAGTTAACCTTTATATTTATCCATCTGTCCCGCTCGGCCTACAAGTATCTCAAAGCACCTTCCAAGAATCAAATAAATTTAAAATCAGAAGTAAGCAAAAAGGTTTACAGCTAAATTCTAAATCTCTCTCTCAAACTCTTCCCAACGCGACCAAACATTGAAGTACTGGACACTTGCAATTCGCGAATATGAAGTGACTCCAAGAAGGGAAGAATAATCTTGCGCTTTAGCACAGGAATGAGAGTCAGGAGAGTTCAGCTGTATTCCCAGCTCTGCCACCGCTTTCCTGTGTGCCTGGGGGCTAGTCACTCATCCTCTTTGTACCTCAGTTTCTCCATCAAATAATAAAATAAATGAATAACCCCACTGTGTTGCTGTGCGGCTTAGTATTCATAAAGTGCTTTGAAAATCCTTCAGTGGTAGGTGATATAGAAATGTCTAGTGTTACTAATAATAATTATTTGAAATTTAATTTAAATTTCAAGTTGAAAGATGGGTCACAGCTTCAGCAGCCATTGATTATTTAGGAGCCCCAAACATGTACCAGAACCCCATTTTTCTAGGCACTGTACAAACACAGAACAAAAAGATAAGACAAGAGACAAAGATGAATGCAGACAGACAGATGGGAGAGTACAAAGAAACTATAAGCAATATTGATCAACATGATGCAGCTTTCATACAAGACATTACTTGATACACTTCTATAGTACAATAGTACTGTATACAATTAGTTAGCTCAATTGCTTATTCTTTGGGGTTCAGATCCCCTATTCTTCTCCTGGGGTGTCTGGACCGGATTGTCACAGATGGCTAGCAAGGTGATTCTTTGGGAGACATCCCCTCCTTACAGACTCATTTCATATCAAAAGCATGTCTTAGGGCCCTCAGCTTTCTTTTGCAGAAGTGGCGCCCAGCTGCTTGCACTGAAAACGTGCATAGCTGGTAGGCTCGCGAAGGACAACTGGTAAAATTGCACATTTTCAAAAATTACATTCACATGGTTCAAAAGCAAACTGTATAAAGGCCTGTACTTCAACCAAACTGGGTACAGTAACGAATTCCCAGAGATTTTGAGGAGAATGACAGTTAAACACAACGAATGGCATGCCTGCCACTATAAACATGTGATTGAATGAGACGTGCCATTATTATTATTTTTGTATTATTATCTAGAGGCCCGAAGTCAGGATGCCACTGTGCTAAGCGCAGAACAAACACACAGCACAAGATAGTCCCTTCCCTGAAGAGCTTTAGATCTAAATAGATAAAACACTCAAAGAATTGGGGAAAGGAATTTTACAGATGGGGAATTGGAGCAAAGAGATATTAATTAACTTGCACAAGCTTTACACTGGAGATTTGTGGCAGAACTGAAGACTAAAGACGGACTTGCTCACTCTCAGTCCAATGCTTTAACCACACTGCTAACCCTCTATGGGTATGTCTATACTGCATTGTAAACCAGGTCTGTGGGATGTATGCTTGTTACTCGACGTTTCCAAGTCTGCACTCGAGCATCCACACTGCACTGTAGACCTGGGTTTACAATTGTTGGACCCAGGACTTACAGCCATGCTAACATGCCTCCATCCTGCACTATGCAAACCTTCTGACTCAGCCAGGGCCACCGAGAGGGGGGGGCAAGTGGGGCAATTTGCCCCAGGCCCCGGGCCCCACGGGGGCCCCCCACGAGAATATAGTATTCTATAGTATTGCAACTTTTTTTTAATGGAAGGGGCCCCCGAAATTGCTTTGCCTCTGGGCGGCCCTGGACTCAGCTCTCTGCCTTAAGCTGCATCCACACTGCAAAACGACAGGGCTTGGACTCAGGCTCTGATCTAACCCTCCAGAAAGGTCCTAGGACCTGGGTCCTGAGTGCTTGCAGATCCGAGTCACACTGATTTGTGTGCAGACAGAAGGAGAGCTTGGGCTCAAACCTGAATAAGAGCACAGGCTTAGTGTGAAGTGTAGACATCCCCTATAAGTCTCTATTATCACTCCATCATAACATTCTCCAAAATGTTCTGATAAGGCTACATTTTCTCATGCTCGCCCTCAGTGCAAAGGCAAAATGTTTTGAGTGATAGCTGAATTATATCTGGGTTGTTAGAAGAGTGGGGAAATATATGTCTGTCCTTTTTGACAATGTTAGATGCCCCTTTTCACTCAATAACTCAAAAACAAATTCCTTTTTATCTTATATTGAACTTAGCTAAAAGTGAACATTTTTGCTGCTGCACCTGTGTTCAGTTGGAAATGAAAAGAAAAACAAAGTAATGTGCAGAGATAATATGCCTCATGCAATTTTGCAACTTCTCTTTGTGATTCAGATTTTTTCAGACATATCAAAGGAACTTGTCCTCACTGAGATCAGAGGCCACTTTTCTAATGTTGTGACTTTAAAGACAAACCTGGTTTTTAGTTCTCCATGGGTAAAATAATAAAATCCTACATTTACATTTGTCTTTAGTCTTTTTAGATTCTTACAAACAAGTGTTTTCTTAAACATTTTGCTGTTCACCTTTGAATAAAAACATTAACATTGAGCACTTAGATAGGACTTATATCTTCAAAACACTGCACAAGCAGGAATGAATTTGTCCTTGCAACGCGCATGTAAAGTGGGTCAATAATTATTATTAACCTGATTTTGAAGACAATGCAGCACAGAGGGCTGATTCTCCTCTGTGCACTCTGGCACCTTGTGTCCTCATTTACACCTGTGACATGGAAGTGTAAAATGCTTCCCAGTGAGCACAGCTCGCTTTGCAAAAGCGTAAATGACTCCATAAGGCAAACGAGAATCAAGTCCAGTGTATGTGGGAGGGGGGCACTCATTGGTAGTATTCATCATGAACAGGTTGGCAGCATTATTGGATGGCAGACCTGAGGCATATACCCTGAGGTTCACATGTGCTTATCCAGCCTTCTGCCAATCTCAGCTGGCCAGCAACTCCTCCAGGTATGCTCAGGCATGCAGGAGTGAAATCAGGAAGGCCAAATCACACTTGGAGTTGCAGCTAGCAAGAGATGTTAAGAGTAACAAGAAGGGTTTCTTCAGGTATGTTAGCAACAAGAAGAAAGTCAAGAAAAGTGTGGGCCCCTTACTGAATGAGGGAGGCAACCTAGTGACCGAGGATGTGGAAAAAGCTAATGTACTCAATGATTTTTTTGCCTCTGTCTTCACGAACAAGGTCAGCTCCCAGACTGCTGCACTGGGCAGCACAGTATGGGGAGAAGGTGACCAGCCCTCTGTGGAGAAAGAAGTGGTTCGGGACTATTTAGAAAAACTGAACGTGCACAAGTCCATGTCTAGTTGGCAGCCAGTTTCAAGCGGAGTGCCCCAAGGGTCGGTCCTGGGGCCGGTTTTGTTTAATATCTTTATTAATGATCTGGAGGATGGTGTGGACTGCACTCTCAGCAAGTTTGCCGATGACACTAAACTAGGAGGCGTGGTAGATACACTAGAGGGTAGGGATCGGATACAGAGGGACCTAGACAAATTAGAGGATTGGGCCAAAAAAACCCTCATGAGGTTCAACAAGGACAAGTGCAGAGTCCTGCACTTAGGACGGAAGAATCCCATGCACTGCTACAGACTAGGGACTGAATGGCTAGGTAGCAGTTCTGCAGAAAAGGACCTAGGGGTCACAGTGGACGAGAAGCTGGATATGAGTCAACAGTGTGCTCTTGTTGCCAAGAAGGCTAACGGCATTTTGGGCTGTATAAGTAGGGGCATTGCCAGCAGATCGAGGGACGTGACCGTTCCCCTTTATTCGACATTGGTGAGGCCTCATCTGGAGTACTGTGTCCAGTTTTGGGCCCCACACTACAAGAAGGATGTGGAAAAATTGGAAAGAGTCCAGCGGAGGGCAACGAAAATGATTAGGGGTCTGGAGCGCATGACTTATGAGGAGAGGCTGAGGGAACTGGGATTGTTTAGTCTCCAGAAGAGAAGAATGAGGGGGGATTTGATAGCAGCCTTCAACTACCTGAAGGGGGGTTCCAAAGAGGATGGAACTCGGCTGTTCTCAATGGTGGCAGATGACAGAACAAGGAGCAATGGTCTCAAGTTGCAGTGGGGGAGGTCTAGGTTGGAGATTAGGAAACACTATTTCACTAGGAGGGTGGTGAAGCACTGGAATGCGTTACCTAGGGAGGTGGTGGAGTCTCCTTCCTTGGAGGTTTTTAAGGCCCAGCTTGACAAAGCCCTGGCTGGGATGATTTAGTTGGGAATTGGTCCTGCTTTGAGCAGGGGTTGGACTAGATGACCTCCTGAGGTCCCTTCCAACCCTGATATTCTATGATTCTATGATTCAGGTGGCCCATCTGCTAGAGCTTACAAAAACCAGGACAACACAGTGCTTGCTGTGAAACCAGCAGGAATGGGGCCTGAAAGCAGAGACATTCCTTGTTCTCCATCATACATGCTTACCATGTTGATTTATAAAATTTGGATAGTTTTGTCCGTTCCCATGAATGCAGGGTGTGGTGTCATCCCGGTGGACAAAAGGCAAGGAGCTATTTTGGGTGGCCAGGACTGGAGTCAGTAATTTTTTTCTGCAGGGTGACTAGGTAGAGGGGCAAAATGTTATGCAGGCCTGGCAATAAAATGGTATGGCCAGCCCTGGATATCATTAGTTATCTTCTATCTGTTGGTTTGACCCTGATTTGCTGTGATCCTGGCAGTGCTACTTTATATACAAGAGCCTTGACCGTGATAGGCCTGTATGTATGCAGTGTTGTTGTAGCCATGTTGGTCCCATGATATTAGAGAGACAAGGAGGGTAAGGTAATACCTTTTATTGGACCAACTTCTGTTGGTGAGAGAGACAAGCATGAAGAAGAGCTCTGTAAGCTCAAAAGCTTGTCTCTCTCACTAACAGAAGTTGTTCCAATAAAAGATATTACCTCACCCACCAGGCCTTTATGTCGGCATATAAGGGGGTGGGGAAGACAAGGTGCCACTCCACCCCATTTATTATTCATTATCAATTTGCATTTTAGTAGCACAGAGGAGTCCCGGAACAAGGATCCCATTGTGCTAGATGCTGTACAAATAGTGTCCCTAGCCTCTGTTTGCCAGAAACTGGGAATGAGTGACAGGGGCTGGATCACTAGATTACCTGTTTTGTTCATTCCCTCTGAAGAACCTGGCATTGGCCACTGTGGGGAGACAGGATACTGGGCTAGATGGACTCTTGGTCTGACCCAATATGGCCATTCTTATGTTCTTAAATACAGAACAAAAAGACAGTTCCTGCCCCAAAGATCCATAATTGCAGTCTCTGTACTTGGGGGAGTGCTCCCTAAACTGCCCCATAAGATGCGTGTGATCCCAAAGGGATGAGGGACACTCAGTAGATCCCAGGGGTGCATATTTACCTAAGGGGGCAAGGAGGAGCATAAAAGAATAGTGACAATGGCTGTGCCCCTTCCGCAGTGGCCTGCAGAGCAACGCCCCCACACGCCACACCATCCTGAGGCACAATCTTCCCCCAGGCTCCCTTTGGAATGGGAGGTTCATCATCGCCGCTGACTGGGGTTAGTGACCTAAAAGCCACAATTTGGCCCCAAGGCTTCTTAGGAAAGACAGAATGAGCCTGGAACACAATTTACTAATAAGAGAAGAAAGTAGAAGAGATGAGCAAGAAGCAAGAAGCTACAGGCTGTGTATGAGCTTTGTGAAAAAGAGAGAAAATATAAGCAACGATAGAGAAAGGGACCAAGAATGTTTATTAAGAAGCTGTCGAGAGGAGGGGAGCTTTTTAGGAACGATCTGAAACAGCACCGAGGTATAATGAAACAAAGCAACACCAGAAGTTTGTTCAACCAATGCTGGGGCCAGAGGAGGGGGAAGGGACAAGGAATGAAAACTGTGCCCTCTGCAGCTCTGGGAGTCTGTGCTGGGGAAGGAGTGGGAGAAGACCAGCCAGTCTGTGTGCTGGGTATGGGTGGGAGCTGTGAGGGGAGGAAGCCATTTGGGACATTAATGAACAGGGAGATGGCTGCAGTGGGAGAAGGTCAGGAATAATAATTAAAAAATGAGAAAGAAGCTTGCCTTTTATATAGCACCAGTCATCCAAAATGAATCTGTCTGTGCACTGTCTTTGTATTGATACAACTATGTCAGTTAGAAGTGTGATTTTTTTAAACCAAATATTTATACCAGTACAAAACCTAGTGTGGACACAGTTATACCAGGATAAAAGTGCCTTATATTGGTATAGCTTATTCCCCTTCTTGTACAGGAATAAGGTATACCAGCATAAGCACATTTATACTGGTATGACTGTCTACATTAGTAAGTTTCTACCACTTTAACTTCGGGGAAGCAAAAGGCATAATTGTGCAAGAACTAGAAGGTATCACACACCTTCTATGCACAATTTTTTAAAATAATTGTGTTTGTTTTTAACTCTATTTATCAGAGTCTTACCTTTCAACTAGCACCCAGTATAATCTGAAAAAGCCACACTAATTTAACCAAGGGAGTAGATAGAATCACTTTATGTCCAGCATGTAAATTCAAGGAACTGCTTAGATTTAGTGGAGAAAAACTTGTAATATCTTAATGAGACAATTGATAAAACTTGGAGAGTTGGTAAATCTCCCATATGGTTAGAGAAATCAAAGGACACAGCAGATAAAGATCTATATTACGCCAAAGTAATACACTGACAGGGAGACTAGGTCTAATAAACATGCTGAACTAAGATCAACGTGAGCAACATAAAACAAGTCATTGTCGGAAGAGTGCTCCCAACGTTCATAATACATATTCTAAATCAAGTAACTCATAAAAAGTGTTGATAGACAATTCCAGTGGGACAGACAGATCAAGAGGTATCTGTGGAGCCATCATAAATACAGCTGTTGTGGCTAAATCAGAAACAAGCAACCTCACTGAATATAGTTCAAGAGCAAATGCATTAAATGAAAGAGCTGCTTGGGATGGAAATCTGGAAGTTAGAGCAGAGATATAGGAGCCAACTTTTATACCTTATTTTGCTGCTGACACACTGTTTGACCTCGGACAAGTCACTTCCGACTTCATCCTGCAAGATGCTGAGCACTCTATATCTTACCAGCATGGCACTTAGGCATGTGCTTAACTTTAAGCATTTTGAATAGTCCCACTGACTTGTGAGCTTTGCTGGATAGGGGACAGAGTGCTCAGGACCTGGCAGGATTAAGCCCTGTAGTGGCACTCCCTTCTGCATTCCCTACACTTGTTTATATGCCCAGGCGGTGAATCAGGACAGAGCTGTGGGAGGGCATGGTCTGGGCTAAGGTGACCAGATAGCAAGTGTGAAAAATTGGGACACTTTTTGGGGAGGAGGTATAATTACATATGTAAGATAAAGCCCCTAATATCGGTATGGTCCCATTAATATCGGGACGTCTGATCACCTTGGTCTGGGCACACTCAGGTTTTGGCTGCATTAGGACTCTGGAAAAGGTGCAATCCTTCACCAAGCTCCTCTGTCTTCCTGTCTCTCTCAGTCATGTTTGTGAATATCCAGCTCCCAACTTCTGACCCTTTTGAGTTGTTGTTGTTGGCTCCAGCTCTGCTTCATCCCCAACTACCCGCGATGTGCCTCATTCTGCCTGGGTGCCAGATTATGATTTGGAAATGCACTGAAGCCACCAACGCCAACATAACCCTTCCCACTGGCACTCTTCCAGCCTTCACTGAGCACACCCACACCCACTCTGCCCCCCCCAGTTGAAAATCTCATCACAACTCATCTCCTACTTGTGACCCCAAATAATCACCATATTGGGAATTGCATATATGAGGGTGGTTAAAATCGGGTCTTTAATTTGCTGGGCCTGCTTCTTCTCTCTCTGGCACCAATTTTACACAGAAAACCCCAGTGATGTCAACAGTTACTCCTGATTTACACAGGGATGAGTGAAAGGATGATTTACACAGGGATGAGTGTGCCCCATGTAAAGTGGGGATAATCATCCTTACCTACAATACAGGGGGGTTGTGATGTTTAATTAATTAGTCTTGTAATTCACATGGAGTGCCTAGCAGTCTATAAATGAAATGAAAAGGCACCCGAGGGAGTGGGGATAAAATTGTTCTTCCTTGAAATTTTCAAAAAAATTTGAAAAGAAAAAAGTAGAGACAGCCCCAAACCCAGATCCAACCCCCCTGAACGTTTTGGTATTTGAGATCTCGCTTCCAGATGTGGATTTGGGGCCCCTCTCCAGAAAGAATGTGTTGAAAGTGAAGGATTTATTGTGGCTTTCCTCTTGAAAGCAAGGAACACTGACATTGTCCTTAAAAGTAAATTGTTGTCAATGCAGCCAAAGCAAGTTCACAAAGGGGCCTGCTTTAAGTTTAGTCAAGTAAAGAAACAAGTGAAAGAACCTTAGACATCACTGACCCAGAGCTTCTTTGGCATTTATAGTCATAAAAGCACAGAATATGGACCCAATGAATTGCGAGATAAATTCCCAATACAGATGCCATTCTGCCCTTCAATAGTGAAAAAGTCAGAAAGGTGACAGAGTCAGATGTAGAGGGCTATTCCCTGATCAAAAGAGCAAAGTATGCTATTTAATAGCAATGAAAATGCAGAGGAGGGTGTTTCTTTTACATTGTTGGATCACGTGAATTATGACTCTAATGGGGACCATAGCTTTCTATACTAGTTGGACTGGAAAAATAGCAGGGCTTTGGAGCGGAGCCTGGAGCTGGAGCAGCTCGGGGGCAGTGGAGCTGCAGGTTTTTGCCTGGAGCTGAAGCAGAGCCAGAGCACAGCTCCAAAGCCCTGAAAAATAGGCACTCTTCTTACTGCAATCTCCATTTTTAAACATGACTCCTTTCATATGACACCCAAACATACTTAGGTACTCAGATCAGCATGTGGGTGCATAAATGGGTTATGTTGTGTCATTGTACAATGGGGTGGCACCGACCTCTTGCGAGTGGTCCCTCATCAAGTCTGTGCATGCCTGCAGTTTTCCCTCGATTTCTTGGCTCCCAGTGCGCCCCCCCCCCCCCCCATCAGCCACTACACTTGTCAAGCATGTCTTCAGTGACTCAGCCCTCTGGCCAAGTCACTACTCTATCCATGTGCGAAAACTAAACAAAACAAGTCCCTTAGCATCATAGAATATCAGGGTTGGAAGGGACCTCAGGAGGTCATCTAGTCCAACCCCCTGCTCAAAGCAGGACCAATCCCCAAATAAATCATCCCAGCCAGGGCTTTGTCAAACCTGACCTTAAAAACCTCTAAGGAAGGAGATTCCACCACCTCCCTAGGTAACCCATTCCAGTGCTTCACCACCCTCCTAGTGAAAAAGTTTTTCCTAATATCCAACCTAAACCTCCCGCATTGCAACTTGAGACCATTACTCAATGTTCTGCCTTTGGGGTACACAATCCAACTGGGCCTACCTCAAAGCCCTCAAAGTCCTGTAGCCCTCCCCAGTCTCAGTCCTTTAAACAGCCCAACAGAGCCCATCCTGGTATCCTCAGTTGATCGTGTCCCTGCCACCCTCCCTGGGCTCAGTCCTCAGTCTGACCAATAGGGCCTATCTCAGTACCTTAGTTGGCCAGCTTGCATGCAAAGGTTCCTGCTCTGGGATGCAGCAGCACTCCCAGGGCTTTCTCCCTGGAGGCTCTTCACCTGCCCTTTAATCCTCTGACCCCAGCTCTCCAGCTGGGTCAGTCTCAGTTCAGCCCTCTTCCAGGGGTAACAGTTCCATGTACAGTCCCTTCCCTAGGCCTGTCTAAACTCCTTTTTCAGGGCACAGCCTCTTCCCCAATGGCTGTTGGGGGGGAGGGAGAGGGACTCAGGCTCACCCACCCACTACTTCAGGTCCCAGCCCAGGAACCCTCTAAGTAGCAGCCATTTGCTACATCCATTTAACTAACTGCATTTCCCTGGGCGACTGCCCCATAGCCTGTCTTAATTGAGTCCTGGTGGCCATACAGAAGTTACTCACTCCCTTCCTTGGTCCCTGCTAGAAACTACCTGCCTTTGCCCTTGCAGCCCCTGTAGCCAGTCAGGAGCAACTTTTGCTCCTCTAGTCCCTGCGAGCAGACTGAACTCACTTTGGCTATGCAGCTCCTTTTATATGAGCCTGTTAGGCACTGATTGGCTGCCCCTTGCAGCCCCTCTTATTGGCTGTGTCCCACATAGCCACTCTAGGCAGCTTGGAGGACCTCTCTATTGTTTTTGTTTGTTTGTTTGTTTTTTCTGAGATGAGTGTGGCAGGGCCCAGAGGCCTCCAACAGGAGGATTCTGGGCCTAGTCCACCCCATCACACATTTGTTATTTATTATTTCTATTATAGCAGTGTGTAGGGACCACAGGCAGGATCACGGTCCCTTTGTGCTAGACTCTTACAAATAAATAGCACAAAGACAATCCCTGCCCCAAAAAAGCTCAAAATTGAGGCACCTAAGTGTCCATTTCTATATCCAAATGTGGGATTGAAACATCCTATTAAAATACCATGTTTGAAGATTGCACTCTGTGTTTCTGATAAAGTATGGGGAGAGGTCTGCAAAGGGTGATTAAAGTCTAATACATTCATTATTTAGTGGGTATTTATTTTCCTGTTCACTCTAGCTTCCATTCCCACAAACCGAGCAGGAGACCAAATTCTGATCTCAGTCACAACAGTGTAAATCCAGAGTTAACACCACTGGGAAATCAGTGTAGTTACACCGGATTTGCATCACTGTAACTGAGATCTGAATCTGGCCCGAAGGACGTACATTTAAAAACATACTCAATGTACTAGCCAGCTTTTTCTATTCAATGCTTAACTCAAAGCAGCTAGAATGAAGCTCTTACACAGCTATACATCTAAGGGCTATTTCTGTCCTCAGGTACATGAGCACAGATCTAATTGAAATCAATGGGAGTTACTACCTTACCAATGATGGGAGAGGTGGTCCTATTAGGTTATTTTTCTTGGCATGACTTTCATATAAGTAGCATGGTAGTGCTGGATTTGCTTCTTTACACATATATGTTTGATGCTAAGGTCTTCTAATGAATATTCTGCAATCACATACCAGTGTAGGAGAGGAGTGTATTCAGTACAGAGGGGCAGATCCTTCCTCCTTTAGTGAATGTAAATCAGCATGGCTCCATTGACTTCACCAACTTGAGTGACACTACACCAGTTTACACCAGCTGAGGATAGGGCCCAGAAGAAAAACAAAGCCTACCCCAAAAAAGCCTTTACTGTGTATATTTAAAAAAATCTTTAAAACAGCTAAACATAAGCAAATGATTCTGGTTTCCAGCAGAAAATGTCAACATCACAAAAGTACCATCCTCGTTAGCACTCATGCCCCCCCCGTCCCCCTCTCAGCTGGCAGATTGAAGGAACAAAAGACTGATCCTTAGGTGTTTCCTCCAGATTAAGGATGAAGTACATTGGCAGGACAGAATGAGGAAGGTTCACTGATGCTGTACATGCTTCTATGTGTGGCAGTGTGGTCCAGGAGTTTGGGCACTGGACAGGCAACCTGAACTGTTATCTGCCCTTAGGCAAGTAATTTAACCTCTCTGTTTCCTTTTGTTGGGCTTATCTAACTTGACTGCGAGCTCTTTGAGGCAGCACTTAGTAGGTGTTTGTACAGTGCCTAGCACAATAAGACCTCAATAGGGATTGGGGCCCCGAGGAGTTACTGTAATATACACAGTTAAAATGGCTTCTGTCGCCAAGGTGGTCCCTCCTGCAGCTTTCCCTGATAAAGTCAGGTGAAAAGTGATGAATTAAAAAATATCAAAGCAATTAGTTTTAAAAAGATGGCAAACAATTATATTTGAATTAAATAGGTGATGTCCTGGGCAAGTGGAACCCTATTTTTAATGTACAGTAATGGGCGGTGTAAATCCTGCACCTGAAGCCTTAGAGAGTGGGAAGCTCATTATTGATTCCTGTTGGTGAACAGAGAGAAGAGCAGCCCAGAGCTGCTTCAGAACTCCAGGTGGACTGAGGCTCCATTGGAGGAAGCTCTCTGCTGGCATTATATATATATATATATATATATATATATTTAGTTTGGGGGCAATAAAATGCTATTGACCCTGTTGGGAAATGAAGGTACAAGAGAACTACACCAAATGTGCCTGAGATGAGGGGTCATCCTGACTGAAACCGTAATCAGGCACAGCTGGGTAAGGAAGCCTGGCTAGGAATAGAGGGAGTTGGGGAGAAAGAGTTCTTACTTTCTGCTGGAAGTGCTTCTCTTGCATTAAGGACTTTCTTAATGGTCTACATACTACTAGTCCCTCTCTACAGACTCAGCACAGAGGCAGGTTTGAGGTGGTGGGCAGAGCCAAGCAGGCAAAGCTAGACCGAGGCTTGGGCTGAAGCCACAGATAATAGCAGCCCACCTTAGGTGGGGGTCTCCTTTAGGGTAACCAGATAGCAAGTGTGAAAAATGGGGACGGGGGTGGGGGGTAATAGGTGCCTATATAAGAAAAAGCCCCAAATATCAGGACTGTCCCTATAAAATCGGAACATCTGGTCACCCTAGTCTCCCTGCCCAGCCCCACAGCTAAAATCACTTCAGCTGGGTCCGGTAGTAGAGCCCCCAGAGCAGCCCAGGTAACACTTCCCTTAGGGGCTGAAGACAGATTTGCCAGAATTCTTGGACTCCACCAACTCTTGACAGCAAACTGTGAGTTGGGAAGGAGGGAAGTGACAGAACACATTAGTCACTCACAGCAGCCAGAGGAGGACTGAGGTTGGGATTATTGTTAAAAAAAGCTCCTTCAGGGGATGGAAATCTTACCTAATAGATATTTTTAATATATTAATTGCTGGCTTTCCCAAATCTATTCTATTGTTCCTCTTTCCTCCTCTTTCTCTCCATAAAGTTCTCTTTGGTTTAAGCCCCTGGATTCAGAGCTTGTGAGTGAAGAAGTACTGCCCATCAAGGGCACCCAGAATGGTAGATATAGTTTCCCAGGTTTCTGTGTTGGGGCCTGAGTAGGAGTTATTTATGTTTTCAGAAGGAACCCCTAGAAAACTGAATCAGGCCCTTTTTGCTGTCGGCAACAGCAGGCAGAAGGGTCACAGCAGTATTACTGAGGTAAAGAACTACCCGATATATTAAATACACCCATCTTCTGGGGAGGTTTACAGAAAGCTCCCCACGTCTTCTCTCTGAATGTTTTGTGTTTGGGGTGTGGGGTTTATGAAGGATCAGCCTTTGAAAATCTCCCCCAATATCTCTTTGAACCTGTTTCCCTGCGTGTAAAAATGGTGATGATGATGATGATAAAAATATTTATATTGCAATAATGCCGAGAGGGCAACCGTGTCAGGGTCCCATTGTGCTTAGTGCAATACAAATATATGGAATAATGACAATCTCTATCTCCATGACCTTGCAATTGCTTACCTACATCAAAGAGTTCTTGTGAGGCTTAATGTTTGTAAAGTGCTTAGAAAGCCTGTGGTGAAAGGTGGTCTATAAATGCAAAGTACTATTATCAAAGGTAACAGATTCTTTTGTGGTTCAGGGAAAGCCACAAATAAACATACAATGCTGCGCATCAAAATTAAAAAAATCAAAACAAGGCATCATCAAACAGGAAAGAAGAGTTCTGTCACCATGGACTCTGATCAGAGAAAGTGGTGGGTAGGCATCAGTTCAATAGTTCAATTATACAATTTCAGATCCAAAGGAAGCTTCAGCTCAGCATCGCTTAGTGATACTATTACTGAAAACTTTGCAAGAATGAAATTGAATTTGAACAGTGCATAGGGGAAGTAATTTACCAGAGGTAGTATTCAGGAAACATTAACCTTATAAATGCCATGGTCATAGGAGCACTGATTACTGTGGTAGTTGCTTATCTCTGAAGACATCGATCAGCTGCATTTATTTATTCACACCTTAAACACAGGAGAGATATGGCTTTGAATATACCATAGTCAGTCGTGGAAGTGAGCTTTGTGGTTTCATATGAAGGAACATTTGCTCATGTTGCACAATTTGAAATTGGAATTGCCACACGGCATCAGACCAGTGGTCCACTTAATCCAGTATCCTGGCTGACAAAGTTAGCACCAGCTGCATCAGTGAAAGTGCTAGAAACCCCATCAGTAGGAAGTGATGAGATAACCAGCCTCAGGGAAGTTGTCTCCAATAGTTGGAGGTTAGCTTATGCTCTTGATTCTTTCAAAAACTCTTGTTTTGTTCTTTGGGTATTTTTTTAAATTTTTACCATTATAGCTCTTGGTCTTGTTATCCATGTACAAGACATAATTCCTCAATATGTGACTGTAGGCTGTATGGCCATCCCTGTCAGTCTCTGAGAGAGGCCACGCCTCCTCGCTGTCACATACCTGTAAAGGTGAGCTCAAAAGGGGGGAAACTAGCTGCCCCTAGTGTTCTGGCCCTCCAGCCAGGCAGAGCAGTATGGCAGTCTATGAGCCCTGGGCCCTCAGTCAGAGCGGGGCAGTAAACAGTGAGTAGGCTCTGGCCTGCAATCATGGCATACGCAGTCTATGAGCCCCAGGTAAGGGTAAGCATCAACAAAATCTAGAGGCTCAGGTCAGGGTGAGCACCAGCACAGTCTAGGGCAGTGGTGGGCAACCTGTGGCCCATCAGGGTAATCCCCTGGCGGGCCGCGAGACAGTTTGTTTACATTGACCGTCGGCAGGCACAGCCACCCGCAGCTCCCCATGGCCACGGTTCACCCATTCCCCCATAAAAAGTAAGGAAAATACATGACTGATCCTTGATGTGTAGTAAATATACTAGAAGGCAGCATGTGTGACCTTTTGAACGTGCACTAGGCAGTTAGTCACTATGACCACATCCCTGAACCCAATGGAAGTACTCTATGTAAAGAAGCCTGGCAGGAGAACATGGCACTCAAGGAGTAAAGCCCTTAATCTTGCTAGACAGCTGGGATAAACATTTATATAGGAAACATTTTCAAAAGACTAGGCAGATTATAAAGGCACTAGGAGTCACTGAAATCTTGTTATACATTGTTCACTGCATCACTTTAGATTTTAGTTTGAACTTACACTGTCAGATAAATTCCATTTATCTCCTGAATACTTTTCCTCACTGTGAGTGTTTGTTGCTATGAATTCACACCTTCAGTAAAGATTTACATTTCTTCCTTGATCGAGATGAAGATAAGTGCTCAGTTTCAATCATTCTTAAGCATCTTTTTTTCCACTTAAAGGGGTCACTGTTTCTTCGTGTGACACTGAGAGCATGAGTTGCTCGTTTTGGCAGTTAGGGCAGAGAAAGATGATGATCTTGGAGTTAAGGCAGAGGATTGGGTCTCAGGAAAGCTATGCTGAATTCCTAACTCTTCCTATCTGACTTTGGATAAGTCACTTAGTTTTTCTGGGCCTCAATTCCTCATCTGTCAAATGGGGATATTACTACATTCCTTCTCCCTGTTTTGACTATCTAGATTGTAAGCTTTGGGACAGGGACTGTCTCTTTCTCTCTGTGTGTATGAATGTACGGGATGAGCACAATGGAGCCACAATTTTAACTGGGGCATCTGGGCACTACTTTAATAAAACTAATAATAAAATAATAACAGGGGTTTAACTGAAATTATTACTTACAATGAGTCCATAAATACGAAGTCCCCAGGTGGTATTTTTAGAAAATTCCCATAAGCATTCCTGCACTTCCATTTGATCTTCCTTCTCACTGCTTACAAAATAACCTGAGTGCCATTTTCCTTCTCCATTTATAGTCTACCTTCTCTTTCTGTCCAGCTTTTTCAGTGATGCCATTAAACTAGTACTGAGAGATGCACCAAAACTGGAAACATTTATCTAAACCATCCCACAAACATTGATGTTTCAGATAAAATGGGACCTTAGTACAAAACAGGTCCAATTTTAGTACTACAAAAACAAACTGAACTGACACTTAAATTTAGCTGACAAATTTAAATGACACTGCCCAAACTCTACTAGAAATTAATTCTTTCCACCCCTTTCAATCCCTCTTTATTGAAAAGGTGTGGAGGAAAGATATCCCATGCTCCCTTTCACCTTTTTCTGTACCTTTTCCAGTTCTTGAACATCAAACTAAGAAACAAACTCTGCCCTCAAATGAGCCTGCTTGGTTCCCACTTCATTTAGCACATCCAAGGTCAGATATTAGCCCTGATTCACACTGGTTTAAATCCGAAGAAATTCTATTTAAGCCAACAGAGTATATTTTGCATACCGGTACACGTGAGGCCAGAATCTGGTTCATTGTCTCTAAATATTTAATATGGAGAGAAACAATGGAGGAATTGGTGTACAGAGAGGAAAAGACTTAAGGAGTTGAGGCTAGATTCTGTGCTGTGTCTCCAAAAGGAGAGGAGGGACAAAGAGGGCTTTAGGCTACATTTGCACTCCCTGGATCCAGAGTTACTGTATGGGCTTAAACAGCCCCTGGTACAAGCAGGGCAACCTGAGGGCTGTCTGAGATTATCCAGGACTGCCTACTGACTGTACTGCAGCCTAAAATCTTTGCAATGCTTCCCTCATTCTTGGCACCTCCCCATGCTAGGGCTTGGAAGGAAGTGCAGTATAGGATTTCATGCGTAGGTTTGATATGCTGCTGCCTGTGGAGAATTCTCTCCTGGTCCATTGTGGCTCATTTATGGCTCCTATATGCCACTGGAACAGCTTCCAGAACCTAGACCAGAGACTACAATCAGCTCCTTAAAGTCTCCATGGACAGGACCTTGTTTAAAAGAGCTGGACATTTGGTTTAACCTGCAAGAGGGGGGAAAATCCAGAAATCCTAGAACTACTGAAAACGTAAAGTGATATTTTTCCTTCCCGGCAGTAGTAGTAGTACGCTGAAGTTATTGGTAAAAGCATTAATTTATCACAAGGCTTTAAAGATCTCTGTCTCTGTCAGTAATGAAATAAACACATGACAGGGTAGCCAGACTGTTCTTGTTTATTGTGTGTGTTATTACAATAATTAAGACTAATAGTGATTACCTGTCATGTTTGTTGATATTTTCTTGGTCAAGTAATTGTCATTTAATATAGCTTACAATCTAAACAAATGTTTGGATCACCACTCAGTGGTATATAATCCCTCCCTTCTATGCAGCAAGGGCATTGTGACAAAACTCACAGACATCAAGAACTAATATGCAGTAATCAACTCACTGGAATTTACAGGGCGAGTAATGTCGGGGTAGGGAGGGGGGATTATTTGCAAATATATTTGCAAAATCCAAGGTGAGATTCAGTCTGACCAGATTGTTCCTTTTTCACTTGCTTGTGAACATGTGCAATCCTATTTTGTTCACACAAATGTCTAGGCAGAGAAAGATAGTGATTTGCAAGCAAACTGAGTGCAACAGCAACATCAGGGAAACCCCATCATAGATTCACAGTGGAACAGTTACTTTCTTCCTCTAAGGCCACGATTAAGGAAATCAATGAGTATATACTTAACTTTAAGCTTGTGCTTAAGTCCTCTCATTAAAGTTAGGCAATGTGCTTAAATGCTTTGCTGAATCAGGCCTTAAGTGGATACAGGATTCCATCTAATCCACGAGAAATTAATCTACAGGGAAAACTGGATTCCAGTGAGAATATTCTAATACTTTCTCCTTGTGTGCACTTTCTGTCCCAAATTGTTGAGTAGTGTTGCTCTAAGGTTTAAGACAGCTGCAGCATTCCGTCCCAGAAGGGCTTGCAGTTCAGTGCTGAGGGAACAGATATATTAGGCTAGACTGAGGGTATGTCTACACTACGAGAGTAGTTCGATTTTAGTTAAATCGAATATGTGGAATCGATATTACAAAGTCGAACGTGTGTGTCCACACTAAGGACAGTAATTCGACTTTGTGAGACTTTGTGAGTCCACACTAACGGGGCAAGCGTCGACATTGGAAGCGGTGCACTGTGGGCAGCTATCCCACAGTTCCCGCAGTCCCCGCTGCCCATTGGAATTCTGGGTCGAGCCCCAAATGCCTTCTGGGTAAAAAAATGTGTCGAGGGTGCTTTTGGGTGCCTGTCGTCATCCGTCCGTCACTCCCGCCCTCCCTCCCTCCCTCCCTGAAAGCGCCGGCGGGAAATCAGTTCGCGCACTTTTCTGATCAGTGATAGCGCGGACGCCACAGCAGTGCGAGCATGGATCCCGCTGCGACCATCGCTGCAGTTGTGGCATTTCTCAACGCCTCGCAGCTTCTCATCCACCTTTACCAGAGGCAGCTGCAGAGAAATCAGGAGAGGAGGCTACGGCACCACCGTGAGGGCATGAATTCGGAGAGTAGCTCAGAGCTCTCAGAAACCACGAGACCCTGCGCCCAGGACATCTCGGTGTCACTGGGTCTTGTGGATACTGTGGAACGGCGATTCTGGGCCCTGGAAACAAGCACGGACTGGTGGGACCGCATAGTGCTGCAGGTCTGGGATGAATCACAGTGGCTGCGAAACTTTCGCATGCGGAAGGGGACTTTCCTTGAACTGTGTGAGTTGCTGTCCCCTGCCCTGAAGCGAAAGGACACCCGGATGCGAGCAGCCCTGACTGTCCAGAAGCGAGTGGCCATAGCCCTCTGGAAGCTTGCAACGCCAGACAGCTACCGGTCAGTCGTGAACCACTTTGGTGTGGGCAAGTCTACCGTGGGGGTTGCTGTCATGCAAGTAGCCAAGGCAATCGTCAAGGTACTGCTATCAAAGGTAGTGACCCTGGGAAACGTGGAGCTCATCATAGATGGCTTTGCCGAGATGGGATTCCCAAACTGCGGTGGGGCTATAGATGGGACTCACATCCCTATCCTGGGACCGGACCACCAGGCCAGCCAGTACATTAACAGAAAGGGCTACTTTTCTATGGTGCTGCAAGCACTGGTGGACCACAGGGGACGTTTTACGAACATCAACGTCGGATGGCCGGGCAAGGTTCATGACGCTCGTGTTTTCAGGAACTCTGGTCTGTTTAGACGGCTGCAGAAAGGTCTTTACTTCCCAGAGCACAAAATAAGTCTTGGGGATGTGGAGATGCCTACAGTGATCCTCGGGGACCCTGCATACCCGCTAATGCCCTGGCTCATGAAGCCCTATACTGGCGCCCTGGACTCAGAAAAAGAACTTTTCAACTACCGTTTGAGCAAGTGCAGAATGGTGGTGGAGAGTGCCTTTGGCCGTCTCAAGGGCAGATGGAGAAGCTTACTCACTCGCTGTGATCTCAGCGAAACCAATATCCCCATTGTGATAGCTGCTTGCTGTGTGCTCCACAATCTGTGTGAGAGCAAGGGGGAGACCTTTATGGCGGGGTGGGAGGTTGAGGCAAGTAGCCTGGCTGCTGATTACGCCCAGCCAGACAGCCGGGCGATTAGAAGATCCCAGCGGGACGCGCTGTGCATCAGGGAGGCTTTGAAAGCTAGGTTCCTGACTGAGCAGGGTCTCCAGTGACTGTTTAGTTTGTGGACACAGATGCTGAACCTGCCCCCGTTTCTTTACCCAGTTACTGTTGACTATCCTTCCAAGTTACATACCCCCTTCACCACCTTCCCAACAAATAAAATCTGTTCCGTTTTGTTAATGAACAAGGTTCTCTTTCTTACTGTTTTCGCGGGAATGTTTTAAACCGGGGACGCAGACTGTGGCGGGGGGCGGGTTTAGTGTTCTGATGCAAATGATGCTTCAAAACTCCGGGAATGACAGGCTCCGCAGTGGTGGATTGGTTGTTTCAACGGAGCCTGCCAGCAGTCCTGGCCTGGACTGCGTGTATGTGTCGGCCAAGTGACTTTCTGGCAGGGGGCGGAGGGTTACAGACCCCCTGCTGCGTGGCTCTGTGATCCAGGATAAGGACCGCGGCATAAGTTCTCTAACTGCCCTCCCCCGCCACAAAGTCTCAGATCAACCCCCCCGCCCCCCAGAACATGAAAACCACCTCCCAGACTCACCAGGGTAACTGGTGACTGCACTGTATATGTGTCCTGATGCTGGACCTGCCCCCGCCTCTGTAGCCTCCTTAAGGTGACTGTCCTGTCCAATTACCAAACCCCTTCCCCCCCTTCAGACAGAATCTCCTCTAAAAGAAAATCTTGGAAACAGTACTTAACAGAAAAAAATATTTTATTATGAACCGCACATGAAAAGGAGGGGGAGAAAACTTGGACGGGGGCTTGTGTGAGATGGGTAGGAAAGGACTTTTCAAACTTTGTGGAACGAGAGCCTTCTAGTGCAACAGCAGTCTGCAGGGGTTGACTGAAAGTTTTAACGGCCCTTGCCGCCCCTCCTTCTTTGGACTTTTGGTGAGGGGGGTGTGGGACTTTGTGGCGGGGGAGGGCGGTTAGAGATAGACTGCAGCGGGGCTCTGTCCTCCTGCCTCCGGTCTTGCAGAACATCCACAAGGCGCCGGAGCGTCTCCGTTTGCTCCCTCATTAGTCCAAGCAGGGTTTGAGTAGCCTGCTGGTCTTCCTGGCGCCACCTCTCCTCCCGTTCCATGACTGCTCGGTGCATTTGTGACAAGTTCTCCCTCCACTGTGTCGTCTGGGCTGCCTGCGCTCGTGAGCAGTCCATAAGTTCATAGAACATGTCCTCACGCGTCTTCTTCTTCCTCCTCCTAATCTGCGCTAGCCTCTGGGAGTGTGATGCCAGGCTGGGTTGGGAGACAGTCGCAGATGTGTCTGTGGGAATGGGAAAAAGGGAGTGAATTCCTGAGACAGATAAATGAAGTTGCTAACAAAGAACATAGTCTTTCTCTGTGAACAACACCATGCACTGCACCTTTCACATGCGCACTCAGGACAAGGTCGAATTTTCGGCCCTCGCCTTCAGTGCCTGGGGTCTTGCAGTTGCGATCTGAGAAGCGTGGCAGGACACCTCTACTTTTGTAGCAGGAAAACATGGTAAGCCGTAGACTTGTGGCAGCTTAAAACTTTAATAGTAGCACTGGGCTCCTTTCGCACTGAAAGCAATGCCACTCTCTGCTGGCAGCAATCAGGGAAGCATGAGCTCTGCCCCTGTCCCACCACCTTGCGGCTGTCCCAGGGAAAGGTCCCTGTATGCTGCCCCTCTGCCGCCTCCACCGCGTGGCTGTAAAGCAGTCCCAATACTAACATTCCCCTCCATAATTCAAAGCAGGGCGTCATGTGCGACATCACGCTGATGAGGATCTCGGAGAGCGACAGGGGACGGATGCTTCGGAAGAGCATGCAGAAGCCAGGGCCGTATGCCGCCATGCTCTGCCGTGCTATGATCCCGGACTACTTGATAGAGTCATGGCGTGGGAACATGTCCTACCACGGTGGACCTAACAAGATCGCCCTGCCAAGGAACCTGATGCGCAGGCTTGAGCAGTACCTCCAGGAGAGCTATGCTGAGCTCTCCCAGGAGGACTTTCTGTCAATTCCCGGACATATAGACCGTATTTTGGTGTAACTGCACTGGAAGGGACTACAGAGTGGAGCGTTCTGTGGTTGCCTAATCATGAAAATCCGGACATTATTTGATTTTTTTTACATAGTTGGGACTAAATAGTTGCCTAAGGCAAAGAAATCATGAACACCCAATTGCTGATATTATTAATATTCCTGTTGTCTTATAAATAAAAGTTTCTATGTTTAAATGAGTGAATGAAAACCCCATTGTTAACAATATAAATATTCCAGTTATGTTAAAAATAAATGTTTAGATGTTTAAAGCACTCACTGCTTGATCCTTCCCCTGATTCGGTGTCCGGGGTAACGGATGGGGACGGTTGGTAGGGGATCTCGGTAAGGGTGATGAAGAGCTCCTGGCTGTCGGGGAAATCAGCGGTGCAAGCGCTGTCGACTGCCTCGTCCTCCTCATCTCCTTCCTCATCTTCCCCGTCCGCTAACATTTCCGACGAGGAACCGGCCGTGGACAATATCCCATCCTCAGAGTCCACGGTCAGTGGTGGGGTAGTGGTGGCGGCCGCACCTAGGATGGAATGCAGTGCCTCGTAGAAACGGGATGTGTGGGGCTGGGATCCGGAGCGTCCGTTTGCCTCTTTGGTTTTTTGGTAGCCTTGTCTCAGCTCCTTGATTTTCACGCGGCACTGCGTTGCATCCCGGCTGTATCCTCTCTCTGCCATGGCTTTAGAGATCTTCTCGTAGATCTTTGCATTCCTTCTTTTGGAGCGCAGCTCTGAAAGCACGGACTCATCGCCCCACACAGCGATGAGATCCAAGACTTCCCGATCAGTCCATGCTGGGGCCCTCTTTCTATTAGATTGCACGGCCATCTCTGCTGGAGAGCTCTGCATCGTTGCCAGTGCTGCTGAGCTCGCCACGCTGTCCAAACAGAAAATGAGATTCAAACTGCCCAGACAGGAAAAGGAATTCAAATTTTCCCGGGGCTTTTCCTGTGTGGCTGGTCAGAGCATCCGAGCTCGAACTGCTGTCCAGAGCGTCAACAGAGTGGTGCACTGTGGGATAGCTCCCGGAGCTATTACCGTCGATTTCCATCCACACCTAGCCTAATTCGATATTGCCATTTCGAATTTAGCGCTACTCCTCTCGTTTTGGAGGAGTACAGAAGTCGAATTTAAGAGAGCTCTATGTCGAACTAAATAGCTTCGTGGTGTGGACGGGTGCAGGGTTAATTCGATGTAACGGCGATAAATTCGACATAAACTCCTAGTGTAGACCAGGCCTTAGTGTGCAAAGTGAATTAGCATCCTTTGGGAAGTACAATGCTATAAAAATACTATCATTAAAGTGATTAACTAAGTTACCATTAAAATACAGGAGGAACTGACAGGCTGAGAGTCTGACAAACAACTGAACAAACAATTACAAGAATCTCCATTTTGTGAGCTGGGCTTTAGCCAGTTTTGATATACACAGCTGTGAGTGTCATGTGTACATTGGCGCAGCATAAAGATGGGTCTGCTAGGGTAGCAAAACATACAGAGCCTTGCTGTCCTCTGTGCTGAAAGGAACACTTAGGTTATAAAAGTTTGATATAACCGAGGGAAGTGGGATCCCGGCACATAAACGCTAAAGAGGATAGGAGCCAGTATGGAGCACTGAGGGAACCACAATTTATCTCATCAGGCTCAAATAGAGCACTGTCTAACAAGATAAACTGAGCACAGACAGAGAGGAAAGATTTAAACCATGTAAGTACCATAGCAGAAAACCCTGCATACACCTCAAGTTGCTCCATGATCTTGAGAGGCCAGAGCATTTTAAACCATTAGAAATAACAGGAGACAAACAGTAGCTTGTTGTCATGATGAGAATGGCAAAGTACAGCAGCCTTCCTTATAGTAGCTGTCTGCAGGGGATTAGTGAGGACTTCATATAGCACAAAGAAAGAAGGTGTTAACACATCATTAGGGCATCAGGAGAATCTAGTAATGCTGAAGTGCCAACATTCTTAGCAAGCATAGACAAAAGAAAACAAAGCAGAGACCACACAGTATATTAATAAACAAATATAATACAGAGGGAAGAAGGATGGTCTTGTTGTTAAGGTACAAGGGCTTTATGACAAAGAAACCACTGTAGATATTTTGCAGCTATTAAGAAGGATAGTCCAGTGATTAAGTTGCTAACTTGGGACTCTGGAGAGCAGCATTAAGTACCCTGTTTTGCTGCAGCTACCCTGTGTGATCCTGCGGGGGGCACTTGTCTCTACAGAGAGTTAGTGCGCAGCAAGCTGGGGTATACACTGACAGCATCCTAGCTTGCCACCCACTAACTGGCCATGTGGACCTTGCACTGAAAGTTCCAAAGTGCACTTACAAACAGGAGTAGATCAAAGTGCACTATGGAACTTTTAGTGCCTGGTAGCAGGGTGCAGTAAGCTAATGTGATGTAGGTTTACACCCCAGCTTGCGTACTAACTCTCCCTAGAGATAAGTCCTTAGTTCCTCTGTGACTCAGTTCCTCATCTGTAAAATGGGGATTTTAGCACTTCCCTATCTCACCAGGCTGTTATGAGGATAAATACATTAACGATTTTGAGGTGTTCAGATGTTACAGAAATTGAGACCTTATAAGCACCTACAATAGGTAGGTATTCAAACACTGACAACTCATCTGTCTTATGTCTTTGTAGATACTAAAGACTTTGGGTCAAGTTCATCCCTGGTGCAACTCCACTGATGAGGTCATGATTTTCCAAGTTCTGCAATGTCTGTCTTTATCTTACTGATGAGAGAAATGACACCCTGATCTACGGAAGAATGAGGGAGAGGTGATGAGAGATGCTCCTGTGCTTAATATCCAAAGTGACAAGTCTCTTGTAAGAGATTCTCTTGTACAGAACACAGCGATGAGGCTTGAATGCAGCCAGTTGCTGGATTAAATAGGGTAATTGCTGTACAATTTGGTACAAGCACCTAACTCCCCTATTCCAATCCTCAGTTACAGTAACAAAAATTCTTTTGTTTTGCCTTTTGTGCCTCCTGGCTTTCAAATGCTCCTGTCTTATGCTGCTCAAGAGAAAAAAAGGGGAAGAGTGTTGACTCATTTCCAGTGCAAGTGGTACAGTGTTCCTCATGCACTCATGCAATACGTTCTACTGGTTCCTAAACTATAACAGCCTTCGTCTAACAGCACAGCTCAGTCTATGACTACATTTCCGCCTTGTGAAAACAACATTGGCTAAGATGCAAAAGAATGTTCATGAATGATCTTTCCTGGGGTTCCAGAATTATATCTTGAACTCATCTGGTAAATTACTCACCTGAGCAGACATGGGATACAGGTCAGGGTCCCATCATTGTGATTAACTTCAGTGTACACTTACTTACTAGTGACAGTGGTGAGCATATGGGGAAAGAACTCACGCTTGTATCTTTAAGACTTGTCCTGATCCCGTGATGTTGGAAGTTGAAATCCCCAAGTCTGACCAGGGCCGGCTCTAGGGTTTTGGCCGCCCCAAGCAGCCAAAAAAAAAAAAAAAAAAGCCGCGATCTGTGGCGGCAATTCGGTGGGAGGTCCTTCGCTCCGAGCGGGAATGAGGGATCGTCCGCTGAATTGCCGCTGAATAGCTGGACGTGCCGCCCCTCTCCGGAGCGGCCGCCCCAAGCACCTGCTTGCCAGGCTGGTGCCTGGAGCCGGCCCTGAGTCTGACATATAATTGCAAAATTTATCTGGACAAAACTTTACACAGTTGAACACTGAGATCCAAACCCAAAGACAAGATGGCAGGTTCAGTATAAGGTGCACTAATTTCAGTATTTTTGTTGTCTAATTAAAGACTACAGGTTAGATATTAAGGGCCAGACTTTAAATTACACTGGTGCAAATCTGGAACAACTCTACCGACTACACTTAAACGTATGGCGATACAGCAGATTTATCCTGGTATAACTGAGAGCAGAATTTGCTAGTGACCACATCACATACAATAATTATATACATTTATGCACAGTTTCAACTTTGTAAACTCTGTAATTTGAATCTGCAGAAATTTAAATAGCAAATGCAGCCTGCCCTTCCTCCCTCAAATCCCACCACCAACCCTGTTACTTTTAGTCACCTTCCAATGCCGAACTTATCCTTCTGCAATAATTACATTAAAATAAGTAAATAAAATATAAAAGTGATGCAAGATACAAGAATAATAGGAACTGACCCAACTTGTGCTATACCCATGAAAATCCTCAGGGCACTACATTGTGTAAACTGTGTCTATCTATTCCTCCCTCCTCTGCTCCTTCTTTGTCTGGTATCTCTTCCTAGGCCACATTCAGAAAAGCATTGGTATTCAGGACAGCAGTTGCCTATTGAAGTCAATGGCACTTAAGCATATGCTTAAAGTTAAGCACATATTTAAGTGCATTCCTGAATGAGAGCCTACCACATACCTCTTGAGAGCTGCTCAGCATGTTCAGCTCAAAGGGAGCCTAGGACACTCGGCACTTCCCAGGATTAAGTCTGCAGTTGCTAAATTGTTAAATTCCTTGGGGCAGCACCTGTCATCTCCTTTGTGTTTGCAAAGCACCATACAGACCTACAGAATAAACCAATAATAATATGCCCCAGCAAAGCAGAGCTTCTTCCTTACATTTCTTGTATTGATTCTGCTCTTACTTATCATCAGTGCAAATTAAGAGTGACTCCTGCAAACATAATGGAGTTGTACTGGGAAAACCAGTGTAAGTGAAATAAGAATCAGGCCCTTTGCTCTCAATAAACTCTTAGGTCTTACAGAGACTCCTATGCCCAAAACATATGTCACCTCAAGTCACACAGCATGATTTTTATCCAGTTTCAGAAACAAAAAGTAGAAAAAATCTTTACTATCATGTATGGAAGAAATGAGCTCAAAAGCTGTCCTTCCTGAAACATTCCAACAAACATGTCCCTGGAGGGTTCCAAAGAGACAGTAGCATTTCTGTGTGTGCTAAGTGTTCTCTACCTCTGACTTCTCCTTACAAGTCCATCTATCTTACCTTATAGCAAGAGTTCTCAAACTAAAGGTCTCCCACCCAGAGGGTTTGTGAAGATCCCCCCAAGCAGGACCACAGTCCCCCATTACTGAACTCCTTGGAACAGTGGAAGCCAGTGAACATGGACACCACTGCTGCTTCATTAGGAGCACACAACAGCCCTCAGCTCTTCGCCTGCCCCTTTTCCTTACACTTGGTACCCAAATGAGGTAGCACTGGTGGCTGTCCTCAGGTCTCAGCCTGGTCACCTCCACAGCTTGAGTCACTGCAGCCAAAAGGAGTATGGTGGAGACAGTGGTCTCATGTGAGTCATCACTGTACAGTCTGTTGTATGTGCTCTCTTTAGATATATGCAACCAGCATCAAGGAAGAGTAGGCTTGAGATGAGGTTCAGATATTAAGGAGTTGTAGTCTTCCCAGCTGCTATGAAGACATGCTGGTATTTTAGTGAGGCTTTGGACACAGTCCCACATGACATTCTCATAAGCAAACTAGGGAACTCTAGTCTAGACTAAATTACTATAAACTTAGTGCACAACTGGCTGAAAGACCATACTCAGAGTAGTTATCAATGGTTTGCTGTCAATCTGGGAAGATAAATATGTAGTGGGGAGTACCAGGGTCAGTACTATTCAATATTTTCAGTAATTACTTGGATAATGGAGTGGAGAGTATCCTTATAAAATTTGTGGATGACACCAAACTAAGAAGGGTTGCAAGCACTTTGGAGGATAGGATTAGAATTCAAAACAACTGCAACAAATTAGAGACTTGGTCTGACATCCGTAAGCTGAAATTCAATAAAGATAAGTGAAAAGTACTACCCTTAGGAATTAAAATCAAATGCACAACTACAAAATGGGCACTAAGTGGCTAGGTGGTAGTATTGCTGAAAAAAATGGGGGTTATAGTGGATATGAATATGAGTCCACAATGTTCAAAAAAGGCAAATATCATTCAGCGGTGTAGTAACAGGAATGCTGTATGTAAGACATGGGAGGTAATTGTCCGTCTCTACTCAGTTTTGGTGAGGCCTCTGCTGAAGTACTGTGTCCAGTTCTGGCTGCCACGCTTCGGGAAAGATGTGGATACATTAGAAAGAGTCCAGAGGAGAACAACGAAAATGACAAACTGTTTAGAAAACCTGATTTCTGAGGAATGGTGAAAAGAACAGAGCATGTTGAGTCATCAGAAAAGAAGACTGAGGGGGGACCTGATAAGGGCAGGGATCAATTGTTCTCCATGTCTACTGAAGGTAGGACAAGAAGTAAGGGGCTTAATCTGAAGCAAGAGACATTTAGGTTGGATATTATGAAAAACTTTCTAACTCTAAGGGTAGTTAGGCTCTGGAATAGTCTTCCAAGCAATCCCCATCACTAGAGGTTTTTAAGAACAGGTTTCACACCTGTCAGGGATGGTCTAGATTTCCTTGGTCCTGCCTCAGCTAAGGGGACTGGACTTGATGACCTCTTGAGGTCCCTTTCAGTCCTACTTTTCTATGATTCTGTGCCGTCTTAGCTCTGAAATGAAGAAAGGCCTGATTACTCATTACATTAAGGCTTGTCTATGCCACGGTGTACTGTACAGGGACCTCATTATATAACTGATGTAAGGGCTCTACACTTCCTTTTTGCCAAAAGCTGGGAGTGGGGAGAGGGAGAAGGCAGAGCCTGCAGCACCATTCACTACATTTTCGGGCAGTCAGAGGATTCCCCAGTCTCCAGTATAAGTTAGAGAAGCTCTGACTTACACTCTGCTTCCCCTGTCCCCTCCCAAATATCTACCAGAACCTATGGGCTCAATGCAGGAACTACTGGGTGAAATTCCTTTGTTATACAGGAGGCAGAGTGGATAATTATAATGGTCCTTTGTGGTCTTAAGATATATGAATGTGACTATTGAGAGTGCAAATGTCCCAACTTTGTCCTGCCACAACTTGTTCCAGCCCACAAGCAGCTATGGAGTAGCTGAGTATTGGGCCCTTTAGTCTCTCAGCTGTGCTTTCTTGTGATCCTTCCTAAATTCCAGAACTATAGTGACTGCAGCTCATTCATGGACATTAAATCTTTATAGTCCATGATACTGAACATGATACATGCAGAAGAGAAAGGATATGGGATAGTGGAAGGAACCTGCCCTCAGCTGAGAGGTGGGTGCTGGTTCCTCTTTACTCCTGTGGTAGCCCTAGAAGTAATGTGATTCTGGCTGTAAACATCCTCACCCTACAGTGGAAGGAGAAGGCAGGAGAAAGTGGCAGGGACCTAAAGAAGAGAGGATAAGGGAATGGTAAAGGAGACAGAGATTTCACAATAGAGAAGTGAACCAGAATTTTAAAGAATGAAGATGAAGTCACAGAAAGAAAATGCCAGCGTTAAAAAATCAAGCTCAGAGAAGGAAAGAAAAGGGAGGGGAAACAATCTTGAAGGGAAACAAAGAAAGATGGTCTCGTGAGTAAATAAACTGATTTAATATTTGAAAGCATCAATCAGGAAAACTGATGGAAAACACTAAAAATATCGAAAGGCATACAGCTGGTCAAATTATTCAATGCAAGTAAATTGCCCAAACTCATTTAGCATTTTTATTTGTTTGTGAATCATTGGTGAACAAACCCTGATTTCTGCAAATTCATTACTAGCAAATATTCGCCAAGTAGTCTAAATGAAAAATTCAGTGTCATGGAGGGATGTTGATTTTAGCCATTCAATATTTGCAATTCTCATGGCGCATGATGGGTTGCTTATGTCACTGGATATTAGTTTTGCTCCCAGATTGGATGACTGACTTTAAAAAAAAAACCAACACAGAAGAAGAACAAATAACAGTTGGTGAACCAAAAATACTTACTCCATGGGTATCCTTCTTCACATGTGATTATGGGTATTTAGACAATGAATTCTCGTTCCTCAAGTGTTTCAGTGAACAAAACCCCCTTTTCACAAATGTTCATTAGTAGCAAATAATGAGCAGTAAAAATGGCCGATCTGGGCAGATGTTCAGAATGTTCATGCACACTGGTTTAACACTCAGAGACTTTAAGGCCAGAAGGAATTACCATGATCACCTAGTCTGACCACCTGCACATTGCAGGCCACAGAACGTCACCCACGCACTCCTGTAGTAGACCCATAAACTGTGGCTGAGTTACTGAAGTCCTGAAATCATTATTTAAAGACTTCACGTTTCAGAGAATCTACCATTTACACAAGTTTAAATCTACAAGTGATGCGTGCCGCATGCTGCAAAGGAAGGCAACAACAACAACAACAACAAAAACCAGGGTCTCCGCCACTCTGACCAGAGTGAAAATTCCTTTGTGACCCCAAATATGATGATAATTTGGACCCAGAGCATTTTGGCAAGACCCCATGGCCAGACACCTGGGAAAGAATTCTCTGTAGTAACTCAAGCCCTCCCCATCTAGTGTCCCATCACCGACCATTGGAAATATTTGCTAGCAGTCACAGATTGGCTACCTGCCATTGTAAGCAGTTTCATCAGACCATTCCCCTCCATGAATATATCAAGCTCAGGCTTGAAGCCTGTTAGGTTTTTTTGCCCCCACTGCTCCCCTTGGAAGGCTGTTCCAAAACTTCACTCCTCTGATGGTTAGAACCCTTCGCCTAATTTCAAGTCTAAACTTTTTGATTGCCTGTTTATATCCATTTGTTCTTGTGTCCACACTGGATGCTTAACTTAAATAACTC
The DNA here is from genome assembly GCF_028017835.1 of Emys orbicularis. Lineage (NCBI taxonomy): Eukaryota > Metazoa > Chordata > Testudines > Emydidae > Emys > Emys orbicularis. The sequence continues at coordinate 21,323,722 of NC_088685.1, read as the reverse complement.
CTCTCCCTCCCTGGTATTTATCCCTCTGATCTATTTATAGAGAGCAATCATATCTCCATTAACCTTTGTTTGGTTAGGCTAAACAAGCCAAGCTCTTTGAGTCTCTTCTCAGAAGGTAGTTTTCCAATCCTCGGATCATCCTAGTAGCCCTTCTCTGTACCTGTTCCTTCTTAAACAGGGGAGACCAGAATTGCACACAGTGTTCCAGATGAGGTCTCACCCGTACTTTGTATAATGGTGGTAACACTTCCGTGTCTCTACTGGAAATACCTCACCTGATGCCAGGGCCACCCAGAGGATTCAGGAGGTCTGGGGCAAAGCGGGGGAGCTGCGGCCAGGACCGGCTTTAGGCACCGTGGGCCCCATTCGAAGGAGCTGCCGCCAAAGTCCCGGCACTGTCTTCGGCGGCATTTCGGTGGCGGGTCCTTCCTCCGCGGCAGCGATTGAGCTGCCGCCGAAGACAGTGGCGGGACTTCGGCGGCAGCTCCTTCGGGACATTGCGGGGCCCTCTTAGGGGTGCGGGGCCCAATTCCGGCCCTGGCTGCGGCCCTTGTACTCACCCGGCGGCAGTCCGGGTCTTCGGCGGCATTTCAGCGGCGGGGGTCTTCGGCAGCACTGAAGAACCCACCGCCAAAATGCCGCCGAAGACACAGAGCGACTGAAGGCCCCCCCTCCCCCCCGCTGCTGAAATGCCGCTGAAGACCCGGATCGCCGCAGGGCCAGGGCTCACGGGGCCCCAGCGGGGCCCGGAGCAAATTGCCCCACTGCCCCCCCCTCTGGGCGGCCCTGCCTGATGTGTCCTAGGACTGCATTAGCTTTTTTTCCACAGCTGCATCACACTGGTGCCTTGTACTCATCCTGTGATCAACCAATACACGCAGGTCTTTCTCCTCCGCTGTTGCTTCCAACTGATAAATCCCCAGCTTATAGCAAACATGCTAGTTGTTAGTCCCTAAGTGCATGACCTTGCATTTTGCATTATTAAATTTCATCCCATTTTTATTACTCCAGTTTTCAAGGTCATCCAGAATGGAAGCCTCAGCCCTGAAAAATACTTAAGCACAGGCATAACTTTATGCACATGAGTAGTCCCAATGACATTAATGGGATTATTGACCTGATTAAGTGTTAGAGAAGAGCATTAAAATGGAAAAGAAAAGAAAAAGAGAAGGGAAAGAAAAGAAGGGAAAGAGAAAAAACATAAACAAAATATTGCATATTAATGTTTCTGCAAATGATTATGCTGCTAGAACCAATACATAAATATGCAAGTCTGCAGTTCATTAAGACACATTAATCCCATATTTTGTTGTCATTTACATTTCAGACTAATTAGGAGGAAATAAAGTGAAGAATTTCCTATTTCCAATTTGCAGAAAAAAGATTTTTGCCGCTATTCATGTGACGTTTCAGTGTAGCTCACAGATTTGTTGTTGTCACTTCGAAAAAAAAAAAAGAAAAGAAAAACACTGTAGTTAGTTAAAGTAAATATTCATCCAAAGGATTTCTGAGGGACTGTGATTCCAGGCCTCTTTGATTTATGACTTTTTAATCAAGCCCATAACTTGCTCTTGTCTGCCCTCTTTCAGATATCAGCAGCCTCTACTGGTCATATGACAGTGTATCTTCAATGAATTTTGAGGTATTTCGTGGATCAGGTCCATGGGTTTTGAAAAAACTATTAAGGAATAGTTGAGTGCCACTGCTATCTGGTAGCATTGATCCTTGACTACTGTCAGTCAGAAACAAAGATGAAGCTCTTCTCTAGTGCATCCGAACAGGATTTTCTCCTACCCCAACCCTGTATTATAGCTGTGAGAGAGAGAGCCGGGCTGGTGGGGAGAGGAGGTGCACCACCTGAAGAGAGGCACTGAGTAGGAGCTGAGTTAGAAGCAGCAATTGTCCTACTATTGACAGATTTCTTCACTAAATAGTTGTGGAACCAACAAGAGGTGACACCATTTTAGATTTGATATTGGTGAGTAGTGAGGACCTCATACAAGAACTGGTTGTAGGGGACAACCTTGGTTTGAGGTATCAGGAGCTAATTCAGTTTAAACTAAATGGAAGGCTAAACAAAAATAGATCTGCAACTGGGATTCTTGATCTCAAAAGGGCTAACTTAAAAAAATTAAGGGAATTAGTTAGGGAAGTGGACTGGAACAACGAGATCAAGGATCTGAATGTGGAGGAGGCTTGGAATTACTGTAAGTCAAAGTTGCAGAAACTGTCTGAAGCCTGCATCCCAAGCAGGGGGTGGAAATTTGATAGGGAAGGGTTGCAGACCAAGCTGGATGAGCAAGCATCTCAAACAGGCGATTAAGAGAAAACAGAAAGCCTACAAGGAATGGAAGTTGGGATGGATCAGCAAGAAAATCTGCCTCTTGGAGGTCAGAAAGAGAAAGAAGTTAAGGACATAGAAGTTAACACTAATTAGGATAATATACAACATGGTTTTAGAAAATTTGGATCGTGCCAGACCAACCTTATCTCCTTCTTTGAGAAGATAACTGTTTTTTAGAGAAAGGAAATGCAGTAGCTCTACTGTACCTGGATTTCAGTGAGACATTTGATACAGTTCCTCATGGGAAATTATTAGTTAAATTGGTGAAGATAGCGATTAATATGAGAATTGAAAGTTGGATAAGGAATTGGATAAAGGGGAGACTACATCAGACTGGAGGGAGGTCACTAGTGGAGTTCGTCAGGGATCGGTCTTGGGACCAATCTTATTTAACATATTTATTACTAATGTTGGCACAAAAATTGGGAGTGTGCTAATAAAATTTGTGGATGGAAGACTGGAATATCATACAAGAAGATCTGGATGACCTTGTAATAGAAATAGAATGAAATTTAATAGTGCAAAGTGCAAGGTCTGTTACAGGAGTGGGTGGGTGAGGTTCAGTAGCCTGCAATGTGCAGGAGGTCCGACTAGATGATCACCTTAAAGTCTATGGTCTCCCCTGTACTGTCTGTATCTGCAGACCAGCATGCAGAATGGGAGGGCTACATCTCTGCCCCATCATAATCTATCTGTAGCCTAGGGCTCTACAGTCAGACTACAGTCTACCTCCCTATGCCATTGGATACAATCAACTAAATTATAGCTGTCTCCTAAACATGTGAGTAGGGGAGAAGAGACTCTCCTTCCTACATTCATCTACACAGGGTGTCCAGACTTAGAGCCCAGAGTTCACAACCAACAGGAAGCTCTCACTACTGTCTCTTATATTGCAATATTGACAATACAAGCCTGGACACCTCTGGTTACATCAGCCATCTTTATTTGTGTAGTGCCATGTGACCCACAGAGGTTGCCTCTTGTTCCCTAAATGTCAGACTGGATGATCCAGTGAATAGGGCTCAGACTTCCTGTGTGACTTTGGGTAAGTCATTTAGTCTCTTTGTGACTCCGTTCCCTATCTGTAAAATGCATTTCACTACCTCACAGAGGATAAGTATATTAAAGTTTATGAACTGCTCAGCTACTATGGTAATTTGGGTCATACAAATGCCTAAGCCTGTGGTTCTCAACCAGGGAGGAGTAGGTGTACCCCCAGGTGTACACAGTGGTCTTCCAGGGGGTACTCAACTCATCTAGATCTGTGTTTCTCAACCTGGGGGTTGTAGCCCCCAGGGGGGTCACGGGACAAGTTTAGGGGGATCACAAGTGTAGGGCCTTAGTGAGTGGCAAGCAGGCCAATTGCCCAGGACCCCAGGCCAGAGGGGGCCCCGTGAAGCTAAGTTACATGCTTCAACCCCATCATCTGGGGCTCGGGCTTCAGATAAGGTTCACAAGTGAAAAACAGGCTCAAGTATCACACTGAAATGTAAGTACAATATTTATATTCCAACCATTTTATAATTATATGGTAAAAAGAAGAAAGTAAGCAATTTGTCAGTAAAAGTGTGCTGTGACACTTTTGTATTTTTGTGTCTGATTTTGTAAGCAAGTAGTTTTTAAGTGAGGGGAAACTTGGGGTATGCAAGAAAAATCAGACTACTGAAAGGTGTCAAGTATCAGAGGGGTAGCCGTGTTAGTCTGAATCTGTAAAAAGCAACAGAGGGTCCTGTGGCACCTTTAAGACTAACAGAAGTATTGGAGCATAAGCTTTCGTGGGTAAAAACCTCACTTCTTCAGATGCAAGTCTGAAGTCTTGCATCTGAAGAAGTGAGGTTTTTACCCACAAAAGCTTATGCTCCAATACTTCTGTTAGTCTTAAAGGTGCCACAGGACCCTCTGTTGCTTACTACTGAAAGGGTTACAGTAGTCTGGAAAGGATGAGAACCACTGCCCTAAGCCATTAAGAGACTTCAACACACATCTTATTGCAGGGAGCTGTTTAAAAAAAGCCACACTTTCTTTTTCATTACTAACAATATCAGTGTTAATATTCAATATTTTGGAGGTCTCCGTTTCTTGAGAGTCTCCTAGAACCATTCAGCTCATCTTCCAGCCATTGTCATTACATTTATTTCTAAGCTGTTTTCCTCTAACTTCATGTGCCTTCTTTCCTCTTAAGGTCATATGCCATCTCTCATCTCTTCTGAATTCTGCATAAATCAGAACCCTCTCTGCTTGCTTCTCCCTGAAAGTGAGTTAGTAACCAGGCAGTGTGGTCACCCAAAAGTGATGCCTGCTTCTGCCCACCTCTTCACCCCTTCCAGATTCATTCTTAAGTTTTCAGAATGTTTGGAAAGCATTTGTCAATTTTCCAGTCCATGGTATGTTGTCTAGATACTTGCTTTCCCCGACACATTGTGCCATGCCTTAGATCAGAAATATGTATTTACAGGACACCGATGCTGATAAAAGATATGAATTTTGCATTCAACAAGAGAAGAGATTTTTCGTTTTTCATCAGCCTATAAGTCTTGCTCTCAAATTCATTTCTTTCCAGTGGATACAATCTAATGCGGTGTGAGAGTATCCGAGCAATCTCAGTGCAGCACCTGTTGAAATATACATGGCCACCTCCTGGGGTGTGGATAAAACCTCAAAATGGAGAATAAATAACTTATTATAAAGAACTAGATTTCTTGTCGTTATTCACGGTAATATAAAAGAGCTCCTGCTTTATAATTTAGAAACTCTGTCAGGGTCATACCTTTACAGAACATTGAAGGCATGTATCAAGTAAGCATTTACTTTTCCATTAGGAAAGATGTGGGGGGAGACGGAATGCAATGCAGTTATATTTAAGCCACACACAAGCAAGAAATCCTGAGACGAAAAAGCTATATACATTGCCATACAAACAAACAATGATCTTGTTTAAGTTGATCATGAGAGGAATATATTAAAGAAGGACATTAATGGCCTTAAACAAGAATAAAAAAGCAAAACAATCTACTGAGCCTGAGGGTCACGGAGTCAGGAGACATCAACATGAGAACAAATTTGTGCTCCTGGCCCCAAGCCAGGGGAAGAATGAGTTCCAAATGGAGGTGATGTGTTCCTATTCTGTGCAAGGCAGGGCACTGGCCACATTAATCATCCATGGTGTCTTAGTGGGAAATCCATGGACCAATAAGGCAGCTAACACTGAATTGAGCTCCCTGACCTCTTGGCCAGAACAAAATCAAATGCCATGATATCACAGCAAGTGGAAATGAAAAATACAATGTAGCGAACAACAACAACAACAACAAAAAACAGGAAAAAGATTTGAGGATACCTGCAGTAGGCTGACATTTGGACATGTGTTTCCATTTCAAAACAGATGGCTATTATGTGAAAGCCATGAAATATGACATTTTTCAATAGCTAGCAGTGGGATTCTTGTTATATCTGTTACATGCTCTCTGCGTGTGTGAGAGAGTGCATTCATTTATTACACCCTTGCACAGCCAAAAGCAATCTAAACTGCCTGAAGCCTGGGCTAGTTTCCTGCTCTTGCATTCCTGACTGGGTTTTTGAGTCCCCAATTCTTGGGGCTGGGTTTTCAAAGCCATCTAGGGGATATGGACAAATCTCAGCACTGACTTCTTTAGCCATTGTCTCAGACAGAGCCATGTTGCCCTGTGATCTAAAATAAAGTATCTCTCTGAGGTTACTGCTTGTTCATTCATAGATTCCAAGGCCAGAGGGGACCATTGTGATCATCTAGTCTGACCTCCTGTGGAACACAGTCCATAGAACTTCCCCAAAATAATTCCCAGAGCAGATATTTTAGAAAAACATCTAATCTTGATTTTAAAATTGTCAATGATGGAGAATCAACCACAGCTTTTGGTAAATTGTTCCAATGGTTAATTGTTCTCACTGTCAAAAATGTATGCTTTATTTCCAGTCTGACTGAGGACAAAAAGAACATACACTGAAGTTATTTCAATTTATTCCATACTTAGCTGAGCAGCTGAGACATATTTACAGGCTCCTCTGATGCTTTCAAGGTTTGACATGTTGCAGAGCACAGATACTCGGTGGAACGATAAGTAAAAGGACCAATAATATACAGTGAATTACAATAATTATGAATAATTTTGAAAAGTCTTGGGAGCACCAGAAACTCATCATCTTTATGAATAAAAATAAACTGTGCAGGGAAGGGTCATCTTGTGGTTAAGTCACTGTACTGGGAGTCAGGAAATACGGTTTCAGTTCTGAGCTATAGAATCATAGAATCATAGAATATCAGGGTTGGAAGGGACCTCAGGAGGTCATCTAGTCCAACCCCCTGCTCAAAGCCGGACCAATTCCCAACTAAATCATCCCAGCCAGGGCTTTGTCAAGCCGGGCCTTAAAAACCTCCAAGGAAGACTTTGGGAAAGTCTCTCAGGCTATGTCTACACTACTGCGGTAAGTTGACCTACACTACGCAACTCCAGCTACGTGAATAATGTAGCTGGAGTCGACTTACCTTAAGTCGAGTTACCGTGGGGTCTACACCGTGGGGGGGAGGGGTCGATGGGAGAAAAATCTCCCGTCGACTTACCTTACTCTTCTCATCGGGGGTAGAGTACAGGGGTTGACTGGAGAGCGATCTGCAGTCGATTTGGCGGGTCTTTACTAAAGGCATGATTTCCCTTTACAAAAGCCGTGTTGACTCTTCCCCAACATATCATGTTTACCCATGTGTCTGATCATCTTGTTCTTTACTGTAGTTTCAACTTTGTACACAGATTGAGAGACAATGAGTCAGAGAGATACAGGAAGGACGCTCAAAATGGCAGGAGCTGCAGAGGCAGGGCCGGCTCCAGGCACCAGGCACCCAAGCACATGCTTGGGGCGGCACCTGGTAAGGGGCGACGGGGGGAGCGCGGCGCAGCATTTGGGGGGGGGGGCGCTCCGCTGGCGCGGCGCTCGGCGGGGGGGGGGCGGGCTCCGGCAGCGCGGCGCTCGGCGCGGCGCTGGGGGGGGGGGTGTTCCGGCGGCGCGGCGCTCGGCGCGGGGCGCGGCGCTCGGGGGGGGTTCCGGCGGTGCTCGGCGGGGGGGCTCCGGCGGCGCTCAGCGGGGGGGCGGGGCGCAGCGCTCAGCGGGGGGGGCGGGGCGCAGCGCTCAGCGGGGGGGCGGGGCGCAGCGCTCAGCGGGGGGGCGGGGCTTTTTTTTGCTGCTTGGGGCAGCAAAAAAGTTAGAGCCGGCCCTGTGCAGAGGAGGAAGATATTGTGCCTACATGGGCTGTACAAAGGGACATTGAGAGGTTTGTGCAAGAATAGAGGGTGAGAAAAGCAGAAGAGGGAATAAAAAGGCATATACTTACAATCTAACTTCCTCAGGGTAGGGACTGTCTTTATTCTGTGTTTATATAGCACCATGGGGTCCTGGCCCATGACAGGAGCTCCTAAGTGCTAGTGTAATATTATTATAACAAATATTATCATTATTATTAATAATGATGAGGATATAGGCTGGAACAAGCCCATGAATTATTTTGGATCCAGATTCTGATATGATAGGGAAGCCAGTGGCATGGTTTGACGAATTTGAAGATATAGTTGTGCTTCTTTGTTTGAGAAGATGGGCAAGTTTCAACTGTGGCATCTTTCTTCTCCATGAGCTCCCCAGGTTCCAGCTCCTCAGACTCCAGCAAGTGCAGAACTCAGTACAACATGCTGCTAAAATACTGCTTTAATTTTGATAGGTCATATTTCAGAGACTATTTGCCTCCCCACACTGTCCTCCTGCCCACAAAAGTTCTCTTCAGAATGAAAAGAGGATGTTTTACACAGCATGCCAAACACGCACCTCATTTGGAGTGTTTGTTTTTCAGCACCTCTGAAAAGCAGGCCTCTTTTATTTAGGTGCCTAAATATAGTTAGGTGACTAAATCTAGGCTCCCAAATTTGAATTTTTTGGTTGAAATTACAGCTTGCAATAGCTGATGTTATTCTGTCCATAATTTGGTACAATGTTGAAAACTCTGTCTCACTATTTTACAAATTTTTAATTTTGTATATGCAATTTACACCTGACAAAAAACCAGGTGACAACTTTCATCATATGTTGTTTTGTTACTCCTGTATTTATGTTCTTTTAGTACTAGTTTTTGCTTAATATGCTTTTCCCCATCACTCTGCTCTTAGCCTCTGTGTATAAAAGGGAGAATCTACTCCAAAATATATACTTTGTACAAGAGAATGAAATAAAAGATCATATAAATATGGAGAACAATCACTTCTGTCTGCATACCCTCTTTGCAAGGTGGGAACAATGTGAAAAATTTAGTTTGTCTCAAAATAGTTTAGGCTCCAAACTTAAACAATTCTTTGCCTGAGTAGTCTTTACTCACAAGCGTTGCTCTACTCAAGCCCAGGGGGGGACAGATAGCTCAGTGGCCTGAGCATTGGCCTGCTAAACCCAGGGTTGTAAGCTCAATCCTTGAGGGGGCCCACTTAGGGATCTGGGGCAAAAATCTGTCTGGGGATTGGTCCTGCCCTGAGCAGGGGGTTAGACTAGATGACCTCCTGAGGTCCCTTCCAACCCTGGTATTTTAAGTCAAAGGACTACACACAAGCATAAGGACTACTCAGTTGTATGAGGGACTGCACAGTTGGGTCTTAGATTGAAAACAACATATTTTGTGCCAAAAATAACTCATTAGGAAGATAAAAGTCTGAAAAAATAAACATCATGTGACAATTTTAAAACACAGCTGTATCTTCTAGCTAATTCAGCTGGAGAAAGACATGCTAATTGTCTTAATTAACCAGCTTAATTTGGTCATAGAACCACCACAGTTTTGGGCTGTTCTACAATTTTGCATAAGTAGAAAATTGACAGAGTTCCAAACTACATTTTAAGTTGGGTGTGAACTTCATGCACATGCAGAACCATACAGATGGGAAGGGAGAGAAAGGAAACACGTAATAAGAGATACAGTTCTGTTCCTATGCCTCTGATTTATTTCTTGTCTTCTCCTATATATTGATCTATTAATTTCAATTTAATCTAAAGGGTCTATTCCCCTTAATTCTAGGCACATACACATCAATTAAAATATAGAAAAAAAGATTTTAAAAGTCCCTGGGAAAAAAATGTTAGATTAGATGAGACAGCTCTGCCTAATATATCACCATAAGAGATGCCAACATCCACAATAAACACAGCTCTTGACTCTCTCCCTGGGAGAAGATCTAAGTGGAGTGCCAAAATGATTAACAAATCCAGGCTCTAACAGACCAAGGAGGTGATCTGAGAACCTCTACCAGAAAAACATGCTGCAGAAAACTCCATCCCATTTAAAACGGAGGTGTCTAGGCTGAACGCCTCCACTGAGCAAAACTATACTGGGAGGGAGGAATATTCTCCCAAGGCAACAAGTGAAAGCTTTATAGGTTAAAACCCATGACTTGAACTCCAACCAGAAGCTAAGGATATGTCTACACTGCAGTTAAAAACCTGTGGCTGGCCAATGCCAGCTGACTCAGACTCATGGGGCTCACTCTAAGGGCCTATTTAACTGCTGTGTAGACATTAGGGCCCAGGCTGGAGCCTGGGCTGTAGGACCCTCACAAAAGGGCCTCAGAACCAAGACACTGAGTTTAGCACTTATAAATAAAGTAATTTGTTTTCTTAACCATACTGTAGGACATTATTGCTAATGAGTTCTGAAGAAGCTCAAGTATGAAGTGACTGAGCTGCTAGCAAAAATATACACTTTCTCAATAAAAACAGCTACTACATCAGAAAATTGGAGGATAGCAAATACAGTACCTATATTTTAAAAAGACTCTGGGGTGATCCAGAAAATTACAGTCCAGTAAGCCTTACATCTGTACTTGGTAAAAGTGATAATTACAAGTAGAGTACCAAAATTACCTGGAAGATCATGATAGACTGATCTAACCAGTATGGTTTCTGGGAAGGGAAATTGGGCCTCACTAAGCTTTTAGAATTCTTTGACTGTGTCAATAAAGTAGTGGATAAATTCACTTTGATTTTCAAAAGTTGACAAGGTCCCTCACAAGAAGTTACTAAAGAAACTAAGTAGTGTGAGTGGGGCAGGTGGCAAAGTATTGGAATGGATCAAAGACTGGCTAAGAGACAGAACACAAAAAGTAAGAAGTAATGGTCAAGTTTCTTCATAACAAACATTTAACAGCAGGGTTCCTCAAGGCAGTGCATTAGGTCTGGTGTTGTTTAATATGTCTATTAATGACCTGGAAAGGAAACAGAACAGTGAGGCAGCAACATTTGCAGAGGTCACAGTGTTATTTAGGTTATTCAGGTCCAGAGAAGACTGAAGGAACTTCAGAGGAACTTAAACTAAGTGAATGGGCAATATGATGGCAGATGAAGTTCAAAGTAATGCACATCGAATTGAAAAATACCAAACTACTCATACTCCTTACAGTTTTCTAAATTAGCTATAATATTAGGAAAGGGAGGTGGACATTGTGGACAACTCAATGAAGATTGCTGCTTAATATGTAACTGCAGTCAAACTAGCAAAAACTGTGTTTGGATGCATTAGGAGTGGGATGAAGCATAATATGAAAATATTATAATGTCATTATATAAATTAATAGTGTGGTCTCTTCTGGACTACTGTGCCCAGTACTGGTCACCTGATCTAAAAAGGATACTTTGTAAGCAGGGTCTGAATGAGCTCCCCCGACACGTAGTGATGTACTGGGAGAAAAGACCTCAGGAGCAGATTATATTTGCATAGACACCTACTTTGTCTAGGTGACCAGCATACAGACCTGCTTTGCTGAAAGTAATCACTGTATTGAATGCAGGGGTAATGAAATGTTGCTATGCTTATTGCATGAATAAAGGGCAGCAGAAGTATATTTAGCATGCCCTAATTGAGAGGGTAACCCTAATGTTAAGCTCAGTCACTAAGTAGGAGGTAGTGATGCCAAATCCAAGTAAAAAAAATCAAAGAGGATAGGTATATGCATACCTGTCTGGTAGTGAAGACTGTTTAAAGAGTCCTAGTTACCATTTGACCTTCTTCCTCCAGTTTAAATACAGTGTTGATCAGACTCAATTTAGAGCTCTTGTTTCTGCTCAGTGATTAACACAGCTGAAATCACTGATGAGCAAGTCTAGAGGCTGAGGCTTAGACGTGGTGTGGAGACAGTGTTGCAGCAGAAGACAAATGCAGTCGCAGTGAGGTTTGCTGCTACCCGGTGAAATCACTGAGAGCTAAAATCACCAAGGACTGAGCTACATGGTGGAACTTCAGAACATAGCATCACAGAGACAAGAGGAGATAACAGCAGCAGATGCATTGCTTGACTCCACTTCCTTTAGAAATGGGGGGTGAACACCCCCTGAATTCTGAGATTTCACTGACTTTGGACAACCAATTGGGAGTGGGGTGCAGTGGAGAGACAGGAGAATGGCATGTTAAAGGGACATTCATCCATTGGACTTTCCCACCATGAGGTGAGAAACTGAGGCAAGGACACTGCCCAACATACTGTGGGGCAGGTGTTAGTTACTTAGGATTTGTACTTTTGAATCATTATTGTGGTGTTTTCCCAAAATAATGCTGAGTTCCCTCTCCCTTTTAATAAAAGGTTTTTTTTGTTATTCAGTGCTTGTGAGTGGGGAAGTATTGCCTCTTAAAGAAACCTGTGGGGCATGGTCAGTTTTCCTAGATTACTGGGTGGGAGCTCAAGCCAGTTCTGTTTTGTGATGTTAAGAGAAACCCTAGATACTGAACCTGGCCCTTGTTGCTGCCAAAACTACCTGGTAGTTACAAAATTAGAGGTTCAAAGAAGGGTGTCCAGAATGATTAGGAGCCTTGGAAAACTGTCATATGAAATGAGACTGAAAAGACTGGGATTGTTTACATTAGACATCAGATAGAAAAGAGAGAGGACTTGATCCAAGTATATAAAATAATGAATGGTATATAGAAGCTACCCCCCTTTCTGCACCCTGAGCTGTTTTCATACTTTTTGAGCTGAACCCTCAATCTTTGAGTTATAATTTTTGGTTGTGCCTCCCCCCAGCCACAACCAAGACAGGCTGAGTGGCCTGCTGAAGTGAATCAGGGGGTGGAGGCGGCACTCCCTCCCTGGACCCGCCCTATGGAACTGGCTTGAGCCCCGCTGGTCCCTGCCCCCAAAACAGAAGTCATACTATGCCTATGGCTGAAGCCCCCTGCTGGGCCCCAGAGATTTTATAGCATTTGGGGAGGGGGCTACTGCACAGTTCTGATTGATTGCCATTGAACTCACTTGAATTTGAGCAATTTTACCAGGTGCCCCATATTCAGCATAAGGGAATATGGTCACCCTATTCTATACACATCTTTCTTTACACATTACAGTATCTAATGAAGGTGAAAGCTTACATATTGTTGAATAGTTCATAGAAAATCCACTCTATCTATTCTTTTTTCCCCCATGATAGATAGCACAGCTCTCCTTCCTCACATTTACAAAGATTTTTCTCAAATGAACTATGAATAATTAAAATCTAACTCCATTTGTTCTTTTTTCCTTAATTGAAGAAATTAAAGATGTATGCAGTATCACTTCAAGCACTGCATAGAAAAAGGTATACATTATTTTATTCAAGTATAGTACTTTAAATGGTACAGTGCATATATTTTTTTACTAATTCATGCCTAGTTCTAGATAAATGTGGCATATTAAACTAATAAAAACAATTTCATCAGACAGTGGTGTTTGTGACATCTGCACGCTCTTATTTCTACAGCTTTCTGCTTACTGAATGGTAATATAGTTTATATCCTACGCTTTTTGTTTTCTCCTCCCACCTACATTGAGTTATTGCATTTATATTATTAATCAGCCTGTCCACAACTAAATAGCTGGAATATAGATTCATTAAGAATATATATATATATTGATACTTCAGAGTATAAGCCAACCACAAACTGCTTGGGGTTAGGAAGAAATTTCTCCTCAGGGCAGGATATTGTATAAATGTCCATTATGAGATTTCTTGCTCCTTCTGAAGCACCCACTGATGGTCGCTGTTGGAGATGGGATATTAGACTGATGATTTGGCAGTTCCACCTTGGCAATTCCTCTCATACTAAACTACTGCTATTGGAAAACTTATGCAAGAGTATCATTGGAACTGAAGGAGAAAAGAAAAAGTCAATGGAGGATATATTCCATATGGCCCCTTTGTCAATTAATTCCTTCCATGATCAAAGCAAAGATTCTGGAGCAGTGTATGTATTTGCACACAAAGATCTCTCACTGACCCCTATTTTCTATGACCATTATAAACACACCTCAGTTATGCACTTCCTATATACTCTAGAGTGCATTTTCACCAATAGTGGCTTAGAAGTGGTGGTGAGAAAAAACTAAGAGAATCCGAATGTTGATTTCCAACCTTTATTAGTTTGCCCAGCACCACTTTATTTTACTAAGAAAGAAAGAAATCCTTAGAAATTCCATAAAAGAATTTTAAAGAAAAAGTTGCTAAGTGACAACTGTGACAGACTAACAATTTCCTTCAGTATCTTGAATGGACTTGTTGAATTAGGTTTAATACCTTTGGGGTCCATTGTGCTAAAAATGCAATTGTGTATGTGTTGTTGTGGCATTGTATGTACCTTCTCTAGTAGGAAGGGGATGCTAGTGTACTTCCTCTGTTATCCACCCTTTGAAGCCACCCCTTAGAGAGGTACATATATACTAGTTCAAACTGGATTCTCCAGGGACTGACAGACAAAGAAAGGATTGTTGGATAAATAGCCTGGTTTTAAACTAGCTCACGGACTTTTTTCTGATCAAGCAAACAGACAGGACCTCTGGTCCATGGAGGGCCCCAATCCTTAAGGAAGGCTTAGAAGGACTAGGCCTACTGAGGCCCCATAACGTGTGCCTGTTCTGAGCTGTAGCTGTGAAGAACTGGTAACCACAACGGTGAGGTGTTGAAGGACTGCTCCTGCCAGAGTCCATGTTAGTGGGGAGGTGAACTCTGGTAAGCTTATTGGCATGTGCATGGGTTGTTTTTATTATTTTAAAATGTTTTATCTGTAGTGATTTTTTACCTTAAGAATAAAATAAGTTTGCATAGAAAGAACTATGTGGTATATATAACTGTTGACAATCACTCTGTTATCAGTCTCTGAAGAGAAAGCAAGCACGTGTGTTTGAGCAGCAGCGAAGGTAGGGAATTGTGTTGCCTGGAAATACCCCAGTCAGAAGGGCCAGATGTGCGTTTCCACCCAAAAGTCAATGGTTGGGGACCTCAAAGCCTGATAGCGGGTGCCCTGGCTGAACCACTGAGGGGAAATACAAGATCCAGTTGCCCTGAACAGTGACAACAATGTATGTCATTTACAAGGTTTTAAACTGTCAGCCGACTCAGGCTCGTGGGGCTGTTTCATTGCTGTGTAGACTTCTGGGCTTGGGCTGGAGCCTGGACTCTAGGACCCTGAGGGGTGGGACGGTCCCAGAGCCCAGTCCCCAGCCCAAGCCCGGAAGTCTACACAGCAATGAAACAGTCCCACGAGTCAGAGCCCGACAAGCCCTAGTCAGCTGGCACAGGCGAGCTGTGGGTTTTTCTTTGCTGTGTAGATGTACCACTAGGGTATGTCTACACTGCAATAAAACACCCATGCGTGGCCCATGTCAGCTGACCCAGGCTCACAGGGCTCAGGCTGCAGGGCTGTAAAACTGCAGAGTAAATATTTGGGCTCCAGCCCAAGCCTGAACAACTACACTGCAATTGTATAGACCCACAGCCTGAGCCAGTTGACATGGGCCAGCCACGGGTGTTTTATTGCAGCACAGACATACCCTCTGTTGTTTGATAAGGAAAGGCAATTTAGTGTCAATTTTGTTCTTTCCATTTTTTTCCTTTTGAATGGTGCCTAAACCAGCACCACTCTCTTTTGTTTACTTTATTGTTTGCACACCAGCATCACTGATAATCTTAGCAGAGCTCTAGGGATCAGTGATATTTTTGATATTATTGATATCTACCAATGTGATATAAGCCATCATGTGCCAGCAATGCCCCTCTGCCATGTACATTGGCCAAACCGGACAGTCTCTACGCAAAAGAATAAATGGACACAAATCTGACATCAGGAATCATAACATTCAAAAACCAGTAGGAGAACACTTCAACCTCTCTGGTCACTCAGTAACAGACTTAGAGGTGGCAATCTTGCAACAGAAAAGCTTCAAAAACAGACTCCAACGAGAAACTGCAGAACTTGAATTAATATGCAAACTAGATACCATCAATTTAGGTTTGAATAGAGACTGGGAATGGCTGAGCCATTACACACATTGAATCTATTTCCCCATGTTAAGTATCTTCACACCTTCTTGTCATTATCACTACAAAAGTTTTTTTTCTCCTGCTGATAATTGCTTATCTTAATCAGTTAGCCTCTTAGAGTTGGTAGGGCAACTCCGTGGGTTGTAGCCCACGAAAGCTTATGCTCTAATAAATTTGTTAGTCTCTAAGGTGCCACAAGTACTCCTGTTCTTATTACTCAACCAGTGCTCCCTCTTCTGGCTTTGAAAAATGGAAAGCTCAAAACAATGTTGGAATACACCATAAAGGTCATGGGCCTGGTCTATGCTACAAAGTTAGGTCGACATAAGTTGCCTTACGTCAACCTAATTGAGCATGTATCTACACTTAAATTTGCCTCCCACCCATGTAGTGCCCCATTACACTGACGTAGTAACACCAGCTCCCCAAGCAATGTTGAGCCATGGTTGATGTATGGAGGTTGACACAGCACAAGTCTAGACACTTATCTGTGTCAACCCTAACAGTCCTCCAGCAGCTGTCCCACAATGCCCACCACTGATCACGCATCACAATTATTAATTCCACTGGCCAGGAACCACGTAGACTGGAAGCCCCCCGCCCATCCTTTAAAACCCCTGCAAATTTTTTAAGTGCCTTTTCCTGGTTGTCCAGCTTGGTGAGCACACCTCTATCTGCTCTGTTGTGCGGAACTGCCCAGCTGACCTTGCCAGCTACACACTCCACATGCACTCCTGCCTACGGCAGGAGATACTGGATTTCCTTGGCCTGTCGGGAGAGGAGGCTGCACAGGTACAGCTCTGAACCAGCCGTAGAAACATTGACCTCTCTGAGCAGGTTGTATGGGGGACGCAGGAGAAGGGGTACAACAGGGATAAGCAGCAGTGCTGTGTGAAAAGCCACGGAACTGCAGCAAGTGTCCGGGGAGGCCAACCATCAATCTGGTGCCAAGTCACAGACCTGCTGCTTTTACAAAGAACTGCGTGCCATACTTTGCAGAGACACCACCACCACCCCGCAAACCATGTGGATACCTCTGAGGAGTCCAAGTCACAGGCCCCTGCCATGCATGGCAAGGAGGAGAACATGGACAAGGAAGAGAAGTATGGGGGCAGGCGACCCAGAGCCAGAACCTATTTTTGACTCGACCGCAGTCCAGCCAGTCCCTTCAGCTGAGCACAGGAGATCCCGAGGCAGGAAAGGAACCTTGGGTAAGAGGGTAAATAAGTTTCCCGTTACAGTGACGGGACCCCCAACTTAGCAGGATGCAACTATTGACTTGTGATTGATGTACCTGAGGCAGTGGTACAAGAGTTGCTATCTGCTCTTCATTCCCCTGGAGAGTTAGGCGGGGGCGGGGGGGATGCGGAGCAGTTTGTTTATGTACACAAGGATGTCCCTTGACTCCTCCTGTGAGATCTCAATGAATTTTTCACGTGGGCACACTGCAATCCCCTCCCAAAGGTTTCTAGGGGTGGCAGCCTTATTTCTTCCTCCACCGTAGGCCAGTTGGTGATTACAGTAATGGTGCCTGCCACAGTTAACAGGCTAGCAACATACGGGCACGAGTGGCTTTGGGATGCCAGCAGCAGCATTCTCTGTGCCTTTGTTACCCTCAGGAGTAAAATACCAGCTAAAAACCACCAGCTGTGGACAATGGTGCCAGTATTCAGTGCCCTTGCCCTATACTCCTAATTTCATGCAATCAAGCAATTCTCTCCTTGTTTCCCCCCAATCCCTGGTGGGCCATACTCACCATGGCTTAAGCTGAGCAGGACACTGGGCACCAGCACTCCAAAGCAGAAGTGTCAATAAGCAGGTCTTGTTTAACACTGTAAGGAAGCAAGGGAATGGGAGAGTTCTGAATCTTACCTTTCTGGTCCTACTATACAGACCGTGGTACCTCGGTGTGTTTTATCTGTAGCTGAGGCCATGAGGGGTTCCCCCTCCACACCAGCAGAATGACTGACCCAGATAAGAAGAAGGGGTGGGGAAAAGAGATATGGGAGGGGACATTCTGAGAGCTCCTGCAAGCCAGCGCTGCATCAGACCTTGAACAGACGGCCAGAAGGGTGAATGTTGCAGACTGACTCTGAAGAACGAAAGAGTGGACAGCAGAGTCGTAACTAGATATTTTAGCGCCCAGGATGAGCAAGCATATTTGCGCTCCCTACCACTTTTTTCCATCAGTTTTCCACCCAGAGGCGATGCGTGGGGGAGCACACAGGGTCACGTCCACCCCCCGCAGATTTTTTTTGGTTGCACCCCCAATCCAGACAGGGTGGGTGGCCCACTGAGGTGAGTTGGGGAGTGGAGGTGGCACTCCCTCCCCAACCCCAGCCCACCGAGCCCCGCTACGCAGGGCTTTACATATCACCTCTGTTTCCACTCGGTTTTTCAGCCCATGGCTTTGTGCCCTGGGTGACTGTCCCACTTACCCTGCCCTGGTTACGGCCACAGTGGACAAGAGAAAGGCACAGGAAAAAGAGGGAGATGCACCAGGACATAATGGAGCTTCTCCGTCAGCAAGCTCAGAGGCTGCAGACTCTTGTAGATCTCCTGGTTCAACAATCCCGGGCTCTACTCTCATTGCAATCTGGACAGCCACGCTTCACATACACTGATCTGTGAGAGCCACAGTTGATGTATGTGTAGCTTGAATGGACATCTATGTTCCTTCCTAGTATTTATTTATTAAGGTTCCTAATTTTTTTAAGTTAAAATGTGTTCACTTTAAAGTTCTTCAGATCTTTTTTAGTTGTTTTTGTAAGTGAATAAAGCTTTTGTTTTGAAAGTTATTCATCTTTGTTAGCTTACAAACACCTGGTTCAGAATGCCTGCATGCAGTGAAAGTAGTGGTCCTGTACACTCACAAGCAGCAGAATCAGTGTCAAACAGTGTAGTCATCATACCTGTAGAGGAAGCACCCCAACATTAATATGTGCAGTCGCCGTGATATATGCACAGATGTGCAGCATGCACTACACAGTTCCTAACAGGCCTCCAAACTGCAGTGCCAGGTTGAGCGTAGCACACCACAGTATATTTCAGTGTCCTGCCGGTAAAGTGCTTTTTCAAAGCCTCCCTAAGCCATATAGCTCCCCGTTGAGCTCCTCTGATAGCCCTTGTGTCTGGCTGTTCAAACTTGGCAGACAGCTGTTCCACCTCTGCCATCTACCCCTGCAGCAACTTTTCCCCCTGGGCTTCACAAATATTTATGGAAGACACAACGGGCAGCTATAACCATTGGGATATTTTTCACACTGAGATCCAATCTGGTGAATAAAAATGCCAGTGCCCTTTCAATCTACCAAAGGCACATTCAACTGTCATTCTGCCCCTGCTGAGCTGGTAGCTGAATCTTTCCTTGGTGCTGTCAATGCAGCTGATCTACGGCTTCATGAGGGGTACGGGGAAGGCTGGATTCCCCAGGATCACTACTGGCATTCCAGCATCACCAGGGGTAATCCACCAGTCAGGCCAGAAGGTCCCTGCTTGCAGTTTCTGAACAGTCCTGTGTTCATAAAGCTGCACATCATGCACCTTCCCTGACCAGCCCACACCAAGGTCAATGAAGTATCCCTGGTGATCTACCGGAGCTTGCATAACGTGGAAAAGTAGCCCTTTCTGTTGAGGTACTCCGGGCAAGGTGCTCTGGGGCTAAACTAGGGATGTGCATGCCATCTGTTGCTCCACCACAGTTCAGGAACCCCACAGCTGCAAAGCCATCCACTAAGTCTTTCACATTGCCAAGAGTCACAGTCCTACACAGCCAGAGATGATTAATGGCCCTGCACACTTCCATGATAACAGCCGCCACAGTGCATTTTCTGACTAAAATGACTTCCCATTGACTGGTAGTAATCTAGCATTGCAAGTTCCCACAGTGTGATTGCCACTTGCTTCTCAACTGTCAGTGCAGCTCATTCTGGTGTCCCCGTATTGGAGGGCTGGTACGAACTCGGCACACAGATCCAGGAATGTGGCTTTGCACATCCAGAAGTTCTGCAGTCACTGTTTGTCACCCCAAACCTGCATTACAATGCAATCCCACCAGCCAGTGTGCATTTCTGGGGCCCAGAAGCAGTGCTCCACCATTTGCAGCTGCTCCTTGACCACCACCACCAACCTTGAATAGGTTCTCGATATGTCCGACAGCAAACTAATCCCTTTGAAATCATCATGTTCCCTGTGGTTCTTCTTGCAGTTCTGCAAATACTGGAAGATAGTGAATCCTGTGCTTGCAATGCTCCTGACAATAGCACAGAGATGTGCAAGCTTCATGCTTCTGTCAGAGATGGCAGACAGCAACAAGTCCCGCATGGGTTCATGGGAAATGGAAAATAGGCCTGAAAATGATGGGATAGTGATATTATAGGATGGAGATCATTGCATTATGGAACATTGATCCCTTGCTCCCAGTAACTCCTGCGTAACTCGTTTCTGCCCCACAATGCATTGCCAAAACTACCCAAAAGGCACTGTGCTGAACAGTGGCAACTTGCACAGGGGAATAACTACCCATAGTGCACCGCAGCACTTGACACAAGCACTCCCAGAGAGTACACGGAGCACCAATGCAAGGAGTCAGGGATGCACGCACACAAGCAATATACGAACTGCAGTGGCTGTATGCTGATGTAACTTAGATCAGCAAAACTTTGTAGTATAGACATGGCCTAGGTCCTGCTTGTTTTACTCACAATAGTAGTTCTGTTCTTGCCTTACTCGCGGAAATAAAGTAAATCGATGATGGGGCTGCAACTGGTCCAAACTAGAGCTATTAATTTTATTTAATTAATTTCCCAGGCTTTTTTATTAAAATGTTTAGAATCTGACATTAATACTACTAATATTAATCTGACAATTTTTACTAAAAGCAATATTTTAGTAAAATCAGAAAGAGATACCTCCCCAGATCATAACTATAAAGTGCAGTAGATCAAAATCTTTTTCAATCTAAACTACTGGACCACATCAATTTAAGGATCGGGAATAAGGAGCCTAGTAGTCTGACTAAGTTTATTATTGATGTGTATGGGTTTTTTTCTAGGTGCACTTCTAAGTGCTGTACAATTTCAGATCCCTCAGCAAAGACTAGACTGGCAATACTAAATATGTGCATGCTTTCATAATGATATACTGTATATGCTAAAAAGCTGGCCAGCAATCTATTGACTTTCAGAATAGCTACCTTGACCAAAGAGTGCAGCAAAGTAGGCAATTCTAGTCATATATTCATACAGAGCTAAACTGTCTTTGCCATGACCATGTCATTGCTGGACATCTTCAGAAGCAGAATGTGAAGCAGATTGAGACTCAGAGTTGAGACTCACTCTGCCTCCAGGTTCACCCTTTACTCCTATATCTGACCTATACCTGGCACAGGATGTTTCCCCTGACACATTTATAGGGGCCAGCATGCTAGGGGGTGGAGCCCACACCGTTCACATGTGAGTCGGACTGGTTGGGCAAATGAAGGTGACATAGCAGCCCCATGAAGGCTGCTTTCCCATCTCCACAAGTCCCAATGGTATGGGTAGCCCACGCAAGGGAATATTGGGGCTGCAACATTCTCCCTTACTTCCCAGCATGGCTGTGCAGAGGCCGTGACCTGGCCCTCCCTATTATGAACTTAGCCCACCAGGTTCATATTTTCCATCAAAATATTTTAGGCCAAACTAAGGAACAAACAGAGGCCTGGTTGTGCCTGCAGATCCACCGTGTGATGGCTTGATGTGCTTTGTAAACTAAACATTGGGAAAGGATTTCCCCACTTTTTGCCACCAATAGTTTGCTGAGTCTGGGTTATATGGTCAACCCAGCTTCAACTATATCAAGAGCAAACCTGGCTTCTAGCCCTAACAGAGCAAAATCTGTGTCCATGATTGAATATCTGGACAAGTTAAACCTGCAGGTCTGATAAAACAATGCGCTCAGGTGCTAGTCGTATAAACAAAACTCTATTTATCATAATGAACAAGGAAGCAACTTTTTTTTTGAATTCTTGTTGCCTTTATTGAATTCCCTATGCCAAAGAGGCAGATGGACCAGGTTCTTATTCACACTAAGGCCCTTTACACTGGTCTGCAAATGAAAAAATCATAGAACCATAGGGTTAAAAGGGACTACAAGCATCATCTAGTCTAATCTCCTGCTAAGATGCAGGATTTGTTGTGTCTAAACCACCCAAGAGAGATAGCTATCCAGCCTCCTTCTCATATGTTTCAGATTAATAGATATGTCACTTAAAAAAATACATTCTATGTGTGTATGTGACCCATGCCTGCTGGGCGTGGTGCTCTGTCCACCTCGAGTGGCACCTAGACCACCTGGAGATTGATGAGTCTGCTACAGCCTTGCCTAAGAGCAATGTGGCTTTTGGCTCATGCAGTAGAGCAGTGGTCCCCAATGTGGGGCATTTCGGCGGCGATGCCTCTGGATGACGCTGCTTGTCGGCGGCATTTCGGCGGCGACGCCTATTGACGTTGCCGCTTCTCGGCGGTATTTCGACGGATTCTTGTCCGCCAGCCATGGTCCGCGGTGGCTCGTTGTCTGGCGCCTGCCAGACGAAAAAGGTTGGGGACCACTGCAGTAGAGGCTCATGCACTAAGCTTCAGAGGTTTGATCCCACCCACCAATGGGCAGGGTTTGTCAACGTTACATCTAGACAGTTATATGGGAGAAGAACCTCTTCAATATTTGTTTAGTATTTCCTCTCACACAGTGTAATTCCAATATGTAAAATAAGTGCTACTGACATAGCATTCCCTTAAACGTTACACATGTAACTTCTATCAGTCAGGATTTATTAGCCATGAATCCTGCCTACCTAGCTTCTTTTCGTATGAGTTCTAGTGTTTTCAATAGGAAAATTTAGGCTGGGAATTGGAAAATATCCTTGTATGCAAATCAGCATAGAAGAATACTTTTTAATTTATTGTTTGGATATTAGGTGCTATGACAAGATAAGTCCTATGATGTGTAATTGGCCCAGTGAGGATTTAGTGGTGTGTATAATGTATACGCGTTTATTAAAGTACAAAAAGAAAATTACTTTGACAATCACTTCCAAGCGGAAAAAAACAGGGCCTGGAGGAAGCATTAATTCTGCTACTGTCACTTTGTGCTGGTGTAGCCTTTTCTATGCAAAGTGTTGCTACTGTACTTTGATCATAAACAATGTAGAATTTTCATTTCTGATCTGATACGTACAGCTGTTCAGACTGCGTGCACACACACAAGCACCATTTAGCTGGGTCGGGGTTACATGCATTACATGTCTATCGTTGTCTCTAGACTATCACAAAAGAGGCAAATCTGTTAAGCTTTCTAAGTACAGTATTTATCTATCTTAGGCATTCCTAATGCTTCTGTCACACCCATGTTATCAATGTGCATTCCTTTTTATATCTATTGCTAGTTTCTTCCACCTGCTCAAAAATAAGCAACCATCAAATCATCATCATATGAATAAAAGTATTTCCTTATCTTTGTTCTTACTTTGGCCTTATCCACAATGAGGTTAATTAAGTTCACAGATCTCTAATGAAAAAAAAAAGTCTCTCACATCTCTCACAGCAGAGAATAGCAAAGGTCTTACCTCTTGGAGCACTCCTTTACAACAGAAGAAGAAGCAGACACAATGAGGCTGCTCTACACTGACTCTCGGCAATCCAGATGCCCACGGTTCCATCCAATCACTGCAGGGAACAAGGTCAGAGTTCTCTCTGCTCCTGCCTTAGTCATTTCATCTCCCATGCCAGCTTTCAGGTGATTGTACACTGTTCTTGGGAAGTAGAGCAAAACCATCCACAAAGCAGACTTATGCAGCAAAGTGGAAAGTTTCTCTCTTCAAGCATAGTAGAAAAATATCATCCCGGCACTTGACTCTAGAATATTTACTATCTTTTTATGACATCTAATTTGGCCTTAAGCACAGTGAACTTCCATACGGCGGTCATACTAGTTTCTGTGCACAGAAACCCTGTGGTTAAAAAGGTTCTTGAAGTACTGATTCATGCTGTCCCATCTGTGCATGAACTACATGGGACTTGACTCTAGTTCTTACTGAACGGAATAATTCAATACACCATCTCTCCTTGGAGCCGTATTCCTGATAGCAGTAAAATCATCCAAGAAACTCAGTGAGAGACGATCGAAGGCTGATCTTATTTAACATGGTTCACAAGGATAATGTTGTAGGGTGGAATTTTCAAAAGCATTCAGTGTTGGCCTAATTCTGTTCCCATCAATGGGCCTTTTACTATTGATTTCAGTTGGAGCCAATTTAAGCCAATGGTGAGCACTTTTGAAACTACACAGGATAGGTAACCTTAACTCTATCATTTCCTAACTTTTGACTGCTTGACTTTGCAACCTTAATAATGTTCCTTTAATATAGGTTTGTGTGTGCAATTTCCTACATCTTTATAAGATAAAGGTGGAAAAAAACTAGAAATTCCATCATGTGGCAACATATTGACACCCACATGGTTTAGCAGCAGTGTTGGAACCTTCAGAGCCACAGCACAAACTCTGCTACTTCAGGTAACAAAGTAACGAATAGTGATAGTAAGTCATGATCTTCTGTGCAGGCCAGCCACTAAGGCAGGGGTTCTCAAACTGGGGGTCGGGACTCCTCAGGTGGTCACGAGGTTATTACATGGTGGGTCACGAGCTGTCAGCCTCCAAACCAAACACCTCCACCCCAAACTCCATAATTTATAATGGTGTTAAATATATAAAAAGTGTTTTTAATTTATAAGGGGGGCAGGGGGTCACACTCAGAGGCGGGCTATGTGAAAGGGGTCACCAGTACAAAAGTTTGAGAACCACTGCACTAAGGGGAGATGAAGCACCTATTTTACCATGTGTCTTACAGCTATTTGCTGACTATTTGCAGAGGACTGTTGAGACTCATGAATCCTGGGTTCTATTTCAGGTTTAGAGGGGAAATAGTCCATTGGTTGCAGACCCTGCTGCCCCTGGAACCCCAAACCTGTCCTTGTTTCTCCCCCTTCTATTCCACATCCCAATCCTAGTCCTTCCCCCTCCTCCAGCTCTTACCAGCCCCTCCGAACCTATCCCCCATGTTCTTCATCCCCACACTCTCATTCCTGTTCCCAATTTCAACCCACTCTTGGTTTCTTGTCGCAGTCCCCCACCACTCCCACTACTTTGTCACATTCTCTCCCCTTTTGCCACCCACCTCAGGCCCAGCTCATCACTCCCTCTGCATTGAGAGCATGGGAGAGACAGTCTCCCATCTCTCCATTCCTGTTCCTGGCACCACAGCAGCCCTGACTGCTGGGAAGAACAAGTGCATGGAAAGTCCTGTTCAGCCCTTGAGTCCCTGGGATGGAGTATATGCAGTGCAGATAGAAATCTTTGGAATATTTAGCTGCTGGCTTCTAATAAGTCTATACTTAGAATGTGCAAGCAGACATATTGAGAGGCTCATAGTTTGGCCAAATTAGGGCAGATTTTCACAAGGATGGCAAAAGGCACACCCCTGACACAAAAGCAACCAACCTGCCAAATTTCAAATCGCTGCTCCAAAGCATGGGGGCACTGGACCTTGTCAATAAAATAAGGGTAAAAAAAAAAATGTACATGATCAATACAATATATTTTTCCTTAACCGCATTTGGAGAAACAGCTGAACCATTTTTGCTGAAACTTACCCAAACATTCAATCTGAGGCAGGCACCTGGCATGGAAGTTTTCAGACCAAATAGTTAAAGTTTGGCAAAACTACAAGCAACTGAAAACAAGGTCTTATCATGGAAACTGTGAATGACCTTAACTATAGGCTTGCTCACTGCACTGCCTATAATCCACCTCCTTTGATACTGCTAGTTAACCGCAGAAGTGGAGATATATACCAATAATAATTTGAATAGACTCTAGGATTTCCTTTAACCCTAAATTTCCTACATTCAATGCTTGACTTTGCAACCTTAATGTTCTTTTGAGGTGGGTTTTGTGTGTGTAGCTCAAAAGTGCATGTTAATTAGCCTGTTGGAGTTTGCTAACGAAAGAGAAATACTCAATGCTCGTGTGTGTGTGTGCACGTGTGCGTGCACATGTCCATACAACAATACAGTCACTACCAAGCAAGTTGCAAATTCAGGTTCTTGAAAGTAACACTAGAATTAGAGCTGCAAGAGTAACTGATTTTTTTAGTTCTCTGATAGTTCAAAAAAATGGGGAAATGAGGGGAAGGGGGGAATTGTTTCTGCTGAACCCAAATCAAAATATTTTTGTAATTTTCAGTAAATCAAAAAATTGGGGGTGGGGAAATTGTTTCAGGTCAAACTGAAAGTTTCATTTCATTTTCAATCTTATTTTAATTTTAAGGTTGAAGGAAATTTCAAGACAAAGTTTCAAATAAAAAAGAATCAGAAGATCTCAATTCAAAAGTGTGAAGATCAAATGTTTCAATTTCAGAATATATTTGTTTGTTTTCAACCAAAACAATTTGGCAACATTGATACAAATTCACAACATGTTTTGGTTTACCCAAATCTGCATTTTTTTTCAGCTAAAAAACCTTTGGCCCACAAATTTCACACCACTCTAATGAGAACATACAATCTTGTTTCCTTTTTTACCCAAGGAAAGGGAAATTCTTCAATTCCCCAGTGGCTGGCAGGGGAATCCAGGTCTACCCTTTAGACCGGGTTCCAGCCCAAGGACCCTACAACAAGTAGTCAAGGTCTGCACAATCCTGAACCTCACTGTTGTATCTCTGGGCTACTTCCTACCTTATCTTCTTGCACCCTGTCACATTCTGCAGTCACATTCTCTGCAGCCCTTTCTGTTGCCAGCTTCCTGGCTTTATAATAGCCCAGCCCACACCTGCCTAGATGAGCTCCATCAAGGGTTGCTTCTCTAACCTAAGCCCCTCATGCCTGGCCTAATCACACTAATTGACCCTTTCTCAGCTTCCTTAATCCTCTCAGGGCTGGTGTGTGGTGAACACCCAATCACAGTGTCATAATACTTTGAGAGTCATTCCTATCCTGGCACATGAAATGTGCTTCCCTGCACTGTTTCAAAAGAACAAGCATTTCAGACCAAAAGAATAGTAGTGATAAGTTGAATCAACTTCCCTAATATCAGCTGCCATGCTTGGTACAAGTGTATTAAATGAACCTGTCATATATTTTATAACTTCAAATTAGCAACATGGAGCTTTTTTTTTTTCTTTTCTGGTTTGTTTTAAGGGTGGCTGATATTTTTTTTTGCTTGTCTAAACTTCATTTAATTCAGGTCCCATCTGCCCGTCTTTGATTTTATTTCCAAATCCTAAATAAAAGTGATAACTCTCTCTGATAATTGTAACAAACCCCTCTTGTCAGTTATTGGTTTCTGGAGGGAAAAAATCCTTAAAAACTTAGCTGACAGCTCTAAACAAAAACAAAAACAGAAACATAAAAAAAATAATCCCGGCCTTTCAAAATGGCCCAATATATTTGTCACAACCTCTTTACCGAGTTCATGTATCTTCTTTATTGTTCTTCATAAACAGGCTATTGGATCTTTCTAGTTTCCAATGTGAAAAATGAAAGAATTTCCTCTCATTCTTGCTTCCCTTATCACATAATTGTTTTGTTCGGAGCAGTAGGGGAGACCAATATAAATGTCTCTGCTGTTTTATTTGTCCTTTTCAAGCTCATTCATACTTTTCTCCAGGGCATTTTTTCTCCCTTTCTCTGTAGCTGTTTACTGTTCTGTACATCAAGCGAGCTAAATTGTTCGAGATTTTATTGCAGAGTTTTATGTAATGTAGATAAAAGAAAAAATATTTAAAAGTGAGATTTCATGGTGTCTTGTAAGAGGTAAAAACAGTTAGGGATGAATTCTGCCACTGGTAATACCAGTGCAACCACATGGAATTCAGTGGGGAGGGACATTCTCAGACCTGTTAATCTTCTGGACATGCTACATAGGCCATCTTTTCTCCCCGACACTTAGGACTATATTGTCACAGCTCTTACTCTGCTCTAGAGATGAGAAAGTGTCAGGAAACAGCTGAGTGTAGCCAGCTGAGAATTCCTCCAGCTTGAGGGAGCTCACAGCTGATGCGGGGATTGTAATATGAGTGGTACTAAAGAACAGGGGTCAGGTTTCAGGAGGAACCTAGTTTGGCATGACTCCAGGAACACAAGCTGGAGTGAGGCTGCTAACAGAGAAACTCTAGAGCCTTAACATGTAATACTGGCCTGTCAGCATGTTTAATAAAGATCTCTTTCCTCAAACTCTGCCTGCCTTCCTGCCACATCACATTGCTAATGAAACAGGGTTAACATACCCATCCCCTGTACTTCCCCCACCTTCCTGGCCCCCATAGAGAGAAGGGAAGATAACACACTGTGGTCTGGCTTCTTTAACCTATGACAGGGTTCAAACCTTCCCTGGCAATAAAAGCCATAACTTGCTCCCTGATGACTCCTCCCTTTGCTATGCTGAGTGGAAACTTGTCATAGCTGGACATCTGGGTCTCCATTTTCACACAAACACTTTTAGGCTATGTCTACCTTGGTGCGCTTACCCGAGTAGTGAATCATGCTCATGCTGGTGCGTGCCAGCCAAATCCGCCCCAAGAGTCCACTTTTACTCTGCTGGAAACGCATAGAACACTGTTTACATGCACGTACCTGTGTCCACACTGCTGCTCTAGGTACACAAGCTTGATGCTACCACTTCAGGTTCTAGGGTTCTATGCATATCACACAGCCACTCTAGGAACCACTTTGTAGTACATTGTTGGTACTGTTCCACTCTTTCACACATCTGTTTTTGGCACCTCCAGATCATATTTCCCCTTACTTTTACCCATGCAAAAGTGGGTTGAAGTCACGAATTAATTAGATGATGTCTTTCTCCTTACTGCAGGACAAATGTTTATGCAGTGGACTAGGCACTCAGGGAAATGCTGGATGGCATTTCAGCAGCATTTTCTGACAAGTCAAAGGTGGCATGTCTTGAGGAAGGATGAAAATTAATTTATGACACAGTGGACAGATATATTGAATACTGCTATTGCAATGGAATCCCCTTTGGTTTATCATAGATTCTGGTGCATGAGAACTAGCACGATGTGGTGCAATCACATGATCCTGGAAACCTGGAATGACCAGTAGTGGTTGTGGAACTTCTGTGTGAGGTATCATATCCTTATGGAGCTATGTGAGAAGCTTGCACCAGCATTCCAGCACCAGAACATTCAATTCAGGGATCCCATACTAGTTCAGAAAAGGTGGCTATGGCCCTGTGGAAGCTGTCTACACCAGACAGCTACAGGTTCATTGCAAACCACTTTTGAGTTGGAAAGTCCACTGCTGGGGTTGTGGTTGCAGAGGTTTTAGAGGCAAGTAGAGGTTTACCCATGTGTGGCTGGCATAAGAAAAGTCCCAGAAATAATAGCTGCTTTTCAGAGGATGGGGTTCCCTAGCTGTGCATGAGCCCATAGTTTACCTGCAACAAGGGGCAAATGAGCATGTGAACTACAAAGGATACTATTCCATCATTTTGCAAGGCTTGGTGGGCCACAGATGCAGATTCATTAATACTAATGGGGGAGCATGGGAAAGATTCATGATGCCAACATGCTGAGGAGATCAGGCTTGTTCTTGAAAAAGGAAGCAGGGACTTTATTCCCACAAATGATATTGTGGCATATCTGTGCCAACTGCTGATTTGGGGACCCCACATAAGCACTGCTGCCATGGCTTCCGAAACAATACCCTGATGTCCATGGCCCTGGAAAAAGGGAGTTCAATTTCAAGATCAGTAGTTGCAGGATGGTGGAGGAATGCACATTTGGTAGGCTCGTTGGCACTGCCTGCAAACCTGTCTGGATGCCAGAGTAGTCAACTCCGTGCATATGATCACTGTGCACTGCACAATATTTGTGAGGGTAAAGTTAAGTGTTACCACTTTGGTTTGCAAACCTTGTACAGATAGCCAGATCCTACACATGTGCACACTGGTCCTGGATCCAGGCAGGCAGGGGAATGCCATATGTCCACAGAGCCTAGCACAGCAAGGAGACGGAAGATGACATCGGCCTATGCTTCAGCTGAAGCCACTTTTACAACCTTTCTGGGAAGCTGTTTCAACTTACATGAGGGCACACGGCAATGAATGTAAGGGGCTAAAGGGCTTCTGAAAGTTATGGTGTAATGTGATTTGCACTTGCTCCAAGCTGATAATCTGTTTATGCCTGTCACATTGCACACCTGTCAGTACAGAGTACCTAGAATATGTTTACAGCTGGAGGTGGGGTTTTGGATGTGCAGTTGTGGTGTGATGCATCCCTTGTCCACTGTATTTGTCCATCTCAACAACTTTGAAGCGCTGTTGATACATCTTGGGTTGGGTCTGCTGGTGGCGACAGCATTGCTTCTAATTTTCTATGTCCTTAATCCCAATTTCCAGCTCTATGGGGAAACCCACTTACCTGAATTTATACAATGGTTTAATGGTTCATTTAGCAATTGCTGCTGGGGAGGGTCACAGTCCTTTTTGTGACCTACCAGGCTTTGAATTACTTTACCGACTAACACAATCCACAGCTGAATGGACACCTTTTAACAAAGGTGTTTAAGGTGAAGTGTTGATCTGGGGAAGGCGACAAATACAGCCATTGTGTGCCATTATTCCTTTTCAGTGCCTGCCACAATTCAAACCTATGTTGAAACCCCTGTTAATAGGTATCCTTACATGTTTTTAAGGTTTGGGGACAGATTGCTGGGGGAAATGCAGCCATTCTGTCACTGTTTTGACCAGAGGCGCCAACTTTTTCCTTTGCCCTGGGGTCCTCAACCACCGCTCAGCCCCAGGCCCCACCCCCGCTCCACCCCATCCCCAAGGCCCCACCCTCACCCTGCCTCTTCCTGTCCAGGACCCGCCTCTTCCCACCCAGTTCCACCCCCTCCCCACGCCCCCCCCCAGCGCCTCCTGCAGGCTGCAGAACAGCTGACCGCGGCCAGTGGGAGATGCTGGGAGGGAAGGAGAGGAGTTGATCGGTGGGGCCACCGGCGGGTGTGAGGCACTGGGGGTGAGGGAGGGAGCTGGCTGCTGGTGGGTGCTAAGCACCTGTTAATTTTTTTCCATGAGTGCTCCAGCCCTGGAGCACCCATTGGGTCGGCGCCCATGGTTTTGACTATGCATTGTTCCCAGTGCCCACTGCAATTCACAGTTGTTTTAGACCTCTCATAACAGGTCTGATGGCATGACTTTCAGATTTGTGTGAGGGGAGGGGGTACAGTTGAGTGAGAGTCATTGTGATTCTTAGCATGTTCCATGTTGTTGGTTTTTGGTTTGTTTTTAATATTCAACCTGTGCAATAAAGGCATTACGAAACACAGATACTTACCCTTTCCTGATGATGTGGAGAACACCAGCTATGCTGAAAAGTAGCAAATGTATTCCAGCACAGAAAAAATACCCACATCTTTCCCCATCTCTGATGTGTATCCCTCAGACTTATGAGGTTTCTGAACTTTGGGGGCAATTTTAAAAGATTTCCACAGTCGTCCCAGCACAATTTTCTACACCATGCACCAGGATAGAAAACATAAGCCTCATTCTACAACCAAAGACATACTCTCAGTTCGCCATACACAAGAGAGAAAAGACACACAGAGTAAAATAAATTTGAAATTTTACTGAAACTATGAAGTAGATGATCAAATATATAAAGAAGTATAATATGAACAAGTAAAAGAACTTCTATGTACAACATATGTTAGAGATCTCATGCTGCCACAATTAAAACATCCTTGGAATTTCTAAATATTAGATGACAATTTCTTAAGTTAAAAAATGTTGCATCCCACTTGAGGGAATTCTACATTAGACCTTGTCTTGACAGATAAAAAGGAACTGATCAGAGAACTAAAAATTAATGGTAGCTTAGGTACATGTCCTGACTTGATTACATTTATAATGTACAAACAGAATAAAGTCCAGACTAGTAATATATATATATTACTATATATATTAATATATATGTACCTGGGGCTTTAAAACAGCCAATTTCACAAAGCCGAAAACAGTTATTAGTCAAATCAGCTTGGAGGAAGAATTTAATCAGAAAAATGTGAATGACAATTGGGAATTGATTAAGAACTTTACTAGAAGCCTAAAAAGACCACAATCTCACAATTAAGGGAAAAAGCCATATTAGTTTAAAAACCAACCTAGTTTAGAATAGAAGTGAAGGCAGCTATAAAAATTATTCACACACACACACAAACATAAAACAAATTGAAGAAAGGCGAAGTTGACAGTAATGAATATAAATCAGAAGCTAGGAATTGTTGGAAATTGATAAGGGAAGCAAAGGGACACAAGAAGAACTCTATGGCCAGCAAAGTTAAACACTATAAGAATGAGTTTAAGTGTATTAAGAACAAAAAGAATCCAAACAATGATATCGGTCCATTGCTAGATAGAAATGATAGAATTATCAATAATAATGCAGAAAAGGCACAAGTGTTCAATAAATATTTCAGTTCTGTATTTGGGGGGGAAACAGATGATGTAATCGTAACATATGATAACACACTTTCCATTCCACTAGCATCTCAGGAGGATGTTAATCAGCAGCTGCTAAAGTTAGACATTTTTAAATTAGCAGGTCTAGATAACTTGCATGCAAGAGTTTTAAAAGAAGTGGCTGAGGAGCTCACTGGACCATTAATATTGATTTTTAGTAAGTCTTGGAGCTAAGGAGAAGTTCCAGAAGGCTTGAAGAAAATTTACATTGTGGCAATATTTAAAAGGTGATAATGGAATTACCTGGGCAATTATAGGCTGATCACTATGACATTGAGACTGGGCAAAATAATGGAGCTGCTGATACTGGATACAATTAATAAACAATTAAAGGAAGGTAATATAATTAATGTACATCAACATGGGTTTATGGAGAATAGATCCTGTCAACCTAACTTTATATATTTTTATGAGATTAAAAATTTGGGTGATAAAGGTGATAGTGTTTATCTAAAATACTTAAACTTCTGTAAGGCATTTGAATTGGTACCACATGACATTTTGATTAAAAAACCAGAATGATATCAAATTAACATGGCAGACAGTTAATGGATTGAATGCTGGCTAACTGATAATTCTCAAAATGTGACACTGGTTTACAATTTTTGAGAAGTCGTCTGCTTCAGAGATAAAATGTGCTATTTATTATGTATTTTGATGTGCTGAATTCAAATATGACAATTAAAACAACTGATTGGCTACTGTTTCTAAGATATTTAAGTTTTTACATTTTATGTCTATGTATATTGTGTAGATAGTAGAGTTTTAATCATAAATTGTAAACCTAGGTCTTTTCATGTGTTTATGGTTGCTTTACATGATAATATTTCACCTGTCCTGTTTATGTAACACTTTACAAATAAGCAAAAGGGTTATATAAATAAAATGTATTATGAAACAAAAGGCAAAAAACTATTATGTACATAGTTTAGTCCTATTCAGTGTCTACTCGGCGCTTCTTGGCTTGTCTCTTGTATTCATTAAATGGAGCATCTCTTGTCACTGTCCAGCAATAGTCTGCAAGCATTGATGGGCGCCATTTGCCCTGATAGCATTTCTCCATTGTTGCAATGTCCTGGTGAAATCGCTTGCCGTGCTCGTCGCTCACTGCTCCGCAGTTTGGTGGAAAAAAACCTAGATGAGAGTGCAAAAAATGTATCTTTAGTGACATGTTGCAACCAAGGCTTTTGTATGCCTGGAGGAGGTTTTCCACCAACAACCTGTAGTTGTCTGCCTTGTTGTTTCCGAGAAAATTTATTGCCACTAACTGGAAGGCTTTCCATGCCGTCTTTTCCTTGCCACGCAGTGCATGGTCAAATGCATCATCTCGAAGAAGTTCACGAATCTGAGGACCAACAAAGACACCTTCCTTTATCTTAGCTTCACTTAACCTTGGAAATTTTCCACGGAGGTACTTGAAAGCTGCTTGTGTTTTATCAATGGCCTTGACAAAGTTCTTCATCAGACCCAGCTTGATGTGTAAGGGTGGTAACAAAATCTTCCTTGATTCAACAAGTGGTGGATGCTGAACACTTTTCCTCCCAGGCTCCAATGACTGTCGGAGTGGCCAATCTTTCTTGATGTAGTGGGAATCTCTTGCACGACTATCCCATTCGCAGAGAAAACAGCAGTACTTTGTGTATCCAGTCTGCAGACCAAGCAAGAGAGCAACAACCTTCAAATCGCCACAAAGCTGCCACTGATGTTGGTCATAGTTTATGTACCTCAAAAGTTGTTCCATGTTGTCATAGGTTTCCTTCATATGGACTGCATGACCAACTGGAATTGATGGCAAAACATTGCCATTATGCAGTAAAACAGCTTTGAGACTCGTCTTCGATGAATCAATGAACAGTCTCCACTCATCTGGATCGTGAACGATGTTGAGGGCTGCCATCACACCATCGATGTTGTTGCAGGCTACAAGATCACCTTCCATGAAGAAGAATGGGACAAGGTCCTTTTGACGGTCACGGAACATGGAAACCCTAACATCACCTGCCAGGAGATTCCACTGCTGTAGTCTGGAGCCCAACAGCTCTGCCTTACTCTTGGGTAGTTCCAAATCCCTGACAAGGTCATTCAGTTCACCTTGTGTTATGAGGTGTGGTTCAGAGGAGGAGGATGGGAGAAAATGTGGGTCCTGTGACATTGATGGTTCAGGACCAGAAGTTTCATCCTCTTCCTCGTCTGACTCAAGTGAGACTGATTCTGGTGCATCAGGAACCGGCAGTCCTTCTCCGTGGGGTACTGGGCGTATAGCTGATGGAATGTTTGGATAATGCACAGTCCACTTTTTCTTCTTTGACACACCTTTCCCAACTGGAGGCACCATGCAGAAGTAACAATTGCTGGTATGATCTGTTGGCTCTCTCCAAATCATTGGCACTGCAAAAGGCATAGATTTCCTTTTCGTGTTCAACCACTGGCGAAGATTTGTTGCACAAGTGTTGCGGCATATGTGTGGGGCCCACCTCTTGTCCTGATCTCCAATTTTGCAGCCAAAATAAAGGTGATAGGCTTTCTTAACCATAGTGGTTATACTGCGCTTTTGTGATGCAAAAGTCACTTCAGCACAAACATAGCAGAAGTTATCTGCACTGTTCACACAAGTACGAGGCATCTCTGCTCACTTTGGCTAAACAGAAATGTGTCCCTTTGCAAAATCAAACACTGACAAATAAGAGAGCACGACACTGTATGATTTCTAGAGCTGATATAGGGCAATTTGTTCAGCAGAGTGATGTAAGCTTCGTTATGATTGCATCATCCATGACTTCTAGGAATAACATGATGCAATTCATATCATGGATGACGCAATACCAGCTTCAGATTGCATCATTCATTGTTTTGCCTAAAAAGCAAGTACTGTCCAAACCCAGTCATAGATTTATTCATAGATCCAGTCAAAGATGTATTTTAGTCATTTCTGGTTTAAATTGAGATCCCTTCCCTTTATAACTCACTTATCCTCCGCCATTCCCAAGTCAAGGGTCGTATATACTGACCCAATAGCATATCTTGAAAACTAGAGCCAATCAACAATTTTAAGCATCATTTTCGTTCTCAGTGACCCAGAATTAGTAAAGTTTTACTACATTTATTTCAGAAGCATTTTGGCTGTAGAGCAGTGTAATCGTAAAGAAGGAATCATCATTCAGCAGGCATCTTTCTAACGGGGTCCCACAGGGATCAGTTCTTGGCCCTACACTCTCAATGTCCTGGGGGAAAAAATCATCACTGACAAAGTTTGCAGATGACACTAAAATTGGGTGAGTGGTAAATAATGAAGAGGGCAGCTCTTTGATACAGAGCCATCAGGATTTATTGGTAAACTGGGCACAAGTAAATGATATGCATTTTAATATGGTGACATATAAATGCATACATCCAGGAACAAAGAATGTAGACCATATTTACAGCATGGGGGACTCTAACCTGGCAAGTAGTTTCTTTGGAAATTATTTGGGGGTTGTGGTGGATAATCAGCTGAACATGAGCTTCCAGTGTGATGCTGTGACCTAAAGGTCTAATGTGATCCTTGGACATATAAACAGGGGAATCTTGAGCAGTAGTAGAGAGGTTATTTTACCTCTGTATTTGGCAATCTTGCAACTGCTGCTGAAATACTGTGTCTAGTTCCGGTGTCCACCATTCAAGAAGAATGTTGATAAATTGGAGAAGGTTCAGAGAAGAGCCACAAGAGTATTAGAAAACCTGCCTTATAGTGATGGAGTCAAGAAGCTCAAGCTATTTAATTTAACAAAGAGAAGGTTAAGGGGTGACTTGATTACCGTCTAGATTTAAAGGTATTATAATGACTTTGAAACTGTCCAACAGTAAACAGTTTTAAACAAGGGCTTGGGATTTGGTATGCAGAGATCTTAGCTTGGCAAACACACCATTAAATATTTTTTAACCTTTTAGAAAAGAAAACAAGGAAAAACAATTAAAGCATTTGAAATGTAAACAATAAAGCAACGCTTTCATTTTCATAACATCCCCTTTCCCTTTAGCTGGAGAGAGATTCTAGAAGGAAAAAAACCCTTGACTGATGGACTTTTACATGGTATCGAATATGGAAGTAACTGTCCTTTTTGGGGAAAAGAGAAGTTAGTTGAGATGGGCTGGAGCTGTTATTATTGCTGTAGTTGTGAAGTCCAATTCAATTTCCTAAGAAGCAAACAAGACAAACACACGCAAAACGGGAGAGAAAAGAACAGCATAGCTGAAAAATGCAGGTGCTATCTGCTATTGACATGGTGTTGCCTTTCACTTGCAACCTCACTTCTGGAAAAACACAGGCACAACAGGTCTCATCAGCCCCTCCAAGCCCTGGCAAATTTGTACCAGAATCAGGCTGGTTAGGGTATTGCATTTAGTTACCTCTTTCTGGTCACAGGCTTGCAGCAGTGTTGCAACACATAGTGTACTGGTGGCTTCACCAGACTTTTATTACAGAAGGAAAAAGGAGAGACATTGGAAAGAAAAGAAATGAGGTAGGGAAGGAAAAAGACACAGGCAGGGGGAAAGGCAGGAAAAGTTTCACAATCCAGGTGGTGGTTGGGATTCAACCAAAACTGGTAGAGGGAAAATGTCATCTGCATCTCTTTCTCTGGCCCAGTCTGGTCAGGACATCTCTGAGGATCAGGATGATGAAGGCCTGGGATCTGTGGGGGTGACAGCCAAGATGGTGAGGCTTGCTCCAGTAGCCAATTTTTCCCAAAAGTATCTTTCTTTAAGGCCCTCAAAAGGGAGAGATGGATGGAAAAGCCCATCCTTTTATTATTTTATCCACCACTTACCTAGTTTCTGACACATCAGTTTTGGTTCACTGATTTTCAGTTCCACACTTTTCTTGTTTACCAGGCATAATCTTAACACAGTCCTCAAGTTATAGCAGCAGACCTTTTTCTTTGGACTAATTCAGTCTTTCTGTTTCACTTTTGTACTTTTTCCCATTGACATTTGTTGTTACAGGTTATTGTGATTTTTTATGAACTTTCACTCACTTTTTACAGTTGAGCTCACAATTAGGGTAAATTTATAGGCCTCATATTCTCAACATAATTGAGGCACAGACAAATTAAATGACTTGCCAGTAGTCAAAGAAAGTTTGGGACAAAGCCAAGAATTATAGAATCATAGAATCATAGAATCATAGGGTTTGAAGAGACCTCAGGAGGTCATCTAGTCCAACCCCCTGCTCAAAGCAGGACCTACACCAACTAAATCATCTCAACCAGGGCTTTGTCAAGCCTGACCTTAAAAACCTCTAAGGAAGGAGATTCCATCACCTCACTAGGTAACCCATTCCAGTGCTTCACCACCCTCCTAGTGAAATAGTTTTTCCTAATATCCAACCTAGACCTCCCCCACTGCAACTTGAGACCATTGCTCCTTGTTCTGTCATCTGCCACCACTGAAAACAGCCAAGCTCCATCCTTTTTGGAACCCCCCTTCAGGTAGTTGAAGGCTGCTATCAAATCCCCCCTCACTCTTCTCTTCTGCAGACTAAATAAGACCAGTTCCCTGAGCCTCCTCATAAGTCATGTGCCCAAGCCCCCTAATCATTTTGTTGCCCTCCGCTGGACTCTCCAATTTGTCCACATCCTTTCTGTAGTGGAGGGCCCAAAACTGGACGCAATACTCCAGATGTGGCCTCACCAGTGCCGAATAGAGGGAAATAAGCACTTCCCTCGATCTGCTGGCAATGCTCCTACTAATGCAGGCCAATATGCCATTAGCCTTCTTGGCAACAAGGGCACACTGTTGACTCATATCCAGCTTCTCATCCACTGTAATCCCCAGGTCCTTGACTGCAGAACTGCCGCTTAGCCAGTCAGTCCCCAGCCTGTAGCAGTGCCTGGGATTCTTCCTTCCTAAGGGCAGGATTCTGCACTTGTCCTTGTTGAACGTCATCAGATTTTTTTTGGCCCAATCCTCCAATTTGTCTAGGTCACTCTGGACCCTATCCTTACCCTCCAGAGTATCTTCCTCTCCTCCCACCATAGTGTCATCTGTGAACTTGCTGAGGGTGCAATCCCTCCCATCATCCAGATCTCCTGAGTCCTAACCCAATACCTTAACCACATCATCATCCTTCCTCTTTTTACTTCTAGAGGTCAACAGTTAAGTCTTTTCAAGGACTGTGGCTACTTTAGCTTAGGTTCACCTTCATAATAATAATAATAATATTTGGCGCTTAAGTAGCTCTTTACATCTTCAAAGCTCTGCACAAACATTAACTAATTTAATATTGCAAGACCCCTGTGAGGTAAGTACAGACTACACTTCTCAAAGGCACGCTCTCTCACTCTCGCTCTGCCTCTTAGTGTGCAGTCAAAATTACAAACAAGACGTATAATGCATTTCTGTGGTAACCATGGTAATCACCTGTATTAACTACTGTAAATAACAGTATATCCACCAAGTCATCATAGAAGCAGACCTACTACAGTTTCGGACAACAGCTTAGGCGAAGATGGCCTAAAGGTGATTAGTGACTTTGGATATTTCTGGTTTTGGGGGCCCTACCTGTGCCTGGATGGTACAGTAGCAAGCCCCTGAGCAAGGATATAGAAGACCTAAGTTCAATTCCCTGCTCTTCCAGGGACTTCCTGTGTGACCTTGGGCAAGTTACTTGTCCTCTCTGTGTCTCATCTTCCCATCATAGTACTTCCCTACCTCATAGAGGTTTTGTGAAGATAAATATATTAAAGAGTATGAAGTGCTTTCACATCTAGTGGCACTGAGACCACTGAAAGAGAGAGAGAGAGATTAATGAGTCTGCTCTACAGTCTTAGCTAACAAGCAGTTGGCTTTTAGCTCATGCAGTAGAGACTCAGGCACTAAGCTCCAGAGGCCCCAGGTTCAATCCCGCCCGCTGATGACCATGGTCTGTTGATGTTACAAAAGCAGCAAATAAGTGTATTATCAAAGATTCAAGAGAAAGGATAATGGAAATAAAAGGGCTGCATATAAAACAAAATCATAACACCCTTTCTAGAGACTAAACTTAACATAACAGCCTAACCTTCTGTCTAAAGAAGTTTATCTCACCCAAATGTGCTTTGCAGTGTTTCAACCAAGATTGGTTGTGATCCTGTTTTCATGAATGTAATCACACTGCTTGATTACTTTGTACGTGCAGGATAAAGTGGTGCCTTCTCCTTATGTTCCCCAAAGTTCATAGTTTGTACCTAGGAGTCAGGACAACACCATCCCTCCACCCCCCATAGCTCATTTTCCAGTGAGTTCCTTCCCTGTTGATTTCACACACACACCATCGACTTTTTATGTAAATTGGGCTCCCATTGTGTTGGTTTACAATGCTTAATTTGCATGCAGATAAGACAGGCAGGTGACTAAACATCCTTTGCCTGACAGGAACCAGTTTCAGCTCTGCCTTGATATAGATTTTAGGAACATATTTTTCAGTGTACATACATAACTCCTTACATAGTATCTGTACATACATTTCACAACAATATTAATGACCAGTATGACCCTGGCATTCATTTAAGAACTCACATGAAATTCTTTGGTGCACTCGAATGTAAATATTCTTGTAACCCCCTTGCCAGCTGGCATTGAAGGGCTTATGGATTACAATGTGTGCTAAGTAAACAGGACACTAAGAGATTTTCTGCATTCAAATTGGAATGCTACGGGCAACTGCTGCATGTTAGGTATACCTATGCTTGGAAGGATTTAATTTTTATCAATAAATGTTGGTAAACGTCAATTTCACCATACACACACAAAGCAAAGAAAAATATTTCCATTGATGATCATTGAATTTGCAGCTAGGCATAGGAAGAAAAGTGCTGCTTGAGAACATATTTGAGTTGATTTAAGGATATTTGCTTTGTATATTTTGACATATTTGTGTTTCAACAGTTATAAAGTTTTAACTTTTTGAATCTTACCCTCTACTCTCATTAAATAATCATTGTCTGATCCCCCCATTGTCTGATTCCCCCTATAACTTCCCGCAATTCTAAAAATTTAAATCAACAAAAATAAAAATAAAAAAGCTTAAACATAAACATCAATATTAGCCATTGAAATTATAAAAAAATAAAGATTGAATTCTGTCAAGCATAGCTATACCTCACAACCAACTAATGAAGAGGTAATTGTCCATTATTTACAGCATAACTGGAATGAAACCTGATATCTCCAAGATGATCAATGAAAACTTTAGTTTGTGGGACACGTGGGTCGGAAGATTGCCAAAGCAGGAGGCGCCCCCAGAAAACATGGTTCCACAACATGGCTGCCTGGACAGGATGCTGCATGGTGTATTGTGAAGACTGAGAAATGTAGAGAAAGATTGCTGTCCGATAACTCCCATGTGTTGGGTTTACTGTTCATTGTTATGTGACTTTGTGGTGCATTGCCCTTTGAGAATAATACAATAGTAATTTGAAAATGTCCTGGCATATGAGATTCATAGATTCATAGATTCTAGGACTGGAAGGGACCTCGAGAGGTCATCGAGTCCAGTCCCCTGTCCGCATGGCAGGACCAAATACTGTCTAGACCATCCCTGATAGACATTTATCTAACCTACTCTTAAATATCTCCAGAGATGGAGATTCCACAACCTCCCTAGGCAATCTATTCCAGTGTTTAACCACCCTGACAGTTAGGAACTTTTTCCTAATGTCCAACCTAGACCTCCCTTGCTGCAGTTTAAACCCATTGCTTCTTGTTCTATCCTTAGAGGCTAAGGTAAACAAGTTTTCTCCCTCCTCCTTATGACACCCTTTTAAATACCTGAAAACTGCTATCATGTCCCCTCTCAGTCTTCTCTTTTCCAAACTAAACAAACCCAATTCTTTCAGCCTTCCTTCATAGGTCATGTTCTCAAGACCTTTAATCATTCTTGTTGCTCTTCTCTGGACCCTTTCCAATTTCTCCACATCTTTCTTGAAATGCGGTGCCCAGAACTGGACACAATACTCCAGCTGAGGCCTAACCAAAGCACAGTAGAGTGGAAGAATGACTTCTCGTGTCTTGCTCACAACACACCCGTTAATACATCCCAGAATCATGTTTGCTTTTTTTGCAACAGCATCACACTGTTGACTCATATTTAGCTTGTGGTCCACTATAACCCCTAGATCCCTTTCTGCCGTACTCCTTCCTAGACAGTCTCTTCCCATTCTGTATGTGTGAAACTGATTTTTTCTTCCT
Organism: Emys orbicularis; assembly: GCF_028017835.1. Classification (NCBI taxonomy): domain Eukaryota; kingdom Metazoa; phylum Chordata; order Testudines; family Emydidae; genus Emys; species Emys orbicularis. The sequence continues at coordinate 21,282,264 of NC_088685.1, read as the reverse complement.
AAGTGGAGCACTTTGCATTTGTCTTTGTTAAACTTCATCCTGTTTAACTCAGACCATTTCTCCAATTTGTCCAGATCATTTTGAATTATGACCCTGTCCTCCAAAGCAGTTGCAATCCCTCCCAGTTTGGTATCATCCGCAAACTTAATAAGCGTACTTTCTATGCCAATATCTAAGTCGTTGATGAAGATATTGAACAGAGCCGGTCCCAAAACAGACCCCTGCGGTACCCCACTCGTTATGCCTTTCCAGCAGGATTGGGAACCATTAATAACAACTCTCTGAGTACGGTTATCCAGCCAGTTATGCACCCACCTTATAGTAGCCCCATCTAAATTGTATTTGCCTAGTTTATCGATAAGAATATCATGCGAGACCGTATCAAATGCCTTACTAAAGTCCAGGTATACCACATCCACAGCTTCACCCTTATCCACAAGGCTCGTTATCCTATCAAAGAAAGCTATCAGATTGGTTTGACATGATTTGTTCTTTACAAATCCATGCTGGCTGTTCCCTATCACCTTACCACCTTCCAAGTGTTTGCAGATGATTTCCTTAATTACTTGCTCCATTATCTTCTCTGGCACAGAAGTTAAACTAACTGGTCTGTAGTTTCCTGGGTTGTTTTTATTTCCCTTTTTATAGATGGGCACTATATTTGCCCTTTTCCAGTCTTCTGGAATCTCTCCCGTCTCCCATGATTTTCCAAAGATAATAGCTAGAGGCTCAGATACCTCCTCTAGCTATTATGAGGAAAGACTTCATCTCCAGGAATGGATTATTTCCCTTTTAGGATTGAAGGGCATGGGCTCAGACTCATGACATTCTTTTCTAATCTAGATTTATTTACAGTATGACATAGTTCCTGTTACTGCTTTAAGCAAGGATGACTAACCCATTAAAATAACAGTGACACTTCCAAAGGTGTAGCAGCACTTTCAGAACTCCAGTAATAAAGTCTCTCTTTAAGACCCAACACCCAAATCTACTCAGTTTTTCTGCCTCTTCAACTATGGTGGTTTGAAACTAGTATAGTGAAAGCAGTTCTGCTCCCTAGTGTGGATGAAGTTATTATACAGGTGCATATAGCAGAATAGCTTATTCCCTTAAAATTATTCCTATGGGTCATATCTCAGATATTTATTTCAGTAATATTATTTGTTTCAGATTGTTATTCCTTTTGCTACATTAGTATCATATGATCTGCTTTAAATACAGACTGCTTGGCTTCATTATCTTGGATCCTTTGTGTACTCTTTCAGTCTCATGAATAGGTTAAAGCTCACATCATACATGTGTTCATACAATTGTGCACAATGAATTGCATAATTCGGGGAGTTGCAGGGGAAATGGAGCACATTACAAAGAAATTATCATTAATCATTTAAACTAAACAGGTCTATAGTGATACACTGATACGAATTTACTGATATGATTCTACAGGTCTGTAGTGATAGACTGAAACTTCTACTCTGAGTGCTAGATTCGTTACCTCAAGATTTGCTATTTTTTGTCCAAACACACATACAAATATGTACAATATACATGCCCGATCTAGCAATGCTTTACCATGTGATTAGGCCTTAGTCAATGGGAGCGCTCACATGAGTCAGGGTTATAGGTCTAGGCTCTAACTCTTTAATAATACTTCACATTTCTATGACAATTTTTTTGCCACCGTGTTTCACAAGCTTTATATACACAGCACCATAGGCACTTCTGGGTGGAGAGGGCAGTAGATAACCAGAAAACAGAATAGTGGACAAAAGTAGAGGGGAAGGAGAAATTTTGACAAAGGACACGAAGGTAGCATGCAAACCCAGACTTTTGAAACATGCCAAAGGATATTAGGCCCCAATCTTGCAATGATCTTCAGTAGGGCTCTGTGTGAGTATAGATGTTCACCTGCACAGAGCTCACTGCAGGACTGGGGCCTTAACATCTATACAGGAAGAGACAAACCCTCAACTATTAAGGTTTCATTCGAAAGATCAACACACATTACTTAATTAATCAATCTATCAAACTTAGAAGGATAAAAGGCTGAGTTCAGGTTGCTGGAATTTGACCCTGTGGGTCTAATAAGTACTCCAAACCTGATTCTTCAACCACATCAGCATCTTCCCTATTCAGGAATATATTCTTCTTTGGAAGCCTCCATTAAAGATAGAAGGAACTTATGTAAATCTCACTGTTATAGTCTATGTTTTGTTTGGGGTTTGTTTTCTTTTTTAATGTATGTGCTGCTATAAGTTTATGTTAGAGAAGGCATGTTGAATAAGTGAACCTTGCTTGCACTTGAAGCCGAAGGTGGTGAGGTTTGTTATAGTCCTTAGTTCTTGTGGGAGTTTGTTGAGTGGGAGGAGAATATACCTTCTTAATTTGCTAATGCTATTTTAATAACAGCATGAATGGGAAAGGAGAATGTAGTTTGTTAGCCATGTTTTCATTTTTGATTGAAATTAATTGGGGAATCGCATAAAACTTCTAATGCTGAGCCTTAAAATGGGTAAACAGAATTCAGTTAGTTTTCCAGCATATTCAAAGGCAATCTGACTTCTTTCCACAGCTAGAACTGTGGCATTTGTAATACAGGTCTGATGTGCATTTGAAAGAAGTTCTATGAATGTGATGACAGAGAATAAAGTGCATCTCCCTCTGGTGGCCAAAGCTCCAAATTAAAAAGGAGCAGCATTGACCTTCCAACCTAATAGTAAATACAGATTTGCTTACACATTAAAGAAATGTGAATACAACTGTGAATGTTTCCCCCTTCCTATCAAAAACTACCAGCATTAAAGAAGAAAAGAAAAAAAGAAATTTGAAATTGTTAAAAAACCTTTCATTGTCATGTTTCTATATAACTACATCAAGACTTTGGAGGTGCAGCTAAATTAAAGACAACAATATTCCTTCTGACTATTTAATATTTATGTTTTTGACTGTTGAAAGTCTTTGACTCAGTTCAGTTAAATAAAAGGAGCTACTGTATTATATTATTTGGATATCATTGACTATACCAGAGCTTAAGCAACCAGAGGGACAGACATTGGTGATTGTGGCATGAAACAAGAAAATGAAGGAGCAGGAAAACCAATAAATATTGTAATCAGCAAAGGCAAACAGCAAAAGAAGGATCTAAGGAGACGTGAGGGAAGAGTTCCCGGTTTGTTTGTCTTTTTCATCCTGAAATGCAAATACATTTAATTGTTTATCAAAGGGAGCTGATAACGCTTCTGCCTAGAAAAAGAAACTTTCAAAAATTGAAGATCATGTTTATGAAAAACAAATGGGAGTTTAAAATCTTTTGCTAATTTAGAGACACTGTTTCATAGAGAAGGCTCTTTTAATTGTAGACTATACCATGGATACCACTAAAAATAATGAGCATTTACCAGGCCACAGCATTGACATCACCATAGCATTCTGCATTATTTCCTATGATTCAAATAGGAAATATTACCAAATACAAATTTTAAGATCTTTCATGTTTTTCTGTACATAAAGACCAACCATGTGCTATCAGTTAAAGGACCTTTATTTTCATAGATAGAGAACATGAAATCAAGAAGGAACAAAAGTAATCTCCCCTGCAAGAGCAACTGATTCTGATTGCAGGGCTTTAAATGTGTCCGTGTGTTTCCTGTAGCATGCTACATCTCAGAAAAAAATCTCCACCGAAGTCTTCAGCCAAGGAAAGGTCTTAGAAATTTAAAGGTCCAGGACACAGAAAACACACCACAAGACCACATACTACTGCAGAGTAAAAGCTCTTTTTTTAGTGGTGACATTAACTTGCACTTTCTGAAGTCCTTTGCACAGAAATACAGCATACATCTGTTTATTAGAAGCCTTGGCTTTTGTTAACTTGAATTATTTTCCACCTATGGCTTTAACCTGAGGGCATCTTCTCTATACATTTAATTACTTTCCATTTTAGATTGTGTGATGATAATAACAATAACAAAATTTTTAACTTTACATAAGTGTACCCGGATACAGGTGAATGGGAAAAGTATGACAGTTAAACAAAGGTAGCAACTAAACAAAGATACATGAATGTACTTAGCCAGGGAAAACCCTCCATTGTGTCTCTTGGTAAGATTTAACATCCTCCTGTTAAAGAAGGAAATGAACCATAACTTATGAAAGCTCAACTCACTAGAGATCCAGAGAGGTGTGAGGGGTTTGCCATTCCATTTCCCCTGGAAATCAATTACATTCTCCCACTACCTGCTGTCATATAAAGCCAGCATATTACTGTGCTCTCTCACTATACAGGTCTCTGTTATAAGATTGTTGTTTCCATTTTCAGTGAAGACTAAAATTTGCCAGACATTTGTTGGTGAAAAAAAATGTTCAATATAAAAATGGAAAAAGGTTTGGTTGAAAATTTCCCCAAAAACATGGATTGGATTTCCAACGTGCCCTCTCTCCCAAAGAGCATTACAAACCCCCCAATTAAATTTTGCAGGGTTCTCATAGGGTATAACAGCCGGACTCCACTTGGGTATATCAAAAGCCACTATTTAACCTGATAGCTGAAAACTGCAGTGTCATTTATTCCCCCTAATTCCTATCCCGAGTAAAATACCCTGTCGTACCTAGCGTCACCATAAGGGGATTCCATAAATTCTGTCTGGACCCGCAGTCATAGATGAGGATCCTGATAACATTACATACATCACTATAACATATGACATTTTTGGCATGATCTTGGTCTGACAGCGAACAGAACTCTATCTAAAGCTGTGTTTATATTTACATCCCGATCGGTCTTTTTCATTCCGTGAAATTCTACTTTGAATGAATGCTCTGGCCAGTTGGATCCATTGTTTTGTTGCCTATTGCAAACAACATCTTGGGTTTTAAGTTTTACATTGCAACCAGTTGCCAATGCGATGAGCATCAGATAAATGTTTATGTTTATTTAATTAATTTATTAAATGGCAAATCCCTTATGGAAATTCTCCTATAGAATTCCCTGGTCAGGTATAGCAGAGTAGCCGCCCCCGTAAACGAAATTGGGCCCATCTCTCTTAGTCCAGTCCAGGTGCGCCCTAGCTTGGTATAATGTGGAAGGCGGGGCTACCCCAGGAGTTACAAAGGAGAGACAGCCCCGAGGAATGAGAGCGTTCAGAGTTCTATGAGGGGGAGTTCAGCATTTAGCAAGGGAGAGAGTCTATAACCCTGAGCTGAGAGAGAGTGCTCAGGAGAAGAACAGAGCTGAGACCCTCTGGGAAGGGGATGCCCCTGAAGGAGGGAGCAGAAAGAGTTCTCTAGTGTACAGTGGAGCCAAATCGGGTTGATGAAAGCGGAAAGTGGGGGTCACCTATAGACTTCCCCAGGACAGACAGCAATGGCCAGAGAGGGCTGGAAAGGGCTGAAGGTTGAAAGCGGCAGAAGAAGATGCCTGCTGGCTCTCTGAGCCAAAGAACTGAAGCTAGAGGACTGGAGAGGGCTGAACACTGGGGAACAATGCAGGAGTGAGTCCGCTGATGTCTCCAGGCAAGAGCTGGAGCCATACTTGGGAAGGAAACAGGGCAGAGAAGCATCCCGACTGGAGGAGCTGGGGTGAGGAATGATGAGAGAAGACAGATTTGTACTAGAGAGCTGGGCCATGGTGAGAGAAGCTGGATTCATACTGGAGAGCTGGGCTGTGGGGAGGAAAGCCAGAGCCATACTGGAGAGCTGGACTGTGGTGAAGGAAACCAGAGCCGTACCAGAGAGCTAGGCCATGGTGAGGGAAGTCGGAACCGTACTGGAGAGCTGGGTCATGGTGAGTGAAGCCGGAGCCGTACTGGAGAGCTGGGCCGCGGTGAGGGAAGTTGGAACCGTACTAGAGAGCTGGGTCATGGTGAGAGAAGCCGGAACCGTACCAGAGAGCTGTGCCATGATGAGGGATGCTGGAGCCATACTTTGCGTGTGGATGAACTGTTGGGACTCACAAGATTGAATTTACTGTTTGGAGTGTGCTGGGGAATTCTAGACTTTGGTTGTGGGACTTTTGTAATAAACTAACCCCTCAGAGGACTATTTATATTCAGAAAGCTTGTGTGGAGTCACTGGTGGCTCCATAACAAAAGGGGAAACTGACACAGGTGCACTGATCATACCACAGCCTGCTGCCAAAGGGTGCCCCAAGCAGCGGCTGTCCTATCACATAAGTTGGAGAATATGAGTGGCCCCTCATGGGAGGGGAACTGCAAGTGCCTGGAAGAAAGGAAGTAAGGTGTGTGGGGGGGGGCACATGGAGGCCACAAGGGGGCATCCTGGAGGCAGCCACCTATGACACAGGGCTATATATTTCTCTGAAATTTTATAGACAGCTTAAAATATTTAAGATGTTCTCACTTTTTCATTAAATTCTATAGAGCTTTTCAAAAGGATGCACTTTGAATTTTCTGATAGACTGGCATTGAGGTCAGTGTCCATGTTTGCAAGGCTTTATAATATACAGGTCTAACTCTGATCTTCATTTTTACATCTTGATTGCATTCCATCATAGCAGCCAGACACTCCAGGTGGTGATTTTAGGGCAATTACTACAATTCTCAGGTGGTCACTCTGCATTAGATTTCATGCTTTATAAAACAACAATAATCACTCAGAAATATACAGCCTTTCACATCATATTGCTTAATTAAGGAGGGTGTTTCGCAGTGCAAATACTGTTACTAGACTGTGGTTTTTAATTTTACTGTACAGTAAAACTTCGCTAATTCACAGTGATAACTGGCAGACTCACTGCAGATTAATGATTTTTGTGAATTAGAAAGTAAACAAACATGATAAAAAATGTCAAGAATACTGCAACATGCAAGGAACTTTGCTTATTCTGACAAATATAGTTTAGTTTTAATTATGATGATGCTTGATAGTTTATTGCAGCAAAATGTAATGGAGGGTTAGACCTGAGTCCTACTATCATCATTCTGTGATTGGACTCCTGTGTGTGCATTGAGCCCCATTGACTTTACTGAGACACCGTACGACAGCCCCCTGGGTGGAGCTCATCTCAATTTTGAGAACTTAGTAACATGACACCCGAGCTATTGCATCTTTGCTGAGTCTGGTAGGTTTTGTGGTGATCAAATTTGTGGAATTGTGGAGTGAGAAATAGTGAGCTTCTATTATAAAAAAATACTGTAACTTTTAAAGCTGTGTTTGCATGCTGTTTAAAGGAACCCTGGTAAATAGATAAATCACAATTCGACCTGCTAGTCATCTGACTAGCAGTGTGCTCTGATCTCAGATACCTCTCATTTTGTTTATAAGTCCACAGTGTGACTGCTGGGACATTCAGAGTGATAAACTACACTAACCAGTATTATTTAGAAGTGCTAGTGTTTTATGATCTTGAACTCCCCCCTCTACAAGAAATTAACAAACATTAATATCCTGCGCTGTCTCCCCAAATTATTTTTATGTCATCAGTGCTCACCTTCACATGGAATTAAAAGACTCTTCCCCACCAGGTCAGACCAGTTACCATCAAACTTATTATGCCTAGTGCAGTGGTTCTCAAACTTTTTGTATTGGTGACCCCTTTCACACAGCAAGTCTCTGAGTACAACCTCCCTTATAAATTAAAAACACATTTTTATATTTGACACTATTTTAAAATGATATTTGTATATTTGTTAATATCACTTTTCACAGCAGACTTCCTAGTGTAGACTTCACAGCAGACTTGCTAACTAGCTGGGAGGCGTGTACTCGCGACCCCCACATAATAACCTTGTGACCCTCTGAGAGGGGTCGTGACCCCCAGTTTGAGAACCCCTGGCCGAGTGCTTCCAGTAATGGCCTGTGCCGGAAATTTATAACAGAAAGAGTGGGGAAGAAATTTCCCAATGAGCAGGCTATTCCATAATTGCCCATTTCAAGGTTTTTTGCTCCTTCTGCAACATCTGGTGGTAGTCACAGCCAGAGACAGGATACGGGGCTAGATGGGCTACTGCTCTAATCAGGTGTAGCAAATGCTGTTGGCGAAATCGTGGCCCTATTGAAGTCCTTGGGACTTTTGACTTTGATGGGGCCAAGATTTTGCCTTATGTTTTTAAGGCAAAATCTACCTTTCATGTGTGCAAGGAGCACTCTAGCCCCACCTGAACTGTAATATCTGAATATGTGTTATCATTGGTCAAAAAATTACCCCGCCCCTTTTTAAATTCAATTTGCTTATCTGACCCCCAGCAGCAGCGAACAGAATAGGCTGCTGGCATGACATGTGAAGAAATATTTCTTTTTGTTGGATTCAAATTTACCTGCCATTTATTTCAGTGTAAAACATCTCTTTCCTCTTCCTATGGGAAAATGAAAATAGAATCAACAGCTATGTTTTTATTTATCCCCTTCATAATCATAAATACTGCATTAAGTCTTCCTTTTACAAGGCTAAGTAATCCTACATTGCAATCTCTCATCACAGGCCCAATCTGGCTCTTATTGTAGAAAATGGCAAAACTCGTGTTGATTTCCCAGGGAGCAGGAGTAGGCCCGGTATATAAGCTCTCACTGTACATCTGGCCATCTGTGCTGAAGTAAATAAAAAGAGCCAAAGTAAAGTAAAGCTGAGATGGAAACAGAAGAGGGCATGGGGAAGTACCAGCAATTCCTAAATATAAAAAGTTAATCCGTTCTAAAAAGGTGCTATAAATAATAGATAGTAAAGAATTCAGAACTATATATGTAGTCTAAAAAGCATAGTCATTTTCCTGGATTCTTTTTCTTCTTTATAAAGCTGCTAGAATTATTTAGGGTTGAATGAGGAAAAACACATTTATTCATTTTTTTTATAAAGTTCATTTTATTTTCTCAAGGACAGAGGCTTATTAATTACTATTCTGATCCTGCAACTTTTTCTGAGCAGCTAGTACAATGCCCTATTATTGAAGAAGCCTATTAACTTCAGTGGAGTACCTTGCTCTACCCCTTTGGAACAAGCTGCAGCATTAGGGTGTGAGGGCCCACTCCTGCATGACGTGGCATGGGTGCCAATTCAATAAAACATCCCTAATTCAGGAAAGAATACATGCTTAAATCTTATTGAAGTCAATGGGACATGGCGTTTTCTTGAATCAAGGCCGTAAAGCACACAGCCATACGGAGTCCCATGAAGTTCAGAAGATAAGGTTCACAGGATCAGACCCAAATTTTGGACAGCCTCCGATGACACTTTAAGTAAGTCTCTCTTTCATCCTCCTCCTCTTCTCTCTGCCACAAGAGCTATTTTTGCAACATACATTCTCTTGTCCACATCCACTTATATTCGTTGTTTATAGAGGTGTACAGAAAAAACATTTTAATGGAAGAGAGTTCTTGCTGGGTTGCAGGATTTTAACAAGTGACTACATAACTGGACTACTTTGTGCCTGGATTTGTTAGTCACAGGATTAACTCCAGTCTGAGCTGCAGTTTGTATATCAAGTTATTGACTTTAAAAATTCTCATGCTGCTTATCAAAACAAGCTGCACTGAAAGCACGTCCTTTATACAGCCCAGTGTGGTGGGAAAGCCAACCTCCCCCTATGCAGCAGCCCTTACTGTTACCTTTGAAGTTTGCTTTATTTAGAGACCCATCCCCAAGTCACACTAAAGAACCAGCCTTTTCTGTCTTCTCTCCTGAAATAAGCAAGGTTTGGAGAGCACAAGGCCTGCTTCAGACAAGATTTGTTTCTTATTTGAAGTAAGCTAGGGGCCTTTCTATGCTCTTTTGCGCTAAAGGCATGATCCAATTGCCATTTAAAATTAGTGAAAAGACTCCCATTGACTTCAATGGAAGTTGGATCAGGCTCTAAATAAGGATATAACATAGGTGAAAATACCAAAGACGAAGAAAACATCTGTCTATCTCGGTATTTACTCAGCCCTTATCACAATAATATTGTGAGTAGACACGACTGGATTTTTTTTCCCCCCAAAGCCAGACAACTTTTCACTGACAATAGACAAAAACCAAAACAAATTTCATCTGAAAGCCAAAAAATGTTTGGATTTCAACCAACACATTTTTGGGGTTTGGTTTCCAATGAAAAATTGAACCTATCTGAGGAAAGTTTAAATTTGAGGACAATTTTAACAACACACCACTCAGTAGTTTTATATGTCATTCAGGTGGCTGGAGTTTTCTTTCTTTCACTTAAAATTAGATTATTTTATTAAAATTCCATAATCAACTTTAAGTGCCTTCCAGTAAAGGCCACTGTCCTGTAAACACTTGCACACATGTGAAACTTTATACCCATGAAAACTCCCATTAAAGTCAGATCTCATTGAAGTCAATAGAACCCAGATGTTCTGAGTCCCAGTCCAGTGCTGAGTAGTATCACTAGTGACTACCATTATATAATTACAAAATGGAGACTTTCTGGCCCAGTACTACAGCTGTGCCATGCATGAAATTGCCATTGGCTTCAATGGTAGTTCTGCATCGGTGTTTCTGCACACTGACAATTGCAGCATCACATCAGACCCTAGTATTTCTTCACTGAATGCCCTGGGAAATATGCACTAGTATATATCCTGCAAAGGGACCCAGACATGACCCCTGTGAGATTGTGCTGTCAACAGAAATAGAACAGCTCTTAAATAAAAATAAAGGCCATTCAAATGAGTTAAAAAGAAAGCAACATGTGCTTCTAAGTGATTTACGTGCACTTCAGAGAATTGCCAGACAGACATTTTGCCATCTACACTGCCTGTACCATTGCCTGATGTTTCAAAACACAGATTGCTCTCTTGAAAGAAGAGAGTGGAAATTGATCATGTTATTGAACAGTGATTAGCCCCATGTGGATTGAGTATTACAGGGTTGGACTGGCTTGTTCACAGGCCAACATGCTATGATACAAGCATGGTCCAAAGATTATATGTCTTTCTACCTAATGCAGGCAAATACTTGGCACTCTCTTCCTCCTTTCTCCAGTGCAGGAAGACACCTTTCTTAAGTTCATGTGGGTGCTGATGAAGGACAGCAGTGCTGGGACTGGAGTGGGAGGTGGACTGGGTGCAGAACTTTTTTCCTTTGTTGGCAGAGGTCCATGGCCAATGCTTAGAAAACTTACTGGGTTTGAAAACATTTCTTTTGTTATCTACCAAAGTATTATTCTGACCTGGCAAGATGCAAAATATTAGATATCCAAGATTTGGTACAACCTAATTCATTAATTTTTCATTATTTTTGTTACTGTTTAATATTCGTCATGAAAATCTTCAATAGTCTCATAAAATTTCAGAAATATTTTTGTACATCTTTTATTCCATCTCACATCAAGTCCAAGATGCTGTTTTGAATTTCATACTATTATAACATCACAGGCAGTTCCTGTGTCCACATTCCAGAGAAGCCATTTCATTATTAATTAGTATTATATACACATTTATATAACACCCATCTTTTTCCCCCTAAATTCAATACTTTTACCACTGACCATCACTGGGCCATTATAATTCTCTATAATGGAGACATGTTTAGGATGTTGAGTATGAAACAGAGTCAGATTTTGTTGGGAAAGGGAACCACAGCCAAAGTTCACATTTAGCTTTTGGTTTGTGACATTATGGAAGTTTTACTTAATTATCAATCAGTAACAAACTATAGAACAATATTTACATAAATAAGGTGACACTTTAAAATAATGTCCTTCTGATTACTCTCTGGTCTTCCCCACCACTTCAACTCCTACATGACTTTAGCAGCCAATGGTCTGAAACACCTGAGGTTAGAAACAAATGCTTTATACTATAGCTGGCTGAAGAACAGGAAAACTTTCTCAGTTTTGCATTTTTTCTACCAGCTCTACTTTAATACCATTTAGAAGCTGGGATTACAAACTTTCCAATATCTAACAGCTTTGGTCCCAGCTTGAAGAGTTCTCAGAACAGCAGCCACTGATGTCAGTTAGGGCTTGAAGCGAGGGGTATAAAGGCTAGATGATAATCAGAATGTTGTGCTTTTAAGGTCTGATAACTACAAAAAGTGAATCGCAAGGACGAGAAAATACAGCTATACACTCTTAGGCTCCAACCCTGCAACCACTCATATTCTTGTTTAATTTTACAGCCATGAATAGCTCCATTTAAGCCAATGGGACTGCTTGTGGTAGTGCCTCCCAGCCCGGGTAGACAGACGCACTAGTTCTGCTCATGCTAGCATATTAAAAATAATAGCGTGGATGTGGCGACAGGGGCCAGCTGCCTGAGCTCGGACCCAGGGAGTCAGGTGGGCTTGTACTCAGACAGCTAGCCTGTGCCATCACCTGTGCCGCAACATCCACACTGCTACTCTTTGCCAGAGGATGTTGTGAAGGCCAAGATTATAAAAGGGTTCAAAAAAGAACTAGATAAATTCATGGAGGACAGGTCCATCAATGGCTATTAGCCAGGATGGGCAGGGATGGTGTCCCTAGCCTCTGTTCGCCAGAAGCTGGGAATGGGCAACAAGGGATGGATCACTTGATGATTACCTGTTCTGTTCATTCCCTCTGAAGCATCTGGCATTGGCCACTGTTGGAAGACAGGATACGGGGCTAGATGGACCTTTGGTCTGACCCAGTACGGCCGTTCTTATGGTCTTATGCTATTTTTAGAATACTAACTCAGGCAGAACTACCATGTCTGTCTGTCTCTCTGGGCCTGGACACACACTCCCAGCTGCAATGTAGACATGCCCTAGAAGTTTGCAGGCTCAAAGCCTTAGATATTATGGGGTCCCAGCTTTTCAAGGTATAAGCTTCATCATTTGCTATTTGTATTATTGTACAGCCTAGGAGCCCTACTCATGGACCAGGGCACCATAGTGCTAGTCACTGTACAAACATAGTACAAGGATAAGAACAAGGGAGTTAGCTGTGTGCTTGGATAATAAGGCCAATCTTAGATCTTATGCAGCAAGAATCAGTAAGAGTTAGATATAGCCTGGATGTGAGGACTTAAGGAGAGGTCAGAGTAGAAGATGACTCCCAGGATATGGGCCTGAGTGAAGACAGGATGGGGGTGTTGTCCACAGTGATCCAGAAAGGATTTTATTTTATTTTTCGTGGCTCTCAAGATATCATACCTTAAAATAGTCATCGGTGCACCAGACCAGGCAAAAATAAAAGTCATTTACCAGAGAGGCCAGGGTGTTTTTAGCATCCCAAATATCCTGAGACAGTCTGTCATTGGTCAGTGAAGAGTGACTACATTTAAATTCAAGTTCTTACTGTACATTTCTTACTAACCTTAAATTTCTAAAAAGAGTAGCCATTTATTGGAAGTCACGCCAGCTAGCATAAAAGTTATAAAGGTTAGCAATCCACACGTATCAGCTAATCAGCAGCTGGAGGTAGGAAGAAATCTCTCTCGTGGTGGTAGAAGCTTACTCAAATATTAAATGGAGTCCATCGTTGTGCTTTGCCTTTAATAACTCAGACGGTGTTAGCCATATCCTGTCCTAGAGCCTGATGTCAATGGGAATTTTATCTCAGTAAGGCCAGCAACATCAGCCCCATAATGTGTGTCCACTGTTTTGCTTAGGGGTTAATACAATGTCTAGTTGGTCATTTCGGTTTGTAAACAACTTCTGAGCACAGGAAGGATTGTTTGGCAAATGTGTAAAGTAGGGAGGGTGAGGGTGAGAATCTAGGAGAGATGAGAATTCCTAGGAATCAGACTTTGATAGAGGACAAATGTCAAGGTAAGTAACTTTTTATTTTTTAGTTAGCTATTTTAAAGCTGTCCCTTTAACTTGGAACTGCTGTACAGCTGCAATCAAACCACTTTCAAAGAAGAGTTATTCTATAATGTCTCTAGCCGCATTGACATGGTAATTTAGACATGTTATTCATATGCTGGGTTTCTTACAAAGGAGGAAATAAACCAAAGGAAAATGCCTTTCATCCATAGTTAAAAGAAAATGAATTTGGGAGAGGCCTTAAAATCATTGATGGGAGTTAGAAATTGCCCTGTTTATATAGCTTGGCTGAGGTGTAGAAGGTGTTATGGAGTAGCCTTCTGCAATTCTGTCCCTCCAAAAACATATAGAAAAGTTGCCCAATAGACCTCAACAGAAGGCATAGGAAGGATATTCCAAGGAGAGGCCTGCGGGTCAGAGTCCATGGTCAAAGGCTGTCCCTATGTGGGCTACTGTCTCCTGACAGGAATAATTCATGCATTGGATTGTTGGTGTGCATGGCCCATCAGAATAAGAGCATGCAGTAGTGCTGCTTTTATGTAGTCTATTAATATTATATAATATTACAGTGGTTCCTGGAGGGCCCCATCAGGGATCAAAGTCCCTTGTACTAGGCGTTATACAAGCATGTAGTGAAGAGTGAGGCTCAGCCCAAGACAGCTTACAACTAGGACCCCTATCCTGCAAACACCGAGCCACATGGGTGATTTTACTCCCATGAGTATCCCCACTGAAATCAGAGGGGTTACTCATGTGCAGAGTTATACATGTGATTGTATGTACCCATATTCATGACTGGGACACAACCTGGCCCTCCTGTAAGTGTTCAGAGATTGTTCTTTGTGTTGTCAATCATAAACTTACTTTTCCTAAGGGATTTTGTGGAAATCATAAATCAGCTACTTACAGAATATGTCTGCACTACAAATTTAATCTAGCTAAGGTGAGTAACAATAGCAGTGAAGGTGCATCGGCACTGGCTTAAGCACTGGCTAGCTACCCAAGTACCAGCCCTTTGGATGCGTACTCAAGTTGTTGGCCTGTGCTGGGGTCCATGCCACTGCCTCTTCACTACTATTGTTACCCATGCCAGCTAGATTAAAGCTAGTGTTGCTGTGCCTATGTGTGCTACAGTTACATCTTAATTTACAGTGTAGATATACCCATAGAGAGAATTACTTGAATTCTGCTGCTGCTGCTGCTGGTTGAGATTCATCATTTGAAGTCCAACAGTTTGAATACTTTCAGTGTTGTTAAATTAACAATCTCTCTATATATTTATATGGAGAAAAAGGGAATCTATCCCTACAAAGAGAAACATGCAGGTCAGGAAGTTCCTCAAATATTCATCCTTTTATACGACACAGTACTTTCAAAATAAAATAAGTTGCCCTTTATAATATAGATTCTGGGCTCTTATGTGACATACTCCCTAAAAGGCAATACAGCAAACATTTTAATTTAGAAAGAACAATAGACGAGGTATTTATAACATGATTTGCTTACAATTTTTTGGAAGGATGATTTTTTTCTTTGGATCTGATACTAAAATTACATAGGGGAAATGGACTAGATGAGGAAAAGGCTTCACTTTTGCAATAGGCTGGCATTTTCAAAAGTGCCTAAGGACCACATTATTAAAAGGATTTAGGCATCTCAAGGCACAAACAGGTGCCTACTAGGATTTTCAAAACCACTAAGCAGGTTAGGTGCCTAAAGCTTCATTGCAAACAATGGTAATTAGGCGCCTAACATAGATGCTTTTGCATATCCCAGTAAGTCCCTATGTCCATCTTTAGGCACCTACATAGCTTTGTAAATCTGGCCCCTAGCCATGGAACTATGGGCTTGATCATATGAGATGCTAAGTGCCCTCAATAGAAGTTGGCATCAGGGGGAGCTTAGGGCTCTCATTATGTGATGGGATTGGGCCATAGAGATATATGTCTTTGCTGACTGAAATCAAGGTGGGTGTTTACAAGTAAGCGATTTCTGTGAAAACCGTAAGTAATATAAAAAGAAAAGTCCTTGCAGAAAATGACATAGTATTAGTTAAGTGAAAAGATAGCACTACACTAAACACCATCTCTGAAACAGCTAAATTGGTAGCAAACCACTTTTTAGAGAAATTGCTGTTGATGTAGATATACTACAGTGTCTCCCAAAATACCCATCCATAGCATAAGACATACAGAAATATACTTTCCAAAAAGATAATTGCATCTCATTTCTACAAAATATACCACTGAACACTTTCATATGCTGCGTGTGTTGGGCCCTAACACATTGTATACATTAACATGACTAGGGCTTGATTCGGTAAACACTTACACAGATAATTTACTCATGTGTACAGTCCCACTGGACTAGATCATCCCCTTACACAATAAAAACCCATGGGAAGGGGCTTTGGGGAGAGAAGAAGCCTGCACAAGGATACATTCATGGAGATGCCCCAACCCCACACCGACGGAAGGGTTTTCTCTGTCCCCTTGACAAAAAAGGCTGCAGGGTCTCCCCAGAAAACTTATGAATTCCCAAGGATCCGCACAGAGGTTCTGTGACTCTGCATTAGTTCCGGCTTTTGATGCCATCTCCCATCCTATCCCCTGGCTGCCCTGAACAGATAATTGAACCTGTAGATTCTCTGCAGGAGCTGGAAGAACACAATGTGTGCTCCCTTGGCTCCCATCCACCCATCTTCTGTGGAGCTCAGAGTGCCCTCCTTCAAGACAGAAACTGGTGGGATGACACTATGGAGGCAGCTTAGCCCCTTTCCATGGGAGAAGAATGATATACACATAGGAAGGCTCCCCCCCCCCCCCCCCCATGTTCAGGTCTCGGGGCCATTGAGTTTATGTGAGTAAAGTTAGTTGTGAGCATAAGTATTTGAAAGATCAGAACCACAGGTGGTAACTTTCAAATGTGTTTGAAGTACATGTGACACCTGCTATACTGTGCTCTAAGGCCCCGATTCAGCAAAACGTATAAGGACATGCTTAACTTCTAGCACTTGAAACCATTTAAGTCAATTACACTTAACCACATAGTCCAGTGTTTTGCTGAATCAGGGCATTAGGACCTGATCCAAAGGTCCACGGAAGGCAATAGAAGACTTGTATTAATTTAAATACATTTTGATCCAAACCTAGATTAGACTTAACATTCAGGCCCCTCATGCAGGCTAAACTCCTTGTCATTTCAGTGGGAACTCACCTGAACATACCTGGGTTTGGTCCCGAACTGTGGACTGCTTTTTTATGAAAGGAGGGGAGACTGCTGGAAGTTCATAAGAAGTTCAGTTCCCTGCTTTTCCACCCACCCCAATATGCTCAACAAAGATCATTCTGTAGCTAGAGCACTTCTCTAAACAGACCTTGCAGAATTCAGGCTGTTATGGTTTCCACCATAGTATCAAATCTCCTACCCCAAGAGCACGAGGGACAATTTTTATAGTGGCACAGTCCTTTCTCCACAGTGACCAAAACTGTGGATGGTTCTCAGAACACCATGTCAGCTTAATGAATGAGGAAATGAATGAGCAATGGAACTTGAAACTCTAATTCATATTCCTAGATGATGGGACACTTTGCACTTATGCAGCACTTTTATCAGACAATCTTAAAGCACTTTGAAGCCCTGTGGTCAGCCTCACCTTAAGTCAGGTAGTTAATGGCAATACTACTACATCCAATCATTTGTAGAAGGGTAGACTGAAGTTCACAGGAGTTTTATCCAAGATCACACCACCAGAATACAAATTGTAAGTGAAATGTACATATTTTTATTGGGCTGTATCAGCCTTTCAAAACTGTCATAACAATTTACCAGCTAATAAAATATACTCACCCACATTGCAACAATGATACTTGCCTATTTTAAAAAAATATTTACTGTTGTTGAGCTGAGTTTTGCCTACAGGGGTTAAAAGAAATAGAGTTTTAAAAGTACTTCTAGCAACTTTTATTTTGTGGGGTTTTTTATCTAAAGGTACATTAGCTCGGGTCCATACTAAAAAAATAAAATATCAGTATACAAACGTACTCTTTTTCAAACACAGGAAACTAAACTCACACATTACCTGAAAGTTGCTGACAAGCTCCAAGGAAAGGTGCCCTTTTCCTTTCACTGTCAAACAGAGGTGATCCTGTCATTTCCCTCCACCTTCAGTGGTTATGTCGTTGCTGAGGTCAGTTTTGAACACGACTTGGCTGTTTATGAAATGTGAAATCAACATCAACAATCAGTATCAAGTTCAAGAAGAAAGCCCTGGGCTAACAAATAAAAAAAAATCCTATTTTTTCCCCACAATCAGAAAAATCTATACACAGCCACTACCTAAGGGCTTTCATTGCCTTGGGCACAGACGGAATCCATATTTAGAGAGTGCAGTCGAAACATTTTCACTCACTGCACTCATTTATTTTAGTGGGAGTCTTCCCTCTACCAGACAATGTTGCCAGTCATGAATCCCTATTTAGATTAAACATGAAAGGGGGTCTATCCTCCCATCAGCACAGTGGGGATTTATTTATACAGCCCAAATTAATGTCCTAATCAGAACTGACAGAACAGAACTCAAAATATCCCATCTCTGGAGAGCTAAAGAAATATAGTCTGAATCTGATCATTTGAGAATCAGCATGGCCACATATTTCAATAAAAGAATTCATGGAGGAAAGTGCTAACAAGAATGAGGTGAATAGTGTGTGTGTGTTAGGGTGACCAGATGTCCCGATTTTATAGGGACAGTCCCGATATTTGGGGCTTTTTTTTATACAGGCTCCTATTACCTATTAGTGTGTGTGGAGGGGGTGGGGGAGAATTATCTGAACATTCCGTTGAATTCTAAAGAGAATGCAATTCAGCTCTACCCTGACCCTTCTTATTCATTTGAAGCTAATACTCATAGAGCAATATTTTTATTCAAAAGAATGTGTGTGGAAAGCACCTATCTCATACATACTTGCCTGACTATACATTTGCATGCATGTTTTCATTCTGCAAGTTTTTGCACGAGCCTGGGTTATGATTCTCCAGCCAACTTGCTTGTAGAACATGTGGTTACCCTTTCAGACTACTGCCAAAGAGGTGGGTGGGAGAAAATTCCACTTTCCAAAATGTTTTTTTCTGTCCTTAATAATCAGGAACAATTCCTTTCTGGGACTGTTCTCGTTGCTTGTGAATGTGTGTGTCTCTGTGTAATAGTGTACCAAAGCAAAGCTTGATAACACCTAAGCTCTGCACAAAGGAAGTGACAGAACAGGGTTACACATAACCAAATCTTTATATAATCTGACCAGGTTTAGACTTGTAGTATTTGCTCATGGGGTTTGTATATCCCTAAAGAATCCTCTGAAGTTCAGTGTGGGTAATTAACTATTCAAACAACCTAGTGAAGGATGTGGTGGATTCACCATCACTTGAAGTCTTTAAACCAAGATTGAATGTCCTTTTTGAAAAAATGCTCTAGCTCAACTACAAGATATGGGCTTGCTGTAGGAATTACTGGCTGAAGTTCTATGGCCTGTGTTATGCAGGTCATCAGATTAGATAATCATAATGGTCCTTTCTGGATTTCAAATTTATGAATTTACATAGATAGCCAGAATGTTATGCAGAATATACTAAATGAAGACATTGTTAATCAGGTATAGGGCATCACATCACTCACACAAACACACTATATAATATATAGGAGCTGTCAGTAGATTTTTAAAAATAAGGTCAGAAATTAAATTCTAGACCTCTGCAAAACATTATCAGGAGCAAAAACAGCATCAGCACTTTCATTCTCACCCTCACCTATATGCAGGGTTTCACATAAGCAGGATAACCTACTGTTAAATCACTGAGCTGGGATTGCAGAGATCTGGGATCAATTCCCAACTCTGCCACAGACTTCCTTTGTGACTTTGGGCAAATCACTTAATATTGCTGCCTCATTTCCCCACTTAATGGGATTTTGTAAGGACAAGCTCATTAGCATCTGTGAATTGCTCAGATATACCACAGTAATGGAGGCCAGTACCTACAAAGATAATGTGTAGTTGCTGAACAAACATCTTCTTGCATAAATTTAGGCCTATATATTAAATTAAAGAACTCAGGAAGTAGCAGAAGCAGCAGTCGTAGCTTCCACACATATACAGGTTGTCACAGGGCTATTTCTCTCAGAGCTGAAATGAACTGTTTGACAAGACTCTGGTAAATGATGTCTCTGTTAAAGTAAATTTGACTGAATATTCCTGGACACTGTTTTTGTCCTGTCTTCCAGCTCTAGTGATACTGTAGGTGATGGAATATATGGACTATACCAGTATATGGTAGGAGGGGACATAACGCTACTGCTTAAAAACAACACCATGGACATTATTTCTCCAAACACCAAGCCAGAACTCTGGCACTAATACAATTAATTCAATGACAGTGAAAAAGGATAGGATCAGAGGGCACTTGAAAACGAAGTTAAACAAAGTCTTAATAAGTTTTGAAAAATTTCATCAGAAGGGCTGACTTTTCTACAATAAAGCCCAAACTAATAGGCACTGCCACATAATAATTCAAGACTCTGGACACCACCCATACAGTAAAGTGATTTTACTTTTATTACTGTCCATCATAAATCAAAATGACTCCAGCTGAACCCCCTTCTGTCTTCTGGGGAAGTTTTAGCAAGTGACTTTGTCATATGTAATAGAATTCAACTCAGTATATATATTGCTTGTTCTTCTAGGAATAGGTTCCCTTCACACCCCCACCCACTCCAAAGACAAAGTCATTTCAGCTTACACAACTAAAACCACATTAACCCTTATTTCAACAGTTTCAAGCAAATAACCCGGCACCTTTGCAAATAGAACTGTGCATGTACACACAAACAATTTGTGAGAAGGTGGCAGGTAAAACCTGAATGTCTACAGAAACTCAGGTATTTTTTAAAGTCTGAGATCTATAGAATATAACACCAGAACTAATACTCTTGTGGAAAAAGGCAAAGGAAATGGTTTAAAATTCACTAAAACTCACTGCTGATATCCTGCTAAAGTGCTTATTGCTCTCTCCCACTCCGAGAGTATCAAACTCACAGTGACTTAATCAGATGTGCTCCTCTTCTTTATAAAAGTCATCCAAACAGAGAACAGAAACACTACCATGTGACTTAGGTAACCAATCAGGACTTGAGTGAAAGATTGTGAGTACAGAACACTTGAAGTGAACAGTTCATGAACAACCCATGCACAGGAACATGTTCACTCACATTTGTTGAATCACATTAATTGACAACCACATATAAAACACATCCATGCCATGGACAATTTACAAAGAGAATGAAAGGGCTATATCTGAGGAATAAGTTGTTTCTTAGGAATTGTTTGCCTAGTTGTCACTACTAGGCTCCCTGAAAACTACCCTATAAAAAGACATTGTTTGAGGTGCATGTATAATAGCAAATATCAACATTAGAAAATCTCCTTGCTCACAGAGGGTAACGGCAAAGATGTATGTTTGCTACAAGTCTGCTATCAATATCGAGGCCCAGTATAACCCTTGGGTAAGGGGGGCATTACAGGGATGGACCACAGGTAGGAGGAGGTGTGGGACTAAACAAGGTCCATGGCAATTAGGACACAGAAATGGGGACTCAAAATTGCCTCACCCTCAGTCCTTCTAGTGCTGCCAAGGCCAAGCAGGAATAAATTTTCTCTGGAAAGTCTGTATCTTACATGCAGGTTTTCAGGGCGGGAGACCAGGATGCTGTAATATAGGTACAGAGAACACAGAGTTTCTGTGTATAGTTCAGCCTATGAGAACTCCTCCATAACTTAACACATTTAAAGCTAGTCTGGAGACAACATTTGACAACATAATGTGGGGAACAATCCTGCATTGGCAAGGTAATGGACTAAAAGCCTTAACAGGTCTTTTTCAACTCTATTTTCTATTCTGTTTACCCTGTTGTGATCTTTAAAGGCCTCAAGGCCAGATATTTAAGAGTATTTGGGGACTGTGATGGGGTGTATAAGCCCCACACCGGGGAACCAAGGGTTAACGAGCAGCTCTGTGCCCAGAAGGCCCCGTCCAGCCACACCTGCTGGGCAATGGAGGCCCAGCTCAAAAGGGAGCTGCCAGCTCAGGTAAGGTGGATAAAATAAGGGAATGTTCATATACTGTTTGCTCCTGCTGAGAGGCTGCAGGAATGCCACACCATCTGGACCAAACTCTGTTGCCGAGCCGCTGCAGACCCCCATGGAGACTAGGAATGGTGGGCTGTGATTATAGGACAAGAGCCTCCGGGTCACTGTCAAGAAGAACCATCCCAGTGAGTCCATAAGCTGACCCTGTTGTGACTTTGGAGGAGAAGAGGCTGAGGTTGGAAGGGACCCAGGGAGTAGACTTGGTGGTGTCTGCCCCCAGGCAGGGCCGGCTCTAACTTTTTTGCCGCCCCAGGCAAAAAAGAAGAGCGCTGCCCCCCGCGAGCGCCGCGCCGCCGAACCCCCCCCGCGAGCGCTGTGCAGCCGAACCCCCCCCAGCACCGCCGAAATCCCTGCCGCCCCCGAGCACCACGCCGCCCGAAGCCCCGCCCCCAGAGTGCCACGCCACCCGAAGCCCTGCCCCCTCCAAGCGCCGCGCCGCCCGAAGCTCCTGCCCCCCCTCCGAGTGCCGCGCCAAGCCCCTGCCCCCTCCGAGTGCCATGCCGTGCCAACCCCCGACCTCCCAGCGCTGCGCCAAGCCTCCGCCCCCCCGAGCGCCGTGCCGCCCGAAGCCCCGCCCCCCCGAGCGCCACGCCACGGAAACAAAAAAAAAACCCTCCAGCACTGCCCCGACGAACCAATAAATAAATAAATAAATAAAAACCCGAGCGCCGCCCTGCCCCAAGGTGCCGCCCCAAGCACGTGCTTGATCGGCTGGTGCCTGGAGCCGGCCCTGCCCCCAGGCCACATATCTGACCTGCCAGTGACAGGGTCTTGGGCTAAACCTGGTGGAGGCGGGAGGGTCCAGGTTCCACTACAGCTGACCCCACAGACTCTCCCTGTACTGCTGCAGACTCTCGCCATGGGGCAACACTGTCCCTCCCCTCGCCCCAACAGGGACTTCATGGGATTTTCAAAAGCACCTAAACTCATTGATTTCAATGGATGCTATGCACCTAGATGCTTTTGAAAATACTACTAGGTGCCTAAATACCTTCAAAAATCTGGCCCCAGGTCCCAAGCCTCATAACGTTCAATATATAACAGTCAAGAAGAGGTCATCTTGGGCCCATTCCTAATGTCTCAGGTACAACTCAGATGGATTTCAGTGGTAGTATTTTCTGAGTAATGGCTGCAGGGCTGGACATTTTATAGACCATAGAAAAAATAAATTGACAAGAATTCCTCTATAACCAGATAATAACTAAAGGTTATTGTTTCTGTTAATGTCAGCAATAAAAACCCAGGAGGATTGTACAATCTTACATTTAGATGGGTAGCTGAACAATAATCCTACATAGCAAGTTCATATTATGTTTTACTTTCAGATGCATTTAAAATGTAAAAATATGTAACAAGATAAGCAGTTAAACATGAGAGAAAAAAATGCCAAGTAATGCTGATAGTCTTGTGCTCGAAGCAGGAGTTCTGGTTTAGTCACTGAGGCCTGATTTTCAGATGTGCTGATTACCTTGGCTTCGATTCAGTGAAAGTAGGTGCTCAGCACTTCCAAACATCAGGCCTAAAGAGTCTCAAGTTGGCCATTCAAAATTAGAGGCTGCTTTTGAAATTTTGAGTGGTAACCTCTCTCTGGTTCAGTGTGTAAAATAAAGACAATACTTTTCATTAGTGTTTATAAAGGATTTAAAGATGACCATGAAGGGAAGGCACTGTGGAAGTGCAAAAGTATTGTTATGTAGTGTGAGCTGGTGAGGTTCCCATCTTGCTCTCAAATACTGCACACATACTATTTAGAGTCCAAAGTCACCGGCTTCTTGGGGTTTGCTTTTATTAGTACGTGACATAAAGTTCAGCTCAAACCTCCCTCCAGCTTGGCTGTTCCTAGGGCTCAGACCACAGGACTGCTCTATTCCCACTCTAGAACCTTTGGGTATGTCTACACTATGAGAGTAGTTCGATTTTAGTTAAATCGAATATGAGGAATCGATATTACAAAGTCGAACGTGTGTGTCCACACTAAGGACAGTAATTCGACTTTGTCAGTCCACACTAACGGGGCAAGCGTCGACATTGGAAGCGGTGCACTGTGGGCAGCTATCCCACAGTTCCCGCAGTCCCCGCTGCCCATTGGAATTCTGGGTCGAGCCGCCATTGCCTTCTGGGTAAAAAAATTTGTCGAGGGTGCTTTTGGGTAACTGTCGTCATCCAACCGTCACTCCCGCCCTCCCGCCCTCCCTCCCTGAAAGCGCCGGCGGGAAATCAGTTCGCGCACTTTTCTGGTCAGTGACAGCGCGGACGCCACAGCACTGCGAGCATGGATCCCGCTGCGACCATCGCTGCAGTTGTGGCCGTTGTCAACGCATCGCAGCTCATCATCTACCTTTCACTGAGGCAGATAGAGAGAAATCAGGCGAGGAGTCTACGGCACCGGGGTCAGGACCTGAACTCCGAGAGTAGCACACGCCTGTCTGAAACCAGGACACCCAGTGCCGAAGACATCACGGTGGCAATGGGTCTTGTGGATACTGTGGAACGGCGATTCTGGGCCCGTGAAACAAGCACGGACTGGTGGGACCGCATAGTGCTTCAGGTCTGGGATGAATCCCAGTGGCTGCGAAACTTTCGCATGCGGAAGGGGACTTTCCTCGAACTTTGTGAGTTGCTGTCCCCTGCCCTGAAGCGCAAGGACACCCGGATGCGAGCAGCCCTGACTGTCCAGAAGCGAGTGGCCATAGCCCTCTGGAAGCTTGCAACGCCGGACAGCTACCGGTCAGTCGCGAACCAGTTTGGCGTGGGCAAGTCTACCGTGGGGGTTGTTGTCATGCAAGTAGCCAAGGCAATCGTGAAGGTACTGCTGTCAAAGGTAGTGACCCTGGGAAACGCGCAGGCCATCATAGATGGCTTCGCCGCGATGGGATTCCCAAACTGCGGTGGGGCTATAGATGGGACTCACATCCCTATCCTGGGACCGGACCACCAGGCCAGCCAGTACATCAACCGAAAGGGCTACTTTTCAATGGTGCTGCAAGCACTGGTGGACCATAAGGGACGTTTTACTAACATCAACGTTGGATGGCCGGGCAAGGTTCATGACGCTCGCGTGTTCAGGAACTCTGGTCTGTTTAGAAGGCTGCAGGAAGGTATTTACTTCCCGGACCACAAAATAACTCTTGGGGATGTGGAGATGCCTACAGTGATCCTCGGGGACCCAGCATACCCGCTAATGCCCTGGCTCATGAAGCCCTATACTGGCGCCCTGGACACAGAAAAAGAACTGTTCAACTACCGGCTCAGCAAGTGCAGAATGGTGGTGGAGTGTGCTTTTGGCCGTCTCAAGGGGAGATGGAGAAGCTTACTGACTCGCTGTGATCTCAGCGAAACCAATATCCCCATTGTTATTGCAGCTTGCTGTGTGCTCCACAATCTCTGTGAGAGCAAGGGGGAGACCTTTATGGTGGGGTGGGAGGTTGAGGCAAATCGCCTGGCTGCTGATTACTCCCAGCCAGACAGCCGGGAGATTAGAAGAGCCCAGCGGGACGCACTGTGCATCCGGGAGGCTTTGAAAGACAGTTTCCAGACTGAGCAGGGTCACCAGTGAATTTTAAGTTTGTGGACTCAGAACCTGAACTTGCCACCGTTTCTTTACCCAGTTACCGTTGACTATCCTCTCCAGTTACATACCCCCTTCACCCCCTTCCCAAAAAATAAAATCTGTTCTGTTTTGTTAATGAACACCGTTGTCTTTATTACTGTTTTCGCGGGAATGTTTTAAACCTGGGACGCAGACTGTGGCGGGGTGCGGGTTTAGTGTTGTGATGCAAATGATGCTTCTAAACTCCAGGAATGACGGGTTCCGCAGTGGTGGACTGGTTGTTTCAACAGAGCCTGCCAGCCCTCCTGGGCGGGACAGCGTGTATGTGTCGGCTATGTGACTGTCTGGCAGGGGGAGGAGGGTTACAGCTCCCCTGCTGCGGGGCTCTGTGATGCATTAGATCTGTAACTGCCCTCCCCCGCCACAAAGTCACAGAGCAACCCCCCCCCCCCAGAACTTGAAAACCACCTCCCAGATTGAACAGGGTCACTAGTCACTGCACTGGGTATGTGTCCTGATCCTGGACCTGACCCCGCCTCTGTACCCTGGTAAAGGTGACTGTCCTGTCCAATTACCATGCCCCTTCCCCTCGTTCAGACAGACTCTCCTCCAAAATAAAATCATGGAAACAGTAATTAACAGAAACGAATATTTTATTATGAACCAGACATGAAACGTGGGGGTTGAAACTTGCACGGGGGCTTCTGTGAGGTGTGTAGGAAAGGACTTTTAAAATTTTGGGGAATGAGAGCCTTCTAGTGCTAGAGCAGTCTGCAGGGGTTGACTGAAAGTTTTAACGGCCCTTGCCGCCCCTTCTTCTTTGTACTTTGGGTGAGGGGGGTGTGGGACTTGGTGGCGGGGGAGGGCGGTTAGAGATAGACTGCAGCGGGGCTCTGTCCTCCTGCCTCCGGTCTTGCAGAACATCCACAAGGCGCCGGAGCGTGTCCGTTTGCTCCCTCATTAGTCCAAGCAGCTTTTCAGTAGCCTGCTGGTCCTCCTGACGCCACCTCTCCTCCCGTTCCATGACTGCTCGGTGCATTTGGGACAAGTTCTCCCTCCACTGTGTCTGCTGGGCTGCCTGGGCTCGGGAGCAGCTCATTAGTTCTGAGAACATGTCCTCCCGCGTCTTCTTCTTCCTCCTCCTAATCTGCGCTAGCCTCTGGGAGTGTGCTGACAGGCTGGGTTGGGAGACAGTCGCAGATGTGTCTGTGTGAATGGGAAAAATGGAGTGAATTCCTGAGACAGATAAATGAAGTTGTGTACAAAGAACCTAGTCTTTCTCTGTGAACAAGACCATGCACTGCACCTCTCACATGCGCACTCAGGACAAGGTCGAATTTTCGGCCATCGCCTTCAGTGCCTGGGGTCCTGCAGTGGTCTTGCAGTTATCTGAGAAGCGTGGCAGGACACCTGAACTTCTGTAGCGTGCAATCATGGTAAGCCGTAGACTTCTGGCTGCTTAAAACTGTACTAGTAGCACTGGCCTCCTTTCACATTGAAAGCAATGCCAGTCTCTGCTGCCAGCAATCAGGACAGCATGAACTCTGCCCCTGTCCCACCCCCTCGCGGCTGTTCCAGGGAAAGATCCCTGTATGCTGCCCCTCTCCCTCCACCGCGTGGCTGTAAAGCAGTCCCAATACTAACATTCCCCTCCCTAATTCAAAGCAGGGTGTAATGAGCGACATCACCCTGCTGAGGATCTCGGAGTCCCAGAGGGAAAGGATGTTTCGAGAAAGCCTTCAGAAACCAGGGCCGTTTGCCGCTATGCTCTGCAGGGCGATGATACCAGACTATCTGATGGTGTCGTGGCGCGGTAACGTGTCCTACCACGGAGGGCCCACTAAGATCGCCCTACCCAGGAACCTGATGAACAGGCTGGAAATGTACCTTCATGAGACCTACGAGGAGTTCTCCTATGAGGATTTTGCCTCCATCCCTGGCCATATTGACCGGATTTTCGCGTAGGTGCACTGGGACTAAAGAGTGGAGCGTCTTGGGCAGCATAATCATGACTTACCGGACATTGTAAAAAATTTTTTAAATACGTGGGACTAAATTGTGAAGAGCCTAAGGCAGACAAATCATGAAAAACCCTTTGTTACTATTGTAAATATTCCAGTTTTTTTGCAGATAATTGTTTACATGTTTAAGCACTTTAATAAACAGCCATTGTTAATATTATAAATATTCCAGTTCTTGTAAAAATAAATGTTTAGATATTTAAAGCACTCACTTGATCCTTCCCCTGATTCTGTCTCCGGGGTAAGGGATGGGGACGGTTGGTAGGGGATCTCGGTAAGGGTGATGAAGAGCTCCTGGCTGTCGGGGAAATCAGCGGTGCCAGCGCTGTCGACTGCCTCGTCCTCCTCATCTCCTTCTTCATCTTCCCCGTCCGCTAACATGTCCGACGAGGAACCTGCCGCGGACAATATCCCATCCTCAGAGTCCACGGTCAGTGGTGGGGTAGTGGTGGCGGCCGCACCTAGGATGGAATGCAGTGCCTCGTAGAAACGGGATGTGTGGGGATGGGATCCGGAGCGTCCGTTTGCCTCTTTGGTTTTTTGGTAGCCTTGTCTCGGCTCCTTGATTTTCACGCGGCACTGCGTTGCATCCCGGCTGTATCCTCTCTCTGCCATGGCTTTAGAGATCTTCTCGTAGATCTTTGCATTCCGTCTTTTGGAGCGCAGCTCTGAAAGCACGGACTCATCGCCCCACACAGCGATGAGATCCAAGACTTCCCGATCAGTCCATGCTGGGGCCCTCCTTCTATTAGATTGCACGGCCATCTCTGCTGGAGAGCTCTGCATCGTTGCCAGTGCTGCTGAGCTCGCCACGCTGTCCAAACAGGGAATGAGATTCAAACTGCCCAGACAGGAAAAGGAATTCAAATTTTCCCGGGGCTTTTCCTGTGTGGCTGATCAGAGCATCCGAGCTCGGACTGCTGTCCAGAGCGTCAACAGAGTGGTGCACTGTGGGATAGCTCCCGGAGCTATTACCGTCGATTTCCATCCACACCTAGCCTAATTCGATATGGCCATTTCGAATTTAGCGCTACTCCTCTCGTTTTGGAGGAGTACAGAAGTCGAATTTAAGAGAGCTCTATGTCGAACTAAATAGCTTCGTGGTGTGGACGGGTGCAGGGTTAATTCGATGTAACGGCGCTAAATTCGACATAAAAGCCTAGTGTAGACCAGGCCTTTGTCTCCCAAAAACCACTCCCGCCTCCCTTATCCAACCACCTGCTCCAGTGAGCCAGCAGAGCCCAGTTACCATGTGTTGATTCTGCTGTAAAAGGTTAAAAGGATGAGATGTTTCATCAAAAACTTGCAGTCTGGTATGTACGGCTATATAGTTGGGGTTAAATCCTGGCTCCACTAAAGTCAATGGGAGTTTGCCATTGACTTCCACCGGGCCAGGATTTCGCCCTAGACATAATAGCAATATAAAACGTATATTTATTTTAGACCGCTAATTCAAGCTGCAAACCTTCTACAAAAAGATTTTTAAATGTAAATTTCTATTCCTCTGATTTTTTAAAAAATTTAAAATTAAGGATAATTGAAACACATATGCAGACAAAACGTAAAAGCACAAGTACCAACTAACAGTCTCACTATTAAAAAGAAATGAAATTATATTATTATAAAAATTTAATACATTGGGCCTGATTTTTACTCACATTAAGGCCCCAACACACTGCTCTGAAAACCTCGTAACAGACTGCTGGAATGAGTAAAAGACTTATTTGGAAGTTCATATATCAAATTTCTCAATACTCCTTTACACTGCTCTGGCATACTTCACTAGAAGAGGTGTGTTCTGACCAGGGCCGGCTCCAGGGTTTTGGCCGCCCCAAGCAGCCAAAAAAAAAAAAAAAAAGCCGCGATCGCGATCTGCAGCGGCAATTCGGCGGGAGGTCCTTCGCTCCGAGCGGGAGTGAGGGACCGTCCGCCGAATTGCCACCGAATACCTGGACCTGCCACCCCTCTCCGGAGCGGCCGCCCCAAGCACCTGCTTGCCAGGCTGGTGCCTGGAGCCGGCCCTGGTTCTGACAACATCCAACATGTGAACTTCCAAAAAAAGTCTTGTGGTCATTCCAAAACTCTGTTACTAGAATTCCCAGCAGCAGAAAAATTACAGTGTTTCAAATATGTAATACTAGTCTCCCCATTTTTGAGGATGACGTTGACAATCACAGTTTGTTCCAATGGGTCTTCACATAGCTCCATAGAACAGTTTGGAAAGAACATTTACCGCACTGATCACAGAGGCATTGGCCTGGTTGAGTTAATTGAGCTGTGCCTTGATTCCATGCCTGGAACTGCACTTCGAGCTGTGTAACGCAGTTCTTCTCAAAGTCATGGACACTCACCCTTACAGTGTAGTAAAATATCTGTGTACATGATAAGCGACAAGGAGTCCTGTGGCACCTTATAGACTAACAGACGTATTGGAGCATAAGCTTTCGTGGGTGAATACCCACTTCGTCAGACGCATGTGGTGGAAATTTCCAGAGGCAGGTATACGTCTGATGAAGTGGG
This sequence comes from Emys orbicularis, assembly GCF_028017835.1. Classification (NCBI taxonomy): domain Eukaryota; kingdom Metazoa; phylum Chordata; order Testudines; family Emydidae; genus Emys; species Emys orbicularis. Next base: position 21,252,294 of record NC_088685.1, on the reverse strand, counting down.
TATTCACCCACGAAAGCTTATGCTCCAATAAGTCTGTTAGTCTATAAGGTGCCACAGGACTCCTTGTCGCTTTTTACAGATCCAGACTAACACAGCTACCCCTCTGATACTTGTGTACGTGATAAAGAAGATGTCCATTGGCTCAAAATGGAACTGGCACTTAAGACACAAAGTTGTGATGCAGAGCCAAGTTTCCTTGCCTCTGGTGGCAGACACTTCTCTCTGGCTACTGCTTAAACAATCCCTGGTGGCTAATAAAAGTTCATTGGCAATTAAATCTTTTTGCTTTGGACTTGGACCAGATTGTGCAAAAAGGCAGGAATTTTTTAAAACATCCCAATACCCCTAAAATAAATAAAAATGTCCCTCATCTCTCCTTTCTGCAGCACACTCAGTCCTGAGACCTGGGGTTTATCACAAGATAACTGGGTAATGTTTGTGGGAGCCCCTTGATAAAATACTGGCACTACCCTGGTACCTGCATTGTGCTGCCAACAGCTGATCTGACTGCAAGTGTCATCAGCTATTTTGAAGAACGGCACAAAATGTACAGTAAAGTAAGTAGTTCTGTATGTCCTCTGATATTGTACCAAAATATGGGCCTGATGCTGTGACAATGCAAGACACCCTTGGTTTCAATACAATCAGTACAGATAAGGGCAAATAGCAGTACTCCCATGCTAATATAGGGTTTTAATATAGTACTGTACAGTAGCATGCAAAAATCTCCCCTTTCTGGAGAGTAAGAGGATCCACTTGCACGCTACCAGCTGACTGTCTCATCTCAAGGTGCTGCCCTTGTATCTCAGGAGTTTCATAAACAACCTTCTATCTTCTCCAGTCACAGCTCCACAACTTGTTTAAAAAACAAAACAAAACACAGCTTCTGGTTCGCTATAGACTGACCCTCTATTTCATCAGCATCCAAACTTTTTAGGAAATTAAATGTGGGAATCTTGTTTTATCAATATTACCCACACAACCCATATTATTAATCCCTAAAAGAAATGCTTGGCAAGCTGCCAGCCCTTTTTGCATAATGAAAGTTAGCAATCACATGTTGTAGATAGCACTGGGTCATTCCCACTATCAGGAACAGTGTCCTAGGCTCAGAGAAATGTCCTGAAAGCTCAGACACTGATCTTGGTTTTAAAGCAATATATGCCACCATGCACACATTGACTCCACTGCTCTATGAACAGGATACCCAGAATCATTTTTCCATCCACCTGCCCCCTCACAATGCCAGGATGCAAATGGTTCAATGGGAAATTAGGAAAGCAGGTTTTTCTTCCAGAAATGCACGAAACAGGAAGCAAGAAAATGAGTGCAACTGACCAGCGTTAAAATGAACTCCCTTCTCCTGAAATCATCACAGTTAATATGACAGGAAAATGTAAATGCTTAAATTAACTGACAATACAGTATTTACGGTGAAATGTACATTCACTGTTAGTTTGATCAGTGGGGAAAACTATGGGCCATATTCTGAGTTACTCTGGTTTAAAACTAGAATACCTCCCTTGAAGTCAATGGAGTTACTTTGAATTAGATCAGAATCTGGCCCATTTCCCCTGAATAGAGCAAATTGGTAATAGTAATATTTTGAGGGGGGAAAAATCCAGAGCAAGATTTAAACTTCCTTTGCCTTATAAAATACTGTGAGGTGAAAGAGTATGAAATACTTTCTAAAATAAAAACATTGGAAAGTGGTGAGAACACTTGAAAAGCGTTGTACAAGTGTTAACTAGTTAATTATCACAAGAGACCAGTGAGGGAGTGAAATGGAAGCACTTATGCTAAAAAAAATAAAAAACAAGGTCTGTCCCACATAAGTGCAAGATTTTGTAAATAATAAACAGGGATGATTGGTCAAGGTCATGAAGCAAAGTACTAAGTATTAAAGGATAGCAAGACAAACCAGTGCTCCAAAATCACTGTGTATAATTAAGGATTCTGAAGAACCTCTGCATCATGCTCTCTTCTGTCTTCACGCATTCACTCTGAGAACATTCAAATGCCACGGGGAGACTGACATGCTACTTGTTAGGTCAACAGTCCCATTGAGATTTCTTCTCATCAGATTCTGGGTCAACTACATACTCTGGGCAAATAACACAGCACCAGGGCAAATAACATTGAACTGGGCTGTTGTATTTTAGAAAACAGAAAACTTGCATGGAAATCCGAAGAGTGTGTCGCTTGTGTTTGTTAAATAATTCAAACTGTTCTGAACTTCTGACCCTCACATTCACAGCAGTGTAAAAGACTGAAGATTTCAGTGTTAATACACCATATATCATCAGCAAGAATCTGTGGTGTATTAACCCAGTTCATTCCTATTTCAGAGTGAGACCATGTTCTGCTAAAAGCATTCTAATAGTAATAATCATCATCGTTATTTTTAGAAATCTCTTCCTCTATTGCAATAAGATATTTTCATTTTTGTGTGTGTGGATGGGAAGAGGGAGGAAAATTAAATTGTTCTTTTAACCTACCTCCCTGTTGCCTCCTAGGCAGTAAAAAGGATATGTCCTTTCTTCAAACATTTTTTCATTGCCCATTTGTGTACAGTGGAGCTTCCCTGCTCTTCGTTGTTCTGGATGATACTTTAGCTGTTTTGTGGCATGTCTCTCTCACAGTACATGTGTTAGAGCATATATATGTCCATCCTACGCAGTCTAGAATTTTTAAAAATCTGATTTGATTACACTTATTCTATGTCTATATGAACTATGATAGTGTTCTGTATGTTTTTAAACTATTGCATTTACAGTACATGCACAGATTAGAAAATCCCTATGATACAGCATATCATATAATATATATAATCTGCAGTATGTACATATATGTTATACTGTACAAGTGTACATGTTTTTTTAAAAAATCTGGAATGAAAAGTGCATAGGGACTTATCCAAAAACTCCCACCGACTTCACTGGGCTTTGGATCAGGCCCATAGATAAATGCCCATGTATTTCTCATAAACTATAGTATACATATTACTTTTGAAGATGACTGGGAGGTTCATGACATTTGCAGAAATATTTTATATATATATTTGTGTCTATGTGTGTATATATATGTATTTATATGTATTTGAGTGTGTGTGTATATATATATATATATACACACACACTCACATAGGCATATACTGTACAACATATGCCTACACACGTGTATACACATACCCATCACAGTATACGTTTCTTAAAATGGCATAAACCTGCTACTCTTAAATTATGGGAAACATGCAGATATTCTCTGCGTGCTTTTACCTGGCCTTAAAAACACGTTTTGTTTAAGTGGATTTCTAAGTAACATAACAGGGAACGCTAAACGCCTGCACGTGGTTATTCGTGTACCGTCTAAGCAGGAAGAGTCCGGTTTTATTCTCAGGGATATTCATGGACAGGTGATTTAGCGTGGCAGCCAACAACCATGTGCTGTATGTTTGTACGGGTATAGGCGCAATGGATGTCCGTGGGAAACATGATGAGTCCCGGCGCAACTGGCAGACAGAACTCTCCTATCTCGCTGTTTCTTTACCAGCCGCCCTCTGATCCCACATGTGTGTCTAACTTTCCCGGCGAGTGCTGCCATTGATCTCTCGCTCGGGCTCTCCCTCGCACCCCCGGGAGTGAATGCACTTCCCAGCCTCGCGGCTCAGCGGCCGCCGGCCCAGCCCCGCTCCCTGGGAATGCCCCCTGCCTGGCAGCCCAGCCGGAGCCCGGGGCCACAGGCAGAGCCGCGCACGCCGCAGCCTGGCGGCTCTCCTGTGCCGAGTGCCCGCTGCAAACCCCTCCCGCAGGGGGCGGCTGACACATCGGTGGGGAGCCGAGAGGAGGGCTCGGCTCCGAGGAGACCCCGCCTCCCCCCTTGGCCCTCCCTCCTGCTGCTGTGATTGGTTTCGCCCGCCCCTTGCCTGGGCTCGGAGGCCGCCTCCCTCCCCATCTAAAGCGGACAGTCTGTGAACAGGAGGGAGCCAGAAGGGAGCATGGTACCGACTCTGCACCAGCCTCCTCCTCCGCTCTGCGCACACAGCCCCGCCGAGCCCCCTGCTGCCTGCGCCGCCGCCTCCTCGTCGCCCAGGCTCCGGAGCCATCTGACCGGCTGGGCAGCAGCTGAGAGGCAGCCCCAGCGGTGCGGGGCTTCGCATTAGGGGGGGAGGCTGCAATGCATAAGCCGCCGCCTCCTCTTCCTCTCGCCGCCGCCGCTGCTGTCTCGGTGCATCCTCCTCCAGCCTGAAGAAGCCACCGTGTAGCCGCTTCGCCTGCCAAGGACACGAGCCCGCGTTTGCCCCCCGGTGCGCACCGACCAGCGGGGAGAGGTAGGAGCCGGGCAGAATCCAGGGCAAAGCAGGGATGGCTAGAGGGGGCTGTGCAGCCCTGCCCCGGGGGGCTGGGGGGCTCGGCGCCCAGGTGACAGTCCTTGTGTGTATGTGTGTGTGTCGGTGTTGTGTGCCCCTTAATAGTGTTGTTGTTGTTGTTGTAAAGCTTGGGGTTTGCCAGCAGCAGCAGCCTCCCGTGTATTGAATGCCTGGCTAATGAATCCCTTGCGCCTGCGCTTGCTCTCTGCATTAAAAACTTCCTGCCTGTGTGTTTGTGTGGCAGCGAAAGGAGGCGGGTGCCATGGGGTAGTCGAGCTTTGGGGAGGGGTGTGTGTATTCCCCCTCCCCTCCATCTCTATACCAACTCCACTACAGCCACACAACAAAGTGAGCACCCCCTCCCCACACAAACAGCCCAACCCACAACTTCCCACACTTGGTGTAGCCGTGGGCACCTGACACATCCAGGCGAGGGGCTGCTGACAATATTTTAAACGAGGGTGGTGGTTATTTTTTAAGAGGCATCTGTTGTAAATGCCTCCTTGAAACGCACACCCACAGCAAAACCATCTACCCCAGAGGCAGAGGCTAGCTTTAAAACTGCCTGAGAATGAATACAAAAAATGGGGAAGTCTTTCTTCCCCAAATGAGAGCTGCCAAATCTGTCTGCCCTCATTTTTACATGTTGCATTGAGAGTATTTTTTAAAAGCATGATATGAATATGTTGATATCTGAGTAACTTCGAGACAAAACATTGATTTTTTTTTAAAAAGTGAAATCAATAAATCACTTCTAAATCTGTTTCCCACTCATTGTGTAGTTCCAGATGAAATTTATTACTTGTTTTTTATTTATCCTTGTGCAGTTTTGTAGGTGTTCTGTGCATCATCCCTTGGGTACCTTTTTTTTAATCTGAGGTCTTGTTAAGGTTGAGAATGGAGTAGGACTTTTTTGTTGTTCTTGACATTGAGTGGATGTGACTGTCTTTGTCATACTATAATGCAGGTCTGTGGACATCATGATTTTTGGTTCAGGTCCCCAAATACAGAGCGGGAAAAACCTTCTTGGGGGCTTCGCTGAGGAGTGGTGTTGCTATTAATACTCTCCATAAATTCTGCATGCTTATGATCTGTCTTTTCCCCCCCCTGTAATATTGTTTATTAAATAGTGAGTTCCTAGATTTTTGAGACATGGTATGATCATTCTTTTACCAAAAAATGCTGAAGGCTTGCTTATGTAAAATTTGATTGATTGTTGTTGTTTTTTAAACTGAAAACTGCTTAGAAAAATAGTATTCTGGCAACTAGCTTAAGGGAGGAACAATCCAAATTTTTCATCAGGGAAGGAAAACTAAGATGTGTGAATGCTTGCTGTGGGCATTTTATTTATGTTTCTAAGGTTCATGTATATAAAACTGGTAAACTGAGAAACTGTTTTTCTTTGTTGGGAATATCTTTTTAAAGTGTGTGTGTGTGTGTGTGTGTGTGTGTGTGTTTAAAAATGGTTTAAATATGCTTAGCAGGCTATCTTTTGAGGTCAGTTTTCAGCTACTTAAAAGCCAAACTACTGTAGCTTTAAGGTGACTGCAGATAACAGTATTACTGTCTCTTATAATTAGCAATCTGCTGAAACTTTAAATCCCCCTTGATAGATGTTATGATCCGTGTGAGAGAAGCAGCAGTTTTGCAGCCAGCTTTCTTTCCCCCCCTTAAATAAAGCAACAGTGTGTCTCTTTATTGTATTCTGGATTAAATTGATGATGACACTTTTTTCTTTAGAAAAGTAAACGACAGCTATATTTTCCACTGATGTTCTACTGCTTCAAACTTTAGTTATGCTCAGTAGAATACTTACTCTTCCCTGAATAACTAATGTATGTTTTTTTTGTTATAACCTGTCCTCGCGGTAGCTGTTTATGGAAGTCTTTTCCAATGTACAAGGCAGACATGAAAGTAATTTGGCATACTGACCTATCTAGATCAACACTTAGCAAGTATATGTAAATTTCAACTTTCATTACCTTGTCCTATGTAGTTATGTCTCATAAGACCAGTTCTGACATTTTAACAAGAACTCATACCCTAAATTTGTAGGTTGCCTGCATTATTCAAGATATTTGCTATTTCCAAAATGTGTAAATATTATTATAATTTATTTTAAAGCCAGTTATGTCCAGTGGTCATTTTACAGGTAATGGTCATTAAAGTTTCATTTTGACCTGTTGTAGTTCATGCTCTGCAGAACTCCAAATAAAGTAGTTAAAAATTAATGATATAGAAGTTAAATTGGATTCAAGTGGGCTTGGAAGAACTACAGTGTATTTGAAAATTCAAAAACTCCCAAGTTTCCAGTGCGTATCTGTCATCCTTTGTAGATTATGAAATGCAAGTATGGTGTGTCAACCTTTCCCTTGACAACAAAACCCATGAACAAATGTTCAGCATGAATTATATTGCTTAAATAAAATCTATGGTTGTCGTAGTTACAAATAGAGTAAGGGTTACTAGTTTTCATCTGAATGCAGTGGGGTGGGGGGAGAAATTTACATTCCTCATGAGAGGTGGTCATACTTCAAGTACCCAATATGTGAGAGAACCTAATTCACTATTCTGCTTTTGTAAAAGACTTGCTGGACCAAAAAGTGGTAGAATGTAGGAGAAAATCTTTTCTTTTTCTATCACTAGACTCATTCTATCCCTATTTCTACCTGCAGAGTAGTATTCAGTAAAATTGCTGCTCTTATTTTCCAAACAACAATAAAAAGTATATTGCATGTAGAGTGACTGGAACTTCTAATGATTAAAGGCATTCAGCACATGCTTCAGTAATATACAGTTCTAGAATTTAGATTTGTGTATTTATGGTATGGCATCACCACTCCTAGCACTTTTAATGTCCACTTACAGTGAAGAACACATTGTCCGCTGGAGTCTTTTATTTATCTATGACTTCCTTGCTGATCTTGGCAATTCTTTTTATTTTATTTTATTTTATATGCTCACTTGTACTGGGCCCAATTCTCCTGTCTCATGCAGGTATTAATCCATTGACTTTGCTAGAGTAATTCCACCTGTATACTGTTTGAGAACAGAATCAGGCTCTTGATATCTTGGCACCTAACTGTTGGCATCAGTCCCAGTGCTGCTTCTCTCATCTATTGTTCACTCATCTGAAATTCAATTTTGTCCATTACTACTTGTTTTTCCTGACCTTTTAATTTAGTTCCTAAAACGGGTGTATCCAATGTTTCATCAAGCACACCAGAAATGAAGAGTTCCCTTTCTCCCTCCCATCTGACTCCAATAGAAGTTACAGGTGTATATGTTAGGAAAACATATGCTTGGATGTGTAAACAGATTAGTCCCATTTCTTCCCTGCTCCTCCCCCGGCAAGGTATGACTGCATTGTACTGTTAGTGTTTCTTTTTCCTTAACAATTCAGTTTCTTTAATAAAATTAGTAAACAATTTGACCAGTAAAAAGACGTTGGATGTATAATGTAATACAGGCAAGCTGAATAATGTAGGTCATGGATTAAGGTAAATAGCATGCTATTCTAAAAGTTCTATGAATGACTTGTTTGGTGACAACACGCTGTTCCACTTGGATTTATTGCTATATGATGCCTTTGGAGTCTTCAGAACCCTATCATTCCATAAACTGTGTGCACTCAGTAAAAATCTAATCTTGCAGTTACTCTGGTGTGTAGTCCAATCATGTCAGTGGGGCTCCACGCAAAAGGACCTCTTTCCAATAGTGCAAAGACTAATAATCTATCTAGTTTAGTATAATTTCTCCAATATAGAGGAGCAAATTCTTTTTGGTGCTGATGGGTTTTTTCCTGGAAGCATGAGAATTTGATAACCATTAGCCGTGGTACTATAACAATAGATTCTATGATTATTCATGTGTCTGATACTTTTATGTATATTTACTAATCTCTCTGCCCAAATAATATCCTGCAGCAATGAGTTCCATATTCATATATATCCTAAACCTCCAAAAATAAATGAGTGGATTGATATTACACGTTACTCTTTAAATAAAGGGTAGTCAAAATTTCGGGGTCCATTCAAATGCGTCTGGCAGTCTGGATTTGGTCTGCCTATTGACTACCCCTGCTTTAAATAAACCTATGGCTAGTTCAAATGATCATATTATACTTGTGCAATTCTCTTGGCTGTTTTCGTGAAACCTTCTTCTTAAAAAGACAAAGGACCAGCTTCACTATCTCAGTTAGCTAACTGTGTTAGAAGTACCATACATTTAGAGCCATTAATCACTGCTAGAAATATCTTACCAACAGCATCTTTAACTGCAGGAATATATGAAATGTAAATAGCTTTGATATGCCTCTATCATCTTTACATTTCTTCTGTTTCCAGTGGTGCAAAGGCTTCTTTCTGAGCTATAACAAAATGTATTAAAAATCTAATATGGGAGTACTGTGTCATTGGATTAATAAAAAACAGCATGCTTCACAAATCTTGAGTACATGTTGTTGCTTAATTGTAGGTTATTGTTTGTTGTTTTTAACTATGGTTTCATCGGAAGTTTGAAAACTGTTCATATTACCCTGTATGAAGCAAGTTCTCTTCAGATTGTCATTCGTGCGTGGTCTTGATCATAATTTAGTTTCAAGTCACACTTTTCCATAAATATTTTTGAAGTTTTTTTTTGTTTTTTTTTTAAGCTTGGAATTAGATATTTAGAATAGCTGGAATAACCGCTTTCTTGGAACATTTCCCCTAATAACTATGTTATGTTTTCTTTTTGTTTTTATTGGGACACTGGGTCTAGATTTTAAAGTGATAAATTTGGCTAGTTACCATAACTGGCTTTAACTTTGTAATGTCAGACCTCTTCCTGACACCATTAAAAATTTGAGGCAACCTGCAACCTTTACATGCAGTAATACTGACTTGCACAACAGTTTCATCTGTAATCTATAGGGGCTATAGAGAAGACTAATCCCTTAAAGCTTGGGTACTCTATGGTAAACTCATCATTACTTTTTGCAGTAGTGTCACATGTTAAAAATGAATGCTGACTCAGTCTGCAGTAAAGCATTTTTATAATAGGTGATTATAAAATGAAAGGGCTATTACCAGTGCCTTTTTGTTAGGGATATTAGCGTGCATTTTTGTGTTTATTTGTATAGATCATGATTCTTTTCCCTGGAACGCTAGACCAGAAAAGTTTGCCTAAATGTGGGTGAAAAGTGCACCTTTGGGTCCAAGAATGTTACTCTTTCTACGGGTATGTTTTGAAACTGAGACAATGTAGTCAAATGCAAGGAAATCTTCCACTGTATTGTAACAAATGAATCTTATTAATCAACTGAAAACTGTCAAACATATGCATGTTGCAGGAATCTGCATCGTAAAGCGCATATATAGTGCGGAAACTCTGTAAAGAATCCCTCAAATTCACATACAAATAATTCAGATGATACTGCTCTTATGCAGTAGGGCTCATAAATTCAAGATCTGCCTAGTATGTCGAGCTGGACTTTAATCATACATCTATTGATATTTTTGAACATTGAGAGAGACTCATTATCTGTGTTCAACTCTAAAAAGGATGATTTGCATCACAATGCAGACAGTAAAAATCCTGGACTTAAAGTGTGATTTAAAAGCTTTTGCTTCAGACACTTCTTAAGGTCTGTGTTGATGAGTAATTAATATTTAAATCAGATAATACCGTTCTGAGAGATGCTTTGTCAGACCTTGTTATAAGGCTCTGATTTTGTTTTTGGTCTGTGAACACTACTAGTGGATATGCAGATCACAGTGTGCTGAACTGCTCAAAGAAAAGTTTCTTTTCAGTATGATATTCAAACGCACTAGCTTCTGTAATGAAGAAGAATACACAGAACTCAAATGCTTTGGTTTTCCATTTTGAACAACAGTCGGATAAACTACAAATAAAAAAACAAACAAGGGAATGATGGGGAAAGGTTCATTAAACCCACAAAATCAAGTAAGGTATGGTCAGGTAACTCGATTAAATGTTCACATGTTGAAACAAACACAGCTGTGTTTCTTTTAACTGCTCATTGAAATATAGGTGAAAATATATGACATGACAATTGGAACATACTTTTTTTTAAAGAAAATGATTTGTGTACGACACATGTCTTTAACCGTATTTCTCAGCTAGTATATTCCTACACCTGTCAAGTAATGAGACATGCTAAGTTGGAAGGTTTTAAATTAAAACAGTTCTTGTTTTTTTGTTTTTTCTGGTTTTGTTTATCTAGTACAAAAAAAAACCCCACTTGTGACTCGTCACAAAATGCTTCAAAAAATAACTTGTAAGCTAAACAGGATTCTGTCAAACTTCTTGCTCCCCTTCTATGGGTTGAAAAGCAGTACAAAAAATGTCACCTCAAGAAAGTAACTTTATGTTTTCCCCTCTCGGGAGCGTCAGGTGGACCTGCAACCAGAATGAAAGCACTCCCTCTACCACACTCAGTATAGATGAACAGGACTATCCCGTGTAGTGCCTGCTTAGTGGCTAAAGTGCTGGGGCTGGGAACAGTGACAACAAATGAGGGATTTTTATTTATTTTTGTGGCTTTGCGTGTGTAGTGACTTTCTTTACGTGTTTGTTTTGCCCCTCCCCCCCCCGGGTGTGTCCGGCTTTTGTTTAAGAAGATAAAAATGGAAACAGTAAGGGCCTCATGTGGAGGGATGTTGTCAATGTTGAAGTGGTGGGATGGAACAAATTTACCTCCTTTAAAAATAAGGTACTAGATAGTCCAGTGGTATGTCAGAGAGTTGCCAAAAGATAAAGGTAGGTGGGTGTGTCTAGTGTAAGAAAGTGAAACTCTAAAGTAAATGTTTCCTTTTTAACTCTATAATACTAGCTGTAATGCTTAAAGGTGATCTCAGCGGGACCTGAGGGTCATATAAATGACAGCCACAACTGTAGTAAGCCATTTCTCTCCCCTCTTTGCCATCATAGCTGCTGATGGGTGCAGATAAGGAGGAAAGGAAGGTGGCAGCCATAATGAAGCCTGTTTGGTGTTCTGTGTCCATTGCTGAATCATTCCTCCCCGCATTTTTCCCCATGCTGACCCCTGCTAGCAGGGAGCATTGTGCAAGTGCTCATAAGGTTGACTCACATCCCAGGAAAGGAGTTTGAGGCCTATAGGACTCTGCCTATTGCAGGTAGGCTTAGACAAAGGTTGTGTTTTGCTTTTAGTCCTAGAAACGCTCATTGGAGTAGGCAGGCACAAACCCCTCCAAGGCTCTTGTTGAGTGATGTCTAACTCACCAAGTATCATACTAGTTTTAGGCTTAGCACATTTTCCCTTTTTAACTCTCTAACTGTGGTTATTTTGACATTTAAAGACACTTCCCCTTGCCACCCCCCCCTCCCCGCCCCGTTTCACAAACAACTTGACCTCTTGCATCTGAGAAGCTCAAATACTAACACAGGCATTCTGTACTCTGTCCTCCTGGGAGCAGAGGAGTACCAGACATAGTAAGCATATTGTGTGTTGAGGGATTATGAGAAACACTGTACTTGCCTCTTGAGGAGACGGGAGTAGAGAGTGTATGGTTAGTGTTTCCAGTGCACTCTGACAGACTTGCTAACACAATGAAAGGCGCAGTGTTAACCATACTGCACTGCCCTCATTCTTTTTTTTCAGACCCTATTTTTAGCTATTAATAGAAGAAAAATGTATGGAAAATCCACTGCTAAATTGGTCTCTCTCTCGCACTCCTTTTAAAAAAATATATATATTTTTTTCTCTTTAAAGATGATTTCAGATTTCCAAACATCAGGCATGCTGATCAATATTCCATTAGAAGTGAATTAATTTGGGAGAAACTTGCATGTATTCGCATGTGGTATTGCTTCTTTTTCTGTATCCTCTGCTTTAATAACAATTTAGCCAGGCATGCCAATTGATCTTCTATTAGCAGCCACTGTCTATCTTAATTTTTTCTATCAATATATGTTGCTGGTACAATATTTTGCAATAGCCTGCTTGTAGGTAGGGATGGTAGGTCAGTAATATTAATATGTACTTTGTTGCTGTTTTTAATATTTAGGCATTATAGTATTAGGCTAGGGGTCAAATGCTGCTCTTAGTTATTCATGCAATTCCTCACAAATCAATGAAGGGGTGTACTGATGGAAAAGAGTAGAATTTGTCCCTTGTAATCAAATTCTGGTTTCATGGACACTAATGTCAGTCTAGATTTTTCTCTAGATATATACCCAGAATTGCTAACACAGAGTGTTTAAAAAAATCATGAGTTTATTCAAAATAATACATTTTGGGATTATTTTTAGTTTTGCTTTTTTGTCTTTAGGTTCACTTTTTTCCAGCTGTTTTTTCTACAGCCATGAGGGCTACAAACTCACTTCTTAAATATAAGAGGTGTCTCTTGTTATCTCATGATTCCGAGAGCTCTGGCTTCAAGGGAAAATATCAAGTATTGTGAGAGATGGAAAAACTGTATACCGGTGTGGCTGAGAGTAGAATTTGGCTCTAGCTGAAGCTTCTGGACACTCCTTGGTTTATTTCATTTTGCGAGTTTGTAGACATGCAACTGAACTGAGGGCCAAATTCTGAGCTAACTTGCATCTGGGCAAGCCTGATGACCATGGAGTTAACATGCTTTAATGCATGTTTGGTAACACATGATACACTTGAATCACAAAGAGCAAACCTCCTTGTATTATCAGGCCCAAAAGTGAATCCTCCTGAAGCTTGTGCAACTATTTAACTAAATTCCATCCTCTTTGCTGGAGGCAAGAGATAGCAAGAGAGAGATTTGTTAAAGACTGGCTATATTTGCTGATCTCCTGATGGATGGGATAAAGCAAGTCACTTAAAACATTGGTTTGGGGCTTTTTTAAAATGTTTTTGTCCAGATCAATATTATATAATGGGCCAAATTCATCCTTGTCTCAAATCTGTTGAAATAAAAAGTTACATTTGGGGCTGTAAAATCCTAGGTAAACATTGGGCCTTGTCTTCAAGATTATCAAATCACCAAAGTAAATAAAAGCCTATTTTCTAGTACACCTTCCTCCGTTTAAAAATACAATTTTATAACTAAACTTCTAGGGGGTTGGCAGCCTTAGCTTTGCAACATCAGGCTTATCTCTCCAGGAATGAAACTGAATCATTGTTTGGAGGAGGAAAAATGCTGGCATAGAAGGTAAGAAAACAAAAAGGCTTTCCTGAAATGTGTATTTAAAAAAAAAAAAAAAAAAAGGCTGCCTTTCAAAGCGGTGGGGTCACTACATAGCTGAATCTCTAAGCTAAAGAGAACTATAGGCTATTTGCTGTCATGATGTCCCATATTAGATTTTTTTCATCTTTCTTAGACAGAAGTGCTTTGCAGTCTGTGTTAAAATTTGTGATCTTCACAAAAAGAAATTGCATCAAGTTTAGGGAAAATTCACTTGGTTTCAATATCACACTTGAATGGTTCACACCAACATCCATCAAGACTTTGAAAAGGGATTTTTAGATAACAACTCGCCTCCCCCTCCAGAAAACCACTAAAGTTGCCATAACTAAGTTATTGGAGTATATATTATCTTTAAAGAACATTGGGATTTAAGTTTAAAAACAGACAAAGTCGAAGTGTGCAACACTTCCTGCTTCATTCTAAGAATATTATATGGCTGCAACTTTATTGGGCCAGAGTTAAGGTTGTGTTGGCTAGAGTGCAAAACAGTGCCTTCTCTGAGAAGTACAGCTTTAGCTCTTAGCTTCCTCAGTGTTTAATGCTTCCTTTTTGTCTTAAATACCTCCTCAAAAGGTAGTATATATTTGAGGATCATGTATATGGAACCTCAGTTTCACATTAAGGATTTTTATTTAGTTAATTAGTTAGTTTTTGTTTGTTTAGTCCTTTTACCTGGAGCTCGGGAATGGATGGGGGTGTTTTTACATTTTTTCCCCTTCTCCCCTTTTTGTTGACTTCCTGAGGCTTGGGACAGAGGAGCCTCACTAATGCATAACCCAGGGATCGGCAACCTTTGGCAGGTGGCTCGCCAGGGTAAGCACCCTGGCGGGCCGGGCCGGCTTGTTTACCTGCCGCATCTGCAGGTTCGGCCGATCGCGGCTCCCACTGGCTGTGGTTCGCCGCTCCAGGCCAATGGGGGCGGCGGGAAGCGGTGGCGAGCACATCCCTTGGCCCGCGCCGCTTCCCGCAGCCCCCATTGGCCTGGGACTGCGAACTGCGGCCAGTGGGAGCTGCGATAGGCCGAACCTGCGGACGCGGCAGGTAAACAAACCGGCCCAACCCGCCAGGGTGCTTACCCTGGCAAGCTGTGTGCCAAAGGTTGCCGACCCCTGGCATAACCCATAACGCCCACAGGAGGGGATCAGCGCAGGTATAGGATTCTGACTGGGTAAGCTTATCAACCCCTTACGCTTGCTAAGAGGATCATTTCTGCAGGGATAGTGGAGAGTTCCTGGGGCCTCCTATAGAGGTCATGGTGGTGAGGGGGAGGAATCCCCCTATCAATCTCTAGGAGGCAATTTGACTTCCTTTAGAACCCCAGCCCCCACAAGCTATAGTAGCTGACCCCGAAAGCCTTAGCAGGCTTGTTGGTGACCATGCTGCTTCAGTCTCATTGGGCTTCTCCACTCCAAATGCACTAACAGGCTCCTTTGCCTCTGAGCCAATTTTGGCTTGTCTGGATCCTAGTAAGGCCTGTGGGGAGTTGTGGAGTGACCACCAAAAAATTGCACAAGACTCTCACTCGGGGGGGAGGAGGGTGTCTTACTTGAAATGGGAGAAATGCCCCACTAACCTCCTCTCTTCAGTTGCCACCCTCATTCCTCCCCCATAGGCCATCTATGGGCCAGAAGAGTGGAGCTCTTGCAAAGTTGAGGGTGTATATATGCAAGTGGAGGGAAGTAATAAGAAGACAGGGAGCCTTGAAAGATGTAGAATACCCATCTCTTTTCCCCTCTTCCTGAGGCTCTGTGCAGGAAATCATGGGCCCCAGTGGTGTTTCTAGCATTACAGATGAGCCAGAATTAGCTTACCAGCACCTGATGTGTCATGCTGACATTTAATATCTAAAAAATCTCAAATTTTTATGTAAATCTAAGTTTCTAATACTTGGATCTCTGCACTAGATATCAACTACATGAGTCTTGTGACCCATAATTTCTCTCATTATGTGTAAAAGTTTTTGTTTTTTGCCTCTTTTGTAAGGAGGAGAAAAAAAGATTTAATTCTAAAAACTTCTCTTTGCATGTTGTAATTCATGAACCCTTTGTCCACCTGACCTTAATTTAGGCAGAAAAATTCTACTTCAACCTAAGCTTTCAAGTTTGAGGCCAATATTCTGTGGTTCAGCTGGACTGAAGGGTATGACAAATTTGGGCTTATAATGGGAACTCAGTTGCATCTTTAACTATGAAGTAGCTGCCGCCTCTCCATAATGCTGTATTCTTGCGTATCTTGATCCACAGTTTGACTTGCTGTAAAGAGAAGTTGCCAAGCTAAGAGCAGGATTCTTGTAAATCTTCATGCAGGAACGGATGGCAGATTGGTCAATTGACTTTCCAGATGTTCATATATATACTCTGCTATTATTGTGACAGTCAGGCATTGAGGTGATGGTTTAATCAGGGTCTTAGGCACCTTTGCAATCTAAAGAAGCTAGTAGTGTAGAAAAATCAATTGGATCTAAATAAGATTCTGCTTAACCACTTCCTTCCTGTTGCTTTCAGGCACCATGGTTCTCTCCCAATCACTCGACCTTGTCAAACATGAATATTTGATGGGTCATATTTCCTCCAAGTATTTATAAAAAAGGTTATTTGTAAAGGATGGCACGCTGAAAGTCTTGCAACTATCTAAACTCCAGTCCTTCATAGAATAAAGGTCATATACTAAACCTGAGTTTGGTTTTGGATTTGGGGCAGAGTTGTAACCATTTGGACTTGACTATAGCCCTTTCCAAAATTTGCTTTAGGGGTATGATAATTCTTACTTTTGTGAGCCAAAATCTGCACTTGTGGACATCAGAATAAGGTTTCCCATTGAAGTTAATGAGAACAATATGTGTATCCTTGGGCAGATATTTGGCCCTGTTTGGTTTTTTTGTTTTTCACTACTAAATTGCTATGAAGCTTAAAGACAATTTTTGTGGATCCCTTGTTCTTGCCATGCATACCGGTATAAAAACAGGAGGGACATTTAATTTCGGCTTGTCGTCTCTAATAAGCAGGAAAAGATTCATTGCTGTTAGTATCAAAACCGAATACCTAGAATTAGTTGTGTGCAATAGCAACTGTTGAACAATAGTGATAAATTATACTGAGTTGCTGGGGTATGAAATCTTATATTCAGGCTTTAAGAGGATATTACAAATGTAACACCACATCCCCAGATGGACAGTTGGCTGCAGGGACCCAAACATGGGATCTCTGGATCTTATAGCATCAGCTTCTACTTCCTGAGCTCTGTTATTTTAAATTGCCTGTTAGCCAAGGCTGTAGCAGGGTCAATATATGACCTAGCCACCACTAGAGAGGGACAGAGCACCGCACTGTGTGGGTGTGGGATACACAAATGAAGGACAGTTTCAAACAAATGTGGGGTTTCTTTTTTGTTTGGTGTCAAAAAGGATAAACTGAAACCCTGATCCTGCCAGCTTAAATCTATGATTAACTTTACACAAGTGAATAGTCCCATTGACTTCAAGTTAAGCATATGCGTAACTGTTTTGTAGGATGAGGGCCTAAAAAGGGATACTGAGAAGTGTTCTACAAACACCATGGAACTAAAACGAACACATTTTACTACCCTAAATTAGCAAATAAACTTTGTTTTAAAATTAAAATTCTATATAAAGCTGCAAAGAGGGAGGGGTGTAGGGAAGGTAAATGGAAGCATAAAAATCTTTTTGAGGAACCTCTCTGCAAATCAGTGCTGCAGGGAGGAAAAAATGCTTCGGTTAATCTTACACCACACATCCACACTTCTTTCCTGTGGTGTAAGTGTTTTGTACTACTTAGACTCTTATAGCAGTAGCTCTGGAGTTTGACTTTGGCTGTACTGGAAAACTCTTAAGTGTATAGTGAACTACACGGGGTATGGTTTAGTTCTGATACAGATCTAAAAGACATCTTGCATTCTGTGAAATCCTGGTGCTTCTTAGCATTGTAGTTCATATCCTTTCTGTTCAGATTTCTCTAAGAGTTTATTTCGTTTAGATTTTTATTTCTTAGACACAAGAAAGGGAGCGTTCGTTTGTCCAAAGAAACAAACAAAACCCCCACCAAAACCCCCAACAACAAAACCATGTAGTTGTTATAGTAAATTGTGGCTACATTGAGGATAGCAGTGCTTTCATATTTGCACAGTTTAGAACCCTACAATGTGTATGGATGAGATACTTAGTAACCAAATATAGTCTTACTAGGGTCTGTGGGTATCCACTTCTGCTGGAAAGCAAGGCTTTGCTTTCCCTCATTAAATTAAACAGAAATTTTCAGAAATATGTGAAGTCTCTGTAGATTCAGGAACTCTTGGTGCTACTGAGGTGGTCCACACTCAAGTCCACAAGAGGGCATTTTATCACCAATTACTGGGGAAAATAAAATGGTTTTAAAGGGAAGATATAATATTAATAAAACATGGAAGGAAAAAAATATCCTAAATTATGCACTGATAGCTTCTTGCAGTTGATGTGTATAAATGTTTATTTTCTGGATGAATTTGGTATGTTGCTGGCCAGATATGTCAACATAATCTGTTTTCCCCCCTGTTCATTGCTTGAATGATTTCACATCTTACCTAGAACTCATCTAGAGATGGAAGAATTTTTTTTTTTTTTTTTTTTTTTTTTTACAAGTGTCTTGCAGCTGGTTTAAAACCCCCCATTAGTAATCAAGAAAATTGGACTATACATAGTACAAGTATGACAAACACTGAATAATCACAGTGTACCTCTGCTCACCTCCTTCTAGGGATCTCAAGAGGCAAGGATTCTATTCAGGAACACAGCTCCGCTAGGAGATTGGAATTTGCAAATACACCCAACCGTAAATCCACTGAATCTTAAGGAACATTTGGCAGCCCGGGAAGTATACATGTGCCAGATGGACCTGATGTCTTTTATTTGGCAGCAGTTAATGCAAAAGGCATAAAATGATTGGGAGATTGGGGCGACATCCTAGTTGTCGCTCTTCTTTTTATTAAAAAAAATGTAATTTTCTCTTGTAAATGTCTTTGCATTTTGCTCCTCTCTTCCTCATCCCTCTGCTGGTAATGATGGCATCTGTGCTGAAGGTCAGGCTGTCTAGTTCTCAGATTTGTGATCTTCCTCAGCCTTTCACAGTGCACATAATGAGATTAATTCAGTTTGGTTCCCTGTGGACAAATATATTCGCACTATAGCTGGTTTGCAGCCTCAGCATATGCCAAAGATTGAATGGGCCATGGGGATGGAACTGCCAGACTAGTGGTGATCGGGCTTGGGCAGGCATATTGGCAAGGCAGTGTGGCAAAGCTTTCACTGCCTACTCTGTACTTGTTCTATAGATGCAGAGGGTTTAAGGTTCAGATTGCCCCTCCCACTGAAAATCTTGCAGGAAAAACCTGGGAAGGATAAGAGGAGTTTGAGTTACCCCAGGTATAGGCTTCCCCAAATTGTTCTGGACCAGGCTGTGGATTCATGTGGAACAAACAGGGGTTTCTGTCCCCAGTCCATGCAGATGCCCTTAGTTCCATAATGAGGCCTTCTGCTTGCACTGGCTCTGGAGTCTCCTGCCCACACCCTTTAGCGTGGAGCCAGTCATGCCATCAGGGCTTCCCCGGCTGGTGGCTGTCCCTGAAACACACCATTAACAGAGATCTCTGCAGCATGGAGAGAGCCATTAGTTGCACTGGCGTCTTCTGTGGTGTCAGTAGGTGGCAGGGTGATGCAAAGTCTCTATTTCTCCATCTCTTCTCTGTATTCAGAGCTCTCTGGGGGAGGTCAGAGGGGATGCTGGAAGGGTGCTGTGGAATTAGATGACTCCTTCCCTTTCCATGGTGGAGAGCTGAGACCCTCCACAAGTGGCTTTTGGGTATTAAAAGGACATAAATTCTCACACCTTAAAAATGAGGGGGTGGGTGGAATTAACCAAGTTTAGCTCCTCTTTGATCAGCAACAGGCAGTCTCCTAGTCAAATGTCTGAATATTTTAAAACTCTTTATTCAGATGAGATATATTTTGGCCAGGAAATATTTTTCCAGCTATATTGATGTCCCAGCAAATAAATGATTTTATAAAAGCATTTTAGTACTCCAAGTTCCAGTCCTTGAGGGATACTATTTTATTTTTAGCTTGGGAGACATTTGCTTTCCAGAAGTGTCCTAAAGTCACTTGTTGCTCTCACCCTGTCAGTTTTGGGCAGAACACTGGATTTGGTAGCTTAACGTCTACTAGAATAGTAAAAGGCAAGTTGTTGCTGAGACTTAAAGAAAAAATGTCAGGCATTTGATGATTAGTGCAGAATAATATATCTTTCTTTTCAAGTCTCTTATGTGTGGGGATAAGGTGAATTAAGGCATAATTTTTGTGGAGATTTGAGTGAGCCCAACTCAGTGCTGATTCAGTAGATAATGAGGAGTCTGCCTGGGAGACATAGATGTTGGGAGAAAATGTATGGAGAAGACAATGGGGGTGGGAGGGGAGTTGGGGGTGGCTTGTGGAGGAGATGGATACAGAACCCAGTTAGTGTATATGTGAGACAATCATAGCAACAACATACACTCCCATAACATATTAATAGTTCCAGTGTTCAGATTAGTGAAGGAATCTTAAATCCTGGTTTTCCCCGCTGTTCTATTGGGATCCAGCATCATTGCTGCCTCCAGATTCATTAGCAAAGTCTGCATGACACCTAGGTGTAGCTTTGAGGTTTCCCACAGAGTGAAATGAGGGCTTGACCTGGCTTCTGTTCATGTCTTGGGACTGTGTATTACCAGTAATCATGGCATATAAGAGCTACTTCATTGGCTTCTGAGATATAGAGAAGAGGAACTATGCTACATTTTAATTTCAGCATACCTTTTTTGGCTGGGAGCACAACTCCGTGAAACAAAGCTGTAGCATCCTTTTTCTCAGTAGGCATACCATGCAGGACATCAGCCGTCTATGGCAGAAGTAGTTGAGAGCCTTTCCAGACTAGACAGAAATCTACTTATAAAATGTTATCCTATGTCTGAATTAATGTATTGCTTCAGCAGAAGTCTTTATTATTGTAAACAACTACTTGTCACCTTTTGTAAATATGTGTTCTTCACTTCAGCCTCGTTTTAAACACTGAATGATTCAGGGAACATTTCCAGTGTCTGACAATGCCTTAAAAAAAAAAACCAGTATGAAAGCCAGGGTCATATAAATTGCTTCCTGGCCCACAGAGCAGTTGCTACTGCAGTGGTCCACAAACTTTTCATGGTTGCGCCCCCACCCCCAGGTTGCCACCCCCCTACCCCCCAGGGAGCCAGGGCTGGGAGCGGGACTGTGGTTCGGGAGAGGGGTGTGGAAAGAGGTAAGGGAGCCAAGGCTGGGGCCGCAGCTGGAGGTGGGGCTGGGAACAGAGCCGCGCTCAGGGGCTGAGGCTAGGGGTGGGGCTAGGACGAGGGCCGAGAGTGGAAGCCATGGTCAGGCCACAGTCGGGGGGCCAAGGCTAGGGACAGGGCTATGGCTGTGGCCGGGAGCCAGGGATGCATCTGGGAGTGAGGCTGGAGTGGGGCTGGGTGGTACTCTCTGCCCGTCCCCTGTGGGGGCTAGTCCAGGCCCCACTGCACCTCCCAAACATTCCTCTGTGCCCCCCTAGGGGGTGTGCCCCACAGTTTGAGTGCCTCTGTGCTACTGCCTCATTGCTATCCACTCCTTACCTCCAGCAGAAAAGGAACCCAAGTAAGATAATACTAGCAAGGTTACAGATGGTTACAAGTCCCTGTGGAGTTGAAGGGGTTAAAAAGATCCTGCTCCTGTTAAAAACTAGTCCTGATTTGTGGAGTCCTGTGTCTGCAGAGCAACTGTTGGGTGTCTTCTATAGAAATGAAGGAAGAGAGAACATAACTTAGAGCAGTGGTCTCCAACCTTTTTAGGACCAGGATCACTTTTTGAATTTAAGGGCAACCCAGGATCTACCCCACCCCTTCCCCGAGGCCCCTTCCCTTCCCTGAAGCCCCACCCTGCTCACTCCACCTGCTCACCCCCGTCGCTCGCTCTCCCCCAGCCTCACTCACTTTCACTGGGCTGGGGTTGGGGTTCGGGAGGGGGTGCGGGCTCTGGGCTGGGGCCAAGGGGTTCGGAGTGTGGGAGGGGGCTCCGGGCTGAGCCTGGGGCAAGGGGTTGGGGTGCAGGAGGGGGTGAGGGGTGCAAGCTCTGGGAGGGAGTTTGGGTGCAGGAGGGGGCTCCAGGCTGGGGCAGAGTGTTGGGATGCAGGGTGCTTGCTCTGGAAGGGGGGACAGGACAGGGGGTTGGGTGCTGGCTCTGTGAGTGGGCTCAGGGCTGGGACAGGGGCTTGGGGTGCAGGAGGGGGTTCAGGGTGCAGGGGCAGTATGGGGTGCTGGCTCTGGGAGGGGACTCAGGTCTGGGGTTTGGAGTACAGGAGGGGGTTTGGGGTGCAGGAGCAGGTTTGCTGGCTCTTGGAGGGGGATGGGGGTTGGGGTGCGGACTCCTACCGGGCGGCACTTACCGTGGGCAGCTCCCGGTTGGCGGCGCAGTGAGGCTAAGGCAGGCTTCCTGCCTGCCCCAGCCCCACGCCACTCCCAGAAGGCACCAACACGCTGCTGTGGCCCCTGGGGGGGGGAGCAGGGGGCACGTGCTTCCGTGTGCTGCCCCTCTCTGCTCCCATTGGCCACAGTTCCCCGTTCCCGGCCAATGGGAGCTGGGGGGATGGTGCTTGTAGGCAGGAGCAGTGCACTGAGACCCCAGCCCCCCACCGCGGGGCCGAGCTGGCCGCTTCCGGGAGTGGCATGGGGCTGTGGCAGGCAGGGAGCAAGCCTACCGGCAGACCCGCTGCACCACTGGAGATCGCGATCGACTGGGAGAGTTCCCAGATCGACCAGTCGATTGCGATCAACCGGTTGGTGACCACTGCCTTAGAGCCTGTGCCCATGCTCGCAAGGACAGGCCCATAATCTCTGAAAATGTAAATCCATAATGTTATAGGAAATGTTGATTTATCTTACCTTTAACAGGGCCTGCCTGACTTTCAGTGAGTGGATGCCCCATGCTTACTGAACACCAGGCCCCTTTGAAATGTCTAGTGAGACATCCAAAATTAGTAGTCATTCTAGGAAACTTAGGGCCATGTGCAGAAATTTCTGACAAACGTCTTCTGAATATGAAAGAGTGTCATAGGATTGAACAATCTAGCACTAGAATTCATTCTCCCACTGAATCTCTTATTCTCTCTATTAACACAGTCATCCAAACTACTCAACAATTTCATTCAGTATTTCTTTGGAGAACAGCTCTGGAAAAAGTTGTTAAAATTACTATAACAGCAGACATAAAAACATTATGCAGCTCCAAGTACAATCATACAGAGGGATCATACCTTTACAAAATAGTCTTGCATAGCTTTTATTTTAAAATGCTTGCTGTCTATCTGCCATGCCTTTTTGCTCGCCTCTTGAGTAAATCTAGCCCTTCTTTTATGATAAACGCTGATATAAATGAAAGAATTTTCAGATTCAAACCTTTTGATATTTAAAACTTATGCAGATAAAATGTCAAACATTCCTTTAATGGAACTGGATAACTGAACAAAATGTTATCCTAAAGTAAAGCAAAAAAATCGTATTTTAAAGAGACACTGTCATCTTGAAATCTAATTAGTTTCATATACCACACCTTCTCCAGAGTCTTCCAACCATTTTTGTGGCTTTGGATTTTACAGTTGTTACTCTGTTCTCTGAAA
The DNA here is from genome assembly GCF_028017835.1 of Emys orbicularis. Classification (NCBI taxonomy): domain Eukaryota; kingdom Metazoa; phylum Chordata; order Testudines; family Emydidae; genus Emys; species Emys orbicularis. The sequence continues at coordinate 21,229,033 of NC_088685.1, read as the reverse complement.
CTATAGTCCAAATTAGGGTGGATTGCTGATTTAAATGACTAAAATTGGTGATTTAAATTGCTTTGATTTAAATCAATCAGGAAACCTTGATTTTAAATCATCCATTTTAATTGTTTTGCATTTGTACTTTTTAGTTATTTGCCCAAAGAAAGGCTGAATTTCAATGTTTGCTACCTACTAAAAAAGGTTGATTTGCAACTAAATATAGCCTTTACACTAAATTTGGTGCGCTCTCTCTCTCTCTTCTTTCTTTCTTTCTTTCTTTCTTTCTTTCTTTCTTTCTTTCTTTCTTTCTTTCTTTCTTTCTTTCTTCTTTTGCTAATCAGGAGGATATGTATACATACTTCTTAAAGTAGTTACATAGCTTAACTTATATCTGTCCAGATTCTTAATTTTTACCTTTTTATTATATTAGAAAATGGTGAACGATTCATTTCTTTACTAGGTGATTATTTTTTACTTGGGATTTATGTAAATGTTTAGTTAGATGGACATTCAAATTCAATTTAAAATGCACAAAAACAAAATTTGAATTTTAAAAAGAATTAAGCTACCTTAAAGGTTCTGAATACTTAAGAAGAAGAAGTTTTTATCAAAACACATTTTTCAGTTGTAAAATGAAATTCAACAAAAGCAAATGTAAGGTGCTATACTTAGGGAAGAAAAACCAAATGCACAAATATGAAATAAGGGATCCCTGGCTTGGCAGCAGCACTGCCCGAGAAGGATCTGGGAATTGTGGTGGATCACAACCACAACATGAGTCAACAATGCGATGCTGTTGCAAAAAAAAGCAAATGCAATTTTGGGTTTCATTAACAGAGGTATAGCATGTGCAAGTCATGGGACGTGATAGTACCGCTCTACGTGCTAGTTAGGCCTCAGCTGGAGTACTGTATCCAATTTTGGTCACTGCTGTATAGAAAGGATGTGGAGAAATTGGAAAGAATCCAGAGGCAAACAACAAAAATGATCAAAGGGATAGAATGCAAGCCATGAGCAAAGGCTGAAGGAACTGGGTATGTTTCGTTTGGAACAGAGGAGATTAAGGGGAGGACATGTCTCCAAATACTTGAAAGGGTGACATAAGAAAGATGGAGAAAAATTGTTCTGTCTTGCCACAGAGGGCAGTACAAGAGGCAATGGGTTCAAACTACAGGATAGCAGATTTAGGAGATCTTTTCCTTGGATTTTGTCCAACTGTTCTTACAGTTAGATTATGGAACACACTACCTAGGCAAGTTGTGGAGGCTCCTTCACTGGAGGTTTTCAAAAAGAAGGTGGATAGCCATCTGTCTTTGATGGTTTAGACACAACAAATCCTGCATCTTGGCAGGGGGGGTGGGTGGTATAGACTAGATGACCCTTGAGGTCCCTCCTAACCTTGTGATTCTATGATTTATAACTAACTGATTTATTAAACAAAGGAAGAATTGTCTGTAGTTAGTGAATTGAATTGATTGTTTCTGGTCACAATGACCTTCAAGATTTTAGAGCTAGTAGATTTCATCCTCTCATATCTAATTTTTATTCATTGGAAGAGGAGAAAAAAACAAAAGGAAAAGTGTATGCTGCATGTGCTTCCCCAAGCCTGCACTATGGTTTGGAAATGGTGGGTCTTGTGGAAATGGAAGAAAAGAAGATGTGTAGTAGAAAATAGTACATGGAGGAGAATGGCAGGCAGGTGGAGGGAAAACAATGTGTGCATGGAGGAAATTTGGGGGAAGATGAACTTGGGACTCTTAGTGATAGGCTGGAGAGCACACGATTGAGTTGGGCTGGGCATGTTTTAAGAATGAGAGAAGAATGACCAGCAAAGAAAGCATGGGAGGAAGAGGACATCAAGGAAGGACATGGAACACAGAGGATATGATGGAAAAGCTCCATCAACAGAAGTCTGAGGAGAAAAGGACTAGAACTCCAAAACCTATGAACCTGTGCCATGGAGTAGAAAGAGTTGCGAAGAATCATGGGCACCTCTTACCCCATGTAAACAGGAAATGGAGTCAAGAAGTGAAATGAAGACTGGAAGAGGAAAATTAGCTTTCCTGCTTTTTCAACTCCCAATCAGTTTCTTAATTTTGAATGGCCTAGCCATTGAACTGAACTAGTTGAATAAACTGAAAGGAATAAAACATTTTGTCTGCACCCGCAGAAGAGGCTACTGCTGACAAAAGCTGTTTTGGCACTTTAATAAACTCTAATTCTTGGTGACTTCCACCAGTTCAGTGATCTGACTTTCTTTAAAACTTGGCAGCAAACATGTCCTTCTTAATATTATTTTTTGTATTTAATTTAAATGATTTTAATAGATTATAGTACGTTTAGGACTGAACGTATGTTTAAAATTCAATTTTAAATTGGATTATTAAAAAATATATTTAAATAGTTGTTGTTTTTTTTTTAAACCCACTTTTAAAAAAATCCCCACTGGACAAAATGCTAATATCAGCAAAGATTGTGGGAGGGAGGGGAGGACCAATTCAGGCTGGAAATAAGGTGCAAATTTTTAACAGAGGAGGGTAATTAACCATTGGAACATTTTACCAGAGGTTGTGATGGATTCTCCAGTTCTCCAGCACTGGAAACTTTAAAATCAAGATTGGGCGTTTTTTTCTAAAATATATGCTCTTGTTAAAGCACAGCTATTGAACTTGAAACAGGAATTAATATAGGGAAGTCCTATGGTCTGTGTTATACAAACTGTCAGATTAGATGATCGCCATGGTCCCTTTTGGACTTAAAATGAACCTATAGGAAAAATGAAGAAATATATTTTTGTTACATTCCCTAGATTACTGTAAAAATATAAGTAAAACGATCTTCAGACAGAAGTATGAAATACCTAGATGTATTTAAAAAGAAGGGACCTCAACTTTTTTTTTTTGAAGTTAGCCCTATGCATTTTTGAATTCAAAGTCTCCAATACAAGAATCCTTAAAGTTCAATTTAACCATTAAAAGAATTAAGAATAAAGATGGGGAAAATACGAGGAGTGAAATACAACTTGGACAATTCATTTAAAAACAGTGTACCCTCTAATGAACATCCTGGCTCACAGTGAAATACCTGCCACGTTGATTTGGGGACTGAGACTAAACCAAACTGGCAAGATAGTCTTATTCTAATATAAACCACTACAGTTCCATAGAGTGTGTGTTCTTCCAGATTCCATTTACTTTTAACAATTCCTACATGGCATAACTCTAATGACTCTTCTGCTTAGCCAGAGCAGGAGACAGAATTAATCAATTACAAAAAATATGCAATTTACAATCTGCATTAACTAGGTGTTTTGACTCATTAGACCAAATAGCTAATACAATTTAAAAAAGAAAAGGCAAGAGTGTCCAAAATAAATAAAATAATGCTCCATGTAATGTGCCAGCAGATTCTAGCTTCTCATCCAGGCTCAAGTATTTAAAAAAGAAACATGTCTATACTATTATGAAGCTAACCGTTACAGCTACAGTACAGACCATTTTACTTGTACAGAAAGTGACTCTTCTACTGTTTAAACATAGGGAGCCTTTTAGAAAAGAGCAAGCGCAAGCCATTGTTGGAAAATCTGGGACTTCATGACATTTAAAGTTTTTGTTGTTGTTGTTGCTGCCTCATAAATATAACTAATAGATTTTTTTTTCTAATTCACAGCTGAAATAATACACAATAGCTATAATACATGGTTTTTCTATCAATGTAGAATGGGAAGGCCATAATAATCTTACATGTATCTTCTTTCATTCTGAAGGATTCCCAAGGGACAAGAAATATCATAGGTTCTTTACTCTAGAACCATAAAATACTGTCTGAACATTCAAGATGTTGTATGCACTGGATTTTAGTTGAACACTCATTCCAATACAGAATATGTTCATGTAACTCAGAGAATATATTTCTTAAAATTATCAATAGGTTAGGGTAAACCTATTTAATTTTGAATCTGAACAAGCATCCAGAAAATCAGATTCAATTGGAACATAGGAATTGCCATACTAGATCAGAGCCATAGTCCATCTACTACCGTATCCTGTCTCCAACTGTGCACAGTACCAGATACTTCAAAGAAAGGGGCAAGAAATTTTGCATTAAACTGACATGATATAATCTGCCTCCCATATTAGGTCTTGTCCTAATTCCTAGGTTTTGAGACTAGCTGGAAGTCCTAAAGGGGGCATGATCTTTCTCTTCCAAAACTTATTTGCTATTATAACGCTGGATATTCTTACTGTATAATTGTCCAATCCTTCATTCAGTCTTGCTTAGTTCTTGGCCTTAGTGACACAACAGTACTTCAGTGAGTGACTTCTGTGGCAGAGAGTTCCACAGCCCATGCATTGTGTGAAGAAGTATTTCCTTCTATCTGTTTTGAATTGGCTACCTTTCATTTTTATTGTATGTTTTTGTGTTAGGGAGCACAATCTGTCTCGTATCTTCTCTGTAACATTCATTATTTTATATACTTTTATCATGTCCCCTCTATTTCAGCTTGTTTCTAAGGTGAATAATTCTAGTCTCTTCAATCTATCTCTATATGAGAGTCTTCATGCCCCATATCATTCTTATTGCCTTTTTCTGAACTCCTACTGGTTCTTCAGTATCCTTTTTGTGATGGGATGACCACTACTTTATGCAGTATTCCAGATGAGGCCACACCATTGATTATTTAACAGCATTCTAACGTTTTCTGTATTATTTCCCATCTTGTTAATTGTGCATGCTAAAATCTTGTTTGCTGTTTTTTTTGCAGCTCACACTAAGCAGATGTGGTCTTTGAGATGTCCACAATGGTTCCCATATCCCTTTAGATACCCCTCTGGTATCTGATATTCAGAGGACATACTCTGGGATTGCTCTGTCTAGCTATACCACAAGCATTTGGATATTATATATGGAATGGGTTGAGGTGCACTGTATCTCTGTATGCAGAGTTTCCTAGCTGCATTTTAGTAGCAACAAGGAAAGTCCCATCTCTAAAGTAATGGTTCTGGAGAGATTTCTGCAGATTAGAGCCTTTTGGAATTCTGCATTTGGGAATCTGACTGTTGTGTCCCGAAACTGGGGCCCTCCAAAGAAGTTTACATCAAGACCTTCATTTCCCATTTCTATCATCTGTCAGCCAAGGACCCAATCCCATAGTTACTCCCCTCCCTCACATATAGGTTCTCCTTTACTATATCTTGTTTATTTCAGTGAGACTCTGTGAGGGAAGAGCTATGCTTCAGTGAGTTACTGTCTTCAGGATTGGGCCTCAATTCATCCACAAAGAAGGTCATCATATGGAAGTTTAATAAAAAGGGAAAGGGAGGGAAGGATTATGTGTATAATACAAGGACTTGGTATACTGATCATGCCCCCTCTACGGGTTGGCTTCACTGCTCAAATTGTGGCATCTGTACGTACAGCCCTGGCTTATTACAACATAGTAGCATCTTGTGTTAAGTTTTTTTTTTTTTTTTTTGGTCTTAATTGTCAAACCAAACACTATAAATCGAGGATTCAAGACTTTGATTTCACTAGATTTCCTACATTTTATCATCTGTTTTTTTCTGATTTAATCTAGACTTGCTTTATGGGAGAGGTCTCCTCCTCTGCTCCCACACAGAGCTTTAAACAATAACTCCTCTCAAGTCTTTTTTAATAAACATTTTGATAGAAACAAGCAAATGTGGCTTTGACTTGTCATTTCAGGTATCTGGACAATTGCCACGGGGATTCTGCTGCTCTGTTCAGTTATGCTGACTTTAACGGACGTAGACTGATTGTACGAAACATCCTTGCCATTCTATTAGATACCTAAAAATATCTACAAACCGATCAACTTCATAGAGATATTTCCCCTAAGATAGTGTTTGTCTTTACGCTAATTTTAAGAGTGTGACAAACTTATGACTATGTACAATAGGCCATGTGTTTGTTAAATACACACTGACAAATGTGCATAAAGTAAATATCCATTTTCTATAGCTAGTAAATATTTTACGCTGTAATGCCACAAACATGACTACTGAAGAAATAAAACATTTGCTATTTTATTATTATTTACATATATAAAAAAGCAAATATTTTATTGCTTGTTTGTGTAATTTGTTGTTTAGCTCTGCATCATACTCCTCTTGCTGGTTGCTAATTAAAGTCACATCAGATATGCTTCGAAGGTCAGATTGAGTCAGAAACACTGTAGGGAAGTCATGTCCAAGGTCAGCCAGTAGTAGACATGGGAAAAGAACTTGAGTCTCAGTCTAGTGCTACACCCTCTAGACTACACTGCCACATCTGCCTGTGGTGGCAGACAGACAATGCTTTCTGGTGTTCCAAAGTGCTGTGTGGCTGTAGATCAGGGGTCGGCAACCTGCTGCCAGCTGGGGCCCGCTCAGCCCGCTGCCGGCCTGGATTACGGAACCCCAGACCAGCAGTGGGATGAGCCACTGCCAGTCTGGGGTCCCGGACACCGGACACCGGCCCCTTGCCAGCCGGGGTCCCGGCTGCCGGCCCCGCTTAGCCCGCTGCCAGCCTGGATGGATAGAACCCGGGCTGGCAGCAGGCTGAGCGGGGCCAGCGGCCGGGACCCTGGCTGCCAGGGGCCGGTCTGGGGTTCCGTCTGCTGCCCACGCTGCCGGTGTGGCACGCGAAATCTTTTACTGGCACGTGAAACCTTAAATTAATGAAGACTTGGCACACCATTTCCCAAAGGTTGCCAACCCCTGCTGTAGATTTTTCATAAACTGCTTCTCTCCTCAGTTTCTAGTAAACATTGTACTGTGCTAACCCCCGGTGTGACATCTGGCCCATAGAGGGCAACATAATCCCTCTAGCACAAGCTCCTGGACTGCCAGAGGTCAGAGAGGGCAGAATCTGTATATGAGCAAAACAGCAGGCTGGGAGTTAATGGCAGTGAGATGGCCAGGCTCCTCAAGAGCTAGGATTAAAAGGCTGAGAGCTGACCTGGAAAGCAGCTCCTTGCTGGCAAAGGGGGCAGGGGTGGTTGTGACAGACAAATATTCGGGCATAGCTGCAAACGAGGGGGCTGCGTGGAAGGTCCAAACAAGGCTGACTAAGGGACTGAATGCTGGCTGGGGGATGGGCGGGCCAGCATGTGACTGCCTCCTGTAAGGAGTAGCCCTGGCACTAGGCTGGAGGAGGCCCACCTTTGTACCCCTGCACTGGACTCCCTGTTGCCATCTCATGGGATTTCTGCCTGGCTGGAGCCAGTCTGGCAATTTGAAGCCAGAAGCACCGGCCCTTTGGGAACTGTAGCCCTGCCGGTGAGGGGGCGCTTGGATTGGCTGCCTTCCCCGCCTCCTGAGGAAGAGCAGCCAATCAGAGCTGCTGCAGGAGGCAGACGGCGCTCACCCGCCCCTCAAGAGCTCACAGTAGGGTTGCCAACAGTCCCATGTTATAAGGGATGTCCCTTATTCAGGGCCAGCGTTAGGGGGTAGCAAGCAGGGCAATTTTCCAAGGCCCCACGCAACAGGGGGCCCTGCAAAGCTACATGACATGATATCTGCACAGTCACTCTGGGTAAATGTAACGTGAGTATTACAGTAATTTAATCTCTAACAGTGGAAATAAATCACACTAAAGTAGAGGTTTTAAAACTGTGGGGTGTGTCCCTTAGGGGTGTGTGGAGGAACATTTGGAGGGGTGAGCTGCGATGCCAGATGGCTCATGCTTCAGCCCCGGGAGGCAGGGCTCGGGCTTCGGCTTCAGCCCTGCACGGCAAGGCTCAGGGTGGGGGCCCACTTCTTAGTTTCTGCCCTGGGCCTCAGCGAGTGTAACGCCAGCCCTTTCCTTATTTAAATAAAATATTGTCTGTCCCATACTAAATAAGCACAGGATACCTTTCCTCCCGTATTTCAACCAGGGTAGTGCCTCTGGCTGGCAACTTGACCTGGTGCACAGTGTCACAATGCCACTCAAATTTGGCCCAGCCACCCCTTGGACCTCTGAGTTTCTCCTGTAATTTTGAATTACAGTGTTGGCAACCCTAGCAGACAGCCTGGTTCCCCCCGTCCTCTCGTGAGCAATGGAATGGCTTCTGTACAACCCTCAGCCTTGGGAGGGGGAGATGGTGACTCCCCAGGGAAAGGGGTGAAGAGCCCCTGCAGTTGTAGGAGGAGCAGAAGTGAGGCTGTGGGGCAGATGTTGGAGGAGATTTGATATGAAGACTTCAGGAACAGGATTCGTGGGGGGCAGAATTAATTGCTAGGCAGAAGGATGAGCTGATGTGGATGCCATAAAGGTCTCCCCCTTGCTCTCACAGAGATTGTGGAGCACACAGCAAGCTGCAATAACAATGGGGATATTGGTTTCGCTGAGATCACAGCGAGTCAGTAAGGTTCTCCATCTCCCCTTGAGACGTCCAAAAACACACTCCACCACCATTCTGCACTTGCTCAGCCGGTAGTTGAAGAGTTCTTTTTCAGTGTCCAGGGCGCCAGTATAGGGCTTCATGAGCCAGGGCATTAGCGGGTAGGCTGGGTCCCCGAGGATCACTGTAGGCATCTCCACATCCCCAAGAGTTATTTTGTGGTCCGGGAAGTAAATACCTTCCTTCAGCCGTCTAAACAGACCAGAGTTCCTGAAAACACGAGCGTCATGAACCTTGCCCGGCCATCCGACGTTGATGTTTGTAAAACGTGCCCTATGGTCCACCAGTGCTTGCAGCACCATTGAAAAGTAGCACTTTCGGTTAATGTACTGGCTGGCCTGGTGGTCCAGTCCCAGGATAGGGATGTGAGTTCCATCTATAGCCCCACCGCAGTTTGGGAATCCCATCCCATCGCGGCGAAGCCATCTATGATGACCTCCACGTTTCCCAGGGTCACTACCTTTGAGAGCAGTAGCTCAACGATTGCGTTGGCTACTTGCATGACAACAACCCCCACGGTAGATTTGCCCACGCCAAAGTGGTTCGCGACTGACCGGTAGCTGTCCGGCGTTGCAAGCTTCCAGAGGGCTATGGCCACTCGCTTCTGGACAGTCAGGGCTGCTCGCATCCGGGTGTCATTGCGCTTCAGGGCAGGGGACAGCAACTCACAAAGTTCCATGAAAGTCCCCTTCCGCATGCGAAAGTTTCGCAGCCACTGTGATTCATCCCAGACCTGCAGCACTATGCGGTCCCACCAGTCCGTGCTTGTTTCCCGGGCCCAGAATCGCCATTCCACAACATCCACATGACCCATTACCACCATGATGTCCTTGGCGCGGGGTCCCGTGCTTTGTGACAGGTCTGTGCCACTCTCAGACTTCAGGTCCTCACCGCGCTGCCGTAGCCTCCTCGCCCGATTTCTCAGCATCTGCCTCTGGGAAAGGTGGATGATAAGGTGCGAGGTGTTGACAACGGCCATAACTGCAGTGATGGTCGCAGCGGGCTCCATGCTCGCAGTGCTGTGGCGTCCGCGCTGTCACTGACCAGAAAAGTGCGCGAACTGATTTCCCGCCGGCGCTTTCAGGGAGGGAGGGCGGGAGTGACGGTTGGATGACGACAGTTACCCAAAAGCACCCTCGACACATTTTTTTACCCAGAAGGCATTGGCGGCTCGACCCAGAATTCCAATGGGCAGCGGGGACTGCGGGAACTGTGGGATAGCTGCCCACAGTGCACCGCTTCCAATGTCGACGCTTGCCCCGTTAGTGTGGACTCACAAAGTCGAATTACTGTCCTTAGTGTGGACACACACGTTCGACTTTGTAATATCGATTCCACATATTTGATATAAGTAAAATCTCTCGTAGTGTAGACATACCCAAAGAGTAGCAGTAGAGATTATACAAACCAAATCTATTATGCTCAAGAACTAGTAGTCTCATTGGAGTGGACCCTAAAACAAGCAGGTTTTTCTATTGCTAAGGCATCTTAGGTGGATTTTTTTTTTCTTCAGGGAAGTACAGCTATCTCAAAATCTACACTTTCCGAGAAAGAGGTCCAGGGCCAATAAATATGGATCATCTATCATGCAAGTGACCCCCAGGTCGGTATTCCTACTCTCCTGTGATAGAAGATCACCCACATCATTAATTTAGTACCATTGCAGAGACTGCAGTATTTTTACAAAAACAGGCAAGTGAATTAATCTTGTATGAAGTGTCATAAATAATTTAAAGCAAACTACAATTGTCAAAATAAATGAACAGAGTACATTCTGTGATACTTTAACTTGTTCACTCACTTGCTAATTGGCAAATTCAGTAATTTGCAATGAGTCTCCCACTCATTAGTGAGCATTAATTAGATTTGACCATAATAACTATTGGCAATTTCAAGATTAGGGTGAGAAATAGAAATAAAAATTAAACAGGTCAGAATTGGCAGTCTGGTAAGCACCTGTTGACTGACTTTACATTTAAAGGCATAGAATAATGACCTACTGATTGGATGTAGGCACCTGTCTGCAACCATTCAGGGGAACATCACTGTTCTAACCTCAGTCACAGCCCAGTTATATTGCAGCTCAACTTTGATTTGAAAGTGTCATAAATATTATGTGCTTTTTTGGTGCTGCCTGGCTGGGGTGAAGAAATCCATCAGTCCACCCTTCCTTTTATCTTCCTGACTGTTTTGAGAAGGGGAAGAGGATCTTTGCTACTCTTGCCTATAAGTACAACCCCCTGCAAACAGCATCTGCCTCTTCTATTACTCAGAGCTTTCCCAGGAAGGTGCAAAATGAAATTGATGTAATTCTTGCCAGGGTTTCAGTTGTCCACAAGGCTGTGGATAGCATTCCTGAAAACTGATTGTAGTAGTGTTGCTGCTTGGAAAACTCATAGCAATGTCAGTAGCATGGAAGATGAGTGCAGTTTTAGGAAGAAAGCACTGCATTGGATCATATATGCATGGCTGTCTTTGCAATAATCAAAGCTAGAGTTTTTTGTTGTTTTTTGGGGGGGGCGGGGGGGCGGTTAAGTTAAAGCATTAATTCTGCAGAAATAAATGCCTTGGTTCTCAACCCAATCCCACAGCCTATTCACCAGGAAAGGGTTCCTCCTTTCCATATGTGTGTGGATTTTTCAAGTCCTAATATTAATAGATCTAAGGAAAGAAGCATGAGAAGGAAACTGAATTCCATAGGCTTCAATTTAATCTGATCAGAAGCTGTAACTGTAGTTTGTAAGGGTACTATAGCCTATCTACATCAACACATTTTTGGGCACCAGTAAAACAAACAAGAATTATGTCAATTTCATTCCAATGCTGTTGGTGAAAGCTGTAAGCAGGGATTGGTAAGGGAGGCAGGGCCAATCTGCTCCTCTGCCCCAAAGCTGGAGAGTTAGTGGAGTAGTCTTCAGTGCCCCCTCCCCTCCCCTCCCCCCGCACTGTCAGTCTCCCTAGAGAGGAGGTTTGTGAGGTAATACCTTTTATGGGACCAACTTCTATTGGTGAAAGAGACAAGCTTTTGAGCTTTTCTTCTTCAGCTTTGTGTAAGTTTGTCTCTTTCACTGGCAGAAGTTGTCCAATAAAAGATATTACCTCACCCATCTTGTCCTAGTGTACTAGAGAGACCAACATGGCTGCAAAGAATCTCCCTAATGGCAGCTAGGAGTATGAGAGGTACAAAATTTCCATCCCACTGAGTCTGTCCCTTCCGGCAGCCAGAATGCTAGGGGACAGGTACAATAGCCACTCTGCTTTTCTCCCACCACCTTCACAGCCATGAGTAAGACTCTGATGCAAGGAAAGAAACTTCCAGAGGCTGATGTGAAAAACAGAGCATCAGAGCAGGGTCTAGAGACAGCACTCTCCCTCTTCAGTAGCTGGGAGTGGGGATGAGCTAGTCTTATCACCAGAACATTATCCCTGGACCTCGCCAGGGTCCTGCCCTGCTAATATTTCTTATCTGCCTCTAGCTAGTAGGTCAAGTTTTCAGGCCCTGATTAGCCCTTCTTTTAAGATGCACCTTTTTGATGTTCTCTCTCTTCCTGAACTTTGCATTGGCATTGGCTAAATCCTGCGTTCAAGAATATTCTTTTTATTGGTCTGGTGAATCTAGCACAGAGGTTCCTTTTCCCTTTAAGTTGTTGCTTGGTCTGGGCCACAACTTGGCTAGAGCATGGTGCTGGTACGTTGATTATGAATTTGTCCTAAGCCTCTTGAGTGGAATACAGTTTTAGATTACAGAATTACCAATATATCAAAACAAAAAAATGCAGCAAGTAAAACTGAAATTGGATGGGTTGGTTACACGTTGTCGCTAATGTTCGCTGACTACATGTTGCTGCAAGTTTTGTAAGCCTTTCGGATAATGTCTTTATTAGCCTAGTGCTGAACTTTTGTTTTTTATTTTCAGGGAATTATTTCATTCTAAAATAATACTGAATGACTTCAGTTATTTTAGGGAAAACAAAAGTGAATTTAGTACTTGTGGAAAACAGCTATGCTGGCAGCATGGAATAGCTAGAGCAAGAGGAATGGTAGAGTAGTATAATCCTATATGCTAAAAAGTTTAATGTTCTTAAGAGCCTTAATTGATCTGGGCCCAAGCCAATCTCAGAGACTACCTTCCTCCCATGATTTCCTGCTGGCAGCTGCAGTCAGTGGGGGTGCTCAAACTGGATCCCCCTCATTGTCAAAATAAATAAATGAAATAAATAAAAACAGGGGGTTGTTGGCAGAATGTCTGCTGTGTTGGCCTCAGGACTCTGAAATTTGCTCCACATCCTTGGTCTGAAATAGCCAGAACTTGAGGACCCTCCGGACATACTGCAAATGCAATTTATTTGGCAGGGTTGATAGGGAGGGTTGAGAGTATGTTCATGGGGGAAAGGAAGGTTAATTTGTTATTTGTGTATAAATTCTGGGTTTTTTAAATTGCTGCTTAGTAGTCATTGTAAACTTAATTCCTAGAGAACCTAGGCCCAGATTTTTCAAGATATCTAGGCATTATTTCTGTGCTCACTGTCACACCACCTAACTAATTAGGGGCCTAAATCTCTTTCAAAAAGGACTTAGGCACTTGAGTGTAAATTTCTTCAATAGTTGTTGGGATGTAGACTTTTAATATCTATTGGCTATTAAATCCCTTTTGAAAGACACTAAAGCCTGGTTTACACTAGGAAATTAGGTCAGGATAACTGCATCACCCAGGGGTGTGAAAAATCCACATCCCTGAGCAACACAGCACTAGGTTGACAGGAGAATTCTTCTGTCAATTTATACTCTTGGGCAGATGGATTACCTACGCCAATGGGAGAAGCTCGTCCATCAGCATAGGTAGTGTCTTCCTTGCAGCTGCGCTTCTGCAGCGTTCTAAGTGTAGACAAGCCCTGGGTGCAGCCACCCACAAGTACCTTCAAAAATCTGGACCCAAATGTGTTTCTTTATGTATGTTCTTTATTGTTTTAAATATAAAGAAAGCAAGGATGATACAATCTGATCCTACAAAAATTTCTTAATCCCCATAGAATTCAGTTGAGACTGATAGTCTTCTAAAATTATTCTGTAGAATTGTATAGCAGGACTATAATTAGCTAGGACTTTTCCATGCGGGTAGAAGGCTTGCACTGTGTCTTGTGCGTGTCTACTGGAGCATAGAATGTCCCCTGCTCAACTCTTTACTTTTACATAATTGTACTCGATTGGATATTAAATAAGCATTCACGCTTAGATCTCTTTATTTTAAACTGCTTTGCATAGTTTGCCTTACCCATGGTGCCAGAATGCATCTATAAAAAGTTGCCAGTGTGAGCAAAAATATAATAGTAATAGTAATTTAACCACCAGGAAATGTATCCTAAGATCTATTGGTATGGGAAGAAAATGGGCTAAAAATAAGTGTGTCGTTTTAATACTATGGTGATGAGAATATGATAGGAGTTTTTTCCCCTTCTGTTTTTCCCTTTTGTTGGTTAATATAAGATTCTGATTGAATAGGGATTAGGAATTTTAGCCAGCCAGGAAATAATTCAGACTAGAAATAAGGTGTAATTTTTTAATGGTGAGTGTAATTAACCATTGGAACAACTTACCAAGGGTCTTGATGGATTCTCCATCACTGACAATTTTTCTAAATCAAGATTGGATCTGCTCTACAAATTATTTTGGGGGAGTCCTATGGCCTGTATTCCATAGGAGATCAGATTTGTTGATCACAGTGGTTCTTTCTGGCCTTGAAATCTATGATTCAAGTACACAAATAAAATAAAATACACTTTTAAACAGTGCCTTCCAGCATTTACTGGTGCTGAGCACATCCTTCTTGCTGCAGAAGGACAGAGAAGAGAGCACTGCAATAGAAAATGTGTGCTTTTGTTTTAAAGACAGCACTAATAGGATTTGTTTTTGGCGCTTAAATATGTCAATTTTTGTAAAGAGCCAGCAACCCACCTTGTTTTTAAATGTTTAAATAATTGTTCATATGCTGTGTCTTATTGAATTATGAATATGTCACAATTCAATAAGAAACAGCACATGAAGGACACATATATTGTCTTAACTTGAATTTTAAAACCAGACTGGAAAGTTGTCTGTCATTATTACAAAATAATGCTAGAGAACTCCGAGCAGCAGAGAGGCACAACATGATGGAATCCAGCCAGGAGGATTAAGGTATCTTAGAATGTCTTTGCCTCAGGCTTAGTATAGTGGTTGAGGGAGCACATAATTCCCCCCCCCCCTTTTTTTTCCTGTACAAGGCAAGGGGAGCCAGTCAAAATTCTGCTGTTGCTGTGGAGGGGAGTGCCCCAAAACCAAATCCACTCTGGTCTGGTGGAGGCCTGGGAACAGGGAGGGGAATTTAGAGACATCTGGACACAGAAAGGAATGGATTGCGGAAGAGTGTCACCATCTGTAAGGCATTAGATACTATCTCGCATGACCTTGTAACAAACTAGGGAAATACAACCTAGATCAGTGATTCTCGGGGGCACTCAGAGGTCTTACAGGGAGTACATCAACTCATCTAGATATTTGCCTCCTTTTACAACAGTCTACATAAAAAGCACTAGCAAAGTCAATACAAACTAAAATGTCATAGACAATTATTTGTTTATAATTTTCTGTATACTGTACACTGAAATGTAAGTACAATATTTATATTCCAGTTGATTGATTTTATAATTATATGGTAAAAATGAGAAAGTAAGCAATTTTTTCAGTAATAGTGTGCTGTGACACTTTTGTATTTTTATGTCTGATTTTGTAAGTTTTTAAGTGAGGTGAAACTTGGGGGTACACAAGACAGATCATACTCTTGAAAGGGGTACAGTAGTCTGGAAAGGTTGAGAGCCAGTGACCTAGATGGAGCTACTATAAGGTGGGTGCATAATTGGTTGGAAAACCATTCACAGAGAGTAGTTAGTAGTGATGGTTCACAGTCAAGCTGGAAGAACATATCAAGTGGGGTCCCGCATGGATCAGTTCTGAGTCTGGTTCTGATCAATATCTTCATCAGTGATTTAGTTAATGGCATGGAGAGCACATTCATAAAGTTTACGGATGATACCAAGCTGGGAAGGGTTTCAAGTGCTTTGGAGGATTGTTTTGAATTTTAATCCTATCTGGACAAATTGGAGAAATGGTCTGAAGTAAATAGGATGAAATTCAATAAGGACAAGTGCAAAGTACTCCACTTAGGAAGGAACAATCAGTTCCACACGTACAAAATGGAGTACTGCAGAAAGGGATTTGGGGGTCATAGTGGATTACAAGCTAAATATGAGTCAACAGTCTAACACTGTTGCAAAAAAAGCAAACATCATTCTGGGATGTATTAGCAGAGTGTTGTAAGCAAGACACGAGAAGTAATTCTTCTGCTCTGCTCCGTGCTGATTAGGTCTCACCTGGAGTATTGTGTCCAGTTCTGGGTGCCACATTTCAGGAAAGATGTGGACAAATTGGAGAAAGTCCAGAGAAGAGCAACAAAAATGATTAAAGGTCTAGAAAACATGACCTACGAGGGAAGATTGAAAAAACTGGATTTGTTCAATCTGGAGAAAAGAAGACTGAAGGGGGACATGATAACAGTTTTTAAGTACATAAAAGATTGTTACAAGGAGGAGGGAGAAGAATTGTTCTCCTTAACCTCTGAGGATAGAACAACAAGCAATGGTGCTTAAATTGCAGCAAGAGTGGCTTAGGTTGGACATTAGGAAAAAATTCCTAACTGTCAGTGTGGTTTAGCACTGGAATAAATTGCCTAGGGAGGCTTTGGAATCGCCATCATTGGAGATTTTTAAGAGCAGGTTAGACAAACACCCGTCAGGGATGGTCTAGATAATACTTAGTCCTGCCATGAGTGCAGGGGACTGGACTAGATGACCTCTTGAGGTCCCTTCCTGTCCCTATGTTTCTAAGAAAATGAGGGTGGATTAATCATTACCCCTTATTTGAATGGCAAAAGTTTACAGTCAGGATTATAGTAATAAAAACATATTATTTCGGTATTGAGGCTGGATTGGCAGAATTCTGTGGGGATCTTCACTTAATATTAAGTGGGTGCTGCCAAGGTAAGTCCTGTTTTAGACAAACATAGCATGTTGCCTCAGATACTAACATGTTGGATTTATTAAAACTGATCACTTGAAATCCAGTTCATTTTGTGGGGTTTACTTGTTGTTTTTTCTTTGCATGTCATCCTTGTTATTTCTAATGTGACTGTGCCCGCTGTGCGTGAGCACTAGCAAATGTCTTTACATAAGATCAGTTAAAGGAACTATTTGTTCATCTTGGAAAACCAAAGAAGTCAGTTTCACTTTTAGATTCAGTATTTTGGGTTGTAAACATTGCAGTGGAATTTTTATTTGTGTAAACAATTCTTCCCCCTTAGAATTGGGGGAAAAAAATAAAGTGAAAACTTTCCATTGGTTTAAAGTTTTCTAAAACTTGTTTCTCCAGAAATATAGATCTGGGGTCAAAGTTGAGTTGACATTGCTCCTTTAATACTTGCACTATCAAGTTCCACAACATAATTTCTCTTAATTAATCCCCAGGTTCCAGTGCCTCCTTTATCTAGTCTGTCCACTTCTTTAAAATAACATTCTTCGTAGCTATTTTATTTTACTTTCAAGATGTTGAGCACTTGTTCCCTTCTCCTAAAATCCTTTCCAAAAGAGATTAGAAGGGTGACTTGCTGCCTGTTTTTAAATCCCCTTTGAGAACTTTTTATTTTTTTCCCGTTTAATATTTTTCCGTTTTTTTTCTAAGGCAGTTTGCAGCACAACACTATTCGTATAACTACTGAGAAGCTCACATTTTGGAAGGAAAACATAAAATCTGTTTAATCTTTTTTGAGATCTAGTCTTGATGGTATCCTGTTTAGTAAGTAGTCAGATGGCAGGTAGGCTGGGCACAGGCCTCAAATACACAAACATTCAACTTGGTTAAGACTATTTCTTCTGGAAATATCTGTTAACACTGGCAATCTCAGAGATTTAACACGGGTATTATATAGTATGGACTATAACACAGATCTTATATACTATAGGATTGACTAACATTATCGAATTATCATTTTACTGGTGTGAGAAGGTATGCTACCTACCCGATCAGGTGCAATTTATGAAAAACTACTAGAGAAGACTTATACAGAGCTACGTGGTGGGGATATTTGGGGTGGAGGAAGGTTGAATGCAACGACAGATTTGGGGTTGTAATTCTTTGCATTGATGTCCACTGAAGATACCTGACTAATTAGCCAGCATAACCCCTCTCCACCTACTGCAGCTGATCTTTAATCAGTGCCCAGTTCAGGGATTCTCTCTTGTCCCAGATTCCCAGAGCATACCTAAATCAGAATCACGGGTCCCAGACACATGATGTTTGTTAGTTTATCTCTTAGGTCTGTTTGCAAAGTACAAGTCACGTTTTGGATTTTTTTTCTTTTTTTCAAATGATATCCATTGTCTTGTGGTATGCAGTAAAATGCATCTAATTACTTTTTTGCTTAGACTATGGAGTACATTTTATAGCCTCTTAATTTTGTTGTAGGCATGATCTAATGCAGCTCAACTTGCCAAAAACATAACAAATGGTGAAGGCCTTTATTAATCATTCTTTTCTCTACTCTTCATTAAATTGCCATAATTAGTGCTAGATGAGCCTTCATATTAGCAAGGAAAAATGCAGACAGCAAGATTAAAGCCTGGTCTGCATTGAGCGCTATAATGTAAGTGTTGATGAGATAGAATTGAAGAGGGAGGCCATCTCGTCATTGTTGTACTATTACATTTTGCTCCTAAAACAGTAGCATGTAAAGCTCCATCTATGTGGCTAATCATGTTTGCATTGTTAAGCATTTCCATAGCACAGCAGTGTTCACAGTGCTGCTTTAGATTAGATTAGCAACATACTGTGTTGAATAGATAGCATTTGAGTACCAATGTGTCAAATTACACAGCCAGAAGAGAAATTGACTGAAGCAGAATCTCTCTTCCTTTCCTTTCTACCCCCCAAAAAACCCACAATCTTGTCTCTAGGAAACTATTTAAACTCTTATTATTTTAGGGTTAACAGCCAGTGGTGGTGGTGCTGTTGAGAAAAGCTGGTCTGAAAAGAAAACGTCTCTCTGTATTGGAGAGAGAGCAATTTCGCATTCTCTTAAATGTTAATTTTAAAAACAACCATACAGTCAAAACCAAGTGAATCTTGCATATTCTATAAAGAGAAAATTCACTGTAGCCCAATTGCATAGCAATTTTATGATCAAATCCTAAATGCAGAGGACATACCACCTGCTCTCACTAGTCTAAAATTCAGCAATAGGCTATCAAAGAGAAGAATTGCTCTTCTCCTGTACATATTTAGATCCCAATTAGGGAGAAATCTTCTGGATATTAATAACTGGGAATAGAAGGTGGTCCAACATCCTGTCGTGTGTATGTGTTGTCTATTCATATAGCAGTGGGGTACATGCCTACGAAACTATATTTTTCATAGCTGATTGCCACTTGGATGTCATTTTCTCAGTCTCTATATGTGTTCAGAATTCTTGCCGCGTTGCTTGCCACACTGTGGGATTGTACCTTTTTGTTGTTGCTGTTGTTATATAGCTCCACTTTAAAATATGGTTGTGGCAGCATGCATTGCCATGAAAGCAATGTTTAAGCATGAGCTACTGTGTTGCATGCCAATTAATCTTTTCCAAAAATTGTTAAAATTATAGAATGGAGAAAAAAAGATCTCATAGGCCAATTATAATAGTTTTATCCTGACTCGAGTCCAAAGGTTCGATCCCACTATTTGTCACACCAGTGTGTTTTTTAGTACATTAAGAAATGTCATGACGCAGACAAGCAGACACTCAATTATTAATGACTTCTCTACAAAAAAAAAAAAAAATTAAAAAACAAGCCACAAAACAAAGTGCTAATTAAGACCTGGTAACTGAGTTTCTATCAGAGTGAGATCTGCTTCAGTTTGCTTCCCTGCAGAAGAGAAGTTGATTCTACTTAAAAAGTAAGCAGACCTGTTGATTCTATGCAAGCCAGAAAGGAGCTCGTGCATTAATGTGTGGTTAGAGACTGGATGTGGAAATCAAACCTACTTACCCAGGTATTGTAAACAATACCAGGTGGTTTATAGGAGGCCGAAGGAAGTTTCATTCCAGAAGCAAGTTTTAATGTTTTGGTCCCTTTATCGCCGTTGCTCCTTTTGGTACCTTGTTGTCTTGCTGACTTCAGACTGCTTTTCATTGATTTCCAAGGGGTATCATCCTTGACGGAGTACCTCAGATTTTGTTGGTTGTTGCTATCAGATGCTTTGTTCTTGTCTCCAAAAAAAAGGACTGTAGTGAGTTATCCCAGAGACGGTGTAAGAGCCAAATGTCTTAAATACAACCAAGTTTTTTGGAAAATTTAAAGGAAATGAAAACAAAAGTAGAACAGTAA
Source organism: Emys orbicularis (assembly GCF_028017835.1). NCBI lineage: Eukaryota > Metazoa > Chordata > Testudines > Emydidae > Emys > Emys orbicularis. The sequence continues at coordinate 21,209,212 of NC_088685.1, read as the reverse complement.
TTAGAACTAAGCCTCCTTAGCTTCACCTAGGCAAGCCCCAAACCCCTTGAGATAATCTAATGCTTGCATCAGTAATCTGCTGTGCCTGTCAGTTTTCCAGGCCTGTTTTCTAATTATCGAGCATCATCAACCTCCAGTCCCTGTGTGAGTGACCTTCAGTCTGTCAGGAATGTCTTCCATCCCCCACCCCTTTGTCCTTCATGCCTGCAAATTTAAATTCTTGGAGCCCAGTTAGGTTGATGTGGTGTTAACTGTCATTATCTTATTAGCTAAGGAATCTTGGCTTTTATTCAGATCGAGCAGGTGATGTTTATGCCAGTCCACTACCTTTGAAAATGAATTCCTCTTTAGTTACCTGGGCAAATAGTCATAAGTCTTCATCTCCAGTCTCTTAACAAATATTGATTCACGATTGCCTTTGGAACTAACATTAAATTATCTGCTTCCTCACCCACACCTTTCTTGCCTCCTCATTTTGGATTTCTCTTATGTTTATGCATCTTTGCTTTACAGGTAGGTTGCACCTGTTGTTATTCCATGCTTCCTTCCCCATACCCACTTTCCATAGCCTCTCTATATTCCCTTCATTGTTACATCAAGGGTTTTCAAACATTTTCACAGTGTGGACCGACTTTGTCTAGTCCCATTCATGATCACCTGGTCTCCCCTTTCTTTCCATTAGCAATTTGTAACATCTGTTTGGTAACTATAGCAATTGCTTACGTGGAAAAGTAATATTAAGGGAGTACTTGTTATAGCTTAATGAAATATGGCAGTTTGACATGCTATCTACCACAGCAGTCCTCAAACTGGACTACAGAACACTTGTTGGTCTCATGGTGCTGGTTCTCCTCCTTGTTTCATTCTCATTAATTCTGCCATTGCCTTTAAAATGCTGATATTTTCCATATATTCAATGTTCTCAATCCCATCCATATAAAATGTCAGCTGGCAGTATCCAGACTGTCAAATAACTGATCTTAATAAAGTCCAATACTCATAACATTACCGGCTTTTCCTCAAGAAATTCTGTAATTGGAGGAAGGCTCTAATTCAGTTACTTGGAAGAATAGACTAAGAGTGTTCACTTAAGATCTCAGCATGTCTTTTAATCCACAGACTCCCTTAAAGAGTGGCTTGAGACAGGAAGCTCAATGAAAATCAAGAATATTAAATTCAAATTAAATCCCACATAGTCCCTCTATTTTAATTAAGTTATTTTATGTCTCCTCTATGTTTCCTTTCCAGAAATAAGTTGCCAAGTATTCAAGGTTGCATGAGGGGAAACTGTTAATGAATCTTAAGTCACAGCATTTCAATGTTCTCAATTAAAATTAATACTAATAATAGCCTAAAGCTTGGCAGTGCCTGTGCAGAAATTCGTCATCAGCCAAAGTTGGCTGCTAGTGAAGTCTTCTTCTTGTAGACTTGAATTAGCTGAAGGATTCTTTAGGATGCAAGCATTCTGTCCTTCTCTTTGAGTCAAATGCTATGGAGCAGAACTCTTCTGTATGAGAGTGCTTTTGAGAGGGTAGTGTAGGTTATCAGCTGCTTTCAGTTAGGTTCTAATTGCACAAGGATCAAGAAACTTTTTCATCTTTCTCTTTTTAGAGTTTATTGAAGTGGGAGAATACATCTCTTTTTGGTAAATGGAAATTGATTTGATTCAGGGATCAGAATGTAATGCACCTTGATTGGTTTAGCTCCTTATGGGCTGATCTTGGTCACTTCTTCATTGATGCAATTACAGGGAAGCAGTAAATGATATGACAAAGAAAATGTGCAGAGTAGTCTTTATATGTTAAAGGGTTGTGTTGTTCTAACTAGAAAGCTGATGCTGGAAAGAGTGGCACTGTGGAATGAAATCTTTGTTTTGCCCCACTGATTCCATATTCAGTTTGCTTGGTTAACAACTTTGTTTTTCTCCATAGCGGTTCTAAGTGTCAGGATGAGTTCTCTCTGGTTTAGTCTTCATCACCACTAAAGGTGCTACAGGTTGACTTACTACTCCTGGGGAAATTCTGCACTACTGAGCACATGCATAATTAATGAACTGGGCATATTTTTGAATTTTTGTGCAGAAAAAAGCTTCTATTGAAATGTTGCTGCAGTTCCACCTTTTGCCCACCAGAGGGCACTGTGGTGATAGAACACAGCAGCAGCTCCCGGCCAGGAAAGGAAGCGAAAGAGCCTGCCTTCTTCACAGCACCTGTCAGGCCAGGTCAGGAGACAAGGGCTATGAGGAGACTGACATCATGGGGTGCTCATAAGGGGCTCATAAGGGCTGGTGGGGGAGGACAGACTGGGGCAGGGGCCGAATGGGAGTGGAGACGCAGGGCCACAGGGGGCAAGGAGGTGCAGGGCCACATGGTGATGGGGGAGGAGGTGCAGAACTACATAGGGACAGGGGAGTGGCTGGGTGGGCGCACAGAGCCACATGGGGACAGGGAGAGGGGGGTACAGAGCCACATGGGGACAGGGGGAGGGGTGCAGGGTCACATGGGAATGGGGGGGAGTGGGTGTCTGAGTGGGGGTGGAGGGACACATGGGGATGCAGGAACACATGGGGACAAGGGCAGATGTGCCTGACTGAATGGGAGAGGCTAAGGGTCAGCCAGGGTCTGCATTGGGGAAGCTCCCTTCCCCGCCCCCCACCCCCCAAAAAACCTGTTCTATACTTTTTCCACCCATACCGAACAGCCCTCCAAGTTCATACCAAGGCTCCTTCCCAGCAATTTACTTCCCTCTACCTCAACTACTCCGTTACCCCTGAGTCCCCCAAGCCTTTGCACTGCTTTTGAGAGGTGGGGGAAATATGTTTCTGTATTGTGGCTTAAATGAATTATTACTCAGAGTTCTGAATTAATATGCCTAGTAAGGAATCTATTTGTTAAAAAAGATTTCCTGCATCTTTTTTGTTGTCTGTATTGTTACAGACATACTTGCTGACAGGTATTTTGAAAAAAAATGACCAAAAATAATTGAAACTGGTGTGATTATATTGTGTTATTTTGACATAAAATATGAGAATTTTGCAGAATTTTAAAATATTGTGCACATAATTTTTAATTTTTTGTTGCAGAATTTTTATTTTTTTGGTGCAGAATTCCCTCAGGAGTAGACTTATGTGCTCTTTTACACTTGTGTAATCCTACTGAAGGCTACTGATTGCTACAGCTAGTGTAGAAAGCACATCCTGTTAGGCTTTGTCAGACAAAAAATGCATTGTGCATCAACTCTCTGAAGACTACACTGGTTTTCTATTTGCTTCTGTCTGCATTTCAGGGTTTTGGTATTGATCTATCAAGCCCTATATGCTCTGGGTCCTGAGACACAGCCTCCTTTCCTGTGAACCACCTTAATTGTTTGAGTTCAGCTGGGCCACTCTTGCTAACATTGCCTACATGGTGTACTAAAGATAGAGTCTCTCCATTGAGAAAGTGCCAACATTGGCACTTGCTTCCCTCACTGCTCCAATAGAGGTGGTTTGTTGAGCATCAGGGTGCAATGCTATTTTTGGGCTTTACGTAAAAAAGGTGGGAGGTTGTGCTGGTGATTACTGTTTGGCCATGTACTTAGCCTATTTTAGCACATAAGTGTCTTTTATGCCTACTTGATAAAATATTTGTAACGCTGTATCTTTCCCTAGGAACACTTTGGAGTAGGCATATTTTGAATAGACCAAAACTAATCTTTATAATGAATGTTCACTTCCATAGGGGTCTGAAGTGGATTGGCTGTCTTGCTATTAGGGTTGTAACACAATTTTGATCCATTTGAAAAAATTGCATGTGTGTGATACATACGGAATACTGTTTGTTCAGGTAAAAACACATTTTGTGTAGATGCGGTGTCATTGTGTGTACTCTTTTGTACTCTGTATGTTAATCAATATATATTTTCTGCCTTAATGTTTCTTCTGCTAACATTATGAAGCGTTAAGTAAAATATCATCTGCATTTTTAACCTGGCTGAACAGTCAACCTACTTTCAAGCTCATACTCTTGATGGGTGCTGAAATTTATCTCAAATCATGATTGAGAGGAACAGCTTGTCATTGTGGAAGATTAATGGCATTGCCACCTGCTGTGCAGCCTTATAAGTGGTAACAGCAATCCACACTGGAGTGTACTTTTAGCTGAGCCTGAATTCAAGTTACAGATTTTTTTATTTTACTTTTTCCCCCTGAAGCAAGGATCAGCTGAAAGAAAAGTTCCTACGTGCCTTTAAAGACGTAGGAGCACAACCAGAAAAATTGCTTGGAGCAGATGCTTTCCAGTAAGGACGTGGCATGGTATATTGGTGGAAAGAGCAGATTGCAGTGTTGTTTATGTTTCAGTTGTGTGTAATAGTTTATATAAACAGATGAACATAACAGTCTTTGCAGACTAGGCGCTTTCCCGTTTGGAATCTAGTAAAGAGCTGCTTCAGATGTGCAGCGGCCCCTTGGATCAAAGAGTCATCCAGACTGCAATGCTTTGTGAAATCCTAAAATTCCTGCAGGCAAGTCCCACCTCCCTAAATCTATGGTTTAAGTCTTGTTAGTACTAAATTAACACCACACCTACCTGTTCCCTAACTGGCTACCCTTGTTGATGGTTATAGCTAATTCCTGCTTGGCTTCATCTTGGGTCAAAACCTCACCATGAATAAAGTTAAGCATTCAAGCCATGCCTAGACATACAACGTAGATAAATCTTATCCAGTATCTGAGAAGTAAATGCACTCGATCAGCGTGAAATATACTCCAGCAATCATCAGTGATCCCTCCATTCCCGAACTCTGCCACAAACATGCTTAAACATACTCCTTGCCTTGTGAATACCATTCTAGGCCTGGCCTTATATAGGGACTATTAGATAGGAGATAGCTTAGGGTGTGTCTACACTACAAGTGCTACAGCAGTGCTGCAGCTATGCTGATGTAGTGCTGCAGTGTATTACAACAATGAAAGATGTTTTTCTGTCACTATAGAAAATCCACCCCTTCCAGAGGTGGTAGGCAGGTCAATGGAAGAATTCTTCCATTGACCTAGCGATGTCTTCAGTGTGGGGTTAGGTCGAATTAACTATGTCACGTAGGGTGTGGAATTTTTCACACCCCTGAGCAATATAGCTAGGTCGACCTAAGTTTTAGGTCTACACCTGGCCTCAGACTATAGAAACGCTGCCCACGTGAAACATGCATATCTTTTTATCATTGCCAGTAAACATTCATACGTAGCTGTAGCCAAACTATGACTTCCTAAAAAGCATGATCCTACTAGAGTGGACAATAGAGAACTTTAAAATCATGCGTCGGAAGCAGAGACTGGTCCTGCTTCATTCATTAGGAGTCTGAATAACAATGTTGGGCACAAGTACTGCTTAGAGTTGGGTTTGGCCTGGTGTATGTTTATAACAGAAGTCTTTCTGAAAAGACTGTCTGCTTCTAGCATCACATGATACCAACCCTTCAGCATCTCTCGTGGTAGTAAACAGGGTAATTTACAACTTTTCATGGTGGAAATTGCACACAGGCTGAGGGAAAGCAGTGGAATCTACTAACAACCTAAGAGTTACAAAAGTTGCTTCTAGTTGTGAAAAATCTGTGAGATGGCCGTAGGGGAAAAAATCAAATACAATTGGTATTTCTAGCTACCTGCTGGGAGTAACCAACATGCTTAAAAGTTGCCGACATTTTTGACACTGGTAGTACAAAAGCCCTATGTGTCAGATTGTTTAAAACAGGATGAAATTCTGTTGACAGAAAAGTGTTCATGTTCTATATTTAAATTTGTTCCAGGATACTGACTGTTCCTAAAAACATAGGGATGTAGTTCTGCAGTCCTGCTGGATGTGGAACTATGGGGGAAGATATGTGGTTTAGCTGGTAGAATGATTGATGATTTAGGCACTTAGTTTCCAATTGTATTTGATCATTTATTCGCGGTGAGAAGTGCGGCCATGTCTAGTGTTCTCAACTCTCTGGGCTGAGTAAAAGCTTGACATTTCCTTTTAAATGATAAAAATATAAGTTTCCAATGCCTATCTTTTGAATGGAATAGCAGAAAGTATGTGCATCGCCTGCTCTGTATCTTGCATATAGCATGCCTTCTGACTGCAGCATGACATTAACATCGTTTGTCTTCAAAAAATGTTAACACGTTATGTACATCCTTATGTGACAGTGTAATAGGACCACTATGTCCAGCCTTACCCCTCTTTTTTTACACACTGAAGAGATGATACCAGTTGAAGTAATTAGGGAGGCAAATACAGCAACTTCCTCTGTGAAGATAAACCCAGTACTCTTATTCTGGCAGGCTGGCATCTCTGAAAGATATAGAACTGTCTCTTCGGCGTGGTCCACACTAACCCCCCACTTCAGACTAAGGTACGCAAATTCAGCTACGTTAATAACGTAGCTGAATTCGAAGTACCTTAGTCCGAACTTACCGCGGGTCCAGACGCTGCAGGCAGGCTCCCCCGTCGATGCCGCGTACTCCTCTCGCTGAGCTGGAGTACCGGCGTCGATGGCAAGCACTTCCGGGATCGATCCCAGAAGATCGATCGCTTACATCCGGACCAGGAAGTAAGTATAGACATACCCTTCTACTTCGGACTAAGGAGAAATGAGATACTGTAGATCTCCAGTTCCCACAACTACTGCTTTGTTCTAAACAATGTGTAAGTGGCCACATTGCTTAACATGTCTGTATAGGACATAATGTTTGATAACAAATACATTGCACAGATACAAAATGGAAAATGACTGCCTAGGAAGAAATACATCAGACAAGGATTTGGGAGTGATGGTGGATGACAAACTAGATATGGGTCCACAAAGCAATACTGTTGCAAAAAAAAGAAAAGAAAAAAGAAAAGAAAAAGTGAATGTCATTCTGGGATGTATTAGCAGGAGAGTTGTAAGCAAGCCACGAGAAGTAATTCTTCCACTCTACTCAGCACTGATAAGTAAGGCTAAGATTTTGTCATGGATATTGTTAGTAAAAGTCACGGACAAGTCACGGGCAATAAAGAAAAATTCACGGAAGCCCATGACCTGTCCCTGACTTTTACTAACAATATCCATGATAAAATGGGCAGGGACAGGGCAGCTATGGGATGGCTGGGAGCTCTGGGGCCCCCACCACTCATGGGGGCTTAGAGCTCCAGGGTCCCCTGCCACCAGCGGTGGAGAGGAGCTGCAGGGTCCCCCTGACCCCTTCCCAGCAGTGGGGAGCGCTGTGGGAATCCCCCTGCCACTGCCTCAGTGGGGAGCTGCGGAGGTCCCCCTGCCCCTCCCCCATGGCAGCCGGGGGCTGCGGTGGTCCCCCTGCCCCATGGCGGTGACAGAGAGTTGCTGGGGTCCCCCTGCTCCCCTAGGGTGGCAGCAGGGGAGCTGTGGGGGTCCCCCTTCCCTCCTGCGGTGGTGGCAGGGGAGCTGCCAGTGCCCCTACCCCACAGCGGGGATCCCCCGCAGCAGCCGGGAGCTGCAGAGTACCCCCCTGCCTGCAGTGGCTGGGAGCTGTGGGGTACCTCCGCTGCTCATGGTGGCTGAGAGCTTGGGGGCCTGCTGCCGCAGGCGGCGGGAGTACTTTACAGCTTCCTGCCACTGCAGGAGGCAACGAGATCCTGCAGTTCCCACCTCTCGGGGCTGAAGTCACGGAGGTCTTTGGAAGTCACGGATTCCGTGACTTCCGCAACTTCTATGACAAAACTGTAGCCTTACTAATAAGGCTTCAGCTGGAGTACTACATCCAGTTCTGGGCACCGCACTTTGAGAAAGATGTGGACTAATTAGAGGAAGTCCAGAGAAGAGTAACAAAAATGATTAAAGGTCTGGAAAACATGACCTATGAGGAAAGATTGAGAAGACTGAGGGGGGACATGTTAACAGTCTTCAAGTAAGTAAAAGGTTGTTATAAAGAGGAGAGTGATCAATTGTTCTCCTTAACCACTGAAGACAGGTCAAAAAGCAATGGGCTTAAATTGCAGCTAGGGAGATTTACGTTAAACATTAGGAAAAACTTTCCAACTATATGTGTAGTTAAGTACTGGAACAAATTACCTATGAAGGTTGTGGAGTCTCTGTCATTGGAAATTTTGAAGAACGGGGTTAGAAAAACACCCTCTCATGGGGAGCCGCAATCGGCCGAACCTGTGGAACCTGCGGACGTGGCCGGTAAACAAACCGGCCCGGACCACCAGGGGCTTTCCCTACACAAGTGGCGGACCGGCTTTGAGAAGCACTGGTCTAGAAAATACTTATTCCTGCCTTAAATGCTGGAGACTAAACTAGATGACCTATCAAGGTCCCTTCCAGTCCTACATTTCTATGAAATGCCTGATCTGGTATGCTGCACAGATTTACATTTGTGGGGGAGGAAATACAAGGAAACATTTGGATGATAGAATAACTTATTTTTATTTATAGGCTCACATTACTGATGTATCTGAGCACCTTGCATACATTAGCAAATTCTCCTGAGAGTTAAGGAAATATTCTAATCCCCATTTCACAATTAGGGAATTGAGCCACAGAGAGACTGGCACTTATCAGACAGGATATCTGTGCCAAAGCCAAGAATAGAACCCAGATCTCCCGAGTCCCAGTCCTCTGCCTTAACTACAAGCATCCATTCTTTTAGGGAGCTAATAAATCCTGGAACATTTGAGTAATCAGATTGGCATGATATTGGGCATTGACCTTAGGCATTGAACATTTTCACTTAGGATTTAAATGAGTTAGAGGCTGTAATGCTCTCAGTGATAATACTAAGAACACTTTTACTGGAGTGTTGGAGAGTATTTTGGTTTTTGATAATCACTTTAATGAGTTTCATAGAAGCAATGCAGTTGTATTTATTCTTTGATACCAAAAATGTGGATTGTTTTGCATTACAGTTATATATCTGCAAAATGGGGATTATAATATTTCCTGTGTGGAATTCTGGCTCCATTGAAAGCAATGAACGTTTTGCTGTTGACGTTGCTGGGGCCAGAATTTCCCCCCTCTGTAGCGTTATGAGGCTAAATTAATTAATTTTAGTAAGGCACTCAAATGCTATTCTGCAAAGCAACACAAACAAGTCTATAAACAGAAACAATCCATAGGTGGTGCAGGGTTTGTATGGTGTGCAGTCTATGAGATACGTGGTAATATAGCATTTAAGGCAAGTGTTTAAAAGTTGCACAGGGAAACTTTAATTTTATTTTGTGAGTTAAGCAGTCAACATTCTTTTAAGGTAGTTTTTAAAGACTAAAATTAATTTTGTTCTAAAGGCAAAAGCGCAGTTAACAATCGGAAAAAAAGTGACTAGGTAAACGGATGAGATCTTGCTCAACAAGTCTGCTCACTATCTGTATTTCCAATTGAATTTGCCATTTTTACTGAGGGCTGGTCTACACTGGGGGGGGGGGGGGGAGGGGATCGATCCAAGATACACAACTTCAGCTACGCGAATAGTCGAAGTATCTTGGATCGAATTACCTGGGGTCCACATGGCGTGGGATCGACGGCCGCGGCTCCCCCGTTGACTGCGCTACCGCTGCTCGCTCTGGTGGAGTTCCGGAGTCGATGGTGAGCGCGTTCGGGGATCGATATATCGCGTCTTAACGAGACGCGATATATCGATTCTGGATAAATCGATTGCTACCCGCCAAAACGGCGGGTAGTGAAGACGTACCCTAAGAAATGCTTCTCCTGATGCTGAATAATCATCAGAGTTATTAAATGCACTGCCAAATTCTGCCATCAGTGACATCTGTGCAACCACATTGACGATGATGAGGATGCCCAGGTGTCACTGAAGGTAGAATATGACTTGCAGGAGTGTTATTCCTGGTGGTGATGCACAAAAAAGGAAAGAGCCCAGTTTGACTCTGAGTATTATTGCAGGGCTGGCCAGGAGGGGAAAGGAGGAAAACCTCTTTTATTTGTAAATTGAGAAAACTTCATATAGAAGCACTGCGCAATCATAAATATGGGATCCCCTTGGTGCTTCTTTTTAGAGTAATTTTTCAGAGTGAAATCCTGTTTTAAGCCTTCTAAGAACAAAGACCTATTTCTGAAGAGTGGGAAAGAAAACAAAAGGGAAAATGCTAGAACTCCAGCCAGTGGTTTGTAGCATCTCTCATTTTGTGAAAATAAGTATGAATGAGCTGTAGTTTCTGGAACAATTTCCCTCTGGATTTATGGTATAGCATTCATTTAAAAAAAAAAAAAGCAAAAAAAATCCCTGCTGTCCAGTTAAATATTGGAATTTTGAAGAATTAAGGATAGTTATAACTAAGTACAGCAATTTTTCACTTTTAATTACCTCAAAGCACTTTGCAAGCTGCAAATAGGTGCCATGTCACATAATCCACAAAACTGAAATGCAGGCAAGTCTGGGACAAAACCAAGGGTATGTCTACACTGCAATTAAACACGCGTGGCTGGCCCGTGTCAGCGGACGTAGGCTCATGGGGCTCAGGCTACGGGGCTGTAAAACTGCGGCGTAGATATTTGGGCTTGGGCTTGAGCCCAAGCTCTGGGACCCCACAAAGGGGGAGGTTCCCAGAACCTCGGCTCTAATCTGAGCCTGAACATCTATACTGCAGTTTTATAGCCCTGCAGCCTAAGCCCTGCGAGCCCGAGTCAGCTGACCCGGGCCAGGCGTGGGTGTTGAACTGCAGTGTAGACATATCCAAAGTGGCTGTTAAATAGGGCACAGTGTTAGGATAGGAAAAAGTTTCAAAATTACATTTAGGGATGATACTAACTAGGAAACTTGGGTCCATATGTGACAGTTAAAGGATCTATGTGTATGAAGCTAGGTGCACGGTTGGGGCCTTAAGTAGGTATATTATGTTTCTAATTCTGCCAATATATATCTCTGCTCTGCACCCAGTTCCCTCCCTGCCCTCCCCCCAAACAAAAGAGGGGTGTTTCAAATTTCTGTATTGAATCTTTCAAGTTTCGTACTTTGAGTTACTTACTTACTTATTGTCGATGTGGTAAAGTGATGACAAGTGGAAAGCTTATCCTTTTAGTAAACACATCAGTATCTTTTCCATCTGGAATTATTTCACAATTTCCTTTTAACTGGGGGAACAAAAATAATACCCACAAAACATGTCAAAAGAAAACCGAGTTTTTGAAAGGTAGCATTTCAAGGGGAAAGGAAAGCATTCTCTCAAGTTGTCCTGGCTGTTGATAATCTTTTCTTTTATATTCTGACATCAAGTGCTCTTAACTATAAACATATGAAACGCACAGATTCTAAGAAATTCTTCAGTTAAAAAAGAGGCTGTACAACACTATCAGTGTGGGATACCATCATCTCACTTAATAGCGATTGTAATGTTTTAGCCTTTATGGATGTATCTGATGGGCATCAGTACACTGCACCTGGATTTCTGGAAGGACGTGATTCCAGTTAGAGATTCAAGCAGGGAACAAAACTTGATTGGTGCAACCAGAACATCTAACTAATTGCATCGCTGTGAACCTAGCAGTTCTAAGATCTTACTGCCTATTCGTTCAGTTAAAAAGAGATTGTAACACTGTCTGTAATAGTGCTATCTAGAGACTTACAATAATGTTAGAAGTCTAAGACTAGATACAGGAGTCAGTTTATCCAGAAGGGACCACCAGATTAGCTAGTCTGACCTCCTGGATATCACAGGCCACCAACCCCACCCAGCACCCGCACACTAAACCCAACAACAGAAATTAGACCGAAGTATTACAGTACATTCCACAGGAGTTCTAGGAATTATATTATGTGCCCCTGTGATGGCAGGGAAATGATTAAGTGAGATATATCCAGATAATCCTGGCAAGTGGCCCCCACCCACACATCACAGAGAGAGGCAAAAAACATCCAAGATCATTGCCAATCTGACCTGGAGGGAAATTCCTTCCCTTTCCCATATATGGTAATCAGTTAGACCCCAAGCATGTGAGCAAGAACTAGCCAGCCAAGCACCTGACAGAGAGAATTATCTGTACAAAACTGTTATTGAAGCTTGTCACCAGGCCCGGCTTCTCCTGCGCTCCAAAGCATGCACTGCCATGCTCCGTGGTTTGCGAGGAGGTTTTTTTTCCTTAACAGAAGTTAGCAAAACAAACAAAAAACCCTGTCTTTTAACTCATTCCTTTGCTTCAGGCTTCAAGGCCACTCCTCCCAGGGTTGTCTGGCACTCCTGCTCCTGGGAGCTTCCCAGTTTCAGTCAGCCCTGCTCCCTTCTGGGAGCAGCCACCCCAGGGCCGCTTCTCTGAGCTCTTCCTCCAGGGATCCACCACAGGAGCTAACTCCACTCTTTTTCTCCTCCAGGGCACAGCCTGTCTTAGGCTATGTCTACTCTGAGAGCTTACAGTGACGCAGCTGCACAGCTGTAAGGTCTCTAGTGTAGCTGACGGTAGAGAGCTCTCCTGTAGATGTAATAAATCCACCCCCCAATGAGCGGCGGAATCTATGTCGGTGGAAGAACACACTAGCGCTTATGCTGGCGTAGCTTATGTCGCTTAGGGGGTGGAATACTCACTCCCCTGAAAGACATAAATTTTGCCGACATAAGTGGAAGTGTAAATATAGCCTTAGTTCATCTCATCTGCCCACTAGCAACCCTTTATAGGCCCAGGTGGAGCCCAGCCCTTTTTAATTACTTGGATTGGACTCCCCTGCCATGTTACTGGGGAGCTGGGTTTAGTCTATCCACAGGGACCAGCTATCCTGTGACAAATTCGTTGACAGTTTTGTGTGTAAAGGATTTGGGTACATTGGACTCTCCGGTTTGGTGGCTTCCTTTCTTTGGCAAGACGTTCTTAGAAAGCTGAAACATGTGAGGCCTGCTTGCAAACTGGCAACTCTGCAGTTGTTACGAAACATGTTTAAGAGATGCAGTCACTCACTGGAGTGACTGATACTCAGGATTCCTCAGGATTCTGTTTCCAAAGCTGCTGATTTTTATATTTGACCTTAGGATGTGGGTTTGGCAAGCAACCATATATAGACTCTGGTTTTTGTTTGTTTGGTTAAATGTACTATTGCTTAGCAAAATACGTAATATGAATCTTTTTCTACAGAATTCGCTAATGCTAAACACCACACTCCCTATAATCTTTATCAGGTAATTACAAATTTCAAACAAAATACCCTAAAGGCAATAAGAGGCTTTATCTTAGAAACACAAAGTCCTACATGGAATAGAGAATAAATGCTCATTGAATACTGCGTTGGTGTCTATTCCAGCCACTTTGCCCTTGCTCTGAAGAAGGTGAGGTTGTTGACCTTAAATATGATAGAGGCTGTTTTTAATATTGAAAGGCAGCACATTCTAATGGATTGAGCCAGGGAATGAGAGACACTAGTCATGAATGCTACTCCTATATTGCCTTGGGATAATTCGTTTCTGTTCTCTGTCTCAGGCTACGTCTACACTACGGGGGGGGGGGGTTGATTTCAGATACGCAAATTCAGCTACGGGAATAGCGTAGCTGAATTCGACGTATCTGATCCGACTCACCCCGCTGGGAGGACGGCGGCAAATCGACCGCCGCAGCTCCCCCGTCGACGGCGCTTACTCTTACCTGGGCTGGTGGAGTATGCGCGTCGATTCGGGGATGGATTATCGCGTCCCGATGAGACACGATAAATCGATCCCCGAGAGATCGATTTTCTACCGCCGATCCAGGCGGGTAGTGAAGACCAGCCCTCAGTCTGTAGCTGTAAAATGGGGGTGGTGATAATCTCTTTCAGCAGAGCGTAGTGAGGAATTGGATGTGACTGAATTCTGCTCCCATTGAGGTCAGTAGAAAATGTAGCCACTGACATCAATGTTTGGGGCCCTTTACCAAAGCATTTTGAAGATACTGCAGCTTTCTGGAGTGAGGAAGATCCCCCGACATGTACCCAGAGCTATGCAGGGGTCACTTCCCCACGCCTCCTCTGGGGGCCCATGCAAGCTATGTGGGCTGGGGCAGAGAAGTATTCCAGGGAGGAGCCAGTCCCCCAGGCCAGCAAAACTAAAGCTGGCAGAACAGACACAGACCAAAGCAGCCTGAGCAGGTTTTGCAGCAGGAACCAACAGGTGTCATCAGCTGCTTTTCACAGTTCTCATTCTGGTCATTCCCTCTCCAGCCCTCTTGCTCACCTCATTGTCACTGCACCTGTGTTTCATGCCCCGTCCCTTTCGCCACCTTACCCCCTTCATCCCCCTCTCTTCTGTGTCCTTTCTCCCTTCCTTTGTCTTTCTGGTTAGCTAACTCCCTCTTAACAAAATCGTACCCCCCCCCCCAAATAAACTCAAAACTGACCAACATCAATAAAAATGACACTAATGTTACATTTGCTGCCATCACTTTGTGTAAGTATGTGTTTGTGTGTGTGTGATGCCCTTACTCTTATCTGTCTTGTCTATTTAGATTAAAGGCTTTTCTGGGCAGGCGCTGTCTACTACTGTGTATTTATACAGTGCCTAGCACAACAAGCCCTGAAGCACTATCTTAATAAGCATAATAAATAATATTGAATTCAGAGTGCTATGCCTGTTCCTTTTTGGTATTGTTTGGCACTTCCCCTCTTAGACCTCTCCTAATTATTTAAAAGGGAGTAAATAGCTTGTCTTTCTTGTAAATGCTGCATTCAGTTAGAGAGGATTGCTTATCTTCATCCAGATATTCCAAGCTGAGCGCTTTCCAGAATGGTCCTTAAAATTCCACATCCATCTCAAGTGCGGCTGACATAGCAATAAAGTCCACTGGCAAGTAGAGGCTTACTCTAGAGCAGTGCTGCTTGCAGTTTTTTTGTTGTCTGTCACTTTTAATGCTCATGTAGACTGCCGTAAAATTGCAGGTGCTGTTAAGGTCTATAATTAGCTGATGGTGTCTTTAAAAAGTTGAAGTTTTGGACTAGCTACCTTCCTTTGCTCCCCTTGGGTTACAATGAGTGTGACTATCACAAAACATACAGCCAAAAAAAAAAAGTGTTCCATCACCAGAACTCTGAGTTAAAATTATTGCATTGCACTGAAGGGAAGCACTTGTTAATTTCCTTTTTAAGAGGTTTTGAAATTGTGCTGCCACAGTTGGTCTGGGTCTTTCTAATTTAATGTCTGGACCTTTTTTCTTTTTTTTTTTTTTTTTAACAGGAAACTATTCTTTCCTCCAGCTATATTCAGTGCACCATTCCTAGAATTTTATAGAGAAAGGAGAATATTTAGGTCACATGAAGTATGCTGTAGGAAAGCTTGTTTTAGATGTACTCTAATTTCATAGCAACAGTTATACAAGGGGGAGAATAGTCGCCTCTTATGGTACTATGTGACAAGTGGCTCAGCTAAGATATTAATTAAAATATCTGAAATGCTGTGGAGTGCTGCATTACTCTGTGAGTGACCCAGAACAGACATTTTGTGAAATTGTTTATGGGAAAAGTGAAGTTTGTTGGGTTCGCCTTTTGTGTCTAGGGATGCAGAAGGGAGAGAGAGTGACACTTCTTGGGGTGCCAGAACTGGGAGTTACTTTGTTACCCTCCTGTCTTCAACAAGAAGAATTGCTGGTGTTTCACAGGGTGTCAGTTTCCTAACACTGCCGGTTTGCTAATCACCCAGTCACCACAGGGCTCTGTCAGCCCTTACTTTGCCTTGGAGGTTAACAATAAGTGTATCCCAGCCCTCAAGTAACTTTGAAAGTGTCCCTCTGTCACTGGACACTCATAGAAAATTACCACGTTTGCTATCCCCAAGGGAACAGTATACTCACAGTTTGAAGGGTGTCAGGATCAGGTCCTTTACAACAACACAGCACTGAGATTTATTTATAGTGGAAACAGTCATAAATCTATTATCAAAGGCTAAGATTTAAGGAAATAGTGATTAGGGATAACAAATGGAAACAGAAATGATTACATATAAAAGAAAAGTATAACATGCTTTTTAGAAATTAAACTTAATTTAGCAATCTAACCTTTTGTCTAAATACGTTTATCTCACCCCAAAGCCTTTTCCAGCATTTTCAACCAAACCCTGGTTGAGATTCTGTGCAGTATCAAAGGGTGTCATTTTGCCTTCCTCTCATATTCACCAAATCAGCGTCCTCGTTGTCATCCCTCCCCCACCATCCCACCATCCAGGGCCGGCTCCAGGCACCAGCCCTCCAAGCATGTGCTTGGGGCAGCACCTGGAGGGGGGCCGCGCTCACCCGGGGAGAGCGGGGCCGCGGCCGGGCTCTCCGCCCTCCTCCCGGCGCTCCGGCCGGTCGGGCAGAGCGGGGCCGCGGCCGGGCTCTCCGCCCTCCTCCCGGCGCTCCGGCCGGTCGGGCAGAGCGGGGCCGCGGCCGGGCTCTCCGCCCTCCTCCCGGCGCTCCGGCCGGTCGGGGAGAGCGGGGCCGCGGCCGGGCTCTCCGCCCTCCTCCCGGCGCTCCGGCCGGTCGGGGAGAGCGGGGCCGCGGCCGGGCTCTCCGCCCTCCTCCCGGCGCTCCGGCCGGTCGGGGAGAGCGGGGCCCCGGCCGGGCTCTCCGCCCTCCTCCCGGCGCTCCGGCCGTCCGGGGAGAGCGGGGCCCCGGCCGGGCTCTCCGCCCTCCTCCCGGCGCTCCGGCCGTCCGGGGAGAGCGGGGCCCCGGCCGGGTTCGCCGCCCTCCCCCGGCGCTCCGGCCGTCCGGGGAGAGCGGGGCCCCGGCCGGGTTCGCCGCCCTCCCCCGGCACTCCGGCCGCCGGGGACAGCGGAGCCGCGGCGGGCTCGCCGCCCTCCCCCGGCGCTCCGGCCGGCTGGGGAGAGCGGGGCCGCAGCCGGGCTCGCCGCCCTCCCCCCGGCGCTCCAGCAGGCCGGGAAGAGCGGGGCCGCGGCCGGGCTCGCCGCCCTCCCACCGGCGCTCCGGCCGGCTGGGAAGAGCAGGGCCGCCCTCCCCGGTGCTCCGGCCGGCCGGGGAGAGCGGGGCCCCGGCCGGGCTCGCTGCCCTCCCCTGCCGCGCTTCCCGCCGGGGGTGGGTGGGTGGCAGGAGGCTTTTTTGCCTGGGGCGGCAAAAAAGCCAGAGCCGGCCCTGCCACCATCCCCCCACCCTGGCCTGGAGACAGCACAACCCTGTTGTGGTTCAATCTCTGGTCTCTTGCTTCGCTGTTGATTTACCATCCCCTATTGACTTCATATGTAAATGGGATTTCCATTGTGTTGACTTAATCTACATGGTCAAAAGAAAGAGAGGTGAATCAACATCCTTTGTCTAACCTAAAATCTGTTTGCCAGCTCTACATTGGATGACTTCAAAATATATTTTCATCACATATAGACAACTCTGTGAACATCATCCATATTATGAGGATCAATATTAAATGAGCTTTTATTAGAGACCTCACATGACATCATTTATGGATAAATACCGTGAAAGCAGAATGCTAGGTGTAGTGAGCTTGTCAGGCCTATTAGGAGTTGATGTTACACAACAGTGAAGCCTTTGTCAGTTGCGTGAAAGGGTGTCGGTAACATTGGGAACTCTTGACTTGACTTTAATGATTTGACGAAGGGGGAAGAAAAATAACTAACAAAGCAAAGCAAACATCGTAGATCATTCACATTCAAAATGTATGTGGTCTGTCCTAAGAGTGATCTCTGTGTGGGTCTTTAACATGTAACACACTGTGATCTACCAAACGTGTAATTTTTCATGTATTTTTAATTTTACTGTGAAATTAAAATAAATATATAATTCTATCTCTTTCATTCTTTAGTTATGATATATCTAGGTTTAAAGAACTGACCTACTTCAACGATTTTTGATAAGGAGTGCGAGAACATATTTTGAGAACCAAAGGGGTGCAGGCTGCAGTAAAGGTTCAGAACCACTGGTGTAAAGTGTTCTGAGATTTACACGCAAAAAAGTGCTATATGTGTAAAGTATTTATTGCTGAAAAACAGGTTGCCGCTGAAAGACAGTGGAATGACTGTGCAGAAACAGGTTCAATCGGCAAGGTCTTTTTCTCAGAGGTTGGTGTTTATACCAAAAAAAGTAAAATAAATCATCATCAGAAAGTTAAAAACGGGTCAGGTTAAGGTTCTGTGGCCCCTATGTGTGAGTCTCAGCTTCCCATTCTGTCTCCCAAGCACTGCTCGTAGTATAGCCCTTCACCTTTGCAAGCTAAGTTGAAGTGAACCTGTTGTCCACCAAGTACCCGCTAGTTTCCCAGCATTTTCTCCCAGTCTCCTACTGTGGCTCTGTTTAGGTAATTGTTCTGCTCTTCGATTTGTTTGCAGCAGTTGCAGGTAACAAGCATAAACAAAGACAGGCGAGTCACAAAGTAGATTTTTCCTCTGGGGGGATGATTGTTTGTAGTCTAAAAACCACAGATGCATGATCAAAGTTTTTTTCCTTAATTTTGCATTAATATCTTTGAGGATTACAATGGTGTAAGCACGCTGTTAGATCCGCAGGCATATGAGGCAGTTTTAATAATCCATCCCGATTTCCCCTCCCCCCCACATACGTCTCTTTTGTGTGAGAGGTATTCGGTGTACTTAGCACATAGATGCAATTAAAGTAATGTGGTGATGGGTTGACTTTTTGTAACCAAAACCTATAATTTTGAATTATCCCTTGGACTGGAATTCTGTTTTGCAGAACAAAAAACAGGGCTCTGATTGTTTGCATTTCTTTGTACGTACTGGGAGCACTGAAGAACAAGTTGTTGTGGGACTGAAAGATGAATGGGTTTAAACAAGTTTTCAGTAATGCAAGTCGGGGGGGAAAACACCCCGGAAACAAAATGTAACTGTTTTTCACATATGGAAAATGATCTAATCAGGAAAAAGATTGCAGCAGAAACAAGGTTGTTTGAAAATAGAGTATTTATGTCACTGTATAACAATACACAGTTGTGGCTTACCTTTCTGTTCGAGTGGTGTACAGTGATGGGATTGTAAATGTCACTCTATGCTAAATGTATGCAAACCAAATTCTATGAAGCAATGATTTAAAATAACAACAGTCTTTCATCTTTGGAAAAACCAACAAATACTATAAAATCTAAATTGTCTGGCAGAAGTAGCTTATCTTCAGATCCTGACAGGATTCAGCATCTGAAATGTATAAAATGTGCTCAGTTTTAGCTTTCGAGCCTAGATTTAGTGAGATGCTCAGAAGGAAATCTTTGGACCAGTTTGTATAAATTGTAAAAATGGGTCCCTCTGTAGTCATAAATAAACTATTTTATCAACTTTTGATCCATTTATAGCCAATGATTTTTATCAAGTAAAGAACCCAACCCAGGCATTGTCTGTCCTTTTAAGAATTAATTGTGATCTGCAATACTTAGGCCTGGTCTACACTGGGGGGGGATCGATCTAAGCTACGCAACTTCAGCTATGAGAATAGTATAGCTGAAGTCGACGTATCTTAGTTCGACTTAGATTGACTTACTTTGCGTCCTTGCGGCGCGGGATCGATGGCCGCCGCTCCCCTGTCGACTCCGCTTCCGCCTCTTGCCCTGGTGGAGTTCCGGAGTCGATGGGGAGCGTGTTCGGGGATCAATGTATCGCGTCCAGACAAGATGCGATACATCGATCCCCGATAGATCAATCACTACCCGCCGGTACTGTAGACATACCCTTAATCATTTGGGAGGGAGCACAGTCTCATAGTTGAAGCTAGGAAATGGGAACTGAGACTTCAGCGCCCAGAGCCTTCAATGAATGCTGCACAAACAGAGCCCCGGTAGAGCTCCATAGGGATGCAGGGAATCAGTCCTACAGAGCTCATTGTAGGATTGAGGCCCTAGTTTCCAGTTTAGGATTTTTCTGCTAAAAATGTGTGTTTAGATGTAGGTCTGGCATCCTAGTTATCTGTTGAAAAGACCGCTAGGGCAAGATTAGATCAAGCACTCCAGTGCAGGTTTGTATTTAACATTGCTTTTTTTTCTCCCACGACATCACTCTGTCTTGTTTCAAATATCCCTAAGCCATGGGACATCTATTGCTTCCCTTGGAAGGCTATTTCATGGTCCAATATAATAGAGCTCACTGGCAGGAAATGATTCCTGATACTTGGCCTAAATTTTTCTGGTCAGATGGATCTTCCATTTAGTCAGAGTTTTACCATATTCACTGCTGTCTACTCTTTTTCTCTTGCTTATATTGATGTAGAGAAACATGAACGTTATATGAAAACTATATTTAAAAAAAAGGCAAATGCAACAATACATCTGGAACCAACAAGACTTGTGCCAAACCTTATCAAATTTAATGATTTTTAAAATTTCTCCCCTTTTTCTTGTGTCCAGTATATAACTTAAATCACAAACTTTTGGGGGCAATGACTGAGTCTTCCTTAATATTTGTAAATTCATAAAGTGCCATGTGCACAAATAGCACTAGATTATTACAGTGGAGTCACCAGATGGTGCTGTCACACATAGTTTTAAAAGTCCTTTTTCTTAGTGTGTGAGCATTCTTCAGTCCATGAAGAAATGCTGCATTGTCAGTTTTATTATGGAGTTTATTTTTAGAAGAGTGGTTACAAGCAGTAATAATAGTTTGCTGTCTACCTTGATCTCTCTAACTAGAGAAAATTCTTGGGACAGAGTTGTTCCATGGGAGTTGCACATTGCTGTTGGGTTAGGATTCCTGGAAGAAGAGAATGCCCTGCATGTTGTTTGACCACCTCCTCTCAAGGACTAGTGTATATAAATAAATAAAACAAGTTACATTAAGAAAAGTGAATATCACTGACCTCTCTCTTCCAATGCAAAATCAACACAGAATCATAGAAATATAGGGCTGGAAGAGACCTTAAGAGGTCATCTAGTCCAGCCCCTTGCACTGATGCAGGACCAAGTAGACCATCCCTTGCAGGTATTTGTCTAGCCTACTCTTAAAAACCTTCAGTGACTGGGATTGCACAAGCTACTTTGGAAGCCTATTCCAATGCTTAACTATCTTCATACTTATGTTAGATGTTAGGAAAAACTTTCTAAATGTCCCTTCCTGCAGATTAAGTCCAATACTTCTCCTACCTTCAGTGGACATGGAGAACAATTGCCTTCTTTGTAACAATCCTTACCATATTTGAAGACTGTATGCAGGTCCCTCCTCAGTCTTCTTTTCTCAAGACTAAACATGCCGTTTTTTTGTTTTGTTTTTTTTTTAACATTTCTTCATAGGTCAGGGTTTCTAAACTTTTTATCATTTTTGTTGCTCTCTTCTAGACTCTATCCAGTTTGTCCACATCTTTCTTAAAATGTAGTGACCAGAACTAGATACAGTACTCCGGCTGAGGCCTTGCCAGTGCTGAGTAGAGAAGGACAATTACCACCTGTCTTACATATAACATTCCTGTCAGTACACCCCAAAATGATATTAGTCTTTTTTTCAACTGCATCAAATTATTCATATTCAATTTGTTATCCACTATCACCCCCAGATCCTTTTCAGTGGTACTACTGCATAGCCAGTTATTACCCATTTTGTAGTTTTGCATTTGATTTTTTTTTCTTCCTAAATCTAGTACTTTGCATTTGTCTTTATTTAATTGTTGATTTCAGACCAATTCTCCAATTTTCCAAGATTGTTTTGAATTTTCATCCTGTCTCCAAAGTGCTTGCAACTCCTCCTAGCTTGGTGTCATCCACAAATTTTATAAACATACTCCCCATTCCATTTTACAAATCAGTAATGGAAATACTGAATACTACTAGACCCAGGACTGACCCCTGTGGGGACCCACTACATTTGTTCCCCAAATAATGACAGCATACTCTTTGAGTATGGTGACAGGTTCCAGAGGGGGTAGCCATGTTGTTCATTCAGCCAGTTATGCACCCACCTTATAATAATTTCATCTAGACCCCATTTCTCTAGTTAGCTTATGAGAATGTCATGTGGGGCTATATCAAAAGCCTTACTAAAATCAAGATATATCATATCCATAGCTTTCCCCAATCCACTAGGCCAGTATACTGTCAAAGAAGGAAATATGGCATGATTTGTTCTTGACAATTTCATGCTGACTATTCTTTATAGTCCTCTTATCCTCTAGGTGCTTACAAAGTGATTGTTTAATAATTTGTTCCACTTTCTTTCCAGGTATCAAAGTTAGGCTGACTGGTCTATGATTCCTCGGGTTCTCTTTGTTCCCCTTTTTAAATATAGGCATTACGTTTGCCCTTCACCAGTCTTCTGGGTTCTTACCCATCCTCCAAGTGTTCTCAAAGATAATTGCTAATGGTTCTGAAATTGCTTCAGTTAGTTCCTGAAGTACCCTAAGATGAATTTAATCAGGTCCTTTGACTTGAATACATCTAACTTACCTAAATATTCTTTCTTTAACCTGTTCTTTCCCTATTTTGGCTTACTTTCCTTCCCCTTTATCAGTGATGTTAATATTGTTAAGTGTCCTGTCACAATTTACCTTTTTAGTGAAGACTGAAGCAAAATAGGCATTAAACAATTCAGCATTCTTGATGTCATCCATTATTAGCTGTCCTTCCTCGCTGAGCAGAGAACCTACACTTTCCTTTGTATTTCTCTTGCTCCTAATGTATTTATAGAGCCTCTTCTTTACTGCTTTTTTGTCCCTTGTTAGGTTTAATTCATTTTGTGTGTTAGCTTTTCTGATTTTGTCCCAAAATGCTTATGCTATCCTTTTTGTGTTCATCCTTAGCAATTTGTCTATGTTTCCATTTTTTTTTATAGAATTCCTTTTTGATTTTCAGGTCATTAAAGAGCTCCTCATGGAGCCATATTGGCGTCTTACTATTCTTCCTATGTTTCTTGTGCATCGGAATTGTTTACAGTTGTGCTTTTCATATTGTCTCCTTCACCACTCCATTCCATATCCCCCAGCATATCCATTAGTGGAATCCAACTAAAGCAAGTCGACAATTTTACCTATCTCGGCAGCAACATCTCCAATGATTGATCTCTTGACAAAGAGATCACGAACAGGATACAGAAAGCTTCTCAGTCACTAGGAAAGCTATGCAACAAAGTCCTGAAATCCCACAACATAACCCTGTCAACAAAAATAAAACTTTACAATGCTTTTGTGCTCACATCTTTCCTCTATGGCTGTGGGACCTGAACACCACACAAATGGTATATCAATCAGCTAGAGGTCTTAAATATGCGGGCTCTGTGTGCCATTATGGGGATCTGCTGGCAAGACAAAATTACCAACCTGGAGGTTCTCCAAAAGCATCGAGGCCATGCTGATAAAAGCCCAACTACGCTGGGTTGGACACATCATTAGGATGCCTGAACATCAACTCCCCAGAAAAATTTTCTATGGAGAATTGGCACAAGGATGTTGGAAACATAGCCAGCCCAGAAAGCGCTACAAGGACAGCACCAAGAAAAGCATACACTTTGGTGCAATAAAACCAGATGATCTCGAGCAGGCTGTGTCAAATAGATCAGCATGGTGACACACAACACTCCGAGCTTTCCAAGTATTTGAAGAGGATGGAAATAATTGATTATTAGCTGAAAGGGAAAATCATCATACCACTACTATAGCTACCAAGACGCTCACCAATAACTTTGTCTGCGTGATCTGCTCACGAGCATGCGCGTCACTCTTTGGACTTCAGAGTCACTCTCACTCCATAATCCACAAAAAGAGAGAGCATGAAAACGTCATTGTTGAACCGACGGACTATGTGAAGATTGTCTCTTTGAGAAACTGGCAGTTCTCCTGAGCTCCTTTATCCCTTAGGTTTTCTTCCCATGGGACCTTACCTACAAGTTCTCTAAGTTTGTTAAAGTCTGCTTTTTGGAAATCCATTGTCCTTATTCTGCTGCTGTCACTCCTTCCTTTCCTTAGAATCATGAAATCTATCATTTCACGATCACTTTCACCCAAATTGCCTTCCACATTCAGATTCACAACCAGTTCCTCAAACAACCCCCCAACATTTCCAAGCTCATCATCAGAAGTAACCTCACCACATGCCAGGACACGCCGACTCAAAGCAGCATCAGAGCCTGCGGAAACAACAGATGCAAACTCTCCAGACATATTTCCACTGCTATAATGATTAATTCACCCCACAACACACCTTTCAAGATCCCTAGATCCTACACATTCCTATCACAACATAGATGTACTGGACGAGGTACATCACGATGCTGCAAAAACAACTATGTGGTTGAAACCAGACTGGCGCTACTCTTTCGAATGAACTCACACAGAAAAATGATAAGACAAAAACACTCTATCACCCACAGGCGAACACTTTTCAGTCCTCATCCTCAAAGGAGACCTGTGCAACATCTTCAAAAGACAAGCTTGGGAACTTAAATTCATAACTCTGCTGGATACTGGAAACCATGGTCTTAACAGAGGCACTAGTTTTATGGCTCATTACAACAACTTGTAACACACCCTGCTGCCTACTAAACCTTCTTTGTCCTACAGTGGCAGAGGTGTTAATTTCCTTTTTCATTTTAAGTGGTTTCACGTACCGTGTGTGAACCCCTTATGCTTAATAATCTGTCCCATCTTGTATTTAGCTTGGATACTCTAGTTACCTTCTCCAGACCTGAGGAAGAGCTCTGGGAAGCTTGAAAGCTTGTCCCTTCCACCAACACAAGTTGGTCCAATAAAAGATATCTTACTTACTTTGTCTCTAAAATTATATTTGTCCATTTCTTTTATCACCTGTGTGTTTTTTCTTGTTGCAGCCATTGTTCTAATTTTCCAGAAACCTACTTTCATAGTTTGTTTCGCTTTTAGCAGAGAACTTTTCAGTTTGGGGCTTCCTGATGGCTTTCACCAAGACTCATCACTTTTACCAAGACAGAGTCCATTACTTTGCCATGCTGTTTGCCAGAATGGCTACCTTCCTGTATTAGTGTAACTTAATTTTTTTTTTTACAATGATAGGTTGTTGCTCAATCCCAAAACTGGAGGACCAGTTGACTGTTTTGCATCTGGTCCCTACCCTTTGACCTGTCTGGCTTGGGTGGCCCTATCAGGATTGAAAACTCCCACCAACATAGCTTTCAGGATCAATGCTGCACACAAGCATTCCCACTCTATCAAGGTGCAATCCACAGGGAAGATATTCCTTGGACTTTATTGCTTTTAAATGTTAAATAATTTCTCTGCTTTCTTAGTATTACACAGTCAGTTAACTCTCTGCCCCTTAGCCAAGCTATACGTATCTACGTTTTAAAAAAAGTTGTAATGATAATCAATTCATCCCCTTAATCATTTATGTTGTTTTTCTCTACTTCTCTAACTTTTTTGGAGTGAAAAACAAGTGCTGCCAGTGTATACAATAATGGACTGTCCCTTCATAGCACAATGATGAAATGTCTCTGCATCTGAAATCCTAAATCACATTGGCTTGCAGCCATATAGTATTGCATGCTGATCTCTAATTGACTATCCACTAACTCCTCTAGGTCTCTTGGTGGTATTCTGTTCCAGGTTTCTCTCTCCCATGGAATGCCTGTACACTTGTGTGTACATAGAATAATTTCTTATTATTACTTTGCAGTTGTGTTCTAACTGGCACACAAATGCTATTCCTAGGGTCTCCTTATAGTTTAATATGTCATGTAGCTAAACCAAAAAAAGCCTCCCAAAACAAAACTCAAACCATGTACACATATGCATCAGAGGGTGCATCTACACTGCACTCCTCTTTCGGTAGTGTGTAGAGTACATACCCATGTAGCTCCCCTAGTAGGGGTATAACTAGCAGTATAGACTGGGAGGCATGCTTAGGCGAATACAGTAAAGCAGGGATAGGCAACCTATGGCACGCGTGCCGAAGGCGGCACGCGAGCTGATTTTCAGTGGCACTCACACTGCCCGGGTCCTGGCCACCGGTCCGGAGGGCTCTGCATTTTAATTTAATTTTAAATGAAGCTTCTTAAACATTTTAAAAACCTTATTTACTTTACATAAAACAATCATTTAGTTATATATTATAGACTTATAGAAAGAGACCTTCTAAAAACGTTAAAATGTATTACTGGCACGCAAAACCTTAAATTAGAGTGAATAAATGAAGACTCGGCACACCACTTCTGAAAGGTTGCCGACCCCTGCAGTAAAGACATGCCTGAATGGTGTGGGTATGTATTTGAGTACATTCCCAACATGACTGTCTACTTGCCAAGCCGTTGCCACCATGTCTACACCACCACAGGGAAAGGCTTCAGCAGAGGGGAAAGTCTGTGGCCGGGAGAAGCAGCAGGGAAAGGCTTGGCCTTTTCCGCGCTGCCTCTCCTTTGCCAGAGCCTTTCACTGGCATGTGTAACTACACACCACGGTGTGGACGTGGTGTGCTTTTCACTGCAGTGAGCAGCTACACATACACTAGATGCAGCTGGCGGTGGTATAGAAGTGTAGACATGGCCTGAGGTTTTTCCCTGAGACTATATTAAGCAATGTTGTATAAATATACTCTTGAGGGAAGAAAAGAATTCTACGGTGCTTTTCCTGTTGCTGCTTGTTACAATGTGGGGGGGTTGGTTTTTTTTGTTCCTTTTTTGAAGTAGGTTAAACTTAGGCATCCTTTTATCATCTCCCAAGAGGTGATGGCTGCTAACATTAAGATGCTACATTTCCTCCTTTACCAGTTGCAAAGCTGTGGAAAAGTGTAGGTTTGTCTCCTGGGTCTCATCAGTTCATTTAAAGTAGCCAGTTCATATTGTGTATTTGGACGACTGGCATTTTTGCTCTGTGAGATACTGGTTAGGTTAGGCTTGTACTTTTGAGAGCGCTTTAAGTCTTAGGCTACATCTACACTAGAGGGGGAGGTCGATTTAAGATACGCAAATTCAGCTACGCGAATAGCGTAGCTGAATTCGACGTATCGCAGCCGACTTACCCCGCTGTGAGGACGGCGGCAAAATCGACCTCCGCGGCTTCCCGTCGACGGCTCTTACTCCCACCTTCGCTGGTGGAGTAAGAGCGTCGATTCGGGGATCGATTGTCGCGTCCTGACAGGACGCGATAAATCGATCCCCGAGAGGTCGATTTCTACCCGCCGATTCAGGCGGGTAGTGTAGACCTAGCCTTAAATAGTCTTAAATACAGAGCTGTAGAAGACCCAATCTAAGTTAAACAAAAAATCATAATTACTTATTATTATAAGAAATGAACAGAAGATAGATGTTTCAGTCCTGGGTGAGGTAGCAAATACTTCGCCTCATGGAAACAGTTATTAAGAAAATTTTATTTAAGAATATATTTTTATAAAGTTCACCAGGCCATGTTCAGTTAGCTACTTGGCTAGGGTTGAAATGGTTTAAATCTATGGTGCAGTTATTCATACAGTAGAAACTAAAATGATGCTCCCCCACTAGTCTACTTTCTTCAGAGGAAAAAGTATCTTAGGCTAGGTCCAGGGCCGGCTCTGGCTTTTTTGCCGCCCCAGGCAAAAAAGCCTCCGGCCGCCCCCCCCCCCCCCCCCCCGCCGGGGGGAGGGCGGCCGGAGCCCCGGGGCGAGGGCGGCGAGAGGGCGGCGAGCCCCGGCTGGGGCAGGGCGGCGAGCCCCGGCGGGGGCTCGGCTCTCCCCCCGCCGGCCAGAGCGCAGGGCGGCGAGCCCCGGCAGCCGGGGGGAGGGCGCGGGGGGGGAGGGCAGCCAGAGCGCCGGGGGGAGGGCGGCGAGCCCGGCTGTGGCCCCGCTCTCCCCGGCGGCCCGAGCGCCGCGCCGCCCCCCTCCAGGTGCCGCCCCAAGCACCAGCTTGGTTGCCTGGTGCCTGGAGCCGGCCCTGGCTAGGTCTACACTAGGGAGGAGGATCGATTTAAGATACGCAAATTCAGCTACACAAATAGCATAGCTGAATTCGACATATCCGATCCGACTTACCCCGCTGTGAGGACGGCGGCAAATCGACCGTCGCGGCTCCCCCATCGACGGCGCTTACTCCTAGCTGGGCTGGTGGAGTACACGCGTCGATTCGGGGATCGATTGTCGCGTCCCAACGAGACGCGATAATTCGATCCCCGAGAGATCGATTTCTACCCACCGATCCAGGCGGGTAGTGAAGACAAGCCCTTAGATTCAATTCCTTGCTCTGTTACAGACTTCCTATGTGACCTGGGGCAAATCACTTAGCCTCTTTCTTCCTCAGGTTCCAGTCTGTAAAATGGTGATAATAGCATAAGTACATTAAAGTTTGTGAAGTGCTTTTGTGATCTACTAATGAAAAATAGTGTAAGAGCTGAGTAGTATTATTAAATAAAACAATCCCATAGGCCTGATCCAAGGCCCATCATGAGCTTCAGTTTAGGCTCCGGGGGTATGTCTACACTGGGGGGGAAAAAAGCACAGCAAGTCTCAGCACCTGGGTCAACTGATTTGGGCTGGTGGGGCTACAGGGCCAAATATAGCACTGTACATGTTCTCATTCAGGCTGGACCTCAAGTTCTGAAACCTGGGGAAGAGGGTGGATCTCAGCCTGAGCTCCAGCCCAAGCGGGAAAGTCTAAACTGTGGTTTTGAACCCCATAGTGAGAACCCGGGCTCTGATGCTTGTTTCCGCAGGTTTTTTTCTGTTTGTTCTGCTGTGTAGATATACCCTATGAGACTACACACAACAAGATGAGTAAATAAGAAGTAAAGAAAGGTGGTTTTTTTCTAATACTGAATGTAGACAGTATTAGTGGCTTATTTTAATCTCAGAGCCTTTATGATATTAACTCTAACAGATTTGATTTGATGTGTCATCTGAATAAATAATGATAAAATATAAATGAACTTTCGGTACATCACCTGCAGAGAAATTGGGTCTGCAATATTCTAATGAGTGTATACATCCTCATTTGAGATTTTCCATGGAGTTTAAAGTGAAGAGGTAGAAAGTTTACTCTCATGTGATGAGTGCTACCTTTTTTTAATACAACTGCATATATTAAATAATGGATTTGCATCATAGCAAACTAAATGCTGCAAACCTGAATATTGTTTTCGAAATGCTTTCTTCCACTGTGTCTCTGTATTACAGTGCTCTCTGGGTTTAGCCCTTTCATCATATAACAAACAAGTCAGATCCCAGTTCAGCAAAGCACTTAAAACATGTTTAAGTCTAATTGAATTCAGTGGAACTTAAATTAATGTTTACATGCTTGCTGAACTGGGGCCTCAGTTTGCAACTGTAAAAAAGTGTTGAGGAGGGTGTTGAAATCTAGATTTCCTTATCCCTCCAAACCACTACTAGTCAACTTGCATATCATCCAACTTGCATATCTTGCACTGTGCAAGCCAGCTGGGGTCTAGTAGATTCATAACATGCTATCTCTCTAGAGATCAGAGTGCAAGATTCTAATTAGGTCCTTCAGGTCCTCAGCTGGGAGTGCTGTGGAGTTACTAGACTTTACTCCTGAGGGAAGAAGAGTCTTTTCAAAGCTTTGCAGTGATACTTCTGGACAAATCAGGATTAGCACTAACTGGCTCCAAAGGGAGTTTTGCTCAGTCCTCCTTGTCAAGAAGACCTGGAGTCTTCAGGGTGGAGGAAGGAAGGAGTCTTGAGGCTCAGAAGTCCATAGAGGAAGAACAACAAAGCATTCTATGTAAGTGTGAGTTTTACATTTATTGTAAAAGAAATGTGTCGTGCTAATTAACCATCTTCACTAACTGAAAATCCCAGTCCACAATAATCATCAGATCATAAAATGGCTTAAGGAAAATTATTTCTTCCAATTCTACAGAAGCTGTAAAGTGCATGATCAGGCAGAATAAATACCTTCAGAATAACTAGGTGTACAAAAACATATTCCCATAGAATTTTATTTGTCCTCTTTTTAGGTGTCATGCAGATATAGGTACATATGAATTTTTTACAGCATTTTTGAGGGTTTTTTGCTGCCAAGGTAAATTCCTTCTTAATACACTTGACTCCCAGTCCCTGAATAGATGCAGTTACTGTGACAATTCTGAATCAGATTTTTTAAGCACCTTTTTCATACTACATTTACCTCTGAAACCTCAAGTTATGAGACTTAGAAAATACAGCCTTGAGTTGACTAAATTAACTTTTCCTGATCCAAGAGATTAAATGTTGCTGTACTTTTTTAAGTAGAACCTGTTTAAGTAGAATTTGCCATCAAAGAAAATCTTGTGAAGTTGAGCAAATAGGATTTAGGGAAAGAGTTCTCCTGGGGAAACCGATTAGTTAAAATTTAAGTAATCTTTGTCTTTTTGTCATCCCCACTGCACTTCCAAACCTGCAACAACACAAATGATTCTTGGATCAAGGTGATACTTGAGTCCTTTATTGGATAAATATCAAAAATAGTAGATTATTTGTTTTTATTTTGGCCTGAGAACAGGTATAGACTCTTGTGTTTCCTTTAATAAAACTCAAAGTAGGTCATAATCCCCAGCACTGTCTCCTTTAACTAGTTTTATTCTCAGTTTCCAGAGTTTTAATTACAGTGGTTGCTCCCATTAGGTGGTCTTGTTTCATGGCAGGATGTTAGACAGCATTCTCACTCTCAGTCATTTATGTGGACTGCGGGTATGTCTGTCAAACCATAATGAGCAATGAAAGAATGAAGAATGTTAATTTAACTGATGCTGCTTTTGCTGTTAACGGTAAGTACCACCAGCTGCACCTCATAAACATTGCTGTTTGTCTGCCTGAGCCCTGCTATTCAGTGAGGCCTGGCTTGATTGATAGAGGCGGAATTAGAATGATGGGTTGCGCGGAGCAACTTTCCTGTAATGCTACTTCTGTGAGTGGTTTTTTTTATTGTGAGAGACAGCTCCTAAATTTTAATTGCTTTTCGAACTTGCAAGTGCTGCTTGTGTCAAATGTTGATAATTGGTTTATGACAGAGGTATTCTAAATTAAGGAGAGGTCAGTACAGATAATTTGCATATTACCTACTAGAACAAAAAAGGTTCTGTTGAAGTGACACTTCGCTACTAGGAGAACTTCACTCTTATGTGTAAAGTTTCCATTACCGATACATGATTTCTTAAACAATGAGTCGTACTAGGAAAGGAATATCTTGAATAGCAAAGTCTATAATTAGTGAAGTTACTGAACAATGTACAACTTTATGAAGAGTTTGTTTCCAGCACATTCAACATTCATGATAATCTGCAAAATAAAGCTGGACGCTTCTGTAAATCTACCCATCTTCGTATGTGTTAGGCAAAATATTCACTTTGCTTCTGCTGAATCCTTCATCGTTATATTGGCCAATATCAAGCAAAGAACATAACACTGGCCACTTGTGCTCTGGTGCCACCCTCACCTTGTGAATCTCTCCTTCCTTTCTTCCTTTGGCAGCCCTGGGGCCTGTGTTCTGATTGCCCCTATGGCATGTCATCCTTTCCAGTGCTTCCCTGCTTGGTCTAAATGCCTTGATCTTTTCCTAAAGTGTTTTTATGTTTAGCATGACCCTTTGTTTGTATATTCTTTCCCCTTCTCACTTTTTAGACCGGTTTAGACACCCTTAGTTTGATGATGTTTATTTGCATTTTACTCTGTGTGCATGTGCATAAAGCATTTAAGGAGTGGGAAGGGAAAATTAAAATTAAAATTTTAAACTTTCTCAGTAACATTATATTATTTTTCACTCTCTTCTAATACCCATCCCAAACTCTGCATGCTTAACTATTAAAAGGAACAATAATCTATGACAAATCAAAGTGCCATCAAACACTTGATTGGGCCACCATTAGCAAAAAAAAAAAAGCCATTAATATTTCCCAACACCCTATTAGATATGGAAGTACATAGCCTTCTCTAGTTCTTTTGTTTTCTGTACATCGTTAATGAAGAAACTGAAGAAGACAGTGATAGAGTGCTGTGATGGGAGTATACAAACCCCAGAGTGAGCCAGGTGAGGAAGGTGTTAATAATTTGGCCTTCAAACAGAGGACTGCAGTTAATTCCTCTCTGCAACACCCGTGAGAAATATCCAGCTTAAAATAAACAACCTTCCAAGTGGAGGAGATAAAAGGGAGGAAACAGGCTTTGGAGAGCTGGCTGCCTTACCAAGTGGAATACAACCCTTCCAGGCTCATAAGGACCTATCTTCACAAGGATTGAGAACTACAGCTACAAGTAGAGGACTGAGTTTTGGTCTGTAATTTGGGTTAGGGGTCAGAATGCTGGAGGAACCCATGCCCTGGTTGCATTTCTAGTCCCCCATTTGTGCCTGCTGGCTTGTTTGCATGCAGATGCTAATCCAGGGGTTTCCCGGTGGTATGGAAGGCTCATTTTAGAGTGTCTGGCTGCTTCCATAGTGGGACAGAGTACGCCGGTTTCCTTGATATAGGGGAAGGCCTCTAGACAACTAATTCATGGGATTTTGTTCATCTGAGCCGGTGTATGGACTGACCAATGGGCGAATAGTAGCTGCTGACCAAGGCTTGTCTAAAGAAAGCAAAGGCCTAGTTATGGACTCTGTGACTTTGGAGACTAACCTCAGCCTACACTTGGCTTGGAACAATGATCCTTATTCAACTAGATTTAACTTGTGAATTTAAATAAGCACCGCTCTCTTCCCAGCTTCCCCCTGGAGGCATCTCTGTCATTTATTTGATGTAGCCTGCTGATCCTCCCACTGAGGGCACCTGCATGCTTGCCTAGAAGCCACAAGCCAGGATCAGAACTCAGGACTTCTTGGCTCCCAGTCCAGTGCGCTGACTGTGCCTCTTACATATGTCATTACATTGAGCATCACCCTTCTCCGCCTTCCTCTTCAGGGGTTTATCTGTCTTCTTTCTGGTGTTGATCTCATCTTTGCCACCAGTAGAGCTATGATAACAAACGTTCCCTAGTAACTGGATTAGATTTTCTGTCTTTAAAATGGGGTGAGGGAGGAAGAGAACTAGTTTTCTAAACTTCTGATCACACATGTGAGATAATTATTAACTTCAGGCGGACTGCATTAAACAACAAATAAACAAAATCTTTATTTTCAACAACTCCATCACCGTTGTGCTCATTTTCCTCAGGCAGGGCATTCCAGATAGACCACTTAATGTACTACTAACCATTATTTTCTCACCTAGTTTGCTCAGTATTGACAGATAATAGATGATCCCATTACAAATAAATTTGACGCTGCATCCACGAAGATGTGAAAATTGGAGTCTCTCATCATGATTTAAAATGTGTGCTCCCTTGCTCAAATTGGGTATAAGACTCTACTTGCAGATAAAGTAGGCCAAATTGCTGGAAAGGCTGCTTCAGTGGCACACAGGTTAATGTAGATGTATTATGTCTTTATGTAACCCATAAGAGGATAACTTTTTAGCAGATGATTTGGGCTGAATGTGCACTTGATCAGGGATCCTCATTTATAACTCATGGCCACACTACTAGTATGGCGTGAAGTCACCCCTATAATCATGAAGATTAATTCTATAGCTATACAACGTAGATTGGGAGGAAAGATCCTGAGGTCTTGTGATTAAGGCACTGGATTGCGGACCCAAGATACCTGGATAATATTCTCACTGGCCCCTTGTGTGCGCATGGGCAAGTCACTTCAATCTCTTTCTACCTCAGTTCCCCATTTCTAATAATACTTCCTTTCATGCCCCGCCCCATCATTTTTTTTTAAGACTGTATTCTCTGTGGGAAAGACACTGTCTCTTCCTATGTATATGTACAGTACATAGCACAATCTGGCTCCAATATTAGTTGGGGAATTGTATGCACTATTGCAATACAAATAATAAATAGTTGCTTTTGTTGGGGGGAGGGGAATAATTTCCCTGCAACTTTCCATATGAATTGCAATAACACCTTGGTCAAAATATAGCAAATAACCTACTGACACACACGTGACTTAATACAAATAGAGGAAGAAGTGACATGATTCATGTGTAACCATGAGCATATGTCATCTTTTCTTTGTAACTCTTACCCCCCACATCCTTTGCCATCTTTTGCTGTGCTATGTCTGTCTTTTGAGTGTAAGCTCCTTGGATCATGGACCTGTCACCTTTATTTGCCTGTGTCACTTCAGTGGTTCATACTGCAAGCCTCTGTGAAACGAAACAGCCCCACTGTGCAATACAGTGAAAAAAGGCTTTTTTGTTTGTTTGTTTTGTATAGTCACTTTCATGCAAAAGTCCCCTGTCTGGGACACCCAACGGAGCAGGCGAGTGACTGTTCATGTGACCAGCCTGCACCATTAAATGCTCCATGGATCGCTGTTTTGAGAGCTTCTGATTTTAAATGACAAAAGAGGGACAGAGAAATTGAGTGAGGAGAAGTTCTGAGCTGAGACTTTAAATGAGATGAAGTGTGTGACAAAGGAAGAATGTTCCCAAGTAGCTGGAGATGCAGAGGAGAAGGCTCTTACACCTGTAGTGGGATGAGTGTGTGGCATGATGGACAGGGATTAATGTTAGCTGAGCACAAGGAGCAGTGTGAGAGACATTCCATTAGGTAAACTGGAGCATGTTTATCTTAGTCTCAACACATACACACATCAGTTTAGTGAATAACAAGCTTCTAATAAATCTTTACAGACAGGATGCAGAACCATGCCTGGGTCTATAGTGCATATAACATTGGCCTTCCAACTTGTATTGTCTAAACTCACTTTTGAAAAAAATGTCTAACACAAATTCCTGACTAACAAATCAATATTAGTGTGGACCTAAGAGGACTTTCTCCCTTCCATGTATCTATACACTGGTCTACAATTTTTGAGAAGTCGTCTGCTTCAGAGATAAAATGTGCTATTTATTATGTATTTTGATGTGCTGAATTCAAATATGACAATTAAAACAACTGATTGGCTACTGTTTCTAAGATATTTAAGTTTTTACATTTTATGTCTATGTATATTGTGTAGATAGTAGAGTTTTAATCATAAATTGTAAACCTAGGTCTTTTCATGTGTTTATGGTTACTTTACATGATAATATTTCACCTGTCCTGTTTATGTAACACTTTAAAAATCAGCAAAAGGGTTATATAAATAAAATGTATTATGAAACAAAAGGCAAAAAACTATTATGTACATAGTTTAGTCCTATTCAGTGTCTACCCGGCGCTTCTTGGCTTGTCTCTTGTATTCATTAAATGGAGCATCTCTTGTCACTGTCCAGCAATAGTCTGCAAGCATTGATGGGCTCCATTTGCCTTGATAGCATTTCTCCATTGTTGCAATGTCCTGGTGAAATCGCTTGCCGTGCTCGTCGCTCACTGCTCCGCAGTTTGGTGGAAAAAAACCTAGATGAGAGTGCAAAAAATGTATCTTTAGTGACATGTTGCAACCAAGGCTTTTGTATGCCTTGAGGAGGTTTTCCACCAACAACCTGTAGTTGTCTGCCTTGTTGTTTCCGAGAAAATTTATTGCCACTAACTGGAAGGCTTTCCATGCCGTCTTTTCCTTGCCACGCAGTGCATGGTCAAGTGCATCATCTCGAAGAAGTTCACGAATCTGAGGACCAACAAAGACACCTTCCTTTATCTTAGCTTCACTTAACCTTGGAAATTTTCCATGGAGGTACTTGAAAGCTGCTTGTGTTTTGTCAATGGCCTTGACAAAGTTCTTCATCAGACCCAGCTTGATGTGTAAGGGTGGTAACAAAATCTTCCTTGATTCAACAAGTGGTGGATGCTGAACACTTTTCCTCCCAGGCTCCAATGACTGTCGGAGTGGCCAATCTTTCTTGATGTAGTGGGAATCTCTTGCACGACTATCCCATTCGCAAGGAAGACAACAGTACTTTGTGTATCCAGTCTGCAGACCAAGCAAGAGAGCAACAACCTTCAAATCGCCACAAAGCTGCCACTGATGTTGGTCATAGTTTATGCACTTCAAAAGTTGTTTCATGTTGTCCTAGGTTTCCTTCATATGGACTGCATGACCAACTGGAATTGATGGCAAAACATTGCCATTATGCAGTAAAACAGCTTTAAGATTCGTCTTCAATGAATCAATGAACAGTCTCCACTCATCTGGATCGTGAACGATGTTGAGGGCTGCCATCACACCATCGATGTTGTTGCAGGCTACAAGATCACCTTCCATGAAGAAGAATGGGACAAGATCCTTTTGAGGGTCACGGAACATGGAAACCCTAACATCACCTGCCAGGAGATTCCACTGCTGTAGTCTGGAGCCCAACAGCTCTGCCTTACTCTTGGGTAGTTCCAAATCCCTGACAAGGTCATTCAGTTCACCTTGTGTTATGAGGTGTGGTTCAGAGGAGGAGAATGGGAGAAAATGTGGGTCCTGTGACATTGATGGTTCAGGACCAGAAGTTTCATCCTCTTCCTCTTCCTCGTCTGACTCAAGTGAGACTGATTCTGGTGCATCAGGAACCGGCAGTCCTTCTCCGGGGGGTACTGGGCGTATAGCTGATGGAATGTTTGGATAATGCACAGTCCACTTTTTCTTCTTTGACACACCTTTCCCAACTGGAGGCACCATGCAGAAGTAACAATTGCTGGTATCTCCAAATCATTGGCACTGCAAAAGGCATAGATTTCCTTTTCCTGTTCAACCACTGGCGAAGATTTGTTGCACAAGTGTTGCAGCATATGTGTGGGGCCCACCTCTTGTCCTGATCTCCAATTTTGCAGCCAAAATAAAGGTGATAGGCTTTCTTAACCATAGTGGTTATACTGCGCTTTTGTGATGCAAAAGTCACTTCAGCACAAACATAGCAGAAGTTATCTGCACTGTTCACACAAGTACGAGGCATCTTTGCTCACTTTGGCTAAACAGAAATGTGTCCCTTTGCAAAATCAAACACTGACAAATAAGAGAGCACGACACTGTATGATTTCTAGAGCTGATATAGGGCAGTTTGTTCAGCAGAGTGATGTAAGCTTCGTTATGATTGCATCATCCATGACTTCTAGGAATAACATGATGCAATTCATATCATGTATGACGCAATACCAGCTTCAGATTGCATCATTCATTGTTTTGCCTAAAAAGCAAGTACTGTCCAAACCCAGTCATAGATTTATTCATAGATCCAGTCAAAGATGTATTTTAGTCATTTCTGGTTTAAATTGAGATCCCTTCCCTTTATAACTCACTTATCCTCCGCCATTCCCAAGTCAAGGGTCGTATATACTGACCCAATAGCATATCTTGAAAACTAGAGCCAATCAACAATTTTAAGCATCATTTTCGTTCTCTCTCAGTTACCCAGAATTAGTAAAGTTTGACTACATTTATTTCAGAAGCATTTTGGCTGTAGAGCAGTGTAAATCCAGCTAATCTTGGTGAGAGGTGTAAGTGTGTGTGTATCAAGGGAAGTGTTTTAGTTCTACTGCTTACCTATTAGTGGCTCCCTAGATAAGATCAAAGGAGTGAGAACGGAGGTAAAAATGACATAACAGGACACAAGTTTGCTTTATACTTTGGCAAAACACATTAAAAGTGGCAGGGGTCAAGGTGGTTGTTTGAGGGTTGGCAGGCTGTCTCAATGGCTTAAACGAGTGATTTAAGCCACCATGCATTATTATCCTTGTAGTTACACCACCAGCCATTTGGTTGGCTTTTCTGGGTTCAATCCTTAGGTTGTTGCCGGGTGCATTGAGGAGAGACTGGGAAGGCTCTGGAAGAGTGCTGCCTCCTGTTCTCTACCCCCAATTCCATGCATGCACATCTGGACTATGATGAATTATAGTGACTGTTGGGAGAGTTTTTATGATGCTGGGCCAGTGTGGTGCAGGAAAACAGGGGCAAAAAATCTATGGCACCACTGCTGCAACTCCTCTAAAAGATATATTTTAATTATGATTTTGTGTGTGTGTGATGTTGGTCGCGTGCATGCATTCCACAGCTTCACATGGTTCATTCCTCCACAAGTCTCAAATCCCACCCATCTTAAGTGCTGGAAGTAGCTAGAAGACTTTGGCTGCTGAAACCGCTATCTTTGCTCACAAGGACCAGTTACCCTGCTCTAGGATGCAGCAGCTCTTCAATACTTCATCTTTTAAAACACATTTTTCTTTCCTTTGTATTAAACACCCTCAGCTGCCCGTGTCTGGATTTTTGGCCAATTCTGCTTGTGTTTTTTGCCACATGCTTTTTTTTTTTTTTTTTTTTTAAATGTGTTGTTTATTTTCATTTAGACTTCAGTTTAAATCTAGTGAAACCAGAACAAGCCCACAAAGTATAAGTTGACTGTGAAGAGCACATAATAGTGGTGAAAGACAGATGTGTAGTGCTTCCTCAGCACCACATGGAAAGGCCACAGACCCTGGGTTCATATAGCCTAAGTCACTTTTCATTTTTATTATTTTAAATTGAGCAGCTCAATTTTCATGGCATATCATCCTTAACTCAGTTGAATGACATCTATAGTACTCATGCAAACTAACAGTTTGCATCAGAGAACAAATTCTTGCTGTGAACACATTATTTTAGATTGTCATGGGATCCAGAACTCCCATCTGCTTGCTTGACTCTAAGGTACCCGGCCCCCTCCCACACACAATCAGCTTCCTTCTCCCTCTTCACCCCCAAAGAGCTTTTTTTAAGGCAGGAAGAGCCGGTAGTCTGTTATATCTCTGTGGTGGCATCCCCCAAGGACAAGTCAGGGTGCTGGTGCTCTCTTAAAACATGATGGGGAAAGGCAGGTTAGGGCTCCTATGAGTGCATGAGGATGCTGCCCACAGTTAGTCCTTGCCTCTGACTGGCTAAAAGGGATACCATGTGAGACTTTCAGCTTAAGGCTCAAGCCCCAGCCAAAATAAGAGTAGGGGTCTTTCCCCCCTCCAACCTTAACACCCCAAGTGGTCGAGTGAGAGCACACACAATGCATCTTCACATCCCTCTGCTTTAAATAAGTTGAAATTACTTTTGCCAACCCTTCTGGACACACGGGAGAAATTCAGCTAGTTAAGGAACAAGAAGAAATACCTGTTACTTCAGCCAGAATGTAATAGGCTGAAAGTAACAGGGATCTTATAGAAGTTACTCCTGTAGGTTTTGAAATCCTTTCTGCAGGAATCTTTTTAACCACCTGTTTCAGGGTGCTGTCCAACACAGGCCACCCCACAGTGGGGCAACACAGTCACCCCACCTCATGTTCCCTAATTGGCACTCACTCAAGCATTTCAAAATAATGTTCCCTCTCTTGGGGTCTGGCATATTAAGCCGTAAAATAAAATAATCAGTTTGGCCTTTCTAGGCACAAGCCGTTCTTCCCAAGTCCTGTTTAACACACACTTCCTTCCCGTTTTGCAGCAGCAGGCCAAGGAGGTTTCTTCCTAGTTTCTGCTGCCTTTTGGCTCTTTGCTAAACCCAACATGGTTCCTTTTAGCTCTGTGATCAAAGTCTTCCTGTCTGTGGTGCAGGGTTTCTCTACCGTCTTCCTTCTTAGGACAGGGTTTCATAGTCTGCTATCATCCTGGCTCTACTGCTGCAAAGCCTTCTTGCTCCCTTCAGGTCTCTGTATCCGTGTGAACACACAGCCAATCTTACAGAATGCATGGCCTGGCTACCTCCTCACATGACCCTTGATTATCTGACTCAGCACAGGCCAGAGCTTGGGGGAACGAATGGGTTTGTGCCAGTTTTGCTTGCTTACAGAGAAGGCCTGAAAAAAGTTTCTCAAGGGCAAAAACAAACATTGTTTTATTTACAATGGACATTTTAGGTATTTTCTATCTTGGCAGACTCTGGAATACCAGTAAAACTTTTAACATCTCAGGATACAGAGGCTGAAAGTTGAGCAACAGGTGGAGAAAACAATTAAACTTTAAAAGTCTTTATTCTTGTTGGTGACACCTGTAATTCCAATGTCTAACAGCCATTTTAGTGAGAAGGTGAATTTTGGTTAAGATACAGCAGCCACTGCTTCAGTTATGAGATTAGAGAGCTCTCAACGTACTGTGTGCCTCCGAGACGCTCACCAAATCCTCAAGAAAGCCAGCAGATCATAATGAGGCATGAAAAGTTCGCTGTGAATTTTTAAGGACATCCAGCTAGTGTAGCAAACTGCATGTGTCCAACTTCAAAGAAACTGTATTGCCGAGGTGAACGAATTTGCTCAGAATACTGCCTGTTCATAGAAATAGACTTTCTAGTGTCTATTTTTTTGCATCTGAATATCCTGTCTTTGAGCGCCACATATTGCAACATCAGTTTTCACTCAAAATTTTTTGGGAACATTTTAGATAATTTAGAACAGACAAGAACTTCTCCTTTGCCTCATGACAGTTATCTGTATGCATTAGCTGCTAGAGATAAACATTGTCTGGATAATGTAATGACCATTAATAATGGTCTAGAGTGGTCCAAGGCAAGAGAAGGTAATCACATCTCATGCTTTTGGGGTCTAACCTCAGGCTTCATCTCCATGTGCAGCATTGCACAAATAGGCATATTAGAATTTTAACTTTCATTTAAAGCAGTGAACCCTTTGGGGTTCACAAAATGTATTGGGGGTCTCAGAAAAAATTCTGTAATGGCGGACAGATCCGTCCCTTGGGCCGTCAGCCCAAGCCCCATGACCATAACTTCCTGGCAGAACATAAACTTCGGTTGGATCAGTACACCAAAAACCAATATAACTGCACACCTAAAAGGACTTTGCACAATGTTCAGGCAATACTTTCCAGTTATGTCAGGTGATAGTGACTGGATTCACAACCTCTTCGATGATATCACTTTCTCAATGCAGATAATAATAAAATAAAAATAATAATAATATATGGAGATATCACTTGATCATTGCCTGTTAGGTTCACTCCCTCTGGGGCACCTGGCATTGGCCACTGTCAGTAGACAGGATACTGGGCTAGATGGACCTTTGGTCTGACCCGGTATGGCCTTTCTTATGCTCTTATCCTATCTCCTAAAACTGGAAGGGACCCTGAAGGGTCATTGAGTCCAGCCCCCTGCCTTCACTAGCAGGACCAAGTACTGAGTTTGCCCCAGATCCCTAAGTGGCCCCCTTAAGGATTGAACTCACAACCCTGGGTTTAGCAGGCTAATGCTCAAACCACTGAGCTATCCCTCCCCCCAATATTCAGTACTGAGGAAAAAGAGAAATTGATTGAGATCTCCTGTGATTACAAACTAAAAAGGAGTTTCAGGAGTCTGTCATTGATAAACTTTTGGCTGAGTTTAAGAAACGAGTACCCCCTGCTGGCAGAAAAAGCTACTATAGTTTTGTTACCGTTTTCAACAACTTACTTATGCTAGAAAGTATTTTCCTCATATGCACATCTGAATACCAAATACAGAAGCAGACTCAATGCTGAACCAGACCTGAGACTTTATGTTTCTCCAATGGTTCCAGACTTCCAAGAGCTATGCAGATGAAAGCAAGTACATCCATCACACTCAGGAGATTTAAACTTCAAGACTCCTTATGAGAAATGGAAAGGGAGGTGGATATTTTTTGCTGTTTCTAAAATTAAATAGGCTGCTAGTGTTGTTTTTAAAATTATTATGAAGAACAAGTTTAAGCTTTGTTGTAGTCGTGCGTTGTTTGCCTGGACTGCTCAAGACCCGAATGCTTGTGGGAGGAATTCTTTATTTGAGTTGGCTTCTTAAATACCTTCATGCTGTTTCACGTTTGGTACGCCTTGATGAAATATGTAGGAGGCTTAATCGAAGTGATATGAGCTACAAAAGTGAAATCTTGGAAGAGTGTTGCTGTTTTCATAATGTAATAAAATTAATAATATAATAATGTAATAATAAATGTGTTATAAAAAACCCAAATTATTTCCAATATCACTGCTTCTATAATTTATGCTCAGGTAAGTGAGAAAATCCCTGGAAATATTCATTTTTAGGAGGGGGTTTGCGAGATTTGATATTTTCGTGAAAGGGGTTGGTGTGTTGTTAAAGTTTGAGAACCACTGATTTGAAGCATCAAGTGTGGACCCCTTCAGGCAAGATACCAGATTAGATTGACCACTATTCCATTATGAAATGGCAGGTCATCTTTCCCTATACAGCTGGGCACCCAGAAATAATCTGTGGTCCTTGTCTAATATTGATTGTGTGCACAACTTCTAGCAAAATGCCCCCCACCCCTCCCCTTTCCCAGTAAGTGCTTTGCTTGCAAAGGATCCTGGCGAGCTTTTTTGTAATACTTACTCATTGCGTTTGAGTCTGTGTAAAATAGCTTTGTTTATGATCTGATATTTTTAATAGCATATTTCACTGTTTCCATTTAAACTTAGAAGTGACATCTTTGTTTTTCCCTTTTAAAAGGCAGCATAATCCAGATGCCTGTCAAAGGAATTGTTGATGTAGCATTTTATGAGCAATCCTTCTGTTTGAGTTTATTTTTGTTTTGTCAGAAATGTTTGCCAAGCTCTTGTGAACTCCCCGTGAATATTACTGCTCCCTTTTTAAGAAATGATTATCCATGCAGGAATACAAATTGCACAGTCAGTCATAATTCTGGGCCATGAAAATTTTTTAAAGCTATGGAATGCATTAGGAGGGGTGGGGTTTCATTTTTGTCTTCAGTGTACATTATCCAGCATTGGGCATCTTTAAAATCACTTTCTGTCTCACCATTGACTTACGTGCTGAGGTCTGTGTGCTCCAAAAGATGGAGATGATATCAGCCCACAACACCCAAAGTAATTGGGTATTTGAATGCTAAGCTACACTCCCGTCTCTGACATACAAAGATGCTCATTTTCTGCAGTGCCAAACAGTGGCCCGTCTAGCTGGTGTCTTATGTTCACAAGGTAGTTGATGTCTGAAAAAATAACACATTAAAAAGGAAGTGATAA
The DNA here is from genome assembly GCF_028017835.1 of Emys orbicularis. Lineage (NCBI taxonomy): Eukaryota > Metazoa > Chordata > Testudines > Emydidae > Emys > Emys orbicularis. The sequence continues at coordinate 21,166,587 of NC_088685.1, read as the reverse complement.
CTATGAGGTAGGGAGTTTAAAAAACCCTCTCCTCTCTAATTTGGCTCATAAAGGACATGCATTTTGTTTTAATGGCTTAGAATTTTATGCTGAATCTGCAGTTGTTACAGTTGTTTTCTTAATGCAATCTGCTATTGAACCACAACTAAATTTGATAAGATTAAAAAAAAAAATCTTTTAGAAGTCCCTTTCAGGATTTTTTGCTGCTAGGTATGTAAATAGCAGCAAGTTTAAACACAGTCTCTAATCCTGTTTTTGTGTTGCCCATATAATAATTTTGCCTGCTCTTTGGGACAGCGGGTGGTGGAAGTGGTGATCAAGCAAGGATTTTGGCATAAGCCCTTCTTTATAAACCATTTTCATGGTGGAGGATTACAGCTCTCTCTCTCCACCCCACCCCCTTCAGACTGCCTCTGTCTAGCTGTGCCTGCCATTTTTCCCTCTTCCCCATCTCCATCTACATTAAGGAGCAATGCTGTATCTGGCTGTGCTTAGAGCACCACAGAAGCCAATTTGGCTCCGTGTAGGTGTGAACCCAGTCTGCCTGCATGGAGCCAGTTGCAGATTGGGGCCTTCGCTGTTTGGGTATTTGAATAGTGCTTAGGACAATGGGGTTCTGATTCTGTATGGAGTCTCTGCATGCTAAACTAATACAACAACCTCTCCCAACATTTTGCTTTTGTTATTGCTGTTCTCTCTAATGGCACATCATGCAATTGGGGGTGGGGAGGGGGCTTTATGAGTCCTTAGAATTTATCATCTCTTGCTTAAAACCGTATGTTGCGACATACTTCTCTTATAGATATTGTACTCAGAATTTGTGCCATTCTCATTAAACTCCATTAAAGGAGATATAGCCTGGCCCTGTGGATAAGGCATAGGAGTGGAGAGGCCTAGGTGCTTTACACTTACTTGCCATGTGACTCTGGGTAAGTCACTTCACCTGTTTCTATTTCTGTTTCCCTTCCCACCCTGTGGCATATCTATTTGGACTGTAAACTCTTCGGGGCAGAGACTGTCTCTTAACGTGTGTTTGCACAGATTGTGTTTGAGGCTTCTAGGTGCTGCCATAGTAAAAATAATTGATGGTAATACTCAGTGGGGGGGGAGGGCCATGAATGCTCACATCTCATGAGTTGGAGCATGTGACTGTGGTGCAGCTTGTAGGTAGAGCCCCTGAATCGTTTTGTACTGATTCAGAATGTATCTAAAATGTAAGTCGTGTGTATCTGTCAGTACAAAGTGTGTGTCTGTGTGGGGGGGGGAAATGCTTAACTTGAGGTATCTGGAGGAAAGAACCACTGATTGCATTGTTCAAGGGAAGCTAGCTGTAAATTGGGAATTAATTTATAGTAACTCATTTACCTGTCCAAGGATCTCTTGTCACTGTAAAGATTTTCTCCATACAGCCCAAAACTCAAAGTAAAAATGTGAAATCAATAGGTAGTGTTATATTCAGTTAAAATAATTGTATTGATTCCCAGATAATGGCAGCAGTTCATTCTTGCAGGGATACATGCCACTTCCTGTCATGAAGATTACTTTCACATCTATTACATCTGAAAGGGGGAACATAGGCATAAAACTGCTTTGTTATTATGAATAGTGACTTTACACTAGGCATTAAAACTATATATATATTTATTTGAAATTGTTCTTCTGGGATTATTTTTACTGCATAGGCATGCTTCAGTACAGTCATATAGCTTTTAAATTGTCTTGGTCCACTTTGTCTTGTGTATGTGCTTGTATGCTCTCTTTTTTGTAGCAGTTTATTAAAGAGAAGATTGCCACAACCCCCTGATTTTTTTCCATCTTGATAAGCGGGTTAACACCATGTTACCTGGGGTATTGGCCATTCTCTGTTAAACCCTAATAATCCACCAGGAACCTGGCTCTCTACACTTCATGGAGATTTTTGTCACCTCTGGGAGATTAAAGTTCTTCATGCCGATCATGGTGACATTTAACTTCTCCGATTGTGGAGCTATTTTTCACTTGTGCTGTGCTCATTGGAAGGCTCTTCTTATTAAATATAGATTACTTCATCTTCAGATAGAAAATAGCCTTTTTTTTCTTCAACTCTTTCTAGGTAGTCTGGTTTCCCAGAAATCTCCTGCTAAATGCAAGGGTTTGCTGTCCTGCAGTTTACTTACTGTATTGCCAGAGATTGAATTTGACACAGATTCTGGAAACCACAAGGTAAGAGTACAATTATTTATTTTTTATAACCTAGAAAACAGTTTGTTTTCATGATAGCAAGTCCACCTATAAAATCTTTTCAGCTTTCTCCTTCATGACCTCTTGTCACCTAACAAATACAATTTGGGCCCTGTTTTATCTTTCAATGACTACAGTAAATCTGTATCTGGGCAGATGCAACTGAATTGCTGCGTTACAATATAAGAAGTAGGGTAAAAACTGATTCTGCAAACACTACCATGAGGAGTCATATTTCAATTCAGTGGGATGACTCAGAGAAGTGAGTACAATGTCGGTACTAAGACTTCAGAATCAGGCCCTACATTATGTAACCTTTACAATAAGAAGCTATAATCTGGGTGGACAAATTCTATGTCTTAATTTATATACGTGCATGCACACACTTTATTATATATTACACACAAAAATATGTTAAACAAACATTATTAAGGTTGCAAAGGTAAGCGCTCAAAAGTGAAGAAACACCAGAATTAAGATTGCCTAAGTTTTTAAACAAAACAGACTAAAAAAATAGAAATTCCATCATGTGGCATCCAAGTGGGTCATCAGCACAGTTGGAAGCTTTAGATCCACTGCACAGACCTCTGCTACTTGAGCTAAAGAAGTAAATAATAGCAGTAATCGGTTGTAATCTTCTATGTGGACAAGCACTAGCGGGAGATGAGATTTGCCAAAGGGTTTTACAAATACCTGCCGACAGCAGAGGAAAGATGGGACTCTGGAATCTTGGGTTCCAATCCAAGGTGGGGGTGCTCTATTGGACACACTCTTCTGCCTGTTTCCCCCAAGTGTGACCCCTTTGCCCCTAACCAGACCCTGTCTAGTCATGTCTCTTTCCCACCCGTCTCCTTGTTCCAGTGCTATTCGCTTTACCTAGACCAGCAGTTCTCAACCAGGGGTCTGAGGCCTCCTGGGGGGCTGCAGCAGATTTGAGGGGGTCCGCCAAGCAGAGCCAAGCAGAGCCTCACTGGGGTTCAGGGCAGAAAGCTGAAGTCCCACCACTGCACGCCCTGCCACCTGGGGCTGAAGCTAAAGCCTGAGCAACTTAGCTTCACTGGGCCCTGTGTGGCATGGGGCCCCAGGCAGTTACCCTACTTGCTACCCCCTAATGCTGGCCCTGGCTTTTATATGCAGAAAAACAGTTGTTGTGGCACAGGTGGGCTGTGGAGTTTTTATAGCATGTTGGGGGAGGGGGGGAGAGGCTCAGAAAGAAAAAGGTTGAGAACCCCTGACCTAGACGGTATCTGTCTCCACTCCTCAGGTTTCTTATCCCAGTCCCAGACTTTCTCTCTCCCCTCCCAGACTCAGTCTTCTTGTCCAGCTATTTCCAGTTCCCTCCACCTCTGATCCTTGTCCCCAGTTTTCTTGTCTAGCCCCTCCTAGTTCCCAGTCACACCCCATTCCTCGTCTGACCTCTCTCTTCCCCCTCAGCCCAAGTTTCCAATCACTGTTATGCCCATATTCTACGTTCCCCAATGGCTCTGTCTCCCTCCCATGGTTCCTCATCCAGTTTGTGTCCTCACCTTGGCTTCTTCTCACAGTCTCTTTTCCCAGTCTCTCCCTGCCACCTACCAGTCCCCTCCCCACCCTAGGTCCTTGTCCTGTGCTCCTTCCCAGGTCTGGCTCCTGTCCCCTATGCATTTGAATTAGGCAGCTTCCTCTTCCATGCTGCCTGGATGTCCGCAGGGGGTTACTGAGGGAACAAGAGAGGCTTCCTGCTCTTAGTTCTGGTGCCCTGATCCTGACCTGGCACTGCTGCTGCAGGAACTGCAATTACATGGAAAATCCTCCTCATCCCTCTGCACCTCCGGCTGGAGCATGCTCACCGCTCTGCCAAATTTCAAGCCCCGGCTCCAAAGCATGGGGACACTAGGGCTTCTCAAAAGGTCACTAGGGTTTAACAGAGACAAAACAACCTATTTTTCCCTGGTCTCAGTCTTGGAAATGGATGAACTCTTGTGGCCAAAATTTTCCTGAGGCAGACAGACACCTAGTGTGGAAAATTTCAGCCCAGTCTCTTAAAGTTTGGCAATATTTTAAGTAAATGAAAACAGGGTCTTAGAATGGGAAGTATCGGGCATGGTTAATACCGGACCTGCCTATAATACATGCACACACATATGCAAACACATTACATTTCTGAGACTTGCACCATCCTATGGTGAAACAATTAGCTTGCAGCTTCTTAATGTGTGTTTTACAAATTAAGGGCCTGATCTCACACGCACGTATCGGTTGGGAGACCGTGTGTATATGCACATTATTAGAGTGCTCAGGATAGAACAGAGAGATATATAAAATGGAATCATTTTACTGGCAACGGAGATTAAAAATGAAATGTGATCATAGCCCAGCTATATAAATATAAAATAAATGTATTTGAAAAATAAACCAGAATTGTGAGTAAGGTTTTCGCCTGGAATTGTATTCTAGTTGTAGTAAAAGTAAATGTTCAACTATGTATTTAAAAAGTAGCTCTGTTTCTGTATGTGTTGGTAGAGCATATCTTGGGCCACCATCCAGGAGACAGACCCAATATGGATACTCTGCCAAGCTTGGCCTGGCCAGGGGTGTGTCAGCTGATGAAAAGGTCAGCAGGGAGAGGAAGAGATCTCCTGCCTGCTTTGCTGACTAGCTCATTGGTGGGTGGGGAGGGAAAAAAGAGAGAAGAGTCCCTGTTGCAGTGCTCCAACAACAACTAGTACTCTGGCCAGGGTGGCTGGAGCTTCATGTGGAAGTACCTTGGCTTGATATGTGCAGGGAAGGAGATGAAAACAGCGGCTCAAGAGGCAAACAGGAGTCAGGGGAGTCTGAGGGAGAGTGTTTAATAGAGTGAGTTAAGAGGAGGGAAAATGGGCTAAATGAGAGGAATTTGCGTTTGTACAATACAGACAAATGAATTCATTTTCTGTCGTGGTAATATCACAAGTTCAATTCGTTGGGCATGTGGCAGTATAATACACTTGATATGAAATTAAAAAACCTTCCTCTGATGTTCCGAGGATGGTCCTTGGCTGGCTACTGAAGTAAAGATATTGTGACATTCCTCCTCCTGATATTTCTGAAACAATGTACTGAGCCTGTTACTTGATGATAGGAGAACTCTTGTGGTTTTGTTAGAGCAAATTATAATCTATTAATAAAATTGTCATGTGTATATTCGTATGAAGTCTGAAATCTGACATCGTTAGTTTCTCCCCTTACGCTGACTTTCATCCGGAATCATAATTTTTTCTAAGGTGTCCGAGTCTGTCTCCTTTTTCCAAGATGAACTTTGCCCACTGCTGTAGTGGGCTGAGAGTATGAATGACCTTTTGGTCTTCCTGGCCCGTTTTCAGATATTCTCAGTCTTTGTTGCTTCCCTTAAAATACATTTTAATCTTTTATGTGGGGGTAGGGGGGCTGTTCATACATCTTGTTCGAGGCGTTATAAATCCTGACTATGGTGCAGAGTATGGAAATACAACTTCAGTATTCTAAGTGGGCAGTTACATAGGAATCTTTGGTCCCTGATTCAAACTAACATCAGTTTTGACTGTATGTAGCATTAAAAAACAAAGTAATTTGAAATGGAGGAAACGAGTGTGAGAGCTGTGATTGTAATGCAGTTGTTTTAATAGCTGTGGCTCCTCCAGCACAGCAGAATAATTGCTTTACAGAGTACTTGCTACCTGAGGAAAGTGTGGGCGAGGCATGTAAACGATAAAGTGAGACTTCTATTGACCACATGCTATTAGATGCTTGTCTACTCTACCACTGAACAGCATGGGTTTTAGCTGTATGTTGCAGTGGAACAGTGGGTCACATCTAATGTGATACTGTGTGTAATCTATATGGTAAAGAACTACTGACAATATAGTGCGGAGAAACAAAAGGGGCCACAAGAACGTCTCCATCCTCTGAAGTATAAGAACGCTGCTTTTATCTCTGACACAGCCTTGCTGCTTTAACATTTCTGTTCTGCATCTTAGGTGCTTTGAAGCAAAGATTTCAGTTTTCATTGACTCATTCAGTTGGGGAGAAAAGCAAGTAAAACAAAGTTGAAAAGGCTAGCTGCACTGGCGTCCAGTATCTATAACCTTAAGTAGGAGTCTAATGTGATATGTATTGGCATATGACACAGAAACTAAGCAGGTTTCAGAGTAGCAGCTGTGTTAGTCTGTATCCGCAAAAAGAACAGGAGTACTGGTGGCACCTTAGAGCCTAACAAATTTATTTGAGCATAAGCTTTCGTGGGCTACAGCCTACTTCTTCGGATGCAACTAAGCAGAAACTAAGCAGTAACTCTCCTTCACACTGTGGGAGATTCACTTATCCAGAAAAATTCAGAGTTCTATATCTTAAAAAGAGATTGAATTTTTTTTTTTTTGCCCATTAATCATTGTTATACATGTTAAGATGAGGCAATCTAATCACATGTCTGCAAATCTGCTAAACAGTATTATTCTGGGAAGCATGCTCCATATGCGCGGGGAGGGATAGCTCAGTGCTTTGAGCATTGGCCTGCTAAATCCAGGGTTGTGAGTTCAATCCTTGAGGGGGCCACTCAAGGATCAGGGGCAAAATCAGTACTTGGTCCTGCTAGTGAAGGCAGGGGCTGGACTTGATGACCTTTTGGGGTCCCTTCCAGCGCTATGAGATAGGTATATCTCCACATACATTCCTAATATTGCACAATGAGCTAGTAGCATGATTTCAGGAAGGGAGGTGGATTTTCTCTAGCTGAGACACAGGAAATACCAACAAATATTCTATGAATGTTGATCAGGAGTTGCCTGTCTGAATTCTGTAAGTGAAAGGGAGCAATATGGTCCTGTTGATTTATGTATTTATATAGCTTCTATCGATAGCCACAATTCTAGCCACAACATCATAACTCCAGGCTTGCAAGTTATATCTGGGTTCTCGTCCCAAGGAAACTGAGGCACACGCTTCCTTTGTAACTACTGTGCCTCATCTTCCTTGTCTTTTAAAATGGAGAGTCTATCCTTCTAATTCACAAGGGTGCTGTGAGACCTCCAGAAACTGTTCAATATTTTTAGTTCCTTGGGAAAAAGACACTGTAAAAAGGTCAAAATATGTATGTTTATAGTATAAAATTATGTTATCTCTGCAGTGTTAATAGGTTGCTTTTAAACCAGAGAAGTACAGTTTCTAATGTTTTGTGTTACTACACAGATTAGATGCTTGTATCTAAATCACTTGTTAGAAGTCAAAGGAAAGACACATGAGGGTTGCTATGAGGCTGCCATCTTACACAGTCAAGGTTTAGGACTAGAAACAAAGCCTGGAAATGTGATATCTTTTTAAATTTAAGTTCCTTTTACAAGAGCAGTTTAAAATATTTTTGCCAGCTTTAATAATAATGAGCTCATCTAGGACTGAGATGAGTGATAATTATGAATGGATCATGAGTCATCAGGCCATGATGTTGCCTGGATTGCAGATTTTATTTATTACAAATGAAATTGTTCACCACAGAGGATATTTTGTGCATGCAAATTATATGGAGTTCTGCTGGATAGTTTTTTTATTTTTAATTGACCTTACCCTCAAGGCATTTCACATTTCTGTCCTTCCCTTCTAGTTTGCTCTTATGTCACACCTGTACTTTTGTTCCATCAGTGGCCTGAGCCTCACATGTTTGTTTGCTTACTTCTTCTGTGCTGCCTCTCGTCAATGGGCCTGTTTCCTGAGATGAAGGAACTCCTGATCTCTTTGCCAGACTCAGTTCTGCCACAGTGCACAGAGGAACTCAATCTCTCAGTAATGGCTTGTGGGATGGATGGGGGGGAATGTTGGCACTTGCTTTATAAGTTTAATGGGTTGTGGGAATTATAACTGTATATTAAAAATTGTATCCTTCTCCCCTGACTCTTCATATCCCACTTTTCTTCTTAGACTCTTATTCATTAAAGCACTTAAGCACCTTCTTCACTGTAAATGCATGAACAGTCCCTTTGTATTCAGTTGGACTACTCCATGGGCTTAAAGTTATGCATGTGCTTAAGTACTTTGTTGGATTTACACTTTAGACTAAATTCAGCTGAGAAAGGACAGCATCTTCCCATGTGTTGGAGAAACACCTAGGACAATGGATATTATCATAGTATAAATATTAAACTGTGCACCACTTATTCTTTCTGTTGTGGTATTAATGTAGGTGCTGATTCTGACTCCGATCCTGAAATATTTGGGTGCACGCATGATTATATGCATGTCATTAGTCCCATTGACCAAATTCTGCACATGCTTAAGTTTTGCAGGGTGGGGCCTCTGAGAGATGCTGAGCTGCTACTGCTGCTTTTAACACTGGCAGGCCTGATCCTGCTGTTGCTGATGTAGCAATGTGGGTTAGTGCCTAGGACTGGAGTGCTTAATAATAATACTTATTACAGGAAAGCACCCATTGACTTCAATAGTGCAGAACTGAGCTCTTTCAATGGATGTTGTAGGTACTCAGTGCTTCTCAGGATCCACCTCTGTACAGAGTAACAGATATTCATCATGGCACAGTAGATTTGAAAGTGAACTACATTTATGTTCAGGATTCTGGCTTAAAAGATACATATTTTAAAATGTATATGAGGTCTAGGCATCTATTTCCTAAATTTAATGTTTCAAAACCTATAGATTGTGGTCTCAGATGAAACGAGACATTTAAACCATACAACGTATTTCAACACAAAATTACCCAGACTAAAATAACAATCACTATGGTAGATGGAGCAGATACCTCTGTTTCAAGCTGCAAACGCTTCTGCTGAAGTCAGATGACACAGACTTGTCAAATTGTTCAAGAAAGGAAAGATCACCGTGGGATAGAATTAATTTGCGGCGTCTCGTTTACCATTTTGAGTTTTGTCAGGAATTTCCCCCCATGCAGTCTGAAATGTCAAGTGAGAGATTTTCAGTGAGAGGTAATATAACATATTAAGAAAATGTTATTGATCACAGTATGCTGTTACTGGAAGATGGCTTTTTCTAACTGGAACACAAGGGACTTTCTGTTATGATAGGAAAATATATTGTAACATGCAAACAGGATCATTATAAAGGTCAGAGTATCTTAGCACTAAATTTTTCTCTAACAGTGTTGAGTTTCTTCACAGCAAGATCAAGATTTTCAGTGGGGAGGGGGAAACCTTACAAATAAAGCATCACATTCATAAAGGAAGGCAGTAAGAATTATGTCCACCATCACCAGAGATCAGAAATTACAAAGTAATAGGCATTACTGTAAATCACATTGTTGTGAACATGGACTATTGTGAAAAAGTGGGGCTGGATTAGAACCAGTTTATACATACTCTCTAGTCACGTGTATATTTATACACATGCACAAAATTTTGTATCCATAATAAAACATTATACTCCTCTTAAATAAAAACAATTGTAAACCAAGATGTTTTATTAGGCTTCTAGTATAAAAAAGTTAAGGGGAAAATCTTCATTGCATACAGAAGGTTTGCTGAGCAAATGTACATCAGCACTTCACAAAGAGTCGGGTAGCAAGCTATCTCAGTCTGTAGCAGGGTGCCCAGTTTGTGCAACTTTAAAAAAAAAAAGAAGTCTTAAATGTATTTAAAGAGGACTCCCACAGCATAACCAACAACACTGAGCAACTTTTTAATATATATATAATCTCCAATGTGCAATATGAATATAAATTCTGACTGGTCTCAAAATAGAACTTCAAGAATAGACACGTCATGAATATGAGGCCCAATAAAGTTATTTCAACATATTCCTAACCAAACTCTCCAAAAACATGTAATGCAAAACATAACTCTTCACCAAATATATTATTTCAATACCATGAATAATATCTATGTGGTATATACACAAAAAACCACATGCCTATTTCAAATGAGCCATTGCTGGTCTGCACAGTAAACCAAATAAAATAATGTTCTCAATATTTGTTTTCTTTTGTCCAGCTCCACTTTCAACATGTCTCTAGTGCCTTCCTCAGTCTTTGATGCAATCAATCTCCACTTCAGTGGATTTGAAAATATAAGCTTGACCAAGAAAATTCATTTGTGGTACTGCCGCTGGTTACTAAACCACTGGTGGTTCCCATATCCCAGAATGATTCTTCACTTCAGCAGTCCTTTTCTTCACAAACAAAGCACTGTAGCATCTCTACAGTAATGCCCATTTTTTTTCTCGTGAAATTTTCAGTATTTAGTTTCTACTTTGTCGACTTTAAGCCAATTGTTCTTGTTTCTCTCAGGTATCCAACGTCACAGGAATGGTTCTAGGTTATGGGAGAGCTTGAGTTTTCCCATCCCTACCCCCGCACACGGAAGCCTTTGTGCAGCAGTAAAACAGAGCTTGGGTTCTCAAGCAGGCAGTCAACATAAAGAATCTAAATTTTCAGATACATTTTTCCCAGGGAGTTTAAAAATTTTCAAGCTATAGATTTTCTCTCATTAACTGCACGGAGTCTGTTACAATCTACTGCAGCAATAAACGTGACCTCAAGTGTAAGAGCACTGGGGATTCTCTACAAGAACTCTCTCCATTGACCTCCAAGAGTATATCCATTTCCTGGTCAACCACTCAAGTCTTTTCATTAATTAAATCCATACCTGTTGATCATGGCCATTTCAGTACGAATTCTGAAAGCATTTAATAAAGATTAACTTACCCTCACAACACCTTGATGAAGTACCTATGTGGAAAGAAGGGATTATACTGAAACTACGAGGGAATTTTAGGTAGATGGAATAAGGTTATCTGAACTGGAATTTCCCCAGAACACGAGGGAGGGATTTTAACCCTGAAGGAAGTGCTATGTGATCTTTACCATGACTGCAGTTGGTTAGAATATCAGTTGTACAAGTCAACCAACAGACATTGTTGCAAAGGATCATCATCAGTAGGTTGGAATACAAGTTCATTACTGTCGCAGAAGGAAGAAAGCCACTAGCTCAGGGGCGGGCAAACTTTTTGGCCTGAGGGCCGCATCGGGATTCCAAAATTGTATGGAGGGCTGGTTAGCGGAGGCTGTGCCTCCCCAAACAGCCAGGCGTGGCCCGACCCCAGCCCCTATCTGACCCCTCCTGCTTCTCACACCCTGACGGCCCCCCCGGGACTCCTGCCCCATCCAACCCCCCCCCGTTCCCTGCCCCCTGACAGCCCCTGGAACCCCCGCCCCTGACTGCCCCCCGCCGCCCCATCCAATCCCTCCTCTCATTCCTGACTGCCCCCCCGGGATCCCTGCCCCCATTCAGCCCCCCTGTTCTCTGCTCTCTGACCGCCCCGACCCCTATCCACACCCCTGACCACCACCCCAAACTCCCCTGCCCTATATCCAACCCCTACCCCCCGCTCTCTGTCCCCTTACCACGCTGCCTGGAGCACCGATGGCTGGCGGTGCTACAGCTGCGCCGCCCAGAGCGCCAGGACAGGCAGCCACGTCACCTGGCTGGAGCCAGCCACACCACCGCACAGCACAGAGCACCGGGTCAGGCCCAGGCTCTGCAGCTGCGCTGCCCGGCAAGAGTTCGCAGCCCCACCGCCCAGAGCATTGCGCCGGCGGCGCAGTGAGCTGAGGCTGCGGGGGAGGGAGAACTGTGGAGGAGGGGCCGGGGGCTAGACTCCCGGGGCAGGAGCTCAGGGGCAGGCAGGAAGGTCCCACGGGCGGTAGTTTGCCCACCTCTGCACTAGCTGAATGGTCAGCATCACATCTTGTAAGGTGATCTTTGGTGGCCACCAATACAGGTGAAAGACCAGACTACACTTGGCTTTTGAAACCTAATGGGATCTTATCTTGAGCTGACATGGCTGTAGGATCAGATGAGCAAGTCCCACAGCCCATGCTGCAGGAGTTAATTTTCACAAGTTAAGTCAGCTTCTACTGCAGCCGGGCTCCCCATCATGTGAAAAAACAAAAATGTACTCATCTGCTTATTCTCCATGGAAGAATTTTTTTGTAGCCCTCCCTTCATACCCACAGACATAGACACAAAAATGAAAAATAAGCCTTTTGAGCAGGAGCAATTCTACAAAATAAGTGTAGCATTTGAGAAGGAGATGGCTGGTATTGTGTCCCCCTCAGACTGGGTAGAGTTTCATCATGTGCTATAGAGCAGTTTTTGACATAAACACAGCTGTGCAAAGTTTCCTATAAGCCTTTTGTGACCATCACTACAGAACACTCTTTAAAATACTATTTGAATCAGCTAAATCGGGCTAGCACTGTGGATGAACTTTGGTGCATAGTTAGACATGACTGTAAAAGAAATGAATTATTGAAATATAAATCCTCTTAGTTCCCATGTTTCTGTGTTCATGGAGTGAGAGGTTGTGGGAACGTGAGGGAGAGAAGAAAGCCAGTGGCAGAACAGATTGTGCTGTGTAAATGATAGCTAAGTTTTTTGTTTTGTTTATTTGAATTGGAGCTTGGTAGATGATGTAAATATATGTATATTTTACACCAGGGGTAGGCAACCTATGGCACACGTGCTAAAGGCGGCACGTGAGCTGATTTTCAGTGGCATTCACCCTGCCTGGGTCCTGGCCACCAGTCCGGGGGACTCTGCATTTTAATTTAATTTTAAATGAAGCTTCTAAAACATTTTAAAAACCTTATTTACTTTACATACAACAATAGTTTAGTTATATATTATAGACGTATAGAAAGAGACCTTCTAAAAACTTTAAAATGTATTACTGGCACGTGAAACCTTAAATCAGAGTGAATAAATGAAGACTCGGCACACCACTTCTGAAAGGTTGCTGACCCCTGTTTTACACTTTCACTTCATTTTGCACTGAGTGTAAAAATTTAGTTTTAAGCAGAAAATTAGACAACTTGCAAACTCGTTTTAGTAATTTTCTGAAAGAGGTTTGTATAGTGATAAGAACCTTTAATTGTAACATACTAAAGAATTGTATCTCTTCTTACTGATACATGAGCAAAAACAATTACACTGAGTGTCTCTTATGTTATTAAGGAAGGATAGAGTCCTTTAAGCATGCAAAAGGATTTCTAATATTTCACTGGTTACAGGAATTAAAAACTGCCTTCTTCACAGACTAGATAAACTGAGAAATGCAGAACCCCTCATCTTTGCCTGCTCTAAAGTTATAGTAAGAGGATTTTAGTAAGATTAGAATCTTCCATTGCCTACTTAAAAGTCTACTCAGAACTGCTTTACATCCCTATGAAGGGAAAATCTACACTAGCTAGATTTGAATAATGGAATTGCCATTAATATCTAGCATAAAAGGATGATTGGTTGTATATTTGATTTACGGGAAGCTGAAATTGACAAAGTGTACTGTATGTGTGAGGGTATATTTATGCTAGTAACCCTCGAAAACCAATCCAATCTTGTTACATTCACTAAACATTTAAATGGCTAAAACAACAATTTATGCTGCAGTAAATCTAGTTACTGTAATTTTGATAGTTTTGATAATGGCTTTGGGTTAGTAAAAAACTGTGCAAACGTTCCACATTCAGAGCAAGTCTGACAAGTCACCATTTAGTTACTGGCTGTTACGGGATTATCAGCTTTGAACCAAAGGAAATAATTTCAAATGTACTAGGGGTTTAAGGTATATTGTTTCTTCATCAATTGCTAATACAAGAATTGTTTTTTCCAATTTATGTGCAAATGGGCTTCCAAAATCTTTACTGTGAATTGAGATTTTGTTGTCAGTTTTTTTTTCTATTTTTTCTATTATTTTTGTTTGTTATTTTACCCCTGTTTTGCTAATATCCGTCATATTGCATATGCGTGCAGCTGTTTCTTGATTTTGCTTTGCCTGCAATACCTAATTCTCTGATCTGTATTGTCTGGCTGCTTTGCAAACAAGGTGTCCTTAAGATATTCAGGTATGCATTCATTTTTGAAATGTTCTGGAAATTATTTGATTTTAGGAGAATATCTTGTTGATTCAAATCAGACAAATTACTTAAGGGTGTGTAATGTGTTTTGTGTATTGATAAGTCTAGTGTATGTACTGCACTCATCATACTTTGATATGTATCTATCTAGAACATACAGTAGCTCAATAAAATTCATTTGGCTTAAATCTACGATATTTGGGCTTCCTGCTAAGTAACTTCATGTTATGAGGCGTTTGTCCCAACTTGCCCACATAGTTCAACTGGAGTAGTTCGCAGACTTGGTGCAGTGGGCCCTCTTGTAGGGGCGGGTTGGTGTTGTTATTCAATTACATTAGTAGTAGTTCATGCTGCTTGGTGCATTTCGAGGGCACAAACCAAAACTATTTGTCAGAAGTATATTTTATGAGCTTGGGATAAATCCTCTTTGGTAGGGACAGTTTAGCAATATCCCTCCAAAGTCCCCCCTTTCAACCCACGCTGTGCATTTTTAGCCATTTATTTCTCTCACCCACTTGTGGAAGTCTTAGCCACCAAACCTTTCAAATTAAAGTATTCCTCATCCAATCTTAACTCACTACATAACTTTTTCATTATTATTTTGAAAGAAAATGTTTAATACTATGAAAATGCAGATGAATAACTCACTCAATATGCTTTGTGGGCTTGAACCAACATGATCCATGCATCCAAATTATGGCAGCTTTATCTAGTGTGAATGAGATGCTACTTACATTTGCAGGTAAAAAATCAACAACTATTAATTTGGCAGAATTATTTATTTCTTACTGATGATTTTTTCAGTGTATCTAATCAGAGTGCTCATGAATAGAAATGACACAATTTAAATATAGAGGCACTGCTGTACATTGTATGATCTTGTTTTCTCAAACTGTTCCATAATGCAGTGAATAAATTTATCTCTTCTGAAAAGACTTTTGCAGAAATCACACACAGTGCGTTCACCTCTATTATTTAATATGACTGTTTTATAACTCTCATAAATCGGTGATTTTTCAGGTGCCAGTAGCAGAAGGAGAAAGGAGTTCATTCTGAGGAGAAAAAGAAGAAAGGCAAAATCATATGGAAGCTAAAAGTGAAGCTAAATGCACCAGAAGCACTTCAGTGAAAACGAGCACTAGAAAATAGTTACATAGATTTTGCTGAGATCATTCCCCACCACCCCCTTGCCTGGCAATCCCCAGGTAAACATATAGAGGGCGCTCTCCCAGTGTATATCTCTCCATTCCCTTGTGGAAAGGAGGTGGTGGTGGATCAGCAACACCTGGTCTCCTTAGTGTATGTCTACACTGCAATTAAACATAAGGCAGGTAGGATCCCAGAGCTTGGGTTTCAGCCTGAGACCAAACATCTACATCACAATTAAACAGCCCCTTAGCCCAGCCTGAGACAGCTGACACGGGCCTGCTGCAGGTGTTTAATTGCAATGTAGACGTACCTTTAGAGGCCCCTCCTAGGGGCTTCACAGAGGGAGAGATGTATTCTAGGCAGGCTGGTGAAGGAGTGGGCAGGCAGTGAGGTGTGGATACCATTGACCTGTCATCCCCAGCCCTATGGAGAATCTCTGGAAAAGGGTGGGATGGGTGAGAAAGGATTGGGTTTATGTCACTGCCAAATGACATAAGACAGCATCCAGTCAATGGAAGATCTGGCCCGCAGTGTGTAAGTGCCTCCATTCCCCTTTAGACATCACACTACTGACCAAATAGAGGCCTACATATGGCTCTCAGCCTAACCTTGGCAGTGGCGGTTGAGGTGTTGAGAATCCTTGGGACAGAGACTTCCATATTGAAAAGAAAGTGAGTCAGGAAGCACAGTGTTACAGATAGAGTTGGTTGAAATGTTTCATTGAAATTACTCATCCAAACTTCACATTTAGACTTTTAAAAAAAATCGAGGACATTTTTTTAAATTAAATTTCTTTCATGTTTTTTGCACAGCTTTAGCTTCAGCATTAACATTGGGGATCTTTATTTGTCTTTGGTAATTGATGACTTAAGCAGAATGGAACCGCCATAATCTTAGAACAGCCATAAAGAACCGGAAACCAATGCGTTAAGGTGCACCCGAGTCTTGTTAGTGCGTGAAAGATACATTCATTAAGTATCTTAGCAATTCACATTATCTTCCCTTTCTAAGCACTTTGATGTGCAGTTATGCACCCAGTGTTAGACCAGCTCCTGGTAACCAGAATCTCTCTCCCCCTAACCTAACTGCCTTATATCACAGTAATGCATTTCTCAGTACCTGTCTTTGGTATTGTAAAAGCATATTTAGCGTCCTTCATTATGATACGCTACATAATTTTACAAAGCTGGAAAAAGCAGAGTCTGTAATCCTCAAGGGAAGGTTGAGGACAGCCCAACTGAATCTAGCTGCTACTTTAATATTCCACCTCTTTTAGACTTGTGGTATTTTAATCCCACAATGAATTTCAACATTTACATGTGCTTGAAAACCTTACTGGGAACCAGCACCTCCTAATCTTCTACATTTCTTGTGATTAGCACTGCCTACTAATCCTAACACTAGACCCAATACCAACTGTTAACTGCACTACTTGTTTTCCAGCTAAATCTAATCCTTCTAGCAGTCTGAGACCGGCATTATATTGATCGCTCTTAAATTGTCAGCTGTAAGATGTTGTGGCAGTTGTTGGGTTGTATTTTTTTTTCTTCGTCACAGGCTGATAAATGCAGTGATTCGTATGAGATTATTTTGTATATGATGAATGGTACAAAAGCAAAACAATAGTCTCTTTTGTATGTGAGGAAGTATTTCATTTTCTACTTACATTAGTAATTAGTAGCAAGATGTGTATGTGCAATGACTTTCCTTAGTGGCAATTCCCCCCCCACACACACCTATTAATACATTTGTTTTAAAGCTTTTGCTATTAGGTTATGTAGACTTTGTTTAATGTGCTAGGAAAGATAACACACTAGTCAAACCCATCCAGTTCCCAACATGCAGACAGCTTTAGAGACAAACATCTGGTTCTAGCAAAGGTTCAATGTGTGTTTATCCACCCAGCAGCAGTAGATTTTGTACCTCAGTCATATTGAACTACCTAGATGAATTAAGAGTAAAGAAGCTTCTATTGTTTTTTTTTTTTAATGGATACTTGTGTAGGTGTATAAAATCTCCAAGAGCTGTTCAGAGTTTACATTAGGAGAGAGCAAAAGAGACTGCATATTGCATAGCCACAGAATAATTCTTTGTTTTTTTGTTAGCAACAGGACCCTCTCCCCTAAATAGTTTTTAAATTGCACTGAAAATAACAGGGAAATTAGACATAGAATATGAAATTAGACTTCTATATAAATGGAGCTGATATGGCTGGCAGTTCCCTAAATGTTTCTGCTGTCATTGTTGTATTTAACATGTCAGTCACACGGCCCCAAAAATGGATAAACAATTTTTGTTATTGACATGGTTCTCTTACCTATGTGGTGGTCTTTGTGGTTTTAAATGGGAGAAAAATCTAAAATTGTCTGTTGATCAAAATGAAGGTTAAAAACTCAAGTACATGCTTTTTCTAATTAACTTACTAAAATGCATGATTATTTAAACACAAAACCCTCTATTTTAACTCCATTGCTACTAAGAGTTGCTGTCTAGGAATTGGAGTGGGGGTCTGAGTGTCAGGAGACAGGGGTTTTAACCTCTACCCGGACAAAGACTTACTGTGCAACTGTGGGCAAATCAATTAGGCCAAAACTGCCTGCAGACTGCATCCTATCCAAGTGGACATAGATGCTCATGTTCCCTTCTAAAAGTGCCTTTGTGAATTTTAACTTTGTCCAAAAGGAACTTTTAATGTGGATAAGCGTGTCCATGCAGGGAGTTAGTGTGGAATAGCTATTGTATTTTTAATCCATACCCTAGCTTATTTTACGCTATCTTTCCTGTGTAGAGGAGCAATTAGGCTCTGAAGAACCTAAGTCTCACTGAAAGTAACAAATCTGAGTCACACCGGACTTTCAGTGAGACTTCGGCCCAGATTTGAAAATGGGACTTAGGCTTGTAGAGTCACTTAGGTGCTATTGAAAATTTTACCCCTTTAGTGGTGTAGCTTTAAAAAGAATTTTAAAGGATTGTTGCTACAAAAATAGTTTTTATAGCAAAAAACTGTTAATGTTAATAAACCTTATCAGAGGACTGTAAAAAGTTTTAGCAAATGTGAATCATGAGAATTCAGACATAAATTTCTAAAGTGATGATGACTCATAATGTGTGATGAAATGGAACTGCTCTGCTTTTTAGTTAATTCATTGCTACACATTTTTGAAATCCTTCCCTCCTACATATCACATTTTTTTTCAGAGGTTGAGAGTTACAGACGCCAGCAGCCGAGAATCAGGCTTCATAGTCAGATTCTTGCAGAGGCTTGTGCACCTGTTGGTCTCTCTGGGGAAGCTCAGCAGGGGGCAATGAGCCCTCTAGCTATTCTGAATTGCTAGCACTTGCAGCTGCGGGAGGAGAAGATAAAGTGAGAGCTGATCTGGGAACTCTGGAGAAGTTCTACAGTTACATGTAAAGAAGCCTCGTGAGTTGCTACATGTGCAACTCTCAGTAGAATGGAACAGAAATGAGACGCTAGTAACACCCCTGTTGGTGGAACAGACACTAAAGTTCAGCGTCCTAACGCTGAAATTATTATTCCTGGCTTCAGTGGGAGATTGTTTGTTTGAATAAGGACATTGGATTTAGCCCCCAAATGTAAGGAGAGACTGGGAAACGACTGACAAGATTGAAAGTCAGGAGAAAAGCATAACTGTTTCCCCCGCTTGATCCCCCCAAAAAGGGCAAATCCTAGTACAAAAAAGTAAAACAACAATTTTGGGAGAATATGCAACTAAGAAGAAAGCTGGATACCTTGGAGAAAGCACAAAGCATGGGAGAGTGAAATTTACAAAAGCAGTTGTCCTATTGATTTTCACCTAGTGAGTTAGGTGATTTTGTATATAAGATTTATGTGCTTTTGAAAAGTTTACCCATAAACTTCTGTTGATAACATTCCCAAGGACTCTCAAAGTTTAAGCAACATTGAAAGTGTCTCTTGAAGTCTCTGAAAATTCTTTCTATCTATTCGCCCCTCCTTCAGGGTTTCATGCACTGTATAGCACCTATCTACAGTACATAAAGAGAGTTTCAGATTATGAACACGAAAAGAGAAAACATACTTATCAAGCATTTCTCTGCTTTAACAAAGTGGGAAAATCTGTTCCTTTGAAGTCTTACAACTGAAAATCATGTTGAGAATTGATTGATGTGAAAGAAATTGGCTCTTCCATTTCCTTAGCCCCTACTTTGAATTCCAACTACAGAACATGCATGTTGGGCTGATGAACCCATTATTGTGCTTGTGCTTTGCTCCATCTGGTGAGAAATTATTTTGTGCAATATGGGCTGTAAAAATCCAATATTCCAGTTGATGGAGACAAGGGAGCATAATACAGGTCAATGCTTAGAGATCTATGATGTCTTAGGTGCAAGTTTGCTTTATCTATTTTTAGATTTTGGTCTTAATCTCCCATATTTCCTACAAATTTTGGCCTCATTACCAATATCCATACTGCTTTGACTTTTACTGGTAATTTTTAAGGGGCACAGTTGATCAAAGTTGCTGAGGTCCAACACTGATATTACAAAGCATGTGTCTGTAGAAAAACACTTCTCTAAAGAAACAGTGTTCTCAGGGGGTGATGCTCCCATTACCTCTCTCCCCTCCCCCATTACAAGGACTATAATTCATTCTTTCACTACCACAAATGCAATTTACTTGGTATTTTGTGAGCATCTCAAACAATATTCTGCAAGCCACTGTGTACCTGAAGTTCCCCACTAATAGCAGCAGCAATACTGAAGGTTAAGGCCGAAAAGGAAAGACAAATTTAAACTTAAAAACTTAAACTCAGCTCCTTGCAAAAGGCTTTTAACGGCAATTGGGCTTTCTCAGGTTCAGGAACCTTGAGACCCACTGATATAGGGCCCTGAATCACAGCCAGATAGTAACAATTCTTAACCAGAAATGTATTTCACTACCAATTCTGTGTTCAGTTAGTTTATACTATTTGGGGGAAGGTTGTTTGCACTACTGCAGGAGCCTGCATAGGCATCTATACCAGTGTCATAGGCTATGCAAGTAGGAAAGCATATAGATGTGCAGTGTTTTAACTACTTGAAACCTGGGGACATATCCCACCAGATCAAAATCTATTTCAAGGTCTGTCAACATCGAGGTTTCACCAGGTTGCCAGTATGGCTCTTTGAACATGCCCGTGAAAATAATTGTAAACAATTAATTTTAATTATAGCTGGTTCAGAGTAGATCACTGAATAATGATGTGAGGCTGGATTTCATATAAAACATGTCTCGGTGCTGTCTGAAGCAGGGGGTTCTCCAACTTTTTCAGAGTGTGGAGTTTCCCACAGCTCCCAACTCTCCTGTCATTCATAATCACTTAGCATCATTGTGGCAACTATAGCAATTTCCTACATGGGGAACAGCATGCCAGATAGTGTTTAATGTAGTCTGAATGGGAAAAGTTTTGAAAAATAATCCTGGTTATTTCTTCTCCTTTAATCTCCCTGTGATGGAGTCTGTCATGACTTTTCTGCCCTATGCTGGAGGCTTTGACACCCTGATACCCCCTGCTCAGGAAAAAACCCCACTCAGGCTGGACTTCCAACAAGACTTACTCCTCCAGGGGCCTAGACGGGTCAGGAGGAGACACTAACCAATGACGAGCCAGGAGGCCATTTAAGAAGGCTTGCCTGCAGTCATCTCAGGGAAAATGTGGGAGGGACAGGAGAAGAGCTCCTTAGTCCTAACCCAGAGCCCCCATGCCAGACCCAGCCTTTTGTTTGAAGTGCCATGTCCAAGCAGGTACCATTTGTGTGTCTTTACCGGCTTAAAGGTGCAGATAGCCAGATTCTGAGTTTTTGTTGATTCACATTTTAAAGGTCCTCTTGCTCTGGGCAGGCTGCCATGCTGTCCTTCCCACTTGTTGTTTCTCTCCAGTCTAGAAACTAGCAGAGATAGCAGCAAGTGACTAGCCATGGACCACAAATTGAGACCATCTGGTCTAATCACCAAAGAAATGGGTTTAGAGGGGATTCTTTTAACGCTTAGAATGTACTTTAAAATGGCCTCCATCACCATAGTATCTGAGAACTTCACAATTTTTAATGTATTTATCCTCGCAGCACCCCCATGAGGTAGGAAAATACTATTAACCTCATTTTACAGATGGGGAACTGAGGCACAGACAAAGTGAATTGATTAGTGCCATAGAGGATGCTTGTGGAGGAACAGGATCTGAACCAGGATCTCTCACAGCTCAGGCTAGCACTCTAACCACTGACCAATCCTTCCTCCCTGCAGCTGAACTTCATTCTGGTTTTAGAGCGATTCCCTGTGCTTAAACTGGGGTATGCCATTAGAACCAGTAGTATGAGAGGCAGTATGGTCTAATAGATAGAACACTGACCTGGAGCTCTGGAAACCTGTATGCAGTATGACTTCTCGTCTGGGTGGTCACTTGACGTCTCCGTTCATCTGTTTCCCCTCATCCTTTGTCTGATATTGTAAGCTCTTCTGGGCAGGGACAGTTTTTTTGCGTTTGTACAGTGCTTAGTACAATGAAAATTCTGGGTGTGACCAGAATTTAGACTGTTTACATGTATGCAGGAAAAAACTCCCTTATTCTGAAATGGCTGCACATGGGGATGTTCGAACTGCCCATATCTGCTCTAAGTACGTGGCACTCAATTAGCAGTACTATAAATTTGGACCAAAATTATATATTGATCAATGGGGTTGGATTTTGTTTTTGCAAAGACTAAGGAATATTGATAAAGCCAAGCATAGGCACTGACTCCGTGGGTGCTCCAGGGCTGGAGCACCCACGGGAAAAAATGGTGGGTGCTGAGCACCCACCAGCAGCCCCCATATCAGCTTCACCCCCTCCCCCTAGCGCCTCCCGCCTACTGGCAACCCCGCTGATCAGCGCTTCCCTTTCCCTCTCAGCTCCTCCTGCCCGCTGCAATCAGCTGTTCCACAGCATGCAGGAGGTGCTGGGGGAGAGGGGGAGGAGTGAGGTCACCGCATGCTCGGGAGAGGGGGTGGGAAGAGGCGGGGCAGGGTGGGGCCTTGGGGGAAGGGGTGGAATGGGGGCGGGGCCTGGGGCAGAGCCGGGAGGAGGACCCCCCCACACCATATTAGAAAGTCAGCACCTCTGAAGCCAAGTGCTTCTATGAGCCTCATGTGAAGAAATTCTTCTTCTGAATTGAACTTTCAGCTCCACAGAAGCCCAAATTCCAGAACTTTTAATGTCTTGCTCAGTATAGCCTTAAGTGCTGATAATACTGTAGTATTTTATCCTATCTAGCTACTTTTTATGGTCCCTAGCAACACAATTTCAGGTTGCCTTTCAAGTATTTGTGGATTTATTCTTACAATGCCTACCTGTAAGATACAGAAGTATTAATATTTCCCAAGTAGTTAATGGCAGAGCTGGGAATTGAGCCCAGGTCTCCTGAGTCAGAGCTGAGTGCTTTAGATCATCCCTCCTCTGTCACTAACAAATGGAGTAAACTGTTTTCATAGCTTACTGTGAAGGCGAATTCCATTGCTCAGACTGGTTGTGCTCATGCTAACAGAATCCATTGGTTGCCATTAAACAACCAGCACTGGCTGACAGTTTTCAGAATAGGAAACAACTGCCAAATATCAGATACCATTCTTTGGAGACAGAGGGAAAATGTCAGTTTTTTAATGGTAACCACTGTACAAAGTTTGTGTTTAACCCTCTTTCTTTAGCTCCACTGGCAGGATACAGTGACCACAAGAGAACTGGCAATCTGCCATCATATTATCTATAGAGATAACCCTTTTTCCAGGATAATAAACCTCTGACAGTATGATAATCCTCTGGACCCTCTTTAATTCAATTAGCCAAAACAATAGCAAAATTTTATTGGAACTCTAAATTTAATATAACTGATTCATTGTCTCTGATGGAGACTGACCACAGACACATTCTTTGTCAGCCTTCATTGTTTTTTCCCTTGTGTTGCCACCTAAGTCTGTGCACTGATTATTTGAGCAGAGTTCTTTTCAACCAGCTTCCTACTTCTTTAATCTTTCTAGAGGAACACGTGCCTTTTTGCATAGTTCTTTCATCTGAAGTTGTTCTGTATTTTTCCCTCTTTCATTTATTATCTTTCCACCTCTATGTATCTGCCTTGTTATTACTTGCTAGAGTAATAAGTGGTCAATAGGAAATCTATTAATTATTTTGGCTTAGCCCTGATATTTTGTTTGATCTTTCAAATGTGAACACAGTTTCATGTCATTCTTTCCCCTACCATTTCACAATAATCTATCCCTCTTTTAACATTTACTACAGTGCCCATTACTTGCTACATGCTTTTTTGTCTCACTTCCTGTCTCCTTTCTTTAAAGTAATATGAAGATCAGAATATGTGCATACAGAACATAAGATACACAACAAACCATAAAACAGAAAGAAAAAAATGTATTACAAGTCATGTCAGAGTATGTAATTCTTTTTTCTTCAGATTTTCCTGGCATAATGGTGTCTAGCATCATTCATTGCATAGTCTATAATTCTGTGGTTATCCAAACAACTTTTTACAGTATTCTATATGGAATAAAAGTTAAGTAAACCATCTTTTTCAGTATACAGCTTTATGATTTCAGGTATATTTAGTATGGAAGAAATCCAAGCATTAAAAAGGATTGGAATTATCCTTCCAGATGAGCCCAACTAATTTAACTGCCAATCTTACTGTAAATTGTGGAGCATGGTTACCTTTTTTTACATCATACCTTCTTGGTTAGAACCTCACTCAATTTAATAAAAACAAATATTAATTTAAAAAAACCTAACATTGTAGAATGGGGTGTGGATTGGGTATCCATGGAACTAAACCTGGAGTCAAGGAACTGGGTTAAGCAGCATGGCTGGAGAGGTATGGACAGCAGAGGGTAAGAGTTAGTGGGGAGTCCTTTTCCCTCTGTCACAGTTCCAGGCAACTGCAACTCTATTTTCCCTCAATGGTCCAGCAAGGGAACCCACTCTAAGGCTTCCGGCTCCCTGAATGTCACCTCTCTGGGGTGGAGACCAGCGTCTCTCTCCCTTTCGACCGGGTTAGTTCCAGGCTGCACAGTTCCCTGCCTTCACTGTATTAATCCCCACCTGCTTGCTTTCCCTTCAGAGGCTATCAGGTGTAATTGCTACAGTTATAAGTACCACACGGTTCTTTCTATGTAAGCCTATTTTATTCTGAAGGTAAAAGCACTACAGCAAAAACATATTAAAAACAATAAAATAACCGACATGCGTGCTAATAAGCTTACCAAGGTTCACCCTAACATGGATTCTGGCAGGAAAAGTCCTCCCCCAAGCCCCCAGGACTGCTTGCGGTTATAAGTTCATCACAGCTTCTGCTCAGAACAAGCATCCAGGCTGATGAGGTCTCAGTAGGCCCAGTCCTTCCAACCTACCCTAAGGATTAGGGCCCTCTGTGAACCAGGAGGTCCCATCTGTTTGCTGAGTCAGGAAGAAGGTCCTGAGCCAGTTTTAAACCATACTATTTATCCAAAAATCCTTTTTTTGTTGTTCCCTGGATAATCCAGTTTGAACTAGTATATAGTATATGTACTATCTCTCCAGTGAGATGGCTTCTCTGGAGATGTTACAACCTGAGTGAATTTGCCTAATCACCCGCTGCTGTTCTCCTGTTTACCCTTCCCATAGAAATACATATAACTCAACAATAACATACACAATTGCATTTTTAATACAATGTACCCCAACGATATTAACCCTAATTCAGTAAAAGTTTATCCTAATTCCATATGGTTTGTTCAGGATATTACAGGATGTTGTCAGTCTGTCACACCATCTGCAAGGGGGACTTGGCAAAAGAGTCTTGCCTTCCCATGTAGGGTCCTACAACCTCCTGTACAGAGGGATTTTTGTTTTTGCATACCATAAGGAAAATTGCTAAAGCTTAGAACCATTCCTGCAGTGTCAGGAAATAAGGGGGAAACGTAAAGAACAAAATAAAAGCAGCTGGATTTCTCCTATTATTTAGGCCTATTGCTAAAAAACAAAAAAACAAACATTGAAGGTGCTTTGTTGTTGAGTCCAGTTACAGTAAACCCTTGCACCTTCCCATCATAAAATGGTACAGAGGAGGTGGAAATATCTCCCCATGCATGTAATGTTGAAATCCAAGTCCCAGTTTTTTTATCCATTTGCAGAGAAGATAAAACATTGTACATGGAGTCATTTTGACTTGTCTTAAATGAAAGGTTTCATTTCCATTTTCTGCAAATGAATTGAGAATGAATTTCTGACATCAGTTACACAACATGAGCCTTGATGAAATAAACACAGCATTGTGATTTCAGTGTAGAAACCAGCTGAAGGTGAGAGACGTCTCTTAATCGCACTCGACTATCTTAAAGCACAGAGGAACGTGCTTTAAAAGTATCAGCAAAGTAAATTATCTTTCCCTCCCTTTTTTCTTCAATGTGACAGCGCCTCTGGAAGCTATATTATAATCGCCATTATATTATTCATGCAAATGAAAAAGTACAGCTGAGCTATTGCTGAGCTGAGGCACTGGCTTGCCTCTGTGAGCCAAGGACAGGCTTAGCTGGAAAGAATGTTCCCTTATTTTAGTGCTGGCTTCATGGCAGTGCCAGGATCCTGTGGTGCAGCCCATGAGCAGCCCATAAATCTTAAGAGTGAAGCTTTGATGGGCTGTGCAACCTCTATTTTGTAATACTAACACCTCTTAAAAACAACGAAAGCACGTGGGGTTTCAATGATGCTGTGTCAGTCTGAGGAACAACTGCTTTCTTGAGTCTATGCTACGGGGTAGGGAAAGATTGACAGCTCTGCAGACTGAAGTTCTTGCGTCATTCACAGAACAGGTCCGAGACAAGGAATAGCACTGGAGCAAGCTTTACTTTGCCACCATGACGCTATGGATCAACTCTAGCGTTGTAACTGCCAGTAGGTCATTTCTTGGACTTTTTTGCTGGGTCTGCCAATTGTTCTTTTGGTCTTTAGGAATTAACTCCGAAGTGGCAATTGGGCTAAGACTGACAACTCATTTTACGCACACCTGAATAGTCATTGGACAGTAATTAGTTACTGTTGTACTAATCTACTACATTTGAATAAGCTTTCTGGAAGTGAAAGGCATCCTAGCTCATAATAAATCACCAGCGTCATCCAGTCTGCTGAATTTTTTAAGGCTATTTTAAAGAAATGGCTTATTCCAACTCCTGTGAGTGCAGTTATTAAAGATAAATATGCATTGGTGCTTTTGTTTATAAAGCACTCATCTGGATTTTATGGGTCTGTGCACATACATCCTGAGTTCCCTCTCAGGAGCAGAACTTGTTTATAATGCTGAGAGAAAGAGGGTTTGAAACCATTAAATGTTAGAAAGGTGCTGCTGTCAAATACAGGCTGTAGGTAAGTGGTGCTGAGTACCCCAAATTAGGGATCATATGGCACTCTGTGTGTGTGTGTGTTTACGAGTATGTATGTGTACACACACACATGTATATACACTGTACTTGATGAGCAGCTTCTAGACTTCATTTAGATTCCATGTGGGTTTATGTCTCCATCCACTTGGATCCTTTTGAAGATTTCAGACCTGCAGGTACAAATAATAACTGCATTAAGGTAGGGCCCACACTATGCTAGGTGCTGTCCAAACATATAAAGTAGTGAGAGAGAGTCTATTTCTCCCCACTCCCAGAACACCTTTCTCCAAAAGAGGGGGAGAAAGTGGGGAATCTAATAAGCCTCTTCAGAGTTATTGTGTATAGGTGTTGAGGGGGAGGGATAGCTCAGTGGTTTGAGCATTGGCCTGCTAAACCCAGAGTTGTGAGTTCAGTCCTTGAGGGGGCCACTTAGGGATCTGGGGCAAAATCAGTACTTGGTCCTGCTAGTGAAGGCAGGGGGCTGGACTTGATGACCTTTCAAGGTCCATTCCAGTTCTAGGAGATAGGATATCTCCATTTAAAAAATTTAAACTCCCATTGATTTCATTGGGGCTGTCTGAGTGGCAGCAGGGATCCACAATATGTAGTCAGTTACAGGATCAGGGCCATAGATTATTTTCTTCTAAACTGTAATTGCTCTTGCCCTTCAATTGTCCTGGGAGCACTGTAAGTGTTGCCAATTCTCACAGTTTTACAAGAAGTCTTACAGTAGTTGGTGTTTTTCTTAGAGCCTGACCTGATGGAGTGCCATGGCGTGACTTGGCTATGTCTACACTACGAGCTAGGGTGTCATTCCCAGCTCACGTACACTTACTCACGCTAGCTCCCATCTGAGCTAGCACACTAAAAAAGTAGTGTAGCTGCAGTAGCACCAAGCAGCAGCAGCACAGGCTAGCTGACCCAAGTACATACCCGGGGGATCAGGCGGGTTTGTGCTTGGGATGGCTAGCCTGTGCTGCTGCTGTCATGGCTACACTGCTGTGTTTAACATGGTAGCTCAGATGAGAGCTAGTGTGGGTACATGTCTGAGAGCTGGGAATCGCACCCCTAGCTTGGAGTGTAGTGGAGTCCCACAATTATGTAAGAATTTCAGCTTTCACTTTAAAATCAAAAGTAAGTTTCTAGCCCTCACGGCTGTGGAGGAAAACGCTCAAAATATGAACCCTAAAGAGTCAAAGAGAAATTAAAAGAATACAAAATGTATTTATAAATCTCATGATTTTTAAGCCAGCCTCAGGAGTTTGAGGGCCTGACTCATGATTTTTGAATACCAGTACTGCTATTGCTTTTCTTCATTTGCTTATCCTTTCTTTTCTCACCTCCTCTCTTTTCTCTTTGGTTGTTCCACTCAGTTTCACTCCTGTAACATCCATGAATATAGATGGTCCAAGAGGTGAATATAGTTGGAACCACTTGGTCATAGCGACCATAAAGTAATTTAAATGTTACATCCTTGTTGGGAGGAAAATACCAAAGAAATCCACTATAGTAGCACTGAACTTCAAAAAGGGAAATATAGAAAAATGAGGAAGCTAGTTAAACAGAAATTAAAAGGAACAGTCACAAGAGTAAAATGTCTGCAAGTTGCATGGAAATGATTTAAAAATAGCATAATAGATGCTCAAACTAAATGTATACTCCAATTAAAAAAAATAAAAGTAAGAGGACTAAAATAATTCCACCATGGCTAAACAGTAGAATAAAAGAGGCGGTTAGAGGCAAAAAGGCATCTTTTAAATATTGGAAATCAAATACTAGTGAGGAAAATAGAAAGCAGCATAAACAAGTGTAAAAGTATAATTCAGCAAGCCAGAAAAGAATCTGAAGAATAACTAGCAAAAGACACAAAAACTAACAGCATTTTTTAAACACATCAGAAGCAAGAAGTTTGCCCAATAATTAGTGGGGCCACTGGATGGTTGAGTGCTAAACAAGCACTCAAGGAAGACCAGGCCTTTGCAGGATGTGGTGAAGATTCCCACACCTGAGCCATTCTTTTTAGGTGACAGATCTGAGGAACTGTCCCAGATTGAGGTGTCGATAGAGGAGGTTTTGGAACAAATTGATAATTCAACAGTGATAAGTCTCCAGGAAAAGAGTTCTGAAAGAACTCAAATATGAAACTGCAGGACTACTAACTTGTATGTAACCTATTGTTTAAATCAGCCTCTGTGCCAAATGACTGGAGAATAGCTAGTCTAATGCTGATTTTTTTTTTTTTTTTTTGTTAAGGCTGAAGAGGTGGTGCTGGCTGATAAGTCTAACTTCAGTACCAGGAAAATTGTTTGAAACTATAGTAAAATACAGAATTATCAGACAGAAAGATGAGCATGATATGTTTGGGAAGAGTCATTATGGCCTCACTAATCTATTAGAATTCTTTTGAGGGTGTCAATAATCATGTGGACAAGGGTGATCCAGTTGATATACTGAACTTGGACTTTTGGAAAGCCTTTGACAAGGTCCCACAGCAAAGGCTCTTAAGCAAATTAAGGAATCATGGGATAAGAGGGAAGGTCCTCATATGGATCAGTAGCTCATTTAAAATATAGAAAACAAAGGGTAGGAATAAATGGTCAGTTTTTACAATGGAAAGAGGTAAATAGCAGGGTTCCCCAACAATCTGAACTGGGACCTGTGCTGTTCAACATATTCATAAATTATCTGGCTAAAGGTGGTGAATAGTGAGGTGGCAAAGTTGCAGATGGTACAAAATTACTCAAGATATTTAAGTCCAAAGCTGACTGCAAAAAGTTACAGAGGGATCTCACCTGACTGGACAACAAAATGGCAGATGAAATTCAATGTTGATAAGTGTAAAGTAATGCACTTTGGAAATAATAATCCCAACTATACATGCAAAATAATGGGTTCTAAATTAGTTGTTACCACTCAATAAAGAGATTTTGGAGTCATTATGGATGGTTCTCTGAAAACATCTGTTCAGCATACAGTGGCAGTCAAAAAAGCTAACAATGTTAAGAACCTTTGGGAAAGGGGTAGATAAGACAGTAAATATCATAATGCCACTATATAAATCCATGGTATGTCGAGAAGGGCAACAAAAATAATTAGGGGTATGGAAGTGCCACTGTTGGAAGACAGGATTCTGGGCTACATGGACCATTAGTCTCACCTAGTATGGCCATGCTTATGTTTTTTATTATAGGCACCTGTTATAAATAATAGTTTTGTAAAGTTCCTTGTTACCTCCATTGTTGCAACTAAAACCTTATAAAACAAATTGTATACATGCCATCCCACCGACCCACTCTTCTTTCATAAATCTGCAACAGAGCCTACCTTGATAAGATAATGTCCTCTTGTTCAGATTCAGATTGTTTTTGTAAAGGGGATATTTCTTTTTTTAAACTAAGAACATGAAATGTGGGGAAGCTGTTTTGGTAACACAGTTGTGATATATGTGTACTCCTCACCTTTACTCTAAATTGTTTTTAATATGGTGGATTCCAAATGAACGGCCCGCTATTGTTCCATTTCCTGTTTTTTGTTGCTTTATTTAGTACCAATCTAACATTTTTTACTTTATTTTATTTAAAGTTTTCCCTATCTGTATTGTTCCGTGTCCTGGGTTAAAGGAACTATGTAAGCCCAACATTTGACTTTCTAAAGAAGATAATAATACTTAAGCTAAAAAATTACTTGTTAATTTAGCCACTTAGTAGGTTAAATTCTGATTATATGCACAAAGTCGGTCATAATCTAGCTGGTTGTGTGTGTGTGTGTGCGCAGGCGCATGCATTGATCATTTTTAAATTACAGATCCTCTTCATTCCAGAACTGCGTAAGGTATCCCTTTTTATTCCTCTCCTCTGATTCCCATACCATCCCTGAAATATCAAACCTCCTACCTGTGAATTCTGCTCCTAGAGATGGACTAGAAGAAAGTATCCTCATAAAAGCATTTGCCCTCATTTGCTGTCTTTCACTCTAATGTGACACATCTGTGACCCTTGTCTGAGCATTGGTGGCTTTGATATTTTGCCCTTTTTAGTCCCTTTCATCTGAGGAACTTAAAGGACTGTCTGTCAACTGTCTAAGGCTCTCAACGTTCCATTGATAGTGATGTTACGTGACTCCCCACTAAAATACAGGTGTCACACAGCCCTAGAAGAGCTGCTCCAGCTGGACACTCATCAGGCTGCTGTGTTTGGGACCCTCCTCACTAGGCCATGTGTGTTTTAAACTTCCTGAATCTGAGCAGATCCCAGGCGCTGCCTCTGGCTTTGGGTTTCTGGACACATTCTCAGGGTGCAGATCCTCTGTCTAGCATCCCTTTATGAAGACTGAGACCTGGCATTCCACCTGCCTACACTCTGAAACTACTGCTGACTCCCCCAAAGTTGCCTAGAGCTTCAGCACACCGTCTTCCAGAGCTCTAACGCTGTGGGCACTCTGGGTGTACAGGTCACCTCTTCAGGCATACATGGTAGGTGTAGTACATAATACACAGACAGGCTTTGCAAAGGTTTCTGCAGCTCTTCACTTTTCTCCAAGTCATGGTGTGAGTTAGAGTGCATGCAGGTGTGTGTCTCTGGGTGTGTGTCCATGCATGTGTCTGTGCACTCTCATCTCAGACCCCTGCAGTCAGTGCCTTCTGTTCTCTGTCTCCAGAATGGCACGTGAGAGATCTTTTCCTTTATAACCTCCTGTCCCCTTTGTCAGGTGACCCTCTCATCAGAATTGTCAGGTGCGCTCTTGTTTATTTATGTCCCCTCTGGAGTCCAGACTTGAGAATTGCTTTGGTGGCAGCCATCTCTTTGCCTAAGGATGTCTCATTTGAATGGACAATTGTCAAAAATTAACAACCCTCCATTGTTAGCCCTGTGCTCGGTGCAGAAATTTCTCCTTTAACCTCTGGTAGGTTTTAGCTTAATGTGGAGACAAAGAACAGCAGAAAAGGCAAACCAGCTCCACATTCAAAATGAGTTTGCCATCTGACACAGATACAGAGAGTCCACAGTAT
Source organism: Emys orbicularis (assembly GCF_028017835.1). Taxonomy (NCBI): domain Eukaryota; kingdom Metazoa; phylum Chordata; order Testudines; family Emydidae; genus Emys; species Emys orbicularis. Next base: position 21,134,928 of record NC_088685.1, on the reverse strand, counting down.
CAACCAGAATCCATAAGCTGTACACAGATTCCCCCACATCATATCACTCACAATTAAAGTACAGCCTCTTGTGGCGTGGAATGCAGCAGTTTATCAGCACGTAGACCCTGAATTAGGAATGCATCCTTTTCCAGGAGTGCACTTGGCTGCACAGAGTCAATTTACGCTATTGAAGTCAATAGGAGTTAAGCATGTCCATAAAGTTAAGGATGTGTGTAAGTGGTTTCTTGAATCAGAGCCACAGAGATGCTATACATCAGTTTGTTTCAGGAAGTGAGGAAAAAGGTGAAGAAGAAATTGTTAAGAAGAATGGAATTATCCAGCGTTCTTAATTTCCCCCTCAAAATCAGGTGTGGCACCCCTAATCTTACAGACGTGCCAGGGGATATCTGTACAGAACCTTGGTTTTACATCTGATGTGCAAAGACTGTGCTTTCAACGGCTCCTGAAACTGGTTCAGCATTGCCTCAAAAGGAAGAATGCAATCCAGAGAGCCACCAGGATGAACTCCTGTAGCACCTAAGTGCACAATTAAGCTCTTCTGCTTTTAAAGAACTAACCCAGCTCAACCCTGCCTAGCTTGTGAGATCTGATGACCTCGCATTGCAAGATGGTAAAACTGCCAGACATCTCATTCCCAAACCTGGCTGTCTTTAATGCAGCACAATACACTCTTCTTATACCACTCTACTATGGCTTGTAGTTATTGTTTTAATTAACATTGCGCTTGTAAGTAACTGTACTGCATTTTGTCTGCTGCAAAAATACCAGCTCGTGTGGTGAATTATTCTGACAGCTGGCTGTCACCTAACAGCGGGGAGAATAGCAAAGCGTTACTGTCTAGACCGACTTGCAGAACTATTATGGTGAAAAGGAGTAATCTTACAGGAGAGGTACCCATTTCCGAGATCTATTTGTATGTTCTGACTCTTCTCTGCATAATAGGATTACACATTTCTTATCACAACCACAGGCTGAATGCATGTCAGCCATAAACTGTGCATAGTGTAACAATATGATTGGAGGCAATTTTTCTCTTTCTGTCTCTGACTCCTATTCTGGGTTAAGAAAAAACTGTCATATTAGACAGAACACCACATGTGACAGTGTATTTGTCACTTTAAACGTCACTGTGGATTGTTGGGCATAAGGAAAACATCTCAGCTTGTGGAAACTATAATTACAGATAAAACTGCATAAAGAAAGGCAGAAAGCCTTACATTGAACAGATAAAAACTGTCCTTAATGTATTTATTCTAATTTTGGACAGGTAAGTTGAGGCCATACTATCATATTGGGAACTTCATCTACTGATACAGTTGTTTGTAGTTGCAACTTTAGCTGAATAATTCTGTGCACAGATTACACTCAATGATTATTTTAGTTAACATTTGTATATAGTGCCATACAAAACCAGACAATGCAGTGATGCACACTGTATTAATGTCTAGACTTCCATTGTTGGGTAGGTTAAATATTGTGACCAACAATTGTATAAACCTAAACAGACCGGGGGGAAAAAACCTTCCATAAGTGTCACCACTTATTTACTCAGCTAGACTGCCACAAAACTGAACTTTGGAGTCTTTCTTCTGATATGTTAATGTGTGGACCATTGTAGCTGAAGTCTCTGGTTTGAATATATAATAATGGTCTGTCTTTTTACTTCAAGGAATTCTGTCCTGTCTGGGGACTGCTGATTCTATATGGATGTGTGGCATGGAGAGCAGATTAGACTAGAGGTTTTGTTTTGTTTTAGCACATTTTGCTTTTATTTAGTAGATTTAGTTTAATGGGATTGTTTCCTTAGCTTTACTAAATTCTAATCGTGTTTAGTTACTGTTAATGTAGCTGTAAGCATCCAATTGCGGCCTTAAAGAAGGGCTTTCATAACAGAACAACAAAAAGCGTTATAAAAATACTTACCCAGTATATATCTTCCTTTTTCTATTAATGAAAGTAGTTTAAATACAGTTGTTGCTAATAGGATTTGAGTATGGTTTCCCTGATCAATTCTGACATGGATATTTAAAGGCTACTAGCCAAACCATTTTAAGAATACCCCTCTTATGTCAACGCAATAGAAAGCTACCATGTTGCAAGACCTTGTTACAGTATGATAGTTTAAAACATGGTTCTTTCTGGCAGAGTTGGACTGGGATGTTTAAACGTGTCGGGAACTCTCATGTTGTAAATTAGGCCGTCCTATACTGTAGCATTCAGTACCCTAGATGGGACCATAGATAGCCTATAGTGCGACTTTATAACCCTGTTCTAATGTGGCTCTCAGCTAATACTATCTCCATCCAGTTTAGTAAGGAAACAGTGCTAGAACCCTGCTTGAAACAACAGTGTGTCAATGTGGTCATGGTTAGCGTGGTTCCTCAGCTGTCTACGGGACCTTGTTTAAGCACAAAATAGAAGACCTGCTAAATGACAGGGGGAAGCAGGGGAAGGGAGACTGGGTCTCCCACTTCCTAGGTGGGTGCCCTAACCACTGGTTTATTGACTCATTCTCTCTCTCTCTCTAAATTTGTAATGTGCCAGGCTCCAATTATATGTACTGCCGGGTCTGAGCATGTTACATACAAAAAAAGATATGTTTATTTCAATATGTATTCCTAAAGCTAAAGGTAAGTGTAAGAATCAGATAAATAAACAATGTTAGTAAAATTGCACATAGAAACACAGCAGAACTCAAGTGCAGTTATTTCAGTGTCTGATCACTTGCTGTCCTCCCTCCTTTATTTTAAACCAGGGGAATTCAATGTAAAAAACTGTTAATGCAACATTACGGTTGTGAATTTAATATACAAAAGGCAGGAAATTCAAAGTTATGGTTCCCAATGTAACTGTAATTCTGTCATAACGCATATATATGAAGGCATAAATTTCTCACCATATACAGCAGTATAAAATTCTGCATATGCGCAAAGGGTTCATTACAATTGTTATGGGAATTACAGTTTTGTGTTTCCTGACAAGTGCATTTAAATTCTGAATCTTAACATTCCGTTAACCTTTTTTTTTTTTTTTTTTTGCCAATCTACAGTATGTTCTCTGAGTTTTCCTTTTTTCTGAAAAAAATATAACTGCTAAATATATTTAAAATCAAAGAGCTGTAGGTAGAAAAATATCACTTTACCAGATTGTCATATATGTATATATCAGCAGACCTGATACGATATCTATCTATCTATCTCCATATCAGGTCTGCTGCAGCTTCATTATGACTAAATCTTAGGCCACTGATGTAATAGTAAAACTGTCACTAATTTCATGGGGACTAACCATGGGCCACTGAGGAGGCCCTCTTGACTCTCTGTGACTGAGGAGAAGGGTTTTTTTGTTTTTTGTTTTTTTTGCTGCGGAACTGTTATGGATTTGCAGAGCGTGTGCAGAGATTATTTGCATCCTGTGTGTCATGGAGCCCTGATCCACAGGAGATCCTAGAGCTAGGAGGGCAGGAGTGGGCAAGGGTAATGGATCTGTTGCTATGTGGTTCCTGCTTCTGAAGAGTACTGACTGCTTCTCCCCTCCCGGTCTCTAAGGTGCACGCTGGATGCATCTTCACTTCAGTTAACTTGAGTGATCCACACTCCGGTCATTTCTCTTGTATTACCCTAGCATAAGCTAGAGTGGCCATGTTGCAAATTAACACTCAAGTTGCTGCAATGCCCTGTGTCCACGCTGGCACCACACTGACTCTCATGTAGCACTGACGTCTAGGGGCAGATCCTATGGTCTGTAGCACGTTCTGTGAATTCTTTTGCAGTATACTGTGTGAGAACTTGTCTGTCCTTTCTGGGCGTGAGGCCGGAAGTGATGTTGGCCTAGCAACTCATTAAAGTCAACCACTTCTGCCCTGGCATGCTCCACAGTTCTGTCCACAGTCTTCGTTATAACTGGTGGCAAGGTCTGAAACCAGCTCTGAGCAATGACCCGTGACAAACATTGGTATCAGTGCAACCCATCTAGGGGTTCATGCTGTGCACTGGGGAGGATATGGATGCTATGGTATTTAGTAATCAAGAAAAATTGGCAAAAAGAGGAAGCAATGGGTGTTAGAGGTTGTAAACCTGTAGAGGTTGTGGGGAGTCGGACAGGGAATTCCACAAGCTGAACATTTCTCTCTTCAAAGCTTGTGTTAGTGCGTGGCCATTTATATTATGTGTTTAATGCAAAATTGGCCTTATTTCTGAAACTCTTCTGGTTAAACACTTTATCTTGCCGCAGCCAACTGCTGGAAACTCCACACAAAAACAAGAATAACCAAATCTTTTAAGACTTAGTAGCTGAACCTGTTTCAAATATAATAAATAGCAAAAGCCATTGTTTATGATAAGTGTTATCTGATTGCTGGCAGACCTGTGTTTATTGCCTTTGTGCATTACGGTCTCTTGTAATTTGAACAGCCAAAAATTGTATTCCTTTATGCAGTGTGTGAGGCGATTTGTAAGTAGTGAGGCATCTGTAATTACACTGAGTGGATTTGGAGAGCTTCATAGAGTCATAAAATAAAATTGCCTGTTTTTAATCTGAGTAGTTTCACATCAAATTTTCCACTTTTTTTACATTTCTCAGAACAAATTTGTTTTTCTTTCCTTGGATAATCAAGGGAGGACCTTTAGTGAGTGAACTCAGACCTATTCTTTCTACAGACAGTTCTCTCATACTTTTGATTTTTTGAAGCATATGTGAAAAGTCAAATGTTAGGCGCTTATTGTGCTAGTGGTCATCAATGAAAGCTGTAAAGTAGGTTCCGAGAAGTGTAGATGAATATCTGAACTGAATTAATCATTTGGAATATATTGTGATTGAGGTTTTTTTCCATTAAAGACTGTACCTGGACCTCACAGTTCATTTTTCCTATTCTGTCACTTCTGTTTAAAGCCCATGCCATTGTTTCTCATGTTGAATGAAGAGCACAAAACTCAAATTTTGTAAAATTGGAAGCTGTGGAAGGGGAGAGGCAGCTCGGATATAATTCTCCTTATAGTCAGTGTACCCTTGACTTAGTGGCTTTCATTGCTTATTTACATGCATAGTTTGTTTGTAATAAACTAACTTTTTCTTTCCTCTGAAGGTCAAGGAATATTCATATATTATTTACACCTGGGACTGTCAAATAATATAGCACTTTACACATTCAAAGCGTTCTAAACTAATCCTTCTTACAGTCCTGTGAGTTAGAGAAGTGTATGATCCTTCACAAACATTCATCATTAATAAAACTTCACTGCCTATGCTCCTTTAAAAAAAAAAAATCATGGCTTTTGAATAACCAGCTAAAATTGGAAGACAACACCCCACTGCTGTTCACTATCTCTCTCATTAACTCATTTGTACTTTCTAGGCCAAAACAACAGGAGTAGGAGAATATGAGAGTTTCACCCAAAAGATTCTTCATAGATGAGTTGTTACTTCCCAGGCCAATGGAAAATTCTGTAAATTGTCATTAACCCACCCACACTAGGAACTTTCGTAAATATCAGGAGTTGGTAACCAGTGTGTTACTCACCACAAAAGGTTATGATCAAAGATTTTGAACCAGCTAAGGAATGTGTGCTCTGTGAATATTTCCATCAGTGTAGCTACACCAGCGTAATGATACACAAGCAAACCCTCAGTGTGGATTCACTCCACTGGCTACACTAAGAGTGCATTTACATACACTGTGTCTCTGCATCAGTATAGCTATATCTGTACAAATACACACAGTATAGGCAGGCCCTAGAACTGTTATTTTTTTAAAGACTACTTAGCAAACATAATGAGCAACACAGAGGGATTTTTATGCTTTTAAACCAAAGTCTTGAAGTTGCCCTTATGAAAGAATACGGTACCTCTTGTACTCTTGTATTCCTCTCGACTCCAGGCATTTTATCCTAGTGTAAACATTGGATTCTTGTGGTTGCTTTAGTATACAGAGAGAAAGCAGGTTCTCCAAAATCCAGCCTCAAACATTTGATATGTCATAGAATATGAATGTAGAAGTAGTTAGTTAAATCAATTAACTGAATGACAGGACTGTGCAGCCAGTTTTCCAAAGAATCCCTATAGTTGGGGGAGGGGGAGCTGTTCTTTAGTAACATGAGCTGCATTAAATAAATAGAGAAAACATTGTAATGAATGAAACTAGATATATTAGAGATGTTAAGGAGAGTAAAAGGAAATTCTTTGGAACTCTTTAACTAAACAAGGAACATTAGCCACCTGGTTATGTCTTTGATATCAGAGTTGCGTCTCGTCTGACCAAAAAAATGAACTATGATCCATACATAATATGCTGACGCCATCTACTAAACTAGAGAAAATTCAATTCAGTGATACTTTTACAGCATGACAAGCTCTGTAAGCATTGCAGCGGAGAGAAAAAGTGACAGATCACTCAGGTATTTGTTGGAGGTAGGTATGATGGACAGGCGAACACCTATCTTCCCCCGGTTCGTGGATCGCTCTGGGGCTTCGGGAGATAGGCATCTGGACGCCTAGAGGGAGGCAGCAGTGCATATGCCCAGAAGCAGTAACTTAGGCACCCAGGGAATTTTTTGTCTGAAAACTTAGGAGCTGAGTGAGTTTAGGCACCTACAGGGTTAGGCGGGAGTTTTGTGGATTGTAATGGAGCCTACAATTCAGAGTTTGGGTATGTCTACACTGCAGTTAGACACCTGTGACTGGCCTGTGCTAGATGACTCGGATTCATGGAGTTTAGTCTAAGGAGCTGTTTAATTGCAGTGTAGCGGTTCAGGCTCAGTCTGGAGCCCAGGCTCAATTCTCCCAGAGCTCAAGCTCCAGCCCAAGCCCAAACATCTGCACCACAATTAAACAGCCCCTGATCCTGAGCCCCACGAGCCCAAGTCAGCTAGCACAGGCCAGCTGCGGGTGTCTAATTGCACTGTAGATGTACCTTTAGGAGTCTGAGTGCCTTAGTGGAGCTGGGCCTCTATGCCTTAGTTCCCCATCTGTTAAGTGGGGATAATAGGACTTCCCTATCACAAAAGAGTATTTGTATTTATTCTCTCTTTAAAGATTGTGATGTGCTCAGATAATACAGTAATAGGAGCTGTAGAAGTACCTAGGATAATTAGAGGAAGCCATTCTCATTTTGGTAAGTGCTTCATTTTAAAGGCTCACATGCAAATCTCTGCTCACCCTCCATAAGTGTGAACATTCTCTTATGAATCCAGGTTTCTGATTAACTTAGTATGTCATTTGCCAGCACTGTCTAAATGAGCCTCTGAGCCCAATTAGCAGCAGAAGCGGAGCTAACACTCTTCACCTGCTGTGCTTACCAGTCTTCAGATCAGGAAAGGAAGGGAATATATCAAAGACTCATGGACGAAGGGAAGCTTAGAAAAGGGTTGAGAAAGGGTGAGTGAAATAGATATCTTTTATGGTGACTGTGACATTCCCCTCTGGTGTTATCTGGACCGGTGATCTGCTAGGTCACTCCAATCCTTGACTCTGGGAGCCAGCCTTACCCTGCTCTGCTGTGAGAACTCCCACTCCTGGGCTGTTCACACTAGCCTCTGGCATGGAAGCTGCTCCTTGGATTGTGCAACTGAATGACACTAGCCGATATCTCCGGTCCTAGACACAACCCTAGGAATCTCCGTCTTGCAGTTATGCCCACTGGACGCTGCAAGCTTATATGAGTTCATCAGTTTAACAAAGAAATTGATATGTACCAGGCTTGTTATCCCAAGGGGAGTCTCTGACATGCTTTAAACCAAACACATTGCTTCAGGTAGAATAAACAAACAGATTTATTTACTACAAAGATAGAATTTAAGTGATGATAAGTCAAAACATAAGTCAGATTTGGTCAAATGAAATAAAAACAAAACACATTCTAAGCTGATCTTAACACTTTCAATGTCCTTACAAACTTAGATGCTTCTCACCACAGGCTGGCTGGTTGCTCTTCAGCCAGGCTCTCCCCTTTGATCAGTGTTTCAGTCGCTTGGTAGTGTCTGTAGATGGAAGAGAGAGAGAAAGCATGGCAAAGTCTCTCCCTTTTATCATGTTCGTTCTTCCTTCTTGGCTTTGCCCCCCCTTCAGAGTCAGGTGAGCATTACCTCATCGCAGTCCCAAACTGGCCAAAGGAAGGGGGGTGACTCACTCAAGAGTGCAACAGATCCTTTCGTTGCTACCTAGGTCAGCATCCTTTATTCCTGTGAGGCTAGGCTGGGTTTGTCCCATACCTGCCCTGATGAGGTGTGAACTGCCTCTGTGCTATGGAGAGTTTTTGCCTGGGCTTATTTTAAGCCATGAGGACACATTTTCAGCCTCATAACTCAATACATGAAATTATAACCTATAACATTACGTAACAACAATGCTCAGTGCATCATGAGCCTTCCAAAGACACCCAACATGACAAACTTTGCATTGGATACCACACAGTCATTTTACAAGGATGAACATGGGGGTGCTGGGTGTTCCACCGAGGTACAGAGCGTCAGTTACTAAAAGAGAAAACAGAACAAACAGTGACAGAAAATGGAGACCTATACAGATGGGTAATGTATTAGACCTAGGGGAGATGTTACTACAGATCATGCAGAGGGTTAAAAATAACAGTTTCTGAGCTTGCTGAAGATGTGCCACCAGATTGCAGCCCTCCTTGTTTACTGTGAAGTGTGTTGGGGAGACTATGGGTGAAATCCTGGACCCATTGAGGGCAATGGCAATTTTGCCATTGACCTTAGTGGGGCGGGGATTTCACCCTAGGTAGTCTGAGGAATTAGCATTAGATTAGGAGTCAGGTCATCTTTGTTTCTTTGGGAGGTTCTGCCACTCATTGTCTCCAACCCCTTTGACAAGTCACTTAATCTTTCTATGCCTCTGTTTCCCCAGCTATAAAAGGGAGATAATTGATTAATATTTGTTAAATGCTTTGGAGATATAGAGTGCCCAAGCAGTATTAAGCCAACATTTTCCTGTGTTAGTAACCGTGCTTGCCACAGCTTTCTGCTGCATGAGCACTTTAAAGAATGTTGTTATTCATAATATGGTCAGATAGACCTCTTGGGGCCCTAGGATCATTTCTGTGCATTTTTATTGGTGCCTGCTTTTTAAAACTTAGTCTGTTTTCTGAGATCATAGAGTTTGTGTGACTTCATCTGCCAACTGCTAGCCAGCTACCAGTTAGAGCCCACACATCACTGATCAGCTTGGCAATAGTGTAAATAGAGAGGCATGACGTAGCCTTAAGCAGCTGGATTGTGTTGGATAGAGAAGGGCGCTCATGAATTCCCGATGACTTAATTCAGTCTGGGTGAGAGCAGCTTCCTCTGTGGCCTTGGGTTTTTCCAAACATGAGTATCTAAAGCTAGAAAATTAAAGCAGTGGCTTTGTTTTCCATAGGGGCCGAGCATCGTTCTTTCCCATCTGTAAAATGGATATGATAATAATGCAGTGTCAGAAAAGATGAGAATTAATCCCTCTTTCCAATTGGTTTTAGCACCAGTCTGCTTTTCAGATACATGTTCTTCGGTCTCAGTTTTCTGAAATGAATTTAATGCTCCAGATCCATGCAGAGAATATCACACTAGCAGATATCTCACCCTCGGGAAGTGGGCAGAATTATGGCAGACTCTGACCAAATACAGAATTGGTGACCATGAACTAGCGGTGGAAATTGGGAGGCACAAAAGCACAGTGCAAACCCAGGGAGGAGTGACGTTTGCAGCGTGACAGAGAGGTTAAGATAGAGGTACTTTCTCCTCCAACATCCAAAATACAAGGAACCACGAGGAAGTTTTCCTCCAATCATCAGGAATCATACACAACTTGGAGGGAAAATGGAGGAAAAACTCTGCCTGAGTCTTAGAAAAAAGAGAGATGGCATTTTACTATATAGCAGCCTGCCACCAGCTCAGCAACGGGCAGTAATGACAAAGAGAGGAGGTAAACCCCCCAAGACTGTTAATTCCCTCGTGGGCAGATCTTTCATCGATTCCAGGGCCAGAAGGGACCATTGTGATTATTTAGTCTGACCTCCTGTATAACACACACCATAGAACGTGGGTTTAAAAAAAAAAAAAAAAAAAAAGCCTGAGGTGGGAGAAAGGATTTGAACAGGGGTCACCAACCTCTCAGGAGAGTGCTGTCACCGCGGAGTTTTCAGATATTCTGATGTAGGGCTCCCTCAGTCTCTCCTGTTCTACTCTGAATAAATAATTTAAAAGACTCATTGGGCCAGAGAGAGAGAGAGAGAGAATGACTCTAGTCTGGTGATTCGGGCCCACACCTGGGAGGTGGCAGATCCAGGGTCCTGCCCTCCTGCTCCAGTGAGCCACTCTACTCCCCTCGCCTTACTTTGTGTGGAGTGAGCAATTGCCTAACTCATTCTTACAAGAAATCACATAGGCATGTAAGCTGCCTGACACCAAGAGTGGGGTTCCCGGTTGTGAATCATGAACCAGAGATAGGCACCGCCCTGCAACCTGGACTTAGGTGCCTATTTCCATGAGAGGGATGGGGTTTAAGACACACTGCTCTCATTTGCCTCTCCTATTGGCTAGTTTAGGTAACCATGTGTGGTGGCTTTTTTGGATCCCATTCTATCTCTCCCCATGCATTGTAGAGGCAGCACAGGCGCCTAACTCAGACGTTGTGGATCTCCGCAGACTCCTGTGATTTGCTAGGTGCCAAAAAGTTAGCTGTTGCAATGCTCAGCATCGCAGCACCTACATCCCTTTGTGGATCTGAACCAGAGAGACTTAGGGCTTGTCTACACTTGAAACTCTGCAGCTGCACAATTGGAGCTCTTCATTGTAGACACTCGCTACACAGGCAGCAGCTAGGTCAACGGAAGCATTCTTCTGTCAACCTAGCATTGTCTACACCAGGGGTTAGGTCAGCTTAGCTATGTCATTTGGGTGTGTGATTTTTTCACACCCCTATGCAACGTAGCTGGGTCAACCTAGCTTTTTAGTGTATATCAGTCCTACGGGTATGTTTACACTTTGAGCTGGGGCATAATTCCCAGTTTGAGGAGACACGTGTGCTAATTTTCAAAAAATAGTGTAGCCGCAGCAGTGCGAGTGGCTAGCCACCCAAAGAACATACACATCAAAGACCCAAGGCATGTCCTTGGGGTGGCTAGCCCCTCCCACCCCCATGAATATGTCTCCTGGAGCTGGGAATTACACCCAATATCAAAAGGTAGACATGCCCTTAAGTGGCTTGCTCAAGGTCACTCGGGAAGCCTTTGGAGGAGCAAGGTTTGAACCCATATTTCCCAAGTCCGGGCTAGCACCAAAACCACTGGGTCATTTTTCCTTTACATCTTTAAACCTAGCTCAAACTCCTGTGGCCCTGTAGAATGTGAACAATCCAGGGCAAGGGACTTTGTCTGCAAAGGCCATGCATGACTATTTACTTTGTCAGGAGGAGTGCTCTTTTCTAGTTTCTCATGTGTTCCCTCTGTTCTTGGCTTGCTCAGATGATGATATCACTCTCAAAGCACTGGGCAGAAGCTCGTCTCCCTTTCCTCAAAAATACGGCAGGAACAGCAGCTGCACTGGCATGACTCTTTCGTTCTTCCCACACTGCTGTGGTATGGCATTAGGAGCCAAAGACCAAGCCTGATTTGAACTCTGGTCTTATTCATTGTAGTCACGTGGGAAGATGTATGCTAAAAAGTGAATTTGCTGTGTCATTCTTTTAGTCACACAAGCCAAGAAACAGTTCACTCCTGTTTGCTCACAGGCTTTGCATAAAAAGCACAACAAGTGAGGTAGATCTAGCCTAAAGAAGAAGAGACTCTAACGTTAGCACAGCATGGCACAAGGGAAATGAAAATAAGATATTGAATGCATCACTTCCAGGTCACTTGTCAAACCCAGCCTAGGTCAGTGGAGACCTGAAGTCCTTGCCATCTGTCAACTGTTTCTTGTGACTTCTGGTACAGGAAATGATTTGTTGGCATTCTCACATCACAGAAGTGAATATGACAATTAACACCTTTTTGGCAGCCTTTGAATACAGCCAAAGGATTGAATTAGCAATTCATTCCCTGTGCTCTCCTCTGTAGAGGTGGCCCTTCAATCAGACATGCAGCAGGGGCTCCTACATCCTTTCTATTGTTCCTCTCCTGTGAGATCCCAGTCAGGTACCTTTGTGTTTGTTCTCTTGTATCAACAATTGTGCTTCCTTGGTCCTTTCAACTAACTCCTCTTATTGGTCCAATTATGCTGCTGTTCCTTCTTTGGTGATACATAATTCCTTTAAAGATGTACAGTAATTGCTTCTGCATTGTACATGGTTCAATCAAGTAGGATTCCCAGGTAAATTCTCCTGTGCATGCATCCAAAATTCATGCCAGCAGCCTTCCATAATTGACAATTAACTTGTGAATCCGTTCTCACACTTTTCTTTCACCTTAAGCACCCGCCATGTTGGATCTCTGCCACCTCATATTTCCTGGATAAAGTCACTTGTTTTAGAATGTGCCTGACTCAGTTGTTGATCTCTTGCAGAAGTGAAATTGTACAAAAACAAAACATATTGGGGTTTTTTAAAGGGAAAAATATCTGTTGCTTAAGAATAGTGTTCATGGAGGAAAGAGAAAGTGAAAAGCATTGATCTCTCCCCAAATAAATAAAATAAAAGCTTGTTGGAGAGTTACCTATTAGATGACACAGTTGGGCAATACCCTTGGCAAAAGAGTTACATTTGGGTTATTCTGATGCCTGAAAAGGTTCTATAAACTATTTGCAGGGATACCTTATTTCCACTCCATGTAAACACATAAAATTCCACTCCAGTGTGGCTGTGAAATTCTAACCTTTAAAAGTTATGAGCTGTGACAGAGAAAATTATAAATTCCCATTTGTTTTGTTCACTTGTGTGTGGAAATTTTGTCTCAGCTCAGATGACATCAAGTCCTCTGTGTCTTCATGAAGCTTTTTTTCTTGATTCGCTTGCAGCTGGTGTGTGTAAGTACAAATTCCGTTACCGCACCTGCAGTAAATCAGCAATATATAAATGTTTCCTAACTGAGGAGGATATCCATTAGTGGTTGAATTCAAACCTTTAAAAGACTCTTGTTTCCTGATTGTTAGGATACGATAACGTTTATGTGCGATTTTTAGCATGTTCTGAAGTGCTAGGCCAAATACAAAGAGAAAATGAGCATCTAGGTGACAGTTGTTAAGGTACTTGAAGAGCAGTATGCTCCTAATAAAAAGGGCTCTGTAAATAAATAGAAGCTAAACCTGGTACAATGTAGCAACTCTTGTCTTACATATATAATGCTGTAGTGGAAGGTTATAAATAGTGACTGATCAGGCCTGAATCCAGTGGCTTTGGGCCTTGTTGGTACTTCTTCATCCCAAGGCTTTTGCTGCAAAGGTAACAATGATGATAGGCCACTGTGTCACAGGAAAAGGTGAGTGGAAACCAGTCAATACTTGTTAATAAGCTTCCTTTCCCCCCCTTAGTGTTTTCCTGGGGCTGAGATATATATATGTATTGTATCTCAAAGAGCTAGAAGGGACCCTGAAAGGTCATTGAGTTGAGTCCAGCCCTCTGCCTTCACTAGCAGGACCAAGTACTGATTTTACCCCAGATCCCTAAGTGGCCCTCTCAAGGATTGAACTCACAACCCTGGGTTTAGCAGACCAATGCTCAAACCACTGAGCTATCCCTCCCCCCTGCTCTGAAGCTAAGATGGATCAAATTTCTCTGCTGCTTCTTCCCCTCTCCTGACCCAGGATTAGGGTGTTGAAGGCTTCCCAGTTTTAGAGGAGTGACCAGAGAACAGGTCCTAACCTAAATTGCCTCAGAATGTGAGTTTGAGAACCTGAAACTGTCTTACGTGAGAATGTGGGTTTGGGGCTCATGGGATAGAGTGGGCTATTCCCTTCAGACTGGTGAATGAGGGAGCTGTTCCCATGTTGGGTTAGAGGAGGGAAAAGACCTGACAAGGACCTTATGACAATGCTACTCCCATAAATGCTCCTGACTTGCTATTCCTATAGTGTCCCAAAGCAAGATAAACCCACAGGTACTAGTCAGCAGTCCAGTGGCTGAAGCACAGCACTAGTAAGACATGGTTTTAAGGTGACCAGACAGCAAGTGTGAAAAATCAGGACGGGGGTGGGGGAGTAATAGGAGCTTATATAAGAAAAAGACCCAAAAATCGTGACTGTCCCTATAAAATTGGGACATCTGGTCACCCTACATGGGTTCCATGCCTGACCTGGATACTGAGTTCCAGTATGACCTTGTGTAGTTGTTTTAAAGCTAAATTGTGCCCTTGTCTTACTTCCCCACAGAGGGGGAGTAAGGCCCATTCCACCACACTGCTTGGCTAAGACCTGTATCCTCTGGACCTGTGAAAAGTGCAGCCCACGATCTCTGGATGCTGTCTCTGTGAACTAGTGGATGGTGAAAGCGAGAATCAAGACCTTGTCTACCTTTTCCCTCCTCCTTCCTCCCTTCTGTCCCAATTTGCCAGCCAGCACAACTGGAACAGCACCAGGAAGTAAGCAAGCTGCAACTCTTTCAGGGCTGCAGGAAATTGCTTCCCCTCCTTTTTCCCCACTCCCACTCCAGAAAGTGTGGGAGAGCATGGAAGGACTAATTCTGTTACATTTAGGTCCTGGGGCAGCTCCTGCACCTACCCCCCACCTTCCAAGGGCTGAGAGTGAACACTCTGGATGGGATAAATGGCAATGGAAATCTGTCTCCATTTTTTCTGTACAGTTTCTCCCCCTCACATTCTTTTAATTTCTCACTCCCATTGTTATCAGGTCCACCTTTCAGTTCCCAAGGGAGTCTGTGAAAAGTGTTTTTATTTACTTTAGCTTTGGTTCCATTTTTAAGTTCATCTCTCCCATAACTTTTGTTTCCTACAGTGTTTCTCAGCCCTCCCCTCCAAAAAACGTGGAATTCACAGCATGCATTAAGGTCCTTCTGGAAAATGTCCTTCTTCCCTAAATATGATGCAATATTAGATTTATCCTGTGCTGATTCTTTCCTGTAGGCCCATAAGGTCATATGATTTTCATCTAAACCCATCTAGACCATTCTTGATTCCAAAAATACTTGAACAGATTGGAGGATAGGGATCCCGAACTGTTTATTTTCCATTGGCCAGATAATCCATTTGGCAGTTCAAGAGTATATATGTAATATAATTTCCCATTTGGTTTAACCAAAAAGCATGGGCAACATATCAAATAATAGTAGTACTTGCACAGTGCCTTTCAGCTAGGGTGACCAGACCTCCAGATATTAGGGGCTTTGTTTTATATAGGCATCTATTGCCCCCACCCTGAAAAAAAGTGTTCCAATTTTTCACACTTGCTATCTGATCACCCTACTTTCAGCCAAGGTTCCAAAAGCCATTTACAAAGGTGGGTCAGGAATTTCTTCCCTGTTTAATAGATGAGTTAATTGCCCACGTCCAGAATGAGCTAGTAGTAGAGACTGGTAACGAAGCCTGCATCTCCTGACTCCTATCCATGAGATTAAGTTGCATCACTACTGTTATCTGCTGGCCAATGGCAGAATCATGACCTTGGCTGCCAAAGTGTTCTAGGTTAGCAGTCCACTGGACTGCTGATGTCCTGTCTAAACTCTCCCAAGGGACAAAGTTCAATCAGCTTTCACTTCTAAGAGCATTACCAGTATATAATACTAATCCTATGTAAGGTTATTCTTAGCCTGTAAGGGGACTTAAAGTAGATTTTTGGCAGCGGAGATAACCCTTTTGAGATCCAAAATTTAGAAAATATCACTGGTACAGAGACTTTGTCAAAGTCAATAAGCCAAATGTACCTTTTAAAAAATTATTTACAGTCTAGTTACTAGTTACAATCATACTGCTCTCCTGATGATTGGAAAAATCCATTTTTGCCCCATGGTCTGCAGCACACAGGTGCTAATAGTTAACATGCAGTGAAGTCTGAGTTATTGCAATTCCTGGGCAATTATTGCTGGTCCACATTGGTTTGGTGTTTTTTTTTAAATAGAGACCATTGTGCCTTGAATTAAAAAAAACCAGCCTAGTGATTGATCCTCCCGGGCACCTTTCTTTATGTTACACCAGTCTCTTGTGTGTGGGACAGTAAAATGTGCATTCAAATAAAAACCGAGCTGGTAGATGCAATTTCAGTTCTTCTAGCCTTGACAGTATAATTTTGATTTTTTTAATGTTAAGGAAAAAAGGGGGGAAAAAAAACCCCTCTTCATAAAATTGTAATAGATTCTCTAAAAAAAGAACAGGAGTACTTGTGGCACCTTAGAGACTAACAAATTTATTTAATTTGTTAGTCTCTAAGGTGCCACAAGTACTCCTGTTCTTTTTGCAGATACAGACTAACACGGCTGCTACTCTGAAACCTAACAGATTCTCTGTAGCACACCCAGGGCGTAGTCAGGATTCTCCTATACCTGATATTATTTTTTAATCCAAATAATTAGAAACATTTTCAGGGTCACTCAAACTCTCAGAAAACTATGGATTTATTGTGGCTATAGATATTATGCTATTAGGAGGGAATAGGCCAGGGTTCCTATTCATTCACAATCCTGTTCTATACCCTTTTCCTTCATCTTATGTTACCTCCCTCCTGCCTCCCCTCAACCCTCTGTTTGTATCTCTCGCTCTCTCTCTTTGCATATTGTGGGTTTTTTTTATTGTGTTCTTCCCTGATATGCCGCTCTGCTGCGTGCACTAGAAGCAGCAAAGTGAAATTGACTAAAATCATGATCTCTGAAGCGCTGGCACAGAGTGCTTTCACAGATTAGGATTTTAGTCCATTATACTCAGCTTCTACCAGAGCAGAGCACTATAACAAGGAAACACAATGCAGGAGCCAGAGGTTGTGGCTCGGAACCTTAGCCTCAATCCCTCTGCGCAAGAGCAGGCTAGCAGGTACCTTGGGATGCACTTTTTGTATAACTTTTGTTTTTGTTGAACATGTTATATAGAGTATCAGGGCTTTAAATTTACTAATTAGGACTTAAGTGGAAAGGAAGAACTATGAGAGGTAGTGGGAGACTCCTTCTCTTCCATAGATCATACTTTTTGATGACATATTAATCAGAAAATATTCTTGTTCAAAAAAACTTTAGTCGTGGTGTTGGGAATGCTCCATCTGTCTGACCTATTTGTTGCCACACATCCTCTCCATTTCTCATCTGCTGTCCTGGTTCTTTCCTTTCCCATTTTTATAGCATTTTTATGTTGTACTGGAAGCTGAAGGAGAGAATGGACTTAGATTTTGCTATTGTCTGATCAGAATTGCAGTCACAATTGCTCAGTTTCATACTGCTGCTATAGCCACTGCATGTAAAACACCAATGTTAGCAGGGACAGGATCTAGGTCATGGTCAATTCCATAAGCTTCTCAAGTTCTCAAGTTTATGGGGTATTGGGAAAAGGTGAGTTTAATGCAGTCTAGTGCCATCATAATTAAAGCCCTCAGGAAACATGTGCCCTACACTGATTTTGAAAGAGCCATTTGAATGACTATAGTCCTTTTAAAAATTTGGTAATGTTATTAGAGGTTATCAAATATAGGATAAACACACAATATATAGTGTACAGTTTTTCATCAATTTAAGGACATTTAGTTTTGTAAATATTAACACTGTCATTGTTCAGGGCAACTGCACCTTGTATTTCCCCTCAGTGGTCCAGCAAGGGCACCCACTGTCAGGTTTCCAGCACCCCAGCCATTACCTTTTTGGGTGGAGACCCTCATCTGGCCCCTCTGACCAGGTTATTTCCAGGCTTCATAGTTCCCTGCCTTCACTGTGTTATTCCCAGCAGAAACAAGCTGCTCAAACACTCCTGCTTGCTTTCTCTTCAGAGATTGATAACAGAGCGATTGTCAACAGTAATAAGTACCACACAGCTCTTTCTATGCAAACCTATTTTATTTTTAAGGTAAAAAAGCTCTACAGAGAAAACATTAAAACAATACAAGAACCCACGTGCATGCTAATAAGCTTATCAGGGTTCACCCCACCACTAACATGGATTCTGGCAGGAGCAGTCCTTCAAATCCTCACACACAGGGATTCCTTGTGGTTACAAGTTCACCGCAGCTTCATCTCAGAACAAGCACACAGTCTTATGGGGCCTCAATAGGCCCAGGCCTTTCAATTCTTCCTAAGGATTGGAGCTCTCTCCGGACCAAGGATCCTATCTGTTTGCTGGATCAGAAAGAAGATCCTGAGCCAGTTTAAAACCAAGAAGAAGTGGGTTGTAGCCCACGAAAGCTTATGCTCTAATAAATTTGTTAGTCTCTAAGGTGCCACAAGTACTCCTGTTATTTTTGCGGATACAGACTAACACGGCTGCTACTCTGAAACCTTTAAAACCAAGTTATTTATCCAAAAATCCTTCCTTTGTCAGCTGGCCTCTGGAGAATCCAGTTTGAACTAGTATGTGAGCACTTCTCCACAGGGTGGCTTCAAAAGGCTGATAAAGGTGGAAATAGATTAGCATCCCCCTCCTGTTAGAGAAGGTACATGCAATGCCACAATAACATACACACAATTGCATTTTTAATACAATGTTACCCCAAAGGTATTAACTCTAATTAGGTAAGGTTAAACTTCATTGAATTAAGTTAATCTTAATTCTGTAAGGTTTGTTCAGGATGTTACAGGATATGATCAGTCTATCACAAACACCTTTTATTGGCTATGTTTAAATCCTTGTGTTCTGTGTTATTTAGGAGTGGAGGGAAGCAATACCCATTGTTAGAGGAAATTCTCTTTCACAATGATGAAATATTTCTCTAGCACGGGCTGGGGTTTGTGCCCGTGTCTGTCTCTTTCTAAAATTCGGAGAATCTTACTGCTGTTCTGCCCAGATGCTCCCATCTTCCCCCGCAGGCTCATTCCTCCTCCTTTGAGCACTGCTATGTCCGACTCCTCGTCCCTCTCTTTTCCATGCAGCACTATTGGCACTTCTTCCCTCCTGCTTCCTTTCTAATTTATGATGCCTCGCTCTTCCTCTTTCTTTGCCTTGGATTCTTCTACTCATCCTCTATGACATTAATTTTCACACTAGCATCCCTTCTCACCATTTAGCCTCCTACACTCTGGCCCTCACATCCTCAACTGACCTTTGACTCTGAATCAGTTCTGTTCTGCATGAAATTGGCCACTCGTTGACCCTCATTCCACCAGCACTGCTCCTTCTCTTATTTTTTTTAACACAGAATTCCCTCTTTCTGATCAATGTCCTATTTCCATCGGTATTGTGTGCTTCCATCCAGCACCTAAACTTTCTTCCTGCCTCCTCTATAACTTCTAATCTAATGAATCAGCATCCCTGAGTTCTGTGCTACTCATGTTCCATTCCTGTCCTCTGTGAACCCCATTTTTCTCCTTCACAATTGACTTTTCTTCCCCTTTCTCTCACTGCACTGTCATCCCACAAAACCCTGGCCTTGGCTAATCCCTGTAGCCTATTTTTTCTGTTCCTACTATCGTACAACCAAATGCCACGAGAGGAATCATGTGACCCCTCCATTGGATTTCCTCCATTACATGCCTGTTTTCTTCTTTTATCACTGCCCCCTCAATCACAAAGCAACTCTGCTTCTCCCTCATTGAGTTCAATGCCTATCATCCCCATAATCTGTTCGTCACCTTCAACTACCTCCTCAAGACTGTATTCCCCCTACATCATCTGTCTCATATCCAGGATCTTGCCGACACCTTAAAGGAGAAGATTGACAGGATCTCAAATGATATTCTTCTGTCCCATTTACTCCCCTCTACTGCCATGCTCCTCTCCCAACTTCCTCACCTTTCATTTTTCTCAGTCACCAAACTTGAGATCTTCCAACTACTCTCTTCTTCCAACTCCTCTATCTGGCTGCTTGGCCCTAGCTCCTCCTCCTTTGTCCTGCTACCCTTTCTACTTCCTCACGCTGACCCTTTTGTTTCTCTGTGTAGAAACATACCTTGGTATCCTTGGAAAAGCCGACCATTTCTTCTTTGTGTCTCTAACTGCTGTCCTATCTCCTTTTGTCTCCTTCACTTATAAACATGTCTAGCACGTTGTCAACAACAACCACATGAACTTCTTCACTGCAGATTCACTGCTAGTTCTGCCCCAGTCTGGCGTTTCCCCTCTCTACCCCATGTGAACTGCTCTCACCAAAGTTCCAGTGGACTTCTGTAAACTAGGTCTGGAGGCCTGAATTCCATCTCCTTTTACTTTTATGCTGTTTCTTATACTGTTAATCTCTCCTTCCTCCTTGGCATCTTGTCTGCCCTTGGTTCTGCAGCTCTGTCCTCCCTTGATTATCCTCCAGTCTCTCCACCCACATGTTCTACATCTGCTTTGGCAGCAATTTCTGCTCTTCCAATCACCATCTATTGGAGTCCCTCAGTGTTCTTCACCTCCTCCTCTTTTTCCTCTATATTCTGTCCTAGGGTGACCTCTTCTTCTCATCTCCTCTGCTTTGAGGTGACAGAGCAGCCTGGGAGATAGGAGGAGAACCAAGATAGGAGAGTCATGGAAGCCAAGAATGTCAGAGAAGGCGAAATTATCAAAGGTGTATATATATATATAAGGTAGTAAAAAGGTCAAGGAAGGTCTGGATGTATTCCAGTCCTTCAGACATAGCCAGGAAATGATCATTAGGGACTTTGATAGCAGTTTCTCTAGAGTGCACAGGGGAGAAGGTGGGCGGAGGGGATCCAGCAGAATCGCCAACTTGTAAAAATATTTACAACATAAATATGCCTTAGATTAGTAACCAGTTGCCTTAACGACTGTTGGATTATACTGTAAATAGATGTGTAATGTACCTAATGACATATTTGAAAAATGGTTAATGAAGGGTTCTGATGGGAGTTCCCTCTTCCCTCCCTAAATAAAAGCATGGGAGGAAGAAAAGAAGTTTTGCAATAGGGGTATTTTTGTTGACTGTCCCAGCCAGTGATAACCCTGCTTGCATATGCTAACCTAACCTAATGCACTTTTCTGACCCATAGGTCTATTTTGGGTTCTATGTGGAACCATTTCCATGCCAGTGATCATAAAGTTCTTGTAATGAATCATCTGCATTTGGGATTGTTAACATGTCTTGAGATAGTTCTGCACACAAACTTTTGGTTCTTCCTGATATAACAAGAAGAGGACAGCAGTAGGGTACTGTGACGGGTTGGATCACAGAAACCCCCTTGGGAGCTGCCACCTGATGTGCAAAGACTACCCCTGCTTCTGTTTTCCCTGCCAGCTCAGGACTCCAGCACCCTGTCTTGCTGAACCAGATACTCCCGTCTGGCTCCAGACACAAACCCAGGGTCTGAATCCCAAAGCTGCTAGTTTACCTGAAAACAGCTTATAGAAGTGTGCTTGTTTTTAGCACTCAGACGCCCAACTCCCAATGGGGTCTAAACCCAGATAAATCCGTTTTACCCTGCATAAAGCTTATGCAGAGTAAACTCATAAATTGTTCAACCTCTATAACACTGATAGAGAGATATGCACAGTTGTTTGCTCCCCCAGGTATTAATACATACTCTGAGTAAATTACTAAATAAAAAGTGATTTTATTAAATACAGACAGTAGGATTTAAGTGGTTCCAAGTAGTAACAGACAGAACAAAGTAAGTCACCAAGCAAAGTAAAATAAAATGCGCAAATCTATGTCTAATCAAACTAAATACAGATGATTTCCTCACCAGTTCCAGAGCACTCCCTTTTACAGGCTAATCTCCTTTTAGCCTGGGTCCAGCAATCACTCACACCCCCTGTAGTTACTGTCCTTTGTTTCAGTCTCCTTCAAGTATCCTCGGGGGGGTGGAGAGGCTCCTTCTTTAGCCAGCTGAAGACAAAATGGAGGGGTCTCCCCCAGGTTTAAATAGACTCTCTCTTGTGGGTGGAGACCCCCCTCCTCCCTCCTATGCAAAGTCCAGCTCCAAGATGGAGTTCTGGAGTCACCTGGGCAAGTCACATGTCCCTGCATGACTCAGTCTTTACAGGCTGAAGCCATTGTCCACATGGTATCTTGCATGTCTCCAGGAAGACTTCTTATGTGGATTGGAGCATTCCAAGATGCATTGTTCCCCAAGTGTTTCCTGATCAGGTACTTAACCTGGCGAATTCCTTCCTAAAGAAGCTGACCAAATGCCTCCCAAAGCTTACTTAGAAACCAAGCAAGCATACAGCCCATATTCTTAACCTCAAGTAGAAAATGATATATATATGTACAAATAGGATGAATAGATATAGTAGACCATAACCTTTACGGAGATATGTTACCTGGCACAGGCAGCACAAAACATATTCCAGTTATGTCATACATACATTTATAAGCACCCCCTCCCCATAAAGCCTTATGGGGTACACTGTCACAGGTACCTTTTCCTTTTCCTCTACCCTGCACCCTATAAAATTGTTGAGGCAAAGTGCCGAGTTACGCTGAGTACCACATGGGAGAAAGACAGAGGAGAGAGTACAAGCAGTTAACCCCTGACACACACGGTAACATATTTTAACCATGGTCTGATTTATTAGATAGCGACGCTATGTCTCCAGCAGATGTATGTAATTAAAACGTGGCAGGTTCACTTTCAAAAAATGCAGACATGCTGCATTTTCTATTAGCACCCTTGATCTCTGCTGGCTTGCCTGCCCTGCTAGCAGTGCTGACCTGTGACAACGGACCTCTCCTAATGTGGAGTTGCGGGGCAGAGGAGGTGGTTGTTTATAAGCATAAAGGAAAATTTAAGCTTATATTTAACTTTACATTAAAAAAGTGTCTAGACATTTCTTCTTTGCAAATAACCTTCAAAATGTAAACCAACATAATTAATGCACAGTGGCCACTAGGGCTGAAAGCTCATCACCGATTTCATTTTCCTAATGGTTGTCAGTCTCTCACAGTCACCCAGGACTGGCCTTCAAGGTCTGGAAATACTATGGCCATTGGTCCCTTGATTTTCAGGAAGTCCCAAGATCAGTTCACAGCTGGACAGAGGAGGGATGCCCAGGCTACTGCTGATAGAACTCAGGTTGGTGCTTGTATAACACCGACAGACCCCAGTTGTCGGCAGGCGGGATCAAACATGGGACCTCTGGAGCTTAGTGCATGAGCTTCTACTGCACGAGCTAAAAACCAACTGGCTGTTAGTTAAGGCGGTAGAGCAAACTCATTAATCTCTCCTCCTCCCCTCCTCAGTGATCTCGGTGCCACTAGATGGGACAGAACACCACACCCAGGAGGTGTGTGGGTTACACTTGCTCCCTGTAGTACATTGTGTGGAATTGAGCCAGCTTCTCTGCTGAGCAGCCAGCGTGACCCCGACCTCAGGCCAGCTCAGGGGTAGCTAGTAACATGAGAGGCTGCATGGGTTAGTAGAGTGAGAGCAAAGGAATAATCTCTGCTCTGATGCAGTTTCCTGCCGGGGTCACTAAGTGAGACAGACCACCCTGCAATCTGGATTGGTAGCCATATGGTAGCAATTCAGCTGTGTAGCCTGTAAACTTACTACTAGTGTCTGTGCCCAGAGTCTGATTCTACATGAGGTCGGTCTGCATGCGTGTGCAGGGTAGTGTTAGGCTCTAGTGTTTGCTCACTGGGAGGCTTCATGGAGAGTAAGGTGGCAATAATATTGTGTGACAGACCTCAGGACCATCTAATGGGACTTCACCCAGCTTACTGTCAGTTCCACTGGCTCAGCTGGCCAGCAGCTCCACAAAAACCGGATGATACATTGTGTTGTGTGACACAAACGAGCAGACCCTGAAAACAGATTGCCCTATTTGAGTGTGAATTGTTCTGGAATTGTTTTATTTCTAATTAAGGCAGAGTGGGTTGTGAGCTGGAGGGTGGCCAGAATCAGTGTTTATATATATAAAATCTTTGGGAGGTTGGGACATGAATGGACTGCTCAGCTGGTGGCTGGATTGATGATGCACAGGAACATTTGTGCCAGATTTCTCCGGGAGCTGATGTCTGTAAAATCCCGAGTCTGGAAATTGTTGCTACTATCAGCCCTGTGAAGTGTTGAGTGGAGTATGGAAGTGAGATCTACGGGAGCACCTTTCATATAGTTACTTTTGTGCCTTTCCTGCGTGCCAGGTTTTCCTAGCTATTCTGTTTCTTCTGCCAAAGCATGTTGCAGTCATGACCCTCAGAACCAGGAGTGTTGCAAGCATGTAATATGTTGGTTTAAGCATCCCTTAAAACCTTTAATTCAGAGGTCCCCAAACTGTGGGGCCCACCCCCATAGGGGGGCATGGAGGAACATTTGGGGGGCATTGCATGGCCTGGGCCAGCCCCCCTGGAGTGGGCAGGGAGGGAGCACCACCCAGCCCCGCTCCGCTCCCAACTGCGTTCCGGCCCCGCCCCTAGTCCCAGACCCGCCTCCAGCTGCGGCCCCAGCTGCAGCCCCCTTACCTCTGTCGGGTCCCCCATACGGACAAGGGTAAGGGAGGGCGTGATGCTGAAAAGTTTGGGGACCCTGCTTTAATCATTCTACAACTGGTCAGTCCTCTTCAGACCACTGGCATATCATTATCTGGTGTCTAGTTGCACACACTGAAACCATCAGTTTTCCTTTGAAAGCTCCATTTCACATTCCAAGAGTATATATTCATTCTCTATCATTTGTTTATAACACACCAACCACCGTAGCATATAGGCATCGGGAGTTGTATGACTTGATGCGAGGAGGCTGCTTCAGCAAGCACATCCCTTGTGGTGGTCTCAGATGATAGATAACGGTTGCATCATGTTCCACTAAACTGGGAATAATGTCACCTAAGCAGTAATCATGCACATACCATTTCTGTTCATGAAGGTGCTGATATACGTATGCAAAATACAGTTCCGCCTGGTAGGGACGTCTTGGATTAGTTTAAATAGCCTTTTCTTATTTTAGCTGTATTCTAAACAGGCTATTCACAGCCTTGGAAAAATTGCTAAAAGGAACCCCCCGTCTTCTTCTGCACACTCACAAAGAACTTCTGTTAAGTTCCATACCTTTTCTAGAAACCATAAACTATAAGGTTGGAATAAGGCATGCCATATTTATAAAGCCACCCTCGTCATCTGTTCCAATGTGCACTGCAGTGACAGTAAACCCTGTTCTCTGTCCTTAGCCATTCTCATAATTGTGGTTCAAGTACATATTGCAGATTTTTAGCTAAAACAGACTGACAAAAGGCTTCCAGAAATGACAGTTTCACTATTATTAGGGCTTTATTGAAGTGGTCAGAGTGGCTGATGAATGTTAAGCAATGAGATATAAGATTAATTGTTGGATGGCATGTTGCTAATTCTGGTTGCAGTAGGACAATGAGGTCACTAGTATGAGTTCTAAGAAGATTCCTAGGAGGTAACTTTTGGTAACCTCGGTGTTTTGTTCTAAGAAGTAAAACGTGTGTTATCCTATAGAGAATAACTTACATTTAAATGCTGTTCAGCAGAGAGCGAGGAGGAATGTGACCATGGATAAGCTCACACATGCAGCCTACGGCATTTCCAAACCCACGAGACTTGAATTGGCTTGAAATTAGGCTGAATATCTTCTTTCCCTCCGTAGTGTCTACGTTATTTTTTCACATTGTTCTACTTTTTTTTATGCCTGTGCAGACGATACGTTATGCTGGCATTGGTTCACTGAGTGTATTTGTCAGCAGTAAAATGAATGAAATCCTAGAGGCAGAATTTGAACCAGCTGCTGCTGTTTACCAACCAGGCTAACAGTGACCGCTTACATCTATAAATACTTTCCCTGTGAATTAGAAGCAGTGAACTAAACCCTATTTCTTTTACTCCTGTTTCCCTGATTATCTTTTTCACTCTCACTTTTTACTTTTCATGTTCTCTCTCTCTTTTCTTCGCCACCTCAAAACTGTCAAACCCTGCAAGAGAGGGATTAATTTCAAATGACGTAATTAATCATTTGTTAGGAGTGTATCAAATTGTTTGCCTGTGTAGACCTGTAAAGAATTTAACTCTTCTCTTGATATGTGTGATGCTGATTTTTGACAGTGATGGTTTTAAAGTACAAGTTTGGAATCTTAAAAATACCGGATCACTGTTAGAGTTTATCACTCTTAATAAGGAGCCAATTTCATGTCATCAATTAGTTAATATGTTGTAATGTCATCTTAGCTTTAGGTGAAAATATGTGTAAAAAGATCACAATTTCCATCCTAACCTACCACCCATACTCTTTATTTTTATTTATTTAGGCTAGTTTTAGAAATTGGAATGGGACAGAGTTTTATCTCAGACATGGTACTCAAGTTACATGTTGTTCCAGTTTGGGTTTCCCCCTAGGAATAATATTTACAATATTGCCAGCCTTAAGCATTCAAAAATCTTCAGTCAGATCCCAAAATATCATGAGGTTGGATTAAAAATCATGAGGTTGTTTTTCAAAGTTGGATTCTTTTATTTGCCTTTCGGGTATACTGGGGTAATATTTTTCAATCTTTTCTCTGCAAGCATGAGGGTTTGCATCTTACTTTTTCTTTTTAATGAAAACTGAGCTTTCCTAGCCACCTGCCTCTAAGAACTGGTGCTTTAAGAAAAACACCAAATATCATGACAGTTGCAACAAAATCACAAGAGTTGGCAACACTGCATTTATAACAAAACAACTTAACACAAGCGTATGTGTACTCATGCGCGTGAACACATACGCACACACACTAATGTGAACAGAGAAACCAACCTAGCTTGTTGTTCACCCCAACTCTGTGATCCCAGATAATTTAGATTTTCCTGCCCAAAACCGTTCTCCCCCCAGCTGTCTTGCAATCAGCCATTTTTACAGCCTTTTTCACTGCACATCTTTGAAAGAGGAGGAGGAAATTTCTCTGTGGTAACACTCTTTTCCTTGATGACCAGATAGTGCCCCTTGTGGTTGAAAAGAGTGCCACACTATAACAAGATGGCCCCAACCACACATTTAGGGACCAGTCCTGGAGCTCTTCCTCATACACGCAACCACATTAACTTTGTGATCCTCCTGGTAAGTGTTGCAGGATCAGGCTCTTAGCTCATAATTGCCCACTTTATTAAGAAGAATTACTTACAAACACACTTTCAAACTTATTCAAGGAAGAAATTCTTTTTACCTTTTGGACTTATGTCCTGAGCATCATAGGTAGAATTTCCTTTCTAAGACAACCTTTGTGAGGTTGTGAGGAATAAAGATACTGGCCACCTGAACCTGTAGTAGTGCAGATTATTATTATTTTTTTGTTTAAAGGAGGAAATTAATTGTTAGACTTTTTTGTCTAAATGGCTGAGCTTTGCCTTTTACCTACAATCTAAAAGAAACATTCACTTGTTGTTGAAAGGAAAGATTGTAATGATATGGTAAAATTGTTTCTATTTTCTGCTTGAAAGACAAAGAAAAATCCAGTAGAACAGATGGGAATCTGCAGACCTGTAGTATTTAAAAATAATTGCTCTACCCAATATAAGGTACTGTACTGCTATAATTTCAGTGTGGTTTTGCTTGTCCACTTCCTGGGTTGCGATGTTGTTTGATAGGCTAGTCCACATTTCCTCTGCTAGATTAATTCTTTTGGAAGTGGCGTCCTTTTTATTCCCTGGGTTGTTATCGCAGCAAGAGGAAGAGGAAACGTGTGATGAATGAAGAATGTTCACGTTTCTGTATGCCACACATGACGTTAGGGATCCCCTGGGATTTGTTTGTGTTCTTGTATATGTGTGGATGAACATCTGTGGAATGACAGCCTAACAACTTCCTACTGACATTATAAAGGGACCATAATAGCATTATATTTTTTTAAGCCCTAGCTCATTTTGTTAACTCTTTCAGCTTCCACTTGCTTCATGCCCTTCCTCACTCTTTCAGTTGATAAGAAAGTTCCAATAGCCAGGGAGTTGATTAGACCTTGAAATTAAAACCAATAATGTCAGAGTGGTAAGCCTTGATCTATGGGGAACAAGAGTTCTGATTTGAGCTCTTTTCCTAAATCTATACTAACTTTCTTTTTGCTTCATGATTGCTTTTTATTCCTCTGTTTCCCTCTCGAATCTATTCCTTTGTGTTCTATTTTTTATTCTTTTGCAGTAAGATAAAGAACATCCCATTTAGAGAAATTCACAATTATAGCTCCACAACCTGGAGAAATAAAGATGAATATACTTTGTGCCTGATAGGTAAACCTATAAGCTGAGAAGTCTGCAGAGATGTTAAAGTTCTCAGTAAAGTATTTCACCTCAGGCCTTATACGAAACTCATGGGACGTCAATGGAGAGACTCTATGTATGCATGCAACACACAAATATTCAGATTGTTGCATTGCCTGGTGCTGTCCACTACCACACTCTCTTATTTTAGAAATGTATATTTTCATAAGGTCTGAGTCTCGCATTTGTAAAATAATTTAGCTCTCAGCAACAGCTCCTTCATGCCTGTGTTTTGTGTTGTTGCTTTTATTTTTTAACTCTACATTTTAATTCATGTTGGCTATTATGATACTGCAGTGCAGATAATAAACTCGAGAGTCTAAAAACTGGTCCTTTTGCTCTGATGGTTTCATCTTGTGCTCCAGAATCTAAGCCAGCAGTTTAAAAACACGTTTGCCTCTAGCCATTATGAATTGTCAAGACAGCCTTCAAAATGTGAACCAATGCAATGCTATTTTCCAGAATCTACAGGCATCCTGACACGATTATTCTGATTGCTGTGAACTGCGCTTTTTCATTCATTTTTGAGAGGATGTTAATTGTGAAGACTAAGGATGACAATTTAAATGCCATCATTGATTATTTCACTGCGGATAGAAGCATGCTACAGAGAAGACAGATAAACGTGTTTTGAAGATTTGCTCAATCTAATGTTAGTGGCATTTCATTTTCATATGAGTGGGTGGAGCTTGGGGAAGAGTACCATCACTCATTTTTGCAGTCTGACTCAGAGTCCATGTATGCTGTTCCCCTCTGATAACTGGTTACATCGATTTGAAGACCAGAAGGGATCATTATGATCATCTAATTTGACTTCTGCATTAATACAGGCCATAGAGTTTGACCTAGTGATTCTTACATCATCCAGCCCTGCAACTTGTGGTTCAACTTTGAGGTTTTTCATTTCCTTTTTGACAGTTTAAAGTCTTTCAGTTTTACTCCATAGCTGGTTGTACCATTGGTTCTCAAACTGCTGCTGGGCTGCAGAAATTGGGCTAATAGTATATTTCCACCTGCTAAGTTACATTAAAAGACATGAAATAATTTCCGGGGAATTAATTCTCCATGAAAGCAATTGCTGTACTTGCTACAGGGATGTTATCTGATTGTGAACAGGGGTAAGATGAGGTCTGCACCATGACAAATGCGAGAGGAGATGCTCCATAAGTCAATATCTCTATAAGATGTAGTCTGCACTGAAAACATTTGGGAAACTTTGCTCTACACCAATTGTCAAACTGCTCCTAAGGCCTTCTTACAGGGCAATTACAGAGAACCCTGGAGGGTTGAGGTCTATATTATAGAATTTGGAATACGTAGCAAGTCGGTGCTCTGAAATGTCAGATGCTACTAAGGGTATGTCTACACTACGAGAGTACTTCGATTTTAGTTAATTCGACTATGTGGAATCGATATTACAAAGTCGAACGTGTGTGTCCACACTAAGGACAGTAATTCGACTTTGTGAGACTTTGTGAGTCCACACTAACGGGGCAAGCGTCGACATTGGAAGCGGTGCACTGTGGGCAGCTATCCCACAGTTCCCGCAGTCCCCGCTGCCCATTGGAATTCTGGGTCGAGCCCCAAATGCCTTCTGGGTAAAAAAATGTGTCGAGGGTGCTTTTGGGTGCCTGTCGTCATCCGTCCGTCACTCCCGCCCTCCCTCCCTCCCTCCCTGAAAGCGCCGGCGGGAAATCAGTTCGCGCACTTTTCTGATTACTGACAGCGCGGACGCCACAGCAGTGCGAGCATGGATCCCGCTGCGACCATCGCT
Organism: Emys orbicularis; assembly: GCF_028017835.1. Taxonomy (NCBI): domain Eukaryota; kingdom Metazoa; phylum Chordata; order Testudines; family Emydidae; genus Emys; species Emys orbicularis. The sequence goes on along the minus strand of NC_088685.1, from coordinate 21,104,973 downwards.
GCAGTTGTGGCAGTTCTCAACGCCTCGCAGCTTCTCATCCACCTTTACCAGAGGCAGCTGCAGACAAATCAGGAGAGGAGGCTACGGCACCACCGTGACGGCATGAAGTTGGACACTAGCTCCGACCTCTCAGAAAACATGATACCCAGCGCCCAGGACATCTCGGTGTCACTGGGTCTTGTGGATACTGTGGAACGGCGATTCTGGGCCCTGGAAACAAGCACGGACTGGTGGGACCGCATAGTGCTGCAGGTCTGGGATGAATCCCAGTGGCTGCGCAACTTTCGCATGCGGAAGGGGACTTTCCTCGAACTGTGTGAGTTGCTGTCCCCTGCCCTGAAGCGAAAGGACACCCGGATGCGAGCAGCCCTGACTGTCCAGAAGCGAGTGGCCATAGCCCTCTGGAAGCTTGCAACGCCAGACAGCTACCGGTCAGTCGCTAACCACTTTGGTGTGGGCAAGTCTACCGTGGGGGTTGCTGTCATGCAAGTAGCCAAGGCAATCGTCAAGGTACTGCTATCAAAGGTAGTGACCCTGGGAAACGTGGAGCTCATCATAGATGGCTTTGCCGAGATGGGATTCCCAAACTGCGGTGGGGCTATAGATGGGACTCACATCCCTATCCTGGGACCGGACCACCAGGCCAGCCAGTACATAAACAGAAAGGGATACTTTTCCATGGTGCTGCAAGCACTGGTGGACCATCGGGGACGTTTTACAAATATCAACATTGGATGGCCGGGCAAGGTTCATGACGCTCGGGTTTTCAGGAACTCTGGTCTGTTTAGACGGATGCAGGAAGGTCTTTACTTCCCGGACCACAAAGTAACTGTTGGGGATGTGGAGATGCCTACAGTGATCCTCGGGGACCCTGCATACCCGCTAATGCCCTGGCTCATGAAGCCCTACACTGGCGCACTGGACTCAGGGAAAGAACTCTTCAACTACCGGCTCAGCAAGTGCAGAATGGTGGTGGAGTGTGCTTTTGGCCGTCTCAAGGGGAGATGGAGAAGCTTACTCACTCGCTGTGATCTCAGCGAAACCAATATCCCCATTGTGATAGCTGCTTGCTGTGTGCTCCACAATCTGTGTGAGAGCAAGGGGGAGACCTTTATGGCGGGGTGGGAGGATGAGGCAAATAGCCTGGCTTCTGATTACGCCCAGCCAGACAGCCGGGCGATTAGAAGATCCCAGCGGGACGCGCTGTGCATCAGGGAGGCTTTGAAAGCCAGGTTCCTGACTGAGCAGGGTCTCCAGTGACTGTTTAGTTTGTGGACAAAGATGCTGAACCTGCCCCCGTTTCTTTACCCAGTTACTGTTCACTATCCTTCCAAGTTACATACCCCCTTCACCACCTTCCCAACAAATAAAATCTGTTCCGTTTTGTTAATGAACAAGGTTCTCTTTCTTACTGTTTTCGCGGGAATGTTTTAAACCGGGGACGCAGACTGTGGCGGGGGGCGGGTTTAGTGTTTTGATGCAAATGATGCTTCTAAACTCCTGGAATGACAGGCTCCGCAGTGCTGGATTGGCTGTTTCAACGGAGCCTGCCAGCAGTCCTGGGCGGGACTGCGTGTATGTGTCGGACAAGTGACTTTCTGGCAGGGGGCGGAGGGTTACAGACCCCCTGCTGCGTGGCTCTGTGATCCAGGATAAGGACCGCGGCATAAGATCTCTAACTGCCCTCCCCCGCCACAAAGTCACAGATCAACCCCCCCGCACCCCAGAACATGAAAACCGCCTCCCAGACTGACCAGGGTAACTGGTGACTGCACTGTGTATGTGTCCTGATGCTGGACCTGCCCCCGCCTCTGTAGCCTGCTAAAGGTGACTGTCCTGTCCAAGTAACAAACCCCTTCCCCCCCTTCAGACAGAATCCCCTCTAAAAGACACTCTCGGAAACAGTACTTAACAGAAACAGATGTTTTATTATGAACCGCACATGAAAAGGGGGGGGAGGAAACTTGGACGGGGGCTTGTGTGAGATGGGTAGGAAAGGACTTTTCAAACTTTGTGGAACGAGAGCCTTCTATTGCTGCAGCAGTGTGCAGGGGCTGACTGAAAGTTTTAACGGCCCTTGCCGCCCCTCCTTCTTTGGACTTTTGGTGAGGGGGGTGTGGGACTTGGTGGCGGGGGAGGGCGGTTAGAGATAGACAGCGGCAGGGCTCTGTCCTCCTGCCTCCGGTCTTGCAGAACATCCACTAGGCGCCGGAGCGTCTCCGTTTGCTCCCTCATTAGTCCAAGCAGGGTTTGAGTAGCCTGCTGGTCCTCCTGGCGCCACCTCTCCTCCCGTTCCATGACTGCTCGGTGCATTTGTGACAAGTTCTCCCTCCACTCTGTCGTCTGGGCTGCCTGCTCTCGTGAGCAGTCCATAAGTTCATAGAACATGTCCTCACGCGTCTTCTTCTTCCTTCTCCTAATCTGCGCTAGCCTCTGGGAGTGTGATGCCAGGCTGGGTTGGGAGACAGTCGCAGATGTGTCTGTGGGAATGGGAAAAAGGGAGTGAATTCCTGAGACAGATAAATGAAGTTGCTAACAAAGAACATAGTCTTTCTCTGTGAACAACACCATGCACTGCACCTTTCACATGCGCACTCAGGACAAGGTCGAATTTTCGGCCCTCGCCTTCAGTGCCTGGGGTCTTGCAGTTGCGATCAGAGAAGCGTGGCAGGACACCTCTACTTTTGTTGCAGGAAAACATGGTAAGCCGTAGACTTGTGGCAGCTTAAAAATTTAATAGTAGCACTGGGCTCCTTTCGCACTGAAAGCAATGCCACTCTCTGCTGGCAGCAATCAGGGAAGCATGAGCTCTGCCCCTGTCCCACCACCTCGCGGCTGTCCCAGGGAAAGATCCCTGTATGCTGCCCCTCTGCCGCCTCCACCGCGTGGCTGTAAAGCAGTCCCAATACTAACATTCCCCTCCCTAATTTAAAGCAGGGCGTCATGTGCGACATAACGCTAATGAGGATCTCGGAGAGCGAGAGGGGACGGATGCTTCGGGAGAGCATGCAGAGGCCAGGGCCGTATGCCGCCATGCTCTGCCGTGCCATGATCCCGGACTACTTAATAGACTCATGGCGTGGGAACGTGTGTTACCACGGTGGACCGAACAAGATCGCCCTGCCACGGAACCTGATGCGCATGCTTGAGCGGTACCTCCAGGAGAGCTATGCTGAGCTATCCCAGGAGGACTCTCTGTCAATTCCCGGGCATATTGACCGTCTTTTCGTTTAACTGCACTAGAAGGGACTACAGAGTGGAGCGTCCTGTGGTGGACTAATCATGAAAATCCGGACATTATTTGATTTTTTATACATAGTTGGGACTAAATAGTTGACTAAGCCAAAGAAATCATGAACACCAATTGCTGATATAGTTAATATTCCTGTTTTGTTATAAATAAAAGTTTCTATGTTTAAATGAGTGAATGAAAAGCCCATTCTTAACAATATAAATATTCCAGTTATGTTAAAATTAAATGTTTAGATGTTTAAAGCACTCACTGCTTGATCCTTCCCCTGATTCGGTGTCCGGGGTAACGGCTGTGGACGGTTGGTAGGGGATCTCGGTAAGGGTGATGAAGAGCTCCTGGCTGTCGGGGAAATCAGCGGTGCAAGCGCTGTCGACTGCCTCGTCCTCCTCATCTCCTTCCTCATCTTCCCCGTCCGCTAACATTTCCGACGAGGAACCGGCCGTGGACAATATCCCATCCTCAGAGTCCACGGTCACTGGTGGGGTAGTGGTGGCGGCCGCACCTAGGATGGAATGCAGTGCCTCGTAGAAACGTGATGTGTGGGGCTGGGATCCGGAGCGTCGGTTTGCCTCTTTGGTTTTTTGGTAGCCTTGTCTCAGCTCCTTGATTTTCACGCGGTACTGCGTTGCATCCCGGCTGTATCCTCTCTCTGCCATGGTTTTAGAGATCTTCTCGTAGATCTTTGCATTCCTTCTTTTGGAGCGCAGCTCTGAAAGCACGGACTCATCGCCCCACACAGCGATGAGATCCAAGACTTCCCGATCAGTCCATGCTGGGGCCCTCTTTCTATTAGATTGCACGGCCATCTCTGCTGGAGAGCTCTGCATCGTTGCCAGTGCTGCTGAGCTCTCCACGCTGTCCAAACAGAAAATGAGATTCAAACTGCCCAGACAGGAAAAGGAATTCAAATTTTCCCGGGGCTTTTCCTGTGTGGCTGGTCAGAGCATCCGAGCTCGAAGTGCTGTCCAGAGCGTCAACAGAGTGGTGCACTGTGGGATAGCTCCCGGAGCTATTACCGTCGATTTCCATCCACACCTAGCCTAATTCGATATTGCCATTTCGAATTTAGCGCTACTCCTCTCGTTTTCGAGGAGTACAGAAGTCGAATTTAAGAGAGCTCTATGTCGAACTAAATAGCTTCGTGGTGTGGACGGGTGCAGGGTTAATTCGATGTAACGGCGCTAAATTCGACATAAACTCCTAGTGTAGACCAGGCCTAAGTGACTTTTGATAACATTCAAGGTTTTTCTAATAACTAATCCATAGATTTTAAGGCCGGAAGGGGGGGGGACCATTATGATCCTCTAGTCTGACCTCCTGCATAACACAAGCCAAAGAATTTCACTCACTAATCTCTGCATCAAGCCCATTAACTTCTGTCTCAGCTGTAGTACATATTTTAGAAAGACATCCAGTCTGGATTTAGAAATGGAGAGTCCACAATGTCCCTTGGTAAGTGGTTCCAATAGTTAATTACTCTCACTGTTAAATATCTGCACCCTAGTTCTAGTCTGAATTTGTCTAGTTTCAGCTTCCAACCATTGGATGTTGTTATGCCTTTTTCTGCTAGACTAAAATGCTGGGTCTACTTTCGGAAATCTCTTCCCCATGTAGATACTTAGACCATGGTAAGGTCACCTCTTTACCTTCTCTTGGATAGATTAAATAGATTGAGCTTCTTAAATCTCTCCTATAAGGCATGTTTTTCAGACTTCACATCATTCTTGTCGTTTTTTTCTGAACCCTTTCCAATTTTTTTTAAACATCCTTTTCAAAGTGCAGACACCAAAACTGGACACAGTATATCAATAATGGTCTCATTAATGCCATATACAGGGGTATTACCCCCTCCCTACTCCTACTTGATAATACCCTGTTTACATATCCAAGCATCCCTCCTAGCTACAGCATCACACTGGGAACTTGTTCCATTGTTTATCTATCAAGAACCCTTCTTAGCTATGGTGTATTGATTTTCCTACCCTGTTCTCAGGAAAAAAAGTTATTTAAAGGTTAGAAATCCCCTTCATGGCTCAACTTAATATTGATTAACATAATCTTCCAAGCTATTAAGATCTATCAAATAAAGTATTCAGAGACTTTGAAAAATGCACACTAGCCTGCAGGTAAATAATAAAATATCTAAAATTCTTAACTCTTAGATTAGACTGTTCAGCTACTGCATGTGAGAATTACGTCAATGTGCTAAAAATCTTTATATATTTGTATTTGGGGAATTGGCAGAATAGATGTTCATTTATGGTAAACCAAGGTTCTATATGTTAAGTAACCCAGTAGTGCACATCATAGACAAAGAACCTAAAAAATTTCAGTTTTAAACCGGTAAATGTACTGGTTTTGTGTACTGAAAGCTCCCACAGCACTTTATGAATTATATATGCAGCAATCAAATCATAGAATATCAGGGCTGGAAGGGACCTCAGGAGGTCATCTAGTCCAACCCCCTGCTCAAAGCAGGACCAATCCCCAGACAGATTTTTGCCCCAGATCTCTAAGTGATTCCCTTAAGGATTGAACTCACACCCCTGGGTTTAGCAGGCCAATGCTCAAACCACTGAGCTATCCCTCCCCCTTTCCACTCAGCAATGAAATGCGGGCAGCTCTGGGGTAGGACATGGCAGTCTTTGAACAGAACACAGCAACACTGCACGACTGTAGGATGGACATTAAAGAAGAATATTCTATCTAATTGAAACTCTGTGGAATGTAGGAGGACAGAATCTAATTATCTGATTTGAAATTTGGCCAAGACACCTAGGGTTAACACTCCTACCACGGGATAAGTGCCATGAGTCTGACTAGTGTTCATGTTCTCTGCTTTACATCTCATCTGAAAATAGTCATGAAAGCTGGTTCAGCTGTAAGCACAGAACAATAACAGTCTGACATAAATAACTTCAGTTTAATGGTGTATCATCCTTTGTGCTTTTAAGATCTACAGTACTATTGTTATTATTTATTATTAAAGTTATATATGTACATCATGTACTTTAACAAAATCTAACTTAAGAAATTGAACACATCTTTTGTAAGTTACTATTTTCTGGGGAGGGGCTCCTGCATTTGAATAGATTATTTTTACCTGTCATATAAGAAAGCGTTTGGGTTTTTTATATGGGACCTTTTCTCAGATTGCAGCCTGCAGCAAATATTTTAAGTAACATCATAAAACACCCCAAACTGAGCTTTATAATGGAAACCTGACCAAACTTTTCTTACAGTGCTATAATTGCAAGTATAGCGGTAGTTTCTATTGTTCTCCTCACATGAATGTTATGTCTTTTGGGTTGGCAATGACTAGGCAATTGGAAGCAATTTATAGTTCTGCTTTGTAAGGCTGAACAGCCCCTTCCTCATGCTGTTGTCTCTGACAGCTGGATGTTACTCTCTAACACCAAGGAGACCAAATGTCTCTGGTTTACTGCGTGCTTTATTACATCTTTACCTACACTTTTGACCTGAAGGCTAACCCTTTGTGTATTATGGGGTGTTTTCTTTGCTGTTCTAGTGGCAAAAAGCTGCTTAAGGTGGACCTATAATGCCCTGATCCTGTTAATATGACATTACTTTTGTAGTCAGAAGAGCAGCCTGTTCTGATATTTACCCTGAAAATTGAATTAAGTAAGTGCACCAAGAATATGGGATGGGTGCTTGTCTGCTTTATGGTAATTAAAATAAATACACCTGAGCAGGCAAGGTCAGGCCTTGGAATGGTAAAATCCTATGGGTAAGGTTATATTCATCTCTGGGATTAGGTAACAGAGAGAAATTTGTAGCCTTTTTTTTTTTTTTTTTTTTTTTTTTTTTTTACTGGATACTGGATTTGTTCTTGACTTGTTATCTCTGACCGAAAAGTTTTCTATACAGTTGCAGTAGAAGATCCTTTTAAAAAATACTTCTTGTTTCAGCTGATTCCTTAGCCAGTAATTTTGTGTCTTTTGCTTTTCTCCTGCAGTTTTCGTAGTCTTTTGGATAAAATAATAAAAAAAACACTTACGTTTTTTCCCCTCCCTGTAACATTTAGCCTATCTCATTATAGCAAAATATTGCATTTTACATGCCAAGCATTAAAACCTGCTTTCTAAAAATGGTAACTGTATTTAATAACTAATTACTCTAATGATCCTGCAGAAGTGCTTGAGACCTGTTTTAGTAGTGGTGTCAATTACAACCATCTGCACAATGAATAAAGGAACCATGGCCCAGCTGTAGAGTTGAAACATGTTGGCATTTTCCTACGGGCAACCATATGGTACTTAACGAAAGCGAATTGTTCACACTGCAAACTGCTCTGCTCCTGATGAATGATAACGTTTTGTTCTGGAAAATAGTTCCACAAATGCATGGAGTATTTTTAAATGCTGGAGGCGTCTGTAAGTGACAGGCTATAAAGGGGAAGGCCCTTGGAAAAAAAAAAAAAAGCACACGTTTCTTTTGCTTAGGAGTTCTAGCACATCCTTCCTGGTTCTTAATCATAGTGTCTCCTTTGTGAATATGCAACCCTGAATCTGTAAATTGTATTTAATTTAGTATAGGAAGGATAGAACTAGAAATGTAATTCTCATTTGCCATAAGCATGTCAGAGCTTGAAGTTGGTATGAGCTTTAAAATAGCAAATCTGAAGCTGTGTAGAATTCATAACATTTTGCCTTGCGTATGTGCAGAAATGTGTGCACCATCTAAAAGAAGCTTAGAGTTGCATGGTAACTGCAATAATTAGGTTTCACACAGGAGTGCTGGTTATAGACTGGTCTCTATTTCCTGGCCTTGGTCACCTGACATTAGGCAGGGTGGCAGAATGTCTCATGAAATGAATCATTATCAAATTGACTCCACTGGTCACTGTTACAGCACCAACAAAATGTAGGTCTTTTCTTAGAAAATTGCCCTCAGTCCTTCTCCTTAGAAACAATAGTGCATTTTGTTTTCCTGTTTGTGCAATGGAGGGCTCAAGAAACTGGTAATGGGATTCATAGCCTTTCACTGGTTTGAAATCTGAACCAGATCAACAGTGATAGAAAGCTGTTGCCATTTCATAGTTGATAAGTAATTATTTGGACAATGTGAAATGAATTTGGTCTCAGTACATTTCGTACTGTCCATCTTGCACAAATAGCCATCATCAGTTACCTGAATTAACGATTTTATTAGTGTCAGAAATTAGCTATTTTTTCATGTTATTACTTTTTAGTGAAATACAGTTGTTAAGGAATTTTGTATATATTTGACATTCTGTTTGGATGGTTAATAATAATAATAATAAATATCCCAAACCTGGGAATTTTAAACTGTTCTGTGTGATATATTGGGCGGCTTTTGTGAGCATTGCCTTGTTTCTGTGTTGATGCATATTGATGGGGCAGTAAAGGGCTACTTTATTTATTTATTTTTATTTGTTAATTAATCCATCACATTTCACAAGCACTGAAGTAACTTGAAACAACTTAATAGATCTTGCTGTCGCTTATACAGATGAAGTTGTAACAACTCTTTGCCTTGGACTTCAAGGTTCTCATTACACTTCACACTACGGCTACAGTTAGAACCTCAGAGTTACGAACACCTCGGGAATGGAGGTTGTCCATAACTCTGAAATGTTTGTAACTCTGAACAAAGCACAGTTCGGGCTTCGGATCCAACAGCTGACATCCCAGGCCAGGTTTCAGCAGCAGCTGAGCTCCCTACTCAGCACTGGCATGAGTTTGCAAGCGTGTCCCGCTCCCTGCAGGTGTGTGTGTGTGTGTGTGTGTGTGTGTGTGTGTGTGTGTGTGTGTGTGTGTGTGTGTGTGTAAACAGTGTGTGCGGGGAGGGGCAAAAGCAGCACAGACCCCAGCGCTGCTCCTGCTCTGCTGGCTCCGGCTGCCTTGGGCTGGCAGTCCCAGCGTCTTGCTGTAAGTGGCTGCCCTGTGCGTGGGGATGGGGTTGAGGTGGGAACAAGCAGATGTGCCTACCTTTGAGATGCAATACAGGCAGAATACAGTATTTGCTTTTTTTTTTCTCTCTGCTGCCCTCCTGATTGGTTACTTCCAGTTTCACATGGTGTCCGGTTGACCGGTCAGTCCGTAACTCTGGTGTTCATATCTTTGAGGTTCTACTGTATTTGCAAATTCACAGTAGCAGAAGAGACGCAACTCAAGAGATCTTGGAACAGGAGGACTTGAGCTAAAGGAAAAGTCTTTGTTAGCTATTAGCAATACAGGGTTGCGAAACATTGTTGAGAGACTCTAGATAATGCTATTGCAGATGGACTTGCTAATACTGAATGCACAAAAGTTAGCACTAGAAAAAAATGCTTATTCTTAGCTGGGATGCAGTTTATTGTGGAGGCAGTGTCTGTCACCTGTAAAATATGGGGTGTGGGGTGGGGGAAGTTCCCCCTGGAACTCTCTCTAAGATCTATTTTCTTACATGCAGTTATTGCCTACAGGTTCTACCCAACTATACAGGAAATCAAATCACTGCATGGTGCAAAAACACTGCAGGGCCTGTGAAACACAAACAGCTGTGATCTAAGATGCACTAGCCAGTTAATTACTGAGTGCAATATGCTTTATACTTCTTGGTATTTGATCTGTTACAGAATCACCATTTGGTTCAGTAAATCTTCCTTACTTTTAATTAATAGTAACTCATTGGTATTGTAATAATTTCAGTCTAATGTTTACTTTAAAAAAGAACCTTTGTGCAGGAATGTAGTGGGAAATGTTTCTTTACCTGAGAGGCAAATGTTTATTATAATTGGGAGGAAAATATTACTAGTGTTTGTTGAGCGCTGACTTTATGCTTTATACCAGGGGTTGGCAACCTTTCAGAAGTGGTGTGCCGAGTCTTCATTTATTCACTCTGATTTAAGGTTTCGTGTTCCAGTAATACATTTAAACGTTTTTAGAAGGTCTCTTTCTATAAGTCTATAATATATAACTAAACTATTGTTGTATGTAAAGTAAATAAGGTTTTTAAAATGTTTAAGAAGCTTCATTTAAAATTAAATTAAAATGCAGAGCCCCCCAGGCCGGTGGCCAGGACCCAGGCAGTGTGACTGCCACTGAAAAGCAGCTTGCGTGCCATCTTTGGCACGGGTGCCATAGGTTACCTACCCCTGCTCTATACTATACAGAAAGGAAGACACAACCCCCTGTGCAAACTTGTATTCAACTTCAAACTCAGTCAAGGCAGGTTAGATATACCTGTACAACACCTGATAACAGCTCAGCCTTAGTTTACAAGCTTATTTAAAGAGTTAACTCCTTGGGGCAGAAATCTTGTCTGCTTAATAGCCATAAAGCATCATATATGCCTCTGGTGGTATATAAATGTATGTCTGAAGGATTTGAAGGAAGAGAGAGGTAGGTCATACTAGGTGTAAGGGAGGCACGAAAGACTTTTAGAGAGTGAGTGGGAGATAGATGCAAAGTGTCTATAAGGAGGGAAGTTGGGACGAGAATAAGTACTGAGAGGGTCCAGGAGAAGGAATGAGAGTGCTGATGTATGTGGGTGAGGAGTCATGTAGTGACTTGAAGTTTATAAATATTAAGTACTGGGCACATAGCACTAGTCATAGTATAACTTCCACAATGTTCGTTCCTGAAGGGAATGAATTAAAATATAACAAACTATGGATACGCCCAGCACCGGGCTGCTTAGCATACAGGTAGCCCATGATGTTTTCTTAAAAGGAAATATGCAGAGAGTAGATTAAAGGGAAACATAATGGTGATAAATTTAGTCAACACCTGGGTTTGAGAAAAAGGGTCTGAAGCACCCATCCCACAATGTTGCCAGCTCCTATGATCTTATCATGAATCTTGCGATATTTGGTGTTTTGGTTATTTGTTTTGTTGGCGGGGGTGGGAAGTTGGTAAAGGCTCAGTTTCTGGATTCATGTGAGTAGGTGAGAATCTCAGTTTTCATTAATAAATTTTTACAAGATTCTAGCCCTCATGTGTATGGAGAAAAGCTTGAAAATGTGACCCAAATGCACCATAATGGCTCAAAAACCAGAAGGCAAATTAACATAATCCATTTTTTTATAATCTTGCGATTTTTTTTAAACCAGTCTCTGAGTTTTGAAGACATGAGGCTGGCAGTACTGCCACCAGCCACAGCTGTGCATCATGTAGCCAATCTCCAACACACCACAAAGGAAACAGCCATGTATTCCTTTGAGAGTCCATATCTTCAAACCTTTCAGTCAGTTAAATGTTTTAATGCTTGGTCACTCCTGTAAGGATGGATGAGTTGGGCGGATGCTACTTTGTTACTCACAATCTAATATGGCAAAGCTAGTAGAAGGAAGCGTGAGCACTTCGGGCTGATGAGAACACTATAGGCAGCATAGGTCATTGGTGTTGCCAACCATAGGTGCCGACTCCACAGGTGCTCCAGAGGTGGAGCACCCACGGGGATAAAAACAGTAGGTGCTCAGCACCCACTGGAAACCCTGCGGATCAGCTCCTCCCCTTTCCTGTTCTCCCCCAGCGCCTCCTGCCTGCCAACGGACCCCTCTGATCAGCTCCTCCTCCTCCCTCCCCAGCACCCCCTGGGAAATCACAAAGCCGGTGCCTCTGTTGCCATCTCTCATGAATTTATCATGAACCATGTGGTTTTTGGTCCCTGCTGCAGGAGCTGTTGTGAAAATGTTTTTTCATAGAGTTGAAGGCCGTAAGGGACTAGCTGATTATTTAGTCTGACCTTGTGTATATCACTGGGCACCAACCCCACCTAGTACCCAAACACTAAACCCAACAACCAAAATTAGACCAAAATATCACAGCCCACAGTTGACTATACTGTTATGTGCCACAGCTAGAGAATAGGAGGGACTGAGATGCGTCAGTGCTTGAGTCCATCCCAGGAACTGGCCTGCACTCAGTGCTGTAGAGGAAAGTGAAAAACTCCCAAGGTCATGGCCAATCTGATCTGGAGGAAAATCCCTTCCCAACCCACACCTGGTGATCAGTTAGACCAGGGGTGGGCAAACTACGGCCCGCGGGCCGGATCCGACCTGTCAGGACTTTGGGTCCGTCCCATGGGATTGCCACCCCCGTGGTGCTGCGGGCCCCGCGCCACTGCCGGAAGCGGCCGGCACCACGTCCCTGCGGCCCCGGGGTGTGTGTGTGCGGGCAGAGGGCTCCGTGTGCTACCCTTGCCTGCAGGCACTGCTCCCTGCAGCTCCCATTGTCCAGGAAACTGTGGCTAATGGGAGCTTCGGGGGAGGTACCCACAGGTGAGGGCAGCGAGGCCAGTGTGGTGCTCTGCTATATCCAATGTTGATAACAGTCGGCTGTGTGCGTGTGTTCCCTCTGTGTGCTGCGCTGGCTCTGCAGATAGCTGACCCAGCAGACCCTGAGAGAACCCCCAAAGACCACAGACTCCGATAAGGTACGAAGGCACCCGGCCAGGTTTATTGTCAAATGAAGCACAGTAATAGTTTCCCGCAGACTCTACAGGACATACTACGAATATGTGTCCCCTGACAATGGACAGGCTCAGTCAGTGGCGGGACTCTCCACTGCCCCCTAGGCTGGACAATGACATCCACTCAGGGATGCATTCTTATACACAGGTACAAACAAGTTACACATCACTTCTGACGCATTGAGGTACAACCCCTCTGCGTGTTGGGGTGCTGCCTTTCTCCTGGTACACGTTGGTTCGAACAAACAAGTCTATCCATCATATCCTTTTGACCCTGTCTTTTAGGATGGGTGAGCCTGTTCCTCATTATCTCTGTGGAATGTATTCGTACTGGAATGTTCTGGTGCCATCCTGGCACATGTTTATCCTATTAGTACTTGATACCCTTTAGATATGTGTATACGTCCAATTAGCAGCCTTTTTCTTGCCAACTTTTATGAGCAGGGCCTACCTCTGGCTCACAGCTTAACTTTGCTTTATGTTAGCAAAGTCTTGACCATTACTTTAGTTCAGGCCTCAGACCTCATACCGGGCCTCTGATACCAAGGATTTATGTTTCAGGGCCTCATCTTACTACAGAGCTCTCTGCCCCGCCTCCCCCAGGGGCCACAGGGACGTGGTGCTGGCCACTTCCAGGAGTGGCGTGGGACCAGGGCAGGCAGGCAGGGAGCCTGCCCTGGCCCCGGTGCACGCCGCTGCCACCCCGGAGCTGCTCCAGGTAAGCAGCACCGGGCCGGAGCCCGCACCCCGAACCCCTCCTGCACCCTGCCACCCAACCCCCTGCCCTGAGCCCCCTTGTATGCCCCGCAGCCGTCCTCCGCCCCAACCCCTTGCCCTGAGCCCCTTTCTGCACACTGCACCCCCTCCCACACCCCGCACTCCCTCCCGCACCCCAGCCCCCTGCCCCAGCCCTACATTCATGGCCCTGCATGCACTTTCCACACCCAGATGTGGCCCTTGGGCCAAAAAGTTTGCCCACCCCTGAGTTAGACCCTAGTATATGAGCAAGAACTAGCCAACTAAGCTCGTGAGAGCAACGAGCACTGTCCCACTCTGCCCAGCATCCCTTCTCCAGTGTGATAAACTCTTGCTTTAATGTGTTTTTTGGAGCACATAGAAAGCCCTCTTACAGAATGTCTTCATAATCCTTACTATTATTAAGGCCTCATATTACTACTTTCGGAAATAACTATCGTTCAGCCATCTTAATGGGTGTGATTGCTCAGAGCTTCCACAAAGTCAATTCAAGCATAGCTAGGATTAGGACTCAAGATTTTAATATAACAGATCCAAGTCTTGTCCACTTTAGCACACTGATTTTCACAAGGAATATGCCAAATTAGGTGCTTGTGTAACCCATGCTAACGCAGTGTGGCTCTCTGTCACCTTCTACGGCTAGGTCAAATCTAGAGGTTTGATTCTGCTATTGCCACTGTGCTAATAGGCCTGGTTCATCAGCTCATAGCCCCTGGGTTCCATCCCCAAAGATGACCAAACCAGGGCATTGTTATCCTTGGCTAGACAGTCTGTAACGACTAGACCACACTCCGCTCCCAGCAATAGGAATTAGCAGTCCTATGCCTAGCATTCCATTACTGTCTCACCTATTGGCAGTGTGTATAGATAACTCCCCACCCTCTTTGCACATTGGATAATGGCTCACCAGCACACAACTTAATACTTTAGAATACAGTTTTCTTTTAGAAAATCATTTCTAGTTAGCAAAAATATATTTGCAGAAAACAAATACCCATGTTGGTGAGTAAAAGCACACTGTTCAGTATTTTAGTTTCCAAAATTAGGCATACAGGGTTTTTTCCTTAAACTTAATAATAAAAAACGAAGCTTTAAAAACAAAATCCTAATGAAAAGTATTTTCTTTGGGTCTAAACCTTTTTCTTCACTTGCCAACTCCCTTTGGTTAGGGGATTAAAGCTCTTGTGTTCATCTCTTGATTTTGTTTTGTTTTCTTTAAGTAAACTTGTGTATAATTTTTTTCACTAAAAGTCTCCCATGCCATGGCATTTCAGTTACATTCAGTATTGGCAGTCTAAACCATGTGGAACTATACTAGTGCATGAGTACTAGAAGGTGAAACTAATTATGAACAATGTGAAACAGAGCTTATCTTCACTTCCCAAACAAAGTGAATTGCAGAAAGTAAATGCATAAGTGGTGAGAAGTTAATTATATATTTTTAAATCTTGCTTACTTTTAATAATCTAAAGTGGTGATAGTAATATATGTAAGAAGATATAAGTAATATATGTATTAACTTAATACTATCCCATTTAAATACCATGGTGTATTAGTAAAATAACGAACCAACCAATCCCCTTATGCCTGTGTGAATCTGACCCAGTGTCTGCATTAATATTTTCTAAAAGAAGCAAAGATAACTCCATTGCCAAAGCATATACAACACTTTGTTTTTGTTTAAATACTTTCCACCAGAACTGACACATTCTGTTGATCAATACAATAAATTATTCTAATTTCCAAACATTTCCTTTGACGTGAAATACCAAATAAACTGTACATAGTCTCAGAAGTGACTGAAAGTCAGATCCTCCTCTGGAGCTCACTTCCTTAGAGGTTTTTACAGTATAACATTAAACTGAAAGTGACAGAAGTGAATTTAAGACATGGCAGATAGTCATTGTACTTTTGAATGTTTTATCCGCTTAATCCTCATTCTTCTTCCCTTTACAGAGTGTGTTAAAATATAGGATAACACTGTGATAATTGCTGCTTTGTTGATTCAGTATAGGCTGGTTTGCAGGTATTCTTCATTATGAGATGGTTACTTATATTGAAAAGGCAGAACCTCTGTATTGCATGGATAAAACTGCTGCAAGGGTAGATTTTCTGCCATTGGTTGGCAGTAGAGAGATGACTATATATATATATAATATATATATAATTTTACAGTAGGATAAAACACAGCTTTCATGAAAGCAACCAGCAGCATATAGTTCCCTTCAAGTTTCAGTACTGATAAGGAGAGCTTCTAGCACAGAATTTGACTTCTTACATGGCCAGTAGCCCAGTACACAATATCATGCCAACCCTTTACTTCATCTCTTTACCCAAAGCTTACCTGTCTGGGCCCCATGCTAGCACATCCTGTACATCTTAGCTTTCAGTGTAATTTAAAGGAGAGGACTGCATGAGGAGCCTCTGTAGTCTGTCAGTTCTAGAACTTTCTGGTACTGATACGTTACCTTTCATCCTGGAAGATCCCAGATCTCTTTACAGACTCTGTAGAGGAGTCACTTCATCCACTGCAGAAATGCACACAGTTCTGAGGTGGAATTGACAAAATCTAAATTTGGCCTGGACAAAAAGGAAACAGCATTATTCTTAAGGGTGGGCAAAAAAAGTGACATGGGATCATTTAATGGCCATATTTTTATAATTATTTTAAATAATAATTTTAAAATAATTTAAAACTTGTTACTTTTATTATTTATATTGTGGAAGTCTCTAAACACACCAGTCATGGACACAGACAGATAGGGAAGCACAAGGAAACAATAAGATAACACTGGTCTGCACGCTAAGCAGTGGTCCCTGCATACCGGCTGCCCGTCAGGTGTTTTGTAGGCATCTTGACAAAGGACAGAGATTGTGAGGGATTTGTAGGATGACAAGGAGGTAGCTTTGTGGATGTTCACAGGGAGCACCACCTACACTTGAGGGCAGCATGGGGGAAAGCATGAAAGTGCTTGTTTGAAAATTTAACAGATTGGTGATGGAGGCTGGCCTCATGGGCTGATCAGAGGCAGAGTCAACATCTCAGCAGCATATTAGAGATGATGGGTTGGGTGGAGATGGGCTGAGAAGGGCCTTGCAAGTATGAGTACAGGGACATAGATAAACAACTATATAGGGACATAAGACTAAGGGACTTCCTGGGTCATCATGTTCAGTCTCCTGCTATCACAGGCAACCCCATCATAACACCCTGTTCATGAATTTATCAAGCTCCATTTTAAAACTAGTTAGGTTGTTTGCCCCATTGTTTATGAACTTTCACCCACTTTCTACAGTTAGGCTCACAACTGGGGTAGGTGTACTAGGCCCCGCTTACCACTACACCACACTGCTCCTATTGGAAGGCTGTAGTTTGTTTGATATAATGGAGAAGGGGAAGCCAGGAAGGGATGCAAGAGACGGACATTATGAAAATGACAAGCTAGGAAAATGATCTGTGCAGCAACATTTTGAATGGATTACCAGCATCACTTCCTTCAGTCCTTGGCCTTGATAAATCATGAGATTTACTGTGATTACAGCCCAAGTGATGCAACTTATTTGAGGATGGGGAATGTTGCTCCAGTTCTAAATGAGCCAAGTTGTATGCATTTTCATCTCAAGGAACATAACAAGCTATTTAAAAATTGATGTGTATACATTAGAACTGTTCTCTGGTCCTTCCCCTACCCTAGTTTTCAAAAGTAGTGACTGAAAAGTCAGTATAAAATTACTTTAAAGGGAACAAACTAAAAATTACTTTCTGTAGTTTAGAAATAGTGGCATCACTTTTCTCAGCATTAGTGCAAAACACACATAATTAACACAAATGCAGCGGTAGCACGAAAACACATTTTAAATGCATTTAGGGGTGGAAACATGAGATGCGCTGGATATTATGGAGAGACAGTAGTGTTGCTATAGCTAAAGTTGCCTTTAGGTTTCATAAATCCATTCTGAAGCCTCCCACTCCAATTCCTATAATTTTTGCTAAGAAAAATTGATTTGGTCTAAAAATTGCCAGGCTTACTCTGAAGGCCAAATAGAATTTTTCTTCAAAGTTTAAAAACAATGGTTGAACTGTTTTTGATTTGGGCATTAAATGAGACCTGCAAAAGGGGTGGGGGGAGTGGGCTTTATGTTCTTTTTTCTTCTTCTTCTTTTCTTGCTTGTTTGTTCAAATTTCAGTCTTATACAAACATCATACGCAAACGCACCCAACCAGAGCTCTGAGTGCCCTTGATGTACATTTAAAAACACAAAAATGTAGGAGATTCAAAGTAAAATGTGATGATTTAGAACCGCGTGAAAAGGAGGCCTGAAAGCATAGTGGTGGTTTTGTTGATGATGATGATGTTTTGATTTGTTTAAAACAACTTTTTAGGAGCCTTTCTCTACTTGCTTTTAACATTAGAAATAGAGGGTCAGCCTGCCTAGACTGGGAAACTTGAATGACTCGAGAGCTAGTGCAATGGTGAGCTTTTAAAAGGAGAATGGAGTTTCAATCAAACTGTTTAGAACTTTTTTTTTTGTCAGTTACTATTTAACTCCAGTGCCTAAATCACCACACAGACTTTCACTGATTTAATTAAATAGATTTTCTAAAACCAATTTAGTTACGGTAGTTATTTTGGTGCAAGTCGGAGCACAAACCATCCCATCTCAGAATGAAAGTAGTTAAAGCTGAGTTATCTAAAATACACTTTCTCAATCCATCTTTAACAACTTTTATTGTGAAATACAAGTTCTCACACAAAGTCTTGTACTGAAATAGCTGAATAGATTTTAATTTGCACCTTTTGATATTTTGGTGCAAGCTTGTACAGAGACCAGCCCTAACATTTTGACTAAAGGAAGCCTTTGTTAAAGATTCAACAGCCTTGCACCTTCAGTTAAGATGATAGCTAATAATAAATATCCTTTAGCACTCTCAGAGGTTCTCCTAGAAAATCAACATTCCTGATATGGAACTTAACTAACTTAAAAAAAAGCAAGCAAAAATGTAAATAAATGAATAAATAAATTTCAGGCCCCCTGTATCTTAAAAAAAACAACAACAATTAAAACAATCAGATCATTTTCATTTGTAAAAAAAAAAAAAAAAAAAAGAAGGGTGTGGGGGGAAATTTTCTAGTTATTAACATTTTGAAATTTAGACTTCTATCTGTGATTTTCCCCCCCAGTTTTGAATGAGTCTAAAGCTGTTGCTTGGTAAAGCCCTGATCATCAACCAAGGCAATCCATCTGTTGCCCTTTGCTTTTGATAGTGATACTTCTTCTGGGCCCGCAGAAGAAGTATTTTTTCTATCAGCCTCTGGCATGGGGAAGGTTTATGGTCTGGTTGGTAGGTTCCAGGCAGACCTTCCAAGCACCCAAAACCACAATTGTTGGTCTGATTTTCAGAGATGGTGAAGATTTGCTGCTCCCAGGGAAGCTAGTGAAACCTGTGGTTGCTCAGGATCTCAGAAAATCTCTAGCTGTGATTTGAACATGTATAATAATATTTCCCTGTAACTATCCCTATGGAACACAGTTTTAAAAAAGAAACCAGGTGACTCTGATAAAACGTTTATTTATAACGTCTATCAGAACATTAAATTGTTTTAAAAATCAAGTATCTTTCAAAAAAATCAGAGGGTTGGAATGACTAATATAAAACGTTGGTCTTTCTCCCATGCCGACCCCCCAAAAAATATTCTAGAACCTTTACTCCAGATTTCTGCCAGGAGTGGATACACAGCAACTTTCTTAACTGGTTGGCTGGAGAGCTGCCTTTATTTTGAATTCAGCTACCTCAGAACAGTATCTGTGGTCCTTTTTGCACTGTAGGAAATAAAGCAGGAAATTCTTAATCTTATGTGTGAAATTCCTCCTGTGTTTTGAGATGTTAACATAATCTAAATGACTCAGATGGCAATAAGATATTGCCCAAGGGTAAAAATTGTTTGTGAGACCGTGCCGTGGTAGATAGTTCGAAGCTTGAAGATATGTTGTGACGTTGCACAATCAAGTTATTTTCACCTCAGGGCAATTTCTGTTTTGCCCGAGGGCAGTTGCTGTGATTGCCCCTTAAGACTGCTGCTAGTCATCAGAAGAAGCAGTAATTATACTTTGCCAACTGCATTGCGCTCACCATCTTCAAAGCATTTTATTAAATAACACTTAAAGCACAGCTGAAAGGTGGAGAAGTATTAGCCCCATTTTATAGTGTAGAGGGGGAAATTGTGGCAGAGATGTTAAGACCCACAATTGCGGAAGAACCCGCTAATTTTGGGAGCCCAACTTGAGAACTCAGGCTTCCCCACAAATGCTGGGCACCTGCACCTCTGATTGAAGCAGGTAAGATCTGCAGGTTCTGAACACCTCTGAAAATCAGACCCCGCATTTCACCTCTCACTTTCATCCTCCCTTGTGGAAAAATCAGTTTATTTATACCTCCTCTAATACTTTTATTTCAAATAAAAATGATGTAGTTTGTACTGGCTAATATGGATACTTGTGTAGCTGCATTATCTACTGCCCAGATGACAAACTGTTTGTTGAGCACTGACAGTGCACACAGCACTGTACAGAACAGAAAGGGTAGCAGGGAAAGGTTCCTTCTTCTAGAGAGACAAATAATACTAAACAACAGTTCACAGCTGAAGCACCACCAAGATGGAATCACGGTGATGCAACTGGGCGAAGAAAAGTGGATTTGTGTGTGTTGGTTTAATGTATAATAAATAATGAGGGGCAGATTAGCATTGCTTGGCTTCATGATTGAGGAATGAGTTGGAAAAGCAGAGGGTGGAAATCTATGTGAAAATAATAATGTGGAAGAAGCAACAAAGATGAGAATGAGAGAAGGCTACAGAGAATGATGAGAGAAGGCAGGAGCCAGGGAAGACGGGGCAGTAGGAAGAAAAGAGGTTGGAAACACAGGCAAGGGTGGAGCTATGCAGAGTTTTGAAGGCAAGAATAAGCAGCTGTGAACTTGGTGAGCCAATAAAAGGATTTGCTGAGGGGAGTGCTGTGCTCAGAGCCTCTGGGGTTTTTTTATGTGAACGTTAATTCTCCTTTTGGGGGTCCCACAAAATGAGGCCAACAGTGGAAAGAAGTTGGAACCAGTGAAGGAAATTTGCATGCCAAGAAGTGAGCCAGTTCTCCTGCAGACCATTCTAGGGTGGAAATGAAGAAGATGTAAGAGTTCAGGATACTGTTAGGTTGTGGTAGCAGGAAGAGCTCTGGAAAAGGCCCGATTTGCACCAATGGCAGGATTTTCAAAAGGATTTGGCGTCAGCCTAACTCTGCTCCCAACGGAGTCAGTGGGAACGGAGCTCAGCCAAAGGCTTTTGAAAATCGAACCTCTTCCCATCAAAGGGCACTTTTGCCAGAAGGACAAAGCGTCCCTGAGCCTTCCCCCAACAAGCAACTGATAGGGAAACCTTAGAAATAAATCTCCCAAATTAAAAATTTAAATTTGCAAGGCATGGCCTGAGCACAGGACTGAGAACCAGGGACAGTTGAGTTCTGGTCCTAACTTGGACACTGTCTTCTTAAGCAAGTCACAAAGCCCATTGTTTTCAAGATTGACTCCTAATTTTTTGGGTGCACACTCTGACACTCACAGTGATTTTTTTTTTTAATCCCCTTTTACTCTATGTAAACATGTCTTGTTTATAAAAGAAATACTCACACTGCTTGTGTGTTCCAGGCTCATAAAAGCCTCTTCAGGTTAAAAACTACCGTTGAGGTTGGAGTTCTGAATGTTTTCATATCTACTTAGGTCTTTATGACAATCTCTCTGTGATGCCTCTTGGATATTTTGCAACTCCTAATATAAGACATTTCACCATATAGCTCTTAACTGGATAGAGGGCTGGCAATGTAAAGTTTGGTAAAATAATGTTTGTAAAGTTAAAATCACAATGTTATTTGGTTACTGTATTTCGCTAACCTTTTTTTTTTTATTCTGTTTTTTCTCTGAAATGCACTGATCCATGTAAAGGGTGAATGCAGTATTGGTTTGGAAGAGGGACAACAAGCCTGCATGAGGACATTAAAAAATTGTTTTGATTATATATTATTTTCTGCCTTTTTATGAATGTTTTCCTTATTTTTTTTTGAAAGGGGCATTTAAAATATGAATGTAAAAAATACTAAGAGCACATGCTTCCAAAACCATTTTTATTGAAACATTACTCAAGTATTCATTTAGCTATAAATATATATTGATTCAATTTTGTGCCCGATGGAGGGAAAGTGCTTTTGATTCGTTTGAAAAATTGTAAGCCTTATGACATACAGTACTGTTGATTTACAGCAGAGCTATATTGGATTTCTTTGTTATGGCTGAAAGTTAGATATCAGATGGAAAGTTATTGCTCTCCTGCTTACTCTAAAGAATTGCTCCCAGACTGTTCTTTTTTTTATAGTCATAAAGTTTAAGGTCAGAAGGGTCACCTGATCATCTCATCTGACCCCTGTATGTCATAGACCACCAACACCACCCAGCACTTACTAAACTCAACATCTGAAAATAGACCAAAGTATTACAGCCCACAGGAGACTAGACTATTATGTGCCACAGGTGGAGAACAGGGGAGGCCAAAGTGCCCCGGTGTCCAGGAAATGATTATTTGAGAGATATCCAGTTAATTCTGGCTAATGACCCACACCCACACACTGTAGAGCAGAGGTGGGCAAACTACGACCCAGGGGCCGCATCCAGGCCCTCTAGACATTTTAATCTGGCCCTCGAGCTCCTGCTGGGGAGTGGGGTCTGGGGCTTGCCCCGCTCTGGCGCTCCAGCCGGGGAGCGGAGTAGCGGGCTTGCCCCACTCTGCGTGGCTCCCAGAAGCAGTGGCATATCCCCCCTCTGGCTCTTACGCATAGGGGCAGCCAGGAGGCTCTGCACGCTGCCCCCGATCTAAGCACCGCCCCTGCAGCTCCTATTGGCTGGGAACCACGGCCAATAGGAGCTGCAGGGGTGGCGCCTGCAGACAGGGCAGCACACAGAGCCGCCTGGCTGCGCCTCCGCATTGGAGCCGGAGGGGGGACATGCCGCTGCTTCTGGGAGCTGCTTGAGGTAAGCGTCACCCAGAGCCTGCACCCCTGACCTCCTCCTGTGCCCCAACCCCCTACCCCAGCCCTGATCCCCGTCCTGCCCTCCGAACCCCTTGGTTCCAGCCCAGAGCACCCTCCTGCACCCCAAACCCCTCATCCCCACCCCAGGCCCCGCACCCCCAGCCGGAGACCTCTCCCCCTGCCCCAGATGTGGCCCTCGGGCCAAAAAGTTTGCCCACCCCTGCTGTAGAGGAAGGTGAAAAAAATCCCAAGGTCACTGGGGGGCGGTTCCTGACCTGAGTGAAAATTCCTTCCCAACCTCACATATGGCAATCAGTAAGTAGACCCTGAGCATGTGAATCAGCCAGCCAAGCACATGGGAGAGAGAATGCTTGATGTCACCTCAGAGCCATGTGCTCATGGTATTTAGACTCTTTTATTGGTTGGGATAACTTCTATTGATGCATAGCATGAGTTGAGCATTTGCAGTGATTCCTGAGAGTATGTTATATTGTGTGTATTGTGATCTTGCTGTGAAACTAGTGCCACACATTACAAGAAAAGTATATTCACAAATAACCAGTAAAATATTGAAGATCTTAATAGAAGAAAAAAATTCTTCCTAACCACCCTTTTATCCACAGTGTATACATTGACTAATTACACATGGACATGAATGTGATGCTCAGGTACCATGGTGATGGATGCATTAGAAACAGCTAGTGCAATAAAAGTTGGTATGCAGATTTCCCTTTGTCTGAGGTACATATAAGGCTTCTTTCACATTAGTGAAAAAGCGGGGAAAGCAACCTGGTCCAGTCAATAGGACACAGAACTGAGTTAGCAGACCTCGCTTTTATTTCTGTCTGTGCTCATGACTGTGTGTGTGACTTTGGGCAAGTCACTTCACCTCTTCCTGTAAAATGAGAAAAATATTTACCCTACTTTTGTATAGCAATTTGTGATCTACAGATGAAAAGCACTGTGTAAGTGCTCTGTGTTTATTTAGAAGAGCAATGAAATTTCATTGGAATGACTGCACCATTATTTTCAAAAGACTGTAAAGAACTACCTCACAATTAGGGTGACCAGATGTCCCGATTTTATAGGGACAGTCCCGATTTTTGGGTCTTTTTCTTATATAGGCTCCTATTACCCCCCCCCCCACCCCCATCCCGATTTTTCACATTTGTTCTCTGGTCACTCTACTCACAATAATAGCCAGAGACATCTTGGAATAAGAGTATTCTGGTTTTTGTGCCTCTTATATGAGGTGGCACCACTCCACAAGAAGAGTTTGTTTAATAAAAATAATGCAGAGTGATACTATTGTCAATTTATATTGTGATGAATAGAGCACTTGTACTATTAAATCCAAGGGCACTTGACATCATTATAACAATAATACACTTTGCGTCACTGGATTAAGTTACACTTGCTTCTGTTTAAAAAAAAATTTAGTTGTACCCTGTACATTTTGGAGTATCTGTACTCCCTGAAGTCTTCTTTGCATCTCTTGGATACAGTTGCTATAAACATATACAATGGTACTTTCAGTGGCATACCATAGATAATTGTGAAATATGAAATGTGTCTACTGATGTGCCTTATGTAAAAAGATTGTAAATATGTGATCATTTGTGTACTTCGGGTCTGATATAGTCATGATTATGAGGCCTCTCTCTTTATTATATATTACTCCTTTAATAAACAGGATCGTATTGCAGTGGTCTGATGTTTGCACCATTTGTATGAGCAGGACTTGGGGCTTATTTTTTTAAAGGTGGTGAGCACCTTAAAATTATTTCCTTAATTAACAATAATTAAGAGGATGCCTCTTACAATTTGGATTTCAGGGACTCTTCTCTACATTTGAGGTATATACGGTCTGCTCCTGCTCCCACTGAGCTCAATGGAAAGACTCCATTGACTTGAATGGATCAGGACCCTAGTCAGGCCAGTAAGAAAAACATGAAGTCATCTGTACAAGACATTTAAAACCTTTCTTGGTGATTGACTGAGCTGCTGCAACCCTTGTTGTATGGGGTCTCTATGGAGATTATTAGCTAATTTGGTTGGGATTTATGACCAGACCCACTTTTTTTTCTGTCACAGATGAGGATATTTACATAATAACATTTTAAAATGTTAACATAAGCCTCCTGAAGCAGCATTAGGAGTCTGAGATGAACCCCGCCCCCCCGCCCCAAAAAAGAACATTCGGAGCTCAGTCTGTCAGTTTGTCCATGACTCAAGTGGTTGTTCACGGGGATGTAGCTCGTGTAGTATTTAAAATCGTTCACATCTCTTGGGTCTCCTGACCTGTTGAACCTGATCACAGTAAGGTTGAGCGAAGGATGGGTAGGAACTTTGACCCTGAATATTAGTAGGTTTAATTCAATACACTAATATGTTAAAGTTTTAGGCTATCGCAGCTTGTAGGGCAGAGGTCCCCAAACTGTGGAGCGCACCTTTAGGGAGGCGCGGAGGAACATTCAGGGGGTGCGGCTGGGGCCTGGGCCAGCCCCCATGGGTTGGGGGCAGAGAGGGAGCGCCAGCACCCAGAGCCCCGCTGCCAACCTCACATCTGCTCCTGGCCCTGGCTGCCGGCCTTGCGCCCAGGGCTCCGGCTACTGGCCTTGGCCCCCAGCCGAGACTCTGCTTCCACCCCTACCCCCAGCTGTGGCCCCAGCCTTGGCCCCCTTACCCCTGTCTGCGTCTCCCCCTCCTGGAGCCGCGGCCCCACTTACGGGGACAGGGACACCGGACAGAGGTAAGGGGGGTATGAGATAAAAAGTTTGGGGACCACTGGTGTGTAGGTTTGTGGAGCTACATGCCACAGTGAAAAGCAAGCTGCATCCATGCATGTAGCTATATGTCTCTCATTGAAAGACTCCGATAGCAGGGAAAAGGTTTGGCAGCTCCCCATTGCCAGAGCCTTTACCTGCAGTGAGGAAAGGCACTGGCAGGAGGGAGACAGCCAGAGCCTTTCCCTGCTGCTGGAGTCTTTCCCTGCTGCAGAGAAAGGTTCCGGCAAATGGGGACAGAGCCTTTCCCTGCCCTCCCCACTACAGGAATCTTTCCCTGCGGTGGGGAAAGTCTTCAGCAGCAGGGAGGCAGCAGGACATTACACTGCTAAAAATAGCAGTATGGATGGGAAGGCACAGCTTGGGCGAGTAGACAGCCATGCATACGTGCTTGCGTAATACCGACACACCTGAGTCTTTACTCACCTAAGCCACACTTCAGCAGCTACACTGCTGTTTATACCCTGTCCTAGGGGAACTATGCGCATATGTACTCTACATGCTGCAGAAAGAAGTTTGCAGCGTAGTTTAGTTTGCACCATACCTACATTAAAGACATTATTATATAAAACACATACATACAATATCATATATATACACCTCTACCTCGATAGAACGCTGTCCTCGGGAGCCAAAAAATCTTACCGCATTATAGGTGAAACCGCGTTATATTGAACTTGCTTTGATCCACCGGAGTGCGCAGCCCCCCCCCCCCCCCCCCGGAGCACTGCTTTACTGCGTTATATCCGAATTCGTGTTATATCGGGTCGCGTTATATCGGAGTAGAGGTGTGTATATATAGAGAGAGAGAAATATCTAATGTAAATAATGCCATTTTGCAAGTAGTGTTCATTTTCGGGCTAAAATCATTAGTATCCTAAAACCAGACACTTGGATAGTTTTGGGAGAAGTCTTTTCTACCAAAGGTATGTTAATGTGCGTTTGGGGAGCCTAAGGGTTCAGAAAACTTCAAAGACCTCATTCCATGATGTTTTTTGCATTGGAATGATTGGGTCTAAAGCTGTCAGTCCCTCCCGCTGAGTCGCCTCTTCCCTACCTCATGCTTTTTTTGTGATATCTTGAGTCTGCCATGACTTGAGTGTGACTCCGAGGAGCTCATAGACTGCTTCTCTGGAAACTCACAATTTTTTGTTTTTGTGTCTGTCTTGGCAAGTGCACTTGTGTCTATATCCAGCCCTGATTGTGTAGAATATAATTGAGTGATGCTGTATTTGCAAGGAGAACAACCAGAAGCTGTATTGATTTTTTTTCTGTTCTTTTTTCTTTTTCTGTTTTCTTTTACATCTTGAGATTGAACAAGAAACTCTCCCCGTTTCTTTCTCCCTGGAATATTTTCACCATATCTGGATAATATTTACTCTTCCCATGCACTTTGTAACTGTCTTCTTTGTTATATGTCTGTACAGCACCTAGCGCTGTTGGACCCTAAGTTATGTTTAACTAATAACTCTGAAAAATTGTAACTTAATATTTTTCTTAAATAAAAATTAGAGGGGACCCAGAAAATCATAGAAAAATGTACCATAGCATAGTATTAAAAGGACACACTGTCAAGATATAAATATCTTAAAAACAAGTCCTTTCCTGTGTTAATAACGTTAGTTTATCACAACTGAAATATTTTTAAATCAAATTTGTTTCTCACCATTTGTGCTGTTTATTTTTTAATCTTTACTCAGTTTGGACAAAGAAATTTGATTGGCCACTTCACTTTATTGGTGGCAAATGTAACTTGTTGGTTATTATGGCTGAGCACAATATTGTTGTGTCTGGATTTCCAGTGGTATAGAGGAATGTTTAATTCATAAAAATGCTACTTTGATTGTTCTTTTCCTTTTAATTGCATGAAATTATTTCTATTATATTCTGCAGTTCAGCAAGTAATCATGCCTCTCCCAGCCAAAATGAATAAATATGTGTTTTGGATTGGGGGGAGGGGGTTTGAAACCTAAACTAAGTTGACAACATTTGTTCAGGGGAGAATAATCTAGTACACATTGTTCATTTAAATCAGAAGAGTTGTTTTCCCAAGAAACACAAGATTCCACTTAGCAGATCACTGTGGAGTTGGCTGGATGTTTAAAGACTTGTCAAGGAAGAAGAGCTTGGATATTCTGCTACTCATTCTTTCAGGGTTTACATTTTCCTCCAAGTTCTCAAATTTGCATCAAGGCACCGTGAATATTAAGGCTCTAGATATAGTGGGAGAACAAAATGAGTCGGTTCCTAGTCTTCAAGCAGCTTTCCAACCAAGGTTGAATTCCAGAAAATTCTAAAATCAGACATCTAGGTCCCCATTGGAATTTTGGCTTCAAACGCCTATTCATGTCTGCATCAGGTAGCAGAATGTCTCAGCTTCAGTCCTAACTGTGCCTTCAGTTTTCCCCTTTGAATGAAGGTTAGCCTGCATGTTTGTCCATTTCATGCAAAATGTGCCACAAATTTGGCTCATATATGCATCTGGGTTAATTACAATTTATCAGAAATATTGCAGTTTTAGCTATGTCTGAAGGCTTAATACTGCATAACCTCTAGTAGTGTTTGCAACCATCCAGTCATTTATCATAAGACATATGAATTTTATGTTCATTCCATAGCTCTCACAAGGGATTGTGTGTGATGTTCCTAAAGTAGGCCAGCAGTAAGCAATCAAATGCGTGGCTTTTCTCATTTCCACTTTTCTCATTTTTTAAAGAAAAGACTAGAAATAAACGTGGAACTTTTATATCTGATATGTATATGTTATGGTGTCAGACAAGTAGGAAAAAAGTCACTGGCTAATGAGTCTTAATTGTACCAAAACATCAAATCATTGTCATTTCCTTTGCAGTACTTGGCACTCATTAAATTAATCCACTCCATTACAGAAGTATTTTAGAGAAAATACCATGACCCTACTGCTTCTGTAATAATAATAAGCTGAAGACATCAGTGTGGCACTATTAAGAGTATTAGAAAGCAGTTAGATGTGTGGCACATATGACCTGAAGCAACATCATCAGTCTCAGGTAGTATGTTTGAAAAAATAAATTACTTTAATTAGAGAAGGGAAGGGACTGAGGCAAACCCCCAGATCTGAACATCTCTGAAGTTTGGTGCTGTATGAAATTCAAACCCAGATCACAAGCTGAATTTTTGCGAATGACTCCATTTGTCCTCCATATAGGAGGCCAAACCAAAAAAAATGCAGATGTTGAATTTGGGGTGGGGAGTGTCAAAATCTGCTTGCTGCTTGGTTTCTTGCTGTTTGAGTCCATCTCTGACTTCAAGCCTTCAAATCATGGGGTTTTCTTTTCCCTATTTTTTTCTCCTAATATTGCTACAGTGTGAGCTGTGTTGTATCCCAATCCCTTTTTTTATAGCTCTGCCATCAAAAATTTCTGTCAGGAGTTGATCTGACGTTTAACAGTGTTATATTTCATACTATATGCGTATAGACGCCGAGTGATGATATGCAGTACTTGTCACTAGGGAATGGCTGGCTTTGTTAAACAACTCCCTTGCCAATGGTAAAAGTGAGCAGCCATAGGAAAGAGATGCAATGAGGAGAAGAATGGTCATAGCTGTATTGCAGCGCAGGAAGAACCTCAGGAAGAAAAGGATAAACTCTAATTGGCTCTGAATGCAACAGCCTACCCATGTAGCAAAACAGGCTGCCAAAACCATACTGGCCTGGTGCTCCGTTTTCTGCACTGCCTTGCCATTGAACAAAGCCTTTAATTTGACTGTAGTCTTCATTTTCAAAGCCCTCCATGTGCTGGCACATGCTACCTTCTGAGGCTAGGGGATTCAACAGCACTCCAATAAATGGAGGCCAGTACCAAAGCACATTTTGGCCCTGAACAAATAAGCAAAATGAAAATCTGTCAATGAGACATTGCACAGAGCTGAGTGTTCGTTGGCTGTCGAGTTTTCAGTAACTGATGTGTATGTGTAACACACACACCTCCTGGGTATGGTGTTCTGTCCCATCTAGTGGCACTGAGACCACTTAGAGAGAGAGATAAAATGAGTCTGCTCTACAGCCTTAGCTAAAAGGCAGTTACCTTTTCGCTCACACAGTGGAGGCTCATGCACTAAGCTCCAGAGGTCCCAGGTTCAATCCCGCCTGCTGAGGACCGGGATTCTCTTGGGATTACATATGCATGCATTGCAAGTGGAATGCAGGAATTTAACATATAAACATTCTGTTGAGAGCCAGTGTAATCCATGTGCCTAATAGAGAGATATCTCTTTCAGAGACCCATTGGAGGGGTGTAGGAGTGAGTTGTGTCTAGGTCATTGTTGCTAGGCAAATTTAGCACTCCACAGCCAGAAGCTCCAGAGCTGGAATTGGTTGTGGTAGTTTTGGGTGTGCTCCAATAGGTTCCCTGTTGCTGGGGTCAGACTCAGACTCCATGAGGACAAGCAGTCAGGGCAGCTGCTTTACAAAGGGCCATGGCCCTGTGTGAGTTGGGAGAAGCTGAGCCCAGGAGCAGAAAGTAGGCTGTTGTTCCTAACTCTGAAGCATTTTGCATCAGGTTAGTGATATTGTTAACTCTCTAACAGGGAAGCCTGGGCAATGTTACAGGAGTGGGTGGGTGAGATTTTGTGGCCTGCATTGTGCAGGAGGTCAGACTAGAACAGTGGTCCCCAACCTTTTTCGTCTGGCGCATGCCAGACGACGAGCCACCGCGGACCGTGGCCGGCAGACGAGCATCCGCCGAAATGCCGCCGAGAAGCGGCAACATCAATAGGCGTCACCGCCGACAAGCAGCAGCATCCAGAGGCGTCGCAGCCCGAAATGCCGCTGAAAATCGGCGGCAATTCAGCGGCAACGCCTCTGGATGACGCTGCTTGTCGGTGGCATTTCGGCGGATGCTCATCCGCCAGCCAGTACATGGGTGCACATAGATGCCCCGGCGGGCGCCATTGCGCCTGCGGGCACCGCGTTGGGGACCCCTGGACTAGAAGATCATGATGGTCCCTTCTGACCTTAAAGTCTATGAGTCTATAATTGTATGCTTTGAATGTTGTTTTGATTTTAGCCAAACTGTTCTAGTTAAATTGTCTCAACTAGTCTGAGTCACCAACTTTTCTTTAAATGTGATAACGGGGAAAGAGTCATTTCTATTTTGCTATTCTCAGTTTTGTATTTTCTCGTAACAGGGTTTTCTTTAAATCTATACACTTTGCTGAGTGGTTGGTTAATCCGTTAGCTGACTGGCTAGCAGTGATTTCAGCAGAGGAAGAGTCTGCATGGATTCCAACTGAAGAGCCCTACAAGCAAGTGGAGGGAAGATGTTGTTTTAGACTCAGCAGACTGTCTAGATTAGGTGATCAAAGTCTCTAACTGAGGCTTAGGTGAACTAAATCTAAGCTTTTGGGAACTTTCAGTTTCTTCTAACTATATTTCTGTGGGGACTGAACTGTTCAGATTTTAATTTGTTTTCTTTATTTATGTTTATGTATAACTGTGACGATAATGTCTGTGGATTATAAAATAGCCATGTCATGCTGTAAAAAATAGATTATTTGTTTATCATAAGATTTTATAAAGTTATTTAATTAAATACATTTCTTTGGTTCCTTTTGGGACTTGAATGTAGGGAGGTTGACCCTGTGCAATCCTTGCTGAAAATCCTTAGAGACTGAACTCTGGGTCTCCAGTTATCTTCTATGGGAGTTGGGTATTTTTAGGCACTGGGGAAGGGCAATGAAGTGAACAATAGCCCATCTAAAGGTTACACCAGCACTTTGCTGTCACTTGCAAAAAGGAATAATAACATGTTTCTTGGCCTTACTGGTAGGCCCAAGTGCTCAGGTATCCCAGGGATAATCATGGGATGGATTGTACTGTTTGTATCTTCTGAATGCATGAATTCAACAATTTCCCCCACTAGCTGCTGCTGAAACTTTCTCTAGTAAACTGATACACTGACTAAGACTCCTGGGGGTGGTCGTGTGCTCATCACTGGAGAACAGAATTAAAATTTTAAAAGAACACCATCAAGTAACCTTTTTGAAATACAACTAGCATCTTTTTTTATCTGTGTTGGGTGAAATGCTCTCTTAGAATCTGAACAATTACATTTTTTTCTTTAATGTCCTCCTCTGTTTCACCATCATTGATATCCCACCTGCTCCACTCACACCTTTTTGTGGCTGAAATGTAGATAGTATTTTTGTTTCTGTTTAATGATATCAGCTTACCAAAATCTTTTTGCACCATGAGGTCAGGCCTCCTTTTGGCCTAATGTTTTAGTTGCTGTTTTTCAGAGAGTGTGAAATGGTTTTGGAGATGGTCACGAAAGTTGTGGCATAGGGGCTAGCTAGGGTGACCAGATGTCCCGATTTTATAGGGACAGTCCCAATTTGGGGGTCTTTTTCTTATATAGGCTCCTATTACCCCCACCCCCATCCCGATTTTTCACACTTGCTGTCTGGTCACCCTAGGGCTAGCTAGCAGGCAGCGACTTACGGAGTCCCTTTGAGCTATGGCTCTGATCCAGCAAAGACTTACACACATGCTTCGCTTTAAGCAGATGAGTAGTCTCATTGACTTCACTGTGATTACTCACCTGCTTAAAGTAAGCCATATCTTATATGTCTTTGCAGGATCAAAGCCTTTATCATTGTGGAGTATGGGGAGAGTTGGAGCTGTCTATGCCCGTAGTTTCTGCATCTGTGAAATCAGCGTAATGCTTAATGTACCTAGTGCACAAGACTGTTGTGAAGATAGTTTTACCCAAAATAAATTTATCTGGGAT
Source organism: Emys orbicularis (assembly GCF_028017835.1). Classification (NCBI taxonomy): domain Eukaryota; kingdom Metazoa; phylum Chordata; order Testudines; family Emydidae; genus Emys; species Emys orbicularis. Next base: position 21,072,901 of record NC_088685.1, on the reverse strand, counting down.
CTTTGGTGAAAGGCATTATATAAAAGTCCCATGGTTCTATGACTGTCTTATTTATATCAATCTTTATTGTAGTGATTCCTGGAGCTTTTAATATCCTTACTTTATAGTAGTATTTAAAGAAAAATAACATTTAAAAACCCATGAAACTTTACTATTCTGATGAATATTTTATTCTTTGTTGCTGTAGCAGCCAAAAACCCCAGCATCATTGATGTACTAGGCATTGTACAAACACACATTAAGAGAGAACCGGTTAACACCGGGTCTTACTGTATAAAGACTATAAAATAGAGGAAAAGAAAAGTAATTCAGCACAGGGGCATAGTGGTCAGAGTGATTGGCACATATGTTTGGTTTTTTACTTTTTTTTACCTTTAACCCTTTGTTAACATTATTTTCATTTATTTGTATTACAGTAATGCCTAGGACTAAGAATGGACCCCACTGTGCTAGACACTGGGCAAACACAGAATAGCAGACAGCTCCTGCCCTGAAGAGCTTACAGTCTAAATAGAGACGACAGAAAAGGGATAGGGGAAAGGGATATTATAGACTAGCAGAGTGAGGATTTGCAAACAACACGGGAGTTCCATTATTTGGGGAGTGGGGTGTTCTTTTTTGTTGCTGGGATTTTTTTATTATTTCGTGGTGTGGTATGGACCGGGGGGCGGGGACTAGCTAACCAGAAAGATAAGGGAAGGAAAAGGAGACATAGAGGGGAGGCGGGTGAAGGAGTAAGGCAGGGAGGAGGGCAGCATGGAGGATAGGTAGAGTGAAGCTGAACTGCCCAGACCATGGGGGAGGGGGAGCTGTAGCAAACAGCCAGTAGCCCAGGGGAGGGAACATCCAGACTATAGCAAGCAGCATGAAGATGTAACCCAATGATAAATATCTGTAACAGGTCCCCCTTTGTGCATATCCACAGAGGATACAAGTTGCTACAGAGCCTTGGCGCTTCAGCTCAAGCTGTAGCAGCTCATGCTTTTGGCTCTAGAAGTCCCCAGTTCAGTCCCAAAAGTGTGCTAGAGGTGTCTGAATACAGGTATAAGGTCTAGCAGCAGACAACCTCATGGACAGTATGACACAAGTAGGAGGAGAGCAGGGAGGGGTGGAAAGGGCAACATCAGTAACTGAAGTAGAGTTACACAATGAATGGGTTTGGCCCTCCCCCACATAAAGTCTGACACAATTCTGCTGCTCTGTTCTGTATAGGTTCTTGTACTGTGTTTATCACCATAGCATCTGAGCACCTTCCATTAGTGCATTAAGCGTCATGACTATACCTCTGTCACCCACTTCCCATAAGTCATTTACAGTTTTGTTTCACAGTGTGAGAGGGCCCTCAGCTCAGTGAATGCTAGGGCATCGCACTGAGCACTTAGCTAATTACATCAGGACCATACTTCATGAGATACAAAACCAAACCAAAAAATTAAGATAAGTTTTAGTATTTAAAGCTCTGTGTGCAGAATGCTGTGCCTCTCTGGTTACTTAGGGTTTTCAGCACACGTTGCTCAAGCTCGCTTTATTTTTTATTTTAATAACTTTTCAGGTCACCTTTAAAGTACAGTACTTGCATTGCACAGGAGCAGGATAGTCAGGTTTTATTGGATCTTTCAGAGAAACAATGCCACAAGATTAAAAGACCAATAGTGCCAGCAAGCTGGGCTTCATTGGTTTCTGAAAAGTGCTTAAATTGAGTGTTATTTGCTATTTCCATAGCTGAAAAGGGCTGCACAGTCATATTTCTTTTTTAAATGACTGTATGAATAATTTTTTTCTCAAAGCAATTAAATCTCAGTCATTTTGCTAATGTATAAAATTCCTAGGGGAAATTCAATTTTTTTCTTCCATATTCAGATTACTGACACAACATGAATTGAGTTCTGTAGACTTTACTGTAACCTGTACTTTAGCCGGTCAGTGTAATTTATTACAGAAAAGCTACATTTATAATGGCATAGCTTTTCTCCGACTTGTGTGTTGCCTACATTATGCTATTTTACAGCAGTGCTACACAATATTTTACCAGCCTCTGTGTAAATCCTATAATCTGTGAAACAGGAATGGCAAGAACAGCTTCTGTCTGACTGATAACCCAGAAGCATGTGGTTTATGTGGGTGCCTTAGTAAGATGGGGCAGGTTCCTTAATTACTGCTTTGTGTGTGACCTAGCTCCTTTTAGTGGCTTCCTCCCAAATAATAGTGGGGGTGAAAGCATAAGTGTCCTCCCTCAAGGTTTTTGTCTGTTTGTTTAGGGAAGCAGCTTTAGGTAGTGGCAAAACCTGCGCAGGAGCCCAGTTAACAGAGACAGATGAAGAAATATACAGAATCAGCTCGTATCGTGGTTTGTTCTCACCCTCCTTAGCTAGTGCTCTCCCCTTTGGGCAGTATTTGTTCCTATGGTTCCAACCCTAAAAGGGAGGTGGGGAAAAGGGTAGGTGTGGGAGAAGAGAGAGGGAACAGAGGAGGATCGCATGGAGGGTAGGTAGAGTGAGACTGAAGTGGAGAGGGCAGGAGGTGGTTGACCTTAAAAAGGATGGGTCAGTGTTTTGGGCAATACCCCAGAACTTGGGAGATCTGGGATTCCTGCTCTGCTACAGATTTTCTGTGTGGCACTGGCCACGTCAATTAGTCTCTGTGTGCCTCAGTTTCCCATCTGTAAAATGGGATTAATAGCATGTCCCTACTTTACATGGATGTTATGAGAATAAATACATTAAATATTGTGAGGTCCTCAGGTATTACAGTGGCGGAGAGGCCATATATAAGTACCATAGATAGATAGCTTCCTTCTCTCTGACAACAAGGTAGTGTGTGTTTTGGACAGCATCATATACCTAGCTTTCTGCCAGTTAACCTCCTTCCATCCTCAAGTGTACTTCCTGTGGGGACCTTACTCCTAGGTGCATATTGGTAGAAGTCTGCTTAAATCTGAGCTGAATCTAACCCTATAAGTGTAAGGAATCCAGAATGTAGTATAGACAATATCAGTGACCTTCTTTGCTGCTTCAGTTGTACGTGAGTAAGGGCCGGATCCTTTCTGTGTGAAGTCTGGTGATCACCCTAAGTCAGGGGTCGGCAACCTACGGCACGCGTGCCAAAGGTGGCACGCGTGCCGATTTTTGATGGCACGTGGCATGGGCTGAGACGCTCAGCCCGCCGCTGCTCTGGGGCTTTCCGCCGCCGGCTCCTGCCAGCCGCGGTTCCCCCCCCCCCCGCCACAGCCCCACTCAGCACGCGCTCCTGGCCTGGGTGAAGGAACCTGAGGCTGGCAGCGGGCGGAGACCCCAGCTGGCAGGAGCCAGTGGCCGAAACCCCAGAGCGGGAGCGGCTGAGCCGCTCAGTCGCTGCTCTGGGGTTCCGGCTGCTGGCCCCTTGCCAGCCGGGGTCCCCCCCCCGCTGCAGCCCCACTCCCCTTGCTTCCGGTTGGAGTTCCTGCGCAGGCCCCCTGCCAGACAGGGTCCAGGCCTCTGGGCCTGCTCAGCCCTACCAGCCGCCAGCTCCACTCACCTCAGCTGCCGATCTTGGGTTCCAGCCGCTGACCTCCTGCCAGCCGGGGTCTGGATCTCCAGCCTTGCTCAGCCTGCTTTCCGGCCTGGAGTCCCAGCAGGCCACCCTGGGCTCTGCTCCTGGCCTTGGATCAGTGCTCTGCAGCCTCCCCGCTGTGGCCCACTGTCCCCAGCCTGGGACAGTGAGGGTTGCACCCAAGGCAAGAGGGGGTGCAGCTTAGCACCCCCATCTTAAAATTGCTTATATCAGACCACACTGCGTTTGACCTTGTGCCTGCCTTCTATCGCCATGTTTTTTCCCACTGAGAGTTGAAGGGAACATTTGACAAAACGGCAGCTCCTAAGAAAGCGAAGCTAGATGTCCGATCTTTTCAGCCTGCTTGGACAGACGCATTTGGATTTATTGAAAAGAAGGACCGTGCTATTTGTGCTTTCTGTTATGAAAGTGTTGTTTGTTGCACATCAAGTGTTTGACAACATTTTGAAACGAAGCACGAGAAAACCTTTCTTGATGAAGCAGACAAGACTGAATCAATCAAAAAGGCAGTAGCAGCCTATGAGAAGCAAAGCAGTGTTTTTAAAAGCTTAAGTGTAAGTAAAAATCAAGCTACAGAAGGAAGTTACAAGATTGCACAGTGCATTGCAAAAAACGGAAAGCCGTTTACAGATGGGGAATATATAAAAGAAGTTTTTCTCAGCAGTTCGGCGATTTTGTTCAATGATTTGCCAAATAAAGATACTATCATATCTAGAATAAAAGAACTGTCCATCTCTGCCAGGACAGTTGAGAGACGCATAAGTGAAATGGCAGAAAACATTAAGGAAAAGCAGACAACTGCATTGAAAGACACAGCAGTGTTTAGTGTTGCAGTTGATGAGAGCGTGGATATAAACGACGTTCCACGTTTGGCAGTTGTTGCAAGATATTGTGCTTCCGAAATCCAAGAGGAACTTTGTTGCCTAAAACCCCTTCAGGGCACAACAAAGAGGGAAGATATACTGGAAAATTTTGTAAACCATTTTGAAGAACGAGGAGTTGACATCAGAAAAATATTTTGTGTGACAACAGATGGTGCTCCTGCCATGGTCGGAAAACAGAAGGGATTTGTAAAGTTACTTGAAGATCAAATTGGCCATCCGACAGTCAAATTTCACTGTATCATCCATCGAGAAAACCTGTGTGCTAAAATTTCTAATTCAGAGCTTAATAATGTGATGAATACAGTGGTGCGAATTGTGAATTTCCTTGTTGCTCGATCTGCTTTGACTCACAGACAATTTCAAGCACTGCTAGAAGAGATGGACAGTGCTTATAACGACATCCCACTTCACAGCAACATTTGGTGGCTAAGTCGTGGCAAGGTTTTGGTGCGCTTTGTAAACTGTTTTGATGAAATCAAGGCCTTTTTGTCGGAAAAAGAACAAACTTCCCCGAACTGGATGATGACAAATGGCTGTGTAAACTCATGTTTCTAACTGATATCACCGCTCACCTAAATGAACTCAACCTCTGTCTCCAGGGTGCAGGGCAAACAGTTCTGGATCTTTATGAAGCCTGGAAAGCAGTTGTTGTGAAACTAGCAGTTTTTTCCAGGGATATTCAAACTTCTACTTTCCGCTACTTCCAACTCATAAAAGAACTATCGACACGTTGCACTGTCAATGTTGATGAGATTGGAAAGTACATGCAAGAACTGGAATCAGGTTTTCTGACAGATTTCAAGATTTCCAGCGATTTGGCCCAATGCTTTCTTTTCTAGTTAAACCTGAAAAGTTCAACGAAAGCGACTTGGATTTGTCTGTATTTCAGTGGATGGGTGTTGAAGATTTCGAAATGCAACTCATTCAGTTAAAAGGCTCAGAACTGTGGGCATCAAAGTTTGGAGATCTGCGGAGCGCACTTGAAGCTACCGAGAGAGATCATGGACGTCCCTGCCAGTGAAATTTAACTGTTTGAAGAAAATTGCGTTTGCAATGCTTTCAGCATTTGGATCCACATACCTGTGTGAACAGGTATTTTCACACATGAAATCTGTCCTTTGTCCCTCTCGGAGCTGGTTAACAAGTGATCACTCAGAAGCCTGTGTGCAGCTTAAAGTATCCAAATACGTGCCAGACATTGGAAAACTCAGCAAGGAAAAGCAAGGGCAAGGATCCACACTAAACTGATAAGATCTGCATTTTAATTTAATTTTAAATAAAGCTTCTGAAACATTTTGAAAACCTTGTTTACTTTACATGTAACAGTAGTTTGGTTATATATTATAGACTTATAGAGAGACCTTCTAAAAAACATTAAAATGTATTACGGGCACGCGAAGCCTTAAATTAGGCCTGGTCCACACTACCCCCCCACTTCGGACTAAGGTACGCAAATTCAGCTACGTTAATAACGTAGCTGAATTCGAAGTACCTTAGTCCGAACTTACCGCGGGTCCAGACGCTGCAGGCAGGCTCCCCCGTCGATGCCGCGTACTCCTCTCGCTGAGCTGGAGTACCGGCGTCGACGGCGAGCACTTCCGGGATCGATCCGGGATCGATTTATCGCGTCTAGACAAGACGCGATAAATCGATCCCAGAACATCGATTGCCTGCCGTCGGACCCGGAGGTAAGTGTAGACGTACCCTTAGAGTGTATAAATGAAGACTCGGCACACCACTGCTGAAAGGTTGCCGACCCCTGCCCTAAGTGAAGAGGATGCACTCTGTCACTGAACCTAAGGCTGCATTTGTCTTTGTACTCGGATGCCGTGTTAACAAGAAATTTCAACATAGTCATGAGTCACTAGAAGGCAATTAGACTGTTTTATGAATAGTGAGTGGGTGCTGGATAGTATCTTCTGGTTCTGTAAGCCCATCCCTGGAGAATGGAGGAGCTTTCTTTTAGATATGGAAAGTTCTTTAGAGGCAATAAAATAGACTTCTAATACCAGCCTGACACTCTGCACTTGTTCTCATAGAACATACAGTTAATGTTACATACAGAGTTTGTTTAGACCTCCTGCCTGTATGAAAGAAATGCTGAAGTTAAGTTCCATTATTCTGGAAACTTTATGCAGCAAGGTGCACCTCTTCAAATGACTGATTAGCTTTTTGTTATCTTGTTGCAAATCTTAGCATCGGTATTCTTGTACTTTATTTTAAAAGGCTTTTGCTCTGTGCAATTGAAAATACTGTAATCTCCTTATCAAATACTAAAGCTCTTTACTGAAGCCATTTTGGAACAGACTACAATTGTTTTAAATTGCAAATTTTTCTCTGGCTTGAAGGTCTGTGTTTTTGGTTTGGGTAGTGGTTGGGAAAATATGTCTCAGAAAATGTTGTGTGAATGCACTAATTATGCCCCTATCTGTGAAGATGATTGTTTTTGCTGACACTAAACATTATGTGTGTTGTGGTTTACACTGTAGGGCACTGCTAGACAACTTCAGGATACAAGAGCCAAAGATATCACTTGGATAGTTTTTAGGTGCTGTCCTTTGTGGGTTTCTGTTATCCCTTTCTCTCCAATCTCCTCCAGACACAATCATTATTTTCCCACAGTTCAGAACATCCGAAAGGATTTGAGTTGTAGCCACAAGAGCATAATTTTTGTGTTAAGATAATTAGGATCTAGTTTTTAGCATGAAACTGAGAATCAGGAAGTCTTGTATTGTAGTCCCAGACCTGTCACTGACTTCCTATATGGCTAGAATCAAAGTCACTTAACCTCTGTGCCTCTTTGACTACTTGTAAAATGGGATTGAGAATAACAGGGATGCTATGAGAATTAATAGTACTGATTGTAACATGCTTTGAAGATGAAAAGTACTATATAATTATTTTAAAAGATGGGGAAATTGGAGAAACCTGTATAGGAAAATTTGTCAGTAAATGTAACTGGAGACCAAGAGCAAAGGGATGATGGAAAAAACATCTGACAAAATTCTAACAACCGTTCCAAATTAAATGCACCTGGGAGTTCACCTCCTATGGATTAGAATAAGAAATCCTGAAACCACTGAAAGTAATGTGTAGTAAATCATGGGATTCAAGAGATGTACCTGACTGGAAAAAAGACAAAGCTAGGAACCTCCCCAAAGAAGGGTGGCAAAGAAGAACGAGGAAATTATTAAACAAATTGTTCTGTTTAATCTGGCCACAATAGGTAATGGAGCCAGTGTGGGAATGTTTGAGAAAAACATGTCTAATAATAGACTATGTCTTTTTAAACGTATGCCGAATCGATCTTATAGCCTCTTTGGATGTCATTATTGACTTAAGGTACAGGGAATCTGGTGGGTATATGCTATCTGCAGTAAAGCAACTGATGTGGCACCACATCTGAGTGAGTTTGTAAACTGTGTGTTCTGTAAAGCGGCGCAGACATTTATAATGTATAAATAATATATAGTAATGGGAAAAACAGCAACTTGAACTAATATGCCATAACGTGGATCAAAAATTGGTTAATAAACTGGGAATGATGAGCAAGTGTTCCCCAAATCGGAAGCAGACTCAAGTGAGTTACCACAAGGGGGGAGAGGGGGGCCTTTTTTCCTATGGTGGTTTATCACCATAATATCTGAGCACTTTGTGTGAACAAATGCATTTATCCTCGCAGTGTCCCTGTGAGGTAGGGGAGTATTAGTGTTTCCATTCTACATATGGGGGGACCCCAAAGTGCAGACAGGCTAAGTCACTTGCCCAAGGTCACGTAGGAAGCCTATGGCAGAGCCCTGACCTGTGGAGTCCTAGTCCAGTGTCATAACCACAAGACCATCCTTCCTCTCACATTCGGGTAGTATGTTTATTAATTAATTTAAAATCAAACATAATCAACTTCACTGGGGATCAGAGGTGTCCAGCCTCCCTGCTATCCACTTGCTAGGTTCAGGGCCGCCCGGGGGGGGCAAGTGGGGCAATTTGTCCCAGACCCCGGGCTCCGCAGGGGCCCCCACGAGAATGGCTGAGGCTCCCTCCCTGGCCCCGGCCCGACCCCACCTCCGCCCCTCTCCCGGAGCCTCAGCGCATCCAAGAGTGTCCCTGGCTCCGGCGGGGCTTGAGCTCCTCCCCGCTCAGAGCCGCGTGGTAAGGGGGCGGGGCTGCGAGTTCCAGGGAGGCCTGAGCTCCTGCTGCTCGGCCCGGAGCTCGCAGCCCCGCCCCCTTACCACGCGGCTCTGAGTGGGGAGGAGCTCAGGCCCCACCGGAGCCATGCTGCAGCGCTGTCCAGGGATGCTCCTGGATGCAGCGCGCTGAGGCTCCGGGTGAGGGGGGAGCCGGGGGTTAGGGGCCGGGGCCGGGGGGCTAGATAAGGGGCAGGGAGGGGGCAGAGGTTGGGGGGGGCGGTCAGGGGACAGGGAATGGGGGGGTTTGATCGTGGGCGTTCTGGGGGTCTGTCAGGACTCGGCGGGGGGTAGATAGGGGTCGGGGCAGTCAGGGGACAGGGAGCAGGGGTGGGGTCCCGGCGTGGTGGTTGGGGGAGTCTCTGGGGGATGGTGAGGGGACAAGGAGCAGGATGGGTTGGGAATTCTGAGGGGGGTGGGCAGTTGGGGGGCAGGAAGCGGGTGGGGGTCGGATAGGGGGCAGGGACAGTCTGTTTGGGAGGCACAGCCTTCCCTACCCTAAAGCTCATTCAGCAGTTTGAGGCTTGCAGAAGAGCCAATCTGTTAGCTTTTCCATTATGGCTGCTGTCCCTTTCACTTCTCAAATGCCAAATTATAGTCTACATTTAATTTCAGTGCCATAGGGAGATTCATGTCAGGGGAGGGTAGCTTCATTTAAAATTAGCCACTGGGGGAGGGATCACATGAGAAGACCAATATCATACACCACCTACCTCCTTCCCAACCCTACCAAGGGAGACCCCCCCGCCACATTCCCTGAGGCTTCAGAGGGGTTAATTCAGTGGTTCTCAAACTTTTGTACTGGTGACCCCTTTCACATAGCAAACCTCTGAGTGCGACCCCCCCTTATAAATTAAAAACACTTTTTTATATATTTAACACTATTATAAATGCTGGAGGCAAAGCGGGGTTTGAGGTGGAGGCTGGCAGCTCGCGACCCCCAGTAATAACCTCGTGACCCCCTGAGGGATCCTGACTCCCAGTTTGAGACCTCCTGGGTTAATTTAATTTTAGCACCCTGTGTCCATTCACATGCATGTGCTATTTTGAGCATTTCAGTTTTCACAACATAGGCTCATCCCAGATTCTGGAACAAGCTCAAATGCTCAGTTCGTGGAATATGTACATAGTCTATACTAAAGACAAACCTACAGTAACCGTCTCCAGTTTGTGAGGGACCCCATGGAGCCAGTCTCTAGGAAACAGATAAATGCATGGAGGTTAAGTCCATTAATGGCTATTAGCCAGGATGGGTAAGGAATGGTGTCCCTAGCCTCTGTTTGTCAGAGGGTGGATGGAGATGGATGGCAGGAGAGAGATCACTTGATCATTACCTGTTAGGTTCACTCCCTCTAGGGTACTTGGCATTGGCCATTGTCGGTAGACAGGATATTGGGCTGGATGGACCTTTGGTCTGACCCAGTATGGCCATTCTTATGTTCTTATGTTCTAACCTAAATGAACCCAAAGTTATGGAGACAGATATAAGTCAAGGAAGGCAGCAGAGTATCAGAAACCTGGAAAAATCTCTGACTGGATGGGCTCAGGCGTTTGGTCACAAGCTGAGGTGCTTCAAAAGTTTTGGATTTTTTTTAAGCAGAATTTTTTTTATTGTTTCTTTAAACAATCAAACACAACAAGCAGCAAATATTTGGCCACACACTTCTGAAACCCCAAACCATATTCAGGTTTTGGCAGACTAATTTCTGCTTTTCAATTAAAAAAACCACAACAAATTTTGAAGGAAAGCAGACATTGTCCATGATTTTTTCTGATTTTTAAAACCCCCTAGTTTTCGATCCAAAAAAAGTTTTGTCGGAAAATATTTGTCCAACCCTTTTAATGAGCTTTAGTGCCTTTTAGCACTAGCTGATGCTGAGAACCAGTGATACCTTGTAAAGAAGTTTTCTCAAAACTGGGTTTGTGCCGAGATGCGGAAGGTTTATTTTTCCCAGGGCCGCCCGTGGGGGGGGGGGGGGGGGGGGGGAGCAAGTGGGGCAATTTGCCCTAGGGCCCGCAGGGGCCCCCACGAGAATATAGTATTGCAAATTTTTTTTTATGGAAGGGGCCCCCGAAATTGCTTTGCCCCAGGCCCCCTGAATCCTCTGGCCGGCCCTGGCTAGGTTTCTACTGAGGTGCTGTGCCTGGATCCTGTTTGACTTCTGGAAGAGATGAGCTTTTTCAGTCTCTTCTCTGCTCTGCTTCACTCACCCAAGAGCCTCCCAGCCACGGTGAAGTGCACAGGCGTACAGCAAAGAAATCCCTGGAAGGGAGGTATTAGGAAACCCTCTGTCTGAATGGTTTGAAGCTGAGGAAAGATTAATTTGGCTAGTTATTAGGAAGAATATCTTAACAACTAAGATCCATTGGTAGATCATGCCAAACCAACCTGATCTCCTTCTTTGAGAAAGTAACAGATTTTTTAGATAAAGGAAATGCGGTGGATCTAATATACCTCGATTTCAGTAAAGCGTTTGATACGGTACCGCATGAGGAATTATTGGTTAAATTGGAAAAGATGGGGATCGATATAAAAATCCAGAGGTGGATAAAGAACTGGTTAAAGGGGAGACTGCAGCGGGTCGTACTGAAAGGTGAACTGTCAGGTTGGAGGGGGGTTACCAGTGGAGTTCCTCAAGGTTCGGTTTTGGGTCCGATTTTATTTAATCTATTTATTACTGACCTCGGAACCAAATGTAAGAGTGGGCTGATAAAGTTTGCGGATGACACAAAGTTGGGAGGTATTGCAAATTCGGAAAAGGATTGAGATATCCTGCAGGGAGATTTGGATGACCTTGTAAACTGGAGTAATAGTAATAGGATGAAATTTAATAGTGAGAAGTGTAAGGTGATGCATTTAGGGATGAGTAACAAGAATTTTAGTTATAAGCTGGGGACGCATTGGTTGGAAGTAACGGAAGAGGAGAAGGACTTCGGAGTCTTGGTTGACCACAGGATGACTATGAGTCGGCAATGTGACGTGGCCGTGAAAAAAGCTAATGCGGTCTTGGGATGCATTAGGCGAGCTATTTCTAGTAGGGATAAGGAGGTGCTGGTTCCATTGTACAAGGCACTAGTAAGACCACATTTGGAGTACTGCGTGCAGTTCTGGTCTCCCATGTTTAAAAAGGATGAACTCAAACTGGAACGGGTACAGAGAAGGGCCACTAGGATGATCCGAGGAATGGAAAACCTGTCGTATGAAAGGAGACTCGAGGAGCTCGGTTTGTTTACCTTAACCAAAAGAAGGCTGAGGGGGGATATGATTGCTCTCTTTAAGTATATCAGAGGGATAAATACCAGGGAGGGAGAGGAATTATTTCAGCTCAGTACTAATGTGGACACGAGAACAAATGGATATAAACTGGCCGTCGGGAAGTTTAGGCTTGAAATTAGACGAAGGTTTCTAACCATCAGAGTGGTGAAGTTCTGGAACAGCCTTCCGAGGGAAATAGTGGGGGCGAAAGACCTCTCTGGCTTTAAGATTAAGCTTGATAAGTTTATGGAGGGGATGGTTTGATGGGATAACGTGATTTTAGTCAATAGATCAATAACGTGCCGTAGCTGGTAATTAGTAACAATGGTCAATGATGGGATATTAAAAGTTACTACAGTGAACTTTTTCCGGAGGGTCTGGCTGGAGAATCTTGCCCACATGCTCAGGGTTAAGCTGATCGCGATATTTGGGGTCGGGAAGGAATTTTCCTCCAGGGTAGATTGGCAGAGGCCCTGGAGATTTTTCGCCTTCCTCCACAGCATGGGGCAGGGGTCGCTGGCTGGAGGATTCTCTGTGACTTGAAGTCTTTAAATCACGATTTGGGGACTCAACATCTGAGTCAAGGGAGAGAATTATTCCAGGAGTGGGTGGGCCAGCTTTTGTGGCCTGCATCATGCGGGAGGTCAGACTAGATGATCATAATGGTCCCTTCTGACCTTAAAGTCTATGAGTCTATGAGTCTATGAGACCCAACACAGACAATTTATAGAGCCTCCAACTATTAACAGGTTGGATAAGTTTAGAATAAGTAGGTGTTCTTTCTGCACTATAGTTTATCCACAAGATATTGTGTGTGATAACAAAAGTTACTTGGTGAAACTGGATGGCCTGTGTTTAGAATGTTAGACTAGATTATAATAATGGTTCTTGTGTTTTCTGGCCCATAAAAATATAAGTGTGGGTAAGACTGACGGAAATAATGTAATGAGTCAGCCTGCAAAATGCAAAGGATCAGACTCGCTGAACCAAAAGATATCATTGTGGCCCAGCTTTCACTGATTCTTTGATGGGACCTGAGTCAAAGAAGAAATAAATAGAATTGTTAATGGAATGCAGTGTACCTGGTGTACCTAAGATCTGTGCTTTACCTTCTACCTAAGTATAGTACCATTATATTTACAGTATGGGTATTTATGCATGTGTATTTTTAAGTTTTAACATGTCCATGTAATTGCAAATTACTTACTTAGGATGTGGGGTCTTGAAAGCATTATCTTTGGCTTCGTCATTTCATATTTCAAGATAGCAAAATTAGATTTTGCCTTTGATATCTTTTCCCAGTGCCTAAAACTGACTTTAACTCTCAGATGATACAGAACCATTATGACTGTTCTCTGGGGGTTTAGTGTTATGGTCATCACACCACTGCTGCTGGCTCTGCTGCTGACATCAGGCAACCAATTAGGTTGCACTGCTTCGCAGATTTGGACCTATTACATTGCTCCTGCTTCTCCAGAGGTCTAGAATTTCTAGGTAAATTGATATAGTATACCATCGGTTCACTACTGCTGCTGTGGGCATATACTCCTCTTCAGAGTGGCAGAAGTTGTATGTCCCTGTAGCGGGGTGATCACCCTGCTCCGGCCCTGGAAGGGTGAAAGCAGCCCTGGAGAGTGCTGCAGCAGGGTAAGAGTGATTAAGAATGGCTGGGGAAGCTGAGTGGGTAGCTGACCACAGCTGTGGCCAGCTTAATCAGGGCCCACCAGGCCCTTATAAGAGGGCTGTGGGCCAGAAGCCAAGAGACTGTCTCTCTAGCTTTGAGAGGGAAGGACCTAGCTGCCGGGGAACCAAGTACCTAAAGTGGGGTAGGGCTGTGGAAAAGCCAGAGGAGCTGGGGAGCTCCGGCCTGGAAAACCCCAGGCTGCAGGCCTTGACAAAGGCCGGAAGGGGTACTGGGGTTGCAGAGGGCAGCCCATGGGTAGGCACAGGCAGCAGGTCCAAACCCCCCTTGCCTATGAGGAGTGGCTTTTACACTGCAGTCCGCACCAGTGAGTGGGGGCTAGATGGTGACTGGCAGTAGTCCAAGACTGAGGCGAGGTGGGAATAGGGGGTTGGGGGTTCCCCGGGTAGGGGAGACCCAGAGACTGCGGGGTACTGCAGGGGGCAGAACCCCGGCAGAAGGGGCACCGGGGTCCGGGAGGGACATGGGGGCCAGCGGCAAGACGAGACACTGGCCTGCAAAGGGCGCTCCTGGGTCGAAGAGCTAATTCCCAGGATGACCGACAGGAGGTGCTGCGCCGGTGCGTCATCGCCTCGTTACAGTCCCCATCAACAAAATTTAGATCTACCTGTCATTTTGTATACCACTGTGAAAATGAACTGCTTTATAAGTGTACCACTAATGCAATACAATTGTTTGTTTTGATATATCTAATCTAGTCCGTCACAAGTTATTTATATACATAGTTGGTTTTCTTTCTGATGTTTTTAGTTGAGGATGGGGGGAAATAAAGACCAACCAAGCAGGAAGATGATCCATTGATTCCCACCTCTTCCTCCACCCCAAAAAGAGTATAACTAAAATAACTAAGTGGCAATGATGTAAAACCACTATAATGTACATGAAGTATGTGACTGCAGCAAACTAGGTAGCCAGATACAAACATTGTAGAATAGAAACACAAGATTTATCTAAAAATAAACAAAAAAGGAACAGAAATCTATGCTTCAGTTTCTACACACAAGCTGTTCAAACAGTCAGGTCTCAATACTAGATTTAAAAGTGTCAATACAAATGGCCTTGGTTTTTTGCATGGTTAAAACTTGGCAGCAAATTCAGTAGCCTGAATGATGATAATGCTAAACGGCTTACAACAGACTGTCCTTGGTGTATTTAAAAACAACAGAGACAACAAGCATCTGTTGACCTGAGGTCAGGATGGGACTCTCAGGTCACTGTTGCAGGCTGGGGAGCTTCTTGAGGAAGGAGCAAAATCCATGAAATTATTTCATTGCTTAACCATGCAGTGAAAGGTCAAAAGATAGCAGGCATCTTCAGATTATATTTAGTAACTGTGAGAATCCTGCATGTAGTAATTGCTTTGCAACAAATACATTTACACTTACACACACACACACACACACACACACACACACACACACTTATCTCTCCTGAAAACGATAAAGTGTGTATTAGCAATGTTTCCATTGTGCAACAAGCCAGACAGATTTTTTCTGAAAGCAAAAAGAAATGATTCAAAAAGTCCAGGTATGATTATCATGAGATGATTCTGAGGATGCAGGGACAGGACAGTAGAAACTAATCAAGATTTGATGCCTCCAAAGATTAAATGTCCCTCTGATACACTCCTGTAAATTGAAGTGACTGCTGTTGCTGTTAAGGTTGGCTTAAAACATATTTTTTGCTGGTGTTGACATCTACTGGATAAATTTGCAACTGGCAGGGTGAATATTATATATTTCATGGAACAAGAGAACAGCATCTATTGCCTCTCAAGAAGTTTAAATTCTGCACAACACGCTCTCTTATAGGGTCATATACTCTTCCTGGTTCCTAATATTATTTCCCCCCAAACACTCTGTGAATAAAAATTGAATTAAAGACAGTAAATTGCAAGAGGGTTTGAGCAACAAATAGATAAAGCAGCTGGAGTCTTCCCCCTCCTCCCCCCGGGACTTGAATTTTTGAGTTCTGCCTGAGGCTTTAAGTGAAATTAATTTATTAGTTTCACTTTGGTCACTGGTGAACATCATTCTGCATCACAAAAATACCACATTTAATTTGGAATAATTGACCAATCAGGAGCAAAATCCACGAAGTGAGCTGACGGGAGACTGAATTACATTGTACCCCTGGGGTGGTCAATTGGTTGGGTGAGATTGCTGAGGTGTAGCAAGCTTATATTACATCTATCTGTGTATTACACTTGGCCTGTGAGGAAGGTAATGCACCATTCTGAAGGAACCTCACACAAGCACCAAATCTAAAATGAGTTAAAATGATTACATGTTGCTGTAACTCAAGTTAGTCTCTGAGTAAATGAGTGAGCTATGTACTCAGACGAATTCCACATCCAATAATTTGAGCTTCTCATTTACAGCAGTACCCATGTGTTTCTTTCCTTTCATTTTATGCTAATGTTATATTGCCAAATGCAATTTTTCAAATATCATTTAATTTTTCATTAGCACTTCCAATGATTTACCAGTAACAATAGCGCAAATTGCTAGTAAAATTAGCCCCATAGGAAAACTATCAGAATGCTGTGTGTCTCTTCTTCCATTTTTTAATTAACTTTATTTCATGAAATAAAGACAGGAGGAGAAAAAAATCTTGTAGGATTGTTTATGTGGCAAATATATGAAAAAGAATTGGGTGCAGACTTTCAGTACGTATAGGCAGTGGGCACATGTATGTGACTGTATTTACAAAATTACACAAAAACTCTGACCAACTTTGGTTAAACATAACATGAATTATTGCTACCCAGGATCAATATTTTAGCCAATATTTTCAAACCTGAGGGCTTAAAGTTAGACTCCTACATTCATATTTAGGATTAATTTTTGCTTTGATTTTTCAGAAGTGCTGAGCATTCACAAATTCAACTCAAGTCAATGGGAGCTGTAAGTGCGTATCACTTTTGGAAATCAGGCTTTTTTGTGTGTGTCCAAATGTAGATTTAGGCGCTTAAGTTTAGGGACCCAAATTTGAAAATTTTGGTGGCAGATTTCTTTTTATGTCAATATGATTGTGGGCACACGCTGTAAATATTTAGGAAAGTGCCACCAGGTCCTGAAGTACTAATGTAAAAATAAGAGAAGTAAGAAATGGCCATGGAACAACAGATGTCAGTGATTACTTATAACAAGCACTGGAGCAGTATAGCCGAGTCAGCTGAGAAGTGGTTAACTTTGGCTTTGGGGGTTTAGTATTCATTCATTAGGGTAGTGGCACTGTCCCTGTCATTCTTGAGGTGCTGGCTTTCAGAATAAAAGAAGTTGTAAGTGATTTGTTTTTATTAAGCTAACTAAAAATAAAATGGGTCAATTTTATATATAGTTAGTTCAATAAAAAGGTAATGATCTGTGACTGCGTACGTATGGATAATATGGTCTCCAGCCAACTGCAAAATGACATGCACCAGGAATGGAACTCATGACCTTGGACTTGAAAAATATCAGCCTCTGTTAGGTGAGTTAACAAGACCAATCCCATCAGTTCAGTCAATGAAAGGATACTGATACATAATCAGACCTGCAGACGCAAATGTCTCATGGAAGCATACAGAAAAATCTGCACCCCCAAAACCTGTCTTACTATTAAGGACCAGAGAACATTATGAGTGTAGGGGGAAAAAGTGGTTCTGAGATAAGGAAAAGGATGGTCAAGTGGAAAGGGTGGTAGCCTCGGACTCAGAAGACCCAAATAGAGAGGAAGGATAGTCCAATGTTTAGAACATTATCCTAGGACTTTATAAACCCAGGGCCAATTCTCTGCCCTTCCGCAGACTTCCTGTGTGACCTTGGGCAAGTCAGTTAGTCTCCCTGTGGCTCAGTTCCCCATCTGTAAAATGGGGATTATAGCACTGCCTTACCTCACAGGAGTGCTGTGAGGAAAAATGCATTAAAGATTGTGAGGCATTTTGATACTATGATAATGGGAGTCTGTATAATGTTTCTTCATAATTGTTATTGAAATATTCTGCAAACTCTACGCTTTCATTATTTAATAAATGTTTAATTCCTATCTCTTGCTGTTGTGTCAATGTAGCCAGCGCACTGGAATCTGATGTGCTGCTTCCCATTAACCAGATTTATCAGAAAACTTGCAGCCAAAAAGCCCCAGCATCAGCCCCAGATGAGATAATTTACAGCCCTCTTTGGTGCCACTCACCTCAAGGAGGTGTTAACTTTCAAAGCTAATTGAAGCTATTTATCCAGACCATTTATGAATATGTTGAACAGCACAGGTCCCAGTATAGATCCTTGGAGGACCCTGCTATTTATCTCTCTTCACTGTGAAAACTGATAATTTATTCCTACCCTGTTTCCTGCCTTTTAACCAGATATTGATTCATGAGAGGAAATTCCCACTTATCCCAGAACTGCCTACTTTGCTTAATACCTTTGGTGAGAGACCTTGTCAAAGGCTTTCTGACAGTCTAAGTATACTATCCACTGAAACATTCTTGTCCACATATTTGCTGACACCCTTAAAGAATTCTAATAGATTGGCGAGGCATGATTTCATTTTACAAAACCCGTTTTGATTCTTCCCCAAGATATCGTGTTCATCTATGTGTGTGATAATTCTGTTCTTTACTATAGTTTCAACCTATTTGCCTGATACTGAAGTTAGGCTTACTAGCCTTTCATTGTCAGGATCACCTCTGGAAATTTTTTTTTTAAATTGGCATTACATTAGCTATCCTTCAGTTTTAACTTATTTAAACGATAGGTTACATACCACAGTTAGTAATTCTGCAATCTCGTATTTGAATTCCTTCAGAACTCTTGGTTGAATACCACTGGTGACTTATTACTGTTTAATTTATCAATTTGTTCCTCTATTGACACCTCAGTCTGGGACAGTTCCTCAGATTTGTCACCTAAAAAGAATGGCTCAGGTGTGGGAATCTCCTTCATATCCTGTGCAGTGAAGACCAATGCAAAGAATTCATTTAGCTTCTCTGAAATGGCCTTGTCTTCCTTGAGTGCTCCTTTATCACCTTGATAATCCAGTGGCCCCGCTGAGTGTTTGCCAGGCTTCCTGCTTCTGTTGTATTTTAAAAAAAAAAATGCTGTTAGTTTTTGTGTCTTTTGCTAGTTGCTCTTCAGATTCTTTTTTGGCCTGCCTAATTATATTTTTACACTGGATTTGGCTTTCTGTTTTCCTCAGTAGGATTTGACTTCTAGTTTTGAAAAGATGTCTTTTTGTCTCTAACTGCCTCTTTTATTCTGTTGTTTATCCATGGTGGCATTTTTTGGTCCTCTTTTTTGTTTGTTTGTTTGTATTATTTATTTTGGGGCATGCAGGGACTGAAGCTCCATCACCCTTTCCCAGGGCACTCAAGCAGAGTTTAAATATGGGGAAATTCTAGCAGTAGAGGGGTAGTGCGGCGCAGCTCCCCTTCCTTTCCTTTCCCTGGCTTGCATCAGCAACATTTCCCTAAATCTCCCCTTTCCTCCCTCCCCATCTTGGCTGGTGGAATGCTCTCCTGTTTCCATCTACTTTAGTCCCTTCTGCTAAACGTTGCAAATAGGAGCCCTGCCACATGTTCCCTCACCCAGCAGGAGCATCAGACATTCAACTGGGTTGCAGATAGAAGCTGCAGCTTCTTCCACAGATGTGGAGGGCTGCAGTGGGCACCTGGCTTCAGGCAGTTAAGTGGCCTCTCTGTTCTCCATTTGTTATGCAAACACCAGGGGACTCTGGAGCCCCCAGGGGGAGAAGGAGGCAGCAGCAACTGACAGGGATGGGGATGGGCAGGGGATTGAGGTGAGTGTCTGCTTGAGTGCCCTGGCAAAGGGTGATGAAGCTTCAGACCCAGGCAGCACAGGCAGGCAGCCAAGAGTGTCTTCCTTGTGAGTATCCTGCAGCTTCAGTATTTCAGGAACCCAGAGTGAGATGGGGCATATGAAGTTTAAACTACAGCTCTCTGTGTTAGATACATAACCAGATGTGTCCTACAGACTCTGAGCATCTAGACCCTGAGTGTGCCTGCATCAGTGTTAAGTGTCAGAATTTACTTTCTGGTGGTTCTGATGCAACCTGTGTCTCAGAAGATATTAGTGTCCATTCTGATTTCTGGTTTTCTGGGACAGGTAGAATCATAGAAAATTAGGGTTGGAAGAGACCTCAGGAGGTCATCTAGTCCAACCCCCTGCTCAAAGCAGGACCAACACCAACAAGGTACCGCTTGTTGTTCCTGTGAGTCTTCCGGTGTATCTGTTGTTGGCACTGGCTGACCAGGTCTTAGGTGCCTGCTAAAATGTCTTTAACTTTCTCCTGTACGTGTTTCAATATGGTATGACCATGGCTCTGGAGATATGGCTACCACCCCTTGGTGGTTGTCAACATTGTGTTTTCTCCATACATATTGGGTCTCCATAATGAACACAGATAGTGGCTTAGATGTCCAGTCATAGTATTTCTTTTGTCTTTCCCATAGATGCTTTAATCTCGTGTGAGACAGCTGAGGTATTTTGGGTTGTATCAGTGCATGTGACAATGGAAACATTGTTCTCAACATCCTCCCCATCAGCAACTGTGATGGGTCAGTATTCCATACCTCTCAGTGGCGTATTTCTCAATTCCAAAAGAGCTAAGCAGGATCTCTACCCACTGCAGCTGTTTTGTGAAACATAAATTTTGTTGTCTGAATGTTTCTCTCAGCCATTCCATTTGATTGTGGGTATCAGGACTGAAGTGAGGGAGTTATAGTCCCCAAGATCTTTTCAAGTTACCCATTGCTCTGCTCACAGATGGAACATGGACATTCACTAACTCTGCTGGGATGCTGTGTCTTGCAAATCCAGCTCTCAGTTTAGCAATCCTGGAATGTGCTGACTTGTCTGGCAGACACAGGACCTCTGGAAATTTGGAGAAGTAGTCCACTAGGACTAGATACAAATGTCTGCTGAAGTCAAAAATACCTGCAGCTATCTTGTGCCATGGTGTCAGGAATCTCCTGAGATTATAATGATTCTTTTTGGTTACTTGGTCTACGTTCCTGACGTACTCTGCATCCTTCTGTAAGATATTCTGTGTTCGGTCATAGCTGACGAGTACATTATCTGCTTAGTTCGTGCCTTTGTTCTCTGAATGCCTTGATGTGACTCATACAAGCAGTTAAGCATTCCCTGCATTGTATTATTAGGAATAATTATCTTGTCACCAGCCATTAACAAACCTTGTTGTAATGAAATAGTGTCTTTCACTGCCCAGCATAAATGTAGTCTGGGATTCACTTTTCTTCTGCATGGCCAGCCCTCACATACAATAACATGTCAGGCTTGCACTACAGGAACTTCCCATATGTTCTCCTTCAGTTTGTTTAACGAAGTGTAAAGGTGGCCTGATCATCTGGTTCTTTAGTATGTTCCACTGCAGCTCTCGATAATGTGTCTGCAATTAACATTTCTTTACTGGGGGTATGTTTTAAGAACATATTTTTGTAACTGAAGTAGCATGTGGTATAGCCTCACAGGTGCTTTTCCAAGAGATTGGAGAAGATTGCCTCCAGTGGTTCTGATCAGACTGTATCTCAATCTATACTCCATATATGTACTGATGAAATTTCTTTGTGACAAATCCAATAGTCAGTAGTTCCATCTAAATTTGGGCGTAATTTTGTTCTGCTCTGTCAGAGCTCATGATGCATACGAAACGAGGCCTCTGTCTTACAGTAGACAAGCTTGTAAACCATCTTTGGATGCATCTGATTGTGTGGTGACTGGCTTGTCGGGATCATGGAATCTAAATATTGGTGCATTACAAAGTGCTGTCTTTAGCTGTTGCAGTGTATTCCCATGATCATTGCCCAGTTATGTTCTTATGTAGTGGTCGTCTTAGTGGAGTAGTCAAAGATGCTTCACCTAGGATGTATTGTGCAAGGAATCTAATAATCTCCAGGATCCTCCATAATGCTTTCTTGTCTTATGGAGGTTTCATGTTAACTATGTCTTCAACCTTATTGTCATCTGGCCTGATTCCTTGTGATGAGAGAATGTGTCCCATGTATTTATCTTCTTTTACTATGAACTGGATTTTATCTGGGTTGAACTTGATATTCTCTGCTTGAGCCCTTGCCATCATTCTCTTCAGTATCTGATCATGTTCTGCCTGAATTGATGCTGCTATTATCATGTCATGGCTATTATATGGATGCCTGCAATATCTCCAAATATTTCATTATTCTTTTGTTGAAACACTTCACTAGCTGTTTTTATTCCAAAAGGTAGACGGAAAAACTTGTATCTGCCCCAGTATTGAAAGTGCATAGTTAAGTTGACTCTTATGTGATTTGCCAATATCCGCCTTTCTCATGTGGAATAGCGAATATGCTTTTACCAGCTAGTTGGCACTGAACATTGGCTGGCATGTGGGTGGAGTAATACTGCCTCAGTACAGCCAAATTAAGATCTCGTGGATCCAAAAAATCCATACTTAAAGTCTGGGTTGATGCCACCAGTAGCATTTCCCCAAAGAACAAAGAGAGGGGCGACTTTCAGACTCGATGCAAACCCCACAACGTCATGTGTACCTGAGTTGTGTACCCAACACTGTGTGGGCTCTTTTCACCTCCTATTCCTGTAGAATGAATGGGCGGGGGTGAGGGGGTGGAAGAGTGCAAATGGCTTCAGACTTCCAAAAGTAGGATTACCTCATGATGCTGGGGTACATGAACACCAAATACCAGCACGTGTCATTTAACCCCCTGAAGCTGCGTAGGAATTAGCATCTGAAAACAAATGATAAACTATGGAGAATTATCAGATTTGAAAATAAATTTCACTTTGAAATTCTAAGATGTTTAGTAAGAAAAAATTAAATAGAACGTATATATTTTAATTGCTCTATTAAGTAGATGTCTACTTATCTTGGGATGAAACCAGACTTACAGGATTGGGTATCATTGACAATGTGGCTGTTTTTATTGCCTTAAATGTTCTTGGGTCCTTATCTCTTTTCTTATCTCCAGAGAAATCTCCATATCCCTCCTAAGTATTTTAGAATAATAAGTCTTTGCTTTCCTATAATGTTTACAATCTGAACTGCCAAATCTGCCTGTCATTCTTGGGTACAGACTTCATTACCCAAGAATGACGACACTGTTGTGTTGGTGCTCTGATTTAAAAAAACAAAACAGCAAAAAATCCCATTGTATTATCCCCTGCCGCATATAGTTAGAAAAATTAAATCCTCATTACTCTCTTAGATCTTCTGCTCTGTTATCACTTACTGGTGGGGTTTTTTTAGATCTGACTAAGGTGGCTCAAGTCTGTCTGCCTTGCCTTGGATTTCACAGAAGCTTTATAATTGTTTACCCTATTTACAAGCCTAAATCAGGGATTTACAAAAGTAGACCTTGCTTGATAATAAAGTGGTTTCCTTGCCCCTCAAATATTTCTAGTTCTTATCTTTCTACACAGCTGCTTGTAAGTTCAGCTTTACAAAATCTTGATTGGATTCCTACCGATGTAGTCTAACAAAGAAGTCTTTCACTGAAGTTGTCCAAAATAAATAGATAAGTTAAGCAAAAATGTGAAAATGGATTAGTTGGATCTATGTAGGCCTAGAACAATGATTCTGTACATGTATAAGAAATTCCTCATGATGTATAAATACTGTTGAGCATGAAAAAACATTTTGTTTATTTATTGCACTTGTACAGAATAAATCAACTCCCAAAGCTGGCTCACCCTAAAAAGCATAGGAAAGGTGATGTCCCAACTTTGACCTGACCTAGCAGACTTATGGAATTCCACTTAGGGTATGTCTACACTGCCGCGCTAGTTCGGCGGCTGGGGATCGAAGTTCCGGGTTTGATTTATCGCGTCTGGTGTGGACGCGATAAATCGAACCAGGAAGTGCTCGCCGTCGACTGCGGTACTCCAGCTAGACGAGAGGAGTACCGCGGAGTCGACGGGGGAGCCTGCCTGCTGCGTGTGGACCGCGTCTGAACCGCGGTAAGTTCGAAGTAAGGTATGTCGAATTCAGCTACGTTATTCACGTAGCTGAATTTGCGTACCTTACTTCGAATTGGGGGGTAAGTGTAGACCAAGCCTTAGAGATGGAAACGCACCACTTATTGCAGCAAGATTTACTATAATCTGTAGTATTACATAGATTTACTGTATTCTGTAGTACTATAATACTAGATGAAACATACAAATAGGCATTGTTATGAGTTTATAACTCACCCATAATGATGCTTAACAGAGCTATCTGACCTAGCAATTTTATACTGTATTGTTTCAAGGATTTTTTTAAAGCCATATTTATATGGTTATGTGTATGTTGTGTGTCCTTAAAATTTAAAATATCCGGAGTGCTTGTAAACATAGGTATATTTTGGGATAATGGTGGTCCCTGATATGTGAACATTGTGTGGTTAGCCCTATGCCGAAGGAAGAGGTGACTGTATTGGTATGCTCTGATAAAACTGCATCCAGTAACATTTTCCCTCCAGCATGTATCTGAAATCATTCAAGCATAAGTACTTAGACATTTTCTCCCTATCAGTTACAGTTCTTCATGTTAGAGCCGATTACATCAAGTCTCTCTCCTCCTCCTCATCCCTGTTTTTGTGTAGATCTCATAAAATACTTATGCTATGCATATACTTAACTGATTGTGAAGCTTTCTAATAAGCTATTTGATATGTGCTTCTGTTTGTCCAGTCTGAAAATTAATGATGCTGTTTAGCTGCTTATTTGAATGTTTCATTTCTCTTTTATTTTCTTCCATTCCTCTAATAACCAAGTAGCCACTTCGGTAGATGCCTCCAGGCTTTCATGCAAATGGCATATCATATTTCTCTCATTTTACTTTGTTGTTTTTTTTTAATATTAAATTTAGAAACAGAAGCTTATCCAGGAAAAATTTAAATGAAAAGGTTGACCTTTAGTTTTGAAGTCACTTAATGAAGCTGAATCTCTAATAGTCCAAGAAATCTGATTCTGTAGCTTTAGACTGGCTTCAAGCCTGTTTTTCCGGACAGGCATTTTAAGGAGTCTGAGGCTAGATGAATGTGGAAAGCAAGGGGAAAGCTGCCCTAAGGCATAGGCTGGGCTGTCATTTAGAAGAGCATGACTGGGAAAGTTTTCCTACAAAACAGTGAGTGTTCGGCTTGAGGGAAGGAGGGCTCTGATAAATGTTGAGCAGATAATATAAAATGTTAAGCACTAAAATTTACCTTAATGATCTGCCTAAACCTAGCAAAGTCTGTGCAGTGCAATGCAATTGCAAATACTTCTAATGTAGCTCTTGCATCCGTACATATGTGTTTGTTTAAGATAATGTGTTCAATTCCACAGTTAATATCTAAGATATATGCTGTGAATGGGACGTAGGTACTTTTGAACATAGGATTTAGTCTTTACGTCACTTAGGTGCTTTTCAGAAAGTTATCCTTGTCTAGAAATTTTATCCATAACGTCAGTATAACATACCCTTCTCATTCCAGAGTTGGAAGGGCTTTGTTGACTCCTGTTGAAGTTCATGGGCTTCACATAGTTAAAATGTTCTGCTTACATACATACTTGATGATTACCTGCTCTGTTCATTCCCTCTGGGGCACCTGGCATTGGCCACTGTTGGAAGACTGTTCTTATGTTCTTATATAAAATACCTCTCATTTTAGTCCCATAGTTACCTGCATTCTACACAGACATGGTGTCCCTAAGTTTTTATTATTGAATTTTATTGTTGAAAATTACTTGCATGAGAAATAATCATAAAACTCTGGTTATAGAAAGAGTTATTTACCTTTATGGGAGGAATCCCACTGCATTTTAACTGTCCTGCATGGATAATAATTTTGTCTCTCTCCTTTCTAAGGGCTTTATCTACATTGTGTTGCACATTTGGACCTTGACAGGTTAAGAGAGATGAAAGTTTATCTCATAGTTTTGTATATAAATCCCCCCCTTTCCTGTAAATGTAAGATGTGGGGAAGTGATGCCCTTCTTTTATTAGCATTGTAGCAGGGTTGATGCAACCAATATGATGTCAATAGCCTTACACATCCTTTCCCTGAAATTTTAATGGTTCTAAATGTTTGGTGTGAATTTTGCACAGCACGTGCAGTGATGAGTTATTCTTGGATTTAGTGGACATTGGCATAGACTGGTGGGTTGCTCCTTCTTCCATATCTGTATATCGGGTTTCAGCTTGCCAGAGGATTTTTAGACCATTCTGATGGCTAGACTCTCTTCTCCAGCCTATTACCTTCTTCTAAACCATCCACCTAATTCCAACTTGATCTCCTTTCTGTCTCTAAATTTATGATTTCATCCAATAACTGCTGGGTCATCCCCTCCCCCCCCCAAAGTATTTGTTCTTCCCATTGGTTGCGCGCTCGCACACACACACACAACTTTTGATTGCATGTGACAAACAGGAACAAGGGTTGCCCTGTCTATTTCAAATTAGAGGTATTCTAATCTAAAGAAGCGGTTGCATCTTATGTGTAGAAGGCTGTCTTGTTGTTGCTGCACCTTCACAAAGCTGTATGCTGCACAGCTTATTAAGACAGTGTAGAATGAGCTTCACCTATGCAATGTGTAATTTCCCCTTCCACAGAATTCCCGCCTGACCTTGGGCAAGTTACTTACTCTTTCTGTGCCACAGTTCTTCATCTGTAAAATGGGGATAATAGCACTTCCTAACCTCATGAGGTGTTGTGAAGATAAACACATTAAGGATTGTGAGGTGCTCAGATGCTATGATAATGGGCATCATAGACATTAAGTCCAGAAGGGACCATTATGATCGTCTAGCCTGGCCTGCACATTGAAGGCCACAGAACCTCACTCACCCACTCCTGTAATAGGCCCATAACCTCCGGCTGAGTTACTAAAGTTCTCAAATCTTGATTTAAAGTTATAGAGAATCCACCATTTACTCTAGTTTAAACTAGCAAGTGACCTGTGCCCCATGCTGCAAAGGAAGACCAAAAAAAAACACAGAGTCTTTGCCAATCTAACTTGGGGGGGAAATCCTTCCAGACCCCAAATATGGCAGTCAGTTAGACCCTAAGCATGTCTGCAAAACCCACCAGCCAGACACCTGGGAAAGAATTCTCTGTAGTAACTGAAAATCCTCCCCACCTCGTGCCTCATCTCCAGATATTTGTTACTAACAGTTGCAGATGGGCCACATGCTGTTGTAGACAATCTCTTCATACCATCCCCTCTATAAATTTATCAAGCTCAGTCTTAAAACAATTAAGATTTTTTACCTCCATTATTTCTTATGGAAGGCTGTTCCAGAACTTCAGTCCTCTGCTGGTTAGAAACCTTTGTCTAATTTCAAGCCTAAACTTATTGATGGCAAGTTTATACACATTTGTTCTTGTGCCAGCACTGGTCTTTAAATTAAATAACTCCTCTCCCTCCCTGATGTTGTTCCCTCTGATGTATATATAGAGAGCAATCAAATCTCCCTTCAACCTTTATTTTGTTAGGGTAAAGAAGCCATGCTCCTTAAGTCTCCTCTCGTAATGTAGGTTCTCCATTCCTCTGATCATCCTAATAGCCCTTCGCTGTACCTGTTCCAGTTTGAATCAATCTTTCTTAAACATGGGAGATGAGAATTGCACACAGTATTCCAGATGACGTCTCACCAGTGACTTCTGTAATGATAACAACACTTCCCTATCTCTACTGGAAATACGTTGCCTGTTGCATCCAAGGACTACATTAGCCTTTTTCACAACTGCTCACACTGGTGGCTTGTAGGTATCCTGTGATTGACCAATATACCCAGATTTTCCTCTTCCTCTGTTATTTCCAACTGATACATCCCCAGCTTACAGCAAACATTCTTGTTGTTAGGTGTTAGTCCCTAAGTGCATGACATTTTATTTTCACTATTAAATTTCATTCTGTTTCTGTTACTACAGTTTTCAAGGTCATCCAAATCTTCTTGTATGATATTACCTCCCACTTTTTGTGCCAAGGTCATTAATGAAAATGTTAAACAAGACTGTTCCCAAGACTTATCCTTGAGGAACTCCACTATTAACCTCCTCCCAGCTTGACAGTTCACCTTTCAGCATGACCTGTTGTAGTCTCCCCTTCAACCAGTTCCTTACTCACCTTTCAATTTTAAGATTAATCCCCGTCTTCTCCAGTTTAATGAATAATTTCCATTGTGGAACTGTATCAAATACTTTATTGAAATCCAAGTAGATTAGATCTACTATTTTTTCTTTGTCTAGAAAATGGGTTATCTTCTCAAAGAAAGAGATCAGGTTGGTCTGGCACGATCTACCTTTTGTAAAACCATGTTGTATTTTATCCCAATTGCCGTTTGCCTGTATGTCTTTAATGACTCTCTCTTTCAAGATTTGTTTTAGGATCTTGCATACAATTGAGGTCAAAGTAATGGGACTGTCACTTTCGGAATCTCCCCCCCCCCTTTTTTTAAACATACATATTATATTTGCAATCCCCCCCCCTTTTTTAAATATACATATTATATTTGCAATTCTGCAGGCATAGGGTATGACTCCCAAGTTTATAGATTCATTAAAAGTCCTTGCCATTGGGCTTTCAATTTCATGTGCTAGTTCCTTTAATGTTGTTGGATGGAGGTTATCCAGGCTCCCCAGTTTGGCCCCATTAAGCTGTTTGAGTTTGGCTTCTACCTTAGATATAATTTCTGTTTCCATATCCTTGTTCCCATTACCCACCTTGCCACTGCACCCAAGCTTTTTATTACCCTTATTAAAAGCTGAGGCAAAGTATTCATTTAGATGTTGGGCCATGCCTAGATTATCTTTAATCTCCACCCCATCCTCAGTGTTTAGTGGTCCCACTTCTTCTTTCCCTGTTTTCTTTTTATTTATATGGCTAAAGATCCTTTTACTGTTGATTTTAATTTCCTTTGCAAGGTCCAACTCTGCTTGACTTTTGGCACTTCTTACTTTTCCCCTACACTTTCTGACCTCCAAGGGTTTATCCTTCCATTTAGTTTAAACTGAATTAATTCATGATTGATTACTCATTAAAAATGTGTAACAAAAGAAAAGTTCTTCGAAAAGAGACCATGCCTGGAAATTTTTAGCCTGGAAAGTGAACATTTTGGAGCCACTGAAAACTGAGTTAGGATGGATATGCATATACATCCTTAACTATAATGGTTGCTGCCATCCCTGCTACTGATGAGAATAATTTGCAATCCCATTTCAGTGCAGTTTTTCAAGAGATCTTACACAGGGCTGTGACCAATACCATGTAGAGGGATGTAATAATTATGCTCCATTCATTACATAGTTTCAGTGGGATAAGCTTGAGTTATGAGTGTAGGTGTGTTTGCACATTATGTCACTCTGGCCTCACCAATTAAATAGGGGAGGGAGATGACCTGTAAGCCATGGCTCCATAAATATATTTCAAAATTCAATAACCTGTTCATGAGCAACTTCCTCTCTCTCTCCCCTCGCCCCACATAGCAGCTATTTATGGGACCATTTTACATTGGTTTTTATTTAAAAAATAATAATAGCAAGCACTGGCAATTGAATTCTCATGCATTATGTAGCCATCACCACAGTCTCACTTTTGCACATCTTGTTGCTGTCAGATCTTTGTCGTCAGCCAAAAGTGATGTGTCTAAACTAGTAGCATATGTTTGATGACGTATGTAGAAACAGTGACGTTTCCGGTGTTTGATCTTAACTTTTATTGAGAACATCAGAAAATGTTTTTAAGAATGGCAGCCATGGCGTGGAAGGAGTTTGCTCATAAACAGGGTATTGGGTCTTAAATAAACTTCTTAATAAATAGGTTCTTTGCAGCCCTTTCCTCTGCTAGTTATTGGTGTAATTGCCTGTCAGTATCATCTGATTGTGGAACTGCTGGGGGCATGGTGTCTTAGATCATGCAGTAGAAACTGCTAGGAGTTGACTTACGTGCATGTTTACCTCTGCTCTCTGCTGAGTGACATGTCAATTCTGCTCAAGTAATAGTGCGTTTGTGGGGGTGTACATTCAGGCATGATTTGATTCACTCTAGATCGTTGGCCTACAGAAGATATAAACCTGAATACTAATACAACTATGGAGATTCCCCTTTAGCTCAGCTGGAGCGGGCCATTTGATTCCCAACCACCTTCTAAAACAAGAGCCCACAAAGATGTCCCCAGACACACGTGCGGGTTGCACAGATTTAGGGGCAAAAATGTAGAGAGACAGACTTCTCCAGAGATATAAAATAATAAAGTACTATGATGTTGGCAGGCCACGGGCCAGCTCATGCCAAGGCCACTGGGCCTCACTGAACACTGACAAATGCAGAGCTGGAAACCAGTCTGGCCTGCCTTTGTGCTAGTATTGTTAAAATAGGTATTAGAGTTATAAGAATGTGTTTAGCGTTTAGACTTCATGAAACGCTTGTAGGATGCTGCATGTATTCATGTTACTTTTAGGGTTGCCAGGTGTCTAGTCAAAAAGGGACCCTGGCATCTCCGGTCAGTGCTCTGACCGGGCAGTTAAAAGTCCGGTTAGTGCGGTGCTGGCAGACTCCCTGCTCTGGCTCCACGCAGCTCCCCGGAAACAGCGACGTCTCTTGGCTCCTAGGCAGAGGGATAGCCATGGGGGCTCTGTGCTCTGCCCCTGTCCTGCCCTGAGCACTGGCTCTGCAGCTCCCATTGGCTGGGAACCACGGCCAATGGGAGTGGCGGGGGCGGTGCCTGCGGGTGGAGGCAGCGCGCAGAGCTGCCTGGCCGCGCCTCCACCTAGGAGCTGATGGACATGTCGCTGCTTGCGGGGAGCTGCCCGCAGCCCATACTCTGGAACCCTTCCCGCACCCCAATCCCCTGCCCCAGCCCTGAGCCCCCTTTCTCACCCAAACTCCTTCCCAGAGCCCACACTCCTCACCCACTCCTGTGCACCAACCCTCTGCCCCAGCTTGGAACACCCTCCCACACTGCAAACCCCCGGCCCCAGCCTGGAGCCCCTTCCTGCCCCCCAAACCTCCCATCCACAGCCCCACTCCAGAGCCCTCACCCCTGTACCCCAACCCCTGCCCCATCCTGGATCCCACTCACTGAACCCCTCATTTCTGGCCCCAGCCCAGAGCCCACACCCCCACCCCAGAGCCTGTATCCCCTCCTATACCCAAAGCCCCTGCCCCAGCCCGGTGAAAATGAGCGATTGAGTGAGGGTGGGGGCGAGCGAGCGACCAGGGGTAGTAGAGTGAGCAGCGGCGGAGCCTCAGGGAACAGGCAGGGCCTCAGGAAAGGGTCAGAGAAGGGAGGAGGGGCAAGGGTGTTTGTGTTCGGTTTTGTGCAATTAGAAAGTTGGCAACTGTACTTGTAATATTGGTATCCCATGTTATAAGGTAATATTTAAGTGTTTGCTCTGGAACTATAAAAATGTTTGCTAAGACTGTAAATGCCCTCGATCAGAAGAGAAGCATTACCAAGTGTGAAATACTAGTTTACCACAAGAGGTCTCATCTTCTCCCCAACACAAGAAGGCCTATAGACACTAGTCAAACCACTTTGTTGATTGCTTCCCCCTAACCCATCAATCATAGAATCATAGAAGATTAGGGTTGGAAGAGACCTCAGGAGGTAATTTAGTCCAACCCTCTACTCAAGGCAGGACCAACCCCAACTAAATCATCCCAGCCAGGGCTTTGTCAAGCCTGACCTTAAAAACCTCTAAGGAAGGAGATTCCACCACCTCCCTAGGTAACCCATTCCAGTGCTTCACCACCCTCCTAGTGAAATAGTGTTTCCTAATATCCAACCTAAACCTCCCCCACTGCCACTTGAGACCATTGCTCCTTGTTCTGTCATCTGCCACCACTGAGAACAGCCAAGCTCCATCCTCTTTGGAACCCCCCTTCCAAAGTAGTAGTAGTTGAAGGCTGCTATCAAATCTGCCCTCACTCTTCTCTTCTGCAGACTAAACAAGCCCAGTTCCCTCAGCCTCTCTTCGTAAGTTATGTGCCCCAGCCCCCTGATCATTTTCGTTGCCCTCCGCTGGACTCTCTCCAATTTGTCCACATCCTTTCCGTTGGGGGGGGGGGGCAAAATGAATGCTGGGGGAAGGGAACAAAAATTTCTGTTAAGGAGAAATTGTTATCACTATGCTGCTTGGAATTTGGAGAGGGCAATATTTCTAAGCATAAGCAAGGGATCACCAAGCTGCTTGGCTTGGGTTAGCCCTAAAGGAAATACAGAGCTTGTATGTATAAGAGCTACTATCACCTTTTGGAACTTAAGACTGTAACTCGTTTGTGTGTATGTTTTCCTCCTTTACAGCTACTCTCAGTCCTTTTTCTTAGGGCTTGTACACACTTGCACTTATGTCAGTATAACTTATGTCACGTGGGGTGTGTGAAAAAGCGCCCCCTGAATGATGTAAGTTACACCAACCTAAGTGCTGTTATGGACAGCTCTGTGTCGGCAGGAGATATATCTACTGCCTCTCACAGAGGTGGATTTATTATGCCGATGGGAGAGCTCTCTCCCGTCAGCACAGAGTGTATATATATATATATATATATATATATATATATATTATATTATATATTAATGGAGATATCCTATCTCCTAGAACTGGAAGGGACCTTGAAAGGTCATCGAGTCCAGCCCCCTGCCTTCACTAGCAGGACCAAGTACTGATTTTGCCCCAGATCCCTAAGTGGCCCCCTCAAGGATTGAACTCACAACCCTGGGTTTAGTAGGCCAATGCTCAAACCACTGAGCTATCCCTCCCCCCATAGTGTCTGCACTAGCAATGCTGCATCAGTACAGCTATGCTGCTGCAGCGATTCTAGTGTAGACTAGCCCTTAGTTAATGGTCCTTTCATTAGTTTATTATAGGATTGGCAACAAGCATTGTCTTTGGTGAGTGATCTAGTAAGAACTTGACCTGGGGTAAGTGTTTGGGACTGGGTGTAACCTGAATAGTGTTGTGATTTTTGGTATAAGGGACCATCTATCACAAAGACAAGCTTGCCTGGGTGGCTAGATAGACTAGCGTGTCCAAGGAGACTGTCTGTGACTCCATGGTAAGGCTGTTATAGTGCTTGAGGAGTTCACACTTGTTATTTGGTTGGTGAAATCTAATTGTGTAACATACAACCAGTTTGGGGGTTGTGCCCAGTTCCTTGACAGTCTGCCCTGAGGTTGGCACTCACAGTAGTGAGCCCCTCTCCACAGCTTGA
Source organism: Emys orbicularis (assembly GCF_028017835.1). Classification (NCBI taxonomy): domain Eukaryota; kingdom Metazoa; phylum Chordata; order Testudines; family Emydidae; genus Emys; species Emys orbicularis. The sequence continues at coordinate 21,040,133 of NC_088685.1, read as the reverse complement.
CAAGTACATTTTAAAATTGTAAATTTGAGTTGATAGTGCCCCTTTTGATTACAGTGTGTGAAGTATTTTTAGACCATGATGCAAGAGCTGCTATAAAAGTTTTAAATTATTTAAGCCTTAAAGCTCCATTTCTGGTACTACTTTTCTGTGAGATGGCAGTCATTGCTCATAGAAAATCTCCCCCCACTATGTTTTTAAAAGTTTTTTATTTAGACAAAGATGTTCTATTTACTGGACCCTTGTTGATGCACAGTGTGCCTCTAATTTTTGCCATAATCAGAAGTTGGTATGTCACTTCCATGTCATTTCAAAAAGTTTGAGAGGCATCCTCATAAACTGCATGTCAGAAGGGCCATGAAATTCTGTTTGAACAGGACACAAGTATCATGAGTTTACTGAGAGCCCCCCTGGAAGAACTATCCAAATGTACTTGAATGGGTATTTCTGAAGCATAGGCTGCTCAGGGCAAACCTTGCCCTGCCGCCCTCCCCAGGAGAAGCAACGCCACCTCTTGGATGAAGAGGTGCAAAAGGTTCCTAAACAACAATTACCAAAGCTGATATGTGGGCCTCTACACACCATTTTACTAGTCATAGAGTAGAAGGACAAACCTCTGTAGATGCAGTTTTTGGCAGAATTTGTCTTGTTTATGTTCTTGAGAAGTAGTCCCAATCTTTTGTTATAAGGAATGTGATATAAATCCCCGCTAGTACAATTGGAGAACATTCTTTAAGCGTAAATGGTATATCTCTGATGGGCCACGTTCGTCTCTAATACGCCAGCTTTACTTGCCATTCTGTTGTATTACCAGTTGTGTTATTACTAAAGTTGTTCACTTGCTACTGTCTTACAGTATGTCTGAATTATATCTCTTGAGGACAGTCTATTAGTGGCTTAGGTTTGAACTTTCTAGATACGTTTTTTTCCACCTTACACTTAAGATAAAGTAGTCTCACTCAACAGCATGAAGACATTTGTGGTGGACAAGCTAATAGGAGCCGCAGGACAGCTTGTGTCGGTGCTCAGAAATTCTGCCCATTCTGTGGTTGTTCATGATGATAACATAAGTAAAACCACACATAGTGCAATGCTGACCTTATCCAGCAGAAAAATAACAAGAAGTAATATCTCTTCAGCTATCATAAGCTGGGATATTTTTCTTGTCCATTTTTGTTTTATGCATTCTTAAATACAAAATGAGTTTCACTGATCTCATAATAAATTGGATTGTGTGATGCAAGTAAAATAGTTGAGTTGCTGTAATGATTTATTAATGCGAGAAACTGTATTTAGCATTTATATATAATATTCTTCACTTCCTAATGCTGTACAAATGTCACAGTGTCACTTGGAGGATGTTCCCATTTTAATCAGAGAGGGTTAAGTGACTTGCTCGAGGCCATGTGTAGCGGGATTTCAGGCCACCGGGGGAGAAAAAGGAGGGAGAACACCCCCTTTTTATGAATGTAGCTCCTTGTGGTCAAGGTAGAGAGGCCTAGCGGTTGGAGATCAGGGGGTTGTCCTTATCCTCAGGGCAGTGAGGCGTAATGACCAGAGTCTACAGAGCTACCCTTGCTCTCAGAGCAGTGAGGCCTAGTGGCCAGAGTCCATGAAGCTGCCCTTGCTCTCAAGGCTGCGAGGCCTCCTGGCCAAAATCCATGAAGTTGCCTTTGGCCTCAGGGCAGCGAGGCCTAGTGGCTGGAGTCTATGTAGCTGCCTTAGTCCTCTGGGCAGCGGGGCCTAGTGATAGGTGTGGAAATGGGTAGAGGGATCTGGGCCCATCCTACTCCACTGGGTCCCAACCCCAGGCCCTATGGAACCAGCAGTCCTGGCTTCAGGTTCAGGTTCCCCTCTCAACAAACTTCCTACCCTTGCTTCTGGATCCCCCTCTGGGATAGCGGCCTGCCATATCCCTCATCCTCCGCAGTTGCCTGGGGTCCCACCATGGATTCAGCGCCTTCAGCCTCCGCAGGCTGGCACTCTAGCGGCTCCCTGGCAGGAGTCTGCAGCGTGTATCCACTCTCCTCCTCAGTCAGCCCAGACTGAGCTAAGCCGCCTCGTTTTATATACTGCTTCCAACCAGAGCATGCCAAGCAAGTGCATGGGAGCATTGCCTCGTGGGCCCAAAGTGCGTGGCCAACCCTTGCTAGGCCAGTGCAGGCTTGGTACACCCCATCACACAATGTAGTGTGAAATTGTCAGAGCTGGGATTAGAACTCAGGAGTTTCTGCTTCCCTGTTCTGTGCTGAGATGACTTGCCCACTGCTGGTATAATTTGCAGATGACACAAAGATTGACAGAGTAGTAAATGATGATAAGGACAGGATAGTCGTATGGAGTGATCTGGATTTCTTGGTAAACTGGGTCCATTCAAAGATTATACAGCTAAATGCAAAGTTATACATCTAGAAAAAAGGAATGCAGGCCACACCTACAAAATGGGGACTGTATCCTGGAAAACAGGGACTGAAAAGGAGCCTTGTGGGAGGTCAGAGAGGACAGACAATTCACTGTGAGCTTCCAATGCAATGCTCTGGCAAAAAAGGACTCATGCGACCTTTGGCTTTATAAGAAAAGTAGTAGTGAGTAGGACTAAGGAGGTGATTATATCTCACTACACGGATTTGGTGTGACTGATACTGTAATACTACGTTCAGTTCTGGTGTTCAGATTTTTAAAAAGATGTTAAAAAATTGGAGAGCCTGAAGAAAAGAGCCACAAAAATTATTCAAGACCTGGAGAACCTTAAAGTAAGAGACTTAAAGAGCTTAATCTGTTTAATTTATCAAAAAAAAGATTGAAAGGTGACTTGATTACAGTATATAAGTATCTTCACGAGGAGAAAATAGTGGGTACTAAAGGGCTCTTTAATCTAGCAGAGAGAAATATGAAATAGAACCTCAGAGGTTACGAACACTTCGGGAATGGAGGTTCTTTGTAATTGTGAAATTTTTGTAACACCAAACAAAACGTTATGGTTGATCTTTCAAAAGTTTACAACTGAACATTGACTTAATACAGCTTTGAAATTTTACTATGCAGAAGAAAAATGCTTCTTTTAATCATCTTAATTTAAATGAAACAAGCACAGAAACAGTTTCCTTACCTTGTCAAATCTTTTTTGTAAACTTTCTTTTTATTATTTTAGTAGGTTACATTTTAACACAGTACTGTACTGTACTCTATTTAATTATTTTTTTTGGTCTATGCTGCCTGATTGCATACTTCCAGTTCCAAATGCGGTGTGTGGTTGACCAGTCAGTCAGGGCCAGATTGACACCTTCCGCACACCTAGGCACAGCATCTTAAGTGCCCCCCGCCTACAGCTGACCTTTGTGTTGCACCCAGTTTAGAGAGGTAAGGTGCCCCTAGAATGCTGGTGCCCCTAGGCACATGCCTCCTGTGACTAATTAGAAATCCGGCCCTGCAGTCAGTTTGTAATGCTGGTGTTCGTAACTCTGAGGTTCTACTGTAAAAAGAACCAATGGCTGGAAGCTGTAGCTAGACAAACTCAAATTGGAAATAAGGCTCAAATTTCTACCATGAGGATGATTAACCATTGGAACAAACCACCAAGGAAGATGGTGGATTCTCCATCTGGATGTCATTCAGTCAAGTCTGGATGCCTTTCTGGAAGCTCTGTTTTTGTCAAACACAAGTTACTGGGCTCAAGAACGGGTAATTGGGTGAAATTTAATGGGCTATGATATACAGGAAGTCAGACTGGACAATCTAATGGTCATTTCCAGACTTAATGAACTCTATGAATGGATCTATGAATCTGTATGTGTTGAAATAAATGAGCGGCAGGAGCAATGACAAATATAAAGGCTTTCTTTTCATCTTCCCCTCATTGGGATTGGTGGGGTGGACATTTCTTTGGTGCAAGATCCATGAAAGGTTTAATTTTCAAAAGGACATCTTTAGGAAGCTGTCAGAGAGGTTGGATGATGAATTGGTTCTAACTTGGTGTTTCATTCTTTGTGTATTGTCTCTTGAGATCCTGCTAGAAAGTTTGGGCGTGTGGAATTCCCTGGAAAATGAGTGACTATTCTCTCCACCACATGCTCAGTCAGTATCCTAACCCTCTCATTTCGATTTTTAATTAAGATTGCTACAAACATAATCCCCTCTCCTGATGTTTGATTGGCACATTTTCACCTGTACTGCGAAATAGGCATGGTGGCGACTGGAGGGACTGGCCCAAATGATTGAGTAGGAGTTTTGCTTTGGGCTTACTTTATAACACCACTTTGCTTTTAACATTTCAGGCGAGCTCTCGAGTTCCCTTTGAGAAGAAGCCATACTCGACCGAGATGTCACGGCACCACAGCCGATTTGAAAGAGATTATCGCACTGGGTGGGATCGCCGAGAATGGAGCTCCAATGGGAATCATGTGAACAGCAGTAACTGTAACAGTACAGCGAGCAGCAACTGCAACAACAGACCTGGGCTGTTGCCTTTGCCAATTGTTCCCTCTCGACTACCTACTCCAGCCACGGCTGCTTGCACCACAGTGAACAGCGACGTGATAACGAGCCTTGTGGCCAACTCATCCGCAGGTTCAACTACCAAAGTAAGAATTTACTTGTTTTCAGTAATGATGAGTTAGAGGAAACTACAGATGGGGCAACACTTGTCCCCTTCAGAAGCCCCTTGTTTATGATGTGCCATGGGAATAAGAAGTCCAATGGCCGTTTGCCTTTTTCCTTCTGTTGGTCATTATGTGTGCTGTTTGTATAGTAAGATGACCTTCATGGGCTGGCGGATCTCCCACTTCGTTCCATCACTGAACAGAGAGAGCAATCAGTTCCCTATATCACAGAATCAGTTTCATGCTTTTATTAATTTTTCTGAAGCACTTAGTTCTCAGTTTTGTTGTTGGGAATGATCCACTTTGTTTGTCTAATTACCCGAGGAGTGTTCCAAATGGAGCCACAGTTTTCCTACGTGGATCTACTTTTATGTCACAAAGAGCAGAAACTGAGCAAAGTGCATAGGGGTTTTTTGTTTTTGTTGCTTGGCCCTTTCCTATAAGTCGTCCAGAGTGCCCTTCCACATTGCCATCTGTAACATCATAATAGGAATAGTGGGAACCCACAGTTGAGACAAGGCTGTCTGGTTTATACATAAATACAGTTTAAGAAGGAAGAAAATGTTAAAGAGCAAAGAAATAAAATCACTAGTGGTTTTTTATTGATTTTATTCTACTGACTAGTAGTGTTTTTTGGCTTTCTTTTAACTTGTAGCTCCTCTTAAGTCTACAAAGCAAAAAATTTTATATCGGTGAAAAGTTGTTTGTTGCCTTCCTGCATACAAAATTGACTAGGGAAGCTGAAGTTGGGGGTGGGGTGGGGGGTGGAGCGTGGTGGAAAACCCTAGCAAATTGTAAAGGTATCCGTGGCTTTAGCCAAGCGAGCCAGATGCCCTGCTGCTTTTCTTTTTATGATATTTAAATTTTTCTTTCAACTTGGTTTCATGTTAATAAATGCAAGTGCCAAATACAACAGACGCAGACAGGGGAAAAGAAGACAATGAAGTTATTTAAAGTAAGCCAAGAACAAGCTGAAATTTTACTGCAATACCATACCATATTGATTTTTTTCACACAGTAGAAAAACAAGGTCAATGCTGCAGAAGGAAACAGTGGGCCAAAGTTTACAGTGTGAATGTTTTTTAAAATGGTCCATAGTGTTTTTCATTTATTTTTATTTGACAACAGGCAGTAAGTTCCCAATGAAAATGAATATGGGATTTCCCCAGATGTCCTCCACAATAGATGCATTTTGGTCACGCTTTGTCTGGAGAAGATTATAAAGCAAGTTTTGAAGCCAGCACAGTGGTTTCATTTATCATGACCTCTGTACTGCTAAAAGTCCAGCTGCTGGCTGGGGTTGATCAGCCTTTGCTGCAGATGTTTAACAGCCCATTGAGGCTGAGCTATGATACTAAAGTGTTTGCTTCTTGGGGGAGGGAGGGAAAGATCAGCATTTTAAGTGTTTTGTGATCATATGTTAAATGTGAAGCATTTTCTAAATTATCTTATTAGGCAATTTCTTAGATGAGTTTTACTAGTAAGAATGGTTCTGACACCACTAGATCAATGGGAAGAAAACAGACGGTATGTAGGTGATATAGGATGATCTTTACCAGGAAAGCTGCTAATCGCCTGTGTGGTCTCCCATCAAATTCATGTATAAAAAGTCCCAGTGTCCCCACTCTCTCCTCTGTTGCTGAGGATTACCTGAGCAAGTCTGACAACTAAAACCACATGGATTGAGGGGGGAAAAACTTTGGAAACAGAAGTGGGTGAGGAATCTGAATAGTTGATGTAAGGGGATGTTGCCTAGGAAACTTCCGACAAACTACATGAGAGAGTTTTGTAAATGAAAAAGTGTGCTCTCTGTCTCGCATACTGCAGATTTACACTTGAGGTTCAGCTCAGATGATTAGTAGTATCCCAAACCGATGAGTTTGCCTCCAACCGTTGACTATCCAGCTAATGGTTAACCATAAAAATTTAAATCCATGTAAATGGAAAACCACAAACCAGAAGAATGTACAGTTGCTTGGTCTATTTTAAAAACAGATATATACCAAGTTCTTAGCCCAATATTGAGCCCAATAACTTGTGTTTGGCTAAAGCATATCTTCCAGAAGGGCATCCAGTCTTGATTTGAAGACATCCAGAGATGGAGAATCTGGTAGCTCTCTTCCTACCTTGTTCCAGTGTTAGTGACCCTCCCTATTAAAAATGTCTGTCTAATTCTACTTTGAATTTATCTGGCTTCAGCTTTCAATGGTGATTTTATATTTATGGTCAGACCATTGATGAAAATGTTGAGTAGCTTCAGGCCTAGTACTGATCTCTTCAGAACCCCACTGGAAACACCTCCATTCAATGATGATTCTCCATTGACAACTACTCTTTGAGATCTGTCAGCCTTAATCCAATTAACATGTGCTTTATTGATAGTGTATATTGGTATTTTTTAACTGCCCTACAGAAGTCTAAGTATATTACATCTACGCAGTTACTTTTGATCTCATCAGAGAATTATATCAGGTTTGTTTGGCAAGACTTATTGTACATAAAATCTTGTTGACCACTACTAATTACACCTCTACCTCGATATAACGCTGTCCTCGGGAGCCAAAAAATCTTACGGCGTTATAGGTGAAACCGCGTTATATTGAACTTGCTTTGATCCACCGGAGTGCACAGCCCCCCCCCCCCCCCCGGAGCGCTGTTTTACCGCATTATATCCGAATTTGTTATATTGGGTGGCGTTATATCGAGGTAGCGGTGTATATTTCCATCCTTTTATTCTTTATTAATTGAAACCCTAGGTGAAAAATTCAGAATGGATAAAAGGAAATATATTTTCACATAACATGTCATTAGACTGTGGAACTCATTGTGACATGATGTCATTGAGTCCCAGAGTTCAAAGATCCATAGATGTTAAGTCCAGAAGGGCCTTTAGAATATCTAGTCTGAGCAGACAAGATTATAACAAGAATATCCAGAACTATAATAACTAATGGTAACAAAAAGAGTACTGGAAGGGATATAAAACTTTGTTTTGGGGTTTAAGCCAATTTCTAACTATTAGGGATGAGGTGAAACCTTCATGGAATGCAGGTCATCCCACATCTGCCTACTGTGAGGTTCCTTGCACCTTCTTCTGAAGCATCTGGTGTTGGCCATTGGTGGAGACCAAATACTGGATTAGACAGGTCTGATTCATTATGGCAACTCCTGTGTTCCTAGAAGGTGGCCCCAAAAGTACTTGTGCTTCACATCACAGACAAAACATTGATATGTGTGTGGACAGACTATATTACTAAAGATATGATGCAAATCTTCAGTGTTTAAATATTACTCGCCAGACATACCAATAACTTGCTAACTGGAAGTGAAATTCCTTTCCACAAATCACACGTACCTGTCTCTTATTGTCTTGAAAAATTGCGTGTTTGGCCTGGGTTATTTAAAAGAAAAATGTGGTAATTTTTTTTTTCATTTTTACTGAACAAAAAAATAAAAAAGGACTTTAGGCTACTGTCACCCTTTTCATCTGAGGCTCTGAAAACACTTTTCAAACACTGTTTAAGCCTTAATGCCCCTCTAAGGTATGTTAATATTATAATCCCTATATAACAATAGAGAAACTGAGACACAGAGAAATTGAGATTTTGCTCAAGGTCACTGAGCAAGTATTCTCACCTTTTTGTCAAGTTGGGGCTCCTGACTCTTAGTCCTGTGTGCAAGCCACTGGGCCACAGAGCTCCCACCTGGGGATGGCTCATTCTGAATCCTAGGGCCAAAATCCCCAGCTGTGGAGTACTTTCTGCATTTGGCGTCCTTTAATTGCTGAAGTGTTTGGCAGGAGAAAGCGGGTGACTCATAGCACTAAAGGGCAATGTGCAGCTTCATTTTGACACACTCTTATTCCCATCGCGTATGATTATTTGGCTTAGTTTTTTCTCCCAGGGGTTTATTTGCTAGTAGAAACTATCAAGGAAATCCCCATAAAACTGCAGCATTATTTAAGATATTGGCAATGAAACACTCTAGAATCCGATTAAGGGCGCCACACAATATTCCAACCATGTTATCTGTTCATATTAGCAGCACCTCTATTCTCTGTTGCTTTTCCAAATTACTTTCTGTGTTACTTGTACAATTTTCTCCATCAAAGCTTCTGCATCACAGCTACAATTTAGAAGTGTTGTCATGGGCTGTAATTTGAAATTTTATTACCAAGAGATTTTTTGGTTATAGAACATTTACTTTTATCATCTGGATATTATTTTTAAATGCCTGAAAAGATTGATACGTCAACAGGATCTGTACGGTGTCAGGCACTGTCTGATTATTTTTTGTTCGGCATTAATTTAAAAAACCCTTTGCCTGGAAAATGAATTGATTCCTAAGCCCCCACATGCTTAATGATTTGTTAATTTCAAGGTTAAACCTATGACAATGGGTATAAAAAATCCAGTCTCAAATTCTGATAGGATTTTCTCCAGCATAACCGAGGGTAACTGTCTGTAATGTAGTTACTCTGGGCTTACCGGGGAATAACTGAAATCAGAGCCTGGCCTTCTATGTTTACAGTGCTCCCATATAATTTGAGGGTTGTGTGTTGTTGCTAGCAGAGTTTTGATCCTAGGGTGGTTCGGCTCAAAGGAAATGTGGGAGGGGAGAAGGAGAGTGTAAAACGTTTGTTAACCTCTCTGGAAAGCAGCACAGGGAATGCAGAGGGGGAGAAATCACCCTCTGTCTCACCATGCTCTGGCTTAACCAAGTCAGATAAAACAAATGAGCAGGAAAGTGGGGGAAATTCTTGTTTTAAAGGAGAAACAAATCTGTATGGCTGGAGAATGCATTGTAAAAGGAAGTAAGATAAAATACTGTAGAGGTAAAATGTTAACACATTTATTTCCTTTGAGATCCAAAATAATTTAGTTCCCCTACCTCAACTGGTAAAAGATTCTCACTCTTCAGTCTGTTACCTGCCAACTGTTTACTGTACATAGAATCATATGATTAGAAGGGACCCCAAGGGTTATCTAGTCCAGTGGCTCTCAGCCTTTCCAGACTACTGTGCCCCTTTCAGGAGTCTAATTTGTCTTGCATAACCCAAGTTTCACTGCACTTAAAACCTACTTGCTTACAAAATCAGACACAATAATACAAAAATGTTTCAGCAGACTTACTGAATTTCAGTGTATAGTACATAGAGCAGTATAAACAACTCACTGTATGAAATTTTAGTTTGTACTCACTTTGCTAGTGCTTTTTATGTAGCCTGATTTAAAACTAGGCAAATATCTAGATGAGTTGATGTACCCCCTGGAAAACGTATGTGTACCCCTGGTTGAGAACCACTGATCTCACATAACCCTCTGCCAAGATGCAGGATTTGTTGTGTCTAAACCATCCAAGACAGATGGCTATCCAGCCTCCTTTTGAAAACCTCTAGTGAAGAAGCTGCCACAGCTTCCCAAGGCAGTCTGTTCCATTGTCCTGCTGTTCTTACAGTAAGGAAGTTTTTCCTGAGATTTAATCTAAATCTGCTGTGCTGTAGTTTGAACCCATTTCCTCCTGTCCTGCCCTTGGTGGCAAGAGAGAACAATTTTTCTCCATCTTCTTTATGGCAGCCTTTCAAGTATCTGAAGACTGCTATCATAGAATATCAGGGTTGGAAGGGACCTCAGGAGGTCATGTAGTCCAACCCCCTGCTCAAAGCAGGACCAATCCCCAGACAGATTTTTGCCCCAGATCCCTAAATGGCCCCCTCAAGGATTAAACTCACACCCCTGGGTTTAGCAGGCCAATGCTCAAACCACTGAGCTATCCCTCCCCCCTTAATTGCCTCTTTTCCAAACGAAACATATCCAGTTCCTTCAGCCTTTGCTCATATGGTTTGCATTCCATCCCTTTGATCATCTTTGTCGCTCGCCTCTGGATCCTTTCCATTTTTTCTGTATCTTTTCTATACATTGGTTACCAACATTAGACACATTACTCCATCTGAGGCCTAACCAGTGCTGAGTAGAGCAGTACTATTACCTCCCGTAATTTGTATGTTATGCCTCTGTTAATGCAACCTAACATTGCATTTGCTTCATGTGCATCGCATTGCTGACTCATGTTGAGGTTGTGATTCACTACAACTCCCAGGTCCTTCTCAGCAGTGCTGCTGCCAAGCCAATTTCCCCCCAATCTGTATTTGTGCATTGGGTTTTCTTCCCTAAATGTAGCACCTTACATTTGTCTTTATTGGATTTCATTTTGTTATCTATAGCCCATTTCTCCAATGTATCAAGATCCCTCTGAATCTTAGGTCTATCCTCCAAAGTATTGGCAACCATCCTTAGCTTTGTGTCATTTGCAAACTTGATCAATATGCTCTCTATACCTCCATCCAAGTCATTAATAAAGATGTTAAACAACACCAGACTCAGAACAGATCCCTGTGGAACCCCACTTGAGACCTCCCTCCAATCTGACATCATTCCATTAATACAGTGGTGGGCAATAATTTTTGCAGGGGGGGCCACTCCATGAATTTTGGGCTGCACATTTCTACTATATTAATGGAGGTGGTGCGGGGAATGAGAGGGAGTTTGGGTGCAGGAGAGACCTCCGGGCTGGTGCAGAGTGTTGGGGTGCAGGAGAAGGTGAGGAGTGTGGGCTCTGGGAGGGAGTTTGATGCAGGCAGGGGCTCCAGGCTAGGGCAGGGGATTGGGGTATAGGAGGGGGTGAGAGATGCAGGCTCTGGCCAGGTGGCGCTTACCACAGGCGCCTCCTGGCCGGCAACGCAGCTGGACTCATGATACCTGCATATCGTGGCCCCACGCCGCTCCCAGAAGTGGCGGCGGCTGGTTGCTGCTGGCACATCTCTGTGCGCCCCTTGAGGGGAGGAGGGCAGCGGGTCTCAGTGCGCTGCCTGTACCTGCAAGCACCGCCCCTGCAGCTCCCATTGGCCGGTTTCTGACCAATGGGAGCCGTGAGGACGGTGCTGGGGTTGTGGGAGCGTATGGAGGTCTTCCCTGCCACCGGGGGCGCGAAGAGACATGCCAGCAGCAGCCGGCCACTTCTGGGAGTGATGTGGGGCCACAGCAGGCAGGGAGCCTGCCTGAGCGCCCACTGCGCTGCGGGACTTTTAGCGGCCCGGAGATTGCGAGGGGGCAACCAAAGAGCCTGGCGGGCCGGACAGAAATGTTAGATGGACCGGATCCCCCCTTTTAAAATATGGGCACTATATTAGCCCTTCTCCATTCTTCCATGACCTCTCCTGTCATCCATGAGTTTGTAAATATTGTTGCCAGTTGCTCTGAGATTTCTTCAGCTAATTACTTCAGTACCCTCAGGTGAATAGCATCCGGTCCCGCTGATCTAAAATAAAAATATATATATGGAGATATACCTATCTCATAGAGCTGGAAGGGACCCTGAAAAGTCATTGAGTCCAGCCCCCTGCCTTCACTAGCAGGACCAAGTATGGATTTTTGCTCCAGATCCCTAAGTGGCCCCCTCAAGTATTGAACTCATAACCCTGGGTTTAGCAGGCCAATGCTTAAACCACTGAGCTATCCCTCTCCCCCTTGATTTCATTCAAGTTGGTCAGATGATCTCTGACATGTTCTTTACTCATCCCTATCTGCATCCCTTCCTCTTTATTGTCTGTGGTAACTTTGCTGGTCGTTCGGTCATATGTTATTTTTTGTGAGAAGACTGAAGCAAATTAGGCATTCAGCAGCTCTGCCTTCCTATCATCTTCCATTACCAGCTCACCTTCTCCATTGATCAGCAGACCAACACCATCCCTGATCTTTCTTTTTTAACTGACATATTTGAAGAACCCCTTCTTGTTGTCTCTAACATTTCTTGCTATCTGTAACTCATTCTTTGCCTTGGCCTTCCTTTCTAGTGAAGACCTGCTAAATCGACTACCGATCGCTCTCCCGTCGACTATCACATTCACAACTAATTCATCCCTGTCGGTCAAAAGTGGTTCCAAAATGGACAGCCCCCTAGTTGCTAAGAATTTGCAGGATGTATTATGTTTTGCTGCAATAGTCTTCCAACAGATATCAGGGAATTTAAAATCCCCCATTAATAAATGCTCATGTGTGTTAGCTAATCTTGTTATCAGCTTGCAGAATGACTTATCCACTTCCTTTTCCTGATTTGGTGAGCTATAGTAGACCCCCACCATAATGTCACTACTGTTCTTTTCCCTTCTTATCCTTACCAGAGATTCTCAGGTCTGTTGCTCACTTCCCCTTGGACCTTGGAGCAAGTTTATACATTCTTGACATACAGTGCAACACCTCCTCCTTTTTCCCCATACCTATCCTTTTGGAACAAGCTATATCCCTCAATGCTGGTATTCCAATCATGGGAGTTGTCTGTCCCACCAAGTCTTTGTGTTGCCAATTAAGTCATAATTTTCTTCATTTACCATGACTTCCAGTTCATCCTATGTGTTCCACATACTCCTTGCATTTGTATACAGGCATTGAAGATATTTTGCAGACTACCCTGTTGCTTTTCTTTTTGCCTTTTAATGCAGTTGTAATTTCTAGAAATTAGCCCCTTTCCCTTGTCTTCGTTACTTGAGCCTAGATGCGCATTGGCCGGATTTTTTTCACTGCCCTCTGCCCACCATATGGCCTAGTTTCCTAGAACATCAGCTCGTTGTCAAAGAAGCCAAAGCACTACCACAGTTTGACGGTCCTTGCCTGGGCCTTTTCCTTCAACAGGGAGGATGGACAAGAACACCACTTGTGCCTAAAACTCTTTTATCCTTCTTCCCAGAGCCATGTAGTCTGCAGTGATTCATTCAAGGTCATTCTTGGCAGTACCGTTGGTGCCCATGTGGATAAGTAGGCACTGGAAGCAGTTTCACACTCCAGTCAACCACTCAAGGCCCACCTGGAACAAAGCATTCCCACTCACACTTTTCAAACAGACATACACACAGTCAAACTAGCTTCAGTCAAGCCAGGGGTGGGCAAACTTTTTGGCCCGAGGGTAGGGAAATTGTATGCAGGGCCATGAATGTAGGGCTGAGGCAGGGGTTTGAGGTGCGGGAGGAGGTATGGGAGGGGGGTATGGTGTGCAGGAAGGGGCTCAGGGCAAGGGGTTGGGGTGCGGGAGGGGTTCAGGTGTGGGCTCCGGCCCAGCACCGCTTACCTCGAGTGGCTCCAGGGGTGGCAGCAATGCGCAGTGAGGCTAAGGCAGGCTCCCTGCCTGCCCTGGCCTCATGCTGCTCCCAGAAGTGGCCAGCATGTCCGGCAGTGGCTCTTGGGGGTGGGGTGGGAGGGAGGGAGGCGGCTGCGCCGTGCACTTCCGTTGCCTGCGGGTACCACCGCCGAAGCTCCCATTGGCCACGGTTTCCCGTTCCCAGCCAATGGGAGCTGCGGGGGGCGGTGCCTGCAGGCGAGAGCAGCGCACGGAACCCTCTGTCCCCCTCTCCTCCAGGAACCATAGGGACATGGTGCCAGCTGCTTCCGGGAGCCAGGTTGAAAGCCCTGACTGGCCAGATCTGGCCTGCGGGCCAAAGTTTGCCGTCCCCTGAGTCAAACACTGGCCAAACAAATGGTCATAGCAGACAGACACTCAGGTATTCAGATATACATCGCTGTATTTAGTATTGTAGGATCTTGTCCTTTCAGTTCTGAGATGATAACTGCCTAAGCTGGTGTTTGGCTTCTGTAAATATTTAAAATATCGATTAAGCAGAGGAAAAGTAAACATGAATTGTTTTTCAAGTTGTGCCTTATGTTGTACATGACTAATTACATGCAACAATTTGTTGCTCTACACAGTCACTAAAATGTATGTACTCTTACTATTATAAAACATAAGCGGCTTGCATAAAGAGAGATTATAAATATTGGAATATGTGCTTGCTAGAAAACAGTAAATATGCCATGATAAAATATACGTGACTACCAGTGCAGCTTCTGTGCACTGGGCTACTGTAGGGTCTCATGGGGTCTGGTATTGACAGCTGGCACTTTTTTGTCAAAATTTCTGATGGAACACTGTTCTCCTTGGGTAGTCCGTCAATTCTTTTGATCTGGACACAGTGGAACAGCACAGACCAAGTGCAGAGGTGAAAAAAGTCACACTTCAGAGCCTTCCATTTTTTTTCCCTGTGGCAAATTACTATGATTCCAAGTCAGATTTCAGACTGTGTGTGTCAAAAAGTACAACTGTTTGTTCTAGGGAAATGGGTTACCCTTCCAAGGACTTGCAGGGGGGAAAAAAGTTTAAAACGTAGCACTGTCTGTGCTTTGTGGTTTTCCAGGTGCAAGCCTTTCCTCTGTTAGGCGAAGGATAGTGTTGTACATACAGGTCTAATTGGATCACTATACGTTTTTTAAATCTGCCGTCTCAAGAAACATCAAAAGATCAGAGCAATGTTCCCAGGTGCATTAGCACCGATATATTTGTAAGGGTAGACAGGGGCATTTTTCCCTACCCTCCTTGTAGTTCACTGGGTCTGAAAGTTCAGTAGCTTTGCATGATTTGGTAAATACCTTATGATGTGATGTGTTATTTAATGTGGTCCACAGCTTCCAGACTTCTGTGTGGCTTCCCCTTCTTTAGGAATTTCCCAATGTAATCAGTGCACTTCTTCTTTCTTTAATCTTCCGCACCTTCAGGGGCACAGGGCATATGCTATTTTCTGAAATGTATGTTGGTCTTGTGCTGGTCTGTTCAGGCGTCTGAGTGTCATGATGGTGGATCTGGCTTCTTTCTCTCTTGTTCTGCATAATGTTTCTCCAGGTCGCCCACTTTTTCTCTTCCCAGGTGATGTCCATATTATCACTTTTTGTGGAAATCATGACGGTGGCATCCTTAAAGCATGCCCTAAATAGTTTCATTGTAGTCTACTTACCATGTTTGATGCTGTAAGTTGGTTGCTCTACTTGCATTTTCTCATGTTGTTGTAAGAAAGTCTGTCCAGTGGACTCTGAATATCTTCCACAGGCATTTCCTTTGAGTTGATCTTATCAATTTTGGCTGTGGATTTCCATGATTCTGCTCCATAAAGGAGGACAGATATGATGCTGGTATCAAAAATTAATATTTTGCATCTGTGCCAATCATGCTACTTTTCCAGTTTTTTTTCAAGTTTATGGAAGTTGTTTGCTGATTTTGGAATTTGTCACTTGACATCTAGCATGGTGTCACCATCATTGCACATCTCACTCTCTAAATAAGTAAAAAGACTTACTTCTAGCGTTTCTCCATCTACTCTGATGCTTGCTTTTGGGACACTGATAGTCACATATTTTGTCTTGTCCTTCTTGATAAACAAACCAGTTTGTTTTGCTGTGTCTGCCAAAACCAGGGTCTTTTCTTCCATTAAGTTGTGTGTTGAACTAAACGGACAATGTCAGGAAAAGCAAGGTCATCCAGTTGTGCTTTATCATTTGTCCTTAACTATCTTGGTTGCCTTCTACAGTTACTTTCCTCATGACAATAGTCATTGACCAGTGCAACCAGTAGTGGGGACATAATACATACACCCTTACCTTACTCCAGTGGTCAGTGCAAACCATTGGCTGATGATGTCACCATCTCAAACTGAACATTTGGCCTTATATAGGTTTTTGATCATTCTAATTATTTTTTGCTGGTATTCCATCATATGCCATAATTTCCCAAAGACTATTTCTATATAAGATATCAAAAACCTCCTGAAAATCTATAAAACAATATGGTCTGCACATGATTTCTGTGGTGTAAAACCTGCTTGTTCCTCTCTATGCTGGAGACCTGTTTGTTTCTTGATACATTCCAAGATAATGTTGAGCATGATTTTCCTAAGAATAGAGAGTAATGTGATTTCTCTCTAGTTATTGCAGTTGGTAAGGTCACCCTTCTTCGGCAGTTTGACTCTAAGTGGAATCTCTTCCACTGGGTTTGGTTCTTTTCTTCATTCCATAGTCTATCTGAAAACACAAGGGAAGTATGGAGGGATTATTTTTTTTTTTTTTGGTCACTCATTTTAAGCATTTCTCCAGTAATATTATTGTCTCTAGGTGTATTCCCATCTTTGAGTTTTCTTCTGGTTTTCTAACTTCTTTCATTGTGACATGTTCAAAATCAATATCAAGCTCTGGTGGTAGGTCTTCATCACATATTTCTAGTGGTTCATTTGGGCTTGTTCTATTTAAAACAGCCTGAAAATGTTCTGTTCGTCTTTTCCTTTGTTCTTCCTCTGTATTAAGAGTCTTTTCATTTGCATCTTTCATAGTGTACTTCCAGTACGGCTAAAGTTTCCTGTTAGCTGATTGACTTATAGAAGGTTGTAAGGTCACCTCTGTGGCTAGCATTCAGCCTCTGAACATTTACTATCAATCCCTTTAATCCCTTCTATTACTCCTTTTTGCCTCTCAATTTAGAACTCAATCTAGAATCACTGCACATAAATATGTAATACTGGCTATAGGCTAGTAGCTGCATGCTGCCTTCAACTGCACGATGCATGCTCAGGGCCGGTGCAACCATTTAGGCAAACTAGGTGGCTGCCTAGGGCGCCTAGTGGTTGGGGGCGCCTAAAAGCCCGCTCAGGCGAGGAGGTGGAGTGGAGGTGAGCTGGGGCGGGCTCCCCAGGTGGGGTTAGCTGCCGCGGGGGGGAGTCTCCCCAGGCGGGGTTAGCTGTTGCAGGGGAGGGGGCTCCCCGGGCGGGGTTAGCTTCCGCGGAGGGGGGGGGGTCTCCCCGGATGGGGTTAGCTGCCACGGAGGGGGGGGGGTAGCTGCTGTGGGGGAGGGGCTCCCCAGGCGGGCGGGGTGGCAGGCTCCCCGGGTCGGGGGGTGGGTTAGCTGCTGCGGGGGGGCGAGGTTAGCTGCGGGGGGAGGCGCAAGGTGGAAGTTTCGCCTAGGGCTCGAAACATCCTTGCACCGGCCCAGTGCATGCTGGGAACCAAACCATCAAAGGAGCAGAGCATAGCTCCACTGCAACCTCCTGCTGACTCCCAGATGCTCCTGGTAAGGGCTTTTGTAGGGGTGAGTGGGACATGGACCTGGCGGAGGTAAGGGGAGGAGCTGGGGAGCAGCTGCGTTACACAGCATGCTCGTTGGCTCATGGCAGGTTTCTGATTAGAAATTGCCTAAAACCTGCTGCTGGTTGAACCCAAACAGTGACGTTTTCTACATGGCTGCAGCAAACGTGTCCAGCTGCTACGCAACTGCCATGGCAGCAAGGAGGAGCTGTGTTCCCATAGGGATAGGATAGCTAAGATCCACAGGCTAAAGGGGTTGACCCCACTTCCATCTCCAAAGGGGAATCATTTGACCTCGTATTTTCCAATTTGACTGAAACTCAGAGGAGGATTGAGGAGTCTCCTGCTTACTGGAGATTGGACAGAACCAAAAGACAAAATCTCAACACACCCAAGCTTTGGGGAATTTTGGATTGACTCTTGATCTGAACTCTGCAGTTCAGACCCATTTCTTTTGCATGCCCAATATACTGCACAGCTATTACTTGCATTAATACTTCCTGCTTGGTAAATTGTCTCAACAGTGTGGAAACCTACAAAACTTTTAAGTGTTTTTAATTTATAAATCTCTCCTTACAGCTCAGGGATATTTTACTGGCTTGAGACAATTTAAATTTGGTAAGCACCGATGCCCTAATTAATCCATATAGTTAGTAAATAACCATGCTCGTTTTTGACTTGCAATGTGTTTATCATCTGTTGAAAGACCTAAGAGGTCAGGCCAGATTCTAGTCCCAGCTCCATTTGAAGATGAAAGGCAGTGTGTTTGCAACACTAATTGAGGTAGCAAAGTAATTACAAAATCACAAACATGGCAATTTTGGGTAAAGGGGGAGGGGGTGTTTCCAGTCCTTGACGTTTGGATCCAAAAGTATCTTGACTTCTGAAAATGATAAATATCAGTAATATCCAGTAATCAAAATATGTGCTGGCCAAGAGGTGAGTGCTTGAGTCTTTGAAGTCCTTTTCATTTCCAATTCCTACCTTTCTTTTCAAATTTTGTTTTAATATTGCTTAATATTAACAGTCGATACAATTGACACAAGAAATCTTAATACAAGTCATTGTTGTCATCATCAGAATTCCCCCAGTTTCAAAATCTTCCTTTTTTAAAAAACAAAACAAAAAACCTTTGCACTTGTATATAAGGTTTAGCTTCATGTTTGTTTGTTTGTTTATCATTGCAAATGCTTAATTTTGCCAGGTGGTCTACAGAAATTTCTTTAAAGAGAACTATTTTTTTTTCATTCAATAAAATGTTGACTGCAATCATGCATTGGCAGAACAAAATTAGGAAACATTTTAGAGGGGTTGGAGAGGGCACCAATTTTCTATGGGGTCTCCATGCAGACTCTGATTTTGAGTCTGCAGTTTTGCAGCTGTGGTTGGATGGTTGAATGTCTACATTCTGTCATTTGTGTTTGCAGTTTATGATGGGCAAAAATTAGTAGCTCTTTTTGAAGCCTAATCTATATCAGGCAAAAAAATCTTCTTTGTTTTATTTTTGTTGGGAGGATTGTTTTGTTGATACTACCATTTCATTTGCCTTCTTCAACTTAGAAATTGCTTGCAAACCAGAAAAGTGAACTAAGCCTGACCAGTTAGCTCAGAGACCTGTGCACCTCTCTGCATGTTATTTCTGAGGGGGTTCACTTACCGTGTTTCCTTTGGCTTCACTTGTAAGTTTTTCCAGTTACAGGGTTGGTTTTCCTCTTGGCTTGGAGGTTAACACTTACCAAGTCATAAAAGCCTGGGTCTTTTTTGTTAGCTTCTATAACATTTTGTTCTTGGAAGAGACACACTTTCCTAAAAATAAAAGGCATGTGTTTTAATTGGTGTGTTGGAGGAATTCACTATTCAAAATTCTCCCACAAGTCTATTTGCCTCTTCTTTTTTAACTGTGTTCTGCTGCTGTCAGGCTGAAATATATGTGCCTGTTACCCACTGCGATGTAGTATCTCCAAACTGATGCACTTTTGAAAACAAAACAGGGAAGTTCTATTAAGAAATATGTGCTGTCTGTAAAGCAGCATTTGTCTCTAAAGTCCAGTGCACCCACTGTATAAATAATAAATAATAAATTTCCCATGTCACAAGGCTACTTTTACATTCTGCGATCCTGGATCATTCATAATAATCCTAAAACAAAACACGGAGAAGAACATGAATAATATTTATTATTCTTAAGTTGTTGCACAAATATGTTAAGAAATGGAGGCTTTTTTGGCTTGGTAACTGCAACATTCTAGAACATATGCTGTTTATACGATACTAGTATATACATATAAAGTAACTTTCATCCCAAAGGATTCCAAAGCATTTTACAAAGTATATCCGTACAGAGTCACTGAAGTACTGCCCTGAGTGGAGTGGAGATCTCTGTTCTGTGTTCAGGGAAGGAGAACCAGTGACAGGCCCTCACTATTACCCATTTGCCTTGCCCTCTTATATGTGGTTTCCCCTCTAGACTTTGTGAGATGCATTGCCTATCATGTTACATGTTACATTGAGTAGCAGCCCTATGTAATATGTGGTGGAAGCACTATAGACTGCTGTAGAAAGGACTCTGTGAAGGAAAGATTCAAAGAGATAGAAAGGTAACATTGGGATATATAGTATAAAGGATAGCCCCCTTCTGTATTTCCTGCTTAATTTAATTTCTAGAAGCTTGTGATTGGTCCTGCCAGAGGCTTTCAGTTAGGGCTTGGCTCTGTAGCAATGGCATGAAGCAGTTACACTGAGCATTGCTGGACTCAGTCTTTCTGTAGTCTGCCTCCTTACTGTGATCGTCTCACGAGGCTGAGTTGGCAAGGGAGGGGCTTCGTAGATGTATTGTCTAAGAGACGAGAACGGTCAAACTCCTCAGGATCCCCTGACTACTTTTCCCTCCCACATTTTCAGCTCCCAGTTATCAGGCTCAGCATGGCAGCCACCATTCTACCCTTGGAGAAAGACTGGACAAGGCTCCTTTCAAAGCTGTTCAGTGGGAACCAGCAGATTGGAGGGAGAGACGTCCTTATTCTCGCCATTTTCCCCCCAATTTTCCTATTCTAGGCCAGTTAACTCAGATTCCCCTGACATTTCCCAGTGTCTTAATTGGCTTTACTGGAGGCAGCACTTCCTATTTGTAACTGAAAAATGTTGTTTTACGGAACATCCTAGAGAAAACCAAAACAGAACCAGCATTCCCAGCACCTGTGTAAACCTTTCCTTGCATTTCAGCAATATTTCTATATAGACTATCCAAATCAGCCCGCTGCTGCAATAAATCCCTCAGTAGAGAATATCCCTGAGAAGTAAAATGGGTAGAAAATAAAATAAATGGGTAGGAGGAGCATGAATATTTTCACAAAATTTCATTTGTTTTTGACAGTTTTCCGGTTAGCTCTGCTCATAATGGAAATGCCTTAATGTTGGCATGAGTTAAATGGGTTGTAATTGGGATTCACAATTTCACAGCCTTCTGAGATGAATCTGGGCATGGTGGGGGACATTCTCACCTCTGTTTGTGCTATTCTTTTAACCTGCTTGCAGACTCAATAGGACAGTGGTTCATCAGTTTTGCATTGTGATTAGAGTCATTGCAATCAGAAGAGCTCATGATTCTCATTCTTCCTTTTTAAATAGAAGCTGATGTTCTAGGGAACACAGTAGAAGCCACAGAAAGAGCCTATTCCTGTTGTTTAGTAGAAGTCTTTGTGGCACTGATTTGCAGAGAACCTCAAATAGCTAATGCCTTCAGTTCCCGTGCCAGAGTGAAGAATGTGGTCTTACACATTTCTGGTGCCAGAAAATGAATTTTTGGGGTCTGGAAATGAGAGACCATGTTAGTTATCGGATGAATGCTGACATATATCTAGTATGAAAGAGCATGTTATCAATTAAGTGCTGAAGTAGAAACATCTCTCACTACCTGCACAATTGATTTTTCACTTACAAGATTGTCTATTCACTCTTTCACTGCAACATTGAATAGTAAATAATAGTTCTTTCTGCCAGCCATGGTCCCATAAACCTGTGCTAGTTGCCAGGACTGAGAAAATTCCAAGGCTATGGTTATATCTTTTTGTTAAGCCCAATTTTCGCCTCCCCTCTTCCATTTCCATCCACCTGAGATACAATTTTCTGTACATTTTGTTCTCTGGAAATGGATCACAAATCCCTTTTATTAACAGAAGTCGCCTGATTACTGTCATTTCATGAATAGAGAGTTTCAAACTGCCTCGGTGATACCCTCATGTAGGGTTGCAAGAAAACTGCTCCAGATTCTGATTGTCCTTCAGCATTTTAGTTTATCTAATGAACCAAGTGCAGTTTTCAGCCCCAACAAATAGCTGCTGCTAAACACCTACGTATCATTCCACATGTGGAGATGACGCTGCAAGCAAAATTCAAGTGGTCCTCCTGCATGTGTGTATCTCAGGATGTGATGGTTTGGGCCTTGGTTTTCAGTCATAGTTGATAGATGGTTTCATGATGGGGAGGCTGTCCTGTGGCAGATATTGCGTTTTGTGGATTTATCAAAACGTGTGTGCAATGAGTAGTTTGCTTCCACGTGACAGAGCCTGGACTGAATTCCATGAGTCTATGTTATGTTTGGTAGACTTTTTATCAAAAGAAGACATACAAACAACACTTTGGTCTTCCTCGCTTGTGCTGCTATGTGTATGGGCCCAGTGGCTCACCTTCCTCTCCATACCAGCCTTAACAGGCTGCCAAACTTCTACAGATCTCTTGAAGTACAGTTTAATCAAGTCCATTTGATGAGTGGCTCAGGGTTAATACTGGGTATTGTGCAAGTCAGATTCAGTCACTATTACCAATGTGAAACCATTACTATAAAGTGGTTATTCAGTCAGCTGTGTAAAATGAGCTGTTGATCTCAGTCCATTTCACCTCCACGTATGTACATCATCCTTGTTTGTAGTCTTTTATTTTGGAACTGGCCTTTCCTGGACAAAGTTAAGGCACATTGATGGGGCAGTGTGAAAAGGCTTGCATTGCTACAGCCCATCTTCTCTGTATGTATCGCTATACCAAGGACATTGGTCTTCAAGGCTGAAATCTTTCACTAAGCCAACACTAACTATGTTTAAACAAAAAAAAAAAGGCCATTTATGAGAAGTGGATCTAAATAGGCTTGCACACCGCCTTTTTCAATTTATTGAGGGAAGTATCTCGTTTTTTCCCCATATCTTTCAGCCTTTTAGATTGTTAAATCAAATTGAGCTAGTTGCGCTGAGACTGGGTGATTAGAATAGAAGTTCTGAAAACCTTCTCTGTTAAGCGACCGTCTGAGCTCTCTCACAAGACTCTCTGCACAATTGGTTTGCTTAAATTTGCTGTAATAACCTTTTTAAGAGTCCTGTGCCCGTTCTTCATTCATCATCACAGACACTGCTGTGCATTGGGATTGTGTTATCTGTTGCCTTCCTGAATGCCTAACATGGTAAAAGTGATTTTTTTTTTCTGTTGCAAGTTTTTACTTTCAAAGTATAAACTTATATTGCTATGTTTCTCTTTCCCTTTTTCCCCCCTTAAAGTTTCTGCTTGTAAGTATTGAACAAGCATGCAGAGTAGCTCTGATAATGAGGTAATTTG
Source organism: Emys orbicularis (assembly GCF_028017835.1). NCBI lineage: Eukaryota > Metazoa > Chordata > Testudines > Emydidae > Emys > Emys orbicularis. The sequence continues at coordinate 21,016,990 of NC_088685.1, read as the reverse complement.
AATTCAGGGATGAATCTTCACTGTTAAGATGGAAGCTGTTTATGCTGTAAGGCAACGCTTTCTGTCTCTGTGTAAGAGCGAATGAAATGCCCTTTATATCATCACTGGTTTCCAGCCAGCCAAGGGTACAGTGTTGAGTGCAAATGCAATTGCATGCCCTGCTCACCCTCTTTCTCAAGAACAGCAGCAGATGTTGACAGTGAATATAGTGAAGAGGGAATGGGTAAAATAATGAACTGAAGAGGTAGCTTAATGGAATTATTAATGGGATTTGTGTTCAAATAATGAACAAGGACTGATTTTATTAATATAGGTTTTACACATGTAAACCTATGCCAAAGATTATAAAATTCTTTTCCTTCTCTAGTAAAGGGTTTATAGAGTACATTGTGTAAGCAGAGTTCTCTGAACTTCTTTAAATATTGCTCTTTCTCCCACTTATCACACTGTACTTCTCAATGTGCAGCACTCCATATAAATCTGTATAATGCACCTGAACAGTTAATTAAGCTGCAGGAAAATCTTGAAATTAAAGTATAAGAGGGGTAGCCGTGTTAGTCTGTATCCACAAAAACAACCAGGGGTCTGGTGGCACCTTAAAGACTAACAGATTTATTGGATTTTTACCCACGAAAGCTTATGCCAAATAAATCTGTTAGTCTTTAAGGTACCACCGGACTACTCATTGTTATTGAAATCAAAATGAAATTAAAATGTTAAAAGTAAAGTTGAAGGTGTGCATTGATAGTTCAGTGTTTGACTTCATTTTTGCCAGAGTAAGAAGGGGAAACATGTTAGATAATGCCAGATGTTAAAGAGCAGAGCACTCTGTGCCTTGGGTCATCTGATAAGTTGTTATGTGCATACAAAATGTTGGTGGCATAGGTGCTGGAACTAGGGGTGCTCCTGCACCCCTGGGCTTGAAGTGGTTTCCATCATAGACAGCGTTTACAGTTTGGTTCAATGGTTCAGAACACTCATTATGAAAATTGTTCCAGCACCCCTGGTTGGTGGTGTCATAGTTAAAAGCTGACATTTAAGAAAATGTTGGAAGGACACAGTTCTGTCCCTGCTTATCCGTCCTTTTTTCTTTTCACATTTCCTCTGCCTGTGCATACCCTCCACTCTTCCAATTATAGCAGCCTTGATAACCTGTTGTCTGCTTTTTTGACAGGCATATCCATGCCTCCCTAAAACATAGAATGCCCTTCCTGAGCTCATCTGCAAGACCCCTATCCACTTTGCATACAGATTCTTGCTAAAGGCCCCCTTCTACCATGACACCTGCAAGAACTAACCTGCTGATTATGGCTAGGCTGTGGGTACTTGGTGATAGTATGTGTGTATGTGCCATGTAATATATATGCACATACCCAGTATTGTCCAATATCCACTGTGTATGTATGTATAAAATCCCAAATAGCACAGTATTAAAATACTGTTACCTAACATAGCCAATTATCTTTTACCATTTTACTTGTTCGTACCATTTTCCTCTGCTCATTGTCTTCTTGTCTTTTAGTTTGCAAGCTCTTCAGGGCCGTGCCCATGCCCTTTCTGACATTTTGAAAGTGCCTAGAACCTCTACACCCTCTTCTGTCTGTCATTTTTTCTTTTTTCCATTTGGCAGACTTGGAGCCCCACCCCGTCTTAGTCCCTTTAATTTAATTCAGCTTGTAGTTAAAGGGGGGGGGGGGTCTCTTTGTTATACTTCCTCTCTTGTGCACCAGCATCAGCAGTGATATTGGCACAACACTGTGAGTGTGGTTTAGTATTGAACAGACACATTGGTTTATGCAGTCCCTAAATATGGGGGGCAATTGATGATGAGTTTTACTTGAATTAGTTCTCGCTTTTAGAGCAGTGGATTATTTTGTTTTGTATTTTGTATCTAGAATCCAGGGAAAATTCTTATTATATAAACTATAATATCTGTAAGGTAGTTCAATGGCTACTAGGTAGTCGTATTCTTCTTAATAAAAGATATAGAAGCCAGATTTAAATAGAACAAGCTGGTTATTTATGTTCAAATACCCTTAACTGAAAAATTCTACCTGTCTACTGTCATGGAGGAAGTTATTGGTTTTGTAAGGTATATAAAATATATTTTTTTCATTATTGCCTATTGTTATGGTAAAGGGGGATCAATAGATGTTGGGCTAGTACTTGATCATTTTACAAGGTTGATGAAGATAAAAAGGGTTAGATCCAAGGTTGTTTGCCAAATGTGGGTGTTCTCTTTTATCTGTGTAATAAAGGACCACATATATGTCTTAAAATGACTGCAAATATGTCTTAAAACAGTATGTATAAGAAACTTGGTGTGCCTCAAAGGAAAAGCTTTGCTGTGGGGCCATTCCAGCTAAGCCTCACAGTAACTTTCAGGTATGTTGCTTGCCATTAAAACCCTATATTCACCAACAGCTCTCACCACGTGGTACCTGTATCTGCAATACCACAGATAGGGCTCAATACTCTAAGTTGCTGAGCATTGTGGCCCTAATCCAGTAAAACACCTAAGCATGTGCTTAAATTTAAGCATCTGTGTAATGCTATTGATATGAACGAGACTATTCTCATCCTTAAAATTAAACAGATGCTTAATTGCATGGCTGGACTGATGCCATACATATCACAGAGTGGCAACTGTTGGTAAATATTGACATTTTAATGGCAACAACTATAATTCTCGGTTATTGCTGCAGTTCTGCAAAACAGGCAGGCACAAAGTCAAGGTTAAATGTATAATATCAGACATTGAGAGTAATTTACAATGACTTTTAATGCTTTCTACTTGAGAAATGTGCTGACTGTGTGATTTTTATTGTAGAATCATGTTAGGGCTTGGGGTAGATGATATTGGGTAAAATATATTGTACCCATAATTCATATTAATGGAAATTCAATAATGGCAACCTGTCATCCACTGAGATTAGAAATAAGTGAAAATATTGTGCTATAAAAACATTAAAAAGGCATTATGAATTAGATTCTATTCCACCACTTTGTGTTCCTTATAAATAATAGAGGGAAAACCCGGTCCTTGAAGTTTTTGGATTGTCCATTTTGAGAGAGCCCAGCAATTACTTTCTAGAGCTGACTGTGCACCATTGATCTGACATATGGATTTCATAAATGCAATGGTCTGGTAATTTAATAAACTTATTCAATCTACGTTTTTAAACAGAGTATAGTACTTTGAAAAATGATTTCCTTTCAAACTAAAATGAACTCTTATGGCTTTTAAACATTAGATTGTGATTTTTGCTTCTACTTTTCATTAAAATACCTTCTGGTTTCACATTTTTTCCCTAGGATGGTATAGAAGCCAGCGATTCATGTTTCATTATATTAAATACTCATATTTCATTTATGTTTGTTTGGAAAAGAGTCATGAATTGAGACCTTAGACAAACTTTATTTGGCTCTATATTGGCAATAAAGATTCCATCTGCCCACAACGTTTACATCTACTAAAAACTCATATAATCCTTGGATGTAATTGTTTAATAACCTAGGTTTTGCCATACTATACTGGATAGAATGTAGCCAGTACTTCAGGCTCCAGACAGATATGGGGGAAAGCCCACAATGCGTCTGATAAATTGTGCAGTGCAGTAAATTGAGTGTGTGTATTTGGGGCGGGGAATTTCCTCTTAACTCCTTTTATATTCTCAAGCATGAGATTTGAATACATCTGTTCTGGCATTTATAACCACAGTATGTCATAAAACTGTCCAGCTATGCATGTAAAACTATAACATCGGTGTAGGACTTTGGCTTATAGAGATGAAACATTGTGGTGGCAAATTTCATTACTCAGGTTTGGGGCGAAGGGGCTGGGTGGGAGAAGGTATAGTGATCTGATTCCTATTAACTTCCAGAGAAACCTCACATCTAAATCTCTCCCCCATCACTGAAAATGGATACCTGTTTGTCTAATCATATTGTGCTTTGGAGCATACAGAGTATTTAATGAACAAGGTCTGATGTGTTAAATGAGTTCTGAACTTTATACTTTAGAACCCGTCCCTTCTCCACAGTCTACTCAGCATTTATGGTATCATGACACATCATTGAAAAGGTAAGTGCCTAGTCCTGGGTTAAGTGCCAGATTTAATTTAATTGTTATCAAGACCAAGAAATGACAGCGACAGAAATAATTATGTTCTGCTGAAAAGAAATGGAGAAAAAATGTATACTCTTCAACTAAAGGTGCAGATAAGGGAGAGTCAGGCAATTATATATATCATATGATTTTGACCTGTGCTTTAATTGCGCTTGACAATGTTTAAAAGGTACTACAATATATCCTGGCCAAGGAATAACTCTGTTCAAAGAAAAACCTTGCAACTGTTACCTTATTTGTATTATGTGTTGATAAAGTTGCCATTCACTCAGACATGAGTTCCTGAGCAAAATCAATAACACACCTGCAGCACGGTACAATAGGGGAGGCAGTTTGGTCCCTAGGGCTGGCAACTTTCGAATCACACAAAACTGAGCACCTTTGCTCCGCCCCTTCTCCAAGGACCCACCCCTTCTTCAAGGCCACGGCCCCCACTCACTCCATGTTCCCTCCCTCTGTTGCTCGCTCTCCCTCACCCTCACTCACTTTCACTGGGCTGGGACGGGGTTGGAATGTGGAAAGGGGTGAGGGCTTGGACTGGGGATTGTGGGCTCTGGGGAGGGGCCAGAAATGAGGGGTGCAGGAGGGGGATCTGGGCTGGAGTCAAGGGTTTGGAGTGCAGGAGCGGGCTCAGGGCTGGGGCAGGGGATTGGGGTGCGGAAGGGGGTTTGGGCTCCGTCTGGTTGTATGAGCTCTGGGGTGGGGCAGGGGATGAGGGGTTTTGGGTGCAAGAGGGGTCTCAGGGCTGGGGCAGGTGGTTGGGGTGCAGGAGGGGTGCGGGCTCTGGGAGGGAGTTTGGGTGTGGGACGGAGCTCAGGGCTGGGGTTGGGGTTTGGAGTGCGTAAAGGAGTGTGGGGTGTGGGCTCCAGGACGGGGCTCAGGGCTGGGGCAGGGGGTTAGGGTGTGGGCTCTGGGAGGGGGTGCGGGAGTGGGTTCTGACCTGGGGCCAAGAGTTGAGGTGCGGGAGGGGGTTTAGGGTGCAGGCTTCAGCCAGGTGGCACTTACCTCAGGCGGCACCCACTCAGCGGTGCAGCAGAGCTAAGATAGGCTCCCTGCCTGCCCTGGCTCTGTGCTGCTCCCGGAAGTGGCTGGCATGTCCGGCTCCTAGGTGCAAAGGCGGCCAGGTGGCTCCGCACCTGCAGGTTCCACTCCCGCAGGTCCCATTGGCCGCAGTTCCCAGCCAATCGGAGCTGCAGAGCCGGCGCTTGGGGCGGGGGCATCGCGTGGAGCTTCCCTGATCACTCCTGCGCCTAGGGGCCACAGGGATATGCCAGCCGCTCCTGGGAGCCGCGCAGAGCCAGGACAGGCAGGGAGCCTGCCTTAGCCCCGCTGCACTGCTGACTGGACTTTTAACGGCCCTTTTAGTGGTGCTGACTGGAGCCACCAGGGTCCCTTTTCGAGCGGGCATTCCGGTCGAAAACCGGACACCTGGCAACCCTACATTTCCCCTTTCTGCTCTCCATTTCCCCATCAGTAAAATGGGGATGATGATAATACTTTGCTAACTTTTTCTCAGTGCTGTTACGATGATTCTTTAGCCAATTTTATACAGCACTTTGAACAGGCTGAGATTTTCAAAGGTGCCTAAAAGAGTTAGAGACCCAACTCTTATGAAATTCAGTGGGTTTGGGGTACCTGATTCCTGAGTGTATTGAAAATTGGGCTTACAGCAGGAGCTAGATCAGAGTTGGGCAAACTACGGCCCACGGGCCACATCCAGCCCGCGGAACTCTCCTGCCCAGCCCCTGAGCTCCTGGCCCAGGAGGCTAGCCCCCGGCTCCTCCCCCGCTGTTCCCCCTTCCCCGCAGCCTCAGCTCACTGGGTCAATGCTCTGAGCAGCGGGGCTGCGAGCTCTTGCCGGGCAGCGCAGCTGCAGAGCCGCGGCCTGACCCGGTGCTCTGCGCTGCATGGTGGCATGGCTGGCTCCAGCCGGGCAGCACGGCTGCCTGCCATGGTGCTCTGGGCGGTGCAGCTGTAGCACCGCCAGCCACTGGTGCTCCAGGTAATGTGGTAAGGGGCCAGGGAGCAGGGAGGGGTTGGATAGAGGGTAGGGGAGTTCGGGGTGGTAGTCAGGGTTCTGGGGGCTGGATAGGGGGTGGGGCGGTCAGAGGGCAGGGGTTCCGGGGGGCAGTCAGGAAGGAGGGGGGGTTGGATGGGGCATCAGGGGACAGTCAGGGGCAGGGGTTCCATGGGGGTCAGGGGACAGGGAGAAGGGGTGGTTGGATGGGGCAGAAGCCCCGGGGGGGCAGTCAGGAATGAGAGGAGGGGTTGGATGGGGCGGCAGGGGGCACTTGGGGCGGGGGATCAGAGGGTGGTCAGGGGACAGGGAGGGGTGGATGGGGCAGGAGTCCCGGGGGGCCGTCAGGGGACAGGGAACGGGGCGGTTGGATGGGGGGTGAGGGGCCGGGCCAAGCCTGGCTGTTTGGGGAGACACAGCCTCCCCTCACCGGCCCTCCATGCATTTTCGGAAACCCGATGTGGTCCTCAGGCCAAAAAGTTTGCCTACCGCTGAGCTAGATTCAACTTTAAACAGGGTAAAAGCAGTGTCCCATATTCCTTAAAGAGATTGGGAACTGCTTGGTACTCAAATTTTTGAAAATCAGACCACTTATTTGGGCACACAAATATGGATTTAGGAGTCTAACTTTTTAAAAATCTTGGCCCAAGCATTTTGCAATCCTCCAAAGAAAGGGGCTTTACAAGTGCAAACGACTATTCAGCCAGGCCAATAGCTTAGTGGTGGTGCTATGCACCTCTTGTGCGCTATCTGAATTCAGCTTCTCAGTCTTTGGGCAAATTCAGGAGTTGGGAATATTTCACCAACCACACAACTCTTCAATGAAGGCCTAATCCAATGCCCACTGCAGTCAGTTGAAAGACTTCCATTGAAATCACTGGGCACCTGATTGGGACTTAAAGCAAGGAAACCTGACCCTTGATTTAAGTCCCAATCAGGTGCCCAGTGATTTCAATGGAAGTCTTTCAACTGACTGCAGTGGGCATTGGATTAGGCCTTCATGGCATGGCAAATATTCCAAAGGTATTTTCCATCTGAGCAAGGGGTTACTGAAGTGAATAGTTTCCCTTTGGCTCACTGGGTCATTCTGTGGTTTTTCCTCCTCTTTCCCAACTGTCTCAGAAGTTTCCTCTGTTCCGCGCAGAGCTTTCTCTCTGATTCACCATCTTTTTATTTTATTTTATTTTATTTTATTTTATTTTATTGTATTTGCTCTTTCTCTAATGCAGAAAAAGCTGAATTTCTTTTTAATGAAATTTCCTATATGAAAATGGAAGGTTTCAAAATGGCTCATTGATTTTTTGCTTTGTTGCTTGTTCACCAAAAATGAAATAGATGAGACATAAATGAGACCCCGCTCGTCTCTTGTTTTTCGGTTTGTCTGAGATGGCTTTATTTCTCACCCTTCCTGTGCAGACATGGTTTGCCTTTTTTTTGTTTTGTTTTGTTTTCCTCCTCACATCTCATCTGTTTTTTCATTTTACAACTTTCCTTTCCGCCTCCCCCTTCCTCCACTCCGAACAGTTTGTGAAATGCTTCTCAGAGGCATCTCTGTGCTACATCAGGAGGCAGCATGGATCTTATGGCATACAATGGGAGTTGCGTGATCTGGGATATACTATTGTTTTGCTGTGTGACCTTGGGCAAGCCACTTAAACGCTAGACCTCATTGACCCCATCTGTTAAAACAGAGATAATTATATCTTCATACAGTGCTTTGAGATCTAAATATGAAAAGCTCTATATGCTGTGAATACTTATTAATATTATTATGTTTTACCTTCTAAAGGGGGGAAGTCATATGTTGCTTAAGCCCGTTTGGCTCTAGTAGCAGAAACTTTGCCAAATACTTAGCAATAGCATTTTTTCTACATATGTTTGTTTCCCTCTTAATATCTCTTTTCATTTTCATTTTGGTATTTCTCATTATTGCTAATTTTGCTCATTTGTTACACGAATGAGAGATATTTGGCCCATTGCACATAGCGTACTAATAAACGAGAGCTCTTGTGTTTCTCATGAGATACAAAAGAGAGAGAATTTCGTTCTGGATTGGCAGATACATTATCATGCTGAAGTTTATTATTGTGAATAATTTCTATACAGAAGCTACACTGAGTGTCAATTTTTTGACAAATTAACAGCAAAAACAGCATAAACATACTGTTTATGATCAAACTGTCCAATTTCATTTATGGGGGAATAGGGTTGTGTAGGGGCATATGGAGGTAAACTAGGAGAGGGTATGGGATGTAGGGAGCCATAGAGTGGCTGGAAGGAGTAGAGAAGTGTGGGATGGAGCTCTGAAGTAAGCGAGGAGAATGGAGCAAGGGGAAAAAAAGGATCTGGAGCTGGGTTCAGATGTGATTAGAAAGGGAGCAACGTTCTGCTCTGACAAACTACCTGTGGTTCATCCGAGAGGATCTGTACTCTAATAATCCTTAAATAAGGTTTGTAAACTCTGTCAATGCCTTGGTACATTTTAAATCCTGGGCGTGCACATAAGCAAGCAAATTTGTTACTAACAAGCTATGCTTTAGCCAAGCACAAATTATTTGGCTCAATACAGGTGTAACCGGGTTAAATTATATAAGAACATAAGAATGGCCCTACTGGGTCAGACCAAAGGTCCATCTAGCCCAGTATCCTGTCTTCCGACAGTGGCCAGTGCCAGGTGCCCCAGAGGGAATGAACAGAACAGGTAATCAAGTGATCCATTCCCTGTCACCCATTCCCAGCTTCTGGCAAACAGAGGCTAGGGGCACTATTCCTGCCCATCCTGGCTAATAGTCATTGATGGACCTATCCTCCATGAATTTATCTAGTTCTTTTTTGAACTCTGTTATGGCCTTGGCCTTCACAACATCCTCTGGCAAGGAGTTCCACAGGTTGACTGTGCGTTGTATGAAGAAATACTTCATTTGTTTTAAACCTGCTGCCTGTTAATTTCATTTGGTAACCCCTAGTTCTTGTGTTACGAGAAGTAGTAAACACTTCCTTATCTACTTTCTCTACACCAGTCATGATTTTATAGACCTCAATCATATCTCCCCTTAGCCGTCTCTTTTCCAAGCTGAACAGTCCCAGTCTTATTAATCTCTCCTCATACGGAAGCCGTTCCATACCCCTAATCATTTTTGTTGCCATTTCATTTTCTGAACCTTTTCCAATTCCAATAGATCTTTTTTGAGATGGGGCAATCACATCTGCACAACAGTATTCAAGATGTGGGTGTACTATGGATTTATATAGAGGGAACATGATATTTTCTGTCCTATTAGCTATCCCTTTCTTAATTATTCTGTTCGCTTTTTTGACTGCTGCTGCACATTGAGTGGATGTTTTCAGAGAACTATCCACAATGACCCCAAGATCTCTTTCTTGAGTGGTAACAGCTAATTTAGACCCCATCATTTTATATGTATAGTTGGGATTATGCTTTCCAATTTGCATTTATCAACATTAAATTTCATCTGCCATTTTGTTGCCCAGTCACCTAGTTTTGAGAGATCCTTTTGTAGCTCTTCGCAGTCTGCCTGGGTCTTAACTATCTTTAGTAATTTTGTATCGTCTGCAAATTTTGCCACCTCACTCTTTACCCCTTTTTCCAGATCATTTATTAATATGTTGAATAGGACTGGTCCCAGAACAGACACCTGTGGGACGCCACTATTTACCTCTCTCCATTCTGAAAACTGACCATTTATACCTATCCTTTGTCTCCTATCTTTTAACCAGTTACCAATCCATGAGATCACCTTCCCTCTTATCCCGTGGCAGCTTACTTTGCGCACGAGCCTTTGGTGAGGGATCTTGTCAAAGGCTTTCTGAAAATCTAAGTACACTGGATCCCCTTGGTCCACATGCTTGTTGACCCCCTCAAAGAATTCTAGTAGATTGGTGAGGCATGATTTCCCTTTACTAAAACCATATTGACTCTTCCTCAACAAATTATGTTCATTTATATATGTCTGAGATATTGTTCTTTATTATAGTTTCAACCAGTTTGCCCGGTACTGAAGTCAGGTTTACAGACCTGTAATTGCCAGGATCACCTCTAACGCCCTTTTTAAAAATTGGCGTCATATTAGCTATCCTCCAGTCATCTGGTACAGAAGCTGATTTAAATGATAGGTTACAGACTACAGTTAGTAGTTCTGCAATTTCACATTTGAGTTTCTTCAGAACTCTTGGGTGAATACCATCTGGTTCTGGTGACTTATTGCTGTTTAATTTATCAATTTGTTTCAAAACCTCCTCTAATGATACCTCAATCTGGGACAGTTCCTCAGATCTGTCACCTAAAAAGAATGGCTCAGGTCTGGAAATCTCCCTCACAACCTCAGCCATGAAGACTGATGCAAAGAATTCATTTAGTTTCTCCGCAATGGCCTTATCGTCCTTGAGTGCTCCTTGATTGTCCAGTGGCCTCACTGGTTGTTTAGCAGGCTTCCTGCTTCTGATGTACTTAAAAAAAAAATTACTTTTTGAGTCTTTGGCTAATTGTTCCTCAAATTCTTTTTTGGCCTTCCTAATTGTATTTTTACACTTCATTTGCCAGGGTTTATGCTCCTTTCTATTTTCCTCACTAGGATTTAACTTACACTTTTTAAAAGATGCCTTTTTGCCTCTCACTGCTTCTTTTACTTTGTTGTTTAGCCACGGGGTCTTTTTTTGGTTCTCTTACAATGTTTTTTTAATATAGGGTATACATTTAAGTTGAACCTCTATTATGGTGTCTTTTAAAAGTTTCCACGCAGCTTGCAGAGATTTCACTTTTGGCACCATACCCTTTAATTTCTGTTTCACTAACCTCCTCATTTTTGTGTAGTTCCCCTTTCTGAAATTAAATGCTACAGTGTTGGGCCGCTGTGGTGTTTTTCCTGCCACAGGGATATTAAATGTAATTATATTATGGTCCCGATTACCAAGCGGTCCAGCTATATTCACCTCTTGGACCAGATCCTGTGCTCCACTTAGGACTAAATCAAGAATTGCCTCTCCTCTGGTGGGTTCCAGAACCAGCTGCTCCAAGAAGCAGTCATTTAAGGTGTCAAGAAACTTTATCTCTGCATCCCGTCCTGAGGTGACATGAACCCAGTCAATATGGGGATAGTTGAAATCCCCCATTATTATTATTATTGAGTTTTTTATATTAATAGCCTCTTTAATCTCCCTGAGCATTTCACAGTCACTATCACCATCCTGGTCAGGTGGTCGGTAATATATCCCTACCACTATATTCTTATTATTAGAGCATAGAATTTCTATCCATAGAGATTCTGTGGTACAGTTTGATTCATTTACAATTTTTACTTCATTTGATTCTACGCTTTCTTTCACATATTATGCCACTCCCGCACCAGCACGATCTGTTCTGTGCTTCCGATATATTTTGTACCCTGGTATTACTGAATCCCATTGATTATCCTCATTCCACCAAGTTTCTGTGATGCCTATTATATCAATATCCTCATTTAATATGAGGCACTCTAGTTCACCCATTTTATTATTTAGACTTCTAGCATTGGTATATAAGCACTTTAAAAACTTGTCTCCTTTTAGCTGTCTGCCATTACACAATGTAATTGAATGGGACTCTTTTTTATTTGACTGTTTCTGATCAGATCCTGACTGTATTTTATCATTTTCCATCCTCTCGTCCTCACTAGGACATAGAGATTCTCTATTAATAGATCCTCCCTTAAGGGATGTCCAAACCATACGCTCCTCCGCACCTGTCAGCTTTCCCCCAGCCCTTAGTTTTAAAACTGCTCTATGACCTTTTTAATGTTAAGTGCCAGCAATCTGGTTCCATTTTGGTTTAGGTGGAGCCCATCCTTCCTGTATAGGCTCTCCTTTCCCAAAAGTTTCCCCAGTTCCTAATAAATCTAAACCTCTCCTCCTTACACCATCGTCTCATCCATCATTGAGACTCTGTCCAGTTTTGGGCCTCACACTTCAAGAAGGATGTGGAAAAATTGGAAAGAGTCCAGCGGAGGGCAACAAAAATGATTAGGGGGCTGGAGCACATGACTTATGAGGAGAGGCTGAGGGAACTGGGATTGTTTAGTTTGCAGAAGAGAAGAAAGGGGGGGGGGGGTTGATAGCTGCTTTCAATTACCTGAAAGGGGGTTCCAAAGAGGATGGATCTAGACCAGGGGTCGGCAACCTTTCAGAAGTGGTGTGCCGAGTCTTCATTTATTCACTCTAATTTAAGGTTTCATGTGCCAGTAATACATTTTAACTTTTTTAGAAGGTCTCTTTCTCTAAGTCTATAATATATAACTAAACTATTGTTGTATGTAAAGTAAATAAGGTTTTTAAAATGTTTAAGAAGCTTCTTTTAAAATTAAATTAGAATGCAGAGCCCCCCGACCGGTGGCCAGGACCCGGAGAGTGTGAGTGCGCTGAAAATCAGCTTGTGTGCCGCCTTCGGCATAGGTTGCCTACCCCTGATCTAGACTATTCTCAGTGGTACCAGATGACAGAACAAGGCATAATGGTCTCATGTTGCAGTGGGGGAGGTTTAGGTTGGATATTAGGAAAAACTTTTTCACTAGGAGGATGGTGAAGCACTGTAATGGGTTACCTAGGGAGGTGGTGGAATCTCCTTCCTTAGAGGTTTTTAAGGTCAGGCTTGACAAAGCCCTGGTTGGGATGATTTAGTTGGGAATTGGTCCTGCTTTGAGCAGGGGGTTGGACTAGATGACCTCCTGAGGTCCCTTCCAACCCTCATATTTTATGATTCTATGGTTCTGCAGTTCTGCATGTCTAACTGGCTCTGCACGTGGAACTGGGAGGATCTCAGATAATGCTACCATGGAGGTCCTGGACTTCAATTTCTTACCTAGCAGCCTAAATTTGGCCTCCAGGACATCTCTCCTATCCTTCCCTATGTCATTAGTACCTACATGTACCACGAACACCAGCTCCTCCCCAGCACTACACATAAGTCTATCTAGATGTCTCAAGAGATCCGCAACCTTTGCACCAAGCAAGCAAGTCACCATGTGGTTCTCCCAATCATCACAAACCCAGCTATCTATGTTTCTAATAATCGAATCGCCCATAACTATTACCTGTCTCTATCTAATGCTGGAGTTCCCTCCCCCAGAGAGGTATCCTCAGTGTGAGAGGATACCACAACATCATCTGGAAGGAGGGTCCCAACTATGGAATTTAAAATTAAATATGAAAATAAATTTAATATGAAATTTGTTAGTCTCTAAGGTGCCACAAGTACTCCTGTTATTTTTGCGGATACAGACTAACACGGCTGCTACTCTGAAAACTATGGAATTGTTCCCCTCTGCTCCTCTGCTTCAGTTGGATGTTCTCCTTCCCTGGGACGTTCATCCTCCTCAGAAGCACAGAGGCTGTCAAACCACGGGTGGGACCATCTATGTACCTCTCTGTCTCCCTCAGGTCCTCCAGTTCAGTCACTCATATTTAATGGCCTGTGCTATCTAGTGGTCCCTTCTAACCTTCAATTCTATGGGGATGTATACACTGGATTTTGGATGTGTGATTTCCAGTGTGGGCAAACAGACTTGTTCTAGTTCAAGTAATCCAAACTAGTTGAGGCTTTTAGGCACAACCCAATAAAAATGTTAAATCATCATCATCATCATCATCATCATCATCATGAAAGAACAAATGCGCACACATATAGAGATTTGGGTGTTCCCTTACTTCAAGCTCGGACCTACGAACTCAGGTGGGTTTGGACTCAGGTGGCAAGCCGGAGCCACCATCTGTGTCACAACGTCCACACTGCTATTTTTAGCATGCTAACTCAGCAGAGCCAGCATGAGTCTGTCTGCAGGAGCTGGGAATCACACCTCCCAGCCACAGTGTAAACATACCCTATATATTATAGATTCATAGAAATCTAGGGCTGGAAGGGATCTCGAGAAGTCAAGTCCAGCCACCTGCACTGAGGCAGGACCAAATAAACCTAGACCACCCCTGACAGATTTTGTTCAACATGCTCTTAAAAACCTCCAATGATTGGGATTCCACAGCCTCCCTTGGAAGTCTATTCCAGAGTTTAACTACCCTTACAGTTAGAAAATTGTAGAAATAGCTAATCTAAATCTCCTATGCTGCAGTTTAAGACCATTACTTCTTGTCCTACCTTCAGTGAACATGGAGAATAATTGATCACAGTCCTCTTTATAACAGCCCTTAACATATTTGAAGACTGCTATTAGGTCTCCCCTCAGTCTTCTTTTCTTTAAACTAAATGTACCCGTTTTTTTTAACTTATCCTCATAGGCAGTGCCAGGGCTGAGCCTCGGCTCCTCTAGGCTTGTAGTTCCTCTAGTTCATAGTTCCGGCACCCCTGGGCTTGCCCCATCAGTTATGAAAGTAAAAAAATTACTTGAGCCCCGTCACCTCTTTCATTACAAATTAAGCACTGCTCATAGGTCAGGTTTTCTAAACTTTTTATCATTTTTCTTGCTCTCCTCTGGACTCTCTCCAATCTGTCCACATCTTTCCTAAAGTGTGGCACCCAGAACTGGACACAGTACTCCAGCTGAGGCTTCATCAATACCGAGTAGACTGGTGCAATTACCTCCTGTGTCGGACATACAATACTCCTGTTCAGACACCCCAGAAATACATTAGCCTTTTTCACAACTGTATCACATTGTTGACTCATATTCAATTGGTGATGCACTACACCCCTGATCCTTTTCAGCAGTACTCCCACCTACCTAGTTATTCCTCTTTTTGTTGTTGTGCATTTGATTTTTCCTTCCTAAATGTAGTACCCTGCACTTTATTGAATTTTATCCTGTTGCATTCAGACCAATTTGCCAAGGTCGTTTTGAATTCTAATCCTGTTCTTCTGTTGCAACCCCTCCCAGCTTGGTGTCATCTGCAAATTTTATAAGCATACTCTCCACTCCATTATCCAACTCACTAATGAAAATATTAAATATTATCAGACCCAGGACTGACCCCTGTAAGACCCCACTAGTTATGCTCTCCCAATTTGTCAGCAAACCATTGATAAGTACTCTTCGAGTATGACCATTCAATCATTTGTGCCTTACAGTAATCATGTTGACCACATTTCCCTAGTTTGCTTATGAGAATATCATGTGGGAATGTGCCAAAAATCTTACTAAAATCAAGATATGTCACAGCTACACCCTATCCACAAGGCCAGTAACCCTGTCAAAGAAGGAAATTAGGTTGGTATGACATGATTTGTTCTTGACAAACCCATGCTGACTTTGCTTTATAACCCTATTAACTTCTAGGACGGTGCTTACAAACTGATAGTTTAATAATTTGTTCCAATAACTTTCTAGGTAACAAAGTTAGGCTGACTCGTCTATGATTTCCTGGGTCCTCTTTGTTGCCCTTTTTAAAGATCTATTTGCCCTTGTCCAGTCCTTTGGGACCTCACCCTTCCTCCATGAGTTCTCAAAGATAATTGTTAATCGTTCCAAGATTTCTTCAGCTAGTTCCTTAAGTACCCTAGCATGAATTTCGTCAGGCCCTGCTGACTTGAATTCATCTAACTTACGTAAATACCCAGCCATCCCACACCCTGACTCCTGCACCCCCTCACACACCTCCAGCCCCCCCACACCCCATGCCCTGACTCTTGCACCCCCCCACATCCCCACCCCCACCCTGAGCAAACGGGAGCTCCTGCACCCCTCCCCCCACATTTCCACCTGTACCCCTCGCACCAAATGGGAGCTGTCCCAGGTAAGCGCTCCACACCCAAACCTCCTGCCCCAATCCTGAGCCCCTCCCTCATTCTAGCTCCTGGCCAGACCCTGCACCCCAATCCCCAGCCTGCTCCTTCACCCCCAACCCTGTGCTCAGTGCACTCCCACCCTCAGCTCAGTGCAGAGAGAGAGGAAGAGAATGGGCTCAAACCAGGGAGAAGGTAGGTACCCACTCTATGTGGGCAGGGCCGGGACCCCAGACCGGCAGCCGCTCAGCCCACTGCCGGTCTGGGGTCCCAGCGGCTGGCCCCTTGCCAGCCGTGGTCCCGGCCGCAGGCCCCGCTCAGCCTGCTGCCGAACTAGGTGAACGGAACCCCAGGCCGGCAGTGGGTTGAGCGGGCTGAGCGGGCCGGCGGCGTAAGATCAGCATTTTAATTTAATTTTAAATGAAGCTTCTTAAACATTTTGAAAACCTTGTTTACTTTACATACAACAATAGTTTAGTTATATAATATAGACTTATAGAGAGAGACCTTCTAAAAAATGTTAAAATGTATTACTGGCACGCGAATTAAAGTGAATAAGTGAAGACTCGGCACACCACTTCTGAAAGGTTGCCAACCCCTGCTATATAGAATAGAATAGCATGTTGCAAATGGTGAGTATCTAGTTTTCTGCCTTCTTATCTTTCTATCTCTTTAGAACCTTGTATACCTCAGCCCCAAACATCATAAAATATGCCATTCTTATGTTCTTATCATAGTATCCAAGTGCCTTCTTTGTAGTTATGACCGGATGGTCTGAAAATATGTGCTTTCTTTAAGGCAATGCTGAATCCCAATTGGTCTTGAGGCAATAAAATCCTAATATAGTTCTCCAGAAAAGCATTCAAGCATCTGTCTTGTGCTTACACATGTTACCAGTCTGTTTTATTGCATTTTTCATCCAGTTGCTATTAATGTCTTCCAGTGCTGCCAACCACAGATGTTCAAATATCATGAGTCAATCCCCTCAAAATCATGTGACTGGCTTAAAAATCATAAGATTTTTTACAATAATCTTTTTATTTCCCATCTGGCTTGTGAGTCCGTAGGGTACACTCCAGTCACTGTTCCAGCTCTCCTCATGACCATGAAGCTTAGAAACATATTTATTTTTAAATGAAAGCAGAGATACGTGTGTGTGTGTGTGTGTGTGTGTGTGTGTGTGTGTGTGTGTGTGTGTGTGTGTGTGTTACACCTGTCTGTAGAAGTTGGGGCTTTTAAATAAAAACACAAAAATCATGAGACTCAAGATGAGATTGTAGAAGTTGGCAAAACTAAGTTCTGCAGATGACCATTAATGCATGATTTGTTTGGGGTTTTCAGTGCTATGAGAAAGCAAGGTGCCATATCTGCCTTGTCTCTCATATTTTTTGAGGAACAGCGAATTGTCAAGCTAAATTGCCAAGCTGTCACACCTCTGTTACTATTACTAATAGTCAGATTATTAAACCTTTAAATTTTAAAATTATCACATGCATCTACTTTTGCTTGGACAGCAAAACTGTTCAATTTCACTTCTTGGTTCCAATGCACTGACACAAGGCTGTGCTGTATGTTTGCCTCTGCGTTCTCAGATCTTCCAATGAAAAGGGCTATACCAGTGTAAAGTAGAAGGCTACCTTGCAGGCCAAAGTGTGGGCTTTAAAAATGTGTTGACTTAAAGTTCTGTACAAATTTATCAAAACACTTCAATTCTGCTTTGTCACCCTCTTCCTCTCCCAAAACCATTTGTTCAATAACCTAAATTTCGGACCCCAAACCACTTGGCAGTTGTTCCATTTCTCTCTCTTTTTTTTTCTAGATGTAGTTGAATTCACCCCTTTGCAGAGGGCTGGTGCAAGGCCCATGTGCTGCTTAAGCCCCACTTAAGGGATGCAATTTTCAAAAGTTCCTAAATGCCATTTTCAAAACTGACTTAGGCACTTATGAGCCTACGTCTTCTTGAAAGTCAGTGGAACTTAGAATATGAAATGCTTAAGACACTTTTGAAAATAAGATTCAGGCTGCCAAGTCACGTAAGCACTTCTGAAAATTTTACCCAGGCCCTATTTTGAGGTCCATTATAGATGGCTTGTGCTACGTGTTTTCCTCCTCCTGCTCTGCTGCTCCTGTACATGAAATCAGATTGCTGCTGAATTTTTTCCAGCTGTTCTCCCATAGTCACACAACCCTTACTGGTATTTTAAACAACATTCACTACTCTCCTCCCAGTACTGAAATCTTGCCCCCACCACTTAAGTTAATGCTATGGAAATACAGTCCCTTTTCCTTAGTATCATGCATTGGGAGGTTAGGTTCCTCAGACTTAGGGCTTGTCTACACTACAGTTTTGTAGATGCAAGATAAGCCGACAACCAAAAACCGATCTAATTATATTGCTTGAGCATGTTTACACCATGTTCCTTCCATCGGCAGAGTGCGTCCACAGTTGGTGCTCTAGCATCGACAGAAAGAACAGTGCACTGTGGGTAGCTATCCCACTGTGCTACTCACCACTTTCTGCAGCAAGGATTTGTGGGAAGGTAGAGTGCATCACAGTGCATCATGGTTGTGGGCTCAACGTCCCATGATGCCGTTCTTTCCATCCTAGCATTCCATGGGCCTCTGACTGCGTTTCACACCATTTTTCAACACCATCTGTTTACTGTATGCCCGCCATCTCTGTCTGAAAGGATGGATCCTGCACTGCTCTCTACTGTTGTAGTCACTGTTATGAACACATTGCGGAGGATAATGCCAAGGACCCTTTGGCAGAGGATTGGCGAGTACATCCAGGAAAGTTTCCTAGAGATCTCTCTGGAGATCTAATGGATTGCATTAACACACTGTTACAGCACACTGCTTAGTTACACAAGGGAATGTGAAGCATATGCAAACACAGCGAGTCTTGTACATTTCTATCCCTTCACCCACTTCTAGAATATACAAAGCAAAGGACAGCTCTACCTCATATAACCAAGCAGCATCAACTCAAAAAGATCACTTACCTGGTCTCTCCTCTCCTGCATCATGCACACCAGAGATGGAATGCTGGGACTGGCTAGACCCCTCCAGAGTGGAAATGAGGCCCTGACTCGCTGCGCCACAGACGACCCTGCCGTGTGCTCCACATCATCCTCCAATTCGACCTCCTCATCCACGACTTCATCCTTGGGGTTGAGTCCATTGTCTGCTGCCTCCAGCCCCGCCGACCTATCCAAAGGGCTCTTGGCGGTGGAGGTGGGATAACCACCAACAATGGCATCCAGCTCCTTATAGAAGCAGCAGGTCTTCGGCGTAGCACCAGAGCAATTGTTTGCCTCCCTCGCGTTCTGGTACGCCTGCCTCAGGTCCTTTATCTTGGCACAGCACTGATGTGTGTCCCCTTCTTATCCAACATGAGAAATCTGACTGTAGGTATCAAAGTTCCTACTGTTGGATGGAGCTGGGACTGCACAACCTTCTCTCCCTACAGAGACAGCAGATCCAACAACTTAGATGCTCTCCAAGTGGGAGAGCGTTTACTGCATGGAGCCGCCCCAGTCATCTGGGAAGACCTGATGTGAGCTGTCCATGCCGAGCACACAGGAAGTGGAATTTCAAAACTTCCTGAGCCTTTAAAGTGGGAGGGGGAGATGCCTGTGTATCTGGGTGCAGGGCAGAGGAGTTCAAACTGCTGACCAGAGTGGTCAGGATGGCCATTGTGGGACACCTCCTAGAAGCCATTTACAGCAACATAACCAAGCGTGGTGTCTACACGGACACTTTGTCGATATAACTTTGCTGCAAAAAGCTCTACACCTCTCTTTGAGGTGGTTTTATTTTGTCGGCAAAGCAGGAGAGTTTTATTGTCAGGAGGAGCATTGCAGTGTGTACACCTCCACTGTTTTGCCGATGAAAGCTGACTTTTGTTGACAAAACTGTGTAGTGTACACAAGGCCTTAGATTTCAAATGTTTACCTAATTATTCAAATTCTAAGCAAGGTTGCTTTTGTTTTTAGAGTATATACATAAATTTGCCTGTTTTGCTGTTATTCTTTTTTGGGTTGGAGCTGAATTTCATGATTTTTAAAAGGTGGGTATTTTGTTTTTTAGCGCATTAGGAGAAGATGGTTTATTAACTGGTACAGACTTTCCGGACAGAACAAGACTGATCAGCGACTTAAAAAAACAAAACACCAAAAGACTGAACAATGACTCATGCTCTAGGATAGTTGGCTAAATACAACTATATCGAAATTGCTAAATCCATAGTGGTGAAAGAAGAATGCAGATATGATGTTTGATATTTTCTTTAAATGGAAGTTCTAGAAAATTGTACTTGGGTTGAGTAGAGAGAGGCATTCCAATATCCATAGGGGTATCCATTTGCTATGTGGGATCTGACTATATGGGATACCTGACTACCAAGTCTGGTATCCTGCATCTGACAGTGGCCATCTGATACATCAAAGAAAAACAAACTTTCCTCACAGTGTACCTGAACAGTTCTGTGCTGTTGTACAAACGTATTGGTGGGGAATTCCTGCCTGAGCCTTATTGCAATCAGTTTTGTTCCACGAAGCCAAATCTTTTATTACCCAGGTTACTTTAGCATGCATGCCCAAAAATATTGCTGCTATTTGTAAAATTAACCAACTCACCTATAAGTCCTGCTGCAGTGTTTCACTCTTTGACCTCCTGCTGCAATAAATTTCTCAGGCTGAGTAAACAATATAAAGTCTTCCCTTTTTATTAATTAGACATTCACTGGCCTTTAATTTCACAAAATGACCCCCTATTCTTGTTTTATGAGAGAGTGTAAAAGCAGAACCCTGGTCAGTTTCCTTTATACCTCTTTGTCTTAAATACCTCTCTCAGGTCCCTTTTAATTCTTCCCCTTTCCAAAGGGAGATGACTACAAAGATTGGGAAAGCAAACCATGTGCTGAAGACTGACAGTGAATGAAGCTGTGGTGCAGCAGAAAAAACTATAATAGAAGTATGCAGTATAAATGTCTTGTCAGGACTCCTGTGTGGAGCACATATGGAAGCTAAAATGTTTAAAAGAAAAGAAATGGAATTCATTAGTGAAAAATTCTTGGAGTAAGGTGGTTAAAGCATGTGGCTCATAGATTAGTGCTGAAATTTCCAGATGTATTAAGTGCATTCAGGAAAGGGCATAGTATTTGCTGAGCATTTGACATGATTATTAGTCCTCCCACTGCCTGGATAATTGGGTGGCATGCTAGAATGAATACAAGGAAAATGTATTAAGTAGGTGGGGGAGAAAATAGTTGGCATAGGGGGTTACTACTTAAGTCTTTAACTTCAGGAATCCAGAGTTCAATTCCAATGGTAGGTGTGCCAATGAGTGCCCAATCCTTAACTTTATTCTACACAAGTTGGTATGATTGTCTCAGTCTGAAAAGGCTCAGGACTAAAATAATATGGTTTATGCAGGTCAGAACTTAGATTGGCAGCATAGAGTGAAGAAGAATTTGTGGGTAACCAGTGCAATCAGTTCTACACTTCCTTAAGCACCAACGTTTAGAGTAGGCCTACTGAAGGAATCAATGTTAACAGAGCTTCACTGATCCACAGAGGGCCTAAAACCTGTGTTGTAACCAAGATACCCTTGAAATTGAGAAGAGGAAAATTTTAAGCTAATAATCATTGGAAACCTGCTAATAATGAGGTCTATGTGACTTCCATGTGATGGAATGGAAGCCTCAGTGCTTTTGACTGCATGATTGGACTGGATAAAGCACTAGAAAACATACTAGGGACCAGTCATGCATTATCAGGGTTGGACTGGATTAGCTAATGGCTCTTTTTCCTGTGTAATGTCTGTGATCTAATGAGGAGGGCATGTAGCTGGAATGAACTAAAGAGAAATTACACAGTGGATAAAGATATTACACAGAAAATAAAGGGTTCAGGTTCCTGTGTGTATCCTTAGTCATAAGAAAATCCAGTCTTCCAGTGTGGACTAACACCTTTAACTCACGTTTGCTTAATCTTCAACCTAAAATAATTTCTTCGATGATTTGAATTCTTTTTCCTGATTAATTTTATTGGACTGTAGAGACAAACATTTAAAGAAAGGAAATGGTAGGGAAGCAAATGTTAATGTTATAGCTTTTTAATTAGAAGTCTTTTAAATTACAGCAGTGTTTTACTATAGTAAGTTTTCAGTGCCATTTAGATTCTAAAATACCTGCCAATTGGGAAAGCCAAAAGTTCAATTGTTGATTTTTTCCTCCCTTCATTATTTTCCCAGCAGAATGGCTTTTATGGACATTTTGTTTACACTATGTTACCTGTTGATGCTTTTCCTTGTGATACTACATAATGCTGCACATGCTTCAAAATAGCTTATTGTGTACTAATCACTTTTGTACCCCACAGTTGTTCGTGTTTGTGTGGGACCAAGGGAATCAGTTATATTTCCTTGTGGATGCAATAGGTTGCTTAGGGCTTACAACTACTGGAAAAGGAGCAAAAAAAACCCACGAAACAAACACCCTGTTCTGCTTTTCTTTTGCCTGCTTACTGTTTGCTTCCTGCATTCACACTGTTTGTTGGTTGGTGCCTGAAAAGATCATCTGGAACAGATGACATTACTTGACTCTGATTTGTCACTCCATTGGAGAGTACCAATAGTAATGTTAAAAGTCTAGCACAACCCTCTGTTTCATGAATATTTTAAAGTGTTTGCTGGCATAGTTCTTACTGAGTGGTGTATTATATACTGTACATAACACTAGAGTTCTAGATTATAGTTGGAGGACAGGGAGAAAAGATGATGTTTCATCTTTGGGTTTTTATATTATTCTTGGACACACACACTTGATTAAGTAACATAACCTTGACGGGAAAGTTTGGGAAAATTATCCTCCACTAGGTCAGATTTGTATATCATCCAATGAGATTTGACTTTGGGGTAGGTCAACTATATAGTTAACAATAGATGTTTTAGTCTTTTTTTTGTGATACTGTCCCTACTTTTTAATTTTTACATTGTTGTTTGTTTTTAAAATATCTTCATACTGTTCAGCAATTTTTATGTAATAAACACTGGGATTTGTTCACAGAGGCTTTTTTCTTTTAGTTTTGGCAACAGAGGCTACTGTGGGGGTGACGTTTTTTGTTTTTGTTTTTATCTTACATTATAGTCTTCATCATATGTATGTGAAATGATGTGAAGTAATAATCAAAGTACATACCATCTGATCTAAGTAGACCAGACACTGCAAAGGCCCTGTCGTTGTACTCAGCAAATGCCTACAGTGTCTGTCAATATTGTTTTGTATTAAACCAGTGGCTGTGTAGGTCTGGATGGGGCATTAGAAAAGGTTACAGGACCTTTGATGTTGCATATCAGGCCACCTGTTGTTTATCAACAAGATAAGTTTTGGCATGCAAGCTAGCCAGAGGTATTCACATTATTTTACCAGAGTTCACTTTTTCGTTAATGCTGGTGCATTTTGTATTTCTGTATCCACATACTTTGATTACAGGATGGATTTTGTTGTTTTCTTTTGTTTTCTCCTCTCTGCATGGTTGCTGATAAAATCCCTATGTTGCTCATTTCATTATATTATTTATGGCCTGCCTGGGTGATGTTATTGCTGTTGATTACTCACAAAGGTTATTTCATCAAACTGTTTTCACGATAACTAAGAAATGGAGAGGTAGAATTCTATAATTAATAATTAATGCTGCCAACATGATTTGTAATAGATGTCATTGATGTGTTTTTCAATATACAGAAATGAATAAACACTTGAATGCTTTTTATTTAGCTTTTAATGTCTTTGCTGTCAAAAAAGCTACCCTTTTCAAGCCTTCCATTTTTAGGCTACATTTAGTAACCTGTGAGATGCAGGTTAACTGCATAGATGGACTGAATTTAAAGAGTATAATTGACAAGTGCCCAGTCCAGCAGAAAGGAGACTCTGCAACAGGCCCATAGATGCTGGGAGAGATAGCTCAGTGGTTTGAGCATTGGCCTGCTAAACCCAGGGGTGTGAGTTCAATCCTTGAGAGGGCTATAGGGATCTGGGGGGAAAATCTGTCTGGGGATTGGTCCTGCTTTGAGCAGGGGGTTGAACTAGATGACCTCCTGAGGTCCCTTCCAACCCTGATCTTCTATGATTCTATGCTTAAGAAGAATGTCTTAAGGCTTCTCCTAGATCCAGGGGAGGTATTTCTCTCTTTGATAACATCAGTATAATGCCTAAATTGGTAGACCCAGTTCAGAGACTTTCTTCAATGCTCCCTCTTCCCCAGGGTCATGGTCAAAGCTGTTCCTTTCCGGGGGGCACAACAACAGGCTCTGCCCAGCTTGATTGTTGCATTTGGCAATGACATCTGAAAACTTACTGAGCATGCTCCATGCATCCCTCGAACTCCTAACCTAGGAATAGGGGTCTTCCCTGGCTGACTGATGTTCCCTCAGTTGGGAAAGAATTTTAAATGGTCTTTGTGGCTCAAATACATCTCTGGCTGACAGCTCTGTTGCATAGGGTTGTTTTAAATGCAAGTTAACTGTCAAGACTGAAGCATACAACATGAGGTGAAAACTTAAATAGTAAACTTCTGCTTTTCAAAGTTTTGTGGCTGCTTACTTTCAGACTTCCCCCTTATTCACCCTGGGGCACATTGAAGAAGGAGCCAGCGATCCATAGCAAAGCTAGAGTATCATGGGACCTAAGAAAGGGGTGAATTATAACTAGTAACTTGCTGAATGGCTACCCTCCCCCCCATCCCACTTGCTTCTCCATTGGGGCATTTGGCATATATTGTTTAAAATGGATGCAAATATTACCTGGTTGGAAGGTCACCTTTAAAAGCCAGACAAATCACGCAATAGTTATCTGACAGATTCTAGCTAAGAGAGCACGCCATAGCCACCGGCCACACAATAAACACAGATGTGGCCGAGACAAACAACAGGCAAGAATGAGAATTTGAACGTGAAGTGAAAGCAGTTTTTGCATGTAAATGTGACTGGAAAATTTAGTAAACCAAGAAAATTTATCAAACACTTAAATGGATGCCTGTCATATCCAGCATGATTCACAATAAGAGAGAGATCTGTAATACAACACATCTACAAAGTGAAACAACTGTGCTGTAACCAGACAGCCAACATCTTAATAGTTCAATTAATGTGTTTGAGTAAATAACGTTATTTTATAACACTTTAAGATTCCAAATCATTAGTAGACTATTTGTGTAAACTTGACCTTTCCAAATAAGTTTTAAAGCAAAATATTTGAAGATCTATTTCTCCATTATTTGTCAAATGCTGACTGCAAAGTTGTGTATTTCTTTCTTCTGCAGTTGTTGATGAATCACTAATGCCTTTGGCTGTGTAGAGAATGAAGGTCTGGCTTTGTTTCCAGGTGTTAGTGATTCATCAGTGGTTGCTGGAGAAAGAAAGAAACCCGAACTCTAGTCTTAGTAGGTAAAAAAGCTTTTCGGTTCATCTTTTAATCTTGAAAAATATAATGAAACACTGAGTGAGGGAAAACAAAGAACGTTATATAAATGCTTAACTGCACATATCGAGGAGAGATTAGTATGAATTACCTGGAATATAATAGTTATCAATCAAAAATAAACACTAGGTAAAGGCAATTTAAATGTTGCAGCTTTTTTAGGTCAGTGAACTGAACACTTACTTGGGCGAGACCTATGGTCTAGTCCCAGCTGTGGTTTGTTAATCATTGTATTGTATGTGGTTATTTATTCTGCAAGTTGCTGAGAACTCTCTCTAAAGACAGTAAGATATGAAGGTGCTCAGGTGAGACTCAGCACCTTGCAGGATCTGTCCCACTATATGCTGGTGTACGCATGCATATGAAAATATTCCTATGCCATCCCATCCGGTATCTATGACCTAAGCTTTTCTTTGCATAGGCAGGGTAGAAACTAGTGTAGTGCAGAGTAGTGATTAAAGAGTTTCTCCACTCTAGTTTAGTTTGGAGCAGGGGTCGGCAACCTTTCAGAAGTGGTGTGCCGAGTCTTCATTTATTCACTCTGATTTAAGGTTTCTCCTGCCAGTAATACATTTTAATGTTTTTAGAAGGTCTCTTTCTATAAGTCTATAATATATAACTAAACTATTGTTAAAAGCTACAAAGAGTCCTGTGGCACCTTATAGACTAACAGACATTTTGGAGCATAAGCTTTAGTGGGTGAATACTCATGACATGCATCTGACAAAGTGGGTATTCATCCATGAAAGCTTATGCTCCAAAACGTCTGTTAGTCTATAAGGTGCCACAGGACTCTGTCGCTTTTTACAGATCCAGACTAACACGGCTATCCCCCTGATACTGAACTATTGTTGTATGTAAAGTAAATAAGGTTTTTAAAATGTTTAAGAAGCTTCATTTAAAATTAAATTAAAATGCAGAGCCCCCCAGACGGGTGGCCAGGACCCGGGCAGTGCGAGTGCCACTGAAAATCAGCTCAAGTGCCGCCTTTGGCATGCATGCCATAGGTTGCCTACCCCTGGTTTGGAGTGAGAGAGAGCACCGGGCATGGAGTGTTGGGGAGGCAATTGCTAGCACCAGCCCTGAATGTGCCATGTAAATGAGCCAATTGGCTGGCGTGCGTTCCTGTTGGCTGACGTTTGTAGTGGCCTCTGCAGTTGCATTTGGAAAGAGGACACATCTTTTGTACTGTGGGTGGTGCACATTTCACCCTAGAGTAACAAAAGTAATGAATATTTGCAAAAACTAACACACACAAAAAAGTTATAAAGCAGATTTCAGTTCTTGCCTAAATGTTGAATAAAAACATATGTGAAGAAAGCTGAGAGAGTCTATTCAGAATGCCATGGATAAATTCCAGGTGTGCTGTAGATCATAACACACTGTATTTTAAGGTTAAGCAAATAAAATTTGACACTCAGTAGGCTAAATATATATTCAGGACCCATATGGATATGTTTTATCTTTTTACCACCCATACACTCTATCCACTTCTTTGAGGACGCACACACAGTATGCAGATTCTAGGTCTTGTGTTACTTGATCCACATCTACATCAAACTGCAATTACGATCACACCAGTTATAGCACCTCTTTAAAATGCTCCGAAGATGAAGTGAATACTTGCTTGATGACTTACTGTAGCTGATATTTTGTGTTGCCACCTAGGAGACTGTTCAGAAGTAATGTCCCCATTCACTACTTGTGCTAGCTTTTGCTGCATGAAGGTGTATCAATCTCAGAAGTGTGCACATGTGGTGGAGGTGGCGGGGGAAGAGTCTGTGTTGCAGCTGGCATTGGAGAGATGCTGCAGTGCCAGGGAAGCTGTCTGTCCTCTCCCCCTGGATACAGCTAAGTACAACCATTGTGAGTTCTATGCTGGGGTGGGGGGAAGGTAGCATTATGGTCATAGATCTTCTAATGTTTCTCTTTCCTTAACATTCTTGATCTTTCATATTCCAGCTGCTTTTCTAATCCATTCCAGGGTCACACCGCTGAACTGATCATCTCAAATTCTTTTTTCCCCCATCCCCTTCTCTGATCCCATCATCTGCAATCATTCTTCATAAGTGCTTTGTAGTCCCTAAACTATTATTTCCCCCTTTATTCCTGTAACACACCTTTGCCTTTTGATTCTCTGCAAAAGAACAATCTCCTACGAATATAGGCATCGCTATGCCAGATCGGCCCAGGGTTCATCTTGCCCAGTATCCTCTCTGACAGTGGCCAGCATCATATGCCTCAGAGGAAGATACTAACCTCCCACCCCAAAAAAACCATAAGGTAACACAAGGTCTAGAGGCCATTGGTGCCTAGGGTTTTGTCACTGAATAATAATATAGGAGGTGGACAAAACACAGAACGCCAGGCGGTGGTATTTTAATGACAGTGTGGTATATTTAGGATACATAGATTTAGAGGGCAGTTATAGTCAGAAAAATAAACATGTAGTAATTGTTCTTATATAGGTCCTTGAGTCCTACTGAATAAAACCAAGTTTTTATCTGGTATTTGTTACATAGCATTAACTACTATGGAACAGGAGAGGTAGATTATATTCTGCCTTGTGCATCAATAAAATAGCCAACTGCATTTTAATTGGAGATTCTTTTTTACTGGTGCTGGTGGATAATGTTGAGATTCCTTCTGAGACCTCTTCAACTCAACTTATTCAGAACATCTTTTTCCAGTTCTGGGAGAGCACCTCATCCAGTTTTCTGAAACTCAGTTCGACTCCGGACTTCATCACTCAGGTTCCCTTATTAAGCATACAGCAAAGCTATGCTGAGATGATCAGACTCAAGTGTAGGAGGTGGTTATAAGGTGTACCTCACATCCAAAAGTTACAGAAAAACCCTCTTCCATCTCATTGCATTTACTATACATTACATCACACATTTTTGGATTGACTTGGTTACTTTTTAGGAACAAATCCTTGTGCAGCTACTCTGTCCATGCTCAACCTCCCCTTTACATTCCTAAATTATATTGTCCATTGTTAGTAAATGGTTCCCTGGGTGTTCCCCCTCTTACCTTAGCTAGCTCAAACATTGTCTTTTTCAACCTAATGATCTGTTTACCTCCCTAATTCTATTCTCCAAGAAATGAGGCCTCCCTCTCCGGTGTTAATTACTCATGTCAGGCCAGGCCTCAGCCACAGTAAGTGGTTCAGTGGAGGGGACTATGGAGACTTGACCTGCTGTGTGAGGCTTGAGAAAGTCACTTCACCTCTGTGTCTCTTTTTTTCCCTTTCACCTATTTTGGTCTTGTTTATTCAGGTTGTAAGCTTTCCAGAGCAGGGACTCTTTCTTATTATGTATTCTAATAGGTCCTACCTCCAACCTCAGCTGGGGCCTCCAAGTGCAATTGTAATACATATAAATAATAGTAATAATTCATAGTAAGAGGCACAAACTACCCAGCTTGACTTACAGATCCCAGGATGTTAGCAGCAATGACAGATAGGAAAGTAACTTGTTGCTGCTGTTGTTGTTTTGTTTTTAAACTGCATAAGGTTTACATAGAGATCACAGAAAATAAAGGCTGCCCAGTTGTCAGATTTACAGTCACACTTCAACCAACAACCTGCAATTAATAACTTCTATTTATGGAGAAAATTGAATCAAGTCTACAGATTAACATATGAAAAAGTAAATATTCCCCCAGAATAAACATTACATTGAAGATAGGAACAGTTTGTATTATATAGCATATGCAAGCTCAGAGCAACTATAGTAGCTAAGTAAATATTTAAGATACTGTGATGTGTGGTATTGAACACACAGTAGTGCATTACTAGTTATGCAGCACTTATCAGTGTTTCTAATGGAACTACCAACTTGTATATCACAGTAGCTCAGTAAGTCATGGCTGTATATGGTCCTTGAATAGCTATGAAATTATTAATGGTATTTCTTTGAACTGTAGTTGTTAATTCCAGAAATGGAAGTTAACTTTTTCAGAGGCTACTAAAAACTGCCTTTTTGTTTCATGAAATCAATTTTAGAATTATACTGAAGGAGAACCCACAAGTTCTAATTTTTCTGCACGTTATGGAATGAAGACTTTAGCAGTTAGCATAACTTAGGCTTTACTTTCTCCTGTCAGTTCAGCCACTCTTCTGACTTAAAAGATGGTTTTATGTTTGCCCCAGTTTTGCTTATCTTTAAAGTTGAACTGCTGAGATGGAATCATCTGCTGGTGTCTTTCGAATGACTTCTTACTTGTAATTAAAACCTTTTTTTATTAAGTAGATTTCTTCCATTTTTTCTTCTTCCATAAATGAAGCTTCTTGAACTGATTTTCATAGATTCCACTCTAATCCTGAAAGCAGCTTTGTTTTCCTTCATAGCTTAATATGGTGTTTCATGTTTTATTTTGTCCAGAGTGGAAACCAGACTAGAACTTAATAGGATGAGAGGAGAGACAGTGTCTCATTGGTACATCTTGTCTTGGCATTGTAGTGATGCATGATACAGCTGCTCTCAGAGACATTAGAGATGGAAGAGACCTGTTCTGTCATCCAGATAAGGTGCCCAGCAGTACTTCCACTGTAAAACTCACTTCATTAGGATTTGATATCTTAACCATTCCAAATAGTAGCAAG
Source organism: Emys orbicularis (assembly GCF_028017835.1). NCBI lineage: Eukaryota > Metazoa > Chordata > Testudines > Emydidae > Emys > Emys orbicularis. The sequence goes on along the minus strand of NC_088685.1, from coordinate 20,987,033 downwards.
TTGAAAAACCGGGCTATAAAAGTGATTTAAGGACAGGTGTGGCAGCAGCCTCAACTCCAAGATTTCTTGCGGTTTTTTTTTTTTAATCTAGCGTTTAATGTTACTGTAAATGAAACTTTTTCATCTAATAATTTTGGGGCTTTTATTCTGTTGTTGACATTGCTGCCTAAGCCCTTTAGTCTGCTGCTCTGTCTGCTATTTAAAGGTTCCCTAAGATTGTCATGACATTTTAAAAAAGAGACTCCCTCTATTACTCCAGGGTTCCTCTCAAAATCTTTTTTTTTTTTTGCGGTCAACTTCAATTCCGTTTATTTTCGACATGTGTTTCCTACTTCATAGACCACAATGGAGAGCTTTACATTTCTGTCAGACTTCATGTTGCACGTTCCAATCCCTCAATACTTGGAAGTTTTCTTTGTCTTTCCTCATCTCCTTACCTACATTACCCCAACTCTGTTTTTAATGGGACCATTCACAGTGTGGACTTCATAATATAGATACACAAGACAAACGTTTCTCCCCTGAGATGTTTGCAGTCTAAATACTTGACCTTACTATGTTTTTTGCTCCTCCAACAAGGTCCTGAGTACCCTCAACCCCAAATTAAAATTAATGAATTTGAGCTTGCATGCATTGAAGTCAATGGCAAAAGTCCCATTGACTTCAGTGGAATATGTCATACAGTCTGGAGTGGCTCACAACTGTGAGTGCCTATCTCAGGGAAGACTGCCAAAGAACAGGGGCAGACACCCCAAACTGGTGGTGTGTTCTATAATTAGATTTCACCAAGCCAGTAACAAATGTGAATTCCTGGAACACTATACCAGTCTTACCATATAGTCACAGACAGTCCCCTTAGCCTCTCCAGTCTATCTTGCCACCTAGACAAACTGAACTTCATGATAAAAGGTTAGTTAAACCTAAAATCACACCACATGAAGTTTCTCCAAGTCCCAAGAGACAAGTCACATAACCCAGATCAAATGGTACACCAGATTTCACACCAAAGACAACACTGGCAGCAAATTCTATAGTAACCTAAAGATTTACTATAGAAACTAAACTATAGAAACTTTACTAACTAAAGATTTATTAGCTAAGGAAAAGAATGAGAGTTATTGAGAGGTTAAAGCAGGTAAAATATAACAACAGGTAAATCACAGTTTGTAACTCTCAGTGGTGGGAGTGATGTCATAAACTGCCGGTTTCCCAAAGGTCTTTCAGGGCTACCCAGAATAATTCTTGGGATCTCCATTTTCTCGTTCAGTTATTCTGCCCTGTTGGAATCCAAAGAGTCCAGAGATAAAGGATCTTTCTTTGAATCCATATTTATAGTATTTTCACACAGAAAGCAAACTGGCAGTAAAAAGAACAGGAGTACTTGTGGCACCTTAGAGACTAACAAATTTATTAGAGCATAAGCTTTCGTGGGCTACAACCCACTCTGGCAGTGTCTCTATCCATGTGGGCTTTTCCTTTGATGAAGGTGGGTGAGGAATGCACTTAGACTTTTGACCTCTGACCATATACATAATGGCCACTCACTTTGAAATTAGCAATTTCTGTTAAAGTCCTTAAGTCCATCATTAGCATTTCACAAGATTTCTTTGATGGGTAATTTAGTAAATACCCATGTAAATGTTTGCTATTACATATGACAGGAACAGATAGGATGTTACATGCATTGTTTTCACTTATTAGTTTTATGAAGTTTGAACACCCAAAACACTTATACGTTTACAATCGCTTTAATTTACTACACAGTGAATTGACCTGAATACACTCTAGCATGATCTGGTCAGCCAGCATCACAATATGCGTTTTGGAATCAAGGATGTCCCACACTTTATAGAGTGGGCCCTTAATGGATAGGAAACATAAGTAGTAAGATTAAAATAGCACTCATACCATGGTAAGTGGTGCTTAAAGAAAGATGGGCAAACAGATAGTGAGTAGGAGGTGATAAGGAAGTGGAGTGAGACAATAGTAAAAATGGAAAAAGGGTGGATTAGTAGGAATGGATTATTTTACAAGGAAAGCAAATTGAGCACATTGTTTAGTTTTTTATGTTTCTTTTAAAGCATCCTGGTCAGGTTCAGAAGTAGAGGCTGCCACGGCAGAAGGTTGGCCGAAAGAGGTGCACTTTGATGATGGAAATGAAAGAGGAAGAGAGTGGGGCTTATGTACATCAGCTTTGTCCCCTTTCATAGACAGTGATAGTTGCATATTGGGAAACAGCATGGTCTAATGGTTGGAACACTTGACTGGGATTCAGGAGTCTTGGCGCTATTGTCAACTCTGCCATGATCAGTTATGTGACCATGGGCACCTCACTTCACTTCTCTGTTTCTTCTCCAACCCTTTGTCAGTTTTGTCTGGTAACCATGTAAGCTCTTTGGGGCATGTGTGTATAGTACATGCATATACAGTGGGACTCCGATCTCAGTTGGGACCTCTAGGTCAGAGGTTCTCAAACTGTGGTCTACGGACCACAAGTGGTCCGTGAGCTCCATTCAGGTGGTCCGCAGATAGTTCCCTCTAAGGTGCGTGTGCCTGAGTGGCCGCACATGAGAGAATGAAGGGCCACCCACCTAATTAGTGAAACCACGCAGGCGTGGCTCCACTAATTAGGTGCCTGAAGAAGATGCACATGTAAGGTGAGGTTGTGGCCTTGTGGGGAATAGTGGGTAGGTGGGAGGGGACAGTGGATTGAGAAGAGGGGGTGGGGAGAATTTGGGATGTGCAGAGTTGCGGCGGCCAGAGAAAGAGGCGACTATCCCCAGCTCCAGGGCTGCAGCTGCCAGAGAGAGATGGCCCTCCTTCCCAGCCTCAGCTCTGTGGCTGCTGTGGTGGGGGAGAGACCCGCCTCCTTACCAGCCACAGCTTGGGCGCTGCTGCGGTGGGGAAGAGAGGGAGCGAGAGACCCCCCTCCTTACCAGCCCCAGCTCAGGGGCTGCCGCGGCGGGGGAGAGAGAGAGAGACCCCACTCCTTCCCAGCACCAGCTCGCGAGCTGCCGCAGTGGGAGAGACGCCCCTCCTTCCCAGCCCCAGCTCAGGGGCTGCCGCGGCGGGGGAGAGAGGGCACATCCATCGCATTAGAAAGGTAAGACTACTGATACTAAAATATGAGTTGTGTGCTTTTATTTGTAGAACAAAAAAGTTAATTATTATTAAGGTTTTTTTATATATATATAGCGCTTTTATCCAAAGTGCTTTACAATGGTTATCCAAAGTACAAACAACATTTGGAATGATCATTAAGTGGTCCGCCGAGACCCTCACCAATTTTCAAGTGGTCCATGAAAAAAAAAGTTTGAGAACCACTGCTCTAGGTGATACTGTAATACAAATTATAATACTTTCACTTGCCAGTGTGCCGGGGATCTCATTCCTGAGATGTCCCCTAAATTGAGAACTGCTATGTGATGTTCAGAGAGAACTAACTGCCTTTTCTACCAGCAAGTCATTCAGAAGATTTTGTTTTATTTTGTTGTGATAGTTTCTGACATCACATATTAAATTGCAGCTCATGAAATTATGTCCTTTTTATGGTAGCTGTGATGTGCTGCTGCATTACAAAATGTATTGTTAATTTCATTCTAAAGTATTATTTCATATCATTTCATAACCCAGTGCCATATTTACTGATTTCTGTATTCCATCTGGAATTTATCAGGCTTTCCATGATGACTGCCAGTAGCCCAAAAGTTTCTCTCTTGATCTTCTCTAATACCCTAGGAAAATTTCCATCTGGTCCTAGAGATTTGTTACTTTTTAAGTCTCTCTAGATTATTTTCTTCCTGTCTTGCTGCTGCTGAAATCAACCAGGGTAGTTATGACACTGGCATTTTCCCTCTTTTTACAAATACATTTAGAATTTACTTATTTATTTTTAGCTCTCTGGGTATCCTGCAGTTTTCTTCAATTTTCTTTCCGATTCCTTCCCATTATTCCAATTTCTGTGATTGAAATTCTTTTGTTATTCTCCATTAGGAATTGGTAAAACAGCAAAAGCAAGAAATTAATGTCCCTAGCCCCTGGGGCTTTTCACAAAGTTAGATGAAATTAAAGTAAAATAATGAGTAGACACACAACTGTATTTTTTTTCTCCTTTGATTTTCCTTTCATAATTTATTAGTAAATATTTTTTCCATTCCATGCTTTCTTATGGTGCGTGACTTGTTATCATTTGAGTGAATTTACATACCAAATGGATTTTAATGTTATTTTTCAGCTTAGGGTCATGACATGTATTTATTATTATTGAAACACAAGTGGTTTTAATTATTTTAGTGCTACTTGTGCAACTCTGGATTGCTGCTAGCTACTGAACTTCTACAGTTTTTGTTCATGTTATTAATAAGTACTATTTTTAATGTCATGAAAATTTACTATTTCTCTGCTATTTAAATTAAAACAATCACTTACAATAGAAATGGAGCTTTCAATAAATTCCAGGAGACTTCATTTCACACTTACTCTGGGAGGTTGAGTTCTTCCCTGGCTTTAACCATCAGCTCAAATCAGATCAAAATTACCCTTTCAGAAGTCATAAGGTAGGTTTCCAATCAAAGATGTTGTTCTTGTCTAACTGCTAATGGTCATGGTAGCATCAGTTTCTCCTTTCTCCTAGTTGTTAATGGACTGTTTACATGCAAGAGTGTTGACTTTTGGTCATAATATATGGTGGCTCTGCTTCTGTGCATTCCCACCAGGCTATGGCTGAATGCTCCGCAGCATTAAAAATATGTGTCTGGGCATGACACATTAATTTCACTCCATTCACCCAGGGGTAAACCTTACAGCAAGGAGCACCTTTAATCAGTGGGATTAATCAATCCTGAAATCATCAGGACTGCTCCCAGAGTAAGGTATTTCTCAAGCTGAGTGAAGGTGGTGGAATTTGGCAATAGAACAGTATTTTTCCTTGGGATCTGTATTTTCAGTGTTGCTCTAGAAGAGAGAAACTCCAGCTAATGCAGATGCTGTAATGTAAATGGTGTGAGGTAGAAAGGGATGTTGAATGCCAAGTAATTTTATCCCCAAAATTACTAAAAATATATACTCTAGAAAAACAAGAAATGGTAGGGGCCCAATCTTAATAATTGCCTCTCTTAATGCCAATTCAGGGATGTGACTCAGACTGTTGTAGTCACACGGGGTTTTCTTCCCTTGTTTTAGGGGATACCATGATTAAAGACAAGCAAAATAATCACAGTTCTTAACTATGACTATTTTATTATCAATGAAAGAAAAAACAGAATGCAAACAAGTAATAAACAATGACTACTTCAGTTACAATCTCTTCTGTGAAGACCTTTCAGCAAAGCTTACACCTTAGTAGTGGGTCTGCTCTGGTGTGGACTCTAGGTAAACTAAAATCAAAGTACATTATTCCCAATCAGTAGTGAGTCCTACCTCAGTATCTAGTATTGCACATCTATTCAAGTGACATCATCATAGGACATAACCACCTCAGCCACACCATCAGGTGCTCCTTCACCTGCACAATCTACCAATGTGATATATGACATAATTTGCCAGCAATGCCCTTCTGCCATGTACATTGGCCAAACCGGACAGTCTTTATGCAAAAGAATAAATGGACACAAATCAAACATCAAGAATTGTAACATTCAAAATCCAGTAGAAGAGCACTTCAATCTCCCTGGATACTCAGTAACAGACTTAAAAGTGGCCATTCTTCAACAAAAAAAATTCAAAAACAGACTTCAATGAGAAACTGCAGAACTGGAATTAATTTGCAAACTTGACACCATCAAATTAGGCCTAAATAAAGACTGGGAGTGGCTGGGTCACTACAAAAAGTAATTTTCCCTGTGTTGATATTCACCCCTTCTTGTCAAGTGTTGGGAATGGCCACATCCACCCTAATTGAATTGGCCTCGTTAGCACTGACCCCCCACCACTTGGTAAGGCAACTCCCATCTTTTCATGTGCTGTATATTTATACCTGCTTCCTGTATTTTCCACTCCATGCATCTGATGAAAGCTTATGCCCAAATAAATTTGTTAGTCTCTAAGGTGCCACAAGGACGCCTCATTGTTTTTACTGATTCAGACTAACAGGCTACCCCTCTGAAACCTGCTACTTCAGTATGTCATAGATAACTAATTAAATCCCACTACTTCTCTGTTTACCAAGGTCAACTGATGTCTCCACTCCAGCTGTTAGTACCTTAAATTACAATAGCATTTCAATATCTCATTAAAATTGTTACCAAAAAAATTTAAATCTACTCTCTTGGTAGTGCTTTTGCAAACTCCATCTCATCAACAGTGCTGAAGTCTTCAGTGATGTCATCACATTGCAGAAGCAGTGCTGATCTGGGAGGTTGCTGCTTCTTCATGCTGTGTTGTTGATTCTCTGTTCTTCTTAGCTGTCTGGTTGCTGCTGCTCTTTGCTTGTAGAGGTGCCAGGAATAGGCTGAACTAAGAGGAGAGTGCTGTGATGAGAGTGGTGCTGTTTGCTCTCTCAATTCAGAGAGCATTATACACTCCCTTTCCATAGTCTCGCTGAAGGAAGAAGAACGGGAGTACTTGTGGCACCTTAGAGATTAACAAATTTATTAGAGCATAAGCTTTCGTGGGCTACAGCCCACTTCTTCGGATGCATATAGAGTGAAACATATATTGAGGAGATATATATACACACATACAGAGAGTATGAACAGGTGGGAGTTGTCTTACCAACTCTGAGAGGCCAATTAAGTAAGAGAAAAAAAACTTTTGAAGTGATAATCAAGATAGCTCAGTACAGACAGTTTGATAAGAAGTGTGAGAATACTTACAAGGGGAGATAGATTCAATAAGCCATTACAAACATTATCAAACTTCACTCTATATGCATCCGAAGAAGTGGGCTGTAGCCCACGAAAGCTTATGCTCTAATAAATTTGTTAGTCTCTAAGCTGCCACAAGTACTCCTGTTCTTTTTGCGGATACAGACTAACACGGCTGCTACTCTGAAACCTGAAGGAAGAAGGTATACCTCTTTCAAGGGCTTGGTTAGGTTCAAATATCAGATGCTGTCACTTTTCATTGGCTCAACAGCTTCCTGGGATTGTCTTGTTTGTATCTTCAGCTCATGAATATGCAGTCTGCTAATGCATAGGCAGCGGGGATGTAATTGCTTTTGTCCTTGTGGTGGGAAACTTTCAGAACATCTTTAAAGCTAGAGTTTTAACTCTTTCTTTTGTTCAGTCCATTTTCTGATATCTCTTTGAATTCCATCGGGGTTTACTAGGCAGGCTCCTATTTCCTGTATAAAGGTCTCTCTGCTCTCAAAATAGTATTTTTAAATTTAATTCTTAAACACAATCTTTAAACTTAAATAGTTATCAAATAAATTATTGGGGTTTCTTCTTACCAGTCCTTAGAGAGGTGACTCTTGTCTCTCTTAGTTTGTTAAGGAGTTGCTTAAGCGCTAGATAACTAATTCACAATTAATATCAATATTTTATACTCAAGTGGTTTTTATGTTAGTAACCAGTTATAGCATAAAATGACCTTGCTACAATAGTACATAAAACATATAACAATATAACATATAACATAAAACAAATATTGATATCAGGCAGTTATATGAAGGCTTGCATTTAAATACATAATATTTGCAAATATACATTTCAAAAGACGTTTGCTATCTTAAGCATTTGAGGAACAAGGTTTTTACCTTTCAGTGGAAATTATTTAGAAGTAAAACATTTTTCAACCATAAATGTTCTTCTTACATTTGTAGAATGAAGACTTTAGATAGCTTATAAAAGAAATCAGTTTCAATAAAGATATTTTTAGTATTCTTTGTGTGGGTTTAAACTAGAGGTTTTCTTTGCAAAGGGGAGGGACGAATTTATGACTTAGTTTATAGCTCTGATAACACACATCCTAAGCATTACTCCTCTTTGGAATTTCCTGAATAAAGAGCATCCTTGCCTTCTTTTACACAATTGGTTCTTTTTCTAAAACATGAGTATCTTACAAAGTCTGTTTTCTTGAGGTAACAATCATATCTATGCCAAACTAGTATCTTATAGGAGAGGGATGTGTCTTTTTCTTTGATAAGATACTCTTGTTGGCTTGCTTGCCTTTTGACCAAAAGGTTTCTAGATTTACAACTCACTATTTACACTAGTACATTTACAATTTGCAGTTAAAGACTCCTATCAAGTACTCTATACAAAGCATGAATCACAACAACTAACATGTATATACATCTTTCAAAACATAGTATAAAAGAAAATAGTATGGAATGCTAAAGCTAAATAGAAGCTATAAAGCTGCTTTCCAGAATCTGTTTAAACACACTTGAAGGTAATAAACATAGTTTTATGGGTAAGGAGATATAAAAATAATAGTATTAATAATAACAATCAACAATAACTAGATCTTATGTAGCACTTTTCATCAGTGCATCTCAAAGTGCTTCACAGTTTAATGTATTTGTCCCCACAACACTCTGGTGAGGTAGGGAAGTGCTGCTATTCCCACTTTACAGATGGGGAACTAAGTCACAGAGAGGCTAAGTGACTAGTCTAAGGGCACAGAGGAAGCTTGTGGCAGAGCAGGAATTCCCAATCTGGGTCTCTCAAGTCCTAGGCTACTGCCTTATCCACTGGTGTATCCTTCCCTTCCTTATCACTCAGGGGCTGTCTGTGGTTGGCAGAAAACAGATTCTCTAGAAATTTCCTTAGATTGGCTGTCAAGTATCAGAGGGGTAGCCGTGTTAGTCTGAATCTGTAAAAAGCAACAGAGGGTCCTGTGGCACCTTTAAGACTAACAGAAGTATTGGGAGCATAAGCTTTCGTGGGTAAGAACCTCACTTCTTCAGATGCAAGTAATGGAAATCTCCAGAGGCAGGTATAAATCAGTATGGAGATAACGAGGTTAGTTCAATCAGGGAGGGTGAGGTGCTCTGCTAGCAGTAGAGGTGTGAACACCAAGGGAGGAGAAACTGTACATAGCAGAGGGGCATTGCTGGCACATGATGGCATATATAACATTGGTGGACGTGCAGGTGAATGAGCCGGTGATGTTGTAGCTGATCTGGTTAGGTCCTGTGATAGTGCTGCTGGTGTAGATATGTGGGCAGAGTTGGCATCGAGGTTTGTTGCATGGGTTGGTTCCTGAGTTAGAGTTGTTATGGTGCGGTGCATGGTTGCTGGTGAGAATATGCTTAAGGTTGGCGGGTTGTCTGTGGGCGAGGACTGGCCTGCCTCCCAAGGTCTGTGAAAGTGAGGGATCATTGTCCAGGATGGGTTGTAGATCACTGATGATGCGTTGGAGAGGTTTAAGCTGAGGGCTGTAGGTGATGGCCAGTGGAGTTCTGTTGGTAGCAATGAGGGGCATTGCCAGCAATGCCCCTCTGCTATGTACATTGGCCAAACTGGACAGTCACTATGCAAGAGGATAAATGGACACAAGTCAGATATCAGGAATGGCAATATACAAAAACCTGTAGGAGAACACTTCAACCTCACTGGCCACACAATAGCAGATGTTAAGGTAGCCATCTTACAGCAAAAAAACTTCAGGACCAGACTCCAAAGAGAAACTGCTGAGCTCCAGTTCATTTGCAAATTTGACACCATCAGATCAGGATTAAACAAAGACTGTGAATGGCTATCCAACTACAGAAGCAGTTTCTCCTCCCTTGGTGTTCACACCTCTACTGCTAGCAGAGCACCTCACCCTCCCTGATTGAACTAACCTCGTTATCTCCATACTGATTTATACCTGCCTCTGGAGATTTCCATTACTTGCATCTGAAGAAGTGAGGTTCTTACCCACGAAAGCTTATGCTCCCAATACTTCTGTTAGTCTTAAAGGTGCCACAGGACCCTCTGTTGCTTAGATTGGCTATTTCATATAATTACATAAGCAACTAAACATAAGCATGTAAGCTATGATATTCTCTAAGCATTGTAAGTAATTCTTAAAATTCAGTGAAAGTGCAGGCAAGTTTGTTCTAACCTAACATTGTAAGAATAAATTATAATCATTTTATTAATAACCATTTTTGCATCAATGTTGAGATTTATTCCCCCCCCCCCCCCCCAGAGAGTCTGCTGAACATTGGTTTGGGCATTACCTGTGCAAATTGTCCATTAAGAGTATATACATACATTTACCAACAGATAAAATATTTTGGGGTATTTTTCCCCCAAAGGACAGTTCTACCAGTTAGCCAGCAGTGAGAATTGTGTGTGTGTGTTCTGATGAACGGCACATTTAACATAAATATCTTAATTATCAGGGCCTCAAGCATTTTGCAGTTTGGGTAAGTGCCCAACAGCATTGTATGGGAGTGATGGATGGTCTCATAGTCCTCTGTCCCCAACAATGCGCCTCTTCTCCAAGGATTCCCCCAGCTGGCACTTGTCTTGTGAGTGAGGCCCAGTGTCTTACCTACTTCCCTCTAAGCCAGGGGTGGGCAAACTTTTTTGCCCGAGGGCCACAATGGGGTTGCGAAACTGTATGGAAGGCCAGGTAGGGAAGGCTGTGCCTCCCAAACAGCCTGGCCCCCGCCACCTATCCGCCCCATCCCACTTCCCGCCCCCTGACTGCCCCCCTCAGAACCTCCAACCCATCCAACCCCCCCTGCTCCTTGTCCCCTGACCGCCCCCTCCTGGGACCCCCCACCCCTAACCGCCCCCCGGGACCTCACCCCTTATCCAACTCCCCCTGCTCCCTGTCCCCTGACTGCCCCGACCCCTATCTACTCCCCCCCCGCCTCCCGACAGGCCTTTTGGGACTCCCACATCTATCCAACTCCCCCTGTTCCCCGTCCCCTGACCGCCTCCCCAGAACCCATGACCCTTCCCACCCCCCCTGCTCCTTGTCCCCTGACTGCCCACTCCCAGGACCCCCCACCCCTAACCGCCCCCTGGGATCCCACCCCTATCCAACCCCTCCTGCTCCCTGTCCCTTGACTGCCCCAACCCCTATCCACACCCCCGCCCCCGACAGGCCCCCAGGACTCCCACACCTATCCAACCGCCCCCCACTCCCTGCCCCTTACCATGCCGCTCAGAGCAGCAGGAGCTCGCAGCCACGCCGCCGAGCCAGAGCCAGCCACGCCACTGCGCGGTGCTGCCCAGCAGGAGTGGCGTAGCGAGCTGAGGCTGCGGGGGATGGGGGACAGCAGGGGAGGGGCCAGGGGCTAGTCTCCCCGGCCGGGAGCTCAAGGGCCAAGCAGGACGGTCCCGCGGGCCATAGTTTGCCCACCTCTGCTCTAAGCTATTCAGACAGTTGCTCTTAAGTCTGTTGCACCTCCCAGAGATATTGAGAGAGGAAGGCAGGCCCATTTCTTCTTTCTCCCCAGTGTCTTTGATGGGCATCTTCCCTCCGACCCCAACACACACTCTTTCTGGGGCTTCTTTATTCAATTGATGGGTCTTGGTTGTCTAAAGAGAGAACAAACGGGGGTCATGTAGGGAAGTTCCATGAAGAGATCTGTCACTGGGAATGAGAGGGAGAGTTCGGAGCTCTAAGGCAGCATTAAGTTGGCGAGGGGGGACTGATGTTGATAGTGATATTGCTACTCCCATCCCTACTTTACCTCATTTGTTGCCTCAGCAGCTGTCAGCTCTGCTGGAGGCAAGAGAATGGGGAGAAGTTACTTGCTCATCTGCCCTCTCAATGCAGTTTTTTCATCCTCACACCGCTGGAGGCTGGTATTTTTATAATAAAAAATACCTTCCCACATTTTTTCCCGCAAGGGGTCTGGGTCTGGTTTCTAAAGCAGGGGATAGTCTCCACCAGATTAGATAATTTAGCAAGCTTATACATCACATAGTTCCACCAGCTCAAGGAGGTAAAAGCCTAATGCAAGTTCAAGGTCCCTCAGGGCTTTTCATTTTAGCTCTGAATGTTCACATTTTTGCTTTCAAAAAGGAGCAATCCCTAAATAAAGATCTTCTTGCCCAAAACACGAGCTTTTCCCAAGGTGTTCGCTTCCTCTGTGGCTTTTCATCTTGAGAAAATTCAGTGAGTGTTTATGGGTAGAGAACGAAACTATCCCACGCCCACGTTTTGTGCTAAGATGTTAGCGATTGGCATGGCTGTCTTGGAATTTGCCCCAGTGTCTTTGGAATCAACTTCTGCATAACTGGAGGTAGCATCTTTGGACCCTTGGCAATGGTGTTAGCTTTTATTAGATTTGTGCTACATAACACAAAACACTGAAAGGATAATATCTATGTTTCTGGTATGGCACCAGGCAGACCAGTTTTTATCCCACATACACAGAGAACTTCCATCTAACGGCTAGGTACCTTTTTCCTTTGGTACTATTAAAAGTTTAAAGGTCATTACATTTGGGTGTAATGCTGCTAGAATGAGTGCTGAACATCTGATTTTGGGAGTCCTATCTGAAGCAACACTCTCACAACCCTTCTCTGTTTGTGACTCTTCTCAAAAGGTGGCAACCACCTACATGTATTCAGAAGCCTGGAAATAGCATTGAATCATACCTATCTCTTCTAATTCATGAATGGGGACTGGTTTAAGAAATTCATTGTTTGGAGATGTAAACCATGCCTGCGCAGTATGGTGCTCTGTCCTGCTGTAGTGGTGCCTAGCCCAGCTGGAAATTGAGTCTGCTACAGCCTTGGCTAAGAATCATGTGGCTTTTAGTTCATGCGGCAGAAGCTCATACGCTAAACTTCAGAGGTCCCAAATTCAATGCCAACGACCGGGATCTGTCAGCGTTACACAGGCAGCAGAGTTAGAGATGGCACTGAGGATGAGAACTGAGGCTTGTGCATTCGTGAGTGGGGAGAGGTGAGTATGTAGTTTTGGGGGCCTGGAAGAATGAGGCTCCATGTAAGTGCATATGTTGTGTTTGTCATCAGGCTTTGTCCAGGACAACGCAAAAAATTAACTTCAAACAGTAGAGCTAGCATCCTGGCCCCATTGAAGTCAATGGCAAAATTCTTATTGACTTCAGTGGGGTCAGATTTCATCCAAGGTCTTTGGATAAGCAGAGATCCCTGAATGTCTGAGTCACTGCAAGGGGGAAAAAGCCTGGCAGATTTTATGCCTTGGCTTCACAAAAGTCTATATGATCTCTACAGGAGTTCACGTATAACTAGTTTTTACAAAAAACATACTTTACCATTCCCCTTGGTGAATGAAAGTTGAGATTGTGTTGGATGGAAGCCAGCAATTTAGCAAATCTTTTAATTCCTTGCATGTGAACATTTTCTTCTAAATTTAGGATACAAAGAGTTCTTTTACAGGAATCCTGGGAGGCTGCAGCAAAATCACTACAGACAATGGAAGAAATATTATTTTTTAGACCGTCTACTTCAGTTACTGGCAGCTTACTTGGTTTCCTAGTAAATGTAAACCCAGCTACAATTGTCTGGTTCACCTATATTTCTCATTTTCTTTTTTTATTAGTCATTGTAGTTACCTAGATAATTCTATTTCTTAATCAATGTCCTCATATATCTGTTGTATTACTGTACGTACTTTGGATATTTTAAATCTCAATGGCACTTCAAGAATAAACCAGGAATTAATTTGATAAGAGGGTTTTGAATGTGCAGCAATTAAATGAAATCATTTTCAAGATAGTTTTATTGTATAAACCTTGTACAGATATAACACAAGCTATAAACATCTACCATAATTTTATATTAAAGAAATTCATTGTATAGCTAGACACTTTATAAATCCTCTGGGACCTTAAAGTATTAATTTAGGTTTTTATAGACTTTTATTGCATATACCAATAGTGATCCAGCCACCCCTGGGAGTATCTTTAAGGCAACAACATTTTCAGAAACTATTATAGTAATTGTCCTAGGGTTCTTAAGCAGGATAGAACATTTTACACTACTGGAAGGCTAAAGTTTTGTGAGAGTGGGAGGTTAACAGTCCTTGACTTTAAACTACCTTTCTAATCAGAAATGTTTAAAATTATGTGTGACTTCAAAATGGATTTGGGCCCCATTTTGCGACCCATACTCAGGTTGGGTGGTGTCAGAGTCTGACTCCTTAAATAGATGGAATAAAGCAATAAGAGTAATGTGAAGCTACGTCAGTAGTTGAGCAAATGAGAAGTAAGTTCTTGAATTGAGGTGGCATGTCAATTATCTGGTTAGTTTATTCATTTATGTATTTAAATTGTACTGACTTGATTTTGGATTTTTAAATAACAGAGATTATTCTAGTGTGAGCCAGGGTTCTGCTGCCTGGAAAGTCAATGATAAAACTACCATTCACTTCAAAGACAGTAAGGTATCAGACCAATCTTCTTGACCCACTCTTGTTGCATGCTGAAATCAAAAGAAGTCCTCAGTTGTGACAATAAGATTTTAACTAAAGCTGGCTAACATTTCTGTTTTGCTTAGGCCCTATCTACACTGGCAAGTTTCTGCGCAGTAAAGCAGCTTTCTGCGCTGTAATTCCTGAGGTGCACACACTGCCAAGCCACTTAGTGCGCAGAAACTGTGCAGTTGTAGCGCTTTAAAAAAACCACCCCAACGAGAGGCATACAGCTTTCTGCGCCGGGACTCCAGCACTGTGGTGCCAGTGTAGACACCGTGGTCGATTATAGTGCTACGATTGGCCTCCGGGAGGTGTCCCACAATGCCTGTTCTCGCCTCTCTGGTCATCAGTTTGAACTCTACTACCCTGCCCTCAGGTGACCAACCGTCAGCCACACCCCGTATATTCCTTTGGAATTTTGAAAGTCCCCTTCCTGTTTGCTTGGTGATACATGCAATGGTCTCAGCGCATCTTTTCAGGTGGCCATGCCTGCTCCACGCACCAGGCGATCCCCCGCTTGGAGCAATGCCGAGCTGCTGGACCTCATCAGCATTTGGGGAAAGGAGGTTGTCCAATCCCCCAGCTGCGCTCCAGCTGTAGGAATTAATTATGATACCTATGGACAGATTTCATGATGCATGACAGAAAGGGGCCATGACCTGGACACATTGCAATGCAGGCTCAAAGCAAAGGAGCTGCGGAACGCCTACCACAAGGCGCGGGAGGCAAACCGCTGCTCCAGTGCTGTGCCCACGAGCTGCCGTTTCTACAAAGAGCTGGACACGATATTCGGCAGCGACCCCACCTCCACTGCAAAGACCGCTGTGGATACTTCGGTGGCTCGTGTGCCAGTTGAGAGTGGACCGAGCCAAAAGGAGGAAATCTTGGACAAGGATGTGGAGGGGGAGGAGGACCCGGAGGCAGAGGACGACTCGGAGGTCAGAGATGCATACAGCCAGGAGCTCTTTTCTACCCCGGAGGAGGCTAGCCAGTCACAGCTGTTGGAGCTTGGCGGAGCACAAACAGGAGAGGAGGCCCATGGTAAGTGGATCTGATTTTGGGAATTGCTGAAGCGAGTTGTTGGGGGCAGGAGGGTTGCAGAAAGCAGGCTTGTCTCCCACTGCATGCCTAGTCTGAGCGGCGGAACAGGCTCCCTCACTTCACAGGAATCTCCCTCAGAGATCTCCAGGAAACTCTTGTGGAGATACTGGGCAATCCGCTGCTGCAGGTTCTTTGGCAGAGCTGCTTTGTTTCTTGCCCCATTAACGGTAACTTTCCCATGCCACTGTGCCGTCACGGGCGGGGACCATTGCTGCACACAGGCGAGCCGCATAGGGGCCAGGGCGGAAGCCGCAGGCTTGGAGAAGACCTCCTTTGATTCCCTGATCACCCTCAGCAACGAGATATCTGCCATAATGATCACATCCTGTGGAAAGTGTGGGGACAGGGATCAGGTCCCCCCCTACAGTGCTGTCTCTCCCCAAAAACCACGTGCCCAGTGTACAGTAGGGTCCGGGAAGAGTGATTTACCCTGCCCCTGCGGCTACTCACCATTTTGAGGGTTGTGTGGCTCATGTGTGCTTGCCTGGGGTCAGCCAGTTAGTGACAGGTGTGTGAGTACTGGCTGTTTTAAATCACTGAATCATTGTTGTCTGTGTTGCAAACAATACTGCTTCTGTAAAATGTTGCATTTAAACTTCACAGAGATGACCTTGGGAGCCCAGCCTCCCTCTTTGTTATCAGCGGCTGAACGGTTGCGCAGAATTAGAAAGTGGCCAAGAAGAACTAAGAAGAACTTTCTGCATGATGTTATGATGCACTCCGCCATCGAGAAACAGGAATTGAAGGAGTGGCAGGACAGCGAGAAGAGGGACCAAAAGGAGAACGCAGCACGCCAGAATGAAGCCACAGAGCGGCTCTTATGGAGCGCCAAGTGGACACGCTCTTCAAACTGAGCAGCTCCGCGCCCGCCCTCTCCTGCAGCCACTGTCGCAAATTTCTTTCCCGTGTGCACGCCCCCCCCCACACACACACATCGCCAACACACTCTTATCAATCTCCTGTTTCCAGTCTATACCTGTGACATTTCACTCCTCCCACGTCACAGTCCAGCAGTGTGGACTCCCACTACCCACTGCACTCAACACCCATCCCTCTGCAGTTTGGCCCTGCTGAAGTACAGCACCCGCTGCATCGTACTCTAAAGGAGAAGGTTGGATATGATCCCTGGACATACACAAATCTGTAGCCGTCCCGGGACCCCTCCTTCTTCTGGGACCTTCCCTTTCCCCATCCCCCTCACTGTTGATGGCTTTTTTTGTTTGACTCTCTCCTCCGGTTGTTGTCTTTTAATAAAAGAATTATGTTGGTTTGAAAGCAATCTTTATTCTATTAATTGAAAGCAAAAGAGTTCTGCAAAGCAACATATAATTATGTTAAACTCACATATTGCATCATGTGCACCGATCACCTCCTAGTATTACAAGCACTGAACAAATATTAGTGGCTTTCAGCTTCAAATTGCTGCCTCAAGGCATCCCTGATCCTTATGGCCCCTCTAATAGCCCTGGTCTCTGACTGTTCAAACTCAGCCTCCAGGCGCTGAGCCTCTGCGGTCCAGCCCTGAGTGAAGCTTTCACCCTTCCCTTCACAAATATTATGGCGCGTACAGCACGCGGCTATAAGCATAGGAATATTGTGATCGGCCAGGTCCAGCTTCCCATAGAGGCAGTGCCAGCAGGCTTTTAAACGGCCAAAAGCACATTCAACAGTCATTCTGCACTCGCTCAGCCTATTGGTTAACCGCTACTTGCTGCTGTCAAGTTGCCCCGTGTATGGCTTCATAAGCCATGGCAATAAGGGGTAGGTGGGGTCTCCCAGGATCACAATGGGCATTTTGAGTTCCCCTACGGTGATCTTCTGGTCCAGGAAGAAAGTTCCTGTTTGCAGCTTCCTGAACAGGCCAGTGTTCCAAAAGATGCGTGTGTCATGCACCTTTCCGGACCAGCCTGCGTTAATGTCTGTGAAACGCCCACAGTGATCCACAAGCCCCTGAAGAACCATTGAGAAATACCCCTTGCGATTAATGTACTCAGTGGCTAGGTGGTCTGGTACCAGAATTGGAATATGCGTGCCATCTATTACTGCTCCACAGTTAGGGAAGCCCATTTGTACAAAGCCATTTACAATGTCACGCACGTTGCCCAGAATCAAGGTCTTTCGGAGCAGGATGCGATTAATGGCCCGGCACACTTCGTCAACACAAGTCCAACGGTGAACTTTCCACTCCAAACTGGTTAGCGACTGATCGGTAGCAGTCTGGAGTAGCCAGCTTCCACAGTGCAATCGCCACGCGCTTCTCCAGTGACAGCCTAGCTCTCATTCTCGTGTCCTTGCGCTGCAGGGCTGGGGCGAGCTCATCACACAGTCCCATGAATGTGGCTTTCCTCATGCGAAAGTTCTGCAGCCACTGCTCGTCATCCCAGATGTACATGACGATGTGATCCCACCACTCTGTGCTTGCTTCCCAAGCCCAAAAGCGGCGTTCCACTGTGGTCAGCACCTCCGTGAAGGCCACAAGCAATCTCATATCGTAGCTACTATGCGTGGCTAAATCAATGTCGCACTCCTCTTGCCTTTGTAGTTTAAGGAATAACTCCACTGCCACTTGTGACGTGTTGGTCAGAGTGAGCAGCATATTGGTCAACAGTTCGGGATCCATTCCTGCAGCCCAAAGAGGCAGGGCACGCAGTACACAAACCGTTGAAAGATGGCGCCAAATGCGGATGGAAGCACAGGGATTGCTGGCATGCTAAGCAATGCAGTACGGGTCATTGGGACAGAACCCAGGATGCCCCACAATTCCCTCTGTCTTCCCACAAGTCTTAGCGGCATAAGAGAAAGAGATGCTCTGTGGGATAACTGCTTAGAGTGCACCGCTCCGAATTCCGCTGCAAGTGCCGCAAGTGTGAACACGCTATTGCGCAGGCAGCTGACAGTGTGAACACAACAGTGGTTTCCCTTCAGCGCGCTCTGAGCGGCATTGTAACTGCTGGCGCTATAACTCTGCCAGTGTAGACATGCCCTTATATTCTTTGTCACTCTAAAGATTTTCATTTTAGATTTCTCAGGGCTAAGATATGTAAACTAAACACTTACATGTACAATTTTAAAAAACAACGGCATAATCTCTGAAAGAGAGGAATGCTTTTATTTCGTGTCACTCTTTAATACTCCTCCAGGTTAACACCACTCCCACCCCAGTCAAACAAGAAAATAAACAAACAATTCCACCTGAGTGAAGTTCAATTGAAGGCTGGTAGCAAAGGAAGTAGATTGCTTTAATGTTGCAGCTGTTCCTTTTCTAGGTTTAGATTGATGCACACTATACAATATTTGAAATAAGGATGTCCCTGTGACATTAGTCATTTTGAATAATTTCATATAGTACCAAAAAATCCTAATATATATTCTAATCATACGTCTTCTAAAGGGCTCTGAGGGCAATAGCTCTACATTTTGAACTTGCACATATGTCCTTGGTTAGTTATATACCTCTCCTATGACTCCACAATGGCATTTTCTATTTGGTGCAGTGGGTTTACACATAGCCTTATAAAGGCATTAGCAGAAAGGGATTTCAGGATACAATTTAGTATAAATAAATTTAGAGAGAGAGAGAGAGAGAGAGAGCGCAAGCCTACATTTTGACTTCTTATACTTTGAAGGTGACCTGCAAATGGAAAGTTTGGCTGATTTATAACATACTGAAAGGTGTTTCTGAAAATTACTTCTTCTTGCTTTATATATTAGAACTATTTTGTACATAACTTATTCCTTTTTGCTGGACAACTCCTTGTCATCTATCAACCAAGCTTACTTGTGAGAACTGTAGCTCATGATTTGAGGACTTCAGTAACTCAGCCAGAGGTTATGGGTCTATTACAGCAGTGGGTGGGCGAGGTTCTGGGGCCTATAATGTGCAGGAGGTCAGACTAGATAATCATGATGGTCCCCTCTGGCCTTGAAATCTGTGAGGATACCTGGGGACTACCATCAAATCCAGGACAAATGGTAATTTTATACAGACCAACTAAATCACTGCCAAAGTGGTCTGTCAGAGAAGCAGCATTCTCTTCTGAGGGCTCTGGAAGTTCCCACTCCAGGTCTTTAGTACTCCCTGGAGTCCTTCAGCAGAAATAAGGAAGAAGAGACTTGTTATTCCTGATATTGCTGTAGTAAGAAGCGCAGTCAGGAAAGTAACAAATTTTCCTCGTGGATTGTATTTTCTAAATAGAGAACCAACCTAATTCTCAGTTACTAAGGGACAAGCCCCACTCATTGATATATTTAGCTTTCCACAACCAAATCCCTGTACAACTTTTCATGAGTGATGTACCTCAGTATTCGGATTCTAATATCTAAACTGTATTGTTAAATCTATTCACCTAAATTTGGGTTATTGCTGATTATGTACTCTATGTATCATCAAAAATAACAGGAGTACTTGTGGCACCTTAGAGACTAACAAATTTATTAGAGCATTTATTTGTTAGTCTCTAAGGTGCCACAAGTACTCCTGTTATTTTTGCGGATACAGACTAACACGGCTGCTACTCTGAAACCTGTCTCTATGTATCATATCACTTTTAAAAAATTAACTTTATATTTGTGGATAATCTAAGCATTATACCCAGATGTACAGACACTCTTTTCCCAAACTATGTATTATATAATTTTTTTAACATTAGCTTTAATAAAATTTTAAAATATAAGAAAGCAGAGAAAAAAAATCATTCAAGCCTGCTTTTTTTAAAGATCACCTTCAATTATAAGAATAGCATAGTTTATTATGTGTTATCTCATCTGAGACTGATTAGTTGATGAGTGCTGCTGATTCGCCCCCCACCCCCACCCTCCCCCTCCCCGCCCCAGTCTCAGTACGCATTATAAGCTGGTTTGCATCAGCTTTAGCTTGTATGCACTTGTCTTTTTCCCCCCAGTTGTCTTGCTCTCAAGGGGAAGGTCCTTTCTGGCAAAGTTTGACCCCTCCGTTAGACTTTTACCCACCCATATACTCTTAGAAGCCTGTGATTTTTATGCTCACAGAACACCAGTATTGCGCTAATTAAAAGGAGATTCCTGGAATGTGTATTTCACCTTAAACTATGCAAAAATTCAGTGGTATGATGATGGCATAAAATATTTTGAATAATGGTACATCTATCTGTTGCCCCAACCAATAGCCCCTTTACGTCCAAACTTAAGTGCTTGTAACATTTTGAGGCACTTAATCATCTAAAAGTAATTACCCTGAGACTTGGAGTTTTATTCCTTTATACAGAGACTGGCCTAAAAGCCTTCTGGAAAAGACAGGGTCCTTGTGCTGTTCACTAGTACTCCCCCTCCCTGTTCCCCTGACCCCCAACACACACTCTGCAAAAATGTTTTATGGTCTCAGACTGAGAGACCATAAAACATTGGTTTTATGTTTTATGGTCTCTCAGTCCATATTATTTATTTCTCCGTCACCCTGGTGGAGAAAACCATCTGAAACTTTTAAATCCTCACAAATTACATACGTTATAAAGCTGGGATGTTTCAAGCCCAATGAGATCAGCAGGGGGATAATACATAGAAGATCCAATCTGTATGATTCCCTTCCTGCTATCCGCCTACCCTCACAATTGTTGTTATACTGAGTTCTTAAAAATGGGCCCAAAAGAAGACCATGATATGGTAAGCATGTTACTGTGTGCCAAGGTGGAACTGAGAGAATTGATCAGAATATCTGGCACAGTGATTCAACTGATTAAAGACGAAAGGAGAAAATCTGGTCACACTCTCAAACTGCTTTGAGCATATTTTTCACCTGTGTCTTTACATAGCTCAGAATGGAGGAAACTTTAATTACAAGAATGAGGGACGTTTTCTCAGTAGTCTTTGAAATATGTGTTCGTATCCAAGGATTCCCATCACAGGAAATATGAAGACCCAGGAAACTCTGCATGTTGAAATCACTGAGATTTTTCCTGTCCACACTCTTGTTGCCTCCAGTGCTGCAAAACCTCAGGCTGACCTGGGATGCATAGGAAAATCCTGCCTACCTGGAGATATACGGTGAGGGCAGGGGGTACTTGTGCAGAGTCTCAGTACCCCCAGCCTGTTCACATGCCCACTTCTTTTTCTGTGGCAGTGTGACTTCTCTAGAACCCATACTTGGAGCTCAGCACGCAGAAGAGGACTAAGCAGAAAACAATACAGCCAGGGTCAGCATTACCTTCCATGAGAAAATTCCTGTATCTGCATGTATTATTAGGGGAGTATACTATGGACAGCAATTGGTGCTGCAGCCCTGACCCGGCACTTCCTCCATATTTAATGTGCAGACCCTGAAGCTTTGAGACAGAGAGGCTTCCAGAGGATATGGGGGGGGGGGGAGCATGCTGCAGAGGTACTGCTCTGTCATGCTGTGCGCTTTCTACAGTTTTCTCTGGGTTTGTTTTTTATATTGTGAGCTATAGAAATTAGAGAGGATTAAAAGAAAACTCTGTGCCCATCCTTTTGCCAAGATTAGACCTGTATCCTTCAGTGTTCTTCCAGCCTGGTTTTAAAATGACCCCAGTGACTGAGATTTTTTTACTACTTTGCTGGAGGCTGTATTCCATAATCTTGTAGCTCTCACCAAGAGAATTCAGCTAAATATTCTTTTTTTCCGATTTCAGCCATTATACAAAATTAAGATGTAGGCGTCACGGTGTCTGGAGTGGGTCACGGCCTCAGGGAAGCAGGGCAGAGACCCCCAAACTGCTTGAATGTTCTTTAATTAGATTTCACCATCTCAGTAACAAGTGTGAACTCCTAAAGCACTATGACAGTCTTACCACGGAGTCACAGAGAGACTGGAATGCCCAAGGGGACTATCTTGCCACCCAGGCAATCTGGACTTAGTGATAGATGGGTGCTATACACCAAAGATTACAAAATATTCAGGTTGCTCACAGTCCCAAGAGACCAGTCACTTACCCTGTTAGGATATAGATATTCAGGCCTGTCTGTAAAGGCCTATACTTTAAGAATTTAGGTGTATCTTATCACTTAGCTAGTTATAGAGGTATAAAAGAAGAATCAAAATCACTGTCTTTGTAAGGGCCTTCTCTTACTGTGACAGTCTGAGGCCTGGTTCTTAGGCTAAGGCCTTCGGCTAAGCAGCAGAGGCCAGCCATAAACTGGGAAGTGTTTGGTCACATCCTCACGTTCCAAACTAGTCACATTGAAATAAGGTGCTATTGGGCTGTTAGGAATACAGTCCTGTCCTGATATTCCTATCACCTCCAGAGAAAGGGAAGAGCCTAGAAGATGTAAAAGGAAACTTAGTTTGATCGCATCCTGTCTGGCAAGAGCTCACTTATCAATAGCTGGGATGTGAAATCCTCATTTATGCATTGTTCTATCACTGTAGTCTCCACTTCCCTATTGTTTGTCTGTATAATCTCTGTCTGGGTCTGTGATTGTTTCTGTCTGCTGTATAATTAATTTTGTTGGGTGTAAACCAATTAAGGTGGTGGGATATAATTGGTTAAATAACCATGTTACAATGTGTCAGGATTGGTTAGTTAAATTTCAGTAAAATGATTGGTTAAGGTATAGCTAAGCAGAGCTCAAGTTTTACTATATAGTCTGCAGTCTATCAGGAAGTAAGGGGGGGGAATGGAAACAGGGAATGGGGGTGGGGGAACTGGAATCATGTTTTGCTAAGGGGGGGGGAATGGGAACAGGGAATGGGAACAGGGAGACAGGCAAGGCTCTGTGTCAGAGCTGGGAAGGGGGGACACTGAGGAAGGAAACTGGAATCATGCTTGCTGGAAGTTCACCCCAATAAACATCGAATTGTTTGCGCCTTTGGACTCGGGTATTGTTGCTCTCTGTTCATGCGAGAAGGACCAGGGATGTGAGAGGGTGAAGGAATAAGCCCCCTAACATACCCCAAGTAAATTTGTACCTTACATCTCACACTAAAGACATCGCTTGTAGCCAATCCTATAGTAAAGTAACTAAGGATTTATTAACTAAGAAAAGAAATGAGAGAGTTATTACAAGGTGAAAGCAGGCAAACATATATACATAAATGAGTTGCACTCTATGGTTTCAATAGGTGACAGAGTTTTAGCAATCTATCAGCTCTGAATGTCTTGTAGGGCTAACCCAAGTTGACTCTGGGGATCTCTGCTTCTGGTTCATAGCTCTGGCCCTGTGAGAATCCAGACAGCAAAAGAGATGAAAAAATTTCTTGTCAGCTATTTTTATTTCCATCTTCCAGAATTCAAGCTGATGGGCTGAGCCCCTTTGCAAGTTGAAGGACATACATCCACACCGTGTAGAGGTCAAGCATAGGAGTTTATTACACACAGCGCTGGCAGAGTGTCACCTGGCTTATTAGGCTCAGAGACACTGTCAATCAATTGATTACAATAGAATATATATATTTTCCATGGGCGGGGGAAAGTGACGGGGTAGGCAGTTCCACACCCCGGGATAGGTTTTGCAGCAAGACAAGATAGCACATTAGCCAATGGTTAAAAGGTTTCATAATGTCTCCGCCCATGGTCTCAAGTTAGCAAGTTAACATTTAATTAATACTTTGATAAAATGTTATTAGTATAAACTATATATGTTGAATTCTGATTTGGGGTCCATAGGAATGGAGCAACTCCTTTGATTGTCCAACAGGTACATTCCTAGGGGTTAAAGCAAAGAAACAGTGAGAGTATATGGCAATAGAAATTGTCTCCTTTATGTCTTAAGGCAGGGCATTGGTCCCTGGGAACGGAGGTGGAAGGATGCCCTATTTTATACTGTCATGTGCCAATTTTCATCAACTCAAGGTTGGATCTGTGGGAAGAACGTTCCCTACAGGAGAAACACAATAGGAATAGGGATCCTTTGTCCAATTTGAAACATTGGATGAAACATAATTATTCAGTTATTGCTTCAACATCTGGCATTTCTACTGACCAAGCATATCTTAGCAAAGGCAATGTTATCTCGTTTAGCTTTCTCTTAGCTGATCACTATTAGCTAGGCCTCTGGTCTCCAGACCAGACTCTGGACTTTGGGTCTGGAAAAGAGCTGGCACAATCCATATACCAGGTTGTTATATAAAATGCATATGGATTTTAACCCTTCACAAGTAGCCTCTCCAAGAGTGTAAGGGGGTAATTTACAAAGTCTTTGTATTGTGATGTCCACAGTGGCCCATTTAGTTTTGATAGGCCTTCTTGATAGGCAAGAGATGATCCCTCCTGACTAGGTTCACAGTTTCAGAGCAAACATTTTTTATAGTCATAAACTAAAAATTTAAATATTACCTTATAGCATCCGAAAAGAAATTATAAGTGAGATTAATGCATGCAGCAATTTACAAGCATTTCATAAAGTGTAAACACTAAACACATTATTATAAGTCCGATACCCATCTTAACCATACTAACGTACAGGTGAAACAGACTGGTTTCCAGCAATGAATTTGTTGGTGCTTGGCTGAGGCCTAAAGCCTTGGCAAGAGCTGGCACCTGGTCTGCCAGCGTCACAGTAGGAACAGGAGGGTATCTTATTGTTTATGTGTTTGTGCAGCACCTAATACCGTGGGGCCAGGATCGAGGCCCTTAGGCCCTTTCACAATACAAATTAATAATTATTATTATTACTAATAAAAGTGGTAGTAGAGATCATTGTGAGAATATGCTTGTCTATATTGGGAAAAATAATCTCATCAAAATACATTACATTAATCAGTTTCTCACCTCTTTCCCCTTCCATACCCAAACACACATACACCCCTACCAAAAAAAGAAAAAGGTCTGAAATTACTGGTGGGAGCTGGATTTCAGTTATTAACATATGATATGTATACTGAGATGCCTTATTTTAGCTTGACATGAGCCAAGTCCTACAACTTCTGTGCAGTCCTGCCTCTCTCCTTACTCAACAAAACAAGTATTTCAAAAGCTTTGCTTTAGGGGCTGGAATGAGTAGGGACCGCAAGGTTTGGCTCTCCATTGCTTCAGCGGTCATATGTGAGATTTAATTTTGTTGTATAACCGTTTGGCAGATATATAGGCAACATGTTAATCTTCATAACTTTCAAGCTGGTACTTCCATTTCCAATCTTACTTTTATTTTAATGGGGAAAAGTTAAGCTTTTTAAGAGTATAATTTTTCAAATGGTATTTTGATTCAAGGGCCTGGTCTAAAATTTTTATTGGCATAACTTTCATTTAGGGGAGTGATTTTCCCCACCACCAATATTGCAATACTAGTAAAAGACCTACTGTGGAGACAGTTATACTGATCTAGGTGTGTGTGTACTATACTGGGAGTATAAACTTTTTTATTCCAATACTGCATCCACGCCAGAGCATTTTCCCATTTTATCTATATAGTATATGTATACCAGCAAATCCTTCCAAGTGAAGACAAGGCCAAGATCTGTTTTAAAGACATTACCAAAATTCAAACATGGGGAAAAGGTCAATTTCTCAAGTTCAAAAAAAAGTGTGCATTTTATTGGTCGCCTTTGGAGAGTTTGGGACTGTTTTAGAACATACTCAGAGAGGCCAGTCTTCTTTACAGCATATCCTGCAAGGTGCTGAGCCCCCTCCATTCCCATTGAAGTCATTCAGAGTTGAGGGTGCTTTATTCTTCAGGCTTGGGCCCTTAATCGTTTTACATTTACCAACTAGGAATGGGGAAAGGGTAATTCTGTCCAGTAGTTATGGCTGCAGGGAGGTTAATTAAGCATTCAGTCGTTGTCCTTATTACCTCCTTTATTTTAATGTAGCGGCCACTTGGAGTATGTGGGGTTTGCATGTGTCTGTGCTTTTGTCTTGTAAAACAGAATGATGACTTCATTTTTTGCCATTGAAGGGGATTTTTTATAGCTTTTCTTCCTTTCTAGTGTGGACCATTGCATTTATTTATGACTCTTTCAGTTTTTGGTTTGGAATCAATAAATACCATTGGTTTGTTTGCCCACTGGGAAGTGCAGATGCAGCTTCACCTCATTCAGTACAACTCCTGTTAAAATAGAAAACTTATATTTATTTGTGGTGTGAATGCAGGGTGGGGGAGAAGTTTATCCCAGTGTATTATCTTGAGTGCTATATTACCTAAAGGGTGATGTTATAGAAATAATTGAAAGTAAGTACTGTAAGACTGTTGAGATAAATTTTGACATAAAAATGTAGGTAGGTTCATGAAAGGTTGCAGAGACAATTCGTTATAGTGACAGCTTTTCAACAACTATATAAGCCTCCAGATGGAAAGGAATTTGCCTTAATGAATTATAGGCAGCCTGTGTTGACACAAACTTCTTTTATAGGAACAGATCAGAAGAAAGAATAAAGTTATTCATACAGGCATGCGTTAAATAACATCATTGTTAAAAACACAGAGTTGAAAGAAAGAGGGAAAAGTGTTAAAGCTGTTAATATTGAAGGACCTTCAGGTTCCCAACCAGGACACTGCACAGTCGTTCATTTACTGGCTGATAATGAACATTGTTGTCAGCAGACTGCAGAGGCTGACAGTCTTCCGGTGACAAGATGCTAATGTTACAGGACCTTCTTTAAGGGTTGTGCATCCTTGGCTGAGCTGATACAAAGACTATTTGGGTGGGTTTGTAAAGGAGGACATTTTTGGTTTGTTTTTCAATTTTGTTTTAATACCTTTTCCTAATGCAAAATTTTAAATAGAAAAGAAATGTACACACCATTTTAATGTATTTTATGCATTCTAATACTGATACAGCATGTCCACTGGCAGCTATTTGTTTACCTGAACAGTTAGATATTGGGAGATACAAAAGGGCTTGACAGGACTCCTAGGTTTTGTTTCCAGCTCTGACAATGACTGGCTGCAGAACACTGGGTAAATCACTTAACCTCTCCTTTGCTATCCAGAAAATAAAGATGATACTTATCTCCCTCCCTCAGGGGGAGCAGTATGGCTTAATTAAGGATTGGAAAATGCTCTTAGTTCCTATGCTCTTAGTTCCTATATTGAAAGGTGCTTTCTAAGAAAAAATTATAATTACATAGTAAAAGCAAAAAAATCTGTGTCAAAGTAATATAAAGGATTAAACCATCTCTAAGAGCAATGACAAAGTTAAAGTCACATAATTTGTGATGTCACTAACAGAAGAGTATGACTAGAGGTTGAGAAAAATATATAGGCCCTGAATGGCCCTAAAATAGCAAATCCGTATTTCCATTTTTGCCAAAGTATTATAGCTCTTTCAGTAGGAAAGACTAACCATGGTTCATATTCCATCTCATGGGATTTTAAGCACAGTGAGTTAAGAACATAGTTACAGCGTTAAATCAGAATTCCTGAGTCAATGCCTGTCCCTTAACATTATTTCTAGTAAAGCAAATTAAAAGCCACAAGATTTAGTTTTCTATATGCAAGAATAATTTCTGTAAAACCCCTTTGCTCATGGTCTAGTAGAACATCAAGTTACATATCTGAGCTCTTGTATGTCTCCGAACAGACGAGGAATATGTCTCCAAAGGACAAGTCTCTTGATGCCGGTGGCTTTAACAGTATCCAGAAAGGGACTATTTTTAAAAAAGTCTGGTATATAATTGCATAAAGAATATGCATGTGCATTAACCACAATTGTGGTGAATTGCACAGCAAGTATTTTCTCACACAAAGGGCCAGATGTATAACTGGACAATCCAGTGATTAATTTGTGCCAGGGCTGAGCCCCGGCACCTTTAGGCTTGGCAGTTCATAGCCCCGGCACCTCTGGGCTTGCTGCGTGAGTTATGAAAGTAAAAAAATTGCTTGAGCCCTGGCACCTCTTTCATTACAAATTAAGCACTGGGACAATCATTTATCCAAATCCCTGGTTCACTTTAATTGTGCATTCAGATCAGCGGTGTACATTTTTTGTGCATACAGTTGTGCACTTGACATCTTGAAAATCAGGATCCTTGAGCTGTATAAAAGCTTTTACTTTCAGAGCATTTTTTACATTCAAATGCGCCCCCGCGAGTTTACCTTTCCCCGTTGGTCTTAGTGAAACTGGTTTTTAAATGTCCAGTATTTGTCAGATATGGATATTGTTCATTGCATTCTCACAAGAGTAGGGAATCTTTCACAGTAACCATTTGTGCCTTGCATTTTTATAATAGCGTGACAAATTTTGTGAAACAGTTTTTACCTGTACCTAGACACGCTCCATTCTGTGTTAAGCATTCCCACTGAACACCAATGTGACAGGTAACCTGGAACTGTGTGGCCTTTGTGCTCCATCTTCCTTGTCTGGTTAGGCTGTAAACTCTTTGAGGCAAGGAGTAGTCTGTTACTTTGTGTTTGTAAAGTGTCTAGACCATTCTTGATCGGTCCTTAGGCACTACCATAATAAACATTAATGTAAAGAGAACACTGACTAGCGCCAGGGTGTCACTGTCAGTATTTTCCTTCCTTCTAGGTATTCATGTCTCTCTTGGAGTACAAAGCCACATTGTATGACACAGAATGACAAGCTGTTCTATATTAAGTAAGACATGAAAATACAGCTCATTAGAAGCCACACGGTTGATTGAAAGCATAATAAATGGCAACCTAACAACAAAGATTGTTTCTCTGGGTAGATAATCTGATTAGTAAATATTTATTTCATTATAAAACCTTTTTTAATATTTTGGATCCAAGTTCAATCAATGCAACTAACTGACCCTTTGAACAATTTAAATTGGATCTGGAAGTTCTATAGTTTGAACCAGAGATACTGGTAAACAAACAAACACATTCTGAGCAGTTAGAGGTAGTGGAAAGAAACGTAATAGTATTTATTTAGAGAAGCTTCACAGGGCATACATTGTTTGATTAGGCAGCTTATTTGCTTTGAACTCCTAAATCGTTTAATCTTAAATGTTTAAAAGATGCAGCCCACCCCTGCACAACAACAAATGTCAGCCCTTCAGTTACTGGTCTTCTAGAACAAGCAGTATTACTGTGGTTCATTAACATATTTTTTTTATAAATCAGTGGTGTAGTACATTGCACTGTACCTGGTCTATTCAAGCAGGTAAGCAAGTGCATTCTGCCTGGGCCTGCCTGGTATTTTCAACTGTCAAGGGATTAAGATGGTGTGCTGTAGCTTGAACATCATGTTGGGAATTCTCCATACCAAATAAGAATGTGATTTGTACTTTCTTACAGGGTGTTCAATTATAAAACGTACTTGGAAATTGTTAATTTCTGTTGCAGTTAATCTGGCCGAAAGGCAACAAGCAACTAATTAGTGAATTCCACTGTTGTCTTTTGAACCAAGATAAGACGTGAGGAAGACCATAATCTGGTTTTATCAGCAATGCAGATGTGTTAGATCCACCAAAGTGAACCTCACAAATTGCAAGACCTTACCAACTGCATTCATTATAAATATATATCGCACAGAAGCTGCACTCTGTCTTTATGAACTCTTAAATTTAATGTTCAAGAGCTGGGGAAATAATAAAAGCCCTCTTCCTTTGTCCAGGGGGAATGTTTCAGATAAATGAATGCAGATTTAAGTAGGAGAGTAGAGTGCATTCTCTTACTGGAGGTTGTGGGTTTAGCTTTAAATTCAGAAAGTGCTTGGGAGAACCTTATAAAATGTAATAACATTCCCCCTCTCCTAGCACACACTCTCAAACTGATATTGTACTGCAGGAACTTGAGATTCAATAGTGTACTTACAGAGCTGCTGCGCTTATTACTTAGATATTAGAGATGCCCTGGTGATGTACAAACATTTGAATTCCAAAGGGAAATAAAGTCTGTATTTTCAGCTTATTATCGGGCAATATTGTAGACACTCTGCAGTGGATGTCTGGGGAAAAAATCATTTTCTCTTTCCCCCTAATTTTCACCACATAACGTTTTCCCCTCTTCTTCATACCTCTGCTGCAAAAGAAAACATCCACTTACATTTCCAGTCTCCTAGGCGAGGTATTACATCCATAACTCCTATTATTGTTAATGTTGTTTGTGCTCATAATTCATTGTGCTAGCAGAGGTGGCCAGGATTTGAAATTATCAAGCCACCTGGCTCCGCATGGAAATCACTGAAAATGCCAGAGAGCAGTTTGCTAACCAGATGCTATTGCCTCTCCTCTCTCACCCCATCTGACATTCTGTTTTAGCTTTCCCCCGCCAAGTGGGCTTCTAAGCATAGTTGCTCACCTGCTTACATAGCTCTAATGCTATTGCTTTAAGGGAAATCAGAACGAAGCTGTACCACAGATGCACAAATGTACCTTGGAATGAATGGGTTATGGATACAGAGCCCTTGCCGCAGCCTTATAATCTCATTTTCACTTGCACATGCTCCTTTGGTGTTGTGGGAATATACTGGGTGCTTGATCACCTGAATCCCAGTCTTGTTTTATTCTTCTGTCTACAAACAAAATAAAAATTCTCTGTTCTTGAGAAATGTAGCTGGGTGGACGGGGTGAGCACTTGAGCATGTAGTGATAGGGTAAGGTTAGGAGGCAAGCCCATCTGGAGGGCCAGCAGCTGATCAATGTTTCCTACAACTCAGTCAACAGTCGTCTCCCTTTGCTATGGACAGGAGTCCATATAAATGATCCACGGTGGGATCCTGGGGCCTGGGAAGACGATTTAGCGGTAGACTCATGAAAGGCTTACATGAGTGTACTCAGCCAAAGCTTTTTGGCATTTTCTCTCATCCCTTTCCCTTGCCCACAGAAAGGTCCTCGGGAACTGAGCAACCCTCTGCTCTCTTAAAGAAGCAGTGGTGGGAGCAGCATCAGTCGGTTGTGGCATTGGTAGCCTTCCCACTGGGCCTTACTGCCACTATATATTAATACTCACCTTAATTAAAAACTACTTTTGGGTTTTACATTTAATCCCAAGAGTATGTTTATATATATGCATTTCGAGCCATTTTCATTAGAGGTAGAGTGATGGATAAAGTGCACCATGCATCTTAGGGGACCCCTTAATATGCTGCACCTCCTCCTCTACCCAACACGTACAAAATCTTGTTGCTAAATAAACCCGGAGGATGAAATCTTAGTCCAATGAAAGTCAATAGGAGTTTTGACAGTGACTTCAGATGGGCTAGAATTTCACCCTAAGGTCTTCTCTAAAATGTGATAGCCCTTCCTTTTGTTTGGTGCTTCACTGTGGCTGTGTATTTTATAATGTGATTATTGAAATATTCATATAACAGTTGAGTGTATATGTGCATTTCTTATTATACTTATGCCAACAGTAGCACTGTACAGTGTAAGCTAATCTCCTTTCTATTTTATTAAGCCTGTTGGGGCTATACCCTAGCTGATTGGAAAGTGTATGCCAGCTTGACCTTCTGGTATGATTTATGACTGTTCTACAAAAGGCATTCTCATTAAAACTAATTATAAAAAGTTAAAGGGATACTCTTAGCCTGCTTAAGTGAGATGTGACCAACTTCAAAATTGTCCTAAATCCTTTCAGATTGCAAATATTTAACTAAAACACAAATACACCTTCAAGTCTCTCTCGCAAAGAAAAAGTGTGTAAAAGAGATTGAAGTATAGTACACACATTCTGTAGTCAATGTTTTTGTATTACCTACCTATCAAATTTCAGCAAAACCAACAAATAAACTCAATTTCCATAGATGTTCTGGCATCACTGATGAAGCTGGTGAACCAAAAACAAAAAAATAAATCTTAATTTTCTGCTCCATTAGAAAGAAGGAGAAAAAAATCCTTGTTGGCAATTTTTAAAACAAGCAAGGTAAAGACAGAGAAATACTTTATTGTTGTTTTTGTTAACAGCAGTATTGTCAGTCCCAAGTGTTAAATAAAATCATGAATCTGGACCCAAAAATCTGAGAGTTTGAGAAATAATAAATTTTGGATTCTTTTTACTTGCTTTCTGGATTTTGAAGCTTTGCTCTGCAACTGTGAGTGCTAGAAACACTTTTCATATTTTTATTTTTTAATGACACTTGGCATTCTGACACAATCACAATACTCCAGATTTTGGGCCATTAAGGAAAACACCAACTGTTATGAGACTCACAATAAAATAGTGACAATTGGCAACACTGTAGTGGTTTCAGTTATTTTAGACCATATCTTCTGAAAATAAGGGAAATTACAGTGTAGAAAACCTTCCCTTGCTAAACATAAAGAGCTGGCAGTACAGTAGAAGTCCATTTTTATCAGTGATGTACCAGCTGTGAGAGTTTTCACATTCAGTGGTTCATTTCTACCAGCCTAAATTTCTTTCCTCTGAACATTAGATAGACAAGGTGCATGATGGATTATCTTTGGTGGACCAACGTCTGTTTGTGAAAGAGACATGCTTTCGAGCTACACAGAGCTCTTCTTCAGGTTTAAACATTGAGCACATTACCAATACACAACAGTTTAGTTCAGCAATTGTGCAACAATACTGGAGCCAACTCAATTTATGGGCTGCTGTCCCAACCCCCGACATGGTTACTCTGCTTTCAGTACAGAGATGGCTGGATTCTCTTCTTACTTGTGACAGGGTAAATAGAAAGTAATTCTCCTGAAGTTAATGAAATTACACCAGTGGAAAGCTGGTGTAAAGGTAGAGGAGAATCCCCAGTTTGTAAAGCATTTTAGGAGCCCTTTAGGTCAGGATAACAGTAATAAGGGTTATTAGTAATTGCTCCCTAACCTTTTCTTGTGTTATGTTTCATTCCTTTTCATTTTACATTTGTTCTGAGTTTTGCATGATTAAGTTTCAGCTACCAAACCCATTGCTATACATGTATGCGCATATTGCTACTTGACAGTACTGGATGTCCTGTCAGTTGGATGCATTGACATTCAAGCAGACCGAACATTGGAGAATGTACGTTGACATTTAGGAATTCTCTATATCAATCAAAGATTTATTTGCTCACATGAAAAAGAAAAATCCAAACCAAATAACCAAAAAGTCCCTATGTAGTCTGCAAGCTCAGAATGTGTCTTCAGCTGCTGAAGATAGTGGTAAAGAACACACACTCTTTTACCCTAAATAACATTTTCCTCAGCAAAGTTCTAGTGTACAAATCATTGAGATTGATTGATGGCTGGAGGTTGGCATGTGAGGTTTTTCACCCTTGGTTTCATACATTGTGTAAGTTACAGGAAAAAAACTAGTCAGTCTGAAGAATTACACAAGGCTGAAATCATTCAAGCCTTGGAGATAATTACATAAATTGGAGGAGTCTAAGTACCCCATATGCAGAACAGAGTTGCTAACTGAGATTAGTTAAAAGCAACAGAGGGTCCTGTGGCACCTTTAAGACTAACAGAAGTATTGGGAGCATAAGCTTTCGTGGGTAAGAACCTCACTTAATAAGTGAGGTTCTTACCCACGAAAGCTTATGCTTAATAAGTGAGGTTCTTACCCACGAAAGCTTATGCTCCCAATACTTCTGTTAGTCTTAAAGGTGCCACAGGACCCTCTGTTGCTTTTTACAGATTCAGACTAACACGGCTACCCCTCTGATACTTGAGATTAGTTAATAATCTAGCCCATTCTGCTACATACTGATGATCTAATTGTTTATGCTGCACTTATTCTGCCATTTATGCACATGCATTATGGCAAATAAACACTCAGGATCACATTCGGACCTTAGAATGTGCTTTTGCGGTGGACATTTCTAAGGGATGAATTTTTGGTTTATGATTTTTCCTACCATGTCTTGGTTTTAGTTTCGCAGGGTTAAGAAGGTTAGCTCCTGCGGTTCTGTACTGTAAACATTAAGGCTTGATTCTTTCTGCACTAAGGCAGTGTAATGCTGCTTTGGTATAAATCTGAACCAAGCCTTAGAAGTTGCTTTTAGAAATTTAGCATAAAATTTGCTGAATAAATAATTTTAGTAGTAACATTCTTTGGGCGGGAGGCATGGTCCTAACTGCCCTGTTTATATCCTTTTTCTTGTTAAAGCTCCTTTACTTTTCTTGTTCAACAAGAAATGCCTTCTCTGCATCAGATACCTACCTTCTGAAAACACACCCTTTCCCCAAAGACTTGCATCAATGATCTCTGAAAATATCCATGCTACTTCACAGGGAGTTGGTCTCCAGTGTATTTGGACGTCAAACTGTGTCTAGGCTTGGAGCAAACGCAGCCTCATTTATGTCCACAGCATCACCCTGCACTTGGGACAGCGCTCAACAACTAAAAGCATAAGTTTTATCTGTTCTATTTTATGGTAAAATTTAAAAAAAAAATCACAGTCTAGGATTGCCTGTTTGTCCCCACAATCTTCCGCATTTTTTAAATTTTCATGCCCCATGCTTTAAATATTTGTATTAACCTAGGAAAGCTTTTGGGCCTAGATTCTCAAGTCGCCTAAGGCCCCATTGCACAAAGAGACCTTAAACCAGCTGGATAGTCCCAGTGGAGAATTCCCCCTGGATAGGGGGATTTCCTATGGCATACATCTGGTGGAGGCAGCATAGTCTCCTCCAGTGCTAGCTGCTCTTCCTTCCCAACCCCAAGAATAAAGCTGAGGGAGCGGTGTGTTAGGGGCTGTCTGGAGGAATATCCGTAGCAGAAGGTAAGAATTCTTACACCATCAATATGAGTTAGAGTAGGACCCCTCTTTATCTAACTTGCACCTGGGCTTGGTGGCCCTGAATTAGGGATCTGCAGGTAACTCCCTGCAGTCACCGTCTCCACTTTGTCCAAGCCCAGCTTGGATGAAGAATCAGGGCTGTGGTGTTTGCCTGCTCTGGAGGAAAGAAGCACAAATGGGGGATTTTAGGAGCTACTAGGCTGTCTGTTCCAGGGAAGTGAGAATTATTGTGAAAAGCTACAAAATAACATCTTTAGCAAAATATTGAAGTACATAAGCCACAGTGAAACTAGGCACCCATTCAGTCCATTTGCCTAGAAGTCTGTAAGTCCCATTCCAAGACAGATGAAAGCAATAATAATTAGTAAGCAAAAAAAAATTAAAGATAATCTGCATCCAGAATATTTGAATAAAGTGCCTGAGTTTGGAGTGGAGAGTAGGAGCTGTGTATATAGGAAATGGTGGGGCAGGGGAGGGTTTGAAAGGAGGGTTGTTTTAGACCTACAGTACCAGCTTTGTTTGCTGTTAGAAGTGTGTATGTGCACATTTCACCATCCCTTCCTCTCTGCCTGTCAGCCCCGTTCTTCTTGAACAGGCAAGATATACATGTATACTGTTCTCCATGGGAGATCGCATAGGTAAATGGCAATTAATCTGCAGGGTGACCAACCAGCTACAACACCCCGGGGCTCTGGGTTTGTTTGTGCTCATGAGCATGTCTGCACATAACACACTCTCTCTGTTTGGAAGCCACCGGAGTATTGAAATATACAGGGTTCCCGCCCCTCGCAGAGGTACTGATTGCAACCAAACTTGGCATTCTGACCTGTTTGTTTTATAAACATACATGAATATAACCCTAGTCCATTTGTCCCTGATACCAGATGTTCTTATAATTCACAGATATGGAGGAGTGGGAGGTAATGTCAATGAAGAGGAGAGATTATAATGGTCAAGGATGGCCTGACCTGCTTGGTCTTATACTGAATGGTTGAAGGAGGGAACAGTGCAAGTCCCTCAAGGAAAGAGTTCTACAATCAGGAGCACTGAACTGAGAAGACCTGACCTCAGTATAACGAGGGGCCAGGGAGCATGAGCAACCCAGCTGCCTTAGCAGGATATAGATGGCCACTCAGGTATCTTGGACATAAATTGTAGTTGGCACTTTAATAATCTTGCAGCCCTTGCTTTGGCAGGCTAATATATTTTTTCAGAATCAGGAGGACATTTGGAAAATTTATTTTCTAGGCTAGGTTTTAATTTTGGGGCCTGCCAACCTCGGCAATGTCCTTTTTAAAATAAGGTCACTGCGAATTCCTTAGCCAGTAGAATGTGTACATCTTCCCAATCATTTAAATCTTTGAGAACGAATGTAGTTCACGATGCTGTACAAAATGCTGTAGAATATTCTCAGGGTTGCCAACTCTCATGATTTTACTGCAGGTCTCTCATCCTATTTCATGGGGGAGGGGAGGTTCTTAAAGCCCCAGCTCCGGGGATTGTGTGATTATGGGGAAATGTTAGCTTTCATTTTAAAAAATAAAAAGGATATATCTGGTCCTCCTGGT
The DNA here is from genome assembly GCF_028017835.1 of Emys orbicularis. NCBI lineage: Eukaryota > Metazoa > Chordata > Testudines > Emydidae > Emys > Emys orbicularis. Next base: position 20,950,553 of record NC_088685.1, on the reverse strand, counting down.
TAGTGAGTAAAGCTCAAAAACAGGACGCCCTATAGGTTTAAAAAACCCATAAAGCAAATGAAGAGAACCCCAAATGTTTCATTTTCAAAAATCTCATAATTTTTAAGACTCACGATTTTTGAGGGTCCTGACTCATAATTTTTGAATGTTTGGGGGCAGGCAATGCTGTATACTCTAAGGAACAATCTCCACTAACAAGGAAGAAGACTAACTGGTCTAATAGAGCTTTCATCTCTGAAGAGATCATAGAAATGGAAGTTAATTTAACCTTGTTTTAATGTATTTGATTCTCTAGATCAGGGGTCGGCAACGTTTGGCACGCGGCTCGCCAGGGTAAGCACCCTGGCGGGCCGGGCCAGTTTATTTACCTGCTGACGCGGCAGGTTCGGCCGATCGCGGCCCCCACTGGCCGCGGTTCGCCGTCCCGGGCCAATGGGGGCGGCAGGAAGCGGCGCGGGCGAGCGATGTGCTTCCCGCAGCTTCCCGCCGCCCCCATTGGCCCTGGACGGCAAACCGCGGCCAGTGGGGGCCGCGATCGGCCGAACCTGCCGCGTCAGCAGGTAAATAAACTGGCCTGGCCCGCCAGGGTGCTTACCCTGGCGAGCCGCGTGCCAAACGTTGCCGACCCCTGTTCTAGATGAGGCCAAATTAATGCTGTCTAGTAATGGTGCTGGGGTCCAACCTATACATTGTATTTTTACTGCCTTGATTGTACTAAATTCAGTTCAGTCCTGCAGTTGCATATTGCAATGAGAACATTGGTGACTTGCTCAGTGCTCCATGTTTTGTGACCAGTTTGTATATGTACAATATCCATTACTTCGCTTGATTCTTTACTTCATGAATTATGGTAATTACAGTCTCCAGCTTATCAGCAGGGAGCTGCATTCTCCTTTTACTCGGTCAGGTGTTTCAATTATCTCAGTCCTTCTGTATTAATTATTTGCTCTGCCTCCCAAGATAGAATCCCTAACAAAATTAGAAGTCTTGCTTTCAGAACCTTCCAAATCACTTAGAATAATAATAAAAATAACAATTATAATGATAGTCTTGGTGTCAGTATTGATCCTGTGTGACACTTTTCCCCAGCCTGAAAGTATCAATTTATGACCACCCCTTTGTCTCTTACCTCAAAGCTTTTCTTACAGCATGTCGATTTTCTTCCTGTCCTAGATATTAACCTGTAGTGAGAAACAAGGTCAAAGGGTTTTGCAAATCCAAATAGCTAATCTTTGCTGTTCTTTCCTTGTCAAACATGGCAGTAAATCCTCAACGATATCCAGAAAGTGAAGCATGATCTCTCTCTCTCTCTCTCTCTCTCTCTCTCTCTCTCTCTCTCTCTCTCTCTCTCTCTCTCTCTCTCTCTTTCTTTTCTCCTTGCCTGAAATAAGATTGAAAAATAAATAAATAACCCATACTGACTGACTGCATTGAGTAGTATTTTGAAATTTCATTTTATAATAATGCATTTGTTCCCCACTCCTCATTTTCCATTTGGTCTCTGATTCAGGAAAACTGTCACTATCTTAAAAAGTCATTTTAATAAGCTGTCTTCTGTTTTCCTGGCTCCTTTGAGCAAAACAGAAGAGGTTAGGATTGTCAACTTTTGAAATTTGTCAAATTTTGCAAGTTCATAGTGGAAGCTTTTTTTATAGTTTTCTGCAAACTTGAATAATTTCTTGTTCAAGGTGTGTAAATGAACACTATAGGCAAATGACTTAAAATCTAGTGGGCTCTGTCAACTAGTTCATAGAAAAATGATTCCTGTTCAGATTGCCTTCTTTAGAAAGAGCCCTGTTCAACAGTGTGTAAATATTAGCAGACTTCAGATCTGTATAATGGTGTTCAAAGTGGCTAAATGTTAGGGATTTCGTTATACAGTCTTCTCAAAAATGTTTTTTTTAATAAATCTCATTTTAAAAAAAGTCTTTAGTTGGTGTGGTCATCAGAAGAATAACAGTTCTTTGATGATTTGTCTGAAATCTAAAGCAGGTTGGTAGCTAGACAGTAAGTGACATATTGATTGTGTTGCACATATTCAGCATCCCCGGCCCTATACTATTAGGGGTTCCTAATGGAACATGGTTGAAACTGCAGCTGAAACCTGAAAACTACAGCAGTGCTGCAGAAGGAGAAAATGGGTGGGTTACCACCCATCATTTGGTGGCATAATATCCCACTTCCCAGGTCAAGCCAATAAAGAGTGCAGACTAACCTGTATTTTAGCAATAATCTGTGCAAAGGATCACATACACCATAACACAAATGCATGATTTTGTACCATAAAAAACTCATGGTGGATTGCTGTTCCTTATAATGAATGCCTTGTCCGCTATTTGTCATACAGTTGTTTTTGTCCTTTTTAAAAAAAAATTCCTTGAAATGTAACAGGGAGGTGTAAAACTTGGCCCAATTTATAGAAAAAGCATGGAACAAATCATGTAAAATTGACCATTAAACATCCTAGAAAGAGTGATGTCTTTTTAATGCTCTGCAACAGCTCTGCTATCGTAGACTGTGTTCAAATAAATTACCTATCTGTCTACGTATTTCAAAGCCACTCATGGCTATAATATCTAGGAGCCTAAAGTGTTTCCATATCCCCCTACCACAATCCCCTGAGCCAGACAGCTCCCTGAAGCAATGGTGTTTTTAACAACTAATGATTTTTTTTAATGCAGGCAAATGAAGTTGAAAACAACAAATATGTGGCATAATAAGAAACCTTTTATGAAAGATAATTTAGAGTTACCTTGGTATTGCCTACAGCTTCACTGCACTTGTACTCAAGGTAATCAATGAATTTTGCATGCATAGAACAAGGTATTCTAAACAAGAATACAATGGTTGGAAAGTTAAAAGATTAAAGTGCAGCTCAAGGAAAAGAATCTTCTTCTGTCTCCCTTGCTTACCTTCCATAGTAAGTGAATAATTGACTGACTCATCTCTGGCTGTATCCTCTCTTTGGCTGTGGTTTATAGTTGCTTTTGTATCATTTATTGATGTGTGTTGTTTATGGTTGCATGTTAGAGGCCAAGTCTTATGCAAGAATGCAAGAACTAACGTCAATTTTAAAACCAGAGGCCTGATTTTCAGAGATGCGAGCACCTCCCGCTCCAGCATTCAGCATTTCTGAAATTCAGACATTGTGTCTATGTGTATATGAGACAATGGATGGATAATGAGAGAGTGATGGGGGAGCACAAGGAAACAATGATACAATATTGGTCAGCATGACAGGTAGGGGTCTCAGCACTCCCGCAGCCTAACCATTGTCGAGTTTTTTGTAGGCATCACAGAAGAGGAAAGTTTTAAGAACGTGTTTGAAGGAGAACAATGAAGTGACTTTGTGGATGTTTACAGAGAATTCCTCCCAACTCTGAGAGGGAACATGGGAGAAAGCATGAAGGTCCTTATCTGAAAATTAACAAGTGGGCAAGGGGGACTGGCGTCATGGGCTTACTGCAGGCTGGAGTAGACCTTTTGATAACTGAATGAGAGATGGTAAGTTGAATGGGGAGGTCATGAAAGGCCTTAAAAGCAAAGACAGGTAGCTTATGTTGGATATGATAGAAAACAGGGAGCCAGTCTTCTTCTTATCAGATGCGGAGATTGCCAAGCCAATTCACGAGAGGCTCATGAGCAAAGAGCAGAGACCTCAGAACACTATCAAATCCAGTCTGAGGGCAGTCATCAGTTATGTGAGACACAGTCCGTCTTTGGCCACAGCCACATGTGAGACCCTCTTGTTGGCCCCAGGTGTGAAGGCTAGCTGCATGTTGACCCTGACCCATTCAAAATCAGTTCAGAGAGCCCCAGAAGCGGTGTGGCAAATCAAAGCTGAGCACACGCATGATTGGGTCAGTGACACGGGATTGGTTTCTGACATCAGCTGCAGACCATTTTTCATGCCACATTGACATTGCAGAGAAACCTGGGAAGGTCAAGTGGGTCCACAATGGGTACCTCAATGATAAGCCCACTATTGGGTGGTCGAAAAGGTCTGTGTATACTGCTAGGCCCAGGTTTGCCCTGATCATCTCAACCATTCTGACTGTAGCAACCTACCAACAGATATGGAAGAGTGGTGTTGCTTAACATGGGGAGCTTCAGAACTGATGTGGGTTGAATCCTCCCAGTTATGATGCGTATATTTGTATAAGTTGTGTGTCAACCAACTTGACATGTGACAGATGGAGCCAGACAAGAGCACAGTGTTCTGCTGCAAACTAACAGAGGGCTAAATCAGATGATCAGAGAGTCTGAGCATTTGCTCCCCGCGAACTGAAGCTCAGCAGTTTCTCTTTGAAGTCTGGTCCTGAAGTTTTTTTGCTGTAAGATGGCTACCTTTACATCTGCTATTGTGTGGCCAGGGAGGTTGAAGTGTTCTCCTACAGGTTTTTGTATATTGCCATTCCTAATATCTGACTTGTGTCCATTTATCCTTTTACGTAGGGACTGTCCAGTTTGGCCGATGTACATAGCAGAGGGGCATTGCTGGCACATGATGCCATATATAACATTGGTGGACTTGCAGGTGAATGAACCGGTGATGTTGTAGCTGATCTGGTTAGGTCCTGTGATGGTGTTGCTGGTGTAGATATGTGGGCAGAGTTGGCATCGAGGTTTGTTGCATGGATTGGTTCCTGAGTAAGAGTTGTTATGGTGCGGTGTGTGGTTGCTGGTGAGAATATGCTTAAGGTTGGCGGGTTGTCTGTGGGCGAGGACTGGCCTGCCTCCCAAGGTCTGTGAAAGCGAGGGATCATTATGCAGGATGGGTTGTAGATCACTGATGATGCGTTGGAGAGGTTAAAGCTGAGGACTGTAGGTGATGGCCAGTGGAGTTCTGTTGGTTTCTTTCTTGGGCTTGTCTTGTAGCAGGAGGCTTCTGGGTACACATCTGGCTCTGTTGATTTGTTTCCTTATTTCCTCGTGTGGGTATCGTAGTTTTGAGAATGCTTGGTGAAGATCTTGTAGGTGTTGGTCTCTGTCTGAGAGGTTGGAGCAAATGCGGTTGTACCTCAGCGCTTGGCTGTAGACCAGGGGTCGGCAACCTTTCAGAAGTGGTGTGCCGAGTCTTCATTTATTCACTGTAATTCAAGGTTTCGCGTGCCAGTAATACATTTTAACATTTGTAGAAGGTCTCTTTCTATAAGTCTATAATATATAACTAAACTATTGTTGCATGTAAAGTAAATAAGGTTTTTTAATTGTTTAAGAAGCTTCATTTAAAATTAAATTAAAATACAAACACCCCCGGACCGGTGGCCAGGACCCGGGCAGTGTGAGTGCCACTGAAAATCAGCTCGTGTGCTGCCTTCGGCACGCGTGCCATAGGTTGCCTACCCCTGCTGTAGACGATGGATCGTGTGGTGTGTCCGGGGTGGAAGCTGAAGGCATGAAGGTAGGCATAGCGGTCGGTGGGTTTTCGGTATAGGGTGGTGTTAACGTGACCATCACTTATTTGTACTGTGGTGTCTAGGAAGTGGACCTCCCATGTAGATTGGTCCAGGCTGAGGTTGATGGTGGGGTGGAAGCTGTTGAAATCGTGGTGGAATTCTTCCAGAGTCTCCTTCCCATGGGTCCAGATGATGAAGATGTCATCAATGTAGCGTAGGTAGAGAAGGGGCGTGAGTGGACGAGAGCCGAGGAAGCGTTGTTCCAGGTCAGCCATAAAAATGTTGGCATATTGTGGGGCCATGCGGGTGCCTATGGCGGTGCCACTGGTCTGGAGGTATATATTGTCACCAAATTTGAAATAATTGTGCGTGAGGATAAAGTCACAGAGCTCAGCAACAAGTTGTGCTGTATCATCATCAGGGATACTGTTCCTGACAGCTTGTATTCCAAACTATTGTATTCCAAACTATTGTTGTATTTTAAAAACCTTATTTACTTTACATGTTTAAGAAGCTTAATTTAAAATTAAATTAAAATGCAGAGCCCCCCGAACTGGTGACCAGGACCCGGGCAGTGTGAGTGCCACTGAAAATCAGCTCGCCTGCCGCCTTTGGCATGCGTGCCATAGGTTGCCTACCGCTGATCTACGCTATGAGCCAGAGGTATGATTACCAGCTCGCAGACACATATGTTAGCTTTCATTGAGCTAGCATGGGGATAAATATTAGTGTAGTTGCAGTACAGTGGCAAGAGTAGAGATATGGCTCAACTGTGCCAGGTACACTCACCCCAAAACCAGTGCATATGTACTTGGCATGGCTTAGCCATGCCATCGCTATCTCTGCTACTGCAGCTGTATTATTTATACTCACGTTAGCTTGGTTAGAGCTAGCATATGTATGTGTCCACAAGCTGCAAATCACGCCCCTAGCTTGTAGTGTAGACGTGACCCCTCTGATTAAGGCATAGGACTGAGGATTGCAAGATCAGAATGCTCTTCCCATTGTGCTGAAAACACTCACAGGCAAGTCATTTAAATCTCTCTCAGCCTGAATTTCCTCAGCTGTGAAAATCATAACACCAACTTTCCAAAAGAAAACCTAATATTTAAATTTCTTATTGTACAGAATCGGTTTCCTTGGCTGCTTTTTTTGCTCCTGTTTGGAGGAAAAAAGATTGTATGACTAGTCTGTTGGTACAATATACAGCTGCATAGACTGCCAGTTGTTAATATATACACTGCCACTTTATATCACCTCCATGACTGGGAAGAACTGTCACATTTAAAAAATACAGTTAAACTGTGTGGGGCCAGGAAGATGCCCAGGTCTGTGTAGTGATAGAGGAGATTATGATCTAAAAATATTAACTTGCTGCCATGCTGTTGAAAACAAAGGGATAACATCCTCGTTTTTTGGCAGAAAATCGATGTATAACATCAAGACTGTATATTGACAACTTGATTATAAAGGGTACTGAATATGCTTAACCCTGGAATAACACAAGAGTGGAATAGAACAAGACATTTATGCAGCACCAACAACTCTAGCATGCATTAAATCTTACTTGCTCTTTTCATTTATGGCTGGTGGCATTATATTGCTGTTACTTTTTTTTTTTTTTTTTTTTTTGGTGACTTGTGCTTTGCCTTTAGCTTTCTTGAATTCTTTGGCATCAGTAGTCATTGGTGAATTTGGTAACTAGGTGTTAATTTTGTGTGCTGAAATTTAAACACATCATGTCAATCCTCCAATATCCTGGTGCATCAGCTAGTGTGGTTGTGGGGAAGACGTTGGTTTATATCTGAAATAGAATGAGTGCTAAATTGCCTGGCTGTCTGACAAAGTGCAGCCTAGATTAGACTGCTGACCAGATTCCAACTTGGGGTTCATGGGCACAATCCCATTGAAGCCAGTGAAAGTGCAGTATTTGCATCAGGTTTCAATTTGGTCCTCTGAGCATAACAGCAAAGGAACAATTTTCCTGCCATTTCTCTATATTTTACTGCTTACGTTTTCTACCTCATTTTATACATTTTCACTCTCGTACCACGAATGGGTCCCCAAGTGTGGCCTGTTGAGTGCTAACTGATCACATAGTGCTGGGTATCCTACTTGTTTCCAGCTGAAAGATGAGAGATAAATTAAATGAAAGGCCAAAGTAGATTAAGTGATTCCTGTGACGTTGTGCAGTCTATATGGTTTTATAAAAACATAATAATAAGTGAGTATAATGTAACTGGAATATGCTTCATGCAAAAGGTCTCTTGTAAGGTATCATTACAAAGGTTATAATCTACTGAGTGTGATCATCCTATTTGTATAAATGTACCACTCTTGTATCTAAAACTAGAAATATGAAATATAACTCTGAGGGCCTATTGTAATTATGCAAAGCGTGGGCCATTAATGGTGGTTTGGAATCTTGATGACTCCCATTAACCAGGACCATTGTCTGCAGATAGCTGTGTTTACCTGTTAGTCTTCTGTGTATGTGTGTGCTGGCAAGTGGGTAATGAAGTCTTGCAGTGACATGTGATCATGTCACCTGACGTGGAATCCATCTTTAACCTGGTGCTAGGGTGACCAGATGTCCCGATTTTATAGGGACTGTCCTGATATTTGGGGCTTTTTCTTATATATGCACCTATTATCCCCCACCCCCTGTCCAGATTTTTCACACTTGCTATCTGGTCACCCTACCTGGTGCTTTTCCAGTGGGGGGGGGGTGGAAACCCAGGGGGACAAAGGGTTCCTACCTTATGCAAAAGATATATAAAGGGGTGGAAGAGAACAAGGGGGGAGAGGAGCCATCATGAAGAATTCCCTAGCTACCCCCTGAGCTGCAACAAGAGCTGTACCAGGGGAAAGAATTGTGCCCAGGCCTGGAAGGTGTCCAGTCTGAGAAAAAGCTTACTGAAGCATCTATGAGGGTGAGATTATCTGTATTCAGTTTGATTAGACAAAGATTTGCGCATTTTATTTTATTTTGCTTGGTGACTTACTTTGTTCTGTCTGTTACTACTTGGAACCACTTAAATCCTACTTTCTGTATTTAATAAAATCACTTTTTATTCATTAACTCAGAGTATGTATTAATACCTGGGGGAGCAAACAACTGTGCATATCTCTCTCTATCAGTGTTATAGAGGGCGGACAATTTATGAGTTTGCCCTGCGTAAGCTTTATGCAGGGTAAAACGGATTTATTTGGGTTTAGACCCCATTGGGAGTTGGACATCTGAGTGCTAATGACAAGCACACTTTTGTGAGCTGTTTTCAGGTAAACTTGCAGCTTTGTGACAAGTGATTCAGACCCTGGGTCTGTGCTGGAGCAGATGGGAGTGTCTGGCTCAGCAAGACAGGGTGCTGGAGTCCTGAGCTGACAGGGAAAACAGGAATAAAAGTAGTCTTGGTACATTAGGTGGCAGCTCCCAAGGGGGTTTCTGTGATCCAACCCGTCACAATTCCCTTTCCTCAGAAAGGGACAAAACATTGAAGACAGTTAAAAGTACCTAAATGCTTTCCTTATATGACTTTTCTATGTAGGCCATAGCTGTAGTGGCCACAACAATTTTATGCAATCACAAATGAGTGGCCCATGAATCAAACTCTGTTATGATGTGATTGGCACTATGAACAGTTTGAGAAGCCCTGTTTACACAGAAAAATAGTCTCCTTACTTGTGTGTCTCTTCTGCTGCTTTGCTTCCTGCCTCTTCTATATTGTCTGACCCTGTCCATTACAAGCACTTATATCATGTTTGTCATATAATAATCCACTGTGATGTTAGATTGCATATCCCCTTCTTGTTCTATTCGCTTGTCCTATTCGCTGTTCCTCCTCTCCCCATTTACATCTTTTTGCTGCAGTGTCTCCACTAACATTTTCCTCACAACTCTTCACTTCCATATCATAGGACCTTGCCTTATTATTTCTTTGTAGTCGGGACAATTTTCAGAGGCTCCTAAATGGTTTAGGCGCTTAAGGCCTATTTGCAGAAGTCATTTAGATATCTGGGGGGTTAAGGCTCATTGAAACTTTGAAAGTCACTTTTGAAAATGGGACGTAGGCTCTTTAGTGATTTAGACACTTCTGAAAGTTTCACCCACTAAGCATAGTCTAGTTACTGTTCCTTTTTTTTTTTTTTTTTTTTTTTTTACCTTTTTGTGTGACAGTAACTCAAGGTTGACAGTAATCCTCTCAACGTTCATTGTTAATAGGGTTAGCAGTCAGTGGTTCAGCTGTGGCAATGCTGAGTGCTCATCCCCAGAGTGTTAATTAAGACACATAGATCTTGTCGCCATGTAATAACATTCACTTTATCTAAATGTCAACATGTCTGATATGGATTTCATCAGACTCTAAGGCCGCTTCTAAATGTTGTCTGGTTCTCCTCCCCTCATAATAATTTTACTCTCTTTTTAAAAAAAAATTCTTATCCCACTTACTTCCTGGTCTGTTGCATCATCCAGCTTTTGAAGAGCGAGGGAACTCCTCATTCCATCCTCACGCTATTGGTAATTTGGGTACCCACAATGTCAATGCTTAAAAGACGCCTTCCATACTTGATAGGTACTGAGGTGATTGCTATATGGTCGAAGTGAAATAGCATTGCCATTGCTATTTCACTTTGACCATAGGAAAGTTAAATAACAATTTTGATTTCCATGTTAGCTTATATCCAAAGATTCCCAAAGCGCTTTACAAACGCTGAGTCTGGCGCATCGTTGTGAGGTGGGGAAGTATTCTTTGTATTTTACAGATGGGGAAATTGAAGCACAGAGAGATTAAATGACTTACCCACGGCTGCTCAGCACGCTTGTGGAAGAACTAGGAACAGAACTCTCATCTTCTGATCCAACTCGCAACATCAGCCTCCCTTGCAGAAAAAACTTTCATGTCATTAGAAGCACAGTAGGAAATGGTTATGTAGATTGGAAAACTAAAATGTGTGTGTGCATGTGCACGCACACGTGTTTTTATATACCATCCAATCCTAAAATAAGCTGCTTCTGCAGTGGAACACTGCAACTATTTAAAGTGCATAGCAACACTACAAAACAATTTCAGACAGGAAGTGAAGAGTATGTTTTCCAGGTAAAGGTACAATGGGAATCTTGGGTAGCAAGTGTGAACTTGGCCTTGCTTCCTGGCAAATTATTATTGATTATTATTATTATTATTATTATTATTATTTTATTTATGTATGTGTATTGTGTTAGCACCTATAACCCCCATTCTGCTAGGTGCTGTGCTCACAGTTAACTAAAAGATAGTCCCGGCACCAGAGAGCCTATCAGTTTATGAGGCGAGACAACAGGTGGATGCAGCAAACTGAGGGAGAAGGACTCAAGGTAACAGTGGGATAATTATATTTACCATAATAAGCAATGGTCACATTGCACCAGTTCCCTAGCCATTTGTATTCAAAATTCTGGCCCTTTCCCTTCTGAAGAGTGCCATGGAATCTTTAATGACCACAAGTAATCAGGACTTCAGTTTTACATCACATCTGTACAGCATTGTTTGGAAGCTGTATGCTGCTTTTTGAGACAATTTACCCAGGTATTTTGCTCTGGAAATAATCCTGCCTTTGGTGATGGCATGCATGCCGTTATTAGAGCACATTTTCATATACTCGTTTGTTGTTGTAATTTGTGTAGAAAGGCCATAAGTTAAATCTCTAATTCACAACAAGTTTTAATGTAAATCGTATCCCATTACAGTACATCATAGTGATATAATACAATATGCTAGTTTGCCCTAAGTGGATGTATTTGTCTCTGTGTTCTGGCTCAGATAATAGTTACCATCTGGGTGGTGTTTGTTTGGGTTTTTTTAATCGTTTGCAAAGCTTGTTGTTTTAAAGCTGAAATGAGTAAATTTGAAGCTGATTTAGAAAATCGCCCGGAGAATCAAAAAGAACATCAGCGACTTTAAATGATTTACATTTTTAGCCTATTGCTAAGAACATTTCAACAGGTCAGCTTTAAGTCATTGTCCTCCCCTCCTGCTCTAATGCCCATTGTTGGGTATCTTGTAAAACAGCTGCACTTTGACTGAGCTTTGGATGGCAGGATTGAGCCCCAAATGTCAAATCCTCTTCTTTTACCTGGACTTAGCATTGTGAAGGATTTGGGTGTGTTCCTCCCTGTGTGCAACAGAATGGACAAGAAAACTTTGTAAGGATTGGAAGACCTTTACAGCCTGACACAGAATTTCAATGTGCATATTTCTGACTCTTCCGAGCTAAAAATCTGTCTTGTAGAGGAAGAAACCACTGTATATAGTGTATAATATACATTATCTGTGTATCGCTATCTACACGTATCTGAAAGTACATGTTCACTGGGTGTTTAAATAAAAACATTGCCCTGCATTCTGTCTATCCAGAGCACCAGTCACCATAGGATCTAGGCACTGAACATAGTCAGCTAAGACTCGAAACAAGAGCTCTTCTCTCTCCTAGACTCCTATTCCTTTACTGTTTTGAACCCATAGGGCAGTATTCTGGATGTGGATGGGAAAACCTAAGGGAGGCTCCAAACTTGAATACAAATTAAGTGAAGGATGTTTCAGAAAAGCACATCTGGAATCTAGCTCATTCCTCACACACAGGACGGCATGTGTTGTAAAATGATGGAGGTCCATGAGTTTTCAAACCACCCAAACATAAGAACATAAGAACGGCCACACTGGGTCAGACCAAAGGTCCACCTAGCCCATTATTCTGTCTTCTGACAGTGGCCAATGCCAGGTGCTCTAGAGGGAATGAACAGAACAGGTAATCATCAAGTGATCCTTTCCCTATTGCTCATTCCCAGCTTCTGGCAAACAGAGGCTAGGGACATCATCCCTGCCCACCTTGGCTAATGGCCATTAATGGACCTATCCGCCATGAATTTATCTACTTCTTTTTTGAACCCTTTTATAGTCTTGGCCTTCACAACATCCTCTGGCAAAGAGTTCCACAGGTTGACTGTGCATTGTGTGAAGAAATACTTCCTTTTGTTCGATTTAAACCTTCTGCCTATTAATTTCATTTGGTGACCCCTAGTTCTTGTGTTATGAGAAGGAGTAAATAACCCTTCCTTCCTTACTTACTTTCTCCACACCAGTCATGATTTTATAGACTTCAATCATATCCCCCGTGAGTCATCTCTTTTCCAAGCTGAATAGTCCCAGTCTTATTAATCTCTCCTCATGTGGCAGCTGTTCCATATCCCTAATCATTTTGGTGCCCTTTTCTGAACCTTTTCCAATTCCAATATAACTTTTTTGAGATGGGATGACCACATCTGCACTCAGTATTTAAGATGTGGGCATACCATGGCCCACCATATAATTTCCATACCCAGATGTGGCCCTCAAGCCAAAAAGTTTGCCCATCCCTGGTCTAAGAGGCAATATGATATTTTCTGTCTTATTAGCTATCCCTTTCCTAATGATTCCCAACATTCAGTTCACTTTTTTGACTGCCGCTGCACACTGAGTAGATGTTTTCAGAGAACTATCCACAGTGACTCCAAGATCTTTTTCTTGAATGGTAACAGCTAATTCAGATCCTATCATTTAATATGTATAGTTGAGATTGTTTTCCAGTGTGCATTACTTTGCATTTATCAACATTTCATCTGCCATTTTGTTGCCCAGTCACCTAGTTTTGAGAGATCCTTTTATAGTTCTTCGCAGTCTGCCTGGGACTTAACTAAAAAGTTAACAACTATCCCAAGAACTGCGTAAACATCAGTCTAAATCACAACTCTAGTGCACAACTGGCTGCAGGAAATACACTCACCACCCCAAAGATACTAATACAGGTGTACATTTAAAATTGGGAGACACCATAATCTAACATGTGGCAACAAAGTGCCCCAATCAAGCTGAGTCTTGGAAAGTCCCAGGGAGTGCACCTCTCTGTTTTCATCCCAGGATTTCCCCCCTTTCCAAGTATGATCTGTGATCGCTCATTGTCCCTTCTCTGAGACAAGGAGTGCCGAGCTTGGTGGTTTACGTTTTCTGCATGGAGAGGTTCTAAAGGTTCAGGATCTACACCTGCTTGTGGTTTGCCATTGTCATGAGTGTTTTGGCAGCTCTGCCATAGTTGATAGCTGGCTGCACACAGCTAGTGCTAAATTCGCTTGGAATGGAGCTTGAATGAGTAGTTTTAGCATCTGTAACAATAATCCTCTGCACAGTGATGGGGCATCTTCTCTGTACTCCCTACAGTCCCAAACAATCTCTTCAGCCTTAGAGTTATGCAAATTTTGAGTCACATGAATTTGCACAGTTTGTGGCATGTAGCATAAACCATTACTCCTTTTGGTGATCTGCTGTGTCACTCATGCAGCATCCATATTCTGTAGCTATCCTAAGCCTCCTTTTTGTTGACTCAGAATCACTTATTAGTTTTGATAAACTAGTTTTCTAGTCTTCTTTTGGTCCCTTTACTATATTAGCTTTTCCTTGTGTGTGTATATATAAGGGAAGCCAGAATTTGGCTTGCAGTTTTTCCAAAAGTTATAATATTCAACCACATTATAGCTCCCGAACAGGACACAGTACATACATATAATGAAAGGGTGGTCTCTGTCCCAAAGTGGTTGCAATCCAAATATATGATGAACGACAACAAATACATACAACAAACAAATGGGGGAGGGGGGGGGCACAAGGTTTTACTTAGACCAGGGATGGGCAAACTTTTTGGCCTGAGGGCCACATCTGGGTATGGAAATTATATGTGAATGCTCACAAAATTAACAATTCAGAGATATTCAAATAAACTTTATTTAATAAAGGTACATTTTAGTGGAAATAAACATTAAACCTTACTTTTATAAATATCCCATCATAAAGTATTACAATAACTAAACCAAACTTACTTCCTTTCCACGCCCTCTTTGATTAATGTGAACAATGCAGCTGGCACTCCCTGGCCAACGACTCTTTGTTTTATCCTCAACAATGGAAAATTAACACTATTAAAACAGCAGAGTCAACAAGTAGCAGGCACGGGGGCTTGCACATTCCAGGCTCTGATGGCGCGTTTGGGTTGTGCAGCCACAGTAATAAGCGTGCCCTCGCGCAGGTCCCACCTGAACACGTGGGAGAGTCAGGCAGGCAGAGCGGGGCAAGCCCCCAACCCCATTCCCCAGCGGGAACGCCAGAGCGGGGCAAGCCCACCCTCCCGGGGGGCCGGATTAAAAGGTCTGAGGGACCAGATGTGGCCCGTAGGCCGTAGTTTGCCCACCCCGACTTAAACAATTATGATTACAAGCAGTCATGGTCAACACAGTTATTTTCGTTGTTCACAGTGCTCTTATATAATAAAAAGAGCAAAAAAAGTTACACCCTAGAAAACATTACAGAAATAGCATTGCAATGTGGCTTAACAAACAACCAAACCGATGCTCTAGAGCTAAGTCCACAGCACTACCTGGAAATCACTATGAGCTGCAAAAGCCCTCGGGGGTTTACTTGAAATGAGCCCAAGAAGTATTTTTCATTGTTTAGAATGTTAAAGCTAGCTCTGTCACTGGCATAGGTTTTCAAGTGCAGTAAAGTTTATCTAGGCCAGATACTCAGCCACAACATAAATTCCCCTTCTCTTCTCCTCTTGCCCCTCCAGTCAGTATGGATTAGCAACCTAAATGGGGAGAAATAGAACAAATTGAAAATGAAAGGATTGGGGCATGCTTAGCTATGCCATGAGTTCTTTTGATTGCTCTGCACCCTAGTATGATGTGGAGCTTTTCCCATGTTAGTCTCCATCACCTTTATCAAATTAAACTGTATAAAATATATGCCGGATAATTTAAATTTCGCTTATTCAGGAATTTCAGAGATGAGGCAAGGAAATTTTATATATCTGCATAGCGAAGAATTTTTATTAAGTGGAACCACATTTACTTCAACAGAAGAATGGCCAAGAGCTTTAAAGGAAATTAAAACGAGCCATAACAATTGGAATTCACACAGGAGTATAAAGGATCTTCCTAAGATAAATAAAACATGCATTAAAAAAGCATTGAGCAGGAAAGACTGTGATAATGAGATTATATCTCAAAAGCAAAGGAAAACAATTGGGCAAATAAAAATAAGACCTTTGAATGCAGAACAAAACTCTGTCACCATGCCTACCAAAACTCCGGCTTCAAGCAGAAGGCTCACACATCCGTCCCATATTTTGTGTGTCTTTTTCTCTCATGTAGCAGTGGCTTTCATCCCTGTGTTCTCATGCCATGGAACTTACTAAGTATTGGTAAGCATACCCAGTCCCTGGGAGAAGAGCAAAGCCAGCCCCCAAGCAGAGTCAAAGTTAGGCTTAGTGGAACTTCAAAGTGAAGTTTGCTGTGTTGACAGCATGCTGGGTTAAGGGAGTGTCAGGGGAAGAAGAACAGCAGCTGTGGGGTGGGTGATCAGCTGTGGGTAACCAGGATGAGGGTGAATGGAAGGAGAAAAAAGGAAAATACTAGGGAGACAGTGTGTGAGCAGGTAACAGACTTGAGGAACAGGTCTTTGTCTAACTCTAGAGCACCTCATCACTATAGAATCTGGATATTAAATAAAAGATGCACCACAGCAGCTCAAGTAAGGATGGTCTTATCTACCACTGTTCCCGCAGGCTCACACGTTTGTGAGGATCACATCTTTGTAAAGAGGCAGAACCATAGTGGAAAGGGTGGTGTCACTTGGTCATTTTGTAGCATTAACTAGGAGGAGGTCTGGGCAAAGAGGGGCGTCTTTAATTGTGCTCCAAATAAATGAGACAGTAATGTATCATGATCTCCAGAGGCAGAGGGCACCAAAGACCCAGCGCGTTCCTAGTGATTGAAGTGTTCTCTACGGGCTGCAGAAAGGTGGTCTCTCGGGCAGCTAAGCTGCAGCCCGTTGAGGGCAAACGGGCTGCAACATCCCCCCCTACTCCTACCAGTTACGCATGTGCTATAAGTTCAAATTCTCTCCTTAAATGGCTTCTCATCCCTGTTCCTTGCAGTGCTCTGTTAAACATGTGATCAGAGCAAGGCACCAAGCTCTGATGAAAGAGATGCTGAGCATCACATCGCCCACCTTTTCAGTGCCTAGAAATCACAGGAATAACGCTGTGATTCACAAAGCCTGAGTTAGGTGCCCAGGCTTCTTTATCATGAATGGGAACACTGGGATTCACAAAAGCCAGCATGCTAGGGGGGGAGCCACCTAAGCTAGCCAACGGGAGATGCCAAGGAGAGGGATGTGTGCTAGCCCACTCCTCTTGGGAGATAAGCATCTCTCTGAAGCCTATCTCTGCTAGTGATTGTCAGTGGTGAACCCTCTCTTGGAGCTGGGTGCCTAAGGCATTTTGGCAGGAAGCTGGGTGGGAAGAGGAGGAGGAGCAGTCCTACCAGATCAGGCCCTGCACACGAGTTAGGCAGACAAGTACCTATTTCCCTAGTTTGTGAATCACTCTGGGTCTTAGGCGGGAGACAAAGGCAGTGCTTAATTTGTGTCAGAGCTTGCCAGGGCTGAGGCCCACCACCTCTAGGCTTGGCAGTTCAGAGCCCCGGCACCGCTGGGCTTGCTACATCCGTTATGAATGTAAAATATTGCTTGAGCCTCTTTCATTGCAAATTAAGGGAACTTTTTACTGCAAAAACTTAGATGCCGAGTGAATTTAGGTCCCTACAGGTTTGGCAGGAGTTTTGTGATTTTTGCATAGGTGCCTAAGTCTGGGGTTTAGGGGCCTAAGTACCTTTGAATCTAGGCCATAAGCCTTTTCATTAACCCTAAAGTCTTTGAGGCCTGATCCAAAGCCCACTGAAGTTGAAGGGAGTATTTCCATTGACTTCATTGGGCTTTGGATCAGGTCCATGTGTTTTGTACATATACAATATTCAGCTCCCTATTTGTGTGCACTTGAAAGGAGAGCTGTTACGTCTGTCCAGGTTTCATGCCCTCTTAATCTACTCGGTGATATCTGGAACTCTTTTCCAGGATGTTTCTGCTCACCTCCTCCTCCAGACTGTTTTGATGACTTAAAGCATATGAGTAGAAGCCTTCACCATCAAACAAAGCCCATCAAATACACATCCTTTGATGTACCTCAGGTCTTGAAGTGAAACTGCTCAAAAGCATCAAACAGAAGAACAACAATTACCAATATTATGTATAGACTTCTAAGCTTTTAAAATAAAGCTTTCTTTCATGTCTTCCATGGGTTAAAGGCAAGAGATAGGCTTTGGCCCTGATTCTCCAGAGATATGCCTTAAGATAATATTTTTTTCCTTGATTCCTTTTCAGGGTTTTATTCATGCCACTTTAAAGTCAGATTAACTTTTTTTTTTAATGACAATTAGGAAACAGACTGAAGAGTCATAAAGAGAAAACTAATAATCCTAAAATAAGCAAGCTACAGACAGTGTGGAGAACATCTAATGAACTGAAAAATTCAGTGTCAGCATACATCCGATAAATGTGTCGTTAAGATCACTTTTCCTTGCTCCATATGGATTCAATACATCTTGTGCCCAGTGTCCTTATTTTTGTGAGAGTGGTAACGTAAATCTATCCCCACTAGGGACAGCAAGTCCTAGAGCTCTCAAGGGCAGAAGTAAATGTTTTGTAATAATTCTCTTTTTCATGTTGCTCTTCGAAAGGGAATTTTTAATCCAGTGGTTCCCAAACTGTGAAATCTAACAGAAATATTTCATGACTGCAGATATTTGAGCCCATGTAGTGCTCTTTTATATTTGATCATGAGGTCAACAGTACCATACTGGATGGGCTGCCAGTACAATGAGACAAAGCAGCCCATCCAGCTCTTCCCAGCCTGAGAGAGACCAGTAAAGGAGAGGGACCAGGCCAACCAGATGATGCCCCACTAGGAAATGAACCAGAGTCTAGATCACTTCTGTCGTGACTGACCTGCCAGCCTACAGCATCCATCTGAGACTGACCTGCCACCCAGAATCCTGAGAACATCTACATAAGCCTTGTCTCCTCCACCTTCACTATCATGTCTCTTCTCCCTTTGTATCTGTCTCTTTGTTAAAATCAGGAAAAGCAACCATCCCGCACAGCTCGGAACTTAGCAACTAAACTAACCCTTTCCTCCCCACTGAAAAGGACTGTCCAACTGATATTCCCTTAAAAGCAGGCTCTGATAGGTTTGGGTTAAGTTTGCTTTGCATAACCATTTCATTTCCGTTTTAAACCACACTGTAACTCGGTTTAAATTCTTTTCTTTTACGTGTCTTAGTTAATACATACTAAACTTTGGCATGAGTTTCTTAGTGTGTTTGCCAGGAAACTAACTGAGTCTCTCTATACCAAACCAAACCTGGTTTAAAACTGTTTAATGTTGGACTGTTTCAGGCTTTTGTTAGCACCTTTAACTCTTTGCGCCCATTTATTCCATCTAAATTAATACAACGGGACACATCTCTGTTTTTCTCCTTAACCACCAAGTCCAAATAGAACCATCATCTTTCCAAGTAAGAGGAGTTAGACGTGAATCCCCTTGGAACCACTCATTGCTGCTCCTTAATTAGCAAGAGAGTTTGCTATTGAATAAAGCAGCCCTTTGCCCTCCTTACTGAATTTCTCTGTAGCCTAGCCTTCCTTTTATCTTCCCCATCATGAATTTTGTTTTGCCTTTTTCATAGTTTCATAGATCGTAAGGCCAGCAGACCAATACGATCACCAACTCTGACTTTTTCATAACAAAGCCATAAATTTGCACTAGGCGATTCTTGAATCAATCCCACATTTTGTGGTTGAGCTCAAACACATTTTTAGAAAGATATCCAGTCTTGATTTAGACTTGTAATGGGGAATCCACCACATCCCTTGGCAAGATGTTTCAGTGGTTAATAACCCTCAGTTAAAAATGTGCACCTTATTTCCAGTTTGAATTACTATCTACTTGAGCTTCCAACCTTTGGATCTCATATTCCTTTGTCTGCTTCATTAAAGAACCCTTGACTATAAGAAATCTTCTCCTTTTATAGCTACTGATTGACCATGATGAAGTTACCTATTGTCCTTCACTTGAATAAGATGCCCTTACAAGCCCTAGCCAAATCTGTATACTCATGTTTGGTGTTGTGGGTACAAAGGGCAAGTTTACATATGAGTTGAGGAGTTCAGAACCAAATAATTTAATCCGCCCCAATTATTAACATTATAGTCTGAAGAAGCAAAGATTACATGGACTAAATAATAAATCATTGTTTTTTATGATACAGGATCAGGGATGTGACCCCACTATTAGTGTCATGCTATAAAGGTTCTTTCTATGCCTTAGAGTATGCCATGATAGATACAAGCAATCAAAATCAAAGTTATTAATCATTTTTTCTGAAGGGAAAATTAGAAACAAAAATAAGCAATAAAATTTAGCGTGCTAGTTCCATTACTCCTGGTTGAAAACTTCCATTGGAGATCATACCTCCCATTCGAGTGAGATCTGCTGTTAGATGTATTACTTTAGAGGACATTTGTCTGTAAGGAAGTTGAAACAGGAGTTAATAAGGTAGAGCCTCTGTAATCATCGTAGATAATTCAGGCATTTTTAAAGACAGTTTTTAATGTTTAAAGGAAGGTGAATCATGCTTTTTATCGTAGATAAACTAAAAATATTTATAAATAGACAAAAGTAAGTCCTACAAAGTTTGGTAGCTGGAGAACTTTAATTCCATTACTTGATGAAGCAGCTCTAAGAGTATTCACTTAAAATCTCAGTGTGTTATTGAACCCCCCAATTTGTTTAAAGAATAGTTTGAGACAGAACATTTAATGAAAACTAAGCATCTTAAATTCAAGTTAAATCCCCCACAGTCTCTCTGTCATACCTTAGTCGGCTTACGTTGTCTAGCTATTTGGGGTTTAACAGGATAAGCTGTTAATAAAACTCAAGTTACAATAATATTTCAACATTCAAATGAAATCATTTTCAGTAACAAAGTTAACCCTTGGCCATGCTTGTGTAAGACTTCATCTCATTCAGTGAAGCTTGGGACTTGGTGGCACCATTTTTTCAGGGGAAGTGCTGAGGTTGTAGGGTTCTTCTTGGGTCTTGGCTCATTGATGGTCCTTGCTTTGTCTGTGTCATTTCTGAGCTTTGTGTGAGCTTCTCAAATTGCAGTGAGTGTCCTTGCATTGGCTTGAGCCTCCCCTTCTGTGTTGTGTAATGATCTCCTTTGTCTTTTCCCTTCTTACCTTCATCAGTACATGCCTTTGAGGGGCTTGGTAGGATTCAAATATTGAGGCTTGTTGCTTTTGCATCTCTTTGTCGGGCTGATCTCAGTTGCTTCTTCATTTAAAGCTCTATTTTGGATGGTGCAGAACACTCTGGCTATATCCAGCAAAGAACTTAAGTGCATGCTTAACTTTAAGCACACAGTTAAGTGCTTTGCTGGATCAAGCACTTGATTCATATGCTGTAGGAGTTACATATGCACATCAGAAGGTATTTCTGACTCTTTGTCTTGGCAGGGATGTCTCTTAGACTCTCTTTGAAGTTTAACTTTGAAAACTTTTATTGGGTCTATTTTCTGCAATATCATTCCAGTTCCACAAATGTTTAAGAGTACTTGAAGAGCTCTTTCAGTTGAGTATAAATATAGACAGACTATGTAAAAGTTTCTTAGCTTTTTAGAAAAAGTGCTTTAAAAGTTTATATTATTAATATAACATACTCACTAGAAGTACCAAAATAATCTCTCCAAAATGTAGCTTCTTCTATTAACACTTCTTCAGGCTGCTTCCTGTAACTTCAAGTTTGATCAGTACATTTAATAAGCATTCAAAATAATTACCTCCTCAGTTAAAATTATATATTTGAGTGACATCCCAAGTATTAAAAAGAAGAAAATATCAATTATTTCTAACAACATTTTTGTTCTGTGATTGTGGCAAGTGCATGTCCATTGTACAGCTCAAAATAGCAATAAATATTTATAATAAGGAATGTTTACATTTAGAATTGAAATATTTATGTAATTAAGAAAATAAGCAATTTACAAAATTTGAAGGAGAACATCAGTGCTTAGAAACTATAGAAGCTTAAGAACAAGACAACAGGTTTTCGCCTTTAAATAAAATCATGAGTTTACAGTGATTCTAATAAATTTTAACAAATGTTTCCTGCTGTGTTGTGGGAGCTGTGTGGGTCCCAGGATATTAGAGAGATAACCGGATGAGGTAATATCTTTTATTGGGCCAAATTCTGTTGGTAAGCGAGACAAGCTTTTGAGCTTACACAGAGCTCTTCTTCAGGTTTCAAATGTTTTCTAACTCTTAATATCTGGCTGATAAAAATGTCTTCCTTTAACTCTTGTACTGTGTGAAAAAGTGATAATTGTTTTATATGAACTTTTATTCTAGGATTAGTCTCAAGAGAAAAACTTCAAATAATTTTGTCGGGAATCAGGAGGAGATAAGATGGCCCATTTGCTATGGCCAGGTTTATGGTTGAAACAGATGACCAAGATTGCCTTGTACTCAGTGTATTCCTCTCAAAATGGTATTTCTAATCAAACCCAATTCTTTCTTTTGTTGTAAAGGGTAAATCTATCAGGGTTTATTAGGCTAGTCATTTCTTGACAAAAACTTATGTCTTCGCGGCACCTTGAAGTTGTGACTTCTCTTAAAAGAAGGTGGGGTTTTTTTTGGTCTTTTTGGCTTTGTACAGATTTTAATATAATTAATGATTAAATCTGAGTTTATATAAAGCAACAAACATTCTAAATATATTTCTTCATAACACATAGGAGGTTGCACAAAAGGTTTGTGGGAGAGCAAGAAGTAGGATCCAGGTTTCCTTACTCTCTTATCAACTTTTGCTATCCTTCTTCCCTTTTTATTCACTAGACTCACTAGAGGTTTTAATTTTACAATATTGCTATATTAGAATCTAATTCTCTCATACTGCGTGCTCCAAAACTCTTTATGTTGTGGAACAAAATTAGTCTTTTTAACAAGTAATTATGTAAATTACCTTAATTAGATAATAATATAAGGTCAGCAACAAAATTATGTATACTCTAGCTGAATCATTATAATGCTGATGACAGTAAGTGCCAGACACTACGTTCCATCCTATCTTCTCCCAAAGCCAAGGGCTTGTACAATTCCCCTGCAGTTTACTCAGTGTAATTTCTGTCGAGGTGTTTATCACAGTAGATATGGCTGGAAAAGTATTTGGAGTAATTAGTTAAGTGATTTAATAACTGCTGAAACATCTGTCTGACTTAATCTCAGCAAGGTAGCCATTTTAATGAAATTAAAATATTCTCATAATACAATAGGCAAAATAGCTCCATTGAAGTCAATGGAGTGATATCAGGGAGGAATTTGGCCCGTCTATTAGTCTTGGGTTGCCTACTGCATAGGCCTTGTGTTTTGAGATGACATGGTCAGGTTCTAACTCAGTTCAATAAGTCTTTAGGTGCTTGTAATAAAACTCCTTTAGCTCTTTCAGCTGTGCCATTCTTCTAAAGAGCCTGCATGGCTCTTGTACTGAGCTGGATGTTTCCTTTGTATTTTCTCTGACCCTTGATGTGACTCTGTTACAGTCTTTACACTTGTTAGGACTCTAATGAGGCTCCATGAAGGTGTTTTCTTCAAGATTCCATTATTTGTCGTTTCAGAAAGCTGCACACTATACTTCACAATTTCAAAGCCAATAAATGAAGCTACACCTTTACAAACAATTCTTTATTTAAAGGATTTAAAAAGAAAATATACAATGTAATAATTATTGAGAGCTATCATTTTGGTAAATGCATACAGCTAGATATCCGGGATAGAAAAACCAGCCTTATAATATAGGCCAACCATGGAGACTAAAGAGTGGCATTACTGTAGCTGTAGTCCTAATATATTTAATTTCCCACAGGTTGAAAATAAAGGTCAGGGGGATTGGTTGTGGGATAAAGAGCCTTTCTTCTCTAGGTCACTGGTTGGTATTTGGCTTAGTTCCACAATGTCATTAGGTATTAGCAACATTACATACCATCTAATAGCTGTTTGGACTATGTGAAACAAGTTTCAGGTCTCAGTTCTGTTCTTAATGGACAGCTGGTGAAAAGCAGTATTATGACTGGCAGTCTCAGCTGAAAGATCAAGGGCTCAATGATTTTGTAGACAGACCTACCCTGTCATCACTACAGATGATCCCATCCAGTCAAAATTAAGGCACAGTGGCAGAGTGGTGTAGGGAAGCTTGCATTGCTAGTACTGGTCCTGTTCTGTGCATAAACTTTAGGCAGACCAGACTGAGAGTCAATAAACCAATGAACGAGGACCAGGCAGACAGACAGACATTGGATCCCTGGATAGGGGTTTTCTCATGTATATTCTCCATGGCTATTCCAGAAGTTGTGAAGTAGCAATAGGTAGGGACTGACATCAAGGCCTGGGAAAGTGAAAGAACCCAGGAGACTCCAAAGAGTAAGGAGAACAGCAAGGAGGGGGTGGAACAGAGTGGCAGTGTAGTAGAGGAAAGGGGATTGGTAGGTGGTGGGAGACAAAGCACCAATTCATTATTTCTGTCCTTGAGTTCATAAAATATTCCTACCCTTCACTTGTTCTGAAGTGATGTTAGCATGTTGAGCCCCTTCCCCATAAACACCCTAGATGGCAGAGGATTAAATAAGAACTGGTGACTTCAGTGATCATTTAAAGTTGGTCAGTGCAAAATACTTTCGTTACACCTGAGTTGCCATTGTTTGTTCAACTCTATGAAAAAATGAGAGGAGAACATTGCTTCAGACTACTGGCCTGGATGATTCCAGGCCACCAGTTTGACTAGTGACGGATGATGGGCTCTAGGAAGAATAGACAAGATATGACTCTGAAAATATGCATTTCAAAACAGAAAACAACAAAGCATCTTGAAGTACCATGTTATTTGATGGCTGCCTGCTTTGATGCTAAGCGTCAATGATGTGCTTCAGTGCTTAGAGACTGTGTTGACACAAATAGCCTCAATTCAGCAGAATCTAGGGTTGGGACTCCTGGAATTGTTGTTATCAAATTGTTGTTCTTCTGTTTAAAGAAAGGAATGAGGACAAGTAACCTGTATAGCTGCTGCTTCCCCTACCTCAACTCCCCCTCCCCATTCTTAAAACCAGTCTCCAACATGTTGATGAAAAGGTAAGAATAAGATCTGGCCAACTGCAGGTTTGTGTGCAATGGACAAGAAGTATTGTAAGGTTACTTGGCTGATTTGGATGGGGAGGCGGGGGAAAGGTGCTTGATGGAAATGGTGTGAACGGTGTTCAAAGAAATATCACAAGGAAGCTCTGCTTAAGTGCAAGATGTTCTTTCTTTTTCTACATCACAGGGATCACTGCTGAGTGAGACATCCATGTTCCTGGGCATCTTACAGTAGAAAAAAGGATAATGTGTGAAAAGACATTGGAAATAAGAACACTTTTTTCACCACTTTCAAAGAATGTTCAGATTTTTTTTTTCTTTTCTTTTTTCCTGGGTTGATCTTTTTCAAAGACCCTTTGAAATTTTTTTTGGTTTTTGTGATGTCTGAAAAGTTTCTTAGAAATGAGGACTAAGAAGTTTTAAGTTCAAAAATTTTGGGAAATGTTGAATGGCATTGTCAGACCCCAGTTTACTTCTTAGTATTTTCATCTATGTTTTTCATAAGAGAGAATGTTTTTGTGCTACTATGTTGGTCATAATATACCAGAAAACCATCTAAGAATGAATTTATTGGTGACATCTGAAATACTATGCATCAAAGCATAAACATGAATGCTTGAAAAGCTGAGCTCTCGAATACTTAAAATCTTAATAATTAAGGGAATTTTGTAAAGTGTTTTCAGTGCTCTCTGTCTGTGCCTGCAGGGCTGTGAAGTGAAATGGAGGTGTCCTCCTTGAGGGGACTGTTTGGTGGAGGCGCCAGAAGGAGGAGCTGGGTATCCATTGTGGGATGGGAATGGAAAATGGTGTTCCTGAAAAGTTATTTCAACAATCTTTATTTGAGGCCCCTCAGTGGTTAGCTCCCTACACTCACAAGTGAGGCCTGAGTTCTGTTCCTCGGTCCAGCACAGAGCCGGGCAAATGTTTTGTGGCAAATAGTAAATTTGCCAGAAGTACATTTCTCAAGACACCGAAACTATTTATGAATTCAAGTCGAATTTGGTGAGTATTTTCAGCTGAAAAAACCCTGAAAAAAATAGAAATGTCAATGTTGTGTTTCAACATTTTGTTTTGAATCAACATTTCATTTTGGAAATGTCATTTTGCCTTGACCTGAATGACTTTTTTTTTTTTCCAGTTTTTCATTTTGGTGAGGGGGGGGAAATCCGTTTTGGTTTGAAACAAACTGGATTTTTTTCTAGATTTTTCAATATGGCCACCAAACCAAAAAATCAATTATTTGCTCAGCTCTAGTCCAGTCCCTCACTGAGGAACTAGATATTCCTGACATAGACAATTTACTTGATGAGCAGCCAATGGTCTGGTGAGACAGGAATCTCACTGAAGAATGGTGTAGAAGAAGTCTAATGGGAGACCCATCTGACACTTTTTTCAATGGGGCTTTTCTTTATATATACATATATGTATTAGAATTTTTTTAAGTTATATTTAATTGATATAGCCAATTTGCTGGACACCTTAACAGTGGACAATTAACTTTGAAATGTCCATTACATAACCTTGTCTCTGAATTCAAATAGCCAGATCCATATTTCATGTAACTGCTGTAATTTCAGGAGGTTGTCAGCAGACATTAATGTGTCCTCTGCTATGCTCTCTTGCTGTCTAGTGATAGGGCCTGAAACTGTTTGGACTGTTGTTTAAAAGTGCAAATATTTCAAAAATACTACTAACAAGCTCAATATATTTTGATTCAGCGAAGGCCACAAATAACCTGGCTAAATGAGACATTAATTGCAAAGCTAATTGTAAATGTTTTTATTTCAGGTCCCTGAATTCATACTGACTGTATTCCACTCCCTTGAATTACCCTAGTGCATAACACTATGACATTACAGCTGCCCCAGAACCCTGCTGGATCAGAGAATGATTTGCCAAAGATTTTTAAAGAATGTTGATCATAACATCCCAGAGGTATAGGGTTAGAAATCCGTTGCAAAATCAATCCATAAACTGTAATAGCTGTGATATCAGCATGAATGATGAATGCTGGGGCATCACAGCTTACATTGTCTCTGAATGCCATATGGGTGCAGGGTACTTTTAAAATTAATTTCCTGCTGAATGCCCCTCTTAGAATTGGGAGCAACTCAGCGCGCACACACACACACACACACACACACACACACACACACACACACACACACACACACACACACACACACACACACACACACACACACACACAGGCTTAGATTGCTTGGGGGGAAAAACA
Organism: Emys orbicularis; assembly: GCF_028017835.1. Taxonomy (NCBI): domain Eukaryota; kingdom Metazoa; phylum Chordata; order Testudines; family Emydidae; genus Emys; species Emys orbicularis. The sequence goes on along the minus strand of NC_088685.1, from coordinate 20,923,773 downwards.
CATGGAGGACACCTTTAAGAAAACCCACTAGTGTGGTACTTTATAGTGTCTGTCTTGCAGACTGCAGCCCAAATTACTGTACTCTACTAATAGACACAGTAGAAAAATCAAGTAGCACAAAAGAGAAAATAAGATATATAGCACTTTTTACAGTTGCAATGCACACTGCATTTTGTGTAACCAAGAGATAATTGTGACCTAAACTTCCCCTAATGACTCCATCCTCTAAGCAGTAGTGAGAATTAGCCCCTATTCCTCGTTTTTGATATTTTTTCAGGTAATCTCTTCTTCTCTGCTTCCCCTCCAACACTCTTTATGCAATTTTGTATCCCTCTCGAATTGCAGAATTGCATTTTGTAAAGCAAATGGAATTTGAATACATATATATAAAATGACAGGATTGATATTAAAATTTAAATAAAATATTACCATTTTTAAATAAATTGCTTCAATAGCAGCAAATTAACAGTAAATTGATAGAGAAAGGTAAGCACAGATCCTTTAAATCATAGTGAAGTTTTTAACATTCAAGCTAGAAGTGTCTCAGTTTAACACATCATTGGTTAGTATTATTAGAAATTTCATTGGGTTGTGGAGCGTATTATGGTTATGGTCTAAAATTGAAAGTACATAGACTCAGGACTTCTACAGTAGGCTGAGTTCTTATGCAGTTACTGATCAGTGTGCAGCAACTGACATGCCTTGTTAATAAGCACAGGCAAACTGCCACTAATACCCTATTTGCCGCTGTACAGAAAGATTTTTAATGGTACTTATTTTCTTGTTTATAGTTCGATATCAATCATGAAATGGGAACTGAGAAACCAGTAAATGTCATTTACTACTTCTCAACTGGCATGAATTTATCGTCTGCATTGCATTTAATCACATTCATCTATTCTCCTCAAAACAGGGTAGGGGATTAGAGTAAAAATGTGGCTTGAATCATTAAGAAGCGTGCTTAAATTAGTAGCATAAATGAAACTAGCAAAGCAGTTCCAATTAGTAGTTAGAGGAATACCACTGATGATTGTCTGACCTCCACTTTTATTATTTTGAACTTTATTCTCTGAAAATAATTCAAGCATTTGCTTTTCATGATCTGCCAAAAAACTGGAGAGAAAGTTTTGGATAAAGAATTAAATGCTTGGAGGACATTAATTTGCAAATCGTTGTTGCTTCTTTCAGCAGCAGATTTGACTGTCTGTCACTTGACTCATGTTCCCTGGAAGTTCTATAAAAGTTATGATGTGACATTTATTCTTTGTAATGTAAAAGTTACACTAAATACTGAGGGAGTGTTTTGCCAAGATCATGAGGCTGATTTGATTCAGCTGATTGTTCTAGCATTTTGTATAGTGAGTAGGGTGACCATATGTCCCATTTTTATAGGGACAATCCCATTTTTGGGGACTTTTTCTTATATAGGCTCCTATTACCCCCTATCCCCTGTCCCATTTTTTCACAGTTGCTATCTGGTCACCCTAATTGTGAGGGACCTAGCAAGCTACAGAACAGTCTGTTGATAACCGCATCCTGTGTGGTGCTAAAAGAGCATCACCTGGTACATTAGTAAGGTTCCTCAGCTCCTGTCTAGAAGGATTTGACCCCCTTTAATGTTAAGCACCTTTCTTTAAGAAGTTCCTGAAAATCCATATGTTATACATTGCTTCCTTTTGCATGTCAATTAAAAACAAGTTATGTGTGTGTGTATTTGTGGCATGTTTATGATAAGAAGCTGCTGGTTGGGGGAAACAATTTGTTTCAGTGGTTTATGAGATACTCAAGATGAACCAAAACCTTGCATCAATCACCCCAGAATGCTGAGGACGTTCAAATCCAACCTTTGCAGTTTAGTCCCTTTTCTGTCAGGCATGAAAGGAGTTAATTGCGTGTATACATACCTTACCATTGTGATAGGGATGTGTTTGGTTAAGTACAGATGTGATGCTGGGTATGGCTCTTTTAAGAAAAGCAGCATGTGGATCAACTGCACTTGTGATAGAATGCTGCACTGAGACATTCCACTGTGGAGCACTTCTGAGCCAGACAGTCTGTTTTCTTAACGGAGCCAAGACTGGGATCTGAAAGACCGATTGCTTCTCTGCTTTTAATTAGCACCGATCGAATACTATTAGTTGAATAATGTATTTGATGAATAATGCTGTTGTCTGTCAAATAAATTATTCAATGAATCTTTTTTGCATTATCCAAACAGCTCTATAGATGGTTGAAAACATCCATTGAGTAATATATTAGAATGATGCATTGTTTTTCAAACATATTATTGAACAAATAATTGCATCCTGCATTCAACAAGGTCTGTCCTTAATTATAATTTGCATGTATGTAGCAACTTCTGCCTACAGGATCACAAAGAATGTAGGTAGCAGCAGAGGTGGGGTGGGAGGGGTGGAGAGAAGTGGTTCTGTGGCTTTGGATGATTTTTGTTTGTAACTCCTGTAGTATTGTGTTTTTAAGAGTATGTCAAGGGCACTGAGAGCTTGGAATGGAAGTCCTTTTTGGTATTGGACTTTTAGACTGATATCCAAATAAATATACACACAACACCACACAAATGAAGCCACCTCTGAAGGTTGGATGGTATGCAACCAGTTCACTATGCAACATCATGGTGATGAGAGCACTGGGACAAATCCCAACTCTGATGAAAAGAGTCTTGGAATCTTCAGTGTTCTCAGAGCGTAGACAGACCCTTAGTATTTATAGTCACAACCTTACTTAAACTCTGGATTTAAGGAGTTCAGGGATTCCTGACCTGATGTTTAGACTACTAACTGCCTTAGACAATTGAAAAGCTTAGGACAACAGAGAACGTAGTTTGGGGAACAAGCTCAGACTGACATTAGGGAATACAGAGCAATGGCTTACTACTACTACTCTTAGAAATCAAATACATCAATAAATGGGAAGTATGACTTAGGCTTAAATGTTATACAATTAAACAGCCGATTCCACTTCTCCTCCCTGAGTTCTATGCTAACAACACTTTCCACCTTTTGATGTTACTGGATTTTACCTGGTTTAAGTCTGTCATGACTAAAACTAGTTACCATGTTATGTTTGTTCAATATCCCATGTGAACAGAGCCATTTCAGTTGTCACTTTTGTTTGCAGTTGAGAGGGGTCTGAGCCGTTGTGAAGTATGAATCCTGATCCAAATTTCCCCAAAGTTTTGGACACTTTCAGATTTGGAACTCTGTTTTCAGCCAATTTCTTATCAGCAGACTGAGCAGAAAGCTGGAGGATGGGCTAGTCGTGGCAAATGAACTACTCTTAGTCTCTTTTTCGGCTTCCTCTGCAGCATAGGGCCCGGGTCATTTGCAGGTTTAAATGAGTGTAAATGGTGGATTCTCTCTAACTTGAAGTCTTTAAATTATGGTTTGAGGACGTCAGTAACTCAGCCAGAGGTTATTGGTCTATTATGGGAGTGGGTGGGTGAGGTTCTGTGGCCTGCAGTGTGCAGGAGGTCAGACTGGATGATCATGATGGTCCCTTCTGGCCTTAAAGTCTATAAGTCTACCATTTCACTTAGCTCCTCCAGGTGAAGGTTGGGGTACACTGGTGAGGGAGTCTAAGAAGACTGTTGTGCTGCTACCTGTGCTGTCCCCAGGGAAAAGATTAAGTGTCTATGCTAGGGGTATGGGTTCTGCAGTCAGAAGTGGCCTAGATGAAGCTATGAGTAGCACAGGGAGAAGCACAAAACAATGGCTACCAGCTTCCTAGAGCATGTGAGATGAATGTGAGCTAGAGAAGAGGAGGGGAACCATGACCAGTGAGTGTTCCAAATCTTCAGTGTTTCAAATCTCCTGTTCAGATGGCAGGTAAAATTTTGAAAAGTGTCTAAATTCTATTTTCAAAAGTGATGTACACACCTAGAGCCAGATTTGCAAAGGTATTTAGGCACTTGAAGATGCTGATAGGTGCCTAGAAGGATTTTTAAAGTACCTAGCTTAAAAGCTTTAAATCTATGGCCACCTAATCTCTTAGGCACTGTTAAAAATCCCACTGGGTGCCTTTCTGCATTTTTAGGCACCTAAATATCTTTAAAAATCTGGCTCTAAGGGGCGTTGGCAAATATTACCCAGCATGCACAGTACATACTGTCAGCTGGGTATGCTGTGACAGTCTTTTGGGAGGCACAAACAAATCTATCAAATGCTAGTTGTGGAGTCAAACCTGGTATATTCTTAAGTAATCCACCTTTTATCTGTTGTCATTCTATGGATAAATAGGATTGCAGCATCTAGGAACTGGCACCTTTCACTAAAATTCTCTGAAACAAAATAATAAAATTCCGCGCCTTGTTTTGATTTGGGAGGAGAAACAAGTCCCTTACTATTACAATTACACTTCCCTTTAGCTCCCAGTTAGCAGAATTAAAGAATAATTTAGAGGTTCAGAGGCTCTCCATGAAGTATGAAATAAACCGGTCACAGTAGTAGTTTCAAACTAGTTTGGGGACCTCAATGATAGCCAAGGCTCCTGAATAAAGGCCCATTAAGGTCATCTGGTTTTTGTCTCACCAAAATTAAGTATGTGTTGATTTCAAGTACCAGGCCAAGAACATTTTAGAAAATTCTACTGGGTTATGTTGCTCCCCCTGGGAATTTTTTTACAACAGCTAACTGTCTCTTGTTTTGTGTATCTGCCGCAAAATAAGATAGGCTGTCGATCTAACTTGGCTATATTTTCCTTTTATTAAAGTTAAACCTCCTATGATCGTGGATTTAATTTAATGCAAACTAAATTGTGTCTAGACAACATGATCTGACTCTGTCATGGAAACTTGTATTTAATAACGTTCCTCGTGCACTAAGTAATAGCTTTGTTGCAGCATATTAGTATAGTAAGCCTTATTTGTTTTGCTAATAATGCAGACTGTATGTTTCCTGTTTAGAACTAGTAACAAGGTTGAATTTTACACACCCTTAGGGAGAAGGTTAATTTATTTATTTATTTACTTATTTATGGAGTTGTTAAAAACTAAAAGTGGATTTTATGTGTGGATGAGAGAGAAGAAGAACACAAATTCTATGAAATCTAATTGGCATAATGAGTGACACTCCAGGGTGAGAGCATTAAATGATTACCCAAGGATAAAGAATAGTCCTGAGATCCAGGTATATTGCCTGAAGCTGAGCAGAATGCAAAATGAAGGCACCATTTTTACCCAAGAGCAACTTTTACTGTTACTGACCCTGCAAGCACTTTCTGTTTCATTGTTTTCATGGGCTGTTTTTGTGCACCATATTTATGCACTGAGTTACCTATAGAGATATAAAGGTAAGAGTGGATTAAGACTGAATAGGAACTCTTTCAAAACTGAACACCTCCGCACTTCCAAATGGGCTTACGTAATTCATGTTGTTCTGTTAGGGCGCGCCTATCTGCATTTTATTTTACAAATCAATGAAAGTAAGTGTGCGCGAGAGTGTGCATGTGTGTGTTTAAAAACATCAAATCATACATTGTGTTGATTTTCTTCTGACACTTTTTGCATTAAAATTACTACAGGAAAATTTAACAGATTAGAGTATTACATCTTCCTTGGTTTTGGTCTTCCTTCTCTTCGCTCAGTCCCTTTTATCTTTCTTTCTACCTTGTAACTTGGAAGATCTTTTTTCCTCTCTCACGCTAGTTTTGCTGTAATGCTGTATGACTTTAGGATAGGATTTTAAGAAGTGTTCAGCTTTGACTTAACTCTTCTCCCACTGAAGTCCGTGTTAAAACTCCCATTGATTTCAATGAGAGTAGCATGAGGTCAAAGCGGAGTGCTTTAAAAGAATCCCCACCCATATTATATACAGAATGTTAGTTTGGTTTGTTCTCTAAGACAACTTTTTCTTCCTTTCCTGTTTCTTCCTTTCTTCTTTAGTACTTTTTTCTCTGGGGCTTTTTTCAAATTCTCTTTCCGGTGTCTTATTTTCTTTCTCTTTTTTCCTTTTCAACCCATTCCCTCTAGCGTACAGAAACGTACATAAACAGATACATACACATTGCTCTGATTTTGTTAGTTGTTGGGATTTTTTATTGGTTAGTCTTTTAATGGTAGCTGTTTGAAACTGCTTAGGTGTGTCAGAACACTATAAATGGTCCCAGTCGAGAGTGGACAGAAGATGGGTAATACAGCCAAAGGTGTCATGTGATGACTTGCATTTCTCATGCTTCTTTGTCTACCTCAGCTGCCCTCTGTTCACAAAGTCATCTCCCTAGAATTTATTCTAACAATCCAAATCCCTGACCAACTTCAAACAGCTGCCTTGTTTTAAAAATCAACCTGCCAAAACAACCATTCCTTCCGTCTCTCTAAATGTGGAAATTTCCTGCAAAATAACATTGGCCCGAGGCCCATGACAGGCAATAATCAGTCCTGTGTCAGTGACAGCTTTCAGGACAGATATCTTGTAACTATGCACAGCTAGAGAAGGAGTTTCATGCCTTTGGAAAGGGAATATTTCCAGTTTCTGATGATGGGATCCACAGCACTTGCTTATCAGCTAGGCCCTGAAATTCATGATATTTTTACATATAGAAAAGATTTTTTTCAGAGTTTTTTTAATGTATTAGTTATATATACATTCTCTTGATATTTTACAGTTGGACTAATGCTAACTAAAGCACCCGGCCTTTCTGGTGGAGGCAAGATTCAGTGCTGGGTTTGGGTTGGATTTTCAAGACATTGAAATGTCACAACTTTAAAACTTGATATCTTTCTGTTCTGCATAGCCAGAAAGTACAGCTGTATTCCACTGAGAAGGGGGGATTCCCAAATTCCCAGTGGAGTCAGTACTCAGGGCTAGCCTTAGGAAGGTCCAAGATATCTGAATTTGTGTATCAGAAAGCTATTTGAAATCAATGTTTGGAGGTATTTTACATTTATTAGCTTGAATTTCTCTCTCCCATTGAGCCTTGCACAATTGAATTTTTGCTTACTAATACACAGGAGGGCGGCGGAAGGTCCCGCCCCAAAATGCCGCCCCCCCACAGAGGCGGCGGAAGGTCCCGCCGCGGAAATACCGCCGCGGTCGCCGCCCCCCAAATCGCAGCGCCCTAGGCAACCGCCTAGGTCGCCTAATGGGTTGTGCCGGCCCTGCTAATACATGTATACAGATTCATTCATAAAATGAAAAGAAATTAAAAGCAGATGTGAGAGTTCCTGAGGGCTCGTTCTATAGCAGATAAATCATATTTAAAATAATAATAATAACTTTCAGTTTTCAACCCAAAGAATCCCAAGGCTTTTTAAAACATAACTGATATATAAACTATATAAAGGGATATGGCCCTGATCCATATAACCAGATATTTGGGATAGATTAATATTTGTATTCTGATCTGTTAGCATTTCTATTAAATCTGACAAACATTTGGACAGTCTGTATGAATAAATACAAAAAGTGCCTGTTCATCATATTTTTGTGACAGTTTGGTGAGTCCTTGACATCTTAACGCTCTTGAAAGAACTGGTGCAAAGTCTGTTTAATTTGTAGTGCTGAGTGAATTTATTTTGCCTAACTTTGATCCCATTTGCACATTGTAGATATGAAAGTTCAATTCTAACATGAATATAATTGGGTGTTCCTTCCATTTAAGAAAGAGTGTGATTAGGAGGGCATAGGAGGAAAACAAACATGGAAAAATAAGGTAAAAAATTGAGTTGAGATTTATCAGGAAGGAAAACAAATACAGGGAGACTGTGAAAAAAGGAGTAGAGGAGAGAGAATTAAATAAATATATATATATTGCACATACTAATGAGACACTTTTGGAGGGGAAAGAGGTTCTTATCCCCAATACTGATGTGTCTCTGGCTAGAAAAACATAATGTTTTAAAATATATTCACACTGTGGAGGGAAACAAAAACAATTAGCCTTAAATTACAAGAGAAAAAAATACATTTGCAATCCTGAATTAGTGTTGCGAGCTCAATAAATAGAGACGTTTGCGAAACCTTAAACCCCATGAGAGTCACCTGTCCTTACTAATTAGCATCTGAAATGCACTAGAGACCGTGAGCTAGTAGGATACAACACAGAGGCATGCTCACACACATGTGCCTACACCCCAAGGGCTTCTGATGACACCAAGTGAATTAATCTAGACTTGTTTGTCATCAGAATCCGGAGCAGTCCTCATGCAGCTGTTTCATTTGTAACCTGCTTTGGGGGGGGGGTCATGTGTGCACACACACATGAATATTTGAAGGATCTCTCAAAATTTTAACTTTTTCAATGAACTTGGTGCTCATAAAGATTGCAGACTGATAGCGCCAAGGACAGAGATAGAGATTCCACAACCTCCCTAGGCAGTTTATTCCAGTGTTTAACCACCCTGACAGTTAGGAACTTTTTCCTAATGTCCAACCTAAACCTCCCTTGCTGCAGTTTAAGCCCATTGCTTCTTGTTCTATCCTTAGAGGCTAAGGTGAACAAGTTTTCTCCCTCCTCCTTATGACACCCTTTTAGATACCTGAAAACTGCTATCATGTCCCCTCTCAGTCTTCTCTTTTCCAAACTAAACAAACCCAATTCTTTCAGCCTTCCTTCATAGGTCATGTTCTCAAGACCTTTAATCATTCTTGTTGCTCTTCTCTGGACCCTCTCCAATTTCTCCACATCTTTCTTGAAATGCGGTGCCCAGAACTGGACACAATACTCCAGTTGAATTATTCCCCTCTACTCCTAGATACATTCCCTTCCCCTGTTCTGAAGCCTTCCTTTGCCTGAAGAGGTTTGGACATGGAGCCGCTTTGCAACCCATCCAACACTGCTCCCAGCTGTACCACGGGGATTGTGGCAGAGTTGTGTGAGGTGGCACTCCTCTGTCTCTGCAGGTCTGTGATCGTCTGTGAAATAAAGACCTACGTCAGGGATTAAAAATGAAAGTGATATTTGTACTTCGTTTAATTTCATAGTTATTAATCTTTTTGGCAGCTGCATCCTTGGCAGACTCAGGTCTCTCATAAATACTTCTTGTTGGATGGTAGTTTCTTTGTGGGCTCTCAGTTCATGCCCATTGCTGATGTCACAACATTAGGTACGATTCGGTGCCATTATATGAGATTGCTGTGCCTATCCTACATTTATCATCATACACTCATTTCTGTTACTGTGTACTCCCCCGTCTCTTGCCTTATGCAGAGGTTGTAAGCTCTTTGAGTCTTTTTATTATGTGTTTTAACAGAGTTTAGCACAATGGGTTCCTGATTCCCTGCACTCCAAGGTGCTACCACAATATAAATTATAATAAATAATTTCAGCACTACCCATCATTGTGATACCGAGGCTTTCCTTGTCATGTGTGAAGAACTGTTGTGAAACAAAAACAATTTCATTTAAAATGGTCGATATATTCTCTTACAGAGGGGGAAATTCTGACATTACAGATCCAACAAATTCCCAGAAGTACAGACATGTTTCTTATTTTATATAGTGACTTCTACTTAATCTGATCCTGGTGAACTAAATCCTGTTTCATTTGATTGGAGCCTCAGTAACCAAATCATTTGTATTGTATTTTCCCTGGTATTTTGATCATTTCAGCTGTTAATTTGATCAGGATTGATTGAATCAGTCATTGAAAATTAATCAAATAATTAATCACGTGAAGCATTAGAAAAACAGCCATGTTGCCAGTCTCTGTTTTAATTCCCCCCTGGTTTTTTCCCCTCTTTTCCTTCATCAGTACACGGGATGGGGGTTTCTTTGGCAGGAACTGGAGATAGACATTTTCATAGTACTCATGTTGCAGCCATACACATACATCCACTCCCTTGTGAAGGCTCAACCTTATGTATAAGCACTATTTTGTCACCTCTTCTGTTTCATGTGTATATGAAGTTGCTATAGGGGAGATGGGGCATAGTCCTGTTCCCAATGACCTCATTGGGATTCTGGTGAATTTTAGGGGTACTGTGAGTTGGTCCATATTAAGCCAAGATGGTGTGGTGTTGTCAGTATATAAATGAGATGCAGCTTTGTGTTTCATTCTAACCAGATAGATATTCTAATGTGTGCTTTCAAAGTGGTTGGCAGTGGCTGGGATTGGGACTGGAAAACGTCAGCCCAGAATAGACAGTGGTGAGGTTGGTGGGTTGGGGCAGGGACCTTAATGCAAGAAGGATGATTTCTGTCACTAGTTGTTGAGGGGGAAGGAGGTTATTCCATCCTTCATTCAGTAGGGTCACAATTTTCAGTGCTCTTTGGACTTTTTCTAATCCTAGCTGGCATTTGTGGCCAAGAGTGCCATTTTGATATTCAACTGGCGAGATATTTTTACCCTTTCTTTCTAATCCCGGGATTATCATAGCAAACCAAGCCATTGTGGCATCTAGATCAGATTATTACACATGCTGTACCTGAGACTACATTTAGACCACTTAAAATTTACAGTAAGTGCAGTGTGCAGCTGCCTACCTGTTAGGTAGTATTATCCAAAAAGAATATGTTACCTGAGTTCTCCAGGAACTCCACTGGCTTCCTATCCACTTCTAAGTGCAATTCAAAGTATTGACTTCAATCTGTAAATCCCAATATTTAGGTTTAGATCTGGCTGCCTGAGACACCACCCATCTCCTAATCAGTCACCACAGTAGGTCATTGGGGTCATTTTCTGAACTCACAGTAACTGTCCATCGATTTAAGCATTTTGGGATTGTTGGGTTGTCCCCAATGGAGGGCCCTTTAACACTGAAATTTGATTCCATCATTGCTGACAGTCTCTGATATTTAGAGGTCACTGAAAGGCTCCTCTTTTCTCCATTCCCCCGCCACACCCACACACACACGTTGTCTTTGAGGTAGTGAGTTGTGTGTGGCAGGGTTCTCTTGGTGTTGTGGAATATCCTTTTCATTGTTTTTGGCTTCTTGGAGAAAGAAATCACAACTGTTGTGTTTTTATTAAGTGTGATCAAATTTAATTTGAAGATAAATAATAAGGCTGGGACGTTCAATAGCATTTACCATTGTCCTATCTCTGTTCCCTCTGCACTCAATTCTTCTCTCCTGGACTCCAGTAGCCACTAACAAGCACTTTTGAAAATCCCACCCTACATGAATTATATACACCTCTACCCCGATATAACGCTGTCCTCAGGAGCCAAAAAAATCTTACCGTGTTATAGGTGAAACCGCGTTATATCGAACTTGCTTTGATCCGCCGGAGTGCACAGCCCCCCCCCCCCCCCGCCCCCCCGGAGCACTGCTTTACCGCGTTATATCCGAATTCGTGTTATATCAGGTCGCGTTATATCGGGGTAGAGGTGTATAATGAATGTCGTCGAGTCCCGTGTCAAAGGAAATGAAAAATAAAAAAAAACCTGAAAGAAGTTGTTACCTTTTAAAATTCTCCAATATACTCTGGCGACCAACGAGAAATGTTTCGTAAAATGATGTAGTGACAGCAAATGTATTGAGGGATCGTCCGGTTCATATCTCAAAAATAAGAGGAATGAATTTGAACGAAAAAGTGGAAGGCATCTTAATACAACTTCAGCATGCCTGTCGGCAGTGCTAGTCACAGTAACACCATGATCTGTTTTAGTTACACTGTGTGGCTCTGGACAGCAAAGTATTAGAGAGGCAAGGTAAGCAAGGTAATATCTTTTATTGGACCAACTTCTGTTGACAAGCTTTTGCGCTTTCCCAGAGCTCTTCTTCACGTCTGAGCCTCTCTCACCCACAAAAGTTGGTCCAAAAAAGATATTATCTCCCCCCCCACTTGTTTCTCTAACATCCTGAGACCAACACGGCTACCACAACACGGCATGCAGCAAAGTATGTCTAGTAGCCATGTGCTAGATTTATATTTCTTGGTATGCAAAGCTTTTGCCATAAATCTCTTAGAAGAATGAAGCTTGAAGCATTTGTACCAATATGAGAAGTCAGTTCTACAGAGAGAAAACATATAAGGGAATTTGGCAGTTTCCTACTGGTAGGTCGGAGGTATGGAAGCAAACCACACTTACCAGCCTCTTGTTTTGATGTAAGGCTACAATCCAGTAAAATTAACATGGTAATTCTGTATTCCAGAAACCTTATATACCAGTAGTGTCTTATAAGTCAATCTAAATAACCATCTAAGGGCCCGATCCTGCATTGACCTACTTTCATGATTAAAGCTACTTGACTGAATGTAAGCAGGATTGAGCCCTAAGACTTTATGCCTGCTTGGCAGCTCCATTTTGGGAACACAGTCAGAACAGCTTGTGGAATGTTAACCTCCTTTCAGAAACCAACAGAGAAATTCAAGGGCAAGGATATGTCTGCACTTATAATGCTACAGCTGGAGTGTTGAACCTGCACCACGGGAGTGCTTCAGTGTAGACACTCACTACAATGATGAGAAGGGTTTTCCCATCACTGTAATTAATCCACCTGCCCAAGAGGCAGTAGCAAGGTTGATGGAAGAATTCTTCCATCATCCTTGCACTGTCTACACTGGGGGTTAGCTTAGCATAGCTACGTCTCTCAGGAGTGTGGCTTTTTCACACCCCTGAGAGATGTAACTATGTGGATGTAAGTTCCCAGTGTAGACCAGCCCTAAGAGTGGTGTTTTGAACAGATATGTTGGAATCCTAAGGCCTGGTCTACACTAAAAAGTTAGGCCAACCCAGCTATACAGCTAAGGGGGTTGAAAAATCCTCGCCCCTCAGCAATGGGTAGTTAAGCCGACCTAATCCCCCGGGATGGACAGTGCTATGTTGACAGAAGAATTCTTCTGTCAAGCTAGCTACCACCTCTGGGGCAGGTGGATTGCCCCATCAGCATAGGTAGTGTCTACACTGAAGCACTACAGCTGCAGCATTTCAAATGTAGACAAGCCTTCAAATGCATTTTCTTCAATCCAGCCAGGAGAGAAGTTTGTAATAAGAACTATCCAGACATATGATTTTGGATGAGAAAAAAAGTAGGGATATACTCTTAATATTTTTGCTGTAAAACATGATTATTTTTTCTCTGTGTAGCCCAGATGTTTAGCGTGATCGATGCAGTTCCAGCAAACAAGCAGCATTTTGGGTGTTACCGTGTATGCATGAAAAGGAATGGATTATTAAAGTGTATATTCTCCTTGACAGGTGCAGATCTCTAATTCTGTTTTGCACCTCTTAATTTTAGTGGCCATATAACTCACCTTCAGAAAATGTTTTAATTTAACATTCATATTGAATTTGAGTAAATTCTAATAAGTGGGGTTTCTTCCATGCCCTGTTAATGTATGATGTGAAATTTGTTGCACATAATGTACATGTCCCAGAGCTAAGTGTTTTATCTTGTGAGTCAGTTTCCCCTCATCCTTCAGTTGGCTTTTACTTAAAATGTAGACACTAAATAAATTCTATTTTGGAAAGTCTTTGTTGTTCTGCAAAAGAAAAGAGAATCAAAATTATAATATGAAAGGATTTTTGGTTGTTGTTTTTTATTTACAATTGCTCAGTGAGTTCAGAATTCACTATCCTTTAATTATGCATAGACTAAACAATTTATTAATGGAAGACTATCAAAGCTGGGATTTGTAATTCACTTTAGGCCATATTAATCCTTGGTTTAATAATTCTGTTGATGCTAATGGAGCTACATCAGGGATGAATTTGGCCCTATGAGTTTATATTGCTACTTGCTATAAAAAGTAAACATACAGTTTTCACAGTACTGACTATCCTTTTGTTTGAGAGTTGACCAAATATACTTTGATCCCACTTTTAGAAAAAGAATTCTCTGTTGTCCATTAAAGAAAGCTCTCCCGAGAACTGGATCAGATTATGGAAACTCGGGTGAATGCGCATAAGTGCTAGTTAGGAAGTGAAATTTACGAAGAAACAAAATAGGCCCTTGACAATAGATGTATCGATCAAGCCAAGTTAATAAATCAGCAATATCATGCAACACTATTCAACAAACCCACTCTTATATTTTTGTAATGTTCCTGCTGTGCAGGCAAGGAACATGCATTTTCCTGCCAAAGAGAGTGCACTACAATTGAAACACTGAATTCAGAAAGGTTTGAATGTAAAAGGTTTGCATCCAGGCCAACAAAAGGGAACACTGTAGAAACAACCTAATGCATGAATTGGAGTTTTAAGTGACATAGCTTTTCTTTTTAAAACACCCTTCTGTATTTCTCTAATGCTATAATCCTTATTGATGGTGGCATAAAACAGAGTAAGGAGTTCAGGGCAGTTGTTTAATTTTCAACATGGTCCCTTGTTGGGCCATTCCAGGGTTGCTTTGTTGACTCGCTTAGAAGTCAACTGGTATGTTAATTTCATGCATGTGAGAATGTGCTCAGAGGAGAAAGTGCTCCATTCTTACTCATTAAAAAAAATATTTTTGGTAAATTGAGGTTCCTCCCTCCGTTATAGCATTTGCAGAATCACAAAGAGCAAACTTATGCTGTGTACATGTTCTTCTGGGTGATGATTCACTGGCTTCTTATGAGAATTTTTTTATATCTATATTTCATTAATTTGGATGGAGTTGTGCACATCCATGGTAGCAGAGCAGGAACTGCTTGAGCTGAAGCAGAGCTTCTCTGCATGAGTTTAGGCCAATGTTGCACTGAGGTTCTGAATGTGCTGGGAAAACTTAGTTTCACAAGCTGGGCTTTGGATCCATATGCCAGCAGTGTTCCTTCCAGATTGGTGGACGTTAGTGGTCAAATATTTGATCCTCTAATGATAGAGCTTATCAAAACCTTCTTTAGGAAAGAGTGCCATGACCTTTGTTCAAGAAACCTTGGTGCTGACAATCTAGGCAACTATAGAACTTTTTCTGTCTTCCATTTCTGGTTAAGACAATGGAAAAGCCTGTGGTGAGACAACCCACAGTATTTAGACACCTTGGATCTCCTTGACCTATGTCAATATGGCTTCAGACCTATGTATGGCACTGAGACTTACTGGTAGTATTAGTCAATGATCTCCTCCTGGTGATGGATAAAAATCAGGTGTTCATGCTGATACTGTTAGATCTATCAGCTGCCTTCAAAACCATTAACAAGGAGGTGCTGCTGACTTGCCTATGGACCCAAACTGGCGGAGTTGGGATTGCCTTGTGATGGTTTGATTCTTTTCCTTCTGAGAGATCAGAGAAGGAAGGTTTGGTTAATTGCTTTTCTGGCCCAGGGATTCTCAAATTGAGTTCTATTACATGACCTTTCCTGATCAATGTGTATATGAAGTCTTAGTCAAGAAGGGGGTGGGAGTTGATATATTTTCAGTATGTTAATGATGCTCAGCTCTCTCTACATTGTCTGATCTAGAGGGTTTTATTGAATGGCTATCTCGTGTTATGGTAATGATTGGAGCATGCATGAGAATGAGATGGCTGAGGCTCAATCCAGACAAGACTGGGGTGATTTTGGTTGCTTAGGGGAAGCAACCAGAGGATATGGGGGAAATTATATCAGCCCCTCTGATTAAGTATGTGTTTGCCATTTGTCTGTCAGCTTGTCTTCTTAGACTCACAGCTACTGATAGATGATCATAGCAGCAGTGATGAGGGGACTCTTTTCCATCTGCAGTTGTAAAGAAGGTTGCAACTCTCTCTTGGATGTGGACCTCACCGCTCTCATCTGTGCCCTTGTGTCCTGGAGATTAAATTATTAAACTGTATGGGAGGCTGCACCTTAAATCATTTTAGAAACTGGAGTTAGTGCAGAAGGCAGTGCCTTCCTGTTAAATGATGTATCATATCTCACTTTGAGCATATCCCACCAATGCTCCATAATCTTCATTGGCTGTCTGTTGATTTCTGGATGGAGTTTAAGGTGCCAGTTATGAATTATTCATTCAACTCTACTAAAATTTAAGACTTACTTTCTTTATTTATTTTATCTTTTTTTGCTGGGTACCAACATTTTCCCTGTGTGTTAACTATATTATTCTCTTTTTCATTGCTGCCAGATTAGCTTTGAAAAGAGAATACCAATGCTGCATCATAGTTGAATTGGCTGTTAATGAGAAATATAAGGTTGATGAGTTCTTCTCTCCACTCATGAACAAGTTCCTGAATGAGGTTTTATTGCAGGATAGCTCACTTTCTGCCTCTCCTGCACACTCCTCTTGTTTTAGATTTTTAATTCATTACGCTAGATTTTTAATATATTTATTTCCCTTTTAAAATAGCACTATTTCCTCTCAATGGACCAGCTCAAAGGCCTTCTTAAAACATAAGAATGGCCATACTGGGTAAGACCAATGGTCCATCTAGCCCAGTATCCCGTCTTCCGACAGGGGCCGGTGCCAAATGCTTCAGAGGGACCGAACAGAGCAGAGCAAATAATCAAGTGATCCACCCCCTGTTGTCCAGTCCCAGCTTCTGCAAGTTATATTTTAGGGACACCCAGAGCATGGGGTTGCATCCGTGACCATCTTGGCTAAGAGCCATTGATGGACCTCTCTTCCATGAACTTATCTAATTCTTTTTTGAACCCAGTTATACTCTTGGTCTTTACCACATCCCCGGCAAAGAGATCCACAGTTAACTGTGTGTTGTGTGAAGAAGTACTTCCTTATATTTGTTTTAAACCTACTGCCTGTTAATTTCATTAGTTCTTATGTTATGTGAAGGGGTGAATAACACTTCTTTATTAGCTTTCTCCTCACCATTTATGTTTTATAGACCTCTATCATATCCCCCTTAGTCGTCTCTTTTCTTAGCTGAACAGCCCCAGTCTTTTTTTAATCTCTCCTCTTGTGGAAGATGTTCCATACCTCTCATCATTTTTGTTGTCCTTGTCTATGTCCTTTTTCCAGTTCTAATATATCTTTTTTGAGATGGGGCAATCGGAACTGCATACAGTATTCAAGGTATAGGTGTACCATGGATTTATATAATGGTATTATATTATATATCCCTTCCCTAATGGTTCCTAACATTCTGTTAGCTTTTTTGACCGCCGCTGCACACTGAGAAGATGTTTTCAGAGAACTGTCTACAATGACTCCAAGATCTCTTTTTTGGATATTAACAGCTAATTTAGACCAATGTATAATTGGGATTCTATTTTCCTACCTGCATTACTTTGCATTTATCAGCATTGAATTTCATCTGCCATTTTGGTTTAGATGGAGCCCATCCTTCCTGTATAGGCTCCTCCTTTCCCAAAAGGTTCCCCAGTTACTAGTAAACTTAAATCCCACTTCCGAACACCACAGTTCTGCCTGTCTTATTAGCCCTGCACATGGAACTGGAAGAATTTCAGAGAATGGTACCATGGAGGTCCCGGACTTTAATCTCTTAGCTAGTAGCCTAAAAATTTGGCCAGCAAGGTCTCTCTCCTACCTTTCCCTATGTCACTGGTACTTAGATGTACCATAACCACCAGCTCGACCCCAGCACTGCACATAAGCCTATCTAAATGTCTTGAGAGATCCCCAGTCTTCACACCCAACAGCCAATTCACCATGCTGTTCTCTCAGTCATCACAAACCCAACTATCTATATTTCTAATCTTATCCCCCATTACTATTACCTGTCCCTTCCTAATAACAGGGATGCCCTGCCCTGAAGAGGTATCCTCACCATGAGAGGATACCATGACAGCATCTAGAAGGAGGGTCCCAACTATGGGATTATTTCTCTCTGCTCAAGCTTGATGTTCTCCTTCCCCAAGACTTTGATCCCCCTCAAAAGCAGTGAGGTCGTCAGATGGTGGGTGGACCTCGCTACCGTGTCCTGGTAAGTCTTTACCTATGTACCCCTCCACCTTCCTTAGCTCCTCCAGTTCAGCCACTCTCATCTCAAGAACTTGTACTCGGTCTCTGAGGGCCTTGAGCTGCTTGCACCGCATGTACACACATGCCACCTGCCTACAGGGCAGGTAATTATACATGCTGCACTGGGTGCAATAAACTGGATAGCCACCACTCTGCTGCCGGACTTCTGCCAGCCTTTTATGTGCATGCTGAAAATACCTGCTTTATACAATATTTAGAAATGAGTACTACAAATTAGATTGTAAACTCTTTGGGATAGGGACCCCATCCACTAGTGTTCTTTGTACAGCATCAACACAGCAGGGTTCAACTCCTGTTTAGGGCTTCGAGTTGTTGCTGGTTACAGCTAATAATAACTAACTGTTTAAGGGGAATTTGCTCATTACATTGTAGCTGTTTTGGTCCCTGATTACCTCTATGGGAGGGGATGTTTGCCTCTGTGCATTTGTCTGTCTGTGCCTTTTTATTTTCAGTGTGGGGAGAAAATAAAGTAGGTTGCATATTGGATACATTATCTCGGTATTAAAGTGCCATTCCCAATCTCTTTTGGATAATTGGAACAGAGAATCGCCACTCTTCATCCATCACTTTAAATGAAGGCCATAGTAAAATAGCTTCAGCTGCTGGGAATCACAAATAAGAACACTTTATCCATTTCAGTTCCCTTTTGCCCATGAAACTGTTTGAAGAGGTTTTAGCACTTTGAGCAGCAGCAGGAGGCATGTCAGCAGTTTTACAAGCCTCTTGGGGGATTGCTAAAGTGCACTGTAAGGACCTCCCAGGAAGTGTTTCATGTTCTTGGGGTTTTTTTTTTAAATTCAACTGACATATTGTGTAGCGTGTTATTTGTATAATTTGATCCTGGATTCTCACTGACCGTAACGGTCTCATTGACCAAAAAACTAGGTGTCATTTCACCGTAGCGTTCTAAACCATGTTACCTTAAGGTAACAAAGGCTATTCAAAGATAGGTTACCTTGACAGCTACTAGTGACCTAGTAAACCTATGTAATATGGGCTAAACAGGTGACTGTGGGGCAACTCTGCTCGTAGTTACCCTCATGAGACTCTGGAGTAATTCCATATCTTTCCATTCATCCTTTATATTTGTAATGGAATTAATTTTCTTATAAATTGAGAGGGATTGTTTCTGACGGAGTGTTTTTTGTTATTTATAGCCAAATAAAAGGGCTTCTGGCTTTATTTCTGTGGTTTAAGAACCAGTCTAATCCTAGTTTTGTATTCTCTGTATGTCTTCGAATAATATAATCACTACATTTTACTCTTTTGAAAGCTGCCTGTTTTGAAGGACTGGGGCATAGGCAGTCTGGTCTAGCAGTCACGGCAGGGCTGGTGCCCACAAGTCAACGATGGCCAGGAGGCGGTAGTCACTGAGTAGGGGTTTGGAGTAATCGCTAGAGCCAGGATCGATAAGCAAGAGTCAGGGTCAGAGTCAGGCAGGGGTTGGAGATCAGAGGTAGTACCAAGCTGAAATGAGGAGGCAAGAGTCAGGGTGGGGTTGGAGACCAGAGATCAGAAAATGAGGTGAAGTCTGGAGTAGCAGCAGGCCAGGAGTCTGTGGGGTTGCCCAGACAACTTCATGAGGCATCCAGTAGGGTTAAATAGTATGTGTGGGCCAATCAGAGGGACGCAGAGTACTGTCACTATGGATGTTTTGAGCAATACATCCTATGGCACCTAATCTCCACAGTGCTCCTTGGATGTGGCTCTGCATGGCCTCCTGATGGTGCTGTGGGAACATCAGCTGTCCCAGGCTCCACAGGACCAGGTTCTAGTACCATGGATCCAGACACCAGCCAAATTTAAATGGGTTGGGGGTGAAGTGTGAGTGGGAAGATAATCTGTCTCCTGTGAGGTTTGTAAGGTAACTCACCAAATCAGGATTTGATTGCATTCTTAATGATAATCCAAGGAAACTGAGCAAACTGCTTCAGGAGAGGAAGGCTTTCCATCAATTTAGAGGTGAAAGTCACTTTTATCATTTCATCAATCCCCTGAACCATCCATTTTTTATTTAGGCCTAAGAATTTACTTATCCTGACAATGAAACCCATGCTACCATTTTTTACTTAGAGGGTTACATTATTTTTCATACATTATCTTTCAAACAGATCCTTGCTGCATTTTTGAGATTCATCTGATGCTGGAAGGCTCCAGCTTACGTGTGGCCTATCTGGGAAAAATCAAACTTCTTTTCATTACTCTTGATTAAAAGGGAAGGCCCTTTATAAAAAAAAGAAAGGCGTACGAAAGAGAAAAATGCAAGGAACCAAACGCAGCCCAGTAGAGTGATGGAATTGTTCAGCCAATTGTTAGTAGATCAGTAGTTGCTATAGCCACAAACTAGCCAGTCTATTGTCCAAAGCAATTTCAGATTGCAATAATTTATTTACATTTGATTAATTTACTGTATTGACCTTTCTATAATGCATGTCACTGTGGTATCTGAACACCTGTGATAATACTTTGAACTTTTATAGTGCTTTTGACCTGAGAATCTCAAAGTGCTTTACTAACATTAAAGTATTGAAATTTACAACACCCATAGTAAGGAAATGAGATATAGAGTAGTTAAGTGATTGGTTAAGACCATGCAGAAAATCTGTAGTAAAGCTAGGAGTGGAACACAGGTCTCCTGACTTCCAGTCGTGTGCCTTAAACACAGATCAGCCTTCCTCCCCATTGTCTGACTCTGTTGCATTCACTCAACTTGCAAGGTGTAAGATGCAGTTATATACGGCAGCTCATGGGTATTAGCTTATTTAATTAGTTTAACTCTAAGCCAAATAAGACTGCTTATTGACACTTCTGCTTCAGAGTGCTTGTGCACAGCACCACTCACATCACCAGCTATGGTGAGTAGTGCCCTCCAGGGGCAAGGGAAATGGGGAGAGAATTGCTTGGTTGCATGAAACTATGAGTATAGGGCAATGGCACTGAATACTGGTACAATTTTACCCAGGCAGTGGTGATTTTAGCTGATATCTCGCTCCTGGGGGTATCAGAGGCACAAAAAGCACACCTGCTACTGGCATCCCAAAGCCACCCAGGCCCGTATGCTGCTAGCCTGTTTGTTGCAATGGTGCCTGCCAAAGTTATTGCAGACTGGTGTGGGAAACTATTCTACCATGGAGGAAGCTATAAGGCTGCCACCCCCAGAAACCTTTGGGAGAGAATTGCAGAGTAGCACCATGAAAGTTTCATTGAGATCTCTTCAGGAGGATTTAAGGGACATCCCTGTGTACATAAACAAACTGCTCCGCATGGCCTGCCTGCCTAACTCTAAAGGGGAATGAAAAGCAGATAACAAAGCTACCTCTCTTTGTCGTACCACTACCTCTTCTAGTACGAGTAAATTAATGAAATGTCAATAGCTGTGTCCTGCTAAGTTGGGGGCGCCATCAGTACATCATTGTAATGGGAAATGCATTTACGTACTTACCCAAAGTTCCTTCTCCTGCATTGGGCTTGCCCATGCTCGAATGCTGGGACTGATTGGACTGTGGTGGAGTCTCAAACAGGTCCTGGCTCGCATCATAGCTGGATCTTCTGGTCACTTGTCCCCCATCCTCCTCTTCCCCCTCCTCCTCATTCCTTGCCTGGGGTCTGTCTTTTGGGCTCCTTGGAGGTATCCATGGTGGTCTGCAGGCTCCTGGTGGTGGCTCCTCCAAATATGGCATGCAGCTCTTTATAAAAGCAGCAGGTCTTCAGCTCAGCATCAGTTTGATTGTTGGCCTCCCTGGCCTTCTGGTATGGCTGCTGCAGTTCCTTCACTTTCATGCAGCACAGCCACTGATCCCTGTCGTACCCGTTCTCCTGCATCCCTCGTCCAATCTGCTCATAGATGTCCACATTTCTATGTCTGGTCGTACCTGTGCCTGCACAGCCTATTCTCCCCTCAGGCCCAGGAGATCCAATATCTCCTGTCTACTCCAGGCAGGAGTGTGTAGCCAGCATGCTCAGCTGAGCAGTCGCACACAACAGTGTAGAGCTGCTAGGTGTGCTTGCCAAGATGAGCAATCAAGAAAAGGTATTTCAAAAATTCACAGGGTTTTTAGGGAGAGGGGGGCTTATGGTCTCTGTGATCTCTGGGCAGTGGAGTTCACAATTGTGACAAAAGCGGTCAGTGTTGGGCATTGTGGGACAGCTGCTGGAAGACTGTTAGGGTCAACATAGGTAACGAACGAAGTGTCTACACGTGCACTGCATCAACCTCAGTACATTGACCATGGCTCAGCACCATTCGGGGAGGTGGGGTTACTGTGCTGTCATAATGGGGCACTTACATCAGTGGGAGACAAATTTAAGCATGCACTACTAGGTTGATGCAAGGCAGCTTACGTTGGCCTAATTGTTGTGTAGACTAGTCCTAAGCACCTTTATTTATACCACCACACATAAAGCTAGTTTCATTTGATGTTTAGCTGTATATCAAACTGATAAAAGCAGCAGGAAGTTCCAAACTAAAGCTAACAGACTCTTCAGAACTCACCTCTCTGTATTGAAAATGTAAAATCAGTCACTGTTCAGAGTGTTCATAATGTAGCAGGTTTCAGGTGCAGTTTAACCCTCAACTTACAATTTATATACCTTTTAAAATGAAACTTTAAACAAAACAAAACAAAAAAGTGAAAAAACTCCTACCTAGATTGTGTGCGATTTACCTGTAATTAAGAACACAGAGTGAATGATACATATAAAGGGACTCTGAAAATATGCTGAGTATTGACTGAGTATTCTCTGTGGTCTATTGTGTGTTTCAGCCATTTCTGAAGTGCATGCTGTTGATGAGATGGGCTGTAATAGACCTTCTAGAGACCTTCTTGTCTTTTCATATAAATAGGCATTTGGCAGCGTTTTAAAATGCATACCTGATAGAATTTTGTTTAATGCATTTCACTTTTTTCATGTGTTCCTTGTTTAATTCCAACAAGCATCTGACATGAAAGCTAAAGATAAAAGTGTGACATAGTACAATTAGCTTCTGTGAAGTCTGCATAACACTAATGGAACACAGCTCTTCCCTATGCACAACTAGCATAATGCAGACCATTTTTTAGTCATTTGTGTTATACATGAGAAACTGAAATGAGTACTTTTGTGCCCCCGCACACACATAACCAAGGTCCCTGTGTCTGATAATAATTAATCTTTCCAAATATGAAAAGCAGTAATTTCTGCAATCAAGTCAGAGACATGTAACACTTGTAATGTAAACCATTGTACAGTAAGAAAAATAACCTGGAATTTAGAGCAGAGTCTAGAAATACAGTAAATATCAGGAAGTTTTGTAAGCTGCTTTCGCCTTTTTTCATCCAGTATTGTCTAAATTGTGCCTTATTAGTGCGTGTTGTGATTTCATACCAACAAATTTGTAGCTGTTTCTGGTCAAATAAATACAAGCTTAAGAGTGCAGTTTGAAATCAATGTGCTGGACTTGTGCGTTTAAATCCACTGAACTGTTAAGAAACGGGATTTGTGAACATGCTTTGTGAAAATGCTCTCTTGAAAAAGTTCTAATATTTTGCTGAAGCAGAATAGATTTATTATTGTAGCAAACCAGCAGGGTTCTTCCCACTGTGGTCATGATTTTTTGTTTCCTTTGGCCTAAGTAAGTGTCTTTCCTACATTTCATAGTTATAATTAGAAATAGGTTCGAGCTATGGAGTTTGGGTCCAGATGCAAATGCGAATTTCCCTAAATTTCAGGGTGTGTTTGGATTTAGTGCTGTGGTTTGATCTGCTGGAGAGACAGCCTCAAGCTGTGAAGTTTGGGGCTGAATTTTCCCAGTGTTTGGAAGGGGGTTGGACCTAGTGCTCTATTTTCAACCCACTTCTGGATATACTATGAGGGTTCTGCTACAGTTATGGCATATGTGTGGCCCTGTATCCTTCAGGATGTTGATATAATTTCATCTGCCTTTAGAGCTACTCCACTATTTACCCTAAAACAATTTTAGTGGTGTCCGGGTGTGAGAAAAGTTGCGCTGATAAGGTCTGATGGTTACTTCATTATGTTCTGCACCTCTTGATGATGATGTTACAGTTAATTTTTAAAAATGCTTTATAAACACTTCAGCCAGCCCCAGTACTTACAACAAAGAAGCACAGCACACAGCTGCCAAATTTAAAATAGGAGCACTTAGAAAGATGCCACAGATGGATTGTGTCATATAAGGGGGTTGAATATGAATGTTGGGTTCCTTCTGGAAAAGGTCTTGCCTCCTACCCTCTATTGATTATATATTGCATTTGCTGCTGTAGAACATAGGTGTGGGGTAAATATAAAAGGTACAGGAGAATATATTCCACCCAGTTTGCTGGCAGGGAACAACAGCATTGCATTTCTTCTACCAGTTTTCAGTCCTGTGGAGGGCAGGTCGGCAGTGCTCGGTGTGGTATCTGCAGTGCTCCATCGCCTGTGCAGAGTGGCTTGGCAGCAGTTGAGTGGTGCAGCTGTTGAGCGACGCAGCTGCACTCAGAGAAACGTGTCTGGAGAACAGCTGGTCAAAAAAAAAAACCCAACCATTTTTTCCCCCTGTGAAAAATTTCTAACAAATTTTAATTTGAAATTTTTCACATGAGATTCTTCACAGGCAACTTTCCAAACTGAAAAATATTCAAAATTCTGATTGTTCCCTCCCCCTCATTTTTTTGCCGTTGAACTACAGTATAATAGAATTAGTGCTATCTAGAGGATTTTTTTCCCTTCATTTTTTCCTCTTTCTCTTTGTTTTTTCCTCCTGTTGACATTTTCCAAAGTCAAAAATGTTTTGAAATTTTACAGAAGGAAAAAAAATGTGAAAAAAAGAACAAAACCAAAGCCTGGGCTTTATTCATTTTATTGTGCTTAGTGGAAATAATGGGGCAGGCAGAAGGTGAGGAAAGTGGTAAAAACAAAAAATTAATGTAATTATTGATTTTGGAGAAAAAAAAATTAGAAACCAAATTTTCATTTCATGACTTCTCATAAAAAATCATCAAAAATTACATTTTTATAGGAAAAAAGTACAGTTTTAACCAGAAAATGTTTCTCTGGAGGAGGAGTGTTGATGTAGCCGTGTCGGTCCCAAGGTATTAGAGAGACAAGGTGGGTGAGGTAGTATCTTTTATTGGACCAACTTCTGTTGGTGAGAGAGACAAGCTTTCAAGTTTACACAGAGGTCTAATTCAGGTGAGCTCTCTCACCAACAGAAGTTGATCAAGTTAAAAGATACTACCTTACCCACCTTGTCTCTCTCAAGCTATACTGTGCTAGAGGCTGGCCAGCAGGGAGAGCAGCACAAAGAAAGCTGTTTGCCTCCAGGCAGACTCGGAGAGGGAGAGGTTCTGGCTACTGGGTCTAGCTCTCCCCACTGCTCTAGGAGAAAGAAGGAGAACCCCCCGGCACCTTCCAAAGCTCGAGGGAGAAAGGTGCTATTGGTGAGGGGCTGGAGATTAAGAGGAAGCAGAGCCTAGAGGTGAAATGAGGGAGTCAGAGGGGATTGGGATGAAAACAGGGGAAAACGTTAGCTAGAAAGATGAGGGGCAGAGGTAGGCTGACCATATTTCCGAAAGGGAAAACAGGACACCTGTGGAGCTAGTTTGAGCGCCACCCTCCCCCCCTCCTGTGCAGGGCTGTCCCAAGTCCTTCACCCCACTCATGAGGGGTTGCTGCTCGCCCGAGCCCTACCCCCCCCCACACACACACACGAGAGGCTGGGGCTGGCGTCACTGCTCACTAAAGCCCTGCTGCCCCTCCCAAGCCTTGCCTCCCCCACCTGTGCGGGCATCGCCACTCACCCCCACCCCCACCCCCGATCATGTTGGCAAGAGCAATTGTGACAAATGCCCACTTTTGCCAAAAAAAAAATCAGGACAGCCAGGATGTTTTTAAAAAGGGACTGTCCTGGCCAAAATGGGATGTATGTTCACCCTAGGCAGAGGGACACTCTGAGGTAGGGGGAGTAATGAGAAATTTGATGGATTTGGAGTGGAAGGGGAACTACTGATGGAGTTGGTGGAGAAGCAGATGTATTTTGAGGGGCTGGAGATAGAGGAGTTGATGGGTTTGATAGAGGGGATTTGAGGTTCTGCTGAGGGCAAAGGGGTTTGCAGTTCTGACAGAACTTGCAACTGGGACAGCAGCACCAAGAGCATTTATAGAGCCAGCTTCTTGTCCCTCAGCTTTAGGGCCAAATTACTCCTCTGAACATAGAGCAACAAGTGGTCAACCTGTCAGACAGGATTTATGTGCTTGAGGGCTCTAAATATTGTTTCCTCGATGCTCATTCACTGACTAATCGGCAGCTTGTTCCATTTGTTTTATGATTGCTAATACCAATAAACACTTTTAATCCCCCAGCAATGAAATAGGCTGCAGTTCTAGAAAAACTGGACCTGCTGGAGCACTCAAAGGTGTCTTTTCAGTAGGATCATGAGTTGTTTGGGAGGAACCAGTGAAACTGAATGGCTGCCTAGCTGAACATTTAATCCTGTGTGATTGTTTACATGATTGTCATTCCGATTATGCCCCCGTCCATGATTAGTGAGCCTTGCTCCTTTCACTACTTTACAGTTACGTTAACAGCTCTAAAGAACTGCCAGCATAGCCACTTTAGCAGCAGACAGTTACACTGTGCTTTTTTTATTATTATTAGTGTTCAATTTTAGGGGTTGCCAGACACTAAATACTAAGTCTTCTCTTTATAGTTCTATGGTAATTTGTCCTACAGTTATAAAGTAGCTCTTTTTTTTCCTCCTGCTTCCTGCTAAACAAAAATTCACTTTTTTTTTAAAGACTGAGCAAACAGAAAATTGTTCCATTTTTTATATAAACGGTGATTATATGAACAGATATTATCAAGGTTAAAAAAAGAATGCAGAGCAATTTATTTCTGAAAATCCTGGTTGGGGTTTTTTGTTTGTTTGTTAATGGTGGTTCTATTACATTTTTCCAGAAATATTTTTTCAAATGCTGTTTGTATTGCGGTACTGACATTTAGTGCAAGTCTGGGTAAAGATGATATTTAAAGATCTTAAGATATATTCTTGTTCTACAACAATAAATGCTGCTAGCTTTCAGGTACAATTATTATTCCATCTATTCTTAACATTTGTATTCCATGTATTCTCTCTCTTTCTGGTAGACGCCTTGCATGTCCAAGACTGAAAATCAGCCTCAAGGACTTGCAACTAGTGTTAGGTGGGGACAGACACCCATCAATCAGTCTACACCCTGGGACACAGATGAACCACCCTCTAAACAGATGAGGGAGAATGAAAACCCAGGTATGTTTTCAACCTTATTTGTAATTCTACTAGGGAAAATAGTTCAAAGCAAATTCAATACACTATCTCCAATTACCTCTCTAAATTAGACTTTATTGTAAGTCATATATATATATGTATATGACTTATGAATATATATATATATACACACACACTGCAGCTGGATTTTTCTCTCTCATTGTAAAGACCCCCTCAAGTTTCCTATATACCAGGGCTAATAGAAATGTATCAAGATGCCTGCAAGTTCATTAATGTGTTTTTCCCCTTCTCTGTTTTTGCCAGAGTAAAAAGCACTGGGTAGTACTTTAAGATCTCTTTTATGTCCAGAACTACCTGAAACGATTTCCAGCTTCCAGACACACATTGTACATTGTGCAGCTATGCCAGATGCCTAATTGCAACCTCTTTGTAGTGGCTGGAGCGCTACTATTACACATGCAGGGTGTTTGTCAGGGAGCCATGAAAGCACGGTGGGGAAAGAGGTTAATTTTCTTGGAAGCATATACTTAAGCTGCATAAAGCACAAAATACATAAAATTGTAAACATGCTGCATGTTACCTGATCAGTATTTTAACAATTGCACTCACATCACTGCAGCAATTTTAGGCACTTATCAGTTTGGAATAGTTCCAGATCCTGCACCACTTTATATATTGTAAAGAAAAAAGAAACCTTAGGTGCTACTAAAAGGTTCATTTATGGGCAGCATTTACATAAAGAGAAAGTTTGTGTGGGTTTTTTTGTTTTGTTTTGGTTTTTTTTGGCCAAAATTGTTCTTATTGCTAGCTTTCCTTTTTCCTCTCTGTTCCAGGTACAGCACCATGGGTTACAACAGTTGCAGCCGGTAGCCAGCCAACTCTTATAACTCATTCATATGGAATGACTCAGCCTCCAACCTTCAGCCCAGCAGTGAACGTCCAGGCCCCTATCATTGGAGTTACACCCTCACTCACTCCTCACGTTACCCCTCAGCTTCCATTAATGCCAGCTCATTATCAGCTTCAACAGCAGCCTTCACAGCCTCTGAATAACATGGTTGTGAACCTGCAAAGCCAGCCTTTGTACACTAACAGCCAGCCGATCATGTCCTCTATGACTGGGGTTGGTCAGGTGACTCACCCAGGCCACACTGCAGTAGGGAATGGTCATATGACTTGCCCTATTCTGCCTCCACCACCACCTGCTCTGCCTTCAGCTGCCCTACCCAATAGTGTTCCAGCTACCAATGGGCAGGCTGCTCCTCAGCTTCCTCCCAACCAGACGGGCAATCAGGAGACCACAAATGGGGTACAAATGCTACGGACTATTGGCGTGGGAAAGTACGAGTTCACAGACCCTTGGCATCCAAAAGGTAAGTCAGACTGGACCTCTTAATGTTGTTTTTGGTACATGGTGCCACAGTACATGGGCTCTCAGGAATGAATTAGGCCACAGTATTCAAGTTGTGCCAAGAAAGCTGTAAAAGAGGCGCAGCCTAGCCAATAAAAACATCTTTACTGTTGATGTACTTGTGCCAGTACTCCAGCATCAGTTTCCTGTCTTGTGCTCTGCAGTAGCTTTTATGAATTAAAGATGACAAAACCAATTCTTAAGGGGGGGAGAAAGAAAAGCTTGGACTTTTTTTAGTATTGAATGACACCTTTTAGGGTCCATCAAAGAATCTGGTATTCCACATCTCAAAGCACATGAGATAGCTGCTGTTCAGTGCTGCACAGTTTCTATGATTCCTTTTGAGATGTAATATATTTATTTATAAGTCAGACCACTTTCTTTGGCTTGAGTTGAGCCTGAGCTACAAGTGTAAAAACTTGTTTTTAACTGTTTCCGCCCTGTGCATTTCAAAGGGAACCAAACCAGTGAAAGTTACATTACTGACTGGAGCCAAAGAAAGCCAGGAAGTTCAATGTTAAAGGTGAAGGTCTATGTACTATCCACTTCATTGGGCTTAAGTGTTACAATAATCTATGAGCAGTGGATCTTCAAAGGTTGATCCTTCCTGAAGAGCAGCTTCGAAATGTGCTACTGTACTCAGGCACAATGGAATGTTATGTTCAGAGTTTCAGTCTGATACCAGACCCTGGAATGTTGTTTTAATCTAGTCTCTGTGTGGTGATCATTTTTATTTCACTTTTGGGGTTTTGCCCAGCTTTTAAAAAAATCATTAATATACCATGTGTGAAGCTGAAACAAAATTTAGCTTAAAAAAACACAAACATCCTGTCAGCAAAATCTATTTAATTGATGCAAAAGACCACAAAGCATCCATTAGGTCAGTGGTGTTATTTTTATATTTGTATTTAGGCAAGGCCCATGTGTAAATTATGTACTCACTATGAGCTATTAAAGTCTATTGTGTAAATCTGTATTAAGGCCAAGGGATCTTTATTAAAAAATGGTTAGCCCAATAACCCTTACTGCTTATTATATAAATTATATTTTGGCAGGTGCAAACCCTTACCAACACCTCTTGAGAAGCCAGTACTGCACATGCTCAGCAGTTATTTTCCAAAGCAAAATATTGTGACTGCTTTCTAGTTTTTCAGTCCCAAACTACCAAATACAACTAAACCCCATTGCAGGCTATTGGCCTTCCTTATTTTTCTCTCCTGTAAAAGCTAAATGGACTTTGAGTGATACAAGTACAGACAAGCAGTTGAAAATGGGTAAACTGCTGTTTTGAGTGTTTTTTGTCAATTGTTTCTCTTAAAACAAATCCCTCTGGTCCAAGACCTTGTTTTCCCAGATGGTTTTACATGTTATAAACCATTGGAAAAAAGGGACTAGACAAAACCTGAGAGATTCTTAGCTGTGGTGTTTCTATTAGATCCTTCTCTATTATACTGAAGCCATTCCTTTTCCAGAGCAATGTTTCTCAACCTGTATGGCCAGTTACCTCAGTTTACCAGACAAAGGGTGTGATTACATTACAGCGGCTGCAGCAGCACAGCTACATCGCTGCAGCTGTGCCACTGTAGCGCCACAGTTTAGATGCCTCCTACATCGACGGAAGGGATTTTCCATCAGTGTAGTTAATCCATCTCTCTGAAAGGCAGTAGCTAGAAGTATTCTTCCATTGACCTAGCTGTATCCACACTGGGAGTTAGGCTGACCTAACTACATCGCACAGGGCACAACATTTTTCACAGCCTTTAGCGACATAGCTAGGTCGATCTAAAGTGTAGGCCAGGCCTAAGGCCTGATTCAGCATGTGCCTAGTTGTAAGTACTTGTGTAGTCCCATTGAAGTCAATGGGATTGCTTAAAAACCTTGCTTAATCAGTGCCAGTAGCTTCAGGTGTTCCAGATGCAACCTACCACTCCCCATCCAATTGTGGGCATTTAACTTGCAATATAACTCTGGCTGCTTCAAACCATAGTCTAATCTCATTAGGGTGACCAAATCACAACACTAAAATATTGGGACACATTGGGGTGCCGTCAGCCCAGCCCACAGTCCACCCCACCCATCCCAGGATCAGCCCCCACTCTGCCCAAGGTCCCGCTCCCTCCCTGTTTTAGCCCCCCTCCACCACGCCCTTCCTCATCCCCCCAGGCCCCGTTGGCTTGCTGCATCCCTCCTCAGTCCCCCACCCACCTCTCGCCTTTTCACCCTCGCCGTCACTCGCCGCTTCACCCCCCCCGCCCACCACTCACCCCTATGGCACCGACTTCCCCTCTGCTGGGTGGGTGCTCATCCACCCCCCACCTCTTCCCGCCCTCGCTCCGCCCCCATTCCACCCCTTTCCCCCAAGTCCCCGCCCCTGCCCTGCCTCTTCTCCACCTCCTCCCCTGAGCGTGCCGCGTCCCCACTCCTCCCCCCTCCCTCCTGGAAAGCGCTAAGCGCCGCCAAACAACTGTTAGGTGGCGGGAAGCACTGGGACGGGGGGAGGAGTGGGGACGCAGTGTGCTGGGGGGAGTGGGGGAGAAGAAGACGAGGAGGGGGGAGCTTGGCTGCAATTTTTCCCCGTGGGTGCTCCAACCCTGGAGCACCCACGGAGTTGGCGCCTCCCTCACGCTTGCCTCCTTATCTGAATATCGGGACAAATGGCGTCCCAATCGTACATTGATCAGGATGCGGGACAAAGGGTTAAATATCGGGACAGTTCCGATTTTATCAGGACATCTGGTCACCCTAAATCTCATGGCGGAAAATTCATTATCATGGCAAGCTTTTAATACTGGTTTTCAAACTCTTGACTATCAATGACGCTAACACTGCTCCAAACTCTAGGCTTGCAGTTGTAAAAGTACACCTCTACCCCAATATAACGCGACCCGATATAACACGAATTCGGATATAACGTGGTAAAGCAGTGCTCCCGGGGGGACGGGGCTGCGCGCTCTGGTGGATCAAAGCAAGTTCGCTATAACGCGGTTTCACCTATAATGGGGCAAGATTTTTTGGCTCCCGAGGACAGCGTTATATCGGGGTAGAGGTGTAGTCTCAGCTCCGTTGTGTGTTAGAACACAGACATATGAGGCAGGGAAACAGTGGGATACTTGAGTTCAGAGAAGCTCCTACTTAAGGTGAGGAAAGGGTACAGAGAATGCCAGTCATACAAGGCCAAAGCAGAAGAACTTAGTACCCCTATGTGTGATTGGAAACCTTTGTACCTAGGACATGTTCAGAAGCAGAATATGGAGAAAACCACCCATTCTAACCAGTGTTAACTGCTAACCGATTAGCCGTGCTATTTTTCATAAATTGCTGGCTAGACAGCTGTTTTCCCAGGAATTAGATTTAACTAGCTTCCCTATGTAGGGTCACCAGCAGCTAATTTATTCCCTGTCTTTTAATGGTAAAGAGAGACAATGAAGCATGCATATTCAAATGCCTCAAAAGCAGAGCTTGTTTTACAAAAAAACCCAGGGCATTTCTTCCTCCGCTTCGAATCTTGAAAGCCTTTATTTATAAAACTATAATTCGGCTTGGCAAATCTAATGTCAAACAAGCATATACAAAAAAAGGGGGGGGGGCAGAGGGCCAGGGAGGGAAGAGAGAAGAAAACTGAGTTTTGAAACCCGACCTTAAAAACTTGCTGTGGTAGAGTAGGATTCTTATTGTAAACCATGTGGGTTTGGATGTGGGTTATTTTTTTTTTAAATTGTTTTAATTTCTCCCCTAGGGGATTTAAGGCGCTACAGTCCAATTGATTTCACGCTCTTACATGATAGACAGCTTGCTCTCAGAGAAGGAATGGAAACACATGTGATGATATCAAGCTGTTGAAACATTTAAACTCAGAACTGGTTCTTTACCATTTTTTAAAAGATTTTCTCTTTTTGGGGGGAACCTTGGTCAGCAATATAAGAAGATCTGCTGCAGACAGACTTAGGATCTCTCTTATTAAATTCTTGAGATTTTCTATTTTATTGTTTGACTTGACAGTCCAGTCTTGCACAGGTCTGAATAATTACAGAACAATCCCCTAATTGAAAGAACTGATCTTGCCTTTCAGAATAAGGGGAGTACTGATATTTTTAGACTTCATTAGTGAACTGATTTGAAATCTCACATTTTGTTTCCTATAATTATGTTTCATTTGGCTGAGTTGTATTCCTGTAGGGGCCAAATTAGAATGCATTCACTCAAAACTGTATTTCTTAATTGGTTACTTCTATTTAAAGCTAAACAAATACATTACAAAAAATTAAAGGCACTGTTGATATGCTGTTTCATTTGCAATAGGTCAAAGTGATCTTCTGTAATGTATGACTGAAGAAGTCAGATTGTTTGTGTTTTCTTGAATGTTAACAAGAATAGTTACATACAGCAGATTTTCTTTCTATTTACGGTGTAAAGGACCAATCCTGCGATGTTTACTCATGCAAGTATTCCCTTTAATTGTAATATGACTTCTTGCATAAATAAAGATTTACTCACATGAGTCAGGCTTGCAGGATTGGCCTTTAAGTCTTTCTTCCGAACTGGGTTGTGGGAGGCGATCCTGTGAGGGTTTTTTGTTGTTTGTTTTTGTCACATATTAAATACAATTTTTTTTTATATTTAGCCTCATTAATCAAATGGATTTCCTATTTTAAAAGCAGCTATTATGGGAAAAGTAAATAGTATTTTAAAAAATGATAATTACTTTTATCCATCATGTGTGAAGAATTGTATCTCTGTGCTTTGTGAAATGTGTGGGATCTATTATCATACATGATCAACAGTACTGAGATGTGACTGGTTTAGACAGTAACTGCCTTTGGGATGAATTTACAGTAAGCATTTCTAGCTGTCATCCAAAGCCATGTCACCTTAATACAGAAATGTCACACAAATATTCTAGTACAGAATTAGCTATTGCACTTCATCCCTGTTTCAAGTCCTGTTCTGTCTTGGAAAGATAAGTGTCATGGGAATTAGAAAGGAAAGTATATTCAGAAGTATGCGCTGAGGATCTACTGAAGCTCACATAAATAAATGTGTATATGCTTGCTGTAGAATATGAAATTATAGCGAGTCAAGAAGAATGTTCAAGTACAATTTTAGTATCTTGGGGCTAGACTGTCACATGCCCAGCCCACCTGCCTGGAGGAGGAAGGGGATGTAAGTCGCCCCTTTACTCCCTCACACATGCTACCTGCATTGCAATTCATAGCACAGTGTAGGAGAGCAACCTCTTCAGGGCTGCTGTTTCACCTTCTGCACCGTTGAGCCTGGAGTGGGGCAGAGCACAGCTGAGCCAGCATATGAGATGGGTGGAAGTAATATGTATCAGATAAAGGACTGGAACAGACTACATCCTTTCTGGAGTAACGGGGGAACTAGGTACCAAACTGAGATTGAGTCCTCATGGGGCCGCACAACCGCATGTTTCCTCTTACTGAGGGCCTATGGAAAATCCACAGAATAGTCCTGCCATGTGTATAGTACTACATTAAAATTCCAAGACAAGCTCTGAGAACTTCTCTCAATATGAAAAGTGTATTTTTAAAGCAATTTGATATAACGTCAACCATGGAGGCTAACAAGATTCTGTACTGCAGTGCTTTCCCCTGCAATTTATAATTAGTCTTGAGAGGCTTTGGTTTTAATTTATGAATTTTGATGGATAATATTGCTGTTTATTTCCAAGTATTTTTCTTTTATGTTTTATTGTTTTTTAACTAGCAAGGAAAATAAATCAGATGCTAATTGTGGTTCAGAAAGAAATAATTGTAGAAGTCATCACAGATAAAGAAATAAAATCTGAGCATTTTTTACCTATAATACTAATTTCTCAACACTTCATTTTCAAGCATTATCAAACATCATGAATTAAAACCAAGGTGATGCCTACAAATGAGTACTATTGCACCGTCACTGACCTAATCAAAGGGAGCATTTATAGTCTTCACCCTTGACCTCATTACACTGGAACTCTCATTAGCCCTCAGACAATACTAACTTTTATTCTTTGTAAATGTTGACTTGGTACAATGCAGGGTTTTTTTGATGATAATCATTCATTTCTCTTTCTATGCAAAAAATGATGTTTACTGACTTAGGGCTTATTTTTAAAGGGGCTTCAACTTGACCTGCAGTCTTGTGACTGTAACTAATTATGGGCGGAAAATTAACTGCAGGTGCAAAAGCTAACTTTTAGCCCTCTAACTACATAAGAGAAAGCAGGGTCCTGTGGCTAAGGCTTTGGATTGAGACACAGAAGATCTGGATTCAATTTTTGACTTTGCCACAGACTATTTGTGTGCCCTTGGACAAGTCATTTATTCTACGTGTCACACTTCCCTGTTTGTATAATTGTGATGATAATACATCCTCTCTAATCTCCTTCATCTGTTTTATCTATTTAGACTGTAAACTCTTCAGGGTAGTAAATGTCTTTTACTATGTGTTTGTAAGTGCCTAGGACATTGATGTCTTGATCTTGTTAGGCCAAAATACAAATAAATAATAACCTGTAGGCCCAATGTGGTACCTAGATATCAGCATTCTAGCACATTCACCCCTTGTTTTTAACTTGCAAATAACTGCATGTACAATATCAGACCCTTTAAAATATAATCTTTCCAAGATTAAATATAATGATTTTAGGGAAGCTTTAGGCACTCAGACACCACAGTAATCAGCAGAACGAGGTTGCAATAATAAGTTTCACCAATTCATGCTCCAGCAGGATTGTTTTCAAAGTTCACCACTGTATCTTAATGCCACCATGTGTCAATTCTTCACATACAGAGAGTTTTAGTGGAATGGTCAAAGAGAATTTGTAAGAGTCCTACATCACTTACAGAATGCACAGTATAAAGGATAGGTATTTGATCTGTAGTCAATTTTTTTTTGATTGATGAACTGGCAATCCAGAGCAAGTGCATGTCTTCTAATTTCTGACTTACAACCAGCACATGAGAATCTAATTGCTACAGTGTATTTTATTGGGACATTTGCAAATTAATTAATGAGAGTTGCCTAACTCTCTTAAAAGTAATCTGCTGCCTGATACCTTGTTTAATGCTACTTTTTTAAATAGAGTCATAGGTACCAGACCTGGTACCCTTGAGTTCACCTCCTTTTGAAAGTAATGTGTGACCAATCTTACCTTGCTTATGTCTTGTACTGGTAGGTGGTGTGGTTCTGCCACCATAAGACCCTGTCCATGATAGAAATGGGGATATATTTGAAAATATGATTTAAAAAAAATCTGAACAATTGAAACAATTTCTCCCTGCCCAACTTCTTCAAACAATGGGTGGGAATTAAGGCTTTGAATGGGGGAATTGGTTTTGAATATGGACTGTGGACCAGGTCTATGTCCAAAACGGTTTTGAAAAACCACACTCAAGACGAGGTTCCACAGAATATGGTTTCTGAATCCCTTTAGCCTTGCCCATGCCAATGTCAGCCAACTATTTTCAAAATAAATGTAGGGGAGTCATGTCTGACCTTTGTTTAATTTTATTTTCAAACACTGCTTGCTCTGTAATTTGGTCCTGTCCATTCAATGTTCCATCCACATGGAACAAAGTACGGATTTTTTTTTAGGGTCCTACAGGTGTCTGGGTCACCCTTTGGATTCACACCATGTAAGCAGCAAATTCCCATGGACGATTTGCAAAATTCTTTGGCAGGCATTAATTATCAGGCCTTGGCTACTGCATTTTCCTCCTCTCTGGCCTTTCTGACACCCTGACTTCACCCGCTTGAACCCATCAAAAACTCTGCTTCAGAGTTCATTTGGACCATCTTAAAATCCCTTCATTGGCTCCCTGTATCCGCCCAAATCAAATTCAGACTCTTTGCTCAAGGCTCTTAAATTTACTTTCAGATTTCTCTGAATCTATCTCCCTTTGTTCCCCCTCTTCCCTGCCCTTCTTTCTTAGGCTACATCTACACTACAGGGGGGGGTCGATTTAAGATACGCAAATTCAGCTACGCAAATAGCGTAGCTGAATTCGACGTATCAGATCCGACTTACCCTGTTGTGAGGACGGCGGCAAAATCGACTGCCGCGGCTCCCAGTCGACGGCGCTTACTCCCACCTCCGCTGGTGGAGTAATCGCGTCGATTCGGGGATCGATTGTCGCGTCCTGACGAGACGCGATAAGTCGATCCCCAAGAGATCGATTTCTACCCGCCGATTCAGGCGGGTAGTGTAGACCAGGCCTTAGACTTGTGCCACTTATATGGATGTTCCATTTGTGTCATTTTATATGCCCACCTGTCTACCTGCTTTCATGCTATTCCGTATGCTTAGAACAACCTTCCTCGGGTTTTTCTTTATCAGTGACTAAGACGCAGTAACAAGGTAAATCACAAATTTCTGCCCAGAGCTTGGCTGTCCCTGGCGTTTCTCTCAGGATTTCCTCCCTTGCCACGGGAGCCACTTCCACTTCCACTATAACTTCTTTAATTTTCTAGTAGAGTTAACAAGAATATACT
Organism: Emys orbicularis; assembly: GCF_028017835.1. Taxonomy (NCBI): domain Eukaryota; kingdom Metazoa; phylum Chordata; order Testudines; family Emydidae; genus Emys; species Emys orbicularis. Next base: position 20,886,859 of record NC_088685.1, on the reverse strand, counting down.
GAGTCAGCAGAAGTTCAGCACCTTACCCGCTCAGCATTAACCTGTGCAGATGGCATATCAAACAGGTGGCGATTGTCAAATACACGGAAGCATCACAGACAGTGCTGGAGGATGCTCAAAAGATGTGGACACTTGTATAGCAGAAACCACCGCCATGTTCTGAGCCCTTCAGCAGCTTCTGTGGAGACTGTCACAGAGTCTGGTCCAGGGGTCCCCAGTGCGGTGCCTGCGGGCAGCATGGCGCCCGCCGGGGCGTCTAAGTGCGCCTGCGTAGTGGCCGGCGGACGAGCATCCGCCGAAATGCCACCGATTTCCGGCGGCATTTCGGCGGCGATGCCTCTGGATGACGCTGCTTCTCGGCGGCATTTTGGCGGCGACGCCTATTGACGTTGCCGCTTCTCGGCAGCTTTTGGCAGATTCTCGTCCACCGCCACGGTTCTCCGTGGCTCGTCATCTGGCCCGCCAGATGAAAAAAGTTGGGGGCCACTGGTCTGGTCTATGCCTCAGCCTGTAACCTGTCTCCTGGAAGTGACCCCTCTAGTGTGCCGGACCCCAAGGACACATACACAGTTCCACAGGAGCAGGCTCACGGCCTCTAAGACTCGGAGATTGGGCCTTTGACATCAGTGATCCATGGCTCTCTCCATGGCTCATTGCAGCCAAGCCAGACTCCTGTGGGAGGCTTGTACTGTGCCCCTTCAGGGCACAATGCTCTCAGTGAGTATTTACAGTGACACAGGCAGCCGTTTCAAAATAAGGTCACCATTTATTAGACACCTGGCACACACAATCTGAAAGTCCTTAGGTTAGCCCAGAGAGGCAGAAGTTATGCCATAGTCCACCCTGTGCCATGATGAGTCGGCCAAGCAGTCATGGCCTCCATCTGCAGCTTTCTCTCTCTTCCTCTTTCCCCTCCTCCATTTCCTTATCTGTTTTCCCAGGGTTTTCTGCTGTTAGGTGCCGATGTTCAGTCATTGGGGTGTCTCTTTGTCTTGCTGGATGCTCTGATTTAGGGTCAGTTTCAGTCAGTTCTTTAATGACCTTACTTATTCCACCCAGACATACCTCATGCTTCCTGCGCTGTTTTAGCAGGAGACAATGTTTTTTACAATGCGAAGTGCAGTGGGAAACTGAGGCACACATAGGCTTCATTAAAATGTTTCAGAAAATTCTCAGTTGGTCACAAAGACATCATGACATGAAGCTTACTGTGAAGCTGAAGATTAGAACCACGTGTATGCCAACTGTATTGTACGGCCGTGAAATTTGGGTGCTGAGGAGGCTGAAGAGTGGTGGATTGACGATTCTTGTCATCTTCAGCAAATGCTTGGACAAGATCAGCAATGAGGATATTCATAGACAAACCCAGCAACCACCTCCATCACCCCTTCTTTGGTCGTGGCAGTTTTCTTGGTACAAACGTACATTTAGGATGGAAGACCAGCAATTTACAAAATGCATTTATGAAGGGATGCCATTTCACGGTTGGCAACCACATGGAAGCTTCACTGGCACAGTAAGACCACCAATAATGGACATAGACTGAACATCCATCCAGAACATCTTAGCTAGAGATCAGTCCGGGCAGCACTCAATCTACAGCAGGGGTTCTCAAACTGGGGGTCGGGACCCCTCAGGGGGTCATGAGGTTATTTCATGGGGGGGTTGCGAGTTGTCAGCCTCCACCCAGGGGTGAAAGTAGAAATAGGGACTTACTGGTAGCCCCCAGAAGGGGTGGGGATGGGGGGTCAGAGCCAGCCCCGGCCTGCCCTGTACCGGTAAGTGCCCTCCCTTTCCCCCTCCCCCGCCAGGGTAGCAGCAGCAGCCAGGGGCTCTGGCAGCAGTTTAAAGGGCCATGGGCTCGGCTGCCGCTACCACCCCGGGCCCTTTAAACCGCTGCCAGAGCCCCGCCATTACTCCAGGGCTCTGGGGGCTATTTAAAGGGCCCAGGACTCCCCTGCTTCTACCGCCCCGGCCCTTTAAATAGCCCCCGGAGTCCTGAGGTAGCGGCAGCGGGGCTCCGGCGGCTATTTAAAGGTCCGGAGCCGTAGAGGCAGCGGGAGCCCTGGGCCCTTTAAATAACCCCCGGAGCCCCGCTGCCGCTACCCCAGGGCTCCAGCAGCGGGGCTCTGGCAGCCCTTTAAATTGCCACCTGGGGAAGCCGGGCCGCCCCGGTACGGCGCACCGGCTCTTGCCGGTATGCCGTACTGGGGCGTACCGGCTTACTTTCACCTCTGCCTCCACCCGAAACCCTGCTTTGCCTCCAGCATTTATAATGATGTTAAATATATAAAAAAGTATTTTTAATTTATAAGGGGGGTCGCACTCAGAGGCTTGCTAAGTGAAAGGGGTCACCAGTACAAAAGTTTGAGAACTACTGATCTACAGGGAGGCTACATTCCTTTGGGATTTGATGTTATGATAATGGTGAGTCAACAGAAGAGCCCTGCCATCCTGTTACTGTTCTCTGCTTTATACTTTATCTGTGTAGCCCATTACACATCTACGGTGCTATTGTGAGCATCACAATATATATACACACACACACACACACACACACACACACACACATTCTGGAGATTCTGAAGTGGGCTATCTTAGAAGAGAACCAGAGGCCTCGACACATGTGGATTTATTGAAGTGCAAATGTTTGGGAGTCTCGCTCAAAATATTTGGGAATATAGGAGACCATTGGTCACTCATCTGAAAACAGAGCAGTGTCTGAACTTTCTTCCGAAGAAGTGTGGAGGAATTATTTCCTCCTTTTTGTCAACCAGAACAAGAACAAGAAGGATTCTGTCCTATATTACATTGTTTTTAAAAGTCTCAACAGGCTTGTGAAATAGAAACATTTCAGAACAGAAACGCTGCTCACCCTGCTGTGCCTTGAGATTACAGATGATATGGTCCTCTAACCCATGGCAAAACTGGGCTTTGAACAGCAGCTATTTTAAATAATACTAATACTGTAGGACTTATATAGCGTTTTACATCTTCAAAGCACTTGACAAACATTAATTTAAAAAATTAACTGCTTAACTGGAAATAATTGATGTTCAGGTTTTGTAAGACAAAAGGACACAAGGACCTTGTCTGAAGCAAAAGCAAGAGTAACCATTGTAAACTTAGATTTGGAATAAGGAGATAGACAACTGCCCATTTGAAATGTTTTGTTGTGTGTTAGTTTGAGATGTTCTCATATGCGATAAAGTAATTACTGATTTCTGTTCTGTATGTTTAAAATCCATAAAAATATATTTTCCAAAGTAGGAAATTCTTTGAACGGCAATCATAGTGGTTTGTGTAAGAGAATTCTTACCAGCAATAGGTTTTTCTGATGCATTTCTGTACATTTGCCACAAGGATGTGCAGGTAAGTCCTCCATGTTGCAATATATGAGTTTAATGATCTGTATAAACTTGTATTCAGTCTGTCTTCCATTATGGATATATTCAAAACCTGTTGTTGTGCTATTTATATATCTGAGGTTGACAACATATCTATCTCCACCCTCTCCCTCCCCTCCCCCCCCCAACACCAATGACACCACACCATCTTTATGTTTGCAATTTAGAGCAATTGTTTTCCAAACTAGATGTTCTGGGAAGAGTGGAAAGTAGGGTAAATTCAGCACAAGCAATGAAGTACATGAGATAGCAGGAATGATGCTTTTACATATATAAGTCCCTGGGCCAGAGCTACACATAAAGCCTCTGCAATATTGCGTTCTATCAAATGAGTTCAGAAGTCATAGCATATGTCAAAAGCAATTAGCTTTTCAAGTAAGAGCCTCACCTCTGTGGAGGAAAAAATCCAGGGAATGTTTTCAGGAGCCGGAGACTCAAGATAGTGCTTTGTCTGAGAATACACGCATGCACTTACCAAGACACAAAAATCCAGTGTATTACAGGGGTCGGTTATCTGATAAAGCCTAACACCGGTAAGATTTCCTTCCACGGAATCTGCTCTTGATAGAACCACCATGTAAGTCTTTATGTAATGCATCATTATTTTACCTTTTTGTGAAGACTGCCTTCTTGACACACCACGTGCAGCAATACAAACAAGTGAACTCAAGGCGTTATCAAAGATCCTTTAATTTACTTTCACGGTGGTAAAGTGGTACTGAGAATGCCTCCTGACCTTAAGAATAAAGTCAGTTCAGAATTTCACCAAAGCCCGGAAATCATTTTACCATTTCTTTTTCTTCCCAAACTCTTGGAATAAAAAGAAAGGCTTAAATTCATTGGATGTGAGGGAAACCCTTAAGCTACTATTTCAATAAGACTTGATGTTCCTTAAAGTTAAAATTCTCTTTCTTTTCAAAGCCTATGGGAAAGGGCAACATAGAAAATCCTTGTACAAAGTACAGTACTGTAGTTATTTATGAAGTGAAAGGCAGCTATATAAGTGGACAGAAATAATTTCTTACTATAATTACAATGCACAATATAAATATATAAATATTTATTACAGAAAATAAAGCTATTTTATGGGAGAAATGGCTACTTCACGTGTACTAATAAAAATGATTTAATACAGTGCTTTTCATACCAAAGTGCCTTTGCAGGCTTTACTAAGTTATCAACTATAGGCTTGCTCCTAATACCCTTGGACTCAGGGGGAGCAAGATTGGGCATGAGGAATTGTTTTACTCAGCATTGGAGTGTGGCCATCTCTGGGGCAGAATGTGGCAACACTATAAAAGTTTAGGACAAGAAGTGAATAAGCATATTGGATCCAATTGAAACAAAAAGGAGAATTTTAGGAATATAGATTATTGTTTTACTCAGCATTGGAGTGTGGCCATCTCTGGGGCAGAATGTGGCAACACTATAAAAGTTTAGGACAAGAAGTGAATAAGCATATTGGATCCAATTGAAACAAAAAGGAGAATTTTAGGAATATAGATTATTGTTTTACTCAGCATTGGAGTGTGGCCATCTCTGGGGTGGAATGTGGCAACACTATAAAAGTTTAGGACAGGAAGTGAATAAGTATATTGGATCCAATTGAAACAAAAAGGAGAATTTTAGGAATATAGATTATAATTATCTAAAAAACCTAGAATAATATGCTAACTCCTGGGGAGTAATGACATGGGATATTTAATGGCCACATCTGATTAGGATTTGGGTGTTCTGTCTCATTCAAGAGGCAGTGCTTCTAGTAGCATCGCATCCTCTAAGCATTTAAGCATTGGATCAGTCCTGACTTAGAGAGAAGAGTGCCACTTTGAACTGCCAGCACCACTTCCACTTGTATTTGGGCTTTCCTGGCGGTTTCCTATCCAAGTGCTGACCCAGCCCCAAACCTGATCAGTTTATGAGATCTGATGATGCTGATGATAATCAGTTTATGAGATCTGATGCTCACCACACTCTCTTTTTTCCAGGCATTGGTTTGGCCAGACTGCTTTTAGGAGAAGAATTCTCCATGCAGAGGTCCTTTAGATATTCCTCCCCCTAGAGTCAGAGATACTGTTTCTTGGTGTTAGTAATGTAGTGGAAACAGGATAGCTAGGGACCTCTGTAAAACGGAGTTTTATGAGGTTTTTTATAGAGGTGAAACCCCCCTTGGATGTGTTTGTTGGGGAAAGAGTAATTTCTGTTTCTGGTATATAATGATACAGTGAATTGGTGTGCATGCACGCATGCTAAGCACTGCTCACTATTGGATGGAATCAGAACTACTGAACTGTGTCTCACGAGCCTATATTGAGATTTACTTGCTAATGGAGATTCTCCTTTAGTTCAAATGGTAGGGGTCTGCACTTTTGGAGCAGGAAGATCTGAGTTCTTTTACTATGAACAAGACAGCTCTAAAGTGTTATTAATAAAAAAAAATCCTTTAATCCACTTTCACAATGAGAAAGTGATGCTGAGATCACCTCCTCATTGTAAAGTCAGCTCAGAATTTTACCTCAATCAGGAAAACGTTTTGCTGGCAAGAGGACCAATCGAACCATCCTGATCTGAAACTGGGGGAATTAAAGGACCAAATGCTGAAGATGGGGGGGGGGGGAAATCTTTTTAATTTATGAAATTACTAATAAACTTTCATGATAAGTGACACTCCAGGTTGGCTGGCAGAAATATTACCCCATGTAGTTAATTACCATTATTTTCACTGCTCTATTCTATTTCACATCATAAAGTGGGCATTATGAAACGAAGCAGCTGATTTGGATAGAGAATGTTCAAACTGGGCAAAGGTTGGATGAAAATGCACCATCTTGGACACTGATACTGATACTTGCTAGTCAATAGCCAGGTTTTCAAAGTAAGGACTTATACAATCAATCCTTCAGCTACACTTTCATTCACCTAATGTATATCTTCACATCCCTGATTCCAAAATTGATGCACATCCACATGACCACTTCACACCTGAGTGGCTGTGTGCATTAAATACCTGATTCTTTGTGCACCTATTAGGTATTTGGAAGCCGATGCTTTTTGCCCAGTTTCACGTGTCTAACTTTGAAAATCTGGCACCAAAGAGAATTTCTGTTGCGCTGGTGTGATAAATTCTGGTTCACACTGGGTTGATAGACTCTTTGTATCATTGTGCAGAATTAAGTGTTTTAAGTAAATTGTGTTTTCGTATGGGTCAGGCTGATCTTGTAGCAACTCCCACAAGTGCAGAAGGGCTACTTATAAATTAAATAGATTCTCCTCCTGTTAAGCCTTTTTTGGTATACTAAGGAAACAAAAATGAGAGGAAAATATAAATCAAAATAATGTGAATGTAAGTCCAAGTTTCAATCTTCTGTCTGTTATAGGTAATTACCCATTAATTGGCTAAATGACAGTTTTCTATTAAAGAAAAGTTTTGTTTAGCTTTATCATGATGAGAAATTATGTAATTGCTATCATCCCCACATTGAAAATGATGAAAGCATTGCTCTTGTGTGATACTGCTTTTAGCCAGTATAATATCAAAAATGATAACAGTATGAAAATTGCACTGGCTGCTTTCATATTGTCTGTGTTGAATACCTCAGTGATATGATACAGGTAATGACGGGTACTTTGCAATGGATTCATTTGCTCCTTTTTCTAGGCTTAATACTACAGTGAAATTGAAGCACAGCATTACGCAAACCAGGCGTGCCTGGATACAGTATAGACCCAGTGTTAGAGACTGAGCACTGTTAGACTTTGCTATTCTAGTTATGATAATTAAATGATTATAAATAGGGGTCGGACATTAAATCATTTGTTTCTGAGTTAACAAGCGAAGAGGAAGTATCATTTTTAATTTCAGACCATATTTGTTGATTGATTTTTTTTAAATTAAATTCTGCAGAAGCATCTGCCCCATATTCTGGTCTTGATGGTTTTAGAGATTCTAATTAAAAATAAAACAAATAAATACCAGAGTTGTTTAACTTAGACAAGTGATTGCTGTAACAGTATTTTCTTTGTTGCTATGGCTTGGATTTTTATACAAATTTTGCAAATATAATAGAGCTACTGGAGCTCCTCAACCAAGGAAATGGGTATATTCAGGGCAAATAAATTACATTACTAATGAGCTCTGCAAATTGCATTTATCCTTGTGAATTTCTATAATTTTAGCAAATCTGTCCCAAAAAAGTGCATGTTTCTGACTGCATTTTAACTGCATGGAAATTATTAATATTTCAGGATGTCCAAGTCAAATCTGAGCATATTGCAAATCCAAGGGAGGGGATTTAATTTTCTGCTGACCTATGCCATGACCCCTGCTCCTAACAGACTAGGAAGAGTTAACTTTTGAAAGTTGAGATATACGCTAGATATACAGTCCCGTCCGTCACAGCCAGTATTTTTAACAGAGTCACATGTAATAATTTCAATAAAATACTATGGCAGGCACATATGAGTCATGTTAAACAGTCTGTGTGCCTCAGGATAAAGTGACAAGCTGAATAAGGAAGGAAAAGGGAATAACAGTGGTTCTTGTTTAATATAAAACTCCCTACAACCAGTTTCCTCCTCTCCATCCTCCCTCTTTGCCAACATTTGGACCCTTTTTCTATGGACAGGTTTTTGTGGTGGGGGGAGTCTTTGGGAGCAGGGTGGGGTCTGGGACACAAGGGTGTTCTCTTATGTGCATTTTGGTGAATTTTAGGTTATTTTACTCCTTTTCTTTTTAGAAGGGTGAGAAAATTACCAAAATGTTATGGAATGCTTAGGATGTGTGCTCTCTCTCTCTCTCTCTCTCTCTCTCTCTCTCTCTCTTCTCTGTGAGCAAGGGACTGAGTGAGAGGGTGCTAGAATTTCAGACCCCCAGCTTACCTGAAAAACTGTCCCTTCATTATGTCACCCTTCCCTGCACTCCCTCCCATGTCACTGTGCTCAGAGAGATGAGACCTCCCCTCTCTCTGTGGGGAAGGGAGCTCAGGGAGTGCTATGTGTTCACCTCCCCACAGCACCCCTCATTGTGCTTCTCCTTGTTCCCCCAGCCCTTATGTCAGGCTCTCATTCTTTCCTTACTTTCTTGTTTCAGTTCTTGAAGGAGAATGTTGCATCTCTCAGCCTGGCCTCCCCAGCCCAGTCACCTGCATCATGCCTCTCAGATTCAGTGGAAGGAGCTGCTTTCAGCTCCCACTGACAGCAGCTGAGGAGAGCCAGTTTTGGTGCTGGGAAGAGTTCTGTGGGACCGCAGAGGGAGTGAGAACCTGCTCACATGTCTGGATAGCTGGAAAGGTGCTTCCACACATTGTCAGTGCTCTAGCAATGCTGAAAATACCCAGGAACAATTTCCAAAGCTCAGGGCAGTCCCAGGCTAACTGGGTCTGTCACATAAGAGCTGGCCATACAGTCGCTACACTGGTTGACAGTAGTTGTCAGCAACAGGTCCTCTCCTGAACTGGTGAAGAAGACAGTTTAACTGGTGGTGCAGTTGGGACATGGCCATTTTCAACACCAAGAGAGAGAGCGTGATTAAGATATGGTCTCAGCCCAAGTGACTGTGCTTATTCACTTGGTCTCAGTCACACTCCCATATTGCTTAAGAAATAAGGTTGTCAAAGCCAAGAGGAAACAACAGAAAGCCAGCCCTCTTCAGCTAGTGCAACACTAGCATCTTAAAGATGTGTACAAGAGAGTGAAATTGGGGGGCGGGCTCGGACTTGAGCCTGGCTGATTCTTTCTGGGGCTCAGGTAAGAACTTGGACAGTCAGTCCCACGCTGCCCTCAGAAATCCACTTTTTTCTATCACATTCTCAGAAGGACTCTTAGGGCTTGTCTACACACAAAAGTAGTATCACTTTAACTATACGTATATAGTTAAACCAGTGCCGCCCCATCCCACACCCCCAGTGTGGATGCTGATATACCAATATAACAATGCTTATACCAGGACAGCTGATTCCTGTAAGGGAAGGAAAATAAACTATACCAGTATAACTGCATCAACACTAGGGGTTTACCAGTATAACTATTGTGGTAAAAAATCACAGTCCTAAGCAACATTTCGTATACTGGTACAAACCTATGTGTAGACAAGGCTTTAGTTCAGAGTACTGTGCATTCTAGGACCACAGATTCCAGGCTCCATAAGCAGGCATTGTCAGAACAGAGTGTAGCAACTCCAAAGGAGCTATGTCATTGATGCGTGGATTAAGGGCCCCGAAGTGCACACTAATGAAACCATTATCTTCTCAGTGATTTGTGGATTAGAGCCATCCTTGGCAGATTCTGCTATGATCATACATTGGAGAACATAGGATTTCAGTGACATCTTTATGATTTATTTACATATTACCATAAAACAATCAATTTAACACACAAACCTCCATATTAAAAATTACGTTAAAAGTTTAGGTTAAATGGCTGAGAGATGAGGATTTGCAGACTACTCAACCCTTGATACCAAAAGGCTTTGAGAATAATGTGAGAACAGAAAGGAAATGTTATCCACTGGTTAGAGCAGGACTGGAATTCAGAATTCCTGGGTTTTAGCTATGACTGTGCCACTAGTTCTTGCACAGCTCACTTACTACACATGCCTATGGAAATTAGCAAGAGCTGTTGTGATAAATGAAGGTTGGGGGGTAGCTCCCTTTTATGGACCCAGCCAGCCAGTTAGCTATAAAATCCCTCTTAGTAGCTATTCTCTACTTGCTTTACCTGTAAAGCATTAAAAAGCCTCACTGCGATGCATAGGTAAAAGGAAGTGAGTGGGCACCTGGCCAAAAGAGCCAATGGGAAGACTAGAACTTTTAAAAATTGAAACAAGACTCCCCTTTTTTCTGTCTGTTGTTGTTCTCGGGGAGAAGCAGACACACAGCAATGATGCTGTAAGAAACTTGGGGCCAGGTATGAAAAATCATTGGTATCATACCTAGAAACTACTCATTTGAAATCTTAGATATGTAAGTAGATCAGGAAGTGTCTAGGAAGATGCGATTAGGTTTTATCTCTTTTTATTTCTTTATGACTTATGGACTCCTCTGTGCTAACCCCAAATGCTTTTGTTTTGCTTATAACCTTTAAGCTGGACCTCAAGAACGATATTCTTGATGCTTAATCCTTGTAAGTGGGTTTTTTTTAAATCTAGCAATAGCCTGAGTTTCCAGGTGTATTTTCTTTCTTTTTGTTTTTAATAAAATTTACCTTTTTTAAGAACAGGATTGGATTTTTGTGTCCTAAGAGGTTTGTGCACATGTTGTTTAATTAGGTGGTGGCAACAGCTGATTTCCTTTGTTTTTTTCTCAGCTCTTCCCCGGGGAGGGGCGTGAAAGGGCTTGAGGGTACCCCACAGGAAGGAATTCCCAAATGCGCTTTCCTGGGTTCTCAAAGGAGTTTTGCACTTGGGTGGTGGCAGTATCTACCCATCCAAGGTTAGAGTAAAGCTGTAACCTTGGGAGTTTAATACAGGCCTGGAGTGGCCAGTATTAATTTTTAGAATCCTTGCGGGCCCCCACCTTGTGCACTCAAAGTGCCAGAGTGGGGAATCAGCCTTGACAGCTGTAATCAGAGTAGAACCTTACTTTTGCAAGGCCTAAATACTGTTTAAAAATCTGGGCCTTAATATTTTACTGCAGGGGTGACCAACCTGTGGCTCTGGAACCACATGCGGCTCTTCAGAAGTTAATATGCGGCTCCTTGTATATGCACCGACTCCGGGGCTGGAGCTACAGGTGCCAACTTTCCAATGTGCCCGGGGGTGCTCACTGCTCAACCCCTGGCTCTGCCACTGGTGCTGCACCCACTCCACCCCTTCCTGCCCCCTCCCCTGTGCCTGCCATGCCCTCGCTCCTCCTCCCCCCCCCCAAGCCTCCTGCACGCCAAGAAACAGCTGATTGGGAGGTGAGGGACAGAGAGGGAGGCGTTGATTGGCAGGGCTGCCGGTGGGCGGGAGGCACTGGGAGAGGGGGTGGAGATGAGGAACTGATGGGGGGCTGCTGACGTATTACTGTAGCTCTTGGCAATATACATTGGTAAATTCTGGCTCCGTCTCAGGCTCAGGTTGGCCACCCCAGTTTTACTGTATGATGTTTTATGGGTCTCTTGTCAGGCCCCATTGACCCAAGTATAGATTCCTTATAGAACTCTGTCAATGAAGACTCAACTGTGATACATCATGTAGGGTACTGAGTGCCTCCCACAAGTTGCTGACCACCCTGAAGTCTCCATGAATTGAGATCTGGATTGAGCCCTATTATTGCTTATGAGACTGGAGCAGATTTGAATGATGGAAAGACTTATGGCAGCCTGTTAGCTCTCCTCTGCTGGGAAAATTAAAAAATGTTTATTAAATAAAAACCTTTGACATGGAATGCATGATATGTACCCCCTACACGAGGTCCATGATTAATAACACTAATTATGAGGAGTTCATTACAGTCTCAAGAGGATATGTTGTGTAAACCAGCCAGAGAGTCATTGTAAATTACCATTATTGTCCACTTTAAGTACAGCAGCTATCTATAGCAATCTGGAGAGAACTACAGTGATTATATACAGTAACACCACTTTTTTTTACTAAACTGTGGTATGCTTTTACCACTAAAGACTATGAAAATATAGTGCCCCTCTCCACAGCTATGGCACCCGTAGTGATTCACTGAAGAATGGTGCAGTAAAAAACTACACAGCAGTGTTTCAGCAGAGGATGCTAAGCTCCTTGCCAAAGCTAGAGAGAAACGAGACAGTTTTAAAAGCTGTTTCAGAGTGGTCATGATTCTTATTTTATTGCAGATGAAACAATATATAAGCAGATGGATTTCCCACGCTGGTCCAGAATTATACACAGTGGACTGTCTTCTCAGCTGGTGTAAATCAGCATAGTTCTATTGAAGTCAACGGAGCTACACCAATATAAATCAACTGAGGATCTAGTCCATTGTATATATTGCAAACGTACCCCTTCCTATGGTTTGGTTTTATTGTTTACTCAAAAAACAATAACAAAACATTAACCTTGCTCTAGGTTTTGTCCCCAAACTTGAGTTTCCTAGAAACTCCTTGCAAGACCTCTTCTGTCCCAGCCCCTAGTTACCACTGCCCCAGCATGAGTCAACAGTAATTTCTCTGCATCCTGATGCAGGATTCTAGTACCTGAGCATAAAGCAACCAACAGAGAGATACTGTATTTCTATGGAGGGTCCTAGAAACCGTCACCAAGTAATGTAGTCATTTAGCACCAATATGTGAATATGAAAGTTCTAATACCTATTGTGCTTTAAACGCTGTACTTGGCATTCTCTTGTCCCACCACTGAAGTGCCACCAACTCTGGGGTAGAATGTGACAGCTGTTAGGCAGCATTCAGCAACAATAGTTAGTATAACAAGTCAAAAGAATACCACATCGAGCTGGAACTGTAAAGGGAGAATTGGGATTTGGCTAGAATTACAGGTTTAGCAGCCCTACTTATGTGAAAAGTGCCGTAGGGTTATTAAGAACCTCAATCAGTCACAACCTTGGTTTTACAGCTTGCCTAAGAAGGCACCTACAGCAGAACAGTGTCCACTAGGTAATATTGGGACACTAGTCTGTACTGATACAGAGTGATGAGTGCCACTGGCTTTTTCACCAGTGCCCCTGCCTGAAGCACCTTGTTGGCCTCCCCTCTAAGAACTGACCTTGCTTTGCAGTTGAGATCTGAGCAGGTATGACCATTGGCTTTCTTAGTGATTTGATACTAAAATGCTGTGCACTGTCTGTAAAATGTATAGACATAATTTTAACAAGCCCTTCATTTTGTCCAGGGTTTAAAAAGACAGTTGAATTTTCCTAGTTGTCTATCAAGAGGAGTAGGTGACGGAAAATAAATACACAGAAATCCTAAAGACCAATTTTCATTTTGATATCCTACCTTATTTCTTTTCTATTTTATCTAGGTACTTACATGGCCCTCTTACAGTACTATCTAAATGCCCTTCTTGCTGTGTATAGAATCTTTTGAAGAGAAAAAGCCCTTGCTTGACAGTCTCTCAAATGGTATCAAATGTCCTTGCTGGGGAAAAAAGCAACTCAGTTTTAGGAGGTGCTCAACTTCTGATGTTAAGATTATCCGTGCTCTTTAGACAAACATGACAAATACAAACGAGAGGAAGAGAAGGGATAGAGAAGAAAGGTAAACATCTGTCTCATTGATGCTTGCTTTATTCACATGCTGCACAGCATCTGGTCCATAGACAGGTCAGTCGCAAACAGGTGTGCTTTAGCCTCTAGGCCCCAGCTCATTTCCCCATTCTGGGATGACATCTGGCTGGTATGCTCTGGTTTCCTCCCACCCGTAAGCTTTTACATTGGGCCAAGGCAGCTCATGCTGTCTCAGCCTGTTATGCTGGTTATGGTGATGACACCATGCAGTTAAATTAATTTCAAAGCTGGTCAGGCTTGGAATCAGTTAGACAGAAAGGAAGATAGGAAAGGGAGAAAATAGAATAGGAATGAAGTCACACAGGAGGATGAGGAATAGCAGGAATGTTAAAACTTGCATATCCTGGGACTGACACAGCTACAACAACACTACATATACTAAAGGTTGCTCGGGATCCATTCAATACTGCAGCAATAGTCTGACATTCTCACTGGTCGTCTTGCAGCCTGAGTATACCAGAAACCCCAAGCAAAGCTAGTGCCTATTCAACGAGAGGACAAGATCCCCAGAGGACCTCCACAACCCTAAGGAATTGCCTATGCTTCTCTCATTAGAATGTCTAGAAGGGATGTGGTTAACCATAAGGTTGAACAAAATGCTTTGACCTGAAATAATATTTTAATTAACTTTTTGATTTGCCAAAAATTCAGGAAAAATTCATTTTCAGTTTGACCTGAAACGAGTTTAAAAAAAAAACAACGAAATTTCCAGTGAACCAAAAAAATCCATTATTCGCACAGCTCTAGTTATAGCCAAGGCTCTGTCCCTGGAACTATTTGCATGTGAGCAGGTCCCTGTGCACTTAGTGGGTGCTGGAGTTTGGCTGCAGAGTCCGTTGCAAGATTGGGGACTTAGACTGTAAACTCTTTGGGGCGTGGACTGTAATTTTAATGCATGTTTGTGCAGCACCTTGCACAGTAGGGAAATATTCCTTGATTAGAACTGTAGGGGCTACTGTACTATAAATAATAAGCTTGGCTTTGCTGTTCTACCAACTTTTGACCTTGTAAGTGTCGTTGGAGATCAGTTTACCAATATGCTTGAACCTAAAAAAACTCAATTCATGTTTTAGCTCCCTTTTATAATTATTTTATCTAAATTATTTTATATAAATATATATATATATATTAAATATACATAGATAAAATAATTATAAAAGGGAGCTAAAACATGTATATATATATCAGGGGTAGGCAACCTATGGCATGCGTGCCAAAGGCGGCACGCGAGCTGATTTTCAGTGGCACTCACACTGCCCGGGTCCTGGCCACTGGTCCGGGGGGCTCTGCATTTTAATTTAATTTTAAATGAAGCTTCTTAAACATTTTAAAAACCTTATTTACTTTACATGCAACAATAGTTTAGTTATATATTATAGACTTATAGAAAGAGACCTTCTAAAAACGTTAAAATGTATTACTGGCACGTGAAACCTTAAATTAGAGTGAATAAATGAAGACTTGGCACACCACTTCTGAAAGGTTGCCGACCCCTGATATATATAATACATGTGTAATGGTCAAGTTGGATTTTGTCACCTTTTACTTACTTTGGATCAGCAAGGGTTTCTAAAATTATTTTTAAAAAAAACTTTTAAAAATAACATGTTTTCACAACAACTGCTCTCCTGAACTACAGTAAAGCAGAGGCTAATGCACAGGTCAGTCTTAGAAAATTAGGATGGATAATGAAGGTTTATTGCCATTAGTTCCATAGTGTTTATCACTTAAGTAAATTATTTTTATTTGGTTTTATTTACTTTCTCTTAATGCAAATTAGCTAAATCACCATGCATACTAAAAAGCTCTTTTGCAGTGGGATGCAGAGCAACAAAATGGCAAATGAAATTCAGTGTTGATAAATGCAAAGTAATGCACATTGGAAAACATATACATACAAAATGATGGGGTCTAAATTAGCTCTTACAACTCAAGAAATTGATCTTGGAGTCATAGTGGATAATTCTCTGAAAACATCCACTCAATGTGCAGAATGTTAGGAATCATTAGAAAATATAATGCTACTATATAAATCTGGCCTGCATCTTGACTACTGCATGCAGTTCTGGTTACCCCATCTCAAAAAAGATATATTAGAATTGGAAAATGTATAGAGAAGGGCAACAAAAATTATACTTCTGTATGAGGAAAAATTAAAAAGACTGGGACTATTCATCTTAGAAAAGAGACGACTAAGGGGGGATATGATAGAGGTCTCTAAAATCATGAATGATGTAGAGCAAGTGAATAAGGAAGTGTTATTTATCCCTTCATATAACACAAGTACGAGGGGTTACCCGATGAAATTAATAGGCAGCAGGTTTAAATCAAACAGAAGGAAGTACTTCTTCACACAACACACAGTCAACCTTTGAACTCATTCCCGTGGGATGTTGTGAAGGCCAAGAGTATAACTGGGTCTAAAAAAGTTCATGGAGGATAGGTCTATCATTGGCTATTAGCCAAGATGATCAGAGGGCCCATGCTCTGGGTGCCCCTAAATTTCTAGCTTTCAGAGCTGGGACTGTACGACAGGATGGATCACTCAAAATTGCCCTGTTCTGTTTATTACCTCTGAAGCATCTGACAGTGGCCACTGTCAGAAGACAGAATACTGGGCTAGATGGACCTTTGGACTGATGCAGTATGGCCATTCTTATGGGGGGAGGGATGCAGTATGGCCATTCTTATGGGGGGAGGGATACCTCAGTGGTTTGAGCATTGGCCTGCTAAACCTAGGGTTATGAGTTCAATCCTTGAGGGGGCCACTTAAGGATCTGGAGCAAAAATCAGTACTTGGTCCTGCTAGTCTAGTGAAGGCAGGGGGCTGGACTCAATGGCCTTTCAAGGTCCCTTCCAGTTCTAGGAGATAGGATATCTCCACTAATAAAAAAAATAAATGTTCTTATCTACTCTAACTATAGAGTGTATTGTAATGTAACTCCACTTTTCAAATTTGCTACCAGCGGACAAAAACTAAAACCACAACTTAAATAAAGTGGAATAATGTGAGGGATGTGCTGCAGAACAGCTTGCTTTTTCTGGTAGTCTCAATGTGAACTGTAGAACAGGATCTTGAGGTAACTTAAGGTGGGAGAGTGTGAAAGAAAGACCACAAAGAAAAGAGTAACACGACTGTTGGTTTGAGACAGTTCAAATTCATTCCATTGGCAGACGACTTGTAAGATAAAACATGGGCTGTCCTGCAGCTATTTTGCTGCACTCCAAGTGCAACGCTACACTAAAACCAGCATAGGCAGCAACAGAATGAGCTTTTGGTGTAGGGAATCTTCCAGTGGTGCAGAGGGGGTGTAGTGGCTCTGACCCTCCCGGTTGCCTGTGTAGAAGGTGTGGCCATGGAAAAGGGGACATGGCCAAGTCTTCCTTGCATCCCAACTGTGGTCAGCCCTGAGGGCTGTTCTAGATTATATCTGTAGAGTGGCCAGTACATTATATCTAGATTATATCTGTAGAGTGTCCATAGAGCCCTGTGCGGATACAAAATTTGTATCCACATCCGATCCACAGTCTGCAAAAATGGTCCGCTGGTATAAAGCAGATATCCACAGATTTGCAGGGCTCCAGATACAAAATTTGTATCCGTATCTGATCTGCGATCTACAAACATGGTCACGGATAGTTGATATCTGCAGATATAAAGTGGATTTGCAGGGCTGATAGCTAGTCGGAGAGTTAAAGCCACTTTCCTGTGCTCCCCAATCCTGAAATGCACTGTGTGTTGCTTGGGCTCAGCCTGTGTATTTTATACACAAAAATACTTCTTCTCAGTGCAATGTAATCACATGTTCTCCTTTTACAGAATATTTTCCCTGATCACATGTGATGGGGGGGAAGCACCTGTAGGGAGTCGCAGGTAAGACAAATGTTTGCTAATATTTAGCACAATCAACTCATACTTGAAGAAACTCAGAATCCAGTGAGACAATCAGGATGGATTTTGCAGAAATCTGGAGTGGTGGGTGAATCTTAAACAGGTTTCATTTGCAAATTTAGGCTTCAAGGAATCTTGTCTGTTACCAATCAGTGACTAGTTACATGGGAATGGAATCCACTATAGGAATCCTTGCCAAACCTAGATGAACTTACTGAAGCTAATTTTGAAGTTGGACGTCACTTTCTGAGCTTCATCTTTAGGGTTTTTTATTTGTAACCTTTTCCCAGGGTTTAATCAGTTCACAAGGGGGAAAATAATCCATAGACAATAGTGGAATTAGCTTAATCACAGTTTTGTAAGAAAAGCAATAAAGATATTTCAGCAGAGCTAGAAAACCTCAGTACTTTAGAAGCTTCTTTACTAAACCACTCATAAAAGCTTCAGCATAATAATCCTCAGCAAGATCAACAGGAGCAACAGCCCTTCCCTACCCCTCATCCTTTGCCACGGTTTATTTCATAGGCACCTGACTGTTATTTTTATTATTTAGTTACTATGTATGTGCATGTGCTTTACAATGTTTAAAAACAAGCAAACAAAAATACTAGTCCTCTGCCCCAAGGAATTTACCGTTTAAAAGCCCAATCCTGCAAACATGTAAAACCAGGTATGGTGCTTCTTAATAAGAGTGGCTCCAGTAAAATCAAAGGGATTATACCTAGTATGTGCTACGCCTGGCCATAAGTATTTGCTGGGTGAGGCCGTACATTGCTACATGAGACTTCAATTACACTTACAACAGGGAAAACTCTTATAAGGTTCTAGAGGTTGTTTGTCTAGATGCTGGTCTAAGCATCCTCACAAATGCTCTCCATAGTCTATTCTTATCCTCAGCAAAGAGTCCTGTGGCACCTTATAGACTAACAGACGTATTGGAGCATGAGCTTTCGTGGGTGAATACCCACTTCGTCGGATGCATGTAGTGGACATTTCCAGAGGCAGGTATAAATATATTTATATTGCTTGCATATTTATGCCTGCCTCTGGAAATGTCCACTACATGCATCCGACGAAGTGGGTATTCACCCACGAAAGCTCATGCTCCAATACGTCTGTTAGTCTATAAGGTGCCACAGGACTCTTTGCTGCTTTTACAGATCCAGACTAACACGGCTACCCCTCTGATACTATTCTTATCCTGTGATCTTAGCTATGCTCCCGGTATGTCCCGTAGGTCTCTTAGCAGTGTTCTGCCTCCTTACATGTCTTGTCTGCAAGTTAACAGAAGATTTATTGGTCTGTGCTAGTTTCTAAGTTCAGGCTCCTGTTCCCAAGTGCAAAGCTCAGGTTTCCACCTTTGTGCCAAGGGTTATTTGAACCGTCCTGTTCCTTTAATCCAGTTCAACTTTCAGTTTTAAGCAGTCGCAGTTCCATTTTGCAATTAAATTAGATAAGGAAAACCATAACTTCGAATGGATAGGAGAGCTGCTTAGGGGTACTGGACTTAAAACCCCCTCTATGCTCAAATAAATTTGTTAGTCTCTAAGGTGCCACAAGTACTCCTGTTCTTTTTGCGAATACAGACTAACACGGCTGCTACTCTGAAACCTCTTTGAAAAGTTTCTCTTCATCAGCAAGCTGGATTGTGGCCTCTGAGCTCTTTTTGCTCTTTTTGGCCTTTCTCTGATTCTTATGGAATTGGAAAGAATGCTGGACGTAGCAGCTTTCTCCAAGGCTCATGGGAACCGGAATGGGTCAGAAGATAAATGCAAAAGATAATTTTTTAGGGGTGCAAATGCAGGCTAATTGGAGCTCCTATATATTTCTATAATAGAGTCTCAGATAGTTCAGTATTTCAAAGGGCAGGGAGGTTTCCCTGTGTGAGGGGTAGCAACTTCATTAACTAATTTTATCTTGGGACTTTTATAACCTCATCCTTTCGTCTGCTCATAACATTGTGAAAAACTCTTCTATGGAACTTAAAACATTCCATGCTTGATCTCAGTCCAGGTGTGAATTTTTGCTGCTGTTTTTGAGTATATGTGTGCTTGTGTGTGTGTGTGTGCACATGTGTGTATGCACACATGCTTCAGGAAAATCCCTTCAGCTGCAGATAAACATATACTTTCCTAGCGTGTTAGGAGCCATTTTGCGGCCCAGCAACTTAAAAGATTGCTTCACAGCAAAACTCCATATCTTGCAAGTGAATAGCACTTACTGAGGTATCTGTGCTTTACTAGATTTGAGTGCCCAGTTTTAAAATAATAAAGCTATAAGTAAATGGAGCATGCTCAAAATGTTAGCAGAGACTACTAAGCCCTGCCCCTTTGTGACATCATAACAAATAATTTCCCATATGGCCTGTATATATTCCACCTCCTGTATTTTTCCAGATGAAGGATTACTCCCCACTAACATTTACAATAGCTTATTTTTGGTTAAACATTGTGATTAGTAACCCTCCCTTTGCAGGCTCCCCACTTCACATCAAATTCAAACTTCTTGACTTTGCTTTCAAGTAGAGCTGGTCAGGAATTTTTTGACAAAATATATGGGTTTTGATGAAACTTTAGTCTGGAGAGTTTCTCAGGTCCAGGATGGAATGTGGGGAGAGAGAGAGAGAGAGGGAGAGAAACACCAGAATAGCCAAGAGCTGAGTGATCACAGCACGCACCTGGGTTTCCCACCGTCTCAGTGAATGTCCTAACCTGCTGTTCTGGGGTGGGTCTCTCTGCTTTTCTGCAAAAAATATGAAAGGTCTCATTTTCATTTTGGTGCAGAATAAAAATCAAACTCTGGAAACTTAATTTTGCATGAAACGGAATTTGTATTTTCCAGCTAGCACTACTTTCATAATTACCATCCCTCCCTACTTCTTAGGTCTGATCTCTTCTCACATCTGTTCTGAATATGACACCATCCTCACTGCCCTTTTCATCTCCTTCTCTCACAAACATTGCCAGTGCCTTCTTCATTCAGGACATACCGGTATACATGTTTAATGACTGCCACCAAATCCACCACCAGTTGCCAGAAAAAATAAAACCGTGGGCTCCTTTCTAAAGCACAGACCTCTCTCACTGGAGTGAACTGAGTGACTCTGTTAGTGGCTAACAAAGCAGTAGGCTCTTATCCTATATGTAGATTGCATTAGATGAAGGTAGGATTCACTTAGCCAACCAGCAAATGGGCTGCAAACTCCCTCTGTATCACCATTTGTCAGTGAAGATAGAACCCTGGATTTTCAGCTCTAAATCATGCACCTCTACTAATTGAACTAAATGCGTACTAGGCTCTCATCCTCTATGCGTATATCTACACAGCCCACAGCCGCAAGCCTCCTAGCCTGGGTTGACACACTAGGTCTAGCAGGCAGGGCCAGCTTTAGGCACGCAGGGCCCGATTCGAAGGAGCTGCCACCGAAGCTTCGGCAGCAGCTCCTTCAGGACGTTGTGAGGCCCTCTTAGGGGCGCAGGGCCCGATTCCGGGGAATCGGCTGAATCTCCCTAAAGCCGGCCCTGCTAGCAGGGCTCATGCTAGCACTATAAAAACAGCGGTGTAGACAGCAATTTGAAGTGCACAAGCCCCGCTAGCCCAAGTCTGTTGACCTCGGCTGGGAGGCTCCCTTCTGTAGGCTGTGAAGGCATACCCTGAATGTACCAACCACGAAAGGGAGACATGACACAACAGCCTGTGTTACACCTACTTTACTGCACTAAGACTAAGGCATCCTGCATCTCCACTCCCCACCTTGTCAGTTTACAACCCTCACTTGTCAAGTCATCTCCGGATTTAGATTGCAAGCTGTTGAAGGCAGATACTATTTCATTACTTGTTTTTGAGAGGCCCCCCGCAAACAATTGCAAAATAATAAATAGTAAAAATGTGGGATTTTTGTTTTACTATCAAGAATTCTCAGGTCGTTTTCTCTCAGCAGTTTAAGTATTTGTCTCTGCAGTAGATGTGGGTAGCCTAACATTGCAATGGCATGTTGATTCATGTAAGGATTTTTTCCTGCTTTCAAAACTCAAGAAACACAGTGCCTGCAGCAGGAATTGATCCGACCATAGCATTTCTGAGCGACACCCTGATAGATTCTATAATGCACTTAGCTTGGCTTACAAAATGGCAGTCAGACAGGCATATTAGCTGTATCCTTTTAGATGCAGGCCTTAAAGTTAAATCGTGTTGGCTAATCTTCCCTCAGGGGAAATTGGCTTTTTGTTGTTTTCCGCCTCCCCCCCGAACCCAGTATAAAATATTTAATTGATTTTTAAAGTCTCATTTTCATTAGGACACTGTGCATTTTAATTGGCTTAAAGGAGGCGCTCCTATAGAGAGTCTATTGATTAGTATTTTCATGTCAGAATATTTTTAAATGACACCACTTCCAGAGGCATTTTTCTTTGAACATTCATGGAATGCCAAGGCCATAATCACAGACTGTAGATGGACATGGATTTCTAACTTCTACCTGCTCTTCCCTCCCCATCCTCCTCAATTCCTTTAAAAAAATAGCAAATGTCTGAAGATTTTTTTAGTGCATCTTTTCCACAGTCCCTCTAGGACACCCTTTGTTAGACATAAGTTTAGGCATGTCACAGTGTTAGCCACATGGAAGCAAGCAAAAATCACTGCTGGTAATATGATTGTTGGAGACATTTCTAAGAAGGTTCGAGTCAGTTGCAAGATCTCATTAGTTTTTTGGAAGCAGGCTCTCTGTCAGAAAAAGTATTTTAGCTTTATTTATTTATTTAGTCATTCCAGAGAAGTTGAAGTGTCTGTTTTATAATGATTGCAATATATATTTTTGACAGGAAAACCTTGGTGACCTCTGTGAGGGTTTTGTCCTCTTTGGTTTCCTGTGTTTGCTAGATTTAAATGAGTCACAATTACCAATTTCTGATGTGACAATCCCTGAAGTTGAAACTGTAGAGCCTATTTTCTGTTTTACATCTGCATCAAGCTCAGTTTTCTTAGTTAATGGTGTTACTGATGACCTAAAGTCATGTTTGCTTTACCTTCAAGAGCATCTCTTGAAGACACAGTTCTTTCCATTCATGTTACAGCTTCTGCTCTACAGAGTATTAGTCATATTCAAAACGGTAAAGTGCTGCCTGGTCTCTTTCTTTTAACTAGCACACTGAATGTAAGAATTTTTGTAATGAGATGGCAGCAATATGTTTGTGAATTTTTATTTTATAATAACAATTCCTTCAACAATACAAACACTCAAGTTACAAGACCTTTTTTAGCACTAGAGTACAGAAATACTTGAGAGCAAGAATGTTGAAGTGAAGGCATTTCAGAGGTGATCCCAAGCCAATCTTGTTACACTGCTTATCACCAAAATCCAGTGCTTAGAGGCAGAATATTTTTGAGCAAGGGCCAGGCTTTCATATATTTTGTCTGTATTTTCCTTTATAGAAAGCTTCATAATGGTACTTTCCTTTGCCTGGAACTTGGGCCTAACGGTACTTTGCATTCATTTGGACCCTGGAGATATATGTAATTTTAGAACGTGGACCCTTGAGACATACGTAATTTTAGAATGTTTCAGATGTTTCTTCTGACTATTGAGACACTAATTTTAAGAAATCACCATGAATTGCTTTGCTTTCTTAGCATGGTTCAGCTTTATCCTTAGTCAATAGACATCTTATCAATCCTTGTTCAAAGGCATTCTCTTGCTTCCCCTGGGCTAATGCTGGTAACAAATAAAAGGTCTGCAAGCCTGGGTTGTGATTTGTCAGTCTGAAGTTATTCAAGGCAAATGTATAATAAACAAATTTTGAAAGTCCACCCAGTTCATTAAAACTCTCAACAGTCATTTGGAAGTGTGGTGGGGTTTCACAGGGCTCTCAGCTTCATAGCCTGGCCCACAATTTTGCATATACAAACCAAAATGTAACATAAAGAACACTTCTTTCATCTTCACAAAGAGTTTGTATCATGCAGTTTTAAAGACCTTCAGATCTTGCTATTTCTGAAAGTAAGATCCATCATCTTTTGGAATCTCTCAGTATATATTTCAGAACTCCCTTAGCAATATAAAGTCCTTTAAAGTGCTGGGTTAAATTTCAGTGTGGGCTAGTAACAAAGTTTCTTTCTTTCTTTCTACACCTCTACCCCGATATAACGCTGTCCTCGGGAGCCAAAAAAACTTACCACGTTATAGGTGAAACCGCGTTATATTGAACTTGCTTTGATCCGCCGGAGTGCGCAGCCCCGCCCCCCCGGAGCGCTACTTTACCGCGTTATGTCCGAATTCATGTTATATCGGGTCGCGTTATATCGGGGTAGAGGTGTACTTACAGGGGTCATTAGAGATTATCCCTAAAGTTCAGAATAGCAGCATTGCCTTCCGAAAGCAGTGTCTGGCAACTATCATCGGTTTCTTTCCTGTGCTTAACTTGGCTTTTCACTTGAACCAAGAAATAATTCTTACCATCACTTTATCTTAATTCTAAAAACTTCCCTGTAGAACAAATTCAATTGTCTTTAATGTCAGTATGGTTAAAAAAAATTCACACAACTGAATGGTTTCATAAGAGCAATTTTTCTCTGTTAATGTTAAGAATGTTCTAAGGCTATGAAACTAAAGTACTATCTCAGACACAAACTCTTTGATACTTCAGTAGTAATTATAGGTCATTTCAAAAACTGTATACCTTATTGATTTGTCCATGGGTACATGAAAAAAATATAGGCAAAGCCTCCACTTTAATGTGCATTCAAATACAATATTCTGCAGCCAAGATACACCCTCTAAAGGAATCTCTACATCCAGCTAACCAGATCTCTGTCCCTGATTCCCTGCTATCTGATAGGCTTTTAACATAGCCATTAGTCTAAAATACACAGACATCCCCAAATGGAAAAATTATAAAGAATTCCTGAGTTGAGCAGGCTTAACCATTTGAGGATGCCGCAGAAAGAAAAACATACCAAAACAGGCATTAAAAAAACACATAGATTAGCTCTGATATGCAACATGCTCTGACTAAAAGAACAAGAAATGACATCAGCAGTGTTGTTTGTTAGCACCACACAGTGAGACAGGTGCATTGGGTAGAAAAAATAAAGGCACATGGTGAAATCCTGGCATCCATTCCAGTGGGGCCCATGTTGCTCTAGGTGGCATGGGTGGAGTCATCTGCCTCATCCTCATAGATGCACTAACCGACTTTTTGTAGACAATACTCTAACTGAGAACCTTAGATATTATCCAGCATTGAAATGTCTAAAGGGGGAAAAGATCAGATAAACGTATAGAGGTTCCTGAAGGTATAGCATCAGGAGAAGCCGTGGCCACATTTCCTGAATACATGGTGAAAGTTCTGGGGATGGATCGTTTTCAGATCCTTTTACAGCATGCCATTGCCTGTTCTCATCTTGGAAAAACCAGTCAGATAACACCTGAGATTTGGAATAGGCAACTATCAGAACAAGAGTTCCTCAGTCATCAGTCCTTAAAGCATAGTATGATGAGTGGAACTGGAGAAAGAAGGTCAGGTTTCTGGAGGGATTTAGTTCTGCGTGTCACCATAGCTGTGGGATGCAAGTGGGATCCCGGCCACTTGCACACAAACTCTGGAGCCGCCCCATGTAACACTGGACACTGAGCATACTGAAAAAAACCTCTCCCTTACACATCTACCTGCCACATCACTTACCGTTACTGAAATAAAACAGTTACCATGAAAAATTGACTCTAGAGTGTTCAGAACTGTTATAGACTTATCTTCTGCAGGTTAAAGCATTTACAGCTATGTGTGTTAGAGAGACAGAAGCTATAGGCACTGAAAAACTGTAATTTATCTGAAGGAAGCCAGGTATACCCAGGCCTGATTTTCAGAAACAATGTATGCATAATAACAGCAGAATTGTCTTTTTGACCAAACGTTTTGGCTTACCAAACTGCATACATAGGAGTTGCTATGCTGAATCACACATGTGGTCTGTCTAGTCCAGTATCTTGTCTCCAGAAATGGCCAGTACCAGATTCTTCAGAGGAAGCTGTGAGAAACCATTCAGGAGGCAGCTGTGGGATAATCTTCTCCTAAACTCATCATGCTATTAAAGTGGGGGTCGTCATTTGAGTGTTCCTCCAGCAGACGCTGCAGAGTTTCTGCATAAGGAGGAGGTAGACCATACCCAAATATTGGATGGATGGAGGTAATGGGATTTTCTGTCTGTTAGAGGTTATATTTTTATGCTGGGTTGAAGAAAAGGTTATTCCTCCTGCTGGATTTTTTTAAAGAACTTATGTGCTATGAATTTTAATCACTTGCTGTTGTTGCTTTCTTCTATGACCAATCCAAATTGCACTGGGAAGTCGAGAGGTTGTTTTTCTTTAACTGGAATATATGGGCCAAATGCTGCCCTCATCGGTATTCCACTAGCTTCAGGTGTAATTGAGAGAGGAATTTGGCTCTATATCTTTTAGCTGTACGAGTATAGAGACTAATGCAACTAAGCATAAAATACAGTTAATTGGAATGGTGCAGAGTAGTCTGAATTAAAAGTACTGCTTAGGGAGTAGCAGTTGCTTAGAGCTAAGTATTTGTGGAGGAATTGTCTCATCATTCTGTAGACTGGAGTAGGTTCTTGGCATGGCTTATGGCTTGATTGTACTGGCTATTTTCATGACTTCAGCAAATCTGCAGATCCCTGGCTGAGAACAAAGCTCAGACTTTGCTTCCACCCCCCAACTTCATGCTAACAAATCTTCAAAACACTCTGTTAAAAATAACCCTCTATTGTGTTTAGTTTCTCTTTATCTAAGGATCTCAGTTGCTTTACAAAGGCAGGTATAACTATCCCCTTTTTTTAGATGGGCACTGAGTTGCGGTGACTTGCCCAGGGTCACACAATAAATCTGTACACAGCTGGCAATAGAATCTAGGAGTTCTGATTCTCAGCACCCTCGCATAGCCATTTGTTCCCTCCCTTTTTGAAGTGTGTATATTTACAATAAATATATACAACACACAGTATTAGGGGTGTGTATGTAATGTGTGTTATATATAACATAATCTTATTGCTAGAATTTTACTATAAATGGAATTGGAATTTGCACCCTGCAATACAATGAAACAAGTTGTAACTTTCAATATGAAGAGGGCTTATTTAGGCCCTGATCCTCCAAACACTTATTCATGTGCTTAGCTTTACGCATGTGACTGGTATGGGGCTGGGGCTTAGAAGAGTGTTACACTAGTGTGTGTGATCCTGTGGATTATACATCAAGACTACTACAGTGACTGTTCAGAAGTTATGTCAGTTTGGATGAGTTTGAATTTGGAATAGGGGTTTAATCGTGATGGTAAGAGGGGCTGAAAAATTGTCTAGACTTTAGAACAGGGGTAGGCAACCTATGGCACGGATTTTCAGTGGCACTCACACTGCCCGGGTCCTGGCCACCGGTCCAGGGGGCTCTGCATTTTAATTTAATTTTAAATGAAGCTTCTTAAACATTTTAAAAACCTTATTTACTTTACATACAACAATAGTTTAGTTATATATTATAGACTTATAGAAAGCGCCCTTCTAAAAACGTTAAAATGTAGTACTGGCACGTGAAACCTTAAATTAAGTGAATAAATGAAGACTCGGCACACCACTGCTGAAAGGTTGCCGACCCCTGCTTCAGAAGCATTTTCTTAAGGTTTGATACGGTAATTTACACTGGCATATGGGTTTTGGTGTGTTATCATTACGTTATCATGTGTTGATATGCTTATCCTAAACCCCAATTTAAAAAAAAAAAATCCCAGCCTAGAGAGGAGGGAGTGAGGCAAAGTTTGGACTAGCCTGACTGCTAAATTATTTTTCATTCCTGGAGTGGTTTCTCTATGATAGGATTAAAAGGTTGTCAGTGCACGTTCACACTGCCTGCCCTGTCCTCTGGCTAAGGATAAACAGAGGCTTGGCAGTTTCCAGTACAACATATTGTTTAACCTCTACATGTACCAATATTTACACAGAAATTTTAAACAAAGCATTCATCCTTTCCTTACCGGAGAGTAACAGGAATACAAAGTGGCTAGTCATGTCCATTGCATGTCTCTGTTCCCTGGGGGGTTCCTTTTCATTATCTCTCAGCTGTCTCCTTTTGTTTAATGTGGCAGTTGAGTTATGAACTGCTCAGAAATCCTGGACCCATTACAGGAGTGTGCTTTGCAGAGAAGGCTCTGTGTTAGTTATTCAGTGTTAGCCTGTCTCTGACCCAATGGAATAGAACATAAAATGAAAGATTCACCATTCTATATTATACAGCACAGGAATTCAATATTACGACGGCCACTCTACCAACTCTACAATTGAGGTTTTGTCCCAATTTCCATTTAAAACCTCCAATTTTCTATTTCCCCCAACTTTTGTTTGGAGAAGCCTTTTATTTTTTTTAAAAAAGTATATAGTTAAAATAGCTTAGTAGAAAAAAAATGTTTGGTGAAAATTTTGTAGATCCAAACTATGCATGTGGTATTTCATTGCAAAATGTACCCCAGCATCTCAGGATATTTCTCTCATGTTTTCCCAGCAAAGAATAGAGTTTAAAAGTCTGAGAGTGGTCCATGTGATACATGATTTTGGTGTGTGATATGTTATCATGTGTTGATATATTTATCCTTAAGCCCAATTTAAAAAAAAAAAAATCTCAGCCTAGAGAGGAGGGAGTGAGGCAAAGTTTGGACTTGCCTGACTGCTAAATTACTTTTTCATTCCTGGAGTGGTGGATAAGGTAGTCTTCTAACAAAATTGAGTTTTTAACAGAAAAAATAGTTTAATAACAAATCTTCACATCGTGGAAGGATCCATATCAGGCAAGCAGGAATGGAAATACATAACTTGATTAGCCACTTAATGTGTTGCAGAGGGAAACAGGCTACAGCCTGTCAGATCTCTAAGCTGATTTACCTTTGCAGCCCATTTCCACCACTGCTTCTGTGCTGTCCAGCCCCACCCTGCCCCTAGTCCCTTTTGTGCTATTCACATTTCCCCTCATTCCCCAATTCTATTTCCCTTCTGCTCCCCAAGGTTGTTTTGGTGCTGCCCAGTGAAATTTCCAGTGTGTGGCTGTGTGACAGTGAATGCTGTATTAAGCTTAGGGTCAGAATTGTATATTTAATCTTAGCTGGAGATTTCCCTCATTTGTAATATTTGTGGGGGTTTTAATGCATGACGCATAACAGCATGTCTTCTTTGGACTCGTGTAACGCCGACAGACCTCAGTCGTCAGTGAACGGGATCGAACCTGGGTTCGAACCTCTGAAGCTTAGTGCATGAGCCTCTACTGCATGAGCTAAAAGCCACATGGCTCTTAGCTAAGGCTATAGCAGACTCATTAATCTCTAAGTGGTCTCGGTGCCACTAGAGGGGGACAGAATACCACATCCAGGAGGTATGTGGGTTACACTAGCACTTAGCAACTTGAAATGCTAGCTAACTAAGTCTCTTGTTTGGTAATCTTATATTCATAGATTCTTCAATTTTAAGGCCAAAAGGGACCATTAGACCATCTAGTCGATCTCCTGTATGTCACAGACCATTAAATGTCACCCAGTTACCCCTGTATTGAGCCCAATAACCTGTGTTTGGCTAAAGAATATCTTCCAGAAAGACATCCCCTCTTAATTTGAAGACAATTGATATTTTCATTTATTTTTTTGGCTTTATTGTTGTTGTTATTTATTTGTATTGCCATACTGCCAAGAAGCCTTAGCCATGGACCAGGAGCCCATTGTGCTAGACCCTTTGCAAACACAGAACACAAAAAGATAGTCCCTGCCCCCAAAGAATTTACAAGCTGAGTATAAAACAAGAGACGACAGATGGAGATAGACAGACAAAGAGGGGGGCACAAGAAAACAATGAAGCCGTGTGGATCAATAGGATAGGCAATAGTTTCAGAACACCACCAGCCTGTTATCAAGCTCAAAGGGTATTTTACAATTTTATAAAGTATGTACCTCGATTGCAAATCTTATTAACTGGCAACACCCTAGAAAATACCACATTTTCTGTATGAATACCATAGCTTTGGATGATG
Source organism: Emys orbicularis (assembly GCF_028017835.1). Classification (NCBI taxonomy): domain Eukaryota; kingdom Metazoa; phylum Chordata; order Testudines; family Emydidae; genus Emys; species Emys orbicularis. The sequence continues at coordinate 20,857,306 of NC_088685.1, read as the reverse complement.
ATTCTAATAGGTTGGGTGGCATTTTTTGTTTATATCATCCTTGTGATTAAATTTGCAATAGAGATGTTGGAAGACTTTGAGTACCAGATATTATAGTTTGACTATATAGCGTTTGGGCCAAATTTACTGCTGCCATAACCCTTGGTTTTAATGGATTGCATTGAGTTCAGTAGAGATGCACCTGTTTACACCAATTGGATTTAGCCCTCATGTGTGTAATATATACACCTCTCTCTGTGTGCCATAATGCCATTTCTGAAGTCAGCAGGGAAGTATGAGCTGGATCACTCTAGTTATAAAAGAGAGGGGGCAGCTGGCAGGGCATATTCCCTGTGAAGGCTCCAAGACTCAAGAGCTTGCTCCCCCCTGGTCCAGAATAGCCTGAATTTGGTGAGGTTTTGAGCACATTGCAGAAGACACCTGCTTGAGAGGGCTTTTGGAGAAGTCTGAGATGATGAAGGGGGTAGGTGGCCAGCTGAGTTCCTGTGGATCGGATGATTTTGATGCTGCTGAGATTTAATTTAACTGTATTTATTGTATCATTATGATGTTAGGATGCCTGGAGCCTTGAATATTTTAAATCTAAATAAATAAATACATGGGGCTACCATTAAAGAGAACTCAGAACCTACATCTGAAGCAGAATGCCTCTGCTTGGCATTGTTAGTTGTAGAAAGCGTATAACACCAATTCTCTGAAACATTCTGAAGCTTTCTGTTTGCTTCCAGCTGCAATTTAAGGTGACGTATGACGCCCTAGATGGTTTGGGTCCTGCCTGTCTGAGAGGAGGCCATGCTTCTAATTCTGGCATATCAGTGGAGGCCAGCTGGAACACTCTTACATAACACTCCCTATGTTTGAAACTTTAGAGGATGGTGGGATGAAATTTTGGAGTTCACCTTATCCACTGGCTGCCAGAACTCATCTGCTGGGCTTGAGTCCATGGGGTATAGCCCATTTCTCTTCTTATGGTTTTGTCTCAAGGGGAGGGGGGTCATTGTGGATACCAGTCCTTAAAGTTGACTCAGTACAAAGTAGCATAGCAACCAGGGAGTATGTGAATGGGTGTCTTTTGTAAATCAATTAATGAAATAAACCCACGCCAGTTACAGGTATTACATATCAGGAGAAGAGCTAAAATGTATTATTTTACTTTTCTTCTAAGAACACAAGACGTTTTAGTGACTTGTGCGATATTAAATTAAAATTTAAAAAAAGAACTGCACAGCACCTTTACTCTGTATTCAACAAATTTTCACTCATGGCTGGGCTGCTTTCAGGTTCAGCTTCTAAATTGGGTGCATTAAATAACTTGTCAGTCTAGCTTTCCTGCTGGAAATCAAAAAGTTGAAAGCTTCACACAGTTGCTGCTGAAGAACTGTTGAATGTGCAATGGCAGCTGAGCTGATGGGGGAATGGGAAGGAAGGGTGGGTAGCAGGTTGGCTCAGAGTATTTGGGAAAGCAAAGCAAAAAAGTTACACACACAATGTTTTTTTTAGTAAAAGCATTTGGAGAGACTGTTGGTCAACTTTGATCATCCTTGTGTCAAAGGCACATTGTGAAAGTATCACTGACTATTCAAAGGGAATTTTCAGTGTAACTAATAGACCTAGGAAAGTCATATCCCTGTTTTAGATAATGGAGAGCTTTGGATAATTGAGCTTTAGGAGGAGGCTGGGCTACTTCCTGCTTGTGAACACTGATCCTCCATCTGCATTACAGGTTCTAGATAAGGAGGGTCCCTCTTTAGCTGTAAAGAACAGGGAGAAAAGGGTATTTCAAGGTGGGGGAGAGGTTAAGATAGAAAAACTAAAGAGAAATCCTCAGGTTGAGAAACACTCTCGCCTCCAGGGCAGTAAGAGGAAAATAAAAACAAAGAATTTAAAAAAATCTGCAATTGCAGCAAGTCACCTCAGCATGTGTTTTATGGGGCTTTTATTACATATATCAGGTCTACTCTGGGGCTCAAAATCACATGCATCTGGTCAGATTACTTGGTAGTGCATGTACTGTAAGAACCTAAATAGAATGCAATTATTTTAAAAGGAAATTATAGTCCCACTACCTTCTGTCTAGCTAAAGTCCCTTGTGACGTTCTGCAGTCTATATGGTTTTATAAAAACATGATAATAAGTGAATATAATGTAACTGGGATAGTTTTATAAAAATTTGATAATAAGTGACTATAATGCAAATGGGATATGCTTCGTGCAAAAGGTCTCTTGTAAGGTATCATTACAAAGCTCATAATCTCCTGAGTGTGATCATCCTATTTGTAGAAATGTACCACTCTTGTATCTAAAACTAGAAATATAAAATGTAACTCTGAGGGCCTATTGTAATTATGTAAAGTGTGGGCCATTAATGATGGTTTGGAATCTTGATGACTCCCATTGTCTGCAGATGGCTGTTTACCTGTGAGTCTCCCTGTATATGTGTGTGCTGGCAAGTGAGTAATGAAGTCTTGCAGTGACATGTGATCATGTCACCTGAACTGGAATCCATCTTTAACCTGGTGCTTTTCCAGTGAGGGGGGGTGGAAACCCAGAGGGACAAAGGGTTCCCGCCTTATGCAAAAGATATATAAAGGGGTGGAACAGAAGAGAGGGAGAGAGAAGCCATCATGAAGAATCCCCTAGCTATCACCTGAGCTGGAACAAGAGCTGTACCAGGGGAAAGAATTGTGCCCAGGCCTGGAAGGTGTCCAGTCTGAGAAAAAGCTTACTGAAGCATCTCTGAGGGTGAGATTATCTGTATTCAGTTTGATTAGGCATAGATTTGCGCATTTTATTTTATTTTGCTTGTGACTTACTTTGTTCTGTCTGTTACTACTTTGAACCACTTAAATCCTACTGTCTGTATTTAATAAAATCACTTTTTATTTAGTAATTTACTCAGAGTATGTATTAATACCTGGGGGAGCAAACAACTGTGCATATCTCTCTATCAGTGTTATAGAGGGCGAACAATTTATGAGTTTGCCCTGCATAAACTTTATGCAGGGTAAAACGGATTTATCTGGGTTTAGACCCCATTGGGAGTTGGGCATCTGAGTGCTAAAGACAAGCACACTACTGAGAGCTGTTTTCAGGTAAACTTGCAGCTTTGGGGCAAGTGATTCAGACCCTGGGTCGGTGTTGCAGCAGATTGGAGCGTCTGGCTCAGCAAGACAGGGTGCTGGAGTCCTGAGCTGGCAGGGAAAACAGAAGCAGGGGTAGTCTTTGCACATTGGGTGGCAGCTTCCAAGGGGGTTTCTGTGATCCAACCCGTCACAGTGGCATAGTCGAGCAGGATCTGTGCACAGCTGATTGCTTTGAGATACTGGTAGTGATTTTAAGTGAGTTTTAAGTGTGGTGGCTGGAGAACAGACAAAGTGGTTACTGGTTTGTTATTTTCTGTTTGCTTATTTCGGGAAAGGGAAGTAGGGACAGAAAAGGAAGCAAAATAAGTAAGAATGAAGATGAAAAGAAGCTAAAACAACACAAGTTGCAAATTGCCCAGAAAGACTAAACAATGGGCGCTGGGAATGTCTCTGTTAACTAAGAAGCCCCTGAGCTGAGTGCATCTCAGTTTCAGTGAACTGAGCAGATGGGTGTGGCCCAACCTCTGTCTGTGCTGAAGCTGACTGGAGTGTCTAACCTAGCAAGACAGGAGTGGAGGGGTGCCTGTTCTGGCAGGAGGGTGTTCTCTGTGGCATCCCAGCTCATCAAGTGATGGTCTCAAGGGAAGACAAATGGAAATTGATGTACAATTTGCCTGGGAAAAGGCAGACCTGGGAAAGGAAAAGGCTGCCCACCAGCCTGGACTTAAGAGACAAAGCAAGTAAGACCCAGAAGCATGACCTGGCTGTAATGGAGTGGAAGAGGTGCACAGAGACATGTATCCTGGAGCTGGAAGTTGGGGTCCTGGTGACTGCTGCGGTGGGAACAAACCCCAAGGACTCTAGCTGGAAGCAAACCCAACCTGAGTGAAAGGGTGGGGATTTTGCTGGCCAGCGAAAGGTCTCTCATAGCTTGGAGCTGTGAGCCTACAGCTGGATCAGGGTCTCTTTCCCTTTTGGGGGACACAGGAGTGTCTGCCCCATAGGGGAGCCCAAAAATGAATTTTAGGTATACTGCCTCCGCCATGGTCAGTGTCCAAGTCTCTGGCAGTAAGTTCAGGAGGAGGGTGTGACGTTGTGTAGTCTATATGGTTTTATAAAAACATGATAATAAGTGAATATAATGTAACTGGGATAGTTTTATAAAAATTTGATAATAAGTGACTATAATGCAAATGGGATATGCTTCGTGCAAAAGGTCTCTTGTAAGGTATCATTACAAAGCTCATAATCTCCTGAGTGTGATCATCCTATTTGTAGAAATGTACCACTCTTGTATCTAAAACTAGAAATATAAAATGTAACTCTGAGGGCCTATTGTAATTATGTAAAGTGTGGGCCATTAATGATGGTTTGGAATCTTGATGACTCCCATTGTCTGCAGATGGCTGTTTACCTGTGAGTCTCCCTGTATATGTGTGTGCTGGCAAGTGAGTAATGAAGTCTTGCAGTGACATGTGATCATGTCACCTGAACTGGAATCCATCTTTAACCTGGTGCTTTTCCAGTGAGGGGGGGTGGAAACCCAGAGGGACAAAGGGTTCCCGCCTTATGCAAAAGATATATAAAGGGGTGGAACAGAAGAGAGGGAGAGAGAAGCCATCATGAAGAATCCCCTAGCTATCACCTGAGCTGGAACAAGAGCTGTACCAGGGGAAAGAATTGTACCCAGGCCTGGAAGGTGTCCAGTCTGAGAAAAAGCTTACTGAAGCATCTCTGAGGGTGAGATTATCTGTATTCAGTTTGATTAGGCATAGATTTGCGCATTTTATTTTATTTTGCTTGTGACTTACTTTGTTCTGTCTGTTACTACTTTGAACCACTTAAATCCTACTGTCTGTATTTAATAAAATCACTTTTTATTTAGTAATTTACTCAGAGTATGTATTAATACCTGGGGGAGCAAACAACTGTGCATATCTCTCTATCAGTGTTATAGAGGGCGAACAATTTATGAGTTTGCCCTGCATAAACTTTATGCAGGGTAAAACGGATTTATCTGGGTTTAGACCCCATTGGGAGTTGGGCATCTGAGTGCTAAAGACAAGCACACTACTGAGAGCTGTTTTCAGGTAAACTTGCAGCTTTGGGACAAGTGAATCAGACCCTGGGTCTGTGTCTGGAGCCAGACGGGAGTGTCTAACTCAGCAAGACAGGGTGCTGGAGTCCTGAGCTGGCAGGGAAAACAGAAGTAGGGGTAGTCTTTGCACATCGGGTGGCAGCTCCCAAGGGGGTTTCTGTGATCCAACCCGTCACATCCCTATCTTTCTCTTTTTAACTTTTATCGACTCTTTTATCTTATTTCTAAGATGCCTTTCACGTTCCTATCTACCTTGCAGTCCCTTGGTATGTACAAAGCCAATTTGGTACATGGCTCAGTGCTTTGCCTGTCCTTTCTGACTGTTTACAGCTGGTTTATTAGGTAGGCTTTGTCTTGGGCTATCACTGCTGAGAAGAGGGGCTAAACTGCTCGTTTTGCATTAGGCCTGTGTACTCATGTGGAAATATCCAGCTATACCCCTCAGCAGAGATACCTGTGTTAAAATTAAACCAACTTTTAATCTGAAAAAAAAATTAATTTATTACCAATGCAAGGCTATTACTTTTACCATATAATCCAATGTAAGTATGTGATATTACCTCCACCAAAGAGTCCTGGGTTCCTGATTAAAAAGTGCCAGGGGGGAGTGCGTGCCTCGCAACCGCTTATCTGCCCAGTTTTCAATTTCACCTGCTACAATATTCCATTTGGACTCTTTCTGAGAATTTGCCAGCTGGAGTGAAATATTTGACTTTCAGATTGGGCTGCAGTTTTGGAGTGAGAGACCAGACACATGAGGAATTCTTTCTCTTTCCCTCATACCCTCCCATGCCCTCCCCAGAAATACCCTATCAGTGCCTTTGGCAACATGGTGATTAGCTATAATGGAGAACGGTCAGGGAGAGATTACTGGCTTTATGAGGTGGCATTTTTCAATGTGACTGTTCTTGGTACCTTCCAGTCACTTAGTCCTCTGTACCCACAATGCTATTTGTTTATTTTGATTTATTATTTAAGTGTCTCTGTGCCAGGCTCCAGATGCTTTTATTTCATGTTTTAAAAACAACATGAAATGCACAGTATGTATCAAATAGAATGGACTTACCCACGTGATACATTATAATCTTTGTCCACTATAATAATAAACCCATATATAACCATCCACTCACTCGCCAGATGTCCATGAAGAAAGATGCATTTTGCAGCATGTCTAGAAGGTCAACAAATCCAGACTCTGGTGTACCAAATGAGAGCGCAAATTCCACAGTCAAGGTCCACTCGTGGAGAATGCTTTGTCAGCATATCCCTTCCTGTTTAAGCTAGAGTGCTTCCACTGTGAAGGTATCAGGTATCAGACATGGTGAAAGGTGATTTCCCTGGCAAGTAAGTCCCAAATCATTTAAGGCTTTCTAACCAACACCTTAAACTGAAGCCAGCGCAGTTCACTGATCACTGATGTCATGTACTCTCAGTCTGAAGCAAAGGCACCTATGCAGGCAGCCCAATTCTTCACTAGGTTCATCTTCTCCATAGTATCACAGGGTAGCCTCTAGTAGGTATATGCAAGTCTTTCTTTGGATCGGTTTGAGAGGAAAGACTGCCACACTGCAGACTGCATGCCTATGACCAATGCACAGGTTGTGATAAACACTTGTACGTTTTCTACCATATGCCATTCCCCATATTTAGTCCTGATTCACTAGGTCTCCAAATGTGCCCAGCAAATCTCTATAAAAAGTTTACTGCAGTATAGCTGAACTCTTAAAGGAACTTTAGGCGCAAAGATAAATCCTGAAAGGTTTAATCTGTTTGGCTCAGGTTAGCTTTTCTCTTTTCAATGCTTGCCCATTCCCTTCCAGAAGATGGAATCTCCTCCTCCAGTCCAAGAATAAGGAAAGTTAATCCCAATTGCACTTTGAAGTCAGGGGGTAGGGTGAATACACACAGCGATAACAATTCTGTTCTTAGCATCGTATCCTTAATGCTTATTGTTCTGATAATGTAATTTACCTTAGAACATTTTCTGCATGCTTTTACACCTCCACCCTGAATTTGTAACCCTCAATGGATACCTCCGACTGTATGATTTTAACCAGATCAACAAAGGCTGCTATTGAAAGTTTATGTGTTTTAATCTAAAGGAGGGTTTAAAAGAAAAAAAAAAAAAAAGGATTAGCTCCAGACACTATCCAGCTAGTGCTCAAAGATCCTTCACTCACCAGTCATGTAGTTCCTTGATTATACTTCCACGGAGTTAATCTTTTCTATTTTAACATGCAAATAGAAATTTCATACTGATCAGTCATTTTTCTCACTGAGCACACTATGCAGTTCATTTATGCACTGAACAACATAGTACTTAGCTGAGCGTATGCAATATTAACAAAGGGGGGAAAAAAGAAACTGACTATTATCTGTGATCTTCAATGACAGCAGCTGTCCCTGCTGTTACTATGGTAGCCTGTTCATATGCATAGATGCACCTGTGAGAGTCCTTATTCTGTGGTCTGCTGGCTTTTAGTGTTCCCCTAATACTTTGTCTTGACCATTCTGAGTTTGGACACCACTCTGGACACATATATAAGTGTGTGTGTGTGCGTATAGTATTTTTCCACCCTCCCAAAGACAGGAAGCAAACATGTTGATGACCACTCCTTGGAAATAGGAGGAAACTGTTGAGGGAAGGGTCATTTCTTCTCCAACCCCCGTCTGAAAATTGGGTAAGGGGAGAGGGAACCAGCTCCAAGCCCTCAAATCAGGCTTTTCTCAGAAGCACTTCACAGCCTACCATCGTAGCAGCAAGGAAGAGAACTGTTTTCATGGTAGAACTGAGATGTTAGATGCAAACTATAAAAAATCATATGTACATATACTGAAAAAAATAGTTTGGCTCTTATCTGTCACAGTCACTTTTCTGGTATTGCATTTTTACAGGAGGCAGTAGTATGTGCCTTTCTCTCTCCTGTATGAGGGCGTTGGGCATACAGTATTATTGTACAAAAAGAAGTGGAGTTCTTGCTATTGTTTTCTTTCCTCGAGTCTAGACAGAACAGTGTCAAGTTTTTTCCCACTACCTGACAGTCCCCCTGGTTTTAGTCAGTTCATGTGCAAAATCCCTTCAGGTGTTTTATGATGCACAAAGCTATAGCCGTAAAATGGATCTATCTAGAAGGAGTATTTCTATTAATTGCCCCATAAGCACTTCCTTATTTTATTATTGCTTAATTATCTGCAGCCTGTTGCTGCAAAATGGCATGTGTAATAGATGCTTGTGTGTTAGCTTGTGTGTACATATTATATAAAGGAAATAAATTTTGTTTTAGTAAATTCTGTATTACTGATGATACAAAGTGACTTTATTTTAGCATGTCTTCTCTAAATGTGCTTTTGATTTTTGGAGTGTTAGTGATGATATTATTACGTACATTGCTGTTAGCTATTGACTGAATGATTGCTGTTGTATTCTGAATGTGCTGATGCTGAAAATCTGCGATATAAATAAACTTCCTCTGGTAGCATCATTATAATAGCACAAGCAGCAGAAATTTATGGAAAGAACAGATTAAATGCTTAGACTTAAATTCTTCAGTGTGCAAGTCAGCTTAAACTGCTGTGTCTGAATTTTGGCTTGCTGAATCAGGTGGAAAAAATCAAAACTGACACATCGCTTGTCTGTGCATTTTTACTATGATATATTATGTTACTAAAAGAAAAAGCTCAAAAGCTACCATTGATAATCCTGGCAAAATTTGGAACTGAATTATTAAAATTTGTAGTTTCTTTTCAGAATGACCTGGGACTTGGTGCGTATATCACAGCAAGGAAATGTAACATCAGTATGTAGTTATGGATTGTGACGTGGGACATTTTTATGTCATAATTTTATGTAATAAAGGAGCGCTTTTCAACCTCTGGTCCTTGGACCCCTGCCCCTGGTGGTCCGCAGACTATGTCTAAGGGGTCCACAAAAGGTAGTAGTTACTATAGAATTGTGGTTTTCAACCTGTGGTCCGTGTACCCTGAGGGTCCGCAGACTATTTCTAAGATTTCCAAAGGGGTCCGCACCTCCATTCAAAATTGTTTAGGGGACACAAGTGAAAAAAAGTTGAAAATCACTCTAATAAAGCATTCACTATACAAGTATGTTTATTAAAGCATCAGATATGAAGGTCAAGAATTTGACACAGTTAATTATATTGATATAGCCAATTAACATATAAGCATTAAACATAACACACATGAGCATTTAGAAAACAATTATCATATGAAAAAATCATAATTAATGTTGGTTACCAATGGATGTTTAAATTTATTTATTTAGATTTATAAACATCTCCGTAGCTGGCCATTTAGAGCTCTGGTCCCTTATCCCAGAAATTTAAAAAGCACCATACAAAGTACAATATCAAGAACTTTCCATAGATAAATATACACCCAACAAACCTCTCCAGTTCTCCTATGTAATCTCTTCCCTGCTATGGAAATGATTCCCTCAAAGTCAGCTTTACTTAGCTGTCGACAACTCATTTCTTAGTTACTTATACTGTGTGTCGGGCATCAGTGCTTTCCATAAATAAACTGAAACATACTATTGCAATTACAAAATATGATTAGTGGAAAAAAACAACTTTTTCTGGTTTGCTAATAGAAGTAAGTTTGTTCACTCCCTCTCTATAACTTTATTGGCATGGCAAGTTACACCAGTATAATATGCTCAATATGATATTCACTGCTAAGGTAAGTGAGTGATCACTGTACGAGCTTTTTCAAAATTGGCTTATCATCTCACAGGTCACAGTAAGACAAATACAACAGCAAGATTTCTCTTTAAAAGTTTAGAAACAGAAGGTGGTGGGGTGGAAATTGTGAATAGCAAGCATTATATTAAAAATAAAATGATATTTAATTTATACATTTGTAACAAAGCTTAATTTAGTACAAGTAAATTGCTTAAATGGATAGGTGTGCAAAAGCCAGAGAGTATAATCATTTGTAGCAAGTATTATAGCAACACATTAGCAATGCTGTAGTTATGGCTGTGTGGGAGGCATTTTCATATGCCCTTGTTTTCAGATTTTTATAATTGTTTTGGAGAAAAAAAACTTTGGGCTGAAAATGTTCACACTCTGAGTGCTGTGGTGCATTTTTAAATTGGCAACATTCTGTTTGGCCATTTTTGAGTTATCAGTGCATGGTAAAACTGTTTTTCTCCCGTTTAAATTTTTTCAAAGGTTTAGGGTTTTTTTTGTATGTTTGGTTTTTTGGTGTTTTCTTTTTTTGTTTTATTTTTTGTAGGGCTGTCAAGCGATTAAAAAAATTAATCGCGATTAATCGCGCTGTTAAACAATAATAGAATACCATTATTCAAATATTTGTTGATGTTTTCTACATTTTCAAATATATTGATTTCAGTTACAACACAGAATACAAAGTGTACAGTGCTCACTTTATATTTATTTTTAATTACAAATATTTGTACTGTAAAAAACAAAAGAAAAAATATTTTTCAGTTCACTTAATACAAGTACTGTAGTGCAATCTCTTTATTATGAAAGTTTAACTTACAAATGTAGAATTATGTACAAAAAAACTGCATTCAAAAATAAAACAATAACTTTAGTGCCTGCAAGTCCACTCAGTCCTACTTCAGCCAATCGCTCAGACAAACAAGTTTGTTTACATTGACGGGAGATACTGCTGCCTGCTTCTTATTTACAATGTCACCTTAAAGTGAGAATAGGCGTTCGCATCGCACTGTTGTAGCTGGCGTCGCAAGACATTTACATGCCAGATGTGCTAAAGATTCATATGTCCCTTCATACTTCAACCACCATTCAAGGACATGCGCCCATGCTGATGACAGGTTCTGCTCGATAATGATCCAAAGTAGAACGGACTGATATAGTTCAGTGGTTTGAGCGTTGGCCTGCTAAACCCAGAGTTGTGAGTTCAATCCTTGAGGGGGCCACTTAGGGATCTAGGGCAAAAAAAATCAGTACTTGGTCCTGCTAGTGAAGGCAGGGGGCTGGACTTGATGACCTTTCAGGGTCCCTTCCAGTTCTAGGAGATAGGTATATCTCCATATTCATTTTCATCATCCAAGTCAGATGCAGCCAGCAGAAGGTTGATTTTCTTTTTTGGTGGTTCAGGTTCTGTAGTTTTCACATCTGAGTCTTGCTCTTTTAAGACTTCTGAAAGCATGCTCCACACCTCGTCCCTTTCAGATTTTGGAAGGCACTTCAGATTCTTAAATCTTGGGTCGATTGCTGTAGCTATTTTTAGAAATCTCACATTGGTACCTTCTTTGTGCTATAACATGAAATATATGGCAGAATGCAGGTAAACAGAACAGGAGACATACAATTCTCCCCCAAGGAGTTCAGTCACAAATTTAATTAATGCATTATTTTTTTAATGAGCATGATCAGCGTGGAAGCACATCATCTGGAATAGTGGCCGAAGCATGAAGGGGCATATGAATGTTTAGCATATCTCGGACGTAAATACCTTGCAACACTGGCTACAAAAGTGCCATGCAAACGCCTGTTCTCACTTTAAGGTGACATTGTAAATAAGAAGCAGGCAGCATTATCTCCCGTAAATTAAACAAACTTGTTTATCTTAGCAATTGGTTGAACAAGAAGTAGGACTGAGTGGACTTGTAGGCTCTAAAGTTTTACATTGTTTTGTTTTTGAGTGCAGTTATATAACAAAAATAATCTACATTTGTAAGTTACACTTTCTTGATAAAGAGATTGCACTACAGTACTTGTATAAGTACTTTTTCTTTTACCATTTTTACAGTGCAAATATTTGTAAACAAAAATAATAATATAAAGTGAGTACTGTACACTTTGTATTCTGTGCTGTAATAGAAATCTATATACTTGAAAATGTAGAAAAACATCCAAAATAGTTAATAAATTTCAATTGGTATTCTATTGCATTCCAGTGCGATTAATCGCGATTAATTCTTTTAATCGTGATTAATTTTTTTGAGTTAATCGCGTGAGTTAACTGCGATTAATCGACAGCCCTTTTTTTTGTTTTTGTTTTTTTTAATACTTGGTTTGGTTTTGGTTTTGGGGGCAAGCTGGGGTTTTGATTTATTGACGTGGAAGGGGGTTTGGGTTTTGGTTTCATTTTGAGTTTGTAATTCAAAATTGACTTCAGCCCCAATCTGGCACATGCTTAAGATGTCCCATTATGGAGTCCCATTTAAGTCAATGGAACTTAAGCCTGTACTTAACTTTAAGGGAGGTAAGGGTAGAAACTGTAAAAAAACAAACACCCCTGAGTGACATAATTATACCAACCTAACCGCCCCCGGGTAGACAGAGCTTCTCCTGCCAACATAGCTACCTTCTCGGGGAGATGGGTTAACTATACTGACAGGAGAGCTCTCTCCCGTCAGCTTAGAGCATCTTCATTAAAGTGCTAAAGCGGCGCAGCTGCATTGGTGCAGCTGTGTCGATGCAGCATTTTAAGTGTGAACGTGTCCTAAGTTTCCCAGACTTGAAAAAGAGCTCTGTGTAAGCTCAAAAGCTTGTTTCTGTCACCAGCAGAAGTTGGTCCAATAAATGATATTACCTCACCGACCTAGTCTCTCTAATATCCTGGGGACTGACACGGCTATAACAACACTGCATATACAAAGATTATCATTTTCTCTTAAACCCTATAGAACTTTTCCATAAGAGTAACAGTGACTTATCATTCTTCATATAAATTCTTCATCTTGGTGTAATTGGTGTGATTCATCTGCCATCAGCACTAATAAGTAATCAGTCCTTTGTGATGAAAACTAATGGAGAACAAAAGCATAAATTGATGCTGCATAGTTTAATTTATAAAACCAGAATATATTCTGATAAAAATGTTATAAGCCATAAAATATATAAAAAGACAAGAAAATCTATATAATTGTGGTAACCATGACATGAACTACTGTATTACATGTTGATGTATAATATTCAAACCACTGTATATAGGTTGACTTTGTACTGCTCAGGCTCTGCCTTCTACACTGACATTATAGGCCCTGATCCAGCAAGGAATTTAAGCATATGATTAAAGTTTAACACATAAACAGTTTAATTGACTTCATTGGGACTACTCAGGTCCTCAAGTTAAGCACATGCTCAAGTGTGTTATAAGTACAAAGCCAAAATAACTGTATAATGTGTATATGTGAACCATTTCTTTCCACAGTAAGGTGGGAGGGTAATAATATTTATCCACTTTTCAAATCTCCAAATCTTCTAATTAAAGGTGCTATATAAGTGCAGGGTGATATTACTATTGTTATTAATTATTAATTTATTTTCTATTACTGGAGAGAATCGGAACTGCTCAACAGTGTGCCACAGGCCATAAGAACATAAGAATGGCCATAATGGGTCAAACCAAAGGTCCATCCAGCCCAGTATCCTGTCTACCGACAGTGGCCAATGCCAGGTGCCCCAGAGGGAGTAAACCTAACAGGTAATGATCAAGTGATCTCTCTCCTGCCATCCATCTCCACTCTCTGACAAACAGAGGCTAGAGACACCATTCCTTACCCATCCTGGCTAATAGCCATTAATGGACTTAACCTCCATGAATTTATCTAGTTCTCTTTTAAACCCTGTTATAGTCCTAGCCTTCACAACCTCCTCAGGCAAGGAGTTCCACAGGTTGACTGTGCACTGTGTGAAGAAGAACTTCCTTTTATTTGTTTTAAACCTGCTGTCCATTAATTTCATTTTGCGGCCCCTAGTTCTTATATTTTGGGAACAAGTAAATAACTTTTCTTTATTCACTTTCTTCACACCACTCATGATTTTATATACCTCTGTCATATCCCCCCTTAGTCTCCTCTTTTCCAAGCTGAAAAGTCCTAGCCTCTTTAATCTCTCCTCATATGGGACCTGTTCCAAACCCCTAATCATTTTAGTTGCCTTTCTCTGAACCTTTTCTAATGCCAGTATATCTTTTTTGAGATGAGGAGACCACACCTGTACGCAGTATTCAAGATGTGGGCATACCATGGATTTATATAAGAGCAATAAGATATTCTCCGTCTTATTCTCTATCCCTTTTTTAATGATTCCTGACCTCATGTTTGCTTTTTTGACTGCTGCTGCACACTGCGTGGACGTCTTCAGAGAACTATCCACGATGACTCCAAGATCTCTTTCCTGATTAGTTGTAGCTAAATTAGCCCCCATCATATTGTAGGTATAGTTGGGGTTATTTTTTCCAATGTGCATTACTTTACATTTATCCACATTAAATTTCATTTGCTATTTTGTTGCCAAATCACTTAGTTTTGTGAGATCTTTTTGAAGTTCTTCACAGTCGGCTTTGGTCTTAACTATCTTGAGCAGTTTAGTATCATCTGCAAACTTTGCCACCTCACTGTTTACCCCTTTCTCCAGATCATTTATGAATAAGTTGAATAGGATTGGTCCTAGGACTGACCCTTGGGGAACACCACTAGTTACCCCTCTCCATTCTGTAAATTTACCATTTATTCCTACCCTTTGTTCCCTGTCTTTTAACCAGTTCTCAATCCATAAAAGGATCTTCCCTCTTATCCCATGACAAGTTAATTTACATAAGAGCCTTTGGTGAGGGACCTTGTCAAAGGCTTTCTGGAAATCTAAGTACACTATGTCCACTGGATCCCCCTTGTCCACATGTTTGTTGACCCCTTCAAAGAACTCTAATAGATTAGTAAGACATGATTTCCCTTTACAGAAACCATGTTGATTTTTGCCCAACAATTTATGTTCTTCTATGTGTCTGACAATTTTATTCTTTATTATTGTTTCAACTAATTTGCCCGGTACTGACGTTAGACTTACCGGTCTGCAATTGCCGGGATCACCTCTAGAGGCCTTTATAAATATTGGTGTTACATTAGCTATCTTCCAGTCATTGGGTACAGAAGCTGATTTAAAGGACAGGTTACAAACCATAGTTAATAGTTCCGCAATTTCACATTTGAGTTCTTTCAGAACTCTTGGGTGAATGCCATCTGGTCCCGGTGACTTGTTACTGTTAAGTTTATCAATTAATTCCAAAACCTCCTCTAGTGACACTTCAGTCTGTGACAATTCCTCAGATTTGTCACCTACAAAGGACGGCTCAGGTTTGGGAATCTCCCTAACATCCTTAGCTGTGAAGACTGAAGCAAAGAATTCATTTAGTTTCTCTGCAATGACTTTATCATCTTTAAGTGCTCCTTTTGTATCTCGATCGTCCAGGGGCCCCACTGGTTGTTTAGCAGGCTTCCTGCTTCTGATGTACTTCAAAAAACATTTTGAGTTTTTGAGTTTTTGGCTAGCTGTTCTTCAAACTCCTTTTTGGCTTTTCTTATTATATTTTTCACTTAATTTGGCAGTGTTTATGCTCCTTTCTATTTACCTCACTAGGATTTGACTTCCACTTTTTAAAAGATGCCTTTTTATCTCTTACTGCTTCTTTTACATGATTGTTAAGCCACGGTGGCTTTTTTTAGTTCTTTTACTGTGTTTTTTAATTTGAGGTATACATTTAAGTTGGGCCTCTATTATGGTGTCTCTATTATGGTGTCTCATGATACAGCTTGCTCAGGAAGGATAGACAGGGGGAAAAGGGAGGAGGTGTTGCCTTATATATTAAAAATGTACACACTTGGACTGAGGTAGAGATGGACATAGGAGATGGAAGTGTTGAGAGTCTCTGGGTTAGGCTAAAAGGGGTAAAAAACAAGGGTGATGTCATGCTAGGAGTCTACTACAGGCCACCTAACCAGGTGGAAGAGGTGGATGAGGCTTTTTTTAAACAACTAACAAAATCATCCAAAGCCCAAGATTTGGTGGTGATGGGGGACTTCAACTATCCGGATATATGTTGGGAAAATAACACAGCGGGGCACAGACTACCCAACAAATTCTTGGACTGCATTGCAGACAACTTTTTATTTCAGAAGGTTGAAAAAGCTACTAGGGGGGAAGCTGTTCTAGACTTGATTTTAACAAATAGGGAGGAACTCGTTGAGAATTTGAAAGTAGAAGGCAGCTTGGGTGAAAGTAATCATGAAATCATAGAGTTTGCAATTCTAAGGAAGGGTAGAAGGGAGAACAGCAAAATAGAGACAATGGATTTCAGGAAGGCGGATTTTGGTAAGCTCAGAGAGCTGATAGGTAAGGTCCCATGGGAATCAAGACTGAGGGGAAAAACAACTGAGGAGAGTTGGCAGTTTTTCAAAGGGACACTATTAAGGGCCCAAAAGCAAGCTATTCCGCTGGTTAGGAAAGATAGAAAATGTGGCAAAAGACCACCTTGGCTTAACCACGAGATCTTGCATGATCTAAAAAATAAAAAGGAGTCATACAAAAAATGGAAACTAGGACAGATTACAAAGGATGAATATAGGCAAACAACACAGGAATGTAGGGGCAAGATTAGAAAGGCAAAGGCACAAAATGAGCTCAAACTAGCTACGGGAATAAAGGGGAACAAGAAGACTTTTTATCAATACATTAGAAGCAAGAGGAAGACCAAAGACAGGGTAGGCCCACTGCTTAGTGAAGAGGGAGAAACAGTAACAGGAAACTTGGAAATGGCAGAGATGCTTAATGACTTCTTTGTTTCGGTCTTCACCGAGAAGTCTGAAGGAATGCCTAACATAGTGAATGCTAATGGGAAGGGGGTAGGTTTAGCAGATAAAATAAAAAAAGAACAAGTTAAAAATCACTTAGAAACGTTAGATGCCTGCAAGTCACCAGGGCCTGATGAAATGCATCCTAGAATACTCAAGGAGCTAATAGAGGAGGTATCTGAGCCTCTGGCTATTATCTTTGGAAAATCATGGGAGACGGGAGAGATTCCAGAAGACTGGGAAAGGGCAAATATAGTGCCCATCTATAAAAAGGGAAATAAAAACAACCCAGGAAACTACAGACCAGTTAGTTTAACTTCTGTGCCAGGGAAGATAATGGAGCAAGTAATTAAGGAAATCATCTGCAAACACTTGGAAGGTGGTAAGGTGATAGGGAACAGCCAGCATGGATTTGTAAAGAACAAATCATGTCAAACCAATCTGATAGCTTTCTTTGATAGGATAACGAGTCTTGTGGATAAGGGAGAAGCTGTGGATGTGGTATACCTAGACTTTAGTAAGGCATTTGATACGGTCTCGCATGATATTCTTATCGACAAACTAGGCAAATACAATTTAGATGGGGCTACTATAAGGTGGGTGCATAACTGGCTGGATAACCGTACTCAGAGAGTTGTTATTAATGTGTTCCCAATCCTGCTGGAAAGGCATAACGAGTGGGGTTCCGCAGGGGTCTGTTTTGGGACCGGCTCTGTTCAATATCTTCATTAACGACTTAGATATTGGCATAGAAAGTACGCCTATTAAGTTTGCGGATGATACCAAACTGGGAGGGATTGCAACTGCTTTGGAGGACAGGGTCATAATTCAAAATGATCTGGACAAATTGGAGAAATGGTCTGAGTTAAACAGGATGAAGTTTAACAAAGACAAATGCAAAGTGCTCCACTTAGGAAGAAAAAATCAGTTTCACACATACAGAATGGGAAGAGACTGTCTAGGAAGGAGTACGGCAGAAAGGGATCTAGGGGTTATAGTGGACCACAAGCTAAATATGAGTCAACAGTGTGATGCTGTTGCAAAAAAAGCAAACATGATTCTGGGATGTATTAACAGGTGTGTTGTGAGCAAGACACGAGAAGTCATTCTTCCGCTCTACTCTGCTCTGGTTAGGCCTCAGCTGGAGTATTGTGTCCAGTTCTGGGCACCGCATTTCAAGAAAGATGTGGAGAAATTGGAAAGGGTCCAGAGAAGAGCAACAAGAATGATTACAGGTCTTGAGAACATGACCTATGAAGGAAGGCTGAAAGAATTGGGTTTGTTTAGTTTGGAAAAGAGAAGACTGAGAGGGGACATGATAGCAGTTTTCAGGTATCTAAAAGGGTGTCATAAGGAGGAGGGAGAAAACTTGTTCACCTTAGCCTCTGAGGATAGAACAAGAAGCAATGGGCTTAAACTGCAGCAAGGGAGGTCTAGGTTGGACATTAGGAAAAAGTTCCTAACTGTCAGGGTGGTTAAACACTGGAATAAATTGCCTAGGGAGGTTGTGGAATCTCCATCTCTGGAGATATTTAAGAGTAGGTTAGATAAATGTCTATCAGGGATGGTCTAGACAGTATTTGGTCCTGCCATGCGGGCAGGGGACTGGACTCGATGACCTCTCGAGGTCCCTTCCAGTCCTAGAATCTATGAATCTATAAAAAAGTGTCCATGCAACTTGCAGGGATTTCACTCTAGTCACTGTACCTTTTAATTTCTGTTTAACTAACCTCCTCATTTTTGCATAGTTCCCCTTTCTGAAATTAAATGCCACAGTGTTGGGCTGTTGAGGTGGTCTTCCCACCACAGGAATGTTAAATGTTATTATATTATGGTCACTATTTCCAAGGGATCCTGTTCTAGTTACCTCTTCAACCAGATCCTGTGCTCCACTCAGGTCTAAATCGAGAATTGCCTCTCCTCTTGTGGGTTCCTATACCAGCTGCTCCAAGAGCAGTCATTTAAAGTATCAAGAAATTTTGTCTCTGCATTTCATCCTGAGGTGACATGTACCCAGTCAATATGGGGATAATTGAAATCCCCCACTATTATTGAGTTCTTTATTTTGATAGCCTCTCTAATCTCCCTTAGCATTTTATCATAGCCATATGCTACAGCTACCAGTCTTCTTGAGGAGATAGGGAAAGGCACCTTGTTGTTAGTTCTTGTATTACCATAGTACCTAGGAGCCCTAGTCATGGACCAAGCCCCATTGTGCTAGGCACTGTGCAAACACAGAACAAAAACAGAGTCCCCATCCCAAGAGTCTTACAATCTAAGCATAAAGCAAGAGACAATAGACAGATATAGACAGACAGAGAGCATAAGAAAACAATGAGACATTATTGGTCAGCGTGGTAGGCCTTTTTTTTTTTTTTTTTTTTTGCAAGCGTCACAGCAAAGGAGGGATTTGGAGATGGATAATGAGGTAGGGTTTTGAGATCTTTATGGGAAGCACCACCCAAGCATGTGGGGCAGCCTGGGAGAAAGCACAAAGGTGTTTGCTTGAAAATATAACAAGTAGGCAATGGAAGCTCACATCATGGGCTGGTCAGAGGCAAGCATCGACAGCTCAGTAGTGAGTGAGAGATCACAGATCGGGTGAGGATTGACCATGGAGGGCCTTCAGAGTGAATACAGCAGCTTATGTTTTGTGCAATAGAGAAGGGGGAGCTAGTGGAGGGATTCAAAGAGAGGGGTGACATGTTCGAAGTGATGAACTAGGTAAGCAATCTCAGCAGTAGCATCGTGAATGGATATGAGCAGGGCAAGGTTGCATTTGTCAAGGCCAGAAAGAAGGACGTTGCAGTAACTGAGATGTGAGATGATGAGAGCCTGGATGAGAATTTTAGCTGTGTGACTGAATAAGAAAGGCCATAGCTTAATGATGTTATACAGACAGAATCAGCAAGCTTTAGACATAGCCAGGAGATGAGGACCTAGAGAAAGGTCAGAGTCAAAGATGACACCCAGGTTACGGGCCTGAGTGACAGGCAGAATGGGTTGTTATCCACAGTGATGAAAGGAAGTTGTGGGAGGCATTGTGAGGGAAGATGACAAAGGGGTTGCTGGTGCTGAGGGAGGGTGTGCGGTTGTAGAGACCTAACAAAGAAAGGGAGAGATGAAGCTGAGATAGGTTTTGTATTCTAGTGAGTTTTGGATGTTCTTGAGGTTTGTCTGTCACTTATCTCATGCTACAAGCTTACACATTACAACAGTACTTCATTGTGGTCATTTAAATATGTATTTTGAGGGCCGGTTGGGTTACTGTGCATTAGTTTTTCACATCGTTTCCAGCAAGTAGCTGAATGTAGTGTGCTGTAGAATATAGCAGTTTTTGTGATTTTTTTGCTATGATTATAGAATAGTTCATCCATAACAAAACCAGATCTCGGTCACCAGGAGATTGCAGCAACAAAAAGGGCATTTAATCATTTGGTTAGAATAGGAATAGAGAGGAAAGCACATTTCTGTTGCTGTGGTCTGACTGCAGAGGAGAAGCAGCCAGAAATGAGCCACCAGGATAGGATTCCATCCATCTGCTCCCTCCTTTCCCATTTTCTAATTTTTGTACCACTTTAATTACGATAAGCAGAGGCGCTTGACAGAAGCTCTTTGTTCTGATAGGTGTATTGGGCCCCTCGATTTGGAATGCAAGCTTTAATTTCTGCATTCCTCCTGCTGTGAACAGCAGAGGAGCACTACAGGAGCAGAGATAGGTTATAATCTCTGGAGGTCCTTTTCCCTCACACTCACACTTGGAAGGACAGGCACATTTTCCCCCCAACTCTGTCAGATAGGATACTCTGAAGTGGAACCTTAAAACCTGTTTCACGTGTTAGTATGCAATGTCTGATGCTTTCACGTTTCTCAAAGGCTTCTAAAGTTGTTGAAGCTTCGTGACAACTTAGCTATCTTTGGGATCAGAGGGCTCAGCATCCCTTGGGCCTGCCACATCTGCTGGTTCATTTGGCAAGGGGAACACTGGTTTAGAGCACTGGCTCCCACTTCCCAAGACAAGTGGGGGAATATATTAATTGCATGGTATATGTTGTCATCTGTACGCTCTGGAAACAATTAGAGAAAAGTTTCCTAATTTCCAGGGGAAGCAGAGCCTGTGATTCTGTGAAGCAAACTAAGGCTTTGTCTACACTTTTGTCATTCAGAGGTGTTAAAAAAAACACACACACGTGAAAGACAAAAGTTTTGTCGATGACAAGCACTACTGTGAACAGCCCTTTGTCGGCAGGAGCGCTCGCCTGACGACAACGCTAACGCCGCTCGTTGCGGGGGTGGAAGTTTTTTGTTGAGAGAGCTCTCTCCTGTCGACAAACAGCGGCTACAATGCGCGCCTTTTAGCAGCACGGCTGTAGTGGCACAGCCCTGTTGCTAAAAGCTGTATAGTGTACACATAGCCTAACAAACTGTCACTTCAGAGTTTGGATGTCTTTGAACTGTGAAAGACTCATGATCTGAAAATAATGTAATGCTTTTTGTTAGTCCTTATTTCTGATCTTAATGTGTTACCTGTAAGGTATTCTGAAACTGACATTTATAAATTGTTTTCTAGATTCTTCTGGATGTGATTATATACATCTGTCAGGAAAGTGGTCAACTGATCCTTTAAATATACTAAAAAAAGCACGCATAATAATAATGCTGCATTTCTCTGGCAAGTTTTATCTATGATCTCAATGCTTTACAACTGTTCCCCTAGCTTACAAAAGAGAAAACTGAAGCTAAGTGACTTGCCCAGTGTTACACAATGGGACAGTAGCAATAATGGAAATACAGACTAGGAGTCCTGATTTTCCTACTTTAATCACACCCTCCAAGGATCAAGGGATACTTGCATGTCTTCCCTATGCTAGCACACAGTGCAGTATAAAGAGCAGCAAATTAATGCCTGAGGGCAGGGCCGGCTCTAACTTTTTTGCCGCCCCAGGCAAAAAAGAAGAGCGCTGCCCTGCCGTAACACCCCCCCAGCACCGCGCCGCCCAAACCCCTGGAGTGCCGGGCCGCTCAAACCCCCGCCCCCTGAGCGCCGCGCCGCCGAACCCCCGCCCCCCCCCCAGCGCCCCCGAGCACCTCGCCGGGCTGCCCCCCCGAGCGCCTCGCCGGGCCGGCCAAACCCCCGCCCTCCCCCGGAGCGCCGCCCAAACCCCCTGAGCACCTCGCCGGGCCACCCAAACCCTTGCCCCCTGAGCTCCGCGCCGCCCAAACCCCCGCCCACCCCTTGAGCGCCGCGCCGGCCAAACCCCCACCCTGAGCGCCTCGCCGGGCCGGCCAAACCCCCGGAGCGCCAGGCCGCCCAACCCCCGCCCCGAGCGCCTCGCCTCCCAAACCCCTGCACCCCGAGCCGGGCCTCCCAAACCCCCCGAGCGCCTCGCCTTACCTCGCCGGGCCGGCCAAACCCCCGGAGCGCCGGGCCGCGCCCCCCAGAGTGCCGCGCAGGGCTGGGCCGGGCCACCCAAACCCCCGCACCCTGAGCGCCGCGCCGGGCTGCCCAAGCACCGCCCCGCCCCCCAGCGCCACCCCGCCCTACCCCACCCAAACCCCCGGAGCGCCGCGCCGCCAAAGCCCCCGCCGAAAAAACCAAAAAAAACCCCTCGAGCACCACCCCGCCAAACAAAACAAAAAAGCACCACGAGTGCCCCCTGCCACCCTAACATTGGCCGCCCCTTCTAAGTTGCCGCCCCAAGCATGTGCTTGGTCGGCTGGTGCCTGGAGCCGGCCCTGCCTGAGGGTGTGTACTTAAGAGAAGTTAAGCTTCACCAGTTTAAGCAATCAGATCAATCTGCCTTCCTCATAAGTTAATGCAATGAGTGGGAATCATAATGTACCATGAAATAGGAAGCTTTGCTGTGAAGGTAAAAATATTCTGGTGCTTAGATAAACTCTAGAAGACAATGGCTTTTGGTTCCTGAACATGCACTATCAACTTCAAATAGTTTAATAGCATAAGAAATGACTTTTGCATCTGGACCGCTTCTAAATGAGGGTGTCAGGCATAAATGAATGCATTTGGACCACTAAAAGCAAATGGAAAAAATAAGGGGTAGATGCAGAGGCATTTCAGTTGTTCAAAGCAACTTATTTGCAGTTGTTCTTTGAAATCACCGAGTAATCCGTGAGGTATATCAGCATATCTGTGAATAAACTTCCTTGATATTTTTAGGCACTAGAAATTCTATTATCAGGCAAATATAGTTTAAAGTCATTTTTCAAGCTACAAGAGGCAACTATATGTCTTAAGAAGTTGAAGATGCCACACTGGCGGAGCTGATGTTTCTCCAGATTTCATGACAACATAATCTTGTTGTTAGGTCTTCATAGTAATTGAAACAGGTCTTCTAATGGATGGAATAACATTGTAGTGGTTTTTACTACTTTATACTAAGCCTATCTTATAGGAGTCACACCTTAACAGTGAAAGTGCAGTATCTTATTTCCAGGAAAGTTGCAGGGTTACTGAAGAGTCCAAATGACATAATAGTCAGGGATGTGCCATAATGAAAAATGTAGCAAATTGCTTAGATTTTTTCCCCCTAGAGTGTCAACTAGTAAGATTCCATGTAATAATAAAAGGGGGAGGTGAAAACCTTACTACTGTGAATATTGATTCCTGGATAGTACACTGCTTATCCTGTAGATGACCCAGATCCTCAGTTCCCTACGGGTTTTGAATAGTAGCAGACAGAATGTGGGTTACATAACTGATCTGATACAGGTTAGTGACTTTGCTGACATTTTTATTTATTTTATTCTTTTAACTTGCTCCTCAGATTAACTGTCTTTCATTTATTCAAGAGAAGCCAGAATTTATTCAGTGGGATTGGCATTGACAGTATAGCATAACTGACTGTTCCACAAAATGTTCTTCCTAAACATCAATTTAACATAGATTCAAATTAAAAAGTTATTTCCAGCAAAGACCATTTTTACTTAGCAAGCCGGTTAGATTTCTCAGCAGGTTAAGTGAATTGGTTGTGACCAATATGCTGTTGGGGCTATATGTTGGTAGATACATATATGTGCAAGGACTTCTCTGAAGCCCACGATGGCAGTAGCTCCATGTGCTATAGGGAAGGTATAGCCACTTGGAAAATTAAAACAAAAATCAGAAAAAACTTGCCAATTTGTCCAGTATTTATCTACAAGATGCACTGTTGCCAACCGCAAGAATACAAAAATCATGAGTTAGCCCCTCCTCCCCCCCCAAATCATGAGATTGGCTTTAAAATCATGATTTAAAAAAAAATGGGGTTGGGTTCTTTTTATTTTCCTTCTGGTTTCTGAGCCTTCAGGATGTGCTCAGATCAAATTTTCAAGGTTTTTTGTGCAGCCACAAAGGCTTACTTAAAAACAGAGACTTACTTAAAAAAAATACAGCTGAAATTCTCATGTAATCACAAGGGCCCAGGACCTGGGGCTTTAAGAAAATTATTAGTTGTCATGAGATTCTCAATTATATCTCAAGACTTGGCAACACGCTGGTCAGAATTTTAAAAAAAAAAAAAAAAACAACACCTGTAATTTCAGTGTAAAATGGGAAATTCCAGCAAAATTTTTCGTGGGTGTCCCCTCCCCATTTTTTTCTTTGATCAGTTATAAGGCGATTAGACCTGTTTGTTATTGATGACAAGTTTTATGCCTTCTCTGAACATTGTTCCCGTCTCTGTACTCTCCAGGAGCACAAGCAGAATAGAATAAAAGTCCATTCATGCTCAGAAGTTTCCAGTCTTTTCTTGGTTTCTGTTACTGTGGGTTCATACATAGAGACTAGATGATCTTCAATGTCTGTTTTTTCTTTTTTGCAACCCTCTGGCCTGCTAATTCAGTTGCACGCCAAGTGCAGAGGAGAAAATTCAATATGTATAGTAGAGACAACAACAAAAAATTCTGTCTAGTGAAAGCTTTTTTGTCGTAAAACCTTCACCAAAGTTCTCACTCAGATGTGTTCTTTATCCATTTTTCTTACAGTTGAGTGGTGAGGGAGTAAAACTTTTAATGTGTTAAGAATCATACAGTATCCTGTCTACAAAGTGGATGGTGGGGGTAGGAGTGTGTGTAATTACTACTACTGACAGTAGAATTATGCACATTTATTAGAATAATAAAAGGTAAATTTAAATAACAGATATTGATTTTTAAACATAGAAAAAGAATTCTAAAAATGTCATAGAGTCATGCAAGTTATAGATAATAATTTGGTCCAACCTGAGGAAAGATGCCTGAAAATGAACCCATATACTTGTAATAGACATCTAGATAGAAAATAAGTAAACTACTACACCTCTTCTAATAACTACTACACCTCCTCCATGTCTGATGCCAGTGACAAAATATGGGAAAGGGATTTGTTAAGTAATTAGAGTGTATTTCTGCAAATGTTGAAAATAATAACAATAATTATTAATAAATACTCTTGGGCCAGAAGGTTAGATGGTTAGATAGCATGCTTGCTTGTGCATTGTAAAACCCAGCATACTTGAAAACCCAGCATACTTGGTTCACTTACCAAGATGATAATGGTCCAAATTATTCTTGTAAATTGTATAAACGATTTCAAATAGTAAAGAGAAATTTGAGAAACTAATCAGGATGGAGCAGCCTGCTCTGAGCCATGACCTTAAGCACCTTGAGCAAATATGGGATTTATTTTGGTCAGATGCAGTAGCTACAGTGACTTATATATGTCAAGCACATCCTGTTGCACCAAGTGGTCATACAACACTCGGCTCTGGGGCAGGGAAATAACTTTAGCATCTAAATTTATTTCAGACAGTTGTGGTTTTGTTAACTTAATTTAATGCTGCATTTGGAATGAATCAGCAAACATTTTTATTTTTAAAAAAAATTAGGCTTGACATTAGTTCACTATTTCATTTTATTATCAAAGGCAAAATACCTGTGTCAATCCCTTAAAAGATTAAGGGACAGAGGTTATGGCAGCGGTGGAGCAAAACCATTACGAATTCAGGTTGCAAATTAATATGCAAGGCTGCCTAAAAACTGTTATTGCATTAACCAGAAGTTGGGGGAAAGCCAGAATTGTCCAAAGAGGAGAAAAACTTATCCCCATTTGTAAACTGTAAGGTCTCACAACTTAGCTGACACATTATAAACAACATGCAAGCTGGGGGTGGGGGAAGAAAGGTGTCCTTTGCTACAATACTTCACTAGTGGTTACTGGTTAGTAAAGCTACCTTGGTTTCAATAGCTGCCTTGATTTAAAAGTCTACCTTCATTTTCTATGAATAAATTATTTCTTTGTCATTGTTTTTGTCAACATTGTTAACTACGGAATATATTCAGGCTGGTCATTTTAAGTGTCCCTCTTATCAGTATTGTGCCTGGAATTCATTATCCTCTTATCTCCCTGCCATTTCTCTCAGTAGAGAGGTAAATGGATTGATTACTTTCCCTGCTGAATTGGTCAGGATGTACAGCAAATTCTCTTCAGCTTTACAGCTCATTCATCATGGATATTCCCTTTTCCCCACCCCCAACTTAAATGTTTAATTCTCTTCATAGTCAGTGGAAACTATGAGCAGAGATGAGAATCCAACAAAAGTACCTCTTATCACACATTTACTGCAAAAACCTGCCATTGCAAAACCATGGCTCTTCTTTTCTCCCTTATTATGCTGCTCAAAAGGAACTGGGTGCCTCTGAGCCTCTAATTCAGCAACATATGCGTTTTCTAAAATATTGACTGACCACCATTACTCTCTCTGTGAATTATGAATGTGTTTTATAGTTAACTCTTTTGTGGCATTTGAAGGCGATGACACTACTCTGTTCAAAAATTAAGGGTGATGTTGGATGTGAGGTAGCTAAATCATCTGTATACCGCATAGTATACAAAACAACTCTGCATTTAGCAGATACCCTAGCTATGAGCCAAAAGGGTGTGGTCTGAGCTGAGGAGCAGGAGTCAGAAACTGTCAAAAACTGAAAAGTCTAGCACCAGGGTATATTGGGGTAGAGACTGTTTCCCTGGAGCAGTTGCAGTCCCCCCTCTGTTTGACCAGGTGACTGCAATTCCCTTTGGAGACTTGCCATCCTTAGCAAAAATTTCCAGGCATCAGCAACTTGCCTTTAGACACCCTGGTGAGGGATCAAAGAAGCAGCAGCTCTGTGGGGCAAATTAAAAGTAAAATGATCCAAGGAGACCCTCCCTCCCACGCACACACACACCTCTATCTTGCTAGGAAATTCCTCATCTGTGCCTCCCCTATGTGAGTAAGACAAAAGGACAAAAGCCAAGCAGGGTCCAGCCCTCACTCCGAGATCCTCCCTTTTTCCCTGTGCCTAAAACCCTGTTCATTTTAAACTCAGAGTTGCTGATATCTCCTAATCTCTTTCAGACTCTGACCGAGGATGCTGTAGCTTGCCCTTATCCAAAGCTCTGGTCTGGAAAGAAAAAGGCAAAGGTTGTGAAAAGATAACCTTACCCACTGGCAGAGTCCCAGAGTCTGGGCTCCAGCCCGATCCTGAATATCTACACCACAATTAAACAGTCCCATAGCCATGTCCCACAAGCCCAAGTCAGCAGACACAGGTCACCCCAGGGTGTTTAATTGCAGTGTAGACATGCCCTGGATCCCAGATTCTTCCTCTGTGCATAACTAGTCTCAACTAGAGTCCTTTCCTGTGCAGACAAATGGCCACCTGCCATATTGGGTAAATGGGTATCGGCCGTAGTCCGAGACATACTCAGTAGAATTAACCAGAATAGCCAAGTTTTGTTTCAGCTTATTCCATTGCTTTGAAATATGCATACATATCAAAAAAGTAGGTATCCCACCTCCTTCAGACTGGAGTTATAGAGGAGATTCCTACCCCTTGAGAGAATGGGCGGGACCAGAGCACTTCTGGATTTGAAGTGCCTGAGTAAGTTTATGTGAAAGCTGAAGTTCAGGGAGGAGCTGTATTGCAAGGGAAATTCTCCTAAGCCAAGTCTTCAAGAAGACACATTGCCATATCCCTAACTGCTCATTCCACAGCAGGCTCACTCAGTTTGCTTATAGTTCATGTTTCAGATAATGATCCTTACCATCCACCTTATCACAGCTCCATAGAATCATAGGACTGTGAGGGACTTCAAGAGATCATCTAGTCCAGTCCCCTGCACTCAAGGCAGGACTAAGTATTATCTAGACCATCCCTGACAGGTGTTTGTCTAA
The DNA here is from genome assembly GCF_028017835.1 of Emys orbicularis. Taxonomy (NCBI): domain Eukaryota; kingdom Metazoa; phylum Chordata; order Testudines; family Emydidae; genus Emys; species Emys orbicularis. The sequence continues at coordinate 20,829,343 of NC_088685.1, read as the reverse complement.
CCTGCTCTTAAAAATCTCCAATGATGGAGATTACACAACCTCCCTAGGCAATTTATTCCAATGCTTAACCACTCTGACAGTTAGGAAGTTTTTTCCTAATGTCCAATTTAAACTGCCCTTGCTGCGATTTAAGCCCATTGCTTCTTGTCCTATCCTCAGAGGTTAAGGAAAACAATTTTTCTCCCTCCTCCTTTTAACAACCTTTTATGTACTTGAAAATTGTTATCATGTCCCCTCTCAGTCTTCTCTTCTCCAGACTAAACAAACCCAATTTTTTCAGTCTTCCCTCATAGGTCATGTTTTAATTATTTTTGTTGCTCCTTTCTAATTTGTCCACATCTTTCCTGAAATGTGGCACCTCTCTAATTTGTCCACATCTTTCCTGAAATGTGGCGCCCAGAACTGGACACAATATTTCAGCTGAGGCCTAACCAGCATGGAGTAGAGCGGAAGAATTACTTTTCGTATCTTGCTTACAACACTCCTGCTAATACATCCCAGAATTATGTTTGCTTTTTTTTGCAACTGTGTTACACTGTTGACTCATATTTAGCTTGTGATCCACTATGACTCCCAGATCCCTTTCTGCAGTACTCCTTTCTAGACAGTCATTTGCCATTTTGTATGTGTGAAACTGATTGTTCCTTCCTGAGTGGGGTAGTTTGCATTTGTTCTTATTGAATTTCATCCTATTTACTTCAGACCATTTCTCCAGTTTCTCTAGATCATTCTGAATTTTAATCCTATCCTCCAAAGCACTTGCAACTCCTCCGAGCTTGGTATCGTCCGCAAACTTTATAAGTGTACTCTGTATGCCATTATCTAAATCATTGATGAAGATATCGAACAGAACTGGACCCAAAACTGATCCCTGCACAACTCCACTTGTTATGCCCTTCCAGCTTGACTGTGAACCACTGATAACTATTCTCTGGGAATTGTTTTCCACCCAGTTATGCACACATCTTAGGTTGCATTTCCATCTAGTTTGTATTTCCCTAGTTTATTTATGAGAAGATCATGTGCGACAGTATGAAAAGCCTTACTAAAATCAAGATATACCACTTCTCCTTCTTCCCATCCACAGGCTTGTTACCCCATCAAAGAAAGTTATGATGTTGGTTTGACATGATTTGTTCTTGACAAATCCATGCTGTCTGTTACTTATCACCTTATTATCTTCTAAGTGTCTGCAAATTGATTGCTTAATTATTTGCTCCATTATCTTTCTGGGTACTGAAGTTAAGCTGACTGGTCTGTAATTCCCCGGGTTGTCTTTATTCCCCTTTTTATAGATTGGCACTATATTTGCCCTTTTCCACTCCTCTGGAATCTCACCTGTCTTCCATGACTTTTCACAGATTAATCACTAGTGGCTCTGATATCTCCTTGGTCAACTCCTTAAGTATTCTAGGAAGTATTCCATCAGGCCTTGGTGACTTGAAGACATTTAACTTGTCTAAGTATCAGGGGGTAGACGTGTTAGTCTATATCCACAAAAACAACAAGGAGTCCGGTGGCACCTTAAAGACGAACAGATTTATTTGGTCATAAGCTTTCGTGGGTAAAAGTGGTTTTTTACCCACGAAAGCTTATGCCCAAATAAATCTGTTCGTCTTTAAGGTGCCACCAGACTCCTTGTTGTTAACTTATCTAAGTAAATTTTAACTTGTTCTTTCCCTATTTTAGCCTCTGATCCTACTTCATTATTTTAACTTGCATTCATCAATTTAGATGTCCAATCGCTACTGAACTTTTTGGTGAAAACTGAAACAAAAAAGTAATTTAACACTTCTGCCATTCTACATTTTCTATTATTGTTGCTCCCCCTCATCGAGTAATGGGCCTACCCTGTCCTTGGTCTTCCTCTTGCTGCTAATGTATTTGTAGAATATTTTCTTGTTACCGTTTATATTTCTAATTTTGTCCCTACAGACTTGTGTTATTTGTTTATATTCATCCTTTGTAATTTGACTTAGTTTCCACTTTTTGTAGGACTCTTTTTTGATTTTTAGACCATTGAAGATCTCCTGGTTAAGCCAGGGTGGTCTCTTGCCATACTTCCTATCTTTTCTATGCAATGGGATTGTTTGCTCTTGTGTCCTTAATGTCTCTTTGAAAAACTGCCACCTCTCTTGAACTATTTTTCCCCTTAGACTTGCTTCCCATGGGATCCTACCTACCAAGTCCCTGAGTTTGCTAAAGTCTGCCTTTTTAAAATCATTATATTTATTGTGAGGTTTTCCCTCCTACCATTCTTTGGAATTATGAACTCTATCATTTCATGATCACTTTCACCCAAGTTGTCTTTCTCTTTCAAATTCTCAACCAGTTCCTCCCTATTTGTCAAACTGAAATCTAGAACAGTCTCTACATGTTGATGTAGATCCTGGTGATTCTACTAGAACTCTCAGACAGGAAGTGGTTAATATTGACACCTTTTTAAATGGCCTGACTCAGCCACCATCCATTAATGTGGCCCCAGTGAACACCTGGCATGCAGTAGAGGACTTCATGATAAATAAAGAGAAGAACCAGCTCACAGCTGTTCAAACAATTATTCATTCAGAGGTGCAGAAAGAGACAATTCATCACAAGACATTTTAGCTCCCAGGAGCAAAAATGGAAGTCAGTGAAAGTCATACAGATGATTCAGTCTTCCTCACAATCCACCATACAGTGCCTCCTGAGTCTCTTGATGATGACGATGTCTTGTATGCAAACCACCATGGATCAAACTCCATAAGAGATGGAAATTCTGACCTTACTGTCATGTCCAACCAAGTTCAAAGCCCTGTCAGAATTACCCAGGGCAGATCAATAGTGGATGAAAAGAGAGAAACCTCCATTCCTCAGAAGCGGACAGATCCTAACCACATATGGTGACCTGGATGAATAGGAAGAATACTTGAACATGGTAATAATCCAAGGCATAGAATCCTTCCATACTCAAGAGAGATTTTACAGCTATACCAGACAGTTCACCCATCATGATGTACCTGAAAAAGTAAGTGGGAAAGGTGAATCCAGGTTGCTCACTCTTGAGATCATACTCATATGTACAGAGAATCTCTTTTTGCCTGTGTATTGCACAAATGAACAGTCAAAGCAGGCAAAGAATAGACCAGGAATAATTGACCCTACTTCCAGAGATGTAGACAGTACACAGCTAGAACATTGACAAGCAAGGAACTGGTCTCTTTGTTTGTAGGCACAATAACATATCAACTGTTTTTGCCAGGTGACGAGATTAGGGATCGGTATCCACAAAAGTGCTATTCCATTCCTGGCCAAAGTACCTGCTGTATGACTTTCTGTTATACATCCCAGCCATAAATACAAAATGCTGTTACCACTCAAGAAAGAGATCTCTGGGGGTCATTGTGGATAGTTCTATGTAAACATCTGCTCAATATGCAGCAGCAGTCAAAAAAGCTAGCAGAATGCTAGAAACCATTAGGAAAGGGATAGATAATAAGACAGTAAATCTCATAATGCCACTATATAAATCCATGGTACGCCCATACCTTGAATACTGCATGCAGTTCTGGTTGCCCCATCTCAAAAAAGATACATTAGAATTGGAAAAAGTACAGAGAAGGGCAACAAAAATTATTAGGAGTATGGAACAGCTTCCATATGAGGAGAGGCTAAAAAGACTGGAACTGTTCGGCTTGGAAAAAAGACGACTAAGGAGGGGGTATGATAGAGATCTATAAAATCATAAATAGTGTGGTGATAGTGAATAGGGAAGTGTTATTTACCCTTTCACATAACACAAGAACTAGGGGTCAACCAATAAAATTAATTGGCAGCAGGTTTAAAATAAACCAAAATAAAAGTACTTCTTCACACAACACACTGTCAACCTGTGGAACCCATTGCCAGGGGATGTTGTGAAGGCCAGAATTATAGCAGGGGTCAAAAAAGAATTAGACAAGTTCATGGAGAATAAGTCTATGACTAGCTATTAGCTAAAATGGTCAGGAATGCAACCCCATGCTGTGGGTGTCCCTAAGCCTCTGATTGTCAAGTGCTACAACTGGACGACATGAGATGAATCACCCAATGAGTGCCCTGTTCTTTCCCTCTGAAGCATCTGGCACCAGCCGCTATTGGAAGACTCTGGACTAGATGGACCACTGGTCTTACCCAATATGACTGTTCTTATATTCTCATGTATGCTGCTCCTGCTTCTGCTCCAGACAGTACAGAAAGTCAGGAAGAGGAGAGAGCTGTTGATTTGGACAGCATTATATTTGCTGCAATACATTGCTTATATATTTTTATAAAGTGCCTGGCACAATGGGGCCCAGATTCTTATTGCAGCGTCTAGGTGTTACCATAATATAAATAATAAGTGCAGAGACTGTGATTATCGGGCCTAGTCAGTCTAACAGAACTGCCCCTGTTCCTGACATTTAGAAAGGACCTGTTTACCTAGCATCCCATCACACAGCTCAACTCTGGCAAAGCTGATTGTCTAAAATGTAAAAGGAAAACATCTAAGAAGAGGCAGGTAAATCTTTACTTTTTTGGCTGCTAGAGAAAAGTCCACCAACAAAGCGGTTTAAGTTGGCTAAAGTTTAAAAACTGGCGAACTAGTAGCAGCAATATATCAAGAGCAGAAAAATATATTGCATGCTAACATTACCTCAGGACTGCCTCACTCTGGATTTAAAGACACTCAATTTAAAGTATCAGCTGTACTCAGTGTACTGGAAATATCCAGAGGGAAGAATATATCACTTCAGCCAGACATCAAAAACTCTCTAAGCAACCCCTTGGGGCAGGTCTACACTAACCCCCCAATTCGAACTAAGGTATGCAACTTCAGCTACGTGAATAACGTAGCTGAAGTTCGAAGTACCTTAGTTCGAACTTACCTCAGTCCAGACGCGGCAGGCAGGCTCCCCCGTCGACTTCGCGTACTCCTCTCGCCGAGCTGGAGTACCGCAGTCGACGGCGAGCACTTCTGGGTTCGACTTATCGCGTCCAGACAAGACGCGATAAGTCGAACCCAGAAGTTCGATTTGCTTGCCGCCGAACTACCGGGTAAGTGTAGACCTACCCTTGGATACTTCCCTGTCTCTCTGACATGTCCTCTTGGATGCCTTGCCCACGTCTCTGTCTCTGACATATCCTCTCAGATGTCTTATTATTGGCTTAAATGCAACATGGCCAAAACCAAAGTTCTGATCCTTCCTCCCATAGTTTTCCCATTTCCTTTCTGTCACACTCAACAATATCACCATCCTTCTCATTGCTCAGCACTAGGCATATTTATAGTTACATTTATCAATGACCGGTCAGATTTCAACCTCCAGAGCTAGAAGCATGCTGAAGGCCCATCATAGGACCTGTGGAGTTTACTGCTTGAAGAAAGAAAATTTCTGGTAAGCACCAAAATTCCTACATGGAATTGCTAGTAAAGGAACCAAGTTAGTTGCGGGGGGAAACTGAAGTTGTCTTTATCTCCGGACTGTCTTAATTTGTCAGAGCTATTAACATCCTTACCCCTTTATCATTTCCTACATTTCTCACCGTATGTTGTCACCCTTTGCTTCATGGTGCTACAGGATTTAAATGTAGAGTCAGAGAACAGCGTATTTGTTGTCTTCAGAAATGTCATTTGTCCTGCATCACGGTATTTGATTTCCTGGCACTTTTAGCTCAAATTCACAGTTCACAGTGCGGGTAATGCTATGTCTCAGTGACCCCATCGCACTGTGGCACAGCACTGTAATTCTTTCAGGTCGTATGTGCCCATGAGAAGAACAGTTAAAAGATTCAGATATTAAATTCTCCCACAAAGAATGATGCGTATTTCAGCTGAACAGTCTTTATTTAAAATTTGACAGCCCCAGACATGGAGTGTTGCCGTACCAGGTGCATAGAAGAGTGATGCAGTTTTCAGTTTATCATCACCCAATTTTCAGTTTATCATCAGGCAAACCAAAAATATGTTTCAAATTTGCCTGATTTGTGATTAGTCAATTAAAAAAAAAAACACCCAAACCCTCAAACCAGATTAGCAACATCTCCTGGATGTTGAGAGCATATTGTCATTGTAAATCGATCTGTGGAAGAGCCCTCAGTGTCAGCTGTATGCTATGATGGTTCATCTAACAGAGCAAGGTGCAACAATTTGCTAATTATCTCTCTACCTGTATGTCCTGACCAGATGCCATAGCCTAGACACTAGTCTCCTTTCACAGCAAGCACAGCAAGATCTTTTAAAGCCCTGCTACCTTTTTCTGCTTCCTTGTCTATGTGAGGCTTCTGCTTCCCCGTGTGGTGTGATGTTTGCAGCAGACTAGAGCAATAAAAGGTTGTTTTGTTGTCCTGATCAAGAGAGTCACAATTTAGTACTCTGAACACTGGACTGAGAGCCAGGAACTCCTGAATTTTGTTCCTGGCTCTGACACTGGTTATTTCTGTGGCTTTGCTCTCATGATTTCAAATTGGAGAGCCTAAAGTTAAGTTACCTAAAAAGTAACCTAATTTTCAGAGGTACTAAGAATCCACAACTTCTATTCCTAATGAGGCTATAGCAGGGGTGGGCAAACTACGGCCTGCGGGCCAGATCCGGCCCCTCAGGGCTTTGGATCCGGCCCGCAGGATTGCTCCCCATGGTGCCGCAGGCCCCACGCTGCTCTCAGAAGTGGCCGGCACCATGACCCTGCAGACCTGGGTGGGGAGGCAGAGGGCTCCGTGCGTTGCCCTTGCCTCCAGGCACCGCCCCCCGCAGCTCTCATTGGCCGGGAACGGGGAACCACGGCCAATGGGAGCTTTGGGGGAGGTACCTGGAGGCGCAACAAGGGCAGCGCACGCAGAGCCCTCTGCCCCCCATCCCCCAGGGGCCGCAGTGCTTCCTGGAGTGGCGCGGGGCCGGGGACAGGGCAGGCATGCAAGGAGCCAGCCCTGGCCCCGGTGCGCACTGCTGCCATCCCAGAGCCGCTTTAGGTAAGCGGCGCTGGGCCGGAGCCTGAACCCCTCCTGCACCCCACCCCCCAACTCCCTGCCCTAAGCCCCCTGCCTGCACCTTGCACCACTCCTGCACCCCAACTCCCTGCCCTGAGCCCCCTCGTATACCCCGCACCCCTCCTGCCCCCCAACCCCCTTCCCTGAGCCCCGTCACACCCCGCACCCCTCCTGCACCCCAACCCCCTTCTCTGAGCCCCCTCTTACGCCCCGTACCCCTCCTCTGCCCCAATCCCTTGCCCTGAGCCCCTTCCTGCACACCGCACCCCCTCCCACACCCCGCACTCCCTCACGCACTCCAACCCTCTGCCCCAGCCCTGCATACAATTTCCCCACCCAGATGTGGCCCTCGGCCCAAAAGGTTTGCTCACCCCTGGGCTATAGGGTATCAGACCACATATTTTTGTGCCAAAGTATGAATTTACTATAGATTATGATCCAGAGACTGGATTTACTTTAAGCACACAAGTTTGACAATAATGGCCTCAATTTCTCTTTGCCTGTTTTCTAATGCATAAAATGCAATAACACTACTTCCTTAACTCATAGGTGTCTTGTAAGTAAGGCTGTGTGAAATACTCAAAGAAATTTGAAAATGGGAGCATTTTAAGATTTTATGGGGGGTTGAAATTGGTCCAGTTTCATACAAAAAATATAGAATCTACCATTATTAGCGTATTTTAATTCAAAAGGGTGCAATTTTCAAACAAGCTAAAAATATTGAAAATTTTCTTTTGTTTTTCAGCTTTTATATTAAACACCACCTACAATTTTGCCATTTTGATTTTTTTAGAGGAAATGCCACTTAAAGAAAGATACAGCTCAGAACAATTTAAAAAAAAACGAATAAAAATATTTGCCACTTTCATAGAATCATAGAATCATAGGGTTGGAAGAGACCTCAGGAGGTCATCTAGTCCAATCCCCTGCTCAAAGCAGGACCAACACCAGCTAAATCATCCCAGCCAGGGCTTTGTCAAGCTGGGCCTTAAAAACCTCTAAGGAAGGAGATTCCATCACCTCCATTCCAGTGCTTCACCACCCTCCTAGTGAAATAGTGTTTCCTAATATCCAACCTAGACCTCCCCCACTGCAACTTGAGACCATTGCTTCTTGTTCTGTCATCTGCCACCACTGAGAACAGCCTAGCTCCATCCTCTTTGAAACCCCCCTTCAGGTAGTTGAAGGCTGCTATCAAATCCCCCCTCACTCTTCTCTTCTGAAGACTAAATAACTCCAGTTTCCTTAGCCTCTCCTCGTAAATTCATGTGCCCCAACCCCCTAATCATTTTTGTTGCCCTCCGCTGGACTCTCTCCAATTTGTCCACATCCCTTCTGTAGTGGGGGGACCAAAACTGGATGCAATACTTCAGGTGTGGCCTCACCAGTGCCGATAGAGGGGAATAATCACTTTCCTCAATCTGCTGGCAATGCTCCTACTAATACAGCCAAATATGCCATTGGCCTTCTTGGCAACAAGAGCACACTGCTGACTCATATCCAGCTTCTCGTCCACTGTAATCCCCAGGTCCTTTTCTGCAGAACTGCTGCTTAGCCAGTCAGTCCCCAGCTTGTAGCGGTGCATGGGATTCTTCCTTCCTAAGTGCAGAACTCTGCACTTATCCTTGTTGAACCTCATCAGATTTCTTTTGGCCCAATCCTCCAATTTGTCTAGGTCACTCTGGACTCTATCCCTACCCTCCAGCGTATCTACCTCTCCCACCAGTTTAGTGTCATCTGCGAACTTGCTGAGGGTGCAATTTATCCCATCATCCAGATTATTAATAAAGATGTTGAACAAAATCGAGCCCAGGGCCGACCCCTGGGGCACTCTGCTTGATACTGGCTGCCAACTAGACATCAAGCCATTGATCATTACCCGTTGAGCCCAACAATCTAGCCAGCTTTCTATCCACCTTATAGTCCATTCATCCAAACCATACTTGTTTAACTTGCTGGCAAGAATACTGTGGGAGACTGTATCAAAAGCTTTGCTAAAGTCAACATATATCACATCCACCGCTTTCCCCATATCCACAGAGCCAGTTATCTCATCATAGAAGGCAATCAGGTTGGTCAGGCATGACTTGCCCTTGGTGAATCCATGTTGACTGTTCCTGATCACCTTCCTCTCCTCCAAATGCTTCAGAATGGATTTCTTGAGGACCTGCTCCATGATTTTGCCGGGGACTGAAGTGAGGCTCACCGGTCTGTAGTTCCCTGGGTTCTCTTTCTTCCCTTTTTTAAATATGGGCACTATATTTGCCTTTTTCCAATCATCCGGGACCTCCCCCGATTGTCACGAATTTTCAAAGATAATGGCCAATGGCTCTGCAATCACACCAGCCAACTCCCTCAGCACCCTTGGATGCATTAGATCTGGACCCATGGACTTGTGCACGTCCAGCTTTTCTAAATAGTCCTTAACCTGTTCTTTCACCACTGAGGGCTGCTCACCTCCTCCCCATACTGTGTTGCCCAGTGCAGCAGTCTGGGAGCTGACCTTGTCTGTGAAGACCGAGGCAAAAAAAGCATTAAGTACTTCAGCATTTCGTATAACACTAGCTGAGAGAATAAATTGTTTCCTTGTTAAAGGACATTGAAGATGAAAAGCTCTACACATAAATGCTAAATATTAACATTATTATTTAAAAAATAATTTGAAAAGCAATGTTCATTGAACTAAAGTTTGATAATATATTTTACATTTAATTAATTTATTTTTTTGCTTGGATTCATACTACTGTAGTGGCATTTTACTATTAAGAGATTTCTCACCATTCTTGCTATAAGAATAGTCTCTTTGTGCGCCTTCAGATCATACAGAGTTTCCTCTGAAACATTGACACCTAACTTAAGAGGTTAACATCAAGGTTTTGCTTTGTTTTCTCTACAGCTATCTTGGATAAATACTGTATAGTCTAGGTTTCATGAGAACAAAGAGACATAAATAGCTTTAAATCTTCTGATAGAGACATTGAGTGTTTTTATTGTATGTGAACTTTGAGGAGGCCATTTTCAAACTGTGATGGAATTCTAAACTTCTGCTTCATAGTAACTTTTAATACAGGATCAGTAAGATTGAAACGACCTACTTTGAGATTGGCATTTAGCTATTGTGCACTATAATTTAAATGACAGGTCCATTCAGCCCCTTGTAGGATACACATAGAGTCCTGTTATATAAACATTGTCGGGGCTTAGATTTAATTAAATTTAATTCCATGTAGTTTCCATACACACTCATTCTGTGTGTGTGTGTGTGTGTGTGTGTGTGTGTGTGTGTGTGTGTGTGTGTGTGTGTGTGTGTGTGTGTGTGTGTGTGTGTGTGTGTTCAATTGCCTGTTGCTGCTGTTGCTGGGGAGGTGGGGAGTAACATTAAATTCTGCCAGTGGAGCAACTAAACATTTCATTGTCAACCGAGAGATTCAGGTTGCTGGGTAGAGCTGGAATACTAAGCCCTAGGCTGGCTGAAGCTGTAGATGTTAAAATGGCATGTGCTTAGTTTCTAAGGAAAACTGAACCACATCACTTTTATCATAAAATTCATTTAGAGAGAGCACGCCATGTTCCAGGTCAGAGAGAGAGAGACATTTGGTTACCATGCGAATGCTGCCAACAAAGGAGAGAGACAAGGTAGGTGAGGTAATATCTTTTACTGGACCAACTTCTGTTGGTGGAAAGAACAAGCTTTTGAGCATCACAGAGCTCTTCCTCAGGTTTAGAGAAGGTAACCAGAGTGTCCAAACTAAATACAAGGTGGGCCAAATTGATACACATAAGGGGTACACACATGCTGTAGGAGACCATCTAGAAATGAAGAGCAGAACTAAGAGGTAGCAGGCTGTAGGGTGTGTATACAAATTGTTGTAATGAGCCATAAAACCAATGTTTGTTATGTCCATGGTTTTTAGTGTCTGGCAGAGTTATGAATTTAAGCTCCCAGGCTCATCTTTTGAAGGTATTGTTCAGGTATCCTTTGAAGACCAGGACTAAGCGGTCAGTTATAGAGTGATCACTTTGTGAAAAGTGTTCACCCATGGGTGATATGGTGTTTTTGTCTTTAACATTTTTCTGTGTGAGTTCATTCGAGAGCATAGTGATTGTCTGGTTTCACCCACATAGTTGTTGCTGGGGCATTTGCTGCACTGAATGAGGTACACCACATGTTGTGATAGGCATGCATAGGAACCCTGGATCTTGAAAGGTGTGTTGTGGGGTATATTGGTCATTTTAGCAGTGGAGAGATGTCCGTTAGGTTTTCCATCTGTTGTTCTGGCAGGGTCTGGTGCCACTTCGAGTTGTTGTGTCCTGATCTGTGGGGAGCTTTCTTCTAATGATGTTCATGGCGAGGTTGGGGGGTCAGATTAACTGCTCAGATTAGTGTGGAATGTGAGTTCTGCAGAGAGGTGCTTCTCTCAGCTTGTGTCCCTGGGGCAGGGAGTCAGTGTTTTGTTTCAGAGTGGTAGCCATGTTAGTCTGTATCAGCAAAAACAACGAGGAGTCCTTGTGGCACCTTAGAGACGAACAAATTTATTTGGTCATAAGCTTTTGATGGCTAAAACCCACTTTATCAGATGCATGGAGTGAAAAATACAGTAAGCAGAATATATATTATAGCACATGAAAAGATGGGAGTTGCCTTACCAAGTGGGGGGTCAGTGCTAACAAGGTAGATTACTTGTTGAATTGTTTGCGGTTTAAGGGCTAGCATTGAAATCTTCCCCCCGTTTCCCCTAGGTGACTCTATGCAATATCACTCTCTTGAGGGTAACAGAGGCAGCAAGGGAGCAGATGCTGCAAGCGTCTAGGTACAGACCTGGCCCTTTCGCTGCAATGCTGTATGCTGCAATGATGCCAGCAGAATTAATACTGGAATGGTGCGGGAAAGTGTCCTACCGTGGTGGATGAAATGAGGCAGCCCTTCCCAGAAACCTTCTGCAAAGGATTGCAGAGTACTCCATGAAAGCTTCCTAGAGATCTCCATGGAGGATTCCCAGGCCATCTCGGGCAAATAAACAGTCTTTTTCAGAGAGCACCCTTGGTGACCACTGACCCACTTCACCTACTTTTTTGTTCAGATTAAATATAAAAAATAATAGCATGTAACCCCTACAATTTGATTGGAAATGTGTACTCACCAGACGTGCCTTCCCCAGCATCACGCTCCACCACCAGCTGGTTCTGTGAAGGGATGGGCTCCTGGGTTAAAAACTGTTCTTGGCTTTTGGGGAGAATGGATCCTCTGCTTGCCTGCCTCACATTCTCCTCCTCCTCTTCCTCGTGAACTTTGGCATTTCCCTTTCCTTTCACTTATGCTGATTCAAGTTGAGTTAGCTTCTGACATCATGTAACAATGGTAAAAATTCACAGAAAAGGTCATTCCTATCTAACACTGAATTAGAAACTTGATCAGAATAAGAAAAATGGTACTATCCCTACAGCTACTCTATCTCTGTCCCTCTCTCTGCTTCACTTTAGATTTCTGGCTAGTATCCTTCCCAGACTCTGATTGCTGACTTGCTGATACCTATTTAAAGCAGGGCCGGCTCCAGGCACCAGCTAAGAAAGCAGGTGCTTGGGGCAGCCAATAAAAAGGGTCGGCGGGTCCCTCAGTCCCGCTCTTCCTCTTTGAGCTGCTGCCGAAGTGCCGCCGCAGAGGAAGAGAGGGAGTGAAGGACCGGCCACCGAACTGCCGCCGAAGAATGGAGCGACGCGCTTGAGCTGCCGCCGATCAGCTTTTTTTTCCCCACCGCTTGGGGCGGCAGAAAACCTGGAGCCGGCCCTGATTTAAAGGAACAGTACACATCCTTATAACCTGGGTATCTCAATGGAATGTTAACTCTGAAGCTTATTCATTATTTTTTGAAATGTCCATTGCTGATCAAAGCACACAAGAAAGAAGAAGAATGACCATATGAAAAGCTACATAACTCCTATGAGTGGCATCTAGTTTTGGAACCACAAGTGGGCAGAACTTAGGTTAAAGAACATAACAATGGCCATACTGGGTCAGATCAACAGTCCGTCTATCCCAGTATTTTGTCTTCCAACAGTGGCCAGTTCCAGATACTTCAGAGAGAATGAACAGAACAGGGAAATTTATCGAGTGATCCATCCCCTGTCATCCTGTCCCAGCTTCTGGCAGAGGTTTTGGGACACCCAGAGCATGGGGTTGTGTCCCTGACCATCTTGGCTAATAGCCATTGATGGATCTATCCTCCATGAACTTATCTAGCTCTTTTTTTAACCCAGTTATAGTTTTGGCCTTCACAACATCCCCTGGCAATGAGTTCCACAGGTTGACTGTGCATTGAGCGATGGGGGAAGGAGGACGAGGAGCGAATGCGGGGGCGGGGTTTTGGGGGGAAGGAACGGGGCAGGGGTGGGGCCTCAGGGGGGGAAAGGGAGTGCAGAGGAGGTTCTGGCACTCCTGCTGGAGTGTCTGGTTTTTAAATATTACAAACTTGGCAACCCCACCCACAGCCCCTCAAAATGTTGTCAGCAGAACTTGGGTTGTGGGCAGAGCTAGTGATCACGATCATTTTTTCCCATTCTAACACCTGGATTCTACATCTAAAGAATAGATAAAAATTAGCTGTTTTTTTATGGGTGGGTTATTCCATAACTGACTCCCTCAGGGTTTTTTGCACTTTCCTCTGACATATCTGGTAGTAGCCACCATCAGGAATATGATACAGTAAGTGGACAATTGGTCTTAACCAGTGTGGCAAGTCCTATGTTTCAAAATTGACCTTTTCAAGGGAAGAGAGCTAGATTAATATAACCTTTCATCAGGTTATCACGAACGACAGAAGAGATGAAAAACAGAACATGAAGTTTTGGCTGAATCAAGCTACCAGCTCAAATGTTTTAGAAATGCCATTAGCTTGCCTCGGGGCAAAGGTATTGTCACTATTAACCCAAAGGAACATGATCATGTTGTACAAGTTAACAGCTCTAGATGTCAGACTTCCAGTTAATGTGAAAAATAACTCTGTCTACCACTTTAATTCTAACTGCTTAGTGAATTGAAGTAGCTATCTAAACTGACAAATCACAAAGCTGTACAAGCACTTCCAAATTTGGTTCAAGAATGAGGTGGAAGGCAGCCTTCTCAGATTTTTTTTCTTAAATACTTTTTAGACAAATACATTCCAACATGGCTTGACATCTGCGGGATGATTGTACAAAAAAACCTCACTTGTTCTTCAGATACTCCTTATGACAGCTGGAAATCTCATTACTATATAAATATTGACTTGCTGGCCGGATATTTTTAATACTTGAGTATTAACAATCAGTGCATTGTTCTTGTGTGATTCTCACATTTGATTCCCAGTTTGGGGCAGAGAAAAAGGGATTTTAACTTAAGCAGAGGCTTTTTTTGTCTAGAATCCTAGTCACATGGGAAAATAGCCTTGATTCACCGCTGTGTTAATATAGATTTACTTTGGTGTAACTCCAATAAAACTGGAGGAACAAAATGGTGAACCAGGCCCAGGATTTTTTAATATCTTCTGAGTCAAGATCTGAAATCCAAGCAGTATGAGCCTTGACAGTGAACAGAAGGGTTGGTTAATTGATTTGTTTGTTTGTTTGTTAGATGCTCTTCTAACTACAGATGAATATTTTTGATAAGTTCTTGGTTAAAGCAGTTCTTAAATACCTTTATAGGGATTTCTGAAAGAATTATTAACAAAACAGTGCTTAACTACAGAAATTCCCCTCCCCACTCCCAGCCCTTCCATTTAAGTCCAGACAAAATAGGCTTGAAATGTAGTAGGTGACAAAGGATATTTTCCAGAAGGAGAAGGACTGATTATAATAAATTTAATAAATAAATAACTTTTAAAATTGCATGAAATCCTTTGGCGAATGCTGATTTCTTAGGTTCCACCTTGGAATACCAAGCAGTTGACTCCTTCGTGATTCTTTCAGTCTCTCTCTGGAAATATTGGGGCAGTTCTCTTTCTTCAGTTTGTTTCTTGAGTTAGTTACAGCTTTAAGATAATGTGTCTTTTTCCAGCAGGGCAGAGAGGAGGATGGTAAAGGTTCTGTTTTCTTTAAGATGTTTAATAAAAATTAGGAAAGTTTTTAGGCTCTTTAAAAGAGAGGGGAGGGATAGCTCAGTGGTTTGAGCATTTGCCTGCTTAAACCCAGGGTTATGAGTTCAATCCTTGAGGGGGCCACTTAGGGATTGGGGCAAAATCAGTACTTGGTCCTGCTAGCGAAGGCAGGGGGCTGGATTCAATGACCTTTCAAGGTCCCTTCCAGTTCTAGGAGATAGGATCTCTCCATTAATTTAAAAAAAAATTAATTTAAAATTAAAAAAAAAAAGTATGTAAACTTCCTTCCCTTTTTGTAAATCTGTTAACATTTTTAACATTTCAAAAAGTAAGATAGAGAACTAAGATTAAATACAATTTCTGATGAATAAGTAATTTCTCCTTATGAAACTGGTAATAGTAGGGTTACCATATTCAAACATTTAAAAAAGAGGACACTCCACGGGGCCCCAGTCCCGCCCCCGGCCCTGCCCCAACTCCGCCCCTTCCCCGCCCCCGGCCCCGCCCCAACCCCACCCCTTCTCCGCCCCCATTCCAACCCCTTCCCCAAAGTCCCTGCCCCAACTCTGCCCCCTCCTCTGAGCACCCCGCATTCCCCCTCCTCCCTCCCGCTCTGATCTTGGTTGGGGGTTGCTAAGTGCTTCCCTGCTCCCCACTCGCCCTGCAGCCCCTGCAGCCTCTATGCCCCTGCCTGCCCTGCTCCTCCTTGCCCTGCAGCCTCTGCACCCCCCCACCCCTGCAGCATCTGTGCCCCCTGCTCCCCACTCGCCCTGCAGCCGCTGCATCCCCTCGCCCCTGCAGCCTCTGCGCCCCCTGCCTGCCCTGCCCCTGCAGCCTCTACACCCCCACCCCCACCCCCGCCGCCTGCCCTGCTCCCCCTGCTCACCAGGCAGAGGGAGAGCTGCAGGCTCCAGGTGGACTCAAACACTGCCGCGCTGCTCTGTGGGGGAGGAGGGAGCGGGGGAGGGGGAGGGACTCTGGCTGCTAGAGGCCCTAGTGGCTGCGAGCGGCTTTCAATCAGGCCAGGCGTCCAATCAGCCGCGCCGCACTCTGCATGAGGGGAAGGGGGAAATCCCGGACATTTCTACTTGATTAGAAATCCCCCCCCGGACGGCCATTTAAAGCTGAAAAACCCGGACAGGTCCGGGGAAACCCGGACGGATGGTAACTCTAGGTAATAGAGGAGTCAAAATTGCTATTTTCTGTTTGAAAAAAATGCACACTAAACCATTCTACTTTATTTGTCTTTATGGCAAGAAAAGCCATTTGAAGAGTATAGTCTTGGTTTTAAAACATGATTAAAATGAACTGACTTGTTTTAAAAGCTCCTCATGCAATAAATAATCACAGTAATGCAGTAAACAGTCTCCAAAGCGTAATTCATTTCCACCTTCTCCCCACCCCCAAAAATGTTGCAATTCAGATTAGACTTTGAAAGCCAGTCAGTTGACCAGTCAAATAATGTCAATTGATCAGTCAGTTGATTGCATATTATTTGAAAAGTTCAAATATTGTCAAATATTCCAAAAAGAATGCCCCGATGTAAGCAGACTGCACCATGGTTCCTTCAGTTAGCAAGCCTAGGAATGTCTTGATCACTCATTTTACTAAATGATAATGCCACTTGTTGGGAAAAAGGTGACCCAATTCAAAGTTGAGCATCTTGCATGCCTGGAATCTTCTAGAACAAATATTATATGAATATATGTGCATCGTTATTTGTACAAGGCAGTTTACAAAGCACATTAAAGAAGTTAAAAGACACAGTCCCTGCTGCGAAGACCGTACAAGCTTAACTTAGTAGACAAACATACAGAATTAACTCAGAAGGGAGTTGGGGAGGGAAAGGAGGGTCCACAGTCATTAAACCTCCTCTCCCACCACAAAAAGGAAAGATGCACAACCATTAAGCTGCTTGAAGAGTTGGCCTGCTGCCTCCCTAGCATAAGTCCATTTAAAAATGACTTTTTCTTTTATAGTTATGATGTTTGTTTTATTTCTGTTTAATTTCCTTTTTCTTTTCCTTTATAACTGTCCAGTCTTGAATAATATTCACTTTTAAATCTTAACCTAACATTGCTAAAAGGCAATAATTATTATTATTATTTAATTTTTTAGAACTTTATTTTATTCTGTTTTGCATTTTTCTGAGTTAACTAACTCAGTTAAGTAACTTGTTTTTTGTTAATTAGGTATAAATATCTAAGATTAGCCTAATGGAGACCATAAAGTCTTAGGCCTTGTCTACACTGGCAAGTTTCTGCGCAGTAAAGCAGCTTTCTGTGCTGTAGCTCCCGAGGTGCACACACTGCCAAGCCACTTAGTGCGCAAAAACTGCGCAGTTGCAGCGCTGTAAAAAAACCACCCCAACGAGAGGCATACAGCTTTCTGCGCCAGGGCTACAGTGCCGCGGTGCCAGTGTAGACGTCCTGGTCGATTACAGCGCTGCGACTGGCCTCCAAGAGGTGTCCCACAATGTCTGTTCTCGCCTCTCTGGTCATCGGTTTGAACTCTACTGCCCTGCCTTCAGGTGACCAACCATCAACCCCACCCCTTAAATTTCTTGTGAATTTTGAAAGTCCCCTTCCTGTTTGCTTGGTGATGCATGCAGTGGTTTCAGCGCATCTTTCCAGGTGCCCATGTCTGCACCACGCACCAGATGATTCCCCACTTGGAGCAATGCCGAGCTGCTGGACCTCATCAGCATTTGGGGAGAGGAGGCTGTCCAATCCCCACTGCACTCCAGCTGTAGGAATTATGATACCTATGGACAGATTTCACGATGCATGACAGAAAGGGGCCATGACTGGGACACACTGCAGTGCAGGGTCAAAGTGAAGGAGCTATGGAACATCTACCACAAGGCGCGGGAGGCAAACCGCCGCTCCGGTGCTGCGCCCATGAGCTGTCGTTTCTACAAAGAGCTGGACACGATACCCGGTGGCAACCCCATCTCCATTGCGAAGGCCACTGTGGATACTTCAGTGGCTCGTGTGCCAGTCGAGAGTGGACCGAGCGAGGAGGAGGAAATCTTGGATGAGGATGTGGAGTGGGAGGAGGACCCAGAGACAGAGGATAACTCGGAGGTCAGAGATACATGCAGCCAGGAGCTCTTCTCTACCCCGGAGGAGGCTAGCCAGTCACAGCTGTCAGATCTTGGCAAAGCGCAAACAGGAGAGGAGGCCCCTGGTAGTGGCTTTGATTTCAGGAATTGCTGAAGTGAGTTGTTGGGGGCAGGAGGGTTGCAGAAAGCAGGCTTGTGTCTGTATGATTCGCATACCACCACATTCCAAGTCTGAGTGGCGGAACAGGGTGTTGATTGACTCTCTCACTTCACGGGAATCTGCCTCATAGACCTCCAGGAAACTCTCATGGAGATATTGGGCAATCCGCTGCTGCAGGTTCTTTGGCAGAGCTGCTTTGTTTCTTGCCCTATTAAGGGTAACTTTCCCGCGCCGCTCTGCCGTCACTGGTGGGGGAACATTGCTGCACACAGGCGAGCTGCATAGAGATCAGGGTGGAAGCCGCAGTCTTGGGAGAAGACCCTCCCTTGATTCCCTGCTCACACTCAGCAGCGAGATATCTTCCATAATGAACACAGCCTGTGGAAAATGTGGGGACAGGAATGATTATAAGGCCCCCCCTACAGTGCTGGCTCACCCCAAGAGCCACGTGCCCAGTGTACAGTACGGTCCTGGAACACTGATCTCCCTCGCCCCTGTGGTTACTCACCATTTTGGGGGTCTTGTGGCTCATGTGTGCTTGCCTGGGGTCAGCCAGTTAGTGACAGGTATGTGAATACTGGCTGTGTTTTAAATCAGTGGTCTGTGTGTTGCAAACAATACTGCTTCTGTAAAATTTTCATTTTGGTTTCACAAATATGACCTTGGGAGCCCAGCCTCCCTCTTTGTTATCGCAGGCTGAACAGCTGCGCAGAATTAGAAAGCGGCCACGAAGAACTAAAGAGGACTTTCTGCGTGACGTCATGATGCACTCTGTGGCTGAAAAACAAGAATTGAAGGAGTGGTGGGACAGCGAGAAGCGGGACCGAAAGGAGAATGCGGCATGCCAGAATGAAGCCACAGAGCGGCTGTTAAACGTTATGGAGCACCAAGCGGACACGCTCCAGGCATTACTAGCACTGCAAACCGAGCAACTCTGCGCCCGCCCTCCCCTCAGCCACTGTCACAAAACTCTTTCCCATGTGCCCCCCAGACACTGCCAACGCACTCTTATCAAGCTCCTGGCTCCAGTCTATACCCGCTGCATTCCACTCCTGCCCCATCACAGTCCAGCCCTGCGGACTCCCAGTACCCACTGTACTCAACACCTGTCCCTCCGTAGTTTAGCCCTGCTGAAGTACAGTACCCACTGCATTGTATTCCAAAGGAGAAGGTTGGATATGATACCTGGACATACACAAATCTTTAACTGTCCCGGGACCTCATCTCCTCCTGGGATCCTCCCTTCCCTCATCCCCTTCAATGCTAATGTGATTTTTTGTTTGTCTCTCCTCCGGTTGTTGTTTTTTAATAAAAGAATTGTTTTGGTTTGAAAGCAATCTTTATTCCACTAATTGAAAGCAAACAGAGCCCTGCAAAGCAACAGGCAATTTTCTTAAACCGTGATAGTGCATCATCTGCACCAATCACAGTCGCTTCCTAGGATTACAAGCACTGCACTCCCGCACATAGCAACAAATATTAGTGGCTTTCAGCTTCAAATTGCTGCCTCAAGGCATCCCTGATCCTTATGGCCCTGCCCTTCAGCCCTCTAATAGTCCTAGTCTCTGGCTGTTCAAATTCAGCTTCCAGGCACTGAACCTCAGCGGTCCAGCCCTGAGTGAAGCTTTCACTCTTCCCTTCACAAATATTATGGAGCGTTTGTCATCGGCCAGGTCCAGCCTCCCATATAGGCAGCACCAGCGGGCCTTTAAATGGCCAAAAGCACACACAACAGCCATTCTGCACTTGCTCAGCCTGTTGTTGAACCGCTCCTTGCTGCTGTCAAGTTGCCCCATGTATGGCTTCATAAGCCACTGCATAAAGGGGTAGGTGGGGTCTCCCAGGATCACAATGGGCATTTCGACTTCCCCTACGGTGATCTTCTGGTCCAGGAAGAAAGTCCCTGCTTGCAGCTTCCTTAACAGGCCAGTGTTCCGAAGGATGCTTGCGTCATGCACCTTTCCGGACCAGCCTACGTTAATGTTCATGAAACGCCCACTGCGATCCACAAGCGCCTGGAGAACCATGGAGAAATACCCCTTCCAATTAATGTACTTGGTGGCTAGGTGGTCTGGTGCCAGAATTGGAATATGCGTGCCATCTATCGTCCCTCCGCAGTTAGGGAAGCCCATTTGTGCAAAGCCATCCACAATGTCACTCACGTTGCCCAGAGTCACGGTCTTTCGGAGCAGGATGTGATCAATGGCCCTGCACACTTCCGTCAACACAAGTCCAGTGGTCGACTTTCCCACTCCGAACTGGTTAGCGACCAATGGGTAGCAGTCTGGAGTAGCCAGCTTCCACAGTGCAGTCGCCACATGCTTCTCCAATGACAGGGCAGCTTTCATTCTCGTGTCCTTGCGCCGCAAGGCTGGGGCAAACCCATCACACAGTCCCATGAATGTGGTTTTCCTCATCCAAAAGTTCTGCAGCCACTGCTCGTCATCCCAGACATGCATCATGATGTGATTCCACCACTCAGTGCTTGTTTCCCTAGCCCCAAAACAGCATTCCACTGTGATCAGCACCTCCGTGAATGCCACAAGCGATCTTGTGTCTTTGATCTCACCACACATAGTAGCTATGTCTCACTCCTCTTGCCTTTGTAGTTTAAGGAATAACTCCACTGCCACTCGTGACGTGTTGGTCAGAGCGAGCAGCATACTGGTCAACAGTGCAGGATCCATTCCTGCAGGCCGAAGAGGCAGAGCGCGCAGTACACAAACAGTTGAAAGATGGCACCAAATGTGGATGGAAGCAAAGGGATTGCTGGGATGCGAAGCAATGCATCACGGGGCATTGAGACAGGACGCAGGATGCCCCACGACCCCCTTCGTCTTCCCACAACTCTTAGCAGCAGAAGAGGAAGAGATGTTCTGTGGGATAGCTTCCCAGAGTGCACCACTCCAAATACCGCTGCAAGTGTGAACACGCTATTGTACAGGCAGCTGACAGTGTGAACACACAACAGCAGTGTCCCTTCAGCGCTCTCTGAGCAGCGCTGTAACTGCCGGCACTATAACTCTGCCAGTGTAGACATACCCTAAGGGTACTCTTTTGTTACTGTTCTACTAAATTTACGAGATTTGACTATTTTTGACATTATTTGACAGGACAATTGTCCTATTATTTTTGGACCAACCCTAGATCAGAGTTACTGTTTATCAATCTCAAATTATTCTTAACCTATTAAAAGAGACTTTCAAAATTTGTTTCAACCAAACTTCTAATGCTGGGGGATTCAAAAGTGTTTGGTGCTTCACTTTAACAGGCTTCAGAGTCACATTCTTTGATACTGAGCGCATTGAAGGTAGGTAGGTTCTTTGGGATGTGAACTGCATCTTTGACTAAGGAAGTAAGGGGGCAGCTTATTATTGTTTCATGAACCCAGTGCTTTGATTAATCTAGTCAAATATTAACATGCCTAGTGGGGTAGACCAGAATGTCCACTAAGCCTTTGGATATATAAATATTCATATACTAACATCTGCCACAGCTGCATATTTACAGTTCTGTTTTCATGGGAGTAAAAAAGTTTCTTTGAGGAAGGTCCAATATAGCAGAGGATTTCTCTCTTCATATCTGTCACTGAGGAAGTTCCATAATTGATCATTTTAATATCTTTCATTACATTGTTAGCCTAGTGCATGAGGATTTAACTCCCACATGACTGCCATTAATGGGCTCCCCTTGGTATATATATGTATCTATGTCTATGTGGCGTTAGACTAGTATATTTTTTTAATTATGTAAAACAACCTCTGATACTTTTCTAGTCTGGTTTCAGCCATTGACAGAGTCCTGAAACTATCCCTTTGTATGTGGTTAATGCTCTTTTCTCATGTGACCTTGGATTTTTCTTCTCATCCTTCTTGGCCTCCGTATTGTTTTTGATACTGTGAAACATTCCATCCTTTTCTATGACTTAGCACAAGTCTCTGGCATCTCAAGATCTTGCTGTCTTGGTTCCTGTAAGAGGGTCCGGACTCACCCCTGCGGCGCCTCCTGCTGGTCGTCCAGGGAATTAGCTGACCAGCCTCTGGAGCGCCCTCTGCAGGCCGGTGATCCGCCTTGTCCTCTGCACTGGCCCCAGTGTCCCTCCCAGGACCCCGGTGCCCCTTTGCTCTGGGTGCTGCCCCCTGGCAGTACCCACACACTAGGTCTCCCCTCCCAGGGGAACCCCCACCCACTAACCCTACCTCACCTCAGAATAAGGCCACTGCCAGTCACCAACTAGCCCCCGCTCCCTGAGGCAGACTGCAGTATCGGCCACTCATCACTGGCAAGGGGGGTTTGGACTGCTGCCTTGGCCTAGCCCTGGGCTGCCCTCTGCAACCCCTAGTACCTTCTGGCCTATTACCAGGCTGAAGCCTGGGGCTATCCAGGCTGGAGCTCCCCAGCTCCTCAGCCTTTCCCCAGCCCTGCTCCACTCAGATACTCTGCTCTGCTCCCTGCAACCAGGCCCTTCTCCCTCTGAAGGCAGAGAGAGACTCTTGGCTCCCAGCCTTCTTATACAGGCCAGCTGGGGCCTGATTGGGGCATGGCCCAGCTGTGGCTACTTCCCCAGTCAGCCCAGTAGCTTTTCCCTTTGCCCCAGCCCTCTGCCAGGGCTCTTTTAAACCCCTCAGGCAGGAGCGGGGTAGCCACCCCGCTACAGTTCCCCAGCTGCCTAACCAACCTTTCCTTATTCATGACTCCCCGACTGCCAGATGTCTTCATCCTGGTGTCCCTTTCCATTGGGTTCAGTCCCTGCCCTTCTCCTCTGAACTCTGTGTTCCAATCTATTTTGCCACCTACTTTCTGATATTTAATCAGCAATATTGTTTCTTTATGGACTACGCATAAATCTATAATCCCTTCACATTATCAGCCTCTTCCTCATCAAGTGTTGCTCTTACTTTTTTAATTTTACATGGTTGAACTCTTTCAGGCTGTATACTTTGAGCATATGGATGATTTTTGATGCACAGTATTCCTTGAGCAGTTGTGGTATTCTCTTTTAAATGTCAGAAACGACTAAAAAGGACCAGTTTCAGGTAGAGTCCATTCTAGTCACTAATGACTAAAGTCCAGTTCTTGATGTACAGGCCTTTTGTCAGGTTAGGTAGAGGAGTACAATAGTGTTTGTCACTGGGTTCTAGACATTGCCTTTTGTGCTGATGAAGTCCCCTTTTCTCTGATTGGAGCTCTACTTGATACACAGTAGCTTTAAAGGTCTATATTTATTTCAACTAATTTCCAGAATAGATACTATAAACCATGAGAACTGGGAATAAATGTCTACTTTCTGGGTTTTTCCCCAAGTTTCTGAAGGGAAAACAACAGAAGAAAAAGTGTTAACAAGAGGAAATTCTACAGTTATAGGTCTGGACTCTGATTCTTTCACTTACAAAAGTGTTAATCAAGTAGAACACAAAAAGCCCAATGGAGTTAAAATGTTGTAAAACCAGGAGAATCATATCTCCACCCCCCCTCCCACACACACAAACACTTCTCCTGCAGAAAGTTTTTCCTGCTTGAATGTGAACCCATTCTTACCTAAGGTAGGCAAATTCCTGCAGAATAGATAAAGTTTAAGGGTCCAGCAGTGTACTATGTAGCCATTTTATAGTATTGGTCTCCTCCCTCAAAATATTACCTTTTACTAATATGCAATCTGACCCTATTACTACAGATGTTAGTATCAACATTTTCCTTTTATGACAAATTATATATAGGGTAAAATTTACAAAAGCACCTAAATCACTTAGGGCATGTCTACACTGCAATGTAAGCCCGTTATTCGAATTTAGGCTCAAGCCTAACTTGGCTTCCATCTACAGAAAAATTGTCCTAACCCAGGCCTTGGATCCAGGGCCCAGGACCCAATGGGGTTGGAGAGTCCAAGTCCAAATCAAGACAGGGCCCAGGATTCAAGCCCTATTGCTTTGCAGTGTAGATGCTGCCCCACTGGACACGTGCTCTTGGAGCCCACCAAAAGGATCCCACAATCCCATGAACTGACTTTCTTTGTCCTTGGACAGTCAAGTTTGGTGGACAGTCAAGTTTTCCTGGTGGACACTGCACCATGAACAAGGAGCTAGAATGGCCACATTTGGGAGGGTGCTAGGAAGTCTGGGATATGGGTGGTTGGACTCAGGCCCACATAATGCACTGTAGATGCTGGAGCCCCTGGTTGGGACCCAGGATTCAACAATTCCTAATCTACGGTTACAAATGAGTGTAGATGCTCAAGCCGTAGATTAAATCCAGTATCTCCTAACTCGAGTTCTACTAACTCTGTGGGAATGTCTACACTGTAATGTAAGCATAGGGGTAGTGGACAGCCTACACTTAGTGGAACTCAAGTCAGCTGACCCTCGGTTAGAGAACTCAGGGCTTGAGTATGTACATTGATTGTCAACCTTAGGTTAAAAATTTTGTACCCCAGGCCCAAACCCTGGGCTCCAGTGTCCACACTGCAGTACACAGACCTGAGTTCAACCATCCATATCCCAGATTTCCTAGTCCTCCTGAAATGAGGCCACTCTAGCCCTTTGTTCGTGGTGCAGTGTGGGAAAACTCGAATGTCCACCAAACTTGACTGTCCAGAGGGCAAAGAAAGTCAGCTCATGAGATTGTGGGATCCTTTTGGCATACTCCCGGAGCATGAATCCAGTGGTGCTGCATCTATAATGGCAAGCAATAGGACTTGAGCCCTGGGTCACAGCTTGATTCAGACTTGGACCTTCCACCCCCATGGGGTTCTGGGGCCCGGGGTCCAAGCCCTGGGTTAGCAGATTTGTGTGTAGACAGAAGGGGGGTAGCATTAAGCCTGAGTTTGAACCCTGGGTTTACATTACAGTGTAGATATATGCTTAGAAGCCTAAGTCCCAGGGTCCTAAGAGACTTAGCCACTCTGGAAAATGTAACCTAAATCTTCTTTTAAAAAATGCAGAAGACCCCTGGCTACTACTTCATTTTCAATCTTACTTTGCACTTACAGTATTACATATTTAAGGGGGGGAGGGGTTGCAGCCTACTCTAGATACCATGTCAGTCTTTAGCAATTTAGTGTTATAAGGAATGCACTAAATTATCCTAATCACATTCTACTGTGATATATTACCACCTTTAAAAATACTGCTAGGAGGAAATAGCAAGTACATAAGTGATAGTTACGAAATAAAGATCTAACACTTTTAAGGAAAAGGAAAAAAAACAGGTTTAGCAGACTAGAATTTTTTTTTAAGAGCCTAAAACCATCAACAAAACCATACTTTTTCCTTAATCTTATTTTGATAGTATTGTATGTTAGTTTCAGCATAAATGTATTTGAATATATATATATATACACACACACCACCATACTGGTGTAAGTAAAAGGAGAATCAGAGTCCAGAACAATAACTGTAGACTCTCCTCTGGCTAACTATGTTTCTTCTCCTCTGCTACACTACTGTCTCGACTGGACCCTGCGGACACTTACTACCCCACCTAGCGCTTGCATACTTGAGTTCTCATACTGAAATACATTTGACTACTTACTGTGCTAAGCATTCCATTTGGTAGTAAAGGCCTTGGCTACCCTCAGGGGTTATATCAATTTAACAAAACCAGTGCAGAAACTAATTTAGTTAAATCAGGGCAATCTCCTTGTGTTGGCACTTACATCAGTTTCTCTTATAGCTGGTGTGCATTTGCAAGGCTGGGGCTTGGTGTGGATTAGGGTTACCATACGTCCGGATTTTCCTGGACATGTCCAGCTTTTTGGGCCTCAAATCCCCGTCCGGGAGGAAATCCCAAAAAGCCGGACATGTCCGGGAAAATAGGGAGGTAGGACCCAGCGGTGCAGGGCCGGGGGCCGGCGCGGTGCTCGGCAGGGGCTGGGGCCGGGGGCATGGGGCCGGCGCGGTGCTGGGCCGGGGGCCGGGCCGGGGGCGCGGGCACTTGGCCGGGGGCCGGGGCCGGGACCAGTGCTCGGCCGGGGCTGGGGCCGGGGGCGCGGGGCCGGTGCGGGGCCGGGGCCGGGGGCCAGCGCAGTGCTCGGCAGGGGCTGGGGCCGGGGGCACGGGGCCGGCGCGGTGCTGGGCCGGGGGCGTGGGCACTTGGCCGGGACCAGGACCGGCGCAGTGCTCGGCCAGGGCTGGGGCCGGGGGCGCGGGGGCCGGCGTGGTGCTGGGCTGGGGGCCGGCGCGGTGCTGGGCAGGGGCTGGGGCCGGGGGCACGGGGCCGGCGTGGTGCTGGGCCGGGGGCCGGGGGCGCGGGCACTTGGCCGGGGGCCGGGGCCGGGACCAGTGCTCGGCCGGGGCTGGGGCCGGGGGCGCGGGGCCGGCGCGGTGCTGGGCCGGGGGCCGGGGCCAGGGCCGGGGGCCAGCGCAGTGCTCGGCAGGGGCTGGGGCCGGGGGCACGGGGCCGGCGCGGTGCTGGGCCGGGGGCGCGGGCACTTGGCCGGGGCCGGGACCAGGACCGGTGCAGTGCTCGGCCGGGGCTGGGGCCGGGGCCGGGACCGGGGTCGGTGTGGTGCTGGGCTGGGGGCCGGCGCGGTGCTGGGCAGGGGCTGGGGCCGGGGGCACGGGGCCGGCGTGGTGCTGGGCCGGGGGCGCGGGCACTTGGCCGGGGCCGGGACCGGGACCGGCGCGGTGCTCGGCCGGGGCTGGGGCCGGGGGCGCGGGCGCTCGGCCAGGGGCCAGGGCCGGGACCGGGGTCGGTGCGATGCTCGGCCGGGGGCGCGGGGCGCAGGGCCGGCACGGTGCTGGGCCGGGGGCGCGGGCACTTGGCCGGGGGCCGGCGTGGTGCTCGGCCGGGGGTGCGGGCACTTGGCCGGGGGCCGGGGGCCCAGCCAGGCGGGAGACGCCGGGGCCAGAGCCTCTTGGCCTGGGCCGGCCGGCCACTGAAGGGAGCCGCTCAGCCAGGGGGGCCGGACTGAGCCGCGCTGTGCCGCACCCCGCCCCAGCTTACCTGCTGCCTCCCTGTTTCAGGCTTCCCGCGAACATTTGATTCACGGGAAGCAGGGGAGGGGGAGGAGCAGGGGGCGGAGCGTTCCGGGGCTGGGGGCGGGGCTGGGGCGGGGAAGGGGCGGAGTTAGGGCGGGGGCGGGGGCCCATGGAGTGTCCTCCTTTTTAAAAATTAAAATATGGTAACCCTAGTGTGGATGGAGTGTCATTGAGGCACTTTCAGAAGGGTGCCCCGGCTGGACAATTCCCATTGCCTGTAACTGATACCAAGTGCTTGCCTACACTGAACCAGCAAAGCACATTAGAGGGGTGTGATTTGTAAAGCGCACTACCGTGCTGCACTCTAACTGGAACAGAACTATGTTCTTTACAGATCACACCTCTTTGGCACACTGTAGACAGGCCCCAACATTTCCTGCTCTGCAGGGAGGAAATAAATCCTTTTCCTGCTCCCCCCTGCATCACCAAATGGGAGTAAAAAATTGAGTTAAACTAAATCAGTATAAGGAACTCCTAAACTGATTTACGATTGTTCAGACAGAGAGGCTGTATAAGCTTAATTAAATCAACTGTATCAATTTAGTTAAATCAGTATAACTTTCATGTATAGACAAGGCCTAGGTATTTGCCAGATCAGGGCCTAGGAGTAACTCTGTTAAATTGTTCCAGATTTACACTACAAATGCATTTTGGTGTGCAGCTTGTAGTACTTGACTCTGGACTAAGAGATCATGAGTTGTCTCATCAGAACTTGGACATCTTCCCAGAGCTGAAACTGCATTGCAGTACTATGTTTGTGCTGCATTCCTATGTGTAATACTTTACTTTTAGTATGTTAGCAATAGAGATATCTGTTAAATAGTACAGGCATGAGGTCATAAATGGTAAATACACTGAAGTAGTTATGTCAAACTCATTTCAGTTTATAGGGTGACATGCTTGAAGATTTATAATGCCCACCTGGTGACGGTATCTTAAACTACAGATCTCTGCTGCCCCCCTTTTTTCGTTGCCCATGTGGAAATTAAAGTCCTCTTGCACTTTATGAAAAAAGTTGGCTTTAGCTTTTCTGTCCACTGAGATTCTGCTATTTAAAAATAAAAATTATAATGTCCATTCCTATACATATAAACTTCAGCTGTGTGCATAATGACAGCTGAATTTGCCTATGTAGTATTGCAGTGACTAGTCACTAACTCATTACTATGTAAAACACTTTCAGATACCTTGAAAGCTGTTATAGAATTCACTTTTAAATAACATTTCGCCTGCAGAAAGTAGGATGTTTCACAAATCATAAGAGGTTTTGTAAAGTATCAAGACAGGTGGCTATAAAGAAGTGGCAATGTGCTACCACAGGGTGAAAATCGCAGGCATCAAATTGAAGTGCTTTCATATATTACATTAGATATGGAATACTGGGGGAGTTTCTATAGGGCCTGGAAAGTCAAGATATGAATAGAAAAGATGCTGGCATTCATCTTAAGGTAGTTTGTATGCCATAAAAATACATCTAGGCACATGTGAATTTGTGAGAACAGCCATATTTACTATTTATTTTTTAAATGTTAGTCTTCCTACTGCCATGCAAAAGAAAAAGATTAAGGGTGAAATCTTGTTCCCATTGACGTCAATAGGAGTGTTTCCATTGATTTCAGTGGGGCCAGGATTTTCCCTGAAGTCTTTTATTTGTGCTTGTAAGGTATAAATAGGGCCCTACCAAATTCATGGCCGTGAAAAATGCGTTATGAAATCTGGTCTCTCCCAATGAAATCGGGTCTTTTGTGTGCTTTTACTCTATACTATACAGATTTCACAGGGGAGACCAGCATTTCTCAAATTGGGGGTCCTGATCCAAAAGGGAGTTGTTGGGGGGTTGCCAGGTTATTTTACTGGCGTCGCAGTATTACCACCCTTACTTCCGCTCTGCCTTCAGAGCTGGGCAGCCGGAGAGCGGCGGCTGTTGGCCAGGCGCCCAGCGCTGAAGGCAGCACCCCCCCAGCAACAGTGCAGAAGTAAGGGTACTTAGATGGCATGCTATGGTAGTGCCCCCCTTATTTCTGCACTGCTGCCTTTAGAGCTGGGCGGCCGGAGAGTGGCAGCTGCCAACTGAGGGCCCAGCTCTAAAGGCAGCAGCACAGAAGTAAGGGTGGCAATCCCATACTATGCCATCTAAGTTCCCTCTAAGTTGCGCTGCCGCACAGCAGCCTATCAAGGGCCGCACAGGCGGGGAGAGGCGCCTTTCCCCCAGCCTCAGAGCTGCCACGGACAGGGGAGAGGCACCTTTCCCCCAGTCCCAGCCTCGGAGCTGCCGTGGCAAGAGAGGGCTTGGGGGAGTCCTCTCTCCCTGCCTCAGCCCCGGGGCAGCCTGCACCTCAAACCCCTCATCCCCGGCTCCACCCCAGAGCCTGCACCCCCAGCTGGAGCCCTCCCCCGCAGCACCCCAACTCTCTGCCCTGCCCTGAGCCCCCTCCCGCACCCCAGCCAGAGCTCTCACCTCCCTGCACCCCACCCCTCTGCCCCAGCCCTGAGCCCCCTCCCACACTCCAAACCCCTCAGCCCCACCCTCGCCACACATCACCTCCATATTGGTGCACATAGCAAAAGTCATTCTGTTGCTGGCACAGAGGTGCCCGAGGCAAAGCAACAGGGGTTCGTTGCCCGGCGTGCTTCGCGCCAATAAACACACCGGGGTGGAGAAACAATCAAAGGTTTATTTGAGATCTCAAAGTGGTGCAAGGAGACAGGCAAATCTCAAATCGAGCACACAGAACAAAGCAGCTTCTCTCTTCTTATACTTTACAATTAAGCCCCCCCTTCTCTCCCTCTGTATCACCACCTCCTATTCCCCCTCCCTTCTCTACCGAAGACATGTTTATACATTTAAGCCGTTAAGTCATTCTAGGGCTATAAATCTAGCTTGTTAGTAACATTCCTCTAAACAATCATTGGGTCCTATTTACTCTAGTTTACTATGTTTGCATGTTTCCTCCAGCTAGAAACATGCAAACCTCATCATTATTGCTTAGGACCTGGTTATAAGCAAGGTCGTAATAGGTAACTGACTATTTACACATTCCAATTCCTGTCCTTGGCTTTTAAGGCCGCTTAGAGTTAAACATGGAAGAACAGAGTTTAAACATGGAAGAACTCTGGTTCATATATAGGCCTAATGACGCCATCAATTCCGCACACGGATATAAAAAATTAGAGGGAACATTACATGCCATCCTTACTTCTGCGCTGCTGCTAACGGCGGCTCTGCCTTCAGAGCTGGGATCCCAGCCAGCAGCCACCACTCTCCAGCAGCCCAGTTCTGAAGGCAGCACCATCGCCAGCAGCAGCGAAGAAATAAGGGTAGTAGTACTGCAACCTCCCCTACAATAACCTTGTGACCCTCACCCCCAACTCCTTTTTGTGTCAGGACCCCTAGAATTACAACATCGTGAAATTTCAGATTTAAATAGCTGAAATCATGAAATTTATTATTTTTAAAATCCTATGGCCATAAAATTGATCAAAATGGACCGTGAATTTGGTATGGCCCTAGGTATAAACACTACACAGCTGAGTCCAATTTTAAAAGAATGTGTATTTAAAGGAATGATGAGCATTAAGAATTGTAACCCCATTTAAAGAGGGATTTCTGACTGGAGCAAATCTGAGTAAAGGAACATTTTGTTCACAAAAAATGTGCACGTCCAATATTTCTTCCTATTCCCTTTGCTCTTGTGGAAGAAGGAAGGGGGTGTTGGATTTGGTTTGGTTTGTGTTTTGGGGGAGTGGGGATTGGTTTTCAAGAACATCTTTCATTTTCTCATTCTCCCTCTCTTCTGGTTAATCCCACAAGAGACTCACAAACCCATATGTAGTCTTGTAAATATACTATATAATACAGCCTCACATATACATATGCACAAAATTGTGCAACTGACAAGTTGTGTGATCATCCTTATCTCTATGCTTCTGTGTTTTAACCTTTTGCCCCACCAATTGATTGTTCTTTTTAGACTGTAAACTCTTCAGGGTAGGAACTGTATCTTCCAGTGCAGTGCCTTGTATGTTTGGGGTTCTGCCACAATCTAAATAATACATAGAAACTAATATACAAAAAACTTAGTTATGAAGCCCTTAAGGTTGCTGTGCACATAACATACCAAATACAAACCCACAAAGAAAGAAAATGAAGGCAAGCCACTTAACAATACATATTCCGTATTCCTCCATCCCGACAGACAGACGTTACCTTTGTTGCAAATACTGTACCCCACAGACCATGTGCCACAACCTTAACTCAGCCCCCCCTTAGGGATTCCATTATTCCATCATCTTCTTTACCAAGCGACCACCTCCAAACACAACAGACTACTCCTCAGCATTCGGCACACTACTCCTTCCCAACACTATTAGTTGTGGATATGTGGTGTAGTAGTTTGGTGTGTTTGATTAGCTCACCTTTCTACCAGTGTTTGTAGAATGTCGTGTTAGAGATACAATCTGACATTAAGAAACCCTGATAAATTGTAGCCAAGACCAATTTCAAAAAAACTTCTCATTCAAACTGTATTACACAAAACCAAACAAAAACTACATAGAAAAATCAAAGGGTATAAAAACTGACTGTACTGGGAGATGTACCCTGAAAGGGCAGTTACATGCAAAAGACAAACAGAAGAGTGTGCCCCACTTCAAGTCTGTTAAAGAACTCATTTTTACTGATGGTGGGACTGTGCAGTGATTCTGTGCCTCTTTGAGGCTCCGTTTCACACATTTTCACTCCTTTCTGCTCCAAAAGGGTTATCTTCTCTTTTTACCCCCAGCCCATTTCATCCTGGTTGCTGCTCAAAAGAAAGGGAATGATTCTGACAGCTTCAGTCTACTATTTAGCTGTCTCATGTGTGTCCAGCAGAGCTGTGATTATTCCCAAAACCTGGCACTATGATGCTCTAAAATATTCTGGATTAAACCCATAAGGAATGCTTCTGTAATGATTCCCTGACAAGTTGTCAATACCCTATATGTATAACACACTGGCTAAACGTGTGAAAATGTGTACTGTGGAAATGTCTACTTTCTCTACTAGATAAGTAAATAAAAACAAAATCCATTTATTTGCATGTGACTATTGGTGACATCATAGCAGGATTTTTTAAAACCTTCTCAATCCATTGCTGTTTTTGAGCACTCAGCAGCTGACCTCCCGGTAATCTGTCCCATACCATCTATCCATCTCCTTACCGATCATTTCCTACCACCATGACCTAACCCCATTCTTTCCATGAAAACTTTCTTGAGGTTATTTCCATCTCTATGCTTGATGTGACCAAAAGGACATACATATCCACCTGTTGATTTCCGACAGCAGGCTCTGCTTCTCTCCAATAATATTTCTAACACAGACATTTGTCTTGTTTTCCATCCAGGAGATACACAAGAGTCTCTGCCAGCACCATATTTCAAAGGCTTCCATTTTCTTCTTGTCAGTAGCATTAATCTCCCACAATTCACATCCATAAGTTGCTAGGGGGGGGGAATTAAGCTTTTTACCAGTTGAACTTCTGTACATTTCAAGCTGCCACCATTTTTCCAAACTTTCATAAGGGAGTTCCTGGCTAAGTGAACCATTCCTAGTCGTCTTCCTCATGGCTAGTCCACATAAAAGATAAGAGCCTACTACTGCCATCAGCTAATGAAGTTATTCCTTTAAACTCAAATGGTAGAAGACTGTATTTTGGTGTTGAAGATCTCAGGTTCTATCCACTAAGAGCCCACTGAATATCTAGAGCCACACATCGAGTCTTAATATTTTCATCATCATCATGTTCCTATTACGCCTCTGGTGTTTAGTGCAGTGACGAAGCTCCTCCACTCCTGTCTGTTTCTGGCAAGTCTTTCAATGGTTCCCCAGCTGTGCCCCAGGTTTTTCAGCTCGGCTTCCACAGCTCTTTGCCATATTGTTTTCGGGCGGCCTCGTTTTCGCTTGCCTTCAGGTGTCCATATTATTGCTACTCTGGTGATGGAATCAGTTTCCATCCGAAGCACATGACTGATCCATCTCCGCCGCCTCCTGGCAATGATGGTGCTCAGATCCTGTTGGCTGCACTGTGTCAATAGATCTTGGTTTGAGATTGTTCTGGGCCAAAAGATACGTAGGATTTTTCTGAGGCAGGTTGTATGGAATGAAGACAGTTTGGACATGTCCTACTTTCTTATTCCCCAACATTCTGCACTATAAAGTAGTGTTGAAAGTACTCAGCTCTGATAAATCTTGAGTTTGGTTTTGGTGTTGTATTTTGATGATTTCCAGAGTGTATTTAAGCTCCCGAAATACTTCATTTTATACATATACTATTTGTGGTGGGCAGATCCCTACCCCAGTCAGGAAAGGGTTAAAAGAGCTCCATTGGGCACAATTGGCCTCAAACCAGTGCACCTGTGGGGCTTTTGGAGCCTGGAGATGGGCAGGTCCTTAAAAGGGAAGATCCTGGCTCAGTGCAGGGCAGTGCTCTGAATGAGCACAATTGCAACTCAGAGCTCCTTGGCTTCTGGAAGCGGGGGTTGTTGACTGAGGAAATGACTTGAGAGCTTTGGCCACCTATGCTCTCGCAAAAAGGAGAGGGCTGGTACTTTTTTCATCTTTTTTTTTTTTTTTTGGTCTTTGGCATCCCAAAGGCCTCAGACTCTGGTTATTGTGGGCTGTGGAAGTATACTGACTTTTTGTTTGGATTCCTTTAACTTCCGCCCACAAAGGGGCCAAGTCCTTGAACAGAACAGCTGGAGGGCTGTGTCCTGGTCTCTGAGAGGGGAGCAGTCCTCACCCTCTTCCATGGAGGCACTAGAAAGCTATGGCCTGCTACAAATGGTGATGAGTGCACGCATTTGCTTCCCAGCCTTGATCCAAGGGCAAATTAGAGGGAAATTGAAAGCTCATGCAAAGCAACCTGGATCCAGAGCTGTGGTTCAAGTGGCTGACTGAGAGACAGCAACTTTTGCAACAATGGGACACTCAACAGCATCAGACGACCCAACAACAGCAGCTACTACATGAAATAGCATCCTAGGAGGAGGACCTGCTATAACAGTTACTGATGGGGCAACAGCATGCTAGTGAAGCCAGGGGTCTGGCAGCCAGGGCCAGGGACCCAGGGCCAGTTCTCCCACCTGCATTTGAAGTTCACTAAGATGAGGTCTGACAATGACCCTGCAGATTTTTTGACCCAATTTTGAGCCTATGGCAGTGGCCTCCCAATGGCCTCCAGAGCACTGGCCCTATGGCCACACAGGATTACGCAAGAGTTAAGGTTGCCATCCTGGACTTTCTCAATGTCAGTGAAGAATGCACTGCCATCACTGCCAGTCAGAAACATATTCCTAGGGAGCCTGGCCATGGGAAGTGGCCCAAAAACTGAAGAACCATTGCTGGCAGTGGTTACGGCCACAGGAGCGGACTGGAGGTCAAGTGGCTGAGTAATAATGTACATACTGTACAAATATTCCCCCCTGGGGGGCAGGAGTGGGTAATGAGGCACCACCTGGGGTCACTAATAGACACAGTGCAGCTGGTGGAAACCTTTGTGGTCTCTGAGGAACCCCCCAATAAGGGAGAAGGGGGGGCAACCTGGGCCTAAGAAGCTGGTCTAATGTGAAGCCCAGTCAGGAAAGGCCAACCTCTGCCAGTCAGGGACAAGTACTCTCGTTTTCAGATTCTCAGCAGTTAAGATGATCACCCCAACTCTGGGCGAGTCAAATCAACAAGCCAGGAAAAACCCTCTAAAAGGTGGTTGGTCCTTGGCTGCCCTATTGAGAGGGGGTAGTATGGACTAAGATGCCACACCTGGCTGGGTCATTATTGGATGAGAGAATGGGCACAGACCACAACATGTTGACCTGTTTCTCATGTGGGTAACCAGGACAGATCCGAAGAGAATGCCACCTTATAGCCTGTCAGTACGCCAAGGTGTGGACAGCAGAGAGCAGGGCTTGGAAGAAAGTACCCACTAAAATAACAGTTCCTGTGTGGATCAATGGAACGAAGTGCAAGGTCTGTTGGATACACTCAGACTTGGCCAGGGCAGAAGAGACCCCAGTTGAGAGAGTCTTCCAATCATGCATTCACAGGAGCATGAAGGCCTACCCCAGCAGATGACTATGGTTAAGTGTGGGCTGGCAATATGGATGCCCTCCTGGTGACTCTATCCTCAGTGCTGGCCTATCCTGTCATTATTGGTTGTGACTGGTGATATTTTGGGGAAATTATCCATGAGCTAGGAAAACTGGAAACCGTGGCCCCTGACCCATTCCCGGTGCCTGAGGCAGGTCCTGGACCAGTGAGAATAGCCATGTTAGGAGAACCAGAAGACCCCATTAAGGGGAGTTTGAGATACATGGGGCATCCATCCAGGTTGCAGACAAGAGCAGTAGCCAAAGGATTCCCATCGCCAGATTTAGAAGCCCTTACCTGTGACATGGATTTTTCCCGTGAACAGAGGGGGGACTCTATGCTGAGCAGGGCCTATGATCAGATTGCAGATTGTGAATGATGAGGTGGTAGAACCCTGAGGCAGCAGCCCCATTTTATACTCTGGGGAGAATGCCACATTGAGCGAGATAGGTTGTGGAGGTGAGGACCTAATTACGGGTACCCGGGCACTCCTGCAACTAGCACACAACCTAGTCCTTGTGGTGGGCACTTAGGCTGGGGAAAAACCTTGTCCTGAGTGTTGGCTTAAATCTACTGGCCTGCATCTACCAGGCAGTCAGAGAATACTGTGCCTCCTGTTCCGAGTGCCAGTTAACTACCCCAGAGGATGTCACAACGGTCCTCTTAATCCCACCCCCTCTGATCAAAATTCCCTGCAAGCACATTACGATGGACACGCTAGACCCCCCTGGAGAGAAGTGCAGAGGGGCATCAGTACACTCTTGTGACTGTAGACTACGCCAGCTTATACCCAGAAGACATCCTGCTGTGCTCTGCAAAGACGACAGAAATTTCCCCAGAACTCATGTAACTCTTCTTTTGAGTAGGGGTCCCTCAGGAGATACTGACGGATCAGGGGACCAGCTTTACATCCCAGGTAGTGCAGGAGCTATGGTTCCTGGTGAAAGTCAAGTTGCTAAGAACCTCCGTCTGTCATCCACAAGCAGATGGATTAGTTGAAAGATTCAACAAAACCCTGAAGACAGTGGTATGAAAAGATTTGTAGCCTCTGATCACAAACATTGGGACTGGCTACTTTCTCCTCTGTTTACTATAAGAAAACCTTCACTGGGTTCTCTCCCTTCAAGCTGTTGTATGAGTAACAGCCTCGAGGAGTATTAGACCTCCTACATGAGGGCTGGGAAGAGCAGGACCCGAAGGCAACCAGTACAGTCCAGTTGTTATCCAACTTAGGGAGCGCTTCATGAAGCTGGGGCGGGAGTTGCTCATGAAAACCAGTTGGGGACCCAGCAGGCACAAGAACAAACATACAACCAGGGTGCATGCCTACAGATCTTCCAACTTGGGGACCAAGTACTGATATTGCCTCCCAGCACGGATTCAAAGTTGCTAGCCAGGTATCAAGGACTTCTTGAAGTGGTTCAACAGCTTGGCCCTGTGGACTAAGAGGTCTGCCTGCCTGGGAAGTGTAAAGAAACTAAGCTATACCATGTGAACCTGCTAAACCCTTGGAAAATTAGAGAGGGGATGTTAATAACTCCTTACCCACCAGAGCCATAACTAGGGCCTCAAGCACCCAATTCCCAAGAGCCAGTGCAAATGCAAATGGGCACTGAACTTCTACCTGAACAAAAAGTCAGACCCAGCTGTTACACCACCAGAACAAGCTAACCCTGGGACAGTGGATTGGAAATAACCCTGGGCCGTTACCTCAGAAGATGTGGGAGATAGGCCTGGAGGAATTGTAGGCTATGATGGATGTAAGAGTGGTTGAGGAATCCCAAAGCAACTGGCAAAGGCCCATCATTCTTGTTCAGAACTGATGGTTCAACATGTTTCTGCATAGACTTTTGAAAAGTTTATGCCGTCTGGGAGTTGAATGTGTACCCAGTGCCATGAGTGGACAAGCTATTGGAATATTTAAGGACTGCCAGGTATATCAGCAACTTGGATCTTACAAATGGGTATTGGCAGAGCCCATTTTCAACTTCATCACAAGAGAAAACAGTCTTTTTAACACCCTTTGGGCTCTTCCATTTCAGGACAATGCCCTTTGACTTACATGAAGCAGCTGCAACATTTCAACAGTTAATGGACAGAGTACTCCGAGGTCACCAACAGTATGCTGCTGTGTATTTAGATGACATAGTTACATACAGTGACAACTGGAATGACCACTTGCAACAGGTATGGGCAATCCTCCAATCCGTGGCTGAGAGCCTCACAGCCAGTCCAGCAAAATGCAGACTGGCAAATCAGGAAGTAACTTACCTGGGTTACACTGTGGGAGGCGACCAACTTAGGCCTCTAGTGAGCAAGGCGCAGGCATTGTCAGCGTATCCGTTTTTTTAGATGAGGCAGGTGAGGCACTTCCTTGGGTCAGCTGGCTACTAGAGGCAATTCATTCCCAGTTTTGCCACCATCACCGCCCCTCTGCAGACATGATAAAAGATGGGAATCCAAGGAAGGTCCCTGACACAACAACCGGTGAGAAGAACCTTAATGCCTCGAAAGACTGACAGTGCCAGGAACCTGCCCCCTCCCATCCAGATTTTTCCAAAGAGTTTTCTTTATAGACAGACACCTCTGATGGAGGCTTATGGCAGTACGTTCACAAGAGGTGAACCCTGAGGAGCACCCAGTCTTGAATCTAAGTTGCAAGCTGTTTCCCAGGGAAAAGGGCTGTTCAGTGATCAAAAAGGAAGCACTGGCAGCCCTTAGGGACTATTTATTGGGTAATACTTTCTCCCTCATTATGGCTCACGCCCCCCTCCGGGGACTAAGTACAATGAAGGAAATCAGCCCATGTTTTCTGTGATGGTACTTGTCTTGCCAACCCTATAGTTTAGAGTACAATACCATGCAGGAAAGAAACATAGTAATGGGGACTTCTTTTTGCAGGAAGTGGGGCTTCGACAATGGGATCCTGAGCTCTGCCTTGAGGGGGAAGATATGTGGTGGGGCAGAACACCACCCCAGTCAGGAATGAGTTAAAGAGCTCCTCTGGGCAAAATCAGCCTCAACCCAGTGCACCTGTGATGCTTGTCAAGCCTGGAGATGGGCAGGTCCTTAAAAGGGAGGATCCCTGCTCAGTGCAGGGTGAGTCCCTGAAGGACCAGGACTACAACTCAGAGCTTCCCAGGCCCTGGAAGCAGGGATTGCTGATGTGGGAAATGGTTTGGGAGCCTTGGCAGACCAGGCTCCTTTTTCTTTTTTTCTTTTTTCTTTGTTTTCTCTTTGACTTCCCAACACCTCAGACTCAGGTTTTTGTGGGCTGCAGGAGCATACTGAGTTTTTCTTTGGACTTGTTTAACTTCCCCCCTTGCAAGGGGGCTGACGCCTTGAACCACACAGCCAGAGGGCTATCTCCCGGACTCCAAGACAGGAGGCGCTAGAGAGGTATAGCGTGCTAAATTCTTCTATTTTATACTCATAGTATTTTTGTTTTAGATAATGCATTATGCCTTTTGAAAGTGTGGGGTTTCATGGCTGCTCTTTTAAATGATTTTTTATCTGCCTTCACAAGGTATCATGTGTTACAGTAATTTGAACAGTTATAAAATGGCTGTTACAACTGATGAATAAATATCGACTTCTCTCCAAGTTGTACTTTACTTATATCTGCCTCGTGGTGTGAGGAAAAGCCCTCAATCCTGCTCCTGTGGAAGTCAGTGGGAGTTCTGCTATTGACTAAATTGGGCATAGAATAGGGGGCTAATTCATTAAGTATGTAAAGTGCTTTGGTCGCCTCAGTTGACAGGTGTTATGCAAGTACAAAGTATTTATTTATTAACCTCTAAAACTATCTGTAATTTCTGTTGGATACACCACTAATTAATTGTAAGAAATCATCTCACTTGTTTAAAAAAACTGTAGACTTTTGTGATTTGTACAGTTTGGCAAGCAAGCGTTTCCTTTTTCTGTGTGTGTGAATACTTCGTATGTCGTTTTTGTTTTTTATTCCATCTGAACTGGTCAACACTTGACAATTGCTGACATGTAGGGGAGCCTTTAATTACACTATCAGTTGCACAGATGGGTGCTTCTTGTTCAGAGCTTTCAAAACTAGAAAAATGTTCAGTTATTGCCTTGCACTACATAAGGACATCAAAAAAGGTCTAAAAGCTATCTACTAGTCTTCTGCTACAGGCAATTAGGATAAAGCTGAATCCATCCCAGATCACACAGTAATAAATATTTTAGCTGTCCCATAAGCATCTATTGATATTCAGACCTATCTTCTGGCAAATAAAACAATCAGGGCTAGATTTCTGTTTAAAACCAGGCAACTCTGAGTTTCCATGCTCGGATTTGTATCTCTCTGTCTCTGGAGAAGATAGTGGTCTGACTGGAAACCAGATTACAGTGCTACATGAAATAGTGGCATGTTGCATACAGAACAGAGGGCCGCATTGGCAACTTGCCAGGATCCCCTGGGCTATGCCAGATTTGTCTAATGTGGAGCAGATTGCTGCCAGCCTCATATTTAATCAGAGGGGACCCTCAGAAGGCTACAGATCTTGGCATATGATGCTCCATCTTAATCTGCACATCTTGATGGACCTCTGCATGTTGGAACTGTAGTCTCACTGCTTGTCCGTCCAGTGATCGCAGGTCGCATTGGAGAACACACAGACCATATTTTTTCTATAATTGTCTTCTTTTTCCCATTCTTCCTGCCACCCCAGGTATAGAGTAAAACCACTTTATTTCCCAAGCTAATCAAACAGGTTTTCCTTAGAGAGATTGGCAACCCCCAGCACTCACAAACTCTCAGGCATATTGTCTACTCCACTAATTTTACAGTATAGAAGATTTTACTCTGAGAATGTGTGAGTCAAGATAGCTGAAGTTTGGCTTCTTATATGGGCCCTGAGTACAAAACAGACTCCTTTTATATTATATTTTTAAAGCATACCTTAAGGCAGCAATGATTTCTCCAATAATACATTTTAAATTGATATTCTGCAATCAGATACTTAGCTCTTTTTCATCTCTGGATGTAAAAAGAAAAGGTGTTAAAATAATACACTAGAATTATCTCCATGACATAGGACTGGAAAATGTCACCTGCATAACATGTGAAGAGGTTTCTGTCCTCAGAGTACATCCTAATGTCAGCTAAGATGATGACAATGAACTGCAAACTGGTGGGGGGGAAATGGTGCTCTAGCATTCCAGAGTTTTGAGTAACCTGAAGAAGACTAATTACAGGCCTAACCCTGCGCAGCTTCCTCCTTATGTGAATAGTAGTCCCACTAACTTCAGTGTCCATTACTCACATGGGGAAGGCATGCAGGATTTGGCCATATATGAATAATGGAAACCCTTTTTAGCACCACAAGGCATCTCATCATCACTGGCACCATTCTTGAAAATGGGAAAATCACTGACTAGAAGATGAAGTGTCTTTTGAAGGAAATGATTTTATGTAACTATCTGTTCAATGTTGAATTTAAAAATGATCTAACACTCTCTCCAGCAGCTAGGTTATTGCTTTCTTTGTCAGCATACATATTTAAAGTTGTCCACAATACTAAACTGACAGAAAACCCGGTCAGTGAGTCTGTGTTTTGGGTTTTGGTTCCCCAGTACAGGGTGCGGTGGGTTTTTTTAATTGCTCATTTTGTCTGATGTAGGGCCATATGGAAGTGAGCTGCTCATAATATTGACCAGAAATCGATATGCATTGGGGTCACAATGGCCGAAGATCCCGGCTCTGCAGCAAACTGACTATTTGGGAGAAAGGTTGGTCTGCTGTGGACAGGTCACAATAAACACCTATAATTGTTCACGTTGGGGAGGAGAGCTTTATATGAATGATTCTCTGCTTTGTCCTGTCACTCCCTCTCTTCCCTTCCTCCTACCCCTGCTGGGGCCTTATACCTGAATGACCACAAGAATGAAGATGAACATGTTTCAGGTGCAGGCTAATGTCAGTTTTAATTGTAAAAAGCATACAAATAATTACCCCAAAGTTCAGACTCCTGCCAGGATCACAGGCCAATGGATGGGAGCCTTCTCCTGCCCTCTATTGTTGGAAAGTCACTTATCCCCCTCCCCTCTCCTCCTACTGTTTTCTTGAGGAGGCAGGAGAGAATGATGGGCCCTTTCCTTTCCCTGACTCATAAGTACAAATCTGTTATCCAAGGAGATGTTTTTGTCTTCACAGCATGTGGAATCTTCTCCATCTGTCAAGTGGGGAATAACCAATCCCCATGTCACATCATCCTGGAATGTACAGAGTGATCAGCAGTGTCATAGACAGGTGTGCAGTGTCAAAGTGCCACCTTGGAATAGAAAACAGCCTTAGCAGCTGCATAGCCAGGGAGGCCTAGGTACTTCTGATGGATGAGTCTAATAGCGTGTCTAGGCATATCGTTGAAACTTGCCTACACAGTTAAATCAGTCCTGTCATTAACACTATTGCCAGAGTAAGTGGACCAATTCAGCGTAGCATTCCCCATTCTTTTTACTCTTTTTGTCTGTGTGTTCAAGTATGTCGGGATGGGGTGAAGAAGGGTTTTTCAAAAGATGCTAACAAAATGTGAGACCCAGTGCAATATCCCGCCAGGTCACATAGCTGGCTATGGTTCTGTGACTGCCCTCAGAAATAACCGTGCATCTCAGGAGGGGGCATTCATCTTGTTTTCCCAGGGAGCCACTCAAGTGAAGCAGCTCACTACTGTACAAAATTTTCTGTCATCATTACATACCTGACTCATTGTTTTTGCTTCATAATTGAACTTCTCATATGAACTTCTCAGAGTTTAAACTAAACTAATGAATCTATTATTACAAATGGAAGGAAATCTGAGGGCATTATTAAGAAACAAGTTAAGCCTCCATGGGTTGTGTTGCCAGTCCCCACTGTTTGAAATACAGTCTAAATGTGGGTAACAAGTTACTTTGTAGGCTGTTATAGCAGTATGATGGGTAGTTTGGAATAGGGTTGACTAGTTTACTTCTGCTCCCTTTGCTGGCTCTTCAGGAGTAGAACACAAATGTTGGTCCTACTGCAGCATGATTATTGGGCTTTTTTGGCTTAGTTTGTAA
This sequence comes from Emys orbicularis, assembly GCF_028017835.1. Taxonomy (NCBI): domain Eukaryota; kingdom Metazoa; phylum Chordata; order Testudines; family Emydidae; genus Emys; species Emys orbicularis. Next base: position 20,786,913 of record NC_088685.1, on the reverse strand, counting down.
TTTCTCAGTTGAGTGGGAGGGACTGTTGTCCAGTGGTTAGAGTTGGAAACTGGGAATCAGAGATGCTGAATTCTGTTCCTGACTCTGCTACTGACTCACTGTATGACCTCAGCAGAGTCACTTCAACATTATGTGCCTCTCTTTCTCTTGTGAACTGGGTATAACTGTGTTTAAAGTACCTCCTAGTCATGTTGTGAAGGCTAATAGTGGTAAAGTACCTCTCACCCCAAACTTTGCAGAGCTGTTTGGAGGCAGGGTTTTAAATCGTATCCCTTTTTTGGTTTTACTGTCCTTAGCCCAATGGCAGAGCCCATGGAGCTATGGGAGAGCAAGCTGGATTCTATTCTATATCATGCATCATCAGTTTTCAGCCAGGTTCTGGTTACAGGATCCTTAGCATTAGTAATGATGTAAGCAACAGAAACGACCCAGCTTAATTTCTTAGATCCTATAGTGAGTGGGCACATAGGAACAAATCCTTTGACTTGTGAATTGAGTATATCGGCTATGGAATCACTGAGGGGAGAAAACATTGGGGCCCATCGTGCTAGTTTTATGGTCTTTGGGTATGTCTGCACTGCAATCGGGAGGTGTGATTATCACACACATAGGCATACCCATAGCTTTGATCAAGTTAGCTCGCTAAAAATAGAGTGTAGCCACTGCGGCAGCATGGGTTAGCCAACCAAATACAGCCCACAAGCCTGGCTACGTACTTGGGCAGCTAGCCCTTGCCGCTGCTTGTGACACTGTGGGTACACTGCTATATTTACACGTGCTGCAGTTCCAGCACTCCAACTCCCCGTTGCAGTGTAGATATTCCCTTTCCTCTATTTCGCTAGCTGTGCATATAAGTGGGTCCCTTTAGAAAGAGAAAGAAAGAAAGAAAGAAAGAAAGAAACTCCCTCTTTAAAAGCAAAGAAACCAAAAGAATAAATGAATAATAATAAATACCACGCTGCGCTCCTTTATGATTCTTTTAGGGAATCCCATCTTTAGGAGGAAAAGATGAAAATAGGAACTCCAAAAAAGAGAAGCAAGGGAAAGCTCAGATCATTTTTCACTGCCAGGACTGCAGTGTACAATTCATCGGCAGGCATTATTACCTGGTGAAAAAATTTGTTTTGCAACTGAGCCTGAGTCCTCATAAATCATTAATGCCTGGCTAAGCACAGTATGAGCATTACAAATATACTGAGAATAAGGATACATTCTGATATAGCCTTGTATCCAATACTAATGCCTGCTAGTTATTTAGTAATACAAAGGGGGTCTCAACAAGGAAGATCAATGGAGCTTCCTGACTTCCTCCTTTCTTCCTTCTCTTTTCTCCCTGCCTTGTCTCACTTTGATTCAGAAACTGAGCTACATAACAAAAAGGACTGTTCAGGGCGGTCTAATGGGTCAGACGGGAGAGGGGGGAATTATAACCTCAAAATTGCAGTGGCAAAATAGAAGCCTTTCTGCTGCTTCTCAGGGTTTGTTCAGGTTTATATTGTTATGAGCCAAACTGAACCATTGCTGCAGACCTGTGTTTTGTGATTTGCATCCCTTAATGAATGCATGCAGTATACTGCACAAGTAAATCCTGCTTGCAAACAATGTAGACAGAGAGTCTAACAGCTACAGGGTTGGGTGTAATCAATGAGTGCTGTGTAAAGCCCAAGTAATCAGGCTTTACACGATGTATTGTGTAGGGTCTCAGGCACTTAAAAACAACCATCCCAAACATGGGGAACAGCCCCTCAGTAGCCTCTGCTCCAGCCTATGAGGAGGTATAGTGGTTGAATTCTGAATCCTAGTGTGAAGGAGTTCTTGGCCATGGTCATGGATCCAGTGACTCCCATCCCTGTTGTCTTTAATCTATCCACAGGTGTATGCATTGCTGCCAGATCCCACACACCTTCCATCCCAGCATGTTCAGAATGGTATTAAGTACCACCCACCCGCCCAGTCTGAAGGAGCGGCAAAGGTCCGCATGGTTGCTCTACCTGCAGCCCCCTTATCTTTCAACATCATAAATGCTTGATTTAGGGGATTAAGTTGTGTTGGAGTGCCTGACGCTGTGCACAAGAGTAAGCTTTATTCTGTCTGACTGTATCGAAGGAAAAGATGTACCAAACTCAAAGGATCCATCTCCTTTTCCATTACCTGGATCTCTTATATGTGGAGGATTTTTGAATGGCTAGGCTATGTAGATATGGCTACTGGGGGAAGGAAGGAGGATTGACTAGGGGATTAAGAAAGGCAGAAGTGTAGAGAAAGGAGGAAAGGAAATTGGATGTGGAAATTTGAAAAAGAGATACAGAAAACAAAGGATGAAATATATAGGAGAGGAGACAGAATCAGAAAACATGTTTGAAGGAGAAAATGAGGTATAAAGGTATAAAATGACAGAAAATTGGTCTGAGGAAAATCCAGTTACTGAAAATTAGAGAGGAAAAGATGGGCCAAGATTGAGAAGATCTAGAAAAATGTGGTGTACATATGAAGAGAAAAGGGAAATTAAAAATAACAAAAAACCCAACATATTTAAAAATAGCATCTAAAGATGTTCTTGTGGAACCAAAGACCTCGGTCACTTAGGCCTATTCAGGCAAAACACCCATTGGTGCCCCTGGATTTTCAGCAGGGGTTTTGACTGAACAACGCCTGCAGGGTTCAGGCCCAGCTCAGACTTTGGCCCATGTTCTAGAGTCCATCGTCAAATGTTTGCCACAAGCAAAAGCTTAAAACTTCTCTAGATAAGAGGGAACACTTCCATCCCCATTTAAGTTTTGCATTTGCTTGAGCAATAGTGTTATGGTTTAGTTTAAAAGAATGTATTAAAAATAGTCCATGGTGTAGCACCCACAGGACAGAGTGGTATATTTTCCTCTATTATAGATCTGACACAAGCCTACTGTTATTTCAGTGCCCTCTCTAATGATCTGCTTGCTCTCCAGAGAATGCTGACCCATTTCAGCGCATAGTAATTAGCCTTTCAGACACTACTGTGTTTCCATTAAATAGATATAAATGTGCAAGGTGACATTTGTTTATTTAGTCCTGAGAAATGTTCACCACAGATGTCGGGGTTTGGGTGGATTTCAGTTTGCTTTTTAATGTAGCAGTTGAGTATTTGCATGCTTTTTTGTTGCTGTTGGATAACTGAGGCTTCTCTAAAATGACACTTGTTTGATGAGTTTCATTTTGGAGGCAGAAGAAACATGACTACAGCATAAGATTATTTGGTCCTGATTCTCTTTTACACTAAGGCCCCTTTATATCACTCTGCAATATAGTGGGCATAAATACAATTACACCCCCTTTAAGATGCCTTTACACTGTAAAGGGGGCTTGCATGTGAATGAGAATTGGACCCTTTAGATGTAAAGATCTATCTGAAAATGGATCTGTGCATGATTTTATGATGTTTGAGGAAATGAGGATGTTGACCTATTGCAAATATATATATGTGTGTGTGTGTGTGTGTGTTTGTGTGCACGCACGTGTGTGTATATATATGTGTGTGTGTGTGTCTATAGATAGATAGATAGATAGATGTATGTATATATAAAACACATTAATATTAAAGTCAGTTTTATCATCTTGATCACTGTCTTCAACCCTGCTACTCCCCCTCAACTTAACTGTATGTTATTTGTCCTGCTAATTATTCTGGTCTCCAACCTTAGTGAAAGGCTTTCACCTAAATGATCCAACAGGCGTATAGAACATCTAGGTTGCTTAATAGTTCACATTCACATATGAAGACATGTGGCATGCTGTTATTTCATTCTCTCAGTACCGAGAGGCTGTGTGAGAGGAGGCATCATGCGAGGTAGGTGCTTACTGCAGGACAGAAATACTTTCAGAGGTTATTTTTGTCATTGTGAATCTCTTGTGATGTGCGAAAGTCGATTGTTGCTGTAAATGAAGCTATCAAAGGCTACAAATTAAAAATGCTGAAATGGTGAAAATCCTCTGAGTGTAAAAAATGGGAAATAGTAAAAAAGCCAATAATTTACTCTGTCTCTGATTTTTTTTTAATCATAAGAATGCTGTTAAAAGATTCGCTTAACCTATTACATTGTCACCTATAGTGTAAAGATATTTTATGAGCTGCATTGATAATCCTGGTTAAACTTTAATACAATATAGTATAACATAATACTTACAATTAATACTATTGTATTTTGTAGACTGAGAAGCTTCACACATTCTTAGTATGTTTGAGTTTAGGATATGCTGTTTTTGCAGGGTTTGTGGTTTTATTCTTTTGACACATATCCAGTTCATATTACATCAAAATGCCATGTTTTTACTTAATATTATTCCAATACATTCAAAAGTTAGTTGCATTTGGAGAAAAATTATGTAGTTCTCACATTCTGTTATAACAAATTATATTCAACTTTTCTGTGATGATGCGTTATCTGTGTGTCTGATTTGCTGATGCTCGAATTTTTAAATTTTTGTTTTTAACCCCTACAAGTTTAGGATTTTTTTAATTATTTAGACCTACTGGTTCCTGCTTATTTTTTTTAATACCCAGTTTGTTTATTATTTCTTTGACTGTCAGTGTTGAGCCAGTCTTGCCAACAAACAATATCAAGTGTTTCCTATTTCTCTACTTCTTTACAAGAAAAAAATAAATAAAAACTCTTAATGGGAACCCTGGCACTGTCTGTCTTCTCTGTTCTGCAGAAATGTTGAAGGAGTTGAACCAGCAACGCAGAGCGAAAGAGTTTACAGACCTGAAAATTATTGTTGAAGGCAAAGAGTTTGAAGTCCACCAAAATGTTCTAGCTTCCTGCAGCTTGTATTTCAAGGACCTGATTAAAAGGTTTGCCTTCCTTCCAGCTGTGATCTGGTCTGTTCTTTTGTAGGGCGCATTTGTGTCGCTTTTTTCTTCCCCTCTCTTGCAGGTTTATGAAGATTGAATCTCCTGTCACAGAGCCAGTAGCCATTCTTTCCACCTCCTTTGAATGTATTTTCAAACCGAGACTCAGATCCATTTGTTACACATCTGACTCATACAATGTAATTATTTCTGATCAGTAATGGCCTATTTTGGCTGAAGAATGTGTTCCATCACTAAGAATTCTAAGCTTAAAACAGAACTATTAGTAGTAATCCAGACCACATGATAGAACTATTGCTATCAATATTTTAAAGGGATTCCATTACATAGTACAAAACTTTATCCTTCAGGCTACAGTAAGCCATAAGCTTTCCTGTGAATGATGCTGAAACTTCATAACAATAAAGTATTTAGACAATGTTAACCCCTTCAGCCCTGAAATCTTTGTCACATGCCATGTGTGGCACTTAGGAGAAAGGGGGGGTTAATATTTATAAAATATTATTTGGGGCCTTTTTAAAGGCAAAAAGTCAATTGACAAATTTTCATAGGAAAAATTGGAAAGAGACAATGTTAGATAAAAATATAACTCAGTCTGCATGTTAGACTAAGAGGAGTTTTTCTTAAGCAAACACTGCTTTAGCTTAGAGTAGATGTAATATGTACATTTCTAAACCTCATGTCTCTGCCTTTGCATTCCCCTCCCCCCAGTTTCTAGCTGATTGATTCTAAACAGTGCATGATAATCTTTTTTTTCCATTACATTGATTTTCAATTTGTATGCTTCATATACTCGATAGGAATAAATTGGTGCTTTCATATTATTAGTAAGTTAGAGTAGCAAGAAGGGAGGGATAAAAAAAACTACCACCAGGATAACTTTCATTTTTCTCTCAATCATCAGCAAATTAATGCAGCTGCTGATTTTGCCTTGCAGTATTTTCCTAAGCAGACTGAGCCTGGACTGTGCTAAAAAATGGAATTACAGAACATTTTGCTTGCTTTCAAATTCTCTATTTAAATTTTACCAACTAACACAATAGTGATGGTATTTTATTTCAGGATGGCATATTGGCTGGTATCTCCTTTTCAATGTATTATGTCCTTTTGCACAAAGCTGTTTTTCTAATTGTGCATATATATTACATTACTATGATATAATTGTGCTTGACTGCCTTATCAATTATTCATAAAAAATATGTTGGCCTGGTAGCTTGTTATTTTCCCTCTGTAAACCTAATGATTGCTAGCTCTAGCTATGATAGATCTCTTTTCTGTCCTTTTTCTCCTGTCTGCTCATTATCACTTGCTAGTTAAGGCTACAGTATATGCCTCTCACAGAGATAAGGTATGCAGTCTATAGGGAAAGGAGATCTTAGACATCATTTATAGAAACCCAGTAATTGACTGGCCAAGGCGTGTCATTTGGATTTGACTGTGAAGACGTTGGTTCATCTACAAAAGTCATCAGGCACCATCTATTTCTAGAGAGAAGCTGGGGAGGATTGTAATTTAGTTGTCGAATGGAGATGAACCATAGACTGAATGCTGATTTAACAGAGCAATCATTTAAAGAAAAAAGTCTTAAATGCAGTTCTCCTCTGAAAAGTGACTCTGCGAAAGTGGAATCCTGGAGTTCCACACTTGTCTCTCTGTGACTTACATCAGACTCACTCAGTTTCCAACTGAAAAAGGTGGCTGTTTATTCCCCCTGAACTGCAGGCTCTGAAAACTCAACCAGGAATTTGAAAGTCAGCTTGTGTTCTTTTCCTTCTCACACATCGGCAGCAGTAATAAAGTGTTCTCAGGTCAAATTCTGACCTCAGTTAGACCGTTTCAGCCCCACTGTCTTCAATATATGGCCTCACTCTCACTCATGTAACCTTGATGAATGCTTATGGGGCTACACAGCGGGATCCAAGGCAGCAACATTTTTATTACTGGTGATGACACTTGAATAGGGAGGAACCCACCTTGATGCCAAGTTGAGTTTTCAGGCTGTCTGGTGGGGAAAATAGGAAAAATAAATGTTCACCTGTTGAATGTGCAAATTGGTGCTAGAGTCTTTGAGAGACCTTAAACCTTGGGCCCTGAGGTGCCATTTTAAAGATGCACTTTTCAGGGACCCCGTGGAAGTTAATGGGAGTTGAGGACACTTAACTTGCAAGAGGCAATCAGCACCTTGTGGGAGCATGCCCTTAGTAATATAAAATCATGATAGTTCACAATGGCAGTATATTTATAAATATAGCATGTTTAGAATGTTCTCTTGATAATGGTCACCTGTTGCTAACAGCTCCTTTGAGTAAAGATGAAACGCAGATCACACGTAAAGCTTAATGTGATTTATATTGCACTCTTTCTATTATCATAAAAATAAAAACAGACACGGTTGGATTAAGTGGCTGAAGAATAAGTAAATGTCTTTGTATTTCCTAAATATTTATATAAAGGACATTGAGTTCAGTGGTACAATAGATATAAGATCTGATTCCGCTCCAGCTGAAGTCAACAAGAGTTTGGTCCCTGACTTCAGTGGGAACAGGATCATCCCCATAAAGATGCTCTGGGTATGTGTCTACATGTCCCAGTGGATATACATGTTTGCAAAATACCTTTCAGTGTACTTGCATCATATATCCTGTACTATGGACAAACTACTGCCCTAACACATCTGGTTATCTGCATCTGATACCACTGGGTGTTGTAGGTGAATATCTGAAGGCAGAATAGCAAGTGACACCCCAAATGAGTAAAAACGGAATGTTAGAAAATAATTAAGGCCAATTACAACAATGTCTTTAAAGGATAAATCCAGCACTGAGACTCAGTGTACCACATTGTAATGAAAAAGACACAGTCAGATTTGACTGACCCAAAACTGAATATACATTTTAAAACAAACATTAATTTATTTATATGCCATTAAAATATTTATATTTTCAAATAAAAACATTGTGTTCTCCTGATCCTAGAAGATCTGTTGGTTCTTAAAAATGGCTTGATCCTGTAAGGTGCTGAGCCCTCTAGCCCCACACCAGCAAAGCACTTAAGGACATGAGTAGTCCCATTGACAATGTACTTTCAATTAAACACAAGCTTATATGCTTTGTTGGGTGAAAGCCAGAGTGCACCAGACCAAGCCCAAGTTGTGCTTTTAGCCAATATTTAAAAAAAAAAAAAAAAAAAAAAGACTCCTATGCTGAACAACCCAACAATAACAAGTCAATGAATTGGGCTTCTTCACTGTCTGGCATTCTTTCCCCATCCTGCTGCTATACCTACATGCTTCATTCCTACAAGCAGGCAGCATATTGAAATGTGTCTGAACTCTGCTCCAGGTTTCTTGTACCCTCCATCCTCACAAGAATGAAGCAGACAGGCAAAGCAGAAGGATTGGGTGAGATGTGTGTGCCCTCAAACCAAAGCACAGCTGGCAGGCCTAATTATATTACTATCATTCTTATGCCCCTTTACTTTGTAGCTTTCTTAAACATCAAACTCTTGGAACAGACTTACTACTCTTTATGTTAAATTTGTAAAGATTTTTTTTCTTGGTGACTCTTTTGGTTAATGTTTAGAACTTTCCTCCTGAAAGAGATGTATTTCATTACTTGATCTTATCACTTGCTCCTAGAGCTGGTGATAAGATAGACAGCATGTTCAGCCCTTGTTGGAGGGAGTCCTCTGGCTAATCAGGTGGCATTACTCAAGATCCTATTCAGACTTGGCCAACAGGAGGTTACTGCAGTAGACAACCTTGAGGGGGAGTGAATGTTAAACAAGGGTGAGAGGTGGAGAAACAGGAGGATCCCTGTAACCTAAATAATATCCACATATCTTGTATGTGTGCATTGGAGTTGGCCCCTAACAGATACCCCAAGCTGAATTCTTTCCATTTATGGAAGCGAGGTTGAAATGCAGACCAGAATCTGAATCTGAGTTTTGTGGCTCTGACTCAACCCGTATGTGTATGCTATATGTGTGTATATGTCAGATACATCTGTGATCATCTCTACATGTCTAGAGATAGACCAGAATCCAAACAGCCCTCCCTCCAACTTTGACACACATACACCATATATTTTTATGGGGGGATAGAGGGCATGTTTCAAAATCCAAATCTTAATTTTTTGCATTGGGCTCCATCTCTATAATAGGCCAAACCAAAACCCCATACCCAAGCATCCCTCCCCTCCCAACTTTGGCAAGGTTGTCCACATTCCAGAACCAGATTTTAAAGCTTCATTTGTAACTAGAATTCCTTGTTTTGGTTGTGTGTATGTTTCTTTGTTTTGATTGTGTGTGAGTCTGGAAGAAAGGGATGGAAAATCCCATGATGTGGTATAATGTTTTTAAACTGCATCCTAAGTAGACAAATACAGCTGCCATATAAATGGAGTGTATGATGCTTCTAGGGCAAAGTGAACTTCACCGGAGCTCTTTAATTAGCTTTATTTTTTTTTCTAAACCCCAAGTCCTGGAATCCTTACCAAATTCACATTGATAGGAAGCTCTTGGCTTAAAATCCCTTTCTTGGCCCAAATACTGGCTCTTATAAGCAAACCTCAGAGTTGTATTTCTTTGTGAGGCAGCAGTACAGAGAAGTTCAGATAGTATTCTGTACCTTTTAACTGTTCAAGGTTTGATTTTAATGATGCTCTTAACTTTGTAGCCCCGAGGGCTGGCTAATTCCAGTAGCGTACAGCATAAAATACACACAGCAGGAGATTAGATCACAAAGCCAAGAATGTTGATGGAACATAATCTGGCAACACTCTGGTCCTCTTTCTTTTCCAAAGGAGCAAAGTCACTTTAGTTCATGACTAAATTGTTTTTCCAGGATAGCCTGCTTCTTTTCTCTGTTGCTTTGTTTTTCTAAAATGGGGTAGCAGGTCCTCTTTCTGTATCTGGTACCTGGGTGCTAAGGCTAGAGAGAGAGAGAATTTTGGACTATTAGGGCCAAATTCTGCTTTCCCTTGCACCCTTGTAAATCCAGTGTGACTTCATTGAAGTCATGGGAGTTACTCTGGATTTACACCATTGTAAAAGAAGGCAGAATTGGTTGCAAGAAGGAGAAATCTGCCTCTCTCCATCTGAAACAGTATGACAAAACTGCAAAAGCGTTCAGGTGTCTGGAAAACAGACTGTCTGGTTTGTGTTTACGTTATGAGAAGCCAAAAATGAGAAATAGCAGATGAAAGAAAAATCCACTCTTAGCAACCCCTTCCTGTTTTGCTTCTTATCAAGAACTTTTGCTTTTAACCCCAGTTGAGAAGTCGGGAGCATATCTGCATCCGCCTCTTTCAGCTTCCCTGTAAAGATAAAACATTTGTGAAAGTAAATCCTTCCTTTATTTTTTTTTATTTTTTTTTTGAAAGAGGAGGAGAAGGTCTTGAAAATCAGATACGTTTTTCAGGTGCAATCAGAGATGTACTGTACATAGAGGGATATCATCAGTCGTTTCTGTTAAACCATTTATGGGGCCTACGAAAAAGGGAAGTTTAATGGAAAGTACAAAGTGTACTGTTCCTTTGCTGCGAAGGTTCAAGTAATGCTATAAATGCCTTTCCTCTTAAACAAGTAACTCATAGCTACAGTATGTTGGGCTTGAAATACTGCCATGGGAAGTAGATTTATGCTCCTACAAGTGGCAGCCTTTTTTGTCATTGCTGTTCTCCTGCCGTTTGTATTTTGTTAAGCAGCAGCAACACTCACACCCTAATGTCACAGCTGGCCACTAGGGTTTGATACTACGCAGCTGCCAGGCTCTGAAAAACATGTTTTCACTGAGCAGAAATTCACATGCTTCACTATGAACGAACTGCAGGTTACAAATACTTAACTGTGCTTCTGAACCAAAGGGCCAAGGAACTGACACAGAGTCCAGAGCAGACGTTTCAGTGTGACTGTATTCAGCCAAGCAAACGCAGTCGTGGATTGGTGGGGTGACAGGCTTGCTCTGGATGCTTGCTCTGCATTGGCAGGCAGATAAATTCATTCTATTTTGAAAGACAATACCTGGCAAGTGAGGCAGGGCAGGTCCATCTTGAAGCTCAGGCTATGGCGTGGAAATCAAGCATCTGCCTCAGGACAGTTCCAGCTTGCAGAGGTACCATGCAGAATCACTTAACCTCAGCCTCCTCTCTCTCTTTGGTAGGCAGGGGCTTCTCACTCACGTAATTTCTAGACAGAATTACAAATCCTACAAATCTTATCCAAGAAATGACAGACTAATCACTCCCTTGCCCTCGCTCTGGCTAGACTTTCTGCAAGCCACATTGCTGTCATGCAGCCGCTCGGAAGACACTGATTCGTGTGACCTAGCTATATTTACTTACATCTCAGGGCCCAGTCTGAGCTTGACTGTGTTGTGGATTTGCAATTTACCAGCAAAGGGGAAGAGTTATGTTACAAGAGCCAGTTCAAGCTAAATGGATCAAAGACAGATAGGCAAAAACTGCACAGTCCAGGAACTGGAACCACGCTGTGGTTTTTGGCCACCCCCCAAAAGCTTGTCTTGACCTAAAATTAAAATAATCAAATATGATGGTTCAGGATGCTAGAAGGTAGCTGTAGGGGGGCAAGGATGACTCTGACCCTGCCTATGCCACCTGTGTTTACAACACTGCACAAGTTCATTTTGAGGTGGGATTTATTTATTTATTTATGTTTGCTTTTCTTTAACATCCGGTATTGGCCACTGCTGGATTAGGATACTGAATTTATGTTAATGATATGATCAGCTTTTGCCAAATCCTTTGTTCCTGTTGCACTAAACACTGATGAGCAAAATGTGCAGAGCAGTCCTTGAAGTTTTGCTATAGGTAACAAATCCCCAGTACCAATAATAGGAGATATGTGAAAACACACTACCTGTTACGTGGTATAATACCTTTCACTTATATATTTCTTAAAAGTGGTACATGCCTCTTCTAAGGGTTTGCCTCTACAGGGACACTCAGAAAAGTGAATTAAGCTAAACCAATTAAGGCCACTTTAATTTTGAATTAGAGTGCCCACACAAGGATCTAATGCAGTTTAACTAATTCACTTTAAATTCACACATTTAGTTAATGCAGATTAACTTTCCTGAATGTCCCCATGTAGACAAGGCTTAACTGTATTACAAAAATGTAACTCTAAGACCCTATATCAAAGAGCTAGCACCCTGCAAAATTCATTCTAATCCTTGAAATGCCAATTAGGACCTTAGGGCTACTACCTTAATATAAATACGTAATCATAATAATTAATAAATATTTAATTATTCCCCCCAGCGTTGAAAGGGAGCCTTAGATATACCTATATAAACACTTGTGTAAATTTCACCACATCCAATTAAATGGATTTGTTATTATTTGTATAATGCCAACTGTGTAGTAAGCTGTTTTATTATTGTGCAGTAAATATGATCAGAAGAGATCAGATCTGAGTGGGATGAGGGGAACCTTTAGTTTTTCAAGAATTAACTTGTCGGTCATGACATTTATTTTTAATTCTTCTTCCTTTGTCTAAAATCCCCAAAGCAAAATTTTTGTTCCTCAATATATTTTGCTGTTTTCTTTTCAAATGAGGCTTTTGCAAGTATGTTGGTGCCCAGACTCTTAATACTGTGGCCCAGTTTTTCATTACTCCACAAGTAGGGACTCACTTTGTCCCCAGGCCCTAGCAAAAGAGTCCAGAGACAGCAAATGTTACTCTTCCAAGAGCCATTGGCTCATTCTCTTGCCACTTGTTTAAGCTGACCTCTTGAAGCTTGTCTGTTTCTTAAGTCTCAGCAGGGAGGCAGATTTATATTTCAGTCTGTGATCTCAGCTACTATAGCATTACACCCTTCAACTGATCCTGGCCTTGCTTTTTTGAAGCAGCCTGTATAGAGCAATTAGATCATGTTCCATCTTTGAATAGCCTTAAAAGCATATTTGAGATTTGCCTCTTTTGTTTGTTTTTTGTTTTGTTCTGGCCATGTCTCTTGTTAACAAAAGCATCTGTTGTTAATCCTATAGTTTGTCTTGGTCTAAAATTATCACTTGTCTGATTTGTGGATGGTGCATTAGGAGAAAATGCCCGATACACAAACAGGTTTACACCCATGGAACTCCACTGACTTTACTGGGGATTGAACAGCTGCAAACTGAGAGCATTTGGCCCCTGGTATGCCAAACCAGCCTTGCCAAATTCTATTTGCCTGGAGCAAGTAATAACATTATCTGCATCAATGTCATGGTAAAGCGTGGACAAGTAGATTTTGTGCCTGGTCAGGTAAATTTTCATGATGAATTTGCAAGGCTGTGTTTAAACACTAATTTATTTAATCTCATGATTTTGCTAGTTCTTTACCCTAATCACACTATAGCATCATTACAGTACGTGTTTTTCTTGTTTCATGAGACAGATGGATAGTAGCTGAGGCTCCAGATAATATTTATCTCTGAGATAGCGTAAAGAAGGCAGAGATTTGCAAGTTAGTACATTTTGATATCGATAAAATAATTCCAAAAGAGAAGCCATGCTAGGGTATAATTTATTTTAAAAAAATCTTATTTAATAGAACATCCACCGCCTTATGGCACATGTATTGCAATGATGTTGCTCTATAAATGTCCCTTGTTGTCATCATTTACATGACTGATTATCTTGCAGCTGTATAAACTCTAGTAACTCAGTAAATAATGTGTGACCACAGTGTGTACATGCATCTTGGGGTCTGTGTTGTGTAAATCCATGTTGTTGTGTTTGTGTATCTGTACATTTATATCTCATGATGAGCCTATAATTATACAGAATCGTAAATCAAGCTCTTAGGCATGAAACATTGCTTTCCATGCAGAGTACAATATCTGTTCTCTACTTAGCTAGAGGTAAGCTATAGATGTCATTAAGCTTCTTTTTTGTTTATCCCAAGATAAACAGACATGTGACTTTGAACCATTTAATAATTTTGATGATGAAAAGTCAAACAGTGGACAGTTAGTATGCAGCAATGCTGCTCTTTGTTCTTATTTGCCTGGAGTTTCAGTACCTCCAGGATTATGTTCCACAGTAACCAAGATATTCCGCCTAAATTGTGTAGACTTGAACAAAAGTTTTTAATGAGCACATAACTAACAGACTCTTCAGCCTCATGAGAAGCTGCCAATCCCAGTCTAGTGTTCTCTATTTGGTAATCAAAACTATTTGACAGAGATAAAAAGAAGTAGCTGTTCTTGGTTTAAGTGCTTCATCTCATATTCTAATCTTGGATTTCCTGTTTCCTTTAGACCCAAACAAAGTGTCCAGGGAATGAAGCAATTTAATTTCTGATTTTTTTTATCCCGTTAGCATAGGTAGCAAATGTTTTGCTCTAGTGAAATGAGAACACAAATATTTGCTCTTATATTAATTATGTCCCTCACTATGAAACCAAAACCAATAAGAACAGAATGTCACAGTACATTTAGGAGGTGGAGCAGAAGCTGGAAGTTCATTAGGTAGTTGGATATAGAAGACAGCAATCCTAAGGGCCATATACTACGTCTGTGTGTGCAACTTCCAGCCATACCAATGGCATCGGGGGGGGGCAATATCATGGCTCTCGGATGCAGGTGTCAACATATGTTGTAAAGAATAGAATGCATGTTCCACTACCCTCTGAATAGAATCAAAACTGCTAATTTGTTTGGGCCACAAGCCCTATTATGTTAACAGAAATCTCCTTTAGCACAAACCGTAGAGGCATGTGCTTTTCAAGTACAGGGGTATCTGAGTTCTATTGCCATTAAATTCCAAGTGGCCAAGATGTGCAGGATAATGATCAATAGGGAAGTCAAAGATGCCCACAATAGCTGAATCTATCTGATAGAAATCAATTTAATTTTCTTGGCTGCTTAAATTTTGTTTGTTTGTTGAATTGTGATGGGCCCTGGATAGAAACAGAGAAAGAGGCAGACTCTAAACACTGTGTGCTGGCGGGATTGTGGGGGGTGTACAATACCAAAAATGTCTTTATTTTTAGGTTAATCTTTTATTCGGTGCCCATTTTCATAGGGAGAAGCTGTGATGTATGACATGCATTTGAGGTTGCACCCCATGTAGTCATACTGCTTCAGACTTGAAGAGATGTCACTGAAAGGTCTATTAGTCTCCCTGTTCACATACAGCATGATGAGGCAGTGTGGGATAAAGTTGAACCAACTGTTCCTAGTCAGAAATGTACATTTACATAAAGCATTTTGCATTATTCATGTGCATTCCTTGCAGGTGGCTCCATTTTGAATATTTTGAATTTGTTTTATGCAGTGTTGTTGTAGCCGTGTTGGTCCTAGAATATTAGAGACAAGATGGGTGAGGTTAGTCCAATAAAAGATATTACCTCACCCACCTTGTCTCTCTGAATTTGCTTTGACTTTTATTGTGACTGTAGCTTGTAAACAGTGAGAAAACTAGTTTCTCCACTGCTCATAGGTAGCTTTTCACATTTGAAGTGAAACTGAGTAAGACTGTAGCCAACTCTAAGAGGCAACCAGACCATTAGTCAATCAAAACAGTGTTGCAAGCCAGTTAGAGGCAACAGTATCGTTGTCTGTAAATGGATGAAGTGAAATACTAGGAGAACTCCATATATAAGGGTACTTCAGCTGGAGTCTAAATGCTGCTTTGACACTCAAAGCATCTCGTTATAAAATTTTTCGTACTGCATCACAGAAAGGTTATGTTAAAAAGAACCTCTTAATAAAATGATGCAGTGAAGTTATTTTATATAATACACCAAGTGCATTATCTCATTAATAGAATTTATATATATATATATATGTATTAAACTTTATTCAGGAGATGATGAAGAAAACTTAGTTATGTCTGTACTAGGCATGAAACACTAGTGCTGATGTTTGTCTATGTGTGCTGGATCTCAGGAAATGCATTTCAAGGACAAAATTACTGGTAATACCAAGAATTCCGAGTGTGTGTGTGTGTGTGTGTGTGTGTGTGTGTGTGTGTAAGTAAGTAAGTAAGTAAGTAAGTAAAAATTTTCCAGAGCACAATCTTGAACATTGCAAGCAAGGATTTTTTCCCCCTTCTAATATTAATCCTACTTTACCGGTGTGCATTTCTATTAGCTTCCCTATATAGATTAACTCAATGAAAGGGCCAATAACTTTGTTCTTTGGGTTCCAGTTTATAACTGAGATGTCCTTTGCTTTAAAAGTCTCCCTGTGCCTATGACCTCTCCAGCTTAAGTTATTACATTGAAAGTTGTAACTGAGCTAAGTGGACAGAGCATGCCCAAGGACCCTGGCTTTATTTAGGTAGCTCTAATTATCCCAAACAGTAAAAAGCTGTTGTGTTTATTTAGTAACTCTGCACTATCGGTGCAGAACTAATATGTGGTTTTGCTTATCTCTTCATTAAATTTTGTTTTCACATTTTTTAGGTCTACAGTCACCCCATGGGAGGCTATATGATTTGTAAATCTGAAAAAATTCCCTGACAGCTACAATATAGTTAAGTTGTAAAAGAACTCTCTTAGCGTGTTTAAATATAGACCTAATCTAACCTTTTTGCTGCTTAGCCCAAGATTCATCTTTTTAAAGTTCTATTCTAAATCACTTCCTAATTTTAATGAGTTTATATATCAGGAATTACCGGCTTTTTACTCTAGCTGTTCTCTGAGATTGCAGCAATGATAAAGTAAGGTCTAAAATTGTTTATTACACATTATTCTTTAGAAGCAAAACTTTTTGCCCCCAGTGGCTGTTGGAAGAGTTATTGATTTTCTGTCACAATGTGAAATGTTTGACCTTTATAATATGAGCGATGATTGGAAGGCCCATAAAAAGACATTGTTCCATTTAAACTTTAGAGTTCACAGAGCAAATAGCAAAATGTGCCTTGTTTAACTATGTCCATGGACCTAAAATATACATTACCCACCTTCAAGCTAGAATAAAATGCTAAGGAGACAGTCTATCAGATGTCCAAAATGCATTGTGTATGTGCATGTTCTTATTTATATCTATAATGAGCTTCCATTAACATGTACTGTGTGCGCATGTGTTTATTTGTGTGCACTTTTGTCAGTTACAGACAAATTCTCCCCAACAGAAGTTTTGCTGTTGACCTCTCTGAGAACAATGTTAGACCATTAGGGTCTCATCTTGCACCCATTGAAGTGAGTGACAAAACTCTCATTGATTATAATCGTGCAGGATCAGACCCCTTGTGCACAAGTGTACATATATACACATACGTTTTTTCACTTGGTCAACTGTGTAAGCACTTACAGCAGGGCTAAATTCTCCTCTTGGTTATACTTGTGCAACTTCCTGACTTCACTGGGGTTGCACCAATATAACCGAGAGGAGAATATGGCCCACATTTACGAAGTCTGCTAGGTGCATAGAGGATCTTTATATCCTGCTGCATATAAAATAAGAAACACGGGAACCACTTTAAGAATATCATTATACAATACATCAGAGTTAGAAAGGAAATACCTAGGAAAAATTCTATTATAAAACCATTTCACTAAATCAGACCCCAGAATCCCGTTTCAAACCACACTAATACTCTCTGTGATGTCTCCAGTCATAAGGCTGTCTCCACACACGTTTCTCTTTCTCTGTTTCTTTGAAAACTCACTGTTGATCCCTTAGGACTTGCTTTAGACAATAATCCATCTGGTTTCCAGGCTGAGTAAATCTACAGAGCCCAGGTCATCAGCATAGAAGCCATGCAGGCTTGTTATTTTACTTTGTTGGCTGAACCAGGCCTGTTTTCAGTATGCATCCCAAGTAAGTGATGCCTCTAAACCAGTGGTGGGCAATCTGCGGCCCATCAGGGTAATCCACTGGCGGGCCACGAGACATTTTGTTTACGTTGACCGTCCACAGGCACGCCCCCCCCGCAGCTCCCAGTGCCCTCAGTTCGCCGTTCCCAGCCAATGGGAGCTGCGGGAACGGTGAACCACGGCCACTGGGAGCTGCGGGCGGTCAATGTAAACAAACTGTCTCACAGCCCGCCAGTGGATTACCCTGACGGGCCACGTGCGGGCCACAGGTTGCCCACCACTGCTCTAAGCTGTGACCCTGTTGCCCAAGCACCACAACATGCTACTTTTAAAGCATCAGAGGCAGAAACTGACACAACTCAGTTTCCATTTCTGGCTGGTTGAGTAATATGAATAATCTCTATTGCTTTGTATTATACTTGCCATAAGTGGCTTTTGTGATTGAACACCTTAGCTTTGTTTTGGTATTTAATCAATTGCAGCAGCCATTTATTGCTTGGTGTATTACAAAGGAAAAGAGATTATAACTTAATTATTCTAAAGATTGACAGGCTGGAGTCGTTGCTTAAATTGGTATTTTCTTTATTCTAATGTCAGTGGCAGGCTACTGGTTTTGCACTGTCTGGCCTGTTCACTGCTGCAGTCACAGTCGGAAACTGCACATGATTAGTCACCCGAAGAGCTTTGTTACCATGTCAGTGCACGCACTCACCCCCACAGCATTTGCCAGCACAAATGGTATTAATACCGTAGACAATTATTTGCTTGCAACAGGCCTGCCTATCGTACAAGGACTCAATCCTGCCATTGCCGAATGCCATAAAATCCCATTTAAATTAGTGAGTGCTCTGGCCCAGTTGTTAAAGGTATTTAGGTGCAGTAATGCCTAACTGATTTAGGGTCCTAAATCTCATTTTCCAAAAGGGATTTAGGCACTTAGGAGTCTGAATTCCATCAGACTGCCTAAATCCCTTTTTGAAAATGAAATTTAGTCTCCTAAATCAGTTAGGTGTTGTGCTGCTCAGCACACCAATACCAAAATACCTATAAAAACGTGAGCATCTATGCCCAAACATTGAATAACATTAACCAAACCTGCCTGATGAACTCATGTCAAACTGTATGGTAGAGCAAGAGAACTTTTTACCTCAAGGTACTTCACATACCATGGAATCACTTTGATGCATGGCATCCGAAGTACCTTGTGGTCAAAGGTTCTCTTGCTCTACCATTAGGTAGGTTCCCTATCTATACAGACCTAGAGATTAGGTACAGGGGATTGTGAGAGAGAGAGACCGTATTATGGGCTTCCTCTCAGGGCCCAACCAATCTTTACTTCTCTATCTCATCCCAAGAGGAATTGTAGCCTGAGCAAAATACTGCTTACATGCATGACAGTTCTGAGAGCATACAGCACGCCTGTTAAAAAGTCAGGGTTTAGTACAATGGGTGCGTGTTGGGCAGTATAAGCAACCTGCTTAACTGACATGCTTATGCATCTGCTTTTGGAATATGGCATCACCCACAGGCTATGTCTACACAAAGGGATGACCCAGTGTTTAGGGCACTAGCCACGGACTTGGGAGATGTGGGTTTAATTTCCTGCACTGACACAGATTTCCTGCATGACCTTGGGCAAGTCATTTAGTTTCTCTGGGCATATCTACACAGTATTTTGGAGGGAGCCTCACAGACAGACCAGCAGGGCTTGCACTAGTGCTCTAAAAATAGCTGTGCTTTCCAAGTTGCAGTTCAGGCTGGAGCTCAGGCTCTGAAGCCTAGGCAGAGGGGTGGGGTTCAGAGCCTGAGCTCCAACCTGAGCTGCATCTTCAAAGTGCTGTCTCTACAACTATTTTTAGAGGGTTAGCACAAGCCCTGTTAGCCCAAGTCTGTTGACCTGATCTGGGAGGCATGATCCAAAATGCTGTGTAGACATACCCTCTGTAGTTCAGTTCCCCATCTGTAAAATGAGAATAACAGTACTTCGCTTCCTGGCCAGGGTGTTATGAGGATAAAAAGGTCTACAATCACCCCATTGTGAGGTGCTGAATATTTGTGGTAATTGAGGCCTATAAGTACCTTAAATAGAAATATGAAGTGAATTTAAGACTCCAATCCTGCAAAGACTTATGCATGCGCTTAAATTTACTCACTATCAGTACCACAATGGGACTATTCACATACATAAGCTTTTGTAGGGTCAGGGCCCAAGTATGGCTTGTTCTACTACCTGAAACCATTGTCTAACTCAGAGGTATTAAAAAAAGTGACAGGGCATGCCTCAAATTTACAGATCCCCCAAGTTGCTTTGTGGATTTTTGTGTGTGTGTTTGTGGGGAGAGGGGCAGAATCAGAGTATGAATTTCTACAAGGGAAAGAAAATCTGGCCTTGTATACTTTGTCCTCTGGTTCCAGGGTTAGAAGGGGATATCTGACCATCAGCTTCTTCACAGCATTGTGAACCTTGAACATGTAGGTTCCCAAGCAGTTGCTAGAAGTGATTCTTGCTTGTATTTAAACCTGGCCCTGGCCAGTGGATAGTAACGTGACCATTTATTATGAAGAGTTTGGTGGTCTCTATGATGCACATTGGTGCTGGTCGTGCGGTGGTTTTCACGAGAACTGTAGCAGTGATGGAGTGAGCAGACTTGGATTGTCTGGTCATTAGGAGAAATTAATGTTTCTGTAAGAAGATGCTGAATGGCTCTAACCACTAAAGGAGTTTATTTTCTTACTTTAACAGATTTTCCCCCCATTCTTGACGTTACCAAATTTATTATCATTTTTGTCTTTCAGGCGTTACCTGTCCTTAGTGTTGCAGCTACACCAGCCAACCATGCATTAGGAACTGGGCCCTTATTTTAATATATTACTATTACTTTTTGTCCCATAGTTTCACAAGCACTAATGCACACTTCAAATGCAGGAGATATTTTGATCCCCAAATTGTTTAGCACTTTATGCAGGAAAAATCGTAGGCCACAGTCATGAAACTTCCTAGAGGATGGCTGCTGGCTTCCTGTGGCAGAGCTGGTTATTGTTTTCCCACCCCCCTCTCTTCTTTGCTCTAACCATTTTGTCTGTCTATCTTGTCTTGTATTCAGTTTTCAAAGCAATGCCATGAGGGGCTTCCTTTTTTAGTACCTACAAGGGAACAATATATTTTTAGAACAAAAACATCATATATATTGTTACATTAACATTGATTGAGGAATCAAGCCAAAAAAAAAACCCCAACAGTTTTTAAAATCTTACTATTATTATGGCTGATAGAAAAGGTCCTTAAATAGATCTCAAATGCACATGACATTTAAAATATTATTCCATGTACTGGATGGGGATATGCTCTTGAAAAACTAGGTGACCTTTTCTCTTGAAATTTAGAATGTTTTTGCCTTACTATGTCATATTATGCACAAAAGATGAGATGTTAACTCTGAATGTTAAAATGTATTGTTTCCCTTTGAAAGCTAATCCTGGTCCTCATTCTCATTAATGTTGGCTCATTCTTTTCTTTTTCTTTCTTTCTTTCTTCCTTTCTTTTCTTTTTCTTTTTTTTTTTTTTTTTTTTTGCAACCTTCTTTTGCATGAAAATGCAGAGTAGCAATAAACTGATTTTTTTTTGTAAAACTCGCTTTAAGACTCTTCTCTTTCAGATCCAGTTAAAGTCTTTAAGTTCAGTTATTTTAAAATACAATGCTCTTCAATTCCTTAAAAATATGGAGAAAGTTAATGAATCAATTTTCTAGCCCTCGCTAATTGGTAAACAACAACAAAAGGGGGATGGCATAATGTCCTGTAAGAATGTCATTGTCTGCTGTTACCAGGTCACCACGAGACAGTAGCAGAGGCGGGGAGAAGCTGGAATTGGCCATGTCAAACCTCACTGCAGAAGTCCTGGAATTACTACTGGAGTTTGTTTATACAGGTTCTTTGATCATAGATTCTGCCAACGCAAAAACTCTTCTGGAGGCTGCCAGCAAGTTCCAGTTTCATACTTTCTGTAAAGTCTGTGTGTCATTTCTAGGTAAGTGTCATCCCCATTCCATCTTGTGAGTTTATAGGCCTTAGGATTTTTTTTTTTTTTTTAATTTCGTAGTTCTGCTAGGAAATTCACGATTAAATGTTATTTGAAACACAATAGAACTTCATTTGTTTGGACTGAGATCTGAACGTAAAATGTTCCCATTGCTGCAGCACTAAACTGATTTACAGTCAGTAAAGTTGTTTGTGCAGCTGGAAAAAAAATCCAGCTGCATTCACATTTTGGATAGATTTTTTGTTCTTGGTATCAGCATCCCATTTAATTTGACAAAGGTTGCACTTTATGCAGACACTGAGTTCTAAAATGCACATGCATGTCCCACTCATATGGTCATTACAGTAGATTATAGAAGCTATGCCAGACTAGGTTTGTTATAACAGTAGATGAATATGGACTCCCCATTAAGGGTCAGAGTCTGCCATTTTCCTGCACCCCTGAAAAACAGATTCTAAGGGTCAGGTGAAAGATCCTTGTGGCCACTGAAGTAATAGTCCTGGCACTCTCCAAAGTCTTATAAATGAGATCCATCTTAACCACAACAGGTAGAATGGTCACACTTTTATATTAAGGTTCCGTTAATAAATGATTAATAGATATTATAGTCAATGGTTATATGTTGATATAGAGTCTCAACAGGAAGATAGATTACCGATAACCATGCCTTATAACCATCTATAACACCTTGTACTGGTATGCCCATAACTACCTATAACACATGGTACTCATTTCTGTGACATGCTTATAAGATCTATTAATGTTTTGTTAACCCTGTATAAACCATTTATAAACGGAATCTTATTAATATAAAGTTTGACCCAGATGTTGTGTTGCTTTCAGTACACACCATATCAAGACTTTTTTTCATGCCCTTGTTCTCCCCTTCCCTAAAACATATCTCTTAACTCTTCCTCATTGCAAGACATGTCATTCCCTTTGGAACCAAAATTTATCTCTGTCCCACATGAACCTGGAGTCATGTCAAGAGTTTGTCATTGTAAATTGACATCAGAAATGCAGAGTCTTGAAGATGAGCATTTAGAAAATGTTATACATGTTCAAAAATCAAAATCCAACCTTGGGTTTGGTTCATCACTGTTACTGCCCAGTGCTATGCTGACCTAACTGACTGCAATGGGGCTACACAAGTGTAAAACTGGAGTGATGCAGTAATGAATCAGGCCATTATTTCAAGCTCCCTCTTTCAATAAATTTTGTTGTCACTTGTTTAAAAATATGAAATTCTTGTTTAAAAATGAGTGTGCTATGGTAGGTTGAAAACTGTCTCTCTCAGTCCCAGTTTGTTGGTTGTGAACCTTGAGTATAGGTTCTTGCACTGACATTGCTTTTCTGTAGCTTCCCTCCAGTACCTTTTTAAATGAATATATCTTACAGCTTTCAATGATCACTAGATGTAATTAAGTACATTGTCACTAAAGAAAGATTCAGCCAGAAAAACAAAATACATTTATTTCACTAAATCAATGAGAGATTTCCCTTTTCCAATATTTAATATTTTAATTCAGTGAACCATGTTATGGTATGAACTAGGAGAGTTGGCTATAAGTTTAGTGATATATGGGGAGTCACCAGAGTTTTAGATTTTCATTTGGAGAATTCATACAGTTCATTTGGAGAATGAATGTATAGCTTTGACTGAACTGTGCTTCAGATATGGCGGAGTCTTTGCCATATAAATGTTTAGAAAAAGTATTTTGTTTTGGGCAATGACCTGGGATTTGTAATTATCCCCCAGTAGAAGCCAACTGAACCTGCAGAATTGGAAAATGGCCCTTCCTTTTGGACATAATGGCTTCAAGCACAGGGTATATTTCCTGTGCTGTGTTTGCTAATGGTTGATGATAACAAGGATTTAAGATTTTTCTTACAGTGCCTGATGCATGAACAAGCATTCTGGTGCATGAACAAAGAGAAAGGATGGGTTTCTTGTTTTGTTTCAGTGTTGCAGAGGAAACTGGATTAAAAACAACTCCTTAAAAGCCACCCCGATTTGGTTAGTCTGTGCACCTAGGGAAGAAAAAGGTTTGGGGCATGTGAACCAAACCAGAATTCAGGAGATATATCAGTATCTCAGTTGGGGTCTGTGAGGAGGGGGCTGCTGTCACAGGAGTGAACTAAACAGAGGGATTCTGGGACTTACAGTAGAGTCTGGAACAGTAGGCTGATCACAAAGCATGTTGAGTATATAAGGGCCTCCTTTCCTCAGTCTGAGAGAGATGGTGGGACCTGCTGGGGGTCTGTCTGTCAAGGAGGCAACTAGGGAAGAGCAGAATCTGATTTTTTTCTGAGAGAAGAACAAGTTTCCAAAAGAAGCCTGAGAGGAAGCAGTGAGGGGAGCATTTGGGAGCCCTGCATGAAGAGAGGTCCACCCAGACCCTGCCCAAGAAAGTGTTCTGGATTGTTTTCGTTTACTCCAGATGGGGAATTTTTGGGTCAGCTGGAAAACCAGACCACCCAGCACTAGACAGTTTGACGATGGGAAAGTGAGACCATCACAATGGCCTTGTGATCTTTTGGAGGATAAATTACATCCAGAAGCTTATAGATATGACCAGACAATATGCCACTAGAGGCTTGTGTGAACAAGCAAGGATGGACTCCCATTAACTAAATGGATCGCAGCCTGTAACGGAGAGGTGTGTTTGTGCTGATTTTAGTAATGCCTAGCTCATACGCTCCATCCTCCCTAAATTAAAAAGACAATATTCAACACAAACAGATGGGATCTCGCACTAATTATTGAACTCCTGTTACATTGGTACCACAGTTCTGCCAAGTAATCTTTCATGCATACTACCAATCTCTGCCTATATCCCTGCTCAGGCATCCACTCCATCCCCAGATACTTGGGATAAAAGATGGGCTTTGCAGCCTGCCTGGAAGGTTAACAAATACAGACTCTGGCAGATCAACATAGGGAACGAATTCCAAAGTCAAAGCATAAGTAGAGAATGCCCTGGCAGCTCAAGTGCCTCCGTCGATCTCAGTTGCAACCGTCTGGCAAAGGTTAGAGAGGTGAGCTTGTATTTAACCAGGTCTCAGACCATTTAGGAATTCGTAGGTTAAAACTGACATCATTACATTACACCCAGAAATCTGTTGGCAGCTATCCTGGAGCACTGGTGTAATGTGCTCTCTACTTAACAATTGAATAATCTAGGGGTGGAGCCCCATGTGGAGTGCAATTCAAGTCTAGCCTTGAGATGACAAAGGCATGGATAATTGTAGCAAGGTCTGCATCAGAGGGGAAAGGGAGCACTCTCTTATTCAATCATAGATGGAGCAAAGTGTTCTCCAGCCTTTCTTTGTTGCCTAGGCATCCAGAAGTATTTCAAGATCTAATCAGACACCTAGATGATGAACTACAGATGCAAGTAGTTGGTGAACCCTTTCAATTAAAGGTGCTGAGATAATTTTTGCCAACTGCTTCCCCCAACATTATTATCCCCCAACTGCTTCCCCCACTAACATTATTTCAGTCTTACCCCAGTTGAACCGCATCCGGCTAGCTTACATCCGAGCTCTTATCTCAGAAAGGCACCGAGTCATTTGTTCCACTGTACCAGCCATGTTAGAATTGATGAAGTGTCATCAACCTGTTGAATATATCGCAGCCCGCACCTCTTCACAAACCTTCTTGATGGCCTTATGTACATGTGGGAAAGGATAATGATATAGAGCCCTTGGAATGCCACAAAAAGGTTTCTCAGGGAAGAACAGCAATTGTCCAACACTACCCTCTGGTCCTTCTAAAAAAGGAAAGACTGGGCCACTCAGAAACATCTGTCTACATCTACAAGGGATTAAAGATAGGTAAAATACCAAGATCAGATCTAGAAAAGTCAGCACAGATATATGATCATCATCCCCCATTCAGAGAAGATAAGCCACAGCCAGTGCAGTTGTCCCATACCCAAGCCTGTTACCCGATAAACAGAAATCTGAGAACTCAAAAACCCCACTTGCAAAGGTCTTGAAGTAGGCTATCTGCTCTCATATGAGTAAAGGCTTATTCCACCAGATGTTTTCCATTGTGCAGAATTAAAGATGTGTGTAGGGCTATGCCCTGGTGGTCTGGCTGGGGCATTTCTTTTAAAAATT
Organism: Emys orbicularis; assembly: GCF_028017835.1. Taxonomy (NCBI): domain Eukaryota; kingdom Metazoa; phylum Chordata; order Testudines; family Emydidae; genus Emys; species Emys orbicularis. Next base: position 20,761,134 of record NC_088685.1, on the reverse strand, counting down.
ACAAGATTGATGTGACTCCGGTGTCAGATTTGCTTTTTGCCTTTAGTTTTCAGAATATCGGTGGTGATACGAATTTAGATTTCTATCGCCTGCTTATTTTATCCACCTAGTTTTAAACAGGTTTTTGTGTATATGTGGGCTTGTCTACCCATTAAAGTTAATCCAAAGTAAGGCAGGGTGTGAGTTTAATGCTGAGAAGCTATTGCTGATTAACTCCATGTATGCACACTCTATTCCAGAACAAGAGTGCTGCATTTGGGGAATATTTTTAATATTTTCTGAAACCCAGCAAGGGGTCAGAGTCTTGGAGCCCAGGATCCAGCCTAAGCAGGAACATCTACAGTGCTATTTTTAGTCCCACAGCCTGAGCCCTGCAAGCCATAACCTTGGTGCCATGGGTTTCTCTTTGCAGTGTAGACATACTTTTTTAGGCTTTGTGCCTTGAATCTTAATAAAATGTATTCTGCTAATGCCTTGGCTAGTAAAGCTGAGACCCAATAACCTGTTAGCCTCTCTTGCACAAATTTCCTATTGGTGATTTTTTTTTTCAGAGTAGCTGAAAAGCAAAAAGGACAGCAAAGTGTACAGCATAGCTCATCCTTAACATACTACGACACTCTGTGCAGTTACTTGTTTGCCAGGAAGCAGATAATGCTGTCTCCTCTGTGCATGATTTGCTTTGAAACACCACTACACAACATTTAACAGAAACCATTAGTATAATCTGTGTTTTGCATAAGGAATGTCATCACATTCTACAGTAACAAAGTTCCTGTGGGGAATTTTTTTTATTATTATTTGAAGTGGCTTAGTAGCTAAGCAGGACATAAATTATCATGAAGCAACTGTAGCATCCTCAAAAATGTCCTCAGAGCCGTTTGAGTTTATTCTTAAAGCACCTGCACTAGGGTTTACGTCTTTGCTGTTTTTTAAAGGAACATGGTAGGCATTAGAATTAGCAGTGGTCTCACTACTTGAGTCCTACTAGAGAAGAGGTCCTTAATTATAAGGTTATGTCAACAGTTTCTCCCAACCACACCACTAGACCACACACCGAAAAACAAGCCCAGAAAATACCTTCCACCCAGTTAAAGATTTAAAATGCAGATCTAAAGGAACTGCATTTGGTAGACTTTTTTCTTTTAATGGTGACTCATTGGAATAAGCTGGGTGCTATTCAAAGTGAACCAGAGTTATTTACATTCATAGCATCTATTTGTCAGTGAAATAATGCCATTTTTATTCATTCATTTATATTTTATTTGCTCCTTTTAGAAAAACAATTGACTGCCAGCAACTGCTTAGGAATATTAGCCATGGCTGAAGCTATGCAGTGCAGTGAACTATACAACATGGCCAAAGCATATGCCCTACAAATTTTCCCAGAGGTGGCGAATCAAGAGGAGATCCTTAATATCTCAAAAGACGACTTCATTTCCTACATGTCCAATGACAGCCTGAACACCAAAGCAGAAGAGCTGGTGTACGAAACAGTGATAAAATGGATTAAGAAGGACGCTGCACTCAGGGCTCAGGTAAAAATAATCTGAGAAACCACTCTCCTCCATTCTCATAAATACCTCTTTAAAGTAGAAACTATCCCCATGCAATTTTAAATGTGAAGATGAATAAAAGATGGGATTGTGGAGGTAAAAAGAGAGCAAGCGACTCCAGGTTATGCACAAATTGTATGCCATTTCAGAATCTGATTCCCCCATCTGATTGTTTAGAATTAAAAGCTTCTCATTTGCTACACGTATATTAGACACATTGACTCTTGGAATTGTTGGCTGCAGACTTGGTCAAAGATAAATCTTGAAGGTTTATAATTGCATGATATGTTACCTCAGGAAAGGGATACATTTTTGGGAAGGCATGCACATTCAGTAACAGTAGGAAGCAAAAATCCTCAGTAAATCTCAATATTTTTTTTGGTGCTGAATGCTAATAGCATGACCAACTTATAAGTACACTATGTATAAAAAATTATACTGTACCTTTACTGGCTATTCAGATACCCCCTCTGGTAGTATATAAATATTTATTAGGGTTAGCTTGTCTGCACAATTTGTCTGAGTTATGCAGTTGCCCTTAACTTGTGAAGGTATTACCTTGCCTAGCACTATCTCCAGATAAGTGTTATAAATAGTGACTGGTTTTGAGGACAATAAAGGCAAAACATGGTCCTTGAGATAGACGAATTACATTGGTGACACTTAAAAACCTGCCATTCTCCTTAGATATAACTAAATAAGATTTGCAGTTAGCTGAGCTTGGTAGCTAACTGTGGTGATAAGGGGATGTCCGAGTACCTAAATTGATTGTTGGTTTGAACCCCAACCTTAGTATTGGGTCAGAATGTTCCCTCTTGCAGATGGGCTCTGTCCAGGCCCGCCCAGAAGGGAGAATGCCTCCCCCATGTTATTGTCGCTTCCCCAGTACCCTGTTGAGCTTCCATTGGTGGGGTGAGAGGGAAGGCCAAAGCAGGTGCTTGGCTATTTCTGGCTATCAGGCTCTGGGTTCTAGGCAGTCAGCCCTGGTGGCTAGAGCAGTGGTTGAGAACAGGTACCAAGAGCCAAAGCTGGACATAGAGTCAGGACCAGGCTGAGAGTGGTGCTGAAATCAGGGCCCGAAGTCAGGCTGTGGGTCAGAACTGGGGTCAGAATCCGTAGAGAAGCCAAATCAGGATGGTACTTGGAGTCCGGATGCAGGTCAAAGGTCAGGTTGGTATCAGTCCAAGGGTCTGGGGTCAGGAGGCAGGTGTAGGGCTGAAGCAAGTCAGGAACAGGGTTGGAGCAAGGCAAGAAAAAGATACAGACAAGGCTGATGTGCGCTGGAACAAGGCTCGAGCAAGGCTGGGGCAACAGGATCGAGGGCAGGCTAGAAGCCTAAGGTGTTTGTAACACCACGTGGCAGCTGGAGGGTTCCTAGCTGAGTGGTGCTGTTTCACATACTAACTTGTGGCTCTGGCAGTGAGAGTGAAATACATTTGCCTAGGGTTACCATATTTAAAAAATAAAAAAAGAGGACACTCCACGGGGCCCTGGCCCCGCCCCTTTCCCACCCCCAGCCCCGCCCCTTTCCCACCCCCCGGCCCCACCCCAACTCCTCCCATTCCCCGCCCTAACTCCCCCTCCTCCCTCCCAGCCACGCGAAAAGGGCTGCCCAAGCGCTACCGGCTTCACGGTTTGCCGGGCAGCCCCCAGACCCTGCGCCCCCGGCCAGCGCTTCCCCAGCGCAGCTGGAGCCCGGGAGGGGAAGCGCCCAGCCGGGGGCGCAGGGTCTGGAGGCTGCCCGGCAAACCTGTGAAGCCGGTAGCGCTTGGGCTTTGGGCAGCCCCCTTGCCTCCGGACCCCAGCCGCCGGCCGGGCACTTCTCCTCCCCGGCTCCAGCTGCTCTGCTCCTCCCCTGACTCAGACTTCGGCTCTGTTTAAGAACCAAGCTGCCCGAGCCAGCGCTACCGGCTTCGGGCAGCCCCCATGCCTCCGGACCCCAGCCACCGGCCGGGCACTTCCCTTCCCGGGCTCCAGCTGCTCTGCTCCGGCGGCGCAGGGTCCGGAGGCAAGGGGGCTGCCCGAAGCCGGTAGCGCTGGCTCGGGCAGCTTGGCTATTAAACAGAGCTGAAGTCTGAGTCAGGGGAGGAGCAGAGCAGCCGCAGGAGAGGAAGTGCCCGGCCGGTATTTTTCCCGGACATGTTCCGCTTTTTGGCAATTCCCCCCGGACGGGGGTTTGATTACCGAAAAGCCGGACATGTCCGGGAAAAAACGGACATATGGTAACCCTACATTTGCCTGAAGGTCATCTGACCCCAGTCCTGCCCAGGGATAGGCTGCTGCAGCATGCCTGAGTAATGAGTCACTTCAGGCTTTGCTGAAGGGGTCAGTCATTTTAACTAAGTGAACGGCCCTGGTCTTGCTGCTGTTTGGCTCACACTGGCAGCTCCAACCTCAGCTGATCCCACTCTATTTCCCCAAAGAAATACAACCACGACGTGATCCATTTTAGAGTATGTCTACACAGGAGCTTTAGGTGTAATTTCTGATCAAGCTGGCATGCTACAAATAGAAATGTAGCCACAGTGGCGGGACGGGCTAGCCCGCCCAAGTATGATCCCGTCTGAGAGCATAGCTATGTAGTCAGGTCGCTAGTTCTTCGCGCTGCCGCAGCCGCGTGTCCGTTTTAGCGTGCTAGCGAGATCAGAGGTAGCGCAGATAGAACCATCTGAGCTGGAAATTTACACCTCCAGCTCTGGTGTACACATACTCGCAGAGTTGCATTAGCTCCCCCTGGATCCTTTCCAGGGTTGCTTAAAGAAGAAGGATGGTCCAGTTGTTAGGATACCAACCTGGGACTCAGGAGACCTAGGTATTATTCCTTGCTTTGCCACAAACTTCCTGTGTAAACTCAACCAAATCGCTTAGTCTTTCTGTATCCCAGTTCTCCATCTGTAAAATGAGGTAATAGAACTTCCCTACCTCAGATGGGTGTTGGGAGGATAAACGCATTGAAGAGGTACTCAGTTACTGTGGTAATGACTTCCATGTAAGTACCTAAGATAGACGTGCGGCCACAGGGGACTCGTCTAATGGCAGCACAGTTCCTGCAGTCAGTCTGTGGCTGTAGGGAGCCACCTCAAAACTTCTTCTCTCCTCTTCAAATGGACAATGTACATGAGACTCTGAGGGGAACTTCATCAAGTTTTCTTGCCTCTGTGGCCACCTTCTAGGCTTCTCTTCTGGAGGGGATTGTCTGGGCCATATATATTATTATGATTATCGCAAAAAATTTATACGGTGCTGTTGATTTACTGAAATTGGCCCCTTCTCAGCTCCCACTGGCCTTGGGAAATGTGCAGTACTGTTTGTGTGTTTCTCTGCTTGTTTAAAGTTTGATGAAGATAGTCCGTTCTGAGCTGCTCCTGTACTGAATCAGAACTTAATGGAAACTATGGGATTATTCTCGAGGGCAGTAGTGGAAAGAACCTTGCAGAATGAATCTGTTTCTCTGTCACAAACAGAGGGTGTCAATCACAATGCAATCTAGGTTATGTTTTCAAGATTGCTGGTTTAAATATTTCTTTCTGCCTCCTGCTGTGCTGATGTTATGAATTTGTTTTTTTTAAGTGGTGGTTTTTGTTTTCCCTCTCACTGCTGCCACTGCCACCACTACCTCCTCTTCTTTCACTTTCATGTTGCAGCAACTGGGGTGGGTTTTTTTTCCAAGTTGCATTCCTTTTTGCATTCCTGCTTCTGAAATGCTTTTATAGCTCTATTTGTTTCTCCAAATTTCTCACTGTGGTGTTTGATTTCCTATGTTTTTCTTTCAATTTTTATATGTATCTACAGGGAGATGTGTTTTGAATAAATTAATGTTAAAGGTATCAATAGTTGGCTGCTTTCATGTCCAGTCCTACTGCTAAGCCAGGTTTTAAGGGTGGCAGGCTGGCTGCTCTAACTTTTTCTTACCTCTCTGTATCCTGCTGTATTATATATAAGGCTCTTAGTCAGATGCTTATTTTCTGAAAGCAGAAGCTCTTGCTTTTTAGATTTACCATGAAACACCCTCTCGTTAAAATTTTATAATGGCATCTACATTTTCAGAGCTCAGAAACAAATTACTCTGGGGATGGATATAAAGTCAGATTAACCAGTCTTCTGTCTGATAAAGATGGTCTGTAGAAATTTTGATGACGCCTCCTTCCAGCATGAGAAATGCCGAGCCCAATCCTACCAGATCCGCAGTCCCTGAATTCATTGGGAGTCCAGGGTGCTCAACACCTTACAGAAACAGACCCACCATTTCTGCCGAATCTGTCAGGGTAATGCATTGTGTACATTGAACACTTCTAGGGTTACCATACGTCCGGTTTTTCCCGGACATGTCCGGCTTTTTGGTAATCAAACCCCCGTCCGGGGGGAATTGCCAAAAAGCCGAACATGTCTGGGAAAAATACCGCCGGCCGGGCACTTCCCCTCCCGCGGCTGCTCTGCTCCTCCCCTGACTCTTCGGCTCTGTTTAAAGCCGAGCTGCCCGAGCGCTACCGGCTTCGGGCAGCCCCTTGCCTCCGGACCCTGAGCCGCCGGCTGGGCACTTCCCCTCCCGGGCTCCGGGGGCGCAGGGTCCAGAGGCAAGGGGGTTGCCCGAAGCCGGTAGTGCTCGGGCAGCTCGGCTCTTAAACAGAGCCAAAGAGTCAGGGGAGGAGCAGAGCAGCCGCGGGAGGGGAAGTGCCCGGCCGGGGGCTGCCCAAAGCCCGAGCGCTACCGGCTTCACGGTTTGCCAGGCAGCCTCCAGACCCTGCACCCCCGGCTGGGCGCTTCCCCTCCCGGGCTCCAGCTGCGCTGGGGAAGCGCCGGCCGGGGGCGCAGGGTCTGGGGGCTGCCCGGCAAACCGTGAAGCCAGTAGCACTGGGGCCGCCCTTTTCGCGTGGCTGGGAGGGGGGAGGGAGGAGGGGTGTTAGGGCGGGGACTTTGGGGAAGGGGCGGGAAATGGGCGGAGTTGGGGCGGGGAAGGGGTGGGAAAGGGGCGGGGCCAGGGCCCCGTGGAGTGTCCTCTTTTTTATTTTTTTAAATATGGTAACCCTAAACACTTCTCAAATTTGAATGGATATGTCAAGCTGTCTGGAGTGGCTCATGACAGTGAGTGCCAACCACAGGGCAGACTGTTACAAACCAGGGCACAAACCCCAAACTGGTTGTGAGTTTTATACTTCGATTTCACCAACCAAGCATCAGGTATGGACTTCTCAAGCACTAAAACAGCCTTAACATGGAGTCTCAGACAATCCCCTTGGGTGCTCCGGTCTATCTTGCCACTTAGGCAAGCCTGCCTTTTGGTCCCCTCACCAAAAATCACAACAATATTCAGGTTACTCCCAGTTCCAAAGGACCAGTCACTTACCCCAGGTCAGTGGTTCTCAGCCCATTGGCTGCTTATGGCCCAATCAGCACACAGCTGCAGCCCATGTGACAGCCTCAGGGCCATACAGGTAGTATATATATTGTGTGGATGCAGCCCACATAACACAGAGAGAGCTGCATATGCAGCCCACAATGGTAAATAGGTTTAGAACCACTGCCTCAGATCATTTGCACCCTAGATGTCTCACCAAAGACAACACTTGTAGCTAATCCTATAATAAACTATGTAAAGATTTATAATTATAATTAATGGAGATATCCCATCTCCTAGAACTGGAAGGGACCTTGAAAGGTCATCGAATCCAGCCCCCTGCCTTCACTAGCAGGACCAAGTACTGATTTTTGCCCCAGATCCCCAAGTGGCCCCCTCAAGGATTGAACTCACAACCCTGGGTTTAGCAGGCCAATGCTCAAACCACTGAGCTAACCCTCCTTAGTTTCTTATGAACTAAGAAAAAGAAATTAGAGTTATTTAAAAGATTTAAAGCAGGTAAACATACACACACAATGAGTTAAAGTCTTAAGTCTCAAAAGAATGAGGAGTACTTGTGGCACCTTAGAGACTAACAAATTTATTTGGGCATAAGCTTTCATGGGCTAAAACCCATTTAATCGGATGAAGTGGATTTTAGCCCACGAAAGCTTATGCCCAAATAAATTTGTTAGTCTCTACGGTGCCACAAGTACTCCTCGTTCTTTTTGCTGATACAGACTAACACAGCTACCACTCTGAAAAAAGTTTCAAAAGGTAATAGAAGCTTCTATGATAATCAAGCTCTATATGTCTTTTAGGGCTAACCCAGGCCAAGCACTGGGGATCTTTTGCTTATGCTTAGTCATCCTTGTCTCCCAGAGTCCAAGCAGTATTAAGATATAGTTTCTTCTTCTTGTCAGGGATTTTTTTATTGCCTTCCCCCCAGAGTTCAAGGTGATGGGACGAGTTCATGTGCACGTTTCCTCTTCATTGCGGGGGATGAGGGCCAATAACAAAGTCTTTTGTCCTCTGAGCCTTTTTTTCTGTTGAGCAGGAAGAGATAATACCTCCTGTGGCAAACTAGTATTTCACACTTGGTAGTGCTTCTCTCTTGACTGGAAGTTTACAGTTTCAGAGAAAACACTTTTATAGTTATAGAGCAAACACTTAAATATTATCTTATAACATGGGATACAGCTATTATAAGTGAGATCAATACATGCAGCAACTTACAAGTCTAAACACTAAACATGTTTTTATAAATCTAATCCCAGTTTTAACAATATTAACACACAGGTGAGCCAGACTAATTCAGCTATGTATTTGTCAGTGTTCAGGTGAAGCATAGGGGCTTGGCATGAGCTGGCACCTGGCCTGCCCGCATCACAGGATGCTCTAACTTCATTCAGGGTATAATGGGATTGATTCACCCAGGCTCTGTCACTGAAGACCCCTTGGTACAGGGAACCAGAGGGTGCAGGGAACCGCAGCAACTGCTTCAGTAACCAGCCAGCAAAGCCACAAAAGTGGGAGGGTCCATGGCCCGAGAGACCAGTTAATATGCTGGTTCAGGGCAGCTCCCGGGCAGCCTCTGCTAGTGAGGGGTCCTGTGGAGCTCCAGTTACAAATTAAAATTCCGCTGGAAGGCACAGTGCACCCCTCACTGCTGTCCTTGACCAAGGGTGAATCCTTGCAGGGGTACAGCTGGTCAGGGGTCTGCAGTTTAATGGTGGAGAGTATGAAGGGCACGCTCTTTAAACCACTATATTCTATCCTGTATTGTATATGGACGGTGTGTCATATGTGTGCATGGGGCTTTTTGAAAATACATTAAGACAAGGTCTTTGCCCAGAAGCGCTTGCTGTGTAATTCATAAAGTTGACATAGTGAGTAAAGGCATCGACGCATGGGAAGGCAGGTGTTGTGGTTACAGAGTGAGCTGTGTTTTAGATCCATTTTTCTCCTTCTAAAGTGCAGGGAACCCTGTGGTTCAACCACTCTGGGACTGGATCTCTGGGCTGCAATCCCCCTGTTTCCCAAGCATGTTAATCCTGTAGGCCCAGCTCTGTTTGGCACTTGTAAGTCCTTTTCCTTAGGGAGCTCAAAACAAAGCATTATTATTCACCCAGAGTTACATAGCAGGCAGAGCAAAGAGTAAAACAACAAAAGGCCTATATGCCTGGTTCTTACCTGCACCTCATTCTTTCCTTGCAAGTGCTGGGTGAGTTCTACTTAGCCCATACATCCCTGCTCCTGGACTGGGGGGAGCAGGCTACCTGCTGCATCTTCTCCCTCTCTGTGTGTCTCTGTCAGCATCTCCCCCGAGGCAGCTGCTGGCAGCCCACTCAAGCCCACTTCCTTTCTAGGCCTGGGGGGCTTTAATGGTTCAGTATCCCCTTCACGCTTAGACTGAGAGATGGAAATCATAAACCTAGCCAGACTGGTTGAAAGCTGGCCAGGGGCATTCCCCAATTAATAGTTCCCCGCATTGTTCCCTTAAGGAGCCTTATTTCTGTCACGGTCTTGTTCCTGTTTGTTCCCCCTTCCCCTTCCCTCCCTCCCTCCCGCAAACAGCCTCCTTTGATTGAACTCCATGCAGTCAGGCAGGATAATCTCAACTGGGTGAACTGAGATGATATTTATAAAAAAAAAATTACACATGGCTCTTCATTCTCCACAGCAGGGAGTAAGTAGGGTGACAGCTCCAGGGAGGAAAAGCTCTTTGGAAAGCTGCTATTGCTCGTGCACCACCTTGGTTGTAATCACCAGAGTCCTCATATTATGTTAGCTTCTTCGGGGGAGGTGAGGGGGAGGTATATTTTCAGAAGCACAAATGGGATTAGTCCCCTGTTCTCACTGCAAGAAAATGAGGATCAGGTGCCTAACTGTTCTTTGTGCCATTGAAAATCTACTCCTTGGGTATCAAATTCTTTTTAGTGTTGTTAATCCTCTTAAGGCCAGGCTCAAAGTGGCAGTGGGGGGCTCCTGAATGGACATGGGCTGTGGAAAGCAAGGTGAAAGGATATACCCTCGCCAGTTTTAATTCTGTTAAGTGTGCCGTTTAGGAGTCTTACGGTGCTATATAAAAGAGCTGTACTGCTTTACAGAAAATAGCATCTGAGATGTGCTACAAAGGGAGAGTAACAGAGCTTTCAAAGGTCACTGATCCATCTACATAAGACAGATAGTGAGCTCAAATAATGAAATATTTATTAAACTAATATTTGGTAAATAACTGTACCCCAGTGCTTTGGAACGGTATGCCAACTGCATATGGCAACATTTATATAACTCTTTCAGCCCTGCTAGTAATGCAGTTGCATAAAATCAATCTAACTGAGAGAAATGGCATCTGATGTCAGGTTCCTGAATGGTTAGGTAATTTCCTGTGGCAGTGAAAGCAGACCACTGGCTGTAGGGATTCCTTTTATTTGTCACTCGGAAATCTCACAATAGACTGACACATCTAGAAAAGCTGGATTTGCTGGTTTTCTATTTATTTCTCTTCCAGACTGATTGAGGAGATGGTAGGGTTTATCGTGGTAGTTATTCCTTTTAACCTTAGTTTACCTCTGGGGAGATCATACAAAATACATATTGCATAATGAGGCACTGTCATGTGAAAAGCATCATGGTATAGGGGTCGGAGCACAGGCAGGGCTTAATTCCAGAAACTCTTGTGCTCTAATCCTAGCTTAGCCATAGTCTCACTGTGTGGCCTTGGGTAAGCCAGTTTACCTACCTCCACTTTCCTCTCTGTGAAATGTATGTGTGTGTGGTGGGGGAATACCTGTCACATGGAGTGTTGATAGGATATACTAGATACTGGGCCAGATCCTCAGCTAGTGCAAACCAGTGTTGCTGGGCTAACAGTGAATGGATTTATGTCAATATACTCAAGTTGGAGATCTGGACCAATGTCTATTCAAGACGTTAAAGATCTAAAGTAGTAATTTTATTATCTGACCAGAGTGCCATGTGCTATGTCACCTTTCTCTGTGATCCATACAGACATGATAGTGTGCCCTTTTTAAAAAAACACTATTTAACATCAAAATGTCCACTTATAACATGAAATGTCTTACCCATAAAAAAATTAATGAGCTGTCTATGAACTTGTGTCCTCAGAGCAAGCTCTGTCTAAATAGTATCTTAATGGCACCTGAGAACCAGAGATTTGTAGACAAATTGAAGGTAATTTAGAGAAGAACAAAACAAATGATTAAAGGACTAGAGGAATTGATTTTGAAGGAAAGATTAAAAGGATTGAATATGCTTGACTTGGTCTAACAACAGCTAAAGGGGGATAACTGTCTACAAGTATTTGAAGAGGAAAGGAGAGGAATTACCTAGGGTGGTGCAAGAGAGCATAACCACTGCAGGGGCAATGGGATAAAATTGAGGCAAAGCAAATGCAGGCTGAATGAACACCATGCACACCAGTAAGTTTAGTAGCTAGGAGTGATGGAAAGGGAAGACAATGTGGAGAAGGAAAAGTGGCATTATGTCAAACATTATATATGCCAATGAGCTACCTTTTGACAATTAAAGAGAATGGCAATAAAATGACTTTGGTTAGGATGCAGAAAATAACGAAGAAGAAACAGTGGATTTCTGGAAGGAAGAAAAATGGGCAACTCTCAAGGTGTTTGGATACCATAGTCGTGGAGAATTTTAAATACCCAGCTAACACATATCGTCAAACATGCAGCATCAGAAAGGTTCCATAGTTATGAAGAAGCTTAATGATACAGAAAGTATCAAAAACACTCTGAGCCTTTTCCTTAGCAATGGGTAGAAAATGATAAGAAAACTCAAAATGATGACATTCAGTACCAGAAAGCTACTTAAATTCATCATAGTAAGAAATGAATTCACTGAACAATGCAGTCCAAGAGTGTTAGCTTCAGGAAAGCAAATATGGGCTAAGTATGAAATGAAGGTTGGGATTTTCAAAGGAGCTGATAGGAGTTAGGCACCCAACTTCTTTTAAAATTTAATGAAATTTGAGTGCCTAGCACCTTTGGAAACCCCATCCTTAGTGACTACAATAATAGCAGAATGCATTGAAAGCCTCCCCTTTGGAAAGCGGAAGAGTTCTAATGGATGCCATAATTGCAGTGTAACAAACTCCAATTTCTCTGAAAGTGAAGAGTGCAAGGAATGAGATGTAATCATTGTGTCTTCACATAGTGACAGACTGCTCAAAGATCTGGGGTTTAAATAAGTCCTTTTCTAGGGGGCCAAACAAACAAGAATTCACAGAACCAATGCAGGCTTGGAGAGAGAAGAATAACGAGAGTGGGAGGAAACAGAATGGGTGAGTTAATACTAGTCCCAGGGGTCCAGGGGAATAATAAAAAAAACACATCAAGAGAAGAAGTGATACAAGAGAGAAAACAGGTCCACTAATTAATAAAGCAGGGTAAAGGTGGAGTTCTCTGTTACTCACTAACGGCTGGTATACGGCACTCTTTATTTTTAAGGGATACTACCATCAACTTGAAATCTAGTTTATTTAATTTTTTTTAAAAAAAAGTTGAAAGTAGCTTTGGGAGTTACACCTGTCCTGAAATCCCCTCTCAGTTTTGTGTGGCTTTACCAACACATCTTCCTACTTTTAACAGTGTTTTTCTTTCTTCTGTTGCTGAGGAAACTGAATGACTAAGGCCTCCATCCTGCAAGCACATGCACATGCAGAGTAGCTGTATGCATGAGATTACTTGCATTGCACGTAGTCACACTTATGTCAGTGGCAGAATCATCAAGAGAACTCCTGACTCCCAAGTCATCCGGTCCAAACATTAGGCCACACTCCCGGCTTTTCTGAATGGAAAGGGAAATGAAGTTCAGGATTGCATTACAAAGATTTTTTTCCTATTTATATGTGTGTATCACTATGCTGTATGTGTCAGGAGCGCTCTTCCTTTTCAAAACACGTTATAAACACCATTTAATCTTGACAGCATGCCTTTGTGGTACATATGTGTGTGTATAGGTGTATATGTGGGTGTATATTTATAACCGGAACAAATGAAATGCCAATCACTGGTGGTTGGATGGTTTGTTACTTTCTGAGGACATTTATTTTGGTAGAGTTTAGTCAGCAGAATAAGATGTTTGTGATAAGATTCTTTATTAAAATGTCTGAGTGCGAAATAAATTCTGAGTGTAATGAATTAATGATTCATCATCCTGTGTGCTTAAATATAACCTCATCACATTACATCTAGAAATACATGTTCACGTGCTGCTCCATGAACTGTTTGGAGAACAGGATAGCAGCTCCTTTTCTGCAACACTGATGACATTATGGTGTTTAGTCAGCTGTGCTGCCATAAAGATGTCATGTTAAAACTTCGTTTCAAGAAGTGAGGCGGGTGCTATTTTCCTCTTGCTGTGCATGGGATTTCTACATGTAGCTCCCTCCCACTGAGTCACTGCGTGAGTCCGGGGCCTGGGAACCAGACTTCATTCCAAATGTTCATCTCATTATGTTATAAGGTTTCCAGCTATAATGATACTCAAGCTTTATAGTTAGTGGATTTTCAGTTCAAAGAAATTGAACCAATGCAAACTAAACAGTAATAAATAGTAGACAAATGCTGTGCACACCAGAGAACAGAGATTTGATTTGGACTTGTCCTAACACTTATAAATATGGAAGAGATTATTAGAAAGCACGCATGCCCTTGAGGCACCCATGGGCAATATGCATTGAAGTGGTTGCCCTGATCACCAGGTAGCACTGTGGTGCCCCAAAAATAAAGCTTTGCTTTGTTCTAGTGAAGCTTCGAATCAGCAACTGGTGCTGCTGTCTCGAGAACTCTGTTTAAACTTTCAAAAAACAGCCTGTTCCCCATTGTTATTGCACTTGGACACCTATAGTTTGCGAAGGCTTTTTGGTGTCATATAGGGAGTTCTAGTTCAGAAGATCATGGAGGATTTCCAGCAGCAGCGGGAAGGTGGGGACAGGTCAAGACTCTTGCCTGGCACTAACCCACAGTGCCTTGTCTCTTTGCCACTGGAAACTTCTTGATTTCTAGCGTTCATTGCCAGTGCAGCTCAACATGCAGTTCATCATCTGACCACCAGTCCAGGAACTAAGGGATAACCTCTGCTTTTTAAAAACATGTTCCCCCTACAGGTCTCAGTGTGTTATTGTGGGTGTAGCATTGCTGCCACCTCAGAGTCATCTCATAATTGTTTAACAGTACCGCTGAGTTTTTGCCGCAACTGTCAGATTAGAATTTTTTTATTTTGTCTCTAAAATCCAGTTGAATTTGAACCCAGTCTCTGTGTGAGAGGGCAGAGAAATCTTTTTAAGGCTGTGGTGTATTAATCTTCTTAGTATCTCTGATGAATTGAATGTATTCCTAGTTTAGTTTTAAAATGTTAAAAAATAGACTCTTAGAATTATGCATAAACAGCTGAAACACCAGTTTGTTGGACTAAAAACCTATCTTAATATGGATAATCTTACTTCTGTATGTGTACTTCTAGCTAAAATATGTTTCTTTAGGCAGCTAGCACAAAGGGTCTTTTGTATGAAAGAATAGTAAAACAGAGACAGAGAGATGAGCTATAAGGCATCAGGGAAACATTATTTTGACCTCTCTGGGCATTACTTCAAAAATGTCAAAAATCTTGATAGCTTTCCAGTGTAATATTTAAAGAACAGGAAATTTGATTCTGCAACAGTAAACATATTTCCTAAAACTAGCAGTATACTATTGTGACAATAGCCTAAGCAGAAGCACAGTGATAGTTGTTTAAAGAATACCTATGAGGATTTTACTAGCTTGGGGTTTTCAGAGTAAAAAGCAATTTTTTTAAATGTGATACTGAAGAGAGTTTTGAAAGTCAGATATCAGACTAAAGCCCACTTTCTATAAACTGCTAATAATACAGATATAATTACTAGGGGAAGAAAGGTCACAAAAAGTTTAACAAAGTAAATATCCTCATTCAGACCACCAAGCAGAAATGTAAATGGCATTAAAATATTCTGTGATCCAATTGGAGAGCTGTTCTGACTGCAGAAGTGGAGAAAACATATGCAGAAGTTAGGTGGATAAACTATGCAGGGTTAGATATATGGATGAGACATCTCGAATCTGCAAGAAATAATCTTGATGGTACAACAGGCAGCACCATCATTCTGAGTCAGTACTGACCCAATAATATTTAACACTTACATAACAATTTATATCTTCACTGTGCTGTGAAAACTGTAACCAGTGAATATCCCATTGTAGTACTGGGGGCTTTATGGTGTCAGAGGTGCCATCCTTTCAGAGGAGATCTTAAACACACGTCATGACTATGTGTGGTCATTAAAGGTCCCAGAGAATAGGGCCATTAACCACAAAGGCTTGGCCAAATTCCAGATTGGGTTATTGCTTTCTGCCTACTAGAAGCCCAGCGACATATGCGCACCACTGCTCAGTATGATCTGATTGGTATAACCCTGAGCTATCCCACTGCATGCCACCTTATGGTTTGTTTCTCTCGCTCACTGTGTCACATCTAAATTTAGATTGTAAGCTCTATGGGGCAGGAACCCTGTCTGTTTTGCAACATAAAGGCATTTTGTCCTGAGTTTTATAAATCCTCGGGGACTCAGGCTATGTGAAGAAACTGCTGGCCAGCTGAGCTAATGAAATCGATAGCAGTCTAGCAAATGTATATGTGCCTCAGGAGCCAACCCACACCAAATCTGTCTACTCCTTCCCTCATAGCCAGTCCCCCTTACTCGTGAGTTGTCAAGCCAGCTTTCCTCCCCTGCCACCCCCCATGGAGAGCAAACTCTACAAGGAGTCAGTGAGGGGGTCTAGCCTTCCATCCCCAACTGTCTGTGATTCTATGAGCCATATCCTCAGCTGGAATAAATCAGAATAGCTCCATTGATGTCAATGGAGCCACACCAGTTTACACCAGTTGAAGAGCTGTCCTGTCTGTTCCCATACTCATGCCTCATTCATTCTTTGTATAGGGGGGAGGGATAGCTCGGTGGTTTGAGCATTGGCCTGTTAAACCCAGGGCTGTGAGTTCAATCATTGAGGGAGCCATTTAGGGATCTGGGGCAAAAAACTGTCTGGGGATTGGTCCTGCTTTGAGAAGCGGGTTGGACTAGATGATCTCCTGAGATCCCTTCCAACCCTGATATTCTATGATTGCAGTGATTGAATTTAAATGGTGAACTCCTTGGAGTAGAGCCTTGTCTAAACAATGAGCTAAATGCTCAAGGGGCTAAGATGTGGTCTGCCTTTTACCACCTGAAAAAATGAATTAACAGATTCATAGAATTTAAGGCCAGAAAAGACCATTATCGTATCGTAATCTAGTCTGACCTCCTGCATAGAATTACACCAATTGATTGCAGGCGCAAATCTGAATATTTGCATCTCTGACTATCCAATTTGCACTTGCATTCAGAATGTGAGAAATGAATGCTCTAAAAAATGTGTAGCCACAGTGGAATTACAGGCACAAACTGTAAGCCCATACTTGCATCCACAAAAATGGAGGCTGCTCTTTGAAAGTTTTGCCGTGTACATTTTGAAAAGTGCCCTTCACATCTATTGTACTATTTTATTATTATTAATAATAATATTAATAATGTAAAAGGGAACCATATAAGTTTTATATGTGTACAAGGAGCAAGGGAAGGAGAAAGAAAAGGAAGAAGAGCAAATAAGAGATGGTAAGAAGGTTGAAATGCTTAATAGTACTTATTCCAATCTTCAATAAAAAGGATAATGGTCACAAGCTATTTAATACAATCATAGCTAACGAGGCTATGAAGCAGTCACAAGGCAGAATCAGAAAGGAATAGGCTACAGAATCCCTAGACCACTTGGATGTACTTAAATCAGCAAAGCCAAATGAAACTCGCCATCGACTATAGTGCTTAAAGGAGCTAGTGCGAAAAGCCACTGTTTTATAAAAGCCTCTAC
This sequence comes from Emys orbicularis, assembly GCF_028017835.1. NCBI lineage: Eukaryota > Metazoa > Chordata > Testudines > Emydidae > Emys > Emys orbicularis. Next base: position 20,744,284 of record NC_088685.1, on the reverse strand, counting down.
CATCCTCTAGAGACAGTGAGATTATACATACCCTGCAAATCCCTTGGTAAAAAACAATAAGATGACACATACCCTTAATGCTAGCAGTGATGAAGCAGAGCAGCAACGGTGTGTGGTCTCTTTCTCACACACACATACAGCTGTATTTCTGTAGCTGTTTGGGTGGGGAAAGAATAAGAGTGAAATGTGACATTAGCTTTGATATGTGACATTAGCTTTCATGCTGATGAGAGAGAGCGACATGTTCTAATTATTATTAGCCTTCACAATGAGCCACAAACTCAGACAGAGGAAGAGAGGGAGAGAAACACAGTTAGAGTTTCTCACTAATCTAATTAAGGAAAGGTGGGCGAAAGAGAGAGTGTGCTTTGCTAATTCAGCAGCCGTTGCCTCATTTATTCTAGGAGGCCTGGGGGAAGAATGCAGTATCTCTGCGGGTGGAGTCAGGAGAATTGCCTCTCGTTGCTGGAGGGGAGCTCTCCCCTAAATGCCAATTTAAGCTAAACATGGAGACATCCTGGTGTCTAACCCCAGGTTCTCATTTAATGACATGAGTATTTGCTTGCATTTTGTCTTACTTGGTAGTATGGCTGCTTCCTGCACCGGGCCTATTGGAGAGGCAGAAGGGGCAGCTTTCTGATGAACCAGGATGCTTAGGAAGATTGTTTGGCCTGCCTTAGCTGTAGATGTGTGCATATTCCAATTTCTCCATTACTTAAACTATTATTTAGCTATTCCTTTTAGTTCATTACAGCATGGGATTAGCATCCCCATTAGAGACTCACTGGCTAAACTTTGATGTCCCCATCAATATCCTCATTATTCCTGGTGTCCTGATTCTGCATTTCATCTTGGCTCCTCTGTAAGGTTAAACGCCCCCAGACTTCTTAAAAAAGGCACTTCCTGAAATCGGAGCTTTGCCTCCCACTGCCATATGTCGACTGTGTTCCCTCTCCCACAAGTTAGCATCATTTTAATGGCATTAAAATGTCTGCAGCCAAGTCCCTGACATTTGTGACTCTAGGGAAAGGGCAGAACTTTCCCCCCCACCCCCCCTCTGCAATAAATTTTAGTAGAGGAAAGAGTCACGGAAGCATCTTTTATTTCACTGTATGGAACAGTGGCAGATGGCAGGGCTCAGATTCTTACCTGTGCCCAGCTACTCAACTGATCTTCTGCCAGGCAAAATTTAGGGGCACAAGTGAGGTCATTGAGTCTCCCTGATCCTGGGGCTGCTTCTGTGGGGGCCAACCTAGAGTTTGGTGTAGATTAGAGTAGTCTCACACAAGTGGCCTTGACCCCCAAGCAGACAGATAGGAATTGCTACAGGGCAGCCTGCTAAGACCGCACCTCCTGCATGCCTCCCCCACCTTTGACATGCCCCCTATGCTGCAGGCTGTAGGACGGGTCGCATAGACCCAGGTACAGATGGCTCTATACTCACTGAGGATGCCTCCCACCCCAGAAGGAGAAACCCTGTTGTTTTCTACTCCCTTTACACCACTTCCTTGATACAAGTGGAGCAGCGTGACACTCGGGATTGAACCCAAAAGGTCCTTCCTGGAAGCGTTTGGCCTTATGCAAATACATCTCCCAAATCTCATGTTGTATTAAGGAAGTCTCCTGAATTAGCAGTTAGAACAAGGTAGTCAGCATTTGCTTCTGGTCATCTTTCTGTCACTCTGACATTGGGCAAGTCACTCTAATCATTTTGCCTCGGCTTCCCCATCTGTAAAACCTGCCTGCCTCCTGGCGTATTGTGAGGCTCACAATAATTAGTGTGTGCACAACATTTTGAGCTCTTCTGACAAAAAGATGCTTCAGAAGTGTAAAGTGTTATTACTGTGTTATTTATTATAGTTGTGAAGTTCAGAGGTGTTACTGTTATGCAAACACACACTCATCTCTTCTCAGAAAACTGGACATTTCAGACTGCCAAGCACTTCCATGTCTGTTACACTCTGTTAAATGAAGTGATTGGATTTTGTGAAAACCTGTATTCTTCTCTCTGCCAGACTGAATCCATTTCAGTCACATCACATGCTCATTTTAACTTAGTTTATATCATCACGGTGACATGGCTCTAAGGAGGTAGGTTAGTGCAAACTCCTACTGGAAAGAGATAATTGCATGTCCTACCAAACTGATGCCTCTGTTTTAAATTTATTGTAGGGAAATAGGAAGTGGTAGAAGATGTTCCTGTGATGAGTATGATCGCTTATCACCTAGCAGGGTGGAACCAATTGTGCACACTAGAACTTGAGAAATATTTCTAACCAACAACTGCTCACTCATCTTTCCTTTCTCCATCCCTGTATCTCTACATTCTTCCTCCACTGCAGCTGTCACCTGATTCCCAGACACTAGAGGCACTCACACACTAAAAAAAACCGAGGAGTCCTTGTGTCACCTTAGAGACTAACAATTTTGGGGGGCATAAGCTTTCATGAGCTAGAACCTACTTCATCAGATGCATGAAGTGAAAAATACAGGAGCAGGTATACATACATGAAAGGATGGGGGGTTGCTTTACCAAGTGTGAGGTCACTCTAACCAGATAAATCAATTAACAGCAGGATACCAAGGGAGGAAAAATAACTTTTGAAGTGGTAAGAGAATGGCCCATTACAGACAGTTGACAAGAAGGTGTGAGTAACAGTAGGGAGAAATTAGGATTGGGGAAATTAAGTTTAGGTTTTGTAATGATCCAACCACTCCCAGTCTCTATTCAGGCCTAATCTGATGGTATCCAGTTTGCAAATTAATTCCAGTTCTGCAGCTTCACATTGGAGTCTGTTTTTGAAGTTTTTTTGTTGAAGAATTGCCACTTTTAGGTCTGTTATTGAGTGACCAGAGACAAGTGTTCTCCTACTGGTTTTTGAATGTTCTGATTCTTGATGTCAGATTTGTGTCCATTTATTCTTTTGCGTAGAGACTGTCCGGTTTGGCCAATGTACATGGCAGAGGGGCATTGCTGGCACATGATGGCATATATCACATTGGTAGCTGTGCAGGTGAACAAGCCCCGGATGGTATGGCTGATGTTGTTAGGTCCTATGATGGTGTCCCTAGAATAGATATGTGGACAGAGTTGGCACCGGGGTTTGTAGCAGGGTTTGGTTCCTGGGTTAGTGTTTTTGTTGTGTGGTGTGTAGTTGCTGGTGAGTATTTGTTTCAGGCTTTGTTGGGGCCTGTCTTGTAGTAGGTGACTTCTCGGCTCTGTCAATCTGTTTCTTCACTTCACCAGGTGGGTATTGCAGATTTAAGAACGCTTGATAGAGATTCTGTAGATGTTTGTCTCTGTCTGAGGGATCGGAGCAAATGTGGTTGTATCTTAGAGCTTGGCTGTAGACAATGGATCGTGTGATGTGTTCTGGATGAAAGCTGGAGGCATGTAGGTAAGTATAGCAGTCAGTAGGTTTCCGGTATAGGGTGGTGTTTATGTGACCATCGCTTATTAGCACTGTAGTGTCTAGGAAGTGGACCTCTTTTGTGGACTGGTCCAGGCTGAGGTTGATGGTAGGGTGGAAATCGTTGAAATCTTGGTGGAATTCCTCAATGGCCTCCTTCCCATGTGTCCAGATGATGAAAATGTCATCAGTGTAGCGCAAGTAGAGTAGGGGCGTAAGGAGATGAAAGCTGAAGAAGCGTTGTTCTAAGTCAGCCATAAAAATGTTGGCATGCTGAGGGGCCATGCGGGTACCCATAGCAGTCCCACTGATTTGAAGGTATAAATTGTCCCCAAATCTGAAATAGTTGTGGGTGAGGACAAAGTCACGAAGTTCAGCCACCAGGTTTGCCGTGATGGTATCGGGGATACTGTTCCTGATGGCTTGTAGTCCATCTTTGTGTGGAATGTTGGTGTAAAGCGCTTCTACATCCATAGTGGCTAGGATGGTGTTTTCTGGAAGATCATCAAAGGATTTGAGTTTCCTCAGGAAGTCAGTGGTGTCTCGAAGATAGCTGGGAGTGCTGGCAGCGTAGGGCCTGAGGAGAGAGTCTACATAGCCAGATAATCCTGCTGTCAGGGTGCCAATGCCTGAGATGATGGGGCATCCAGGATTCCCAGGTTTCTGGATTTTGGGTAGCAGGTAGAATACCCCTAGTCGGGGCTCTAGGGGTGTGTCAGTGTAGATTTGTTCCTGTGCTTCTTTAGGGAGTTTTTTGAGCAGATGATGTAGTTTCTTTTGGTAATTCTCAGTGGGGTTAGAGGATAATGGCCTGTAGAATGTGGTGTCAGAGAGTTGTCTAGCAGCCTCTTGTTCATATTCTGACCTATTCATGATGACTACAGCACCTCCTTTGTCAGCCTTTTTTATTATGATGTCAGAATTGTTTCTGAGGCTGTGGATGGTGTTGTGTTCTGCACGGCTGAGGTTATGGGGCAAGTGATGCTGCTTTTCCACAATTTCAGCTCGTGCACGTCAATGGAAGCACTCTATGTAGAAGTCCAGTCTGTTCATCACTAAGGTGATGAACATGGTCTAAACAACTAAACAGATAGATGGATTCCAGAAAGTAATGAGCACCTGCAGCTCAGTGGAAGTTTTGGGTGTTAAGCGCCTCTCAGGCTCAACCCCTTAATCTTCAAGAATATTTCCTTGAATCTTGGTCCCAATCCCAATTGGGGCCTTTGGGTGCTCCGATAATATAAATGTTTACTAATAACAATCATCTTTGTTGCTTTTAATAGTCACCTTTCTTTTACTGTCCTTCTAAATATGCAGCCATAGTTAGTTCTTATTGTCCTGATATGTTCCCTATACCCAGCTCCATAAATGCATTCTCCAACTCTTCTGTCTCTCACTGTGAAGTGTACTGTGATATGCTTTAAGATAAACAGTGATTTAAAATCAGTTCTCAGTGAATGGACTCTTCATTTATCAGTTGCAATTTTCACTTTTGTGGTTTTATTTTCCTTTAAGCAATAACCGGCGACAGAAAGCTTCATTTCTTCCAATGTCCTTTGCACTACAAGGTTTATTTTATTTATATAGAAGATGGGGTGTAGTGTCAGTATTTGCGTAGCATCCGCAGGAATCTGATTTCTAGGAAAACTTTGAAGTACGTGATTTGTTTCACCAACAAATAAATCCTACTAATTAAAAGATAGTTAACCAATTGATGGTGTTTTTCAGTCTCCACCATAGAGGCTATTCAAACCCAAGCTGCTCATCTGCTTTTTTCACACACAAAATGCTAGAAAAGCCATTTGTTTTCAATGTAGCAACCAGTCTTAAATTTCAAGGTGAATTCAGGAAGCTAGGAAGATTAATGCCTGTCTCCTGTGCATAAGGTATTATATTGAGCATAAGTTGAGAATCTGCTTTTACAACAAAATCTCTGTATAACAAGAATTGTCAACTTTTGAAGATTGTTTTGTCTCCATATGGAACCCCTCCCCCCCAAAAAAAAAAGCCTTCAGAGTGGAGCAGCTAAGGAATGTGTTGTCTTTGTGCTATCTGAACAATAATGAAGGTTTGGGGAGTGTATGCAGGATCCATGAAAATCAGGAGTGTGTACAGCAAAGCTCAGGTACTAAGGGCAGCTCAAAGTATAATATATTCCCAAGTTGGGTAATAAGGGGAAGTGTTTGTGATGGGGGAGGAGGAAACCCCAAATGGTTGAAATCAAGCACTAAGGCTGCCATGTGTTCTTTTTCCAGTATGCTGCGGAGTTGCTGGCAGTGGTCCGCCTCCCCTTCATCCATCCCAGTTATCTGCTAAATGTTGTTGACAATGAGGAGTTGATAAAGTCTTCAGAGGCCTGCCGGGATCTAGTGAATGAAGCAAAACGTTATCACATGCTCCCACATGCCCGACAAGAGATGCAGACACCAAGAACCCGGCCCAGGCTATCAGCAGGTAAAGCAAAGCTAGCTTCAGAGGAAAAGTTCTCTGATCAGACACTTCCTGCAGTCCAAGACTGAATGGTTCAGACTGTCTGTAGTTTGCATAGGAAGGGAGGAGTAAATGTCATTCCTCTTCCATTCACCACCTTTTCACGAGCACAGGATTGGGAGCCAGGGAGTCCAGAGTTCCGACTCTGTCTCCTTCTGTGTAGGGTGACCATACATCCCGTTTTGGCCGAGACCGTCCCTTTTTTTAAGCCCTGTCCCGGCTGTCCTGACTTTTTGGGCAAAAGTGGGTATTTGTTCCATTTGCTGTTGCCAAACTGATCAAGCGGCAATGGCAGCCTCATGCAGGGGGGAAGGCAGGCAGGGCTGGGGCGAGCAGCGATGCCAACTCCAGCCTCATGCAGGTGGGGAGGCAGGCAGGGCTGGGGCGAGCAGCGACGCCAACTCCAGCCTCATGCAGGGGGGAAGGCAGGGCTCAGGCGAGCAGCGATCTCGGAACAGCCTTGGGGAACTATGGTCACCCTATCTAGTATGTGCATCGCTGCTCACCCGAGCCCTGCCTTCCCCTGTGCAAGGAAGGGGGCTCAGGCAAGCAGCTTGGGCCAGCCCTGCGGGCGGGGGGTGGGGGTGGGGAGGAGGTGTAGGTCTCAGGCCAGCCACTCGCAGTGTCCTGTTTTCTCTTTGAGAAATATGAGCACCCTTCTTCTGTGGCATTTAGGCAAGTCACTTAAGGTCCAAAAAGTTTCCCCTCTTTTGGCTTACTCTATTTTTGGGAAGCCCAACTTTTTAGACACATGCACCAAAATGATCAAAGTAGGGTGCCTAAAGCTAAGCACTTGAATCCATATTTAGGCACCTAAATGAGTGGTCTGATCTTCAGGAATGATTAACTTCAGTGGCAGGGTGCTCAGCACCTGTGAAAATAGGGCTCTAAGTACAGTAACTCCTCACTTAAAGTCGTCCTGGTTAACCTTGTTTCGTTGTTACATTGCTGATCAATTAGGGAACATGCTCGTTTAAAGTTGCTCAATGCTCCCTTCTAACGTTGTTTGGCAGCCGCCTGCTTTGTCCACTGCTTGCAGGAAGAGCAGCCCGTTGGAGCTAGTGGGGGATTGGAACCAGGGTGGACCGGCAGCCCCCCATCAGCTCCCCGTTCCCCTAAGTTCCCTGTGTGGCAGCCACCCAGCAGGCTATCAATTGCCGGGCAGTTCAGCTGTCCCTCCCCCCACTGCCATGTGCTGCTCCTGCCCTCTGCCTTGGAGTTGCTCCTGAGAGCCTCCTGCTTACTGTGCCGGGGGAGGGGGGGATGAGGGGGACTAATGTCAGGGTGTCCCCGTCCCCCCTGCTCCTGCACCCCACTTACCCCATCTCCATAGAGCAGGGGGAACACAGGACAGGACTCAGGATGGAGGGAGCTTCCTGGCAACAGCTGCCGTCTCAGCTTGCTGATCTACTTAAAAAGGTAGTGTACTGAGAGTGGGGTCAGCATACTTAAAGGGGCAATGTGCGTCTCTCTCTCACACACAGGGTGTGTGTCTCTGTCTGCCATGCTGTCTCCCCTCCCTCCATTTGTGCTGCCTTGTAGAGTGTGAGGCTACATTAACAACAATGTGTTAACCCTTGAGGGCTCAGCCGAGTGCTAGTTCATCATTTAGCAGTAAGGCATTCCCTGGGAAATATCCCACCCTCTTCCACCCTCTAACTTCACCACCTCAACCAAGCTTCACTATCATCATCGCTGTGTACAGTATTAAATTGTTTGTTTAAAACTTATACTGTGTGTGTGTGTATATATATAATATATATATATTTATAAATAAAATATAGTCTTTTGTCTGGTGAAAAAAATGTCCCTGGAACCTAACCCCCCCCCCCCCATTTACATTAATTCTTATGGGGAAATTGGATTTGTTTAACATCGTTTTGCTTAAAGGCACATTTTTCAGGAACATAACTACAACGTTAAGCGAGGAGTTACTGTATTTAAAGCCCCCACACCTAGACAACACTTCTAAAAATGTGGTCCTTGTCCTCTCTACCTCAGCTTTTTCAGGACAATAATATTTTCTTACCTTCCTCTCAGGGTATTGTGAGGATCAGTTGATTAATTATTGTAAAGCAGTTTTCACTTTCACAGCACTGTGTAGATGTATTCTTATTTCAATACCACAAGTCTTACAATATCAGATCAGGCTGTTTGTCGCATTCAAATCAAAAGGATCACACAGATATATTACGTTTAAAACACACACACACACACAATCTATGAAGAAAGCGTTGCTTCAAGAAGCTTTCCACATGGGGCATACATGTGTTTTTTGTCTAGCAAAAATAAAGAAGAAGCAATTCTCCAGTGTAATAAATCAATCTGTTTCAAGGTAGTGTTAGAAAATTTCTAAATACTTGTTACTCTGGAAGTTAGTACAAATAGTATGTATCAAACAACTGCAACAAATAAGAATCAGATGTGGAAGAAATAGGTGAAACTTTCCTGTGTGTTTTGCTTGTTGCTTCTTCCGAGCAAGTACAATGACAAGGCTAAGCAGACTGCCTGATGTACATGGCTATTGAAGCTAGTACGGTATATGTATTGTATATCAAGCCTCATCATTTGCAGCTTGTGGAGACTGCCTAATCAAAGCACTTTTCAGAAGGAGGAAACATAGATGACTTTCAATAACAATTCACACTAAAAAGTCTTTTGCTGAAGACGGCTAATGGTGTGATGTTTGAAGATTTTTGAAAAATGCTTATTTTATCTTTGTATATAAAATTATAGATGTAATGCAAACCTTTTACAGAAGCTTGTTGATGAGGGGAAAGTAATTCTTTTGGGATAAGAGAGGGTGGTTATATTTTTTTAGGTCAGAGTCTAATTATATAGAACCATTTATTTTGCATATTGTCTACATTTATGGATGCACAAAGGATCTCCAAACACCCTTTGTGGGTCTGCTGCAGGGTGTGAGATGCCCTCTCAAGGTCATTTATTATCAGCACATTATCTTTAGCACATCAGATTACATTTTCTGGTATGTACTAAAAATAATGATCTCTCATTACTAAGAAATATTTGTTTAAAACTGTATAGTATTTTAGGTTCATATCTTAATAAGAGAGTAAACTTGTTTGAAGAACACTTCAATATAAAAATGCAAAAATCCAGATGATGGAGGACAACAATCCAATATCCTGGTGAATAGTTCTTTGCACCAGGGCCTGCTGTTTCTGCTGTTACATTGAGCACTAAATCCAAAATATCTCAAGCACTTGACAGTGAGTGTTTCAGGCCAGAGGGTGTCAAGCAGTTAAAATGTGATGTACCATAGGGATCCGGTATAGGGGCAGATCCTGAGAGTCTTGCTCAGATTTACCTCAGTCCAGACACTGAGTAAACTGTGAGTTAAAACCTCAGTAGATGGGCCCCAGTAACTACAGTGGTGTATCACCCATTCACACTAGCAGGGAAATTGGCCCACTGTACACCTAAGATTAAAGGTTTTAGAAATCTCCGTCTGCGCAGGTAAATCTAAATCAACAAGCTCTTTAAGGAATGGACTGCCTCTTCACTGTGTGTTTGTACAGCACCTACCACAGTGGGGACCTGATCCAGGACTGAGGTTCCTGCGCACAACCATAATGCACATATAACAACAATAATTAATAACTAGGCAAAGTTTGTTTGGGATAATGTAACCCATACAGCTCTGGTGTGGTGTTCTGTCCCATCTAGTGGCACCGAGACCACATAAAGAGAGAGATTATGAGTCTGCTCTGTAGCCTTAGAGAAGAACCCACTGGCTTTTAGCTCATGCGGTAAAGGCTCATGCACTAAGTTCCAGAGGTTTAAGGTTCGATCCCACCCACCGATGACCAGGGTCTGTAGTGTTACATAAGCACACAAGAGTATTTTGAAAAGGGGCCCCTTTGAAGGAGTGGATGGAAAACAAACTTAAATGTTGAAGAAATGCAGCCAAGAGGGATAAAGCCTAAAAGTTTTCAATACATCAGTCTTTGGTGTGAGGATACATTAATCAAGGACAAAGCCAGATGGCAGTTTAGATGCTTAAGATCAAATCCTGATCCCATTGAAGTCATTGTCCATCTTTTGATATAGAGGCCTTTATATTATCTTTCCCTATTGTGTGGGGGTGGGGTTGTATCCAAATACAACTGATTCCAACCCTCCTTATTAAATCCTGCTATGTTTAAATTGTATCTCCTCACTCACCATTATCACCATGTCCTTTTCACCTTCTCCCCACCCGCCTCCTGTTTTATCATTCAGCCTACAATATTTTTCATAGATGAGCCTTTAATAAGCTGCAACAATATTCAAGGAACCAAATTATAAATGATAGGCTAGCTGCAGACTATTAGAGACCAAAAAAAGATTTGTTTTTCTAAGGGTATTTTTAATGGGGATAGAGAACTGGATTGACTGCAAAGTGCTTTTAGATAGCTTACCTCCCCGGTGAGAGATGACGCTTTCTTAGAATGTATTTTGGTTAATTGCATCCTAGGTGTGGCCGAGGTAATAGTCCTAGTGGGAGGTCGTCAGATGATTGGCATGAACCAACGAGCTTTAACGGCGGTCACTTGTTTAAATCCTCAAAACAATAAATGGTACCCGTTGGCCAGCCTGCCTTTCTACGATCGGGAGTTTTTCAGTGTAGTCAGCGCTGGAGACAACATCTATCTTTCAGGTAAGAAGCATACACATTGGGAGCAGAAAAGCACTGGCTCCTCGCAATCTGTATTGTACAGTGTAAGCAGGGAGGAACGGTTGCCAGTTTTATTCAACCACCCCTCAGGGAAAAGAAAAAACAAACAAATATGCTTTTATCACTCTCCATTTCACTTAAACTCCAATTTCGTCCCAGAACAGTCAACAGCACATTTTGCAGTTATATAGAGAATAGGTTCGACAACCATCAGACCTGTGAAAGAGGTTTCCAGGTTGTAGTAACATAGTTTAAAACAGTGGCTGAAGTTGGGTCTAAATGGTGGGTTGCTGCATTCAAGATTGACTGAGCTGCTGAATATGTGACCTACACTTAAAATATTGTTTCCAAGAGTGTTGTTGAAATCTTTCTTTTGATGGAAGACTGTAGCCCTATAATCTTGTTAGGTTCAATGCTCCTGAAGCCACACTCCTGAAAAGGGTTTATCTAAAAGAGTTGCTGACTACAATTTGTGCTTGAAGTATAAAGGCATCTGTTTGTATTCAATCATATGGTACATTTCCTTGGATTGGGGAAAAAAGCAACCTCCAGAAGGTAATTGTAAGGATCCCCCTAGTGGTCCCTGGGTGTAAGTTTGATTATGTCTGAGAATAGAAAGAATCTCAGGCAAGGAGTGGTTTGCGTGGTTTTGAATTCCCCCATCACTTCTCCTTATGCTGACTAGAAAGATGTTAGAACCCCAGGAGCTGAATAAAAATTATTGCTACCAATTTAGCCAAATCTCTATGTTTTCCTACCGGTGTTAAGTTCCCCAGTGGAGGTCTTTGTGCAATGCTGGCCATTTTGTTAACCTAGTTTCTATTAAGAATCGTATTAGGAATCCACATTGCAGACTGTGTAATAACCAGAGTTGTGCAAAAGATTAATAATGAAACCCAACCCCCCAAAGTTTATTAGATCCCTTTCTTGTGAACCTGGTGAATCTGGGCCCGTTTATGGTACTGGGTGGAAACCATGTAAAAGTCAGGAGCCTCACACGGTTTCAGTACAAAACTTGCTGAGTATCACTGGGTTTTTTGCTTTGCTCAGATGTGAAACACAAAGCAAATATAAAAGTAAAATAAAATAAAACACCTGAAACTGCTGTGTTCCACAGTGGATAATACAGGAGGTTTAATGAAATATCCTTTGGTAAAGCATTACTGAGGAAGAAGCATGGTTTTGTCATTAAGGCATAGAACTGAGACTCTGTGTTCTGTTCCTGGCTCAATCACTGACTCCTGGTGTGGTCTTAGATAAATCACTTTGCCTTTCTGTACCTCAGTTTCCTATTCTGTAAAACAAGAATAATAATACTTACCCACTTTATGAGGTGTTGGAAAGTGAAACGCTTTGGGACCTTCAGTTAGAAAGAGCTACAGAAATATCCAGTATTAGTATACTGCTTGATCATTTTAAATTCTTTGGCAGTGCCTATAACACTGGCTCTGCACTGTAACAGAAAACCAAACTAAACATGGAAGTGATGCCTGAAAATTAGGAGTTAAACCTTAAAATCCCTTAATTCTACTTTATATGTGTACAAAACATGTTGTTTCCACTCTTTGTCACTTAACTGAATTAAGCATTCTGGATTTCAGAGTGGACAGTGTCTAGCAAGCCAGTCAGTCTCTGCCACATGACACCTTCTTACAAGTGTGTGGTAATTTAATAGATTGGAAGTTATTTATTGTTGGATGTGTATATTCCTCAATGTACATGTCCGTCTGACATCTTGATATCCTCATCTCATCTTAAAAAAACAAACCTTTGAGACGCAAAGACACAATGACACAGATCTACTTCATAGGAACAGATGCTCCCTATTGAGGGTGATTTATTTTAATTACTCAAATGTCATTTGAAGAGCTTTTACTTAGTAACTGGCTTTGATTGCAACATACAGTGAACTACCTGCATCCAAGTTCTCACTTAATTCTCTCCTTTTCTCACCCATGCCTTGTTGGCAGGTGGCATGGAGTCTGGTGTCACGCTGTCTGATGTCTGGTGTTACATGTCCTTACTTGATAACTGGAATCTCGTATCCCGAATGACAGTCCCAAGGTGTCGGCACAACAGCCTGGTGTACGATGGGAAAATTTATACCATTGGAGGTGTTGGTGTGGCAGGCAATGTTGATCATGTGGAAAGGTAAGGGTCTCCTCCTAAAGAAATTATTTGACATGTGATGTAAAAGCACACTGTTGACTCAAATTAGCTCCAAAATTTTGATTTGGTCAAAACAAGCTTTTACAGAAGATAAGCAAAATAGAAATATTTACTCTTTTTTTAAAAGTTCCAGTGAAAAAAAATTGTATTAAAACAAATACACAGTAGCTTGTGGCGTGGGAACTGGAGCTGAGACATACCAAATTTATCTCATATAGGCATCCATTACATGGGAACACCTTTTAATCCATATTGAGGTGTGCTGAATAGAGCATGGTGGGAACCAGATGTTTCATTTAACTTTTGAATGCTTGACTTTGTAAACTTAATGCTCTTTTAACATAGTTTTCTTTATGTAATTACACCTCTACCCTGATATAACGCTGTCCTCGGGAGCCAAAAAAATCTTACCGCGTTATAGGTGAAACCGCATTATAACAAACTTGCTTTGATCCGCCGGAGCGCGCAGCCCCGCCTCCCGCCCCCCTCCCGGAGCGCTGCTTTACCGCTTTATATCCGAATTTGTGTTATATTGGGTCGTGTTATATCGGGGTAGAGGTGTGTATATATAATAATATATAAATATTGCATATAAAAAACTATATTAAAAGAAAATATTAAGGTTGCAAAGTCAAGCATGCAAACCATAGGAAATCCTAGAATTAAGGTTGACTGTGCAATTTTCATTTGTCCTCCTTGTGTGTATGCATTATGATTAGTGCTATGCGAATAACTGATTTTTCAATATACTGTCAGGTCCAAAAAAAGCCTTCCACAATTTTTTAACATGGGCAAAAGATAGTATTTCTGTCTTGCTGCATTCTTAGTAAAGACTGAACCATTTTGTCTAGAATTTTCCACACACAAAAAATCAGCATGAAGCAGACACCCAGCATAGAAAAATTCAGCCCAAATGGTTAATGTCTGGTAAAGTTGAAGCTGAAAAAAGGTCTTAGTATGGGAAGTGTCAGGCAACCTTAATAATAGGTGGGGCTATCAGCAGCCCCTCCTATCATGTAATAAGAAATGCCTTTGCAACCTTAAACCTACCTCTTTGTGCTGTAGGATCATGCTGTAATTGCATGATCACCTACTGTTTTTCTCAGCATGGATCATGAGCAGGGTTCAAACCGAGTTTCTTCAGCTCCACATTACAGATTTTTTGAGGATGAGCTAATGATTAAGTAGGAGCAGAAAAACGATATTGGCCTCTATGATGACCAACTTCTAGAGACACACACACTTTGTAGTGGGTAATACAGCTATTTGTGAAATGTATCGCAATCTCTGACTCTACAACAGAACAAGTATTAGTGACAGATAGCATAGCTAAGTAGACATTCATTCTGAAAGGCACTGGGGACTTGGTACTACTATTGTAAAGACCTTGGTTCTGTTCTCAGTTCTGCCGGAAGTAACTGTGTACAACCTCTCAGTAAAATGGGAGAATCAGACGTATTTGCCATGATCTCCTGGCTCTTAGACCAGTGCGCCTTCCCCTGGGCAAAAGAGGATGTGAGTGGTGTGGAGCTTGGTCTCTGTCTTCACATTGTAACATTGTACCTGAGATGTGGCACACATGTAACAGGGCTACCAAATGTGTGTGTCGTACAAGGTGTGTGACACTTTGCATGTCTGAGAGTAAACCTTTCCATGCAGTGTTTGCAATCCCATCGTTGCAGAGGTGAAATGAACAAAAATGAAACTGACTTTGTTGATTGTCTCAGTGAATGAGAGAACACGGGACGTAAACAAGCAGCATAAATAGTGAAGAGTAAATTGCTAGCATTGTGCATGCTGTACACTCCAAGCTGATGATGAGTGGGCCCAGGGGGACTAGAACTGTTTCATGGGTTTGCAAAATTTCTTCAAATTCCCAAACCTCTTCTCCTGTAATTTAAAGCCATGCTTTTTTTACAAAGGAAGTGTAGAGGGTTTGTTTGTTTTTTAAATCCTCTTTTAGATAAAGAGGAATGACACTGATGCAAGCAGGTGTCCTGTGTGCACTAGTAGACTGTATTTAGTTTTGATTAGGGTATGTCCTTTTGCCTAGTCTGTTTCTTTCTCTGCTCTGATTCTCATGTTCTCTCTTAAACAGACCATCAACAACAAAAAAGAACAGTTTGTATTTCCAAAACCAGTGACTGTGTAGGCTGAGGATTAGGCAAAACCGGTCCTTCCCCTTCCTAATACTAATACTAATAGTAGTACTAATAGTTAGTCCTGCCACAAGTGCAGGGGACTGGACTAGATGACCTCTCGAGGTCCCTTCCAGTTCTACAATTCTATGATTCTCCAGACCCCCTGTCCCTCAAGATCAGCCTCCAGCCCCCAAAATAAATCTTATGACTCTTGGAATTGTTATCACACGTCTCATCATATTTGGTATTTTTCTTAAATCCCCAGCTCCCAGAGTCATACGATTGCATTAGAATCTGAGCTTACATTTTAAAGGGGAGGAGCACACGTCATAGCTTCATTGAATTTCTAACCCTTGTGGTTGTGGAGAAAAGCTTGAAAACATGCACCCTAATGGCTCAGAAGCCAGAAGGCTAATAAGAGAACCCCTAATGTGTTTTTTAATCTCATGATTTTAAGGCAATTCTCATGATTTGGAACTCTTGAATGAGCACTGCAAGAATGAACTTAACTAACTGAGACCACGTGGTGCCTGCACATTGTGATCTCACAGAGACACACACGTTTTGATGAAAGATTTTGTGGCTCAGGCCCCAACAAGCCTTAAACTGAGCATGCTAGAATATTTACAGTTTAAAAAAGCAAGGCTAGTGTAGGCCTGTTATGCATGCTCATCTAGTAGAATAGTAGGCTTTCTCCATATCATTTCAATGCATTCTGCCTCTGCAGGGGTAGGTAAGCCCTTGTGATGGGGATTTGTTAAACTCGCAATTATAATTAATCTGCTATTATCGATAAAAGTGACTTATGAGAAGCAACGGTAGAACAAAGTGCATGCCTAGATTGTGTGTCCATTTTGGGTTATGCTGGGAGATCAGAAGTTTTTAAAAATTAAAGTGAAGTAGAGGGATTAAAGAGTGTGTTAGTTTCGTTGCTTACATCATTTGTGTGCACGTGTGTTGTGCATTCGGTTTTGGAATTGACATTCTGGGCTTTTAACAGTGGAAGAGTGAAGAGAGAAAAAGTTCACCTTAAAAACTGCAACCCACAGACTGACATTATTCAAACAGAAACATCTCCCAATTGCCCCAACATCCTAATTTTAGAAGGTTCTCAGGAAATTGAAGGTAGACGAAATAATTGTTCCAAGTCTTATGAGCAATGAGGCATTTTGAATCTGGGTCATCTCTTTCAGGAGAATCAGTAATGTTCAGAATAATGTTAATTTAATTGCTCAATTTTCTGATGTCACATGCACAATTAAAACCCAACTCAGAACTTCCCAGTTCCTTCCTTGTGTGGGGGGGTGTGTGGTTATGACCTGCACTAATAGAGAGATTACATTTTCCACAATAGTGTGGATTGGACATTGCTCTTTGAATGTGCCAGTTTGCTTTGGATGGGGCACAGAAATACAGCCTCAGGAGACCATCTATGCCTTTAGATCATGTATTATCCAGACTAGATAGTATTACATACAAAACACTGCATTACAAGAATGTTGAAGTTGCAAAGTCAAGCACTCAGCAATTAGGAAGTTCCAGAATTAAGACCGTCTGTGTAATTTTTAGTCAGCCCCTTTGCGAGTATACATTCTGATACTGTTATGAGCTGGGGCGAAGATTTCGTTCTTTGTTTTCTAATATGTCTTTAAAGAGCCAAGCAGGTGCCACTAAGATGGGCAACTTTCTTAAAACCTAAAAAGATATGTAAATAGACAGATATGTGTAATGCATTATTATTATTGATTAATTTATTGAAATAATGTGTACGTGCCCGCAGAGCTGAATCATAAACTCACTCTGTGAAATGGATGTTTTAAGCACATAGACTCATCTTCTGTGGGATTGGAGTGTTGGGCTATGGTTTTGGAAGAAGGTTTTTAAGGAAATAGCAATGACACTACAGTTCTCAATCGAGCCCCTCTGGCAATTTTGTGTGTAACAGGAAATAAGTCCCTAGATGTTTACGGTGAGAGATTGTCACACCAACCTGTCTGCTTCTGTTACTCCTGAGGGAATTCTGCGCCAAAATATTAAAGATTCTGCGCACAGTATTTTAAAATTCTGCAAATTGTATTTGTCAGTAAATAAATGGGTCTCCAGCACAGCAGTGGGGAGCACAGGCCCCTGGCTGCATGGAGGTGGGAGATCGCCCTGAAGCCCCCACCTCCTCCAGTACAGGGACTCGGCAGTGAGGCTGCACCTGACCCTGACACAGCACAAGGGCCGGGCCTGCCCCAGAAGTACCCCAGGGCCCTGCCCCATGCGCCAGGTGCAGCAGGTGTGGGTAGGCAGGGCCAGCCCACCAGGATCCAAGTGTGGAGGGGCTTAGTTCGGGGGGGATCCAGGTGTGGGGTGAGAGGTTTCTGTGTTGGGCAATCTGGGTGCGGGGGGCTCAATGGGAGATCTGGATGCACAGGGGCTTGTTGGGGGGTTTCGGGTGCAGGGGCAATGGGACACTGCAGGGGATCCAGGTGAAGGTGGTTGGGGCTCAGCCGGGGGGGGGGGGGTCTGGGTGTGGGGAGAAGGGGCTTGGTGTGAGCGTCTGGGTTTGGGGAGCTCACTGGGGCGGGGGGGCTCGTCGAAGGGGGTCTAGATGTAGGGGGATAGGGCTTCTTAGGGTGAGGGTTCAATGGGCCTGCTTAACGAGGGAGCCCCAGCTTCTGCTGAGGGGACACCGCATGCCGGACTCCCGCTTCCCCCCACAATTTCCCTATCCCCTGTTCTTCACCACCTCCTCCCCTCACTCCAACATTCCCCTGCCCTGTTCCACCCCCCTTCCTTCCCCACTGCCTCTTCCCCCCACCTCCTCACCCCCCTTCTCTCATTTCCCCCACCCTCTCCTTACCCAGCCACACTGCCAGCACTCACTGTTGCACAGAAAACAGGAAGGATCCCAGCACACAAAAGGAGAGCACAGCTGACACTGGAGGCAGCGTTTAGCTGCAGAGTCAGCGGAGCCGAGATGCAGCCTCCTTCCTTCAGCTGGGCAGCTCTGCGCTTGCAGAAATGAGGGAGGGCGGCAGTGGCACATAACCGTTTGCCCCCCCCCCATGCCTCACCTCTGTTTGGGAGGGGCAGTCCCCCCAAAAAACTGCATCTATGGTCATCCCCCCACACAAACATACGTGGCTTCCCTGACATTTTCTGCAAGGAAGTACAGGAATTCTACGGGGGGGAGAGAGGCGTTTTCTGCCGGTGCGCAGTCCCGCAGAATCCCCCCAGGAGTATTCTGTGCTTGTGTACAAATAACGGATGGAGGGAAGAAGAGGATCTATGAACTGGGTTTCTAGATAATGGATGGGGCTTCTTAATATGTGAGAGCTGAAAAGGCAGCATATGCTGACTATATATATGACTAAATGTTTATGGATTTTGATACTTCATAGTAATTATCTGTCTGAAGGGTGTTGAACGATGAAGTATGTTGTTCTGATACAGGGCCTCTAGATTTATCTGAAATTGGCTGACTACTTTGATTTATATGTGCACATGGAATACAGTTTAAAAAATTAAATATAAAAATAATTTGTAATTGTCTCTACACACAGTTTCAGAACCTACTGTTATATTGATGTCTTAACAAAATTACATCTAGAACCTTGTCCAAGAATAGTTCATTAAGATCCAGAACAGTCAGAAGGAAATGAAAAAGGCAAAACCATTAATTTGATTTTAAACATCATGTGAGCCATCTGGAGTGCAGATCGATACTACACAATGAAGCTTTATTTTGTATTGCATCCTTCCTGAAAATTGTATTCCAAAGTTAAATAATGTACAAGATAGTGAAGGGTTGGTGGTCTATAAACTACTGATAATGATAGCATAAAGACTTTATAATGTGAATAAATTAAAGCATTCAGTCATAAAGCTGTTTAACCTTAGAAGGAGAGAAATTAAGAGGCCGAGGAAAAGGGGGGGAAACGTGTTTTCAGATGAGGTATGAAAAGACTTGGAGAGTTCATAAGGCAGAGAGCTGCTCCAAAGGACAGAAGTTGCAGAGTAAAAGCCTGTCTTGCCATGAATGCTAAGATTTTGGGAAAAGGAAGAGAAAGAAAGCACATGCTAAATGAGATGAGTGAGGTGAGAGAAAGATCAGTCCTACGAGGGAAAGCTGAGGAATGCAGAATTTTCAAAACAAGGAGGGTTATTTTTATTTTGCAGGTCTAGTCCATAAACTGGGATGAGGCCAATAGACCCACAGTGTTTTGGTAGGCCTGCCACCAGAGAATGGTGTGGACAGGCTTGGAAACAGGGAAGCAGGAGCTAGCATTGGCATAGTAGCGAGCAGAAGTACTGTGAGCACTTTTGCAGAGGGAAACCTTTGGGTGGATGGGATCCAGTCAATTAAGTCTTAATTTACTACTGTAAACAGCAGAGTCAAATGGGAGGTCTGAGTCAAGGAAAGAGTTCAAGGTGGTTATTTTTTAGGTTAATTCTCTTGGCTGTAAGCAGTTGAACACAGTGTCAGAAGATACTCACCACTGTTGTAAAAGTGGCAGGTAAGTTAAAGATGGAGATAACAAGAATGAAAGGAAGAATGTAAATAGAAAGGAGCAGAAAGCCAAGGCATGAACTGGTTGTGATTCTTCTCTACACAAGAAAGTTGCATTGATTTAGCTTTATTCTGGTTTTAAACCAATGTAGTTAATCCGGTGCAAATCCCTGTGTGGACACTTTAGGAGCTGACTGAAGTTAAACCAGAATGATCTGGTGTTTGGAAAACATGCCAGAGAGAGACTTAAGAAGCTCAAACTACTTAGTCTGCAGAGTCGGACTGGGAGGCTCACTCCCCGATGTTGTGTAGATATACCCTGGCAGACTGAGAGATGTGTCACAAAGGGAGAATATCACTAGGAATAAATATGTCCGTTTCAGAAAGAGATTCTGAAAACCAGGAATCTAGAGTATTTGCATGTTATAAGTATCCATCCTGTTATCAGGAGCCAAAGCTCTAAATGGGTGATGAAGGCTTGTGTGTTTGTCGTCCACTGCTCCGAGTTACTACCATTTAGGCAACTACTATTTGACTGAATGTACCATTACATGGAAATATTGAACCATGTTGTTTTCCACTGTCTCCAAGGCTCATTTTACTGGAGCTCTTTGGATCACTGCCACATTATTTAAAAAAATAGATGTTTGATCTTGTGACATTGTCTAAAATGAATCTTAATCCATTGTTTATTAACTGCACATCCTTATGGTCAATGGCTTAATTAAATCAGATACTGATGACCTTAAAACTAATTTAGTGCTCTAATGAATATTCTTTTCTGTTGCGCTACATGTTAAAAATGGATGCAATGAGGAAATCTTATTCCAGTAGCAAACTCCCCATTAACATTTGCAATATCCTGCAATGAAGTGTAGTAGTAGCTTGATACATACAGTGGCAATTGAATGAAGCCAATTTACACATGCACAAAATTTGCATTAATGGCTGGTTAACTAGAGTAAAAAGAGCTATCATGTTGCATTATGTTTGATGATGTGATGAGCTTCACAAGCTAAACAATTTAAGTATATTAACAATTCCCTGCCTCTGGTTGCTGTTGGATATCACCACACTGATTTGCAAGAATAATCTTACTGTATTCCAATTAGTAGAAATTAATTAGTGGAAGTCATCTTGACAAAGGTGTCCTAAGTTTCTTTAGCCCAAGCTATAATTAGGCTTGAGAGGCATATGAAGAAATAGATCTGGTTTTCTCTTTGCCTGTATCATGATCTTCTTTAAAGGATAGAAAGTGGCATTAATGGCATTATCTACCAAAACAGTTGGATTGCTTTGGTGTTAGAAGGTATGTTTTCAGGTCTGTTTTATCTGTTTGCCTAGCTGCCTATCTCTCAGTCTGTTTTATCTGTCAATCTGTCATGCATTTACAACACATCCCTCGCTGTATTATCTGGACTTATTCCTATTGCTTTTGTTTTAGGTATGACACAATCACCAATCAGTGGGAGACAATTGCTCCTCTGCCAAAGGCCGTGCATTCTGCAGCTGCCACTGTTTGTGGTGGCAAGATCTACGTGTTTGGTGGGGTGAATGAAGCTGGTCGTGCTGCTGGAGTCCTGCAGTCATATGTCCCTCAGACTAATGCATGGAGTTTTATAGAGTCTCCAATGATCGGTAAGTGATCAGCATTTCACAACTTGAAAAAGAAATAAATGTCATGATATAAATGTCTGTACCACAAAATAAGTAAACCAAAAGGGCTCAATATGTCTTTAATATAAGGCTGAGGAAAAGGTGTTTGTAATAGCAATGTTGGACGGGGTTGGCAGCAGTATGTAATATATTAACCTGGAGATGCAGTGGTCTGGATCCTTCACTCAAGGCAAATGACACTCATTAATCCCCCTGGTTATTTAGCTAGAAGGGGTGGGTTCATGGTGGGGACAGAAAGGGAAGTAACACAGATATGGATACTCTATACATTATACAGTGCGCTAAAATGTTGTTATGCCATCAAATGTCACTTCATGCCTAAAACAATGCCATTCATTTAATGGATTATTATTACTGTTGTTGAAATTCCTCTTGTCCCAAAGGAAGGGAAGGTCTTTTTTGCAGTAACTCAGAGATGTTGTTCAATGGAATTCACCCTGCAGGATAGAAAATCCACAAGACAGATGGACTATGAAGATCCAGCACTGTTTTTATTAGTTATGTTTACCGTGCCCAGGAGAGTGCTACATGCTTTACAGAACAAGGGGGACTGTAAAGCATGTAGAAAGACAGGGGGACTAACATTTTCAAAAGCACCTAACGGCTAAATCTTTTAAATCCATAAATAGTCATCAGAGCAGGGACTTAGGTGCCAAGCAGCTTGGGTGTCAGGACTTAGGTGGCTTTGTGCATGTCCACCAGCAGAAATTAGGGCCCCTAGGGGACTTTATCATAGGTGCCTACTGCATTAGGTGGCATCCAAGTAGAGGTTTTGAGGATCTAAATTTTGCACCTAGGCACCTAAAATGGCATTTAGGCACTTGCATCCCTTTACAGAGCTAGCCCTAAGTGACTTAGAAGCCTAGTAGTATGTCTGTACTGGATCTGGAAGATATAATTTCCAGCTCAAATAGACATACACACATTAGCAATGATCAAGCTAACATGCTAAAAATGGAGTGGTGTAAGTGGGGAGATGGACTAGCTGCCCTGAGTATGATCCCATCTGAGAGCCTATGTATGTATTAGAATAGCTAACCCCTCCCACCACTCATGCCACTGTGGCTAGACTTCTACTTTTTTGCACACTAGCTCCATCAGAGCTAGCACAGGTATGTCTATGAAGGCTGAAAAATTACACCTCCAGCTCCAGTGTAGACATACCCTAAGATCCATTCTCAAAAGTGACATAGGCACATAGGAGTCTAAATAGCATTGACTTTCAATGGGACTTCGTTTCCTAAGGCCCAGATCCTCAAACGTATTTAGGCACCTAACTCCCAAGCGCCGGAACACCTCTGAGGATCCAGGCCTAAATTGCTTTTGAACATAGGACTCTTCTGAAACTTCAAACCAAGGGTGCCTTGCCTAAAGATTTTAAACTCAATGTTAGCTAGGATGCAACAGTAGGGTGCAGCACTACAATGACATGGTTATTCAGGTGAGGCCCGAGTACATATGGATGTCCAAAATAAACTACTTTTCCCCCTTTCTGTATATTAATTATTATTATTATTATGTTATTTATGTATTTATTTATTTACTACATCCCTATTTCAGGCATCGTGGAAGAAGCAAGTTTTGGGGAGTCAGTTTTCGCCTATAAAATCTGTGTTTATAGCTTCCCCTGTGGATATAGCATTGCTCTTTTCCTTTTCCCTGGCTGTTCTTTGTGTCCAGTCTAACGTAACATGACATGCATATGATGTAGCATGAAGCACCCAGCGGGAGGGCATCAACCACCAACAATCATATTTATGTATTACAGCAATGCTAACAAACCTATTTCCTGGCTTTTTCCATCACATGGACACAACGGCTGCTGTTCCTATAATCGACTGAGTGACATTATGAGGTTTTTCTGTGCTCAGAGCATACTGCAAAAATGAATGTATTATGCAAAAAAGTATTCTTTTTCCTTACCGAAATAGTACAAGTGCCAAAGGAGCTGAGAATTCATTCCCTGGACTCGTTATATTGTCTAGCAGGTGTCAAGGCCGTGCGTGCTTGGAAAAATCATCCAAAAATATCCCAAGATGGGTACATCATACATTTTCAAATAAATTGTATTATTTCCCAACAAAAATACATCAAAACCATCGATGGGGGTGGGGAATAGTAATTGTGCCTTTTTTTTTTTTTTTTTTTTTTTTGAGAAAATGTAAGTAATGAGTTAACAATATTCTGAAAGTGTAACATGCTGTGATTTTTATTGGGAAATAAATACTACCAAATTATTTGCAAATTTATAAAGTCATTTAACACAAGAGACTGAAAAAATTGCTCCCCTACTGGAGGACATCTGTGATAGTGATACTATGCTTGATCTTAACCAAAAGGCCCTGAGATTATTGAAAATATACTTTATTTTTGCAACTGTGAAGTAGTAGTATTAGTAACCATATTGATAAAATGTCCTCCCACTAAAGCTCGGGGGACACTGTACAGAATGACATTCCACATTCAATATGATGAGCCTTTAAAAACAATGCAAAAAACAAAGACAGAGAGAATGGGACTTGGTGGTCTTTTTATAAAAGGAAAATGGGTTTAATTCCAGTAGAGATCATATTTCATGCCCATAATAAAAATGTGCTGCTCTCTTGACCTTAGATAAGATAATGGACTCTTTAAATAAGTGTTATATGTGCTCGGATTCCCAGAATACAAGCAGCTCTTGAACGTAACCAGGACCAACCCTGTAAAGGGCTTTTCCACAACCAGTAATACTAATTTAAAACCAGTCTGTGATTCCAAGGTATTCAATGACAAGAATGCAGGGAGGGCAAGTATAGAATCATAGGACTGGAAGGGACCTCAAGAGATCATCTAGTCCAGACCCCTGCACTCATGGCAGGAATAAGTATTATCTGAACCATCTCTGACAGGTGTTTGTCTATCCTGCTCTTAAAAATCTCCAATGATGGAGATTCCACAACCTCCCTAGGCAATTTATTCCAGTGCTTATCCACCCTGACAGGAAGTTTTTCCTAATGTCCAGGGCCGGCTCCAGGTTTTTTGCCACCCCAAGCAAGAAAAAAAAAAGGGGGGGGGGAGTGCTGCCGTCAAAGCAAATAATAAATAAAAATAAGTCAGAGTGCCGCCCCTTGAAAAGGGCCGCCCCAAGCACATGCTTGGAACGCTGGTGCCTAGAGCCGGCCCTGCTAATGCCCAGCCCAAACCTCCCTTGCTGCAATTTAAGCCCACTGCTTCTTGTCCTGTCCTGTCCTGTCCTGTTAAGAACAATTTTTCTCTCTCCTCCTTGTAACAACCTTTTACGTACTTGGAAACTATTATTATGTCCCCTCTCAGTCTTCTCTTCTCCAGACTAAACAAGCCCAATTTTTTCAATCTTCCCTCATATGTCATGTTTTCTAGACCTTTGATAATTTTTGATGCTCTTCTCTGGACTTTCTCCAATTAATCCACATCTTTCCTTAAATGCGGTGCCCAGAACTGAACCCAGTTATCCAGCTAAGGCCTAATCAGCACGGAGTAGACTGGAAGAATTACTTCTCATGTCTTGCTTACAACACTCCTCCTAATACATCCCAGAATGATGTTTGCTTTTTTTTTTTTTTGCAACAGTGTTACACTGTTGACACATATTTAGCTTGTGGTCTACTATGACCCCCAGATCCCTTTCCGTAGTACTCCTTCCTAGGCAGTCATTTCCCATTTTTTATGTGTGCAACTGATCGTTCCTTCCTAAGTGGAGTACTTTGCATTTGTCTTTATTGAATTTCATCCTATTTACTTCAGACCATTTCTCCAGTTTGTCCAGATCATTTTGAATTATAATCCTATCCTCCAAAGCACTTGCAACCCCTCTCAGCTTGGTATCATCTGCAAACTTTATAAGTGTACTGTCTATGCCATTATATAAATCACTGATGAAGATACTGAACAGAACCGGATCCAGAACTGATCCCTGCAGGACCCCACTCATTATGCCCTTCCAGCATGGCTGTGAACCACTGATAACTACTCTCTGGGAATGGTATGACATATGGTAGCTCATACTTGTAAGTCCATCACTTCCAGAAAGTTGTGTGCTAACCTATCCAAGCCAACCTTGTCATAAATGTTGGGATTTTAGGGGAATAATTTGTTTTAAATTATCTCAATGCTAGTGAAACAAGCTGGAGACCAAACTCCTCCCTCCATAGAACAGATACAGCATAGGCAGCAATAGTGTGAGCTCTTTCACACAGCCCAGCCAATCTGCCTCCAGTCTATGCCACTTGGATTTCTCCTAGGAATAAGAAGGTAGTCCCAGCTCTATATTCTTTTAATCCCTGGCTTCTCTGCTGAGCCTGCCAGTAAGTGTACCAAATGAGATACTTGTGCAGTAGGACTGAAACATGTTTCCCATAGGTCATGAAACAGTTATCAGGCAGTAATAACTGTTTGATGACTGCAGACCTGGAAATATACTCAGTGGAGTCTGAAAGGCTTTGTCTACACTGCGGTTAGACACTCTGTGGCTGACCCGTGCTTCTGACTCGAGCTCGCGGTGCTTGGGCCAAGGGGCCATTTAATTGTGGTGTAGACGTTCAGGCTTGGGCTGCAGACCGAGTTTTGGGACCCTCTCACCTCGCAGGGTCCTAGAGCCCAGGCTCCAGTCCAAACCTGAACATCTACACCGCAATTAAACAGCCCCTTAGCCCGAGCCCCGTAAGCCCAAATAAGTAGCCTGGGCAAGCCGTAGGTTTTTAATTGCAAGGTAGACATACCCTTTGTGGACTTGAGATGATGTTGATTGGCAGGATTCTATAGTTAAACAGTCTCACATCTCTTCTTCCCAGTCTCTAACATCTAACAAAGCTGCCACTTAGTAACAATTCTGGTAACTGTAGTGCCACAAAATCAATCAAGCATTCATACTTGCACTGCTTACGTTTTTATTTCTTGCTATGCTGTCCTTACAGCGCTGAAGAAAATGTATTTCACGCACAACTTCCTAAGGCTTGTCTTTTTTAACAAGACCGTTGTAGACATGCTGAAGTCAGTGATTGTAAATAAGCATAATTATCTTGTCACTTTGTGTTTTAGTTCACTTTGTGTCTAATGCTAGGGCACTAAAATGTACCCTTTATGCAATATCAAATAACCAGTTGCCTACATTAACTCAGCTATAAGTTTTGATTTGTGTTTCTGAATGGGTTTTCCATTTACAGCTACCCACACAGTTTATATGCAAAATAGGAGTTTTATTTACTTAGCACCATAGTTAAATTTTAAAATCTGGTGAGTGCTGTGGGGAAGCACAGGTCAGGGACCCATGAACATTTCTGGTATCTAGTCTAAATCTAATTTCTTATACCATGTCCATCTCTGGATCATTAGGTTCCCCCCATGGAGGCAAGGGGTGGTGACTTTAGGACTCGCTTCTGGCAAGTGTTTCCCTAGCAGCCTCACTGGTGGAGTTCCCCCTCTGTTCTTAAAGTGGGTAGCTCTCCCCTGACGGCGGAAGTTCTCCCCAGACTGGTGGATGGGGATGGGCCTCCTCTGGCTGTTGAGTGAGAGAACAGGGCTCCAGGCTCCTTCCCAATGCCAGCTCTTCAGACTGGGTAGGCAAGCACTGGCAGGAAGGGATAGGGGTTGCAGGATTGCCATTCAGTGCAGCTGCAGCTTGGCTTCCTTTTCTTGCATGTAGGATGATGTCATGGGACTACATCTGATGTCTCCCATGTGCTCTTGAAAGTGCTTGTGGGGGCAGGTGCATAGAAACACAGAAGAGGATTACCCAGTAGCAACAATACCCTGGCAATAGCTGGTGCAACCTGTCAGCTCAGTCCCACCCTCTGAGAGGGCTGATACTGTCAAAAGGATGAGCCCGCTTTAACATTTCCAGTCAGGCCCTATCAAATAATTCCATCCCCCCAACTCCTGTATCAGATTCTTATTACCATGATCACGCCATTATAAACAGAGCTGGCCTAAGGATTTGAGGGGCTATGCCCAAGCTCAGTGGTTTCCTCGACACACAGACAGTGTTTGGCAGGATCTTACCCTAACGCATACACCTTCCCCTTCACCCATTCTCCTGCTGCACCTGCCAACCTCCCCTGGCTGGGTCGGTTTATATCAGTTCACATTTTGCAAGAAACTTACTTTTTTTTTTTACTAAAATGGAAGCCTAAATTTTGCTTTTGTGGCTGTCTCTGCTAACCAGGGGCTTGCACAAGTCTCTACCAGCTCTTCAGTGATGTGTTGTCATGGAAACTTTCTCTTGGTGAAGATGGCAATACTCTATTAGATTCCGTTCAGTAAGGTTGGATAAGGAAAGACATTTAGGGCCTGAGGAGAACACCAGCTATAATTTCAATTTATGTCTAGCTGTCTCTCTCAAGAGGATCTCAGGTATACAGGGTTATGTTGTTCACTCTTTTGCCTCAGAAAGGGCAGACAGGCACTAGAGGCGTTTGCATGTAGGCCAAAGATGTGCTTGGCATCCTCTTCTCCCATGGTGGGTATCACTGCTTTCTGGAATGTGCTGAGACAGCGCATGGTAAACAGCAATTTAGATACTAGGGAAAGATCTGAGGCCAGGTCTCTGAGGCCTTCATCACTGCTTCATAGGAATGTCTGAGAGAATCAACCGGCTAATTATATGCCCAGCCTGAGTGTTCAGTCAGAGCACTAAGGCTGTCCTGAACACTTTGAAGACAATATTAACCATGTCTGTACATTTCTACTTCATAATTCCAGGGCTGATTTTGCCTTGTTTAATTTAAAGGAGTAACAATTCCTGTGATTTTCTTTTAGAAATTCAGCATCAGAGAAAGTAGAGACGAGAAGGTCGTGCAGAAGACTCCCTAGTCCAGGAGTGGCCAACCTGTGGCTCTGGAGCCACATGTGGCTCCTTGTATAGGCACCGACTCCGGGCTGGAGCTACAGGCCCCAACTTTCCAATGTGCCGGGGAGTGCTCACTGCTCAACCCCTGGCTCTGCCACAGGCCCTGCCCCCACTCCACCCCTTCCTCCCCCCTCCCCTGAGCCTGCCATGCCCTCGCTCCTCCCTCTCCACCCCAGAGCCTCCTGCATGCCACAAAACAGCTGATCGGGAGGTGCGGGGGAGGGAGGGAGAGGCACTGACTGTCAGTGCTGCCGGTGGGTGGGGGAGCTGATGGGGGGCTGCTGACCTATTATTGTGGCTCTTTGGCAATGTACATTGTTAAATTCTGGCTCCTTCTCAGGCCAAGGTTGGCCACCCCTGCCCTAGTCCATCCTTCTGCCAGGGCTGGACTGTTCCAGACAGCATATTTTCTAGTGCTTCATCCAGCTTAGTTTTAAATGTATCAAGCAATGTGTCTTCCACCGTGTCCCTTGGGAAACTATGCTACACCCAACTAGATCTCAGAATTTTTTCCCAGTGTTAAACCTAATTTTTCCTTTTCTTCATTTCACTTAGCTATAATCCACATGTACCACTCTAAATAATGCCTCTTCCTCCTTGGTGTTTCAATATTTATTAAGGTCTCCGTTTACCAAAGCTGATAACATTTCGGCTCTTCTGGTCTTTCTTCACAAGTCAATCCCTCCAGCCTCATGGTCTGTTTTGTTGCTGTCCTCTAACGCCCTCCAGTTCATCAGCATTTTCTGGGTTAGTTGGTGTCCAGACCTGAACAAATTATTTCAGGTAGGGCTTTTTGCTTTTGAAAAATACAAGAGTAATTTCCTTCATACAGAAAAAAGGTACTATTGTGACTGAAGGCAAGAGACTTTGCTAAGGATTCATTTAAGTGCCTCTGGTGTATTACCTGTCCTCTGAAATTACAGAACATCATGACCTACTACACATAGTAAGCAGAAATCCTATATTAGACAGAGACGGAGGAAGTGGAGGTTAGCTATTTGGTTTAGATGAGCATGGAGTGTGTGTTTCTTACCCCTTGGGTTAGTCCCTAGATTTGCTCACCCCTCCTCTTTAGATTTTCTGCACTGTCACCTCTGGTGCGCACTCCATTGATCCGAAGCTGGGTGTGTGCTTGGTCAGTGGTATAATACTCATTCCCATTTTCTCCTTCCCTCCTGTTCCCACGAGGGCATTGGCTTCAAGGAGCTGCAGCAGCTCCTTGCCAAATGTCTGAAATCTGAGAACTGGCTGCTAATTACAATATTTGCAGTTCAGACCTCACAAGCTATGTTAAGAATCAGACTGCAGTCTCTGGGCTGCTGAGGGATGTCATCTTATTCCATTCCTGTATGTTGATTTGCTACACAAGGCATGAGTTTTTCTGCCTTAGATATGCAGGGAGAAGTGGAGACACAGTTTTAAAAGCAGATTTGGTTTCCATTAACTAGTTTTCCAGTCTGTTTCATAAGCATACATATATTCACCTCATAAGGAATTCAGTGGACTATTCAGTAGGAATAATATCTGGATACAGTCATACAGTGGTGTGCCAGCATTTTTTTGAAAAAAAAAAAAATGTTTTGGCTGGTGTGATTTCAATAAGATGTTTACAATAGGGATCATTTCCGCCATTCATTTTAATACCATTTCAGGCTGTAACCAAGCACTGGTTTGGAATGCAATGTAAGATCTTTCAGCAGTTGCTGAGAGTGCAGGAGGACATTTTAGAATTCTGTCTTACTGAATATATAGTTTATTAATGTGATACTGTAGCCATAAGCCATAACAGAGGGAGCATATTGTTATTTTGAGGTTATTGGTATATGTCTCAGATAGGCTAGATTTTCAACCACCCAAGAAGTGCACCTGCCCAGTGATTTCCTACAAGTACAAACCACATCCTGGAATAACTTATTGCTAAAAGAATATCACTCACTGAGTTTAAACTCCCCCTTTATTTTAAAGAGCAACAATTGCAGTGAACAGAGTTATGCAGTGAGTTCTTTCACTTTGAACAATAGTTCCTAGCAAAATGATAGGGGAAATAATAAAGCAGTGGACTTTTTTCCTACCATTTAAAAAAAAAAAAACCTAACTTTTTTTTTTTTTTTTTTGTATTTAAATCTCAACTAACTTTCTGTTGCAAAAACTATACATGGAATACTGGGCAGTTTCCAATTTAGATTTTATGACAGGAAGTGGATTAAAGTGTCCAGATGTCTTCAAACTGCTGCTGAAAGGGTTCTTTGTGGGAAGGACAACGCTTTTCTCTTTCAGCCCCTTCTAGGTTGACCATATTTCCCAAAGGCAGGGGCTGGCATTGCTGCTTCCCCCCCCCGCCCCGCACATTCCCCCACACCCCACTTTTTTTGAAAGAATGGGCATTTGTCCCATTTGCTCTTGCCAGCTTGATCAGTTTGGCAAGAGCAAATGGGGCAAATGGCCACTTTTTACCAAAAAAGTCGGGACGGCTGGGACAGGGCTTAAAAAAGGGACTAGCCTGGCTAAAACGGGACGTTTGGTCACCCTAACCCCTTCCTCCTCCTTTTTTTTTGTCCTTCCCCATTTACCCATTCCCCCACTAGCCACTTAATATATAAAGTGCTTTGGTTTTGTTCCTCAGTAATGTGGCCCAAGCTGTCTGTTCATGGGAGCTCAGCGACACATCTATCGTCATCATCAAAAAGGCCCAGTCAAAACATGGCTTTGGACAATTAGCATCTGGTTTCATCACTAACCTGCTAGCAAGTGACCTTTAAGGGGGAGAAATGGAGCATGTGGCGTGTTTGAATAAGGTTATTCAACCTTGACGAGGAAAATTGAGAAAGGAAGGGGAATTGGTGCCATCCAAGTGATGTGGGAGCTAAGGATGGATATTGGCCATCCACCTGGAGGAAACTGGAAACTGAAACTGGAAACATTTGCTTATCAAACCATGACATCTAGGGGGAAATTACGAGTTTGGAGATAAATCAGTGCCACTTGTGGGAGTTTACTGCAGCCACAGTAATACAAAATATGTTGGTTTATATCTTTTCTGATCCCCATCTCTGTGGGGTTCCCTTATATTTTTATAATATAAAGTCCTCACCAGAGATCAAGAGTTTGCTTGCTATGAACTTATTCCTTCCTGAAACCTCTCAAATTTACTTTGTACTTACTTAGAAATTGTGGCTAAAGTTGAAAACAATAAAAGATTATGAATAGGTGAAATACTGAAAATAGTGATAGGAATCAAAGTTGATTGACTCTAGCAAAAGAATGAGAACCAGCCTATCTGCTTATTTAAAAAGAGAAAAATATCACTATTTAAATAACCAAGGGGGTTTCCTCTTTTTTGCTGATAAATAGGAATATGAAGGCAGCAATTCAGCCTCTTGAGAAGTTATTACTTCTGCCTTGAGGAAGCCCAAAATAATTTTCCTGTGAGATTTGGAAGTTTAATTCTGAGCTCTCTTTTGTGGGCTGTATACATTCTCTTGCAGAATGTTAGCCAGAGAGAGACCAGAAAAATTTGATAGTTAAATATGGAGAACACACACACACACACACACACACACACACACACACACACACACACACACGTTTTGATTTTGAAACAGATGGGATAAGAGGTGTTGGGACAGATAAGTCTTTCTGCTATGTTATAATGGCTTAGTGGAGTTGAGAAGATATTGTTCTGTCTTCTAAGTGAATTAGTTTCTTCCCAGCTTTCTATTACATGATTATTATTTTTTTAAATCACAAAGAGCAATGACATTTTCCTAAGGGTAATTTGTTTTTTCGGCATATGCATATAGATATTTGGTTAGCAACAGACTCCTCCTGTCTTTTTCCAGTAACTTGCTTTAGCCACTTCAGTACTTTCTACACTTGGTGACAGGTTTCAGAGTGGTAGCCTTGTTAGTCTGTATCAGCAAAAACAACGAGGAGTCCTTGTGGCACCTTAGAGACTAACAAATTTATTTGGGCATAAGCTTTTGTGGGCTAGAGCCCACTTCATCAGATGCATGAAGTGAAAAATACAGGAGCAGGTATAAATACATGAAAGGATGGGGGTTGCTTTTGCGTAGAGACTGTCCGGTTTGGCCAATGTACATGGCAGAGGGGCATTGCTGGCACATGATGGCATATATCACATTGGTAGATGTGCAGGTGAACGAGCCCCGGCTGATGTGGTTAGGTCCTATGATGGTGTCCCTAGAATAGATATATGAACAGAGTTGGCACCGGGGTTTGTAGCAGGGTTTGGTTCCTGGGTTGTTTTTGTTGTGTGGTGTGTAGTTGCCAGTGAGTATTTGTTTCGGGTTGGGGGGCTGTCTGTAGGCGAGGACTGGCCTGTCTCTTAAGGTCTGTGAGAGTGAGGGATTGTCCTTCAGGATAGGTTGTAGATCCTTGATGATGCGCTGAAGAGGTTTTAGTTGGGGGCTGTAGGTGACGGCTAGTGGTGTACTGAGAAGTCACCTACTATCAAGACAGGCCCAACAAAGAAAGTAACAGAACACTACTAGCCGTCACCTACAGCCCCCAACTAAAACCTAAACTTAATTTCCCCATTACTAATTTCTCCCTACTGTTACTCACACCCAGGGCTGCCCAGAGGATTCAGGGGGCCTGTGGCAAAGCAATTTCAGGGGCCCCTTCCATAAAAAAAAGTTGCAATACTATAGTAACATGTATTTGGAAATGTAAAAAATAACCAGTGAAATACATTCAAAAATTAATTTTTAATAATTTGAAAATACATGAAATACATTATTTAAAAACATTAAATGCTTTAATGGTATGTATACATTTGCAATTACATAATGGGCTGTTGCTGGGTGATGGTGATGGTTGGTGCCAATGGGCTGTCGCTGCCTGGGGGTGGCACTACTGTTGCACAGGGCTGGGTGGGGAGCTGGGCTCTGGGTTGGGGGGTGTCAGCCTCAGAGGGGCTGGGCTCGGAGCTAGGGGTCAGGGCTGTGGGGGGATGGGGTCGGGGGGTACCCGGCTCAGAGGGGCTGGGCTCGGAGCTAGGGGTCAGGGCTGCGGGGGGGAGGGGGTGCCCGGCTCAGAGGGGCTGCTCGGCTCAGAGGGGCTGGGCTTGGAGCTGGGGGTCAGGGCTGGGGGGGAGATGGAGTCAGGGGGGTGTCAGCCTCAGAGGGGCTGGGCTCGGAGCTGGGGGTCAGGGCTGGGGCGGGGATGGGGTCGGGGGGTGCCCAGCTCAGAGGGGCTGGGCTCGGAGCTGGGGGTCGGGGGGTGCCTGGCTCAGAGCCGCTTACCATGCCGCTTACCCCCACCTCAGTGAGCCGCGTCCAGGAGCTCCTGCCGCTCAGCCTGCCGGAGCTCGCAGCCCTGCCCCCTTACCACTCGGCTCCGAGCGGGAGGACCTCAGGCACCGCCCGAGCCACGCTGCTGCAGCGCTGTCCAGGGCCGCTCCTGGATGCGGCGTGCTGATGGGGGAAGGTGAAGGGGGAGGTGGGGGGAGCCTCCGACATTCTCGTGGGGGCCCCTGTGGGGCCCGGGGCCTGGGGCAAATTGCCCCACTTGCCCCCCCCCCTCCTTCCCCCCCCCCCCCCCCCCCCGGGCGGCCCTGCTCACACCTTCTTCTCAACTGTCTGTAATGGGCCTCTCTCTTACCACTTCAAAAGTTATTTTTCCTCCCTTGGTATCCTGCTGTTAATTGATTTATCTCATTAGATTGACCTCACACTTGGTAAAGCAACCCCCATCCTTTCATGTATTTATACCTGCTCCTGTATTTTTCACTTCATGCATCCGATGAAGTGGGGTTTCGCGCACGAAAGCTTATGCCCAAATAAATTTGTTAGTCTCTAAGGTGCCACAATGACTCCTCGTTGTTTTTTCTACACTTGGGACGCTTTACTAACTGCTCACAGACAGCTGACATGCAATGACCCCTGGAGGCTGAAACTAAAAGTTTGAGCATATGCTGTAGCCCAACTTTCTGCAGGAGTCTTTCCTGCTAAAACTTGAACAATAGCATGCATCACATCACAGCCACTTACTTTCAGTGTAGTCTTTGCAAGGAAACTAACTTAGGCCCTGTTCAAGACAAGTGCATAAGCATGTGCTTACCTTTAAGCATTCATGCAACTCACATTGAAATAAAAAAGTCCACTTAAAGTAAATCTACTCAAAAGTGAGGAATAAAAGTTTCCTTAATTCTGTCCCGTGTGCATATGCCTTATGATACAGATTTTAAATACATACTCACGTACTACTATAAGGCATACACACAAGAGGGCTGACTTAAGGTTTAACAGGCAACCTTAATTCTGGCATTTCCTAACTTGTGAGTGCTTTGACCTTGATAATGTTCATTTAACATAGTTTGGGGTGTTTGTTTTGTATGTAACATTCTGTTTTTTAAAAAAATTAAAAATGGAAAAACAAATTCCCTCACTTGGAACCATATTGACTCCCCATGTAGAGCTGAAATCTCTAGATTCACAGCACAGTCCAGTACCACCTGAGCTACCTCAGTAACTGATGCAGCATACGCCTGTTGTTGTCTATGTGGTCCTGCCACTGGAGAGGGATGGAGACATACTTTGCTATTGATTTCCCAGCTATTTGTTGACCCATAAAGAAATGTTAAGACTTGGGACTCCTTGGTTCAATTGTAGGTTCTGTAGGAACCTTTTTTTAAGGCCCGGCTTGACAGAGCCCTGGCTGGGATGATTTAGTTGGGAATTGGTCCTGCTTTGAGCAGGGGGTTGGACTAGATGACCTCCTGAGGTCCCTTCCAACCCTGATATTCTATGATTCTATGATTCTAGGAGCATGTGGTCTAGTGGTTACAGATCCTTCAGCCTCGCCCAGTGCCAGATTAATGATTTTGCCGCCCCCAGCCCCATATGAACTTGTTTTAGTTTTTTACAAATTTGTTTGAACTAAAATGAATCTAAATATCATTACAATAATTGAACTTTTACAAGTTTTATTATAAATAAAATTACAAGTACAGCGGACCCTCGCTTGAACGCGCGTCTGTATAGCACGATTTCGCTTATAGCGCAGGACTGCGCATGGATCCAAAACTGAGAACCGCTTAATTTCTTCCTTCCGGTCATATTGTTAACGTTTAGGATTCTCATGAGTATGTTTACTAAATGGCGTTGTGCCATCATTGGTGATTTCAGTACGCACTATGATTGGTAGAGTTGCGGCATCACTGATGCCGCGATTACAAAAATGCTGCTATTATAAATTTGCCGCCCCTGCAAATTTGCCGCCCTAGGCCTAGGCCTTGTCGGTCTAGACGATAATATGCCGCTGGCCCCGCCCCCAGCCTCTCCCTCTCGCCTAGTGCAGAATGAATCTTCAGAGACTAGCTGCCAAATTCTACTGAGCATGTGCAAACTGAGATTTTTCAGAGGCTTATAACTTGGCCAAATTTGGGCACCTTTTCACTGGAACAACAAAAGGATTGTCCCTGACACAAAGACTGCCACTCTGCCAAATTACAAGTCCCTGCTCCAAAGCATGGAGGTGCTAGAACTTCTCAACTAAGATTTGAGAAGTTTTTTAATATGTGCAGAACAACAATCTCGTTCTTGGAAACTGCTGGACCCATTTTAGCGGAAATGTTAAATAAAATAGCCTGAGACAAACACCAGGCATGGGAAATATCAACCAGCATTGTTAAAGTTTCCCAATGTATAAGCATACATGCAATGTATAAGCATATTATAACGCATATAATGTGTTATAATAGGGATATATGGAATAAGTCTGCTAGCTAAATTTCAGATATTATTTATTAAAATAATGATATGGTTAACTTTACCAAGTATCGTCTGATAACTCTGCAGGTAACTCCTCAGTGTTAAAGCATTCCCTGGAAACTTCAACAGAAATCAGTTTAGGACATTTGGGGGCCTAACATGTCAGAAATGCTAAGCACTCACAACTCCAATTGAAGTCAGTGGCAGCTGCAGATCATGCTCTAGGTTATGTTTGCAGGAAAGATTAAGGGAGAAATGTTAGGCCCCAGAAAATATGCTTAGATGTGTTGGGACCCACCCACAAGTAACAAAGGAATACGAAAGATAATCTATTTTTTAATACTATTAAGAAGTGGGATTCTTTGCTCTAGGATTCATCTGTACTGAGCCCACTGCTCAGAAATGGAAAGTGAGTTAAGATTTGCAGCAATTCAAAACTCTGCAACAAGTTGACACATTAATTTCACTGTGGCTCAGTTAGGGTTTGGAGAGGATAATTGTAACTGTACCAGTCTAAAGGGGGGAGGAAGGGCTTACTGGGGAATGAAGGACTGATGAACTTTAAAAGTGCCTTTGAGAAGTTTAGGAGAAACGAATAAAAACAAAAAAGACTTCCTCATTTTTCTTTCCCCAGCCTTGGAGGTTTAGAGAAACGTGACTTATCTCTAAATAAAGGGAATGTATAAACAAAAACAACTCCAAACCTGAGCCTAGAAACTCATCTCAGTATTGCTTTCCATTGACAGATAACAAATATGCTCCTGCAGTCACTCTCAATGGGTTCATCTTTATTCTTGGAGGAGCTTACGCAAGAGCAACCACCATCTATGACCCAGAGAAAGGCAATATTAAAGCAGGTCCCAACATGAACCACTCCAGGCAGTTCTGCAGGTGAGAAAAACCATTAAGATTGAATTACCAGTGCCTCAGTATTTTCTGCTGGGGGAAAAAAATGACTATATAATAATAATAGTGAGAGTGGCAGGGGGAAGGGAGATGTATACAATATGTTTTTATTCATCTTCATTATACATATTTAGGGATGTATTTTAATGCCCTTGTGCATCATACTGAACATTTGTCCCTTAATATTTAAGTACCATGATTTGCAATGTGAGACTGGGAGAGGCAGAACTCTTGGGTTCTAATCACTGACAGGCTGCATGACCTCAGGGCAAGCCATACAAATGCTCTGTGCATCAGTTTACCTGTCTGTAAAATCAGGATGATAATACTCAGTTCACATGGGTAAGGCTACGTTTTTGTCAGGGAGGTCAATCCCTGTTTTCCAGAGACCTCCCTGACATTTTCTGCTTCAGTCCCTGGGGCTGCGGGACTGGAGCTGGCAGCCAGCGGGGCCCTGGCAGGGTTCCAGTGACAGGCGACAGCCCCCCTCAGGGTCCCCCTGCAGGTTTCCAGCAACAGGTGACAGCCTCCTCAGGGTCTCCCTGCAGGTTTCCAGGGCCAGGTGACAGCCTCCTCAGGGGGCCCTCCTCAGGGTTC
This sequence comes from Emys orbicularis, assembly GCF_028017835.1. NCBI lineage: Eukaryota > Metazoa > Chordata > Testudines > Emydidae > Emys > Emys orbicularis. The sequence continues at coordinate 20,707,120 of NC_088685.1, read as the reverse complement.
CATGGACCAGGGACAGCCTGGCGGGGAGGGAGGAGAGAGAACCCTGCAGCTCCCAGCCACCATGGTAGCAAGGAAAACCATGGAGCTGCAGCAGTAAAAGTCACAGACAGGTCCCAGCGTCCGTGAATTTTTGTTTATTGCCCGTGACCTGTCCATGACTTCTACTAAAAATAACCATGACAAAATCTTAGCCATAGAAGCCACCTCTCCTGACCACCAAGGCAGCTCCTTAGCCATGGAGCCACACTGCATCACTGCTAACACGTGCCTAAACGTTTATATTTTTTAAAACTCCTCTTGTATTTTATTTTTGGTTTCAAAATAAGGACAGAAAACACCTTAAAATCAAAAGAGCCGTTTCAAATGTCAGTTCCACATTTTTTGTATTTAAGAGAGTGCCATCTTTTTGACTGCTGAGCTGAATTTTGTCCTGCAGCAAACAGATTAAAAAAATCACACACCAACTTCCAGCCAATGCCACTGGGTTCCTGCTGCTTCTGTGCTAATTACAGATTTTCATTGTTCCTCTGTATTAACAAGAGTGAAATTGAATTGAGGAGAACCCCACTGTGTTCAGACAGTAGTTAATGATATTTTTCTCTAAAGATTGTAAACCAGAACTAAAGGGTGTGATGCAGTTTACATGAGTTGCCTCATTATCTAGGATTTAAATAAATAAATAAATGCAGATGTTATTTAACAACATAAAAATTAACCACATGTTAATGTGATCCTCCCTCAATCAGATCATACAAAGCCTGGTTTGTTGGGAAAAGTTTGTGCATCTCATTTTTATATTTTAACCAGTAGGTTTTTATCACTTTAATAACTAGCTAGTGTGATTGCGTATAGCATGGGAGGGGTGACTTGTGAAAAAATGTAAAGGTCAATTTAAATCTCTTTTTTAATGACAATTTAAAATAAATTGTTCAGATCCCCAAATCATGAGCAAAAAAAATATCAATTTCAGGATGCCTTTGGGACAAAACCTAATCCCATTGTAGACAATGAGACTTTTGGTATTGACCTGAGGCAAGATTTGAATGGCACAAAGGGTAGTTATATACCAAGCTTGCTTTGAAAGTCAATGGGAGTTAGACACATAAGTGGCCTTTGTGCCTATAGAAAATCTCCTATTGTGTGTTTAGGGTGAACTGAATCTTTAGAGTTTCCCAAACAGCATGAAACTATGTGTTTAGCAACATGATCATGGTCTCATTTTCAGCCTGTATTTGTACTGCTGGATGTTTGGAGGCCCCCAACCACATGTTCTGCTGCAGTCACAGATGACAGCAGCAGACACAGGCTGGGAGCTGTGATTATCGCTCTTTGCACTGTCCTGATGGTCACCTCCCTCCACACTGCAAAAGAGTGGGAGAAAAAAGCCTCCCCTGCTCCATATAGCTCAGAAGTCCTCCCTTTGCAGACAGATATCCTCCCTTTCCAGTTCACTCTTCAAGGGTTTATTTTTCTCCAAGCAAAAAGAATACAGAATGTGTTTCTGTGTCTGATTAAAAATTCCATATTCCTGCTTACTTAGAATTCAGGCTGCATGCAAATAGAGCTGTGTTACAGAGATTCTCCACAGGGTAACTGCAGCAGCACGGTGGGGCCAGCAATGATTCCAGAGAAACTAATTTAGTACCAGCAATTCCCAACAGGCACAGAAAAGCAGTTTCGGCCTCCTTCTCCAACTCTTAGCCAGTAAGATTTGTTATATGGCTCTGCCGAATGGGAACTCTTAATAAAACTTAGATTCAGGCTGAACAGTACAACACAAACATGGTGGGGTTGGGTTTTTTTCTTCTTCACCTTTTAAATAAATTCTGGTTCTTGGTCAGTGAAGCATAACTTCACTGCTTAACTAGTGGGCCTGCTAACTTGTGGCACTGGCTGTAGATCCCCAGCCTATTCATTTCCTGTTACAAAGTTAGGATCAACTTCAGACACTGAAATGGGTTAGAGCACAGCTTGTTTGGAGAGAAATTCCCAGGTGGCTGTGGTTATGGAGTATGGTTTCTCAATAGTTGCCTACTTCTCAAGCCCACAAATTTAAAAGCTGGCCTTTCAGCATGCAGTGTCAGTTTTTCTACAGCTGGGAGAAAAGTGGTAGAGAGGGAAAACCTAGGTCTTCTAGCAGATCTGGAAGGAAATGTGTGGTTCGGAGTTGAGACAATGGACAGCTGATTAAAATCACAGCAACAGACTAATAATAATCATCTTTCATTTATATAGCAGTTTATGCCCTGAAGGATCTCACTGTGCATTAAAATATAACTGATATACAAAAAATGCACAGAGACTGCCTTGGCTACTACTAAAATGCAGCCACCTCTGGGTTGAAGTGTGGCAGCTGTTCAGCAGCACACAGGAACACTACACAACCGTTTAGGAACACTATCCAACTGAAAGCACTGGGGAAATATAGTTAGATAGAATATAATTAGATTATGGCCAGGGCACCAGCACTAATAATGCAACTACAAAAAGTTCCAGCACATCTTTAATGACCACGAGTGGTCTGGACCTTGATTTTCTATCTAATTTGAAAGATAACATCTGCGGCAGCACAGGGACACCTAACAAAACCTATGGAAAACTTGGGCATTGAATCTTGAGCCTTCTAAAACATAGCGTCTTGGCTTCAAAACTTTCTGTAAACATGGGCAGAGTTACCAAATTAGCACAGTTAGCAAAGTTACGAAATTCAGAGAGAGCCTTGTGGAGATTAGCATCCGTTAAACTCTAACCTCCAAGTGGGTGTTCCTTGGAGGTGCCCCATCCGAGTATTAGCCCACTTTGTGAGCATCCTTCTGTTGCTCTTTTTAGGCAGATTTTCCCAAAACCTAATTATTTGTGGATTAATTTCTTACTTGTAAATACTTGAAAGATAAGGTTTTTTTTAAAGAAATTCTATGTATATTTACCTGCTAGTCTTTAATTGTCTTTTTGGATCTGTTCCAATTAAATTAGTGTGTGTGGATCTGTGCCCATTCTCAGTATCTCCGCATACTAAAAACAGTTTTGAAATGTTCAGTTAACCAGAATATGATGCACAAGGACAAACCAATTCAGCCATTTAAAAATGTCTTTTTATAACCTCAGAAACAACTAGAAAGTTTTTTTCCAAATGTTGTGAATTTCCAGCCAAGAATGAATGTTTTTTGGCCAGTTTGTATAGGGAATTTTATAAGTCTCACAATTTATAGTCGCCTGTAGCCATACCATCTTGTGCTGCTGTCTTGTGTAACCCTCACAAGCTAAGAAAGGTTGGGCCAAGTGAGTTCTTGAATGGGAGATCTCTAAGGAACACCAGACCTAGCTGCTGCAGACAGTGATGCTGATGATTCAGGAGGTAGGATTCTTCCCTCTTTGAGTTACTACTGATACAGTGCTTCATCACGAAGCAATGGTGCTCCTGGGGTTGCTCTTTTTTGGATGAGATGTGAAAGGCCCCTAGATGTCTTTGTGAGAATGTGGATGTTAAAAACCCAATGTCATAGCCAAATTTCAATTTAGGCAATTGATATTCTGCCAAACGAGGGCCCTGATTATGGAAAGCACCCACCACGTGCTAACCTGCTTTTCTGAATAGAGAAAGACTTAAGCGCACCGTTAAGTACTTTCTTGAATCAGATCCTAAATTCCACCCCTCTGAGGCTGCACTTGGATAAGATATTCATTTCCTGTCCTAAACATTATATACTCACTATATTTTCTTAATGATCATTGGCTGTAACATAAGCACGTGATCTCAAAGAGATGAGAATTATTGTGGGTGGAATCAGACAATTGTTCACAAAAGCAGTAGAGCAAAAAACCAAGATGGCTCATGCAGTGCACACAAGTTCACACACTTATTTAAAAACCAGGGATGGAGTCCTAATGCATCACTTGTACATAGTACTTCTGTAAAGTGCACTAAGAGCCTCTGATGAAAAGTAGGTAAGTATTTCTCTTGTCCTGCGGGTGAGTAAAGAGTAAAAGAAAGGCTAAGGTCTAGGTTTACAGAAGTACTTAGGCGCCCAAGTCCCAGGGTTAGGCTTCGCTGTGATTTCACAGAACTGCCAAACTCTGTAGATGCCTAAACTCACTTAGTGCCTAAGTTCTTGCAGTTACCCAGTTCTTTGGGTACCTAAGTTTCTGCCTCTGGGTGTGTGCATTGCTGCCTTCCTCTAGCGTCCAGATGCCTATCTGCCACCTAAGCCCCAGAGCGATTCACAAGCCAAGGGAATACAGGCATTTAGCAGCCCAATTCACCTGCAGGGCCTGATCCGGTTGGTGTGCTCAGAGGCTGCCTAACAAAACAGCTGTGGGGGAAGAGTTCCCTCCTAACTTCTAGCCCAAAGGTTTGGGTACTCACCTGGGATGTGGGAGACTACCCAGTTCAAATTCCCCCTCTGCCAGAGAAGTAATTTGAACAGCGATCTGTCACCTCTCAGGTACATGCCCTAACACACTGGGCTACGGGATCTTCTGATGTGGAGGTCCCTCAGTCGCTCCTATTGAGCCTGACGCTGGAGCCTGGAGAATAGAGCACTCATCCAAGGGCCAGTCTCCCTGCTCCACGATGGCACAGTTTCAACAGGAGAGACGGAGGGAGCCACAGATCAAAATGTCCCATAGCTCAATATTTAGGGCACTCACCTGCGAAATGGTAGATTGTTGCTCAACCCCCTTCTCCGTATCTGGTGTGGGGAGACTTGAACTGGGAGGTCTCCCACATCCAGCTGAGCCCCTTAACCCCCGGAGTAAAGATTATGAGGGAATGTCCCCTGGCTTCTTGCAAAAAACACATTAGGTGCCTAACTCCGAAGAGTGTTCACAGTTGAGAATCACTAGCAAAACTAGGTGCCTCCCTGAACCCTGTACACAGTGGGGGACAAACTACGGCCCACAGGCCGGATCTGGCCCATCAGGGGTTTGGATCCGGCCCGCGTCGTGGGCCGCGGGCCACTCCCAGAAGTGGCCGGCACCACGTCACTGCGGCCCCTGGGGGGGGGGCAGAGAGCTCCGCGCGCTGCCCTCGCCTGCAGGCACCGCCCCCCGCAGCTTCCATTGGCCAAGAACGGGGAACTGCGGCCAATGGGAGCTTCTGGGGAAGTACCCGCAGGTGAGGGCAGCTCGCGGAGCCCTCTGCCCCCCGCTTTCCCTAGGTGCTGCAGGGATGTGGTGCCGGCCGCTTCCGGGAACGGCGCGAGGCCAGGGCAGGCACGCAGGCAGCCTGCCCTGGCCCCGGTGCGCACCGCTGCCATTCCAGAGCCGCTCCAGGTAAGCGGCACCGGGCCAGAGCCCGCACCCCAGCCCCCTGCCCTGAGGCCCCTACTCCCTTGAGCCCCCTGCCGCACTCCGCACCCCTCCCTGTACCCCAATCCCCTGCCCCAGCCCTACATTCGTGGCCCTGCATGCAATTTCCCCACCCAGATGTGGCCCCCAGGCCAAAAAGTTTGCCCATCCCCAGGGCCGGCTCTAGGCACCAGCAAAACAAGCTGGTGCTTGGGGCGGCACATTTTTAGGGGCAGCATGGCCGGCGCCAGAATGCCGCCCCTAAAAATGTGCCCCGGCCGCCCTAGCTCACCTCCGCTGCTGCTGCCGCTCGCGTGCCACGGCGCGCGAAACAGCTGATTCGCGCGCCGCTACTCGCCCTCCCTCCCAGGCTTGAGAGCCTGCGAGGGAGGGGGAGACTCCGAGTGGCCGCAGCGCGGGCGCCGCTTCTCCCCCTCCCTCCCTCCTAGGCTTGAGAGCCTGGGGGGAGGAGGCAGGGCTGGGGATTTGGGGAAGGGGCGGAGTTGAGGCGGGGCCGGGGGTGGGGTAATTAAAAAACGGGGGGGGGGGGCGGCCAAAATTGTTTTTGCTTTGGGCGGCAAAAATCCTAGAGCCGGCCCTGCCCATCCCTGCTGTACACATAGGGTATCTCCACATTGCACTTAAACATCCGTGGCTGGCCCATGTCAGCCGATTTGGGCTCCCGGGGCTCGGCTGTGGGGCTGCAAAATTGTGGAGTAGACATTCGGACTCCAGCCCAAGCCCAAATATCTACATGGCAACTGTACAACTTGATCCCTCAGAGCCTGAGGCAGCTGACATGGGCCAGCCGCGGGTGTTTAATTGCATTGTAGACATCCCCTTTGGCCCATTGGTCTGACCCAGTATGGCTGATTGTTCTTGTATATTGTTATGGACAGTTTTAAATAAAAGAAAATAAACCCACTTGCCTCAGGAACGGAGAGGAGAGATTGGAACCAGTCTAGCGCATAGCCATCCACCACCCTGTCCGATTTCCAAGCAAGAGTTGTGGAAAGAATTTCACTTGAAGATGGAAAAAATACCTCGGTTATGAAAAAATTATTCTCAGCCATTTGGCATTACAGTGACTCCTCCAAGCTCAGCTGTTCTTTGACCTGGGCTGTACGCTCCGCTCGCTACAGCTGCTGCCCCCGAGAGCAGGCATAGGGGCTTGTTGCTTCTACACCAAAGTTCTTCTGCTTGCAGCTGTCTTTCTCTTCAGGTTCTGACAGCGTGTAATCACTTAGTGTTAATGGCACCGAACAACAAGCTTGCATCCTAATTCTTGTGATTATTCCTTTCTTCATACATTAGCCTCGGTTAATGTTGTTTTTACAACTGAGGGGCTGGGAGGAGAAGAGCAATATTGTTGCCCTTAGGAAGAGGGAGTGATGAACATACTGCTTTCCGTTCACCTGCCTTAAAGTTTTGGACTACACTTAGATGCTCAACTGCCTAAGGTCCCCTTGTTAATCTAGCCCTAAATCCAACATTTAGGCACCACTAGCATGCTGAGAACACCTGCTCAGCTTCCACCAACCCTGTAGGCACGTAGAGGCCCCTAGGTGCCCCCAGTTTTTGCTGGTGAGCATGCAAAAACATGCCTCAGGCCTGACACTGCCTAGCAGCTTGATACCTAGCTCGCACCTACCTTGTGTATGGAGCCTCATTCAGACATAGGAGGAGTCGGTGGTGCTGCCTATCCTTATACCCAGTGATTGGGGCAATTATCTGGGTTGGTGAAAGGACCTGGGTTCACATCCCTGCTCCAAATCAGGCAGAGCAGGGATTTGAACCTGGGTTGCCCACATCCCAGGTGAGTGCTCTAACCACCAGGCTATTGGGCATAACCACCACCATTGCCTCCTTTTCTTGTGCAGGTTACATGTGTACCGTGCACACCTACCAAATCAGGCCCCTTAGGCAAGCGAAGCAGGGGAACAGCAGGGCCTAAGTGTGAGTTAGGCACTGAGCAGCTCAGTGATTTCATGCCTTATGGTGACTTTGCACGTGCCAACTGGCAGAAACTTAGGCAGCACACTGCCATCTTCTACTTGAGAAAAGGCTGACCCGGCTTAGTTGCCTGACTCCAGGAGAGTGGTTGGGGCTGTGAATCCCAAGCAGAGACAGGCGTCTCAATCCAGCCCAGACTAAGGGTTTGTTTACACTTGAAATGCTACAGAAGCACACCTGCTGGGCTGCTGTAATGTTTTCATGTAGATACTCACTACATTGAAGGGAGGGGGTTTCTCCCATCGGCCTAGTTAATCCACTGCCCCAAGAGGCGGAAGCTAGTCAACAGAAGAATTCTTCCACTGACCTAGCACTGTCTACATTGGGGGTTAGCTCGGCTTAACAACATCGCTCAGGGGTGTAGATTTTTACACCCCTGAGCAACGTAGCTGGGTCAACGTAACTTTCGAGTATAGACCTGGCCTTAGGGGCCTGCCTCACTCTGTCTGAGTGGTGGGTTTTAAGCGCACACATAAGGGGTGGAGCTGTATACAACGGGTTGCCCCTCTGATTGGCATTTCCTACTAGCTAGCTTAGATGGCTCACCACTCAGCCTGTGGGCTTTTGTGTATCCCGTTCTTAGGACCCAACTCTCCACAGGCATTTTATAGGGAGCTTGGACACCTAACTTGGGAGTGTGGGGTCTACTGGGCCTAAAGTCAGGCTTTGCAAGACTGAGCCTGAATCTCCTTGGTGGAGCTAACCCTGAGATGCTTTTGGAAATTTGATGTGTAAGCTATATAGGTATTTTCCCCAGATGTATTTACTTACATGTTTTCAGTTGGATCCCCTTTTATTGCCTATTCATACTGCTAACCTTTCAAGGTCCCCGTGTTCCTATTATTTTGTTTGTCCTCCCTGCTGGTGGTAACACCTCCCAGTAATTTGCAACTTTAATTTAGTGGGCTGCTTACATAGGTTTCCAAATCATTAACGATGATGTTAAATAAAACCAGACCAAAGCATCTCCCTCTGCGTCAAATATTGCCTCTTATAATTACCCCTTATTAATGATTCTTCCATCAGTTTTTATTAACCCATGTGGCAGTGCTCCTAGCCAAACCAATTTGAATTAATTTTTTCAAGTAAGGTGTTGTAAGATTACCCTAGCAAGGGCTTTAACTGAAGAATACAGATACCACAGCGTCTAGTGCCAATCCCTGAAACCGCTGTCTTCTTCTGTGTCCCTTTGCACAGCTGGACTAGCAGCCCAGTACATATATGGCCAATTCCCTTTTTTTTTTTTTTTTTGCAAAAACATGCTGAAACTACTGTGTTCACATGCCTTCTGTACCCTTACTCCGGTCAGTATTCTGTACCTATTGTAACAGAGTGACCCTGGTAAACTGGTGTGCCAGACTGTCTTGTGAATAGGGACGTGTTATTTACCCTTTCAAATACAAAGGAACTAGGGGGTCACCTGATGAAATGTATAGGCAGCAGGTTCAAAACAAACAAAAGGAAGTATTTCTTCACACAACACACAGTCAGCCTGTGGAATTTGTTGCCATGGGATTCTGTGAAGACTAAAAGTATAAATGGGTTCAAGAAAGAATTAGATCAATTCATGGAGGCTAGGTCCATCGATGACTAGGTGACAAAATGGTCAGGGATGCAACACCAGACTCCAGCTGTCCCTAAACTCCAAGGATCAGAGACAGGCCACTGGGCTAGGTGGCCCATTAGCCTGATCCAGTGTGGCCATTTGTATGTTCATATTGTATCCTTTTGAGCCTTTAGAAAGTAATCTTTTCTAGGGCAGAGATGAAGTCTCAGTTTGGCACAGGTCACCATTGTACAGAACTGTGTCCACACGTCTTTATCCAAAATGTAGCCGGCTAAGTGTGTCTTGTATCTTGTGTTCTTTAGAAAGTCCATATTGTTTAGTTCTCATAATTCCACCGTCCTAGGTGCTTATACATAACGGACTGTCATGCTACTAATAGCAATTATTTATTAGTAGCAGTATTACAATCGTACTCAGAGTCCCAATCAAGTTTGGGACCCCATTTTGGTAGGCTCTGTGCAAGCGCATATTAAGCAAGCTTCCCTGCCCTGCAGTGCTTACAATTCAAGACGCTGATCCTTCAAACAATTGTGCACTTCAGTGGCATTATTCCTTACATAAAGTTACACCTGTGGGTAAGGATTAGACCCTTAAGACAAGATGTAATGAGTCAGTGTAACTAACAAATGGATGGAGGGGCTGGGAGTGTTAGGAATATATGACTAAATAAAGTCTGGTTGGAGGTTCCTAGTTTCAGTCTCGTTCTATCTTTTTTATTTTATTTATTTATTCATTTAGACAGAGTAGATGGGTGAGGTAGTATCTTTTATTGGCCCAACTTCTGTTGGTGAGAGAGAGAGAGAGAAGCATACGCAGGGCTCTACTTCAAGTCTGGGACAGGTAGTGTCAACAGCTAAATACAAGTATGGAACAGATAAGGAGTTAATACATGTTGCAAGAGACCATTCAAGATGAAGGGGGCAGTTAATACCTCTGCAGTTATAGGACAAAGGAGGGTTAGTAGGTTACAAATTGTTATAAAAAGCCATAAATCCAGTATCTCCAGCCATGATTTTTGGTGTCAAGCGGAGTTTTGAATTTAAGTTCCCAGGCTTGTGTTCTGAAGGTGTTGTGCAGGTTTCTGTTGAGGATGAGGATCGAGAGGTCAGATATGGAGTGATCATTTTGAGAAAAAGTGTTTTGGTGTTTTTGTCTTTTATCATTTTTCTGTAGGAGTTCAGTTGAGGGCAAATTGTAAGGCTATACAGAATAGATATTAGCAATCTCACACTGAGTCTTTGCTTTTTTGAATATTGGTACACCACTTGCTTTATTCAAATCCTCTGGTACTTCCCCATTTCTATGTGACCTTTCAAAAATAATTACCAGTGGTTCAGTAAATTCATTAGCAAATTCCCTTAAGACCCTGGGCTGTATATCAGCCAGCCCTGCTGATTTGTATATATGCGTTAATCAAATGTTTCAAGTATCCCCATTTACCTCCTTTCAGATTAACAGTTATTTTGACAAGGTCTTCATTATTTCCTACTTACTTATGTAAGTAGCTCATACTCGTCTTGTTTAAATCCTCCCCTCATCACTGTTTTCAGTACAGCTTTATTTTTATCCATTTTTATTCCTACTGAAGACATTGGCCACTTCTTGTTCTTTACATTCTTTTTTCAGAGGCGTTTTGGTTGGTTGTTTTTTCATGCTGGCATCTTTTAGGAGTCTCCATTCGTCCCATCCTTAAATTTTAACTCTTCCTCCTTGTGCTGCAGCCCGCTCTGTATGGTTCTTATTGCATCAAAATGAGCTCAATGAAATCTGTGAATGTGCTACTTAGTGTTAAGTTCAGCGAGCCCAGTCATTGGCACAGAGCCTCTCCCTTACCCTCCTTTGTTCAGTTTGCTTTATTTGCAATATATTTAAAATTTGCAACGTTTTAAAACGTGCTAATCTTTTTATAAACTAGGGCACCCAGCTCCCCACCCCCAGATGCGGTTCGGTATCCATAGCCATTGATTGGCTTTGTATGCATGCTGTAATGCCGTCTGCCAGAAAGCACTCACACCAGCAACCACATACAGGCAGTAAGATGGGTTTCTGAGTCTGAGAGAGGAAAATGGGGGTGGAGAGGGTTTGGCTCAGGGGGAAATGTGGTCATGACCCCAACCTCCACAGTGTACGAAAGAGATAACTGACCATTGAAGGGGTTGAGTCAAGAAAGGGTTTTCATTGAGCTTGTAGTCTGGGGGGAGAGGAGGGGATATTTCTTCCTTTACAGCTTTGGCAAAGACCGGTGGTGTAAAAGAGGCATTTTGTATGCACAGGACTGGGAGTCAGAAACTTCTAAATAGCAGCTACATTTGTTTATACACTTGTATGTGGTGCATATGTGTGTATCTAGGCCTGGTACGTTGCAACAGTGACTGTGCTGTTGATACCCTCTATAGGCTTGAGTGCGTCATGTCTTCCACGGTTTCCCTGCTGTATGTTTAAAGTGGGGAAAGCTTACTTGGGGGATGGAGGGGCAGCGCAGGTAGGGGAAGGTTATTAAGATTAATGGAAGGGGCGTTCAGCCTTCTAAAGCTGCAAGTGTTTCTTACTATTTTAATAGTTATCCAGTTAGGCTTGTGTTACAAAAGGGCACTAAAAACTACAAGAAATGTGAACTGTTTTACAAGATACTAAGCAAAACTTTTCTTTTCTTTTTGTGTATAGTGCTGTGGTTCTTGATGGAAAAATTTATGCCACCGGTGGAATTGTTAGCAGCGAAGGACCTGCGCTGGGGAATATGGAAGCCTACGACCCTAAGACAAACACGTGGACGCTTCTACCCAATATGCCATGCCCTGTGTTTCGACATGGCTGTGTAGTAATTAAAAAGTACATTCAGAGTGGTTGATGCTACCAAGGAGTTGGATGGAGAACTGGTTTTGCCTGCCAAGAGCAGACAAGAAATAAAAAAAGCTATTACAACAACAAAAATAAATAAAATTAGAACAACAAAAACACAAAAGCAACGAACATATTGCTCTAAAGTTTTGAATACTCTCTACATTGAATGTAGAAAATCATCTTCACCTTTTGGTGAACGAGGAGCAGAGAGCTCCGTGCTATGTAAGATAGTGTAACTTAATAATACAAGTGTGTCACTAGATGTTGTAGTGGCACTTGTTACGGATGTAGGCTTTGGGTCAACCCAGGTGCAATAGAATTTCACATATTTTTTAACTGGGGGAAGAGAAAAATCTGCATTTTACTCCTAGAGAGCAAGCTTGATTCTTAACATAACTGTGCAGAAGATTAGTTTTACTATTACACATTAGGCATCAGGCTATTTGAAAGAAGGTCAAAGTGTCCTTATCACTTTGATTCCTACATTTGTTTTTAACAAATACATGCTTTTCAATACCAATGACTGAGATATATCTTGTGTGACAGCTGGCGTAGGTTGATGTCAGTCTTCCATCAGATCAAATAAATATTGCAGTTCTCTAGAGCAGCACCAAAAAAGGAGAGAAAGAGAGAGAGAAGAACTGATTGTAATGGCATTCTATGTGAAAAGGGTTTCTTGGGTTGTATGGATTTCTGCCCCCTACATGGCAGCATTTGTGTGTTGGGAGTGGAGGGTGGTTTCTACCCTGTTTTCTACTGTATGAGCAAAACTTGACAGTGCTTGCAATCTCTAATGCAATTGTTATTTTTAGATTCCAGAGGCATTTTCTTGATTAAACTAACCTCTTTAAAATGTTCTGATTGGAATCATGTTAATAAAACAAACCATATGATGTGGGATTTCCACGTTTTCAGTAAGTTATTTAAGAAGATGCCTCATATACTCATTTTTGGATCACAATCAAGATTCCTTATGTTGGGATATATGCCACTATCTTTTTGTTTTTAAATTACATCTAAGAGGACATCTTAAAAAAAAAAAAAAAAAAAAACTATCTCCTAATTAAAAGGTCTGGAAGTCTTAAATGCAAACTTCTCTCATTAAGGGGCATCAGAATGAGAACGTTTCAGAATAAAAATATTCACACGTTTTAAACACACAAGTTTAAATCCCATGATAGAAAATGGATTGGGTGAAGCCCAGTATAAAAGACACAGAATGATTACTGTGTAGAGTTGTAAGTATATGCACAGCACAGGGGTTATATTTTTATACATATATATATTAAAACATTGTCTATCCAGAGAAGCATTGTGATGTGAAAATTCTTTATAAATTTGTAAATGGAATGATCAAATGGGAGATGAGCGGGGAGATATAATGGGGGAAAACAGATTCTTACAGTTAACACATGGAAAATAACCCTGAGCAGAGGATGTGTGTGATTTCTTTCCAAACAGAGCAGCAGAAAGAGAAAGAGTTACTACGTTTGCCTTCACAGTTTTAGATTCTAAATGCCATGGTGGTAATTCTGTGGAGAGATTCCTTTACAGAATGTCTGTATGAGAGACACTACAGTCAATATCTAGTTGAATTTCATACCAAATATGTTAGCCTTTTTGTATAGGGGAGGTCTGGTTACAACTTTGGCTAACCATCTGCATTGGTTTCCCCAATCACCTTAAAGTTATTTTATTACTAATTGTTTATAAAAGAACAAAATAGTATGAAATTTGTATCTTGCAGTATTTAAAAATAATGTGCTCAGTCAGGCGATAGGGTGACTCACGTCTCTCCTTTTGATAGTGAAGTTCCAACCTTTGTTATGCAGTTGTTTTGATTATTTATTCTTTAGGGAAAAAAATAAGCACAACAAAATTATATACATAATATGTCATTTAAAGTATTTATGTCAAACAGGGTACAAGTGTGAACCTAAAGATTGGAGCACAAGTTTCTAACTGCCTGGGGCAGGACTAATTTTAGTGTTGGTGTGTGTCTACCTCCAAAGGAGGTGCTAGCAGTCAACAAGACCTAACACATTCAACATTTCCAATTTAGCTTATTTCTTCATTTCTCACACTGGAGCAAAACTGGCTATTTCTGTGACTAATATAAAACAACCAGGGTTCTCTGTAATGGCATTGTATATAGTTTATGTTTACTGTTAAGTTCTTGTTATATTATAATAAATATATTTATAGATCTAGATTCATCATCCAGATTGGATTAATTTTGTTAAGAGTGAACACAAGGCAATGCCACGTTAATGTTTACATTAATTTTCCATGCAACCATGGAGGAAAATGCTTTTGTTCCAGCTGGATCTGTCTCTGGTCCAATTTTTCTTGCCAGTATTTAACTGACTACTAACTTCCAACATACCTGCATCCTACTTTAAAAAAAAAAAAAAGCTTATAAATAACTCTAGGATCTATTTATCTAGACGGCCTCCCTTTCCCCCACTCCATTTTTCCAAACCTCTATTAAGTAAAGAACCGGAGGGCTCGTTTTCTATCAAGGTTTATACAATTATCTTGACACTTTATCTTAAAACCTTATTAAACTGCATTATTTAAGTGAGCCTGGAGTTGTGCTACTTGGTCTTGTAATTTCTAAGAGATGAAAGCCACTTTTGCCCTGTGGTCAAGTTCCTTTGTATCTCCGAGTGGGAGTTCAGCAATCCACAAAAGGACACTTGTCTCCAAGAGCACTGAAGTGAAACAGTTCATGGTTCCTCTGATGTTTCACTGGATGTCATCTGTAAAACACTGGGTTGGGAACTAATGAGGAGACAAATATAACTCGTCCCAACCACCTCTCCAGTGGGAGAGGCAGTGCATTGCAGTGGAACATTTCAGACCCATAGTAGGAACAAACGTCTGTTATATACATTTACAGAAATAATTAAACTACTGAGTTTATCTCAGCTTTGTTCAGACTGCGACTTTACAAGTATTTAGAAGCTTGACTGCCGTTTTTAAACATTTTTGTTTGGTCTTAGTGGATCAGGTTGAACAGCACATGAAGATTGCTAAAAACCTTGCAAGTTGGTATTATGCAGCCCTGACCCAGACCACACAGGATAAGTTGCCAACCTTTTCATCAACACTGTGGAAAGACGGTCTTACTCAGCACCAGTCAATAAGGCTTGGTAGGATAAGCAAAAGACAGGCTATTTGCTTTACTTTTATATGAAAATTATTTTAGTTGTCCTCTGGGAAGTTATCTGAGAGTCTGTGCTAAATGAATCATGTGCACAGATCTGCTAAGGGGTTTTGTCCTTAAAAGCTTTTAGAAACTCCATGGACAGGCTGGCTCAGTAGACTGGTAACGATACCAACCCTTTCACCTCTTGTTTACTAGTATGACTCTAGATCAGCTCACTGGGGACTGAAAGTTACCATGTAAGGGATGGTTCACTGCCTCCAGTGAACGCCACATACTCCCACAGTTCCCAGGGTTGCTGTTTTCCTCTTTCTGATCATTTCATTGAGTAGTGAACTTACCAAGCGAATAAAGTCTTAATGACAAGCAAGGAGACACTATCTGGGAGACTCCTGAATCTCAAATCTTTCCTGAGTAGTTTCTAATGAAAGGGCAGCGGTTCCCTTGGAAAGGTGCTACCTTACCCCTCCACACTACATTCAAAAGGTGGTTTAATTTCCAGTCCCAGCGGCTCAAACCCCAAATAGGATGTGTAGTCTGTGCTGGGCAGGTCATACCAACCTCTGAAAAATACCAGTAAGGGGTGTCTTTAATACTTTGACAACACTTGTATAGCCTGTCATGCAAATAAAGGCTCATAGAATGGGATGAGCTCCTTAAACTAAACCCTTAATGCTCCATTTCGCCTTTCTAGGGTCCGGGAGCTTTAAAAGCAGGTATTGAACCCTCCTTTCAGCTGTAATGAAGATACCAGGGTGTACAGAAAATGCAACACTAATTTTTGATCATCTGGAGGGTCCTGGTTAGAAAAAATGAAGAGCTAGAAAGAAAATTATCTCGAGAGAAGTAGGCAGAGATGTCTCTGCATGGTGGGTCTATCATCTCATTACACAAGGCCTGGCGATACCAAGAAAGAAGTGTCATCTCTGGTTTGAAGAACCACTCTTTGTATAAGGCTGGATTAAACACTGGCCCAGATAGGACTTCATGCAAGTGAGGGCTGTCACCTGGGCCAGAAGAGAATTGGGACTAGATTCTTTAGCCAAATTATCCTTAATGACAGAATTTAGTCTCTCTGCAAGTATCAAAGTCAGACATTGGCTCCAGCTGTTGGAGACAGAAAAACCAAAGGAAAAGTGGCAGATAACAGTGGAGAATGACCCTGTCTCAAGCTGCCCCTTGAAACAAGGTGTAAGTTGTCTTCTCTCGGGTGACACACATTCCATGTTTAGAGTTGACGTTAGCTTGGGGGAAAGGTTACTTCTGAGAGAAAGGTAACAAATTCCATCTTCCGTCAGCCCACAAATTCAAGTATAGCAGCTTACTACAAGGAATTATAAGTTTTGGCTCAACTAGTGCCTAGGAGAGAGAAGCTTTGCCACTGACATCAAGCCTAACGTCTGCATTTGTTCCTTATTAGAGGAATAAAAAAGGTAACCAGCTGCTTATGGTTTTTAATTTTGTCATCTTTCAATGTTTTACTAATATCCTCTCCCCTTTCCCAGTTCACAGGTGAGATCTTAAGGGCTACCTTGACAATGTCAGTCTCCTTTACGACCTGGCTGGAGGACAGTGCTGGCTGCCCAACTGATAATGCATGTTCTGAAACCTTCCTTCTTGCAGCCATTTGAAGAGCTCTCTTTGGCCCAGAAATCAGGCTAGCAGCCTGAATTCCAATGTCTGTTTTGTAAGCCATAAAGTTGTTATAAAACCTAGGTTTTGTGATGGTGACTTAGGCCCAATCTGGGACATCAGTCCTGAACCATGTCTACCACAGCAATACATACACGTTCTCCACTGTTCAGTGTGTGTAGCCTTATATTTCTTCTCACCCCTTTGTGTGGCCACAGAGTATGGATACAATTAAGCTTAGCTGGCAACTGCAAGCTGTGGGAGCCTTTGTGTTTTATTTTTCCCCTGTGGTAAAAACAGATTTATAGAAATAATAGTTCTTAAAGGGTAGGGACTGGCACCTTCTCAGGTTGGGGACTATGCTCAAGCAGAGCGGTTCCCACACTATGATCTATGCGGCATGGGCTGGTTTACCCCATAGTCGCAGAATAAGAATCTGTTAGATGAAATTATGAAAGTGGAAGCCCAAATGCTTTTGATGTTTAAAATCTGAGAACCAGGAGCTTATTATAGAACGGGCACTATCCCAAAGTAAAAATAATCAGACTTTGGCAAGCTGAGCCTCCTGATTCATTCTGTAGCCACTTCATTTTTACTAAAAACTACCGTTGTAAATAATTATTAATTTTCTTGTTCAATTAGTGCAGTATCCCATGTTATTTATTAATATTAAATTCAATTTTATCTTGTTCCCACCTTTTCAATATGTCACAGATTTTCATATTGGCAACATATAATTGCTATGTAGAAGTGTAGAGGGGAAAGCAGGAAGATTACCATTCATATCTGTCAGTTAGCCAGTTCTTAATCTATTTAACATGTGCTCTTATTGATACTGCATAGTGCTCAAATTTTAATCAGAATGTCATGAGGTGCTAAGACAAATTACAAGAGTCTAAGTATTACATCGACGCAGATTACATCAATTCCCTGGCATTATAAGATTTATTAAAAATTAACATCTGCAGGGCAGAGATCTCCTCAACCAACTGTTATTAAGACTCTTCAGTACAGGTTAACCAGGCCTTCTGACTGAAAAATGTTTATTCCAAGTAGATGATGTTTAATAACCTTCCATTACTAATGCACTGGAAACTACTTCATCATTCTCTTATCATACAAACACATGTTCCTGCTTCTTTCCACATACAGAAGAAAAATGTGCTGTTCCCAAACTCTTAGCCCAATCCCCATTGCCAAAACTTGAGATGCTCCTTAGAAGACTACAGTGCCCTACACACCAGAACCCCAGTGTATATACCCTACACAGCTCTCTACGTGGCCAAGCAGAACCTTCTACAGCTATATTATTTTTAACAGTGTAGTGTCAGACTGTTGGAGCCTTTTCATGCCACAGTGAAAGACTCCGTAAGTGGGAAAAGACTCTAGCAGAGGGAGGAAGCAGAAAAAGGCCCCAGGCAAATGCCCCCTGCCAAAGTCTTTCCCTGACACATGTACCTACACACTGCAATGAGTGAGTACCGAGTTTGCTTTTCACTGTGGTGTGTAGCTACAGGTACCTACATGCGGCAGCAAGTGTAGACAAGGTCCGAAAGGTGACTATTACAATGTATAAAGGACTTTCACGATGAGAAAATACCAGATAAGGGGTCTTTCATATAGCAGAGAGAGGCAAAACAAGAACTGATGGTGGGAAGCTGAAGCCAGACATTGAATTTGGAAATACAGCACAAATTTGTAATGGGGAGGGTGATTAACCCTACTGTTGCAGGCACAGAGGCCCGAGGACAGCAACAGCGCTGGTTCGTTGCCCGGCGTGCTTCGCGCCAATAAACATACCGGGGTGGAGAAACAATCAAAGTTTATTTGAGATCTCAAAGTGGTGCAAGGAGACAGGCAAGTCTCAAATCGAGCACATCAGTAAAAAGCAGCTTCTCTCTTCTTATACCTTACAACTAAGCCCCCCCCTCCCCCTCCCCCTCCCCGCTCTACTGAAGGCATGTTTATACATTTAAGCCGTTAAATCATTCTTGGGCTATAAATCTAGCTTGTTAGTAACATTCCTCTAAACAATCATTTGGTTCTGTTTACCCTTAGTTTACTACCCCTCCTCCAGCTAGAAACATGCAAACCCCATCATTATTGCTTAGGACCTGGTTATGAGCAAGGTTGTAATAGGTAACTGGCTATTTACACATTCCAATTCCTGTCCTTGGCTTTTGAGGCCGATTAGAGTTAAACATGGAAGGACAGAGTTTAAACATGGAAGAACTCTGGTTCATATATATAGGCCTAATAACCCCAACAGTTCCCTCCTTTGAGAATACTCAACAAGCTTTTGGCTGAGTTTTCTCATATTCTGTAGACAAGATATGATTGAGTGCCATAGAGCTAGGGTTCTCAATGAGAGGGTATGCTGGGATTTCTGGGGAACGGGGGGCACAAAGCTTACGGAGGAGCAATTTAAAACAAGCAGTCAGGAGGAGGGTGACCAGGCACAGTACCACACCTGTGAGGAGGAGACGCACAAGGCTATTTCCCAGTCCTCCTAGGTTGGGCAACCAACCCCAAAGGGAATCAAAAACTGTGGGTTCCCTTTCCTGAGCCTTCCACTGCTCAAAAGCCTGTTTGGCTGACAGGACGTGCTTGTTAATGTCCTGTGAGTTTTCTGGGACCTAAGTACAACATTCACTCCCAATAAGGACACACACTCCGCCCTGGGAGGCTAAAACATAATCTAAAGCCTGTCTTTTTTGCAGGGACAGCAACCGGAGCTGATAAAGCTCTGAGTTAAGGCTTTTCTCTATGGCCAAGGTCTCATTGGCATACTTGGTGAGAAACACAGAGAGCCTACGATAAAACTGAGCCAGTCGTCCCACCCCATAGGATGGCAGAAAGATCATACCCAATCTGTCTCCTTCTGTAATGGGCTCTGGGGTGGCATACAAAGATCTATGCTGCCTAGGGCGGCCAGGGGGCAGTTTAGGGAAGACACGAAGGGGAGGGGCAAGATATCCTAAGTAGCAGATTCCATACCACCGATGCGGTAGCCACTTATAGGCAGAGGTACTGCAAATATAAAAGGAGTGGCCATTCCCTACCAAGCCATTATAACCGCTACTCCACCTATTTGCTTGTCTGTCATTAAACGATCCGAACCGGGCGGTAGAGTCGGATTTGCCTTTAACATAGACAGGGATGGAAGCGTCACTGTCAGGGGATAAATAATACTGACAGGTGCTATTCCCAGCAAACCAGGTGTGATTGCTGGACTTAAACTGTCGATAGCACACCAAACCAGGGGCCACTGGCCGCAACCTAATAGGGGAAGGGATATACGTTGAGTTGGCCTGCGGCTTCCAGGGGTCATCCCTTAACGCATACTGGGACTCAATGGTACAGTTCTGTGACAAGGGGGTACCCGAGGCATTTTTCCCCCTACTGAACCATCCCCAACAGATATCTGACCAATTCTGGGGAACTACCCTCCAGGGTAACCCTGCAGCATGGTGCGGGATTTGGGAGCATACCCAGCAGTTAGAGAGGTTAAACTCTTGGGCAAAGCAAACCTTCAGGGACTCATATGTGTTTGTCTCTAAGTTAGTAGGGATTCCTTTCGCATGTGCCTGGGGGGAAACGGGAGTTAACAAGAGGAGTGTCTCTATGGCAAAGAGCACCACTGTGGCAGACCCTAGACCTGAACTCATATTGGGCAGGTGACCCTAGGGCCTAACAATCACAATTCCCCAAATACCCACAAAATAACAATTACCAATAGCAAGCAGACTAAAAACAACAGGGACCAGGCCACCAGGTTAGGCCGGCCCTGTGAAAATAAACACAACCAACGCTCAGAGGTCTCGCGGGGAGTGCGCTGTGACTGTCCAAAGAGACCACAGGGCATTCCCAGCAGACACTATTGTCGCCTGAATAACAGCTTAAGTCCCAGATCGTCGCTGGCAGTCTTCTCTGCAGGCTGGACGGTCCACCGTTCAGGAGCAGGCACTGCTTTCAGGCGAGAGTGATGAATCCAGTTCTTGTGTCCCTCAACCTTTGCTGCTGTATGGGAGACCAGCAGGACGGTGTGAGGTCCCTTCCACTTCTCTTGGAGAGGCTCGTCCTTCCAAGTCCGAACGAGTACGGAATCGCCTGGCTGCAAGGAGTGGATCGGGGCATCCAGCGGGAGAGGCTGCAAATCTTTGATATACCTGTGGAGAGAACAAAGAACAGCAGACAGAGAGCACATGTACTGAGATAAGAAGCCACACCCCATTTCCCACTCCCCTGCCAGAACCGGTGTACCATTCATAGGCCATGCCCTTCCAAACATAATCTCGAAGGGACTGAGCCCTAACCTGCCCTTAGGGAGAGCGCGAATGCGGAGCAAAACAAGGGGCAAAGCATCAGGCCACTTAAGGGAAGCCTCTTGGCAAACCTTTGAGAGGTGCCGCTTAAGAGTCTGATTTGTACGCTCCACTACCCCACTGGCTTGCGGTTGCCATGGCGTGTGAAGCTTCCAGGGGATCTGTAGGGCATCCGATATCTTCTGAACGACTTGGGATGTGAAGTGTGTTCCATTATCAGATTCCATCCACTGGGAGAGCAATCTGAGCCTTACTCTGTGCTACTTGATATCCTCGGAGCCCAACAAAGTTCAGGAGGCTCACAGTGGCTTTAAGGCAAGAGGTTAGACCCACAGCAGCAATTAACAAGTCATCCACATATTGCAGGAGGAGGACTTTGTCCTCGTTGTCCTCCAAGTCTCTAGCCAGGGCCTGGCTGAAAAGGATGGGGGAATTTTTAAATCCCTGGGCCAGCACTGTCCAGCAAAGCTGCTTTCTAACCCTCCTCTTGTCCTCCCACTCGAAGGAGAAAATCTCCTGAGACTGGGGGTCAACCGGAATCGTGAAGAAAGCATCCTTTAAATCCAGGACTGAAAAATGGGTGTACTGCCCCCCTATAGAGGCCAACAATGTATACGGATTTGGAACAAGGGGGTGTAGAGTCTTAACCCGCTCATTAACTGCCCTCAGGTCCTGAACCAGCCGGTATGTGCCATTGGGCTTTTGTACAGGCAAGATAGGAGTGTTCCAAGCTGACTGGCATTCTCGAAGTACCCCGCACTTTAGGAACTGGTCTATAGTCTCCTGCAGTCCCTCTCTGGCTTCCCTTTTGATCGGATACTGCTTGATTCGCACTGGACCTTTTCCTGGCAAGAGCTGAACAGTAATAGGAGTATGATGGGCTGCCTTTCCTGGGATCCCTGATGCCCATACCAGAGGAAAAACCCGCTTCTCCCACTGACTCCACTCTGGGGCTTGCATAGCTGAGGGCTCAATTGCAAGTGTCATTATCCAGGCATTCTCTGGGGGTAAGGTGAGGCTTATTTCATCTTGAGTGAAATGCAGGGTGGCACCTAAGCGACAAAGCAGGTCCCGTCCTAACAGTGGCGTTGGACAATCGGGGAGGTAAACCAGTCTGTGAGATAGAGTTCTGTTCCCCATAGCACATTCCGCTGGGGCATATACTGGGCACTTAGTTCCTTTCCCTGTGGCTCCCACCACAGTGAGGGAATCTGCCACAGGCAGCTGAAGGGGTTGGTTTACAGCAGTTCGTGCAGCTCCAGAGTCTATTAAAAAGTCTATGTCTGAATCTCCCACCCGCATTTTTACTCGGGGTTCCGGGGGCAGGATAGTCTGTCTCCCCTGACACCCCTATTCTTGATCCTCTGCTGCCATCATAGGGGTACCTTCCCTTTCGGGGCACTCATTTTTCCAATGTCCCTCCTTTCGGCATATGGCACACTGATTGCGACCCAGACGCCTTTCCTGTAAGCCAGGGCGCCCACGCCCACGTCCTCTCATTCCCCGGCCCCTTCCACCTTCCTGAAATCTTCCCCTGCCACCAGCCTGTACTGCTGCAACCATCATTTTCACTCTTTTCCTTTTCTCCCTCCCTAAGGCTGTAAGCCCTGTTTGCAGTTTCCAGAATTTGTGCCATTGTCATGCCCATCAAATCCTCCTTTTTCTGCAGTTTCCTTTTAATATCAGGGGCAGCACGGCTGGTAAAGATACCCTTTATAATTGCCTCAGTAGCCTGATCATCAGGGTTTGCATTAGTAGTTTGCCTGATGGTATCCCGAATACGCTGCAGAAAAGCAACCGGACTCTCTTTTGGCTCCTGTACTAGCTCATACGGCTTAGCCCAATTGTTATGTCGGACAGCTGAGTGTCGGAGACCATGTAATAGGAGCTCCTTGTATACAGTGAGAAGGGTGAAATCCACCGGCACATTGGGATTCCACTGGGGGTCTGCTGTAGGGACCTGAACTGCAGCAGCAGGGACATTTGCTGCGTTTGCCTCATGTCTATGCTGTGCCTCCTCCCGTGCCTTAGACACAACCTGATTTCGCTCCACCTCAGACAGCAGGGTCCGCATAAGGACATTACAGTCATCCCAGTCAGGCTTATGGCTAGCCAGACACCCTTCAAAGACCGAGATAAACTTGCTTGGATTCGTAGAGAATTCCCCTGCCTGTGTCTTAAAAGCTGCTAGGTCCACTGGGTATAAACCTGCATTGTAGTGGCTGGGCGATTATCTGTTCCAGTACGGGCTATCCGAGTCTCAGTAATCAATGGATAGAATCCCACCGAGGGGGCAATCTCTGGGACCTGAGGCACCCTGTCTTTATATGGTGGGGGTGTTGGAGCCGAAGGGGACACCGACTCTGCCATCACAACCGGGGGAGGGTTCTGGGGACTAACAGTAGTTACTACCGAACCTGTCGGAGTCAAATTACACCTTTGCAAAAGATCTGACCTATTTCTTAACAACATAAACAACTGTACATACATATGTTCATTCCATTTACCCGTTTGCTGACAAGACAAAAGCAATTGAAGGATCGTATTATAATTAAGTGATCCCTCCGGTGGCCACCTTTCCTGGTCCTCTAGCTGATATTGAGGCCAGTCTACTGTACAGAATCTTTTCAGTTTACTTTTAATCAACGGATCCGATCCAAACACTTTCCAGTTCACCAGAATGCATTCTAAGGGCGTACACCTTGCCCTGCCTGCAGTACTCTGCCCCTGCCCCATACTCTAGGGAGACACTGGGCGTCCCCAGGTCAAAACAGGTAAAGTCCCCACTGGACTGTTCCTACCTTATCCAAGGGTCCGGTTCTGCACCGTCGCCCGCAGCTGTTTCTCCACTAATTGAGCGCGTTGCACCGTTGTACCCTCCGGGGTCGAGCAAACCACGTCTCCGCCGAGGCCCCCGATGAAGTCACCGGTGAGCTCTGGGCGTCGGTCGTCGCCGCAATCCGTCGACCTCCGAGAGGGGTCCGGGCAAGGCTAAATTTCAGCCTCGAGCCCACCGAGGGACGCCAAGACTGTTGCAGGCACAGAGGCCCGAGGACAGCAACAGCGCTGGTTCATTGCCCGGCGTGCTTCGCACCAATAAACATACCGGGGTGGAGAAACAATCAAAGTTTATTTGAGATCTCAAAGTGGTGCAAGGAGACAGGCAAGTCTCAAATCGAGCACATCAGTAAAAAGCAGCTTCTCTCTTCTTATACCTTACAACTAAGCCCCCCCCCCCTTCCCCTCCCCGCTCTACTGAAGGCATGTTTATACATTTAAGCCGTTAAATCATTCTAGGGCTATAAATCTAGCTTGTTAGTAACATTCCTCTAAACAATCATTTGGTTCTGTTTACCCTTAGTTTACTACCCCTCCTCCAGCTAGAAACATGCAAACCTCATCATTATTGCTTAGGACCTGGTTATGAGCAAGGTCGTAATAGGTAACTGGCTATTTACACATTCCAATTCCTGTCCTTGGCTTTTGAGGCCGATTAGAGTTAAACATGGAAGGACAGAGTTTAAACATGGAAGAACTCTGGTTCATATACATAGGCCTAATAACCCCAACACTACCAAAGGAGGGAGTGGGTTCTCCATCTCAATGTCTGCAAATTAAGACCGAATGCCTTTGTGGAAGATACACTTTCGCTAAACACAAGTTATTGGGCTCAATACAAGGGTAACTGGGTAAATTTAATGGCCTCTGATATAAAGCAGGTCAGACTACATGTTCTAGTGATCCCTTCTGGCCTTAAACTCACTTGAGAGCAACTCCGTCCCGAGGGTCTTCTCCTTTGAGAAGCTATTTGTTGTTAGATTTTGCTAATCTCTTCTATTTCTTCACATGTAACCCCAAATGTAAAGAAATGTAGTAACAGTGACTAATTGGTTCACTGAAAACAGCACAAATACTGTAGCATATTCATTCTCCTCGCACAAAGTGTAAGGGGAAAATCAGGAACAGTGGCTTGGCTAGGGGCAGGGAAAGAAGCCAGCGTAGACTTAGGCACAGCAGCAATACATTACAATCTTTCCAGATATCATTCAAACCCAGTGGCTGTGCACACACAGGACAGACTTTGAGAGAAAGCAGGTATGCGACCACCAGTACCTCTGTAACTGAAATTATGATCCATTTCTTCTTCCTCCTTTTCAAACAAAGTACTTGATTGGCAATTAATAGAGCTGTATGAATAATGGGTTTTTTTGGTTCACTGGAAAGTCTGAAAAAATAATTAACAAATGGTTTTGGATCAAACAAACAATTTTTCAAAATCTTTGGCAACCCAAGAAGTTGAAAAAAAAAATCCATGTCAGGTCAAAGTTTTGTTTTGACAAAATGAAACATTTTGTTTCAATTTTGACCATTTAAAAATGTTTTGTTTTTAATTAACAAAATTTTGAAACAAGGTAATTCAAAGTGAAAAATCTAAACATTTCATTTCAAATCCCTTTTTTAGAATCTTTTTAGAACTTTTTTCATCCAAAACAATTTGCTGCAAACAACATGAATTCCCAAAACATTTTGGTGTCACCAAATCTACATTTTTTGCCAAAAAAGTTGTGTCTACAAATTTTTGCGCAGCATTACTCATTAATACTTCTGCCACCTTTACCCTGCCAGTATGTGTTGCTTGGATTCTATGGGCCTTAGGATTTCTATCCTCTACTTCTAATATGATTTAGTATGTAAGAATCCTATTGCCTCATCATGCCTCTGCACTTTACTACTCTTAGAATCATAGAATATCAGGTTTGGAAGGGACCTCAGGAGGTCATCTAGTCCAACCCCTTGTTCAAAGCAGGAGCAATCCCCAACTAAATCATCCCAGCCAGGGCTTGTCAAGCCTGACTTTAAAAACCTCTAAGGAAGGAGATTCCACCACCTCCCTAGATAACCCATTCCAGTGCTTCACCACCCTCCTATAGAAAAAGTTTTTCCTAATATCCAACCTAAACCTCCCCCACTGCAACTTGAGACCATTACTCCTTGTTCTGTCATCTGGTACCACTGAGAACAGTCTAGATCCATCCTCTTTGGAACCCCCTTTTCAGGTAGTTGAAAGCAGCTATCAAATCCCCCCTCATTTTTCTCTTCTGCAGATTAAACAATCCCAGTTCCCGCAGCCTCTCCTCATAAATCATGTGTTCCAGCCCCCTAATCATTTTTGTTACCCTCCACTGGACTCCTTCCAATTTTTCCACATCCTTCTTGTAGTGTGGGGCCCAAAACTGGACACAGTACTCTAGATGAGGCCTCAACAATGTCGAATAGAGGGGAACGATCACGTCCCTCAATCTGCTGGCAATGCCCTTACTTATACAGTCCAAAATGCCATTAGCCTTCTTGGCAACAAGGGCACACTGTTGACTCATATCCAGCTTCTTGTCCACTGTAACCCCTAGGTCCTTTTCTGCAGAACTGCTGCCTAGCCATTCGGTCCCTAGTCTGTAGCAGTGCATGGGATTCTTCCGACCTAAGTGCAGGTCTCTGCACTTGTCCTTGTTGAACATCATCAGGTTTTTTTTGGCCCAATCCTCTAATTTGTCTAGGTCCCTCTGTATCCTATCCCTACCCTCCAGCGTATCTACCACTCCTCCCAGTTTAGTGTCATCTGCAACCTTGCTGAGAGTGCAGTCCACGCCATCCTCCAGATTATTAATGAAGATATTGAACAAAACCGGCTCCAGGACCGACCTTTGGGGCACTCCGCTTGCTACCTGCTGCCAACTAGACATGGAGCCATTGATCACTACCCGTTGAGCCCGATGATCTAGCCAGCTTTCTATCCACCTTATAGTCCATTCAGCCAGCCCATACTTCTTTAACTTGCCGGTAAATAGCTAAAAAGCCCTTCTCAGAAGAAATGGGGGGGGGGGGGGAGGGGGAAGTGTTTGAACTAGAGTGACCAGACAGCAAGCGTGAAAAATCAGGGCGGGGGGTAAGGGGTAATAGGACAAAGCCCCAAATATCGGACTGTCCCTATAAAATCAGGACAGCTGGTCACCCTAGTTTGAATTGTCAGACGCTGTCAAGGGACACAGGGAGATTGTATGGAGGGAGTCTAAAGAAGTTGATCCAGGGAATGGTAAGCCTTGGAGAAAATCAGTCATTCATGAAGACTTGTTCATTGTTTTAAAATGTCTTTTTCTGTGAGATGCTTTGGTTCTAATACTTGGCTTTAGGAAGACTGTCTGTTCACTGGCACATAGCACCAAGAGCAAAGGGTTAAAGCAAAAAAGACTTATGTGCATTGGTCTTACCTATACTTTAATCTTTCATTGCCAACTTCTGTAAGTTCTCTTCTGCCCAACTACCTCTATCCCTGGGCTGGGAGAAACAGACTGCTCTGCTGCGTTCTGTCACTCCTTCAGTGTGTCTCCCTGCATCCCTCTCAACGCTCACAAACACACACTGGCAGCCTGACAGCCCACCCAACCCCTTCTTCCCTAGGCAAGCATTTTTAAGGTTTGAGCATCCCCTTTAATCCTACATATAGGACTGGGAAGAATAAACCTTCCCAACGTAGCTGGAGCCAAGCCAGGGGTATTGCCCAATGAACGGCTTCCCCATTCTTTCCTCAAGGACCCTTGGTATTCTCTCTGGCAGAACCGTATCTTTGCCATTATTTCATTTCCTATCTGTTTCCCCTTTCTAGTCTCTTAACTGTCTGCTGCTAGGCAGGAAAATATCACAGAAGGAAACTGAAGAATGCCTGCTAGTTATAAAAAAAAAAATACAGCTATTTCCTTCACTCTCTCCTGGGAGAATTGCATGAGTCTATCGCAGGAGACAGGTACTGGTTAGAGGCCTGAGACCTGATGCAAAGAGAGCAGGTAGGGTCAGAGATGCAGTTAGGCCGGGAACCATTATAATGATGGCATTATTTAAAAAAGAATGTGACCACATCATAACACTAAGTCATAATGCATATTGAGAAAGGGTGGAATCAATGTTGTGCAGAGATGGGCAAACTACGGCACACGGGCCACATCTGACCCGCGGGACCCTCCAGCCCAGCCCCTGAGCTCCTGGCCTGGGAGGCTAGCCCCTTCCCCCGCAGCCTCAGTGCACTGCGCTGCCAGTGCAATGCTCTGGGCAGCGGGGCTGCGAGCTCCTGGGACAGCGCCGCTGCAGAGCCGCAGCATGACCCGGTGCTCTGTGCTGCGCGGTGGCATGACGGGTTCCAGCCGGGCAGCACGGCTGCCTGTCCTGGTGCTCTGGGCAGTGCCGCTGTAGCGCCGTCAGCCACCGGTGCTCCAGGCAGCGCAGTAAGGGGGCAGGGAGCGGGGGGGGGGGTTAGATAGTGGGCAGGGGAGTTTGGGGTGGTGGTCAGGGGGAGGGGTGTGGATAGAGGGCAGGGTGGTCAGAGGGCGGGGAACAAGGGGGTTGAATGAGGGCAGGGGTCCTGGGGGGGCAGTCAGGAATGAGATGAGGGGTTGGATGGGGCAGTCAGGGGTAGGGGTTCTGGGGGCAGTCAGGGGACAGGGAACAGGGGAGGTTGGATGGGGCAGGAGTCTTGGGGGGGGCATCAGGGGGTGAGAACCAGGGGGGGGGTCGGATAGGGGGCGGGGGTTGGGCCACGACTGGCTGGTTGGAGAGGCACAGCCTCCCCTAACCGGCCCTCCATACAATTTCAGAAACCCGATGCAACCCTCAGGCCAAAAAGTTTGCCTGCCCCTGATGTTGTGCATGCAACTTTAACTTCGTCATGTCCAGAATTCTGATGCTTCACTTTGCAATCTCACTATTATTTTAATACAGTTTTTGTACTGACTTATCAATATTCATTGCAGTTCTATAATGCCTTCCATCCAAGGCTTTTAAGGAACTTAACAAATCCTAGAGCTAGATTCTGCCATCCTTCCTCACAATAAAAATAGTATCATACTGCTCAAGTAGTTCCAGTGGAATCAATGGGAAAAGATACTTGTGATGGGATGTATAAATCCCATGCCACTGCACCTGTGAGAAACGGCAATCTTGGAGCAGAAGCTTTAAAAGGGAGAAGCTTGGTTCAGAAGAGCCCAGCCCTGGGCTGGCAGGTAGACAGACCCTGCGCTGCTAGCTCCCCGGAAGGAGCACTTTGGAGGATAAAACTGGCAGAGGGTTCTTGCAAACACTGCACAATAACCTTGAGCGCACACAGCCAGACTATCACTCTTCAGATATCTCCTGAAAGGAGGCGGCCAAACAGGAGAGTAGTGAGTAAGAGTAGGGAGGTGATTTTATCTCTGTATATGGCATTGATGCGACCAATACTGGAATACTGCATCCGTATTTTTTAAAGGATATTGAATCACTGGAGCAGGCACAGAAATTAGCTACAAAAATGATTTGAGGGCTGGAGAAAATGCCTTACAGTGAGGGACTTAAAGAGCTCAATCTGTTTAGTTTACCCAAAAGGAGACTGAGGTGACAATTACAATGTATAAACACCTTCATTGGGAGAAAATACCAGGTAAGAAATTGGTCTTTCATGTAGCAGAGAAAGTCGGTATGAGAACCCATGTCTGGGAGCAGAAGCCAGACATTCAAACTGGAAATACAGCACAAATTTCTAATACTGACAGTGGGGGATTAGCCACTGGGTTAACAGGGGCCAGGCCAATTGGGGGCCCCCCTGGAAAAATTGGTACACAATGCTCCCCACAACCGCCGTGCCTGCCAGAGAGCAGGGGCATAGGGGCTTGCCCAGTTCACCTGGTGCTCCTGCTGGGCAGTGAGGCAAGGCAGGAGCACGGAGTGGGCAGGGGAAGCCTGTGTCCCAATCCAGCTCCCTGTCAGGAGCGCTGGGCAGGGGAAGCCCCCGTGTCCCTACCCAGCTCCCCAACAGGAGCGTGGGGGGGGGAGGGGGGGAGGGCAGGAGGGACTCCAGGCAGCAGGGGTGGGGAGGGGATCCCCCTTGCTCTGGCCCAGGGCCCCACAAACCCCTAATCCACCTCTGAATACTGAGGGGGATTAAGCTTTGGAACAAATTACCAAGGGAGGTTGTGGATTCTCCATCGCAATGTCTTCAAATTAAGAGTGAGTGCCTTTCTAGAAGATATGCTTTAGCCAAATAAGTTATTGGTGAAATTTAAGGGCCTCAAATATAAAGCAGGTCAGACTAGATGCCCTAATGCGTCCTTTTGGCCTTAAACTCTATGAATAACTTTTGATGTCTCTGCTAGAATGATCAGCAGTTAAATAGCTGATTATATTTATATCGTCACTAGGATTCAGAATCAGACTAATTCCCATCTCTGATTTATTATTGAAGACTGGAAAGTACAACACTGCAGCAGTTAACCTTAAAAATAAAAACGGAGTGTGTTTTCAATCCTGAGAGAGAGAAAATTAATAATGAAAACTCCACTTCTGGAACAAAATTCTAGAGCAAGAAGTAGATTAAGGATGAAATTCTACAGCCCTGATGCAAGGTGAAAGCTGTTAATTTTAGCTCCACTATTACACTGTGGTATTTTATGAAAATCACTTTGTATATTTGTGTTTCAAATACTTAAAAATTGTAAAATTGTTTCCAAAATGTGATACTTTAATACAATTCAGCATCTCACCATCTATCCTTTATCCTATTACTAAAATCAATGAATATTTGTTGTTCTTCAAAGTGGCTTCTGCGTATTCCTATAAGTCAGAGTCTACCCATGTGAGCAAGAAGATGTAAGCCCTACACTATACAGAGACAGCCGAGGTGTTATCTGAAAGCTGATTTTGGAGATGCATGAATGGCTCCATAGTTTAAGATGCATCAATTTTCTGCTTTTTTTGGTCTAAGATTTACTAACTTTGCCAGAGGAAATATTTTTCAAGCAAGCACTTTTTGAAACTTCCCCCGAGTTTCATTTCCCCACTCCCACACACCAATAACTGAAGAATCCTACAAACCCCTCTCACTTACTCACCTAATGTTCAGAGATAGGAGAATTTTCAAAATTCACACTGAAGCAAAATGTTTCCCTCTTACTCATCACACCTAATTTAGTTCTGCAAAGACAAGCTGACAAATTCAAGTTACTCCAACTACTTTCATTCTCAAACATCACCCCGTCTACCTCACTGAGGGCACGTCTATACTTACCCGCTGGTTCGGCGGCAAGCAATCGATCTTCTGGGATCGATTTATCGCGTCTTGTCTAGACACGATAAATCGATCCCGGAAGTGCTCGCCGTCGACGCCGGTAATCCTTCTCCGCGAGAGGAGTAGGCAGAGTCGACGGGGGAGCCTGCCTGCCGCGTGTGGACCCGGGGTAAGTACCTTTAAGTTCGAACTAAGATACTTCGACTTCAGCTAGGTTATTCACATAGCTGAAGTTGCGTATCTTAGTTCGAACTGGGGGCTTAGTGTGGACCAGCCCTGAGATCCCAGCTGCATTACTCAGATACATCCCACCAACCCCCAATCCAAAGGAGCCAAAGAAGCAGTCTTAGCAGCAGTGCATGGGAAAGAGGCAAGAAGTCCCCTACAGCACTGCTTCCTCAACTCCCCTTGTGCCCCAGCACCTTGGGGGGCTCTTGAGTGTCTTGCAGAGAAGCATAAAAATGTATGGCTGGAAGGGACCTCGAGAAGTCATCAAGTTTAGGCCCCCACACTGAGGCAGAACCAATTAAACCTAGACCACCCCGACAAGCATTTGTCCAACCTGTTCCTAAAAACCTTCAGTGACAGGGATTGCACAAGCTCCCTTGGAAGCCTATTCCAGAGCTCAACTACCCTTATAGTTAGAAATCTTTCCCCAATATCTAACCTAAATCTCCCTTGCTGCAGATTAAGTCCAATACTTGTCCTACTTTCAGTGGACATGGAAAGCAACTGATCACCATCTTTATAAGAGCCCTTAATGTATATGAAGACTTAGGTCTCAGTCTTCTTTTCTCAAGACTAAGTGTGCCCAGTTTCTAAAAAAATCTTTCCTCGTAGGTCAGGTTTTCTAAACCTTTTATCATATTTGTTGCTCTCCTCTGGGACTCTCTCCAATTTGTCTACATTTTCCTTTAAGGGTGGTGCCCAGATTTGGACACAGTACTCCAGCGAGGCCTCACCAGTGCCCAGCAGAGCAGGAATTATCTCCCAGGTCTTAAAATATGACAATCTGGTTAATACATTCCAGAATAACACTAGCCTTTTTTGCAACTGCATCAAATTGTTGACTCATATTCAATTTGTGATCCACTGTAAGTCCCAGATCCTTTTCAGCAGTACCACCTACCCAGTTATTCCCCATTTTGTAGTTGTGTATTTGTTTTATCTTCCTAAGTGAATTACTTTGCACTTATCTTTATTGAATTTCATCTTGTTGATTTCAGACCAATTCTCTAATTTGTCAAGGTCATTTTGAATTCTAATCCTGTCCTCCGAAGTGCTTGCAATCTCTTGGTGTCATCTGGAAATTTTATAAGCATACTCTCCTCTCCATTAGCCAAGTCATTAATGAAAATATTGAATAGTACTAGGCCCAAGACTGACCCCTGTGGGATGCCACTAGATACGTCCTCCCAGTTTGACAGCTCCAAGATTCCTTCATCTAGTCCCTTAAGTGGTCTAGGATGAATTTAATCTCTGTCTCAGGATCTTCTTCTT
This sequence comes from Emys orbicularis, assembly GCF_028017835.1. NCBI lineage: Eukaryota > Metazoa > Chordata > Testudines > Emydidae > Emys > Emys orbicularis. The sequence continues at coordinate 20,674,700 of NC_088685.1, read as the reverse complement.
AACATATGCGCAATGGGCCGGTGACCTTTGCCATCAGTTATTGAAGTCTCCATTCCACTACCTTACTCTTCCCCACACCCTTCTGCTCTAACAAACCTATGACTTCTGAGTGGAACGAGGAAATGGAGTTGAGCCGGGATAAAACCATTGTCTAGCTCATGAGACAAGTCTGACTAGTAGAATGGTACAGTAGTATTCTCTTTACTGGGACAACCTGGGATGAATTTGCCATCCCACTTAAATAGAAAAACTATTTTTAATCTTTATTTAGCAACTTTTATATTTTAAAAATAGCCTTAGAATTTCCCTACTCTTAAAGAATTATTTAATGGTACAGCATTATTTAAAGGTGGCCGCACTGTAACTGGAATTTAGCAGTGGTCATTCCCATTCACTGTTATTGGGCTGAACTGAAACAGACTCCCTGGAAGGTGCCCAGTTTAAGTGAGCATAACATACATTAAATTATATATTTAACAAAAAATCATACATGTAGAAATGCAACAGTGGCTGGATTAACAGCTGTTGAAACTAATTTCCTGATTCTTTTCCATTTTAATTGTGCACCCACAATGATGTATTGAGGTTTTGGTTTGGATTAAACAAAAGAAGTGAGGTGTTCCACTTCACCAGTTTACAAACTTCTTGCTTAGCAACTATTTCGCTTCCAGATCTCGTAAATTCCTTTTAGATCAGTTTATGTGCAGGCCTAGATTAAGGCCTAGACTCAATAGGCTGATGCCCAGGGACCCAACTGCTGGAGTCACAGGACAACAATCTCAGCCTTCATTACAAAAATTCCCCCCCCCCCACCTAGACTTCACAGTTGTAAAGAAGCTCTTCAAAATATTATTTGAGTCTATCTAAGCCTCTCCTGAGTCTGTAGACAGCATGAAACAATGGCTGCAACAGGTGTGAACTGCCCCATTCATCTTAACCGAAAAGTTTGATCCTGGGTAGGGGGAGGGTGTCTGTCAACAGAACAGGATTGTAGTTGGGAGTTAGGGGAACCCTTGCTGGTGATAGCAGGACACACACATACACGCTCTTGCCCTCCCTCCCCCCGCCTTTTGCTCTTATAGCTATGTGCTAAACTCTCCCTTCACGGAGATAGACCACAGCCCGTCTAAAGACAGAGCATCAGGCTCCAGGGAAGGGCCAGTTTGCCACAAAAAGAGTGGTGCCGGTCCCCTGCCAAGCCAGCACCCAGCTCTGGTGTGGATGATCCTGCAACTGCCAAATCAAGGAGGGTTTGGGCTCCTTGCAGGGCCAGACTACGGACAGTTATAGGGGATGTGTCCAGACCCCCGAATACACTTAATCTGCCCCTGTGCATATGGGTTTAATTAGGCTATGCGGGTACATACCTGTAGACTTAAGGTGTAAAATCCTATTTGCTCTTGATTCAAAGGGACTACAGTTTTCACCAAGAAAATTTCCTATTGTGCCTGCTCAGTATACAGTTTTCAACCAGTAATCTCCTAAACGAAACCTAATGTGCTGCACAGCGGAGGATGCTAGTCCAAGTTTAAAATTCAGGTCTCTGCCCTGAAGAGACTGTAATCTAAACAGATAGTTTAGAGAAGGAAGAAGAGCAGAAGCTCACATGTATATGGTCATTTTCATTATTTTAGCTGCGTAATTTTGTTTTTTAAACCATTGCCTGTTTAGTTAACATTTCATGAAGAGAGGTTATATGCCTCTTGTAATAAGTAAGATTTATAGAAGGATTTGAAGGAGGAAATGGTGAAGACACTGCATGCAGTGTCAGGGGTCAGACTTTGCTCATATTTTCCAAAGAACTTCACTCAAGACAGACCAAGCATGGAAAACTTGAGCCCAAACAGTTTATACTAGTCAAATATTCACATGAGCCAACAGGGTTTGAATGGAATCATTTTATAACTCAACTATGACAGCCACAACCAAGCTACTGCTTACTGCTTCTGAAGCAGCATTCATCCAAAGGTATCAAAGCACTTTACAAACATTTATTACATCTGACAATTTGCTTACGAGGCAGATGATATCCCTGTTTTGCAGATGGGTCAGACAAAAGAAATGGGAATCGAATCCAGCAGCACCAGTATGTGCTCCAGAGCACAATGCCTCCAACAGCACACGGTTTGCGACAGCCATCAGGTTCTAGATGGATAGTTCTTGCATCACTGAATTGCACGTGCAGTCCCAGGGGAACCATATCCAGTTCAAGAGAAGGTCCAATTGCCTCCCTTTGTGCTGAATGATTGTTTTTATGGACACCTATCCATTAAATAAATTAATAAATTAATGGAGATACCCTATCTCCTAGAACTGGAAGGGACCTTGAAAGGTCATCAAGTCCAGCCCCCTGCCTTCACTAGCAGGACCAAGTACTGATTTTGCCCCAGATCTCTAAGTGGCTCCCTCAAGGATTGAACTCACAATCCTGGGTTTAGCAGGCCAATGCTCAAACCACTGAGCTATCCCCCCCCCCCCCCCCATTAGATAGTAGTTTAAAAGGTTACTGTCAAGAGTTAAACCCCAAACTGACCTCAAATTATTCTGCCCTCTCAAACGTGGAGATGTATACATAGAACAGACTCATAGGTGTTAAGGTCAGAAGAGAACCATCATGATCATCTAGTCCAACCTCCTACACATTGCAGGCTGCAGAACTGCCATTAGTCTTAATTGCAAGATCTACACAGGACAGGCATTTGTGATTCGTCACAGTGAAGTAGAGACGACAAAAATTCTCAGTGCTCTTTAGTCATGGAGACACCAGGTAAAACAAATGTAGTTTAACAAATGTAATTTCAAGAGCTGTGCTCACATCAGCAAGGCACAAGTTTCATTCCTTTTACACCAGAGCAGTAGACACAAACATGTTGTAGAACAGAGGTGGGCAAACTACAGCCCGCGGGCCACATCCGGCCCGCGGGACCATCCTGCCCGGCCCCCGAGCTCCTGGCCTGGGAGGCTAGCCCCTGGCCCCTCCCTGCTGTCCCTCCTCCCCCGCAGCCTCAGCTCACTCGCTCCGCTGCAGCCGGCGCAATGCTCTGGGCGGCGGGGCTGTGAGCTCCTGGTGCAGCGCAGCTGCAGAGCCCGGCCTGACCTGGTGCTCTGTGATGCATAGTGGTGTTGGTGGTGGCAGCGGCATGGTCCAGCTTCAGCCAGGCGGCGTGGCTGTAGCGCCGCTAGCCTCCGGTGCTCCAGGCAGCGCGGTAAGGGGGCAGGGAGCGGGGGGGGGGGTTGGATAGAGGACGGGGAGTTCGGGGTGGTGGTCAGGGGCGGGGGTGTGGATGTTGGTCGGGGGGGAAACAGGAGGTTGAATGGGGGCGGGATCCCAGGGGGGCAGTCAGGAAGAAGGGGGGGTTGGATGGGGCGGCAGGGGCCAGTCAGGGGACAGGGAACGGGAGTGTGTGGATTGGGCAGGGGTCCCAGGGGGGCTGTCAGGAATGAGAGGAGGGGTTGGATGGGGCAGCGGGGGTCTGGGGGCAGTCAGGGGACAGGGAGTGGGGGTGTGTGGATGGGAGCGGGGGTCCCAGATGGGCCGTCAGGGAACAGAGGGGGTTGGATGGGGCAGGAGTTGGGGGGGGCAGATAGGAGGTGGGGGCCAGGCCACGACCCCCTCCCCTAACTGGCCCTCCATACAATGTACGAAACCCAATGCGGCCCTCAGGCCAAAAAGTTTGCCCGCCCCTGTTGTAGGACCTGAGTGTACCTCCAACTGGTCGACTCTCTATTCTGATCCCCCTGAAGTTACTGTTTGCCAAAAGAGTGGCACTTGAAATCTATCTAAGCTATTGGGTTGGTGTATAAAAGCAGAACTGGAGAATCAGACCTGAAATAAGATGTTACCAACCTTCTTACCCCACATCCTCTTCACATGCACAGGAACTTTGTATTCCCGAAACACAAGGCAAAAAAGGGGAACAGGATCAAAAATTCAGTATGGCAATTCCTACAATTAGGCATAATCCTAAAGAACTGCACATCTGTATCTGCTCCATATTATATAAATTACACACAGCCTTCTAGCTCCAGGTAAATTGCCCATATGGCCCTCAGCTGGACAAAGTCTGGGTAACCCTTGATTTACGTAATCTCTATATTGACAGTTTGTCCCAATTTGTATTTCAGCTTGGATTTCTAAAAATAACCTTGGAGTCTGCTAGAAGCATATCTGTAACCTGGGTTGAGTTAGAATTTTAGCTTTAAATGAACTAAACCACTCCAAAATGTTAGAACAATTTGGAGAAGTGAAAAATGTTCATTACATAGGAAGAAAAAGAGTTCAGCTGGGGAAAGGACTGTGAGACAAAAGAAATCAATGGCCCCACTTTGATGCTAATGTACAGCAAAGCAGCACTACCCACTTGCCATTACCCTACAATTTAACTTAGCTCATTTCCTAACAGTAGGGAGATTTTTTCCTTCTTGAGGTTATTTAATTATAATCCACACTGCAAATTTCAAATAGTTAGCCAAAATTAAAAGTGGATGTTTTCCTTTAACAGGCAAACATTGAGAGCAGTTACTGACTAAACTGCCTAAACAACCAAGGAGTGAGATCCCAGAATTAAATTATGCCTACTGAAACATCAATGAAATCTCTGGCTTGAAAAAGGCTGACATTTGGTTAGGAGATTACCATTTCATTGAAATACAAGAACATTTTTAATGGAACTAAAGCCATGTTTTTCTTGTCATCTTTATTCAAGTATTTCACAGCAGTTATATTACAAATTACAGTAAAATGTTCAAAATTTCCAGAAGTTCAAAAATTAAATAACTTACTTCAAACTAATGTAAAATGAAGTTAAAATGCAAAACATCAATTTTAACACAATTCTGAATAAAACTATAGAATCCAAAATATATCATAGTTGATGAAAGAAGTCTACTTAATCCACAAAATAGACATACATTAACCAAACAATAGGACTCCCCGATGTCTAAATAACCCAATGTACAAGATACACAAGATGCAGGTACAAGCCCAAATTCAAGCTTATGTTGTGATTACAAACAATAAAATAAAATGACTATCAGCTGCAGGACCTGACATTCAATATATTGAATGTAAAAGCCAGAGCTGACCCACCAACTTAATCAAAAAATGGGAAGACAAGATAATACAAAAAAAACAGTAATCCTATAAATACATTGGCATATGAGAAAAATCAACAATACAAAAGGAGACAAAAAACAAACAAAAATTAATCACAGGTGAGATTCAAGCTTGCAAATACTATTAACTCCACAGCCACCAACTTCACCCTAGAACAGTTCCACTACCTCCAATTCAGTCCCAATGGCCCACAAAGTTTACCTCCACCTGGCTCTGCCACATTTTACTGATCCAAGAACAAGGCCTTGCACAGGAGTTTATTTGCAATTTTCACATCAGAAAACAAGGAATAGAGGTCGATTTGTACAAATTCTTGCCAGTGCTATATGGCAAAACAAAAATTAAAGATGTACAAACAGTAAACAAGTTTAGACCACATGGATAGATTAACAGCTGCTTTAACTCTATACCCACCAGGCATCTGTAAAGGAAAAAAAAACTGATGTAGTAATGTGATTATTTGGGCCAGAAAGGCAGGTATAATTTTACCCAAGAAAAACATTTAGATTGGCTAATTCTTTTCAAAAGACCTAAAATATAAGTTGCAGCTCCTCAGTTAGTAAAGTTGCACCTTTCAGTTTCCATATCAACTTTTAATGACTATTAAAAGTTATTTTAAAAAGAACTGACCTGTTGGAAGCATTTTAATGCTAGGCGCGAGCTTTAATGCTATGCGTGAGCTTATATTTGCTTGTCAAACTCACTGATGACTAAAAACTCAATTGTTTAATTCATACAAATTTAGCAACATGTTAAAAATGTATGCAGTTTTACCTTTCACAAGTCCTGCTACTACCTGAACAAATACTTCTCTGAATAAGTGAAACTGGAATAAATATTTGTTTAAAAAAAAAAAATCTGCAGCAAGAACCTGAGACTTGCAAAAAACCCTTTTACCAGAAACTTGCTACAAAAAATCTGCTACATTTTATTTAATCAAATCTTAAAGTTTGTAACAATTTCCATCAAAATACAAAATTGTTATTAATGTACCAGACAGCAAAATATCTGAAACAGGAATGATGGTAATAAATACTAAAGGAAACATGAAAAAAGTCCCCATAATCAAATTTGAGAGAGCAAAGAACACCTTGTTTGAAATATGGGGTTTTTGTTGAGTTGTTTGTTTTTTGTTGTTTTTTAATCGCACTTTCTCACCAAAATATACAGTGTTTCTACATGGGTTGCATTTAGAATAGTATGATTAGATGCATACTAAGCCTTCAAACTTTTTTCTCTTAGATATTAAGAAAACAAGTGGCATTTTGGGGGAGAAAAAGGTCAAACTAGAATTAGAAGGCTTAAACATAAAATACAAAGAAGCACTTTGGATTACTGCAGTAGCCCAAGGCCCAAGTTTGTTTTTCTGCAGTGGCATACTACTACTAGCCAACGACATGGAGACAAGTACCTTAGCTTCAGCATGTAAACGGTAGCAGAGTGTTACAGTTCTCCGTAAACACTGTTGGTAACTAAAATAGAAAAAGCTGAGGTAGCTCAGTATCTCTGCAGTAGTCCAAGACTGTTTTCTCTAATTAAAAACAAAACACGCGTTGCATATTTTGGAAAGACGCTCCTGCAGCTACATATAACAGTTATAATGAACGGTAACATATGGTAACACCAGCCAACCTGTCTACAACATTTTCTACTTATTTGTCTGAAACAAATCAGCCCAGGTAATGTTTTAACACTGAGCCTGTGATAAGACTTTTACTGCAACGTCCTTGCCTCTTGCAACTGCCTAGATTGTGTGTCTCCAATTTCCAGAAAGGAAAGTTTTGAACTACTGATACACTCACTATTCAGCTATAGAGAACTGCAATCCACACAGCCCAGTTCAGAGGTCCACAAATGGCCAATGATCATATAAAGTATCTTCCCCGCCCACCCCCCTCCCCCACGTTAATACTGCTATACATGGCCCAAGGTGTGGGAGCCTGGATTAAATTGTACTTGCAGTGAGCTAGGGGTCCAGGACTTTTGGCTAACTGTCTCTCCTTTCTATGTCTATTCAGCAAGTCTTAGCTTTAATAAAAACAAAACTTTAGAAAGAAACCTGCCAGCATTAAACATCTTTTGTTTCTAAGAACTCAAAATGGACAACAAATAAATAGAATTGTGGGAAAAAAGAATAGCCCCCATAATGAATATTCTCTTCACTTCGTTTTCAGCAACATACGAGAGTTTCACTGTGTAGTTTATTTCTATAACAAATATACCAATGGAATAAAAGAATGTCACTGTTTTGGTAAGGTTGTGTTGCTTTTTTCAGTGTGTCTTAGTTTAGTTCTGTAGAGTAAGACAGGCATTTTAGAATCATAATACTGGTTGCCATTCAATGATGAGGAAATGCAAATCATCCTTTTGGAGCTCTTCATTCTGAAGACAACTTTCTAACTCTGCCATTTGCTACAAGCCCAACCATTTGAATAGCCTTATCTTTCTCAATTGACTAAAAAGGCACATTAAAGGCAGTTCTAGAGAGCCTCATTTTCAAATTACTGTACATCCAGTTACTAAAGTTTCCTACCACAATGCATCACTGCCATCTTTGAAACAGGTTTCTGTCCATTACCCCAGAGAACAAGAAAAAAAAACTGAAAAGGAAAATTTAAAAAGTTGTCCATTTAAAAAAATTCAACCTAGTTAGATCTGCTCTATCCAGGTTCTGTGTTTGTTGGTCTGCTCCACTGTGTCTGAAGTTTCCCAAAAGATAATGCATGTAGAGAGAACAGGAGCAGAAATGAGAGCAGTTTCTGTAGCACCAAAAATCTCCAAGTTGTGGTGTTGTATTCTTTATTTATATCAGATACAACTGTCTGAAGTTCTGTTTGGTTCTTGTAGGCTGGTTGGTTTCAGGTACCTGAGACAATAGCACCAAATTTAACAGAAAGAAAGAGAGCGAGCACTTAAGACCAAGGCTCTGCACATACTTGGTGCAATTGGAAATCGAATGGCTCAGAAGACTGCTCTCCCATGAGCAGTTTAAGAGGATAAACCCACCCATCTCAAAGACATCACAGGAATGTTTCAAACATATGAACTGTTCTTTCCATTTCCTGCAAGAGACACCAAGCATTAATTATATATAAATATACAGCAACAGAAATAAAGTTAGTGTTATATAATCAGATCTACTATGATTTTCTTTTAAACCTGAACAAATAATTTATAAGAAAATAGACAATTCTGTTAACCATTTCTGCTAGTAGATGGAAAACAATAAATGGGAGACTGTTTTCTGCATTAATGCTTCTTTAATTAGTTTTCCTAGTTGATGGTTAATGGGAAGAAGCAGGTATATTAAGATCAAACTTCAGTTGATGCACCCTCCATGTATTACTAAATGAGGAAGGCTGAGGTGTGGACCAGAGCTGCTGCCAAGCAATACTTCTGTTTGTTGATTTAAGGCCAATCATTTATCTGAAACATGGCCACTGAAAAGTAGTAGTCTTTTTCCACATCATACAAAAATGTAAGGTGTCATAATAACCATCTACTGTCCAGTGGTTAGAAATGAATCTAGTATTTTTTAAAACCTAATCTTATAAATGGACTATAGCAGGGATCGGCAACCTTCGGGACGCGGCCTGTCAGGAAAATCCGCTGGCGGGCCAGGACAGTTTGTTTACCTGCAGCGTCCGCGGGTTCGGCCGATCGCAGCTCCCAGTGGCTGTGGTTCGCCGTTCCAGGCCAATGGGGGCTGCGGGAAGCGGTGTAGGCCGAGGGATGTGCTGGCTGCGGCTTCCCGCAACCCCCATTGGCCTAGAACGGCGAACCGCGGCCAGTGGGAACTGTGATTGGCCAAACCCGCAGACACTGCAAGTAAACAAACCGTCCCGACCCACCAGCTGATTTCCCTGACGGGCCGCGTGCCAAAAGTTGCCAATTCCTGGACTATAGCAAAAGACAGGTTCTTCAGTCTGAAAAGCCTTTTTAAAGGAAGATACTTAAGCCCTAATTGCACTTTACATTATTAAAACACTATGCTTACTCAAAAGTCCCAAAGTACTTTACAAACTCTTCAGATATAGGGCTTCTGAAATGCAAACATTTCTAAGGTGAAGGGTGACAGTGACAGAAACAACAGGCTCACAGCCAGTTTTTGTTTTTGAAGATTTTCTGTTGCAAGATTGCCAACACTTCAATCTCTCTGGTCACTCAGTAACAGACTTAAAGGTGGCAATCTTGCAACAGAAAAGCTTCAAAAACAGACTCCAACGAGAAACTGCTGAGCTTGAATTAATATGCAAACTAGATACCATCAATGTAGGCTTGAATAGAGACTGGGAATGGCTGAGCCATTACACACATTGAATCTATTTCCCTATGTTAAGTATCCTCACACCTTCTTGTCATTATCACTACAAAAGTTTTTTTTCTCCTGCTGATAATTGCTCATCTTAATTAATTAGCCTCTTAGAGTTGGTAGGGCAACTCTCACCTTTTCATGTTCTCTGTATGTGTATATATCTCTCCTTACTATATGTTCCATTCTATGCATCCGATGAAGTGGGCTGTAGCCCACGAAAGCTTATGCTCAAATAAATACGTTAGTCTCTAAGGTGCCACAAGTATTCCGCCTCTAGAGAATGAGTTGATACTATTCTCCAGTCTTATATATGAATTTTATGGATTTTGTCATTTGCGTCCTCTTTATGTTCTTTAAGATCGCATTTAATGAGACAGAAACAGAGACACCCCAGCATGGGTTTGATTGTTTGCAAGGGAAGGATAGGGGGATTGGGTCATATCAGAAACTAATGGTCACTGTGTTCCTTAAGCCATTATTGCTTAAGTTTCTTTTTATCCTTAGTAGTTAATACAGTTTTCACAAGAGGATTTCAAATGTGCACCAGTTAATACAGAAATATTGCTACCCAAAGCCTATTGCAAAATTCAGATGAGAAACAAGAGAAATTGTAAAACTTTACCTCTACAAGTTGTGATTTGTCATAATCTTTACGATGCCGATAGATGCACTGACTAAGGAGTGAGTACAGCCTCTCAAGTTGGTCAACAGTCAGGTTGTTACTTCTCTTAACCAACAAATCCAGTAGTTTCTGTTAAGAGGAAAAACATAACACAAATAAAGAATCAAGTTTTTCATATATTCATTCTTGAAATCTGTTTGAGACTAATTATTACATTTAATTGTTTGTGGACAAAGCAGAAATGTGCTAGAAGGATATTTTATATTCCGAACAAGAACATGGTTCAGTATGTAAATAATATAACTGCTGTCAACAGTCTTAAGAGCAGATAACTCTTAACAGAGATCTTCTTTACATTTGTTTGTTTCAGTATGCAGAGATTCTCTAATTACTACACTTATGGAAAACATATTCACACTTGGGAGAAGCTCTCTGTAAACATTCAAAGCCCTTCTTAAAAAACTCTCCTTTGTTGGATGCCTACAAAAAAACAAACTAACTTGATGGGGGGCGGGAAGAGAGCAGATATTAACTCCACTTCACCAATCAACACAACTACATCATCAACCCCTATTACTGCATAATCGTGTCTGCACAAACTGCACTGGAAACACTGGACTGGACTTTTATACCATAATTATTAAAAAGCTTTTATATGTATATTTATTACTGTATCTGCAGATACAGCAGTAAGATACAAATGAGTAGTTAACAATTTTGTTATGTGGTCACTAATTAAATAAAAATTGCTGGATAAAGAAAATCTTCAAACGATAATGCTGACAGAAAAGATTATATTTTCTGCAGTATAAAATAAGGGAAGTTGGGTCTTCACAATTTTCTGTACACAGTATAAAAATATCTTCCATGGTGTTTGAAAAGGGTTGGTAGTGGTAATTATTAAATTTAGTTCTCAGTCCCATTACCTTTAATCTGTCATGGTCAACAATTAGATGGGGCATGAGATCCAATGGCTCCTCCGGAACCTGCTCCAGACTTGCAGGTTTTGGGGGCTCCAAAGTGACTTTTCGAGATTTCTTAAATTTCGATACACCTGCAATTTGGATGCAAAATTATAGCACATCAGGAACAACTGATAAAAAATTAAAGTAAAGTAAAATATTTATTAAATGTAAAACATTTCCAGTAGTCTTTCAACTATAATGTCCCAGTCAAACTCCCACTAAAAATAGCTAATGGCATTTATATAGTCCATACCACCATATTATCGAGGCATTGAAATTAAGATTTGACCTTGTGTTACTACTGACAGCTGTGAATAGGACAGAATCATTTGTACACAACGTCCTGGTTTTGGAAACCTGGCTGAAAATATAAGAAGTTAATTAGAATTTACTATTAAAGCAGCTACCGCCCATCAAAGTCAACAGCAGATCATCTAATCTGACCTGCTGCATAACACAGGCCAATAATTTCTGCAACCAGCTCATAACTTCTGGTTGAAATACTGCATACTGAAGGACAATCTTTATTGAAAAAGATCAACTGCTGGAGAATCCACCACTTTCCACAACAAGATGTTCCAATGTTTAATTACCCTCACTATTAAAAGAGTACATTTTATTTAAAGTCTGAATTTGATTTATTAAAAATGTTTTAAATCAGGCTTTTGAAGAAGGCACACTATGGAAATTGTTACTGACTCGTACTTTTTCACTCTTACTGTCACCAGACATTTCAACATTGTGTGACAGGATTAAACAGGCCAAAAGAATTGCATGGGTCAGAGTCTACTCTGACATACCTTGAATCTATTTATTGTATCACCCAGCAACAGTTTCACTGGTTAGTTTAATTCACAATTCATTTCTCTATAAAGTGGTGTCCCCTACAGATCTAGTTGCGCTTGCTTTTCATTTCTACTTGGTTCCATTTTAAAGACGTATGAATTGCACTCACTGCTATGTGGAGAGCACTCTGGTATGGCAGACTTTTTTTATGTGAGACAAAGCAATGGATTTCTCAATTTTATTAAATGAAATAGACAAGACAGATTTTTTATTAAAAGGCTTAAAGTAGCAACTGAGCCATACTTTGGCCGGGGTAATTTCAACTGGCGATGCTATTGTGATCTCAGATGTCATTCTATCATCATATTTATCATTGGATTAGATTTCTTATCTGTAGGTCTACTATTGAGACTTTGTTTTACCATCTGAAAAATAATGCCAGGTGCTCAAGACAAGCCACTTATAGCTGCTGATATATGCTTAAGGCACAGGTAGGTTCAATTAGCATAATTCTCTATTATCTGGTAGACCTTCACATAAATATGAAGGATGCCACTCGTCCAGAACACAGAAGCACATATCCTAACAAGTATAAGAAAGTCACAATTAGAGCTGGGCAAAATTTTTCACCAACTCTTTCACCAAAAAATTCAGATTCAGGTCAACCGAAAGATTTCACGATGTCATGTTAAATTCACCAACCTGTTTCAGTAGAAAAAAATAATCCAGACAAGTTGAAACATTTTCAAAACTGAATGTTTCAAAATTATGTTTTGTTTCTTATTTTGCTTCAATTGTATTTTTTAAGATACTTGGAAATAAATGTTTTGTTTGAAACAAAACTAGGGTGGGTTTTTTTTTTCTTTTAGGGTTAGCTGAATTTTTTTTTTTTTTTTTTTTTTAAACTCCTCTTTTTTGCTTCACGTCAAACCAAAATAATTTTTCTTCCTCCCAGACTTTTTGGTCAGGCCACTGAAATGAAAAATTGGATATTTGCACAGCTCTAGTCACATCTCCCTGAGCTTTAAAAGTTCACAGCGATTCCCAGTAAACTTCTACATCAATATTAAAGCTTTTTTAACTTACATTTTAAGTAAGAATTCCAGATTGACCGGCTTTCACCTAATACATCCCTAGTGTTCCCTTACATTCCAAATGGTTAGTTTAATTACCCTTCTCTTAACACAACATTCTGAGAGAGAGAGAGCAAGAATTCATAATAATTATGCCCTAATTGTAGAATAAACTTCCTTCTACTATTTCAGATTGCCAACTGGTGCCAGAATTGAAAAGTAGTTTAAAGAAATATGTTTATGGTAGCATTTATTTGTTCTTAATAATTGATGTTTATATTATTTTATTACAAAGCGCTCCAAGACTTTTGCAAGTACTTGTGTTATGGGGATGCTCTCTGCCCCACACCAGAGCAGGGCATGTTTTCTTCAACATACTCTCAGTCAATGCCAGCCCATGAGGAGTGATAAGGAGGAGGCATACACAAGCAGAGGCAGGAATAGCAAACTGTCTCTTGAGCATACTAGTTCACTGGACTATCCTACACCACAATGCAAACCCCTTACTGGTTTCATTTAATGTCTGTGACTCGTGTTTTCCTGACAGCACCTCAAAGCCCTACAATAATCACCCCTGAGGAAGGCTGGACACTGCTCCACCTGGAACATATTGGGACTGAAGGGGGACCATTGGGTATTGACATAAAACATTCTCTTCTCCCTACTGGGCCATGTGTGCTACCTCCCCAGTACTCTCAAGCTTCCAATGGGCTAAGGAACAAGGGACAATTTGGTCCCAAACTTACTCTACCACTATACCAGCTTCCTTTCTCCCCCTTCATTTGTCTCTCTTTCACCATCTAGTGGAGAACTGCACCCATTCTTCTGCACATAGTACTTTCTCAGTGGGGTAACAAGGAACAAGGAAGTGAAATTGACAGCTGTGTTCTGTTCCTTCTGGGTCATTAGAGAAGAAGGAGAGGTTACTCACCTTGTGCAGTAACTAGAGCTCCCTGTGGGTGCTCCACTTTAGATGCGCATGCACCCTGAGCCTGTGATCGAAGCTATTTGGTAGCAGTGCGCATTCAGCTTGCACATGTGCCCTATATATCCTTGTGTCCAGGGCTAAATTCAGCCGGAGCTGTCCAGAGCAGAGCTCCGGTAAATATTTTCAACGACCTGAGAGTTTTTATAGCATGTTGCGGAGGGGCAAGGGGGGGCTCTGGGAAATAATCTATAAGAATTTAAGCCCTGCTCATGTCCCATACTGAGGCTATATATGGCCGCATGGGCAAACCACCCTCAGTTCCTTCTCTACCACAAAGTCCCACAGAGAAACTCTGAAGCGCGGGGGAAGGAGGATGGGTAGTAGAGCACCCACACGGACTGACATCTCAAAGAACTCCAGTTACAGCACAAGATGAGTAACCTCTCCTTCTTCGAGTAGTGTCTCTATGAGTACTCCACTTCAGGTGGCTCCACCACAGCAACCCCTTAAGGAAGTGGGAGGTTCAGAACAGAGTCCAGCACTGAAGAGAGGTCTGCATTGCCTACTGCAGCATCTGATCTAGCAGCGTGAACCAAAGCACAATGGTAGGAAAAAAGTCTGTAGTGAAGCCCATGTTGCAGCTCAGCAGATTTCTGCAAACATCCATGAACAGGGCTACAGATGTGGACTGATCTAGTAGAATGTGCAGTCACTCGTACAGAAGGTTGAGCAACAGCCAAGCCACAACAGGTGATAATATATTAAGAAAAAAGAACAGGAGTACTTGTGGCACCTTAGAGACTAACAAATTTATTAGAGCATAAGCTTTCGTGGGCTACAACCCACTTCTTCGGATGCATATAGAGTGAAACATATATTGGGGAGATATATATACACACATACAGAGAGCATGAACAGGTGGGAGTTGTCTTACCAACTCTGAGAGGCCAATTAAGTAAGAGAAAAAAAACTTTTGAAGTGATAATCAAGATAGCTCAGTACAGACAGTTTGATAAGAAGCAAGTGTGAAAATACTTACAAGGGGAGATAGATTCAATGTTTGTAATGGCTCAGCCATTCCCAGTCCTTATTTAATCCTGAGTTGATTGTGTCTAGTTTGCATATCAATTCCAGCTCAGCAGTCTCTCGTTGGAGTCTGTTTTTGAAGTTTTTCTGTTTTAAGATAGCCACCCGCAGGTCTGTCATAGAATGGCCAGACAGGTTAAAGTGTTCTCCCACTTGTTTTTGAGTATTATGATTCCTGATGTCAGATTTGTGTCCATTAATTCTTTTGCGTAGAGACTGTCCGGTTTGGCCAGTGTACATGGCAGAGGGGCATTGCTGGCACATGATGGCATATGTCACATTGGTAGATGTGCAGGTGAACGAGGCCCTGATGGTATGGCTGATGTGATTAGGCCCTATGATGATGTCACTTGAATAGATATGTGGACAGAGTTGGCATCGGGCTTTGTTACAAGGATAGGTTCCTGGGTCAGTGTTTTTGTTCAGTGATGTGTGTTTGCTGGTGAGTATTTGCTTTAGGTTGGGGGGTTGTCTGTAAGCGAGGAGAGGTCTGTCTCCCAAGATCTGTGAGAGTAAAGGATCATCTTTCAGGATAGGTTGTAGATCTCTGATGATGCGCTGGAGAGGTTTTAGTTGGGGGCTGAAGGTGACAGCTAGTGGTGTTCTGCAATAGAGGGAGGGAAAGTCTAGGGGACTTTCTGAATTGTTTGGTTCTGTTCAAGTAAAAGGCTAATGCTCTCTTAACATCCTGTGTATGGAAGGAAGGTGGCTTGCTGCATAGAGAGTTATGAGGCTTAGTAAAGAAAACAAAGGTGAATAGTTTGGTTAATGTGAAACTCACAAGAAACCTTAGGTAAAAATTTTGGATGGGGTTGTAATGATACTTTCTCCCTGGAGAACACAAATAAATGGAGGGCCTGCCATTACAGCCCCACTCTCCCCAAACTTTAAAGCAGAAGCATTGCCCACCAAAAAGGCCACTTTCATAGACAAATGTAACAGAGAGCACACAGCTAGTGGCTCAAAAGCTTGTTTAACAGTTAAGGACAAGGTTGAGATCCCAAAGCAGAGTAAGATCTCTAATCATCAGAAAAAGATTCATAAGATCTTTCATGAACCTCCTTGTGGCTGGATGTGCGAAAACTGAGAAACCTTCTACTGGCAAACAGAAAGCTGTTATTGATACTAATTGAACCTTGATGGAACTCACATACAGAGACCAATGTCTTCAATTCCAACAGATAATCCAAGAAAAAGATGACTAGACATGCGAAAGATGATGGCAGTTACACCAAAGATGGTATCTGCTTCATTTCTGGAGGTAAGTTTATCTTGTAGATTTTCCTGATATTTAACAGCACGAATTATACTCCCGATGAACAGGATGCTTTTAGTTCCAAGAACCATTGAGACACTATGCTTGGAGTTGCAGAACATTCAGATTTGGGTGAAGTGTTCGATCCACATTGAGACAGTTGAGAATCAAGTAGGAGCTGCCACAGAGGGTCAGAGGTGAGTCTGATGATAAGGTAAGGAAACCAAACTTGTCTTGGCCAAGTTGGTGCATTCAAAATGACCCTGGCATGGTCCTGCTTGATCTTGTTGACAACCTTTAAAGCAATGGCATTGATGGATATGCACTTCTAACTGCCCTCAATTCCAGCAGATTGATTTGCGAGCACTGTTCTTGTTGTGAGCATTTGCCCTGGCCTGAGTGATAACCCAAATGCACTCCCCATCCCAAGAGAGAAGGGTCCAATGTTATGACAGTACAGGGATTCTGGATTAATGGGGTTCCTGCACAAACCCTGGAAGGATCCTTCTACCAGGTGAGTGATTGTTGCACCCAGCTTGGTATAGACACCTGTTTGTGTCTGTTGGGCATGTAAAATGTCCTGAGCCACACCTGGAAACATCAAAGATGTAATCTAGGGTTCTGTGTTATAAAAACACAAGGAGACTTGAGGACTGTGCTGCATTCTTTGGATAAGGTTCTTTGGAGCGAGGAACCTATTGGGAGGGAGGATAAGCCATCATCAAATCCAGAAACGCTCCTCTAAAAAGTATTCACGGTGTAGGGGTCAAGGCCGATTTCTCCACATTTATTTGTAGGCCTGAACTGTGGAAAAGTAAAGTTGTTGTTTTAACTGCCAACAGCACCTCCTGATAAGACCATCCTTTGAGAAGCCAGTGGTTGAGGTAGGGAAAAACTGTTATTCCTAGACAACGGAGGTGGGCAGCTACAACCACCATAATTTTTGAGAAAACCCTTGGGGTGGAAGAAAGGCCAAAGGGTAGGATCTGGTATTGGTAGTGATGGTGAACAACTATGAAATGAAGAAATCTTTCATGAAAGGGCTGAATCGCTACATGGAAGTAGGCATCTTTGAGGCTGAGAGTTGCAAACCAGTCCTCTGACTTCAGGGAGGGAATTATAGCTGCTAGAGAGACTATTCTGAATTTCAGATATCTGACATTCTTCTTCACTTGTCTGAGATCTAATATTGGCTGCCAACATCTGTTTCTCTTGGGTATCAGAAAATACTTTTCCTTTGTGTTGAAGTGGAACTGGTTCTGTGGCCCCTAGACTTAGGATCAATGTGATCTTCTCTCTCTGCAACTGATTGTGAGGGGGGTCCCTGAAGAGGGATGGGAGGGTAGGATGGAAATAAACTGGATTGTATAACCAGAGTAATGGCCTCCAACACCCATTTGTTTGATGTCATAGTCTCCCACACATGCTGGTATACATTAGAGATATCTATCTATCTATACATCTATATATATGGGGGGTGGGGGGGACAACACAGACAAGCCGTGTCCAACATGTGGAAAAGGGATGGACTGCTGCAGCTGAGAAACTCTTATCGAGTGGTTCAGACTCTCAACCAACCCATAAAAACTGGAGCTTGGAAGATGCTGATGGCTGGGATGAAGCAGTCAAGGTAGTTGTCATGTTCCTTTTAAGAGACTCTCAACCCCATATTGCCGTGGTTCAGATAATCTACAGAAGGTAAAAATCGAGCTAGATGGGAGCTTTGTGCAGATTGAGACCTGGTGAATTTCCTTTTACTTGCCTGTATATCCCCAAGGATCTAAGTGTAGCCCTACAGTGTTTTAGGGTATGAAGTCAGCCATCTTTGAAGTCCTTGAAGAGCTTGTGGCCATTAAATGGTAACTCCTCAATAGTCGATTATACCTGCTGCTGGAAACCAGACAACTGAAGCTGGTGTGTGTGTGTCTGTGTCTGTGAGAGAGAGAGAGACCTGGCCGCAATGTTGGCCACATCAAGTGAAGTCTGCAAAGACATCTTCACCAAAAGCTGATCCTCCTCTTTAATTATGGCTAGGGCTGTCGATTAATCGCAGTTAACTCACGTGATTAACTCAAAAAAATTAATCGCACTGTTAAAACAATAGAATACCAATAGAAATTTATTAAATATTTTTGGCTGCTTTTCTACATTTTCAAATATATTGATTTCAATTACAACACAGAATACAAAGTGTACAGTGCTCATTTTTTATTACAAATCTTTGCACTGTAAAAATGATAAAGAAATAGTGTTTTTCAATTCACCTCATATAAGTACCATAATGCAATATCTTTATCATGAAAGTGTAACTTACAAATGTAGATTTTTTTTGTTACATAACTTCACTCAAAAAAACCAAAATAATGTAAAACTTTAGAGCCTACAAGCCCTCAGTCCTACTTCTTGTTCAGCCAATTGCTAAGACAAACAAGTTTGTTTACATTTACGGGACATAATGCTGCCTGCTTCTTATTTACAATGTCACCTGAACGTGAGAACAGGCATTTACATGACACTTTTGTAGCCAACATTGCAAGGAATTTACATGCCAGATAAATTAAACATTCATATGCCCCTTCTTGCTTTGGACACCATTCCAGAGGACATACTTCCATGCTGATGATGCTAGTTTAAAAAATGCGTTAATAAAATTTGTCACTGCACTCCTTGGGAGAGAATGTATGTCTTACGCTCTGTTTTACCCACATTCTGCCATATATTTCATGTTATAGCAGTCTTGGATGATGACCCAGCACATGTTGTTCATTTTAAGAACACTTTCACTTCAGATTTGACAAAACGTAAAGAAGGTACCAATGTGAGATTTCTAAAGATAGCTACAGCACTCAATCCAAGATTTAAGACTCTGAAGTGCCTTCCAAAATCTGAGAGGGACGAGGTGTGGCGCATGCTTTCAGAAGTCTTAAAAGAGCAACACTCCAATGCAGAAACTACAGAACCCAAACCACCCAAAACCAAAAAAACCAAAAAAACCAAAAAAAAAACAAACACCTCCCAACTTTCTGCTGGTGGCATCGGACTCAGACGATGAAAATGAATATATGTCGCTCCGCACTGCTTTGGATCATTATCAAGCAGAACCCGTCATCGGCATGGACGCATGTCCTCTGGAAGGATAGTTGAAGCATGAAGGGACATATGAATCTTTAGAGCATCTGGCACGTAAATATCTTGCGATGCCGGCTACAACTGTGTCATGAAAACACCTGTGGTCACTTTCAGGTAACATTGTAAACAAGAAGCGGACAGCGTTACCTCCTGCAAATGTAAACAAACTTGTTTGTCTGAGCGAATGACTGAACAAGAAGTAGGACTGAGTGAACATGCAGGCTCTAAAATTTTACGTTGTTTTATTTTTGAGTGCAGTTATTTTTTTTGTACATAATTCTACATTTGTAAATTCAACTTTCGTGATAAAGGGATTGCACTACATTATTCGTATTAAGTGAATTGAAAAACACTGTTTCTTTTGTTTTTTACTGTACACATATTTGTAATAAAAAATAGTATAAAGTGAGCACTTTACACTTTGTATTCTATGTGGCAATTGAAATCAATATATTTGAAAATGTAGAAAACATCCAAAAATATTTAAATAAATGATATTCTATGATTCTTTAATCGCGCGATTAATCGCGATTAATTTTTTTAATCATTTGACAGCCCTAATTATGGCACTAAACTGATCTTGATGTTCCTGTGGTAAATGGTCAATAACAGCATTAAACTTCTGGTTATTCAGGAAGTCGTATTTCGACATTAGCGTTTTGTGATTTGCAATCCTAATATGTAATGTCACCAAAGAGGCGCTTTTATGATCAAAATAGTCCAGACACTTCTGATCCTTGTTATATGGGGTAGCTTTAGGAATATGCGGTCTACACCTTTCATTAACTGTGTCCATGACCAGAGAATTTGATGTCAGGTGTAAAAACAAAAACTCGGGATCCCTGGCCCAGGTGTAGTATTTTTTAATTGGCACTCTTGCAGGTAGGGTGTGCTGCTGCTGGAATTTGGCCCTATGGTCTTGGCTGGCTCAAGGATAGCTTAATTAAACTGGTAGTGCCACCAGCGCTGAAGTAGAAGTATGTAATATGTCCAGAAGCTAGTGATGGGAATCCTGGATTTCTTCCAGGGGAATTTGAAGTGTGTTCACCATCTGCTTCAGCAGGTCCTGGAACTGCTGAAAGTCATCAGCTAATGGTAATGATGGAAGCATTGCTGCCTAATCAGGCAATGAAGAAGAGGAGATATTTGTATGGTGGGTGACCTCCTTGTCCACCTTCGCCACTTGCTCCACAAAGGTCTCCTCTGCTGATTCAGCATAGAGGGGAGGGATGGAAGGTACTGGAAAATGAGGTCTTCTATGCTCCTTATGTGACTGAATCAGGGACCCTGAAACCTGCAGACAGTATACTGCCCATGGGTCCCAATAAGGCCAAAGAGGAGGCCCATAAGGCATGGGGGGAGGTAGCCATTGCTGATGATCCCAAGTATTAATAGGCAGAGAACTTGTATTCTTCCTTCCCTCCATCTGCAGAGAACAACATCTCCTTGAGCAAATACTATTATTTGAGCAAATAAACTGGAAAGCCTTGAACTGAAAGCTCTAAGTCGGACTACGAATGCTCTTCTACATATTGTAAAAGAAGTTACAACAGTTCTTTCTGAATGGTAGAAATTGGGAAGTAGTGCATCTGAATACAACATGCACAGCTGGTGACTGAGCAGCTCTCGGTACCGAAAGATGTCCGGAAGTCGCAAGGAGGGGAGACTCAGGAGGGTACCGGAACTCCTGTGGTATTTGGAGCACAATCGAACATGGTACAGGCACTGAAGTTGTTCTCAAGGTCACTGTCCGAGTTGTTGATCATGGGTCTGAGGGTACTGCAGATTCCAGTGAGGCTACTCTCTTACTAGCATAGGCTCTGATGGCAGCCACAGTAATAGTCTTTGATACCATACCCTTTGTCGGCAAGGTATGGGACTTAGATGAAGTCTTAGAGTGCTTCATGGTACCCAAAGTACTTGGCGCCTCAACAGCACTCCTCACAGGGCCCTGAGGTCTCTGGTTCCTGAATCTTCTTTGAGAAAGAACTTCCCGTTCTCCTTCACTTACCTGCCCCCCTCCTTAGTCTTTGAGTGGTAAACTCTTGGTACCAATGAAGCAATTATAGGTATCTTGCTAATGGAGAGTGTCAGAGACCAGGATCTCAACGCTGCCTTCACCTTGGAAGCTCTCGTGATCATGATCTCGATGTAGACAGGACATTAACGGAAGCAAAGGGCTCCTGTTTAGGGGGTTTCCTGTCCCCAGCTCCGAAGTCAGTCTTAAGGCTTTCTCCATCATTAACACATTATACTTAAATCTCCCTGTTTTTGTGGGATCTTCCCTTAAAACAAGTGCAAATATTCCACTTGCTGGGGATATGCGAGTCTCCCAAGCAATATGCTGAAAACGCTCATCGCTGACGGGAATCACTTTTCAACAGGAGAGGCACGTTTTGAAATCTGGTGAGCCTGGCATCCCAGATACAAGAAAAAAAACCTGACACCTCAGTAAGGGAAAGAGCAAAAACAAAATTCCCCCAAGTAAAAGGGAATAACAGTTCCAACAACTATAAAGTACTAAGAATCCTACCAACTAACTAAAGAACTAACACTATATACTACATTCTAACTCTAAAGAGGAAAACAGGCACACACTAAACTCTCTGTTCAAATGTGATTGAGAAAGAACTTAAGGCTGTTTACCCAGGTTGCGCTACATTGCCTTGGTACAGGGCATGGAGATGCGACGGACGCATGTGCAGGCTGAACAGGCAATGCTACCAAAAATTTCGGATCAAATTTTTCCATGGGTGAAATTTAAAAAAAAAGTAGGGAGAAGTATGGATAAATGTGGAATTCTCACAAACCTACAGAAAGTTTAAGCCACTGAAATCATTGGTTTAATGGTGTGATGCTCCCAGATAGATTTTTGTGAAAAATAAAGTTACTTTTAAACTTTTCCCCCCACATCTAGATAGAAGATAAAACAACAACTCTGCTGGAGTTTAGACAAGTAGATGGATATATTATTTAAAGTAAAAACTTGAGAAAAAAGTTTTAAGTTTTAAAAATAAATTATACTTTGTTTTGAAGTATACTGAATCATGTCATTTACGATATCAAAAGTTTGCTGAAGCTTTGTGCATTGAGATTTTTACAAAATGCACAGGTTCATTTTTTTAATATATAAACATGAAGGTTCAACCAATACATAGTATTTGTCTTCACTTTCATTCTGATATATAGTTTATTTATGTTCATAAAAACTGTACAGTTCAAAGGCACTCATGAAATAGCTCAACTTTAAAACCGAGCCTTAGTTCCCAACAATAAATGTTTCAAGTCACTGCAAAAGTGGGTCTGTTATATCTCCTCTATATAGCAACATCAAGTGCAGATGCAAGGCAAATTCTCCAAATCTCTCCACCTGATTAAACCAAATTTCTCATCTTTCTTCCCAAGCCCTCCCTTCTCCAACACTGCGTAAATTTTTAATCTCTTGACACCAAAGCTTGAAAACTCGGTCATATTTGACTTTTCTCTCCTTCTTCCACATCCAAGCATTTGCCAAATCCTAGTGGTTCTTTCTCTACAACATCTCCAAGATTTACTCTTCTCTCTTTATTGCTACTTCTGATCCTGTCCTGCCATAGGTTATCTCTTGCCTCAACTATTCAACCCACCTCTCTTCTTACAATACTGATTGTCACTTTGGTTTTCTTCAGTCTATACATAATTAAATTTCTAAAAGTATTTTCCTCCTCTGTTACTCAGACCACATTGCCCCCAGTTTGAGTCCCTTCACTGGCTACCACTTGCCTTCCACATCAAGTTGAAGATTGTGTTCCTAACTTACAAGGCCCTGCAAAAATCCACTCCTCCTGACAAATCAGCACTTTTTCCTGTTCATCTTCTCATGTACACTGCCTTGCTCAAGTTTCTAATCTACACATACTCTTCATCTCCTCCTATCACTTATTACTGTACCTTATTCCATGCTACTCCTATCCTTGGAAAACACTTCCTAACCTTATACACTGAGGAATAACGACACCTATCATTTAAAAACCTTTATTAAAACTCATTTATTTTGCAAACCCTAACACTAACCTTTTAAAGATACATTGTTCTTTTACGTATTTATGAACAGCTAACAAAAAAGCAAGTGAACGAACACCTTTTACTTCTCTCTTCCCCTTGGGCCCCCAAGAGATGTTGTTTCTCTGCTTTTATTCACCATTATCCTTCCCACCTCTTTGTCTATTGTCCTTTCTCTGCAATGTCTGTCTATCTATTGATTGTAAACTGCTCCCAGCAGAGATCATCACTTGCAAAGCAACATATACACCTCAGGCAAAAAGCTTTTGTTACAAATTTTTTAAAAATATACTACTCTCAACCTGATTTCATCAAAATCCTTCAAATTCGCAATAAGGAAATCCTGTAAGATTATGTATGTTCTACATTTTATTGAATTAAAACCCAAACAGTGACACTGTAAATGCCTGGATCAAAAAGCACTATGAACCCACAACATACTAAGTCCCATACTAACAGTGGGAGGAATTTAAAAAAAACCATTATTTTCAGTATCACAAAACGTTACCTGTATATTTGCAGTTTCCCCACAGAAACCATAGAGAAGCATATAGAACATTGTCAGTACTGAGGTAGACTTGTTTATCTAAGGAAATGTGACCAAAAATGCCGTTTAACTCAGGATGGAATTGTGTTATACGAATATTAGATGTTAAAAATGTTCAGGTTGCAGTTCACAAAACACACTATTCACTGGCTATTGCAACAAAGTATACCCATCTATATTTACTTTAGCATTAATCTCAGTACTGGACATACTGAAAACAAACCATACCTTCTTTATCAGGTTCAATATCTTTAGTCTCAATGTCTGTGCTGCTCACTGGTGTCTTTTCATTATTGCTGTATTGTGGTACTTCAGTATTAGACTGTTTCACCAAATCAGCTCCCTGATTTTCACCAGAAGCTTCTGTTTTTTCCTTTGGCTGATCTTTAGACACAGCTTTTTGCTCATTACGAGGCACATCATCATTGTCACATGCTGAAACATCAACTGGTTCTGCTTTACCATTCTGACATTCTGGAACAGGTATCCCCTCTAAGCTGTGTGCAGATGCCTCACCATTCACGCAGTCCCACTTAGATGGAGACTCCTTCCTTGATTCCTTTTCAGCATTCACAGTAAGACTGTCATTTACTAACAGGGATTCATTTGAACTCTCTTCTTCTGTTGATGCGAAACTGTTTTCTTTTCCTATTGTCCCATTGTTAAGTCTCTGTTCTGCATCTATATCCATGATATCACAAGAGGACTCATCATTTGTCATAGACAGATCTCCCATTTCCTCTCCATTCTCCTCAATGCAGTCTGTGCTGATTTCTAGTTCCCCATTCTCCAGCAGCTTCCTGCCCTCCCCATGATTTTCATCATCGGCAAATTTTGCATCATCTTCATCTTTCTTCAAATTGACTTTTCTCTTTTTAATAATGCCTTTACCCCACTGCGAACGTCGTCTTGATTTCCTCCTTATTCGAACTGAATTGGAAGAGACAGAAAACATGTCACTTTTAAATGCACATACATCTGCAACACATGGGTTAAGATAATTGACTACATACTAACGGAGAGCCACCATTCTCAAACTTTCCACAGTGGGGGATTTTCGAATTAGCATTGAGCTAATTCTGCTCCCACTGAAATCAACAGCAAAACGAACTCCCACTGGCTTCAATGACAGCAGAGTCAGGCCAATGCCGACCACTTCTGAAAGTCCCACCCATCGTGGATATTTTACACTAGCCAAGTATGCAGGAAGCTTTAATTAAATTAATCTGTAAGGCCACTCCTCTTTCCTTCTTCACATTCCTCATGAAAACCTACTTCTATTTAGACCACTAAACATCAGACAGACAATTATAGCTGTGGGATGCAGAATTTGAGAAAAGCCAATTTTACTTCACTTTTTTTTTTTTTTTAATCTTCAGATGACTTGGAACTATTATGTTGTGCAAGAATTAAGCTGCATAACCCCATGACCTTATTTTCATTACCCTTGTCCTCCCTCCTACTGTATGCTTTGTTTCAAGTCAGATTACATACTGTCTGGGATGTGGCAGTGACTTCTAAGTGTGTATATGCATTGTCTAGGACAGCGGAACCCCAATCTCAAAAGGGGTTTTTGGTTATGTTCCTAACATAAACTTCAAACAATAGCTCAGGAAGAGTAATGTCGAATTTCAGTGTATCTTGTAAGAGCACAGATGAGGAGAAAAAGTGTATTTTAGTAGATTGAGCAAAAGACAGGTAGATGGGAACTCCTGGATTCCAATTTCTGCTATGATACAGATTACTTATGCTCTTTGGCAAGTTATAACCACTTTGCAACAGCTTTTCCATCTAAAAATGGAGGCTGCTATACTTAAAGTGGTCACATTGTTTTCTCTGGAGAGATACTGCCAGCACAAATCAGTATTAACGGGAAGCTCTCTCAAAGTGACAATCTTTCAAAATGAAAGAAACTAAGTCCATTAACTATACCTACCCACCTCACTGGGTCAGTTATGAAAGTCAGTGTTCATAAAGTTGCTCTGAAGATGCTAGTACCATGTGAGTGCTGCGCATTAAATGACAAGAGGTCAGAGAAACATAACTAAATGTAATGTTGAGAAAGTCTTCCCTAAAAGTGCCACTTAATCTGATAATGTAACTAGTATCAAGACTTTACTAACTACAACATTAATAAAAAATGTCATTAACTTTTTAGTTTAAAAAGTTCTTAAAAGGACACATTCACCTTGAAAATCATAAGTTAGGGAAGTGGATTGGACTGAAGAACTTGTGGATCTAAAGGCAGAGGAGGCCTGGAATAACTTCAAATCAAAGTTGCAGAAACTATCAGAAGCCTGCATCCCAAGAAAGGGGAAAAAATTCATAGGCAGGAATTGTAGACCAAGCTGGATGAGCAAGCATCTCAGAGAGGTGATTAAGAAAAAGCAGAAAGCCGACAAGGAGTGGAAGATGGGAATGATCAGCAAGGAAAGCTACCTTATTGAGGTCAGAACATGTAGGGATAAAGTGAGAAAGGCCAAAAGCCATGTAGAGTTGGACCTTGCAAAGGGAATTAAAACCAATAGTAAAGGTTCTAGAGCCATATAAATAAGAAGAAAACAAAGAAAGAAGTGGGACCGCTAAACACTGAGGATGGAGTGGAGGTTAAGGATAATCTAGGCATGGCCCAATATCTAAACAAATAGTTTGCCTCAGTCTTTAATGAGGCTAATGAGTAGCTTAGGGATAATGGTAGGATGACAAATGGGAATGAGGATATGGAGGTAGATATTACCACATCTGAGGTAGAAGCCAAACTTGAACAGCTTAATGGGACTAAATCGGGGGGCCCAGATAATCTTCATCCAAGAATATTAAAGGAACTGGCACATGAAATTGCAAGCCCATTAGCAAGAATTTTTAATGAATTTGTAAACTCAGGGGTTGTACCGTATGACTGGAGAATTGCCAACATAGTTCCTATTTTTAAGAAAGGGGGGAAAAAGTGATCCGAGTAACTACAGGCCTGTTAGTTTGACATCTGTAGCATGCAAGGTCTGGGGAAAAAATTTGAAGGAGAAAGTAGTTAAGGACATTGAGGTCAATGGTAAATGGGACAAAATACAACATGGTTTTACAAAAGGTAGATCATGCCAAACCAACCTGATCTCCTCCTTTGAGAAGGTAACAAATTTTTTAGACAAAGGAAACACAGTGGGTCTAATTTACCTCGATTTCAGTAAGGCATTTGATACGGTTCCACATGGGGAATTATTAGCTAAATTGGAAAAGATGGGGATCAATACGAAAATTGAAAGGTGGATAAGGAACTGGTTAAAGGGGAGACTACAACGGATTGTACTGAAAGGAAAACTGTCAGGCTGGAGGGAGGTGACTAGTGGAGTTCCTTAGGGATCGGTTTTGGGACCAATCTTATTTAATCTTTTTATTACTGACCTTGGCACAAAAAGTGGGAATGCGCTAATAAAGTTTGCGGATGACACAAAGCTGGGAGGTATTGCCAATACAGAGAAGGACCAGGATATCATACAGGAAGATCTGGATGACCTTTGTGGCAAACCCAGGACAAACAGCTACAAAGGGGGTAGTAATCAGTCCCAGGGGGTTAAAAAGGCCTCTCCCAAGCCACTGAAGAGAGAGAACCATGGGGAAATAAGGTTCAGCTGGACAAGGGGTTACCAGGGAACTAATTAGGTTCAGCTGGCTCCAACTGCTTGGGACCTTTTTAAACCCTCCCCGGCGTGGAAGGGGGGGAGAGAGAGTGAGAGAACCAGTGAAGCTGCCAGTAAGTTAGGAGCAGCAAGGCTCTGAACCCTTCCTGCAAGGAAGGCTGCACTCTGTCCCCAGAAGGGAAGATAAACAAGCACAAGGGGCTGACTGAGAAAAGGAATAGCCAGACCCTGTGCTACCTGCAAGGATTTGCCTTGCCCAAGCCTGTGTCTCCAAGGCTAAAAAGGACTGAGCCTGCTGAGGAGAAGAAGGTACTTTGCCACACTTGGTGTCAGAAGTGGGATGTAGTGAGGCGTTGTGGCAAGCCATCTCAGGGCAAGGTAAATCGCACACACACACACACACAAAAAATAAAAAAATGGAGGACGTAGTGAAGGCGTTGATTCAGGCCACTGCGGCCCAACAAGAGGCTACCAGAGTACAGATGACAGCCCAGCAAGAGTCAGTACGTGTCCAACAGGAGACAAACCAATTGCTGATGAACCAGGCGGCCCAAGATCAAGCCACCCTGAATGATTTAGTGAACCAGTTGAAAGCCCTGACCGCGCTGACGCATGGGCCCCAGGGGACCCGGCCGCTACGCGCAAGCAACTATTTACAGAAGATGACAACGGATGACGATATAGAGGCATATCTCCTTGCATTCGAGAGGACGGCACTGCGGGAGGCTTGGCCCCAAGATCAGTGGGCAGGCCTCCTGGCTCCATTTCTGTGTGGGGAGGCTCAGAAGGCCTATTTCGATATGACCATAGAAGCAGCTATGGATTACCCCCAGCTGAAGGCGGAAATCCTGGCGAGGTCAGGGGTGACGCCGGCCATAAGGGCCCAGCGCTTCCACGAGTGGAAGTACCGGGACGACAAAGCGCCGAGGTCCCAGCTATTTGACTTGTTCCACCTCGCCCGGAAGTGGCTCCGCCCTGAGACCCATGGGCCGGAGAAGGTGGTGGAAATCCTGGTGTTGGACAGGTACATGAGGGGGTTGCCGCCGGGCATACGAGGGTAGGTCCGCCAAAATGATCCCTCCTCGTATGATGAGCTAGTTGCCCTTGTAGAGAGACACTTAGCAGCCCAAGAACTTTCTCGGACCCCCGGGGAAGGAAGGCGCCAGAATCGGAGACCAGTCTCTGCACCGAGGCCCCGGTTTGCCCTAGCGCCAGGCCAGACAATGGAGGGGAGGAAGGAGGCAGAAGAGCAGCCCGTGGTCCCGGAGAGACTTGAGGACTGGGGGAGAAAGACTCGAGAGATAAAGCCCAGCAGCCCGAAAAATAGGGGGCTGCCCCGAGCGGGGTACCGATGTTATGCCTGTGGTGAAATGGGGCATATCGCTGCCCAATGCCCGAATCTAGGAGAGCCTATGCAATGCGAACTGGGAGATATAGGGGGACCATGTGATCTAATAAGTCTAGTCGGGGTTGCGATGGTCCCTCATAGATACACTAGGCCAGTTAAGATGAATGGTATAAAGACCACAGCCTTAGTAGACTCGGGAAGTGCAATCACGTTAGTCTCGGGGAAGCTGGTCGGACAAGACCAACTATCCCGGGCCAAACGCTCGGGAATATCCTGTGTGCATGGGGATGTCAACTATTATCCAACCATCCCCGTAAAAATAGAAGTTTTCGGAAGCCCCACTAGGTTGACGGTGGGAGTAGTTCCAAAACTCCCTTACCCTGTCCTTATCGGACGAGACTTCCCGGGGTTTGATAGCCTACTCCCCGGGGAGAAGGTAGAAGAAAATAATGACCCTGGGACCCAGGGCGTGGCCCAGATCGTTAACCCTCCCCCGACCTTCCATGAATTTAGCCAGGATTTGTTCTCCCCGCCGGGGAAGTCCAGGAAGACTAGGAGGGAACGGAGGGCGGATAAAAGGAGGGGGATGAGGGTCCTGACCCAGTGCCAGAAGTCTACGCTTGTAGGGGAAAGAAGGGGCTCGACTGACAGTGGGACTGGGTCGGCGATCAACAACCCTATCGCCGGACCTGGTTCCCCAGGGGCTTTCCCCGAGGGGGAGACGGAGGTAGACCCCCCCGAGTTTAGACAAATGGGGACCGCACGCGGGAATTTTGGTCAGGATCAGGCCAATGATCCCATATACCACAATATTCTCAAAGAAGTAGTCGAGGTAAATGGGGTACCCGTGGAGGGGAGAGTTAAGGGTGCGGGGCCATATTATATGATTAAGAATGACCTGCTATACAGAGTAGTCCGGGTCCAAGAGCAAGTCATACAACAACTCTTGGTCCCACGGAAGCATCAAAGAGCCGTAATGGAGCTGGCCCACAGCCATCTGTTCGGGGGCCATCTAGGGGTAGATAAGACCCTGGATCGGATTCTACAGAGGTTTTTTTGGCCTGGCGTTTATGCAGCGGTCCGGCGATATTGCACATCCTGTCCAGAATGCCAGATACATGGGCCCCGACCCCACTTAAGGGCCCCTCTGGTACCTCTGCCAATTATCGAGGTCCCATTTGAGCGTATAGCTATGGACATAGTAGGGCCATTGGAAAAGTCAGCCCGGGGCCATCAATACATTCTGGTAGTACTAGATTATGCCACCCGATACCCCGAGGCCGTACCCCTACGGAATACCACGTCCAAGACCATAGCCAAAGAATTAGTCCAGATTTTTTCCAGAGTAGGAATACCTAAGGAGATCCTGACGGACCAAGGGACCCCCTTTGTGTCTAAGCTGATGAAGGACCTGTGTACAATGCTCCACATACGGACCCTTAGAACATCGGTCTACCATCCCCAGACCGATGGCCTGGTCGAACGCTTTAATAGGACATTGAAGAACCTGTTACGGAAAGTGATTAGTCGTGACGGGAAAGACTGGGACGCCCTGCTGCCTTACTTGCTGTTTGCCGTACGGGAGGTACCTCAGGCTTCCACTAGATTCTCCCCCTTCGAGCTGTTATACGGTCGCCACCCCAGGGGCATACTGGACCTGGCTAAAGAAGACTGGGAAGAACAGCCGAACCCTGGGAGAAACGTTGTTGAACATGTGTTGCAGATGAAAGACAGAATAGCCCAAGTCACCCCCCTTGTGCGCGAACACATGGAGAAGGCCCAAGGGGCACAACGGACAAACTACAATCGCCGAGCAACGACCCAGAAGTTCCAGGTGGGGGACCGGGTGATGGTGCTCATACCCACGGCCGAGAGCAAGCTCCTGGTCAGGTGGCAGGGGCCGTACGAGGTAATAGAAGCGATAGGAGAAGTCGACTATAAGGTCCGACAGCCGGGCCGCCGGAAGCTGGAGCAGATCTACCATATAAATCTGCTGAAACCTTGGCACGATAGAGAAGCTCCGGTGGCTGCGCTGGGGGTGCCATCCCCTAAAAGCAACCAGCCCGACCTGGTGGGGATATCCCCGGAATTGACTCCGGAACAACGATCAGAAGTGATCAGCCTGATCAAACGCAACCAGGATGTGTTCTCCGAAAAGCCGGGCAGGACTACGGAGGTTCATCATCACATCCTCACGGAGCCTGGAGTGAAAGTGAACGTTAAGCCATACCGGATCCCAGAGGCCAAGAGAGAAGAGATTAGGACAGAGGTCAGGAAAATGCTGGCCTTAGGAGTCATTGAAGAATCTCATAGCCAATGGTCCAGCCCCGTGGTTTTAGTGCCTAAGCCGGACGGCAGTATGAGGTTCTGCAATGACTTCCGCAAACTCAGTGAGGTGTCCCAATTTGATGCCTACCCTATACCCAGGATAGATGAGCTGATTGACAGATTGGGAAAGGCACGGTTTATGTCTACCCTTGACCTTACCAAGGGCTACTGGCAGATCCCCCTGGCCAAGGCCGACAAGGAGAAGACAGCCTTTGCAACGCCAGAAGGTCTATATCAGTACACTGTTCTCCCCTTTGGGTTGCATGGGGCCCCCGCTACTTTCCAACGGCTAATGGACAAACTGTTGCGACCCCATGGAAAGTACGTGGCAGCCTATCTCGATGACGTCATCATATATAGCCCCGACTGGGAGACTCATGTGGAGAAGGTGGAAGCGGTCCTGGACACCCTCAGGAAGGCAGGGCTGACTGCCAATCCCTCCAAATGTTCGATCGGGTTAGCTGAGGCTAAGTACCTTGGGTATATAGTGGGGAGGGGCGTGGTGAAGCCCCAGCTCAACAAGTTAGAAGCTATACAGAAGTGGCCCCGACCACTCCGGAAGAAACAGGTCAGAGCATTCCTGGGACTAGTGGGGTACTATAGGCGGTTCATTCCCCACTTCGCCACCAGGGCATGCCCATTAACGGACCTAACAAAAGCTCGGGGCCCTGACATAGTAAAATGGTCCGCTGCGGCCGAGGGCGCTTTTGCGGATCTGAGGACGGCCCTCTGCACAGACCCCATACTAGTAGCCCCAGACTGGGGGAAGGAGTTTATCCTACAAACCGACGCCTCTGAAGTAGGGCTGGGAGCGGTGCTTTCCCAAATGGTCGGAGATGATGAACACCCCGTCCTCTTCCTCAGTAGGAAGCTCCTACCTAGGGAACGGAAATACGCCATGGTGGAGAAGGAATGCCTGGCTGTGAAATGGGCCATAGAGAGCGTCCGCTACTATCTACTTGGACGGAGATTTACCCTTGTCACGGACCATGCCCCTTTGCAGTGGATGCACCAAAACAAGGACAAAAACGCGAGAGTAACAAGATGGTTCCTGTCGCTTCAACCCTTCCACTTCACAGTACGACATAGGTCTGGGACCCGACATGGCAATGCGGATGGCCTGTCGAGCGTGCACTGCTTTCCGACCCAAGTAGCCCAACCCCGTAGTGTTGAGCGGGGGGGGGGGATATGTGGCAAACCCAGGACAAACAGCTACAAAGGGGGTAGTAATCAGTCCCAGGGGGTTAAAAAGGCCTCTCCCAAGCCACTGAAGAGAGAGAACCATGGGGAAATAAGGTTCAGCTGGACAAGGGGTTACCAGGGAACTAATTAGGTTCAGCTGGCTCCAACTGCTTGGGACCTTTTTAAACCCTCCCCGGCGTGGAAGGAGGGGGGACGAGAGAGTGAGAGAACCAGGGAAGCTGCCAGTAAGTTAGGAGCAGCAAGGCCCTGAACCCTTCCTGCAAGGAAGGCCGCACTCTGTCCCCAGAAGGGAAGATAAACAAGCACAAGGGGCTGACTGAGAAAAGGAATAGCCAAACCCTGTGCTACCTGCAAGGATTTGCCTTGCCCAAGCCTGTGTCTCCAAGGCTAAAAAGGACTGAGCCTGCTGAGGAGAAGAAGGTACTTTGCCACACCTTGTAAACTGGAGTAATAGTAATAGGAAGTAATTTAATAGTGAAAAGTGCAAGGTCATGCACTTAGGGATTAATAACAATTTTTTTTATAAGCTGGGGACGCACCAGTTGGAAGTAATAGAGGAGGAGAAGGACCTCGGAGTATTGGTTGATCACAGGATGACTATGAGCCGCCAATGTGATATGGCCATGAAAAAAGCTAATGCGGTCTTGGGGTGCCTCAGGCGAGGTATTTCCAGTAGAGATAAGGAGGTTTTAGTACTGCTATACAAGGCACTGGTGAGACCTCATCTGGAATACTGTGTGCAGTTCTGGTCTCCCATGTTTAAGAAGGATGAATTCAATCTGGAACAGGTACAGAGAAGGGCTACTAGGATGATCCAAGGAATGGAAAACCTGTCTTATGAAAGGAGACTCAAAGAGCTTGGCTTGTTTAGCCTAACCAAAAGAAGGCTATGGGGAGATAGGATTGCTCTCTATAAATATATCAGAGGACTAAATACCAGGGAGGGAGAGGAATTATTTAAGGTCAGTACCAATGTGGACAAAAGAACAAATGGATATGAACTGTCCATCAGGAAGTTTAGACTTGAAATTAGACAAAGGTTTCTAACCATCAGAGGAGTGAAGTTCTAGAACAGACTTCCAAGGGGAGCAGTGGGGGCAAAAGACATATCTGGCTTCAAGACTAAGCTTGAGAAGTTTATGGAGGGGATGGTATGATGGGATAGCCTAATTTTGGCAATTAATTGATCTTTGACTATTAGTGGTAAATATGCCCAATGGCCTGTGATGGGATGGGATCTGAGTTACTACAGAGAATTCTTTCCTGGGTGTCTGGCTGGTGAGTCTTGCCCACATGCTCAGGGTTTAGCTGATCGCCATATTTGGGGTCGGGAAGGAATTTTCCTCCAGGGAGGACTGGCAGAGGCCCTGGGGGGTTTTCGCCTTCCTCTGCAGCGTGGGGCATGGGTAGGGTGACCAGATCACCACACTAAAATAATGGGACACACTGGCCCTGCCCACAGTCCACCCCTGCTCCTCCTGGGCTCCGCCCCCACTCTGCCCCAGGTCCCGTCCCCTCCCCACTCAGCCCCCCCACTGCGCCCTTCCTCATCCCCCTGCTTGCTGCGACCCTCCTCAGTCCCCCACCCACCGCATGCCTCCCCACCCGCCACTCACCCCTACGGTGCTGACTTCCCTCTCCCGGGTGGGTGCTCGCCCACCTGCTGCCTCTTTCCACCCCGGCACCGCCCTCACCTCGCCCCCATTCCACCCCCTTCCCCCAAGTCCCCGCCCCTGCCATGCCTCTTCTCTGCCTCCTCCCCTGAGCGCGCCGCGTACCCACTCTTCCCTCCTGGAAAGCGCTAAGCACTGCCAAACAGCTGCTTGGCCGCGGGGAGCGCTGGAGGGGCGGGGGAGGAGAAGGAGGCGAGGAGGGGGGAGCTTGGCTGCAATTTTTCCCCGTGGGTGCTCCAGCCCCGGAGCACCCACGGGGTCAGCGCCTCCCTCCCGCTGGCCTCCTTACCCGAATATTGGGGAAAATGGCGTCCCGATCGTACATTGATCGGGACGCAGGCCAAAGGGTTAAATATCGGGACAGTCTCGATTTTATCAGGACATCTGGTCACCCTAGGCATGGGTCATTTGCTGATGGATTCTCTTCTGCACCTTGAAGTCTTTAAACCACGATTTGAGGATTTCAATAGCTCAGACATAGGTTAGGGGTTTGATACAGGAGTGGGTGGGTGAGATTCTGTGGCCTGCATTGTGCAGGAGTCAAACTAGATGATCATAATGGTCCCTCCTGACCTTAAAGTCTATGATTCTACCTGAAAAGTGTATATACTATTGTTACGAGTAACCTCTAAGAATACTAGAGCTGAAAGAGTTTTGAAAAGAAAAAAAAGAAAAAATATTCTCCCAGCTTAGTTTGTGTATTCAACAGCACTTTCTACACAGTCAGTTTCACTGTATTGTTAATGATCAGCTGCATTCGTATCATGCACAACTTTGGTGCAGCTCATATACACTTCTCCAGGTTCTGCAAGAAGGCATTCACCAATAATAGAAGCAGAAAAATTCAAACTGAAGGGGCAGAAGCAGGTGTACACAGAGAGAAAGCTCCACTTTCGGGGGACTCCGAATATGCTTGCTCTCAGGCCTACTCAAAAAGATGGTCTAGGTATACTTGGTCCTGCCTCAGCATGGGGGGGGGGGGGGAGGAGGAGGGACTAGATGATCTCTCGAGGTCCTTTTGGACCTATATTTTTAAGGTTCTATGACCCTTACAAAATACAGCAGGGGAGCAGAAACCTTACAACAATTCTTTAAAGGAATTTTCGAATAGCAAAGGACTTACTTTTTAAAAGGTTCTCCATCAGAAAGTTGAATTTTTAAAAACTGTTAATTTAAAACAAAAAAAGCACAGTTCCTTTAATGTCGGTTCTTTGCTGTAAGTAAAAGATTAAATATTTATCATCTCCCAATTTCTATATCAGATGTGGTCAGTTTACCAGCATAATACATTTGTTCTGTCAGCACTGCAAACTCATGGGATCAGAGCCCATGATTCAAATACTTAAGCACATGCCTAAATTTAAGCATGTGAGAAATC
This sequence comes from Emys orbicularis, assembly GCF_028017835.1. Classification (NCBI taxonomy): domain Eukaryota; kingdom Metazoa; phylum Chordata; order Testudines; family Emydidae; genus Emys; species Emys orbicularis. The sequence goes on along the minus strand of NC_088685.1, from coordinate 20,639,272 downwards.
CCATTAAAATAAATGAAATTATTCATGTGCTTACAATTAGATGTGTTTAGTGCTTTGGAGAATCAGGGCCAGAAAGTCTAGCTGGGTTCTTTCCAGTTAGTGCATCACCACCATAATAGAAGTTGAAGACCAAACTAGGCCTTGCCACATCTGTGCAAGCTTAGCTTCATAGGTGTAACTAACCGGGACATAGTGATCACAAGAAGTGATTCACAAGAAAAATTCCTCCCAAGCCCTCTCTTTCAGCTGTATTGTCTTTTATTGACAAGAAAAAACAGAAAACGTATTTTCGTCACTAAAGCAGCACACACAGAGGGAACCAATCTGTTGAATAAGACACTGCATTTTTAAAGAGTTACTTCCCAGAGAAGTGATTTTATGTTGCAATACTGACAATATTATTTCCAATTTAATACCATCACTGAGAAATTAAAAATAAAAAATTGACGGTATTTGGTGACATACATTATACAGTGGAAGCCCTTCTTGCTGACTGTATTAATTATAGCTGTAGCACAGATCAAAACAATAATCCAGTTATGTTGCCTTCTATTCACTTTAGTCACCCAAAACATGGCTAAATCTGTACTCCTTTCCTTCCTTCCCAAACTCTCCTCACCTCCCACTTTGTGGTCTACATCACTAAGTCTTGTGACTTAGATGTTGTCTTTAACTCTGGCATTAGCTTAGACGAGGGGTAGTCTATTTTTTGTCAAGGTCCAAATTTCTTGGTCAAGGTATAGTCAAGGACCAGACTCCAAAGAAACTAAAAAATAAATAAATAATGATGATAATAAGTAAATAAAAAGATTTCAGGATCCATTCAAAAGCATCTGGACATTTGGATTTGGCCCACAGTCCACCTATTGACTACCCCGGTTTAGACCTAGACCTGTAAACCAGGCAGTGACCAAATCTTGCTGCATCTTCCTCCACACTCTCTAAGAGCCAGCCCTTTTCCTCTGTCCATATAGCTAGAACTCTCTCCAGACTTCGTCTGTTCCCATCCTGACTGCTGCAACCTCCTCCTCTCAGGTTTTCAAGACCCCAGTTAGCACTCCCCTCAGGTCCACTGAAAACATTACTGCTAAGATCATTCTCCTGATCTGTCAAACTGACCATGCCACCCCTCTCAAGTCCATTCATTGGCTTTCCCTTTTTTCACCAGGTCAAAAATACGCTTCCATGGCTTACTTTTAAGGCCTTTCACAGCTTGGCTTCTCCATACTAATCTATTCTATTTTCACATGGCGCCCCACTATCAATGCTAGCCTTTACTGCCCATTTGTCCACTTCTCTCACAAGAACTTTTGTGCTATCTTCCATGCTCCCCTTTATGCATGTGATGCCATCCTCGAATTAGTTTGTAAGACCATTGCCTTGTCCCATCTACAAATTTCTCCTTAAGATCGATATCTACTGCTATGCTTATGAGTAACTGCCAAATGATAACAGCAAAGTAGATGGACAATTGTTGCTACATAGATTAATCTTGTTTGTTTATACCTTATTTTCTATATGAAAACAATTAACTGATTCAAAACCATCTGCCTGTGCATGGAGCCTATGTCCTACACGACTGACTCCATGATTCTCCAGACTAAACAAACCCAATTTTTTCAATCTTTCCTCAGAGGATGTTTTCTAGACCTTTAATCGTTTTTGTCGCTCTCCTCTGGACTTTTTTCCAATTTGATTTGTCCACATCTTTCCTGATATGTGGTGCCCAGAACTGGACACAATACTCCAGCTGAGGCCTTATTAGTGCTGAGTAGAGTGGAAGAATTACTTCTTGTGTCTTGCTTACAACATTTCTGCTAATACATCTCAAAATGATATTTTTTTTTTGCAATATTATATTGTTGACCCATATTTAGTTTCTGATCCACTATAACCTTCAGATCCTTTCCTGCAGTACTCCTTCCTATGCAGTCATTTCCCACTTTGTATGTGTACAGTTGATTATTCCTTCCTAAGTGGAGTACTTTGTATTTGTCCTTATTTAATTATCCTATCTATTTCAGACCAGTTCTCCAGTTTGTCAAGATCATTTTGAATTCTAATCCTGCCCTCCAGACCACTTGCAGCCCCATCCAGTTTGGGGTCATCTGCAAACTCTGAGTGTACTCTGTGCTATTATCCAAATAATTTATAAAGATATTCAATAGAACTGGATCCACAACAGATCCCTGCGGGACCCCATTCAATATGCCCTTCAACCTCTATTGCAAACCATTGGTAACTACTTTCTGAATACGGTTTTCCAGCAAGTTGTACACCCACCTTATAGTAGGTTCATCTAGGTCAGTGGTTCTCAACCAGGGATCTGGGGCCCCCTAGGGGGCCACAAGCAGGTTTCAGGGGGTCCGCCAAGCAGGACCAGTGTTAGACTTGCTGGGGCCCAGGGCAGACAGCCAAAGCCTCACCGCATAGGGCTGAAGCCCGGGGCCCAGAACCCTGCCACCTGGGGCTGAAGCCGAAGCCTCAGCAACATAGGTTCGTGTGGGCCCCTGTGACATGGGACCCCAGGCAATTGCCCTGACTTTTATATGCAGAAAACCAAATTGTTGCAGCACTGGTGAGCCATGGAGTTTTTATAGCATGTCGGGGTGGGCCTCAGAAAGAAAAAGTTTGAGAACCCCTGATCTAGGTTGTATTTCTCTAGTTTATGAGAAGGTCATGTGAGACTATCAAAAGCCTTACTAAAGTGGAGATATGTGACATCTACTTCGTCTTCCCATCCACAAGGCTTGTTACCTTGTCAAAGAAGGGTATTAGGTTGGTTTAACAGGATTTGTTCTTGACAAATCCATGTTGACTGTTATTTATTACCTAATTTTCTTCTAGGTGCTTACAAATTGATTGTTTGATTATTTTCTTCATAATCTTTCTGGGCATCGAAGTTAAGCTGATTGGTCTATAATTCCCTGGATTGTCCTTATTCACCTTTTTATAGATAAATACTATATTTGCCCTTTTCCAGTACTCTGATCTCTCCTATCTTTCACAAGTTCTCAGATAATCGCTAATGGCTCAGAGATCTCTTCAGCCAGTTTCTTAAATATTCTAGGATGTATTTCATCAGGCCTTGCTGACTTGAAGACATCTAACTTGTGTAAGTAATTCTTTACTTGTTCTTTTCCTATTTTAGCATCAGATCCCGCCCTGTTTAAACTTATGGCTCATTATGTTAGTCCAATCACTGCTAATTTTTTTGGTGAAAACAAGCAAAAGAAGACATTTAACACTTCAGACATTGCTGCGTTTTCTGTTATTGCCTTTCCCTCCAATTACTGACTGAGGTCTACCCGGTCCTGGTTTTCCTCTTGCTTCTCATGTATTTGTTAAAATGCTTTCTTGTTACCCTTCACATTCATAGCTAGTTTAACCTTATTTTGTTCCTTGTTCTTTCTAATTCTGTCCCTGCATGCTTGTGTTATTTTTTTTATATTCATCCTTTGTAATTTGACCTAATTTCCACTTCTTGTGTGATTCTTTTTTGAATTTCAGATCGTTGAAGATCTCCTGGTTAAGCCAGGGTGACCTCTTACCATACTTCCTATCTCTCATATGCACTGGGATAGTTTGCTTTGTGCCCTTAATAATTTATCTTTTAAAAAAACCCTGCCAACTCTCCTTTCCATTAGGCTTGCTTCCCACAGGATCTTACCTACCAATTCTCTGGGTTTGCTGAAGTCTGCCTTCTTGAAATCCATTGTTTTTATTCTGTTTTCCCTCCTCCCATTCCTTAGAATCATGAACTCATGATCATTTTTACCCAAGTTGCCTTCCACTTTCAGACTCTCAACCAATGACTCCTTATTTGTCAAAATGAAATCTAGAACAGCCCCTCCCCCTTTCTCCAATGTCTGAAATAAAAAATTGTCTCCAATGCATTCCAAGAACTTGCTGGGTAATCGGTGACCTGCTGTATTATTTTTCCCAACAGATCTCTGGGTAGTTCAAGTCCCTTTAGATGATTTTGTTAGTTGTTTAAAAAAGCCTCATCCACCTCTTTTTCCTCGTTAGGTGGTCTATACTAGACCCCTACCATGACATCACCTTTGTTTTTTACTCCTTTTATCTTTACCCAGAGACTTTCAACAATCTGTCTCCAATTTCCACCTCAACCTCAAGGCAAGATCTCCTCCCTTTTTTCCTTGTCTGTCCTTCCTGAGCAAGCTGTACCCTTCTATACAAATATTCCAGTCATGGGTATTATCCCCCAAGTCTCTCATGCCAACTATGACATAGCTGTGTTTATTCACCAGTATTCTAATTCTTCCTATTTATTCCTTATACTTATTGCATTAGTATACAGATATCTAAGATACTGATTTGATTTCCCTCTATGTTCCCTCTTGCCCCTGCTATAATTGCCCATGCTCCCCCGCAGATTCCGGCCCTTCACCAGGTCTCCATGTTTTTGACTTACCTGTGGGCTTTTGTCTCCTGCCTCCGTCAAACCTAGTTTAAAGCCCTCCTCATTAGCCAGTTTGTATCCAAAGATACTCTTCCCCTTACTCAACAGGTGAACCCCATCTCTGCTCAAACAGTCCTTCCCCCCAGAACAGCACCCCATGGTCAAGGAAGCCAAAGCCCTCCTGGTGACACCATCTGCACAGGCATGCATTCACCTCTAGGACGCATTAGTCTCCGCCTGGGCCCCTACCTTTGACCAGAAGGATTGAAGAGAACATCACCTGCACCCCCAGCTACTTCACCTTTACTCCCAGAGCCTGCCAGTCACTTCTGATCTACTCAGGGCATACCCTGCAGTATTAGTGCCTACATGAATACATGGGGTAGTAGTCAGAGGGCTGGATGATTCTTGACAATCCATCTGTAACATCTCAGATACGGGCCTCTGGCAGGCAGCATGCCTCCCAGGATGCTACATCAGGATGACAGAAGGGTGCCTCCGACCCCTTGGCAATGGTGGCTGCAATCCTCCCAGACTTGGGGGTACACAGCTTCTCCTCCTCCATCTTTGCAGGCAATTCCTCATCCTTTATTGCCAGGTTAGAATAACTGTTTTTCATCACTATGGTCAGTAGATTGGGAGCAGGGATGGAGCACAGTCTGCTGCCTGAAGTAACCAGCAGCCAGTGTCCTCCCTGTGACAGAGCCATAGCCTCCTACCTCGGTGTGCATGGATGCTCTTCAGCCTAGCCACCTTCTCCTCTAGCTCTCCCCACCTGCTTTCTGAGAGATTTCACCAGCAGGCACCTTTCACACTGGACGATTTTCTCAGCCTGGTTTTCTATGAAAGGGAAATGCAGGCCACAGTCTACAAATCCACACCAGGATCTGGACAGAGGCATCCATAGCCAGGGTCTTTGTCTGGACTCAGGTGCAGGTGGAGGAGATAGGAGCAGCATTGACACTGGCGATGTGGCCTTTCCTAATCACAGCGATTATATTGCGACTCCTTCCTACCGTTTGCTGTCCCCCGTTTGCTAGTTCCTCTTGGTTGCTTAGCCTCTAGCTTTTAAAACCTTCTTTCATATGGCAGCCCAACCCCATCGTCAATCACACAGGGGGAGAGTGATCTCAAGGCTGACTGAAACTGACCAAAGATGATCTAGGGAACAAAGGCTCAAACAGTCCCTAAACACACAATTCCAACTGACACTGTAACTTGAAGTAACCCAAAAGAGAAAGAAAAACAACGAACCACCAAACAAGCTCACTCACCCCAAGATTAGAAGAGAAGATCGAATGGGGATATGGTAACAGTCTTCAGGTATACAAAAGGTTGTTATAAAGAGAAGGGTGATAAATTGTTCTCCTTAACCACTGAGAATAGAAGAAGTAATGGGCTTAAATTGCAGCAAGAGAGATTTAGGTTAGACTTTAGGAAAAACCTCCAATGTTTAACTACCCTTACAGTTAGAAACAAATTACCTAGGGAGGTTGTGGAATCTTCATGATTGTCTAAACCATTCTTAAAAACCTCCAAACACCTGTCAGGGATGGTATAGATAATACTCAGCCCTGCCTCAGTGCCAGGGACTGGAATAGATGACCTGTCAAGGTCCCTTGCAGTCCTACATTTCTATGATTCTACCCATCAGCCCCACTCTCTCCATCACCAATTACTCCACCCTTGCTCACTTAGGTATCTAAACAATTGCACACCTTTTAAAAAAAAAACCTATTTCCTATTATACATAGCAAGAAGCTTGATGTTCTCATAATTTTCATTCAAATTCTTTAAACTGATACTGAAGTTCAAAAAGCTCCATAAAAGTGCACTGGGTGGGTGATGATGGTAAATTACTTTGAAGATGAAAATAAAATAAATCTATTATATTCATATTAATACATATATATGTGCATGTATTACAATACACACACACACACACACGGAGTCTTGCCTCTGCTTTATTAACAAATTGTTCTCAGCCCAACACTAATTAAGATTATTTTTGTCTATGTTTCACACAAGAGGGAAAGTTCAGTCACCATTCAGTTCACAGATTTTTGTTTCCATTTTATTTTACAAACTTCTAATGAAATGAATGGGCAATATGCATGACAAGACAAAGCATATGAAAAAATATTCTACAAGCTTTGCGTGATGATAACTTATTGTACAGGATACAACCTAGTGTGGAAAAATATTTGCTTTTATTACAAGTATATGGACCTTAAGGTCCTACAAAGATGACCTGTAGTAATATAATAGCTTACGCTTACACAGCACCTTTACAAATACACTATACAGACTAAGAATACATCACACACCACTGAAATGCAGCAAGGTGTGGATTGGGAAAATCCAACTGTCCCTTAGTTCCTTCACCAATACAAAATCCAGGTGTTACAGGATTCCATAGTAGTGGGAAATGAGGGCAGATCACTGAATCTCTATGGACAACAAATCTAGAAGAAACACATTTACTGTAAGGTAAGTAACCATATCTTTGAGTGCTTGTCCATATATATTTATACATTCCATTGTTGGTAACTCACAAGCAGCGACCTAAGAGTCTAGCTGAACAATGATTGTAAGACAGTCCTGCTAATGAGCACATCAGATATATTGATGATGTTACACCAGAATAATGTTGGATAAATGTATACACTGAACTCCATGTAGCTACCCTACATATCTCTACTATTAAAACTTTTCTCAAAAATGCTACAAGGGCTGCTTGAGCAATCTCAGAGTGGGCTGTAACCCTCAATGGTAGATCTAAATTGGCTATTTCATAGCACAATTTAATGCATTGAGAAATCCAACTAGAAAGTGTCTGTGTTGATATAACCTGTCCTTTCACCCTATATCCATAAACTACAAACAATCTAGGGCACATTCTAAATGGCTTAGACCTGTCTAGGTAGAAGGAAGGTGTCCTAATTACATCTAAGTTATGAAGTTTACCTTCCTCCTTGTATTTGTTGGAATATGGATGTGGGAAAGAAAACAGACAGATATATTATTTGATTGAGATGGAAATTACAGACTATCTTAGGCAGGAACTTCAAGTGAGGTCTCAAGGTCACCCTATCTTTATGAAATACCATGTATGGAAGTCCTGTCACAAGTGCTTGTATCTCCCCAGCTTTTAGCAGATATCTCTGCTACAAAAAAGGCTACTTTGATGGATAGATTAAACAGGGAACATGTAGCTAGTAGCTCAACAGTTGGACCCATCATCAACCAGTCAGTACAATGTTGAGATCCCAAGGAGGAGAAGACCCCGAACTGGGGGAATATACCTGCAGAAGGTCCTTCATGAACTTAGCTACTGTAGAGTGTGAGAAGGTCAAATGTTCCTGAATTGGCAGATGGAAAGCTGAGATGATTGCTAGGTGGACTCTCAAGGAGCTCACAGATAGTCCAGAGATTCTTACCGATACAAGGTATTCTGATATTTCAGGTATCTGAACCTGACAAAGGTAACTGATGGTGGTGTGCCTAGACCACAAATCTCTTCCACTTAGAGTAATCAAGCCTCATAGAGTCCTCTTTACAGTAGATAAGAATATTCTGTAACTCAGACGAACAGGTCATCTCCACAGATGTTAAGCAGCCAGCATCCATGCCATGAGGTACAGGGAAGGTGGACCCAAACGGAGAATCTGCAGCGTCTTTGGGATACCACATTGGGTTGAAGAGACAACTGGATTGGAGGTTGAACAGAGATTCACTGAGATTTTGAACTAAACAACCTTGGCTTGCCTGGTGCTATCATGATCATTCTGGTTGAGTCCTGCCTGAGCGTTCTGATAACTATCAAGATTAGAAAAATGAAATCAGATGGTAAGCATATATTAGTCCCAGGGACCAGGGGATCAGGAATGTGTTGGATGAAGATCCTTGACTCTGCCCTGATCTGGAACAGAACTTGTGACTTTTTTTTGGTCTTTGATGGTGTTCCAGGTCTATGTCTGTTTGACCATGCCTGATGAATGTATCTATCTTTTACTGACCACTCATGGTCACTTTTAAACTGTCTGCTTGAAGACCGCTGACGTGCTCAGCACCGAAGGAGGTACCCTTTACTACTGATAATACCAGTGAGTCTGGTACTGAAGAAACTATAAGGTCTCTCAACACAGTGTAGGATTTCAGTATGGAGTATGCCAGTATTGTTGGTAGGTGCATAGAAAGTGTTGGTACCGGGGCCTCAGTGACAAGAGGTTGGAAACAAGTAATTTCTGAGATACTGATGGTCTACATATGCAGACAAGCCAGTGGGAATAATCTGAGGATGAGTGCTCAGGATTTTCATCCCCAGCCACTCCAGGGTCTGAAGAGGAATGCACTGGCCTCCTCAAAAAGAGCGACTTCAGGTGAGACTCTAGCCTTGAGTTCTCTAAGAACAATTTACAAATGGCACATCACTGAGACATAATAAGCATTATGTGTGCCCATTTTAAGAGGCATTAGTGTCTCTCATGAAGGGCAGTTTCTAAAGCCAGAGATTTGGTGTTCAGTCATGACTGGCCCCGGTACTGGTAAAATTTCAGACAAAGAAGAAAAAGTTTCTTCTTCTTAGATATCAAAAATATCTAAGATTAACCCTAATGACTAAATACGTATCTATTTACAATACAACTGATAGACCACACAGTGGGCAAGAAGCTCAGACACTGCAAGTTCCAACTCATACCCAGAGGCAAGCAGTGATGGGGGGAAGGATAGCTCAGTGGTTTGCCCGTTGGCCTGCTAAACCCAAGGTTGTGAGTTCAATCCTTGAGGGGGCCATTATAGGGATCTAGGGCAAAAGTCTATCTGGGGATTGATCCTGCTTTGAGCAGGGGGTTGGACTAGATGACCTCCTGAGGTCCCTTCCAACCCTGATATTCTATGATTCATATAAGGAACTGAGGAACGGTTGGGGATAGCTCTTGGGTGGGAGAGACAAGGACATTCAGCACACAGGTGCAACCCCAATGAACACTGCTGGCCAGAACAATCTGAACTTGAGTACACAGGGGGCATACTGACCAAAAGTATATATAGACAAGTATTCAAAAGATGAACCTGACTTCTCTTACTCAAGAAGGGAGACTGGAAACACAAATATGTAATCCTTTCATAATTTAGCATAAACCTTCTCCCATTCCAATCATTATATATCATCACAATAGTTAATTTTGGGATAGGACGGACACACACACAAAAATTAAAAAGAAAAATTATGCCAATTAAAAGAGAATGAAAACAGATTAATTCCATCTGTGGAGTCCAGTTATATACAGTCAATCTATATGGTCCAGAGCCTTAGTACTCCTGTTGAGCATCTCCATAAGTGGTAGCTATTACAGGTGTTGACATGACTAGCAAATCCAGTTGGCTCTTCAGACCCACTAAATACCATCCTTCATATAGCAATAATGTGAGGTACTTATGAACAACTGCAAAGTACAGCCTTTTACTTTAAGTTTATTAAAAAAAATCCAGACAGATGTTTCAAATCATTGGCTAGAAAAGAATGTTGTGAAGTCTTTTCACTGCAAGACTGGTTTCTCTGTCAAAAGGGGAAATGAAAATTAATAAAAAACAGAACCAAAGAACATGGCTCAGAAAATAAAGCATGCAAAAGAAAAAGGTGGAAAACAAAATTACAGGTAGAAAGTCAAAAAAACTATTCTGTAACAATGTACAGCAACCTTTAACCCAATACTTTACACAATTTAATGCATAACAATCACATACTTTGTTTACCATCTTGTACTAATACATGCAGTGTTCGTGGTCAAATTGTTGATTTGAGTATAAACCCTGTGAACTCAGAAAAACTCATTTGCAACAGAAAAGGCTTTTCCTCAGTAGTCCCCTTCCTGGCCTGACAGAAATGTAACATGGCTGGTGATCAGAATGTTTACAGACATAGGAAGACTTCTCATACAAAGAGAGGCTGAACAGGTTGGGACTATTTGAGTTAGGGAGGAGACAAATATGAAGGGTGTTGAGAGAGAAGTGTACAAAAGAAAAAAAATACAGAAAAGGTAATTCAGGAGCTCCCATTGGCTGTATCGTAACACAAAACAAAAAGATTCAATTAAACTGAAAGGCAGCATATTTAAAAAGAACAAAAAAATATTTTTACACAATCTATAATTAGCCTATGAAACTCACTGCAACCAGGTATTGAGAACAAGAGTTTAATGGGATTAAAAAAGCAACTAGAGAGTCAACAGTAACAAAAACATCCATAGTTTCATTACATAGGATTTTTTTTTTTTAATTCAGAAGCTATAAAAGCCTAATTCTTAAAGGCTTAGAAAGGCATTAACTAATATAGTTAAGAAGTTTGCCTCAAAAATCAGCAATATATGATTGTCAACTGTGGGATTTCTTGCACCTTCCTATGAAACATCTGTTTCTAGCTCATGTCAGAGACATGAAATTGCTCTAAATGGAACACTGCTCTGATCCAGCATGTCAATTCTTGTATGTTCCTAATACCAAACTATGTATGGCATAGTCATGATCTACGGTAGTTGTCGGAGCTCAGGCTAGAAAACCAGGGACTCCCGAGTTCTAATTTTCAGGTAGTAATTGCATCTGCAGACACTGCTCAAACACTCAGTGTCAATACTACTTACCTCTACCTCATTGTAAGATTGTTTTGAGGATTAATTAGTGTGTGTAACTCACTTTGAAGATGAAGTATCAGAGGGGAGCCGTGTTAGTCTGGATCTGTAAAAAGTGACAGAGAGTCCTGTGGCACCTTACAGACTAACAGACGTATCGGAGCATAAGCTTTCGTGGGTGAATACCCACTTCGTCAGATGCAGGTAGTGGAAGTTTCCAGAGGCCGGTATCTCTGACGAAGTGGGTATTGACCCACGAAAGCTTATGCTCCAATACGTCTGTTAGTCTATAAGGTGCCACAGGACTCTGTCGCTTTTTGAAGATGAAGATTTTTTTTAAATGTTTTAAAAAGTTTCCTCTAAAGTTCAGGAGGCTTGTCAACTAACCAACCCCCTTAAGAGGCTGCACCATCTATTATTTGAAATGAAGCAATATAGCAGAGACCTATATGGCTGGGTCTATACTTCTTGCCCACAATTGTTTTTACCTTTGTTATGCTATTATCACTGCAGTTCTATCAGAAGCAGCAACACTTGGAACACTAGCCTGACAAGGCATCAGCAGCTACCAGCATTTTAACCCTTCAGATCCAGGTGACAGTTAAAATGCCATCAGACACCGGTGCTGAAATTCCAGAGTAAACAGTGCAGATTTTGGTCCCAAATGCAGAAACTGGTTAAAATTGTTAAAAATATTGGGCAGCCAGTCTTCCCTCTCCTTCCTCAGGCTCTCTCGCTTGTTTTAGAGTCGCTAGTCAATGCTAGTTAACGTCTGCTAAGCATTCAGAAGTCATCACAAAGAGAATGGAAAGGAAACTGAATAAATGTAATTTGAGTGGAGGGAGTGAGAATGAAAACAGGATGAGAAATGGAATTTTTTTTCTTTTTAACATTGCTATAGAAAAATTGTCACCATCCAAAAAAAAAAAAAAAGGAGCAGAGCTTTCTTTACCCTTCCACCAGAGGGTTAACAGATATCAAAACTTAGGTCATTTGCAAATACTGGTGAAGACTAATCTATCCAAAGCCACAGCTTTTACTTAAATAATACACTAAACATTGGTTTTATTCAGGAAGTACTTTTCCCCCCCCAGTCATTTCCTTGGTTGGTCTCAGCAACAGGCAGCTTCGCAGACAGCATGGCTTACTCTAGTAGGATAAAGTCTGTAATATTTTTCTCGTATTATTTTTACTTGCTGTGAAATAAATTTTAACCTGAAGTTTGGAATTTAATTCTATTTTTAATACTTCACTAGCTTTAAAATAAATCTACAAGAATTTTCCTTCCTGCAATTGTCAAACACGGATAAGACATTTGGAGCACCTCTCACTCCACATAACAAGCTGTGCAGGTTCTTATGCAAGTAGAACAGCACTTGGTCAGTCTACTCCACCAATTTAATACATTGCTATTGAATACAGCAAAAAAGCAAATCTTCCCCACAGGGACCATCTGGATGTAATATTGAAGCATCTGACTGTAAGACAGCAAAATAATGTGCTACATGCTCCATCTACTGGCAAGACACAGCAATATGAACTAAGTTTTATTACAGCAACATTGCAATAGTTAAAGGGGCACTTCTAGCTGTTGTAGCCTCCAAAATCTATTTTTTAACTGCTTCAGCAGTGACTAATTTACCAGCTACCTGGGACAACACGCACCACTTCTCACACACACACACACACACACACACACACACACACACACACACACACACACACACACACACACACACACACTCATGTCATACCACTGTAAACCCCACTCACCCTTCACTCATGTCACTGGTGTGTTCCCACAAAACTTACACCCAAGTCACATCAGTGTCACCTCCACACAGGGCAAAGTTAGATGCCATAGTGATAAAACACCCTTGAGTCCACATGAGCCCTGTCTACACTACATCTTTCCTTGTTGCTAACACTGGTGGATCTGATGAATTACAGGTTCCCTATTTTGCCAGGGTACATGGAGCCTACACAAAGCTATTTTTAGCAAATATTCCCCATTGGAACTACCAGATTTAATGTACACAATTGTAAAAACATTGAAAGCTGCCAGAGCCTAGGACAGCCACCAAGGTAGCTGAACTAGGGATAACAAACCGTGTTGGGATTTTATATTTTTGGTATTTATTTTAAATTAATTTTAATCTGACACTCCAATGGCCTATTTGCTAGCCAGGACCTCGGAATTGCTATAGCTTCATTTTAGAATTGCAATCTCTACTATTTTCTTTTATATATTTAGTAAACACTGGGTTTTGTCTGTATAGACAGCAGAGCTCTAACAGCTTTGGAAAAGGATGCAGAACTTAATACCAAAGAAAAGGCAAGATATACCCCTCAAAAGTGCCAGTAAAAGAAGATTCTGACCCTACAAAAATATTTTACCCACAAAACTGAAAAGTCTACCCTGCACTTACATTATTGCTTAAGAAATCTGACTGACAGTAAAAAAAGAAAAATATCCTAGAGGCCTGGGTAAGAATGATCCACGTTTTCAAGGTAATGTGAAATAGAATTAACTATCTAGTCAAAGTGTGAAAACAGGGATATTATGAAAATACCAACAACACTGAACTTCACATATGGATAGTGAGGCACAAGAGAAGTAGCAAACACAATCAGAAGCATATGGTCAAATTTAGCTCTTGGTGTAAACCCAGAGTAACTTCATTTACTTCAGTGGATACCAATGTATCAGAAGAGAATGTAGTTCATAATAAAGAATAGGCTAAACTGAGCCAAGCTGAAGGCATCTGTCAGTTGGTATTTTCAGGAATGAATTTTCATCAATTCCTATTAGAATAATCCTTTTAGGTCATCTACAATGTGACATAGCTTCAACCAATGGTAGTAAAAGTGGAAGCCACAACTTAGATGCAGCTCAACTGCCTTTTCCACCATGTCATCTAGGGTGACCAGGCAGCAAGTGTGAAAAATCGGGACAGGGAGTGGGAGGGTAATAGGCACCTATATAAAACAAAGTCCCAACTATCGGTACTATCCCTATAAAACCGGGACAGCTGGTCACCCTAATGTCATCTAACCCTGAGAAACACAATTGCACTGATATAGAGAGAGACCTTGAGCTTTAAATCAGTGAGAAACAAGCATTCCAAAATACATTACTAACATTAAAATTAAAAGTATGGCACCAATTTCACAAAGTAGTAAATAGGTGAAATCCAAATGATAGGACTTTGTGATATAAAAACGCACAAGTCTTGGTTATTCTTGACCATAAATCTTTATTTGATAAAATGCAACTACAATTCTTTGCTAAACTTGTTTTAGTAGTAGTTTTGCATAAACAATCCTATTCTTTTTTTACGATTTTGCAAAGCCATTGAAATATCAGAGGGAAAAAAAAGTCTCTTCTCCAGTATGGTTCCCAAGGAGAAGATGCGCAACAGCTTGCTTTATAAAAGGGTTTATTATTATATGTTTCATATGACTTACCCCAATTTTTGGCAACTATTCTCTAAATGTTATAAACAAATCTCCTGGAAGAGAAAATTGATCAGGAAGATGTTGCAACTGCATACAAAAGGACTACATCAAAGCTAAATCAACATCATATAAGGAAAAACTGAATTTAGTTTCAGCCTTAAAGAAAAAAAAAATGTAAGTCTGTTTCAGAAATGCTAACTGTAAAGAAAAGTTTTGGTCCCATATAATCAAACTATATCAATCATTTTCTGATATTACTATTATGTTTCTAAGTCAAGTGTTGCCAAACTTTTTTGATAGCAAAGACTACCTCATCCCCTCCTAATTTCACTGACTTGTAAATCACAAAACATCCTACTCTGGCTCTAAAATAAATTATTCTCCCTCCATTCAGAATCAGTCCTTTCCAAACCAATCATACACACACTATCCACACATTATGACAGTCACCGGAAATCTGTAGAAGGTACTTCGGTTTTAATCTCTCTTCCAAAGGATTTCCTTTTTTCCTTTCTATAAACAAAATAATCTAGATAATAGTTAGTCCTGCTTCAATGCAGGGGATTAGACTAGATGACCTATTGAGGTCCCTTCCAGTTCTACGTTTCTATGATTATCTTCTGCAATCCATTATACCACCACCTCACAAAATCAGTCCTGCCCCACAATCTGCTGCCATTCAAGCTCCCTTGTTCCTTGCTTAGTCTGCTCTTCCTTTGCTTGAGGCTGTCCCCTCACTCCCTTCCCTGCTCCCAACTTCTTTCTCATGCTTGTTTCTAGGCCCTATTCCCCTCAATTCTTTCTCACTAGTCTCCAGATCCTGTGCCTCCACCTCCTTGACCCTCTTCCCCAAGATACTGTTGGTCCATCCTGGCTATTCATTCAATTCTCGGTTTCTTCCTCTAGGTCCCAGATACCTCACCCCAGTCCTGTGCAGCAGCCTAACCCAGCCACTTCTTACGACCTAGGTTACTGACTGCCTCCTGTCTGCTCCCAATCTCAGCCAGACCCCTAGTTTTCTTCTCTCCCACTCTCCATAGTTCCAGATCTCCCCAAGGACAGTGCCTTGACACTAGCTCAGTTTGCACTTGTATATTGGAGAAGTTGGCAGTTCCTTCAGTTGATGGCTCCTCTCTGTGCCCCTGAGACAACTACCAATGTGTCACCGATAGAGGGTCAGGAAGAGAGAGGAAGGAAGCAGCAACTTTTTTTTTAATACAGTAGTGACTGGTGGCAGCTGACCCTCCTTTCCACAAGAGCCCTGACTGGAAATGAAGGAAGGAAACAGCAGCACAGCACCTGAACCACCACCAGGAAGCACTCTGTGGACCACAGTGTGGCAATCCGTTTTAGGGCACATAAAGACTGAGTGCAAACAATCATGAGCAACCTTTTTGTCTACCTTTATTTGTGTGTCAAGTGTCCACATTTTTCTTTATTCATGTGGCAAAATGAAAACATAGAAAGCAAACTTCTGCTTCCACTATTTTAGAACATCTCAGACATAAACAATTACTTCATATTGCTGATTCTTTAATTCCTTAAGCATAGGAATTGAAGGAATGGGCAAGAAACAAGGCCACAAATACAGGCCACAGACTGGAATTATTTGATGCCAAATCTATCCTATGTATTTCCAAAACATTTTTTGGTGCCAGGAAGGTAGTATCATTACTATGCCAAAAACATACACAAAGCAGGTGAGGTAATATCTTTTACTGGACCAACTTCTATTGGTAGAAGAGACAAGCTTTCAAGCAACAGAGATCTCTTTGTCAAGCTTATCTCTTCCACCAACAGATCTTGGTCCAATAAAAGATGTTACCACACCTTGTGTGTCTCATATCCTGGGACCAACACTCATGCCCAGACGGATGCATGCACACAGCCCCTTCCCCCCAAAATACTCTAGAGAAAAAGGAAAGATCAGTGAAGAAATTCCCCGCTTCAATCTATGTGAACTTCCCTAAGAAGTTATCTAGTTTTTGCTTAAATATTTATAATTGACCCCACAGTTTCAACTGGAAGCTGATTCACTAGTCTTAGTGAATTGCCCACACACATTCCTTTTCATATGCCCCCTTATTCTGGTTTGTCAAATAAGCTCACATAGTACAATTTTATAACCAAGCTCACCGCAGCTCATTTAATTACTTCTATCAGTAAACCTCTCAAGAATAGTTAATAGTCCCTATTATTACCTAAACCACATTCAGAAAACCTATACAATATACCATCAAACATAATATAAGATACTTCTGTACTTTAGAATTGATGTCCTGATTCTGCAAGGTGCTGGACAACCTCATCTTCCATTCATTTAAATGAGGTAAGTTGAGGGTGCCCATCAGCTTTTAGCACTGGACACTTAAAAAATTAATTAAATTAAATTAATGGAGATATACCTATCTCATAGAACTGGAAGGGACCCTGAAAGGTCATCAAGTCCAGCCCCCTACCTTCCTTCACTAGCAGGACCAAGTACTGATTTTTGCCCCAGATCCCTAAGTGGCCCCCTCAAGAACTGAACTCACAACCCTGGGTTTAGCAGGCCAATGCTCAATCCACTGAGCTATCCCTCCACCTTCCAACACTTAAGTTGCTCACAACTGGATCCCTGCAAGCAAAAAAAAAAAAAAAAAGCCTACCAATATCTACCATAAAAAAACTGCTTTGTAGACAACTTAACACAGGAAATATTTACTTATGTACAAATGTGAAACACAAAAAACGTAAGCTGAAAACCTGCTTAAGATAATTCTAACCACAGAGAAAGATAATTTTTTACTTATTTTACACGGAAAAAAATATTTTTAAAGCTATTGTAATACTTTTATTTTTTTGCATTGCAAAAACAGTTTGAAATCCTGCTTTCCACTTCCTTTCAATGGTTGCCTAAGCAGAGATTTAATGAAGTTGGAAAATGGATGCCTCTTAAAGACACAAGCGCTGTGTGGCTAATGTGGTTTTTCTACAGTGGAAATAAAAAAGAAATCACTAACTAAAACAGATATTTTATAGAAATAATAGTCCTTTTCTAGGTGTGTATCAAATCCATGATCATTGCTCTCTGGGCTAGTGGTTCTCGCTTCGATACAATGTGATCTGAAGTACTCACATGCACATTTATTTGCAGAGTTGTGCCAAACTGCTACTGCATTTTTTTGTTTGTTCCGAAATGCCTCTTCAACTCTAGTTTCTGTTTTCCGTACAGTGGAACCATGAGGATTTATTTGCTCTGCTGTTACTGATAAGCCTGCACATAAAAGATAAGCATACCTATTTAAATAATCTGAGCTGCATAAACCAAACACAAAAAGAAGCCTAGAACATAGTATTGCATTAAAAACATAGCAATTAACGTATTTAGATGAACATTGCTAAACCAAGATTTAAATGAACAATATTTGCTTTTAGCAGGCAATAGAATTTATTGGACATAAAATGTTAAAAACTGTCAGATATGATGGTTTAAGGCTTTTCTGCATTTGAAACGCTGCAGCAACACAGCTGTGTAGCACTTCAATGTAGACACTGCCTACGCCAATGGGAGGGGTTCATTCATCAGCGTAGGTAATCCATCTCCCTGAGAAGTGGTAACTAGATCAACAGAAGTGTTGTCTACACCCTGGGTTACGTCAGTTTAACTATGTCACCCAGGGATGTGGATTTTTCACACAACTGAGCAATGAAGCTGGGTCAACCTAACTTTTTAGTGTAGACCAGGCCTTAGAAAAATATGGCTCTCTTTGTAAGTCACATGATAAGCAATTTTAACAATTCCATATTTTGGAACACAAACCCCATTCTTTTTTTCAATCCATATTTTCCTGTCCTAGCCCAGATTATCTAAATAAAAGAATAAGATCCAAAAGCAACTTCACGTTGACAGTTTTCTATTTCCACTTACTTTAAATAAACTATTTAAATAAACTATTTAAAGTAAATACAAATTTGTATTAGCATTTTATAAAGGATTTCTATTCATGACGCAACGTTCAATAAATTTTCCAGGCTTAGGATTCATTATATTCCCTCAATACATTTGGGGAAAAACTTTCCACATGAACAATTAAGATATTTAAGTAAAAGTTTACATTATTACTGTATTATATATATATATATATATATCTTTATATATATATATATATATATACACACACACACACACACACACGCATGCACACTCCCTATTGCAAAGTGTATTTGTTTCACAGTCTACCTGAATCCTCATATCAATAACAAGTAACAGAAATGATGACTGCTTTTTGCTTTTGCAACTAACAGTCAGGTATAGTTGGTTACATTCTGTGATATTAATTAATCCAATATTTTCAGCCATTCTTTCCTTTTTTTTAATTCATGGCATCTTCTGCTGTAGTGAGCCTATTACCACATTGTTTAGGTATGTTTTATAAAAGATCCCATAGACACACAGTTAAAGCAATATTTATGTAAACATTATGATTTGCTACATACCCACTGCTGTGGCACATGCCTTTTATTACACGGGTACATAGACCAAACGTCCATCTAGTCTAGTGTCATGTCTCTGCTGACAGTGGCCAGCCCCAGATGCTTCAGAGAAAGGTGCAAGAAACCCCAAAGTTGGCAGCTGTTGGATAATTTGTCCCACATGGGAATCTTCATTTAACATCCAATAGTTAAGAGATTTTCATAAACCCCAAAGCAGTAAGTTTTATATTCCTTTTAAAACTTCTAAAAACTATTTACTGAATTATAACTCTGTATATTCCTATTATGTATATCGATGTCCAATGAGTCTATCATACTAAATTGTTGGTTTCAACAACATTCTGTCACGAGTTCCAGAGTTTAATTATGCATTGTGTGAAGTGGTGTTTATTTTATCTGTTTTGAATTCACTGCCTTTCAGTTTCATTGTGTGCAGATTCCGGATGGAGGTGATAGCAGTGTGATACAGTTCGAGACCCTTTTGGAGAGTCTTTGGGATGCTATCACTGCTCCTTTAGACCTTTCCGCAATGGAGAGGAAAAGCGTAAGAGATTTCCTAAAGGCCTTCATCCCACCCAGGTAAAAGGCCAGGACTCTCCTAATGTCTAGTGCATGCAATATAGCCTGTTATTATGGTAAGGCTTAGGGTAAAAGGTCGGGAGATGAATCAGTTTGTTTATGTGAAAAGACGAGGTCATCTTGGGGATGAACTTCAGGTGTGGTCTGAGAGAAACCTTGTCCCGAAAGAGTACTACATAAGGGTGGTGTATTAGTGCTGTATTTCCCCTATTCTTCTCGCTGAGGCCATCGCCACCAGGAAGGCTGTGTGTGAGCGAACAAATAGCCATGGGTTCAAAAGTACTAAAGAGCCTGAATAGGCTGCCTACGGGTACATCTTCACTACCCGCAGTATTGGCGGGTAGCAATTGATTTATCCGGGATCGATATATCACGTCTCGTTAAGATGCGATATATCGATCCCCGAACGCGCTCACCGTCGACTCCGGAACTCCACCAGCGCGAGCGGCGGTAGTGCAGTCGACAGGGGAGCCGCGGCCGTTGATCCCGCGCCGTCTGGACCCCAGGTAATTCGATCCAAGATACTTGGACTTCAGCTACGCTATTCGCGTAGCTGAAGTTGCGTATCTTGGATCGATTCCCCCCCCAGTGTAGACCAGCCCTTAGTTTAGGTCCCTTGTTGGAGTAGGATGTCTGGGTTGGGGAAAAAGGTTTACTATACCCCTGAGGAATCTATTTGTGGTTGGGTGGGAGAGCACGGAGTACCCTTCTGTTTGTTCGTGGAAGGCAGCTAGATGAACTTTGAGTGAACTGAGAGATCATCCTGATTTCTTGAGAGAGTCAATATATAATCTAAACCAATTGGGAGAGTAGCAGATGTTGGGGAAATTTGTCTGGAATTACACCAGACATGAAACCTGGTCCACTTTTGCAAGTAGGTATGATGGGTAGCCAATTTTCTACTGTGTAGTAACACTTCCTGTGCCTCTGCAGAGCAGGACCTTTCTATGTGCTGGAACCATGAAGGAGCCAGGCCTTAAATTGGAATATCCACAGGCTGGGATGGAGAGTGCGTCCTTCACTCTGCAAGAGGAGGTATGGACTTGACTGGAGAGAGATCGATAGGCATATTGCCAGTTGTGACAAGTAAGGGTACCACGTCTGTCTCAGCCAGGAGGGAGTAATAAGTATGACATTTGCTCTCTCTTTATTTTTAACAGTACTTTCGATAGTAGAGGGAATGGGGGGAAAGCGTAGACAAAGTCCTTGTCCCATGGAAAAAGGAGAGTGTCCCCTAAGCAGTGTTGTCCTATTCTTTCCCTGAAGCAGCAGCATGGGCGCTTCTTGTTCAGGTATGTAGTGAACAGTTCTATAGTCGGTGTCCCCCACCGCCTGAATATGTCATGTAGTATTGCTGAGTTTATCACCCATTTGTGATCCTATGGGAACTTGCGACAGTGTTTGCTATCGAGTTTTGTACTTCTGGACGATAGGCCGCTGATACTGTGGGAAATGTACCAGTTCCATAGCTTTAGTGCTTCTGTGCAAAGGGAGCATGATTTGACACCTCCCTGGCAATTTATATATTACATACATGCCATGTTGTCTGTCAAGACTCTCGTGTGCATACCCCTGATCAGTGGAAGGAAGTGGCACAGGCGTTGCTGACCGCTCTGAGTTTGAGGAAGTTGATGCGAAGAGACATCTCCATGGATGACCACTTGCCGTGTGTCAAAAGATTGTTGAGATATGCGCTCCATTTCATGAGGGACGTGTCAGTGGTGAGAAGTGACAATGGGGAAGTTTGTGAGAAGAGGATCCCTGGGAAGACATTTGCTGGGTCTTTCCACGAGTCCATAGAGTGTTTGACTTTGGTGGGCAGTGACAGAGGTTTGTATACTTTGTATAGACCGAACTGAACCACATCTGGAGGCACTTCATGTGACGTTTGGCGTGAGATATCACAGATGTGCTGCAGCCATATGCCCAAGAAGTTGGAGGCAGTGTCTGGCTAATATTTTAGGGCTGGTTTGTACTGCCTCTAGGAGCATGGTCAAAGTGTGGAACCTGTGGTGTGGCAGGAGCGCCCTCGCCTATAACAAGTTGAGATCAGCTCATATGAATCACTGTACAGGGGTGAACATCTATTTTTGGACGTTGATCTGTAGATCCGGGTCCATGAACAAGTCTACAGAAGTTTGAGTGACCGGTAAGCCTTGCTGAAGGAGCGGGCTCTGAGGAAACAAGCATCCAGGTAGGGATAGATCATTATCCGTTGGAAGCGTAGGTGAGCCACCACTATGGATAAGACCTTGGGGAATACTCTCGCAGCTGATGAGAGGCCAAAGAGGAATACTCTGTCCTGGCCCAGGATAAAACTGAAAAACTGTCTCTGGGAAAGTAGGATTGATATGTGGAGATAAGCATCATGCAGGTGGAGGGCCGAAAACCAATCTCCCTGTTCCAAAGATGAAATAATCACTGCTACTGTGACCATCCTGAATTTTTGAGCCTTGACAAATTTGTTCAGTGCTCTGAGGTCCAGTATGGGTCTCCAACTCCCTTCTTCTTGAGTATCAGGAAATAACGAGAGTAGAAACCTTTGCCACACAGGTGTTGAGGTACAGGCTCTATGGCTCCTAGACAGTGAAGGTGATCTATTTCTTGTCATAATAAACTCTCATGAAAAGAGTCCCTGAAGAGAGATGGAGAACGGTGCTGGGAGCAGGTAGGAGGAGGTGAAGTGGATGGAGTACCCATTGTGGACAATTTCCAGAACCCATTGGTCGGATATTGCTTCATTCCACAACTGGGAAAAAACAAGGGCTGGTCAGCTGCAGTTGGTTGAGGGGAGTGGTCTGTCAGCGCCTCAACCAAGATGTCAAAACTGATGTTTTGAGGTAAGTGATTGTGAAGAGGAAGACTGGAGGCCTGATGGTTTACATTTGGAAAAATCTGCATTTTTATCTTGGAGGCTCATAACAGTGGGTATGTCTACACTACGGGATTAATCCGAATTTATATAATTCGAATTTAGGAAACCGATTTTATAAATTCGAATGTATTCGGCCACACTAGGCACCATTAATTCGGTGGTGTGCGTCCAAGCTACCGTAGTAGCATCGATTTCCAGAGCGTTGCATTGTGGGTAGCCAATAACATTGAATTGCCAATAACATCGAATTGCGGCCACACTAACCTTAATTCGGATTAACAATA
This sequence comes from Emys orbicularis, assembly GCF_028017835.1. Lineage (NCBI taxonomy): Eukaryota > Metazoa > Chordata > Testudines > Emydidae > Emys > Emys orbicularis. The sequence goes on along the minus strand of NC_088685.1, from coordinate 20,616,544 downwards.
CCGATTTTGACGCTACTCCTCTCGTCGAGGAGGAGTACAGAAATCGAATTAAAGGGCTCTTTAATTCGAATTAAATGGCTTCGTTGTGTGGACGGGTCAAGCATTAATTCGAATTAAAGCAGCTAAATCCGAATTAAAGTCGTAGTGTAGACCAGGCCAGTGTTGCATTGGGAAATGTGGTGCATGGGATTTATGCTGAGGTTGCAGACTATATTTTCTTTTTTGTCCAGGTGTATAAATCCTTAATGACCGAAGAGAGTGGCCCTGGAGTCTTTAGGCATATGGAGGAATGCGTCAGTCTTCTCGGCAAACAATTTGGTGCCTTTGAAGGGGAGATCCTCTACTGTAGTGTGTACTTCCTTAGGGAAGCCAGATAGGTGCAACAAGGACGCTCGCCACATAACCACCGCTGTAGAGATTGGAGCGGGCTGCTGCAGCTGCATCAAACGCTGACTGGAGTGCTGTATTGGCCACCAGTTGTCCCTCACTAACAATGGCCCAAAACTAGGGCTGTCGATTAATTGCAGTCAACTCACGCAATTAACTCAAAAAAATTAATCACGATTAATCACACTGATAAACAATATAATACCAACTGAAATGTATTAAATATTTGGATGTTTTTCTACATTTTCAAATATATCGATTTCAATTACAACACAGAATACAAAGTGTACAGTGCTCACTTTATATTATTTCTGATTGCAAATATTTGCACTGTAAAAATGATTAACAAAAGAAATAGTATTTTTCATTTCACCTTATACAAGTTCTGTAGCGCAATCTATTTACCATGAAAGTGCAACTTACAAATGTAGTTTTTTTTGTTACATAACTTCATTCAAAAACAAAACAATGTAAAATTTTAGAGCCTACAGGTCCACTCAGTCCTACTTCTTGTTCAGCCAATTGTTAAGAGAAACAAGTTTGTTTACATTTACGGGAGATAATGCTGCCTACTTCTTAATTACATGTCACCTGAAAGTCAGAACAGGCGTTTGCACTTTTGTAGCTGGAGCCGCAAGATATTTACGTGCCAGATGCGCTAAAGATTCATATGCCTCTTCATGCTTTGGCCATCGTTCCAGAGGACATGCTTCCAAGCTGATGACGCTCATTAAAAAAATAATGTGTTAATTAAATTTGTGACTGAACTCGTTGAGGGAGAACTGTATGTCCTCTGCTCTGCTTTAATTGCATTCTGCCATATATTTCATATTATGCCAGTCTCGGATGATGACCCAGCACATATTCGTTTTAAGAACACTTTCACTGCAAATTTGCCAAATTGAAAGAAAATGCCAATGTGAAAGTTCTAAAGATAGCTACAGCACTCGACCCAGGATTTAAGAATCTGAAGTGCCTTCCAAAATCTGAGATAGACGAGGTGTGGAACATGCTTTCAGAAGTCCTAATAGAGCAACACTCTGATTTGGAAACTACAGAACCCAAACCACCAAAAAAGAAAATCAACCTTCTGCTGGATTTTTTCAGACTAACACGGCTACGCCTCTGATACTTCTGCTGGTGGCATCTGAATCAGATGATGAAAATGAACATGCGTTGGTCTGCACTGCTTTGGACTGTTATCAAGCAGAACCTGTCAGCAGCATGGATACATGTCCTGTGGAATGGTGGTTGAAGCATCAAGGGACATATGAATCCTTAGTGCATCTGGCGTGTAAGTAGCCGGCATCGCAAGATACAACAGTGCCATGCAAACGCCTGTTCTGACTTTCAGGTGACACTGTAAACAAGAAGCAGGCAGCATTATCTTCTGCAAATGTAAACCAACTTGTTTGTCTGAGCGATTGAACAAGAAGTAGGACTGATTGGACTTGTCAGCGCTAAAGTTATACATTGTTTTATTTTTGAATGCAGGGGTTTTTTTGTACATAATTCTACATTTGTAAGTTTCATGAAAAAGAGATTGCACTACAGTACTTGTATTGGAGCGGCGAACAGCAGAGGCTAACAGAGGGAGTTTGCCTGGGAGCTGTCCGAGAGGAGGTACGCTAAGTGCTGCATTAGGGGGGCTGTGTTGGTGAGTATCTGAGTGTCTGCTGCTGGGACAGTTGGTCAGTTTGACCGTGTGCTTGATTGCTTGCTTGTTTGTTTGAAAAGTGTGAATTGGGAGTGCTTTGTTCCAGGTGGGCCTTGAGTGGGCCTGACTGGTATATAAGGGCAGTCAGCAGCGAACCAGCTGAGCGGCGAACAGCAGAGGCTAACAGAGGGAGTTTGCCTGGGAGCTGTCCGAGAGGAGGTACGCTAAGTGCTGCATTAGGGGGGCTGTGTTGGTGAGTATCTGAGTGTCTGCTGCTGGGACAGTTGGTCAGTTTGACCGTGTGCTTGATTGCTTGCTTGTTTGTTTGAAAAGTGTGAATTGGGAGTGCTTTGTTCCAGGTGGGCCTTGAGTGGGCCTGACTGGTATATAAGGGCAGTCAGCAGCGAACCAGCTGAGCGGCGAACAGCAGAGGCTAACAGAGGGAGTTCGCCTGGAGAGAGCTCACTGAGGCTTTCATCTGCAGGTTTCTCTGAGTAGTTCCTGCAACAGCTGAGGAAGCTCTTAAGAGGACAGGGATATGGAAGGTGAGCGATCAGCTGTTGTAACCTGCACAGGTTGTGCCATGTTTGTCTTTCTTCCACAGGACAGAAGCGACTTTGTCTGTACAAAGTGCAAGCTGGTCTCCATATTGGAAGAGAAGGTTCGAGGGCTGGAGAAACGAGTATCAACACTGCGTTGCATAAGGGAAAATGAAGATTTCCTGGACAGACGTCAGGAGATGCTTCTACGGCCACAATGTTCTGAAGATTCAGAGCAGGCACAGCAGGGACAGAAGGATTGTGAAGAGGTTTGGCAGCATGTGACTTCCAGAAGGAGAAAGAGGAGCGTCCATGCACCAGCAATGGAGATACAGGTGAGCAATCGTTTCCATGTTCTCTCCACAGGTACTAATGCGGAGAGTGGACTAGATGACCCATCTGAGGGAAGGGAGCAGAAGGAGACTCCACCGATTGGAAGGCAAAAGATGCACTGTCCTAGGGATGGGGGTTCCACGACCACCACTCCCAAGAGGAGGAGGAGGGTGGTGGTGGTCGGGGACTCCCTCCTCAGGGGGACTGAGTCATCTATCTGCCGCCCCGACCGGGAAAACCGAGAGGTCTGCTGCTTGCCAGGAGCTAGGATACACGATGTGACGGAGAGACTGCCGAGACTCATCAAGCCCTCGGATCGCTACCCCTTCCTGCTTCTCCATGTGGGCACCAATGATACTGCCAAGAATGACCTTGAGCGGATCACTGCAGACTACGTGGCTCTGGGAAGAAGGATAAAGGAGTTTGAGGCGCAAGTGGTGTTCTTGTCCATCCTCCCTGTGCAAGGAAAAGGCCTGGGTAGAGACCGTCGAATCGTGGAAGTCAATGAATGGCTACGCAGGTGGTGTCGGAGAGAAGGCTTTGGATTCTTCGACCATGGGATGGTGTTCCAAGAAGGAGGAGTGCTAGGCAGAGACGGGCTCCACCTAACGAAGAGAGGGAAGAGCATCTTCGCCAGCAGGCTGGCTAACCTAGTGAGGAGGGCTTTAAACTAGGTTCACCGGGGGAAGGAGACCAAAGCCCTGAGGTAAGTGGGGAAATGGGATCCTGGGAGGAAGCACAAGCAGGAGAGCGCAAGAGGGGAGGATTCCTGTCTCATGCTGAGAAAGAGGGACGATCGATGAGTTATCTTAAGTGCCTATACACAAATGCAAGAAGCCTGGGAAACAAGCAGGGAGAACTGGAAGTCCTGGCACAATCAGGGAACTATGATGCGATTGGAATAACAGAGACTTGGTGGGATAACTCACATGACTGGAGTACTGTCATGGATGGATATAAACTGTTCAGGAAGGACAGGCAGGGCAGAAAAGGTGGGGGAGTTGCGTTGTATGTAAGAGAGGAGTATGACTGCTCAGAGCTCCGGTATGAAACTGCAGAAAAACCTGAGAGTCTCTGGATAAAGTTGAGAAGTATGAGCAACAAGGGTGATGTCGTGGTTGGAGTCTGCTATAGACCACCAGACCAGGGGGATGAGGTGGATGAGGCTTTCTTCTGGCAACTAGCAGAAGTTGCTAGATTGCAGGCCCTGGTTCTCATGGGAGACTTTAATCACCCTGATATCTGCTGGGAGAGCAATACAGCGGTGCACAGACAATCCAGGAAGTTTTTGGAAAGTGTAGGGGACAATTTCCTGGTGCAAGTGCTGGAGGAACCAACTAGGGGCAGAGCTTTTCTTGACCTGCTGCTCACAAACAGGGAAGAATTAGTAGGGGAAGCAAAAGTGGATGGGAACCTGGGAGGCAGTGACCATGAGATGGTCGAGTTCAGGATCCTGACACAAGGAAGAAAGGAGAGCAGCAGAATACGGACCCTGGACTTCAGAAAAGCAGACTTTGACTCCCTCAGGGAACAGATGGGCAGGATCCCCTGGGAGAATAACATGAAGGGCAAAGGGGTCCAGGAGAGCTGGCTGTATTTTAAAGAATCCTTATTGCGGTTGCAGGAACAAACCATCCCGATGTGTAGAAAGAATAGTAAATATGGCAGGCGACCAGCTTGGCTAAACAGTGAAATCCTTGCTGAACTTAAACGCAAAAAAGAAGCTTACAAGAAGTGGAAGATTGGACAAATGACCAGGGAGGAGTATAAAACTATTGCTCAGGCATGCAGGAATGAAATCAGGAAGGCCAAATCACACTTGGAGTTGCAGCTAGCAAGAGATGTTAAGAGTAACAAGAAAGGTTTCTTCAGGTATGTTAGCAACAAGAAGAAAGTCAAGGAAAGTGTGGGCCCCTTACTGAATGTGGGAGGCAACCTAGTGACCGAGGATGTGGAAAAAGCTAATGTACTCAATGCTTTTTTTGCCTCTGTCTTCACGAACAAGGTCAGCTCCCAGACTGCTGCACTGGGCAGCACAATATGGGGAGAAGGTGACCAGCCCTATGTGGAGAAAGAAGTGGTTCGGGACTATTTAGAAAAACTGGATGTGCACAAGTCCATGGGGCCGGATGCGCTGCATCCGAGGGTGCTAAAGGAGTTGGCGGATGAGATTGCAGAGCCATTAGCCATTATTTTTGAAAACTCATGGCGATCGGGGGAGGTCCCGGATGACTGGAAAAAGGCTAATGTAGTGCCCATCTTTAAAAAAGGGAAGAAGGAGGATCCGGGGAACTACAGGCCAGTCAGCCTCACCTCAGTCCCTGGAAAAATCATGGAACAGGTCCTCAAGGAATCAATTATGAAACACTTAGAGGAGAGGAAAGTGATCAGGAACAGTCAGCATGGATTCACCAAAGGGAAGTCGTGCCTGACTAACCTAATTGCCTTCTATGATGAGATAACTGGCTCTGTGGATGAGGGGAAAGCAGTGGATGTGTTATTCCTTGACTTTAGCAAAGCTTTTGATACAGTCTCCCACAGTATTCTTGCCGCCAAGTTAAAGAAATATGGGCTGGATGAATGGACTGTAAGGTGGATAGAAAGCTGGCTAGATCGTCGGGCTCAACGGGTAGTGATCAATGGCTCCATGTCTAGTTGGCAGCCGGTTTCAAGCGGAGTGCCCCAAGGGTCGGTCCTGGGGCCAGTTTTGTTTAATATCTTTATTAATGATCTGGAGGATGGTGTGGACTGCACTCTCAGCAAGTTTGCAGATGACACTAAACTAGGAGGCGTGGTAGATACACTAGAGGGTAGGGATCGGATACAGAGGGACCTAGACAAATTAGAGGATTGGGCCAAAAAAAAAACCTGATGAGGTTCAACAAGGATAAGTGCAGAGTCCTGCACTTAGGACGGAAGAATCCCATGCACTGCTACAGACTAGGGACCGAATGGCTAGGTAGCAGTTCTGCAGAAAAGGACCTAGGGGTCACAGTGGACGAGAAGCTGGATATGAGTCAACAGTGTGCTCTTGTTGCCAAGAAGGCTAACGGCATTTTGGGCTGTATAAGTAGGGGCATTGCCAGCAGATCGAGGAACGTGATCGTTCCCCTTTATTCGACATTGGTGAGGCCTCATCTGGAATACTGTGTCCAATTTTGGGCCCCACACTACAAGAAGGATGTGGAAAAATTGGAAAGAGTCCAGCGGAGGGCAACAAAAATGATTAGGGGTCTGGAGCACATGACTTATGAGGAGAGGCTGAGGGAACTGGGATTGTTTAGTCTCCAGAAGAGAAGAATGAGGGGGGATTTGATAGCAGCCTTCAACTACCTGAAGGGGGGTTCCAAAGAGGATGGAGCTCGGCTGTTCTCAGTGGTGGCAGATGACAGAACAAGGAGCAATGGTCTCAAGTTGCAGTGGGGGAGGTCCAGGTTGGATATTAGGAAACACTATTTCACTAGGAGGGTGGTGAAGCACTGGAATGCGTTACCTAGGGAGGTGGTGGAGTCTCCTTCCTTGGAGGTTTTTAAGGCCCGGCTTGACAAAGCCCTGGCTGGGATGATTTAGTTGGGAATTGGTCCTGCTTTGAGCAGGGGGTTGGACTAGATGACCTCTTGAGGTCCCTTCCAACCCTGATATTCTATGATTCTATGATAGGTGAATTGACATACTATTTCTTTTGTTTTTTTACAGTGCAAATATTTGTAATAAAAATAAATATAAAGTGAGCACTGTACACTTTGTATTCTGTGTTGTAATTGAAATCAATATTTCAAAATGTAGAAAACATCCAAAAATATTTAAATAAATGGTATTCTATTATTAACAGCTCGATTAATCGCAATTAATTTTTTTAATCGCTTGACAGCACTACCCAAAACTGTGCACAGTGTGACTCTGGGAGCTGATCAATAAACACGTTAAGCTCGGCGTAATTGACGTTGTCGTATTTTGCTGTCAGAGCTTGACAGTTTTCAATTCTGAATTGCAGTGTAGCGGTTGAATAGGCCTCTCTCCCAAATACATCGAGGCACTTCCAATCCCTCTCACAGGAGGTAGACCTCACCTGGTATTGGCGACTTCGGGCATTTACTGCATCCACTACAATGGAATAAGTGTGGGGGATGGGGAAAAAAACTCCATATCCCTAGCCGGGACGTAATATTTCTTATCAGCCTGTGTACGGATAGGAATGACTGATGCAGAGATTTGCCATATAAGAAGGGCCTCGTTGATGGGGAGGGCTATTCTGGAGGAAGATGAGGAGTGCAAGATATCCAAGATTTTCTGATAGGTGTCTTTTACCTTCTCAAGAGGTCCCTGCAATACATCTGCCACCCTTTTAGCTAGCTCTTGAAATAGCCTGAAGTCATTTACGAGGGATGGTGGAGGGGGCATCACTGCTTTGTCTGGAGAGGAGGAAGAGATGTTGTTCCCCTTGAATCCACCCTCTGGTTCCCTCCATGATCTCCTCTGGATGTTCGGAGGCTCTGAATACCGTGGCTGAGGGAAAGCGCCTCAAAGACTTATGGTGGGCCACACTAGATGCTCGGGAGACGTGGAGTCTGTATGCCGCCCAGGGATCCCAGTAGGGCCACTGGGGCGGTGGAAGGGGTCCCGATAGTGGCGCCTATAGTTGGTCATACCATGTTGGTTGAGGAGCAAACAAGTTGGTAGTGGGCACTATTAGGAACATGGGAGGAGGAATGGGAAACGACCTCCTCCTGTTCACTAATCCAATTCACCATTGGAGAACGGAGGTGCATGACATGGTACCGGTGGAGAGTCCAGCGTCCAAAGTAAACTTAGCACTGGTACAGAGCAAGGGAAACTTTGGTATGTCAGATACCATGAGGTCTCTAGAGTGTCTAAATTCCTGCAGTGGCGACCTACTCAGTGCCAATGGTGGTTGTCAGTGGGCCAGCAGCACTGAACAGATCGGTGATCTGGGCCATACTGAGTGCTCAGAGGCTGGATGCCTCACTCTTGATGTTGCTAATGGTAACACTCAGACCAGCAGCATCGTCTTAGCAGTGGTGTGGTCTCTGTTCCTGCTTTTATCTGTCATTACTGTTGCTTTGGTGCATATGCCCATCAGATGCTTAGATGCATGAATGGTACCTGCTGCTTCAGACTTTTGTTAGCTATGGATACCGTGTTTAGATTGTCTCGGTACTGACAGTATCGATGATACCGAACAAGACAGTGATCTTTTTCAGCTAGCTCAGGGCTCACTCTGGAGGCTCATGGCCCTCTTTTTTTGAAAACTTACATGAGGGGTCTGCGGCTATTGTCTTCAACCCATAGTCTATAAATCTTGAGGGCTGTGGGGAAGAGAGGAAGATTTGCACCGTTTGGATGACTCCTGACGTGGGTCCAGGGAAGGCTGAAGAGATGCCTCCATGAGGAGAAGTTTTAGTCTCAGTTCTCTGTCTTTCCGAGATATGGACTTGAGTCGTTGACAGAGACCCCGCTTTTGGGAAATGTGGCTTTCCACAAGGCAATGGATGCAGCGGGAATGTTTATTCATTACAGGGATAGCTTCCTTGCATGAGACACACCTCTTAAAGCCTGGTGAACCAGGCATACCCCATGCTGGAGCAACCCCAGACAAAGGGGGGAAATAAAAAGTTTACCCCCCACCCCCAAAAGAAAGAAAATAAAGGAAGCTCTACAACTAAGAAGGGGATTAACTAACTACTGAAGTGCTAAGAGAAAGATAACAATCCGATGAACGGACTGCTAACAGCTCCATGTCTAGCCATGGGTGGTTGAGAAGGAACTAAGGGGGGGGGAGGTTCGCCCACACGCACTGGTTAGCCTCATGGCAGAGCACAAGGGGGTGGGGGGGGAACATGTGCAGGCCGAATGGACACTGCTACCAAAGTTCTCTGGCAGCGCAGGGACACAAGCACACCTACCATGGAGCACCCATAGGGACACTAGTCAAAGAAGAACAATGAATTTCATCAACCAATATGTTGCTGATTCACCCAGCTTACAGTCCTTCTACAGTTTCTCTCAGTCCTCGTTGGACTTGACTAAAAATTTTGTTCCATCTGTAAATGTTTGCCCCTTCACCCTTTATCCAGCTTATTAAAAATATATTAAACAACAACGGTCCTCGTACAGAAAGTTGCTGCACACTGTTTTTTGCCGTAATGAAAGTTAACCTTTAATTCCTACTTGGATTTCTCTCTCTTTTTGATCCACTATAATAATTTGCCTCCGACATCATGACTGCTCAATTCAGTAGTATATTGCAAGGGCCCTAGACCTTTTGAAAGTCTAAATCAAGGGTAGCCAACCTGAGCCTGAGAAGGAGCCAGAATTTACCAATATACATTGCCAAAGACCCACAGTAATACGTCAGCAGCCCTGCCGATCAGCACCTCCCCCTCCTTCCCCGTGCCTCCCGACCAGCTGTTTCATGGCATGCAGGAGGCCCTGGGAGGGAGAGGGGAGGAGCGAGGGCATGGCAGGCTCAGGGGAGGGGGCAGAAAGGGGTGGAGTGGGGGCAGGGCCTGTGGCAGAGCCAGGGGTTGAGCAGTGAGCACCCCCTGGCACATTGGAAAGTTGGCACCTGTAGCTCCAGCCCTGGAGTCGGTGCCTACACAGGGAGCCGCTTATTAACTTCTGAAGAGCCGCATGTGGCTCCGGAGCCACAAGTTGGCCATCTCTGGTCTAAATAAGAACATAAGAATGGCTGTACTGGGTCAGACCAAAGGTCCATCCAGCCCAGTATCTGTCTACCGACAGTGGCCAATGCCAGGTGCCCCCAGAGGGAGTGAACCTAACAGGTAATGATCAAGTGATCTCTCTCCTGCCGTCCATCACCACCTTCTGACAAACAGAGGCTAGGGACACCATTACTATACTGACATAGTCAAAGAAACTAGCAGATTAGCAAGGCATGATTTTCCTTTATTGAAATCATGCTGGTTGGACCCTATTATATTGTGATAGCACTGGAATGGGTTACCTAGGGAGGTGGTGGAATCTCCTTCCTTAGAGGTTTTTAAGGTCAGGCTTGACAAAGCCCTGGCTGGGATGATTTAGTTGGGGATTGGTCTTGCTTTGAGCAGGGGGTTGGACTAGATGACCTCCTGAGATCCCTTCCAACCCTGATATTCTATGATTCCATGATCTTTTACATGTTTTATTACTCGATTTTTAATTATCATTTTGATCTATTTATCAGCTCCAGATGTAACGTTTGTCTTTAGTTTCTTAGATCATCCCTACAGCCTATTTACAGGTAGAGCTGGTAACACTGTCTTTAAGTTAAGGTTGCCCAACACTTCCCATTATAAGACCCTTTTCAACTGCTTATAACTTTGCCATACTTAAACCATTACAACTAAAATTTTCCATTCCAGGCATCTGCCTCAGGCTAATTTTGGGGGGCAAGGTTAGCGGAAAACGATTCAGCTGTTTCTGAGAATGAGATCAGGGAAAAGTAAGTTATTTTCCCCCATGTTAAAAGAAATTCTTACAGCCATTTCTCTGATAAACTCCAGCACATCCATGCTTTGGAGCCAGGACTTGAAATTTGACATGGGGATCACTCTGGTGCAAAACATGCCTTTTGCTATTCCCGTGAAAAAAATGCTCAAATTTGGCCAAGTTGAAAAATCTCAGTTTGCACATACACAGATGACATTTGTTAGAGTGTGATAAGTAGTTCATGACCATGTAATTAAAGACTATGATAATGCATGTGCAGAAAGGGACCCTATTAAGGTTGCACAGGCAGCTATTTTTGCTAGCAGCTCAGTCACTTCATTTTTAAGCTCTAGGGAACTCTTGGGTGAATAACTTTCTGGACCTGGTGATGTATTACTTCTTAGTTTATGAATCTGCTCCAAGATTCTCTTACTCTGGCAGCTCAATATCATTGACTCATAGTCTTTAAGGTCAGAAGGAACAATCGTGATCATCTAGTCTGACCTCCTGCACATTGCAGGCCACAGAACCTCATCCACCCATTCATGTAAGACTCTGGCTGAGTTACTGAAGCTGATAGTACCTCATCTTTGCTAAAGGGCAGGCTAAAAGGCAGATTTTCTTGGTGTAAACTGTGATAGCTCTATTGATTTCAGTTGATCTGTAACAATTTACACCAAGAATCTGCCTCTAGGTATCTCCCTTATTGTGAAGACTAATGCAAAGAAATCAGTTAGCTTCTTAGTAATGTCCCTATCTTCCTTAATTGTTCCTTTTAATTCTTGGTGATACAGCAGATGCCTTCACAGGCTTTCCAGATTCTGATATTCTTAAAAGAATTTCTTGTTTGATTTTAGATCTTCACTTATTTCCTCTTTGGATTCCATCATAGCCCTCTTAATTTTTCTTACATATTACCTTCTGGAGTTTAGACTCCTTTTAATGGCTTTAGTTGGGTTAGATTTCCAAATTCTGAAGGGTATTTTTTTGGTTCAAATACTCTCCTGAAACTTGATATTTAGGTTTACTTCTTGCGTTCCTGCTTCCCTTTTTGTTCAGAGGTACACAGGACTTATGAAACTCTACTACAAAACCCTGCTCTATAAAACACATTATAATAATAATACTGGTCCATTACTAGACAGAAAAGGTAGAATTGTCAATATTAACACAAAAAAGGTGAAGTGTTAAATAAATATTTCTGTTCTGTATTTGGGAAAAAGACAGATGATGTACTTTGGAGCACAGCACTTGAGCTCAAAAAGATCTTGACAAACTGGAGAAATGGTCTGAAAAACAGGATGAAATTCCATAAGGACAAATGCAAAGTACTATATTTAGGAATGAAAAATCAGCTGCACAAATACAAAGTGGGAAATGACTGCCTAGGAAGGAGTACTGCTGAAAAGGATCTGGGGTCATAGTGGATCACAAACTAAATATGGGTCAACAATATAATACTGCAAAAAAAAAATCATTTTGAGATGTATTAGCAGAAATGTTGTAAGCAAGACACGAGAAGTAATTCTTCCACTCTACTCAGCAGTGATAAGGCCTCAACTGGATTACTGTGTCCAGTTCTGGGTACCATACATTTCAAGGAAGATGCGCACAAAATTGGAGGAAGTCCAGAGGAGAGCAACAAAAATGGTCTAAAAAACATGATCTATGAGGAAAGACTAAAAAAATTGGGTTTGTTTAGTCTGAAGAAAAGACGATTGAAAGGGGAGACAATAAGAGTCTTAAGTATACAGAAGATTGTTATAAAGAGGAGGGTGATAAACTATTTTCGTTAACCACTGGGGACAGGACAAGAAGCAACGGGCTTAAATTGCAGCAAGGGAGATTTAGGTTAGACATTAAGAAAACTTCCAGTGATTAACTACCCTTACAGTTAGGAACAAATTACCTATGTAGGTTCTTAAGAACAGATTAGACAAACACCTGTCTGGGATGATGTAGATAATACTTAGTCCTGTCTCAGTGCAGGGGTCTGGACTAGATCACCTATCAATGTCCATTCCAGTTCTATATTTCTATGATTCTATATATTCATATCATGATGATGAAATACTTTCCATTCCAACACTAAATCAGGAGGATGTTAAAACAGCAGCTACGAAAGTTAAACCTTTTTAAATCAATAGATCCGGATAACTTGCATCCAAGAGTTTAGAAGAGCTGGCCTAGGGGCTCTCTGGACTGTTAATGTTGATTTTAAATAAGTCTTGGAACACTTGGGAAGATCCAAAAGACTGCAGAAAAGCTACCATTATGCCAGTACACCTCTACCTCGATATAACGCTGTCCTCGGGAGCCAAAAAATCCTACCGCTTTATAGGTGAAACCGCGTTATATCGAACTTGCTTTGATCCACCAGCGTGCAAAGCCCCCCCCCCCCCGGAGTGCTGCTTTACCGCATTATATCCAAATTCGTGTTATATCGGGTCGCATTATATCGGGGTAAAGGTGTATTTAACAAGTGTAAACAAGGCAACCCAGATAACCATAAGCCTGTCAGTCTGACATCGATTCTAGGGAAAATAACATAATAGCTAATACAGGTCTATTAATAAAGAATTAAAGGAGGGTAAGATAATTATGGGTTTGTGGAAAGCATGGGTTTGTGGAAATTAGATCCTGTCAAACTAAGTTGGTATCTTTTTGATTAGGTTACAGATTTGGTTGATAAAGTTAATAGCATTGATGTAATAGACTTCTGTAAGGTATGCAACTTGCAACTGCACAACATACTGATTAAAGAACTAACGCAATACAAAATCAATATGGAACACATGAAAAGGATTAAAAACTGGCTAACTGTTAAGTTTCAAAACAAAACTGTAAATGGGGAATCATCATTGAGCAGGTGTGCTTCTAGTGTGGTTCCAGAAGGATCAGTTCATGGCTCTACGCTATTTACCATTTTTGTCAATGACCGGGAACAAAATCACCATTGATAAGGTTTTCAGATGACTCAAAATGGGGTAGTGATAAATAACAAAAAAGGACAGGTCACTGATACAGTGTGATCTGGATCAATTGTTAAGCTTGGTGTAAGCAAACAATGTGTGTTTCAATACACCAAACAAAGCTATACATCAAGGAAAAAAGAATGTAGGCTTTACTCACAAGATGGACTTTATCCTGGAAAGCTGTGACTCTGAAAAGGGCTTGGGGCCATGGTGAATAATAAGCTGAATATGAGCTCCCAGTGTGATCTCATGGCCAAAAAGGCTAATGCGATCCTTGGATGTACAAACAGGGGAATCAACAAATAGAGCAGAAGCAGAGAGGTTATATTACCTCTGTATTTGGTACAGGTGCAACTGCTACTGGAATACTTAATGTCCAGTTTTGGTGTCAATTCAAGAAAAATGTTGATAAACTGCAGAGTTCCAAGAAAAGCCACAAGAGTGCTTAAAGGATTGGAAAACATGCATTATAGTGAGACTCAAGGAGCTCAAGCTATGTAGTTTATTAAAGAGAAGGTTATGGAGGTAACTAGATCACATTCCAAGTTCCTAAATGGAGGAAGAGAATTTGGATTTCTGAGGACTCTTCAACCTAGCAGTCAAAGCTATAACAAGTTCCAACAGCTGGACGTTGAAGCTAGACTAATTTAGACTAGAAATAATATGGAAATTTTTAACCATGTGGGTAATTAGCCATTGACACAACTTATTGCTAGATGTGGTCGATACTCCATCACTGGAAATCTTTAAATCAAGATTGGATGGTCATCAAAAAAAATATGCTCTATTCCAACAGGAATTTAGGGAAGTTAGACTAGATGATCACAATAGTGCCTTCTGGCCCTAGAATATATGAAACTGTTGTTTTCTTAAGTAGCATCCATGCCAAATCTAAACTTTATTTCCTCTGCTTTTGATTTTAGGGCTATTTTGACTAGCTTATTGATACTACTGAAACCTCCCTTTCTAAAGTTTAGTGTCATTGTGTTAGTTTTTGATACCTTTCCTCCCCTGTAGGATGTTGATTATAGTGTGGTCACTTGGGTCTATGTTGAGAATAGCATCTACTACTATGTGCTCTAGAAGGCTGTTTCAAGAAGCATTCATTTAAAATTTAACGAAATTTCTTCTCGGCTCATTGTGATATTTGACCAGGTTATATGTGAATAGCTGAAGTCTCATAATTTTTTTTTTTGTTAAACTTTGCTGCCTGTGTGAACTCTCTCAACATTGTGCACTCAGTATTCTTTTCTTGATCCAGAGGTATATTTGTACTCTTGCAGCTTGGGATTTGAATCCATATGTATCCAACTGCAATGCTCTCCAATCAGGATATTTATCCCACTAGATCCTATGGAAACTTTTTAGATACACCACCAACCACGCTTCACCTAATCTGTCCTTTCTGTATAGTTTATAGCCAGGTATTACATTATTCCACCATGTTCAGTAATACCTTTTATATCAATGATTTTTTCCTCTGCCAGGCATCCTAGTACACCCGCTTTTGCTTTTAAACTTCTCAAATTTTTATACAAACGTTTATATTTTTTAGTTTTGACTTTATGCCTATTTTTATTTAACTACATTATCTGATATTTTGCACTACAATAAATATTTCTTTAGATTAAAGTTCCAAAACTTACCTCTTTTTCTTCTCGCTTCCTTGATTTCTTCACACATTTTATTAAATTCGGGATCTAGCTCAGCAGCAATTATGGCATGTGCTGTGTCCTTCAAGGTACAAGCTCTGTGTCTAATTATTTTATCTATAAAAAATAGTTAATATAAGACATTAGTTTTACTTATTTTTACACACATTCTTATATATCTGTGTGTGTTTTTACTATATTTTAATAATATATCTATTACAGTAACAATACATACCTTGAAATGGAAGAAAAAAAACCCAGTAAATCAAACAAATAAGAAAAATGAAGACAGACCACCGTCACATTAGGTCTGAAAGCCAGTGCCTCTGTGGAGTACGTCGCACTCCAGTTTCCCTTCCCCCCCCCCTTTTCTTTTTTTTTAATTAGTAGTTAGCATATGGATCACACGAGTTTAAAAACAATTTAACTATTGGGCAATACAGAATTTTTATAAGGTGGAAAACTGTTGCTTTGAGTTGATCACTGGTAGAGTTTCTCCAACGCCAACAAGTGGGCTTCCACCATCCTAAATAGATTAATTTATATCATAGTAGAAAGTGATGCCTAAAAATTTGTCAAGCTTGGTAGACAAAAGAACCACCTATGCAACAAAGTGTTAAGTTCTATTTCCCGTGGTTTCCAAGCAGATATGCTATGGGATCACAAAGCCTGCATCACCAGGAACCCTCATCAGAGAATCAGAAGGGGGAAAAGTACCACTGAACAATTAGAAGTGGCCTTGCCTGCTTCAAGATAGTACAGAGTCCCTGAAATTAGGCCAGAGGATACTGTGGTATTCTTCCATGACATCGTTCACACAGGGCCTGCTGCCACCTCAATGAACTGATCTTCAGTGACAAACAAACCAGGAAATCAGTTTGCCGAGTGGGTTACTGAAGTGAGTATTACTGGTCTATTTAGTTTAAAACACTTAAAAATCACAAGGGACTATGGAAACCTCAGTCTTATATGAAAAACCTGGAAAAGTCATTTATTCCTGAATCTGCTGTATAAAAAAAACTTCCAGGGTCTAGTGTCAATAGTATTAAGATTTTTAGTAGTCTTCTACATCACCCACCTACTTCCTTGCTTCAGATTATGGTTGCCTTTTTATTTGTAAAATAAACATCATACTGTAACAGACTCAAGGTTGTGCTTAACTGACTATTATGCTGATGATATTGATGTTTGCTTCTTTGGTGGCTTTAAATTATGAACGTAACTGGCAGAAAGTAAGTCTGCAGAGTATTGCTGTGTATTCAGTTGGATCTGGGGGACATGGCACCAAGGAAACTTCACTGTCCAAATTGGAGCCACAAGTATTAAAAGTGAAAGAATATTTCTCAAGAGATTACTGGTTTCCACTAGTTTCAGATGTAGACAAGACAGTACTCCAACATTAGTTTGCTGGAAAATGAGCAGAGATTGTAATAGGAAAAGCTGCACTGGGGAGAAACAGCATTGTGGGATATGTTTTACTCAGCTAAATGCCCAACACCATTTTCTATCCAGTTATTTCTTTGTTTTTAGTACAAACTAGATTGCCAATAATCCATCTTGAATTACTTTTTCTGAATGGTATAATTATTTCAACAGCAAACATTAAATACTAATGGCTAAATTATATTATTGTGCAATTAACACATTTAATCCAACTTTAAGAATCACTACAGATAATCATTAGAAGAGCATAAGAGAGCAATTAAGGATACCATTATTTAGATCTTTTAAAGTAGTGATTTTTGTGGCAGAGAGAGAATTTGCTGAGTCAAAAGCCAAAGTAGAGAAAACTCATTAACCTGGTCTCTTAGGCACTATCTACACTTCTTTGGGAAGTCTCCCACTATTGCATTATCACCCTTACAGGGACAGCAACAATAAGACTGTTGCTAGTGTTGACAGGACACCTATTTTTTGTTTTTTATTCATTTTAATTTATTTTTACCATCATGTCACCTAGGATTAGAGGAAAGTGACAAAAATCTCCTATACCCTGTCTATGCTGGTATTCCCTCCTGCTACCACTATTGGTGCTTCACAGTTGATGAGTAATGGCATGAGATTTCACCAAGTATAGTAGTGTAGATAGCCTTGACGATATATGATGTGGATAAGATCATCACTGTATAGTAATAAGCTGAGAGTACTAGAAGGGCTGGTAGAATCAGTCAATAGTGGAAACTAACTTCTGCAGATAGGAAATTATTAGTACATTCTAAGTACTATTGCAATATAAACATAAAAATAGTTAATTTTCTAGAGAATGAAGCGGGTTGCTGGAGCTTGACCCAAAACAGGGTGTTAGATCTATACTTCTGCATGCCCCTAGAATCACTTCCTACAAAACAGTCCCAAGTGCATGACTTTGGGATGCAAAGGTAACAGAGACTGTATATTAAGGATGTATTCACTTTTTGGTAGGGAAGGAGATACAATTTTACATTGCTTTAACTACCTTTATCATTTTTTAAATTACTCATAGCTGCAGATAGATTTGAAGAGCAAGCCTGGAGGTTTTTGGCAAAGTATGGTTATAAAGTATTTTGCTTTATGCCCTGTTGAGTTCACACAACAGTATGTATGCATTCTTTGTTTTAAGTGTGAAAGAGACTAAAGATGATCTAACAACAGCAGAGATGGTTCCAAAACAAAAAAACAACTTTGGCCCCAGATAAAAGCTTCTCCAAAGTCCAGGGTTTTCAGATTTAGGATTTTGGTTGGGGGCTCATCTCTAAGGCCTGGTCAACACTTGAAAGTTTCACTTTCAGTTTCATAACTATTTTGACTAGGGGTGTGATAGTCTACCACAGTGGTCTCCAAAATGGGGTGCGCAAGAGGATCCTTGCGCGGCAGGAGGAGCACTTTTTTTTGTTTTTTGCTTCGTCAGGCAGGAGTCCGAACGACTTTCCCCCCCGACACACCCTTCGGCGCGGCAGGGGGTACGTGCTCAAAATTTTTTTACTGATAGGGGTGCGCGATCAAAAAAGTTTGGAGATGACTGGTCTACCAGAATAGTTATACCAGTAAAAGCCTCAGTGACTATGCAGTTATGCTGTCATAAAGGTGACTTATACTGGCACAGCAAGTCATATATTCCACAGAGACCTGTAACAACTACAGAGAGGATACAAGAAAGGAAGGGTTGTTTACCTTATAGTAACTGTTCTTTGAGATGTTCTAAGCATGTAAATCCTGTGCATGGTGCTCTGGTTCCCCTTGCACAGTTTGGAAGGTCGGTAGTGTCCAACAAGGGTCACACATGTGTCCTTCATGCCCTCATGCTCCCTTCTGAGGGCATAAGGGTGAACCAACCCCACCCAGCACTCAGTTCCTTCACCATCCAGCATCTCAAAGAATCCCTGATCTGCGGGGATGTAGGGGTTCTGGGATCCACATACACAGACAGTAATGTGTGCAGTAAATACACTGACATTGCAGACAGGTGGTTACTACTGACAGGCATTTTGTAAAAACTCAAGGTGCAGCTTAGAGGCCAAATGGGAGGACTCTGAACTAATAGTGGTCATCCAGCATCAGAAAGCAGAGAAACTTCCTGTGCAATGGATGTATTGGCACATGAAAATAGGTGTGCTGCAAGTTGAGGGTACTGAACCAGTACATGTGATCTAAAGAGGGTATGGTGGATGCAAGAGTCACCAGGTGAAATTTGACACTGGTTATCTAAGTGCTGAGGAGCCTGAGATCTAGTATGGGTCACCAGCTCCTTTCTTCTTTAGTACAAGAAAGTAAGGGGAATAAAATCCTCTCTCTCTGAAGGCTAGCAGTTGAGGCTCTATCACACCCAGTTCCAATAGAGAATGTATTTCTTGGTGCATGAGACTCACATGAGATTATTTCCTGAAAAGGGATGGGGGAAGGTATGAAATTGGAGGGTATGTCCCTCTTGGATTAACTACAAGACCCACAGTTTAATGTTATTGCAGTCCAGACATCCACAAAGAGAGGCAGGAACCAAAATAGAGGGAGTGGCAGGAGAGAGGGATACAGATCCACATTGTCCTGTGCAGTATACTCAACCAAAGCATCAAAATTATTGCTTCTGTGACTGAGATGGTTGGATAGTAGATGACAAGGCTGGTTCTCTCTTTTGGAACCTCTCTCTTTTTCTGAACTGGCTTGATTGTTTCTGATGGTTAAAAACATGAAGTAGTTAATTGGGATTTCTGCCTAGAAGAGAACTGGGATTTATAATACTTTCTTCTAAAATTTGGGAAGTAAAGGCCCAAAGATCTGACCATGATCCAACAATCCTTGAAGGAGTGCAATTTTGTGTCTGTCTTTGGACTGAACAAGTCCTTCCCATTAAATGTCAAGTCTTGCACTGTAGTCTGCACTTCCTTAGGGAGTCTTGACGAAGACAAACCTGAATCCCTTCACTTGCAAATTCCATTAGCCAGCAATATAGCTCCCATGTCCATAGAGTCTAGAACTGCCTATAATGAGTGGTAGCAATGAATTGACCTTCTGCATAGATCAATTCAAACTCCTTCAGATCTGAAGGTAATTTGTTTGAGAAATCTGCCAAATAATTTGCAATTATGATCTGAAGAGATGCTGAAGAATAAACTTTTCAGCCAAAAAGATCTAATTTCTTTGGTTCTGTCTCCCTGGAGGTGGATTTGTGTACCAGCTTGGATTTTCCACTCACTGTGGTGACTACCAGGGATGACTGTGTACAGGATAAAAGGTTAAATTAGTTTAAAAAGAAAAAAATGTTTTCTATAGGCCATGGCAGTCATGGGAAGGCCTTGCAAGGCAACGGCTTAATTGGAAAATCTGGATATAAAAGGTAACTGATAAGATAGAACAAAGAAAAGGTCCCAATTATCAGGAATAGTTAATAAGAAAGGATTTAACAGGCAATGACACCAAACTGGCCAAACCTGGTTTTTAGCCAAGTTAGCAATAGGCAATGACTTCACTTGTTTATTAAAGTGTATAAAAGGGTAAACTCTTAAAGTGTTCATTGCTAATACCAGCCTAACCAAGTTAGGACTGACCATTGTGGGTCTAAACCCTTGAGGTTAGCCTGTTTGTAAGTATCTTGATTGAATGCTTATAAATTTGATTTAATTGGAGATTGGTCCTACTTTGAGCAGAGGGTTGGACTAGATGACCTCCTGAGTTCCCTTCCAACCCTGATATTCTAGGATTCTATGATTCTAAATATTTTGTTACTGTTTGGATTAGTAAATTGCTTATTATTTAGGCTTTTTAGGAATGTATACAGCTATTGTATAAATACCATTTGGCCTTTGGATTTAATAAGGAACTTATGGTTAAATTAGTGTAGTGGTAATACCCTGCATAAATAGTCATTCCAACGCTGCATCAGAAGTGAATAGAAATATTCAGATCTCTAAGGGGAGAACTGGTATTTTTGTTCACCCTTCTGAGATTGCTGTGATAGATGGTGGGTGATGGCCCATAAATACTCCCCTGGCTGGAGGATTCCCTTATTAATTGGGAGGGCTATTCTGCTCTGTGCAGCTGGTTGCAGGATATGAAATAGCTTGTATGTTTTCTCCTGTACCAGGTCCGAGGAATCTTCCAGAGCCTCTTTCACGCTCTTTAAAAGCTCTTGATTCATCTTAAAATCATCCCCATTATTGGAGGAATGTAGGAGATCATTGTTTTGTCCAGTGAAGATGATGAGAAATCTTGGCGTGGAGAAGGGTCATCCTGCACTCCTCCGTCCTCCTCTTCGGAGATAGGTTGTTGAAACTTCATAGCCACTTGATGTATGGGGGAAGGAACAAGTCCCTGAGGGCTTTTCTGACACAATTAAAATGCAGGCTCCTTCAGAGAAGCTGAATGATGGCTTGGGTTTCTTCGGTGTTGAGGCCAGCCGGGCCAGTATGGCCAAGGCTGGAATCCATACAGGTAGGGCACATTAGCCCAAGAACCCCAGAGTTATGAAACCCAGAGTTACGATCTGATCAGTCAACCATATACCTCATTTGGAACTGGAAGTACACAATCAGGCAGCAGCAGAGACAAAAAAAGGGGGGGTGGTGGAGCTCAAATACAGTACAGCACTGTGTTAAACGTAAACTACTAAAAAATAAATGGAAAACACATTTTTTCTTCTGCATAGTAAAGTTTCAAAACTGTACTAAATCAATGTTCAGTTGTAAACTTTTGAAAGAACAACCATAATGTTTTGTTCATAGTTACTAACATTTCAGCGTTATGAACAACCTCCATTCCTGAGGTGTTCGTAACTCTGAGGTGCTACTGTACTCCCTTTCTCTTGAAGGAGTCGGTGGAGGTGACCGAGGTTCCAGAAACTGCTCCTTGTTAGGTACCTGAAGATGAAGAGGAGGAAGGTGAAAAATCCTCCAAGAGTGGAGCTGAGCTGAGCTGGAAGGTGCCACTATCCATTATAGAGTAGATGGCTTCGTATGACCCTGAACTCAGGGACCCAGCAATATCTTCAAATGACAGACACTCTGGGTTGCTCTGGTGGAGACTTTGATCTAGCCAACAAAGGAGAATATTCTAATAAATGAGTCCCAGGTCAGGAGTCACTCTTATGTCAGATGTGTCCCTAAAAGAGACAGCCAAAAACATTCCTCGTATATGTGCATGAAGGGTGTTGAGCTTGGTACGATAGGTAGTATTCACTCATCAGTGGTTGATAATCTCAGTACCACAGGAGTTGACCTCATAGTCTTAGATGTCCTCTGACCTGGTGCCAAGGAGTTTGAGTACAGTTGCCCCGGTACCGGAGCTTTGGCACATGTCGGGGTATGATGTAGCTTCGATACCAAGTGACCTCATGCCAAAGATTACTTTAGGGACATCTTTAAATGCAAAGCCAGTGTGAAGACTGAACTCTCCAGTGCTGCATTTATTCTCAGTGCCAATTTGCCTGATGCCACCTTAAGTGGATTCCTCTGTATCTGTAATTCTATCTTCCTGTTGCATGGAAGCAAGGAATGGGACAGAGACTTAGAAGTGGTTCTGAAAGAATGTTTTTTACTTCCTCTGGCAGCAGGGGTGTCTGACCTCTTCACCTGCTAAGTTTCAGAGCTCTTGTGAGAGGAAAGATGCTTCTTGGGGGGGGACAGAGCTCAGAGTTACCTGCCTCATCTCTGAGGCACTTTCAGGCTGGGTCTTCAGCATAAACACTAAAAATCCTTGCAGCTGTGGCACGTCAAAGTCCAACTGTAATCTCACAGATTTCGCCATTAGAAAGAGTCTTAGTATGTACTCAAGATTTTTTGAGTGCACTTCCTCAAGACCCAGCAAATTGCACACTTTGAAGGAATCTCTCTCTCACCTAAACAAAACACACAAGCATTGTGTCTATCCATGAGGGAAGCATTGTGTCTATCCATGAGGGGATTTATCTTCCTACATGATGGACATAACTTGAAGCCTAGTGAATGATGTTCCTGCATAAAGGCCTTTGACAGTAATGTAACAGTTCATGGGCTAACTAACAGCACTAACCTAAAACTATTTTTTTTTCCCAATGTGCTAACAGAATTCTAAATAACTATCCTAAATAATAAAAGAAAAATATTCACAAAGAACAACAAACACCAACAGCTATCTCTACTAAGGAGGACACTAAATTGTTCCAACTCTCAGAAGGGGGGCTATTAGAAGACATTGAGTAGCGAGCAGGGACACAATGCCCTTTATGTCCGCGGAAGGGATTGTGGAGGTGTGAAGGGTGCATGTGCAACCCCTGGTGGACTCTCCTCATAAAAACATCTGACTCCTGTCCAGAAGGCATGTGTGCACCATGAGTGGGATCCACATGCACAGGAACTCATAGAAAAAACTATCCGTTTGGAATTCCTACCCAAAACTGGAAATAACATGAAATAGTTAAATCTGCTTCTGAACTACTAAACCAGCAAGTGTTCCCATTTAACTACTGGGGAGTATAGTTGAAGAAATAACATGGGAAGTCCCTATACTGTCTCAAGAAAAGAAAAATAGCAGCTATACGGCTCTATTTTACATGAAGTATAGTGTGACCAGCAACCTTCTAAGGGAATGCTCTGACTAGAGGAGTTAGCTCTTGGAACAGACAATGACCTATAGAAATTAATGAACAACAAGTTCTTGAACAAACAGTGAGGTATCTCTCAAAAGGGAGAACCTCTGAAATAACGCTAATGGGTGTTATGTAACCTTAGGAGTGCTTGGTATGGAGCACTAATCTTAAATGGTAAGTTGTCACCCAAGGAAAATGAATGGATTAAAAACAGCATCAAGCCAGATGTAAAAGCAGCCTGTCTTCCTATAGTAGAGGGATGCAGTTATTGCCTCAGTTTCCCTCTTGGTTTCCTTCTGGTCTGTAGTTTTCAAGCCGTTCTGGTGAGTTGAAGTGACTTGGCTCGCCAATTAGGTCATAAATACTGTCCCCTTCCTCAGTATAACTAAAAGGTCAACAAAACAGTCTCCCACCCTACCTCATGTTGGACCATAGCCCTTCCCCCAGGCATGATTATTTCAGCTCTTTGCCAGACACAACAGTCCCTTCAGCCCTGATGTCAAAGGGTTCGGAGAAGGGGGCATTCCTCCTGCCCTTGCTGGAATCCACAGCGTAGGCCCCCACATACATCAACTCCAGCCTCAATCCACACTGCAGTATACAGCCAAAGCCTCGTCCTCTCATACTTCATACAGACCCTTCCTGCAAGGGGGTGGGGGTGGGGTTAGTTCTGCCTCTAATCCCCTCCGAGGCCCTTTCCCTCAGCCTCCTCCAACTGTTTTCCAGGCCTCCTGCCTGGTCACAGTTGAAAGTTTCATCCCAGGTACTGCTTCAACCTTGGACTCTCCCAGGATTGCACTATATTCAGTCCTGAACCCACCTGACCTCAGTCATAAGGGTCACTTAGTCATCTGAACCCCCATACTACAATTCCCAGGACCTCTGCAGATTACATTTCCCAATACTGAAGCGCTGAGCCTCCAATGACACTTGGGCTGGTGTTGCCTGGTTTTGAAGGGGCCAACACATTCTGTTACACTGCAACTATTCCTAGGGAATGAAATGAGTTTAAGTGCATTAAATCTGACCCTACAGTATCAGATTTTTGCCATTAGGAACAACTCCTACCTATTAACAGGGTTATGCAATTATGCAAGTCTCCATAGTCCCAAACACTGCAAGCTGTACATGGAAATACAAGGAAACTATTTCAGCTCAAAATCCAACTGGCCTAAGAAGTAAGTGCACTGTTGATGCATATAAGATTTGTATCCTAGGTTCCAATTTTTCCAAGGAACAGCACTGAACGATAAATTTCAATCAAACCAGCTAGACAGAATCTTCATCAGTAACAAAGATCTTGGAGAAATGCCTTACATTTGAATAGCAGCACCTACTGGTTTGCAATTTGCATTTGTAAGGAGGAGGTCGAATAAATTTTCCTGCCCAGGAGATCCAACTTCTTTATCCTTGGGAGTGGACTTGTACCTCCCTTGACGTGACCTCTCATTGGCTACTGTCATGACAAGCAAGTTAAGGGCAGGATGCAAATAAAAACACTTGAATCCCTACATAAATACATAATGATTGTCCATATGCTTTCTCATAGATGTCAAAGATGTTGGGGTGTTCCACAAAGCAGCAGGTTCCAACAGTGCATTGTTAACAGAGCTATTCTCCCTAGGTTCTAGGACTTAAAAATATCCACTAACTTGTGCATGTTTTCCTGCACCAATTCGGCCTGTATATCTATGGCCAATGCCAATCATCTAAGGAGGTCCTCCTGTGCCTGAAAGCGTTCAGCACTGGAGAGGAAGCATCTGTTACCATGGTGTCATCTGGTGATGAGGAAGATGAAGGAAAAGGTGTCACTGGCCTCTCTGGATGCAGTACCAGACCTTGTACCTGTTCTGAGGTAGTGTCCTCCACCTGAATCTGCAATGTAGGTGGCTGGGGAGGTGATGCCATGGGTGGGTTGGGTGCTCTTGCCCGGAAGTGGGTTGAAGGTCAGGACCTTAAGAAATAAGGAACATCCTATGGATACCCAGGCCATTGTGGATACGGATAAGGCATCAGTGGCCAGTAGGCATTGGGCCAAGAGCCTGTCTCTGCTGCGGGAAGAGTCATGGATGAGAAAGGGGTCAGGATGAGAAAGGGGTTCTCAACTGTCTTTTAGACTGGGAGGGAGGACCTCAATCTTGACTACGATGAATTCCCAAAATCATCCAGCGGTAATGGGGGAGCAACCCCTGGCAGAGCAAGACAGAGTCCAGCCTCATCAGAGGTCCAATGTGCAGGTTGCATCAGCCCCAAGACTGACAGAGAAATTGGTGCCCTGAAGGACTGGCAAGGGCAATGCATTCTCATTTGGTACCAATGCCAAAAAAGGCACAGACACTGGCGTCGGTACTGATCCAGTAATGACACAGTCTGCACCATGACGACTATTGGTGCCAAAGATGACTGCTGTGCTAACGAATCCCTCAGCACCCGGTACCAGCGCCAGCCTCAATTATGTACTCAATATGATATGCACTGTTGAGGGCGGTGTTGGCAGCTGAGATACCTGTGGAGTTAACCTACACAGTGCCATCATTGCTGATGAAGTCGCAGCACCTGAATATTCCCAGACAATTGGAGAATGAGGATCCAAAAGGCAACGCACATCTGACATTGCCTGATATGTCAAAGGACTGGACACCACTGGTGCCAATGTCACTGGTACCAGACTCAGCAGACATCCCATGGACAGAGCCAGAGTCGGCGGTACAGCCCCAAATTAATGTTGCCTCGGTATTGGAGAGAAGGTAGAAGGGCCAGTTCCATCACGTGTACCTGAAGCGTCAAGGTGCCAGCCTGCACTGATTCTGGCAGAGGAGGACTCTCTCCAAGCTCTGGAGTGGCTATGGTCTGTTTTATAGGTCATTTTCTCAGAGGCCCAAGGGAGGTGAATGATCCCTCTTCCTCCTAGAGGAGGCCTCAGAGTCTGGCAGAGGAACATCATCTTGTTATGGTTATGATGGTGGCTGAGGAGCCAATACTGTGCCTGGTGCCAACCAGGACTCATGGCATGCTGCATCAGGTGCTGCTTGAGACTCAAAGTCCCTTGACACCTGCATTCTTAAACGATTTGCAAATAGAGTACCTTTCCTTAATGTTCCCCTCTCTAAACACTACACATGAGGATCACTATTAGGAACAGCCACCCCACACGCCAGACAGAGCTTAAATCCTGGTGAAGGCATTCCACCTGAAAAAACACAGCTACTCAACCTAACTTTCCTAACTAAGGCACTACTAGATAACTAAGTATTATGACTATTTACAACAAAATTTCAGAAGAATGAAATACAAAATCAGAGTGAAGAAACACCACACAAACTCCAGCTCAAGCTGAGGGCAGTGAGAAGGAATGGGGGGTGGGGAAAGAAAGAGGGTCAGAGCAGCAGTGCCCTTAATAGTCATGTGAGGGGCCATAAAGAAAAGGTGCAAGCACCGGCCCTATGGCTACTGCTAGGCAAACTTTTCTGGCTTTGGTGCACTGGACACATGCATACCTGAGTGGAACATATCTGCAACCACTCAAAGAACTATTTCTTGTTTTGTCTCATGGTATTTAATGAAAACCTTTTAATTCACTGTCTTCATTTGATGATAGTATAGTGTGATGAATGGAAAACTGATCCTAACAAATGCTTTAAAGGGGCATTTTCTTTTTCATTTTAAAACCTGACTTGAGCTTTCGGAAGCTGTCAGATCAAACGCTTATTTAGCAACATCCATCTTCCCAACGCACAATAATGCATTCTTTACAACAAATACAGAGGATGACATTTCCCATATCTGCAGGTGGACAGCCTTCACACTAATGTCCTCTTGTAGTTTTGTTTTGTTTTTAATTGGAAACAGCCACATGAAAAACTGCCACTTAAATACATTTGCAAGACAATTCTTCCCTAATCAACTAAAACAGACCTCTTTGTTTGGGATTAGTTCTGCTCCTTCCCCCACCCCCAGTGGTGAGTTCTTAATTTAGTGGATGAATTTGGTCCTCATGAAAGTGAGGATCACAGCTGGAGGCAATGCATAGCATGGCAAGATGCTGTGCAGGATTCTCCATATAGCTCTGACAAATTATGTGATGGTTTTATTATGTGGACAGACGTCCCCTGAAGACAAAGAAGCAACTACCAAATTCATTCTCACTTCGGACCTACTCAGTATTGGAACCCGATTTACCAGAAGTGAATGTTAAGTGCTTTAGCCCTACTTTGCTTACTAGTTCCTGCACACTCACTGCACTACATAGCTCCTAGAATTTTTCACTTAAATGCTAACTGTCCACTTAAGAGTCTCTCAGAATATTAAAAACACAGACCTTCAGGGAAAAATTACTTGTTTAGCTAATTTATAACACAGTATGAAGTTTGCTTTGATGCCTGAATAATCATACACATGATTAAACAACTATTTTTCAAATTTAGGTAGGCCAAAACTATTTCCTTACCTCCAGGGTCTTTGTCTGGATTATATTCCAATGCATTGCTACAGATGAGATCAATATCTGTTAGGAAATCCTTGGCAGTCAAATAGTTGTGTTTATCAATTTTGGTTATTACTGTTGACAGGTCCATTGGTTCTTTGATAACTTCAAGATAATCTGAAACCTACAATCAAACAGCATACTGAAGTGACACAGGGCCTTATGCATTTCATCGGCACACTTTCCCACGTTATACACATATTTATGCAGCATACTTAGTACTAATTAAGAAATGTGCCAGTTCAACATTTTGAGCATGCTCATTTTCAACACATCTTTAATTCAAACATTTTAAACACAGAAATTGAAATTATAGTGCTGGTGTTAGACTGCTAAAGTTATAGTTCCTTCAGAGAATCAATGATACGTCTAATTTTCAGAGCAAACTAAAGTGGTGCTGCAATTAAAGCCTCTTTGATATTATAACATTGTCCTGAACATGAAAAATAGTGGGCCTACCCCCACACAAAGCAGAACTGTGAAACTGTTTCTCCATTCTGTAGGTAAGCCTTTTTTGTTAGTTTAAGTAGTCAAATCATTAATCTTTAAAAATAATTTTCTGCAAAACATTTGCAATAATAATCTGTATGAACACCAAATCTAATTTTGCCATCATGGACTTTACAGCAGGGCTTTCTCAGAAGAAGGCCCCTTGTCTGTGGAGTTCACTGCCTTCTATGGTGCACCTCATCATGGGTTCAGCAGCCCTCCAGGCAGAGTGAAAGGTATTTAACTGAATTAACTATATGACGAGGGGTTAACTCTTGGCAAGAGAAGATACCGACAGAGCTCTACTAACTGTAGCTCACTGAGATATGCATGTATTTATTGTTTTAATCGAAGTAAAGAATAAATAAAGTATGCTTCTGCATGAGTGCTTCAACGTAATTAAAATTACAATCAATTTAAAATGTAGGTAGGCCTCAGTGTTTGTGTAGTCCTGAATATTTTAAAATCACCCATATATTAAGGTGATGGTTGCCAAAAAAAGGAAATACGTTTAGATCAAACTGTAATGGCTCCAGAGGAATAATTTTTGATTGACCAGGTAAACATGCATTTTTAGAAGTTCCAACAAAAAATATATCACAACATAAATCTTAGATTAAGACCATACTTCAACGTCATATACAATATCTATCTACTGTCTAAATGCTTAAACATATATTTAAAGTGCATTTTCTATTCTGAACAGGCAGTAAAAATGGCATCCCCAAATGTAAACTGTCCAGTTTACAAGTAGAATGATATTTTTCTAAACAGAGGCCCCTGTTAACTCATCCTGGGATCTAAAAGTCAACCTGTATTTTTTCAAGTGTATCACCACCAGTAATAGAATCTTCATGTGAAACTGCAAATTTATATAGCAGATCAGTTAAATAAGAAAAGGAGGTCTTCTCGTTAAGGCATTAGGGACTGGGACTTGAGAGATCTGGGATTAATTCCTAGCACTGTCACAGATTTTGTATAACCCTTTGGCAAATCACTAAATCTCATCTGTGTCAATTCCCCATCTATAAAATGAAGATGATAATATTCCTTCTGCATAGTTGAAGAGAATAGTTCATAGTTCTTTAACAAACAAGTTAAGTTACAAATAATGTTCAAATACTGAATCTGGCTTGAAGCTGGTGGAGGACTGGATGGAGCCTCAAATAAATGCCTGTTAACTCTGCATGTAATTTAAAGTGCAGTTCTTTTCTAAAAAATTACACTAAAAATGACATTGCAGGGTCCCATTTTTATTGTCTCTCAATGACTTACAAAACAAATGTTCAGATTGGAAGTAGAAGAGTGATTTTTTTCTTACTGCCATCCCTACAAAGTTAGTATTCTATCTGAAAGCCAAGCTAGGCTCTCTCCTTTTCACACACCAGCACAGTAATAGACTTGCAGGCCAAATGATGCCCTCAGTTATAACTGCAACCCCACTGTCTTCCAATTATGTCCTTCAACAGTAAAAGCTAATTTTTGTTAATTAAAGAAAGCAACTACAATTCCAAATACATCCTGGTAGCAGATTTGATGAATAAGGTGCTACCATTTTTATAATGCTGATTTTCAGAGTGGAAAAGCACTTTAAACTGACTAGTATAGGCTAGAGTAATGAAAGTTTTTCTGCTGAACCAGTAGTGTGTCCAAGAATATGCTTCTGATCACTCACACTGTGGTACAGAAGGTTATGACTAAGCCACCAGTTGATTACTGATGGGAGGAATTGGCTAGGTCATGGATAGCAAGGATATCTGGGATATTAATCTATCCATGCCCTTTTTAATTAATAATATTTTTTTTCTAATAGGTTCAACTTCATTTTTTGCACGTTACTGAAACAAGACCTCTTCAATATCCACCGGTTTGCTGAAGATGTTAAAGCGTTTGTCTGTGGCCAGCCTCTTGGTAACATCCCTGAGAAACAACCGCAGTTCTCTCAATGTGTTCTCCTCCTGGTCCTCCATTCGTTGCTTTTCTGTTTCTGAGAGCTGGCGGGGAGGAGACGGTAATGCAAGAGGAAGAACTTCCAGAGCACAAAGAGCTGGGGAAGAAAGCAGGAAAAAGTAATATTAGTAAGAAGGAATTGTAGGATTACCCCTTTCTGGACTTTCACAATGCATTTAATCAAGGGGGGGGGGGATTTCCCATTTTCCTTCCGACTTTTCAAACTTCACCATTTAAG
Source organism: Emys orbicularis (assembly GCF_028017835.1). Classification (NCBI taxonomy): domain Eukaryota; kingdom Metazoa; phylum Chordata; order Testudines; family Emydidae; genus Emys; species Emys orbicularis. Next base: position 20,586,357 of record NC_088685.1, on the reverse strand, counting down.
CGCCTTCCCGTCTCACTCGGTATAATAGAAACAAGCGAGTTCTGCACATTGATAAACTGGCAGTTAGGGTCATTAACAACTGAATTTCCCAAAACCATTTAAAAAGAAAAACATTTTACAGTACAAAACTTTATTCAAACAGATTCTCACACTACTGTGGCTTTATTGTAAAGTAGCTTACCAGCCTGTTTCCTTTTGGGAGGGGGCATTGATGCCTGATTAAGAATTAACTCCTGGAAAAATCTCAGTCTGTCTTCTTCACTTGGTCTTTGAATATAAAAAACCTCTTCATACTGGATTCTAAAGATACACTTCACCTGCCAGAAAACAATGTCATGAAAAGTCAAAGGATTCAACTTGTTCTTGAACTATTTGATCAATGTATATTTTAAACACAGAGGATCAACTTTTCAAAAGACACAAACTGGCCATACTTAAGAAGTTACCGAACCATTTCCAAAGAAGCACAACGTCCAAGGAAAAAACGGTTACCTACCTTTTCGTAACTTGTTTTTCGAGATGTGTTGTTCACATCCATTACACATTAGGTGTGCGCGCGTTGCGTGCACGGACGTCGGAAACTTTTTCCCTCAGCGGCTCCCGTCGGGCCAGCAGGAGTCCCTCCCCCCCGCCAGAGCGGCGCCCCGCTCTAGCATATATATACACCTGCCGACCCTCCCCTCCCTCGGTTTCTTCTTGCCAGTGACTCCAACAGAGGGGAAGGAGGGTGGGAAGTGTAATGGACGTGAACAACACATCTCGAAGAACAACAGTTACGAAAAGGTAGGTAACCATTTTTCTTCTTCGACTGATTGTTCACGTCCATTACACGTTAGGTGACTCACAAGCTTACCATAGGAGGAGGATAGGAGTCAAGCAACGATTGAAGCACAGCCCTGCCGACCACCGCGTCCTCTCTGGTCTGATGATGGACTGCGTAATGGGCTGTGAATGTGTGCACCGACGACCAGGTGGCCGCTTTACAGATCTCCTGGAGTGGAGCCTGCGCCGGGAAAGCCGTCGAGGATGCTTGGGCCCTAGTCGAGTGAGCCCTGATCGCCGGGGCTGGTACTTTGGCGAGCTCATAGCACGTGCGGATGCAAAGCACAATCCATGATGATAATCGTTGTGCCGAGATAGGCCGGCCTTTCATTCTCTCCGCAATGGCAATGAACAGTTGTGTCGACTTGCGAAATGGCCTGGTCCATTCCAGATAGAACGCCAGGGCCCTACGGACATCGAGGGTATGCAGGCTGCGGTGGCTCGGGTCTGTATGGGGCTTGGGGAAGAACACCGGTAAACAAATGTCCTGCCCCATATGAAATTGCAAGACCACTTTAGGGAGGAATTTGGGGTGCGGTCTCAGCTGCACCTTGTCCTTATAAAAAAACTGTATATGGAGGTTCCGAAGTGAGGGCTCTCAACTCCGACACCCTCCTAGCCAATGTAATGGCCACCAGAAACGCTACCTTCCATGAGAGGTGCATGAGAGAGCAAGAGACTAGGGGTTCAAAGGGTGGTCCCATGAGCTTAGTTAGGACCAGGTTAAGGTTCCATGTAGGGACGGGCGGGCGTGAGTAGGGGAACACCCTTTCCAGCCCCTTGAGAAATCGGACTACTGTGGGGTTGGAAAATATCAAATGCCCCAACTCTCCCGGGTGGAACACCGATATGGCGGCCAGATGCACTTTAATTGAGGAGGGGGCAAGCCCTTGATGTTTGAGGTGCAGCAAGTAGTCCAGTATTGATGGGATGGAGGCCTGCAGAGGCTGTATGTGATTAGGCTCGCACCAGTGGGAGAACCTCTTCCATTTGGCAAGGTAAGTCGCTCTTGTGGAGGGCTTCCTACTACCAAGGAGAATTTGTTGGACCTGGTGGGAGCACCTATTCTCCGTAGCGTTTAGCCACAGAGATGCCACGCCGTGAGATGTAGTGATGGTAGGTTCGGGTGGAGTAGGCGACCCTGGTCCTGCATGATGAGGTCTCGGTGCAGGGGTAGGGCAATCGGGGCGGTCAATGACAGTTCCAGCAGGGTCGTAAACCAATGCTGGCGCGGCCACGTCAGTGCGATAAGGATAATCGCCGCTTTGTCCCTGCGGGTCTTGAGCAGGACCCTGTGGATGAGCGGGAAGGCGTACCTCAGGCTCCCGCCCCACTGAATCGCGAAGGCACTGCCAATGAGCCCGGGCTGAGGTTCTGGAATGAACAAAACCGAGGGCATTGGCTGTTGTCCTTGGTGGCGAAGAGATCCACCTGGGGAAAACCTCACCTCCGGAAGATTGAATGCAGGACGTCCTTTCTTAACGTCCATTCATGCATGTGATACGACCTGCTGAGGCGGTCTGCTAAGCTGTTTTGAACCTCCGGAAGATATGTTGCCACCAATTGGACTGAGTGGGCTATACAGAAGTCCCATAGGAGGAGTGCCTCGTGACAGAGGGGAGAGGAGCGGGCCCCGCCCTGCTTGTTTATGTAGAACATGGCGGTAGTGTTGTCCGTCAGAACTGACACGCTGTGGCCTTCTATGGTAGCATGAAAGGTCTGGCAGGCGAGGCGAACCGCCCTTAACTCCTTCACATTGATATGGAGCAACTTTTCCTCCCTGGACCATAAGCCCTGCGTTCGTAGGTCCCCTAAGTGTGCCCCCCAGCCCAGGTCTGACGCATCTGTTACTAGCGTCAGGGTGGGCTGCGGTGTAGTGAAGGGGACCCCTTCGCAAACTTGCTGTTGATCGAGCCACCAGTGGAGGGAGTTCTAGACCCGAGCTGGGATTGTCACTACAAGGTCCAAGGGGTCTCTGCTGGGGCGATACGTTTGGGCTAGCCACAGCTGTAACAGTCTGAGTCTCAGGCGGGCATGTTTGACTACCTGTGTGCAAGCCGCCATGTGTCCCAGGAGTTGCATATAGCACCTGGCTGTGGTTGTGGGAAATTGTTGAATGGAGGTTACAGCTCTTTGAATGGCCACGAACCTGGGAACTGGAAGACTTGCTCGTGCCTCCACCGAGTCTAGGACTGCTCCTATGAAGTCCAGTCTTTGTGTGGGGATCAGCGAGGACTTGGGCACATTGACTAAGAGACCGAGCTTGTGGAACACATGTAACGCCAGTGTCACATGGGAGCAAACCTAGTCCTCTGACCTGCCCGCGAGGAGCCAGTCGTCCAAGTATGGGTATACCCGCATCTTTCTTTTTAGAAGAAAGGCTGCCACCACGGACATGCATTTCGTGAACACTCAAGGGGCCGTTGCCAGGCCAAAGGGCAAGACCGTAAATTGGAAATGGTGCTGGTTGATGGTGAAACGCAGGAACCGCCGGTGAGCAGGGCGGATGGCGATGTGAAAGTACGCATATCGAGGGCAGCGTACCAATCCCCCAGATCCAGGGATGGGATAATAGCGCCAAGGGAGACCATGCGAAAGCGGGCCTTCACTAAGAATTTGTTTAGTTTGCGAAGGTCCAAAATGGGGCGGAGATCCCCTTTTGCTTTGGGGATAAGGAAATATCTGGAGTAGAACCCTTTCCCTCTTAGGTCTGGAGGAACCTCTTCCACCACCCCTGCCCTGAGGAGGGCCTGCACCTCCTGCATAAGGAGTTGCTCGTGAGAGGGGTCCCTGAAGAGGGACGGGGAGGAGCGGTGGGAGGGAGGGGGCGAGGAGAACTGAAGAATGTATCCTACATCCACCGTGCGAAGGACCCAACGGTCCGATGTTATATGGGACCAAGCACGGTAGAAATGGGACAAACGATCCCTGAAACATATGGGAGGATCCAGTGTGAGGGTCGGTACGCTGTCATCGATCGCAACTTCAAAATCCTTGTTTGTTGCCAGGTTGCGGCTTGCCCTGGCCTTGGTTTTGGTTAGGCGTGTTGTTTCGCCTATGCCTGTTGTCTCTGCCCCTTCTGCGGTACGGTTCCTGCCAACGACTTGAGGGTCGCTCGGGAGTCTTTGAGGCTATGCAGCCTGGCATCCCTTTGGTCTGAGAACAAGCCTGACCCTTCGAACGGTAGGTCTTGTAAGGTGTTTTTCACCTCTGGTGGAAGGCCTGAAGCCTGTAACCACGCCGAGCGCCTCATCACCACCTCTGACGCGACTGTCCTGGCAGCTGCGTCCACAGAGTCAAGGGAGGCCTGCAGAGAGGTTTTGGCCACTGCCTTCCCTTCGTCCACGATGGCTGCGAACTCGGGTTGCGAGCCCTGAGGCAGGGAGTCCTTAAACTTGGAGACTGATGCCCAAGAATTGAAATTGTGCCTGTTTAGGATCGCTTGCTGATTAGCGATCCTTAATTGGAGGCCCCCGGACGAGTAGACCTTTTTACCAAACAAGTCCAAGCACTTTGCCTCCTTGGCCTTGGGGGCAGGGGCTTGTTGGCCATGTTGCTCTCGTTCGTTGACCACGGATACGACCAGCGAACAGGGTGTTCGGTGACAAAAGAGGAAGTCGAACCCTTTGGAGGGGGCGAAGTACTTCCTCTCTATGCCCTTTGGAGTGGTGCACTGGAGGCCGGTGTTTGCCATACTGTCTTATAATTAGACTGTATCGTTTTTATGAGTGGGAGCGCGATTCTGGAGGGGCCTTCAGGGCTTAGGATGTCCACCATGGGATCCTCCTGCTCTACCGACTCCTCCACCTGTAAACCCAAATTGAGGGCTACTCGGCGGAGTAGTTCCTGGTGCGCCCGATGGTCAATCGGGGGAGGGCCTGATACTGCTCTGCCCGCCACGGCTTCATCTGGCGAGGAGGAAGAAGTTAGAGCCTTCTGTGCTTCCTTCTGCATCTCCTCACCGGCTGGGAGCTCCTCTGGAGTCTGTCCAGCTGAGCGGGCCTGAGACGGTACCGGGCTCGGTGCCGTGTCGGCTCTCTCTTGCTCTCGTGGTCTGGAGACTGTGGCCTCCTTGTGAGAGATGGGGCGCCCCTGCGGGGAGCGGGACCGGTGTCCTGAGAGGCCGGATCTTGAGGCCCTGGACGGGGGGCCTTGGTGCTGGTGGTAGGCCCATGGAGTCCAGAATGGCCACTGTCCTGACGTGCCCCACTGTGGGTGCCAAGGGGCTTGGTGTTCCCTGCTGGCTGGTGCCCTGTGGGTATATCTGCTGGAATGGCCCGAGTCTGCCTCAGAAACCACGGACGGAGACCTTGAGGGCCATGGTGGTGCCGTGGAACGGTGCCGGTCCGGGACCGGAGAGCGGCACTTTCTTGACCGGGACCGGGATCGGGAATGGTGCCTCATCGACCGGGAACGGTACCGCTGCCCTTGGGACCGGGAACAACTGCTAGTGGTCGGTCTCGGGGATCGCGTGACTGAAACGGCCCGGTGCCTGTTCGGATAAGGAGCCGGGGAACGCTGGACCAGTGCCGGGCGTTTGCTAGGGCAAGACGCCTGTGAGGCTCTCTGTGCCGAGGATAGCCGGGAGTCCACCGAGGCGGAGCTCGACCGGGACCGTGGGCGCACCATTGCCGGTTTGCCTCTGGATGGTAGTCTCGGTGTCAGCCCCGGATGCTTGTCTTTGGCCTGGAGGGGGCTCTCCACGGACAATTCGATGAGGTCCCTTGCTGCCTCAAACATGTCCGGCGTGGAGGGCTGTTCCAGAAGCTCCTCCAGCCCTTCCTCCTCACTCGAGGCGCTTATCCCGGGGCTCGACGGGCCTTTCGGCGCCGGAGCTACTGGCACCAGGATCTGTCCTGGGGCAGCAATGCCTTTTAGCGCACTCGAGTCCTTCACGGGCGCTACCTTTTTATGTGGGGAGCGCCCTCGGGCCTTGGGTTGGCCCTTTGATTTGGTCGGCGAAGATGACCGGTGCCGGGGGCAGTCCTGTTGTTTCGGTGCCGTAGGCTTAGGGTGCCCCACCGGTGCAGGATCACGAACCGATGCCGGGGCACTCCGCACCGAGGCTGACAGTGCCGCGGTCGGATGAGTCGAAGTGGAGGGCTGTAATGCAGCCTCCATGAGTAGCTGTTTGAGCCGAAAGTCTCTCTCTTTCTTAGTTCTGGGCTTGAAAGCCTTACAGATCTTGCAGCGCTCTTTCTGGTGCGATTCCCCCAGGCAACGGAGACACGAGTCGCGGGGATCGCTAATCGGCATAGGCTTGCGGCACGTGGCACAAGCCTTGAAGCCTTGGGCGTGCGGCATGCCCCGCCGCCCAAGGCTGGTGTCGGAATTTAACCAAACACCTAAAACAAAGGAGCTTAACTATCTTCTAACAAACTGCTAACTACTAACATTAACACTGGTAACTATTAACGCTAAGGGACACTCTCAGGTGAGAGATAAGAGTTATTCCAGCGCCGTCACGGACGGTAAGAAGGAACTGAGGGAGAGTCGGGTCAGCAGGTGTATATATATGCTAGAGCGGGGCGCCGCTCTGGCGGGGGGGGGACCCCTGCCAGCCCGACGGGAGCCGCTGAGGGGAAAAGTTTCCGACGTCCGTGCATGCGATGCGCGCACACCTAATGTATAATGGACGTGAACAATCACTCGAAGAAGAAAATTAATAATCTGGAATTGTTATTCAAGTTTCCATAACATGCAAGTTAAAGGGGCAGTGCAGCAACAGTTGCTACTGCAATGATAGGAGGAGGAGAAAGAAAATTAGAAAAAAAAGTTGTATACATTAAGTTTTAAAACAACTAAAGCTACACTGCAGTCGCTGAGTCAAATTCTACTCTTTCTTACACTGCAGTATACTCCACCGACTTCAATGGGTTTTTCTGGAATTATACCAGTGTAACAGAGCACAATCTAACACACAGTCTAGAATAGCAGGAGCTCCTTTATGGAGATCAAAGAAGATGGAGATCATTCTTAGTCGTAGAGGAAATACTGTCACTTCAAATAAAGACAAAAGGATTTCAAGTTTGTTATTTCGGATGTTTTCTGTGCAGAAGATAATGATTGCAAGAATTAGCACATATGAACTAACCTTAGACTTCATGTAAGGCAATTTTAGAGCTGAAATAAAATTAATTTAGCAATTTCAATGTGAGATATTTTAAAGTAAATTATAAGAACGATAGCATAAAGTACTGGTTATGTACAGCTGTTCTACATTAAAGTGTCCTATATTCTTAAAGAGACACACATTGGTAATGCTTCCACTCTCAAAAAATATTTAACACTCACCTCTTCAGGTAATTCACTATACATGGTTTCAGAGGTAGACAGCAGAAATATAGGAGAAAATGACGGTATGTCTTGCAGCAAAGTTAGAAAAGTAGCTCTCACAGTTTCACTGACAGCTTCCCACCAGTCACCAATATGAGGCATGTAAACAATACTTGGTACAGTTCTTCGAGCTTCACGAAAGATCTAGTAAAGAGAAACACTAGTATTTAAATTCAGAAATTAAGTATTATGACACACAATAAAAAATGAAAACTTATGGGCTTAGGTAATGCCTCCTGGTGCCTTCAATAGACATCCTCTCATCAGCTTAATTAGCTCAAATTACAATAAAAATGCTTTCCATTCAAGTTTTTATGAATATATTGTTTGCTTCATCGAATTACTTTAAGCCAGTATGCAATGCCATCCAAAACAGCTACAGGTCATATAAGTCAACATCCTGTTTTAATAATCTATTACAACAAAGATCCAACAAGCAAACCACATGGAAAGTTAAACTGTACCACATTTTGCAGCAGAAGAGAAAAATGTGAAATGTCATAACAAATACAAGATGAAATGTCATACTAGCTTTTTAAGATTTGTAAGCACTATGCTGAGTCCATTAAACAGCTTTGTTTTGGCTCAGGCACTTGTAAATACAGTGCACTGAGTTGGTTGCTGCTGGTTAACCAAATAGAATGTTTGACAGGAGGACTGAAATTTTTCAAGAGCAAGGAAACATTTTAATTAATTAACTTTAAGTTTCGGGTTTGTTTATCTTAGAATTTTAGCAGCTTTGCTATTATTCCCCATGGCCTGCTATTTTTTCCTCATAGGAGAACCAGTGTTCAGTATATCTGTTACACCTCAAAATTTCACCCTCTATATCCAACTCTATGAGTACATAAAAACTCAGCTCAATTACCACTTCCCTTTGTCTTCTGGCAGCCCAGATATTCTGACATCATTATGATAGTAGAGCAAGAAATATTCATCTAGTTTATTTTAACAAGTCCATATCTATTTGTAATTTTTTTTTAACGTTCATTTTAATTCTGGTGGCAGATTCCTCAAGAACTCAAATTGTTTCTTCAGCTTGAGTTGTACTGCCCACAATATTTGCTACAAACTCTTTCAACTCCTTATCGGTGATTACTATTGATTCCATTCAGTTTGCCCAAAACACTTATAGAAAAGAATGACAACTTAAGGATGGTCTTTCTGGTCCTAAGTTTGACTCCAATCAGGAGAGAGAGATAAGGATGCCATTCCTTTTTTCAGTATTAGATCTCTGAATCGGAATTTTGGCCTTACTTGTTTACTTCTTCCAGCCACGCCCTCTTTTAGGTGTTGAATGTAATGTTAAAAATAAAGCTAACACACATTACCACAACATAAATTTGTGATAACTCTGTGAAGCTTCTCTTCCACACAGCTGCTTGCTAACAGCATTATGGGACTCCAGCCTCACACAATTATTCACTAAACTGATAATGTGCGCACAGAGAGTTTAATGCAAAGAATGTGTATGTGCACACGTGTGTGTGTGTGTGTGTGTGTGCAACAAAAGCTTCCTACTATAAGACAGGTGAAAGACTTCAGTGGCCTTCTAGTGTAAGCCCACCATAATTGGCCTGTATATTTTGGCATACCAAAGGAGCTGCCCTTAACAGTTAAAATTACAACAAAATAGTTAAGGTAGATACTATATATCATCAGAAATATTGCATTACAGGATTCTCTTAGGGTTTCTGGTTTAAAGATCATATATGAAATTTTAAATTTTTAAGCCAATAAATTCCAAGAAAAAAATGTTAAAAACAGAGTTAAGGCTGAGAATACATATGAGTAAGTTTAGGATTAAAAAAATTACATTATATTTTACCCTTATGTTACTAATACACTTTTAACATTAACCTTAATACTTTTAAACATTTTTTTGTCTTGCATAGATATAGATATAAAATGGAATGAGGCATAAGCAACTCTCAATGAAAAAACAGTATTCTTAAGGCATAAAAACATTTTAGTAATTAGACTTGATTTTTATGCTTCTTATAAGAATGAGTAATATTTGTAATGAAAATTTCAAGAAAAGTCACCTTCTCCAGTTCTGGGTTATCTCATAAAAATACATTTATGATCACATCATATTGTATGTGCACATCTTCCATAGTAGTGGGTCCTCAATCCTTGTATCTTCCCTCCCTCCCCCCCGCCTATTCACTTCTCACTTCCTTTCTTAATCCCAGTATCCTCTCCTTCATATCTATCTCCTCCTCATTCTTCTTTTCACACAGATGAATAAGGCGTCAACTAAATACCATTAACCCAAACTCCCAAACAGTGACTCTCAGACTTTTTAGGAACATAGGATGTAAATAATAAATCAGACTGTTTTAAAAAGCTTTTATGAATACTTGTATGTGTTTATTTCCTTGTCAACGAAGACAGATTTCTGTGAACGCACAGTTCAAACAAACCTATAGAAATCAGTTTTCCTCGGAAGTTACAAGGTATTGCATGGCTATAATGTAGTTGTGGTGGCACATGAGGATGGAAGTCCATTCTAATAGTCCCTTGCAAGTCTTCCTTTGGCAAGAATCAGTATAGGAGAATTTGGCCTTCTTAAATCCCTCAAAATTGCATCTTCCACCTCATTCGTGGTCAATCTCATGCTCCACTTCCTTCAACCTCAGGTCTATAAACTTTCTGTGAAAACAAATCTTCTTTTGCATGCTAGACATAACCCCACTATTGCAGTTTTGTTGTCACCTGATGCAAGACTGCAAATCTCCAGGACCATTCAAATATTTTCTCATTTGTGACAAAAATCAAATGAACGGACATCAAGAATACACCATAACTTTTGATACTGAAAACTTTTGTTTACTCTCTTCAACGGTTTTTAACGGTTCGGTTCTGTTCTGTTCCACATAGGAATGTTCAACACAGAATTGACTACATGTCTTGACTTAGTTGTCACACAGACATCCTGCTGCCCAAGCAGGACTTTGAGACAGATCTAACATATGACTTCTTAAGATATAGAACCTTCTGCTGTCACCCGCCTACCTAGACAGATAAAACTGTTTACCCAATCAGTGTCATTGCCATCTACATGCAGCATCGGCAGAAAAATCAGAATTCCTAACTATAAAACTATAAAAACTTTAACAAAAGATTTTTAATGTTATCATATTAGAATCTTCCTCTGCTTTAGCTTGCAATGGCACATGTACACTGTCTTTTATCCAAAAGACCATAATTGTGTATATCATACTTTATTGGAAATAAGTTTGAATAAAACCACAGCTAGCATCAATGCTCTATGATGCTCAGATATTATGTAGACTCACCTGTGCACATGATTCTTCAGGTGTTTTGGCACTAACTGAATAAAGTGCTGGCAGATCTAGCCTGTGTACAGAGAATTTTTCAAGAGAGTGCAATACTGCTGGAGCGAGGTGAGAAGTTTGACCAGAACCTCTCTCTCCTGATAGCAGTAATCTTGGCCTATAAGAGGTTGGCTGGTGGTAAGCTGACCTATAACAGAAGTAATATTTTAAAAATATCACCATGTATCATTATATAAACATATATAAAAAGGAGTCATATAAAAAATGGAAACTAGGACAGATTACAAAGGATGAATATAGGCAAACAACACAGGAATGCAGGGGCAAGATTAGAAAGGCAAAGGCACAAAATGAGCTCAAACTAGCTACGGGAATAAAGGGAAACAAGACTTTTTATCAATACATTAGAAGCAAGAGGAAGACCAAAGACAGGGTAGGCCCACTGCTTAGTGAAGAGGAGAAACAGTAACAGGAAACTTGGAAATGGCAGAGATGCTTAATGACTTCTTTGTTTCGGTCTTCACCGAGAAGTCTGAAGGAATGCCTAACATAGTGAATGCTAATGGGAAGGGGGTAGGTTTAGCAGATAAAATAAAAAAAGAACAAGTTAAAAATCACTTAGAAAAGTTAGATGCCTGTAAGTCACCAGGGCCTGATGAAATGCATCCTAGAATACTCAAGGAGCTAATAGAGGAGATATCTGAGCCTCTAGCTATCATCTTTGGAAAATCATGGGAGACGGGAGAGATTCCAGAAGACTGGAAAAGGGCAAATATAGTGCCCATCTATAAAAAGGGAAATAAAAACAACCCAGGAAACTACAGACCAGTTAGTTTAACTTCTGTGCCAGGGAAGATAATGGAGCAAGTAATTAAGGAAATCATCTGCAAACACTTGGAAGGTGGTAAGGTGATAGGGAACAGCCAGCATGGATTTGTAAAGAACAAATCATGTCAAACCAATCTGATAGCTTTCTTCGATAGGATAATGAGCCTTGTGGATAAGGGAGAAGCGGTGGATGTGGTATACCTAGACTTTAGTAAGGCATTTGATACGGTCTCGCATGATATTCTTATCGATAAACTAGGCAAATACAATTTAGATGGGGCTACTATAAGGTGGGTGCATAACTGGCTGGATAACCGTACTCAGAGAGTTGTTATTAATGGTTCCCAATCCTGCTGGAAAGGCATAATGTTTAAAATTTTAATTCTTTTAGATTTTTTAATTTACTTCATCTCAACTAATACGATAATAGAGATCTTCTATTGGAGATCCTACAATGACTGTACTGTGCTAACTTTGGCATGCCTCAGTTTCAGCACTGATTACCGTGGGTCTTGTCTATACGCACAGTTGCAACAGTGTAACTGATTAGAAATTTTAATTAATCAGTGCAAAATCGGTGTGGGTATTATTAAATTAATGCAATCCTAGATTATAATCAACTGTCTTAAATATATTCCTTACCAAACGAAGCTAAATCGATATAATCACTCTTAAATCCATTTAAAGGTTCACATGCAAGTTTGCATGAGTTTAAAAATGCAGCTTTAGAGTCCTGCTAATCCACGGATATCCACGGACCATTTTTGCAGATCGCAGCTTGGGTGCAGATACAAATTTTGTATCTGTGCAGAGCTCTCCACCACACACTGGCCCAAACAGAGCAGCTGTCACCCAGTTCTCAGGCTCCAGCTCGGCTCTCTGAATCACACAGCAGCAGGCTGCGATATGTGGCAATAGTCCGCTGGGAATTCTGGGAGTTCTAGTCCCCAGCTTGCTCAAAACAGAGGAGGTAAACTACAACTCCCAGAAGGGAGTGAGCCAAGCACCATTCTGAAAGAGGTGTAGTTGTACTTTAAACTAGCGGGCAGCAACAGCAAGCAACTTCTTACTAATAAGCTTGGCACAGCCCTGTGTCACTGCTGCGCAGTGACCCGTGCAGCTGTTAGTAGAACCCTGCAAAGCTGCGGATATCCATGGACAATTTTTGTGGATTGCGGATCGGATGTGGATATAAACATCTAGCTTTAGTCATGTGTGTAGCAAGGTGTTAGCTAACAAAGGTTACTTTTTAGTAGCCCACAAAAGACCAAAATGAAGGATGAAAAATATTGTCTAAGTACCTGTCAGCTGTCTAAAAGCAAGTTATGCTGTTTATTTTCTGGGTTTTTTTAGGTGATAGTAGGTGAGGATATAAAATTATCTAAGTAAGCTCTTTGTCCGCTCTAAGAACAAAGTGAAATTGACGCATTAGTTTTCAGAATTAAAAATATTGCACAGGGGCTGTTTATTTCATGCCAATGCATTTCTAACTGCCAAGACCCCAAGATTCAGCAAAGCACTTAAGAATGTACTTAACTTTAAGCATGTTCTTAAGTCCCATCGATTTAAAAGGATTTATGAAAATGCTGAAGCACTTTCCTATTTTTGGGTCTAGTATCTAGTCTAGTATTTATATTGCACACTTCTTACTAATAAGCTTCCAGCTGGGAACACTCACTCCTTTAAAGGTTGCAAATGTGAGTCTACCAAATTACTTTGTATTTTTGTTAAAGGGCAAAAATCTTAAAGGATTCTAGCCAGGTATTAGGGGGGAGGGGTTTAAAGCTGTGTCTCTTCCCATTAATATTACCTTGATTTGAAAGCTAAATTTTAAAATTAATTTAATTTTCTCTTTATTACTCGGTTTACTCTTTAAAATTCATTCAGCTTGAAGAGTGAAACTAGATTGCTCAGTTTTACTTTATGTTTTGGGTCAATCACTTTCTAGTTGCCATGCATTATGCACAAAACTTGTCTTTTGCTTTACAAATCTGATGGGGAAGGTCATAAATCCATCCACCAAAAAAATGTATAATGAAATTTAAAAATTAGTTATATGTGTACATTTTTCTTTTCTTTTGTTTCAACTGACACCTGAATTTTGGGCCTGCAGTGCTTGACAATGTACCTTCAGGGAAACAGCAAGATTTTTATTTTAAGCTAATCAGTTATTTTTAAATTCATGTTACTGCAAATACTGTTTAAGCATCACTGTTCAGAAATAAAAAATTTCTTTCTTCCACAAGATGGCTCTACTAAACAATGTCCTTTACTGGCCTCACATTTTCCTTAGTGAAATAGGCATCAACAGAATCTATACAAAATACTACTCTAAACAATTCATATTAAAATTAACATTTCTAGGTTTTTGTTGCTGCATCCATCTTAATATAAACAGTTGGGTTTCATCCAAATTTAATACACAAATTCTAACCTATAACGTCTCTGCAACTTTCCTTAGAAAAGCAGTTAAGAACACACAAAGTGAGGAAAAAATTAAGAGGAGGCTTTTTGGAATACAAGGAAATTTGACCTGAAACAAATTAATTTGTAATATCAGATTTAAATGCAATAAACATATATAATAACTGATATTGGTCCACTGACGCTCAATAGTACTTCTCAGTAAAAAAAAGCAGCTAATGTATTGCACACTTAATATTTCCCAAAATACACCAGCATTTTTGCTTCCTTACTAAAACAGCTGGAAATTCAGGTTTATAATCTCCACAGCAAATGTCTCAAAAATATCCCAGGGGCTAAGCATGGAAATTACATTCTTAAAATGCTATGTACCAAAGGCCAAACACTACTCTCGAATACCCATATGCCGTTTGTAATAACACAAAGTCATTATAAAACATTTAAAAGATTTTAGTTAAACTAAGGAGAACTCTCAAGCTAAATAGAGCTCAGCATGCAAAACAGGTTTAAATGGGGACAGAACCAGCTCCCAGTTATCCATTCTTACTACTTCACAGGAGTGTGAATGGCTTGGAAAATTGCTCATAAAGACTTCAACACAGAAATCTCTCCATAAACATATCCCGGTATTTTAAACACATTTAGATATAAATATAAGGATGTTGCCATGAAGCACTTTTATAAACCCTTTCATTGAACTCTAAGTGCAAAATATCAGCGTATGACCTTAGAATTTCAGATCTCCTATGAATTTCACAGCTAAATGAATATACTCACATTGTAAAATGAAGGTAGGGTTTATGTATAGCAGCTGACGACTGTTTCTTTGGTGATCCTGAGTGACAGCCTGTTTCAAAAATTGAAGCATTTTCATCTTCACTATCGTCTAATATTAGACTTGGTGCATCTGTTCAAAATGAGATGTTTATTAATGTTAGAGTTCTGTCACCTCTTGGTACACTTCAACAAAAAGACATTGGACATTTCTTGGTTAAAAAAAGTTTAATACATACTACATGAAGTGGGAAGAATATGTCTAAATATCAGAAGATATGTCTAAGAAATTACTACATGTGATTTTAGTAACCAATACTACCCAGAAAGTGTTAAAATACAGAGTTTAGTCAGAAATCCAAATGCGCTTTTACCATCAAGCAACGTGCCATTTTCATAACCATAAAGATACAAAAATAAGTTGTGTATTACAATAAATAAAATTGCTGGTTTAACTCATTACAAAATGCTTCCTCTTGATATATTTTGCTGCCAGATTCATTCATTGTTTATGTTATTGATTTGAACTTACTTACTGACTATGCATAATTGTGCACAATAAATAAGCCCCCAAAATTTCAGAAGTATACTTCATATTTCAATATTTTTCCTAGTGATAAAGTGGACAAACTTGTGTTTGGGAATGGAGAACTGCTTTCTACCACACACAAATTTGATAAAGAATATCAAAATGGTCAATGTCAGTTCAAGTCAACTTTGTTTTCATATCTTGGGGTCTTAATCTTTGATTCCTTCAATAACAAGTCATTCGCAGCTACTGAATTTAACTATACAGGGCTTCTTAAATGAAAGTAAAAGACTGAATACAACAGAGAAGAAAGACTATGCAAGAAAGTAAACTGAAAAACCCTGAGCACATGAAGCCAATCAGAAAAGTCATTTGGTAGAAGATTCAGCATGACTGGAAATCTACATTCCAAATTAATTCAAGATAAACAGGAATGACAAAGCAAAAACCAACATTGCTGGGTTGGAATTAAACTGGTAAGCATATACCACGTAGCTGTCATTCAAATTGAAACAGAGAAAAAAAATTCTAGACATCACTTACTTATGCTAACAATCAACTGGAATGTGGCATACGAGCACAAATATTTAAAACTATTACATGTAGAATCATAATATTGTAGGACTGGAAGGGCCCTCGAGAGATCATCTAGTCCAGTCTCCTGCACTCGTGGCAGGACTAAGTATTATCTAGACCAGGCATGGCCAAACTGTGGCTCCGGGAGGAATTGGTTACGAATCTGAAGGTGGAAAGCAATTTGGATGAAAGTGATCATGAAATGCCATATTTCATGATTCTAAGTAAAGGAAGGAATGAGAGCAACAGAATAAGGACAATGGACTTCAAAAAAGCAGATTTTAACAAACTCAGAGAATTAGTAGGTAAGGTTCCATGAGACGAAAATCTAAGGGAAAAGGGAGATCAGGCGAGCTGGAGTTTCTCAAGGAGACCACATTAAAGGCACAACTGCAAACCATCCTGATGCAAAAGAAAGACAGGAAGAATAGTAAGATGCCAATATGGCTCCATCAGGAGCTCTTAAATGACCTGTAAATCAAAAAGGAATCCTACAAAAAGTGGAAATATGGACTAAGTGCTCAGGTGGAGAACAAAAGACTAACATTAGAATGTAGGGACAAAATCAGAATGGCTAAGGCACAACATAAGTTACAACTTGCGAGGGACATAAAAGACAAGAAGAGGAGCTTCTTTAAATACATTAGAAACAAGAGAATGACAAAGGAGAGCACAGGCAGGGCTGGCTCCAGGCACCAAACGAGAAAGCACGTGCCTGGGGCGGCACATTGTAAGGGGCGGCATTCCGGCCAATCTTGGGGCGGCCAGCCCAGCCCTGAAGGGGCACGGACCCCGACCCGGGGGGGGGGGGGCAGGAACTAGTGATCCCCGCTGCTCATCGTGCCGCCGGGCTCCCCGGGACGCGCCACTCCCCGCCGCCTGCACCGGCCTCCGCCTCCCGCGCCGCTCTGAGCCCGGCCCGGCCGAGCAGCCTTTAAAGGAGCGGCTGAGCCAGCACCTCCTGCAGCCCCCGGGCACTGGAAGGAGGGAGAGTTCTGCGGCGGCCCGGCGGGCAGCGGAGGCAGGGAGGGAGGGTTCTGCGGCGGCCCAGTGGGCAGCGGTGGCAGGGACGGCTCTGTGGCGGCCCGGCAGGCACCGGAGGGAGGGAGGATTCTGCGGCGGCCCAGCGGGCAGCGGAGGGGCGGGCCCCCATTGATCCTGGTGCCGTTTGCACTGTGCCGAGCCCTGCTGCAATGCCGGCCCCATGCGGAGGTCGCAGACCCCAGCCAGCGCTGCCTGTGTCGGCCCCCTTGGAGCCTGCCCAGCCGGGAGAGGCACCCCAAGGCCAGAGGGGGGAGCCCCTCTCGCCCGGCTGCAAGCGGACTGCAGCGCCTGGCTGCCCACGGGTGGAGGGAGCGGGCGGGTGCCGCCCTTCACCCCCTGCAAGCCGCCTTGACCGCCCTCCACGCGTTCCCTGCAGCTGCCGGTTTGTTTGGGTTTTTTTTGCCTGGGGCGGCAAAAAAGTTAGAGCGGGCCCTGAGCACAGGTCCTGCATTTAGTGGGCAAAGAGTGCTAACTGATGACATCAAAGAAGCTGAAATGTTTAATGCCAATTTTGCTAAAATGATTAATACTATGTTAGAAAACTGTGTAATGAATTATGTTAGAGAAATTAATATTATATATACACATTATTATAAGCCTGTAAAGGAATGTGCATTTTGAATGTGTCTCTGCTGATATAGCATTTCAGAAATTAACAAACAGCTTCAGGGTTGTGTAACCCATGAAACCTGGTTTGCATGTCTTAGTTGTAAAATCTTTGGTCTGTGCAAATAGGGTAAAGCAGAGCACCAAGGCGGCTTCAGATGTGCCTCCCCAACCAACAAGACAAGCCAAAAATCCCAGCCAACAAAAACAGACCAATAAGAAGGATAACTATTTTAAGATAAGAACTGGACAGAGCCAACTGGATTGAAAGCAGAGAATGGATGACAGAAGTGGACAGATGAAAGCAAGTTTTAGCAGGATAAACAAAAATCTATTAGTTTAGGCTAGTTATTGTGATTTATGCATGATAATGTTTTAATTAGATAGGTACACAGATGAGGCAACTTGGTAAACTGAGTCTGCACAAAGCTACAAAACAAGGGATAAAAGACAGGTGCTTAAAAACAAGAGTAGAGAAGACACAGGAAAAGAAAACAGCAAAGACCTGAAATTTGAAGAGAGTCACCCTGTTCCTAGGAGAGGTAACTTGATCAATTAACTTTCTTGCCTTACATTTTTCTGCCTGTATATGTAATTTATAGATAATAATAGCGTTGTCCTAAAACATACAAAATAAAGGTTAAGAGAAACTGTTTAAGCCTAAACTGAAGTGGATCTTGGTTTTCATCCAATAGTGACCACATACTCAACACAATATTAACTTCAATGGTGAAGGAACGCAACCCAAAATAGGGAAAAACAGGTTAAAGAATGTTTAATGTATTCAAGTTGGCAAGGCCTGATGAAATTCATCCTAGGGTAATTAAGGAACTAGCTGAAGTAATCTCAGAACCATTGGCAATTATCTTCAAGAAACTCAATGGAGGACAGATGATGTCCCAGCGGACTGGTGAAGGGAACACAGTACCCATCTTTTAAAAGGGTAGCAAAGAACAAACAGGGAATTATAGACCAGTCAGCCTAACTTTCATACCTGGAGAGATACTGCAACAAATTATTAAACAATCAATTTGTAAGCACCTAGAGGATATTAGAGTTATGAGTAGCCAGCATGGATCTGTCAAGAACAAATCTTGCCAAAGCAACCTAATTTCCTTCTTTGA
Source organism: Emys orbicularis (assembly GCF_028017835.1). NCBI lineage: Eukaryota > Metazoa > Chordata > Testudines > Emydidae > Emys > Emys orbicularis. The sequence continues at coordinate 20,567,992 of NC_088685.1, read as the reverse complement.
CAGGGTTACTGGCCTAGTGGATGGGGTAAAGCAGTAGACATGATATATCTTGATTTTAGGGTATGCCTACACTACAATTAAACACCTGTGGCCGGCCCATCAGCTGACTCAGGCTCATAGGCTCGGGCTATTGGGCTGTTAAATTGCATTGTAGATGTTCAGGCTCAGGCTGAAACCTGGCACCCCACGAGGGTCAAATGTAAGACATGGAAGGTAACTGTCCTGTTCTACTCAGCACTGGACAGACCTCCGCTGGAGTTTTGTCCAATTCTGGGTGCCACACTTTTGGGAAAGATATGGACAAATTGGAAACAGCCCAGAGGAGAGTAACAAAATGAAAAATGGTTTAGAAAACCTGTCCTCTCAGGAAAGATTAAAAGATGGGCAGGTTTAGTCTTGAGAAAAGAAAACTGAGGGGATACCTGATAACTATCTTCAAATATATGTAAAAGAGAATGGTGTTATAAAAAAGAATGATTAATTGTTCTCCATGTCCCGGAGAAGAAGTAATCGGCTTAATCTACAACAAGGAAGATTTAGGTTAGATATTAGGAAAAACTTTCTTACTTACACTCTGAAACAGGCTGCTGAGGGAGTTTGTGGAATTCCCATCACTGTATGTTTTTAAGAACATGCTCGAAAAACACCTGTCCGGGATGGTCTAGGTTCACTTAGTCCTGCCTCAGTGCAGGACGCTAGACTTGGTAACTTCTTGAGGTCCCTACCATCCCTACTTTTCTATGATTCTATCTATCTATCTATCTGTTTATGACTAATACTCAAACTCAATGAAAACTTCCAAACTCTCTTTGGTAAAAATAAGGAAAGATCAGTCGGAAGGAAAACAAACGAATATATAGACCATTTAAGCATAAGCATAAAAGAATCTTTAGAACAAACTTTTTGTCATTGACTGCTTGGAAAGTACCAGCACTAGAGCAAAAGCAACAGCACACAGACTTTGAAAAAACATGACAAAAAGAGCAATTCTTTTCTCTTAACAGTGTCAATAACAAAGGGCTTCTCAGGTGGTATTTCCTGGAGGTTAACAACTGGGTTTGTTAAGGAAGCTCTGGAGAAGAATTTAAGTAATTCAAGCCAGAGACTGCTCTAGAGTAGGGAACTAGAAGTCAGAACTCCAGGATTCATGGCTCTGTCACTGACTTGCTTTGTGACATTGTGCAAGTCATTACTTCTCTGCATCTTGGTTTATCAATATCCATTCATAAAGTGTAAATATATTACCATGAGCCTTTTCAGATTCTGTACTAACACTAAAAAGTACTAAGCATATGTTAAAGTAAGCAAAGAATAAGGGCTGAAATTCTCAACTACTCCTGCCAGTAACTAACTTCCCAAGAAATGACCTGGGTCATTGCTTAAACATAACTAAGCACCCGACCAGGCACTGCCACAGACCCTTCTTTGCAGCCTGGACTCACTCCTTCACCAACAATGGGAAGCATGACTTGGAAGCTCTACCTCTTAGCAGTATATCCCTTCCCAGACAGCAGAGACTCAGCACCAGGGCCAGGAGCTGCCAGAGTTGCTTTGATATAGCCTTATCCCATCCCCTCAACAGTAATCTCATTTGCAAACACAAATTCATCTACTCTCTCTCTCTACTCCAGATATGTCTCCTTCTGTCCAAACTAAAATTTCAGCCTGTTTCTCTGACATTTCCTTGTGGATATCATGTCAGCTCAAGTTCATCATAGCTTAAACAGAACTCCTAAGCTTCCCCCACCTAAGCCATCCCCCTTACTCTCTGACCTCCCTTCTAAATTACTATGAACAGCAACACCATACTCTCCATCATTCAGGCCCATAACCTGGATTCATCTTCAACTCAGACCTCTCTAGATCCTCATATCCTGTTTAAATCTTGCAGGTTCTCTCTACACAACATCTCTAAGACATGCCCTATCCTATACATGCACACAGCTAAAATTCTTGTGCAGGTGCTCACCATCTTGTGTCTCAGTTACTGAAACATCCTTTTCTCTGGCCTTGACAAATGCAACCACTCACATCCATTCAAAATGCTGTTTGCCCGACTCACATCCATTCAAAATCCTGCTGCAAAGATCATTTTCCTAGCCTGTCATTTTGACCATATCACCCTTTTCTTTGAATCCTTCCACTGGCTCCCCCTTCTCTAACGCATTAAAAAAAAAAACAAAAAAACAAAAAAACAGTTACTCACCTTCTGTAACTACTATTCTTCGATATGTGTTCCTCATGTCCATTCCAATGTAGGTGTGCTCTTGCCGCAAGCACCACCGCCGGAAAGCTCTTCCTCAAGTGGTATCTGTCAGGTCGGCTCTGGTGCTCCCTGGGGTCGCGCGCTCATAGCGCTGGTATAAAGGATCCCACCGACCCGCAGCCCCCTTTCTTGCCAGCTAACTCTGGCAGAGCGAGGCGGAGGGGGTTGGAATGGACATAAGCAACACATCTCGAAGAACAACAGTTACGGAAGGTTAGTACCATTTTTTCTTCTTCAAGTGCTTGCTCATGTCTATTCCAATGTAGGTGACTCCCAAGCAGTTGTGCAGGTGGAAGGTTCGGAGTTTATTGGCAAGCTGATTGTAATACTCCTTGGTCAAATCCAGTATTGTCTCTAGCCTGTTGGGCGATGGCAGAGTGAGATGTGAAAGTATGAAATGATGACCACTTTGCCACTCTACAAATGTCCTGCATAGGAACTTGTGCCATGAATGCTGCTGAAGATGCTCGAGCCCTTGTAGAACGTGCTGTCAGGGCACAAACCTTTGACAGATCATAGCATGTGCAGATACAGGAAGTGATCCATGATGAAATTCTCTGGGTTGAGATTGGAAGACCTTTCACCACCCTGTATGGAATGGCCACAAATAGCTGGGTAGATTTCCAAAATGATTTAGTACTTTCTATGTAGAAAGCTAGTGCACATCTGATGACCAGCAAGTGGAACCTCTGATTCTCTCTGTTGGCATGTGGTTTCCGACAGAAGACCAGTAGGAAGATATCCTGGTTACTATGGAACTGTGAAACCACCTTTGGAAGGAAGGCTGGATGCGGAAGCAATTGGACCTTCTCCTTGATGAATACCATGTAAAGTGGTTCTAAAGAGAGAGCCAGGATCTCCGAGACCCTTCTGGCAGAAGTAATGGCCATCAGGAAGGCCACATTGAAGGATAGGAAAAGCAGAGAGCATATTGCCAATGTTTCAAATGGCGGTCCGGTCAGTCTTGACAATACGAGGCTGAAATTCCAGGGAGGGATTGGTTGCCATACCAGAGGATACAATCTCTCAATACCCTTAAGGAACCAACTACAGATGGAGTTTGAGAACACAGAATGGCCGTTCACCCATATATGAAAAGCCGAGATTGCATCCAGATGGACCCTAATAGATGACACGGTTAGCCCATGTTGTTTCAGGTGGAGTAAATAGTCTAGAATGAATGGTGCTGTTGATTGTGTAGGTGAGACACCTCTGTGTAGACCAGATCGAGAATCTTTTCCACTTTGCCAGGTAAGTGGCTCCAGAGGAGGTCTTCTGCACCCTAAAAGCACCTCATGAACTGCAGAGCATGTTAGCTCTGAGGGGTTCAGCCATGGAGCTTCCAGGCTGTGAGGGACTCGAGGTTCGGATGACGCAGACGGCCGTGGTCCTGGGAGATCAGGTCTGGAAATGGAGGTAGACGGATTGGTGTTTACACCAAGGGTCTAGGAATGTGGTAAATAGTGCTGGTAGGGCCAAGCCGGGGCTATCAGGATGACTCGTGCTTGGTCCTCAGCAAGACCTTGTGTATGAGAGGAAAGGCATAGAAGAGATGACCCATCCAAGGAAGGAGGAAGTCATCTGCGAGAGACCCAGGGCTCTGACCCAGGAAGGAGCAGAACTGAAGACACTTCCTGTTGTGCTTCATCACGAACAGATCTATCTGGTGATTACCCCACTTCTGGAAAATGGCTTTCACAACATATGGATGGGTGGACCACTTGTGGCTGGAGAACAATCTGTTGATGCGATCCGCTAGCTCGTTCTGGTGATTCCAGCAGATAGGAGGCCTTGAGGTGGATCGAGTGGGCTATGCAGAATTCCCACAAGTTAAGTGTTTCCTGGCACAGGTGAAAGGACCTCACTCCTCCCTGCCCGTTGATATAAAACATCACTGTTGTGTAGTCTGTGAGAACTGATACACACCTGCCTTCCACATGGGGTTGGAATGCCTGGCAGGCCCAGCAAATTGCCCTGAGCTCCCTGGCATTGATATGTAACAAGAGCTCTTCCAGAGACCAGAGGCCCTGAGTTCTGAGGGACCCCAAGTCAGCCCCCCCAGCCCATCGGCGAAGTGACTGTGACAGGAGACACTGATGGTTGGGGTCTTGAGAATGGAACTCCTACACACACTGCCAGCAGATCCAGCCACCAATGGAGGGAGGCAATCACTGATGAGGGAACTGTGATGACTGTGTCTAAGTGGTGTCGGCTTGGTTAGCATACAGATGCCATCCACATCTGGAGAGGTCTGAACCTAAGTCTTGCATGCTGCATCACATAGGTGCATAATGTCATGTGGCCCAAGAGCTTCAAGCAGTTTCTTGCTGTGGTAATGGAATGATTTCTGAGGCTCTCTATAAGCATCCCTATTGCTTGGAACTGTGCTTCTGGGATGAAGGCTCTTGCTTGAACTGAGTCACAGATCGCCCTAATGAATTCTAGCCTTTGAACCCAGGAGAGAGTAGACTTCTCTCACATTTATTAGCAGACCTAAATCCTGGAAAGTTGACTGTATTAACTTTATGTTGGACTCCACCTGGACCTTGGTCTGACCTTTGACCAGCCAGTCACTGAAGTAAGGGTACACCTGAACCCTCTCTCCTCAAGAAGGCGAACCTGAGGAACTTTCTGTATCCCTGAAAGATTGAGATATGGAAGTAAGCGTCCTTCAAATCATGGGCAGTGTACCAGTCCCCTGGTTCCAGGGAGAAGATGACGGAAACCAAGGAGACCATGAGGAACTTTAGCTTCTTCATGAATCTGTTGACCTTTCACAGGTCTGGAATCGGCCTGAAATCGCTGTTGGCTTTCAAAATTAGGCAATAACGGGAATAGAAGAGAGATGGGGATGCGGACAACTAAACTGAAGGTTATATCCCAGTGCTATCATGCATAGCACCCAGAAATCTGAGATAATACGGGCCCTTGCCTGATAGAAATGGGATAAATGGTCCACAAAAACTAGGGAAGTTGGATCCCAGTTCTGTCCTTGTACATCGTCCTTGAGTGTCCCATCGAAAGGCCTGCTTAGACCCTGCAGAGTGTCAGGGGGAAGGGGAGAAGGCAGGTGCGGACCAGGAGTCTTTAGACTTCTCCTAAAGCCTCTGCTCCTACTGTAGTCTTGCCAGGTGGGTGGTGGGAAGAAAAGAGGAGCCAGCTGAGGCATATCATCATGTTTCCTCAAGGATGCCATGTATAAAGCCCTAAAGACTTCAGGATGGCTCTTGAGTCCTTTAGGCTGTGCAGCTTGGAGTCTGTCTGTTCAGAAAAGAATGACGTACCCTCGAAATTAAGGTCCTGTGATGACTGTTGAACCTCATGCTGTAGGTCCGAGGACTGAAGCCCAGAGCTTCGCATTGCCACCACTGAGGACATGGATCGAGCTGCAGAGTCCGCAGCATCCAAGGCTGCTTGCAGGGACACCCTTGCCACAGATTTGCTTTCCTCCATGAGAGCTGCAAATTCTTGCCTGGACTCCTGTGGTAGTAGCTCCTTAAATTTCAACACAGAGTCCCAGGAGTTAAAATTATACCTGCTCAGGAGCACTTGCTGATTTGCAATCCTGAGCTGAAGGCCATCTGTTGAATAGACCTTTTTGCTGAAGACGTCTAATTTTTTGGCATCCTTGGCCTTGGCACTTGCTGACTCTGTTGTTCCCCACTCATTGGCTGCTGACACAACCAAAGGTTGTGGTAGATGTGTATAAAGGAATTTGCACCCCTTAGCTGAGACAAATTATTTCTTTTCCATTTTCTTTGCCATTGGCTGGAGGGACACCGGGGTATGCCATAATGCCACTATGGGGTCCATAATAGCATCGTTTAGTGACAATGCCACTCTTGAAGGGCCTGTTACCGCTAGAATGTCCACCAGGGCATGGGAGGACTCCCTGATCTCCTCTACCTGGATACCCAGGTTTTGAGCCACTTTCTTGAGGAGCTCTTGATGCACCTTGTAATTGTCTGCTCCCGCGACAGCCTCACTTGTACAGGCAGAGGACGACACTTGTACAGGCAGAGGACACTGTTCTTCACCCTTGGCACTAGACAGGTTTCGTGGTGTCGGGTGTTGATATTTGGCATAGATCTTGGTACCAGAGCCTGGATCTCACTCCAAGAGGAGCGGTGGAGGTGTTTTGGACTCTTACACCACAGAGTATGATCTTCTGGAATGGGACCCTTGCATCGGAGGAAAAGCCCACGGGTTCTAGAAAGGCCACTATACTGGTATCTGCAACTGTCCTGGAGGCCAAGCCACAGGTGGGATGCCTTGGCTTGGGTCTATGGTCGGGTAGTGCCAGCTGGAGTTATGGTGCTGGCTCCTGAGAGAGGTGTACGACTCCGCCTCCCCATCAGTCTCTGAAGATTCCTTTCCTGGAGACCAGGGTGCAGCAGTGCCGACCAGTGCCAGCAAGCAGTGCCAGGAGGGAGGAGATTGGGGATGGGCCATCGTGGCCAGTTTCCCTTTTGAAGGCACCGGAGGCCTCGGTGCCACGGAGGTTCCTCCCACCGGTGCTGCCACTGACAGCTCCCGTACAGCTGGGAATGGTGGTACCGGTAGAGAGAGTAAATCTCTCGCTGCCTGAAATGCCTCTGGCATTGACGGTACCACCCAGGCAGTGGAGCTCCGGTGGCTCTCCTGTGGTGGAGAGTCCATAGGTGCCGGAGACAATAGCGCCGCACGAGTTGTTAGAGACACCGAGTGGCCTGATGCGGTTCGCACTCTACTAGTGTCTCTGTGCTCAGCGTTGGGGGAATCGACCTCTATTGGTCTTTTTCTGCTTCCTTCTTGGCACCGGTGATGGAGAGCAGTGCCAAAGTCACTCACTGGTGCACTTTTCTTCGGCACTGAGGATGACCAACCGGGGATGCTGAGGCTCTCAAGAAGAAGGAGCATCTTTTCTCAGTGCCAGAGAGGAACGGTGCTGAGTTTCCCGAAGAGCTGGGGCACAACTTACTGAAGCTGAAGTACTCAGTGCCAAGTCTGAGTGACCCGGCTCCAAGGGAGGTTGAAATGCTGCCTCCATGAGGATAAATCTGAATCTAGTGTCTCTATCCTTTTTGTTGCAGGGCCTGAAGTCTTTGCCGATCTTGCAGCGCTCCTACATGTGAGCTTCCCCCAGGCACTGAAGCTAGCTGGAATTGGGGTCACTCGCAGGCATAGGCTTGTGGCAAGAAGCACAAGGCTTAAACCATGGAGAACGAGGCATGCCCCTCTACTGGGCAGGGATTAACCCTGCTGAGTGGTGTTCGCTAACCTATTTATCTAACAACTGAAACTTAACTACTAAGAATAAAAGATAACTATATACAACGAGGTTAGAAAGTCCACATAAGGAGTACTTGTGAACACAAGGACGAGGCAGTTGCAGCAACCATCACGAGCAGTAAAAAGGAACCGAGGGGGCTGTGGGTCGGCAGGAGCCTTTATACTGGTACTATGAGCGTGCAACTCCAAGGGGCACCAGAGCCGACCCGATGGATACCACTGAAGGAAAAAATTTCCAGTGGTGGTGCATAGGGCAAGCACACATCTACATTGCAATGGACATAAGCAAGCACTGGAAGAAAATCAAGTTATTTGTCTTCACTTTCCAGGCCCTTCATGATTTATCCCCCAATCTACCCATTATCTCCCATTTGCTAACAAAATGTCAACTCCCACCTCCAATCAGGCCATGATGCCAGTCTCCATCAACCACTTGCTAAATTTTCAAACAAGCACTACCATGCCTTCTCCCAGGCTGCCCCTCATGCTTGGGAGAAGCTCCTTATAAACATCGGCTAAGCTACCTCCTTCGAATCCCTCTTTACAACTCTTTTTTGCTGTGATGCCCACAAAAAAACTGGACAACGAGCCACTGCTGTGTCCATACCACTCCCCATCATGCTGACCAACAGCATTTCATTGTCTGTCTCCATCTATTGTCTCGTCATAACTTCGATTGTAAGGTCTTTGAGGCAGGAGTCATCTTTTTGTTCTGCATTTTTACAACACCTAGCACAATGAGATTCTGGTTCTTGACTGGGACTTCTAGACAGTACAGCAATACATTAATAAATTACAATTATTATTACAATTAATTATATGTCTAAGTAAAATAAGCAAATCAAAGTCAGTTCTGGCATAAGCTGGTGCAAACTTGATTCAGTACATTTCAGGCTAGGAGTAGGACAAGGATGCTAAAAGAAAAGCTACCTGAAATTTTTCCAACCTAGAGCAGAATAGTTAAGAGCAAAAAAATAAAAATAAAAAAAAAACTAAGTACCTTCTCTTTTGTCACCTTGACTAAATTCAGCATGGGGAAATACTTTGTGTAAAACCACCAGGAGGTTACTGAAGGTTCTTTCCAGCAGCGGCCTTATGACAAGGGATAGTGCATGTCCTGAAGACATCACGGCACGTTGGGAAGCAGGCACAATATTCTGCATTGCATGGTAAAAATCTTGTGCGCTGAGAACTATTGAAGAAACATCAAGCTGCAGTTTCTGACTGCTCGCGTAAATCTGAGGATAGCGCCGTCGCAAGGCAATCAAGGCAGCCTCAGTGCAAAGTGCTTTTATGTCAGCTCCACAGTACCCTAGTGTACAAAAAAAAAAAAAAACATACATATGTTCCATAAAGAAGCACCAACATTTTGCATATGTACAAACAAGCCTGAAGCTAAAAGAGCAGCCAGTTGCACTTCATTGTCACAGACTCTTTCACATTGCATCCAGTGAACAGGTACTGTTCCAGTGCAAATTAACCCAGGGACTGATTACAGCTTAAGAAGCAAATGTTAAACCCTTATTAAAACCAATGATACCATTATCTGGTCTACTGTCAAAGACCACCAGAAAAAAAGATAACTGCGGATAGCCTATGGAAGAAAGGCAAATGCAAATACAAAATAGTATCCACTGATATTCCTATACAGCAATGTGATATGGCAAGAAATTAATATCGTGTCAATATCAATATTTTCCACGATTTTATTATAGAATTTACTGTAGCTTCCCCCCAGCTTTGTGTCATCTCTATTCCTTTTCTTTTTTATAGTCTTTGTTTTATACACGAATGCATCAGTTGCAACTGTAATTGCGTGAAACAGAATTGTAAAAAGTTATAGGGAAGCCTATGTACAAAATGAAAAACTTATTTTGTGATTATTTTTTTAAAGCAGCAAATGGTCCAAATGAATTTTAGGAACAAAGTGCATATATCTACAAAGCATCTGAGAAAATGGAGGATATTAAGGAAAAATACTTAATCAGAGCATATAAGTAGACAGGAAAATTCTCTCACCTAATTCGTTCTTCATAGCTGCTAGAAGAAACTAAGGTTTTACTGTCAAGCACAACACTCTCTCTCTCTGTCTTTTTAATTTTATAACTCTAGTTGTATGGAGAAAGATAACAGAAAATCTACTACGCTGTCGTAGTGTTTTTTATTCATTCTATTTTCTGTTTAGCACCTATAGCTGCTTAATCATCATTATTTAGAGCAGGGGTCGGCAACCTACGGCACGTGTGCCAAACACGGCACGCGAGCCGATTTTGAGTGGCACGCTGCCTGCCCGGTGAGAGGAGGAGGAGGAGGGGCGGAGGGGCCGGAAAGCGCCACGCTGGGGGAAGAAGCGGGGGAGGAGGGAAGCTTGGCTGCCGCAGGACCAAGCTTCTGCCTCCTGCCTCCGCAGGGGAGAGCAGGGGGGGGGTCCCGGCCCCCAGCCCCACTCAGCCCCCCCGCCCACCGCTCTCCCCTGCGGGGGCAGGAGACAGAAGCTTGGTCCTGCGACAGCCAAGCTTTCCCCCTCCCCCGTTTCTTCCCACAGCGTGGTGCATTCCGGCCCCTCCTCCTCCCTGCCGGCGATGGCCCTTGAGAGGGGGAGGGGGAGCGGAGCAGAGCTGAGCGGCAGCATGCTCGCTGCTCCGTAGAGGACACAGAGAGAGGTAGGGACGGGCCTTGGGGAAGGGGGTGGAACAGGGCATATCCCTCCCAGCCCCCTGCCGTGAGCCGCTCAGGGCAGGGGGCTGGGAGCACCCCCACGTGCTGAGCACCCCAGCCTTCTGCCCTCCAACCCCCCACCCCAACACACACCCATCCCTCTGCCCTGCACCCCCACAGACCCATCCCTCTGCCCTGAAGCCCCCCACACACACCCAGCCTTCTGCCCTGCACCCCCCAAACCCACTAGCCCTCTGCCGACCTCGAGTCGCCCCCAACACCCAGCCTTCTGCCCTGCACCTCCACACACACCCCAGCCCTCTGCCCTGACCTCGAGTCACCCCCAACACCCAGCCTTCTGTCCTGCACCCCCACAGACCCCAGCCCTCTGCCCTGACCCCTGAATCCCCCCACACCCCCAGCCTTCTGCCCTGAACCCCCCACTGCCCTGACCTCTGAACCCCCCCCCCCCCACACACACACACCCAGCCTTCTGCCCTGCACCCTCTGCCCTGACCCCTGAACGCCCTCACCCCCAGGTCTGGGGTCCCGGCTGCCGGCCCCTTGCCAGTCGGCGTCCCGGCCACAGGCCCTTCTCAGCCCGCTGCAGGCCTAGGTGAACAGAACCCCAGGCTGGAAGCGGGCTGAGCAGGCTGGCGGCATAAGATCAGCATTTTTATTTAATTTTAAATGAAGCTTCTTAAACATTTTGAAAACCTTGTTTACTTTACATACAATAATAGTTTAGTTATATAATATAGACTTAGAGAGAGACACCTTCTAAAAAACGTTAACATGTATTACCGGCACGCGAAACCTTAAATTAAAGTGAATAAATGAAGACTCGGCACACCACTTGTGAAAGGTTGCCTACCCCTGATTTAAAGCCATACATACAACTGTATTATATAGGCCTAAAACTTTTAAATAGTCTTTTGTGGTACTAATTGATAGTTTTGCTGCTTTCAGGACTAAAACAATTGGATTTCTAATACTGGTATGCTTCTATCCTTCATAATAACAGATGTATATATTTTGGTGCATTTTGTTTTACCTCTGCTGAAGTACAGAATACCAATTTTTAAACCAATTACAAGATTATTCTCTTATAGAAAAAATTTTATAGCATTTTTAACCCAGCATACAGAATGATACAATTAGCAGGGATATAATTTATTAAATTCTACTCATTTTTATAGATTTTTATAGAATCTATTCACAATTTTTAAAAAATTGGCCAAGCATCCTTTAAAATTGTATATCAAACTTTTTTTAGGCCTCTTTTTAGAAAAACAAATCATGGTTTTCCTGCTCCTCTCTATGTTTAGGAGGGTCTTCTGGCAGGCAGAAAACCCTCACCACTGAAGTTGTTTATGCCTGCCTTCCTGCCTTGTCCCTCTCTTACTGTGCACACACCAGCCCACTCACTTTGTTACAGGTCTACTACTACCTCTGCTAAACACCCGTTTACAAGGCCTACACCACCAACAAAAAAATAAACATGACAATACAAAGTGCTGACAGATGCACTAAGTAAACAAACTGGGGGGATGACTAAGAATCTCTCCCCATTTTCTAATTTTTTAGTCATATTAATTTTAAGGGTTACTAGTAATAAAAGTAGGTAAACTTTTTTTTTTTTTTTTTTTTTTTTTTTTTAAGATGAAACTGTGGTTTTAAGCTGATGGTGTCCCATTAAATTCTATAGGACTTTTCCATAAAGATTTGAATGTGAGTCAAAGTATGTGATTATAGTCAGAACATTACCATAAATATTGAATTCCATACACAACTTTTTTGAATAAACTTTTTCCATTTTGGAAAAATGGCTAGTAAAATGGTAAAAAGTTATAACTGTGTAAATAATCACAATAGTTGAGTACCAGGTTAAATTAAAAACTATCTTGAATTTCTTATTAATAAGCCATAGCTCAAGTGAAATCAAACAGATTAGATACAAGCAATCTTATTGTCCCTCATTTTGTTAGAGGATAAATCGGTCATTTATTTTCTTTCAGTTAACTAATTATAAGTGGCTTCTGATTAGAATTCATTGTTCAGGTACTAAGGCCCTAATTTAACAATTAAATCCAGGTGGACAGCCCCCAACACGTGGCAATCTATTTGCAGGGTCAGGGCATTCAATTGTACTGGATAAGTTAGAATTTGTGTTGTACACTAAAGGCTGCTTTGCCTTTTTAACTTTGTGTATTATTTTACCAGTTCACAATGGTCCATTTGCTGATAGAACAGCACAATAGATTGAACAAATGAGTTTGGGGAAAACTAAATCGATGTTGTTAAGGTCAAACATGCATTAGGGTTATATTGCTCCTCTAATCTCCCTTTTATCGTAAAAATCCTGTTTAAGCATCTCTGACACAAATTAGGACTCAGCAAATCTAAAGCTATGTCCTTTCCAATTCTTCTATTAATAATGCTATAATACTCCTTACAAACAGTCTTTTTAATCACAGCTTGTACATCTCCATGGAATTGCAAAATTAGGAAATAATAGCCTATGGCCTATTTTGAAAATTAAATTCTCAGGTAATCAGATATACAATTAGTCTCCAGTTCTATTGCCCTATTTCTCAGGAGCAACTGCATTTGAAGAGTAATAATTCATCTTTTACTGAAGGATTCTCTTGTGCATACTTGTATATTCATTTGAGTGACTGACAAGACAACTGCAAGAAAATATCTTGCAGAACATTATAGGTTTTTTAGTATTAAGCAAATACATACCATGCCCAGAAGATGTAAGAACATAAGTAAGTTGTCAAGGCTGAATATGAAACATGGTTTTTCACTCTAACCTTGAAGGAACTCATTTTATCCCCAATTGTCACAGTAGTAATAAAACTAAATTTTAATGCATTTCCTTCTGCTTTTTAAAAATCTAGGAGATAATTCTGAATTTGGGGTGGGCATAATCACTGGCTTTCCTTGTGATAGAACAAAACTAAAGTAGTCCATTCTGTGCTCCCTACCACCACCAGATTGTGCCAAACAAGCGACTTTTGGGGGGGGGGGGGGCACAACTTTCAGGGAGAAGCACAGTAAGGAAGCAGGCTCCCATACAGCCTACTATAGAACATGCATCAGACTTTTACAGAAACTTGCTAGTCATCTTTTCTTGTTTTTTCTCTTGGAAACTGATTTCTCCCCAAACTCTCTCCTCGCCAATGCCCACCCCAAAAACCAGTTATAACTATTTCTACAACAAGAAAAAAGGTAGGATCTTCTTGTCAAATTAGGTCAAGATTTTGGCCTCACATCATCATAAGAGCATTATGGTCCAAATTCTGTGGCACACTGCACAGGAAGCATGCCAGCACAGAACTCAGTATGAGGTTGAAGTGAAAGATACCACCATAGCTTTCTCACAACAGTGGGGTGAAAAAACCCCAAACAGTCATCTCTCTCCATCACTGTATTAAGATGGGAGAGAAAGAACCAATTGGTAACAAATTAACTCTTTTTCTTGTAAGTTGCTTAATTATGATAATGAACATGAAACAGAATATTTCTAAGAAGTGTCTTGACTCAGTGTTGAATTTCTTTAAAATCCTTGTTTAATATTATTTTAATGGCCTACCTAGGTTTTGAAAGGATATACCTGATTAACAGAGATGCTGGATGGAAGAGATCACAACTTTGCTGTTGCTAATATGGTTTGCTTTCTAAAAGGTTGAGTTAACAAGACAATTGAGTACCCATTTACCTAGAAGGTAAATATTCAAAACAAAAATATGTACAAGAAATGGGCACAAGTCACAAACTTCAGGCTGGTTTGCGCCCATCTCTAACACACACTTAACTGCATGAAGACCATACGTTTTTCCTGTGCTCATGGCTTTTTCAGCTTCCCATCTTGTGGCCACTTTGGGAATTTAAAATTCCCACTAAAACTCCAAAGGTCTGGTCTTTTACGTCACTTCAGTTCTCTCCCTGAGCTGCTGCATCCTATTAATCTCACAGGCAGCCCATGGCTTAATACTGCAGCTCTCAAGCCACTCAAAGAAATTTTTTCAACTATTTAACAAACCCAGATATAAAAATCTCCAAATGGCACACGTCATTTTTAAGACATCAACTCATGAAATCCATGACAATTGTGACAAAAATCTAGCCTTAGGAAACAACCTACTATTGCCCTACAAGTCCTGGTTCTGTTTGTCTTATTTTTTTAACAATTAAATAAGCCCAGTCATGTTTTTTTAAAAAGTTGTCTGGGAGGTATACATCAACAAGCAAGCTATCCACTCTTATGACTGCTTCTCAGTAGAGGTCAGTTATATTTGTAGCATTTTGGTAGTTTTCTTCATTAAGATTCAGGTATTTGTAGGTGTTGCCAAGTTCGCTAAACAAGGTAAAGGTAAAATCATGCTGTACCAAAACCCTGTTGAGTCTAGACTGGGTGGTGGTGGTGGTTGGGTTGGTTTTTTTTAAACTTTGTCCACTCAAGGGGAACAAGAGCAGACTAATAGCTACTGCATCAGTGTGAAAAGAGGACCAAAACGCAGGTTTGCATGGCTCCAAAGAATCTAGAAAGCCTGAATAAAAGGTTAGATGTTCGTGACATCATGAACAAAAACGATGAGGCAATCTCAGGGCAAGTGAGACAAACTAGCCTTATTGTGACTGATGTAGAGACTTTTTATAGTCGACACAAGGTTCTGATCTTGGAAATGCTGGAAGACATTAAAGCTCCAAGATACAGAAAGGAGAAATTCTAGTGCACAATATTAGAATGGTGCAAGAACCAGACACACCAGATTCTGGGGATCTCTCTTATTCTGGAAAATTAACAAATTTTCCCCCAGAACCAACTGGTTTTACTTCAGCACAAGGAATGTCTTGCAGTAAAACCTACAAAAGGCTGTCCTTGTAGTCTGAACATCTTAAAATATGTAATTGGATTCTCAAGGTGGACAGAAATATGGTGAACTTTCAAAGGAACAAAACTGGATTTTACCCCAGATATCCCCCCTCTCCCATTAAGTGGCACCAGGCCTTTGAAAAAGTCAAGCAGAATTTACATTAAATGGGTTTGGCACATGCTGTCTTATACCCGGCAAAGCTTAAATTGGAGTTTGCTGGATAGTTATATTTTCTCCTCACCAGAAGATGTTGAGGTCTTTGTGGTTCAAAAGCGGAGGCATGCTGCTTCGAAGATGGTTGTCCCTGTGGATGAAGAGGATAATTCGGATGTACAGTAGCTGACTGAATGGACTGATGCTCAATTTAAAGTTCTTATTTCTTTGATGATGGATCCCAATGAACAGTTATCTGAGATTATCCTTGTTCTGAGAACTTCAATGCTTGCCCAAGCAGATGGTTGACAGAGGATGTATCTTTATATGACAAATTGTTGTGAGGAGGTTGTGGTGTGTATTTTAGGGTTATTTCCCCGTTAAAAATCTCACTACATGAACATTTGTTTTTATTTCTGTCCTGCTTTTAAGCAGCTGGCTTGAACAACCATCCTCCCATTCAGTACAGCAGGTCTCTGAGTGCTCCAACGGTATATTTAAGATATTCATGGTGCCTGAGTCTAGAGGACAAAGTTTTTTGCCCTGTGCCTGCCACATGGGTATATTATGCAGTAGTAGACTCTGGGGGATATATCTTAGCTTTAGGACCTGTGGTTAGTTTGTGAGTCTTTGTCTGAAGAGAGCATGGCAGAGATTCAGTAAAAACTACTGAAATTTATTTTTGTCCACATGTAAGGCAGGAAAACTGTGCCAACCAATCTCATCTGTAAAGTTTTTAAAGGAATCTTTACCTAAAGATTCTGCTTCCCACGTGCTTTTATTTTTGTCGGCACTAGTCCTACAAAAGGACATTGGAGGTTATGTCAGGAAAACATTATCTACTGAATTATTACCTTCAAACTATTATTGGGTATTTATTCTGTATATTAATCCCTCTGATACAATCATGCCTGATTTTTCTGATTACAAATAAGGGTTGTAGAAAGTATAAAAGTTTCAATAAAAATAAAATAGAAAAATAAATAAAAAAAACAAAGCATCTGATGCATGTTCAGAACTTCAGAAGCAAGTGTTCAACAGACTTTACAAGCTTTAAGAAAAGGTTTTATGGAAAGAAAAGGCATCTAAAAGTGATAACACTAATATGGTACCACTCACCAACACATTTTTCAGCTAGCTCCCCCAAGAAAGGATCTGACAGTTTGGGGTTCCAGTCCCTGGTATGAATTTGTAAAATGTGCTTTCTTGCCTGATAAAGAAGTATTTCAGCATTAGCAAGCAAAATCAGCAGCCAACAGTAAATCAACATATTTCAAGCACTTAGGTCACATATTCAAGAGGAGTCAATAATTATCCTAATTGTGTCAACACAATGTCACAGGAACATGTAGAAGAGTACAACGCAAATTCTCAGGAGGAAAGGAAGTTTTGTGGCATAGGAAATACCTGTGTGTGCTGATTCTCTTAGTGGCAACCACTATACTTCCAATTAAGAGTTTCTGCCATTATAAAACCCCTCAGTATATAATCTTTTACAAAGATAGTTTATTATTACAGAAAAATTCCATGAGTATTACACTAAGGGCTAGTCTACACTTACCGGGTAGTTCGACGGCTGCGGATCGAAGTTCCGAGTTCGATTTATCGCGTCTGGTGTGGACGCGATAAATCGAACCAGGAAGTGATCCCCGTCGACTGCGGTACTCCAGCTAGACGAGAGGAGTACCGCGAAATCGATGGGGGAGCCTGCCTGCCGCGTGTGGACCGCGTCTGAACCGCGGTAAGTTCGAAGTAAGGTATGTCGAATTCAGCTACGTTATTCACGTAGCTGAATTTGCGTACCTTACTTCGACTTGGGGGGTAAGTGTAGACCAAGCCTAAATCAATCTAATCGACTAAAACTTGATTTTAACAGCCTACACATTAAATCCAATATCAAAAATATATTAATGCAACATGTGGTTGTGAATATAAAATACTCAAACTAAGAAACGTAAAAATATGTTCACACTGCAATTACAACTCCTCCTGTTTTGTACATGTGCAATTTTCATTATGATGCAGACAGCTAAGTGTATTTCTTCACATATATATAGTTATCTATTTATATTATCATAGCACTCAGCAGCCTCAATCAGGATTGGGCTAGGCATTGTACAAATCCATACAAAGATGAAGTCATTTCGCCCGACAGCTTACAGTGTAATGTGATCAAGTTACAACTGCAGTGGGAACCTTTCTGAATTTGCCTGTGTGTGTGTGCTTAAATTTACTGTTATAATGATGCATAAATGTTGATTTTTTTATACATTTCCTTTTTTAAAAGAGATAAATGCTGATACACAAACACAATATTTATTTATTTTACTGTTCAGTATTATTACATTCCAGACATGCAGAATTTCAAACATATCTGTAGGCCTGGAGATTTGCAGCTAGGGTTACTGAAACGACTTTAAAGTAATTTGCAAATAACAAAACGGTTTTATGTACTTCAACATGTGATGGATGCCCCCACTAACTAGATGAAGAGGGGCTTTCAAAACTTAATTCGCCAAGCTTACCTTTTTTACTCAAGTCCCCAAAAGTCATGAGTCGCCAGCTCCACTAGGATGCCCCTCACTCAGAGCAGAACTACCAAAGAGCTTCAGTGGAGAATGAAGCCAGCCCAGAGAAAGATCAGTTAAGGTCTCCAATTTTTCACTTCTAAAAGTACATTGCATGGTTTTGGAAAAGTGAGGCATGGGGCCTTCTCTGGGCCAGCTCCACACTTCAGTGAGATTACAGTAGCTATGATGTCACAGCACAGAGCATACTGACGAGGGCAGTGGTTCTCAACAAGGGGTACGTGTACCTCTGGGGGTACTCAGAGGTCTTCCAGGGGTACAACTCATCTAGATAGTTGTAAAACTAGACAACAGGTTACATAAAAAGCACTAGCGAAGTCAGTACAAACTAAAATTTCATATAGATAATGACTTGTTTACACGGCTCTACATATTATACACTAAAATGTAAGTACAATATTTATATTCCAATTGATTTATTTTATAATTATATAGTAAAATGAGAAAGTAAACAATTTTTCAGTAGGTGTGCTGTGACACTTTTGTATTTTTATGTCTGATTTTTAGTTTTTAAGTGAGGTGAGGTGAAACTTGTGGGTACGCAAGACAAATCAGATTCCTGAAAGGGGTACAGTAGTCTGGAACGGTTGAGAGCCACTGGATTAGGGCACTGCAACAGACTATGAGCTAGCAAACAGACTTCAAGGGACCTAAAAAGAAGAAGGGGGAGGGTGGCTAGCAGTTTCTGAACTGAGGAATCCTCTTTGTTTAGCTAGTGGGCATTTCTATTTTTCCAATTTGATTCTATTTGGAAACTGTGTCTTAGAATGGTTTAGTAAAATATTAAACGCTTGTATATAAGAGTCTCAAAGAGGAGCGACAGAGACCGTTTTAAAAATCCCTCACTACTAGCAAACTGCAACACAATTATTTGCTCTTGCAGATTTCAAGAATTCTGAGCTTTGTGTCCAGTTCCATGCTACTTCTGTCAAAATGGATGAAATCATAACTATAATAGAATCATCAAGTTAGTCCAGTGTTAATGTTTGCACAGTACTTTGAAGATATATAACACTGTGCAAATTGCTGTGTATTATCAACTTGATAAACTCTCAAAATGTTTTATTTTGTGATGAAATTTCTCATGTTTAGTCTCAGATGAAAGTTGACACTTCCAGTGAGGAGTCTGAGGTAGAGGAAGATTTGTACTTTGTTGCTATGGTTTGCCTGGAGAGAGTCTTCTGCAAACCTGAGACAACAGGAAAGAGGGTCTACTCAGTCTGCAGTTATAGATTGTTTTGGAGAAATTTCAATAAATTTAGTTGAGCTGTTTGAGTTGTGAGAACATATGTCCTCTCTCAGAGCCATTAAAATGCCTTTTTTTTGCTTGAATGACTTTTAAAACATTTTTAAAACTTTAAATGTACTATGAACTGAGTTTTGCAAAGAGGGTAAATGCCTTTGAGATGTCTAAAGAATTCTAGTTTCCAAATAAATAAATAGATAAATAAAAACCACACTAACAAAAAGGACTAGCAATGGACAAATTGTTACCGTTTCTGAAAACATACCAAATGCTATTTGATAGAGATCTGTATCAAATATGTGGATCTTCAGAGATACCCACTTACTTCACTCTAGAAATTTTTACATTAACCCTTTGTAACTTTTACCTTTTGATCAGGCAAGTTGAAAAGAAATTCCCTGTCAAAACGACCAGGTCTCCTGAGTGCAGGGTCTATAGATTCAAGTCTGTTTGTAGCACCAATTACGACAATTTCTCCTCTATTATCCAGTCCATCCATGAGGGCAAGTAGCGTAGACACTATAGAGCTAGAAGAAAGTTTTCAAAAACAATTTTTTGTAAATATTATCAAGGTCTCCTACATAATAGGCCATCAAGGGTTGTCTAAATTAAGTTATGCCATCCTCCCTGGGTTGCCCTATGGGGTCATAGCATTGTCCAGTATCACTGCAGACAGAGTTTGCAAGGTGGTCTTGAAAAGGCATTGCATGGGCAGGGGTAATCATCACTTAGTCATAAACAGGGCTTTTAGTGACCCTTTACACCACGTTGGAACTTTCACCTGGTGTAAAAGTGCCAGAGGAGGGGCAAGGATCTAATCCAAGAAATAATCCAAATGAAGCTTTAAAAAAAGCTACTTTAAATTTACCAAAATAAAAACATAACCCGCAGTAGTATATTAAAAAAATTACCTGTGAATCTGGTCTTGTCTACTAGAACGAACTGGGGCCAAACCATCTATTTCATCAAAGAAGATTATAGCAGGTCTCATCAAGTATGCCTGGTGGGTAGAAACAGGAATGGATATTAGCTGTTAATTCAAATTTCTTCTGCAATGGAGTAAAAACAAATTCTCTTCACTATGTGCTGGTAACACTTCCACAGGCTGTATGTTAAAAGCTTGCATTGGGATGCTTTTTTAAACCCAGCTCTGAGAATAAATCTGAAGTTTAACAACTAAGTTGTAATATTAAAACAAAGGAAAAAAAGTTAAGACTGTATTTTCCTTTAGCTAAGGAAGATGCCACCAGTGCCATAGTTTTCCTGCACTCTTGAACAATCCCAAACAGGGTGGCACTGATTCATAATGTGAGAATCCTGTCTTTAGATGACTGAATTCTCAATGCCTGGAGCATTGCAGTAGATCACATTTTTTGTAATTGTTTTAAATGTTTATTTTTGAATTTTTTGTTTTGTTTTTTAGAACATAAAATTGCAGTAAATACCCATAACAAAGAAAAAAGTATAATACTGAGGTAAAATGAAATCAAGGGACTAAGAAGCACAGGAGAAAAAAAAATGACATGGTGAGATTAAAATACATTCTTGTAAAACAAGAATATGACCCCCAGATACATTCATTTAACTTGTGATATACATTTCTTCCTCTCATACAAAGCTGTTTCTGTTAATGCTGTAAACCATTTTCTTATGCTAGATTCTGAGCCTCATTTCCAGTATCTCAATTACTCTTGCAATCATAATATTTATTTAACCTATACTCGACACTCTAGATTATTCTTCTATTACTTTATAAGTGTAATAAACACAATCAGTTTCTTGTCATGTTTTAGTTAGCTGCTACTGGGTTTGTAGATCTTTACAAATCTAAAGATATAAAAACAAGTTCAGAAATGGGCATTGTATGTCCAGAAATGTGGTCTTTTTTCCTAAGAAAATAAGTAAAGGAAATAATTCTTGTTTTGCTTTACAGCCAGCCTTTAAGTAAAAAAGGGGTACTTTCTGACTTTTTTTCTTCAAATAGTGGAACATTTCCAAAATATATACTTATAGTCTTCACTTGAGCAAGAGTATTTCCAACATAGTTAACTGACAGTTAAGCATTACATTTTTAAAAAAAAACACAACACAACAGAACGTAAAGAGAAAATTCAAAGCAAGAAAAAAAAGCATTGTTTTTGCCTTTAATGCTCTTCTATGAGTCATGAAGACAGTCTCCTTAATTTGTTTTTTTGCTTGTGTTTTATATTAGAAATACAGGATGGAATTTTCAAAAGCCCTCAGCATTGGCCTAATATTGGAGCAGAGTTATGACAGTGCTGATCACTTTTGAAACTCCCCACTCAAAGCCCACATTTCTCTCTTCTTGCTCAAGTATTAGGGAAAACTTTGGAGGAATTGGAATGTGACTTCACAACAGACAAACTTGAGTTGCAGTGCCACTAGCTCTGAACTTCTGAGAGAAGCAATATCAACAACCATAACCTCCCTACGTCCTCCTGGCAAAGCTGCAGCTTTCATCCTTCTGTGATACCATATTCCCATTTTTAACAAGAATGGCAAATCCTCCAAGAATAGAAAGTTTTAAGATCAGACGTGATGTTTCTAATGTAAAACAAAAGCAAAATATTTTTAAAAGCTCTTTGAGGTGATGAAGAAGGGCATAATTTTTTGTTTTGCTTTGCAGCCAGACTAAGGGTACGTCTATACCCAGCCGCTAGTTCGGCGGCTGGCAATCAAACTTCTGGGTTCGACTTATCGCGTCTTGTCTGGACGCGATAAGTCGAACCCGGAAGTGCTCGCCGTCGACTGCGGTACTCCTGCTCGGCGAGAGGAGTACCGCGGAGTCGACGGGGGAGCCTGCCTGCTGCGTGTGGACCGAAGTAAGATCGAACTAAGGTACTTCGAACTTCAGCTACGTTATTCACGTAGCTGAAGTTGCGTACCTTAGTTCGATTTGGGGGGTTAGTGTAGACCAAGCCTAAGTAAAAAAGGTACTTCCTGATTTTCCACTAGCACCTTTTATTGTCTGAAGTCTCTCCCCCCCCTCACAGCCTTACCTGGAAAACATTAAGAAATTAAAAGTCTAAGTCTCTTAATTATAGAAAGCATTGTATTTTTCTACAGTATTATATTTGTTTAAACTAAGTACACCTCTACCCCGATATAACGCGACCCGATATAACACGAATTCAGATATAATGCGGTAAAGCAGTGCTGGGGGGGGGGGGGGGGCTGTGCACTCAGGCGGATCAAAGCAAGTTCGATATAACACGGTTTCACCTATAACGCGGTAAGATTTTTTGGCTCCCGAGGACAGCGTTATATCGGGGGGGCAGAGGTGTACCTATATCCGAAACCTGCATTTGTGCAAAAGATTGGATTCCACTGTTTTATCTGAATCTCTCCCCTCTCCATCATCCTCTCTAGCTGAATGAGTAAAGGATTAGTCATACTAAAGTGTCTGAAGCGTACTCTCAAAAACACAATTCTTAAATCAATCTTTACCATAGTATATGCCCGGAATATGCCAGCCAGACACCAGGTCAATGATTCAAATCATTCTGTTGCGATTTCTACCCACAGCCACCATGACAACTATGATACTAGTAGTCCTGGACAGGTCAGGAAGCTCCCTCTTATATTGTTTTTTAATATATCCTGATTGATAACACTTAGATACAATGCAATATCATTTCATCACCATTGCTCTACGTTTTCATCTAAATTTAGAACTCTAGCAAATCCTGCCCCCTGTACTGTAACTTATATAAAAAGTTTCCTTTTATCCAAAGACAATTTTGGCTGCATGAAACACATTGAAATGAAAAATATTATACGGAAAAAAATCTATCAAAAGTATCTGAACATCTTCCAACCTGATCGAAGAGAAGACGAAGTTGCCGTTCAGATTCACCAACCCACTTGCTGAGACAGTCTGCTCCTTTTCTCATAAAGAAAGCCACCTTTTTGTCTCCTTGACTGCATTCATTAGCTAGAGCTCTAGCTACCAAGGTTTTACCTGTTCCAGGAGGACCATAGAACAAACAGCCCCTGAAGATAAATGGATCAATATTATAGTCACAAATTTATTTTTTGTCTCTTGAAAAACTTCAAGATAGGGAGCCCAGAGAAGAAAAAAATACTAATCTTTTCATCATTACTTGGCACATTTACAAGTATGTACTTACAAAATCTAAAAGAAATGAAAAACTATTAAGCTGAGTCTTGTATTTTGTAATATTATTAGTTTTTTCTTCCTCATTTAAAATTTTGTGCTACATCAGAATTCAATTTTGTTTCTGCATATGTTTCATAACATGAAAAGTGCAAGTTTTGTTTCATGCTTTCAAATTATTACATATTTGCTTTGCAAAGCACACAGTAATCTGGTGGATATTAAGAATCTCAAGGGTTATTTTATATCAGGTAAATACTTCAAATGTTAAACCTGCAAAAACACCAGAGCTAGTTCTCTGATATTTGCTTACATAGAAGTAGATTCTAATGCTAGTTTCTTAAAATTAAAAAAGACTTTAATCAAATTCCCAAATTACAAAAGTTCCACATATCTTTTTAAGCTCCCCAGATGCCTGTCCATAAGGATTAAAACCAGAATACAAATGTCATTTAAAGATTGCTTCCATAAAAGAAACACTGACATTCAATTTGACTTTAAATAAACCCACCAATTTTCAATACACTAAAAACAAAAGAATGCAGAATTTTAAGGCTGACAATCATATTGGGGGAGGAGGGTCTTTAATTTTTGTTTTTACATGAACCTCAATATTTTTAATAGCTTTCTTATAAAGCATGTATGGTCCTTTCATATCTTCAACTGATCACTTTCTTCTTTACAAATAAGTTTTGACTAATGCCAGCATGACAGGAACAATACAGCTAGGGATTCGAGTCTGCTTTGTTCACTTAACAACATTGTCAATTAAGTTCTATTCACAGAAAAACATGTTTATACTACCTGCTAATTTTTTTATTCTGCAACATGGTTAAGTCAGAACAGTGTCTTTCACTTAAGACTCTCAGGTAGGAGGCAATTAATCATTCAAAGAATTTTCATGTTCTCCAACTGGTTCCTCCCATTAGTTTCCCCTACCCAATTGAATCCTTCAATAGCAGGATGTCTGTTTTGGGACTTGGTTAAACCAGCACAAAATTGGTAAAAAAAAAAAAAAGAGTTTGTGAGACTTGGCTGCCTCAAGTGTTTTTTTTGTTTTGGTATGGTTTGGTTTGGTTTTTTAAGTTCATTCAAAACCTGCTGGCAAAATCATCTCTTGCCCATTGCTTCAACACTGTTATCTAGCCATCAGTCATAGCACAGATTCTATTCCACTGTGCCTTAAACTTACTGTCCTTGTTTCAAGGCCCTATATCACACACAGCCTTGACTAATTTTCTCATCTGGTCTCTGCTAGCGTCCCCTCAACCCTGCTCTGTCAATGACACCAGTTCAATAACCCTTTTGTCTCCTTTTTCCAGAATTGTCTCCATGTCATCATGCTGATGATGATGACTGGAAACATGCTTCCAAAATGAATGTCAAACCTCCAACCCTCACCTCACATCATTGGGGGGGGGGGGGGGGGGAAGTTCACTTCTGCAGCAGCCTGCAAAAAAATATTTCTCTAATTAAACCACAAAGAGATACACCTGCCTCCTGCAAATAAAAGAGAATTTATTTCTGCAATCCACATCTTCTTGCCTCTAATACTGGTGTATAGTATAGTATAATCCTCATTTGTCTATCCATCTATTTACCTTGTGTGCTCTTCAGAGAAAGGACCAGTCCTTCTACATGTCATCCCATTAAGTACTTTTAGGGGGTGCAATGAAATAAAAAAAAAAAAAAAAACACAGCAACAAAGAATAAATCCACCTACCTTGGTGGCTGTATTTTGAATTTTTCAAAGATTTCTGGATAGAGAAGAGGAAACACTACCATTTCCTTTAATGCATGGATATGATGGCTCAATCCACCTATGCTATCAAAACGAACCTAAGAAAACACAAAACATGTAAAGCAACAACTTTTTATTTTTAACATAGCATGTATGCAAAAATGTATGTAACTAGATAACATGTATGCAAAAATGTATGTACTAGAACAGTAAAGTTTTCTCAAACATAAAAATTCAAATAAGAATCCAAGGACTTTTAGAAATGCAATTATCTTTAGAGATAACCAGCAGAAGAAATATATATTGTGAATACGACCTGTTTGCGTCTTTATGATGCGTTTCACCAGAGAATTACACACAGACTAAAAGCAAGTGCTTTCTGGACCAAAATTGGTGTATAGACATCACTGGGTGAACAGATAGACTACTTAACAACACTTTGAAAGTTTATTTTGCATTCACTTCAACTCTGATTTTCACAAAGCTGCCAATTAGGATTTCTGATTAATCTTCATTATCTCAAATGCATAATTATAAAAGAGACAAGTCTTAACAAACTTTACCGATTTGTCAAGAATCATTGGATCAACATCTGCCAAACTTGCACCAACTTTTACTCGTTCTCGCAGGATTCCACTGGCTAAGTCTTCTGCTCTGAAATTCATAGGCAGACATCTGTTCGACAAAAGCAAGCAATTTAGGTTGATGTTGAATATATGAGCAATAAAACAAGTAAAGATGGCTGTAACTGTCAGAACTAAAAGATTAAGATACTAGTGCAGCTATCCCTCTCAAGCAAAATCAACATTAAGCTAAACAAGTTTGTTCCTGTCCCCTTCAACTTAACCCAACATATTTAAAATTATGATTCTTAAAACTACAAAGCAATTTTCAATAACAGTGGTGAAATTCACTGGGTTAAGATAACAGGAATGAAAAAGAACGAACAAAAGTAGACACTCTCCTATGGATCACCAAGGATGAAGAATAGTGAAAAAACATACATGCCAGGGCTGTCAAAGTAATCAAAATTAAAGAGGACTAGAATGAACAAGATATTGTTCTTTAGTAATGAAAGCCTGACGTACAAAGAGGTTCCTAAAATACAATGAAGATAACTTTATGATTCAAGAAGCAGAGACCCAACCACAAAACCTGTACTAAGATATATTTCTTAACCAACAAAGAGAATACCTAACCCAACCAGGTGAAAACATGAAAACAAAGGAGAGCCTTACAATTAAGCAATCAGCGCTACTTAAATTTAAAGTGGTAAGGAAAGGGTTCACAGAAAGCAGCAGTCAAGAAAAACAATTACCGTATATACTTGTTCATAAGCTGAATTTTTTAAGTAAAAAAGGAAGCACCAGAGAAGGGGGTCGGCTTATGAACGGGTATAGAGAGGGAGAGGTAGGACACAGCCCCTCCCCCCAACAGAGGGAGCAAGGAGAGGCAGCACAGCCAGCAAAGACAGAAGGGAAGAGGCGGGGCCAGAGACTCTCCGCTTCTGGCCACGCTGCTCTCCCCCTAGCCTCCGAAGCAGCTGCAGCTCCGGGGCTGGCAGGCTGCAGCCGTGCCGCTGGGCCCCACCCCCCAGAGCACGCTGCGGCCGTGCCGCCCGGCCCAGCCCGCTGGAACATGCTGCGGCTGCGCCGCCAGGCCTGGCCCACCGGAGCAGGCTGTGGCCACACTGCCCAGCCTGCCAGAGCAGCTCCAGCCAGGCCAGAGACATCCTCCCCTGGCCCTCCCCAGATAAAGTGGGAAAGGATGGGATGGGGAGAGTGTGGGGGTCCCAGGCTAGGGGAGGGGTCATGTGGGGGCTGGTCACAGGGGTTACTCCCTTGACTCCCAGCTTCTCCCCGCAAAAATATTTCCCCACCAGTTGTGCCGGGACACTTTGTTTACTTAGGTTTACCTCTGTGTCGGCGGACGCTCGAGGTAAACAAACCATCTTGGCCCACCAGCGACTTATCCTGATGGCCCGGGAAGGGGGGGGGGTGTCGGCTTATAAATGAACCGGCTTATGATCGAGTATATACGGTAATTAATCCCCAATGCAAGGAAATTTGACCTACAATGATTTTAACTTGTGCATGCACTTGTTTAGCTTCTTTATGAAGTATAAAGAAGCCCTAAAAACCTTATCTAAGGAGACATGATATGAGGAAGAATACAAACACAGATGGAACAGATTGGGAGCCAGGAGGACAAAGGTTACTAATATAAGACATAAAGCGCTCTTAGCCGATTTTGCACAACTTTTTTTTTTTTTTAAATATATTAAAGCATTCTGGTTCTTAAAGGTTTTGTTCATTTGTTTGTTTTTAATGGTTTCAAGGTTCTTCAGGATGGAAGAGGGAGAGAAAGGAATGGCACGGTGGTGAGAAGAGGATGACAATGATCAGCAGAAGGAAGAGGAGATGGAGACAGAGAGCTTTGCTGACTCACAGTTTCTATACTGATATAGTTAAAGTAGCACAACCCTCTAGCATCAGCACAGTTATATCAATATTTAGATGTTTATCTTGGTATTACTTGTAGAGATCCAAGAATTGTGTTTGGATCTGTGCTTAGAAGGAGAGGAAGGGAGGAGACAGGGAGTTCAAGGTAGAGGGATAGAGGGGACAAGCGGGAATGAATGAGGGAAAGCAAGATGGAGAGGAGCGTGGAGGGTGAGGTGGAAGTATGGGGGAGGGAGAGTATTGTATTGGTAGGTGAAGCTGCCAGACTGGGTAAGACCAGATCTGTTGGAAAGGGTGGAGAGTGTCCATTTAAAATGCAAGTAGAAGTCTGAAGAATATGACACGAGAAAGGTTTGGTGGGCACCCAGTGTCACGGCTGGAAAAGACCTCCAGGGGGATGGGGCTTTAAGACAACTCCCAGAACTGTTACCGCTTGTCTACATCCTACGTAAGTATAAGCAACGAAGAGGGTCTTGGCGCCCCAGACAGCCCCCCAGTCTAGTAACAGGACCCATTCAGCCCCATCTGATAAAAAGAGGAATTTGTTAATTTCTTTGTTAAGTTATCACCATAGTATCTTTTACATCTTAGATAATTGTTGAGCAGGAGCTAGGTAAGAGCATTTTTTTATGTTTGGGATGCACATGGTATTACAGTGATAGGAAGGGGTGGAGGAGCAGGAAGAGAGGTGGTATTTGGAAGAGCTATTGTTTTAACTCCCTCCAAAACTAATTAAAAAAAGAAAACACCAGAGTAACCCTGGTTCTTTACACGTTCAATGAAAATCCATTTTTAATTGATACAAAATTTGGTTAACAGTGTCTTACACAGACCTTTATTTGGGTTTTCTTCTTTACTTTATAATCTGCACTGTTTATAACTATCTACTCATAAGACTTCAGTATTATATTGTAATATTTGTTCAGTTATATACTTGTATATTATATACATTATATTGTAATATTTGTTCAGTAACTAAAACAAGCCCCCCCATATTCTTCTGTTGTAAGTTAAATTTATTGAAGTTTCATAAGTAAGAAGTAACTTTTCTAAATAGTTTGCTGAATCAAACTATCACTTTTCACACTAACTAGAATATTACACCATAATACTGCTTTTTCCTGCCAGGCCCATATAAACTGGCCCTCACAAAGACTCAGCAAGTTGTGATACCTGTTCCTTGCTCTGGCCATGCTCTTAGACTTTCTCCTTTCAAAGCGTTCTTCGTCTGAAGAGGTTGTATCACTGCTATGAATGGCATGTTTCTTTCTCCTATTTAAAGAACAAAATAAACATGCAGCTAATAATGCATTTCACTTTTTTAAAACGTTAAAAAAAAATAAAAAGGATTTATGTAACAGCACTGTTCAAGTCTAGCAGACATTTTAGCAACTTTTTGTTCCATAAATAGTTGACATATCAAAACAATCTGTGAGGGAAATTTCTGTCTTCTTATATTGTTCCACAGATGTCTGATTCCAACTTGAACATTTCTGAGAGGGAAGAAAGCCCTAGGGACATGTGGCTCATTCCACATCACCAAAATGGAAAAGTGAGCTATAATATCAAACGTTTTCAGAGTTTAAGGTTTCTAATGGACCTGTCATCTGATAAAACCTCCAAGCTACATCGCTCATCTCTCTCTGAAGCTAATAGAACAAAAACATCAAGAGTGTAACATCTTAGCTATTTAAATTCCTTCTTTTTAAATTCCAAAGTTCTTTTAAGTCTTATAGTCAGTTTCTTTTTCTAAACGCTTTTCATACTGAACATTAAAATATTTTTAGAAATTGTTTATATTGTACTTGCAATTCTGAAGTAAAGAAAAATAAAATGTGCAATACAGGTTATTCTTCAAAATCCATACAGGTAACTTCTCTTCATTTTAGAACAGTACAGTAATCTAGAGAACTCTTTGAAAAGATTGGGAGCTGTATTATATCCTAGACATAAACAATGCAGTTTGAATTTAGGCTGCTAAAAAAAAGTTGTTTCATTTATATTTGTATGAAATAACAGAAGCATCTGGCTGCTGGACAGAGTAGCCAGAGATGTAATTCTCAAGGATCTCTCAGTGGATATAGAATTCCATCACCTATATGAATATGGTATTCTGCATTTGTTCAGCTATTCTAGCTGAGACACAAATAAAGCCAGCCAAGTTCAACAGTCTGACCACCAAGAGAAATCAGACAGGAAAGTATGTCACTATGGTGAGTTTTTATGGAAGACTCTACAACAGCATTAAACAGGATAAAATGGAAAGGCAAAATAGACCAGAAAAAGTTGCAGGGAGGCAGTGATCAGTGTCTTTGGTATCCCTGCCATAAATTTGGAATCTAAGAGAAATTAATACCATCTTAAAGAGGATGATGGCTTAAATATATAATGCCTCCAACCTGTCTTTTTTCTTACCGACACAAGGAAAGTACAGAGAAGAAATGGTTACTTATCCTGTGCAGCAACAGTGGTTCTTTGAGACGTCTCTCTCTATGGGTGCTCCACTCTAGGTGTGCTAGCGCCCCCTGCGCCTTTGATCGGAGATTTCTCATAGAAGAGTTTGTTAGGCCTGCACATGCATGCTAGTCAGCCTCATGCCGTTGTTACAGAGCACTGCACGGGCCAACCGACCTCAGATCCTTCTCTACCGCAAAGCTCCATAGCAGAGAACTCCAATGCAGAGGGGAAGGAGGGTGGGTAGTGGAGCACCGATAGGGACCCACATCTTGAAGAACCACAGTTACTGCACAGGGTGAGTAACCATTTCTTTGAGTAGTATCCCTACGGGTGCTCCACTCTAGTGACTACCAAGCAATTCCCTTTAAGGCAGGGGCAGCTTCGGAGTCGAGTCCAGTACCAAAGAAACTACAGCCTAGCCAAACACGGTATCAGCAGTGTCACAAGTTATAGCATAGTGTTCAGCAAACGTATGTATAGACACCCAAGTAGTAGCGTCACATATCTCAATATGGGAATATTCTTGAGGAATGCCATAGAGGTGGAAATGGACCTTGTAGAAGGAGTATCTATATTCAAAGGTGTTTGAATATCGCAACATTCGTAGCTAGAATTAGTGGAGCCAGATATCCACTTGGAAAGTTTTTGATTAGAGATTGCAGACCCTTTTGACTTATCTGCTTGCAAGGAAAATTATCTGTGGGTCTTTCTGAAAGGTTTTGTCCTATCCACACAGAAGGACAGGGCTCTCCTGATGTTCAGGGTGTGCAGGAGTGCCTCCTGGGTATCTAGATGCAGTTTGGGTTGGAAGACTGGCAGGTGAATGGGTTGGTTAATATGAAACTCAGAAGAAACTTTAGGTAAAAATTTGGGATGGGGTTGCAGTGTGATCTTGTCCTTAAAAAAAAAAAAAAAAAAAATACCGTAAAAGGGGGCATGCCATCAGGGCTCCTATTTTCCCACCCTGTCATGTCAATGTGATGGATATCAGGAATGCCTTCTTCACTGATGAACAGAGCTGTGAGCAGGTAGCCATCAACTCAAACAGTAGACTTCTGAGGCATTTACAGACCAGAATGAGGTCTCCCAATCAGGAGCTGGACTGGTGGATAGAGGTTTCCAAGTCCCCTGAGGAATCTCGCTGATGTTGGATCAGCAAAAACAGAACAACCCTCTATTGGGAGGGGTGGGAGGGTGAAAAGCCGTGATGGCTGCCAGGTAGACTCTTATGGAGCTCATCAATAGTCCTGAACTTTTGAGTCAGGATGTAGTCTAGTATATTTTACAGCAATGAGGTCACACCAACAGACAAATCTGTAGCCGGCGGCGCCCCTCCCCACCCCCCACCTTTGCTCTTTCAAGTGCAGTCTGCACAGTTTCCTGTTATGCTGTAACAAAGCCACAAGCAGCGGAAGCTCCCCAGTGATGTTAGATGCTTTCTTAAAGCTGCATTGCTCTATATTACCAATTGTATTCATGCAGTTAATGTAAGGAGTGAGTGAGACAGTGAATGTGACAGCCAATGGCAAAACAAAGAAGCAAATATCGCTGTTTATGGAACCATGGTATTATCTTGGTAAAGGTATAAATCTCGAGACCGGTGGCCAGATAGGGTACCAATAAGGAAATGTAACAGCACGCTAAACTCGGGAACGGAATGGAAGCCCTCCTGCAGATCCGAAGGGACTTCGGGGACTCTTGTCGCCTCGCAGCCTATCTCCGGGCAGCTGACGCCTGGCCAGCCTCAGCCACCAGCAAATTCAAAACCAACACCCGCACTTGCAGCCTGCCAGCATGAATGAGTTGTGTTTGTGTCTGAGTATAATTGCGCAAATAAGGGAAACAAATCAACCCTCAGTGCTGCTCGAGTTCGACCTTTGTCTGTGTTTATTTCTTGCCTGGTTCCAAGAATGGGTAACAAAATCTTGTCCATTTTTAAGAGTCTGTGTAGCAAGTAGACTGTTTCCTGCTTTGTAGTAGTACTCTTTTTACTTCCTCTGAGCAGGTAAGTCTCTAATCCTGTGAATCATCTACCAATCATGTTTTGAGAAGAAGCACTGTGAGATTGGGGTGAAGGATCATCCCACCTTCCTGGGAGAGGAAATGAGGAGCAGCATGAAAAGTGATCAGTGACCAAACAGCCAGCTGTATCAGGTAAGGAAATCACGTTTGTCTGGGTCAAGTCATAACTATTAGTATGACTCTGGCTTTGTCTTTTCTTTTTAGTTTGACCATAACTTTGGCTTTTAGAGGAGTTGGTGGGAATGTACACAGGAGAGTTGACGACCAATGAAGGTGAAAATCATCCCCCAAGGATTTATGACCCAGTCCACCTCTTGAGCAAAACTGGGTACATGTCTTGTTTAACTCTGTGACGAACAAGTCTATCTGAGGGTGCCTCATTGATGGAATATGTGGTGTCATATGCTGGGGTCTATTTCCCCATTCATGGTCTTGGAAGAAGCACCTGCTGAGTTCATCCATGGTCACATTCTCAACCCCTGCGAGATAGGCCACTGTGATGACTATCTGGTTGCATATGCACCAATTTCAAAGCTTGACAGTCTTGGCGCAGAAGGAGGGGGATCTTGCTTCTCCTTGCCAACTGATGTAAAACATGCATATGTTGTCCGTTATGACCTTTGTTTGACCCTGATAAATTTTAAAAACCGGAGACGGGGCATCTGACTGCTCTGAGTTCCAGGAGGTTGTGTAGCAGCATGGTCTCTTGCAATGTCCACTCATCCTGGGTCGTGTGAGTGTTTAGATGCACTCCCCACTTTAGCAGAGAGGCATCCACCACTATGATGACCGTCTGTTGCGGCAGGATGTGCAAATGGAACTCCTGCACACACATTGTGATGGTCTTTCCATCAGTTGAGGGATTGTTTTACAGAAGTAGGTATGGAAAGAAGCATATTTAAACGGTGTCTGGTGAATAAACAGTTCTGAGACACCCTTGAAGGCAGCGCATTCTGAGTTTTGAGTGTTCTGTGACAAAGGTGCTGGCTGCCACGTGCCCCAGCAACTGAAGACTGTTCTTGACTGGAGTTTGGGGGCTGAACTTATCTATGTTGGCTATGCTGGAAAGGGCCACAAAGCTGTGCAGAGGAAGGTATGGTCTTCCTGTTACTGAATCAAGATGTACCTGCACGGGGTCAAAGTGAATTTTTGAATGTTCATTTGCATGCCAAATTCGTGGAAGAGATCTATCACCTCAGAAGTTACCTGAGCCACCGGTTCCAGGG
The DNA here is from genome assembly GCF_028017835.1 of Emys orbicularis. Taxonomy (NCBI): domain Eukaryota; kingdom Metazoa; phylum Chordata; order Testudines; family Emydidae; genus Emys; species Emys orbicularis. The sequence continues at coordinate 20,534,878 of NC_088685.1, read as the reverse complement.
AGCGACCTTTCAGCAGCCACTTGTCCAGGTATGGGACTACTAAAGTACCTTTCCTATGGCTGCACTGCTACTTCTGACATAACTTTTGAAAAGTGCCTCGGGGCAGACGAGTCAAAAGGGGTGCACTCAGTACTGAAAGTGGTCCGGGCCAACAGTGAAACGTAGGTGTGACGTTGGCAGACCAGAGTGTATTCAGTCCAATTCACTTGTATATTATAGATCAAAGTGATTGCTGAATGTAGAAGAGTGCATTTGATGTTTAGACTTCATGAAACTAATGGGACGTTACTTGCACTGTTTTCACTCGTCCTGTTATAATGCAGTAGCAAACATTTACATTGTGTAGACCCCTGTAACTAAAATAACCCATCAAAGAAGGATTGTGGAATGCTAATGAAGGACTTCAACAGAAAAGTGCTAATTCCAAAGGAAGTGGCCATTGTGTGTGATAACCAGAGGTCAAAGACACTGTCATAACTATAAAGGGAAGGGTAACAGCCCTCCTGTGTAGAATACTATAAAATCCCTCCTGGCCAGAGACACCAAAATCCTTTTACCTGTAAAGGGTTAAGAAGCTCAGGTAACCTGGCTGACATCTGACCCAATAAGGGGACAAGATACTTTCAAATCTTGGTGGGGGGAAGGCTTTTGTTTGTGCTCTTTGTTTTGGGGGTTGTTGGCTCTTGGGACTAAGAGGGACCAGACATCAATCCATGCTCTCCAAATCTTTCTGAACAAGTCTCTCATATTTCAAACTTGTAAGTAACAGCCAGGCAAGGCGTGTTAGGTTCATCTTTGTTTTCTCAAATTGTAAATGTTCCTTTTGCTAGAGGGTTTACCTCTGTTTGCTGTAACTTTGAACCTAAGGCTAGAGGGGGTTCCTCTGAGCTCTTTGAATCTGATTACCCTGTAAAGTTATTTTCCATCCTGATTTTACAGAGATGATTTGTACCTTTCTTTATTTAATTAAAAGCCTTCTTTTTAAGAACCTGATTGATTTTTCCTTGTTTTAAGATCCAAGGGGGTTGGATCTGGACTCACCAGGAATTGGTGGGGGGAAAGGAGGGGGAATGGTTAATTTCTCCTTGTTTTAAGATCCAAGGGTTTGGATCCATGTTCACCAGGGAATTGGTGGAGAAGTCTCTCAAGGCTACCCAGAGAAGGGTTATAGTACTTGGGAGGGAGATATTCCTGCCATGCGGGCAGGGGACTGGACTCGATGACCTCTCGAGGTCCCTTCCAGTCCTAGAATCTATTAATATTCTGGGGGGTGGAGGGGGGGGGAGGTAGACAGTTTCCCGAATAACTCAAATAATTTGGGTGGTGGCAGCAAAAGCAGGTCTAAGTTGGTAGTTAAGCTTTTCATGCAGGTCCCCATATCTGTACCCTAGAGTTCAGAGTGGGGAAGGAACCTTGACAGACTCAAAGTACATTCCTCACTTACTGCCATCAAAGGAAAAGCCCACATGGGCTCGGCTTGTTTTCTGTCAGAAGAAGTTATAAATATGGATTCAAGGAAAGATCTTTCATCTCTGGACTCTTACAGGGAAATGTACCAGATGCAAAACAGAGGTCCACAGAGACAATCTGGGTACCCTGAAAAGACTGCAACCATTTGGAATTACAAACTGTGACTCACCTGGGGGGATAGCTCAGTGGTTTGAGCATTGGCCTGCTAAATCCAGGATTGTGAGTTCAATCCTTGAGGGGGCCACTTAAGAGATTTGGGGCAAAATCAGTACTTGGTCCTGCTAGTGAAGGCAGGGGGCTGGACAAAATGACCTTTCAGGGTCCCTTCCAGTTCTATGAGATATGTATATCTCCACATATTTTTTTTTTATTTTAACCTCTCAATAACATTTCCTTTTCTTAGGTAATAAATCTTTAGTTAATTTACTATAGAATTGGTTGCCAGTGTTGTCTTTGTTTTAAGATCTGGAGAACCAATTAAACTGGGGTAAGCGACTGGTCTCTTGGGACTGGGAGCAACCTGATGTGGTTTTTGGTTAAACTGACCATTATCACCAAGTTCAGTTTGTCTGAGTGGCAAGATAGACTGGAGAGTTCAAAGGGATTGACTGTGACTCCATAGTAAGACTGGTATAGCTAATGATCCAACCAGCAGACCAAATTCAGTGATGAATCCTGTTCACGTGCCACCTGACGCATGTTGCACATAAGCTAAGAAGACATTACTGGCTTGATGAAATCTAATTAAAGAACGTACCACCAGCTTGGGATGTCTGCCCTGTTTTCTGGCAGTCTGCCCTGAAGCAGGCACTCTCAGTTGTGAGCCACTCCAGACAGCAAGAATAGTTTGTGGATGGGTCGATCACAATATGGAAATATGCATCTTGAAGATTGAGGGCTAAAAACCAATCCCCTTACTCTAGTGACAGGATAATCACCGCAGGTGTCAGCATTTTGAATTTGTGCGCATTCACATAGGTGTTGAGTAGCCTCAAATCTGGGATAGGTCTCCAACCTCCACACTTTTTTGGAGGAAATATCTCGAATAAAACCCCTTTCCTCTGTGGTGCATGGGGTTTGGTTCTATAGCTCCCAAGTGTGAGAGAGTCTATTTCTTGATGAAGCAAGCTCTCATGGGAGGGGTCTCTGAAGAACAACAGGGAATGGGGGTTTGTTGGTTAAAGTGGATGGCGTATCCTGTTGAGATGATCTCCAAAACCCACTTGTCTGTAGTGACCGACTTCCAAGCCCTCCTGAAGTGGTAAAGGCGGTCAAGGCAGGTGACTCAGTGCAGCTGGAGAGAATGAGGATGGTAGTTCAGGCCCTCAACCAGCCTGTCAAAATTGCTGCTTGGAGATGGAAGGGTGCGATGTGGGAGGCTCAGAAGTAGACTGTTTCCTTCGCTGGAATCTCTGTATCTTTTGATGCTGTTCACATGGCTTCTGGGAGGTAAGGAATTGAGCAGGATGGGATCTCTGAGCTGTCTGGGACTTGTTGAGCTTTCTCTTGTAGGTGGGTGTACAAATACCAAGAGAAAGTAAGGTATCCCTAGAGTCTAACGTTTGCAGAGATTTATCCATGCTGTCCACAAACAACTTAGACCCACCAAAAGGAAGGTGCTCCACCATATTCTGGACCCCTTTTAGAAATCCGGAGAGTTCAAGCCAGAAAGTGCTTTTCATAACTACCACTGTAGCGATCAGATGGGTGGCAGTAACAGCGGCATCGAGGGAGGCTTGTAGACATATTGCGGAGGGCCAGCTACTTGCCAGAACAACTGCATTAAGTTGATCCCTGAGCTCTGCTGGTAGGTGGTCAACAAAAGAGTTTTGGTATATTTTTGTGATTGAATTTTGCCATTTGCACCTGGTAATTGGCAATTCTAAATTGGAAGGACACTGAGGAATAAGATTTCCTCCTCAGTAGGTCTAGACATTTGTGGTCTTTTTCACGACGCATGTTTTTAGCATAGTGCTGCCTTTCATGTTCATTAACTGCATCGACTGCCAAGGAGTTAGGTGAGGGATGAGAAAATAAAAATTCGGAGTCCTCTGCTGGGACATAATATCTCTTATCCACTCTCTTGCATGCAGTAACTGGAGTGTGCCAGATTATCTTCGCTGGGTCCAGAAGAGCTTCATTGACAGGCAAAGCTAAGTGGGCACAGGTAGGTGAATAGAGGATATCAAGCAGCTTATGATGAGGTTCTTTAACCTCCTGGAAAGAGAACTGCAAGGAGTCAGCAATTCTCTTGACCAGAACCTGGAAGTGCTTAAAATCATCCACCAAGGATGGAGGAAGAATCATAACCGCTTCATCCAGAGATGATGATGAAATATTAGGAGAGACCTCTTCATCAGTATTAGTGGCCTGCTCCTCAAAAGATTCCACTTGAGGGTCGTGTCTCCTGGAGGGAGCAAGTGATGCAGGTTGCCTCTCTCTGAGGAGTGATGATTAGGGCCTTACCAAATTCACGGCCACGAAAAACACATCACAGACAGTGAAACCCAGTCTTTTGCGTGCTTTTACCATTTACTATACCGATTTCACAGGGGAGACCAGAGTTTCTCAAATTGGGGGTCCTGACCCAAAAGGGAGTTGTAGGAGGGTCGCAAGGTTCTTTTAGGGGGGATTGTGGTATTGCCACTCTTATGTAGTAAGAGGAGGCCCTGAAACAAACTCTTGTGTCAGAGGCCCAGTCTGAGGCCTGAAGCCTGAACCAAAGTACTTCCAGGCATTGCTAAGCAAAAGCTGGGCTGTGAGCCAGAGGCAGGCCCCACTCACAGAAGTTGGCGAGAAGAGGGTTGTTAGAAGCAGGTGCATTCACATGTAAGTACTAATAAGAAGAACTTGTGCCAAGATGGCACCTGGACATCCCGATACGAGGACACTCCACGGAGTTAACAAGGAACAGGCAGGTGCATCTTAAAGACAGGGTCAAAAGGACAGCATGATGGATAGATCTGTTTGTTTGAAACAACATGATCAAAGGGGGAGACAGCACCCTAATGAGCCAAGGAACTGTACCTCAATACGTCAGTAGGGATGAGTAATCCGTCCTGTAACTGTATAAAAGTAGGTCCCGGAGTGCACATCTTTGTCTGGCCTAGGGGGCAGTGGAAAGTCCCGTCACTGACTGAGCCGGTCCACTGCCAGGGGACACAAATTCGTAGTATGTCTTGTAGAGTCAACGGGAAACGATTACTGTGCTTCGTTTGACAATAAACCTGACTCGGGTTCCTTCGTACCTTACTAAAGTCTGTGGTCTTTGGGGGTTCTCTCAGGGTTTGCTGTGTCAGCTATCTGTGCAGAACTGGGGCAGCACACAGAGGGAACACATACGCAGCCAACTGTTATCATCATCGAACACGAGCAGAGCACCACACCAGTAGTTACTGACAACACCTTATTTCTGTGGTGACTTCAGAGCTGGGTGGCTGGAGAGTGGCAGCTGTTGGCTCTCTGAAGGCAGGACGCCAGCAGCAGCAGAAAATTAAGCGTGGCAATGCCATCCTTACTTCTGTGCGGCTGCTGGCGGTGGCTCTTTCTTCAGAGCTAGGCTCCCGGCCAGCAGCCACCACTCTCCAGCTGCCCAGCTCTGAAGGCAGCACCGTCATCTGCAGCAGCGCAGAAGTAAGGGTAGCAGTACCGCAACCCCTCCAACAATAACCTTGCGAGCCCCCACAATTCCTTTTTGGGTTAGGACCCCTACAATTAAAACACTGTGAAATTTCAGATTCAAGTAGCTGAAATCATGAAAAATGCTATTTTTAAAATCCTAGGACCATGAAATTGACCAAAATGGACCATGAATTTGGTAGGGCCTACTGATGCGCAATGCCCTGGAGAATTGTTGGCAATAGGCCAGCCAAAGGTCCCAATATGGCCAAGGAGGTGCATAAGGTGGAGGTGGCACCCACAGGTGCTCATACTAGTGAGATGTTGGTTGCAAATTTGTACCACGAGTAGTTATAGTTTCATCAGAGACTTCTATAGGAGTGAGAGAACCCTGAGTTGATATTTGAGACACCAAGGCAAGGTCTTCATCAGCATCCTTTTCCTCAAACTCACTCTGGAATGATGGTGCGCCTGGAGATCTGAGGTGAAACCACTGGTACTGGGTGAACCTCAGGCGATCTTGATGTTCTCAGTACTGACAGCATGTTGGAGCCGAGCAGTAGAAAATCTGGTGTCTCAGATACAGCCAGGTCTCGGGGAAAATGGAACTCCTGTGAGTGTGTCATGGGTACTGAGTCTGTAGTCTCCACCAAGGTGATGGTGGCTGAGGGCGCTAACAGTACCGTGGGTCTCGGGTGCTCCAAGGGAAATGTATTCGGAGCCTGAGAGGGCTTCTTCAATATTGAGGAAGAGTTCTTCTTGCCATCTTGGTCTGCTAACAGTACTAATGATTAAAGAAAGCTTTGCAGTCTTTCAGTCTAACGGTGCTCTGGGTACCTGAGGAACCAGCAGACTCATGGGTACCCAATTGGAGAGCAGATGGTGCCAGAGTGGCTGAAGACACAGACAGACAATCTCGGCTTTTTAGAGGTAGATTCCCTACCTGGTGAGCCCAGGGCATGGCCCTCAGAGGACTTCTGAGAGGAGTCTTGCGTCTTCCTCTTAGATGCCCTGGAGAAGTGGGGCTCCGATATTATGGAGGCAGAAAATTTGCTTGGAGACCAGTGTACAGGTGGGAACTCTTGGCCCAGGTCACAAGCCAGGCATAGAGAGCTCTCAGTCATGAGGAGACAAAGTTTTATCTCCCTGTTTTTTCTGGCTCTGGATTTCAGTGCCAGACAGATGTGTGTTTCCCCAAGGCAACAGATGCAGCAGGAGTGCCCATCACTTACCAGGTTCACCTCCCAGCACAACAGACAACATTTGAAGCTGGGAGAACTGGGTAGAACATCCCAGTGAACAAGGTCTAAATATAATATATAATAGAGAATTTTTTTTTATTTTTAAAACTAGGAAGCCAAAACTACTACTACTTACTAAATAACTAAACCAGGGGTTCTCAAACTTCATTGCACCGCGACCCCCTTCTGACAATAAAAATTACTTCACGACCCCAGGAGGGGGGACCGAAGCCTGAGCCTGCCCAAGCCCCACTGCCCTGGGTGGGAGGGCCAAAGCCCGAGCCCCACTGCTCCGGGCAGGGGGGCCAACCCTGAAGCTCAAGGGCTTCAGCCCCAGGCAGGGGGCCTGCAACCTGAAACCTGCCACCCAGTGCTGAAGCCCCAGACTTTGGCTTCCGCCCCAGGTAGTGAGGCTCAGGCTTCAGCAAGTCTAAGCCAGTCCTGGCAACCCCATTCAAAGGGGGTTGTGACCCACTTTGGGGTCCTGACCCACAGTTTGAGAACCGCTGAACTAAACTAATTCTAAGAACTACTACAACTAACTACTAGAATAAGAAATGAGGACAAAGTTGAGGAAATCTCAACGGGGATAACTGTCAGAGCTCCGTCTCAGGCCGCAGTGGTTGAGAAGAACTGAGGCAGTTTGTCAGTGCGGTACTACATAACGAAGACATGGGGCACGGGCCTAACTAGCACACATACACAGGCCAAATGGACACTGCTATGAGAAATCTCCGATCAGAGGCATAAGGGGAGCTAGCACACCCAGATTGGAGCACCCATAGGGACACTATTCACAGAAGAACATCTGTTCAAGAAATGCTTTATCAACATTTTATTTAAAGAGATAAAACTAGTTGGCTGGAACTAATGGACAAAACCCTTTTTAAAATCAGATCTTTAAAAACCACATTTTTTATCTTACAAACACAGGAAATTATTAAAACAAAGAATTTTAAGCATTATTTATTTGTTTCCCATATTCGCACTCTTTGCTCTTCTGTGAGCTTGGACAAGAAAACTGTCAATTTCAATGTGGTCTACAATCAGTTTCTACTTCATTTCACTTAAAAGGTAGAACAGTATCATGCTATTATATTTGGGTTGCAAACACCACAGGAGGCCTTTTTGTTTAAAAAAAATATCCTATTAATTTCAGTTCGTAGAAAGCTCATTTTTACAAACTCTAAGGTCGGGCTCTAATTGTGTGCCTAAGTTTACAAAAAAATTGCTCAAGGCTTTGGAGTTCAACTTACTATACACCAGTTTTACCTGGCAATAGAGCAAGTCAAAAAAACAAAATAAATAAAAAAAAAAAAATCTTTTCTGTTTATTGACATTGGATCAACTCTACTTGGAAGAAATTTTAACTATAACAGAACAGAAAATATGATTGCTTTTTTTTTTTAATTGTATTTTGTTTCCTTTATTTCTTCAGCACAGAGGGAAATTTGCTGCTTTAAAAGACGTAACAGGCTGTGGGACTATAAAATTGCAGTGTAGATGTTCGGGCTTGGCACTATCGGGTCTCAGAGCCCAAGCTCCAGCCCATGCATCGACACTGCAATTTTATAGTCCCACAACCTGGGCCCCACGAGCCCAAGTCAGCTGACCCAGGCCAACCATGGGTGTTTTATTGCAGTGTAGACATACCCTAATATAGCACTATTTGAGACTGCTACAGTATACAAATACACAGCTCTTTCAAAGAACCTGATTCACACCCGCTATTCCAGGCTTGGGCCTCTCCTGAGCAGATTGCTTATAATTCATAGAATATCAGGGTTGGAAGGGACCTCAGGAGTCATCTAGTCCAACCCCCTGCTCAAAGCAGGACCAATCCCCAGACAGATTTTTGCGTCAGATCCCTAAATTCAATCCCTTAAGGATTGAACTCACAACCCTAGCTTTAGTAGGCCAATGCTCAAACCACTGAGCTATCCCTCCCCCCAATCACACAGAACTTCTACTTGGCATTATGATACAACCATGACATTTATTTTCATTTGTTCCCTAATCAGAATGTGATCCTAAGGCACAATCCAAGACCCATATATTCATGTGATCAAACTATGGAATTCATTGCCTCAGAAAGTGGCTGATGCCAAGTACTTAAGATTCAATATGGGATTGGATGTTTATAAGGCTATCAAGAATATCTAGATTTGTTACAATTAATAACAATCTTGGAAGGGATATTAAACCTTGTGCTTCAGGGCTTAAGAACAGGATGAGACCTATGTTGAGGTCAGGTTATCCCAAATCCACCTACTGCAATATTCTTACACCTTCCTCTGAAGCATCTGATGCTGGGCTACTGTCAATAGACAGGATACAGGACTAGCAGGACCTTGGGTCTGTTCTAGTCTAGTAATTCCTAACGTTCCTATATACTTCTGCAATTAAAAGTTTTATTTCACACTAGACTGCTTCATACTATTCTTCAGATTAACCATCTTCCCATGAAGGTATTCAGCAATCATTTTATTTATAACACCCTGATGCTATTATACTGATTTCTTTTTTATTAATTATAGGAAAATTCAGCTAAATTGGTCTTCAATTATTTTCAGATAATACAAGAAACAACAGGTTACAAACAGAAGAGCTTTAAAAAAAAAAAAAAAAAAAAAAAGACTTAGGCCCCAAACCTGAAATGAGCTTTTCTATCTTACATAAGTTTTGGTTGAACACAGGAGTCCACCTACATGAAGCTCACTGCAGGATGAGAGCCTTGCTTATTAAACCCAAAGAATCAGAAGTATCACCCAGAGACAGAAAGTTTCAAAATAAACAGCTAACAAAATATGCTGAAGGAACACAAATATCTTCTACCTCCAAAAAGCTTGTGACATTTACCTGATATGGCTTCTTCTTGCAGGAGATCTGTGAATATCAAACAGTGCATTTTCCCTCTTTTTTTGATGAGCCGGCACTGAGAAAAAAAGGTAACAGTCTTGAAACATCAAATACAAAAAAGGGTAACCACATGACAATCTACTAAAAAAAAAAAAAAAAAAAAAAAAAACACTTAGTTTCATTTATAACAAATCTATACAAAAAGTGCCTATCCTGAACTCTAGGTGACTGCCGAAAATTAGAAATACCTCACCCAAAACCCAGAAAATAAGACCATAATGAAAATAAGCTCATCTATATCCCTCTTCCTCACAATCCTCATCTTTTATTGTGACCCTCTCGCTCCAAAAGCCATATGAAGAAATGGGCTTTGCAGCATACCCTCACTGTCTGAAGATTTGGATTATTTCAGATCAAGGGAAAGAATGAAAAAGATAGAGTGGTCTCCACGAAGGGCCTCCATTACCAGTGCCATCTCTTTTCAAACTCCTCAGCTGATTGCAGCTGTCACAATATAGCAGAGATAGAGAGGTGGTTTTTCAAATAGGCAGAATTCATGCCACCACATTCTGCAACAGCTTCAGTTTCCATGTTGTTTTAAGGTGTAATCTTATGTGCAGTGCACTGTGGTAGTTTAATTTTGAAGTGCTAGATGCATGAACAGCAGCAAGGTCTACATCCAAAAGAAATAGTTGCAATCTCTTATCTAGACGAAGACTGGAAAATGCTGCTTGTGATAAACTAACAGCATCCACAGATTCAACACTATCCCCAGTTACACACAGTAGTTATGAATGGTGGGCACGCAATCTCACTAAGAGGAACAAACTTAACCATCACCATATCTTCCATTCTGATTCCCCCAACCTACCAGAATCACCATCTCCTTATCTATATTGAGCTTTAACCAGTTAGCTCTTATCTATGTCCTCATCTACGCCAGACTCTGAGACAGGCATGCAACAGCACTAGGTAGGTCAGATTAGATAGTTATAGAATTGATACCACCACCATACTGAATATACCAGAGTCTCTCTCTCATTAACCTTCTCAGATGCCCCGTATACATGTTGAACAAAAGGGGAAGCACGATGCAACCCTATGCAGAGTTCCACAGAAGCTCCCTTAGGGATGAAGAGCAATTATCCAACTTCTGTCCCCTTGTCCATTGTTCCGACCAAGGCAACACAATAGAGCAGAAGTGTGTGACCTTTGGCAAGTCACTTAAGTCTGTGGCAGGCCTTGGAATAAAAACCTTACTTTCCTCATGTCCAATTGCATGCTTTAACAATCTGAATGTTTATTCAGTAACCCAGAGAAACCAGAGCAAAACAGTTACAATACTTAACAGGGAAAAATCTATGGTATCTTTGAGCTCTATAAAAGAGCAAGTCCAGCTAATATGAGTAGAAAGGTCATCTATGGCCCTGATTCCTTACCTATTGGAGGTGCCTGGTACCTTTCCACAGTTTTTCTTTGCCTTAGATTATAAGGTCGATCATTTTCTTCTCCTTCTGCCTCTTCTACTTCTATATCTCCATCTTCCTCTTGAGATTCTAGAAAGAAAAAGCACAAAACATTTTGAACAGTTCTATTACTTTATTTCACAGCAACCTTGCCCCTCTCACCCTCTCCCCAAAAATAAATCCACAAAATAAACTCTAAATGCATAAGGATCATTTTCTTCACTAATTAGAACAAACTAATCACCATTGGGGCCATTGGAAATCCGCAGGATGTTTTGCCAAATTCCCTACTGGCTTCTATAGGATTTTTTTTGAAAATCAGCAGGATATAACAATAATAAATGTAGTAGATTTCTATATATTTACAAAGTGGTTTTACATAAAATTAGTTTATTTTACCCAGTTGGGGGGTGGTTTTGTTTTTCACTTTAATAATAATAATCCCTTGCCTACTTGAGACATGTGGCTGGTAAAATGAAGGCAGCTGGGAGACTAAAGAAGTTAGCCAGCCGGTGAGCATTTGTGGGGCACTTCTGTCTTACTGCTACTGATTAACTATGGTGAGGGAAGGGGACAAAAGAGAAGCACTTTCTGTGCTGGGAACTTGCTGACGAGCGTGGTAGGACTCTGGGTTGGATGCTGTGTTTTGAAATCTAGGCTTGGTTGCTGACTGTCTGAACAAGGTTGCCCTGCAGGTAGGTGAGTCAGCACCTGCTTTCTAGCAGGGCTCTTTGAAGAGAGAGCAGTACAGTTTTTTGTGAACAGGCCAGTGATTACAGACAGCTGAGTGTGATGGGTTGAGTCACCCATTATAGCTGTGTGTAAGGCCCAGGCTTTAACAAGCATGCAAGCTCCAAGACAGATGGCTGGTGATGCAAAGGGAGTTAGCCAGATGGTATTTCTGGATCACTTCTGTCTTATTGCTATTGATTAACTTTGACCACTATCCCATGTCACTCATCCACGTGGGCACTAATGATACTACCAGGTATGACCCTGAGCAGATCAGCAGTGACTACAGGGCTCTGGGGGCAAGGGTGAAGGTTGTGTTCTTGTCCATCCTCATGGCTGAGGATAAGGTCCCAGACAGGGGGATATGCATCCTGGAGATTAATGCATATTGACACCATCTGTGCAACCAGGAAGCTCTCTCAACCATGAATGCTATTCCAGGAAGGACTGCTGGGAGGAGATGGGGTCCACCTACCAAGAAGAGGAAGAGCATCTTCAAGCGCCAAATCACCCACCCACCTACAGCTCATATTACCCGACATGGAGAGAATTTTGAGCCCTGACCAAGCTGGCTTTTGCCAAGGCCATAGCACATGCGACCAAGTACTCGCGCTGACCACATTTGTTGAAAATGGCTTCCAGAGAAACTTGAAAACAGGCGCTGTTTTCATCAATCTAACAGCAGCATACGATACGGTATGGCACACTGGCCTGCTCGTGAAGGTATCATGGGTCCTGCTACCTTTGGTCACAGGAGTCGTTGAACTGTTCCTCTGCGATAGGCAGTTCAGAGTCCATATGGGGGAGAAGACAAGTGCTTGGAGATGACAGAGCAATGGATTACCCCCCAGAGCTCTGTGCTTTCTCCAACCCTGTTCAACCTTTACATCAATGACCTGCCAATAACGGAATCATGAAAGTTCATTTACGCAGATAACATCTGTTGTAGTACCTAGGTCCAGACATTCCACGAGTTTGATGCCACCTTAAACCAGGACATGGTAAAGTTAGCTGACTACTGTAAGACTTGGCGCCTCCAGCCAAGCGTCATAAAAACAGTTTCCAGTTTGTTCCATCTTCATCACACCAGTGCAACCCGTGAACTGAATGTTTATCAGAATGGTCAAAAAGTGAAGCATGAAGTAGAACCGGTCTATCTAGGTGTGACCTTAGACTGCGCACTGAATTATCATGTCCACCTGAAGAAGACAGCAGCTAAAGTTAAGATGCGCAACAATCTTCTTAGCAAACTGGCAGGTTCGTCATGGGGTGCTCATGCTCCAACTCTGCGGACATCAGCTCTTGTGCACCAGTTTAGAGTCGATCATCACACACCGAACTGGTGAATACGCAATTACATGCCGCCATGCGCATCATCTCCGGCACCCTGTGTCTGACTCCACTCCCATGGCTTCCAGTTCTGAGCAATATTGCGCCTCCTCATATAAGATGAGAGGTTGCCACTGGCAAGTTACTGGAGAAAGTATGCGCCAACCCAAGCCTGCCGCTGCACAATGACCTTTTTAATAATAATGTACTAATAATATAATATATGGAGATATCCTATCTCCTAGAACTGGAAGGGACCACGAAAGGTCATCGAGTCCAGCCCCCTGCCTTCACTAGCAGGACCAAGTACTGATTTTGCCCCAGATCCCTAAGTGGCTTCCTCAAGGATTGAACTCACAACCCTGGGTTTAGCAGGCCAATGCTCAAACCACTGAGCTATCCCTCCTCCCCCAACACCAGCTGCATGTTTGCCGTCATGTCGCCCATTATGGTCTCATCTGCCACGCCAGGATGTTAGGGCGGAAACACTCTGGCGAGAGGAATGGGTATCTGTTATAATCCGCAACCAGTTCCTCATCACCAACCCCACAATTTGCCCGCCTGGTTTTGACCTGCCACGTCGCCAATGGTCCCTGTTGAACAGGTTCCGGACTGGGCAAGGTCTCTGTGCAGCTAACCAGTATCGCTGGGGCCTTCGTGACGGCCCTTTGTGCAGCTGCAGCACAACACAGATGATGACGCACATTGTCGATGAATGCCTGCTGACTAGGTTCAGTGGTGGCCTAGAAGAACTGCATCAAGCCACTGAAGATGCCATTGCTTGGCTAGACGACTATGCACACGCTAAATAAATAAGTGAGAAGAGTTTTAAAGGAGACGGGTGACAAAAGCCCACAGGTAAGCATAAAAAAGGCAACTAACAGAAGGCTAGAGGTTTGGGGGGAACCTTATGAGGGGGAGGCATGGAAAATTACAGTAGGATCTCAGGAGCAACAAGAGAATAATCAGCATGGGAATCTGCTCAATATCTCAGATGTCAACACACAAATGCAAAGGGTATGGGCAATAAACAGGAAGAACTGGAAATATAAATACATAGGCTAAATTATGACTTAACTAGCAGCATAGTGACTTGGTGGGATAAATCTCATGACTTGAATATTGGTAAAGAGGGGTATAGGTAGGAAGACAAGGCAGAGAAAAAGGGAGGAGGTGTTGAAAGAATATATACACTTGTTCTGAGGTCAAGAAGGAGGTTGAGACACAGACCAGTTGAAAGTCTCTGGGTAAAGACAAAAGGTGAAAAAATACGGATATCATCATGGAAGGGGGTCTACAGTAGACACCAAATCAAAAAGAGAAGGTGGATGAGGCATTTGAAGAATAACAAACATCCAAAACACAAGACCCAGAAGTAGTGGGGGACTTTAAGTACTCAGAATCTGTTTGAAAAATAATACAGCAAAACAAAATGTCCAATAAGTTCTTGGCATGTATAGGGAATAACTTTTTGTTTCAGAAAATGGATGAAGTAACCAGAGGGGCAACTATTTTTGACTTGATTCTGACCAATAGGGAGAAATTAATTGCGAATCTGAAGGTGGAAGGCAATTTTGGTGAAAGTAATCATGAAATGATAGATTTCATTATTCTAAGGAGAAAGGGAAGAGTGAACGCAGCAGAATTAGGACAGTAAAAATCAAAAAAGCAGATTTTAACAAACTCAGAGAATTAATAAGTAAGGTTCCATGAGACGAAAATCTAAGGGAAAAGGGAGGTCAGGAGACCTGGCAGTTTCTCAAGGAGACAACATTACGGGCACAACTGCAAATCATCCCAATGCAAAAGAAAGATAGGAAGAATAGTAAGATGCCAATATGGCTCCATCAGGAGCTCTTAAATGACATGCAAATCAAAAAGGAATGCTAAAAGACGTGAAAACATGGACAAATTGCTAGGATGGAGCACAAAAGAACAGCACAAGCATGTCTGAACAAAATCAGAAAGGCTAAGACACAACATGAGTTACACCTTGCAAGGGACAAAGAAGATAAGACTAGGTTTTTTTAAAATACGTTAGGAACAAGAGAATAGTGAAGGAAAGAGTAGCGAAGAAAGAGAGCTAATAACTGATTATACATCAAGAAAGCTGAAGTGTTCACTAAAAGGATTAATGAGGAGTAGATACTCAGCACAATTAATATTAAAAAAATGGGGAGGGAATGCAAGCCAAAACAGGAAACGAACAGTTTAAAGAATATTTAGATAAATTAAATGTATTCAGATCGGCAGGGCCTGATGAAATTCATCCTAGGGTACTTAAGGCACTAGATGAAACAATCTTAGAACCATTAAGAATTATCTTCAAGAACTCATGAAAACAGGTGAGGCCCCAGCAGACTGGCAAACATAGTATCTATCTTTTAAAAGTGGAACAAAGAGGATCTGGGGATTTATAGACCAGTCAGCCTAACTTTCATACCTGGAGAGATATTCGAACAATTTTTTAAACAATCAGTTTGTAAGCACCTATAGGATGATAGGGTTATAAGGAATAGCCAGCATGGATTCGTTAAGAACAAATCATGCCAAATCAACACAATTTCCTTCTTTGACCAGGTTAGTGGCCCAATGGATGGGGGGAAGCAGAAGATGTGATATATCTTGATTTCAGTAAGGCTTTTCACGGTCCTATATGACATTCTCATAAGCAAACTATGGAAAAGTGGTCTACATGAAATTACTATACAGTGGGTGCACAGCTGGTTGAAAGACCATAGTCAAAGAGGAGTTATCAATGGTTCACTGGGAGGGCATATGAAATGGGGTCCCCCACAGATCAGAACCAGGTCTGGTAGTATTCAATATTTTCATTAATTACTTGGATAATGGAGCAGAGAGTACACTTATAAAATATGCAGTTAACAGTAAGCTGGGAGGGGTGCCAAGCACTTTAGACGACAGGATTAGAATTCAAAACAAACTTGACAAATTGGGGAATTAGTCTGAATTCAGCAAGAGGAAATTCAATAAAGATAAGTGCAACATACTTGCTTTAGAAAGGAAAAATAAAATGCACAGCTACAAAATGGCTAGGTAGTAGTACTGCTGTGACGAAGTGAGAATGTTCTTAATGTTTTCTCTGAATACTGTGTGTGGGCTTCAGTTTTCCCAATGTATTATTCAAGTATCTAGGTGAAAGGATAAGAGTGTGTGATCATAGCAGTGACCCCTAGACTACTGACTGTCTGCCTGGGCACAAAGAATGGCCGACACTCTGTATCATCACAACTGATGGCCAGAGCCCATCTTCTGCAAGGAGCCAGCCAAAGGCGTTGGAGAACAAAGAGACCAGGTGACCTGTTTGCTTGGGAAAGAGACAAAGTATGGAGGTGGGGCTGCTGGGCATGAGTGAGGCTGGGCTGCTGGAAGGAGTCCATCTGCTGGTCTGGGAGTCAGGAGAAGAGCCCAGGGCTCTGGAGCCCCTCAAGATGGGCTTTGCTGTAACTTCCTGGTTTCTGTGTTAACAAGATCTGTTCTACGCGGTGTTCCTGACAACTAATAAACCCTTCTGTTTTACAACACTGGCAGAGAGTCACTGCTGACTGCAAAGTTGGGGTACATGGCCCTTTGGGGGTTTGTAAGGCTTCCCCAGGTGTCCCATCCAGGTAGACTCACTGTGGGAAGCTCACTGTGTGAACAGGGGTGCTGACTGCTCCGAGGTCAAACCCAGGAAACACTGAAGCCGGGGAGGCCTCTTGCCCTGGTGAGTGTGTGCCCTGAGGGGAGACACATTACACATTATAGTCCTGACTGGCTTCATTCAGATTACTGAAACTGTGACTCCGTGCCAACTGCTGAAAAGGATCTGAGAGTTATAGTGGGTCAAAAACTATGAATATGAGTCAACCAAGTGATGCAGTTGCAAAAAAAGCTAATACTCTGGGGTGTATTAACAAGAGTATCAAATGTAAGATGCAGGAAGTAACTGTCCTGCTCGATTCAGCATTGGTGACACTTCACCTGCAGTACAGTGTTCAATGCTGGGCACAACACTTAGGAAAGATGTCAACAAACTGGAGTGTCCAGAGGACAGCAGATAAAATGATAAAAGGTTTAGAAAACTTGATCTAAAAGGAAAGGTTAAGAAAACTGGGTATGTTGAGTCTTGAGAAAAGAAGACTGAGCGGGGACCTAATAACAGTCTTCAAATATGTTAAGGACTATTATAAAGAGGACAGTGATCAATTGTTCTCCATGTTCACTGAAGTAGAACACAAAGTAAGAGGCATAGGCCTGGTCTACACTAGGGGGGATGTTGATGTAAGATACGCAACTTCAGCTATGGGAATACCGTAGCTGAAGTCGACATATCTTATTCCGACTTACCTCCCGTCCGCACGGCGCGGGATTGACGGCGGTGGCTCCCCCGTCGACTCCGCTACCACCGCTCGCTCCGGTGGAGTTCCGGAGTCGACAGGGCGTGCATTCGGGGATCAATATATCGCATCTTAACGAGACGCGATATATTGATCCCCGATAAATCGATCGCTACCCGCCAATATGGGGGGTAGTCTGGACGTACCCTTAATCTAAAGCAAGGGAAATTTAGAATAGATATTAGGAAAATCTTTCTAACTATGAGGGTAGTTACGCTCTGGAATAGCCTTCCAAGACAGGTTGTGAAATCCCCATCATTGGAGGTTTTTAAGAACACTCTGGACAAACACTTGTCAGGGATGGTCTAGGTCAGGGGTTGGCAACCTTTCAGAAGTGGTATGCCGAGTCTTCATTTATTCATGCTAATTTAAGGTTTCGCATGCCAGTAATATATTTTAATGTTTTTAGAAGGTCTCTTTCTATAAGTCTATAATATATAACTAAACTATTGTTGTATGTAAAGTAAATAAGGTTTTTAAAATGTTTAAGAAGCTTCATTTAAAAATTAAATTAAAATGCAGAGCCCCCCAGACTGGTGGCCAGGACCCAGGCAGTGTGAGCGCCACTGAAAATCAGCTCGCGTGCCGCCTTTGGCGCATGTGCCATTGGTCGCCTACCCCTGGTCTAGGTTTACTTGGTCTTGCCTCAGCACAGGGGATTGGTCTTGATGACCTCTCTAGATCCCTTCTGACGGTACAATTCTATGATTTCCAAAAACCTAGAATACCTTTGCTCTTCTTTTCATTCTCCCAAAATTCCCATGATAACCAAAAGAAATCAAATATTTGATAAAATACTAAAGTAATTACAACTTTAAAATTTGCAGCCTAATTCCTATTAAAAGCTCTTTGAAAGAAACCTAAACACATAGGCTAAAGATATCAGCTGGATGTTTCTACTAAAATAATCACTACTATAACAGTTAATATTATTTAAATTGCCTCCACTGAGTTTCAAAATTTACACCCTACTGTGGTTTACTCTACCCAGAGCAACTGTTTCAGTTCTAAGATACAGGAAATCTGGTTTAAATTGTTCCATATTTGTAATGCCAATTGAACAAACGTTTTTTCTTTTAAACAAAAGCTTTAGTTCAATTTGTGATCCACTATAACTCTCAGATCCTTTTCAGCAGTACACTGAAACCTGCGGACACCATAAATCTTTGCTGAAGAGCAGAATTTCTATATTGGGTATTTCCAATGACCCAGTTCATTTTCTATTAAGCAAAAGAAAATTATTACTAATTCTCTCTATTACAGTACAGTAGTACTGTACAGTATTTGTATCAATACACTAGCTATTTTAAGGAGTCATTTCTTCTAAACAGTATGTTTCATTAGTGTTTCAAATGAAGCCCTATAGTTAATCTGTACAATCCATACCTTCTTCTTCCCCTTCAGTGGACACTTCGTGATGGTTCTGAATTCCATAGCTATTTCTTCTCAGTGATTTCCGCCTTCTCTTCACTCGAGAATACATATCCATGTTTTCCTAGAACAAAATGAATTTGCTCATTAATTGATACTATTCCTCGTAACCTGCATTGTTAGCCCAAATAGTAATGGTAATACCTAAGTAGTGCTTTCCATCTTCCATGTGCTTTACCAACAAATAACCCTGAGAGGTAGGGTAAGTATTCTCAGTTTACGAAATGAGGAGGATTGAGGAATGACTCTCCCGGGGCCACAGATTGTGTCAGTGTCAAAGCCTGTGTTTAGAACTCAGGCCATCATGGTGCCCAATCCTGTTTTCGGACCACTAAACCATGTTTCCTCTCCAATTTAACAACATTAGCACAATATGAGAATGTGTCAGTCAATTCCCCATTAACCAAACAGGATGACATATTAATATCTTTCTAAAATTAAATACACCTAGCATCAGTGTTTATTTATAACAGTGAGCATTAGCTAGGAGTTGAAAAAATGCTTTAGAATTTTAACATACTGTAGGCAACTGACGTATGGATAGTTATAAAAATATACATATAGCCACTGGATGTTACTCTTATCCAAAATTTGAAAGATTCTGAACTTACAAATTCTGTGTCTGTCCACATTCGCAGCCGTTCTACTTCTCCAGACCTCCTATTCCGCCTGATGTTAATATTGTCCATTTCTTGTAGTACAGCTTCAGCAGTACTAAATATGCACAATATTTAACATAAGAGACAAATATTCAGACTTAAAATACAAGAGCTGCAGAACTTTTACACACGTAAATAATTCTATGTAACGCACTACACTAAAATTATAATTTCTTTGCAATCATTCCCAGAATTATATATGGAATAAAATCTACAGATCAACTAAAATTTGATTTCAGTCTCTCCTGCAACTCCTTGAATACATCAATTAAACTAAAAATAGTCAGCCGTAATAAAGAAAATTGAAAGAAGAGGGTAAAAGTATACAAAGTGTCTGCACAAGAGAAAAAATGATTATTTTATGGGCTTTGAATCAAACTCTAATACCAATTTTAATTTAAAGTGCGTGTTCTCTTTGTCAGTTGTGGGGGTTAATTTTTAAATCTGGTGAGTCTGAATGGTATACTTGTGAAAAGTACCAGACTGACAGCCTGTGAGACTGAAGCTTTTCATCCACATAACCGGTGTAGCACAGGTAGCAACACTGCACTCCTGTAAATGTACCTCAGTCCTGTAAGCTCCATAAAATGTCAGCATTTCTCTGAGGCAAGGGCTAACAAATAAAGGAATTTTTTTTAAATAACCAAATATGTGAAATGAAAGAGACATATATAGAACTCCACTGCTCATTAATTTGCCTCTGTTGCATCACTTAACTTAATCATTGTATAATTAGACTGCAAGCTCTTCCAGAGAAGGACTTCTACCTTAAACGTCTTTAAAGTGTTGTTAAACTGATGGTGCTACGGACTGAGCAGGACGGACCACTTCTCGGGAAGGAGATGACAAGTCATCAGCCAGGCCCAATCAATCATCTACTTATTTGTCATGACTGTCAAATTATTGCTAACTGTGGTGAAGGTTTGTGTACTGTGGATACCTGTCCACTGGAAATGTACTAAAGCTGCATAACAGTTGGAAACTTATCAACTTTCAATCATTTCCAGTCAGCACTTTAAAGGTAAATCCAAAAAGTGTGAAATCCTGAAATCAATGGAGGTAAGGATAACTATTTAGAAGTCTGGTGAAACTTTTGGGAATTTGATGGAAGATGGTCATTCCCTTCCACCAAACCTGACAGTGTGTAGTGTGACCACCATACACACACACATATATATATATATATATACATACATACACACACACACACACACAGGAAGGGAGAAACCCCTTCAACAACAGTCAAAATTAAACTAAAAATCAAGATGTTAAAATAAGGAAAACAGAGGAGGAAAAGGGACAAAAGCTTAATATCATGCACGGTTTTGACAGGACAACTAACAAACAGGTTACACATTTAAACATAAGAAAAACAGAAGTTTGGACCTAAATGAGATAACAAGAGACTTGAACCACCACTACCAATTGACAAAAACAGAAGATAGAAACAAAGAGTAGAAAAGCATCAAACACAATATGTGACTGATACCACAAAACTGAAGAAAGTGATTAGTGGCAAGTCTTGTCAATACAGCTTTAGGGACTTCCATAGATCAATTTATAATTGTATACTTATGTAAATACTAAGTTTCTCTCTATTTAAGTTGCAAAAAGCCTTATACGATTTCTATTATACTGAATAGAACTGTTAATATACAAAGAAAAAAGAAAAAATGATGGAGGTTTTGCCATTAACATTAATAGGGAGAGAATGTCACCCAAAAGCGTTTTTCCCCTTTGAATTTATAATCAATACTATGAAGTATTTCTGATGTACAACCTAACTGATCTAGATACATTCAAGTCATTGTTCATAATTTTGGACACTTTGGCTCAATGTAAACACAAATGCAGGCGTCAGTATCACAATCTTATCACATTACCATCTTTATAGTAGATTGCTTTCCTATTACTATATTGAGGAGGAAGAGGAGTTGAATAAAAAAGGGCTTCAAATTCAACCAGGGAAAAAGTAACTCAAGAGAAACTTATAAACTGATACCAAGCGATTACTGAGCACATTGAAAAAAGCAGTTTCTGTGAAAAACTAACGTTCAGCAGAATACATTTTTTATCAGTAATACAGATCATACTTAGCAGTTACAGAACATTTTTCACGTTTAAAACTTTTTGCAAACACTGATACTCAGTATCTCTCAAAGGTACATATTATACCCATTTTACAGAAGAGAAAACTGAGACAGGGAGGTTAAGTGACTTGCCCAAGGCCACAGAGGAAACCACTTTCAAAGCAAGGAATTCCTGGCTCCCACTCCTGTGTTGAGATCAACAGACTGTGCCTTCCTCTCTGATCAACTTTATCTGCACTGTAAAGTCAAAAAGTGACACCAATCCTGTATGCAGTATCTCATTAACAACAAGTGGTAAAGAAACAGCTACAAACTTGTTGACATTTTATAATTCAGACATACAAGCAAGATGTACTTAACTTCCAACCATTGTTGTTACTGTTGTTCACTTATTTAAATGACATTTAGATAGAAAGCCCTGTATTGCAGTTCTAACTGTTTTAAAAAACCCCCATCAAGATGCTTTGTGACATGTGCAACTGAAGTATCCACACATACCTGTTTACTAGCTGATCAAACAATAAACTCTGATTCAAAGTTTCAAATCTGTTTTTCCTGGACCGACAACTTTTTCTCACTTCTATATCTCCGTTTATGCAACCATGGTCCCCATCTCCCTTTTTTTCCCCTCGAAGGGGATGGCTTTTGAGAGCTAAGAGAAATTCGTATTACTACTTCAAAATGCAGGAAACAACATTTTTACAAACAAGAATTCAATAATCAGATTACTTAGCAAGGATAAGAAACCAAACGATATTAAGAAACAGAGTCAGTTCCCCCTGAATGTGCATCCTGACATTTACTGTAATAAGAGTTATCTGTTTTAAGTCCCTACCAATGTTATTTTACTAACTGTACTTCTGTGCCATTTGGGCTATTTACTTGTACATAAATATATATCATTTTGTGGTAAGTTTGTATTTGAACACCAAATATTCAGTATTTTAAAGTTAACATTAAGACTGTCAGTCACCCTTTGCAGTTTCAGTTCTTACTCTTTCCTTTAAGTACAGTATCAAAAGGTTTTATTTTACTGATACAATACAATTTTATTTTGCATAGAAATCTATGTATGCTACTTTGTCCAGTGCCTAGACTATGGAGCCCCATTTTTAGTTGGTTCTTTAGGCACAACAATAAAATTAATAAATAATTATCAAAATACTTAATGGAATTGAATATACTCTCAGACTCAATACATAACTAAAAGGAGACAGAAATTAAGAAGTATAGACATGAAAACTGGATACGTTTTCAGTTGAGATTTTAAATGAACTGGCAAACTGCTAAGGTGAAGATTCACAGGAACACTGTTCTAGGTGGCAGGAGCTGCAGACATAGCAGGTCTCAAAAACAGTCGTGAAACAGCATGCTGAGCCAGAGAAGGCCAGGTATTAGGTAAGCAAGGGGACTGGATAAATTAGAGATATTATTTGCGAGAAATAGGCCAAAACAAGTCCATGAAAGTAAAATTTGGGATCAACGGCAGGTCTACACTTGTAACTGCACATAGGGTACACTGCACACCCAGCTAGCTAGGTAGAAATACCAGTGTAGACACTGAGGCACTGCTTAGGCAAGTAGAGTAGAGACCCGCCTGACCCTTAGGGTATATACCCTATACGGCTCTCTACATGCCCAAGTAGTGTCTTCCATATCTATGCCGCTATTTTTAGCAGTGTGGTGTCCTGCTGTCAGAGTCTTTCCCTGCTGCAGTGAAAGACTCCAACATGGGATAAGAGACTGGCAGGGAGGAGGCAACGAGAAAAGGCTCTAGCAGCTCCCCACTGCCACAGCCTTTTCCCAGTGCCTCCCACTGCCAGAGCCTTCCGCTGCCATATGTAGCTACACATTGCAGTGAGTGTGGATGCAGCCTGCCTTTCACTGCAGTGTGTAGCTGTACGTAACCTACACGTTGCTGCAAGTGTAGACAAGATTATGGCCAGGAGACACCAAATGGGAATTCTGAATTGGGAAGAGAGATGGAATTATGTTTGAGGATGCTCCTTGTGCCTAAGAATACAGTTATGTCACAGAGGTCATGGATTCAGTGACTTTTCGGGACCTCCATGACTTCTTCTAGGCAGGGCTGGAGCAGCTGTCAGCCCCGGGGCTGCCCCAGAACAGCTAACCGGCAGCCAGCCCCAGGCCCACTGAAGCAGTGGTTCCCCACCGCCACAGCAGCAGCTGGGGGTGGAGCAGCAGCAGTCAGCCCCTCCCGGAGGAGCAACGGTGGGGCTGGAGCAGCTGCAAGCTCCAGCAGTCCTGGCAGTACTCTGTTTGTTCCTATCCCCGTCCCCCTTCCATGGTATTTTTTACTAAAAGTCAGGGACAGGTCGCAGGTAGAGCCCTGCTAATCTGTTGATATCCGTGGATTGGATGCAGATGCAAATTTTATATCTGGAGCCCCGCAAATCTGCAGCTATCCACTTTATATCCATGGCCCACGTTTGCCGATCGGATGCAGATACAAATTTTGTATCCATGCAGGGCTCTAGTCGCAGGTTTCCGTGAATTTTTGTTTATTGCCTGCGACCCGTCCCTTACTTTTACTAAAAATACCTGTGACAGAATCTTAACCTTACTTGTGACCAAAGGAAGCATCCAATAAATTATCTGATGGAATCAGAGAGAAAACAGTTTCTTGTAAACACAGGGAGAAACACACCAATGAAGGTGTCAAAATATATACATTTGAAAATCATCAATATAAAAGTAGTTAAGATTAAATATAGATATAAAATAACCAAAGGGAAAACACTCACATAAGCTACGTCCAGTTGGTAATGTAGCACCAGCCTGAGACGTTAACCTGGAAAACAATTATATTAAATATGCAAAATATATCAACATTTCATTTACTACATAAAAGCTACAATGCAACCAACACTTTTGAAATAGAAATCCTTAAGTGTTATACATTGAGCATAATTTAAAGCATTTGTAAAATATGCTCTCAAGAATTTGGCTTGCATCTGAAGTTGGCACTGAAGTTGGCATTGCCACTGTCAGAAGACAGGATACTGGGCTAGATGGACCATTAGTCTGACCCATCCTTGTGTTCTTAACATTATACTAATATTTTATTTTTATACTAATAAACAATTTTAACTAGTATCACCATACTGAAAAAGATATATCAATATCTGTTCCACTAATAGGCTACACCATTTCACTTATGTCCCCTCCTGTTAAAGAAGCCCCACACAGGTTCCAGAAACAGTACTCTTGCTGCTGCTAGTCAGAAGCAAACACCATTTAAGCTCTTAATGTTTTGGTAGATAACTGAAACCAATGAAAACTAAGCAATAAAAACGTGCAGGGCAAAGTTATAAAAACAAAAAAATTAAATCTATTTAACAAATCTAATAATTGAAGGGAAAGAGACTGACAAATCAAGATTACTTAAATCAACAGTAAAAATATTACTTAAGACCTCAATCATAAGTATTCTGTGTTTCTTTTTTTAAAGTTAGTTTTCCTAAAGGAAAGTTAACTCCCACTGGGTTGGTATGAGAGCCAAAACATGATCCAAACCTCTTCCATAAATTACATGGTTTAACAAATTATTGTACCATATATTCAGTCTTGATTTTTACATTCGAGTAAAAGATCGTACACCTCTACCCCGAGGTAACGCAACCCGATATAACACGAATTCGGATATAACGCGGTAAAGCAGAGTTCGGGGGGGCGGGACTGCGCACTCCAGCGGATCAAAGCAAGTTCGATATAACGCGGTTTCACCTATAACGCAGTAAGATTTTTTGGCTTCCAAGGACAGCGTTATATCGGGGTAGAGGTGTATTTCTTATCTGTTAAGACTAACTTATTAAAACATAAGTTATACTGTTAGAATTAAAATGTACAAATGCCCTAAAATCATGATAGAATATTAGCTGAAAATATCCTGTTGGTACCAGTACATCTAAAATCAAGATAGATTAGTCAAATTAAGAATTTATATTCATATACCGCCCGTCATCCTGAAGGATCTTAAGTGCTTTACAATGTGTATAAAGGACCACTGAACTGCAATAACTATTGTGCACAGTGGAAGGCAGGGGGGATAACTGATTTTAGGTTGGAAAGTGAATAAATTAACCAGTTGAAAAAGGAAAAGGGAAATCATTTGACCCAGGCTCCACTGCCCCTTTACTCTTGCAAAAATTTCTACTTCTGAAGAGATGGATTTAACTAGGACATGGGCTTCTGCTATTATTTACCTGGGAAAGGCATACCAATTTTTCATAAAACAAGAGACTCACCATGGTAGACCTCAAAACCTTGTCACAGTGATAGATCAGAACACATAGGAGAATTGCATCTGCAAATCATGATCCTCTCAGGCATTTTTGACAAACAAACATTAGTAATGGCTTTATGGTCACATGTATTTGTTGCTTAATACCAAAAAGCTGAATCTCCACACAGGTTATTATGCATGGCTCTTCTGGGCTTGTTCAAGTAGCCCATTGCTAAAATTTTATTTTAATCTCAGTTCTCTACTTTAAATCTAGCTTCTGTAACAGACCAAGATCCAGTCATCAGACACATCGTAGCACTTCTTACAGGAGCAATGATGTTAGCTCCAATGTCCTGGCCAAATTTCAGTTCAGGCAAATTGAGTTCACCTAAGTGATATTCTTCCAGGATCAATTAAAAAAAACCTCAGATTTTATTTAAATTAACGTATTTTTTTTAAAAATAAACCTGTATTTTATTTAAAGTTAAATTTGAAATTGACAACCTATGTGTAGGCCTAAACTTATTATAATCTATTATAATTGTTTACATTAAATAAAAAAATATTAAGCAGTACATGTTTGCTGCCCATTTTAAAGAAAGTCAAACCACTGGACTGGTGGAAGTCACAGAATAAGCATCTGGAACTGGAGTTTTCTGAAGTGATAAATGTTTTTGACAGCAGTAGCCTCTTCTGCAGGTGCAGGGAGAAGATTTTTTTCATTTCACTTTATTCAACTAGTTCAGTTCAATGACTAGTTCATTCAAAGTTAAGAGACCAATTGGGAATTGAAAAAGCAGGAAAGCTTGCTTTCCCCTTACAATTTATCAATAAAAGACGAGGTCTGAAAGGATGAGAGCTACACTAGTTCTAAAATCTTGAAGGACAGATGACAGAAACTACCAGTTCAATTCACTAACTATAGATAACACTTCCTTTTTAATGTAAAATAGGTTTTGATAAACTTTGATACTTCTTTTTGTGTATCCAACACATTAAAGGAAGTTTATTAAAAAAAATTTTTTTAAATGTGCATTTTAATTGCATTTGAATTTCCATCCAAAGAGAGCTTGACAAACCACAAGTAAAAAAATCTAATAAGAAATTCACCATTTTCTAACATAATAAAAATGTGAATAAATTCAAGTTAGCTACGTAATTATTTAAATAAATGTGTCGATATAGTGTATCCCTCTGATTAGCAAAAAGAAGCACTAAATTTAGCATAAAGGCTATACGTAGTTGCAATTCAACGTATCTTATTGGTTATCAACAAATGAGAATCAACCTTTCTTTAGGAAAATAATTAAAAAGTTCAAAAGCAAAGCATGATTAAAATCAATGATTTTAAACAAGGTTTCCAGTTTGCTGCTTTAAATCATGATTAAAATCGGTGATTTAAATTGCTTTGACTTAAATCAATCCACCGTGTTCTTTACATCTTGTCTAACAGCTAAACTGTTGTGTAGTGCTGGTGTAGACTGTTAAATGACCCAGCATATCAGAGGTGGCTGTATATGCTCCAAGATGATTTCTGAAGGAAGCATGCTATATAATAAGCTGTAGTCATACAGTTCTCAGTTTAAATAATCACCTGTCTTATCCACATCAATTTGAATCAATTTGGTATCTAAACGTGTCCCACCTTAGGGAGTGTTGCCTTATAATTAGCTATTGTAGTTCCCATATGCTAACAGTAACAAGGATGACTGTCTCTCATTTACTGAATTTAAAACAATATGAAACAAAGAATGTCTAGTCCTATACAATATGCAGTAGCAGTTACAGGGGCCAAGATCAGTGTTCAAACAAGCTGTCCCAGGCACAACAGCTTGAGGCTTTTGCTTGGTGTCCATATATTCGCATAATTACTTGTATCCAATTGAACCTCTTTAAACCTGGAAACTTTTTCTTAAAATTAATTAAATCAATCGGTCAGAAAATGAAACTAATGTCTCCTTCAGTTTTGGTTATATGGAATGCATAGTACTTTGGCCTGCTTCTAATATACTAAACTCCTGAGTCAGCCATGAGTTGTCTAACAATGGAGAGGCTGAAAACATCATTGAAAAGGAGAAGGCTGGACCATCTTGTATACAAGAGGATGAAAACACACATTTCCTAATTTAAATTTAGGGTCAGCTGCTTATTCCTTGAGCACATAGAAGTCCTAATGAAGTCACAGAGTTCTGGATGCACAAACAACATAAAATTGGACCCTAACACATTCCACCATTCCCATTTTAACAGATAAAGTGGTGTCACATAAGGAGGAACACAACCCATGGGATTCACATAGTTCTCATTCCAGAAGACAGACAATGTAGACTATAAGAAAAGTGCACCAGATTACCGGGACTGTCCAGCTGAAATGCTCCATTCCTCTCGCTGCCCAGTATTGCGTGATTTTGATTTGTCTTTGCACACAGGATCAGCATGTTTCAAGGTACGTTTGGCTGGAGGGGATATGTGGCTATCACTCAAACTGCCATCACTACCTTCATCTTTCTGAAAGAGACAAAGCATCACACCACATTTGATTGGTTCATTTTTACACTTCCCATAACAAAAATAAGATTCCACTACTCACCTAAAGAAAGTCAAACCCAGTTCACACAAACATAGCAGTGCTTTATTGATGCTCATGGAACACATGTACAGTAACTCCACGCTTAACGTTGTTTTGATCTTACGTCCCTGCTCAATTACAGAACATGCTCCATTTAAAGTTCTGCAATGCGTCGCCATAACGTCGTCTGGCTGCCTGCTTTGTCCACAGCTGGCAGCCCCCCTATCAGCTCCCCTACGCCCCTCCTACAGTGCTTCCCGCCCGCCGGCAGACCCAGTGGATCAGTGCCTTCCCCCTTCCCCTCCCCCCCCCCCCCCCCCCGGCCTCCTGCCTGCGGCAATCAGCTGGCTTGCGGTGTTCAGGAGGCAGGACTTGGCACACAGGCTCTCCCTCCCTCCCCTGTCTCCTGAACGCCACAAACCACCTGATTGCCACAGGCAGAAGGCAGGAGAGAGAGGGGGTAGGCTGCCTCCGAATCCTCGCTCCTCCCCACTCCCTCCTGCCCCCTGAATGTCGCAAGCCAGCTGATTGCCATGGGCAGGAGGGCGGGGGAAGGAGCAAGGATGCAGCGTGCGGAGTAAGGGGGGGGGGGGAGAAGAGGCGGGTTAAGGGTGGGGGCTTGGGGGAAGGGGTGGAGTGGGCAGGCCGAGGGTTGACCCGCTCGCCCCTGGTGCTTGCAGAGTAGGGGAAGCTGCCGCTGCTGCAGCACAACGTGCTTCTCCTAGCCTACAGCACCTTCAGCCTCCTTGCCTGCCACATTGTCTCCAGTGCCAGTGGGCTGTGCCTGTGTGGGGTAGGGCGGGGGCACCTCCCAACTATAGTACTATACTGTATGGCAAAAAAAAATTTCCCTGGAACCTAGCCCCCCCATTTACATTCATTCTTATGGGGAAATTGGATTAGCTTAACATCGTTTCACTTAAAGTTGCATTTTTCAGCAACATAACTACAACATTAAGTGAGGAGTTACTGTACCTTAAAAATGCACACATGCTGAATGCTAACTCACCAGTTCACCTAGCAAAGACTTAACACTGGAACCTGATGAGCATAAAATATTAAAATTCTGTACTTATCAATAATTCTTTATAATGCTTCTAAACTAAATATTTCTAGTTTTCCAAAACCCAATATACAGTATCCCTGGAAACATTACTGCCCTCACTATTGCTGTAATTCATAAAACACCTTTTCTCTCTATGTATTACTGATTTTTTTTAAGTAGCTATTAGAATAAGAAACAGCAAGATACTATGACCAGTTCTCTCACTCATACCTTTAGCAAAATGATTAACACATGAATTCTAAAGCATCCATCACCAAAGTGTCTGGGCAATTTTAGGTTTTGTGTTTTCAGTTAAAAAATGTGCAAATATTGAGATCTCTCTCTCAATAAAAAATGAAAAGTGTTATAGATATTTTCAGAAGCTTTTATCAGAAATCAAAAATATTTAAAAAGAAACTAAATGCTTTTACCTCTTTCAACACTCTTCCTTTACAGTTTTCAATAACAGTATAAAGGGTTAGTAGAAAGAATACTTCTAAGTACCATACTATCCTGAAATTGCTATTAACCACATTGATCCATGAGGAAAAAAGCAGAC
Source organism: Emys orbicularis (assembly GCF_028017835.1). Classification (NCBI taxonomy): domain Eukaryota; kingdom Metazoa; phylum Chordata; order Testudines; family Emydidae; genus Emys; species Emys orbicularis. The sequence goes on along the minus strand of NC_088685.1, from coordinate 20,505,164 downwards.
AAGGGAGATCGCAAGACATCTTAACAGACCCAAAAATAAGTGACATACACGATTTCTACCCAACTAAAAACATCCCTTCTTCAGAGGGAATTGTCCATAATCAAACAAAAAATGTAAACATTAAAAAAATGCAAAAAAACCCAGCAGATTGGTGGGAAAAGATGTTTCACTGCAAAGAAATTACTCAAAGTTAAAGATCCATCCATCCATCCTAAGTACTGTGTACTATCTTTCTAGAGGGTGGATTAACTACAGTGGTGGAAAAATTCCTTCCGTCATTGTAGCAAGTTTCTACACTATGGTACTACAAAAGCACAGCTGCCGCACCATAGACAAGCTCCACTTTCTTTAGGCTAGAAAGCGGTCAGGTAAACTTTTCAAGACTTGGCCCTTCTCCAAAGAAAACTGGCTGTGGGTTTCAGTAAAATACATAAGTCATCTTTTATTATGTCTACTATAGTAAAAATCCACTGATTTGCCATAATGAAATGATGTATATATTACCGATAGGGTGCTGGTAGTTAAAGTGTAGTGGAAGAGACATATTGTCATGGAGAATAGAAAAAACTCTATATACAGTATGTTCTGACACAGTATGGAGCTTGTATCAAAGTTAAGCTAAGAATTCAACAAAAGAATGCTGATTGTCTGACAGAAGAAGAGGAGTCCAATGTAGAGGCTGAGCCACTTTCACATTCCAGTATGAAGCCAAAAATGACTCCCAAACTGCATCTAGTGTAAGCTAGTCACACAACTGGCAGAAACAGCACATGAACATGGGCAACTGCTGACCCTTTCACGGCAGAAATGAAAGATCTATGCACAAAATGCAGCATCATTGTAAGATATAAAATAAATGATGGTGATGGAAGTGGAAGCCAACAGGAGACAAATGAAAGTAGGTGATAAGAACATAAAGAGGTAGGTGGCCATGTAGAGCCTACCCTGACACTTCAAGCATGGAATCTGGTTTTGGATCACTGTGAAAAGATCAGAAAATACAATGAAGGGCAGAGGCAGATGAGGATACTAAGATTTAGCAAGAACCAGACAGAGCATATTCAATTGATGGTGCCTCTATATTAATATTAAGAAGTGTACCCAAACGTTTTGCATATTGTTATTTTTCCTCTTTGCAGAAAGTCAAATCATCACACAACCGTTGGTTAACATCACTTGAACTTTGAAAGCACATTAGATATATGCAATAGAAGTGCAAAGCACTTTACAAGCATTAATGGGTTTAGCCTCACAACACCACTGTGAAGTGCTCAAAGACTGCAGGAGATAACTTACTCATCATAACAATCCAGCCAGAAGAAAACAAGAGGCAACTTCAGAGACCTGCATAGGAAATGACTGTACAGGTAACACTAGAGAGTTTTCCAGTGAAGAAGGCAAATTATAGAAGAAATAATCAAGACTGTGGGAATGGGGAATTGGGGATCACACAGCAGCAGTCTTAATGTGGAGATTACGCAGCTTCTATTGCAACAGCAAGACACCCAATCTCCTAGGTAGCGGGGCTATTAGGAATGTCAGGAAATGTTTAAACTAGGAACAAAGTAGAATTTTACTCATACAAAAACTGATTATGCATCTCCAATTTACCCATCAGGCTTTATGGATTGCCTAACTAGAATGACAAACTGCAATTACTCAAGGGTAAAACAATTAAGAAACATGTATTTTGGAGGAGGGTTTGGCAGGTGGAGTTTTGGAGATGCTCCAAAACATGCAAAGGGAGAGATACTATTACAGTATTGGGCAACTGGCTAAGATGCAGCCCCATAAATGTCATATTGTAAGGTCTTCTCTCCATTTACAAAAAACACACATTTTTGCCCATGTTGCATGGCATATGTTAATTAACCCATGTTAAAATTGCAATTTTAACACTTGTTAGCTAGTTAAAGTAACCCTGCGGGTGAGCCTAGCAAACATGTAAACTATAACTGCCTTGTCTTCACTAGGATCCAATAAAAGCTAGCTTGACAAGGATTAAAGAGACACTTTTTCCCCCAATAAAAGCCAGATTGGCTTTTTGCAGATCTAACTCCTTATAATTGTTTTTTAAGTATTCATCTCTTATCCAACAATGCGGAATCAAATTTTAAAACTTTAAAATAAAGCAGTGGTTTTGGATCCCAAAATTCTATTAAAATTCAGATAAATTGGTACTAGAGCTCTCCACTCGAACTCCCTAACATTAAATGGACATCAAGGCTTGTTTAAAGTTATAAAATAAATGTTCATTACCAAATCTATTTTGCAACTAACAACCAGCAAGGTCTATACCTTGAATCCACTGAACACTCACAAAATTATAGTGCTGTACCATAACCTACAGCCACATCTGTACATGCTGTGTGAACTGCCAGAGATGTGTTCTGTGCTATTACTGAAGTGCACCACTAATGCAAGTCAATCTTAATGAACACTTCCTTTCTGAAATGCCAGGAGTTACCCTGTGCAACAGAGAAGCAGAGTTGCAAGTGAAGTCGCAGCACTGGTTTGAAACTAGCCTGTGTGGTACAGGAGAACAAAGCTGAGTAAAGAAGAAAAAGACAGGAACAACAATGCAATACCGCCTAAAGCCATTTGATAACTTGCTGTAAACTTAATACCACACCATTATTAAAAACAAAGCAGGTTTTTGCTTAACATAGGCTACAGTAACTTTTAACTATTCTTTATTACTTCTAGAATATTAATTCCTAACCTGTTTAGAGAAAGCTACAAAATACTAGCACCTAACATTAACCTCATTAACCTGAGTGTGAGACAATCAAGCCCACTTCAAATACGAAAAGCAACAAACCCTGAATTAGATTTGATGCAAGAGATGTTGCAGTCTATGCAACGTTTTTCACCGTGAAACCCTGAAAGCTAGCACAAGGAAAAGACCTAGGTTATTTTGATTCCCACACACAGTAAAAGTTAATCTGAAGTGTTGGGTCCAGGTCAAGCGGGAAAACAACAGGACCCTTTCAGGTTTCAGAGTGGTAGCCATGTTAGTCTGTATCAGCAAAAAGAACGAGGAGTACTTGTGGCACCTTAGAGACTAACAAATTTATTTGAGCACAAGCGGAGGAGAGCCGACCTCAGGGCAGGAGGTGGTGGCAGTGACTCAGGTTCAGAGCTGAGTCAGAAAATGATTCAACCCTCTCAGGCTCAGAGTGGATGGGCTTGGGGTCCAGGTCAGACCTAAAAATTAGACCTGAGCAGACCTCTAGGGCCAACAAAGAAACAAGCACTGAGATAGGCTCAAGCTTCAAAATTAAGTCAGCACTGAAACAGCTGTGCAGGCACTAATGCAATGAGTAGCCTTAAGACTACTGTGAAACTGTGGCATTGGAGCTGGCATCTCATGTGCTGATAGCAATGCTGTCACCAGAGTGCAGAGAACACCCACTAAAATATCTTGGTAGTGCCAGGGTGTTGGCTTAAACAATATCGAGGCAACACAGTGGCAGGAACAAAAACTCTGTTCCAAAGCACCGAGACAAATGTCAGGCCACTGCAGAGAAACACGCACTAAAGGACCATGAAAATAAACAAGTTCTAAAGCGCATGGAAGCACGAGGCCTGAAAAATTTTGCACAACTATACTGGACCTGACTGGGAGAAGAGGATACCCAGTGAACCTCACTGTGATCCAAAAGAGCTGGAATAATAAAGCACAGTCTCCTCCAGGAAGCTCCTTTACCAACTGAAAGTAAGGAACTGACTAAAGTTCGGAAGGTGCCGTTTACACTCTCTCCAAGAGGAGCACAATGGTCATGCTCTTCACTGCTACTGTTGTGCTCAAGAACAAAACTTCACAGCTAGGGGAGTTTGGTTAGTCTCATACTAAAGAGCAAAGAGCCAGCGGTGAGAATCCTGCACAGGTGGTGAGCCAAATTTTCTGCTGATCTAATGCCACTTAAATTAATGGACTAATGCCAGCAAAGAATCTAAGTGTAAGATATGCATGCAGGTTTATAATCCATTTATAGTCCTCTGACTTGGATGGAGAAAGGGGAGAACGAAGGGAAACTGAATTTACACTTTTTAAAAATATATACTGTATAATACACACATACACACACATGCGCAGAGGAATGTTTCCTTTCCCACTCTATACTTTTAATCTACAATCATATCAAAAACGAAATTCAACAAAAACTGCTTGCATGCAGTATTGTTATATTTTCAACTGTATCCTTTCCTTTCAATATTTTTAATTTCTGTTCTGGAGTTCTTCTATCCTTCAGAAAAACATACAGCAAGATCCAGAGGCTAGAAGTTTAAGGTAGACAAATTCTGAGTAAAAATAAGGCACAAAACAATGAGAGCAATTAACCATTTGAACAATTTACCAAGAGTAATGGTAGATTCTCCATCACTGGGAATTTTTAAATCAAGACTGGATGTTTCTCTAAAGATATGCTCTAGTTCAGGGGTTCTCAACAAATTTTTGGTGGCCTCAACTCTTGCTGGTGGCTGCTCTGACAATTTTTCCTAAAATATTCATTAACTTTAAGGAAAATAAATAAATATGCAAATATACATGTCTAAATCATTGTAATTTATGTAGAGGTTGGCTTTTTTGGCAGACTCAATAATAAAAAGAATGTACAGTTGTCTCTGTTATTTACTGGACCTAAACAGAATAGAAACACAAATAAGGTGCTTTGCACATTCTTGTCTTTTTTTTCTTGTTGCTTCTTTAATATTTGTATGTTTGTTAATATCACTTTTCACAACTAGCTGGGAGGCTGTGAAAAGTGATATTAACAAACATACAAATACCAATTTTCACAAGGGACAAATTAAGACCTGGATGGGGAGGTGGGTAGGGAGACAGAGGGGCCAGGGCAAGGCGGGGATAGATGGAGGGCCGGGGAGGCAGCGGGGGTAGAGGGGGTGAGCCGAGGGCCGGAAGCCGCTGCCATGTGACTGGGGTCCAGAGCCAGAGCCTGAAGCCCAATGACTGGAGCCTGCTGCCTACCACCCCAAGGCTGAAGCCCGAAGCATGAGCCTCACCACCCCTGGGAAGGTGGGGAACTCACTGGCTGCCTACTCCTCCAGCGTTTGTGGGCTCCAGAGAGGGGCAGGGCTCAATGCCTGCTGGTAGCCCTGGGGGAGGGTCCACTGCTTCCCTCCTCCCCCCAATCACTGCCCAGGAGGCTGTGCCCGCAAGAAAAGCCCCTGGTGGCTGTATGCGGCCTCAGTGGCCACATTTGAGAAATGCTGCTCTAGTTCAAACAAATTAATTCAGGGAAGCCTTATGGCCTGTATTACACAGGAGGTCAAACTGGATGATTACAATGGTCCCTTCTGGCCTTCTCAACTATGAATCTATAATGCACCTATCACAATGTTGTTACGTGTATTTATAACATTTATTTTTAAATATTAATAAATTAAAGAACTCTCCAAACTAGAAACTAAAGAAAATCTAAATGATCCTTCTCAACCCACTTCTTTAGAAAAAGACTTCAGTAAATAGATCAGGCCTTGCAGGATGGCCCAAGGATCAACAAACTTATGCCTTGATGAAGCAAGGAAGGGGAGCAAACTCCAGACCCCTTCACTGATAAATGCCTGCCCCGAAGCATACAATGGGGACTGCTATCTAAAGCATTTAAGATGATCAACTGTCAAGTTAACGGACGGAGAGAGACAATCTCTAGCATGTAGAGGATACTAAACAAAGGATTTATGGTTTTAAAAAAAAAAAAAAAGTTACAGGCTGCTATCCAAGAGAAAATGAAAAAAAGATATCTTGGCTACAGCTGCTGTCTGGATATCCAGAAGCAACCACTGTTCCCACAGGTTTACTGATTGAGGAAAGTTGCTGATGCAGGACCAGCATATGCTTTCTCCATCAAAGAGGCCTCTGACACTTCTGGGTGTTTCTCAAACCCACAAGCGCCACCTTTGTTTTATCTGAACTGCACTTCAACCAAAAAATGTATAGTTCCAATGTGATCTAGGCCTGGGCTTGAAAAAATTTACCATTTCCTGGTAAATACAAAGGATTATGAATTAACCTAGAAGGTCATCATCCACATGGATAATGAAGTAGTCAATTCCGACAAGCCTTGACAATTCCTACCAAGCTGATAAGTAACTCAGTTCGCTCAGGAAATCAGAGGTGTAGTAGTAAAGCAACAATATAATCTAATCTCATGATTTTTACTAAGTGGGCACTCTCAATTCAATCTAGTTTTGGAATAAGAGTTCTGATACATTTAGGCCACTTCTACAACTTGAGAATTTCAGAAGAAGATTCCCATTTGTGCAACTACTGATTCAGCGGCACTGAAATTTGTATCAGTGGACACCCTGGTATAAAAAAAAGTTTCCATCATGGTAAAACTAGCTCTCTCAATCATCTATTTTATTGAATAATATGCCACACCATTCCCATGTCCAACTAGGGTGACCAGACAGCAAATGTGAAAAATCGGGATGGGGGCAGGGGGTAATAGGAGCCTATATAAGAAAAAGACCCAAAAATCGGGACTGTCCCTATAAAATTGGGACATCTGGTCACCCTACATCCAACATAATTATTATACTGTTCATATCATTTCAGCAAAACTTGATACAATAGAGTTTTCCACCTATTATTTTACTCCCTTCAACATCTATAATCTTCTCTCCCTCTTCTACTATTCACCAACATATTCAATTTCAAGATTTTTAAATTAATTTCTTAATTGATTTCTTAACTTCATAGTTTTAAAGTTGTCCAAACTATGTCAATTACTATTCTCTTCTTTCTCATTTTACAAATACCATATTAATCTCCTGAAATGTACTTGTATTAAACAACTAAATGTTATCAGGAAATTTGCTTTACCGACTGAGACTCAAAAGTATCTCTACTTCTGCCTTTATCTCCTTGAAATGAGATTTATGATTTGTAGACATTAACATTGCTCATAAGAGCAACGTTTTTACTAACCTTAGAAAATCTGGGGTCAGTAGCCACTGCTTATTTGTATATTCTGAACAGCAATGCAAACATGTCTCAGGGTATTGACGAACTGGGCTATTAAAGGATTTTATTATTTAACATGGATGTAACAAGTAGGAAAGAAAATAAAGAGGTGACCTGCTAAAGAATGTATCTTGTTTCTACCATACCAGGCAGGCCTGTTGTGATGCCCTATTTAGAATACTACTAGTTTTTTCTTGAGGGAAGAGGGATGTTCTACTAAATACTATACTATGTGGGCTCACTTTATAAGCATTTTTATTCCTCAGAAATAAAAAGATATACACTTTTTCCAAAAGAAAGTCCAGGTCTAGATCACATTGGCACTGTGAATTTTGTGGTTGAAGTGCAGTTCAGATAAAACAAAGGTGTAGTTTAAAGCTGTGTAATTCTGTACACAACTGCACAACTGAATCTAGCCTAACTAATTAGGCTTGATACTCTTTTGTATCTGTCCTTGTATACCAATACACTTTAACGACCTATTTGTTTTTTTCTGCACCTAGCCTATGAAACCATCGCAGCCAAACAAATACACAAATGCAAAACATACTCAGCTGATAAAGAGTTGGTTAGGAGTGCAGATTTAGGGGGAGGAAACTATAACAAACGTTCTGAATTCCATTGTCCTGCCTTCTGGGAGATTAAAAACTTGCAGAGTTTTCCACCATGTTCATACATGCCCCCCACCCCATCACCAATTTGAAGTGGAAATCTGGATCTTCAATTTTACATGCTAGGAGAGAAGGAAAGAATTCAAGATTACTATCTATCATCCACATTTCAGCCTATTCTTCCTGTTCTGGGTTCAACCTCTAACCTTTATAGGGAAGCATTAATAGCCTGCTGGAACGGGCACTGGAATGGGACTCAGGAGACCTGGATTCAATTTCTAACTTTGAAACTGGTCTGCTGGGTGATGTTGGGCAAGTCACTTCCCTCCTTATACCTCAGTTTCCCCATCTGTGAAAAAATGGGGATAAGGATACGGACCTCCTTTGTACAGCACTTTTAGATCTACTAATGAAAGTGAGGCAAGTGATAAGTATTATTAACTATGATCAATACTATTATATTTGGGGTCAGTCATTTTGACTGAGTCATGGAAAGGTTCCATAGCTTCCTTGAGCTGTTTTTTTTTTTTTTTGGTGTTTGTTTTTTTGGGGGGGGTTTGTTCTTGTATGGTTCCAGATCTTTGTTGTTAATTAGATCAAGTTAGATTTCCCAACACTGACAGTAGTGTCATCCTCCAGTAACACTGCTCTACAGCCAAAATACTTCTGAAATAAATGTAGTCAAACTTTACTAATTCTGGGTCACTGAGAACGAAAATGATGCTTAAAATTGTTGATTGGCTCTAGTTTTCAAGATATGCTATTGGGTCAGTATATACGACCCTTGACTTGGGAATGGCGGAGGATAAGTGAGTTATAAAGGGAAGGGATCTCAATTTAAACCAGAAATGACTAAAATACATCTTTGACTGGATCTATGAATAAATCTATGACTGGGTTTGGACAGTACTTGCTTTTTAGGCAAAACAATGAATGATGCAATCTGAAGCTGGTATTGCATCATACATGATATGAATTGCGTCATGGATGATGCAATCGTAACAAAGCTTACATCACTCTGCTGAACAAATTGCCCTATATCAACTCTAGAAATCATACAGTGTCGTGCTCTTTTATTTGTCAGTGTTTGATTTTGCAAAGGGACACATTTCTGTTTAGCCAAAGTGAGCAGAGATGCCTTGTACTTGTGTGAACAGTGCAGATAACTTCTGCTATGTTTGTGGTGAAGTGACTTTTGCATCACAAAAGCGCAGTATAACCACTATGGTTAAGAAAGCCTATCACCTTTATTTTGGCTGCAAAATTGGAGATCAGGACAAGAGGTGGGCCCCACACATATGCTGCAACACTTGTGCAACAAATCTTCACCAGTGGTTGAACAGGAAAAGGAAATCTATGCCTTTTGCAGTGCCAATGATTTGGAGAGAGCCAACAGAACATACCAGCAATTGTTACTTCTGCATGGTGCCTCCAGTTGGGAAAGGTGTGTCAAAGAAGAAAAAGTAGACTGTGCATTATCCAAACATTCCATCAGCTATACGCCCAGTACCCCACGGAGAAGAACTGCCGGTTCCTGATGCATCAGAATCATTCTCACTTGAGTCAGACGAGGAAGAGGATGAAACTTCTGGTCCTGAACCATCAATGTCACAGGACCCACATTTTCTCCCATCCTCCTCCTCTGAACCACACCTCATACCACAAGGTGAACTGAATGACCTTGTCAGGGATTTGGAACTAGCCAAGAGTAAGGCAGAGCTGTTGGGCTCCAGACTACAGCAGTGGAATCTCCTGGCAGGTGATGTTAGGGTTTCCATGTTCCGTGAGCGTCAAAAGGATCTTGTCCCATTCTTCTTCATGGAAGGTGATCTTGTAGCCTGCAACAACATCGATGGTGTGATGGCAGCCCTCAATATCGTTCACGATCCAGATGAGTGGAGACTGTTCATTGATTCATCGAAGACGAGTCTTAAAGCTGTTTTACTGCATAATGGCAATGTTTTGCCATCAATTCCAGTTGGTCATGCAGTCCATATGAAGGAAACCTATGACAACATGAAACAACTTTTGAGGTGCATAAACTATGACCAACATCAGTGGCAGCTTTGTGGCGATTTGAAGGTTGTTGCTCTCTTGCTTGGTCTGCAGACTGGATACACAAAGTACTGCTGTTTTTTCTGTGAATGGGCTAGTCGTGCAAGAGATTCCCACTACATCAAGAAAGATTGGCCACTCCGACAGTCATTGGAGCCTGGGAGGAAAAGTGTTCAGCATCCACCACTTGTTGAATCAAGGAAGATTTTGTTACCACCCTTACACATCAAGCTGGGTCTGATGAAGAACTTTGTCAAGGCCATTGATAAAACACAAGCAGCTTTCAAGTACCTCCGTGGAAAATTTCCAAGGTTAAGTGAAGCTAAGATAAAGGAAGGTGTCTTTGTTGGTCCTCAGATTCGTGAACTTCTTCGAGATGATGCATTTGACCATGCACTGCATGGCAAGGAAAAGACGGCATGGAAAGCCTTCCAGTTGGTGGCAATAAATTTTCTCGGAAACAACAAGGCAGACAACTACAGGTTGTTGGCGGAAAACCTCCTCAAGGCATACAAAAGCCTTGGTTGCAACATGTCACTAAAGATACATTTTTTGCACTCTCATCTAGATTTTTTTCCACCGAACTGCGGAGCAGTGAGCGACGAGCACAGCGAGTCATTTCACCAGGACATTGCAACAATGGAGAAATGCTATCAGGGCAAATGGAGCCCATCAATGCTTGCAGACTATTGCTGGACAGTGACAAGAGATGCTCCATTTAATGAATACAAGAGACAAGCCAAGAAGCGCCGAGTAGACACTGAATAGGACTAAACTATGTACATAATAGTTTTTTGCCTTTTGTTTCATAATAAATTTTATTTATATAACCCTTTTGCTGATTTTTAAAGTGTTACATAAACAGGACAGGTGAAATATTATCATGTAAAGCAACCATAAACACATGAAAAGACCTAGGTTTACAATTTATGATTAAAACTCTACTATCTACACAATATACATAGACATAAAATGTAAAAACTTAAATATCTTAGAAACAGTAGCCAATCAGTTGTTTTAATTGTCATATTTGAATTCAGCACATCAAAATACATAATAAATAGCACATTTTATCTCTGAAGCAGACGACTTCTCAAAAATTGTAGACCAGTGTAATTTGCCAAATTCCTTCAAAACTTCTTTCAATTGCTTTTGTAAATTTAGTGCTTTCTTTTACAGTTTTTTGCAAAATTATTTGACTTAAGTTCTCTTCATGCTCGGTGCAAATTTAATCATATTTTATGGTAGTTGGAAGAAAACAGAGCAACACAGTCTTACCCAATTCCATTAAGTGTCATTGGAGAACTAAACATAAAGCCTACTTTTTCCATTCAACCAACCATGAAGGCTGATCGTGGGTGCCAAAGTATTTTTTATCTTCTGCAATGTGCTTAAGGACTGTGTTATGGGTTGCTTCTTTCTCAGTAAGTTTTGGATAGAAATGCTGAACCACTTATGGGTCAGAAGTTTATGATGTTTGCACCTGAGCTCTTCTCTTTTTCATTTTAATTTGGTCGTCTGAGGAAAACTGCAAAGGAACTCTCCTTGTTATAATTTTCCCTGACTATTTGGTTGGCACATTTAGCTACTTGACATAATATTCTACAGGTTTCTTTTCTCACACAGACTCAATAGCATTACGTAGGAATACATTTTCCCCTGTATGTATACATACAACCATTACTTTGTAATTACTTCGTATTCACCCATCTATCCTGCATCAGTGTCAATGATTATTTTAATTCTTTAAATTTTCCTCTGTTTCTTTATTTAAAGCATCTAGTAGCAAGTTTAAATTTGTCTGGAGAAGTATATTCATGATGAGTGCTTTAATCATTTATTTAAATTGCTCACTTTGTGCTAGGTTGAAAGGTGACATTTATTGCATAAAAAAGATTGTGACTTTCTTACCAAGGCTTTACTTTCAATTGTTTGTATTCCATAATCACGGACAGATTGTTGGGCTTTTTGGATCAGAAAACATGCCTGATGTTAAATAGCTGCTGGCCAGCCTTGGGACTGACTTCATAATGATTGATGCTACGTTTCAATGGTGACTATGGCATCAGAAATACCTTACTTGCAGAATCATCAAAACTTTTTCAGTCTTTTGCTCCTCTGCTTCAATAACCAATCTTTAATTTAGTGTCACATTTGATAAATCTGAAGAAGCCTATTTTCTGAACTTTTTAAAAGAAGCATGAATCCTTTCCCCACTCACTACTTCATTCTTGACAATGTTTACATTTTACATCAGAAGAATCATTTTCATTACTTTAGTATATTCAATTTCTTATTTCCTACAACTTCCGGCATGTCAAGTCATACAGATGTTTACTAATCACTAAAAACTAACTCCCACTCTTTTCAAGTATTGATGAGAAGTTTACTAATTTACTAATTAGACATTTACTAATTAGAACAAGAAACAACCACCTAGTGCAGTGGTGCTCCATTTTTTTGCATATTGGTACCCAATTTTCTATACGGGGACCACCCCATTTACCACTATGAAAGGGACAGAATATTTGCAATTACCTGATACCTGTTCACAACCACCACATTAAGAGCCCCTGATTTAGTTAATTTAACACCACAAAAATTGAAGAATACAAAAAGTTAGCCAGTTTTATATTGAACTATGTTATCAGACATCCTTCCCACCTTACAGAAATTTCTAGATTCTATTATCAAAGCATTTGAAATATATATTGAGTTCATGTAAATATTTAATGACAAGTTCAAAAACCTAAAGAAAAAAATTCAAAATCTACCATACACCAGCTTGTTTTTTTCCTTAGCATTGTTTTTTTTCCTACAGCCCAAACTCCAAGGCTACACATAGCAGTTTAGAACTACATTTAGAAGCTACTGTATTAATTTAAATTTTAAAAAGGGGGCATAATATATATAATTTGTAAAAGTTCTTTCAGATTTATGATGTAAGGTGCTACAGAAATATCATACAAGGTAGACAGCCAAATTTCTTCCTCTCTACTGCTACTGAAACAGCAATGTGTTTGTTGTATGTATTTTTAGTTAGGTCAAGAAAGCCTAAAGTGTATGGCTAGGCACTCCTTTTAGCACTCCTATAAATCTAATTAAAATAAATAAACTGAATGATTTGGGTGAAGATCACTGAGCAGGAGGATCGGAAGAATGCTGGGACCTGAAACATCCATAGCAGTTGGACAGTGACCAGTAAGGTTGTGGGAATTGAGACAGGAGGAGATTTGGTAGGGGCAGCAGGAACACTCACTGAGGAGCAAAAAACGTTCCAAAGGTAATGAAGATGTAAGTTAATGTGACAAAACCAGGCTCAGAGACCAGGAAAGTGAGTCAAAGGAAAAGGGAGAGCAAAACAAGAAGCCAGCAGACCAGGGAGAAAATAGCAGAGAAAAAAGGATGGAGAACTATACCTGGAAAGATACATAAGCTCATGGTTCTCTCTCTCGGCACTAGAAGTGGTGTGAGGGCTTTTACTGCTCAAACTGGGAGTGATATATTAGTAATAAAATATATAACACACTGAAATGACCAGGTCATAGCTACAACCAGAGTGGCAGAAGACTAAAGGTCATCCATGCCTAGGTACTGGATACTTGGTGTGAAAAGAGCTTTATAAAGATTTATACAGTAATAAATTCAATTACTGGGCTGAACATCAACAGTTTATCAGTATATAGCAGTTTAGGGCAGAAAGTACAGAACAATATACCACATCCAATTGAAAGTACAGGGGGAATTGGGTGATCAGAATGTAATTACCTCAGCTAATTACACCTCTACCTCGACATAATGCTGTCCTCAGGAGCCAAAAAATCTTACCGTGTTATAGGTGAAACCGCATTATATCGAACTTGCTTTGATCCACTGAAGTGCGCAGCCCCGCCCCCCAAGAGCCCTGCTTTATCGCGTTGTATCCAAATTTGTATTATATCGGGTAGTATTATATCAAGGTAGAGGTGTACCTTGCAGAACCCCAAGCTAAACACAATTCTGGCAAAAAATGCCATGGGATCTTTAATGACAAGTGTCTGTGAGTGTTTTAAGACTCATCTGAAAGATGGCAGCTCCATAAGCAGCCTCCATTAATGCTACACTGGGATACTGGTTTAGTACTCAGAAGAAAGAGCGCAACTTACTAAATCACCAACACCATTTCCCGAATGTTCTTTGGAGGTCTTATTCACATATTAATTAGGTCTTATCCTTCTTCACTTCTGAGTTCCAAGGAGTTCAAAATCCAGAATAGTATGACTGCAGAATATGACCAGCAGTGTCAAGCAAAATGTGTAATTATTTTTCTATATGAAAATTAGCCATTAGTATGTGACCCAATTCCCAGATTATCACAGGCAAAATGATTTGGTAGACTGCTTTTGAAAAACTCTATCCCCACATGTCCATTTGGGCACATTATATCATTTAATGTCAAACAGGCTTTAAGTATACTAGAATATTGGCAGGAAGTTGACCACTTGGAACACTTGCTCCATTTCCCACTATGCACAGATGTGCGAATAACACAGTACTAAGGAACAAATTACATGATTTATTCCTGAATTTCTCATGCCAGGTCTCAAAGTAAGGAACTCCACTAAAACAAGAAAAAAAAACTAGCTTTCATTACCACCCTAAAAAGATGGGTTTCCTCAAGAATCTGCCTTTAAACCAAAATCTTTTTCATAACTTCATAAGAATTGTGCAAGTTTTATCTGAAATACTCCCATTAGCATTACTGAAAACAGTAAAACTAAGACTCAACTCAGTGATTTGAAAATACAGGAGCATCTTTAGGAAGGATATTTTTCTTTAAAGAACTTTTAAACACAAGTACAAAACAGTGTCATTTTCTTTTTCCTACATGACCCAAGATCAGTGAATTTTCCAGCGTTTTTATTTCAAATACATAGAATAGCCATTAAGAGTGTTAGGCACTGTCATATAGGTAACCATCAGAGGGAAATTCCAAACCAACAAGTCCTTACAACTTGTAAAAATGGAAGGTTAAGTGAAAAGGGAAAGACAATAATGCTTGATTCAGATTAATGAGTGTTTTTCAAAACAAAAACAAACATGTTACGTCTTTTGCTATTCTGTTTGAAAGGAAAAAATACTTCTTTAATTTTTACAAATTTTTACACAAGTTTTAAAACTAATATTTTTAAATAAAGTAAGTCAAAAACATGTCAAAAATATTTTAAAGTGTTTCAATTGTTGACCATTAAAGAGTAATTGGTATTTTTAAGAGTTAAAAATATACCCTGCAGAAGAATCTGTAAAGTTATATTATCACACCTTTAATGTGGAAAGAATTATTTCAATTAATTTTTATACATTTAAAAATTGAATCAAGAGATTTATATTTACTGTTACTATGAATCATAAAAATGCTGTATAGTGCTTATGTTCCATGTAACTACAGTGCTTTATGTCAATCCCCAGTTCTGTTTCTGCTCCTATTAGCAATTAAGTACAATGGAGAGCTCTATGTTGCTACTGAATAAACTGAACATGTTGGCAGTCCTACTTTTAGCTAGGAACTTGTATTACAGTAATCAGAGTGCCCTCAAGTAGCTCTTAAAGTACTTTTAATGCTTCCTTGCCTAATTAAATTAGGTTAATCTTATCTACATTTCTAAAATGTCTGACCAATACAGTGGCATGATTAAAAAAAACTACAATAATATTAGCTGAGAAATAAATACAGGGCTTTTAGTTTTTTGCAACTGTGTTAAAGAATCATCTCTCAATATTGTGGAGTAAGGTAAATTTAACTTCAATGGCTAATTAAACCCAATCATTGCAATCACAAATCCTATATCAGTATCTAAAAGACATCAAAAAATTAGTTTTGTAAATTAACAATAGAAACTCAAACACTTGCATGTATTTTATGGTCAAAAAACGTTTACTTAAAAAGTGAGGTTCAAAATTGAAGTTTATAAACCTACTTTCATAATTTTATAATTTTGAATAGTTGTGATAAATTTGATAAATTTCGTTCCTGTCAGAATGTTTAAATATCAAGCAATACACACTTGCAAGTCAAATTTTAATAGTAAAATGGTAATTTTTTACTTTTTACATAAAAGGCAACCAAACTTCCCATTACACTTACAATATTACAAATTAAGCATGAAAACAATACACCTCACTTCCTCCTCTTCACATTCTAATGTACTAAATACTGCCATACCATTACAGAGAATAAAAATCTGATTCCTTGATCTATTTAGCAAGTTGATTTTCTTAATCTTAATATTTGGTCAATACATAGTGCATGTATTACATCTGAGTCTTTGAATCTACCAAGTAAATCACCTGAAACATGTTACTCAACAACATACTAACATTTAATACATCAGACATTTAAATCTCATACATTCCTTTCCCCTACATTTGGGTCTTTTCAAGTGTAGCCTCATAAATATGTGCATATAACCTAAAATATATTAGAAAATGCCAAGAAAAACCACAAGGGGGGGGGGACATGGAAGAACGACAAAACAGATGGGTGCAGCTTGTAGCCCCACATCTACTGTATCAGGTATGGCCAACATTTTTACAGGATACTGTTATACTGTTGGCTCAATTTTAATCAATGGTATGGAACACAAAAATAATCTTAGCAATTCTCCCTGACTGGTATCTGCAAACATATTCAAGAAACAGCATTCCACAGGGATCCCAAGTCAACACTCTTGTGGAAGTAAACTCAGGCTCACAAAGGTATAGACAATATTTTTGATTTATAGAGCACCTGGAGTCTGCTGCAACCTTTAACTTCCCATTCACCAGACCTCCAGTAGAGCTGGGGTTCTCAGATCACAAATCTATGGTAGGCTTTAAAGAGAGACATCATTACAACCAACTTGAGAAGTAAATGAAACAATTGCCTCCAAACCCACACACATGCTAATCCACCCATTTCCCCCCAACACTGCAGCTACAACACTGTCTCATAATAGTAATTTTATAAATCATGGCTTGGTGTGGGTTTTTTAATTTCAGCTATTTTTTTTCCTATATAAATATTGACATCTAACTGTCCTATTGATTTTGGCACATTTTAATCACAGAAAATTGTTAGATATTTTTAACATTATTTCATGGAGATCTGAAAGCTTTCGAACATAAGAATAACTACACTGGGTCAAGACCAATGTTACATCTAGCCTAGTATCCTATCTTCCTACAATGGCCAGTGCCAGATGCTTCAAAGAGAATGAACAGAACAGAGCAATTATCATGTGATCCATCCCGATGTCCAGTCCCACCATCTGCCAGTCAGAGGCTTCAGGGACACCCAGAGCATGGGGTGGCTGGCATCTCTGACCATCTTGGCTAATAGCCATTGATGGACCTATCCTCCATGAACATACCTAATTCTTTTTTGAACCCAGTTATACTTTCAGCCCTCACAACAATCCTTGGCAACAAGTTCCACAGGCTGACTGTGTATTTAGATGAAGTAGCACTTTCTTTTGTTTGTTTTAAACCTGCTGACTACTAATTTCATTGGGTGACCCCTGGTTTGTGTGTTATGTGAAGGGGTAAATAACACTTCCTCACCATTTGTGATTTTATAGATCTGTCATATCTCCCCCCCTTAGTCATCTCTTTTCCAAGCTGAACAGTCCCAGTTTTTTTACTCTCCCCTAACACGGAAGCGTTCCATATACCTAATCATGTTTGTTGCACTTCTCTGTACCTTTTCCATATCACATCATTATCAATTTCTTAGACCTTAATATTAACAACAGCTTCCCATACTTAAAGCTACAGTGTAAAATGCATACTGAAAATGAAAATATGTATGCGCTAAAATTCTGAAAAGGAAGAAGAGCAAAAGCTTCTAACAAGTTCTGCTAGCTTTTGGCTACTGTTTTTCTAAAGAAAAAAAAGACTAACACACAACAGTGAATACTTGGAGTGTGCCTGAGATTAATGTAAGAGTGCTCCAATGTATTCCAAAACAAATCCATTAGGTCATGCAAAGATACACACTTGCCTTTAGAAACACTTCATTTGTATAAGTATCTTGGTATGGATATAGTGATTTCAGGACAATTTTACTTATCCCTTTCCCTCACTCCATAACAAGGAAATCATTTGGCTGTGCATTTTAAATCAATGGAAAGGAACACTATCAGTCCCTGGAAAAATCATGGAGCAGGTCCTCAGGAATCCATTTTGAAGCACTTGGAGAAGAGGAAGGTGATCAGGAACGGTCAATATGGATTCACCAAGGGCAAGTCATGCCTGACCAACCTGATTGCCTTCTATGATGAGATAACTGGCTCTGTGGATATGGGGAAAGCGGTGGACGTGATATATCTTAACTTGTATCAAAAGCTTTGCTAAGTCACCCACAGTATTCTTGCCAGCAAGTTAAAAAAGTATGGATTGGATGAATGGATATAAGGTGGACAGAAAGCTGACTAAATCATCGGGCTCAATGGGTAGTGGACAATGGCTCAATGTCTACTTGGCAGCCCGTATCAAGCTGAGTGCCACAGGGGTCTGTCCTGGGGCCGGTTTTGTTCAACATCTTCATTAATGATCTGGATGATGTGATGGATTGCACTCTCAGCAAGTTCGCAGATGACACTAAACTGGGGGGAGAGGTAGATACGCTGGAGGGTAGGAATAAGGTCCAGAGTGACCTAGACAAATTGGGGGATTGGGCTAAAAGAAATCTGATGAGGTTCAACAAGGACAAGTGCAGAGTCCTGCACTTAGGACTGAAGAATCCCATGCACTGCTACAGGCTGGGGACCGACTGGCTAAGTGGCAGTTCTGCAGACAAGGACCTGGGGATTATAGTGGACAAGAAGCTGGATATGAGTCAACAGTATGCCCTTGTTGCCAAGAAGGCTAACAGCATATTGGGCTGCATTAATAGCCAGCAGGTCGCGGAAAGTGATTATTCCCCTCTATTCGGCACTGGTGAGGCCACATCTGGAGTACTGCGTCCAGTTTGGGGGCCCCCATTACAGAAAGGATGTGGAAAATTGGAGAGAGTCCAGTGGAGGGCAACAAAAATTATTAGGGGTCTGGGGTACATGACTTACGAGGAAAGGCTGAGTGAACTGGGCTTATTTACTCTGCAGAAGAGTGAGGGCGGATTTGATAGCAGCCTTCAACTACCTGAAGGGGGGTTCCAAAGAGGATGGAGCTAGGCTGTTCTCAGTGGTGGCAAATGACTGAACAAGGAGCAATGGTGTCAAGTTGCAGTGCGGGAGTCTAGGCTGGATATTACGAAAAACTATTTCACTAGGAGGGTGGTGAAGCATTGGAATGGGTTACCTACGGAAGTAGTGGAATCTCCATCCTTAGAGGTTTTTAAGGCTTGACAAAGCCCTAGCTGGGATGATTTAGTTGGGGTTGGTCCTGCTTTGAGCAAGGGGTTGGACTAGATGACCTCCTGAGGTCTCTTTCAATGCTAATCTTCTATGATCTTAGTGCTTAGCAGCAGTAGACTCCTCTACACAGCAAGCCAGAGAGGGTTAAGTCAAACTTTGGCTCACAGGGTATACCAGGCCCATGGGACCGGCATACTGGAATGTGTGTGAGAAGCTTTACCAGCCATAGAGCAAAAAAATAGCACAGAGCAGAAACTGAAAGAAAAATCAGATAGAGGAAAAAAAGAAGGAAATTAAGAAGAAACAGGAGAGGACTGAAAAAGCACATTCAGTTTACAGCTGACACCTAGTCAACAGTGTTCTTTAGTGTTTGTAAACAAAGGGAAGGGGAGAGGGTTTTTAACAATTCTGGCTGCTACTGCTTTTTTTCTACTTGTCTCCATCTCTTCCCCCTTAGCAGTGAATGGGATGTGGTCCCTTGGTGCATGACTGTCAAACATTTTGATCCTCAGCTGTGTCATTCCTGTATTCATTCAGCCCTAAGTCTTTCTAGACACATTGAGTGCAGGGGCAACCTACAGTGTATCATGTTTAGAATATGGTTTTCAGATCAGAGCACAATAACCACCAGCAGAAAAGTTGTAATGCAATCAATTTTCTTCCTATCACACAAAGAGCCCCCTCTAATAAATGTGGACAAGGGGGAGCATATATCTGTTGTCAGCAAATCTTTCCAGAAACGGTGGAGAAGACAAGCCTCCTGAAATCGGCAGTAGATCTCAATTATAATCTACAAAATGTTAGTTTCATACATTAGGCTGTTGGATTCAGCTGTGATTAGACCATACAATCAAAGCTCTGATTATAAATCATGTTGGGAAAACAGCTAATTAAGCAAATAGGCAAAATTATTATTTTCCCTTGCTTTTCAAGGGAGGGATTAGAATACGGGAGACATGTTCAAAGCAGGGCTGTCAAGGCTGATACGGATAGCTGTCATAGGTGAGTTGAGGCCAATATTTTGTAAGCTACTGGAGGCGCAGCTCCCAACTTTTGTTTCTTGTTGTCCCTCCAGTGCAGTCCCAGGCGCAGCCAGAGAGGGAGCTTTGCTCCGCTCCTACCTCCCCGATCCCCTGCCGGGCACAGCAGCAGCCTGTCTGTTCCCCTCTCGCACACAGATGTAGCTAGCCAGCGGCACGAGAACTTTTGTCCCTCTGCTCCCAAGTCTTCCACCACCCCACGGCTACAACCCCAGTCCCCCAAAGCTCCCGCCACACAAATCCGCCCTCCAGCCCCCTTCTTCACCCCTTGAGCCGCCGTCCCTCTCCCCAGCTCAGCTGAGCACACCCGAAAGTAGCCCAGCTGCACCCCTCGTCCCCCCGCAAATTCCAGCTCCCCTCGTCCTTACCGCCCCAGCCCCGCACTGCCGAGTGTGGACGGATCCCATTCCCCCTGCCGCCCCCCAAGTCACTCCCCCACCCCGGGCAGACACAGCCGCGCCGGTGCTCCCCTCCCCGTCTGCCCAGCTCTGCCTCTGCCCCCCCGGCCCCGACAGAGGCAGCAGCGGTGCCCTCCCAGCCCTTCTCCGGCCCGCCGCTTCCCTCACCCGGGCCGCCGCCGCCTCCTCTAGCCCGGCCTTGGTGCCTCTCTTGGAGGAGCGGGTCCGGGACGAGATGAAATGGCTGCCGGCTCCGGCCGCGGCGGCCGCCGCTTTGCCCAGGGGGCGCAGGGAGCTCTTCCTGGTGTTCACCATGGCCCCGGCGAAGGCGGACACGCGGAGCCGCCGCCGCGGAGGGAGGGCTGCGGGGCGCCTCCTCCCGGGGAGCGGGGCGGCCGGGCAGAGAGACACACCGAGCGCGCCGAGTTCGCCGCCGTCTTCTCGGCTCAGTCACACACTAACTGGCCGCCATTACTCTCCCTCTCCCTTTCTCCGCCCGGTCACCGCGAAGCCGCTGGCTGCCGCTTAGGGGCGCTGTGCCGCTGCGCAAGCCCGGCGGCCCCTGCTGGGTACTCTCTAGCCCGGCGCCGCGCGCTCTATGGGTCCTGCTCTGCGTGCGGGGGGAGGGGGGGAGGGGTGTCTGGCTCAGAGTCAGCCCTGCTGCCCCGAGCTCCCCTGAGGGCGGGGGCTGTGCGTGCCTGCAGCCCAAGGATGGGGGAGGGGGGGGTTCTAGCTGCCTGCAGCCCCCAGAGAGGGCGGGCGTCTGGCTGCAGCCAGTGCCTGTTCTTCAGGGGTGTGCGGAGCCTGAGTGAGGCTTCGTGAGACGCACGCTGCACAGGCTCTGAGGCTGTGTGAACAGCAGGGGGAATCCAGGGTAATAAAGCCTAGGTTTTATCAAAGTGCTTTACAAAGAGGGTCAGTAGCACCATCCCCATTTTGCCAGTGGGGAAACTGAGGTACATGGATGTATACCCTAAGTCCCCATGAGTCCCACTCCAGTGCCCTAGTCACTAGGTCATCATACTGCCTCTCCCCATCCAGCCGTTTCATTATTTGTATTGCAGTGGCACCTAGAAACCCAAACCTAGATTAGGGCCCTGACTGCTTTCGGGGTTGTTCATACACATAAGTGAGCCCTTGCCTCAAAGTAAGACCTTGCAGTCTAAATAGAGACAGACAAAGGGGGTGTCGGCCTTATTTTATAGATGAGGAACCAAGGCACAGAGAATAAGTGACAATGCCACGCAGGAGATTTGAACTTTTGTGTAGTATTGCTGTGTATTGTTAAAAGACTGCTATGTCTTATCCAAAGGGTGGCTGCATTTCAACCAGGAGAGTGGTGCTTCCTGTATAAAGACCCAAACTTGCAAAATTTACTTAGTCAAGCAGTTTATTTTAAGTCAATGGAATGACTATTTATGTGAATAAATGTTCCCAAGGATGGGACTTCCACCACTTTCTGTGGAAACTATGCCACGGTCTAATAAGTTTCACTATTAAGAAATTCTCTCAATAGTCAGGACAAGTGTACACTACAAAATTAAGTTGGCCTAAGTTACGTTGATGTACAGCCACCACAGTAATTGAATCGGTTTTACATCTCCACACTACAATCCTTGTGTCAGCGGTGTGCGTCCTCACCAGGAATGCTTGTGTCAAGTTAACTGCCAGTGTGGTGCATTGTGGGATGGTTTCTGAAAGGCAGCAACTGACTGCGTTGACCTAACTACATCGACTTAAGCGCTACACATCTTGTGGAGCTGGAGTTATTAAGTTGGTGAAGTGAGCGAGCTACATCAGTGGGAGCTATATTTTAGTGTAGACGCTTACAGCGTTAGGTCGACATAAGCTGCCTTACGTCAACCTACCTCTCTAGTGTAGACCAAGCCTCAGACTAAATGGACTACTTGTCTTGCTGGTTGTACAAGTCCCAGATAAGTTTCGGAATTTTTTGCCAGGTAGCCTCAGTCCACGTTTGATGTTTATTGCACTGTATTGGAATGCTAATTTTTATCTTATTTATGTACTTTTATACTAGACCCAATAATCTCCTTGGAGAGGGGAGAAAATAATATCTGCTATGACATGTTGGAGGCCAAAGTGTTTTACAGACTATTAATAGGATACAGTCTAATCCCTTTTCACTGATGTGAGGTATATGCAATTAGATCCCCTCCTCTCTCACCACTATTTTTTGCCTCCTATTGAACACATAGCTATCACAGTTCAGACACAGTCACAAACCCAGGGCTTCAAGAAAGAAGTATGGTTGGTGTTGTGAACACAGAATTGTAAGTAACAAACTTCTGGAATTTAATTCTAGTTCTGACACTGACTTGTTTGGTGCCACTAGGCAATTTGCTTCAATGCGTTCTGTTTCCCCAACTATACAATAAGGATACTAAAATTTACCATCACATGGCACACAGTTGTTGTTGGGATGTATTAATCAATATTTTGAAAATCCTTTTGAGACTGAAATTGCAGTATTATTCGAGATATAAAACAAAGAGAAAAACTGCTTATATGCAGATGGGATTCTGCTGTTTCTATATCATACCCATCATCTTTATATCACAGTTAGAAAATCTTCTGAAAACATGTGGCAAGACATGTTTTAAAATAAATATTACAAAATATTAAGCCATACCAGTCAGATATTTAAAAAAAAAAGTGTTCTACCCAGATTTTCAAACATAATGATTATTTTCTCCAATCCCCTTACCTACCCTGGGTTAGGTTTCAAATATATCT
Source organism: Emys orbicularis (assembly GCF_028017835.1). NCBI lineage: Eukaryota > Metazoa > Chordata > Testudines > Emydidae > Emys > Emys orbicularis. The sequence continues at coordinate 20,481,941 of NC_088685.1, read as the reverse complement.
GAGTAATTAACTATTGTATATCAACCAAAAATCACAATAAACTTTATATCTTGCTTGCACTTTTACCAGGTACAGAAGTCTGATCAAGTGATAATGTGTGCTGGGGATTGGAAATTATTCTGATTGTCTCATTTGAGATTCCCATTTTCAGAACTTTCAGTCTGCTCTAGCAACTTTACCTCAAACATGCTCTTATCTATTGTTTAAATGCACACAGGACCTTTAAAAATTTTAGTTTGAGAATCAGTGAGCTGAGTTTTGTTGTATTTTCTTTCTTTTTCATATATATATTGAGTCTTCATGAAAGGTGACAGGAGCTGCAGGACAGGAGAGGAATGTTCCCTACCAAATGTATGGTGGGGACTGGACCAGAATATAATTTGGGTGAGGGGAGCTAGAATCACAGTTGATGGCAGATAATGTACTTTTCCCGTACTGCCCTGCAGTCTTAATAGTGCAGTGGATTAGTTCAATAATAGTTCACCTTTGGACATACTGGGTTCAAATTCTGGATGGAACAAAAAGCAAAGTCATTTAATGGTCTCCTCCTGCTTTTTTTGTATGCTTCACAAAAACATCACACATCTTGGCTGAATAAGCAGTCTATGATCAAGAAAAGCTCCAGAATACAATTACACAGATTGTTACAGATTATGATTGCAGTGTATTGGCAGAGCTATTTAGGGAAGCTTGCACAACATCTGCTTGCAACATGCCTGACTCAAGCCAACACCCTCAATTTCATGAGCACCAAAATTACTGATGACTTTTTAAAAGTAACATGAACTTCATAGTTGTCCAAGTTGTCTCCGTAGTTGGGCTCCTGTCCAATTCTCCTTAAAGTTAAAACAATTCGCTTAAAAGCTACACTTTTATTTTATGATTTACTAATCTTTTGTACTTGTCCATTTTTTTTAAATATTCTGATCTCATTCCTGCAAACTGTACTCAAAGGAGTAGATCTTTTGAAGCCAATGGGACTACTCGTACTAAAGAGACTGATGCAGTTACAAAAATCCCTGCACCCTGCTTTGAACCTATATCCTACAACATCTAATTCTTAAATGTTTTATTCCCATTATGTTAGAGTGGTGGTGAACAGGCATGTTTCATGTTGGATGTTTTCGCCCAAGATTGCTTTTGGCAGGTGTTTTATTTTCAGGTTTCCCTGTTCTCCAGATCCTACTATAAGGAATGGCTAATATTCTTCTGATTGGGGTGCCAGCATGTGACTTTCCACTCTATGTATCTTAGTTTGAATACCATTCACACATTCACATTTTCAATACTCAATATATAAATTAACAGATCACAAATTGCAAGGTTTGATATATTTTTTTTTTAGCACAAAAGGCATAGTAACATAGGACTAACATTTTACAATATACATGCTAAGAGTCTAGATTTAAGAGCTGTTTAACAATAAAAAGTGAAGCCCTGGGGAAATGGATTTAAAATGATGCAGGAATTTATATGGTGCCACCCTCTTTTAAGATTGTTTATTTCAAGTACTATATAACTATACAACAGAAGGGTTTAACAACCAATTCTGGTCCTGTTCAGTACTCCTCATTCAAAAAAGCTCCCAGTGAAGTCAGTGGGAACTTTGCATGAGTAAAGAGTGTTGAATTTTCTTTGAGAGAAAGAGAAGAAGATAAAGAAAGAGAAGAGGAAAAGAGAATACAATGATTATTATTTATTTGTATTATAGTAGGGTGCGGAGGTCAAAACAAGATCAGGTATTTGTGTTGGGTACTGTGTAAACATTGTAAAAGATTTTCACATCCATATTTTAAGGTGGAAATAACATGTCAATTGAGGATTCATAATTTCTTGCAGACAGGTGTCTAAATGCTTTCAAAAGCAAATGCCTCAAGAAAATACTAGGAATTACATTTATTTAATTTATAGAAATGCCAAGATTCGTCAGAGAGTTCATGAACTTCTCTCCAAAGTTATCCAGAAAAGAAGACACAAATAGCTGGGACATGTGCTAAGAATGAAGCCAGAGCATCTGCCCTAGCAGATGTGCCACTGGGCAGGTGGAGGAACACGTAGAGGGAGTCAACTGAAAGAATCCATCAAAAGGGAAAACTTATGGGACCTAACAATGTAGAGGACATGAAAGAGCAGCCCAGGATAGGCAGGGATGGTACAGTTGTGTTTGAGTTGGTCTAGGAAGGATTCAGAAGATTTTGTTCTAGCCTATCAGTGTTTACAGTCTAGTCCTAAAAGGCACACACAAGTAAGGTACATCTTACAAGTGGGAAAATCCTGCATTCCTTACTCAGGACTTCACTGGGGAGTTCGCCTGGAGAAGGGCCGCAGGGTTTGATCCGGTGTTCATGTTTTCTTCAAACCTGGGTAATATTACCAAGGTTGATTTTGTAATATCTCTCACAAACTGGAAAATTCCCAAAATACTAACCAAATAATCTTTCAGGAATCTATTTATAGTGTCTTGTGTGTTCTCCTTTGTCATGCTGCCAACTTATCTTGATTTTAGCTGAATCTTGGGGGGGAAATTGTTCATGAGGTATTTCACTGTTGTAAACTTGCTAGAAGTCCTTTTCTCATAATACAGTATCTTAATACAGTAACTCCTGACTTAAAGTTGTCCCACTTAACATTGTTTCATTGTTAGTTGCTGATCAATTAGAGAACATGCTCGTTTAAAGTTGTGCAATGATCCCTTATAATGTTGTTTGGCAGCCGCCTGCTTTGTCCACTGCTTGCAGAAAGAGCAGCCCGTTGGAGCTAGCTGGTGGGGGCTTGGAACCAGGATGGACTGGCAGCCCCCCTATCAGCTACCCTAAGTTCTCTGTGCAGCAGCCGCCCAGCAGGCTATCAATTTCCGGGCAGTTCAGCTGTCCCTCCCCCCACTGCCTGCTCCTGCCCTCTGCCTTGGAGCTGCTCCCAGGAGCCTCCTGCTTGCTGTGCAGGGAGGGGGGAGCAGAGGGGTACTAATGTCAAGGTGTCCTCCTCCCCCCGCTCCTGTACCTTATTGCCACAGAGAAGGGGGAGGGCAGGACAGGGCTCAGGACGGAGGGAGCTTGCTGGCAGCAGCTGCTGTCTCAACTTGCTAATCTATTTAAAAAGGCAGTGTACTTAGAGTGGGGTCAGCGTACTTGAAGGGGCAATGCTCGTCTCTCTCTCTCACACACACAGTGTGTGTCTCTGTCTCTCTCCGCCATGCTGTCTCCCCTCTCTCTATTCGTACTGCCTTGTTGAGGGCTCAGCCGAGTGCTTGTTCATCATTTATCACTAGGGTGACCAGACAGCAAGTGTGAAAAATCGGGACAGGGGGTGGGGGGTAGTAGGAGCCTATATAAGACAAAGCCCCAAATATCGGGACTGTACCTATAAAATCGGGACATCTGGTCACCCTATTTATCATTAAGGCGTTCCCTGGGAAATATCCCACCCTATTCCACCCTCTGACTTCACTTCACCACCTCAACCAAGCTTCACAATCATCATTGCTGTATACAGTATTAAATTGTTTGTTTAAAACTTATACTGTGTATATGTGTGTGTGTATAAAATATAGTCTTTTGTCTGGCGAAAAAAATTTCCCTGGAACCTAACCCACCCTCCCCATTTACATTAATTCTTATGAGGAAATTGGATTTGCTTAACATCATTTTGCTTAAAGTAGCATTTTTCAGGAACATAACTACAACGTTAAGTGAGGAGTTACTGTACATTAAAATTGCACTGATTCTCCTTTGAGAATTGTCCATACAAATACTCACTCTTGGGAGAAGGGTGCCCTTGGCATAGGAGTTCAGAAACCTCAAGCCAGTGTGCTTTGGGGCAGTGCCCAGAGGACAACCAATCAAGGTCGGGGGCCCCATAGTGCTACCACTGTACAAACACATAAAAAGACACAGTCCCTCCCATGAGCAGTTTACAATCTGATCAAAGAGCACAGATTAGGCTGCATATGTGGATTTTTTTTTTAATAAATACATTTCAAAATGAAATAGTTTGATGTCTATTCCTCCTTACCAGCCAAGAATATAAGGTTGAGGTTTTCCCTGCTACAATAAATAACATCACTGCAACCTGAAACAAGTGTTGGGGATGTGGCTCTCTGCATGGCTTTAGATGTTAATGATGACCCCATGTACCCACAATTTCAAAATGAGCTTAATATCACATGCTGCAATTACTTAAAAGAACATTTTTTCTATGAAGGTAAGGTGGTGTTACAAGACCAGATGCATCCTAATATTCTACAAATACATTAGAAGCAAGAGGAAGACCAAGGACAGAGTAGGCCCGTTACTCAATGACGGGGGAAAGACAATAACAGAAAATGTGGAAATGGCAGAGGTGCTTAATGACTTCTTTGTTTCGGTTTTCATCAAGAAGGTTGGTGGCGATTGGATGTCTAACATGGTGAATGCCAGTGAAAATGAGGTACGATCAGAGTCTAAAATAGGGAAAGAACAAGTCAAAAATTACTTAGACAAGTTAGATGTCTTCAAATCACCAGGGCCTGATGAAATGCATCCTAGAATACCAGAAAGATAATGAAGCAAATAATTAAGCAATCAATTTGCAAACATCTAGAAGATTATAAGGTGATAAATAACAGTCAGCATGGATTTGTCAAGAACAAATCGTGTCAAACCAACCTGATAGCTTTCTTTGACAGGGTAACAAGCTTTGTGGATGGGGGGAAGCAGTAGATGTGGTATATCTTGACTTTAGTAAGGCTTCTGATACTGTCTCACATTACCTTCTCATAAACAAACTAGGGAAATGCAACCTAGATGGAATTACTATAAGATGCATGCATAACTGGGTGGAAAATTGTTCCCAGAGAGTAATCAGTGTTTCACTGTTGGGGTGACCAGATGTTCCGATTTTATAGGGACAGTCCCGATTTTTGGGTCTTTTTCTTATATAGGTTCCTGTTATCCTCCACCCCCTGTCCTGATTTTTCACATTTGCTGTCTGGTCTCCCTATTCACAGTCATGCTGGAAGGGCATAATGAGTGGGGTCCCGCAGAGATCGGTTCTGGGTCCAGTTCTGTTCAATATCTTCATCAATGATTTAGATAATGACATAGAGAGTACACTTATAAAGTCTGCGGACAATACCAAGCTGGGAGGGGTTGCAAGTGCTTTGTAGGATAGGATTAAAATTCAAAATGATCTGGACAAACTGGAGAAATGGTCTGAAGTAAATAGGATGAAATTCAATAAGGACAAGTGCAAAGTACTCCACTTAGGAAGGAACAATCAGTTGCACACATACAAAATGGCAAATTACTGCCTAGGAAGGAGTACTGTGGAAAGGGATCTGGAGGTCATAGTGGATCACAAGCTAAATATGAGTCAATAGTGTAACGCTCTTGCAAAAAAAAGCAAACATCATTCTGGGATGTATTAGCAGGAGTATTGTAAGCAAGACACGAGAAGTAATTCTTCCGCTCTACTCTGCTGTGATTAGGCCTCAACTGGAGTATTGTGTCCAGTTCTGGGCGCCACATTTAAAGAAAGATGTGGACAAATTGGAGAAAATCCAGAGAAGAGCAACAAAAATGATTAAAGGTGTACAAAACATGACCTATGAGGGAAGATTGAAAAAATTTGGTTTGTTTAGTCTGGAGAAGAGAAGACTGAGAAGGGACATGATAACAGTTTTCAAGTACCCTACATAAAAGGTTGTTACAAGGAGGAGGGAGAAAAATTGTTCTTCTTAACCTCTGTGGATAGGACAAGAAGCAGTGGGCTTAAATTGCAGCAAGTGCGGTTTAGGTTGGACATTAGGAAAAACTTCCTAACTGTCAGAGTGGTTAAGCACTGGAATAAATTGCCTAGGGAGGTTGTGGAATCTCCATCATTGGGGACTTTTAAGAGCAGGTTGGACAAACACCTGTCAGGGATGGTCTAGATAAAACTTAGTCCTGCCTTGAGTGTAGGGAACTAGACTAGATGACCTCTCGAGGTCCCTTCCAGTTCTCTGATTCTATGATTTATTACAGAGCACCTAGAGCCCCAGTAAAAACAACAAGGAGTCTGGTGGCACCTTAAAGACTAACAGATTTATTTGGGCATAAGCTTTTGTGGGTAAAAAGCCCACTTCTTCAGTTGCATGGAAATGACTCCATGCAGCTGAGGAAGTGGGCTTTTTATACCCAAAAGCTTAAGCCCAAATAAATCTGTTAGTCTTTAAGGTGCCACCAGACTCCTTGTTGTTTTTGTGGATACAGACTAACGTGGCTACTCCTCTGATACTTAGAGCCCCAGTATCATTGCAGTGTCACCATACAAGGTGTTGTATAGACATATAATGAAAAACAGTCTCTGCCCTAAAGAGTTTACAATATAAGTAGACAGAGGGACAAGGGTTGGAAAAAGGATAAATTTATTTACCCTATTATCTATATGGGGAGTTGGGACAGGGAGATATTAACTAACTTGCTCAACGTCAATTAGAAAATCTGTAGCAGGAGCGGAACCCAAAGCTCCTTAGCCCTTGCTAAGTTTTAACCATTCTTACTGGAAGTTTGTGTTCTGTTTTATATGCTTTGTTACCATTTGGTTTCCTCATTGTACTTTCATCTTAAATTGTGTTTCATACTCAGGAATTCACACCATAGCTATTATGTTACTACCATATATATGTATTTGGCACTATTATACCATACATAAGAGTAGCTCAAACTGTCTTGACAGTCTCATTATTTCTTGTGTTCTATGCTGCTTTTAAATTTTCACTTAGATTACTTTTTCATGTTGCAGATTTATAGTCAGATCAGATCCCATTTGTGTCAACTGCTCTCACTTCATGGATTTAACAGCTGTTCATCTTTCTGCCATAAAACCAATAACTCACTTTCCCAGTGTGCATCAAACTTTACAGAAGCATTGACTCCTCTAGCTTTTTCCCACTGTGTGGCTATAACACTCTTGTAAGAGAGATGTGTGGGAGGAAGACTTTTAACTCTGCATTTCCTGGTTTTCCAATGTTTGAGTTTTAGGAAGTATATTCTTGAGTTCAGAAATGGCACAAGAAGCAGATGGCACTCTTGAACACCTGAAATCTTAATTCCACGTTAACAGAGTTTTTTAGATTTTAATTTCCTTATCTTCAAATATTTCTCTCACCAACACTACAAGAGGAACACCTGCTTTTTCCATAACAATCTCCTATCTACCAGTATCAGATGCACCATTTGCATTACCTTTGAATTTGAGCTTTTTTCAGTGTTTGTTGTTACCATTTTCTCTACCCCTCCCGTTATCTATTATCATTCTCTGTTCTATGCCAGCAGAACCCCCAGCGGAGATGAAATATTAGCCAACAGAAGCATAGCTACACCACCTTCCTGAACGACATTAGCCAAGACAACAAAAGCATTCTTCTGTCAACATAGTTGCATCTACACCAGGGGTTTTGCCAACACACGTAGGTCAATTATGGGGTGTGATTTTTTCACACTGCTATCCGGCATAGCTATGCTGGCAAAACTTTGTAGTGAAATCTAAGCCTAAAATAGGACCCAGTCCTTCAAAGTATTGAGCATCTCCCTGTCCTGAAGTCAGTGTAATTTGAGGGCAGTCAGCACTTCACACATAGGTGCTCAGCACCTCTCCAGAGCAGACCTTTAGCTTTTAAGCTCTTCAGGACAGAGATCATGTCTTTACTAATTTTGTAAAGTGTTATTAATTTAAGGTCCTATGTAAAGCATAATAATCCAACTACTGGTTTATCCCTAAACCTTAATTTGTGAGTTCTGAGGACAGGACAGCTTGAGGAGATTCTTGCCACAGAGCAAGCATCCCACAGAAATGGAACACAGAAAAAGTGACAAAAACATTTTTGTCAATGGGAAAACTGAGTGTGGAATGACTGTGGAATATGCTCCCATAGGTTTTTGCTAGAATCTCATTTTCCATACATTCTGTCATGACAATCTGCATATGCATACATTACTTCAAAGGTTTCTCTCTCAAGTTGTTAGGGTCAAGCAATACAGCTGATGTGTTGGCATTTAATTGTGTTACATGTAGGTAATTATTTTTTTCCTCTGGTCTGGCTTATTTTTGTTTAATTTGCTGTTAAAAAAAAGAAAATACCCCTTGCAACTCATTTTCTGTTTGTTTTTAAATATGCTGCTGTGCACTGCTGCTTCTGTTTTCCTTTGATGAGATGGGTGGTGACAGCTCAAACAATGCTTTAGTTTGTCAATGTCCAGATTCACTCCTACATCATAAAACAAGCTCACAGGTTGTTATTGTTTTCCACACCAGAGCTTCTGATCCCTCATGACAAAAGGGCAGAGACGCTTGCGTTCATGTTGTGAATACCCTGTTAGAGTTTTTTCAGTGAACTCATTGTAGGCTGTTTGCTCTTATCACTTACTACACAGTAAGGAAAGGACCATTTATTCTTGTGCAGCTCATGTAGTTCTTACCAGAGAATAAGTTGCATGAAATGCACGAAGGGTGTTTTAGTGAAGTCTTGATCATGACCACACTTTTAACTTGGCAATATTTTTTTGTATTTTTTACATTATAGTGGAGCTGAAAAGATCGCTTTTGCTTGGGTCCCTCCTGCCCCACATGCTTTTTCAATAGTTTTGATCTTGCAGTGGAAGGTATGTTAGGAGGACTACTAGGGGGCTAAAACAGACATTGAATTAATTGGGACACTACTTCCCATTCAGGGAGGCCAGTGGTAGAGCACAATGCCACAAGCTGCATTATTATTTATAGCAGTACTTCTTTAATATCAATTTTCCAAATCAACTATCTGACTGCAGTTCAGGACTCAACACCATTGCTCCAGGCACGTCTCATGGCTCCCTTCATGCCCACTTTGGTTCTATATACCTTTGCAGAACTGGTATGAGCTCCAAAATTAAAGTAAAGCACTTCTGTGTTAAGTTAAAGTAAAGCCTAAGTGTTTTGCTGAACTGGGGCCAGAGTGCTCAGCACTTTGCAGGCTCAAGCCCACTGGGAGGACAGTCTAGCTGTATCACAGCAGTAGCTTCTAAGATTTGGACAGTTTTGTAAAAATTTTTGCTAGTTCTTTAACTTTTGTAAAAAGTACCAACATATTAGTGAGATATGTGATATAAATGTCTTTAACATGGTAAAATAATAACACTTGTACTAATCTAGTGCCCTCATCCGAGGACCTCAATGCAGATTAAAAACTTCAAAAAGTACAGTAGAGCCTCACTAATTCATACTTTGAGACTTGGCTGATTTTATAATTTGCACTCACAAAAATGGCAATCTCGCCCCTATTCTCAATACAGATTTATAAGCAGACAGCTGTAATGAGGGCCCTGTCTCCACAACCAGCAAGTGCACGGCAAGCCAGGGAGTAAATCTACAGCACACTATCTTGCCACACACTAACAAGACACTGTGTAGACCCTACTACCAGGTGCTAAAAGTTCCTTAGGGTGCTTTGGTGAATTCCCATTTCAAACATCAAAGCTGATGTAGGAGGATTCACATTGTAGATTCACACCCTGCCTTACCAGGTACTAAATCACTGGTAGTCAAGCCCTTCATCCCATTTTGGAAAGCTTAATTGTTTTTACAAAATATCTTCCAGAACATTTAGTACATATTGATGTATCACAATACAATTAAGTGTAAATTACAACTACTGAATTAAAGATTCTGCTCTTCTTACTCACAATTAATGGTACCTTATTCTGTGAATAAACTTTATTACAGTGGGGCTACTTGCAGAGTAAGGTACTAGTCAACATAAGGGAGTTCATAATCAGGCCCTAAATGAACAAAGTACATTCAATGAAGTACTATCTTTGCTTTTTAAATCATCTTTGCTCACACTCACTAATTCACAATGGGTCTCCTGTTAATTAGTGTGAATTGGCAAGTTTTGGCTGTGTTTAATTTAGGTTAACTTTAAGTGTTTTACAGTGTATCACTGATTATTAAAACCCCTTGTTAAAACGTGCATGCAGGAGTGAGTGCAAATCTTGTGACAACTGCTGCTATCAGTCAACTCTGCATGTGCTTTTAGTCATTGGCTCACGTTGTGTTTTTTTGTTTTGTTTTGGGTAGTTTCTAATATCAGCTTCTAACTGAGTTTGAGTTCTTGAAGTAGCAAGATACAGCGTTCAGGTCACACAGCATGGTATAAAGAAGGAAGACTCCTCTAAATGCCTATTGGATCTCTGAATATCCCATCCCATTCTCCTTTTTGCATCCCCTCTGCAACCTTGAGCCACTAGATTGCAACCACCATGCAGTTCTTTTGTACTTTGTACAAAGTCCAGACAGAACTCTTTTTGGAATACAGTATGTCAACACTAGTTCTTAATTGGTCCCTCAAGCAAAATGAGAGGCATTCTATTCCCCAAAGGGTTCGGAGTTCTGCTTCTACTGCAGTTCCAGCCTTTGCCCAATAAAAAATCAGAAAGACCGAGAATTGGATGCAGGTCCCTTGTAGTCCCTTACATAGCTGTGACAATAACAGGAGTACTTGTGGCACCTTAGAGACTAACAAATTTATTAGAGCAAAGCTTTCGTGGGCTACAACCCACTTCTTCGGATGGGTTGTAGCCCACGAAAGCTTTGCTCTAATAAATGTGTTAGTCTCTAAGGTGCCACAAGTACTCCTGTTATTTTTGCGGATACAGACTAACACGGCTGCTACTCTGATAGCTGTGACAAACACTCCCAGTGTGTTGCAGTGTTGTTGGATACAATGTTTTGAGTAAGACAATGTTTATCCATTACTAACCTGTCTCTGAATGTACCTTCATTTATGTTTTGCCTACTCATGTTCGGATAACTTGATATTAATAGCTGTTGCAATGGCAGGAAGTAAAGCTGGCTGTGCATCATCAGCCTCTCCTATCTGATTTTCAGAGATCCATTTATAACAAAATATATTGGCCTCACCAGGAGAACATTTGAAAAAGGAAGATAAACGATTTGCATAAAATTGTGATATAATTAATTCTGCATAATTCTAGATCTGTAATAAACTCTATATTGGCAGCCTCCTGTGTCTGTGCAGAGCTCTTTCCTAGATATTTGTACCTGCTGGTGTTTTCCACTGGTGCTACAGTGGTGCACACCTCCCTAGTAGATAGGCAGCAGCTTATTTAGGTTTGAAACAGTGGGATTTTCACAAGTGTGGCTACACTGGTACAACTATCTCCAGTACAGACAGGCCCTGTGACACTTGACAGGGTCCTGAAAAAATAAGAAAAAGAGACACCTGATTTTTAAATTACTTCATTACGTATCTTGTATAATGATGACTACCTAAAACTGTAGGTTCAAATCTAGAGGAAATAATTTCTCCCTCCGTGGTAAAGAAAACTAGGTTTTATCTATCATGTAGTGGAGTCTTTCAGACAGAGATTTAAAAAAATAAGGTTCTCTAGGGCTGTTCACAATATCTTTTCAGGACAAGGACAGGCACCTATCTGACTGTGAATTCTTCCACAATGTGCATGATTATTATTTTCATAAGTGCCTTTTTTCCCCGTGCACTTTACTGGTTTCCCTCCTCTCTCATCCTGCATTGGGGGTTGCTTGCTCTCTATTCCAGATTCAGTTGCAGCAGTGGCGTTGGAACAGTTTTTATAGTGTGGGTGCTGAGAGCCATTGAACAAAACTGTAAACCCTGTAAAAATATATTAATGGAATATATTTATTATTCCATTAATTTATTATTAATATAAAAATATATTAATGGAAACCACTTCAAGCCAAGGAGTTCCAGCAACCCTTGGTTGCAGCTCTGTAGTGCTTCAGGATGAAAGTGCTTGCTATATGTGTGTAAATGATATATACCAGGGGATCCGAGTGCTTTATAATCAGGAATTAAGTCTCACAACCCCTTTCTGTATCCCCCACATAGGGATTAATCAGAGACCTCCAGTAAGCCCATACAAAGATAACACTGCAGACGAGGAACAAAAACAACATCAGGGTTGCGTCCCAGCCCCGCGCCTGCCCACCTCCCGGAACCCAACCAATAGGGCAAAGGCCCTGACTGCTTAACAGCCGCTGCAGCTATATCCCCATAGAGCAATGGAGGACAAAGAGCAGGTCACGTGAGGTAAGAGGGCTCCACCCCCTTCTCTTCTCAGCCCCGCCCCCAAGTGGGCGGAAGGAAGGGGGCTCCCCGGCCCTGCTGGCTGGGCCGGACGGAGGGTGTGTGGAACGTGGGGGGTTGATACATTGTAGCGCCCGCGCCAGGTGAGCGGAACTGGGGGCTGCGCGGGGTCCCCGGGCGGAGCGCGGTGGCGGCAGCAGCGGGTGTGTGACTGCGCTACACAAGGGCGAGCTGCTGGCTTCAGTGTTGCGCAGGCTGGAGCGGCGGGCCGAGCTGCGTGCCCAGAGGCGGTAATCCCCGCCCAGAGGTGTGTGCAGGTGCTGCCGGGGGAGACTGAATGGGCACCGTGAGTTTTGCCTGCTCGGAAACGTACCTGCACTTTGTGTCGAGTTTGCAGTGTCTATCCCTAAGGGGACAGCCTCGCCAAGGCGGGTACCTACCCCCAGCAGGAGAGAGCCCTGGGAGTTTTGCGGCTGAGTCTCAGCGACGCACACAGAGCAAAATCCTTCCCTCCTTGCAAGTGTGAGCGTTAGAAAGTGATGCAACCCCAAGCTAGGGAGAGACCTAGGGTCTCGGGTATAACCCCAGAGTGGTGTCTGATTTCTTGCTGCTCATTGACACCCGCCCCCCGCCTCAGGGATTATTTAACTGACCGCCCTTCTGTTTTGAAAGTGTGTGTGATTGTGGCTTGTCGGAGCATGGTGATGAACAGGTCTGTCCTTCCTTCCTTCCCCTTGGTTTTGTTGCTCTGGTGAGGTGGCGTCGTCGGTTATTCTTGGAGACCTGAATAGTTGTAAATAAAATAAGGCAGCGTACACAAGCCTGATAATGTTTCCTTGTGCCGTTGCTTGCATTCTCTCGAAGTGAGTGCTGGGTTGTATACCAGGCGTAGCTTTGCTAAATGTCAATAGGACACTACAAATCAGTCATTAAAAAGAGTCTGGCAGAGCTGAGGTTGCCAGTTACTGCCGAAGACAAGTCTGATCTGAGTTAGGGGATGGTCCTGGCAGTGGATGCAGTACGTTGGAGGTTTGCATAGCTGCCACATCACCCAAAGGGTGGCAACATGCATTTAAGGAGGCTGGAATTTTATCCTTTTTTTTTTTTTTTTTTTTTTTTGCATTTGACAGTTCAGATAGTGGGTATGTGATCTTGTTAAGATTATAGGTTTATATGCTCAAAGGTTAGGGTAACTTGCTGTATGTTTGGATAACTTATGGCTTATGATATTGCATACATGTCACTCTAACTGGAGCTGATCAAAACTCTTCTGCACAGTGACTTTTTGACCGTAATGAAGATGTGGAAGATAACAGTTTTGGTTGAGACTTGGTGGTGGGTTTTTTTTATCATCAACATTTCTGTTTTAGAAAACAAAAATATTCTCCTTGGGCAAGAATGGAGTGGGAAAACAAAAATCTGAAAATATTTTCTGGTAGTGTTCTATTTTAAAAAAAAAAAAAGGGGGGGGGAGAAATAAGGCACTTGTCTCTTTGTTTCCTTGTACTCCTTGGGTTGGGGATGGTCTCTTCTATGTTTGTACCATATCTAGCACAATGAGGTCTTGGCCCATGACTAGGGTTCTAAGTGCTATGATAATACAAATGATAAATAATAATAGTAAATTATTGGTCCCTGCTCCAAAGCGTTTATAATCCATTTTAGTAGCTGTAGTAGGCAGTGTTTATGCTCTTCCTCTCATGGCTCTGTCACTTCTTCCTCCTAAGGAAAAAAATTAATTCAGTGTATCTACTCCCTGCACTCCAGATATGGGCATGCTAATGTAGCTGTCCTTTGAAACAAGAGAAGTAGTGAGGTTGGATCTAACTGTTTTCCTCACTTGAAACTTAATTTGTGGGAGGATAACAGTTATAACCGAGAAACCATTTTTATTAGAAATTCTGTACCCACAAGAATGCATATGACAGGTCCCTGTTCCAATGAACTTATAGTCTGAGGCCTCCGTCTCATGGTTGGAATCTAAATGATGGACTTGAGAGACATGTGAGGGTGTAATGTACACGAGGAAACGGGATGGGGAAGGAATGATATGACTTACAAGTATGATTACACAGATACAGATGTGCATGTTTTGATGGCTGAAAAGTTTTTAAGTGTAAGTGCACATTTTTGTGAAACTAAAGGTAAATTTACAGTATATAGTTTTGAGTGATATCTAGAAATGTCCAACAAAAGTTTGACTCTGAGTGAAATTATTTGTGTGAATTGGGTTGATTTTTCTTTAGTATGCTCCTGGGGGAATTCTGCACCAAAAAAATTAAATTCTGTGCCAAAAAATTAAATTCTACGCACAATAGTTTGAAATTCTGCCTATTTTATTTGTCAAAATAACACAATATAATCATGCCAGTTTCAGTTCTTTTGGTAATTTATTTCAGAATACCTGTCAGCAAGTATGTCTGTAACAATAAAGACAACAAAAAAGATTCAGTAAATGTTCTTTGACAAATTCCTTAGTAGGCATATTAATACAGAACTTTGAGTAATAATTCATTTAAACTACAATACAGAAACAGATTTCCCACACCCCTCAGAAGCAGTGCAAAGTCTTGGCAGAATCAGGGGTAATGGAGAAGCTGAGGAAGATGGAAGTAATTGCTGGGAAGGAGCCTGGGAGTGAACCTGGAGGGTTGTTGGGTGTGAATGGGAGAAGTATGGAACATTTTTTGGGTGGGGAGGGATTGTTAGGGAATTGGGAAGCCTGGCCCATGCAGACCCTGGCTGACCCCTAGCCTCTTCATTCAGTCAAGGAACATCTGCCTGTCCCCATGTATCTTTGCACCCACACTCAGCTACCCCGTCCTCCCCTGTTCCCATGTGTCCCTGTCCCCTCCCCCCCCCCCCCCCAGCCACCCAGCCTCTCCCGTCCCCATGTGGCCCTGCCCCCACTCAGCCACACTGCATCCCCATGTGGCTCTCTGCTCCTACCCTGCCTCCCCATCCCCATGTGACCCTGCACCCCCATTCCCATTCAGCCCATGGCTCAATGCTGTCACCAACTAGCTCCTGTGCCCCTGCCCCAATCTGTCTCTCCCACACTAGCCCTTCTGAACCCCAGTCTATGTGACCCTTCCCCAACAGCTCCATGTGCCTGATCTCTGTCCCCCCACCCCCATATCCTGTGCCTCCTCACCTGGCTTCACGGGCAGGGCACTGTGAGAAAAGTAGCCTCTCCTCCTTCCTATCCAGGGCTGGCTGAGCTGGCTGCCCCCTCTTTTGGCACCACAGCAACCTTTGGTGGGCAAAAGGTATAACTGCAACACCTCTTTGGCAGAATGTATTTTCTGCAGAGAAAAAAAAATCAGTGGGGGACATGAATTCTGCACAACCGCAGTGGCACAGGGGTTTTTTGTTTTTAGGGGGTTTATATGTAAAGTTGAGAATTAATATCCTGTTTAGCAAAAATATCTATTTGGCTAACTAAGATTATGTATTTTTGGCCAAGATTGGTTTTTATTCTCTCACTAATAAGCCCCAAAAGCAAGTGTAAATTAGGGGAGGAATACTGATCCTAACTCTTCAGGTTTTGCCTGGCTATTTCAGAAGTATTGGGAGTGGTGTTACCTGTTCTCTATTCTGTAATACCTATGCACAATGTGGTGCTTTGGAACCTGATCCTGCAAAGTGGTGAGCCCTTTCAACAAAGCACTTTGCAGGATCAGGCCCTTAAATGTGGTTTGAACCTCACTAGGAATTTTTCTGCTACTATTGGCTTGTCAGAACTTTAGTTTTTATTTTATTTTTGTGGCTTAATACCTCTCTTTGTAGAGAGATCAGGAGATAGCACAAGAACAATATGGTACTTTTCAGTCTGCTGACTCAGCACACTAATCCTGTTGTATATTTAGTGCTTGAAAATCCAAGATTTAGTCTCTTGCCACATATACAACAGGAATCATGACTTGATGTAGCAGTTTCTGGGACACTGCACCAATTTATTGGAGAATAGGGAAGCCTTAAGGGAGGAAATTGAAGGACACTGCATCTTTTGCTTATACACACTGTTAAATTGAAGGTCATTGATGGCAATAAACAGTTACAAAGGATGCCTGCAACAACATTATGGTTTTCTGCAACCATCTGAGGGCGCACTGCGGTCAAAATCTGAGAGACAAGTTTCAACCAATTAGGTGAAAATGAGGATGACTTGTTTTCTAAATTAGCATAAGAATGAGGGGATATTTTTTGCATCAGTGTTGTGTGGTGGTTTTTTTTGGGGGGGGGGGGGGAGACTGGGTACATTGAGAAAATGTAATAACCCAATCTTCCTCCTTCTAATGTTTGAGGCTGAAAAGGGTGCTAGGTATATTCATTACCAAATTAGAAGCCACAGGAAAAGCAAAGAACCATCTGGAGACTAAGGAATCTGAAATCTTCCCATGTGAAGTATCGACACAGAATAATCTTTAACCATAGAGAAAGTGTAAACCATGTATAGCCTTCAAAAGTGTGCTAAATGTGTTAAGAATTTTGCCTGTTTCTTGAAAATTTTCTTTTCATTATTTAGGGGAAGCAGCAGCATGAAAGATGTAGACAAAATTGAAACTTTAAAAGAAGAATGGTAGGTGCTTATTTTTTTTCTTTGTATGGTTCTGTCCTGTCTTGTACCATCTCTTTATTTATTCAACATACCATTAATAAAGCAAACCTTCTGTAGCTTTTATGAAAAAATATTATTGATTTAGTGACTGTGGTTTGATATGCACATGTTTTATTTGGCTCCTGCCTTCAGGAATGAAAGTTTGAAATAGAATCCAGTGACATTTTATGATTCTCCCCCCCCCCCCCCCCCCCCCTTCCAGGCTAGCACATCCCTTGTTGGTTTGTTTCTCACTGCCTCTTGAAGTACAAAGCTGTCATAACTAACCGGCTGGCTAGAGCAAATGTTTCTGCTCCTATTATCCCACATCACTGAGTTCTTTTTATTATAAAGCACTGAGGAACACTTGCAATTAAAAACAAAAGCACTGTGTTGAAGATCTGTGTTCACTTTGTCCATCTGCTCCACATACATTTTAGGTTTTTTTAGAAGAGGGAAATTGCTTTTGCAGAATACTTCTCATATAACTGCAATCACAAATTGTAGGGGTGGAAGCTTTCCAAGTGGCTGCATGAACATTTATGCTTACAAGTAAAATCATAAATCTGTCTGCCTTTCTACTTTGACCCATTGGAAGCCTTTACATTATATGTGAAGATGTCTAGTTTTTATGCCTATTAAAGCATAAGGTTTTAAGGAAAAACACTGTAAATGCCTTAACAAATGCTTATAGTTCATCTGATCTTTTGTGGGAGGGGCGAGAAGGACAATTCATCGTAATGATGTAGTGAAAATGGGGATTGGGGGTGGGAATTATTAACTTTTTCTTGATGTCACTAAACAAGTAAGATTGTTTTACTTTGTTTAAAAATGTTGATCTTGTGTCTAACAATTTTTATGCTAATATTGGTCATACTGCAAACTCTGCAATGAAGATTCTTGTTAATACAAACAGACCTAATTAATATACTGAGCCATTCAAATGAACAATATTTTTTCATGAACATTCTAACATGAAGTCCTAATTTAGGAAAAATGTTCAATTTTCTTTTATACAAGAGTTGGGATTATTTGAACTGTTTGAAATACTTCCTGAAATGATAAATTAAATAAACTTGTCTGAGCTCCTCAGTAATGCTTATCGTAGAAGTCAAATACTGCATGATCCTGTCTGAGAACTTAAACTAAGAGGTAATCAATCAATCATTCTGAATGAACTATCTAGTTTCTAGTCAATAAAAAGGTAACATAGTAAAGAGGAGTCTGTGTTCCTTTACACAGTGTACATAGCACTGTGGGTGGAAATTTGTACTTGATAGTAAAATGTTTTTGTAGGCTTTCACATCATGCTCACTTCCAAAATATCAAAGCCTTCTGTTGTATAGGCTTTCAATAGGCTAGAGTAGCACTGGGGGACAGCTACACCCAGGTTTATCAATTGTAGTGCTAAAGACCACAAATGTCACAAAGGTTTTAGGGATGTGGGGGTGAAGGGCAAATAACCAGAAAATTAAATATGAGAATAACTGATATAGAGACCTCTTTTGTTTTGTATGTGACTTTTGAATTTTATCTCTGAAGAACTTTGCATGTATTTTTGCAGAAGTGGCTCAATGAAAGCTAACTCAGACAACAACAAATGTTTTTCTTAGTGGCAGGGTTGACTCTGACATGCAAGTTTTCCTGTTACTAGAGCAAGTCAGAAGAGAACACATCCTCTCATAGAGTTGGATTCCAAATTTAGAAGCTTCAGTATGGATGAATTTAATTCCCTTTGTACTCTCTTTGCCGTCAGAAGAATGGCATAATGTGAATCTACTATAGGCCGAGCTTTTTCATGAAAAGAATATGACATTGCACTCTATATGATTTTATGAAAATATGCTAATGAGTATGAATATAATGTAACTGGAATATGCTTCATACAAAAGATCTCTTGTAAGGTATCATTACAAAGCTTATAATCTACTGAGTGTGGTCACCCTATTTGTATAAATGTACCACTCTTGTATCTGAAACTAGAAATATGGAATATAACTCTGGGGGCTTATTGTAATTATGCAAAGTGTGGGCCATTAATGGTGGTTTGGAACCTTGATGGCTCCCATTAACCAGGACAATTAACTGTGGATGGCTCTGTTTGCAGGCAGGCCTTCCTGTGAGTCAGGCTGGGAGGAATGAACGCTTGGGGTCTTACAGTGACGTGATCATGTCACCTGAACTGGAATCCATCTTTAACCTAGTGTTTTTCCATTGAGAAGGAGGGGTGGGAACCCAGAGGGACAAAGGATTCCCACCTTATGCAAAAGATATATAAGTGGGTGGAACAGAACAAAGGGGGCAGCCCTCATGAGAAATACCCTAGCTACCATCTGAGCTGGAACAAGGGCTGTACCAAGGGAAAGGATTGTGCCCAGACTGGGAAGGTGTCCAGTCTGTGAAATAAATTTATTGAAACATCTCTGAGGGTGAGATTTTATCTGTATTCAGTTTTATTACTGTATTAGGCTTAGATTTGCATGTTTTTGTTTTTATTTTACTTGGTAATTCACTTTGTTCTGTCTGTTACTATTTGGAACCACTTAAATCCTACTTTCTGTATTTAATAAATCACTTATTAATTAACCCAGACTATGTATTAATACCGGGGGGAAGAGCAAACAGCTATGCATATCTCTCTATCAGTGTTATAGAGGGCAAACAGTTTATGAGTTTACCCTGTATAAGCTTTATACAGGGTAAAACGGATTTATTTGGCGTTTAGACCTCATTGGGAGTTGGGCATCCGAGTGTTCAAGACAGGAACACTTCTGTAAGCTGCTTTCAGTTTAAGCCTACAGCTGTTAGGGGACGTGGTTCAGACCTGGGTCTGGGTTTGCAGTAGGCTAGCGGGTCTGGCTCAAACCAGGCAGGGCACTGAAGTCCTAAGCTTCCAGGGCAGGAAAGCAGGAGCAGTAGTAGTCTTGGCACATCAGTTGGCAGTTCCCAAGGGGGTTTCTGTGACCCAACCCGTCACACAACAGTACAGCAAACAAAGCATATTAAAATAGTCCACAAGGCTGTTCTAATTATTGTTTTCTAACAAATTACAAAATACATGGGCTATGGGGAGGAAAAAACCTTTTGGTACGGAATTTCTTGTGTCCTTTAATGTGTCTCCGTAAACGACTCATTTATTTTTATTTTGTAGGGTGTGTAAACAAGGAACTGAAGACCAAATTCCTAATGGTACAGAGCAAAGCTGTGAATTTTTTGTTGATAACCTTTTTGAAGAAGCTCAGAAGGTTGGTGCTATATGCATGCCACCAGCTAAAGTTAAGAATGAAGTAAGTGGTCAGCCTTTTAATTTGTATTAATTTGTTAACATGTGTCTTCACTGTAATCCATGTTTTATCATGCTGGGTATAAATTCCAGAAAACCAGCAGGGCTTCTACCCAATTTACCTGGTGAAGGTAATGTACCAATAGTAACTACCAAGCAGACTTCCATGTGGAAATCATCTGGGTAGCTAGGAGAACTTGGCATGGAGACCAGATCCTGTGGAACTGGAGTAATGAACCCTTTGTTCTCAAGAATGATGGAAAAGCATGCAGAAGAGCATCCCCACGGCAGTGTATTAGCAGAGAGGAATATGCAACCCAAGGTTTTGATGTTGGACAGAGGTGACAGTGCCATAATGTCTTATACATGTTCCTTCCAAAATGTATTGAGCTTATTTTATGGTGTGCCTAAACTAGTTGAAGAAAACTTCACTATGCTAATGAGAATATTAGTGAAGTCTTCACACTTTCTAATTTTAAAAAGTAGTAATTCAGTACTAACTAGGATTCTAAAAGTCTGTTGGTCAGCTTTGAGCTACTTAAGTGTCTGGAAAACTGGTTAAAGTAACAACTTTAGTGAAATCAATGTAAGAGTGTCCACCTCAAGGATTTAGCTGAATCAGTTTGTACACTGATTATAGGTACAATTTATTTTTGGGTAGATAAGGCCTAAATGGACAGTGAGCAGATGAGAAATGAGATGTGACAGTGGGATGCTTGGCACTGGTCTGTATCCATGTGTCTTGTTTTGTCTGTGTGTGTCTCTCTCTCTCTCTCTCTCTCTCTCTCTCTCTCTCTCTCTCTCTCTCTCTCTCACACTCCCTATTGTTGTATGGGGATTGGGAGGGACAGGAGTTAATAGGCTTTTTGGACTAAGGAAATTCCAAGGAAGAATTTGGAGGAGGCAAGGGTCTTGCTACTGTGCCTTCACATGTAAAAAGTATTTGTAAAGGAGTATAATTTGGCTGGGTGCCCTACTCTCTTTAGGTGGAGCATGCCCACTGCTCGAAGGCGAGCGTTAGCTACCACCAATTTGGTAAACTTAACGTACCCTCTCTACACACACTTCCCCCCACCAATTATACACCATTTGAATGCCTATTATGTCTACTTTGATGTGAGGGAGTATGTTGATCCGTTACCATAGAAACGGGGATAAACAATGACACCATCAGTATGTTTAAATATTGGCATTCATTCCTGTTTTATGACTGTATTATTTCAAGACATACAACTGGATTTCTTTGGAACCTCAAAGCATCACAACAGCTATCTAAAGGGTAAAACAAAATCTAATAATACATTTGTACAGGTATCATTGAAATGTAATAGCGCTGGTGATATATTTAGTCAACATCACTATCATCTTATTCATCAGCATGACTCTGTCAAAAGTGTGTGGGTTACCACAGTCATCATTGAATTAGCAAGTACACAGTTCTGTGCAGCAAAGATTGTTCTAACTACTGACACCATTGATTATGCAGTGTTCCCCGACCGGTACAGGCACAAATAAGGTCTTGTAGAAACTCGGATGCCATTGGGCCCTTGAAGAATACAGGAAGTAGTTCATCATCCATATTTTTCCATCCATGTTGCAATGGTAATCCAATATCTGGTTTACCTATGTGCAAAGAAATCCAAATCGTTGTTTGTCAAGATGCTCTTTTGATATGCTCTTCAAAACTCTCCTCATGTGGTGGGAGTTTGGCCACTGACTTGTCCTTTTTGGTGCCTAGATTGAGGTTTAAGCAATTCAGGTCTCTATGGATCTTTTATTTCTCACTCTTGTCATACAGTGCTGCACCAACCATTTGTTCATTTGAAAGCTATTCATCAGGCTCACTTGCCAGAAGAACATCCAAAAAATATTTGGATGACTTAAATTCCTGCTGCAGATGACTAGCAGCTTGAATAGCATCAGCTAAGTTTATTGTGCTGCATAAAACAATCGTAGACTCACTTTGTCCTTGCTGTGCATGGAATGAATTTGCAGAAACAGTGGTGGGTTTTTTTTTTTTTTCCCCTCTAAACTTGCTGGTAATTTGCTATTGGAATAGCTTGCAGTTTCTACATATGAGGAAAGTAGGGTTTTATACCTTGGTAGCAGCTTGGACAGAAGAACCTTCTTGTACATAACATGCAGATCATGATCTTATCAGCTCATTGACTCTTCAGTGTCAGAAGGTGACTATTGTTACAGTGTAACTAGATGGTTTGCTTTAAGATTAATTTTACTCAAGTAGGAAGAAAGGCCATGTTGAGTGATTAAACTGCATAAGAACATAAGAACATAAGAAAGGCCGTACTGGGTCAGACCAAAGGTCCATCTAGCCCAGTATCTGTCTACCGACAGTGGCCAATGCCAGGTGCCCCAGAGGGAGTGAACCTAACAGGCAATGATCAAGTGATCTCTCTCCTGCCATCCATCTCCATCCTCTGACGAACAGAGGCTAGGGACACCATTCTTACCCATCCTGGCTAATAGCCATTTATGGACTTAGCCACCATGAATTTATCCAGTCCCCTTTTAAACATTGTTATAGTCCTAGCCTTCACAACCTCCTCAGGTAAGGAGTTCCACAAGTTGACTGTGCGCTGCGTGAAGAAGAACTTCCTTTTATTTGTTTTAAACCTGCTGCCTATTAATTTCATTTGGTGACCCCTAGTTCTTGTATTATGGGAATAAGTAAATAACTTTTCCTTATCCACTTTCTCAACATCACTCATGATTTTATATACCTCTATCATGTCCCCCCTTAGTCTTCTCTTTTCCAAACTGAAGAGTCCTAGCCTCTTTAATCTTTCTTCATATGGGACCCTCTCTAAACCCTTAATCATTTTAGTTGCTCTTTTCTGAACCTTTTCTAGTGCTAGAATATCTCTTTTGAGGTGAGGAGATCACATCTGTACACAGTATTCGAGATGTGGGCGAACCATGGATTTATATAAGGGCAATAATATATTCTCAGTCTTATTCTCTATCCCCTTTTTAATGATTCCTAACATCCTGTTTGCTTTTTTGACCGCCTCTGCACACTGCGTGGACATCTTTAGAGAACTATCCACGATGACGCCAAGATCTTTTTCCTGACTCGTTGTAGCTAAATTAGCCCCCATCATGTTGTATGTATAGTTAGCGTTATTTTTTCCAATGTGCATTACTTTACATTTATCCACATTAAATTTCATTTGCCATTTTGCTGCCCAATCACTTAGTTTTGTGAGATCTTTTTGAAGTTCTTCACAATCTGCTTTGGTCTTAACTATCTTGAGTAGTTTAGTATCATCTGCAAACTTTGCCACCTCACTGTTTACCCCTTTCTCCAGATCATTTATGAATAAATTGAATAGGATTGGTCCTAGGACTGACCCTTGGGAAACACCACTAGTTACCCCTCTCCATTCTGAGAATTTACCATTAATTCCTACCCTTTGTTCCCTGTCCTTTAACCAGTTCTCAATCCATGAAAGGACCTTCCCTTTTATCCCATGACAGCTTAATTTACGTAAGAGCCTTTGGTGAGGGACCTTGTCAAAGGCTTTCTGGAAATCTAAGTACACTATGTCCACCGGATCCCCCTTGTCCACATGTTTGTTGACCCCTTCAAAGAACTCTAATAGATTAGTAAGACACGATTTCCCTTTACAGAAACCATGTTGACTATTGCTCAAGAGTTTATGTTTTTCTATGTGTCTGACAATTTTGTTCTTTACTATTGTTTCAACTAATTTGCCCGGTACCGACGTTAGACTTACCGGTCTGTAATTGCCGGGATCACCCCTAGAGCCCTTTTTAAATATTGGCGTTACATTAGCTAACTTCCAGTCATTGGGTACCGAAGCCGATTTAAAGGACAGGTTACAAACCTTAGTTAATAGTTCCGCAACTTCACATTTGAGTTCTTTCAGAACTCTTGGGTGAATGCCATCTGGTCCCGGTGACTTGTTAATGTTGAGTTTATCAATTAATTCCAAAACCTCCTCTAGTGATACTTCAATCTGTGACAGTTCCTCAGATTTGTCACCTACAAAAGCCAGCTCAGGTTTGGGAATCTCCCTAACATCCTCAGCCGTGAAGACTGAAGCAAAGAATCCATTTAGTTTCTCCGCAATGACTTTATCATCTTTAAGCGCTCCTTTTGTATTTTCATCGTCAAGGGGCCCCACTGGTTGTTTAGCAGGCTTCCTGCTTCTGATGTACTTAAAAAACATTTTGTTATTACCTTTGGAGTTTTTGGCTAGCCGTTCTTCAAACTCCTCTTTGGCTTTTCTTATTACACTCTTGCACTTAAGTTGGCAGTGTTTGTGCTCCTTTCTATTTGCCTCACTAGGATTTGACTTCCACTTTTTAAGGGAAGTCTTTTTATCTCTCACTGCTTCTTTTACATGGTTGTTAAGCCACGGTGGCTCTTTTTTAGTTCTTTTACTGTTTTTCTTAATTTGGGGTATACATTGAAGTTGAGCCTCTATTATGGTGTCTTTAAAAAGGGCCCACGCAACTTGCAGGGATTTCACTTTAGTCACTGTACCTTTTAACTTTTGTCTAACCCCCTCATTTTTGTATAGTTCCCCCTTTTGAAATTAAAGGCCACAGTGTTGGGCAGTTGAGGTGTTCTTCCCACCACAGGGATGTTGAATGCTATTGTATTATGGTCACTATTTCCAAGCGGTCCCGCTATAGTTACCTCTTGGACCAGCTCCTGCGCTCCACTCAGGATTAAATCTAGAGTCGCCTCTCCCCTTGTGGGTTCCCGTACCAGCTGCTCCATGAAGCAGTCATTTAAAGTATCGAGAAATTTTATCTCTGCGTTTCGTCCTGAAGTGAAATGTTCCCAGTCAATATGGGGATAACTGAAATCCCCCACTATTATTGGGTTCTTAATTTTGATAGCCTCTCTAATTTCCCTTAGCATTTCATCATCACTATTACTGTCCTGGTCAGGTGGTCGATAATAGATCCCTAATGTTATATTTTTACTAGAGCATGAAATTTCTATCCATAGAGACTCTATGGAACCTGTGGATTCGCTTAAGATTTTTACTTCATTTGAATCTACACTTTCTTTAACATATAGTGCCACTCCTCCCCCTGCACGGCCTGTTCTGTCCTTCCGATATATTTTGTACCCCGGAATGATTGTGTCCCATTGATTGCTCTCAGTCCACCAGGTTTCTGTGATGCCTATTATATCTATATCCTCCTTTATCACAAGGCACTCTAGTTCACCCATCTTATTATTTAGACTTCTGGCATTTGTGTACAAGCACTTTAAAAACTTGTCCCTGTTTATTAGCCTGCCTTTTTCTGATGTGCCAGATTCTTTTTTATGTGGCTGTTTATCATCTGATCCGGCCCTTACATTATACTTTTCAGTCCTCTGCTCCTGACTATAACCTGGAGATTCTCTATCATCAGACTCTCCCCTAAGAGAAGTCTGTGTCCGATCCACACGCTCCTCTGCAGCAGTCGGCTTTCCCCCATCTCCTACTGCTGCATCCTTTGCAATTAAGTCTTCTGCACGTCATCTCATCTTTGAAGTGCTGCCTCTCTTATATTGGTTGCTCTCTCAAATGTTTCTATTTTATGAAGTGGTGTTGTAGTTGTGTTGGTCCCAGGATATTAGAGAGACAAGGTGGGTGAGGTAATATCTTTATTGGAACAGTTTCTGTTGATGAGAGACACAAGCTTTTGAGCTTACACAGAGCTTTGCTTTAGGTCTTCATTTTCTCAACCACCTTGTCTCTATTTTATGAAGCTTTTCTTGTTTTCTCAAGCAAACCATGTAACCGGACCAATGGCAGGAAGACCTGCTTGCTCTGGTGGCTATAGAAGCAGGTGAACATATAATGCACTTGGATCAGATTCAGAGTCTGTTTTCTTTCCTGGTTCAATACACCTCTGACATGTGCCATGTTCTACTTGCAGGTGTATTTCTAAAAGCAACCCCTGTGATAAAGAGTTGGTTGCACATCATCTAAACTAGAAAATTAATCCAATAGCTGCCAATACAATTAATCTCTCTTGGCTTTTGCTGCCAGCACCACGGAATTCTGCCCAGCACTGGTTGCTTCGGAGAGGTTTACATTCTTTTGATTTTTCTTGACAAATAACACACTTCTCAAAGTTTGTGGAGTCTTTTTCTCTTTACGATGTTTGTAGCCTCATGTCTGCATATTCTGTAACTTCCCTGTAGAGGTAAAATACCCAAAGTATATTGTTAGTAATGCAACACCACTACCTCCATTTTTTATTTTGTACAAGTATACAGATTTGTGTTTAAATTAGATAAGAACATAAGAATGGCCCTACTGGGTCAGACCAAAGGTCCATCTAGTCCAGTATCCTGTCTTCCGACAGTGGCCAGTTCCAGGTGCCCCAGAGGGAATGAACAGAACAGGTAATCATCAAGTGATCCATCCCCTGTCGCCCATTCCCAGCTTCTGGCAAACAGAGGCTAGGGACACCATTCCTGCCAATCCTGGCTAATAGCCATTAATGGACCTATCCTCCATGAATTTATCTAGTTCTTTTTTGAAACCTGTTATGGACTTGGCCTTCATAACATCCTCTGGCAAGGAGTTCCACAGGTTGACTGTGCATTGTGTGAAGAAATACTTCTTTTTATGTTTTTAAACCTGCTGCCTATTAATTTCAGTGGGTGACCCCTAGCTCTTGTGTTATGAGAAGTAGTAAACAACACTTCCTGATCTACTTTCTCTACACCAGTCATGATTTTACAGACCTCAATCATATCTCCCCTTAGCCGTCTCTTTTCCAAGCTGAAAAGTCCCAGTCTTATCTCCCCTCATACGGAAGCCCAGGGGGGAGGGATAGCTCAGTGGTTTGAGCATTGGCCTGCTAAACCCAGGGTTGTGAGTTCAATCCTTGAGGGGCCACCTAGGGATCTGGGGCAAAATCAGTACTTGGTCCTGCTAGTGAAGGCAGGGGGCTGGACTCAATAACCTTTCAAGGTCCCTTCCAGTTCTAGGAGATAGGATATCTCCATTAATTAATTTTATTTTATACCCCTAATCATTTTTTTGCCCTTTTCTGAACTTTTTCCAATTCTCTTTTGAGCTGGGGCGACCACACGTGCACACAGTATTCAAGATGTGGGCGTACCATGGATTTATATAGTGGCAACATGATATTTTCTGTCCTATTTTCTACCCTCTTCTTAATTATTCCCAGCATTCTGTTCGCTTTTTTGACTGTCACTGCACAATGGATGTCTTCAGAGAACTATCCACAATGACTCCAAGATCTCTTTCTTGAGTGGTAACAGCTAATTTAGACCCCATCATTTTATATGCATAGTTGGGATTATTCTTTCCAATGTGCATTACTTTGCATTTATCAACATTAAATTTCATCTGCCATTTTGTTGCCCAGTCACCCAGTTTTGAGAGATCCTTTTGTAGCTCTTCGCAGTCTGCCTGGGTCTTAACTATCTTTAGTTATTTTGTATCCTCTGCAAATTTTGCCACCTCACTGTTTACCCCTTTTTCCAGATCATTTATGAATATGTTGAATAGGACTGGTCCCAGAACAGACCCCCTGGGGGACACCACTATTTACCTCTCTCCATTCTGAAAACTGACCATTTATACCTACCCTTTGTTTCCGATCTTTTAACCAGTTACCAATCCATGAGAGGACCTTCCCTCTTATCCCGTGGCAGCTTACTTTGCTTAAGAGCCTTCGGTGAGGGACCTTGTCAAAGGCTTTCTGAAAATCTAAGTACACTATATCCATTGGATCAGCTTGGTCCACAGGCTTGTTGACCTCCTCAAAGAATTCTAGTAGATTAGTGAGGCATGATTTCCCTTCCTAAAACCAAGTTGACTCTTCCTCAACAAATTATGTTCATCTATATGTCTGACAATATTGTTCTTTATTATAGTTTCAACCAGTTTGCCCGGTACTGAAGTCAGGCTTGCAGGCCTGTAGGTCTATATGTTAGTATCAAAATTGCTATTTTTGTTTAGTCAGCATTTTGACTGAATCCCAGTATGAAGCTGTGTATTATCTCTAATACTCCTCTGTGCATAAGTGTCACTGAATTAAAAAGATAGTTTCTAGAATATTTCAAAAGCTGATATGCATGCATAGGCAATTACATATTAAAACTTTCTACCAGGCAGAGTAGATGCTACATTGTATGTACAAAATCTTACAAATGGAGAAGTATTACATTAGGAATTAACATGCAGTACAAACTATGGGCATGCAAGCACACCTTCAGTGTGAGATTGATCTAATCACCAAATCTCAGTTGAAAATATAGAAAACTATTATTCACTTTTCAGGTATTTATACAGTTAAGAATGTGATGTGAAAACAATTCATGTTAGTATACTGCAAAACGTTATTTGCCTTTTTTGCTAACCATCATCATTTCTGGGAAAAAATAGTTGCTCATGCAAAACCAGGAAAAAATCTTTTCATACATTGTTGTTTGGTAACTTTGACCAATAAACACCACATTAAGGTGTTGAAATGAACTTAAACTGTAGTCATAGTCATATTGCAGTGTTTCTAGAATTATGCAAAAAATGACACTTTCTCAGTTTGGATAACATTGTTTCCCCTTGCCTACAGGCTTATGGCACCACTTGACAGCTCCATGTCATACCTCATCTAAATGTAGATTAAAATAAGCTTTCAAATGATACATAATATTGGTGCGTGTAGCGTGAGTACTTAAAACTCCATAAATGGCCCTTTTTTTAGAATTGCCAAATGCCTATTGTGCATGCTGCAAATTGCTGTTCATCCTGTAAATAGGTTTATTTACACGGGGGGGAGGAGGGGAGTCATGGGGGACGCAAAGAGGGATTCTTCTCATCAAACAGCTTCTAAGATTTCTGTTTGCATAACACATACTGTGTAGATTTGACACAACTTCAAACCTAATTCACATGAATTTCCAGTTAGTTGAAAACTTATTTGAATTCTGCACTGGTACTTAATATTTTATATACTGTAAGTGTGGCCAACTGCCCAGGTACCTGTCAAGACTATTTAATTTCAGTAGTCAGTAGACTTGGATGACCAAACACCTTTTAAAATGCCAAACATACTATCTGAATACACTCCAGGTCAAATCCTCCTCCAAGTCTCATTGACATTGGAAAGATGCATTAGGCAGTAGTGCAAAGTCTACAAATTAGACAGATTAAATAAGCTTTTGAAATAGTCAGATGTGCTCTGGCAATATTTTAAATAACTTGTGGATTATGAAAATTTACTCAGTATCCGTTCATGAAAGAACAAAGATTCTATGTATATCTGGATTCCCCAGGGTATAAATTGTCTGTCTAAAGGAATTCTTTCATGACACATATACCTCTACCCCAATATAATGCTCTCCTCGGGAGCCAAAAAATCTTACCGCGTTATAAGTGAAACCGCGTTATATCGAACTTGCTTTGATCCGCCGGAGTGCACAGTCCCACCCCCCACCGGAGCACTGCTTTACCGCGTTATATCCGAATTCGTGTTATATCAGGTCGCGTTATATTGGGGTAGAAGTGTACTACATCTGGTCTGGATAAAAAATTGCTGTATGTATTCTCTCCAATACCCTTACTTTGAAAAGCCATCCAGAATAGGTAGGACAAGGCTCTAGTTGAATAAACTCCCAATTGGACATGTTAGTTCTGGTACTTGGACTTCCAGCTTGGGTGCCTGGGTTCTCAACCTGGGGATCGTCCATTGGTATCAGGCGGTTGGGTTCCCCTTGCCCAACCCAAACTGCTAAATGGAAGCAGATTTCCAGAATGGGGGAGTTCTGCTATGGAAAAGTGGGTACCAGTATAGAAGAGATTGAGAGCCACTTCACTAAAGCATCCAGTTTAGCTCCTGACACTTTGAGATCTTTCGTCTGAGCAGCATGAAATCCCTAAAGCTGCCTGCGTGGATCACGGTACAATGGTGCCTTAACAAATTTGGGTTTGAATTGCTCTCTGGGAGGGCCACAAATTCTGCAAGTCACAAATATAGCAAGATGGTGTAGCACAGTGGTTCTCAAACTTTTGTACTGGTGACCCCTTTCACATAGCAAACCTCTGGGTGCGACCACTCCTTATAAATTAAAAAGACATTTTTATATATTTAACACCATTATAAATGCTGGAGGCAAAGCAGGGTTTGAGGTGGAGTCTGACAACTCACGACTCCCTCCCTCCCCCCCCCCTCCCCCCCCGATGAAATAACGTCGTGATCCCCTGAGGGGTCCCGACCCCCTAGTTTGAGAACCTCTGGGGTAGCAAGCAATCTCTAGCAACTGTATTCCTGGTAGTGATGATATCTGCCAGGAGGGTCAATGAGATTCCAGTCCTGATGGCGGACCCTTTCTTATGGTTAAAGTGACTGGGTTTTTTGTTTTTGTGGGTTTTGTTTGTTTTTTACACCTACATTCTAAATTTCCTCATAAAGTTGTCCGACTTTAGTCTTAGTCAATCAATCAGCTGGACTGCATTTTCCCTTGACTGCTAGCTTTATGTAGCTTAGCCTCTCCTGGTAGTTTAGTTGTGGAAAAACTGTAGGCAGGGCTAAGGTCTTACCTACGTCTTCTAGATTTGTGGTCTATGGAGACAGGGTAGAAGTAGATTCAGTGGATCAAGCTTTTGCATATAAAACTGTTATGAGCTTGTGGGACAATTACCAGTAAGCATAATTTGAGTGTAAGTAGCCTTTCTGTCTAATAGTCTGTGTTTAAATAGCAACTTTTATCTAAAGATCTGTAAAGCACTTGACAAACATGATTCACAGAACCCCTGTTAGGAAGGTGACTGTTATTACAGATGGCAAACAGACAGGCTTCAAGTGGCTTGTTGAAGATTACAGAGCAAATCAGCCAGAGATGGGAATTGGCTGCAGAAATCCTGTGCTCTAACTTCTCTCTCGACTACACCTCTCAAAATTCAAGTGAAAGCAGAATGTTGAATGATGCAAAACCTAGGATTCTAGATCTAGCATTTCTCAAGATAAGAGTTGTTCGATAACTTTTTAGTGGCCACAATGTGGCATGGGATGTAAGACCAAGATGGTAACTGGAGTAATGTGGTTGATAAAGTCTTGCCTTGTGAACTTTAACCCAAAGGCCTTTTACCATTCTGATTCTGCTTTTCAGAGGTGCAAGGTCTTCTGCTGTCAGGTCTAGAAATGAAGATATTTAGAAATTGTCATTTTTGTCCCTTGCTGTTGCTGTGCTTTGTGCTGGCACTGGCCCAAAATGGATTATAGCGAGACTTGTGCCGGTGTAATTTTCAGTCCCTTGAGTGGATGAGCTAAAATCATAAGGAGATGCTAGTATATTGAGTTGTTTTTCAATGACTTCATTGGTTTTTACTTCACAGGCTGATATAATTATTAAACTATGGAAAAATGGATTTACAGTAAATGACGGTGAACTCAGAAGCTACAAAGATGTTGCAAACCAGCAGTTCTTGGATTCAATTAAAAAAGGGCAAGTGAGCTTTGTCTACTGAGCCAGATTGTGTTAATGTACTTTGTACATTTATACTCTAATGCTGCATGATCTTGTAGTGTATAAGCAAAGCAACTGTGTTACAACCGCTCTGCATGAATTTATACTGCTGTTGTCTAAACTGGGCATTAAGGGTATGTCTGCACTGCAGCTGGAAGGTGTGATTGCCAGCACAGGTAGACAGACTCATGCTGGCTCAGCTTGAGCTAGCACGCTGAAAAATAGCAGTGTAGACGCTGTGGCACAGTTGGCAGCTCAGGTTAGTCACCTGAATCCAAGCCTGCCCCGCTCCCTGGGTCTGAGCCTGGGCTGCTAGCCCAAGCCGCTGCCTGTGCTGAAACGTCTACCCTGCTATCTTTACCATGTTAAACTTGTGCTAGCTCAGCTTAAGCTATCTACCTATGCTGGGAATTGCACCTCCCAGTTGCAGTGAAACCTAATCTAATGCCTGGTCTACGCCTACAAGTTAAATTGACCTAGCTATATTGCCCAGGGCTTTGAAAAATTGTGTGCCCTGTGCGACATAGTTAGGTTGACCTAACCCCCGTTGTAGATGTATATAGGAAGAGTTCTGTCAACCCAGCTACCACCTCTCAGAGAGGTGAATTAAGTACACCTCTACCCTGATATAACGTGACCCGATATAATACTGGTTGGCATATAGTGCGGTAACCCCAGGGCTCCAGCAGTGGGCCTCGGGCAGTGCTTTAAAAGGCCCGGGGCTCTGGCTGCCGGGCCCTATAAATCACTGCTGGAGCCCTGCTGCCGCTACCCCAGAGTTGCGGCAGCGGGGCTCGGCCGGCGATTTAAAGGGCCCGGGCTCCCCGCAGCAGCCGGAGCCCGGGGCTCTTTAAATCACCGCTGGAGCTCTGCCGCCGCTACCCCGATATAACGGGTTTCACCTATAACGCGGTAGGGATTTTTGGCTCCCGAGGACCGCGTTGTATCAGGGTACATTGAGGAAGAAAAAATTCTATCACTCTAGGAACCATCTACAGTACAGTGTTGCAGCACCATAGCTGTGCCACTATAGCTGCTGTAGCGTAGACATATCCTAACACTGCAAGAATTAATGTTCAACCAATATAGTAGCTTTTAGATGCTATGGTTGCACACTCAAAAGTCCTGAAATTGACAAAACAGAGTCCATGCCTTGAAGATCTTACTCTAAAGGTACAATACAGAATAGAGGACAAGACCAAGTGCCTGTCAGTAGTTGTGGCTGAACAGATTGATTAACTTGAGTGTAGACCAGGCAGTACTCAAGAGGTGCTTTCATTGTGGTTGTGGATACTCAGCCTGGTCAAGTTTGAGGCATATTGGTGGGACATTTGGGGGGGTGGGACATCTGCGGCCACTGCTCATGAATTTTTGTAAAACTTAAGGTTGGTCAGGGTTTCAGTCAATTACCTTTCTCCGCCCCCCCCCCCCCATATTAATTCACTATTTAAGCAAAATCTAAATCAAGATAAACTTTTTTTTACAGCTATATGAATTTATTTAGCCATTGTCTTTTAAATTACAAATCTTCCTTTCCACATTGTTTCAGGTCTAAATCAGTGTTGGCAGCACTTCAAAAACATTGTTTCATAAATATGCTATAAAATCATTCTCTGTGAATGCAACATACAAGGATATGTGCTCCTATCCATAATCACAATGAGCAGCCTGTCACTAGCTGGGAAAGTACACAACTCTGAATCTATAAATACCCATATGCTGCTAGGGGAAGGCAAGGGGGGTAGGGTGGACAAGCTTATCTTCTAGTGAAATAATTACAAGCTGTAAGCTTTCAGATGGTCCCTGGAAGGTAGTTAAATGTGAATAGAATATTGCTAGCCAAACAGTGTTTAATTCACTAAAGATCATAGATCTTAGTGATACATACCTTATTTTGCTTAGTCTGTAGTTACACCTGTTAATCAAATGGGTTTCCATATTATCTGCCTTAAAAAGGAATTCTGTGTCAAAGGTGGCTTTTATCCCGTTACCAAAGAATTAACATGCTGTAATGATGTCTAGTATTAACATTTCACAATTTTTATTAAAGATACTGGTGTTGCATTTCTTAGTGTTTTGATACTTCATGATATCTTTTTAAAACTGAACTATAGTTTACACAATACCCATGATGTGTTCTTTGCTTTTTTTAGTTTTTTCACTTCCTAGTTACCTCATAATTCAGTAATTTGCAATGGATGCCTATCTCATTAGTGTGATTTTACAGATTATGCTGAGTACGTGTTAGTAAAATAGTTGCAGTATCACTAACTCCTTTTGTATGGATAAGCCAGCCACATGTTAGTCAGAGCTGTGTTTCAATTTTTAGACCAAATATCATTACTGTCTTCTCATCACATACAGAGAGCCTTATTTTAATTTTGTCCATATTGGGTTTTTTAAAAGGGAGTTGCCATTTGAGTTACAAAAGACTTTTGATGATGAGGTGGATGTGAAGGTGGAAGATAAGAAAGATGAGGTATATGTATTAAAGAAGCCAATATTTCACCCCTTTTCCGGACAAGGTTACCGGTTAGGCAGGTGAGTGGTCTGATGGGATGTATGCCTTCTGAGTGGGTTGAGGTCGGGGAATGATAACTCATATCTTCATCCTTTGTATGCTATCTATAGTAGTATTTTCTCCAATGACACTATCCTGCCATACAAGGATTTAAATAGAAACACTGAATTTCCTCTTTAAAGGCAACTATGCAAGACACAGCCTATGAAGAAAAGGTGAATATGAC
This sequence comes from Emys orbicularis, assembly GCF_028017835.1. Lineage (NCBI taxonomy): Eukaryota > Metazoa > Chordata > Testudines > Emydidae > Emys > Emys orbicularis. Next base: position 20,447,735 of record NC_088685.1, on the reverse strand, counting down.
ATTCACTTAGAGGTTAGGACTACAAGAGGCAAGAGTATCTCAACTAAATTAGCAAGTTCCTTGGTATTCAGCCATATAATTTATCTCAGTAAAATAGTGTTTAAAATTACTTCAGACCATACATTAAACTGATTTTTTTTTTTCATCCCTGTCTCTTTAGTGCAGGAATTCTAATGATAGTTTTAAAACTAGACTGAGCTTATAAACACTACAAATGGCATTGTGGCTTAGAGGATTGATCTTGAGTATAGCTGCCCCAGGAGCTTCTGAATGCTAAACCCAGAGGTGCCACTTGAGTGCTGATCTGGGGACCTCTCTGCCTTAGTTTCTCTATCTGTAAAATAGGGATATTGCTTACCATATGGGGGCACTGTGCAGATTGTCAGTACAATCCTTTGACAAATGTAACAATGTATGTGCCTCTTATTTCCAATAACCAGTCTAAAAATATCCCAATTGATAACTGCTCTTGTAATTCTAAGTGAATTAGTGAGAACTCTGTGCTCTAAAATACTGTAATAAAGTAAATGGTTTTTTATAACCCTGATTGGGCCTGATTGTTAGCTAAGTCCTTGCCTCAGAGTCCATAATTAACACTTGTTATTAATTCGATTGAAGTTATACCAATGCTCCAAATTGTTTCGCGCAAATTAAACTGCCTGTTAAAATGATGTCTGCAGATATGGAGGGAGAAACGGCAATGGCAAAACTTTGGGCAAATATGAAAGGAGCCACCAAAATTGAGATGAATAGGAAAAGCAAAATCTGGCCTGAATAGTGCTGGAATTTGATTAAATAGTTGAGAGAGATTGCTGTCTTAAGTGGTAAAAGGCAAGGTTGTTGAGTTATTTGTTGTGCTTTGTCATGCCTATAGCACAGGGGTGGGCAAACTACGGCCTGCAGGCCGGATCCGGCCCACGGGATTGCCACCCCCATGGTGCCGCGGGCCTCACGCCGCTTCCGGGAGTGGCGCGAGGCCAGGGCAGGCAAGCAGCCTGCCCTGGCCCCGGTGCGTGCTGCTGCCACCCTGGAGCCACTCCAGGTAAGTGGCACCGGGTTAGAGCCTGTACCCCGAACCTCTCCTGCACCCCAACCCCCTGCCCTGAGCCCCTGCTGCACCCCACATCCCTTCTGCACCCCAACCCGTCTGAGCCCCCTCCTGCACTCCGCACCCCCTCCTCTGCCCCAACCCCCTCCCACACCCCAACCCCCTGCCCCAGCCCTACATTCATGGCCCTGCATGCAATTTCCCCACCCAGATATGGCCCTCGGGCCAAAAAGTTTGCCCACCCCTGGTATAGCAAGTAGTGATCCTGCCTTCCAACAGACAAACTAAAATCTGGAAACATAATATTCTTAAACTTCTGTGTGTTCTGTTTACTAGTTTCATACAATGAAACATTTTACCACTTGCTCAGCATTTTTGTTGTTAAGGTTTGTAAGTTAAAATGTCTTGTCTGTGTCGTTTCCCCCCCCCCCCCCCCCCCCCCGTTACTCGAATCAATGGTATATTGTAGCTTGTTGTCTTTGTAAAAGTAGTAAATATGATGCTAGTCTTGGAAACCTAGGCCATGCTTGGGGGTGAGTGGGGTGGGTGTCACGCACTTGCCTTAATAAATTAACACTTGCTATCCTATAGAATGTTATGATTCATTAAGGCAGGTATTCGTTACTACTGAGAGAAAGGGTGCTATTTTCACTGATCTAGGAAGGGACAGAATTCCTGAGGTGAATCGTGGGCTATTAATGCTGTAGTCCAGGATCTGCTCCAGTGTGACTTCAGCTGCACTATACAATTTAGGTCTGGTCTACGCTAAAAAAGTTAGGTTGACCCATCTGTCTTTCAAAGATGTGAAAAATTCACATCCCTGAACAGTGTAGTTAAGCTGACCTAACACCCAGTGTAGACAGCGTTAGGTCGACAAGAGAAACACTCCTATTGGCATAGGTAGTGTCTACACTGAAACGCTATTCACAGCTGCAGTATTTCAAGTGTAGACGAGCCCTTACTCTCCACACTTGCAGTTGTGTAGTTTACCAAGAGAATTTAAAAGAGAATTGTAGAAAGAACCAAACGTACAACTGGACAGTCTCCTTAAACTTGTGAATGCAGAGTGAGTTAAAGCTTCTTTTATTAATATCCAGCAGTCCTAATAGACATGCTACCAACACTTCTGTTGGGCTAATTCTTAGCCCCAACAATGGAAGATGCGGTAGGACAAATATTGTAGTCCTGGCTTGGGCACATCTGCCCGTGACTTCCTCAGGCAAAGTTTCTATTGAAAGATGAGATGGCAGGATTGGAACCAGTCTGTTACACTTATACATACATAGAAATATTCAGCTGAACTACTATATTTTTTCTTTTGTTATGCAGGAGGGCTCAATGAGACCTAGTTTTGAGTCCATTAAAATACTTTATTATTAATGGTGTAACTAATGGCTATATTATTTTTTATTGTCTGTAAGTTAGTATGCCGGTGCTCCACTACTGTGTTTAATGGTTTTGTGATTTGTAATAGAAAAGTTTGGTTCTGAATCTTGGTAAGCTTACGATGTAACTTTAAAATTATATCCCAGAAATACATTAAACAAAAAGACAGACTAAAATCTCTTGTGGCAAAAGCAGATTTACCCTGTAACCTCACTAGGGTAAAACAATGTGTGTCATAAACCTTTTACCATTAGACTGGGCAAAGCACTAGAAAACGTACTTTAGGGAGCAATCTTACATTGGCAGGGGATAGATCAAAGGGTCTAATGTCTTTTGAGAATCTCGTAAATTAAAGATGAGAGAGAATGTAAAATGAACAAGCCTTTAAAAGCAATGATGTTTCTTAAAGGTAAGAATTTTTTTTTTTTTTTGCTCTTGTATTTTAGCCTCCTTTCCCACCACTAGAGGGCTTTAAACCTCAGTTTTGCAAGACGGTAATGCTAGGTACAGTACAGTAACTCCTCACTTAAAGTCGTCCCGGTTAACGTTGTTTCACTGTTTACATTGCTGATCAATTAAGGAACATGCTCGTTTAAAGTTGTGCAATGCTCCCTTCTAACGTCATTTGGCAGCCACCTGCTTTGTCCACTGCTTGCAAGAAGAGCAGCCCATTGCAGCTAGTTGGTGGGGGCTTGGAACCAGGGTGGACCGGCAGCCCCCCTATCAGCTCTCTCTATCAGTTCCCCGCTCCCCTAAGTTCCCTGTGCAGCAGCTGCCCAGCAGGCTATCAATTGCCTGCCAGCAGTTCAGCTGTCCCTCCCCCCACTGCCATGTGCTGCTCCTGTCCTCTGCCTTGGAGCTGCTCCCCGAGACTCCTGCTTGCTGTGCAGGGGGGGGGAGAGGGGGGCTAATGTCAGGGTGTCCCCCTCCCACTGTACCCCGCTTACCCCATCTTCCATAAAGCAAGGGGGGACACACAACAGGGCTCAGGACGGAGGGAGCTTGCTGGCAGCAGCTGCAGTCTCAGCAAGCTGATTTAATTTAACAAGGCAGTGTACTTAAGAGGGTACTTAAAGGAGAAATGCGCATCTCTCTCTCACACACAGGGTGTGTGTCGGAGTCTGCAATGCAGTCTCCCTTCCCTCCATTCCTGCTGCCTTGTGTGAGGGCTCAGCCAATTGCTAGTTCATCATTTAGCAGTAAGGCATTCCCTGGGAAATATCCCACCCTCTGACTCCTCCACCTCAGCCAAGCTTCACAATCATCAACACTGTGTACCAGTATTAAATTGTTTAAAACTTACAGAGTGTGTGTGTGTGTGTATATAATATATATAAAAATGTATTTTTGTCTGGTGAAAAAAATTTCCCTGGAACCTAACCCCCTCATTTACATTAATTCTTATGGGGAAATTGGATTTGCTTAACATCGTTTCGCTCAAAGTCACATTTTTCAGGAACATAACTACAACGTTAAGTGAGGAGTTACTGTACAGGAATACACTTGAAAACTAGGCTGTTAGCTTTTTAGCTTATTCCCCATACTTGGATAAACATTTGGTAGCTCTGAAGTATTTTTTCTGCAGTAGAACTAGCTGCTCTAATAATTAGTTATATAAGGTGTCAAAAATTGCTTCTCAATCATATTTTTGCGAGACAGTTGACCACTTCATACATGGGTAGCTGAAGTTGCCCATTGTTAGATTTAGATGTATTTCTGTTCTCCCTCAATGCTGCACACACAACATTTATTTTTGTGGTCTGGAAAACCATTGTAGTTTAATTAGGTGCTTTTAAGGTTAAGCAAGAGCAACAAAAAGAGAACAAAAGAGCAGGATATGAGAAAAGAGTAGGAAAGGTGGATTGGAACTGATAGATGACTGCTGACAGGTGATTTTAATACTGATTTTGAATGATCAAATTAACCTGTAAGACTTTGGTTTTCCATTGTACCTCTGTGTTTTACCTAAACCTAAATATTTGTAGTCTAAGTGCAATACATCTCTGATCAGCATTACATGTTGTATATAGTTGTAATCTATCAGCCATGATACAATTAAAAAGTTAGACCACATAAACAGAGGAAGCCATATTTAACCCTTAATATCTAAAATTATTACATTGGACCACTTATTACAAGTATGTTTATAATTTATAAGATCTAGGACTAGCCTTTATTTCAGCATTTAGAGATTTATTCTACCACTCTTAGAACGCAGTACACATCACTAATGGGTGATGTGTAATCTATTTTTTATGCTTTATAAAAAGGTAAGTACCACACACATCACAGTTAAGCCCTTCAACAAATTACCGTTAGCCTGCAAATTCTTCAGTCAAACTCCTGAAAGTGTTACTTTATTTCCTCCCAGTGAAGGAGACCTAGGCAACGGAACATCAAGTCCTGTTGTTTAGGCATTTAATTCTACATCTTATCTTTATCACTTAAATATCTCAATCTCTTAAATAATTATTTAAAATAGTCTTTATTTTCATTAACATCATGTTTGAAGCTGTCAAGTTGAAGAGTTGTTGCATCTCTCTAGTAAAGCCTCAACCTCAATTTGTATTCCTAGGCTTGCTGCACATGAGTTGTTAGTACACTCTGACAGGATTTAGAACCTCCTAGAAATGTTTCAGTTCAGTCAAAAAAATAGATGCGGTAATGACTGTTCTAGCTTATGATTTTATGTGGATTGCATAATCTTGTTTGGCTCTTCTTTCCAGTGCGACTCCAAGAATAATTTCTAAAGTGAAAAAGGACCTTGAAGCTGAGAACAAAAGGCCTCTTCCTTCAGTAACGCTAAGCGTTTTGGAACCAGTCACTAATATCCAGATCTGGTTAGCAGATGGGGAAAGGATAGTACAAAAGTTTAATCTTTCTCACAGGTAAGATTATCTTATCACTGTCCTATATAGGCACTGGAGGTGACTATCCCATTAACCCTTTTACACTAACATGTCTAGAAATTCTGTAAGTACTTATTTGACCCCTCATCATCTGAGTTCCTCTGAGATACACAAAAATAAAAATGACTTTTTTTGTCCTTCCAAGCCTGTAGGATAAACCGATCAAATTCCGTGTGTAGCCATGTGCAGCAGAAGGGAAAACAAAATGTAACTGCCAATGAATGTAACAGACTGCCAAGTTAATTGATCAAGATTTGCGTAATACCAATTTATCAAGGCATAACTGTTGGATTTTTGTCATTTTACTGGGAGTTAAGTGTTTTTGAGGTGTCTATAATTCCTTGATGCAGGTTCTGTTATAGGGGATCTTTTAGGGGCAGTACAGACTTTTATTGTTTTGTTTTAGTTTATCCTTTTTGTACAGCTCATTTATTTTTAAGACCATTGGTCTTCAAAAAGACAAGTGTCTTCCAGGAAGTTCCTCCAAAGAATTTGTATGAGAAACTCGCTAATAAAAGCAGTTGATTGCTCATGGCTGGGATTAAACACTAGTGGCAGGTGAGGATGGGGTGGACAGCATGACAGACATGAGGGCTTGAAAAATCCACTTGCCTGGGTCAAGTAGAAAGCACTCCCTGGTAAATGCCATCAATGTCTAAGTGCCTACGCTTTCACTCTTTAAAATTAAGTAAATTTTTCTAGCCCTTATGGCTGCAGAGAGAACCTTCCAGATATGAACTTATTCTAACCCAGTGTCTGCAGGCTGAGGAAGAGGATTCAGAGCCACTGCTCCTGCTCATAGCTTTCCTAAGCATCAGCAGAGGTGAAAAGGACCAGAATCCTCATCAACTTTCATTGCTGCTATTGAGAAGCAATGATCTGGGCAGATTCAGATTGATTGTGCTGCTGAGGCTGGCCCAAAAACTGAGGCTGGAGGGAGAGGTAGAGGAGCAGAAATGCACACCCTACAAAGCAGCCAGGAAACTGAGGGAGAAGAACAGTAGTGGAAACCTCATCCACCCTTGCATCAGCTGGGAGATTGAGGTAAAGGGTGAAAAACAGGAGATAATGTTTCTCGTCTCTCTCAGCAGTCAAGGGGAGTTATGGGAGGTGATCCAGATTTTAAGAACAGGAGTACTTGTGGCATCTTAAGAGAGACCCCTGAGCAGGGTCCAAGGTCAGAACGCTGGTGGAATCCCAGCATCCTGCAGGGGGGAGAGCACTCATCTAGGTGTCTGTCCTGACAGTGTGGGTGGAACACTTCAAACCAGTCTGTGGCTAATATGTCTACTGGGTGTCTAGTAAAACTTCCAAGCCCTGCAAGTGACTGTGATAAGGCAGTAGTTCAGTGTACACACTTTTTTTAGGGGAAAGTAGGATCAACTACTAAAGGAGATTGGGTTGAAGAACTAAAACCTTCAGTGACCTTTTCCTATAATTTACTATGCTGATAGCACTACTGTAATATATAGAATGAAGATCTTGTGCTATATGTCTCTCTGAAGCGATTAAAGTGACCATAAAGCTTACCTTCAACACCAGTTCAGGTTGTATTTCTCTCTAGTACACTGTATATTGGTTTATACCCAGTCAGGATGGCAGACTAAGGAAGACTTAGCAGTTGCAGGCTGTCTCTGAATTCAACAAGATACTAGAAGTCTGAGAGGATCCATTTGTTAGTATTCACTGTCTCTAAAGATCTCTAAAGTCGTATAATCCAAATAAGTCCATTACTATAGTGGATCCTTATTATTAATGAGGGGTGCATTTGCATTTTGATTATTAAACCCATTATTGGAGGGCTCAATATTTTTCCTATTCCAAAATGAATAGGATTAAAATTCCTAATATAAATTTTCATCCTAGTGCAAATAGATGCATCTTAAAAGTTCTTCAGACCAGTCTTATCTGACAAATTTGTAGTTGGTATGAGTAGAACAGCCCCTTTCACATAAATGTTTTCTGACAATATGGTTAAAACAGTTACACCTCTACCCCGATATAACGCGACCCAATATAACATGAATTCGGATATAACGCAGTAAAGCAGCACTCCGGGGGGGGGGGGGGGGGGCTGTGCACTCCGGTGGATCAAAGCAAGTTCGATATAACGTGGTTTCACCTATAACGCAGTAAGATTTTTTTTTTTTTTTTTTTTGGCTTCCAAGGACAGTGTTATATCGGGGTAGAGGTATATTCTATCATAACTTGTATTTGTGCTAGTGCACCAGTGAGCTTCTGTGGTCTGTTGTACATATACATGCACTGTAGTTAAAAATAACTTTTTTATAGAAATGTTAAGGCAAATTCAAGGCACTTGTCTTTATGGTGCTATGATATCCTTAACCATTATTATCATAAACATGTTTTTTCATTGGAAGTCCAGAAAAAGGCTTAAAGCACTCTCTAGTATATGTACTGCTGTGCTTGGGTTAAGGTTTGAGTTAAGGAAAAACCATTATGTGCTTCTGACCTTAAATAGTTCAAGTGTAAATTCCACAACTTCCATATCTAACATTAATGTAGTGCTGGTGAAGGGTCCCGGGTGACATGCCTGAAGTCACAGAGCAGGTAGAATTTCAGGGTATTTTATGTGCAGAAATAAGGAGAAACCAGAATGAAGGCACTAAAGAATTGGTAGTGTTCAGCTAGCATGCCAGTTGCTGAGTCATAGTGAGTGCTGTGGGAATGTGTTGTGTAGGTTACCTATAGGGGTTTATTGCAACTCGTGGCTGCAAAGGAGAGTATGTATAGTATATAAAAATTAGTTCCACTAGCTGTGCAAGAATCATACTTTGGAAACTGCCACAGAGCCTGCATAAGTGCTGCATTGAGTGCATGACTTGTGCTCAACCCCCACACCTCTTGAAAACAATTGACTCAAATGCTTAGAAGCATTGTAACTTGCTGTTTTGTTTTGTTTTTTGTCCTTTTCAGAATAAGCCATGTCAGAGACTTCATAACAAAATATCAAGCATCGCAGGGAAGTGTTCCCTTCAGCCTGACCACATCTCTTCCTTTCCTAGAGCTGCTGGATGAGACTCTCACTCTGGAGGAAGCTAATTTGCAAAACGCTGTTATCGTTCAGAGACTTCAGAAAACTGAGCCTTTCAGAAGTTTTTTATAGTCTTTGGTTTTAAGAGAATCTTGATTATGATAGTAGAACTGCTGCTGCAAGTAATGGCCAAAAAACCATAAAGACTTACCCGAACAAATTAGTTTTCAACTCACCAAAAGGCTACATATAAGTTGAACTAAACTAGACAAAACCAAAAAAAACCTGAACAGCAATATCTGGATGCACTGTATCATCTCCACAAAGCTGCACTCTTCTTAAAGAGCAAAATGTGTGTGTTGTGCTGTAGTTTGAGGTATTTTCTAAGCATTTCAGTGTTTGGAGACCGGCAATAATGAAGCAGAGGTAACCTAGTAAGACAGGGCCCATCATCTAAGTTCCTCCTAGCTAGAAAGCACTGATGGCCTTTTAAAGGGATGTTTGGGTTAAAATCATGATTCTAAAAGACTTTTGTGTTACTAACAGCAATTTAAGTGAAAATTAAATCTTAATTTAATAATTTTATTTTTTCACTTCAATTTGGACAGGGAAACTAAACCACTTGGTTTCACTCATATTTCTATCAGTCAATTTCAGGTTGTGATTCTCTTACACTAACGTTTAGATTACAGGTGCTTCAATGACAGACTTACATTTAAACACTTTTCACTATTTCCATAGAAACTCTTATTTTAAAGAAATCATGAAAAGCTACTGCAATTAAGTTTAACAAAATCTAAATTTTGGGACTTCCCTTTCAAAGCCTGTATTACACTTGTGCACGTGAGAAATCTCAAGACAAGAATGAGTTGGCTCCATTGCATACTGTACATGAGGTGTTACATCATAAACTCCTGAGGTTTGCTTTTCCTAATGGTTGAATTAGCTGCTTGCCTCACTAGCAGCTCTGTTCCCATCCCCAAGACATGGAATGTCATAACAGATGTGCTTTGAACTACATGTGCCACTAGCAGCGTAATCCATTCTGAACCATGCAAGACACAAGCGTGACACGCAGAGCTGGTAGATGGAAGATGGTTATAGAGAAATATTATATATAGTGAAAATACATACCATCTATGCCAAATTGCCAGCTACGGGCAGAGCTAATTTGCACATGTAAGTCTTCCAATAACATTTTAAAACCCTTATTTGGCAATAAAGCTGTTTCCTTCTCCTCTATTCATTTGTTTGTTCTTTATATCAGTCCTCACTTTCTGTTTGTTTGGTTTATTTTGCAACTTATAAAATATGCCCATCGTCCGCTTTTAATTCATGTCCCATGGCCAATTACAATTAGTGTGCCATACAATACCTGTTGAGAAACCAATATAAGGACTGTAGATTTTTGCAAACAGTTTTACTAGACAGTTTGCATGAATCATTAAGTTCAGTAGTGTGTGGATTTGTGAATGGAGCCATAAAGGTCTGTTAGATGTGATATTTTTTTTTTTTTTTTTTTTTTTTCCCCCATGGACCCTTCAATGAAGAGTAACTGGTTTTCTGCTGCGTTCAAAAGGGGAAATTGTTTAGTTTAATACTTTTATTCACTACAGTTAAGTGAGAGGGTTTGTTTTTTTGGGAAATATAAGATTATGGCATTGCAGTGACCTTAGTTCTGCATAAATCCAAGAATTCTTGAACCCTGGATGACCTGCTTTTTTTGCTACATCACCCATACTGAGGTTTTTGAAGCTGTCCAGACAACATGAGTGGTATGGTTTGAAATTTAGCTTCCAAATACTCATTCAATGGAGAGACAAGTTCAAAAAATGCATCTTTAAAAATTACTTTTTTTTTTTTTTAAACAAATTTATTTTGCACCACTTAATTAAGTTAATTACTTGCTCATCATTCAGCTTGGATAACACAAATGTATGTCTCAGTTTTGCTTACTGTTAATTTCACTTGCTGACTCCTGTTAGCGCACACACAGCACATGGAATGTTCAGTTGCAAGCATTCTCTTTTTGACCCTGATGCTAGTAAGGGTTCTAAAACCACTCTCCTTTCATTTTCTAACAAAATGGAATTTTGGATGCAAAATATCCTAATAATTCCAATCCTGATAAGAACTGTGCAGGGATAGTTCAGTGGTTTGAGCATTGGCCTACTAAACCCAGGGTTGTGAGCTCAATCCTTGAGGGGGCCACTTAGGGATCTGGGGCAAAATCAGTACTTGGTCCTGCTAGTGAAGGCAGGGGGCTGGACTTGATGACCTTTCAGGGTCCCTTCCAGTTCTAGGAGATAGGTGTATATGTATATATATTTTCTCTCTCTCTCTCTATAGATTTAGATGGATAGATAGATATAGATATATATAAAAAAAAAAACGGGGGGAGGGATAGCTCAGTGGTTTGAGCATTGTCCTGATATACCTAGCATTGTGAGTTCAAGCCTTGAGGCGGCCATTTAGGGATCTGGGGCAAAAACCTGTTTGGGGATTGGTCCTGCTTTGAGCAGGGGGTTGGACTAGATGACCTCCTAAGGTCCTTTCCAACCCTGATATTCTATGAAATCAGGTGCACTCCTTTAAAATAAAAAATAGTGAGTACAGTAGACAGGATTATCAAATTCAATGCATTTGAATCTCTAATATAAAACTGTATAGGAAAATGCATGCATTTGATTATAAGAGGTCAATGTTCTATTACATAGAATGTGCATGACACCTCTAAATAGCAATATCCTGCTCCTGCATGTGTATATGAAATATCTTTTATTGTACTATCTGCTGTTGGTGAAAGAGACAAGCTTCTGAGTTCCTCAGGTTTAGGAAAGGAAATAGATATGCAATGTAGACATTTAGTAAGAAGAGTTAGTGCAACACAATTTAAATACACAAAATCAGATTAAATGTAGGCAGTTGTTCTTTCCAAAAACATGCTAATAGGGTAAGGAGCTGTGTCTATTACTATATTGCAATATTTGTTCACTTTTATGCTACCACTCCCTACAAAGACTAGCGTATCTGTTTGGTTACTGGCTCTGTGATGGATTATAATCTGCATTTTCTTGAAACAATGATTGTGGCTGCAGTTGCAAAAAAGACTTTAAATAGTACACGTGATGGTTGTTTGTGAATCCAAAGCCTTAATATAATTTGGAAAGTCAAAATGGCCTAGAGCAAAATGACTGAAAGATACTCTAACCTCTCTCCCCGTGCAACAAAGGTACAATTTAAGCAAGAAACTGAAAATGAGGTCAGACACCTGCATTTGTGTATTATTCCCCTGCTTCTGTATTTCAACACCTGGAAACACTTTAAAACTAAATTAGAAATTGCTTCATGTGCTGGGTTAAAGTCCTCTTTTTTTTTTTTTTTTTTTTAAATGGGGCACTCGACTTTTGCTTAGTTTAGCCTGTTTCTAGAACAACCTTTGGATTAAAGTTAACAAGTGAGAAATGCTGGTGGAGTGACTCAAATAAAGACCGGCTAAATTTACCATCTCTGTTATAAACCTCCAGTGCAAGGAATTTTAAGGGCCTGATCCAAAGCCCATTGAAAAAACTTCTGTTGCCTTCAATGGATTTTGAACCAGACTCTAAATATGAAACTGAAATTGTAGCCTAAACTTGACTGGGTGAATGAAAAATAAATCATACTGTCTGAAATCATGCTGGCCTGTCTAGGTAATTCTTTGAAATGCCTAGTTCTTTAGATTATAAAAATTTGCTGCTAAAAGCATTTTTGGCAATATAGGTTGCAGAGGGCTTGAATATCAAAAATTATTGCTTAGTTTGCTATGACTGTTCTGAAGCTAGGGAGCCCCTGTTTAGAGAATTCAATTAAATAATTACAGTAGTTGAGCTGTTAAAAATCAGTCTGGCCAGCACGTGCTGCACATGTGGATTGGTTTATGAATATTTCTGGGGGAGAAAGAAGTCCCTATTTTATTAATTCTAAAAAAGGGGTGAAAAAGTGAGTCTTACGCTGAATCTGCAACCTGAAGTTCTTTCAAAATAACTAATCCACTCCAAGGCTCCAGTTGGAGGAACTATTGCAAAGCTTTGCTAATCAATACATTTAGTTTCATGCCCAAAGCAGAAAGATTATTCCTTTGCCCCTAGGGGAGCAAACTTGGTTATAGAAAATTTGTTGTACAGAAACAAAATAAGTAACTCGAAAAACACCCTCACCCTCGGAGTAATAGCGTTGACATGGCGCTAAAACACCCATGCCAAGTTTCAGCCTTCGGTGACTATTTTTGATTGTCCAATTGCTCGAAAACAGGTGTGCTGACAGACATCTGCTGTGTTAGAGCCAACTAAAAAGCCACCTTGTAATTAACAATGGTGCTGTTGGATGGGTTGGTTATTTATATAAAGGCACACACTGCAGGCGTTTTTTCTTATACCTACCTTGTGAGTGAATATGGGTCTGATCTGGCTCTTAAATTATTTTGGTAATATGATCCTGAGCGTTTTAAAACAATATAGCTGTGCAGGCGGCCTCCTGAAGCCCAAGTATCATAAATATTTAGAATAAGCGCTAGTTAATATTTGAAACTAAATTAATGTCAACGCCGTTTGAGGGAAAAAATGGAACTGGGCATTCTTATTCTCCGATCCTTCGTTCAAGAGCAAGTTAACACTGGGTTCTGGCACGTCTGTGGCTAAGCTACAGAGCCTAGGCAGGGGCACGTTCTCTCAGAAAAGGGTCTTTCACGTGGGACGATTCTAAAACTTGTACTTAAACAAATACGGGGCGGGCAGCGCCGAAGACGCACGAGATGAAATTGAAATACAGGGTCGTGCAACCCTAACGTTGCCGTTTGTGGACAGCACTTAGCATTTCAGATCTGTGGCCCCGTCCATGTGACTGTATAGGAAATGCTGACGCTGTACTGTCCGGCGCTCCAGTCAAATAAAGTCTGACTTTTAATTTTGCAAGTTGTTTGGAGAGAGTTTATTTATTTTTTCTTCCCTAAAGGCGAAGAACAACGCAGCGCCTTCTCCCCGTGGCTCAGGGTTTGCAGCTCTGCTGGGGAAAGTGTCCAAACAAAGTGTGCTGCTAACCGCCCTGATCCGTGCCACGAGATGCAGCCTGGGCATCTTACAGGGAAACGACTCTGTGCATGTCAGGCAGGTGGAGGCGCCCTCCCAGCTCTGCCGCATCGGCTAACGGGCTCGCTCGGGGGTGGTTGGATACCTTTGCATTGGGGCTGCAGCAGCAGCTCCTCCTTCCCGCGCCCGGAGCATGCTAGCAGGGGGGGTCTGAGTGCAGGGAGTCTAGGTCTCCAGCCAGTGGCGGAGCAAAAGCAGCAACCACCGAGGCTCCCCAGGGAGCTGCGGCCCTTAACTGCTTCTCCCGCGCCGCAGATGGCTGCGGAGGGGCCCCGAGCAGCTACGAGCTCGGCCCGGCCCCGCCCCCCGGGCTGACAGGTGCTGAAAAGCCCCGCGGCGGACGGCTTGGGGGGCGGCGGCTGCTGGGGCATGGCCGGTGCTGGAGGGGACACCCCGCAGCAGGGGGACGGGCCTGGGAAAGCGGCGCCGAAGGCCACCCTTCTCCCAGAGGAGACGCCGCAGGAACAAGCGCTCAGGCGGTCAGCAGAAGAGGTGAGCGGCTGTGACTGCCCGTCGGGTCCCCAGCATCGCCCCTCGGGGCTGCTGGGCTTGCAGTGCTCTGACCTCCTTTGCTCTAGGCCCTTTCCCCCGCCTGCACCTGAACGAGTTCGCCAGGGACCTCCCTGAGAATCTTAATTACAGTGTCCTAGAAATAATCCATGAGCTCCGGCTCGCGGGGTGCTGTTCCCGCAACAGGGACTGGCCGGCTGAGATGCTTGAGTGGATTCCAGTGATCATCCTCTTTGCTGGACTCCCGCCCTGTGCAATGTGAACGAAACTCAGATAGATCCTCAATGAACGGTGACTCTTTTTTTGTTTGTTTGCCCTGATGTAATTTTATTACTTTTCCTAAATTCCTGCCCCTCCAAGAATAAACTTCTTGTGTAGCAGCTTCTGAGGTAGCACCTCCTCGGGGGGTATCAGAAACACTAGATGCTTCTTTGACTGAGAACTTTGTCACCAAACAGAAAGCAGCATTGGAGTGGTTTTTATGTCAGAGATATTTTATCCACTGGGATTTGAGAGAACATGATATATATAGATAGATTACATATGTATTCTTCTTAGCATGGATCATATTTCCCCAAGTGCTAGATATTTTCAGTGTTTGCAGTGTTGTAGCAGTGTTGGTCCCAGGATATGAGAAAGACAAGGTGAATGAGGTAATATCTTTTAGTGGACCAACTTCTGTTGGTGAAAAGGCAAGCTTTTAAGCTACACAGAGCTCTTCTTCAGATATTTTCAAAGTGTTTCCACAGAAATTCTTCACCCTTATCCCTTAATGTTGTGCTATACTCAGAATATCTTTTTTTAGGAGCAAAATGCCCAGTGTCTCTCACTCCTAGGTAATAGTAAGGGGGGGGGGGGATGGAATAATTTTTCATCCATCTTCTTTGTGAGCACGTTTCCCCTGCAACAGAGCAAGAGTCACAGACTGAAGGGTGCAATTTTGGGGGGAACCCCTTTACTATGTTGTTTGTAGCATATGATTGGAGAAGTGTGCATTGAGAGCTCTAACAATATTCCAGGATGTTGTATCTTCCTAGAATTCAGTTTTCCAGGGAGGCAATAGCTATAAAAGAAGATGAATATTTCCATTTAAATTGCTGCCTGTGTGCATTTGTCTATATAGATATGAGCATGTGCATTCAGTTTAAAAATGGGACTATTGTTCCATTACCGGTGTGAAAAATTAAGCACACAAATTGAGAAATGTAGTTAAAGCTGAAATATCAACCTTGCTACACAGAAGATAGCAGCGTTAAAATGTCATCTTAAATATTTACCCCATAATACATTATAAACTGGAATCAGATAGGTAACACCATATACAGCTTTGTAATATGCCATATCCAGACTGAAAAAAAAACAACTTTTTAAAAGGGGAAAAATCAAAATGGAAAAAGCCATCCCTTTAATTTCTGCAAATTCATCTGCAGAGTTAAAGTCATGTTGAGAGACAGGGTTGGAGGGAATCATTATACTGGGAAAGTTTCTCATCGTGTTGAATCAGATAAACCTTGACTTAAACTATCTGAAAGTCTCAGCTGCTGCTATCCCTTCCCATTCCTCTTAAACCACTATTGGTTTTGTTCTGGACCTGCTTGATAAAGAAGAGCTTGTGACAAAATGTGTATACACCCAGCCACAGTCCATCCAGCTACTGAAATATCTTCTTCTAGTTGCACAGGATTGCTTTTGCTAGTTGTCTTCTGTACCCACAAACACTTATTACTAATATTCTATTCAGTTTCAGTTCATATTAGTGAAGGAAGTAAAATTCCCAAGAAAATGAGATGTAGTTATTCAGTTACAAGATTAAAGACACTATTGTATATTAGAGAGACTTTCAAACTTACCTAAATTAAAAAACATCCACCATTGATCCACCATTCTACTTCAGAAGTGGAAGCGCTCATTTTCTGTGTTAAACCTTCTTGCTTTACCTTAGATTCATAGAGCTCATGGCCAGAAAGGACCATTGTGATAATTTATTCTCACTTGCTGTATAAACACAGGCCATAGAACTTCCCTAAAATACTTCCTAGAGTGTATCTTTTAGAAAAAACATCCTATCTTCATATAACAATTGTCAGTTATGGAGAATCCACCATGATCCAAATTGTTCCAATAGTTAATTATTCTCACTGTTAAAAATTTACTCCTTATTTCCCGTTTGAATTTGCCTGGCTTCAACTTAGATATGTGTGATTGTTTCATTATTGTATTTTGTACAGTTTTTAACTCTACTGTAGTAAGTGCAAGGTTTCAAAGTGGATCTGAAGATAATAAGGAAAGAAGCTCAATCTTTCTTGCCCTCCTCCTCTTCCCCTCACTCCCATTTTTAAAAATAAATATTCAGGCTGGAGCTTTCTCTCCCTTCGCCCTGCTTCTGAAACAATCTGTAGAAGCAACTTGAGACTTAAATAACTTTGTTCAAATATAACTTAAAGAATCTCTCAAAGCAAGCCAGAGAAGAGGAAGAGACTGAAATCCAGGACCTCTATGGTGGCATTTTCAGAAATGCTCCCAGTTCCACGCGCAGGGCCAGGTAGGCAGGCAGAGCTTCAGAGTCTCAATGCGTGGATGAGACGATGGTGTAGAGAGGAGGGGTTCACGTTCATTAGGAACTGGGGAAACTTCTGGGATGGGGGGAGCCTATACAGGAGAGATGGGCTCCACCTAAACCAAAGTGGAACCAGACTGCTGGCACTAAACATTAAAAAGGTTGTAGAGCAGTTTTTAAACTAGGAGATGGGGGAAAGCCGACTGCTGCAGAGGAGCGTGTGGATCGGACACAGACTTCTCTTAGGGGAGAGTCTGATGATAGAGAATCTCCAGGTTATAGTCAGGAGCAGAGGACTGAAAAGTATAATGTAAGGGCCGGATCAGATGATAAACAGTCACATAAAAAAGAATCTGGCACATCAGAAAAAGGCAGGCTAATAAACAGGGACAAGTTTTTAAAGTGCTTGTACACAAATGCCAGAAGTCTAAATAATAAGATGGGTGAACTAGAGTGCCTTGTGATAAAGGAGGATATAGATATAATAGGCATCACAGAAACCTGGTGGACTGAGAGCAATCAATGGGACACAATCATTCCGGGGTACAAAATATATCGGAAGGACAGAACAGGCCGTGCAGGGGGAGGAGTGGCACTATATGTTAAAGAAAGTGTAGATTCAAATGAAGTAAAAATCTTAAGCGAATCCACAGGTTCCATAGAGTCTCTATGGATAGAAATTTCATGCTCTAGTAAAAATATAACATTAGGGATCTATTATCGACCACCTGACCAGGACAGTAATAGTGATGATGAAATGCTAAGGGAAATTAGAGAGGCTATCAAAATTAAGAACCCAATAATAGTGGGGGATTTCAATTATCCCCATATTGACTGGGAACATTTCACTTCAGGACGAAATGCAGAGATAAAATTTCTCGATACTTTAAATGACTGCTTCATGGAGCAGCTGGTACGGGAACCCACAAGGGGAGAGGCGACTCTAGATTTAATCCTGAGTGGAGCGCAGGAGCTGGTCCAAGAGGTAACTATAGTGGGACCGCTTGGAAATAGTGACCATAATACAATAGCATTCAACATCCCTGTGGTGGGAAGAACACCTCAACTGCCCAACACTGTGGCCTTTAATTTCAAAAGGGGGAACTATACAAAAATGAGGGGGTTAGTTAGACAAAAGTTAAAAGGTACAGTGACTAAAGTGAAATCCCTGCAAGTTGCGTGGGCCCTTTTTAAAGACACCATAATAGAGGCTCAACTTCAATGTATACCCCAAATTAAGAAAAACAGTAAAAGAACTAAAAAAGAGCCACCGTGGCTTAACAACCATGTAAAAGAAGCAGTGAGAGATAAAAAGACTTCCTTTAAAAAGTGGAAGTCAAATCCTAGTGAGGCAAATAGAAAGGAGCACAAACACTGCCAACTTAAGTGCAAGAGTGTAATAAGAAAAGCCAAAGAGGAGTTTGAAGAACGGCTAGCCAAAAACTCCAAAGGTAATAACAAAATGTTTTTTAAGTACATCAGAAGCAGGAAGCCTGCTAAACAACCAGTGGGGCCCCTTGACGATGAAAATACAAAAGGAGCGCTTAAAGATGATAAAGTCATTGCGGAGAAACTAAATGGATTCTTTGCTTCAGTCTTCACGGCTGAGGATGTTAGGGAGATTCCCAAACCTGAGCTGGCTTTTGTAGGTGACAAATCTGAGGAACTGTCACAGATTGAAGTATCACTAGAGGAGGTTTTGGAATTAATTGATAAACTCAACATTAACAAGTCACCGGGACCAGATGGCATTCACCCAAGAGTTCTGAAAGAACTCAAATGTGAAGTTGCGGAACTATTAACTAAGGTTTGTAACCTGTCCTTTAAATCGGCTTTGGTACCCAATGACTGGAAGTTAGCTAATGTAACGCCAATATTTAAAAAGGGCTCTAGGGGTGATCCCGGCAATTACAGACCGGTAAGTCTAACGTCGGTACCGGGCAAATTAGTTGAAACAATAGTAAAGAACAAAATTGTCAGACACATAGAAAAACATAAACTCTTGAGCAATAGTCAACATGGTTTCTGTAAAGGGAAATCGTGTCTTACTAATCTATTAGAGTTCTTTGAAGGGGTCAACAAACATGTGGACAAGGGGGATCCGGTGGACATAGTGTACTTAGATTTCCAGAAAGCCTTTGACAAGGTCCCTCACCAAAGGCTCTTACGTAAATTAAGCTGTCATGGGATAAAAGGGAAGGTCCTTTCATGGATTGAGAACTGGTTAAAGGACAGGGAACAAAGGGTAGGAATTAATGGTAAATTCTCAGAATGGAGAGGGGTAACTAGTGGTGTTTCCCAAGGGTCAGTCCTAGGACCAATCCTATTCAATTTATTCATAAATGATCTGGAGAAAGGGGTAAACAGTGAGGTGGCAAAGTTTGCAGATGATACTAAACTACTCAAGATAGTTAAGACCAAAGCAGATTGTGAAGAACTTCAAAAAGATCTCACAAAACTAAGTGATTGGGCAGCAAAATGGCAAATGAAATTTAATGTGGATAAATGTAAAGTAATGCACATTGGAAAAAATAACCCCAACTATACATACAACATGATGGGGGCTAATTTAGCTACAACGAGTCAGGAAAAAGATCTTGGCGTCATCGTGGATAGTTCTCTAAAGATGTCCACGCAGTGTGCAGAGGCGGTCAAAAAAGCAAACAGGATGTTAGGAATCATTAAAAAGGGGATAGAGAATAAGACTGGGAATATATTATTGCCCTTATATAAATCCATGGTACGCCCACATCTCGAATACTGTGTACAGATGTGGTCTCCTCACCTCAAAAAAGATATTCTAGCACTAGAAAAGGTTCAGAAAAGAGCAACTAAAATGATTAAGGGTTTAGAGAGGGTCCCATATGAGGAAAGATTAAAGAGGCTAGGACTCTTCAGTTTGGAAAAGAGAAGACTAAGGGGGGACATGATAGAGGTATATAAAATCATGAGTGATGTTGAGAAAGTGGATAAGGAAAAGTTATTTACTTATTCCCATAATACAAGAACTAGGGGTCACCAAATGAAATTAATAGGCAGCAGGTTTAAAACAAATAAAAGGAAGTTCTTCTTCACGCAGCGCACAGTCAACTTGTGGAACTCCTTACCTGAGGAGGTTGTGAAGGCTAGGACTATAACAATGTTTAAAAGGGGACTGGATAAATTCATGGTGGCTAAGTCCATAAATGGCTATTAGCCAGGATGGGTAAGAATGGTGTCCCTAGCCTCTGTTCGTCAGAGGATGGAGATGGATGGCAGGAGAGAGATCACTTGATCATTGCCTGTTAGGTTCACTCCCTCTGGGGCACCTGGCATTGGCCACTGTCGGTAGACAGATACTGGGCTAGATGGACCTTTGGTCTGACCCAGTACGGCCTTTCTTATGTTCTTATGTTCTTATGTTCTTAAGCCAGACTTTCTTTCAATCCAAAAAATCATGAGTGAAGAATGAACTTACTGAATGGCTAATTCTCCTGTTTAAAAAAATTGGGTTTAAGGGCTATTATGGTTACTTTTATTACAGCTGTGCCTAAAGGCTCCATATTGAATTAGAGCCCTATTGTGCTAAGCAGTGCACAAACACATAGAAAGTGTCCCTCTTCCGAAGAGCCCAGAGTCTAATTTTTGAGATAAGAAGCAATGAATGGGTGGCATTTACAAACAAGGTGAGAAAGGGAAGGAAGGATGAAAGTAATGTTGATTTAAAATCATGTGCTTGCAAACCTTTGTAACAGAATCTCATATAGATCTGGAATGCAGGCTTTGCACCCCCTTATCATGTTGATTTGTGCCTTGGGTATGAGCAGGCTCAGTGATGGTGAGGCAAACGGGCCAAATCTAACCCAGGATTCTCTTGCAATAAATGATTTGTGTTCAGCAATGCCAGAGTAATTAGAAACCTCTTTGGGTGCAATTCAGCAGAGCCTACCACTAATGTCACAGCCCAGAATGGCAAAACAAATACAAGGAGAAATTGGGACTGAATGCCTCTGAGGTGGAGCGCAGTTTAAAATGCTGACAAAAGAAAACTGAGACAAGCATAGCACTTAATTCCTGGAGACCAGTGGGTCACTGTGTTAGGCACCATACGACAAATAACTGAAACTTGGTCCCAGCCTGTTACATCTTGCAATCTACGTTTAAGATGAGTCAATCAATAGGTGGATATAATAGATAGGGGTGGGGCATAAGATAACAGTGAGACAGTTATCAATAGTGTAATAAGCAATGGTCACAGCACCCCCAGCTGCCTAATCACTGTCAAGTATTTCGCAGGTGGCTCATCATAGGTGAGTTTAAAAGAGGATAATGCAGTAGCCTGGTGCATTTTTGCAGGGAGCTTCTTCTCTGCATACAGCCATATGGAAGAAAGCGTGAAAGTGCATGTTGAAAAAATTTCAAATGGGCAGTCAAGGGTGGAATCTTGCAGTTTATCCTTATATTTAAAAGGCAATATTAAAAAAAATCCAGCTTTCTGTCCTGTAAAGACCTACCACTCTAAGCCTTTCTACAAGAAAATGTCTAATACAGTTCGTCCTTTATGAAAACAATGTATTTGTATCACGATAACATCTAGAGGCGCCAACCAAGATCTGGAACCCATTATGCGAAGCATGTCATAGAATCATAGAATATCAGGGTTGGAAGGGACCTCAGGAGGTCATCTAGTCCAACCCCCCTGCTCAAAGCAGGACCAATTCCCAACTAAATCATCCCAGCCAGGGCTTTGTCAAGCCGGGCCTTAAAAACCTCCAAGGAAGGAGATTCCACCACCTCCCTAGGTAACACATTCCAGTGCTTCACCACCCTCCTAGTGAAATAGTGTTTCCTAATATCCAACCTAGACCTCCCCCACTGCAACTTGAGACCATTGCTCCTTGCTCAGTCATCTGCCACCACTGAGAGCAGCCGAGCTCCATCCTCTTTGGAACCCCCCCTCAGGTAGTTGAAAGCAGCTATCAAATCCCCCCTCATTCTTCTCTTCTGGAGACTAAACAATCCCAGTTCCCGCAGCCTCTCCTCATAAGTCATGTGCTCCAGACCCCTAATCATTTTTGTTGCCCTCCGCTGGACTCTTTCCAATTTTTCCACATCCTTCTTGTAGTGTGGGGCCCAAAACTGGACACAGTACTCCAGGTGAGGCCTCACCAAAGTCGAATAAAGGGGAATGATCACGTTCCTCGATCTGCTGGCAATGCCCCTACTTATACAGCCCAAAATGCCGTTAGCCTTCTTGGCAACAAGGACACACTGTTGACTCATATCCAGCTTCTCGTCCACTGTGACCCCTAAGTCCTTTTCTGCAGAACTGCTACCTAGCCATTCGGTCCCTAGTCTGTAACAGTGCATGGGATTCTTCCGTCCTAAGCGCAGGACTCTGCACTTGTCCTTGTTGAACCTCATCAGGTTTTTTTTGGCCCAATCCTCTAATTTGTCTAGGTCCCTCTGTATCCGATCCCTACCCTCTAGTGTATCTACCACGCCTCCCAGTTTAGTGTCATCTGCAAACTTGCTGAGAGTGCAGTCCACACCATCCTCCAGATCATTAATAAAGATATTAAACATGTGTACAAACCCATAGAAAGACACAGTCCCTGCCTCTGTGAAATAGATAAGACACATAGGGTGGGAGAAAGGAAGTGTTATTGTTCCCATTTTAGAGATAAGAGTGTTGAGGCTCAAAGATTAAGTACTTTGCCTAAGGCCACTGAAGAAGTCTGGCAGAGCCCTACTCAAAAGACCATCCTTTGTCCCATTATAAATCCCTTGGGCTGTTCAATGTGGGCTTACAGTTTCAAATCTTTGCAGTGTTTAAGCATGTAGTAATGCACAACTGTATGTTTAAGTGTCAGGGGCCAATTAAATCTCTAGTGAAAATTAAATATAAGGAGGGGGATTTGCACCCCGAGTATGAGACTTTCAGAAGTGTTCATCTCAGCATGCTGCTCCAAACTCTTTTTTTCCCCTTAATGTACAACACTCTTAAAACAAGAAGTCTCCTGTGGGGGAAGTAGCATCCTCACTGTACAGGTGGGAAAAGTAAAGCACAGAGTGCATTAGAGCAATGGTTAGAATTTAGGAATTCCCAGCCATTTACTTTCACCACTAGATTCACTGCCTCAAACACCATTGCCCCTTTCTAAGGCTATGAGAGGCAACATAGTCTAGTTGAATGAGCACAGGAATCAGAAAACCTGGTTCTAATCCCTACGGAATCTTTGGCAAGTCATTTAACTTCTCTGCCTCTGTTTCCTCATCTGTCATGTGGCTTATTACTTGCAAGGATAGATGAGAATTGTTTGAGCAGAGCTTTAAACGTGCAAAACTCTCTATAAGTGAGTGATATTGTACTAAATATAATCAGATTCCAGCCGCTCTTTTTATTCAAGCAATGGCATACATAGCTATAAACAAAATTAGTCACAGGTGAAAGCCTCCATTAACTGCTACTGAGACCAAAATGTTAACTTTGCTTGAAGGTGATCTGTCAGTATGCTACCCAAGCAGCCTGGCAGTATCTAGAAGGTGAATAGAATTTCAATGAGACTTCTTAATCAAAAATGTAAAAGTATTGAGATCCTTAACTTTCTAGCCGTGAAGCTGACTGGAGAAATGAGAGTTGCTCAAGTCTGTAAGTCTAATTTTTTTTTATTTATTGCTAATTATTTCACAATTTAATATAACTATTCTAATTTCAAGTTCTTAAATATTAACTGTGTTGGATTGGAACTGCTATATAATAATTTTTAATACGGTATGTCACCTAGTCAGTGAGGTGAAGTTACTGTACGGGAAAGTCTAATAACTCAATATAAGTGAATTAATGCATTGGTCTAGCTGAATAGGGGGCTGTTGGAAAAACATGTAGGAAAGCAACACAATGGATCCTGACAAACAGCCTCCCAAGAAATACTTAGAGGGAAATTACAGGATGATGGACTACTTCCAGGCTCCAGCCCAGATTAACACAACTGTGTTGCAAGTGCTGCGAGCCGACAGTTCAGAGGGCTATAAACAATAAAAAATGACTTAGTCTCTGGGCAGGGGGGTGATGAAAAAGATTGAGCAGCTTTTAAAGGACACTCTCTCTGAAGCAGGGGGAAAGGAATTGCCTTTTAAGGGAACAGATTATGCCACCCGGACGCTAATGCTCTCTGTGTTGGGAGAGGAGGGGAGGTAGGAACCTTATACCTAACAGGATCCCCTGCTGAGGTAATCATGGTTAGCACCTGGGGACTGCTGCTCAAGGCGTGGTCGGAAAGTGGAAGAATCGTGTAATTCCACTCCGAGAGAGATGATAGCTTGAGGCCCAAGATGTGAGAGGTGTATGTACTCAAAGAGGAGTCAGAGATGTAGTTAGACCAGTAGCTGTGATTTGTACATGGAGATCTTGCTCTCTATCTATATAGACATCACTCAGAAACAAAGGACTTTCATAAAACTAATACACTTGTTTACACCTATTTATATAGAATAGTTCAAAGGAGCAAGGCCAGATCTTGAAAGATTCTGTTGTCTATTAGTTCTTTATCAGTAAGTACACTATCACCTAATAATAAAAAAACCCGATACATTAAAAATGCTTTCAGAAATAGGTAATACATATCAGAATAATAAAGCATTTTATTGGAGCCTCATCATTTTATTATCTTAATCTGACTGCAGTGGAAGCATGAGGTTATGTGCATTCAGTCCAGATATTTGGCCACAACCAAGGCAGACCTAGGATTACCATTGCTATTGGAAGGAACTTGAAAAGGATCAACAGTTTTTTAAAGAGGGATTGAATTTAACAGTTAGAATTCTCAGAAATAGTTTTAGTCAGGATCTTAGTGTGTGGCCCACATGGTGACTGGCACTCTATACTGAGATTAGCGTGTGGATATTTCCCACCTATGTTTTCAGCTAACACTAATACAGTAAATCAGAGCTTTTAGAAACATTTGCCAATAATGTGGCATTTTCCCCTATGAAAACACGTTATCTTTCATCTATTAGACTCCTAACACTTTGTCTCTGAATTATTATTTTTTATAATAGGGTACAATAACTTACTCTGTTCCTTGATTTTTCTGCCAGTTACTTTCAGTCTAATAGGTATATTTTTTGCTTAGCACGTTTCATCCATACATCTCAAGGTGCTTCAACAAAGATGGACAAGTATCTTCAGGTAAAAATTTCAAAAGCGCATAAGTGATTTAGGCGCATAACTCCTACTGAAAAGCAATGGAACTTAGGCTCTGAAGTCACTTAGATCATTTTTAGAACTCTACCCATTCTGCCTATTTTTTCAACTGAGGCACAGAGAAGTTAAGTGACTTGCCCAAGGTCACACTGGAATTCTGTGGCAGAGTGAGGAATTGGACCCAAACAGTGCTCACAGTATGGAGAAAAAAGTTGGAGGGACCCTGAATGTCAAGCAGCTTGCTTTTTAATTTAAATAGTAGTGAGAAGCAAGGGGGTCACAAGACAGAAGTCCGGTAGCCCCTAGAACAGGGGTCGGCAACCTTTCAGAAGTGGTGTGCTGAGTCTTCATTTATTCACTCTGATTTAAGGTTTCGCGTGCCAGTAATACATTTTAACATTTTTAGAGGTCTCTTTCTATAAGTCTATAACATATAACTAAACTATTGTTGTATGTAAAGTAAATAAGGTTTTTAAAATGTTTAAGAAGCTTCATTTAAAATTAAATTAAAATGCAGAGCCCCCAAGAATGGTGGCCAGGACTCAGGCAGTGTGAGTGCCACTGAAAATCAGCTCGTGTGCTGCCTTCGGCATGCGTGCCATAGGTTGCCTACCCCTGCCCTAGAAGAAGTAAGGGGGCCCAGAGTCCTGCAACCGTCCTGTAATTCAAAAACTGGACCCAGACCTTCTGAGTCTGTGTGCAGATCCTTAACTGAAAGACCATCCCTCTTCTCTGAATATTGTCTAAATAGAATAATATGAGACTATTTATTGATTTTTGTGGTCTGAAAGAATAGATACATATATAAGCAAAAAAAATTGATATCTGATAATTACTCAACTTTTTGCCATCTGAATAATTCATTCTTGGGCAGAGATAACACCGATCCTCAGCAAGTCATCCAAGACCCAGGAGCTGCCCTATAGATAGTGTCAATACTCAAGAAAGTCTGCCTGATTGCTTCTTATCATGTGTTCATGGATTCACTGCACTTGAATGGTCCATGCCCACTTGCGGCCTGTAAAAAGTGTGCTTTTCAGAATTAGCTCACGGGAAGTCAGTGTACCTGGACTCCAGTTCTGGTAACTTGGAACAGGCATTGAAAACTGAATCACAGTGTTCAGACTTGGTTTCCTGAAGTAAGGAATAGCAACCAGTAGCCTGATTCTCAGTGGTGCTGACCATTGAAGTCAGTGGGGTCTCTGGATGTTCAGTGTCTATGAAAATGCTGAACTTCAGATCACTTAAATAAGTGCCTGAATACGAGTTTAACCATAAACTTGTGAAACTTTTACTCTTAATGTTTTGCATTTTCTCTTAACTTGTCTGTTCTTGTTCTGTTTCAGCTCAGACAGGAAGACAGACTCTCAGTTTGCAGCAAATTATGCTATGCAATAGGAGGTGCTCCAAACCAAGTTGCAACAAGTGCCACTGCTTTTTTTCTACAGATCTACCTGTTAGATATAGCACATGTAAGTAATGTGCAAAGTGCTTTCTGGCTCCAACTTTGTTCAATTACGATGTCATCACCTACTTAATTTTCCTGTATCTAATATTAAGATAATTCAACTAATATACCTTTTAAACTATATTCTGTTGTTGTTTTTAATTGTTCAGCCCCTGTTGAAACTCTTTTGAGCTTAGTGACAAAACTTATTTAGTAATTATGCTTGATAAATGTAATAGGATCGAGATTGGATGGTAATGGTGCTTGATTACCTGGTCCCTATTAGTTTAATTGTTTGTCAGTCCCACTAAATAAACACGAAGGAGCCATTTGTTCCACAGTTTCTCCAGCAAAGGTCTGAGCTCCACTTTTTCCCCCTCCCCTCAACTTTTTAGGGGTCACATACCTCATTTTACAGGGATTACGTGGAATTCTTCCCCACACAGAGGACTGAGCCATTCTCTTCCAAATCCTGGCTGTGCTGTTCCTGTGGGATTATGAAGCCCACTATGCGAAATCTTTTATATTCAATCTGAGCCATTTCCCAAGAAATTAACATTCATAGTTAACCCTTTGCAGCCTTCAATTTTACTATTAGAATTCCATCCATCTAATTTACCCTCATAACCTATCTAGGTATGTATATAATCCCACACCACCTAGAAACCTTGGACCAAATTCAGAATTGCTGTAAGGAGCTACGAATTGCACGCTCTTATAAGCAGGTGTGAATTTGGCCCTGTTGTATTTTAATATTTGTATCATTGCGTTTAGGGCCCTGGTCATGGTAAGCACTGTGCAAACACGTATTCAGAGATAGATCCCATGCTAGAAAGTTTATAATCTCTCCAAGTTTCCCTTCCCACTCTATGAGCTAGTCCAGAATTCATTTCCTTGCTATCCCATTGTGTTATCTGAGCAATGCCAGTGCATGAACCTTTTCATCTGAAGCTGTCTGTGTGCCCCTCATCACCATAGTATCTGAGCACCTCTATCTGTATCTCTTTGGCTCATTGACTATCTCATTTCTAATTTCAGTCGAAGTTTATACCTTTTATCCCTCATCCATGCCTCTTAAATCCCTTCTCCTGCTGTTATCTAGTGGAGCTGGATGGAAAATAGTAAATATTTTTGGTGGAAAAAATTCAAAAGAAATGATTTTTTTTTTAAGTTGGGGAGAACATTTTTCAGTTTTTTCAAAGGGGGAAAACCCAAATATTTGCATAAATTTGTTTAAGAATAAAGACCATTTTTTGTTGTTGGAAAAAAGTTTGGATGGAAAATTTTCAACCAGCTCTTATTTAATATTAAACTTTTCAATCGCTATGATTTAACTCTAACATAGCTTGGGATAAATTTTGTATGATACATGCACTGCAAATGTTTGCAGTGTCTGCCTTTAACAAATCATGCTGTATATCCTTGATGTTTCAAACCTTATCCTCACTTTGTCTGTCTTTGCTCTTCCCTTCCTACTGAAACTGTGAAGAGCAGAAGATTTCGTAGGCAGTCTCGTTAGGCAGCTCCAGTCTCAATAAAGGTTTTGTTTTTTAAAGCAATGTGGCTTGAGCAAAACCGATGATATGCATATTGAAATGACTCTCTAGTCACTTAGGTTGGTGGCAAGGCAATGCTAGAGTAACTACAGCAGATCCCACCTCAGGTGCCCCCTGCTCTCTTTCACCCCCCATGACTCTGTTGTTTATATGTGAATTCTTGCACGCAGTACAGATATACACCTCTACCCCGATATAACGCTGTCCTCGGGAGCCAAAAAATCTTACTGCGTTATAGGTGAATCCGCGTTATATCGAACTTGCTTTGATCCGCCAGAGTGCACAGCCCCCCCCCCCCCCCGGATCTCTGCTTTACCGCGTTATATCCGAATTCATGTTATATCGGGTCGCGTTATATTGGGGTAGAGGTGTATGTAGGGATGACTACATCCCACATAATTAATCATAATCTGAAAAATACACACTTGCTTGGTAAATTTCTTTTTTTTCCATTTGATTTTTTTTTTAATGTGGGAAAACTTTAAAATGTGCTTCATTTGACCAATGTGCTCTCTTCTGTTCTTTGGCATATACTGGATTTAAAGGTAACAGTTTACATTATTCACTTGTGACCCTAACTGCAACTGTTATTAAAAAACAAACAAACTAGATGTGTTCCAAGTTATTCAAATTAATCTTACTCAGGTTTAGTTGGAAAAAAAGTTGCATACAGAAATGTTGTACAGAAAATACAGAATAAGCATTCAGAAGAAACAGTACTATTTCGGAATATTAACTCTAGTAATCACAGTTCAGTTCTTTGTAGAAATAAGCCCATCATGCCAAAACCACTTTCACAATTAGCACCAGTTGGCACTCTGATAGGTAATCTCAGTAGATATACTAAGGACTGAATGGGCATGGGAAATGAACTATACTCTTGTCTGCTCCAGCTCAGGAGCAGAAATTTAGAAATGGGGTCTTGTGGGAGAAGCTTACCTTACCTCTACTTCTGCTGTACCTGGTTTTATGATTAAACCACAGACTTCAGTCTCCAGTGTTGTCTGGCTGACACCTCTTCCCCGCATTAAATTCACCTATGATCTTTCTCTCCTGGCCTTTTCCCCGTCACACACATTCTCTCTTGCATAGTACCTGTATCTCAGTGTCTAGTTTGTTGTCTCCCAACATGCATTGATGGTGGAGGGCTAGTTATTCATGATTTTTAATAGTAGTCGATGTGTGTTGTAAGTGAGTTATCACTACACTTTACATAAAACACTGAGATCCTTTTTGGAAAGTTGCTTTATGTTGTTTCATTGAATGCTGGATCTTGTTTAGAGCACTGTGTCTATACTTTCAGATTACTCCGTTTCATGCCTCTTTGGTGCTGTTCATTGGCAAAGCCTGGGGTGCAGTTACTGATCCTGTTGCTGGCTTTTTTATTAGCAAAAGTAAATGGACAAAAATTGGCCGGCTTATGCCTTGGTAAGCAGAAAATATTTTGTTCTATTTCTTGTTTTTTCCCCCCTCTTTCCTTTAATCCTAGAATGGCTTCATTGAATTAAACCTTTTTTGTTTTGTTTTTGCTTTTGCCTTTCTCAAATGAGACTGATTTTAGTATGGATAGAATGAATATGTAAAAAAACCCCACTCCTGTCTGCTTAGAGGATTGGGCCAAAAGAAACCTGATGAGGTTCAACAAGGACAAGTGCAGAGTCCTGCACTTAGGACAGAAGAATCCCATGCACTGTTACAGACTAGGGACCGAATGGCTAGGAAGCAATTCTGCAGAAAAGGACCTAGGGGTTACAGTGGACGAGAAGCTGGATATGAGTCAACAGTGTGCCCTTGTTGCCAAGAAGGTTAACGGCATTTTGGGCTGTATAAGTAGGGGCATTGCCAGCAGATCGAGGGACGTGATCATTCCCCTCTATTCGACATTGGTGAGGCCTCATCTGGAGTACTGTGTCCAGTTTTGGGCCCCACACTACAAGAAGGATGTGGAAAAATTGGAAAGAGTCCAGCGGAGGGCAACAAAAATGATTAGGGGTCTGGAGCACATGACTTAAGAGGAGAGGCTGAGGGAACTGGGATTGTTTAATCTGCAGAAGAGAAGAATGAGGGGGGATTTGATAGCTGCTTTCAATTACCTGAAAGGGGGTTCCAAAGAGGATGGATCTAGACTGTTCTCAGTGGTACTTGATGACAGAACAAGGAGTAATGGTCTCAAATTGCAGTTGGGGAGGTTTAGGTTGGATATTAGGAAAAACTTTTTCACTAGGAGGGTGGTAAAGCACTGGAATGTGTTACCTAGGGAGGTGGTGGAATCTCCTTCCTTAGAGGTTTTTAAGGTCAGGCTTGACAAAGCCCTGGCTGGGATGATTTAGTTGGGAATTGGTCCTGCTTTGAGCAGGGGGTTGGACTAGATGACCTCCTGAGGTCCCTTCCAACCCTGATATTCTATGATTCTATGATTCCTGTTTTCAGCTGCACAGCCATAAAATTACAACAAGCGGCTTTCTTGGAAGCTGCCTGAAGAAACCACTCAATTGTTTAGAGATGGGCCGAAACTGGAACCTCAAATCCAAAATCCTGTTGAATGTGGGTGGGAGAGGATCTGAACCTCCAGATCTGACCAAACCCCTTTGTGGTTTTGATTCTGAGTTGGATTCTGCATCAAAAGGGGCTTATTTTCCACTTCTGGTTCAGATACATCCAAACTGTTGGAAGATTGGCCATTCGTTAGATACTTGTTTGAGCCCTCACTCCGGTACTGCACCCATCTCAATGGGTTCCCATCCTTGCATGCACGCTTGGCTGGAGCTCACCAACTCTAACATGGTAGGCCTAGGGACCCAACAGGGTATGTCTCAGGCCACCTTGCTGAGCTGCTTGCACTGCCCTAGTGGTCAGTTCCGTTCTCATCACGGGTAGTGCAGGATCTTCCCCCTGTCAGCATTCATCCCAGCTCAACACAAGCCAGTCCCACTGGCCATTTCCCCACACCTCTTGGTACTCTTTCTTTACGTCTTCACTATCAGCCCCCCTAATTAAAACATTTAATTGGAGGGTGAAAATTGTCATGATTTTTAACAAGGAACCAACTGCTGGAAGAGTTTGGAGCTGCCAGCATTGTTGTAGTTCACAGAACTTCATTTCCCCTTTTCATACTCCCACCTCAAGCAGCTAAATGTGGTGTAGCTGCAGCTCCAGCATGCTCAGGGGCTCCGGTCCTGCTTGCATTACTCTCCTCTGAAGCACACTAAAGCCCTTAGACAGCTCTCGCTCTATTTTGACCTTCACTAAATCTATATGTAACAATGAAAAGCAAGTATCACGTACACTTTTCATGTGGTGTAAGGAAGGAGGAGGTATACCCTAGTGTTGAACAGAAATATAAATATTACCAGAAGGAGGGTGAAAGGTGGGAGAGTAAACTGGAAAAGAATGATGCATGTTAGAGGACCCAAACTCTCCCATGATGTGTTGTGGATTCTTTTTTCCTTTTAAAAACAAAAAGAAACAGGATGGCTTATGGACTCTGGAGTCTTTTGCTTTTGTCACTGATTTCAGTCTCATAGATTCAAAGAAGCTACTGTCAGAGTATTTGAGTTAGTGACTAGACCTGTGCAAATAACTGATTCTCTCCCCCCACCCCCCTCCAGTTTGTTGGCCAACTGGAAAATTAAAAACAAATTAACAAAAAAGAAATCCAAGTTGACCCAAAAGAAAAAAATTAAATTTTTAGTGAACTGAAAAAGTTTCAGGTTGAATAAAACATTTAGTTTAGCAGGAATGGTGTCCCTAGCCTCTGTTTGCCAGAAGCTGGGAATGAGCAACAGGGGATGGATCACTTGATGATTACCTGTTCTGTTCATTCCCTCTGGGGCACCTGGCACTGGCCACTGTCGGAAGACAGGCTACTGGGCTAGATGGAACTTTGGTCTGACACCGTAGGGCCGTTCTTATGTTCTTATGTTTGAAGGAATTATTTTTTTACCTTTTTAAAATAAAGTTGAAGTAAAATTTCAAATGAAAAATTGTTTTGAATTGAAAAATCAAAATACTTTGTTCATTCATGAGCGCTAAACTCACTGTATGAAAAAAATTAAGCTAGAAGAAGATCATGATGAGGTAGGGTGAATTTTATAATAACCCAGTGGTATTAGCTGTTTTCGGAATCATTTCTCAGTTCTGTTATATCCTGTAAATACTGTCTGTTCAGGACAAAGAATAGTGTTAGAATGACTCTCAGCCTAGCATCACATAGACTAGGCTGAGTGTACAACTTGCACTTACACTTCACTTATCTAATCAGGTCTTTAAAATACGCTTGTCTAACAGCCGTTGTTTTTCTGGAGGAATATTTTTTAAATGTTGTATTATCACGGAAAACTCTTTAACCCTATAATATACAGCACTGCCCATTTACACCAATTGAAGACCTGGTATTGTATTTCTAATTAGTTTAAAACACCTTTTCTTGGGGTTTGATTTGATTAATATTTGTAGAGTGAAATTATTACAGCCATTTAAGTTTTTTAAGTGAACTAGGTAATTATGCAAACTTCACTCCTTGCCCCATCTGACAGGTGTATTTAATAAAGGAGGAGTAGATTTTTTTATTAAAAAAAGGTTAAGGTTTTATTTAATACAGTAACAAGCCATCAAAATGTTGGTAGTCTCCTTTGTACGGAGTGTGATGTTTCAAATGAATGAGCAGGTGCTGGGATAAAGGATACTAACACAAAATGTTACACATTAGTTTCCTTCAGGAGGAACCACAGATAGTCTTGTGATTCAGCAAGGCATTGAATCACATGCCTAACTTTAAGCATGAATATTGAAGTGAATGGGGAAGGGAAAGTGAAGGGTAGGAAGGGGGAAAAACAAGAAAGACAGTTATTTTTGTGAAATAGCACAAAAGTTTGCTGTAAGAACCATTTTGGGGACAGGGAGGGTGAGTTTCCCCAACCTAATTGCCTTGGGATGCTTACATCACGTCCTCGTTTACTGCTTCAAGAGCTGCCCCAGTATGAGCGAACTGAGCTGTGACCTAGAAACCAGGAAAGGCAGAGAGTACCAGAACCTGGCTACTTTCCTTGCTACTCTACACATTCAGCTCCCAGTGTTGCCTTTCATCCCATAGAGCAGTGTGGAAGAGCCATTGTTTTGCTGAACTATTTACCTACATTATTCTTTTGTAGTCCACTTTTTCAATACACCATTGCAAAATAATCAGCTGACCCCTAACGTCAATAGGAGAAAACAGTGAGAATAGGCCTGTTGTGAAGGGATTAATCTGTTTTCTCTTTTGTTTGAATTTTTATTGTGACCTTGGTCATCTAATTGCGTTGTTTAATGTCTGCTTTGCAAGAATACTGGAGAACACTGCTGCTGCAGGTCATGCTGTGGGGAATGAATTGCATTTGATACAATGAAATTTGAAAATAGTGTTGTTTGTCTGATAGCCTTATATTAACTTGGCATATTGCTGTCTAGTGGCTATACTTGAATTCAAGTTTCCATGATATTTTTTTAAAACCATCCTTACTCATTAGGGGGCTGATCGTGCTGCTGTTGGAGTCATTGGGAGTTTTGCCACTGACTTAAATGGGAGCAGGCTTGGCCCTACAATCGTATTTCACAGGGATGGACAAACGTAGGTCCTAGGCAGTTCTACAACGTGATGCATGGCTGCCCCTCACCTATCACACTGAAATGTCAGGTCAGCAGTGAAAAGGCTAAGCTGAGAGGAGAGTTGGAGGTGCCAAGAGGGGGGAAAAAAGACCCTTGATAATAAAGAGGCTTGTATTGGCAGGTGGTGAAGCATGTTATAACATGTGACCATGTGGATCGGTTTTCAGTGGTGCTTTTCAGTAAAGGTCTCGGGGTGCGTGTTGGGACTAAGTATTGACCTCGTGGTTATACCATAATAGCAGATGCAGGGTTTTTTTTCCTGTTAATTGTAAATACATCATTAATTATAACTAACCTTTGCTCTTTTCCTTTAACTAACTATATTATTTAACTCTGGGGTGTGTTTTGGGGGAGTACGATTTAATATTGTTATGTATTGAATTGTGCTGATTATGCATTAATGGACTGAATAGTATTATATATAAACTGTGTCAAATAGTGCATCTAAAGCATTTTGAAAGAGTACACAAAATTAAGTTACTGCTTAAGTAGGTGCTGGGAAAATTAATTTCTTTTTTTGTCAACCCACCAAGATGCTTTCTAATTAAGGTGACATGAACATGTTCTTCATTGTAGGATGTTGGGGTGTACGCCCTTCACGATTGTGTCCTATTTCTTCATGTGGTACTTGCCTCCTTTTGTAGTGGGAAGAGTTGTGTGGTACCTGACTTTCTATTGTCTTTTCCAAGCATTGACGACAGTAAGTAGATCTAGATTTACAACATTCTCAGCAATAAAATGCTTTCATTTTCTGGCTTTGCTTTATGTGCCTTCTGATTTAGTGGGTTGGGGGGTTTTGCACCCAGTTTGCACATTGACTTTCAGTGAGACTTAGAGTTCTAAGTGCCGAAACTACTTTTAAAAATGGGATTTAGGTATGTAAGTCACTTATTGCGTTTGGAAGGCAATGGAGAATCAGGCCCTCAGTTGTGAAATAGTTACTAATAGTCATTCTTGGATATCCCTGGTTGGGGAGGCTTGACTTCTCCACATTGATTTTAACATGAAGGGGCCTTGCACCAGGTTAGCGGCAATATGTAATTTATGTATCATCTTTCATTTCAGTGGATTCCAAAGCACTTTTCTGACAGACTGCATGCCAGGGGTAATCAATAACTGGACCGCGGGCCAAATCCGGACCACCAGACACTTTTGAACAGATCCCAAAATCTTCTTATTTAGTTATTGTTATCATTATCGTCAGGGCTTAAATTCAGCTGGAGCTGTATATTTCAACCCCCCTGGAGTTTTTAAAGCATGTTGGGGATTGTGGGGGGCTCCGGGAAATACTCTGTGAGAATTTAAGCCCTGATTATCCTTATTTTTTTTATTATTTTCTCTGGAGTCTGGACCTTTACTATACCTTGGCCAAGAAATTAGGATCTTGACAAAAAATAATTGACTACCCCTGCATGCACATATGGGGTTCACTTCACCCATCATTGAATTGCAGCCACTATTAAGGTGAAATATGGTATCTGTTTAGCAGCACAGAGCAACACTATGCAGCAGTTTAGGACAGGAAGTGAAGAATCATATACAACTCGATTTTCAGGGGAAGTCAGGTAGGCCCAATGTAGTTTTCCAGTTGGATTTTTGCCAGCACATTGGACTTAACGGCTCTCCTCTAATAATAAGTGCTGTCAGATCTGTTAGGGATGCTTGGGTTTACATCTCATACAAAATATTGTAGCTTTGAAAGTTCATGCACCTAACAACCTGCTGGCATGCTTCTGATTCAGAGCTTGTCTACACAGCAAGTTATTACACTGCAAGCCAGGGTGTGAATCTACAGAGCACCGCATGGATGCTGCTGCAGCCCAGTGAAAGTCCTGGAGCAGTACATTCATAACTAAGCCACGCTCCAGGATTTTCACTGTGCTATAGCAGCGCCCAGATGGGACATTACTGTATGGTAAGCTGGTGCGCTGTAGAGTCACACCCTGGCTTTCAGCACAGTAACTTGTGTAGACAAGCCCTCAGAGGAACTCCACCTGTGGCGGCATCAGTACCACTTTCTACAGGACGTGGGGCTTTCCTAGAGCAGAGTCTCTCGGTCTGTGGTAAGCCTAGTCCAGGTGATGTGCAAAACAAGAACCAGGTTGTGAGAGGACACATGCACAGGAGAGGGCATGGGTGTATGTGAATCTCTATTACAAAGTAATCTGCAGATTTAAAAAGCTGGAAAAGCACTAGCTGAGAGCTCTCTGTCCAAATATCAACCTGGCCTGACCTTGCTTAACTGATTAAATCTCATCTACATCGCAGTTTAAAGTAGTATGGCTGCAGGCCACCAAAATACTTGAACTCCTGAGTGACTTGAACTTTTGTCATTCATGCAGATCACTGGAAGTTTAAGGGTCTGCTATATTTCAGTTTATGGTTGGAGTATTAGCTCAATTCCTTTGTTATTTTCTGTGATGATAGATTGTCATTAAGAAACCCACAGTGAGTTTAAATGAGGAAGAATTTTATTCCCTGTCTTTTGACGGAAAAGATCTACTCCGCCCTTATAAAATGCTATTCATGATTTCAGCTTTGAAGTCTGTTTGTACTGAACGTAAGGCATCAGGGCTAGTCAGAAAGAAGGTTTTAGTTACAGCTCAGTAAGAAAACATCAACATTTGCCACATGTAACAGAGGCAAGTATGCACTTTGCGTGAATAGGGTAGCATATGTCCTTCCCAGACATGTTCTCTCCTATTTTATCACATAAAGGGACAAAGGCAAGTCCTGTTGGTTTAAAGCACAAGATTGGGAGTCAAGAGGTCTGGTTTCTCTTTCCAGCTTTGCCGAAGACCAGCTCTGTGAATCTGGGCAACTGGTTTTATCGCTGTGCCTCTGTTTACCCTTTAATAAAATAGGAATATTATTACTTACTTATCTTATAAAGAGGACGGTGGTGTGTATTTATTTACATAGCACTGGAAGCTTATTAGATGCTTCCAATAAATATATAGGTGAGGTCACTGTCTCAAAGGGTTTGCCATCTAAATAGGCAACAGAGAATAGGATGGCTAGGGACAAGAGTAAATGCTAGAGCTGGAATATTGAGCATACATGTTGTTTCAAAATTTTGGAAGTGATTTTTGTTTTAGTTTAAAACTTCGAGGTGAGAATTTACACTATATCTTTACTGCCAAAAAGGTATGTGTTTTACAGCAAGATAACTAACTCTCTCCTATTAGGAAATGCTAGTAGTAACCAAACTCTGTAGCGTTTACCACAGTGTAGCTGCATGAGGCCAACCATGAGCATAGGCGCCGACTCCGTGGGTGCTCCGGGGCTGGAGCACCCATGGGGAAAAATTGGAGGGTGCTCTGCACCCACCGGCAGCTCCCTGCCCCACCCTCCCGGACCCCAGCTCACCTCCGCCTCCGCTCCACCTCCTCCCCTGAGCACGCCGCCGAGTCCTGCTTCTTTCCGCCCCCCCCCAGCGCTTGCGCCGTGAAACAGCTGTTTAACATGGCAAGCGGTGGGAGGGAGGGGGAGGAGGAGGAGGAACACGGCACGCTCGGGGAAGAGGCGGGGCCGGGGCGGGGATTTGGGGAGGGGTCCAATAAGGGCAGCGAGGAGGCGGAGTCGGGACGGGGGCGGGGACGGGGGCGAGCACCCACCGGCGCCAAGGAAAGTTGGTGTCTGTGGCCATGAGTGGTGTGGTTATAGTGCTGACCTAACCTAGCTACATCACAGAAAAAACTACAGAGTCTTTTGGCCACTAGGATTTTACTTTGGGATAACTAACACACAGTAGTTATCTTGCTGTAAAACAAACAAAAAGACTTTCTTGGCCGTGAAGACAGCCTTAGGCAGTGTCTTCACCAGGAAAAAAGGTGCGTTCTTTGTGTTCACTAGGATTTTACCTCATGTTAGTTAAGAACACGGCTTTTTTCCTAGTGAAGACAATCCCTAAGGGTTTTTGGCATCCTGAAAGGAGAGTGGTTTTTAAGGAGGAAATTGAAGGAGCACAAAGCGGAGGCATGGTGTACTGGTAACGTTACTTATTATTTATGTGACCGTAGCACCTTGGAGCCCTAGTCATGGACCAGGACTCGATTGTGCTAGATGTTGGATAAACACAGAACAAAAAGACGGTCCCTGTTCCAGAGATCTTATAGTCTGAGTAAGGGAGCAAATTCCTGTGCCCAATTACACATTGTTCCAGGCTATCAGAGGAACTGAGTACGCTACCCTGTAATGCTTTCCTATAGATTCATAGATTCATAGATTCTAGGACTGGAAGGGACCTCGAGAGGTCATCGAGTCCAGTCCCCTTCCCGCATCGCAGGACCAAATACTGTCTAGACCATCCCTGATAGACATTTATCTAACCTACTCTTAAATATCTCCAGAGACGGAGATTCCACAACCTCCCTAGGCAATTTATTCCAGTGTTTAACCACCTTGACAGTTAGGAACTTTTTCCTAATGTCCAACCTAGACCTTCCTTGCTGCAGTTTAAACCCATTGCTTCTTGTTCTATCCTTAGAGGCTAAGGTGAACAAGTTTGCTCCCTCCTCCTTATGACACCCTTTTAAATACCTGAAAACTGCTATCATGTCCCCTCTCAGTCTTCTCTTTTCCAAACTAAACAAACCCAATTCTTTCAGCCTTCCTTCATAGGTCATGTTCTCAAGACCTTTAATCATTCTTGTTGCTCTTCTCTGGACCCTTTCCAATTTCTCCACATCTTTTTTGAAATGCGGTGCCCAGAACTGGACACAATACTCCAGCTGAGGCCTAACCAGAGCAGAGTAGAGCGGAAGAATGACTTCTCGTGTCTTGCTCACAACACACCTGTTAATACATCCCAGAATCATGTTTGCTTTTTTTGCAACAGCATCACACTGTTGACTCATATTTAGCTTGTGGTCCACTATAACCCCTAGATCCCTTTCTGCCGTACTCCTTCCTAGACAGTCTCTTCCCATTCTGTATGTGTGAAACTGATTTTTTCTTCCTAAGTGGAGCACTTTGCATTTGTCTTTGTTAAACTTCATCCTGTTTAACTCAGACCATTTCTCCAATTTGTCCAGATCATTTTGAATTATGACCCTGTCCTCCAAAGCAGTTGCAATCCCTCCCAATTTGGTATCATCCGCAAACTTAATAAGCGTACTTTCTATGCCTATATCTAAGTCGTTGATGAAGATATTGAACAGAGCCGGTCCCAAAACAGACCCCTGCGGTACCCCACTCGTTATGCCTTTCCAGCAGGATTGGGAACCATTAATAACAACTCTCTGAGTACGGTTATCCAGCCAGTTATGCACCCACCTTATAGTAGCCCCATCTAAATTGTATTTGCCTAGTTTATCGATAAGAATATCATGCGAGACCGTATCAAATGCCTTACTAAAGTCTAGGTATACCACATCCACAGCTTCACCCTTATCCACAAGGCTCGTTATCCTATCAAAGAAAGCTATCAGATTGGTTTGACATGATTTGTTCTTTACAAATCCATGCTGGCTGTTCCCTATCACCTTACCACCTTCCAAGTGTTTGCAGATGATTTCCTTAATTACTTGCTCCATTATCTTCCCTGGCACAGAAGTTAAACTAACTGGTCTGTAGTTTCCTGGGTTGTTTTTATTTCCCTTCTTATAGATGGGCACTATATTTGCCCTTTTCCAGTCTTCTGGAATCTCTCCCGTCTCCCATGATTTTCCAAAGATAATAGAGGCTCAGATACCTCCTCTATTAGCTCCTTGAGTATTCTAGGATGCATTTCATCAGGCCCTGGTGACTTGCAGGCATCTAACTTTTCTAAGTGATTTTTAACATGTTCTTTTTTTATGTAGTTATTCCAAGTACCGTATTCTGCTCTCACCATGTTTCTCAGCCCAGACCAGAAGGAGAGAGATTCAGCAACAGCATACCGTGAGTTTGACATGGGCTTCTTGTTTTAAATTTGGTGTCTGAGTTTGGTTAAAATCCCTTTTATTGAAAGAAGTCTCCTGACATTTGTGTGGCCTAATATTGGGTTTCTAGACAAAGAATTATTAGGCTCTGATGGAAAAATGGGGCATCATAGGGGTTTTTTTTTAATGTGCCTTGTAAATATTTCCATCTTCCTTCATGTTTTACAACTGTTAGCCTGTTGGATTAGCCACAGACTTTCCTCCCAGGACATAAGTTAGCCACAAGAAACTACTCTTATCTATAGTGTTTTCTGGATTTCTAAAGCCAGTTGTTGCTATATGAGTAATGGTTGCTAATTATAGGTGAGCTGCAGAGGGGAAAAATTGGTGTTGATTATTTTTATAATGACATTTAAATAAGGCCTGAAAGTCTCTTTTTTTTCCTTTGTGCCTTCTTTGGATATTTTACAGTAGAAATTCAGGTCTTGTCTAATCCGTTTTTCATAGAAGACTTTGTGGGTGACAGGACAGCTGGTAGACTTGACATCATAGAGCCAAGAAAATTAAATGTGACCAAGAAGGAAAGTGACTTGTCTAAAAATTATCTATCTTGTTTTGGTTAAACTCATTCAACTGTAACACCCATCAAATAGTTTGGAAGAAAGACCTCTGTTAAAACAGTCAGTTGATCATAGAATCATATAAATGTAGGTCTGGAAGGGAACTTGAGATGTCATGTAGTCCAGCCCCTTGCTGAGGCAGGATCAAGTATAGACCTCTTGTCTTCCAAAAAGTTCTCCAGGAAAACCATACAAGACTTGCTGTTCCTTTTGTTTTAAAGCTAAAGGGAAAAAAAGTCTTAAAACCCTCTTTCAAGCTTTCTTTATACATCATAAAGAGCAAATAAGGGCACAGTTAATATTTCCTCCTCTTCACATCCGCTTTAAAGTTGTCATTTCCCTCCTTCCCCACCCTCCCCCCGGGTCTCTCCCCCTTATATGTGAGTATAACAGTCCATTCCTAGGTATCCTGGCCAAAAGCAGTGAAAGTGAAGAGAAAGCCTGCTATTTTCCTTGGGCCAAATTACTCAAGCTCTACATGAAAAACTATATCTTGACTTGGCCTTCAATATTCCCTTAGTGCGCTTCGAATTACGTGGCAGAGTTTTTTGGGGTGGGGGATTGCTTTTGTTTTTTTATTTTATTTTATTTTTTCCCTGGTTGTGCTTGTTTTCTTACTGGCAGGAGGCTTTCTTCCTCCATTTGTCAATCTAATCCTCAACATGCTGGCTAGACTAAATGTAAAACAAAACTGTGTAAGCAGAATGGTATGGCCAAGTTTTTGAACAGACACAAATCCGAAATTTCAGAGTTATGGTACCCACAGCATCCATAACTCTTCCCTGAGGTGCAGTACATATGTGATATTTCATGTTATCTAATATTTCAACAGGAAGCATGGTCTAGTAATTAAAGGACAGGATTGGGAATTGGGAGATCAGAGTTCTGTTCATATAGACAGACTGTGGGAGAAAAGGGAATAAACTTTGGGAAAGTCACTTAAACAGTATGCCTTAATTCCCATCTGCAAATTTAGCATAATACTTACCTCGCAGGGATGGTATGACACCTGTACATTAATATCTTTGAACTCCTGAAAAGCAGCATGTATAGACAGTGTTATCTTATTGTTTATGATTGGGTTTTATATGTCCAGTTGTGCAGTGCAGCCAAGTTATGGCAGTGGCATGAATAATAACTTTGAATTTCCTGACTTGTGTGTGGGGTTTTTTTTTAAATATTTCTTTGGCGCAGAGATTTCTTGCAGTGCTGACGTTGACAAGGGAAATGGTCTCTTTTTACAAGGTCTTCTCAAAAACATTCCCCTCTTGCTCCTCTGCCTGATCCAAAGATCACTGTTTTTGTTTGTAACCTCTAGAACATCAGCTAAAGGAATCTGTTAAAGAAAAAAATGCAATGTAATATATGATAGTGTGCTTTTTAATAACATTGAGGCTATGGCTTCACTACAGCTTAAGTCGACATAAATTATGTCGCTCAGGCATGTGAATTAGCCACCCCCTTGAGCGACATAATTTATGCCGACTTAAGCGCTGGTGTGGATAGTGCTATGTGAGCAGGAGAGCTTCTCCCGTTGCCATAGCTACTGCTGCTCGCTTGTGGGGGCTGGAGTAATTAAGCTGACAGGAGAGCTCTCTATTGTACCCAATAGAGAGAAACAGAGGTACCACTGCCCTCTACTGGAAGAAGTAGAACTCCTTAACCATGTCAGTTCTATACTGCTGCCCACTATTTGAATGCATGACAAAGGTAGATACTTTCAAAGTTATTTTAAGGCAAGTTCTACTTAAATTTAAGAAGTAGAACCTACCTTAAAACAGCTTTGAAAGCACTATTTTCTTGGCTAAACTAGAAATTAACCATTAAAATGTAATAGATTATAGCTCACAACGACTTTGAAATATGCCACCTTTTCAGCCCAACACTGCTTAGAAAAGAAAATGCATTTGCAGGTGAATTTCTATTGCATCTTATGATGGCTTTCTTCTTATCATATGCAAGCATTAGGTACAGCACACCTTCACTAGCCACTATAGAGGTTACAAATGAAGAGGTGGCATTATGATACAGTGCTGTGACTCATCTCATAGCAGATGACAGAGCAAGGAGTAATAGTCTCAAGTTGCAGTGGGGGAGGTTTAGGCTGGATATTAGGAAAAACTTTTTCACTAGGAGGGTGGTGAAGCACTGGAATGGGTTACCTAGGGAGGTGGTGGAATCTCCTTCCTTAGAGGTTTTTAAGGTCAGGCTTGACAAAGCCCTGGCTGGGATGATTTAGTTGGGGATTGGTCCTGCTTTGAGCAGGGGGCTGGACTAGATGACCTCCTGAGGTCCCTTCCAACCCTGATATTCTATGATTCAATGATCTGTAGTTACCCATTGCACCAGATGCTCAGCGATTTTTGAAGCTCTGCATGGCATGTCCAATTGAAATTTTAGATTGGGTTACAGCCAAATATTTTAGGTCAGACTCATATTTGGATCTGGGCTAGCCAGCACTTTTGGTCAGCCAGTCAAGTTGGGAGTGAAATTTGGGGTTGGTGACTTAACCTGAATCAAGAAAACACGTCAGGTGACCCATAAGATCACATCCTCCATTCCACGGTCCTCTCTGAGAAGATAGCAGCAGTTGCTGGAAAGTCCCACACTGTGGAGAATGAAAGCTCAAAACAGGAAACCTCTCTGTCTCTCTTAAGTAATGGCTCTGCACCATCTTTCATCTAAGCCCAAACAAGAGTACTCATAACACACATTTGAAACAAAAATTCTCTTTACACAAATCAGGAACTATCTCTTTAAGTCATGCATGTTTGGAAACTGAATCCAGTTTGACGGGCTGCAATAACGAGAAACCTGAATTTCAGATTTGTGCTCAGCACAGCAGACTTTAAGTCAGTAATGTCTAAGCAACCCAGTTTAGGGGGAAAGAGGATGCTATAGCTATATTAATTATGCATCACTTAGAGTCAGTGATGGTCCATGGATCACAGTTTGAGAAATGATGAACTAGGCAAACATGGCATTATAAAATGAGAGAACTGACTGGCTTGATCTCTCTGGAGGCTTTTCATTTAATGCTATAATACTGAGATGTAATGGATTTATCATTCTCTAGATCCTTAAAATGATGCTGCTCCTAAGATACTTGTCTCCATGGTGGAGGTAACTCCTGCCCCAAGACAGGCGAACAAGTTAGTTAATTCACACAGGTCATTTCCTACCAGACAGAAGGAGAGTATTTAGATACCCTGGAGCTTTTGGGCTGATTGAGGGGATGATATTCAATTTTGTGATGGCATCAGCTGCTGTCGTCACCAGTAGAAGTTGCTCTGATTTAAAAACCACAAAACAAAACAAAAAGAGGCCCAATACACATGTGCAGTTAGCGCAGTCACATGCACACAGTTCTAAAAGTCTGGTCCTCAGTCACTTTAGATATTAAAACTTAGCACGTAAGGGCTTCATGTTCTTCACAAACATCAACTAAGATTGACAGGGTGACTGTGAGGTA
The DNA here is from genome assembly GCF_028017835.1 of Emys orbicularis. Lineage (NCBI taxonomy): Eukaryota > Metazoa > Chordata > Testudines > Emydidae > Emys > Emys orbicularis. The sequence continues at coordinate 20,404,417 of NC_088685.1, read as the reverse complement.
GGTAAATATCCATCCCATTTACAGTTAGAAAAAGTGGGTACAGAGAGGGTAGGTGACTTCCTAAGTCACTGTTAGACCCAGGATTAGAACACAGGTGTTCTGGCTCCCAGTCCTGTGCTCAGAGAATGCCTCTCAGCATTTAAGCTATATTTCAACTGTATTCCCCTACATACATTAGCCCCAGCCATATAGCTCTTACATATGTTCTATAGCAGGGGTTCTCAAACTGGGGGTCGGGACCCCTCACGGGATCACAGGGTTATTCCAGCAGGGGTCATGAGCTGTCAGCCTCCACCCAAAACCCCGCTTTGCCTCCAGCATTTATAAATTAAAAACACTTTTTATATAAGGGGGGAGTCGCACTCAGAGGCGTGCTATGTGAAAGGGGTCACCAGTACAAAGGTTTGAGAACCACCGTCTATAGTAATATAGAGGTGGTCCGAGACTGGGAGGTGGAATTCCAACTCCATCAAGGGATGCTGACCAGTTGTAACTGATGTTCAAGTTCTGCTGGTTTTGTTGGTGCCATTTGTGAATGTTCCCTGTGTAAAAGGAACATCGCTTGCCTCAATCAGCTCACTCTTTAGTGTTACAAACAGCCAGGCTTAGTAACAGCGGGTGAAACAAGCTCACCTCCTAACACATGTTTCTGCTTCCTGTTACAGGAATGACTGTGGAAGTGCTTGGAACCTTGATGGGAGCTGCGCTCCACGGGCAGATTGTGGCAAGCGCCCACGCCTCTGATCACTGCACCGTGAATCTCACCATAAACGCTGCTGACTCTTCCAGTTCTCTAAGCAACGCTTCCAACCTGGCTGAGCCCTTGGGCCTCCAGTCTCATGGAGTAAGTGCATGCGGTACGAGGACACTAAAATCCCTAGGGGAGGTTGCAGTGGTGTTACAGCACATCATCCTGCGGGATATACATGAGGCTGACATGCTTAAGGGTGGTGACATCAGAACCAAGACAGATGCATCATTTTGAACAAGCCTTGCTGTCTGTTCTGTTTTTAATTGCTTCTTAGCGCGACAACCAAATTATGCTGAGGAGCTTTGCTGAAGATGCTGAGACATATGGATGCTGAGGAGGTGTATGGCCACCTTTTCTCTCCCCTAAAGACTGGCTTGCTCTTTAAAATGGAAGCCTAATTAACAGGGCTGTCAATTAGCTGCCGTTAACGCGTGCGATTAACGCACAGCACACTTAATGCATTAATTTTTTTAACGCGCTTTAATTGCAGACCCTCTGGGCAGGAGGGCAGCATCAGCTGCTGCAGAGAACCTATGTCTGGTCAGGCGCAGTAACGCAAGCTGAATAATGTGTCCAGTTCTGGTGCCCGCAATTCAAGAAGGATATTGATAAATTGGAGAGGGTTCAGAGAAGAGCCATGATAACGATTAAAGGATTAGAAAACCTGCCTTATAGTGATGAACTCAAGGAGCTCAATCTACTTAGCTTAACAAGGAGAAGGTTAAGTGGCTTGATTACAGTCTATAAGTATCTACATGCAGAACAAATATTTAAGAATGGGCTCTTCAGTCTATGAGAGAAAGGTTTAACACTATCCAATAGCTAGACAAATTCAGACTGGAAATAAGGTGTAAATTTTAGATTGTGTGGGTACTTAACCATTGGAACAACTTACCGAGGGGCGCAGTGATTCGCCATCACTGACAATTATTAAATCAAGGTTGGACATTTTTCTAAAAGATATACTAGGAATTATTTTGGGGAAGTTCTATAGCAGTGTTTCTCAAACTGGGGTCACCACTTGTGTAGGGAAAGCCCCTGGTGGGCCGGGCCGGTTTGTTTACCTGCCCCGTCCGCAGGTCCGGCCAATTGCGGCTCCCACTGGCCGCGGTTCGCTGCTCCAGGCCAATGGGAGTTGCTGGAAGCGGCGCGGGCCGAGGGACTTACTGGCCGCTGCTTCCAGCAGCCCCCATTGGCCTGCAGCGGCGAACCACAGCCAATGGGAGCTGCGATCGGCCGGACCTGCGGACGGGACAGGTAAACAAGCCGGCCCGGCCTGCCAGGGTCTTTCCCTACACAAGCGGCGACCCCAGTTTGAGAAACACTGTCTATAGCATGTGTTATACAGGAGGTCAGACTAGATGATCACAATGGTCCTTTCTGGCCTTGGAATCTATGAAACAATGAATTTGCTCACATCACAAAATTGCCATACAAATTGACTAGTCTCTGCACAAGAGGTTTTCAAGAGAGGACTGGCTGGAGGTGTGGCAGGGCAGGATTGAAGTGCACTGGCAGCCTTTTGCCTTGCGGTGACTGTTTTCATTAGTGCTGTTGAGTAACCCCAGTCTTTGAAATCCCCTAAACAGCATTAAAGAAAAGAACCAGACATGAATAAAAAATCTGAGGTCATGTGGGAATGTTTGTGTGTGAAAATCCTACTCTCGTGAATTATTGGGGCAGGGGAATATTGTGGGTAGAAAGAGTTGTTTTGCAAAGTGTTGAGCTCCAAGTGATTTTATCCTGAAAATTTCAAAAAAAAGATAATGTGGAGGACAAGAAGTAGTTGGGACCAAATCTTAATTGTCTCCATTTCAGGGATGTGACCCCACTGTTTTAGTCACATGAGGTTCTTCTGACTGTGCCATAGGGGAAAGCACAATGACCGACAAACAAAATAGCCACAATAATTAGCTATGACTCCCCCCCCTTACTTTAATAATATAATAACAAAAAACAAAACAGAACACAACCAGTAAGCAATGGCTACTACAGATACAATCTCTTCTGTATGTATTTCAGTGAAGAGCTCTCAACCGAGATTAGACCAGTGATACTCAGACCTCAGTGGTTCGGGAGCCAAATTAGTGATCAGTATTGCCCCAAAGAGCCACAGTAGTGTGAATTCATTGTTTCATTCTCACAGCAAAATGGCTGGCTAAGTATTATTATTTTATCAATTACAATTGGTTAATAACATAGTAAAAGCATCCTCATTGATTAATAACGTAGATTGGTTCATAATTAAATCACACAGTGTTTTAATATCACGTGCTGTAAAGAGCCTCAGGAGACACATTAAGGAGCCACTTGTGACTCGTGAACTTCAGACTGAGTATCACTGGATTAGTCCTTAAGAAGGGGTTCACCCCCAGTGGGAACACTCTTCTCTAGGAGAATTAAGACCGAAGTACATTTTCCCAAAATCAGTATGGAGGCCTGTCTCAGTGTGTCATAAATAACTAAAACAATTTATAGATGGGCTAAGGAATTTCATTTAAGGATCAGTGAATCCTGTTTGATTTGTCATGGATAACCTAACCACTTTATACCTGGGCAAAGATGAAGAAAGCATTTAACTCAGTTACTTAAAAGGAAGCCATTCGAGGAGCAGTTTTGAGACAGGAAAATTAATAAATATTCAAGAATCTTAAATTCAAAGTACAGTAGAACCTCAGAGGTACAAACACCAGAGTTACAAACTGACCGGTCAACCACACACATCATTTGGAACCAGAAGTACACAGTCAGGCAGCAGCAGAGACCAAAAAAAAAAAATAAAAAAAAATACGGTACAGTACTGTGTTAAATGTAAACTACTAAAAAGAAATAAAAGGAAAGTTCTAAAAAAAATGATTTGACAAGATAATGAAACGGTTTCTGTGCTTGTTTCATTTAAATTAAGATGGTTAAAAGCAGCATATTTCTTCTGCATAGTAAAGTGTCAAAGCCGTATTAAGTCACTATTCAGTTGTAAACTTTTGAAAGAATAACTATAACATTTTGTTCAAAGTTACAGACATTTCAGAGTTACGAACAATCTCCAATCCCGAGGTGTTCTTAACTGAGGTTCTACTGTAAATCCTGCTTTCTTTTCTCTTTTTACCAAGATTAACTCATGTATCCTTTTGGAGTTCACAGTCAAAGCAATCTAGTGTTTAATAGGAGAAGCTGTTAATGCTTTACATTACAATAGGATTTCAATAGTCCATTAAAATTATTACAAGAAACAACTCTAATCCCTTGGCAATGCTCTTGCAGACTCTATCTCACCAACGATGCTGAAGTCTCAATGATGTTTTCGTGCTGCAGAAGCAGTGCTGAGCTGGAAGGTTGCTGCTTCTTGATGCTGTGTTGTTGCTTCTTTATTCTTCTTAGCTGTCTGGTTGCTGCTGTGTGCTTGCTTGTAGAGATGAGGTGGCCAGGCTGAACTGAGCGCATAAGAAAGCGGAACCATGTAAGAGCATAAGAGCACATAAGAGTTTGTAAGAACAAGCATGAGAGTGCATGTCCCACTTCCAAGGAATTTATACTCTTCTCTTTGCATAGTCTCACTGAAGGTGGAAGAAGCACACCTTTCAGGGCCTGGCTGGATTCAGATATCAGATGCTGTTACATTTCATTGGCTTATCACCTTCATGGGATTGCCTTAGTAGCATCTTCATCTCATGAATATGCAGTCTGTTAACGCACATGCAGTAGAGCTGTAATTCTTCAGCTTTATAGTTGTATTGATTTTTGGCTTTGTGGCAGGAAATTCTCAGAACATCTTTAGAGTTTTAACTCCCTTTTATTCAGTTCATTTTCTGAGAGATTCCTTTAGCTCCATCAAGGTTATGAAATTGTTTCATATAAGTCAAAACGCAGTCCAAAAAGTATTTTAGCTATTAAAATAGTCTTTTTTTTAGTTTAAATTATTATTCAGAAGAGTCTTTAAACTTAAATGGTCATCAAATAAGGTATTGTCTTTTCTTAACAATCTTTGCAGATGTTTTTCTTGTCTTTTTTGAGTTTGGCAAGATGTTTAAGCTTTGCCAGGTAACTGATTAATTCCCCAGTGAATATCAATATTTTATACTCAGATGGTTTCTTATATTAACCTGCTATAGCATTCAAATGACCTTGCTATACTTGTACATAAAAAATCTTACGAGTCACATAATAGTAGTCTCAGGAAGTTACTATTTGAAGAGCTAGTTTTAGATACAAATCATTTGCGAATACACATCTCAAAAGAAGCATATAACATCTTAAACAGTTGAGGGACAGATGGGTTTTCCCCATCAAGAGGAAAGATGAGTCAGAATTAACCAATATCTTCTGTAAAACAGTTCCCAGCCATAAATATTCTCCTAGAAGTTTAAAAAATGAAGATGTTAAAGTTTTATAAAAGAAATCAGTTTTGATTAGGATATCTCTAGAATTCTTTGTGTGGGATTTAAAACTAAAGCTTTTCTCTCTGTAAAGACGGAGAAAGAGGCCCAGTTTTATGCCTTAGTCTACAGCTCTGAAAACACATCCGAAGCATATCTCCTTCTCATGAATAAAGAACAGCCTTACATTCATGTATACAGCCGTCTCTTTCTCAAACATAAATAGTTTACAAAGTTTGGGGGGGGGGGTTTAGATAAAGATCATGTCTGTACCAAACTTTTATCTTGTACATGGGGGAGGTAACCTGTTCTTTGAGAAGATGCCATTGTTAGTTAATGGGCTTTTTTTGACCAAATGGTTCCTAGATTTGCAACCTACCATTTGTAGTATATTTATAGGCTTGGCAGAACTTTATTTTTTGATAATTTCAATGGCTAATATCAATGTTTACTTTTTAAGCATTTTTTTTCTACTTTTATCAATTTAAATTTTCACAGTTGCACAATTTATGGGTTTTTGGCATTTTTTCTATTTTAATCTATTTAAATGTTCATGGTTGCAAGAAAATTATGGGGGGAAGTACAGCTGGGGGGTCAGACAGTAATTATTTGTTGACTAGACAATGAGATTCAAAAAGTTAAAGTGCTGTAACTGTTAAAACACAAATTGTCAACATCATATAATGTCAAAATATACAAAGTAAATATGCTTAAATCAAACTTTAATGATTTCTCAAGCAGTATTAGTAAGGCTTTTGTTACTGTCTCACATGACTTTCTCATAAACAAACTAGGGAAATATAGCCTAGACAAACCTACTATAAGGTGGATGCACAACTGGTTGGAAAACCGTATTCAGAGAATAGCCTGACACTTGTCATGACTCTCTTTGATTGAGACAGCAGAGATTTCCTAGGAATATCCTTAATTAGTTTGAACATTTTCATTTAATTAAATAAATATAAGCTACCAAAAACATAAGAATGTGAGCTTTATAGTCTCCAAGCATCAATGTATAAGAGTAATTGTAAATATCTCCTAAAATTCAGTAAAGGTGAAATCAAGATTGGAACATCATACACATAAATTATAATAATTTTATTAACTAATTTTGCATCTGTATTGAGGTCTCGCCCATAGAGTATGAAGACATATTGGCTGCAGTGTGCTGACCACAAAATCTGTAGCTAGTTTAATCTCATTTGCAAAAATTCCGAACCATCCGACGCATGCTGCATATCTCTGACAGACGAATGTATATGTCTATCGCTAGTCTCAACATAGTTGCTTTTATATAAACATGTCCTGGCTGCTGACATACTAGACCTTTTGTTCATGGCCGTTTTACTTTTTGGTAGAAATTTATACTTACAGGTCCTGGATTTATCCTGAAGTAAATTTTATTTGTAAATAGTCTGCAGCCGTGAAAGTTCTTCACACAAAGAAGAAGAGCACACAGCTGGCTGTACGTACCTGGGAAGTTCTCCAGTTCCAGCCAAGCAACCAGAGAAAGACTGAGATTTTCAAAAGTGACTAGTTATTCTGGGGGCTTGTCTTCGCTACAACAGTTAGCTCATGTTAGAACACTTGAGCTCGCCTAGCTCCAGTGAGAGCAACCACACTTCAGAACTACACTGGAGTTTCATAGAGTGATTGGATTAGCAGCACAGAGTGATTGGTTTAACTACTTATGAGTTGTTGTAACCCCTTCACTTGCTTGAGCCTCAGCATCACTCAAGGTTCAAACTTGGCCCATGGGCCAGCTACCTTGAGTTTAGAGCATCACTCAATTTGAGCTAGAGATTTTTGTGTGTAGATGGGAGTTGGATTAGGGGTAACACTCAAGTATAACTTGAGCTAACTGTGCTGTGAAGACACACGCTGAGTGCCTTAATTTTTGGATGCTCAACAGAAGAAACTTTAAGGGGGTCTAATTTTCTGAGCGTGGGTGCTCCGCACTTTCTGAAAGTCAGTGTCTTGAAATCTAGCTATTGCTTACTTATGGTCCCTATTACTGTATTACCCAGGTGCCTCACAATCTGTAATGTATTTATCCTCACAACACTCCTGTTAGGCAAGGAAATGCTATTTCCCCCTTTATACAGATGGGGAACTGTGGCAAAGAGAGACTAAGTGACTTGCCTCAGATCACGCAGAAGGTCTGTGGTGGAGCAGGGAGTTGAATCCAGGTCGCGCCAGTCCTAGGCTAGCATCTTAACCACTGGACCGTCCTTTCTCTCCGTTGGGCACCCTGACACTGAGGTATCCAAAATCATTAGTCACTTTTGACAGTCTTAGCACTGGTCCATAAGCAGTGCTGTTAGAAATGTGGTTTCGAGGTATAATAGCCAAGGCAGTAGTTAGCCTACCATAGCCAGTGCTTAATTTGTGCCAGGGCTTGCCCGGGCTGAGCCCCGGCACTTCTAGGCATGGCAGTTCATAGCCCCAGCACCTCTGGGTTTGCTGCATCAGTTATGAATATAAAAAACTTGTTTGAGCCCCGGCACGTCTTTCATTACAAATTAAGCACTGACTATAGCTGACTTAATTGGAAGATGTGGATGCTCAGCAGCACTGGGGATTGGGGCCTGCTGTTGTTACAGATAAATATGAGATGTCAAAAGCAGGGCTGGTTTTGTTTTTCCAAAAATATTGTCAAGGTCAGCTCACGGCTGGGCCTCACCTTACCTTAACCTGAAAAATTTGAGGGAGCCAGGGTTCCCCATAATGGTCGTAACTTGTGCTAACCCCTGGAAAATGTCACTCTGTCCTTCATAAAACTGTAGCCTGCTCTGGCCAAATGAATAGGACGCTTATATCCTAACATGACACAATCCCCATTGTTTTGTATGTAAATCTTGCCCATGCTAGTATTAAAATTATTTCTATCTAGGATCTGTAATTTGTCTTTCCTCAATGTAGTGTTCCGTTCACTTTTGTTGAGCCAGAGCAGTGCGATCAGGCTTTTACTGTCCTTATCTGTAATAAGTCTCTTTCCTTTTAAAGAGAGAAGTCTACATGATTGCAGCGGGAGTAATAGGAGGGGTGTATCTATTCGGCATTGTCATCCTTTTCATTGGAGTAAAGGAGAGAGACGGTAAGTTAAATTCAAATACATCTGGGTTTCAAAGTGATTCTTTCACACTTAGCTTTGGAAAATATGACATTATTTTATGTATTCCACCCCTTATAGATCCTTACGCCTTAAATTCAGACAAAGCAATTCCTTTCTTTAAGGGACTGAGACTCACAATGAAGCACGGTCCGTACTTGAAGCTTACAGCTTCGTTTCTTCTCATCTCAACAGCCGTTCAGGTAACTCCAGTCTTTGCAAGTCCATGCATCGGACTTGTTCTACCCACAGCATGAAAGAGTAAGAAGCAGCAGCTGGAATGTAAATAGCCCTAGACTTGCAAGTAGAGCTGGTGATTCGGTAGATTGTGTTTTCCCCTCTGAGTCAATATGGAACTAATGCCCTGCGGTCATGCTAAGGGGCACTGTGCTGCTGGAGGTAATGTCTTTCAAACAAGAAATAAAACCTAAAGCCCTGACCACTTATTAAAGATTCTCTGGCTTTTTTTCATAAAAGGCCCAGTTTGGCTAATTATATTCTACCTACCTAAAATCCCCTAGTTTCAACCAGCTAGGGAATGCTTTTTCACTTCTCCCAAAGCTGTTCTACAGCGTGTGCTGCAATAAACCATTGCCCCATTCCTTTCCCTATGTGACTGTGTTTTAATAGTGTCTGAAGTGGTTCCTATAGAGTATTTTGTGAAGGAAGGCACTATGTAAGTGTAAGATGATATTCCATCATCTAGGCATACAGTACTAGTTCTAGTTTTAACTAGAGCCACAAAATTCAGATCTGGATCGCCTGCTGTATTTCAAACCTCCCAAAAGAAACACAGTGAGGCAGCAGCACATTGATAGATGTTGTATAAAAACCCGAAACTGATAAATTCTCAACCCACATTCCCCAAAGTTCAGTTCTATTTTGATCCAGGATTTTGAGATCTGTGCTCATCTCCATTAATCATTTAAGTGTGTTTCCTTCACATTCATTACCTTAATCATTAGGCCCCTAACAAATTCATGGCCATGAAAAACACGTCATGGATTGTGAAATCTGGTCTCCCCCATGAAATCTGGTCTTTTGTGTAGTTTTACCCTATACTACACAGATTTCACCAGTGTTTCTCAAACTGGGGGTGCTGACCCAAAAGGGGGTCAGAGGGGGGGTTGCAAGGTTATTGTAGGGGGGTCACAGTATTGCCACCCTTACTTCTGCGCTGCTGCATCCTTCAGAGCTGAGCGGCTGGAGAGTGGCGGCTGCTGGCCGAGGGCCCAGCTCTGAAGGCAGCAGCGCAGCAGTAAGGGTGGCAATACCATACCCTGCCTTCCTTACTTCTGCGCTACTGCTGGAGGCCGTGCTGCCTTCAGAGCTGGGCTCCTGGCCAGCAGCCACTGCTCTCCAGCCACCCCATCCCCAACAATACCCTTGCAACCGTTCCAACCCCCTTTCGGATCAGGACTTCTACAATTACAACAATGTGAAATTTCAGATTTAAATATCTGAAATAATGAAATGTATGATTTTTAAAATCCTATGATTGTGAAATTGACCAAAATGGACCGTGAATTTGATAGGGCCCTATTAATCATCGTCTTTATTGTTTTTAAAGCACATCATAATATCCATGTTTTTGACACTAGTCCATTAGTCACATGAACCATCAGTCAGCCAGCACTGTGACATTATGACAAGAGTTATGCTTATAATGTACTCATACTTTGTTTGCCAACTGTCCTGGCGAATTAATAAGTCCTGTGGAAGGATTGTCACTCCTCCACGGCTTGTGCTTATCACAAAGGACCTCTGAAAATATGTTTGCCAAGAAATAGCCACATTTCCTGTTGGCATGGATTTGAGTCCAGTTAGCAAGGCTTCCTTGTTGTGCATCTGACAGTTTTTGCTTGAGGGAAAGGCCTGAGAGTGAGAGACAGTAACATAGCATCTCCCCTCACATCAAATAATGTAGTCCATGTAAGCGACAGCAGGCGAGGGAAGATTAAGGTAGACTCCTTGGGATCCAGACCCTTACAGCACTCACTCACTTAGTCAGGATGTGGTCTGGCATGGCACACAGTCACCTGCAGACAGACAGTCACCTATTGACAACACCCAGGGAGGAGGAGGTGCACCTCCTCCTCCATCTTGTACCCTCAGGTCTCCAAGAGGTGGGGGAAGGCAGGCAGCAGCTGGGAGCTCTCTTGCTCCAACGTGGCTGGTATGTGCAGCACAGGCTGTTTTGGAGTGGGGGCAGAGGGTGAAAGGATAGGGAGACATAGTTCTGGTGGATCTGATCCCAATATGGTGTTTTTCCACATCTGAAATGAGAGCACAGCAGACTATGGCACAAGCTGGAGATGGCATTGGGGAAGGGGGAGGGGGCAGAAATCTCCCCACGGATACTCGGCCTAATTTGTACATAAACAAAAAAGCTGTTGATAATTTCTTGGCCCTCAAAGGAACAGTAGTTCATCAAGCTTCCATGCAAGACACGGATTCTTCTCTAGGCCTTCCACCTTCCCAAAATAATCAGAGATGGGTCTGGACCAGGAATTCAGTTCCAAGCCTCGCCCTGAACTCTCAAAATCCTGGATGATAATTCTTGTGACTCACCTATCTGTATAATAGACAGGAACTGGATCCTCCAACCCAAACAGTACCCAAACTTGTGGGCATTTCTGATCCTGAGCCAGGGCCCATGTACAAATATAAGCAACATGATTAAGCCACTATGCAGGGCCGCCCGGGGGGGGGGGGGGCAAGTGGGGCAATTTGCCCCAGCCCCCCATGAGAATATAGTATTCTATAGTATTGCAATTTTTTTTTATGGAAGGGGCCCCCGAAATTGCTTTGCCCCAGGCCCCCTGAATCCTCTGGGCGGCCCTGCCACTCTGGATTAATTACTGCACTTCAGAGGGTTGCCATGATTAATTTCAGCTGAGGGGGACAGTAAATTGCTTAGGAGCCATGGCTTTAATTAAAAGATGGATGGTATTACTGTCTAAGAGGCAGTCTGTGGAAGGGGAGTGCAACTTTTTTCAGCAAACTGCTCTCTGTAACTAACCAGTTACAATAGGCAAACTCCAAGGTTGCAAATAGACTCCTCTCCCCTTCCAATAAACTAGTCTTCCATATTGCAACCTACTAGTTTGCTACATTCAGGGCCTGATCCGTCTGACATTACTCCATTGTCTTCAGTGGAGTTACTTCTGATTTAAACTGGCGAGAGCAGAATCAGGTCCTAAAAGCTTGGATTTATTTGATAACTGATTTTGTTATAGGTGATGTAACGAAATTCTTTTTGATGTTGTCTTCATCTCGCAGCTTGAGCAGAGCAATTTTGTCCTGTTTTGCACCCATGCAGCCAGTCTTCACAATCACTTCCAGTATTTAGTGGTGACCATCTTGGTGAGTTGCACTGAAACAAATGAGCGTTTTTTTCGGGGAGCTTTGTTTCTTTGACAGAGGGGGTTGTTCAATGGAGCAGCTTGCATCTAAGCAACTCAGGTTAAGTGACTACAAATTGCTAGCATCTGCTGGCTGTTGGAATGAGTTTGATCACCATCCCATTCCTAACGGACATCGTGGAACTTTTAGGGAGGGGAAAGGTCTGGAATATTCAATTTATTCCTTAGTGTTCACCTGTACCTACGAGCCTCTTGAAAAGGTGAACCATTGTGCATGAAGGGAGGTCTGGAATTTTAGCTTCTGTTTCCCTCTCACCAGTCTGATATGCCGAGAATTAAACAAGTTTCCCTTGTGCATTCATACATGTGGGCCCTCTGTGCCAGGCAACCTGCAGGGATAAATATTTAAAGTATTCACAGCTGATATGAATTTCTGTATAAAGGCATCAGTGCTGCTTCACAGATACCTTTACTGAGCCCTCTTCCTTAGCGCTTTTGGGTGGAGTTCTGTCCAGCCTTACTTACATGGGCGATCCTCTTGCAACCAAGCTAGAAATTGCTCCTGTAATGCATGCCTCCCTCTGAGTGTATGTTGGTGAAATGCTGCAGCTCTCATGCTTCTGATTAAAGCCCTCCGAGCACAAATAGAAAGTTTAATGTGTAATTGCTGGGGTATCTGTCTGCTGAAAATGCTTCATGTAGACCTTTCCCTTTCCTTTGTCTGACCTATTAAGTGCTGTACCAACCTTTGTCAGAGAAGCTCCTGCTTGCTCCCGGCTTCTGCCAGGGGGACTGTTTGGGGTATCTGAGAGGAGCCTTCATTGTTTCCATTTTGCCCCCCCTTCCTCTTCAACCCTTTTAATGCTTCCTTTCTTACACTAAAGCACTGCAAAGGCTGATATTTTCCAGTGACTAAAATTAATAAGAGGTGGAGCAAAGGCTCACTTCTGCAAGTGCTGGTCCCTGTATATATTCCACTGTGGGCTATGCATGCACTCCATGTGCTTGAGACTGGATGATTCTTGTTAGTAGTGTCCCTTGGTCCTCATATGCACTCTTTCCCTCCTTGTGCTCTGATCTGAGGGTGTAAGCTGCCATGCGGACCAACTGCCTCTCCAGTTCCTTGTTACTGTTTCATGGGCTGAGTCTGAACTCTCCAATGTCCAGAGGGCTGATCCAAACCTGTAAATATTATAAACTGTAAATATTGAATATAAAAATTCTTAGTTAGTTTATTAGATAATTAGGTTTTGGGGAACACGCCCCCCTTACCAGTATGGGATCCAGTTATGGGCAGAACTGGAAGGGACCCTGAAAGGTCATCAAGTCTAGCCCCCTGCCTTCACTAGCAGGACCAAGTACTGTTTTTTGCCCCAGATCCCTAAGTGGCCCCCTCAAGGACTGAACTCACAATGCTGGGTTTAGTAGGCCAATGCTCAAACCACCGAGCTATCCCTCCCCCCAAACGTTTTATGTCTGTAACATTTTATGTCTGTAAAATTTTATGTTTGTATTTTGTATAATTTAAAATAAAGAATAATAATGTGGTATGTATTAAACTTATTGGTGTATGATTTGATCATATCCTGCCAGCCACCCTTTTTAAATAGCAAAAAGGAATGGCCTAATGGGCCATTGGTAGGGATACATCAGCCAGAATCTGTGTCTGGACTAATTTCAAGGCAGTAACAGATCCTTTGAGGGTCACCAATTTGTTGTAGGTTTAGCATTTTAAAATAAGTGAAGGAATGCCATGACTGTTTTCTTTTGCATTGCAATTTGATGTTCCTGTTCAAAATGTTCTGTGTAAATTAATTCTGTTTTGTGCGTAAACGAGGAATGTGTGGGTTAAGAAATAAGTGTGAAGGCCATTGCTGAACCAGATGGTCTAGGGAGGAGCTGGAGACAGACACAAGGGCGCCAGGAGGCTGCAACACGCCCCTATTCAAAGGAGGGCAAATTAACGACTCTAAAAATAAGACAGGCAATGGGAACAAAATAGCGGTAATAAAAACCAGCACGGAATAACTCCCTTAAAAACTTAATAAAAAAAAAAAAAATAATAAAAATTTTGTAAAAAAAACAAGCACTTGTCAAACAACAATTGATTACCGCATGACGGTGCAAAACTCATTGGTCCCTATGAATGAAAATCACTATATAAACAGGGTGCCCTGCCATGAAACTTTGGGTTCATCCTGCCAAGACTTCCCCGGAGCATCGTGTCACGACCGACAGAACCGGGCTCCTCCCTACTCATGATCAACTTAGCTGGCCACTAGATTGATCTGGACTCTGAACTGGTAACTATAACATCGACTGGCGGGACAAGCATGGGCGTTCAGACTTAGGAAACACCTCATGGAACCAGACTGCACTGCACAGTGGTTTGAGGCATTGAGGAGCACGCTGCCCAGCACTAGCACTTCAGACACAGTGACAGGCAAAGGTAGAGCCAAGCATTCCTCCTCTCAGCCCTCCTCTAAACTGGGTGATTTTTCACACCTTGGCCAGGGAAACTCAAAAACCCATCAAGGTCATGGTACCGACCCACAGGCTGCAAAGACAGAGGGCGCCTCCCCTTCAGCACCGTCGGCAGCAGCAGGACCATTGGTGCTGAGTCAAGAGACGCATGAGCCTAGACAGTCTGACCTCCGCTACTAGCAAAGGGGCCATTGGTACTGATGCACACTTCTGAGCCAACACTGAAGGTTAAAAGGGAGAAGACGCCTCATGGGGGCAAATATACCCTTTCGGAGGACATCACCATCCTGCCAGATCTGGAATCTCCCACCTTATCAGGCCCAATTCTTACAAGGGAGATCATGACACTGTCGGTCCATGAACATTATGAAAGAAGCTGATCTCCTGTTCCCCTTACTAGTCAGGGTATTTCACCTTTGGAGATGGAGCCCATGTTCTCTTCGCCAGGCAATTCTGATATGGGAGAAGGACCGTCATCAGTTCCCCGGCAGTTCTCTGCAAACTCCCCCCCTGACTTCCTGCAACCATCGCTCCTCAGATACAGGGCGAGGGATCCCTGTACAGGGAGCTGCTCCTCCATCTGCCCAAACCCCGTGCATCCAGACCCCCTCATACTCAGACCCTCCTGCAGAGCCTCACCTCCCCTGCACTCAGAACCCCCCCCCTCCGATGAGCCCTACTCCCCCTGCATCTGGACCACCCTGACGAGCCACCCGGATCCCCACCCCACCAAGCCCCAGCCAGCTACACCTGGATCCCCACCCCACTGAGCCCCACTCTCCCAGCATCTGGACCCCACACTGATACCCCACACTGAGCCCCAACCCCCCTCACCTGGACCCCCCTGCAGAGTCCCATTACTGTTGCATCCAGAACCCCCAAACAAGCCCCTGTGCATCCAGATTCCTCCCCCCCACCAGATCCACCTCTGAGCCGCCTGCACCCAGATTGCCCCAAACAGAACCCTCTCAAACCACACCGGATTCCCCCCACACTAAGCCCCTCCACACTTGGATCCTGCCTGCCCACACCTGGTGCACCTGACACGGAGAGGCAGGGCCCTGGGGTGTTTCTGGGGCAGGCCCGGTCCTTGTGCTATGTCAGGGTTGGGTGCAGCCCCACAGCAGAGTCCATGTCCCCAGGGGGAACGGCACAATGATCTCCAAGCTCTGTGCAGCCAGTGACCTGTGCTCCCCAATGCCATGCTGGAGCCTCCACATTTATTTGACAAATACAATTTGTAGAATTTTAAAATATTGTGTGCGGAATTTTAATTTTTTTTTTTGGTGCAGAATATTTATTTTTTTGGCGCAGAATGCCCTCAGGAATAACTAGGAATCTGCATGAATGTAGAAAAGTCCATTTCAGCTCCAACACAGACCACAAAATTCATTGGAGCAACTGTAGAAACAACCATGACCAGTTGGCCAGAGCTTACTTCCATATGGACAGATTTCAATCTATGAACATCCTGATCAATCAGCTGAGACAGCTCCCACAAACATCCTTGTCCTCCTGGGTTACATGGCATCTTGAACCTATGTGACACCATTCATGAGCCTCTGACTTGACTGTCTACAAGCCTGGTTTTGAGCAGTATATGTGCCAAGCAGGTACAGTATGGACCAGTTAGTTACACTTTGTGACGCTCTGTACCTCGGCGGAACACCCAGCACCCCCATGTTCATTCTTGTAAAATGATTGTGTGGTACCCAATGCAAAGTTTGTCATGTCAGGTGTCTTTGGAAGGCTCATGATGCACTGAGCATTGTTGTTAGAGTGATGTTATAGTAATTGTTGTTACGGTAATGTTATAGGTTATAATTTCATGTATATAGTTATGAGGCTGAAAATGTGTCTTTGTGGCTTAAAATAAGCCCAAGCAAAAACTCTCCAAGAGCAGATAGGCAGTTCACACCTCATCAGGGAATGTATGGGACAAACCCAGCCCAGCCTCACAGGAACAAAGGACGCTGGCCTAGGCAGCAACAAAAGGATTTTTTGGACTCTCAAGTGAGTCATCCCCTTCATTTGGTCAGTTTGGCACTGCAATGAGGTAATGCTCACCTGACTCTAAAGGGGGGGGCAAAGCCAAGAGGGAAGAAAGGACATGATAAAAGAGAGAGATGTTTGCCATGCTCTTCCTCTCTCTTCCACCAACATCTACACACACCACACCAAGCGACTAAAGCGCTGATCAAAGCGAAGAGCCTGGCTGAAGAGCAACCAGACAGCCTGTGGTGAGAAGCATGTAAGTTTGTAAGGGCATTGAAAGTGTTAAGATCAGCTTAGAATGCGTTTTGTTTTTATTTCATTTGACCAAATCCGACTTGTTGCGCTTTGACTTATAATCACTTAAAATCTATCTTTCATAGTTAATAAATTTGTTCGTTTATTCTACCTGAAGCAGTGCATTTGGTTTGAAGCGTGTCAGAGGGCTGGTCTACACTAGGAGGGGGGATCGATCCAAGATACGCAACTTCAGCTACGTGAATAGCGTAGCTGAAGTCGAAGTATCTTGGATCGAATTACCTGGGGTCCAGACAGCGCGGGATCGATGGCCGCAGCTCCCCCGTCAACTGTGCTACCGCCGCTCGCTCTGGTGGAGTTCCGGAGTTGACGGTGAGCGCGTTCGGGGATCGATATATCGCGTCTTAACGAGACGCAATATATCGATCCTGGATAAATTGATTGCTACCCGCCGATACGGCGGGTAGTGAAGACGTACCCAGAGACTCCCCTTGGGATAACAAGCCTGGTACATACCAATTTCTTAGTTAAATTGACGAACTCATATAAGCTTTCAGCTTCCAGCAGGCATAACTGGACACTGCAAGACAGAGGTTCTTAGGGTTGTGTCTGGGACTGGAGATATTGGCTAGTGTCATTCGGTTGCAAGTAGCTGGGAGCAGCTTACATGCCAAAGGCTGTGCGTGAACAGCCCAGGAGTGGGGGTTCTCACAGCAGAGCAGGGTAAGGCTGGCTCCCAGGGTCAAGGATTGGAGTGGCCTAGCAGATCACTGGTCTGGATAACACCAGAGGCGAACATCACACACTCCCCACCCAGGATACAAGGTTTGGTGGCAGGACAAAGAACAGGTCCTTTCTCTCCGCCACCTGCTCAGAAAACGCTAATTGTGGATGCCTCCCTAGTAGCCTGGGGTACACATCTGGACGAACAAATAGCACAAGGAACATGGACACCTTGTGAGTCCAGGGTGCACAAAAATCTCATGGAACTGAGAGCAGTCTGAGAGGCCTGCAAACAGTTCTCACCATTCATTCATTCCCAGCACATTCAGGTGATGTCAGGCAACATGACAGCTGTGTTCTACATCAACAAGCAAGGAGGAGCAAGATCTATGCCCTTTGCATAGAAGCAGTCTGCCTCTGGAATTGGTGCATTCGTCATCGGGTTACCTTGTTGGTAGGTCATGTTCCAGGAATTCACAATGCATGAGCAAACAGTCTCAGCACTTCTTGATGGACGACAAATGGGAGATTCACAATTCATTGGCGAAAGACCTATTCCAACAATGAGGATTTCCGATTCTGAACCTGTTTGCGTTTCAAGACAAGAAATGGACAATATACTGCACCGCGGGGTGTACAGTCATAATTCCAAGGGAGATATCCTTCTACTCCCATGGATGGGAGATTTGATGTAGTCTCCCTCTACCCCATCCCACTCTTACCTTAAGTTCTCAGGAATGTCCAGCGGGACAAGGCCATTGCTCCCATATGGCCAAGAGAATTCAGTTCCCCATCCTTCTCGATTGTCATCTTGTCCACCAGTCCGCATCCAATCCTTCCCAGACATCCTCCCCAGTATAAGGGCAAGATCAGGCATCTGAATCCAGAGTAACTTCACCTCACAGCCTGGTATTTGGATGGGCATTGAACATACAGCAGAAATGTTCGACAGCTGTTAAAGCCATCCTGAACAATAGCAGGAAAGAATCCACCAGAAGGTGTTACTTAGCTAAGTTGAAAAGATTCTCTGTTTGGACTCAGTGTCACCAAATGTCCTCAGACGAAATGGACATTCCCATTACTTTAGACTGTCTGCTCACCTTGAAATTTTCTGGTCTTTCCCATAGATCCCTACGGGTTCATTTGGTAGCAATTACTGCCTGCCACCGTCCTCTTGATGTCTACTCCGTCTTCACCCATCCAGTGACTGTGCGATTTCTGAAAGGCTTGATCAGATCTTCTCTCCAATAGCCAGACCTGCCCCAACATGGGTTCCAACTGGGTCCTTTCCATGCTAAGTATACCACCATTTGAACCACTTGCAAAATGCTTGCTTTCATGTTACTCTAGGAAGTTAGCCTTCCTGGTGGACATCACCCTTATGGCTGACCCATTATACATCATGTTCCATAAGAATAAGACTGCACCCTCAGTTTGTGTCCAAAGTAATTTCAGACTATACACTTACTTGTATGTTTTTTTTTTGCTAAGCCTCATACCGACAATTAGGATCAGAGACTCCATTCCATGGACATACCTTGGGCATTGGCATTCTATCTTCAGAGACAAAGCTCTTTCTGAGATTGCCTGGGCTCTTTGTGGCCCTAGTGGAACACATGAAAGGACAAGCGTTATCTTCACGAAGACTATCCAAGTGGATTTCAGGCTGTATCTTGCTGTCTTATCAGTTATCTCATGCACCTCCACCTGGTTGAGCAAGGCCCACTCCACCAGAGCAAAGGTGCTTCACCAGAGCAAAGGTGCTTCAGCAGCTTCGCTTCAGGAAGTATCCCTCCTTGATATATGTAAAGAAGCCCTGTGGCGTTCTATTCATATCCTCACAAGACACTTGTGTCTTGGTGCAAGCCTCCTCAGCTAAGCATAGAAGTGTAGGATTGCAAGGGACCTCAGTACGTCATCTAGTCCAGTCCCCTGAACTGAAGGCAGGACTATTTAATAAAACATGCTTTGGGTCAGCATTCCTACAGATAGTACAGCAGAATTCGTTGCACCCTCCTGCATCATGAGTACTGCTTGTCAGTCATGCACAGTGAAATACACATAGGGACCAGCACTTGCAGAAAAGTTACCTACTTTCTGTAATTGGCGTTCTTTAAGATGTGTGCTCCCTTCCTGTATTCCATTACCTGCCCTCCTTCTCCTTTGCTTCGGATCGTAACACTTGATTTACAGTATAGATGGAACTGGAGAGGCGGTCAGTCAACGCTGTCCCTCCTACCCTTGCATCAGAGCATGGGACTCAACAGACACTACTAGCAAGAATCTTCCAGTCTCAGGTGCATAAAGCACATGCATATCCCACAGGTAATACAGGTAGGGACCACACATCTTGAAGAACTCTGGTTACGGAAGGTATGTAACCTTTCTTTTCTTATATCCCTAGTCTCTGCAGGTATTGGAAAGATACAAATACCAAGGAGGGAGAGGAATTGTTTAGGATGGTACAAGGTGGGGTAAAGCTAGGAATAATGGGATGACATTTTGGCTTTGATCAATTGCAATACTGGATATATCCACCCTCAAAGGAGTGAATCCTGTACTTACTTCAGCTTTCCTTTAAAGGATGGTGTTGTGTTTAATTCTGTCTATTGTGATAGACCCAGGCCACTTGGGTACAGCAGAGTAGTAGAAGGCAGATATACTGGCCACTGGATAAGCAGTTTTTTGTTCCATGACTGACCAGAGCAGGGGCTGCTCCAGGCTAGGGTGGACACCTGACTCCAATTAGCCTGCAAAGAGTCAGGTAAGGCTGTTAAGCTAATGTGAACACCTGACTCTAATTAAGGCCCCTACGATACAATAAATGGCTCACTCCAGTCAGGCCAAAGAGAGCCAGGGAGCCAGAGGAGAGGAAGTGCGGCTGAAGGGCTAGGTAATGAAGACACCCTCAAACCACTGGAAAGGGAGCCCTAAGGTAAGGGTGAAGAAAGCGTTAAGACAGAGAAGCGGGGAGCTGTGGGGAAGGGACCCAGGGAAATGTAGCAACTCTGGCAGTGAAAGGTCGGCTGCCAACAGTTGCTGCCATTAGGGTCCCTGGGCTGGAACCCGGAGTAGAGGGCGGGCCCGGGTTCCCCCCAACCTGCCACTACAGAAACACCTCCTGGGAGGGGAAGACAGGCCCCTGTCAGGACAGGAGGCTGAACTGTTCTTGAATAAGCCCGTAGGGACAACAGAGACTGTGGGAGTTCTCTCACCAACCTCCTTGGTGGCTTATGATGAAAAGGGCTCAGTAGACTGTACCCTGGCCCTAGAGAGAGAAGGGCTACATGGAGGGTCGCAGTGAGCCTCTGAGGCTAGCATAAACTGCCTGGAAGCGCGGGACCCACAGGGACAAGGTTGGAGCTCTGCCACACTATCTCTCTCTCTCTCTCTATAAATATATATCTATACACACAAGTTTTCAGATGTTTAAATGGAAGGCAGTAGCATGAAGTACAATTAAAATTTGCTGGGGGATGGACTGAATGACTTAGCATGTCATTTCTGTCTCTAATTTCTATGGCTTACGTTAAGAAAGGGAAAATTTAAGATGCTTATTTGGAGAAAATTTCTGTTCTTAAAATGTATTTGAATAGTCTCTCTATCACTTATCACTTGGGAATAGTGATTAGTCACTTATCACTTGGGACATTTAATAGTGCACTGGACAAATCACTGGGGAATGTACTGTATTCTTTTCTATTTAAATTCTTATATTGTACCCATCACCTTGGTCTTCTGTGTGTCTGCATGGGACAGTTCTGCATGGAAATGAGATGGATTAGATGACCTAATGAGTCTTTTTCATCTCTTATTTCTGTGATTCGTAGTTGTCTGTTAGCGGTGAAGGGAGCAGGAATCCCAGAGTCCTTCCTCAGTCCCAATGCTTCGCATAGTACAATATAGGGTGTCACTGCAGCCTCTGGAGATGACCCTACACCTAGTCAGTACTGTACAAATATTTTTCCATCATTTATAGGTATCAGCAGCAGTGAGCATTCCATTCTGGCAGTGGTTTCTACAGCAATTTGGCAAGAAAAGTGCAGCATGTGGGATTTCCGTAAGTAAACCATTATGAAAATCTACGCAACGTGGCATCTTACATGTCAATAGCAGCTTCTTCAGGAACCGTTCACAACTTTTGAATAAAAACCGACACCAGCTGAAGTTTGCCTGATTTCAGGGTTCGTTTCAAACCTTGAATTGTACCAGTTCAGGCAAACGCCAAGTTTTTCAAAGAAATTTTCCAAGAGATGGGTTAGTGAGTGAAGACGAGATGCAAACTTGACCCAAAGTCTAACCAGGTTCCACTTTGTATCTGTCTCACAGAGATGAACCTGAGCACAGAGTTTCAGATTCAGATCTGAACTGCCCTAAGTTCAAGGGCTATGTTATCTGAGATTTAGCTTGGCCAAATTTGATTGTTTCAGCTGACTAACTCAGTCATGGGGGAGGGAGTAGTGAAACCCCCGTGAACTGAATTGGGGGCAGATCTAGCACGAACCCCTTTGAACCAAAAGGATGAGCTTCCTGCAACGTTGGTTTTCCCTCTTCCTGCAAGTGTCCACAAAGTAAAATAAATAAATGAACTGCTAGCATCTTAGCGATCCCAGAGGAAAGAAGCCTAATTTAACTGTCACAGCTTCCCAAGGCAGAGCCAAGATGCCTGCCTGAGCTTTTGCTGATTTTTTTTTTTTAACCCCTGACTGAGGGCAAGCAGCAGAGAGAGTTCCCATTGCTATCTGCGTTGACTCCTCACTCTGGAGCTCAACTTGAGCTTTCAGCCTGGACATGTCATACAGGCTGAGGCACTTTAAGTCCCTGGGAAGGAGGCAAGGAAGAAACTGGGAGCTTTATGCAAAACTCTGCCTGTAGATGAGCCCTGGCACTGGCTGGATTTCTCCCCTGATTCTAGCTTTTTAAGTGTTATAACATTTTTAATAACCTCAAATACTTCACAGCTGGTGGTAGCTGTTGGTGTAATTAATAGCAATTTGTTGAAGCTAAAATCTATATATTGCAGTGACGTCTGATGAATTGGAGATGGGCTGAAAGCAAAACACTGGCTTCAAATACCTCTGATCTTTGGATGCTTTGAAATATGCATCTGAAATTCACAGTTCAGGACCATCCCTGCTTCTGACTAGCATGCCTCAAGGGAACAGAGTTACCTCCCAGGCACTGTCTACGCAGCAAAGAAAAGTGCTTTCTTCAATCAAGTTGGCTCAATGAAGTCAGTTTACCATTATTGGAAAGCCCCCTCAACACAAACAAATCATGGTCTAGCACTTTTACCATTGTGTTAGCTAGTTGTGTTGTAGACTATGAGGGAGCTGGATTGAAGAAAGCACCTTTTTTGCCATGTAGACACACCCTCGTATGGCGTGAGTACTTCCTGTTTGCTCGGTGAAAGTCTCTTGTCTGGCAGTGCATCCCAAAGGCTTCCTTCGCCGTAAGCTCAAGAGAACCTGTAGCTCTTATATCTGCTCACCGTCACTGTGAAACCAGAATTGCCTCATTAATTGAAACTGTATTTCTGTCACTGTAGAAGGTTCTGAAAAAAAAATCTGAAGAGAGATGGTTTTCCCACCATAATTTCAGCCCCCTTCAGGGTGAAGGGAAGAGGGACTTCTCTGAGGTGATTTGAAAATGGGATGGTTACCTGAAAAACTGAGCACCTGTATAGACTCAGCATTATAGTATAATTCTTGTATTCAAGATGATGGATGTAGACTCCTTTTTTACCACTCCTCCTCATGTTTAAATTGGTTGGAGGGGGTGGCTTAGTGGTCTAAACACCAGGTCTATAATATCTAAATTTCCTGGAACTACAGGTTTAAACCTCACTAGAGTTAACCCAGCCCTTTGTCCATCTGGGGTAAAGAGATTGAGTTATGTGTGATGCATAGTTTTTTGGGTAGATATTTAAAAAATTGAGACCATTTCTGCTCCACGTGGGTGTTAAAGATCTCATGCAGTTCTTTCTGTAAAGGATTGCTCCAACATTCTTGGCCAAAATTTCCCTTCCCTCTGCCCCACTGTGCTATGCAAGTTACTACCGTTCGGCCCAGGTGGCTCCATTTCCATAGTGCTGCTTGTCAATAGTTTGTGAAGTTCTTCTGGATGGGAGGCATGTTCTGACAATAGAATATTGCCGTTACTGCTCCTGGTGGGTCAGGTGAGAGGGGGAGAGTGATCACCTAAGGATTTAAAGGTCCTTTTGTTTTAGAAGTAGAAAAAATGAGATACATGGGATGCTTATTGCAGTGATATTTTCTGCAGCTTAGAGAGCTCTGCTCCCACATATCTGCCTTTGCACAAGAGATGCTTTTGAGAATTACCATTTCAGTTCTGCCTGTCCTGGGTCATGCTCCTTCCTCACTAGAAAAATCAATTTTAAATCAGTATTATTATTGATTTAAAAACCTCTCTGGATGCTCTGGCTCCCGAGTGGGCACACAACGTTGAGCACAGAGTTAATCGTCAAATTGTTTGCAGGCAATGTATGATCTTGTATTGCTGGAGTGCTCTCTTGTGGTGAAGTAATGATTGTGCTACAAGCATTGTTGGCTAATGCAAAGGCTGTTTATGCTGTTTGTAGTCTCGGAAGGTGGTTTGCTACTCCTTTGGGTTTACCAACAAATGCCTGTTCCTTAGATGGGAACTGCATTTAAAATGTAAGACAAGTGTCCCCTGTTTAAATGGATTAGACCCCAGCAGGCAAGATGTCCAAGATCACCGCTTTCCTTGCAGAAGAAATAAATAACAAGCGCAAAGTAGAAGCACCCTCACTGAAGTTCTCTGCTCATGCCCTCAGCCTCCCCAAGCCTCAAATATAGTGCAGAGAATCAAAATGAGCAACACAAACCCAAGAAGCTTTAAATGTTTGTTATTTAACATAAATTACATTTTCTGCAGACTTCAGCTTTGTGCTTTGTGACGCATTGTGTCAATTATTTACAGGAATGTGAGGTGATAGCACAAGACTGGTATGGACAACTGGGGAGTATGGCTTTTGAGTCCACATTTTAAATGAGGGAGTCTCTAACTCTTATTAGCCCATTGTTTCAAATGGAAGCGAAGATGCTAAGCACTGCTGAAAATCAAATCCAGGTCATCTAAATTTAGATTTCCAATTCTGGAAATGTGGGCCTTCATGATTTACCCGAGGTTATAGTGCGAGTCAGTGACAGACATGGGGAAGGTGGTGGGGTAAATTGTCCTACTGCTAGCCACTAGACCATATTGCCTCCCTAATGTTCGTTATTTATACTTAGTATCCAGGTTTTTGAAAAAGTCACTGAAGACCAAAGTGTGCCATAGCTCCTTGTAAATCAGTAATTGATTTTAAATCCAGACATGACTCAAAGCCCCTTGCAGTGCCTTGTCTGTACTGGAAGTGTTCCTGTTGTTGAAAATAAAGGGGAGATGGCAGCACTGGCTGACTTGTTCTGTTCTAAAATATTGTCACTTCTAGAGCCCTGCGCAGGACTATTTTTTTAATCTCACTCCTGTCTTGCTGTGCAATACCCACTACCACTCCCACTCACACCCTCATTGTTTTTTGCATTTTTACGCTGCTCCCACCCACAAAAATCTTAGATCCCGCAAATCCCGAAAGAGAGACAGATTTTTTTAAACAGTTGGTTTATATTTATATATATATATATATATAAACGGAATTCAGACACGATTTTTACCACTAAAAAACCCACAAATCTTGCTTAAACCATGTAAACAATACTTTAACTCTTGTTATAATAGACATCAAATCTCTTTCTACCCCTCACTTAAAGTTAAGTATTAAAACGTTTATTTAAAAAAAAAGATTGTGTTTTCCCACAAATTACCAGTCTGGGATTTTGCCCACCCATTCCCACCCACAACAAAGTACATTTTACCCACTCCCGCTATTATGGCAGTGGGACTGCAGGACCTGTGGGATCCCAGTTCCGCTGCAGAGCTCTAGTCACTTCCTCCCTTTTGCTAAGTTAAGTAATGAACTAGGACCCTGTGGGAGCTCCGTTCTCTCACAACACTGACGCTTTAAGCTTTGTTGGACCATAGCAATATATAAACTGCTGTTTCACAATGGCTACCTCTTCTGTGTGAAAAAAATATATTTTCCGTTGTATGCCATACTTTTCATATACCTTATCTACCATTTTTCTTCTGGTTCGTCTTTCCCTCTCTTAGTGGATGATTCCTTTTGCGGTCATGCTGGTTACAATCCCAAATCTGGTTTTGGCATACGTGGTGGCCTTTGTCTCTGGTCTGAGTATTGCAGCATCTTTGCTGTTGCCATGGTAGGCAAATCTTATATTTGAAGTGTGTGTGTGTGTGTGTGTGTGTGTGTGTGTGTGTGTGTGTGTGTGTGTACTGTGTGGAGTTCACCATGTAAACACTCAGAATTTGGCAACAGTTACCACCCAGTGGTATCTGAGAAATTAGAGTTTTTCCCTATATTTAGACTAGGAGAGATCTGTGATAACTATGTTGTAATCAGTGTCACGTGTCAACTGTTAATGTCTGGTATGTGTGTACATATGTGTAAATGTAAATGCTCTCTGAAAATATTCATAAATTAATTAGTAGACCTCCTGAGAATAGTAAATCAATCAGTCATTTAGATTTAGTTTTTAATAGTACTCTAGAATTTATATTGGAAATTGCATACAAATCAATTAATGCTAAACAATTAAGAATGTAGCATGGGCAGCCTGCACCAAGCTGTAGATCCCTACAAAGCAGCCCTATGATGGAGAGCAAATGCAGGAGTGTGCTACAGGGGCAGGCATAGGTGCTGACTCCGTGGGTATTCCGGGGCTTTGACTTTAGGTCAGCAACTCTAAATCCTCTGCATCAGTGGGAGAATAGGCCCTTTTAGTGTCCTAACACTGCTGCTTTGTTAATGCACTCTAGTTAGTTATATGATAGGGCTTCTCATAGATTCACAATCACCCAATATCTAGCTCAGATATTTTTGTACCTTTCTATTATCATAGAATATCAGGGTTGGAAGGGACCTCAGGAGGTCGTCTAGTCCAACCCCCTGCTCAAAGCAGGACCAATCCCCAACTAAATCATCCATTTCTATTACTTTAAAAAAGAGGTAAATATTGTAACCATGCGATGTGAATAAAATTCTACCTTGGGGTTTTGTTCGCTTACTAGATTACAACTTTGTGAACTGTTGTTGTCTTGCATTTCCTATTAAAACTTTTTGTCCTCCTTTCAATCAGTATAACTTTCTGTATTTGACTAGCTCCCTGCAGAAGTAGTAAATCAAAACTTCATCAAACTCATTTCTGAAAGAAGGTTTTCTGCTTAGTAGTTAAATTACCCAGCAGTGTGCTGCAAATGTTTTAACAAGTGCCTCCCTCAAAAATGTTCCACCTCAGTCAGCAAATTTTGACATTCCCTGGGTAAAACATTCTACCCACTCAATTGAACCAATGAGGGTTTGCAAAACCAAATTCCAACCTCCACTGCCCACCTTTACATTTAGATGGCGAAGCCCCTACCATTACTAATTTTGGTCTGTTGACCTAGCAGTGCAGAGTTAACACCCTCTTTTCTGTTTCTGTGTTCTTTGCCATCTGACTTTCTCTGTTTGTAATTCTCAGCCTAAATATCATATCAAAAATAAATGATCTCGTTTGCACAATTAATTCCACAAATCAAACCTTCAAGAAAAAAGACTCTGTAAACTCTATATTAAAGAGGCTCAGAAACTTCCGCTTGAGGCTTTTACACTCCTCTTCTCTTGCTGGTCTGCAGGTCAATGTTGCCTGATGTAGTTGATCACTTTCGCCTGCTGAATCCTCATGCAAAGGGACCCGAAACCATCTTTTATTCTTCATACGTCTTCTTTACCAAGATGTCGGCTGGGATTGGATTAGGAATTTCCGCAGCAAGCCTGGAGTAAGTGATGTTTTATATCCACTTAGTTGCTGTATTAAAGGGCTCTGAGGTGCTGTGTGGTAATTGCCTTCTCACCATTCGTGAAAGCAGGGAGCTCAAAGACAGAGTCTGGTTGCCAGCTTGAATTTATAATGGCCGAATCCTAAACACAAAATTGTTATCTGACAGGTCAGACTTCTGGTCACCAGGACACCTGGTGGCCTGTTAAGAACTGTTTGGTTTTACATTGCTTTCTTTAGGTAGCAGCATGGACTTAGTGGTTTGAGCACTAAGAGTCAGGAGACTTGGGTTCTGTTCTCAACTCTGCCTCGGGCCGTCTTTGTTATAGAATCATAGAATATTACGGTTGGAAGAGACCTCAGGAGGTCATCTAGTCCAACCCCCTGCTCAAAGCAGGACCAACCCCAACTAAATCATTCCAGTCAGGGCTTTGTCAAGCCTGACCTTAAAAACCTCTAAGGATGGAGATTCCACCACCTTCCTAGGTTGACCTTGAGCAAGTCAATTCTTTGGCCCTCTGTTTCCCCTCCCACTGTTTGTCTAGTCTGTTTAGATTTTATTTTATTTTGAACAAAACTAGCATTTTTTTCTAGGAAAAGCAGACCGTGCCTTTTAAAGCTTTCATGTCATCGAAAACCCAATATCCAATGGAAAAATTTCAACCAGCCAGATTAATGTCTCTAATCACTTTTCAAATAGATGGTAGAGCCAGTGTAATTAACCAGATATTTCTGAAATGTGCTTGAAAAGTGGAACTTATCACTACAGGGCAGTTTTAAGCTGTCCTCCAAATTCTTGCACAGTGCTGTGACCCTACAGTACCTCCCCTCCACGCTGACCTTGACTTTGCACTATAGAAGTCACGTTATGTAGGGCAGGAGATCAAGTCCCAGTTGGCAGTTGTGATTTAACTATGTGTCTTCTGCCACTGCTACTCCAGTTTAAGACTGGAGAACCAAAATGAGAAGAAAGTGGGATGTGGTAGCTCCCGTGTAGACTGCACTGGGAACCACTTGTCAGTACTTATCTGTCCACAAGCTGTTATGAATTTGCTTTTTTTCCTCAGGAAAACAAGTCTCTGTGTTTTAGTGACTACATACGGAGAGCTCATAACTAACAGAATTACTGTCAACTGATTAACGCGACTTCACTCCAGTTAGCAAGCTCCCAGCAGTTTGCCATCTGCTGGAGTCCAGAGCTGACATTTATGGGAGAGCCTAGGAGGCAGTTTGATGGAAAATGGGTAATAATGTTTCATAGGTGCATGTTCAGGATGAAACAGAATAATTCCACAAGTTGGCACGGAACAGCTCAGGGCATCAGTAATTGTAATACTATGCACACCCCTGGCCCTGATTCAGCCTATCGCATAAGTACATGCTTAACTTTAAGCATCAGATTAATCCTGTCCCTGTTCAGCAAAGCCCTGAAGCATGTCCTTAGCTTTAAGGAGGTAAGAACTTCTGTTGATGCCAGTGAGACTACTCACCTTCGTTTAAAATTAAGCACATGCTTAAGAGCTTTGTTGAGTAGGGAGAGGAGTCACTTATCAGACAAGCTCCCCTATATAGAGACTTGGCAGAATTCAATTTTTATTTTTTTATAATTCTGATGGATAAGATCAATATTTATTGTAAGCATTTTTTCAATTTTTATCTATTTAAATTTTCACAGTGGCACAAAATTATGGGTTTTAAGTTTTTATTTTATTTTTATCTATTTAAATGTTCACAGTTGTGGGAAATTATGGGGGGAGATCAGACCATTAATGACAATAAATGTTGAGATTCAAAAAGCTACAGCTTTATAATCGTTAAAACACAAATTGTCAACATCACATCAAAATATACAAAATAGATCTCCTTAAATCAAACTCTGATAAGTTCTCAAGGAGCATTTTTTCTTATTTTGCCTCTGTGTACATTTTGATTATTGTCAATGGAAATATTTTTTTCCTCAGTTTGTGTGTCGAGATTTATCAATAAAAATCTAATCCTTCCAAGTCTAGCTATATAGGATTTCATTTCACTGTTGTCTCTCTTTGTTAATAATTAAGTCTGTACAGTAGTAACAACAGCATGTTGACTGCATAAAGGTAATGAAATTATTTCAGAGAAGGCACAAAGACAAGGAGTGGAAGAAAGGAGGCAAAGGGCTGAAACCTGCTCCCATTGAAATCAATGACAAATTTCATGTTGGTAGCTGTAGGATTGACTCCCCTCCCTCTTTTTATATCTTATCTGCTCCCTTTGAGGGAAGTGTAAGAAGAAATTGGAGCAGATGTTCAGTTGGTGGTGGGAGGGCAGGAGATCGGGGAAAGCCCTTAACGTGACCAAGTGCCTTTTAGGTAGGGGAATAACAGCAATGTCCGTATGTGTGTTTTTATAGGTTTGCTGGTTATAAAACAGGGATGTGCAGGCAATCCAGCACTGTGATCCTCACACTGAAAATCCTGATTGGGGCAGTCCCTGCCATCCTCATTGTTATAGGCTTATCCATACTCCTCTTCTACCCAATCACTGAAAAAAGTCGAAAAGAAACTGAATTTGCACTCGAGCTGTTAAGGTAGGTTTGACTCAGCAGCAAAGGGCAATAATATCAGAGCAGCCTCTCTTACAGGATGCCAGGATTCAGGGTGGGGGAAATTATTAGCTACTATCATAGTTTTGGGTTTGTTTTAAGTTTTTAAAATTCTGTAAATTAGCAGAACATTACATTTTTCTAGTACAGGGGTTCTCAAACTGGGGGTTGGAGCCGTCAGCCCCTAGCCCAAACCCCACTTTGCCTCCAGCATGTATAATGGTGTTAAATATATTTTAAAGTGTTTTTAATTTATAAGGTGGGGTCACACTCAGAGGCTCGCTATGTGAAAGGAGTCACCAATACAAAGGTTTGAGAACCACTGTTCTAGTATCTTACCTTTGTTGCAGAGTCCTTGTGTATATAGGGTGTCTTTGTAAGAGATTACTTCTGTTTCGTTTCCCAAAGTAATCTGCAAATTTAAATGATACAAAATAATGCACAGAAATCACATAATCCACCAGCCTTCCATGGGTGAAGCATAGCACAGCACCATTATACTAAAGTTTAAGCTTGGACGTGGAGAATATTGTACCCAGTGGAAACCAGAAGGGGATATTTCTTAGGTCATGTTTAATTATATTCTCCTAAGCTATCTGCATATGGGGAAAATGTGACCTTTTTTTTTTTCTTTCTGGTGTGTAAAGAAGGTCTGAAATCTTGTGGTAGGGTGAGGTTTAAGCTTTTGTTCTGTATGTTTTTCATATTCATTCATATTTTCTTTTCCTTTCCTTTTCTTCCTGGAAGACTCCTGGTCCAATTAAAAAAAATAGGCCAAATATCAAGGGTGAGGGGAGTAAACCCTCAGCCGTCATTGAGCATCTTTAAGACAATATTAAGTCCTCAAAATATACTGCAGAACAATCCCCCCTATCTGGATGATGGATTAGGTAATATAATAGGTCTTTGCTGTTTCTCCTTTGTATGATCTTAAAATACCAGATGTGGAAATTGGTCAAGACAGTATAACAAACATACCTTGCTAGTGGTTCTCACCTTCTCTCTGTTTATTATTTGAGGTTGCTAAATTTTAGCCTGTAAATTTAGCTAAAAAAATAACAGTAAAATTACAGCCAGCAGGGAAAAATAGAAATCTCTTCACCTGTGATCCTCTCTGCTTTTTACAGAAGGAGTCATCCGAGCACTGACAACCTTTCCAAAAACGAAGAGGATACCTGGATATGAAAGTTCGGAGAGAAGTGGCTTTTCAAACCGAAGTCTGACCTCAGATTCCAAAACACTGTACTTGGGGGGTGGGAGGAAGGAAGGAAAAGTCTTCTGAGTTATCCCACTTAAGTTTTATTAGAGGATACTGGAAGCACCAGTACACAAAAGTGCAAAGGGCTCTGTTACATTAATGGTAAGGATCTGATTTTGACTGACAAAATAGGAAGATTCTGAGGACAGCCAATAGGGTGCCTCACGGGGATGCTCACAGTTCATAAGTATGTAAACTTCATCCAGTGTTCTGATGCCCTTAAAGTGGTGTTAGAAAGATTCAGTAGGTGGCACTCTTCCCTCTTGTCAGTGCTGAACCAAGGCCCAGCACGGTACTGAGGATAACCTGCTTCTGAAGATGCTGTGTTTCATATGAGACATAAAACCAAAGTCCTTCAATCACTAAATTTCTTCTGGAACTGTTGGCAAGATCCAGGGGTATTTAAACTTGGTGTCCTGGCCAAACTTTAGCTCAGGAGATTACATTCTTCTGACTTAAATTATCCTTGTCGCCTCTGTTGCATACAGTATTCTTCATCACTTTTTTCTAAACTGTTTGCTGCACATTTGCTACGTGTCACTCTAGACGTGTCTGCATTTCGGTGGCTGATGGACGTGATCCTTGTGTATAATTTGTTTAAGTTTGTAAAGCCCTTAAGGATTCTGAGGAAGAAATGTGCTATAAACATGTAAGATTTAGTGCTTCTTTTTGAGTTCCAACAAGCCCTGGATGCAGTTGGTAACAGAGCCGCGTGTTGAAAACGTTCTCACAAATAACTGCTCCAAACCTGATTTTAATGTGACTTTATTTGGGGGCGTTAAGTCAAACTTTTATATTAATAGAGGTCTACATTTTCAAGAGTGATTGACTAGTGGTCTTGGGTGCCTCAGTTTTTGAGTGCCCCCTTGACACTTCAAAGTGCCCAGTTGTCAGAGTGTGGGTGCTCTGCCCTTTCTAAAAATCAGGCCCACTTCAGGCAGCTCATGTTGGAGCACCCAAAATCACTAGTCACTCCTGGAAATTTAGGCCCTACATTTTTGTATTTTACTTGTATGAGGCACACATTCCCACCAGGGCCGGCTCCAGGCACCAGCGTTCCAAGCAGGTGCTTGGGGCGGCAATCTGCAAGGTGCTGCAGTCCGTGTGTTTTTGCCACCCCAAGCAGCGCACCGAATTGCTGCCGCGGACGGCGGGGGCAGTCTGTGTGCCGTTAGGGCGGCACGCGCGTTTCCGCCGTGGTGGCAATTTGGCGGCAGCTTCTATGTTCAGCTGCCCGCGGCGGCAATTCGGCGGCAGCTTCTGTCTTCCGGCTGAAGACAGAAGCTGCCGCCGAATTGCCGCCACTGCGGAAACGCGTGTGCCACCCTAACGACACACTGATTGTCCCGGCCATCTGCGGTGGCAATTTGGTGCGCTGCTTGGGGCGGCAAAAACAGTAGAGCCGGCCCTGATTCCCACATACAGAATGCTGTCCTGCATCTATTGAGAGCTGCAGCAGTGCTACAAATTCTCAGCATATATGTAGCAATTTAGAATAACAAGCCTGCACCAGTTATCTAGTTGGTGCCTTTTTGAGCCAAGGTGCTTTAGAAGCATTAATTAAAGCCTCACCACATCCCTGTAAGGGGTACATACTATTGTGCATATCTTGCAGGGGGGGAAACTGACCCACAGAGATTAAGAGCTAATCCAGCTCCCATTGGAGTCAGTGGGAGTTGGATTAGGCTGTAAGTGATTTGCTCAAGGTCATCCAGCAATTTAGTGACGATACCAAGACTAGATTCCAGGAAGCCTTTTATTGAAAGACAGTGAAATTAATGCATTCACTGGGGTCTTTTGTTTCTTTTAGTAGTAGAAGGTTCTCAGTCCAGTTTAAAATCTAATGCCTGATTTAGCGAACCATCTCCATTTAGCAAAGCACTTAAGCATCAAATTCTATCAGACTCCAAATTGACTATTGACTTTAATGAGACTTAAACACATGGTTAAATGCTTGTTGACTAAGGATGGACTTAACCACATGTATAAGAGTTTTGATGAATCGAAGCTAAAATTTCCTTTTGGTTTAGTTCATGGACAAAACAGAAGTATCTGTATACTGGTGGCATTTGTCTTTGAAAGACTACAAATCATAAGCAGCTTTGTCAATTTGGAGTCTGATAGAATTTGAAACCGAGAGGTATTATATTCTAAAAGATGAGTTTTCTGTTATGCAAGTAATATTACATAGCAGCGAAACTGTAGAAAACAAAGAAGATAGAAGTGCCAATCTATTCCTGTAGGTAATTTTGGTGTCTTTAAATATTCCACTTTTAAAACAACAAAAAGTATTAGTAAAAGCCAGGTTGCCTATTCAATTTAACTTTTTGCAATGCAAATGTTACTTGCTAGAGCAGGGGCGGGCAAACTTTTTGGCCTGAGGGCTACATCGGGTTTCCGAAATTGTATGGAGGGCCAGTTAGGAGAGGCTTCTCGCCCCCTGACGGCCTCCTGGGACTCCTGCCCCATCCAACCCCCCCTGTTCCCTGTCCCCTGACAGCCCCCGGAACCCCTGCCCCTGACTTCCCCCTGCTGACCCATCCAACCCCTCCTCTCATTCCTGATGGCCCCCCCGGGACCCCTGCCCCATCCAACCACCCCTTCTCCCTGTCCCCTGATCGGCCCCAGAACCCCTGCCCCCTGCTGCCCCATCCAATCCCACCTCTCCTTCCTGACTGCCCCCTGGGGATCCCTGCCCCCATTGGACCTCTGCCCCCATTCAACCCCCCTGTTCCCCGCCCCCTGACCGCCCTGACCCCTATCCATACCCCCGCCCCCTGACCACCACCCCAAACTCCCGTGCCCTCTATCCAACTCTCCTGCTCCCTGCCCCCTTACTGTGCTGCCTGGAGCACAGGTGGCTGGCGGCGCTACAGCCGCGCCGCCCAGAGCACCAGGGCAGGCAGCCACGACGCCCGGCTGGAGCCAGCCACGCCACCGCACAGCACAGAGCACTGGGTCAGGCCGCGGCTCTGCAGCTGCGCTGCCCCAGGAGCTCGTAGCCCCACCGCCCAGAGCATTGCACCGGCGGCGGCGCAAGCTGAGGCTGTGGGGGAGGGGGAACAGCAGGAGAGGGGCTGGGGGCTAATCTCCTGGGGCAGGAGCTAAGAGGCCAGGCAGGAGGGTCCTGTGCCCACCTCTGAGCTAGAGAGCTAGCTCCTCAGTTGCTATAAATCCATAGTTTCAGGTCAATGGAACTACATCCATTTATACAAGCTAAGGACCTAGCTTGGTGGGTTTTTTAATAGAAAGGTAGCTGAAACTGCAGACCATGTTTGATTAGACATTTTTAAGGCTGCATGTCTGTCATGGAGGTTACAGAAGTCACGGATTCCGTGACCTCCGTGACTTCTGCAGCGGCCAGTGTGGCTGGCTCCAGGGCTGCCCGAGCAGAAAAGGCATCCCCTGGGCCAGCAGCACCAGCCGCTGCTGGGACAGTTTGGGTATGGGAGGGGGCTCAGGGCTGTGGCAGGGGGTTGGGGTGCAGGGCAGCGCTTACCTCCGGGGGAGGGGGGGTAGGCCAGCACGTTCCTGCAGCTCCTAGGCAGAGGGCTCCGCGCGCTGCCTGCAATCGCAGTCGCCGCCCCCGCAGCTCCCATTGGCTGCAGTTCCCGGCCAATGGGAGCTGTGGAGCCGGAACT
Source organism: Emys orbicularis (assembly GCF_028017835.1). Classification (NCBI taxonomy): domain Eukaryota; kingdom Metazoa; phylum Chordata; order Testudines; family Emydidae; genus Emys; species Emys orbicularis. The sequence goes on along the minus strand of NC_088685.1, from coordinate 20,369,956 downwards.
CGTGGTGGGGTAACATGGGGAGCCCCCCCCCGGCCTTCCCTCCCCCTAGGAGCTGCAGGACACATGGAGCCAGGTAGGGAACCTGCCAGCCTTGCCAACCCTCCCCCCCCCTCCCAAATGGGTCCCGGGCCGTGCGCTGCCGCCCCCCGGACTCCCTGCCAGCACCAGCGGCAGTCCCGGGCTGCGCGCTGCCACCTGGCCTTCCCCCCAGCACCAGAGGGGGCCACGCACTGCCGCCCGCCTTGCCCCCAACACCAGTGGGGGTCCCGGGCTGCCTGCCGCCCTCCTCCCCCGCCCCCCAGCACCAGCAGGGGTCCCGGACTGCATGTCGCCACCCACTTCCCCCCCAGCACCAGCAGGGCTCCTGGGCCACCCTCCCAGCACCTGCCACGCCCCTGGACTGCCCCCTCTCCCCGAGCACCTGCAGCCCCCCAGCCCAAGTTTTAGTTAGAGGTATATAGTACAAATATGGACAGGTCATGGGCCATGAATTTTTGTTTACTGCCTGTGAACTGTCCATGACTTTTACTAAAAATACCCACGACTAAAACGTAGCCTTAGACATTTCTTAACTTGACCATGGCCTGTGCAATGTATACTATATCAGCTGTGCAACTGGGTTTACAAATTGCATAATACACATCAGACTTCAGCCCTATGCAGTGTGCGCTTTCTGAGTTATAAAACCACACCTTACCTCTGCTTCTGGCAAGAAATTTGTCAGGGTTTCTAATGGAAATACAAATAGTCCTGACCTTGCATATGAGAGTATTGATGAATATCGTCAAAGTATGGCAGAAATCTTTGTAGATAAAACATATAACTATATTTTTATAATTTGAATAGTGCTGAGTTATTTTATCGTATTAATTATCAAAGTTGTATTTTTGTTCCATAAAATGAATGTATTTTTGTAAGGTTTAAAGAAAAAGCACTAACAATGGATTTGGAGAAGGAAGCAGGATAGGGATTTTTGTATCGTTTTTCAAGGCTTACTGTTTGCACTGTGAATGAATGGATTTTTTTTTCTTCTAGCAATTTTTAAAAAACTAAGCACAATCATTGTCTATACCCTAAACGTGTGACAGAAAGAATCAGATCTCTGTATTATTATGTGTGTATATTAAATATTTACACTAAGTACAATCCGGATTGAGTAATAACTCTCTCTGTTATAGCTGAACCTTAGAGATAAGGCTACTAACACAGGTCCATATTCAGTCCATGATGCATACAGGGATTTCCATTTGTCTTTTACATTCATACAAGAGCAGAATTTGGGTGGAGCTGGGCAGACCCGGGGCCCCAATTTTGCAGCCATGGACCTTCTTGACTGGGAGCTCTTTCAGGACCGTTGGGCCCATAGTTTGTTTCAGAATCTAAATCCTAATCTCCTTTTGGATTTGCCTTTATGGGTTATGCATCCATAAAGTTCAGAAATATGTAAGTCTCCTTGGGAGACTGCTAGTGAGGGAAGCTCTTGAGTCCCTCAATGAATGACACTTGTACAGTAATTTGAAACAATTGCTCAGTTTATGAAGGACAAAATAGTACAGATCAGTGATTTCCAAGCTTTTCAGGCAACAGAATCCGTTATATTACAGCTCTCACTGTGCCAGTGCATCGTTATCTGACAGGGTTAGAGGGATATTAATTTTCGAACAGTTTTTGTTTGAAGTGTAATCTTATAATCTTATAACCAGGTTCTCCCAACCATACTACAAACAACACCCTCCCCCCCGCCAGTTAGAGTTGGAGTCCAATCCTGCCCCCATTGGAACTGATGAATACCTGGTGTTGCTTTTAATGGGAGCAAGAGCAGGCTTGGCTTATTAAATTGTGCATGCTCTTACTTAGCCCGCTCCAAACCTCAGTCCTATCAGCTCCAGAATTTGGAGGGCCCCAAGCTCCACTGTGGGTTAGAGTGCATACAGCTGAATGGGAAACAAGCACTGACAGTGCGCTACGGCCCAGCATTAAAACAGGGAAAGGAGAGCCTAGAGAACCAGTGACAAAAGCCTGAAGCACCCATGCTTGTATGTTTATAAGTGATTGGGATAGACCAAGTGAAGCAGGTCTGTATGTATAGCCTTGTGTAGTCTGAGGCTTTCTAGATCCAGTCTGTAGTGATTGATGCAGATTCCCCATTGATTTTCTATATTTGTGAGCTGCCTCAGATAATAAACACCCCCTTAGTGGTGGAGAAATGGTGGTTTAACTTTGATCAAACAACTCCTTTCAACTTTATATATATTTTTTCTGATATTGAAAAAACATTTCTGGCTTGTTAACATTCCACCAAAGCCCATGAGGCTCTTTGCAAATATCATGAATTTCTGAGCTTTCGTTTTCCTTGACAGTGAACCGATGCTTGTTAGCAACCCAAGCATCCCCTCGTCATGGGCTGCGGGAGGAGGAGGAGGAGTGTTTATTTTGCTTTACAGAGAAGTCACTAAAATGTCCACTGTTGCAATGGAAACTGGGAGTTGCACTGTTGCATTTCCTGTAAGAAGAATTCCCAGATGTAAGTCCCAGCTCACATTTGTGTGTCAAATGTCTTTCACTTTGGAAAATTGATGCACTCCTCAAGACAGGCAGATCAATGGAGTTCATGTAATTGTTGGCAGGATGCGAGAGTCATACTTTCATATATTCTGCTCCAAGATTCCAGTGCTTCATTATGAGCTTTTTGTTATTTTTTTCTCATTGAAAGAACATGTTTCAGATACTTTGACAGCATGTGCTATATATTTCTTATGTCTATACAGGTAATATAGGTATAGTACATGTTCATAATATATAAAAGGAGTACTTTCATATTGGTTCACGTATAAGTCCGTACATCATCTTGCATTGAATCCAGTGTGTAAGACACATGCTATTTGCATCACCTGTTGCCTATTTAGATAGCATATTAAACACATATGGCCAAGAGATGAATGCGGTAGACAAAAAGGCTATGTCTACACTTGCATGCTTCCCTGGGTATTTGTCCACGTACTGCTAGCGCATGATCCCTGTACCCATACTAAATATCCTCATATGCTGAGTTGGGCACAGGTACATACTGTGCACAGGCATAACCCATGTCCACGCTACCCCTTTTCGGTATGTGACAATAGTACTACCTTTTCAGGGGCAGTATCCCAGAGTCCTGTGTGTCACAGGAGACACAATGGGAACCACCTTGTTGTGTGTTGCTGGTACTGTACATCTCCTTCATACATTTGGTGATAGCAGGTTCTGGTCATCTCTCCCTTCTACCAAACAGCGCTGGAGATGTGGAGCAAGTGTATGATAATGTGGTTCTGCTACTGCTCACTGGACAAATGTTCATGCGATACAGTATCGGATCCAGGACGGAACTGGTCCAGAAAAATTTGAGATAGCGAAGATGGCTGATCCAGAGGGGGAATGAAAATCCACTGTGGTCCCAAGGAACAGGTGTGTTGAGTGCTGGGTTTCCAATGTTATGTCCATGGGTGAACTGCCTAGTTCTGGTCCCAGAGAACCAGCTTGGTGTGGTGGGACCACATTAACTTGGAAACATGGGCTGATGACTAGTGGCTGCAGAACTTCAAAATGAGGAAGCAGACCTTCACTGAGTTGTGTGAGGAGTTTGCACCAAACCTCCAGCACCAGACAACTCGATTTCTGAAATCCATACCAGTGCAAAATTGGGTGGCTATCGTCCTTTGGAAGCTGGCAATACCTAACAGCTATTGGTCACTTGCAAAGCAGTTTGGAGTTGGGAAGTCAACTGTTGGAGCAGTGGTTGTTCAGGTTTGCCAGGCTATCAATAGTGTGATCTATCTGTGCATTCTTGCCATAACTGAAGTCCCTGAAATTATTGTGGGATTTCAGAGGACGGGTTTCCGTATTTTGTGGGGTCATTTACGGAACACACATCCCTATACTTTGCCCACAGAAAGGGGCCAGGGAATACGTGAATTGAAAAAGTTACTATTCACAGGTTCTCCAAGGCTTAGGAGGCCACACGAGTCGGTTGATGAACATGAATGTTGGGGACACCGGAAAGGTCCATGATGCCACGGTGCTCAGGAGGTTGGGGTTGTACTGCCGGGGAGAACAAGGACTTTATTCCCCCAAAAGGGTGTGATTATGTACAATGTTTCTGTGCTGACATTTATTTTTGGGGACCCCACATACCTACTCTTACTGTAGCTCATGAAGCTGTACCCCGACATTGCTGACTCAAGAAAAAGGGAAGTTAACTGTAGATTTAGTAGCTCTAGAAAGGTGGCTAAGTGTGCCTTTGGGCGGCTGAAAGCCCACTGGTAATGCCTCTGGACCAGTCTGGATGCCAATGTGGCCAATAGGGTTTGGATTATTTTGGCATGCCGTGTCTTGCAGAATGTATGTGAGGCTAAAGGAGAATACTCCCACTCTGAGTAGTCACAGGACAGATCTGTTTCTCAAAGCGTGTACAGGCAGCCAGATCCAACCCATGTGCACACAGCGCAGGGAAATTTGTGATGCTGTGTGTTAGTACATCATGGAACAGGAGAAAGCTGGAAGATGATTGGGGACTGTGCCGAAGGACACTACTATGATGTGATGGTGCTGTTGGAAAAGCTCAATAGAGCATTGCCACATACTTCTGTTGTGAGACACCTTGGTGGGTTTCAATCCCCTGTAGCCAACATTAACATACTGATTGAAAAGCAGACAATTGGGGAGGGCCCTCAACGTTAACACCTTTGGCCGTGGTGTTGTGCTGAGGAAAGTTTTAATGCACTTTGAGGGCATCCTTGTGCAATGTTTTTTGTTTATATGTTAACTACTGTATTTCGAGTTGTTTTATGGGGTGATGTGAGGGGGCGGCTGCCCATCACTGGCAGAAAAGGGGTTAAAAGCAGCCCTATGGGGGCTGCGACAGAGGCAGTCAATTAGAAAGGGGCGGAGAGGAGCAGCCAATCATAGCCTGGCAGGCTCATATAAGAAGGGCTGAAGGGCAGAGCAGAGTTCAGGAGCTGACTGGAGCTCCAGGCAAGAAGACCAGGCTCCTAGCAGGAGGAAGGAGTGCCAGCACCTAGGACAGAGCAGTGCTGCAAGCAGGGACCGGGGGAGCTAGAGAGAGCTCCTGGCTGACTGCTAGGCCCTGCAGGCTGAGGCCCTGAGGTAAGGGCAGAAGAGGGTGCTGGAGCCACACAGGGTGACCAGACAGCAAATGTGAAAAATCGGGACAGGGAGTGGGGGGTAATAGGAACCTATATAAGAAAAAGACCCCAAAATTGGGACTGTCCCTATAAAATTGGGACATCTGGTCACCCTAGAGCCGCATGGGAAGCAGCCCCAGGACAATGGACTGCAGTTGCCAGTGAGGGAGTGGCTGGACAGAGATTGCAGGTCCCCCGGAAGGGGGGAACACAGAGTGTGGCACAGCTGGAGGGCAGTGTCACTGAAGAGGATGCTGCAGTCCTGGGAGTGGGGCAGGTCCTGGAACAAAAGTGATGGCGGCAGGGCATCACCAGAGGAGGGCGCTCTGGCGAGCAGAGCTAATTCCCAGGAGGTGCCAGAGTGGTAAGTGAACCCCGTTACAGGCTTTAACATTGTTAAAGTAATTTTGTAAAAGTTCTTTAAGGTTTGGTGAAGTATTCCTTCCTCAATGTTTTCTGACTCTGTTGGTCTCAGCACTTATGAGGTGCTATGCACCATTACTTTGGTGGAATGAATACTCCCATGGTTTCCAGTGGTGACTGTTTGCTGGGGATAGGGGAGGAGGGGTAGTGAAAGCACTGCACTAATCTTCAGTGTCAATTTAGTTTTGTTTCCCTTGTCTGTATTGACACTTAAATCGTTAAAGCCATAAAGCAGTTTCAGTTAACTTATCTTCCGTTTTTCATTCTGGCGCTTTGGACAGTGGCAATTATTTCACAGCTCACTTCATTGTCATGAATGCTTGATTTATTTATTTTCAAGACATTAGGAAATGCATTGGCCGGGGGTGGAGAAAGGGGTTGTGGGAGAGAGGAAATTGATTGCATTTCCATGGCACCAGAAGTCAGCCATGTGTTGAGAATTCTGATACCCCATCCCAAGCCTGTGGGATGTATCATGTTGATCATATTCAGAAAACAAGGCGTACACACAAGTGAAGTGAACAGTAACTTTTATTTACATACCTACATCAAACATAGAGCTAAAATGGTTTGTAACAGGAACAAATGAACAAACAAAAAAAGTCAGATTTCCTGGGAAGTAGGAAATACTACAAATATTAATGTCTTGACCCAATTTCTCTTCCCTATGCCAGAGCCTACCATCCTTTCCCTTTACTCCATACATGACCCACCTCCAGCCTGTTGCAGGTTCTCAACCTGTCCCTCAGGCAAGGAACATTAAAAGTCAGGCCAGGGTAAAACTAGCAACCAGGCTGCGACAGAGGCAGCCAATTAGAAAGGGGCTGAAAGGAGCAGCCAATTGTAGCCTGGCAGGCTCATATAAGAAGAGCTGCAGGGCAGAGCAGGACTGTTAGGTTGCTGATAGCATAGAGTGGGTGTGGAAGGTTGGAGGCTTGTTCTTTTAGGGGGTGGGTAGAACTAGGAGTGAGAGGCAGGTACTAAGGAGATGGAAGTTTTGTGAAGTAGACCCACCAGTTCCCTAGTAAGTTGACGCCAGCAAACTGATTTTGTGTAGGCCATTGAACAGCCATTGCATGATAACTCTGTCACTACCACCCTGGGCTGGATTCGAATCCATAATTTAGAGGCAAAAGGTAGGCTAGCCCATTATCTAATCCCCTGAGTCATCACTCCCTCACTTGCTTGATGGTCCACCTCTAATTGTTACTTGAGGTTTCTGGCTGTAGGAAGCTTTAACTTTTTTATTTGTTCTCTTTGAAATTGGGCTGTGAGAAGCCATTTATTTTGTGTTGGACTCTTACCACACAAGGAGTTACTTTAGCAAGCAGCTGGATTGTAAGCATTGGCCAATCTGTTTCTACCCTGGACAGAAATTGACTAGCCATGTTGTAAACATTGCCTTAGCTAGACCAGCAGAATTGATGCTATAGTCTCTAATCCTCCAAAGCCCTTCTTGTTGATTCCTAGAATTAAATATGTTGAGAATCAAAATAGTCAGGGAAGGTAGGTGGATGCATATGAGGATTCATCTTAAAGTATTCTATAGAATGCAGGAGCTGAAGAATTCCTGAACTGAACAATTATGATTTTGCCCATGTAAAGGGGACACTGCCAGTTCAAGTTTGACCCAAAGTTTGGTTTAAAGGAAAACGCTTTAAAAACATCTAAAATCAGTAAAATTATTTTCAGGATTTAAAAAAAAAAATCCACTGGAAACTCTTTTGTTTTATATAAACAAACATTATTTCATTACTCCCATCCTCCCACCAGCTGGAGCTGGCCAATTTTTTTCAAACACAAAATGTTTTTAAAATGGCCTTTTTTTCTCTATCAGAAATGTTCATGAACATTTTTTTATTTTCTTGGTTTGGTATTCATCCCCCTCCCCCACCCATCCACTTTTTTCCCCAATCAAATTTGAAAACAAAAAATTGCAGTGGGGTGGTTTTTTTTGGTTTGTTTAGTTTTTTCTCCTTTCCCTTTTTAAAGTGAGGAAAGAAAAAAAAGGGGGATGGATGTGGATGGAAAGTAAAATGAAAAATGTAAAAACTGAAAATTTTAGAATAAAAAATTGTTCCTTTTTGAACACTGCAGAAAGAAATTACTTGAAAATGTCACCCCATTTCCTTCCCCCATTTTTCATCCAGCTCTATTTGCAATCCTATGTTCAACTCTAAATTCTATTAGTTGTAGCCTGCTAGTGCAAGAGAACCAGGAAGTGAAACTGTTGTTGTTGTTTGCACTGTTATAGCCCTGTTGGTCTCAGGATATTAAAGAGACAAGGATGGTGGGGTAAGGTAATATCCTTTATTGGACCAACTTCTGTGGGTGAGAGAAACAAGCTTTCAAGCTTCACAGAGCTCTTCTTCGGGTCTCCTTTTCACTGTCCAAGCTGAGAAAAAGGCAAAGAGTAAACAAATGTGTAAAAATAAGTCAGTTCAGTTGTTTAAAAGCTCATTTTTAAATAGTCTAAAGTGTCTGTAATGCAGCTGACAAAGTTATTTTCAAAACGTGATTGTTAAGGAGAGGAAGTGCCCTTTTAAAATTGTTTGTTACCCTTTGTGAGCCCCATAGCAGCACTGAAGTTTCATTGGTCACAGCACACTGCAAATAAAAATCTGGATTAAGCAGCATAATAATAGTGAGGCAGAGCAGACCAACAAAGCAGTCATTTAAATGGAATCCTTGTTTCTGGAGCCTTCATTAGTGATTCATACAACAGCCATTGGAAAGAGGCTACTATTTTCAGTCTGCCTAGAAATTACATATGAAAAATTAAAGGTGGCTGCTGGTAAAGAGCACTATTTCTCATTTCTTTTGAACATACTTTTGTATGAGGCAATAAGATTAACACTTAATCCTGAGGCCTTTCAGCAATTTGCTTTAACGTCATTCTCTTTTTATGGGGCTGGAGGGAGAGGGCTGGATGGATTTATTAGGACAGATTAAAAAGAGTTATACATGTATCATTTGATTTGGAGGGAACATAACCATATAAAATATTTGAAGTATTTTAAATATTTGATCTAAACACCCAGGAAGAAGAGGAATTATTTAGCGAAATAAAAATGGCCTATCTAAACCTAGAAGCTATGGGATGAAATAGAAGATGCGAAAATTAAGTCTACCCAGAAAAGTTACCGGATGCTAGATTTATTCAGCTGTGGAATACTCTCCCAAAGGCAGTTCTCTGTTCTCCCAGCGTTATAATGTAAGTAGAAGGCCACATTCAATTAAATTAAAAAGTGGCAAATTCAAAACCGATACAAGGAAAGTGTCCCACAGCATGTAACGAAACTGTGGAACTCTTTGTACCAATATATCATCTAGGCCAAAACCTGAGCGAGATTCAAAAAGAACCCGGACCTCTAGGTAGAGAACAAGAATAGCCAAAGTTATGCTAGTTAATGCTAACAAATTTTGAAAGAGATACTAACCCTTATGCTTCAGCCATTAAACCATTCTCAAATTATTAGGAATTCTGAGCTGTAATGTGGAGGATAGATTATCCCAGCTCTGCCTAATGGGAGGTTACCTGCATCTTCCTCTGAAGCATTTAGTACTGGCCACTGTCAGAGACAGGAAACTGGACTAGATGGACCTCAGGTTGGGAAATTCCTGTGTGTCATAAGTGATTTGCTTGGCACACTGAAAACTAAACTGGAGAAAATTTGCATAAACTATCCAATAGGAACAATCCTGTATTGTACATTTGGATTATGTGACTCAGTAGGCCATTTGCACATCTGTTTTTTGTTTTGAAATAATTGTGCAGGGGTCATGGGGTTTGTGAAAATAAATCACTGCAAATAAAAATCTGGATTAAGTGACATAATAAAATGAACTGAGCAGAGCAGCAAAGCAGTCTCTTAAACTGAAACCTCTTTTCTAGAGCTGTCAAGTGATTTGTACAACAGGCATGTGTGCTGCTGTTATTGATGGAAGCATTGCAATGAAGCAGTGGCCTCTTCTGCTGCAGGGTTGTGTTCAAGATGAACATAATTTGAATCAGAACCAGCAAAAAAGGGAACCCTGGCATCTCAGAAACTTACATTAAAGAGTGTGTGAGCTCAAACCCAGCCAAATGCTTCACAGAACAGCTCCTGCTGCTACTGCCAAAGGCGACGCCTGTCTGTACATTTTTGCCCCCGGGACGCTAGCTGTTTGCCAGTTTGTGTGGGAAAGGCACGGGTACAGGGAAGGCTGAAAAATTATTTTTTAAAACCAAACTGCCCAACTGAGTGAAGAACTAAACATATGTCTCCAGCACTGCATGTGCGGGAACCAGTCATAAGATGGGAGATACATGACTTTCTGGAGATTTTAAATGCAAAGTGGGATAAGATGCTAGGCACTCTAGCTTGGATTTCCAGAGGGGCCCAAGAGCATTAGGCACCCAGCTCCAAGGTAATGATTTTGGATCCCAACTCCGCTATGCCTCTTTACAAATCCCAGCCTTAGTGTTCATTTTAGTTCCACCTTTGTCCCTGAGATGACAGGCACCTAGTCGTACACATTGCTCACAGTGACTGAAAAATCCAGCATGAGTGAGTACTTTAACAAACACCAACAACAGAACAGTGTCCCCTGTCACAGCTACACTCCTCTCCTTCTGGGGCTGTTGGCTTCTAAGGAGCACCTCACACTGCTAACTTGCGGGGGGGAAGTGAATGGTTAATAAAAAGTATAAACATTGCAACTGCTGCATCAGCCTTCTGCCTTTCACTCTGTTCCCGTCTGATCCAGTAACATTCCAACAAACTTTAAAAGCACTAGCATTATGGGCATTGCATCACGCTTCGTGTCAATGTTTAGCAAGACTAAATTAAGACTGAATCTGAAAACAGCCAAGTCAGGGCTTTTGTCTCTTAAAAACTCCAGCTTAAACTTGACCCCAGGCCAAAAAAGAAAGATGCCTCGTTGATCTCATTCCAGTTCCACATTTGCCAAAATTGCCATGTTATAATTCAGCACAAGTTGCCATTTGTGCAGAATCTTCTGCCTGGCACATTAGCCCAGCATTTGAATTGGCTTTTCTCTGAAGTGTGGCTGGCCTACATGCTGGCAGTGCACAAGTTTGCACAGTAGCTGGCTGCAGTGCTCCTTCTTTGCAGAAATAAATGAAGGTGGCTGTCAGCTGCTGTCTGCCAGTTCTTTCAGAACAGTTGGTCTGCCAGTGTTTACCGGGATCCATCACAAATGACGTACAGCACCAGCATTCCTATTGTCAAAGGCTTGCAGCTTCCAGAATGAATTAATTATCTCTCTGCCCTTTATTCTTACTGAGGCAGAGTCTTCAATGAATCACTAGCAAGAGGAGGAAATCATACTGTTGAGTAGAACTGGCTCTTTGCCTGTATGCCCACTCCTCTACCCATCCAGCTTATGGAAAGTGGTACTGGCTTGATTAGGAGTCCAACTGGGAGTTAAAGCTTAAGTCTTTGAAGGAGCAGGAGCGCTAGTGGGAAAGATAAAGGTCTGCACCCATGCCACATGTAACACACATTGGGGCATGGAGTACACTAAACCCTGCAGTGACAGTAGTGTGCCATGTTTACTGCAACTCGGAGGCAAGCAGTGTAGGTGCCTCAGGAGCTAGACCTTGTAGGCACCAGCCCTGGTGGGTCCCAATAACCATTCAGACACATGGCTATGTGAAAGAGTATTTTATTCGGGCTGGCAGGAAAGGGAAAGTTTGCAGACGGCCTACATCTAGAGACAGACAAACTGTTACAGTTCATGTGAGCACTGGGCTAAATGTTTGGGCCCCGGGACAGTCCAATCAAGAGTCAGGGCTCTTCAGGCCTAGTGCCTGGGGTACCCTCTGTAGGCCAGTTTCTAGTCGAGCAAATAGAAGCTTGCAAGTTTCATAAGTTTCATTTCAGTGGCCAATGTCAGGTGCCCCAGAGGGAATGAACAGAACAGGTAATCATCAAGTGATCCATCCCCTGTCACCTATTCCCAGCTTCTGGCAAACAGAGGCTAGGGACACCATCCCTGCCCATCCTAGCTAACAGCCATTGGTGGACCTATCCTCCATGAATTTATCTAGTTCTTTTTTGAACCCTGTTATAGTCTTGGCCTTCACAACATCCTCTGGCAAAGAGTTCCACAGGTTGACTGTGAAGAAATACTTCCTTTTGTTTGTTTTAAACCTGCTGTCTATTAATTTCATTGGGCGACCCCTAGTTCTTGTGTTATGAGAAGGAGATAATGACACTTCCTTATTTACTTTCTCCACACCAGTCATGATTTTATAGACCTCTATCATATCCCCGCTTAGTTGCCTCTTTTCCAAGCTGAAAAGTCCCAGTCTTATTAATATCTCCTCATACCAAAGCCATTCCATTGTTGCCCTTTTCTGAACCTTTTCCAATTCCAATATATCTTTTTTGAGATGGAGCGACCACATCTGCACACCGTATTCAAGATGGAGTTATATAGAGGCAATTTGATATTTTCTATCTTATTATCTATCCCTTTCCTAATGATTCCCAACATTCTGTTTGTTTTTTTGAATGCCGCTGCACATTGAGTGGATGTTTTCAGAGAACTATCCACAATGACTCCAAGATCTCTTACTTGAGTGGTAACAACTAATTTAGCCCCCATCAGTTTATATGTATAGTTGGGATTATGTTTTCTAATGTGCATTACTTTGCATTTATCAACATTGAATTTCATCTGCCATTTTGTTGCCCTGTCACCCAGTTTTGAGAGATCCCTTTGTAATTCTTTGCATTCTGTCTGGTACTTAACTATCGTGAGTAGTTTTGTATTATCTGTGAATTGTGACACCTCACTGTTTACCCCTTTTCCCAGATCATTTATGAATATGTTGAACAGGACTGGTCCCAGTACAGACCCCTGGGGGACACCACTATTTACCTCTCTTCATTCTGAAAACTGACCATTTATTCTTACCCTTTGTTTCCTATCTTTTAATCAGTTACCAATCCATCAATTCCAAGCCAGTTAGTGTTTCTCCTTGCAGCCACTCTGCACTAGCTCACTGCATGGGTGGCAGGTATAATAGCCATGGGGAGGCTAAGCCTCCCCAAACAGGATCTGGAGCACTACCAAAAGGGTGCCAGGGCTGGGGCCCCGCCCATACTCCACCCCGAGGCCCCACTCCAGTGTCCTGCTCTTCCCCCATGTCCCCTTGCGGGAGGGGACAGAGAGACCCATGGGCCAGAGTCAGGTGAGAAAATAATATTCCTTTGCTTACTGTTACCTGAGGTCTACCATGTGTGGCCCCCCCCTTCCTGGCTCTTGCCTTTGGGGGCTCATGCTGCGCCTCTTCCCACCCCCGGTCTGCTTCTTCCCCCAAGCCCCGCCCCACCTGCTGCACTTGCTTCTCTGTCCCTTTCCCCTGCCCACCTGTCGCACCTCTTCACCCCCTCCCCCGCACCCCCGCCCTACCTGCTGCTCATGCCTCTTCACCCCCTGAGAGGTAGAGAGGCACGAGTGGTGGTGGGGTCCCTCGGGGGAGGGGGTGGAGAGAGCAGCGGGGGGCTTCTTGTGGGAGAGGGCAGAGAGGCGTGGGCGGCAGGTGGGGGGCCCCTCGATGGAGGTGGAGAAGAGGTGCAAGTAGTGGGCACAGGGACCTCTGGGGAGGGGGCGAAGAGGTGTGAGTGGTGGGTGGGGGAGGGCCGCAGGCGTGGGGCTGGGGGCAGAACGTGGCCAGGGCCTCGGGGGGGGGGGGAGGAGGCTGAGTGGGGTGGGCCTCAGGACGGAACAGGGGGCGGGGCCATGGTCTGGGCACTGGTGGCCCCCCAGGTGCTCAGGCCTAGCCTCCCCCAATGCGGGGGTCCCAACCAAGCCACTGCTGCTCCCCCATTAGTCCCCCGCAGACCTGCACCAGCTGGCATTCACGCCCTGTTCCACATGTGGCTGTGCATACAGTTCCCAGGGAATCTTTTCCGTCTTCAGCTTCCCTGCAGCTCCTGACTTACCCTGCAGCCTCTGCATCCAGCTTCGCTGTTGCTCCTTGCTAGCTCTGCAACTGCTGCTTTCAAAACAGCACCAGCTACTTACTGGTGCAGGACCTTTCCCCTTACCGGTCCAGGAGCGGGGAGGGGAGGCTGATGGGAGTTATAGTCCCTGCTTAGCAGATCCAGCACACTCATAAGGCTGGTACAGCAGCATATCTGGTCCCATGGAGGCAGACTCGTGGGGGGCACTTCTCAACTTGGTGATGTGAGTGGTGTGGCCTTTCTTTATTTTAAAAAAAGAGGTGGAAAAGCAGGTGACAGGAAAGGAAATCAGGGTGCCAGGCTAACAGCAGAACTATGGATGGAGAGGGAGCCAGCCCTGATGGCACAAAGGAAGACAGGAATGGGCTTGACTGGAGGTCAGGAGCAGAGAGCCTTGTACAAGCCCATTATGTAAAGAGGCGGGGATTTTAATTTTCTGCTCCAGTCTCATCTTTTGGTTTTGTTTGTTTAAAAGAAGTTTCTTACAAAAACAAGCTTTCTGTCTCTGGGGCTCAGACTTGCAAACACCCTCTTTAAAGTGCAATATAAATAAATAGCTGTAATAAATAGCAGCACTGTTATTAACCCATTTCCGCCCCCTCTCCCTGTAGCAGACATATGGTGTAGTAGAAACAGCTGATCCCATCCCGATGGTTAGCATTATGGTGCTCTCACACGGAGGGCCCATAAGGACATGGCACTTAGTATATGTGATGAAATATAACACCCGGGACTGTGGGTCAGGTAAGGTGGCTTAATGGCCACCTAATGTGCTGCTGTGGTGAGTGCTGAGATCTATAATGAAGGGAGCAATCCACATGCTTTTCAGCCAGCCAAATAGCTGATTGGTACAATGTATGATCTTCTGGGGGAGGGGGGCGCATGTGGGGGAATAAAGAAGAACATTTGGGGAATTGCCAGGGAAACAATGTAAAATGTAGGATATATATCTTGGAAGCTTGTGCCTGAGCCCTGGGTATTTGCACTCGAGGCTTCATGTTGTAGTTAACTCTTCTCCAGCCAACCTGGTTATGGTTCCCCTAGGAGCCTCTCAACACTGCTCCTTAACTGAGCACAATGGGTGCTGCTGACCCCTGCAAAAACGGCATACGCATCCCCAATTGACTGAAGCCACTGCTTCTTCCGAACTCCCACGCTGCCAACTCTCCACATGTTGTGAGCCACACAAGTGAAAAACCAAGCCTCAGATTTAGCAATGCAGAAAGCTACTTCGAGGCAACCGCTGCAGTATCAAGACTGGGCCCTGATTCAGTGAGGTGCTTAAGTATGTGCCTTACTTTAAGCATGTGAGTAGTCTCATTGACTTCAGTTGGACTCTCCACAGGCTTAATTATTTTGCTGAATTGGGACCTATAGCAGGAAGGCACTTTTCCCTTTTAAGGTTTGAAAAGAAAACATCTTGTGCTCTGTCCAGAGTCTTATCTGTGGTCAGAGCTACCGCTGGGTATTATTTGAATTTCATTTACAGAAAATATATCCTAGTGTTGGAAGAAAGTGTCCTTCGTTGAAGTGCCTGTGAGGGGCACGGATAATGGCTCCGGCTGAAGGATAATTTTTAGTAAAGAATCTTTAGCTTGAATATGAACTACCCATGGCTGAAGATTATATTGGTCTATGGCCAATGAAGCAATGTCTGCACTTGAAGCTACAGTATGAGTACAGTAGTTGTACTACTCTAATGGAACCCTTCTTGAAAGGTATTTCCTAAGATTCGTTTCCTTAGGGTTGGAAAAGCTGTTAGGAAGCTAAGAGGAAATCTGTTATCTAAGGCTAGTTCCTTTCTATGGGTGAACTATAATCCATTTAACAGCAACTTTAGCTGTATCTTTGCATTTCAATAAGCCTTAGTTTTAGAGGAATTTTGTTCTGTTCAGAAATTTTAAATCCAGTATTGTTTTTTAACGGTTGTTATGGAGCTTGCAATATTGTGAGATACAATGGATATATGGAAGTTTGCATTATTATCTGGCTTATTAATTTTTCACTTATTTTGAAAACATTTTGGGGAAACAGAATATTAACTGTGATTTGAGAGTGCAAAATTCATTTAATGCTCAGGATATCTTTTTTCAAAGGCACCAGCTGAGTACACATTCTCCTAGGACTTCATATTCAATAAGGAGCCTTCAGAAATCTTAGATAAAAGAAAATGCAATAACCTCTCACCCCATACACATATATGGAAATAATTGAAGATTACTTTTTAATAAAATTTCAAAGAGATCCTGGCACCCACCTTCTGTGCATTTCTTGACATAAACAGGATTGTCCCCAACAGCAACAATACATCTGTCTTGAAGTTTTAGTGAAATTACAGTAATCTCAATACTTTACTTATTTTCTTGTATAAACTACATGTATCACCACTTCTAGGCGCATGTATGTCGAACATAAAACACAACTCACTGTCACAGTATCAACTCCGGCTGCCTATATTGGTGGACATATTAGAAATGCCTATGACAGAGATGGCAAAAGGATTAAAAAAAACCCCACCTATTAATGTCAATTTAAATTCAGATCCACCAACTCAAGCAAACTCCTGCTAGGATAGGATTTGAAACATGCCCTGAAGGATAACCACCACAGGCTGGATCAAGCCAATAGAGAAAGTGAATTCCAGAGTAAGTGTGAGGCGTGATGTCTCAAGTAAGTTTTACATTCGTTTCGATCTTGTTTTTATTCACACGAGGGAGGGTCTAGACGGTATTTGTTTTTCAAAAGAATGTTTATGGGGGAAAATGTGTTCTTGTTTTCAATGAAATTATTTTTAAACATTTTGTTTAAATACCTGTTGGGGTATTTTATTTGTTGCCTATTAATGCAATAATAATACGTTGCACTCCTTTAGCGTGTCACAACCATTTAATAAGCCTAACTAAACCCATGTGATAGGGTATTATCCCATTTTAGTTAAACTGAAGCAGAAAAAAGTTGTGACTTATCCAAAGTGACACGGTGAATCAGTGACAGCCCTGGGAATGGATTCTGGGAGTCCTGACCAGTCCCATGCTTTAAGCCTGTGGACAACAGTGCCTTTTGTTTTTCACATGGGCTGCAGTTCTAGGTGATGAGTTACCGGTAGATGACAAATAACTTTGAATTTTTTAGTGTAATAGCTGCAGCAGTTACTGCTATAGCTATATTTATTTCAGGTACTATTCGTATACAGTACATTGGCAGCTGTGCTGTGTAAAAGCTGAAACAATTTATAAAAGATGTCAAAGAAGGAACAAGACAATGTCCTTTTAAAATTGTCTTCATTGTTGATATTTAAGGGCTCATGACTGCAACTCCTAATTTATAAAGTTTCAGTTTCAGTTGTTTGGACCTTTGTTACATTCAAGCTTAGTTGAGAAGAGGATTACGGATTTATATGATTTCCTGCATTCAGGACAATTAATCACCAATCCTATAAATCCAAGGATTTAATACTTTTGAGATTTCCAGTGAATTTATTCCAAATCTCTGTATACATATACAGAGCTATTCATTATTTTTTTTTTTTGCCATAATGCTCTGATTGTACTGTTAATAACTGTAGAATGGCTGAATTGTATTGATTGTCTGATTTAAAAAGCGACAAAGAGTCCTGTGGCACCTTATAGACTAACAGATGTGTTGGAGCATAAGCTTTCGTGGGTGAATACCCACTTTGTCAGTATTCACCCACGAAAGCTTATGCTCCAATACGTCTGTTAGTCTATAAGGTGCCACAGGACTCTGTCGCTTTTAACAGATCCAGACTAACACGGCTCCCCTCTGATCTTGTCTGATTTAAGTTGCTGCTCCTGCAATATGTTCCATACAGGTAGATCCCAGTGTCTGTGCAGAGCTCCATTGACTTCAGGGATCTGTCCATGCAGTGCCTAGCAGGGTGGAGGTAGTTAGATTGTAAACTCTTAAAGTGGAGGAAACTATAACTTCTATGTTTGAAAGCACCAAGCACACTGCTGTCAGAAACAACAAATACACCCCTACGCCTATATAACGCTGTCCTTGGGAGCCAAAAAACCTTACCGCGTTATAGGTGAAACCGCGTTATATCGAACTTGCTTTGATCCGCCGGAGTGCGCAGCCCTGCCCGCCCGGAGCGCTGCTTTACTGCGTTATATCCGAATTCGTGTTATATTGGGGTAGAGGTGTATGTGAATATGACATTATTCAACAAAGTATATAGCTAATTAGTATTTCAGGTACTGGTATATGTTTAGCCACAGGATCAACTCCCACCGGTCGTGTAAGACATGTAAATGATCTGAAACCTCCTCCCCCAGTGAGGAGGATATTTCTTGCATCACTCAACCCTCCCTTATAACATCTCCAAGCTACTGTGATGTTTGGATCTGGCTCAGAACCTCATGGCTTAGGACCTCTGTACCATTGACAACTTTTATAAGACACTGTACCTGAATGCAGCACACTTCTAACATGCACCCAGCGTTGAGGTTTTGAGTTGCTTACATTTGTTCTAGATTAGATGAATAATTCACCTGACTTTTTGGTTAAACAACTTTGGAGGTGTCCAAGGAATCAGTGCTCACTAGTGCATTTTGATTCCTTTTTGCACAGCAGGTGATCTTCTGAAAGAGCAGTATGTTGTTTACTAGATTAAAGTATTTAATTTTATAGGTAGAAATCCTGGAACCTTGTTTACAGAGAAGCTTGCAATCCTCTTTAGCCCACACCTAATCTAACTGGGTTGACACGTAAGATCTCTGCCTGCACACGGTTTTTATATGCAACAATAGATCAAAGCCTACAGGAACAGGCTCTTACATATTTTCTTTATAGTCAATTTTTAACCTGAAAATAGTGTATTAATAGGATTGTGTTTAGACTTTAACAATATATATGCCTTGTCCATGAACACTAAAACTGATTTGTGAGCCTGGCTAGGTCAATTTGTGAGCCTGGCTAGGTCAGTTGGTAGCACATCAGACTTTTAATCTGAGGGTCCAGGGTTCAAGTCCCTGGTCAGGTGGTAAACTATTTACTAAGTTCTTAAAAATGTGTGCCTTTAGGAGGGAGGAATAGCTCAGTGGTTTGAGCATTGGCCTGCTAAACCCAGGGTTGTGAGCTCAATCCTTGAGGGGGACCCTTTAGGGATTTAGGGCAAAAATCTGCCTGGGGAGTGGTCCTGCTTTGAGCAGGGGGTTGGACTAGATGACCTCCTGAGGTCCCGTCCAACCGGACAGTCTATGATTTGTTAACAACAATGTATTTTAAATTGCTGTATTGTCTGCAAGAGAACAAAGAATCAGTCCCTATTTGAAGGAGAAAGTCTGACATTGAGAAATGAACTTGACTAATTCTAAATCCTTATTAATTTAACGTAACCATATAAAGGTGATGGCCGTTGCTGTACCCCAACAAACTTTCCAAGGCTTATACCGAAGAGTGAAGACAGGGTAGAAGGCAAAGGGCAAATTGAGGGTGGGGAAGGTGGTAATACTCTTGTAGTAGATGTTCCAAATCTTGATCACACATGGTCATTGGGTTCCTTGGGTTTGGCTCCCACTCAGTGGGATCTGAATATATTGTGGGCTTTGCTAGGATTCTCAGGTGTGGCTTCCCCACAATGCTGCTTGGATGGCCTGCTGGACTTTTAGGGCTTGGCTCCCCCTTGAAATAACTCAGATGCCTTGCTAGGCTCAGTTCCTTTTTGGTCCAGGAGGGAAAAAAAAACTGGTATGTTCCAGGACCACCTACTCATGGTGTCAAAATTTGAGGCTGCTATTAGTAAGTGGTACAGATCTTCATAATATGATTGCCTCTTTCCTTTCTTACGTGCTTTGAGGAGCAGGGAAACAGTTAATAATGTTGACATTTAAAGAATCCTCATTGCACACCTAAATTAATCCCTCATTGAGATGAAAATGGTAGTCCACACCTCTTAAAGGTACAATATGGTTTTAGGTTCCCTGCTAGTTCAGGCAGACATAGCTGCATAGGTCACATTTTCACGGTCACGTCAGCAAGCACAAGGGCTAAGAGAACAACAAGACAAATTTTTGTGCTCCCTTCTAATTTGAAAACAACTAGAAAAAGTTTCCAGATTTTGTATGTGAATATTTGCTATGTTTAGAGTAATAAAACAAGCCAGACCACAAAACCCTACCATAAGTGACTGAAAAATTACTTCTCAACATACAGACGTCCCCCAACTTATGCAATTGTTCCGTTCCGGAAAGCCTTGCATAACTCGAAAATCCTATTTCTGGCTTATGGAACTTTTCCCATAAGTGTGAATTTGCGTAAATTGGGTCTTGCGTAAGCTGGGGAGTGTCTGTACTTAGTTACCATCTGCTAACATTGTTGTGGCATTGCAATACCGTGTCACGTATGGTTCAAAGGGCTGGTTTTGGGATAGGAGTGAAATAGTACATGTCTCAGACTCACTGTTTACAAGCCAACCCTAGAAACATTTGTACCTGCTTTCCAGAAACATTATAACTATACGAGTGCTAGTACAGATGCAAGTGCTAGCATGAAAAGGGCTCAAGTTTTCATGACGTGATAAATATGCCCAAACCCTGTTACGCTGGTGCTTATACCATTACCAGCACTGTTGGAGAAGAGGTATAAAATTTTCTTGTGTAGATAAGACAACTTGTCTTCAGAGTTTCTGAATAAAAACTGTGAGGACTTCAGGATCTGACCACCAGTTTGGGTTTTTTTTTGTCTCCAATAAAGAAAAGAAAAGGCGGAACTGTCTACTTATTTTTTTATTCTGTGAGTTCTGCTGTAATTTAAAACCATAAACAAATCAGAGGCAAGATGGTAAGGAAGCCCTTTTTCTGAACCTTGTAGAAAGCCGGATGTCCAGCCACAGACACAAAGGCCTGGTCTATGATTTCTAGCAAAAAAAAAAAAAAAAGTTTAAAACACATATTGCTCAGTAAAAGAGTGCTAGTTTCCAAACTTGGTGTAAAGAGGGCCAAATAAATAAGAGACAAGATTTATCGAGTGATGAACCCAACAAAATTGTATAAGATCTAGTTACAAGAAAAACTCAACAGATGTATCAATTATAATATACAGACAGTTATGTAAAGGAGCCCGTCCTGTGTGACAATGATTTAAAAACTGTCCAACTATAGCAGCTAATACCATCGTAATTCAAAATTACGTTTTACTGGTTGACTGTTCTGAAGAGCTGCTGGTGTCTAGACTTTTAGAAGAATGTTCTCTTAAGACTTCCAAAGAACTAGTGATATCCAGACTTTCTGAAGAAATGGGTCTATACCCTTCTGTAGAACTGATGATATCCAAAGTTTTGGAAGAATGGATGCTATAGCCTTTTGAACTGGCATCTCTTATGGTTATCTCCTGCATGGATCCGAATGTTAATGGAACAAAGCCTTCACTGTCAGTTGTGAGAACAATCCAGGTTGACCCTATGAGGACATTAAAATATCTATTTATTAACAATACCTTTTTTTGCAACTCAGTATATTTTAGGCATAAATAATATTACCAAATACTGACCCTTTGATGCAACACAAAATCTGAAAATTGAATTTAACAAGAAAAGAATGTTTACTGTTTTTTCTAGCTAAGCCTAGAGGTGAGATAAATTGGATTTTCTCTGAAAGAAAAAACATGTATTGTTGTGTAATATGCTACTGACTGAAAAATCAGACAACAGCTGTGCAAAAGCCAGTTCTCTCAGACCAACTTTCCCACCAGAAGCCACAGCTACAACACATATATCTTGACACAATTTCAGATTAGGAATGGGAATGAAATTCTGAACACTGAGATGCAGACGTGCCTTTTTCTTCTTTTCTGGTCTCCTGTTCAATGAAATATTCAGAGGTCAAGCCAATATTTAGTGCCAACAGAGCTAAATAAGATCAACTGCACACTATAGTCTTGACATTTGAGTTAATATTTTAAGTAAAACACAACTCAACCCCCAATTTGGCATCAAAGCCCCATCCTGGATAAAGGGCTAGCCTTCTGGTCTCTCTGAGTGCAGCCCCTCTGTTGTCAGGCCTTTTGCATTTATCTGTCCCTGGGTGGAATTCTACAATTCTCCCACTCTTACACCAGGACATGAGCTATAGTACTCTCTCTATCAACTGTGGTTACCAAGCAGGTCTGACCGGGCTTGGCACCTATAATTCCTCCCTTGGGGGTGTCTGTGCAGAGAAGGGCAACAAAAACTGCTTAAGGGTATGGAACCTTCTGAACAGAGGTTAAAAAGATTGGGGCTGCTGAGCTTAGAAAGGAGACAACTAAGGGGGGGATACGACAGAGGTCTATGAATATCATAAATAGTGTGGAGAAAGTAAATTAAGGAAGCGTTATGTATCCCATCACGTAACACAAGAATCAGGGGTCGCCCAACAAAATTACTGGGCAGAAGGTTTAAAACAAACATGAGGAAGTACTTCTTCACACAACGCATAGTCAACCTGTGGAACTCATTTATTCCTGAGCGAATTCTGTGCCAAAAAATTAAAAATTCTCTACCAAAAAATGTAAAAATCTGCAAAATTCTGCATATTTTATTTGTCTAAATAACACTATATAATCACACCCATTTCAATTATTTTGGTAATTTATTTCAAAATACCTGTCAGCAACTATATCTGTAACAATACAGACAACAAAAAAATCTCCCCTGGAGTAGAGAGTTAAAGAAACCCCTATGACAAGCCAGTTCCTGTTTCTCTGCCCCCTCCTCCCCAGAGCCCAGCTGAGGGGCCAGACACCCACACTCCCTTCCCCAAGAGCCCACCTGTGGGACGCCCCCTCGCCCAAACACACACACACCCCGTCCCCCCGAGCCCAGCTGCAGGGCACCCCCCAGGCCAGACATTCTCAACCCCTCCCCCACAGAGCCCAGCTGCGGGGCATCTCCAGCCAGACACCCACACCCCAAACTCCCCGGAGCCCAACTGCAGGGCACCGCACCAGCCCAGACACTAGCACCCCCTACCACCCAGAAATCCAGAGAGAGAAACAGACTGATGCTGGGTCCTGGGCTTGTACTGCATTTCCTGCACGCTGCCTCCTTCCTCCAGGGCGTGCCAGGAACTGCAGCTGCCGGGAACTCTCCAGCTCCCCCTCCCCCCAGCAGTGTCTTCTATTTGCAAGCCAGGCTCTGCTCTGTCCAGCGGCTCCTAGTGGCAGCCAGCAGCACATTTCTATGAGGAAAAAAAAGGAAATTCTGCGCAGAACATTAATTCTGCGCAAATTGCGCAGTGGTGCAGAATTCCCCCAGGAGTAACTCATTCCTAGGGAATGTTGTGAAAGCCAAAAGTATAACTGGGTTAAAAAAAAAACAATGAGATAAGTCCATGAAGGACAGAGCCATCAATGGCTATTAGCCAAGATAGTCATGGATGCAACCCCATGCTCTGGGTGTTCCTAAAGCTCTGACTGCTAGATCCTGGGACTAGACTACAGGGGATGGTTCACTCGATAATTGCCCTGTTCTGTTCATTCCCTCTGAAGCATCTGGCGCTGTCCACTGTTGAAAGACAGGATAATGAGCTATATGAACCATTGGGTCTGACCCAATATGGCCATTCTTATGTTCTTAAACAGCCTAGCAATCAGGTCAACAAACAGAATTCATAAATCTTTACAGAGCAATTTCATCACCCGCCCCATCCAATTCAAATTGGATATGGCAATACTAGTGAAACAATCATTTACTGTATGTAACTAGTGATTTTGAAAGCAATGTTAGTATTTAAACATGACTAAAGATTTCCCTACCTACACTGGCAGTGACAAATATGACCAGTAGCTCAAAGGTTCCACAAAGTATTTTTATTAGATACTAGATAGATAGATATTAGATATGCTTAGACATTTCCATAAAGATTTATTTTATAAGGTGTTACATAAACACCCATAACAAAGATGTGCACATAATGTACTAAGCTTTTAATTTCAGTTCTTAGGTTTAAAAGAAAATTTCAAATTAATGTAATAAAAACCAACAGAGAGCTTGTTTATGCGCGCGCGCACACACACACACACACACACACACATATATATATGTGCTGCTTCTAGCCATATGGTTTCAATATAATGAATTTAAATAATTTTAGAAGGGAAAAATTCTTCAAGTCCTAAATCTCTGGGCCTGTTGCTATTTCATGTAGTATTCTTACTAGTGTTACACTACCTACATGCTTTCAAACTGTAAAAATGTTACTGGATTAGAGGTGTATACTTTTGCTAATTTTCACATCCAATAAGCAAGTCTTCTCATATTTTATCTCATCACTTTTGCAATCACAAACTGGTTTGGAAAAAAAAAGTGAGTTCAGTAAGCACATTTCCCAGCTGCTCCATTTACTTCTATTATGTAACACATTGCAAGAAATGTCACAAGAAGATTATTAAAAGCAAATGAACTTTAATCTTATGCTTAATACCTCATTTGAACCTCACTTTACAATTCAGGCATTTGAAGATATTACTACTAGTATGAGTAATGTAGCCAGTAATATTACTTATGTTCATTTAAAAAATGACAAAAACCATGATTTTTTTCTACTAAAAAAAAAAAAGAACTTTAGACAATATAACTAATCATGCCTTTTTGATAAGACATAAAAAATAGAGGCCCTAGTCACTGGTGGTCATTAAAGACTTAATGGGCCTTCTTGTAAAAGAAGTTATGTTAATCTCACTGTCCTGGACAAATTTCAGTTTAGTAATTAGATGCTGCATTTCCAAAATTTGTCTGCTTTTCCCTAGTGGACTTAGCATAAACGTCTGTGTGCGCCACTGTGTGCTGTTCACTAATCACCATGTTTCACCAGAGAGGTGGCTGCATTTCAGTGGTGGTTGAAGAAATAACTTTTTATACAGTATAAAGGTTTTTTTTAATCTCTCAGTATTAAAGGTGCTATATGCTGTAATAACAAAATTGTATTAATAATCTTTCCTAGAATGTAGGTACTAGTGAATGATGCACAATGATTTTATCTAGTCATAGGAATATAAAACATATCTGAACTCTAACCACCATGTATCTGAAAAGTCAGTACTTCTGAAAGTATGAAGCAGTAGCCTCCGTCTTTAAGAGCTGAGCACAGCGACATGCCAATGGACTTTTCCTGCATGTGTTAAACTCTAGTTGTTGGAAAATACTGTACAGAACATTTCCAGCAGAGAAACATTTCACATCTCAAAGATGTATCTTTTATATCTTTGCCACAAACAAAACATCAGGTTGGATGGGGGGTATGTGTGAGGTGAGTGGATAATGGCAGAGAAGAAAAAAAACCCAATAATATAAGATTGACAATGGCTGGAGAAATCAATCAGAAAAATAAGCATAACAAAATCCCCAAATCTGCCTTTGCGGTGTTAAAAAAGAATGACAAAATTGGTTATATGAGAGTAGATGATGAACTTGACAGGTTAAAATACTGAACAGGGATTCTAAGAAATGATTAATTCAGACAACCAGACCTGTCAGTCAGAATTCTCTTTGTAAAAGCTACAAAGTCTGAATTAAAAAATGGGATAAATATGATTTTCCTGCACCTCCACCTGTTAGTTAAACAAAGGCAAATGAACACAACAAAGCTTTGGACAGGAAATCTAGATTTTAGGTAAAAAGGAACTAATTTTAATACAAGAACATAAATTGGGTATTTTTAATATCTTTTCATTGTTTTACACCTTGTCTTTTTTCTAAATAAGACTGTATTTGTTGCTAATGCAAATTGAGAACGTCACATATCTGAACTTCATTGTATTGGATGAACAGAACTTACCATGTTGCATTTCAACAAGAGAGAGACTGAAAATCTGCTGAACTATACTTAGACGGAGTTTACCATCACATAGAATAACAGCTCGCCTTTCATCTATCCCACTTCCAGAAAGCTGCTTCTGGAGATACAAGGAAGAAACCATTAGGTATAGCTGAGTGTGTTTTAGTTACAGAGCTATTAAAATAGGACAGTTTCATCAAAACACCATCACACAGATTTGTTTTCAACAATAGTACCACTTGCAAAAATCAAATACTACATTTGTCTGCACCAACTAGTTTGCAAGGGTTATGGTCTGAAATCCCTTTACTTATGATGAAAACATCAGTGAGCAATGGTATCAAAGTAACTACAATATAAGGTTAGTGTGCATGTGGACAGAGGATGAGAGATCATGCTACATGGCTGACATGGAACCAATGGTAAGAGTTCATCCTCACTTAGCCCAATTTTTTGTTGCTGTATTTGTTAATATTTGTTTATTGGCAACTTTCAATTTATGCCTTTTTGTAACTAAACTGACTTTATTTACAGTCAGTTTCCCTTTCTTCTTCAAATGCAACAAGGCTTGTGTAGTACATACCGTAGGGGAAAAAATGTTTACCCCCAAACAATTGTTTTCACCGACTTTCTTAAAACCTCATAAATTTATTTCTGTTTATTAATGGAGTGTGTAAACCCCCCTTCCCCCCCACGCACTCTCTAAGACTGAATGTAGTCTAGTGCTAGTCTACCTTAAGTACCACTGCCCAAATACAGTCTTCAGAACGTGTCTCCCACATGGCAGGTGAACGGGTTTTTAAATCTATCCAGAAGATAAGTCATTATCAAGGCTATGGAGAGTCCTGTGGCACCTTTAAGACTAACAGATGTTAGTCTTAAAGGTGCCACAGGACTCTCTCTTGCTTTTTACAGATCCAAACTAACACAGCTACCCCTCTGATACTATCAAGGCTATATACTGTGAGCGAATGTAACTTTATCCTAAATAAAATAGCCAGAGCACTTATAAGAATTCCCTGAGAACCCTTAATGTCTCTGTCAGGGCAAACATTACGAGGCAAATCGTGTCCCCTCTTCTGTGCTGTCGAAGGACCCATACTGAAAAAACAGTTCAGTTACATTTCATGGGGGAGCTTGGAGGTGCACAGGAGTTGTTTATCTAGCTACCACTGTCCCACAAAGCCATTTCATTGCCTGGGGTTTGAGAAGAGGAAAGAAGAAAAAATCATTCCTTCATTGTTGGCATTCTTTAAATCTGCAATCTGGCAGTGCTCTGATAGCCTAGATTTGGATGAATCTGAGTAGCAACTGACTCTAAACATGATATTGTGACAGGTTTCAGAGTATGCATCCGAAGAAGTGGGTTGTAGCCCACGAAAGCTTATGCTCTAATAAATTTGTTAGTCTCTAAGGTGCCACAAGTACTCCTATGATATTGTGGTGATCCATGTTTATTGTGTCAATGATTTCCATAGTAAATATACTCATTTTACTGGTAAAAAGTTATATTTTCTAACTGTTAGGTTTCACACTAAACCTGTGATCTGAAGGGCAAACTAAGTTCTTTCCTTCTCACAAAATTATATGTGAAGAAGGATCTACAGGACACATTGTATACTTAGTTAAACTTGTGCAACCCCTTTGCATAGGTACAACTCAACTGGCTAGATTTCAATTTCAGATAGATACGGTAAATCTTTGGTCTCGGATTCCAACAATTGTTTAAACTCTTAAAAAATTAATGAGGGTAGCGACTAAAAGTGGGAGTAGGTTTAATTGCCTAGAATTTTTAGATACGAAAAGCGTTTCTTTTTAAATATGGAAAGAGCACTAGAACTTAACAGAACTTCATCAGAAGGCCCTGATCCTGTAACTGAATCGGTATATGCAGACCCATGCACTGAGGTAAATGGGAATCCACAAAGGTGCAGGGGCCTGGATCTGGCTGTAGGATATGAGCATAAGTGAGAAGATGGGGGTAATGAGTAGCAGACACTCATTAATAGGGAAATCATATAATTTACATTGTTTAAAATCTGCAGAATAATGGAACCATTGTTGGCATAAATTGAACCCTATTAATAGTTAAACGATAACATTATCTTCCCTTCTTTTTTAAAATATGGCCCTATTCATCACTACGTGCACCAGTGATGAAAATAAAGTATGGATGAAAAACACTGAAGCAATATACTTGTGAAATGGCAATATTTTTAGTTTAAAATCTCATGAGATATCAAATATTTTAATCTTTTTTTATTTCCTATCAGCAAAATCTGACAATAGACAATTCTGTTAGCACCATGACCATAGACAGGGACTGGTATACAAGCTGGTAAAACATCTCTTCTGAATAGGAATTAAAGTCCCAATCCTTATTATACCACATCGAAATTAAGGCCCTAATTAAACCTAACTGAACGTAATGGGATTTCTCACATGTAAAGTTCAGCACATGAATAACTGTTTGCAGGATTGGGGCCTTACTGGGCATAATCTGGAACGAGACTCTTGCAGAGCTATACATTTTAAAGATATCTATACTCTTAAAATATATGGCCACAAACAGATTTTACACTGAGCTTTCAGCATTAAACTTACCTGATAAGTGATGTTAATAAAAGAGGGCTCCTGAGAAGACGGGTATGCTGGAAGAAATTTCTTCCTGGATTTTAGAAGTTCTGTTAGCTCAGAAAGGTGATGCTGTACGTCTGTAAAATTGCCACATAATTTTTCTATGTTCTTAGATAAATAACTTGCTTCTTTTTCATCTAGCAGAATGTTATTTTTAGGAGAATTTGAAATTTCTGGAACTACATCCGCCTGCCCTTTTGGAGATGCTGGTCTGTTAGAAAATGCAGTAGGTGTTCTAAGCCCATGTAGGGCCAATGATCGATTAATTGGTTCAACATCCAAAGTTTCCAGAGCTGGAGGAAAATCCATGGAAATCTTTCTTTCTTCGACGTCTCTCACACTTGACAACAGGCGTTGCTCATAAGTAGGGCTTTTAATTTCTTCAATAAGTTTTCTTTTGCTACTAGGAGATTGAATAATAGCATGACCTGGTATCAGGAGTCCACTGCTTAGAGGATGAACTTCTGTATAGAGAATTTCTGGTGGCTCTCTTTTCACAGGTATGTTCAAAAAGGCATTCAAACTGGAGTTACCACTTGTTCCTGCAGATGCTGAAGAACCCTCTTCAAATATTATTTCTTTGATCATCAAACGGATGACATACTTGTCTGACCTTGAAGATGGCAGAAATGCAGGGTCAGTGAATTTCTGCTTTCCAACTAAAATCAATAACAATTTATCGGTTAGGAAGCATAAGCCCTTTGGTCTTTCACTTTTCTCAAGCTGAATTTGTTGAATATTGGGTAAATGGGATGAAGTCAAAGAATAGACCAAAATAATGTTACAAGTATTGGAGGCTACTGACACAGTATGAGTTTTATGATCAAAAGCCATTATGTCGGGGACCAGAATGCCTGGGATGCTGACTTTTCTGGTAGTGGTAACCTTTCTTTCAAAAGTCACCAAGATCAGGTGTGAAGAGTCCTGGCCGCTTCCTGTTAGGTAGTCCTTGTGCCTAAGTTGGATGAGAGGACTGGAACTAAGTCTTTGTTTGCTGGAAAGGATATGGGTTAGATCCACAGGAGCTGATGAAGGAGAAGGTACTGAAACAATGGGCACAGATTTTTCTGAGTCTAGTGATTTCCCCCCCACATCTATGGAGAACTCTTCATCACCACATAATACAGTAGACGGTGAAGGAAAAGAATTTGTTTCACCACCAGCTGGGACTTCAAATGCAATACCTGAATTTAAGCCACAGATCTTATCTAATGGAAGCTCAGTAGCAACAGCAACTTGGGAATCCAAAGTAGCTTCTACAGCACAGATGTAGCCTCCCACATCAAATACAGGGCAAAACTCGCAAGAATTTAAAGTTTTCTGAGCATCATCCCATATATAGGAATGAAGTGCACTGCCTATAGCAACTACTAAGCGATTGCCTTCCTTAGTCCAACAAGCGCAGTGGATGAGACCACTACCTTTTATATCAGCTTTAATTCTGGAGTTGTTGCGACGAACCGAGTGTAAGACTGAGGCATCCCGTGTAGTAAGCACAGCCAAGATCTCTTTCTTTGGATGCCACACACAGCCCTGGGGAAGCACTGGAAATGGCTCACCAGTTTCACAAATCTGAGAAACCAAGAGTTTATTCCTTTCTGAAATGTTATAGTTCAGCTGCCAAATAGTGATGTGCTTTTTATGCTGAACAGCAAGCAGAGTCGTGGTGTCTGTAGCATATGGGCCCCAGTAAAGTCCATGAACATGTTCAAACTGACCAATAACACTCGAGTCACCAAACTTTGGTTCTCCATTATGAAGGTGTAAAGCAGTCAGTATCACTTGCTTCCCATCCGTCCAGGCAATACCATGCACAGGGTGGATTGCCTGATACAAAGCATTAAGGCCAGTTCTCAGAAGTTTTCCTTTTCCCAGCTCCATTTTTTTCTAGTGAGAGGCATCTATAATTATTAAAAACAAGTGATACATTAGTCTAGAGACTTTGATCACAACTCTGCAGTTAAATGAATTATATTGTATCAGGTAAGTCGGAGATGGGGAAAAAACCACTAAGTCATCTAATGTATATCATCGGGCCAATGCAGCATTGTTCCTTTCAGTACATTTTCTAGTATTTGTATCTGTCCTGGGGGCAGTGTTGATATTCTCATTAAACTCCACCTGTCATAGTTCAGGGCACCTGCACCTGTATTACCCTTCTGTGGTCCAGCAAGGCCACTCGCTCTCAGGCTTCCAGCCCCCAGTCTTCACGTCTCCTGGATGGAGACCCGCATCTCCCTCCTGACCAGGGTTTTCCCAGCCTGCACAATTCTCTTCCTACACTGTGAGTTCCCCTGCAAGTCAGACAGCCAAAGGAGGCCTGCTTTGCTTCCTCCTCAGAGGTTAAAAACAGTATAATTGCCCATGGTTTAACTAGAGCGGGGTCAGTCAATTGCGCCTGTTTGAATTCCAGTGTGGGAGCTGGAAGGCTGAACTCAGCTTGGTCATTGTGGCCCACTTTCCCCCAGCCTGAGGTCAGCACTCTGCATGGTGCCAGGCCATGCACTCACACTTTTAGACATCCAGCTAAGGGTCACTGCTCTTCCAGACAGCTGGGAGCACCATTCTCCACTCCAGCAAGCAAAGAAAGTTTGCTGAAGGGGTTGCTCAGCAACCACCCACCTTCCTCTTCCCTTTGCAGGGGCAGAAGTCAGTGGCTCTCTTACACTGCTCCCCATAAGAGGAGAGGCAGCAGCAGAGATTCCTGGCTGGGCTCTCTGGTCCAGTCAGCTCTTGTCCTGGCTTTGTGCCTCAGCATAATTTTGAATTGGTCATAGCTGGCTCTGATTGGCTAGTAGTGCCAACATCACCCACAATACGGTTACTCCTATCAACAGACCAACTGTGTAAAGGAAAGTAGGGAGGCAAAAATATTGGGGTGTTGGCAAAAATATTGTGGTTCAACATACAGCTGTGAACACGACCAATAAAACACCATGTTTTAAACGTCTTCAAGAAACAAAAACAAAAATTAGCCTCTTTCTTGTGTGCAAGCTGAGTGGAATACAAAACTAATAAAAGGTGTTCAATTAATTCAGTTTTAATACTCTCATGTGTCACAAGTAAAGACATTTTTACAAACGTGATTGTTTGATAGTGTATATTAAAGTCATTGCAAGCTGTGTGACAAAATGCACTCAGTGTGCAGTCTTGGAGATTTTTCTACAAGGCGCTGCTTTTTTTTTTATTTTTACTTTTTTATTTGTCTACAGAGACCAACGCAAACAGGACAGTTAAACAAACCAAGAAAGATCTCTCAGGGTAAACCAATCCTCTATATAATAATTAATGGATTTAACCTCACGATAGCACTTCTGAGGTAGGCATTACAGTCTCCATCTTATAGATGAGGAAACAGGCTGTAAGGTTTGTGGCCTGATTTTCAGTGGTGCCAAGCATCTGCATTGCCCAAAGCAAGTAGGTGTTCATCATCTGTGAAAATCCATTAGTGCCTTGCACAAGGCCACAGCAGAAATCTGTGACAGAGATGGAAATGGAAACTAGTTCTTCTGTGCTTTAATAACAAAGCCATCTTTCCTTGCACTTTAATTGCATAGATTAGTAGTTCTCAAACTTTTTCAGTGTAGACAGACTGTCTCATGGCTCACCACCCCTCTCATTCGCAATTGCATGGACCAACTCTCCTCTCATTTGTGATCATATAGCATCTGTGCAGCAATTACTGCAATTGCTTGCATGTAAAACTAATATTAGGAAAGTAATGTATTTTATTTATAATTTGATGGTATATTTACTAGGTAGAAACAAGAAGAGTTAAAGCCACGTTACTAGCAAGCTCCCAAAGACTACCAGAAAGATCTACCACAGTGCAGCTTTAGAACAGCATGTCATGAAGCTGGTGCTCCCCCCTTTTGCACCACTCTTCTACTTAGGACCACCCAGTGTGAGTCTTGTTCACTTGTGTTGCTGGAGGGAACACTGGGCCCTTAATGATTTGTTACACAATATTCCTAGGGCTTGCCTACATTTAAAACGCTATAGCGGCACAGAGAGACCCACCCCCAGATTTCTCCCCTAGCTGAAGGAAGCTCTGCAAACTCCCGCTTCCTGCATCCATCGCTCCTCAGCTGCAGGGGTAGGGATCCCTGTACAGGGAGCTGCTCCCGCATCAGCCCAACCTCTGTGCATCCAGACCCCCTCATACCCAGACCCTCCCGCAGAGCCTCACCCCCCGCGGAACCCAAACCACCTTGACCTGGACCCCCTGCAGAGTCCCGTTACCACTGCACCCAGAACCACCCAACAAGCCCCCGTGCATCCAGATCCCCCCACACTCAGATACCCCCACTGAGCCGCCCGCACCCAGATTGCCCCACACAGAACCCTTTCAACCTACACCTGGATTCCCCCACACTAAGCCCCTCCACACTTGGCTCCTGCCTTGCTGAGCCTGTCTACCCCTACCTGATGCACCTGGCACAGAGGGGAAGGGCCCTGGGGTGTTTCTGAGGCACGCCTGGTCCTTACGGTGTATCAGGGTTGGGTATGGCCTCACTGCTGAGTCTCAGAGTGGTAGCCATGTTAGTCTGTATCAGCAAAAAGAACGAGGAGTACTTGTGGCACCTTAAAAACTAACAAATTTATTTGAGCATCAGCTTTCGTGGGCTAAAACCCACTTCATCAGATGCATGCAGTCTGCTGAGTCTGTGTCCCGAGGGGGGAGCTGCACAGTGATTTCCCACCTAATATAAATTTAGGCCTGAATGAAGACTAGGAGTGGTTGGGTCATTACAAAACCTAACTTAATTTCCCCAATACTAATTTCTCCCTACTGTTACTCACACCTTCTTGTCAACTGTCTGTAATGGGTCACTCTCTTACCACTTCAAAAGTTATTTTTCCTCCCTTGGTATCCTGCTGTTAATTGATTTATCTCGGTAGACTGACCTCACACTTGGTAAAGCAACCCCCATCCTTTCATGTATTTATACCTGCTCCTGTATTTTTCACTTCATGCATCTGATGAAGTGGGCTGTAGCCCACGAAAGCTTATGCCCAAATAAATGTTAGTCTCTAAGGTGCCACAAGGACTCCTTGTTATGTTTGACAGTGTCAGTCTTTACATCTCTCTGCCTCCATTTCCCCATGCATCTGTGAACAGCGGGCAATAACACACCTTCCCTGTCCTACCGCAAGGATCCTGGTCCATGTGCCTACAATGGGGCACGGTTATTATCTGGGGAACAAGCTGTCTGCTAGCAAGGAAGACTCTTTCCCACAAGCGCTTTCTCAGACTGTAGGTGCTGGGGCGGTGGTGACAGAGCCCACGTGCTGAGTGAGATACACCCCTCGCCCTGGTACTGCATCGCGGGGCTACTGGCTGTCCGGCTGTACCCTGAAGTAGGCCACCCCCACTGCGCCTATATCCCTTGCGGCATCAGGGGGAGTTGGCAGGGACGGACAGATTCGTAGCCCCCTCACCCCCCACAGCAGGGGGTGGGCAGGCAGGAGGGGTTTCCTCTCTCCTGGCACCTCCCACCCAGAACTACACGCCCACACTATCCGGCCCGCCCACACTACTTTCTCCGCCCGCCCGGCTTCTGTTCCCCACCCCTTCGCGGGCCCGCCCGCACTGCTTTCCCTCCCATCATTTCCCTTCCGCCCCGCTTCCCTCCCACTCGGGCCCATTATCCCGTTTTCCTCCTCGCTCCTTCCTCCCCACGCGCTCACGCCGCACCCTCGGGACCGGTCGGACATCGGGGCACCTGCCCGCTAGCGGCTTCTCTTACCCGAGCGGCTGCTGGGCCCGGCTCCCAGCGGATGAAATGGCGGCGCTGGCTTGCGCTGGCCCCCGCCGACCGAGGTCCCAGCCCCGGCCGGAGTGGGACTGAGTCGTAGCACCCGGTCTCTCGCCGCGGGGCTCTGAGACGCTCTATCCCACCCTTCGTCGTTCCTATGCTCCCCAGCGGCACTCTAGCCTCCTGCGTGAAGCTCTGTGATCTAGTAACGGACTCTTCGTAGTGGAAAACTACCGCGCCCAGAATGCAATGGGGCGGGCGCGTGCCTTCCCCCACCAGACCACAGCCCCGTAGACTCATCGGGGCGGAGCCGGAGTCAGTAACCCGCCCCCTGGCTCCTGAAGGGGGCGGGGCGGGGCGGGACTACTCTCCAACTCACAAACAAGTCTCCTGGGTGTTGGGCTTGGCCAGTCCTCCTCTCCTGAAGCTCCCGCCCTGGGGACCACCTGACTGCCCCTGTTGGACAGTGCGAGAGCCCAGGGCGGTGCCTCTTGACTCTTGTGTGGCCATGGGGTAGCAGGCCTTCCATGTGCTGACCAGGCCTAGCCCCGAATCACTCTTCCCCTGCCGAGGCGCCTGACCTCGCCACGGCCTACCCCCTGCCTCACGCTTCCCTGTGTTTCCCGTGGGCGCTTCACGGGCTGCGTCGAGAGGAGGGCACTAAGGGTCCCTGTACGAAGGCCTTGGTGGTGCGGTATTGGGGGTTGAACACAACATCAGGACTCTGTTATTGCATCTCACACAAGATAAAGATGCAAAAAAGGACACACACCTGATTTATTTCTCCCCCTTTTTGGATCACCTTTAACTCAAAGTGGGGAATATAGGGGATGCAGTATCTTTGGTCCTGAATCCTCAGTCATAATATTACATAATACTTATATAGAGCCATCTGAGGTCTCTACAAAGACACTTAAGTCTTACCCACACTTCCTGCAGTTGTAAACCTTGCAACTCTTGACTGGACTGCTTCAATGCAGTCTAGAGCAGTGGTTCTCAAGCTAGGGCCGTCGCTTGTTCAGGGAAAGACCCTGGCGGGCTGGGCCGGTTTGTTTATCTGCCACGTCCGCAGGTTCGGCCAATCGCGGCTCCCACTGGCCGCAGTTCGCTGCTCCAGGCCAATGGGGGCTGCAGGAAGGGCGGCCAGCACATCCCTTGGCCCATGCCGCTTCCTGCAGCCCCCATTGGCCTGGAGCGGCGAATCGCAGCCAGTGGGAACCGCAATCGGCCGAACCTGTGGACTCAGCAGGTAAACAAATGCCCAGCCCACCAGGGGCTTTCCCTGAACAAGCAACGGCCCTAGTTTGAGAACCACTGGTCTAGAGAATACACTTTACAGCCTTTTGAAACTTGAAGCAAATCCAAAATGTGGCAACTTGATTGCTAAGTAATTTGCCAGAAGCATGTTACACCTTTGCTTTGGGATCTGTGCTGGCAGACATAAAAAGGTCTAAAATTCGCAACAGAAAAGAAGGATGCTAAGAAGGCAAATGTGGTACAAACTCAGCATATTGAGAACAAAGTGAAACAATATGGCAAAGAATGTGAAGAGAAGAAATGCTATACCAATGCTAGGAGTCTGAGTAACAAGGAAGACGAATTGGAAATTCTCATTGATGAGAAGAAATTTGGTACAATTGGCATTATTGAAACCTGGTGGGATGAGTTGCATGATTGGGATGTTAAAATCACTGGTTATCCCGTGTTTAGGAAGTAGAAAGTAGGTAAAGGGTGAAAGAGTGGCACGCTACATTAAAGACAATATTACTTATTTTAGAGTTACTGACAACTCAGAACCCCAGGATCTGGAATGTATATGGATCAATGTGGTAACAGCCGAGGAGAGTGTTCTGGTGGGGGTCTGTTACCACCAAATCAAACTAGATAACAAAATGAATTACTCCTTAAGCACCTGTCTGTAATGTGTGTTAAGAAAAATAGTGTTAATATGTGGTTCTTCCACTTGGGAGGAAGACATATGCCAGAGGTCTCATGCAGCCAGTAGTAGAACATTATTAGAGCTTCTAAAAGTTATAGATGATAATTTTCTAAAACAAAAGGTATTGTGCCTACCATGAGGTAACTATTTTGGACCTCATTATGATGGATAAAAATTAATTAATCATTGGACTAAAAGTTGGTGGTTTCCCAAAGACTAGTGACTGTGACCTGGTTACATTCAATATGATAAAACAAAGGACAGGCCAAACCAGTAATATACATTTAGTGCTTCAAAAGAGCTAATTTCCCCAAGATGAGGAAAATTATGAGCAAAATTGACTAGGATGAAGATTTTAGACAAAAAAATGTGAATGAATATTGGGAATTTTTAAACAAAAGTTTACATCGCCAAAAAGCCATGATTCCACAACCAAGAAATAGGACAACTTTGACTAAAAATCTATCCTGATTCAATGGCAAAGTGAAGGCAACAGTTAGAAAAAAAAAGCAATATATAACAAATGGAAAAGACCAAAATAGCAATTAATACAAATTAGAAGTTACAAAATGTAGACAATTGATAAGGGACGCTAGAGATATTAGGGAATAATCCATGGCTGGCAAAACTAAGGACAATAAGGAGGATTTTTTAAAGTATATAAGGAACAAAAGAAATCCTAGCAATGGTATGGGCCCATTACTAGATGGAGATGGTAAAATTATTAATAATAATGCTAAAAGGGCAGACGTTCAATAACTATTTTTGGTCCATATTTGGAAAGAAGCAGGATGATGTTCTTGTATCACATGACAAAGTACTTTCCAGTCTATTAGCAAGCGAGGAAGATGTTAAACCAGATTGACTATGGATAAACATTTTTAAATTAGCAGGCCTGGATAACTTGCACCCAAGTGTCCTAAAAGAGCTGGCTGAGGAGATCTCAGGCCCACAGATGTTAATTTTTAATAAATCTTGGAATACCAGGGATATACCAGGGGAGTGGCAGACTGCTAATGTTGTGCCAACATTTAAAAGCGGCAAGCAGGATGATCTAGGTAAGTATAGGCCATTTAGCCTAACATCCAACTCAAGGAAGATAATGGAAAAGTTGAAACAGGATTCAATTAATAACGAATTAAAGGTTAGGAATATAATTAAAGCCAGTCAGCATGGTTTATGGAAACTAGGTCTTGTCAAATGAATGTGCTTTCATTTTTTCAAGAGATTACAAGTTTGGTTGATAAAAGTAACTATGTAGGTGTAATATCCTTAGACTTTGTAAGGTGTTTGACTTACAATTGCACAACATTCTGGTTAAAAACTTAACACTATACATTATCTAGAAAGCACATGTTAAATGGATTAAGAACTGGCTGACAGATTACAGATCATTATTGAATGGTAGTGTTTCTAGTGGGGCTCTACAGTGATCACCATTTGCATCAATGATCTGGAAGTACATATAAAATCACTGCTGATAAAATATAGGGAGACACAAAGTTTGGTGGAGGGGTAAATAATGAGGACAGGGGAATCATACAAAGCAATCTGGATTACTTGGTAAAATGGGCTCATTCTAACCAAAGGCAAAATTATACATCTAGGCAGGGCCATCCCTTGGGGGAGTGCGGGGCCCAGGACATAGGCACCGAGTTTCTAATCTGCCGGGTGTGTGTGCTCCCCCCTGGCTATGCCCAGGCCCCACCCCACTCCACCCCTTCCCACAATGCCCACCCCCGCTCTGCTTCTTCCCACTCCTGCTCCGTCCCTGCCCCGCCTCTTCCCTGCCTCTTCCTGCTCCACCTCTTCCCCACCCAGTTCCACCCCCTCCCGTGAGCGCGCTGAGCCCTCGCTCCTCTCCCCTCCCCCCAACGCCTCCTGACGCTACGGGCGAAACATCTGATCTGCGGTAGGCGCTGAGAGGGAGGGGGAGGTGCTGATCAGGGGGGCCTGCTGGCGGGCAGGAGTTGCTGGGGGAAGGGATGTTCTGGTAGGGGGGCTCCTCCTCATCCCCCCTGCCCGCCTGCCATTCGCCTCCTCACCCTGCTCGTCCGCCCGCCTCACCTCTCCACCCCCTCCTGCGGGGCCCCCCAAAGTGCGGGGCCCCCCAAAGTGCGGGGCCCAGGGCGGTCACCCCAATTCGCCATACCCAAGAGATGGCTCTGCATCTAGGAACAAGGAATGCATGTGATACCTACAGAATGCAGGACTGTATCCTGGAAAGCAGCAACTCTGAAAAGGTTTTAGGAATCATAGTGGACAAGCAACACCATCATTTGCCAGCCAGTGCGATGCTGTGGCAAAAAGGGCTCATGTGATCCTTGGATGTATAAATGGCAATAGTGAGTAGGGAGGTGATTTTACCTGTGTATACCTGTGGGAGTAGGGAAGTGATTTTACCTGTTGGACCAAAACTGGAATATTGTGTACAGTTCTAGTGTCCACATCTTAAAAACTATGTTGAAAAATTGGAGAGGGTGCAGAAAAGAGCCACAAAAACGACTTGAGGACTGGAGAAAATGCCTTTCAATGAGAGACTTAAAGAGCTCAATCTGTTTAGCTAATCAAAAAGAAGATCAAGAGGTGACTTCATTACAGTGGGTAAATACAGGGAGAAAATACTGGATACTAAAGGGCACTTTAACCTTGTGGAGTACGGCATGACAAGAACCAATGGCTGAAAGGTGAAGCCAGACAAATTCAAATTGGAAATAAGGCACAAATTTCTAAAAATTTGTGATTAACTATTAGAACAAATTACCACGAGAAGTGATGGATTCTCCATCTCTGGATGTCTTCCAGTCAATACTAGATGCCTTTTTTTGGAAGATATGCTTTAGCCAAACACGAGTTATTGGTCTCACTACAGGGGTAACGGCGTGAAATTTAATGGTTGTCAAACTAAATGATCTAATGGTCCTTTCTGGCCTTAAACTTTATCTATGACAATCTATTGGCAACTGGATGGAGTAGAAGGTGTTATTTCTGTCCTAGAAAGCTCAAAATAGCATGGGTGCTTCCTACCTGACATGTCATGTGTTTCCTTCTGACATATTGCTTAGCTGAGATCAGCAGGAGTGCTCAAGATGAATGCAGGGAAGAGGGTTTCCTCCTCCCCTTAATATGGCTATGGTGGAAAAGATTTGTCAAACAGCAAGGTCTTGCATTGCAACTTGAAACTGGTCAAACTCCAGTCTGATCTCCTCTGCAAGCTCATTCCATAGCTGAGAACTTGCAATGGAAGTAGACTGGGGGCCGTGGAAGGATTGGAGCAAAGGGGTGAGTTGGGCTACTGTATTTTGCACAGAATAGAGATTCTTCATTGTTGCAGCTTTCAGACCTAGATACTGTCAGTTACAATAAACCAGTCTTGAGGTGAGTAAATAAATTTCTAATGTTAAAAAAAAATCTGAAACCTCAAATATCCTCCATATCCTGCCTCTCCACAAACACACATAGATCCCCACAACTTTTCAGGTTATCATAAACCATCAAAAAGGGCACAAACTCCGTTTTGTTTTCCCCTTTGCAGGTCACCTTTAAAAGTAGAGAGGACAAAACATTTGTAGATGAACAATAGAGAACAATCCTGGCACAGAGATGAACAGGAAATTAAGTAGATGCATTAGTTTCTTCCATCTCTCCCCAGGACGGGAGGAATGGAGACAAAACCCATTTGAGAGATGCTAGTCACTTTGTTTATGTTTTAGCTCTGAAAGGTGCCGAGATACCACAGTGTCATAAGAACCTGAATAGAATAGAGTAGAATGTGTAGAATATATGGTTTTGTGAGATTGATACTGATGCAGTTTGAGGACTAATGGGTGTTTTCAAGCCATTGATTAATAAGAAAACTTTTGCTAACTTGTTTAAACAGGAAGTGTAGCTAGCCTAGCAAGTTTCTTAGCACTAGGCATTTAAGAGATTTCTACTGTACTGTTTTCCCCCCTATATTTAACGTAGTGTTTAGCCACTAGGGGGCTTTATTTGTCAATATCAGTTTGTTGAGAGAGAAACTAATTCATGAGTACAATCATATTTCTAACCTTACAGTGAATTGTGCTTAGATAATTTGCATACCTGTATTCTCCAAAACAAAGGTTTGATGTATCCTTAGATTGAATGTTAATGGTAATATTCAGAAATTAAGGTTTTAAAACATTTTGTTTCTTCAGGCTGGGAGACCTCATTTTAACTGTGTGCCAGTAGATGTCTTCATAATAGGTATTTCTTTTTTCTTCTTCTTATATCTACAATTATATGAGTATTCAGTTTAAAAGTTTAAAACATTTTTATTTTTTTAACATGTACAATATCTCATATGCAGAACTGTAAAACAAAGTCATACATAGATGAATCAAAGAGTCCACAAAACAAACATTATAAAATATTTAACATAAACATTATAAAATATTTAAAATGGTATAAACATTATCATATGTCATAACAAACATTATAATATATTTACAATTGAAATTAAATCAGATGTAAGATCAATACACTGAAATGGAATTGTCTTAGCCTACCGGAGTGCTGAGATGCTATATAGTTAATAACAACATTGTTTCTCAGTTATGCAAGTCCCTGGATTCGGTTATGAGTATATTATTTGCATAACCACTGAATGGTTATTTCACAATTACAGTACAGTATGTGAATCCCTGTACTCTGATTGGCTGGCAGCCATTGTTAGCCAGACAGCAGTGATTTGCATAATCACTATGGTTATTTCTTAACAATTGTACTGCAAATAAGCAAATCTCTCTGCTCCCCTTGGTTCGTCTCTTCAGAATTTTTAATCTGTTTGCCAACAACATAGATGATGCTTCAGTTTCTTCTGACCTTCAGCTGATGCTGAAAATCCCCAAGATTTACATGAAAGAGAAGGAAAAAATGGGGCAATTAAAATACTGTTTAAAAAACAAAAACAGTGGAATTCATTTTCCATGTTCAGGCTCAGTCCTAGCACACATTTTGTCTTTGATAAATAATAATAATCTCTCTCACATTCAGTCAATGGGAATTTTGACATTGGCTCTAACCTTCCACTCATCCCTCAATACCTGTAATTTAACAAAGTTGTGGTTCCCACAATAACGATCATAAATTTGTTGACCTGTAGGGAAGAAAAAAGGTTGGGGAAAGGAGAAGTTATAGATGAGATCCCAGGGGAGGGGCAGGAGAGAGGTAATCGAGGAAGGAATAGAGGGGAAGGAGAGAATAAAAAGGTTATTTAACACTTTTTAAAGTACCATACTGCAGGTACCTACTCCAGTTTTATGATTTGTATATATTTTGTCTTCACTTTTGTTGTAAAATTGAATGTTTAAAATTTCAGCATAATAATAACTTGAGTGATTCCTGTTAACGTCATCATAATTATTTTCTTTGAGCTTATTATCCAGGATATGGTTATTACCTCATAAATCTGGTGCATTTTCAAGTTATCATTATAGTCTACCCTGTGTCATGGTTCAGGCTCCCAGCCTCCCTGTGACAGGCTCCACTAAAAAGAATGAACCAACCCAGATCCACCTGTGGATGGTTAATTGGATAAGTAGCTGGGTGGTAGTTAATTAGTTAAAGAATGCCAGGGTCTTATAAAGGGTTATGAGGGCTCAGGCAGGAGCCCAGAATAGAGAGAGGAAGCTCTTGGGGAGAGAACTCCTTGGGGAAGCTGGGGAGGAAGCTATTTCCAGTGGTGTCTCCTGGGGAGAGGAACTGTGCCCAGAACACAAAGAGAAAAAGCACTAGAGGAGAGAGACTATAAATCTCTCCAGGCAGGAAGGCTTGGGAGATGCCCTGAATTAGCAGGGGAGAGACTGAAAAGCTGCAGGCCGTTGGGAAGCCTGAGGACTTACAGCAGAAGAAGGCTTGTTTACATACCATACCATAGGAAAAGACTTGTTTACATACCATACCATAAACTACCCCCCCTCCTTGAAGGCTGTATACAAACTGCATTGAACTTGGGAAACAGAGGCAGAAATTTAACCGTGGTTCTACACTAGGGCTCCCGGGGTGAGTGGCTGCCATTACATCTGAGGGGAGAGTTTACAGGGGCACTGTCAGGTAGTTTAGGCCCCAAATACAGGGCAGGCTGTTTGGAAAAAATGTTAAAACTTAGTATCAGTAGGCTTGTTTTTATTTGTTTATATTATTAATTCAGTAAAAATAATTTTGGACATGAAGCTGGGCTGGAAGTGCCACATAGGGAACATAACAGTGATGGGTACATTAGATATACTGTTATCCCTTGTTGACTCCCGCGACTAGTCAAAGTTTGGGTCCCCGGGCATGTCCCGGTTGGGAGTAGAAATTGCTGATGGAGTCTGGTGTTTTCTTTGATGCAATCTTGTTTACTTACAAGGAATATACAAAGTCCTCTTCCAAACACAGGGGGGACCAAAACCAAAAGGAACAGTTTCTTAGTTTATAGGCCGATGCTTCGTTCAGCCATCACCTCCGACCTCAATCTCTCTCTAGAGTTCTCCAGGGTCTCACCATACTTACAGGCTGCTTGCTTGGCTTTCTTGCTTAGGCCCTAAGTCTCTCTCATTCTGCTGTCCCTCACACTCGTGCGCACGCTTGCCCAAACGATACTCAACAAAACTTCTCCACTCCAGCCATTGCATTCAAAACTACCTGGTGGGTTCACATTTTTCATAACCCCTTTTTTCTCAGCTGTGGGGCTTGTGATTCTCTTCATAGTTATGTTAATTGAAGGGTGTGCTCACACCCAATCTCAAAGAGGTTGATGTAGTCACCAGTACCTCACAGCACAACAATACTTGTATGTAATTTAAGAACACCTGCTGATGATTGGTTGAACCCTTGTGTTTCAGAGAGAGGATCATAGAATTCTAAGAGGGTTCTTTTATGTTTCAGAGTAACTGAACAAAGAGTTACAAGCCACTTTCCCAAAACTCAGAAATATATGAAACAAAGAGCAAACAGGTTTCAGAGGGGTGGCCGTGTTAGTCTGTATCAGCAAAAGCAACAAGGAGTCCTTGTGGCACCTTAGAGACTAACAAATTTATTTGGGCATAAGCTTTCGTGGGCTAGAACCCACTTCATCAGATGCATGGAGTGAAAAATACAGTAGGCAGGTATATATATTACAGCACATAAAAAGATGGGAGTTGCCTTACGAAGAGGGGGGTCAATGATTGAATTGGCTCCGTTAGCACTGATTCCCCACTTGGTAAGGCAACTCCCATCTTTTTATGTGCTGTAATATATATACCTGCCTACTGTATTTTTCACTCCATGCATCTGATGAAGTGGGTTCTAGCCCACGAAAGCTTATGTCCAAATAAATTTGTTAGTCTCTAAAGAGTGAACAGTTTGTAACAAAAGGATTTTCCTATTGTGAAAAGTAATCATTGCAGAAGGCTAAAATTCAATTATATGGCTAGAGCCTTTTATCGTGTCCAACTTTTCATTCCTTTTCTTCTGAAAGTTAACAAAA
Source organism: Emys orbicularis (assembly GCF_028017835.1). Taxonomy (NCBI): domain Eukaryota; kingdom Metazoa; phylum Chordata; order Testudines; family Emydidae; genus Emys; species Emys orbicularis. The sequence goes on along the minus strand of NC_088685.1, from coordinate 20,326,788 downwards.
TTATCACAAATATCTCCATAGGATGTTATATTCTCTTAGTATGTTGCCTTCTTACAAACCATTCATGTTTTTCCTGTTTGTAAAGGTTTAAGTATTAGTTTGATTTAAAAGAAATGATTGGGGTCTCTAATGTGAAATTCTGGTTTGCCTTTTTTTCTGGAGCTATGAATCAGTTTTGTGTCTAGTATTACACAGAGATATATTCCTTTCTTGGCTGCATACACTCTCGTCTGTTAAGATAGCATGGTGTCTGCTGACAAGTTGGATGGATCCTTGCCAAAGGACATAGGTTGTCAGGCACTGATGGTTTTCGGTGGCAAGTTTTCATAACATTGCAAATGTCATCTCCTCTGCAGGAAGTCTTTCTGTGCCAATACTGAAGTATTGGCACAGAATACTGAAGTATTGGCACCGCATGCCACCAAACATTTGATCACACCTGGCTGCTGATACGTATGTGTCAAATAATAGTGGCGACATAAAGTTCAAGGACAATTTTGGCTGTCTGCAAAAAGAGGTTGTATTGCAGTAAGCACATCCAAATGTCAGTAACAGCAAGATACTGGCAATTCTCTAATACATGATAACACCAGGGGAAAAGTAAATCTAAGCAAACTGAATCTGGATTTAACACAGACAATGTGGAATGACCTCAGGTTGGTAAAAAATCAAAGGCACAAAATCACTAACCCACAACCGTGTGTGTGTGTGTGTGTTTGTGTGTGTGTGCAGTGCTCTTTTGTGTGAGGTAATGGAAAAGCAGCTCATATGTTCAACTTGAGTAACATCTGTTATGGTCTACCTACGCTAGAGCACTGCACTTTGTCAATGCTACATTTTAGGTTTACTAAGGGTTACTCAGCCCCTCCTCCCTGCAGATAGAGATGGTGAGGGGAGGCCTATTTGTGTGATGTTCTGTCTTTGGGGTTGAATAAACTAGATCCTGCTGTTGAAGATATAAGCTTTCTTGGATTTATTAAAACCCTCCTTCAGGGGAAACTGAGGCAGGGATGCAATGGTGGCACTGCACTGAGCTGCCAGGGGGAACTCCAGGGGTGAGGGCTCCCATTACAGCCAGCCTCCAATCTTTTTTTGTTAGCCACTGTCATTGGCCGTGTCTTTGCTCTGTACAGTAGCATGCTCAGTACAATTGCATGGTATAATCTGACCTTTAGTTTGGTGTGAAGACCTCTGTTTGACCAGATGTTGTTAATCCTTTCAAAAGTGGTGTTTGCTTTTCCTAATCTCGTATGAACATCTTTATTTTAGCCACCTTCAAATGTCATCACACTTCCCGGTTACAGAACTCTTCTACCTCTTCGATTTCTTATCCAGTCACATACACCTTTGCATCTGTTGTCCAGTTTCCTATCTTCATAATCTTGGTTTTATCTGCATTTACTTTCAATCCAATTTTGGCTGCTTGCTCTTCTCTCTCTGACATAAGGGCAATAATTCCATTCCCTGTTGTACTTAGTAAAGCAATGTTGTCGGCAAAGCCAAGATCATGTAACTCATCTCCACGATCCCATTTTACACCTTTTGTTGCTCATCACACAGTCTATTGCTAATGCAAAAAGGATTGGTGATAACACACACCCTTGTCTAATTCCAGTTATAATATCGAACCACTCACCCAGCCCAGTATCTGATCTTACTGCACGTCTGCTTCCATCATATCAACTCCTTATTATGTTGATCAGCTTGTCTGGTATCCCATAACTGCTAGCAATATTCCACAGTGTTTCTCTGTGGACACTATCTCGTGCTTTCTTAAAGTTGATTAAGATGGGGTTTTGCGCCAAACAGTAGCTTTGCTGATGATCTGTTGAAGAGTGAGTATCTGTTCACAACATGAGCTACATGGATGGAACCTAGCCTGTTCTTCTCGTAACATTTCATCCACTGTCCTGTTCATTCTATTCAGCATAACAGTAGCCAGTACTTTGCCCAGGATTGATAATAGCACAGTACCTCTCCAGTGCATACATGGAGTAAGATCACCCTTTTCTGGCAGTGTTATGATGATACTGCTATTCTAAGAGGTGCAGCACAGAGGGAATGGGTGCTGCTAAGGTGGCTTTAAACCATCTTTGTGTCCTCTTGACCCCTGGTTATTCTGGGGGGTGGAGTGGCCCCTGGCATAAATTAGGGAGCCTAAGTTACAGCTGCCTCCCTGGGCTGCCCTGTGGACTGCACTGCTGCCTGGAATTTCCACAGTGCTGCATGCTACAGCCCTGCTGTTGACACACACTTCCTGCTTCCAGCCCCACACCCAACACATCTCCTACACCAGGGCTTGTAAAGAGTCCTCAGAAAGCCTCTCAAGGAATTGGCCCCCCAGCTGGATTTGAGATTTTTAGAGCCCTAGATGCTGCTCTGGCCCTTTTACCCAGTGTTAAGGGACAGAGGCTACCTTAGTATAAGAGTCCAATGGTATTGGTCTTGGAGAGGCCACATTTTAAAAACCTCTAAAAATTACCTAACATTATTTTTACATACTTTTCCCCTCTAGCAATGCTGGGATTTTAAGGTCCAAGATCTTGTGACCTACCAGTACTAGCCATATGCTATTGGGAAAGGGGTAGAAAAATTCTTGCCTTTAAACTGATGGTTTAAAGCTTCCATTGCTGGCCCTGATATGTGATATTGAACCTTAAACCTTTCATTGGTAGAAGACTGATTATTGCCCATCTTGAGCCATGGGCCTATGTAATTTTGGAAGAGAAATCCCACACTTTGGGGGAATAGAAAGAAACATGTCTTCTATTGCTCAGTACTGTGGAATGTTAGAATAAGTCCTAGGAGGAGATTCATTTATGGGGAGAGTGCAAGTGAAATGAGTTGTATGATAAATGCGGTTTATCACATAGATTTTACCATATGTCTGCTATATAAACAATGTTACCAAGATTCCCAAGGTGCAGGGAAAACACTTCTCAGAGATATTCACAGAGACAAAATTTCAGACTGTGAAGATAAATGTTTATAACAAACTTAAGGACTAAAATGTGTTGGGAAAAGATTACATAAAAATTCATCCTTCATTCCTTTAGCGCAAAGGATGAAACAGGTATGCCTCTCCATACTTTCTGTCAGTGCATACCGAGTAGGAGAAGCAGGAGCCACACACAGGATGGACTGTAACACTTCACCCTTCCCTCCCTACTTCCTGGAAAAACAGTGAGAGTTTATTCAATTCCTTTGTTGTTCCTTCTCTCCTCCTCATAATCATTATAGTTTGAGCTCCCACAAATCTGTCCATCTGCTCCCAGGATGTGCCTGTATTACGTAGTGTCTTTGAATGTCTTCGATCCTTGCTTTACCTTTTTTCCCCCCTCCTTTATTGCATGCTAAATAGTTGTTTTCCTAGGTTCCGCTGTACAAATCCTCATGGCAGATAAGACACTGATATAGCTCTTTTAACAGTCATGCGTCTTCACATAAAAATCATGTATTTCTCCAAAATGCTGCAAGTTTCCCTAGGATCCACTGGAGCAGCAAACTCTTGCCAAGCCAAAAAAGTGATAGCTTTCTGTGTATGTTAATAAACAGAAATGAACTTTAAAAAACTTCCTTCAGTAACACCAGCTTTTAGTGCAAAAGGTGTACCTGTTACTGCTGAGTTGCCCCACCCACTCTTGATATTTATCCATTATTTTCATCACATGATTTTAACTTGGCACTCCAAGAATATCTTGAACAGAATTAAAGTACCAGCTACAGAGAAACAGTCTTTCCCACCCACTGCTCAAAACCTGCCACAAGCCTTATGAGTGTCAGATGAAATAGACATGAATCTAGAGCTGATCCTGCAGCAGGGACCATGGAAGCCCAGATAGGATCTAACTACTGTGGAACTGGGCCACATGTATTACAGTTTCAACGCACTGAATATATGGGAGACAGTTTTCTAGTCATGCAGTTTCTGATACTGCAGAATGTCTTTTTTTATTGTCTCATAACAGAAGGGCATTCGCATTCTTCATCCTGAAATTATGTCACACTGCTTGGTGGTTGTATAGACATGCTGTTTTTGCAGGAGTGACTTCCACAGACTTCTGAACTGTCACTTCCATCCCTTATGATTATCTCTTGTTTTGCTTTGAACATTAATGGAACAAAGCCTTCGCTGTCTGCAGTGAGAACAATCCAAGAAGAACCTATAAAGAAATTGAGCATTAAAGAAAATGAATGTACTGATGTGATTACATACAATATACAATCACACTTTAAAAGTCCAGCACATTAGCCTTCCTTTTCCTCGGCATTAAAACCTTGTCTATACTAGCAAAATTCATATCTGGCAATCCACTGTAAGTGAAGCTTCTCCAATGGTAACATTAATGGAAGTCCTAGTGTACAAAGGGCTCCGGCATTTTTACTAACCCTGCTCAGTGATAGTGAAAAACAAATTCAGTTTTTGCTAATGTGGATGTCCCCTAAGCACCCTCACTTTCCTCCTCAAAACTTTTTTGTCTAGCCTGCCACAGCTAACCTATGCTCCAATGCCATCTACTTCTGCTCATTACTTCCTCCCAAATGATGAAGGAATGACAAAAATTAAAATAAATTATTAAGAAACTACCTATGCTATATTTGTTTTGGGGATAAATAGAAACTTCCATCTCCAGGGCTTTCAATCCAGCACTGTTCAGCAGCTCTAAATTCAGGTGACATGCAGAAGAAAAAAATGACTGTACTTTTCCCCACTCCTAATTATGATTAGGGCTGTCGATTAATCACAGCTAACTCACATGATTAACTCAAAAAAAATAATCGCGTTTAAAAAAATTAATCATGATTAATCACAGTTTTAATCACACTGTTAAACAGTAGAATACCAATTGAAATGTATTAAATATTTTGAATATTTACATATATATTATATTCTGTGTTGTAATTGAAATCAAAGTGCATATTATTTTTGATTACAATATTTACACTGTAAAAATGATAAACAAAAGAAATAGTATTTTTCAATTCACCTCATACAAGTACTGTAGTACAATCTTTGTCATGAAAGTGCAACTTATAAATGTAGATTTTTTGTTACATAACTGCACTCAAAAACAAAACAATGTAAAACTTCAGAGCCTACAAGTCCACTCAGTCCTACTTCTTGTTCAGCCAATTGCTAAGACAAACAAGTTTGTTTACATTTACAGGAGATAATGCTGCCCTCTTCTTATTTACAATTTCACCTAAAAGTGAGAAGAGGCATTTGCATGGCCCTTTTGTAGCCGGCATTGCAAGGTATTTATGTGGCAGATATGCTAAATATTCGTATGCCCCTTCATGCTTCAGCCACCATTCCAGAGGACGTGCTTCCATGCTGATAATGCTCGTTAAAAAAAAATGTGTTAATTAAATTTGTGACTGAACTCCTTTGGGGGTGGGGGTGGGAATTGTATGTCCCCTGCTCTGTTTTACCCGCATTCTGGCATATATTTCATGTTATAGCAGTCTCAGATAATGACCCAGCACATGTTCATTTTAAGAACACTTTCACTGCAGATTTCACAAAATGCAAAGGTAGCAATGTGAGATTTCTAAAGATAGCTACAGCACTTGACCCAAGATTTAAGAATCTGAAGTGCCTTCCCAAAATCTGAGAGGGATGAGGTGTTGAGCATGCTTTCAGAAGTCTTAAAAGAGCAACACTCCGATGCGGAAACTACAGAACCTGAACCACCAAAAAAGAAAATCTGCTGGTGGCATCTAACTCAGATAATGAAAATGAACATGCATCTGTCCGCACTGCTTGGATTGTTATTGAGCAGAACCGTCATCAGCATGGACACATGTCCCCGGGAATGGTGGTTGAAGCATGAAGGGACATATGAATCTTTAGCGCATCTGGCAGGTAAATATCTTGCAATGCCGGCTACAACGGTCCCATGAGAATGCCTGTTCTCACTTTCAGGTGACATTGTAAACAAGAAGTGGACATTATCTCCTGCAAATGTAAACAAACTTGTTTGTCTGAGCTACTGGCTGAACAAGAAGTAGGACTGAGTGGACTTTGTTTTATTTTTGAATGCAGTTTTTTTGTACATAACTGTACATTTGTAAGTTTCAACTTTCATGATAACGAGATTGCACTACAGTACTTGTATTAGGTGAATTGAAAAAGGCTATTTCTTTTGTTTTTTTACAGTGCATATACTTGTAATAAAAATAAATATAAAGTGAGCACTGTACACTTTGTATTCCGTGTTGTAATTGAAATCAATATATTTGAAAATGTAGAAAACATCCAATATTAAAATAAATGGTATTCTATTATTAACAGTGCGATTAATCGCACGATTAATTTTTTCAATCACTTGACAGCCCTAATTATGATATAAAGAGGTCTTGAAAGGATCCCATTTTCATATGTCTGTTTTTTATTATTGCTTGGTTTTTACCTTAGAAATATCAGGAATGTCAAGTCTTGTTCTTAGTGGGTTTGTGGGATGACTTTTTAGAGGTCTCAGAAATGTGGATTTTGAGCTTTCTTACTCCTCAGTTGAAGAGGTGGGTTGTTGAATCTCTGACAAAGATGTATTTTCTCCCAAGTGTTTCTCGGGCATTTGTATTAAATAGGTGATAACAATAACAACAACAAGATTTTTAAACAGACTGAATAAAAATCACTTTCCCTCTCAATTAATTAGGTTTCACTTGTATAGTATTTCTGATATCATAAACCTACTAGTTTGCCAGATGTCCACAGATTCTCAGGAAAATATAGGGTAGACAGATCTGAATTTCTAATGTTTAAAAAAAGCAGAAAAAAAGAAGAAATAAAGAAAGAAAATCAAAACCATTCAGGTTTGCTTCATGCATCATATAGATGCAGAAAATAATACAAATCCATTTTCTTTCCTTTGTAAATCACCTTTTAAAATAAAGCAATATTTACTGTGTATGTTTACTGCTAGTGGGTCTTTTCCTTAATGGACTACCTATTAGGTTATCCTAGGACATAACATACACATTGTGGCAAACCCAGGACAAACAGCTACAAAGGGGGTAGTAATCAGTCCCAGGGGGTTAAAAAGGCCTCTCCCAAGCCACTGAATAGAGAGAACCATGGGGAAATAAGGTTCAGCTGGGCAAGGGGTTACTAGGGAACTAATTAGGTTCAGCTGGCTCCAACTGCTTGGGACCTTTTTAAACCCTCCCCGGCGTGGAAGGAGGGGGGACGAGAGAGTGAGAGAACCAGGGAAGCTGCCAGTAAGTTAGGAGCAGCAAGGCTCTGAACCCTTCCTGCAAGGAAGGCTGCACTCTGTCCCCAGAAGGGAAGATAAACAAGCACAAGGGGCTGACTAGGGGCTTGTCTTCACTACCCGCCGATCCGGCGGGTAGCAATCGGTCTATCGGGGATCGACTTACCGCGTCTAGTGAAGACGCGATAAAATCGATCCCTGATCGCTCTGCCGTCGACTCTGGAAATCCACCACGGCAAGAGGCGGCAGCGGAGTCGGCGGCAGCGCGGCAGCGGTCGACTTTCCCCCGTCCTCACAGCCAGGTAAGCCGACCTAAAATACGCAACTTCAGCTACGGTATTCATGTAGCTGAAGTTGCGTATCTTAGGTCGGACCCCCGCTGTAGTGTAGACCTAGCCTGAGAAAAGGAATAGCCAAACCCTGTGCTACCTGCAAGGATTTGCCTTGCCCAAGCCTGTGTCTCCAAGGCTAAAAAGGACTGAGCCTGCTGAGGAGAAGATGGTACTTTGCCACAACATATATAACAATTTGTCTGTATATCCTTTGTTTTATTCAGTTGGACATTTCAGAAGAAAGAGCACTGACAGCAGTACCACTCTGGGAACCTGTGTGTGCCATATTATTGATAAGGCCTACTTGTCCTGTAATTATGGAATAGAGGACCTTGAATAGCATCATTTGATATATAGGAAGGTAGGTTATGTTTCATTGTGTATATTTTAATAGTTCTTATACATTTTGCTTTTCTACACAAAATGAAAAAGATTATGGAAAAAGGAAGTATAAAAACCCTAAAATGCTGTGCTTGATTTTTTTTTTCAGTTGCAACATTGTGTATTTGGCAAAGCGAAATCTCCTTTCTTTATGCTATTAACTAAGCACTTTCACAAGCTGCTTCACTATTTCATGTTGTCATGTCACCTATAACGTCATAAGAAGATTGTCATTCCCAACCATGAACCTTTAATCTTTTTCTGTTAATACCTTCTTTCTAATTCTGGACAGACTTTGGAGTCCATAAACTAGAGGGCTGTAATTGGAAATGCTGCCACACAAATCAACAGAACTGCATTATCAGCCAAACTGATAAAACCTGCTTTTTTATTATTCTCTTGTGAGTTTTTATCCCTATTCATCTGAAAGTTTGAAAAATCACAATTGCAATAAGTTAACACTTGTGTTATATTATATCCCACAAAATGTTTTGTTACTTAGAGATAGGGTGGTGCAAAAAGTAATGTTAAAAATACGCTTTTACCTTGCATAATTATTACAGATGACCTGCAGAAGACTGAGACCTCCAAATATGTGCTGTTACCAATGCTGTATTTGACAGGCTATATTTAGCGAGGGTAATGGCATTATGCTACTGGACTTAAGCATTTAGGGCAAGGCTAAGTTCATTCCTGATGCAATTCCATTCATTTCAGTGGGTTTGCATCAGTATGAATTTGGCCCACTGTTGCAGATTAGCATTTCAAAATGTTAATTCAAAAGAAAAAAATTTGGAAACCATCGCTGCAAACTAAGGACATTTGTCAAAGTGTCCCATCTAATTATGTGGCGTTAGAGGATGGGATGGAGCTGAGTAACATTTTTGTTAACCCTTCAGTGTACTTTGTGTTTTGTTGCAAACTGGAAAAATCACCCCACATTTGTGGTACAGTCTGCTAATGTTCACAAACATGTCACTTGTGCCCAGGCCATCTCATGGTTTTGTGTCAAAACTATGCAAAACTTGTGGTTTTACAGGGTTTCAATGCAAAACGAGGTGAAACCCAGCAATTTTGATGGATTATACTTTGAGCTTTGCAGCTCACCTAAATCCCAAACTCAAAGGAAAACTCAGGGAGCGCAACCTCCCCCCACCCCCGGTCAGTTTTTCAATTGATTGAAGAATCACATAAATCCCTCTGCTCTGAATCTGGTAAATTTTGCATGGTTTGAGAGGGATTCTTGGTTCAACAATTCCCTTTGCTCTTTACAAACAGACTCCTTTTTTGAAGAGTGTAACAGCACACTGGACAGAAGAGACATCTGGAGGTGCTTCTGTGTTGTGGAATTTGTCTTCTGTAAAACCTGGGGCATCAAAATGAAGAGTGTCGATGTTAACTAAACTATCAGCCTTTCTATAGGATGAAAAGAGGCTCTCTCTCAGGCTTTCTTGTTCATTTTCATAATAATCTCTCCATGTCTTTTTTTTTTTTTTTTTTTTAAATTAAACAGGTGAATTTGGTGCTCTTAAAATCAAGAACTGGTAGTGCTGGCCAAAGATGGGAATTCATCTCCTCCTCCCCATGCTAAAGCCACTTTGTGTTGCTGCAAAGGGATCTCTGAAAATACCAATTCCATAGAGGGCCTCCCCAATAGGTGAACAGTTGGCATAGTTGCCTCTATTCCACCACCTGCAGCCACCTCCAGTGTAAAAGGTATGCTGATAAAGGGAGAGATGTCTTATGTCCCACCCATGCTTGGCTGCTAGAGCTACCCAGAGAGACCATTGCAGCCAGGGTACAAGTTAAGGCAGCCCAAGACCAAACCAGTTTCAGGGATCCCCAGTGTCAGGGAGACACCATTCTCAGTTTTTGCACTGGTCTCAGCATCAGCACCAGGATGAATCAGGCCCAGTGTAAGCAGCTGCTGTGCAGATTTTCCTACGCTAGTCTGTCCTCACTGACAGCACCCGTGCCATCCCTCTGCTGGTCTCTGTTTAGCAGTGAGCTGCCAATCATAGCATATTACATAGTCAGGAAGGTTTCTAAGGTACAGAATGGAAGTTTTGGTCAAAATGAGAGAGAGGGAGAGAATCCCATCCCAGAATAGCCAATAGCCTGGTAGATATGGGAGAGCCAAGTTCAAGTATCTGATTCAGAGCAGGGGTTTAAACCTAGGTTTCCCTCATCCTAGGTGAGTGCCCTAACCACTAGGCTATTGGGGCCAGGATTGCTTTTGCTCTCTGAACATTTTTGAAATGTTGAAAATTTTCATAGGACAGGAAAATCATCTCCCACCCAGCTCTAATTATGAGGAATATTTTTATTTGTTGGTGGCAACTGGGCTGGGAGGTAGGAATTTATTGTTGGGTGTCCCTGTGGGAGGGAAGCCACTCAAAGAGATCACAGCTACAGACCAAGGCAAACATTTATAATGTATAGAACGTATGATAAAACAAGCCACAGAAACCATTTCAGAGGAGAGGAGGAGAAATAAATGCCCTGCGTGGCTGAGAAGCTGATAAACATTTGCAGACAAGGATTGGATAGTTCAGGGACCAGGGAGAAGATTTTCCTGGCTCCTCCCCATCTTTACAAATAAATCACTGGTGGAAGGTAAAGAGAAGAGTTTGGCAGATTAGAACTCCTGTGCTAATTTTAGATTACACTAATCCCAAGAATTTCCAGACATAAAAAGTGTAATATCCCAGGAATGATTCCCCCCCCCCCCAACCTCTCGTATCATCAGGTACATGGCATGTTTGTGGAAAGGGGTAAAGATGCCAAAAGGCTTTAAAAGGAAGCATCCCTGTTTACAAAGAACTTTGTGTCCTGATTATTTTCTCTGTCTCCCTCCGCAGAGGAATCTAACTGATTGCTCTGGTTTGGGGGCAGTATGGCAGGGCACACTTGCTCTTCATAGAATCATAGAATATTACGGTTGGAAGGGACCTCAGGAGGTCATCTAGTCCAACCCCCTGCTCAAAGCAGGACCAATCCCCAACTAAATCATCCCAGCCAGGGCTTTGTCAAGCCTGACTTTAAAAACTTCTAAGGAAGCAGATTCCACCACCTCCCTAGGTAACCCATTCGAGTGCTTCACCACCCTCCTAGTGAAAAAGTTTTTCCTAATATCCAACCTAAACCTCCCCCACTGCCACTTGAGACCATTACTACTTGTTCTGTCATTGCCTCTTTACTCTGTCTTGCCTCTGCTTAAGTCCACAAACAGCTCAAAGACATTTTTGCTGGTAAAACACCCCATGCAATTTACAATATTTATAATTTACAATATTGCTTTCCACCATCATTATACTCTGTACAGCCTTACTTACACCTACTGTCCTAGGGAGTCTTCAGCTCCTGAGGTAAGCAGGGAAAAGTAATCAATCCAATCAATCAATCAATCTCTCTCTCTCTCTCTGCTTCCTTCCATCCCACTTCCTTCCTGTGCCTTTTGTACCATTTGCCTAACGGCCTAATTAGCCTCTTAGTTCTCTCCAGCCCGTCAGTTAGGCACAACTCTTCTTAATGAGGTCTTCTCTGGGGTAATTAGATCCGCAGTGACCAGAGTGCTGGCTTAGGTGCTGTTGCCCAGCACTCTGTCATAGGCAGCTATGCAATCATCCCTAACATTTAAGTACACCTCTACCCCGATATAACGCGATCCGATACAACACAAATTCAGATATAACGCGGTAAAGCAGTGCTCCGGGGGGGCGGGGCTGCACAGTCTGGCGGATCAAAGCAAGTTCGATATAACGCGGTTTCACCTATAACGCGGTAAGATTTTTTTGGCTCCTGAGGTCAGTGTTATATCGGGGTAGAGGTGTAATTTTGGGAGATGTTCTGACAGGGGTACTAGAACAAATTTTATAGTGGTGTGCTGATGATGGAAACCAGGTGTTTGGTGTTTGTTATTACTACTTCAAGCCAGGACTACTAGATTCTGCCATGTTTCAGACAAGAAAAACAAGGGCTTATTGGGAAAAATATCAAAATACCTATATATGTTTCCAAGTACAACTTTGATATTGAAAATGTCATCTGTAACCCAGCCACCAGAAATATACAGAACATACCATGTTTCATTTCAATAATGGGTAGATCAAAAAGCTGCTGGACTAAATTCAGATGGATCTTGCCATCACAAAGGAGAACAGTTCTTGTTTCTTCAGCAACAGCTCCATTTGAGAAATACTTCTGCGGACACATACAGGTAAAAGAAAAGGTCATGTTAGAATACTATCCACTTTTTACTTCAAGAATCAGGCCCTACAGCTCCTTTATCATTTTGGGTTTTCATCTTCTCTTTACTCCCAACAATGTATCTATATATTTATGGGAATAAGGCACCCATATTTAATTGCAATATTACAGGTTCTGTCTCACCAGACCCAAGAAGAGAGGGACTCATTTGGCTCCTGGCTCCTTAGAGTCATGTCTGCAGGTTGTAGCCTTTTATTTTATTTAAAGTGAATTTTATAACATGGTATTAAATCACCATGGGTTCAGCTTTGGCAGCTACAGTTTCAAGCTTAACAGAGTGAAAGTCATCTCTGCTGCTTGCTTCAGAGTTAGAGTCTCTAGGAACACATAAAGACCAAGAGTAGTGACCACACATACATTCACCAGTACAAAGTCTAGTCTATTTTAAAAGTTTTAAGTTATGATTACCCAAGCATATAGAAATTCTATAGAGACCTATGCACAAGTTACAAATATAGTTATACTCACATTCTTAACAACAGTGTTAGGGTCTGATGGGTCTCTCATGGCTTGATCATCAGTAGAGGGATGGTTCCTGCTGGAGTTTCCCAGAGGGAGCTCAGTTTTCCCATTCTGGGCATCCTCTATTTATAATGTGATTCTGTCTACACCTACATTCTGCGTGTGTCAATAAAAGTGTCCACCCTCTTTTCTCTTATTGGTCAGTGTCCCCTGGAAACTTAAGGGACCCCAATTTTCTATAGGCTGTGTAAGTTCCCTTTGTTCTCATTAGCATTGATGCACAACCTGTATCCCGTGGTTTAACACATGTGTCTGATATATCTGAAATACCTTTACGGTATTTTTATGATCTAATATTAATCTTCTGAGTAATTTTGTGCAATTTTACCAGTTGGTACCTCTTTCCGCATAATCTTAGGGCATCAAGTTATTTCTTGGTCACTTATGTCATTGTTTCTTGTCTCCAACACCTAAAATAGCTAAGCTAAAGTCTTGCAGGCCTCAACCTACAGGTCTTGTGTTTCAGCTTGTCTTACTCATGTGTACTTGGTTCCTTACTTACTGAGTTCCTCTAAATACTGATCAATCTTATACTTTTATAATCCTACAAATTAACTCTAATTAACATACAATGAATATACGTAACATAACAAATTGATTAATCATAACATCACACAATAAATGAATACTAAGCTAAAATAATTGGCTACAACATGCAGCTCAAAACTGCACCAGCTTCTTTGATGCCATATTGCCTTGCAAATTTAACTACTCCTGGGGGAATTCAGCGCTACTGCACATGCACAGAATTTATGTTCCCTCCAGATTTCTTTGCTTCCTCGCAGAAAAATGACTTTCTGACAGGGAAGCAAAGGGAAGCCACGAGAGTAGTCATGCGACCCTTCCCAGCAGTGTGTTTCAGGTGCCCAGAGCAGCCAGCAGAGAGGTACGTCACTATGGGGCAGGGGGCAGAACTGGGGAAGACCCAGGTGGTGGATCCTATCCTGCGCTGGGCTCAGAGCTGGGGAGGACGGGACTTCCTCTTCCCATGCATGGCATCCGGGGCCGGGTCAGACACACCCCCGGATTTCTCCCTTAGCTTCAGGAAGTTCTGCAGACTCCCTCGCCCCCCCTTCCTGCATCCATCGCTCCTCAGCTGCAGGGGGAGGGATCCCTGTACAGGGAGCTGCTCCCCCATCCACCCAACCCCTGTGCATCCAGACCCATTCATACCCAGACCTTCCCGCCGAGCCCCACACACCCCTCACTCAGAACTCCCCCAATAAGCCCCCTGCACCTGGACCACTCCTATAGCCACCCGGCTCCCCACCCCACCGAGCCCCAACCAGCTGAACCTGGATCCCCACCCCACTGAGCCCCACTCCCCCAGCATCTGGACCCCCCACTGAGCTCCCCACACCCAGACCCCCTGCCAAGTTCTATCCCCACACACCCAGACACCCCCCCGAGCCCCAACCACTTTCATCTGGACCCCCCTGCAGAGTCCCTTTACCATTGCACCCAGAACCCCCCAACAAGCCCCTGTGCATCCAGATCCCCCCTGCACTTGGATCCCCACACACTAAACCCCTCAACACTTGGATCCTGCCTTGATGAGCCTGCCTGCCCCACACCTGGTACACCTAGTAGGGAGAGGAAGAGCCATGGGGTGTTTCTGGGGCAGGCCTGGTCCTTGTGCTGTGTCAGAGTTGGGTGCAGCCTCATCGCTGAATACGTGTGCTGGTGGGGGAGCTGCACAGTGATCTCCCACCTCTGTGCAGCCAGTGGCCTGCGCTCCCTAATGCCATGCTGGAGCCTCCACATTTATTTGACAAATAAAATTTGCAGAATTTTAAAATATTGTGTGCTCAGAATTTATTTATTTTTTGGTGCAGAATTTTTAATTTTTTGGCACAGAATGCCCTCAGGAGTATGTAATGTACTGGGCCATGTGTATAAGTGTCTGTCCTCTTCTGGGTGAATTTCAGTACTGCTTAAGTGGGTCTGATCATGTCATCCACTAGTGATTGGCCTACAGAGCTTACAAGCGTAATGCTACTACAACTAATAAGCAGTCTCCTTAATTCCAGTTGTACAGGTATGTGTTTGTCACACATTTGGCCCCAATACAATCCATCTCACAGCTCTAGCAGAACAGAGGGACTGTAGATCTGCCCTAATCAGGCAGCTGGGGAGTCTGTCTTGGCATGTCTGGTATAGCTTTCTAAGGAGGGGTGGAACTTATACTGGGAGCCAAACCAGACAAACCAGAGAATGGGGGAGTATAAAGATGGCATACAGCCAGCCTTGTCCTCCTCTTTGGTGCTGTGTTGGGTGGACTTTAGCTGGACTAAGGACTGAGGCCTCTGAATTCTGTTCCTACTGATGACCGCCCATTTTAGTCCAGATCCACAGAGATATTTAGGCTCCCAACTTTCATCAAAGTCAATAGAAATTAGGAGCCTAAATACCTCTGTGAATCCGAGCCCAAGTCCACAACACCACAGCATGAGGAACAGCTGATGATTGTAAAGTCTAAGTAGCTACGTAATTGATAGATATGCTTATATATAATTTGCTGTCCACTATTATCCAGAGACAAATTTCAGCATTACTGCTTTTCAGGTGACTCTCTGCCATTATTAAATATCTATGGTTTGGATTATTTCCCCCTAAAACATACTACTGTATTTTTCTACTTTTCCTGCCCTGATTTTCCATTACTTTAGAACCTATTTTATTCCTCTGGCATCACCTGTGTTTGCAACACCTCCCAATTTAACATAATCTTCTAATTTAATTACTATGCTGTTGACCCCTTCCTCCTCCAACTTTTCCTTTTGTGTATTCAACATGAAACCAACTGCAGGACTGTAACATTTTAGGACAGAAAGAAGAGACACCATCTACCCTAAATCTAATTTGGGTTCTGCTCTAGTTAGTGTTTGCACTTTGTATCCTTTGCTATTTCTTCTTGATGTCAAACTTCTTTTTAAATCAGTTCACAGCTGCATCTTGTATTTCTGTACTGAGTAATCTGTTCCACATGTTAATTAACCTTTGGCTTAAATAAATGTCTCCTAATCTCCTTTAATGCTCAATTCTTAGTTTCTATTCAAGCTCTCTTGCTGCTTTTGATTCTGTCCACATCTCAAACAGTTTTTCTGCAGCCACGTGCTCTTTACCTTGCAGCGTTTTAAACCCTTCCTAAACCACGTAGTCTCTTTTCTTTCATTGCAGCACATTAAATCCTCCTGGTTTTCACGTAACCACACTGGGTTATAAATACCATCACAGTGCCACTGAACTTCTGTGAAATTACCTTTTCCCCATTCTATTTTAAATAACTCATGCAGATGAGTAGCTTAATATTATTTAATTTGTGTATTATGGTTGCTCTGAGAGGTCCTATTAGGATAGGTACTGTACAAATGTCTCTAAATTAAAAAAAAATCCCTGCAGATATTTGTATTCTTGTCCCCATGCTAAAAATAATTAGCAATTTGTTATTGTGTAATGACTGGAAGAAAAAAATCCAAGTAATTTGAAATACTTCAAATAAGTCCCCTTTCAGTCTTTTCCTTTCTGATCTTAAACCACTGGTAATTTCTTTAATCTTTGTTTGTAGCCATAATTTATGAGACCGCTTCCCTGGTCATTTTAGTTCCCCTCAAGTTCTTGCTTTTCTTTTTAGTAATACTATATTGCACTTAGATTTATACACAGGGTTCAAGAGACTTAATTTTCAGCAATGGGTATAATGAGTGTCCCTGCAGACCTTTGCATTTGCACTCAAAAAATTGATATTTGCATATGCAGAACAGATATTTGTGCACAAAAGCAAAGTGGTGGGTTTTTTTTTATTCTTATGAGCTTGTATGATCCAAACACTGCCACATTTTGCCTGAATACTGGTAGAAACAAAAAAACGTTGTCTGATTTGCTCTTGCATCAATAACTTATAAACAATAATAGGCCTGAACTGAAAAATTCTGACCCAAAGGTGATCCTTCATAGAATTTGAGGGGTTTTGGATGTAGTGGAGGCCCATTTCTTCATAACAGTTTTCTTCAAGTCAAGAATGATCAAGACAAATTCATCCCAGCTCCATGTCAATTGACTACAAATCAGTTGATTATAATGAGTGAAGTTATGTTAGGGATGAAGTTGGTGCATTATGTTTTTTGCTTAATCCTGCCAGCTCTTATTGTAGCCTCCCCCAAGAAGTGAATCACAATTTTATAGTATGACCCACTCTTTATAAAACCACATGGACGGTCTTAGATCACGCTGCTCCATCCAAGATCCTTTATCTTATTCCTACCCATGATTTTACATATTTTCCGTGTACAGATTTCAGAAATCCAGAGCTTCAGTTTCAGGTTTTTTTCTTTTCATTGCTTTTAAACATTAGTGTTACATTAGTCTCTCTCCAGTGGTCAGGCACTTCTCCTGTTTATAGAGATAAATTAATCTCTGTTACATTTTATGTCTGATTGTTGGAGAATTCTGTTAGATCATGGGCTTCCTCTGTTTTTAATTGCTCCAAATTATTTCAGCCTCTTCTGATTTATCATTTAGTTTAAGTAACAATGATGCACCTTTTCTTTGAGGAACACATAATGCTTTACATACATTAATCAATTTAGCCTCATAACATTCTTGAGAGGTAGTTGATTATTATTCCCATTTTATAGATGTTGAAACCAAGGCACAGAGAAATTAAGTGATTTACTGAAGCCCATACAGGTAATTTGTGGCAGTGTAGAGAATAGAACCAAGATCTCATGCCTCTCACCCTTGTGCTTTAACCCCAAGATCATTTTTCCTCCAACTCCATCAAGTTTCACTGTCTATTCCTAGAAGCTGTATCTCTGATTCTGATGTATTGCTCTCTCTAGGAGGCTAAAAGGGCGTGTAGTTTTCAGTTTCAAAGTCTTTACTGTAAACTGCTTTATCCATAAACAAAGTTTATTGGAGGACTAAGGGGATACGTATACAGAAGTGACAAATATTTCCAGATACTCAAGTGGATATTATCTGGCCAGGTTCTTTTGGCCAACTTCCTTTAATGTATCTGGTTCCATCTCTCCCTCAACAAGAATCTGGCAACATGAGCAAACCTTTCCCTCATCTGTCGCAGCTTAACCGCCACCAGATTTTACAGCTTTGTAAAAGGATCACATAGCTTGCAGCCAGGCAGTCTCTGTATTGCCAACCCTAACTTTCCAAATTCATGAGTCAGGACCCAAAAATCACAAAGCTGCCTTCAAAATTTAAGATTTTAAAAAATGGATTGGATGTTTTTTCTTTTTGTTTTTGAACTTTTAGGGTCCCCTCAAGTCACATGTTCAAGCTTTTCTCTGCAACCATGAGGGCTAGAAAACTTTTTTTTTTTAAATGAAAGCTGAGAATCTCATGTAACCACATGCCTCAATGAGCTGAAGCTTTAAGTAAAACATTAAATAGCGCTAGACTCACAATAAAATCGCAAGAGTTGGCAACACTAATTTGCCTGCCACCTCCCAAAGAGCTATTGTTATTCTACCTTATTCTTCTCCCTTTCTTGATAGCTTTCCAGAAACTCAGCAGCTAATGGTTTTTTACTGCTGTCCTGGGTTCTGCTTCACTGAGCCTTCCTGAACAGGTAAATTTGTAATGTACGTGATAGGAAAAAGTTGAAATACTACATTTATACTATGGTAGATGTGCTATATCTTGACTAGGGCTGTCAACCGATTAAAAAAATTAATCACGATTAATTGCACTGTTAATAATAGAATACCATTTATTTAAATATTTTTGGATGTTTTCTACATTTTCAAATATATTGATTTCAATTACCACAAAGAATACAAAGTGTACAGTGCTCACTTTATATTATTATTTTTTATTAAAAATATTTGCACAGTAAAAAACAAAAGAAATTGTATTTTTCAATTCACCTAATTCAAGTACTGTAGTGCAATCTCTTTATCATGAAAGTTGAACTTACAAATGTACAGTTATGTACAAAAAAAATGCACTCAAAAATAAAACAATTTAAAATTTTAGAGCCTCCACTCAGTCCTATTTCTTGTTCAGCCAATCGCTGAGACAAACATGTTCGTTTACATTTGCAGGAGTTAATGCTGCCCGCTTCTTGTTTACAATGTTACCTGAAAGTGACAACAGGTGTTTGCATGGCACAGTTGTAGTCGGCATCGCAAGATATTTATGTGCCAGATGAGCTAAAGATTCATATGTCCCTTCATGCTTCAACCACTCTTCCAGAGGACAGATGTCCATGCCGACGATGGGTTCTGCTTGATAATGATCCAAAGCAGTGCGGACCGACGCATGTTCATTTTCATTATCTGAGTCAGATGCCACCAGCAGAAAGTTGTTTTTCTTTTTTGGTGGTTCGGGTTCTCTAGTTTCCGCATCAGAGTGTTGCTCTTTTAAGACTTCTGAAAGCATGCTCCACGCCTCATCCCTCTCAGATTTTGGAAGGCACTTCAGATTCACTCACATTGGTGCCTTCTTTGCGTTTTGTCAAATCTGAAGTGAAAGTGTTCTTAAAATGAACAACATGTGCTGGGTCATCATCCGCGACTGCTATAACATGAAATATGCAGGTAAAACAGAGCAGGAGACATACAATTATTCCCCAAGGAGTGCAGTCACAAATTTAATTAACGCATTTTTTAAAATGAGCGTCATCAGCCTGGAAGCATGTCCTCTGGAATGGTGTCCGAAGCATGAAGAGGTATACGAATGTTTAGCTTATCTGGCACATAAATTCCTTGCGATGCTGGCTACAAGAGTGCCATGTAAATGCCTGTTCTCACTTTCAGGTGACATTGTAAATAAGAAGCAGGCAGCATTATGTCCCGTAAATGTAAACAAACTTGTTTGTCTTAGCGATTGGCTGAACAAGAAGTAGGACAGCGTGGGCTTGAGGACTCTAAAGTTTTACATTGTTTTGATTTTTTGAGTGCAGTTATGTAACCAAAAAAAAATCTACATTTGTAAGTTGCACTTTCATGATAAAGATATTGCATTATGGTACTTGTATGATTTGAATTGAAAACTATTTCAATTGTTTATCGTTTTTATCATTAAAGACTAACAGATTTATTTGGGCATAAGCTTTCGTGGGTAAAAATCCCACTTCTTCAGATGTATCGTCACTCCATGCATCTGAAGAAGTGGGGTTTTTACCCACGAACGCTTATGCCCAAATAAATCTGTTAGTCTTTAAGGTGCCACCAGACTCCTTGTTCTTTTGTGGATACAGACTAACACGGCTACCCCTCTGATGCTTGACATTTTATCATTGTTTATCAATTCAGTATTTCTTTGTTTATCATTTTTACAGTGCAAATATTTGTAATAAAAAATAATATAAAGTGAACACTGTACACTTTGTATTCTGTGTTGTAATTGAAATCAATATATTTGAAAATGTAGAAAAGCATTCAAAAATATTTAATAATTTTCAGTTGGTATTCTATTTTTTAACAGTGCAATTAATACCAATCAATTTTTTTAATCCCGATTAATTTTTTTAAGTTAATCGCGTGAGTTAACTGCGATTAATCGACAGCCCTAATCTTGACTTTAATAAGGCTTTTGATACTGTCTCGCATGACCTCGTCATAAACAAACTAGGGAAATACAACCTAGATGGAACTACTATAAGATGGGTGCATAAGTGGTTGGAAACCCATCCTCAGACAGTAGTTATCAGTGGTTCACAGTCAGGCTGGAAGGACATATTGAGTGGGGTCCCACAGGGATCAATTCTGGGTCCAGTTCTGTTCATTATCTTCATAAATGCTTTAGATAATGGCATACAGAATACACTTATAAATATTATGGACGATACCAAGCTGGGAGGGGTTGCAAGTGCTTTGGAGGATAGGATTAAAATTGAAAATGATCTTGACAAACTGGAGAAATAGTCTGAAGTAAATAGGATGAAATTCAATAAGGACAAATGCAAAGTACTAAATTTAGGAAGGAACTATCAGTTGCACACATACAAAATAGGAAATGACTGCCTAGGAAGGAGTACTGCAGAAAGGGATCTGGGGGTCATAGGTGATCACAAGCTAAATATGAGTCAACAGTGTAACACTTGCAAAACATGCAAACATCATTCTGGGATGTATTACCAGGAGTGTTCTAAGCAAGACATGAGAAGTAATTCTTCCGCTCTGCTCTACACTGATTAGGCCTCAACTGGAATATTGTGTTCAGTTCTGGGCGCCACATTTAAGGAAAGATGTGGACAAATTAGAGAAAGTCCAGAGAAGAGCAACAAAAATGATTCAAGGTCTAGAAAACATGACCTATGAGGGAAGATTAAAAAAATTGGGTTTGTTTAATCTGGAGAAAAGAAGACTGTGAGGGGACTTGATGACAGTTTTCAAATACTACAATGTTGTTATAAGGAGGAGGGATAAAAATTGTTCTCCTTAACCTCTGAGGCTAGGACAAGAAGCAATAGGCTTAAATTGCAGCAAGGGTGGTTTAGGTTGGACATTAGGAAAAATTTCCTGTCAGGATGGTTAAGCACTTGAATAAATTGCCCAGGGAGGTTGTGGAATCTCGATCATTGGAGATTTTTAAGAGCAGGTTAGACAAACACCTGTCAGCCATGGTCTAGATCAATGGTTCTCAAACTAGGGCTGCCACTTGTTCAGGGAAAGCCCCTGGTGGGCCGGGCCAGTTTGTTTGAGAACCACTGGTCTAGATAATTTGTATTCCTGCCATGAGTGCAGGGGACTGGACTAGATGACCTCTCAAGGTCCCTTCCAGTCCTACAATTCTATGATTCTATGATTAATGATCATTCTTTGCTACTGTCTTCCCCCATTCAGTGACAGGGCGTGTTCCTATCACACTAAGAATCTTTATTTTCTGAGTCATATTTGTCTCTTCCATTCATGAGTTTCTTTCACCAAACCTTAGGAGGTCTTGAGGAAAAACTATTATCTCAAATTCTTTCTTGTTTCGAAAAGTGCAGGTTATTCAAAAGATAACATTATTCAAATCTGAAAATGAAGTGAGAGATCATAACCAGATATTGAAGTATGAATACAATCAAACCTCAAGAAATCTTGTAAGAAAATTGAGGAAAAGTGGTGTGCTAAATATATAAAAATTCTAAGGTCATTTCCAGTTGAGGGCTTGAAATGCACTAGCAGTAACTGTTTTCCAACACATGGCTGGGAGGCTACAGTGGTCAAGTCCATGCTATCTATTTGTAACATGTGAGCTAGTATATTTATGGGCGGAATTGTTTACTAAAGCAAAGAGCAAATAGGTTTTTAAAAGCCCTTGGATTACATGTCTTATACAATCTGTTTGTACTATAAGTAAACAACATATTTTATCCCCACCCATCAGTCTGCCAATATCTTCAACTCTATCCTTTCCTCTTCTTAACCCTTTTGCTTAATTTTAATCTTGTACATCCTCCTGTACCACCCACATTCATTCACCTAAATTCAAAGATCATCTCTATGAATTTAAGTTCAGCTACCGATGAGATGATGGTACAAATCAGAGTACACTGTCCACTCACAGTTGTGGGTAGCCCAGCTTACTACCTATGGACCAGATTGTGATACTCACTCACCTTGAATAGTGCCTTATTCCACCAATGATCCCATTAAAATCCATGGGGCATCTCATGTGTACATACTCCTTAGTGTCACTAAGAGTGGCAGAATCTGTTTCTATGGAAACAAGCTATGTAATGCAGAAAACATCCTTTTTTTTTTTTAAGGCAAAAAATGTGCTTCATTCTCCCCGATCTACCTACAGCCTAGTACCTTCCTCTATTTCTTTCAGCTGTAGTAAATCCATGAACCATTTTGATAATCAGGAAGGCAGTTTTGAATTGGATTGAAGAATAGAAAGGAAGCCATGAAAATGATGGAAGATAAAGGTGATCTGACTCTGCTTCCTGGAGTGACAGACTAGTCAGGCAGCCTGAAGTTTAGAGAGCAGAGATTTAGGAAGACCATAAAAAATGGAACTGCAGCAGTCAAGATAGGAGGTGATTAATGCTTGGATAAGGATGTAAGCAAAAGCAGAGAGGACATGGTAAGGACAAATTCTGATAATGTTCTGAAACTGGTGATAAGCAGAAATACAGAAATCCAAGGGAGATGTGGAAAGTAAAGTAACGTTGGAGGTTAAAGATGACTCTGAGATTTCTTGCTTTGGAAGCAAAGTTAAGGCCTGAGTTAAGGAAAGTGATAGCTGAATCAGAAACTTGGGGGCAAAAGAGGGCCATCTTACCCAAAAGAGAGTCTTCATTATTGTATGTATTCATTAATAGTCTCTGATGTATTCATTAATAGAGTTATTATTGTGTAGCTCGGATCTAAAAGTCAAGGAATATAGACAGCTTGGTATCCTATATGTCAAGGTGCTGAGTTCTTCTAGTGAGATATATGCACTGACTGCATTAGGAGTTGATGGTACTCAGCACCTCATGTACCCCTTCCAACCTGACCATCTTGCAGGATCATGCCTTTAGAGTTGATGGAGATGGAAATTTGGGTGCCATGTACAAAAGCCTTGAGACTTTATTACCAATAAAGAGATTAATTTAGTACCGCCAATCTCTCTCGCCTAATACTGTATACCTATTCCTTAACTCATTCACTTTACTCCTCTAACCTTGGTCTCCTGTCTATCCTCTGCCCTTGCCTTCCCACTATTGTGTATAATCGTGTCCCAGGTTTTGTTGTTGTTCCCTATACTCGTCTCATAACTTACTGTACAACCTTGCTTTTCTCTTTATTTTATAATTGATCAGGTCAGTGTACATGTACAGTGTCTGAAGGGTGCTTATACAAGTATAAATTGAATTCTATACACTATCAGTGAGTGTTAAGTGGGAAATCATTATAGCTAATAATCCAAAATACATTTGGTTTTCTGTTTAATTTTGTGATATACCCTGTCAGTGATACCAATTTCTGAGACAATACTGCTTGTGAACAAAATGTGAGCTTAACAGTATTCTTCAAGTTACAGCAGATGAATCTTATCCCTGTTAGTGAGGTTTGCCTAAATGGCAGTCACCTGGAATCCTGATGGTCCAATTTCCTACTGTAATTAGTTTCTAAATGGGGCTAATTACTTGTTCTTTTTTTCTGCAGAGAAACTGAGTGATAAAATATCTTGTTGCAAAAAGCACTCTCCGAAACAAATCTATACCACATTATTTTACTTACTCTTTTTTTACTTATTTAATAAAAACCTGTTACTGAGTCTCTCTGCCTGCCCTCCCACAATACTCACAAAACCATTCATCTCTACATGATGCAGCTGCAATCATATATGAAGGCCTGGAAGAATTAGATTTTAATTTTTTTGTACTTTTGACAGATAATATTGCTGCTTGTTTTAAAGGTTTTAAAATATTTTTATCAATTTACATTTTCATAGTTGCAGGAATTGTGTTTTTTTACAGCTATAAAGCTTTAACTTTTCAAATCTCAACATCTACTGTCATTAAATAATTGTTGTCTGACCATCAAATTGTCAATATCGTGTCAAAATATACAAAGTAAATATCCTTAAATGAAACTCTAATAAGTTCACAAGCTGCATTTTTCTTACTTTGTCTGTCCGTACATTTTGATTATTATCAATGGAAATATTTTTTGTCTGTATGTGTACAGTGAAATTGATGTTTACCAGCATTTGCTGATAAAAATCTAATAGTTCCAAGCCTAAATATATGCTGTTCAAGGTGAATGATGGCATCACCTCTATAGCTGAAGGCTATTACACAAGCTACAATTGCGACAGCTCCAAAGTTTGAGTGGTCATCAGGGATCCCACTTTTCAATGATAAAAAACCCAAAATTCTCTAATAAAAAAACATTAAAATCTGCATTTGTCTGCGATTAAAATGAAACGCTGAACTTTAGTTTCCCTAGCCACAATATACGTAGGTATCAGTTGAACACATTATTGATATAGTTACAATTTTTAAGTTGACAGCTGAAGTCCCGCTGCATCGGGCTGACAGTCCACGCCCCGTCCATTCTCCTAATTATCCAAATTTTTGATGATCAGTTCTGGCCCTGGTCCCAATTAGATTAGATAATTGGGGTTTCACTGTATATGGGTTTTTTCCCCCACAAAACGTAAAAACTAAAGATTCTCTGTAAAAGTGCAAATTCCACATTTTTCCAAGGCAAGCGGATTTCTAGGATCCCTGGTGATCATGGCTCTCGCCAGTGTCCGTAATTTACATAGGATATAACCCCGGGGACTACTGAATAGACATAAGTGTCTCAGAAGTTACAGTTAGTATTGTCATGGCAAATCTGTAAAGAACATAGACTCCTCCTTACCGGTAGTGTAGCATTACTAGAACAAATACCATTTTTGGAACTTACTATGGAGAGAAATGGAAATTGTTAAATAATTTAGATTCAGATTTATCTTAGACCATAGTTTTCTCAATAGTTTGGTGTATATTAACATTGTCACATAATAAAGTTCATAATTGGTCATTAATTACTGCTGTTTTTTACTTATAATTATTTAAACCTTACTTTTATGGTTTTAAGTAGCCCTATTGTTATATTGTGTTGTAGTTATTATTGAATGTATTTTATAATACAGTACTGCCCAGATGCCTGCCTCAGTCAGGATTGGGCCCACATTGTGGTGAGTGCTGTACAAACCCATACAAAGACACAGACCTTGCAATGACTAGCTTACAAATAAATGCTGTACTACAGTATTACAGTACTGCAGTGTTACCTATATTTAGAATGTTTACCACAGAAAGGTATTTATACATAAGGCAGCAAGGCCATTTCCTGAGCCTTTTGCTCGATGAATACAGAGCCTGGCTGTAACTCCATGGCTCAGCTGGTCTCTGAGCTCAGAGAGTGCTAATCAGCTCGTGAAGCAGGAACAAGACTCAGATGTCTGAATCCAAACTAATCAAAACATTTATTTTCTGAGAAAATTATTGGCGATCTCTGAGGCAAAATATCTCTCTGTCTGTCTGGACGTCTCTTTGCCATCAATCTCTTTTTCATTATCTTTGACCTCATATTGTGATCTTGCTACATCTCAGAAGCTAAAAAGGGTTAGACTAGGTCAGTACTTAGATGAGAGACCTTCAAAGAACACCTAAATGTGGAAGAAACCTATTCATTTGGCTGGAGAGACAAGGTGGGTGAGGGTAATATCTTTTGTTGGCCCAACTTCTGATAAAAGATATTACCTCACCAACCTTTGTCTCTCTCATATCCTGGGACTAACATGGCTACAACACTGCAAACATTCATTAAGTGGCTCTTTTTCTGAATTAGTTTAATGTGGTGCTGTCTTTGTATGAGCTAAGAAACCAACCTGTTCTTTTTGTAAACAAAGAAATTCATTCTCCAATGGGGTCAGGCTGGCATCGTTTTACCAGCACCAAATTCACTTTGATTTAAAAGAAAAGCAAACATATTTCTTACTACTTGTGCAAAAATAGGTATGTGCAATCAAGCACTTACGTCGTAATTCAAATCTTACGCCGGTGCTAGATCCCATAGCCTAAACTTCTATTTGGAAAAGAATTGGCACCACTAATTCTAACCCAAAAGAAGGGGCTTCTTGCAAGACAATGAGATAGTAAATGTTCAGAAGGCAAAAGAGCTTCAGTTCACTATAAGGCACAGGAGCTTACTTTTTGGTGAAAATAACACTAAAATATTTAAATTAGTATTTTTTCTTTTTATATTGGAGTTTATGCAATATATTCAAGTTAAATTATTGACTAAACGAGATCAAACACTTTGCTTTCACCCAGAGTGCCAACACATTAATACTCCAAAATGGCAAGAAAATAATTTCTAAAATGTTATGAATGATGTTTGAATCAAGTAATCACTTCCTTACAGGATGTGTAGAGGAAGATTCTCTCCTTGGATGTGCACGTGGCTGTCATTAGTGTAACAGGAAACCACTGGCGCACATCTGAGAATCAAATTTGACCCAGAGATATATAATTTTAATACCACTACATAATAAAAATTAATATCTTATATTTCCATAATGCCTTCCACACCAAAGGATCCTAAAGTATTTTCAAAAGCTACAAGATATACAAATAAATGTATCTAGTTTCCTATTATACTAATCTGAAGGGTGTCTCAATAATAATAATAATTAATTAATAATGGGCCAAATATTGAAGTCCTTACTCAGTTAAAACTCTCGCTGAAATCAATGGAAGTTTTGTCTGAATAAGGGCTAGATAAGGACTTGATGATTTGGTATATTACTTATTAGTTAATAAAATAATTAGCAGTTAGGTACATACACATTTTTTAAAGAAATCGAGTTAAAATGGTAATATTTTTAAAAAAATTAAACTGTCCTGATGTGTAAATATTGTCAGTGAAAAACTAAACTAGAGTTGGGACAAGTTGCAAAGTTCAGCTCTTTCCCATCTGAACTTTGCAAAAGTCTAGATCTAAAGTTTTGTTTCAGCCCATCAGAGATACTGGCTAGCTGCAAACTTTGGATCTGAACCCAGATCTGAACTTCATAGGCTTGTTGGTGGGAGTAGCTGTCACATCCAGTGGGAGTGTTTGTGGGCCCATCTCTACACTGAACTAACTCAGTTACATCTGAGCAATGAAGGAAGAAAAGATCCTGATTTCTTATGCAGAATCTCCTATAAAATTCAGCCAACTGGTTGCAGAAATGCAAGTGATTGTTTCAATGGCAAGTTATTTCACAACTCTGAATCAAGTTGAGTGTCAAGCTCTGATGAAATCTGCTAATTGGACTGTGAAAATTAAAATACATCCCCTTGCTTTAAAATAAAATGTTTAAAAAGAGAATTTTAAAAAAGCTACCTCATAAGAATGTTAAATTAATAAAAAATTACCTGATAAGTGATATGGACAAAAGGTGGCTCCTGAAAAGATGGATATGCTAGAGATAACCTCTTTCCATTTTTAGTGGAGTCTGTTAGTTCAGAAAGGTGCAGCTGTAACTCAGTGAAGCTGCCACAGAGTCTTTCTAGATTCCTGGATATGTGACTTGCTCCTTTTTCACTTGGTAAGTTGTTATTTTTAGGAGAAACAGAAATTTCTTGAAACACATCCAGCTGCACTTTAGGAGAAGCTGGTCTGTTGGAAAACCTGGTTGGTGTACCAAGTCCAAAGAGGGCCACTGACCGATTAATTGGCTCAGCATCCAACGTTTCCAAAGCAATGGATGGGTCACCGGAGACCCTTTTTTCATCAAGGTCACTCACACTTGATGATGAGCTTCGTTCATAACTGGGACTCTTCACTTCTTCTATAAGTCTTCTCCTGCCACTAGAGGATTGAATTATAGTGCTACCTGGTATTAACAGCTCCCTGCTCAAGGGTTGATCTTCCATGGCAAGATTTTCAAAGAACTTCCGTTTTCCAAGAGTATTTATGGAGGATTCAAAATTAGAAAGCAGATTCTGGGTGGCATCCAACGGCGCTGAAAAATCTTCTTCAAATATTAATTCTTTGATCATTAAACGAATAATGTACCTTTCTGAACTTGAAGATGGAATGAGAGCAGGGTCAGTGAATTTCTGCTTTCCAATCAAAATCAACAAGAGTTTATCTGTCAAGAAGCACAAACCCTTCGGTCTTTCACTTTTCTCCAATTGGATTTGTTGAATATTGGGCATGCAGGAAGAGGTTACCGAATAAACCAAAACAATGTTACAAGTATTGGAAGCTACTGCCACAATCTGAGCTCTAGGGTCAAAAGCTATTATATCAGGGACCAGAATGCCTGGGATGCTGACTTTTCGGGTGGTCGTTACCTTTCTCTCAAAAGTCACCAAGATCAGGTATGAAGAGTCTTGATTGTTTCCTGGGACATAGTCCTTGCGTCTCAGAGGAATGAGAGGACTGGGATCAGATCTCCGATGGTTTGTAAGGATATGGGTCAAATCCACAGGACCTGATGAAGAAGAAGCTACTGAATCAACAGCCACTGATTTTTCTGAATCTATTGATTTTCTTCTTAGGTCCATGGAGTATTCCTCATCCCCAAGTGCCAGAGTAGACTGTGAAGTTAAAGAACCTGTTTCAGTACCAGATGGCACATCAAAAGTAATGCCTGCATTTAAGCCGCAGATCTTATCTAATGGAAGCTCTGTGGCTACAGCAATTTGGAAATCTAAAGTAGCTTCTATAGCACAGATATAACCACCCACATCAAATATTGGGCAAAAGAAGCAAGCATTTAAAGCTTTCTGAGCATCATCCCATATGTAGGAATGAAGGGCAGTGCCTATAGCAACCACTAAGCGATTACCATCTTTAGTCCAGCAAGCACAGTGGATGAGACCACTGCTTTTGATATCCGCCTTAACCCTGGAATTATCAGAACGAACAGCGTGTAAAACCGAGGCGTCCCGTTTAGTAAGCACAGCCAAAATATCCTTCTTGGGATGCCACACACAGCCCTGGGGAAGCATTGGGAATGGCTCACCCATTTCACAAGTTTGAGAAACCAGGAGCTTTTTCTTTTCCAAAATGTTATAGCTCAGCTGCCAAACAGTGACATGTTTTTTATGCTGAACAGCAAGCAGAGCTGGTGTGTCTGCAGCACAACATGAGCCCCAGTAAAGTCCATGAACATGTTCAAACTGACCAATTACACTTGAGTCACCAAACTTGAGTTCTCCATGATGAAAATGTAAAGCAGTCAGTGCCACTTGCTTCCCATCTGTCCAGGCAATTCCATGCACAGGATGTATGGCCTGATACAAGGCATTAAGGCCAGTTCTTAGAAGTTTTGCCTTTCCCAACTCCATCCTTTTAAACTTCCTCCCTAGAGGTGATTGTTCCAAGGTAAAAAATCCACAGGATTCATTTGAGCATCTTGATAAGGAAAATGAGTCCCTCGGCTGTTGAGTTGTTTCCCGGTAGGTGAATCAAGCTGATTTTTTTTCTAATAAGCAAGGAGCCTGAAATGCAAACTCCTTCACTCTGTGACTCTACAGCTGCTCTTCTAAGTATAAATCCAGGTGAAAGCTGCTTTTACTATGCTTTTCCCTGGGAGGAGTTATAATCTTCATGGGATGTCTAACAAGGTTTAGCTAATTACTGTATGCTTCAGTGACATTTTCTCAGTAGCCTATTTTCAACTCTTAAATGCTGGGAGTATATTTAAAAATAACACTCTAATACCTTGACCTTCAGTGAACGAAGGGCTTCTTCAATGAATGGAGGAGAGAGATCCTATGCTGTTAAGCCTTGGCATTAAGCTACAGCATGAAATAATGACCTGACACTTCTTTACGGACAGGCTTTGAAGGAAAAAGTAAGATTTAAACATATCCATTAAGAGTAAGGGCCAGATTCCAATCTCTGATATGCAGCACATTTCAAAGATTCCTAAGGGGGTGTAGAAGGGGAAATAGGAGAGAGCAATCATACTCACTGGTTATATGAAATGTGTGAGAGAGGGAGACAAAAAGATAAGCAACATAAACTAGAAGCCAGGGCAGCTGATCTAATTAGTATTTGTTTCTCTGGATCAGATTCCCCGGCTTCTCATTTATGTCACTTCCCTTTTGGTCTCCGACGTGTTCATTTCTGCATATCTGTGCCCACCTCTTGTGAGCCTACAGCACAAGCCGAAAAGGGCAGGTTGTGGATTCTCCATCCCGGGCAATTTTTAAATCAAGTTGGATATTTTTCTAAAAGATATTCTCTAGTTCGAACAGGAATTAATTCAGTGATGTCCTATGGCGTGTGTTAAACAGGACTTCAGACTAAATGACCCAGTGGTGCCTTCTGACTTTATAATCTGGGTCTTTTTCTCTTTTGCAACCTGTTCCACAGGGTGTCTTTTGGCTGGGATCTCCTTGTTGCTATTGTTCTTACTAATGCACTTGTTGTGTCTTTTGCTCTTTACACAACAATAGTGATATGAAGAAAGCACAGTTGGGTTCCAAATAACTGTGTGTACAAACACTTAATAGATCATGAAAGGCCTAGCTATATACAACCTGCAGCTCTGGCTGGTTTCTGGAAACTTCTAAAAATATAAAACATGGTGAGCACCACCAAAGGGCTCACAGACTATAAGCTGGTGAGCCCTTTGGTGGCGCTCACCATGTTTTATATTTTATATTTCAAGGAACACTACCCTATTCCTATACATTACACTACTATTGGCTTCTTCTAGTTTATTATGTGCAGATTGCATTTAAAATCAAAACCCTGTCAGCAGTATTGAGGAGAAGTCTGAAGTGATGCACGGCATAGATGCCCTCAATGAAAATTAAAAAAACTTTCAGCTGAAATACACAAGTTGGAGGAGCACACTTTATCTCCAGTTTCTGAATCCTTGCTGATCAAGCTTTGTTTTTGTCTACACCTGCAGTTAAACCATGTTCATCACCAATTCAGTTTCAACTGTGGCTGACCAGGGAACTTCCATAATATACCCAAGGCTCAGGGTAAAACACTGCAGTGCCTGAGATTAGGAAGCCTGATTGTGCTGTGTTTCCATCATTTTCCAGGGATGGTTGAATGAGCTATTCAGAGGTTCTGCCAAATATAAAAGTAGCTGTTTATCCACAGTGATTGCAGTAAATAAGGACTGAGATTACATTAAAATTTCCCAGCAACTCCACAGACTTGCAGAGTCTATACAGATTTTTGTGTGTGTTTTTAAGTCAATGGCTTGTTAACTGTTTCCCTACCTTCTGGATTTATTTCACTAACCCCAGTATTGGTATTCTTCAATATGATTGTCTCAACTAAACTCTGAATGGCACCTTTGTTATCACAGCAGACTATATTGCAGCTGGATGGTAGTAGCTTAAAATGGGGGTCTGGCGTACAAGCAATTATATAAACTTCCTCTGCTTCAACATGGCTGAACTGTTCATTTTCAGATTAAAGGCTATAACAGTCTCTCTAGTGGGAAAAACCTGCAGGAGGGACAATGTTGTACAAGAAACTCTAATAGTCAAAACTTTTTGAGTATGCAGCTCATCGTCCCATAAGCCATGTAGGGTTTCAAACAGACAAAGCAAGTAAGGAACATATAGCCTTCCAATCATGCAGGTGTGCTGAGATCCATGGGAAAATCCAGTGATTCTTGGGCCATTCATGTGGAAGATCAGGCTCTCTCTGCTACTCTTGGGACTTCCTCATCTCCAAGGGCATATGTCTTCCAGGAGCCACACTGCCATTGCCTTCTCAACCATGCCTGTGCCAAACCTTCCCACCCACCCATACCTCCAAGGGGCTACATGCTACAAGGACAAATTTGTGGGACTGGCTGCTGACAGACATCCCCACAGGGGATGGTGCTGTGTAAAACGTCTGCAGCTGGCCATGAAGACCCTTCCAGCTGGCTTGTTACAGCTATAGGGACAACAGACTTACTGTGTTTATTTCTCTCTCTGATTAATTTACCAATGTGTTCAACTATTATAATGACAAACTCAATAAAATTTCACTGGGGTGGTAATGAGATTTCATAACACAATCAACGGTGATTTAACTATAGAGTGTTTCTAGTTCTTCCATTGTTAAGTCCAATTTTTTTTTCAAACCCTAGCACCACCTAACTTCACCTTAACCAACAAGCGCACCAGATATTTCATATATTAGATCACATCGAAGGATAGAATTTTGAAGTAAATTAGAAAAGGCATTTAGTAGCTATGAGGTTAACAATTTTGATCTATTAATTCATTTCAGGAAAATTCAGTCCAAGACTATATTAGCTTTTCTGTTTAGGTCTTTTCAAAGGTTTCTGAGCCAGCTGCTATCAAGGAGAACCCTGAGGGTAGTAGTAATAATAGTAGTTAGTTGTTTGTTTATTACCATAGCATCTAGCGTCCTAGTCATTACCAGGAGCCTTTGTGCTAGGAGCTGTACGACCACAGAATAAAAAAGATGGTCCCTGCTCCAAAGAGTTTATAAAACTAAGTATGAGACAAGACACAATGGATGGGTACAAACAGACTGACGGGGGAGCATAAGGAAACAATGAGCCAGTGTTGGTCAGCATGACAGGCAGTGATCTCAGCATACCAGGAGCAGCCTAACCATTGTCGAGTTTTTTGTAGATGTCATGGCAAAGAAGAGTTTTAGGAAGGGACTTGAAGGAGAATAATGAGCTAGTTTTGAGATGTTTATGGGAAACTCTTCCCAAGAGTGAGGAGCAGCATGGGTGAATGTATGAAGGTTTGAAAATTTAACAGGAGAGCGATGGAGTCTGGCATCTTAGGCTATTCGGAGATAGGAGTCAAACTCTCTATAGTGAATGAGAGATGACAGGTACAGCTCCAATGGAAGGGTGGTGCGTGTGGAGGGCCAGTCCTCATGGGAAGGCACAGGACTTGCCCTCCTGTGAATCCCTTGAATTCTACACAGATTCCTGGGAGTCCGCCAGGTTTTGGGCAGGCCCTGAGACCTTTCCTGTAGGGAATGGGGGAACCCCACCACCAAAGGCATAATGTATGAGGATCTTTGCAAAGGGATCCTGTCAAGGCTGTATCCCCACTTTGAACTTTAGGGTACAACTGTGGGGGCCTGCATGAAGACTTCTAAGCTTAATTACCAGCTTAGATCTGGTCTGCTGCCACCATTCCCAAAGACTAATTCCCTTCCCTGGGAAGCCTTGAGAAACCTTTCACCAACTCCTGGTGAATACAGATCCAACCCCCTTGGATCTAAAACAAGGAAAAATCAATCAGGTTCTTAAAAAGAAGGCTTTTAATTAAAGAAAAAGGTAAAAATCATCTCTGTAAAATCAGTATGGAAAATAACTTTACAGGGTAATCAAACTTAAAGAGCTCAGAGGACTCCCCTCTAGTCTTAGGTTCAAAGTACAGCAAACAAAGATAAACACTCTAGTAAAAGATACATTTACAAGTTGAGAAAACAAAGGAAAACTAATACGCCTTGCCTGGCTGTTTACTTACAAGTTTGAATTATGAGAGACTTGGTTAGAAAGATGTGGAGAACCTGGATTGATGTCTGGTCCCTCTCAGTCCCAAGAGCGAACAACAACCAAACAAAGAGTACAAACAAAAGCCTTTCCCCCCCCAAGATTTGAAAGTATCTTGTCCCCTTATTGGTCCTTTGGGTCAGGTGTCAGCCAGGTTACCCGAGCTTCTTAACCCTTTACAGGTAAAAGGATTTTGGAGTCTCTGGCCAGGAGGGATTTTATAGTACTGTACACAGGAGAGCTGTTACCCTTCCCTTTATAGTTATGACAGATCCTAATTCAGGCTTCCTTCTTCTCAGACCCTTCCCACAGGCTTTTCTGTGGGAGGGAGTAATGTGGGCAAAAGCTGTCCATGCCAATGTATGTACTCTGCAGCATCTTTGACGGCATGCGGTTTGCATGCGTTTTCAGGGGTTAAATTAGACATTAGGGGGTGCCTGAACAGCTGTATGTATATAATAGAAGACTACTGAAAATGATAAAGGAAAAAAATAATTGAAAAGGCTACAGAATTTAAAACAAGTGCATTCTCAAGTTCTACATGCAGGCAGTATATGAATGAAAGTCTGATACAATGTACTACGACTCATCATATTTTGCTTCTTCAGCCAGGAGAATAAAAAGTAGAAGTAAATAGACAATTTCCCCTCATTCAGGCTGCGTATATTTCTATAACAAGAACAAGTATTTAATATTTTTTTCATGTGAATTTGGTGTGCACCGATCTCTACAACACACACACACAAAACATAGACCTGTCATTGGGAATTGTCATGGCAGCACCATAGATTTCCTTTAAAATCTCCTCTCTTACAGCAGCAATGTTAACAATCTGTCACTCACTTAAGACCACCGTAGTGTGATACAAAAAGTGAGGATGGCTGTCAAGCGCCTGCATAGATAGTGAGCCAGATTCGGATCTCATTAGTAGCATTGTAACTTCTGATTCACATTGGTGTAACTGAGATGAGAACATAGCCCCTTGTTTAGAACATTTTATATTCCACCAAGCTGGCAGTTTTCTCTCTTACATAACTGTTCTTATTATAAACAACACCTTGTGAAATACAGAGCACGTTATCCATTCAATGTGAATTGAAGGCACTCAGATCCAGATCCTCAAAGGTTACAAAGGATGCCTCCCCATGAGATTTAGATGCCTTTGGGGATCTGGGCCTCAGAGCCACGTGGGAAGGTCTCAGCATCTCATAGGATCAGACTTCATTTTTTTCTTTACTCATGGTAAAACAGAGAATAAAGCAATAAATCTTTCTTGGCCAAATCCTGCTCCAAATTAATTAAATCAATGGTAGAACTTCCGTTGACTTCAACAGAAGCAGGAACCAGCCCCATATTGAATAAAATCTTAACAGTAACAGATTCTCCAATATTAATCCAAAGGTATAAATTGTCTAAAACAATGTGATATTTTTAACTTCCAAAAATACTACTCTTGAAAGCAACCCACTCCATTTTTAGTTATTTTAGTTGAGGTATCATTTAATGTAATAAAGTCAAGAATCTTGAGTAACTTTCTTTAATGCTCGCATTTCTATGCCATTCCGAAGGCATCTGTTTTTAAAAATAGCCTAGCTGTCACAAGCTAACTGAAACAGTGTGAGAAAATGTGCACAATTAATAAAGATACATAATAAGTAACCTGTCAGAGCAGATCTACTGGTGACAATATGTAAATCATATCCTCCTGAGGGGGATATTTCTCTCTGCCATTACTGCTCTCTGAACTAGACTTCACCCACTCTGCTGCCAGGAAGATTTTGTGTGTGGATAGCAAATTAGAGTGAGACCTATTGTCATTTTTTAAATACAAGTGTTTCTTTTCTTTTGGCAAGGTAGCTTACTTTCCTTTAAAAAATGTTTATATAAATGTAGGACCTCGGGTTTCCCTCTGCAGATTATACCAGAGTCAAGGAGTAGATACTCCAAGTTGAAACTCAGTTTCCTTCTAATTCTTCTCTCAGGTAGGAGGAGATGGCGGGTGCGTCTTCCTGGAAGTTGCTAGGAGTAGGCGTTGGCCCCATCTCCCAACCTGTAATTCCGTGAGAGCCCAGGGGATCTCAGGGAAACCACCAGAGGCAAAGAACATCCACATGGAGGCATTTTCCACCACACTGCTCCTCTTTGATACACAAGGCTCTGGCAGGAGCCATGCTGTTAGGGGCTCCCTTGACCTTTGGTGCACTTGGCACTCCCTTTGGGTGT
The DNA here is from genome assembly GCF_028017835.1 of Emys orbicularis. Taxonomy (NCBI): domain Eukaryota; kingdom Metazoa; phylum Chordata; order Testudines; family Emydidae; genus Emys; species Emys orbicularis. The sequence goes on along the minus strand of NC_088685.1, from coordinate 20,290,901 downwards.
GGTTCTGTGTATGGAAGGAAATACTGCACACGTTATAGTGGGACAGTCCAGCAAGTGTGTAAGGACCTGTTAGTCCCCCAACACTTCCTGTAACCAGCCTGCAGAGCTAGAACTTCATGCAGTACCTGAAGAAGGGTCTCTGCAGGATTGGGGAGAGGGGACCAAGCCATGGAGAGGGTACTTCTCCCCGACACCCAGCAGAAAACCATGGGCTTAGGCTCTCTGCAGCTTGCCAAAGTGCTGTACCTCATGACACAATACATCAGGAAGTAGGAGGAGGGGCAGATGAAGTAAGTTACTTAAATAATACCACACAGCTACTTGGTTGTTATGCACATGCCATGTTACAAATATGTTTCCTGATATGTACAGAAATCCTCATCAGCACCAGCCCACTAATATCCCTTTCCAGAGCATGATTCCCCCTTTACTAACACCCTCCCAACCAGGGAATGCCCTATTATCCCTCCCTATCCAACCTCCCTCCCAACTATCTGATCCTCCTTCACTTTCTCCCTCACCATATACCATTTCCCAGCCCTCCCTCTATGGAAACCCCAATCAAATCATCCTCTGAGTACTCCATACTTCCCCTTGACAATCAAACTTCTCCACATCACACTCAGAAAGGAACATTTCCTGAGCGTGAACTGTATTTAGGTGTGGAATAGGCTCTTAAGGAAAAGGATGGGAGCCTGTTGCTTGGAACTGTTAAAATTGGACTGGGCAGAAGATTACCAGGAAACATACTTTAGGGAAGAATCTTGTCTCGGCAAGGAGAGGGGATTGAATGATCTAATGCAGGGGTTCTCAAACTGGGGGTCACAAGGTTATTACTTGGGGGGGTCGCGAGCTGTCAGCTTCCACCCCCAAATCACACTTTGCCTCCAGCATTTATAACTGTTAAACATAAAAAATGTTATGGGGGGGGTCACACTCAGAGGTTTGCTGTGTGAAAGGGGTCACCAATGCAAAGGTTTGAGTACCACTGATCTAATGGACGTTCTCCGTTTCTAACTCATCATTCACCGGCCAAATTATCCCTGGCTTTAGTGACTGCTTTCAGTCTGTCACTTTGTTTTTTATTTAAAAAAGAACATTTTCTAACTTTTTGTTTGCTTTCAGTGAGAACATAAATTTACTTACTGTGAAGTGATATTTCATTGAATACACCATATTATCAAATAATTTAGAGGCATTTTGCTTTGCGACAGTTTGCACACTCAGATCATTCTCATTTGAGAATGCTTGTTGTGACTTGTGAAAAAGAGAAGAGGATAATGACATTTCTAGCAGAAGAATTATACCGTTTTGATGACAAATAGTTGCTGGACCTTCTAAATGTCACTTAGATGACCTATTCTTCACTATAACTCTGTTTACTCTAGGCAAATTATTTACTGTTGGTGGGGTGCACACAGGAATTTAAATTTTACCGCTTTTGGAGGGGCACTTTCTGCGGCCCCAGGGCTGGAGGAGCTGTCACGTCCCACTGTGGCCCTGCGGCCAGAGGAGCTCTGTGCCCTTACTGATTATTGGGGGGCTTGTGCCCATGCTTGCCCCCCTTATGCACACCCCTGATTGTTAGCAAGGAGTGTCCACTCTGGGAGTTGACCAACCGGGTGTTGAAAATAGGTTGGCTGATAGTGTAGACAGGACCAAACAGGACAACACCCATTACAGAAATTGTGCAAGATGACAAGTTCCATCACGAATGCAGAAGATGGTTTGGTCCTGTCTGTTCTAGCAGTTAAATCATGTTCAATGCTGGCTGAGAAGGTCCTAGGAATCCATCCATCCATCCATTTTCAACCAGTCATTTTCCTAATGTAGAGAGTACCTGGAAGAGAAAGGTGTTTAAAATATGCTATGGTTTCTGTAGCTAGTGAAGACCAAACCTGAGACATTGCCTACAATTTTAGGGAAATCTTCCACCATTGCATGGGTATATTTCCCCTGGTGTTAGCAATGGTGGGAGTACTTGTGTAGTCTGGTTGCCAGTGTTTTTGCCATCATTTCATCTAGACTTTCTCCATGTATGGTGAATGTATGGTAGTAAAAATGCTGGTGGCCAATCTACACTAATGCTTCTACCGCTGATGTTGTTGACAGAGCTGTGCCAATGGTATGGCAATGGTGGGAGATTTTCAGATAAATCTCAGTGTAGATGCATTAGATACCCTTTACCAACCCATCTTTGTCTACATTAGAAATTACTTACCAGTTATTACCAACAGTAGACAATTATCCAGTGTAGATGCATGCCTCTATGCTTGGTGGTTTATAAAGTGGTTTCAAACAGTGACATATTAGAACCATTGTATCACCTTGCTGGTAAGAATCTTGTTTTTAAATAGTTCACCTCTAAGCTCTGTCTGCAGGAGGAAACAGAACCATTGTGGACAATGGTTTTAAGCAACTTGTCCCCCTGAACTAGTATTGAAAACAATTTATGTGCAGGTGCAGACCCAGGGCCGGTTCCAGGGTTTTGGCCACCCCAAGCAGCCAAAAAAAAAAAAGAAGAAGCCGCGATCGTGATCTGCGGCGGCAATTCGGCGGAAGGTCCTTCGCTCCGAGCGGGAGTGAGGGACCGTCCGCTGAATTGCCGCCGAATAGCTGGACCTGCCGCCCCTCTCCGGAGTGGCCGCCCCAAGCACCTGCTTGCCAGGCTGGTGCCTGGAGCCGGCCCTGTGCAGACCAGACAAGACTGCTTTGGTGGAACTGTGTCATAATCATGCTTTGTGAAATGGTATTGAAAATGGTTTTGTCCTGTCTAAAGTATTTCTCAAATTGTTGCTTAAAACCATTGCCTGCAATGATTCTGTCCCTGCAGTAGACTGTACTGTAGTTTAGAGGGAACCTTAGAACTGTAGAAAATATAGAGTTTGTATTTGTCATACTGCACAATTCAAAAACTTTGTACCAGAGAGGTATTGCTTAATGGTCTAAACATAGCTTTGCAGTACTTTGACTCTTTGAAACCGTAGGGTCAAATACTAGTAAGGCTGATTCAGTCTTTTAGCCTTCCAAGGTAGTTAAAGGCTGAAGGGCTGAGTCAACCTTGATAAAGAACAGAGTGCCATGAAGGTAAGTGTGGGTGTGGGTACGTGTTTTCCAGATGAGACTCATAAACCTGAGTTTCTTGGTGGACATTAAAGATCTCTGAAGAACATAAGAACGGCCATACTGGATCAGACCAAAGGTCCATCTAGCCCAGTATCCTGTCTTCTGACAGTGGCCAATGCCAGGTGCCCCAGAGGGAATGAACAGAAGAGGTAATCATCAAGTGATTCATCCCCTGTTGCCCATTCCCAGCTTCTGGCAAACAGAGGCTAGGGATACCATCCCTGCCCATCCTGGCTAATAGTCATTGATGGACCTATCCTCCATGAACTTATCTAGTTCTTTTTTTGAACCCTGTTATAATCTTGGCCTTCACAACATCCTCTGGCAAGGAGTTCCACAGGTTGACTGTGCATTGTGCGAAAAAATACTTCCTTTTGTTTGTTTTAAACCTGCTGCCTATTAATTTCATTTGCTGACCCCTAGTTCTTGTGTTATGAGGAGTAAATAACACTTCTTTATTTACTTTCTCCATGGCAGTCATGATTTTATAGACCTCTATCATATCCCCCCCTTAGTCATCTGTTTTCCAAGCTGAAAAGTCCCAGTCTTATTAATCTCTCCTAATAGGGAAGCCGTTCCATACCCCAATAATTTTTGTTGCCCTTTTCTGAACCTTTTCCAATTCCAATATATCTTTTTTGAGATGGAGCAACCATATCTGCACACAGTATTCAAGATATGGGCATACCATGGATTTATAGAGAGGCAATATGATATTTTCTGTCTTACTATCTATCCTTTTCTTAATGATTCCCAACATTCTGTTCACTCTTTTGACTCAATATTTTTCACAAGAGTAAAGGTTTGCCCTGGTGTGTTGGACAAAATTTTCCCTCCTTTACCACTTCTATGCACCAGTTTGCTTCTTGCTCTCCATGCTGCAGGTAGTTGCATTTCATTGATGTTATATGTATTATGGCTTTAGGCCATTTGGGTTAAAAAGTGAACATGTAAAATATATTTAGAAAGAACAAAAATAAATGCCACTTTGTACATGATCTAGTTCCAGTTATTCATTTATTTGGGGGATTTAGAATGTCAGTTCGTTTCTCTTCCATAGTTAGATTTTTCCAGAATAATAAAAACACTACTACAGAAGCTTATAGTTAATATTGGTGGTTTCTTGGGTTTTTTGTTTTTGTTTTTCTATTATAGTCTGAACTGCTTCCAGTCTGTCTAGCCTGTGACATTTCCCCACCAATAAAAATAGCAAAAGTATAAAGAAAATAATTTTGATGGTGAGAGTGTCTAATATATTGCATTGTCAATTGTAACCTTTTACAGAATGACCCCATTTTAACCCCCAGTTCTGTATCAAGAAAGTGACAAAGCTGAACTAAATATTTTGCTTGTTTATAAGTGTGAGTGATTTCTCTTCATTTTTGTTCTCTTTGCAAAATGGATTTGTTTAAAAATTCCTTTTGTCCATTTTCTGCCTTGAAAGACCACATGGCAGAATAATCCTAATTCTTTCTGGATTAACCCCATAGGTTGTTGTTATTATTTATATGACAGTAGCACTTAGAGGCTGTAATTTAGATCAGGGCCCTGTTGTGTTAGGTGCGATATAAGAGACAGTTCCTGCCCCAAAATTCTTTACTAACTAGACAAGGCAGAATTATTATCTCCGCACAGAGAGATTAAGTGACTTGCCCCAGGTCATAAAGGAATCTGTGTCAGAATTGGGGTATGAATCCAGATCTCCTGAGTTCCAGTGCCTTAACTCTAAGGTCATTCTTCCACCTCCACTCCTTTTTCACTGCCCAGCTTGTAGGAAAAGGACTATGATTAACATGTTTTTGCTATGTGAGCGTGTGTATATGAGTTAAGAAATTACTGTGTTAATGCTAAATAGGAGAAATGAGTTGTTTATTTAGTTCTGAAAGTGGTTAGTCACGTTTCTCTCTCATCGAAGTAAGTTCCATAATCTAGGTCCAGCACTTGTGAAAGTTCTGTCTCTTTTACTCATGAGCTTTCACATATTGGTCCACAATTTCATGGCTCCAGTAGTTGTTGCTGGAGGTCCTGGCTGTGGATCTCTCAGGTAACCAACCCCAGTCCCATGAAAGGCTTTGAATATCAGATGGACAAAGACTATGAACTGGACTCTTTATTCAATGACATCCAGATATTATTGTGATGGAGACCACATGAGCACCTTGCTAGATAAGGACCCAGTGCAAAGGACAGAGTCCCAAGATGATGTGTTCTTGTCAATCTGCACTGCTAAGCAAATGGGCCACTGTGTTTTGTAGTAGCTGAGACATTTTCAGGGTGTATTCTGTATTTTAATGCAACTCCCAGTCAGGTTAGGCAGTGGGAGCCAGTTCCGGAAGTGATGTGAGTGACAGAGTGCCCTTTTCCTCTCTCATGTGAGTAGCTGTCTTTTGAAGCAAGAGCCACTTGGAGAAGGAGATGCCCCCACATGCAGATCCATCTTAGGGGCTGTCGGATTCAAATGGGAGATGATTCCCCTGAGCAGCTGCCACTGACATTATAGCAAGTTCTAAGGCAGGTGCAGAAGAGTCCATGACACTAATACTTATAAGAAATATCAGAATCCCTATGGAAATAATAACTACAGCCCTATGACTTACATAGTCACCCAGGGAACTGTTTTTAAGTTACATAAAAATATAGTGATTAAGAGAAAAGTGCAAATACCGGTGTAAAATGTCAGACCAGTACAGGCTTGATGCAGATAATTCTTCCAGTTAAAAAATAAAAATGATCAGACCATTTTCCAGAACCAAAGAAAGAGAATTGTCAGCAAATTATTATTCCCTAAGAGCTGATGGGAATAGTGAGATTCATGTACAGATTCTTGTGGGGGAAACAGTTTTTCAGACACAGGTATCTGAAATATGTGTATCTCTTTTTACAACTTTTAATCCAACATTATGGGAACAATTAACCAGTAAATACAGGTTTTTAAAAAATTATTTGAAATATATTTTAGTGCATATTTCAGACCCCCACCCTCCCACCCCGCCGCCCCACGGACAAGGAAACATGCACACACATACATCATGCCAGACTGGAGCATGAGTGGTAAACATCACTGTCATTTCAATCTATCCTTGGTGCAGTAAAGATTCCCTGCCCTGCCCTCCCCTCCCCTGCCCCCACCTCCATCCCCCTCCACATCTGCATGTTTGGCATTTTCATCCCTGGTGACTATCCCCTCCTGATTTGATTCCTCATGATGTAACCAGCAATGAAACTTGGACTGCTCCAAAAGCCACTGGGAACAGCTTGCACATTCCACAAGCAAGCTCCACTGCCGGTTAGAGGGCATAGAAGTGAATTAGAAGCAGTGGGCACTGGTGACACACTATGACACACCACAGAAGCTCATCATTAGGAAGAGAATGGGAGCCTAATGCACCAGACACCAAAACATGTACTGGGGTCATGTACCACTGGATTGGGGACTACTGAACTGACTACATCTGCCTTGAAGGATGCATTTGGCAGAGGGAGCGCATTCTTCTAGGCAGACAGCACTAGCTTATTCCCCAGCACGGGGGGAGAGGGGGGCATCTTCTGCAGGGCTATTTAAGGAGTATATGCTGTGTGAGGAAGGAGCAAGTACTTGCTGGAAGGGAATAGTATTAAAGTGTTAAGTCCTTAAATGCTTCATGCAGCAGCAAATCCCAGCCAACTACAGCCTGGGAGGCCTGCCCCCACTCCCATCTCCCAGCCCCTCTGAGGGACCTGCCTTTCCTGTGCAGCTGGGAAGGGGGATTGGGTGACAGAGTAGGCAGCCCCCACCCATCTCAGCTTTTGCATTGGCTGGAAGCGTGTGATGGGCAGCTGTGATGCTCCTTGTCAGTCAGCTAGGAAGGGGAATGCATTCAGCAGCGGGTCCAGCTGAGCCGTGGCGTGGGGAAGGCAGGGTAGTGCCCAGCTGAACGCAGAGGGAGACCCAGGCAGCAGCAAGAATTGCTCTGTGTTGCCGCAGACCAGCAGTGCAATATAATGGGAGTGGAAATTGAGACCATCTCCCCTGGAGACGGTAGGGTCTGTCTCTCTCCTGATTTGCTTTTAAGTGGTACTGTGGTGACTGTGATCACAAGAGAGGGAGCCCCCTGGCATCGGGCGTGGGGGCGCGATGCGGGATCAAGGGACAGTGCAGAGGAAGGGTTTCTGGAGGGGGAGTGGGAATCTCGGCTCGGAGGAAGAGGGAGTCCAGGGGTCTCTTGCATCAAGAGAGTGAGAGAAATCTGAGATCAGAGGGAGCTCCTTGCCGGGATACTCTGGCATCAGAAGAGGAAGGAGTCCAGAGGTCTCTGGCTTCAGGAGTGGGGGTGGGAGGTGGATAAGAGGAAGGATGGATATGTGGTCAGAGGGGGCAGAAGTACAAGGGTGCCTTGCATTGGGGGTGGGGATATGGAATCAGAGGAAGCTCAGGAGTCTCTGGGATTAGGAGCGGGATCTAGCGTTAGAGAAGACAGTGAGCCTAGGGTCTCCAGAATCAGGAAGGGTTATCTGGAATCACTGCAGCCTCAGGGGCTCTGGCATCAAAAGATGATATGAGACCAGATGAAGGGGAACCTAGGGATGTCCAACATCTGAAGAAGAAATAAAAGACTGCAGGGTAGAAAGGGGTGTGGGTGACATCCCTAGTATCAGGGAGGGTAAAAGCCTGAGGGTTCTGGGATCAGATGTTTGGGGGGAAGGTCTCTGGGATCAGAGGAACAGAAGGAAAGCCGACTAGGTTCTCTGGGATGAGTAGGCTGCAGTGTCTGCTGCTCCTTTGGTGGCAACAGCAGAGGCAGTGAATGGTTTGGGATATTTAAATGGCATTTGCTGACAGCTGCATAAATCCAAGTGCAGTGAAGTAATTTAGTAACGAGAGCAAATTATAGTCCAGTGCACACCCACTTTAAAATGTGAGCCTTAGCAGTCAGCAGCGAAAGCAGGTTCACTTCTGAATCGCATTCTGGATCAGGCATTATTGGGGTAGCAGCAGCAAGACAGTTAATTTCTGTAGAGGATGGAAATCAACATAATATATGATTGCTCATTAGTGTGTGTGGCTGTGGTGAAAGTTGGCACTTAACGTGCACAGTAACAAAGCTTCCCAAATTTATTTCCAAACCTTTTCATGAACCATAGGCCATTTATGTCAGAATTACTTCAGATGGCACCAGCATTTTGACCGGACTAGCTGTTTTCTCCCCTTTTAAAATACTATTATTGCATCTATAACACTTTATAATGGCTCCAGATTAAAGAGTGTATTAATCTTTGGTTTTTATGGGATCATTTTTTCAGAGTGGCTGCTCCAATCTGGTGTTAGAACATCATTCCATAACTCTTGAAGACAAATGTCATTACCAGGAACCCTATTTTTCTGTGATAATAACTCCAAAATTCTCTAATAAAAACATAAAAATCCATGTTTTTCCATGATTAAAATGAAATGCTGAACTTTAGTTTCCCTAGCTACAATATATAGAGGTATCAGTTGAACACAATGTTTTATAAATATATTTACAGTTTTTAAGCTGTCAGACAGAGCCCTGCCACCCAGGGCAGAGAGCCGGAGCCGTGCCCATTCTCCTGATTATCTGATTTGACCCCATTCTCAATTAGATTGGATAATCAGGGTTCTACTATACATGTTTCTATCTTTTCACAAAATGTAAAAACCAAAGATTCTCTGTAAAAATGCAAATTTCTCATTTTTCCATGTTTTTCCATGGCAAACGGATTTCTAGAATCTCTGGTCATTACTAATATAGAGCCATACGTATCTATAGGCCAAATTCATCCTCGGCTTAACTCTGTTGGCCCAACATCATTTCCTCCCTTGCCTATGCCTTTTAACTGTTTTCTCCATCTACTGTTGTTTACCTCTGTGGGCCAGATTCTGCTCCAATTTACAGTGCTGTAAATTGAGAGTAACTCCACTGATGTACGTACTGTTATTCTATTGTAAGTGTAAGTAAGGGCAGAATTTAGCCTTGTCATTTTATTATTCATCTCTAGAGTGTATTGGGATATGGTTTGTATGAAAGATGCTCTTGAAAATAAAGTTATAAATGTGATTTCTTCTGGTTGCAAATCTTAATCCAATCCAGTTGATTTAAACAGTGTCATTAAAACCAAAACCAGTAAGCACTATTGCCTTCAGATCCACTCAGAAGTCAATTTGCTGTAGTGACTCGTTGATGGTCTTAACATCTTTAGGCCTAATTCAGCCTTGGTATAAGATGATGCATCTCCATTGGTACAGTATTACACCAAGTTATGCCAGGGTGGAATATGGGCCACTGATCACTTGTATCACACTCTTTCTGATCTACTTCCACTAGTGTGACCAGACAGCAAGTGTGAAAAATCGGGACGGGGGTGGGGGGTAATAGGAGCCTATATAAGAAAAAAACCCCAAAATCAGGACTGTCCCTATAAAATCAGGACATCTGGTCACCCTAACTTCCACATTGAATGGTGCATCGTACCTGGCGGTGTTATTAGTTGTGATATTACAGTAGTGCCTACTGCGATCGGGGCCCCATTGTACTAGGCCTTGTACAGACAGGTAGAGTATGTTTACACTGCAGTGTAAGTCAAAGGTTAGTGGGATTCGAATTCACGGACCCTGGCTTTAAAAGCTCAGGGTTTGAGCATCCACACTCATTGGTGACTTTAGGTTAAGAATTTTTGATCTTGGGCCCCACACCAGGGCTCCAATCATATCCCAGATTACCTATATCCCCGAGTCCAACCAATCACATCCCAGACTACCTAGCACACTCTCTAGCCCTTGGTGGTGCAGCATGGGAAAACTTCACTGTCCACCCTGCACATCACAGGAAGTTGTTGCAGCCCACCAACACATTCTGCTGAGCTGTCCTTTTGGTCTGCACGCTCCCAGCACTCAGAACCAGGAACATGGAGTCATCATTTGAAGAACTTTTCTTGCTTGGGCTTTTGCTCCTGTTTCAGGAAATGGGCAGAGGTTTCATGAGATGCTGGTGGACATTTTGGTGGCGTTTTCTGACCCACTGAAGGCATCTGCCAGAGCTAATGATGGAGGAGGAGGAGGAGGATACAGACATGGAAAACTCGAACTGGCTGATGCTTCTCATGACTTTTGGTATAGCTGCTAATGCCCTCTACGTAGACCAGTGTTTCTGGAGCAGGGCCACAAGCACAGATTGGTAGGATCACATCGTCATGCAGACCTGGGATGATCAGCAGTGGGTCCAGAACTTTTGCATGAAGAAAGCTACATTTCTGGTGCTTTGTGAGCAGCTTGCCCTGACCCTCCAGCATCTCAACATACTCATGAGGGTGGCCATATTGGACCTGAAGCAGGTTGTTATAGCTATCTGGAAGCTGGCTACCCCAGACTGCTACAGGTCTGTTGCGAACCGTTTGGTGTTGGAAAGTCAACTCTGGATAAAGTGGAGGCAGAAGTTTTTGAGGCAGTCAGGCCTGTGATTTACCCAAAGGTGATGGGCATAAACAATCGGCAGCAGCTGTGGTGGCGATCCCTCGATTCGAGGATGATTGCTACCACGGATGTACATGTGGGTCCTGAGATGACTCTGGAGTCCGATCCTGGAACGACAGATCCGCCCACAGTAGGTGCAGACATTTCCTGTCGGGCCACTGCCTGCTGGGAGAAAGTTCTTTCTTTTTCTTTCCTTCTCTCCCTCTTTTCAGCTTTGAGGGCAAGGCGCTTCTTCTTGAAGCGGGGCACTGCCTGATGGAGGATGTGGCACCATTGGGGTTGGTTGGTGGCTTGCTCCTCCCAGCTTGTGATGTCCACATCAGTTTTCTTGAGATACGGTTTTAATGTGTCTTTGTAATGATCTCTGACTGTAGGTCAGCTGAGAGTAGAGGGCTTGTTTTGGCAGGCGAGAATCTGGCATCCACACACAATGTCCAACCCAGCGGAGTTGCTGTATAAGGATCATTCCTTCAATACTGGTGACATTGGCTACAGTGAGGATGCTGGCGTTAGTGCAGCGAGCTTCCCACTTGATGTGAAGGGTTTTCCACTGGTCGACAGTCTACCTTCATGGACAGACTGGGACACTATTCCCACCAAATGGCATTGTCATAAATGGAGTTACTGTCCCCCACTGCTATTCTGGGGAAACCCCGCATACCCCCTTTTTGCCCTGGCCTATGAAACCATATACTGATTTCAGAGGGCCTGGCAAAAGAAAGTTTAATTACACTCTCCGAAGGTGTAGAATGGTGGTTGAATGTGCGTTTGGCAGCTTGGAATCCTGCTGGCATGGTCTACCGACCCATTTGGATTCCAGTGTCATCAGTGATGTCTGATTTATTGTGCCTTGCTGGGCTCTTCACAGTCTTTGTGAGGTCAAAGGGGAGCCATTTGCCCCTGAATGGCCCTATGACGGTAATGGACTGCTGAACCAGTACACTCAACCAGAAAGTGCACTGATCTCACAGCTGGAACAGGCAACGGAAATCAGGGGTGCTCTGTGATCCCACATTATGGACTTGCATGGACCAATGGAAGAGGGAGAATAGTACATTTATGAATGTTTTTGTACAGCAATGTTTACAGTAAATGAGGCACTATCACACCACTCAATGAAAGGGTGCACCGTCACTGTACACAGCGAATGGGGGAGGTATTGATTGTCATGAATTTTTATTTCGGATGACATGACTGTTAATGTAATGCGTGTGGGGGAGCAGTGCATTTACTATTGATTGCTGTACATAGCTGTATGGAGAAATTGTTTGGATACAACTTTTGCCTTACCCTGTGTTTATCTTTATTATTCAAAATACACATTATAAGATGTGATGTAGTGAGCGCAATAAACTTTCCTAATAAAATACAAGCCTATATTTGTATTATAAAAATAACCATATTAGAGCATTGCCAGGCAGGCCTGCATACCAAAACAACAGTCATAAACCAACACCACCCAACCATGGAATTGTCCAAAGTGCTCCTGGTATGCAGCTCCTGGTACTGTAGACTGGATTCACGCCATGGAGTGGGCACAGCAGGAGCCTGCAATCTTGTGGCCATTAGCGAAAGCAGCCACTCAAACAGGTTTTTCTGCTGTGCTCTGACATCCTCCTTCAGCCAATGTTCTTGTTCCTGGGACTGAAATGCAAGTGTCTGCTCCCTTGCTGCAATTCTGTCCTCGGCATGTATGCTGCTGAAATATGCAAACTTACGGTGACTGAACAGCACATCTATGAGGGGAGTGGCTGGTCAGCTACCGAGCTGACCCTGGAAAATACATCCTTCCTCAAAATGTGACTACCTATCTGGAGTTCCTGCTATGGGAAAACTTTGCAGCTATCAGCACCCAGATTGCCCCACGCAGGACCCTTTCACCCCACACTGGATCGCCCCTCCACACTTGGATCCTGTCGGGCTGAGCCTGCTTGCCCCACACCTGGATACGGAGAGAAGGCTGGGTGTGCGTGTGAGACTTTGTCCTTCTCGCTCGCTGTGGAGCCGTATAGATGTGCTAATATGCCCAGTAAGGAATCTATTTGTCAAAAAAACATTTCCTGAATCTTTTTTGTTGTCTGTATTGTTACAGACATGCTTGCTGACAGGTATTTTGTAAGAAATTATCCAAATAATTGCAAATGGTGTGATTATACTGTGTTATTTTGACAATAAAATATTCAGAATTTTGCAGAATTTTAAAATATTGTGTGCATAATTTTTATATTTTTGGTGTAGAATTTTTAATTTTTTTGGTGCAGGATTCCCCCAGGAGTAATCTTCCAATCTAAATAGGCCAGACAATAGGTTGTAACGAGCACCACCACTACCATTTTGTATTGTGATTCTCTGGTGAACCTACCTGTCTCAATGCTTTGCCTATCATAGGCTTTGTCCTCCTGCCATTTGCTGTTCATGGTGTTTGGCTTTGGCGCACTACCTTGTTATGCATTATTGGGAATCTCAGCTCATAGCCTATATAATGCACAACACATTAGCACACAACATTCAGTCAGAAGAGGCAACAGAAGGCAGGCAGGATCAGCTCATGCTCCTACCTGAATCCCCAATTTATGGTTTCCTGACCCTGCTGTTCTGTAGTGGTGGGGCCTTCTGATGGATTATGGATCAAAGTTCTGTTGAATCTGGGGCCTCTGTCTGCCAGTTCAGATACACAAAACAATGGTGCCATTATTAGGAGGGTTTTGGGTGCATCCTGAAAAATTGCCCTGTAGCTGTATTTTAGCAATATATAGAGTGGGAGGATGGAGGGGGTAACTCTTATCAGTGGCAGGAAAATCATTCAGACCTCTTGCCCTTGGTTCAAAATATTAACAAGGGGCTAACAAGATCTCTCTTCACCCATCACTGCTTTCCTATCTCATGTGACTGCAGATCTGAAAATGCATTTGCAGTGTATGAGATAGGATTTTTTTTAAAAACCATCGCCGCTTGCTAATTATATGTGTTCTTATTAAAGTAGACTTAAGTAAAAGGTATTGGAATTATGAATACAAACACATTACTTTACCACATCTTCATAATGTAATCTTATTCATTTGTGAACAATAGCAAAATATAAGTTCAGTGAAGTTAAAGATTATTATAATTAAGGCTAAGATTTATTCCTGGGTATTTTTGGTAAAAGTCATGGACAAGTCATGGGCAATAAATAAAAATTCACAGGCTGGCCTGTCTGTGACTTTTACCAAAAATACCCCAGACTAAATCTCTACTTCTGGGGCCCCGCTGCTCTGGGGGGCCCCTGCTGGGGAAGGGCCCTACACCAGTGCTGGGCGTTGACTGCTCCTCGGGCGGTCTGTAGGACCAGCCGCAACGGCCGCTGCTTGGGCGGTCCCCAGAGCCAGATGCCCAGGGTTTCCTGAGCAGTGGCCAGTGCGGCTGGCTCCAGGGACCACCAGAACAGCTGGTCCCGGGTCGCTCCAGCAGCGGCCGGTGTGGCTGGCTGTGGGGCACCTGAGAAGCTGTCCCAGGAGCCAGCTGCTCGGGCAGCCCTGAAGTCAGCTGCACCAGCCGCTGCGGAAGTCACGGAGGTCGTGGAAAGTTATGGAGACCGTGACTTCCCCAACCTCCGTGAAAGAATCGCAGCCGTAATTATAATTCATTATGTCTTTCCAAAGGCCATCCCCCTGCAGTTGTAGGATGTAGTCTGCTGTCAGAGGACAAATCAGATGTTAAAGCTAGTAAGAAAAGATATTAGACTTGACAGAAAGGAGAAACCACATTAATATAAGAAAACACGTCTTCCTAAACTAAATAGGGGACCTTTTATCCTAAACCATTTCACTCCCATCCTGAATATTGGTGACTAAGATAAAATGACACCCAGACTCAAAGCAGCCCTAGAGTCAAACCCCAGTCTAACCTCCTGAACCCACCTCTCCTAAAAGCGAAACTTTCCCACACAGGATGGTTAATCAAAGACTTATTAAAAATATACTTTTCTATTTTTAACAGGACGGACATTTCCAAAGAAGGGTCAGACGTGCGTGGTACACTACACAGGTGAGGCGTGTTCTGAATGTTCTGTCCAGACGGCTTTGCACTTCGGGAGCCGTTTGTCATTTCAGATTTCATGATCATATTTTTTCCCCTTCCTTTGCCGCTTCTTGGCCTTTTAATATTTTTCTGTGTAGTTTCCTGAAGGCATCACTCTTGACTGGGCAGCTCCAACTACAATATCTATGTGTGCATGCTATTCTTTGCTAAGTGGAATGTTTAATAGCGTATGGTTAATAAATGACACTGTGGGCCTGATTCTCCGCTCCATTACACTAGCCATTGAAGGCAAGTGGAAAACACATGTTACACAGTGGAGGATCAGGCCCTCTATCTCCATCATCTCGGACCCTGAGGTCATTAATTGAGATGCAATGATATTCCTTCTTTCTTTTGGCTGTGTATAAGATAAAAGCATGTATCCCAGAGATTAGGGGTAAATTCACCCCTGTGCAGGGGGGCGGGGGGGACAGTACAAAGTCCTACTTTGAGGACTTAAATGGGTCTTAATGTTGCCTGTTGATGCTCTTCCATTGTGTATAAATACTTAAAGAGTCATTGGGCTAAAGAGAGTGAGTATGACTCTGTAGCCTAGTGGTTAGAGCACCCACCTGCGAGATGGGAGACCTGGTGTTTAGTCCCCTACTCCAATGATTGTTGTGTCTTGTGTATTTAGATTATATGCAATTTGGGCCAGGGACTGTCTCTTACTATGTGTATGTAAGCACCTGGCACATTGCCCTGGTCTCAGTTGAGTTTGCTAGGTCATACTGTAATATTGATAATAATAACAATAAGGGAATAACAGTGGCCTTAGTAATGGTGTATCTCAACATTAGGAAGGTATTTTTCTACAGTTCAGTATAGTTTCTTAAGATTAAATGCAGTGAGTTCTTGGTGTGGGGAATCTGTAGTGTCAACTCTTCAAAGCAGGCTGGCTGGAGGTAGGGTTGCCAACCCTCCCGGATTGGCTGGGAGTCTCCCGGAATCAATCTCCTGGTGGCTACTGAAACCAATCCAGGAGATTTTAATAGGCTGCTAAAAGTCCGGTCGGCAGCACAACGGGGCAAAGGCAGGCTCCCTACCTGCCCTGGCTCCACGTGGCTCCCGGAAGTGACTGGCAAGTCCCTCTGGCTCCTAGGCACAGGAGCGGCCAGGGGGGTCTCTGTGTGCTTCCCCTGCCCTGTGTGCCAACTCCGCAGCTCCCATTGGCCGGGAACCACGGCCAATGGGAGCTGCGGGGACGGTGCCTGCAGGCAGGGGCAGTGCACAGAGCCGCCTGGCCGCCCCGGAGCCTAGGAGCCAGACATGCCAGTTGCTTCCAGGAGCCGCCTGAAGGAAGCGCTGCCTGGCTGGAGCCCGCAGCCCTCACCCTCTCCCACGCCTCAACCCCTTGCCCCAGCCCTGGGCCCCCTCCCGCACCCAAACTCCCTCCCCTCCTGCACCCCACACCTTCTCCTGTACCCCAACCCCCTGACCCAGGCTCAGCCCAGAGCCTTCTCCCACATTCTGAAACCCTCAGGCCCACCCTCCAGCCCAGAGCCCGCACCTCCCTCCCCTCACCCCAACCCCCTGCCCCGGCCCGGTGAAAGTGAGTGAGGGAGGGGGAAAGCGAGCGAGGGGTGGGGGGATGGAGTGAGCGGGGGGTGGGCCTCAGAGATGGGGCAGGGCCTTGGGGAAGGTGCAGGGCAGGGGGCGGGGCAAGTTGGCAACCCTAGCTGGAGGTGATGGAAGGTGTGACTTTCCATTAAACAAGATCTCTATAAGTTCTAGTTTTTGTCACATGTGTTATGACTTTGAATACTTTGTCTAGTGGCTAAAGCATAGGATTGGGAGTCAGGAATTCTGGATCCTGTTCCTGGCACTGCTGCTGAATTGCTGTGTGACTTCAAACAACCCTTGAATACATAGGCCCGAATTCAGCCTTTAATTATAGCGGGGCAGCTCTTATTCACAATCATTGTAACTGAGGGTAGAACTGAGCCCTTAATCTCTCCGTACCTCTGCTTACCCATCTGTAAAATTGGAATAATACTGCAATTACCCACTTTGGAGGAATATTACAAGCCTCAATTCATTAATGTTTGTGAAGTGCTGTGAGGTTTTTGTTTGAAAGGTGCGATAGCAGTGCACATTATATTATTATTTATTTATGAAATTAAACATCTTTCAGAGCAGCATTTTGCTGATGGTCACAGACCTAATTAATGTCCAGTAGGAAATCAATCCGTTTCTTTTTAAAACACTTAAGATCAGATAAATCTTCAGCTGGAGTCAATCAGTACAGCTCCATTGACTATTGACTTCAATGGAGCTACCCAAATTGGCCCTGTATTTAAATCAGAATTCATAAATGATGCTCTTGTCTTTTTTGTTGTTGCTTGCACTAGTGATCTGGGGGCACATTGCTGTCATTCCTTTTGCCATATGTTACCAAACATTTTGTATTTATGTATACATTACCAAATGCTTGGTAATTTTTGTTTCTGATGTTGGGTGAAGGCCATGCATAATGTGCAGATTATTGGTAGTTTATGAAATGTACTTGATTTATCGGGATGAAAAAAGAAAAAAAATCCATTTAACACAACACAGATTTCTATGGAATTTGATTATATGACTCTGCCAAAAAGAGAAGAATTTTCTATGTATTTCACGGGCCAAAATCAATACAGCCTTAATACAGTATTCTCATTATAATGGTTGGAAATCTATGGGCATAAGGCCAGATTCCCATCTCAGCAAGACTGATGTAAATCAAGAGTAATGCCACTGAATGGAATGGAGTTACACCAGTCTTTCTAGATGAGAATCTGGCCAATATAGCTTAATGTTTGCATGGCTTGATATACGTTCATCCAATCTGGAAGTGCTCTGTGTCAGCATAAATGCAAAAACCTGATATTAGCCCAGTCCTGTTCTCAAACAAACACATAAACACCCATTGACTTCAGTGGGTGTTGTGCTTGTGTATCTGAGGAAAGAATTAGGCTCTAAGCAAGGAATTTAATCAAAATTCTTTGTCTTTAATTAGCTGTCTGGGTGATTTTGTAATAGATGGCGAAAACAGAAATTAGAGCTAGCATTAATAAAAACTGTGGTGTAGAAGACAATGGAACTGAGCCTTGAATTATAGGCAACCAAAACTTGCCTAGCTATAAGGAACTAAATTGATTATAAAGCCTTTCCAAGATATCTTGTACAATAGGATATGGTGTGATGCATGCCAATTCTTTGTATTTTCTAGTAAAAGTCATATGCGTCTTTAAATTGCCATGGCTTGAAAAGATGGATGCTTTTTACATTGGTGAAGATCTTAGTGGCAGCTGAGACCAAATGAAAGTGTATCTCAAGTCTTCTCTGCTTTTTTTCTGTGAATCATAATTGCAAAAGGTAGTTTGGCTATTCAGTGTGAAACGTGCTCCTCTGAGACCACACAGACACAGCTTGCAAATGTTAAGATTCTCTGATGAAGTCAGTCAAATTTTCACTTTTGCTCATTTACCATAGATCAGTTAATATGTGGGAACATTTTAATGGAGAGGTTGTTGTATAGTGACTGGAGCTTGGGACTAGGAGTTAGTGGGGAAGAGGGTTTTGTTCCTTGCTATGCCACCTATTTACTGTCTGACCTAGGGTACGTGACTTGCTTCCACTGTGCCTCAGTTTTGAAATTTGTAAGTAATGGAGATAGTGCCTCACAGGATTGTCATGAAACCTAAATAATGTTCACAAAATGTTTTGAGATTCTCATGTTAAAAGAGACTATAGAAGTGAAAAAAGATTGAGCTGGTAGAGAGCATACACAGATCTTGTAAGCAAAATATAGTAGCTTCAACAAGTAAATGAATGAGTTTGAGTTGAACATCTCAGTTCATTTCCTTGTGGAAAAGGGTCCATATCATAAAATGGACCCTCAGATTGCCCAGTTCTTCCACCCTTACTCACATTGAGCAATACCGTACTATGCAATAGTCCTATTGGTTGAAGTGAAATCACTTGCAGAGTTAGGTACTACAGTAACTCCTCACTTAAAGTCATCCCGGTTAACGTTGTTTTGTTGTTACATTGCTGATCAATTAGGGAACATGCTCATTTAAAGTTGCGCAATGCTCCCTTCTAACGTCGTTTGGCAGCCGCCTGCTTTGTCCACTGCTTGCAGGAAGAGCAGCCCGGTGGAGCTAGCTGGTGGGGGCTTGGAACCAGAGTGGACCAAAAGCCCCCCTATCAGCTCCCCGTTCCCCTAAGTTCCCTGTGCAGCAGCTGCCCAGCAGTCTAGCAATTGCAGCTGTCCCTCCCCCCACTGCCATGTGCTGCTCCTGTCCTCTGCCTTGGAGCTGCTCCCTGAGACTCCTGCTTGCTGTGGGGGGGGAGGGAGGAAGAGGGGGGCTAATGTCAGGGTGTCCCCCTTCCTCCTGCTCCTGCACCCCGCTTACCCCATCTTCCATAGAGCAGGGGGGACACACAACAGAGGGTGCTTCCAGGCAGCAGCAGCTGCGGTGAGTCTCCGCTTGCTGATCTAATTAACAAGGCAGTGTACTTCTGACCCCACCCTTCATACTTAAAGGGGAAATGCGCATCTCTCTCTTGCACACACACACACAGGTTGTGTGTCTCTGTCTCTGTCTGCCCTCCCTCCTTTCCTGCTGCCTTGTACAGTAGAGTGTGAGAGTTAACCTTTGAGGGCTCAGCCAATTGCTAGTTCATCATTTAGCAGTAAGGCATTCCCTGGAAATATCCCACCTTCTGACTCCTCCACTAGGGTTACCATATATCCGGATTTCCCCGGACATGTCCGGCTTTTTGGTCCTCAAATCCCCGTCCGGGGGGAATTTTCAAAAAGCCAGGGAAATAGGGAGGCATAAGCCAGGGTCCGCCCGGCCCCAGCACAACCCGCCGGGTCCGCAGCGCAGCCCAGCCGCCCCGGCTACATTGTAGCGAGCTCGGGCGGGGGGAGGGAGGGCGCAGCCGCAGAAGGCGGCGGAGGGGCCGCTGCTGCCCCCGCAGGCTGGGCGGACCGCGCGCCCCAGTCGAGCCCGCAGGACCACGGGAAGGCCGGGCCCAGCCAGCGGCTCGGGCTTCCCTCGCGGGCGGGGATCCCCCGGCCACTGGGGGACCCTTCCTGCGGCCCCGTCGCCCCACGCGGCTCAGAACCCGGCGCCACGGGAGCTGTTTCCAGCGGGGAACGTGCTCGGTGGCGGCAGGAAGGAGGCTGCGGCGCGGGGTGGGGAGTGCGGCGCGGGGCGGGGAGTGCGGCGTGTGCTGGAGCTGCAGGACCCGCGCCGCCCCGGTCGCCGCTGAGCGTCCGAAGCCCCCGCCAGGCAGAGGCTGCCGGGTGAGCGGGGGAGCAGGGCAGGCGGGGGGTGCAGAGGCTGCAGGGCGAGGAGGAGCAGGGCAGGCAGGGGCATAGAGGCTGCAGGGGCAGGGGGGCGCAGGGGCAGGGCAGGCGGGGGGCGCAGAGGCTGCAGGGGCGGGGGGGTGCAGGGGCTGCAGGGCGAATGGGGAGTAGGGGTCACAGAGGCTGCAGGGCGAGTGGGGAGCAGGGGTCACAGAGGCTGCAGGGCAAGGGGGTGCAGAGGCTGCATGGTGAGTGGGGAGCAGGGGTCACAGAGGCTGCAGGGCAAGGGGGGGTGCAGAGGCTGCAGGGCGAGTAGGGAGCGGGGGTCACAGAGGCTGCAGGGGAGGGGTGTGTGTGCAGGGGCTGCAGGGCGAGTGGGGAGCAGGGAAGCACTTAGCAACCCCCAACCAAGATCAGAGCGGGAGGGAGGAGGGGGAATGCGGGGTGCTCAGAGGAGGGGGCAGAGTTGGGGCAGGGACTTTGAGGAAGGGGTTGGAATGGGGCCGGGGAAGGGGCGGGGTTGGGGCGGGGCCGGGGGTGGGGAAGGGGCGGAGTTGGGGCAGGGCCAGGGCCCCCGTGGAGTGTCCTTTTTTTTCAGTGTTGAAATATGGTAACCCTATCCTCCACCTCATCCAAGCTTCACAATCATCATCACTGTGTACCAGTATTAAATTGTTTGTTGAAAACTTATACTGTGTGTGTGTGTGTATATATATATATATATATATATATATATATATATATATACTCTATAAAATATAGTCTTTTGTCTGGTGAAAAAAATTTCCCTGGAACCTAACCTCCTCATTTACATTAATTCTTATGGGGAAATTGGATTCGCATAATATCGTTTCGCTTAAAGTTGCATTTTTCAGGAACATAACTACAACGTTAAGTGAGGAGTTACAGTACTTAACATGAATAGGGTAACAGAATTAGACCCAGAATTGGCACTGGACAGCAACCTTGCTGGCAATCTCAGATGAGAGATAAGGATTGATTGGGCATGCAGACTTCTTTATCATTGTATCCCCTTAAAGATGATCTCTGCAGGTCAGAGTTTTGACACCTGGTCTGCATGGTGAGAAGAAGCTAGCATTGCTGCTAGAGCTGGTTGGGATTTTTTTGACAAAACAGTATTTTGTCAGAAAATGCCAATTTGTCAAAACCAACATTTTTCACAGGAAAAGGTCGGCTTCTACAATTTTTTGACAGGAAAGGTTTCTCAGGTCCACAGTGGAAGTTAGAGAGCAAGAAAGAATCTGAGTCAGGGCGAGCAGGGACTTGAATATAGATCTCCCACCTTCCTGATGAGTACCCTGACCACTGAGCTATTGGCTATTTTGGAGGTGGGTTTCGTGGGTTTCTTGGAGAATTTTGAATGGTCTCAGTATCATCCCAACACGGAACAGAAAAACTTGTGAAATCTCAAAAAAAAATAAAAAAAATTGCAGGATGGGAAGCCTGTTTCTCATCCAACTCTACTGCTGCCCGTTGTCTGGATAAATAGAAGACTTCAGTCTTCAGGACTGCTCTGTAAGCCCAACCACCTTAACACTCATTTGAGAAAAACAAAGGACCTAGTTTCTTTTATGCAGATTTAAGAAGACAAAAGAGATATTTCTTCAAGACAACAAAAAAAGGGGCTTTCTGCGCTGTGAGTGACTTTGCTGTCACTGGAAGACAGGTTTGGAGACTACCAGTTTTCTGTGCTGACGGAGCACCCATTGAACTCAATAGGAGTTCCTTTCCCGGAGGATTTGCTGCATCAAGCTGTCTCCCTGTGTGCATTGAAATTAAATTGCTAGAAAATAATTAAGCCCCCTGCTGTCTAGTCCATGAAAAAGCTATAATAAGTTGATATGAAGTCAAGAAAAGTTGCCAAGGAGCTTATGTAACGTAACAAAGAAGTAATGGCCTCTGTTCATCAGGCTTTTTGAGCTCAGTACTAATCTGGGGCAACACACACTTGCAGAATAATTGATGCTCTTTCAAACTGAGGGTTGCGGCTCCCATTTGCACATGTTTACAGTGACCACAATTATGTTCACGCTACACATTTCTAGCTCATGTAAATTTAATGGCCAAGCTCTGAAAGCTTTGTAATAATTGATGCCAATTAGAATTCCAGATTCAGATCTTCACCAAAATGAAATAGATTTCTAATGGGTTTATATATATACAAAGAGTTCCACAATTATTCATGCTTCTGAGTCCGTACTGAACTAGTGCCAGCATGACATTAAGGGGCTTTATATTGAAAGTACCGTCTTTCAAAGAAAATTTAAGATTTAGTCCTAGCTAGTTGAGGGTATTATAAATCCGACATTACTATTTCCTAAGAACGTTGGCCTCAAAGTCCGTGTTCCCTGCACATCACATGGCACAGAGAATCCTTATGACACCACATGCATGGGATTGCTAGGCAGAGCCAGGGGACCAATATAATCAGAGGGCCAGTGGATCCACATAGCAGCCAACACCTGTATCCATCACCCAAGCAGGGATGCAGTAACTGTTGGGACTACAGAAGCCTGGAGACCACAGCAGCTGTGAACTATCTCTGATTCCACACTGTGATCTAGGTGGGTGTATTCTATCTCCCCCAATCTGTGCCTCACTTCTTAGTCCAGCTCTTGCTCCCCCTTCCTGACTTGGCTCATTAGTCCTATAATATATAGGTTCTTATACTGTCCTCATCACCATGGTATCTGAGCCCCTTCCAGAAGTGCATATAATGATGTGACTAACATCTGTCCCATGTGGGTTGTTCTTTCTCTCATCCTCTCTCCAGGGAGAGAGTTATGTGTGCAGTGTAATGTGTTAGTTTGGTAGGTTTGTTTTGTTTTATTTTTAATATACAATGGAGAAGGCATGTTAGTTTATCTAGTCCATCTGCTAGTCCAGCATTGTTCTCTGCAGTACATTTGCTAGTGCTTTGTACAGTCTAGTTTTAAATCTCGCAAGTGATAGCTACTTATGCTACTTCCAAACCCTTTAAAATGATGCAGCATTCTTTGGAAATGAGACAAGGACACACTGGATTTTTTGATAAAATCATGGGGAAAATCAACTTGCACCCACAGGACTTTTGTCTGAAAGCAGCGGACACTGACCATGGACTCTGGGAAAAATTCAGTCTGACTCCTCCACTGGCAAGAAAACTCGACAATGTATCTTGCAGCTAGGGAACAGCCAAACCCAAAGTCCTAGATATGAACTCCCCTCAACTTCAGGAAGAAGGGCTGGTTGAAAATTTTCTGTCAAAACTGTTTTTCAGTGGAACATTCGGTTTTTGACTAAACAAAACTTTTCATGAAAAATACCTGCTTTCTGTGGAAAACTTTTTCTTTTGGTTGAAAAACTGAAAATGCTTTAGTTTTGGGCCAAAACCCAAATAATTTTATTTGGCAATGTTATGGCCGTGCCTCACAGGAGTTTTAGGTTGAGAGCCTCATGCCTCCATTCTCGGGTCTGGGCTGGATTTCCTAGCCAGACTACATCTCCCATGATGCACCATGGCCAAGGACTCACATAATGTGCCACAGTAACTCAGAAAGATGAGAGATTGGAACATCATGGTAGATGTAGTCTGTCCAAGCAACTTGGCCCAACGAGGAGAATGGAGTGTGAGGTACTCAAACATCAGTTCCCATGAGACACCACAGTAGCATTTCCAATTGAAATGGTAGGTTTTCAGATGAAAGTTTTTGACCACTTTTTTGTTTTGTTTGTTTGTTTTTTCACTGAAAATTCAACATTTTCTGCAGAAAAACTTCCACTTCCTGACAAACTCTAGGAGGAGGTCCAGAATCCAGGTCTAAAATTCATTAGTTGGTTGCTCTCTCTGTAACGGTCTGAGTTAAAACCCTGTATCTGATCCCCCCACCCCAACTATCAATTTTTATTTAGAGATTTGGATCTGCATTTTGCAATTTAGTGTCATCTCAAATTGCAACCCAGATTAATCTTGCATTGTTCCTGCTCCAGTGTCCGTTCGTCATAGGGAGAAATGATTTTTTCTTGTTCAGTAATGATCCCATCTGTCCCACCAGTTTAATCCTTTCATGTCTGTATTGCTTAAAAGTTATATGAAATTGTGGCAGCCCCACTAGACATTCATTATTTTACCTCCCCATTCACTCTCCCTCTCTCTCATCCCCACAATCACTACATAAATGTATTTTATATATTATTCACTGTGTCCATTTTATAGGTGAATATGATCATATGTCCTCTTCAAATTCTAAAAGAAAGTGTATTCTTCAGTCTCCTGGTCTTGTAGCTGCAATAGGGAAATCAAGCTATAATGTTTGCAGTACTTCAATACCCTGAGCATTAGTCACTCATGTTATATATATAATTCTACTTTTATGCTCTGATTAATCTTTTCTCATTCTAAAAAGGTTCTCCTTTTTCTTTGGAAGGGATGTAGTGAGTAGCTGGCAACAGCTCTGGAAAGGCTACAGCTGCTTCCTCCCTTATTCTGCCAGGGGAATTTTTGGAGCGGGTAGACAGTGGCATTGATAGCTTGCACCTTCAGGTTTATGCCCTTCCCTGATTTTTCAGTGGTGTCACTTGCACCTTGTCTCCAATCAAGTGAGCAGCAAGGCAGGTGCACAATTCCTGCCCTACTCCCCGAGCCAGTCAGCAATGCTTCTGCAGCGCACAGCTGAGTGCTATCGTGTGCGTTATCTAAGTGATTCCCTTTTTCAGAGTGTCCTATTCACTTCCTGGCCTGAACCCAGAGACATGATCCTGTTTCTGAACCTTGATTTCCTGAGTCAGTGCTTCTAGTACCTAGCAGGAGAGGCAGTTAAAGGGCCACCATGTCAAAATGAAGAGCACATGTTAAAAAAGATCCTTAGCTGGGTTACTAATAATACCTTAGATTGTTTGACGTGAAAGCCTTTAAATATCTAATTTCCTTTTCCACATTTGTGCTTATGATTCAAATTCTTGGATTCAAACAGAAGTTTTAAACATCAGCAGGTCAAATCCAAGCACTGGACCAAATTCTGCACTGATGTAAGTGGGCAAATTTCCATTGTGGGCAATACAGTTGCGCTCTCTTATGCCAGCAGTGAATTTGACCATTGCAATAGCCACCTAAAATTTAGACTTGGATTTCAACGCCCCCAAATTCAAGAGTGTGCAGATCTGGCATTTTGGTTAGTCCCATTACAATACAGATATCATTTCACCTATGTAGCTAGGTTCCTTTACCATGCCTAACACTGTAGTATCTGAGAACCTGAGATATGAAGCTCTCATCCATATCTAGAGTCTGGATCGCTGATTATGTTTTTTGTTTACATTTCACATTTCTTTCCATTTAGACAGTGAAATTAAACTGTTCAGATTCATTTTCTGGGTCTTCTCTAATCATAATAATACTTAGCTCTTACCCAGTGCTTTTTATCTGTAGATCTCAAAGTACTTTATAAAGGAGTTCAGTATTATGGGCCTCACTTTACAAATGGAGAAACTGAGGCACAGAGAGAGGTAAAGCAACTTGCCCAAGCTACCCAACAGGTTAGTGTCAAAGCTAGGAATAGAACCCATGTGTCCCAATGCCATGTTCTACTCACTAGGCTACATTGCCTCTCTCAAGCAATTCCTTTGTGTCTTTCCAGTCCTGCAGTGAATGTGTAACGCTTCGGAACAAATCATTTAAACTGAAATGGGCTGGCAGGAAAATTACATTTTTATTTTTATTAGATTTTGTGGGTTTTTTTAAACCAAACCTAATTTTGGGGCCAAATTGAAATAGAAATTATTGTTTTTATAAGAGTTGTAAACAGATGAAGGGCCCGAGTCTTTCTTGTTAAAAAGAATAATGAGGTCATCTACAATAATGATTCAAAACACTACAAAACCATAGCTAAAGCCATTATTTTACCTCACATTACATTACTGGGACATTACTGAAGAATATTGTACTGTTTTTAATAAGGTCACCATCAATGCACACTCAACGCTCCTATTGATTTCGTGGAAGTTTAGAATGGGTAAAAATAAATAACAGAATTGGAACCTTAGTGAGCTAGAAAATATAAATGCAGAGCCAGGGATGATGGAGAAATGGAAAATAGTTGGAGACGTTGGATCTTACAGAGAGCAGAGAAATGATAGTTTCTAAGGGACTTCACACTATAGGGGTGTGAGGAGAAATGTTAGATAACTATAAAACTCCTCAGTTCAGTAAGGGAGATCTTATTGGACTCCTCCTGACTGGGAAACCTCCCTCTGATTAGTTCTGCCACTGTTGGGCCGGCCCATTTGTAGACTACAAAGCATTTAAATGTTGCCTGTTGTGTTAGTGAGTAATGGACATTGCCAACCCATTGTGTTTAAAGTGGACAGTCAGATAAGAATAGCAACAGCTCTTCAACACGTGCCAAATTTATTTTAAATTTCAGGCACCTCTGTACATTTTACGGACAAGTAGCTGTGTTGAAAGAACAAGGGTACTACTGGGGCAACAGTTATCTGAGCCTTTCCTTTTCCCCTGAGAAACCAATGTGTAATGCAGCCTACCAGGGTGTCAGCTGATAAAAGCCAAACAGATGTTTCTCGTGAAGTGATCTCTGGATTTGGTGTCGTGGAGCTGGCTGTGCAAGTGAAGCCAGACATTATCCTGAAGCACAGTGAATGAATGAATAACTCTGACATGGATGCTTCTATTGCACCATCCAGTCTGTCTCTCTAGGTTCTCATACTGTGCCCAAGAGCACCCTCCCTTGTCCATCCCCATTCCAGGGCATTTAGCTATATAAGCTATTTTGGAGAAGTCAGTTGATTATTGAAGTAGATCTGAACACTTCCAAATTTTGGGGTAGTGTGGTTCTGAATTTGACCTCTGGGCATGGCACCAATCCCTATAATGGACTGAAACTCACCCTCAAACCTGAACACCCCCTACATTTTGGAAAAGTTCTCATCTAGTTATGAATTTTGTGGGTTGGGCCCATCTATAACTGACTAGAATAGAACAAACTGAGAGGAAAAATAGAGAGGGAAATGGGAGGCAACTACTCTAGTCAGGGTAGAGTAGTGTTCTGTGAATAAGGACATTTGAGTTCTATACTGCTCTATACTACTGATTCACCATGTGCCCCAACCCAGTCACTATCTATTTAAGTCTTCCCATCTGTAAAATGGGTATAATAATGTTCTGAAGCTTCACAGAAAGTGTTTGTAAAGCTTCATTAATATTTGTAATGCCTTTTGAGTGCCTCTGATGGAAGGCATTAAGTACAAAGAATTGCTAAATTGTGATATGGGAAAGTATGTGTACTCCTTTAGGATGGGGAAAGAAAAAGCAAAGAGAAATAACATTCTTTGTAAACTTATTTATTTCAGTGAAAAAACATTGACATAAGAGATGTGACTGTATATGTAAATACACCTCTACCCCGATATAACGCTGTCCTCGGGAGCCCAAAAATCTTACCGTGTTATAGGTGAAACCGCGTTATATCGAACTTGCTTTGATCCACCGGAGTGCGCAGCCCCGCCCCCCCGAAGCACTGCTTTACTGCGTTATATCCGAATTCGTGTTATATCGGGTCGCGTTATATCGAGGTAGAGGTGTATTTATAGACATTTTGAGGTGACTGGAGTCACTCAAAATCAGGGCCGGCTCCAGGCACCAGCGTCGCAAGCAGGTGCCTGGGGCGGCCAAAGAAGAGGAGGGCGGCACGTCTGGCTGTTTGGCGGCAATTCGGCGGCGGGGCCATCTCTGGGCGCGAAGAACCTGTCGCCGAATTGCCGCCGATCGCGATCGCGGATTTTGTTTTGTTGGTTTTTTGTGCTTGGGGCGCCAAAAACGCTAGAGCCGGCCCTGCTCAAAATTTAGCTAAACCAGAAAAGAATGACTACTAAATTATCAGATTGTAAATTGTATAGAAAGGTAGATTCAACCAGACAGGAGAGAACATTACATTAGAAACCAAAGAGAATATATTTATATCTGAAGAAAGAAATGATGTGCAGGCTGACAACTGTAGGAAGGTCTGAGATTTTCTTCTTTAAATTGAGTCTGAAGAAGAAAATGACTTATAACCCTTCACTAATATCTTCCAGCAGACCTGGGAATTGCTGCTGGATGAGAATGCAGTTTGAGGAATGTTTATTAGAATTGTCCAAAACTCATCCATTTTAGCTCCCCGTTTGCCAGAGATTTAACTCATGCTTTGGTACGGAAAGAGAGTGAAGTTTCATCTGTCCTCCCCCTCTGAGTTTCATTTTGTTTGGATTCAAAACCTCTGTAAGCAACACTTGAGCAAAAATGATGTGGTTTGCCTGGTTTCAAGTAGATTGATCACTAGCAACTGCATGGAAGGAGAGTGATGGCTTCAAACTTGCCACAGATTTGTTCTCAACGATGGGGAAACATTTTAACAAACGGGCTGAATTTTGGCTTGTTAACTCAGGGTTATAATGAAGAACTTATAAAGCTCTAATGTTTATGTTAATGTTTTGGTAAGAGAAAGCCTCTAGGAAAAAGTACCAGGACACTAACTGGACCAGGACACAATCTGTGTAGCTCCTCCTGCCATTAGTAGTCCTTGCATGAGTAACATGCCTTGAGAATCTTTTGACTTTGGTGCCAATTGGCCTGCTTGACTTCATAGAAACATAAAAGGAAGAGCAACTCTGTCTGCAGGTGTTATCATGGCTCTGGATTCTTATTTTACTCAGTGATGTTTAGTTAATCCAGCAAGATCCAAGTTCTATTTTAGACTTGCTGTATTCCTAGAAAATGTATTGGAGATATTACATAGGAGATAAGTTGTTGAGTAATTGGTCCTAATGTTGCCATCAGGTTTGGGATATTTGTGAGGGTGTTCTGTGAAGCTGATACATATTTCCACCAACTGCTCCCCCTCCCCATTCCATTTCCACAGGGACAGCCCATACATGAAAATACTTCACAGTGTGAAATGTATCTGTACCATGCCGAAATTAGGTTCCAAAGGTGCTGACGTAAATAATTACTCATGAGATTAAGTGCAGCAACTTGTCTTTTTCCCTGCATTATTAGAGTCATACAGTATTTAACAGGTGGAGCTGTCACACATGCAATCACTGGGGCAGTAGAACAATGGAAAGAGACAAACTTGCCAAGAGGAATAAGGTGGAATAAATCTCTCCTTCTCGCCTTCCTGGCCTCTGAAATCTCGTGGGAATGAGCCACCCTGGGGCTCCTGCCATTACAGGCTCTAATCCGTTTGGTGTGGTAAATACTGTGAGAAAAGTGTTTCCTTTGTTAGCTTCTTTTCAATATTTTACACTGTTGTGGCAGGTGTTACCAGCTGGCACTATTACATATAGGCTCCCACAAGTTCTTTTTCTACGTGTTACTCCTGAGGGAATTCTGCACCAAAAAATGAAAAATTCTGTGCACAATATTTTAAAATTCTGCAAATTTTATTTGTTAATAAATAAATGAGGAGGCTCTAGCATGGCAGTGGGTCCAGGCCACTGGCTGCACGGAGGTGGGAGATCATCCTGCAGCCCCGTGCTCTCCCGGCCCCGGACAAGGACTTGGCGGTGAGACTGCACCTGCCCCAACACAAGGGCCAGGCCTGCCCCAACACAAGGGCCAGGCCTGCCCCAGAAACACCCTGGAGCCATGCCCCTCCATGCTAGGCACATGAGGTGTGGGCAGGCAGGCTCTGACCAGCAGGATCTTAGTGTGGGGGGATCCTTGTGTGGGGTGAGAGGGTTCTGTGGGGGACAGTCTGGGTGCAGGTGGCTCAGTGGTGGATCTGGATGCACAGGAGCTCATCGGGGGTTTCCAGGTGCAGGGGCAATGCGACTCTGCAGAGGGGTCCAAGTGAAGGTAGTTGGGGTTCAGCAGAGGTGGTCTGGGTGTGGGGTGATGTGGCTCGCTGGGGGAGTCTGGGTGCTGGGGGAATGGGGTTTGGTGGGGGTCTGGGTGCAGCTGTCTGGGGATCAGTGGGGTGGGTGGTCCAGGTGGCCTCGTTGGCGTGGTCCAGGTGCTGGGTGGGTAGAGCTCGTTGGGTTGGGGGTTCAGTGGGCCTGCTTAAGGGGGGAAGCCCCAGCTACTGCAGCTGCCACTGAGGGAACGCTGCATACGAGGCTCTTGCTTCCCCTCCAATTCCCTTATCCCCTTCTCTTCTGCATCCCTTCCCCACTGCCCTCTACCCCATCTCTTCCCCTCATTCCCACATTCCCCTGCCCTATCTGATCCCCCTTCCTTCTCCACTGCCTCTTCCCCGCTTCCACCATTTCCCCCCCACACTTCCCCTGCCCCACCGCAGGCACTCACTGTTGTACAGAAAACCATACAGCACACATAGAAGGGGAAGTCAACTGGCACTAGGTCCCAGGAGGCGGCATCCAGCTGCAGAGTCAGGAACCAGAACAGCCACCTTCCCTCACCTGGGCAGCTCTGCGCCTGCAGAATTGGGGGTGGGAGGCAGTGGTGCATGCCCTCCCAAGCCTCGCCTCTGTTTGGGGGGGCATTACCCCCCTGCAGTGCTCCAGGCACTGGAAACCAGGCACCCAAACTGCTGGGGAGGGGCGCCTGACTACTTTTGCAGGTTCTCTTTGCTTCCCTGTCATTTTCTGCAGGGAAGGAGAAAATCCGTGGAGTGAAATGATTTCTGCGCCCGCGCAGTGGCGCATAATTCCCCCAAGAGTATCAGTGTGCAAGTAGCATTTGAAGAAATGCTGTGCAATTAGGCAACATCTTCACTGTGAACTAGGGGTGTGATTTCCAGCTTGTCTAGATGTGCTGGTGCTAGCGCTCATCTGACCTAGCAGGCTAAAAATAGTAGTGTATCCGTGGTAGCATAGGCAGTGGCAGCACGGGTTAGCCACTTTGAGTACAAACCTGCCTGATCCCTGTGGGTATGTACTCAGGGCTGCTAGCATGTGCTGCTGCCTATGCCTATTTTTAGCTTGCTAGCTCAGATGAGAGCTAGCACCAGTACATCTCCACAAGCTGGCAATCTCACCCCTACTTCATAGTGTAGACATAGCCTTAGTTTTGTGATGTACTGTTCTTTTCGTGATGCAGTTTCTTTGGAAGGTGTTGTTGCAAACAGAAAGACAGTTTGCGCTTTTCCTCAATCTCTCTTAACTAGAGTCAACTTTTGGTGCGGAGTTGTTTCCTGGGAACTGGGTATTGGTTCTTGGGCTGTGACTTCTGAAAAAAGGGAGTGCCTGCATGCCATTTGTGACCCCCTCCATTCAAGGATTGGCTTATAAACAAACAAATTACACTGAGAAAATACCTTGACTTTGTGCCACTGATTTCTTCTCCAGTAAGAAACTAACTACAAAGCCCTGAAATCTGCTACCACTCAGCAGGATGGACACAGTATTTTCCCAAAACAAAACTGTACATTTCCAATCATATTAAAGTAGCATATTAATATCTTTTGCAATCTATGAACAATTGGTATGACTATTTAAGATGTTTTCAGGTAAGATTCTCTAATTATGAAGAATAAACTGTACATTAAAAATGGCCTCTAGTGAATTAGTTTATTAACTTCCCAACTTCTCCTTTAGCTTAACAGCTCTTTGACTGACCTTTGTCATAATAGAAAAGAGGAAGGATTTTTTTTAAAATATTTTTTTGCAATTAACATACTGTATACCTATGTATTGTTGACTTTGAGTGAGATTTTCAAAAGCATCTACACCCAGCTCCTCAGGTCTAAAATAGAACTTGGATGAATTAATTGCCAGTGAGTAAAATAAGTGTCTGAGTACTGGTGTTTACTATTTTATCATAATTAGCTCGATTTATCTTAGTCTATGCCCCGGTCCACCATAAAAGTTTTGCCACTGTCTTCTGTGGAAGCAGGATTTGGGTTTATGGAAAATAGGTCTTGTCAAATTAACTTGATATCACATCCTCTTTGAATGGCCTTTTCTTCAAGAAAAGCAATCCTAGGTTTTCCAGCTCTTTCATAGATTAAGAGATCTTAAAGCTAGAAGGACCATTAAGTCATCTAGTCTGACCTCTTGTAAATCACAGGCCATAGAATGTGGCCCAGTTAACCCTGGTGCTTCATTCATATAAATTCATTCCTGTGGGTTACCTTTCCGGTTGTGTTTCTGTAGATCTTTTCTACGTCCTTCCTATATAAGGATGGATGAGAACCAAAACCCAGGAGAACTCTCTCTGCTCTTTAGAACTACTTTCTGTCCCTATAATGGGTCAGATCAAAACTCTGGATCTGCACACCCATTCAAAGCTCTGATGCAAATTTTGCAGGTTAGCTCCATCTCTGTACCTGCATTATGGTACCAGAAATTGGGAACAGAAACCTGTATGGGGCCAACAATCACCCACTCCTGTGTAGTGCTGAGTGTCCTCGACCCCAGAGGGAGCTGACTTCAATGGAATCTAAGGGCCCTCAGCATTTTGCAGGAAGTGTACCATACAAGGAAGGATTGAGCCCATACAGAGCACTAGAACCATTTATGTTCACTTGCAATCTGTTGCCCAGCTTGTATCTGAATTGGTCGCCTCTTCTGGTAAGAAGTAATTAGAGCATAATGCAACTAAGAAACTACTTCTCAGAACTGCCAACTCCACAAAGCAATATCACATTTTTCATTGAAGTAATTTTCCATGCTAAGCCAAGGGGTCATAATTGTGTTTCTTACATTGCTTTGGCTGATGTCATTTTATTGAATTATGCTTATTTTGCATTTTTAAATAAAAATAGGTGCTGTTTTTCTTATTGCTTTTACATTTGCTTTGGTTTCCTGGGATTTCCTTCCCTTCTCCCCTGCCTCACCATTGCTTTAGAGATTTATATACAGGGGTGTCGGAATTATTATTATTTATGCAGGGTATTACCACAATACTAATGTAACCATAAACTCCTTTATTAAATCCAAAGGCCAAATGGTATTTATACAATTGCTCTAAAGGTGCCTAAAAAGCCTAAATAATAAGCAATTTACTACATCCAAACAGTAACAAATAGGCATTTGATCAAGATATTTACAAATGGCCTAACCCTATGAGTACTTAGACCCATATTGGTTGGCTCCAGTGTGGTCATTAGCAATGAATCCTTTAAGAGTTTACTTTTTTATATCCTTTAACAAACAAGTGATGTCACCCAGACCCCCCGCTGATCCCCAAACACCTTCACCTGGACCCTCCTGCACAGTCCCATTACTGTTGCACCCAGAACCCCCCAACAAGCCCCTGTTCATCAAGATTCCCCCCGCACCTGGATCCCCCACTGAGCTGCCCGCACCCAGATTGCCCCACACAGAATCCTCTCAACACACACCTGGATCCCCCCACACTAGACCCCTCCACACTTGGATCCTGCCTTGCTGAGCCTGCCTTCCCACACCTGGTGCACCTGGCATGGAGGGGAAGGGACCTGGGGTGTTTCTGGGACAGGCCCTGTCCTTGCGCTGTGTCAGGGTTGGGTTGAACCTCACCACTGAGTCTGTGTCCTGGTGGGGGAGCTGCACAGTGATCTCCCACCTCTGTGCAGCCAGTGGCTTGTGCTCCCCAATGCCATGCTGTAGCCTCCAGATTTATTTGACAAATATAATTTGCAGAATTTTAAAATAGTCTGTGCAGAATTTTGAATCTTTTGGCGCAGAATTTTTAATTTTTTGGTGCAGAGTGCCCTCAGGTAAATCATTGTGGAACAGTCACTAAGGACCTGATTCTCCCATCTTTACTCACATTCATGAATACTTTATTACCTAAGTAGTCGTGTTGGAATGAATGGGATTACTATCAGAATAGGGCCCTACTCAGGGCCGGCTTTAGGAACTGCTGGGCCTGATTCGAATACCCGGCGGCAGTCCGGGTCTTCGGCGGCACTTCAGCGGCGAGGGGTCCTTCACTCACTCCAGACTCCCCGCCGCTGAAATGCCGCCGAAGACCTGGAGCGAGTGAAGGACCCCCCCGCCGCCGAAGTGCCGCCGAAGACCCGGACCACCGCCGGGTATGTAAAAAAAAATAAAAAATTTAAAAGGCGCCTAAGGCGCGGGTCCCTCTTAAGCGCGGGGCCCGATTCCGGGGAATCGGGGGAATCGGCCTAAAGCTGGCCCTGGCACTACTAAATGTGAACCAGTGTACTGGAACCAGGGCCTTAGACCCACTCAGTCTTACTTTCCCTCTCTCTGTAATGGTATTATATTACTTCCTTGCTTCCCAGAAGTGTTGTGAAGATAAATCAATGGATGTTTGTCAAGTTCACCGAGAAGTGCAAATTATTATAAGTATTATAAGTACTAATAATAAAGTAAGTATAATAATAGCAAACAATATGCTCTAGTTCAACTACGAGATATGGACTTCATGCAGGAATTACTGGGTGAATTATTTGGCCTGTGCGATGCAAGAGGTCAGACTACATGGTCAAACTGAACATTTCTACCCTTAAAATCGATGAGTATATGAAACTACTAGAGATCCTGCGTATGAGATGGCAGTGCTGATTGGAGAGTTTATCTCCAATCTTTAGTTTATAGCTAACAAAGAATGAGGGTTCAGATGCACTTGCCATTCACAGTAAGGAAAGCAATTTGTATAATCCCCCTCACAACCTGCTGGACAAAAGTCCCCTCTCACATGCATGATAGCTGACTTGACACTTCACTGGCCTGTTTTTCTGGAAGACTTTTAAAAAAGAAGTTTAAAGGAATTTTCTGAACTGTTCTGCATCATCAGTTTAGTGCAGGCACAGTGAGTTCTAATGTTCCTGTAGCAGTTGCTATTTTCAGTAGCTAATTTTAGCCGATTGAAGCAGTGTTGTACCTTCAGCTCCACTTTGCAGCAGTGTTGCTTAATGTGCAGTATGGTGGGGTGCTTCCAGACGGAGTGTGCTTGTTTATATGGGTTGCATATTGCACACACGTCGGTGCCGTAGCCTGTTATGGGAAAAATCATACGTTTTAATAGTTTATTCTGGTTCAAGGATGGTTGTGTACAATAAAAATGCCCACTATGGATAGAACACTCAGAAATTCACCAGAGAGTTATGAAATTAAATGGTCACAATTGAAAAATGTTATAGCCGCTAAAATCGATGATCATTCAGGATTTAAATAACTGGTAATGTGGGAAACTAGTTGGGGGCCAAATCCTCAGGGCAGCTGAGCAGCTGTGTATTGACTCCAGTGAGAGATATAGGTACTGAGCACCTTAGCACCTCTGCAGTTTTAGTCCCATATATATAAGAACACATGGAGGTGCAGCCTTATAGCCAGGGTCTGGATATTTATGTCAGGAATTTCCCACACTCTCATTAATGTGTAAATTGTAAACCACAGCATTGAAGATCATCTGATTTGTACAGTATACGCTTATCAGCAGAATGCATGCATAAAAACACAGCTTTATTGTATTGAGTGTATGGAGGATTTTTGTTTGTTTGTTTTGTGTATGTTTCCTCTCTCTCTCTCTCTCTCTCTCTCTATATATATATATATACTGTTATATATTATATAGAAGGAGCAGCCTCTGTGTAAGTAAAGTTGTATGTTATACACGGACTTATATGAAATACAAGCACATTCTAGTGCCTGGAGCAGCACTATAGTTTCAAAGACAGAGTCAGCCCTCTAAACTGTAAGATTAGTTGTCAAGATACAGCCATGTCATGTGACCAGGGGGATGGAAGGGAAATTCAGTGAGTAAATGATGAACAAGGCAAGGGAGTGAGAAAAGCCCCATGACCTCTGCTTGCACCAGCTATAATTTTGAAGTTCTTCGTTGGTGATAATCCCCACTGGCTCATGTCCTGTCTGGGCTCAGGCTGGTCAACCAAAGACTGAAAATATTTCACTGGGGAACAAAAACATTAAATATAATGAAAGGAATGAAACACTTACCTTAGAATTAAAATCTGAGAAGGATTCAGTTTGGCTCATCAAATGTAATGCCCCCACAGCTTGGAGTGCAGTTCACAGACTTACCATTTAATGGGAAACAGATCGACATATTAGAACATACATTAGACCAGTGAAAATCAACACGCACATCTAGAGCCCACCACACAGCTTTCATGGAGTCCACTGATCAGATCATAGTTCCTCTTGTTTAGCCTGAACTTGGGCAGAACAGAGTCCTGATCACAAGAGTGCCCCTCATATACTGACCAGGACATGTGACTTAGTATTTAGCAACTAGACAGCCAGGATCCCTCTTCTCCCCTTCAGGCAGCCAGAACCGGGTGTGGGGGGAGACGAGGGAGAGAAGACATGGAGTTATACAGCACCATAAAATAGTCACATTTAGACCCTGAGGGCACTTTGCCATGCGATGTGTTAGTCACACAAGGCCAACATTGCAGTGGGTGGGGTCAGGACATTGGCCTGTGTTTGTTTTGTGACCCTCAGCAGGGCCATGCAGTGATAGGGTGACCAGATAGCCTGATTTTATAGGGACAGTCCCGATATTTGGGTCTTTGTTTTATATAGGTGCATATTACCCCCCACCCGCTATCCCGATTTTTCACACTTGCTGTCTGGTCACTCTATGCAGTGACAAAGTGTCTCTTCAGCTCTCCAAGGCTGAATGATACCGCTGTACACAGTAACTTTTTGCTAAAGCATTTTACTGATTTTTTTAAAAGAAAAGATGAATATAAAATTATTCACTTGTACATAATGAGCTGGATCAGAGTTCAGGGTAACTTAATTAGAGCTCAGGACAAATTTATAAACTTTATATGAGACATTAAAGACTTTCATTATTTAGCCAAACAATAATGGACTTTTTCTTTTGTCATGATCTCTTATATAAGTGTTTTGCTGAGTATTCCTGTAATGTTCTACTTATCTGACCCTATGCCGAGCTGTTTTTGTAGGTGCATTGCTTTGTTTTAAGTGATTCTAAAGCTTCCAGGAAAAATGTTTTGCATTTGATTTGATGCCACCAAGGGCAGCTATTCATTTCAGGGTCCTTATTACTAAAGACATGCTGCTGCAGTGATCAGACAATGGCAGTCCATGAACTTCAGTTATAAAGTATCTTAACAAAGCTACTGGCTGTGAAGATCCTCCCCAACACCTCCCCTTCAATTGTCTTTATCAGAACTGGTCCTATCTGGTTTTGTGTATATGGTAACAGAGTAATCCCTGGTAAGAGTTTAAGAATTAGCAACTTTTAATCACAATAAAACAAAAATTATAAATGGTCATTTGCTTGTTTCCATTTTGTATAGATTTAAGGCAAAATTCTGCTCTCAGACTCATATGACAGATAATCCCTAGGCACTATTTCCACGCATTATTCTGCTTTCCATCTATTCATAGCACCCTCATTGTCCCCTCTGAAGGGAGAGGAGAATATTATTATTATATTTGTATCACAATAGTATCCCAGGGCCTCGTTGTGTGAAATTCTGAACAAATAGGTAATAGGAGAAAGTCCTGGTCCCAGAGAGTGGAGAAGAATGGAGGAGAGAAGGTTGCAGTTGAATATATGCAAATATTAATTTTTTAATATTTGCTTTTTATTTTTCAAATTATATTATCATAACTAAATAACATGAGAGCCAACTAGCCCCATCTGCCTCTTAGCTTAGACATCTATTTCTTGTAGGTGTCATGGCTGATTTCTTGTAGGTGTTATGGCTTAGGTGGGTCTTGGAGAGGGATTTGAAAGAGAGGGAATTGGCCTCACAGACCAGTTCTGAGAGAGAGAGAGAGAGAGAGAGAGTAGTCGTCAGTGCACAGCACTTTGGAGTGAAGGACTGCTGTGTGCCTCAGAGAAAATAGTTTTGTCCTGTGTTTGCTTTGAAAACTTTGCTTTCTGCTGGCAGCCCTGCACATTCCCTTGATGTGGAAATGCTGGTACTACAGTATGTACAGTATGAGCACGCAGCTATTAATACCCCCCTTGGGAAGGGGAGGACTGGGCAGTACAGTATGTGTGAAAAGACATCTTGTACTGGTGGTATCATGACTTAATGACTGAGTCATTCCATCCTGTCTGATGCCACTGCAGACCCCAGTCACTTCAGTGATGTAAGCCAACACGAGCCACCGTTATATTAAGCAGCTAGGGCAGTCGCCCAGCTTTCCCCCTTTTGTCTCTCCCCACTTTAGGTCTGTAAATATTTGTACTGTCCGCATCTATTGTTGGCACAAAGGCTCCAGAAGAAAGTTCTCTTAAGCCTTTCTTTAAATACTTGGCTGTGTGCCAGTGAAAGTTAAACCCAAACATGTCAGCCTCTCACTGCCCCTGGCTGGTTCTTTTTTCAGTAATAAATGATGTCTGTCTTCAAGACAGGAATTTCCTGAGGTCAGGTTTGCGCTTCCCGAGGGCAACTTTCTGTCATACTGGTTTAGTAGCATGTGCCAGCACAGTAAGCACCAGAACAGATTTTTTTTCTCCCATGTGCACACACCATCCTGTTTGCATCTTGGTACTTTTCCTCTGGCAAGTAAGGGCTGAGGGGCATATGTTTCTACAGTGAATTCATTTGCTCTGTGTCAAGGTTCCTTCCCCACTCTGAACTCTAGGGTACAGATGTGGGGACCTGCATGAGAACCTCTAAGCTTCTCTACCAGCTTAGATCTGGTTTTGCTGCCACCACCCAAATTATTTATGAGTCATTTGGGAAACTCTGTCTACCTCCCCCCCAGAATATCTCCCTCCCAAGTACTATAACCCTTCCCTGGGTAGCCTTGAGAGACTTTTTCACCAATTTCCTGGTGAACACCGATCCAAACCCTTGGATCTTAAAACAAGGAAAAATCATTCAGGTTCTTTAAAAGAAGGGTTTTAATTAAAGAAAGAAAGGTAAAAATCATCTTTGTAAAATCAGGATGGAAAATAACTTTACAGGGTAATCAGATTCAAAGAGCCCAGAGGAACCCCCTCTAGCCTTAGGTTCAAAGTTACAGCAAACAGAGGTAAACCCTCTAGCAAAAGGAACATTTACAAGTTGAGAAAACAAAGATAAACCTAACACGCCTTGCCTGGCTGTTACTTACAAGTTTGAAATATGAGAAACTTGTTCAGAAAGGTTTGGAGAGCATGGATTGATGTCCGGTCCCTCTTAGTCCCAAGAGCGAACAACCGCCAAAACAAAGAGCACAAACAAAAGCCTTCCCCCCACCAAGATTTGAAAGTATCTTGTCCCCTTATTGGTCCTTTCAGTCAGGTGTCAGCCAGGTTACCTGAGCTTTTTAACCCTTTACAGGTAAAAGGATTTTGGTGTCTCTGGCCAGGAGAGAGTTTATAGTATTGTACACAGGAGGGCTGTTACCCTTCCCTTTATAGTTATGACACTCTGTGAGTCAGAGGCTCCTCATTTGCTGTCGGTAGCGGACCTGCCCAATTTCCCAATATGAAGGAGTTAATGCGAATGTCACCTACTGGCCAATGAGCACGCAGTGTCATGAAGCTTCCCTGTTGCTGCCCCCGTCAAAATTCACATCTCTGCAAGTATTTACAAGCAACCACAAATGAAGCTGTACAACACAGATGTACAACACAGCTCTGCCTCAGACGGTTTATTGTGGAAGTGTCTCAGGAACATGTATGAACATTTCTATCAGTACAGACTCAAACTCGATTGGTTACTCAGACTTGAGTCAAATGGTTTAACACAAACACAACAAACCCACCTACACTAAGTCTCCCTGGGGGTTGCTTTGAATTTGGGGTCTGTATGAACCCATAAAATAATTCATTATCATAATGAAACTAGCGAGGTTCATTGCCCTAACTGCCCTCAAAAGACCTCAGCCTCCCTTCCCACCAAATTAATCTTTATGTGCCTACAATGGCATGTCTAGTGTCCTACAGGCCCCCTTCCTCCTGAAGTCTATCAGAGGGGGCCATCTTGTATCTGGGGTATGACTTTGTCAATGCCAACTGATGAAACATCACTCCTTTAATGCTTCATGTACAGATCTTGTCTCCTTAACAAAAAAATTATCTACATAGATGTAGTATACTGAATATTCTGTCTTTAAAGTGTTATATGGAAGAGTCTGGAGTTGTGTCGTGTCATCTCCCTCCCTTTTCAGAAGGCTATTGATGCCAGGACCAATGAAGGAAGAATTTGGATCCAGCTGAACCACAATGCGCTCATGTTGTTTGCTTCTGTTATTAATCCAGAGTTACAGTTTAAAACATACTCTGCTGTTCTTTCGTTAGTGATCCTTCCAGGGTTCCTGAGCTCTGGGTTCTGCAGAACACTCTCAGACTACAGCCCATAGCTATTCAGCCACATGAGAGAACATGACCTGGTGTGAGAGGTGGGCTATGTTAATTTGTATGATGCGAGAAGTGCAGGTCTTCTTTTCATTTGGCAAGTGCCGAAACACATGGAAATAGCAAGGAACAAGACAGCAGGTGCAGGGAGCCAGGGTCTCATGCTCTGGGTTCTAGGCAATCAGGCCTGGTGGTTGGAGCAGTGGGCAAGAACAGGTACCAAGGATGGAAGCCATACATAGAGTCAGGACCGGGTCAAGGGCATCGCTGAAACCGGGATCTGGGGACAGGCCACAGGTCAGAGTTGGTACAAGCCAAATCAGGATCAAAAGCTGGCCAAAGGCGAAGCCAGGTTGGAGTCAGTCCAAGGGTCTGGAAGTCAGGAGGTGGGTGCAGGGCTGGAGTGGGTAAGGAACAGGGCTGGACTAGAGTTGGAATAGGGCATGGAGAAGGCAGAAGTGAGCTGGAACAAGGCTCAGATGAGGCTGGCGCAAGGGCAGGTAACACATTGAGGCAGCAGGAGGGTTCCTAGCCGAGTGGTGCTGTTGCACTGACTAACTTGCAGCTCTGGCGGTGAGAATGACCTGTGCCTGAGGATCATCTGACCTGGGCTCTGCCCAGGGATAGGTTGCTGTGGAATACCTGAGAGATGAGTCGCCGCAGGCTTGGCTGGAGATGTGAGTCATTGTAGCTGAGTGACCAGCCCTGATCTGGCTATGGGTTCACCTCATACAGGGCGTCTGTGAGCATGTAGGAGAAGTGAAAGTAGAACATCGGAGTTAAAGGGGAAAATTAAGACTACATCCTAAGATTCAATGCTGAGGTAGTCACAATTATATGGATCAGTGCCTGTTTCCCCCAGTATTGGGCCAGATTCTTGGCTAGCTCTATTGATTGCAGTAAAGCTACACTAGTTTTCCCCAGCTGAGAATCTGCCCTGTTCTTTTCAGATAGTAATATGGAAGACAACTGGAAGAGATTGGAGCAACACTTCCTAATCTTTATGAAGGCTTCTTGAGTAGATAAAAAAAGGAGAGGATTTAAAAGAGGCAGTCTTGCTTCAAAGTGTTTAACACATTAGCAGAGCAAGCAGGGGACAATGAACCTACTCTGAATGAGATCTGAACAATGTTTAGGAATTCTTGTAACCCTACAAATGCAAATAGCATAGATTCTGGCATCACTACTACCTGGAAGCAGTGGGATTGATAAGAAAGCAACAGAATTGAGAGGAAGAGCTCAAGACTAGGAGTTTGGTAGCATTGTAACCGAAAAACACAAATGAAGATGATAACGGCAAAACATTGAAATGCTTGTATAGGGCTATTAAACAAATTAGGGCTCAGGATAACATGCCCTGATGAGAATCTGTACGAGCAAACTGAATATGCCTCAGACTCAAAGCCTATGCCATGGTTAAAAACAGGGGCTGTGAAGTTGTCGCACTTGGAAACGCACCTAACTCTTCTCAGATGTCACCGCAACAGATCTACCTCAGAGAAGGGATGCAAATCTGTGGCAGGAATAGACTGCCAGCCTGTATTCTTTCTAGGGACAGTGTCGAGATAACCAAAGTCCCAGAGCTGATCCAGCAGAAGCTTGGTATTTGACTCTGTATATAAGGAGGTTTCCTATAAAATTCAGACTCGATACTGGGGCTGAGGCTAATATTATCCCAGCACATATTTTAACACAGATTCCGGGTCCAGTCTGCATATGACAGCCTAATTTTATGCTAGTAACATGTGGTGTCTCTAGGACAGAATCTGAAAGAGAAATCACCTTCACAGCAGCAACAGCCAAGGACAGTTTTTTACTATTAAAATGTCTAACAACTATTGGGTAAAGAAGCTGGCCCTGATCTCAACCTAATTCAAAGAACTGGAACTGTACGCATCTATGCGCACACCATCAAAGAAGAACTAGTGTTGCCAAAGTATAAGAAAAGGCAAGACCCCTTATATATGTCAGAGGAAGGTATGATCCAGCCAACATGGGGCTGGCTACACACTCACTGTGCTTGGGGTTTGAGCTCCCATGATCATTCGTCATTACTGTCCGTTTCTAGCAGGAAGCTCTATAATGCGATGCCCTCTCTCTCTCTCTCCTGTCTCCCAGGGTTAGGCATGATTTTCCCAATTGCTTTTTGGTTATGTAAACCCCCACAAGATAAAACGACACTTCAGGGGATTTTAGGGATTGCTGGATTTCTAGTATAGTACATCCCAAGTGAAGCAGCTTTGATGGATCCCCTGAGAAAGTTGCTACAGGATGACATAATCTGGCAGTGGGCACCATAACAAGACAAGACACTGCAGCAACTGAAAATGACAGCCTGCAATGCACCAGGAGTTGGATTCTGTGATCCTAACAAGCAGCTCCCTATTCAAACAGATGCATCTAAAGACTGTTTAGGAGCCTGGTCATTGCAAGATGCAGGTATTGTGCCTATATTATGTAACAGAGGCAGAAAACATTACACCCAAATTGAAAAAGAACTATTGCATTTCTCACCAAAAAATGCCATCCCGTACCTAACAAGGTGCTTGTAACAAGGTGCTCTTCCCCAGGACTCACTGCCCTTCCCACAGTCTCTTTTATGCAGTTTTGTTGTCCAAACTTAGGTCAAATCAATAAAAACACAGTTCCCTGGGCTACAGCTCTCAGGTGTTTCCCCTCTACAGTTCTCAGGTTCCTTCTACTGCTCCTCCCAGGGGACTCAGGCAGACCTTACTCAAGTGGGCTCCCTATTCCCAGGGAGCAGGTAGTGAAAGCCCCATGTCTACTCTCACTGCCTCTTCCTGGCTCACCCAGGCTCCCCATCACCTGGTCTCTCCGGCTCTAAGCCCAGGTGCCCTATTTTAAAGCTTAACTGGGATCAGCTGATCACTCACAGAGGCACTGGCCTTGTTCCTTCTTAAAGGGCTAGGGTAGATCAGTCTCAATCTGAGATGACCGACAAGAGTGCTGACTGTGTGGTGACCTTTATCATGCGGACGCTTGTCTGATAGGAACTGAGATCACCAACTTGCTTCATATAGGACACCAGACAACCTTCAAATGGCAGTCACTTTCAGTCTCTACTAACCTGGGGTGATAAAAACCAGTGACCTATCCGTCTCTGATCCATAACCAGTCCTGTGAGTGGATGCAGAATTTCCCCATCCCTCCATATTTTCATTTAACGTCATCATCCATAAATTGTTTGTTTTGGAGCCTGAAGTCTTCCTA
This sequence comes from Emys orbicularis, assembly GCF_028017835.1. NCBI lineage: Eukaryota > Metazoa > Chordata > Testudines > Emydidae > Emys > Emys orbicularis. The sequence goes on along the minus strand of NC_088685.1, from coordinate 20,247,515 downwards.
TCTCCCATTGCATCAACTGGTGTGTTGGTCCTGCTGTTTGTGCCATGCTTTCCTGTTGTTCCTTTTGAGCTCACTCGCAACATGTGTTCGTTTCTGTTTTCCCCTCTGGTATGCCACCAAGATATTTGCTGTGATTTTGTCTTTGTTGTTTGTACCTGCTATTACTTCTATTGATAGTGTCTAAATTGAATTCCCATACAAATGCCCTTTGTTTCAAATGATGCTAAGGACGATGGTACAGATTGTTCATGTTTTATTTCTATTGAAGTCAACGGGAGCTTTACCTGGCTAAACAATGCAGGGTCACCCCTATGTTATGTCAATCACAGCTCAACTTTGGATTTAAAGAGCTACTGAAAATAGGTGTTGGGGTCTCTTGTACACATAACACCTATTACTTCCTATCCAGTGGGGTCACAATGTTTGTCCTTAAATGTGATCAGAGGGTTTTTGTAGTCTGGGTCTTTACCAATTCACATTACACCTCTGATAATTAAACATAGCTTGCCTTTGATTTTCAGTAACCTGCAGGAAACACTGAAACACGGTAAAGTTATTTATATTATATATTTTGATTATTCTTTAATTTTTTTAAAGATGGTTTTACAGTAAATTTTGTAATTCTCCTTTTTCTTTTGGATACAAACACTTCCACATTAAAGGGACATGGTCAAGATAAAAAAATCAGTTTAAAATAAAATGTTCTCATGCAAACATTTCTCTTCATAGTGAGCCAAAATTTCAAAAATGGCCTCTGTTTGTACCTGTGCAGTTTTGTCCACACAGTCTCTTGCATGCACTATTTTTGAGCACTCTGACATATGTGCACAAATGATAGCCCCATTTGTGTGCACAACCGGAGGGCAAATTTCCTAACTGAAATGTAGTCGTATGTGGAAAAGTCCTCCTAGGAAGTGGTGGAAGCTCTATTGCCTGGGATCTTTAGGCTAGTCAAAACACTGGCGAATGGACTGTAGGGAACAGCCCTGTAGTATCTGGGACAGGGTGATCCAACAGGTCTTTTCTATCTCTAGATTTTATGAATCTCCAAAGGGAATTACAAACAGATAGAGGCTGGATTGAAGCCCCTTTACACATTTGCCCCTCCCTAAATTTGGGACCCAAACTACTCAACAGTTTACCCCTAAAATGTTTATTTTTCATTCTCTTTGCTTGTGATCTCCTGGTTAGTCTAGAAAAATCTGTGTGGCTTGTTAAGAACATGAAAATAGAAACAAGCACTTAGAAATTCCTATTGTTCTTCAGAGAGCCTACTGCCTAATGTCCTGCAGAGCTGTGCCTGGGTCCCATCTGTCAAGATAACAGCTGCCACTTTTTCCCGAGTTAGTTTGATAAGATCATAGAATCAAAAGTTACAGCTGGAGAAGATCTATTTATAACAACAATCAGTGCTGCTATAGCCCCTTTCAGCAGAAGCTCTGAAGGCACTTGAGAAGTATTCCTCAATTAAGTCTCCCTAGACCCCTGAGTTAGGGTAAACCTCATAATTAATACTGTTATTCCTGGTTGTGCCACTGATTCACTGTCTGACTTGGTCAAATCAGTAATCCCTATTTTATAGAAGGGTAAACTGAGGTTTGGTTACTTGGTCAAGGTCCCACAGGTAGTTGATGGCAGAACCAAGTCATTAAGACTCTCAGTCCCGTGCTTTGATCACAGTCCCACACAATTCCATCTCCTTTCAGGATTGCTCCCTACAGAATAGTCTCTAGGGCTTGGTTCACTTTAATTTTAAATGTCTTTAAGCCAGATCCTCAGCTGGTGTAAATCTGCTGAAGTCAGTGGAGCTGAGCCAGTTTACACCAGCTGAAGATCTGGCCCTTTACCAGCAGCCACAGGGATTGAGTTAAACCTGGTCAAAATGGCATAAGGAGATTGTCTCAGCTGACAGTACACCTCTACCCCGATATAACGCGACCCGATATAACACGAATTCGGATACAACGCGGTAAAGCAATGTTCCGGGGGGGGGGGGGGCTGCGCACTCCGGTGGATCAAAGCAAATTCGATATAACACGGTTTCACCTATAACGCGGTAAGATTTTTTGGCTCCCGAGGACAACGTTATATCGAGGTAGAGGTGTATTTCAGCATGTAGTCTGAGAGTTTACTGGCAGAGGGATATAGATAACTCTGCTGGTGTCTGCACTGGAGCACATGAAGCACTGTTTACATTGAAAACAAGATTGGGAAACACTAGTCTGTGTGAAAGCAGACTTGTTCCTAGCAGCTGGGAAGAATAAATTATACACAGTTTAACAGATTTGCACCTTTGATCAGTATAACCTATATTTTAAAAAAAGATGATAGATTTTGTAACAATCTTGAAAAATAACGCACTGTGACTAAGGCGCTCTTTGGAACGTTGGAGCCAATGACAAAGATAAAGGGTGTAGATATACTAATGTGCAGTCATAAAGCAGGATGACACTTCAGACCATAAAATGCTGATGATATTGTATATACTTTGTTAATAAACCCTTGGCTGGGTTCACACAAAGGCTGGAGTTAACCATTATCACATATTATTTATAGAGTGCTGTCAGTATGCACATTACTGTGCAGTAAGTGACTTCTAAACAGGTCCCCAAACAGACAGTCTGAAGGACCTGAGGCAGAATGATCTAGAGGAATAAGTTTGGGATGCATATCAGGAAGTCCTGAGTTTTAAATCACACTCTGCCTGTGACCCACGGGGTAGCCTTCGGGATGTCTTAGGTATGTCTACGCTGCAATAAAAGACTCGCAACATGGCTGCGGCTGGCCCGGGTCAGCTGATTTGGACTCGCAGGGCTTGGGCTCCGGGGCTATAAAATTGCAGTGTAGATGTTTGGGCTCAGACTGGAGCCCAAGCTCTGAAACCCTGCAAGGGGGCTGGGGTGGGAGAAGAGGGGGGTCTCAGAGCCCGGGCTACGGCTTGAGCCAGAATGTCTGCACTGCAGTTTTATGGTCCCACAGCCCGAGCCCTGCAAGCCCAAGTCAGCTGACCTGGTCTCTGAGACTCGGTGCTCTGGTTTTTTACTGGAATATAGACATACCCTCAGGGATGTCTACATTGTACACTAAACCCTCTGACTCAGGTCTGAGCCCAAGCCTTCCTTCTATCCATGCACAAATCAGTCTGACTCAGGTCAGCAAGCTTTCATGGCCTGGGTCCTAGGAACCTGCTAGGGGAGGGGGTCAGAGCCTGAGTCCTGCCGTGACTTGGGTCTAGACCCGTCATTTTACAGTATGGTTGCAGTTACAGTTGGGTCAAGCCGCAGACCCAAGTCAGAAGGTCTGCATAGTGCAGTATGGACATGTTAGCATGGCTGTGAGAGCTGGCTCCAGCAATTGTAAGCCCAGGTTTACAATGCAATGCAGACGCTCAAGTGCGGGTTTGGAAACACTGAGTCCACAAGCCTAAGTTCCACTGACCCGGGTTTACAATGCAGTGTAGACATACCCTTAATGTCTCTGTCCATCCGTGACTAGGCTATTAGGGCCTTACGTAAAAGTGGTGATCTATTTCACCCTTCTACACTGGAAACTGCAGATGTTTGTGCTGAAGTGAGGCTAGGGTTGCCAATTTTGATTGGATGTATTCCTGGAGATTTAATCATAGGACATAATATTTAATTAAAAATTAATCTTTAATTCCCGGAGACTCCAGGCCAATCCTGGAGGGTTGGGAACCCTAAGGGAGACACCAGGCAGTCCTGTGTGCTCTTATCCCACTGGTGCCAGTGATATCATGTCTTATTTTCCAACATGGAATCTGTGACTGGAGGAGATGGTGTGTTAGTAACTTTCAGGACATTTGCAGGGGAGAGGATATTGCATAACACCTGCTAATACTATTATCCAGTGACCCCTTAAATAAAATACATTTCTGAGATAATTTCCCAATACAGATCAAAGTGCTGGATGCCCAAGATGATTATACTAGTGTTTGACTTCTGCACTGTGCATGTTTTATATATGTATGAGATCATGTTTGAACTGTATTGTCTGTGTCTGACTTATTTAGATTATTAGTGACCTTGGTGTATTGACTGTCTTCTTTCATGGCTCAGGCAGTCGGCACCCTTTTTTGTAAATCATAATTGTTTCTTTCTAACATGTTTCTCTCTTTTCTTCCCATGTATTTGTCTTACTCTTTCCAAAGAGTTTCTCTCTGTTGCACCCAAATACTTAATAGCTCAGTGGTTGCTAAATCCTTTGCAAGGTGTTAAATGGTTGCTCTGTTTGACAGCAATAAGGTTTCAGTAAGATGATCTTCCACATTAGAAGCATAACCATGTTGTGCATAAAGTAAATTGAATGTGACAAAGAACTTATCAGCAAGGGGGCTATAGGAAAGAGGGTATTCTTAAGACATTCATTTGGGGTATGGGAGATGGGTATTTTAAAAATAATGAATGCTCCCGAGGGTCAAAATACCATGTTAACAGATTGGCACTAAGGGGTAATTCATTAATAATATTTCTTTTCATGGTCAAGTGTATTGTCCCCGAATACAGACAGCCTCTAAATCCAGTACCCTGACTCCTAGACGCAACCTTTGGGAAGCTTGTCACTAGCTTTGGCCAAGGGAATCCAGTGTGCGAAATTGCCGAGTGAAGCTTTCAACACAGCCTGTATTCAGAAGGGAGTGCAGCCAGTGTGAGAAGGAGATTTGGTAGACCAAAGTGTTGCCAATCCTGCCCAGAACAATAAGGTCATTGTAGGTTATATGACATTCTGGCGCACTATCATGAAAAGAATATGTAGTAGAATCATTGTCAATTTGTATTAGGAAGTAGATCCACCAAGATTAGTAACTGGAGATGCTCACTCACGTGTTCACACTCACACACACATGTACCATAATGGTGAACCTATGACACAGTGTCAAGTCCGTTGGCAGGATACCTCAGTTGCAGGCATGTATATCTTCGGACAGGAGGAAGATCGGGGCGATTAATGTGTGCATGATGGTGGGATAGGGAGACTGAGAAGGAAGAGGATGCCTGATTATATTGTTATTTTATCTTGTTTGATTAGACGTTAGAGGTGTTTCCTTTCTTTGGGCCAGGTTCTGCTACTCACATTCACATGGTGCAGTACCTCACTCCTTGGGTAGTCCCACCTTGAATCCCCGCCACACTCCTCAATTGTACTTTATATTCCTCAGCCACAGCCAAGGATCTGGAACACAGAGCCCTTCCCCAATATAATATAGTATATTACTGTGTAATCTGCTACAATGGTATATTTGATATTTATTGGGTAGATGCAAACTATTTCCATGGCTGTACATGCTGTGTAAAATATTGATATAAAAATGTATTGCATGGTTTCGTAGCATGCCCAGTAATGGCCCAATTAAAACACCCTTATTCCCATAAAGTAGTACCTTACTCTGTAAGTCATCCCATTGATTGTAATGGGACTACTCATGGAGTAATGCACTACTCAGCATGAGTACAGGTAGCAGAATTAGGCCCCAAAAAATGTCTTAATTTTAGGCCAGGGGGCAGTAGAGGATCTGTAGCTGTCCTTCCGGTTGATATGGAAATCCTATGAAACTCATTTTGGCCTTGAAGCCAAATCTACGCTTTCTTCCCTTTTGAAAATATACAAATCTATAAAGCAGTTAAGACAGAATAATGTCTTCCTATGGAATGAACTAGACATTTGCATGTCATTCCCTTGACTATGAAGCCAACCAACATGCAAGGCTCAGTCATTTTGCCTTGTGGTTGTACATAACACTGATATATGGCGTACTGTAATGCATTATTGAATAGTTGTCTATTGTGTCCCTGTTGGCCAATGTCAGCTGCATATTAAATAATTAATTGTGTTGCGCTCTCTCTATATTCAGTATATATAATACAGAAAGGAAAGGAAAGGAAAGCAGCTAAGCTGCCTGCATTTGCCTTTTAAATATCGACCCTGATTGAAATATATAGTGGCAACAGAAGCTCAAAAGTAACCATCAGTCTTTACCTCTCCTGTAATTTGAGTTAGTAATTGTCTGTCATGGCACCAAATGCCAATACACATCTCCCCAATCACCATCTCTCTTGTGCTAAAATTCTCTCAGAAATACTTAGGAACTTTTCTTAGGTGACTATAAACTGGTGGAACGACTCAGTGGTGAAAAATACAGTCACAGTCAGCAAATCTTTTTCAACAAAAGATCATGTTTATTCCTAGGGGGTAAACATGTTAATCTATGCAGGGAAAGAAATAGAAAGCTTCTGAGGTTGGGGTTCATGTCCAGACTATACCTCTGGGTGTGGAGCCTGTCCTTCCCACAAGCATTCTCTCCTCACTGTCTCCTAAACAGCCATGCTCTCCAACTGCCAAAGCCCAAATATGGGACAGAATCAATGTGTGACAAAGACCCACAGTGAGGGGCACAAGAAATTATTCATGCAGAAAATTTGAAATTCTGTGGGATTCCTCCCATTAGTGTTTGTAAGACTTTTGCTGTAACCTCTGTGGGTTGGATCACAGAAACCCCCTGGGGGCTGCCAACTGATGTGCCGAGCCTACTTCTGCCCCTGCTTTCCCTGCCAGCTTGGGACTCCAGCACCCTGTCTTGTTGAGCCAGACAGGCCAGTCTGCTCCAGCACAGACCCAGGGTCTGAACCACGTACCCCAAAGCTGCAGACTTAACTGAAAGCAACTTGAGAAGTGTTCCTGTCTTTAACACTCAGATGCCCAACTCCCAATGGGGTCCAAACCCCAAATAAATCCGTTTTACACTGTATAAAGCTTATGCAGGGTAAACTCATAAATTGTTCGCCCTCTATAACACTGATAGAGAGATATGCACAACTGTTTGCCCCCCCCCCAGGTATTAATACATACTCTGGGTTAATTAATAAGTAAAAAGTGATTTTATTAAATACAGAAAGTTGGATTTAAGTGGTTCCAAGTAGTAACAGACAGAACAAAGTGCATTACCAAGCAAAATAAAATAGAACACGCAAGTCTGTCTACTATAGTAAGAAAACTGAATACAGATAAAAACCTCACCCTCAGAGGAATTCCAGTAAGCTTCCTTTTACAGACTAGTCTCCTTCTAGTCTGGGTCCAGCAATCACTCACACTGTCCTTTGTTCCAGTTTCTTTCAGGTATCCTTGGGGGTGGAGAGGCTATCTCTTTAGCCAGCTGAAGACCAAATGGAGGGGTCTCCCAGGGGTTTAAATAGACTTTCTCTTGTGGGTGGAGACCCCCTCCTCTCTCCTATGCAAAGTCCAGCTCCAAGATGGAGTTTTGGAGTCACACGGGCAAGTCACATATTCATGCATGACTCACTTTTACAGGCAGCAGCCGTTGTTTACATGCTACCCTGAACGTCCTCAGGTAGACTTCTTATGTGGATTGGAGCCTTCCAAGATTCATTGTCCTTTAAGTGTTTCTTGATTGGGCACTTAATTTGCACATTCCTTTCTCAAGAAGCTGACCAAATGCTTTACTAAGGCTACTTAGAAATCAAGCAAGTACACAGCCAATATTCATAACTTTGAATACAACAATGACACATGCATACAAATAGGATGAATAGATTCAGGAGATCATAACCTTTACAGAGATATGTTACATGGCATATGTAGCATAAAACATATTCCAGTTATGTCATATATACATTCATAAGCATATTTCCATAAAGCCTTAGGGGTGCACCGTCACACTCTATACCAAGAGTGTTTATTTCTGATGCAGATAATTTTCAGCAGTTAAAAAGTGAGGGAACATGAAGTTTGGGTGGAACTGAGGTAACTTTGGGACTGAGATTAGGGACACTGAGAGGTATGCATGCACCCAATATATAGTCCTTCCCCCTGGGCAAGAGAAGAAGGAAGATGCTGAGCTTAATCTGTTGTTTACTGGGGAGCAGGTAGTGCTCTTGCCTGACACAGTGAAAAATTCCTGGCTGTGAATCTATGTGAACTGTACCTTTGCAGTGATGATGAACTGGCGAATGAAGGTGTAAGATGAGTGGGGGCAGATGAGTGACCTCTCTACCTGCATGCATGTTAGCACTTTGTGCCCTTTGGTTATTTCTCTGGGAACAAGTACAAGATACTGACTGAGCTTGCCAAAAAGAAAAGAAGAAGAAAAAGCAGAAAAGTTAACTGCTGCTTCGACCCTCCTGTCCAACACTGATGCACACTTGAACTGCTTAGTTCTTGGTGGAATGGAATATGGTTCTCTCTAAATTTCTGCAACCAGCTCTAATAATTTGAATTACTCCTACATACAAGGGGGCAAATTTTTTGTCAGTTACTCTGGTGCAGATTTCATAGAATCATAGAATATCAGGGTTGGAAGGGACCTCCGGAGGTCATCTAGTCCAACCCCCTGCTCAAAGCAGGACCAATCTCCAACTAAATCATCCCAGCTAGGGCTTTGTCAAGCCGGGCCTTAAAAACCTCTAAGGAAGGAGATTCCACCACCTCTGTAGATAACCCATTCCAGTGTTTCACCACCCTCCTAGTGAAAAAGTTTTTCCTAATATCCAACCTAAACCTCCCCCACTGCAACTTGAGACCATTACTCCTTGTTCTGTCATCTGCTACCACTGAGAACAGTCTAGATCCATCCCCTTTGGAACCCACTTTCAGGTAGTTGAAAGCAGCCATCAAATCCCCCCTCATTCTTCTCTTCTGCAGACTAAATAATCCCAGTTGCAGTAACAAGTCAACAGAATTGCTCCCTATTTACACAGATTTAACTGACAGCAAATTTGGCTCAGGGTTCCTGTGGCAGAAGGTTTGCGGCACTACAATAAAATGTAATATACACCCTAATTCATTGGTTTTCAACCTTTTTTCATTTACGGACTGCTAAAAAATTTCAACTAGAGATGCGGACCCCTTTGGAAATCTTAGACATAGTCTGTGGATCCCCAGGGGTCCACAGACCACTGGTTGAAAACTGTTGTATGGTAACAACAACCTTTCGTGGACCCTTTGGACATAGTCTGTGAATCCTCAAATCATTACAATATAGTTCTACAATCAGTTACTTCCTGTTAGAACCTGTGATGCCTCTGGGTGAGGGTCTCTTGCCTTATAAATCTTGGATTGGCCTTTTTTTTTTTTTAAAGGAAATATATGATTGATCTGACCAACACATCAGTCTTCACTCCATCCCCTCAGCACTTAACTTCAAGCTTAGTTGGGACTGAAATTGTTTGTGTTGTTTTGGCAGGGATGCTACAGAACGGAAAGAAGTTTGATTCCTCCAGAGACCGAAACAAGCCTTTCAGGTTCAAGATCGGCAGACAAGAAGTCATTAAAGGATTTGAGGAAGGAGCTGCACAGGTACAGAAGGATGATGCTGGCTGAATTTCAATTTAGCGGGAGTGCATGCCGGCATGTTCAGTACAATAATGATGGTTTAACATCAGGGTAAGCAAGTGAAAATCACAGTCTATAATCCTGGGTGTTTTTTCTGATGGTGAGGTGCATACTAATGTAATATTTCTTAGTCCTCCATTGATTATCCTAATTGCGATGGCCAGAACTCAGGGGTTGATCATGATGGCTTGGCTTTGCACATGCTTCTCCGGGTGGGCTGTGGAGGATGGAATCCTCTCCTGTCTGTAAATCACTCAACATTCACAACCTCCTGAGCTCCCCCTCTACAAGGTGAGAGGAGGGTTGGCTTATAGATCCACCTCGTCAGTGCTTGCACCGGCCCTGCTTCCACTGAATTTGACTCTCACTGAACAGGATACAGAACTGTGCTGTTAAGTCTCTATGACATTCCACTCATGACTGCACAATGTAATGTTCAACGATCAATGTTAAACCAAGGGCAAGGAAAAGGAAGCTGCCCTCAAGTCATTAAGGCTTCAGTGTCTGGAGGCTGCATGGCCGTTCCTCTCTGTCAGTCTCTGAGGGAGGCCACACCTCCTCGCTGTCGCATACCTGTAAAGGTGCTCAAAGGGGGGAGTTAGCTTCACCTAGTGCTCCGTCTATGAGCCCCAGGCCCAGTCAGGGTGGGGCAGCAAAGCAATGAGAGGGCTCTCGCTTGCAATCAGGGCAGCATGGCTGTGCAGTCTATGAGCCCCAGTAGGGGTGAGCACCATAAAGTCGAGAGGCTCAGGTAAGGGTGAGCACCTAGAGAGTCCAGGGCAGTGGTGGGCAACCTGCGGGCTGTGGGCTGCATGCGGCCCATCAGGGTAATCCGCTGGCGGGCCGCCAGTTTGTTTACATTTGCACGGCTCGCAACTTTCATTGGCCAGGAACGGCGAACTGCAGCCACTGGCAGCTGCCGGTGGCTGTGAAAATGTAAACAAACTGTCTGGCGGCCCGCCAGCAGATTACCCTGATGTGCTGCATGCATAGGTGCTGACTCTGTGGGTGCTCCAGCCCCGGAAAAAATTAGTGGGTGCTCTGCACCCACCGGCAGCCAAGTTCCCCTCCCCTCCCCCCACCTCACCTCCGCCTCCTCCCCTGAGCACACCGCGTCCCCACTTCTCACCTACCTCCCAGCACTTGCCGCTGCAAAACAGCTGTTTTGCGGCGTAACAAGCTCCGGGAGGTGAAGGGAGAGGAGCGGGAACGCGGTGCGCTCAGGGGAGGAGGCGGGGAAGAGGCGGGGCTGGGGATTTGGGGAAGGGGTTGGAATAGGGGCAGGGGAGGTGGAGTTGGGGCGGGGACTTTGAGGAAGGGGTTGGAATAGGGGTGGGGGGGTGGAGTTGGGACGGGGACTTTGGGGAAGGGGTTGGAATGGGGGCAGGGCAGGGGCGGGAGGGGGCTGGGGGCAGAGGGGGGGTCGAACACCCACCAGCGCCAGCAGAAGTCGGCACCTATGGTTGCGTGCGGCCCATGGGCCGCAGGTTGCCCACCACTGGTTTAGGGGCTCAGGCAAGCCTGAACACCAATAACAGTCTAGGGGGCTCGGGCAGGCATGCCTGAGGAGTGCAGGCCTCCTGGTCTAAAGAGGGGAAGTAGTGCCACCCCAGGGGTGGGGTGGCAGGGAGGACTCCGACCCGCCCAACTCTATGACATCCCAGCCCAGGGCCCTAACAACGGCAGTGTGATCTGCCACTGGGCCAGCGGGGATCCACCCGCAACACGCTGACCTTGTATCAGGCCAGCTCCCAACCAGACTGTTGCCTGGTTTCCCTGGGCTGCTTCCTACTCTCCCCCTCGGGTGTATCTGCATCTGTCATCTCGGGGAGCTCTGGCCAGTCCACTGGCGGCAGCCCCAGCAGCTCCTCGGCGTCTTGGGCGGCCGGCAGCCTGGGGAGATCCAGCCAGTCCTTAGGCGGCAGCCCTGGCAACTCTTCAGCATCTTCGTCGGCCAGCGATCCTGGGAGCTCTAGCCAGTCCTCAGGAGGCAGCCCCAGCAGCTCCTCTGCAGGCTCCAGCAGCAGGCAGGATGCATCCATCTCCTGTGGTGGCTCCAGCCCAACTGAGCTGCAGGGCCTGCCATTTGTACTTCCCCTTCCTGTCCTGCCCTTCCGCTTCTGGCGGGGTGGACGTGGCTCTCCTGGTTCAGCCCACCAGGGGGCGTGTTGTGGTCCCTCCCTGTCAGATTCTGAGGGAGGCCACACCTCCTCGCTACAGTGTCATCCCAATAAAACCCAAATGCAATCTATTTTAATATAATGCATGTTTCCCATAGGCACCTTAGCTGCAGTGCCACTCTACGCAGAAAGAGAAGCTGAGCTGTGTTTGATATACAGAGCTAACAAGGCCAGGGTGTGAACTCACTGCAACAGCACATTTCTGGGTCCCAAAGGTCAGACTGGATGAAGGATTTGCTTGAGCTTGTTACTAATGCATAAAACAAGGTGGGGGAACAGGGCAAATAAGAAACAATCCAGATGCTAGTACAATCCTACCACTGTGCTGTTTCAGATACGAATGGACAAGAATCCGGTTCCTAACCACATTACTCCCATCTCTTAAATCATAAATGCCTTGAGGATACGAGTTCATTCTAGGAATCCCAGATGTTCAGTTCTCCCAACCATTCAAGCTGCATGGTTTAGTAATAGTAGTAAAATGTATTATTTGTATTATGGTAGAACCTAGAGATAAGATCAGGATTCCTCTGTACAAACATAGAATAAACGATGGTCCCTGAAGAACTAACTAGACCAGCGGTTCTCAAACTGTGGGTCGCGACCCCATGTTAATGGGGTCCCCAGCGCTAGCTTAGACTTGCTGGGGTCCGGGGCCGAAGCTGAAGCCCAAGCACCACCGCCTGGGGCCGAAGCCTGAGGGCTTTAGCCCTGGGCTTCGGGACTCAGATTACAGGCCCCTGCCTGGGACTGAAGCCCTTGGGCTTTGGCTTTGCCCCTTCCCCTCCCCTGGGGCTCGGGCTGGCTCAGGCTTCGGTCCCCCCTCCTGAGGACATGTAGTAATTTTTATTGTCGAAAGGGTGTCGTGATGCAATGAAGTTTGAGAACCCCTGAACTAGACAAATCAGCAAATGGTTGGAGGGAAGGGAAATAACACACAGAGTGAATAATGTGGTGGTTTGCAAATGTCCTGGAAGTGCCATGCTTTTTGTTTAGTGATGTAGATGTTGGCACAGAGAGACGATATGTGTATATGCTTAGTCCTGGGACTAGTATGAAAACTCATGATGGGGTCCCAAAAATAACATGAATCTGAAAGACCATTTAAGGTCAAAAAGGGGAACAGATTTATCCCTGTTAGAAGCCGACTCAGCTAAAGCTCTGGCAGTGATTCCAAATAAGTCAATTTATAGCCTCCCAGAACACCCCGACTACCTTCCCTAAATTAATTATGTAGCCTAAATCCTTTTCAATAATCTGCCTAGAAACAAATTAGCCTCTAGCTCCACCTAGTGGATTGTTACACTAGGAATTAATAATAATTACTGAACACTTTGACAACACCTTCCAGCTCAGGATCTTAAAGTGCCTTGGGAACATGAACACATTAAACCTTGGAACACACTTATGAGGGCGGTTGGTAGCATTATCCCCATTGGATAGACGGGGAAACAGGCAGAGAGAGGTTAATGGGCTGAACATTGAAGACAATGATGTCGACGAAAATGGGAGATGCAAAGCACTCTGGAAATCACATGGTGGCTTCAGCAAAGCACTTCTCCACATGCATCCCAGTCAATTTAAGCACATGCTTACGTGTCTTACTGAGTTGGGGCTTTCTGAATCCAGAGCCTTGATCCTGTTAGGTGTTGAGAGCCTCTTGTGACTTGTCAGGTATCCGTAACTCCCATTGCAGTCAGCAGGTTTTGCAAGAGCTCTGCAGCTCAGAAGAGGCCTTAAATAAAGAAATAATGTGGGCCTACGCTGGCGCAAAAGGGTATTCTGTCGGGTTACAAAACTGGCACTAGAGGATTATTAGACATTGCCAATGAGAGGTCGTTATCCAGTGGTAAAGGAACAGGACTGGGAGCCAGGAGATCTGAGGCTAAATTGTTGGGACCAGATTTATACAGGTATTTGGGGCCTAAAGAGGCAAATAGGACTTAGTGAGATTTACAAAAGCATCAAGCGAGATAGGGGCCAAACTCTCACTGACTTTGCAAATCTGCCTCTTTACTAGTGACTTTACTATTGTATTTCTCCTAACACATTCTTTCCCCTTCTCCCTCCCCCTCTCCAACTCCCAAACACTAGATGAGCTTAGGACAAAGAGCAAAGCTAACCTGTACGCCTGACATGGCGTATGGAGCCACAGGCCATCCTGGAGTCATCCCTCCCAATGCTACCCTCATCTTCGACGTGGAGCTGCTCAGGTTAGAGTAAAGCCTTTCATGGGAGCCGGGTGAAGACATCTGCTGATAATCATCCATTCTTTTCCCCTTCCCTCTGGTAAGAGGAGGCCGCACTGGAATCGCAATCTTCCCTGCTTGAGCTGTCATGCCAATAGAGCCTGCTCTTAGGTTGTTTATTCCTTTCCCTCTTTTTTAAAGTTGTTGTGTCCATATTTGTCTTCTATTAGAAGCTTCTTTGCTCTGAGAAAAATTTCCACCATTGTAACATTTTTGAGTTGTACATTTCATTTAATTTGCATGTGATTAAAATTCACAATGATAATTAAATATATATATATATATATTCCTTATGGAAAAACCACTGCCTTACTGTACACAAACCAAGACAAACAAAAGGTGCTCAGAAATCAAATGTACATCTCGTACATGAAGGGGCATTAGCCAAACGGAGTTACCTGCGCTGCCACTTTTTTCTCAACTTGTACGTGCTTGCTTGCTGCTGTTTTAAACAAATGTCTCATTTGAAAATTAAAAAAAATATGGAAACAATAAAATCTTGATACTTTACCATTTCTGCGCTGTTTCTTGTCCTTCACTTTTAACGTAGATGGGCATTTTTTCTAATATAAAAGTTCTTCTAGAAACTACTGACTGATCTTCCGGTTTGTTAATGATTTCTTTTCTTGTATAAAATATGCTTATGGCATGTTAGAATACTGTTAAAAATTACAAACTGGACTGGTGTCACTGTGGAGACCTGTGGGCTCAAGAAGAAACAGGTCCAGGCTATAATGAATATAAAGGGGGTTCTTTGAGGCTGCTGGACAGACTTTCTGCTTGTTCTGGCTCTCCAGCTCCCAGACCAATCAAACTGAATCTGTGCGGCTCAGTGCCCCTCAGTCCTGGCCAGAAAATAGACCATGGGCCATGGGTTGGATTTTTCAAAAGCACTCAGCCCCAGATTTCAGTGGGAGCCAGGCAACTAAATACCTTTGAGAAGCTAATGTGTCAGCCTAATTCTACTCCTATTGAAGTCCGTGGGAGTTTTACCGCTGATTTCAGTGGGAGCTGAGTTAGGCCAATGCTGAGTGTTTTTGAAAATCTGCATGGAGATGCCTGACCACCAAATCCCCACGGCCTCAGGATTACTGGAAGAACTCGCTGGGAACCTGCATATCTCTTTATGAAGCACTCTGTGGTTTAGCCTCCTTTTCCACCAAACTTCTCCCCTTGGACTACCTACAGGAAGCTCTAGAATACCACAAAGTAATCAGACCAGCTGCCCCCACCAACACGTAAGTAGTTAACCTAATCCATGTCCAACCCATTCTTCCTTGAGTCCTCCCCCTTCCCCAGTGACATGTTCGCCTCCAAACCATCTAACAGTGACACATACTCCAACCCCATCCCATGGCACAAGTCCCTATCCAATAGCTCCGTCTACATGTTACTGTTTGTCCCTTTCCTGCCCATCCCTGAGATGGCACTCGTCAGAAAGATGTCTCACTGTTTGGTTTCATCTTGATAATAATGTAGAACACTACTAAGGCTGAGAAAAGAAATAATACCTTCATCAAAACTAATTCCAATGCATCATGACACATTGATTCCAGGCAAAGGTGACCAGCTGACAGGTCTGTCTAAGCCTTTCATACACTGACATCACAGCAATTTACTAACAATAATTATATATCATAACATCCCTGTGCATTTGGCAAGTCGGTTTGGGTAAACTGAGGCATGGAACACTTGTCACTTGCCCAAATCAGCAATAGCCTCCCCCACGCCCCAGGAGTTTTAACACTGGCTAACTGCCTTCCTCATATAATTATTCTGCCTCATCCAAAACTAATTCCTGGTATGCTGGGCTTGATGGGTAACGTCACTAGCTTCTTATTGTTATTGGCACAAACAGCCATATTTTTTCTATGGCACAGCCAAGGAAATGGGCATTGTTAAGGTGTTGGTGTTTAGTCTTATTTTCAAAACATGCTAAAAAAAACTGTACATATTTTCAACTATACTGCTGGATTTTTAACTGAAGAATTTACTACAATTGCTAGTGGTGGGTTTTGGTTTTATGTGCATGCATGTGTGTGTGGTTCTTTATAAGAAAATTAAAATTAGAATAGAATTTTGAATGTAAAATAATCCAGACTACAATACTAGAAAGAAAACAATCAGTGGGCTGATAACTCCAGATGAATGAATATAAAACCAGCATGAAAAATCGAACCCTGCAATCTGTGCACCAGCCCCTACAAATCTCTCTCTTTTTCTCAGAAGAACGGCCATACTGGGTCAGACCAAAGGTCCATCTATCCCAGTATCTTGTCTTCTGACAGTGGCCAAAGCCAGGTGCCCCAGAGGAAATGAACAGAACAGGTAACCATCAAGTGATCTATCCCCTGTCACCGATTCTCAGCTTCTGGCAATCAGAGGCTAGGGACTCCATCCCTGCCCATCCTG
Source organism: Emys orbicularis (assembly GCF_028017835.1). NCBI lineage: Eukaryota > Metazoa > Chordata > Testudines > Emydidae > Emys > Emys orbicularis. Next base: position 20,231,311 of record NC_088685.1, on the reverse strand, counting down.
GCTAATAGCCATTGATGGACCTATCCCATGAATTTATCTAGTTCTTTTTTGAACCCTGTTATAGTCTTGGCCTTCACACCATCTTTTGGCAAGGAGTTCCACAGGTTGACTGTGCGTTGTGTGAAAAAATACTTCCTTTTGTTTGTTTTAAACCTGCTGCCTATTAATTTCATTTGGTGACCCCTTTAGTTCTTCCTTATTTACTTTCTTCACACCAGTCATGATTTTATAGACCTCTATCATATCCCCCCTTAGTCATCTATTTTCCAAGCTGAAAAGTCGCAATCATTAATCTCCCCTCATATGGAAACTGTTCCATACCCCTAATCATTTTTGTTGCCCTTTTCCGAACCTTTTCCAATTTCAATATATCTTCCTTGCGATGGGGCGAACGCATCTGCACGCCATATTCAAGATGTGGGCGTGTCATGGATTTATATAGCGACAATATGATCTTTTCTGTCTTATTATATATCCCTTTCTTAATGAATCCCAACATTCTGTTAGCTTTTTTGACTGCCACTGCAGATTGAGTGGATGTTTTCAGAGAACTATCCACAATGATTCCAAGATCTCTTTCTTGAGTGGTAACAGCTAATTTAGACCCCATCATTTTGTATGTATAGTTGGGATTATGTTTTTCAATGTGCATTACTTTGCATTTATCAACATTGAATTTCATCTACCATTTTGTTGCCCAGTCACCCAGTTTTGTGAGATCCCTTTGTAACTCTTTGCAGTCTGCTTTGGACTTAATTATCTTGAGTAGTTTTGTATCATCTGCAAATTTTGCCACCTCACTGTTTACCCCTTTTTCCAGATCATTTATTAATATGTTGAATAGGACTGGTCCCAATACAGACACCGCCCTGGGGGACACCACTATTTACCTCTCTCCATTCTGAAAACTGACCATTTATTCCTATCCTTTGTTTCCTGTCTTTTAACCAGTTACCAATCCATGAGAGGACCTTCCCTCTTATCCCATGACAGCTTACTTTGCTTAAGAGCCTTTGGTGAGGGATCGTGTTAAAGGCTTTCTGAAAAATCTAAGTACAACACATCCACTGGATCCCCCTTTCCACATGCTTGTTGACCCCCTCAAAGAATTCTAGTTGATTGGTGAGGCATGATTTCCCTTTACAAAAACCATGTTGACTCTTCCCCAACAAATCATGTTCATCTATGTGTCTGACAATTCTGACAAATGATGTTCATCTATGTGTCTGACAAGTCTGTTCTTCACTATCGTTTCAACCAATTCTTTACTATAGTTCAACCAATTCTGTTCTTTACTAATGTTTCAACCAGTTTGCCTGGTACTGAAATCAGGCTTACCGGCCTGTAATTGCCGGGATCACCTCTGGAGCCCTTTTAAAAAATTGGCGTCTCATTAGCTATCTTCCAGTCATTTGGTACAGAAGCTGATTTAAATGATAGGTTACATACCACAGTTAGGAGTTCAGCATCAGTATTTGTTTTAGCCACAATGCTATGTTTTTGCTTGTTAAGATTATTTAAAAAAAAACGAAACCCACCTCTCTTCCATCAGTTAGCATCTATTGTTATTCCTTAATGTTTGGTATGAATAAAACATTTCACAGCCGACCACCCTGCCCACAGCCCCAAGCTGTGACAATGCTTAAAGACAGCTGTAGCTAGAGAAATTCTATTATGATTTGTAATCATGTAATTACAGTAGTGCCTTAGGGCCACCCATAGAAAGTTCTCTGAATGTCCAGAGGTTCCCTGCTTTTGCCACTTCTGCTTCTACAGGCTGGAATCTCTGGCAGGTCCCTCTCTGCAGTTTTCCACTAAGGCCACAAGGGGGGAGACACCACTGGGCCCTAGTGCTCCCAGGGGTGGGTGGGTGTGGGTGTAAATTCTAGTATCTTCTAATATAGTTTTCTCTGCTTCTGCAGACAAGCGTCTTTTTTTGAGAGAGAGCCTGTAACAAATTATTTTGCACTAACAGCACCATTGCAGCTAGATCATACATTTATGGCACTGAGAAATATGCAGATAAATTTTTCAGAAGCGTTCATTAACTCGGAGTGCTTCCATTTTTGCGTGTCCATCTCAGGCTTTGTCTACACCACAGAGTTTTGTTGATGCAAGTTACGCCAACATTCAGCCACCACTTTAATTAAACCGCCGTTGAATGTCCACACTAGCTCCTTGTGTCGGCAGAGCGCATCCACACGAGCCGCTCTTGCAGCGACACAGAGAGCAGAGCACTGTGGGTAGCTATCCCGCTGTACAACTAGCTGCAGCGTGCTTTGGGAAGGGTTTGCAATGCCTCATGTGGCAGATACAGCATCACATGATGCAGGTTTCTCACTCCCATCGTTCCATGGGCATCCTGGTAGATTGTCAGCCGCTTTTCAACTGAAGTGTGGGGGGGAGTGGGGGAGTGTGTCTGACAGGGAGTGTGGGAGGGGGAGCGGGGAGAGACACAGACAGAGAAAGATTGTGTGTTGTCATAGTGTGTGAGAGAGTGTGGGGGGAGTACGTATGTGAGAGAGACAGACTGTGTTGGCTAGGGTTACCAACTTTCTAATTGCACAAAACCGAACACCCCTGCCCCGAGGCCCTGCCCCTGTCCCACCCCTTCTCTGAGGCTCCGCCCCTGCTTGCTCCATCCCTCTTCCCTCTGTTGCATGCTCTCCCCCGACCCTCACTCACTTTCACTGGGCTGGGGCAGAGGAGTGGGGGGGGGGGGATGAGGCCTCTGGCTAGGGGTGCAGGCTTTGGGATAGGGCCAGGGATGAGGGGTTTGGGTGCAGGATAGGGCTCCGGGCTGGGGTAGAGCGGGGGGATATGGTCTCTGGGTGCGGGCTTCGGGTGAGGCCAGAAATGAGGGGTTCAGGGTGTGGGAGAGGGCTCTGGGCTGAGGATGAGGGGTTCAGAGTGTGGGAGGGGATGTGGGCTCCGGCTGGGGTGTGGGCCAGGGATGAGGGTTTTGGGGTGAAGGAGGGGGCTCGGGGCTGAGGCAGGGGGTTGGTGTGCGGGGGGAGGGTTGTGAGCTCTGGGGTGGGGCTGGGGCTGGGGGGTTTGGGGTGCAGCAAGGGGCTCAGGGCTCTGGCAGGGTGTTGAGGGTGTGCGGGTTCAAGGAGGGAGTTTGGGGACTCCTGGCAGGAGGGACTCCGAGGGTGTTGGGATGTGGGAGGGGATTCAGGGTCCCGGCAGCACTTACCACAGCTCCCAGGAAGCGGGTGCTAGGGCCCTGCAGCCCCTAGACACATGGGCAACCAGGGAAGCTCCGTGCAGTGCCCTCGCGCCTGCAGGCGCCGCCCCCGCAGCTCCCATGGGTTGCGGTTCCCAGCCCATGGGAGCTGTGGAGCCAGCACAAGGAATGGGGGCAGCAGACAGAGCCTCCCTGGCCGCCCATGTGCTTAGGGGCGCAAGGACTTCTGGGAGCTGCACGGAGCTAAGGTAGGCAGGGAGCCTGCCTTAGCCCTGCTGCGCCACTGACCAGGCTTTTAACAGCCTGGTCGGTGGTGCCGACCAGAGCCGCCAGGGTCCCTTTTCGACAGGGTGCTCCGGTCGAAAACCAGATGCCTGGCACCTTTGTGTCGGCATGCTGTCTCTAAGTTCAGACAGCAGCAGAAAGCAACCAGTCCTGAGGCAGGGAGAGGGAGACACCCCCTCACACATCAGCCCCTGCTTCCCTTCCTGGCAGTCCTGCATCTCCCACAGCCGCCTGCCTGCTGCTGCATCCCTAGTGCCAGAGAGAGATTCCACATTAATGATTTGCTCTTTGCTGTCAGAGTGGAGTGGCATGCTCAGCTGTCAGGGGAGGGGCACATGCCTGCGTATCTGTATGCAAGGTAGCTGAGGTCAAAACAGTGGTTTTATTTTGTCGGCAAAACAGGAGAGTTTTGCCAACAAAAGTAGCATTGCAGTGTGTACACCTCCACTATTTTGTCAGCAAAAGCTGCTTTTGCCAGCAAAACTGGGTAGTGTAGACAAGGGCTAAGACACCTTGTCTCTGATTTTCAGAGGTGAAGAAGACCCATGTCCATAATTAATAGCCAGCAGGTAGCAATGGGTTACCTGATGCTATACTTCTAAGGATAATGGTATAATAGTTTAGCACCTCTAGGCTTGGCACTGCATAGCCCTGGCACCACTGCGCTGCTGGCCAGCAGCTGCCACTCTCCAGCCATCCAACCACTGCTTCATCTGTGCCAGGGCTTCTGACACCTCTTCCATTACAAATTAAGAACTGAGTCTAGTGAAAGACAGTTAAGCAGAAAAGTATTCCTGAGACAAAGAGAATGAGAAAAATTCTGGGGAGTAAGATCCACCTGTTCCTGAGACACCAAACAGACACAGCGCACTTCAGCAACAAGTACCCCCTAGACAAGCCTGGACACTGATCAGATTAAACCAGCTGGAAAGAAGCAAAACCAACCTAACTTGACCTCAGCAGTCAAGACCAGAGAGGAGGATGAGGGGACAAAGGATCCTATTATTATTGTATATATGGAGATATACCTGTCTCATAGAACTGGAAGGGACCTTGAAAGGTCATCGAGTCCAGTCCCCTGCCTTCACTAGCAGGACCAAGTACTGTCCCTGACAGTTTTTTGGGTTTTTTTTTTTGCCCCAGATCCCTAAATGGCCCCCACAAGGATTGAACTCACAACCCTGGGTTTAGCAGGCCAATGCTCAAACCAAATACAGGCTCCTTGCAGAAGGTGAGACAGCACCCATATGTTTGTGACATCATTGAGCACATTGAAAGTGCTCAGAAATCTTGATGACAGCCACCAGTGACACTTCAGCTGGGAAAGAACGAAACTCAGTATAAACTTCCTTTGCTGTATGCTGTGTTGTCATAGCCGTGTCGTCCCAGCATATTAGAGAGACAAGGTGGGTGAGGTAATATCTTTTACTGGACCGACTTCCATTGATGAGAGAGACAAGCTTTTGAGCTTACACAGAGCTCTAATTCAGGCTCTGGGAAACTTACTCAGCCCTGGTCTACACTACAGAATTACTTCGGTATAACTACGTCGCTCAGGAGTGTGAATCCACACCCCTGTGCGATGTTATACTGAGCAGTATACATAGCTAGCACTATGTCAATGGGGAGCTTCTCCCGCCAACATAGCTACCGCCTCTCACGGAGGTGGATTTACTAAGCTGATGGGAGAGCTCTTCATTAAAGTACTACAGCAGCTGATGCAGTGTTTTTAAGTGTAGACCTGCCCTCACAGTGTCACTGCTAAATACAAGATGGAACAGTAAATACATATTTCGAGGGACCCTGCAAGGTGAAGTGGCCCATTAACACCCATCCAGGCACAGGGAGGAGAGGATGGGAGGAAGTGGAAAAGGCAGCTGGATGAGGGTGGTATGAGTGTCTCTAAAAATCATGGACTAAATAGCAACACTGGATTTATGGCTTATTACAACTATAACAATCCCCTCTCTGACTGGAGGAGTGTTAATGAGCCACTTCACCTTGAATGGTTCCTTGACATGTGGTGGTGGCGGTACCTTTTAGCCCTGTTATTAGAGCACTCACTTGGGGGGTTGGAGACCCAGGTTCAAACCCCATCTCCCGCCTGCTGGGGAGAAAGGATTTGAACTGGGGGTCTACCATGAGAGTGCTCTACGCACTGAGCTATGGGGTATTCTGATGTGGGGATTCCCTCAGTCTCTCCTGCAGAAGCTGATCCACTGTGGATAAATACTTACCTAGTCATTGGGCCAGAGAGCGGGTGCGAGAATGACTCTATGGCCTGGTGGTTAGAACAGGGAGTGCCAGAGTCTAGTCTAGCCCAGCCCCCCGCTCCAAGCCTGTTTTTGTTTGTTAGGATTATTTTACCTGATGCCATACTTCTAAGGAAGTCTCGATACTGGTATAATAGTTTAGTCAGTGCTTAATTTGTGCCAGGGCTCAGCTCTGGCACCTCCATGACTATTTCATTACTTTGGAACAGCTTCAACAGGAGAAAGCGAGGGAGCCTCCCCCCACCCCCTCAGAATACACCATGGCCAGTGGTTAGGGCACCTATCCTAAGAGAAGACCCCATTCAAATCCCTTTTCCCCATCAGGTGGAGAGGGGAACTAGAATCTGGGTCTCTCAGCTGCTAGACTGAACAGTATAAAAGAGGCTCCTCCTCCTCCTCCGGCATTTTTTGCAAGAGCAGCATAGGCCCACCAGAGAGGAAAACATTTCCAGTGCCCTCTCCCCCCAGCCACCCAATATACATATGGCCGAGCCAAAACACCCACACTCTGCGGCGAACAGCAGAGGCTAACAGAGGGAGTTTGCCTGGGAGCTGTCCGAGAGGAGGTACGCTAAGTGCTGCATTAGGGGGGCTGTGTTGGTGAGTATCTGAGTGTCTGCTGCTGGGACAGTTGGTCAGTTTGACCGTGTGCTTGATTGCTTGCTTGTTTGTTTGAAAAGTGTGAATTGGGAGTGCTTTGTTCCAGGTGGGCCTTGAGTGGGCCTGACTGGTATATAAGGGCAGTCAGCAGCGAACCAGCTGAGCGGCGAACAGCAGAGGCTAACAGAGGGAGTTTGCCTGGGAGCTGTCCGAGAGGAGGTACGCTAAGTGCTGCATTAGGGGGGCTGTGTTGGTGAGTATCTGAGTGTCTGCTGCTGGGACAGTTGGTCAGTTTGACCGTGTGCTTGATTGCTTGCTTGTTTGTTTGAAAAGTGTGAATTGGGAGTGCTTTGTTCCAGGTGGGCCTTGAGTGGGCCTGACTGGTATATAAGGGCAGTCAGCAGCGAACCAGCTGAGCGGCGAACAGCAGAGGCTAACAGAGGGAGTTTGCCTGGGAGCTGTCCGAGAGGAGGTACGCTAAGTGCTGCATTAGGGGGGCTGTGTTGGTGAGTATCTGAGTGTCTGCTGCTGGGACAGTTGGTCAGTTTGACCGTGTGCTTGATTGCTTGCTTGTTTGTTTGAAAAGTGTGAATTGGGAGTGCTTTGTTCCAGGTGGGCCTTGAGTGGGCCTGACTGGTATATAAGGGCAGTCAGCAGCGAACCAGCTGAGCGGCGAACAGCAGAGGCTAACAGAGGGAGTTTGCCTGGAGAGAGCTCACTGAGGCTTTCATCTGCAGGTTTCTCTGAGTAGTTCCTGCAACAGCTGAGGAAGCTCTTAAGAGGACAGGGATATGGAAGGTGAGCGATCAGCTGTTGTAACCTGCACAGGTTGTGCCATGTTTGTCTTTCTTCCACAGGACAGAAGCGACTTTGTCTGTACAAAGTGCAAGCTGGTCTCCATATTGGAAGAGAAGGTTCGAGGGCTGGAGAAACGAGTATCAACACTGCGTTGCATAAGGGAAAATGAAGATTTCCTGGACAGACGTCAGGAGATGCTTCTACGGCCACAATGTTCTGAAGATTCAGAGCAGGCACAGCAGGGACAGAAGGATTGTGAAGAGGTTTGGCAGCATGTGACTTCCAGAAGGAGAAAGAGGAGCGTCCATGCACCAGCAATGGAGATACAGGTGAGCAATCGTTTCCATGTTCTCTCCACAGGTACTAATGCGGAGAGTGGACTAGATGACCCATCTGAGGGAAGGGAGCAGAAGGAGACTCCACCGATTGGAAGGCAAAAGATGCACTGTCCTAGGGATGGGGGTTCCACGACCACCACTCCCAAGAGGAGGAGGAGGGTGGTGGTGGTCGGGGACTCCCTCCTCAGGGGGACTGAGTCATCTATCTGCCGCCCCGACCGGGAAAACCGAGAGGTCTGCTGCTTGCCAGGAGCTAGGATACACGATGTGACGGAGAGACTGCCGAGACTCATCAAGCCCTCGGATCGCTACCCCTTCCTGCTTCTCCATGTGGGCACCAATGATACTGCCAAGAATGACCTTGAGCGGATCACTGCAGACTACGTGGCTCTGGGAAGAAGGATAAAGGAGTTTGAGGCGCAAGTGGTGTTCTCGTCCATCCTCCCTGTGCAAGGAAAAGGCCTGGGTAGAGACTGTCGAATCGTGGAAGTCAATGAATGGCTACGCAGGTGGTGTCGGAGAGAAGGCTTTGGATTCTTCGACCATGGGATGGTGTTCCAAGAAGGAGGAGTGCTAGGCAGAGACGGGCTCCACCTAACGAAGAGAGGGAAGAGCATCTTCGCCAGCAGGCTGGCTAACCTAGTGAGGAGGGCTTTAAACTAGGTTCACCGGGGGAAGGAGACCAAAGCCCTGAGGTAAGTGGGGAAATGGGATCCTGGGAGGAAGCACAAGCAGGAGAGCGCAAGAGGGGAGGACTCCTGTCTCATGCTGAGAAAGAGGGACAATCGATGAGTTATCTTAAGTGCCTATACACAAATGCAAGAAGCCTGGGAAACAAGCAGGGAGAACTGGAAGTCCTGGCACAATCAGGGAACTATGATGCGATTGGAATAACAGAGACTTGGTGGGATAACTCACATGACTGGAGTACTGTCATGGATGGATATAAACTGTTCAGGAAGGACAGGCAGGGCAGAAAAGGTGGGGGAGTTGCGTTGTATGTAAGAGAGGAGTATGACTGCTCAGAGCTCCGGTATGAAACTGCAGAAAAACCTGAGAGTCTCTGGATAAAGTTGAGAAGTGTGAGCAACAAGGGTGATGTCGTGGTTGGAGTCTGCTATAGACCACCAGACCAGGGGGATGAGGTGGATGAGGCTTTCTTCTGGCAACTAGCAGAAGTTGCTAGATCGCAGGCCCTGGTTCTCATGGGAGACTTTAATCACCCTGATATCTGCTGGGAGAGCAATACAGCGGTGCACAGACAATCCAGGAAGTTTTTGGAAAGTGTAGGGGACAATTTCCTGGTGCAAGTGCTGGAGGAACCAACTAGGGGCAGAGCTTTTCTTGACCTGCTGCTCACAAACAGGGAAGAATTAGTAGGGGAAGCAAAAGTGGATGGGAACCTGGGAGGCAGTGACCATGAGATGGTCGAGTTCAGGATCCTGACACAAGGAAGAAAGGAGAGCAGCAGAATACGGACCCTGGACTTCAGAAAAGCAGACTTTGACTCCCTCAGGGAACAGATGGGCAGGATCCCCTGGGAGAATAACATGAGGGGCAAAGGGGTCCAGGAGAACTGGCTGTATTTTAAAGAATCCTTATTGCGGCTGCAGGAACAAACCATCCCAATGTGTAGAAAGAATAGTAAATATGGCAGGCGACCAGCTTGGCTAAACAGTGAAATCCTTGCTGAACTTAAACGCAAAAAAGAAGCTTACAAGAAGTGGAAGATTGGACAAATGACCAGGGAGGAGTATAAAACTATTGCTCAGGCATGCAGGAATGAAATCAGGAAGGCCAAATCACACTTGGAGTTGCAGCTAGCAAGAGATGTTAAGAGTAACAAGAAAGGTTTCTTCAGGTATGTTAGCAACAAGAAGAAAGTCAAGGAAAGTGTGGGCCCCTTACTGAATGTGGGAGGCAACCTAGTGACCGAGGATGTGGAAAAAGCTAATGTACTCAATGCTTTTTTTGCCTCTGTCTTCACGAACAAGGTCAGCTCCCAGACTGCTGCACTGGGCAGCACAATATGGGGAGAAGGTGACCAGCCCTATGTGGAGAAAGAAGTGGTTCGGGACTATTTAGAAAAACTGGATGTGCACAAGTCCATGGGGCCGGATGCGCTGCATCCGAGGGTGCTAAAGGAGTTGGCGGATGAGATTGCAGAGCCATTAGCCATTATTTTTGAAAACTCATGGCGATCGGGGGAGGTCCCGGATGACTGGAAAAAGGCTAATGTAGTGCCCATCTTTAAAAAAGGGAAGAAGGAGGATCCGGGGAACTACAGGCCAGTCAGCCTCACCTCAGTCCCTGGAAAAATCATGGAACAGGTCCTCAAGGAATCAATTATGAAACACTTAGAGGAGAGGAAAGTGATCAGGAACAGTCAGCATAGATTCACCAAAGGGAAGTCGTGCCTGACTAACCTAATTGCCTTCTATGATGAGATAACTGGCTCTGTGGATGAGGGGAAAGCAGTGGATGTGTTATTCCTTGACTTTAGCAAAGCTTTTGATACAGTCTCCCACAGTATTCTTGCCGCCAAGTTAAAGAAATATGGGCTGGATGAATGGACTGTAAGGTGGATAGAAAGCTGGCTAGATCGTCGGGCTCAATGGGTAGTGATCAATGGCTCCATGTCTAGTTGGCAGCCGGTTTCAAGCGGAGTGCCCCAAGGGTCGGTCCTGGGGCCGGTTTTGTTTAATATCTTTATTAATGATCTGGAGGATGGTGTGGACTGCACTCTCAGCAAGTTTGCAGATGACACTAAACTAGGAGGCGTGGTAGATACACTAGAGGGTAGGGATCGGATACAGAGGGACCTAGACAAATTAGAGGATTGGGCCAAAAAAAACCTGATGAGGTTCAACAAGGATAAGTGCAGAGTCCTGCACTTAGGACGGAAGAATCCCATGCACTGCTACAGACTAGGGACCGAATGGCTAGGTAGCAGTTCTGCAGAAAAGGACCTAGGAGTCACAGTGGACGAGAAGCTGGATATGAGTCAACAGTGTGCTCTTGTTGCCAAGAAGGCTAACAGCATTTTGGGCTGTATAAGTAGGGGCATTGCCAGCAGATCGAGGAACGTGATCGTTCCCCTTTATTCGACATTGGTGAGGCCTCATCTGGAATACTGTGTCCAATTTTGGGCCCCACACTACAAGAAGGATGTGGAAAAATTGGAAAGAGTCCAGCGGAGGGCAACAAAAATGATTAGGGGTCTGGAGCACATGACTTATGAGGAGAGGCTGAGGGAACTGGGATTGTTTAGTCTCCAGAAGAGAAGAATGAGGGGGGATTTGATAGCAGCCTTCAACTACCTGAAGGGGGGTTCCAAAGAGGATGGAGCTCGGCTGTTCTCAGTGGTGGCAGATGACAGAACAAGGAGCAATGGTCTCAAGTTGCAGTGGGGGAGGTCCAGGTTGGATATTAGGAAACACTATTTCACTAGGAGGGTGGTGAAGCACTGGAATGCGTTACCTAGGGAGGTGGTGGAGTCTCCTTCCTTGGAGGTTTTTAAGGCCCGGCTTGACAAAGCCCTGGCTGGGATGATTTAGTTGGGAATTGGTCCTGCTTTGAGCAGGGGGTTGGACTAGATGACCTCTTGAGGTCCCTTCCAACCCTGATATTCTATGATTCTATGATTCTATAACTTAGTGGCACAGCAGCACAGTGGCCCCGGAAGTAGAAACCCAGGCAACCACCCTGCTTGCCACCTTACTCGAGGAGAGCGTTCCCAGCTATCAACCACCAGCAGAGATAGGTGCCTAAATCTGGGCTGGAGGGAGGCACCTATCTCCATAATGGGGCAAGGCTTAGAACACACCCCTCTGGTCAGCATGTCCCATTGGCTAGTTTAGGCAGCTTCCTTTCTAATAATCTACCTCTTGCAGATCCCATTCTTAGGTGCTTAGCACTCTCCAGTCATTGTATAGGGAGCTAGGTACCTACCTCAGGCTTTGTGGATCCCACTGTTGTTCCAGTGATTTTCCAGGTGTCGCAATGCCTAAGCGCTTCTGTGGATCCATGACCTAGCACCTTCCAGCTTTTGCTAGGATTTTTATCAGTTAAGACTGTGCCTGTCAGGCTTTTGACCTGAATATATACTCTCAACCTCACTGGGCAGCTCCTCAGACCTGCCCTTCCTACTCACATCAATAAGAGCGGAGGCTGTTCAGCACCTTCCACTATCAAGTCTTCAAAGAACTTCCTTAGATCTCTCGTTACAGCTGGTTGAGGAAGCTCTCTCACAAGCCACCCTTTCTCCCTTTAGTGGAAGCACACATTTTTTTCATAACAATTTGATTAAAAAAAAATATCTGAAGGTAAGACTAGCTGTGCTTTGGGATACTTAGGGAAATTAAGTCTTTAACAAAATGTAATCCAGCATTCTAATCTTTGCCTGGTGGCTCTTTATTCAACTGCAAAATGTGTTAATTTATTTAATTGTGTCATTTATCAACACAGCACATAATTACTACTACTATATAATGGATTGGAAAGACATACCCCAGTTGCCTGTGTAATCAGATATGCTCTTATATTACTTATTTCTAACCACTTTATAGATGGAAAAACAACCTTGCAGGCATAATTTCATGTCCTACTTCCTGAATATTAAGCAGAAAGGAAATGCACAGATAACACAACTTTAGACTGCAAGGCTGGTAACATCTGCCTTATGAATTACCCCCTCTGCTATTCCTATAACTGAACTCATTTCCCTGTCCTTTGATATTACATTTCAAACAAAATCTTGAGCAGACCTCATCAAAATAATCCTCTGGGCATCTGATTTCCATTCCCTCTGTCTTGCAGGTACAAATGATTTCATTTTTACATGTACAGGGACACTGAAAACCCTGAACAGGCACTAGAAGAAAAAGTCATATGAAATGGAATATTTAATGAAAGGAAGCAGCAAAGCTTTCATACAAATCAAAAAGATGCTGGTCTTAAGAGTTCACTGAAAGAATTTTTATTAATCTTATTACCCTACAGAATTGCTTTAAAAAATTTTCTTAAACACCACCAAGCTTTCATCAAAATCAGACTCTGCAATACAAGCAAAAGAATTCTTATTGACAGAGGAAATGTGATATTTGCATACTATTCAAAATAAGCAAAACTGAAAGATGAAGTGGATCCAAATGCCAATACTTCACTAAATTAGTAAGGGCACAAGCCAGCACGGTGCTGCGTTCCTTCAGCACCTTACAGCCAAAAGGGCTGGGGACACTCGGCACCTTGTCTAGGGTCTCATTGTGCAATTTTCTCGAAGCTCAAGGATAGCTAAAGGTGATAAATTTGGCTCTACTATCAACCCAATTTCACCCTAAATTACTCCATCTGAAATTTCACCCAGCAACAGCATAGGATTTCTATGGAAAGTTTAAGGTAAAAATCAGCCAACATATTGGGGTTGGGGGAGAAGAGGAACTCACTCCTGAAACATCTTCAAAAAAAAAAAAAAAAAAAAAAACACAAAAGGAGTTGGCCTAAGAACCCAATTTATTTTAATCCGTTGGGCTTGGTGAAGACTGCTGGCCTTTGAGTGGATTTAGGATTTAGTTAACGCTGAACACATTAAGTGTGCACAGCTTTGGTTCATATGGCTGTGATGGGGGAAGAATAGGCAAGAAGCCACAGGGTGGGCAAAACAACAGCTGGCTAACGCAACAATAAAAATGTATTTGCATAAGTTGTCACAGCTGATTAGGCTGATGGCCACCTGAGACTAGTGTGACAACTGAGATCATGCAAACATACCCATCTTTGCTTTTATTTTGTCTCCAGCCATCCTTCCTTTTTTATTTATTCAGCTGGGGTATCTAGTCATAATCCTAGACTGAATTATCTGAGGCAGGGAATGCATCCATTAATTAATTTGTGTCATATCTAGCACAGGGGACCCTTTATTGGAGACTACAGGTACCACAGTCATAAATAAATGGCCTGATTTTGAATGGGGAGAGGGCCAGATAGGTGGGGTGGGGGGTTCAGACTACAAGGAAGAGAGATCTTTCTGCCAACACATCTACTTAACACGTTCCTCACCCTGCTCTAGCTAGAGACAGAGCCACAAAGGATGCCCAGTCTGAGGCCCCAGAGGGAAGGGCCGAGGAGCTATGTCAGAAATTAGAAATAGGAGACAGTAATTTTCTGTCATACCCTGCCAGAATTTGAGCCACCAATGTAGAGTTGAAAGACTATCTGATCGCTGCTCCAATGGTCTACGTACAATTCATCTGGTAGTTAGGCGATCACATCAAAGTATCATAACTGGCACCCTTTGCGGTAATCAAAGCAAAAGCATCAAAGACTGAACGGGCCTTGCAAAAAACCTACTCTATGGAAGGCTGTTATGTGACTCAGCAGGTCAACGTTGGAGACCAATTCTGTCAATCTAGCCCCTTACCCGAGCACTGAAGTAGGTGTATTTTTGTGTGTGTATATACACATAACATACACAATTACACACAGATGTCAACATTTATGGTAGTATGGGAGGTAGGCATACAGATACTATCATGATGGGCACTATGTAAGATCTTACCCAAATTTTAATCATTAGTTTGATGATGTTTATACTCATCTTTTAATCCCTCCAACATGTTAAAGAGAAAAGATGTTATCAGTAAATTAACATGGCATATAGGAAGGTTTGCAAAAGTTGTACATAAGCAACTTTTGGATAAACAAATGTTAGTTTTATTCCCTCATCAAACTAAGAGTAAGCAAATTTTGAGCACTGGCTAGTAAATTTCAAGTTTAAATACTCATTTATGGTGATTCACCATCCTAAAGGATCTTTGTCTATATTACATTAACATTTACATTTGGCAAAACAGGTCTTTAAATGTATTAGCATCTATAAGCCAAAACAGTCTCAAGTTATTTATTAACACTCCCTCCCATCCCCACCGACCTGCTTCAATACAGCACATCAGCTTTCCACCCCACACCCTCCTTTTAGCCAGTCACTGGCAACAAGATGACTTCTTAGAAAAACATCTACTAGACATCTGGATATATTTCAGGGCAATACATGTTTATGACTTGTAATCCAGACCTCTATTTACTGCCACCAGTCTAAGGGAAGAGCTACACAAGACAGAGAAATTTTTGTTTAATATAAGCAGCAGCCTTATAACAAACACAAGTTCCCTATAACAAAAAGGATAGGTTGATTCAAACATTCCCATAGGGAGAAAAATAGTAACTTACATACAATAGCAGAAATATCTGATAGGTGTCAAAATATACTAAACCCTTTTCTATACAAAAATTGTGGGTTTTTTCCCCTATTTATGGTGCCTGATTTTTATACATATATGGGATGAAATTCACTCTTATGTAGAGAGTCCACACAAGACCACTTACCCTAAAGATGGAAGCTAAGTGGTGCACAGAGTCTAGTGCAAGCTATCTAGGGTGAGGAATTTCACCAGGACTGAATCAAAAACTTGGTAATATTACTGGAAACAGACACTACAATTATGCAGCAATGACTAGGTCTCCTTGATATCTAGGAGGAAGTGTGTCCACTTAATGGAATTACTAAAATTTAAGTAATTTAAACCAAATCCAAAAGTGAACTACATTTATTTAGTAAATTCCAAACTTAAAATATCAAAGCTTCAAAATGAATAGTCTATGCATGAGGCATAGAAGTAAAAGGGTCAAATGAAAATAATCAAACTTGATTAACGGTCCTTATGAGGTTCAGTCCGAAAACACTGTGGCAAGAGTTAAAATCTTTCCAAAAGAGCTCATCTTTATTTTGGTGGGTCTGTGTTTATTCCATATTTCTCCTTGAGAAGTTTCAGCTGCTCTTCTTTCTTCTTTGTGTCCATTTTTTGGAATGCCTGTAATAAAATCAACAAAACTACATTAGAGAAGAATATTCTTTACAATTTATCTCTTACTGAGTTTTTAATAAGGCATATTAGTTACACTTCTTAGGAGACAATACTACAGTTAACACAAGTTACCATGTAATTACCATAGTCTTCAATTAAGATACGGAAAAATATCATGATTTTAGGGTAAGTGAAAGTAATTCTCGTCACTACACAGCATAATTCTTCAATACTGGACAGTGTCCCAAGGAAATGTGGCCTAGAAATCTATATGCTTGTCATTGTGCAGAGAAACAATGTCAAGAGCTCAGAGATCATTTCTTCTAACCAAGATCTTGTCTCCTTTGGCAGGGACCCTAAAACTAAGCCTGTGGGAAGCAATGCTGCAATCTGCTCTTTACAGCCCACCTTGCTTCCCCCAGTCCAGTCCAATAAGCATGTTCTTTGCACAAAAAAGAATCAAAGCTAAAATGAAACCCTGTTAGCTCATATAGACCATCCCACTCCAAGTTCAGCATTGTTCTCTAGAATATTTAAATCAATAGCTGCAATAAATCCAAATAATTTTCATTTTAGACTAGAATGGAAAATTGATAGCATACCACATATTTAATAGTTAGTTTAGAAAAACAAGTGTACTTACCCTGTTTGCATTGTAGTACAAGACAACAAGGTATCTGTTGCACACATTGAATCCCGACAGATGATCACAAGCATTCTTGGCATCAAAGATGTCTTCATAAACTACATATGCTGTTCCTCTAGTCTCTGGAGTGTTTCCACTGCAACGTAAGATCAGTTTTAATATTAAAACAATATGAATATAAAATAATTCCAATAACAATTAGCAGTGACAGCACAGATTATGTTAACTAATACGACTTTAATAAAAACCAAGATTTCTAATGACGTTTTCTAGACTTTGAGATACATCCTTGCTTTCCATACCAATCTTCGTTTATTATTATTTCTGGCTCTAATTTTGTAAAGAGTGACAGCAGCAACTATATGCATAGTATATTCCAAGTTCAATTCATCTCCTCTCTAAGAATGATTATGAAAGCCTTTACTATGCATTATGGCGGTTTCATTCTTGGAAAGCCTGAAAACTGTTACATCAGTAAATTGCTTAAGAGCTCAATCTTGTATTGTCAAATAAAATCTTTAAAGCTGAAGTATTGTGCGTGATACCACTCCAAGATACCAGGAACCTAGATGGATTGCTATTTCAGCATATCACACACATAGACAGAGTATGTCTACACTGCAATTAAAAACCCACAGCTGGCCCGTGTTAGCTGACTCCGTGTTTAATTGTGGTGTAGACGTTCTAGCCCGATCCCCAACGTCTACACCACAATTAAACAGCCCCTTACCCTGTGCCTGAATTATCTCACCTGCAGCCCTTGGTTTTTAATTGCAGCATAAACATACCCAAAGAAAGCTACATTGGAACAATAGTGCCTCAACTTCAAAAACTGTGCTGGCAGTAGATAACAGAGCTTAATGTTCCCTTTCTGTTATCTTATTTGTATTGAATTTAAACAAAACCAGGTCTCAGTACACAAACAATGAATCAATTAGTGCTTTGTAGACATTTCTTCCAAGATGAAATCCTTCACTTAAAACCAAGCATAAAGGAAAAACCTTCATGTTTATTCAGTATCCTAATAACTAGCAGCTAGACCAGTTTATGCTGTGATGTGTTGGACCTGATAAATTAAGCAAGGTCTGGGTCACTTAGTATTTAAGTGTTCATTGGAGATCTTCCATCCATCAGCACAGGAATTATGCTGGTGACCAGATAGATGATACACTTCCCTGACTGAATGATAATGAAGTTTACTTGTAACTATATTCACTCTAGCTTTCCTTTGTTCGATGCAATCTCACTGTTCCTACTTATATCCTTTTGGGTCATCCTAAATAATAATTCTCCTTCTTTGTCTACACAAGTGTTAGAAGGATAGGAAATTTTACTTGGTTTAGCCATGCTACTCATTTAATTCTTTTACACCTTCCTCAGCTCAGTCCATACAGTGCTGCCCTAATCATTTTTGTTAATCTTTTCTGAACTTCTTTTAATATGTCAACAGTTTTCTGATATTGAGATAGCTAGAACTGTATGCTGTTGTCTAGGTATATAAACTCTATTTTCAGCGTGTAGTAGGCGGCCTGCCATTTATGCAGTATAACTGTTGAGAATGTTATGCCTCGCTAATTTGCTGTCCAGTATCCAATGTATCGGTCTAAGTCCTGTTAACATAAGAACGGCCATTCTGGGTCAGACCAATCATCCATCTATCCCAGTATCCTGTCTTCCAATACTGTGCCAGATGCTTCAGAGGGAGAGAACAGAACAGGACAATGTATTAAGTCACCCATCCCTTGTCATCCAGTCCCAGATTCTAACAGTCAGAGATTTAGGCACACCCAGAGTATGCCTGGGTGTGCCTGACCACCTTGGCTAATAGCCATTGATGGACCTATCCTCCATGAACTTCTCTCATTCTTTTTTGCACCCACTTATATTTTGGCCTTCATAGCATCCCATGGCAACGAGTTCCACAGGTTGACTGTGTGTTGTGTGAAGAAGTACTTCCTTATATTTGTTTTAAACTTGCTGCCTATTAATTTCATTGGGTGGCCCCTGATTCATGTGTTATGTGAATGCGTAAATAACACTTCCTTATTCACTTTCTCCACACAATTCATGATTTTATGGACCACTATCATTTCTTTCGTAGTCATTTCTTTTCTAACCTGAACATTCCCAATCTTTTTAATCTCCCCTCACATAGAAGCTGTTCCATACCCCTAATTATTATGGTTGGTGTTCTCTGCACCTTTTCCAATTCTAATATCTTTTTTTGAGATGGGGCAACCAGAACTGCATGCAGTATTCAAGGTGTAGGTGTACAATGGATTTATATAGTGGCATTATGATATTTACTGTCTTACTATCTATCCTATTCCTAATGGTTCTTAACATTGTAAGCTTTTTTGACTGCTGCTGAACATTGAGCGGATGTTTTCAGAGAACTATCCACGATGACTCCAAGATCTCTTTCTTAAGTGGTAACTGCTAATTTAGACCCCATCATTTTGTACGTACAGTTGGTATTGTTTTCCAATATAAATTACTTTGCATTTATCAACACTGAATTTCATCTTCCATTTTGTTGCCGGGTCACTCAGTTTTATGAGATCCCTTTGTAACTCTTTGCAGTCAGTTTATATTATTTAGTCTCCACTGGAATTATCATTCCCAATTCAGTACAGTTTACACTGCACTGATGTATTTCAAATCTATTCTCTTCTTAGTTTAAGTGATTAGACTGCTATCTTATGGAGAAAACAGACTACAATATTTATAGCTCGCCCCGTTTGACTTAAGTGACTCACAGAGCTGCCTTTGAAGGAGAACCTTAAAAGCCAAGACTGTTAGATCAACAGCATTTACTGTAATATTGTAAATTCCCATTAGGTAGAAGGGTCTGTTTTCTCCAAAATAACTCTTTAAAATATTTAAAGTAAAAACTAGCCATGAACTTTGTTCACATTGACCTCTTTGATGCACTTAAACTGTGAACCAAATTTGTTCAAAAGCCACTAGGAAAAATAGCAGATCATATTCAGTGAATGTTTTTACTGAATACTAACAAAAATGAAATGCACTATGAATGAGTTCTTCACTAGACTGCTGGTTTGTCTAGGAGGAGAAATAGAGTCATATGGTTTATTTACCTCCCATTGCACAATCCCATATCATTTTCCCCAACCTGTCAACTTTTATCTGCTATGAATGTACTTTAAAGAGGATCTAGTATGCTTACAACTAAAATCAAAACAGAGGAGTTTGGCATCATATTTCTGCAGAAAACAATGTGCTGCTGCTGCTCACACTGATGGATCTTTGGAACACTTCCAACAATTGTACCCAATACTTACTGCTACATTTTTGTAATCAAAAGACTTACACTCTGATTTGCCGAATAGGTCCATATTTTCCAAAAATATCATACATTTCCTCAGCTGTGATTTTGTATGGTAAGTTTCTGATATATAAAATCCGATTGACTTCAGGAGGCAGCCGAATCTATAATAGAGACCACAGTTACATTTAGAATGCTCACTTCCAAAACTAACGCATCAAATGTAAATATCTCCCAGTTACCATACACCTTCTGTCTCACAGACCCTTTTGTGATCACACAACATCCATACACAACATGGGGGGGAGGGATAGCTCAGTGGTTTGAGCATTGGCCTACTAAACCCAGGGTTGTGAGTTCAATCCTTGAGGGGGCCACTTGGGGATCTGGGGCAAAATCAGTACTTGGTCCTGCTAGTGAAGGCAGGGGGCTGGACTCGATGACCTTTCAAGGTCCCTTCCAGTTCTAGGAGATGGGATATCTCCATTAATTATTATTTATTATTTATTATAACAACAGCACTTGCTGGCATGGAAAAACATTAGGAAAGAATTTGAGGTATCTGTAGCTCTATGGTCTATACGTATAAGTAGATGAACAGAGTCTAAGTTCGGAAGGGACCACCAGGAACATCTAGTCTGATCTCCCGCAAAACACAGGTCATAGAACTTCCCCAAGTAATTCCTGTTTGAACTACAGCATCTCTTTTAGGAAAACATCCAGTCTTGATTTGAAAATTGCTAGTGATGGAGAAGCCACCACAATCTCTGGTAAACTGTTCCAGCGTTGGAACCCTCTCTGTTAAAAATGTACGCCTTTTTTCAAGTCTGAGGGCAGGTCTACACTACCGCTTATGTTTATATAATTGATGTTGCTTAGGGGTGTGAAAAATCCACCCCCACCACCCCCAAGTGACGCAAGGTACACCGACCTAAACGCCAGTGTGGACAGCACTATGTCGGCGGGAAACACTCTCCTGCCGACATAGCTACTGGCTCTTGCAGAGGTGGAGTAATTATGCGGATGGAAGAGCTCTCTCCTGCGCTGCATCGGTGCAGCTGTGCCAATGTATCACTTCTAATGTAGACCAGCCCTGAATTTGGCTAGCTTAAGAACCAATGGTTGGAAAGTTGATTTCCCTTTGCTTGTTACACTGAAGAGCCTATTATCAAATATTTGTTCTCCTTATGGGTGCTGGCACTCGGTGGCTCAAGCCACCCCTTAACCTTGTCTTCGTTATGCTTAATAGATTGTGCTCCTTGAGTTGATCACTATACAGAATATTTTTCAACCCTTTAATCATTTGCGTTGATCTTCTCGAACGTAAAAATATTTCCAGTCTTGACCATCTGCCGTGGGACTTTTGATGAGTCATTTAAAGTCTCTGCGGACGTATCAGAGCAATAATACCTCTCAGCTAGGTAATTATTTGGCTCTCTCAGTGGCGTGTCACATGACACAATACAGGGGTAACTGGATGATACTACAGTCTGTGACAAGGAGGTTGGACTACATCAGCTAACGGTCCCCTCTGCCCCCAAGCCCCAGGACACGGGTGTGAAGAGCTTTGGCGGCGCTGGGTTATACGGTGCGAAGCGTTACACGGGAAGCCACAGACCTGGTGCAGTCTCATGCACCACCACGCGCCTCCGGGGCCGGGGCCGGGGCCTGACCCTCGGGGCTGCTCGGAGCGCGGAACAAGCCGGCCCCCAGACCGGCTCAGCCGAGGCGCCCCGAACCCGCCCCCCACCGCCGCGTGAGCCCGTCACCCCCGGGGCTGGGGCGGCCGCAGGCCCCTGTCAGCGGCCCCATCTCCTGCCCGGGGCCGCCCTGCGGTGGGAGACGGTTTGGGCGCCGCGGCGGGAGCCTCAGGCAGGGCGCGGGGATGGAGGGGCAGGCGGGCGCGGCCGGAACAGCCCGGGGCGGGGGAGCCGCGTTTCCCCCCCGGCGGCGGCGGCGGCGGCACTACTCACGTTGGCTCGCTTGGCCGCTTGCATCGCCATGTTGCCGTGCGGGGTGGGGGCCTTCTCCTAGCGGGGAAACAACGGGAGCGCCTCCGACTCGCGCCTGCTCACCCCGACAGGCAGGCCCGGACGCTATCCCAGCCTGCACTGCGGGCGCGCAGGAAGTGACGCATGACAACCGGATGGGGATGAAAGAAGCCGGTCAGTTTAGGGGCGGGGCTTGAGGAAATGACGGCGAGGGTCATGTGACTTTGGCCTCCAGCGTGCCGGGCGCGGTCATTAATTTGCCTCCCCGCAGTCCCCTCCTGCTGGGGATACCGTTAGCGCCTCTGGCCCCTCCCTCACTCCTCTATCCCCCACTCTTGCCCCTCCCCCGCCCTCTACCCGCTCCCCTCACCCCCCATGGCCCCTCCCTCACCCTTTCCTCCCTCCAGCCCCCACTTCTGCTCCTCCCCCCACAACACCTGCCCCACTAGTGCCCCTCCCCACTCCACTTCCCCCGGCCTCTACCTGCTCCCCTCACCCCCTATAGCCCCTCCCTCACCCTTTCCCCCCCTCCTGCCCCCACTTCTGCACCTCCCCCCACAACACCTGCCCCACTAGTGCCCCTCCCCTCCCCCGGCCTCTACCTGCTCCCCTCACCCCCTATAGCCCCTGCCTCACCCTTTCCCCCCCTCCAGCCCCCACTTCTGCTCCTCCCCCCACAACACCTGCCCCACTAGTGCCCCTCCCCACTCCACTTCCCCCGGCCTCTACCCGCTCCCCTCACCCCCCATGGCCCTCCCTCACCCTTTCCCCCCTCCAGCCCCCACTTCTGCTCCTCCCCCCACAACACCTGCCCCACTAGTACCCCTCCCCCACCTGCCCCTCCCCACTCCACCTCCCCGGGCCTCTACCCGCTCCCCTCACCCCCCATGGCCCCTCCCTCACCCTTTCCCCCCTCCTGCCCTGCTCCTCTCCCCACAATACCTGCCCCACTAGTGCCCCTCCCCTCTCTCCCCCACCCACTACTGGTCCTAGTCCCCCCCCCAGTCACACCAGCTCACCCGCCTCCCTCCTCCCTTCCCCTCTGCTCCTGCCTCTTGTGTTTGAATTTACTAAGGCCTTGGCTACACTGGCAATTCACAGCGCTGCACTTGCTGCGCTCAGGGGTGTGAAAAAACACCCCCCCTGAGCGCAGCGAGTGCAGCGCTGTAAAGCGCCAGTGTAATCAGCGTCTGCAGCGCTGCACGCTCGCTCGCAGTGCTGCAAGCTATTCCCCTCGGAGAGGTGGAGTACTTGCAGCGTTGCGAGAAAGCTCTCGCAGTGCTGGCGGCGCGACTACACTCGTGCTTCACAGCGCTGCCGCGGCAGCGCTGTGAATCCGCGAGTGTAGCCAAGACCTAAGACACAATGTAAATAACCCAGCTGAAGCTTTATGTCAGTCGGACAATCCATCAGTTCTGACCACAGCACTGTGCAGAACAGCGCAAGGCAGCGTGCAGACCAGTTTGAGGCTGGAGAAGTGGGGCAGCAGCTTACTTCAGTTCACTTCTAGCTAACTTCCCCAAATTCACTCCTTTCTGCACCGGGTTAGAAGCTTTGTCCTAGCTGCTGGTGTTGACATCAGGGATGTCAAGTTCTTGTTTTGTACAGCACTTCCCTCCCTTCAAGGGATTTCCTCTCCTTGGTGCTGCTGCTGCCATTACTCCCCACAACTTTAGAACTGGGCAAAATATTCCCAATTGCTTTTTCCCCGCAATGAAAGAAAAACAACCTTCCCCTACACATTTTCTACCATGGTCTTAAACAACCCCCCTCCATTTTTCAGCTAGATCTTCACAAAGTATGTAGTCTGGCTACAGTATATCAGAGCTGCCTCTTATATTTCTAGCGGTGGGAGTATAACCTGCTACACTTCATAACTTGGTACAGTAACTCCTTGCTTAACGTTGTAGTTATTTTCCTAAGAAATGCGATCACTGAACAAAAACACTGACCCAGGAACCTATCCTTGTAACAAAGCCCGATGCCAACTCTGTCCACATATCTATTCAAGTGACACCATCATAGGGCCTAATCACATCAGCTATACCATCAGTGGCTCGTTCACCTGCACATCTACCAATGTGATATATGCCATCATGTGCCAGCAATGCCCCTCTGCCATGTACATTGGCCAAACCGGACAGTCTCTACGCAAAAGAATTAATGGACACAAATCTGACATCAGGAATCATAATACTCAAAAACCAGTGGGAGAACACTTTAACCTGTCTGGCCATTCTTTGACAGACCTGCGGGTGGCTATCTTAAAACAGAAAAACTTCAAAAACAGACTCCAACGAGAGACTGCTGAGCTGGAATTGATATGCAAACTAGACACAATCAGCTCAGGGCTAAATAGGGATTGGGAATGGCTGAGCCATTACAAACATTGAATCTATCTCCCCTTGTAAGTATTTTCACACTTGCTTCTTATCAAACTGTCTGTACTGAACCATCTTGATTATCACTTCAAAAGTTTTTTTTCTCTTACTTAATTGGCCTCTCAGAGTTGGTAAGACAACTCCCACCTGTTCATGCTCTCTGTATGTGTGTGTATATATATCTCCTCAATATATGGTTCACTCTTTATGCATCCGAAGAAGTGGGTTGTAGCCCACGAAAGCTTATGCTCTAATAAATTTGTTAGTCTCTAAGGTGCCACAAGTACTCCTGTTATTTTTGACTTTAAGCAAAACGATGTTAAGCGAATCCAATTTCCCCATAAGAATTAATGTAAATGAGGGGCTTAGGTTCCAGGGAAATGTTTTTCACCAAGCCCCCACCAGCTCCACTGGGCTGCTCTTCCTGCAAGCAGTGGACAAAGCAGGCAGCTGACAAACGACATTATAAGGGAGCATTGCACAACTTTAAATGAGCATGTTCTCTAATTGATCAACAACGTAACAATGAAACAACGTTAACCGGGACGACTTTAAGTGAGGAGTTACTGTATGACCATTTCCACACTCACAAAGGGAGACTCGACATATATCAAAGGGAAGGGTTTCTTTCTCCACCCTTTCATCTCTCTAATATTAATGTCAAGCTGTAAATATTGTTGCATAATGTTGAAGATTTGCTGTTTCATATCAAATTTTTTCTGAGGCTTAGTGAACTTTAGTGTTTGTAGACAAGAGGTTATTTTTTGTTCTTAAAGTACTTCCCACTGGTAACCATCACTGAGTGACTTCTGCTGAGGAAGCTATTTATCTGCCCAAAAGAGCTGTGTCGAAGCAGGGGAGGCCACCCAGATTTATTAGGCTGAGCAAGAACTCCTAAATTCCAAATCCATCTCTGCACTGTCTCACTGTCTGTCCTTGAGCAAATCACCTATTTTCTCTTAGTTTCCCCCCTTCTTTTAAAGGGGATTGTGATGGGTTCGGTCCCAGAGATCCCCTTGGGACTGTCACCTGATGTGCTGAAATTACCTCTAAGCCCATTTTCCCTGTCAGCTTGGGACTTCCAGAACCCTGTCTTGTTGAGCCAGACATGCTAGCCTGCTGCAACACAGACCCAGGGACCAGTCCATGCCCCCAAAGCTGCAGACTTAACTGAAAACAGCTTAGGTAACCTGTTTCCAGCACCCAGACACCCAGTTCCCAATGGGATCCAAACCCCAAATAAATCCGTTTTACTCTGTATAAAGCTTATACAGGGTAAATTCATAAATTGTCCGCCTTATATAACTCTGATAGAGAGAGATGCACAGCTGTTTGCTCCCCCAGGTATTAATCACTCTGGGTTTATTAACAATCAAAAGTGATTTTATTAAGTATAAAAAGTAGGATTTAAGTGGTTTCAAATAATAACAAACCGAACAAAGTAAGTCACCACGCAAAATAAAGCAAAAACACACAAGTCTAAGTCTAATACATTAAGAAACAGATCACAGGTAATATCTCATCCTCAGAGATGTTCCAATAAGCTTCTTTCACAGACTAGACCAGGGGTCTCAAACACGCGGCCCGTGGGGCTGTTTTCTGCGGCCCGCGAGCTCCTCGCGGCCCCCCTGCCCTCCCCCAGCGTTTACCTAGAGCGGCTCCGGCCCGACACGCACCAGCCAATGGGAGCTGCTGGGGGCAGTACCTGAAGCAACAGCAACACACAGACCCCTGTGCCCCTCCTCCCCAAGGCTCCGGCCACTTCCCGGAGCGGCGCAGGGGCAGGGCAGGGCAGGCAGGGAGCCTGCCCTTCCCCCGGTGCGCGCTGGGCCAGAGCCCGCCCCCTGAGCCCCTCCTGCAGCCGAACCCCCTGCCCTGAGCCCCCTGCTGTACCCCACACCCGTCCTGCAACCCGACCCCCTGCCATACCTCCTGCACCCCGACCCCCTGCCCTGAGCCTCCTGCTGCACTCCACACCTCTCTTGCACCCCGACTCCCTGCCCTGAGCCCCCGCCGCACCCCGCACCCCTCCTGCACCCTGACCCCCTGCCCTGAGCTCCCTGCTGCACCCCACACCCCTCCTGCACCCCAACCCCCTGCCCTGAGCCCCCTGCCTCATCCTGCACCCCTCCTGCACCCTGCCCCCCTGCCCTGAGCCCCCTGCCGTACCCCGCACCCCTCCTGCACCCTGACCCCCTGCCCTGAGCCCCCTGCTGCACCCCGCACCCCTCCCGTACCCCGACCCCCTGCCCTGATTCCCCTGCCGCACCCCTCCTGCACCCCGACCCCCTGCCCTGAGTCCTCTGCTGCACCCTGCACCCCGACCCCCTGCCGCACCCCACACCCTTCCTGCACCCTGACCCCCTGCCGTACCACGCACCCCTCCTGCACCCTGACCCCCTGCCCTGAGCCCCCTGCCGCACCCCTCCTGCACCCGACCCCCTGCCCTGAACCCCCTGCCACACCCTGCACCCCTCCTGCACCCCAACCCACTGCCCTGAGCCCCCTGCCGCACCCCTCCAGCACTCCGACCCCCTGCCCTGAGCCCCCTGCTGCACCCCGCACCCTCACCCCCTGCGAAGCCCCCTGCTGCACCCTGCACCCCGACCCCCTACCCTGAGCCCCCTGCTGCACCCCGCACCCCGACCCCCTGCCCTGAGCCCCCTGCCGCACCCCACACCGTCACCCCCTGCGAATTCCCCTGCTGCACCCTGCACCCCGACCCCGTACCCTGAGCCCCCTGCTGCACCCCGCACCCTTCTTGCAGCCCAACCCCCTGCCCTAAGCCCCCTGCCGCACCCCGCATCCCTCCTGCACCCCAACCCCCTGCCCTGAGACCCCTGCCGCACCCTGCACCCTGACCCCCTGCCGCACCCCTCACCCCTCCTGCACCCCACACCCCAACTCCCTGCCCTGAGCCCCCGCCACACCCCACACCCCTCCTGCACCCCCTGTGGGCAGGGAGGGGGCGGAGTTGGGGTGGAGATTTCGGGGAAGGGGTTGGAATGGGGGCAGGGAAGGGGTGGGAAGAGGCGGGGCCTCATGGAAGGGGTGGAGTGGGGGCGGGGCCGAGGGCGGCGGGGGTCGGGGGAAGGTGTCAGTAATGCAGCCCTTGGGCCAATGTACTAGTCCTCATGTGGCCCTCGTGGTCATTTGAGTTTGAGACCTCTTGACTAGACGCCTTCCTTGTCTGGGCCCAATCCTTTCCCCGGTACAGTCCTTGTTAGTTCCAGCAGACCTTTCCGGTGGTAAGCCGGGGTTTTCTCATGAATGGCAGCCCCCTTTGTTCTGCTCCACCCCCTTTTATAGCTTTGGCAAAATGCCGGAATCTTTTGTCTGTGCTTGTCCCCACCCTTGCTTCATCAATGGAAAAGTACAAGGATTAAGCAGGATTCCACTATCATGTAAGACCCTTAGTCTCAATTCTTCCTGGGTTGGCCCACACATAGACAGGAAGGTGTGCAGGTAAATAAACCATTTACAACCAGTTGTCCTGGTTAATGGGAGCCATCAAGATTCTAAACCACCATTAATGGCCCACACTTTGCATAATTACAATAGGACCTCAGAGTTATACTAAAGTGATGTGGGGATTTGTTTCAGACAAATTACTAGCCCCTAGGCTGAACAGTTGTTTTCAAAGAATGGAAAACAACAAGCAGCGAAATAGAAAGGAAAAAGGCCAATGACAATCTTGCCCAATGAAAGAACTGTAGGAGTGGAATAGACTACATTAAATTACTCCCCTAGGACAGTGATCTCCAAAGTGTGGTGTGCGCACCCCAGGGGGTGCTCAAGACAATCCCTTGGGGGGGTGCGCGAGGAGGAGCGCCGCCGGGGGGGGGGGGGGGGGGGAGGAAAAAAAAAAAAGGGCGGCCGGAGGAGGGAGGGAACGAGTGAGCTGGGAAGCTGCCTGCCCCCACCACTCCCGGCGGGCAGGGCCACCCGGAACACTGGGGCTTTAGGGGCTGCAGGGCCCTGGGCTAAGGGGGCCCTGGGGCCCTGGACTGCAGCTCTAAAGCCCCTTTCGGAATGTGGCCCTGAGTCCTCCAGCCCGTGGAGGAGCAGGGGCAGCCGCACAGCCAACGGCCGGAAAGAAGCGGCGCTTTCCCCTTCAAAGCCAGCTGGAGAGAAGCGGCACTTTGAAGGGGAAAGTGCCGCTTCTTTCCGGCCGCACCCTAACTCCCTCCCAGACCCCGCACCCCACCCTGAGCCCCCTCCCGCACCCTAACTCCCTCCCAGACCCCGCACCCCACCCTGAGCCCCCTCCCGCACCCTAACTCCCTCCCAGACCCCGCACCCCCACTCTGAGCCCCCTCCCGCACCCTAACTCCCTCCCAGACCCCGCACCCCCACCCTGAGCCCCCTCCCGCACCCTAACTCCCTCCCAGACCCCGCACCCCACCCTGAGCCCCCTCCCGCACCCTAACTCCCTCCCGGACCCCGCACCCCACCCTGAGCCCCCTCCCGCACCCTAACTCCCTCCCAGACCCCGCACCCCCACTCTGAGCCCCCTCCCGCACCCTAACTCCCTCCCAGACCCCGCACCCCCACCCTGAGCCCCCTCCC
This sequence comes from Emys orbicularis, assembly GCF_028017835.1. NCBI lineage: Eukaryota > Metazoa > Chordata > Testudines > Emydidae > Emys > Emys orbicularis. The sequence goes on along the minus strand of NC_088685.1, from coordinate 20,203,092 downwards.
GCACCCTAACTCCCTCCCAGCCCCCTCCCGCACCCTAACTCCCTCCCAGATCCCGCACCCCCACTCTGAGCCCCCTCCCGCACCCTAACTCCCTCCCAGACCCCGCACCCCCACTCTGAGCCCCCTCCCGCACCCTAACTCCCTCCCAGACCCCGCACCCCACCCTGAGCCCCCTCCCGCACCCTAACCCTAATCCAGACCTTCGAACCGCTGTATCACAAAGTGTTAAACCAAGATTTTCAGAAATAATGAAGCATATTCAATCACATTGCTCTCACTAAAAAATATTATTATTAATATTTTTTTTGTGAGAGCAAAAAGGTTTTTTGTACCGTTAATAAATAAAATACAATAATTTTTTTTTAAAATATTGTTTATTTCATCTTTATCTCATCCTTTTTTAATTTCTATTTTTTGTATGTTTTATAATGTACATAATATATTAATATAGTAGTAAATGTATATAATTTATACATAAATAAATATACATATATTGGGGGTGTGTGCTCAAAAATTTTTTACTGATAGGGGTGCGCGATCAAAAAAGTTTGGAGACCACTGCCCTAGGACACCATACCAATGATAGATTTGGATTTGTTATTATTCCCTTATAAGGGAATTACTTTCTCAAAGACAGTCTTGTACAAAGACTTAGTTTTACTCCTCGCTTTCACAATCCTTCCTCACTGTCAGTCATTTCAAATTTGTGGCCTGAAATTGCAGGTGCTCCAGATGCCAAACTCCCATACACATCAATAGTAATTTAGTCTCTGTGGAACACCTGCAGCAGCACACCCTTCTTTAAGATGAAGGAGGCATTTTAATTATAACTTTGCCAAGGTTCTTGTTTTCTTCCATGGTCCTGTGAGCCTCTACAATCCTGTGCAAAGGATAAACACTGTCAATGATTGGTTGGACATGAGGAGATCTGTCTTGGGAGAAATACGGCAACACTCTCTCTGTGAAGGCTTTCACCAGCTTTTCTTTATACTGAAGAGAAAAAATGAAAGGAGGTTATATTTTAAGAATTATTCCTACTTTTCTAATTCATGCACATATCTCTAAGTATTACCTATAAAAATGAGCATGTTTCTAAAAGATACACTACATTTCATAACATTATTGTACTGGGAGGCACTTATAATAATAGTCTACAATAGTTAAAGGATGTATACCCTAAAGGAGAGGAATTGTTTAGGCTCCTCCAAGGAATTTAAATTATAGTAATGGGGTGACATATTTTCCCAAGGTAAGTGACAGAAGCTCCATCACAGAGGCATTTAAAATAAGATTGGACAAAGGACTTGAGAATATAGTGTTGACGTCACTAGGCATCACCCTAGGTAACTCGGGAGGGTAGACGACCACAAGTGTCAGTGAAGCCTTCCTGCACTAGGCCTAAGTGAACCAAACTCTATCCTTCCATGTTTAAACTCTTATCAACCTCAAAAGCCAGGTGCAATTGGAATATGTAAGCAACCAGTTATCTGTGTGCAACCCCCTGCTCACAGCGGTATCAAGCGGTAATAATGAGGCCTGCATGTTTCTGGCTGAAGGGAAAAAGGACAAGATAACGGTTTAAAGAAGTTACTAACAAGCTAGGCTTATAGCTGCCAAGAATGACTTAACTGCTTAAATGTACTTGCTATTTGCTTAGTAACTGTTACCAGGGAAGGGAGGGGTAGAGGGGGAGGAAGGGAGGAGAAGGGGGGTGAGGCTTAACTGCAAAATGTATAAAAGAAGAAAAACTGTTTCTGTTAGTGTGCTTGATCTGAGACGTGTCTGTCTCCTAGCACCACTTTGGGATCCCAAATAAACTTTGTTTGCTTCTCCCCCTGGTGTGTTTATTGGCGCGAAGCACACCGGGCAACGAACCCCGCTGTTGCTTTGCCTCGGGCCCTCTGTGCCGGCAACAATAGTGTAGGAACAATACTGTATTGGATCCTGGGTAGAATATATCTTAGGGTTTCATATTGCTGCCATCACTGTAATATCTTCTTGGTATTATTAGTTATTTGTATTACCATAGTGCATAGGAGCCTTAGTTATGGCTTTTTTGTATACATCATAGCAAAGGAGAGTTTTGAGGAGGGACATGAAGGAAGATGATGAGTTGGTTTTGCAGATGTTTACAGGGAGCTTCTCCCAAGTATGAGGGGCAGCATAGAGAAAGCACTGACGGTGGGATCCATGAAGGGACTTAGGCATTGAAAGCTGAGTATCACAGTGTGTAACTGTTAGGTGTTTAGATAAACAAACAGCACTGCGACCCACAAAGCCTGAGTGAGGTGCCTATGCTCCCTATACAATGAATGGGGAGAGAGAGGTGTCTTTCTTAGACTGTGATCCACAAAAGCTAGCACGCAAGGTGGGAAGCAATCTAAGCTAGCCTGGGGGATGTGACCTAAGACCTGCACCTCTGTGAGAGATAGCACGTCAGTCTGGGCTGCACAACGATGCCTAACTGCTAGTGATACATGAATTGGGGGAAGATAGACTTTGGCTGGCTAAGTTGCATGCAGGGCCTGAAACAAAATGGTGGGAGTGGGGGGATAACCATTTTTACAACTAGGGGTCTACTTAACTCATAGAGAAATCACACTGGGTGGTCAGAGACCAGATTTCATGGGGGAGGCCAGATTTCATGGTCTGTGATGTGATTTTCATGGCCGCAAATTTAGATAGACCCCTATTTGTAACTTTTAGCCTAGTGGACAGGGCACTCACCATGGCTGTGGGAGACCGCTGGTTGAAGTCCCCCCTCTTCCTGAATGGGAGAAGGGATTTGAACAGAGATTAGGGATGTAAATATCGGTTTAAAAAGTTAACCGGTTAAATGATTAAAATTATATCGGTTAACCATTAACCGAGGTCGCTCAGCCTGCCGGGGCTGGGATCCTGCCAGTGTGGCCGGGGCTGGGGTCCCTCCGGCCGTTAAGGTCAGTTAACAGTAAGCCTAATGCTTACTGGTTAACCGTTTACATTCCTAACAGAGATCTGCCAACTCTCAGGTGAATGCCCTAAGAATAGACTACAGAGCCATTCTGTCTTTGGTCCAATTAATATTTAAGTATTTTATTGTTTGAGTGAAGTAGAACAACTTCAATAGGTGAGATTCTGGGAGCCCCCACATCAAAATATCCCACAGCTTAGTGCACTCACCTGAGAGGAGGCAGATCCCTCTTCAAATCCCTTCTCCCCCTCAGGAGGAGGAGGAGGGACTTGAACTGGGGGTCTCCTACATCCTGGATGAATACCCTGACCGCTAGGCTAAAAATTAGAAGGGAGGTCCTCCTCTTACTCCCTCCTTCCCTCCGATTGCTTTCTGCGAACTCACCTGAGGGGTTGATCCAGTAGAGGCTGCCAACCAGATCAGTCCCCGGCACACGACTTGGACAACCAAACCCCTATCTTTCCCAGTTTGTGAATTGCTCTGAGGCATAGGCAGGAGATGAGCATTTGGATGTCTGTCATGAGACAGCAGTGCACATGCTCAGGCAGGAGATAGGCGCCTAGAGCGAGCTGCAGTGTGCATCCCCAGAGGAAATACTTAAGTGTTGAGTGAGTTTAGGCACCTACAGAGTTAGGCAGCAGCCAAGCGGGAGTTTTGTGGATCACAGTGGTGCCTAAAAATGGGACTTAGGTGCCTAAATACCCTCTTGGATCCCTCCCTCAGTATCATCCAGGTAAAGCCAGTTTTCACAAGTGCTCAGCTCTTAGCAGCTCTCAAATCTGGGTGACTGAATGGAAGCAGAACTATTTTGAAAAATAGAACCCCAAACGATTTTATAGATATGTTCCCATTTTCAATTTCTTGTAAGTTTTGTTTCCTTTTAGGGGAAACATTTTCAGTGTACATAGATGGTACATACAAGAGGCTAACAAAAAACCCAGTTAACACAAATCATCCCTGGTGTTACTCCACTGGTTTCAGCTGTGTTACAACAGAAATGGATGTGGCACAAGTAGTACAAGGACAATATAGTTTGATTCTGGATTGCTTTCCGAGATATATACTAAAAAATTGAGTGTTATTTGTATGGTAATACATTAATATTATACTGCATTAATACAATAATGCAATAGTAATAATACAAAGCTGGAAGGGGTTGCAAGTGCTTTGGAGGATAGGATTACAATTCAAAATGATCTGGACAAACTGGAGAAATGGTCTGAAGTAAATAGGATGAAATTCAATAAGGACAAATACAAAATACTCTCCTTAGGAAGGAACAATCAGTTGCACACATACAAAATGGGAAATGACTGCCTAAGAAGGAGTACTGCAGAAAGGGATCTATGGGTCATAGTGGACCACAAGCTAAATATGAGTCAACAGTATAACACTGCTGCAAAAAAAGCGAACATCATTCTGGGATGTATTAGCAGGAATGTTGTAAGCAAGACACAAGAAGTAATTCTTCCGCTCTACTCCATGGTGATTAGGCCTCAACTGGAGTATTGTGTCCAGTTCTGGGCGCCACATTTCAGGAAAGATGTAGACAAATTGGAGAAAGTCCAGAGAAGAGCAACAAAAATGATTAAACATGACCTATGAGGGAAGATTGAAAAAATTGGGTTTAATCTGGAAAAGAGAAGACTGAGAGGGGACATGATAACAGTTTTCAAGTACATAAGAGGTTGTTACAATGAGGAGGGAGAAAATTTGTTCTTAACCGCTGAGGATAGGACAAGAAGCAATGGGCTTAAATTGCAGCAAGGAAGGTTTAGGTTGGACATTAGGAAAACTTCCTAAATGTCAGGGTAGTTAAGCCCTGGGATAAATTGCCTTCGGAAGTTGTGGAATCTCCATCTTTGGAGATTTTTAAGAGCAGGTTAGACAAATACCTGTCAGTGATGGTCTAGATAATACTTAGTCCTGTCATGAGTGCATGGAAATGGACTAGATGACCTCTTAAGGTCCCTTCCAGTTCTATGATTCTATGAATACAATATTTTATCACTGGTATTAAAAGGAAACAAAGTAATTAGAATTACAGATTCCTGTGTTAAACTAAATAAAGATGTTGCTAGTCATCACTTGCCTCCTTTTCTCGTGATCTTAACAGACTAGTAAGCAGGCTCCCTCTTTTGGAATGCAACCTTGCAAGCAGATCTCCATGTACTTCACCTCCACCCAACAGTCCATACACAATCCACTGGCCATCAGTACTCAGACAATTGAGGTTCTTCTCTCAGTAGGAACCACCCAATGCAGTCTAAAATAATATCCACTCCAGAGCCTCAAGTGGAACAGAATAAATAAATAAATTAATGGAGATATCCTATCTCCTAGAACTGGAAGGGACCTTGAAAGGTCATCGAGTCCAGCCCCCTGCCTTCACTAGCAGGACCAAGTACTGATTTTTGCCCCAGATCCCTAAGTGGCCCCCTCAAGGATTGAGCTCACAACCCTGGGTTTAGCAGGCCAATGCTCAAACCACTGAGCTATCCCATTTCAATAATGTACTTTGGAGAAATCAAAATGTGGGATAATTTGAAACAAAACAACAACAACAACAACAACAACAAACAACAACAAAAAACAGACTGAGACGAGTAGGTCTGTATACAGAGAGGCACAGTCCTGTAACTCTTACTTATGGGATTAGTCCCACTGAAGTCAATGTGACTACTTGTGAGTAATAACTGCAGGACCAGGCTAAATATAAATATATACATACACATATGCAAACCCATAAACTATGCCCTAAATATCCATAGAAAGAACAATAACTTTTTTCTAGGCACAGTGGGCAGGTAAAAAAATTGTGTACATTTTTTGTGCCCACAGTCAAACATTTAGCAATCCAAATGCTGGGACTTGTGCTCACAATTACTTATGGATGCAAAAGCAATGCAGGCACAATATTTGTGCCCACAACAACAACAACAAAACCAAAACAAATGGGGCACTGCTGAAAATAAGGCCCAGTTAGACAAGTTATGTGCTGACATTGGGTCTGTCCTGCAGGTGCTGAGCATATTGAAATCTTATTGAAACCAGCCACTTCCAAGGTGAAATGCAATAATTATATAAAGTGTATAACACTAAATAGCAGCTTAAGACAGGAAGTGAAGGTTGTCACATCTGAATAAAACTAGAGTGGGAATGATTGCTAGGTGGAACATAATTATCCAACTTGGAATTTGGCCAGGACATCATTATTCAAACTAGTCATGGAATTTTTAACACTGCTAGTGCTCAAGACCTGTGTTTTAGGCCTCATCTAGGACTACAGATTCCCCTCCCAGCCAACAACAGATGGGCCATAACAGGTTTGAGATGGGGAGGCATTCTGGCCTTCTGTGTGAAAATCAACCTCCCTGATGGGATGATCCCATTGAAAATCTAAGGGTACTTCTATGCTGCAACATTAATAACCCACGGCACTGAGTTTCAGAGCCCGGGACAATTGACTTGGGCTCGTGGGGCTTGGGCTGCAGGGCTAAAAATTGCAGCATAGACATTTGGGCTCAGGCCTGGGCTCTAAGTCCTACCCCCTTGTGAGGTTTCAGACCCATGACTCCAGCCCAAACCCAAATGTCTACACTGCAATGTTTAGCCCTGCAGCCTGAGCCCTGCGAGCCCAAAACAACTGACCTGGGCCAGCCATAGCCGTACTATGGGTCTTTTACTGCAGTGTAGATGTAGCCTAGTTGAAACACAACAGCAACTTCATAGGAGAAGAATGCAGACTTTTCCTAAATCATGATTATGAATACCAGTGCAATTGTTGGGTTACCCAAACATTCTCACCATTGGTGAGCTCCAGGGCCCTTTCTCTAAAATCCTCCTCCTTATAGTTGAACCCAGCAGCTGCTCCGAGTTTTGCTGCCAGCTGGAGTTTCTCTTGTGTTCCAGCTGTTACAATGGGAATAGCTTTTGCCAGAAACGGCTGCTGTGCCAACTTCACTAGCTCCTGCGTGGATCAGCACTGTCTGTCCACTCTGTACTTTACCTGAAGCAAAACATAGGGAAATGAACGACCCATTTGGGACGGCCTTCAGATTAGACATGGTTGTGGTAAAAAGTGCTCAATAACAAGCTGAACAAATTAACTCTCATCTGTGGATTCTTCAGCTAAAATAAGCAGCTGTTGAACACCTTTAATGAGGGAAAAAATCCAGACCTGGTGTAAGTGCATGCAGTAAAATATTGAGTAGCTGCTCTGTAAGTGAGCGCCATATATCTTGTTCACTGAATGAGGCAGGGGGATCCTGTGAAAAAAATAGTGTGTGATCATTTCATAGGGACTGTATCATAATGTATACGCGCAAGGTGAGAAAACTGAGATCGCACAGGCAACCTTAATTCTGGCAGTCTTAATTTTTGAGTCCTTGATTTGCAATCTTAATAACGTTCCTTTAACTTATTTTTCTGTTTGTAATTTCCTATGTTTTAAAGAAAGCAAACAGAAATTCTATTATGTGGAATCATGATGACACATATGGTTTATCAGCAGGGTTGGAACCATTAGATACACCATGCAGACATAGGTGCTGAAACTAGGCGTGCTGGGGTGCTTCCACATCCTCTGGCTTGAAGTGGTTTCCATCATATACAGGGTTTACAGTTTGGTTCAATGGCTCTCGGCACCCCCGCTATACAGATTGTTCCAGCACTCCTGAATACAGATCTCTGATATTTGAGCTAATGTAATAAATAATAGCAGTAGTAGTTGTAATCCCCTGTGTGGACCAGCACTAGACACTTTGCCAGAGGGTTTCACAGATATTTTCTGATAGAAGAGGAATGGTGAGACTCAAGAATCTTAAGTTCCATTCTAGGCTCTGGAAGGGAGTGTTCTCTACGGGGCATAGACTCTTCTGCCTGTTTTCCTCAAGCTTGACCCCTTGACCTCCAACCTGTCCCTGTCGCAATCCTGTCTCTTCCTTACCCGCTTCCTCATTCTATTCTCACCAAGCCAGTCCTAGTCTCCATTCCTCAGGTTTCTTATCCCAGTCCCAGTTTCCTTGTCCAGCTAGTCCTTGTGTGCCCCTCTGGATTCTCCATTCCAATCCCAATCTCCGCCAGCATTCACAGTCCTAGTCTTCCTCCCAGTTTTCCTGCCTAACTATTCCCACTTTCCCCTCCACACAGCCCTGGCATCTTATCCCCTGTCTCCTTGCCATCCAGTCCCAGCTCCCCCTCCTGGCTACTCATCCAATCTGTCTCTGTTCAGTTATCCCCCACATTCCCCATTCCAACTCACCTTGTGGCCTCTCATCCAATCCCAGTGCCCCCACCCAGTTCCTCATCCAAGTCTCTGTGCCCAGCCTGCCATAGTTCTCCCACTGCATCCTAACTCCTTGTCAGCTCTGTCTCCCCTCCACCCACTTCCTTCCCCATGACACACTGAGCTCCTGCCCCTGGCTCCCATTTCCAGGCTCCTTGCCCAGCCAATCCTTGACTTTCCCCCAACTCCTAGTTTATCTGTCCTCGCACTGCCAGTCTCCAATCCCAGTCTCCCCCCTCCAGGCTCTTTGTCTCCACCCAGATGCTTGGCCCAGACCTGGCAAAGCCCACAGTAGCTCAGAGCTGCAATTGCAGGGAAAGTCCTTCATAGCCCTGGGCTGAAGTAAACTCACTGCAGATGGAATCTCCAGAGACTTTAGATGCTAAACTTTATCAAGTCTCTGCTGAGCTTCTGATTTTTCAAAGGTATATAACTTGGCCAGATTTGGGCAGATTTTCACAGTGATGGCAAAAGGCACATCCCAGACACAAAGGCCAAATTCCAAGTTCCTGCTCCAGTGCACAAGGGCACTAGAATGTCTCAAAATAAGGTTGCCAGTATTTTTTAACATGACAAAACAATTTTCCTTAGCCTTGTTCTTGGAAATGCCTGAGTTCTTTTGGCTAAAATTTTCAAGAATGGTTAAAGTTTGGCTAAGTTATAACCAACTGAAAAGAGGGTCTTACAATGGGAAATGTCAGGCAACCTTCATAATAGATGGTGCTCCCAGTCCCTTCTATAATTATATTATCTTGTAATTGCTTATAAGCCCCAGAACATATATAATGTTAACAGATTTGAGTTTTGGGGGGGGTCATTTAGTGCAATCGAAAGGTATGGGCTCAACAGCCCTGGAGGCCAAAGTCCTATTTGGCCACAGAAGCCTGGGTAGCAGCAGTACAAGCTTCCCTACACTGCCCAATTGATGTTCCTCTACCAAGAAGTAGAGAGACCACCTCTAGTGTAATGACAAAAGGATAGTTCATTTTACATGGCTCTTAGTCTCTCTGCTGAGCTTTTCAGCATGGGTGCTAAGCTGATTTGTGGTAATGGACGTCTGCCAACTCACACTGACCTGCAAACAGTCAGAAACGAAACAGAGAAATTCAGTAGAATGATACTTTAGGGCCTGTCTAATATGTTCCATGTGGGATTTTAAAAATGCTGAGCATCCATCTAACTTCAATGGGAGTTTGACCTACAAATACAGCTGTCTCTGGGAACCAAGGCACAGCATGGGTGTTCTCCAACATAGAGTCCATCTACCCTATAATTCCAAACCATGCTCAGACAGTATCAGGTGACAATCATGGTGTGTGTGGACCTCCCAACATGGTTGAGTTTGTAGTGAAGTCAGACTCTTAGAGGTAGGCCTTGCTTTGGGGGAAAATACAGCATTTGGAGTTAATGGAAAGCTGTAGTTCCCAGCTGGGAAATACAGATGCAAAGTACAGTAGAACCTCAGAGTTACGAACACCTTGGGAATGGAGGTTGTTCATAACTCTGAAATGTTTGTAACTCTGAACAAAATGTTTTGGTTGTTCTTTCAAAAGATTACAACTGAACATTGGCTTAATACTGCTTTAAAACTTTATTATGCAGAAGAAAAATGCTGCTTTTAGCCATCTTAATTTAAATGAAACAAGCACAGAAACAATTTCCTTACCTTGTAAAAAAAATTAAACTTTCCCTTAATTTTTTTAGTAGTTTACGTTTAACACAGCACTGCATTGTATTTGCTTTTTTTTTTTCTGCTGCTGCCTAATTGCGTACTTCTGGTGCCAACATGTGGTTGACCGGTCAGTTCGTAACTCTGAGGTTCTACTGTAAAGCCAAGCCCCTTTTTGTATTCTTCCCTTTTACATATGCAATCAGCAAAGCAAGTTATTATTGAGTAGATGTGGCCAACCTTTAGGAATTTAGGTCTTGTATATCTAAGTCATGTGGACAAGAAAGGTCAAAGGGCTAGATGGATGGAGTGACATAGAAAAAGCTCTTCAAAGGCAAGTGACATTCAGAACTGGGCAATGAACAGAAGAAAATGGCAAACTGGATTTGCAGATACATCACTCACCTACAAAATGCAGCAACTGAAAGGCTGTTAGCCAGGCTTCAGGAATGGCTGCAGCCTGAACAAAAGTCATATCATTAGGGATCAGCATCAGATGACCTTCTGGCACAGTGACGTATTCTGCCTGGCCACCCCCAGACAGCAGAGCCATCACTGTATCTCCAGTTTTCCACTGACCCTTGCAACCAGGTCCGAACCCAGCCACAAGTCTAGCTGCTTCTAAGCCTAAAATGTCACTTGCTCCTTTTGGGGAAGGATACTTTCCTCTCCTCTGCAAAAACAGAAAGAATAATCAGTGCAATGAACTGCAATTTGATCTGCCACTTAACCTAATCTCTCTTTATTCAGTCTTACTTCAGAACCCCCCTAGGTTTTAGTTCTGGTCACATCATGCAAATACATTTCAATCCAGGTCTTTTTAGGATCTCCCATCCTTAATGGTATTTTTAGCAATAATTACACTTCCTTTTTTAGGCTGAGCAGGCTTTGTTCTTGAAACTTTATATGTCTGTAACCAACTGGTGAGTGTGTTACAGGTCCCCCTCTGTGCTGATCTGCTGAAGATATGAGTTATCCCCCGTTGCTGAGCTTTAGCACACGCTACAGACACTCATGATTTTAGCTCTGGAGGTCCCTGGTTCAGTCCCCAGTGTGTCAGCCAAGACGTTGGCTGCTAACGTATGTTTTAAGAGGTAGGTAGAATGTGACTACTTATATTGGAATTTAGCCAAGGTATTAGAGTTAACACCCTTGTGTTCATGAGAAGCTTATGGGAATTTTTAAGTGGCCACGAGTGACTAGAGCTTGTTTTCATCTCATCTGAAAGGAGACACCTCCAGGAGCACAATGCCCCTTATATCATAATGGGTCATAGGTTCAGTGAGGACTCCGATGAAGAAGTGCCACCTAGTGAATCACCAACCACCTCTTTTTGCAGCACTCTGAACTTTTCCTTGGAGATCGCTCATCAAAGTGCTAACCAGGTCCAACCCCTCTTAACTTTTCAGATCTGTCAAAATTCAAGCCAGACTCTTCTGTTACTCAAAAATTGAGTCTAAGCAATACAGTGTGTCCCACAGGTCTATAAGTCGTCTTAACAGAGACATACCTGGAGTAAGTCAGCCCTGTTCAGAGCACTGGCAGACACTTTTATAAGGACTTCTCCTTTTCCTGGATGTGGTTTTGGTACCTCTTTCACATATAGATTCTCTGGGCCTCCTGGCTGGTCAAAATAAGCTGCCAACATTTTCTCTGAACCAATACAAAAAGGAAAGCACTAAAGCAGGTGTATTTGGTTGTCACTAGGCAACCCATGTTCAGCGTTAAGACGCGAATTGTTGATATCCATTCATAAACCTAGACTGCCCCAAAGACTCCACTGTGCACAACTTGGACAATCTAGTCCAGTCTCCGGCATAAACAACGTGGGATGGGGAATGGTGGCAGGTACTACAGGAATAGGAAGGTGTAAAAGTTAATGCATTATATTCAAACCAGGACAAAACATTAGTTTCAAAACAGTCATCTAGTGACCCACAAAGTTAGGGTCACTTTGCATGAAATCAGAGGTCCCAATCCTGTAGGGAGCTCTGTGTGGATGTGCCCCTCATGCAGCCCCATTGACTTCAAAGGACTCCATGTGAGTGAAGAAATCCACCAACATGGAGCTGATGGCAGGATCAAGGGATCAGTGCTCAAGCTGCCAAGGTACATTGGCCTGTAAAATAATTGACACAGACAAAGAGCGAAACATAATTTTAAACACCTCAGTAGAGGGAGCAAGAATAATTTATTTAATATGTATAAAGTTTTATCTAACCGCAGATTTGTGATTCAGCCCTTCAGCTGCCAATGTAAAGACACAGTAAAACAGCAGCAGGTTGATTTGAGACAGAAAATGATTATAGGTTTAAAAACCTCCTGATTCATTCTTCTTAGCAGGAGATTCCTCTGTGCCTGACTTGCTCTAGGAATCTCATGATTTCTCCCACTAACTGTTGCAGTCCTGTGGGTGCTAGGTGACTTTCTCTCCTCATATGATTCCTTGATTCTTGATTCCTCTGCTTTGGTGGTATCTGTCAAGATGTGAAGCGTGCACAAGCTGGTACAGAGTCAGCCTGCCTGGCAGATTTGGGTCAGAAAAGATTCTCCATTGGTGCAATGGGAAGGGCAACAGGAGGTGGGAAATCACAGAGGTGCTCGTCTTCTGTATTATCTACTGAGTGCCAACCGTGTGCCCAGCACTGTACAGAATATGGAGGAGAATGGATCACTGCCCCAAGAAGCCTGCAGTCTTAGGCCCTAATCCTGCAAACTCTTAAGCATATGTAGGACTTTACTCACATGGAGTTGTCCCATTGATTTAAAATACAAATGTTACCAATGAATGTTATTTTAATAGAACTACCCACAGGACTAACATTATGCAGCTACTTAAGTGCTTGCAGAATTAGGGCCTAGGATGACAAAACAATACACAATTGAGACACAAAGAACACCGGGAAATTGATTCACCACATGTCACTGCAGGGGTTATTTTATGATGATTAAATATTTCTCTAAATGATTAACTCTCAGCTGCACTAATCAGGCACAGAAATTTCAAAGAAAGCCAACCCTGAAATAATGGGAGTCTTACAGAGCTCCACCAGACACCTTCCCACAAGATAGTTTGCTCCTGCTTTCCGCATTTTCATCTTTATTGTGCATGTTAAAGTGAATGATGAAAATTAGCAGATCAATGCACATCATCAGTGTGAAATTTAGTCAATAAATAAATAAAAAATAAAGATGTTATATTCATTCCTTAATCCCTCTATCTTTATCCATAATTTTTCAAAACACATTTTTTACACATGCTTTTTCCTCTTCGTTGCTAGGTGAAAGACTCATACAGACATCACAGTAAAACACTATAGTGAAACTGACTATTTACAAAGTGCTTTCAAATGCACAGAACTGGAATACATAGAGAATATAACATTTGCTTCCGCTCTAATCCTTTCAATCACAGTAATCTCGGGTTGGTTTACAACAGAGATAGGTAAAAAATTTGTAGAACAAAGTAGCATTTAAAAAAGACTGATGATGACTTATCTTCGGCCCACTTCAAACTAGTAAACATCCAAGCAAGCACATCTTTTACGTGTTTGCCTGATTGTCAGTAACTAATTAGGACAATAAAATTGACCAAAATAATTTAAGCAATGTAGATATTTGGTTCCTGGGTACAATTTAATACTCACCTTTATCCTGCATTCCAAGAAAGGTTTTCCACACACAGGGAGCAAAAGTCAATCCCTTTCTTCTAAAGCAGTTTGATTTCACTTCCTCCTTTCCGAGCCCTGCCCCTAGAAGAAGTTATCATCTAACCCAACAGGGTGGAGAGGAGAAAGAATGAGATTGTATTTTATATTTAAAGCAAAAACACATACAGAATTCAAAGTCAGAGATTTTGATAAACTTCTACAAACAAACATGTTTTTGCTTGATCAGTCTGATTCCCGTCATTGTGGTAATCAGACAGAAATCTATATCCTTCTTCCCTATGTAAGCAAAGGGATTTGGTCCAGTTCCTCTTGATGGCGTCATTAGGCCTATATATGAACCAGAGTTCTTCCATGTTTAAACTCTGTTCTTCCATGTTTAACTCTAAGCGGCCTCAAAAGCCAAGGACAGGAATTGGAATGTGTAAATAGTCAGTTACCTATTACGACCTTGCTTATAACCAGGTCCTAAGCAATAATGATGAGGTTTGCATGTTTCTAGCTGGAGGAGGGGTAGTAAACTAGAGTAAATAGGACCCAATGATTGTTTAGAGGAATGTTACTAACAAGCTAGATTTATAGCCCTAGAATGACTTAACGGCTTAAATGTATGAACATGCCTTCGGTAGAGAAGGGAGGGGGAGTAGAGGTGGGGAGGGGGAGGGGGAGAAAAGGGGGGGCTTAATTGTAAAGTATAAGAAGAGAGAAGCTGCTTTGTTCTGTGTGCTCGATTTGAGATTTGCCTGTCTCCTTGCACCACTTTGAGATCTCAAATAAACCTTTGATTGTTTCTCCACCCCGGTGTGTTTATTGGCACGAAGCACGCCGGGCAACGAACCCCTGTTGCTTTGCCTCGGGCACCTCTGTGCCAGCAACAGTCTTGGCGTCCCTGAGTGGGCTCGAGGCTGAAATTTAGCCTTGCCCGGACCCCTCTTGGAGGCCGACGGACTACGGCGACGACCGACGCCCAGAGCTCACCGGTGACTTCATCGGGGGCCTCGGCGGAGACGTGGTTTGCTCGACCCCGGAGGGCACAACGGTGCAACGCGCTTGAGTAGTGGAGAAGCAGCTGCGGGCGACGGTGGGGAACCGGTCCTGTGGATAAGGTAGGAACAGTCCAGTGGGGACTTTATCTGTCTTGACCTGGGGACGCCCAGTGTCTACCTGTTTTGACTTGGGGACGCCCAGAGTCTCCCTAATATGGGGCAGGGGCAGAGTACTGCAGGCAGGGCAAGGTGTACACCCTTAGAATGCATTCTGGTGAACTGGAAAGTGTTTGGATCGGATCCGTTGATTAAAAGTAAACTGAAAAGATTCTGTACAGTAGACTGGCCTCAATATCAGCTAGAGGACCAGGAAAGGTGGCCACCGGAGGGATCACTTAATTATAATACGATCCTTCAATTGCTTTTGTTTTGTCAGCGAACGGGTAAATGGAATGAACATATGTATGTACAGTTGTTTATGTTGTTAAGAAATAGGTCAGATCTTTTGCAAAGGTGTAATTTGACTCCGACAGGTTCGGTAGTAACTACTGTTAGTCCCCAGAACCCTCCCCCGGTTGTGATGGCAGAGTCGGTGTCCCCTTCGGCTCTAGCACCCCCACCATATAAAGACAGGGTCCCTCAGGTCCCAGAGATTGCCCCCTCGGTGGGATTCTATCCACTGATTACTGAGACTCAGATAGCCCGTCATGGAACAGATAATCGCCCAGCCACTACAATGCAGGTTTATACCCGGTGGATCTGGCAGCTTTTAAGACACAGGCAGGGGAATTCTCTACGAATCCAAGCAAGTTTATCTCGGTTTTTGAAGGGTGTCTGGCGAGTCATAAACCTGATTGGGATGACTGTAATGTCCTTATGCGGACCCTGCTGTCTGAGGTGGAGCGAAATTAGGTTGTGTCTAAGGCACGGGAGGAGGCACAGCATAGACATGAGGCAGATGCAGCAAACGTCCCTGTTGCTGCAGCTCAGGTCCCTACAGCAGACCCCCAATGGAATCCCAATGTGCCGGCGGATTTTACCCTTCTCACTGTATACAAGGAGCTCCTATTATATGGTCTCCGACACTCAGCTGTCCGACATAACAATTGGGCTAAGCCGTATGAGCTAGTACAGGAGCCAAAAGAGAGTCCGGTTGCTTTTCTGCAGCGTATTCGGGATACCATCAGGCAAACTACTAATGCAAACCCCGATGATCAGGCTACTGAGGCAATTATAAAGGGTATCTTTACCAGCCGTGCTGCCCCTGATATTAAAAGGAAACTGCAGAAAAAGGAGGATTTGATGGGCATGACAATGGCACAGATTCTGGAAACTGCAAACAGGGCTTACAGCCTTAGGGAAGGAGAAAAGGAAAAGAGGCAAGTGAAAATGATGGTTGCAGCAGTACAGGCTGGTGGCAGGGGAAGATTTCAGGAAGGTGGAAGAGGCCGGGG
Organism: Emys orbicularis; assembly: GCF_028017835.1. NCBI lineage: Eukaryota > Metazoa > Chordata > Testudines > Emydidae > Emys > Emys orbicularis. Next base: position 20,187,075 of record NC_088685.1, on the reverse strand, counting down.
AATGAGAGGACGTGGGCGTGGGCGCCCTGGCTTACAAGAAAGGCGTCTGGGTCGCAATCAGTGTGCCATATGCCGAAAGGAGGGACATTGGAAAAATGAGTGCCCTGAAAGGGAAGGTACCCCTATGATGGCAGCAGAGGATCAAGAATAGGGGTGTCAGGGGAGATGGACTATCCTGCCCCCGGAACCCCGAGTAAAAATGCGGGTGGGAGATTCAGACATAGACTTTTTAATAGACTCTGGAGCTGCACGAACTGCTGTAAACCAACCCCTTCAGCTGCCTGTGGCAGATTCCCTCACTGTGGTGGGAGCCACAGGGAAAGGAACTAAGTGCCCAGTATATGCCCCAGCGGAATGTGCTTTGGGAAACAGAACTCTATCTCACAGACTGGTTTACCTCCCCGATTGTCCAACGCCTCTATTGGGACGGATCTGCTTTGTCGCTTAGGTGCTACCCTGCATTTCACTCAAGATGAAATAAGCCTCACCTTACCCCCAGAGAATGCCTGGATAATGACACTTGCAATTGAGCCCTCAGCTATGCAAGCCCCAGAGTGGAGTCAGTGGGAGAAGCGGGTTTTTCCTCTGGTATGGGCATCAGGGATCCCAGGAAAGGCAGCCCATCATACTCCTATTACTGTTCAGCTTTTGCCAGGAAAAGGTCCAGTGCGAATCAAGCAGTATCCGATCAAAAGGGAGGCCAGAGAGGGACTGCAGGAAACTATAGACCAGTTCCTAAAGTGCGGGGTACTTCGAGAATGCCAGTCAGCTTGGAACACTCCTATCTTGCCTGTACAAAAGCCCAATGGCACATATCGGCTGGTCCAGGACCTGAGGGCAGTTAATGAGCGGGTTAAGACTCTACACCCCCTTGTTCCCAATCCGTATACATTGTTGGCTTCTATAGGGGGGCAGTACACCCATGTTTCAGTCCTGGATTTAAAGGATGCCTTCTTCACGATTCCGGTTGACCCCCAGTCTCAGGAGATTTTCTCCTTCGAGTGGGAGGACAGAAGGAGGGTTAGAAAGCAGTTTTGCTGGACAGTGCTGGCCCAGGGATTTAAAAATTCCCCCACCCTTTTCAGCCAGGCCCTGGCTAGAGACTTGGAGGAGTGGGACAACGAGGACAAAGTCCTCCTCCTGCAATATGTGGATGACTTGTTAATTGCTGCTGTGGGTCTAACCTCTTGCCTTAAAGCCACTGTGAGCCTCCTGAACTTTGTTGGACTCCGAGGATATCGAGTAGCACAGAGTAAGGCTCAGATTGCTCTCCCAGTGGATGGAATCTGGCAACGGAACACACTTCACATCCCAAGTCGTTCAGAAGATATCGGATGCCCTACAGATCCCCTGGAAGCTTCACACGCCATGGCGACCGCAGGCCAGTGGGGTAGTGGAGCGTACAAATCAGACTCTTAAGCGGCACCTCTCAAAGGTTTGCCAAGAGGCTTCCCTTAAGTGGCCTGATGCTTTGCCCCTTGTTTTGCTCCACATTCGCGCTCTCCCTAAGGGCAGGTTAGGGCTCAGTCCCTTCGAGATTATGTTTGGAAGGGCATGGCCTATGAATGGTACACCGGTTCTGGCAGGGGAGTGGGAAATGGGGTGTGGCTTCTTATCTCAGTACATGTGCTCTCTGTCTGCTGTTCTTTGTTCTCTCCACAGGTATACCAAAGATTTGCAGCCTCTCCCGCTGGATGCCCCAATCCACTCCTTGCAGCCAGGTGACTCCGTACTCGTTCGGACCTGGAAGGACGAGCCTCTCCAAGAGAAGTGGAAGGGACCTCACACCGTCCTGCTGGTCTCCCATACAGCGGCAAAGGTTGAGGGACACAAGAACTGGATTCATCACTCTCGCCTGAAGGCGGTGCCTGCTCCTGAACGGTGGACCGTCCAGCCTGCAGAGAAGACTGCAAGCGACGATCTGGGACTTAAGCTGTTATTCAGGCGACAATAGTGTCTGCTGGGAATGCCCTGTGGTCTCTTTGGACAGTCACAGCGCACTCCCCGCGAGACCTCTGAGCGTTGGTTGTGTTTATTTTCACAGGGCCGGCCTAATTTGGTGGCCTGGACCCTGTTGTTTTTAATCTGCTTGCTTATGGTAATTGTTATTTTGTGGGTATTTGGGGAATTGTGATTGTTAGGCCCTAGGATCACCTGCCCAATATGGGTTCAGGTCTAGGGTCTGCCACAGTGGTGCTCTTTGCCATAGAGACACTCCTCTTGTTAACTCCCGTTTCCCCCAGGCACAAGCGGGATGGAAAGGAATCCCTACTAACTTAGAGACAAATACATATGAGTCCCTGAAGGTTTGCTTTGCCCAAGAGTTTAACCTCTCTAACTGCTGGGTATGCTCCCAAATCCTGCACTATGCTGCAGGGTTACCCTGGAGGGTAGTTCCCCAGAATTGGTCAGATATCTGTTGGGGATGGTTCAGTAGGGGGGGAAATGTCTCAGGTACCCCTTGTCACAGAATTGTACCATCGAGTCCCAGTATGCGTTAAGGGACGACCCCTGGAAGCCGCAGGCCAACTCAACGTATATCCCTTCCCCTATTAGGTTGCGGCCAGTGGCCCCTGGTTTGGTGTGCTATCGACAGTTTAGGTCCAGCAATCACACCTGGTTTGCTGGGAATAGCACCTGTCAGTATTATTTATCCCCTGACAGTGACACTTCCATCCCTGTCTATGTTAAAGGCAAATCCAACTCTACCGCCTGGCTCGGATCGTTGAATGCCAGACAAGCAAATAAGTGGAGTAGCGGTTATAATGGCTTGGTAGGGAATGGCCACTCCTTTTATATTTGCGGTACCTCTGCCTATAAGTGGCTGCCGCATCGGTGGTATGGAAGCTGCTACCTAGGATATCTTGCCCCTCCCCTTCATGTTTTCCCTAAACTGCCCCCTGGCCGCCCTAGGCAGCATAGATCTTTGTATGCCACCCCAGAGCCCATTACAGAAGGAGACAGATTGGGTATGATCTTTCTCCCATCCTATGGGGTGGGACGACTGGCTCAATTTTATCGTAGGCTCTCTGTGTTTCTCACCAAGTATGCCAATGAGACCTTGGCCATAGAGAAAAGCCTTAATTCAGAGCTTTACCAGCTCCGGTTGCTGTCCCTGCAAAACAGACAGGCCTTAGATTATGTTTTAGCCTCCCAGGGCGGAGTGTGTGCCCTTATTGGGAGTGAATGTTGTACTTATGTCCCAGAAAACTCACAGGACATTAACAAGCACGTCCTGTCAGCCGAACAGGCTTTTGAGCAGTGGAAGGCTCAGGAAAGGGAACCCACAGGTTTCGATTCCCTTTGGAGTTGGTTGCCCAACCTAGGAGGACTGGGAAATAACCTTGTGCGTCTCCTCCTCACAGGTGTGGTACTGTGCCTGGTCACCCTCCTCCTGATTGCTTGTTTTAAATTGCTCCTCCGTAAGCTTTGTGCCCCCGTTCCCCAGAAATCCCAGCATACCCTCTCATTGAGAACCCCAGCTCCATGGCACTCAATCATATCTTGTCTACAGAATATGAGAAAACTCAGCCAAAAGTTTGTTGAGTATTCTCAAAGGAGGGAACTGATGGCGTCATTAGGCCTATATATGAACCAGAGTTCTTCCATGTTTAAACTCTGTTCTTCCATGTTTAACTCTAAGCGGCCTCAAAAGCCAAGGACAGGAATTGGAATGTGTAAATAGTCAGTTACCTATTACGACCTTGCTTATAACCAGGTCCTAAGCAATAATGATGAGGTTTGCATGTTTCTAGCTGGAGGAGGGGTAGTAAACTAGAGTAAATAGGACCCAATGATTGTTTAGAGGAATGTTACTAACAAGCTAGATTTATAGCCCTAGAATGACTTAACGGCTTAAATGTATGAACATGCCTTCGGTAGAGAAGGGAGGGGGAGTAGAGGTGGGGAGGGGGAGGGGGAGAGAAGGGGGGGCTTAATTGTAAAGTATAAGAAGAGAGAAGCTGCTTTGTTCTGTGTGCTCGATTTGAGATTTGCCTGTCTCCTTGCACCACTTTGAGATCTCAAATAAACCTTTGATTGTTTCTCCACCCCGGTGTGTTTATTGGCGCGAAGCACGCCGGGCAACGAACCCCTGTTGCTTTGCCTCGGGCACCTCTGTGCCAGCAACACTCTCTTTTTTACAATGCTGCCTGTTTGAATATGAAAACACTTTTCCCTAGGCAAAATGTTTGATTGTTGACCTGGCTTCTGGACTCTGAATTCTGCAAGCTGGGTTTATTTAACAAATTGGTTTTAACTGTTGAGCTTGTTGGGAGTATAAGGTAGGAAACTGAATCACAAGTCCACCCAATTTAGGCTTAATCAATTTGCACCTTCATTTGTAAATTTTCAGACAGAATTATTGTCATGTATAGTGTCAGAACATATATTTATGCCTGACGGTAAAGAGATAAAATTTTATCAGGGCCGTAACTAGGGCGCGGCGAACGGGGCAGTCACCCAGGCAAAAAGCCATTGGGGCGGAAAAATGGGGTGGCATGGGGGGGGGATGCAGGGTCACGTGTGTCTCCCCATTTCTGCCTTCCATTTAGCACAGGGGTTTACAAACTGTGGGGTGTGCCCCTCACAATTTGAAAACTGTTGCCTCCTGCCAGGAGCTGGAGTATTGGAAGCTGGTGGGAGCCGCCAGGTCTGCTCTTTATGGCCGGACCTCCCCAGGCAGGGCGGGTGGCACAGCCAGTGGTGGCACAGCCACTGGGCCAATGGGGCTTGTGCCCAGGGTCCACAGCCAATTGTGGGGCCCTGGAAAAATCACCTCTAGGCCCTGGAAAAATGAGCACCCCCATGCCCCGACCTGCTTCACCTGCCCGGTGCTCCTGCCTGGGAGCGGGATTGGGGCGCGCAGACTTGCCCCGCTCCGCCCACCCACCGGGCGGATTGGAAGGAAGCAGCCCCAACCCTGCTCCCCCTGGCAGGAGTACCAAGCAGGTGGGTGGAGCAGGGCAAGCCCCCGTGTGCTGACCCCACTCCCCCCCCCGGCAGGAGTGCTGGGGGGGGGGGCAGCAGGGACTGCAGGCGGAAAGGATGGGGAGGGACCCCCACTTGCTCTGGCCCACGGCCTCACAAAACTGTAATCTGCCTCTGGGCACAGCTCTGAGCTGTGCCCACATAGCCAAGCTGCCATGAGATGCTCCCTGAGATGTTTGCTCGCTGCTGCCCTGGTGCTCAGGGGATCAGGGAAGGGAGGGCTGCCAGGCAACCAGCTAGCACCCTAGCTCCCATAGCGCAGAGAGCCAGGAGTCCAAGCGTGCTGGGCGGCTCCCACCACCTTCCAATCCGCCGACTCCTAGCAGGAGGCGACGGTTTTCAAATTGTGGGGGACCCGTCCCACAGTTTGAAAACCTCTGTGCTAAATGGAAGGCAGAAATCTGAAGGGGCACGTGACCCCGCGTGACCTCCCCACATCACCTCTAGGGAGAACAAATATGCTTGCTCGCCCCTGGCACTAAAATGCCCAGTTACAGCTCTGGATAAGATGGAATAGTTAGGTGTCCGAACCCGAGATGTGGATGGCCAGGCATACTGGGAGAGCAGTAGCAATCAGGCTTTGTGCTTGGTGCGGTGGCACTCAGACCATAGGTCACAGCCAGAATCAGGAGTCAAGAGCAGGGTTGGAACAAGGCAAGCACAGGGCTGGGAACAAGGCTAGGGCAGGCTAAGGCCTGTGGAGTCAGTGACCACTATCAGGCAGAGGAGAATTCTAAGCCATAAAGTGACTTTGGCAGACTAAACTGCTGTATCACTTATGAGTGTTATATACCTGCCCTGGGAGTCACCAGACCAGCTCCTGGCTTGAGGATTGGCTGGAGCCTAGCACAGGAATGACTCATTACTGCATGTGGTTTAATCAGGTTCTAATTCAGTGATAACTCATCACCTCACAGTAGGGGCCCAAGTTACCAAATTCCTGAGAATCAGGAAGTTCTCCTATACTTCATGATGGTCATTGCAGCCTCTGATGTCTGGTCCTTCTGTCTCATTCCTTCAGTTTCTGGTCCACTGTTTCTCCAGTTTGGGCCCCTCCTTCATGGAGATTTTTATGTACTTACATATAACATATTCATTCTCTTTTCTCCAATCAGCATTAAGCACTCTCATAAAATATGCATGCATGCTCTTCAATTTACACAACTTTTGCTGTATATACAATTTCCATGTCATTTTGTTTTCATGCCATCTTGCCCTATTTTTTTCCAGTATGAAGGGATTTTAGTATTACAAGGTTGTGTATTTATCATACTAATTAACTTTTCCTTTTACCTAAAATCTTCCAGTGCAACATATCACTTTTGTCCTGTCAGCAGAAGCGATAGTTAAACAAACCAGCAAATCGATGTAAGAGGGAAAAAATGGCAAAACAACTCTCATGCCAGGAAAAGTTAGGCTGAAGCCTTGGTCTAAGTATTAGCTCATCCAGACTCATTTACTATCCATAAAAAACGGTTACTCACCTTCTTGTAAGTGTTGTTCTTCGAGATGTATTGTTCATGTCCATTCCAATCAGGTGTGCGCGTGTGCATATTAGCCAGGAGATTTTTCCCCTAGCAGTATCCGTCAGGTCGGCCTGGGCGCCCCCTGGAGACGCGCCTTCATGGCACTCAATATAGAGTCCTGCCGACCTGCCACCCCCTCAGTTCCTTCTTGCCGGCTACTCTGACAGAGGGGTAGGAGGGTGGGTATTGGAATGGACATGAACAACACATCTTGAAGAACAACAGCTACGAGAAGGTGAGTAACCTTCCATTCCAATCAGTTGACTCACAAGCCCAAGTTCAGGAGGTGGGGTCGGAGTTGTCCACTGATTGGAGCACTGCTCTTCCAAAGGCCGCATTGTCTCTGGCCCGCTGAGTGATTGCATAGTGCATGGTGAAAGTGTGTGTGGAGGATCACGTTGCTGCTCTGCAGATTTCCTGGGTGAGAACCTGCACCGGGAATGCCGTTGAAGAGGCCTGAGACCTGGTGGAGTGTGCAGTGATCGGAGGAGCAGGCACCCCTGCCAGGTTGTAACACTCACAGATGCAGGACGTGATCCATGATGAAATCCGTTGAGAAGAGACAGGAAGACCTTTCATTCTGTCTGCCACTGCCATGAATAACTGGACGTATTTTTGGAACGGCTTCTTTCTCTTGATGTAGAAGGCTAGCACTCTGCAGACATCCAACGAGTGAAGCCTTAGCTCCCTGACATTCGAGTGTGGCTTAGGATAGAATACTGGGAGGAACATATCCTGGTTGATGTGAAACTGGGAGACAACGTTCGGGAGGAAAGCCGGGTGAGGCCTGAGCTGAACCTTGTCCTTATGGAACACCGTGTAAGGGAGCTTTGATCTCAGGGCCTTGAGCTCAGACACCCCTTCTGGCTGAGGTTATCGCTACCAGAAAGGCTACCTTGTATAAAAGAGAGAGAGCATCTACACCACAGATATCTTCCACATACATTAAACAAGTAACTAGTAGCAGAAGTAGGCTGTTATCCTCTAGGTGAACCAGAAACTAGAGGGGGACACAACAACCTCTATTAGAGGATTATACAGCTATTTATGAGACAGCAGTGGAATGTTGGATTTCTGAGTTCTGTTCCTCATTCTGGGAGCAAAGTGGTGTGATAGTTATAGACACCTCTGCTGTTGATTTAATTCAATCTGAAAGGCAGTGTAGATGAGACTTGGAATTGCTATATTTGTCACCAGGAATCTAGCTCCAGATCTGCCTGAAGGGACCATCTACAACCTCTCAGGTAACATATTTGTAGAAGAGGGGGATGATAGTTGCCTTTCTTGGGGTAGGCCTTGGGCTAGGCCTTGCTCAGGAATGAGAGTTGTGAATTGCACAGCAATATTAACAGTACTCAGCAGAGGTAAGACCAGACTGTGACTCCTTGCTTGAGGTACCCAGAACTATGAGACTCTTGCGATTAATAACTGGCTAACTGACAGATCTCAAAAAAGTAGAGAGACTCATCACTGAATGGGAGTTTCTAGTGGAATTCTGCAGGGATTGGTTCTAGGCCTGTAGCTATTCAACATTTTCATCAACAATCTGGAAATAGATAAAATCCCAGCTGATAAAATTTGCAAATGACAGAAAGATTGTCAGAATGGTGAATAATGATGAGGATGGGGCAGTCATACAGACTAATCTGGGTTGCTTGGTAAACTGCGCCCAGTCAAACAACATGCATTTTAATGGAATCAAATGCAAACATACATCTAGGAACAAGGAGTGCAGGCCATACCTACAGAATGGGGGGCTGTATTTTGGAAAGAAAGGACTCTGAAAGGGATTTGGGGGTTATAGTAGACAAGCAACTCAACATCAGCTCCCAGTGTAATGCTGTGGCAAAAAGGGCTAATGTACTTCTTATGGCAGTGGTGAGACTTACACTGGAATTCTGCATACAGTTCAGGGATGTACATTTTAAAAAGGATGCTGGAAAATTCTGAGGGGGGTGCAGAAAAGAGCCACAAAAATGATTCAGAGGCTGGAGAAAATGCTGTCCAGTGAGAGACTTAAAGAGATCAATCTGTTTATCTCATCAGAAAGAAGATTGAGAGGCAACTTGATTACAGGTGAATGCTACTTTGTTACGTGAGTAACTTGACAGGGAGAAAATATGGGTACTAAAAAGGTCTTTAATCTAGGGGAGAAAAGCATAACAAGAACCCATGGCTGGCTGGAAGAGGAAATCAGACAAAATCAAAGTAGAAATTAGGCACAATTTTTTAACAATGAGGGTGATTAACCATTGGAACAAACTACCCAGAGCAGTGGGGAGGGGGTTCTCCTTCTCTGGATGACTTCCAGTCCAGACAGGAGACCTTTCTGGAAATTATGCTTTAGGCAAACACAAGTTATTGGGCTCAATGCAGGGATAACTGTGTGGAATGTAATGGCCTGTGCTATGTCACAGACTAGATGATCTAATGGTCCTTTCTGGCAATGCAAATAGATCTTTCAATGGCAATGCAAATAGATGGATATAAAAATGGCATTTTATTCAAGACATTCCAAGGCATGCAATGCAATTTCTGAGCTTACATTGAACTATATGTTAATGCAACACATTTCATTAATCTACTCAGTTTTGATGCTGTGTGTATGGTACATGTCCTGTGAGAGATGCCTCACAGCTCAGAGAAATTAACTGCTTTCTTACTAGGAGATTGGGTAAAACAAAACAAAAAAGATAGTGTTAAAATGAAGAAAGCAACAGAGGGTCCTGTGGCACCTTTAAGACTAACAGAAGTATTGAGAGCATAAGCTTTCGTGGGTAAGAACCTCACTTCTTCAGATGCAAAATGAAGAAAAACACCTTAACTCAGTCTCTAGAGAACATCACCCAACTGTACTTTTGATGATCTGAAGTTATAGTTTTCGGGCCTGATCCTATGATATGCTGAGCACCATCAACTCCTATAGGAGACGTGGAGAAAGGGCTCAACTTCCAGGGAAGTCACTGTGTGTAGAGGGTACTCAGCACCTGGTAGGAGACGCTCAGCATCTTGCAATATTAGACTCTTGGAATGCATCCGAACTAGAGCCCAAATGCCACCACACATGCCTGGATTTATGAGCTGTAATTTTGGGACATGAAGATGGTGGAGCTGACAATTTAGGAGGCTGTTAGGCTGCACTGGTGCGATTCAAATGCTGTGGATTATCCTTCTCTTTCAGAGCCTTCACTATGCACTGAAAATATTGCAGAATAATAGATATTGTCTTGCTTGCTTGGATGTGCTTCATTACAAACTTCCATCTGTGGTTTTCTAACAAACCAGTCTTCATAGACTTGGTCAATTTTAAGTTGTTTGCAGATTCAGTTTTCCTTATCTCTGAAATACTCCGCTAAGGGGAAAAAACAAATAGAAGACATTTTCTTTTTCAATATTTGCCGTGATGGAGATGCTCCACTTTAAATCAACACTGGAATGTACTGTACTTAAATGAAAGGGATCATAATCTAACTCGCATCAGCATTTGCATCTGAATACTTAAAATATATGAATACCTACATTTACTATTAGCAACTCCAAATATATCTCCATTGTGTCATTTGAAATAAACAGAATATTTCTTATTGTAAGATTGTGGCATTAAGATATTCTTCTCTAAACACCCCTCCTTCAGATCAGCAAGCACGTTACAAACCAATCATATGCAGAAATCTCCCCTTGAACTACATAAAGTAGAATACATAAACCTGCTTTGTTTTCTCTGCAGGAAAAGATTAAACTGAACAACAAATGGGTGCTCAAAAAATAAACCTCTCCAAACCTCTGTCTGACCTAGCAAACACAAGCTAAGTTTACACCTGAGTGTGCTAGTTTTAATCTAGCTAGCTCAGGTACTGTACCAGCGAAGCTGTGGCAGTGCAGGTTTCAGCACAGACTAGCCCTGGGAGTAATTATCCATGGTTCTGGGCGAGCTTGTACAGCCCAGGCTGAAGCACGCACTGCCACAGCTTTATATGTCTACTCCAGCTGCGATCACACCCCACGATTGAAGAATAAACATACCCTGAGGGTTTGTCTACACATAAAACACTACAGCGGCACACCTGGGCCACTGTAGCACTTCAGTGTCGACATTACCTACGCCGATGGGAGGGATTCTCCCACTGACATTGGTAATCCATACCCTTGAGAGATGGTAGCTATATTGATGGAAGAATTCTTCTGTCAACATAGCGCTGTGTACACAGGGACTTAGGACGGCTTAACTATGGCACTCAGGAGTGTGGATTTTTCACAGCCCTTAGTGATGCAGTTATGTCGACCTAATTTTAAAGCTACTTTTGCTCTTCACTCCAAGCACAGGAACAGAGTAACTAAGAATCAGGCCAATAATATTAACTATAATGTTTCCAAGCTGGTTTTCTTAAATCAATCCATAGTATCCCTATTAAAAATTAACTATAATTATAGGACTGTAAACAGTAAACGCTTTTCTTTTTAAGATTTGATACAGATACCTTCATGTTTTTATTCAGTGAAAATTGAAGGAGATTAGTTGGAAACATGGCATCAAACAACGTAAAGTCCATTTTAATTTTCCTTTTCATGGGCTTTCAAGATTTTTCTGAAGTCCCAAATGTTCCAAGCAGTTTGCTGGAATGAAATGCTGCCCCCCACTTGTAACATATCACTACAAGTTACATTCAGACATACATGCACATGAAGTAATTACCCAGTTTCTCTAAAGCTTCCACACACACGCTAGGATACATCCCCTCAGAGTAAGTAGCAACCAGGATGTATGAATCTGTTTTCACAGCTATCAGACCTCTGTCTTCCTAGATAAAGAAGAAAACTGGTTAAAAGTTGCAGAGTTCTTTTAAATATATACACTATTTATCAATGTATGCTAGACAAGAATGTTTTCTGTCTTTAAGTTGTGTGTCACTTTGAGGAAGAGAAGATACTGTTTTAAAGCCTAAATCAAGACTGATATTGATAACAGACATAAATTAATTTAAGATGATGTGTTTTATATATATTTTAATCAAGCCAAGCAATAGCTGTGCTGGTTTTCTGTTATACTGCATGTTCCCATCTTTTTTCATAAATAATGTTTATAAAGCACTTTGAAGAGATAAAGTGAAATCCGGGTGCTAAGTGTAACCCACAAAAATGTTATTAAAATATTAATAAAATAGATGTGTGTGCTGTGTATAATTTGAAAGATTCCAAAAAGGCTTTACAAACTATACACATCTGAATCTCATTAATTTTCAATAATGAATGGAAGTCCCATTGGGAATTACTGAATTTTCTGAATTAGGATACAAATGTGTGGGTTGCCCAGCATCTTCTGGGAGTTGCTGAACACACTCAACTCCCATATTTGAATTACATGATGTCAATTACTGAGCATCTGAGTCATGGGTTGTGAGGATCGGCAAGTGTGTATGCATGTGCACAGGAATCACTACTCACCACTACTCAGCTACCTTTGGGGTGGAACACGTGTGCAGTTTCACAGCTCAAAAGAACAGTGTAAAGCTGCCTGCAGTGACTCAAGAGCTTAAGTACCAACCTCAGGGCAGACTGTTAGGAAGCTGAGCACTAACCCCAAATTGGCTGTGAGTTCTACACTTAGATTGCACCAACCAAGTATCAAAGATAAACTGCTCAGGCACTATACCAGCTTTCACATGGAGTCACTGTCCCCTTGGGTACTCCAATCTATCTCGCCACCCAGGTGAGTGTACCTTTGTGACGGGTGGTCCCTTACACCAAAAATCACATCAATACTCTGGTTACTCAGGTTACTCCCAGTCCCAAAGGACCTGTCACTTACCCAGGCCAATTGCATTTTAGACCTCACACCAAAGACAATGCTTGTAGCAAATCCTATAATCTCTATAAACATTTATTCAGTAGGAAAAGGAAACAAGAGAATTATTTACAGGGTTAAAGCAGTTAAACATATATACACAAATGAGTTACCATCTTAAGTTTCAAACAGTTATAGAAGCTTCTATAATAAGCAAGCTCTATATATCCTTTCAGGCTAACCCAGGCTAAGCCCTAGGGTTCTCTTGCTTATGCCTAATAAACCTTGCCCTCTGAAGTCCAAGCAGCATAGCGATAATCAGTTTCTTCTGGCTGGGGTTTTTTATTTCTCTCTGCCATGTGCTCTGAGCTGTGAACTCAGCTGATGGGAGGAATCCACTTGCATGACTCATTTTCATGGGTGGGAAGGGGAGGGAAGTAGAGCAACAGAGTCTTTTGTGCCCTTTAACAGTCCATAATAATCCGTTTGCTATCAATGGACCGTTCCTGTTGGGCAAGACATAACACTTTCTGTTGCTGATTGGCACTTCACACTAGTTAATGTCTCTCTCCTGTTTGGTGATTTACAGAGTCACAGAAGCTTATAATAGTACCACTCAAATATTACCTTAATATGAAATACAGAAGTTATAAGTGAGATTAATGCAGGCAGCAACTCAAAAGCATTAAGTAAAGTCTAAACACTAAACACATTCTTATAATTCTAATACCTATTTTAACAATACTAACACTCAGGTGAGCCAGACTCATTCCAGCTATGTATTTGTCAGTGTTCCACTGCGGCCTGGGGACCTTGGCATGAGCTGGCCCCTGGTCTACCAGCATCACAAATACTACATAACATTTAAAAAGGCAGAGAAGTATACCACATCTAACTGCAACTGCAAAGTGGCTGGGAATTTATGTTGTCATAATGTAGTTAATCAACATGGAACTGGGCCAGAACACTGGGGTTAACACTTTTATTTGTGTTTTTAAAAAAAAAAGAGAGAGAGAGAAAGCATAGAGCTCTTCAGTTACAAGTCAAGATGCTGATACTGATTATCAGTTGGTGTCACTGGCCAGTGAAGCTACTCAGAAAACCTGGCCACCTCGTTTTACATCTACACTACTACACAGCTGGAAATAAGACCGCCCATAATGAGAAATCTCAGCACCCAGCTTATCCTAAAAGCCAGAAATAGTGATTGTGCCACAAATAGTGTGAGAAAAATATTTGGGATAACAGAATTCAATTTCCCTTCTCAGGGTTAGTAAAGAAATAAAATTGTTGGATAGTTTGAGATGGATGGTGGAATATATTTCTGTTTCAATCTATAAATCTATGCTTGTCATTTTCCTTGTAGAGATTCCGTGCTGTGCATTTATTTGTTTGCCCCGTATATTGTAAAGGTGCCGTGGATAGAAAGGAGGCAACATTTTGTTTAACCTCTAATCGACTCTGGGTGTTAACATAAACAGGAGATGTGGGAAGGAAAGAGGAAAACTATCAAATACTTTTTTCAGTGCTTGGACCTACTTGCCATAAATGTTAGCAACTTACATTTTTAAGATAGATGGAGCACTCATCTGCTCGGACACATTTATAATGCTTCTCCTGGAAGTAAAGTCCCTCCCTTCTGACGTGTAATAAGTTCTTGAAGAAAGCAGAGCTGAGGAGTAAGGCATGCTGTGGCTGCAACTAAATTGATAAAATGGGACATTTTGTTATGGACCAAAAGGACACACTTTTGCAATCATTAAAAAACACAATTCTTCTGTTATGTCTGATAATTAACCAAAGACGATTTCATAAATAGATAATGATGACACAAAAAAGGAAAATGTCTGAACAACTTTGAAATTGGGCTTTTAGTCCATGTAAGAATGAATTGTATTTACAGTGTCTGATTTAGGATCGGATTCACAAATGCTTGCATTTACCCCTATGAGTAGTCCCATTGATTACGGTGGGATTAATGGTAAGCAGTATGCCCAGTAGTGTTTACAGGATTGGGCCTTTAGATTAAAACCTCTCTGGAGCAGAGCACCTTGCCTTGCTCTGTGTTTGCACAGTACTGAGCACACAGATGCCGCATTCAAATACTAATACTCTCCATCTTTAATATATAGACGTAGCTTTGAGAGACTCCAGCAAGTGAGCTTTTCAGATCAAGGTGGAGCATTACATGCTAGAATCTAGGAGCAAATCTTCAGCTGGTGTGAAATGCCATAGATCCATTGAATTCAATGGAGCTATGAGAATCTACACCAGCTAAGAATCTGCCCCCAGTCTCCACCAGCCACACTTCTAGAGTGAAGATGAAGTTTTAGCATTTTAGATCCTCGTTAACTGCTACTCTCCTATGGATAACACTTTGGTGCTCAGATACTATGGTGACGAGACCACATAAGTAAATAGAGAGACAGATTTGACCCCCTCTGTTCCAATGTAACATAAATAAGATAAAATAAAATTAGACAGGGGAAGCATTAGTTTTGCCATACAATTCAGAAGTGCTGCTATTCTGCTGTCTTGTTTGGTACCTTGTTGATCACAGAACAAAATCAACACAATTTGACGCAGTCCATAGCACGAAAGAAATGGAGTTCTACTGATATAACACCTTTCCTGCAAAGATCTAATATGAGTGCTGTGATAAATGAAGGGGGAGAGGGGTAGCTCCCTTTTATGGACAGCAAGTTAGCTATAAAGTCCCTCTTGGTGGCTGTTCTCTGCTTGCTTTATCTGTAAAGGGTTAAAAAGTCTCCCTGGCTAGGTAAAAGAAAGGGAATGGGCACCTGACCAAAAGAGCCAATGGGACGGCTAGAACTTTTTAAAATTGGAAAAAACTTCCTCTTTGTTGTTGTTGGTCTCCAGAGAGCGGAGACACAGAACAGCAATGCAATAAGCAGCTTTAAAACCAGGTATGAAAAAGCATCAATTCATACCTCGAACCTACTTATCTGAAACCCCAGATATGTAAGTAAATTAGAGAATGTCTAGGAAGATGCGATTAGGGTTTTTTTTTTATTTCTTATTGGCTTGTGGACACCTCTGTGCTAATCCCAGATGCTTTTGTTTTACTTGTAACCTTTAAGCTGAACCTCAAGAGAGCTATCTTGATGCTTAATTTTTGTAATTGTTTCTTTTAAGAGCTAGCAAAAAGCCTAAGTTTCAAATGTAGTTCCTTTCTTTTGGGTTTAATAAAATTTACCCTTTTTAAGAACAGGATTGGATTTTTGTGTCCCTAAGAGGTTTGTGCACATGTTGTTTAATTAGCTGGGGGCAACAGCTGATTTCCTTTGTTTTTTTTCTCAGCTCTTACCCGGAGAGGGGGTGAAAAGGCTTGAGGGTACCCCACAGGAAGGAATTCCCAAGTGTTCCTTCCTGGGTTCTCAAAAGTGGGGAAGGTTTGCACTTGGGTGGTGGCAGCATCTACCCATCCAAGGTCAGAGAGAAGCTGTGACCTTGGGAGTTTAATACCAGCCTGGAGTGGCCAGTATTAATTTTTAAAATCCTTGCGGGCCCCCACCTTCTGCACTCAAAGTGCCAGAGTGAGGAATCAACCTTCACAAGTGCTTTACAACAAATTCAACCCCACAACACACTTTTTGGTAAGCAGTATCATAGCTAGGGCCCTACCAAATTCACGACCATGAAAAACGCATCACGGACCGTGAAATCTGGTCTGCCCCTCTGAAATCTGGTCTTTTGTATGCTTTTACCCTATACTATATAGATTTCACAGGGGAGACCAGCATTTCTCAAATTGGGGGTCCTGACCCAAAAGGGAGTTGCTCTGAAGGCACTCAGCTCTGAAGGCAGTGCCCCGCCAGCAGCAGCGCAGAAGTAAGGGTGGCAATACCATACCATGTGATCCTTACTTCTGCGCTGCTGCTGGCAGCGGCTCTGTCTTCAGAGCTGGGATTCCGGCCAACAGCTGCCCAGCTCTGAAAGCAGCACCACCGCCAGCAACAGTGCAGAAGTAAGGGTAGAAGTACTGCAACCCCCCCACAACTCCTTTATGGGTCAGGACCCCTAAAATTACAACATGGTGAAATTTCAGATTTAAATAGCTGAAATCATGACATTTATGATTTTTAAAATCCTACGGTTGTGAAATTGACCAAAATGGACCATGAATTTGGTAGGGCCCTAATCAGGGCCAGCTCCAGGCACCAGCGCAGCAAGCAGGTGCTTGGGGCGGCCAACGGAGAGGGGTGGCACGTCCGGCTCTTAGGCAGCAATTCGGCGGCGGGTCCCTCAGTCCCTCTCGGAGGGAAGGACCTGCCGCCGAATTGCCGCCGAAGAACGAAGTGGCGGCGGTAGATTTGTGCCGCTGATCGCGGCTTTTTTTTTTTTTTTCTGGTTGGGGCGGCAAAAACGCTGGAGCCGGCCCTGGCCCTAATTATACCCCACTTGGCTCAGAGGTTATTAGAATTGCTCAATGTCACACAGCCAGTGGAAGAGCCAGGAATATTTATTAGAACCCAGCAGTCCTGACTGACAGTCCCCTCTCTAATCACTAACTCATGTTCCCTCCCTTTGAAGAGTGTGGTACATTTCTAAATTTTCTACCTTCAGTGTCACTTGCTAGGATACTTTCTGTTTCCTTACATTAAAGCCAAGGGTTGATGCCCACACAGTCTCGTCCTTTAATTTGATGATGGCCGCGTGTTCCACATGTTTTGTTCTGATGAGGCAATCATTGAGCAAAGATTGAATTTGGTTCATTTTCCTTCAGTTCTGTGAAAGAAATCAGATATAGGTAGGGGTTCATTTCCTTCCAGTTGTGCTTCAGAGACCTGATCCTCCTCCCATCCGGAATTTAATTTAGCTTCCTTTAGGAGGCTGATGCAGAGTAAAAAAGCTGAGAAATACTCCATAACTTGCGATAAGCACCAGGTTAGAGTGGGAGTCAGCTGGAGTGGGGAGGGTTAGTGCTCTTTTCAAGCTCCTTGCACAACATGCATAATACTTAGTCCTGCCTTGAGTGCAGGGGACTGGACTAGATGACCTCTCGAGGTCCCTTCTATGCCTAGATGTTTCTGTTTAAATGATCAACAGCGAAATAATTGACAATATTGACATTTAAACTGACATTATTAGACTCCAGAGTTAACATTTGGTGATGACAATACTGGTGGTATGTCACATGTTTTAGAGTTATTGTTTCAGGCTGTTTATCTGCATACTCAGCCAGACAGATGACACTGCATCAGTCGTATTTGGAAGATTTACTTAGCAACGATAAGGACAAGAAACTAGAAACTGATTGGCCCATAAGAAAATTGCAAGTATTGTGTCTCTTGAATACTGCTTCATTCCAAGCCAAGTGTTAGATGTGGTAAGGATTTCAGAATGACTGTACTTTACATGACATCTCATCTGGATGGTGATGATGAAGTAAAATAAAAATGATAAAGATGTTTTTATCACTATACAGCACAATGATTACATAAATCAGACCACTTCACCTTGAATGGTCCCTTGAAATATAGGTTATCTATTTATGCAAAACAATCTGTTTCATTTAGTATTTAGCTGTGACACTAAGTAAGTTTCCCAGAGCGCTGTGTAAGATCAAAAGCTTGTCTCTCTCACCGACAGAAGTTGGTCCAATAAAAGATATTAACTAGGGTGACCAGATGTTCTGATTTTATAGGGACAGTCCCTATATCCATGGCTTTATCTTATATAGGCGCCTATTATCCCCCACCCCCTGTCCTGATTTTTCACACTTGCTATCTGGTTACCCTAATATTACCTCACCCACTTTGTCTCTCTGATAAAATCAGACTATATAGTTTTATGAAGTAAATCACTATTAAATAACCATATAACAAATTGTAATGCAACATTTAATGAACAAAACTGTTGTTGGATAATCCTGACAGTTATGCAGCTAATTAATCTAAAGATTTTATGCACAATTTTATAAAAGTTATGCCTTAGTCAAACTCAAGTTGAATACTGCGTGCAGATGTGGTCGCTCCATGTCAAAAAAGATATATTGGAATTGGAAAAGGTTCAGAAAAGGGCAACAAAAATGATTAGGGGCATGGAAAAACTTCTGTATGAGGAGGGATTAATAAGATTGGGACTTTTCAGCTTGGTAAAGAGACGACGAAGGGGGAATATGGTAGAGGTCTTTAAAATCATGACTGATGTGGAGAAAATAAATAAGGAAGTGTTATTTACTCCTTCTCATAACACAAGAACTAGGGGTCACCCAATGAAATTAATAGGCAGTGGGTTTAAAACAAACAAAAGGAAGTATTTCTTCACACAATGCACAGTCAACCTGTGGAACTCTTTGCCAGAGGATGTTGTGAAGGCCAACACTATAACAGGGTTCAAAAAAGAACTAGATAAGTTAATGGAGGATAGATCCAACAATGGCTATTAACCAGGATGGGCAGGGCATTCTCTGTTTGCCAGAAGCTGGGAATGGGCAACAGGGGATGGATCACTTGATGATTACCTGTTCTGTTCATTCCCTCTGGGTCACCTGGCATTGGCCACTGTCGGAAGACAGGATACTGGGCTAAATGGACCTTTGGTCTGACCCAATATGGCCGTTCTTATGTTCTTATACTGGGCTCAATACAAGGGTAATTGTGTGAAATTTAATGGACTATGATACATGGGACGTTGACTAGATGATCTAACTCTATATACTATTCTATTCTGTATAGGTTTTTATACCACACTTATCACTGTAGTATCTAAGCACTTTCCAGTAGTGCATTAAGCAATGTGACTCGCTACACAACTGTCACGTGTTGTTTGTTCTCTCATCCTCTCCTCAGGGATTAATGGTCCTTTCTGGTTTTATGAAGTGTAGATTTATTTTCATTTTAAAAGAAACTTTTACTGAAAAATGTTCTGCCTAGTCAGCTGTCTAGTGAGTATGTGAAGTCTAAAGGGCTTTGACCTGCTGAATGCTGACACCCCATCATAACCACTGTGCCTCTAAGAGTTGCAGCACACAACTTGAAGCCCAGGGAAGAGGGGTTAAACCACCTTTGTGCTCTTCCAACTGGAGCAGCCCAAGGGCCAGAGAGGTCCAATGTGTAATTTAGTCAGCCCTGGGAGCCTGTCTTGACAGCACAGTTAGCTCAAGTTATAACTCAAGTGCTCAACTTCCAGCTACACACAAAAATCTCTGGCTCAAGTTAAGTGGTGCTTTAAGCTTGAGCTAACTGGCCTGCATGGGTGGTGGGTGGAGCCCCCCTTAGGGGAGGCTAGCCCGCAGCTCTGCCTCTTCCGCCCGCCCCCTTCCCCCCCACAGCCAGAGCCCCAAGAACCCCTGCCCCTCCCCTGCGGATGGGGCCACGAGTCCCCCCTGCCCAGAGGAGTCCCAAGCACCCCCGCCCCTCGGTTGGAGGAGCGCCGCACTGGCTGGAGGCCCAAATGCCCGCCCCCCCTCAGCCGTAAGAGTCCCTCAGCTGAAGCCCCAAGCCTCCCCCCACCGACCCAGAGGTGCCCCGGGCCAGCTGCAGCCATACTGCGCCTCCTCTCCACAGACCCCAAGCCGCTGCAGGGAAAAGCCTCTCAGCAGGCCACCTTCGAGAGCTACACAGCTCCTCCCATCGCACCTGTCTGGGACCTTTCACTCATCGACAGGCTGCTCAGCAACTGGTGAAAAGAACAGGTTAAGGACTATTTAGAAAAGCTGGACGTGCACAAGTCCATGGGGCAGGATGCGCTGCATCCAAGGGTGCTGAGGGAGTTGGCTGATGTGATTGCAGAGCCATTGGCCATTATATTTGAAAACTCGTGGCGATCGTGGGAGGTCCCGGACGATTGGAAAAAGGCAAATATAATGTCCAACCTTTAAAAAGGGAAGAAGGAGAATCCGGAGAACTACAGACCAGTCAGCCTCACCTCAGTCCCTGGAAAAATCATGGAGCAGGTCCTTAAGGAATCCTTTTTGAAGCACTTGGAGGAGAGGAAGGTGATCAGGAACAGTCAACATGGATTCATCCATGGCAAGTCATGCCTGACCAACCTGATTGCCTTCTATGATGAGCTAACTGGCTCTGTGGATATGGGGAAAGCGGTGGACATGATATATCTTGACTTTAGCAAAGATTTTGATACTGTCTCCCACAGAATTCTTCCAGGAAGTTAAAGAAGTATGGGCTGGATGAATGGACTATAAGGTGGATAGAAAGCTGGCTAGATTGTCGGGCTCAATGGATAGTGATCAATGGCTCGATGTCTAGCTGGCAGTGCCCCAAGGGTCGGTCCTAAGGACGGTTTTGTTCAACATCTTCATTAATGATCTGGATGATGGGATGGATTGCACCCTCAGCAAGTTCGCAGATGACACTAAGCTGCGGGGGAGAGGTATATACGGTGGAGGGTAGGGATAGGGTCCAGAATGACCTAGACAAATTGGAGGATTGGTCCAAAAGAAATCTGATGAGGTTCAACAAGGACAAGTGCAGAGTCCTGCACTTAGGAAGGAAGAATCCCATGCACTGCTACAGGCTGGAGACTGACTGTCTAAGCGGCAGTTCTGCAGAAAAGGACCTGGGGATTACAGTGGACGAGAAGCTGGATATGAGTCAGCAGTGTGCCCTTGTTGCCAAGAAGGCTAACGGCATATTGGGCTGCATTAGTAGGAGCATTGCCAGCAGATCGCGGGAAGTGATTATTCCCCTCTATTCGGCACTGGTGAGGCCACATCTGGAGTACTGCATCCAGTTTTAGGCCCCCCACTACAGAAAGGATGTGGACAAGATAGGCTTATGTGTAGTGCTGGGAAGGAGCCGGTGGTCGTGGTACATGTAGGTACCAGCGACATGGGGAAGGATAGGAGAGAGGTTCTGGAGGCCAAATTTAGGCTGCTAGGTAAGAGATTGAAGTCCAGGACCTCCATGGTAGCATTCTCTGAAATGCTTCCAGTTCCATGTGCAGGGCCAGTTAGACAGGCAGAACTGCAGGGTCTCAATGAGTGGATGAGACGATGGTGTAGGGAGGAGGGGGTTAGATTTATTAGGAACTGGGGAAGCTTTTGGGAAAGGGGGAACCTATACAGGAAGGATGGGCTCCACCTAAACCAAAACGGAACCAGATTGCTGGCGCTTAAAATTAAAAAAGTCGTAGAACAGTTTTTAAACTAAGGGCTGGGGGAAAGCCGACATGCGGAGGAGCATGTGGTTCGGACATCCCTTGGGGAGGATCTATAAATGGAGATTCCCTATGTCCTATTAAGGAGGAGAGGATGGAAAATGATAAAATACAGGGAGGATCTGATGAGAAACAGCCAAATGAAAAAAGTCCCATTCAATTACGTCATGCAATAGGGGACAGCCAAAAAATGACAAATTTTTAAAATGCTTATATACCAATGCTAGAAGTCTAAATAATAAGATGGGTGAACTAGAGTGCCTAGTATTAAATGAGGATATTGATATAATAGGCATCACAGAAACCTGGTGGAATGAGGATAATCAATGGGACACAGTAATACCAGGGTACAAAACATATCAGAAGAACAGAACAGGTCGTGCTGGTGGGGGAGTGGCACAGTATGTGAAAGAAAGCGTAGAATCAAATGAAGTAAAAATCTTAAATGAAGTAAATTGTACTATAGAATCTCTATGGATAGTAATTCCATGCTTGAAAAATAAGAATATAGCAGTAGGGCTATATTACAGACCACCTGACCAAGATGGTGTTAGTGACTCTGACATGTTCAAGGAGATTAGAGAGGCTATTAAAATTAAAAAACTCAATAATAATAATGGGGGATTTCAACTATCCCCATATTGACTGGGTACATATCACCTCAGGAAGGGATGCTGAGATAAAGTTTCTTGACACCTTAAATGACTGCTTCTTGGAGCAGCTAGTCCTGGAACCCACAAGAGGAGAGGCAATTCTTGATTTAGTCTTAAATGGAGCACAGGATCAGGTCCAAGAGGTGAATATAGCTGGACCACTTGGTAATAGTGACCATCATATAATTAAATTTAACATCCCTGTGGTGGGGAAAACTCCACAGCGGCCCAACACTGTAGCATTTAATTTCAGAAAGGGTAACTACACAAAAATGAGGAGGTTAGTGAAACAGAAATTAAAAGTATCAGGGGGTAGCCGTGTTAGTCTGTATCCACAAAAACAACAAGGAGTCCGGTGGCACCTTAAAGACTAACAGATTTATTTGGGCATAAGCTTTCGTGGGTAAAAAAACTCACTTCTCCAGATGCATGGAGTGAAAGTTACAGATGCAGGCATTATATAATGACACATGAAGAGAAGAGAGTTACCTCACAAGTGGAGAACCAGCGTTGACAGGGCCAATTCGATCAGTGTGGATGTAGTCCACTCCCAATAATAGATGAGGAGGTGTCAATTCCAGGAGAGGCACAGCTGCTTTTGTAATGAGCCAGCCACTCCCAGTCCCTGTTCAAGCCCAAATTAATGGTGTTAAATTTGCAAATGAATTTTAGTTCTGCTGTTTCTCTTTGAAGTCTGTTTCTGGAGTTTTTTTTGTTCAAGTATAGCTACTTTTAAATCTGTTATAGAATGTCCAGGGAGATTGAAGTGTTCTCCTACTGGCTTTTGTATGTTACCATTCCTGATGTCCGATTTGTGTCCATTTATTCTTTTACGTAGGGACTGTCCAGTTTGGCCAATGTACATGGCAGAGGGGCATTGCTGGCACATGATGGCATATATAACATTAGTAGCCATGCGGGTGAATGAGCCCTTGATGGTGTGGCTGATGTGGTTGAGTCCTCTGATGGTGTTGCTAGAGTAGATATGGGGATATTCTCCTGGAATTGACACCTCCTCATCTATTATTGGGAGAGGACTACATTCACCCTGATCGAATTGGCCCTGTCAACACTGGTTCTCCACTTGTAAGGTAACTCCCTTCTTGTCATGTGTCATTATATAACGCCTGCAGCTGTAACTTTCACTCCATGCATCTGAGGAAGTGAGGTTTTTTACCCTAAAGCTTATGCCCAAATAAATCTGTTAGTCTTTAAGGTGCCACTGGACTCCTCGTTGTTTTTGAGAAATTAAAAGGTACAGTATCAAAAGTAAAATCCCTGCAAGCTGCGTGGAAACTTTTTAAAGACAACATAATAGAGGCTCAACTTAAATGTATACCCCAATTTAAAAAACATAGTAAGAGAACCAAAAAAGAGCCACCATGGTTAAACAACAAAGTAAAAGAAGCATTGAGAGGCAAAATGGCACAAAGCACTTGCACGTTACAGGGGTGTACATGTAACAGCCATGCTGGGGCCAACCCCTGACCGCTCAGTCTGTGGGGTCCTGTCCTCTCCCAGGCTCCTGGAGGTAGAGCTCTGTGTGCACTGGGACCAGCCCCCTGCCTCACGCAGGCTCGGTGGCCAGCCTGAAGCAGAGACTACAGTTCCCAGCATGCCACGCTCTCTACATGTAGCGCTAGATGTTAACGGGAACGCGTGGCACGCTGGGAGATGTAGTCCTCCCGGGCCTCACCTTACTACGAGAGATGAGGGGAGCCCCCACTTTAACCTTCCCCCCCCCCCCACCTCCGCAACCATCGGACCCGCTGCGGGTGGCGCCCCCGCTCCTTACCTAGCCAAGCAGCACTGCAGCGCCTTTCTCAACTGGAGGGCGGGGCCTTTTGTCTTAGTACCCTGATTCGCTGAGGCGACACGCCTTCTTTCCTGATTGGTGGAGTGCCCTGTCCATCATAAAGGAGAGGCTCTGGCTGGAGTTGCCGTGGGAGCGAGGGACGCGTAACCACCACAAAGGCGGCGGGATACGAGCTGTACATCACTGACTCTCCCCGCTCTCAGCTCGGGCTGGGTGAGGCTGTTTCTCCTCATTCAGGGACGGTGAGGCCAGAGAATTCGTTCCCGCCCTCCGCCCTGCAGGTGATTAAAGGGAGGAGATGGGACTATTTTCCCCGGCGGAGGGATTCAGTGAAGGTTGTCGGTGAGGCGTCCCTAGCTGTCTCCCGGGGCAGGAGGCGGGCATACAGAGGGGGTAACACCTTCCCCTCAGGCGGGGCGGGGGGAGCCTTGCCCAGGCGACATGGAGGCCAGAGGCAGCTCGGCTGCAAAAGAGGGGCGAGCCCCATCTGTGCCCAGGCCTCCGCAGGACCCTGAATGTGTAAGTTGGGCTCGTGGCCTTCGGGGCGTGGAGATCAAGTGCCCCATTACACAGATGGGGAAACTGAGGCACAGAGAGCGGAAGCGATTTGCTCACAGCCACACACCCAGCCAGTATCAGAGCTGGAAATAGATCCCAGGCGTCGTATGCCCTGCTCTAACCACTTGCTGGCACTGCCTCTCTTGAGCAGGAGGGAGTGGTATCGGTGCCTGGAGACGAAACAGCTATTCCTTCCTTCCTTCCCCAGTCCCTGGGTCAGTGATGTCCTGCTCCGCCACATAAAGACAGTCCTATAGGCTTTAGTAAGAGCAGATGTTATTTGCAGGTATGTGGGTAAGGATACTAGTTTTCTGACACTTAGTCACTGCAATTGTGAAACCATTTTCCCTCAAACGTTCCAAGAAAATTCACCTTTGGCCGGAGACCATGAATGGATTTGTAGCTGACAAGGACTTTATAGAAACAAGTTGTGATTTACTGAAGAGTGAAACTTAGCAAATGTAAAAACAAGGAGGAGTTATTGCTGATACAGACTAACACGGCTATTCCTCTAAAACCTGTCACCTTAGCAAATGTAGGAACCCATCCTTAAATATATTGCTCTTGGCAGAGCAGTTTAGGAAAGCACAAGAACACTATCCAACAGGGTAGGACAAGGAATAAAATAGGAAGACTGCACCAATTGTAATTATAGCAGGGAATTTTAGTTAGGTAAAATTATCTCCAGGGCTGATACAGTGACTTGAGAAACAACTCATTTGATTTTGAGGTTACAGGGACAGCAACTAACCATGAAACTGACATTTGTTTAAATATTGACAGTAATTATTCTTTTTTAAGAATTTAGAAACCCTTTGGTCATTTCCATCACAGCAAGTTTGATTTGTCCAGTGTTTGAAAACTAAACGCTTACTCCCTGCACTCTAGTTTCATTTGCTCCTGCTTATTTTAATGTTGTCTCCAGCCTGACTCAATAACGTCCCTAGAGACAAGGAGGGGAAGTTTGGACGAAGACTGGCTCATAAGGGTTTACTGTCCAGGATCCCAACGCATGTCTGATGTGCAAGCTCCAGAACAGGTGAGTAGCTCGAGAAATTGGTTTCAGCATCTCTTGGGCTTGACAGGGTCAGAGCTAAGTGTGGGACAATAAGAGACTGTACATAATATCTGAAATTACTGGATCAAGACTCCCTCTAGTTTCTGAGTAGTATTTGTTAGGCCTCCCTGTGAAAGGAATAAGAAATCCACTGAAGAACTCCCAAACTTATTTCTTGTTTTTTGGTGGCCCAAACCCACTAAAAAGGGCAAAAATAAATAAATAAATCAATAAAACAGAAAAAAAATAGTAAGAGAATGCTTAGCTTTAGTGTAAGGGTATTAACAACTTCTAGCAATGTGTCTGTACAAGACCTATGATTTTGAAATTGTCCCCTCTCTGGAACTCTGTTGAACAGTAGCAGCAAAATTACCTGCATAACTAGGGAAGTGAGATGAGCAATTGCATTTTCTGTGAAGATAGCACAATAGTGAACCCTTAGGAAATGTGTGCTTGAGACTCTAACCTTGAAAACCATGATTAAATGCCAGTTTACAGCACTTGTTAATGGATATCACTTTTGGGGCTGTGAGCTGCAAACTAGGCAAAGATGTAGCTTTATCCCAATAGCTGTTTGTCAGTCATTTACAGCAAATCCTCCAAAGCTACTTCTGGAAAAGCCAAGAAGGTAGATAGTTGGTTAGGTCTGGGTTGATTTAAATTGGTGTAAACTGATCCATACAAACAGGTGGATTCTGCAAAGGAAAGGAGAGTCTCTTTTGGTGGGAGAAGAGGTGTGGGAGCCCTGATTTCTTGGGGGATGTTTAATTTGCTCCTTCTGTCTCCTGCTTGAGCAGGGTAAGGTTGAAAATCCGACTCCTTTCCCCTCCAGTTAGGGTAACACATAGTTAAAATCACTTACAGTTTTCTGGAAACTGTAAGGCCGTCAGCCCACTCCACTGTTGTCTGTACTCATCAGGCAGAACAGCCAGCTGGTGTCTCTATCCTGCTTGATCAGTGGTCTATCTGTGTACCTTGCATTTCTTGTGCTAACCAGAGTAGTCTAGACTAGACACTTAGCGTTACATTCAGCCTTTATACTGGTAAGTGAGCCTCATAGAAGCAGCATTGACCATTCTCGAGGATGAAACGATTCTCTCTGCCAGGTGAAAATAAAGTGGATGTTAAATGTTTATTTTATTCTTAAAATCAGGAAAGCTATCTCCTAGTTTCAAGTAAACACAGGCCTCCAGATCTGTCTCTTTCCAGCCTGCCCATACAGACCCTCATCTAGCCTCTGTTCAGCATCACATTCTCCAGTCCAGAACCTGCTAAACTCAAAAACCTGTGCGTATTTCAGGCAAATAGGCGCATGGCTAATGTCAAACACCAGAATTTGGCTTCTCGTAGCCAGAATCCAAACAAAACGGTATAAGAGAGGACTAAGACTTCATCTCAGCCTGAGTCTTTAAGGTTTAGAAAAGCTTGTGCAGCCAGCATCTCTCTCTCTCTCCTGGTCCTTGTAACAGGCAGATACCTACAATAGGTTGACTTCCTAAATCTGCTTCCTGTATATCCTCCCTTCGCATGAAGAATCATCCCCAGCTGGACTGTTTTGGTCTCTCTTACAGAAGAACCCAGCCATGCAACAAGGACAGACCTCTCTTCTCTTCCATGCTCAAACATCCTCTCCTTGTCAAACACTGGGTGGAGTCTTACATGATTGTTATTATGTTGTAAGCAATTTTGCTTTAGGCAACTAGATGGAAGGGAGGTCAGGTTTTTTTGTAAGCTTGGACAGTATAATATTAAGGTGTTTTCCTCACTTTAAGCCTGTCCAGGGAATCTCACCATCAGTGTCCGAGAAGATCAGAACAATAAGCACTCTGTGCAAAAGAAAATCTTCAAAAGATTGGCTAATGCAGGAACCCTCAACTCCTTTGCAGGTACACGGGGTATATTTTCTCTTTCAGAGAGAGTAGTTAAGTGCATCATCCTGTATGATATCAGATGTAATGATTCTTCCATCCAGCTGCATGTCCATCAATTTTGCTTTTTTGTTTTATTGCACAACACCCTCAGTTTCATCAACTTTCCCAGCCAACAATTACCAAACAGAAAATAGACCCTGAAAAACATTGACCACAATATCTATTGCTTTCCAAAACCAGGGAGAATAAATGTTTTTTCATAGACTCATAGCTGAAGGTCAGAAGGGACCATCCTCCATTCCAGTGGTTCTCAACCAGGGGTATGCATACCCTTGGGGGTATGCAGAGGTCTTCCAGGGGGGTACATCAACTCATCTAGATATTTGGCTAGTTTTACAATAGGCTACATAAAAAGCACTAGCAAAGTCAGTACAAACGAAAATTTCATACAGACAATGACTTATTTAAACTGCTCTATATATTATACCCTGAAATGTAAATACAATATTTATATTCCAGATTATTTATTTTATAATGATATAGTAAAATGAGAAAGTAAGCAATTTTTCAGTAATAGTGTGCTGTGACACTTTTTTATTTTTAGGCCTGATTTCATAACCAAGTAGATTTTAAATGCAGTGAAACTTGGGGGTACTCAAGACAAATCAGACTCCAGAAAGGGGTACAGTAGTCTGGAAAGATTGAGAGCCACTGCTCCAGTCCGACCCCCTGTAGTGTGCCCTGAAACTCAGCAGGCTCAGGTTGTGTTGGACCAAATGGAAAATATTCCAAAGTTGAAGGGAGAATTCTTTGCCAGCAGTCCCCTCCCTCTGCACTGCTGACTGCACTACCCACACGCCACATCTCTGTAGAGGCTATGGGGTGACAGCAGAAAGAAATCTTCTCTGGGGCCAGCGCAGTCAGCTGTGGGGAGAGGAGGGAGCTGGCAATCTATTTTACAAGGCTTCATAATCTACCAGTTGCAGATCTCTGCTCTAGTCTATTCATCCTTGATTCTGAACTATGACTCAGGCGAGGGGATAGTAAAGTATGTTTGTAGGAAGTACCTATCTATCCCTTTCCTAATGGTTCGTAACATTCTGTTCACTTTTTTGACTGCTGCTGCATATTGAGCAGATGTTTTCAGAGAACTATCCACAATGACTCAAGTTCTCTTTCTTGAGTGGCAACAGCTAATTTAGACCCCATTATTTTGTATATAAATTGGGATTGTGTTTTACAACGTGCATTACTTTGCACTTATCAACAATGAACTTAATCTGCCATTTTGTTGCTCAGTCACCCAGTTTTGTGAGATCCCTTTGTAATTCTTCACAGTCAGCTTTGGACTTAACTATCTTGAGTAGTTTTGTATCATCTGCAAATTTTGCCACCTCACTGTTTACCCCTTTTTCCAGATCATTTATGAATATGTTAAATAGGAGTGGGCCCAGTACAGATCCCTGGGGGACACCACTATTTACCTCTCTCCATTCTGAAAACTGATAATTTATTCCTACCCTTTGTTTCCTATCTTTTAACTAGTTACCAATCCATGAGAGGACCTTTCTCCTTATCCCATGACTGCTTATGTTGCTCAAGAGCCTTTGGTAAGGGACCTTGTCAAAGGCTTTCTGAAACTCCAGGTACACTATATCAATTGGATTGCCCTTGACCACTTGCTTGTTGACACCCTCAAAGAATCCTAACAGATTGTTGAGGCATGATTTCCCTTTTCAAAAGCCAAGTGTCTGATAATTCTGTTCTTTACGGTAGTTTCAAGCAGTTGGCCATGTACTGAAGTTAGACTTACTGGTCTGTAATTGCCAGGATCACCTCTAGAACCTTTTTTAAAAATCAGCATTACATTAGCTGTCCTCCAGTCATCTGGTACAGAGTCTGATTTAAGTGATAGGTTACAGACTACAGTTAGTACTTTTGCAATTTCACATTTGAATTCCTTCAGAACTCTTGGGTGAATACTATCTGGTTCTGGTGACTTATTACTGTTTAATTTATCAATTTGTTCCTAAACTTCCTCTATTGACACCTTAATCTGAGACTGTTCCTCAGATTTGTCACCCTAAAAGGAATGGTTGCAGTGAAGACAGATGCATATAATTCATTTAGCTTCTCCACAACGCCCTTGTCATCCATTAGGGTCCTTTAGCATCTTGATTGTCCCGTGGCTGCTCTGATTTTTTGGCAGGATTCCTGCTTCTGTTGTGCTTAAAAAAAAAAAAAAAAATTTCTGGTAGGTTTGGTGTCTTTAGCTAGTTGCTGTTCAAATTCTTTTTTGGCCTGCCTGATTATACTTTTACACTTAACTTGCCAGAGTTTATGTTCCTTTCTATTTTCCTCAGTAGGATTTGACTTCCAATTTTTAAATGATGCCCTTTTATCTCGAATTGCCTCTTTTAGTATGCTTTTTAGCCATGGTGGCTTTTTTTGCTCCTTTTACTGTTTTGTTTTTGTTTTTGTTTTATTTGGGATATACATTTAGTTTGAGACTCTATTATGGTATTTTTTTAACAAATTTCTATGCAGCTTGCAGGCATTTAATTCTTGTGTCTGTCTCTTTCAATTTCCGTTTAACTACCGTCCTCATTTTTGTGTAGTTCTCCGTTTTGAAGTTAAATGCTACAGTGGTGGACTTTTTTGGTATTTCCCCCCCTACAAAGATGTTAAATTTAATTACATTATGGTCGCTATTACTTAGTGGTTCGGCTATATTCACCTCTTGGACCAGATTCTGTGCACCACTTAAAACTGAGGGCTTGTCTACAAACCACCACTTAAGTCGATGTAACTTACGTCACTCACAATGTGAAAAAGCCACCCCCACGAGTGACGTAAGTTACGTCGACTTAAAGCGGTGTCTACACTATGTCGGTGCTATGTCGGTGGGAGAGCTTCCGCCTCTCGTTGAGGTGGTGTAATTATGCCGCCAGGAGAGCGTTCTCCTGTTGGCATAGCATGTCTTCACTAGATGTGGTGCTGTGCCGACGTAGCACAGTAGTGCAGATTAGCCCTAAATCAAGAATTGCCTCTCCCCTTGTGGTTTCCAGGACTAGCTGCTCCAAAAAGTCATCATTAATTGTGTCTAGAAATGTTATCTCTGCATCCCGTTCTGAGGTGACATGTTCCCAGTCAATATGTGGATAGTTGAATCCCCCATTATTATTGGGTTCTCTGTTTTTGTAGCCATTCTAATCTCCCTGAGCATTTCACAATCATCATTACCCTCCTGGTCAGGTGGTCGATAGTATATTCCTGCTGCTATTCTCTTATTATTCAAGCATGGAATTTCTACCCATAGAGATTCTATGGTACTGTTTGATTCATTTAAGATTTTTTACTATATTTGACTCTATGCCTTCCTTCACATGTAGTGCCACTCCCCCACCAGCATGACCTACCTGTCATTCCTAAATATTTTGTACTCTGCTATTACTTTGTCTCTTTGACTCTCATAGTTTCACCAAGTTTCTGTGATGCTTATTATATCAATAGCCTCATTTAATACCAGGCTTTTAAGTTCACCCATCTTAGTATTTAGTCTTCTAGCATTGGTATAGAAGCACTTACAAAATTTGTCAATATTTAGTTGTCTGCCTTCATGTGATGTAATTGAATGGGACTCTTTCCTTTGACTGTTTCTTTTCGGTTCCTG
Source organism: Emys orbicularis (assembly GCF_028017835.1). Lineage (NCBI taxonomy): Eukaryota > Metazoa > Chordata > Testudines > Emydidae > Emys > Emys orbicularis. The sequence continues at coordinate 20,156,006 of NC_088685.1, read as the reverse complement.
CCTATACTTTATCAACTTCTATCCTCTCCTCCTTACTAGAATAAAGAGTATCCCCTTTAATAAATTCTCCCCTACGGGATGTCTGTCTGAACTGTTGTTCCTCTGCACCTGTCGGCTTTCCCTCAATTTTTAAAAAAAATTCTCTATGACCTTTTTAATTTTACATGCCAGGAATCTGATTCCATTTTGGTTTAGGAGGAACCCACTATTTCTGTATAGGTTCCTCTTTCCACAAAAGGTTTCCTGGGTTCCTAATAAGCCTGAATCCCTCCACCAAACACCATCGTCTCATCCACTCATTGAGACACTACAGTTCTGCCAGTCTAACTGCTCCTGTGTATTGAACTGGAAGCATTTCAGAGAATGCTACCATGGAGGTCCTTGACTTTAATCTCTTACCTAGCAGCCTAAATTTGGTCTCCAAGACCTCTCTCCTACCTTTCCCTGTGTCACTGGTGCCTGCGTGTACCTCAGTCACCGGCTTCTCCCCAGCACTGCACATAAGTCTATCTAGATGTCTGGAGAGGACTCCAACCTTCACACCTTGTGGACAATTCACGATGCGGTTCTCCCGGTCATCACAAACCCCACTACCTATATTTCTAATAATTGAATTCCCCATTACTATTACATGTCTGTTCCTAACAACTGGGGCCCGCCCCCGGCGGGATATCCTCACTGCGAGAGGATACTATGACATCATCTGGAAGGCGGGTTCCACTTGTGGAATAATTTCCCTCCGCTCCAGCTTCATGTTCTCCTTCCCTAAGGTTTCCATACTCCTCAACAGCACAGAGGAATGAATGAAGGGAGTGAGGTGACCAGACAAACCGGTTTGAGGAGGATGTTCCAAGCAGAAAGGGCAAAATGGAAGAAGGCATGGAAGCATTTGTGAGAGGAGACAAAAGGGTATCAAGGCAGGTTCCACTGGTGGAGAGGTGATAGCAAGGTGCGTGAAATGAGACCAAGTGATAGATTTAGGCTGGGGCTTCATATTGTAGGACTTTGAAAGCAAGGACAAATATTTGAACCTGATGCATATCAGTGTGCAGCGGCAGTCAAAAAAGCTAACAGAATGTTGGGAATCATTAAGAAAGGGATACATAATAAAACAGAAAATATCATATTGCCTCTATATAAATCCATGGTATGCCCACATCTTGAATACTGTGTGCAGATGTGGTTGCCTCATCTCAAAAAAGATATATTTACTCCTTCTCATAACACAAGAACTAAGGGTCAGCAAATGAAATTAATAGGCAGCAGGTTTAAAACAAACAAAAGGAAGTATTTCTTCACACAACACACAGTCACCCTGTGGAACTCTTTACCAGAGAATGTTGTGAAGGCCAAGACTATAGTAGGGTTCAAAAAAATCTAGATTAATTAATGGAGGCTATTAATCAGGATGGGCAGGGCAGCCTCTGTTTTCTAGAAGCTGGGAATGAGCAACAGGGGATGGATCACTTGATGATTACCTCTGGGGTCCCTGGCATTGGCCACTGTCGGAAGACAGGATGCTGAGCTATATGGACCTTTGGTCTGACCAAGTATGGCCGTTCTTATGTTCATAGTGAAGTCACTCAAAGAGGGGGTGATGTAGCTGAAGTGCTGGGCAGGACAATGAGCCCTTTAGAGGATACCCTTGGCTTCCACTTTTGTCTTCAACTCTTCCATTAATTCCCTACTTCTATGGAAGGCAGACATCCAAGCAAAATGTCTGTAGCCTTGTTCCAGTACTCCAATCAGAGACTCTTTGGAGAGTCCTTCAACCAGCTGGTGGTAGAAGCCTTTGAAAAACGGAAATCTCTTCCCTGGGCTAAAGAAACTGGGGCAAAACTAACAACCAGTACGTCTATAGCAGGGGTCGGCAGCCTTTCAGAAGTGGTGTGCCGAGCCTTCATTTATTCACTCTAATTTAAGGTTTTGCGTGCCAGTAATACATTTTAACCTTTTTAGAAGGTCTCTTTCTAGAAGTCTATAATATATAACTAAACTATTGTTGTATGTAAAGTAAATAAGGTTTTTAAAATGTGTAAGTAGCTTCATTTAAAATTAAATTAAAATGCCGAGCCCCCCGGACTAGTGGCCAGGACCCAGGCAGTGTGAGTGCCACTGAAAATCAGCTTGCGTGCCACCTTTGGCACGCGTGCCATAGGTTGCCTACCCCGGTCTATAGAAATAGACATTATTTTGGCACTACCCTTTACCCAGATACCAGAGGATAGTCAGGTTTCAGAAGAGGAACATGGAATAAGTGCAACAGATGAGAAAAATTCAGGGATGCTTTCAGTGGCTCGGCCTCCATCTTCAGGAAAGAATGTATAATTTATGGCCTCAGCTCTTCAGTGAATTTAAAGTGCTAACACAGTACAGAGGGCCCTAGAGAGACCTCCTGCACTTTGGTGGACATCCTGTTTCCCTTGTTATATATAAACCTTAATGTATTACTCTTTCTTAGTAATGTGTGCCATAAAATAGACAAGATACACAATTTGGAATTTCCTGGCTTGATCTTACAACCTCAGTGTTGCTTTAATGTTAGTTTTCTGCGTTCAGAAATAACGTCACCAAGTACTAAAATGTGGCCATCTCTAAGGTAGAGCACAGCAGAGGTTTAATAGTGCTCAGGAACATCGTACAACTGTAAAAGTAAGGTGGTAGAATTTAATAAGTCAAAGGTATCTTCAGAGCTGACGTCATGACAAACACTGTGGCATATACTGAAACAACTTTGTTACATAGTACAAAATCAACCTACTCATTTGTTCTGAAGGTTACGATAGACCAGGGGTGGGCAAACTTTTTGGCCCGAGGGCCACATCGGGGAATAGAAATTGTATGGTGGGCCATGAATGTTCACAAAATAGGGGTTGGGGTGCGGGAGGGGGTCCAGGCTCTGGGGTGGGGCTGGGGATGAGAGGTTTGGGGTGCACGAGGGTGCTCCGGGCTGGGATCGAGGGCTTTGGAGAGCAGGAGGAGGATCAGGGCTAGGGCAGGGGGTTGGGGCGTGGGGAGAGGCTGAGGGGTGCAGGCTCTGAGCGGGGTTTACCTCAAACGGCTCCCGGAAGCAGTGGCATGTCCCTTCTCCGGCTCCTACATGGAGGCACGGCCAGGCGGTTCTGCATGCTGCCCCATCTGCAGGCACCGCCCCTGCAGCTCCCATTGGAGTGCATAGGAGCCGGAGTGGGGCCATGCCGCGGCTTCCGGGAGCTGCATGGTGTGGCCCCCGACCCTGCGCCCCAGCTGGAGCGCCGGAACGGGGCTGAGCCACGTGGTGCGGCCCGGACCCAGTGCCCTGGCCGGAGTGGGGCCGAGCCACGTGGTGCGGCCCGGACCCAGTGCCCTGGCCGGAGCGGGGCCGAGCCACAGGGTGCGGCCCCGGACCCAGTGCCCTGGCCGGAGCGGGGCCGAGCCACAGGGTGCAGCCCTGACCTAGCGCCCCGGCCGGAGCACCGGAGCGGGGCCAAGCCACGTGGTGTGGCTCGCGGGCCAGCTTAAAATGGCTCGGCCCGCAGACCGTAGTTTGCCCACCCCTGCGATAGACAGTATCACAGGGAGCATCTGACTGTAAAACTGACATTTGTCATCTTCAGTTTGATTATTTGTTATATGCACACATAGGTAAATGTTCTGGCCGCATTTAGAAACTCCTGGGGAGTTTGGTTGGCTGCATTGTAAGAAAACTACCCTTTTAGTGTGTGCTGTGGCTTTTGACATGTTTTAATGCTGTTTCCAGCCCTGTTCAGGAGTGCCTAACATGGGTGGTTCAGAGAACCAATGGTTACTAAAGCTGAAATGTCCAAGGTCCCAGACAGAGTATGACCTGCAGACTCCAGAACAGGTGGGTGACAATTCTTTTCTTCAACCATAGTTTTCACCCTGCTAAACCCTAGAATGGGGCACCTGAAACCAACATCTATAATGGGGTACCCCAGGAGTTTTTACATGTACATGGCTTTGAAGAATATAAATACTAAGGGTGAGATTCTAACGGGTGCAGACTTGTAGAGGGCCAGCACAGAACTTACAGTCTGATCTTGCTACAGTCTGATCTTGAATGGTACATTGGGAATGGACATGGTAAACTAACTAGCATTATATGAATCTTGGCCAAGATCTTCGTAAGCCTGTGTTTCAAAACTGCTGAGTACCCTCAGCTCTCATTGGAGTCAACAGAGTAATGAGGCTTCATTGCAGCCAGAGTCTCTAAGATTAAAGTCTTTAAAGCTTCTGCAGCCAGAGGCTTTTCCATTGTTTTGGTCTTGGAGAGAGACTAGTATTTCCCGAGAGCCTGATTTACAAGAGCCTCATGCTTTTATTTTCTCTCTTAATGAGCTATCCTCCCTATCCATTTCCCTACTGGCTGAATCCTACTGCATTACCTGCACTGAAGGCAACAAATGTGCTCCCTCCCCTGCCCAGGGAGTAGTTTAAGCAGCTCCCGGATCCTAGCCAGCATGGTAGTTCTTTCTTCATGCTCATTGCCAATCAACAGAAGGGTTTCTCTGGTTACATCTGCAGCCTTAGCACCTTGTCTTGTGGAATATCTGGGACGCACCTAGTCAATACTTGGATGGGAGAACTCCAAGGAAAACATAGTGGACCAAATACACTAAAGCTAGAGCAGGAATCTATTTGGCCCAGCATGCTGCAGAAAGTGGTATTGTTGACTGAATCTTCCAGATCAACCAGCACCTTGGCTTGGTGTTGGGGCACTGTGCTGTTGGAAGAGATGTAAAACCGAAAACCCAGCCCTGTATGGACATTAAATATGCTGTGGCCATTTCTGCAGGAATAGGGGTGTTAGCCCTGGGGTCCTGCCAGATTTCAGTTTGGGTAATAAAATTCTGCCTAACTCTATTTGCGGCTGTTTCAGCTTGATAAGGTATTCTAAACTTCCTGTCCTAAACCATTGCTGTGCACTGCTAAACTGGTGCTGCAAGACAATTTGCACAGCGGTGGTTAGTGAAGTGTGTAAGGCACCTTGGGATCCTTTGGGGTGAAAAGTGCTATAGTTATGCCCCAGGTTGTAGAGGAATTGGAGTTTGGTACCTAGGTGGAAGGATGAGCAGTGTGATTTTTGTAAACCAAAACTGTATGCAGACTTTTTCCTTCTGTTAAATCTCTGCAGAGGGCCACCTCATCCCTGGCTAGGAGCAGATCCCCAAGCACTTTTGGCAGAAGTGCTTCTGAAAGGAAAAAAGCTTGTGAAGATTGGCTAACACAGAAGCGTTTTTCTCAAGTGCAGGTAGGACAGAAGCTGTATTTTTGCAGGGATGAGGAAAAAGTAATTAAGTGCAATGTCCTGTAAAATTTCTGCTGTATGGCCAATACGTAGTGGTTTGCCACCTTTGGGAAGAGTAACAAAAAGTTAACAAGTGAGAAGTGTTTTGGGGTGGAAAGGTAACTTACATAGTCAAAGCATCTAGTTTGAAATGGTTCCCTGCAGCCTGAGGCTCTGCACGATTCACTTGGCCCCATCATCATCCTGTGATAGATCCATTCAGTTCCATGCAGTCTCCTGTGTGTGGGTGTTTTGGATAAGACCTTAACAACTGGGGTCTTGTCTGCTTTTTTTAGGCATTTTTTTAATAAGAGACAGGAGTTTTCATAAAAGAAGTTTGTCATCCTTGGGCAACATTTTCCATCCCTTTACTGTTGTACAGTGTGAGTGTTAGTTGCTACCCTCCACACCAGAGGTAGCTGCATTTTAATGGTGCTATATGGCTATAATTAGTATTTGAATTGAAAAGAGCTCTGTAAGATATTGTTAAAGGTGGCCTGCAGTTATATAATACAGGTCTATCAGGTTTAGTGTAACATACTGAATGCCCCAAATAACCAAGGTAAAAGGGCCATTCAGCTTATTATGAAATATAGAGTTCTCCTTCTTTGGTTGCCTGTAGTTGCTGCTCCTTGGCTCTGGCTCCTGCTCCATGCATTGTTCTGCTGATATCACGTCAGTAAGAGAACCCTGCTGAAGCATGACACCCGTCTACAGGGGCGATGCAGATGTCTTTTTAAACTACATAGTGTGGTTTTGCAAAGTGAAAAATAAAGAAACAGATTTATACACATTGGGATATAAAATAATATAGAACTTTGCAGAATCATGGAAGGTGGGAGGCTCTTTCTTTACTTGCATAGGTCAGCTCCAAACACCAGCTGTGTTCCATCAATGATGTGGTACCATCAGCACATTAGGGGTAAACAAACATAACACAGGAAATTCTAAGTTAAGACTAAAACTTCATTCTTAAATGGTGCTATCGAGCATGGGGATTGCAATAGAGTTGGCTTGTGAAATCATCTGCAGTAGCAATGAAAGGCAGGAAGGGGAGTGAAGAATAACATTTCAGCCTCTCTCTGGCTTTGGTCTACACTCAAAGTGTTGTCCTGGAGTAACTACAATGCTTTAAAATTGATCAGGTTATACTGGTGCAAACCCTTAATGTAAATACGTTTAAACCTTGCGTATATCAGGTTAATTTAAGCCTTAAGTAGGTTGGTTTAAGCAAAGTCGATGTAAGTGAGGTTTCAATCAGTTTGTGTGTATCTACACTAGCTGTTTGCATCAATGAAATTGAATTGATTTTAAGTTGAGTTAATTACACTGGGGCAACTTGTCCAGTGTAGGCCAGCCTTTAGTGCCTTACCACAGCTATGGCCCTTACGTACAGAACCCTGTGCAGTTTGGGTCTGAAACTGACCAGTTCACTGAAATGCGAAACATTTATCATAGATTTTTAAAGGTGAAGTTTAAAGTTTGCTGTTAGAATCTTTCCTGTAAAATATAGAATTGCTTTCTCTTTTTAAATTAATTCAGTACTTGTAAAAGGTGATGGAGATTGACAGTCCTGGAGACCAGAGTCCTCTGTCTATCCCATAGCTTCCTCGCCTGTGTGTCTCAACCATGCTCTGGAGGGAGCACCTCTATGAGTGAGAGATTTGTTCAGTCTCTGTTGTGCGTTCATTCCTTGGTCTCAGTGCTGAGACTGCTAATAAGGGTACTTGCAGTGGTTGTGGTACTAGATTAGGCCTTAGGAACTCTTTATTTAAAAACTAGATTGAGAACATCAGTTCAATTGAAGGTTACAAATTTAAACTTTTTTTTTTAAAGTTTCCGGTGTGGTGTAATTGACAATGTGGTGATAACAGCTCCTCCCTGTTCTTATTTTCAAGGCTGTGGATTGAGTTTAGAGATGACGGGTGTTTAGTTGGGAGGTATGGAGGGAACTTTGTGTAAATAAATATTTGGGGTTTACAATACAGAGGGGTTAATAAGCTGGGAAGGGGAAAAGGAAATGCACTGTAAGATTAAATCTTCCTAGGAGGTTTTCTTCTCAGGAGGGAGTTCCCCCATATTCTTTCTCATACTTGAACTGATGCTATCTTTCCTCTTTTATCTTCTTATCTGCTTTTCCTTTCCATGTTCATCTGAGCATCTAAACACAATGCCTAAGAGTGCCCCCAGCCCTTCCATCTTTGCTGATCAAAGAACTTAATCTACTGTACTGATCCTTATTATTTTGAAATCAGAGTTAATTCTAATGACTATTTTTTATTCAGCAGTTTTACTTCCCAGTTTTGCTGGTATTTTGTTAGGCAGTATCTAATGAAGGCCAAGATATTATTGCTGCTATCCAGTCCATCTTGGATAGAGAAAATTATTTTGTAAAGGTAAGGAACATATATTTGTCCTTTTCACCATATCCTGATAACGACACAAGAAAACATGTGGGTGTAAAATCTCTCTGCCCATCAACAGTTGATGGTAAAACGTCAGTTGTTGATAGTAGCATAAGACGAGTTATCACAAGATATGTGACCTTTGAACCAAATTCTGCTCTCAAATATTCCACTGTGAATCAGAGTAAATAGATTTTCATCACTGTAATTTAGACCCCATATCTTTAGTTGAGGCCTTGTGTCTTTCTTTCCTTACTGGAAGAAAAGTGTAACTCATAGTGTCATTTTACCTACAGCTACCTGAGTTTTGATGTTATGACCCATGTCTTCCTCTGTGCTTCTTTCTCTATAGACTGCCAGGTTTTCATTTTTGCTGCTATAGATTTATCTGTCCTCTTGGTCACGCATAGCTCCTGCTGCTATGGTGCCAATCCCTAGCATTCCACAATCATGTTAGTCTCCCGGATCATAAGATTGGCTTAAAAACCATGAGATGTTTTTCACCTGCCCTCTGATTTTTCCACCTTTGGGGTGTGGGATCATTTCAGATTCAACATTTAAACTTAAATATGCATACAGAAATACAAGCCTGCCTTTTCACTGCTCAGAGAGGACTTTGCTCACCCTCCTCTATCCCTTTGGATGTGGGGTGCTGACATTTTATCCCCCAGCCGTAACTAGTCAGGGTGGGCATTCTTCCATGTCCCTGCCCACAGTCCTCCTGTCCCCCACTGAGTCTCTCTGTATTCACTTGCCCCCATATTTCTGGCTTTTCCCTTCTGTGCTACATCACAGTCCCTTGCACCTCATGTTGCCCTGCAGCCCCATACTCCGTGTGGCCTGATGCTCTAGGAAAGAGATTAAAACTTTATGGTAAATTACTGCTGTGCTTAATGCTGAATTTGCTATGGATTCCCAGCCTATTTGGCACCACCCTTTTCCCCTTCTGCTAGGCCACCACACAGGCCTCTGAAAGGAGGATGCACTGAAGATGGGACCCTAAATATGGGCTTACAACCAGTCTCTCGCTTAGAAGATCAACATTTATATTGGGTCTTTCTGTTTGGTCACTTAACTGCCCATTTCCACCTACCCTTCCGTTCACCCCACCACATCTGGACTCTGTTTTCTGTATAAACCTCTGATATCTCTGAAAGATGAGTGCTTAATAGGTTACCTAAATACATTAATATCCTCTGCCTCTCTGTCATGTAGGAGGTGGACAAGTATTTGAGACACAGAGATTTCTTAGAGCTGAGAAAGAAGGAGATCCAGTACAAGAAATGGCTGGAGCGTGTTTCAGAGCCGCTGCTGCAGAAAATTGAGGACAAAGTTGACAGCCAGTCAAGTGAAGAAATAGAGGAAAGGAAACGAAAGCAGCTCTCTCTATATTTAAACTACTGTAATAAGAAGGTATCCATAATGATTTTATAATTGTATGGGTTGCACATTGAGGGCTGCTGGCAAAAGCACCCATTGTTGACCTTTTAATTGATGCACTGTGGCACACCCATGCGATGCATTAGTCTTGTTTGTAACTGATTTTTTTTCTTGCGAACAACATAATTGTGGTTTAAACTAACAGCTATTGTGTTAAGGTAATATGGTAAAAAAAAATATATCTGAATGATTGGATTGTCCAGTGTACCAGATACATATGAAATGGTTCCAAACTGGATTTGCTGTAATGAGAAAATGGCGGGTTTTACTCAGTGGGCTGTGAAACGTTTAGCATGAAAACCATGTGCTAAACAAACCTCCACAGAAGAGGTCAAGGACTGAATGGGTCAACAGAGACTGAACTATACTCTCACCCCTCAAGAGTTTTTCCAGGATGGTTTTGCAGCACATTGTCAGAGCAGCATGGGGAAGCACTCACTTCTGTGTTCTACCTGTCCTGTGAAGCAGCAGGACCACAGGCTGAGGTGGTGCCAATGTAGTATCTTAACAGAATTTTCAAGGTAGAGTGACATTACCAATTACTTCAGGGTTGCACAGGGCTGAAAAAAACACTCAGTGACTTGGGTGCCTTGTTTCCAGTAGTTTAATACTCAAAACTAATTATGCTCAGGGTAGAAAATGTCATTCTTTTGTAAATTTCACACTGCTACTGGGCGCTTTGAACACACAGGACAGCTGCTGCTAGAGTTACACTTGAGTGTCTCTTAATAGAAAACTGCTAAAGCCATTCTCTGGTTCATGAACTGGATGTAATAGATGACAGATTTCTTCACCAAATAGTGACTGAACCAACAGGAAGTGATGCTATTTTAGACTTAATTTTGATAAGGACTGAGGACATCATAGAAGAGTTGGCTGTAGAAAATAACCTTGGATCAAGTGATCACAAATTAAGTCAGTTTAAATTAAAAGGAAGGATCATCAAAAACAGGTCAGTAACTAAGGTTTCTCAAGAGACTTTAAGAAACATAATTAGTAAAGTCAACTGGACTGAAGAGCTCAGGGATTTAAATGTGGAGAAGGCTTGGACTTTCTTAAAGTCAAAGGTGCAAAAACTATTTGGAATTTGAGTCCCAAGCAAGGGGAAAAAACTTGTAGGGCAGCACTCCAGACCTAACTGGATGAATAATCACCTCAAAAAGGATATTAGGAGTAAGCAAAGACCCTAAAAAAAATCGAAGAAAGGATTGATCAAAAAAGAAACTTACCGTATATACTCATTCATTAGCCCGTTTGTTTATAAGCCGACCCCCCAAGATGGTTAGGTAAAAATAGGAAACACTGTATGACCCTTTCATAAGCCAACCCTATATTTCAGAGGTTGGCAAACTTTGGCTCCTGGCCTGTTAGGGTAAGCCTCTAGCGGGCCTGGACGTTTTGTTTACCTGGCGCGTTCACAGGTACGGAGCCCCTCAGCTCCCTCTGGCCATGGTTTGCCGCTCCCATTGGCTGGGAACGGCGAATCACGGCCACAGCGAGCTGAGGGGCTCCATGCCTGCAGACGCTCCAGGTAAACAAAACAACAATGTATTAGATATTCAATTCAATGATTCCATAGAGTTTAAAATCCTCGAATTTTGGTGTAGACCCGTTTATAAGCCGACCCCCGCTCTTTGATGTGTCACTTTTTTTACCAAAAATATTCGGCTTATGAACGAGTATATACGGTATGTCTTGGTGGTCAAAAAGTGAAAGGATAAAGTGAGAATAGCCAAAAAGCAAGCGGAGTTAGAGCTTGCAAAAGGAATTAATACAAATGATGAAAGGTTCTTCGGACATAAAAATGAAAAGAGAACAAGAAAGGAAGAAATGGGCCTCTGTGCAGCGAGGATAGGGTGGAGATTAAGGATAATATACATATGGCACAAAATGATAATATAGAGCATTAGGGTGAAGGTAGAATGGCTGATGGGAATAAGTGTATAGAAATGGAAATTACCACATGAGAGATGAAAGCAAAACTTGTAAGAGTTTACTGCACTCATATCAGAGGAACTGGATAATTTCTATCCCAGAATACTGAAAAAACTGGCACATGAGGTTGCTAGTCGGATAGCAAAGATTTTTAATAAACCTATCAAATCTGGGTTGGTACCATATGACTGGAGAATAGCATATGTAATACGTATATTAAAGAAAGGGCAAAAAGGGACATTGTCAACTATAGACCAGTTAGTCTGACGTCAATAAGTATGCAAGGCATTAGAACAAATTCTGAAGGAAGGAGTAATTAAAGATATGGAGGTAAATGGAAAATGGAATAAAATTCAACATGGTTTTCCCAAAGATAGGATGTGCCACACTAACCAGATGTCTTTCTTGTGTAAGATAAATTATTTTTAAAAGAGCAAGGACATGTAGTAGATCTAATCTGTCTGGTCTTCAGTAAAGCATTTGATGCATACTACAATGGAAATTATTAATTAAAATGGAGAAGATGGGTAAGGAACTGGCTAAAATAAGATAACAATGGGTCGGGCTGAAAGGAGAACATAGGAACAGCCATACTGGGTCAGACCCGAGGTCCATCTACTCAATATCCTGTCTTCTGACAGTGGCCAATGCCAGGTGCCCCAGAGCGAATTAACAGAACAGGTAATCATTAAGTGATCCATCCCCCGTCACCCATTCCCAGCTTCTGGCAAACAGAGGCTGAGACACCATCCCTGTCCATCCTGGCTAATAGGTCCATCAATGGCTATCTTCCATGAACCTATCTAGTTCTTTTTTGAACCCTGTTATAGTCTTGGCCTTCACAACATCCTCTGGCAACATCCACAGACTGTGTTGTGTGGAAAAATACTTCCTTTTGTTTGTTTTAAACCTGCTGCCTATTAATTTCTTTTGGTGACCCCTAGTTCTTGTATTATGAGAAGGAGTAAATAACACTTCCTTATTTACTTTCTCCACACCAGTTATGGTTTTATAGACCTCTATCATATCCCCACTTAATCGTCTCTTTTCCAAGATGAAAAGTCCCAGTCTTATTAATCTTTCCTCATACGGAAGTCGTTCCATACCCCGAATCATTTTTGTTGCCCTTTTCTGAACCTTTTCCAATTCCAATATATCTTTTTTGAGATGGGGGCGATCACATTTGCATACAGTGTTCAAGATGTGCACGTGCCATGGAGAACTATTGGGCTGGAGGGAGGTTACTAGTGGAGTTCCTCAAGCGTCAATGGGTCTTGAGACCGATCTTATTTAATATTTGCTTTAATGACCTTGGCACAAGAAATAGGAGTGCACTAATGAAATTTGCTGATGACACAAAGTTGGGAAGCATTGTCAATACAGAGGAGTATTGCAAAATTGTACAGGAAGAATTGGATGACCTAGAGTAATAGAAATGGGATGAAATTAAAAAGTACAAAGTTCAAGGTAATGCATTTAGAGACTAATAAGCATTTCTGCTGTAAATTGGGGCATCAGTTAGAAACAACAGAGGCAGAGAAAGACCTGAGTGTATTAGTCAGTCACAGGATGACTATGAGCCACCAACATAATGTGGCCATAAGAAAGAGCCGTATTAATGGCATTGAACAAGGCATTGATAAGATCTCATCTGGAATAATGTGTATAGGTCTGGTCACTCATGTTCAAGAAAGATAAATTTAAATAGATGCAGAGAAGGAGTACGAGGATGGTCAGGGGAATGGGGAGCATATTTTATGAGAGCAGACTAAAAGAGATTGGCTTATGTAGACTAGCAAAATGAGGGCTCAGAGGGGATATGATTGTTCTCTATAAATACATCCAGGGGGTAAACGCCAAGGAGGGTAAAGAGCTATTTAAGCTAAAGGACAATGTTGACACAAGAACAAACGGATATAAACTGGCCATGAGTAAATTTAGGCTGGAAATTAGAAGAAGGTGTCTAACCATCAGAGGAGGAAGGTTCTGGTGCAGCCTCCCAGTAGGGGTGGTGGGGGCAAACAATGAGTATTAAGACACAGCTTGAGAAGTTTATGAACAGGATTAAATGACTGGGTTGCTTGCACAGCAGGATACTGGAATTTATGATCTATGGGGTTCCTTCCAGTCATCCTTCATACGTAACTTCGATGCACAAAACAGTTAGAACAGTCACATCATCTACCACTGGTGAAATAATCATTTATGCTTATAAAATGTCTTTTCGGTCAAAGGAAACAAGTCTTTTAGGAGCTCTACCCATACAACATCATGGGAATGTAGCCAGCTGGGTGTGAGAGCTGTAGGCAATAGGCACACTGTGCTATAGTAGTGAAACTTTGGTCATGGAGTTTGAGATGCATATGAAAAGTGACATGGAAGCTTTAAAAGTCCACACAGAGCAAACAGAACCTCAGTTTCTAAGGTTTAATCAGAACATCCCACACAGTAAACAGCATGGAACTCAGTTTATCTATTTTGGAAGGATGAAGGGCTTGGTCAGACTTTTTACTGAAGGCATGGGATTCAGAACCTCTGGGTTCAGGGATATACTGTAGATACCATATTCAGGTCTGCAGCCAGCCAACCTCAGACTGTGATCCAGTAGGATCTCACAAGTTGGGCTGGGTCAGTACTTGGATGGGACGCCTCCAAGGAACACCCAAGTGCTGCAGGAAGTGGTGTTTATTACTTGGTTGCTGGCACTTTTCTCGCTAAGTCATGGTGGCTCCAGTTCCCCATGCTGCTGAATGAGACCCTGGCTACTTGTGATTGTTAAAGATACCATGACCTTTTTCATAAAAACTAGAGTGTCTTAGCCAAATTCCAAGTGAGGTGATTCCACCCTGCCTACCTCTATTCCACCCTACAGTTTCAGCTATGTATAGTATTCTCCGTGCCTATAAACTGTGCTATATAGGGGGCTTCCTGGCAGTGGTGGGTGGAGTGAGGCTTATATAATCTGCTTTACCTTGTGGGGGGGTGTTTCTTGTAAAACACTGAGATCCTTGGAAGGAAAATACCAAGTGTGGTGGAAAAGCTGAGGCCCTGAGCCATTGCTCTGGGTAAGATGATGTAAGTAACCTGCCAACATATCATGACCCCCCAGGCTGGTATCACCATTTCACCACTTCCTGGAGTTCTCAGGGAATCCAGGGCACATTTTCCTCAGTGAAAAGCCCAGCTCCCCTCTTGTATCATGAATTTCGGGGCTTCAGCCTTACCATACAACCTGTGGCTGTGAACCCTCTAAAATCCTCCAATTCTTGGTTCCCTTGGTGCATGGCCATGTGTAGCACCTCCCCCCTCCCCGCCAGTCCATTTGTGAATCATTTTGAAGGACTGAGACATTTCTGTGGCATAGATAAAATCCCTGATGCTGGCTCACCTTAAAGCTTTCTTGTTCTGATATTTTCTCCCTTTTTGTCCATTTCTTTCTTCCTGCCTTTCTCTCCCTGCCATTAGCCTTCCCCTTCTCCTGGCCCCCCTGCCGCCCCACCTCACTGCCCCTCTGTCATCAACCCGATGCCCCTCTCCATCTCCATCCTTCTCCCTCCATTCTCCCGCTTCTTCCTCCAGGCTCCCCCACTCTTTCCCACCCCACTCATGCTTTCTCCCTTCCCTTTCACTCTTCTATCACTCTCCTATTCCCGCACACCATTTGTCCCCCCCTCTTGCCCATTCCATCCCTCTGTTCTCCCTCACTTCTATCAGTCACTCCCTCCCTTCCCCCCTTTCGTCCAGCCTCCCCCTCTCTTCCTCCGGTCTCTCCCCTCCCTGACCTTCCAAGTGCCCCCATCTCAGTCTTTCCCTCTCCCCAGATCTCTGCCGGCTCTCTCCCCACAGCTTCGCTCCTCCCTCCCCCCTCTGGCTCTACCAACGTTTCCCCCTCTCCCTGTCCCTCCACTGGCCCTCCAATCTCCTCCCCTCCTTCCCCCTATCCCATCCCGCCAGACAGCCTTCCCCTGACTTCCATTCTCCCCACTCTCTCACCTCCCCCCTCCCCGCCAGTCCCACAGCCAAGGCCATGGGTAGCAGATGAATGGCGACATGGCCAATCATGGCCCGAAGATAGAAGCGGCTCTGCTTCCATCAGGCCACTGATGGTTGGCTGAAGACAAGGGTCTGCTCAGCTGCACCAGGCCGGTATCAGGTGCTCCGTCTTTTCAAACCTCTCAGCTCTTCAGCAGCAGTGGATGTCACTTCCATCTTCTGCTGAACGGCTGAGCTACGGCCTGTGCGGGAGCTCCGCTGCACTTCATAACAGCGTGGCAGGGACATGGAGGGGACTGTGCACCGATGCTTCAGAGACTAGCATAGCCGTCAAACTATGCCTGTGCTTCCATTTACGCTTGTACGAGGGACTAGCCATGAAAGACTGTAAGCTGTCCAGGGCAGGGATGTAACTGGGTACGTGTTTGTACAGCACCTAGCACAATGCTGAGCCTGATCTGAGGCCTCCGTGCACCACTATGATATAAATATTAATTACAAAAAAAGGGATGGCACTAAACATTGCATGAGACTGCTGCTGAGGAGTTAGAGCTGCGTAAATAACAGACTCCTCCATCCACAGGACACTCTGTAAATGTAAATGTAACCTCTGCTAGCTAGGCCTCAGCACTGCTACCTCCAGTCACTGCATCAGCATCATCAGCCGTGACCTGAGCTATTGCTTGCTTCCCACACAGGGCAAGGTGGTTTTGGAAGATTATGATTCTTCAGAGTATGACCCTCTCTTCCTGAATACACATCCCACCTATTTGAAGGTACGGCTGACTGCCGCTTTTTGGCTTTTAGGTGCACCCTCTGATCAAGAAAAGTCTAATGGCTAATGAGACAGCCAGTGCATGTTGTTACTGATTTGTTGTTCTTAGGGTTAGTGATACTCAAGAAGGTCGTTCAGTTTCCACTAGTTTACAAAACTGAGTCCCAATCTTGCTGCCATTGAAATCAAGGAGAATTTGACAGTTGATTTCAGTGGAAGCAGGAGAGCAGGCCCCTGTTCCTTCCATATTAAACTCAGTAGTCAGCTGGGCTCTCAGCTGGGTGAGCTTAAATATTTCAGAAGAGTTTTTGTTTTACGGTACTCAAATTTACAAAGGTCACCTGGGCTAAAGTCCTTTGACCAGGGCTTGGTGTGTCTCACAGGAGGCCGGGTGTGTTTTGTTCCTAATACTGAATCACGCTGGTTTGGCTGACTTGCTGGGTGAATAATCCTACATTTCATGTGGCTTGTTTTTGGTGGGAATTTAGTTTCCTACAAAAAGCCTGATTGCTCCAGATGTAGTTGACTGTAGCCCACAGATATGGATACTGTTAGTGGGTGCAATAGCAGCACCCCCATGTCTAATGCTTTGGGCAGCCTGTAAAGACTCTGCCAAACTTGTGCAGAACATGGAACATGGGAGAGGTAATGAGAGGGTGCTTAGCGCAGGAGGCTGGGAATCTGACTATATTCTCAATTTACCATAGCATTGCTGGGTTGTTTACCACCTCGGAAAAGTAGGTTATTAACCAGTTTGTGCCTCAGTTTCCCATCCATAAAGTAGAGTTAATGACCCCTCCCTACTCACAGGGTGTTTTAAGATGTAACTTTTGTCTGTGCCATTCCGAACCCCTCAAATTAAGGTGTTTTTCTTGGTGCAAGCATATGAAATATTGTATTTATTATAGGTGTCAACTCCACCTTTACATGATCCGCTGTTAAAAGAGGTACAAGGAAGATTTCTTGAGGGCGGGCTTATCCAGCAATGTGAGACAGGTACTTAATATCATCCATATTCTTCAATTCGCGGAAGCATTTCACACAACAACGAGAGCCATTCTAGCTAGCAATAGTGCTGCTGTTCACATTAGTTACTGTTCACCTCCCCACAGGAAGAATATACTCGGCCAAAGAAATGAATGACCTATATAAGGAAAAGTTGCCATTGCTTCCTTTAGGCCGGCAAAATATGGATGCAGCTGATTGGCTGAAAATACCCCCAGGATATGTAGAAAGTGAGATTCGGCAGAGGAAGAGGTAAAGTCCAACAAATCTGCTGCGTGGCAGTAGATGCACCCCTGGTCCTGTCTGGTCATAGATCAAAGTGCTTGGAAGGGCAAATTCGGATGGTTTTACTGGTGGAGTCTGCTTATTTCTGTACATTTTGTGAGAAGTTAGTGCTGGTGAAAGGGGCTGGATTGCCTCCTGGAGAAGTGAGGGGTGTGTGAATCTATGTAACAAGTGTGGGGTGGGAACAGCATGGTTCTCCGTATGGCCCCACCTGGAATTCCTGTTCCAGTGTCTTAAGGGCAAGGGAGCTCTGAACTAGAGATGGGTTGTGCTGAGTCATTTCTTGCATTGCTCTGGGGCAGGCCTGGAGGCCAACGTGACAATTTAGCCTCTTCAGGATAGGGGAGGATGGATAGTCAGATGAGGATTTCATCTGGATGTGTCTGAAGGCTCTTAAAAGAGCTAGAGTTTTGCTGCTGTCACTAGTGTCAGGCTGTGTGAGCAAAGCAAGGCGTCTGATTTACAGCTGCTCACTCAGCTTGTTTTACATTTGATCATTATGTTGTGACAGTTTTGAGGTTTTTGCTTCTGGCAGCCCCCATCCCCAACCATGCATTGTCCCTTGTGATCCCAGTGACGGTATCCTGCACCAACAGGCTACATCACAGAGCCAGGAGGCTTTAAGAAAATATCACAGGCACTCTAGGAAAAGCATCAATTATGCTTAAAATGCCATAAGCAGGGAGATGGTTTAAAGTTCAGCTGATAAGTATCTGGTAGTGAAAGATGCAAAACAAAGAAAATTATTACAGCTCACCTATAATCTGTTGAAAACTTTGTAATGGGCGTGTGTCCTGGCCAAAGCAAATACTGCTAACCCTGAGCGGGAGGTGTGGAACCTGGGTGTCCTCTAGGATTCTAATTCAGGCTGCAGCTGGGTGTCGAGATACTAGGAGGGGGATGCGAACTTCATCATGCCCTAGTTTAGTGCTCCCAGTCTGTGGGCTGGGAATCAGGACAGAGTGCTCTGTGGGCTGGCAGATCATGTGAGGAGCCTTGTGCCGAAGGGAGTGGATCAGTACAGCTGCTGAGATATGTGGAAAAGGAAGTTTTCAGTAAGGGTTCTGACTCAGTTCTTTAAGCTCCCTGTTGGTGCTGGTTCACCACAGGCCTCTTAAGGAAAAACCTGCCCCTTATGTGCAATGATAGCAAAGCTGAACCAAGTGAGAGGTTTTATTCCTTGTCTCTGTGTGGGTTTGCATGGGCAACCCTTAGGACAATAGCTCCCCCACCCTCTTTGGGCTGGAGCCCCTCCCTGTGCGAGACTCTCATGTAGGCTCAGCCCTTGCTACATCTCACTTGATTGGTTTCTGCGCTGTTTGCTTTCCATTCCTCACTTTTTCTGCCTTCTCCCTTTTTTCCAGTTCTCTGCCACCCATCCCTTCTTCCCTCTTCACTTCCTTGGATTTAGGGACAGTGTCACCCGTCCTCTGGCCATAGAGACTTTGGTACTGGGCAGCACAGCACTTCTCCCATCAGTTCACGCTCTCAGTCATATGGGCTGTTACTGTACCTTTATTCTAGCATCCTGTTGAGAGAGAATTTGTGGGTAGTGGCAGGTTCATTCACTTTATCCAATTTTCCTGTTAAGAGAACATTTGTCAGAATGACTCAGTGCAGTAAATAGCTGGAGCAGAAGCATTGTTGATTTGGAGCAATCATTTGTATGTGACAAAATGTTAATGGCTGTTACCAATCTGATTTCTGTTAAAGGCGAAGAGTGAAGAGAAACCATAACGCTGGCACCCTGGACTTCAAGGCCTGGGCTGACAGCACGTGTCCTCCCACCCTTTGGAAAGAGGAGATGTATATCTACTAGAAAGTTAGATTTGGGATGTGTGCCCAGGACCTTCTGCCAAAGCAACTGACCACTTGCCAGTCATCTTGACAAAATGCAATAAAACCGGCTTGCTAACTAACCATTCCTTTCTGAAGTGCCAATTGCATAACAGTACAAAACCCAAAAAAATGCAAAATACTCTGCGCTACATGGATTTCCAGCCCCAGTAACAATACTGTACAGACTAAAAATCTGAGAAAGTTAAAATGGCAGGAGCTTCATTTAAAAATGTCACTGCATAGAGACAGATTACAATGCTAAAACACTGAAGTTTATCGCAATGCTGTGAAATATTTGTACTGAAAACAGAAATAACTCACCAACATTTTCCCTACTTTCCCAGCCATTATATAGCCTTTTTAACAATCCAGAGACTGCCTAACTAAACAGACAACAAGCAAGACAGGAAAAGGACATTTCTAGAATCTGCACATTACTACATAAGGTGCTCTATTAAGACTCCAGGTCTGATTTACTTCAGATATCAAAACGTGCAGTGAAAACGTGTTAGGGAAAGCAGGTCCCTGGGTTGTCCTTTTCATGACCCTGAAGGAGACCAACATTCACTTACTAGTTCCAGATCTTGTTTATTTTTCAGTAGGCTAGAACTTTGAGGATGGGGCACCTTGAGAATCTCAAAAACAAATCCTCTGTCTGAATAACGAGCAAATCAAAGTGTCTCTGGCCAGCCAACCTCAGTTTGATGGAGGAAGGTAAGTGTAGCTTCTATAGTAGTTAAACAACATTCTCAAGCAACTGTTTGAGCTGGTATTTACTTCACTGTTAAAACTTTGTAAGTGAAAATAAACATATGCGTGTGAAGTATAAAATAAGTTTGCTTACTAATATCATACCACGTTTGAAAGACTTTCTGCTGGAGACTTATAAGGTGCACAAACTGAGATGACTTAACAACAATGGTCCTAGAAAGACTGAGTTACCCCCACCAGGCATGGAAATAGAAGGTGCATATTCCTGGAAGACCAGTACTTACCATTCCAGCTGTATTAACTTCTGCCAATATTCTACAAATTGAATAGTTTCAATACCTTTAAAATATTGGGCCATTACCCCGTCTCACTAGGGGTAGGTTGCAATTAAATACAAAATGCAAAGGTTTGGCAATCACACCTTATTTTCTCACAACAAAATGCTGTCCCCTTAAGATGTATAAAACAAACATGATTCCCATCAATTAGATAGACACAATCTCTCAAAAGCTGCCAAGATATTTTTTTTTATTTAGGACTAGAAAAATTGAACCACAGAAAACTGTTAAAAGTAACAGAGGGTCTGACTTAAGTCCAGCAAAGAAAGGGCCTTCAGGCTGGTAATCAGGTTTGAAACTCTGTTAGGCATTATTAGGTATTGTAGCACCTGTGGGATACAAATTCACTCATTGTCTGGAACTGAATGCAATGCTTAAATGTCCACAAGGCAAATTCAGGATGCAATAACATGGTTACTATTTGTCAAACACTTTGAAAAACAAACCCCCTTTTACCATTCCTGATTTTCATGTGGGGAGGAAGATTTTGCTTGCAACAAATTTCAGTTCTACAAACCCCTACTGCACTAGCAGTTCCCATAGCAAACAAAATTTACATTTTAATAGTCTTTCCTTGAATTTAGTCCTTGTAAGTTACTTCCCGTTATTTCCCATTCACCTGTACAATAAAATATATTTTTTAAAAATCAATATGCATCAGTAAATATATGTAGACAAATTACATTAATAAACTTATATTTTTCACTCTGTATGTACATGTTGGCAATGACAAAGCATAAAGATGCACATCCCACGGAGATCTGCAAAACCAAGTAATTTTACACAAATAATTTAGGAAAATTAAAAGTTGAAAAATATTCTTCCACATTATTGTAGGTTGCACACAGTATTTAAAATAAATCATTTTTTTTACTTACTCTTTTTAACCACATTGTCTCTGCCAGAAATGATTAATACAACCGAACCAGAAAGAAAAATCAAGTTGCAATTTCTTATTCAGTGCAGAACTGTGTCAAGTAAAGAACTGCATTTGATTATTTTTTTTAAAAGAACATACAGCATTTTAGAGCCTCCTCAAGTGCAAAGGCTTCAGCATTTAATCCCTATAATTAACACCCTGAGAAGGGAATATTCCAGTGGATATAACTTTTCAGATTTCAAATGGAATGATTGTAGCCTTCAACTAAACCATTCCTCAGTCTATATGTTAGACTAAGCGGTAACATTATATATACATACATCTGATGCCAAGATACTATTTAATACTTTTTATGGCCCTGAAAACGGAAACATTGGCATCTGAACACAACAAAAATGTCAATATTAATCAACAAAAAGGCACTGAGCTACAGTATCTTATATACAGTATATTTTGCATTTGCATAGATCACCAGCAACTTAGGATGCAGCAAAGAAATCATATACAACGGATAATTAGGAAGATGATGATGCAACAGGAATTCTTGCTCAGTAACTGGCTTGGGCTGATGATTGATTTGTAAAATGCTTTCAGCTCTGGTGGAGGTGGCCAAGCTGTCAGCTTTGTCCTTTGTAAAATAAAAATGTTTTCTTAAAGGAGTGTTTTCTGCTCAAAGAGCTGCAAATCAAAGCGGACCCAAACCTCCCCGGTTGGAACCTCATGCAGCAGTAAATGTTTAGTTGTAGGTCCCTTGCTCTCCTGTTCTGTTCTGATTTTTGCTACTGGAACTTCGGTGCGACCCAAGAAATCTGTTGAACAAATGTAAGTGAACAGCATTAGCTATAAATCTTAGATTTGAAAACCTGAGCAAACAAGGCAAAGCACTAAGATTAGACAAGCATTTAGAACGGCTCAATAGGTCTATGTAATATAAAGATAAATGGACACCTATCACAGATGTCAGAGCTGAGAAAGACTTCTTGGATCATCACCTAGTGCTCAAGAGTTTCTCAAAGTGCCTAGTGCACTTTCCTTGGAATCCCCTAGCCATGACTACGTCCCACAGTAGACTAGATTAGTTTAGATTACCCCATGTTCTGGGAGTTCCTAAGCCTGTGACTGCCAGAAGCTGGGACTGGAAAACAGGGTATGGATCACTTGATAATTGCCCTGTTCTGTTCATTCCCTCTGATGTATCTGGCACTGGCCACTGCTGGAGACAGAATATTGGGCTAGATGGACCATTGGTCTGACCCAGTATGGCCATTCTTACGTTAGGCAATTGAGTTGTTCCAATTACTGTTGATGTATTTATCATACAAGGCTTGAATTTTTATGGGTGTAGTAACTCCCAGTCACAGGAAGTAAGAGAACGATACTAAAGAGTAACACCTCAGCAAGCACAAGTGCTCCTTCTCCAATCTTTACTCCCTGATTCAGACCTGTCCCTGCCTTACTCCTGAACAGGTCAGCCTGCTGCTTAGCCAGTACAATCATCCTGCACAATTGAGAAGACGAAAGGGACTTTTTGCTAGATAGATAGAGCTCTAGAAGCACAGAGCTAAAAAAAATATTAGAAATGATACTTTGCACTAATGTCTTTGATCTAAGGATCTCAAAATGCTTCACAAACATCAGTTCATTTCTGATACCATCCCTTTCAGATACAAATATTCTCATCTTACAGATGGAGACAGAGAAAAGCTAAGTGACTTGCCCAAGTTTTCACAATGAATCAGTTGCCGTGCCAAGAAGAAAACCAAGGGGTTTAACTGCCTTAATTCAGCCACTTTTAATTAGATTTATATATTTTATTCTCTCCATGAGGAATGATGATTCTGAACAACAGTCCGACAGGAGTGCTTACAAGGATACAGCTTTCATCCTGGCAACCTTATGCATACTGCTATATGTATAGCAGTAGTACTGCGTGTATAAAAGTAAGGTTCTACCTTGAAATGTCACTAAAAATGGCATTGGGAGGTCCCCTGTTTATTGTGAGTTAATGGTTTCAATATCAAATGTGCTCAGCTTACAGATAAAAAAATGTTTTTTCCAACTGCCAGCTCTGCCAATGTAACCTGGGATCTGAGACTCAAGCGGAATTCTTTCTCATGCATCACAACCAGCAATGAAGGGAACACATTCTGCCTTCAGTGACACCTCTGCAGCCCCATTTTCCTCCAGGGGCTTAGACAGGTGTAACTGACTGAAAAGAAACAATTCTGTTGTTGATGGACAAGACCGAATAGAATCCAGCTTGATCACCCAGAGCTGTGCTGACTTTGCAGGGCTAACATACCTATTGAGTAAGAAAGTGTCTTTTTCTCGGAGTGGGACCACACGTTAAGCCCTTGTGGCTATTTGGGAGGAAAACATGCAGCATAATCAAAATGATCAAAGAATTCTCCATGTCCTGAAAAAATGTTTACACCTACCATCAGGTGAGAACTGATCCCGGTCAAACATGGTGATACACAGCACATCCTGATAAAGGTCCTTAATGAAGAACTGACAATTGAAGTTCCACTTAGGGTTCAAAGTGTCCTGCAGCGTCCTGGTGGAATAGCTCTGCGACCCCATGCTGATTTCACAATACGGATTGCTTTTCCCTAAGCATAGAACAAACGGTGAAATGCTTTTCCCTAAGCGGATCTAGCACTGAAGAGTCTTTATTAATAGGAACACACAAAAGAGCCAGACCACAACCAAAGCTCTCTCACGTTTCTCTTGTTCTTCATCTTATTCTTCAAAGTAAAAGTCTTCCTCAGAGGCTGGATTTACACAAATGTACAGCCCAATACAAAAACCTCTCTCCTATTGTGACTGCTGTTTGAAGGTGCATTCTGTGCTGCCATCCCAAAAGCTTGGGTTAGGCAACAAGTATTAATGATCTGGAGGATGGCGTGGACTGCACTCTCAGCAAGTTTGCAGATGACACTAAACTGGAAGGAGTGGTAGATACGCTGGAGGGTAGGGATAGGATACAGAAGGACCTAGACAAATTAAAGGATTGGGCCAAAAGAAACCTGATGAGGTTCAACAAGGACAAGTGCAGAGTCCTGCACTTAGGACGGAAGAATCCCGTGTACTGCTACAGACTAGGGACTGAGTGGATAGGCAGCAGTTCTGCAGAAAAGGACCTAGGGGTTACAGTGGACAAGAAGCTGGATATGAGTCAACAGTGTGCCCTTGTTGCCAAGAAGGCTAACGGCATTTGGGGCTATATACGTAGGGGCATTGCCAGCAGATCGAGGGACGTGATCATTCCCCTCTATTCTACATTGGTGAGGCCTCATCTGGAGTACTGTGTCCAGTTTTGGGCCCCACACTACAAGAAGGATGTGGAAAAATTGGAGAGTCCAGCAGAGGGCAACAAAAATGATTAGAGGGCTGGAGCACATGACTTATGAGGAGAGGCTGAGGGAACTGAGACTGTTTAGTCTGCAGAAGAGAAGAATGAGGGGGGATTTGATAGCTGCTTTCAACTACCTGAAAGGGGGTTCCAAAGAGGATGGATCTAGACTGTTCTCAGTGGTACCAGATGACAGAACAAGGGGTAATGGTCTCAAGTTACAGTGGGGGAGGTTTAGGTTGGATATTAGGAAAAACTTTTTCACTAGGAGGGTGGTGAAACACTGGAATGGGTTATCTAGGGAGGTGGTGGAATCTCCTTCCTTAGAGGTTTTTAAGGTCAGGCTTGACAAAGCCCTGGCTGGGATGATTTAGTTGGGGTTGGTTCTGCTTTGAGCAGGGGGTTGGACTAGATGACCTCCTGAGGTCCCTTCCAACCCTGATATTCTATTATTCTATTCACTAGTACAGCAGAGACACGTTACCCCACTGCATCCCTGAGAGCCACCTGCAGAAGCTGTCACTGAAATCTGCACTTTTGCCTGACTCAATGAACTCTTAACCCTCCTCTTAGAATGTTCTAGCCTTCCACCCCTAAATTATTACCATTAGGTTTACAGGCTTTCAACTCTGTGGCTTCAATCACATGTACCATCAAGCGTCCTATTCCTGAGCTCTTCTGTGAGCGTGCTGGAAAAGAAAATCAGAATTAATAAACAGCTTGACAGTACAAATAAAACTGGCAACAATATTACCTTAATTTGTCCCATTTGGAACAGATGATGTAGTCAGTTGATATGTAGAGACCCTTTCTATTAAAATACAAGTTACACACTCAGCCATGCAATAGCACCTACACTCCCAGTCGAGAGTTAATCGTTTAGAAGAGGGACATTAGCTCAACCATCTTGGAAGCTGCTTCCTCAAGAGAAGACCCTGAAATCCTTCCAGGCACACGAGAGCCCTGCACCCTTTTCGGCCAGCGCCCACATTTTGTACCTTGATAAGCTTTTTCCCGTTTCTTCTTCTCGGTTTCGATATACTGCTCCGATGCTCCTTTGATCTTCTGGACCCAGGCCGTCCTGTGAAAATTAATCCCTGCAGAGTCATTTTGGAGCTAAGAATCTTGTCGTTATTCCAGCAACACTTAATAAATCTCTCTGTCTCTAATTCAAGTCAAATTTTTTTGTTCCCTTCTTTTGAGCTAACCTGATCTTAGGTCTCCTTGACCACGAGGGTCCACCCATCATCTATTCATTTGATGTAAAATTATGGCTAACTGTAAATGGATAACCCAGGAACAAAGACTGTAGCCAGTCCTTACAGGAAGGGGGATTCTATCCTGGGAAGCAGCAACTCTGAAAAAGATTTGGGGGTTGTATTGGATAATCAGCTGAACATGAGCTCCCAGTGTGACACTATGGCCGAAAAAGCTCATGTGATTCTGAGATGCATAAACGGGAATCTCAAGCACAAGTAGAGAGGTTATTTTACCTCTGTATTTGGCACTGGTGTGACTGCTGCTGGAATAGTGGTGCCCACAATTCAAGAAGGATGTTGATAAATTGGAGGGGGTTCAGAGAAGAACCATGAGAACGATTATGGGACTGGAAAACCTGCTTCATAGTGATATTCCAATTAGATTGAGCTCTTGGGAGTCTAACAAAGTGAAGGTTAGGATGTGCTCCCCCCTTTATGGGCTTTGTGAAGGTGCCTTTGTAGCCATCTTTGGAGTAAGGGGACCTAGCAGAAGCCTGGTCCATTGCCCCCAACTACCATGGGAAATCGTCAGAAAAATGGTCTCTTGCCTACCCGACCCAGTCCAGAGCAGTGGCACCAGCCACCTCCTTAGCTGGTAACGTGTGCTCTGGTACTGGTATGTGGTGTGAGTAGCGATGAGTGGGGTGAATCTCACACAGGCTGAGAATTTTGCAATCAATTTTATGGAGAACAACATTTTTAGTGTAATTTAAACCTTCTCCAAAGGGTGAATCAATTTTACACAATATGTTGGTCTAGACAAAGAGAAGCCTGTGCTAATTATGTATCAGGAAAAAGACATGAACTAAAAATTAGTCTGGCACATGTGGGTAGCCTATACATGGAATATTACACACAAAACCACTATGTTAAAAAAACATTATTAAGATTGCAAAGTCAAGCACTCAAGAGTTAAGAAATGCCACAATTAGGGATGCCCGTGCACCCTTAGTTCAGTCCCCGTGTGTGTCTACATTAGGATATGGTCTTTAACTACGTGATCACGTACTACTTTTTCCTCAGGACCTCTAACTTTTGAGTGGTTGACATTGCAGCCTTAAAAATGTTCTTTTAACGCAATTTTTTGTGTGTAATTTTCTAGGTTTTCAAAAAAGCAAACTGAAAAAAATGAATTCCACTAGCTGTATCATATTGATACACGGGTCATCAGCAGGATTGAAACCTTTAGATCCACCACACAGACCTCTTCCACTTCAGCTAATGGCGTTACGGATAGCTGTAATAAGTTGTCATCCTCTCTGTGGAACAGCACTAGAGGGAACTGCAGACACACTGCTAGTGGGTTACACATATATTTGCTGACAGCAGAGGTATGGTAAGACATCAGCCTTTCAGCACAGACAAAAATGTAGCTAAGAAGAGCTGATGGCTTATTACAAAGACCCTCCTCCCACACCAGCTTGTAATTCCACTGACTTCAAAGCAGTTCATCCTGATTAAGACCAGCATGATGAGGGCAAAACAGGCTCTCTCTGTGTACCTGCAGGTGAGAAAAGTATTTACAAGTTCCACTGTGTGTTCTGAGTCCAGAAGGAACCCCCCTGAATTGAGAGACAAATTTTTACAGACTTGATAGGGAGCCAGATCTTGGCTGAATGCTCACCATGGGTCTGATCTAACACTCAGTGAGTCAATGGAAAGCTTCCCCATGCCTTCCGCTTGTCCAGGTGTGTCTGAAGTGAGTTCTGCACGGTGTAAGCACTCCCACATTCGTGTACAGAGGAGTAATCTGGTAGAAGTTCTGCTGCCCTTAAACCGCAAAGAGCCACCGGAGTGTCTGGCTTAAATATTATTTTCTTCCATAGGGCTCACCCAGGCCTCAAAAGGCTCAGCATTTCCAGTACTCACCTCTCATTAATATTGTCTGTTTTTAGCGTGTAGACTCTGTCAATGTGGGAGATATGGAAAACTGGCTCATCACTTGAAGGGTCGGTTGGCAATTTCACTAGGACTTCATTAAGGAAAACAGGCTGAAAAACATGCAGGAAAGGCAAACCTCGCTGTGGCAAACTCACCGAGATGATAAGCAGAAACAAAACTATGATATTTAAATATGTCTTCTTTTGCTAAAAAAAGTGAACACCCCTCTCAGGACACCAGAAAAACAGACAGATCAATATTTAAAGATTTTAGCACCTCTTTCTAGGACTAAGAGATAAACCAGCGAATACAGGGCTAAAACACAACCTTACTACCTAAGAAAAGTGCTTTATGAAAGGGGAAGAGCTGTATAAGCAGAGACAGAGCATGGACTAAGGCAAGACTTGGAAACAGGAGTTTCTGCTTTTTACTCCCAACTTTATCACAGACTTAGTGTGTGGCTTTGGGCAAATCACTTAACCTCTCAGCATCTTTGGTTTCCCCATCGGAAAATGGGGCTACTTACCTACCCTCCTCAGGAGCACTGTGAGCACTCATTGGGAAGCATACAGGGGTTGGACACAGAGGCCCACATTTTCAAGAACAGGAGACTAAAGTAAGGGTCCCATGTCAACATTTAGGCTCCTAAGTAAGTGGCCTAATTTTCAAAAACACTGAGCACCATGCAGCTCTCCTTGTCTTCAAAATCAATGAATGAACGAATATTAATGTGGATTTAAGAGCCTCTCCTCAGGTTCCTGTTTCTGACCAGATTGGCCACAGAGTACTGTGGAGGTACTTGACTACGAAGCAGAAGGAGGCGTTTATAAAATCGATGCAAGGAGGGCTCTCTCTTCAGCATACTCACATTCCCTGCATAGGGGTTGTGTATCCACTGAGAGAATATCCCCACACAGTCAACGTTCAGTCCCAAAGACTGATAATGACACCCAATACAGTCGAGACTGTGCAATATTCAGTACAACCGTGACTAATCAAGCAGCACTAGATAATGCATCAACGCAGAGCGAGAGAGAGAACAGGATTCCTATGAAGAGATCAAGAACTACTGATCTGCTTTATAATTCACTCACCATTTTATACATTTTGAACTGAGAGTGGGACTTGGGGCTGAACAGTTTATCTGACCCTGAAGAAACAAACTGCTTGACCATGTAGGTAAGGAGCAGGAAGTCATTGAAGAGGAAGCCGTATAGTTCCTTATTGCTCTTTGTTTTGTAGAGCTTGCCGCTGTGCAGGAGCTTTCGGGGACCCAGGCAGTTTGTAATGGAGTTGAAAATCGGTTGCTAAGAGAGATATAATCAATATATGAGTAGCAGCAGTGCTGGGTATTATGTGCATCATTTCCTGATTGTCTTCAGAGTGATTATTGGTTATGACCCTCAAAATCCTACTCACTTTGTTTAATGCATGTAGAATTCTTGTGTATTTCCCCCAGTAGTTTACAGTACATGGGAAAGAATCCTAGCAAGTCTTAAGAGAAGTCAACTTCCTCATAAGCTGTAGTGGTTTCAGCCCTATTCTCAATGAAAAACATTAGTTTAAGGCTTTAAGACCACAAATGCAGGGGTTTGACTGGGCCAGTGAGCTGAAACGTTTCCCTAGTGGCTGCCATCTTGTGCTCGAGAATTAAGTTTAAAAATAGTTTCTAGACTCTTATTGTTGTGAAGAAAAACTTCAAAAATGTGGACAAAGAGTACTACCACATAGGAACATCTGCCTCAGTCTGCTGGCAGCTTAAGCAAAATCTGAAGAGTGAGAAATTGCTTCAATTAATATTAACTGAAGCTTAATGGTACCAGTTTAAAATGTCAGCAATTTCATTGTTGCTCAAAGCAGGCAAGAAAGGGGAGGGATAATCATATTATGGATATCCCCACAATCTACTGAGTGGCAGCTCCCTTTGAGATCACAAGTGGGTAGAGCTCAGGTAATGCTAGCAGGCAGAACATGCCACTCCCACTTATTTTTTCCTACTTGGTTTCTGTGTAAATTAATTTTAAAGGGCTCTACAATACAGCCCTCTATATACCAGCCACCCAAGCACTAGCTAAGCCAGTTACCTCAGCAAGTCCTTCACACTGTACATGGGACTGTATCCACTCCAGCCTGTCTGAGTTCTCTTTCTCACGCACGCCTTCATTAACTTGAGAACACAGCTCCTCTGCGCGTTCCAAGGCCAGTTTGAGATTACTGTGATCTGGGTGGTTTTCTGGGGTATTCTCCAGAATCTGGTTGGGATCAGAAGGGAGGAAACAGAAACAGACAGAGATAAAAACCCAGGTAAGGATAGGCACCAGATGTGAAACACTTATAAAGAAATCCTTATTACATGACAATGCTTTCTCTGTTTTTGCAACCGCAGTTATACTGCTACAGAAATCAAATTTAAAATGCTACAAGATTCAGAATTTTACAAACCCAGGATACTCACACTCTTTATGAGCAGAGGGTAGCGTGTAATCCTCTGCATAGGCTTCAGCAGGAAGCTGGAGAGCGGCATTCCTTTACAGCGAGGGTCAGAGGCTAGTTTCTATGGTGTAATCCAGAGACATTGCATTACTGATTAAGAAATAAAAGGAACTACTTGCATCGCTGCACTGAACAGTGCCTGATAGAATTAATCTTCCCAGTTACTGCAAGAAATCCTAGAGCTCATATAGGTGAAAAATCACAGTGCATTTACATTTAGAACTAATGGCAAAGAATTAGAGAACTGTCATTCTACCTGTCGAGGGTGAGAAGCCCCGGTGGGCCAGCCTCTATTCCACCCTGGTCCCGAGGCCCGCCGGCGATGTCAGTTGGCGGCTCCTTCATGGGGCCGTGAGCACGGGTGTGTACTTGGCGCAGTTTACCCCTGTCCCTGACACCTGTCCTTTCTGCGGCGTGAGGGAGACCCTGGCTCACATTTACTTAGAGTGTGCCAGGTTGCAGCCCCTACACCGGCTCCTCACCAACATTATGTTGCGTTTTTGGTTACACTTTTCCCCTCACCTTCTCATTTATGCACTCCCTATCCGTGGCCCCACAAAGTCACGGGACCTCCTGGTCAACTTCCTCTTGGCCCTGGCTAAACAGGCCATCTATAAAACCAGGGAGAGGGGGTTGGCCGATGGAGGTTCCTGTGACTGTGGGGCCTGTTTCCGATCCTCTGTCCGTTCGCGTATCCGGGCAGAGTTCCTCTGGGCGGCGACCACTGGCTCCCTTGACACCTTTGAGGAGCAGTGGGCCCTGTCCGGGGTTCTCTGCTCGGTGTCCCCGTCAGGTTCCCTTCTTTTGACCCTTTAATCGCACTCCTGTCCCTGTTTTTACATTAGTTGTCCCCCGTAATCATTTGGGTTTTAGGTCCTGTGGGTCCTCCCCTTAGGCTGGGGGGGGGATCCTTTAGCAGTGGGCGGGCGACCCAATAGGTACTGAGGGTATGTCTACTCTACCCTTCAATTAAAGCCCATGCTAGCTGGTCCTAGGGCTTGGGCTAAGGGGCTCTTTAATTGTGGTGTAGATGTTCGGGCTCGGGCTGGAGCCCAGGCTCTAGGACCATGCGAGGTGGGAGGGTCCCAGAGCTTGGGCTGCAGCCTGAGCCTGAACGTTTACACTGCCGTTAAACAGCCGCATAGCCCCAGTCCCATGAGCCCCAGGCAGCTGCCGCAAGCCAGCCACTGGTGACTAATTTCAGTGTAGACAAACCCTGAGACATTCTGCTGACATAAGCCAGGAAAGTGAAGCTCCTGTAGTCACCAAAAACCCTATCATTTAAAGCGGACTTAGTTTTTATTTTACATAAGGCTCCGGAAAAGTTTGTTAAAAAAAAACCAACCAAACTGTGTGTCAAATGTTTTGGCCTTTTCCCCTTCACAGCTGACTGCCCTTCATCAAAGACATCTCATCACCTGAGCTGCAGCAGCATTTCCTTACTCCTAGTTATTTTATGTAACCTTATGCTCACTGTTAGCCTCATGGCGCATGTCTCGCTTTTGTGAAGTCCTCGCACCTACTGAAATCACACAGTCCAAAACAGCACAATCCAGCAACAGCTCATTGATTTTGCAAGTTATGCAGGGTGTTTAAAACAACAAGCCTTGCAGTCCAAATCAATCAACTCCAACCTCTTTGGTAGCATGAATCTTGAAAGTAAGGCACACACAAGCACTGTAACTTGGAAGGTGCAGCATCTATGCTGGATTAATGTAAAGCAGTGGAATGGAAAATGGAATAAAACACTCGCAAGAGAACAAGACTGAAGAACAGGTTCTACAGCAACTGTCACTGCGTGTTAACACTATCAGCATATCAGATTCATAGGAAAGCAGAGGATTGTATCTATGCAGGAAGGATTCTGAAATCCTGGATTTTTCTGGACAAGTCTACCTTTGGTTGGACAGGCTTTTGAACATGCCCTGCCATCAGGGGAAAGGAGACTGGGATCCAGTATGGAAGCTAGTGAATAGAATACCTTTAAGAAGTCTTTGAACTCTGTTTCTTCATCTGTTTTCTGTTGCAGCAATGCAGCTCCATTGAGTTGGCAACTGCAGAATCTGATATAGGCCTGCATGTGAGAGAGCTCGGCAGCCAGGATGTCCCCAATCATCTGCACAGGCATTTTTTCTCCTCCTGTCTTCTTACGCACACGCAGGGCTCTGCAGAGGAGAGAATTTCACAGTTTGACTCTGTAATTCAGAAGTGGCCTAATCCTGGAGCCTCAGAATGTCCATCTGTCAGACAGGTGGATTCCTGATTCCACTCAGTATCATCGAGTTCCTACAGGAAAAAAACCTCCCTTCCAGCACTGTTAGGCCCCGGATGTATCACAAATCTGACTGAATGCTGGCACCGCGTGCTGTACGGACAGACTTGCTTAACAGATGTAGATTGCTGAGGAAGTGATATCTGAAACAGTGGGAATGCTTCTCCCTCCCCTTCAAGGTGTTTTTGGACAAACAGTGCAACCACTGGCCTCCACAGACTTTAAGGTCAGAAGGGACCATCATAATCATCTAGTCCAGGGGTTCTCAAAAAATATTTTGCTGGGACCCCCTTTAAAAATATTTCAGGCTGTGACGACCCCCCACAAAAAGTGGTGACTTCCCCCGCCTCCTGCCGTAGCATGCCACCTTTGCTTCTGTGCTGCGCCTGGCGGTGGTGCTGCCTTCAGAGCTGGGCGCCCAGCCAGCAGCTGCCACTCTGAAGACCCTTCTACAATAGCCTTGCAATCCCCTTTTAGGTCAGACCTCCAGTTTGAGAAATGCTGATCTAGTCTGATTTAACCCTGTACATGCATATAGCATCATCCCACCTTACAGTAAATAATTAATAGATTTGTCATTGCAAAAATTCACTCTCAGAAAACTCTGAAAAACATGTTTTATATATTTTCCTCACATATTCTTTATTTCTAAGGCCTTCTGTTAAAAGTTCATCTGCTCTCGTTGTTTGTTCCTTTCCCTCTCATAACCCTCTCTTTGTGACATTATACTTAAATGCTTTGAATTGACATAGCAGGATTATCAAGTGGGAAATAATCAGCAGGAACAGAAACACTGAGGGCTTGTCTACACTTAAAATGCTACAGTGGCACAGCTGCGCTGCTGTAGCGCTTCAGTGTAGACACTACCTACGCTGATAGGAGGAATTCTCCCGTCGACGTAGGTACCTCCCCGAGAGGTGGTAGTTAGGTTGATGGAAGAATTCTTCCATTGACCCAGCACCGTCTACACAGGAACTTAGGTCGGCATAACTGTGCCGCTCAGGGTTGTGGATTTTTCACACCCCTGAGTGACGTAGTTATGTCAACCTAATTTTCTAGTGTCGAGCAGGCCTTACAATAAAACCAGTTCCTGCAGAGTGGAGGGGGAGAATAAATTATTTTGGGGAAAGCTTAGACATTAGTGGTCTCTCATTTAGGAGGCACACATGCTAGCTGTACTCACTTATGTAACTTTGTATTAGACATTATGAGCTCCTTCCAGTTAACAAAGATCAATCCCATTTCTTCTTCTGTGAGACAGCCTGATTCAGCCATTCGTTTCTGGAAAACCTACAGTCAGAGAACAGACACGTGAGCAACTTCAAACACAGAGAAAGCAGAACATGGCCAGCTCTCTTTTCTTAAATTATTAATGGTTTGAAACTTAATGCACTGATGCATTCAGAACTTTGTGGTATCCACCCATTCATTTCTCCTGAGAATCACTGCAGACAAGCAAGCTCTTTAATGGAATTTTTTTCCAGATCACTTCCTACAGATGCTTCCTGTGTGTTCCTATGGTTGCCACTTCTTCCAACAGCAGTGTCCCATTCTGACACCAGCATCACCTCTTTGCTAAGTGGTAGCAGGTGTCAGGGCCCTGCAGTTGGGCTTCACCATGGCAAAGAAATCAGAGAGGCAGAGGCGGGGTATACTCAAACATAACTTCTTTTATTTATACATATACAGCCAGTCCTGGAACAGTGTCAGTTAACTAGCATGCAGGTGAAGCCCTTCTTTCAGGAGTCTCAGCCCAACACCAATGCCTGGTTTCCAGAGGGAAACTCTGCCTATCTAGATCTCTCTCTTAGGTACTTATATGGCTCCATATGGTCACACCGGAGGTTTATGGCAGAGCTGGGAACTGAGCCCAGCTTTTCCAAGTCCCAGGCTATCACCCTAACCACAGACCATCCTCGCTTCAAGAATTTAGTCTAATCAGAGCCCAAAGAGCAGAGTACACTCTGTTGGTGCTTGCACAGCTCCTGTCCAAGAACTCACCTGTGACGTTGCAGTCTATATGATTTTATAAAAAATTGACAATAAGTGAATATAATGTAACTGGGATATGTTTAATGCAAAAAGGTCTCTTGTAAGGTATCATTACAAAGCTTATAATCCACTGAGTGTGATCATCTTATTTGTATAAATGTACCACTTTTGTATCTGAAACTAGAAATATGAAATATAACTCTGAGGGCCTATTGTAATTATGCAAAGTGTGCGCCATTAATGGTGGTTTGGAATCTTGATGACTCCCATTAACCAGGACAACTGTCTGCAGATGGGTGTGTTTTACCTGTAAGTCTTCCTGTATACGTGTGTGCTGGCAAGTGGGCAATGAAGTCTTGCAGTGACATGTGATCATGTCACCTGAACTGGAATCCATCTTTAACCTGGTGTCTTTCCATTGAGAAGGAGGGGGTGGAAACCCAAAGAGGGACAAAGGATTCCCGCCTTATGCAAAAGATATATAAAGGGGTGGAACAAAACAAAAGGAGGAGGAGGAGCCATCATGAAGAATCCCCTAGCTACCACCTGAGCTGGAACAAGAGCTGTGCCAGGGGAAAGAATTCTGCCCAGGCCTGGAAGGTGTCCAGTCTGAGGAAAAACATTACTGAAGCAGCTCTGAGGGTGAGATTATCTGCATTCAGTTTGATTAGACATAGATTTGCGCATTTTATTTTATTTTGTTTCGTGACTTACTTTGTTCTGTCTGTTACTACTTGGAACCACTTAAATCCTGCTTTCTGTATTTAATAAAATCACTTTTTACTTATTTATTAACTCAGAGTATGTGTTAATACCTGGGGGAGCAAACAACTGTGCATATCTCTCTATCAGTGTTATAGAGGGCGAACAATTTATGAGTTTACCCTGCATAAGCTTTATACAGGGTACAACGGATTTATTTGGGTTTAGACCCCATTGGGAGTTGGGCATCTGAGTGTTAAAGACAGGAACACTTCTGTTATCTGCTTTCAGTGAAGCCTGCAGCTTTGGGGCAAGTAATTCAGACCCTGGGTCTTTGTTGGAGCAGACGGGAGTGTCTGGCTCAGCAAGACAGGGTGCTGGAGTCCTGAGCTGGCAGGGAAGGCGGGGTAGAAGTAGTCTTGGCACATCGGGTGGCAGCTCCCAAGAGGGTTTCTGTGACCCAACCCATCACACCACCACCTTTACACGAACTTCGCATAGCCCAAACTACCACCACCACAGCATGGCTTCCTAAGACTTAACTTTTGCTCACATGCTAAGAATGTTTAACTGTAATGTTTTTACCCTAAGAATAAATGTGATTGCTCAGAAAGGGCTGTGTGGTAAATTAACTGTGGGTAATTGTGTTGTTTATACCCTCTCAGGAGAAGGTTTGGTGAGCCAGTCTGTCTTGCTGGGCAACTCCCAGGGTAGGCAGGGAACAGTGGATCCTGGAAAAACCCCGGTCAGAAGGGAGGGAGAGACAGCTGGGGAGAAGCAGCCTAAGAGTTGGTGCCCTTGCTGGACCATGGAGGAGGAATACTGGTGCAGTTACCCTGAACTGTGA
The DNA here is from genome assembly GCF_028017835.1 of Emys orbicularis. Lineage (NCBI taxonomy): Eukaryota > Metazoa > Chordata > Testudines > Emydidae > Emys > Emys orbicularis. The sequence continues at coordinate 20,120,312 of NC_088685.1, read as the reverse complement.
TAGTTTCCCCTGCAGCCATGGGCATGTTGCTCAACCGCTGCTTCAGTTTCCCCCACTTATAAAATGTAGGCATTACTTACCTATCGCATGCTGATAGTATGTGAGAACTAGCTAACATTTATAAAGCACTTTGACCTCTATAGACTATTCTGTTCTATATAGGTACTTATACTGTGCTCATCACCATAATATTTGAGTGTCTCAGACCAACGTTGAAGGTAAAGGGTGATACATAAATACTAAATACTAAGTCAGAAGGTCCTTTAGGAGAAAAGAGTTACTCAAGTGAGAGAATATGCAGTACTTGCAAAAATATTTAAATGGTTTTTTTGCTTTAGGAACCACAACTGAGGGTAATGCCAGAGGGAAAGGGGTGTTTCTCTAGGAGAGGAAGATAAATACTGAAGCAGCAATGTAGTCCGAGAGCAAGCAATTCAGTAACTGGCTTGAATGAAATCTGTAAGGCACTGGGGATAGGCTGGCTTCCTTAAAATAGTCTGAAGGTAGTAGCAAAGGAGAACTTGCAGAGTTATTTAAAAGATGACTACAGACAATAGCTGTCTAAGGGCTTGTCTGTGCGGCATGGCATGCCAGAGAGGTGTGTTATGTAAAGTGCTCTAACTGCCCCACAGGACTACATTAATGTGAACTAGGTGCCTTTTACGCCACGCCGCAGGGTCTATATGGGATGGCTGGTCTAGCGAAAACCCGCTAAATCGATGGCAGAGCACTCTTCGGTCGACCCCGGTACTCCAGCTCTCCAAGCGTACGGGAAGTCAACCGGAGAGCGTCTCCCGTCGACGCAGTGCAGTGAAGACACCAGGGTTGACCTAAGCCACGTTGACTCCAGCTACGTTATTCACATAACTGGAGTAGCGTAACTTAGGTCGACTTACCCCCACAGTGAAGACAAGCCCTCAGACTTCATAGATTTACACAACTCAGCTATAAATCAAATGTCATAATGATCATCTGATAAAGAAGAGACATTGAAGATAAGAGACTTTGCTTTGACAGTTGTTTAAAACACCTTTTGTTTCCAAGTAACTCTCACCTCTAAGACAAGCTGAAGATCATCCATGTACCTCTCTTCAGTCTGGATCAACTCATGAATGTAGCCCTGTCTTTTCCTTTCCATTGGCTGCATAGTATCAAGAGTTTGGAGATCAGCACACCCTAGAAAAGTAAATATTTCAAGTCATTCAGGTCCTATTAAACTTGTAAGGGCTGATGCTCAGTTTATATAAATGGCTACAGTATCATGTACTTCAATGACGCTACAATCATTTACCCCAGCTGAGGCTTTAAGCCCATAATACGTATAAAATGAATGCGGTCAGTAATGCTTACTTTGCTAAACCTAATTACAGACTAGTTTAAACCCTGAAGCATGAGATTTTTATCCCCACCAAAACTCTTTTTTAGCATTAACTATGATAACTCTCTGGATAATCTTGTTATCCATAAAAGCATCCAATCCCTCTCTGAGCCTTACTAAATTCTTTCCCTCAACAACTTCCTGTGGCAATAAGTTTCACAATCTAATTAAGGCTTGAGTGAAAAAGCTTTGTTTATCAGTTTTGAATCGGCCACACTGAACGTCCCCTTGTTCTTATATGGTGAGACAGCTCCCGATCTCCTGTCTCTCTACCATTCATTATCTTATATATTTTTATCATAGCTCTGCTTAGTTGTCTCCTTTCTAAAGTAAACAATCCCAATCTTTTCAATCTCTATGAAGATAGGTTTCCATGTGCCTAATCATTCTTCTTGTCCTTCTTTGAAGCTAGCTAGCTCTGCAATGTTCTTTCTGAGGGCTTGTCCACGTGGGAACATGTCAAAATGCACTATGGAATTTTTATGGCACACTAGAAGAGTCCAGAGGGCCAGTGAGTACACTGCAAGCTAGTGGTCTGCGGATACCCTGGCTTGCCATGCACTAACTTGCCATGTAGACAAACCCTGAGATAGCGTGACCAGTACTGCATACAATATTCTAGATGAGGGTGTATATTTTTCCATCTCCATTCTGTGCCATAAGTGCTTTGCTGAATTGGACCCTTAATGGTTAGTTTACAGAAATAATCAATCTACAGTGAAGCCTCTGAGTTACCAGTACAAATCTGCAAAGTTCTGCTGCATATAGGGTGACCAGATGTCCCGATTTTATAGGGACAGTCCCGATATTTGGGGCTTTTTCTTACATAGGCTCCTATTACCCCCTCGCCCCGTCCTGATTTTTCACACTTGCTGTCTGGTCACCCTAGCTGCATAGTGCTGCAGCCACACGCCTTGGATGTTTGTAACTAATGTCTAAACTGAAAGCAAAGAGTAGAGGTATTTGTTTTTACACTGCAAATGGCTGAATGTCGGAGATGTATAAACAAACACATGAACATTTAGCTCTAGGCAAATAATTGTTAGCCAAAACGTTCTGTACGAACAAGAGTCCATCAAACTAACCCCGACCTTTAATTTTCCTTTTCTTTACAAATTTAATACATGCCATATTGACGGCGGCTTTTGAAAACAATCAAATCAAATCTAATCTAATATTTGCATCAAAAACTACAAGAAAAAAAATAAAGCAAACAGCTTTCCAATTAGATTGGAAAATCTACAGGCTGTTTAGATGGACAAAGAGCGTTTGAAAAGACAAATAGTCCAGACAACTTATGACAAACATCCAGATATCCACAAAAAACTTCTCCACGCACAGTATTTATAACTAAGTTCCGCAGAGTTATTATATAGTATATGTTTGGGGGTGGGGTTGTGAGTCAGCAAGAGAGAGAACGAATACCATTCGGAATAAGCCAGAAGCTCCTAATGTCTATGAGACCAAGAATATTGGAAGCAAGAGAGGAGTCTTCATTTATTGAATTTCCTAAAATCATCTTCAGGTTCCAGTTTTTGGGGATGGAATAATTTTGAATCGACAAACCTCAACTTCATCATAACCAAGCCATAACCAAAGACACATTTTAATAATGCTAATATTTATCTACTGTTCCATCCCTGGGCGTTATGACTTCTGAACAGTTACACAGAACCTGTGCTAACATTTGTTCTCCTGCTGTGGTTCCCCACCCAACAAAGAGGGAGAGGCCCTGCAAGTCAAATACTGCTTCCTGGCAATGTAAGCAGCTCTTATTTCCACGTTCAAAAAATGCTTCACAAGCCCAGTGACAACAGTGAAGGGAAGAAAATAAAAGACTTAGGGCAAAATTGACAAGTCTGATATATTTTCTACGTAAAGAGACAAGATCATGTTAAAACCCATCATTTTAAAAGGCCTATTTCTATATTTATATTGCAAATATTTTAACTTGGGGAGTTTTCAATCTTTTTCATACTGTGGACTCCATCTTTACAGAGAGAGATTGTCTCACAGACCCACCACCGTCATGCAACATCCTCATGACAATTAGAGCAATTACATAGATGAAAAATTAGTACTAGGAAAACAATACATTTTTAGCTTCCTTCAATGCAGTGTAATATATAGGAACAATGAGAAGGGGAATGGGGACAGAAGAGGACTATATCACCAGCCAGTTCTCTGCTGACCACCAGGAAGTTCTCCATGGACCTCAGTTTGGTAACTGATTAAGATAGAAATAAGTTTAAAAAAATCTACTTTGCTATTTACCACTGGTGCTCTTTCCTTTATACATTTTCTCAGCTTGGACAATTAAATTAGAAAAGCTAAATAAGCAGTATTATTATTATTAGCAGTGTTGCCAACTCTTGCCATAGTATTTTTTTTGATAGTCCCAGCTTCTGGAATCATGAGAATCTCAATTTTCATAAAAATCTTCTAGCCCTTGGGGTTGCAGGAAAAAAAGCTACAAAACAAGAACCCTAAAGACTTAACAACCTGAAGGCAAGTAATAAGAATCCAAAAGGTTTTTTTTCCTAAATAACTCACGCTTTTTAAGACAATGTAATGATTTTTTGGGGGCCTGACTTATGATTTTTGAATGCTTCTGGTTGGCAATACTCTATTAGGCTCTGATTTTGCAAACAAGCACATGCTTAATTTTACTTTTCCAATTTACTATGAAATCAATGGGACCTACTCATGGTAGTAAAGTTAAGCACATGCATAAAAGTGTACCAGATTTGGTTTGGCTTTAGCTGTTTGTCAAAGTTACAATCAAGCCAGAATTAAAGAGGAGGTGGAATCAAGATATTCATCAGATCAAAGTGAGTTTTAAAAGATCTGATGTTTCATAACCTACCAGGTCTCTAACTGATTGAAGTCTACCAATCTGAGATTTCAGCTCTTTCTTGTGGTTTGTGACGTTCAGTTCCAGCTCTGATGGGATACGAGATAAAGACCTTAGAGGAGTCAAAGGGTGTTCACACTGGTAGTGCCTTTTTGTCATTTGTCAGGACTTAGTAAGGCCCGGTCTACACTACAAAGTTAGGTCAACATAAGCTGTCTTTTGTCAACCTCGCTGTGCATGTGTCTACACTTAAATCTGTCTCCCACCGACGTGAGCTCTCCATTCCACCGACACAGTAACACCACCTCCCCGAGTGGCACTGAGCCATGGTCGATGTACTGCAGTCAACACAGTGTGAATGTAGTCACTGTGTTACCTATGTTGACCCTAACAGTCCTCCAGCTGTCCCACAATGCCCAACACTGACTGCTCTGGTCACAATTGTGAACTCTGCTGCCCAGGGCTCATGGAAACCAGAAGTCCCTCTCCCTTAAAACACCCTGCAAATTTTTGAAATGCCTTTTCCTGACTGTCCATCTTGGTGAGCACACCTAGCAGTTCTCCACTGTTACGTGGGACTGCCCAGATGACACTGCCGACAACACGCTCCAGATGTGCTCCCATCTGGAGTAGACAGGGATATTGGCTCTCCTGGGCTTGTGGGGAGAAGAAGTTCCGCAAGCACAGCTACAGACCAGCCAAAGAAATGTGGCCATCTACTAGCAGATTGCACGGGGGATGCAGAAGAAGGGGTACAACAGGGATCAGCAGCAGTGCTGAGTGAAAGCAAAGGAATTGCGACAGGCATATCAGAAGGCCGGGGAAGCCAACAGTTGATCTGGTGCCAAGCCACAGACCTGCCCCTTTACAAAGAGCTACATGCCGTACTTGGTGGAGACCCCACCACGCCATACACCACCATGGATACCTCCAAGGAACCCGAGTCACAGCCCCCCTGGCATGAAGAGCGAGGATGAAGAGGAGGATGCGGGACATGTGACTGGGGGGGGGGTTCCAGCTATGCCACAAGCCAGGACCTGTTTGAGACTACACTGCAGTCCAGTCAGTCAAACATGGACAAGCCCGATGCAGGGGAAGGAACCTCAGGTAAGTGTGTAATTGTATTTCCCATTTCGTTGATAGCTGTGTCCTGCTAAGTTGGGGATGCCATCAACTTTTCATTAATTTATTCATACGAGAAGAGGTAGCAGTACAACAAAGAGCGGTAGAATTATCTGCTTTTCATGGCCCTGTAGAGTTGGGCAGGGGAGGCCATGATGAGCAGTTTGTTTATGTTCACAGGGATCCTTGAATCCTCCTGAGAGATCTCAATGAAACTTTCACAGAGGTACATTTCAATTCTCTCCCAAAGGTTTCTGGGGTGGCAGCCTCATTTCTTCCTCCATGGTAGAATAGTTTCCCACACCAGTCGGTGATAACTTTGGCAGGCACCATTGCAATAAACAGACTAGCAGCATACGGGTCCAGGCGGCTTCGGGATGCCAGCAGCATGTATGCTCTCTGTGCCTTTGTTACCTGCAGGAGTGAGATATCAGCTACATTCACCACGGCTTCTGGAAAATGATGCCAGCATTCAGTGCCATTGCCCTATACTAAGAATTTCATATAACTGAGCAATTCCCTCCTCATTTCCCTTGCCCTTGGAGAACCAGTCCCTCCATGGCTGGTGCTGAGAGTGGTACCGTGCACAAGCACTCCAAAGCAGAAGTATTAATAAGCATGTCTTGTTTAAAACTTTAGGGGAGGAAGGGAGTTCTTAATCTTAACTTTGTGACTATACTGACAATGGTACCTCTGTGTGTTTTATCTGTAGCTGCTGCTGTTGCAGCCTTGAGGGGATCCCCCTCCCCACCCATGGAATACCTGAAACAGATAAGGAGGAAAAAGTGCTGCATCAGATGGCGAACTGAGGGCCTGGAGGATGAATGCTGCAGATTGTATGGAGAAGGAAAGAGTGGGCAGGAGAAAAGTGCAGTAAAAGGAGAGGGAGATTCACCAGGACATAATAGGGCATCTCCAGCAGCAAACAGGCTGCAAACTGTTCTGGACCTACAGGTTCAACAATCATGGACTTGCCTCCCTTTGCAGTCAATGGAGAACTCCTTACATCCCGCCCCCACCCCCAATGATCCAGGTGGCATCAGAGGCCACATCCCTTTCCCTACCACTCCACACCAGGGGACATTAAGGACAACCACAATTTCACATACACTTACCTGTAAGAACCACAGTTGATGTTTGTGTAGCTAAAATGGACATGAATGTTCCTACTCCTTCATTAAGCTCTGTTCCATAAATTTATTAAGGTTTTAATGTATTTGCTTTTAACTTGGACAGAATTTTTTTGGAAATGTTTTTGTTACTGAATAAAACTCTACTGTTTGGGAAATAATTCATCTTTATTAATTCCTAATATATGCCGCAGAATGCCTGACAGTAGTGAAAGCATCCACTTTGTTGTTGTTATACACTGTGACACAACTCATACGATCAGTGACAACTAGCATGTAATAACCATAGATGTACAGCAAGCACCACAAAATTAATAGGTGCACCGCCAGTGTTATATTCATAGATGTACACCAAGCACCACACAATTCCTATTGGGGCCCCAAACTGCAGAGACAGGTAGAGCACAGTACACTATAATACATTATTGTGGCTTGCTATTAAAGTACTCTTTCAAAACCTTCCTGAGTCATATAGCTCCGCATTGAGCTCTTCTGATAGCTGTTCAAAATGATCAGACAGCCGCTCCACCTCCGCCCTTCACCCCGGCAGCAACTTTTCCCCCTTCGCTTCACAGGTATTATGCAGGACACAACAGGCAGCTATAACCATTGGGATATTTTTCTCACTGAGATCCAATCTTGTGAGTAAACAACGCCAGCATCCCTTCAATCTACCAAAAGCCCATTCAACTTCATTCTGAGCTGCTGAGCCTGTAGAGGAATCTTCCGTTGATGCTGTCGAGGTAGCCAGTGCATGGCTTCATGAACCAGGGGAGCAAGGGGTAGGCTGGATCCCCCAAGATCACTATTGGCATTTCAATATCACCAATGGTAATCCACTGGTTGAGAACAAAGGCCCCTGCTTGTACCTTTCTGAAAAAGTCCTGTGTTCTTAAAGATGTGAGCTTCATGCTCCTTCCCTGACCAGCCAACACTGATGTTGGTGAAGCATCCCTGGTGATCCACCAGCACTTGCATGACCATAAAAAAATAGCCCTTTCAATTGATGTACTCTGTGGCAACGTGGTCTACTGAAAAAATAGGGATATGCTTGCCGTCTGTCACTCCACTGGCGTTCAGGAACCCCATCACTGAAAATCCATCATGTCCTGAACATGGCTGAGAGTCACAGTCCTGTGTAGCAGGAGACGATTACTGGCCTTGCACACTTGCATGACAGCATCCAAAGTGGATTTTCCAATTCCAAAATGATTTCCCACTCAGTGGTAGCAATCCAGGGCTGCAAGTTTTCACAGTGCAATCTCCACTCATTTCTCCACGGTCAGTGCAGCTCTCTTTTTGGCATTCCTGCACTAGAGGGTTGGAGTGAGCTCAGCACACGGATTCAGGAATGTGTTCTTGCCCATCTGAAAGTTCTGCAGCCACTGCTTGTCATCCCAAGCCTGCATCACAATGTGATCCCACCAGACAGTGCTCATTTCTGGAGTCCAGAAGCAGTGCTCCACCATTTGCCACTGCTCCATGAATGCCACCAGCAATCTTGAATTGGTTCTTGTTATGTCCCACAGCAATCCACTCTCCAGTAAATTGTCATATTCTCCATGGCTCTTCTTGCGGCTCTGCAAATACCAGAGGATCATGTGTCGTGTGCTTGCAGTGCTCATGACAATACTGCAGAGCTGTGCAGGCTCCATGCTTCTGTCAGAGATGGTGGACAGTGACAAGTTCCACGTGGGTTCATGGGATTTTCAAAATAGGAGTGAAAATTATGGGATACAGATGGCATTATGGGGTGGAGAAAGTTGCATAATGGGACCCTGACCCCACAGTTCCAGTCACACCTACACAACTTGTTTCTGCCCCACCGTGCATTGCCAAAACTTCCCCTAAGACAGCGTACTGGACAGTGGTGAGTTGCACTCTTGGATATCTACCCAGGATGCACTGCACATCAAAACAAGAGCTCCTGTTGAGTTGTGCAGCACTGACAAAAGGAGCCAAGTATGCGCAGACAAGCAATATACTAACCAGAGGTAACGTGTCAGTGGGTTGGCGGGCAGCAGAAGGGGCGGGGCCAGGGCCAGAGCAGAAGGGCGGGGCCAAAGCCTCTTCTGGCTGCACTGGGACACTGCTCAGTGCAGCACAGCAACTGCCTGGGAGACCGCCTGGCTGCAGCGCTGGCGGGCTGCTCCCAACCCAGGCTTGGCTTCCGGGGACAGTGGCCGAGCAAAAGCCAGAGCTCCCCCACCCTCCCGGCATGTTCAGTCCTTGTCCCCAGAAGCCACGCCTGGACAGGGAGCAGGCTGCCACTCCTCCCCAGCCAGGCTTTCTCCCAGGCAGCTGGCTAGGCTACACAGAGCAGTGACCAGGAGCGGCTCCATCCCGCTCCCCGCTCGGGCCTGGCTGCCAGGGAGAGCAGCTAAACATGCTGGGGGGCGGGGGGGGGGGCTGGTGCAGCAGGAGGGCAGAGTTCCTCCCCCTCGCAGGTAACATGGGGTGGGGGAAGATGGTGGGGAGAGTGCGAGGGCCCCAAGCTGGGGACGGGGCAGACACACATGGGGAGGTCACATGTCCTCCCCTTTAGCTGGTGCCCCCTCCCTCCCCCCAGTATGGGGAGGCACCAGTCGTCTATGATACTAACTGCGGCGGCTTTATGGCAACGAAACTTGCATTGGCAAAAGCTTGTGGTGTAGACATGCCCTAAGTCCCTGATCTTTGAGCAATGTAATTTTCTGTCCCTGTTGCATGTTATATCCCCTCAACAAGAGAAGCCAATGATTGTATTATCTTAGCTCATGCTGCTGTTTGCTTGTAACTACAATTGGTAGTAAAGTCCACATACTTGCTATGAAACTCAATGGCCAATGGAAGTGTTACTTACTTACGGTAAGATCAACTTTGGAAGGACAACATGTTTTTTTACATTGAATAAAATGTAGACGTAATTTGAAAGATAAACTGAATATTTTCAGATGTAAAACACATTTAGAAAGGGAGTTAACGTAATTGGATATAACATTTAGACTGCATGCTCTTCTAGTCGGGGGTGTCTACTATTGTGTTTATAGAGTGCCTAGTACAATGGGGCCCTGTTCTTGATTGGTCCTTATGCCCTACTCTAAAAAACCTCATTAATAATAGACATGGCAGAAGAATCTTTATAAGCTTTGCTTGAGAGTGCTACACAGAGCAGGAAGTCACAAATTGTTGCATACAAGATAAAAGTTCCAATTCATGAATGAAAAATCACGGAATCAGTTAGATTTCCAATATTTACCTCAAGTTCTGAGGTTTGGGTCAGTTAGCTGCATTAAGGCTCAGTGACAATAATTCACCTCTGATGAGCTAATCGGCCAGCAGACACTAATTGCTAGACCGACAGATACAAAAGATGACAATCCTGATTGCTTGAGAGGTGAGCAATAATAGCTTTATTCTGGACTGTAACTTCATCTCCCCTTTGGAAAGTTAATTCATCCTTTTAAAATTCATAGCCATAATAGATCAACTTATGAAGGAAACAATAAGTAGATACTGATTTCTGTTAAAACGAACATTAAGATTTGTCACTGTTCATACTTTGCTTCAGTAAATATCCACCTCACAAATCAGTGAACCTTGAAGTCAAGAGATCAAAATCTTATTATACTGGAACTTTCTAATGAAGTTTGTTTTACAATGATCAGACTGTTGGACAGATATTGCGTAGCTGGTGCATTCCATAATAGATTAAACAAAGACAAGGACACCAGAGTCAAACAAATTGGAAAGTTTATAAATAGATTTTAAAACGATTCCTTGTCCTCCAATTATCTCCCTTCCTCAAATGCACTTCTACGAGAAATACTGTCCTCTGCTAACACCACAACTAATCCTGTCTTTAAGACTACAGGGTAAGTTTCCCAGTCAAAAAGTCATCTATTCTGCCGTAGATTTGAGAATTGAAGGAGTAAAAGTATATTTCAAATAACTGATTTTTTGAAGCTGGCAGCAACAGTTTCAAAGGGAAGAACGGCACTTTGTAGAGAACAATCCTGCACTTGACTGGATGACAGAAGTCTTGTCCATCTCTAACTTTTGATCTATCTCCATATATTTCACCTCTTTGGGTTTTAAATATGATTGTATATTAATGTTATTTACTTAATGCCAGATGGTCAAAAATTTGTTGTGCTCCTGATGCATATCTGTTTTAGTTAAACAATATTTTCAAAATTCTGGGCAAATAATTAGATTCACAAGCCATTTTCGAAGCAGTTTCAGAGATGTTTGGGTAGGATTAAATGATTTGTTCATCTCCCAAAATTAGAAGAGTGAGTGGAGCTCTGAATACAGTCTGGTAAAGAAAATATTAAAAACAAGATCATGGGCCACTTCCATCTTGGAAAAAGGCAACAACACTCAAGCATGTGCTTAAGTGCTTTCCTGAAGGCCTGTTTGCATACAGCAATCGAATGTGGATAACTGGTTCACCCCCACAATGAGGGCCACTCACAGATTAAGATGCTAAATGTGAGTAAAAGGAGCAGAATCCAGCCTTTTATAAACATGCATTTACCGCACTGATTCCTTTTTTCCAGGTCCACTCTGGCAAAGGAGGACTGCAGGAGAGTATGAACAGTTACTTGACTTTCTCTCATCTTAAGCTTTTTGATTTGCTGAGACAGTACACCATTACAGTTGTAGTTTTAAAAGTTAAGTATGAGCCTGACGTTAATGTAGCATGTGAGCCAGAGCCACTGCATCAGACATTTTATTTTTTCATTTTTCAATCCTTGCTAGCCTGTGCTATGTACATTTCAAATAAGCTCAATCATCCATCACCACATGACTACTTGCAACGAGTAAAGTTTACTCACATGAATAAATGTGGGTTGGGGGTAGTGGGGGGAGGGAATCAGGCCTTTAGCAGAAAACTCTGTGGCAAGTTTAAATCCAACCCTCTCCGATCAAAGCTTTCAGTATACTCCCCTGCACTTTAAACAGAAGTAGGATAGGATTTAGTTTTCCAGATAAGAAAATTAGCTGGCATGGCTTAGCAATCTTTTAACAGAATTTTTTTTACTAGGCTATTTAAACAAAAAACAACACACACAATCTACATCTTTTATGTGTCCCTTTAATAAAATACATTTGCATAGTTATCTTACAGGTTTTTTTAAGAACAAAGATGAACAATTTTCTCATGCCAAGCATATCCTGCATTTGCATGATCTTAATGTGTATCCCCAACTATTAATACTACAGCTTGAAAAGAACAACAAAAATATTTCAAGGCAACACACACCATTATGTAACAGTTTAATGGTTCCATTACATTAAAGTGTCATTATGCTATAGCAGCAGTCAGCCCCGCTATGGGCAAGGGTCTGTCAGCATTCCTATAACAGACTCCTATTTACAAGAGTTTATAACCTCACTGGAAAAGTCACTTTGGGATCCACTTTGGTGAACAAAGCCTTGGGCTCAGGGAAATTATTCACTCATTGCTAGGGACAATTTCAATGTAGCCACTGAGATGCTAACATAGTTGTAAGCATCAAAATTAAACCCACATAAGCAAGGCAATTCACTTTTAAAGCTAAAATCTCTTTAGACTAAGCTGCTCCCATCTATATACCTGTATTGATACAGCAGGGTTCTTTAAAATCCTACCTTAAAATAAGTATTCTGCACAGCCTCTTCTTATCCGCAATCTAAAATGTGTATTAAAAAAATCCTTCTGTACCATTATGTGACCAGACCACATAGTTATCTGGTGCATCATGTCTAACCTGAAAAATCTCTGATATAGAAGATAAACACTGTGAGGGAGGGACTGTGGCCTTTTCCATTTTTTACAGTGCGGAGCTCACTGATGATGCTCAAATAACACTGCTCTATGCAGTGCAGTTGTAGCCGTGTCGGTCCCAGGATATTAGAGAGACAAGGTGGAAGAGGTGATATCTGTTTGTGAGAGAGAGAAGCTTTTGAACTCTTTGTGGCTCAAATGATTGTTTCTCTCACCAACAGAAGTTGGTCCAACAAAAGATATTATCTCACCCACCTTGACTCTCAAATAACACTACAACATTTAATTACAACAGAGAAAGCCCATGGCAGCATGTCTCTGAACTCAGTTCTAGCACCTGTAAGTTCAAACTGAATGCAGCTGTTTGTGTTTTAATTGTGAATGCTTACTTCCAGCTATGGGTTTACATGGGTCAAACCATACAGATATAGAACACTATCCCTAATATTCAACTGCAGCCGTGTATAAGTGGGAAAAGCATTATTTATTGCTGAAAAATACCATAATATTATTTCCCAGCACATACTAGACAGGGCATGACTTTATTTAATTATGTTTCTTTTTACTGAGGTCTTTTAGTAACTTGGCAATCAAGGCAACAATTTTATTGGCTATTAGGGAGTTACATCTGGCCCAAACTCTCTGGGTAAATAGCGCCTTGAATTTTGAATTTTTGAAAGCGGATGGGTCCCAAAGACACCCAGATATTAGCCTACAATAAGTGACAATTTGATATGACTATTGTACCATAGCAGCACACTTCTGCCTGTATTAAACAGATCTGCAAAATCAGAAAATTAAGAGAAGGCAATACAGGGCAATTAGCACATTTTAACAGAAACAGCTTTAGCTAAAAATCTAATTTCAACATGAAAAAGACATTAAGTCAGCTAGAACATTGCTATTTGAGCAATTAATTAGCAGATTCTTTGCCTCTAATTAAAGTTAATTCATTTGATAACAGAATATTAATTGAGATAAAATACAACTGGAATAAAAATCCATTTATAGTTTGATGTAGGCACCTTACTGTAATTTGTATTGCACAAAATATATCTCTCTGACCTAAGGGACACATATACATTACTTGATAAAGTATATTAAATACATAATATTTCACTCCTTTTATAGAACTTTTGGAAGAAGGCTTTTAAATCTCTGCAATTGTATTAACACTTTTTCCTGATAGTACCTCACAACATTCATATATATTGTAAACTTACAGTAGTTTGTAAACAATTTCAGATTGCATAATCCACATGTTTGTTATTTCAATCCCAAATTCAGGACGCAAACTGAATTTAATACTGCATCTACTAGAAATTCTCTTTGTGTTGTATGGATCATAGAACTGTTTTATTAGATGAATGGTCCGCCATTAAATAGACCCTTTCATTTTAAAAGCAACTAAAGGAAATCTATTTACTAGCTTTTTTTCCCTTTTAAAGTAGTCCCTGCTAAACGATGCAAGATTTATAGCTCTGGAGACAGAAGTCCTGATTTTATCCACATAACAGAGAGAGCATGGGCAGTACAAGTTTATCTACAACACTCTGCCACTCTGTCCTTCAAACTCTGACCTGGAAAAGCTACCTCTGAACCAGAAGCGCAGATGGTTCAGTTTCCAAGACCATTTAAATCCTTGGCCTTCCTCTTTCAGCTGACAAGGGTGTCTGTCTACCAGTGACTTTTCTGGTGGTGGCATATATTATTGTGAACACTTGTATAGGAGGAATTTTACTGAGACCACCAATTCATTTTGTAATAGGAACAAAAACAGCTTTCAGATGCCAAAGACTTTCATTCACTATTGACCTGGGCCAGATACGAACTGGTGTCCTAGAGATGAAAGGCTCTGTATCCAATTATCAGTCTTCAGAGCCATTCAGTCCTGTACCAGAACTCTTAATTAAATAAAAAAAAAAAAAAGAGGACAGATTGGTGAGTCTGACAGCACAGAGGCAGCATGGCACCCATTGTAGTAAGACTAGAGGATGCTGTTCACCAAAACTGATGATAAGTGTGTTACAATGGTAAAATGTTTGAGGGAAGGTGGTGGCCAAGGGATAGGACACATCCACCCAAAGCAACTTGCAGGCCAGCTCACAAATTATATTAGCCTAGTTTCCCTTTGCCTTGAGAAAATGCCCAATAGTGCTACTGTGATGAGATGAGAGAAGAAAACAAAATGAAAGCATTCCACCTCTAAACTCCTCTCCTCACAAAAAGGCCATTTGGAAGGCTGGACTGAATCAGACAAAACAGTTCTATGATCTAAAACCTAAACCCCATGGCATACTTGTAGTCACAGTGGCACTCTGTAATGTAGAAAGGTAGGCCAGGTTTTATTTTTTGGATGAATCATATACGTTGGTAATTTAAAAAGCTCACTGTGTACAGGATTAAACTAGTCTATCAGAGCAGTAATCAGCAAACATTTTAATTCTGCAAAGTATGCACAGGTTACAACATTACAAGAAGACATCTGCCCATATAAAACAGCTCAGCTAACTTGTGCAAATAGTGGGTCTTTGTGTGTCTGAAATCCCACCACACAGGGGATACCTTGATATGCATGCTAATGATCTATGATTATCAATAAGAAAAGGAAAAAAACACTAGAGGAAACCAGAGTGGACAGCAGTGAAAGCCACACAAAGACCCACTATCCTTTCTGGTTTTACAAATTATTTGTAACAGTAGATTATAAAATACAAAAAACTAATTCTCGTGTGGATCTAACATTCAAACGAAGCAAATGGATTGTGTCAGATATTTGAGCGGGGCTGTCCACCCTGCCTCCACGCTATAGTCAAACTTGGATAGTGGGTCTCTGAGGTGCTTTCACACTGGAAGACAACATTGGGTCCTAAAAAAAAAAAAAAAAAAAAAATGAAGGATAAAATGAACACAAACACAAATCTGAAGAGTGAAACATGAGTACTAAGGACAAAAGAAGACAGAATAACACTGAAAGGTTAGAAAGGAATGACTAACATTCAACTTTCCTAAAATAAAACATCATACCTTTCTATTCTCTATTATGTAAACATACATCAGCAATTATTTGTGCCTAAAAATAATTTTAACATCAACCAGCCATCACAGATGCTCACCAATACACTGCAGCTAATTCAATCACAAAAAACCCCAAAAACCCTTTCTCATGACAGATTTAAAGGTGCAGTACTAATTAAGATTTGTGGACCTATAACACAATGGGTGAAATCCGGGCTTCAATGAAGTCAATGGCAAAACTCCCACTGACTTCAAGGGAGCCAGGATTTTACCTACAAGATTAATAGCAAGAAATTACTGCTCCACTTTCTAAATGGTTTGGAAAACATTTGCTCAGATTTAGACATGGTTACAAATAAAATTAACTTGCCGATGCTGGTCAGTGGCCCATGTGAAATGAAACTTGGTTGCCTACTGAATACATGTCCATGTCACACAAAGTACCATTTCAATCTGCACAATTGTTGGAAGTCTCATTTTAGAATCCAAGGACTTCATGGGCATAAAGGATGTACTACTCTCACTCCCAGCTGATATGTTAAGCTTCCATGGGGAAATTATGAATTATTTAGTGTAAGAATACTACACACAAGCATGCCATTAAATATTATCATAAACAAAGGGTTGTGAATATTCCTTTAATTGTATCTATAAATACACTTATTTTAACTACATATTGAAAAATCCTCTTTACTGAAAGAAGATTCACTCTTCACCCAATTTAGATCAATTTTGTGCAAATATTAGGATGAGGGCTATTGAAATGTCATCACAATACAAGGAACTCCTCTACCACCACCACAATCGTCCTCAACTTGGCTCTCAAATATTTAATTCTGCAGGTCACTAAGGCCAGGTCTACACTACCGCGGTAGTTCGACAGCTGGCAATCAAACTTCCGGGTTCGATTTATCGCGTCTGGTCTGGACGCGATAAATCGATCCCGGAAGCGCTCGCCGTCGACTGCGGTACTCCAGCTCGGCGAGAAGAGTACCGCGGAGTCGACGGGGAGCCTGCCTGCCGCGTGTGGACCGCGTCTGAACCGCGGTAAGTTCGAATTAAGGTATGTCGACTTCAGCTACGTTATTCACGTAGCTGAAGTTGCGTACCTTAGTTCGAATTTGGGGGTTAGTGTAGACCAGGCCTAAGAATGGATCTGATTAGTAATGGTGGCCCATGGACCACAGTTTGAAAATCAGGGAGATAATACACTAGGATCTTCACCTGCTGCTGTAAAATGTCCTTTGTGTGTGTCAGATTTGCTTACCCACTTTCAAATACCATCACTTTCCACTGACTATAACAGACACCAGGAGAAAAATGAAAGGAAACATGCAGGTTACAATACTTAAGCTGGCAATTCAATTCCTAAATTTGTCTTTAAAATATATACTAGACTTCTCAAGCTGTGTTCACTTCTTTGAGGTTTTAATTTCCAAACAGGTCCTGGGCACACTGCATCAAACAAATTCTGTGGGAAGACTCCCCCACTGATTTCTACAGCACACTTATGCTAGTTTCTGCAGCCGATTTAAATAAGTAGCTTATTTTAAAGAAAGCCAATTATGCAGTTGGTAAATTATATGTATTTAAGACTGTTGTGATTTTCTTCATTTTTAATTCTCCCTCAGTGTTCTTCTTCCAATTACACACTACAGACATCAGGGGGTTGATATAGAATTCCCCTTCTTTGTACAGCCCTATGCAATTTTTATATAATTGAAATAGAACACTAACATGAAAAAAATAGCTGGATTTTCAAAATGAGGTTTGCACATATGCCTGCAAGTGTGTGTGCACTTAAGTTACCCATGCAATACCTGATGTGTGCAGGCACATTTGGTGGGTGCACACATAGCAAGTTAGATGCTTAGCTGACCACGTGTTTAAACACATGATTTGCATGGTCACATCAGGAATGTGTATGCTTAAGTTTAGACACATGATTCTTGACACCAGGGATTGAAATCTGGGTCTTTGCAGACAACCACTCAAGACAGAAAAAAATAAAGAGCGCATCCTAAGCAGGAATTTAGAAGAAGTTTTACCTCTCCTCAAGCCCTACTTCCTGTTTCACTTTCCCTTCCCACTTCACTTGGTTCTTTTTCAGACATTAGCACACTGTCAGGTCTATTTCCTTATGCTACCCGAGCAGGGAGTGTTCTTGTGACTATTGCCCTGCCCGGACATTTTGCACCATCCAGTAGTGGAAGAATTCGGAGATTGAAAGTAAACTTCCTAGTCATGGAGCATATGGATAAGGCTACATATTAGTCACAGGTATTTTTAGTAAAAGGTCACAGGCAGTAAACAAAAATTCACAGCCCGTGACCTGTCCATGACTTCTACTATACACCCCTGACTAAATCTTCAGGGGGGCGCCAGCCCGGGGGTGCCGCGGGTGCTTTGGTGGGGGGAGCAGTGGCGCGCAGCCCGGGACCCCTGCTGGTGCTGGGGTGGGAGTGTTGGCGAGTCCAGCAGGCTCCCTACCTGGCTCCGCGACTCCCCGGAAGCGGCAAGATCCCCCTCACTCAGCTCCTAGGTACAGGCATGGCCAGGCAGCTCTGCACACTGCCTCCACCCAGAGCTCCACGCAGCTCTCATTGGTAGGGAACCGCGGCCAATGGGAGCTGTGGGGGCAGTGCCTGCAGGCGGAGGCAGTGCGCAGAGCTGCCTGGCCTCACCTCCGCCTAGGAGCTGAGCGAGGGGGATGTCATCGCTTCCGGGGAGCCCTCCAGGTAGAGCACCACCCAGAGCCCACCTCACCCCATCCCGTGCCCCAACCGCCTGCCCCTTTCCACACCCAAACTCCTGCTGCTGGGGAACGGGGGTGCGGTGGCTCAAGACTGCCCCAGCAGCAGCTGGTGAGACTGATGCAGGGGCTGCCTGAGCTGCCACCAGGCCAGGCGCAATGGCCGCTAAAAGAAGTCACGGAGGTCGTGGAAAATTATGGAATCCGTGACCTCCGTGACAAACTCACAGCCTTAATTATGGAAGATGTAGTACATCTACACTTATGTCCACAAAAGTGAGAGTTTATAGTAAATATGATGCTATAACATTAATATTTGTTAAATATGCCCCTTCATGCTTCCCACTAAAAATCCCATTGAAGTTCCATTTCATGCATTTTCCCCTCCTACAAAGTTGGCTATGTCGTGTGGTATATAATGTCCAGCAAGTGGCTGTTACCCAACTCAGCTGAAACACATGAAATCACTTTAGCACCAAAAGACTTTGGCTGTAATTTCTGAACATGTACTTCATTCACTTACAGGATTAAGTTCCTGAACCTCAAAACATCAACAGGATTGCTTCTTGAATCAGAAACTTCTTGATACAGACAACTGGAACAACCAAGCACTAGTGAAAGTGTACACAGCTGATGGTTGCTGACTGCTATTGGTAGACCCTCTCTCATTCACCCACTTCCAAAAGAAAATTTTGTCCACGACTGGCAATTGTTTCTGTGGGGGATGCTGGTACTCAAGATCCACATTTGGGAGGAAGCCAACTTAGCGACATGGCAATGAGCAAAGAAGAACTGCTTATGTGTCTAATTATGACCCAATTTCAGGACTACTATTGTTGAAATTAATAACATGCAAAAAGATCTTGCACTTACTTCAATACACCCCTCCCTCCCAAACCCATACACTCCACTATGCCACCACTGCAGGACAGCCTCCATTGGAATGAAATATAGGAACTGTTGAATAGTACATATCAACACAAAAACACACTGCAGAGACTGGGAAGTAAAAATCAGTTCATAGCTGAAAGGGACATGGAATTCAGGTAGGTCAAAGGCATTTATCTAAACTGAAACATAATCAGGACACTTGGGCTAACATTTCCATCCTTTGGGGAAATTCCTCAGAATTTTTAATGGTCACAAGTGGTCAGGACTTTGGTTTTATACCTGCCCCAAAGTAATTTAGCAAGTAGTTGGGATTCTTTCTGTATCCAAACAAAAAAACTCTCAAAGCACCAGATTAATGCCGAACCTGTATCTATTTAAATCAATTTATACTACATGCTATTAAGATATAGATCCACTCTGAATTCTGAATGCTTTTTCTATGCTGGGACAACTACAAATGGTAGCATTTGCAACACCAGAAGGGAAAGCTTACTTTACTTTTGCCATTTTACAGCAACAGCTGCTGCCCGATCAAGAGAAGAATGGAATTAACCGAAGAACTAGGGCCCGTTATGTAAAAGAGAAATTAAAACCTGTGATGTAGGACCTTCTGGTGCCAACTAGCAAATGGCCTGGAGGGGTGCATAGAGTTTTAGAGATCCTCTTGGTCAGATATCTGCATAACAGTTCTCCAAAGTGTGGCATGCGAAGTCACTACCAAGAGCCAATAGCCCACTGGTCATCATAATCATTCCAAAATGTATGTACAGATAATATTTAAGCAGTTCTGTATCTATACGGGAAATTATGTTCTTAAGGTATTGGAATTAAGGCAGGTCACCAAGAGGTGGCATACTTCAGAAATGTTCCTTTCAGGTAGGAGGCAGCAGATACCTGTCTCGCTGTCTTGTCATTTGTATATTGTATGCCTCACGCTGTAGGCCTATTTGCATACTGCGCCAAAGGAAAAAGAAGAGACTGCAAAATCTACGAGCAAGGAAATTCACAGCATGAAACAAACAGCCTGGGGTGTCCTGTTTATGACTAACGACAAGACTGTAAGGATATATCTGGGGGCACAAGGAAACAAACAAGGTCCTTTGCCTAGGAGGCAAGCTGACAGAGTGTCTGTCTCATGAAAGGAGGGCCACAGCCCACCCTGGCCGTAAATGCGGCAAGGATTTTGGGTGAGCAATACTCTACAAGACATGAGAGTATCTTGTTAAGTAAGTCTAGGCTCTAGAATGCACATTATGATTTTGTTTTACACATAAACCATTTGTTTTCAATACTTCTAGTTGCTGTTACTTGAATCTTTATGCTTTGTTAAATACACTTAGATATGTTTATAGTGAAATCACGTATAAGTGTTATGTGTTCAGTGGAGCAGTGATCTGAGGTGGAACTGGTGAGCTGGAGTTTGCGGTTTCCTCAGAAGCAGTGAATTTGTGAACACAGAATGTCCAGTGGAGCAGGACCTGCACATTCCTCAGAGATACTTGGAGGGCTTAATGGTTGGGAGTATAACAATAGCTAACTGGCAGAGAAACAGCAGAGCCTGCAAGACGTAGAGGAAGTGCTTGTGTTGCTCTTGGCTAGTCGAGTTGGTGAGCTGACCCCCCCCCAACAGACACAGACAAGACTTCCTCACGCTAAGGACAGTGGTAGTAAGGTACCTCCGGAAAGCGTCACAAAGCCATCAAGGTTTGTTCGAAGCCATTAATGCCTTCGTTCCAGATGACAAAACTGATTTCATCATGCTGTCCCTGACCCAGGATGAAAGGCTGAGGGAGTGAAAATTGTAGTAACTTAGCACTGGAATGAGAGGCCAAAGACAGAACTTTTACAGTGCTTGTATGTTTGAAAGAGAACATAACATGTATCCTTCACATTAACTACACAAATTTGTGCTAGAATTCAGTCTCCAGCTTGCCCCCAAATAATCCACATTTGTTGATCTTCAGGACATGCTGCAAAGCCCATCTCTTTCTGAGGATTTTGAAGAAACAGGGATGATTTGAGGATTGGGATGGATATATTGTAGGCTGGGATTCACTGGTTAAGGTGGGGATCTTTTTCTTTCCTTTTTATAGTTTGGGGAAGCTGCTGCGCTTATGTTTATTTTTTTAAGTTGTATGTACTTCTAATGTATTCCAAAGCTGCCTAAAATCTTATGATAGGTGTTTTTCATATTTTGTAGAAATCCAAAGAAAGAAAAATAATAAAATACAGTAGAACAAGTACATCTGCACTGACAGAGACTTATCGCAAATTACCAAATACTGTGAACAATTTAAAAGCAAGGTTAATGCATCACAGGTGTAATGTTTATTTAGGGGCCTCACAGCAGCACTACTGCTACTAAACCTTGGCTGAAAAATGGAGTGACAATATGTGTGTGTAGATTTGTCAAGTGGAAGAGTGAAGTTATGATGTACTTACACACCCATTAGAAGTCCTAGGGCTCTTAGTTCTAAGCACAAAATAGTTCTAACCACAACAATTGACTGTTAAATCTTAGAAATGCAATGCAAAATGCTTTCAAAAATTATTTCTTACACTGTTGGCTTGGATCAGAGTCTGTGGTCATCTTCACATAGTTTGAAGGAAAGAGACCTGTCACACCACTGATTTCTCCTTGCCACCAATCTGCATCATCTTTGCTCAGTACATTAATGATCTGCCCCTTGGAGAAACTGAGCTCATCTTCATTGTTTGCCGCATAATCATACATTGCTATCACTTGACATACTAGGAAGAAAAAGAATATTCACAACAGGGGTTAGCACAACTTCTAGTATAAGGTAAGTCAGTGTTAAGACTGCATAAAGCCCACAGAAAATATCTATGAGACTAAAACCAATTTCAAGGACAAACAAACAAAAAAAACCCAGAAGATTTTATCTTGATGTGGGAGTACAGTTTGACTGCCCTGACTTCCCCTTTTATTAATACTCTGGTCAGTGATAGATTAAATTAACTTTGTTCAATTTCTCTCTCTAGTTCCCAACTTTACAATTCCATCTACTTGGATAGTTAGATGGTTCCCATCACCACAGCACCTGTTCACCTTCCAAATATTCAAACGTAAAAATAAGTGGAACATCTTTCTCCTCCTTTCTGCCCAGCCTGTCAGAGAAACGGATTAATTAGTTTATAGTGGATATTTGTGTGTGAGAAAAAGGTCTGTGTGTACAAAGAATGTATTGAAAGCTAAGTCTCAGAGAGAGGTTTTGATCATGGATGCCTGTGGAGCTCTTGTACCAACACAGCAGAAGGTAGGGAATTTGCACACTTTGAGGAAGTGGAACCAGGGAAAGCTGTTCTCATCAAGACCTACATAGCCAATCAAAAATCCATGTGGAGTCAAGGCTGCATCTGCCCACCCTTAGAAGAAGAATAGCGCACAGTTGTAGGGGTATTGTCAATAACAGCAAAGTTCCCAGAAGTCTTGCTGCCATGTGGAAGCAGGCTCCTCAGAAAGCGGGATATGAACTCTAGGCATAAATCAGGATGTGCAAGATTGCAGTCTACTTTCACTAGTCAGCAAGGCTGAAAACTTCACGGCATTAGGTGAACCTTACAGATTTTTGGACACAGTCTTTCCGCTGTAGGACAGAAACAAAGGGTGTATTCTCAGTGCAATAAGCCATAACATAAGTTGGCACATTCCAGGACAGGAGCCACAGACAGCACTGTTTTGATGAAGTAGTAGTTTGTTAGACTGTATGTTCCTTGGGACAGAGACTGTCCTCTCCTGTGTTTGTTCAGAGCCTGGTACAATGATCCCCAATACTGACTGCATCACAAGGGTAATAGGTAGCAATTAATCAGACTATTACACTATACACAGACTGTTACTTAGAGTAAAGGAAAGAGTTACATAACATTATTCCAAGTTAAATATAAATGAGATTATTTTCCTACCTGAGAGAGCAGCAGGAGTAGTTCTCTCACTGCTTGGACCCAACAATTTAACATGGTTAGCAGGAAACCATCCTTTCTGCCTCTTTTTCCCTCTTGCCTGTACAAAAATATGTTTAAGAATTAAATAGACAACTGACCGGTGCATTGTAATGAGCACCTCACCCGCACAGCTTCTCAACTAAGAGTCACAAAAAAACCTGCCTACAAAGTTATTAAGCACTGAATGGCTCTACAAGACAAAAGTTGGTTTACATTTATTACTAAAAGCATATTTGAGTACGGCTGCACTGTAATTTGCTCAGCTGAGTGAGTGGAAAGTTCACAGTCAAGATTTTCAAAAAGTGATTAATGATTTTGGGTGCTCCACTTGAGACACCTTACAGGGGCCTAATTTTCAAAAAGTGCTGAGCACTTACCTCTGAAAGTAGAGCCTCTATAAAGTGTCTCAGACTGGGCACTCAAAAATGGAGGCATCCGATTTCACTAGTCACTTTTGAAAATCTTGGACTATGAATTTACCACCACTTTCTATCAGATAATAGTGATTGTTATCTAAAAAGCTTGTACAGTGGATTCTTGACTTTTTTTTAAAACCTTCACTTTTTCTGTATAAGACGGGAAAGTTATAGTATGAGCAGAAAACCTCCAAGAGGTAATATTCCTACATTTTGACAGCTTTTCTCACAACATGATGTAAGTGTGTACAAGCAATGATATTATAATACAAAATATGGAAAAATACTCAGTTCCTACAATAAAATATTAAATTCAACCAAGCAAGAATTGACAATTGGCTCTCTCAGTTTTCATCTCTCTTCCTACTCCCTCTGGGGTTCCATCCTGAACCAGAGCCAAAACTCCTTTTCTAATACAATGCAAACTACTACTAATTTCCTATATATTTCCTTGCACAGATTATATATTAATTTTTCCATTGCCAATAGCTCCCAAACCCTGTAGAACAGCTAAATGATGTTAAAATGATACTGTGCTCTTTGAAATTACTACTGTAGGTAGTTTATGAAGTTTGCTTTCAGAACTTTCTGGGTGAAAAACACTCTGTGAATGCAAGGAATTAGAATATACTGCACTAATTTCCCTCCTGCTTTTAAGAGGTCCTACTGTTTCATCAGAGGATTGTTACCATTTAATATTTTAACAAAGTTAGCACTGTTTTATTAGTTAAGTGGTTCTTCTGATGCTAATCGTTACTTTTTATTAACTGCCAATACTGGACCCCTACATTCTGCCAGGGTTACAAAAACTGATTTTCAGTGACAGAAACAGGCCCAGCAATATAAGTTTTAACTTACAGTGTGATGTTCAAGTACAGTTTATATATGGCAAAAAGAACTTAAGAGCTTCTCACTTTTTAAATTAAATCACAAAAATTGCTTCCCTCATTATTCATTCTGTGAAGATTATTTTTTCCTTTAATTACCTGTAACTCTCCTTGCCACCATCCACTAGGGTTTTTCTTCAGAATAAGTATCAGCTGTCCTGGAGCCAGACTAAGCTGTTCTGTCCCTGATGCAGTATACGCTGTAGTCACCTGGGCAATCTCTGAAATAAGAAAAAGACTGGTGAATAATGAACAAATAGAATAAGCTAAAGTTTTGTAAGTTACATCAGACTCACCAGGTTTCTTATTTAGTGCCCCAGTTCTGCCAGCAGTACCAGAACCCTACAATCAAAAGGTACACGATTTTAATTTGCAGTGCTAACAGCAGAATTTACTGCAATTTTCTTTTAATATTCTTCTTTTGCCACAAATAACTTTTATTTTTTATTTTTTTCCCTTTACCAAGCATAATGGTTTGAAAAAAGGCAAATCACTTTCATGACCTAAGCATTTATGCCAGATACACCACCAGAGAGCTACAATTTAATGCCCAAATTTTAGTATGTGAACATACTACCTAGATACAAGACATACAGTGTAACTTCTTGGGTTTTTTTAAGTCCAAATTCTAGCAAAATACAGTAAATGTATACAGACAAAAATAAAACCTTTTTGCTTTAAGTAACAAAACCCAAAACAAAAACTCACATCTTGATCCTTAGGTTTGACATAGTTTGATGGAAAGATTCCAGTTCTGTCAGCAATGCTTCCTGTCCACCATTCTCCATCTTTCTGAGTGACTAGTATTTCTTCTCCTTCAGCAAAAGTCAAATCACCAGGTTCGGAGCTTGTATAGGAATAGAGTGCAACATACTCTGTTCAAACACACACACACAGAAACTGCATTAGTTACAGTGAAAAAGTGTTTCAGCTGTAATCAAGAGAGGCCAAACTAAGTTGAATTTTATCAAAAGCCCAATACAGTAAATATAACAAGAGGCATGCTAGTCACTTTTTAAAAATCTCTCATATAAGGGTTGCTCAAACAACTTCATAGTATGTACCAACCTTCCCTCTCACTTAAATTGCATCGATCTCACCTCCCATTTGCAATTGTGCAGACTCTCTCTCGGATGTGCATGCACATAACATTTCTGTGACAAATGTAGCAACCACAGGTAACTGCTTTCATGGAAAAGTAATATATTTGTAGTGTCTGAATGTGATTTAGCAGATGGAGATTAGGAGAGTTAGTACCATGTGAACAGCGAGCGCTCTATGGATTATCAGTGGTCCACAGACCATAGTTTAAGAATTGTTACATGTGAGAGATTTCAGCTTGGACCCACACTTCAGCACAATCATTTATATTCAGAAAAGCCATAAGAGGAAATACTCCATTCACATGGTGAACTCCATAATATCTGATTATCATGGTAGAGATCAAAAGCCCAAGTGACTTTTCTAAGCACAGTCTACACACATTCTGAATAGTCTGAAAGGGTGGGGAAATGGGTAAATACATATCAAATTTAAAAGTTCAGAGATTGTTTCTCACAAATTATTTTTCCCATTTGAACTTATACTTTCTCCACTTAAATTCATAAAAGGAAAAAACCGATACACTTAAGAATCTAAAAAGCACATGTGACTGTATCAGATCTCTATAACAAACAAACAGTCACAGATCTGATCAAGGTATAATTCTATGCATATCCATTATTAATTTACATGCTATTAAACAGAAATTAGTTTTATAATTTCGTAACTGACATTATAATTGCATGCTTACCCTCTCCAATTGTATAAGATGGTGTACTAGGCTTCTTGTTTACAGCTGCATAAATAGTTTCGGGTCTACAGACATAAAGATCGAAGTGATTTAGTCGGCTGGTTTAACAAAACGTTCAATTAGTGATAAAGATTTAGTATAGTGTAATTTTCGTATTCTTTGAGAGACAAAAAATTGCGGCCAAGCATTATTTCATTCTCAATTGGCAGATATTACTAATGCTGTTGTCCCCATTACATTTTTTAATTAAGCTGTTGCAAGTGGTCACTAACATTACTGCAATATCTCCTAAATATTACATAGGTCATGCTTAAGGAATATCAGAAATACTGCAATAACGTTAATTATTAGCAAAAGCTAAACAGTTAAACATTTATTGGGGATCAAGACAGGTTTACCCTAAGAGCAAAAAATATGACTTCAATTAATCATATGGAAGACTCTTAATTTAAGCTACAGGGTTTGGAAAACATAGTCGCAAATTGTGGTGATCAAGACCTATACAAAATCTTTATTTTAGGTGTAACAACTTGACATTTATTTAAAATTTGCCTTATTCTAGAAGATCACAAAAAACTTTAAGTCATGTATGTGCAAAGATCACTTCAACCACCAACTTGTAATCACCTCTATATTGGAATGAAGCAGCCATTCCATGGCAGCAGCACTACTCAGATTTTCAGCAATTAACTGAACTGTTAGCTTGAATACTAGGACAGTCTGGCACTACTTTTGCCAGCTAGGAAAAACACCACTATTTCTTCAAGATGTGCCACAGGAGTTTATAATGATTAATGGCAAAGACATCTCAATTTTGTACGTCATATAAAAGTTAACACCTCCAGCAGCGGAGTGCCAGCACCATGCTGAGATACTGAATCAAGAGGAAGAAGCATGTCACCTGTTGAATAACCACACACCACTTTTTTCTAGCACTCAGCTTGAAAGATCTCCCATTTACTGAGCAGGCCCAACATTACTTAGCTTGTGAAAGCTGATTAAATTACAGCCCACGATGGCATGGTGCAGGTCATACATGCTATTTAGTCCCCATAATTTAAAGTATCCCCATGTTTTTTACTCTATTTTCAGCTGTTGAATACAAAAATACCAACAGTCTCACTTACTCCTCTCGTTTGTTTTCATTTCCAGGCAAGATCTTGACATAGGATTTAGGAAACCATCCCCTTCCTCCATGTACTTCTCCAAACCACCAGTTTTCCTGCTTCTCCAGCACAGTAATTATATCGTTTTTTGAAAAGTTCAAGTGGTTATCTTTTTTTGCAGTCCAGGAGCAAAGTGCCTGTGCTTTTAAATTCTCCACAGCTTGTCCCTGTTCAAGTAAAAATACAGATGTTAATCAGCTTTAGTACCTATTACTTATGCAGGTTTCAAAAATCGCCTCTTGTACTCTAGGTGTGTTCATTCCTAAATGCCAGTTGAATGACTTGCTGTCTTGACCGCAGCATTTTGCACTGCCATATGTGGTATGTGGACTCCAGAGTGGTCTCTCGACTCTGCTTCCTACTGGCCAATTAAGTTAGAAATGTTGGAGGGCAGGCCCTCATCTAGACGCAGATAAATCGATCCCCGAACGCACTCCCCGTTGACTCCGGAACTCCAGTTTGCAAGAGGCAGAAGCGGAGTCGATGGGGGAGCGGCAGCGGTCGACTTGCCGCCGTCCTCACGGCCAGGTACGTCAACCTAAGATATGCCGACTTCAGCTACGCTATTTGCGTAGCTGAAGTCGGCGTAGCTTAGGTCAACACCCCACCCCACCCCAGTGTAGACCAGGGCTTAGACATGTATCTGGTTCTACAAAACAATGTTGGCTGCAGTGTCAGCACAAATATACCATGCTTCTAAGAGTAGCTCTGGAAGGGCCCACACATTGGTAGTCTTCTGCCTGGAGGTAAAATATACCTTTTGGTAGGAAGAAAGGAAAAGTACATACAAATAGTGGTCCTCAAATGGCTAGGTAGGGAAATCTGAAAGATCATCTTGAGGCCCAAACTGATGAGATAAACACATACTTACCTGTTTGGTTCCTCCACACACTGCAGCTGCTATCCTTACAAAATTCCAAAGTTGAAAGAAATTAACCCAGAGTAACACAATATAGTGAAAGAAAAAAATGGTTACTTACCTTCTCGTAACTCTTGTTTTTCAAGATGTGTTGTTCATGTCCATTCCAATCAGGTGTGTATGCACGTGCACGGGAGCCGGAAGATTTTTCCCCTAGCAGCATCCGTTGAGTCGGCCTGGGTGCTTCCTGGAGTCGTGCCTTCATGGCGCTCAAAATAGAGCCTGCCGACCCGCCACCCCCTCAGCTGCTTCTTGCTGGCTATTCCGACAGCGGGGTAAGTGGGTGGATATTGGAATGGATATGAACAACATATCTCGAAGAACAACAGTTACGAGAAGGTAAGTAACTGTTTTTTCTTCTCTGAGTGTTTGTTCATGTCAATTCCGATCAGGTGACTCTCAAGCCCAAGTTCCGGAGGAGGGGTCAGAGTTCTGATGTCCAGTGTCTGGAGCACTACTCTACCAAAGGCTGCGTTGTCTCTGGCCTGCTGAGACTTTGCTCAGGGCCCGGAACCTTGCTTCCGGAAGGAATGCCCTGGCCTTTGTCTAATCCACTATTGCCCATATAAATTCTATTCACTGAACCAGGGATTTCCCCACGTTCAGAAGGCCCAGTTCGTCTGACAACGTTCTTATGAAGTTGACTTGTGCCTCCACTTGAGCCCTGGAGTGGCCCTTGATCAGCCAGTCATCGAGGTACGGGAATACCTGTACCTGTCCCCTGTGCAGGAACGCGGCCATGACTACCATGTACTTGGTAGATACTCGAGGTGCCACTGACAGGCCGAACAGGAGGACTGTGAACTGGTAGTGGTTTTCGCTCACCACAACCCTGAGATATCTTCTGTGGGATGGTGTGATTGCTATATGAAAGTACGCATCCTTCAAGTCGAGGGTGGCAATACCGGTCCCCTGGTTCCAGGGAAGAGATGATGGAGACCAAAGAGGCCATGCGGAACTTGAGTTTCTTCATAAACTTGTTGCGCTCTTGCAGGTCTAGGATGGGCCTGAGCCCACCTTTGGCTTTTGGTATTAGGAAATACCGGGAATAGAAGCCCTTGCCCTTCAGCTCCTGAAGAACCTCTTCCACTGCCCCTAGCGATAGGAGCGAGTGCACCTCCTGTATAAGGAGTTGCTCGTGAGAGGGGTCCCTGAAGAGGAATGGGGAAGGGAGTGGTGCCGTGGGGAGCTCTGGGGATGGTGAGCACCACGACGTCATAGCCTGCTTTCCCCTTGGGATGGGATGGTGCCGGCGATTTATCCCTCCTCGGAGGGGAAAACGGCGCCGTACCGCGCAACAAGTCCTGTGCTGCCGCGAATGCCTCCGCAGTCAATGGGAGCTGCAGCTGTTGGCTCCTGCGGCCGGCGAGTGGGGAGGATCCGGACTCAACTGCACCACCACCGGGGCAGGAGTCGACGTGACCCTAGTGGGCGAAGGAGCCGAGGTGGTGTGGCCCAACTGGGGTCTAACAGTGGCTGGCTCCTTGGAATTGGCCGGGAGAGAGCGGCCCCTCTCCAGCCTCCTTTTCTTTTGTGGCACCGGCGATTGCGACCGGTGCCTGCCCACAGCCTGTCCATGGGAGGAGCCATGACAGTGCCGAGAGTCTCAAGATGAGTTCTTTCTCGGCACTGGTTCCCCTGTAGATGGTGCTGGGGCGCTCCGCACCGAGGAGGTGATGCTAGATGCGGGATCCCCCAATCCACGGTCTGACTGGGGCCGGAGCGCAGCCTCCATAAAAAGGACTTTAAGACGTTGGTCTCTGTCTTTCAAAGTCCTAGGGCAAAACCCGCGACAGATCTTGCACTGGTCTTCCTGGTGGCTCTCCCCTAGGCACCTTAGGCACGAAGTGTGCGGATCACTTTTAGGCATGCGCTTGCCACAGGTCTCGCAAGTTTTAAAGCCCAGGGACCGCAGCATACCATGGCACTGGGTGCGTTGGGGGGAGGGGAACCCCAAAGAAAACCTAACACTAACTAAATCTACACTACAAGTACTAATAACTAACACTAACGGTATCAAGAACTATATACAACGGACACTGTGAACGGCGCTTGCCAAGACAAGAGCTAAATGACATTCCAGCTAACCGTAACTGGCTGTAAGAAGGAACTGAGGGGCTGGCGGGTCAGCAGAGCTCTATATTGAGCACCATGAAGGTGCGACTCCAGGGGGCGCCCAAGGCTGACCTGACGGATGCTGCTAGGGGAAAAATCTTTCTGCTGTTATGCATGCGCGCCCGCACATACTTGATTGGAATTGACATGAACAAGCCCTCAAAGAAGAAGAAAGAGTTTAAGGACCAGATCCTCAGGTAGTGTAAATTAACATAGTTCCACAGACTGCAGTAGAGGTAAGCCAATTCACACTAACTGGGAATTTGGCTTAGTGTCTAGATCAGGGGTGGGCAAGCTTTTTGGCCTAAGGGCCACATCGGGGAATAGAAATTGTATGGCAGGCCATGAATGCTCACAAAATTGGGGTTGGGGTGCAGGAGAGGGTGAGGGCTCTGGTTGGGGGTACGGGCTCTGGGGTGGGGATGAGAGGTTTGAGGTGCAGGAGGGTGCTCCGGGCTGGGATCGAGGGGTTTGGAGAGCGGGAGGGGGATCAGAGCTGGGGCAGGAGATTGGGGCATGGGGAGAAGCTCAGGGGTGCAGGCTCCGAGTGGCACTTACCTCAAGTGGTTCCCAGAAGCAGTGCCATGTCCCTCCTCTGGCTCGTAGGCCCTCGGAGTGATGCCATGGCGCGGCTTCTGGGAGCTGCATGGTGTGGCCCTCGACCTGGCGCCCCGGTTGGAGTGCCGGAGCGAGGCTGAAACGCATGGTGCGGCCCCGACCCAGCTCCCCACGGGAGCTCATGGGCTGGCTTAAAACGGCTCGCAGGCAGGGCCGCAGTTTGCCCACCCCTGGTCTAGATCACTGCAGTGAATTGTTAGAAAAAGTGTAACTCATCTATACAAAAGTATATCAGTATTGTTAACATGAACTTAAAATACATAAAATTCTCACCAACATACCTGTCCATGAACAGGAGAAACAGATCCTGGGGACACAGTACGAGTAAAAGCGGATTTTTTCTGCCATGTTGTGTTAACAGTTAGGCTTGAGAAAGGTACGTTTTGGTAATCAGTGTCTTCTGCTGATCTACTTGGTGAAAGTGGTCTGCAAATTTAGCACAAGCACAATTTTTCTTAGAAAGTACATTAGCAAGACCTACTACTTCTTACATATGCAAAATGCATGTGCTGCCCTGTGCAACTCAGAAGATCAAAGTTTAACTCGCTGCATTATAGGTCTTCCTCATATAGTCGCTATAATAAATTTTCTGCATTTAATTTACAGTAATCCATAATGCTATTACATAACATACTGTATTTTATCCAAAATTAGAACCGTCAATAAATAAACTTACTCTGGAGGAGCTGAGGTAGTAGACAAAAATACTGTAGGAGGAAGTAAGGCCCTTTTAGGAGATAAAGCTTTTTCATTTTCTGATATTTTTTCTACATAGTTGCATGGAAACCAGCCAAAATGACCTTGAAAGCTCCCATATAGCCAACCAGGCTCTCCCACGGTTTTCTCATCAACCTGGGGGGGGAAAGCAAACCAAAAATATGAGATAAAATATTTGCTGTGTCAGCACATGCTACAATTCTATGGATTTAACTGGAAAAGTTGTGACCACAAGGTCACAACTCAGACCTCATCAACTGCATTGTCATCCCATTTAAAATTTAGCTTTTTTTTTTAAAAAAAAAACTAAGAATCCCATTGCCTAATAACATACTGTCCCAAGCTATATGACAAGGCTATTTGCTCTTATAAAGTGCGTAATTACTTTTTAAATGGGAAAAAGGATAAACTGCTGGTTTTGTATTATAATGCACCCTTAGGGACATATTTACAGTTGTTTTATTTAAAGGCTAAAGAGGACATAACATGCCTCTGAAGTTAGTGGAGCTTGTTGGAAAGTTACTAGGATTACTATCATGATTATTTGTGTTATAGTAAGACCTCAGACCCAAACAACATCAGGATTCCATTGTGCTATGCATGGTAGAAACACAGAGTAAAAAAAAGGGGCTTCAAACAATTTTTTATATACATTAAGTTTCTTCTGGCTAAGATACATAAACAAATGTGTCCATCCAGTGATCACATCTTAAATTAGACACTATGAAGTTTTTTAATCAAAATATTTTATGAGTATCTGAAATTATCCAATAAATAGAGTTGCATATTTCTAAAAGCGGGTATCAAAAGTAAAAGAATGCTCAGCTAGTTATACCTTGAAACTAACACTGCTGGGAGCTGATCGCAAAATGGAGGGTTTGGCCGTGGTTCTGACTGAGCAGGTCGGGATGGAGAGGAAACGATATGGGAGGTTGAATTGACAGAGCAAGGATATCCGAGAACCAACACTGCTTCATCCATGCTGGAGCAACAAGAATGAGCTTGGCCTGATCCACTTTGAGCTTGAGGATGACCTGAGGAATGACCGAAATACATGGAAAGGAGTACAGAAGAGTTGACCGCCAGCTGCAGTGGAAGGTGTCAGAGAGGACTGAGGCCCTCGAGAGCAGAACAGTTGACTTTGTGTTTTCCCTCATCACAAACAGGTTCATTGCAGGGACATCCCATGTTGCAAAGATGACTTGGCAAACACTCTCCTTCAGGGACCATTCATGACTCAGGGAGAAAACCCTACTGAGAGTCCACAAGATGATTTTGAACCCCTGGAAAATGGAATGCTACCAGGGTGATGTCTCCCTCAATGCAGAAGTGCCACAGATTGATCACCTCCAGGCAGAGTAACCTGGAATGTGCCGCCCCCGCCCCCCTTTGCTTCTTCACATAGTACATCACAGTAGCATTGTTGGTGAGTATGTGATGTGGTCTCGGAAGGCACAACATGCATTGTGGATGGCTGGAAGTTCCAACACACTGATATGGAGTAAGGCTTCCTGTTCCAACCACAGGCCCTGCAACCTCAGCGAGTCCAGATGCACTCCCCTCCCATCCACCCAGAAGGGAAGTGCTAGTAACCACTGACTTAGTTGGAGAGGGCCAAACAAAGGGTATCCCTTGGCACGCAATGCGTGGGAACTCCCACCAGCACAAGGAATCCAGGACTGCTGGAAGAAGGCGAACTGACCTGTCCAGAGAATGCAGGGCAGGGCGGTAAACTGTCCTGAGCTGCATCTGAAGAGGGTGAGGGTACAACCTAGTGAACTCGACCACCTATGTGCAAACAGACTTTAGGCACAACAGGTTCAGATACACATGCACTGTCATGGAAGGCTGAGAATTGCAGACTGAGGCAAAACTGTTGAATTGCCTGGAAGCGGTTGGTAGGTAGTAACACCTTCGACCTTATGGAATCTAACAGGGCCCCAAGGAACTTGATTTTTTGAGTGGGAGCCAAGGTTGACTTTGCGGTGTTTAAAACGAGTGCCAACAGTCGAGCAAACTCAACATGGTGTCAATGTGGGTGAGAACCGCCCCTCTAGAGCTGCCCTTCGGCAACCAGTCATTGAGGTAGAGGAAGATGTGGAGTCCCTTCTTCCTGAGATATGCCATAACCACTGCCATGCATTTGGGGAAGACGTGGGGTGCAGAAGAGGGGAGAACTGTATACCGAAAGTGGCGTTCTCCTACCACGAAACGCAGAAACTTCTTGTGGCTCAGCAGAATCACCACATGAAAGTAAGCATCCTGCAGGTCCAGAGCAGTGAACCAGTCATTCTGACACAGGACAGGAAGGATAGCCAATAGAGTGACCATGCGGGATCTCATGACTTGATGAATCTGTAGAGGCTGCAAAGGTTGAGAATGGTTCTCATCCTGCCCTTATATTTCAGTATCAAGAAGCACCGGGAGAAAAGCTGTGACCCCAGTGTTCCAGTGCTCCCAACTACAAATACAGCTCAATGAGCAGTATCTCGTGAGAGGGGTCTCTATAGAGGGATGGAGAAGTGGGATGGGAAGGGGGCGTGGAGAGGAACTGGATTGCGTAGCCAGATCTGACAGTGTCTAGAACCTAGCTGTCAGAGGTAATCGAGATCCAAGCATTGTAAAAGCGGGCCAACCTGTCCCCAAAGGGATGTAGGGGACAGAAGGGATGGAGTAATGACTGGACCACTGCTCAGGACAAAGGACACAAATGGGTGCTTAGCCTGTGCTGATGGAGATCATGTGGACTGTCTGAAGCCCAAGCCCGACTGCTTCCTATTGTGGAGCTGTCCCTCTTTCTAGAGTAGTCCTGCTGTTTCAGGGGGAAAGGCTGCACAAAGGAATGCTGCGGGCGATATTGTTGCTCCTGCTGTGCACCATCGTGGTGCCTTTGCGTGGACAGCATGTACACTTCCAAGGACCGGAAGATAGCCCTGGAATCCTTGAAGGAGTGGAAAGTGCCTTTAGTCTTGTCCGAGAACAAGACTTAGCCATCAAAGGGCAAGTCCTCAATGACTTGCTGGATGTCCAGAATGATCCCAGAGTTTTGCAACCAGGAAGCTTCCTTCATAGTTACTGCCGAGGCCATGACCCTGGCCACAGTGTCTGCAACGTCAAAGACGGACTGCAGGAACATTTTGGCCACCAAGCAGCATTCCACAATGAATGCTCAGAACTCCTCACACAAGACCTCGGGCAGCTGGTCCTCAAATTTAGCCATGGCTGACCAACTGCGAAAATCATACTTGGCCACCAAACCTTGTTGATTTGTGATCTTAAACTGTAAGGACGATGAGGTATAGAACTTCCTGCTCAGAAGATCTAATTGCTTGGAGTCTCTGTCCTTGGGGATAGACTTGAACCAACCCTGCTGGGGCGTTGTTTACCGCTGTTACGTCCAGGGAATTCGGGGCCAGGTGGGAAAAGAACCCCTCAAATCCATCCATGGGAACAAAGAAGCGCTTTTCCATGCACTTAGCCCCTGGCGGTCCCAAGGCTGATGTACTCCACAGGGCTCTCGCTGACTCAAGGATCGCATCACTGACCAGGATGGCCACTCTCTCAGGGATGGCGGGCTGTAAAATATCCACCAGTTTGTGTGTGTTCTCTTGGAGGAACTCTGCCTGGATGCCCAGTGATGCGGGTATATGGCATAAGAAGTCCTGGTACACCTTAAAGTTGTCCAGAATAGAAGGTGAGGATGAACCATTTAGCATGGCATTGTCCGGCGACAAGGTCTCAGCTGAGCCAAAACTGGCCCAAAATGTGACTGATGCTTGGGCTTGCAGTTGATATGAAACCACCGTCGACCATGCGGGTGACTTTGGCTTTGAATGTGATGAAAAGCGGGATCTCTGCTAATAAGGAACAACCCACTGAGTCCAAGGTCACTGATACAGGTAGAGCATTGGTGGCCAGTACAGCCCAGGCCAGAGACCTCCTTCCCAGCCATGGGGTACCCGCCAACCCTGGGAGCCATACTGTTCCATTGGCGGCCCCTGAGGTTCATCAGGTGATGTGGAGTGGGGGTTGATGACTCTGACTCGGAATGAGAGCCCCAAAATCTCGGCAGTATGGGTGGAATGATGCCCAAGGGAGTCAATAGCACTGCTCTACAGCCAAAATGCTTCTGAAATAAATGTAGTCAAACTTTACTAATTCTGGGTCACTGAGAACGAAAATGATGCTTAAAATTGTTGATTGGCTCTAGTTTTCAAGATATGCTATTGGGTCAGTATATACGACCCTTGACTTGGGAATGGCGGAGTTATAAAGGGAAGGGATCTCAATTTAAACCAGAAATGACTAAAATACATCTTTGACTGGATCTATGAATAAATCTGACTGGGTTTGGACAGTACTTGCTTTTTAGGCAAAACAATGAATGATGCAATCTGAAGCTGGTATTGCATCATACATGATATGAATTGCATCATGTTATTCCTAGAAGTCATGGATGATGCAATCATAACGAAGCTTACATCACTCTGCTGAACAAATTGCCCTATATCCACTCTAGAAATCATACAGTGTCGTGCTCTCTTATTTGTCAGTGTTTGATTTTGCAAAGGGACACATTTCTGTTTAGCCAAAGTGAGCAGAGATGCCTCGTATTTGTGTGAACAGTGCAGATAACTTCTGCTATGTTTGTGGTGAAGTGACTTTTGCATCACAAAAGCGCAGTATAACCACTATGGTTAAGAAAGCCTGTCACCTTTATTTTGGCTGCAAAATTGGAGATCAGGACAAGAGGTGTGCTGCAACACTTGTGCAACAAATCTTCGCCAGTGGTTGAACAGGAAAAGGAAATCTATGCCTTTTGCAGTGCCAATGATTTGGAGAGAGCCAACAGATCATACCAGCAATTGTTACTTCTGCATGGTGCCTCCAGTTGGGAAAGGTGTGTCAAAGAAGAAAAAGTGGACTGTGCATTATCCAAACATTCCATCAGCTATACGCCCAATACCCCACGGAGAAGGACTGCCGGTTCCTGATGCACCAGAATCATTCTCACTTGAGGCAGACGAGGAAGAGGATGAAACTTCTGGTCCTGAACCATCAATGTCACAGGACCCACATTTTCTCCCATCCTCCTCCTCTGAACCACACCTCATAACACAAGGTGAACTGAATGACCTTGTCAGGGATTTGGAACTACCCAAGAGTAAGGCAGAGCTGTTGGGCTCCAGACTACAGCAGTGGAATCTCCTGGCAGGTGATGTTAGGGTTTCCATGTTCCGTGACCGTCAAAAGGATCTTGTCCCATTCTTCTTCATGGAAGGTGATCTTGTAGCCTGCAACAACATCGATGGTGTGATGGCAGCCCTCAACATCGTTCACGATCCGGATGAGTGGAGACTGTTCATTGATTCATCGAAGACGAGTGTTAAAGCTGTTTTACTGCATAATGGCAATGTTTTGCCATCAATTCCAGTTGGTCATGCAGTCCATATGAAGGAAATCTATGACAACATGAAACAACTTTTGAGGTGCATAAACTATGACCAACATCAGTGGCAGCTTTGTGGCGATTTGAAGGTTGTTGCTCTCTTGCTTGGTCTGCAGACTGGATACACAAAGTACTGCTGTTTTCTCTGCGAATGGGATAGTCGTGCAAGAGATTCCCACTACATCAAGAAAGATTGGCCACTCCGACAGTCATTGGAGCCTGGGAGGAAAAGTGTTCAGCATCCACCACTTGTTGAATCAAGGAAGATTTTGTTACCACCCTTACACATCAAGCTGGGTCTGATGAAGAACTTTGTCAAGGCCATTGACAAAACACAAGCAGCTTTCAAGTACCTCCGTGGAAAATTTCCAAGGTTAAGTGAAGCTAAGATAAAGGAAGGTGTCTTTGTTGGTCCTCAGATTCGTGAACTTCTTTGAGATGATGCATTTGACCATGCACTGCGTGGCAAGGAAAAGACGGCATGGAAAGCCTTCCAGTTAGTGGCAATAAATTTTCTCGGAAACAACAAGGCAGACAACTACAGGTTGTTGGTGGAAAACCTCCTCAAGGCATACAAAAGCCTGGGTTGCAACATGTCACTAAAGATACATTTTTTGCACTCTCATCTAGATTTTTTTTCCCCCCCCCCACCGAACTGCGGAGCAGTGAGCGACGAGCACGGCGAGCGATTTCACCAGGACATTGCAACAATGGAGAAACGCTATCAGGGCAAATGGAGCCTATCAATGCTTACAGACTGTTGCTGGACAGTGACAAGAGATGCTCCATTTAATGAATACAAGAGACAAGCCAAGAAGCGCCGAGTAGACACTGAATAGGACTAAACTATGTACAGAATAGTTTTTTGCCTTTTGTTTCATAATAAATTTTATTTATATAATCCTTTTGCTGATTTTTAAAGTGTTACATAAACAGGACAGGTGAAATATTATCATGTAAAGCAACCATAAACACACGAAAAGACCTAGGTTTACAATTTATGATTAAAACTCTACTATCTACACAATATACATAGACATAAAATGTAAAAACTTAAATATCTTAGAAACAGTAGCCAATCAGTTGTTTTAATTGTCATATTTGAATTCAGCACATCAAAATACATAATAAATAGCACATTTTATCTCTGAAGCAGACGACTTCTCAAAAATTGTAGACCAGTGTAGGCGGTCCAATTAATTTGTCGCCCAGAACGAAGTTGGAACTGGTATCCCCGATGAACGTGGTCCTGTCTGTACTGAGCATGCCGGTGCCACAGGCAGCGTTGGTCTTGGTGCAAACAGTCGTCCGAAAGTGCCCAAATGTGTCAATGTCAACGGTTGCAGCGTCAAATGCAGTGGGACCAGAAAGGGTCTGGGTCCAAGGTCCCCTGCACCATTTCCAGTACTGGCTCCATCCCCACCACAGTGAGGAGAGTGTCTGGACACGGTGCCAACAGACACGAAGGTTCAGCGTCTCACTCCATCAGAGAGGCCAGGATTGGCACAGCCCTGGGAAAGTCCTGGACCAACAGTGAGGTTGGGAGCGAAAGGCAGAGGAGGTCTGTGGTTTCCTGGTAGACTGACGACATGGACGCAGTCAGTACTGGCATCTCCCTTGTCAGTACCGGACTCAATGGACACCCAAAGGCTGGAACCAGAATCAGTAGTACAGGGTTTCTGTCCTTCCCACTCAGTAGTAGGGAAGGGTCAGACGTACCCACACCATCCCACGTGCCAGA
Organism: Emys orbicularis; assembly: GCF_028017835.1. Lineage (NCBI taxonomy): Eukaryota > Metazoa > Chordata > Testudines > Emydidae > Emys > Emys orbicularis. The sequence goes on along the minus strand of NC_088685.1, from coordinate 20,081,629 downwards.
ACTGGTCCTGTGCCAGTCTGTGTTGTTCCTGGGGGAAACAGAGGAGTCGCTCTGTGACCTGGAGAAGTCTCAATTGGTCTTATGAGACCTCTTCCTCTGTGCCGACAATGGAGAACGGCTCCTCTGCCTCTTCAGCAAGGCACCTGCCCCAGAACAAGAGGTGGCAGCACTCTCCAAGCCTGAGGGCAATCTTTGACCTGAGGAGGGCCTTGGTACCAGATCAGGCCACATGGCCTGTTCCAGCAGGTGCTACTTGAGACAAAGATCCTGCACCAACTAAGTCCTCTTTTTAAATGATACACACTCTTTAAGGTGGGCCTTGCCGAGGCAAAGCAAGCACTGAGTGTGGGGGGTCGCCTCTCAACAGGAAGGACAGTGTTTAAACTAGGCTAAGACTAAATGCGAGGTTGTGAGACTACAACCGCACAAACCTCTGACTCCAGCCACGGGCAGTGAGAAGGAACTGAGGGGGTTAGAGCAGTGCTGCCTCATATAGCCAAGGGAGGGGCCACAGCCATGAGGTGCGAGAGCCGCCCCTCTATGGGGACTGCTAGGCAAAAGTCTCTGGCCCCGGTGTGCTGGGCACGCACACACCACATCTGCATCTACTCGAAGAATAACCAGGCAGATAACGTAACAGAGAACACTATTCAGATATTTAATTATTTGGGAGAAACCCTCAAACCTATTCAAACCAGGCAGGTCAGGTATTTAATAATTCTAGCACCACGAATAATCTTGTTTTATACACTTTTATCTATGACAATGTTTACTATGTTTGCATTACTACAGGCAATTTTCTTTGCAGTCTTATATGCATACCTGCAAAATGTTGCACTAGAGATGGGAGAGCAGTGATTATTTAGCTTATTCTTGTTATTCATTTCACAAAGTTTATAACAGCAATAATGATTTCCAAGTTGAACATTTCATAGTAGTCAGTACCAGTCCTTGGCCCTCGACTTCTCTATAACACGTCAGTCCTAGAGGTGCATATTGCTTAAATCAATCCCACTACCCCCTCCTAAAAAGAAGCAATTAGTGTAAATTTGAACAGATCTAAAATGTGTTTAAAAAAAAAAACCACATTAATTTTGATGAAGACATATGTCAATGATTCTTGTGGTTAGTTTAGCATGAACTACCAGTCTTACCTGAATTACATCCCCAGAATTAAAACTCATCTCATCATTATTCCTTGCTTCGAATGAGTATAAAGCTCTGTAATTCACCAAGGCAGCTGAATTCCTAGATTCTGAGGCACTAACTACATTACCTGAAAGAAGAAAAAGTATTAGTGGTATTTATTATTTTGGTATTTAAGTAGTGCCAAGAGGCCCCAAACTTGTTCAGGACCCCACTGTGCTAGGCACTATACACTGATATAACAAAAGGATGGTCCCTGCCCTAAAGACCTTAGAGTCTAAGTGAATGGTGAGAGATAACTGGGTACAACAAACAGATGGAAGGAGCAGATCACCACCCAGACTATTATGATTAACGTAATAAACAGGAGTAGCAGTGGACACAGATCTGCTTAGTCAAAATATGAAGGCTTTGTCTTCCTTCCCATCTCTTCTTGTTAAATATCTTCTCCAGAATCAGTGTTTTAATATTTTCTTTCATTTATGTATAGAAGTTTTACATTTCCTTCAAATTGATTAGAAAAGGCTACCTCAACAATGAGTGGCCTGCAACCCAGGTGACATTCTTGTCAAGGAGAAATTTAAAAGCCCAGAACAGCAAAATATTACATATTTCTATTTGATATAGTCTCAGTCTCTAAATTTCTCTAAGTCTAAGTAATACTACTAAACCAGCCACACTAAAGCCATAACAATGGTTAACAATTTGCAAAAAAAGCATTATATAATTCTGCTTCCACTAAGTCAATAGTAAAACTACCATCAAGTTAAATGGGAGCAGAATTAAGCTAACACTAAGCATTTTTCAATATCCTATCCATAATGCCATGCTGACCTCAGTTTTGACCACCATCTAGTAACTGAGGTTATGATACCTATATTTCTCTATAAGTGTTAATCAATGAATCAATGTTACTTTAAGGCTGTACTCATTCTCATTACTGGATTCTTACCTGTTCATTGACTATCAAAAATTGTTTTAAAAGAAATTATGAACATCTCATGCCACAACATGTGGTGAGTATTCTGTTGCATAGACAAAGTGCAGTAAAGCCAAAATGTTACTGCTCCAAGTGTCCAGGATTTGTTAACTGAAAGCATTGAAAGATTTGTGGTCAGATCCTCTGTTGGTGTAAACTGTTATAGCTCAATTGACGTCAACAGATTTACACCAACTGTGGATATGGGCCATGGTCTCCAACATCAATTTTTAAACACATAACCTACAATACTGTCATTATTCTACAATAAAATGTCTAAATATGAAGTAACAATATTCATTCAAGACAACAAGGAACATTTTTAACAAAAAATAAATCAATAGATGAAGTTTACCTTCACTTCTCCACGTAGGCTTAAGATTTCTACCCTCAGTCTGTTTCAACAAGTCTGCAAATTTCTCATTTAAGTTTAATTTTGAAGTGTGTTTCTCTGACTCTTGCAGGTTGGCTGTATCTTTTCTTCTCTTCTCTTCTTCATGCTGTTTACGCCTCTCCTCAGCTTCTTTTGCAATCTGTTCTTGCTTCCTCTTGTCTTCTTCCAGTTGTCTCTGCCTTTGTTGTTCTGTTTCTCTCTGAATCTCAGCTAGCTTGTTCCTCTCCTCCTCATGTTTCTCCTCAGTCAGTTTTTGCAACTGGAACTCCCTCTCTCTCACTTGGGCAGCTGCCTCCTCAGCTTTTTGTTTTTCTTCCTGAATTTTTTCCTTCATTCGCTCTTCCTGTAATCGCTTTTTTTTCTCCTCCTCTTCCTTTCGGACATTTTCCTGCCATAGGTTCTCCTTCCCCTGTTTTGCTTTCCTTAATGAAAAGGGAAAAATAAATACATAAATAAATAAGTGAGAAAGTGTTTATGGGATTAACAATAGGTAGTGACCTGGGAGTCACTGAAGCCACACGCAAGGCTTGGGTGGCAGAGCCATGGCTAGAATTTACACCAGGTGGCCCTAAATGTAAAGTACCACCCCCTCTACACTCTAGAGTACAGTGAGGAAATACTGGTTGACTAACCATAACAACAATATTTTGATGAACTCAAGGTCCCCACCTCGAGAGGAGAGAGAGCAGATCCCTGCTCAGTCCCCAAACCCAGAGTGCAGAGAAGAACTGACACTTGACATAGCAATCTCCTTCCGTTCAACAGCCACATCTCACCTGTGTCTAAAAACAAATGCCAAAAATCCTTCAAAGTGCCTGCACCTTTAGCACTTCAGAGACAATGGTTTGGGATGGTGCTGGGGTATTCGTTTGCTGTTATTAGCATGTGCCAAAAATAATATTTATTTAATCAGCCTCAGCACTATCCTCCTCTTTTTCTTCTCCTCTAGCATTCTCTTTTGCTCTCTGTTCCCCAGTCTCCATATGCCACCCTCTGTCATCCACAGCAGGATCTCTCCCTCCTCTGTTTGGTTTCCCCTTCAATTTCTGTTACCCCTTTACTGCAGGCCAAAAACTCTTGGGATAGGTACCATGTCTTCTCACATGTGCATACAATCCAGCACATTTTAGGCACTAATAAAATACAAATAAGAAAGACTTATGGTCTGAAAACACTGTTCCTTGACCTTTCACGCCTGAGAGCTATTTCTTCAGTGCCTTCACGACCAAAGCTGCTCAACTTGATGTGCAAAGGCAAAGCAGAAAATGGAACATTAATCTATGGTATTTCTCGGGTGCCCATCATTTCAATATCCAAATCCCACATATGAAAAATGAAAAGTTGTTCAGAGTTGGCCATAAAAGACTTTGGTCTTTACCAATACCTGGTTTGGCAAATTTTGCTTATTACTTTTTGTTGTTGTAATTCCTGGTCTTCAGTTATTGTGGGAATTTATTGCAGCATTTATATTCTCTTCATTCCACAGTCTTCAGTGTAGTATCTGGGAATCTGGCAGTATTCACTGAAAATGGCCAGGTTTGGCTCAGTCTTATCTCCATTTAAATCAGGGACTATTATCTTGACACCATCAAATTAGGCCTGAATAAAGACTGGGAATGGATGGGTCACTACAGAAACTAATTTCCCCATACTAATTTCCCCCTACTGTTACTCACACCTTCTTGTCAACTGTTTGAAATGGGCCACCCTGATTACATTGCCCTCATTACCACTACAAAAGTGATTTTTCCTCCCTTGGTATTCTACTGTTGAGAATAGCCCACTTCAACTTTAATTGAATTGTCTCGTTAGCAGTGACTCCCCACTTGGTAAGGCAACTCCCATCTTTTCATGTACTGTGTATATATACCTGTCTACTGTATTTTCCACTCCATGCATCTGATGAAGTGGGGGTTAGCCCACGAAAGCTTATGCTCAAATAAATGTGTTAGTCTCTAAGGTGCCACAAGTACTCCTCGTTGTTTTTGCTATTATCTTGAAGTGTCTCAGCCAATAACTTAGCTCCAATGATACTCTCCCCCCACACACTTTTTTGGGGGGGGAGGGGAGGGAAACGAAGGGTGTCAGCAATCTGTCAACCAACCAGTAACTAAACCACACGGGGCTGTACTCATACAGGGTTAGATTATCAAAAGTGCTCAGCATCCACAATTGAGGCCAGATTTTCAGACGATCTCAGGTCCCATTTAGGCAGCTAAATTTTCACATGCACTCAGTGTCTCAGCTCTTTTGAAAAGGTGGTGCCAAAGTCCAAACCTTAAATTGTAGTAAACAGGAAGCCAGTGCAGTTCCTGGAAAACAGTCATCCACTGGCCTCATTCTAGTCTCATCTACACGAGTATAAATTCCCAATAACTTCACTGTCAACAGTTATACTAGCATAACCCCAGTGTAAATGAGAAGAGTATTTGGTATGAATATGCTCCCCCTACATGTAAGCCTCTGAACAGGTGGGCAGACACATTTTGCACCAGCTGTAGCCTCACATAAAGCTCATTATCGTAATCCAGTGTAAACATCACAAAGGCATATAGTATCGGTGTTTTATGCTTTTCAACCATGTTACCTTGCAGCCTCATCCTCCAGTCGCTTTTTCTGTGCAAGCTCAGCTCTTTTTCTTTCTACAGCTCTTATTTTCTCTTGTTTGATCCTCTGAAGTTGCTCAAGGGCTAAGTGCTGTGTGTTGTAGCTTTCTCTCAGTTCCTAATGAGGAAACACAATGAAATATATCAAAGGACTGACAAGCAAATCCATTTTTCTAGGAAAGTAACTAGGCGTTTTAATGCTTTGTGATCCAAGTTTTAATACAAATGGACAGGACAATCTTAAGTTAATAATGGATGTTGAATCTCATTGGAAAGAAAGAGTTAAACAAACAGGAGCATATAAAAATAGTTGGCAGATCTGCAAACTCTTATGCCGCTTATACTTGCAAAGTGCATCGTCTAGTCATTCAAGTGCTAGAGACTGCAAATATGATGGAGGGAAAAAGAGTGGGAATTTTAAATTAAGTACTTAAACACTGGGTCATCTAAGGACTAGAAGTACAGTGAAGTGTGTCTTCAAATGATCTCTAAACAGTTGCCTGGTGGAGATAGCCCACAGAATCCTTCCTACCAACACTACAAAAAGAAGGATTCTGCATGGACTCCTCCTGAAGGTCGAAACAACAGACTGGACTTCTACATAGATTGCTTCCGCGACGTGCACGGGCTGAAATTGTGGAAAAGCAGCATCACTTGCCCCATAACCTCAGCCGTGCTGAACACGATGCCATCAACAGCCTCAGGAACAACTCTGATATCATAATCAAAAAGGCTGACAAAGGAGGTGCTGTCGTCATCATGAATAAGTTGGAATATGAACAAGAGGCTGCTAGGTTTCAGAGTAGCAGCCGTGTTAGTCTGTATCCGCAAAAAGAACAGGAGTACTTGTGGCACCTTAGAGACTAACAAATTTATTAGAGCATAAGCTTTCGTGGGCTACAACCCACTTCTTCGGATGCATCCGAAGAAGTGGGTTGTAGCCCACGAAAGCTTATGCTCTAATAAATTTGTTAGTCTCTAAGGTGCCACAAGTACTCCTGTTCTTTTTAAGAGGCTGCTAGGCAGCTATCTAACTCCACATTCTACAGGCCGTTATCCTCTGATCCCACTGAGGATTACCAAAAGAAACTACACCATCTGCTCAAGAAATTCCCTGAAAAAGCACAGGAACAGATCTGTACAGACACATGCCTAGAACCCTGACCAGCAGTATTTTATTTGCTACCCAAGATCCATAAACCTGGAAATACTGGGCGCCCCATCATCTCAGGCACTGTCACCCTAACAGCAGGATTGTTTGGCTATGTGGACTCTCTCCTCAGGCCCTACGCTACCAGTACTCCCAGCTATCTTCGAGACACCACTGACTTCCTGAGGAAACTACAATCCATCGGTGATCTTCCAGAAAACACCATCCTGGCCACTATGGATGTAGAAGCCCTCTACACTAACATTCCACACAAAGATGGACTACAAGCTATCAGGAACAGTATCCCCAATAATGTCACGGCAAACCTGGTGGCTGAACTTTGTGACTTTGTCCTCACCCACAACTATTTCACATTTGGGGACAATATATACCTTCAAGTCAGCGGCACTGCTATGGGTACCTGCATGGCTTCACATATGCCAACATTTTTATGGCTGACGTAGAACAACGCTTCCTTAGCTCTCGTCCCCTAACGCCCCTACTCTTCTTGTGCCATGGAAAAGAAACCCTTGAGGAATTCCACCATGATTTCAACAATTTCCATCCCACCATCAACCTCAGCCAAGACCAATCCACACAAGCAGTCCATTTCTTGGACACTACTGTGCTAATAAGTGATGGTCACATAAACACCACCCTATACCGCTACTGACCGCTATACTTACCTACATGCCTCCAGGACACACTACATGACCCACTGTCTACAGCCAAGCTCTAAGATACAATCGTATTTGCTCCAATCCCTCAGACAGAAACAAATACCTACAAGATCTCTATCAAGCATTCTTAAAACTACAATACCCACCTGCTGAAGTGAAAAAACAGATTGACAGAGCCAGAAGAGTACCCAGAAGTCACCTACTACAGGACAGGCCCAACGAAGAAAATAACAGAATGCCACTAGCCATCACCTTCAGCCCCCAACTAAAACCTCTCCAGAGCATCATCGAAGATCTACAACCTATTCTGAAAGATGATCCCTCACTCTCACAGATCTTGGGAGACAGACCAGTCCTCGCTTACAGACAGCCCCCCAACCTGAAGCAAATATTCACCAGCAACCACACACCACACAACAAAAACACTAATCCAGGAACCTATCCTTGCAACAAAGCCCGATGCCAACTCTGTCCACATATTTATTCAAAAGACACCATCATAGGACCTAATCATATTAGCCACGCCATCAGGGGCTCGTTCACCTGCACATCTACCAATGTGATACATGCCATCATGTGCCAGCAATGCCCTTCTGCCATGTACATTGGCCAAACCAGATAGTCTCTATGTAAAAGAATAAATGGACACAAATCTGACATCAGGAATCAGAACATTCAAAAACCAGTAGGAGAACACTTCAACCTCTCTGGTCACTCAGTAACAGACTTAAAGATGGCAATTTTGCAACAGAAAAGCTTCAAAAACAGACTCCAACGAGAAACGGCTGAGCTTGAATTAATATGCAAACTAGATACCATTAACTTGGGTTTGAATAGAGACTGGGAGTGGCTGGGTCATTACACATATTGAATCTATTGCCCCATGTTAAGTATCCTCACACCTTCTTGTCAACTGTCTAAAATGGGCCATCTTGATTATCACTACAAAAGTTTTTTTTCCTCCTGCTGATAATAGCTCATCTTAATTAATTAGCCTCTTACAGTTGGTATGGCTACTTCCACTTTTCCATGTTCTCTGTATGTATATATATCTTCTTCCTATATGTTCCATGCTATGCATCTGATGAAGTGGGCTGTAGCCCACGAAAGCTTATGCTCAAATAAATTTGTTAGTCTCTAAGGTGCCACAAGTACTCCTGTTCTTTTTTTAAACTACAAGTAACACAAAAAAGTATTGGAAATGTTGGGTATTCATCCCTTAAGATGGAGGCTTCCCTTCACTATGCTTTAGTATTTCCTTTATTACCCACTACTTAATTTAACAGAAGGTCACTACAAAAAGAAGAAAAATACATATAAAAATCTGCTAATTATGGGTGAAATATATAATCTTTTCTATAATTATGACTGAAAGAATTTTTTTTTTAAATAACAAATAAACCCAATAACTAAGACATAACATAGTCATGTGTAAAGTAAAGTTCAGACCACAGCGTTTCCTCTAACTAGGCTCAGACCAAAGGCTGAAATAATTGGCATGGAGCTTTGGATAACAGGCCCAAATTGGAATCTGATGCACTGGTGAAAATAATGCAATAGTTTCATCACTGTTGGAAACCATAAACACCCAGATATTAGCTTCTGGCTACATAAGGCGGTATGTCTTTTAAAGCTTTTAACAGTATTTTGTTTAAAATGTAACACACTCCCATCCCTCACTTTCTAATTCCCTCGTGTCTTTTTATAATGAATTTTTCCCACACCAGAGCATTTAAAATTGCTTGGTTAATTAAAATTACAAAAAGAAACACATCAGCAATAATTATCTAGTATATACTTTAACAGGTCATTAATATATTTGTAGGGCACTACAATTAATCTTTTTTAAGAATCACATTGTATTAGATACACATCCTGATGAATAGGTGGAACATGGCCTTTCCTATCAGATTATTTATCAAAAGAGAGTAATTAGGAATGGTGCATTCCCATTGCAAAATCTGACACATTTCCTAAGAAGTCTTATTGTCAATGTAATGTAATTAATAAGAAAAAGATAATACAATAAAACCTCCATTGCACAGTGAGTTTCTGCAGCAACAAACTAATCCTCATTACCTATAACCGGCAAATTATTCAATAGAATTGCACTGACATAGGTGGGGAACAGTTTTTCTTCTCATTTTAAACAGAGTTTGAGGATCACTGTGAAAAATAGTATCATTTGGTTCCAAAATTGAATGGTCCATTAAATAGTTCAGAGAGTAAATTACAAAGAAAGGGGAGGATATGAAATTTAAAATGGATGGTTGGCTGAAATACAATAAGCAAACGAGTTCTGTGACCACAGCATAGAATTTCCATTGTGTTAAGGAGAAGAGGTATGAAAGCTGTAGTACTAAACTAAAGCTGGTGGTTTCGCAGCATCGTATTACAGAATTATGCAGGTTAACCTTAGGGTTGCCAGGCGTCCAGTTTTTGACCGGAACGCCCAGTCGAAAACGGACCCTGACAGCTCTGGTCAGCACCGCTGACCGGGCTGTTAAAAGTCTTATCAGCGGCGCAGCAGGGCTAAGGCAGGCTCCCTGCCTGCCCTGGCTCCACGCGGCTCCCGGAAGCGGCCAGCATGTCCCTGGGGCCCTTAGGTGCAGGGGCGATCAGAGAGACTCTGTACGCTGCCCCTACCCCGAGCGCCGACTCTGCAGCTCCCATTGATCAGGAACCACGGGCCAATGGGAGCTGCAGGGGCAGTGCTTGCAGGCGTGGGCAGCGTGCAGAGCCCCCTGGCCCCTCCGCTTACGAGCTGGACATGCTGACTGCTTCCGGGAGCCACCTGAGGTAAGCACCACCCGACCGGAGCCTGCACCCCGAGCCCTCTCCCACGCCCCAACCCCAGCCCTGAGCCCCCTCCCAAACTCCTTCCCAGAGCCCACACCCCCTCCCATACCCCAATCCCATGACCCAGCCTGGAGCACTCTCCTGCACCCCAAACCCCTCATTCCCAGCCCCACCTCAGAGCCTGCACGCCTAGCTGGAGCCCTCACCCCCTCCTGCACCCGAACCCCCTGCCCCATCTCTGAACCCCCTCCTGCATCCAAACTCCCTCCCGGAGCCCACACCCCAACTCCCTGGCCCAGCCCTCAGCCCCCTCCCACACTCCTAACCCCTCGGTCCCAGCCCAGAGCCCCCTCCTTCACCCCAAACCCCTCATCCCCGGCCTCACCCCAGGGCCCACACCCCCAGCCAGAGCCCTCACCCTCACCCCAAACCCCTGCCCCAGCCTGGCGAAAATGGGTGAGGGCGGGGGAGAGTGAGCGAGGCAGGAAGCGGGGTTGGAATGAGCAGGGCGGGGCCTTGGAGAAGGGGCAGGGCAAGAGTGTTCGTTTTTCTGCAATCAGGAAGTTGGCTACCCTAGTTAACCTGGGCACTGATGCAATTTCAGGACTCTTTTGAACCCAGACCAAATAAGTCACGGAATTGACTCATAGCTGACAGGGGTGTGGGTGTGGGTGTGTGTGAGAGAGAGAGAGGCAAATGCATAGGAAGAAACTGTAAATGTTTCTATCAAAAAGGAAAGACTTTTTTGGTGGATATTACCTTACCTGAAAAGAAAAAACAGTACCTAGGTAATAAAGCTAATTGAATATGTTAATATATCAGTCCATTAACAAACAAGATACACATCAGTATTTTCTGGCATTGCTTTATAAGCAAGTAAGTTTAAGCCGTTAGATAGCAGAAGGATTTAAAAGCAAGCAGAAAAGAAAAGAATATTCATTCTGTTTTTGAAAAGTTTTATTTTTAAATAAAGATTTTCAGCTGATTGCTAAAGAGATAATATACCCAAAAAGAAAGGGAAAACAGAAAAACTGTGAAATAATTAAAAGCAAAAGAGCCAAAGATTAGAAAATAACCTTAAGTAAGAGGAAGAGGTTGTTGAGACAGCTTAGCAGAGACAAAAGGCACTGAAGAACAGAATCATCCATATTCTCACACTGTAAGATAAGGCAGATAAAAAGCCAATTAAACTTTATAATGATTTAAAAAATATATTGTAGGGAAGACTACATTAACCAGCAAGCCATGCAGCACACATATGATTAAATGCAAGCACCAATATTGTGGGTGATGTATTCTTTATTTAAAAAAAAAAAAAAAAAAAAAAGTTCTGAGAGTTTTTTCCCTTAAGCTCTCTTCAACAGATGCAGTTTGGTTCTTCCTCTAGCCAGAAGGGAAATCATACAATTTATTCTAAAATTCACATCAATGCCACTATGAATAAGCCAGCAAACAGAGCAGAGTGACAACACCCTCGTCAGAAAGTTGCATTCATCTGTCCGATAAACTGACAATATATAAATCACACAGCCTCCTTCAATTACCCTCTGCACATTCTCTCTCCTAGTTAAAGGAATACAAGCATCCATGTGTATTGCCAAAAGTGAATATCCCATGTGCTGTGCTGGCAGATTTCGTATTTTCTTCCAATAAAAATTAAGCAATTAGGATACTCCATTTACAATCTGCAAAATGGTAGCCATACAACCTTACTGCCATAGAGACAGAACCTGCAAGGTGCTCAGCACCTTCAACTCAAGTTCCCTCTAAGCTCCGCTAAGTTCCACTCAGGGCTCTGGCAGGGAGAGGCGCACCTCCCCGGGCCCCAACCCATCCCGGCCCAACAGTACTGGATTTATAATGGCGGCAGGCCCACACTCAGCAGGGGCCCCGCCGGCCTGGCACTCCACTTCACTTGCGCTGTGGCCAGGCAGTCGCAGCACTGGCTCCTCTCCTCTCCGGCCCTTTCCCTGCACTCCTCTAGGCCCTCCGGCCCAGGGCTTCTCCTCCGCCCAGCCCACTCACTCCTCTCAGCTGGCCGGCTGAGAGCTCTTCTCTCCGCCCCTGCCCTCCATCACCAGGCAGCAGGAGTGGAGGAGAGGAGCGGAAAGGAGCCCACAGCTGCTGCTGCTCCTCTGGGCTGCCAGTGACAGATGGTCTGCCGTTTCAGGCTCCCCTGGGGAGCCCAAAGCTGCGGACCATTACCAGTGGGCCGGACTGCGTACCCACCAAGCCTGTCCCCGACTTGCCGTGGCCAGGAGAGAGGTGCCCCTCTCCTGGCCCCAACCCAGCCCAGCCCTGGACCTGCCGCGGCAGGAAGAGGCGCCTCTCCCCCGCCAGCCCAGGTGCTGCTGCAGGGGGAGAGAACTGGGTGGAGTTCTCTCTCCCTGCCGTAGCCCCGGGGCAGCCTGCACCCCAAACCCTTCATCCCCAACCCAGAGCCTGCACCTCTAGCCAAAGCCCTCACCCTCCCACACACACATCCCAACCCTCTGCCCCAGCCTTGAGTCCCTCATCCTCAGCCCCACTCTAGAGCATGCACCCCCAGCTAGAGCCCTCATCCCACCTGCACCCCAGCCCTCTGCCCCAGCCCTGAGCCCCCGCCCACACTCCGAACCCCTCGGCCCCACCCCCACCACATGAATTTCGTTACGTGCACCAATATAATTTCGTTACACACATCACCTCCATATTGGTGCACATAACAAAATTCATTCTGCACATGTGTGGGAAAAATTAAAGGGAACACTGCCCTCAACTCTCATTTACTTTATGTATTTTAGGACCTGTGTTGAGTAAGGCCTGGTCTAGACGGGGGGGGGGGGGGGAGGGTGAGCTAAGTCGGTCTAAGTTACGCAACTTCAGCTACGAAAATAGCATAGCTGAAGTCAACGTACTCAGAGCTACTTACCGCGGTGTCTTCACTGCGGTATGTCGACTGCTGATACTCCCCCATTGACTCCACCTATGCTTCTTGCTCCGGTGGAGTACCGGAGTCGACAGGAGAGCGCTCAACGGTCAATTTATCGCATCTTCACTAGACGCGATAAATTGACCCCCCACTGGATCGATCGCTCGGGAGGTAAGTGTAGACCTAAGAGTGAGCAATGAGTATGCGCTTGAAAGGCATTGTAACATGATGAATGCAGAGGAGTGGTAAGCAAGAGGGAGGGAGTGTTAATATCTAATTACACAAATGATAGTTTTTAATTAGTTTCTAATTGCCCATTTGCTAGAAGATATTTGGCAATGCTGATTTTGATATTATAAAATTGGCAGAGACTTTCAGAAAAGGCATGGCATAGGGGGACAGCAAATAAAAGTTTGGTGACTGGATGAGGAGGAAAAGACTGCTTATTACTAAAGACAATATATTGCAGACTGCGTGTACCTTGAGCTGATTGTTAAAGGTATCCATTTCAGAGAGTTTGGAAGCAGTTTCCTTTTCTAGGGCATTTAATTGCTCCCGAAGTCTTTGGCATAATTCTTCCTTTTCTAGGAACTTCTTGTTCACTGAACTGATTCCTGTATCTGCATAAGAAAGATCAAGTACTTTTACAATGATTTCTATTTGTGTTAACATGCTTTTCAATAACCATTTTTTTAAAATTTACATTCACTCCCACTTCAGAAACCACTTGCTTATACCACTTCTTGTAGTACGTTCTCATACAGCTTCTAGCACAATTGGGCCTTGATTCCTGATTGAGGCATCCAGGCACTACTGTAACTCATATAATAAAGTTTGTATGATATCTACTCTATATTGTATTAGTCTGATTAGATGCAACTCCTGTGGGCAGACACTTCAGCCCACATTTGCTGCTCACTTAACAGTAGTGTAAAACTTCCATCAATTCCTTTGATTTAAATGGAGTTACTCCTGATTTTACACGACTGTAAGCAAAAGGAAAATCTGGGCAGCAAGGACCATAATTCCTCCCTGTACTAGAGACTGTATTGTCTATGTTTAAAGCTGTAGCCTTCTTTTCTTATCAAAACATATTTCTCCCCACAGTTGTTAGATGTAGGAAATGGTAGAAAGTAGGTCCAACAAACAGTTCTGAGTATTCATTGGGACTTGCTGAATCTATGGTAACTATGAAGGGATGGTTAATAACAACACAGACAGTAGCCTTCCCAGTGAGTAAAGAAAAGCTAGTATATAGAGCAAAGTGTTTATTTGAAGACACTTACTAGGAGTGTTGTCCAGCTGCATGTGTTTTATTCTCTCATTTAATAACTGCTTTTCAGGAACTAAATGGACTAGTTTATTCTGATATTCCTATAGATATATGAGAAAGAGGTACAATGTATTTTTAACAAAGGTTAATATCTGTTTACATGGCACCAACCACAGACAAACAATTTTTCAACATCACATGAAGTAAGTAAACTGTATGATGGTGCATTGGTACAATTTTTTCCCCATAACAGGGGAAAAAACTCACTATTCTATGATCACTATCTATCTATCTAGTTATTATTAAAAACGAAGTATTCTTCAACACACACATTTAAAACAGTTTGAATGAACAAATGTAAAGCATATTAGTGTAACATTTGTGTATTATGGTAGAATGTGAATTTCCAAAGAAATCCAAGCGTTCTTTGAAACTGGCCATAGGTTTCAGTTTCTGATAAACAAAACAAAAACAAGTTATTATACTGTGTGCTTTAGTTTAGCATATGGAATTTCTAATACTTGAAATCATTCATCAATTTTAACACTTTGCGAGGGATTTGCCCGAACAGTCAATTGCTAGAAATCAGTGTAGCTGCACCAGTGCTAACCCCGTGTGTAGACAAGAGAAGGATCAATACACAATGAAGAAATAACAATTATTACTAACTGCAACTGTGTGTTTTGGGAACAGGTGAGCTTAAATCTTTTAAAAAAAAGTGAGATGAAATAATGCAAACGCAGTTTTAGGATTTTTCACATTAAAAGTCAAACCCTAGGATTTTAAAATTAACACCCTCCCCCCCAAAAAATTTGTATCAATTAATGAAAAACATAGAGCTGATTTCTGAATTACATCAATTAATTGTATGGAATGAATTGATGAACATCAGCTGTTGCATCTTCCATACATGTTCCATCATGTTGCTTAATTCAGTGATCTGAAAACATCTGAGATATTGTAGACAGAGCGCTGCACAGGTCTACTACCTTCACTGGAAAGGTGAGAGCAAGAAAACACTTTTGGGAGTTTTACTTCTTTTTAGAAATATCAAATGTAGATGAAGAAGCAGAAACCAGGTAGGAATCTTATAGAACCCTGCAAAATATCTTCCTATATAATCACTGGTAAATTAGCACATGCTACTGAAATTATGGTCAAAACCTCACTTCTTGCCTTGTAAAATTAATATCAATAATCATGAATGTACATATTGGTTTCCCTAATGCTATAAATAATTTTAATAGGCATTGTGCAACCATATTCATTGGCCATTTCTACTTAGTTTTCTTTTCTGCACCATAACCATTCAATTCCTTGACGCTATTGCACAAATCTTTCCTATAAGGACACACTACTGATGCCACCACAACTGTTAAAGAGAAGTGAAAAGAGAAATGAAAGATCTTTAGGTTTAACAGGAAATCACATACCTGAAGTTGTTGTTGTAGCTGTTTGATTTCTACAATTCCCAAATCACATTTTTTATCTAGAGCTTCCAGCTCACTTTTCTGAATTTGTTTTCTGCTTCGAACATCTTGTAGTCTGCCTGTGATCTGCTGATGTTTGCCACTCTACAGAAAAACAAAAAAGATTAAATCACATGTTGTAAAAAAACAAAACAAAACAACAAAAAGTTTCTCTATCAAACTTCTCTGAAAAGATCATTTCTGCCTAAAGGTACCTTAAGAACAATTCTTAGAAAAAAAACCTGCTTTGATTTCTGAGCCAATACTAAGTTAATTTCCTGATCAAGAAAACGTATTCAGCACTTTAATGTGCATTTTAAGATTCTTGTAGTGTTTTAAAATACTGTATATCACTCAAATACATTTAATATCATGTGTGCCTCACCAGGGCTTCTAATTCAAGATTAAGGCTCTTCTTTTTAGAGGTCAACTTGACAATTTCTTCTTGTTCCCTGTTTCTCTGATTAAGAAGATCTTGGCGTCGAATTCTCTCCCATTCCAGCCGTCGCTGGCGCTCGAGTTCCTGCTTTGCTGCCTACAGATAACAAGTTATATCACTGTAAGCTTACAATACCCTTTAGAAACTCTAAAGCCAACTAGAAGTTTTACAGTGTTGATATCTAGACATACATTCTGTAGCTAAATTAAGCTAAGATTAAATATTTCCAGTTTAATAAAAAGTAAGTGTTTGATGTACAGACAAATGAAAGCTATATATGTATTTTCACACTTAGCAATATCTACATAGTTTGCCATTTAATGAACAAAATCCACACTTTGAATCCTAAATGATATCATTAAAGGGGACACTACAAAGACTGGCAGGTCTTAAATTAGACCTAGACCTTGCACGTTCAGGTTTGCTTACCCTCTTGTGCAAAGTAATCTGCCATTCTGTTCTACTTGTGAGTAGCACAGTAGTAAAGCATATAAGAATTCTGCTCTTAAAGCACAATCTTATATATTTCAAATATCATATATGATCACAAGAATGGAAGATCTTATCCTGCAAGGTTCTGAATGTCTCAACTTCCACTGGAGGGGAAACTACCAGAATAATCAACTGTGGAGAAAGATAACTGGGTATAATGTAATGTATAATTCAGATACAAATTTGGTTTCACTCTAATAGTCTTGCCTCTATCTGAGAACAGTGCTGGGAACTGATAATGACTCAGGAAGCCCTTAGCATGACTGGTCACAGAGTGGATGCAATTTTAAATGGGATTGTGGACAAACCAAGTAGACCCAGATTTGTTATAGGATCAAAAGTAAAATAATGTCAATTTCAAGCTTCAGTCGAGCCTAGTTTTGGGTTACAGTTGTTGGGGGTTTTTTTGGTTTAAAAAGAGAACTGTAAAAGAAAATGTGGTTCAGAATACGAAAGAGTCTTGAGAACCTGATTTTAGCAACTTTTAGGGGTTATATGTAACCATAGTAGGCACAACATTTCTGACAAAAATGATGGTGCCCCTCCAAAATGACTTGCAATAGTCACACAAGGAGTGCATGCCCAAGCCATGATTCAACGAGTGCCTGGCTCCCAGTCCTATGTTCAAACTACTAGACCAAGACTGCTTGTCTAGAGGTAATGCAAGTTCAAAGGCACACAAAAATTACAAGTTCCCAAATGGACAAGGGAATAGATTAACCAACTGTGTTCATTGAGTGTGGGTGCGTACTACTTTAAGCATTAAAAGTAAATAAAATTAAGAAAACAACCTCCCGCCTTTCTATTTCTTTTCTCCTCTCTTCCTCCCTTTGTCTTTCCAGCTCTCGTTGTTTCTCAAAATGCCTTTCCAGTTCAAGCTGCTTTTTCCGCTCCTGCTCCTGCAGTTCCCTCTCTCTTCGCTCCTGTTCTTCTCTTTCTTTCTGAGCCTTACGTTCCGCCTCTCTCTGCTGCTGCTCCAGTAGGACTTGACGTCGTTTCTCCAGTTCCATGTTTCCTTTCTCATAGTTTGCTTTCCTCTTGTCCTCAAATGTAACTAAAATAAAGCACAGAAGTTAGTACTGTTTTACACAGAACAATAGTCCAAAGCCAGTTCCTCTCTTACAGTGCTAATGCCTACCATGTTTTCTTATTGGCTAGCTCAGAACATCACACCACGGATAATTTAAGCACCTTAAATCAAGCATTGTTAAAGTATCAATCTTCTTTTCACAAACACGGACATTCTTATTGTTTTCACAACTTGGCACAACGGCAACATTTCATAACTCCTGACAGCAAAAAGAAATTTTCTGTGGTAAAACTTATTGACCTCCCACAAAAAACTGTGGCTAGGTAGGATTGGTGGTTTAAAGCTGAGTACAATTTAACATTAATAGACATAAAATTATTCTAACCGTCTAGGACATAAACAAAATTTTACAAGCTATTGGAGGGTTGCTTTCTTGGATACTGACATTGGATAGGAAAATGGCAGAGTTACACAGCTCATCTTTTTAAACCGTTCTTCACTGTACAGCACATATGTCAGCACAAATAAGGGGTTCTTCAAAAGGCAGGTTATCTTTAGTTTTTGTTAGACTCAAACTGTTAAAACAGCAGCAAACAAACCATCATCAGGGTCAATAACTGCAACATGGAATTTAAAAAAAAAAAAAAGTGTGGGGGGAATAGTTTAGGGGCCTCTGCGATTACCTTCTCAAAATGGAAATAAGCCTTGCCCATACTCTACCACCAAGAGGGAGCCTTTATTACTCCCTCCTGGCAGCAGCAGTCATACAGGAGTAGAGTCTGAAACTATAGGTCACGGTAAACTACATGTTGCTTGCAGATATTGTGGCAAGATCAAGCTACCTCAAGTTCAAAATTCTGCACTAATATGGAGACAAGGCAAGCGCCAGTAACTTTCAATTACATGGAATTTTGCAGTGGTGTTCCAATGTTTCGACCATGAAGCTTTCCAAGACTTTCATTAATAATAATGTCACTGATACTTCCTACCCCTGAAAAACAGCCCCTCACCCTTACATTCATGATGTTTTCTTAACTGCCCTTAGATGACATCATCAGGGCAACCTTCCCTCTGTCCAAGGTAACAGAAGTGCAGCTCCTGAAATAGTAATGCTGTACTTCCTTATCCCCTTTTTAGTTTCTAAAAGATGTAATATTCTTCAAAGAAGAGTGTTACACACTATCACAAAACTCAAAATCTCATTCTTACCTGGCTGTTTTTTCTGGGGCTCCTCTTCTTGCATTCGCTGGCAAGATGGCAGAGTTCCATTAACATTTTCGGCATATTTTCCACCTCTAGGAGAGAAGTTATTTTGGGGGGAGTTAAATTCAGACTATTCAATATTCTATATATTACCTCTGGATTTAGGTCATGTCTCCCTGTGCTGGGCACTTTACCTGAAAGGAGGAGGTACCAATTCAGGAGGCAGGGTCAATGGCAGAGGCTGCCCAGCTTTGGCCATATCAGTTAGATGCATGGCTAACACAAACTCATCTGCTTTCAGCTGTCCATCTCCATCAATGTCAGATAGTGACCTAAATAAAATGGGAGAATGTTGTCGTCAGTGCAATTGAAAATCATTTGGAAGGGATAACTGAAATTAATTATTATAGAACAATTTCTTAAGGCATAGACCTTGTAGGGTGAACTGGTAAACAATCCCTCATCTTAGTAAAAATAATAGTGGATGAAAGAAAACTTTATTATTTAATTTTACAGTTTAAATAAGAATTGGCTTCTATACAGCATACGTTGTCAAATGATTGCAAAGGCACTTCGCAAACATTAATTAGGTCAACATCACTATGCAGTACGTAAGTAAGTGGGGAAAATGAGGATGAGAAAGGCTAAGTGACTTGCCCAAGGTAACATGACAAGTGAACAGCAGAACTGGAAACAAAACCCTGTTCCATGTTCAAGCCACTCTCAAGATCACAGCACCCATTTTACTCTGCCTCAGTTCTTTTCTCAGGAGATAAAGCATTATCTAAATTTATGCCGTGATACTACAAAAGGGATCTTCATACAGGGCTCCTTCCTCCCTTGTGACCCCTAACCTAGGATTCTTTCTCAACACCCCAGACAGTTCAGCTGATATTGATAAAAAGGTGATTTTTCTTCTATTTATTGACCAGCTCCGCCTATGGGCAATATTAAAAATGACTCTCTCCTTAATACCAAAATAAAAGATTGATAATTACTGACTTTGGGATAAATTGAGACTTGGACTGCATATCTGCAAAGAGGACCTAATTGGATGCTACATGGCTACAGCTGCTCTGAATTCTCCACACCAAAGAGGAGGTTAATAGCACTTTTGCTGCACCCCCATAATGCACCACACAACTGTGAGGCATACTACAAATTTGCTGCTGATGTGGGCCAGAAACAAATGACTACCTCCTGGACAAAGGGGAAGCAGGGAGGGAACAGTGCTTCAGCAGGTTGTCTAATGCTAATCTAATCCACAAAGCTTTTGTGGATTCCTATGAGAAGTTGAAGTTTATATATCACCCCGTACTCACAGCTGTTTTGAAAGGCAAGATCCAGCCCATAATGTACAGGAATTCAAAAACGTATTACCTAAGTCTTCAGAAGATTGTAATTGTTTCCAACACCATAACAACAACAAGCTCTAATCAACTGCAATGTACAACTATCTGTATACAACTGTCACAAACCACTAATGGACTGAAGGAACGCTCTTTTTTTTGTTTGTTTAATGTAAATTTAGATTCAAATTTAAACTGACAAAGTTTTGAAAAAATCTCTGGGATTTGTTTGTTTTGATATTCTAATGAGAACTTATTTTTACCTAAAATGTTGTTTCTCAACAAATAAACCTTCTTCTTCCGTGTTTGCAATCCAAACAATGAAGCATTGAACCCGAAAGCAAAACTGACTTTGCTGATTTACATAGTCCAGTATAAATAATAAATGGCAAACTGGACTTTTAAAACAGTGCGGTTTTAATCAATTATTAGCAAAATGGGTAAATAAAGTTTACTGGGTTTTAGAGTGTACGATTTTTAAATGGACCTTGTCCTTTAATACTTCTTGATGGCAGAGAGCAGATTACATTCCCCACCACAATTGTGTAAGCCTCTCATCAATCAGTGAGTAAACTTACCAAATGGTAGCCAGCTGAGTCTGAGAAAGGTTTGACTGCAGAAGGGCGTTCCTTGCTTGAAATCCTTAGTGAAATACAGATTAAACTATTAAGAATTTTCATATATAAATCTATTTAGAACAAAAGACAGATATTATGTGATGCGTTGTACACTGGGGCAACCCATGTTTATTCTTACTTTGACTTCATCAGTTTGTGATGACGGTTTATTAATGCTGGTAGTCTGTATACTGTATTATTTCTGTCTACTTTTAAAAACACAAACCACAGACACAATGATCACAAGTAGAGTAAAGAAATATCATTAGTGTCCTTGACCAACTTTTCTCATTCAGAAAATCCCACCACAGATTAACATAACAGTTTATGGTGATCTTCACAGCTATATGTAGAATGTAGCTGACTATTTGCAAAGAGTTAACACTGTTAATGTGAGGGCTACTTTCCTTCCCCTGCTAACAAACTATATAGATTGCTGGGAAGAAACCCTCAGTCTATAGGAAAAATGATAGTAAACACTTAGCACTTTTCACACTTAGATCCAAGTCCCTTAAAAAAGTGGAGAGGAGTTGTTCCCATTTTATAGACAGAGAAACTGAGAGACAGTCAGATGAAATGACTTGGTCAAGGTGATACAGTAAGTCAGTAGCAATGCCACAAACTGAACCCCAGGTTTACTGACTTCTTGTCCACTTCTGTATCCACTGGACCACAATAATCCTTTGGTGATCTACTAAATAGATATTTTATGGAACTCCATTCTTTTAGTAACTTTGAGTGGAACTTTTCAATAGCATTGAAGTGATTCAGGAGCACAACTCCCATTGAAAGTAAATGGGACTTGTGCTCCTAAGTCATGTAGGCACGTATGAAAAACTCATCCTTTAGCATCTGTGGGAGTGAGGCACATTGCTCGTATTGTTTACAAACAAAACAAAGAAAATAAAAAGCAGGCATTTGAGCAATTTCTCCTGTGTGTACACAGTACAGTACATGGCACAAAAAGCATTTTGCAGGTGTCCTTTATTTCACAAGTCATTTTTAAAATACATTCAGCCTTAGATGGGGTGCCTGCAGAGCCTTTGCTGCTGTCGTGAGTGTTAAAATGAATGAATCAAGAACCATACAATAATTTACCTCACGTTTTCACTACC
This sequence comes from Emys orbicularis, assembly GCF_028017835.1. NCBI lineage: Eukaryota > Metazoa > Chordata > Testudines > Emydidae > Emys > Emys orbicularis. Next base: position 20,059,977 of record NC_088685.1, on the reverse strand, counting down.
CGCTCCCTTCTTTTCTCCCCGCCTCTAGCCCTCCTTTCCCATAAGTGTTTCTGGAATGCAACACTTAAGTCAAATTTTCAAACCCACAGCATGCATGTGATTATAAATTTAAACAAGTTACTGCCACTATTGCTAGGCTAGATTTTTAGGAAGGTAAGGTGGGGAGAGATTTATTTATTCCCCAATACATATCATATGCAACCCATTAGCTAGTGTTTTTTATTTAATGTAATCACCCTTAGGGCAAACTGTTTTAAATTACAGTGGGAAAAAAGTGAGAAGACATGCTAGTCTGTAGAACCCAAGCAGTTTGAGAGATTTGTAAAACCTCAAACTCCATAAGATCTGTGCCCTCTTATTATTTTTCCAGTAAGGATGGCAGGCTAAATGATATATAAATACTGGGATTATCCCTTAACCATTTTTTAAGTCCTACAACACTGACTATCCTCCAGGTATTCACAAGTGTGGCTGTATTTAATAATAAATAGCATATTTTTGTTATTCAGTTACTTCTGCCTTTTGGCCCTTCAAAACGCTAAAGTGAATGCTATCCATGGCTGCAACTTTAGGTAATAAACAATGTTCTCTCTAATTTTTTATATCCAGGTGCAGAATGAATTTTATTATGTGCACCAATATGGAGGTGATGTGGGGCAGGAGTGGGGCCGAGGGGTTTGGAGTGTGGGAGGAGACTCAGGGCTGGGGCAGAGGGTTGGAGTGGGTGTGTGGGGGTGAGGGCTCTGGCTTGGGTTGTGGGCTCTGGGGTGGGCCAGAATTAAGGGTTTGGGGTGCGGGAGGGGGCTCAGGGCTGGGGAAGAGGGTTGTGGTACGGGGTGGGGGGTGAGGGGTTCAGGATGTGGGAGGGGGGCTGAAGGGCTGGGGCAGAGTGTTGGAGTGCGGGGGGGGGGGGGGGGTGAGGGCTCCAGCTGGGGGTGTGGACTCTGGGGTGGGGCTGGGGATGAGGAGTTTGGGGTGCAGGCTGCCCTGGGGCTGGAGCCAGAGGACTCCCCACAGCCCTCTCCACACTGGCAGCAGCGAGCTCCAGGGGAGGGGCCCTCCTCTCCCCGTCATCAGCACGGAGCTCCGGGGGAGAGGGCCTCCTCCCCCCATGCCAGCACCTGCAGCTCCAGGGCTGGGGGAGAGGCCCGCAGCAGCCCTGCACGCCCCAAATTGCTCCCCTCCCCAGTCCCCGTCCACCCCCTACCTCTCTTCTATCCAGGCCCCTGAAGCTGCCAAGCCCTTTATAGCCTGCTGCGCAGCTGCACAGTTTAGAGGGAACTTAGGTCATAAATCTGCGTTCCATGCAGGCTGACCGTTACACCCAAACAGTCTTGCTGAAGCTGATGTAAGTTTCTTGAGCTGTTTGATTCCTTTTTAGGACCCTTCTCCCTCTTCGATATTGCTCAGTAACCTCAAGTAATGAAAGCAAGGCACTTAGGGTTGCCAATTTTGGTTGGATGTATTCCTGGAGATTTCATCACATGACATAATCCTGGAGGGTTGGCAACCCTAAAGGCACTATGGAAATATGAACTGCTTGTTTCTCCATAATCCAGTGTGATGACTAAGGCCTTGTCTACTCTACACAGTTTTGTCAGCAAAAGGCAGCTTTTGCTAACAAAACAATGAAGTATCAGAGGGGTAGCCGTGTTAGTCTGGATCTGTAAAAAGCAACAAAGAGTCCTGTGGCACCTTATAGGCTAACAGACGTATTGGAGCATAAGCTTTCGTGGGTGAATACCCACTTCGTCAGACGCATGTGGTGGAAATTTCCAGAGGCAGGTATAAATATGCAGGCCAGAATCAGTCTGGCGATAACGAGGTCAGTTCAATCAGGGAGGCTGAGGCCCTCTTCTAGTAGTTGAGGTGTGAAAACCAAGGGAGGAGAAACTGCTTTTGTAGTTGGCTAGCCATTCACAGTCTTTGTTTAATCCTAAACTGATGGTGTCAGATTTGCAAATGAACTGAAGTTCGGCAGTTTCTCTTTGGAGTCTGGTCCTGAAGTTTTTTTGCTGCAGGATGGCTACCTTTAAATCTGCTACTGTGTGTCCAGGGAGGTTGAAGTGTTCTCCTACAGGTTTTTGTATATTGCAATTCCTAATATCTGAGGATTAATGGACACAAGTCAGATATTAGGAACTGCAATATACAAAAACCTGTAGGAGAACACTTCAACCTCCCTGGACACACAGTAGCAGATTTAAAGGTAGCCATCCTGCAGCAAAAAAACTTCAGGACCAGACTCCAAAGAGAAACTGCCGAACTTCAGTTCATTTGCAAATCTGACACCATCAGTTTAGGATTAAACAAAGACTGTGAATGGCTAGCCAACTACAAAAGCAGTTTCTCCTCCCTTGGTTTTCACACCTCAACTACTAGAAGAGGGCCTCAGCCTCCCTGATTGAACTGACCTCGTTATCGCCAGACTGATTCTGGCCTGCATATTTATACCTGCCTCTGGAAATTTCCACCACATGCGTCTGACGAAGTGGGTATTCACCCACGAAAGCTTATGCTCCAATACGTCTGTTAGCCTATAAGGTGCCACAGGACTCTTTGTTGCTTAAAACAATGAAGGTGTACACACTACAAAGCTACTTTTGGTGACAAAATAAAACCACCTTGATGAGAGGAATAAAGGTTTTTGAGGAAAAGTTAAAGTGAGTGACAAAGCATCAATGTAGATGCTGCCGTTCGTTATGTTGACATAACTGGCCTCCCCCAGTATCCCACAATGCCCACCGTGACTAGGGTGACCAGACAGCAAATGTGAAAAACTGGGACGGGGGTGGGGGGGTAATAAGAGCCTATATAAGAAAAAGACCCCAAAATTGGGACTGTCCCTATAAAATCGGGACATCTGGTCACCCTAACCGTGACTGCTCTGCTCACTGTTTTGAACTCAGCTGCCCTCTAGGCATGCGCCCCTCCCCTTTCAAAGCTCTGGAAAGCTTTGACATTCCTCAGTGTGGAGAGCTAACAGAGCTGCTGAGGATGCTGCTCCCAGTAGCTGAGGAGGCAGTGGGAGAACTTGGAGGGAATCACCGAACCATTAATGTGGAATCAGCAGGCAGGCAGAGCGGGCTGCTGCTGTAGGGGAGAGGCTGCTGTGCTGTGCAGAGCCAGGGGCATTCCCCTCCCCCAGGATTAGTTGCTCAGGCTGCTGTCTGAACTTAAAGAGACCGCATGTCTGAATTTAAAGAGACATTCTTCCCCAACACACACAGTGTTTCTGTCTCTCCCCCAGCCCCTCCCCACATACTCCCTGTCACACACTCTCCCCCACACATACACTTCAGTTGAAAAGCAGCTGGCAATCTAGTAGGATGCCCATGGAATGATAGGATTGAGAAACCTGCATCATGTGATGCTGTACCTGCCCCATGAGGCACTGCAAATCCTACACAAAGCACCCTGCGGCCTGTTGCACAGTGGGATAGCTACCCACAGTGCACTGCTCTCTGTGTTGATACAAGAGCTGCTAGTGTGGATGAGCTCTGCTGACCCAAGGGGCTAGTGTGGACATGCAACAGCGGTTTAATTAAAGCGGCATAACTTTTGTCGACAAAACTCTGTAGTGTAGACAAGGCCTAAGATGCAATTTAGTTTCTCTGCAATCTCATTCTCGCCCTTGACATCCTAGAGGTCTGTTAAACACACCCACAGGTTTCTTGTTTCATGTGTCTTTTCTTATTCTAAATAAGTATTTTTTAAAAATTAATGTCCTCATTTGGGAACTTTTTTGCCTTCAAATTTCTTCTTAGCCCTCATTCTCTAACTTATATTTGCCTTCCAAAGTTTGTATTGCATACTTTATTAACATCAACTGGGTTTCAGGTGCGCTATGGGATTTTTTAAAAGATTTCCCCCCCCCAAATACATTCCTATACCTAGCTGTTTAGTCATATTCTGCCCCCAGCCTGACCCTTCTCAGCTTTTTTGTTTCCTTATGAATACCTCTGTGACTCCAATATACTTTTTTATTGAATGTTCTCCACCAAGTTTCTATGAATTCTAACATATCTTTTGCTTTCATATCCAATATAAATTTATTCTAGCATTGATCTATACACCCTCTCCTTTTAATATGACAGAATGAATCAGCAAAAGGTAGCGTTGTAGACATGTTGGACCAGGATATATGAGAGAAAAGGTGCATAAGGTAATATCCTTTATTGGACCAACTTCTGTTGGTGATCTGTGAAGCTCAAAAGCTTGTCTCTTTCACCAAAAGAAGTTGATCCAATAGAAGAGATTATCTCACCCACCTTGTCTCTCAGCAAAAGGTACACAGGCTGAGCTCTACTCAGTGCAATGGAGCAAGATAATCAGTACATTGTTGCCAACAGTTTCAGCCCATTTTCTTCTTTGTTAGGAAGATTCTTCCTTATAACAAAGATTGTAGCATAGCTTTCATTCTTGATTAACAGAAGCACAGATGCAAGGTGAAGCAAAAATTGAATCAGACTGAAAACTGCTACACAGAAGAGTTTTTGGTTAAATGACAGGTCTCATCTTTTCTGTACCATTAAAGGAGTTTAAAGGGGTTAGCATCTAAACCCCAAGAGTGCTTAATATATAGGCTATAGCATGTCTGATAAACTTTTAGGGAGGACTGCTAAAACTCTAAAAGAAAAGTATTATTTATTCATCCCCCAACAGATACTTACCTACCCACCCACCCCCCAAAAAAACAACAAAAAACAGCCTTTCAGGTCAAAGAGATGTTAACACAATTCTGCCCTTTAAACATTTGCTCTTGGCTCATTGTATGAAATTGCATTCAAGAACAAGATTAGGTTTGCAATACTATATTTGATGGTATTGGCGTCACTTGAAATGTTGTTAAAAAAAAGTTTTAGTTGACTGGGGGAGTTTTGAAAAATATCCCCCAAAACAACAAAGCAGAGTAAAGATAAGGCCAGCTGGTTAGGAGAATCTGAAGCACAAACTTTGAAACCAGCAAAGTTCAAATTTAGTGCAGACCTGCAGGACATACCCAAACTTTTGTTTACTGATTAGTAAAGTGAGATTGTCTTGTGTAGCATAATATAGGAATTCTTTAAATTTAACACACACATAAAAGCTAAACAAGAAGTTATCCCATATAGTGACACTTTTATAAGCCAGTTGTGTGTCTCGGTAAGACTCAGACCAAAAGATTAGAAAAATGTATGGTTACTTAGGATGAAATCCAGGCTCCATTGAAGTCAGTTGTAAAATTCAGATTAACTTCAAAGGATTTCACCATTAATCTTTTAGGTTCTATTAATTAGAAAACTGTTTTTTTTCCCCAGTCCAAATGCTATACTAACCTGATAGGTATCCACTCATGCTTTTATCAAGGCTATTAAATTTCTGCCTGTATTTTAATCTGGAGGCCTGAGGAACTGCCCAGTCTGAGGATCCAGTCTTAGGTGAATTCCCAGTTAGTGAAGTGGTGGAGGAAGAATTTGAACTGCAATATAAATGTTAAAAAGACAAAAATACATTATTCAAAATTCCATTGTTTAATAAACAAGCTTTAGATGGTATGCTCCCTGGAACAGGGGCTATCTCCCCTTATTGGTTTGTTCAGCACTCAGCACAATGAAGCCCCAATCCTGTCTCTGCTCTCTATCGTAACGGAAACATCATAGAATTTTAAAACCCTGTTTTTCATCTCTACCATGCAACTAAAAAAGAGGAATTACATGCGTATTACATGCAGCACACAATGTTTATTTAGAGCATTGAAATGAAAACTTGAACAGACTGAAAAACACTCTTTTCATTCAAGTAATGTGTCTACAAACAACATGTTGAAGAACTTGTATGGAGTAGTATTTAAGAAAAGTATGGGGGGGAAAATCAAGACATATTAATAAAAATCCAGTAGTTATGGAAGGCAGCAGGAACACATCCCAAGACCTGTAAAAGCCTACAGCAGGACTCTGAGGACTAAGGAGAATGACTGAGTAGCAAATTTAAGTAAGGACATGAATTAAATCAAAAAATGAAACCATGAATGTATGAAAAATTCAACCAATGAACTGACTCATCCCCAAAACATAACGTCTGCAGCTTCTAAAGTCACTCCTTGCTGCCAATACCCTAAACCAAAAAGCCTAACCTAAACTATACCTTTTCCCCCTAAAATTCTGCACTGCTGCTACTACTATTGGTTCAGTCATTGAAGGTAGCAAGAGAGAGAGTGCTGATTTATACTAAACCTTTCAAACACTACATTGCATAAACGTGCTCTGAATGCTAGACAACATGATGATTAAAATATCATTAGATGCCTGGAGCCCTGTCTACAGCAGTACTACAGTAGAGCTATCTGGCTGTAGCAATAGTGACGAACTCTAGGGGGGAAAGATAATATAGACACAGCCAAAGAGACCAAACTTTTATTTTAAACACTTTTGGCACAAACATATAAGGAAGGTGATCACAAAGATTTATGATCTCCATTACTTGCAGAATGACCTCAGAGATAAATGTTTGCAATAGATAATCTTTTAGACAACTTTTGTATGCATAACTTCCTCAGAAAAGAACATGCTGCAATATTGACATAGCTTCCATAACACCTAATTCTTGGACTGTATGTTTTGCCTCTGTTTATTTAACACTGCTTCATTCCATTCTTTCTGACAGCGCTTTTTCACATTTGAACCCTCCTCCCACTTTGAGCATGTTTGTTACATTTACTGATAATGTTATTCAACTGCTCATATCCAAACACAAATTAATCTCTTGTCGTAGTTATCTCCTAGGTATGTATCAATGTTCAGAAATATCGTGTCTATATATGCTGTTCACACATCTCCTTATTTTTCTGCTTGTAAATATGAACTGTTATATTGTAACTTTTTAAAAAGGCATTTGTTATTAAAGTCTAAGACATGACATTTTTAAGTCTTAAGTTTCATACCTACTAGATCCTAAATCGATCAGAGACTGTGCCTTCTGTATATTAGTACCACCAAATCCTCCTGCCATGGGACTGAAAGAACCAGGATGAGGCAATGCTGAAACAAAAAAGAAAAATAAATGGATACAAGTTAATAATCTGCACTAAGAATTAGATTAGTGTATTCAAAATTGAATATCTTACTGTGTTGTACTTACTTGAAGAGAAAGACATAGGTAAAGGCTGAAGGAGACTGGATGTTCCATTTGGCAATGATGATGTACTGATAGAAGGTATCAGGGGAGTAGAGATAACCAAGGGAGGAATCGAAGTCACTGAGGTCAATGATGACATGGGAGCTAAAGGTGCAATTGTAGGCACAGATGTTGGGATGGACAGATTTGGCATACTACCCATTCCTAAAGGAGAAATTAAATAACTATTATTAAACATTTAATGCTGCATCAACATCCAGAGGCCTCAACTAAGAATGGATCCATTGTGCCTGGTAAATGCTATACAAACTCCATGTAGGAGACAGTCAACTTGCAGAGATGCCTATACTCTAAAATGTACATTTACATTCGATTATAAGATCTATTTTTCTCCACACTTTCAACAGCTCTAATTCAAGCTTTCCAGCCACAGAGTATGCTGCATGCAGAAGAAAGCACAAGTGAAGAAACAAACAACATGTGCTCAAAATACATTTAGCTAATGTTTCCAATACCCACCCTATAATGACTTATCTATAAGCCTCTTACTTCTAGCCCTTCGGGGACATAAAATAACAGACTTTAAAGTTGTGACAATTTATGTATAGAAAAGCTGTTGCAGGCCTGACTCCTGCTTGTCCTGAGCCTCTGTCCACAGTATTCTTGGAGGAGAAATGCCACATTTGGTAAAAAGAAGGAAACGTCTCTAACTAATGGATTTTTTTTTTCCAAATGAAGCTGTTGGAAGTTACTCAGGGCACTGGCATCATTTATTTAATGAGTACTGGGGAAAATGGATCGAGGGGCAGAATGCTGGGTGAGGTGGTGAACAATGCGTGATAAATTAATTTTTTGCATGGCTCTGCAGTTCATCACGTGGCTATCAACGCTACATATTTACAAGCGTCTATACTTGTGTAAATATACGTACACACACACTTTAGAACTAGTCAGATAATTAAACACAGCTGTGGAATAGATACATGTATACACATACTTTTATAATCTGTATACACCCCTGGATGGATAGGATATATTTTGTAGTCTAGCAGACATTATTTGGTTTATAAATGCTTCACAATACATAGTGTCATGCATACACAGAATCCCAGAATACACTAAGAGAGAGTAAATCATAAGCTAAAGAGAAAATAAATGTTGAAGTAGAGCTGATTGAGTACTATTAATTGAATCATTTGATGAACTTCAAAAATGTTTCAAATAAAACTATTCCTTGAGAGATTTTAAATATTTGCCTAGCTCTAGTTTTAAAGCATAATTCTAAAAGAGCAGACGTTAGCATCTTGGAGAGAGAAGGGAAAAGAGTTCTAGGTCAAGGGGACAGCCTGTAAGTCACACGTAAGAACAGTTTTCATGCATCTTACAAGCCAAAAGTGTAATGATTTAGTCAGGCACTCCTGTGTGAATTACATTGTAGGCAACTAATAAGCAACAAACATCCAAAATTAAAGGATAATTCTTCAACAGCTTCAGAGAAATTTTTTTGCAAAGCTCTTTAGATCAGGGTATCCCTTTTGCAATCATTGTTTCTTTAGTCAAATGATCTGCAATGATCTCCTCTGTTAGATATAAATATGAAATGTACCTCAATACTTTTTTTGTGTTTTTTGGTGAATCTCTCAACACCAGTAAATGTATTAAATATTCATAAGTACCAAAGCGAGCAGAAATTAACGGCGAGAATACTGGAGGTTGCTTCATGATCGGTGGGAGGACCACAGGCAAGTGTTGACCTTGTAATTTTAGTTTGATGAGTTTCATAGCTATGGAGAATTCCTGCTGATCCATCTTCCCATCTTTGTTCAGGTCTGCAAGAGCCCTTAAAAAACAGGGGGGAAGGAAACATTAGCTTTCTCACTCAAAACTGAGTGCTTATATAATTTCATTTATTGCTGCCTTATTCTATTTCCTTGCTATCTTTTGTAGTTTAACCTGATATTGATTTTACAAAAAGTTATGAATGACCTTCCACAACGTGCAAACACTTAGAAAATTGTAGAACTTGACTTTTTTGCACAGAGCACAGTTGTTTTTGTTTACATATGCTAATACAGACCATCTGGCATCTTCTTATGTGACTCAATTTCTAAAATTATCCTACATTAAACACTCAGTGCACAGGAACCTAGTAGACTGTTTGGCAAAGTAGTACGTTCATGCCCTGTGTGCAACATTTATTGCATCAATTATGGCTCAGCACTAGACAAACAGATCACATTAAATGAAGATCTGGCACTACAAGAGATTAATTCAAAAGACTGAAACATGGCACTTACTAAAAATTCTTAATATAGTTACATAGTATATCTACATACTTACGGGTCACTACGTAGAATTCAGTTAGTATGTGAATTTTATTTTTAAATTTTAGCACTCACACACATCTCGCGTGGTACCTTCCCAAACTGAACATTATAAACAGTGAATAAATACAATGGACAGCTCATGCACTGAGAGAATATTCCCAGAAACTTTCACTTTCCTTGGAAGATTACTTCATAGAATCTAATAAATTTTATTGTCAGAAAATTTTCCTGATACTTAAATTTCCCTTTTCTTAATTTAATTCCATTGCTCCTAGTTCCCGTATATCCCAACATACCATGAAAAAATTCCTATCCATTTTTTGTATTTACACCCTTTACATATTTGTAAATGTATCTCATTCGTCATCTAACCAAGATAGAAAGGGGATATATAGGAAACATCATATATATATATATATATATATATATATATATATATATATATATATATATGATGTTTCCTCACAAGTCAGTTCCACTACACCCTTAATTACTTTACAGGTCTCTTCTCTAAACTTCCTTTAGTGTGCCTGCATATTTCCGGCAATGAAATGCCCAGGACAAAACACAATATTCTGGGGTGCACTCAGAAATCACAAAGAGGGATTATTACCTCCCTATTTCATGAGCTGATGTCTCTTCCTATGTCAACTAAAACTGCAGTGGCTTTTTTTTCAGCTGCTACCTTATGTTATAGTAACTCTGCCATAGCCAATCCCAGGCCTGGTTGAAAAAGGAGAAGGGCTGGCATCAGGTTCGAAGCTGGTCATAAAAATTTGCCATAACCTAACACTTTAAGTCCCCAAATGAATGAAAATAAGGGACTGCAGGTTCAGATGATTTGGTCATGTCAAGCACAGTCCTGACAACTATGTAGATAAGAGAGTCCAACAGATCAAGATTAAAGGAAACAGAGAAGCCAATTCAAGAAGAAGGGGTGGGATGTTATAAAGCAGGGGTCTCAAACATGCCCTGGCCCCAGTGAGCGCCGCTGCCACCCCGGAGCTGCTCTAGGTAAGCGGCAGCAGGCTGGAGCTCACACCCTGAACCCCTCCTGCACCCCCAACTCCCTGCCCTGAGCCCCCTGCCACATCCTGCACCCCAACTCCCTGCCCTGAGCCCCCGCCACATCCCGCATCCCAACTCCCTGCCCTGAGCCCCCGCCACATCCCACACCCCAACTCCCTGCCCTGAGCCCCCGCCACATCCCACACCCCAACTCCCTGCCCTGAGCCCCCGCCACATCCCGCACCCCCAACTCCCTGCCCTGAGCCCCCTGCCACATCCTGCACCCCAACTCCCTGCCCTGAGCCCCCGCCACATCCCACACCCCAACTCCCTGCCCTGAGCCCCCTGCCACATCCTGCACCCCCAACTCCCTGCCCTGAGCCCCCACCACATCCCACACCCCAACTCCCTGCCCTGAGCCCCCGCCACATCCCACACCTCTCCTGCACTCCCTGCCCTGAGCCACCTGCTGCACCCTGCACCCCGACCCCCTGCCGCACCCCTCTTGTACCCCACACACCAACTCCCTGCCCTGAGCACCCTGCATACCTCCTGCACCTCAACTCCCTGCCCTCAGCCCCCGCTGCACCCTGCACCCTTTCTGCACCCCCTGGGGGCAGCGTTGGGGTGGGGACTTCAGGGAAGGGGTGGGAAGAGGTGGGGCAGGGGTGGGACCTAATTGGAAGGGGTGGAGTGGGGGCGGGGCCAGAGGCAGCGTGGGGGGGGGGGGGTCAGTGATGCAGCCCTCAGGCCAATGCACTAGTCCTCATGCGGGCCTCAGGGTCATCTGAGTTTGAGACCCCTGTTATAAAGGAAGACACGTTAGCACGTGGTATAATATATGGCATTGAACAGAGCACTTTGGAGGGAGAGGACTTGGAGAGCAGACCCTATTTGATGGCATTAACGCAAGGAAGAAGATATTACATAATAATATTAAATGCAATTTACTATCTATAACCCAACTATACAACTTTAGGATTTATGTCTTCCGAAGTTTCTCCCTGTGTTTGGGCTATTTTCCACTCCCAATTTATTAGCATGCATTTTCCCCCCAAGCTGAGTCTCATTCTATTATTTCTTGTCCATATTTCAAACCTCTCTAGTGACCTCTGATATATCTGTCTCACTGGTCTTTCAAATACCATTCAGTTTAGTATCAATCAGGAAATTCATTAACCTATTGTTCTCTTTTTCCATATTATTTAAAAGGTTATGTAAGGCCTAACAATGAATTTTGCGGCACTCTACCAGATGTCTCCCCTAATTTGATATCCTGCTGTTTATCATTACTCTTTGTTTGTGATACTAAAGCCAGTTTTTAATCCATGTGACGGTACTCATGGTTGACCAATTTGAATTTTGTGAGTAGGATAAAATGCTTGACTAAAAAGAAAGTGTGGCCACTATCCTGTAATCAGATCTGCTCAGACAGACCTATTCACCCAAGCACAGCCACATTGAGTCTTAATTGCAGGATCAGGGCCTAAAAGTGTACATGTACTGTATTCCCTTAAACCACTAATTATGTAAGAAATGCAATAAAGGTTGTCTGTCATTATTTGTTTTTTATACCACCACATTCCTTTTTACTCAAGTTCCATTACAGTTTAATTTATTCCACTATTAGAACAGATATTGACACTTAAATATGACAAGTATATATTGAAATAAGTGAGTCCAGGCACCATTCTTGTTTGACTCTTTATATAATGTAATTGGAAAGTGGTCTTTCAATTGGCAACATAAATCAAACCAAAATCTATACAAGTGAGCCAAGCATCTCCAACCCTTTATTAATTATATTATACTATACTATATTATAATTTATTTATTTATGTTTAAAAGCCTTACCATATTTCAGCTAGGACTGATGATGGTAGACCTGACTGCAAGAAAAAGGTACGTGCTTGATCACCTGTGATAAAAGAGGAAAAAAACAAGTCTTGTATTAATACCTTACAATAAAGTCATAGATATTTATTAAAACCAGAACTTTCACAAGAGCTCAGCATGTTGGGTGCTGAGCTCTTTGGAAATTTAGAACTATGTAACAAGCTCGTGGTGATGGCAGTTTGCATGTACTAATAGATTTTGTAATCTTGGCTCCAAGAAGTGGGTTAAATGAGCTGTAAATAGCTGTTTTATATATCACAAATCAACAGCAACCAAGAGCTTACAATGATACAATGTAAACGATGGAGTATTCAGTCTCAGCCTCCTTGACTGCTTTTTTTGTTGGTGGTGGCAGTGGGAGTGAGGGGGAGAACGGTATATATTTTTTATTTCAGTCTAATTTGGTCCACTACTATCTCTTCCATCTACAGGAGAAAACTTTAAAAATAAACCCCGTTCTGTACATAACACACAATTCCAGACAGACAGACTTTTATTACTCAATATTTCCGGGAAGGGATATGATTTGTTATGCAAATCCACACCAAGTTTCACACTCAGTATGGATCACACTGTTAAATACATGCACAGTAAAACAAAAAATTTTGTGTATGCACATTAGTCAGTTTTCAAGGTTTAGCATTCATGTTTATGCAGGAAAAAATAATTTTACATTCACAATGCACCTTTTATCTCAAAGTATGTTACAAACACGTAAACCAGGGGTAGGCAACCTTTCAGAACTGGTGTGCCGAATCTTCATTTATTCACTTTAATTTAAGGTTTCACGTGCCAGTAATACATTTTAACGTTTTTTAGAAGGTCTCTCTCTATAAGTCTATATTATATAAACTAAACTTGTTGTATGTAAAGTAAACAAGGTTTTCAAAATGTTTAAGAAGCTTCATTTAAAATTAAATTAAAATGCTGATCTTACGCTACCAGCCTGGAGTTCTGTTCAACGAGGCCGGCAGCGGGCTGAGCGGGGCCTGCGGCCGGGACGCCAGCTGGCAAGGGGCCGGCAGCCGGGACCCAAGACCTGGGGGGGGGGGGGGGGGGGGGAGTTCAGGGGTCAGGGCAGAAGGCTGGGTGTGTGTGTGGGGGGTTCAGAGGTCAGGGCAGAAGGCAATGGGGGGGGGGGGTTCAGGGGTCCCGGCAGAGGGCTGGGGGGAGTTCAGGAGTCAGGGCAGAGGGCTGAGTGTGGGGGGAGTTCAGGGCAGAAGGCTGGGTGTGTGTGGGGGGGTCAGGGCAGAGGGCTGGGGGGGGTGCAGGGCAGAAGGCTGGGGGGGTGGGGAGGGTTCAGGGGTCAGGGCAGAGGGCAGTCGGGGTGGGGGGGTTCAGGGGTCAGGGCAGAGGGCTGAGGTGCTCGGCTCGTGGGGGTGCTCCCAGCCCCCTGCCCTGAGCGGCTCAAGGCAGGGGGCTGGAAGGGATATGCCCTGTTCCACCCCCTTCCCCAAGGCCCCGTTCCTACCTCTTCTCTGCCTCCTCTACGGGGCAGCGAGCACACTGCCACTCCTCCCCCTCGCAAGGGCCATCAACTGATCGGCGCAGGGAAGGAGAGGACGACGGCAAGAAAGCACCACGCTGGGGGAAGAAGCGGGGGAGGGGGGGAAGCTTGGCTGCCGCAGAACCAAGCTTCTGCCTCCTGCCCCCACAGGGGAGAGCGGTGGGCGCTGAGTGGGGATGGGGGCCGGGACCGTGGCAGGCAGCAGCATGCCACTCAAAATCGGCTTGTGTGCCTTGTTTGGCACACGTGCCGTAGGTTGCCGACCCCTGCGTAAGCGATCCTTCACCACTGAATTCCAGCCTTCTCTGGGATGGAACACAGAAGATTTTTAACAATGAACAGTAACACTACCAACATTTTAGCAGAAGAAAATGTTCAATGCAACTGAAAATCCCAGAAGAGCATAGGTAAGCAGAATGCAATTACCCAAGTTGGAATTGGGGAAGGCACAGAGGTTAATACTCAGTTACTTGTGATAAATTCCATAGGCTCTTTAATGAACACAAGTTGTCAGGACCTTAATTTTACATCTCATACGAAAGCATTAGAACTCCAGCAACAGTGTCCCTCAACACCATTCAGAGGGAAGACTGCTACTTCCTCAATCACCAATGTCATCTGCTGTAGCAACTTCAAAAAAATTTCCTTGGCAGCCTCCCATCCAAGCACTGACCTGGCCTGACTCTACTTAGCTTATGGAACTGGAAGGGACGACATCAAAAGGTGGTTGGCTGCATTAGTGCAGAGGTTAATAAGAAGGATATCCCCTTTTGCAGAGATATTCTATGCCAGATTTCAGATGAAACTAAGTTTATAAACCTGTGACTGAAAGAGTTTATAATAAAAACGTGTGCTTTATGGTCAAACAGCATGGTTATCAGTCACACAGCAAACAAACAGCTGAACAAGGATGAAGGTTTTCAAACCGTTTTACACAGGTACTTTAATGCACACAGAAGTTAATGTATACCACAAACTAACCTGTAATATATCCTCCTATTGGTTTAAGGCTCTCAAACTGCTTGTCATGCTTTGCTCGCTCTTCAGAGGTGATAGCCCACATGTTTGGGCCTCCTAAAAAAATAATACATTGAAAATATTATTTAAAAATAAAGTCTGTCAATTGGGAAATTAAACCTTTGTTTTTAAGAGACAAAATTAGATCAAGAACTTCAATGACACACCCTGCTCTCTTTGGCAAGAATACTTCTGAAACACAAACTTTCTTCCCAGATGTATAAGTTTTAGCTGAATCAGTTCACCATCTGGCTTGTCTTATGCCCTGCTTTGAAACAAGCTATGCTGTTTTTTTGAAAGCTGGTACGCAGCAGCTTCCTTCCACTGCTGATTGTTCACAGCTTATGCAGGAAGTATGTTGCTCATGCTACTTTGTGTGAACCAAATATTTCCTTGATTCAATGGTAAATAAATAATGTTGTTTAAAGGCTCTCAGAAGGCTAATGCATTGCAGCTGCCAACTGCAGGACTTTTGCTTCTTCTCCCCAACACTGTAAAATCAAAATTGTTGCTTTAAAACAAAAACCACTTTTGTTCTACAAAGTGGTGAAATTGTGTATCACCTTTTCAACTTGATAGCATATAATTTCACTTAACCTTGAAAAAAATTACATATAAAACGCCATCCCAAACTGACAATTACCCCTTCGGTTACTCTATACATTTGTCATAATTCTAACACCTGTTCTTTGTGTTGTGTTATACAGATGAAAACAAGAGGGTGGATTTTCACAGCACCTAATTCCACCCTAACAGGAACGGGATATGCATATGGGAGGGATAAGCAATGGTTAGAAGTTACTGAGCAGGACGCAGATATTAAAATTAAAATTTATTTTTAAAAACATGGCCAAGTGTGGGGTAATCTTTTATTTGGCGGAAACTTTTCATTCAATCTCAATTTTCATTCAACCAAACTGAAACCTGGCCAAAATTCTCAAGGAAAAAACCAAAAGCATCACCAAAGGTAATGAAAAAATCCTAAAAATTAGCTTATAATTCACTATCAAGGTTTCCATAAAACTATTCAATTGTCCCTCAAATAATTCCTGCTGCCCACTGAAAAACAAGTTTGAAAAAATAATTCCTTTAGTAGAACACTCAGCAAGTTGCTTTGAAAATCTATACAATACTTCCAGTGCTTTGAAATTTTGTAAGTACTGCTCCAATTTCAAAATTGGGAATGTATTTAATTCTTTGGACTCTTTTAAACCTCTGTGACAGGACCCCCCCTCCCAGGGTGCCACCTGATATACTGGGGTCCCACTGAGCCTGCCCGTTCCACCAGCCTGGGCTCCCACACCCTGTCCTGCTGTGCCAGGCCCTCAAGCCTTCTCCAGTGTGCGTGCGCACACACACACACACGCAGGGACACACCCAGCTGCAGAAAGATACACAGACACTGAGATCAGCTGTGTGTGGGAAGACTCAGCTCCGGGACTGCCCAGCACTCAAGTGCATACCTCCTTTGGGATGCAAACCCAAAATTATATTGTCTTGCACTGCATAAAAATCTATACAGCATAAGCTCATGAAATCCGCCCCCTCCCTCAATGTGGAGAAAGATATGCTCAGCTTTTTGCCTCCCCCTCCACCCCTCAGTTATGAATGACACAAACGTTTTTTATTCTAAAACCAAAGTTTATTAACTACAAAAGGTAGATTTTAAGTGATTATTATGGATAGCACACACATCAAAGCAGATTACTGAGCAAATGAAACAAAACACGCAACCTAAACTTAATACACTAAATCAACTGGTTAATAGTAGCAAATTATCACCCTAAATGTTGTTTTATGCAGGTCGCAGAGTTTCTTGAAGGTAAACTGCATTGCCTGCAGCTTAAATCTCCGGGTATTCCATTCACAGGCTAGACCTTTCTTGCCTGGGCTCAGCCCCTGGCCGCCCCAGCTTAGTTCCTTTGTTTCTTCAGGTGTTTTCAGCAGTCTTCCTTCTTGGGCAGGGAGCCAGTGGAGAAGAACCAAGATTAGCTCACTTCCCAGCCTTAAATAGGATTTGCATATGATAGGAATCCTTTGTTTCCCAGTTTGACCCCCACCCCCTCAATGAAAAAACACTGGAACCCCAAGATGGTGTCCAGTACCAGGTGACATGATCACCTGACCCTGCAGTGCCAAAGCAGCATCCCAGAAAACTTCTCAGGAAGGAGGGAGATTAGCATCTTCAAAGACCTATTGTTCCGCTTAATGACCCATTCAGGCTGTTTGCATACTGTCTGGTGGGCCTTCCCCAGGTGAAAACACAGCTGTAATTGTTAGAGTCAATATTCCTAACTTCAGATACAGAAATGATACATGCCTAAAAATAGGATAATCATATTCAGTAAATCATAACCTTTCCAATGATACCTCACGTGACCCATCTTGCATAAAACATTTCTTAGTTATGCCATATTCATATCATAAGCATATCTCTGAAGAATATGGGGCACGAGGTCACAACCTCTATCACTTTTGTTTTCCAAAAAGCCCTCCCAGTTTCCAGGGCTCACACCAAAATCAATAAGCACCAGGTTAACCTTTAGTTCAAGATCCGCTACCTCCTAACAGCGCAATTCACCTGTTGTCCCAGGAAACCGTACTCTGCTTGTGTGTATAAACAAGGAGAGTTGGTCCTTTTTGACAACATCATCTTGTTAGGAACACAACTGTCTTGGTCTATTACATTAAATTCTTTACTTCTGCTGCTTAATATGGAGAGAGTTATAGCTAACCAAATAGAAGGATACTGAGATACTGGAGAGAGAGTGTACAAACCACAACAATTCCTGCTGACCGCAGCAAAAATTATAGAAGCAATCATTACAGGTTCTAAATATATAGGAGTGTGAAACATACACAAGTAGTATGTAGTGTGTATTGTGCTTGCAGCAGTTTATTAGCCTGGCCAATACAGATCTGTGTTCCTAAAGGCTCTGACAGTAAAGCACCATAAAAACTGCATGGTAGAGTGGTTAGAGGTACAGAAAATGACTGTAAAAGCAACATCCCAAACCTTTTCCCTTATACCAATATGTTTTAATTATCTTCTGAAGCAGGCTGCCTAGCAACAGAAAAAGGGCTCTCTTTTCTATGGGCTTGACTGAGAATCAACAATAAAATGGTTCAGACCAACCCAAACACATTCACAAGTAGAGTCCTGCAAATCTGCAGATATCCACTTTATATCCACGGACCATGTTTGCAGATCGTGGACTGGATGCGGATACAAATTTTTTTATCTGCGCAGAGCTCTATTCACAAGTTCACTGGCGAGAGGAGACAATGAAATTGGTCTGTTTAGCCTAACCCAGTGGTTCTCAACAAGGGGTACGTGTACCACTGGGGGTATGCAGAGGTCTTCCAGGCGGTACATCAACTCATCTAGATATTTGCCTAGCTTTACAACAGGCTACATAAAAAGCACTACCAAAGTCAGTACAAACTAAAATTTCATAGAGACAGTGACTTGTCTATACACTGAAATGTAAGTACAATATTTATATTCCAATTTATTTATTTTATAATTATATGGTAAAATGAGAAAGGAAGCAATTTTTCAGTAATAGTGTGCTGTGACACTTTTGTATTTTTATGTCCGATTTTGTAAGCAAGTAGTTTTTAAGTGAGGTGAAATTTGGAGGTATGCAAGACAAATCAGACTCCTGAAAGGGGTAGAGTACTCTGGAAAGGTTGAGAGCCACTGGCCTAACCCAAAGAAGGCTGAGGAGAGATATGACTGCTCTCTATAAATACATCAGAGGCATAAACACCAGGGAGGACTTATAGGGTGGATAAAAATCAATGATTTTTTTTTTAAATAAAAAAAATTGGATTTTTTTATTTAAATCGGATTAGATAAAATGCTTTTTGAGGAAAAAACCTATCTAAAGATAGTTTTAATTAAGATACATTATAACTCAAAGATATCTCATCATGGAATATGGATTATAAATTCTAATTCTATAGTATGAGACAATATATTCATGTAATGTTTAAGTTTTGTAAATGAGTTCCAATAGTTTATGGATTAGGGACCCAATTTTATGGGTTCCAGGAGCTTCTGTATAGATTATTTAGGTTAATCTTTCTATCTACCCAATGGGACTCAGTGCTCAGTCTAGAAGATACCATCAGAGATGCTTAGTTTTGCAGTTCTCAAACTGGATTTGTGTCTCTTGCAGTTCTCAAACTGTGGATTTGTGTCTCCATAAATAAATAATATATAGAGGTGAAAAATAACAGACCGCAACTCTATTGTCCCTTTGCAAAATCAATCCTTTACCTCTCTCTAAAAGTGCAAATTTTCAAAAAGTTCAATGAACAGAAGATTGTTGGGGGCGGAATAGATCTGAACAAGGAGAAGAAGTCTGGAGATAAATGTGAGAAGCGAGGGGACATATGCTTGTTTTGTTTTGTTAAAATATTACATGTTTACGGTTGAAGAAAAAAGTCCAGAATACTTAACGTTGTGGTTTTAGTTAAATAAAACAATTTAAATGTCTGCCTGGTGATGTTCCTCCTAGTACAGCATGGCAAGAAAATCCTCCAAATATTAATGATTAACCTGTTGAATTGGAGATAGTTCACCTCCCAATGACTTCATAAATATCTGCTTCAATTACCTTTGGTAAATGAAATAACCAATCATTCATTTTCTGATATAGGTGTAAAACTAATCTGAAAAGTTTTCAAAATAAATCACTGTTTAAAAATGTAGTGTGTACCTTCTAAAAATGAAACCTACATCTCTCTCTGAGTTGTGAAGAATATGTATTAAGGTTATAACAACCAACAAGAATGCACTTTTTATGTAGAAAACCATGATTAAATCGAGTCTTCCTGACTAGTGATTTAAATCAATTTGATTTAAATTAAATCCACCCTAAAGAATAATCATGACTGCAGAAGAAATTGGGAGCCTAGCAGCAAAGAGTCTTGAAAATGTAAAATGCCTCTCATTGGTAGCCAGCTACTTCCCTGGAGGAGGAGTAGCTACACAGCAGCCTGTACTGGTGGCAACAGGGTCACAGCATTTGCCTTTCCATTTGAGAAAAGTCTTCATATTTCTCAGACTTTCAGAAGAGTGATTTCTTTGTTGATGGTAAGATGTTGTTTTTTGCCACTCAGCTCTATTTATAATTAAAACTATACTCCAGCAAGCTACGAATTTAATTAATTCCCCAGACATAATAATTCTAAATTGGAGGTGAATTCCTGGTCCACGTGAGTCATGATAATCAGTAATTATAGAATGCTTTTTAACTTCAAAAAGCATACCATTAAGCCTCACAATACCCCAATGAAGTTAATTAACTAAATATTATCCCCATTTTACAGATGGAGAAACTTCAGTACAGAGAGACTCAGTGTCTTGTCGGAAGCCACACAACGGGTATGTCTACATTCCACAGTTAGCTTGGACAATTGGCATCCCGGACTGAACATTTGCGTTAGTCTAGCCTTAGTATGAGCATTCCCACAGCAAAGTCCTACCTGTGTCCTCACTATTTCCGCACTCGCCCACGTGTGTCAGGGGGCATAACCCATGGTTCTTTGTGCTGAGACATTCTAGGATTCTTTCCCAAGCAATTGTGACAATTGCAGAAGAACTTGTCTGTCTCTCAAAGGGCATTGTGGGAAGGGCATTGGAGGACTATCAGCACTCAAATGATCTTGCCTGCATCCTCACTGCAAAGTGGGTGGGTTCTAGTCTGAGCAAAAGCACAGTCCAAGCTTTTACCGGATTCCCCCTCCCCCCAGCCAAGTAAACAAGTATAGGTTCAAGGCACAAATATGCATGTGCCTTGAGGGTTGTGTGTGTGGATACTAGGGGGCTTTCGTTAGGCAAAAACACATGTAAGAGAATGGGCTGAGGCATGGTCTACACTTAAAACTTAAGTTGACATAGCTATGGTGGTCAGGGATGTGAAAAAAATCCACCCCCCTGAATACAATAGTTATGTTGACCTAACCCCCGGCATAGATTCTGATAAGGCAACAGAAGAATGCTCAGGGAAGTGGAGTTCCTATAGTGGCAGAAAAACCCCTTCCGTCGCTGTAGTCTGTGTCTACATTACAGGGTTACAGCAGCATAGGTACGGCACCATAACTATGCCACTGTACTGTAGACATAGTCTCTGACTATAGTATAGACATGCCCAATGAATGAGATCCTAACTTCCAGTCCCCTGCTTCAACTACCTGACCGCACTGCCTTGTCCTGTCTACTGACTCCAGAGATTATTATTTATATTACCACAGCACCAAGGAGCCCTTTATGGTAGGTGCTGTACAAACAGAGAACAAAAATATGGTCCCTCAAAGAGCTTACAATCTGAGTAATTTATTATACCACAGAGAAAGACTAGCTAGGTCTTTCCCATCTACGGCTCCATGAGCTAAAGGGACAAACCTATTAGTTCCAAACTTTCCCTCATCTGTGTTTGTAACCTCTCTTACCACAGAATTCTCTAATACAAATTTAGTGCTGTCTAATTAAAGCATGCCTATAATTGGAATGCAGAAGTTGTAGATGTTGTTCTCTTTCCTGACTTGGGCAAAAGAACTAAATGTCTTGATAGCAACAGTTCTGTTCCACCTTGTATTTAGCTGTGACAGTCTGAGTTAGTTTCCCAGATTTGAAGGAGAGCTCTGTGTAAGCTTGAAAGCTTGTCTTTCACCAACAGAAGTTGATCTACCTTGGCACTCACCTTGTCTCTTTGACAGCAACAGAACATTTACTGTTATTCTGAGAAATATGCACTTTTCATTAGCCTTTTGCCATTTTCAACATGCAACTCTCCCCCCTTTCTTTTCCCCATTCTTAAAACTGATTACATAATGGTGTGCTCAACCAATGGCAAGCACTTATTTAATTAAAGAACCACAGAATTAGAGAAATGAAGGACTGGAAGGCACCTGGAGAGGCCATCTAGTCCAGCCCCCTGTGTTGAGGCAGGACCAAGTAAGCCTAGACCATCCTTGACAGATGCTCATGTAATCCCTGTTCTTAAAAACCTCCAGTAACTGGGATCCCACAACCTTCCTTGGTAACCTATTCCAGTATTTAACTATCCCTATAGTAAGAAAGTTTTTCCTAATATCTCCTATTTAACCTAAATCTCCCTTGCTGCAGACTAAGCCGATTACTTCTTATCCTATCTTCAGGGGACATGGAGAACAATTGATCACCATCCTGTTTATAACAGCCCTTAACATATTTGAAGACTGGTATGAAGTCCCCCTTCCCTCATCTTTTCTCAAGATTAAATATGCCCTTTTTTTTTTAAACCTTTCCTCATAGGTGAGGTTTTTCTAAACCTTATCATTTTTGTTGCTCTCCTCTGGACTCTCTCCAATTTATCCACATCTTTCCTATAGTGTGGCCCCGAAAACTGGACACAGTACTCCAGCTGAGACCTCATCAGTGCCAAGTAGAGTGGAACAATTACCTCCTATGTCTTACATACAACACCCCTGTTAATACACACCAGATTAGCCTTTTTCACAACTGCATCACATAGTTGACTCGTATTGAATTTGTGATCCACTCTAACTCTCTGATCCTTTTCTCCAGTACAGTATACTGCCTAGCTAGTTATTCCCCATTTTGCAGTTGTGCATGTGATTTTTCTTTTTTAAGTCTAGTACTTTGCAATTGTCTTTACCGAATTTCATCTTGTTGATTTCAGACCAATGTTCCAATTTGCGAAGGTTGTTTTGAATCCTAATCCTGTCCTCCAAAGTGCTTGCAACCCCTTCCAGCTTGGTGTCATCTGCAAATTTTATAAGCAAATTCTCTACTCGATTATCTAAATCATTAATGAAAATATTGAATAGTACCAGACAAAGGACAGTCTTCTGAGGGATGCCACCAGGTATGTTCCCCTCAGTTTAACAGCAAAATATTGATAATTACTCTGAGTATAGTTTTTTAACCAATTGTGCACCCAGATTACAGTAATTTCATCTATTCTAGACCACATTTCCCTAGTTTGTTTATGGGAATGTCATGTGGGATTGCATTAAAAGCCTCACTGAAATCAAGATACACCTCTACCCTGATATAACGCTGTCCTCAGGAGCCAAAAAATCTTACCACGTTATAGGTGAAACCGCGTTATATCGAACTTGCTTTGATCCACCGGAGTGCGCAGCCCCGCCCCCCCCAGAGCGCTGCTTTACTGCGTTATATCCGAATTCGTGTTATATCGGGGTAGAGGTGTATATCACATCTACTCCATCCCCCCTAAGTTCCCGTTAGGCTGCGCAGCCGCCTATTAAGCTCTGCGCAGGGGCTCCGGACTGCGGCGGGGAGCGATGCCTCCTCCCAACACGGACCTGCCGCAGCGCCTCTCCCCACCAGCCCCAGCATGGACCTGCCCCGGACTCGCCACGGCCAGGGGACAGGCGCCTCTCCCCCCCAGGCCAGGTGCTGCTGCAAGGAGAGAGAGCTGAGGGGAGTCCTCTCTCCCTGCTGCAGCTCCCGGGCAGCCTGTACCTCAAACCCCTCATCCACACACACCCCCAAGCCCACACCTCCAACCATAGCCCTCACCCCTCCTGCACCCCAACTCCCTGCCCCAGCCCAGAGCCTCCTCCTGCACCCAAAATCCCCCATCCCTGGATCCCTGGGCCCACTCCAGAGCCCGCACCCCCAGCCAGAGTCCTCACCCCCCCCACCAACCCTCTGCCCCAACCCTGAGCCCCCCCCCCCACACACACACACACTCCGAATCCCTCGGTCCTGCCCCTGCCACATGAATTTTGTTATGTGCACCAATATGGAGGTGTGTCACACATCACCTCCATATTGGTGCACATAACAAAATTCATTCTGCACATGTGTGGGAAAAATTAGAGGGAACACTGGCCAGTACCCTGTCAAAGAAGGAAACTGGTATGGCGTGACACAATTTGTTCTTGACAAATCCAAGTTGGTTCTTATTTATCACTAATTTATTACTTTTTATCTATAGGGCAGAACACAATTTCTATTGTGGTGGCGGCCTGCAGCTAGGGCCCCCATTGTGGCACTGTATAAACACAGAGCAAAGAGATGATCTCTTTCCCAAAGAGTTTATAATCCAACTAATTTTTTTTTTTTTTTGCTTTTTATGTAACTGCATTCACATTTTTATTGAATTAGTGTTTTGTTTTTCCATTCTCTTGTAGCAACAAGAACATCTATAAAACTGTCACCATTAGAACCTTGTTCATTTTCTTCCATTTCTCACATACACCACTACCCCGATATAACGCTGTCCTCGGGAGCCAAAAAATCTTACCGCGTTATAGGTGAAACCGCGTTATATTGAACTTGCTTTGATCCGCCCCCCAAGGGCGCTGCTTTACTGCGTTATATCCGAATTCGTGTTATATCGGATCGCTTTATAGCGGGGTAGAGGTGTATATTGGTAATAAATAACTTGAAAACTCATTCCACACTGTTTTATGAAAGCCCATTCTGAACCAAGAAACAGTATTTGTCCTTGGAAAGCTGTAGTTATTATTCTAGTCTACAATGCTTACAAACCAAGACTATTCTGAAATCAAATTTAACTTTTTCTGTTCCTTGTCTCTTGCCTCAATATATTGGTACACATACCAGGTTGAACCTAACGTCTTTCAGTCTCTGGACTTCGAACACAAGCACACATAAGAAAATCAGGTGGATCTACAGACAAACTTAAGTATCTTTTTCTCAGCTTTGGAAAGCAACAGCTATTATCCACTATTGAGAGAGAATAATTCCCATTTAGGGCAAATGCAGCAGATGATTCTAAACAGATTGACATGCCTCGGCTAGTCTCCAGGACACCCAAGTAAGGCTAACATTATTAGACTGAACTCTATTTTCAATTAGTAAAATCCAATTCAAGTCATGGGGTTGGACAAGTGTGGAAAATGAATGAGTTATGTGTATTTTATGAATATCAGATGCAGCTCAGTTTATCTGTGTGATATTATCCTCCCTGACTGTAAGGAGTTAAATCAAAGGAGGCTGTTGGAGGAAAACAAACAGGAAAGGAAACAACAATAAGATAAGGTAGTGGTTCTCAATCCCAGGTCCAGGGCTCCTTAGGGGTCCGCTAGCATAATCAAGGGGGTCTGTGAACTGATTGGTCCCTCCCAAAGGCGACGCGGGGGGAAGAGGGGGAGAACCATGCAAGACCACATGCCCCCTTCTCCCACCCCCGTTTTCTACCTTCTGAGGAGACTAGGGTTGCCAACCTTCCAATCTCACAAAACCGGACACCCTTGCCCTGCCTCCTTCCCCCGAGGCCCTGTCCAGGCTGCACTTACCTCAGGTGGCTCCCGGAAGCAGCTGGCATGCCCCTCCGGCTCTTAGGCGCAGAGGCGGCCAGGGGGCTCTGCACGCTTGCAGGTGCCACCTCCTCAACTCCGATTGGCCGCAGTTCCCGGCCAATGGGAGCTGAGGAGCCGGCGCACCGAGTGCGGGCAGTGCGCAGAGCCCCCCTGGCTGCCCCTGCACCTAAGGACCGCAGGGACATGCCACGCAGAGCTGGGGCAGAGAGGGAGCCTGCTTAACCCTGCTGCGCCGCCGACTGGACTTTCAGTGGCCCAGTCAGCGATGCTGACCAGAGCTGCCAAGGTCCCTTATTGACCGTGTATGCCGATTGAAAACCAGATGCCTGGCAACTCTAGAGGAGACCCATCCAGTGGGGCTTCCGCAAACTCTGCCCCACAGAGCAGTGGGGGTGGGCAAGGCCTCAGGACGCCTCCTGCCAGGACGCCAAGCAGTGAGGAGGCAGCAGCTCCCCCGGCGGCTGCACTCACCACGTGTCTGTGCAGCGCGGGGAGGGAGGAAGCAGCAGGATGGCTGGCTGTGGGATGAGGCCCCCAACCCCGCTACATGGAACTAGTTCTCCTTCCCTGCTGCTGCAGTCCCAGCACTTCCCAGCTTTGCAGAACACCCACTGAAGTGAATCAGGGGTTGAAGGAGGTGCTTCCTCCCCGAGTCCTGCCATGCAAGGCTGGCCTAGCCCCCATTATCCTCTCCAGTTGCCCCTGGTCCCTCCCCTGCAGCCATAGCTGCTGGATCCTGCCCACCCAGGCCCATCAGGTAAGTGGAGACGTCAAGCTCCTCGTGGGGCCTCAGAGCCTGGCTGGGCCAGGGGAGGGGGAGAGGCCTGCAGGGAGGCACTGATGGGCTGGTGCTGTGTCCCAAACCTGCACGAGCCGGGCTGGCACCATGACAGGGAATGCAACACTGCCTCCCACCTCGAGTGAGAGGCTGCAGGTACCCCCTTCCAGCATCCCTCTAATACCCCTCCCAGTACACACTTACCACTCCAGCACCCCCTAAATACCCCTCCCAGTACATGCACTCCTCCAGCCCTCCCCCAAATACCCTCTGCCAGTAAACATACACCCCTCTAATACTCCCATATATCACCTAGCAATGCTGTAATTTATCATTAGTATCAGGTAAACTGTCAGTATTTTAATTTGCTGTGTTTTTTGTTGATCTGTTCACATAATAATAATTTCTCTATAGTAATATTTGTGATAACTACTAAAATAACGTGAAAGAAACAAATAATGAGAAACAAAATAATGAAGGGGGATCTGCAGGTTTGTCTATTTAAGTTTAGGGCTCCCTGGTTAAAAAAAGGCTGAGAACCATTGAGGTAAGGTACAGGCCAAGAGAATACCAAGTGTCCCTGAGGAAACAATGGGGAAGCTATTAATTGGGGAATAACCCTTGCCTGGCTCCAGCTAGGCTGGGAAGGTTTATTCTTCCTAGATCAAAACCCAGGATGGCTGTGTTTACACTGCCACTTTCAGTGTTAAAACTTTAAGTTTTAGTGCTGAAAAGCACCAGTACAGACAGCGCTTTATCGCCGGGAGCTACCACCACTCGTTTGGGGTGGTTTTGGGGTTTTTTTAATTGCCGGGAGAACTCTCCCCTGGCAATAAAGCGTGTCTGCGCTATAACATGGGCAGCGTAGACATACCCGATCAAAAGAGATACTAAAACCTTAAAGATTCTGCCCTAGGGAAGAAAGGGTTTGAATGGGCAGCAGTTGGTGGAGATGGCTCTCTGACAGAGAGAATCACAGAAGATGTGCTACAACACAGCAGTCTGCTTCTCCCAGGCCAGAGACTGAGACAACTGGGCTGAATGAAACTTACCAAACCTTGCAAAGAAAAATTAAGGGTTAGGTAAGGAGAAATAGGAGTTAAATATGTTTTAACCCTTGTCTCTAACTGCTATGTATCTTTGGGTGAATGAATACATAATTCTTCGTTTTGAAGAAGTTGCTTTTGAATCACATTAATCAGCCACTGTCACAGGCTCCCAGAGGAAAAGGGCTTATAGGTGCCAAACAGCTGAGCCAATTGGGTTAACGCAGATGGTAAATGGGGGTTTGCCGCTCAGAGATTCAGTCTAAGAGTGGTAGGACTGCGCAGTTCCACCAGAGAGGAGTGAAGGCAGAGAAACATGTCCCCAAAGGTATAGACTTGAGAGGGACTAAACAGGGACTAAAGTTCAGCTCACCCTGTAATTGTGACGATAAGTATAAACAACAGGATTTGGCTTTCAGCCTTCCATCATAAAACTCTCTCTCTTCATTGGGGGAACATTTGAGAAGAACAAGCTTCATATTCTGTATTTCTCAAGACTACGTATGGGCTTCATCAATGCCTTCCTCTTTTAACAGTCATTTTAAAACTAGATTTGCCTCCATCCTATGCAAATAAGTAGCAAAATAAAAGCCAATTAAAGTCATAGAGTGCTGTAAAATTTTGCTTGAAGAGTCACCAATCGCACACAGGAAAATGAGAGAGACATTCTGCTATGTAATACAAATAATAATACTTAGAGAAAATTATCTGGATTTCTTTTGTTACTACTAGTAAAGGGTATTTGCATAAAAATGGAACATTTGTTGCTTGCTGGCTCATGTGCTTCTGGATTCTTATTGGCTCAGTTGTGTGACGCAGACCGGAGCTTATGACAAACTCTCAGCTATTTGGATATTGTGATATAGCCTAAGTATGGCTCTGTTTAGGTGTTTCTACTTACTGAGAAGTTACACACACACACACGCGCGCACATGTGCACGCACACACACACACACAGTATTGCTTCTCATCTATAGATCTCAAAGCATTTTGCAGAAGTGTGTATCATTATCCCCATTTTACAGATTTCAAACTGTAGACAGGAAGGATGATTGGAGTCTGTGGGCGCTACCCCAATACAAATAATAAGTAACTTGCCTATGTTTCACAGAGAGTGAATGACAGAGCTGAGAATACAACCCTGGTCTCCAACTCACAGTCCAAGAGTTTATCCAATGGACCTCACTATTTGCCCAGAACAGACATTCACCACTATGTGGTGATCTGTGTGATATAAATTCCAAAACACACAATACCTTACATATGTCATGCACCTTTAACTAGTTCACCTGCACCTCTCCCTCTAATCTATTTCTACCAAGACTACTTGTAACAGTCTAAACTTCTGAATTATTTTCATATAGCAGCCATTTTTGTGTGTAACTGAGATTTTATTGGCACTCATCTGGGATGAACTGCATAATACAAATTACTTCAATTGAAGAATAAATGGTAGAAGCAGATAATCCTGTTTTAATGGAAATAGCATTAGTAATTTTAAAACAGGGAAGAAGAATACAGACTACATAAACAGAATAGTTTCTACAGAAAAGGTTGTTCAATGTTTACCATGAAATCTCAGTAGGATTTTAAACCTCTCTCTACCTAACTTGTTTCAACTGCACTTAATTTTGATTATTCATTCATATTGTTTAACTACATGCACTCAGATGTGTTTCACAAGGAAGTGGTTTAACTAAAGGCACAGACTTCACATAGCAGACTGCAAACTCTCTGAGGTGAATCTCCTTAAGTTTACTTGGCATTGTTCCTCCTTTGAGAGCAGGGGAGAGGGCGCAAAGTTTGCTGTGGTACAGATTGAGAAGCTGTTCAGCTCCCCAAACCAGCAATTTTTTGAGATCCAGAGGCTCTGTGCCTGAGTGCTGCTTCTCTGCCCCCTACAGCCTTCTCCCAGTGCCCAAATGGACTGAAGGGGTGGGGGTGGTGTGTGAAGACAAAGCACAAGACTGCATTAACTTTAGGCAGAGATTCACCATAGGGGACAGCAAAGGGACAATGACTGGAGATAAACTAGCCCTGAATCACAAGAACGGTTTCCATGGGATTTGGGGTGGGGAATACTGCCAAAGAATCAGCACTTTAAAAATAAAAAACAAAAACAAAAAAGCCCAACAATAGGAAAAATAAAACAGGACTCCACTAAGTTTCTGTCCCATCTGTCCAATGAAGTGGAAAAGACAATGTGGTACTCATCTTGTTTTGCCTAAGAATTCAGGTATGCAATACATGGATTTATTTTGTTCCAACTTCTACTATTATACTAATTTTTAAAGCAATACTGAAACATTATTTCTGGATTCTGCTATAGTTGCCATTTACAGTATAACAGTGTGTTGGTGAATAGCACCATAATGGTTGCTATTCACCAGTATAATGGTTTTACACATTTTATTGAAAACATCCATAACATGGCTATATAACTAAATTAGCTACCAGAAACTCCTAGTCTTTCTTATATTTATCTCCTCAAACAACAAACCAGACAAATTGCAGATTTTTTACCCAACTGTCAGATTTTCCCCCACTTGGCAGACAGAGTGTGTTTTACCTCTAACCATTCTTTTTCATTTTTGGGTAGCTTCAATTATAGCAATGAAGTCACCAGGTAAAATAGCATAAAAACTTCCAATTTCTCAGCAGATTTAGCAATGTGTTTCTTTAAGGCAGACTATTCCCTTTAGAAACAGAGTGATCCAACTGACTAACACATAGTCAGAAGTTGCATAGCATCTTTTAAAGTTTTATCTGGAGTATGTCTTTGAAAGGAAACTGAAAAAAACATGAGCTTCTGCATTATTTTGCATGACAACAACGTAAAATCAAGAGGGAAAATATTTAAGATTTATCTGCATATTTTGAGCACATTCTGTATTGATTGTGAATAATCAATTAATTGAAATATTTTAGTTTAAACTAAATAATATTTACCATATCTAAATTAAAACATATCAAAATCCTATGCCATATTATACAAACTCAAATACCTATTCTGTTAATTAATGGTTACTTAGATTATTCCTCATCTGAAGTCATTCAGTATTCAAAATACAGTCATGTATCGGCATGTAACAACCCCTTAAATTAACTAAAATTACTAGATGCTCCAGGCATATGTGCACTCTTAATTATACTACAGGACAAACTTGTGCTGAATTCCTAGAGTATAGACTATACATCAGAAGTCATAAGCAACAGTAAATATGCTACAGCAAGTTGACAAAAACATTGAGGCATATGTTGCAATCAGTTAATTACTAATATTATTGATATTACATATAAAAACAAAAAAGCACTCTCCGACCCCACATAAATGAACCCAGACCAAGCTACTTACCATTCATGGCTGTGGGAAACTGAGCCATCATGGTCCTGAATGTGCTTTGCTAGCTCTTAGCCATCTGCAACATAAAAACATTGTCCCATTAATAATGCAACAAGGGCAGAACACAGCTTAGTGCTCCTGCCGAGCAGAGGGAATGTCTGTCCTCTTCAGCTCACACTTCCGGAAGCAAACAATGCAGGGCTTCAAGCTGCTACCGAACATACTGAATTTGCATTTGGAAGTAGGTGGGAGATTTCTGTAGGTGGGAGATTTTTATTTGGTATGCAGTGCAGTCTTGAACCTAGAATCACATTCTTAAAGGAAAACGGCATTCATTGTACTGTGTGTACTGCATAAGACACACACACACACTGGAACATATACTGTACAGAACAATCCTTCACTGGAAGGAGGATGGACTAGACAACCTAACAGATGTTATTCAGCCCGAACTTCCATGATTTACTTGAATATTTATCAAAATTAAAATTATAGTTGACATACTTGAAAATAATACTTCTGTTAATAAAAGAAAGAACAATATTGAAATTCAATAGTTCAAATATTGGATAAATAACTTTCCACAGAACTTACAAAAGCATGATTAGTGGAAATGACCCTGCATACTTCATTCTGTAAAATAACTAGCTCTAATCAAATCATGCAGCAGTCTATTTTCCAGCATATAAAACTGAATATTGTTATAAAGGCAATTATTTTTGTTATATTATCAAAAACAAAAAGTATCATCATCAGAGCGGTTCTTAATATAACATACTTTCAGAATAAGAAATGTTAAAATGCTGCCTGTCACATTTTGTTTTGCTAGTCTGGTCCCATTTCAAGAGTATTTAACATTTTATTTATTAGCTCTTTATATTTGCAAAACATTAACTAATTCTCAAAACATTCCTCAAACTTAGGCACTTTCCCCGTTTTACAGATAGGGAACACCCATAAAGAATTAAGACAACATACACACGGTATTGCTTCAGATAAAATCATTTCATTTTGACTACTGTTCACTAAGGAGCCACAAAAGCTTTAAATCTGGAAACAATTTTGTAGTAATGGTATGTGATGTGAAATTCTGCATAGCAAAGTGACAATTTTATTAGGTTAAAATATGAAAAAACACAATAAAAAAATTAAGAATGGGGCGGGGGAGGGGGAGGCAGGAAAGAATCTACTCACGAAACAGCACTAGCCAACAATAGCAGAATCCTGCAGTGCAATTACTCATCCCAGGGTTCAGATGCTTCTAATATTCTAATTTCTGTATCACATTTCAGATAACTATTATGCCCCCCCTTCAGTGATTAAATACCTGTTCAAATACATTTTCAAAAATATTAAAGGTACAGAAACATTTTTTTCTGTATGGTGTTGCTTATTCTGGCATATCTGATTGTTTTATTGGTTGCAAAAAACATGCAGTTGCTTCCAGAAGCATTCAAAAAATTTCCTTGAAGAGTATAGAGTATTTACTACACACTTATGCACTAAATGGAAAATGTTAGGAATCACTCTGTACCAGTACTCTACAGGTATATTCTATACACAATATTTATAATGTAGGCTATACAATGGGCTAATTTTAGATCAAGAATTTGCCTTCATTGGTTGGTTTGTGCATTGCATAGCCACATGTTGACTGTGATATATCATCCATCCCCAAATGAGTGAAAACCAAAGTTAACCCATTATATACTGCTTATATAACTGCCTAGTGAAGAAAGAATTACACAGTACAACTGTTTTTATATAACTCTCTTCACAGTAGTATCACAAGACCCTTTACATTTTTTTTTAATATAAAAATGGAAATGGATGGTGAATCCATTGATCTATCAAGTGTGATACCAGGGATCAATTGAAGAAAGAACAGAGGGAGGCAAAAGAAAGGCTGAAAACTTTTCCAAGAGGATGAGAAAATTAAAATGAATTTGTATATTTTTAGGTTGCCTCCAACGTCTCTTCCTATGTACTAAAAATGAAATAACAAAGGACAATTCCTCCCTATTTATAACTTTCCAGCTGAACATAAAGTTCTATAAAAGCTGTACTTTTAAGAACTGCCAGAAAAGAACTCTAGGCTGAAATACTGCAATAGGATGAGAATGAAGAACCCACCTGAAATCAATGGGGTAAAAGTCAATAGGGCTGTGCATGGACACCAGGGTTGATCTGTATGGATCTTATTGCAGGATTGGGGTATAAAATTTTAACTGATTAAACCCATACTCTTGAACTATTCATTTTGTTCTCTCCTTTGCAGATCACTTTTTATTTTTAAAATGGGGGGCGGGGAGGGGAATGCCTGACATTCCACCTACCCAATACTACCAAAAAATCTTTTTGGCTTGTTTTTTAACCTTAGGGTTATGAAGAACATCAAACTATAAAATAAATCCCTCAAACAACCCTTGAGAAAAAAGCCTAAACAAACAGCTAGGCCTTGGAAATGCTGCATAAGTCTAACAACCTCGGGCTTTTTGGAGAGGACGTGTGCCTGGGGAAAGCAAAAGCAATTTCCAAACTAGAGGGCCCTCCAGCCTCCATATACAAAAGTCAAGCTATTGTCAACTCAAGCACCCCACCTGTTCTCAACTGCCAGGTTAAAAACCATGAGGCGAGAGGCAGTCTCTAAGATCCCATCTAACTGCAGAAAGCTAGTGAGTTTTGCGTCCCCGTTACAACATGGTACTGCCAAACAAGGCTATAGCTGTGTGCATTACAAGACCATACCATGTTTCAGCCATGCCTCATACTATTGTATTGTATCTAGATCCTATCACACAGCAGCTTTCTGAAATGTAAGACCTAAAATGCACCAAATCTAAACCCTTAAGTGATAATCCAGGTAGGGAAGTGCTCCATGCCTGAAAGTCCTGAGTATGTGGGAGAAATTGCACCTCACACAGAAGCAACCAGACTTCAGAATGCAGACATGTAAAGGGATCCAGATAGAGTTCTTATGTCTCGGCATCAGCTCTTGGGCCCTATGCCACCTCTTGTGTAGCACAGTTCCATTAGAGCCAGGCTGCCAGAGTCTTACCAGCCATAAAGATTTCTGAACCCAAAAGCATGGGAGGGGGGAAGGGTCTCCCACAATATGAAAGGACAAGCCAGCAAACAGCTGTTTGGCGGCGCTTAGGACTTTCTGGGAGGGAGGGGGAGGAGTGGAGACGTGGCGCTTCCCCGCTTCTTCCCAGCGCTTCATGCTTAGGACTTTCTGGGAGGGAGGGAGAGGAGCGGAGACACGGCGCTTCCCCGCTCATCCCCCTCCCTCCCAGCGCTTCCCTGCCACCAAATAGCTGTTTGGCAATGCTTAGGACTTTCTGGGATGGAGGGGAAGGAGCGGAGAGGCGGCGCTTCCCCGCTCTGAGAGGGAGGGGGAAAGCGCTGGGAGGGAGGGGGAGGAGGCGGAGAAGAGGAACTTGTGCAATGCTCCTTTGTAAAGTCGCTGCTCTCCCACAGAATCTTACAAGCTGCAGACAGAGCAGGCAGCCAAACAGACGTTATAAGGGAGCATTGCACAACTTTAAACGAGCATGTTCCCTAATTGAGCAGCGATGTAACTTTGAAACAACGTTAAGCGGGAGGACGTTAAGTGAGGAGTTACTGTATTTATTTGCCTGTATTATTGCAGTGCCTAGAGGCGCCCAGTCCCCCTCATGAATTTGGGTGGGTAAAGGGGTAATTCAGTGCAGCCCAAATAGTTCTACTATCCCCACATTTCCAACCAGGCCACTCACCGACCCAAATTCCTCAGATACAAACCCCCACAAAACTGTTTCCATGGGACTGAGGGTAAGAAACATGCTTGCCACTAAGAAAGAACTCCGACTCTATGCAGTCACAGTGTCCCTAAGGTTTGGATATTACTCAGAAATCAAAGTGGATATTAGTTTATTTTCACAAATTCCAAGTATGGTAATCCATTAGTCACCATATAACTACATCCTAGCATCCTTCATAATGCAGTAGTTCCTCTTATTCTCAGTTGATGGTGCAATTTCAGTGAAAGATACTAGATCTACACTGGACTTTCTAGATTAGAAATGACTCTAGATAACTTTTAAATTACAACAAAACTTGGAAATTTCTAAAGAACATTTTACGTAACACCACAGAGGGACACACTGCTGTGTAATAAAGTATGCCAAACAAAGAAAAGAATCCCTAATCAGAAGAGATTATAATCAAGTAACAAGCAGGTTACAACAAACATAGAATAGAAAATTACCTTTACAACTGGAATATTCCACACAAAGTTGGATTTGCTTGAAGTGTTTTGGAAGAAGGAATTTTGTTTGGCGAACATTAACTGTTAAGGTGTTCCAAGCATAGGGCATAAAATATGAAGCTGGTAAAGGAGATGTCTTAACAAAAAGTCATCAGCAAAAAACAAATTAACGGTGTGGATCAAATGAGAGCCTAAACGCAAGCCAAGCAACAGGAACCAATTACATACACACAACGAAAGTATATGAAGTGATACGGTTAGTTTGCCTGCCAGTAGGTATAGTGACGGCATTTTTCACTAGCTTAACTATTCTTGGCTTATCCTTACAAGCAGACAGAGCTAGCTCAAAGAAAAACATTTAGGTTTAGTCTACACTACAAAGTTTTATTGACATAGCTAGGTCAGTTAGTAGTGTGGAAAAAAAAAAATCACACCTCTAGTCAACACTGCTATGCCAGCAATACCCCCAGTGTAGATGCAATTATGCCACCAGAAAAGTGGCATAGAGCTGGTTTAGCTATGCTGGCAGAAAAACCTCCTTCTGATGATATATGCCATTTCTATGCTAGAGGGCTGTGTTGGCATAGCTACACTAGTATGGCTATACCGGCAAAGTATTTGTAGAATAGACAAGCCCTTATTTGAAATCTCGGATTTTGTTGTTTTTCCCTATTCTATTGCCAGAATCTTTATTCTGAATCTTCTATTCTGGACATATCTCTTGGAAGCCTAACCATGTACAAAAATCTCCTTCTATTCTTTCTCACAAGCACAAATTAACACTGGAAAGCCCACCATAAAGCAAGAGAGATATCTGTCTTCCTGATAATGCAGCAAATACCATGGAGTACACTACAGCATTATTTTCTCTTCAGGATGCAACAGATCTGCTCTTCGACTTGTTGTTCCAACACTTGTCCAAGAAAAAGAGTTCAAAATATACAGTCTGTGGATCAAAGGAGCTTAGTGCAGTTAAGCAGAAAAAGATACAAGACACATGAGAAATATATAGAGGGTAGTCTTCTATGCCCAACATCTCAAAAGAATAATCTGAATATGCTGTTTATAAAATTCTTGAAGCATTTTTAGGGGAGGGGGGAGAATTATTTAAATCTGGATTCACATCTAAAGTTAGAAGAACTGATGCTAATTTTTTTAATACCAATATAAAATACACCATGTTCACATCAGTAGCTAGCTATAACTGTTATTGGCAGGTTTAGTACGGTTTAACTGACCAGCACAGGCAGGTATTTTTGTCTAAAAAGGAAGCTGTACATCACCCAGGAAGTAAGACTGTAGTGCTTTGCTTTTTAAAAGAACAACATATTTCTAACAGTCTACAGTTAAGAATCTCAATCCACAGTGTGATAGAGGCCTACTACCAAAACTGTTTTTAAATACAACTGTAAATTAGCATGACTGGGGTCTTAGTGTGACTAGGGAGCACATTTGCAGGTGTACATGCCTGAAGATATTAGGGTGCCTTAAGAAAAATAACTAAAAATCTTACATGTGAAAAGTAAAATACCCATAAAATACCTAACCTGCAGTATTATGATTTTATCTGCTTCTTAACAATTTTATTTTAATTTTCAGAGTCCTCTGGGTTATTCAGATGCAGAAGGGTGATGGAAACCATAGACAACACATTACTAGGGCACAATGGAGAAAACAGATGGGGCATTCAACTGGAATTTCTCCTTTCAACTTTAAACACCAAGTACCAGGTTATACAATATACTAACACTTAAACCATTAGAAACAACAGCAAATGTATATAAGGCTTTGTAATGGATTAGGTGCCACTTTATCTTGTACTGCAGTCTTAAGTACACTAAATGATACCTAACTTGTCCTTGGACCAAGAGCACACATCCAGTAGAATGGTAATCGTATGACCTTAATTCATAATTGGCTACACTAAATTATTTTTGTGTGTATGTGTTTTAAGTGAGGGGTAGTTTGTAATATCTTTATATAAATTATTTTAAATGATCACGATTCTTGGCTTTCAAAATATTGTGCTAAAGGCAGTGTATCAAAAAAATCAGAGGCAGTTTGTAATGTCATAATATGCTGATAGTCATAATGGGAAATGTTTTGCCCTGCAATAGTCATATTTTTAGAATTGATGGGGATGTTTCAGAAGAGAATGACACCCATCTCCTGTTGTCCACCACTATTACTTCACTTTGTAAGATTACAATATTGTTGAATCACTTAACTACATATAGATAACATGAGTCATGGTTAATGCCAAACACCTCATAAGTGTCATTTGCAGGTAAGTGGGTGGCAACATCAATAGAATTACAACTAACAACAAACACCTCATAAGCTTCATCGGCAGACAAGTGGGTGGCAAGAGCAACACCAATAGAATTACCAACTAACATATTTTAGCTACTACTTCTAACAGCTGAAATATTACTAAGATCCATACCAAAACACTACAAGCCAAGTTCACTGCTATTGTATGTAGGCCATTGTTTCATTTGCACCCACATACGCAGCAATGTTTTTGACCCTATTTAAAGCTGCACAAAATGAAAAGCTAATTTTCCAGTAAATGTTCTTTTTAATTTCGCCATTACACAATTCCAATGTGTTGTGCTGCTACTGTCACCACCTTGCTTCATTTGAATTCCATGTGGTATTCTGAAAAGCATGTACAAAGCTGTTCTCAGCTATTCACTAATAAACAAGTCTCATCTATTATTTCTTCATTCATCTACAGGAGACAGACAATTAACTTATACATGCTAAATTGTATTATTGCTGGGGATGGTTTTAGATATTTCTAAGTGATAAAAATACGAACTGTGTATATTTTTACAATATGTGAACCGGATACTATATTTATGATACATCTTTTATTGCACTCTCGGTCTGAACAACGCAGAGCTATTTATTGGTGGTCTCCTCACAGGCCTTTTAATCTTGTACAAACTGCTCACCCAACAGCACTAACAGAAAGATGTTACCATGTTTGCTTTCTAAATAACTATGAAATGTGAACTACAGCAAAACATGTATTTTTATAGAAAGAATCAAATATTCATAAAGAAATAAAATCAACAAATTTGTTTGTGTTTGAACACAAATAGTACACAGAGATAAAGTAACACAATAGAGGACATGGCATAAAAATGCACTGACTAACTTTTAACCCTCAGAGCTGAAGCATTAATAAAAATTAACATCCATACAGCACTTTTCATCTCCAAAGCGCTTTAACAAACATTGACAAACTAAGCCTCAAGACAATTCTCTATCCTAATTTTCCAGCTAAAAAAAATGACAACATATCTAAACCTTTACAGAAAAATACACCATAATGCACTATTTTACTCACTGAAAATGTTTCTGAATCCACTTTTTAACAGTGCACTTTATTGTTTTAGCAGTGAAACATTTGTTTTCAGAAAGATTAAAAGTCACTTCTCTCTCTTTCCAGTGCTATCTAACTAAACAAGCACTAAACAAGCACTTCCAATGCCCATTAAAATCAATAGAAGCCTTTCCACTGACTTCCATAAGCATTACTTTCAGTCCCATATCTCCGTGACACTGTTTACTTTTTAACATACATCACCTGAAGAATGAGCAGCTACAGAAAAACAGCAGCAGCAAATAACAGAGTATTATTATTATTAATCATTTGTAATACTGTAGCACTAGGGCCCTAGACGCAGACATACGAGATGTTGTAGAAACACAGAACAAAAAGATGGTCCCTGATCCAGGAGGGTTACAATCTAGATCAGGGCTGGGGAATCTACGGCCCGCGATCCAGATCCAGGCCACTGCTTAATTTCATCCAGCCCCCCGGCAAGTCTTGGTATCCCCCCCGCGGGGCTGGCGCCGCAAGTGCTGGCTCGCCCCACCATAGGCGGGAAGCCCCAAGCCTCGGCGCCCCCCGTCCCCCTGGCAGCTGAGTTGAACGTTTTATATTTCTCTCTCTAAAAAAACCCCCTAAATTAAGTTGCTTTTTACTTGTGTGTTGCCCATGACTGATTATTTCTGTGGGTTAATGGCCCGTGATAGAAGAAAGGTTCCCCACCCCTGATCTAGATGAATAAATGAAAGACATACATAGATAAGATGTTAGTAAATAAGATACTGAACATTTTTTAAAAAGAAAATTTGGATTGGACTGGCATTCAAGCAGTATCATATAGAAGACTGGGATTTATTACTTGAAATAGGTCCCTAAGTTCCATGCTTAGGGGGACTTAGGGAGAGATTTTCAAAGGTACTGAGGCACTCAAAGATGCCTAATAAGATTTTCAAAGCACCTGGGAAGGCTAGGTGCCTAATTCCCGTTGGGAAATCAATCTAGCTTTCAAAGCACAGCAAAAGCCGCATGCTCAGCCAAGGTGGAATAGGTCTGTTGCATCACCTGTCACAAGGCTGGGGCACAGGGAAAACCTGGTCTCCAAGAGCTTTCAAAAATACACTGGATGAGGCTAATGTTGAACGAAGTTGATAGTATGTGTTTACAGTTTTAAAAAATAGGTAACTACTGTTTCATTTTATAGCCAGAGGTTATCACAATACATAATCCAAACATTACTGCTTTATTGACAAATACATATACAACCTGAGAGGACCTTTGCATACTATATAAAATAAACTACAGTCATAAATAAAAAGGGTCAACTAATCAGTCATCTTCTTAGTAAGGTATTGGGGGCATTAAACCCCCAGCACCACTCAGCCACATAAAACAAGACAGTGTAAAACGTTAAAAAGGAGGAATAGGTCCTTCACATACTCGGCTGCTCAACATCATTAG
The DNA here is from genome assembly GCF_028017835.1 of Emys orbicularis. Classification (NCBI taxonomy): domain Eukaryota; kingdom Metazoa; phylum Chordata; order Testudines; family Emydidae; genus Emys; species Emys orbicularis. The sequence continues at coordinate 20,020,557 of NC_088685.1, read as the reverse complement.
AATTTTTCCAAAATAGTCTATGCTCATCACCACTTATTCCTTCTGAAACAGAAGGGCCATCATCTAGATTCTAGAAGCTATGGAGAAAGATGTTGTATGCTGAAGCTGAAAAGTGGTTAAAAGAAAGTTAAAAGAAATAATCTGAAAACAGAAAATGATTACAAATAGAAAATACTGAGGCTAAATAGAAACAAAAATAGAAAAAGCAAGATCTAAACAAATATCAGAAAAAAGTATTAAATGTTTCATAAAAGTAAAATAAATAACAGTTAAAATCAAAATGAAAAAAATTGAAATAGGAAGGAGTAAAAATACTTACAAGGGAAATAAGATAGGAATAACACTTCTAAAAAAATCAAGACACTTACGTATGGAGTGAAATGAAAAGTGGGGACTCGTTAGGAGTCAAATTATGTTTTTAAAAGTCTAATATTGTGCCCTTTCCCCATCCCATTTGCCCCTATCCTGCAAAGTGATCTAAATGAGAACATTCTTCAGCAAGATCAAGGCTCTTGTAAATTGTCAATTAAAGCGTGATCTCTCCAAGGCAGAGCCCATGCCCACGATTTGCAAGAGCAAATAATAATTCTAAATAAGTCAGTTTTGGGGTGTTCAACTTCAGTCCCCTTACTTAAAGGGGCCTAATTTTAAGAGGCTGGGTGCTCATTTCTGGTGTCACAAGCTGAACACCAAAAGTCACTAGAAACTTTTGACATCTTGGCCCTTATTTTTTTCCATTTGCCTGAATGGCACCTAGTATACTTTTGAGTGCTCAGTGAATGAATACATAAATAATAATGCAAGATAAATAGCTGAGTAAAAAATTATTATAGCAAACAGGACTAGAACTTCATATTCAGTAGTTTATATCTTACTATGAAAATAAACTTAATTCACATAATAGTAATATGACAGCACTATAAATAAATAATATTTGAAAACTAATCTAGGTATTTGCATAGGCCCCATTCGGGTAATATCCAAAACTCACAAAAGCCTTCTTATTAACCATGTTCAAAATCAATAACAGCCCTCTTCTACTTTGGTTTATTTGACCTTGCCCACATTGAGGGGAAAAAATCAGTTCCCATAATTCATCACTGGTGCACTCCTCTGTGGGTAGATTAGATTACATGGCGATAAACATTCATAAACCCTATCTACAGTAAGCGTCCACTTTTGCTATCACTAGAACCGATTATTTGTATTACTGTAGCACCTAGGAACCCTAATAAAGCATCAAGACCCCTTTGTCCTGGATGCAGTACAGCCAGAAAACAAAGAACACAGTCACTGTCCCAGAGAGGTTACAACCTAAGTGCCAGTCAGGATACGACAGGTGGACTAACCAGACAAACAGGGTGCAGGACTGTAGAAACAAAATGATCAGAGTTTACCAGAAAAATGGAAGCCTCAGCTTGCCACTTGCCTAACCAATGCCAGCTGGCAGTGTATATAAGCATTACAGCAGCACCAGTGAAGAATTAAGGGTCCAAATATTGCATGTGTAGATGCAGTCTTGGAGTCTGACTTGCATCTTGGGGCAGCAGTCATTCAAAAGTCTCTAGAGAGACAAGCATGATCTAGTGGTCTGAACACAGAAAAAAGAGCCAAGAACTCCTGAGTTTCAATCCCAGCTCTATCACTGACTCCCTGCATAGATTTAGCTAAATTATTCTTTGTGCCTCAATTTCCTCCTCTATAAAATGAGAGTGACACTTATGGCTTAACATAGGTTTTATGAAGACTGATTATTTGATGTTTGTAAAGGACTTTTTACATGAAGTGCTAAGTGTTATTAAAATTAAAATCTACTTTCAAATTTTGCAACGTGTGACTGGTGTCACACTCTAGTTGCAAATTCTAATCCAAATTATATTAGTGCCTAAAGGACACAACCAGGTCTCCTAGATGGCGGCCACATTTTATTTTCTGATAGAAAATTACAGTGCCAAAAAAAATGGACAAAAAAAAAAAAAAAGATACCATTTACCAAGGCATTAACCATGGAAGTTAGTTTTCATCAGCTCTTAATTTCTTCAAACTACTGGTTTTCACAATAGCTTAAGAAGCAAACCAATTATTATAATAATCTTCATTATTCCATTCTCTGAGATTCCCAGTATAGTCCATCTACCTAACCTTCCCAGTGAGCTTATAGATTGTAAGCTTTCCAAGCACAGATGTTCTGTATTTTGTCTCTTGTGGAGGCCTGAACCTGTTGTTGGTGCTTAATACCATTAATGTTAATCATTGCTACCATTTTCATTTCTTTAGACTACCACACATACACACAGATTATAGGGTTTACCAGCCACTCTTTACTACTGAAATTATGAAACCAGCTCCTAGGAACAGAAAATTAGTTCCCATAGAAACATGTAGAAGTGCTCTAGCATCAATAATTTTACTCCTCCATCTTCCAAATCAGAGAGAACATGTGTGGGGGAGATTTGTAAACAATCCTCACTCATTTCTGACAGCTTTTAAAATTTAAGGGTAAAACCAACAGAAGTTGAACCCAGCATCCATCAGCTGTGTTCAAGAGGACATAGGGATAAAATGCTGCATTACCCCAAGAGCTTTGATGGTTACAAAAAAATCACTTTCATAAAAGAGAAAAGTGCATATAAAACTTTACTGTTTTAAAAAAGGAAAAACTTGTAATGCAAAAGAAATGTCTGCTCAGCCTAATAAAAGCCACAAACCTGAAACATTTCCCCATCCGCTGCCCATTCTGTTGCCAAAGTTCTATTTCAGTTATTGTGGTTTTAAACTTTCGTGCTGCACCCGGCTGCACACTGTGATGTGAGCTAAATAAAATGAACAAAGAGAGAGATTTTCTCCTTTGCTATACTGTGCAAGAGGTGCTTACACTGGAGAAGATCGAATCCTAGTCCCATTCCCCAGAGAAAATTTAAAAGAAGGGGGGAGGGAATCTCTCTCTCCTAGTCTTGTTAGGGATCCAAGCTAACAAATGAACTAGACTACAGAGACCAGATCAGATATGGGACTGATGGGCTGGATCATATTGGGGCTCCCCATCCTCAAGCAACCTCCTGCCCCTTAAATCCTTCACAAGCCCCCTCCAGCCCTTCCTCACCAAACACCTCAAATCCCAGTCGTGTGTTCCCCAGGCCATTCCCCACTTCCCAAAGGTCACTGCTCACAACAGCCCCCAAACCACTCCCTCGAGTCCCTCTCCAGCCCCCCCAACCAAGGGCACCCCCTACCTGCTCCCTCCCCATCCCCCTCAACTAAGAACCCCCTACTGCTCCCTCCCTTGGCTCCCCCACCCCCGAAGCAAGGTCACACCCTACCTGCTCTCTCCCCAGATCCCCCCAACCTGCTCCCTCCCCGGACCCCCAACACAGTCATGGCCCTGCTCCCCAGATCGTGCCTCCCCAGACCCCCACAGGAACACTCCTCTAGCCCAGGGACCCCCACCCTCCTCACCAGACCCCGCCACCCACTCAGCCTGCCCCGGCGCGGGGCTGCCCAGCCTCGTCCCCCGCCGCGCTCCTCCCGCGGGGGCCAGGGCTCCGCTCACCCAGCCGGCGGGCAGCCGCCTCTGTTCCCTCGGACCCCCCCGGCTCCAACCCACAGGCCGAGGCCGGGCAGCAGCGCGGAAGCCGCCAGGCCACCCCTGGGCCTGCGGACGGTACCTGTTGCTCTGCTCCGGGCTGGCCCCTTCCCTCCGCCTCCTCCTCCTGCTGCGGCGCAGCGGCGGCGGCGTCAGCCCGACAACATGGCGGCGGACGGGGCGAGCTGCGGCAGGAGGGGGAGGGAACAGGAGCTGCCCGCAGACACGGGCCAATGTGGGTGCGGGGCCAGGTCCGAGACACGAGCCCGCAGGGCCCCGGGGGGGGGCCGCACCGAGGCCCCGGATATTAGCCAGCGGGGTCCCTGGGACCAGTGTTTAGCATCCCGGGTGCTGGGCCAGCTCTGAAACACAGGCCAACAGCACCTCTGAGGGTGGGACCAAAGCATATGGCCTAACCGCACCCTAGGGTGCAGGTCCCAGGCTTAAGACATGGGCTAACAGCACCCATGAGGGTAGGACTAAGGTTAACAGGGCCCCTCGGTGCCAAGCCAAGATACATGACCCAAGAACTTCTCAGTGCCAATTGGCAGAGGGCACTGGGGTTTTACAGGGATCCCCTGAGTAGGAAATATTCATAATTCACCAAGGGGTGGCATGGGAGGTCCCTACCGAGAATCAGTAGCTCACTGGTCATCATAATCATAATAAGTACGGATAATATTTAAGGAGTTATGTATCTATACTGAAAATGATTTTTTTAAGGGATTTAAGGCAGGTCACGAGAAGGGGACATACCTTGGGCATGTTCTTTTCAGAGAGGAGGTAGCAGAGGCTCGTCTCTGTCTGGTCATGTGTGTATTGTGCACTCTGTGTTTTGCAATGGATGTCTATTTGCAGAGTAAGCCAGATACCAGGTATAAGATTGCAAAATCTACAAGAGAGAAAATCTACAGGAAAAAACAATCTGCGTGGGTGTGTCCTGTTCATGACTAAAATCAAAGGATTAGTATGGTATATCAGGTAATGCAGGGAAACACATAGACTCTTCCATCAAAGGGGTAAGCCAACAGTGTGACTTGTCTCGTGAATGAAAAATCAAAGCCAAGGGTGGCTGTAAAATGCCAGAAGGACTTTGGATGAGTATTGCTCTATAAGGCTACATCTACACTACACTGAAGCTTTGAGATCGATCCACCGGCAGTCGATTTAGTGGGTCTAGCAGCAGGACCACTCTCCTGTCGACCCCTGTACTAGGCTACCCCCAACGAGAAGAGTAAGTTAAGTCGACGGGAGAGTTTCTTCCGTTGAGCCCCCGCAGTGTAGACCCCGCGATAACTCGACCTAAGGTACGTCGACTCCAGTTACGTTATTCACGTAGCTGAAGTTGCATAGCGTAGGTCAACTTACCGCAGTAGTGTAGACATAGCCTAAGACATAAAAGTATCTAGTTAAATAAGTCTAGGTTCTAGAATGTGTGTTATGATTTTATTTGATATGTAACCATCTGCTTCTAATAATTCTTGCTCTTACTAGACTCTCAATCCTTTGTTAAATAAACTTATGTTTCTTTTTACTATTATCTTATATAAGCACTGTGTGTTAAATGGAGCCGTTACCTAAGGTGTAACTAGTAAGCTGGGGTGTACTGTTCCTTTGGGAGCAGTGAATACTGTGAGTGTCCAGTGGAGTAGGGACTGGACACTTCATGGAGATGCTCAGAGGGTGGAGAGAGAGAATGAGTGTGTGTGTGTGTGTGTGTGTATCTGTCTATTGCTAACCTGTAAAGAGACAGTGGGAGCTGCATAGGCCTAGAGGAGTTGTGTTGCCCGTTGCCGGTGGAGTTGGGGAGCTGACCCCAGCAAGCACAAACACACTAAAGGTAGGTGGTAATGAGATGCATTACAGCCCTGGGTACCCCCCAGAAAGCATCACATTGTATACAGGCTAACAGTGCCCCAGGTTTGGTGCCAAGCCATAGTGGCTAACAGGGACCTGAGGTGCGGAGCTAAGGCACAGAGGCTAATAATGCCCCTGGGTGTAGGACCAATGCCCGAGGCTTGGGCTAACTGATCTAGGATGCAGGACCAAGGCATTCAGGCTAACAGTGACCTGGGACATGAGGCTGAGGTTCAAGACTCTGGCCAAAAGGGCCCTGGTGTGTGGAGCCAAGGCCCAAGATGCTGACCCAGAGGCCTCTGGAGCAAGGCCTGAGACACTGGTTTCAAAGATTTTTAAAGCCAGATTACCTAGTCTGATCTTGATAACACTGGCCATAAAATCTTGCCGAGCAATTCTTGCATCAAGCCCATAACTTCTGTTTGAGCTATAACACATCTTTCAGAAAGATATCCAGTCGTAATTAAAACGTTCAAATGATAGAATCCACCATATCTTTAGGTAAATTGTTCCAGTCAGAGCCAGTCAGAAAACAGGAGAGTGGGGGGAAGGTGCCAAGGTGTCCACAGAACACTTTGATGAAACTGAAAAAAAAATCGTTTTTGTGTAAATTTGTCTTGGAAAGTTTTGATTTTTCAGTGAAAATTCAATACTGAAATATTTTGGCCGTACACCTAAATTTGTAAATCCAGAAATGCTGCCACGGTGCCTCATAGGAGTTGTAGTTCAGGGTGCTTTGTGCTTCCATTTCCTTGTATAGGCTGGGCTCCTTGGTCAGACTACATCTCCCATGATGTGCAATGGTATCTCTTCATGGGGTACTAGTGTTGAAACCTTATGGACATCTACCAGTGATTCATCCAACCCCTGTTGTCCAGTCCCAGCTTCTGGCAGTCTACCAATGCCCTAATTATTGCACTTGCAGAATACTGTGCAACAGCATGGGCTCCATTCCTCACTGTGGAAAGCTAGACTCAACAATCAGCTCTGCCCTTCATACCATTACTGGTGCAACCCAGACAGCTCCAGTTTCCAACCTTGTGGTCCTGGCTGGCATTGCTCCCCCAGAGATTAGGTGTGAAGGCACGGCCTTGGCTGCATTACTGTGCGCAGCCAACTATCAGGACAGCTTACTTCACAATTTCATCTCAAAGCCACATCAGACATGCTGACTAAAGAAGCAGCTCCTTTTCTGAAATAGTCGAGCCTCTCAGACAATACATCAGACACAACCTTTCTAAGGAACACTGGCAACAGGTGGTATGGGACTATATATCGATGGCACATTTCTGGGCAGATAGAAAACTCAGATTGTTGTCCCCTAGTCTCTTTGGATCGGATCTTGCATGCACCTAAGAACAACCATATGAAATGAAAGATTACAACAGGATACATTGTGGCCCTGGGTGGTTTAACTTACATCTTTACTGTTGAGCTTCTTGAGCTCCCTGTCCTGCCCCCGTGGTGCTCAAGAACACACAGTATGCCATCTTGTTATGAGCTGCCCTCTTTCTCATCTTGATGGTGGGTGGATGTGCTTGACATCTCCAGATGCTGCTGCTGTGATAGTGGCTATATCATTTACCCAATATCTAATTCATTATTTGTGCCATCAGATGCCATATGACATAAGAAGTCTTTCCACTTGGAGAGAGGACGTGGTGCATTGTGGGAGATATAATCTGGCCAGGGAGCCCATTTCATAAAGGGGAATGGGGACATGAGACAACTATTATTGTTGTTTTAATATTTTTGTGATATAAAATCTCAGATTTGGGTTTTTTCACATGCTTTTTAATGTCAGCCACTTCTCCTTTTTGGGAGGGGAACTGTTCAAGGTTGGAGTGGGACGGGGTTTAAGCTCCCCAATCATCAACTTTCCCACTCATATTTGAAAATATTGTTTCCCTCTTTATGTCCATTGGTGGATTCTCCATCTCTTCATGTCTTCAAATCAGTATTAGATGACTTTCTGGAAGATGTGCTTTAGTCAAACAAGTTTTTAGGTAACTGGATGAAATTCTATGGCCTGTGTTATAGAGGAGGTCAGATTAGGTGACATAATAGTCTCTTCTGGGCTTTAAAATCTGAGGTTTTATTATACAGGTTCCCAGTCCAGGAATCTTTTTGGATCCTTATTTATTTGTGGATATTCAGGGAATAGTAGCAACCAAATGTGATTTTTTTTCACCTTCCATCTGTTTTGTGCCTGAAGTTTCCTTTTGGAAGCAGATGTTACTTGGTGATATATGCCTTTGTCATCTAAAGATTGGATTACTGCAGTGGGTTCTATATGGAGTCACCCCGTAAAACCAGGCAAACATTTCAGCTACCGTTAAATTTGGTAGCCCATATTTAAAGGGTGTTACATGATGTCTGATGTGGACTGGCTTCCTAGTAATTTCCAGGTGTAATTTATATTGGTTTTGGTGTATTGTTTTTGAGCTATTATATACTTGCTTTTTAAAAAATATTTTCAAAGAATAGTGCACTCTCTAAACAAGGCTATTATGTACCTTGCCCTGTTATGTAGTGGTACTAAGACTCCTTGTTTACTTTAAAGAAGTACAGTCTAACTCAGGGGTTCTCAAACTTCATTGCACCGCGACCCCCTTCTGACAACAAAAGTTACTACACGACAACAGGAGGGGGAACCGAAGCCTGAGCCCACCCGAGCCCAGACACCCCAGGGGCCAAAGCCAAAGGCCAAGCCCCACTGCCACAGGTGAGGGGGGCCAAAGCCAAAACCCCAGTCACCCTGAGCCCCATCATCAAGGACTGAAGCCCTTGGGCTTCGGCTTCTGCCCTGGGAGGTGGGGCTTGGGCTTTGGCCCCGGGTGGTGGGGCTCGGGCTTTAGCTTCGGCCCTGGGCTCCAGCAAGTCTAACACCAGCCCTGGCGACCCCATTAAAACAGGGTCGCAAACCACTTTGGGGTCGCAACCCACAGTTTTGAGAACTGCTGGTCTAACTTATTATTTCTATCCCTGTCTAAAAACACTATGCAAAATGGGTTAAATGAGTTAGTGCATTATAAATGCACATGCTGCTTTACAAAGATAGGTTAAGTAATGTCCTCTACCTCACAGAGTTTACAATGAAGGTTAGTCAAGAACATACAAAAGGACAACATGTCAGGTTATGGAGGTTATTAATAATGAGAAGGTCAGATGATTGCTGAAGGGAGGAAAGATAAGGTGCTTGCTGTTCTATCATAGATGCAGAATGATAGACACAGAAAAGCCGAGACTAGTTAAGATGATAGACCTGGGGCAAGCAGAAGAAACATGGGTTAAACAATAATTACAATAAGCAATATTTCTTTTTCTATTCTGACTACATTCTCATGTAAGATCTTCCTCCAGTCACCACCCAGGCTAACCCTCTATATAGAGAGGGAGCAAAAGATACCTAGATTCTACAGAGATGATGCTCTACAAATATCTAAAGCAACCTAATTTTCAATTTTTCTAAGCTTTAGCACCTCTACTTTGAAGTCTGACTGGCTCTGTGACGTGTATAAGAAAGGTGACCATTTATATCACTGTTGTTATCACTGTTGCACAATTTCCGTAAATCTTCTACAAAGTATGTCATGTAAGGTATCAATAGAAAAGTAATGAATTGCTAACTATGATTATCCTGTTTATATGCATGTATCATCTTTATATCTGAAGTTATGAATATTGGCTGTGTATCTGTATGAGGAGTTTGGGGTGCAGGCAGGCTGCCCCAGGGCTGGGGCCAGTGTGGAGGACTCCACAGTCCCCCCAACCCTCTCCCCCCCGGCAGCAGCGAGCTCTAGGGATGGGGCCCCCTTCTGCCCCCCAGCAGCACACTCACCCGGCACCCTCACTGCATGTGCTCCTAGGGGCTGGGCCCCTCTCACGTCCGGAAAGACCCCTCGCCCCCCCTGTGGTGGGTGCCGGGCGTGGGGGGAGGGCCGCCATCATGTGTGTGCTTCCTCCCTACGCCGGTGCCTCAACCAGCCGCCGGCGCTGCTCCCTTTTGTAGCAGGCAGGGGCTGGCGAGGGAGTGCAGCGCAGAGCAGCAGGGCAGCCACCCATGCCCAGGGCACAGGCAGGGACACTCCGAGGAAGGCACGCGGGGGCGGCAGGCGGGGCCGGGGGACACTCCGGGGGAGGCACGCGGGTGGCAGGCACGGCTGGGGAAGAAACCCGGCCCGGAACATTGGTGGAGTCAGGCCCCCGGGCCCTGAATTTGCTAGAGCACAGGCACCACGGGACCATATAGCTCGCCACCCCTGGACAAGGCATCTTTTGAAATAGCTTGTGGAGCAGCAGCAGCAGAAAATCCAGGTCCAGCAATTTATGGAGCAAGAGCAGCAGGTGTTCCTCCACTTAATGAACCGGGAATGCCCTGGAGCCCAAGGAGCAGAGGTGTGTGTGGCATCCCCGGTGACCCTGGGTAGGGGAGAGGCCCTGACCAGGATGGGTCTGGAAGAAGATCCAGAGGCATACCTGGAGGCATTTGAGTGCCTGGCCCTGGCCCACCATTGACCCTGGGAGCAATGGGCCCTCTGGCTGGCCCTCGTCGGATCGGGAAGGCTCAGGCAGCATATAGGGTATTAGGCTTCACCTCTGCTGGAGATTATGGAAGATTTAAAGCTGCTAGTTTGGATTGTCTTGGCCTCACGGAGGCAGGTTACTGTGGACAGTTCCGGGTCAAAACATTTATTCTCAGTTTTCGCAACTGGGTGCTGACGCAAGGCTTCTGGTGGCGCAAGGCCTCTTGTGGCGCAAGACCTCTGGGACTTTTGCTCCCAGTGGCTAAGGCAAGTATCCCAATCCTCTGGTGAAATCGTTGAGCTGGTGTTTTCTGAACAGTTCTGCTGGGTCTTGCCATGAGGACCTCAGGAGTGGGTTTACCAGGATCAGGCAGCCAACCTGAAGACCACGGTATATTTGGTTGAGAACTTTCTGGAGGCTGAACTAGACTGTGGGGCACCCTCCTGACCGGAACCAGGAGAACGATGGTTCCAAGTGGGTCTGCTGGTTTCCCCTTCCAGCGTGTTGGACTCGCAGAAGAAGGGAAAACCTGGGGATTTGTGGGGGCCACAGGAAGGCCATTCTATGAGCTGGGGCAGTCCCCTACCTAAGATCATACCACCTTTGGGGCGACAGTCCCAAAGGAGTGCAGTTGGGTGGGGAATGAAGAGGCCTGTGAGATAAGGGGGCTGACAGGAGCTGCAGAAGTTGTTCCCCTGTTGTAAACCACTACTGACTAGGTGGGAACAGGTACAACCCGTAGGATTATCAAGAAGCCTGATCTAGCTTCACCTGTGGGTAGAAGGGCCACAGCTCCTGCTGCAGTATGGATTTTGACTATGCTGTAGCCTGAAAAACAGGCTTTGGGGTGCCCCTAGAATAGCCTACTTATCTCCCCTTTAATCTGTGTCTCCTAAGGTATGGATCTCCAGGGTAGTTAAGGAAACACTTGAAGGACACGGATACAGCTTCCAATAAGTGATTGACACAGGCAGTATTCTTCCAAAACAAATTATCTTTTTATTAATGTAACTAATAATCCCTAATACAGTAATAATCTAGAAATAAAAATCAGATACCTTTTATCCCTTATTGCAAGTTAAAGAGCATTCAGACCGCAATTGTGTACAGTTCAACTGATTCTAAGTGATTGCGCTGTTACAGATGGCCAGTCTGCAACAGATCACTGACAGCAGTTCTTAAATGTACTTTAAATTTTACATAGGTAAATTACATTAATAACAAAATCTTATGCATCTTTATTAACCCAGGCATACACATACTAACACTAATCCTACACTATACTATGCCACACTTATACTATAATTATAGCAGGCTATACTTTGTCCTTTTCACTGTGCTGTCTTATTGCTGTTGCTGCCGTCAGCTTCAGTCAGCTATCTGCTTGGCTCCATTCTCCAGCTCCATTCCCATTCTCTCTCTCTCAGCTTCTTGTCCGCTCTCCATCTTTCTCTGCTCCTCTGTTCTAACTGTCTGCCTTTTATACTATCCTGTCAACTATCAGATCTTACTGTGCATCCTTATCGCTAGTTGTTTAACACAGAGTTATGCTGCACCTGTTTGGCTTTCTGCCAATTTTTAGGTTTTTTTTTCCCAGCTGAACTTTCAACACTTTTTCCTACTTTCAGCAGTGAAGTATCCTGTGACCTGCAGCTTCTGATGGGGGAGTGATTTTTGCCTATTCAAAATGGAAGCTAGGGACACAAAATGGAATCCAGGGAATCTCTCTGGTATCAATATGATAATAGGAATGTGAGGCTGGGGTTTACCAGTCAGGGGAGCATGTCTTGTTATTACTACCTAGCTCCAAGTGCAAAATGTTCACTAAATGGCAGGGGCCCTTTGAGATAGTCTGCTGGGTGGGGAAGGAAGATTATGAGATTTGATTAGTTAGGAAGAGACAGAACACCCAGATCTACCAAGTGGCCTTTTGAAGAAGAGAGAAAGCAGATGTGTTTGTGAGAATGTAATGAACAGAGCCAGAAAAATGAGCAATGCAGCAGCTTCTTGATTGAAGTGTAAATATGCCACATACCTGATCACAACCCACCCTGGGGGCCCTTGTACTCAGGCTTGTTTGGGGAGAGTCTGCTGGGGTCCAGGCTGGGCCATGGGCTCCCCTGGCCTGCCCTCACTGAACCACGCTTGGCTCTCCGGCATTATGGCTCTTGCTGAGGTCTCAGTGCATGTGTTAATACGTACAGGGTGCATACCATGTGCACCCTGCTGACATGCATGAACAGTTTGTTAATGCACTTTGATCTTGTCCCTTTCAAAGGGGACGAGATCAAAGCATATTAAGGAACTGTTAATGTGCAACAGGATGTACACAGACAGTCTGCACTGTGGCTGGCTAGTATGAGGTAGATCACACCTTTTTGTCATGGCTGTGCCACTCAAGGGAGCTGCCTAGCTTGCCTGTGCCTAGAACAGCCGCTGAACATGGTGATTTGAAAGCTAACAGGTGAAGATCTCCAATATTAGCAGAACAGGCCACAGATAGAGTAGTTGGCCAACCTCTGAACTGGGAGCAGCAGGATCAGATTTTCTCCCTACCCCTGCCTCAAATATATTGAGTAGAGTAGCTCACTTCTTCTGCTATGTCGCTGCTTGTCTGGAAAACACGGCACTGATGTTCTGCTCTTACAGACCAAGCCATACATTGCCTATGCCCAGGTAACGATGCCTAGGCTTGCTGAGAGACAAATCCATTCAAGAACATGCTCAAAACAACATTTAATGGTTCAGCAATAAACAATATAAAAGATTTTGATAAAGATTTCTGCTGCATGAGAGAAAGGCTTCCTCACCAAAGTGACCCACAGCTTGTGAGACAAAATGGGTCGGGTAATATATTTTGTGTGCAGTTAATGAACTGCCGTCTAGTGGATGAGACATGTTACATACAATTTACTAGTCCCTATTTACCTCATAGTCCCACGTGCAATTACACCCCAATGTTTTCCTCCTTCACAAATGTTTGATATTTTCAGTAGTCTGGCCTTTCTATTTCTGAAGCATCTTTTGGTACCTAATCCTGGGAATCTGCTATGCTATAGGCACAGGGACAAATAAATATGTATGTCCCATACCCAAAGCAATGAGGTTGGTGTGTTTCTGATATTGACATTGTGTGGCAACATCTCAAAAAGGTGTCTGCTGCCTCCAACACGTGCCCTTCAAAAAGCAGTGTTTTGGGTTCTGAACCAGACACTGTCACATTTCATTAGATAGTGAATGGGGCTGGCTGGTGTGTAACCTTGTAGGATCCCTACTATTTCAAAAAGAGTAAATCTATATGGAAAAAAAATGCCCCAATCCTGTTCTCTTGCCAAGACAAAGAGGTTCTCAGGGAGGAAGGTTGGCTTACTCATACTATTAGAGCAGTAAAGACTCTTTGGCCACCCATTTAGAAATTATTCCTATTCTAATATTCATAGAACATCTCTGTAACCATCTGTAAAGTAGATTTCCAGATTAAATGGACAGAATGTGATTTGACAGCAGCACTGACTCATACAGACTGAATTTTGGCAAAGAAAATATTGCTAACTGCTGAACACATATGCACTACTTGAGAAACCTGGCTGCAGTACAGACACGCAGAAAAATGCAAGCACTCATTAATGCAATGAATTTGATTGTTGTAGCATTAGAAAAACAAGAATGTAGTGGCAATAAAAATGTTACAAGACTTAAGCAAGATAATTTATTGCAACTTGTTACCCTGATGCTATGATTCATGACTAGTACTTTAATAACCCACAGCTGATTTTTTTTTCAAATGCATTTGTTTCTCCAATTTAACATGTTTTAATGTTAGTTTTCATGTAACTAGAGAATGTTGTCTATCCATCCTCCCATGAATCTACCATAGGGGCCTTACCCATTCTTGTACTGCACTACTTTAGGTGCATTTCCCCCCATACATTCTAAGCCAGTCACTCTCAACCTTTCCAGATTACTGTACCCCTTTCAAAAGTCTGATTTGTCTTGCGTACCTCAAGTTTCACCTCACTTAAAAACTACTTGCTTACAAAATCAAACATAAAAATACAGAAGTGTCACAGCACACCATTACTGACAAATTGCATACTATTACTGTCAAAATTATATGTTTACCATATAATTAATAAAATAAACTAACTGGAATATAAATATTGTACATACATTTCAGTTTAGAGCATATAGAGCAGTCTAAACAAGTCACTGTCTGTATGAAATTTTAGTTTGTACTGACTTCACTAGTGCTTTTCATGTAGCCTGTTATAAAACTAGGCAAATATCTAGATGAGTTGATGTACTCCCTCGAAGACCTCTGTGTAACTCCAGGGGTACATGTATCCCTGATTGAGAACCACTGTTCCAGGCTATGTGATAGGAGATGGTAGCTGTTCTGCACAGCTGTATACTTTAGATTGATATTTAATAGAATTATGTCAGAGGTTAAAGATAATATGCTAGAAGTTTCTATGCTTACTTTTGTTTATAATTTCTCATTCACTGTATTCCCACTCCCAACTCCTATTTCAAACCCAACACAAGTTTCCCCTCCCTTCTTTCAGCAACTCCCACCAGTGCCCTGTAATAAACTTCCTTACCAGATCTTTCCCTACACTTGAACAAAACCATGGTATATTTTAGGGCATGCCACTTTTTTATTTAAACTAAGCTGAAAGTTGGTGATGGATGTGGCTACATATTTAATAACTGAACTCTGCAGAAGTGTGAGTACTGTTACTGAGAAGACTTTATAGAACCTCTTATCAGGATTGTTGTCTTAATAATTCTCTCTGAAAGCACTAATTAATTATTGAATCAATAAAGGGTGAGATAAGAATCACCTTTGAAATAAACCCTTTCAGAACACTTTATGGGATGCTGCAAAAGGGAAAGTTAATGGGGGTTTGCACATTTCTGGAAAAATGTGGAAATAGCATAGAGGACACAAGATAAAAGCTATAAGACAAAGCAGTGTACGAAGGCACAGCATACATAAGATTATCAGAAGTGACCAAATAAGGATCTGATTGACAGGGCAAACAGATCACTTCTGGATGTTACAACATTACTATAGAAGTACCAAAAAAAAAAAAAAAAAACTGTTAAAAGAATGTGAAGGTTTCAAAGTCAAGCAGCCAAAAGCTTGGAAATGCCAGAATTAAGACTGCCTGTGTAATTTTAGATCTTGTCTCATTTGAAAGTTATTTCAGTTTAACTTTAGTTGTTTTGGGATAAAATGTCTTGCATTCATAAACAATTTTTTATTTTGAATTATCTGGTTCTCAATCTGCATTACAAAATCCATTTTGAAAGCAAGTTTCATAAATTTTGGAATGAGTTAGCAGGCAATAAGGTAGGTGAGGATGCATCCCCATTTCAAATAAACTATTCCACTTCTAGCAGCCCTTGCATTGCAAAGAGCTATGTGGAGGTGGAGTGTGAAAAAAACAATCAGGCTCCCTGCTGGCCTTGCCTACTGGAAGGGACCCTGCATCCTGGTGATCGGGAAGGGGGTGGGAGGAAGCGCAGTAGGCCGCTGTCCAATCAGTTTGAGGGGCAGCTCCTCTTTTAACCATTGAAAGCTGGTGGGGGAGGCTTTGCTGCATACCTGGGTCAGGCTGTCTCACATATGTGCTCTCTACTCCTCCAGGATCAGTCATCTTGATGGGATGTCATCACTCCATTTAAATCTAGCTCACAGACAGGTGCTTGCATTGTAATTCCAGCTCCCAGACATACAGATCATACAGCAACCATGCCCTGTGTTTCTGCATGGTCCCATGCTGAGGTCCTGGGCCTTCTTGCCTTCTGGGGAGAGGAAATGGTCCAGTCCCATCTTAACAGCAGTCACCAGAATGCCATGCATTTCAAGTCATGTATTTCTTTCATGCTGCCTGACTGCAGCTGTTTGACAATGGAGCTGTCTTACAAAAGCCAGATGCATGATGGGATGAAAGGAGAGGAATCATAGGAATTTATTATTTTCACCCCTAGATTCAGAGTTCCAGTAGAGATCCTACACTGTAGGGTTACCATATTTCAGGTTCCCAAAAAGAGGATTCTGGAGGTCAGGGTTAGGGTACAGTTGGGGAAGCTAAAGGGGTACCTGCAGCAAGGGTATTCACTAGAGGTGGGGGGCAGTGTCACGCTCTGTCATGGTGGCAGGGTGGCTGGCACAAGCCCTGGGCACAGCAACAGCCATCAGTCTCTGCAGGGCCCCTTCCCAAGGCTGGGAGCCAGCTGGGCAGGATCTGGCAGCTGTGGCTGCAGGGGAATGGACCAATCAGCTGCCAATGCAGGGGTGGGACCAATTAGGAAGCAGATCAATTGGGGCTCTTTCTGAGCTTCAGCCTGTGATCTACAAAACCCCCAGATATTGCCTGTTATTTGAAAAATCCCCTTGGACAGGGGCTCAAAGGGGCAATATCCTGGAAAACCCAGATATCTGGTAGCCCTAACACAGTGCACTGTTAGAATAATAGCAGAATGCTTATAGCTTAGTGGTGAAACATTGAACCTGCGGATATCTGCATAGAATGCAGTGCTTATTTAAAAAACACCACCACCACGTGGATATAATGATGCAAAATGAAAACAGCTTAGGCTGGGACAACAAAACACTGCCGGACACTGGACAGACTGCTTTAGAAATAGTATCAGAGGGGTAACCATGTTAGTCTGAATCTGTAAAAAGCAACAGAGGGTCCTGTGGCACCTTTAAGACTAACAGAAGTATTGGAGCATAAGCTTTCGTGGGTGAATGCCCTCTTCATCAGACGCATGATGAAGTGGGCATTCACCCACGAAAGCTTATGCTCCAATACTTCTGTTAGTCTTTAAGGTGCCACAGGACTCTTTGTTGCTTTAGAAATAGTTATTTCTGAAACAGAAACACATTATGAAAATTAACTTTCAAGTATAGACAACACAAGCCCTTAATTCAGCCACCCATGTGTGTATGCATTATGATAGTCTTTAGTCACATGATCACATACTACTATTTTCCACAGTACCCCTGCCTCATCCAGTGCACAAGATAGACAGTTCTCTGTCAACGTAGCTCTGCACTAAATACAGAATTGATTTATTATTAGGCGGCAATTTTCTCATAGTTATTTTATGGTATTTTCAACGTAGCAAATGCTTCACAAATGTAACATCTCGCCATCCCTCTCAAGAAAAGTGGTATTAATTATTATTATCCCCATTTTCCTGATGGAGAACTGAGGTACAGAGATTAAGACAAAAATCATTGTGTCCACCATTTTTGAGTGCCCCTCTTGAGATGCCTAAGGCCTTATTTTTAAGAGCACTTTCTGTGCTCGCACCACAGCAGCACCTGACTTCAACTGCAGCTGTGAGCGCTCAGCCCTGCAAAGCTTGCCCCAAGGGTCTCAAGTCCAGCACCCGCACTGTGGGGAACATATAATCAGTGCCCGTGGAGAGAGTTTGATGTAAGCGACTTGCACAGCAGGGACAGTGTGGCAGGCTGAGTCAGGAATACAGGAACTTCACGCAGCTGTCAACTGCCTTAACCACAGACTGGCCCCTTCTCCTTCCTGTAATACCTGCCTCATTCACTGAGCACCTTCCGCTGACACTAGGGTTACCATATTTTAAGTGTCCAAAAAGAGGACACTCCACGGGGCCCCGGCCCCGCCCCAACTCCGCCCCCATCCCTGCCCCATCCCCTGAACGCTTCGCCCCCCCTGCCCCTCCCGTGCTTCCCGCGAACATTTGATTCGCGGGAAGCCTGAAGCAGGCAGGCAGCAGGTAAACTGGGGGTGGGGCTGGGGGATGCGAGGAGGCGCGGCCCAGTCCGGACCCCCCGGCCGAGCAGCTCTGGCCCCGGCGTCTCCCGCCCGGCTCGGCTTGGGCCCTGGGGCGCCGGCCCCTGGCCGAGCACCGCCGGCCCCGGCCCTGGCCCCCGGCCGAGCACCGCCGGCCCCAGCCCCCGGCCGAGCACCGCCGGCCCCAGCCCCCGGCCGAGCACCGCCGGCCCCTCCCTCCCTATTTTCCCGAACATGTCCGGCTTTTTGGGATTTCCTCCCGGACGGGGATTTGAGGCCCAAAAAGCCGGACATGTCCGGGAAAATCCGGACGTATGGTAACCCTAGCTGGCACCTGCAGCAAGGGAGGCAGGCCCCACAGATCAGCCCCTTGCACTGCACTATGCAGCCCGCCCTGACTCGTCCCCCTCACACACCCCCTTCTAACCCAAACGCTTCAGCAGAGACGCATTAACTCCCTGGGTTAAAACCCCTCCCCCTCAATCCAGCCTTTCAAGGGTTAAATAAGGAGCCGCCCCCTCTGACTAACTGGACAGCGCCCTAGTCTGCTCCGCCCACCCGATTCCCAGGGGGCGGGGGTCGCTTCCAGGGGGCGGGGCCATCTGGGTTTTTTTTTCAGCTGCACTTCCTGGGTACTCCTTACAGACGAGTGATGCTGCGCATGCGTATTTAGAGGAGTTGTGGAGGGAGTTACGTTCCCGGAGCAGGCTCGCGCCGTCGGAGCTTAACTCCTGTCGCGCGTTGTGACCGTTACCGGATAGAATGTTTAAGAGGCCCCCGCGGAACTTCCGGGGCCGCCAGAGAGTCGCATCCAGCTGTAGCAGCAGCAGTAGTGAAGGGGAGCCGGAGCATGGAGGGGAGCAGGGCACTGGCTCTGAGGCGGACCAGGGCGATGAGGAGCAGGAGCAGGGCCCTGCCAGTCCAGCCGCCGAGAGGCAGCCGCCCACAGAGGGGCCAGCAGGGGACATTAGGGGTCAGGAGGAAGAGGAGGATGGCGGCGGCGGCGGAGTGCCCCGAGGGGCAAACCCCAGAGCGGGGCAGGCGCGGGGAGAGATGGCCCTGCTGAGCTTCGGCGCCGACGAGGAGCGAGATGGTAAAGTCTGACGCCGGCTCCCTTCCGCCGTGCAGCGTGTGTGTGTGTGATAGGGCCGGGGGGGCTCGGGCCGAGCGGCCGCCGGAAGGAAGAGAAGATTTAGGAAGGTTAGAAAGGTGTATAATTAGACACAGCAAGAAGATAAGTGATGCAAAGACTAATAAAGTTAATGATGAGATAAAGCAAGAGTAAGCATGCATAACCAAGACCTGGCTATTTGACACTGCAAGATGTTGTTAAAGTTGTCTGTGGCTAAATATATGACTCATATGAAAGAGGTTTTGTGAAGGGGTGGGTCTGTACTCTTTTGTATGTAAACTCAAATACAACTGATCTCCCACACTAAATCTGGGCTGATCAGCAGTGATGCTGGAACTGCTGATGGTCCTTGGTGACTTCACTATGCACATATGATTTTTCTGGATTGGTTTGGAACTTCATGGCTACCTGACACTCATAGGGCTGTCTCATATGAGTGGACCCTACAACTATAAGGCTGCGCACATTCTGGATCTGATCTTTGGGTCATGGTTGTTTTATTATTTACGCTTACATTGTGATAATGCCTAAAAAAAACTGTACAAACATATAATAAATGACAGTCTCTGCCCCAAAGAACTTAGAGCCTAAAAGACAAGGGTCAGGAGTGTAGTATGAAGGAATGGATGTTATCCCTCTGTTATGGACTGAGGCCCAGACATCAAACTTACATTGATTTCAGTGGGAGTTAGGTGCCTAAATACCACTGAAGACCTGAGGTGACTGTTGTTTCGTTTTGTTTAAGATTATCTTGCCCTGATAAAGTAAGGGGACCTGTTTGAATGGTCAGCCTTCTATAAATCCATGGTACTCCCACATCTTGAATACTGCGTGCAGACATGGTTGCCCCATCTCAAAAAAGATATATTTGAATTGGAAAAGGTTCAGAAAAGGGCAACAGAAATTATTAGGGGTATGGAACGGCTTCCGTATGAGGAGAGATCGATAACACTGGGACTTTTCAGCTTGGAAAAGATGACTACGGTGGGGACATGATTCTATAGACCTCAATCATGACTGGTGTGGAGAAAGTAAAAAAGGAAGTGCTATTTACTCCTTCTCATAACACAAGAACTAGGGGTCACCAAATTAAATTAATAGGCAGCAGGTTTAAAACAAACAAAAGGAAGTATTTCTTCACACAACACACAGTCAACCTGTGGAACTCTTTGCCAGAGGATGTTGTGAAGGCCAACACTATAACAGGGTTCAAAAAAGACTAGATACATTCATGGAGGATAGGTCCATCAATGGCTATTAGCCAGGATGGGCAGGGATGGTGTCTCTAGCCTCTGTTTGTCAGAAGCTGGGAATGAGCGACAGGGAATGGATTGCTTGATGATTACCTGTTCTGTTCATTCCCTCTGGGGCACCTGGCATTGGCCACTGTTGGAAGACAGGATACTGGGCTAGATGGACCTTTGGTCTGACCCAGAATGGCGGTTCTTATGTTCGTAAGTCTGATTTCACTGAGGGAAAATGTTCATCTCTGTGAGCAGTTCAGTAGAACTCTAGAATATTGTGTTCTTCTCAGTTGTTAGTGGCCCATAAATGTCTTAATGCTTGAGAGGTGAAAGAGTTAGAGCACCTGTGGTGACACTCTTGAACTAGTCTAACCTTATGCACTGTAGACTTTTAAAGACTGTATGCCATGATCATACACATGTAGACCACTGATTATTGATTTTATAAATGTGTATTGTAATCTTTTAACACCTTCAAATCCCTCTTCAAAATTCTCTTGTTGTGATCCTTACAAAAAACGTGACAATAGTTAGGCTGTAGTCTCAGTACACTAACAGCTTATCATGTTGACTAATATTGTCTCATTGTTTACTTGTACTACCCTATCTGTCTATATCTGTTTGTTGTCTCTTGTCTTGTACTTGGATTGTAAACTCTTTGGGGCAGTGACACTCTTTTGTTCTGTGTCTGTACAGCACAGTGTGGTCCTGGTCCATGACTAGGCCTACTAGGCACTATGGTAAGACAAATAATAAAATGTTTCAAATGTGATGATGTTGCTTTGTAAATACATTGTTGTTTACACGGATTTTTTTTTTTTTTCTCCTACAGAGGGTGAGGAACTCTTTAAAATAAAGAAACCATCTCTTAACACAATAACATTTAGAATGCAAAAGAAAGAAAACCCACACTCTGCAGTCAGAGAAGCTGAAAGAAGCAAAGGTAAGTACTTGGCTACTTATTGGGTGTATTTTACACTGGTTGTTTGTAAAGCATTTTGAGATCCACGAAGGAAGGGTGTTGTAGCAAGTATTGTTATCAGATGTATTGTTTTATATTAATAACTTACAAGAATGAGTTTATGGTTGAAAACCATTGAATTTAAATGTATATCCCGAAACATAATGAGCATAGGGTCTGATTCTGTACCTATTTAAGTCATCTGCCAAACTCCCATTGACTTTGTAGGAGTAGGATCGGGCACTTAGGCTGACCTTGAGAGGAGCTGACCACCTGGAACTCCCATTGTAAATGGAGATTAATGGAATTTGTAACTGCCTAGTAGTCTCAGGATTTGGTCCTAGGTAGTAGTTTCTCAACGATTTTAGCATTTTCATTTTTTAGAAGTGGGCCTCAGATTTCATTAATGAGAGACGGCACAACCTGTTATTAAAAACTAGTCACAATCTAGTAACTTACAGTACTGTTACTTCAATAACTTGCTTTTATTGAATATATATTTTATGGAATTATAACAAAGTAGTAGTAACAAATGTGAAATACTGACAGACTATTTGTACTATGCTGTAATGGCCTTTTTGATGAAGGTATAAATCATGTTAAGAATCCCCTAAAATCATCTGAATTTAGAACAAAGAATTGAAGTGAAAAATACATGAATTTGTATGATGATGCCTTACTTTACTGTGTCCTAAAATTTTGCTTTTGTTGAGATTCATACTGTAACTAAAAATACTGCCTTAAATCTTTGAAGACAATGGGATTGCTTAATGTGTAAATTTTAAGCACAGGTAAGTCTTTTCAGGGTGAGGGCTTGATTGTTATTGATAACCCATTAAGAAACATCATATATCTAAAGACATTTTCAGTAGCTGAGACAAAAATCCTGGGTCCTGGTTTTTCTCCTTGAATACAGAAATCTTCCAATCGGAGTCTAGAATAATTAACACTACTGATACATGTGAGACAGAGGAGGAGGATGAGCACTACTCATCAGCCAGTGAAGATTACAATAGTTCAGCCTCTGAAACTCAATCCAGCCCTCCACAGAAAAGGAAGGATTTATCAGCAGGTTTGTAACTAATTATGAGCAGTGACTACATACTGCACGTAGTCTTGCAGATTGCAGAATATTCAAAGTACTGTTTAAAACACTGGATGCTGTTACACTAATGTATATTTAAAGTAACTTCACTGAAATCCTTGTATATCAAGGACATTTATTCCAGAGTTACATTGGTGTAACTGAGAGCACAATTTGCCTTTACAGTCTATTGTCAATCTTGTCCCTTGGGATAGATATTTAGCATGATGATATGATAGAAAGCCCCGTAATATTTATAGTAATGAAATAAAAGAAAAGGTAAAATTAGATATCATTGGGTTTTTTTATAACTATGTGCTGAAACAAAACCAAAAACCTCTATTATAGATCACTTGCCATAACTAGGCATTTGGCTAGAAGAGAAATGATGGGTTTAAGGTTATGATCCTTTCTAATCTCATTTTCATTTTTAATAAACAGGAAATTAAATGCAATAAAACTTTATTAATGCAGCATTAAGGATGCATGTTTAGAGACTAATAATCCAGGAATGCAAACATTAAGGTACTTCTAGTAGTAATCCTTTTTCATTTTCATGTATGATATAGATTAGTAGTTTAGCACACTTTTCTTTTTCCTTACTGCTCATATTTTAATTTGCAGCCTTAAGCATACTTTAATAATATTTTTGCCTTGATTATATTTTTGAGACTTAGGACTGGCAAAATGAAGAGAATTGTTATGCTTACAAAATGCACCTCCATTTATGGCATAAATACTGGAAACTTTTATTTAGGTGGTTGTGACTTTTAAGACTACTGTGGCCTTTGTTTTGAGGGTCTGAAAACTACTGGAAAGTAAACATGTAGTTGGAGCAGCAGGGGTATGGAAGTGGTCCTCAATATTTGTGATCTTTCAAGTTGTGGCTCTCGGACTGTAGAAATAACATGCACAATTATCTCAATTTATCATTAACAATGTATTGCAGAAAAAAGCCCCAAACTCCTAATGTGTTACTATACTTTGGAGAAAAAACATTATATAATTAAGTTTGTCATGAGGAGTAGTATTGAATTTTTCTCTTAGTCTCTTACCTTAGGTTCTTTCTGTTCATTACAGGTAATATACCTGATGCAGCTTATATCCAGGTTGCTTGTAGGAAACGTCAGTTGGCCAGGACTCAGGGTGACTATATTCCACTGGACACATCACATCGTGCTCCAGTCTCTCAGAAAAAAGCATGCAGTGATACAGAGAGTGAGGATGACTCTGATCATGACACGATTCTCCACTTCGCTCCCAAAACAAAAACTCTTAGGCAGAGGATGGCTGAATATATAGGTAAGTTTAAGCCTGTTTACCAGGGCATAAAAATGGCAAAACTTGAACTGTCTGAAGAATATGAAATGCACTAAAAGAGTGCAGTTCTAGGCTCTGTTTGTAAAAAGGGTGATGCAGACCCTTATTGCCCTTTTAGGGCTTTACTACGTGGGTATATTAAATCAGATTAACTTTAGTTAGTTCACTTTACAGCGCCTTATGTCCACAAACAACTTTTTTTAAGTGATTACTTGGCATCTTAGGTCACAGTAATAATCATCCTCCTCGGAACAGGAGTAACTCCACTTTGCAGAGAGTTTTCTTTCTTTAAGTTTGGGTGGATGCATTCCTAACTACTCTCCTTCTGGCAGTCCTGTAACTACTATCCCACACTACAGTGCTTTACTTCTGGACTTGCCTGTCTTGTATCTGTGTGCCATCCACTCCCCTGGGGTCATCTTAACTAGATGTCATCTCTCAGTTTAAATGCTGGCACGCAACCAAGAATGCACATGTTTGATATCGGATAATAGTGAGTTCACATACTCCTTATAGTAGTCAGGCCAAACCCCTCTCCTCAGCCAAGTTTCTATGTGGGGTCATTCAGAGATCCAGGACTTGATTGCCCTCTTTGGAGAGCTGCATATTCAATCCCATCTGGAGAAGTCACTGGAATGCAGCCATCTACAAGACAGTTTGAGCAAATGAAGGCAAGGAGGCACTCCTGGAGCTGGTCCCAGTGCTGAGTCAAAGCAAAGGCACTCCAGTGGAAGTACCTGAGGACAAGGGACCAGAACAGGACTTCTGGTATTGCTCCCATATTCTGCCCATACTCTGAGGAACTGAACCACATTTTTTGCAAGTGAAACCACCACAGAACCCAAGACTTAGGTGCTTTGTGGAAAATTATCCACCACATAAGACAGCATGGTTGGCACCCAAAAAGCCACTGAAAGCTACCTTGACCTCATGTATGCCATGGGGATCCAACCAGGAGGAGACTTTTTCAGGGCAGCCAAGAATTGTATGACCCGACAGATTTGGACGCTACACAAGAACAGCATATGAATAGCCATACTAAAAATGCTGGGGAAGGGACTTATGCCCATAAGCATTATGTGCTGTATTACAACAGGACAGTATAGGGGGATGTTTGCTACTTCTTTCGGGGACCGGCTGTCCACTTCCATGTTGGGTGGAGCTAGAAACTCCCCCCCCCCCCCCCCTATTTTGCATTTAACACCCTGCCCCCAGCATGCTGAAAATGGCATCTGCGTCAGAGATTTAATGCTTTAAAGTTTTATTTCCTTGTGGTATCATGCTGCACAACCATCGGCCACACTTGCCAACTCCATAAACCTCTTCCTGAGCTGTGTCCTGTTTGTTCTGCCTCCCCGACCATGCCCTCCCTTATACACTGCTCAAGATGTCTGCACTGTGGGAATTAAAAAATGCATTGCACGGCAAATGTTTATTGTAGCAGCAGATACAGGGGGGGAAAAATAGAAAAGATTCATTATTTCACAGTTTCATTAATACTCAGCTTTTAGTAAAGTTGAGGATTCATGTGGTAAATGGCCCAAATCAGGTTGCAGAGTCATTTGAAAATGGGTTTAGAGCAGTTACTGTAGAATTTTATTTGTCAGAAAGTACACTTTTTTTAAATCTATTGGTATAGTAAAAGAGAACTTAAGCAGTATCTTTGCCTTTATTTTGGCACACACATTGCAAGGCAAAGCAGCACTCCTGGGACTGCCCGTATAGCTAGTGTTTCTGTTCCACTCCTGCACCAGCACGGGGACACTATCTTGGTAAATAGCAGTGCTGCGTAGCTTCCTGGTTTGCCCATTGACTTTTTGGACAGGCCCCTTCTTAATCTTCTGGGAACTCATCTCAGGGTAACATCCTTCACTGTAAGGACAGCCTGGAGGAGTGCACATGCACTAACCTGCTGATTGCTGCACCATACAACATCTCCCCCCGCCCCACCTAAAACCAGAACAGCCATCCAAACACCCTGTTTTTGTTACAGGGGGCCTATACAAGGGGAAGTAACTTGGAAATCTTCTTACTGTCTTGAAGTGAACCTCAGTGTGGGAAGAGATGATTGGAATAGCATTCTAAGATTGTGAGGAAAGAAACATTTTTGGCATGGTGATTAGGGTGGGGACAGTAAGTACTTGTGCTCTTTCTTATTTCCCGTAGCACCTGTAATGTCATGGCCCATGTGAAGAAGGGAGTTATCACCTGCAGAGTGGCTGACAAATCTTCAAGGGGGGGCGGCTGGGGGAATGACAAGAGAAGATCTGTCCCAGAAACTATTGAATTCATCCCAGCAGAGAGCCACATGGAAAGCCACAAAGACACAGTTGTGAAGGAGTGGTTTCCTGGAGCATTCTCAAAGGATCAAAATGGATTGAATGGCCCTGGACAGGGACATGAGTTAGACAGCTGTGATAGAGCACCTTTTGTTATAAAGGTCAAGCACTTTACCCAAACTTCCAGTGTTCTGGAAACTCAGAGAACACACCATCCTGGGACCACTATTTCAGTCAACCTACAACAATCAACCCTTGGACATGGAGAAGGAGCATTTTCTTGAGTGCATCACCTACAGGAGTTTGTGAGCGTTCCTTACTTTGGCCATGCCTCAGTTCCATTGGTGTTAAAGTTGCACCACATTCTCGTTTAGTTGTTGTTGTTTGTTGTGTTTCCCCCCCCCCCCCCCCTCAAGATGCAATGTGTTACCTGTTTTTTAACTGAATAAATTCATTTTGTTTTAACTTGGCTGAAATGTTCCATTGAGGAACAGCTCAACCCATAAATGACATACTATGGGAGGAGAGGATGTTATCATCAACTAACCAGAAGAAAACACAAACGCGTCTCTCTTGTTACAGTACATTTGTCCACCCTCCCCCCCCACCCCCCCCAGTGAGCCCTGACCTCAGTGGAGGAGAACAATGCATCCCTGACCCTATTTCCTTGACCACTTGGGGCATCTTGTAGAGGCACACTCTCGCGGTCTGTAATGTTCAGAAAGTCTCTCCGCTTCCTGCTCCTACCCATCCTCCAGGATCTCTCCCTTGCTCTCATTGATGTTATGTGAAATACAGCACACATTTAGCACACAATGAGGAGAAACATCCAGCTTTTTCATAAAGCAACACCTCCCCCTCCCCCCCTTCAGCCTTCTACAAGTACACTTCACTAGCATTCCATAGGTACTTGGAATACTCCTTTTTCTTGTCCAAGTGTCTACTGAGAGACTTCATAAGCCAAAAAAGCAGAGGGTAAGAAGGGTCTCCTAGAATGACAGGAGGAATCACAACTCCATTAATGTCTGTAGTGGTCTGGGGAGCAAAAATGTCCTCCTTCATTCCAGTAGCCTAGATTGTCTGTCTGATTTCTTTCCCTCCACCCAGGGAGAACTTTTTGCCAGAACAATTTATGTACTTTATCCTGGTATAAAATAAGATGAATGATATGGAATTCTTTACATTTTCAAAACTTATTGATTTTACAAGAAACCTGGTTAGCTGAGTCTGAAATCATAGTCTTTCTTGTTTTTGAATCCTTTCTCCAAGACTCACTCACTCTCACTCATGCCCGTCACCCCAATCGGGGTATGGGCCGCCAACCACAGATCTCCAGAGTCCTTTATCCTGGGCCATTTGCTCTAGCTGGTTCCAGGTATAGCCCATTTTTATGCTATCAGCCTGAAGGTCGCGTCGCCAGGTGTTTCTTGGACGGCCTCTTTTCTGCAGGTTGTTGCGCCTCATCTCTGCTGTGACCAGCGACGTCTTTCTTGACTCATACATGGTCCTCACGTTCCATGTACCGATGGTAATCCTCCTGGTTGCAAGAAGGATAATCGGCTTAGTGGCTTCCTCACGACTTTCACCACCCAGCGTCATGTGTCTTCGAGTTGAAGACCCTTCTTTTTCCAGGCTAAAAGTCTGTTATCTCTATTGTTGGCGTTTCTGTAGCAAGTTGATTTTTTACGGGGTGGAGTTGCTAGCCCCACGCCCAACCCTCCTCCTTTATCCTGACTTGGGACAGGCAGATGGCCCCAAAGGACCTCTCTGGTGGAGTTTTTCTCCAAGAAGGAAGCCAATTATCAAAAAGGAGTTTTGCATCAGGAGAACTTGTCACCTTGGTTTCCTTATGCCTAAGAGCCCAGATTTTACCTTGGGAATCAAAGGACAGACTATATTTTAAAAGACATTCCTGATCTGCAAATTTTAGTATTAAATGCCTACCTTCCACCCCATATCCTCCCTGTTTTATTGTGGGAGTGCCTGGACAAGCAAACTCATAGTAGGTCTTTTGTTCCCAATTGCTTGGCTAATTATTTTGGAAAATTAATGCTTAGATAGATTCTCCAATGAACTCAGTATCAGGGGAAGAAAACATTAAGGAGATTTTTGAACTTCCCCCTTGAAACTCTAGAGATCCAGTGTTTAACATCTCTGGACAAAAACCAAAGGCTTTAATAGATTAAATTTAATCTGATACCTGTAAATGGAAGGAGTGCAGGGGATAGAGAGAGCCATTTTACCTATATTTCATAAACTGGTGGTATTATTGATTATATTATTCCCATAATTAATTGACCCTTCTAAGGAGATTTTGCTATACTTTCTCGTACAGCTAGCGACCACCAATTTCTCTCTATAATGAATGATAATCTCCTTTTTTTTTAGAAAGAATTTTATTTCTTAGGGGTGAGGATTCCTTGATTACCTGTTTGGAACAACGTGGTTGTAAAACTAAAATGGACCCCAGACATTTGTGACACATTGTCTAGGAGATTGGAAGACTCTCTCTTAGATTTTTAAGAGCTGTAATAATTACTTCCGAGAACTCCTCTCAAATTTGTGAATGATAGGAGTTACTGGTAAAGTCCTCACAATCGCTAGTCTCTAAACAAATTGATTTTGGTTTTAATTATCCCCAAAATGCTTTCAAAGATAAGCGCACTTGGTTTGAGGAGGAAGGAAAAGTCTGCGTTAGCGCATAACGCTAATAGGGTAAGATGCAGTCCCTCTTCTAACTTGCTTCCTAATTTAGTAGCCACCAGAAGATGATATAAAGGTTTGATATAATAAAGAACAAGAATATTTTAGATCCTAGTGGAAGGATTTTGAAGAAGCAGCTAAACGTAAATTTTTTCCCCACGTTTTGGAAGATGGTGGACTTGAGCTCTGGTAGATCCAGCTGAGAATCACCATATTAATGACTGAGTCCAGTAGCACATTTTGGCCAGGCCTTTGATTCTCCCCACCCAATTTTTTTAATCTAATTCTACTATACTTGATGTAATGAGGAATCTTCTTTGATTTACCACTCTGTCCTCCAGAAATGTACAATAAAATTCAGTCATTTATTTTAGCCCAACAACAGAAAAAAAGCTCCAAAGGAGGATTTCTCCTTTCTGAAGTTTTTTGGAAGAATCTTGATGGGTGGTCCACATGTAACGTTGCACTCCATAATGTTTATGGAAATATGTTTAAGGATAAATATGATGTAACTGGAATATGCGTCATGCAAAAGGTCTCTTGTAAGGTATCATTACAAAGCTTATAATCTACTGAGTGTGTTCATCCTATTTGTATGAATGTATCATTCTTGTATCTGAAACTAGGAATATGAAGCACAACTCTGAGGTCCTATTGTAATTATGCAAAGTGTGGGCCATTGATGGTGGTTTAGAATCTTGATGGCTCCCATTGACTAGGACAATTGACTGTAGATTGCTGTTTACCTGCAAGCCTCCACTGCATACGTGTGGGCCAACCCTGGAAGAATGGGAGGGGGCTCACAGGACATGTGAACATGTCACATGATACTGGAATCCATCTTAAACCTGGTGCTTTTCCATTGAGAAGGAGGGGTGGGAACCCAGAGAGGCAAAAGATTCCCGCCTTGTGCCAAAGATATAAAAGGGGGTGGAACAGAATAAAGGGGGCTGCTAGTCATGAGAAAACCCCGGCTTACCATCTGAGATGTCTGCTGGAACTAACAAGAACTGTACTAGGAGATAGTAATGGGCCCAGACTAGGAAGGAGTCTAGTCTGTGCAAGAAGCTTATTGGAACATCTCTAAGGGTGAGATTTACCTGTATTCAGTTTCTTAATGTATTAGGCTTAGACTTGTGTGTTTGGTTTTATTTTGCTTGGTAACTTGCTTTGTTCTGTCTGTTATTACTTGAAACCACTTAAATCCCACTTTTTATACTTAATAAAATCACTTTTGTTTATTAATTAACCCAGAGTAAGTGATTAATACCTGAGGGAGCAAACAGCTGTGCATATCTCTCTAACAGTGTTATAGAGGGCAATTTATGAGTTTACCCTTTATAAGCTTTATACAGAGTATAACGGATTTATTTGGGGTTTGGATCCCATTGGGAGCTGGGTGCTGAAGATAGGAGTACTTGCTGAGCTGTTTTCAGTTTAGTCTGCAGCTTTGGGGGCATGGTTCAGACCCTAGGTCTGTGTTGCAGCAGGCTAGCGTGTCTGGCTCAACAAAACAGGGTTCTGAAGTCCCAAGCTGGCAAAGAAAACGGGCTCAGAGGTCTTTTCAGTACATCAGGTGACAGTCCCAAGGGGGTCTCTGTGACCGAACCAGTCACACCACATTCATGGCTAAATTATTTACTGTCATTTTTCACACTGGATGGATTCTATCTGGCTGGAAGTCTAGTATCATAGTTCCTATTTTTAAAAGGGGGGACAGAAAGAATCCTGCTTCATAGAGATCTGAGCCTGGTAGATGTGGCACAGAAAATTAATTCTAGATTTTTACTATCTAAACTTGAAATATGGATTTTTAGACACTAATTTACTACATATAGAGCAGTCCGGCTTTAGGGCTGGTAGAGCCAGAATTGACAAGGGTTTTATCATATGATTTATAAGTCTAGTGCTCTCAACCATGGTATATGCTGCTTTCATAGATCTAAAGATGGTATTTGATGCTATTAACCGAGAAACTTTGGGCAGAACTAAGAAGGATGTGTACTGATCTAAGACTTTTGAATATTCTAGGGGCTCTACATCAGGGCAATATGACAAGTGTAAGAACTAAAGTCAATGGAGACTGTAGTTCACATTTCCCCTACTTTTCTAGCATGTCTTTTTAATTTATGTATTAATGATAGATAATTTCCTGATGGTCTGACAAGGAAGTCCTTTACCACTGCACTGAACTGATCCAGACCTATCAAACTAAAACTGGTGAGAGAGATTTCAGTGAAGGATGAGATTAAGTTTCCCATAGAATCAATACCAAAAAAACCCTTTTTTTGGTAAGAGAATTATTTTAAAAGTCGCATTCTAATTAATGTCGAGGGAGGGAATTGGCCTCCCACTACGAATTTGCAGATCTAAGGATCATCAGTACAAAAGAGGGGTGGGGACACATGAGAAACTGCTTCACTTTTAAGTGCTACTACAAATTAATGATGTAAGTATCAATAAAAACCAGTATTAAGTGCTTCCCTAGAGGAAAGAATAATCGGACTCATAGTTCTAGAATGAGAGAACACTGACTAATTGATGGTATCACAGACACTGAGTTGAGGTGTATAGTGGGTAGTCAATGGAATTTGCTTACAGGGCAAATTCTCTAGTTGGTTGATTAAATGGGAGGTGTTTGTGCAGAACAGTAGTTATTCTGCTTATTAAAGCCCAGTTGGCAGGATTTTCTAGCACCAGGAAAAGGTATAAAATTAACACCCTAAATGTAAAATAAACACGAAATTTAAAAACAAAATGGAAATAGCAAGTGATGCCGATTGGTTTGCTTGAATGTTGTACCCTCTGACCAGTCTTCATCTCTTTTGTCTTTTTAGATTGTAAACTCATCTGAGTGGGAAACATGTTATTCTAATTGTTTGTCAGCACAAAGGGGCTCCAATGTGGATTTGCACCATTGGTTGCTACTGCTACATAAATAATCAAATGTGCAAACGATAGCAGACCAGCAGCATACAAGCAGTGTGTAAAATACTTGTAACATAGCAGCTGGTATTTATATGCATTACTGCTGTCCATGGGTTGGAATCAGCCCCACTCAGCATTTATCAGGTTCCTTGATGGAAGCCTGAAAACAGGATATTAAGAAGTGCTAATACTCCTAACAGCTAGTAATGAACACAGGATAATAGAAGTTATAGATAAAAGGCTCTTACTGTTGCTATCTCTCATGATTTTGTCATAAGTCTCAATAATTGTTTTCCTTAAAGCCACAGCTCCTAGAGTCAAGTAGAATCATAGAATATCAGGGTTGGAAGGGACCTCAGGAGGTCATCTAGTCCAACCCCCTGCTCAAAGCAGGACCAATTCCCAACTAAATCATCCCAGCCAGGGCTTTGTCAAGCCGGGCCTTAAAAACCTCCAAGGAAGGAGATTCCACCACCTCCCTAGGTAAAGCATTCCAGTGCTTCACCACCCTCCTAGTGAAATAGTGTTTCCTAATATCCAACCTAGACCTCCCCCACTGCAACTTGCGACCATTGCTCCTTGTTCTGTCATCTGCCACCACTGAGAACAGCCGAGCTCCATCCTCTTTGCAACCCCGCCCCTCAGGTAGTTGAAAGCAGCTATCAAATCCCCCCTCATTCTTCTCGGCTGGAGACTAAACAATCCCAGTTCCCTCAGCCTCTCCTCATAAGTCATGTGCTCCAGACCCCTAATCATTTTTGTTGCCCTCCGCTGGACTCTTTCCAATATTTCCACATCCTTCTTGCAGTGTAGGGCCCAAAACTGGACACAGTACTCCAGATGAGGCCTCACCAATGTCGAATAAAGGGGAACGATCACGTTCCTCAATCTGCTGGCAATGCCCCTACTTATACAGCCCCAAATGCCATTAGCCTTCTTGGCAACAAGAGCACACTGTTGACTCATATCCAGCTTCTCGTCCACTGTGACCCCTAGGTCCTTTTCTGCAGAACTGCTACCTAGCCATTCGGTCCCTAGTCTGTAGCAGTGCATAGGATTCTTCCGTCCTAAGTGCAGGACTCTGCACTTGTCCTTGTTGAACCTCATCAGGTTTTTTTGGCCCAATCCTCTAATTTGTCTAGGTCCCTCTGTATCTGATCCCTACCCTCCAGCGTATCTACCATGCCTCCCAGTTTAGTGTCATCTGCAAACTTGCTGAGAGTGCAGTCCACACCATCCTCCAGATCATTAATAAAGATATTAAACAAAACTAAAAGTAGGATATGTGATAATTTCAACCTTCCTTCTTAAATAAAAAAATAAATATCTAACCCTCATGACTGTGGAGAAAGCTTCAAAATGTGATCCCAGTACATCGTAGAGGCTCAAAAAGCAGAAGGCAAATTAAAAGAACACCAAATCTATTTGGCTTTTAAGGCATAAGGTTATATTTAAAAAAAATCTTACGATTTTTTTGTAAGCCGGACATGATTTTTGAACATTTGGGGTTGCCAATACCGGGAATCCTTCCTTTCCACATATTAGATAGTGTCCATTTAAGAAAAATGGACCTCCACCTAGTTAGCAAAATCACTAGCTTCCCATAGTGTCCCACCCCAAATTCCATCTATTTCAGCAGAAGGTGGAGGGACCTATCCCTGGCCTTTGAACATCTAGAACCTGAGTGGCTGTTCAGATACTACAGGGACGGGAGTGGTGTAAGCGGGCAAGATCAGCTTGGTGGAGCCGGTGTTTGCTGGGTTGGGGCGGTGAGTGGCTCTGGCCGGGCCCTGAGCCCCACCTCCCTGGCTCTGGGGTCCCGCGGGAGCAAGGGGGCTCGAGGAGGGGCGGAGGGGCACCAGGAAGAGGGGTGGTCCCCCTCCCCCCGGCGTGCCGGCTCGGATCTGTGTGGGGCTGTTCTGGCTCCTGGCCGGGGGGAGGGTGTATCCGGGCTGCACGGGGGCCCGGCAGAGAAATCGGAGGGGCCCCGGGCTGTGGTCGAGCAAGGCGGTTCCCTCCCCGCGCTCTCCGCCCAGCAGGAGCGGGAGGCCATTCAGTGCCCTGCTTGGGGCACAGCCCTGCACCCACCCCGAGTGCCGGATACTGGGCCTCTCCCTGGTGACATTCACCTGCCCCTGGCTCCCTCCCAGGTGGGGCCTGTCTTGTCCTTAGTGGCTCCTCTTGGGCTATGTCTACACGACTGACTTCCCGTCGTGTAGCTGTGCTGGGAAAAGCCCCGACGGTAGACACCCGTTATACGGGGGCAAGCAGAGTTTCACCCCTAGAGCTGGGTCTAATTTGTGGGTAAATAACATCTAAGTCTTCCTACGCTGGCAAAGTGCCCCTAGTGTGAAACTTATCATTTGGGCAAGCCAGTGCAGATAAGGTTCAGCGTGGGGGGGCGTCAGAGCTGGGCCTAGTGTCAGTCCATGTGCTGTTGCTGCCCCAGAGGAGCTGGCCTGTGGGTCAGGGGAGAAGAGGGCTATTCTCAGTGATTTCACAACTGGCTTCAGCAGGACTAGTAGACAGTACCCAGAAGTACCATCAGCTTTGTGTCTGCAATGTGCATGTGACAAAACGGGGTACTTAAATGAGTATGCTCAGAGCCAAACCATACAGCAATACTATGGCAATGTCTAGGTCAGGGATTGGCAACCTTTGGCCCGCGGCCCGCCAGGGTAAGCTCCCTGGTGGCCCGGACCGGTTTGTTTATCTGCAGCATCTGCAGGTTCGGCCGATCGCAGCTCCCACTGGCCGCGGTTCGCCGCTCCAGGCCAATGGGGGCTGCGGGAAGCGGCGTGGGCCGAGGGATGTGCTGGCCGCCGCTTCCCACAGCCCCCATTGGCCTGAAGCAGCAAACCGCGGCCAGTGGGAGCTGCGATCGGCCAAACCTGCGGACGCGGTAGGTAAACAAACCGGCCCGGCCCGCCAGGGGGCTTACCCTAGCGGGCCGCCAGCCAAAGGTTGCCAATCCCTGGTCTAGGTATTGCAGTGACTGATAAGAAGTACACCTCTACCCCGATATAACGTGGTCCTCAGGAGCCAGAAATCTTACCGCCTTATAGGTGGAACCGCGTTATATCAGGGTAGCGGCTGCAGGGCTCCGGTGGTGATTTAAAGGTCCCGGGGCTCCCTGCAGCAGCCGGAGCCCCAGGCCCTTTAAAGCGCCGCCTGAGCCCCGCTGCCGGAGCCCCGGGGTAGCGGTGGCAGGGCTCCAGCTGTGACTAAAATTACAGCTCACAGGAGACTAACCTATTACACCTCTACCTGCATTGTATGCGAATCCATGTTATATTGGGTCACGTTATATCGGGGTAGAGGGGTAGCCTGACATCATGGACTTTTCCACATCACCCCCATGTTAATATTAGTGAATCTTCCACAGTGGTCATCAAGGTCATGCAGTACCACAGAGAAATACCTTTTCCTCTTGATCAAGTCTTTGACTTGTGTGTGTGTGTGTGAGAGAGAGAGAGAGAGAGAAAAATAAGGAAATCTGTCCCATGAATAGCCCCGCTTCATTTTGGGAACTCCATCTTTGCAAAGCTGTCAAGGTTCCTTCCCCACTCTGAACTTTAGGGTACAGATGTATGGACCTGCATGAAAACCTCTAAGCTTCTCTACCAGCTTAGATCTGCTTTTGCTGCCACCACTCCCAATGTG
Source organism: Emys orbicularis (assembly GCF_028017835.1). NCBI lineage: Eukaryota > Metazoa > Chordata > Testudines > Emydidae > Emys > Emys orbicularis. The sequence goes on along the minus strand of NC_088685.1, from coordinate 19,985,483 downwards.
CTAACTCCCTTCCCTGGGTAGCCTTGAGAGACTCTCCACCAATTCCCTGGTGAACACTGATCCAAACCCCCTTGGATCTTAAAACAAGGAGGAATTAATCATTCTCTCCCCCCTCCCCCCTTTACCAATTCCTGGTGAGTCCAGATCAATCCCCTTCGTTCTTAAAACAAGGAAAAATAAATCAGGTTCTTAAAAAGAAGGCTTTTAATTAAAGAAAGAAAGGTAAAAATCATCTCTGTAAAATCAGGATGGAAAATAACTTTACAGGCTAATCAAACTTAAAGAGCCCAGAGGAACCCCCTCTAGCCTTAGGTTCAAAGTTACAGCAAACAGAGGTAAACAGTCTAGCAAAAGGTACATTTACAAGTTGAGAAAACAAAGATAAAACTAACACGCCTTGGTTGGCTGTTACTTACAAGTTTGAAATATGAGAAACTTGTTCAGAAAGATTTGGAGAGCATGGATTGATGTCTGGTCCCTCTTAGTCCCAAGAGCCAACAACCCCCAAAACAAAGAGCACAAACAAAAGCCTTCCCCCCCACCAAGATTTGAAAGTATCTTGTCCCCTTATTGGTCCTTTGGGTCAGGTGTCAGCCAGGTTACCTGAGCTTCTTAACCCTTTACAGGTAAAAGGATTTTGGAGTCTCTGGCCAGGAGGGATTTTATAGTATTGTACACAGGAGGGCTGTTACCCTTCCCTTTATAGTTATGACAAAAGCCATAAAGGACCTGTGCGTTGCCACACTCTGACATGGTATGGCAACACCCTCCTCATAGCATCCATGACAACAACCTCAACAGTTGAGCTACCACCACCAAACAAATTAATTACTGACTGATAGTAACCAGGGGAGATGAACTTCCAGAGGGTGATGGCAACATGCTTCTCCATGTTGAGGGGAATTCTCATGTTGGTGTTCTGCTGTAGCTGTGGGGTGAGCACTGTACAGATCCTCTAGGAAAATGGCCTTTGTTATCCTGAAGATCTGCTACCATTGCTGGTATCCTGGTCTGCATTACTTCCCCCGGTCACTGCTAGTTGGCCAAACCCAAAAGCATTGGTCCATTGAATAAAGTTGCTCCAGATAAATGCCCTGCAGAAGTAACTGCTTGATTTCATTTTCCTGCTCCTCTTCCATTAGCTGTATTACTGCAGCATCAAAAGCCCTATGAGACCACAGAGCCAAATCTGTCTGTCTCCATGACTGAAAATGCGTTTGCATTATCCTGTTTGTATAAATGACTGTCATGATCACGGTGCTCAGCAGCCTGTCATCCATACTACCTCGACAATGGTGCTGGCAAAATTAATGGATGACAGGAGGAGAAGCATGGAAGTCTGTTCATTTGACCCTGAGATCCAGCCTTCTTATAGTTTCTGGTAGGCATACCACAGGCACCATGGGAATAATCTGAGTTTAGGGCTGGGTGATGGAACATTGCATCATGGGATATGTGCCCAGAATGCACTTGAGTTAACCACTCAGCAGAGCTGTGTGGATGCAGTGATTAACAAGGAAAATACCTTGGGGTGGTATAACAAAGTGGTGTGGAGGTAGGTAGGTAGTCCAATATATGCTACCACAATAACTGGCTCAGATTTTTATTCAGTATGACTTTTTATGCATTCAAGAATGGTGTTTTGTTACTTGACTGCTAAGAGTTTCAGAGTAATATGTTTTTTTATAGCACTTTATAAATGTTGACTAATCCACATAACACCATTATGAGTCAGATAATTTACATCAAAGATTTTACTGTTCTAGTCACCGTGCCCTGCTCTGATGTATACTGCAGTCCCCCAGATTCATCTTGTACAATTGTTTAATGTATGTTGCACTCTTGTAGTGGATGAGTGGTTATCAAGAGCATTGTTGTTTTACATTATCTGCTGAATAAATTTTTCTGACCATTATCATAGCCTGATCAAATGATTTTATGCCCTGTTGTCTTTCTCCTTTCGATTAATTTGCCTCCCTTCTCTATCCCAGTTTAATACTTTCATGTTTTACATTTTATTTCTTCTTGGTTATTAAAACTTTTTAAAGTAAACAAAATCATTTTCAATGCTGCTCAGAGGACTTTCCCTAGTGACTTCTCTCCAGCTTAAACCTTTTTTGTCTACAGGTACCATTAGCTTTATATAGTCAAGTTAATTACATTATTTAAATAATGTAGATTGCCTGGACCATGGTAATGACCATGTAGATTAGTTTTTATGCTATACTGTCACATTTTTGTTACTTCAGGTAAATTATATCCATGGCTCCTCTTCCTTTCTCTTCAGCTCTTTTTCAACCCTCAAAAGATCACATTTCTTAAATGTGACCTGCTTTTTGGGAATCCATGCTTTTGAAGGAGTCAGTCAAGTAGTTTAAGACCAAAATGTGAACTTCTTAAAAGCGTGGTTATACCTGAAAGAGTGACAATCTGAAAATGCCAGAAGGGGAGTGCCATGTTTGTTGACTGAAGAATAAGGACGTTGTGTAGTGTTTTTTTTTTTTTTTTTTTTTTTTTACAAAAACATGCCCCTCAAGTTATCCATTTTGATATTAACAATATTTTTAAATTCTGTATATTTTATTTGTCAAAATAACAGTATAATCATGCCAGTTACAAGTATTTTGGTAATTTATTTCAAAATACCTGTCAGCAAGTATGTCTGTAACAATACAGACAAAAAAAATATTTCCTGAATTTTTTTGACAAATAGATTCCTTACTAGGCATATTAATACAGAACTTTGAGTAATAATTCATTTAAACTACAATCCAGAAATATATTTCCTGCACCCCTGAGAAGCAGTGCAAAGGCTTGGGGGCACCAAGGGTAATGGAGGAGCTGAGGGAGAGGGAAGTAATTGCTGAGAAGGAGCCTGGGAGTGAACCTGGAGTGTTGTTGGGTGTGGTGGGAGAAGTATGGAACAGATTTATTTTGCGGGGGGAGGGATTGTTAGGGAGTTGGGGAGCCTCCCCCATGCAGACCCTGGCTGATACCTAGTCTCTCCCATTCAGTCCAGTACATCTGCCACTGTCCACGTATGTCCCTGCACTCCCACTCCCCCGTTACCTCACTCAGCCAGGCATAGCTGCCCCTTTCTCCATGTGTCCCTGCACCCCCACTTCCATTCAGCCACTGTCTCCATGTTGTCACCCCACTAGCTCCTGTGCCCCCCAGTCTGTCCCCCAACTAGCCCTTCTAAACCCCACAGTCTGTGTGACCCCCCCCAGCAGCACCATGTGCCCCACTCTGTTCCCTCCTACCCATATCCCATGCCTTCTCACCTGGCCGCACTGGTAGGGTGCTGTGAGGAAGGCTGCCTCTGCCCCCTCCCTCTCTGTGGCTGGCTGCTCCTACCTGTGAGCCAGCTGCCCTCTCTTTGGGTGCCACACAAGCCCCTGGTGGGCGAAAGGTGTAATTGCAACTTCCCTTCACCACCCTGTCAAAATCAATTATTCTGCAGGGTGTGTGTGTAATCTCCGGGGGACACTAATTCTGGGCTTGTGCAGTGGGGCAGAATTCCACCAGAAGTAACTCGAGAGGGATTAAAGGGGTCTAAGGTGTAGCCATTACATTGACTTTCAATAATGTTCATATCCATTCTGTTTGGTTAACCAGTGAAAGGATGTTTTTTTCTAACTGTCAGCATTGCAAATTCAACCTGGGATCAGAAAGTTGAGCTCTGTTCTTTCTGCTCTCGATTCTGCAGTTAGAACATAGAGCCCAATCCTGCACTCCTTATTCAAGTGAGGTTTATAAGATGAGAACTTAGTTAATAGTTTTGTTGATGAGTAAGCTAGAATAGATTCCAGCTCACTGTCCCAGAACTGTACAAAAGAAATAGATAGTAAATTAAATGCTTTTTGTCACTAAGATTAATTAGCTCATATGATTTAGAAAACTGACAAGGAATTCTTGTATATGAAGTTGCCACTTCTATACTCTCTTTTGAGAGGATAGTAGGGCTGTTAATTAATCACAGTTAACTGGCGCGATTAACTCAAAAAAATTAATCGTGATTTAAAAAAATTATTGCGATTAATTGCAGTTTTAATCACACTGTTAAATAATAGAATACCAATTAAATTGTATTAAATATTTTGGATGTTGTTCTACATTTTCAGATATATTGATTTCAATTACAACACAGAATACAAAGTGTACAGTGCTCACTTTATATTATTTTTATTACAAATATTTGCGCTGTAAAAATGATAAACGAAAGAAATAGTATTTTTCATACAAGTACCATAGTGCAATCTCTTTATCGTGAAAGCGCAACTTACAAATGTAGATTTTGTTTTGTTTTGTTTCATAACTGCACTCAAAAACAAAACAATGTAAAACAATTAGAGCCTACAAGTCCACTTAAAGAGCATCATCAGCATGGCTGCATGAAGGGACATATGAATATCTAGCGCATCTGGCACGTAAATATCTTGCAACGCCGACGACAACAGTGCCATGTTCTCACTTTCCAACAAGCGGGCAGCATTATTTCCTGCAAATGTAAACAAATTTGTCTGATTTCAGAGTGGTAGCCGTGTTAGTCTGTATCAGCAAAAACAATGAGGAGTCCTTGTGGCACCTTAGAGACTAACAAATTTATTCTTCAACAAAAAAAATTTCAAAAACAGACTTCAGCAAGAAACTGCAGAACTGGAATTAATTTACAAACTGGACACCATCAAATTAGGCCTGAATAAGGACGGAGTGGATGGGTCACTACAAAAAATAATTTTCCCTCTGCTGATACTCACATCTTCTTGTCGACTGTTGAAAATGGCCGACGTCCACCTTGATTGCATTGGCCTCAGTAGCACTGACCCCCCCACTTGGTAAGGCAACTCCCATCTTTTCATGTGATGTGTGTGTGTGTGTGTGTGTGTGTGTGTATATATATACTGCTTACTGTATTTTTCACTCCATGCATCTGATGAAGTGGGTTTTAGCCCACAAAAGCTTATGCCCAAATAAATTTGTTAGTCTCTAAGGTGCCACAAGGACTCCTCGTTGTTTTTGTTTGTCTGAGCGATTGGCTGAACAAGAAGTAGGACTGAATGGACCTGTAGGATCTAAAGTTTTACATTGTTTTATTTTTTAATGTTATTTTTTGTACATAATTCTACATTTGTAAGTTCAACTTTCATGATAAAGAAATTGCACTACAGTAGTTGTATTAGGTGAATTGAAATAGTATTTATTTTGTGTTTTTCAGTGCAAATATTTGTAATAAAAAATAAATATAAAGTGAGTACCGTACACTTTGTATTCTGTGTCGTAATTGAAATCAGTATATTTGAAAATGTGGAAAAACATCCAAAATATTTAATAAAATTTAATTGGTATTCTATTGTATAACAGCGCGATTAATCGTGATTAATTTTTTTAATCGCTTTACAGCCCTAATAGAACAATAACAATCTGTATTTACATATATTTAGTATGGATTATATACAGTTTGATTTGCAAAATAAAATATCCCAATGTGTTTGTAGGGCACAGTATTTTATGCTTGCCCTGGCTCTGCAGAAACAGTTAACTAAGAAACTATATTCTCAGGGACTTAATTTTCAGTAGTGGTCTATTCCTGCTGCGGCCTTTAAATCCCACTTTGAGAATCCCACCTGTGCTGTTCTTTCTGCCTGTCCCATTTTCCCAGTAATACTTGTAGGAACAGCAGCAAATATTTTTGGGGATGGTGGTGGGAGTTCAGAAAGGATAGATGGAGAGAAAAACTACTATTGGTCATATAATTACTCTTACTTTTACTTCCAGTACCCAAGAGTGATGGAGCAAGTGAAGATGATGAAATACAAAACATGTGGGAAGAACAGCAACTAAAGAAAGCAGTCAGACTCCCACAGGTGATGTGCTTTTTCTTTCACTGTTGTTGCTTTTTGCTGCTATGCAAGATGGTTTGTTTTGGGAGCAATATTAGAGCTCCTTCTTCCTTGGTCATTGGACATGCTAATTCAGGGATCTGCAACCTTTGGCATGCGGCCCGTCAGGGAAATCCGCTGGCGGGCCGGGACGGTTTGTTTACCTGCAGCGTCCGCAGGTTCGGCCGATTGCAGTTCCCACTGGCCGCGGTTTGTCGTTCCAGGCCAATGGGGGCTGCGGGAAGCGGTGTGGGCTGAGGGATGTGCTGGCTGCTGCTTCCCGCAGCCCCCATTGGCCTGGAACAGCGAACCGCGGCCAGTGGGAGCTGCGATCGGCCGAACCTGTGGATGCTGCAGGTAAACAAACCGTCCCGGCCCGCCAGCGGATTTCCCTGACAGGACGCGTGCCCAAGGTTGCCGATCCCTCTGCTAATTCATTAGGTGGGAGGAGACTAGAACTAGGCGAAGAGTGTGGTAATGCAGATCAGCAATTTCTCATTGCTAGCTTATCAGAGGAACAGCATTGTCATTAGCCTCAAAGGAAAGGTGTATTACTTTTGGAAAGGCAAAGAATCTGTGTCAGCTAAAAGTCTGAGAATGAAACTCTGAGCTAAAGTATCTACTGTGATGTGCAGGATCTTAAAAACAAAAGTACTCACAAACCAAAATGTTAAAATGCCATCCTCTAAAAGCTACACTAATAAACTGTCAACAAGGGAAGAAATGTTAAATGGGGGAAGAAATACTGTCATAACACTTCCCCCCTTCCCCCCCGTACTAGATTGGTTATTTAACCTTTCTAAGGGCACTTTCCTGTGGCGTTCAACAGGGTTCCATCTTGTTTCCCTTTCTGTTCAATGTATACATGGGCATTTGGGAGGCTTTGTAAGAGAGTATGAACTATGGCACTTTCAATGTGCTGATGACCAAATAGGTGCTCCTTTAGCTAGTCTAGGTGAGATTGTGGCAGGTAAAAGAAACTGGCTGTCTAAAGCTCAATCTGGATATAATTGAAGGGATGCTGGGTTTATCTTCCCACTATATGTTTACAATCTGGTATTATTGGAAACCCAGCTCCTATTAGACCATTGTATGGCAGTTGTTTCTGGGAAGGCATTTTTTCCTCTGTCTGGCCAGGAAATTGCAACCATTTCTTTCAGGTGCAGACTTGGTTGCCATTATGCATGACTTTGTCACTTCAAGACTAGATTAGTGTGATACTGTCTACATTGACTAGACCAGGGGTGGGCAAACTTTTTGGCCCGAGGGCGACATCGGCTTGGAGAAACTGTATGGAGGGCCGGGTAGGGAAGGCTGTGCCTCCCCTAACAGCCTGGCCCCCGCCCTCTATCCGCCCCCTCCCACTTCCCGACCCCTGACTGCCCCCCTCAGAACCCCTAACCCATCCAACCCCCCCTGCTCCTTGTCCCCTGACCGCCCCCTCCCGGGAGGCTGCGGGTGAGGGGGGACAGCAGGGGAGGGGGGAAGGGGCTAGCCTCCTCGGCCGGGAGCTCAGGGGCTGGGCAGGACAGTCCAGCGGGCCGGATGTGGCCCGCGTGCCATAGTTTGCCCACCTCTGGACTAGACCTTAAATCAACTTGGAAACTGAAGCTGACCTAGAATGCAGAACATCTTTTCAAAGCTGTGATTGCCTGAAATCCTTCTTTTGTCATAATTACTTGCAACTTACACTTCCAAATTGTGGAACCTGTCATATATTCGCCTATTGTCAAAATTTAGAGTTTACTTAGGCATTTACTGTAGGGTAAAAATAAATTATTATATTTGCAGTCTGTTGCTTAATGCTTATATACTGTAGCCCTTCAATATTATTAACTGTTTAAGCCTCATGAGGAGATCATGAATTATTCCTAGAAATCTTGCATATAACAACATGGTTCTAAAACAAAATATAAAGGAAAAATGAGAGTATATTTACTGTTGGCTGTAAAGATGGGATTAAAACACATTAAAAAAAAATTACCTACCAGATCTCAGTTTTCAGGATGGAAATGTTCTGTACAATCCTGGAAATTGTAGGGATTTATCAGTTCATGAAGGGAGAGGAAAAACATGTAGCTCAAAATAAAGAAATGTCTGGATAATCAGCTTTACCTGTGTATACATTTTGCACAGGAAACATCTAATTTTTTAGAAATTTGTATTACATTATGTACCTAGTAACAACAACTTGCTATATATTCTAATCACTGGGCCTGCTAAACTTACAGTTCCAGAGGAAAACAAGTTCATAAAAATTAACAATGCTAATTCTCACAGGGAATTAATGTAGACACTTCTCTACATAAATCTCAGCCCATGAAAATAAAGTTTGATCCCTCTGTTTCACTGCCACCTGTGAACCTGGAAATTGTAAAGAAGCGTCTGAATACAAGGTAAGTGTTGCTAGTGTGAAACATAAGTTTTGAGCATGCTATGTTACATACAGTGCTTTGTTAATGTCTTTTATGAACCAGTGTATCTCATTCTGTCACTACTGTTTGACTCTTTCTTCCACATACTAGAGGATCTTAGCATTATTGTTTTATGTGTAATATACTTGCTGCTTTATCCAGAATAGTACTAAGATTTTTGTTTTGCTTGGTAGTAAACATTGTGGCAATGTCTATGTGGAGCTTTTTGTTAAAATCTCTTCCATCGTTCTACCACTAGTGCAGAGCCGTGGGATGGAGTACTAATGTAGACTAATCAATGGTGTTTTCACCCCAAAGCCATGTGAACATGCTGTGAGAAGGGCTTGATGAGATGTTGATTAAAATGCTTTCCGCTCTTCTCTGCTAGCACCCCCACTGTTGCTAAAACTGGTGGTAATGCAGTCGTGGGAGATTAAGCAAACAGCACAAAGTTGAAGTCTTAACACCAATTTTAGGTCCTTGTCCTGTGGAGAGTTATGCACCAAGAGCTGACATCAGCTTTAAGAATTGTGGCTAAATTGGCTTAAAGAATTTTGCAGCAGTTAACATTTTTTTGCCTACTTTTCTGGAGAAGATTAGTTAAATTCTGGGTTCACTTGAATATAGAATCAAATTCAGAAAAGAGAATGAGGATATTAGGAACATAAAAAATTAGGTCACCTACTTGCAAGCCAGCAGGGATAAGAAAATAATTTAATTTGACCATAATGTGTTGTTTAAAATATGCATAATTGCAGAAGGCTGAATTGAACATGATTTTTTGAATTGTGATTGTATTGTGTTTTCCTTTAGTTTGATTTGACCAGCTAGTCAATCATAATGACTAATTTTTTGACTTATTACTTAGTTTTTCAAAGTTGGAAGCTGAATCCCACTTCAGGAAAATGAGACAAACTGCAGCCCACATTCAATCCTGCCTTGCAGTGCTAAAAGTCTGTCCAAAATGGGCAGGCACTCAGAGTGGATTGTGCAGTTTTTTAGGATATCAGGCCTCTCCTTTCTTACATGACCAGATGAACAGTGAAATAGTCAACAGTGTTGATGTTGAAGTATCATCATTAGCATCTAATCTACCACCCATGTAAATGAAAGCTGAGATTGGAGAACAGTGGAAAGGCCAGTCCACACCCCACACATGGGGAAATGCTGGCATGATTAATTCTTAGTAGACTTTTTTAAATTGAGTGGGGGTAATGGAAGTAATTACTATTATTACTAACCTAGAACTAGGCTTGCTGCATAAGAACATAGGAGCGGCCATACTGGGTCAGACCAAAGATCCATCTAGCCCAGTATCCTGTCTTCTGACAGTGGCCAATGCCCAATATAGTGATGACACAGGAAGAGAATATTCTAGAGTTCTACTGAACTGCTCACAGAGCAGTCACTCAGATGAACATTTTCCCTCAGTGAAATCAGACTTACGAACATAAGAACGTCCATACTGTGTCAGACCAAAGGTTCATCTAGCCCAGTATCCTGTCTTCTGACAGTGGCCAATGCCAGGTGCCCCAGAGGGAATGAACAGAACAGGTAATCATCAAGTGGTCCATCCCATCGCCCATTCCCAGTTTCTGGCAAACAGAGGCTAGGGACACCATCCCTGCCCATCCTGGTTAATAGTCATTGATGGACCTATCCTCCATGAACTTATCTAGTTCTTTTTTGAACCCTGTTATAGTCTTGGCCTTCACAACATTCTCTGGCAAAGAGTTCCACAGGTTGACCGTGCATTGTGTGAAGAAATACTTCCTTTTGTTTGTTTTAAACCTGCTGCCTATTAATTTCATTTGGTGACCCTTAGTTCTTGTGTTATGAGAAGGAGTAAATAGCACTTCCTTATATACACCTCTACCTCGATATAACGCTGTCCTCGGGAGCCAAAAAATCTTACTGCATTATAGGTGAAACCGCATTATATTGAACTTGCTTTGATCCACCGGAGTGCGCAGCCCCACCCCCCTGGAGCACTGCTTTACCGCGTTATATCTGAATTCGTGTTATATCAGGTCACGTTATATCAAGGTAGAGGTGTACTTTCTCCACACCAGTCATGATTTTATAGACCTCAGTCATGTCCCCACTTAGTTGTCTCTTTTCCAGGCTGAAAAGTCCCAGACTTATTAATCTCTCCTCATATGGCAGCCATTCCATACCCCTAATAATTTTTGTTGCCCTTTTCTGAACCTTTTCTAATTCCAATATATCTTTTTTGAGATGGGGCGACCACATCTGCACGCAGTATTCAAGATGTGGGCATACCATGGATTTATACAGAGGCAATATGACAAAATGATTGAAAAAAACTTAAGGTGGCTTAACTTGTTTGCAAGCAGTTTTTGTTAAGTTGTTTACAAATGTTTGGGTTTTTTCAGAATAACATCATTACAGGACCTTCATCGTGCTCACCAGAGGGAGCACGAAAAATATACACAGGACATTGAAAGCTCAAAGAGTACCATCCAGGAGTTAGAAAGGTCTTCAAATGCAGCTCTGAATTACAAATTCTACAGGGCTATGAAAACTTACATGGAAAGCCTTATAGACTGTTTGAATGAAAAGGTACCAACTTTTTTTTTTTAAGGGGATGAGATGAGGTTTGTGATATTCAGCCAATAGAATAGTCACCTTCCTCTAGAAGTTAACATTTTGTTTCCACCAAGTATGGGGAAACAATATTAAAGGGACATCATAAATTTAAAAGCAATTCTGTCAGAAGGCTATCTTTTATGTAATGCTTTAAGATTGTTTAACGAGACTAAAGAAAATACTTAATTTTCTTATTTTCAATTTGTCTTCTTTGTGGGGGGAATAGTAAAACTACGGTGGTGATTGTAAAATCCAAGTATTGTCAGAGGGAATTTGCTGTTAACATAATACCCTAAAACTACTTTTTTTTTTTTTTTTTTTTAATTTAAAAACCCTTTTAAATATTCTCTTCCTGTGTCATCACTATATTGGGCAGTTTTGGTATTTGACAGATGGCTTGAGTATAATTTTAGATCTTGTATTGTTCTGCCAATAACCAGATTTTTTCAAAATAAAAATATTGGACTAGAATAAGGATATGTGGACACACACATTAGAGTTATAGATCATGCCGTTTTAGGTAAAAATTGAAAATTAAGTTGAAGGTCTCACCTAAATCCTCAGTTGTGTGCATCTTAAAACTTCCATAGGAATGTACTCAATATTATAGAATGGAGGGGGTGAGGGTTTCAAGTTTAGATTGAGATGGATTTGCAGAACTGGGGGGGAATTCTTTTACACCACCTGTCTGTGCTATATCTAACTAGCTGAAGCACACCTGTTTGCTGTAGCCTTCCCATCATAACCACCATGTGCATTTAAAAGGAGGGGGATGACAAGCAAAGCTTCTTACAATCTGGGTGAGGCAAAGAATACACTGCCATTGTGTCTTGGGTGGATATGGCTATGTGGTCTGCATTACTGTATTTAGAGCTTAGGTGCTACCTTTGAAACCTCTATTTAAATACCAGAAAGAGGGAGAATAACTGCTGGTTGCTCATTAAAATGAGCATGGTATTCAGTCCAAAATCTTAAATGTCAAAAAAAAAAAAATTATTTGTCCATTTCACAACTTTATTTCAAATGATGAAGTAAACTGTAAAAGGAAAGTGAGGCCATGTGAATTAAAAGCTCCAACAACAGTTTTGCTGAAACCTTTTGGATGAGAGAATTCTCTAATTTCTCTTGATCGGAGGATAATTCTCTATCTTCCTAGTACTGGAACAGCTGAGTTACTTTAGACCACTGATGATTTTTAATTAGCTCAGAGTGTAACTTGGGCCTGTAAAGCTCACCTGAAATGAACCAGGTGAGCCACACTTTTTTAAACATGCTAGGATGGATTTGTGAAAGCCAATGGATTTCAAGGTCTCTAGTAGGGGTGATTCAAATAGGGGTATCCATGTTCTGTATAATTTTTACCCTGAAAAGTGACTGTGTTAATGGAACCTTACTTCACCTTAGTTCCTGGTGGATGGATGTTCTAAGTCGTCACGTTTACTTAAATGACAAAAATAAGATTTTACTGCTTTTATTCCTTCTATCCCTGCAAAGCCCAACATAGCTAAGATTAATTTGGTATCTATTCCATCTTGTTCATCATGAACAAAATTGCTTACTATGTTCCAGGCAGTTACTCCCGTGTAAGCCTACTGGAGGCATTGAGATTGCAAAGGTGTCTGATAGCCTAATTTGAAGACAGTGAGGTGTAATACAGGTATAACTGAGGGTGAAATTTTGTCCTACTGAAATTTTATTACTGGTAATGATGTGTGAAATGCATGGAAGACAGCAGCTTGATTACCAGAGTCCCTATTGAGCTTGTAAGGGCAGCAGTTAGAAAAAAGCATCATTTTACTTGCAAACTGAACACATTACCTGCCATTCTAAGTATTCTGTTTATTCCTTCACACATCTCAATAGCTGGTACTTCTCAGCTTATCATGAACTGAGCCTGAAAGGTCTAATCACAAGGAATAGGAACTTATTACTCAAACTGGAAAAAATAATGTATATAGTTATTCATCATTGTTATGTATAAAAATAATTGGGGAAACTACTTCGGCTTTTGCACATTTTTGCTTTCAGCTTTTCTTTTGTAATTCTAGCAGTTAACTGAAAATGTAATATCTATTGAATATATTTCAGCTACTTCATATTAATGAACTGGAGTCAGCTATGCAGATGCTACTTCAACAACAAGCCATAACTCTCTTGAAACGTAGGCAAGAGGATCTGAAAAATGAATCTGCTTATGTTCAGCTGCTATCAAGTTAGTATGACTTTTTAAAAATAAATTTTCAGCAACTGAAGCTTTTGCACTTCCTCAACAGAAGTTGAGGGGAGGGAAGAGTGAGTGTGTGTGTATGTGTGTGTGTGTGTGTGTATGCAGATCAAGATACAAGTGAGTAGCCCAAGTGTAAGATGCTTTCCAGCCCAATCAGGCTATTCTCTACAAGCTTAAAAGGAGATCAGAAAAGGAACAATTGATATTGGTGGACACAGACACAGTGAGCACTCAACAGCAACAGAAGGCAGCACTAGTGGAGGACTTGTCTGGTGCTGTTCTTTATCACTAGATCTAGGTTCCAAACCAGATAGTAATTATTCATAATACTTAAGGTTAGAATAACTTCTTGAATTGGAATAAAATTGTTGCCTAGTTTCAGTTTTGACTTACAAACTGAGAGAAGTCTCTAGCATTCATTGTCACCTTCAGCACTGTCAATAGTGTGTTCCATAAGACATTCAGTTCCATCTCCAACAGATACCAAAAAGCAATAACTTCATCACTCACACTCTGACCTCATACTGTGTTATATCAAGAAACTGGCATATCTGATTGTTACACAGTCCATACAGGTGTAATATTATTCTGCTTTAACATTGCAGAGGTTACTGATAAAGTATTTTCATGCCATTTCTAAAATAATAAACTGTAGAGGGGAAAAAATGAGTATGGACAAAAATATTTTGTATTCAAGAAAATGGAAATTTCAAACCAGCGGATGTTGTTATACAGCTATTTCTATTCATAGGAAAGAATGGCAAGTCAACTGATGACAGCTTGGAAGATGATGAAAAAACAAAGCAGCTCCTGGAAGAGTGTGTGGCTCGAAGGTAATTATAAAACATAAATTCATATAATTTTGATGATCACATATTGTTAGAGTAACGTTCTATTTTTCATGCAGTGGTGAATGTAAATATGCAGGATTTCTAACCGGGAAGCTTTTATTTAACATTTTTCTTGGATTCTGTCTAATTTATTACCAAAAGGAATACTAACTAATTTGCCTTCCAAAACTTAGAATGGGACTATTTGGAGTACACTTTCACGTTACTTCTTAATGATCTTCACTCTCACGTTGCTTGGGATCTGAGCATCAATGGTTTTGTTCTCACCAGAGAACCTAATGCATTGGTATTAAGAAAATTTCTTGTGAGATGATGGGAAAAGCTACTATTCATTATCAGTGTTGTGAACTTGTGTAGAAACAAACTTTAGATCATTGTGTGGGCAACCAAAATGCTGTCAAAAAGCACCATGATACCAATAGGTTGAGGACCATAGAATCACACAAACTGGAGATGAAAATGACCTGTTAAATCATCTCGTTCAATCAGTAGCTTTTCCCCTCAGCTCATAAGAAATTTTCTTGATCTAATGTTAGATCCTAGACTACTATCATTGTAGAAGACCTTTCTGTTTAAAAAACAATAAATTATTAGCAAGTATTTGAAAGCATGTAAAATGAGCAAAAGAAACTTGTTTTATACTGAAGTGCAATAAAATAAGGTAATGAATTGAGTCTAGTGCACATTGAAGAGGCATTGTCTTTGGAATTAAAATAGATGAAAAATACCTAAATTAAGCTTCTTACTGTACTAAATATTTAGAACAGTTAAGTGAGAAGTAAAAGTATTACATTGATGTAAAAGATTTATTTTCATGTAAACAACTGAGCATTTTCCAGAAGCAGATATATGGGTTCTGGAATCTGCAGCCTCATGTGACCCCTTTCTATGTTTATAGTTAAATTGGAACTCAACTACATCTCTGAATTTTTACGTGGTCTGTTGCACAATGAAGTCTTGGGTGCTCCAATTCTAGGTCTTATGGGCTCTGCGATTTATGGTGCCAGACCTCATTATGCACCAGAGCTCTCAATTAAAAGAAATACTGTATCATGGTCCAGCACAGAGAGAACTGAACCTGAAGTTCAATATTGAAGGTGGGGTGGGAGATGTCGGGAAAGCTGGGACTGAAATGGGGGTAGAAACTAATGGAGGAAAGGTTAAGGTCCTACTGGGCACACACATCCCCAATGATAAGTGTTCTGATATTTTTAATCCCAGTTTCCAAAACCATTTTACACAAGTTTTCCACTTCCTTTTAGCTCTACTTTATTACAAAATAGCTGTTTTTGCTCTGTTGGTCAGTGCTGATTATATTTCCTTTTGCATACTCTTTTCTCTCTTCACTTTTATTGTAAAATAATCTACCTTCATAAAAGTTTTCTCTCTTAGATATAGATTTGCTGAAGGGTCTCTAATGTGAGTTCATTACAAAATATAGGACATGCAGAAGGCAAGCAAGAGAGAGTTTGGGGAAATCTGATCACCATGAGGGCATGTCCAGTGATGATGAGCTGTCTGCAGCAGAGATGACTGATTTCCAGAAAAACAAAGGTCAATGACTGCCTTGTAATGAACAAAGTCCTTCCATATTTCTAAGATAAAGATAAGTTGCTTTTGAAAAAAAAAAATGACTACACCTGAATTGAAAACTATGCACTTATAGTGAGGAAATACACTGGAGCAACTTTGATTCTTAAGTTAATAATTTTTTTTGTTGGTGGGAATATGGAGAACACATAATGGTGTGCTGTGGTATATTGGTTTTGTTAGCATGAGTTTTTGGGATGGCCACATGACTTGCACACAGTGAAGCCATAAGTGAATTATACAGGTTATCCCCCAAAGAATTCTGACAAAACCTGATGCCACACTACCATGTATTTTGTATGCCGCTTATTTTTAAAGAAATTTTTTTCAGCTCTCTGGAGACTATTTTTTGTTTTTTTTCCTATGGTTAAAAGCAGGCTTCTCTAATCACCTTGAGTATAGATGCACAGGGTTCAGAGGGAGAGGAAAAATATAAGTAACTTACTTACAGTGCTTCTAAAATAGTTTCCAATGGATAATCACATCGTGGTTTTAAAGTCTGAAATTTTGATTCCTTCTAAGATTAGAAGCAAATCCTGCACTGAATATCTGTAGATCTATCTCCCTATTGCTTTTTGGGATAGAGCTTGCAAGATATTGATCATTTAAACCTGCTGCTACTTCAAGACTGAACCTTGTCTGTCCTGAGTTTTGTGCCAATATAATTTTTTTTTTTGAGTGGTGGGGGAGGTCCATATCTTTTGGGGGGAGAATTTAAAAATAAAGATCAACTGTTAGAAGCTTCTCAGGGAGTTGGAATATTAGAATAAATTCTATCAGAGACAGAGAAGAGGAAGTGTCAAAGGTTCATGAAAAAAGCAGTTTATCACATGGATACATCCTCCATGTGTGCTGTCTATGCATATTCTGTTTTAGTTTGTGCAGCCATAAATATTTTTAGTAATATTTCTCTATATACAAATATATTTTATCCACAGATGACATCTTACAGGCGAGTAAGAAAATCTGTGAAGATGTGCATGCAGATTTTTGCAACATCGGGAATATCCTGTTGAAATTTCATCAATGGAGACAGAAGTTTCCTGACTCTTATTATGATGCTTACATTAGTTTATGCCTGCCTAAACTTTTAAGCCCATTAATCAGAATTCAGTTAATAGGCTGGAATCCTCTTGAGGTATGTTCACTAGTAAATTTTTTCACTTATCAATTGGCACACTGTACTTTATTATACACATACTGCCCTAGCATTCCATCTGCTTCTCTGTGCAATTCAGGGTTAGTTCTAGTCTGTAAAGCCCTATGTTATAAGGGGCCTCATTATCTTAGGGACCTGTCTTTATCCCTAGGCATCACTTTCAATAGCTGTTATCTGTGGAGTGCAATGCATCTAATGGCAGTTCAACAGACTTGTACCTGGGGACTGGAATCTGAGTGTTTGTGATGAAGGGTTTCCAACTGGAATTTTTTGTCTCTGGAGGTCTGCCAGAGCATGAGTTTACAGGTGTCAATGAACAGTGCAAGAGTTAGGTCAAATATGGTTTGAGTGTGAATCATTTTGGTATATGCTGTTATAATAAAATAGAGTTAAAGGTGTGGAATGGTACTGTAATGCTTTCTCTGTCATGCCCCCAGATGCCTTACAATGGGTACGTTAAAAAATCAGTAAAGAAGTATTGTGTTACCCTCATATTTGAAAAGTCTGGCAGGGATTTTAAAAAAAGACCTAACTCCCATAGAACTCCTTGAGACCCATTTTATCCTATCAAACTAATCTGATTTTTTTAAAAATAAGATCACAGATTTGATTGATAAAGGTAATAGTGTTGTTGTAATATACTTAGACTTCTGTAAAGTGTGTGACTTGTTATCACATGACATTTTTGAGTGCAAAACAAGAACAGTATAAAATTAAGATTATACACATTACATCGATTAAAAACTAATAGATCTCAAAATGTAATTGCAAATGGGAAATCATCAAGCAGGTGTGTTTTTAGTGGGGTGCAGTAGGGATCACTTCTGGGCCCTACACTATTTGACATTATCAAAAACCTGGAAATAAAAATAAAATAATACTTACAGGATGGGGGACTCTATCGTGGGAAGCAGACACTCTGGAAAAAAAAATTGGGGAGTCATGGTGGATAATCAGCTGAACATGAGCTCCCAATGCAATGCTGTGGCCAAAAGGGCTAATGCAATACTTAAGTGTATCAAGGGGAATCTTGAGCGGGAGCAGAGTGGTTATTTTACCTCCGTATTTGGCACTGGTGCGACCATTGCTGGAATACTGTATCCAGTGTTGGTGCCCACATTTCAAGAAGGATGTTGATAAACTGGAGAGGGTTCAAGACATGCCTTATAGTGATAGGCTCAAGGATCTCAATTTATTTAGCTTAACAAAGAAAAGGTTAAGGGGTGAGTTGGTTACAGTCTGTAAATATCTACATGCAAAACAAATATTTGATAATGGGCTCTTCAATTTAGTAGAGAAAGGTATAGCACAATCCAATGGCTGGAAGTTGAAGCTAGACAAATTCAAATGAGGTAATTTTTAACAGTGAGAGTAATTAACCATTGGAACAAGTTACCAAGGGTAGTTGGATTCCCTATCACTGGCAGTTTTAAAATCAAGATTGGCTGTTTTCCTAAAAGATATGCCCTAGCAGTTATTTTTGGAAAAGTTCTATGCCCTCGGTATACAGGAAGCCAGACTTAGATGATCACAGGCATTGTGATCTACAAAGAATTCAATGTTTTAATCCTAATTTTCTTCCTAGTCTTCTTGCTTAGCCATTGCACTTTCTGCCTTTGCAGCCAGCATCTTTTTGATCTATCTTTTTGGTCTTACTCAGTTGTTCAGATAGTTCTTGGCTTTCCTTCATAAAGTGAAAGATCATTTTTTGTATTTTGCCCGTTGTCCTGGGAGAGAATTGTCATTGGGAAATCCATTAGTGAAAATACTTTGACAAAAATATCTTGTGTGAGTCCTCAGTGGCCTGATGCCTCTCATTGATTGTTTTTCTTAAGCAGAATTCCATAGATCTGAATGAGATGCCCTGGTTCAGAGCGATAGAAGAATTTAGCGATGCCAAAAATATGCCACAATCCAAGAGAAATGATGACCCTGATCAAACAATTTTGCCTACAATCACCGAGAAAACTATTCTTCCTAAAATTACAGGTATGTTAAGACTGCCTCAATAGCATTAACTATAGTTAGGCAATTAAAATTTTAGCCTTCTTGCTCAATTTAACCAATATTATTTAGTTACTAACAATGGTAAAGCTAGATTCCTTGTTGCAGCACATAAGCTGTTATATAGCTCTTCAGGATGAGGCCAAGGGGCTGTGGTGTCAAGCACACTATAAGTAGGGAGCTTGTCATTCAAACAGTAGAGTTCTTGGAGAAGAGTGGAAAGGAAAAGGGGTTTTCCATATGAAAACAAGCATCATAGCTATTGTAACCCACACACATTTAGTGTGGCACTCTGTCACTTTCTGGTGGTGACTGGGCCACAGATGGAGGTTGATGAGCCTACTAAAGCTCTGGTTAACCAACTTGGGTCTCTTAGTTCAGGAAGGTAAAGGCTTATGCTTTAAGATTTGGATGTCCCTTCCTGCCACCAGTGACTCACCCAAGGATGTTGTGTTACACTGTTCATAAAAGCAGGCAGTTTGATATCAAATAGGGAGCCTAATCAATCTAAGCAGATATGACTGCTTTCTAGAACCATTTTTGTATGTTTTATTCTCACTGCCTTCCGTAGCTAAGTTAAAATGAAGTGCTATATCAAATATTTTCCTCTTCTAATTTAAGCAGCTAGTTCTTGAGACCCTTCATATTTTTTACATAATATTTGGTAAGGGTCTATTACATCTATAAATAAATAAGGTATTCTGAATTATTTAAATTTGACTCCTAAAGTCAGTAGAAAGTTGTATGTTACTGCAGATCACCTCTTGAATTAATCATAAGTGACATTGATTTCACAATGTATTCTTGGTTTGTCTATATGCTTCTTATGGCCCCTCATGATAGCATCTAGGTACCATGTACGTAACTGTGTAGGAAGTATTTGTCTGTCAGAACCATACAGGGAAATAAATGTACATTTTTGAAGTAGACCTATTAATGTATAAGTATATGCAAAATTAGCAGAACTCGCTTGCAAAATGTACTTTATATTCACTGAATATACCGATTCTTCAGACAAGTAGCTCCATTATGGGTATATAAAGATTTGTATGTAATTACTAGTCTACATAAAGAATGAATTACTACTAAGGACATTTCTGCTGTCTGGGGCATCCGAAGCTACACAGAGCATCCCTCATGTGGTGGATGAGGGAATGTCAGGCATAATATAGGTTGCTCCAAATATATATTGAATGAGGAGCCATGGATCTATGGTTGTGAGTCAGACCAACTTTCTGTCCTTGTATTTATTTATTTTTAAGTCCCAGTTATGGAAACAACCTTGATAAAAAGAATGTCTCAATTGACCAGCCTCTCTGTCTCAATTAGCCTCTTGAAATCAGAGTCTACAACAGATAAGTTTGAATGGAGGTATGAAGGGGTTGGACCAAACCCACGAGGGAATTCATTGCCTGAAACCAGAGATCCTCACAGCGCCTGCCATTGGCTACTGTCAGAAGACAAGATATTGGGTTAGATGGACCATTGGCCTCACCCAGTATGGCCATTCTTATGTTCTAAAACTAAAACTAGAATCGGGTGCTAGAATGTGAGAACCATGTGGGTGACTGAGTCAAGTAGTTGGAGAAATGACCCAATTCAAGATTAGTATTCTTGGAATGAGTGAAATGAGATGGACTGGAGGTGGAAGACTCCATTCAGATGGTATCACAGCACCCTATTCAGGAAAGCAAAATGATACTCTCGTAGAGGGAGTTGGAGTATTCCTCTACAGAAAAGCAACATAAGCTCTACAGGAATGGGGACAAGTTAACTTACGACTTATAAGAGCATGTTTGGTTACAAATCATGCTAAAGTAACTATCATCCGGTGTTAATACACCTACCAATGAACATGATGAACAAGTAAAAGATGCATTGCATAGTAAGTTGAAGGATGTATTAAACCAGGTCCACACTTATGATGTCATTCTCGTTATGGATGACACGAACCCAACAACCTCAGATATGAGCATTGCATGAGTAAATACAGAAGTGAGGGGTGGGTGGACAGTGGTGATTTACTAAGCTGTGTAGTATGTATAACCTGTACATTAGAGGGACACTTTTCCCTCATCTAGGAAACAAAAATTAATATGGATGTCAAATGGTGGAATTATCAAGAAACAATTGAATCACATTGTCATCAGCAGATGGTGGAGAAGATAAGTGCTGGATACATAATCTCTTACAAGTACTGATGTAGGAAATGACCACTATCTTGTCACTGGAACAGTTAGAATAAAGCTAAAAAGACAAGCTAATCAGAAAAGAGAGATGGAATTCAGTGTGAAGGAACTATCCGACCTGGGAATCAGGAGGGATTTTAAAATCTAGCTCTCAAGCAGATTCCAAGAGCTGTGGGTAATAAATGATGATATAGAGTAACAATGGGCTCACTTTAGAAATGTCTGTCAGGAAGCTTCCACAACTTCATTTGCACCAAGGAGATCAAGGAAAGAAGAGTGGATACATTCAGGCACATGGAAATTGATTGAAGAAAGAAAACCTTTAAAAAGAGGCAAGCACAGGTGACACGTGAAAAACAATGCACACTGCAATGGGTGTATGTAGAGAAAGATAAGTAAAGAAGTTGTGATGAAAAGGTAAGAGAATGGCTTGACAAAAATGTTAGAGAAGCTGAAGGTACATCAGTGAGAGACGAAACTGAGAAACTGGTCTGTATGTATAAGCAATTATCATGGTTCCAGAGTCACAGTGTTATTGTAAATGTGAAAGATGGAAGATAGTTAACAGTGGAAGCAGAACGATGGTGAGAACATTTTAAGGAAGTACTCAACCAACCACAGCCAACAATTCTAATGGATGGATGTGACAAAGGTGAAGAATTAAATATCTCACTGCTAGAAATTTCAGAAGCAGAAATAGAGGAGGCAGTTAAGCAGCTAAAAAATGTGAAAGTGCCTGGTCAAGATAAAATCACTGCTGAAATGCTTAAAGCTGGGGAGGAGGTGTAGTTCGTGAAATACATAAACTTTGTAATATAGTTTGGGAGAAGGTGTGATCTGAAAATCGTGATAATTACTTGATGCGAAAAGCAACATCAAAGGAAGATACAGCAATTATATGAAGTAAAAGAAAACCTCAAGATCGACTGTGCAGATGACATTGTTCTGTTGGACACACACGATGATGCTCTGAAAAAGATCACCACCAATGTCAAATGTGAGGCTGCCAAAGTAGGATTAAGAATTGACCAAAAGAACAAGAACGTCATGATCATTGAAAGCAATGATAATGCATATGTGATCAATAGTGAAGCTACAGCATGGATAACTAGTTGGTATATCTTGGAAGCACAATGATTGCTGATGGCCAGCTCTGTAAGGAGGTAGAAGCAAGAATTGGGAAGGCAAGTGGAACCTTTTCAAGACTGGCAAATATCTGGAAAAATAAGGAGATTCATGCAAGAACCAAGATAAAGTTATACAATGCCATTGTAATATCCACATTGTTATATGCTTCTGAAACTTGGCAAATGCTAGAAACCAACAACAGGAAACTTAATGCATTCTGTCAGAGATGCTTGCAAAGAATACTTAGTGTCCGCCGATGGGATAAACCAGGGGTTCTCAAACTGGGAGTCGTGACCCCTCAGGGGGTCACAAGGTTATTATGTGGGGGTCACAAGCAAGGTGTCAGCCTCCACCCTAAACCCACTTCACCTCCATCATTTATAATGGTGTTTAAATATAAAAAAAATCTTTTTAATTTAGAAGGGGAGGTCTCACTCAGAGGCTTGCTGTGTGAAAGGGGTCAGTAATACAAAAGGTTGAAAACCACTGGGGTAAACTAACCAACGCTAATGTATTACAGAAGACTGCTCAGCAGACTGTAGAGACAATGATTTGAGAAAGAAGGCTGGTTTGAGTGTGTCATATGGATGTCAAAAAACTGTATTCTTAGATAAGCCTTTGATTGTATACCACCTGATGGAAGATAGAAAAGAGGAGGACAACAGATGATACATAAGAAAACCATTAGAAAGATGTTGCTGTCATGGAAACAGACTATAAAGGAGGAAGAAATGTGGCATTAGACAGGTAGAAAGACTGGGTTTGCTTATGTATTACAAAGCACGAGAGCATCTAATGAAAAAATCTGCTTATGCTTATTGTAAAGATGAAGAATGAAGTAACATTGTTATCTTTTGCGTGGTGGACACTTGTATGCAAATTAAGTTTATCTCCTGATTAGAGTGACATTTTAAAATAAGCAAGTAACTACTTGTACATCATTTCTGAAATAATGTTTTTTCAGGCTTTGTAGAGCATGTGTGGGATCCTTTGTCAACTTCACAAACAGTCAGTCTAGTTCAACTCTGCAAAAATATCTTTGAAGAACATTCCCTTTCCAAAAATGAATCCAGTAAAGCAAAACAGGTAAAAACCACTGTGCTGTTAGAGACCAGAAGAAAATGGTATATTTTAAAGACATTGATAGAGTATATACTCTTCCTATCCTTGCTGTATGCATTCATCATATAATTCTAAAGTTGTTGGTATTTGATTAACCTTTGCAGGTTGCCTGTAATAAGCAAAAATTTGAAGCTAAAATTGTTCTGCTCTCAGATGTGCAAATGCAGCTCCCTTTTAGTCTGTGGGAGATGTGTATATCTTTGGCCGAAATTGGCTCTTGCTACTAGAAAAATCATGACTACTGTTAGCAAGAGGCTTGTCATAATTGTAATCTTTTTGCTCCTCTGAGAAGATGAATCTTCAAGAACTTATAACTTTGCATTTGATTTTTTTTTTAAAAGAACTAAATGCACAACTTTTAACTGTTTAAAATCTTAAGGATGCTTCAGAGCTCAAATCTTTTTCACTGGTTTAGAACTACACCAGAGCTAAAGAAAAGCTTTAAAAAAAATGCAGGCCTGTTTAAGTTTCACTAAGTGGCTTCCTTTCTAGAAGGATTTTAATTTATAAAAAAATGGATAATCATTCCACCAGTGAAAAAGATCTCTATAATGTTAATTAAGCATTTTATAATTGTGCACTTTGAGTTCATGATTCTCTACTCCAGTATGCTAGTTTCATTCCTATGTAAATCCAAGGAATTTCACCATCATAAAATTGGTGAAATTGAGTAGAAAATCAGATCTCGAATATGAAAACTCATGGGTCTACCTGTCAACCAGATCACTGCTTTGAAACTGGGGAAATCAAATTCAGTAATACCTTTTCAGCATATTTTTGATGTCTTGGCTAAAGTCAGAAAAATAAAACTAAAAATTACCCACATTTTAATTTGATAAAAGTGTAGAGACATTGTGTAAAGCTCTTAGACCTTTGGATAGAAAAAGTAACTATCTGTGGTATTGCTTATGACACAATTAGTTATGTAGAATTTTTCAGTTCTTCTATGTGATGAATCTATTGTTTAACCACCAGTTTCGTTTTGTAGTTATAAGAACATAAGAATGGCCATACTGGGTCAGACCATAGTCCATCTTGCCCATTATCTGTCTCTGACAGTGGCCAATACCAAAGCGTCATGGGAGGTGTACAGAATAGGACAGTTATGGAGTGATTTACCCCTGCCTTCTACTTCTAGTTATAGACTATGTATAATAATTTTGCTAGTAAAATAACATGCAGCAAATGGCATCATTTGGGGAAAATTAAAATTAAAACACCACAATGACAAATGGTCAAAGAGCGTGGTAGGGTCAGTTAAAATTGCAACCAGCTGATAACCATAGCTAAGAAAATATATATAAAACGGGTGGCAACTGTTTTAGTCTAAAATAAATGTATCACATTCATCTAAAGGGAAATGCTGACTTTTAAATTATATCTTACAATATATCAGCTATCATGTACATGTTTTTATGGGGAGATATTGGTATGTCAATGATAAATCTCCAATTTTTTAATAGGATCTGGTAAACTCAATTGTTTCAAGAATGAAGAAGTCGATAGAGGAAGATGTCTTTATTCCTCTGTATCCTAAAAGGTAAGGCTAATTCTGTAAAATACCAACACTTCATTGGAAGTGAGGTCCCAGTTTAATATACAGTCAACATGAATTGTAAACTAATGGAATGGAAGGTTTCAGGAAAACTTCGTGAAATAGCTACAATTCCCAATGTCTGCTACGTCATTATGAGTCAGGTTGGGAAGCCCTTACTCAAGCTCGTGAATAGTAACTCTCGGAAGCAGTCCTGTTTATTAGAGGAATTGAAATCAGTGGGACTACTCCTGTGAGTAAGTGCTCCACAATGTAAGAGCTCCTCAGTCTGGCCCTTTGTATTAATTGGTGATTTGTTAAAAGGATGCTTTGGCCCAGCTGGCCTGTATTTCCCCTTTGATTCATCTCCTCCTCACATTCACAAATTGTTACTGTTTCCCTTCAGTCTTTTCACTGTGAAGAAAAATACCTAGCTGTTTTTTGAATTTGCTTAATCCGGTTTGCTTTATTGGATTTGTTTATCACTATATTCTGTATATTTCACAATTTGGAATTAATGGAAATCCCTCTTTTTAGGAGAGACACAGGATTGAAAACTAGGGTAATGTTGGGGAAAATGCATTGCTAAAGCTGATATAGGAAGTTTGCAGAGTGTCTGGCTCTGTACAGTGCTGTGTCAGTCTGATATCAAGTGTGGTTAAGTGTTTCCAATTGCTACTTTTAGTAGGGACTATCAAGAGACTAGTGATGGGTTCCAAATTTAAAGTTAGGTCTCAGCTCTGTTACATATTTTATGGTTATGGACCTCTTTATTGATTGAGAACTGAAATTAACATCCATCAGTATACAGAAGAGATCAATTGGCTGGATATTTTTTTCTAAACAAAAACCATGAAAATGTTATTTTACCAATTTCCTGTTACACTTTCCATGACCAGCGCTGTGGAAGACAGAATATCGCCACAATCAAAGTTCCAAGAAAGACAGTTTTGGTCAGCTGTAAAGGTAAGCAAGAGGTACCTAATTTCTCCCTGAAAAATCATTTGGGCTAAAATATTTCATGCTTGATCTCAACCAAGAAATACATATTCAGGGAAGTTTGATATCCTGGGGATAGTGCATTGTACTGGGAAGTATATACGTAGTTCTCAATGAGAAATAATAGAAATCATAGAAATGTAGGATTGGAAGGGACTTTATAGATCATCTAGTCCAGTTCCCTGAACTGAGACAGGATTAAGTACTATTTCTAGAGTAGACCATCCCTGACATGTGTTTGTCTAACCTGTTCTTAAAAAACTCCAGTGACGGAGATTCCACAAGCTAACTTGTTTTAGTGCTTAACTACGTTTACACTTAGGAAGTTTTTCCTAATGTCTAACCTAAATCTCCCTTGCTGCAATTTAAGTCCATTACTTCTGGTCCTGTCCTCAGTGGTTAAGAAGAACAATTTACCACCCTTTTCTTTATAACAACCTTTTATGTACATGAAGACTGTTAACATGTTCCTCCTTGGTCTTCTCTTCTCCAGACTAAACAATCCATTTTTTTCAATTTCCTCATAGGTCATGTTTTCTAGACCTTCAGTCATTTTTGTTGCTCTCTTCTGGACTTTCTCCAGTTTGTCCACATCTTTCCCAAAGAGTGGTGCCCAGAACTGACTCTAGTTGAGGCTTTATCAGTGCTGAGTACAGTAGAATAATTACTTCTCATGTCTTGGTTTCAGTACTCCTGCTAAAAAGTCCCAGAACGATGTTTGCTTTTTTTGCAGCAGTATTTCATTGTTGAGTCATATTTTGTTTGTGATCCACTATAGCCCCCAGATCCTTTTCCTAGGCAATCATTTCCCATTTTGTATTTGTGCAATTGATTATTCCTTCTTAAGTGGAGTACTTTGCATTTGTCCTTATTGAATTTAATCCTATTTATTTCAGACCATTTCTCCAGTTTGTCAAGATCATTGGTGTTGGTCCTGCTTTGAGCAGGGGGTTGGACTAGATGGCCTCCTGAGGTCTCTTCCAACCCTAATCTTCTATGATTCCATAATTTTGAATTCTAATCCTGTCCTCCTAAACATTTGCAACCCCTCCCATCTTGGTATCATCTGCAAACTTTATAAATGTCACTGTTATTTTTCAAATCATTTATGAAGATATTGAATAGAACCAGACCCAGGACAGATCCCTGCAAGACCACACTCAATATGCTCTTCTGGTTTGACTGGTTATAAATGAACCATTTATAACTACTCTCTGAGTACAGTTTTCCAACCAGTTGTGCATGCACCATTATAGTAGGTTCATTTAGGCTGTATTTCCCTACTTTGTTTATAAGAAGGTCATGTGAGACAGTATCAAAAGCCTTACTAAATTTGAGGTATATCACATCTACTGCTTCCCCGTATCCACAAGGCTTCTTACCCTGTTAAAGAAGAATATCAGGTTGGTATGACATGGTTTGTCCTTAACAAATCCATGTTGACTGTTACTTATCACCTTATTATTTTCTAGGTGCTTACAAATTGTTTGATTATTTGCTCCATTATCTTTCCAAGTACCAAAGTTAAGCTGACTGGTCTATAATTTCCTGGGTTGTTCTGATTCCCCTTGTTATAGATAGGTACTATATTTACCCTTTCCCAGTCCTCTGGGATCTCTCCCATCCTCCATGAGTTCCCAAAGATAATTATTAATGGCTCAGAGATTTTCTCAGCCCAATCCTTAAGTATTCTAAGATGTATTTTTGTCAGGCCTTGCCGACTTGAAGACCTCTAACTTGTCTAAGTAAATCTTAACTTGTTTTTTCCCTGTTTTAGCCTCAGATTCTACCCCATTTACACTGACGTTCACTATGTTAGTTGTTTGATCACTGCTAACCTTTCTGGTGAAAACTGAAACAAAAAGGCATTTAATACATTCGCCTTTGCTGCATTTTCTGCATTTGTCTTTCTCTCCTCTGAGTAATGGGCCTACCCTGTCCTTGGTATTCCTCTTGCGTCTAATGGTTTTGTAAAATATTTTTTTGTTACCCTTTATGTCCCTGCCTAGTTTAATCGCATTTTGTGCCATAGCCTGTCTACGTGCTTTTGTTGTTTTTTTATATTCATCCTTTGTAGTTTGATCTAGTTTCCGCTTTTTGGATGACTCCTGTTTTAGTTTCAGGAATGTGTGCTCTTCAAAGATAATTGGTTGTGAAATAATGGTTATAAATGTGCTGTCATTTGAATGTACTTATCCATCGATTTACACAAATGCCAGATCCTCCCCATCTCACCCCAGACCTTGGCCAACCATTCTTGCCCTGCATATTTCCTCTTTTCATCACTTGCTTCACTTGAGAGGGTCAACAAGATTTGGTGGCCTTTGGGCTGTGCCCCATGTCAGTTTCCAAGTCCTTGCCCTCTGCTGAGTGCATTGCACTTCTGGGGCTCCATACCCCAAGCGCACATTCTGATGTGTGTGTGCAGTCCAATGATCTCATGTTCAAATAAACACATCAGCGTATTTTTTTAATCTAAAAAGATTGAGTTGAGGGAAATTCTAAGTGGGAATTTGGGCCTGCATGCGGTCCTATGAAAACGTGTAACCAAAGTATTACATTATGGTTTTATACTTAAGTTTACCTCCTATCACCAAGTGTGCTCATTCTAAGCTTCTTTATCATTTCAGCTGCTGTCTAATATTCTTCTTTGGGATGGGATCATACTAGAAGATACACTACAGGAGTTAGGACTAGGCAAGCTGCTGAATCGATATCTCCTTCTGATACTCCTTAATGCACCACCTGGACCAGATAATGTGGAAAAATGCAACAAGGTAAAAATTATATACAGGAAAAAGGCTTATATTGAAGAAAGAGTTTTCATGATAAAGAGATCAGTGTCTGAAGATAAAATAAGTAACAAACTTTCAGTATCTATAGCTTTTAAGGTAACTTTGCAAACTCTTGATGATTTTAGAAAGGCACAGTCAAAATATTCAGGCCTAAAATTTGGAAACTTGGAAGCTATTACAGTCCAATGGAAAATATCTTTTTTGGATCCTAAGGGTGAAATTCTGGCCCCACTGAAATCAGTAGCCATTGAATTCATTGGAGCCAAGATCTCACTCTAAGTATCTTTTTGAAAAATCTATCAGTTCAAAATAAAATAAAGTGTGAGCTGTTCATGCTCACCTAGATCACCAGCTATAATTAGCCATTTAACCTACACCATGCTAGTAATGTTTCAGAGCCCATTGAAGAATGGAAAGACCGCCGTTGAATTCCTTCAAGTCTGGTTCAAGCCCACTACTCACAAAGTTGTGTGCTTTCTTGGTGCAATAGATTATGCTAATGCAGAGAGAGATTTGTGCAAACAAAAGCCACATTAGGTTTGTTAAAAATCCAGAAAATGCCAATGTTTGACTCCAAAGTAGATCTTCACACCTTTCAGAGGATAAAAATCCTGGGTTTTTTGCTTCCAAGTGTTACAAACAGTGGAGGGTAAAATAAACAATTTCTAAAAAGGATACTGGCAATTAATGATTTAATCCCTTGGCTCCAGAATAAGTATTTTCATAATGCTGGTTGTTAATGTAAATTAAATGGCTGGAGTTGTATATCTCTAGCCACAAAATGACTTATCAATGAACCTCTTGGTACTGAGGATGAAGAAGGTGGTGGCTTCTTGGAATTGGGCAGATTCTAACTTCTTGACCTGAGGGATTAATGCAAGCAAATGTTTTTGCCCAAAGCTAATGTATGCTAATGTGCTCTAAAGGTTAGCAGTTCAAATTGGCAATAACTAATGGTGTATTATGCCAGCTAGATTGTTAGAGGGCTTTCCCTTCACCCTCTCCCCTGGTTCTTGTCACGCAGACAGAAAGCAGAAGACCAGAAGTCCGAAGTGTAGACAATGCAATGTTTATTGGGGTTAGTTTCCAGCAAAAACGTGTTCCATAACTCTGACGCCACAGTGTTTCGTCCCCCCCCCTCCTCAGGAGGCATAATTATACCTGCAATGCATGCCCATAGTCCCACCCCTTACAACTTAGGATCATGTTCCATTTTGGGTCTGGGGTCTTCGTCTCACTTCTTTTGTATCCCATGGGAGGGGTAAAGAGTGAGGTTGTGCTCTGGTCAGGGACAGGCATTTCTTTAGTCTTTTAGTGTTTTATACGTTTCCCCACCCCCAAACCCTTTTGCCCCTCTCGACTGGTTGCTTGATTTTGCCTTGAGATAGGGGTTGAGGCAATCTTTAAGTGCTCTGAGTAACACTTTGACTGCTCTTATCTGTTCCCATTGTACTAACAAATCCATCTGACTAGGCAGAAGCAACATCCCAGTGTCTTTGTCCTTTGTTTACACATATTAGTATAAGAGTATCAAAAAGTCAAACCCAAAATTCTATCCTAGGCTAACAAACAGACCTATATACTAACATAGATAAAATTGATATGTTTTTAGGCAGTCTTTTTAATATATGCATTCAACAAGCATCAGAAGCAAAATGGAAGGTGTAGAAAGGTTTGTGATAAAAGTTCTCAGTCATTTGTGTATAATTGTTGATGTTCCTTACACAGAAATATAAAAACCTTTAGAACAAACATCAGCCTATAAACTCTTGAAGCTGTTGAGTATGCCAAGAATAACAATACTCCACTGAAATGATATCTGGCTCTGCATCTGACAAAGCTTTTTATTAATTACAACAATGGAGCCAATTAAAGGGGAAATAAGAAGTGTGAGTTAAAGCAGAGTGTGAGTTAATGCATTTAAGGATTGTCTAATCTTTTCCAAATATGTTTTGATTGAACAGGTAGTTGCATGTCTCCCAGAAAGATGGTTCAAAGAGCTTAAAAGCAGATCAACTCTCCCTCAGTTAGCAAACTTTAGCCAACATTTGTTGCAAAGTGCACATACACTGTACAAGAATAACTGCAGGTAATCTGTCTGGCATTTTTTTGGAATTCATTATTTCTACATGTATTGTGTCTCTCTAAGGTTTTATTAACTTTTTTGTGTCTGTATATTTACATGGTACACTGTAAAAGGGCCCTTGTAGTGGTATACATTTTGATCTTTTCCATGCATATCCATTTGAGAGGTGTGGAAGGATTGTAAATCAAAAACAAATTAAAAATCTTGTAATGGACACACAAGAATAATGGAAAAGGGTTATGTGACTTATGTGTAGGACTTACTGGTAACAGTATACAGACATGTAAAGTCCTACATTACATCGTTCTTGTAACGCTGGTCCGTCTATTTCTAGAGAATTGGGGAAATAGTCCCATAATGTTGTTGCTAAAGGAGGCGTTGGATATCTGCTGTGATTCTCTGTATCTTGCACACTCTGAGCTGTTTTATTAGTGCTTGCTTTTATAAGGAATGTAATTATTAAAATATGGAATATCTAATCAGATTAGTTTAAATTTATAAAATGTGATCTAATAGAAATGGAAGATACAGATTTATGTTAGCTTTTCCTGCCTAGCCTTTGGACACTGGAATTTAATGTGGGCAACATAACTGATCACCATAGCCCAGGATCATTTTCATTCATTTCCAGTGTAGTTTCTTATCTGCATTTTAAAAATCAATACACTCAAAGTATATAGAGGTCAGTCACTTGAATATTGTACTTTTTTTTTTTTTTTAATTTTTTTAGTGATGAAACAAGAGACCTGATTCTTCTGTTGGTGAAAGTCAACGCCTTGCATATTGCAGAGGATTTCATTGAGGAATATAAACTGGAACACCTGAAATCTATTGTCAGAAAGTAGAATTCCAGCGAAAGGACTAAAATATAAAATTAAAAATGCTGTAGCCATTTTGGGTTTGATTTAAAGCAAGATAAAAATCAAGCTAAAATACTGTTAAAGGTTTCACTTGAACAATGCAACTGACGAGTTAGGGCTGCCCTTTGACTTTATTCTGTCTTGTTGAGCCTAGATATTTCATGGGACTTAAAGGCCATGCAAGTAATAGGCTTATATTTTTGCATTTCTTGTGCACCCAAAATTCCCACGGAGGGTACTTGGTGTGCACCAGGAATGCAAAATCTGGTCCAATGCATGTTGCACTGGTTGGTATCAAGTTAGTTGAAGATGAAATGGTAATCTTAATTCCTGAATGACCTTGCTTTTTCTGGATTTAATTCAAAGTGGAGCAGTGTTTTAGTTCCTATCACAGGGGTGATAATGCTTTATTCCTTTTAGGAATAAATAAATAGGTGTTACTTAAAGGATAGTGAAAGGATCTGAAAAAAGTGTCACACAATCAGTATACTGTAAGTAAACAGCCTTGTGTAGAATTTCCAGTCTTGAACTGTGAGCCTAGTATTGTGTACTGTCTCTCTATCTCAGGGAGAATACCAGGTCCCGTCTCTGGTGAGATCCCAGTGACCATCTTCATGGAGATCCGTGGGAGAGTTATACTGACTAAGTCCTGCAGGATTTCAACTGAATAATAGCAATAGAATAACAGAGACAGCTGAAATAGAAAGCTCGGGATAGCAGGCACCTATCTATATTATACCTAGTGTGCAAATACAACACTTGTAACATCACAATGTAAGGATGGCATCCACTGTATGTTGTCTTTTATAATTCAGATGCTAATGTGGATTGTGCTCAAGTGTTTGTGGGCCTGGGCTCACCTCTGGTCTTATTTTTCATCAAAGTTTCTTTTTAATTATCATACACACTTCAGTTGTTGGCAGTGAGATGCATGAGTCATTTATTGTAGCAACTTCAGAAATTATTTTAATGTGAATTTTTCACATCGTTTTCAGAAATCTGACTGGTGTCTGAGAGTCTTGCTGATTGCTGTTTTTGCTCCCCCGATGTACACAGAGTCTCGTCTATCATACAGTCTATTTTAAAATATTCTGTGTATGTTTTAAAGTGAGAATTTTGAATGTATGTAACAAAAGTCATTCTGCCATGGAATTGAAAGAGAATTGTTTATAGAAATCCAGAGCATAGCACAACTTCTGATGCAGTCATTTGTATCTGTATTTCCCCAAATGGTATTTAACATGTAATATTTGTGTTTTTCTTATAGTAGATTTTTTCCCCTGTGGACATGCTTTTACATTTTTTTAAAAACTGGGTGTTTTTGTAAAATAAATGAATATCAATTGTAAATGACTAGATACTATTTTTTATCTTGATTGTTTAACTCTTGTACAAGTGGGCTTACTTTGTAAAATAAAATTGTTAGTCTTGCATTTCATTTCATATTTATTTAAACAAGTAATTAACTTCAATTCTGGGTGTTCACTGTATTTGCCATACTAACATGATTTAAGCAGCATATCTCTAGAATGTCCAGGATTCTTCAAAGCAGTACACTGTTTCAAGACCATCTTTTGCTGTGATTACTATAATAAATCAACTTACTAATGATGGCAAGATTGTGCAGCAATTGATAACTTTTTTAAATTAAGATTTTTACCAGCAGGAACTATGAAATTAGGCAATAGCTAATCAATATAAGCATGTGATTTGTCCTCCTTGCCTTCCCTCCATATTTGTTGGTATGTTGTCTCAAATTAGACTGAGTTCTTCAGGGAGTGAGCAGTGTTGACCTGTGTATTTGTACAGCACCCGGCACAATGGACCCTTGATAATGTAGATGCTATTGCACTACACGTAACATTCCTTCTATGTCATTATTGACTTTATGTGCCTGGATGGTGTTGGAGGTGCTATTTTGGATGATATAAAAGATGGTGGCCGTTGGTGGGCTAAAGAGCCCATCAGATGTATGGCAAGAGTAAGGGGTACTTACTCATGGTGATGGCCAGGATAAATTCCAATTTGTGTAACTGAATTCTGTATGCTTCAGTTTTCCCTGAAGTTTGTTGGCTATGTAAGTTGTCCCGTAATAATAGAGCTGTTAAACAGCTGCACTGTTTCACCAAAACACTGCTCCTCCTGAAGTGTAGTTGAAGTGACAAGCGTATGTGCATGTATTTTGTAGAGTGCTGTGGGAGCCCACAGGCTAATGTGTAGTTACTAAAATGGCCTTTTAAAAATGTACAAGATTTTTGCAATCCTAAAAATATTAAGTTTCTACTTAGTGTATTTTGTACCAAAACCAAAGCTTTCAACCACTTAACAGACTCCTACATTTCCCACTGGTTTTGGCCAGCCATGTGGCACTTTCAGAATTGTCAATTTCTCAGTATACAGAAAGCCTAATGTAAACTCAGCCCTATCCTACAAGTTGCAATGGGAGAAGGATAAAATAGCTGCTGTTAAAAGTTTAAAACTCCATTCCATCCTCCCTTTTAAAAAATGTAACCTAGGCGTTTGTGTGGTCTTATCCTTTCTACCAGTAGATTTAACTACACCTCCTCTCCCTCTGTGGTATTAACTAAAAGGTGTAGCTAGCTGTTTGATTACATTCATTGTTTGTTCTTAAAAATGATTGAGACCCAATAACCAACCATAGCTAAATTTATTGTCCATAGACAAAGCAGTACAATATGAAAAGGAGGCATGCCCTCTTGGGTACAATTTTGTCAGTTTTTTTTTTTTTTTTTAAATCAGAAAGAGGGATGTGGCTCAGTTGCGTCTGACCCTTTATTCTTAAAGCTCTTTGCTTGCTGGGCCTCTTGAACCCAGTCTGAACCAGTACATGCAATTCAGCAGGTAATACTTCTTTGGAGTTGTTTACTTGTCCTGAGATCTAATTATGGTCCCCCCCAAGCCAATTTTCTTGGGGGAAGCTTGGTAACCTTGCTGATAAACCTAACATACAATTCCTAGCTCAGACTGATACATATAATCTTTAGAGATAGAAAAGTTTGACTAGTCCCAGGCCACATCTCTCTCAGAGTTTCCATGCTTCCAGGGTCTTGCATGTCATAGACTGTTCAAAGTACACCTCTATCCCGATATAACACGGTCCTCGGGAGACAAGAAATCTCAGTGCGTTATAGGTGAGACCGCATTATATCAGACTTGCTTTGGCCCCCCTGCTCCTTGTTCCCTGACCACCCCCTCCAGACACCCTTGTCCCTAATCACCCCCAGGACCCCGACCCCTATCCACACCCCCTGACAGGCACTCACCGGCAGCAGCAGGAAGTGGAGCAACGTGGCCCCAGCCCGCCTCCACTCCGCCAGCTCCCAGCTGCGGCGCTCCGCTTCCCACTGCTGGTGAGTGCAAGGAGGTTGGGGAAAGGATGCCCCCCTGTGCTCACCTGTGGCAGGAAGTGGAGTGCCATGACTGGGAGCTGGCGGAGTGGCAAGGGAAGTGGAGCGGGCTGCTCCCGGCCCCACGCTAATCCCCCGGGCCACTCTGGGACTGCGGGGCCCCCAAAAGTGCCCCTCCCACAGCTCCTGCCTCCCAGATCCTGGAGGGGAGCCCCTGACCACCCCCTGAGACTCTCTGCCCCTTATCCAACCCCCTGGCCCCAGCCCGGCACCCTTAACACGCTGCTCAAAGCAGCGTGTCGGAGCTTTACCGCATTGTATGCGAACCCGCGTTATATCAGGGTAGAGGTGTAACATTTCCCCCTCAGCAACTACTAGTGGTAGATCCTTCTAGCTCGAGTAGGATACATACCATTTCATCAATGAGAGCAGGGACACAACTCCTCATACCTTACAGAAAAAGGGAAGGTGAGGACTTGGGCAGGCTTTGCTATGTTAAGTGGGAATAATTGTTAGGAGTTTATTAAACTGTGGGTGGGGAACAGGAAGAGGAGAATCAAATCAACTTCAAATTTGTAAACCAGTGATAAGTAAGAGTGAATAATGGCTCACAGAGTCATGTGCATGTTTTACAATCTCAAGCATGAAGGGCCTGAATCTGGCTTTTAGGTATTTAAACACCACACCAAAAAATTGAAACTCAACTGCCACTCTGATCACTTTGTGAAATGTTCTATCCCTCTGTCTTGGTCCATGTGCTCTTGAGGGCAGGGACAGCCTTCCTGGTTGGCACACTCCTCGTGCCCACTGTTTTCACTCAAGGCTTACTTAACTTTTAGTTTTGAGATGTAATCCTACCTTCCTGTTCAGCAATATCACTCAACTAGTCAGACATACACCTCCTACTGTATTTAAACAAGCAAGGAATGAAAGTGTGTGGTGGTGGTCGGTTAGACAATAGACAACAAAACCATCACAGCACAGGAAGATGTGTCTTGACAGAAATTGGAAAACAAGTCAGTCTACCAAAGCAGCGACTGCCAGAAAGTCTTAGTTGAGGCAGCTAACAAATGGATTAAAAAAAAAAGTTTCATGGCTGGAGGGATATGTTAATTGCAAAAGAACATATACTACCTGAATCCAGGGAGGCGCTTATGGCCTGTCATCAAATGAGTAACATGAAACGTGTAGCAGTGTAGACCTGTTTTGTTACCGTAAAGACTGAGAATGCCTGGAAAAGGGAGCTAGACATAGTGACCTGTCCTCGCTTACAGACAACCCCCCAACCTAAAGCAAATACTCACCAGCAACCACACATCACTGAACAAAAACACTGACCCAGGAACCTATCCTTGTAACAAAGCCCGATGCCAACTCTGTCCACATATCTATTCAAGTGACACCATCACAGGGCCTAATCACATCAGCCATACCATCAGGGGCTCGTTCACCTGCACATCTACCAATGTGATATATGCCATCATGTGCCAGCAATGCCCCTCTGCCATGTACATTGGCCAAACCGGACAGTCTCTACGCAAAAGAATTAATGGACACAAATCTGACATCAGGAATCATAATACTCAAAAACCAGTGGGAGAACACTTTAACCTGTCTGGCCATTCTTTGACAGACCTGCGGGTGGCTATCTTAAAACAGAAAAACTTCAAAAACAGACTCCAACGAGAGACTGCTGAGCTGGAATTGATATGCAAACTAGACACAATCAACTCAGGGCTAAATAGGGATTGGGAATGGCTGAGCCATTACAAACATTGAATCTATCTCCCCTTGTAAGTATTCTCACACTTGCTTCTTATCAAACTGTCTGTACTGGGCTATCTTGATTATCACTTCAAAAGTTTTTTTTCTCTTACTTAATTGGCCTCTCAGACTTGGTAAGACAACTCCCACCTGTTCATGCTCTCTGTATGTGTGTATATATATCTCCTCAATATATGTTTCACTCTATATGCATCCGAAGAAGTGGGTTGTAACCCACGAAAGCTTATGCTCTAATAAATTTGTTAGTCTCTAAGGTGCCACAAGTACTCCTGTTATTTTTGCAGATACAGACTAACACGGCTGCTACTCTGAAACCTTTGGTAAGATTGTCTTCAGTAAAATCTTGAGAAACTATGGGACTCACTGCCCCCACTCAAAAGTAGGAACTAAAGGAGGTTAAAACCACTGCACTGTATATACACAAATGTACTACTTTATTGTACACAAATCTTACACAATTGAGGAATTGTATATTAAAAAATTCAGGTGGCCTCCCTCCTCAGTAATCTACCATATAAAAGCAGTATCATTTTTTTAGCTCTTCATTCACTTCTTTCCATATTTCCTTCTCTAATTTTGAAGTATCGTATTCTCGCAGCATATCAAACTGTATCCAGGGCTTGCTCCACTTTTGTGCTTCTTTCATCGTTTCTTCAGGTAGTTCAAAGTGGATTCCTTGAATGTTAAATTTTGGTCGTTCCCAACGTTTTGTCCAGGGTTTAGGTTTCATTTTGACCTTCAGCTAGGATTGGAAACAAGTAAAGAATACATAAGACGCAACTCTTCATAGAACTTTGACTTTTTTGCATTAGGATGCATTTTCAACTTGGCCCTACTTGTCTTTTTGCTCTAAAAGAAAGCAATGCCAAGTTTGACTGTAAGATCAGCTCTAAAGAGCTACTGATCAGTTGTGTTTGGATAACTGGAATTTATTCCTGAAGAAACTTGTGCACATAGTCATTTCATGTCCAACTGTTCTGTAGACAAGGCTCATCTATTCTCAATCTACTTTTGAACCCCACTTCTGATCAAAGTTAGATGTGGTCTTATCTCAACTTGTTTTTCCTCTTCAGTAGCAGGGCTGTTAGTCCTTCGTTTACTAACATAAATCACTTAAAATATTCCCTCCCCCTTTGAGCTATTAATTGTTACTGGACAGTTAAAAACAGTCATCCACCCTCCATCATCCTCAAGTTCCACATGTTCACACTTAAGGTCAAACTTCCAATACTTAACTTTTTCCTGACACTATTTTGGTTTCCCCCTGCAGTCTGTCAATGCCTTTTTGTATTGAGTAGCCCTAACCACTACACGGCCCACTAGACATAAGCATATGCAGGCCACACTGCTTTTAGCATAGTGATAAACATTATACAAGAACTTAAAGTAGTTAAGTATTAAACTCAGAAGATGGTGATTCCTCTAATGGATGGTACCAAATATGGCACAGTACAGAATTTGCATACTTGAACTGGCATGGGATATGTATCCCACTACCTTCTACAAGTCTTCCTGAGCTAATGAAGAGGGTAGCAGATGTATTTGATTTCTTTAAGTCTTTTGGAAAGAAATGATCTACTTTACAGCCACCAAATTTCTACCCTCAGCATGACAATAAGTTGTTGTCCACTAGCATTCCTCCCTTGTGTACTTTTACACATAGATTCTCCTAAAAAAAGATGACAATTTAATAATCAGATAGTTCCAGAGATGTCAGGCAGACATTTAAGTCACATCTACAGAACACATACAACATGGAGAAAGCTTCTCCACATAACCGCCTACACGTGCCTCAACTCTGCCCTGGAGAGCCCACCTCCCAAAGATGATTTATTTTTTATGCCCAATCCATCCTTGTTCTCTGTTAAAACAACAGATAGTTCAACTGCATTGTGGATGATTATTCACTATAAAAACAGAATAAGACCAAACTTGTTTTATATGTGACACCTGATAACAGTTCAGTGGTCTTAGAGGGCTAGATTCAAGCTAACACATCAGATATGAAGTGTTTATATTTTATTACAATCACTTTGAATCACCTCCTCACTTTCCCACCAAACTTCTATCACACCAGACTCATACCTGGTTTACAGGAATTTCATCATTAGCTGAATGGGGCACAGGTTTCATGTTCACATCAAAAGTACTATATTCAGGAAAAGCATCCCGTAAATACATCAGGTTGTCATCTAGTCTCTTCTCCAGCTTCAAAACCTTGATCTCCCGGATTCGAGGATTGTACAGTTCATAGCAAAACTCAACACCTTAAGACAACAAACAATTATTTAACTTGTAGCTGAGAATCAGGGGCCATAAGAAACCTAGTCTGGGTTTGATATATTGCAGTTTAGTGTTTCAGATCCTTATATTAATTGAGGACAGTGTTTTGTTACATTTTGGGTCCATTTTTTGAATACAGTATTGTATACATTTCTCTTTTACAAAGAAATTAAAGTCTGTGGTCTAGATTAGCTCGAGGCAGAGGCACTTATAAGTATAAATTTAAGAGGGAGCCACAAGCATGGATTTTAAATTACTCAATGTATTTTAGGTACAATGGTGATTACTCACCTGTGATATATTTATTTAAGCAAAATAAGGAATGCCTAATTCCTGCTTATATTTATAGTAATGCAGACAAAGCAATGCCTGTATTGCCCTACAATGGCTTTAAAGTGCACCAGAAAGAAGGTGTGTGAGGCAGTAGGCTGCTACATTGGTCTTCCATTATGGAGACCTAGAGTCAAATGTAGCTTGGGTTAGAAATGAGGTGATGTAGGACTGCTATGAGACAAGTGAGAATCAAGATTAAGCTCTATGGGGCCTAGACTGTATTACTCTGTTTGCACAGTGCCTAGCACAATGGTACTTCACTCTCAGTTCGGCCCTAGCTGCTACTACAAAACAAAGTGTTTTTTGTAAGGCTGTTAGAATAATATTAAAATCCATCTACTACAAAGTTAGTTCACAAATGAAGTTAGTAGATGTATTACTTCTGACCAGAGTTGAAACATGAGATCAGCCCAGATGTGCCAGATTTTTAAGTAACTGAGATATACTGTACACCAAGGTCTCATTGCATCTTGCAGTGCATCTTGTTTTAAACCTAACAAGAAACAGTAGTATGCAAGATGATGATTTTCCTTTAATACTCTAATACCATCCCAACTGCAAACAAGATTTCTATACCATTTCATATACAGTTTAAATACTATAGCTCCTCCATTTAATAGTCCTAATGTAAGAATGAAAGCTGTACAAAGACATACCCTGCCCTTCTATAATATTCCGAAGCACAAAGGTAGCACCAAGTCCTTTTCCTCCTCTTTGAATGCAAATTCCTACAAAACGGCTGGTTTTGTCACTGGCATATGGATCTGCTGTGGTAACAGAAAGGATGCTTCCTGTCCAAAGGAGAGACTAGTCAGTAAATCATTCCTGGAACATGGAGAAGGAGTCAGATTTTAAATGCAGACATTAATAGACACACTCAACTAAATTAATCTTTCTAAGAAACAGACTGAATTTACAAAATGTAGGCTTAAATATTTATATAAAAATATAAAAAATTTTTGCCTTTAAAGATTTAGTTCACATCATTAATGCTATTTACTTGCGTCTATAAACAGGAAAGTTATAGACAAAAGTTTCTTGGACCACATGCACACTGCAGTGTTTAGGTTGTAAGCAATGCATAGAGAATGTCTGCATCTAGAAAACTAACCTCAGTGTTTTCATTGAGTTCAAATGGCGATACTAATGTATTAATCATACATTCTATTAATTGTCCATTAAATTTGGCAGCAGAAAATAGTAACATTGTTATAAAGCTATGCTATTAATTAATTAATTTTTTAAAACTATATCAATGACCAATACTGGAAAAGTTATTAAAAATCCTAATGCTGTTAACTGACCAACATAGAACTCTGGAATGTCGAGCACTTTTCGCCTTCGTATCATGTCAGTTCTTTCAATATAGAATTTAAGAGGATCTGTTCTCTCTCTGGGGGGAATAAATTCAGGACTCAAGAACCTGTGGGGAAGTCAAAACCTTTATGAGTATAAGCTGGAAGTAATTTGTATTAAAACCTACAACTTACCATAGTACTGAATTAAAAATATTTGGTTTACACATTAAAGACCTCTGTTATTCATGTGTGCAGGTTGCCTTCACACTGACATAAATAGCAGTTTTTGCAATTCCTGATTTGAGTGCTCCAAGTTTCTTTCAATGAGAAGATGTGCAGTTTGCGTTCAGATATTTTGCAGCTACAAGTGCCTACAATACTCATTGGCCTTTTGGGTGCATGATAATTTTCTATTATTTATCAATCACTTTTGTCACTGCTATCACTTTTGAGCATTAGAACAATGGACAAGGAGGATTAGTAATGGAACCTTTCATGGTTCAATTCTAACCCATGTTAGCAGTGAGTACTTAACATTGGATGGCTCATGGCTGAATAGTATTGTGCGTGAAACAAGTTGTAAAAGGTCTCTCTTGCTCCTAGCAGATGGGAGCCCACAAGACGCACCACGGGTGAGATTTTCACCCCCACTCCTTTACATGGGATAATGGGGCCAGAAACGCATAGAGGGACTATAAAAACCCTTGATCTGGCTGGAATTGCCTGACACAGAAAATTAGGAAGACAGATGGAGGTGGTCCTCTGAGGACCACTTCACAAACCCTGTTGTAGGGGCATGGCTATGCAGTGGAAGCACAGCACACACAACAGCAGAGATTCTGGTCAGTGCTGCTGTCCGTAGGGTAGCCCAGGGAGGCTACCATAACTTAGCCTCAAAGGGCTGCTCTGGACCCCGGAGGGCAGAAAAGGTAGTTTAACTTGCGGGGTGGAGGGGAGGGGAGAGAGAGAGAGAGAATCCCTCATGGCTACAAGTTCTAAGAAGTGCAGCACAGAATCTTACCCCTTATGAAGACAGTTTCAAGTAAAGAAAACCCTTACCAGTCTGAGATGACTGGCCAAGAGCTGAACGGGTGTCAAAGTTTAGATTATAAGAAACTCTCCCCACTCCTAGGCTGATTACACACTAGACTTCTTTAGGAAATCTCCCAATGTTGCACTACCACCAACAGTGCAGAAACATTTTAATCACCTAATGTTGGCCAGAGCAGGTTAGGTGATTCAATAATAGAAACACTTGTGCCCTTTCTACACTAGCG
Organism: Emys orbicularis; assembly: GCF_028017835.1. Taxonomy (NCBI): domain Eukaryota; kingdom Metazoa; phylum Chordata; order Testudines; family Emydidae; genus Emys; species Emys orbicularis. The sequence goes on along the minus strand of NC_088685.1, from coordinate 19,943,689 downwards.
TTCTCACTGAGGATACCAGCACCAGTGGCAGCAACATTTTACAAAGAGTGACTTGCTCAGCAGGTGGTCAGCAGCAGAGCCAGAATCACAATCCAGGTCTCTCAATGTCCAGTTGCGTGTACTTTCTCCCTATGACAGACTGTTGTACTGAAGATACACATGCATTTAATATAATGAAGCTCAACAAAACACAACCTAGACTTGCATGTACGTTTACAACTACATAGACTTATCCATGAATCACTATTTTTGTGGCTGCAAGTCACAGGAAAAGGTATTTTAAGCCCATTTTTTGACAAATTGTCTCTGCTAGACCTTAGCAAATGTTTACTATACTTTGCATAACGGTGCTTAGTTGATTTCAGGAGGTGCTCTTAATAACTCGACTGAAGACTAAGCAAGGGAGCAGCAACTTTTAAGAAGTTTAACTATGCAATATGTTAAGCAATGGAGTATCCTACCTTCTCTCTACTACCTCTTTATGTTTGTCAACAACAACTGGCTTTGGAGGTGGCTGAAATTTTGTAGGTTCTCCACTGTTAGCCCTCAGAAGTCCAGAGGAAGAGAAGCACCCTTCAAAGTCAGAAACAAGATGGTGTTGAAAATAAACCTATTTCAATCAGGAGTAAAAGCAACCCCCATAACAAGTATGCATACAATTATAATGTAAGCAACTCTCAACCCTTCAAAATACTATATGAACATGTGAGTGTATGAACATTCACAGTGTGCTTCTTCTGATCCACCAGTACCATCTTAAGGCAATAGTAAAAGATCATGCCTTCCTTTGTTAGATGCTCATATGATAGAAGGAAACTGTGAGAAGCTAATGCAAGGAGTTTTAGATGAGTCAAAAGGAGATTAAGAAAGATGATATATTTCTTCCTCTGGCTTAAGCATCACATTTTAGAACAGCTTTCAGATGGAAAATATTTCAGCAATAACTGCTTGAATAAAGTCAAGCTAAGACTAAACTCATCTAAATCTATTTTTAACCTACAGACTTTAATACTTTCTCCTCACTGATTTGCAGAAGTCTCAGGTACTTTTATGTTTTACTACTATTTGAACATTTCAAAAGAACTTATTATTGCAGCATCACACAAAGTACAAAAATACTCTTGCATGCCTTGATCCTCCAAGATCTGCGCAGAGCTCACTGCAAGATCAGAAAAAGATGAATATAATAGTTCATTGAAATATCTCCCTCAAAAGCACCATAACTCCTGAGTGCTCTTTGATTTAGTAAGAAACACCTACAATTTATAATACATTTATCAGCTCAGCAATTAGTAATACTTTACAATTTCTATAACACTATCACATTTAAAATTTGGGTTACAATTTACATTAACTAGGCTTCTCAAATATAATTATGTCCTTTGTACAAGCGAAGCAGTTAAGGCTAAATAACTGGCCCAAGGTCACACAGTCCAAAACAGAATAGGGAATAAAAGTACAACTCTCCTCACTCACAGTCCTGGACCAGAACCACAAAACCATCCTTCCTCTTAGCAGATCTCTGCAACCTGAAAACTAGGGTAATCTATACAATTGTCAATTTGGAAAGAAGGGTTTGAGAGATTTTTACAGAGAGAAAATGAGCGCAAAGACACTGCGTGAGGATGTAACCCAAAACAATGTAATCAGGTGTGACACACATTCCAGGGCCAGAGAAAGCACTCCCCTCCCAAAAAGGCAGAGGGGTGAGGGGGCTGGAAGCAGGGATCCAGGCAGCACCCCTGCGTGCAAAGAGGGCAGTGAAGGGCACAGCAACCCAGGCAGCACCCCAGCAAAGGGGGCGGTGAAGTGGGCAGGGGCCCAGGCAGCCCCTCCCGTGAAGGGGGACACTGATGGGGGAGCAGGGACCCAGGCAGCCCCCCCCTTCCCCGACAAAGGGGGCAGTGGCCGGGGAGAGGGAGCAGGGACCCAAGTGCCTCCCCACAAAGGGGGTAGTGGCCGGGGAGCGGCCGGCGGGCAGGACCCAGGCAGCCCCTCCACAAAAGGGGCAGTGGCGTGAAAAGGGGAGACAGGACCCAGGCAGGCCCGCCCCGGGAAGGGGACGGGGACAGGAGAGCGGGGCGGCAGGGACCCGGGCAGGGAAGGGCAGGCCCAGCCTCCCCCCGCGAAGGGGGCAGTGACGGGGAGGAAGGACCCTGGTTCCCCCCCGGCCTTTTGGGGGCTGAGGGCGAAGCCCCGAGGAGCGGGCGGAGCCCCGGCTCCTTACGGCAGCGCGCTCCGGGCCGGGCGGCGGACGCCCTAGCGAAGGCCCTCACACCCGCCTGCTCCAGGAACCTCCAGCAGGCGGCGGCCATGACGGCTCTGGCTAACTTCCCCCGGCGAATGCGCGCGCACCCACAAGCCCCCACGGAGCTACGGCCCGCGCAGCGTCCCAAACTACCCGCGAAAGCGGAACGAGGGTTCAGGGCGGGCGGGGCCCTGCCTCGGAGGCGGGGCTGGTTTCTGAATGGGGCGGTGCCCCCCTTTGGGGAGAGCGCGCCAGGCGCCAGCGCAGCCCAGCCGGTGGAAGGCGAGGGGCTGATGGGAGTAGGGCCGGCTCTAGCGTTTTTGATGCCCCAAGTGCGTACGCACGCACGCACGCACACACACACACACACAAAAGCCGTGATCGCGATGGGCAGCAGGTCCGTCGCTCCCAGAGGGAGTGACGGCCCCGCCGCCGAATTGCCGCCGAACGGCCGGACGTGCTGCCCTCCTCTTCATTGGCTGCCCCCGGCACCTGCTTGCTACGCTGGTGCCTGGAGCAGGCCCAGGATGGGAGATGGGGCAGCCCTGGGGGGACCCGCTGGATGGGAGAGACGCCGTGCGGGGAGTTCCCAGGCGGGGAGGGCGGGAGGCGAAGCCCCACAGTCGCTTTCCCCCTTACATGGAGCGCAGCCAGCCTAGCCCTCGCCGCCTGGCTATGCCCTGTTGCCTGCCCCGCATGGACTCGGGGGTCTCCCACCTGGAAATGCTCCTGTGGCAGAGGCCGGGAATCCCAAGGGCTCGTCTCTGCCTTAATGGCTGTACCTCGCAGCCATGCTGCTGCAGCGCTTCAGTGAAGACGCTGTTAGGGACGCGAGCTCCCAGAGAGGCGGGAGCTAGATCGATAGGAAAAGGGGAAAACAGTGATCCAGGAAATTATAGTCCTGTTAGTTTGACCTCAGTTGTCTGCAAGGTCTTGGAACAATTTTAAAAGAGAAATAGTTAAGGACGTAGAGGTGAACGGTAATCGGGATAAAATGCAACATAGTTTTACAAAAGGTAGATCGTGCCAGACCAACCGTATCTCCTTCTTTGAGCAGATAACTGATTTTTTAGACAAAGGAAATGTAGTAGATCTAATCTACCTGGATGTCAGTAAGGCATTTGTGGCACCTTAGAGACTAACAAATTTATTAGAGCATATGCATCCGAAGAAGTGGGCTGTAGCCCACGAAAGCTTATGCTCTAATAAATTTGTTAGTCTCTAAGGTGCCACAAGTACTCCTGTTCTTTTTGCGGATACAGACTAACACGGCTGCTACTCTGAAACCTGTCAGTAAGGCATTTGATACAGTTCCACGTGGGAAATTATTAGTTAAATTGGAGAAGATGGGGATTAATATGAGCATTGAAAGGTGGATAAGGAACTGGTTAAAGGGGAGACTGCAACAGGTCATACTGAAAGGTGAACTGCCGGAGGGAGGTCATTAGTGGAGTTCCTCAGGGATCGGTCTTGAGACCAATCTTATTTAATTAACATTTTTATTAGTGATCTTGGCACAAAAAGTGAGAGTGTGCTAATAAAATTTGCAGATGACACAAAGTAGGGAGGTATATTCAATACAAAAGAGGACTGGCATATCATGCAAGAACATCTGGATGATGTAAACTGGAGTAATAGAAATGGGATTAAATATAATTGTGCAAAGTGCAAGGTCATGCATTTAGGGACGAACAACAAGATTTTTTGCTATAAACTGGGGACTTACCAGTTGGAATTGACAAAGGAGGAGAAAGATCTGGGTGTATTGGTTGATCACAGGATGACTATAAACTGTCAATGTGATGTGGCTGTGAAAAAGGCTAATGCAGTCGTAGGATGCATCAGGCGAGGTATTTCCAGTAGAGACAGGGAAGTGTTAGTTCCATTATACAAGGCACTGGTGAGATCTCATCTGAAATACCATGTGCAGTTGTGGAGTCCCATGTTTAAGAAAGATGAATGCAAACTGGAACAGGTGCAGACAAGGGCTACTAGGAAGATCCGAGGAATGGAAAACTTACCATATGAGAGGACAGTCAAATAGCTTGGCTTGTTTAGCCTAACCAAAAGAAGGCTGAGAGGAGATATGATTGCTCTCTATAAATACATCAGAGGGATAAATATCAGGAAGGGAGAGGAGTTATTTAAGCTAAGCACCCAGCGTGGTCACAAGAACAAATGGATATAAACAGTCTTTCAACAAGTTAGGGCTCGAAATTACGTGAAGGTTTCTAACCATCAGAGGAGTGAAGTTCTGGAACAACCTTCCAAGGGGAGCAGTGGGGGCAAAAAACCTAACTGACTTCAAGATTAAGCTTGATAAATTTATGGAGGGAATGGTATGATGTGGCTCAAAGGTAACTGCCAGTAGCAAAAGTCCCCAATAGCTGGAGACGAGACACTATATGGGGAGGGCTCTGAGTTACTACAGAGAATTCTTTCCCAGCTATCTGCCTCGTGGGTCTCGCCTACGTGCCGACGGGGCCGGCTTTAAACTGATTCGGTCGATTCCCCAGAATGGGCCCCCGCGCCTAAGAGGGCCCCGCAACGTCCGGGGCTGCCGGCAGAGCGGGGGAAAAAAAAAAAAAGCCGCGTCCTGCTCCCCTCCCCTCCAGCGCTTGCGCCGCCATACAGCTGATCAGCGCAAGCCTGGGAGGGAGGGGTGAGGAGGAGGAATGCGGCGTGCTTGGGGAAGACGCGGGGCCAGGGCGGGGATTTGGGGAGGGATCCAATGGGGCACTGAGGGGGCGGGGCCAGGGCGGGGATTTGGGGAGGGATCCACTGGGGCAGGGAGGGGGCGGGGCCGGGGCGGGGCCGGGGCGCGAGACAATTCGCGTCCCAGCGTGGGGCCCCGCACCTGCTAAAGCCGGCCCTGTGTGCCAAGGGCCTAATTGATGGCCATATTTGGGATTGGGAAGGAATTTCCCCCCGGGTCAGATTGGCAGGGACCCTGGGGGATTTTGCCTTCCTCTACAGCATGGGGCACAGGTCACTAGCAGTTTTAAACTAGTGTAAATGGTGAATTCTCTGTAACTTGAAGTCTTTAAACCAGTGGTCTCCAAACTTTTGAGGGTGACGACCCCCCCCCCCCCCGGGGCTGGGAGCAGGATGCAGCTTGGAGGGTAGGAGGATGCAGACAGGGGTAAGGGGGACGAGGCTGGGGCTGCAGCTGAGGGTGGGGCTGGGGACAGAGACGCAGCTAGGGGCCAAGGCTGGAGTCAGGAGCGAGCCACAACAGGGCTGCAGTAGGGGCCGGCAGCCAGGCTGAGGCTGGCTACAGGGCCAGGTGCGGGGGCCGTGGCTGGAGGTGGAGCCGGAGCAGACCTCGTGCCCCCCTAGTTTGTGGACCTCTGCTTTAAACCATGATTTGAGGACTTCATTAACTAGCCAGAGGTTAAAGGTCTATTTCAGAAGTGGGTGGGTGAGGTTTTGTAGCCTGCAATGTGCAGGTGGTCAGACTAGATCAGTGGTTCCCAAACTTTAACAACCTGTGAACCCCTTTCACTAAAATGTCAAGTCTTGTGAACCCCCTCTTAAAAGTAATATTTCCAGGGATTTTCTCCTTTACCTGAGTATAAATTATAAAAGCAGTGATCTTGGAAATATAAAATTTGTTTTTGTGACATGCTCGTTACACACGATGTATTATTAATTATTATTTATCATTACAGTATTTTTATTGCATTATGAAAACGGCAACACTCTTCCAAGATTTCACTTTCGTAGCTTGTATCACTTTGAATAAGCCTGTTATAAGACAAGACTCCTATGTTTCATCAAGGAGTATCAGATGTGAAACAGCATGAAGGTATTTAAGAAGCCAACTCAAAGAGTTCCTCCTACACAAGCATTCAGGTCTTGAGCAGTCCAGGCAAACAACGCACGTTACAACAAAGCTTAAACTTGTTCTTCATAATAATTTAAAAAACAATACTAGCTGCCTATTTCATTTTAAAAACAGCAAAAAATATCAACCTTCAAGACTCCTTATAAGAAATGGAAAGGGAGGTGAAGTCTCCTCAGTGTGATAGAGCTGCTTGCTTTGATCTGCTTAGCTCTTGGAAGTCCAGTGGCTCCGGGCTGCTGGCCCCATGCTGCCCGGGGTCCCTAGGGACAGCTCTGTCCGCCATTAGGGAATTTTCCCCCGAGAACCCCCTGTAACATTTTGCGAACCCCCAGGAGTTCACGAACCCCAGTTTGGGAACCACTGGACTAGATGATCACGATGGTCCCTTCTGACCTTAAAGTCTATGAGACTGGATAATTCCTGTCGACCTAGCACTGTCTGTACTGGGGGTTAGGATTTTTCACACGCTGGAGCAATATAGTTATACTGACCTATTTTCCTAGAGTAGACCAGGCCTTAGTTAGGCTCTAGCTCAGTGGTTTTCAACCTGTGATCCACAGACCCCTGGAGGTCTACAGACTATATCTAAGATTTCCAAAGGGGTCCGCACCTCCATTCAAAATTTTTTAGGGGTCCACAAATGAAAAAAGGTTGAAAACAAATGCTATAGCTGATCTCCGTGGAGCGCTGTTGGGTTAGTTTACAGCAGTGGTCACCAACCATTCGATTGTGATTGACCGGTCGATCTTAGAGGATCTTCCAGTCGATTGCGATCTCCGGCGGCACAGTGGGGCTGCCTCTAAGACAGGCTCCTTGCCTACCTTGGCCCCATGCCACTCCTGGTAGCAGCCAGTGCGGCCCCGGGGGTGGGGAGGCATTGGACTCCCTCCGCATGCTGCTCCTGCCTGCAAGCACCGCCCCCGCAGCTCCTATTGGCCGGGAACGGGGAGCTGTGGCCAATGGGAGCTGTGGGGGTGGTGCTTGCAGAGAGGGGCAGCGCGCGGAGCCACGTGCCACATGCAGCCCCCCCCCAGGGGCTGCAGGGGCACATTGGTCCCTTTCGGGAGCGGCATGGGGCTGGGGTCGGCAGGGAGCCTGCCTTAGCGGCAGCCATGCTGCACCAGCAACCAGGAGCTGCCGGAGGTAAGTGCTGCTCGGCAGGAGGCTGCACCCTAACCCCCAGCCCTGAGCCTCCTCCTGGAGCAAGCACCCCAAACCCCCTCCTGCACCCCCAGCCCTGAGCCCAGTCCCAAAGCCAGCATCCCAAACCAGCCCTGAGCCCCCTCCCAGAGCCAGCACCCCATACTCCCTCCTGCACCCGAGCCCCCTCCTGCACCCTGAGCCCCCTCCCAGAGCCAGCACCCCATACTCCCTCCTACACCCTGAACCCCCTCCTGCACCCCAAGCCCCAGCCCTGACCCCCCTCCCAGAGCCAGCACCCCCACCCCTCCTGCACTCCAACACTCTGCCTCAGCCCTAACTCCCTCCCAGAGCCAGCACCCCATACTCCCTCCTGCGCCCCAGCCCTGACTCCCCTCCTAGAGCCAGCACCCTGTACCTCCTCCTGCACCCCAACACTCTGTCCCAGACTGGAAGCCCCTCCTGCACCCAAACTCCCTCCCAGGGCCAGCACCCTGCACCCCCTCCTGCACTCCAACACTCTGCCCCAGCCCGGAGCCCCCTCCTGCACCCAAACTCCCTCCTAGAGCTTGCACCCCCTCCTGCACCCCAACCCCCTGCCCCAGGCTCAGCCCAGAGCCTCCTCCCACACTGCAAACTCCTTGGCCCCAGCCCAGAGCCTGAACCCCAGCCCCCTACCCCAGCCCGGTAAAAGTGAGTGAGGGTGGGGGAGAGCGAGTGGCAGTGACTGAGGGGGGGGGATGGAGTGAGTGGGGCAGGGCTTTGGGGAAGGGGCAGGGCTTTGGGGAAGGGGCAGGGTAGATCCTGGGTTGCCCTTAAATTCAAAAAGTGATCTTGGGTGTAAAAAGGTTGGAGACCACTGGTTTACAGCCATGTTGGGGGAGCGCTTGACTGGTTTAGGATCGCTGATATACCACAACAGCAACGTGCCCCTAGTGTGGACACAGCAACACTGGCAAAGTTGTACTGTGTAGCTGGCTAATAACCCCCCCGCGCGCAAAGAAGCTATACTGGTAAAAGCACATTATAGCTGCATCTACACAAAGGACTTCACAGCTAGGGTGACCAGATGTCCTGATTTTATAGGGACAGTCCTGATTTTTGGGTCTTTTTCTTATATAGGCTCCTATTACCCCCCATACCCTGTCCTGATTTTTCACATTTCCTGTCTGGTCATCCTATTCACAGCTGTGTCAGTCACAAATCACACCTCTTTGCATACCTGATCAACCTAAGTCTGTGGTGAAGATGTAGTAGTCTAGTGCAGCAAATTATGCAGTCAGAAGGTGATGCCGGGTTTTGTCAGGAGCTCACCTTCTGAAGCTTTTTCAGGGGATCTTTTTCAACAGTGTTAGACAGAGATCCTCCTATGCATACATCTCCCAGTTTTCCAGTCCTGATTCACACTTGTTGCAATCAGATATTGCTACAAGAAAAAGTAATATTCTGGTTACTTTAAAGAGATAAGGCAAAACTAATGCAATGGGTAGGGTATGTGATTACATTCCCTAACTTTGTATCTCTGTGGTTTATTTCCTCCCTGTGTGATTAACTTTATTAGTACTGAATCCATCCCTGTTTCTAACATCCTCCACTGCTTTAATCACGCCATGAAACAGATTCTGTCACCTGCTCTGGCCCCTATATATAATTTAAACAGCACTGCAACAGAATACAGGAGAATTCACCCAGCACAAGTGCAGCATAGGGCTGCTGCTGTTCTTCTCTTAATCCCTGAGTGCAGATGTGGGCAGGCCCTAGCACACGGCACTACAGGATTTCTGGGAAATGCCATAGGCAGCCCTGAGCAGACTGCCATAAGTTACAACACTGCATATAAGTTGGAATGTCCAGGAGCTGCTCTAAATTACTGTTTTGGCCCGTGGAAGAGTCCATAATTAGGAGAGCACAAAGGTAGTCAAAACCTCCCCTTTGGCTGAGGAGAGAAATTCTTCATAAAGAATTAGACCATATATTGCCTGGCAGTTAGGCTCTGTCCTCCCATGTGTTTGCGAATCCCTCCAGTTTGGGTGTTGTCTGCAAATCTGACCAAAGGAACACAATAAAGAAAGATGTGAACAGCCATGCAAAGTTCAGAGATTTACTTCTTTGGTGAGTTTAGTTGTCAAAAAGCCTCTGGAGACATGTAAAAAGTCCTGGACTTGACTATAGTTAGAAGACTGATGGAGTCTTTACCATTGTGATAGAAACCTCTGCATGCACCTGCCTGGAAAGGTTCTGCATACCACCAGTATCTCATGGGCCACAGTTTAAGAATAATTGCTCTCATTACTCCTGTTGAAATAGAATTTAATCAACTGTTCCATTCGTATGATGGAAAGTTATAAAGCATTTCAAAGTAATTAAGCACTGAGAGTTGAATGGTGGCTACATTGATCTGTATATCCATTTGTAATATTGAGCTCCTTTTAACATTGCTGTTTTAGTGAAATTTCCTTAGGTGTCAATAACAGGCTGCACATCTTTGATATAACGTGGCACAAACTAGTGGCTACATAGGCTCTGCATGCAAACCTGAGCTCTTAGGTGAATGAAGGCTTATAAATAATACACCATAAATTAAAATTTGCAAGAAGTTTCTCCAGAACATGTCTGTACTGATCAACCATGGTGCCTATGATGCTCTTGTGCCCCTGTTTATTGGTGGCAGCTGATGTTGTGGTCTGCGTGAGCCATCACATAGCATGAGAGAATTAGCATGGTTTGTGAGAGAATGTGATGTTTCAGCTGTTTGGATCCTAACCTGTCATTGGGACAAAGGCAGGTACTACTTAGCATTTGCTGATTTAATACAGCTGGATTAATCACATTCTGAATTATACTATTCTGAAGATCTGGGGGCCAGCAGGGGGCACTCTAACCTTGAAAATGAAAAAGTCCCATCAACGAGAACTAGATATTTTACTTTCAGCAAAGATTCCTCTCCCCAAGGATTTTTCAGTGCATGGCAATGGGCTAGCACTGTTGAGAGATGATGCATGGGGTGGGGAAAGTTGCATGGGGTGGGGTGGGGTGGGGAAGTAATTTGGGGATAATCCAAATAACCATGCTAATTAGGGAGGCCACCAAACAGGCAAAAATAGGTGCATAGGTTCTTTTGATAGAGAAAAGTAAGGACCTAGGGTTTACAAATGTCCCTGTGGATGAAGATTTTAGCCTTTTAGCACTGGCTAAAAACATAAAAACAATTTATTAGCTCCTTGTTCCACCATTGCTGAGTGTATTCCTAATGGCATCATAGTTCCCTCACCCCATCATTAAATTCTATCACATATTTATTCCATCCCATGCCAATGCATGATTAGTCCTTACAATATATATTCAAATGCTTTGTCCTCTCTATTTTTAGATATTTACAAGCAAACTAGAAACCCCTCCCACCTTGACTCAATTTTCTTAGCAGATGAGAGATGGGATAGGAAGGGTTCCCTTCCCACATTACCTATCACAAGGAAGGAAACAGCATGAAAACCTGCATAATTTCAGGATTATAATATTGAAACAGTCTTTTATAAAACAGGACAGTTGTTGGGGGCATGGGTGGTAATTCATAAATTATAAGGCCAGAAGGGACCATTATGATCATCTAGTCTGACCTGCATCACACAGGCCATTGGAGATCCCTGAATTAATTCCTGTTCGAACTATATGAGGTTGTGACGGGTTGGATCACAGAAACCCCCTTGGGAGCTGCCACCTAATGTGCAAAGACTACCCCTGCTCCTGTTTTCCCTGCCAGCTCTGGACTCCAGCACCCTGTCTTGCTGAGCCAGACACTCCAGTCTGCTCTAACAAAGACTCAGGGTCTGAATCACTTGTCCCAAAGCTGCAAGTTTACCCCAAAACAGCTCACAGGAGTGTGCTTGTCTTTAGCACTCAGATGCCCAACTCCCAATGGGGTCTAAACCCAGATAAATCCATTTTACCCTGCATAAAGCTTATGCAGAGTAAACTCATAAATTGTTCGCCCTCTATAACACTGATAGAGAGATATGCACAGTTGTTTGCTCCCCCAGGTATTAATACATACTCTGAGTAAGTTACTAAATAAAAAGTGATTTTATTAAATACAGACAGTAGGATTTAAGTAGTTCCAAGTAGTAACAGACAGAACAAAGTAAGTCACCAAGCAAAATAAAATAAAATGCGCAAATCTATGTCTAATCGAACTAAATACAGATAATCTCACCCTCAGAGATGCTTCAGTAAGTTTTTCTCAGACTGGACACCTTCCAGGCCTGGGCACAATTCTTTCCCCTGGTACAGCTCTTGTTCCAGCTTAGGTGTTAGCTAGGGGATTCTCCATGATGGCTCCTCTCCCTCTCTCTTCTCTTCCACCCCTTTATATATCTTTTGCATAAGGCGGGAACCCTTTGTCCCTCTAGGTTTCCACCCCCCCTCACTGGAAAAGCACCAGGTTAAAGATGGATTCCAGTTCAGGTGACATGATCACATGTCACTGCAAGACTTCATTACTCACTTGCCAGCACACACATATACAGGGAGACTTACAGGTAAACAGCCATCTGCAGACAATGGGAGTCATCAAGATTCCAAACCATCATTAATGGCCCACACTTTACATAATTACAATAGGCCCTCAGAGTTATGTTTTATATTTCTAGTTTTAGATACAAGAGTGGTACATTTATACAAATTGGATAATCACACTCAGTAGATTATAAGCTTTGTAATGATACCTTACAAGAGACCTTTTGCATGAAGCATATCCCAGTTACATTATATTCACTTATTATCATGTTTTTATAAAACCATATAGACTGCACAACGTCACAGAGGTCTTTGAGAAAAAAACATCCAATTTTGATTTTAAAATTTCCAGTGATGAGGAATCCACCACAACCGTTGGTAAGTAGTTCCAGTGGTTAATAACCCTCACAGTTTATTCCTTATATCTAATTTAAATGTGTCTAGCCTCAATTTCCCGCCACTGGATCTTGTTATACCTTTGACTGCTAAACTGAAGAGTACTTTGTTATCCAAATTTCTATTCTCCATGTAGGTACTTAGGGACTGTGATCAAGTCATCCTTTAACCTTCTCTTTTAAGATAAATAGACTGAGCTGGTTGAGTCTTTCACTATAAAGGCATGTTTCCCAATCCTTTAATCATTCTTATGACTCTTCTCTGAAACCTCTCCAATTTTTCAACATCTTTGTTGAACTGTGGATGCAAGAACTGGACACATTATTCCAGTAGCAGTCACACCAGTGATATAACCTCTCTACTCCTATTTGATATTTCCCTATACATCCAACCACGAATGCTTTTGGTCACAGCATCATACTGGGAGCTCTCATTCAGCTCAGTATCCACCCTAACACCCAAGTCTTTTTCAAAGTCATTGCTTCCCAGGATACAGCCCCCCATTTTGTAAGTGTGGCCTACATTCTATGTATGACTTTACATTTGGCCATATTGAAAGACATGTTGTTTGCCTGCACTGACCTTCGCAAGCTCTGTTCAGCAACCTGTCCTCCTCATTATTTACCCCCCCTCCAATGTTTGTGTCATCTGCAAATTTTATCAGTGATGATTTTATGTTTTCTTCCAGCTCACTGATAAAAATGTTAAATAGAGCCAAGAACTGATCCCTGAGGGATCCCACTAGAAACATACCTGTTGAGTGATTCTCTGTAATTATGGTTGTGGGGTGAGAAAAAATAGCCTAGGGTTTAGGACCCTAGTCTGGGATTTAGGGAACCCAGCTCTACTTCTTTTGGGACCTCAGGAAAGTCACCTTGGCTCTCTGTGTTTCATTTCCCCCTCTGTAACGTGGGGGGTATGTCACAAGGTGATTGGCCTGTTGAAGAGGGACTGGGTTAGCTGCCTCCTATTCAGGCCTGATGGAGGGCACCTGGCTAATATAGAAAGCCAGGCAGCAGTTAGGGGAGAGGAGAAGGAGAAAGCTGGTGAGGATGTCTGAGAGCAGGAGTTAGAAGCTGTTACTGAGGTGGGGAAGAAACAAAATAGGTGAACCCTGGTGGGTAGAATGTTCATGTGGTGGCTCCTAGGTAAAGAGGAAGAACTAGCTCAGCTAAGCTGAACTCAAGAGCAAGAGGGTGAGCCTGGAGGAGCTCAGCGGGGCTTGTAGGTAGAGAAGTTTGGGGAGTGGAGCACTGGGAGCCCACTTGGATGAGCCTCCAGGTGAGGGTTGTGGTAGGACAACTGCAAAAGGTATAGTGAGTGGCTAGGAGTGTAAGAATCATGAAACAGGGGCCTTCATTCTTGGGTAGCTGGCCTGGAGAATGGGCCTTGAACTGAGTACAATGGAATGGGAGAACTGCTGCCTTTTAACTGGGTTTACTTTGGTGTTTATGAATGGGTTCACATTAGAACTGTACTAACTGTGCCTAGAGGTGGGCCTTGAACTAGACAGGTGAGTTGGCTGCTGGTTCAGTCTGCAGGGAAAGGATGGGCAAATTCAGTCACCTCTGAGGACAACCAGGGGAAACAGAGGCAGGATTTGTATTGCTGTGGTTAGCTGCTGAGCTTGACCTGATAAGGCAAGCCCAGTAATGTGGTAATGGCACTCCTCTTGTGAGGATAAATACATATACAGTATGGGGGCTACATAGAAAGGGAGGGGCTGTAGTACATCTGGAAGGATGATGCAAATTTCAGTTTCTGAAATGTATTATGTTTGCAGCCTAAAATTTCAAGGACTGTGACTCCAGCTAGTCACCCCAAGGCCAAATTGTGGCTTCCCCAACGCAGCTGCCTGGGCATGGATGAGTGGGTGTGGAAAGTGCAGTGAGTTCTCCTGTGGGTTCAGGGCTCCTGGAATTCTTTGGAATGGAATCACAGAAGGCACTCTGAATATAGAGGAAGTGAGTTTTCCCAGAATATATGGGCAATGTCTACCAGTTGATTGTTGTCTACTCCTGGTTGTGAATCATCACTCTATCTGAGGCTGAATTCCAAAACAGTGGAGTGGAACCAAATCCTGGAAGTGCTTACTCAACTTATACTCAGACCCTACTTGGAAAACGCCCACTGGCTTTTCTTAAAGGGGGAATGAGTATTGGCAACATTAGGACGTTGGGATTTGGCCCATGGAAAATGTGTAGTTGCAGTAGATTTACCCTTCAAGCAAAGCTTAGTCTTAAATTGACTTGACAGCAAAAAGTGACAATGTTATGTTTAATTAAAATAAAAAAAAAAGTTACCCCCAAATGTCCGAAATAAGCTAGATCAATAGTGAGGTCACTTTCTGACACTGGTTACATAACAGGAGAATTCAGACAGAAACAGATCCCTTCTCACAGTCTGTGCTTCATTAGAATAATTACTGTACTGCCCTAATCAGGTGCCCATTCTGTCAATGCTCCCTGCTCAGAGTTGAAACATGCAGGGAGTCAACACGGGAGAGGGGAAGGTTTAAAAAAATGGAACATTGGCACCTTCCAATAAGTTCCTCAGCCCTTACAAACAGGATCCTGTGCACTGTCTATGACACCTTCCTTCTTAGCTTCTCAGAACATGTCACAAACAACAATTAAACCTTATAGCCCTCTGCAAGGGAGAAAAGTACTCTGATACCTATTCTCTAGATAGATCAAGTGCCTCACTACTGGTCACACAACAAGTCGGTGGGAGAGCTGACATAGAATTCCTACTCCTGAGTCTCCCCTGCCTTGAGCCTTGTAGATTCATTTACTCCTCAGATCCTGCTCTGTATTAAGTTTGCACTGTCCTCAAGCCATCTTAGCCAGCCACTGGAGGATTTATTTTCCATAGGGGTGTCCTCAAGTGGGGCAGAGCTGCTGTAGCCCCACCGATTGGTCACTGGTGCAGGGGTGTGGTTGGGTGGGGGGGAAAGAGGGCCTGTCTGAGGTTCTCAGTTATCATCCCATGTGTCCCAGATATCTCCAGGTGCCATAATAGCTCCTTGGGATCATTGGCAACTGCAGAATCTTAGAGCAGGCTGATCCAAAGGAATCCGAATTTTATTAGGCTATCTAAAATGACCTGCCAGGAAAGCAGGTCTTTCTGAAAGATATAGTTCAACCAAACACAAATAACTGGGCTTAATGCAAGGGGAACTGCGTGAAATTCTATGGCCTTTGCCATACCGGAGGTCAGATAATGATCGAATGGTTCCTTTTGGCCTTTAGAGTTTGTGAATCTATACATTAAAATAACACACCCATCAAACAACAACTTTTCTACTTTATTGAGGGGAGAGGGGGGAATATTCTTCTGTAAAGCATGGATTTTGCTTTCTATGGAGATGGATTTTAAAAAAGTCAACTTGTTCAGTCCAAAAATCCCTGGGACTTCAGCAGTTGTGACATGTACGTTCTCTTGGATTCACTTATGGTTAACCTTGCCATACCATTAATGCTTTTTTCCCCCTTTGCTTGCAAAGCCCTGACTGATGAAGCGCTCATTAAATACCCTCACCTTTGCCTGAGGCTCCAGGAATACCTGTTGCTGTGGGCATTGCTTTTGTGGAACATAACCAACTTGTTGATACAAGCTCTCTTTAAAATGCCAGACTTGAAGAATAAGCTGCTGACGATTATATAACTTTAGGGGGGGATTAAAAAACAGGTGCCAATGACTTATGTTGCAGGGAATGGGAGATACATGAAATGTGAACTTTGACAGTGGTGCATTTTGAAAATACTGGCCCTGTATTAATAATCAAGTCTCTTAAAAATCCCCTCAAGGAGTCTTTAGGTAATTAAGAACTTAAGATGCAATTTACTACTACGACTTCTCTTTGAGTTTGAATCTTGGCTTTGTTTCAAATCATGGATGTGACACATAGCACAGTTGCCGGTTCCAGAAGGGATGATTAATCTGTGCTACCTAGGGATTTATAAACCCTCATATTCTCTTCCATTATAAATTGTGCAATGTGTTCATAAATATGTTGATAGAATTGTTCTAGACTTGTACAGAAGGTGATAAAGTATTAGTCCACAAGATAAAGGAGTGACAGACTTCCATGGGGGTGAAGTTTGGATACAGTGACAAAATAAGATGGTGGAATAGAGATAATGTTACAATAAATGGACTCTGAGTCTTTCCTCCTATGCAGCATTCTCTTGGGTCCTCAGGAGTTCAGCTGTGGTCAAAATTACCAGGGGACAATACTGAGATTCTTGGAATTTCTGTGCCCAAGGTTGGCTGTAAGTGCAAACAATAGAAATGAGTGCTTGGGATTATGGACTTCAGGGAACACCATCAAACTAATTTATGGACTAGTCCAAGCTACTCCTTTGGTAATAACACCAGTGGAGGCCCAAGGGAGAACTCCTGGCCCACCCTACTCCAGACCTACCCTATTCTAGCAATTTGGGGTCCTTCTCTTGCTCAGGGCTCCATAAATCATAAAGTTGGCCCACTCCAGACCAGCCTGAAAACCTGAAGAGGGCACACAGTTGAAATGTCCATATGCAGCATCCTATTTCTTTAGATGCTTTAAAAATCAGGGTGGATTATGAGAGAGAACTCATTCATCTCGAGAGACAAGTGTAAACTGAAGACCGGTGGGTGAACTCGCAGGTACCTTTGCATTTCTTAGTCAATATTTGCTCTCTTTCAGTTTATAACCCTATTACTCTCTAGGTAGGCAGGAGAGTTCAAAGGCAGAACATTTCCCCCCTTGATTAATGCATCATTAGGGCTTGTGGGTTTGCCATGGTAAATTATACCTACCCTCATACCCTGTCATGGGGAAGGGGGGGAAGGAGCAGAAGTAATAAATCCATGTTAAAATTACTCAAAGACACAGATCCATATTCACTGAAACAAAATGAGCTAAATTCTACTTACAGTGCTGCAAGATCTTGCTGGTAATCAAGTAGAATTTGCCCCAATATCTTTTATTTTGCAATAAATCCTATTTAAAACCAGTGCCAGTGGGTTCAAGTGTGTGCTGCAGCAGTGCAGAAAGTCAAGCTGGGTAGAGCTACTGGTGTTTCATCTTATGCCTGGTCTTCCACTGAAGTCAATGGGAGGACTTCCATATACTTCAATACGAATAGAATGGTGCTTTTCAAGTACTGCTTTCCTGCCTTATTCTCTGTAAAGGTAGTAGGAAGTGCTTAAAGCAGCAGGACATAGATGCTGCTTTAAGCTATGTAACCTCCTGTCTCTTCCCTTTGCCTCCCCCCCCCCCCCAAACCCAGAGAAATTCTACCACCAGCTGTGGCTTCCTTCTTTTGACCATGTGACAAATCACTAGTCCTGTATCCATATTCAGTTCACATGGTGCCTCTTTTCAATGAATGAATGTACTTTGGTTTTCAGACTAAACTTATGCAACAAGACACTTTTTTTTTGAAGAGAAGGTTATTTATAGGCAGGCAGGTGTGCTGTAGCCGAGTTAGTGAGGTGAAAATAAGTGAATCAACCTGTCAGCACAGGAGAAAACACTGCAATGCGGCTGGTACAGTACCTCCAAGATGGGGTTTGCCGTGATGTACTGTTTCAGCTAACTTCTGTCCCTTCAGTACATTTGAATCTTGTGCTTTTCATTGATGAGATTATCTGTGAACTAGCAGCAACTGCCATAGTGACAGCTGTCTGGTAGAAATCCTGTAGATTAAACAATAAATGGAGAGAGCCACAGGACCAGCAAATCCTGAGTCATGGTGCAGGGGTCCATTGGAGGATGTAACATTGCTGTACTAAATCCATGCTACTTGTTAAATACTAGCTGAAACACAGCTCCATACCTGGAATCTATGCACTAGAATTTGTGTACAAGCTTGCCAGGGCAGGGACTCTCTCTCTCTCTTTATATAGTGCGTTGTACAACTGGGTCCTGATATCAACTGGTCTCTAGACCCGGCTGTAATACAGATTAATAATATTCTCTTGAGTACTTTAATTGTATGTTAAACAGCGCAGCTACTTGTGAATGGACTTTTCAAACACAAATGATTTAAAAAAAAAATTTATATGCCTGTTCAGAAGTCCCTGGTCTACCTGCTCCAACTGGTAGGTCATTGCTAACATTAGTAGAAATTCAGCATATGTATTGTGGTTGCATCTACATAGACAGTCAAATCAGGTGTGTTAGTCTAACAGCACATCTACACTGCAAAAAACCCTGTGGCTGTGAGTTTCAGAGCCTGGGTCAGCGGACTTAGCCTGTAGCACAAGCCCAAAAATAGCAGTGTAGATGTTCCTGCTCAGACTGGACCCCAGGCTCTGAAATCTAGTGTGGGTGGATATTGTAGGAGTCAGCCATTTCAGAGTGGCAAATATGTAGAAGACCCTTAACCAATCCTGGCCTACTCCAAATATTTTTCCTAAGCTCCCACACCCTGCCATCTATTTTGGAGAGTTTAATAATCACCACATCATCTGGGGATACAGAGAGTCGGATCAAAATGGATTTGACCTTTTGGACAGGGTCTCACTTGATGACCTCCACCTCATCCATGATCCAGAACAATGGGGTACTTTTCTTTCTGTCAGATGGAAGCAAGGCTGCTCCTCTAACCTCACCTGGGCCACCAGCCAGTCACTCATTCACTTTGCGCTGCTTCTTCTAGCATTTGCAGTGCTTGCCAAGCCATCTGACAGCAACTTCATCCGTAGAATGAAGAGCCCAAAGGCTACCATGAAATCTAGTCAGTTGACACCTTGTCGACAACATGCGCCATTGACTAATGGAGGCCATATTGACAAAGTGGGTTGTTGTGAAGACCCCATGTGTAGAGGCTGGCTACAAATATTCCATGACTAATTTGAAACCTGTTTAGCAGAGTCCAAATGTGACGTGGCAGGTCAAATCCTGGTGGTCGAATGGTTGGATCAGTGACAAGGAAACCTTTCCAAACCTCTTTAGCTGACACTCATCAGGTGATTTGCTGATTAGATTATTCCTGGTCCTGACTTAGGCAGCAGTCTTTTATAGATGGTTGTGGAAAGTCAAAGAGCAGTGTGACACCAAGGTAGACCAGTTTTGCCTTGTTTCAGTTGTTTTCCATTGAGAAAGACATCTAACTCAAGTTTAGCACTTGTGTTATGGAGGTGGAAGATGCTTGAAACTGTCTTGGTCACACTTGGTTGGAGGCACCAACTGCTACAGTAGGTTGCCATCTTGGCCAGGTTGGTGTTCTCCAATTCAGTGAAAGAGCGTTACTGGGGACTGCAGTAGATGTAATCTGCATAGATAAACTTGCATGACTGAATCAGTGGCAGGTTGTTTGTGTACCAATTGAACAGGATGGGCGCAAGCACGGAGCTTTGGGATAAGCTGTTGGATTGTCTTCTCCATGCACTTGTTCTATCTCCCGTATGTACCCCAAAACACCTGTCATGAAGTAGAAGTTCAATAATGTCCACTACCAATGCTGGGAGAACTCTGACAGTTCCACTTTGAGATCATCTTTGTCATCAAATCAGGTCAAAACAGGTAAAGAGTGGGGAAACATGAACTGGCATATGCAGAGCGATGGTAGAAACCAAGGCTCTGAGAAACAGTAATAAAAGTAAAAAAGCAAGAATTTTGCAACTCATGTCTATAGCAATGAGATGGCTCAGACAGCATGCTGGCCAAACAAGTAACAGAAAAAACAGGAGAAGTAGAAGAGGTAACCCGGGCAGTCGGGCACTGGAAAGCCCAAGCTCTGTTAGCAGAGCAACAGGCGGTCCAAACTCATGATATGCTCGAGCAAGTGAAGCAGGAAAATAAAAAATTGGAAACAGCTGAAGCAAAAAGCTCCGTCCCCTGTTATAAATATTGGTGGTAAACAGCAGGCTTCAGGTAGCTACCCTGTGCCTGAAGAATGGGGACAGAAATGTAAAAAAGGTGGTCCTAGTAAAATTAAAAGGTGAAACGGGGTCCACTGCATTGCAACCATGACCTTATGATAAAAGCCAGGTTCCAGTTAAACTTAAACTGAGACCTAGACTGGTGCCTGTCAGAACGGGACAAGTAAGTGCACAGAAGGAAAGAGTAGCACATAATACTTTCACAGAATTGGTAAATCAAATGAAGAAAAATATGGAACAGTTCACAGAGCACATTAGGAGAAAGGAGCTGCGACTCGATCGCAGGGGAGTAAATAAAAAAGAATTTCAAAGTAAAAAACCAACATTAAGTGGGTTAACACCTAGAATTGATGCATTAACACATGGAGTTGCCCAAAAACAGGTAACTGCAGCAAAAAAGGGCACTCCTGCCATCCATCTGGCATGCACACAAAAGCAACAGACACTGAGGGAACAAATTCAGGTTTTACAAGGGCAGGTAACTACCCCCACTCTCCTCTCAGAGCCAGGATAAAAACCAGGGGCATGGTTCCTAACTGTGCAGGTTCCCAACTGCTTTGACCCACGGAACCACACTCCGCGCGCAGATCTGAAAATAGAACCTTCTTTCTCAAATATTTTTACATACCGGTTAAGTTTTGTCCTTTCTATGCTTTCTTAATTTGCTAAACTTGCTGCTGCTGCCAGTACTTTCAAATATCTTGATAGAATTAATCTCTCTTGGCTCAGGTCTCGCTACCTTCCTAGGTTGCTCTTCACCCCCCCCCTTTTTCCCCTGCTTCTCCTCACTTCCCCTCTCTTTTTGTTTTAAAAGTTAAAAGTTATAGTTTTTACAGAAACCTCCAAAAAATAAAGCAATTGAAAACAGAATAAAACAAGAAACAAAAAGAAAACAAGGTAAAAACTTTACTTTAACTACATCCAGTAAATTAATTATTTTAACTCTTCAGGAATGCAACAGCTGGAATTATTCCTAACTTTCTTGAAGATAGGGTTGCCAAGCAACAGAAATGCACTCTCTGCTTCTAATCCTAACCACTAACTAATATTTGAAACATGGGCTTTTCTTATTTCCATACAGCAGAGGTTTAAAATAATGTTAAATATAAAGTAATGCAAAATTCCTTGTTACCAAATTAATACAATACATTTAGCAAATATTAATATATTTTTTATCAATTTATTACAAATTTTAAATAAGGAAATAATTTGTTTATTCAAATGTTTAACCCTTTTTATTTTTTTATTTTTTTGTTTGCCTTATTTTGTATAGTTATGAATAGAATTATGGCGCCATTTGTTTTTAATTGTAAGTTTGTCCTGTCTGTCATGTGTGTTGTCTTTTGTTGTATGTTGTGTGGGTCACGTGACTATTTTTTATTATTTTTATTTTTTGTTGCAACAAAAGTCAATTTTATATCCTTTTTAAAAAATATATGTATATGTGGTACCACACTATTTTAAGATCATGGTTGGGGTATAATCATAGTATTATTAGCACCAATTTTTTGTGCAAAGTTCAAAAAAGTTTCAGTTACAAATATATGTACATATATTTTTGCCTCAACAAATAATGCAATTGCAAACAAAAAATATTCTGTTATCAATCACAATTTTGTTTTGTTAAGTTTTTTTTTATTTGTTATTCAAAGAAAAAATGTAAGGGGAAACCTCAACATTAAGGTAAAGATAATATTAACAAAATGTTAATTTCTTGTTTGGGCTTTTTATAAACTTGTTTGCACTTTTAAATATAGTTATAAGAATGTCATAACCAAAATGTTTTAAAATAACAATTTATGCATAAAGCTAACCAAACAATTTCAACAGGTTTCCACCTTTGGCTCCCAAACATAACAAAGCATCATGAAAGTATACCCTCAAATACCCTCAAAGTATTTGCATGTACCTGTATTTAAAATTTATTTTGGTTTAATTTTATAGTTGGTTTAATTTTAAATGCTTTTCTTTTGTTATGTTATGTTAATGGGAAGCAATGGTTGTTAAAGTTTGTGCATCTAAACCGTTAACAAGAGTGAAGTTGGTATCTCAAGCAAATTAACTCTAAAAAGCTTGTTAAAATTATGTTACTAACTCTTTTGCTGAAACAAAGTGTTCAGCAAGGGAAAGCAATACACCTTCTCGTGGAAGATTGTGAGCATTTATTTTAGCCGTTAAGCATCACATTTAGCATAAAATATTAGTAATGCACCTCAAATAAAAATGAATGTCTATACAACAATTGCAAAAGTATAGCTTGTGTTATAAAAAACTCGGTCCCTATTATATTGTCCCTATTACATTGTAAACAAACTAAGTTAAACTTTGTATTAAGTTTGGGTTACTGAAAACAAAAAAGGAAAACAAACAAAAAACTTTACTATGTTAATTAACAAAAGTTGTTTAAGTTGCATCCCACAGACCAAAGCCACCAGAAAATATCACACCCTGAAGACACCAAATGATATCAGTATACAGTGAAGAAACCCCCAAGCATCAAGAAAAGAAAAATGAAGTGCTTTATAAATGAGAGACTGGTCAAATACAGCTCTATCTACCATATATGGACAATTAAGTTAACAATCATCTAAAAACCACTAGCTGGACCAGAATAAACTGTCATTTAATTTCAACTTGGTTACTGTGTAAAAACAACTGTATTATTGCTGTACTACTGTATTATCACTGTACTGCTGTATTATTGCTGTACAACATGTACAATGTGCATAACCTTGCTAAACTGTTTAACCAACACACAGGTAAAAATCAACAAACGAATGGCAGCAAACATGAAGGCAAGGAAAAAACAAATTGGTAAAGAAATTGAGTTACACAGTAACTACAACTTGGGTAAACAAATTCCCTGTTAGTACCAGTCATAATTTGGGTTACTGACACTGCATCCTAACTAAGGCACATGTTATTTAAAATAAACAATCTTGTTCAGTGTCTGGGTATCAATACTAAATCCTGACACAGCACTATTTAATAAATTGGTAACCTACTGAGTGGACAGTAATCTGGAAGACAGCATCCATAAGCAACAACTGGATCTATGTCAACTACTGGTGTATCACAGAGCCATGCAACCAATGGAACAGAGAAGCTAGCCACTTCTATTTCCTGCGCAGTGAAGCTTACCAGAGGGTGACAACCAGCAGTAAGGGTAATCTATAACATGGATGGGCAGTACTGGGTAGTAACTAATTACTATATATTTATATATAAAGGCCTCAGTGGTAGTGTCACTACTCCAAATTTCTGTTTTACTTCTCATATACATAGCACTGTGGGACACACTATCACAATCCCTATCCCAATATTTCAAAACACTCAGCCTACTACTAATGATGATACAGGTGATAACTGAAATTGCCCTAATAGGAGTGTGTTTCTATCTGTGTCACCAAAGTAAAAGGGCCAGAGTACAACACTGGACTGAAAAAACATGGTTATGCTTGAATATAAGGTGGTATCATATGTATACATACATACTATACATATATGCCCATACATACTCCAAATATATATGCCATATCCATATAATTGATATATATTAATTATTTGGGAGTGCCTCTAAGGCTCAATCATAATACTACATTCCTCAGTCATGGTCCCGGGCCTAACATTCCCAAGCCCACCATAAGGGACTAAAAATTGGATAATAGAATCTATCTGCCAGTCGTACAAGGGAATGTGTAGACTAAGCAGACAGATGGGGCATAAGTGTATGGATGGTAAAATAAGGTAACCACATAACAGTGTTTAGCCCACTGGGTTATCTTTAGTCCATGCATTATGCTTTTCCGGGACGATGCGTAAACATCCTCCCCATAAATAGACAAAAAGTGGGGAAATGTAGTAAGTGAAGGCCCCGAGATATAAACCTTGGTATCAGAGGCCCAGTATGAGGCCTAAGGCCTGAACTAAAGTAATGGTCAAGACTTTGCTAACATAAAGCAAAGTTAAGCTGTGAGCCAGAGGCAGGCCCTGTTCACAGAAGCTGGCAAGGAAAGGGCTGATGCTGCAAAAAGAGACATACCTAAAAGGTACTGAACACCAGATATCAGAACATTCACATACTTGTACATTCCACACACAACAAGGAACAGGCCGACCCATCCCAATGATAGGGGCAAAAGGGTAAAATGATGGATAGAGTTGTTTTGATCGAACCAACATGTACAAGGTGAGAGGCGGCACCTTACTACGTAGAGGGGTTGTACCTTGCTGCGTAGAGGGGTTGCACCTCAATACGTCAGGAGTGATGTGTAACTTGTTTGTACCTGTGTATAAGAATGCATCCCTGAGTGGATATCTTTGTCCAGCCGCGGGGGCAGTGGAAAGTCCCGCCACTGAGCCGGGTCCATTGCCAAGAGGCATCTATTAGTAGTATGCCCGGTAGACTAAGTAATCTACGGGGAACTGCAATTGTGTCCGAGGTCGCAATAAACCTACTCGACGTGACTTTGCATCTTACTAGACTCTGTGGTTATTGGGGGTTCTCTTCGGGTCTGCTGGGTCAGCTATCTGCGCAGAGCTGGGGCAGCACACAGAGGGAACACACGCACGCAGCCGAGTGATATCAACATAGGAGAAAGCAGCGCACCACACCGGTAGTATCTGACAACAGGGTGAGCCGGGCGCTGGCAGCCAGGGATCTAATGGCTCTGAGTGCCCTAGTGTCCAGGCACCAAGGACGGGGAGTAGCTGAGATGCCCAGGCAGAGTCCCCATGGGCATCGGCAGAGCACACGCCACCACATGCGCCAGCGTCACGTGATGCCCAGGGCTCTTTGCTGCCTCAGCCAGGGTGGGGCCAGAACCCCAAGGAAGAAAAGACCCAGCCCCACAGACACTGCTGGCTAGAAGATCCGAGCTTATGCTATTCCCAGGAGCAGGGTCTGTCCACGCTGCATCCTGACCCCATGTGAATCTGCCTCCAAGCCACCTCTCATGTCCCTCCGACACGGCCCTGTTGCCAGGGGCACCAGCCATCCCCAGGACCAACGGCACATTGGTCGGATTAGTCCGGGGTAACCAGAGGCCACCCCCAGCCCGTCCCCTACCAGCATGTCCCAGCCTCCCACGCCCAAGATGGCTGAGGGGGACGTTTCCATGCCCCCGGGCTGGGCAAAGGCTGTAGGCCTCAGGAAGGGCCCTGCCAGAGGCCTGGGACTAGAAAAGGCTCTGCAGAAAGGCCAGGGACCAGAGTGGGACCCTGTGACAACGTGGGAATTTTCTGTAATATTTTTTATGAAGCCTATGTGTGCCTCAGTTTCCCCTCTATTTTGTATGCCTGCTGGGAGGGGCCATGGGAAAGGACTGGCCAAGGCCAACCCATAGCAATGGAAAATCACTAGGACACTGACACCGTGGGGGGGGGGGAGGTGGGAGACGGACAGACGGGACACCGGACACCAATTTCCACTTTTCAGCAGGGAAGCTGAGCAACGTCAGCTCAAGAGCAAAGGAGCTGGGAGGTGGGGGGCAAGAGCTGGCTGCTGGGAGGAGTTGGAGCTCTCACCTGGGATCTGAACGAAGAGAGAGAGAGAGAGAGAGAGAGCGCACTTCAGCCATGGGGTTCACCACAGCTGGGCTGGGCTCTGGGCTGACCAGAATGACTTGGGCCATGCTTTCCCCTTCATCTCTCTGTGCTGACCAAGGCTGGCTCCCGTCGGCACAGGGCGGCTACACGGGAGACCTTCCAGCGCACTGCTGTAACCTCGCTAGTGTGCCAGTCTAGCAACATTGGTGAGCGGCAAGTTTGAGAGCCCGATCCCCCTCCCCCGCCGGGCAGCGCGCCCCCGAGTGTAACCCACACTGGGAGGAAAGATCTGTGACTTAACAGCCCCATCTCATCAACTAAAGACTGAGAAAAACTCCCATGCCACCTCTCAGGTCCTTCAAGGAGACCTCCAACAAAAACAGGGAAGAGAAATCCTGATAATCCTGCTATTTTATTTTTTTTAATAACAGAAAAAATTCTTTTTAAAACTTTTTTTCAAGCCATCCTTCTTTATACATGAAAAATCCACTGTCATGTCTCCTTTAAGTCAATCACTGTTCCATGCATGTGAACTCATTCTCTGGTTTTGAAGGGTTAAATATGTCCTTTCAATAACAATTACCCTCTTTGAGGCAGATACATGGAGAGGGTTATTAGGTGGCACCCGTTTGGCACCTGTCTGGCTGCCAGTGGTAGGGTAAGTAGAAGCGTTTTGCTCTTACTGTATCTCATTGTTATTTCGATGGTGCCCTTCTCTTGAAGGCCCCACATCATCGCAGCCTGTCCTTCTGGCAAAGGAGGGTGTATGCGCAGGTCCCTCCCTCATTGGCTGGTTTTGCTCAGATGCGTGATGTGAGATTTCCCTCTTTCTCCAGAGGCTGAGACGGGCACTGCCGGGCCTTGCTAGTGTTACTTTAAAAATCGAATGTGGTGAAATTTCATTATAACGTCTCGGGCGCATCAGTAATTGCTGCTATCTGAGCCACAAGTGAGAGTCAGTCCTGCCCGTCATTCCGGCCGTGTGTATAATCAGAGCTGAATAGGGTTACTAGACTCTGGAGGTGAGTTAGGAAGACGACGAAGGCTTTTGTGAAGAAATACATTCAGCTACGTGAGCAGGTGAAAGCAAACGTGTCTGGTTAGTCTCCACAACTCCCAAGATAGAACCATTGCATGATCAGCATACTGTCATTGACTGAACGTACCCTTGGGGTAGGACATTACGTCTACACTAGGATGTTATGGAGAGTGAATTAACCCATTCATACTTGTCACGCACCAAGACACCATGGGTCAGTGCAAACGTCATATCTGGCCTTGTGGGTAGGGCACTGCAGTGTTTTCCTTTTCCGGCTCTGCAATCTTACCATGGCATCAAGCGGCACATGGTCACAAGTCAATTGAGTCACTCACTCGGGAAGAACTCCTCAGTGACTGTTCAGTGACCTTGATTTAGAGTAAATCATCATGTGGTAACATGCCATTCGATGTGAGGGAGTTACCAGCAGCAGCCATGTAGAAAGGCAGACAAAGAAGGTGAACAATCGTGTGAGAAAGGATGTTATCTAGTGAGTAGAACACAGAGCTGAAAAATCAGGCAGGGTTCTAGGAGTTATCAGATAGGGCTATCTCCGTGATGACAGACATGGCCTGATTCTCCATTCACTTACATGAGTACATCAGGAATAAAGTCTGAGTTAAATCAACAGTGCTACATCAGTGTAAAGCCACTGGCAGATAAGAATAATGCCCAGAGTCTTATTCCCAAGCTCTACTATTGACCTCTTATATGGCCTTGGGCAAGTCACTTGACCTCTCTGAGTCTCAGGGCTGGGCTAGACTAAAGCTGTAAGTTGACCTAAGTTACACTACATCAGGAATGTAAGTTACATAATTGGAGTGGACGTAACCAGGGGTGGCTCTAGGCACCAGCAAAGCAAGCACGTGCTTGGGGCAGCCCATTTGCAGGGGCGGCAGGGATCCAGCATGGGAGCTGAGAACCAACAGGGGGCCCTGGGAGCTGTAGTTCCTTGGTTAGCTCCCTGCCTATAGAGCCAGCCCTGGAGCAGGGAAAGAACTACATTTCCCAGCATTCCCTTGGCCACTACCAACAGGAAAGAGGGGGAGGGAGTTAGGTAGCTGAGACCTCATGCTGCAGTGAATGGAGAGCTGCACTGTGAAGGTAGGGATACCATATTTTAACATTAAAAAAATAGGACACTCCACGGGGAGGGAGGATAGCCCCACCCTGCCCCCATCCACTCCCTCCAACTGCCCCCCACAAAAACCCCAACCCATCCAACCCCTCCTGCTCCCTGTCCCCTGATCACCCCCTCCCGGGACCCCTGCCCCAACTGCCCCCCAGGATCCCACCCCCTATCTAAGCCTCCCTTCTCCTTGTCCCCAACTGCCCCCTCCTGAGACCCCCCCCCCAACTTCCCCCCTAGGACCCGACCCCCTACCTGTCCCCTGACAAACCCCCGGGACTCCCATGCCTATCCAACCGCTGCCTGTCCCCTGACTGCCCCCCCAACCCCTGACCCATCTAACCCCCCCTTCTCCCTGCCCCTGACTGCCCCCCCAAACCTCCACCCCATCCAACCCCCAGCCCCCTTACCGTGCCACTCCGACCAGCGTGTCTGGCTCCACGCAGCGCCAGACACACTGCTGCATACATGCTGCCGTGCTCCCCCGCAGAGCCACAGCCTCCCCCCCCCGCCCCCAGCACCTGCCTTCCAGATTTGAACACCTCAAAATTCAGGAGTGCTCAAGCTCAGTTTGGGCAGCTGTTACTTCGTTTCTCCCAAATCAAATATACTGATCCACTGTAACTTGCTGTAGAAAAAGTAGGATAAAATTGAGCAAGAAATGCTTCCCAGTGGTTATTAGGACTGGAATTGTTATTTTCATCAGCCATTGCCTTGTTTGTTTGTTTGTTTGTTTGTTTGTTTAAAAGGAAGACAGTGATACTGCATTGGCAAATTCCCCATAGAAAGAAAGAGTGGAACAAAAGAATAATAAAGACACTTCAACTTTTCTTCATTTATGTAGGACAGACTTATAATATGCATCCAGATATCCTCCAATCACACAAGCTGAAAATTGTTCCACTTTACTGCAGTTCTGTAACCATATGGGAACCAATCCTGTCTGTGTTCTGTGCACATCTAAAATTCCTGCTGAATGACCTGCCGTGGGAGCGAGTTACCAGTGACCCAGGGCTGCGGTGGAAGGAGGGTGCAGGTGGGCGGAGGAGAGAGCCCAGGGCTGGGGCGGCAGGAGGTGTGTGTGTGGGGCAATGGTGGGGGGGAATGAGGGAGCCCAGAGCTGGGGCGGCAGGGGGTGTGGGTGGGGGGGAAGAGCCCAGGGCTGGGGCAGCAGGAGGGTCCGGCGAGGAGCCCAGGGCTAGGACGGGGGGCAGCCAAAATTTTTTTTGCTTGGGGCGGCAAAAAGCCTAGAGCCGGCCCTGGACGTAACTTAAGTTGACTTACAGTGGTGTCTACACCGCGTTGTGTCAATGGGAGATGCTCTTCCACCGACTTACCTTACGCTACATGGGGAGGTGGAGTACAGCAGTTGATGGGAGAGCGCTCTACCACCGACTCAGCTTGTCTTCACCAGACCCGCTAAATTGACACCGCTGCACATGTGCAGTGGGTATAATAGATCGGGGAGGCTCTGCCTCCCCAGCGCAGCCGCTGCCACGGGACCCCAGTTACAAGGGAAACATTTGCTTTTTATTACGCCCATGCAGGTTCCGGGGCAGCTGAGGAGGTGATATGTGCTATTCAGCTTCCTGGTTCATTAGTAATCTCCCTGGACTCCAGGGAGGTTACTGATGAACCCGGGATGCTGAGTAACACATCCTGCCTCCTCAGCCGCCCCAGAACCAGCATGGGGTGTAGCAAAAGCTCAGTTTCTTCTTCCGGAAGAGAGAAGAAGAGAAGAGCTTTTGAATTTTTGCGGGGTGTCTTGGGGTCTGCAGCGGGGAGGCGTGGCTGCAGGGGCTTCAGCCAGCCCGGGGCTCCTCCGAGCAGACTGGAGGAGGCTCAGGACTCCAGGTGGTCCAGGTCTCCTCTGGCCATCAGGGGAGGGGAGGAGCAGGGGGTCTCAGGGCTCCTCTGGCCATGGGGGGGGGCAGGGGATCTCAGGGCTCCAGCAGTGGGGTGCCAGGGGGAGCTCAGGCCATGTGGAGGAGGGGGTCTCAGGGCTCTGGCTGTGGTGCGGGAGGGAAGGAGGACTGCGAGGGGAGCAGGGGGTCTCGGGGCTCCGGCCACAGAGGAAGTGCAACCCAGTGATCTTATTGTAAACAGGAACGTTCTATGGATCCCCCTGTCTTCCTGCCTCCAACGGCCAGTGTCAGCTGTCACACGCACCCTGAGCAGAGCTCTGTGCATGCATACCCGTCTGTGAAACATTTCAGCAGGGTGCACATTTCCCCAAAGGTCAGGGTAACGAAGCAGAAGGCTGACAAACTGAAACTGGAATGAATCGATTATTTACCATTTCTTCCCAAAGGCACAATTCCTACAGCCCTGGCTATGCTGCAGCCATCGTGCTATAACAACCGGAGAACACTTGCTGCTACCTAATATAAGACATACCTGTGGCATTTTGTCCCTGCTGGGATCACTCCATATATAGTGATCCCGTAAGAAGAGGCTCTGTTCTTGAATCCTCCAATTTTCATGAACATTTTAAATTCACCAAAATCACAAAGAACAAAATGTCTGAAAAGAGCATGCAAATACAGACTTGTTTTGCTCAGATTAAAAGGCAGAGCAGTCTCTAATTGGCATTTACAGGTATATTACAAGTTAAAATATTTATTATTATTATAAGATCAAATGAATAATTCATTACCTCCAAGCAACAAGTACTTAACCATGTACTTTTGAATATTTAGTTTTAATAGAAATCTCTCTGGAAGAATGTTCCAGGACTGAATTATGTTTTCTTGAAGCCTGCAGCGCTTGTCACAGTCAGCATTTCAGATGCGACGGGTTGGGTCATTATGTACCAGTGAGTTGGGCACCTCTGCAGTGCACCTTCTTTCCATCCATGGGAGTAGAAAATAAAAAGCAAGTTCAAGCTGTAGCTCTTCTGGGATGGGAGAAATTCAGTTTAAAAGCGTACCTCTGTTGTTTTCATTGCTATCTAGGTGGAGTTTTAAGTATCATTTTGGAGTGTTTGAAATAATTTGCTTTTAATGAAGACTGACTTGTTTGTATAGGAAGGAGCAAAGATTTAAATGTCTTTATTTAAATGTTTTGATGTTTTTATAGAACTCTTTATGTGATGTATGACAAGCCACTAAAGAGAGAGAGAGAAATTAGTACATTTCTATTGTTGGAATCAGGGCCGGCTCTAGGCACCAGCAAAACAAGCTGGTGCTTGGGGCGGCACATTTTTAGGGGCGGCATGGCCGGCGCCAGAATGCCGCCCCTAAAAATGTGCCCCGGCCGCCCTAGCTCACCTCCGCTGCTGCTGCCGCTCACGCGCCGCTACTCCCCCTCCCTCCCAGGTTTGAGAGCCTGGGAGGGAGGGGGAGATCCCGAGCGGCCGCGGCGCGCAAAACAGCCGTTTCGCGTGCCGCTGCTTCCCCTCCCTCCCAGGCTTGAGAGCCTGGAAGGGAGGGGGAGAAGCGGCGCCCGCGCCGCGGCCACTCGGAGTCTCCCCCTCCCTCCCAGGCTCTCAAACCTGGGAGGGAGGGGGAGACTCCGAGTGGCCGCGGCGCGGGCGCCGCTTCTCCCCCTCCCTCCTAGGCTTGAGAGCCTGGGGGGAGGAGGTAGGGAAGGGGCGGAGTTGAGGCGGGGCTGGGGGTGGGGTAATTAAAAAACAGGGGGCGGGGGGCGGCCAAAATTGTTTTCGCTTTGGGCAGCAAAAATCCTAGAGCTGGCCCTGGTTGGAATCTAAGATTCTCAGCAGGCAGAAAGGGTAAGCTGATGTGCAAAGATGGAGGAAAGTAAAAGAAAAGGAAACTGAAATTTCAGAGCAGTCATGGTAAAACTAAAAGGTAATTATCACTGCACATTAGTTTAGTTACCCCAAATCTCTGTGTAGAATAATAAGGAGGTGACATATACAACAGGTTCGACTCCTACCAGCATCTATCAACTGGGAGGATAGAACTAAAGGATAGAAAAACCAGGAGTACTTGTGGCACCTTAGAGACTAACAAATTTATTTGAGCATAAGCTTTCGTGGGCTACAGCCCACTTCTTCGGATGCATAGAATGGAACATAATATTGAGGAGATATATATATACACATACAGAGACAGGTGGGAGTTGTCTTACCAACTCTGAGAGGCCAATTAAGTAAGAGAAAAAAAACTTTTGAAGTGATAATCAAGATAGCCCAGTACAGACAGTTTGATAAGAAGCAAGTGTGAGAATACTTACATGGGGAGATAGATTCAATGTTTGTAATGGCTCAGCCATTCCCAGTCCCTATTTAAGCCTAAATGGATTGTGTCTAGTTTGCATATCAATTCCAACTCAGCAGTCTCTCGTTGGAGTTTGTTTTTGAAGCTTTTCTGTTTCAAAATTGCCACCCGGAGGTCTGTCATAGAATGACCAGACAGGTTAAAGTGTTCTCCTACTGGTTTTTGAATGTTATGATTCCTGATGTCAGATTTGTGTCCATTAATTCTTTTGCGTAGAGACTGTCCGGTTTGGCTACCAGCCTACCACCCCCCGAGTTTGTGTGTGCCAGGGGGCCTGGTTACTACATGCAGGGTGACCCCAACACACACCCAGTCCTGGATTTTCCTCAACCCGTGGACAGTCCAGAGAAATCATATGGTTGGTTTGTTCCTTTAAAGACACCAAAGCCCTTCACAGCTTATTAACTTAACTGGGGGTAACTAGACCCTTCCCTTGAAACGCAGCACTGAGTTGATGGTCAGACTGAAATGAGTCTATTAATAAACCATACATAGGATTCCTTGAATTCAAATATAAGGAATGCAGCTAGAAAGAGTTACTAGTAAAACAAAACAAAATACACTTTTAAAGGTCTAAAACTTCATCTAGCAAGACACAGGCTCTGGTCAAGATGGTTTCTCTCATCCATAGTCTCCCAGCTAAATAGTGACTGGCTCTCCCCTTGGTCAGGCTCTCTTCCAGGGGCCCAAAGGTGCTGGTGTTTTTGTTTTCTTAGGTTAAAGAGAGAAGGTGGGGTTCTCTGCCCCTTTCTTTTATAGTCCGTTGAGTCTTGGAAGTGGGTTCTTCTAAAGCAGTGGTTGTCAACCAGGGGTACGGGGTACACAGAGGTCTTCTAGGGAGTACATCAGCTCCTGTAGATGTTTGCCTAGTTTTACAGCAGGCTACATAAAAAGCACTAGTGAAATAAGTACAAACTAAAATTTCATACAGACAAAAGGAGAAAGTCAGCAATTTTTCAGTTAGAGTGTGCTGTGACATATCTGTATTTTATGTCTGATTTTGTCAACAAGTAGTTTCTAAGTGAGGTGAAACTTGGGGGTACACAAGACAAATCAGACTCCTGAAAGGGGCACAGTAGACTGAAAAGGTTGAGAGCCAGTGTTCTAAAGGATACCCCTCAAAGCAAAGTTTATCCAAGCTGTGAGGAAGGCGCCTGAAGTCTGGTGGTGAAGGCTCCGTGTGTAACCCACACACCTCCTGGGTGTGGTGTCCTGTCCCATCTAGTGGCACCAAGACCACTTAATGAGAGAGAGCTAAAATGAGTCTGCTCTACAGCCTTAGCTAAGAGCCCGTTGGCTTTTAGCTCATGCGGTAGAGACTCATGCACTAAGTTCCAGAGGTCCCAGGTTTGATCCTGTCTGTCAACATTACACGTGCTCTTCTTTTTCCCCCCCACTTGTGTTTGCTGAAATGTAAATTGCTCTGTTCACTACCATCTCCTTCCCCGGCTGTCTTGATGACCCTGTTTGCTGCTTATAGAAACCCCCATTCCTTTGTTTAGGACAGACCTCTTTAACAACGTTTGCCTAGGAGGGGCTGTGGGGTTTTCACAAGCGATGTCGTACAGGGGGAACTCATAACTCTCTATGTAATGTTGCATCATGATCTTATTGACCAGAGGGTTGTTAGTTTTCAAATGGTACCTCACAAGGCATATTTCATACAAAGATGATTACCATAGCATGTAGGGTGTGACTAGAGGGCTGCTTTGGGTCACACATGCTCAGTAGGGCATCTCCAAGAGTGGAGGGCCAATTCCACTCCCAAATTTAAAGAAAAGGGGGTGCCAACCTGTTCCGCCAGTTCAGCCAGCCCCAGAGGGAGACAGTATTGGAGGGGCGGTGAAGATCTCTGCCCTGAAGGCTGATGTTCGCAGGCCTGCTTTGACTACCTGCAGCGAGCAGATAACTGCCAGGAGAAGGATCCCAGCCTATTCAAAGAACAGGGTGCTTGCTGCTTGGTCAGCTCAGGAGGGTGTGAGGACATAAATGCCAAATAAGCAGTGCATGCTTTCAATGCATAGGATTAGTGGCCCATGTACCTTTCAGTACTGAAGAAATCTGTATGTTGTATACTATTTTTCTTTGACCGGTATGTGCTGTATTGCTGTAATGATAAGAGCATGTTTAGATTTATGAGGCGTCTTAATTAACCCACAAATTGTCTTCTTATCAACGGAAGGATTTTTTTGTTTCATCTGAGCAGCTTTACTACACTGTGGTGTCTTTCCTCCAAATCGGAGCAACTCAGGGTACTGGCATCCTCACCTGTCCCAATTGGCAGATTTGTGTTGTTCTCCACAGGTGGGAGTTCCGCTGTCAGAACAGACTGAACCTGCTCCCCATCCCTGCAGTAAAATGGAATTATTACGGGTACGGGTGGAATCCAAGTTGGGTGGGTTACACTCAGGCCAGGCCCTGGTCTCCGGCTCTTTAACGGATCACTGACTCTGCTCTCCCAGGAGCCCCTCTCTGGCTGAACACAGGTTGCTCTTACAGGCCCAGCTCAGCATGTGACATCTACCCTGTCTTTCCATCCAGACTCCATGGAAGACTGGAGAACTGAGCAGGATTATGACATCACAGGTATCAAGGAGACTGAACAGCTGTAACATAAGAATGACCATACTGAGTCAGACCAATGGTCCAGCTAGCCCACTATCGTGTATTCCCACAGTGGCCAATACCAGGTGTTTCAGAGGGAATGAACAGAACAGGTAATCATCAAGTGATCCACCCCCCCATTGCCCATTCCCAGCTTCTGGCAAACAGAGCCTAGGGACACTCAGGGCATAATATTGCATCCCTGCCCATCTTGGCTAATAGCCATTGATGGACCTATCTTTCATGAACTTATCTAGTTCTATTTTGAACCCTGTTCTAGTCTTGGCCTTCACAACATCCTCTGGCAAGGAGTTCCACAGGTTGACTGCGCGTTGTGCGAAGAAATACTTCTTTTGTTTGTTTTCAACCTGATGCCTATTAATTTCATTTGGTAACCGCTAGTTCTTGTGTTATAAGAAGGAGTAAATTACACTTCCTTGTTTACTTTCTCACCACCAGTTATGATTTTATAGACCTCAATCATATCCCCCCTTAGTCGTCTCTTTTCCAAGCTGAATAGTCCCAGTCTTATTAATGTCGCCTCATACAGAAGCTGTTCCATACCCCTACTCATTTTTGTAGCCCTTTTCTGAACCTTTTCCAATTCCAAGATATCTTTTTTTGAGATGGGGAGACCACATCTGCAGGCAGTATTCAAGATCTGGGTGTACCCTGGATTTATATAGAGGCAATAGGATATTTTCTGTCTTGTTATCTATCCTTTTCCTTATGATTCCCAACTTTCTGTTTCCGTTTTTGACTGCCACTGCTGATTGAGTGGATGTTTTCAGAGAACTATCCACAATGCCTCCAAGTGCTCTTGTTGAGTGGTAACAGCTAATTTAGCCCCCATGATTTTATCTGTAGAGTTGGGATTATGTTTTCCAATGTGCATTACTTTGCATTGATCAACCTTGAATTTCATCTGCCATTTTGTTGCCCAGTCGCCCAGTTTTGTGAGATCCTTTTGTAACTCTTCACAGTCTGCTTTGGACTTAACTATCCTGAATAGTTTTGTATTGCCTGCAAATTTTGCCACCTCGCTGTTTACCCCTTTTTCCAGATCATTGATGAATATGTTGAATAGGACTGGTCCCAGTACAGACCACTGGGGGACACCACTATTTACCTCTCTCCATTCTGAGAAATGGATTATTTATTCCTACCCTTTGTTTTCTATCTTTTAACCAGTTACTGATCCATGAGAGGACCCTCCCTCTTATCCCATGACAGCTTACTTTGCTTAAGAGCCTTTGGGGAGGGACCTTGTCAAAGGCTTTCTGAAAATCCCAGTATGTCAATGCACTGCAAGGCCTTCAGTGGCTTTTAAACTTTCCCAATGGGACATCGGAGACATGGTCCAGTTAACTTGTGTTCAGGCCTAACAAGAACCTGCTGTGAGAAGCTCGTTTTAACAATGATGCCCCTGTGCCAGCACAGGTCACAGGTCAAAATGTATCACTTCAACAACTGTGGCATTGGGAGAGCCCAAAATAACCACCACACACCACAGGACTGTACTGACTATGACCCCTTACTTCAAATGCACTGTGGCCTAGTGGATAGAACACTAGACGGAACTCAGGAGACTTAAGTGCTAGTCCTGTCTCTGCTACTGTCTTGCTGGGTGACCTTGGGTAAGTCACTGTTCTTCTCTGTGCCTCAGTTTCCCATCTCTAAAAGGGGGCTAATGCTACAGACCTCCTTTGTAAAGTGCTTTGAGATCCACTGATTGAAAGTGTTAGATAAGAGGTAGGGCTCTTTATTATCTCATGATATAGGGTGCTTTTCTTAAAGCTCCCACTGCTGGAGTCAAGTGATTTATCTGAGAATCTCGGCTTTTTATTTGATTTTATTTGATTTCATTTTATTTGTTAGCACATTTTAAGCCCTCATGGTTGCAAAGAGAAGCTGGAAAATGTAAATTGAGTGCACCCTAGCGGCTCAGACACCAGAAGGCAAATGAAGAGTTCCCCAGATGAATTTTTTTTTAAGATATCGTTATTTTGAAGTCAATCTCATGATTTTGGTGAGGCCCAGCTCATGGTTTTGGAATGCTTGGGCAGGCGATACCATGAAAGTTTTTCTGCACTTGTAACGCTAGATTATCACTTCAGGCTGCGAGATTCTGCTTCACAAGTAGGGAAAAAACGTCCCTTGCCTGGGGGCTTGAGAGTCATAAAGCTTTGAAAAGACCCAGGGTTTTCCTGGGAAATCTGATGCCCTCTCTCTTGCCTAGTTCTGAGCTCAGCAGCTCAGCCCCCTTGGGCTGTTGCCACATCCTATCTCCTGATGTAAGCACAGCATTGACAGCTCACAGGCTAGAGGGAGATTGCAGGAGGGCAGCCCCATTCTGACCTCGAGACGACATCAGCGCCTGCCAGATGCCAGAGCAGCAACCTGCCGTCAGGTGTAGCCTGGGTACTTGCTGCTGGTTTAAGAGTGTCTCTAGTGCTTTCTGTGCTTCCAGAGTGTCTGAGCCCGGGGAGATGAACCCCTGGATAGAGATCCTGATAGTCACGCTCCTGGTTCTCATCGTGAAGGCTGTGCTGAGGCACCTCAGATCTGAGGTAAGTGAGAATCCTAGAGAGAGGGAAAGGCTGGATTGATGCCAGCTAAATGCAGGAACCAAACATAAGTATTTTTAAATCAGCACGCTCGGATCATCTACACCCAAGATCCTCAAAGAGCTGGCTCAGGAGGTTATTGGCCCACTGACATGAATTTTTAACAAATTTAGGATTCCTGAGGGAATTCCAGAAGGCTGGAAGTGTGCTAATGTTTTGTCAATTGGTAAATTGTTCCAATGGTTAATTCCTCTCACTGTTAAAAATGGACGCCTTATTTCCAGTCTGAATTTGTCGAGTTTCAACTTCCAGCCATTGGACATGTTAGACCTTTCTCTGCTAGACTGACGAGCCCATTTGTAATGATTTGTTCCCCATGTAGGTATTTATAGACTTTTCATCAAACCACCCTTAACCTCTTTAAGCGACATTGACTGAGCTCCTAGAGGCTATCACTACAAGGCAGGTTTTCTAATCCTTTAATCATTCTTATGGCTCTTCTCTGAACCTTCTGCAATATATCAATGTCCTTCCTGAATGTTAGACACCAGAACTGGGCACAGGATTCCAGCAGTGGTTGCACCAGTGCCAAATAAAGAGGTAAAATAACCTCTCTCCTCCAACTTGAGATTCCCTGTTTATGCATTCAAATACCGCAGGATATTTGGATTAAAAAATTAGCACTATACAATATCAATGGAGCACAGGTTACATGGATTGAGACCAGGCTAATGGCTAACTGACAGATCTCAAAAAGTAATTGTCAAAGGGCTCATCGAATGTGGGTGTTTCTAATGGGGCTCTGCAGGGATCAGTACTAGGTCTGATGCTTTTCAATATCTTTATCAATGACTTGGAAGTCAATATAAAATTGCTGCTGATAAAAATGTGCTGATGACACAAAGATTGGCAGAATGGGAAATAACAATGAGGACAGGGCAGTCATACAGAGAGTTCTGGAGAGTTTGTTTGGCAAATGGGGCCCATTCAAACAAAATGTGATTTCATACAGCCCAACACAGAGTTCTACATCTAGGAACAAGGAGGGCATATTCAGCTTTGGATTGAACGATCTTTAGTTTTGTATCATCTGCAAATCTGGCCACTTCACTGTTTCCCCCCTTTTCTAGATCATTTATGAATATGTTGAACAACTCTGGTCCCAGTACAGATCCTTGGGGGATCTTGCTATTTATCTCTCTTCATAAACTCACCATTTATTCCTACCTTTTGTTTCCTATCTTTAAAACCAGTTACTGGTCCATGAGAAGACCTTCCCTCTTATCCCCTGACAACTTACTTTGCTTAAGAACCTTTGGGGAGGGATCTTCTTAAAGGCTTTCTGAAAGTTCAGGTACACGATATCCACTGGATCGCCCTTGTCCACATGCTTCTTCACCCCTGTGACATTACGCCCTATATTCTTCATAGAAATATTGTTCTATGAATATGGCATAACTAAGGTATGTTTTATGCAAGATGGGTCATGTGAGATATCATTGGAAAGGTTCTGATTTACTGAATGTGATTATCCTATTTGTATGGATGTATCATTTCTGTATCTGAAGTTAGGAATACGGGCTCTGTATCAATTACAAAAGTGCTTGCACCAGGGGAATGTCCACCAAACAGTAGGCAATCAGCCTGGATGGGCCATTAGGACTTTGAAGATACTAAACTTCCTCCTTCCTGAGAAGTTTCCTGGGATGCTGCTTTGACACTGCAGGGTCATGTGATCATGTCACCTGGTACTGGACATCATTTTGGACTGGTGGTATTTTTCCACTAGGAGGGAGCAGGGGGGTCAAACTGGGAGACAAAGGATTCCTGTCAAATCCAAATCCTATTGAAGGCTTGGAAGTGAGTTAATCTGGGTTCTTCTCCACCACCTCCCTGCCCAAAAAGGAAGACTGCTGAAAACACCTGGAGAAACAAAGGAACTAAACTGTGGGGGAGGAGGGCTGGGGCTGAGCCCAGGCGAGAAAGATCTAGCCTGTGAAAGAAATACCTGGATATTTAAACTGCAAGCAGTGCAGTTTACCTTCAAGAAACTTTGCAATCTGCACAAAACAACACTTAGGGTGAGAATGTGCTACTATTAACCAGTTAATTTAGCGTATTAAGCTTAGGTTGCGTGTTTTGTTTGATTTTCTAAGTAATCTGCTTTGATCTGTTTGCTATCCCTCATAATCTCTTAAAATTTACCTTTCATAGTTAATAAACTTGGTTTTGGTTTATTCTAAAAAACAGTTTGTGCAATTCGTAACTGCGCGGGGGGGAGGAGGGGGATGCTATGCATATCTTCCTCCACAATGAGGGAGGGAGAGAATGTCATGAGCTTATGTTGTATAGATCTCTGTACAGCGCAAGACAATATAATTTTGGATTTACACTCCAGAGGTTGTGTGCACCTGAGTGCTGGGCGATCCCCGAGCTGAGTCTTCCCAAACAGAGCTGATCGCAGACTCTGTGTGATTCTACAGCTAGGTGTGTCCCTGCCAGTGTGTGTGTGCAGCAGGACAGGGTGAGGGAGCCCAGGCTGGTGGAACAGATGGGCTCAGTGGGACCCCAGTACATCAGGTGGCACCCCGGAATGGGAGTCCAACCCCTCCCAACCCCCTCCAAGAATTCTAGTAGATTGGTGAGGCATGAGTTCCCTTTTCAAAAGCCGTGTTGACTCTTCCCCAACAAATCGTGTTCATCGATGTATCTGATCATTCTGTTCTTTACTATAGTTTCAATCAATTTGCCTTGTACTGAAATTAGGCTCACTGGCCTGTAATTGCCAGGATCGCCTCTGGAACCTTTTTTAAAAATCAGCATTACATTAGCTACCCTCCAGACATCTGATACAGAGGCTGATTTAAGCAATAGGTTAAATACCACAGTTAGTAGTTCTGCAATTTCGTATCCGAGTTCCTGCAGTACTCTAGGGGGAATAGCGAGTGCCTTATCAAAACCATTCATTTAGTCAAACACAAGTTATTGGACTCAATAGAGGATGAAATTTTCTGGCCTGTGTTATACAGTAGGTCAGACTAGATGATCTAATGGTCCCTTCTAGCCTTAACTGCTATGAATCTATGAATGATTTGATACCTCTAGCATGTTCCCTCTTGAAATAGTCCCAGGCTTTTCAATCTCTCTCTGGATACAGGAGTCTTTCCAGGCCTTTAATCCTTTTGGACCCTCCTATTTCAGCTCATGACAGGGTGCCCCACCCTTCCCCACTGCCCCGGAAGGGGAGGTTAAAGTGCTTTGGAATGCAGGAAAAGTACCTTCCACACCCCAAAGCGATGGGCCCTGATGACAGCTGGGTCTGCGTAAGAAGCTCCTTCAAAGGAAGATTTTGAGCCACGGGAGAAGTCCTTGCTCCCAGAAAGAAGCACACTCAGTTTGGGCCTGGGTTGAGAATACTTGTCCTACCGAAAGGACCCAGAGCTGAGCAGAGTGATGCACTCTGAACTCAGGGTGCTTGGTACTCTTAGGACTGTCAGAACAGTCCCCGGTCAACCAGGGACCCTTTGTTGTGAGTTAATGCCCCAAGAGGGTGAAATAAGACCTGCAGTGGGTATGTAGCTAAATGTTTGAACCCTGAAGTTGGCAGACCTTCATCAGCCCTATTGGGGCTGGTAGGTGTGGTGGCAGTAGTGGGATCGACAAGGCACCATATCTCAATGACTGCTGCTGTGCTGGGCAGAGAACCAGACCCAGCAACAGCACTTCTATTCTCTCCTGCAATGCTTATAAACTCTGCAGGCTCCTGGTACCAGCCATCCCTGTTTCTCCAACCCCTGGATTATTCCAGT
This sequence comes from Emys orbicularis, assembly GCF_028017835.1. Classification (NCBI taxonomy): domain Eukaryota; kingdom Metazoa; phylum Chordata; order Testudines; family Emydidae; genus Emys; species Emys orbicularis. Next base: position 19,902,735 of record NC_088685.1, on the reverse strand, counting down.
GACCCCTGTTATGGGTTGTGCCGTGTGCCGTATATTGGCTGCATCATAGGAAAGCACAATGCCTACCCATGATGCCTCATAGTGCAGTACTCTCCCACAAGGAAAAACTGCCCTCTGGCCCCACGTGGCAATCACCTCTGGCTCATTGTTATCCCCGTTTTATTGAGGAGTTCTCTTATAACCCTGCTGCTTTCTCTGTGTGTGGCAGGCTTCTCCGAGGAAGACGAGGCAAAGACACAAAATGAAGAAACCGAACGGTAAGCAGCCCCTGACCCCACAGCTGTGGTGGCAGACTCGGGCCCCACGCAAAGCAGAGAAATAGGGTCTATTCCCCCACCTGCCTCCCCTCTTCCTGCGAAGGCACAGTCATGCCCACAGTCGTGCAGAGGCGCTGGCTGGGGCCCCTGAAATCTGGGGCTCTGGGGCGCTAGGAAGCAGAGGGTGCCCAAGCAGCTCAACGTCTCCTTTATGTCTCACTTCTGGCAGGTTTTGGACGCTGTGAGGAGGATTTGGAGGAGGCTTGTGCACCCCTAAAGGCATGGTAAGCAATGCCCCCCTCCATAAATCTGCAGTGGGTCAGTCCCCTCCTCTCGTGTCATACAGCTCATCCCCCCCCCGAGGGGCAGTAGCCCTAGTAATCCCTCCCCTGCCCCGACCTATAGACCAGACAAGCAACTATTCTCCTTAGAATTATGCAATTCATTCCCACCCAGCAGAAGTTGCCATCTCTAATCCACCCCCATGCGTCGTACAGTGGGTCATTCCCTTCCTCTAGCATCATGCGGCTTATTTAACCTGGGGTCGGGGGCGGGGGGCGGTAGATTGTGTCGACTGGACTGGACCATCCTCCCCTCCCAAGAGGGGGAGAACATGTTTCCTGGGAGCAGCCCCGTGCACACCAGGGAGGTGAGGTGGAGAGTTCAGAGAGGAAGGGTGGCTTTTCTGGTACGGTGAGTAGGGTGAAAAGGATCCGGTAGCACCTGTGTAATGGCCCCTCCTCCACCCCTCAGCATGGGTTCCCATTAGGATTGGAACCCTGGACCTTCAGCTCTGCAGCAGAACGCACCCCTTAGAGCTAAAGAGGGAGCTGTATTAGTTGGTAGCTGTAGTAGGCCGTTATCCTATATGTTGATAGCTTCTGCGGAAGGGACATGACACACACGCTGCCAGCAGGATACACTCTCCCCTTCTCCGCACTAGACAGGGGTCACCTAACAATCCAGCTAACCCAAAACCAGAACATCCAAGGCCTGGGTATTGCAGGGGAGGAGGCTGCCTCAGTGGAGAATGGGACAGGGAGCCTTTCAGTGCCGCCCCTCTGGGTAAAAGAGGGCCTGAGGACAGGGCCGGCACTCAGCTACCTGCTCTCTCTGTTCCACAGCTGCCTCATGCACCTGGAGAAGCTCCCCTTTGCTCACCGCCTCAGGATCATTGACAGGAATATTCAGTACCTGGCCAGACACCTGGATGAAGTTCTGATACCGTAAGGCAACTGCACGGGGGGCACCAGACTGGGGGCTGGGTGGGAGGGGATAGTGAATGGAGAGAGGCAGGAGCAGAGAAAACCAGACACTCCAGGATCCTAAAATGACAGGGAAAAAGCCACTAAGAGGCTTTAGCTTCCAAGGTGAGATACCAGTGAAAGTGAGGTGAGGGATTATCAGAAATTAAATGCAGAGAGCACAAACTGGGTTGTGAGTAGGATCAAATCCTTCTGTCCAGCAATATCTCCCAGCAGGCGACTGTCTAGAACCTGCCCCTGCCCCTGCTCCCTGCTCTGTTTGAAAGAAACAGCAATCAGATGACACCCTGGGATGGAGTGTCCATCCCACAGAGGACTGGAAGGGGCTAAGGTGGCCAGGCAGACCCATTAACTCCACAGGGTGCCCCTGGAGGAAGAGCCAGGGAGCAGGGAATTGATGGCAAGCAGGCTCAGCTGGGCAGGAATAGGCGGGGGCCCTAAAGCCAGGAAGCTGGCAACAGACAGGGGCTGCTGCTGGGAAAGGGCAGTCCCTCCCTGGGCAGAGGGGGACGTATTTAGAGTTGGTGCACCCAGAGCAAGGAGGGGAACCAGGAGTGGCAGGAAGCAGTCCAGGGAAGTAGCAGGGAAGGCTGGGAGAGGAAAGCCCAGAACTGCTGGGTTGAGGGTCCCTCGCCTGGAATCGGGTGTAAAGTTCTTTTTTGACCCCTGTTTATGGTCTTGGCCTTCACAACATGCTCTGGCAAGGGTTACACACACATGCTCACATCTTCCTCACCCAGACCAATTTTTGTAGCTAATCTTTCTATTAAAATAGCACTAGATCCCCAATCATGCTCCAGGCCCCATTGGGCTAGGTGCTGTGTTAGAGAGCTTATTCCTTTACTTTTACACTTCCCTGGTCCTTCTCGCGTGAACAGAGAGCAACAATACCCGAAGTCTGATGGTGCAAACAATTCGATGTTTATTGGGGTGAACTTTCAGCAAGCTTAAATTTAAGTTCGTTTTTTCTTAATTTCGAATCCCAACTTACTTCCTGTTTGCCCCTAATTTATATAGTAATATTCTTAGCTATACCTTAACCAATCATTCTACTAAAATTTACCTAACCAATCCTAACATATTGTAACATGATTAGCTAACCAATTATATCCCACCACCTTAATTAGTTTACACCCTGCAAAATTAATTATACAGCAGACAGAAACAATTACAGAACCAGACAGAAACCATCAGGGCCGCCTGGGGGGGGGGGGGGAGGGGGAGCAAGTGGGGCAATTTGCCCCAGGCCCCGGGCCCTGCAGGGGCCCCCACGAGAGTTTTTCGGGGCCTCTGGAGCGGGGTCCTTCACTTGCTCCGGGGGCCCCGGAAAACTCTCGCGGGGCCTGGGCCCCTGGAGCTTCTTCCGCTCCGGGTCTTTGGCAGCAGGGGGTCCTTCCGCCCGGGACCGGCCGCCGAAGTGCCGGGTCTTCGGCGGCACTTCGGCTGCGGGGGCCCCCCACCACGGGTCTTCGGGGCACTTGGCCCCCTGAATCCTCTGGGCGGCCCTGGAAACCATGCAAATAAACATACAAAACAATACAAAAGTAAGAATTTCACAACTACATCTATACAGACATAAGGGTTTTCCAGCTGTGTCTATTAATAAGTAAGTTCTTACCAGACAGAAAACTATTAACCTAAGTTTCCTTTTACATCTTCTAGGCTCTTTCCTTTCTCTGGAGGTAATAAAAATATCAGGACAGGATTGTATTCCTAACAGCCCAATAGCACCTTATTTCCATGTGACTAGTTTGGAATGTGAGGATGTGACCGTTCACTTCTCAGCTTATGGCTGCTTCTGCTGCTTAGCCAAAGGCCTTAGCCTAAGAACCAGGCCTCAGACTGTCACAGTAAAAAAAGGCCCTTACACAGACAGACAGTGATTTTGTAGGGATATAAAAGAAGGTACTAACAGTGATTCCCCCAAGTGACAGTGACCCCCTCATAATTTGTCCCCCACACTTTAAAATCCAACAGTTTCACCAAGTACAAAAATCTCTTGGGTTTTCTGTTAAAACTTGTAAGCTACTGTCTGTAGAAACCATTGATTATATCTATCCTGTGAAAAATACTTTACTACTATGTAAAACTTACAAACAAGTTATCTGACTTTGTTCTTGAAGTAATGGATACAATGCAAACAAACACTATAAGCCGTTAAGTGACTTTCACTTCATTCAACGGCTCCTAGGACAGACCCCCACCCTCTGTGATTAAAGGGCCGGGAGTCTCAAATGAATTAGCACACACCCTGAAAGTGGTGGAGACAGTAAATTAAAATATGGTTAAGATATGGAATGTATGCTGATGAATGCTTGATATACATGAATGGTTAGGGAGGTGCCAGCCTAGAAAGGGAGTATCCATCGGCCGAAGAATGTGTCAAGTGGATGAACAGAAAACCCCCGGAGGGTAAACTGGGATCCACCCCATCACCTGGAAGGATGAGAAACACAAACTTTGGACAGTGTGGAGCCACCAGGAATGTGCCACTTTGGACAGGAATGTGCCATCTGCTGATTGAGTCAGCAACAGCAGGATGAAACAGCTCCCATAGACTAACATAGGAATTAATTCCTATAAAAATGGACTCTAAAGACTGATGACTTTGAGTCTCTGGTTCTGCTGCCAACCTCCAGGAGCATCAGGTGCACCTGACACAGACTCGGCTCCATCCTCATGACCAAGATACCTGGCCAGTAACTTGGCATGAGAAACTTCTAGGCTGGTAACTATAACACCTATACAGAACTTGAATGAATGATTGTGTGAATGAACCTCTCTCTCTCTCTCTCTCTCTCTCTCTCTATATATATATATATGTGTGTGTGTATAAGAAATAAGTAGTCAAACAACGTTGTTTACTTTTATCTTTTGCTTTATCACTATATTTACAATAAATGTCACATCTTTGCCTTATCCCTCTTAATAAGATCCTGCTGGTTTTTATTCTATTGGTATAACAATTTTGATTCTTTCTTTTATACCTCTATAACTAGCTAAGTAATAAAAATACACCTAAATTCTTAAAGTATAGGCCTTTACAAACAGGCCTGAATATCTATACCCTAACATGCTGCACCTGTGCGTGTGACAAAGGGGTTATCGTTATAGATCAAATGAGTGCCAGCTCCCCCTCTCAGTCCGCTGTTAGCCAGTTGATTTCCTTGTGTCAGAGTGTGGTGTGCCATGCATGCCTAGGCACTGCCACATTGCAGTACAGTTGGAAGGCTGTGCCCAAGCTCTGCCTTTGCTCAGCAGGGCCATGTCTCATTGGTCCCTGTCTGCTCTCTCCCACAGGCCGAGTGTGACGACATCTGCGGTGAGCCAGTTCTCCTATTTGTCTATGGAATGCAACCCCTCTTCCCTCTGGAGTCACAGCTCCTTTTCCCTGGGAGAAGCCTCCAGGACTCGGTCAGAGCCCCTCTGCCGCACAAGGGAGATCATGCCTGTCGCGGGCTGGGAAGGATCCACTCATCCCATCCAAGCCCAGCCTCTCCCCAGGCCTCCTGTCCACAGCAGACGAGACCGGCGAGAGCAGATCACGGGTCTGGACCAGATGTCAGCCCATGGCTCAGACTTCAACATCCGACAGAAGCTTTTGGAGAGCCAACTGGGGGCACCTACCCTATCCACTGAGTCGCTGGCCAAGGTGATCCCTAACGCCCCTGCTCTGCGCCCACCGGACAGAGACCCCAGGGTGAAGCTCAACATGAGCAGGGGCCCTTTCCTAAGCGATGAAGTCTGGGAGGAGCTGGACTGTCACGTGCACTCAAAGAGACTCCAGCATGAGCAGGGCTTACCCCTCACCCCCCAGAAACCCCACACAGCTCTTCTGCCTCCAGCTCCACAAACCCCCATCCCGGGGGAGCCATTGCTGGGGGAGCGGGACACCAAGCAGCAATGGGAATTCAACACAGATCGGCCCAAATGTGGATTTACAGCAAAGGTCCCAACGCCCCTGAGATCTGATGACGGCCCTCAGCATGCACAGGAGATCCAGGAACCATGTGTGTGCCCCTCGGGATCCCTGCCCCAAAAGGCCCACAGGATCATGGCATCCCCTGATGCCATCCTGGCCAGGCTGGTGCCCACGGCGGTGGTCAAGCTGCAGGATCACGTGGCTCAGAAATGCTCGGAGATCCAAATGAAGGCGTTTCCTAAGATGGTGAGAGAGTCGCACAGAGATGCTCCCCTCCTGAGAGAGACTGCCCTGCCTGGGCCACTCCGCCCCCCTAGGGAGCCAGGCAAGCCCAGGACAGCGGCATTGCCAATGATGGGACAACAGCCTGCCCACCCTATCGAATGCCACATAAGGCGTAAGCATCTCGTCATGCAGCGGGGGCTGCTCACCCTGGACCCAGAGCCCCCGGCAAAGCTGCCTCACGCCGTCCCAGCCAGGGGAGCTGGTGTGGAGTTCAGTGAGATGGAGACCGATTTCCTGCTCGATGAGGTCAGGGAGAACTTGGACTGGCACATGCAGTGGAAGAAGCTGCAGCAGGAGTGGGGTTTGCCAGATGCCCGGTGGAAATCCCTGCAGGCTTTCCTACCCCCGGTTCCCAAGCTGTCCTCCCTGAAGGCAAAGCCCGAGGTTGAGGTGGTTTCCATCCTTGGGGAGCTGCTCTTCCTTGGGAGGGACGTTAAAAAACAGCTGGCGTTCCACATTATAAAGATTCAAGTGCAACAAAGATGGGGACTGCCCATGAGGATCCAGGATTCCCTGAGGAGGTTCATGTCTCCTTCCCCAGAGGAGAGAGGCTGGCTCTCTCATCCTACGTGCGGGGGCATCGTGACTCCATACCGGTCACCGTTTCAGCTGCGTTCCAAGAAGGCTCGGTCTATTCAGTTGCCTCTAAGGGCCCCCAGTCAGAGGTGGCTGGAGGATGTACATGCCCTACCCACCGACAGAAGGCAGCAAATGGCCAGGTCTTACTCCTGGAAGCATCCTGGGGCAGCAGCATCGAAAGGGAAAGAAACCCCAGACCAGCGCAGCGCATCGCAGACAGGGAAGCAAAGCACAAGCTCCTCTTGTTCCACATCTCCTCCAACACCAGTGGAAGTTACAACCATGGAGACGGGCAGGAGTGAGGGCGCGGCAGGAAACCAGATTAACCCAGATCGCTGCACTCTGTCAGCAGGGGTGGACCTGACATCACCACCTCCAGGAACCGCAATAATAGAGAAGACGCTCGCAACGACACTCGACATTTATAGGAGTGAGTTGAGAAAGCCCCTTACCGGTGTGAGCGGCACCGAAGGGACTGAAGAGACGCTGGAGCTGAACATGGAGAAGAAGGTTATCTTGGGACAAGGCTCCTGCCTGAGGCCAGAGGCACAGGCAGGTGAGGGCAGGGCAGATCTTCCCAGGACCCAATGCCACCAGGTTGCCCCAGAGGCACCAGGCTCTGAGAAGCTGACAAGATCCATCCTTGACTCTCTCATGGTTGGGCAGGCTGCGCATGACCGGCAGATCAAGCACCTGATGGAAATGTTGAGCAGCTCCCGCCCCTTGGCAGTCTGCCAGCTGTGCCACAAGGCACATCGAGGAAAGATGAAGGGTAAGAAAACTCAGGAGGAGACACAAGTATCTGCTGAGCTGCATGGTTTTCGAGACATCACGGCTCCACATGGGTTCATTGGAACTGTGAATTCAAAGCTCTCCAGGGACCAGCCACCAGTCAGAGTCTGCAAGAAGTGCAATAAGGTTCGACAGAAGAGACCAGCTGGCTCTGCAGGTGCTGACTTGCCCAGAATTCCACAGCGATGGACTCCAGGAGACTCCTCAGCATCATCCAACCACAACAAGATGCCAGTGGTGTGGCTCCTTCCAGCAGATGGGCGCAAGACGCAGGATGGAATGGGGAAAACGGCCCCCACCAAGCAACCAAAGATGGTGTTCATTGTTCGAAGTACAACAGGGCTTTCGCAAGCTGGGGAGAAAGCAACTGGGAGTCCTGACGGTTCTCCTCCAAAGCCAGCAAAGGCCTCCAGAGCTTGGACACCATCCCCTTCAAAGAACAAAGATCCAGTTCTCAAACGGATCTTAATGTGCCTCAAGAAAACCTTCTCCAAGCTTCAAGACAAAATGAAGTCCCAAATGTCCAAGGACTTTCGTTCAAGAAGACCTGATACTAAATTTACAAAGCCACCCTTTTGGAAGGCAAGGGCCTCCAAGGGTGTCTGGTAGTAGTATAAAGCCCTACCATCAACCCCGCCCCTTGACCCTTTAAGTCCCGACCACCTGTCACCGGAAGTCCCACCCATGGGGGGTATTACTTCCGGGGTCAAGGCGGACACATGACCGGAAGCAAAGTGTGTCATGTGACCCCTATAAGAACTCCTCCTACTGCCCTCTACCAATCAGGATGGGTTTTGCTCACGTAGGCCTGCCCCGAGAGGAGATTTGACCAATCAGGGGAGTTCCAGGGTGGGGTGACCCATCTGGAAGGGGTTCATGTGACCCCTCTAAGAACTCCTCCCACCGCCCTCTACCAATCGTGATGGGTTTTGGCTGCATAGGCCTGCCCCGAGAGCAGATTTGACCAAGCAGGGGTGTTCCAGGGCGGGGTGACCCGCCCAGGAGAGAGTCATGTGACCCCTTTAAAAACTCCTCCCAGCGCCCTCTGCCAATCAGAGTGCAGTACCATCACCCCATAAATCCCAGCACCGGGGCAGAAGAGGCCATCTTTTACCAAGAACGCGTGCTTTAGAAATCGTGGAAACATGGACTCCTTCACCACCCCCATGAGAACTTCGGACTTTGTTTTAGCCCCGAGGGCCTTTGACCATCCGCGGAGAAAGCGCTACATCAGCGACAGTTCCGAGGAGGAGGAGGGAGCAACCGAGGAGGGCCCTTTGGCCCAGCCATTGATGGATACGCCGGAACCCGAAACCCAACTGCTTGTGAGACACCCTGATGAGCATGGTGGCCTCTTGTCGTCCACCCCCCTGGAGGAAGAAGGCGAACACAGCTTGGGGGAGTCACCGGAGGACAAGGTGAACGGAAAAGACATTGCTCAGGTAAATAAACGATTAAGAAGTGACGGTTGATGATGGGGTATAATGGGGTTAGGAACCGGGGGTGGGGGGGTTGTGTAAATTTAAAAACAAGCAGTGGGAATTTACACTGTTGCTTTTCTGAAAATCTCTCGACAGCTCGACGATGCCTTTCTATAGGACCAGGAGGCCCTGGACAGCGTTGCATCAAGCAGCGAAGATGAACTGGGCCTACCTTTGTTTTGCTCAACGCCGATACAAATTGCTGAAGAGGACTCCGAGGATGACGGCTATGAGGCGTTTAGGAGGAGGCTTGGTATGGAACGAACTGAGCCAGTGCCACGTCGTGAGCGTAAAAAAAGTCCTGCGGACTATTGTACGCGTTGGTGTTTATGCTGTCCTTAATCACTGCTTTAGGGAAAAGCTTTTTGAAGATTGTGAGGGCTGTGTCATAGATGCGCCAGCCCAATGGCACCATGACTGTGTGACTTGGACTTCAGTGGATATAAACTGCAAGCTCCGGGGCCTGTGTGCTGAGCTGTGTTTGGAAATCCTATTAAACACTGTTATTGCCATTGGTTATGCTATGCAATGTCTGTGCCTGACCCAAGAACATTTAGCGCAAGGGGGGACCTTGATAAAAAACAAGCCCCAAGACATTCATTGATATCTGCAAAGGACCCCCACTTGGAATGGGTACTGTAAGAGGCCCTACAGAAAAATGTATTTGAACTAAAAGAAGAAAAAAAAAGAAAAGAAAAGCAGCCCAGTTGTGCAGACAACTTATTCCCCCAGCCCAGACCACAAAAGGGAATGTTAGGGAGGGGTGAGCCAATCAACTTGCTGACTATTTTGAAACAAAGAGTTAGGATGGTATAAAAACCTCAGGTAGCTTGGAGCCTGTCTCTTTCAACAGAAACGCTCTTGAATTGCTGCTGGACTGCAAGAGGAGGTATGCGCCCTGTTTTTAACTCTGAAAATAGATATTATATAATGCCATTCTTTGGCCATGCTGTCTTAGTAAATAATGGTGCCTATCTTTATTGCAGTGTGATCTGTTTAGCATGGAACCAGGAACTTTAAGCTGCATTTCACCACCAGGCCAAGGTAAAAACCATTTGAACTATAGATGTGCTTAATACTGTTAATTAAAAAAAAAAAAACTTCAGGTATTACACAGGTTGTATAGGGATTTGGGGGTAATCCTAACTTAACATTTTTGCTTGTTCTTTAACCTGAAGGCCCAAACACACATGGCAGGGGTGGGGGCGGGGTGGTTGTGGACAGAACAACCATGTGCCTTTTAAATGCATGTGGGTTTATTGAAAAGTATTTTCAATGGATTTTAAAAGCAGTTTGGTTTTTATTTTGCAAAATGAGATGTCTTTTTAAAAAATGTTTGTGGGTTTGTTTTTTAAAGTGGTAGAAATAAACTCAAAACCTGTGTTTGTTGTACAGCCTGAAATGGATTATTTTGTTTTAAAGCTGTGACTTTTCAAATAGAAAAACACCCTAACGAATATTTTATTTTTTTAAGTTTACTAGACAGTTTCATGTGTTTTATTATAATGTTGTTTGCTTCACAGTACGGTCAAAACATGAGAGGGTAAACAAGCTCAAAAGAAAAAGGAAAGAGACAGCTGAAAAGGAAAATTCACCAGCATCAATGACTGATGGATGGATGAAGCCCAGTAAATATATTTTGCTTATTTGTTTGGTTGTTTCATGAGGTTTTGTATTTTAAGTAAATACATAGGTGTGGGTGAGAAAGATGGTAAAGTTCAGTTTCATAAAATGTTTTTTCTCCCCCCTCATAGGCACGGGCAGCTTTCCTGACAATGCTGTAGTCGAAGCTACAGGGACACCTCCACCAGAACCGCCAAAGAACCAGGAATCTGCTTTGAGACCTTTAACAACGCTAACACAAAACAGCACAAGCAGGAGCGCCGCCAGCTTTTCTGCCGCCCTAGGCAGCGGAAGGTCCTGCCCCGAAATGCCACCCCCCCCAGAGGCGGCGGAAGGTCCCGCCGCTGAAATACCGCCGCGGTCGCCGCCCCCCAAATTGTAGCGCCCTAGGCGACTGCCTAGGTCGCCTAATGGGTTGCGCCGGCCCTGACCACGAGAGTGCAGATGAAGCATCAGGGCAGTCCAAACCTCATATACGTCAAACCCAAGGACAAAACAAAAGACTCTGGTAAAGACCAACCACGCAAACACAACTCCAGTTCCTCATCGGCCACCGCCACACCAAGCCCTGAGAAAACTGAGCAAAAACGCTCACATTCACAAACCCGGAGCACGCGCTCTATGGGTTGTGAACGTGAGCAAAAACACACACATTCACAAACCCGGAGCACGCGCTCTAGGGGTTGTGAACGTGAGCAAAAACACACACATTCACAAACCCGGAGCACGCGCTCTAGGGGTTGTGAATAAAAAACCAAGGACTGACAAACCATTCTCCCAACACCATAAGCTCGTCACAGCTCCCCCATATTCTAGTATTTGGGAAAAGTATGATGCTTCATTCAGAAAACTAATGAAGATTTGGGGAAAATATGAGGCTTTGTTCAGAATACTGGTGGCTGCTATATCCTCAGGGGTCTAAAAGAAAGGAGAGCTGGAAACCACGTCAAAAATGCAAAAGCTCTGGCGGGTGACTTTTTGAAAAATACTTCAGTTTCTCCAAAAGGGGGCTCTGAGCAGGCGTGACTAGCCATGGAAAGGGGCCTGGGTAAAAAGGGCACCCTCAAGAGTACACATCAGCTCAGGTGTAAACAAAAGGGGGGACAGCTCTTGGTGGACAAACAAATGGCGGCCAAAAAGTTCCAGGCCAGGGTCTCAGTAAAAATTTAAAAAAGGCTAAAGAGGTAATGAGGAAAAAAAAAAACAAAAAGAGATGCCCCTTACTGGAGACTCTCAAACTGGTTTGTCTGAAAATGGGGAGGTGGAACCCGACTCTCACGCAGAGTCTGGTTTAGAAAATTCCCCAGAGGGCTCTCCAGAAGGTCCCCGTCTGCTCCTGATGACCTCGGAGTCTGACTCTCAAATAGCATCTGATGTAGAAGATGCCGCTGACGGTCCTATAGAGGAACCCCCAAGTAACCTTGAAAATGCAGAGGTGTATATGGAGAGAGTGAGAAGTTGGCAACGTGAATTACCTAGATTTGGGGGGTCGGTGTATTGTGAGGAATTTCGTTTTGTCAATCCTGAGTGAATAAATTCAGCTCAGCAGGTTGTTGAAGCCATACACAGGGGAATACAGTTAGTTCTGGATGACGTTAATGGTGATTATGATGATTATGTTCAGTTATGTTTAGAGAGCCGAAATTTAACTAACCCTTTGTTTTCGGTCAAAAGAACTAGGGATGAGCTGTCTGCTGAGGATTTCTTAGCTCAGGCCTGAAAGCTGCTACAGAGCAATAGAGAGTTGCATCTCGATGGGACGTTGCGCCTCGTTGTGACAGTTGTAAAAAACAGGGGTGGGGGCGCTCGTAGAGTTTTAAATTCTATCCGTGGTAGTCAAATCATCCATAAAAAGAGACAATGCTTAGTAGACATGATTTACACCGGTACCAATCTGTGTTTTGCGGGTGGGCTCTTGGCCGTTATGTCCGACCGTAAATCTACGGATGCGGAATTGTTAGCGGGGGCGAGAAAGTTGCATGAGAAACTGGGGTGGTCAGATCAAAAAAAGGTTCTGCTCAGTGACGTAGCAACATTTGAACAGCATTTAGGAGTCAATATACAGGTGGTGCTGTATGCGGCGAAAGGCAGATGGGGCTTTTTAAAAATGGGGGGCCCAGTGTACCCCAAGACTTTTTTCATCCTGTTGCACGATGAGCATTACTATGGGGTTCTGGATGTGAAAAAGTTGTTTGGTGTGAAAAATTATTGTGAGTTTTGCCACACGGTGTACAGTCACGACCACTCTTACAGGTATCGTTGCCGCCTCTGTTTGAGCGTAACATGCTTGGACAGCATGGGCGTGCAGCTGAGGTGTCCTAGCTGTAGACTGTATTGTCGATCCAAAGAGTGTTTAGACGGACACGTCGACTGTGCATCGAAAAAACAAGTCGAATGCCTGTCTAAAACTTTGTGTGATAAGTGTCAGTCTTATGTGGACAAGCGGCACAGGTGTAAAGGGAGGCGGTGTAAGCAGTGTCAGGGTTTGATCGCTGGTGATGTAGACAGTCACCTGTGTTTTATGGACAGCCTTAGAAAGCCCGAATCATCAGAAAAGTATCTTTTTTTATGATTTTGAATGCACACAGGAGACTGGATTGCACACACCCAATTACATTTTTGTTATGTCCCTAAAGCCGGAAAAATCCTGGAAATTTAAGGGCGACGAGTGTCTTTCTATGTTTGTTGAGACCTTTATTGGCAAAGAGTTCCGGGACTACACGTTTCTAGCACACAATTCCAAAGGTTACGATGCGTACTTCGTTGTTAGACAGTTACTGAAGGAAAAGATGTGCCTAGAACTGATCACTCAGGGTACCTCTTGGGGCCAGATTCACCAAAGGGCTTAAGTGCCTAACTGCTGGTTTAGGCACCCAACTGCCAGAATCAGGCCCCACTGGGATTCCCAACCCCCCGCCCAACTGCTGCTCACCACTGCAGGGTCCTAAACTCACTTGAAAGTCTTTTACAACAAGAGGGTCCTAGGAGAAGGGTTTAAAACCCTGCCCTACGGCTTTTTAAAATGGATACGAGGTGGAAACACCCCTTTTCTGCAATTCTCGCGGGGCCTAGCAACTGCGGGAAAAGTTACTTTATAAAAAATGTGTTGGATAATGCCAAACAAACACTGTCTGTTATGCTTGAGAATATTGTGTGGTGTTACAGTTGTTGGCAACCTCTGTATAAAGAACTGCTTGTAACAGCTGGGGTTGCTGACCGAAAACATGTCTAGCTGTGTAAAGCGAAACCTGGTCCTTTTAAAATTACTTAGCAAATTGTCCCCGCAGCAAAGAAGGGCTATATTATGTTCAGCCTCTGACGAATTAGTAGCGGCCATCTCAGAAATAGCGCTCAAGCTCCCAAGTTCCCTGGGGGTGTAATATATTTTCTTTAACACAGCTGCCTGTGTAGACATGACTCTTACTGGTACCGTCTTTTACTAACACAAATATGAAAGGGGACACATTCATACTGACACATTTAAATAAATACGTTTTATTAATCACCTGGTTTAACACGACCTTTTATAGCCGCCTGTAAAAATGGACTCCATAAGGGAGTCTGAGCTGGTTCATTCTTCCATTTTGTCCTTTTCCAGATTTTCGTCTTGATATCTGTGTCTCATATCATACATCAGCTGTTTTTGCTTATGTCTATTTACTCCCACGGGGCTACTGATGTGTAAGTTCTCAAAGGCTTCTAGAAAGGCATCATCGAACTGTTGAGAAATTTTCAGAAAAGAAAGTAAGCACCCTACTGCTTGTTTTTAGATTTACACAACCCGCCGGTTCCTAACCCCATCATCAACCGTCACTTCTTAATCACTCATTTACCTGAGTGACGTCTTTTCCGTTCACCTTGTCCTCCGGTGACTCCCCCAAGCTGTTCACCTTCCTCCTCCACGGGGATGGACGACAAGAGGCCACCACGCTCATCGGAGTGTCTCACAAGCATTTGCATTTCGGGTTCTGGCGTATCCATCAACGGCTGGGCCAAAGGGCTCCCCTCGGTCGCTCCCTCCTCCTCCTCGGAACTGTCGCTGATGTAGCACTTTCTCCGCGGATGGTCAAAGGCCCTCGGGGCTAAAACAAAGTCCGAAGTTCTCATGGGGGTTGTGAAGGAGTCCATGTTTCCACGATTTCTAAAGCACGCGTTCTTGGTAAAAGATGGCCTCTTCTGCCCCGGTGCTGGGATTTATGGGGTGATGGTACTGCACTCTGATTGGCAGAGGGCGCTGGGAGGAGTTTTTAGAGGGGTCACATGACTCTCTCCTGGGCGGGTCACCCCGCCCTGGAACACCCCTGCTTGGTCAAATCTGCTCTCGGGGCAGGCCTATGCAGCCAAAACCCATCACGATTGGTAGAGGGCGGTGGGAGGAGTTCTTAGAGGGATCATACGAACCACTTCCGGACGGATCACCCTGCCCCGGAACACCCCTGATTGGTCAAATCTCCTCTTGGGGCGGGTCTATGGGGGCGAAACCCCTCCTGATTGGTAGAGGGCAGTGGGAGGAGTTCTTAGAGGGGTCACATGACACACTTTGCTTCCGGTCATGTGTCTGCCTTGACCCCAGAAGTAATACCCCCCCATGGGTGGGACTTCAGGTGACAGGTGGTTGGGGCTTAAGGGGTCAAGGGGTGGGGTTTAAGGGGCCAAACGGAGGGGTTAGGGTTGATTGATGGTAGGGCCCTTATACTACTTCCGTTTTCCATACTACCGAATCCCACCCTGCCAGCATGCCCACTAACAGAAGGGGCCCACAAATTCCACCATTTCCCTAGCATCCAGTGGGCACCATCAACACAGCTCTGTGTCAAGGCATCAGCCATCCTCTGTGGCCTGCCACACCCCTGCTAGTCCAGTCCAAACAATGCACCTGGAGAGTGATGGTCTTGGACACACAACTCTCAGTCCTGACGTGCAACTGCCCTCTGCTCTGCCCCTCTCCGCTTAGCTCTGCTGCTGCATCCCGCTCTGCTCTGCTCTGCAGCACCCTTTGCTACTCTAGACCTGCGCAGGGGACAGATCATCTTGCCGAACTGCCTGGTATTTTTTATGATGAGAACTAACCTCAGGACTGTTGCCCTCAAACCCAAGTCACACATATGCCTGATCAGGCTATAATCAATCCAGTCTCAGTTCCACCCACGTCATTCACTTTTCTCCCATGAGTGGAAGAGTTTGTTCCGGTAATTGAAGATTTGTGGTCCATGGATTAACTATGGAGTTAAATTAACTGCAGATAATTTAAATCACCCACTTACATTTTCTGGTCCTCTGAATATCCCGACAGAAACCCGGAGCGGATAGGAATGGCTTTTGCTACATTTCATCCCAGGCTTTATCAGTTTTATTGTTTTTAGACTGTTTGGCATTTTCCTGCCATTAATCAAGTTCCTCTCGAACCCACTGCTCTGCAGATCCATTCATAATGCTCCATGGATGGATACACAGGCGGCATCACACTCGTTAGCCACCCACTTACCTGTGGCAGTTGGAAATGGGGCTCATGACCCTGAGCTCCGGAAATGCAGCCCTTGAGGAGGGAAAGAAGCAGCTCCTCCGCTATTCAGAGGAAAACAATAGAATCTAATAGATACTTAATCTGGTCTGATGTGCTTTGTGCAACAGAGGACAGCAGTGCATGTCCATACACAGTCCCCTGGAGATGTAGGGCTGGGGATCATTGCTTGACATGGCTGACTATGAATGGATTGCAATTAGGACTGGGTGGATTGGGTCTTCTTACCAGATGTGCCCATTACTTTGGGGTATGTTCATTTATTCGGGTTACGCTTCTGGGGAAGGGGGTTCTGTAATTCTATCCATGTACTGCTTGTGTCATTTGTGTTTTCATATGGAGCTCTACTTCTCCCTTCTGCAAGTCCCCTCCCAATGGAGCTATCCTGCAGGACCTAGGGTGCCTAGGGCTGGGTTACTCCAGCCCCAGAACCAGATGAACACCCACCCACCCACACGTACATTAACAGAGCAAGTCTGAGCGGACCAGGTCAATCAGCACTGTCAAGCTGACCCCTTATATGTCTCTGGACTCACTGGGCTGGATGAAGCAGCACTTTCAAGCTGTCTCTCCTTATATGCCCCTGGGCTCCATGGACTGGGTCAAACAGCCCTTTCAAGCTGTTACCCTTATGTGTCCCAGATTCAGCACGTCCCTATCCCCACTCTCACATCACAATTGCACTGGCAGTAACCTACTTGATGAGCAAACCCCACAGTATTTTGGGCGCTGCAGGGATCTTTAGCTTAGGTAAAAGAAGTGTTGCTGTAGAGTGAATGGGGGAAGCTAAAATCACAAAAGAGTAAAGTTCAGCAAGAGAGAGAGAAGCAACCAACTTAACCATAAAAGTTATTTATTGAATAATAATGATAACTACACAAGGAGAGCTAAACTAACATAACATACATGATTAAAGGCTAATACCTAAGGTAGAAAGGAAAACAGAGAGAGAAAGAGGGGGGGATCTCGCCCACTCCATGAGGCTTGAACTGGTCGGGGTTCCCAGATGATGGTGGTAGCTGAGGGTCCTGAATGCTGGAGACAGGCAGAGCCCCCAGCACGATCGGTCAGAAGATCGAGTTCCAGTAGAACTGATGCATAGTTTGGATCTAAGCATCAGAACCCTGACTGGAGGGTGAGTAGGGATTTTTGTAGAGAAAATACAATTGTTCAAGGGAGAACACTAGATTTGTTTATAGGTAAGCTGATGACTCAAGGGTTTTCTTTAGACTAGACAATAGGAGCTGATCACTCTTGGCTATGGGTGGTGTTTTCTTCCAGGGAGCTCACAATGCAACTAGGCTGCTTCAGTATTTGGATATCAATTAAGGATTCATTACTAGAATTGGTCTGATAATTGCTGAGCTGGGTGTGTGCAGACATAGGTTCATTAGCATCTGGAGCCAGGGCCGGCTCTGGGCACCAGCAAAACCTGGTGCTTGGGGCGGCACATTTTTAGGGGCGGCATGGCCGGCGCCAGAATGCCGCCCCTGCCCCCCCTAAAAATGTGCCCCGGCCGCCCTAGCTCACCTCCGCTGCTGCCACTCACGCGCCATGGCGCGCGAAACAGCTGATTCGCGCGTCGCTGCTCGCCCTCCCTCCCAGGCTCTCAAACCTGGGAGGGAGGGGGAGATCCCGAGCGGCCGAGGCGCGCGAAACAGCTGGTTCGCGCGCCGCTGCTCCCCCTCCCTCCCAGGCTCTCAAACAACAGCAGCCATGAGCCAAGCAGCGGGGGACACAATGCAGATGATTGCATGTGGCAGCTGTGGTATGTACATGGTCCTAGCGGGGGTGCCTGACCAGAGGTATGTCTGCATGAAGTGCCGTCTAATAGAGCTGCTGGAAGAAAAGATCCGAGGTTTGGAGATGCAGGTAGATACCCTGGTAGAGTTTAGAAGGGGGTTCGAGCAGCTAATGGAGCAAAGGCAAGGAGTGGCTGAAGGGGAATGCTCAGGGGTACAGGTGGAAGCAGGGGCTAAGGTCTGTGAGGGGGGAATGTCAGGGGGAGAACAAGGGCAGTGGAAGCATGTGACCGTGAGAAGCAGGCCAAGGAAAAGGAGGGCCAGTGAAGGAGAAATAGAGCTCAGGAACAGGTTTGGGTGTTTGGATAACGAGGAAGGGGTGTAGCAGGTGGTAACTGAAGGTGGGAGGGTGAGGAAGAAGAGAAAAGTGGCTAGTCCCATAGAAAGAGAGGAGGAGCTGATGGAGACAGCACCAAATCTGGGCCCCGGGAGGATACAGGGGGATTATAAGGGAAAATAGGAATGGACAGGGGTTGCGACTAGAGGGAACGGGGGATAGATTAGTAGATCGCACTGTCACCAGGCAAAGGCAGGTTTATGTGATTAAGTCTAACCTTACTGAGGAGGTTAGACAGGCCTGTGACCAGGGCAGACCCAGAGAACAGAAGGGTGTGCTGTCTACCGGGCGCTAAGATACGGGATGTGGACCTGCGGTTGAAAAGGATCCTAAAAGGAGCAGGTAAGAACCCCTTGATCATCCTTCAAGTAGGAACGAATGACACGGCTAGGTTCTCACTAGAGAGAATCAAGGGAGATTATGCCAGGCTGGGGAAGACGCTTAAGGAAATTGAGGCTCAGATCATCTTCAGTGGGATTCTGCCTGTTCCTAGAGAAGGGCAGCAAAGGGCTGACAAGATTGTGATGATAAATAGTTGGCTAAGGGAGTGGTGCTATAAGGAGGGCTTTGGGATGTATGGCCACTGGGAGGCTTTCGGGGACAGACAACTGTTCTCACGGGATGGACTTCACCTAAGTAGGGAAGGAAATAGACTTCTGGGAGGGAGGCTGGCTCATCTCATCAAAAGAGCTTTAAACTAGGAATTTGGGGGAGACGGTTGGGAGATGTCCAGTTAATCTCCACGCCAGATTACAATATTGAGAAGGAGGGTGACGAGATAAGAACGGATATAGCCAGGGGGAAGAGATTGGACATAAGGAGGAGGGGGGGGGGTGGATACTAGACTAATAGGTCATACTGGCGGTACCATGTCGGTACCAAATTGGATAACGAATGTGAGAGAGGCTAAACGGCATAAATTAAGATGTTTATACACCAATGCGAGAAGCCTAGGTAACAAAATGGAGGAATTGGAGCTCCTGGTCCGAGAAATGAAACCAGATATCGTAGGAATAACCGAAACGTGGTGGAACGGTAGTCATGACTGGAGTACAGGTATGGAAGGGTATGTGCTGTTTAGGAACGACCGGAACAAAGGTAAAGGTGGGGGAGTAGCACTGTATGTCAATAATGAGGTAAACTGTAAAGAAATAATAAGTGATGGAATGGTTAAGACGGAGTCTGTCTGGGCAATACTCACATTGGGTAAAAAAACTACTAGAGCCTCCCCTGGGATAGTGCTTGGGGTGTGCTATAGACCGCCGGGATCTACCCTGGATATGGACAGAGAACTATTTAATGTTTTTAGGGAAGTAAATACTAATAGGAACTGTGTAATCATGGGAGACTTTAACTTCCCGGATATAGATTGGGGAACAAATGCTAGTAACAATAATAGGGCTCAGATTTTCCTAGATGTGCTAGCTGATGAATTCCTTCATCAAGTAGTTGCTGAACAGATGAGGGGGGATGCCATTTTAGATTTGGTTTTGGTGAGTAGTGAGGACCTCGTTGAGGAAATGGTTGTAGGGGACAACCTTGGCTCGAGTGATCATGAGCTAATTCGGTTTAAACTAAATGGAAGGATTAACAGAATTAAATCAGAGACTAGGGTTTATGATTTCAAAAGGGCTAACTTTAATAAATTAAGGCGACTAGTTAGGGAAGTGGATTGGACTAACATATTTACGGATCTAAAGGCGGAAGGCGCCTGGGATTATTTCAAGTTGAAGTTGCAGGAGCTGTTGGAGGCCTGTATCCCGAGAAGGGGAAAACGGTTCGTAGGCAGGAGATTTAGACCGAGCTGGATGAGCGAGCGTCTCAGAGGGGTGATTAAGAAAAAACAGAAAGCGTACAAAGAGTGGAAGAGGGGAGGGATCGGCAAAGAAACCTACCTTATTGAGGTCAGAGCATGTAGAGATGGAGTGAGAAAGACCAAAAGCCGTGTAGAGTTGGACCTTGCGAGGGGAATTAAAACCAATAGCAAGAGGTTTTATAGCCATATAAATAGGAAGAAAACAAAGAAAGAAGAAGTGGGACCGCTGAAGACTGTAGATGGAGTGGAGATTAAAGATAATCTAGGCATGGCACAATATCTAAACGAATATTTTGCATCAGTCTTTAATGAGGCTAATGAAGGGTTTAGGAATAGAGGCAGCGTGACAGAGGGGAATAAAGGAGGGGGGGTTGACATTACCGTATCTGAGGTAGAAACCAAACTCGAACAGCTTAACGGGACTAAATCGGGCGTACCGGATGATCTTCATCCGAGAATATTAAAGGAACTGGTGCGAGAAATTGCAAGCCCGTTAGCGATAATTTTTAATGAATCTGTAAACTCGGGGGTGGTACCGTTGGACTGGAGAATAGCTAATGTGGTTCCTATTTTCAAGAAGGGGAAAAAAAGTGACCCGGGTAACTACAGGCCTGTCAGTTTAACATCTGTAATATGCAAGGTCTTGGAAAAAATTTTGAAGGAGAAAGTAGTTAAGGACCTTGAGGTCAATGGCAATTGGGACAAATTACAACATGGTTTTACGAAAGGCAGATCGTGCCAAACCAACCTGATCTCCTTCTTTGAGAAAAAGTATCAGAGGGGTAGCCGTGTTAGTCTGAATCTGTAAAAAGCAACAGAGGGTCCTGTGGCACCTTTAAGACTAACAGAAGTATTGGGAGCATAAGCTTTCGTGGGTAAGAACCTCACTTCTTCAGATGCAAGTAATGGAAATCTCCAGAGGCAGGTATAAATCAGTGTGGAGATAACGAGGTTAGTTCAATCAGGGAGGGTGAGGTGCTCTGCTAGCAGTAGAGGTGTGAACACCAAGGGAGGAGAAACTGCTTCTGTAGTTGGATAGCCATTCACAGTCTTTGTTTAATCCTGATCTGATGGTGTCAAATTTGCAAATGAACTGGAGCTCAGCAGTTTCTCTTTGGAGTCTGGTCCTGAAGTTTTTTTGCTGTAAGATGGCTACCTTAACATCTGCTATTGTGTGGCCAGGGAGGTTAAAGTGTTCTCCTACAGGTTTTTGTATATTGCCATTCCTGATATCTGACTTGTGTCCATTTATCCTCTTGCGTAGTGACTGTCCAGTTTGGCCAATGTACATAGCAGAGGGGCATTGCTGGCACATGATGGCATATATAACATTGGTGGACGTGCAGGTGAATGAGCCGGTGATGTTGTAGCTGATCTGGTTAGGTCCTGTGATAGTGCTGCTGGTGTAGATATGTGGGCAGAGTTGGCATCGAGGTTTGTTGCATGGGTTGGTTCCTGAGTTAGAGTTGTTATGGTGCGGTGCGTGGTTGCTGGTGAGAATATGCTTAAGGTTGGCGGGTTGTCTGTGGGCGAGGACTGGCCTGCCTCCCAAGGTCTGTGAAAGTGAGGGGTCATTGTCCAGGATGGGTTGTAGATCACTGATGATGCGTTGGAGAGGTTTAAGCTGAGGGCTGTAGGTGATGGCCAGTGGAGTTCTGTTGGTTTCTTTTTTGGGCCTGTCTTTTAGCAGGAGGCTTCTGGGTACACGTCTGGCTCTGTTGATTTGTTCCTTTATTTCCTTGTGTGGGTATCGTAGTTTTGAGAATGCTTGGTGAAGATCTTGTAGGTGTTGGTCTCTGTCTGAGGGGTTGGAGCAGATGCGGTTGTACCTCAGTGCTTGGCTGTAGACGATGGATCGTGTGGTGTGTCCGGGGTGGAAGCTGGAGGCATGAAGGTAGGCATAGCGGTCGGTGGGTTTTCGGTATAGGGTGGTGTTAACGTGGCCATTGCTTATTTGTACTGTGGTGTCCAGGAAGTGGACCTCCCGTGTAGATTGGTCCAGGCTGAGGTTGATGGTGGGGTGGAAGCTGTTGAAATCATGGTGGAATTCTTCCAGGGTCTCCTTCCCATGGGTCCAGATGATGAAGATGTCATCAATGTAGCGTAGGTAGAGAAGGGGCGTGAGTGGACGAGAGCTGAGGAAGCGTTGTTCCAGGTCAGCCATAAAGATGTTGGCATATTGTGGGGCCATGCGGGTGCCCATAGCGGTGCCACTGGTCTGGAGGTATATATTGTCACCAAATTTGAAATAATTGTGCGTGAGGATAAAGTCACAGAGCTCAGCAATAAGTTGTGCTGTGTCATCATCAGGGATACTGTTCCTGACAGCTTGTATTCCATCTGTGTGTGGGATGTTTGTGTAGAGAGCCTCTACATCCATGGTGGCTAGGATGGTGTTTTCTGGGAGGTCACCAATGCATTGTAGTTTTCTCAGGAAATCTGTGGTGTCACGGAGATAGCTGGGAGTGCTGGTGGCGTAGGGTCTGAGTAGGGAGTCCACATATCCAGACAGTCCTTCAGTGAGAGTGCCAATGCCCGAGATGATGGGGCGTCCAGGATTTCCAGGTTTGTGGATCTTGGGTAGTAGATAGAATAACCCCGGTTGGGGCTCTAAGGGTATGTTGATTTGTTCCTGTGTTAGTGTAGGGAGTGTCCTGAGTAGCTGGTGCAGTTTCTTAGTGTATTCCTCAGTGGGATCTGAGGAAAGTGGCCTGTAGAATTTGGTATTGGAGAGTTGTCTGGCGGCCTCCTTCTGGTAGTCAGACCTGTTCATGATGACAACAGCACCTCCTTTATCAGCCTCTTTGATGATAATGTCAGGGTGGTTTCTGAGGCTGTGGATGGCATTGCGTTCTGCACGACTTAGGTTATGAGGCAGGCGATGTTGTTTTTCCACAATTTCTGCCTGTGCACGTCGGCGGAAGCATTCTATGTATAGGTCCAGACTGTCATTTCGACCCTCAGGAGGAGTCCATGTGGAGTTCTTCTTCCTGTGTTGTTGGTGGGAGGGTATCTGTGTATCAGTGCGCTGTTCAGTGTTATCTTGAAAGTATTCTTTGAGTCGTAGGCGGCGAAAGTAGGCTTCCAGATCACCGCAGAACTGTATCATGTTCGTGGGGGTGCTGGGGCAAAAAGAGAGTCCCCGAGATAGGACAGACTCCTCTGCTGGGTTGAGTGTGTAGCTGGATAAATTGACGATATTGCTGGGTGAGTTAGGGGTACCCCTGTTGTGGCCCCATGTGCCAGGTAGGATTTTAGACAGCTTACGGTCCTTTTTCCTTTGTAGAGAGGTGAAGTGTGTAATGTAGAATGGTAATCTATCAACCTCATGAAGAAACTTGCACAAATACAGACAGATATCATCTTCCTTTCCAAATGCAAACGGATGGACATCATACCAAATGGACTGAAGGTGAAAAATCCATTGCTATCTACATACTGCACAGACCACAGTGAGAGATTATGCCATACACTATCAAAGAAACTGAGGAACCACCTGATCAGCATCCTATACAGCAAACAGATAAACATCAAGAAAGAGCTCTCCAACCTGGAGACTTTCATAAATAACCAACCCTCCACACAAATGGACTTTACTAAAATAAGACAGGAGATCTACATTACACACTTCACCTCTCTACAAAGGAAAAAGGACCGTAAGCTGTCTAAAATCCTACCTGGCACATGGGGCCACAACAGGGGTACCCCTAACTCACCCAGCAATATCGTCAATTTATCCAGCTACACACTCAACCCAGCAGAGGAGTCTGTCCTATCTCGGGGACTCTCTTTTTGCCCCAGCACCCCCACGAACATGATACAGTTCTGCGGTGATCTGGAAGCCTACTTTCGCCGCCTACGACTCAAAGAATACTTTCAAGATAACACTGAACAGCGCACTGATACACAGATACCCTCCCACCAACAACACAGGAAGAAGAACTCCACATGGACTCCTCCTGAGGGTCGAAATGACAGTCTGGACCTATACATAGAATGCTTCCGCCGACGTGCACAGGCAGAAATTGTGGAAAAACAACATCGCCTGCCTCATAACCTAAGTCGTGCAGAACGCAATGCCATCCACAGCCTCAGAAACCACCCTGACATTATCATCAAAGAGGCTGATAAAGGAGGTGCTGTTGTCATCATGAACAGGTCTGACTACCAGAAGGAGGCCGCCAGACAACTCTCCAATACCAAATTCTACAGGCCACTTTCCTCAGATCCCACTGAGGAATACACTAAGAAACTGCACCAGCTACTCAGGACACTCCCTACACTAACACAGGAACAAATCAACATACCCTTAGAGCCCCAACCGGGGTTATTCTATCTACTACCCAAGATCCACAAACCTGGAAATCCTGGACGCCCCATCATCTCGGGCATTGGCACTCTCACTGAAGGACTGTCTGGATATGTGGACTCCCTACTCAGACCCTACGCCACCAGCACTCCCAGCTATCTCCGTGACACCACAGATTTCCTGAGAAAACTACAATGCATTGGTGACCTCCCAGAAAACACCATCCTAGCCACCATGGATGTAGAGGCTCTCTACACAAACATCCCACACACAGATGGAATACAAGCTGTCAGGAACAGTATCCCTGATGATGACACAGCACAACTTATTGCTGAGCTCTGTGACTTTATCCTCACGCACAATTATTTCAAATTTGGTGACAATATATACCTCCAGACCAGTGGCACCGCTATGGGCACCCGCATGGCCCCACAATATGCCAACATCTTTATGGCTGACCTGGAACAACGCTTCCTCAGCTCTCGTCCACTCACGCCCCTTCTCTACCTACGCTACATTGATGACATCTTCATCATCTGGACCCATGGGAAGGAGACCCTGGAAGAATTCCACCATGATTTCAACAGCTTCCACCCCACCATCAACCTCAGCCTGGACCAATCTACACGGGAGGTCCACTTCCTGGACACCACAGTACAAATAAGCAATGGCCACGTTAACACCACCCTATACCGAAAACCCACCGACCGCTATGCCTACCTTCATGCCTCCAGCTTCCACCCCGGACACACCACACGATCCATCGTCTACAGCCAAGCACTGAGGTACAACCGCATCTGCTCCAACCCCTCAGACAGAGACCAACACCTACAAGATCTTCACCAAGCATTCTCAAAACTACGATACCCACACAAGGAAATAAAGGAACAAATCAACAGAGCCAGACGTGTACCCAGAAGCCTCCTGCTAAAAGACAGGCCCAAAAAAGAAACCAACAGAACTCCACTGGCCATCACCTACAGCCCTCAGCTTAAACCTCTCCAACGCATCATCAGTGATCTACAACCCATCCTGGACAATGACCCCTCACTTTCACAGACCTTGGGAGGCAGGCCAGTCCTCGCCCACAGACAACCCGCCAACCTTAAGCATATTCTCACCAGCAACCACGCACCGCACCATAACAACTCTAACTCAGGAACCAACCCATGCAACAAACCTCGATGCCAACTCTGCCCACATATCTACACCAGCAGCACTATCACAGGACCTAACCAGATCAGCTACAACATCACCGGCTCATTCACCTGCACGTCCACCAATGTTATATATGCCATCATGTGCCAGCAATGCCCCTCTGCTATGTACATTGGCCAAACTGGACAGTCACTACGCAAGAGGATAAATGGACACAAGTCAGATATCAGGAATGGCAATATACAAAAACCTGTAGGAGAACACTTTAACCTCCCTGGCCACACAATAGCAGATGTTAAGGTAGCCATCTTACAGCAAAAAAACTTCAGGACCAGACTCCAAAGAGAAACTGCTGAGCTCCAGTTCATTTGCAAATTTGACACCATCAGATCAGGATTAAACAAAGACTGTGAATGGCTATCCAACTACAGAAGCAGTTTCTCCTCCCTTGGTGTTCACACCTCTACTGCTAGCAGAGCACCTCACCCTCCCTGATTGAACTAACCTCGTTATCTCCACACTGATTTATACCTGCCTCTGGAGATTTCCATTACTTGCATCTGAAGAAGTGAGGTTCTTACCCACGAAAGCTTATGCTCCCAATACTTCTGTTAGTCTTAAAGGTGCCACAGGACCCTCTGTTGCTTCTTTGAGAAAGTAACAGATTTTTTAGATAAAGGAAATGCGGTGGATCTAATATACCTCGATTTCAGTAAAGCGTTTGATACGGTACCGCATGAGGAATTATTAGTTAAATTGGAAAAGATGGGGATCGATATGAAAATCCAGAGGTGGATAAAGAACTGGTTAAAGGGGAGACTGCAGCGGGTCGTACTGAAAGGCGAACTGTCAGGTTGGAGGGAGGTGACCAGTGGAGTTCCTCAAGGTTCGGTTTTGGGTCCGATTTTATTTAATCTATTTATTACTGACCTCGGAACCGAATGTAGAAGTGGGCTGATAAAGTTTGCGGATGACACAAAGTTGGGAGGTATTGCCAATTCGGAGAAGGTTCGGGATATCCTGCAGGGAGACTTGGATGACTTTGTAAACTGGAGTAATAGTAATAGGATGAAATTTAATAGTGAGAAGTGTCAGGTGATGCATTTAGGGATGACTAACAAGAATTTTAGTTATAAGCTGGGGACGCATCGGTTGGAAGTAACGGAGGAGGAGAAGGACCTCGGAGTCCTGGTTGATCGCAGGATGACTATGAGTCGGCAATGTGACGTGGCCGTGAAAAAAGCTAATGCGGTCTTGGGATGCATTAGGCGAGGTATTTCTAGTAGGGATAAGGAGGTGCTGCTTCCGTTATACAAGGCACTGGTGAGACCTCATTTGGAGTACTGTGTGCAGTTCTGGTCTCCCATGTTTAAAAAGGATGAACTCAAACTGGAACGGGTACAGAGAAGGGCCACTAGGATGATCCGAGGAATGGAAAACCTGTCGTATGAAAAGAGACTCGAGGAGCTCGGTTTGTTTACCCTAACCAAAAGAAGGCTGAGGGGGGATATGATTGCTCTCTTTAAATATATCAGAGGGATAAATACCAGGGAGGGAGAGGAATTATTTCAGCTCAGTACTAATGTGGACACGAGAACAAATGGATATAAACTGGCCGTCGGGAAGTTTAGGCTTGAAATTAGACGACGGTTTCTAACCGTCAGAGGGGTGAAGTTCTGGAACAGCCTTCCGAGGGAAACAGTGGGGGCGAAAGACCTCTCTGGCTTTAAGATTAAGCTTGATAAATTTATGGAGGGGATGGTTTGATGGCATAACGTGATTTTAGTCAATAGGTCAATAACGTGCCATCGCAGGTAATTAGTATCAATGGTCAATGCGGGTCTGGCTGGAGAATCTTGCCCGCATGCTCGGGGTTCTGCTGATCGCCATATTTGGGGTCGGGAAGGAATTTTCCTCCAGGGTAAATTGGCAGAGGCCCTGGAGGTTTTTCGCCTTCCTCCGCAGCATGGGGCAGGGGTCGCTTGCTGGAGGATTCTCTGCGACTTGAAGTCTTTAAATCATGATTTGGGGACTTCAACAGCTGAGTCAAGGGAGAGAATTATTCCAGGAGTGGGTGGGTCAGCTTTTGTGGCCTGCATCATGCGGGAGGTCAGACTAGATGATCATAATGGTCCCTTCTGACCTTAAAGTCTATGAGTCTATGAAGATGAGGCGAGGGAAGTTGTCTCTGCTCTCCATTCTGTATGCTAATGGAGATGTCTTCATCTTGTCACCCTTGTCAGGAGGGGTGTCTCCCAGCGCCCTTCACTGCTCTCTGCAAGTTTTTTCCTCTGATCTATCTCTTAACAACATAAACAACTGTGCATACATATGTTCATTCCATTTACCCGTTCGCTGACAAAACAGAAGCAATTGAAGGATCGTATTATAATTAAGTGATCCCTCCGGTGGCCACCTTTCCTGGTCCTCTAGCTGATATTGAGGCCAGTCTATTGTACAGAATCTTTTCAGTTTACTTTTAATCAACGGATCCGATCCAAACACTTTCCAATTCACCAGAATGCATTCTAAGGGCGTACACCTTGCCCTGCCTGCAGTACTCTGTCCCTGCCCCATACTCTAGGGAGACATTGGGCGTCCCCAGGTCAAAAGTCAAAGAACACATCTGATCAGATGACCACTCGAAAACAGCTCCTATTTCAAGTTCTGTTGAAACCCATTTTCTAGTTCAAGCTATAAGCAGCGTATGGAAAAACTTCTCACATGGTAAGGATTGAATAACAGTGACCAGGCCTATTGTGAGCACCAATAAAAAACCCTCGCTGAAACTACTGGAAAGCAAACTGGGCCAGCTTTGCACAATTCACTGACTGCTACATCACTTGGATCCCACGCAACATATTTTTTGAGGAAGCGTACATGTGGTTCACTGATATTAATATACCAGGGATTAATGTGACCCACTGTGGAGAAAGGTATTTCCTCTGATTCCCTTTTTCATACTAATCTAAGATCTGTGAGTTGGAGCCTTTTACTTAGTCCTCTGAATAATGATAGAACACTTCAGCTTTTGCCTCAGGGTTGAGTTGCACTTGAGGTAAATCATCATGTTGTACGTTCCATATATGCAGAGTTGGGTCCAATATCTGCAGAGGTCCTCTGTGAGAGTAATACACTTTCCTACTAAACCTTGTGATTAGAAGTGAACGCCATACTTAACAATCTGTATAAGAGCCTTATACAAAGCCCACTGAAGTCAACAGGAGTCTTTCCATTGGCTTCAATGGGTTTTGGATCAGGCCCTAAAAGAGTAGCCCTAATATTACCTGTGACCCAATAATACTGGCTGCTATCAGCCCACAAATCGTTCCCAGAGAGTAGTTATCAGTGGTTCACAGTCATTCTGGAAGGGCATAGCGAGTGGGGTCCCGCAGGGATTGGTTCTGGGTCCGTTTCTGTTCAATATCTTCATCAATTATTTAGATAATGGCATAGAGAGTGCACTTATAAAGTCTGCGAATGATACCAAGCTGGGAGGGGTTGCAAGTGCTTTGGAGGATACGATTAAAATTCAAAATGATCTGGACAAACTGGAGAAATGGTCTGAAGTAAATAGGATGAAATTCAATAAGGATAAATGCAGAGTACTCCCCATAGGAAGGAACAATCAGTTGCACACATACAAAATGGGAAATGATTGCCTAGGAAGGAGTACTGCGGAAAGGGATCTGGGGGTCACAGTGGACCACAAGCTAAATATGATTCAACAGTGTAACGCTGTTGCAAAAAAAGCAAACATCATTCTGGGATGTATTAGCAGGAGTATTGTAAGCAAGACACAAGAAGTAATTCTTCCGCTCTACTCTGCACTGATTAGGCCTCAACTGGAGTATTGTGACCCATTCTGGGTGCCACATTTCAGGAAAGATGTGGATAAATTGGAGAAAGTCCAGAGAAGAGCAACAAAAATGATTATAGGTCTAGAAAACATGACCTATGAGGGAAGATTGAAAAAATTGGGTTTGTTTAGTCTGGAGAAGAGAAGACTGAGAGGGGACTTGATAACAGTTTTCAAGTACATAAAAGGTTGTTACCAGGAGGAGGGAGAAAAATTGTTCTTCTTAACCTCTGAGGATAGGACAAGAAGCAATGGGCTTAAATTGCAGCAAGGGAGGTTTAGGTTGGACATTAGGAAAAATTTCCTAACTGTCAGAGTGGTTAAGCACTGGAATAAATTGCCTAAGGAGGTTGTGGAATCTCCATCATTGGGGATTTTTAAGAGCAGGTTGTTTTTTTTGTTTGTTTGTTTGTTTTTTAAGAGCAACCTGTCAGGGATGGTCTAGATAATCCTTAGTCCCTTAGTCCTGCCTTGAGTGCAGGGGACTAGATTAGATGACCTCTCGAGGTCCCTTCCAGTTCTATGATTCTATGTCACAACTGCTGAAGTCCCAGGGATTTTTGGACTGAACAAGCTGATGTTTTTTAAAATCCATCTCCATAGAAAGCAAAATCCATGCTGTTACGGAAGAATATTTTCCCCTCTGTTCAATAAAGTAGAAAAGTTGTTTTTTGATGGGTGTGTTATTTTAATGTATAGATTCTCAACTCTAAAGGCCAGAAGGAACCATTCGATCATTATATGACCTCCGGTATGGCAAAGGCCATAGAATTTCACCCAGTTCCCCTTGCACTGAACCCAGTTACTTGTGTTTGGTTGAACTATATCTTTCAGAAAGACCTGCTTTGCTGGCAGGTCATTTCAGATAGCCTAATAAAATTTGGATTCCTTTTGGACCAGTCTGCTCTAAGATTCTGCAGTTATCAATAATCCCCAGGAGCTATTATGGCATCTGGAGATATTTGGGACACATGGGATGATAACTGTCAGTGGTCTGTGGTGCGAAGAGGGGAAATACCAGAAGGGAAGTCACTATACCTTTATTTTATTAAGGTTGAAGTTTCCATCCCAGAGCCACAGCTGATGCAGTTTTTGAAGGTGGATTACTCCATGAAGGCATCACAACCGTCGTCAGGCATTGATGCCCAGCAAGAAAAGGTAGTCTGCACAAAGTGGTTCCCAGATGATGGGTTGTGGTTCAAGAATGGAGCACAGAAGGTGGAGAGAAGGGTTCACTGGGGGTATTGTTAGAGAGAGAGTAAAACAAGAACATCTTTGAACTTTGTCCCTGGAAAGAGGATTCAAATTCCTGGACCCGCAGCCATACTGTAGTTTTGCTTCTGTGTAGAATCCCAAACTAGAAGGGGCTTATTTTCCTATTTTGATTTTACGAAAATGTCATGAGAACCAAGAAGACAGCAAAAATCTTGTAACAGCTGATCCAAGGAGTTTTCCACCATTCAAGAAAAGGGGAAAAGTGTGGACCTTTTAGGGCCCAAATTTAATGAGTGGCTCACAAGATAGCTTTACTACTGAAACTGAACCAAACAATTTGCTTTGATTTGGCCCAACCCAAACCTGGTACCCCTGCTTAAACTTAATCCAGCTCCAGTTCCACAACCCCCCTTTTCAGGCGAGGCCTGCAATAGCATCACTGAGAAAGTAGTTGTAGGGTCATTTGGAAAATAGTTATTGCCATAAGGTATCTCCAGAAGGCACCATGTTTAGAACACTAGGCTAGGAATCAAGGGAATTGGGTTCTATTCCTGACCGTCACCGGTAGCTGCATGACTTTGGGCAAGTCATTGTGCCTTTTCTCTGTTTCAGTTTCCCTTTCTGGATTGAGATCTTTTGTTGTAAAGCACTGTAAGAGCTGCACTATGTAAAACAGAAATATTATAAGTAGGCAGGAGAGGGGTGAGAGAGAGGGGTGTGTGTTGGAGGGAGAAAGAGAAGACCACTATGTTATATGCACCTAAACATAATCTGTAAATCAAAACAAATATACAGCTAAACAGTGGTCATATTATAGGAGAGAGAATTCAGTGCAAGATACAAGTAAAGAAGGAAACCGATTGCTGGAAAGAAAAACAAACATAATATAAAAGGATAATTGTGGGGAAAAAATGGTTAGGCATAATGGCCTAGATCTTTAATGCTATTTAGGCACCTAATTCCCGATGAAATCACTCCTGAAAGTTAAGTGACTAAATACCTTTGAGGATCTGGACCAATGGGTCTGATTTTTCTGAGTTGTTGAGCACCCAGCTAGGGTGACCAGATGTCCAGATTTTATAGGGACAGTCCTGATATTGGGGCTTTGTCTTATATAAGAGCCTATTTTACCCCCCTCCCCACGTCCCGATTTTTCACATTTGCTATCTGGTCGCCCTGCCCACTGCCCACACTGACTTCAGCTGGAGATGGGAGAGCCTCTCTGGATTCAGTCCTCTCTGGAAATCAGGCCCAATACATCCTGTATGTTTATGTATAATCAGGCACTATGAACTTCTCGGATTGTACAAGTACATAACAGTCTTTGGCAGACATGGGCCTAAGGGTTAGTACAAACAACAAAGTGATGAGCATGGTCTCAAAACCTAGACTGATTACAGGATGTTGCATATTCTGGAATGGAGCATGTACATTTAAATAGATCCCAACATACCAGCTTCATGGATATCATATGTCATACCCCATAGTAATCCTATGGAGTGGGCAAACCGTCCTCTTGGTCGAGATCAAGAGCCGTGTCAGTTTAATATATGATTATAACCTCTGTTGGGTGATTGTATCCTGCCTCTGTGGGGCATGGGCTCCATTAGGCTTTGTCACCTCTAAATTTGTATGATCATATGTATTTCCAGCCCACAAACAAGACACATAATGCATGTTGGTATATCCCCTGGGAAACATATTTGGAGGGATGGCCAAATTTCAGGGTCTGTTGCTCTTAAGAGGGAGTTACAGATTTTCACCAATCCACCAATTAATATTTATCCTTTGGGACCATAAGCAATGCAGGAATAACCCTTTGTCTCTGCTGCATTTGGGGCAGGTGGCCATTTTCAGTTTTCAAATTAGCAGCCGTGTTAGTCTGTATCCGCAAAATGAACAGGAGTACTTGTGACACCTTAGAGACTAACAAATTTAGTTTATGCTCAAATAAATGTGTTAGTCTCTAAGGTGCCACAAGTACTCCTGTTCCATTTTCAGTTTGAAACTCACAGCTGATGCTCCCATATGCCCTAAGGATAACAGCATTTATGGAGATAAGTTTAACTGAACTGCCCAGCTCTAAGAGGCTGATATATCGTTTCTTTTTGGAGAGTTATTTCTGTCTGTGTGGGGTCTTTCCAAATCTACTTAAAACCAAAGCCCACACCCCATAAAGACACTAAAAACTCACCCCCTTCCTGGGGCTCAACATTATTAACAATAACGTAAAAGTCAGCTCAAGACTGCTCCCCACGTTTAGCTGCTCTTGAGGGTCCTGACTCCAGACCTCTAAATCCTTTGTCACCAGAGTCTCTCTCATCTCCATTATATCATTGACTCAACAGAACCCACTTAACTATTAATCAGCAAGATCAACACCAGCTTAACAGGGTGGGCTGCGTCAGGCAAATACTGCCAGAGTGTTTCACTTTCCCAAACATCATATGAACTGCTGGTAAGTTTCTAGAGGTCCTATTACTGCTTATTTGCCCTGCCTGGTAAGCAGCATAGAATATGGTGATCATGATGAACTATATCTAGAAATAGGTGTTGATTACCTCATACCTATAAGCTACAGTGATACATATCCATTTTAGCAAGAACAATAGAGACAGAAATCACATGTAGCTCTTAGTAGCCTATTGTGCCATAGATAATAACCTCTCTTCTCTAAACCCTGTGAAGCTATGGCAAATTTACCAGCATCTAGGATTAAAATTAGAGGAGAAATAAAGTGTAGTGAGGGAGCCAGAGGAATGTCAATTGTCAATGGCCTGATCCTGCCAGGAGTTTCACATGGGTGGACCCCTCCACCAAAATCACTGGGGATCTGCATGGGTGCAGGAGTCCACCTGTATAGAGCGCACAGTATTCTGCCTGCTCACTTTTATCATGAGAACCTGTTGTCAGGTGCATATCCTCTCTCAAAAAAAACCCCCAAAAAAATCCTTTTGGGGTAAAACTTACTATGCTTGCTGTCAGTTGAAAGGGGAATGTTTCTGGAAAGTTTGGCCTAATTGCAGTGGCTGGGCTTGAGACATAAGCATGAACCACATGTGGTTTTCACTTAGATACGTTGTTCGATGCAGGCTCCCTTTTAAAAAAGAGAAATAAGTAGTGGGTTTTTTTTAGTGGAAAAAAAAATCTGCCACGGATTTAGGGCCTGAGCCTGAAAGCTGGGCTTCACTCTTGTAACTTTACTCACATGGGTCCCAATCCTGCAAACATTGATCTAATTGCCTAGCTTTATTCAGGTGAGTAGGCCTCAGGGCCGGCTCCAGGCACCAGCGTTCCAAGCAGGTGCTTGGGGCGGCAATCTGGAAGGGGCGGCAGTCCGTGTGCCATTAGGGCGGCACGCGCTGCCTGTGGCGGCGGCAATTCAGTGGCTGCTCTTATCTTCAGCCGCCCGCGATGGTGGCAATTCGGCGGCAGCTTGTCTCTTCAGCCGTCCACGGTGGCAATTCAGCGCGCTGCTTGGGGCGGCAGAAACAGTAGAGCCGGCCCTGGTAGGCCCCATTGAAATCTGAGGCTATGCATGTGCAGGATCACAGATTAAGTGGCCTGGTTTTCAGAGACACTGATCATCCACAGCTCCAATCACTGATGAGCTGGAGGGGACTCAGGAGGGCGCCTTGTTAACAGGAGGAGTTCAGCTTTCATTTAAAATGAAAAATATCTTGCTAGTTTCCCCCCCCTCCCCTTGGGAAGGTAGCATTGGAAGTGGAAATTGACAGCTAGGACTGAGAGGAACAAGCCGCTGAGCTCTCCTTGGGCAGGAGTTTTGGTGGTCCCTGCGTGCTCACACACACTTCTTAAGTCAGTTGAGTCTGTGGGGTTTGGGTGTACCCCAGAGCATCATCTCACTAACCAACTCCCCTCTTCCCCCGCCCCCCCCGCCCCCCGATCCTAAGGCTGGCTTTCTGCACTGTGGAATCTGCTATGTTTGAGAGTGTCAGGAGATTGGCAAAAAAATGATTTGTAATCACCAAAAAATGCTAAGGCTGGTTCTGCCTGTTAAAATTCTCTGTTCTTTTCTGCGTCTGGGCCTAGCAGCGTAGGTTGTGTAGGTTACACGTTGCTGAGGTTAAGGCAGCTGATATTGCTACTGTCTTGCATCTGAACCAGCCACTGCAGCCTGAACAAGGGAATATGCACCACCCAGAAACCACATCAACAGCTCCAGCGGTGCAAAAAGAGGAGGCTGCCACTGTTGCCCTGAGTGGCAGTCCTGTTGGGTTTTCGGGGGGTGGGGAATAGTATGGAACTGATGGGGTTTTTTGGAGGAGAGGAGTATTTTGCCCAGGGAATGTTATGTCTGTTGCTGACACAGGCCCCGATCCTGCAATGAGCTTGACATAGGTGGACTCCTGGGCCTGTATGGATCTCCTGGAGTCCACCCACGTGTAGTTCATTGCAGGATTGGGGCCAAAGGCAAAAAATATTTGAAGGATCGCCTTGCCACACTTTTGTAGCACATCACTCCTCCTACTGATTTTAGTGGGAGCTACAAGTGCTCAGTGCCTCTGAAAATCAGGCCATTACTTAGATGTGTCAATATGGATTTTAGTGCTCACAAGTCTGAAACTCTTGCCATGGCTCTGTGTATGTGAGGGAGAGGATTTCAAACTATACAGTAAAATCAACTGAGTTTTTCCAGAATTACATTGGGTACTTAATGCAAAATAAACTTCTCAGAGACTAATCCTTGCCTAACTCTTCCTACCTAGTGTGGCTTCTTGCTGTCTTCTAAGTATCTGCATAGCAGTGGTCAGGGGTGCTGGAACTAGGGGTGCTGCTGCACCCTCTAGCTTGAAGTGGTCTCCATCATATACCGGGCTTACAGTTTTGTTCAATGGCTCTCAGCGCCCCCACTATAGAAATTGTTCCAAAGCCACTAGCAGTGGATTGGAGCAAACTTTGTGCTCTGGGTATCCTGAGGAGTTTGAAGAGGTGGACTTTAGGACCCTGGGAATTCCGCCATGGCCCAGGTAGGTCTGTCTCATTCGTCAGTTTCACTCACTCTGGGATCCATTCACTCACTCCCAGCGATGTGTGTTCAGTGAGTGCTTTTGCTTCCTGGCTGGTTGCTGTGATCATTCACAAGCCAGGGGACTAGTAGTGATCTCTCTGCAATGAGGAGTATCAGGCTGGGTGGAGAAAGAGATTTCTTTTCTCTGGAAGAAAACAAGCAGTTGAGGATATTTAAGGATGAACTGCCCAGATGTGTCTCCCACTTCTACTTTTCTCTTAGGAGTAATGTGCTTGACAGCTCTCAGCAACTTTGCTAAGACTTCCTCAGACTTCTCAGGTAGGAGTGAAGCTCTAATCCTTTGAAGTGTATTGGCTATAAGTGAGAATTTGTAATAAATATTCTTCAAGAACAACCCAAGAAAAGTGGATCCAAGCAGGTCTGAAATAGTTATAGTGAGAGCAATTTTTAATTCTTTTAAAATATGATGAAGCAGAGCTTCATTAAGAGGATTTCAATTATTTAAAAAACTTTCTTAGCAACTCCAGCTAAAATATTTCAGCAGAGATGTTTCTGAATAACTTCAGGAAATGGGGGGAAGGGAATTATGTAAACTTTCCTAAGTTTGTGGTGTTGGATGGAAATATGTATGTGTGAGAGGGTGGAATAGGGTTAGGTTACAGGGCTGGGTAGTTTCTGAACACAAAAAACTAATACAGTAGGATCAAAATATTTTATTATGGACTAGATTCTGAAATCTTTGCTCATGTTAAATAGTACCTTTAACCAGCAAATAGTTCATTGCAGTCAATAGGAATACTAAGAGAGTAAGATGCTACTAGCTGTGAGTAAATGGGTTGGAATCTGACCCTATGTTTACTTGTACAACGCTCAGAAATTACTGGTACTCACTTCCAAAGACATCTTTATCAGTTTCACATTTTTTTTCACAGCATATATCATGAAACTTTCACAGTAGTTACATGTACTGCACTTTAAAGATGCTAGATGTTTTATGACTATTATATTCAGCTGTAATAGTTACATTAAAATTAGATTTCTGCTGCTCTTCCTTGTGGCTGTGAGATGTGTGAAAGCAACTCATGCCTATAAAACAATAATGTAGATCTAATTTTGCATGAGATTAGGAGTAATCAGTCAGCTCATTAGTGATGGGGCAATATTGACTCCAGAATATCTGATGGAATTCTGAATGCACTTGTGTATTTCTTAGAGCTAAGAACAGTTCAGGATGCTCTTTATAAAGAATGTTTTAAAACTTTTTAGTGGAGGAGAGCTGCCTATTATGGTTTGTTGGTGGAAAAATGTCATTAGTGAGAACTGTGTCATCAAAAGATTTAGACTGAAGTACACGATTGCAGTTTCAATACATCACAACATTACAGCTTGGTTCTTGGGAGCCAATGCATTTGCATGTTGCAGAGGGATTTGTGTTATAAAGGAGGTGTTTATTGTGGAGTTTCAGTTGGGGACTAGAATATGGTGGGTTTTAAGTCTTAAAGTGTATTGAAGGGGCTGACCTGCCTGCGATTCAGTCTCTTTTGGGGGCAGATCAATTCTGTGGCTGCCATTCAAAGCAGATCTGCCTGTGAATGGAAAGAGCTGAGGCACTTCCAATTTATAGTAGTTTGTTCCCTTTAAAGTTTCTTTAGCACTGAGCTTTCTCTGTATCCATCATTCAAAGCAAGCTGGTGTAGAGTGGATGTGTGTGGGGTGGGCTACTTAGGAACAACGGTTGAAATTGCCTTTTATATTTCAGTTCCTGTGCAGAAAGTACTGATCCTACTAAAATATAGACACTTTACATCCCAGCCAGCCTTACTGGCAAGAGCATAATGATGTACATTGTGATCTTAAGGCACTAGCATAAATGTCAGTTAGGCCAGCAGTAAGGGTAGGCACAAAGTCAATGTTAGCAGCCTAACCAGAAAAAGAAAACCAATTCAATAGTATGTGGAGATGCTGGCTTAGAAGGATGCTACCACTTTAAAAGCGGGAATAAGAAAGTCAGTGGTACAAAATCATGTCTTATGGGGTGCCAATGAATTTAAAACTAAACTGTGCTCAATTAAAAAGGAGGGGATAGGTCAGTGGTCTAAGCATTAGCACGGCAATACCTAGCTTTCTTTCAACCACAGATTCAAATCCCACCAAGGAAACTCTGTGCTTTGGCATTTCCATAATAATAAATGGAGACATACCTATCTCATAGAGCTGGAAGGGACCCTGAAAGGTCACTGAGTCCAGCCCCCTGCCTTCACTAGCAGGACCAAGTACTGATTTTGCCTTAGATCCCTAAGTGGCCCCCTCAAGGATTGAGCTCCCAACCCTGGGTTTAGCAGGCCAATGCTCAAACCACTGAGCTATCCCTCCCATGAAGTTTAATGATTGTGGAAGTTTTCAGTGAGGTCCATGACACCTGTCGTTGTCCTTGTCCAAAGTCTCCTTTCTCTTACTCACTTGCTGCGCTGCAGGTCGGTTGGATGCTGTATTGAAATGTTGATTGCGGGGCCTTTGTCACTTGTTTTCTCACACTGCAGGCTATGGAACGGGGAACAAGTCTCACTCTAGGTATGGACAGAGCCTACCACTTTGTGGGTGTTACCAAAATACTGCTTTGTGTGTTAAGTGTTTTGGTATCCTCGGAATGAAAGGTACTAGATAAAACTACGATATTCCTCCTAACAATACCTAGCACTTACGTACCTTCCCATCTGCAATGAGGTTTACAAAGATAAATACTAATAACTGTTTCATCATAGTGCCACCATTCTTGATGGGACAGCCCAGTTGACACACCACATTTGTCCCAAACTTTGGTGATATATCTCCATGGAGAGACACTGGCTCAGAACTGGTATAAAATGCTCATTCTTGCACAGTAAGAAAACATGCACAGGTGGACTCCCCCTGTCTGCTGCAGTTGCCCTTGTATTATTACTATTAAGGCAAATCAGAGATGTAGATCATTTGCTACCATCCAGAACGGGGAATTATTGATTTCCTGGAAAGAGAAGCTGGACCCTCCTGCAAAGGGATCTGAATGTATGTTTGGTCTCTTGCTGTTTGACCACGGTTGCCATGGCTGGGAGAGCAGAGCACACAGACCCCTCTCTGGTGGGGCTGTAAAGGGATGCCCTGGGGTTTAGGAGGCAAAGGTCACTGGGAAAGCAGGACAGCCAGCTCCAGGTTATTCCCCCAACCCAAGGCCCCTGTCTGAATTTCACCAGCTGTAGGGACAAGGGATCTATCCCTGAGTGGCAGTCCAACATGGTCACAGTGTCTGTCCCCATGGGCTCAATGGCTTTTTATTCTATTTCTCTCGCCATTGTCTCCTGCTTGCAGCCATCACCCAGAGCCAGCGTTAGCCATTGGGGGCCCCAAACAGGAATATTTTCCACCCCCCCCCCATTCCCGCAATACTAAAACACACATTTTCTTATAATAAAAAGCAATCAGGGGCCCCCCTTGAGCTGCTTGGGGCCCTAAGTAATTGCTTAGTCTGCTTATGCCTAGTGCCGGCTCTGCCCTCCCCCTTTGAAAACCTGTATTGTAGCCACCTTTGTCCTGACTGAGTGGGGCTGAACTGGACTCACATTTGAGCCCATTAATGCTCCTTTATGATCTATCACTGTTACTGCCGAGCACCAGGAGGGCTTGGCACACACCCTCCCTTTCCCACCAGGGGCTTCCATAGCAATTCCAACCGCTGGCCATTTAGGGAAGGTGAGAGCAGGATGGGGATTCAGATGCAGGTCTCCTTGTGTGTGTAGAGCAGCATCCCCCACTGGGAAGGCAGGCACTCACGAGGTAGTGCGGCTTCAAGAAAAATGGTTATTGAGGATCCAAACCTGTAGACCCTGCACAGGCAAAACACACCATGGCAGAACTTGGTCTGCATTAGCACTGCAAGTATTGCTGTAGGAATTAAAGGCCCCGATCATCAATGTTGGAACTAGAGGTGCTGGGGGTGCTGCTGCGCCCTCTGGCTTGAGGTGGTTTCCATTATAT
The DNA here is from genome assembly GCF_028017835.1 of Emys orbicularis. NCBI lineage: Eukaryota > Metazoa > Chordata > Testudines > Emydidae > Emys > Emys orbicularis. The sequence continues at coordinate 19,863,510 of NC_088685.1, read as the reverse complement.
ACAGGGTTCAATGGCTCTCAGCTCCCCTACTATCAAAATTGTTCCAGCACCTGACTGAGACCAAGGGCCCCGCTGTGCTAGGAGCTGTACAGTGACTGATAGTTCCTGCCTGAAGAGAAATATAAATAGATAGACGATGGGAAGGGAAGCAGAGGCCCAGAGAGATTGAGTGACTTGCTCTAGGTCATGTGAGTATGCTGGTGGCAGAGCTGGGAATAGAACACTGGAATAGAACCCTACCCTAGACCATGCTGCCTCAGATGTCCACTGGATCCCCACTGCCAGAGCAGCTTAACTGTCCAAAAAAAAAAAAGGGCAACAAATTAAGCATGTGTCACGTTAGGGGCTCTTGTAATCTGAGATGTAAGAATAAAAAAATTCCTTTTATGTGAAGTATTTGAACTATGTGAAGAGTTTTGATGTTTTGTTATAGTTTTTTAAAAAGCTGTGTGGGGGGGAGGGTAACCGGGCATTCTGCAGCCAGTTCTGCTAATAAGGCATGAGCCACTGCCTTGACTGATCTTAGTGTTTGCACTAAATTATGTGATTTGCCGCATCATGCTTCTCTTCAGTGGATCTAATGCTGAGGACCCAGTGGTTCTAGATGGTCATTAGGGAACCAAACTCTCCACGCTTTAACATTTGTGCATTGAAGCCTTTAGTGACGGTCGTGTGTCTCCATCTTCTTCCAAAAAGAAAAGAGCTATGAACAAATATCCAAGTGGTAGCAGTAGTAGCTTTTCTTATCTGCACGTTGTATCATCTCTAGTCTTCATATGTAATCCGAATACTTTGCACTTCTGGAGCCCATCCCAGCTAAGGACCTCAAAGGGTTTTACAAACATTAATGAACCCTGGGAAGTAGAGGAGTATTATCCTCATTAAACAAATGGGGTAACTGAGGCACAGATATTTTGGGGTCCAAAGTCACATCTGAAGTCTGTAGCAAAGCCAGGACTAGAATGCTGATCTCCTGGGTCTCTGTGCATTAACCCCAAGACCCACAGGATTAATACACAGCCAGATGAAATCCCTGTGCACACTTTCTTGTTGATCCTTGCTATTCTAAAAACTTATTCGTTTTAGACTCATAGACGTTAAGGCCATAAGAGTCCTCCTTGATCATCCAGTCTGACCTCTTGCACATCGCAGGCCACAGAACCTCACCCACCCACTCCTGTAATAGACCCCTAACTTCTGGCTGAGTTACCGAAGTCCTGATATCATGATTTCAAGACTTCAAGTTACAGAGAATCCACCATTTACTCTAGTTTAAACCTACAAGTGACCTGTGCCCCATGCTGCAGAGGAAGGCGAAACCCCCACAGGGTCTCTGCCAATCTGACCCGGGGGAAAATTCCTTCCCATCCCCAAATATGGCAATCAGTTGTACCCTGAGCATATGGGCAAGACCCACCAGCCAGAATTGGGGAAAGAATTCACTGTAGTAACTCAGAGCCCTCCCCACCTAGTTCCCTGTTTCCAGTTCTTGGAGATAAGCAATCTCATCATACCATCCCCTCCATAACTTATCAAGCTCAGTCTTCCATCCTTGCAGTGAGTATTGCTGTCAAAACAAAACACGCTCTGCCCTTTGGACTTGTGTATAAGCTGACTTGTTGGACATTGACAGTAGCACCTGGAGGCACCCATTGGCAGCAGGACCCCACTGTGCTAGGTGCTGTACAAATTCCTGCTGGGAATTCACCCAGAGGCTTAGGGAATGAGCTCACGATGTTCTAAATGAAATCCTATTAGTGTCAGTGGGATTTGTGGAGAGGAATTCTATGATTCTCTTCAGGGCCAAATCCAGCCCTGATCCTCTGTGTGTGAACCCAGGTACAGCCCCATTGAAGTTGACGTGGAGCTGCTCAAGAACAGCAGTTTATATATAGAGAGAAGTATCTCTCTCTCTCATAGAGCTGGAAGGGACCCTGAAAGGTCATAGAGTCCAGCCCCCTGCCTTCACTAGCAGGACCAAGTACCAATTTTGTCCTAGATCCCTAAGTGGCCCCCTCAAGGATTGAACTCATAACCCTGGGTTTAGCAAGCCAATGCTCAAACCACTGAGCAGTTGGCCAGAGTGTGGCTCATTGCAGGGCCTAAATCAGCTGGGGGGGGACAGTCTTCAAGTCATCCTCACCTTTGGATTTCCTAGTGTATCCTGCCATCTGTGTGTATCACTTGTATCTGCACCCATCAGAGTGCCTCATGCCTTCTCCGCACTGGAGATTTGCCCCGGTTTCAGCCAGCCGTGCAGCCGCACTGACAGAAGCCCCTAGTGCAGACAAATCGCAGCTTTGCTTGTGCTGACAGAGCTTGGAACTGGGGTAAGCTGCAGGGTGTAAATCCTTACCCTGCCTGCTGGGGTTATACCACTGCAGCTACGGGGGGAGGGGGGGAAGGGGCTGGAACTGGGAAGACCAGGTCTTAACGTGCAGGTTCCTCGGGGCATGCAGCGTTGTCAGTTCTGTGCACTGTCCTGCACCCCACTCACTCGTGGGGCTGGACAGATGAGAATGGGACCAAATGTGGCCCTTAGTGCTGCCTTAAAATGCAACAGCTGAAAGCTTTGCCAAGAGCTGCGGTCTATGTACCCCACTGGTGTGGGTATGTTACAGGTCCTCCACCAAGGACGCGAGTCTGTCACAGCCCCCAGCTCCAGAGCTATTTAGCTTAAACTGTAGCAGCTGATGGTTTTCGCTCTGGAGGTCCCTGGTTTAACACTGCTGTTGGCCATCACACCTGTATCGGTCAAAGCAGTTCTCTGGGGCAGGGACTTTAATTGATTATGGCTCTACAGCACCCACCAAGCACAATGGGGCCCCAACCTGATGCCCCCACAATAGAAATGTTTGCTAATAACGCCTCGCCTGGATCCAGCATGCTGGCTAACTGCTCTGCAGCTTTTGTGAACGTCCCTTGAAGACCTTTCCCTACATTTAAAGGCGGCCAGAGTGTTTTTTGTTTAAGCAGGGCTGGCTTAAATTGTGAGCTGTCTTTGTCACCTACCTGCTAATTGGCTGGTTGTGTTTGTCTGAGCTGATGGGGGTGGGAAGCTAGCTGTGACAGGAGAACAGCCCCCTCTCCCTGCTTGCATTTAATCAGCCCGTAATAATGGCAATTTGTTTGACAAGCCCATTCACCAAATGATCACAGAAATTGACAAGCTAACAGCTTCTGAATGGCATTTAAGTAGACTTAGATATTGGGTTTGGAGATGTGAATGGGTTCAGTCAGGTCAGGGGGAGGCCCATTATCCAAGCGTGTTGAAAACTGGGCAGTGAATGGAAGCCGTATGTTAACACAAGGGAAAGGTGGACGGCGTTTTGTTCTCAATGGCTCTAACACAGCTGTGTAATTTGGTAAGGAGGGTTTGTACTTCTGGCCTTCGCTACAATGGGCAAACAACCATATCCTAACAACCTCAGACAAAACCAGCTAAGCCCCTTGCCTTCCTTCTTACCCCCCGCCCCTCTCAGTGCTCTAACCTAGGTCTCTACAGGGGCTGAAGGACTTTTTCTCTTAAAACCCAGCTTGTCCCCTTCCACACTGTTTGGCCAAACCAGCCTCACTGGGCTTCTGGTGTTGTGTGCCTTGTGCCGGCTTAATGGATTTTAAGACTAGAAGGGACTATTCTGATCTGGTCTGACCTCCTGTATAAGATTTCACCCAGTGATTCCTGCATCAAACCCATAACCTCTATTTGAGCTACAGCAGAGGGGCCATGCCAATGTATGGTTTGTGCGCTGATTTAATCTAAACCAATTTAACTAAATTGCTGTAACCCCCTCAGCATGAACACTTAAATTGGTCTGAGAGTCAGGTTAGCTTAAGTCTACTACAAACCCACTTCAGATTGGAAATAAAGGCATACATTTTTGACAGCAAAGGTAATTAACCATTGGAACAGTTTACCAAGGGTTATGGTGGATTCTCCATTACTGACCATTTTTAAATCAAGATTGGATATTTTTTCTAAAAGATCTACCCTAGGAATTATTTTGGGGCAGTTCTCTGGCCTGTGCTATACAGGGGGTCAGACTAGATGATCACAATGATCCCTTCTGGCCTTAGAATCTATGAATCAGCTAAACTGATTTGAAGCCACTCTTAAACTGAGATAAGAGTGACCATGCAGCCTTCTGCACTGGTTTATCTAACCCAGTTTAAAAATCACAGTTTATCTTCAACTGGTGCAACTTTACATGTAGACAAGGCTCTTGGTGTGAGTTAACAGTTGTCCAAACGGTTTCAGATAGGAGGAAAGAGAGTGTATGTTCTCATGCAGGAAGCTATTTATATGGTATTGGCATATATCTGAAAAAAAATCATGGAACCAATCTATGGTCACCTAAGACTTCATGGTTGTTGTTATGCTGAGCACAAAGACTGTTTGGGAAATCATGGTGCCACAGGAGAAAACGTTCGTTCTCCTGCTCCCAAAATGCAGACCCTTAACATGTGAGTGAAGGGAGAATTGTTGGTAGCAGTACATGGTCCAATCCATAGTTGAGGGGTTCTCTTCTGTAGAAGTCAATGGTCAAAGTTGCTATTGATTTTTCTGTGGGTAGTGCTCAGCTGTGATGGTGAGGGGAGGCAGTATGAAACCCCAAGGGAGACAGAGGGGAAGATGCATACTAGCCAATACACTGCAATACTCTAGATACTTGTAAACAGAAGTTAAACTGAAATGTCGCCTCTTTGAGATGCCAGAAAAGTGACTGACTACACATGGAGGTGTTATCTGTTTAAAATGTTGCTTTAATTTTTTTGCTGTTTAGAAACAGTCTGGGCTGTCGGAGACCTGGATTCAAATCCTGATTTGCCACAGACTTCCTATATGATTTGGGGCAAATCATTTAGTCTCTCTGTGCCTCAGTTTCTTATCATTACACTGAAGATAATAGCAGTGCCCTACTTCACAGGAGTGTATGAAGATAAATACAATAAAGATTGTGAGGCACTGTAGTGATGAGGTGGGAGGGGGGAGGCGAAATATAGACCGAAATAATAATACTGCAACAATTTCTCCAGAGCCTGTCTCTAAATACCTGCATCTGGGGCCACAGGCAGCGATCAAACTCTCAGAAGGGTTTGTGGAAGTGGACTTTCCCAGGAGAGAGGTCTGGCTGTTTCAAGGAACAGAGTCAGGGGAGAAGAGGGGCGACTTTGCCACACCAAGGATGACTGATAAGAAAAAGGAGGAGATGAGGGGAACTCCTTTAGAGATCCAGGGAGTGGTTTGTTATCAGTTTGGATGACTGAGGCTTATAAAGCGGGACTGCGTGGTAATGGAATGTGGGTGGACTGTGACTGTTGGAGACAGGCAAAAAAAGGGACTGCTAACCATTCCTGTAGAGGTGGGCGGGAGGCGGCAGGGGGATTTGTGGACACTGCCTCGGGACGCTCACTGGACTCGAAAGGATTTGATAAAGACCTGTTACCACTCAAGAAAGAGATGTTGGAGTCATTGTGGATAGTTCTCTGAAAACATCCACTCAGTGTGCAGCGGCAGTGAAAAAAGCAAACGGAATGTTGGGAATCATTAAAGAAAGGGATGGATAATAAGATTGAAAAGATCATGCCTCTATGCCTCTATGCATGCCTCTATGTGTGCCTCTATGTGTGCCACATAGAGGCATGATCATGCCTCTATGTGTGCCTCTATGCCCACATCTTGTATACAGCATGCAGATGTGGTCGCCCCATCTCAAAAAAGATATACTGGACTTGGAAAAGGTTCAGAAAAGGGCGACAAAAATGATTAGGGGTATGGAACGGCTGCCATATGTGGAGAGATTAATACGACTGGGACTTTTCAGCTTGGAAGAGACAACTAAGGAGGGATATGTTAGAGGTCTATAAAATAATGACTGGTGTAGATAAAGTAAATAAGGAAGTGTTATTTACGCCTTCTCATAACACAAGAACTAGGGGCCACCAAATGAAATTAGTAGGCAGCAGGTTTAAAACAAACAAAGGGAAGTATTTTTTCACACAACACACAGTCAACCTGTGGAACTCCTTGCCAGAGGATGTTATGAAGGCCAAGACTATAATAGGATTCAAAAAAGAACTAGATAAATTCTTGGAGGATAGGTCAATCAATGGCTATTAGCTAGGATGGGCAGGGATGGTGTCCCTAGCCTCTGTTTGCCAGAAGCTGGGAATGGGTGACAGGATGGATCACTTGATGATTACCTGTTCTGTTCATTCCTTTTGGGGCACTTGGCATTGGCCACTGTTGAAAGACAGGATACTGGGCTAGATGGACCTTTGGTCTGACCCAGTATGGCAGTTCTTATATTCTTATGAATATTGCCAGGTGGAAGCTTAGAGTTTGAGTGTATCAATGGGAAAAGGAGACTCTACCCAGTGGCTGAGATTTCCCCCTAGAGATGAAGGGGACGTTCAAATGGGAGTGGGCGGGGTAATAGCTAAGCTATCTCATCCAGTCATGGTGGGAACTGACTGGAGTCCCTTCCCTTAAAAGGGAAAGATGGGGTGCCAGGGTCCCCTGTGGCAAAAAGCAGTGCCAACAGGGAATGAGGAAAAGGGGCTTGAAACAGAAAAATCAGAAAACTCTAGACCAAGGAGCAAAAATAGGATCTCCCCAGGGAAGGGGAGGGAAGGGAAAGGTAGCCCAGAACAAGATGTAGGGGAGAAGAGTACACCTAGGTTGTTGATAGAAGTCAGACAGGGACCCTCGCCACCAGAACGGTGGGAGGAGGAACCCCAGCCCCAGTTCTTGGGGCTGGGAGAACCAGAGTCCCTACTTGAGGAGGAAAATGAGGGACAACAGCAGGCTCTGCCCCAAAGCAAAGGGGGAAAAAGGCAAGGCGAGTAGCTCATCGGGTTGCCCTTGGTGTGAAGACGTATGGGCAGAAACAGAATTAAGGGGGTGTTCCCCCCCCAAGAAATGCAACTTCTGTGGGCGGAATTTGGATAACCACCTTGGGGGCAAGTGTGAACAAACAGACTCCAGTGCATTCTCCTAAGAAGGGAGTGTGTGGGGAAAGAGAAACCTGGCCGTAAGGTAAGGGAGGGAGGTGTGTGAGAGTTCAGGCAGCTAGAACCTATTGGGAATCTGCCTGCCCACAGCCAAAGGCTCCTCATCCCAGCCTAAGGGGAGGAGCTACCAGACCCAGATTCCAATCAATTCCGAGGGGCAACTAATGAGTAAACAGGGACAGGAGTGAGGGTCAGAGGGTCAAAATCAGGGATTCAGAGGGAGACACCAAGCTGAGAACCCCAGACAGCATCCACTGCTACTCGAAGGTGTCTAGGGAACCAGCGGACACAGCCAGGGCTGGCTCTAGGCACCAGCGTTCCAAGCATGTGCTTGGGGCGGCACTTCTGAAGGGGCGACATTTCAGCCCTTTGGGGGCAGCACTTTTGCTTTGGTGGCAGCACTCCGACTTTTTTTTTTTTTTTTTGCTTGGGGCAGCAAAAAACCAAGAGCCGGCCCTGGACACGGCCTTAGTGTATTCAAAGACCTATCTCCTAACTGTAGTGACAAAAGTAAATTGAGCCTGTAGGGCTTACTGGTCGGTGTGTTTTGTGTCCCCCTCTGTGCCTGATCCACAGTTTGTCTGGGTCAGTGGCTCTCAAACTTTTTTTTCTGTGGACCACTTGAAAATTGCTTAGGGTCTCGGTGGACCACTTAAATGATCTTTCCAAATGTTGTTGGTATCATTAGCTAACTATTGTGAAGCGCTTTGCATAAAAGTGCTATATAAAAAAACCTTAATAATTAAGGTTTTTTTGTTCTACAAATAAAAGCATACAACTCATATTTTAATATCGGTAGTGTTACCTTTCTAATGCAATGGATGTGTCCTCTCTCCCTCCGCTGCAGCAGCCCCCGAGCTGGGGCTGGGAAGGAGGGGGGGTCTCTTCCCCCGCTGCGGCAGCCACAGAGCTGAGGTGGGAAGGAGGGCTGTCTCTCCCTGGCAGCCGCAGCCCTGGAGCTGGGGAAAGTCGCCTCTTTCTCTGGCCGCCGCAGCCCTGCACGTCCCAAATTCTCCTTACCCCTTATTCCCCCCTAAGGCCACCACCTCACCGTACATGTGTGTCTTCTCCAGGGTCTAGGCACCTAATTAGTGGAGCCACGCCTGCTTTTTTTTTTTTTTTTGCTTGGGGCGGCAAAAAAGTTAGAGCCAGTCCTGCACTAGCACCGCTGTTTGAAACTAGCGTACAGGTTTTATTAGTGTGGACAAGACCCCAGAGGTGATTCCACCAAGTCATGTTTGAGTCACGGGGAGAAACCTGAACTGTTGTTGCCCTTCCTGAGCCTGTTTTGTGACTAAATGGAGAACTTTACACTCCAGATCTCTGACCACATGCACTAGATTTGCACATGTTAATTAAAGTGTGTGTGTGGGGGGAGGGGAGGCGGGTTAGAGTAGAATATCTGAAGTTGAACTGAAAGGCTGTACATGCCAAGACCTGAGTTGGGGCTGACATGTTTCTGTCTCCCTAGCTACAGTTGATGACATCCCCGACACCTAAAGCAGTGGAAGGAATGCAGCTCCCTGCACTACTTAGGCCTGGTGGATGTTGTCAGCTGTAACGGAAGAAACCCTGAGGGTCCGAACTCACGTGCAATGAGTGGTAGAGTTTAAATAGACTGTACATAAATATTTCTTTACTGAATAGAACTGGGCTGCTGACAAAACTGTGCTTTAGACGAGGGAAACATTTCTCTTTTTTAAAAAAGTCCGCTTGGTTATTTTTAACTGCATAGATAAGGTGTCAACAGAGCCAATTTGCAACTGCTCCCATTTCAAACACAATCTGTTGCAGGAAAATGACGCTGCAGTAAGTTTCCTGCCTTTTGTATTGTGCTAAAGGTGCAGATGCCAATGAATTAATGAAAAAAAGTTTATGCCGTTATTAAAATGACAGTGTCAGGTGAACTTTAGCCCCAGATTAAAGACTTGTGAAAGCAGGTTTCATACAATCGACATCCAACAGAACTTCAGTGAATTAAAAAGAATCCTATAGAAACAGTTTGAAACAACCAAAAATCCCTCTGAGCTGGCATCCTCCTGCAGTGTTTGCAACCCAAACATGGCAATGTTTCATTAATGCAGGAGAGTGAAATTGACTAGAGAGTGACTGTAAACAAAAGTGAAACTGACTATCTCTTTTCATTGTCCATATACAATGCAAAAAATAAACAAGTATAAATAGTGGGAAAGTAAATTTGGGTTTATAAATTCATTTTGAATAGAGGGCACTACATTTTAGAGGAAAAAATATGGACCATCATTTTCAAACTTGGTTGTCTAAAGTTAGGCACCTACATACATATGTAGGTACTTTAATAAATGTGGCCTGGTTTTAATGGGGTGTTCAGAGTTCAAAATCAGGCCATTTTTAAATTTAAGTGCTCAAACAGTGATTTAGGTGCTCATCAGTAAGGAATCTCCATCCTTAGAGGTTTTTAAGGTCAGGCTTGACAAAGCCCTGGCTGGGATGATTTAGTTGGGGATTGGCCCTGCTTTGAGCAGGGGGTTGGACTAGATGACTCCCTGAGGTCCCTTCCAATCCTGATATTCTATGATTTTATGATTCTATGATTCATTAGGCAACCAAGTCTGAGAAATTTGGCCGTGGTTTCTAACATCATTGGCATTCCCTCTTGCCTAGATATATGAGAACTTCCCAAGCTCCGTCCATTTTGTTGTGTATTAAAGTGTGTGTATGCATATAGGAACCCATGTGTCAAAGGAAGTTGGATGAGACTTACAATTTACACAATATTACTCATGTACTCATCATTACTAGTTCCAATAGGCCTAACTCCTAATTGTAGCTTTCATTAATGAAGAACTGTGGTTGGTTGTGAGCTGAGCACCATTCCATATGGACAAGCAGGGCCAAATTCTGCAGTGACTTATGCTGGTGCAGTAACTCCATTGACTTTCCTGGTGTTTTGCAGGGTATGAATAAGCACTGAATTTGGTTCCAATTCCCTCCTCTTGCTGATGAAATTTGATAGAGAAGTAACAATTCTGCATTGTTCTAAGTATTCTTGAAACAAAAGTTTGAGATTTAAACTCCCCTGCCCCCACTCTTTAGCTGCTGCTTCTGCCTCAGGAAAGACACTGTGCTGTCTCTCAGCTCTGATTCGGATGTCGGACTGATCTGAGCATGCCTGTTTCAGCTCATTGAGTGAGAATGAGCTCACATTCATAGTAATTAAAGTCTGTACTTCTGCTCTTCCAGCAGGTGCTTAATGCTTGGATGCATTAGACCTAAGGCGTGTTTCTTCATGTCAGGGAGATACAGCGATGGTTTGGCAGCTCTGAGTCATTTAAACAATAGAATTATAACTAGGACAGGGCACCTCAAATGCATCTAGTACCCATAAATTCAGCCAGTGGGTGCCCTCTTCTTTGGCACGGGATGCGGACCACACATACTACAAGTAGCATCTTTTAATGCTCCATTTTGACTCCAGTGTTGATCAAGATGGAGTGTTGTAACCTGGCACCTGTAATCTGTTGCATTCACTGCATGCTGCTAAACTCTGGGCAGTCCTGATTTAGGAGTACCCTTAAAATACTGGATGCACATGTGGCATGGCAGAAAACATTGGAGTAGGTGGGGTAGAGCGTTGGTCTTAACAGTTTTTGAAGGGCACATATTTATGTGCTCTGCTATGAATGGTAAAGTTGAGGAGGGAGGGGAGCACAGATCAGTCTCAGACAAGCTGGATTCTGAGCAAAGTGTGAAGAAAGATTTGAAAATGGCTCATCTCATTAGGCTGTGCTGCATCTTGTGTTTAGAGCAGACACTGAATCTGGTTAAAAGGGCAATTGCAGCTAATACCAGCAGAGGCCTGGGCAGCTGCGTAGTACAGCGTCTCATGTCTCATCACGGCACGTGTGGACGCTGAGAGTCAGTGGAGCAGGGGCTGGCTCCTATGTCTCCCACACCCTGGTGAGTGCGCTAAGCAGCAGGCCACAGAGTCATTCTCCAGCTCGTGTGTGTTTTCTCTGTTCCAAAGACTTTTTAATTTATCCACAGTGAAATGGCTTCAACAGAGGTGACTGAGACTATCCCATAGCCCAGTGGTTTGGGCATGCAGCTGTGAGGTGACAGATCCTTGTTCCAAGCCTTGCTCAGCCAGAGGGACAACTTGAACTGGGGGTTTCCCACATTCCAGCTGCTTACCCAAACCACTAGGCTAAAAGTTAGGAGGGAGCTCCTCCATTTTGTATGAACGCTCCTGTGGGGCCCAATCTGGTGGGTAAGCTCTGAGCACGTTTGCTGGATTGGGCCCTCCAGACGAGTTAGGCAGAGGGACACCTATTTCCCCCAGTTTGTGCACTGCTTGGGGCTTAGGCGTCCGGATGCCTAGAGCGGGGCAGCAGCGCACGTGCACAGCACAGGCGCTGACTTTTCAAATGGCCTGGAGGTGCTCGACCCCTGGCCCCGCCCCAGGCCCCACCCCCACTCCACCCCTTCCCCCAAGGCCCCAACCTGCCCCACCTCTTCCCGCCCAGTCCCTCCCTCTTCCCCGAACATGGCTGCGTCCCTGCTCCTCCCCCACTCCCTCCCAACCTCCCTGCACACCACGAAACAGCTGTTCGTGGGGGATGGGAGGCGCTGATCTGCGGGGCAGGTGGGAGGTGCTGGGGGGGGAGGTGATAGGGTGGATGCCAGTGGGTGCTCAGCACCCACCATTTCCCCCCCGAGGATGCTCCAGTCCCTATGGTGTACAGAGGAAGAAATGGGTGCCTAGGCAACTCTTACTGCAAAACTTAGCTGCTGAGTGAGATTGGGCACCTACAGGTTGGGTGGCAGCTGAGTGGGGGCTTTGTGAATCCAGGTGGAGCCTGATTCTGGGATTTAGGTGCTTAAAGTGGCAGTGTCTCTGGTCAGTCACAACAAAGGAGTACAGCAGTAAAAATTATCCCAACGTTAAGAGCTCAAGAGTGGAAGCCATTTGCAGTGCACAGCAAGAAGTTCTATTGGCCTTACAAAGCTCAGGAACTATATATGTTTTTATTCTTCAGCATCATCTACTGACAACTTATCTATAAACTAGCTAGTCACCTATATAGGGATCTTACATTATCCTGTAACAGTAAAAGTGCTGCAAGAGAGAGAATGTGATTTGCACCATTTTGTTTTAGCCTGTACTTTCAGGCTATTTTTTTACTTGACATTTTAATTCTATATAATATTGCTGAACTTGAGTAGAGCTGAGGATGAGTATTGGCATATAAGACTAGCTCCAGGGCTTAAAATGGGGCTTTACTCTGACAATTAACATTGTGGCATTTCATGTTTATTGCCCCTTAATGACTTCTGTATCAAATGGGCTCCATTTGCAAGTCTAACTGTTCATCCCTGCTGACTCAGGCTGGGGGGATCTGAGGGGTTTGTTTGGGTTCTTTACTCCTCACTCATCTTTGCCCGCTGGCTGGGCCTACGACACCTCTCTGCCCACTTTGCCTTAAATCAGGGGTGGGGAACCTTTTCTCTGTCAGGGTCCATTGACCCACAGAAAAAAATCAATCGGGGGGGGGGGGGGGGGGAGGAGAGAATGGCGCAGAGGCTCAGGGCTTCCCCTAGGCTCTGCCTGCCCAGGCTCTGTGCTCCTCCCGGAAGTGGCGACATGTCTGTCCCCTAGGCGGAGGGGCCAGGAGGCTCTGCATGGTTTGCGCTGCCTGTGCCCGCAGACGCTGTCCCCACACCTCCCATTGGCCGCGGTTCCCAGCCAATGGGAGCTGCGGAGCCGGCACTGGGGACGGGGGCAGCACTCGGATGTTCCCTGATTGCAGCTGCTAGGTGGGGGGGCAGGGACATGCCGCCAAGCCAGCGCTCGCAGCTCTAGCCCCTTGGGGGGGGAGGGGTGCCGAGGCTGGGGGCTTCCGGCCCGCGGAGCAGAGACTTGCCACGGGCCGGATGAAATGAAGCCGGGGGCTGGATCCGGTCCCTGGGCCAGAGGTTCCCCACCCTGCCTTAAATGGATTTCACAGATGTGACCAAGTGGAAGTTAGTAACTGATTCTGCGGAGGCTGCACAAGAAGGAACAGAATGCGACAGGCTCTCTTTGCTCTGCTGGTTTTGCAGGACTAACGAGCTTGTTATAGGTGGGGCTGGTGAGGCTGCTGGGTTGCCCAGCATTTCCCAGTATCAGGTCCTGTTTTCACTTGCTTATGTTACCAAACTTTAACCATTTGGGCTGAAATTTTCCTTGTAGGGTGCCCGCCTCAGGCTAAACTTTTCTGGAAAACTTCAGCCACAACGGTTCAGCCATTTCCAAGGACAAGGCTAGGGAAAAATACATTGTTTTGCCCATGTTCAATTCTGACAACCTTTTTTTGGAAATGCTGTACCAGCCCTATGCTTTGGAGCAGCGTCTTGAAGTTTGGCATGGCGTGGTCTATGTCAGCGAGGTGCCTTTTGCCACACCCATGAAAATTGTAGAAATCCTACAGTTATGAGCCTCTGAAAAACCACAGTTTGCATGTGCTCAGTAGAGACTTCTTAGATTTTAGCAGCTAAAATCTCTACAGATTCCATCCTTGCTAAGCACTGTCCACCCTCTTGAAGTCCCAGCAAGTGACAGGACTGCACATGAGCATGAGTGAATGAACATGCTCCAGGCCTGGGGTGCGAACGGGGACTTTCCCTGTCCGGGCTGCTCTCGGCTGGGGTGGAACCTGACACCGGAACAGAGAACAATGAGCCTGTCTCTCCTGTGCTCCTCCATAAATGATCGATAGGATTGTTGAAGATGTCTCTCTTATATGTCTTCTTGTTTTTCCTACTACGAATATACAGAGTCAGAAACATGCCTTTTCAAAGTTACAAAGTTTCCAAGCCAACAGCCTTAGCTATAGGTAAATTCACTACAATGAAATGCTTTACATTTTAGAAGATTGGTAGTTGTTGAATTTTCTTTCTCTCTAGATTTTATTGTTCATATCACCCCTTAGAAACTCCAGAGGTTGATCTGATTCTTTCTGAAGCACGTCTCTCTTTTCATGCGTCTTTTGTTTAGTTGCTTTTTCTGTTGTGAAAGCTCGTTCACTTCCTGGTTTGTGTGTTCAAGCCAAATGCAAAATCAAAGTGATCAAACCTTTATAAAAGTGAGCATGGAGCAGCGAAGTGGATCCCCAGTTGATGATGGTGCACACATGTCTGGGTACCAAGCTATGCTCGTATTTAGTTTATTGTTAGACTAACAATAAGAACAAGCACTGGTTCTTGTTCAGTGAAATAACTTGGATGGAATGAATGGCGTGGAGGAAAAAACAATTGAAGGCAGGCCTGTATTTGTCAAAATGATCTAGTTTTAGCTACGCTATATCAGGCAGAGACTCCTGACAGCATAGGTCTTATGTCAGCCATCGATATCTGACAGTGGGCCTTTAAAGTAAGACTGCTCAGTCGCTGACCGCAGTACTGTGTGAAGCGGCCAAAACCATTTCTGTGCAACTCCTGCTGTTCGGTTTTTCTACTTTGCCTTTGCTCCTGCTCTGGAGTTTCATTTTTTTTCAAGACACATTGCAAAATATGGCAATTGTGTGAGAAAAATATGTCACATTTCAAATGCAGGAAAAATATATTCGCCCCAAATTGGTCCTGTGTTACCATGGGCTTTTTTTTTTTTTTTTGCTATGACAAGTGACCCTTGCTAAATGCAGCGTCATATTATTGCCTAGGCCGGCAAATTTTCAGGGGCGGAAGCACCCTCCACGCCCCGCCCCCCTGCTCCAGCTCACCTCCACCTCCTCTGCAAGCGCGCCGCGGCGTCCTGTTTCTCTCCCCTCCCAGCGCTTGCGCAGCGAAATAGCTGTTTCGCGGGGCAGGGAGGGAGGGGGAGGAGGGTGAACGCCACGCGCTGGGGGAAGAGGCAGGGCTGGGGGCGGGGATTTGGGGAAGGGATCCAATAGGGGAAGGGAGGGGACGGAGTTGGGCGGGGACTTTGGGGAGGGGGTTGGAATGGGGGCGGGAAAAGGGCGGAGTTGGGGCGGGGCCAGGGCGGCAATTATTTCCCGGCCTAGGGGCGGCAAAATTATTAATCCGCCACTGGCTAAATGGTAAGCAGGGTTGTAAAGATCTCTTAAGATCCATGAGGAGATGAATGATTAACATCTCCAACAATGAGTTTTCCTTGCTGAGGAAGTAGAAATCACTTTCTCTTTTTCAAATTCTGCCTTTATAATTGGGGAGGGGTGGGTAGGAGGAGGTTCAAGTTTAAACTGGCCGAAGTGATAAGATTGTTTTGCTTCTTTGCTTCCCTAGGCTGCATGACAAAAGTCCTCTTGGCAAATTAAGCCATGACCTCTTTTTGTGGCATTGGGAACCAATCTCATTGGAAACAGAGCCGGAAAATCCAATCTACCGGACAGATAAGCATTCTGACCCCAGCAGGCTTGAGATGCCTTTTGTTCATGTAGCCTTCCTATGCATTACCCCATCATCTGTACATCAGAGTGATGGAGCTGATGGGAATTGTTTCTGCTCAGTAGAAGCCTGTTGGTGGGAGGCAGGGGACAACGTGGCGTCCAGAGACGAATCACAGAGTGGTGTAAACGTCTCACTTGATTTACAGCATATTGAGCACCAGCTTGGTGGAGTGCACTGAATTTCCAAGCTCCTACTAGAATGGAGGTGTATTAGGGATCAATGTGGCTCCCATTAGATGGAAGAAGGGCTCTCCCTGACTTCCCATTGTAAGCTCCTGCCACTTGCTGGTCAGACATGGCTGCCTGAATCATAAAAACAAGGGCTCCCAAAGACACCTGTACAAGCCCATTCATGTCCAGACACAGGGAACTACCTGAGAGAAAAGGGTGGGGGGGGCACCCTCTTAAGGAAGAAAGGGATCCAAGTTGTTCTTCTTCAGCTGCATCTAACCAGTTAGAAACATCTCCTGGGAGAAATGGGTAACTGGCATTTCTGATTTTCAAGAAAGTCCAGGACCCAATTTAGCATCTCTGTCTCCGACAGCACACTTCTCCAGCTGATCTCTGAAATGGCTGTCTGTCCCCAAGGGCCGGTAAATCTAACCCTGGCCGACCCTGAAACGAGTTAGGGGAGACAGCAATTGCTAGTGGCACTAAGCTGAGCGGAGGAACAGAATCTTGCAGTGAGATGAGCGGTTCCCTGTGGACTGGCAGATCTTTTTTGTCTGGATTGCTCCAGTTATTGCAAAGATTCATTGCTGTTGATTAGTAGCAGGGGGGGACCAATGCGATATACTCATGTGAGTAGCCTTTTCCTGTGTGGGTGATCCCATGGGAATCAATAGGAGTGCTCCCATGAGTGAGGGTTTGCTGGGCTGGGCTCATGCATGTAACTCCCTCTATCCCCCCCTTGCACAGCAAGCAGGAGGCTCCCGGGAGCAGCTCCAAGGCAGAGGGCAGGAGCAGCACATGGCAGTGGGAGGAGGGACAGCTGCAATTGATAGCCTGCTGGGCAGCTGCTGCACAGGGAACTTAGGGGAGCGGGGAGCTGATGGGGGGCTGCCGGTTCATCTTGGTTCCAAGCCCCCACCAGCTAGCTCCAACGGGCTGCTCTTTCTGCAAGCAGTGGACAAAGCAGGTGGCTTTCAAACGACATTATAAGGGAGCATTGTGCAACTTTAAACGAGCATGTTCCCTAATTCAGTGGTTCTCAAACTAGGGCCGCCACTTGTGTAGGGAAAGCCCCTGGCGGGCTGGGCCGGTCTGTTTACCTGCCGCGTCCGCAGGTTCGGCCGATCGCAGCTCCCACTGGACGTGGTTCACCATCCCAGGCCAATGGGGGCTGCAGGAAGGGCAGCCAGCATGTCCCTTGGCCCGCGTCGCTTCCTGAAAACACCATCCTGGTCACCATGGATGTAGAAGCTCTTTACATCAATATTCCACACGAGAATGGACTACAAGCTGTCAGGAACAGTATCCCTGATGAGGCCATGGCACACCTGGTGGCTGAGCTTTGGCTTTGTCCTCACCCACAACCATTTCAGATTCGGGGACAACTTATACCTTCAAGTCAGCGGCACTGCTATGGGTACCTGCATGGTCCCACAGTATGCCAACATTTTTATGGCTGACTTAGAACAACGCTTCCTCAGCTCTCGTCCCCTAGCGCTCCCCCTCTACTTGCGCTACATTGATGACATCTTCATCATATGGACCGACGGAAAGGAGGCCCTTGAAGAATTCCACCTCGATTTCAACAATTTCCTCGCCACCATCAACCTCCGCCTGGACCAGTCCACACAAGAGATCCACTTCCTGGACACTACAGTGCAAATAAGTGATGGTCACATAAACACCACCCTACACCGGAAAACTACTGACCACTATTCTTACCTACATGCCCCCAGCTTCCATCCAGGACACATCACACGATCCATTGTCTACAGCCAAGCCCTAAGATACAACTGCATTTGCTCCAATCCCTCAGACAGAGACAAACACCTACAAGATCTTTATCAAGCATTCTTAAAACTACAATACCCACCTGGGGAAGTGAGGAAACAGATTGACAGAGCGAGACGGGTACCCAGAAGTCACCTACTACAGGACAGGCCCAACAAGGAAAATAACAACACCACTGGCCATCGCGTACAGTCCCCAGCTAAAACCTCTCCAGCACATCAATGATCTACAACCTCTCCTGGAAAATGATCCCTCACTCTCACAGATCTTGGGAGACAGGCTTAGAGACAGTCCCCCAACCTGAAGCAAATACTCACCAGCAACTACACAGCACACCACAGAAACACTAGCCCAGGAACCAATCCCTGTAACAAACCCCACTGCCTACTCTGTCCCCATATCTATTCTAGCGACACCATCAGAGGACCCAACCACATGAGCCACACCATCAGGGGCTCATTCACCTGCACATCTACTAATGTGATATATGCCATCATGTGCCAGCAATGCACCTCTGCCATGTATATTGGCCAAACCGGACAGTCTCTACGTAAAAGTATAAATGGACACAAATCAGACATCAGGAATGGTAACATACAAAAGCCAGTAGGAGAACACTTCACTCTCCCTGGACACTCAATAACAGATTTAAAAGTAGCCATCCTTCAACAAAAAAACTTCAAAAACAGACTTCAAAGAGAAACTGCAGAGCTACAATTCATTTCCAAACTTAACGCCATTAAATTTGGGCTTGAATAGGGACTGGGAGTGTCTAGCTCACTACAAAAGTAATTTTCCCTCTCTGGGTATTGACACCTCCTTATCAATTATTGGGAGTGGACCATATCCACCCTGACTGAATTGGCCTTGTTCACACTGGTTCTCCACTTGTAAGGGAACTCCCTTCTCTTCATGTGTCAGTATATTTATGCCTGCATCTGTAATTTTCACTCCGTGCATCTGAAGAAGTGGGGTTTTTACCCACGAAAGCTTATGCCCAAATAAACCTGTTAGTCTTTAAGGTGCCACCGGACTCCTCATTGTTTTTGAGATGATCTATGAATTTTTAGTGCTTGATGGTGGGTTTTTTTTCCTCACTGTGGCTGGCGGCTTGTGTGTGCTAGTGTTTCAGCCATAAATCTGCACTGGCGTTCCTAATGAGGCTCTTAGAAGTGCTCTGGAATCCTTAAGACCCCTGTAATGAGGAAACAAGTTCAGATAAAACACCTCAGAGGTTTCTTTCAGCGACCGAAGGGACAGACACAGTATTGTCATTATTTACTGACTCCTTGCTGCAGAACTTTGTGTTTCCATCTCTGTGCTGCAGCAGGACACGTAGCGAGGTCAGTTTAGTTTGCTAGATCCAAAATGGGGGATTGCCTTTGTGTGACCTAATTTAGAGTTTTTTCCAGACCTATCAGAAAAATGTAACATTTCCCCCACCCCCTCCCGGTTTCGGCTTTGAAATACCATGCAACAGTCTGTTCAGCAATATTACTAATAATAACAATTCATAGTGCTTATATAGCACTCTTCATCCATGGAGTCCCAGGCACTTAACAAAGATGGGTAAATGGAATTATTTTTGTTTTACGGATGGGGAAACTGAGGCATAGAGACAGTGACACAAGGTCACATGACTGGACAACAGCAAAGCAGGTGTCCCGACTTCAAGCCTAATTCTCTCCCCCCTGCATCACATGGTCTCTCTGTATCTTATTGGGATTAGATGAAGATAAGGCATTCCTAGAGCACCTTCAATCCCCATATCTCGCTGTGCTTGATGAGCATTAATGAATTAAGCATCCCAATGAGCCTGTGAGGTGGGGGAGTAGAGTGGTCTCCATTATCGTCTTTACAAATGCCTTTTAAGTCACAAAGCTTATTGCAGTACTTGTGGTATCCCCTTCCCTATAGGGAACACTGAGTAATGTTTCCTAAGTGCAGAGTTCAAATGCAAGGAGACTGGAGCTCGATGGTTTCTAAACTAGATCTCCCCTTCCGTCCTGAAAAATATTGGTCCAAACTCCAAGACGCAATTCAGGTCCATTTATTCCTGCTCCTTTGTTAGGTGGTTGTGTCTGTCTGGGATTTGCCATCTGGTCACTGCTGCCCCGGCCCCTTGCCTCCCCTCAAACACAGCCGGGAGATTGTCACAACGCAGGCAGGATGAGGCAATTTACCTAAGGGAGGGGTCCCCCAAAATTTGTCTCTCCCTTTATCTTCATCACAGAGTCAAGCTGGTTCCCTCAGACACTCTCCAGCTTAAGAACTTCATCTTAGCAAAGCAGTGGGGCCCAGCTATAAGAGGTCGATCTAAAGCCCATTGAAGTCAATGGACAGACTCCAATGGCCTTTGTGTGTGTTTTTGCAAGGAAATCAAGAGTTCTAATAATGCTTAGAACATGACTCCCATTAATTATTGCTGTTCCCGGTTTGGAAGCAGCCTGCGTGCTATTCATTCACGCTGAAGCAGCCTACGGCTGTGTCTTCCTCGATGCTAGGGGAGCTAGCCAGATGCTGGGCTAAGAGGCTGCAATTGGGAGGCGAGGGGCTAATTTCATTAGTTGATGGGAGGAGGCTTGGGGCCAGTGGGGTGGATAATGAAATCTCCAAATATATTCTATGTGCCAGATGGTCTGGCATTGCTCTCCCCCTAATTTGGAAGGAATGGGGTGGGGGGGCGGGAGGGAAGTGACTTGGAAGGACAAAACCTGTAGCGAGATGCACACGGCTCCTCTGGGATAGGAGGCTGCTTGTGCTTTGCGTGGGCAAAGGGTGTTCAGCCATCCCTGCTCTTCCACCCAGTGCCATCCATACACTAGTTGTGAAGGAGGCAGCTGGTGAGGGGCAGGCCTGCAGCAAAGGTCACTGATGCACTTACAGAATATTGCTGGGTGTGTAGGACGGGTA
Source organism: Emys orbicularis (assembly GCF_028017835.1). Taxonomy (NCBI): domain Eukaryota; kingdom Metazoa; phylum Chordata; order Testudines; family Emydidae; genus Emys; species Emys orbicularis. The sequence continues at coordinate 19,843,195 of NC_088685.1, read as the reverse complement.
ACCAGATAGTACAGAGGCCAAGATGAAATAATCCTTGTGCACTTGAGTAAAGGGGTTAGTCACTGAATGTTTATAATGCCATACAGGGAATTAGCATTGTTGTGGTAGCTCCCTTCCCACGAAGGTGTATGATTAACAGCCAGAAATCTCAATGGTTTTTTATGGCCAAAATGCATCCCCTTCATCCTTATCCCCTGTTGTTTTTTTTTCATCTTCAAATCACTGTATGTTCACTGACTAAGGGCTTGTCTTCACTACCCCTTTGGATTGGCGGGTAGAAATCGATCTCTTGGGGATCGAATTATTGCGTCTCGTCGGGACGCGACAATCGATCCCCGAATCGATGCGCGTACTCCACCAGCCCAGGTAGGAGTAAGCGCCGTCGACGGGGGAGCCGCGGCGGTCGATTTGCTGCCGTCCTCACAGCGGGGTAAGTCGGATCGGATACGTCGAATTCAGCTACGCTATTCGCGTAGCTGAATTTGCGTATCTTAAATCGATTCCCCCCCCCCAGTGTAGACCTAGCCTAATTCACACAGCCGCCTTCCATAAGCAACACTGTTAGCAGGCAGAGAGGCAAAGGCCAAAGTTTTCAAAAGCAACCTCTGATTTTTGGGAGTCTCGGTTTTTGGGTGGCCAACTTACCACACCCTTAGAGGTGCCCTATTTTCAGAGGTGATCAGCTGCTATTTCAGTTCAAACTGGGGCTGCTCAGCAATTTCTGGAAAGTCTGGGCCAAATGCATCTTGATTTGGGTGCCCCAAAATTGAGGCCTTTGACATTTGTAATATTTTGGCTTAAGAGACTTGGCCAAAGGTACCCAGGAGGAATTGGGACTACGAGTCAGGAGATGCTAGCTCCCGTTCCGTTCCTCGGACCACACCTATCTTCCGTGTTTCACATGAACACTGCATTTGGACCCGCTTCCCCTGCCTGAACTTGCTTTGCCACCGTCTCCTTTGTATGTTTGCTAAAAGTGCAGATTAATGAGCAGCCCCTCTGGGCTTTGGTACAATGGCAATAAACCAAATAGGAGGAAATCAGTAGCACATATCGGCCATTTCCCCTGGTAGCAGCATGTTGCCTTTTTCTCCTAGTGAACATGGGATGAAGGAAGGGGCCTGTTATGGGCTTTGGGACAAAGTGGTAACTGTGTTCACTGGTGCCCAAGGCTAAAATTGCCTGACAAAAACCTCCAAAGCAGTAGCCAAGCTGCTGTTGGCTGCAAAATATTCAGCACACATACATAAGCATCCTTACTGAAAAAGGGCCAGCAACTGGGCTGTAGCCAGTGGAGCATTTTATATCCCGTGGTGTAGGACAGAGTGTGAGGGGAGAAGGAATTTTCTCCTTGTAGCTTATTGTGAAAGTTCATGGGCCAGATCCTCAGTTGGTGTAAATCAGCACAGCTCCATCGATGTCAGTGGTGCCACATTGATTTACCCCAGTTGAGGTTCTGGCCCCACTGCGTTGTATTACTGGATGATCTCTGTGCAGAAGGCTGCAGCGATAGTGCAAGCTTCAGGTTTAATGCAGGTAGATCTCCTTCAGTTCCTGGCAGGGTTAGCTCCGCCCTTCATTCGCCTGGCATGATCATATAGGACCCAGTTCTGCAATCCTTATTCAGGCAATGCCCTTGGTAATGTCAGTGTTATCTGAGTAAGGAATGCTGATGTTGACCTATAATGACTTTTATGTGAAAGTGCTTTAAAGCAGTAGGTAAATAGCACCAGGGCCGGCGCAACCCATTAGGCAACCTAGGCGGTCGCCTAGGGCGCTAACATTTGGGGGGGCGGCGACTGTGGCAGCCGGATCTTCGGCCGCCCCGGTCGTCATTGGCATTTCAGGGGCGGGACCTTTCGCCACCTAGGGCGGCAAAAAAGCTGGCGGCGCTCCTGAATAGCATAAGTGAAATGCAGCCACCTCTGGGGTGAAGGGTGGCCGCCATCTCATGTACAATGAGCTGCCAATGTAAGCTGATGTCCTTATAATAAAACTCTGGGTGTCGATAGAGAACCTTCCTCCTACTGCCTCATCCAGCCTGCAGAGGGGCTAGTGCTTGCCACTGAAACGATCATGACAAGAGGAGCCAACTAGCAAGTAATGGAAGGTGTAGAGCCTGTTATATTAGCACCGGTGGTCAGAGTAGCAGAGGGTCTCCCCTAGCTGATTCCATTATAAATCAGAATGGCTCTGGCTGTCAGGCGTGACAGAGCAATGATTGATGATGTGGGTGGGGGACCTGAGACCTGGAGAGTTCAAGAAGGACCCTGACCTGGTATGGAATGAGGGTGGTGGAGGCCCAACTGCAGTGGGTGGATACTTGCTGTTTCTCTGAAGGAAAATAAGTCAGGCTCTGCCCTGCTAGGTCCCCTCAAACAATATGGGCAAAAATGTTTGCACAAATCCCCACCCTTGTGTGAAATCCGCAAAGGTAGGCTCAGTGGGGCTCATAAACATTTTAAAAAAAACAACAAAAAACCTCTCCCACTCATCCTTGACAAAGAATAGCAGAGATCAGGGCTGCGTTAGTAGCAAAATCTGTGCAATATGTAGACAGGGCTTCTCTTCGAAGCCATATACAAATGTGAACTTTGATCAGTCCCCACAAGTGTTATCACCATTTTCCAGATGAGACCCTTCACCAGTGCAGGGAAACTCAGGCACAGGGGTTATGTGACATGCCCACAGCTACATGGTGAGTCAGTGTTAGCAAGTGTTAGAAATTGGGACTCGGAGCTATGAACACCTGGGCTCCAAATAGTAGCACCTATCTCAGGCATGATTCTAGCCTCTGGTAGTGGTGCAAAGCAGTCAGACAGCTGCCCTAGTTGTGCATACCAGGATATACAGGGTGTGTTTCTGGGTTGTGTAAAGCTGGTGTAGCTGGCTGTAAGACACATTGCTACGCAACCCTGGCACAAGGGGTTTGACTGAGGGTGTGGCTGGAGGTAAAGTCTGAGAGATGTACTCCGGTGATCCACAGCTAGAGGAACAGTCCCTAGAAGCCTGCTCTGGCTGGTGTAGTTCAGAGCAGCCCATAGGGCCTGGGTCAGGCTGGAATCAGGTGAGTGGAAAGGTGCCTTAGAGCCAGTTTCCTCTCCCCCTTCCCCCATGCATGCCAGGTGCTGGGCCTGGGGATCTGGCACCTCAACTCCAGTACCGTGTATCTTTTCTGTCTTTGAAAGTTACCAGCATGGAACATGGTGATTAATAGCCCCATAAATTAACTGGCAGTTTAACAAATCACTCGTTAAAAAGCACAACAAAGTGCCAAGTTACTGTACCGTGGTAGTGCCCATGGCATGCCAGGCACAGTCACTTCCTTGAAGAGTGTCTCGTCTAAAAAAGACAGAACCATCCAGAATGTTGGGGGAACAGGGATAAAAATGCAAAACTCGGGGGGTGGGGGGGGATGACAGTGAAAACAGAAAAGTGAGAACATGTGGTCTTCTGTGGATTCTAGAACTTGGAGACTGAGAAGAGCTTTTAGATAACTTTATTCTACCCCATGGCCCTTACACTAGGTGTGTATAATATATGTGCATTTCCTGGTAGAATCAAATTTGCTAAGTTCATGTGTACATACACACATATATATATATAGCCAAATTCTGACCACAGCTTCTACTGTGAGTACAACCCAACAGAGTTCTATAGGGTTGCATAGGCGTGACTGAAAGGGAGAATGTGGGCCCTACAGTATGTCTTATATAGTGGTCATCATTTTAAAAAGTCAGTATTTGCCAACTGTTATTGCACCATCGTAGCTGAGAGCAGATTCACTTAGATACATTTATGACACAGTGTTTATATTCTAAAATATTACACAGGAATTTTCTTCAAACTACTAGGAAAAGAGAGGTTTTCTAGCCTGAGGAACAAATTAATTCTCTGATTTTTGTGCGTGTGAGTGACTTGCTATTGTGTTGCGGTTTCCCCATCTGTAAAAGAGGGATAATAATACATCTCTACCTGTAGGTAGGGGAATAAATGAATTAGTGTTCTGTGTAAAATGCCTTGAGATCTTCAGGTGCAAAGTATTTCTATCTTGTGCCACGATGCTGCTTCATATAACATCAGTTTACCTGTTGTGCATGTGAATTCAGAGTCTGATCCAATGGCCATTGATTTCAGTTGGCACAGAATTGGATGACGAGGTGACAACTCTTAAAGTCACCTGAAAGACATCCATTGACTTCAATGGGTGTTGATTTGCACCCTGAGAGTCTGAGAAAGGTGTGATGTGTTGATGACTGTTAGTGATTGTGAGGAAAGAGCAAGGGTGCCAGGACAAAAATATTCAGTGAGATATCTGTTGTTTCCAGTTACTTTCATCCTGATGTATTGAGCTCTAGGGTCCCTGTAAGCCAAAGAGCCTGGGACTTCTTATTCCCTTTGGAATTGTCAAAATCTTTATTATCCATACAAATCTCTGTCAATCAGCATTGCAGCTTTTGCCTGCTTCATTTACTGGCCTATTTGCAGGGCTGCCCAGAGGATTCAGGGGGCCCGGGGCAAAGCAATTTCGAGGGCCCCTTCCATAAAAAAAAGTTGCAATACTATAGAATACTATATTCTCATGGGGGCCCCTGTGGGGCCCGGGGCCTGGGGCAAATTACCCCACTTGCCCCCGCCCCGGGCGGCCTTGCCTATTTGGATATGCACTTGTCCTCTGCAAAATTTTACCTACCCTCCATCAAGAAGCCAGATATATATTAAATGGCGTAGTATGTGCACTTTTTAGGGTTACATTTTCTCAGGGTTGCTTAGGATTTTGTCCTATGGCTTCCACTGGCATAAAAAGAAATCATCCAACTCCTTGAAAAGGATCTTACATTTACACACAACCTTTCAGTTGGTGCTGTGGGCTCTTTGTCCATGCATAACAAAAAGAACCTCCAGTGTCTCCAAGTCTCATATGAAAGACTCCCCCTCATCCCGCATACACAATTCATCAACCTTGGAAGAACAGTGGGCTCAACAACACCTGGGAAATGACTTTGTCAGCTCCGTTATTTTGAGAGGCCAGTTCCAGGTCATAGCACAGTCGTTTTCAACTTTTATTTGTGGACCCCTAAATAATTTCGAATGGAAGTGCGGACCCCTTTGGAAATTTTAGTCTATGGACCCCCGGAGGTCGATGGACTACAGGTTGAAAACCACTGTCCTAGGTGGTTCAGTGTGGTTAGAGTACAGGCCTTTAATCTTGAATGAGGTGAATGCAAATCCTGACTCATGGGCTTCTTGAATGATCTTGGTCCTCTCATCATAGTCCGTGTCCCTTTATACTTGTCAAAACCCAACACACAACTGGGCACAGCTTGGGCTGGGCGGCCTCTTGTTCCAAACAGACTGAGTGGAATAGTGGGAGTGTATCTGGCTGGGGCTGACGTGTGTTGGCAGAGCTATGAAAGGAAGTTCACACGCTACCTGCCTATACCATGTATAGCTGCAAAGCAATTAGATTTAAAGCCCATTAGAGTCAATGGAAATATTCAATGGGACTCTTTCCTTTAATTACAGGTTTCAGAGTAGCAGCCGTGTTAGTCTGTATCCGCAAAAAGAACAGGAGTACTTGTGGCACGTTAGAGCCTAACACATTTATTTGAGCATAAGCTTTCGTGGGCTACAGCCCACTTCATCAGATGCATAGAATGGAACATATAGTAAGAAGATATATATACACATACAGATAACATGAAAAGGTGGAAGTTGCCATACAAACTCTAAGAGGCTAATTAATTAAGCATAGCTCCACCTTTCATGTTCTCTATATGTATATATATCTTCTTACTATATGTTCCATTCTATGCATCCGAAGAAGTGGGCTGTAGCCCACGAAAGCTTATGCTCAAATAAATTTGTTAGTGCCACAAGTACTCCTGTTCTTTTTCCTTTAGTTGTAGTGGACTTTGGCTCAGGCCCTTGGTCCTTCCTCCATAAACACCACATTCACATGCAATTATTCTTATAAGATTAAACCTTGGGCTTACCATTTCTGATGCTAAGAGGGCTAGAAATACTGAATAAAGATAAAATAGCACCTCAGGGTCTGCTCTAGCCAATCCTCACTTACACATGTGGTTCTTACACATGCTAGTAAGTATTGGTTGTATGAGGAAGAGTTTGCAGGATCAGCAGCTGTATGTTTTGCCTTGTTTTTGGATGAGGAGACACCAAAGTATTTCTTGTCTTAGTTGAACAGTATAAATAGGTCACAATGATTTGCATTTGTCCTCACCCTCTGATGGGCTTACTAATGACTTGAAAGTGGCCAGGAAGAAAGATGAGTGTTTACATTGACTTTAACTGGCCAGTGCAGGCTCTTTGCCCCTAAAGTATAGATTAGTACATACCTGGGAATTCTGGCACATGGCCACAAGTAGTGATTATTCACTGTATTTTGAAAAGGTTTTGGGTTTCTGGATCTGACCTTTTGGGTGGATAAATAGAAGGATTAGCAGCTAAGGAAGCAATTATCCACTCTCTATAATTAATATCTCCTCCTTATTTTCTGGTGTCACTTGACCTGGAACCAGAACCTATTCATGTTGCCAGCTTGTGTAATTACCTCCTTTAAAATGAGAGAGAGAGAGAGAGAGAGAGAGAGGATCATGGGTCTTAAGAAACCAGCATAGTGGAAATGGGGAGGAAATGTGGGATGAGAAAAGGCCCACAGTACAGGAAGGTTAGAAAGCCCATATGACAGAGGGGGGGGAGAAAGAACTCTAGGGTTGACGTTACTAATTCAAACTCAATGTATAAAACAACGGAAAACTGAATGATCAAAATTTAGGTCTGTTCTTTGGGTAACAGTCTCCTTTTAATGCCAGTGTGTCTCTTGGTATGAGGATTAAATATGCTCACTATTCTTCTTAGGACAAACAGGCCTTCTGCACAGGCCTTTTGGAAAGGATACTGTTTCTGCCAGTTGTGCTTTGTTTTCTGCTGTCAGAGTTTAAAATGCCATCTTGATCAGGTGCATCTAGACTGGTAAGTCTTAGACTGGAACTTCCCATTGAAAAAGTCAGAGAGATGTGGCCAGATATTACTCTCATCTGACAATCCCAACAGTCTTGGGAAAAGGAGGATGCATTTACCCATCTTTTTTTATCTGCATTCCTTTTCTATCTCCTTGTCTATCTTGGGGTGTCTGTAGCACCTAGCCATCACTGTAATATATGAAGGTGATGTTTGAGTCACTTTCAAAAATGACTAGAGATTTTGGGTGCTTCAAGTTTTGGAAATCAAGCCCTTTCTAAGGTGTCTCCAGCTGAGCATACAAAAACACTGACCGCTCTTGGAAAATGTGGGCCTAAGGACAAGAAGCTTTGGGGGCAGGAGAGACATTCAGGCAATTTATAAAAATGCAGCTAGTTATAACATTCAGTATTATTAACCTTATCTGTAAAGGTCCCCCCGCAAAGAGCTTCTAAAAGTGGTTGGAAGTTAGAGGAGGCTTCTTGTAGGTTCTTGTTCTATGATGCTGTTCTTGATGGTTAACTTATTACTCTTCAAGGGCTCATTGGTTCGCATCACGTAAGCAGTACAGAGCGGATCTTGTGACATTCCCCCCACTTTCCCTGCTCGTAATTAGATTTGGCAAACAAGGAAAACTTCAGTTTAACTTTAAAGAAAAACTAAAGTGTTTATAGAATGGGCCCTCCTATAACAACACAAAAGCAAGCAGTTGGGCATAAAAGCAGGTAGAGAGCAATCTGAATGCCCCGAAGAAGGTTGCGTCTTCAATTAAATGAATAGACTTTGGCGGAAAAAACCCTGCTTCAGAGAATGGAGAGGTTTGGCTAATCAAGGTTGAGCTGTATACAGCACAGAGGAAAACAAAGAAGTCACATAATTACATAGATCATCTACAGTAACTCAGTGCTGGGATTATCTCCCTTTCCACCACACACTCATAAAAGAAAAGCAAACAAAAAGGACAACACTTGCAATGTGAAATAGCATTTGTGATAAATGAAGTGTGTGTGTGTGTGTGGGGGGGGGAGTAGCTCCCTTTTATGGACACCCAGCCAGACAGTTAGCTATAAAGTTCCTCTTGGTAGCTATTCTCTACTTGCTTTACCTGTAAAGGGTTAAAAAAAAGTCCAGGTAAAAGGAAGTGAGTGGGCACCTGACCAAAAGAGCCAATGGGAAGGCTAGAACTTTTTTAAATTGGGAAAAAAGCTTTCCCTTTGTGTGCTGTTGTTTTTCTCCCGGAAAGAGGGGAACAGGGAGCAGTTATGCTGTGAGAAGCTGCAGGCCAGATATGAAAATCATCAGATCATATCTAGAACTACTTATTTAACAACCCAGATATGTAAGTAGATCAGGAATGTTTCGAAAGATGCAATTAGGTTTATTTCTGTTTATTTCTTATTGGTTTGTGGACTCCTCTGTGCTAACCCCAAATGCTTTTTGTTTTGCTTGTAACCTTTAAGCTGGACCTCAAGAAGGTTATTTTTGATGTTTAATTTTTGTAAGTGGGTTTTTTTAAATCTAGCAAAAGCCTAAGTTCCAGATGTATTTTCCTTCTTTTTGTTTTTAATAAAATTTACCTTTTTTAAGAACAAGATTGGATTTTTGGTATCCTAAGAGGTTTGTGCAAATGTTGTTTAATTAGCTGGGGGCAACAGATAATTTCCTTTGTTTTCTTTCTCAGCTCTTCCCCGGAGGGGGGTGAAAGGGCTTGAGGATACCCCACAGGAAGGAATTCCCAAGTGTGCCTTCCTGGGTTCCAAGGGGTTTTGCATTTGGGTGGTGGCAGCATCTACCCATCCAAGGTCAGAGAAAAGCTGTAACCTTGGGAGTTTAATAGCAGCCTGGAATGGCCAGTATTAAGTTTTAGAATCCTTGCGGGCCCCTACCTTCTGCACTCGAAGTGCCAAGTGCGGAATCAGCTTGACAGCATTCCACTTGTGCTCACAGAAAAGCTAACCCCAGGCCCTATGTCCTGAGGGCCACACAAGGTTCATAGTTAGACTATCAAATAGCCTTCCATTGTAGAAAGGCCATGTTAGAAATCCAAACTAATCTGCATACTGGGGTTTAATTGGATAAAAAGCTATTGGACGAGTCAAAAATAAGTAAGGAAGATGCTACATCTTGTTGAAATAGGGCTGCTCTTTAATTGCATTACTAATGCTACAGATAAGCAGCCAGGGAGTCCAAGGAAATTGTCCTCCATGGATATTTTAGATACTAGAAAAATGCTGGTTTATTCAGTAGAAGCCAGGAGAGAGGGTTTCTCAGCTGCTATTAATACTTCAGTTTAACTCTCTGAGTTATTTTTTATCTTGGAGAGGAAAACGGTGTCTTGTTTGTCTGGGCTCAGTGGGAGACCAGTGGTTTTAGTTTGACTTACCCCATGCCATTTAAGAACCAGGTGACTGCTCTAATACCCTTAAGGCAAACTGGGCTTAAAGACAACCATTGACAGTGCAGATTCAGAAGGAGGAAAAACATGTGGAATATGTGAAAGCTGAACATCCTATAGGCTCGTGGATTAGTGCGGCGCTGCTTTTTATTAAACCAGGCTGTTTAGTACTATTGTGAAAGCAACCTGCCTTGGTTCTCCCAGTAAACTGGTTGGGGTTTGCAAGAAAACATTTAACCCTCAAGATAGGAAGCTGTCTTCTAAACTGAGTGTAAAGTGCCCACATGGCATTGTAGTGATGATAATCAGTAGTAGTAGTAATTTTCCACTAAGTCGGTGTGGCTTATATACAGTAGATCAGCATATGCTCTGTCACACCATTGACTCCTCTCTCACCCCCAAAGGGTTGAGAACAAATTAGAGCCTGCAATGACTGCTCTGTTACACAATAAGAGCAGAATGTAGCCAAACTAGCCATCCCCTACAACCGGCATGATGCCTTAGCCAGCAAAGCAAAAAAGTCACTTCTCTTGCCGACTGCCCAGTTCAAAATAGACCAAAACACATTCCTTAGGGCAAAACATCTCTCTAATCTGCACTGCAGATCTCTCACTTGTAGAACATGGCAATTCGTAGACCAGGCCTGGACCAGAAAAAATAATTTTTCCTTGAGTTTTCTTTGCACAGGGAAAGAGAGATGCCTCCATGCAAACCATTCCTTAAAGTTTTTCACAAAATAGGCAATGGAGTTTGCACCAACCTCTTCTTAGATCACTGGCTTGTGCACGGTATGTGTGTGTTGGGTTCCATTTCAGTTACTAGTGACTGCCCAGCTGCCAATCCACGTGCTGTCATCTCCCTTCCGACCCCACTCAGCTGCATGATGAAGGCTTTTTGTGGTTTGACATGGCCAATCACCAGCCTTCAAACATCCTGAGTCAGGCCCCCAAATTTATGAGATTGGCTTAAAACCCATGAGATTTAAAAATAATAAAATAAAATTGGAATTATTTTCAATTGCTCTCAGGTTTCTAAACCTTTAGGGCAGTGGTGGGCAACCTGCGGCCCGTCAGGGTAATCCGCTGGCGGGCCGCGAGACAGTGTTTACATTGACTGTCTGCAGGCATGTCCGCCCGCAGCTCCCAGTGGCTGCGGTTCACCAATCCCAGCCAATGGGAGCTGTGGGAAGAGGCAGGGATGTCTGGGGGCCGCCGATTGCCCACCACCGCTTTAGGGTGCATAAGGTCCCTCACCAAAGGCTCTTAAGCAAAGTAGTCAGTCATGGGATAAGAAGGAAGGTTCTTTCATGGATCAGTAACTGGTTACAAGACAGGAAACAAAGGTGTAGGAATAAAGGGTCAGTTTTCACAGTGAAGAGAGGTAAACAGTGGGGTCTCCAAGGATCTGTACTGGAACCAGTGCTTTTCATCAAATTAATAAATGATCCGGGTGAACAGTGAGGTGACAAAACGTACAGACAATACAAAATTACTCAAAATAGTTAAGTCCAAAGCTGAGTGCAAAGAGTTACAAAGGGATCTCACAAAACTGGGTGACTAGGCAACAAAATGCCAGATGAAATTTAGTGTTGATAAATGCAAAGTAATGCATATGGGAAAACATAATCCCAACTGTACATATAAAATGATGGGGTCTACATTAGCTGTTACCACTCAAGGAAGATCTTGGAGTCATTGAGGATAGTTCTCTGAAAACATCCGCTCAGTGACAGTCAAAAAAGCTCACCAAATGTTAGGAACCATTAGAAAATGGATAAATAATAAGACAGAAAATATCATAATGCTGCTATAGAATCATAGAATATCAGGGTTGGAAGGGACCTCAGGAGGTCATCTAGTCCAACCCCCTGCTCAAATCAGGACCAATTCCCAACTAAATCATTCCAGCCAGGGCTTTGTCAAGCCGGGCCTTAAAAACCTCCAAAGAAGGAGACTCCACCACCTCCCTAGGTAACGCATTCCAGTGCTTCACCACCCTCCTAGTGAAAAAGTTTTTCTTAATATCCAACCTAGACCTCTCCCACTGCAACTTGTGACCATTGCGCCTTGTTCTGTCATCTGCCACCACTGAGAACAGCCGAGCTCCATCCTCTTTGGAACCCCCCCTCAGGTAGTTGAAAGCAGCTATCAAATCCCCCCTCATTCTTCTCTTCTGGAGACTAAACAATCCCAGTTCCCTCAGCCTCTCCTCATAAGTCATGTGCTCCAGACCCCTAATCATTTTTGTTGCCCTCCGCTGGACTCTTTCCAATTTTTCCACATCCTTCTTGTAGTGTGGGGCCCAAAACTGGACACAGTATTCCAGATGAGGCCTCACCAATGTTGAATAAAGGGGAACGATCACGTTCCTCGATCTGCTGGCAATGCCCCTACTTATACAGCCCAAAATGCCGTTAGCCTTCTTGGCAACAAGAGCACACTGTTGACTCATATCCAGCTTCTCGTCCACTGTGACCCCTAGGTCCTTTTCTGCAGAACTGCTACCCAGCCATTCGGTCCCTAGTCTGTAGCAGTGCATGGGATTCTTCCGTCCTAAGTGCAGGACTCTGCACTTGTCCTTGTTGAACCTCATCAGGTTTTTTTTGGACCAATCCTCTAATTTGTCTAGGTCCCTCTGTATCCGATCCCTACCCTCTAGTGTATCTACCACGCCTCCCAGTTTAGTGTCATCTGCAAACTTGCTGAGAGTGCAGTCCACACCATCCTAATAAAGATATTAAACAAAACCGGCTCCAGGACCGACCCTTGGGGCACTCCGCTTGAAACCGGCTGCCAACTAGACATGGAGCCATTGATCACTACCCGTTGAGCCCGACGATCTAGCCAGCTTTCTATCCACCTTACAGTCCATTCATCCAGCCCATACTTCTTTAACTTGGCGGCAAGAATACTGTGGGAGACCGTATCAAAAGCTTTGCTAAAGTCAAGGAATAACACATCCACTGCTTTCCCCTCATCCACAGAGCCAGTTATCTCATCATAGAAGGCAATTAGGTTAGTCAGGCATGACTTGCCCTTGGTGAATCCATGCTGACTGTTCCTGATCACTTTCGTCTCCTCTAAGTGTTTCATAATTGATTCCTTGAGGACCTGCTCCATGATTTTTCCAGGGACTGAGGTGAGGCTGACTGGCCTGTAGTTCCCCAGATCCTCCTTCTTCCCTTTTTTAAAGATGGGCACTACATTAGCCTTTTTCCAGTCATCCGGGATCTCCCCCGATCGCCATGAGTTTTCAAAAATAATGGCTAATGGTTCTGCAATCTCATCCGCCAACTCCTTTAGCACCCTCGGATGCAGCAGATCCGACCCCATGGACTTGTGCACGTCCAGTTTTTCTAAATAGTCCCGAACCACTTCTTTCTCCACAGAGGGCTGGTCACCTTCTCCCCATACTGTGCTGCTCAGTGCAGTAGTCTGGGAGCTGACCTTGTTCGTGAAGACAGAGGCAAAAAAATCATTGAGTACATTAGCTTTTTCCACATCCTCGGTCACTAGGTTGCCTCCCTCATTCAGTAAGGGTCCCACACTTTCCTTGACTTTCTTCTTGTTGCTAACATACCTGAAGAAACCCTTCTTGTTACTCTTAACATCTCTTGCTAGCTGCAACTCCAAGTGTGATTTGGCCTTCCTGATTTCACTCCTGCATGCCTGAGCAATATTTTTATACTGCTCCCTGGTCATTTGTCCAATCTTCCACTTCTTGTAAGTTTCTTTTTTGCGTTTAAGATCAGCAAGGATTTCACTGTTTAGCCAAGCTGGTCGCCTGCCATATTTACTATTCTTTCTACACATCGGGATGGTTTGTTCCTGCAACCGCAATAAGGATTCTTTAAAATACAGATTCTATATAAATCTATGGTATGCCAATACCTTGAATACTGTGTATAGTTCTGGTCACTCCAACTCAAAAAAGATATATTAGAATTGGAAAAAGTATAGAGAAGGGTAACAAAAATGAGGAGACATTATGAGAGATTAAAAAGACTGGAACTGTTCATGTTAGAAAAGATATGACGAAGGGAAGAATATGACAGGTCTATAAAATCATGAACAGCATGCAGAAATTAAATAGGGAAGTGTTATTTACTCCTTCTCATAACACAAGAACTAGGGGTCACCCATGAAATTAACAGGCAGCAGGTTTAAAACAAACATAAGGAAGTATTTCTTCACACAACACACAGTCAACCTGTGGAACTCATTGCCATGGGATGTTGTGAAGACCAAATGTATAACTGAGTTCAAAAAAGAATTGGAGAAGTTCATGGAGGTTAGGTCCATCAGTGGCTATTAGCCAAGATGGTAGGGATGCAACTCTATGCTCTGGGTGTCTGTGAGCCTCTGACTGCTATAAATTGGGACTGGATGACAGAAGGTGGATCACTTGATAATTGCTCTATTCTGTTCATTCCCTCTGAAGCATCTGGGACCGGCCACTGTTGGAAGACAAGATACTGGGGCGGGATGGACCTTTGGTCTGACAGTATGGCCATTCTTACGTTCACCCAGATCATGTTTTCAGGCTTCTCTTAGCAACCATGAGGATTAGAAATGGTTTTTTTAAAGCAGAGATTGTCCCGTAATCACATCCCACCATGAGATATAGCTATTAGAAAAATGCCAAATAGCGTGAGACTCTCTATAAATCACAAGAGTTGGCAACACTGATTCAATGTCCTGAGGTGGGGAGGAGTTTTCATCAGCTCAGTCATCATACAGTGAATCTGGTTTTGCTTTATAGCAATATACTGTTAGGAAAGGCTTTAGTTTGTCATGTTTGGAGAGCTGTGATGATGTCTCTGCACATGACTTGGAGTCCTGACTGGTAAAGAATCTTTGTTTTACACCATCCAGAGTGCATAGGGCTATCTCCAGCCCTTAATTGCAAGTAACTCCTGTTGGAAGTGAGAGACACATTTGAGGGGAATTAGCCTTTGGAACAATTTACCAAAGGACATGGTAGATTATTCCTCATCTGGAGTCTTTAAATCAGGACTGGCTATGTTTCAAAAAGAAATGTACAATCACAAGTTGTTGGGCTCGATGCAGGAATTGCTGGGTGAAACTGTATGGCCTGTGTGATGCTGGAGGTCAGACTAGATGGTCATAATGGTCCCGTCTTCTTGACTTTGAAATCTAGGCGTTCAATGGGAGTTGTGCATGTGTTGTCTGAGGGCAGAATTTGGCCTTTACTGATTAAGAAAATTTGTACCGAAGGGCATGTCTGTTTTGAATCTGGATAGAATTAACTCCAAGCCTTTCTTTAACTCTGACAGCTTTAAAAAAAAACGGAAAAGGGTTGAAATGATTCACTCAGTAAGGAGCGGTGTTCATCCATCACCAGCCCAGCCCTCTGGCCCAGCTGTTTCTCACTGGCCTGGTTGCTTCTCTTCATCATTAAATTTGCTTTGATTGTGCTACTTGTCAGCATTTGGTAAACCAGAGCTTTGACTGGAAGTTGTTTTTTGCCTGCTGAATTACAGCTAGCTGCATCCACTAGCTCTGTGTCAGCCAGAAGGGCCTGTTGTTATCTGCAATATAAATGAACCTTGGGCTAAAATCTGATGAACAAATTTCAACCCTGAAGTGTGTGGTTTTTATAATTTAAAAAAAAGTAATATGGCTGATGTACTCTGAAGCTTCTCAGAATGGAAGTAATCCAAGCTGTAGCAAATGCTGCATGACAGCGGTCCCTCTTGGAGAGTGATTCGCAAGACATCTCGTTTTTGGAGAGCTTGCTGTTTCCAGCAGCGTTCCTCATCTCTGTGGTAGTAGTTGTGATGGGTTGGATCATAGAAACCCCCTTGGGGCTACCAACTGATGTACCTAGACTACCTCTGAGCCAGTTTTCCCTGGCAGCTTGGGACTTCAGTGCCATGCCTGGTTTGAGCCTTCTACAAACACAGACCCAGGTCTGAACTACGTCCCACAAACTGCAGGCTTAACTGAAAACAGCTTAAGGAGTACTCCTGTCTCCAGCACTCAGGTACCCAGCTCCCAATGGGGTCCAAACCCCAAATAAATCCGTTTTACCCCAGATAAAGCTTATACAAGGTAAACGCATAAATTGTTCGCCCTCTATAACACTGATAGAGAGAGATGCACAGCTGTTTGCCACCCCAGGTATTAATACATACTCTGGGTTAATTAATAAGTAAAAAGTGATTTATTAAATACAAAAAGTAGGATTTAAGTGGTTCCAAGTAATAACAGACAGAACAAAGTGAATTACCACGCAAAATACAATAAAACAGGCAAGTCTAAATCTAATACAGTAAGAAAGTGATTACAAATGAAACCTCATCCTCAGAGATGTTCCAGTAAGCTTCTTTTACAGATTAGCCTCCTTCTAGTCTGGGTCCAGCAATCACTCACACCCCTGTGGTTACTGTCCTTTGTTCCAGTTTCTTTCAGGATCAGGTATCCTTAGGGGTGGAGAGGCTACCTCTTGAGCCAGCTGAAGACAAAATGGAGGGGTCTCCCAGGGGCTTAAATAGACTTTCTCTTGTGGGTGGAGACCCCCTCCTCTCTCCTATGCAGAATCCAGCTGCAAGCTGGAGTTTTGGAGTCACATGGGCAAGTCACATGTCCATGCATGACTCAGAACTTTACAGGTGGCAGCCATTGTTCACATGCTACCTTGAACGTCCCCAGGTAGACTTCTTATGCGGATTGGAGTCTTCCAAGGTTCCATTGTTTCTTGATTGGGCACTTAACTTGCAAATTCCAAAAAGCTGACCAAATGCTTTACTAAGGCTACTTAACATCAAACAAGTACACAGCCAATATTCATAACTTCGAATACAAAAATGATACATGCATACAAAGAGGATGAATAGATTCAGTAGATCGTAACCTTTGCAGAGATATGTTACATGGCATATCTAGCATAAAACGTATTCCAGTTACGTCATATTTACTTTCATAAGCATATTTCCATAAATCATTATGGGGTGCAATGTCAAAGTAGTATTTATTGTTTGCATTACCGTAGTACCTAGGGGCTCTACTCAGAGACTAGGACCCTATTAGGTTACCAAGAGACCAAGAGGTTATTAAGACAAGAGGTAATCCAAAACTGCCAGTTATTTTTCATGGAAAATGATAATTAATTTTTTTTTGTTTTTGTGGTGGAGAAAACCCAAAACAAAGTCTGAATATTTTTTTTTTATGGAAACATTTTCAGTTTAAAACCTGTGAAAACTCGAACCAAAATGAGAATTTTCCACAAACATTTTTGGTTTTGTTTTTTAATGCAAAAATGTCTCGGTGGAAAAATTGTTAACGATAACATTTCCACCAGCTCTAATTGACAGTGCATTGAAAATAAAAAGCCTTTCCAAATGCTTACAATTAAGTCTGATAGCTTGTCTCTTTCACCAATAGAAGCTGGCCCAGTAAAAACATTCTCACCTCATCTTGTCACTCTAATATCCTGGGACCAACACGACTACAACTAGGGTTGCCAATGCTCCAGGATTGTCCTGGAATCTCCAGGAATTAAAGATTAATCTTTAATTAAAAATTATGTCATGTGATGAAACCTCCAGGAATTCGTCCAGCCAGAATTGGTGACCCTAGCTACAACACCACTGCAAACACTATTAATATTGTCCAGATTTTCAATGAAGCACACAAGTGTGCTCAGCCATTCGAAAATTGGGGCCTAAGTATGTGAGATGGTGTCCTCCTGGAGACGCTCGCCCTGGCAGACTAAGAACTTTAGTGATGACTAATGATAACAGGGTACCACCTTCAGTGGTAAGGGTTAGTAGGTTTGGCACTGAAGATAGCGGGTTTGATTCTCTGCTAAACACTGTGGTATTTGTATGGATGTGCCCATGGTTTTTTTTCATATTTGCACAACTCTTTGGCCAATATTATGGGTCTGATTCCGGGGGACACATTCCATTGTTCAAGATGAGAGGAATGCAAAAGAAAGAGCATCAGTAGTGACACGTTCATTTTATATTTTTCACTTTTAATAGGCTGAGAGGTAAAGACATTTGTCTACCATGTAGGCTTTTTTAAGATGAATGTGTTCTTTATAGCCAACATTAAAATCCATACTTAAATCTACAAAAGTCAGAGTTTAAGGCTGAAAATAATTTTCACCATTGCATGCAGGTTCTTCAGATAAGAAAACAAAGTTCCAGCTAGCTCGAATTGCTCTTGGGAGTTTAGGTCAATCTATCTATTCTAATATAATACCTTTTTGGGGGTGAGATTGAATTAACACAGCCAACATTGTGCTGCTGGAAAACCGTATAACCATTATTTCCCCCTGAAATGAGTAATGGAGAAATCAAGATGTGCTTTGTATCTTCAGACAAAGAAACACATGGACCTGTTTTGTTAGTTCCAATATCTTTTTTTATATATATACGCTACTTTCTCACATCTGGGAACATTTCAGAGTGCAGGTGAGGCTTTGAAGTATTGGGTTCTGTCTTTGTACATCATAACTCACATGGGGTTTTATTAGTGAATATGGATTCCTGGGAATAGTGTATTTCCATCATTCTTTAGCTTCCTCATGGTACACAGTAAAGATCATATTATGTGCCTGAGCGATTCTTGCCATTCCATAGTTTTATGTACTGGTTATGTCCTCTTATGGTGCATAAATGTGTGCAAGAAAAACACATGGTAAGTGGGAAGTGAACTGTGCTGAGGTATAAAGTCATGGAAGCATTGAGGCCAGCAGTGTAAAGCTTTGTTCATTTCTCCAGAAGGTGCCAGAGGCATCAGTGCTAATGTCATGTAGCCAGAGAGGTGAGCTTGTTCCTCTCCAATGGAGGAGAGCGTTCTGCAACATCCTCCTGTAGGGAAAAAACTACCCTGCTATGCTCACCTCATGGGCCAACTAAACACAGTGATACAGAATGCAGCGTTGTATGGTATCTTCCCTGCCACCATGATCTTAGCAGATAAGCATTGTGAAAAATCACATAGAAAACAAAGCCGTGACCCAAAATACCCACGGAGCCAGTGTCTACAGAGAGTCAGTGGTCACCAGCTACAGTAACCGGCATATCCAGTTCCTGTCCCACAGTGCAACCAGCTACCAACTGCTGACTCTGGTATGTGCTGCCCTTGGTCTCGCCAAACAGTGACAGGCTGGATAACTTTGCCTCTTTCCCCCAATCCTGATGGTACTTGGCTGACTACGACTCACAGGCCCAATTCCTATCTCCACTACAACCGCACTGTTTCCAGCCTTGGGATCTGCATGCATTGCACATGGGTGGATGGAGAACAGCTCATCAAAGTGCCTTGCCTTCTTTGGAGTGCACACTTCTTCTCACCTTTCCCTAATCCCTTCATGTGTTCTGGGTGGGAACTACATTCCCTTCCCCAGTACTGTGCCTGGCCTGGGCATGACCTGCCCCTGGAAAACATTGCAGATCTGCGCTTTCTGTGTACATAATGCTTCTTTTCTTTGCACCTTCGTGTTAGCTGTGATCTCTGCTTGCGCTGGGACAGTCAGGACTGCAGGAAATAGCTGGATTTCTTCTATGCAGCTTTTCCTGGGGTAACTGAAGGAAAATTTAATGAGTTGTGCAGGGATTGAGAAACATTTTCATTCCCTTCCTTACCAGAACCCCTCTCCCTCTCCCCTAACAATAAGACCCTAATTGGCCTGACAAGTAGAACAGCTTCTTTCTGAGTGAAACCCACACTCGCTGTTTCTGAAAGGAATTTGCTTTGAACTCTGCTCCCCACCCTGTATTGTCTACACCTCCTACTTTGTGACAAGGGGGATGGGGAGAGATCAAACATTCATAGGCCCAGAAAACAAATGCTAAGTCCTGTCTGTCATTAGGAGACATTTAACTTGCTTGAAGTAAAGCTGTCGAGATGAGTCTGCGTAGCCAGACTTGAAGGAGCTGAATTTTGTTTTAAGAGTGTAGGGGCCAAATTATCTCTAGTGTAACACCACTGAAGCCAGGAGCTGTACCAGGGATGAATTGGGCTCTTTATTACTAACTTCCATGCATGACAGGACTTCAGAAACTTTAAGCAACAGAAGCCATGACTGAGTGCTAGTCCAGCCACTGAGGGACCATTCTGTGCTGATTCTCTGTGCTATAAGTCACAGCTGTGTTGTTACAAGTTAAAAGGACCCATGTGGGTTTCTCATTGCAAGTGAAAACAGAAGAATGGCCATACTGGGTCAGACCACAATGGTCCATCCAACCCAATACTCAATCTTCTAGGAGTGAACAGAATAGGGCAGTGATCGAGTGATCAATCCCCTGTTGTCCAGTCCCAGCATCTGGCAGTCAGAGACTTTGTAATATCTTTTAGCAACAAGTTATTTCCCTTATATAGTAAGGATCACTAAGAGGATAAAGGTTTTTGTGCAAGGTGCTGTACACACAAATAACAGAAAGACAGTCACTGCTCGGAAGAGCTTGCAATCTAATTAAGACACAACAGGTGGATACAGATGGACAAGGCAGCACAAGGAAACAATGAGACAGGAAATGAGTTTGCAATCTCGGTGACCATAGCTCATTACAAATCTGCTATGACCCAGGTGAAATTGGACACCAGGGCTAAATTGTGCCTTATGCCCTCTTAGGTGCTAATACCTTCCACTTTACAATGCACAGACTCCCAAACTCTATTCTTCTATTTCGTATTCATGATGATGATGATGAAAAAGAGGCAGCTGGGCCATTTAAAATAACCAGTGGAGTGGTATCCAGTTGCTCCAGAGATCAGTTAACCTGCTTCATATATAATACAAAAGTGAATAAGCTGCTTCTGCTCAGAATGACTGTGAACATGCAGTAACTCACTCAAGCCTGCTCTACACAAGGGTTTTGTATTAGTATAAATATGTCGGTTTGGGGTGTGATTTCATGCCCCTCTGCAAAATAGTTATATCAATACAACCCCTAATGTGGATATAAAAGTACCTTATAGAGGTATATTTTATTCCCTTTCCCATATGAGGAAAAATTAACCTTTATTCTGATATAACAGTGTCTGTAATGTGTGGCCTAGCAGATAGAGCGGTGGACTAGAACTCAGGAGACCTGTTGTATTCCCTGCTCAGCCCCGGCCTCCTTTGTGACCTTGAGCAAGTGATTTCCTAGCTCTGTGCCTCAGTTTACCCATCTATAAAATGGGGTTGTAGAGTGCTTTGTGATCTACTGATGAAAAGTGCTATATTCGAACGAGATATTATTATTGTTACTGGTATAGTTAAAGCAGTACAACTATCGTGTGCAAACAGACAAGTCCTAGCTAACCTCTCTTGTAGTGTTTCCATGTACAGCATTAATGTGTTCCTTCACTGTCTTCTGACTTTTTTCAGGTCCCTTCCACCTCTGCCTCATTTCACCCATCTTTTTCTGACTCCCTATTACTCCCCTCAACCATGCTCTCCCTTTTTGGTGCTTTTACTTCTCCTACTCCATCTACCAGCTTCTGGAAGTTCTGATGGTATCATTGCTTGCCCATAGAGGATAGGCAGAAGGGAACCAGTATATGGGATCAGATGGCAAGAGGAACTATGGCCTATACCGGAAAGCCAAACACGTGGTCCTGGGGGTTCATTATTAGCAGATCCAGGTGATAGGCAGGGGTTAGGGAAAATGATTCTGGAGATGGAGCGGCATATAAGGAAGTCTGGCCTAATCGCTTCCGGAGCAGCAAATGGGACTACCTTATTGCAGTGCCAATTATGGAATGAATGGATGGAGAGTTTGCCTGAAATGAGATTCAATTGTAGTGATGTCTGGGAGGAGTTGCATGTTAGTGCGTAGCTGTTGGGGCAAGTGACTTCTCCTCTGCAGCTCCTGCTGTCTTGAAAAAAAATTCCATGCATCTCCCCCTCATCAGCTTCCCATCTTGGTTCAGTTCTTAACTGCAAAATGTCTTTCTTTCCCCAATGCTCTCAGTTTCTCTGATAGATGATGTCTGGGGCCTTGCAGGTTGGCTTCCCGGTGGCGGAGAAATCAATGACTTGGAGTTTGGATATATTCTAAGTGTAACTTGCTTTACCTGTACCCAGCCTTGGATCAGAGATTCAGGCCATATCTTCTTTCAGGAATTTCAGCCCAACACCAATACCCAGAAAAAAAACTCTGCATCAGAAATTGACTCTAGTCAGAAACCCAGGCAGAGAGCAGAATCTCTTGGATCTTGCACAGCTTTCACCCTCCAGAAGTTGCCTGTGCAGAGAGCCTTGAATAGTCCAGAATTAACAATTCTATAGCTTGCACCACCTCCTGAGAAGGGTAGGCTGGAACAGCTACGTGCTACTCACCAGTTGCCAGTGCAGGGAGTCACTGGCAACTGGTGATTACCACGTAGTTTTCCCATGGTGGTCAGAGGAAATGCTACAAAGACACACTAAAAGCGTATCTCTAGAAAACTGATGTGGACATCACAAGCTGGGAGGAGAAGCCACCAACTGACCCCAGTGGCACCACATCCTCCATCAGGCAGTCGCCTGCTTCAAGGAGAAGCACCTTGCCTTTGAAGCTATATATATGAGAGAGAGAGAGAGAGAGAGAGAGAGAAAAAACGAACCAACACTTTTTCCCAGCAGGAGCTGGCCCACTAGGAAATGTCTGTACCTGCTGCAGGTGGTCCTGTGGTTCCAGGATCAGACTCCTGAGTCATTTCAGGACCCCTATGTAAATCCATGGTAGAGATCATCCTCGAATCGAGGGATCGCTGATGGTGATGATGCAGGAAGTCACCATAACTGTACAGAAACACAGGACTGGTTGGGTAGTGGAAACTGAACTGAGGGAAGGGAAAGGGGCCCTTATCGTGTGGCAAGGACTCTACCCAAGTGTTCCCTATGCTACTGGTTCCACTTCACTGGGGATCCTGCACCGTTGGGAGGACTCTTTGATGGGAGACAACCCAGAGGTGGCTCCTTAGTGGGTGCAAGGGCTTTTTTCTGAAGCAACAGAGAATAACTGCAGAGCTGAGTGCCCTCTGGTGAGGCCCCCTTACCTAGCCACTAAAGAAAGCTGAAATCACTGTCGCTGAATTAGGTGGTAGAACCTCCGGGCAGGACCCGGCAGCACTTTCCAAAAGACAGGAGACAGGCTTATCCAGATTTACCTCATGACTCTGGAACTGCACTGCCTGCTGACACCAGACCCTGAGTGGGATTTAGTGAAGGTGGAAGTGACATGCCAAAGGGTCACTTGCCTATTGGACATTCGCACTGGCAGGTGGGACACCACGTTAATTGACTGTTGCCAAACTTACCATGGGGGAGTGTCTCATTTATCATTCATACAGCTGTATTGTTGCTGTGTTTTCTGAAACGGATGCCGTGTTCCCATCCCCCCTGATAAAATTATCTATGTTTCATGCATAGACTCAGTGCTTGTGCATGGGGAAGTATTGCCTATTAGAGCTGAGCGATCTCAGAAATTCTGGGTGGGGGCTTAATGTGGTGACGTGTGTTAATTTTAATAGGCACCTCTAGCTGTTTGAACTCAGCCTTGGTGCTGCTGTGATCCACATGGCAGAAGATTTACAGTTACAACAGTGCTCTCTGACCTCACAGGGGTGTTGTGAGGCTAACCTCGTTAATGATTGTGAAGCGCTTTGAGGCTACGGTGATGGAGGCTGTCTAAGTAGGTAGATCCCATTTCTCCATGGAAGCACCTCCTCTTATACTACTCTCGTGCTTCACTGGACCTGAATACACTGCAATGGGAATCTACCCTGGGATCCAGCATACCTTTCAGGCTCTTGAATCAGGGACTGCAATAATGTGTCATGAACCATATCTGGCGTTGTCCTTGCCCCCTCCTTTGTGCCCTGTTGTATAATGCAGCATGGGTGTAGATGTGCTACTAGAGACCAGTAGCATTTGCTTGGCAGGATCCTGGCTTCTCATCTCAGCTTTCATTTGCAAAGGTATTTTTTCCTCTTGAAATAGCAAATGTGCCCCGACTGCTGGTGGGAAGCCTGTAGACGTTCCAGTCTGCCCTTCTCAGGAGGTGGTGCCAGCTATAGAGTCTCTCTCCGCTGAAGGATTGATTTGCATGGGGAAGGGCAGGGGGAGTTTGAATGCCAGCAAGAATGGCTGTGTAATCCAAACTTTCTTGTCTTCTGAATAACCCAGCCACAGAGCACAATCGGACTTTCAGTGATGTGGGGGGAATCTTATTAAGAGGTTGTAATGCAGGAAGAAGACTGGCTTTTGTGAGTAGTAAATGAAGGAGTTATTAAAAAGGAAGGCGGTCTGGGCAAAGCTACCAAAAGCCTCATTGATATGTTTCAGGTTTGGGCATGGATTAGAGGAGGAAATCCACAAGAATCTGCTTTTCAGCTTTTTCTATTGCCAGGGTTTGAATGGGACATTGGATATCCCCAGGGTCCTGAGAGACAGCACACATGAAAACAGAACAGCATTCCTTCAGGGGCATGCATTAAGGACGTGACATCTGTTTTGCATCCAAACATTATTTGACAGCCTAGTTAAAACTGATGTTGTGACAGTAAAAATGCCAAGTATGCAAGTAGAATGCTCTCCTTTCCTTTCAGTTTTGAGTGCAGCCAGGCAATGGGAAAATGAATGTGCACTCTCTGATCTTTCCTCCGCTTACAAATAAATGCCTCCCACTTCAGACAAGCAGTTTAGCCACCCCGGGGTTGAGTCTTCATTGGAACTTAAACAACCTGATAGTGATAGACAAGGCCATTCATGTTTGGCAGTGGTGGTCTCTATGAATGAGATAAGGAACAATAGTGGCTAGCACTTTTGCATCCACTGATCTCAAGGTGGGTGAGCCTCATTATCCTTTACTTTTTAAGTATGGGGAAACAGAGGCACGGAGAAGTTAAGGGTGGGATTTTCAATAGTGGAAGGGGCAGCTGTGTCTCTTAGACTCCTTTTCAGATCCACGTCTTAGTGACTTAATCTATGTCATTAAGACCTTTTGACCAGTTTAGCACACGCCGAAGTACAACTTGCCTTGACTAGTGTTTCTAGAAGGTGTAGGATTGAGCTAGCTAAGGAGATCTAAAGAGATGTTAGTCTAGACCAGGGGTCTCAAACTCAAACGGCCACGAGGGCCACATGAGGACTAGTACATTGGCCCGAGGGCTGCATTAACTGACACCTCCCCCCCGCCGCCCTCGGCCCGGCCCCCACTCCACCCCTTCCATGAGGCCCCGCCTCTTCCCACCCCTTCCCTGCCCCCATTCCAACCCCTTCCCTGAAATCCCCACCCCAACTCTGCCCCCTCCTGCCCCCAGGGGCCGCAGGAGGGGTGTGGGGTGTGGCAGGGGCTCAGGGCAGGGAGTGGGGGTGTGGGGTGCAGGAGGGGTGAGGGGTACAGCAGGGGTGCAGGGTGCGGCAGGGGGCTCAGGGCAGGGGGTTGGGGTGCAAGAGGAGTGAGGGATGCGGCAGGGGGCTCAGGGCAGTGGGTTGGGGTGCAAGAGGAGTGCGGGGTGCGGCAGGGGGTCAGGGTGCAGGAGGGGTGCGGCATGGGGCTCAGGGCAGTGGGTTGGGATGCAGGAGGGGTGCGGGGTGAGGCAGGGGGTTCAGGGCAGGGGTTCGGGGTGCAGGGTGCGGCAGGGGGTTCGGCTGCAGGAGGGGTTCGGGGTGCAGGGTGCGGCAGGGGGTTCAGCTGCAGGAGTGGTTCGGGGGGCAGGATCTGGCCCGGCACGTACCGGGGGCAGGGCAGGCTCCCTGCGTGCCTGCCTGTCTGCCCTGCCCGCACGCTGCTCCGGGAAGAGGCTGGAACGTGGGGAAGGGGGGGCGGAGGGGCTGTGTGTTTCTGTTGCTTCAGGCACCGCCCCCAGCAGCTCCTATTCGCCGTGGTTCCCCGTTCCCGGCCAATTGGAGCTGCTGGGGGCGCTGACTGAAGCAACAGCAACACACAGCCCCTCTGTCCCCCCTTCTCTTCCCGGAGTGGCGCCAGGCAGGGCAGGCAGGCAGGGAGCCTGCCCTGCCCCCGGTGCACGTCTGGCCGGAGCTGCTCTAGGTAAACACTGGGGGAGGGCGGGGGGGCTGAGAGGGGCTTGCGGGCCGCAGAAAATAACCCTGTGGGCCGCATGCGGCCCCCGGGCCGCGTGTTTGAGACCCCTGGTCTAGACAAAGACACTGTAAATCCGTGGCAGAGCTAGGAATACAACATAGGGCTCCTGAATCCCCAGGTCTGTGCCCTATCCACTGACTCACAGGGTGCCCAAATGATGACTTGAACAATGGACTCTTAGGGTTAGCCTACACAATGAAGGCTTTGCCAATACTGGTATAGCTATGCCAGCAGAGTCCCCCCTGGAGACAGCCCTGTCTAGACACAGAAGTTGTACTGCGTTACCTATTCTGGCATACTGAAAGCAGTACAATCCTCCTAATGTAGAAGCAGTTATAGCAGTATAGCTTATTCCTGTAGGGCAAGGGGAATAAATGATACCAATACAAGGTGCCTTTAAGTTGTTATAGCTGCATCCACACTCGGGGTTGTACTGGCACAGCTATTTCAGTAAAAAATGACACCCCTAATTGATAAAGTTATACTGGTACAAATTCTGTGTGTAGATCAGGTCTGATTTGCCCCCCTCCCCCCTGCAACTGACATATCCAGGATCAAACAAAAATCAAGTGCTGTATTTTACCATACAACTCCTCTTTGCTTTATGTGGTGCAACTCAGAAGAATGCTGTCAATGTGTTTAGGACCAGGATTTGAGCTGTCTTGAAATCATTTCTAGCTGGCGAGTTAAGTTGTCCAGGTGACAATGATTGCACTTTTTTATGTGATGCCTTTCAACCAAATGATCCGCAAATGCTTTATGTGTATGTGCTTTGGGGGGGCCCCACGGGCTGGTATGATTGGCCAGCATGGTCGGTCCCAAAAGTGATGGGTTGGTCACTTTGGCCCCAGGCCCCGCACCCCGCTAGGGACGGCCCTGTTAAGCACACCCTTCCTTCCCTACCTGCACCCTGTGAGCAGGTCTACACTATGGGGTTAAGTCGACTTAAGTTATGCAGTTACATGAATAACGTAGCTGGAGCCGACGTAGCTTAGGTCGACTTATTGAGCTGTCTGCACTGTGCTGGGTTGATGGGAGAGTTTATGCTTCACATTCCGGTGGAGTACCGGAGTCAACGGGAGAGCAATCGGCGGTCGATTTAGCGGGTCTTCATGAGACCCGCTAAATCACCCTTGGTGGATTGAACGCCACTGCATTGATCCACGGTAAGTGTAGACAAGCCCTGTAACATGGATAGTGCTCTGGGACAGGAGAGTCCCTGTCTGGCGGGGTGTGAGTGCTAGAGGACTTTGCATTGCTACCTTTCGTTTAGAACTGGTTGACATTTTTTCAGTGGAACACCTTCCTTGCAGCAAATGCAGCTTTGTTGAAAACAAAATGTTTTGCGGTAGCAGTTCGATTCCTGACAAAATTTCCAACAGGAAGAAGTCTACACAGCATCTTTTGTCTTTCGCATTTTGTTTCCCGGGAGCAAACCTTTCATCCTGTTTGTGAGGGAGGCCTGAGTTTGGGACGATTTTAACTGAGCTGCTCTGAAGTGCTCATGTAAATAAGATTTAAAGTCCACGTGTTTCTCTGTTTTTAAGAAAAAGCATCAGTCAGGCAAGCTTGGCCTAAAGATGACTCTGGTTTATGAGCCTGTACAGCCAGTCTCACCCACTTATTAGACATAACACAGAGCCTGGAGGTAGGAATTAAAACTGAGGGAGGCCAGGGTGTGTAGAAGCTGTTGAAATTTAGTTTAGAAGATTAAGTTCTTTTATGCCACATGACAGATCACTAAGCCAGCCTTAGTGCACTTCCTGTCTGTCTGTCTGTCTGTATAAATGAATAACAGATCAGCCCATTTTCTAGCCTGTGGCTACACTCCTTCATCCAAACTGATAGGGCTTAATTTGAACTCTCTTCTAATCAGCACAAGTGTTTAAAAACCCTGTGTTATAGGGAATGCTTATTGATCACTGGAATATGCATGCATGCATGTGTCCGCTTTGGATTGTGTTTAGGAATTCATTTGACAAGATCAGCCTGTTGCCTTCACTGATCCAAACAGCCACCTCTGAATCCTTCTTTTATTTTTACTATCTTCCTAGCCAGCTGGGAACAGTTAAACAGGACAAAGGTAAAAGGGAGCATTGCGAAGTAGCAGGGACATTGTGATGTGTGAGAGGCAGTGTGTGACATTAGCCTTGTGGTGTTGGTATTAGATAAGTGGCAACACCCTCCCGGTGTGGTGGGGGAATGAAAATACCAATGGCCCACATGGCGACTCTTACACTACCACTAAAATGAATAATATGTAACACAGGTAACAGATACTGCAGGGTTGGCTGAACTCTGATTAGCAGTATCATCATCATAATTGGATGATAGTCTAACAGTGAGGCAGGATTAATAATCTACTGTTCTATAGACCTGATTTTACAGGGATTGTCAAGGATGAGGGACACATTTTATTTTTCCCAGCAAAACCCAGAAGAGAACATCCTTGAATTTTAATTTGGTTTTTCAGCTGGATGTTTCCAATCAGATAATTGTTAACTCTTTCACTTCCAAACTTTACTTTGGGATTGTCATCATGATGCCCGAGGGTTAACACACAATTGAGATGAATAGTGCTGTTCACACTCCTATTAGAACTGTTGTTTCATTTTGTTTACCTGCAGACTTGCATTGGCTTACATGCAGGAGGCTTTCTTTGCAATCATAAGGTATAGAAACAATTTTTTTTAAAGAAAATGTAAGCCTAAATTCTGTAGATATTGATAGGGCTATTCTAGAGTTGCTGGTGCCACTTCTTGCCAGCCCCATCAGACCTCTGACCTACTTATAGGTGACTCCTCATTTAGGGCATGACCCTGAAAGCTGGTCTGTGTGTGTGGAGCTCCTTTGAAGTCACCCACAAGAAGTAGCTTGCAGGCTTGGAGCCTTGCATGGTGATACAATTCGAGGAAGGGGGCTCCCTGGGTTCCTTAGCAATAGGAAAGGGAAGGTAACAAAACTTCATTGTTGAAGGTTTGTGTGTTCAGCTTGGGCACGGAAATAGAAAGTGTAACGAGTCTGGAGACAACCGGCTTGGAATAGACGTGAACTATCAGATTTGAGAAATGCATTCTTAGGTCAATATATGTTTAGCAGCAGGAAAGAAGGAGATTAACTTTTGTGTACAAGCTGATTTAAAAAGAGAGGGCATCTGAATCAAAAGGGAAGGAGTATGGTGACATAGCTCTAATGAATGCACACCTCTTTATGTCTGTGACACTTTGGCATCAAAGGCCAGGTGACCTACAACTGAACTGAGTTTCCAAGAATATGGGACACTCATTCATGTAAGAGGAAGGATGGTCCAGTGGTTAGGGCTTTGGCTAGAATTTAGGAAAATCTGGGTTGAATTCTCTGCTTTGCCATAGACTTCCTGTGTGATTTTGGGGCAAGTCACCTAAACTCTCTGTTCCTTATCTTCAAAATGGGGATAATAGCACTGCTCTGTCTCCCAGGATAGTTGGGAGGATAAAGACATTAAAGGCTGTGAAGCAGTTTAAGATCTATTGATGAAAAGTGCTATATAAAAATAGGTGTTACATTATTATTATTCCCAGATACATTTGATGCTTAGATCTTGGCCACTGATGTAAATTTGGAGCTAAGATCTGACAGTAGCTCTGTAACTTAAGTGTAGATCTTGCTCAAAGGGCCATTTGTTCTCTCCCGTTCTGGAGCGCAACACCTACCGCCCACTTACTTCTGCTTCTACTTTGGTAAGTTGCTAATAAACTATTGTTCAATCTAAAGCATTGACTGATGCCTCTTGGGAAATTGCTAGATGACACTCTAGAACAGGGGTGGGCAAAATTTTTGGCCCGAGGGCCACATCTGGGTATGGAAATTGTATGGCGGGCCATGAATGCTCACGAAATTGGGGGTTGGGGTGAAGGAGGGGGTGAGGGCTCCAGCTGGGGGTGTGGGCTCTGGGATGGGGCCAGGAATGAGGAGTTCAGGGCGCAGGAGGGGGCTGCGGGTGGAACAGAGGGGTTCAGAGTATGGGAGGGGGCTCCGGACTGGGACATGGGGTTGGACGCGGGAGAGGGTCAGGAGTGTTGGCTTCAGTCGGCGTTTACTTCAAGCAGCTCCCGGAAGCAGCGGCATGTCCCCCCTCCAGCTCCTACGTGGAGGTTGGGCCAGGCAGCTCTGCACGCCACCCGCATCTGCAGGTGCTGCCGCAACTCCCATTGGCCACAGTTCCTGGCCAATGGGAGCGGCCGAGCCGGTGCTTGGGGCGGGGGCAGTGTGCGGAGCCCCCTGGCTTATCCTATGTGTAGGAGCCAGAGGGGGGACATGTCACTGCTTCCGGGAGCCGCGTGCAGCCATGGCACGTGTGGAGTGGGGAAAGCCTCCGACCCTGCTCCCCGGTGGGAGCTTGAGGGCTGGATTGAAAGGTCTGACGGGCTGGATGTGGCCCGCGGGCCGTAGTTTGCCCACCCCTGCTCTAGAAGAAAATGGCTGACTGGCCTCTAAAGGTAGTGGGAGAAAGGTGAATGTGACTGCTTGTGTGGGGGATCAGAAGTCCATGGAGAAGGCTGCTGTCTTCCTCCAGAACAATGCTGTAGTAAGACCAGCAGTTACCACTGTAGACTTGAAAGGACCAAGATCCTGATATGGTACCAGGTATCCGGTTTTCGACCAGAACACCCGATAGAAAAGGGACCTTGGCGGGTGCGGTCAGCACCGCCGACCGGGCCGTTAAAAGTCTGGTCGCTGATGCTGTGGAGCCAAGGCAGGCTAGTCCCTACCTCTCCTGGGACCTGCACAGGTCTGGCTCCTAGGCGGGGGGGGCCCCACAGGGCTCTGCTCACTGGCTCCACCCCAAACACCGGTTCCGCACTCCCATTGGCCGGGAACTGGCCAATGGGAGCTGGGGGTCGGTGTCTGTGCCAACCCCCTGCCGCAGCCCAGTGAAAGTGAGTGAGGGTGGGGGAGAGCAAGCCTCCAGGGGAGGGGGAATGTAGTGAGCGGGGGGTGGGGCCATGGGGCAGGGGTGGGGCAGAGGTCGGGGCCTCAGGGAAGGGGCAGGTCTAGGGTGTTCGGTTTTGTGCCAATAGAAATTTGGCAACCCTAGATCCTGATCCAGCAAAACACTGAAGCCGAGGCTTCATTTTTAAAACATATGCGTAGTTCCAATCATTGACTTCACGTGTACTTAGAGTTAAATGCATAAAATGCTTTTCTGGATTGGGGCCCAAATGACCACCGGGTGCAAGGTCCTGTCTTAGGTGCGATTCAGTTTCAGAAGCACTCTTGGCTTTGGAACTTGGAGTAGTTTCATTTATCTTGCACCCATTGAAGTCTGTCCCTGCAGCCTGGGTGTATGTGAGGTTATTCACCTTTTATTTCCCCCCCCAGGCTTGCAATGTTTATTAGGCTCTTTGGTGAACAGCCCTGGAAGCTGGCAAGTTTTGGATCACTATTGTGGTTTTGTTCTGCCACGGTGATCCAGCAGGCCTAATGCAGTCCAGTTGCTGCCTTCACAAAGCATTGAATTATAGAATTCTTTTTATTCTTCCTTTGTTAAATGTTTGTGGTTTATGAGGTTAAGGGGCCTTTCTGCATGAAGCTTTCACTGCATGGTAGTAAACCGGGTTACAAGAGTGTAATGAATTTCTCTGAGGTTAATTTCAAATAAATGGGACTCTTTTCCATTGTACCTACAGCAGAACAGAGCAGGTTTTTGGTTTTAAAATAAACTTTCATGAGCAAATATGTTGCATGCAAAGAGTGGATAGCTACAGGGGCGTGGAGTAAAAACACAGAGGAAATTTATTGAAAGCATAAATCTTCTGTTTTGGACTTTAGAGACTGTTTAGGAATTGAATCTGCTCAGTACACAAGCCCTTCCTGACAATCTGATACCTGACAATAGCCATCCCAAGGAATGAGTCGGCTGTCCACTGACAAGAGCTCCTCTGGGTAATTGCTCTACCTAACGTACTCTCCAAAGGCTGTCCATTTGTGAACAGTGTCTAGTTATTTAATATAATCCAGCTGCATACCCCGTGTTTTATATTTTACCTTTTGAACAAGCACCTACAGCTTGCGATAAGTTATTCATGCCTAGAGGCCCCAAATGAGATCAGGGGCCCATTTTGCTAGCTGCTGTACAAACACACAGTGAGAGACAGTCTCTGACCTGAAGAGCTTCCAATTTAAAACAAGACAGACAAAGGGCAGGAGCGGAAATGAAGACACAGAGCGGGGAAGTGACCTGTCCGAGGTCGCAAAGCGGGGACTAAAACACTGGGTGCCTTATCTGCTAGGCCGCGCTGTAAGTTATTTGGGTACAGCTGCAGCTTTTCTGGCTGGAGTTCTCCTGCTTACCCCTAGACATTTGTAAATTTATTGTTAATTCTGATTTTAATGATTGTCATTCTGTCTGTTCAAGGAATGGGTATATTGTGTGCAAATAAGGAATGGTTTGAAAGTGAGTGTATCCCTGCAAATTACGGTAATAGAATTCTGCAAAAATAACTTTTTGGGGATGGGACAGTATTTCATCTCTACCATTATTACAAAGGCCCTGATCCTTCCAGGAGCTCCGTGTAATTGGAACTAGAGATCTGTTTGCATGGAGATTTTTGCAGGAGTGGGGGGCCTAAGTTAGCACACTGAGAGAGAGACATTATTACAAATCTAGGGCCAATGACCTTTCTTGTGATACATGGCCCAACCTTCAGCTCCTACTAGCATAGCAGAAGTTCGACAGGTGTATCAATATACAATAATGTCCCAGTTATACTGGGACATTATTTGTGTGCAAATAAGGAATGTTTTGAAAGTGAGTGTATCCCTGCAAATTACGGTAATAGAATTCTGCAAAAATAACTTTTTGGGGATGGGACAGTATTTCATCTCTACCATTATTACAAAGGCCCTGATCCTTCCAGGAGCTCCGTGTAATTGGAACTAGAGATCTGTTTGCATGGAGATTTTTGCAGGAGTGGGGGGCCTAAGTTAGCACACTGAGAGAGAGACATTATTACAAATCTAGGGCCAATGACCTTTCTTGTGATACATGGCCCAACCTTCAGCTCCTACTAGCATAGCAGAAGTTCGACAGGTGTATCAATATACAATAATGTCCCAGTTATACTGCGTGGAGAAGCTTTATATCTCAGCAGATAAGGCTGAAGCCAGATTTCCATAAGTATGTACATGGCGTCTATATAGTTAGGGTTCAAGGACTATGGCTCAAGGCATTTACCGGAGATTAGCTACCTCCTGCAAGCTAGTTATGAGTCACAGGACCTCTGTAAATCATTAATATCTGGGAAATACCCTTTGTTTCTATCCTTCGTAGATACATTAAGCTGGATATTTGTATGGATTGACAGGTAATGAATAGATGCCATGTCCATAAAACAACAATCTCTCCACAGTTACTCTCCCCATACCATAAGAACAGCCATATCGGGCCAAACGAATCTAGCCCAGTATCCTGTCTTCCAACCGTGGCCAGTGCCAGATGCATCAGGACAATTATTGAGTGATCTATTCCCTTCATCCAGTCCCAGCTTCTGGCAGTTGGAGGTTTAGGGATACTTGGAGCATGGGGTTGCACCCCTGACCACCCTGGCTAATCGCCATTGATGGACCTATCCTCCCTGTACGTATCTAATTCTTTTTTTGAACTCAGTTATACTTTTGGCCTTCACAACATCCCCTGGCAATGAGTTCCACAGGTTGACTGTGTATTGGGTGAAGAAGAACTTCCTTATGTATGTTTTAAACCTGTTACCTATTTATTTCATTGGGTGACCCTTGGATCTTGTATTATGTGAAGAGATAAATAACACTTCTCTATTCACTTTCTCCATACCATTCATGATTTTACAGACCTCTATCATATCACTCCTTAGCGGTCTCTTTTCTAAGATGAACAGTCCTAGTCTTTTTAATTTCTCCTCATATGGAAGCTGTTCCATAACCTTAATCATTTTTGTTGCCCTTCTCTGTACCTTTTCCAATTCTGATATATCTTTTTTTGAAATGGGATGACCAGCACTGCATGCAGTATTCAAGGTGTGGGTTGACTGACACATTAAAAACTATTTCATCACAAACTGTATTTGAGTGTTGGTGTTGGTATTAGTGACTAGTTGCTGAAGACAGATGTTTACAGGAAACCCCTGTAATTATACAGTCATCTCTCTTCCTCCCACCATGAGCATCATTGCCCTTTCTCAAGGATACTTTCCTACGGTGCTTCTGAGCAGTGCAAAAGCTGTAACCTTATGTGATGGAAAGGGAGGGTAGCTGGAGAGCATTGTTGTGGTTTTTTAGTCTTCCTCCCTGAAAAATTCTTTGCAGGAAACTAAAAGGGAAATTTCTGAAGCAGCCTCTGATTTGTGAACCCTAGACCAGATCCATAGCGGGCATAAACTGGCATAGTTCCACTGGAGTCATTGGGACTGCAGTGAAGCGACACTGATTTACATCAACTGTGGATCTGGCCCATGCAGTTTCTCCTAACCAGCCTGCTTGTTAAGTGAAAACTCTTCTTTTTAGTCCCAGACAAAATGAAAATGCAGAAAAAATTGCATAGAATTTGCACTTCTCTATAATCAGCTGAGATTTCCCCCAGTGCTGGGAGAACTTCCTTCTGGCTCAGGCTTCGCTTTTGTTTCTAAATTATATTATCAGCTCTTTCTGCTCGGTGACTTTCAGATGTGACTTGCAGCACTTCTTGATGCCTTCCTAGACTGTGCATTGACTAGGAAAATAGCTCCTGTTTAAAATCCTGAGGGTTTTAACATGGTTATTAAGTACTAGTGTAGATGGGCTTTCACACGTGTTTAAAAATGTGCTATCTGGTTGTAGTCAACCTTAATCTGGGA
Organism: Emys orbicularis; assembly: GCF_028017835.1. Lineage (NCBI taxonomy): Eukaryota > Metazoa > Chordata > Testudines > Emydidae > Emys > Emys orbicularis. Next base: position 19,808,913 of record NC_088685.1, on the reverse strand, counting down.
TTAACTACCACCAGCTAGAATAAGAACAGCCATACTGGGTCAGACCAAAGGTCTGTCTAGCCTACTATCCACAGTGGCCAGTGCCTGGTACCCCAGAGGGAATGAACAGAACAGGCAATCACCAAGTGATCCATCCCCTGTCGCCCACTACCAGCTTCTGGCAAACAGAGGCTAGGGACACCGTCCCTGCCCATCTTGGCTAATGGCCATTGATGGACCTATCCTCCATGAATTTATCTAGTTCTTTTTTGAACCCTGTTATAGTGTTGGCCTTCACAACATCCTCTGGCAAGCAGTTCCACAGGTTGACTGTGTGTTGTGTGAAGAAATACTTCCTTTTGTTTGTTTTAAACCTGCTGCCTATTTAATTTCATTTGGTGAACCCTAGCTCTTGTGTTTTGAGAAGGAGTAAATAACACTTCCTTATTTACTTTCTCCACACCAGTCATGATTTTATAGACCTCTATCATAGTCCCCCTTAGTTGTCTCTTTTCCAAGCTGAAAATTCCCATTTTTGTTAATCTCTCCTCATATTCCATACCCCTAATAATTTTTGCTGCCCTTTTCTGGAGAACAAGTGTCTCACACTTTTAGGCCTGGTCTACACTAGGAAATTAGCTTGGTATAACGATATCACTCAGGAGTGCGAAAAATCTCCACCCTGGAGTGAGGCAGTTGAACCGACCTAACTCCCAGTGTAGACCGCACTAAATCGATGGGAGAATTCTCCCACTGACCTAGCGACCATCTCCCGGGGAGGTGGAATACCTATGCTGACAGAAGAACCTCTCCCATCGGCATAGGTAGCGTCTTCACTGAAGTGCTACAGCAGCGCCACTGCAGTGTTTTAAGTGTAGACAAGCCCCTTAGTATTGCACAAATTCCCTTAACAGAATTCAAATTAGGGCCTTGTTTTGCAGCTAAACTATATGGCTGATTTGGGGCAATTCCCCCGGTGTAGAGTAGGCCTTGAAGTTACTAACTGAAGTAGCTAACTGAAGTCACAGATTGAAGTGTCACTAGAGGAGGTTTTGGAATTAATTGATAAACTTAACATTAACAAGTCACCGGGACCAGATGGCATTCACCGAAGAGTTCTGAAAGAACTCAAATGTGAAGTTGCGGAACTATTAACTAAGGTTTGTAACCTGTCCTTTAAATCGGCTTCTATACCCAATGACTGGAAGTTAGCTAATGTAACGCCAATATTTAAAAAGGGCTCTAGAGGTGATCCCGGCAATTACAGACCGGTAAGTCTAACGTCGGTACCGGGCAAATTAGTCAAAACAATAGTTAAGAATACAATTGTCAGACACATAGAAAAACATAAACTGTTGCGCAATAGTCAACATGGTTTCTGTAAAGGGAAATTGTGTCTTACTAATCTATTAGAGTTCTTTGAAGGGGTCAACAAACATGTGGACAAGGGGGATCCAGTGGACATAGTGTACTTAGATTTCCAGAAAGCCTTTGACAAGGTCCCTCACCAAAGGCTCTTAAGTAAAGTAAGTTGTCATGGGATAAAAGGGAAGGTCCTTTCATGGATTGAGAACTGGTTAAAAGACCGGGAACAAAGGGTAGGAATTAATGGTAAATTTTCAGAATGGAGAGGGGTAACTAGTGGTGTTTCCCAAGGGTCAGTCCTCGGACCAATCCTATTCAACTTATTTATAAATGATCTGGAGAAAGGGGTAAACAGTGAGGTGGCAAAGTTTGCAGATGATACTAAACTGCTCAAGATAGTTAAGACCAAAGCAGACTGTGATGAACTTCAAAAAGATCTCACAAAACTAAGTGATTGGGCAACAAAATGGCAAATGAAATGTAATGTGGATAAATGTAAAGTAATGCACATTGGAACTCCTTACCTGAGGAGGTTGTGAAGGCTAGGACTATAACAGCGTTTAAAAGAGGACTGGATAAATTCATGGTGGTTAAATCCATTAATGGCTATTAGCCAGGATGGGTAAGGAATGGTGTCCCTAACCTCTGTTTGTCAGAGGATGGAGATGGATGGCAGGAGAGAGATCACTTGATCATTGCCTGTTGGTCCACTCCCTCTGGGGCACCTGGCATTGGCCACTGTCGGTAGACAGGATACTGGGCTAGATGGACCTTTGGTCTGACCCGGTACGGCCGTTCTTATGTTCTTATGTAGCTGCCGTTGACAAGTGCCCCCAGGGTGGTATTCTTTTCAGTTTTGTTTACACTGTATTCTACCAGTTTATTACCATGTTATATCATAGGAGCTCTGACTTCTTACTTTTGTTCCTGTAGCACGTTCTGCATCTTGGTAATGAAAGATTAGAGCAAGAGAAAGCCAAATAATTAGTTACCTTCTCCCATGGAGAAGCTTATGTTTCAGTAACAGAAACTGACTTAATCCTAATCTTCTGCAAATGTCACTCCTAAGAGATTTACCAAGGCTCCCTTATCTGGAGGGAGCTTCTGAAAAGACCAGTGCATTCTTGCTATGTCTTGTACTCTGATGTTATTGGGAACCTACCTATTGTAACTCCCATGTGAAATAATACAAGTGGTCTCCATGGTGAATCTCTGAAATCACATACACCTTAATAAGTGAATCGTGGTTTGCTAATATGCTGAGAGGACTGGGAACTTGAGCGATGATATAGATAATCAACACCAGCATCAGGAGGGGACAAAGGACCTGCCTTGATTCCCATGTTCCCTTCCCACCAGAGACTTGGATGACATTTTTTCCATTATATTTATATGACATTTAGTGGCAGATATATCCCCAAAGATCATCTACTTGGTGTTAATACAACACTGGCACAACACCAACCTATTATAAACACTGTAGAAGAGACTGAGGGTACAATGTACAGGTCTCTTCCACTTGTCCAACAATGGTCTCCTTTCTACCCTTTCACGCAACCAAGCCACTGATTGGTGAGAACTTTCTTCTCTGAAACTGCCTCCTTAGCACTCTCCTCCTTGTCGGTTGCCAGGGATGGACATATGATCGGTGAAGCCTAACCATGCAGGTAGAGGAGTCCCAGCCATGGATTACCCTCTCTCTCTCTGAATACGGAGGATGGAAGGAAATTAGGCCTTGTATTCCCTCCTATCCCCATGCCTGAAATGGGGAATAAAGCTGTCAGTTGCTGATGCATCATGGGGCTTCCAGCAATTCTTGTGCTTTAAAAACAACCCTCTGAACTCCCCTTCTCTTTTCAAATCTCACATCTTTGCTCCCTGGCCTTTACCTACTAATCCCTTTCTTCCTCTGCTGCTATGTATTTCACTCTGTAAAGTGGTTTGAGGTAGTGATTTGTGTGAAAGACACTGCACCAAGTGGTATAGGCATTGCCCAGCATTCCTCGGGCATGATCCATCTTACTATTGCATTTCCCAATGAACAGACAAATCCAGTCCCAGTCTTATTCAGTGATAAGCAGTTTGGGACAAAGTGCAATATTATAGTTCTCAATTCCTCTATGTTCTGCTGCTTTAACGGCCTCTTAATGGAATATTACAGAATGCAAGAGATACCCCACTAAAGGTATTCAAAGTGCTTAGTACTCGATTGCAATTATATCCCACAACTATATTGAAGTTTGTCAGCGAAACCAAGATGGGACGGTTTTGGAGATTTCATGGTCCAGCTACCATTCAATGAAGCTGCCCTTATTATGCCAGTGGACTAAGTAGCAGCCTTTTTCCCCAGCTATTTTTAGTTGCTTCTTACGATGAGCTTTTGGACTAATTAGCCCAGATGACTTCTCCACCGAAAGTGGATTAGGGAGAAAGAAGCGAGTGACGAATAAGTCTTGAATGCCTGTTTTGACAGGGTTACTATTTTTTTCTTTTATCCCAAACCTGATCCATCTCTTTCCTCTGTGGGTTTCAGAGCCCGTGACAAAGGCCTGACATATCCCTCGGAGGCCTCTTCATCACTTTAAGCTGCCCTTAGATTTGTTACTGGTTTGGTCATCAGTAATTTTTTTCCCCTATAAACATCTTCCCCCTCCCCCTAACACACACACCAATTCTCCAGGAGAATCAGGAACTGAAGCGTTGGCTCCTTTTAAAATCAACACAGATTCTTTAAAAAAAATAATTGGGGTGGGGAAAAAGATCTCTCATCTATACATGTGTATATATTAATGTTAATAATATGTAGTGCTTTATATCTTCATAGTGCTTTATAAACGTTGAATTGCTAATCCTCACAGTGCTCTCTGAGGAAGGTTGGTGGTCACATCCCTATAGCAAAGCTGGGAAACTGAGGGTATGTCTGTGCAGCAATTAAACACCCGCAGCTGGCATGTGTCAGCTGACTTGGGCTTGTGGGGCTATAAAACTGCAGTGTAGATGTTCGAGTTTAGGGAGCCTGCAATTAAATGTTTGTCTGCAAACCTTAATGTAAAGCCTTCCCCTATATCAGTAGGATCGGTCTTTAAATGGGATGGTGATGTTTGTTGAGGATTATTTTAAATGTCAGGGTTCCTAATGATTTGGGTTGTGACTATGGCAAATGTATTGCTTCTGGATTATGACCAAGTGGGATTAACCTAGGGCTGCCTCACCACTCTGTCCACCTGCACAGACCAAAGTGTTAGATAAATGATTAGGATTTGGTGATTAATCAGTTAATGCAGGGATTCGGTTTGTCAGCTGGGAACTGTTAAATGGGAGACAAGGAGAGATGGGGGGGCTGGAAGAAAGAAGCCCAGGATCTATCAGAGGCGAGCCCCCCCGTGCCAATGGGGGTATATTGCAGCTTGGGAAAAGCCGTATGGTGTTGAAGCTGCAGAAGACGCTGTGAATAAAATACACTGTGGTGAGCTTATGTAGGAGTGCGTGAGGGAGCACGCCCTGTGTATTGCAATAGTACTCAGAGATCCCAGTCAGGATTGGAGCTCCGTTCTGTTAGATGCTGCACAAACACCTACAAAGACACAGTCCCTGCTCTGAAGACTGTACAGTCTTAGGCCGGATCCTGCAAACTGAACTGTGTGGATGGGTCTTTGTGCCAGTGTAGAGCCTAAGTTACTTCAATAGAGCTCCGGGTAAGCAAGAGAGCCTGTCCCAGGGGATCAGCTTAGAAGCCGGGGCCTAAGAAGATAAATGACATATGAAGGCTATATAGGAAAGGGATACAAACATTTTACTTTACTCCACTGAAGTCTTTCTCTCTTTTCTGAGGTGCCTGTTACCAGGGTATCTAAGCGTTGTTCAAAGTCAGTGGGAGTCTTGCCGTTGATCCCAATGAGAGTAAATCCTGCCCATTGACTCCACTGGAATTACAAGTACAGTATGAGTAAGGGTTTGCAGTTGTGATCCATGCTTTTGAATATAATCCTATGTGCTTCACAGCCCTGAAGCCGCACTCATCCTAGAAACTGGAAGGGGGTCCTGCTGGTGTGTACTGTTATGCTTGATCATAAAACTGAGATGGGGAAAGCCCTCCTCCAGCCTCCAGGCTAATGGAAAGTAGAACCATTTCCCCCTTCGTTGTCTTGTGTCCATAGGCTGTTTTAAGTTTTATGGCTAATGGGCAGCATTGCTTGGTTCAAGGTGCTTTTTGGAGAAAGATGATAGTTCTGAGATTTAATACTGACATAACCGGTAAAGCGTTGTATCCATTTGTTGTTCTGGCCCATTCCCAAGTGACATGCCAACCCCTTATACAAAACCCTCTATTGTTTACCAGCAAGGCCACGCACATGTAGCATGCTGCAGTCCTTGTTACTAGAAGCAGCGTAAGAGTCAAAGAGAAATACAATTATAAGGATTAAAGATTAAAACTAATTCTCAGTTGTTCAATGGAGCGAACTGCAAATGGTTATTAAAGTCTTATGAGCTGCTTACAACAAGGAGGAGATGAACATTATACTGTGTGCAGGGGAGTGAGATTTCCAAAGCATTACAACCTTTAATTTAGAGATTTAATCTACAAGCAATTAATATAATGTTCTTTCTGTCTTGTGACTAGAGAAACTTTAGTTCATTAAAACACTTTGGTTGAGGAGGAGAAAGGAGAGGTAAAAGCCCTGATTCAGGAAAGCATCCCAGTTCACAAAAAAAAATTAGCATGTGCTTAAGGATTACGGCTCCCATTGAAGTCAATGGGGTGTCAGCACATGCTTACATGCTTTTCTGAATCTGGGCCAAAGTGAGGGTCACAGTGATTCCAGGAGTAATTTAAATACATTAGAGATCAAAAGACAAAGGTTGAGTTGGTTATTTCGTTGTAGGTCAGAAGGTCATGAGCTGGTAGTTCAAGCAAGGACTTGTTGATCAATGAGCTGTAGGATATTACATCTGACATTTGAGAGGAAGGACAAGCTGATTCTAAAGTAGCTTTCTTCACTATCCAAACAGATTATTAATAATAATAATAATAATTAATAATGTTGTCTGAGACCTGTCAGTTTGCTTGGCACCATACAAATATTGAAGACCTGGTTCCTGCCTCAAAATATGGATATTCCAAACACTGCAGACATTTGGCTTGCAAGTAGCTCTTACACAAATAGTCCCATTTCACTACTCAAGCAAGCTTTTGTGGGGTTGGGCCCTAAATCATATGTAAACGGTATAGCTCAGTCAATTCATATGTCCATCCTTCAAGTGGTGCAGTAGTTTTGTTTTTGACATATGTAGGGCCTGTGCTTGGTGGCTGAAAATGGAAGCCCTCACAGAAGTGAGTTTGGAGTAGAGTGAATAGGGTGACCAGATGTCCTGATTTTATAGGGACAGTCCCGATTTTTGTGTCTTTTTCTTATATAGGCTCCTATTGCCCCCCCATCCCCTGTCCCGATTTTTCACATTTGCTTTCTGGTCACCCTAAGAGTGAATCAGAGCAGATTTCAAACACCGCGGATTGCAGGGGCATTTAGGTTTGGGGTTAGGTTTCACTTTCTAAAGCTAGGGGCCAGCTACAAAATATTTATCTGAGTTTAGATTCCAAATCTCTCCAAGTTTCAGAGAGGAATCTAGGGCAGCACATCCCTTGGCCCGCGCTGCTTCCTGCAGCCCCCATTGGCCTGGAGCAGCAAACCATGGCCAGTGGGAGCCGCGATCGGCCGAACCTGCGGACGCGGCAGGTAAACAAACCGGCCCGGACCACCCGGGGCTTTCCCTACACAAGCGGCAGCACTGATCTAGGGCTTTGATTCAGCCCCAAATCTGGTTTTAAGGAATGTTAAATTTTATTTTTACTGGTACTTCCTAGGTCGGGGTTCTCAACCTTTTTCTTTCTGTGGCCCACCCCAACATGTTATAAAAACTCCACGGCAACTGGTTTTCTGCATATAAAAGTCAGGGCAATTGCCTGGGGCCCCATGTCACAGGGCCCCCCACGAAGCTACGTTGGTCAGGCTTCGGCTTCAGCCCTGGGTGGCAGGGCTCCGGGCCCTGGGCTTCAGCCCTATGCGGTAAGGCTTTGGCTCTCTATCCTGGGCCCCAGCAAGTCTAACACTAGTCCTGCTTGGCGGACCCCCTGAAACCCTAGGGGGCTCCAGACCCCTGGTTGAGAACCACTGTTCTAGGTGAAAACAAGAACAGTATATGACCATGCCTGACCATAAATGGTAGCACGTATGCCTTCAACTTATATACAACCCCCCAAACAAACAGACAAGATATGTCTCTAGTCTACTGAAATATCATTATAACTGAGTCTACTCAGTAGCAATAAAGGTGATATTTTCAAAAGTGTTCAGTGTTGGCCTCACTCTGCTCCTATTTAATGTCAATATGAGCAGAATCAATACCATTGACTTTAATGGGGGAGGGGGCTGGGAGGGGAGAGTTAGACCAATGGTTATGAAAATCTCAGCCAAGTGGTATATTTCTCTGGTAGCTGACTCCGCGTTACTTTGTTTGCAGTCACTGCAGAGCACTGTAAGCCTTCATCCTCAGTAAATAATATATATATTTTAGATCAGAGTCTCTCCTGTGAAACCTGGTGTTTTAGTCCATCCTCAGTTCACAAGGCTGGTGTGCGGAGACCCTGGGAAAGAGGATGCAATGTTGATAGGACACCAGGCTGGGCATCAGGTTTCATTTTCTGCTTCTGCCACAGACTCCCTGTGGGATCTTGGATAGGCAGCTTCATTTCTGTGCCCATTTCTCCATTTGTAAAACTGCTGCTTCTCCAGTTTTGTAAAGTGCTTGGAGATCCATGCATGAAAAGTATGAAGTATTAGTAAGCATGATAGAGATAAACAGAAGTCAGAATCCTTCTTCCCACAAGTAATCAGTCTGTCTGGAACCTGAATATTTTATAAATGAGCTTTTTGATATTATTTTTTATTATGGAAATCCCCAACCCTTGGGGTTACTTTCCCAAAGAAGCTACAGCCAAGAGTACCCAAGGTAAATCAGGTCCTTCTAGCTCCTTTCAGGCAGTGGGCCCAGAGGGGCCTGAATGGGATATCTATTCCAACAGCTTCCGTCCACTACCCTTCCACATGGGAGAAACTTTCACAGCATCCTGATGTCATCAACACTTAGCTGCAAAATGTAGAGATTGGACATATTTTCATTTGTTGCATTGCCTTTGGTTGTTAGCTCCCCTTCATCCCAACCCTCTCCTAATGCTGTAACCCCCCTGATGTTCCCACTCCATCTGAATCCTGTATTTCAACTGGGAGAGAATTAAGCTTGTTTGGAATTTTTCAACAAACCGTTTTCCAACCAAAATGCAGATTTATCAAAACTAACATGGTTTGCGAAACAGCATCGGTTTCAACAAATCTCCCGACTTGAACAATTTTTGGGAAAAAGAAAAATGTTCAAAATTATTAAAACATCCCATTTCAACATTTTCAAGCTAGAAGTTTAGGGTTTTAGAATTTAAATGATTTTTCATTTTGAAATTTTAGTAAATTTAGATTTTAAAAAAGGTCAAAATTAAAACAACACAGTTTGAAATGATCAAGATGAAACTTTTTTCAGATGTTTAGTTCTCAAAAGCTTTCAAGATTTTGACTTTGGGGAAGTTTTATTGTATCTTGAAAATATTCCCTGGATGGGAAAACCGTTTCTTTTTTATCCCAACTCTAACAGATACTTCTGTTTGACCCCTGTGCCTTTATGGATAGTACATGGGGAAGTTCTAGCTGTTTTCTACTGCAGTTGCTTGATTCAGGCCAGACACAGCTCTGTTGTTTCTTGGTGTGGGGAAGGTAATCTCTGCTTTGAAACCATATCCAAAAAGTTTTCCCCTCCTTCTCTAGAGGGGAAGCCCAAGATATATGCTCTTGATTTATCCTCTTGAAGGGACGGTTCTGCTTGGCAGAACTTGAGGCATCCTACCGATTCCTTGGTGTTGTTTTTATCCCTCTGATCTTTCCCCCAGCCTAACCTCCGGGCCGAGGATGAGAGAAGGTAAAGGGAAGACGGAGTTACAATTTGTTTGACATTTGGCTGCTCCATCTTTTGCATATCACTGTGTGGCTGACAGGATGTTTCTTGCAGAAAATACCTTGCATGCTAATCTCTGTGCATTAACTGATCACAACATAAATGCTTGTCCATTAATCCACTGCCTTCCTGTATGTCTTTCATCTCCTTGCTTTCCAGCATTCTCCTGTTTCACTTTTCCCCCTCCTTTGTCTTTAACTCCTTTTTAATACAACCTATGTCAGGTTCATAGCTCCAGGCTGTGGAAACAGGGGCAGATATTGTAAGTAGATGGATAGACAAAGTTAATAAATATACCACCCAAAGTTGAAAGCTATCCTTCCTGCAAGGGACTATCTAGATTTGATTTTCTGACAGACATATTTCCATTTCCACTGACATCAGTAGCCTAATGGCTTTTGTGCAGTACATTAGCTAAAAGTATACAACATAGACCCAGATGATTCTGATGATAATACTATTGGTTTGATTTTATCTACTCATTACATTGGCTGGTTGTATGATAGAAGTTTTGAAATTTACTAAGAACTAGGTGTTTTCTTCTTATTTTGGTTATTTTGCTATTCAGACTTTTAGTATCTTATTTAAATTCTCTGGCTGCAATGACTGTATTTGAAACATATGCTAGTAATGTTATTTAAATGCAGAAAGTTAGAGCTGAAAACCAGAATTCAGTCAGAGAAGCCATAAATTATTACATTTTAAGAAGGACTTTTTATGCAGGAGAAATCTTGCAGCTATATTACTCAATTACCAAAGCCATTTGCACTTAAGCTTTCTGCCTCATAGTCACTTGTCTGCAACTATTTGATCCTGCAGTGAAGCTGAATTTGTGATGTCACAGATTTCTTGGAAGCTGATTTGTCTGGTCATGAACTAAGGATTATGACTTCACTGCGGAAGAAGTAATTGGGCTGGGAGGGAGAAAACCCATTTTATTTACAAACATCTTCAATAACAGGAAAAGGGAAGAAACGAGCACCATCAAGAGGTAAAATGTTGCAGTACGTCTCTTTAGCTAGCGAAGTTCAACATCGCGATTAAAAATTAAATGCGCATATGGAACCTCCCTTTTGCTCTCTGTTAACATACTCATCTGTGTGTCTCCCCAACCCGATGGCTGGTCACACACTATCTGTTCTATTAATTTTTCCTACCCATTGCTTCACTATGGAGGTCATTTCTCCCTGCCAGTATTTCCCCATTTACCTTTGAAGGGACTGTTCATCCCTCACCCCATATCTTTCCCCACATGCTTTGGGGGTTCTTCCTTTCCTCCTCAGGGGATTCTCCCTCTGGATCCTGTTCCCTGGAGGGGGAATGGAGAAAGAAGCTGCTTCCCAGAACCTGCTTCCGTGGGGCTCAACGGCAGAAAGAGTGGGGAGACTGGGGCTCTGTGGCAGCAGGGCCCAAGGAAGGAGAATGGAAAAGAGGGAGAAAAAGACTGTGGGCCAAGTAACAGCAGCAGGGACAGGAGCTGGAGCCAGCTGGAAAGGAGCCTCTTCTGATCCTGGGTACAGTGGCCACCAACTGCACAAAGGCTGCTGGGGAAGAGGGAGGTGAAGAGAAGGAGCCCAGTCAGGCACAAGGTTGCTTGTCAGCTCCTCCTGCTCTGGCTCTGACTCTGACTCCTTCCTAGACCGTTGCCCTGGTTCATACCTCATGTTAGCTAACGTGCGGTAACTAGCCCATTCCATTTGCTGCCACTAGAACCCACAGTGTGTCTCTTCACTAGGAAAAAATGTGTGTTCTTACCTCATGTTAGCTAACACATGGTAACTTACATGAGGTAAAATCCTAGAGAAGACAAGGAAGTTTGCAGGTTTTACATGTGTTAGTGGGGTGTGCTAAAAACTGTAAGGGAGCCTAGGGTTTATCTCAACCTACTAACTAGTATTTAAACTACAAATCGCTCTAGTTTCACTGGGCTTCTACCTCATGTTCATTACCACATGTTAGCAGTAGTGTAGACTGAAGTGTAGACCACGGATCGGCAACCTTTGGCACGCGGCTCGCCAGGGTAAGCACTCTGGCGGGCCGGGTCGTTTTGTTTACCTGCCGCGTCCGCAGGTTCGGCTGATCGAGGCTCCCACTGGCCGCGGTTCGCCACTCCAGGCCAATGGGGGCTGCGAGAAGTGGCGCAGGTCAAGAGATGTGCTGGCCTCCGCTTCCCGCAGCCCCCATTGGCCTGGAGCGGCGAACCGCGGCCAGTGGGAGCCACGGTCGGCCGAACCTGCGGATGCGGCAGGTAAACAAATCGGCCTGGCCCGCCAGGGTGCTTACCCTGGCGAGCCTCCTGCCAAAGGTTGCCAATCCCTGGTGTAGACATAACCTAAGAAAAGGGACGAATTCTACTCCCCAGCAAGGAACTCTTCATGGAGGTAAGAGAGGGTACTCAGTGAGGGCAAGGGTGGCAGAACCGGGAGATCAGACTTATGGCAGGTTGCCAGTGAAATCCATGGGTTGGTAAAAGTTTGGGCACTAGTGGGCAATGGGAAATTCATAACAGAAATCTTAGAAATGTGGATATTTTCTTTAATTATTTGTATGTACATTTCTATAGCAGTCACTGCCTTAATGCTTCGGTAAGTCTATCACTGAACTTACAAATAAAGACCAAAAAACTCAGCAAGGTTTGGTGATCATGTTGCAATGCTTCGTGCAGCTGCATTTCTTCCATGACAGGCTGGGTCTAAAGGTGAAACTTACATTGTCTTGAGCAGCAGTTTATAAAATGAACCCTTGGTCATTTTTATAAAGATAAATGATGCTGTTGGTCAAGGGGTCAGGTTCACAGGAAGGCCTGTTCTTACCTCCCTGGAGTCTGGTGCAGGACAGTTTGTTTAGCTGAGAGGCGTCTGTGATGACAGCAAAACTGAGAGGCATTGAAATGTTACCTATTGCAATGATAAACTGCACTCCACCGTGCATAGGTTAGTTTTAACGTTGTATAAGAAATACCAGGTCTGTCAATGCATGCTGAGAAGTGACTTGATAATGGTTTAAAAGTACCTTCACAAGGAAAATATACCAAGGGCTCTTTAACTGAGCAGAGAAAAGCAAAACATTGGGCTAAATATAGGGGTAACTGGGTGAAATTTAGTATCTTGTGATAACCGGAGCAGAGGTCAGACTAGATGAGCTGAATGATCCCTTCTGACCTTAAACATTCTGAATCTATTTTATTAGTTTGTAGCAACATCTTTTGGGCTTGGGTACCTAGTTTTAAGGTTTTTACTTCCTTTGAGGAGATGGAGATCAGTCACTTAACACTAGAACTGGTTTCAAAAGTGAACAATTTCAGTGAAAAGTTTCTTTGTGAAATTGCGGTGAGTTCTCTTTAATCAGTACCAGAATGCAGGAACAGTGACGATATTGAGTTGAGGGTCACAGTCTGTCAGTCAGGGAGTGCTGTGTGACTTGCATTAGATGACTGAGATGTGGGACTCTGTAGTAAAGTGGTCAGGATAGGGTTAACTGCATTTCCGAGAGTCTGATGGTGGGAACTGTGCTGCACCCCTTACTTACTTCCTGTTTTAGTCCATGAGCATCTCCCCCACACCTAGGGTTGCCAACTGTCCCGGTTTCACCGGGAGTCTCCTGGAATCAGGCCCTATCTACCGGAGGCTACTGAAGCCAATCCAGGAGATTATAGGTGACAAGAATCCAGCGGCGTAGTGGGGCTAAGGCAGGCTACTTACCTACCGTGGCCTCGCGCTGCTCCCAGAAGCGGCCGACACGTACCTGCGGCATGCCCCGCATGCTGTCCCCACCTTGAACCGCAGCCAATGGGAGCTGCGGGGGTGGTGTCTGCGGGCAGGGGCAGCGCGTAGAGACCCCTGTCCCCCCCGCCTAGGAGCCGCTGCTAGAGGGATGTGCTGGTCGCTTTCAGGAGCCGTCCGAGGTAAGTGCTGCCCCCCTTGCTCACCCTAACGCCCAGCCCTGAGCCCCCTCCTGCACCCAAACTCCCTCCCAGAGCCATGGGTGAAAGTAATATTAAATTCTTACTGGTATGGGGGCCGGCTCCAGCCCCTGGAAGGGGCGGGGCTGGGGGGAGGTCAGCCTCCCCCAGCCAGCCCATCTGCGCTGCCTGGCCCCTGCCGCCCAGGGCTCTGGGGCTCCGGCCGCTGCTGCGGTAGCAGTGACAGTGGCTGGGAGCCGTGGGCCCGGGGCAGCTGCCCCTTTTGCCCCCCCCATCAGCGGCCCGGGTGCGGGGACAAAAGGGGCAATGATGTTAAAGCGCGGCAGTGGCAGTGCTTTAACGCGGGCTGCGTATGGGCCGGTACTGGCTTCTTACCGGTACGCCGTACCGGCCCACTTTCACCCCTGCCCAGAGCCCACACCCCCTCCTGCACTCCAACCCCCTGCCCCAGCCTGGTTAAAGTGAGTGATGGAGGGAGGGAGGGAAGGAGGGGGGCTAGAATGAGTGGGGGGAGGGCCTCAGAGAAGGGGCAGGACAGGGGTGTGGCCTTGGGGAAGGAGCGGGGCAGGGCAATGGTCTTTGTGTTTGTGGGATTAGACAGTTGGCAACCCTACTCCCACCCCATTCAATTTGATGCAGTTAAATAAAGCAGCAAGTTCCTAGCCTATGAATTGACTTATTTTGTTGTTCTCCGCAGTTTGTTGACAAAAGGGATCAGAGAAAGAATGGAGCTGTCTGACTTAGTTCTCCCTGTTTTAAAACACAAACCAAAACAGACCCCTGAGATTCATTCCCAATTTGAAATACTCCCAATCCACAGCACAGGATATATTTGTTATGTTTTATATTAGACGGCAGTGTAACTGATTTTGTGTTCTCCGCTATTGTACCTACTGTGCCTTTCATGGGGACTTGGACAACCAGTGCCGGTTAACTTCAAATAATAATGCAGTCCATACACAGGCATAATTTCTACTGGCCTCAGTGGGAATCTGGCCTGAATAAGGAGTTGGCCAGTGATATAGTTTAGTAGGTAACCGGTTAAGAAAGAAATGTGCTGTGTGGGGATGCAGTTGCCGTCACAGCTGTGAGGCCCAGAACTCCTCAAAGTGCAATTCTGCAACAGAAATTCCCTTCTTGTAGCCTATTCGTCAAAACAACTGCTTTGTGTCAAAACAGCACAAATAGCCTTTGGCCAAAAGCTTTCTAAAGTGCTGTTTCTTGGGGGCCATTCTGTTTTACCTATTTGTGGTCCCTATACAAGGGGTTAGCATACTATGCAGCTTAATAAATTCCAGTGTCGGATTTCCATTGTCTCTTTGTTCTTTGTTGCCAAGGAAGCCAAATATTATTTCTCTCCTTGAAAGAAGCTCCTAATACAATGGAACTGCATCAAGGGGAAGGGGAGAAATCCCTGTAGAAAAACTGCTTTTTTCCCCCTTCACTTTCTGCTTTTACAGGGGTGGCTGCAGGGATGTAGCTAAGTATGGGCTGACCTCTTCCCCTCTGGCCAGAGCCTCAGCTCGTGCAACTGGGTGTGGCTCCTCTGAAATCAGTGGAATCTTTACACCAGCTGGGGATCTGGCCCTGAATGTTTAGGCCATGGAGCTCATTATCTCCAGGTAGTGATTCTATTGGTATTGAATGCTTCCACTTGTCCTTGTGGTCCAGGCCAATCCTTTCCCCATTTTACTTATCTTTTCATGGCACCCTTCCCTATGGCATAAAAATGAACACCTACAGGTATCTATCTTAGGCACTTCTATGGTGCTGATTACTGTAGTGTCTGAGCACCTTACAATCTTTAATTAATTTAGCCTCATAATCCCCTTGATATGAGATACATAAATATCATAATAAAGATGAGGCAAGGTCATCCAGGGAGTCAGTCTGTGGTAGAGCAGGGAATTGAACCCACATCTCTTAAATCTTAGGTTGGCATGCTAACCGCTGGACCAATCTTCCACTAAATCAGCCTTCCCTGTTCTACCTATTTCTGTGTAAAGACTGCTTGGCCTGAAAGGCTACCTGTTGTTTACATACTGTGTCAAACACTAGCATCACTGTAACTATGGACCATTCCCTCCTTTGTGTTGCTTCCTTTTCACATTATGTACCCCTTTAATGTCAGGTATATTCTGAGTGTTTAACTACTGACTCCATTGGGCATCTACCCATAGTCATCCCTTTGAAATGTACACAACTGCAAAATAAAGTAATACGAAATATCTAGTCAGCCAAATAGTTGAGTGAGAAATTAAATTGACTCTATCTGCTGCACAATGGGCCTTCACCCAGATCTGGTTCTAGTGATTATGAGCCCAAGGGGCTGGAATGCCCATGTACTGTGCCCTGTTGTAGACCACTGTTGATATGTTAAGGGTCAGTGTTTTGCCAGGTAAAAAACTCCCTGCACAGCACTGGGTTGGCTTATTAGGAAACAAAGTTGTTCAGTGTTCACACCTGTAGTAAGAGGAGGCCCTGAGACATAAACCCTTGTATCAGAGGCCTGGTATAAGGCCTAAGGCCTGAACTAAAGTAATGATCAAGACTTTGCTAATCTAAAGCAAAGTTAAGCTGTGAGCCAGAGGCAGGCCCTGCTCACAGAAGCTGGCAAGGAAAGAGCTGATGCTGCAAAAAGAGACATACCTAAAAGGTACTGGACACCAGATATCAGAACATTCGCATACTTGTACATTCCACACACAAGAAACAAGCTGACCCATCCCAATGACAGGGCCAAAAGGGTAATATGATGGATAGAGCTTTGTTCAAACCAACATGTACAAGGTGAGAGGCGGCACCTTACTACGTAAAGGGGTTGTACCTTGCTGCGTAGAGGGGTTGCACCTCAATACGTCAGGAGTGATGTGTAACTTGTTTGTATCTGTGTATAAGAATGCATCCCTGAGTGGACATCTTTGTCCAGCCTAGGGGGCAGTGGAAAGTCCCGCCACTGACTGAGCTGAGTCCATTGTCAGGGAGCACATAAGTACTGGCTAGCCGCACCTTAGCAGCACCTTGGACTTCATTTGCCGGGGAGCTGGAGACTGTGTTTCTCTTCGACAATAAACCTGGCCGACGTGCCTTCGTACCTTACTAGAGTCTGTGGTCATTGGGGGTTCTCTCGGGATCTGCTGTGTCAGCTATCTGCGCAGAGCTGGGGCAGCACACAGAGGGAACACACGCACGCAGCCGATTGATATCAACATTGAACAGAGCAGAGCACCACACCGGTAGCATCTGACGACAACACCAATTAAAATAAAAAACATCTCAGCATATCTGACTAACAAATATCCCCAGCTTAACTTCCCTGCAATGAAAGACTCAGCAGCAAAAAAAAATACAGTTGCAATTGGCAAGGTCTTTTCCTTGAAGAAGCTGTTTGTTTATAAAAGGAAAGCACAATGAGGAGGTAACAAGCAGAGAGAGAAATGGAAAACTCACAGATTTGGGTTCAAATCATGTGTGTGGCCGTAGGTGTGGAGCCTATCCTGCTTCCTCTGATTCCGAAGCAAGTGTGATATGGTCCCCCTTCATGAGCACCTGAATGAGGGGAGGGGCATGGTGAGTTGAGGTTAACTTCTCATCTGCTGGAGGTTAGGTAGCGTTCTGGCACCCTGTCTCATTGGGTTAGTTTTGCCTAAATTGAATTAAAAACATTAGTGTATGGAATGTGCCTCCCGTCTTTTTTAACTTTACAAAATACAATATAACAGTAACCCATCTCCTGGGGTGCAGTTAGTTTGCTTTTGACAGGATAATGCAAAGCCAGCAAATAGTATACGGATATGCATACAAACTGTGTTAAAAGAACGTTAAAGTTGCAAAGTCAAGCACTCAGAAGTTAGTAAATGCCAGAATTAAGGATGCCTCTACAACCTTAATTTTGCCCCTTAACACAGACTCATCACCCCATCTCTTTACCCAGCCAGTCCCAGTCTCCCTCCCTTCTCTGGGTAGCACTACCTGCTCTGACTATAATATAGCTCAGAGGAGGCTGCTGACATCACGTAATGGGAACTTGAATCAGGAAGTGCAATGTTATGGGAAGCAGACACATTAGTATCTAATCAGGAAGGCTTAACACCTACAGATGGATTACCCTTCCTCTAATTATTGTTGTTTTCCTCCTTCCCTTTTTCTTGCCTCTCTCTTTTATTTCAAACTTCCTTTCTGTAATTATTTCCCCACCTTTGCCTAAGTGGCTTAGCGTCCCCCACTCTTTCAGCCAATTTTCGTTGCCAGGGCTAGCTCTCCTGGGAACTGTGCGGCCAAGCAGTGACCAAGAAGAGGTGCACTTCCATCAGATTAGATTTCCCTCAGCCTCCTCTGTTTTCTCACTTTATCATTTCTCTACTTTTTCCCCCTCTGTTTTTTCTCTTAGTTGTTTAACTCCCCCCTATTTTGTCTCTCTCTTCTCATGCTCCGTCTCTCCTCATTTTCTTTCCTCTCTTGGGTTCATAAAACTGCCGAGGCCTGGCTATTGCCAGAAGAAATACATTTTTGCAGGCAAGGGTCATTGGCAGGGCAAAACCATGGCTGCCATTAGGTGTCCTGTAGAAAAAGACACAGTTTGTTCCAAAGCCACTTCTCTCATTAGCCCTATAAGCAAATTGAACAATATTATAAATAAATAAGCAATTTACTGCAGAAGGGAAAGAGTGAGGTTTAAATTCCTGTGCTGAAGGCAGGAGTTATATCTGCTCTTTGGATCTTCCCAACCAGTAACCCCAGAGAGATACGGATGGAGGTGATACACTGGGGAGAATTCACCCAGGTCTCAGTTTAGCCTGCATTTGCCTTTTGTGTGCATCACAGACCTTTCCCTTGCCGACAGCCACTGATCATAATTCAGTACAGTTTCCAGCCTGTTCAGAGGACTCATTGCTATTGAGCTATTTGGCAGATGTGGGCAGGAAAGTTACCTATCACCTGCCTGTATTGCTCAGCATCAAATAATGACAATCTTTGAGGTTCCATTAGTGAGGAGAAAAAACACTTCAATAACATAAACATGAGATTGTTAAAATGTTCATAAACATTGATGAAAGAAGCTAACATTTTGGTTAGGGGCACTCTCCTGTTGAGGAAACCAGGATTCCTGCTTGCTAGATGAGATGGTGTGGTGCAATATAGTGTAGTATAGACAAGGCTTCATTCTTTCTTTATTTCCCACACAAGGCGATCAGGGTTTCAGATCTGCTATCCTGGGCAACTTCTGTCCAGGAGTTATTTCACTTGTCTCAAAAAACACACAGAATTCTCAGACACTCCAAATGAAATCTAGTGAGTTTAAAGGAGTGGCGATGTGCCACCCTTCATCAAGGCTACAAAGCTGTCTTCTGGCATCATGCTGAAGTCAGCACTTCTATGACAGCTGGAGCAGCAACTCCCATGGGGCTTTGCACTCTGTCGATCACTCTTGGCAATCACCCTAAGCTAAATGAAGCTCTGTTACTCCCAGGGGCCAATTCTTTCTATAGTTGCAGCATCTTCACAATAAGTCCTCTCCAATGGGGGAAAAATACCTGTTTGGTGGAGGTGTTTTCGGCACTCAACGCCTGAAGTGCCAAATGAGCCTTTGTTAAACTGTCAGGGTGCTGCTTCTAATCTTGATTTGCTTGAAGGAGGTTGTCAGAAAGCAAAGAGTCCTGTCTGTCAGTGGTATGCTCAATTTATTGACTTTTTAAACTCTCTCCATCTGAATGGTTATATGACATTTCCTGTGACTCCCAGTAAAGTCATATGGCTAAAGTCCAAAGGCCTAATGTATAGGCCATGTGTGTGTGTGTGTGTATATATATATATATACACACACACACACATATATATATATATATTAGGAAACTTGCACAGGTATAACTTTGTCGATCCAGTTATACCAGTGCAACCCTGTAATATAGACACACAATTTAGTTTAATGCAGTAACTCACCACATTTATTTGAGGATTGCACTGGTGTAACTGGTTCAATTTTAGTTACACTGGTGCAGGCCTTGTATATATTATATGTAGGGCCCTAACAAATTCATGGTCCATTTTGGTCAATTTCATGATCATAGAATTTAAAAAATAATAAATGTCATGATTTCATCTATTTAAATCTGAGATTTCACCGTGTTGTAGTTGTAGAGGTCCTGACCCAAAAAGGAGTTGTGTGTGTGTGGGGGGGTCGCAAGGTTATTGTAGGGGGGGTTGCGGTACCACTGTCCTTACTTCTGCGCTGCTCCTAGCGGCGGCACTGCCTTCAGAGCTGGGCAGCTGGAGAGCGGCAGCTGCTGGCTGGGAGCCCAGCTCTGAAGGCAGAGCTGCCACCAGCAGCAGGCAGAAGTGAGGATGGCATGGTATGGTATTGCCACTCTTACTTCTGTGCTGCTGGTGGCGGGGCGCCGCCTTCAGAGCTGGGTATCCGGCCAACAGCTGCCATTCTCCAGCCACCCAGCTCTGAAGGTAGTGCAGAAGTAAGGATGGTAATACCGTGACCCCTAAAATAACCTTTGTGAGCCTCCTGCAACTCCTTTTTGGGTCAGGGCTCCCAATTTGAGAAACGCTGGTCTTCCCCATGAAATCTGTATAGAATAGGGTAAAAGAACACAAAAGACCAGATTTCATGATGCGTTTTTCATGGCCGTGAATTTGGTAGGGCCCTAATTATATGTTTGGAAGGGTAATGGTTCACACTTTGGTCAGGCAGTGGACAGCCATCAAAATCCAGCTGGAAAGTGTTCACTCTTGTTCCGAATCTCCGTTTCAAACTGCTTGGGGAGAGGGAGGAGCTGCCTTTGACATTCCCAGAGACGTGGGAATGGCAGCTTCAGTTCCATACTTTTCCCCCCAGAATCAATTATCAGATTTCTGGGCTTTTATTGGGCAAAGATTGGGCGGAGTTTGCTTCTGGCAATAGAATTG
The DNA here is from genome assembly GCF_028017835.1 of Emys orbicularis. Taxonomy (NCBI): domain Eukaryota; kingdom Metazoa; phylum Chordata; order Testudines; family Emydidae; genus Emys; species Emys orbicularis. The sequence goes on along the minus strand of NC_088685.1, from coordinate 19,788,674 downwards.
TCAAACTCTTCTGTTGTCCATCTCTTCCCCTCCTCACTCTATCTCTGCTTACTGCAGACAATCATATCCAGATGCTACCTTATTTACTGTGGATAGTTCTCTGAAAACATCCACTCAATGTGCCATGGCAGTCAAAAAAAACCTAACAGAATGTTAGGAACCATTAGGAAAGGGATAGCTAATAAGACGGTAAATATCAAAATGCCACTATATAAATCCATGGTATGCCCACCCCTTGAACACTGTGTGGAGTTCTGCTCACCCTATCTCAAAAAACATATATTAGAATTGGAAAAGGTACAGAGAAGGGCAACAAAAATGATTAAGTTAAAGAACAGCTTCCATACAAGAAGAGATTAAAAAGACTGGGATTTTTCAGCTTGGACTAAGAGGGGACATGATAAAGGTTTATAAAATCATGGATGGTGTGGAGAAAGTGAATAAGAAAGTGTTATTTACTCCTTCACATAACACAAGAACCAGGGGTCGCCCAATCAAATTAATAGGCAGCAGGTTTAAAACAAACACAAAGTCGTACTTCTTCACACAACGCACAGTCAACCTGTGGAACTTGTTGCCAGGGGATGTTGTGAAATCCAAAACTATAATGGGGTTCAAAAAAGAATCAGATAAGTTCATGGAGGGTAGGTCCACCAATGGCTATTAGCCAAGATAGTCAGGGATGCAACCCCATGCTCTGGGTGTCCCTAATCTCGGACTGCCAGAAGCTGGGAGTAGACGATGGGATGATCACTCAAGGATTGCCTTGTTCTGTTCATTCCCTCTGAAGCACCTGGCACTGGCCACTGTTGGAAGATACTAGGCTAGATGGACCATTGGTCTGTCCCAGTATGGCCTTTCTTATGATAGGCATACAGTGGTCACACTGGGATTTGTTTTAGTACCTCTGTTTTAGGAAAATAATATGGCCCCCACCACTGTGGGATCTGAGCACCTCACAGCAGAGAAGTACAGTTATCCACAGATGGGGGACTAAGGCACAGAGAGGTCAAGTGACTTGCCCCATGTCACCCAGCAGGCCGGTGATAGAGCTGGGAATCAAGCTTATCTATCACTTTGCTGGTTCCATGAATCTATTAGGGGATTAAGCAGTCAGACTGTAAAGCTCTGTGGTTCTGACAGGCCCGCTCCAGTAACGGTAACAGAGTTTCTCTTATTTTACTGTACAGGAGAAGCAGAATGATATGAATGATATGAAGAATGTTTAGGTCCCACTTGTCAGACAGGAGGAATTTATCTTTCTATTCCAAGGTGCAGTTGGGAAAAGCTTTTGGCTTTAAGGACCCAGTTCCATGTTTCTATGCTTGAATATGCCATTTAGGCACCTCAGTGCCTAAATAGGGACTTTCAGCACCTAAGTTTGAAAATTGTCCCTTATGGAGGAATAGGAAAAATATTAAAGAGACTCTAATCAGCAAGTATATCACTTTGGCAAAATGCTACTTGCACTCCCTAGTGTAAAACTAATAAAACAGGCCACAACCTCTTTCTGACAAGCGTTTGGAAGGTTACAGAGAGAAGATGTCATAGCCAGGATTGATTACAATTTGTTCGAATATACCTGGAAATCAAAAGAGAGCCTGAAAATGGAGAAGGTACAGATCCTCAGCTATGGAAATTGGCATTGTCTCACTGAAGTCAATATCAGCCACTTCTTACCCCTGCCGCAGGGTGTAATGTACTAGTTACACCAGTACAGAAATAATAAAGAGAAGAAATGTAAATTTATTTTAATTTTATGGGTGATTGTAGTGTTTGTGAAAAGTGTTAGACTGATGGTCCTGGAGACTAAACCCTGATGCAGTGATTTTCCAGATGGCCATCTGTAGAACGTTGTTTCATGGCTAGAGAGCTGCTTGTTCCAGGGTGCCAGCTTTACTCTTTGCTAATTCTCAGCAAAAGATAGCAAATGATATGTTACTTTCCTAATGCAATCACTGCAGTTCCCATGGTGTTTGCTGTGATGAGACTGCAAATGGGAAGAGAAGGAAGAGCAGCTGATTCATGTGATTTCAAATGGGGGAGGAAGTTGGTCTACTAGATGATATCTAAGATCTGGACCAGACTCTGTAAAAGTTTCAGGGATGGATCTGCAGCTGGGGCAAAGTGTCATATCTCCATACACTTCCAATGTGCAATATAATTGGAGACCTAACTGTGTTTTAATAAGACATCTGTCCAAGGCTTAGCATGATTCAGGAATGCAGTTAAAACAGATCACATTTGCCTTGCATGATGGAAAGGTATTTCCCTGACACAGTTGAAACTATGTCGTAGGCAGATTCACCAACATGATTGCATTTGTAGTATAGACAGGATCTTAACTATAGAACAAATCCTTGATCCTTTGGTCACACTTCATTGCCTGCATTGAAAGAAACTTTCTAGTACAATCCTTGTAAAACTTTTCACTGTGCTCAGTCCAAAATAACTCTCTTTAAAGTACTTCCCCAGGTTTAGGCATACCAGATTTGTCTGTTTCTATTCCTAATGTATATATCTATTGTTTTCATTGTTGCAATTTTTGCTTTTATACAAAGCTGTTGTTTCAAAGGGGGGGAAAAAGTAAATTAAATTCAGGTAAGACCAACAGAAAGTATTATTTTGGAGACCCAAGGAGTAGAGTTTGACGCTGACACCAGAGTAACTAAAGCATTAATGGATTTATTTTTAAATATATTTTGGCCTTTCTTAACCAGATGTCTGACCACACGGCATTGGTGAAGTGCATTGGCCGAGGGAGGGAGCGATACAGGAGGTTCTTAGAGAATGCAAACCATTAATTTCTCAAGTGCTACGCACAGGCTCAATGAATCTGTCTTTTTCGACCCTGTTCCCAGCTGTGTAGCTTGTTGACTTTTCATCTGTTTTAATAACACTGATAATCCTTGTATCTTCAAGCAGGAAAATAACTGCTTCAGTTTCTGGCCTCTTAATTAGTTCAGCACTCAGCAGTCTCTTCTGTTTTGTTTATCTGACTGTCAAAAAGCATTAGGAACCTTTTGAGATGTATTTTCCTCCCACCTGTTCATATGGAAATGTGTATGCTTTTAAGATTATATTTGACTTAATAAATTCTGGAGTCCTCCTTATGTTGCATATTATAGTGACATCATATTGACTATACAGTAGTAACAGCCACAGCATAGTGGGACAAAAGAAGGCCATGATGTCACCAACATGTCCAGTGTTTGTTCCCTATCAGTTTTTTAAGTGGCAAGTGCCTAATTGACAGGTCTCAGCTTCTTTCTCATCTCCATATTCACTTACTTCAATGCAGTGTTATGAGGCTAAATTCATTTCTGTCTGCACCTGTATAACATCTCTCCTCTAAGTATTTGCAAAACAATTTACAAAGAACTATGATTATTATTGGGAAAGATTGATTTTTATTTTTATTTCTTTCCTATGTGTAGCTGTTTCTTCTTTCCATCATAACTGCCTACGTGTGGTCCCATCATGCTCACCCAACTGAAAACTCCCACTGACTTCATAGGAAGCAGGATTTGAATCCAAGCTGTTCCTCCTCCTCTCTGTATTTTAATTCTTGTGGTTAGATGTAAGGATTTCCTGTGTCTGACTCTTCCCGTACTAGTCCCTCCAGTGAGTGGAGTAGCCATCCAGCTCTCATCCAGCTTCAGGTGCAGAAGATGCTCTCCTGGAAAAAAAACTATCAATTGAGTGTATCTGCCTCAGCCAGACATTAACCAGCCTAAAAATCCCGCTAATCTAAATACCACCAGGCAGTGGAATTTTCCTAGGGTAGCTCATAGAGATGCTGACTGATGTGTTGGATTTTACCGAAGCTCATTGTCCTATATCTCTGACACATTGACCCCAAATCTCTTATGCACCACAGGTCTCCTATAAATGATCTCAGGACTATACCCAAGACTGGATCCTCAGCAAATAGAAAGCCTTGAACACCCTAACTTGGTCAGACTGCCACTTCCCCATAGCAGATATCTAAAACCAAATTTGCAAGTGAGCAGAGGGGGATACAGTCTCCATGGTCTGTCTTCATAGGCTCATAGACCCAGCTAAACTAATGAGCATTGTCCATGAAAACCTTACGTACCCCACTGCCAAAGAGTAGAAGATCTATCCCTTCAGATCAGAGTGTTTCTGTGATGGGGGGGGGGGAGGGGAGGGGATGGGAATTGCACCACCATTGGGAGGAAAATCTCCCAATGTAGGTAGAGTTCCACACCCAGATTTTCTAAAGTCCTCCTAGTGTGGTGGTGGCAGAGGCTAATAGACCCTCCTCTGCTTTTGGAGCAGATAAACCATGCCCTGAAGAACTTCTCCAGACCCTGAACCATTCCATTATCCAGGTTGACTCTGAACAATGAACATGATCTGAAATCCCCTAAAGTCCAGTAGAATTTCTTTTTTGATTCTTTTTGAAAGCTGCATAATGAAAATGATGCAAATGTTTCATGCAAAATCTTTCCCATTTTATTGAGCAGCTCTCGTAGTGAACTCCCTCCACACATCTTTATGCTGTCAAGATCCTAGACCCTTCCCAGTCAGGGTTCATGCCAGATCCTACCACTAGTGGTACTGATGGATAACTCCATCTGTGTCGGGTTGGATCACAGAAACCCCCTTGGGAACTGCCAACTGATGTGCCAAGACTACTTCTGCCCCTGCTTTCCCTGCCAGCTTGGGACTCCAGCACCTTGTCTTGTTGAGCCAGACATGCCAGTCCACTCCAACACAGACCCAGGACTGAACCATGTGCCCCAAAGCTGCAGACTTAGCTGAAAGCAGCTTACAGAAGTGTTCCTGTCTTTAACACTCAGATGCCCAGCTCCCAATGGGGTCCAAACCCCAAATAAATCCATTTTACCCTGTAGAAAGCTTATACAGGGTAAACGCATAAATTGTTCGCCATCTATAACACTGATCGAGAGATATGCACAGCTGTTTGCCCCTTCCCCCAGGTATTAATGCATACTCTGGGTTAATTAATAAGTAAAAAGTGATTTTATTAAATACAGAGAGTAGAATTTAAGTGGTTCCAAGTAGTAACAGACAGAACAAAGTGAATTACCAAGCAAAATAAAATAGAACCCGCAAATCTATGTCTGAGGGTATGTCTACACTACGGGATTAATCCGAATTTAGATAATTCGAATTTGGGAAACAGATTGTATAAATTCGATTGTATGCGGCCACACTAAGCACATTAATTCGGCGGTGTGCGTCCATGTACTGGGGCTAGCGTCGATTTCTGGAGCGTTGCACTGTGGGTAGCTATCCCATAGCTATCCCATAGTTCCCGCAGTCTCCCCTGCCCATTGGAATTCTGGGTTGAGATCCCAGTGCCTGATGGGACAAAAAACATTGTCGCAGGTGGTTCTGGGTACAGCCTCACCCCTCCCTCCCTCCCTCCCTCCCTGCATGAAAGCAACGGCAGACAACCATTTCGCGCCTTTTTTCCTGGGTGAACACTGCAGACTCCATACCACGGCAAGCATGGAGCCCGCTCAGCTCCAGACAGCAGTCATGAACATTGTAAACACCTCGCGCGTTCTCATGGAGTTTATGCTGAGCCAGGACCAGAAAAACGAGGCGAGGAGGCGGCGGCGGCGGGAGCGCAGCGACCAGCGTGATGAGGACATGGACATGGACACGGACACGGACACAGAATTCTCTCAAACCGCGGGCCCCAGTGCTTTGGAGATCATGTTGTTAATGGGGCAGGTTCTATCCATGGAACGCCGATTCTGGGCAAGGGAAACAAGCACAGACTGGTGGGACCGCATAGTGTTGCAGGTGTGGGATGATTCCCAGTGGCTGCGGAACTTTCGCATGCGTAAGGGCACTTTCATGGAACTTTGTGACTTGCTGTCCCCTGCCCTGAAACGCCAGAATACCAAGATGAGAGCAGCCCTCACAGTTGAGAAGCGAGTGGCGATAGCCCTGTGGAAGCTTGCAACGCCAGACAGCTACCGGTCAGTCGGGAATCAATTTGGAGTGGGCAAATCTACTGTGGGGGCTGCTGTGATGCAAGTAGCCAAAGCAATCATTGAGGTGCTGCTACGAATGGTAGTGACTCTGGGAAATGTGCAGGTCATAGTGGATGGCTTTGCTGCAATGGGATTCCCTAACTGTGGTGGGGCGATAGATGGAACCCATATCCCTATCTTGGCACCGGAGCACCAGGGTAGCCAGTACATAAACCGCAAGGGGTACTTTTCAATGGTGCTGCAAGCACTTGTGGATCACAAGGGACGTTTCACCAACATCAACGCGGGCTGGCCGGGAAGGGTTCATGATGCTCGCCTCTTCAGGAACACTATTCTGTTTAAAGGGCTGCAGCAAGGGACTTACTTCCCGGACCAGAAAATAACCGTTGGGGATGTTGAAATGCCAATAGTTATTCTTGGGGACCCAGCCTACCCCTTAATGCCATGGCTCATGAAGCCATACACAGGCAGCCTGGACAGGCGTCAGGAGCTGTTTAACTACAGGCTGAGCAAGTGCAGAATGGTGGTAGAATGTGCATTTGGCCGTTTAAAAGGTCGCTGGCGATCGCTACTGACTCGCTCTGACCTCAGCCAAAGAAATCTCCCCATTGTTATTTCTGCTTGCTGTGTGCTCCACAATCTCTGTGAAAGTAAGGGGGAGACCTTTATGGCAGGGTGGGAGGCTGAGGCAAATCGCCTGGCTGCTGATTACGCGCAGCCAGACACCAGGGCGATTAAAAGAGCACACCAGGAAGCAGTGTGCATCAGAGAAGCTTTGAAAACCAGTTTCATGACTGGCCAAGCTACAGTGTGAAATTTCTGTTTGTTTCTCCTTCATGAAAACCCGCCCCCTTTATTGACTCATTCTCTGTAAGGAACCCACCCTCCCCCTTCCCCCAGCTTGCTTTCAAACCAAATAAAGTCACTATCGTTTAAAAATCATTTATTCTTTATTCATAGATTATAAAAAGAGGGAGGGAACCCGGGTGGGGTTTGGGAGGAGGGAAGGAAAAGGCCATTAAAAAATGGTTAAAAAAATGACAGCCTTTTGCTTGGTCTGTCCACTGGGGTGGAATGGGAAGGTGTACGGAGCCTCCCCCCCCCCGCGTTCTTACACGTCTGGGTGAGGAGGCTGTGGAACATGGTGAGGGGGGAGGGGGATTATACAGGGGCTGTAGCGGCATTCTGTTATCCTGCTGCCGTTCCTGAAGCTCCACCAGACGCCGGAGCATGTCTGTTTGCTCACGCAGCAGCCCCAGCGTTGCATCCCGACTCCTCTGATCTTCCTGCCGCCACCTCTCATCTCGAGCGTCTCTCCTCTCCTCACGTTGGTCCCTCCTGTCCTCACGTTGGTCCCTCCTGTCCTCACGTTGGTCCCTCCTGTCCTCACGTTCACTGGCTTCTTTCCTATACTTTGAAACCGTGTCCTTCCACTCATTCAGATGAGCTCTGTCACTGCGGGTGGATTCCATGATTTCTGCAAACATGTCGTCTCACGTCTTCTTCTTCCGACGCCTTATCTGTGATAGCCTTCGGGATGGAGGAGGGAGGCTTGAAGAATTTGCAGCTGCTGGAGGGAGGGAAAAAAGGAGAGAATTTTTTTAAAAGATACATTTTGCAGAACAATGCTTATACTCTTTCACGGTGACCAACACTATTCACATTACATAGCACATGTGATTTCTGTGCAAGGTCGCATTTTGCCTCTTAATATTGAATGCCTGTGGCTTTGCTGCTAGAGATCACAGACGCAGGTCCGGGCAACAGAATTCGGCTTGCATGCAGCCATGGTAAGCCATTGTCTTTCGGCTTCTGCGCCCTCCTTTCCCACATACCAAGCAAAGCCCGTTGAGTGCTGCGGTTTTCCTGTTAACCTTCAGCAGCAGAAAACAAACTAACCGCCCCCCCCCCATCCAGTTCTCTGGATGATCGCTTTATCCCTCCCCCCATTGCGTGGCTGGTATCAGGGAAGATCCCTGCAGGAACCAAACTAACACCCCCCGCCCCGCCATGAATTCTCTGGGATGATCGCTTTATCCCTCCCCCCACCGCGTGGCAGGAACCAAACTAACACCCCCCACCCCGCCATGAATTCTCTGGGATGATCGCTTTATCCCTCCCCCCACCGCGTGGCAGGAACCAAACTAACACCCCCCATCCCGCCATGAATTCTCTGGGGTGATCACTTTATCCCTCCCCCCACCGCGTGGCAGGAACCAAACTAACACCCCCCACCCCGCCATGAATTCTCTGGGGTGATCACTTTATCTCTCCCCCCACCGCGTGGCTGGTATCAGGGAAGATCCCTGCTAGCCAAACACGAAAAGCTCTGGGCCAATCCCCCCCCCCCCCCGCTCGCCTAACTGCAGGGAAGGATTTCTTTTCAGCCACAGGCAAACAGCCCAGTAGGAACGGCCACCTCTGTCCCCTTAATTAAATTCCCGTATTTCAACCAGGTTACCATGAGCGATATCACTCTCCTGAGGATTACACAGCAAGATAAAGAACGGATGTTGCTTGAATGCCAGCAAACACCGGGACCATACGCTGCCAGGCTTTGTCATGCAATGATACCAGATTACTTGCTGCAAGCATGGCGCAGTCAAGTGTCCTACCATGGAGGACGGAATAAGGCTGCACTGCCCAGAAACCTTGTGGCAAGGCTTTTGGAGTACCTCCAGGAGAGCTTCATGGAGATGTCCCTGGAGGATTTCCGCTCCATCCCCAGACACGTTAACAGACTTTTCCAGTAGCTGTACTGGCTGCGAATGCATCCCAAGTCCTCAGGGCAAAATAATCATTAAAAAACCTTGCATTTAAAACAAGTTTTATATTTTAAAAGGTAAACTCACCTGAGGTCCCTTCCATGGGGTCGTGGTCTTGGATACTGGCTTGGGAGGGTTCGGAGGGTACTTCAGTCAGGCTGAGAAAAAGCTCCTGGCTGTTGGGGAGAACGGAGTGCTGGGTGCTCTCTGCAAGCTCGTCCTCCTCCTCCTCTTCCCCCTCCGCAGAATCCTCAGGTGTAGCTAATGAGATTATCCCCGCCTCGGAATCCACGGTCACAGGTGGGGTAGTCGTGGTGGCCCCCCCTAGAATTGCATGCAGCTCGGCGTAGAAGCGGCATGTCCGCGGCTCTGACCCGGAGCGACCGTTTGCCTCCTTTGTTTTTTGATAGGCTTGTCTGAGCTCCTTGACTTTCACGCGGCACTGATCTGAGTCCCTATTGTGGCCTCTCTCCATCATGCCCTTGGAGATTTTTTCAAAAGTTTTGGCATTTCGTCTCTTTGAACGAAGTTCTGCTAGCACTGAATCCTCTCCCCATATAGCAATCAGATCCAGTACCTCCCGTACGGTCCATGCTGGTGCTCTTTTTCGATTATCGGCCTGCATGGTTACCTGTGCTGATGAGCTATCTGTGGTCACCTGTGCTCTCCACGCTGGGCAAACAGGAAATGAAATTCAAATGTTCGCGGGGCTTTTCCTGTCTACGTGGCCAGTGCATCCGAGGTCAGATTGCTGTCCAGAGCGGTCACAATGGTGCACTGTGGGATAGCTCCCGGAGGCCAATACCATCGAATTGCGGCCACACTACCCCTAATTCGAACTGACAGTATCGATTTTGGCGCTACTCCGCTCGTCGGGGTGGAGTACAGAAATCGATTTTAAGCGCCCTTTATTTTGAACTAAATGGCTCCGTTGTGTGGACGGGTGCAGGGTTAATTCGAATTAACGCTGCTAAATCCGAATTAAAGTCGTAGTGTAGACCAGGCCTAAGAAAACGGAATACAGATAAAAACCTCACCCAGTAAGCTTCCTTTTACAAACTAGTCTCCTTCTAGTCTGGGCCCAGCAATAACTCACACCCCCAGTAGTTACTGTCCTTGTTCCAGCTCAAGTGGTAGCTAGGGGATTTCTCATGATGGCTCCCCCTTTGTTCTGTTCCACCCACTTATATATCTTTTGCATAAGTTGGGAATCCTTCGTCCCTCTGGGTTCCCCCCCACCTCCCCTTCTCAATGGAAAAGCACCAGGTTAAAGATGGATTCCAGTTCAGGTGACATGATCACATGTCACTGTAAGACTTCATTGCCCATTTGCCAGCACACACATATACAGGAAGACTCACAAGTAAAATAGAGCCATCTACAGACAATTGTCCTGGTTAATGGGAGCCATCAAGATTCCAAACCACCATTAACAGCCCACACTTTGCATACTTACAATAGGCCCTCAGACTTACATTTTATATTTTGGGTTTCAGATACAAGAGTGATACATTTATACAAATAGGATGACCATACTCAGTAGCTTATAAGGTTTGTAATGATACCTTACAAGAGACCTTTTGCATGAAGCATATTCCAGTTACATTATATTCATACTCATAAGCATACTTTCATAAAATCATATAGAGTGCACCGTCACACCGTCCTGTCCATAAATGAACCTGAAACTGTCTGCTGGTTGTGGTGCTGTGTGGTGCCTACAACCTCTGCTCTGCTGAAAATGGGCAACATTGTCTGGGGATGGGTCTAGTTTAGGGCACCTGGGGAATGAACTGAATCAGTGCTTCTTGCAGGCAAACTCCATTTACAGAACTGTTATTGTAAGTATCTATGGCTCTGTACCCTGCGTCTGCTGGCTCCTGGGTGGTTGCTGTGTCCGCACCTCTACATCTCTGGTGAAGTGGTGAATGGGTTCAAGCACCACTGACTGTCCCACCCATGGAGGTCCTGACTGGTGGAGCCTACTACATTCCCTTACTTGGACCAGGCCTGCTATTTAAGACTCAGAGAAAACAGCTGGTGACTATCTGTGCAACTAGGTGGATCCCTGGCTTGCTGCTGCAAACAGACCTTGCTGTGCACTCCTGATACCTTGGCTTGCATCTGGTTCCTGGCCCTAACCCTGTTCGTGATACCTAGCCTCACCCCTGGTTCCAGTCCCCGGCTCTGCTCCCGACGCCTTGCCCCTGGTTCTGGTTCCCGGTCCCCGGCTCCGCTCCTAATGCCTTGCCCCTGGTTCTGGTTCCTGGTTCCTGGCTCTGCTCCAGACGCCTCACCCCTGTTCGGGTCCTTGGCTCCACTCCCAATGCCTCGCCCTTGGGTCTGGTTCCTGGTCCCCGGCTCTGGTCCAGATGCCTTGCCCCTGGGTCTTGTTCCCGGCCTGCAGCTCCGCTCCTGATGCCTCGCCCCTGGTTCAGGTTCCTGGTCCTTTGCTCTGTTCCTGACGCCTCGTCCCTGGTTCAGGTTCCCAGTCACTGGCTCCGCTCCCAACACCTCCCCTCTGGTCCTGGTTCCCGGCTCTGCTCCAGACGCCTCACCTCTGGTTCCAGTTCCTGGTCCCCAGCTCCACTTCTGACACCTTGCCCCTGGTTCCTGGTCTCCGGCTCTGCTCCCAACACCTCGCCATGGCTCTTTTCCACTCCTTTGGCTGGCTCACTTGGCTCTGACCCGGTGCTGCTCAGCAACCTCAAGTCTGACCTGATCCTATTGTGTGACACTGGTACAGCTTGCTGCTTCTGGCTTGATCCTCTAGACTGAACTCGGACCACGTCCCCTTGAACCCAGACCCTGGCCTTGACCTGTGCTCCATACATTATGGAACCTTGGCTGTAGTTTTAAAGCTGCCCTTTACTGGCATTAGTCTTTGGGGAGGGCACTGATGCAAACAGCATCTTCTCTCCCTCATGAGTGACTCCTTCAGGTGCAACCTTCCTGGCTGGCACAGGGAGATGCCATTTGTACCTGGTTTCTTCTCCCTTTACTCCCTTACCAAAGGCATTATATTTACATGCTGGTATATCTCGGGATTGTTATATTGCTCACCTACCATATTTAATAATTACTGTATTGCAGTAGAGTCTAGAGCCTACAATCATAGACAGGGACCCCATTGTGCAAGGTGCTGTACAAACACAGAACAAAAAGAACTTTTCAACTTAAGTGTAAGACAAGAAACAAGAGATGGATACAGCAGACTGATGAGGGAGAGAAAGGAAACAATGAGACACTATTGGACAGCATGCTAGGAGGTTTAGGTTCGATATTAGGGGAAAAATTTTTCACTAGGAGGGTGGTGAAGCACTGGAATGGGTTACCTAGGGAGGTGGTGGAATCTCCTTCCTTAGAGGTTTTTAAGGTCAGGCTTGACAAAGGCCTGGCTGGGAAGATTTAGTTGGGAATTGGTCCTGATTTGAGCAGGGGGTTGGACTAGGTGACCTCCTGAGGTCCCTTCCAACCCTGATAATTCTATGATTCTAGGCAGTGGTCTTGGCACACCAGCTGCCTAATCAATGTCAAGTTTTTTCTAGGCATCATGGCAAAGAAGAGTTTTAAGAGGGGATTTGAAGGAGGACGAAGAAGAGGCAGTGTGGATGTTTCCCGAGAGCTCCTCCCATGTGTAAGGGACAGCGTTGGTGAAAGCATAAAGGTGTTTGTTTGTAAATTTACCAGATCAGCCATGACTGTTGGAATCATTAGTGTAGTGGAGGCGGGATATGATATTAATCACCGTAAAATGTTCTTGTTACATTTTAAACCTAATAAGATGGACCTGTGCTGAGGGAGGCGAATGGTTACAGACACCTGACCTCTTTCCCTATTGCGTAATGCTGTGTAAAATAATTGACTTAGTAACATGCAGATAAATTGGTTTCTGGCAGGCCCTTCAAAGGCTGTTACGCCACCTTGCTTTTAGTTTAACATGATGTAAATACGCCAGAAAGGGCAGAAATGCTGTCAGTCTCTTGCCAAAACTCCCAGAGGTTCTTTTAAGAAAAGTTCAGTATCAACGTGCCTTGGCAGCAGGCTGCATGCAGGGATACATCCTGTCTGAGTTCTTAACTTCTGCTTCAATAGCTGCCGCCAACAGCTGGTGGAAGAATCAGTGCTGCAGGCTTGTTTTCATAATTACCTTAGTTTCCATCGTAAATTAGATCTGCGATGATGATCTCGGGGGTTTAATTCTTTTGCCATAGAGGATTGTCACTGGTGGGGGGAGGGTCAGGAGGACTTTATTTGCATGTTAGTGTATATGCCTTAAAAGGCAACAGAACTGGAAGTGTAAAGCAACACTAGTATAACTTAGGGCTTGTTTACACCGGGAAATTTACTGATAGACTCCTACTGGTATAATTATCGTGATGTAACTCCCCTTGTGGACACACTTCCCATGTAGACAAACCTTTATTAGGGGAAACTGTTACTCTGCCACAGAACTAAGGGTGTTACTGCTTCATTTAAAAGAATACACTTCCTGCTGAATGAACTATCTTATTAGTCAGGCTACGTCTTCACTACCCCCCTGAATCGGCGGGTAGAAATCGATCTCTCGGGGATCGAATTATTGCGTCTCGTCGGGACGCAACAATCGATCCCCGAATCGACGTTTGTACTCCACCAGCACAGGTAGGAGTAAGCGCCGTCGACGGGGGAGCCGCGGCGGTCGATTTGCCGCCGTCCTCACAGCGGGGTAAGTTGGCTTGGATATGTCGAATTCAGCTACGCTATTCACGTAGCTGAATTTGCATATCTTAAATCGATCTCCCCCCCCCCCCCCCAGTGAAGACATAGCCTTAGTTACAATACAGTATCGGAGGCTGCCAAAAGGCAGTGCCATGATGTATTTGTGTATGGTGTTTAGGGAAAGGCTCTGTAGAAGCAAACAAGAAAGAATGAGGGGCTGCTGAGAGCTGGAATAGGGAGTACTGTCTGTGTGGAAGATAATGAGCATTGTGTTATGGAGCAACCAGCTGTTTCTCCATATTTAAGGCCGAGTTGAGTTTTGCATTTAAAGCGGCGATTGAATCTCTTTGTTTTATATGAAAATGTAGTGTGTCTGCCCCCAGAATCACAGCATAGAGTACAGAATGATTTTTGAAAGAATGTATAAGTAAATCTGTTAATTAGTTTAGGATTTAAAATTAATTTTAAAATGAGTCCTTTTAAGAAACGTACCACTTGGTATCATACCTTAGTTTTGGTTCTGAACTATCTTAGTAACAGAATAACACCGAGACTTCAAACTTCCCATATAGTTTATACACAATCTTTCAGCGTCTTTAGGCTATGTTTGATATTATATGTAATTTTTATTAATAATATTTTCCCGTTATTTTCATTAGTGGAAAATTTTTCCTTCAGCAGAGGATGAAGAATAATGTTTTACTACAGACAGTTCGCGAAAGATCTACCATCTTTCAAAGAGGCTGCCACCTACCATTGTTCTCAACAGGACCGAGTATTATAATAATAGTAATAATATAATATCTAGCTCTAATATAATACTTTTCATGAGTAGATCTCAAAGCATTTTACAAGAGCCCCTCCGTCTTCATAGGGTCATCTCTTTGTTCTGAGTTTGTACAGCCCCTAGCACAATAAGGTCCAGGTCCATGACTGGGGCTCCTATGCGTGATAGTAATACAAATAATAATAATAATAATAATAATATTATAATTAATAATACACCTTGTATTCATTCACCTTGATAGACCTGGTCATAGTTTTTCAGTCACGATATTTTCCCACTGAAAAACATAGTTTCCTTAAAAATTGAGAATTTCTGTGGGAAAACATCAATTTCAATAATATTTTTTGATTTTCTTATTGGGATCTCCTAAATGAAAACATTCATTTTGACTCAACGTTTTGAAATAAAGTGAAATATCTCTCATTACCAAACGCCCAGTTGAAATGGAAAACTTTTTTTTTTATTCAAAAGTGTCAATGTTTTTTGTTTAGGTATTTGTGATTCAAAACTTCTTGGAATTATTAATGTAATAAAAAGTCCCAATATTTCAATTTTTCACTCTGATTCAGAATGGAAAGTTATTTCAAAATATTAAAATTTCCCACAAAAGGAAAATTCATTTTTTTTCTAAACCTACTTATTGGGAACAATGAAAGGTGGCCACCATTTTGAAAGAGGGCATCAGTGTGTGACATCACTCCCATTGAGAACAATGGGTGATGGCGTTCATTTTGACATAGGGCAATTCTTTATGAATTTGTCTGAAGAAGATTTTAAGCACCAGCCTCTGTGGAGGGATAATCTTTCAGTTATTTAAAAAAAGGCAGAAAAGAATTGATTTTATATATTACTATTTGAAAGCTACCAGTTGTGCTAGATATTCTCAAGAGTGACTGCAGGAGGGAGGAGGCAATTTTTGTGTGTGTGTGTATGTGTTACATACATGCAGAGGAATGTAAAGAGTGCAGGAAGGAGGAGAAATTGGAGTGAGTCTGCATGAAAGATCATATGGACAGGAACAAGAAGGGATGGGGGTGGAGGTTAAACAAGGCAATGTAGGGTAGAGAAATCTAATGTCTCTAAAAATCAGTTGACTATAACCTAGTACTAGGAACACTGAAATCCCTCAATTGCAATCATATAGTTATTGCATAGTGTTACTGCAGGGCAGAGCTAAGTCTGTTTGGGTATCCTAACTGTGCCTTTCCATACCATATTTTTGAATTTCTTTGAAGTTTAATCCTGACTCTGAATTTCTTGTATTTATAGTGTTTGGTTTCAGGATATTTACAGCATCCTGTAATGTATATTACCCTAAATTATTGATATGTTCTCTTAATTCCGTCGTAACATAGCGTATTGTATGGGATAAATACCCAGATCAGTGCTTCTCTCTGTTGCTTCCTCTGCTTCTTTCCTCTATTACACTAGGACTTGGTCTACACCTAAAATTTAGGTTGACCTAGCTACGTCACTCAGGGCTGTGAAAAATTCAAACCCTGAAGAGACGTAGTTAAGCTGACTTCAGCCCTGGTGCAAGGTTGATGGAAAAATTCTTTGTCGACCTAGCTACTGCCTCCTGAGTGGGTGGATTTACTATACTGACGGAAAAACCCTTTCTGTTGCTGTAGAGTGGGTCTACACCTATGTTCCCTGTAAACTGCGCGGCCAAGCAGCAGGCTCTCAAGGGCCACACACGCAGGTGGGGAGAGCCGCCCCTCTCCTGACCCAGGCCAGCCCGCTGGTGCTGCTGGGGAGAGGAGTCCCTCCCCCGACCCAACCTGGCCCAGCCCCGCCGGATCTGCCGTGGCCGGGGAGAGGCACCTCTCACCCGGCCCGAGCTGCTGCAGCAAGAGAGGGCTGGGGGGAGTCCTCTCTCCTCACTGCAGCCCCAGGACAGCCTGCACCCCAAACTGCTCATCTCCGGCCCCATCCCAGAGCCCGTATCTCCCTGCACCCCAACCCTGTGCCCTAGCCCTGAGCCCCCTCCTGGACCCCGAGCCCCTCATCCCCGGCCCCACCCCAGAGCTCACACCCCCAGCCAGAGCCCTGATACCCCCCCACACCCCAACCCTCTTCCCTAGCCCTGAGCCCCTTATCCCCTGCCGCACCCCAGAGCCTGCACCCCCTGCATCCCAACCCTCTGTCCCAGCCCTGTGCCCCCTCCCACACTCTGAACCCCTCGGCCCCACCCCCACCGCATATCACCTCCATATTGATGCACATAACAACATTCATTCTGCACATGGATGTAAAAAATTAGAGGGAACCTACTGGTCTACACTACAGTGGTGTAGCTGCAGCTGTGCTGCTGTCACGCTTGTAATGTACACATGCCCCGTGTACACATAATGTATGTGGTTGGGTGATACTTGCTAGTGGCTTTGTGGAGCTGGAACCTGTGCTCTCGGGGCTGAGCTGTGTGTTGAGAGCAGAGCTGCACAACTTGGACCAGTGAGCTACTGTCCGAGCATGTAGCCATTTATGTGTAAACTGCTATTCTGGCTCTGCCCCAGTGGAAGAGGAAGAAGTAGGTCTTCAAGGAGCTCCCTGCTGCTTTACCCCTAGCAGCACATCTGCAGTAGGAAACTACAGTAGATCCAAAGTCACACTGCCTGCTCCATCCCTAGTGCTTCTCTTGTCCACCTACTCCCCCAGAGAGAGAGAGAGAGCAAGCTGCAGTGATACATAGCAGAGCCTAGGGAGAGATTTCCCCTCTCAAATGTAACTATTCTTAAATTCTTAAGTGACATTTAAAAAAAGGTAGATGATGTGTTTGTTCACATTCACTTTGGGTTTGGGCATTTAATTCCTCCTGGTGAAATACGTGGGGGGAATTAAATGGCACAATCCAGAATGATTGTGTGTGGAATGTTAAAAACCTCAGGAAATGTTTTCAGTCCCCATCAATCATTTTGGGGAAGAGAGGATATTGCCTAGAAGGGTAGACTGGTCAGTTGGCTGCCTTGCGCTACAGTGAATTTAGTACTCTGGAAAGATGCCAGACTGGCAGCCCTGAGAAATGAAATGCATAGAACAGATTCACTGTTGTTTTCCCCCATACTGCCCTGCCAGTGAGTCTGTGTCTTGTTCTGGAAGGACCTCACCTTCAGCTTGGTCTCTACTCCCATTCAATTCTTAGTCTCTCTGCTGAGACCACCCAGGTGCACCAAGTATGTGGTATGGCCATCTATAGAAACCATTAGGAACGGATCTGGGGTCACCAGTTTATTTCACATAGGCCACTGAACAGGCATTAATAACTGCCAGCTGTCATCATCATCTAATTCAGGCATTCTCAACTTGGGGCTGTGACCTGTTGTCAGCGGGGGTCCCACAATCCTGCCCACCCCACATTGCTAACTAGCAGAGGGTTCAAGGCTACATCTCACCTAGATGGGAGCAGAGGTATGGAGATGGGTTCTCAATATGCAAAATATTTATCATAACCAGTGATCTAATATATGGGTTTATTTTACAGAAGCCAAAAGTGCGTTAGGCTCCTTACACCAAAGGCAGAAAGATATACTCCCAGCTCCAAAGACCTTACAACCTAATGGCCCTAATCTTGCAAAGAGATCATGGACCCTTATGCCTGTATGGGGCCCCACTGAAGTCAATAGGACTCTGACGGGACAAGAGGATCTGGCTGTGACTTTCTGGGATCAGGCCCTGATTTTAAAAAAGAGTTGATGAATAAATGGAACAAACTGTAAGGAGAATGTAAAGAAGCCATTATGAAAAAAGTACTAGATAGTGTACTAGGGCTAAAACCAATAGAGTTGTAGCATGATGAGTGGAATAGGAGAAAGAGGGCTAAGGTTTAGGAGGAACCTAGTTCAGTGTGGCACCATGGGGCTCAGAAATATGGTCACAGGCCAAGATGTTCTCTCTCAAACTGTAGCGCTTCAGCACGTAACTGGACACTCAGCACTCTCGAAGCATTCTTTCCTCTGACTCTGTGCCTGCCTGTTGCATTACTAATTACTGAAACAAGAGTTGTATAGGAATGACTCACATCCTGTAGAATTGTGTTTCCAACCCCACGAGTTCAAAAATCATGAATCTGGTTTAAAAATCCTGAGGGTTTTTTTGGTATTCCTTTTATTTGCCTTTTGGTTTCGGATCCTTTAGAGTGCACTCAGGCAGGGGTATTTATTTATTATAATCTAGTAAATTGCATAGAATGGTTCACACTACCTCTAGAAAGGACATCATTTTATATTAAATTGTATAGGAGTTTTCTATAAGGCAGTCTAAGGGGGAGGGATAGCTCAGTGGTTTGAGCATTGGCCTGCTAAACCCAGGGTTGGGAGTTTGATCCTTGAGGGGGCCACTTAGGGATCTGGGACAAAATCAGTACTTGGTCCTGCTAGTGAAGGCAGGGGGCTGGACTTGATGACCTTTTGGGGTCCCTTCCAGTTCTATGAGATAGGTATATCTCCATATATTTATTTATTTTATTTAACCCTCACTGTTGATCTGGGCTAGATTCAAGCCAGCAACCTAGAAGTGAACCAACCCCTTCAAGCTATCCAGCTCCCACCACATCACTGTCACACTAATCATCAGGGCAGAACCTTACAATTACTGCTGAGCATTTAAAAATGTTATGAAATTCTTGAACCTTAATAGGTTGGCACTGTCCCTTTAAACAAAATACTAGAGTAGCTTTTTACAAAGTTATTTTTTGTTGTTCTTGTTACATTGGATCCCAGTCAGAATTTATAACTGGCAACAGAATAAATCAGATAATGGACAAGATAAGGTTGATTTTAGGTCAAAAGTTTCATAGGCTCACTTTCAAAATCTTCATGTGTTTGTTTCATGCTCTCTGTTGTATTTATAAGTAATTATACAGGTGGAGGGGAGGTGGGAGAAATATTTTGTCCTGCAGAATCTTTGCAATGGCAAGCTTTAGTCAACAGTAATAGTAACAAAGCAAAAGAAACCCCTTGTGTTCATATTAGGCCATGCTGCTGTTTGAGAGAGCTGATTTTAGTATTTCAAACAAGATTATCAGCAAGACTGCCTAGTACGAGGCACATACACATAGACGTACTTACTCTGGTTTGAAGCCTGGCCTTGGGTCACATTTTTAGTCCTGTTTGTCTCTCTTATTCTTAGTAATATGCTTTTCTACTCTTCCAGCTCAGCACAGTTTCAATGAGATGTTATCGGTATCAATGCTCTGCATATAAAAAGTATGTCGGAAAGTTACGACAGTTCATAGCACATCTTAAAACCATGCTTGTTTTGGGGTCCTCTGAACTCAAGAAATAGCATCTGAATAACTTCTCTGTTGGTAAAAACTCTCTCTCATATTCCATTGTCTCAAAAACGTCCAAAAGGAATTTTATCTAACTTAAAAATTCACTGTTTAAAAGAAATACAAAAAATTTCAACCCAGCTGGTAATTTGTAAACATTTATAAATGCTTGGAAATAGAGGGCTAAAGTTAAAAGATCTACCCTCTCCACTGTACACAGAGCAGTATTATTGATGGGACAATTGATTGTATTTACTTAGTGTGTTTCAGAAAATGGAAAATCAATTGTTTCTAAGTTTATAGGTCTATGCCAATCAAACTAATTATTTAAATTAAATGTATCCTTGCATCATGTATTCATAATTACAGTTGGTGAAATTTTTTTTGTCAACTTTCATTGGCAAAAATAATAATAAAAAAAGACTTTTCAAAGGAAATGAACATTTTCACAAGAAGCTTTTATTTCTTTGAAAATATTTGGGGATTTTTGGGTCAAAAATGGAACGAATTTTCATTTTGTTTAAAATTAAAGATTTTTGGTTTGGTTTGTCTTCCTCTTGTCTCTTCTTTCCCTTGCCCCAATTTTTTTGGATGGTGTGTTTGTTTGTGTGTGTGTGTGTGTGTGTGTGTGTGTAGAACCCGGAAAATCAAAAACATTTTGTTTCTTTGAAAACTGACACAAAACGAAAACTTTTCTTTTGTCAAAAATTCAGAACATTAGAATTTTTTTTTCAAAAATTTTCACAGAAAATACATAACTTTTTACCAGCTATGTTAATAATCTAGTTGAAGATGTCACCTCGATTGAGTAGGCAGGTAACAGACAGGTCCCAGCACCACATCCACATACCTGTTGTTTATTTCTCCATAAGCTTCTGCCACTTCTTTTCAGTAGGCTCAATGATAATAGGTTCTGAGATCCTGATTTCAGTGGGAATTAAGAATGCTCAGCACTTTGCAGGATTGAGTATATAGATTCTATTTGATTGGCGATGCACATGCATGAAGAAGTTTGTTCTCTTTAGTTTATCCAAGAGAAGGTTAAGAGGTGAGGTGACTTGATCATGGTCTACCCAAGGAAGAGATTTCTGACAGCAGATGGTTCCTTAATCAAGCAGAAAAAAGTTTAACAAAATCCAATGGTTAGAAGCTGAAGCTAGACAAATTCAGATTGGAAGTCCAGGGACATTTTTAAAATGAGGGTAATTGATCATTGGAACAGCTTACTAGGGATGTGGTGAAGTCTCCATCACTTGCAGTCTTTAAGTCAAGACTGGAAATCTTTCTAAAAGATATGCTATTGCTCAAATAGAAATTAGGGGTTTGATGCAGGAATTTATTGGGTGAGGTTCTGTTACATTGGAGCTCATAGTATGTGATCATAATGGTCCCTTCTGGTCTTAAAATCCTATGGAATGCACATTAATGTTCAAAGTATCCAGAGTGTATCTGAATTGGATCTTTAGAGGGTTTTTTTATGTAACAAGTTTTTATAGCACATGTTGATAGAGGATTTTTCTTAGTGAAGGGGAAGGGTGTGTTTTGATGGCTGATCAGGTGCGGTATGTCACCAGGTGCACTGTAAAATCAGTTGCATCATTTGCTGCACACACGTTTACGACATCAGAATCAGGAACTGCATTGCAAAACTGAAATTTCACTTCATGGAAACAGGAGAAATGTGGTTACCATTTTGAAGAAAACCCCCATAAATGAGTAAACACCAGTTTCTAATGATGTACACATGTATACTGTATTCTTGTCCTATCTCTGGCTGCGAGGAAAAAAAGGTGTTCTATAATTCTGTTCTTTTGTAAGCTACTCCATCAGTTACTCTGGTTTCATAAAAAGGAAAAGCTGTCTCTCTTAAAAGAGAAAGCACTCCAAGTAGGCAGGGAGGTCGGGCAACCACATCAGGGTAATGTTGTCATGTCATATCAAGTGATATCTGTAAAATGATACATAATATGCTCTATGAAACCTTTATTGTCCCCCAGCTAACATATGTCCTAGGTAGTTACAACTGGCTTTTACTTGAGAACTGAGTAGCAATTCCCTGAGGAGGCAGGTTTGCACGAGTGAAAATGGTTGTTGGGGGAACTGACAAAATTGCTGGTTGGTGTAGAATTTCTTTCCCCAGCCTCTGTTAGAACCAGCATAGAAGTTTGTGTTCGGAGTGCGGTGGTGAGGGGTTTTAGTAATTTGCTGATGATTTGCTAAGAGTCAGACTCCTGCCCTGAGAAAAATCCCATTCAATGTGATGATTGAAAGGGACATTTCCTCTATTTTGTTGTAATTGACTGTTGTTTAGGTCTTCATCCTTGGAATGTGAAACCAGCTATAAAACCCAACAAGAGACCTTTGAACCAAACAGAAACATAATACATCATGCCTACAGATTGGTTTATTTTAAGTAAGTTGTAGCGTACAAGGAATGATCCCTCCCTCTTCCTCCCCCTCTCCCTGAAAACTACAAGTGAAAGGTGTGGAGCCCATTGCGTTATTGCTGCCCTAAATGTTCAAAAATCATCAGATTTAAAAAAAAAAATTGGTGTCCTCTTTATTTGCCTTCTGGTTTTTGAGCGTTTAGGGTGCATTCAGGTCACGTTTTCAAACTTTTCTCTTGCACAATGAGGGCTAGAAACTTACTTTATTTTTAAAATGAAAGCTGAGATTCTCATCTAATTACTTGTCTCCAGCTTTAAGTGAAACCTCTAGTTTAGTGAGACATAATAAAATCACAAGAGCTGGCAACACTGCAAACCATGAAAAGCATTGACAAGCATTAGAACAGTGACCCCTTTCACATAGCAAGACCCCTCCGCCCTCGCCCCTTATAAATTAAAAACACTTTTAAATATATTTAATACCATTATAAATGCTGGAGGCAAAGCGGGGTTTGGGGTGGAGGCTGACAGCTTGCGACCCCACCATGTAATAACCTGGCGACCCCCAGTTTGAGAACCCCTGCATTACAAGCCAAATTGAACAGATCTGACACTGGCCTCCACAGCAGGCCTGTTTTTCGTAGAATCGTAGGACTGGAAGGGGCCTCAAGAGATCATCTAGACCAGCGGTTCTCAAACTGTGGGTTGGGACCCCAAAGTGGGTCACAACCCCATTTTAATGGGGTTCCCAGGGCTGGCTGAGACTTGCTGGGGCTCAGGGCCGAAGCCTGAGCCCGACCGCCCAGGGCCGAAGCCCGAGAGCTTCAGCCTGGGATGGCGGGACTTAGGTTACAGGCCCCCTGCCTGGGGCTGAAGCCCTGGGCTTCTGCTTTATTCCCCCTGCCCAGGGCAGTGGGACTCGGGCTTTGGGCCCCCCTCCTGGGGTCATGTAGTAATTTTTGTTGTCAGAAAGGGGTCGGGATGCAATGAAGTTTGAGGACCACTGATCTAGACCATCCTTGACAGGGGTTAGTTTAACTGGCTCTTAAAAATCTCCAATGATGGAGATTCCACAACCTCCTTGGGTAATTTACTCCAGTGCTTAACTATCCAAACAGTTAGGAAGTTTTTCCTAATGTCCAACCTAAACCTCCCTTGCTGCAATTAAGCCCACTGCTTCTTGTCCTATCCTCAGAGGTTAAGGAGAATAATTTTTCTCCCTCCTCCTTGTAACAACCTTTTATGTACTTGAAAACTGTTATCATGTCCCCTCTCAGTGTTTTCTTCTCCCGACTAAACAAACCCAATTTTTTCAATCTTCCCTCATAGGTCATGTTTTCTAGGCCTTTAATCGTTTTTGTTGCTCTTTTCTGAACTTTCTCCAATTTGTCCACATCTTTCCGGAAGTGTAGCACCCAGAACTGGACACAATACTCCAATTGAGGCCTAATCAGCGCAGAGTAGAGTAGAAACATTACTTCTCGTGTCTTGCTTACAACACTCCTGCTAATTCATCCCAGAATGATGTTCGCTTTTTTTTTTTTTTTTTTTGGAACAGTGTTACACTGTTGATTCATATTTCACTTGTAGTCCACTATGACCCGCAAATCCCTTTCTACAATACTCCTTCCTAGGCAGTCATTTCCCATTTTGTGTGAGCGCAACTAATTAATTGTTCCTTCCTAAGTGGAGTACTTTGGATTTGGTCTTACTTCAGACTATTTCTCCAGTTTGTCCAGATCATTTTGAATTTTAATCCTATCCTCCAAAGCATTTGCAACATCCCAGCTTGGTATTGTCTGCAATCTTTATAAGTGTACTCTCTATGCCATTATCTAAATAATTGATGAAGATATTGAACAGAACGGGATCCAGGGCTGATCACTGTGGGACTCCATTCGATATAATCTTCCAGCTTGACTGTGAACCACTGATAACTACTCTCTGGGAATGGTTTTTCAACCAGTTTTGCACCCACCTTATAGTAGTTCCATCTAGGTTGCATTTCCCTAGTTTGTTTATGAGACGGTCATGCGAAACAGTATCAAAAGCCTTACTAAAGTCAAGATATACCACATCTACCGCTTCACTCCTCCCCATCCACAAGGCTTGTTACCCTGTCAAAAAAAAGCTATTAGATTGGTTTGACACGATTTGTTCTTGACAAATCCATCCTGACTGTTACTTATCACCTTATTATCTTCTAGGTGTTTGCAAATTGATTGTTTAATTATTTGCTCTGTTATCTTTCCGGGTATTGAAGTTAAGCTGACTGGTCTGTAATTCCCCGGGTTGTCCTTATTTCCCTTTTTATAGATGGGCACTATATTGGCCCTTTTCCAGGCTTATAGAATTTCTCCGGTCTTTCATGACTTTTCTAAGATAATTGTTTATGGCTCAGATACTTCCTCAGTCAACTCCTTGAGTATTCTAGGATGTATTTCATCAGGCCCCGGTGACTTGAAGACATCTACCTTGTCTAAGTAATTTTTAACTTGTTCTTCCCTGTTTTAGCCTCAGATCCTACCTCATTTTCAATGGTGTTCATTATGTTAGATATCCAAACGCTACTAACCTTTTTGGTGAAAACTGAAACAAAAAAGTCACTTAACACTTCTGCCATTTTCACATTTTCTATTATTGTTCCCCCCCCCCATTGAGTAACAGGCCTACCCTGTCTTTGGTCATCATCTTGCTTTTAATGCATTGATAGAATGTTTTCTTGTTACCCTTTATGTCTCTAGCTAGTTTAATCTTGTTTTGTGCGTTGGCCTTTCTAATTTTGTCCCTACATACTTGTTTTATGTGTTTATACTCATCCTTTGTAATTTGATCTAGTTTTCACTTTTTGTAGGATTCTTTTTTGAGTTTCAGATAATTGAAGATCTCCTGGTTAAGCCAGCAGATCTTAATAGCCTCTTTCTTTTGATTGCCTGGGATCCACTTTCAGATACACCTCTACCCTGATATAACGCGACCCGATATAACATGAATTCGGATATAACGCGGTAAAGCAGTGCTCCAGGGGGGCGGGGCTGTGCACTCTGGCGGATCAAAGCAAGTTCGATATAACGCGGTTTCACCTATAATGCGGTAAGATTTTTTTGTCTCCCGAGGACAGTGTTATATCGGGGTAGAGGTGTACTTTCAACCTAACAAAATGTCAGGGTAGTAAAGAAAAAATGGTTGTATAAACTATATTCCCATCAGCAACTCGCAAAACCCTGCTAGTAACTGACTTTGTTTTTATCTTGAAGGTTGCACATTTGTGATTGTCATTTATATTCCAGTCGACAGTGAACAGTGAATACTGGTAATTTACACTGCAACTGGCAAGGGAGATAGATAAGAGGATTGAATGAATAACTTTCTGCTCACATGTCTTTAGACTGCATTTATCTACCTACCACCAAATTCTATGCACCAGTTAACACATATTTGATATTGTGTCATCCTGTATGATTAAAAAAAGTGGTCCCATGCAGACATCCAAAAGAGATTCCTCAGCGCCGTGTGGGGAAAGAGAGGAGAAAGTTTTCTATTTATGTTGTGTGCCTATTATCTTGTTATCTAAGCAACACTGAAGTCCCAAGACGCTTGACAAGGACCATGCTTTTATAAATTTCAATCAATGAACAATTCATCAGCAACTCACTCACTGTTTGAGGTCTCTACACAGTGATCGGCGAAGAGATCACCCCAGCACTGCCCAGACCCTGATGCTAATGCTGAAATCAATTCAGATGCTCACTTTCCTAACCCCAGAATGCAGAAGAGTGAGCTACTGGATAAGGAAAAATTTGCATTTTGAAAAGTGCTTTCACTGAATTGGGAGTAGGTTAGGCAGATGGGGAAGGGGAAGAGAGAGAGCATAATGACTATCTACACACCTAGTCCTTTCTGCTCTGCTTGGGAACACAGACAGGCGGGTGGTCTATCTATTCCAGTATCCCCTCTCTGACAGTGGCCAGTGCCAGATGCTTCCGAGAACATGCTTTAGTTGTCATTAGCCAGTCACCATCAAAGGGCTGAAGCGATAGTTTTCATTAACTTGAGTTTGAATGAACTCATGTTATTCTGTTGTTGCCAAAGGAAAAGGGGAGTAATGAGTTGCTCTAACATGTGATCTGCACTAATTGTGGGGATTGAAAGCCATCCTGATTCTAGATATATTGACACGGGAGACATGCTGAGGGACGGCTGCTTTGAGAGACAAATCCTCTGAAGCAAGGGGAATCTTTACTGCCTCCTGGTAACACTTTCCTTCCCCCCGAGTACACGAGAAGGCAGGGAGAAGTCCTAAAGTGGTGGATTGATAACTTGGAAACTTCATTTTTTAAAAAAAGTTTGGTTTTATTATTAATTTGCCATATCCGATTGACATGCTTTATGATTGCACACCACTGGAGGGAGAACAGCTATCCGTCAGACTCCAGGATGCATCAGAACAAAGCAATCACCATGGTGCAGGACACTTGCTCTCTGAAGTAGGAGACAGCATTGAGCAGACCCAGTTCATTTTACACCAACAGAGCTTCCTCAGACTAGGAATAAAAATGCTTTAAAATTAAACAGCGCTCTTGTCTCTCTTCTTATGCAGCCAGGGAGCTTATTCCAGCCATTGGGGCTGCATCCTGGAAGCCTCTTTTTTTTATAGGCAAATTTTGCTCTTGGTGCTTGAAAATTAATAGATTGATTTGAGCAAAGGGGCTATTCGGAGTATATTTTGAGGTGTTACGACAATATAATTGTTTAATAATAATAGTAAAAGATAGGGAGGAAATATCCAGAATCCTATAATCAAAGCTAAATGGTGGGGCCGAGCTACATTGTTGCTTTAACCCCGAGGTCCCTGAGGAGGATTATATTTGTCCTGGGCATCTTGTGCCCAGCTTGTGACCTCTGACCCATTTCAGCATGATGGCCCCCTTACCCACTTGTCTAGCCTGCTCTATAGTTGAAAAGGAAGGGGGATTGTGGGAAATTCACACAAAAGGGACCGCTATGATAATCTAAATAATAATTTATATTATTTTTGTGTGAAATCTATCATTTTTTCCCCAGTTTTGAACATTTTCAAAACTTTTTTTTCTCTTCCTTCCTAGGTTTTTGTTTTTTCTTCTGCCTTGCCCCTCCCTCCCCTCTTTAACCTTTATCCTGTTACCACTGAAAAGGTTAGAGAAAAGGGTAGGGAAAGGAAAATCAATAAACAAAAAAGGGGCTGGGGTTGTTTTGGTTTTCTGGACAGCCAGTCAGACTCCTGCCCTCTGAGCAGGTTTCGGGTTCCATGGTCAGAAGTGCTAGCACCCAGTCTCTGTTGCAGACACACAGGCTTTCTCCCTGCTGCTACTTGGGATGGGAGAGGGGCAGACGCTGGCTGTAGAAGAAGACGGCTTTCGCTGTGGGGGCCAGCTGAGAGATTGGGAATGGTTCCCAGCAGAAGCAGGTAGCAGAGGGTAGAGCTCAGTACAGGTAGGAATCCTGACCCAGTCCCCTCTTTCAATGGCTGTAAACCTTCACAGGTTTCTAGACACAGCACCTCCAGTTGACTAGGGTAAACCCTGAAAATTGGCAAGCTCCCAATTTGTTTAGGACAAGCACTGGCTAGTTTATTAAGCAGAGCTGTATTGACATGGGGTTTGATCTTGAGAGGTACCAGGTAGAACAGGGGAATGTTTCCCCCCCCCATCCTGTTTCATCTTTCCCAGGCCATTTCCTTATCAGGATGAAACTGAGACCTTTCCAAGTTTTTCATCAGAAAGAGAGAGACACACCCACCCCTGATTAACCAACAGCCTGATGACTAGGGCACTCAATCTAGGATATGGGATACCCAGCTTCGAGTCCTTGATCTGAATCAGGCTCTGCCACATTCTGGATGTGTAGCTCTAACCACATAGCTATTCAGGGGTGGGTCTTTCGTGCTGGTTTTGACCAGAGTCCATCCTGAATGGGAGAAATCTTTACCAGCGAAAGTCTAATTGAAATTGGTATGTTCCTGCAAAAAGTTTCAATTTTGACAAATTGGCAATTCCTAACAAAAAACCTGTTTTGTTGAAAATGTCCTCGACTAGCTCTAGTATTGAACGTCCACAACTCTCACCGATCTCAGTGGTGTCTGAGGGCAAGTATCACCTCTCTGAGTCAGTACCAGAATGCTTAGCCCTGAAGCTTGAGTGTGGCGGATGCAGAAGATGTTGTCATGGTGACATCCATCCCTGGTGTTTGATGGATAAATGACCTATTCTTCTTAGTGCTTTTACTGTGATATATGATGTTGTAATGTCTCCCGGGGAAAGATTTGGTTCTGTAGAGCAGCTTCCTTCTAGAAACCCTGGAAACTCCACCTAAGAAGGGAGAAAACAAACTTTTCATGCCATTGGTTAAAAGGGGAGAAACAACCAAAGAAATTAAAATACGGTTTTGAGAGAGACAACCCAATTTAGTGGTCCGAGTGCTGGACTAGGAGCCTGGAACTCCTGAATAGTAACCTCAGTTCTGCCATGCACACTCTCAATGACCTTGGGCAAGTTACTTAATCTCCGTGTCCATTCCCCAGCTGTGAAGTGGGAGATGATGACAAAATCTACTTGACTGCAGTGCAGTGAGAGTTAATTAGCTGGATTTTAGTTAATTAGTGGCAGCACTGTGTAACAAAGTATGATCAGTGACAGGAAGCTAATGGCTCTTGTCATCTTTTTTTGTCAGGTTCTATATCGAAAGTGTTAAAGAATTACAGTGACCATGCCTGCGATGGAGAATATGTCTCCCTGAGATGCCCTCACAGAACCACCATCAGCATCCAGTCTTCCTTTTATGGCCGAATTGTGCCAAGTCATCAGATGTGTCCCTCCCGATACCTACAGTCCTATGCAACTTTAATTAAGGAAGATGTTGCCTGTTCAGTTGGTACTTCCCTTCAGGTATTGCATGTTAAACTGCATCTCTTTAATTCTTGGTTTCATCTTTCCCAGGCCATGCAGCAGCTGTCTTGTGCTTGATGCCACTTAGATCTATGCTCTAAAAATGATCATGCTGGGTAACATTGGCCATCTGACACTGTGAGAGTAATTAACCATTGGAGCAGTTTACCAAGAGCTGTGGTAGACTCTTCATCATGGAAAATCTTTAAATCAAGGTCTGATGTTTTTCTAAAAGATATGCTGTAGTTCAAACCAGAATTGAGGGAAGTCCTATGGTGTTACTCCAGAGGTCAGAGTAAATGATCACAGTTGTTCCTTCTTGCTTTATAATCTATGAAATTGTTAATAAATAGTTTGTTCTTGCAGTGTAGATGGGACCGAATTATGTCTTATCGGATGTTCCTGAATTTTGCTACAGCCTTTGACTTTAGTGGTCCAGGAATGTGGCTAAAACACAAATATATTGCAAGAACAAACTGTGTTTTAACTGTTTTGGGGGATAGCCCACCTTTTACTTGGATCTCCCAACATGGTAGTTTTTCAGTGTAGACAGGACTTCCTGTAGGGTTAACTTACATTTTGTTTTAGGGTGTTTTATTTTAGTGACTTGAAATCCAGCTAGAATCTTTGGTTTGCCTTTTCTCCTGTACTCATAGGATCAAATTCTCAGCTGATGTAAATCATCAGAGATAACTGAATCATAAAGAGGAATTCTGCCCATGTGACAGTAGTTAATTTTAGTCACTCATTTATATGGAAGAAACCTATCACCAGTATCTTCTCTTTAAGGTTGTATGACTACCACAAATCAAAGAACCCTTTGTACGTTGAATAGGACTGGAAAATTGAGATGTGGAAACCTACACTGATTGATGTTATTGACTTCAGTGGGGGACTACTCATGGGCATTACATTCAGTACATGCATCAGTCTTTCCAGGATCAGGGATTTGGATTGCAAGCTTTTGGGGGCAAAGACCTGCACTTTTATTCGTGTTAAGTGCCCTGCATATTTATGGCTATAAATCAATAAGAATTAGTAATAAATGTTACAGCAGAACAAGTGGTTTAAAGGAATGATGCATCTATGGTGCAAGGAACCATTTTGTTCTAATCTGGCAAATGTCCAGTTTCCCCAGAGAGCTGCTAATTGTGGCATCTCCTGCACCCAGGCACTTTTAGAGAAATTTACAGTTTATTTTAAAGAGCTGATCTGAGTGCTTTTGCTCCTACATGTCAGTGGTAAATGCTGAAGATAAAGTGGTGGGGCAACATGTGCCCTGTAAAAAAACGACATGCCGACAGACTTGCAGTTGCTCTTGTAACACTAATACCGCATATCAAATGGCTGGGACTTGGAGTCTCCTTCTATCATACCAGAATTTGCAGTAAAGAGAGGCTTTCCCTTATGTGATGATGATAGCTTGTAACAAGGGGGGCAACAGGCAGACACGCTGTGGGGGCAGGAGGATGTGGAGATTAAAGACAAAGGATTTTGGCTGAGGCCAACCCATCCTTCTTTTATTTATTTGTTGCCAAACAATGCTTTTCAAAATCTGCTCAATAAGTTGCATTTGCATGCAGAATAGATACACACATGTATTTAGTCCATTCCCTTATCTGCAAGTGGCATATTTAAGAAGCCTCCCCAGCATCTGGAATAGCGAGAGAAGAGGAGAGACATAATGTTTAGTTTTTCATGCCGTGACTTTGCTTGCAGGAGCGATTTAATGACGATCTCAAGTGTTTGGCAGGGTTCTCATGGGATCATAGAAATGTAGGGCTGGAAGGGACCTTGAGAAGTCGTCGAGTCCAGTTCCCTGCACTGAGGCAGCGCCAAATGAACCCAGACCATCCCTGACAGGTGTTTCTCCAACCTGTTCTTAAAATCCTCCAGTGATGGGGATTCCACCTGTGACCCTGCACCCTGTGGGCTACTCGCTGCCCTTTGATTTATGCAGTCAGGTTCCATTGGCATCCATGGCGCTTCTGAGAGCAGAAAGCGTCCCTCTGGGTTTTAGAATGAGAGCGTTGTGTGCTGTAGTCAGTCATGTAGTATGTGTGTGTGTGTGTGTGTGTGTGTGTGTGTGTGTAGCACTGAGTGGTTGATCCCTAGGTCAGTGGTTTTCAACCTTTTTCCAGACCCCTACACATTTCGAATGGAGGTGCAGACCTCTTTGGAAATCTTAGATATAGTCTGCAGACTTCTGGGTGAAAACCACCTTTCGCGGACCCTGCGGACCCCCAGGGGTCAGCGGAGTACAGATTGAAAACCACTGCTTTAGAGGATGAGTTTACAAAGTGGCTGAGATTTAATTATTTCTATTTACCCATAAGAACGGCCATACTGGGTCAGACCAATGGTCCATCTAGCCCAGTATGCTGTCTTCTGACAGTGGTCAGTGCCGGGTGCTTCAGAGGGAATGATGCTTGTATACTTAGAGCACTAGCCTGGGACTAAGGAGTCCTGACTTCAATTCCCTGCTCTGCCACAGACTTCCTGTGTGACCTTGGGCAAGTCACTTAGTCATGCTGTACCTCAGTTCCCCACCTGCAGAATGTGGGCAATAGCACTTTCTTACTTCACAGGGGTGTTGTGAGGAGAAATGGGTTAATGATTGTGAGGTGTTTGGATACTATGGAAATGGAAACCATAGAAGTACTTTAGATATCCTCCTTCAAACTGTGCTCCTCTCAGCCCTGTAGGGTGCCTCTTGAACCCTTCTCTCAACCTGGTCCTCATGCTGTCTTCCATCCTGCCCTCTATTCATGGAAAACACTCTCTTCCTCACCTCATGCATTGGATGACTTCCATCCATTTCAGTCCCTGGATATCTTACAGCAAACCCACCGGAAGTGCTGACTACCTGGGTTTTTAAACTCAGTTGTACAGAGAGTATAGATGGGGCCGTTGTGTATGCATCCTGTTTGATAGTAATTAAAAAAAATCAGCTAAACCAGGGTCCTTCACAATTAAATCACTAGATCTAATCAAGCCCAGATTGCAGAAATCTGTCTCTCTGGAAGAGAGGAGCTTGGGGAGTTAACATCCTTCAGTACAAGGGAATCCCTTTGTATTGAGGAGTTACATTTAATTCCCATTTAAAGGAGCCCCACCACCAAGAAGTACAGTTTGGAAGCCTTTTCTGTGATAAAAAGGGAAAAGGCTGAGGTTGATTACACTGAGATTTACCACTGTTAATCCAGGCCTCCAGCCTAGTCCTTGGGGTCAAGTGCCAGAATCCCTTGCTATCGGCACTTGTTTTCATTTGAAACAAAATGTACGCCACATGGGAATGCCTGTCTGAAACATTATGTCAGTGACCCGAAGCGACAGAGTTCTGTTATTCTAACATAGTGAAGTCAGATTCGATGTGAGATTTCCAAATGCATAAAGACTTTGAATGGCACGCAATAAAGGGCCATTCATACTGGGCTTTCCGTCTCAAAGTGAAGTGACTGGGTCTCTACTTAGCTGCTGGGCCAAAATGTATGAATGGGGTAGGTCAAAGAACAGATTAAAGTTGTGTAGAAAATCAGACACTATTTGGCTGTTCTCAGATTTGTGGTGCATTTTCAAACAGCTACCGCTTATGTTAGGGTTCCCGAGATTTTAATACCAGTAGTTTGAGGTTCATTGCAGTACCATCTGGAGGAAAATCAGAAAAGCTTCTGTCATTTTTCTTGAAGCAGCTGTTGCATTTTTCAGATGTTGCAGTGTGGAAAATGACCACCCATTACTTCCCCTTTTGGGCCAACTTTGGACCTATTTTACTCTGTGGCAGTGGCCAGTACAGTAATGGTGCAAGCCAACCACTAACACTGGCCTGTATTCTGTCGCTTCTGAAATTCCACGTAGATTATTCCTGATAGGGAGATAAGAAATCAGTGTCCCGGTGCTAGTCAGGAATGTACTTAGGCACTATGGTGATGGGTGGAGAATATGAACATATGCAACGTTTCTTCCTTGGCTCTGCAGGGGACCCAGGCAGTTGGAACTATCAAGTTTTGCAGGGGGCCAAAAGTATGATGCAACAGCTGTGTCCTATTTATTGTGCCTCCTGCCCATCTCTTTTCCTGCTTATGAGTAAGTGGAAGAGGCAGTCAGAATCCTGAAACATTAAGCGTCAGAGTATTAAATATAAATGTCTAAATTGTCCCCACAGAATACATACCTCTGATCACCAATAGTAATTGTGTGCACTAAATGCAAAGTTCTATGGTTGGAAGAGGTATTTTCTTCTTTTGCACACGCCTGTGTAGTTACCACTGCATAGTCCTGAGTAGAGCTGGTGAAAAACAGATTTTTTTTTTTTTTGGATTGGTGGCTGAACCGAAAAAAAAAAAGTATTTTGGGTCAACCTGTAATTGGGTCAACCAGCAATTTTTTTTGTTTTTTTTCTTGATGAAACAAAAAACCTAAATATTTCATTTCTGATTGATTGAAACATTTAATTTCCTCCAAAATAGAATGTTTTGTTTAATTTTTGAGTGTTTTTTATCCTTTTTTGTGTTAAATCTAGATAAACTTCAAAACCAAATGTCATTTTGAAACAAAAAGTCAAAATGTTTCATTTAGAAAATGTTGAATTGAAACATTTCAACTTTTTGGGATTTCCCCTCCTCCCCAATTTTTTCCAGACAAAACTATTAGCTGAATTCTTCCTGAATTTGTGAACAGTTTCGGTAAACTGAAATTGCATTTTTCAGCAAATAAAGTAGTCGCCAAAAAAAAATTTTTTTTGCCCAGCTCTAGTCTTGAGTGATGGGTTTCCTATGCCCATATTTTGCTTCGACAATATAGGTATCTATGTAATCCACTGGTGAATTCATGTTATGTGGCTCCTTCTTCCCAATCTACATAGGATGTGAGTCAGTTACAATCTCCTGCTACAGAGTCTGGCTCTTTAGATCAAGCTGTAATGACTCATGGTTCTGTAGTTCCGTGGTTCAAACCTGAGTGTTGACCAAGATACCAGCCATCAGTCACACCTATTTCTGAACCTTTGGCCATAACTGTTCCTTAATTTTATGTCCACCATTGAAATGTAGCTGCCAAGTTCTAGGTCACTCTTCTCGTGACAGTTTTGCAGATTTCTGGACGAGATTCTGGACAGCTGGTGTAGAGGGTGGTATTACTTATTCCTCCTTGAACCACTAATGCAGTGCTCACCTGAGGGATTAGTGGCCTATGTGAAGAGCATCCAGTGTTACTGCTGCCCTCTACATATGTGACAACCGCCACACCAACGACTGAACAAGGGACCTCCATGAGCTGTTACTACTTCAGGCACAGACGAGCCCCTGTTACACAGACCTACCACTGGTAAAGGAGGAGCAACTTTAAAACCCACCATAGCTCCACAAGTTTCCTTAGTGGGCTGCCATGTCAGTGCAGGCTCTGGCCAGTCTCCAAGACCTCCATGCCCTCAGGGTGCCTTTCAGCCTGAGCCTCTTTCTGGGTTTTGCTGGTCCTTTCCGACTCCTGTTGTGTTGTCTTAGAAGATGGAATAAGTGGGCCCAGAGAGTTCTAGGTAGCAACATGATCTGTCACGATACCACAGTAAACAGTCAATATGGTTCAGGGTTTTAAAGTCTCGGCCTGCTTCGTTCCATGGCAAACAGATCATTAAACATCTTTTAAACCTTCAATTATAGGTACAGGAAGAAAGAAATACAGTTAAAGCATTTGAAATGTAAATATTAAGCAAAGTTTTCATTTTAATAATATCCCTTATTCCCTTTCCCTTTAGCGGTAGAGAGTTTTTAAAAAGGAAAATAACCCTGGCTGGTGGTCTTTTAGATGGGATTAAAGATGGTAATAACTGTCCATTTGGGGCAGAAAAGAGAAGTTAGCTGAGATGGGCTGAAGCTGTTATTGTTGCTGTAGTTGTTCCTAGATAACAAGACAAACACACAAAAGGGGAGAGAAAAGAAGAGCAAAGATAGAAGATGCAGCTTCTGTCTCTGGTTCTGACTCTTACTGGCAACTGGAGAAACACAGGCCCAGCACACAGTCTTATCAGCCACTCTGGCAAACTTATACCAGCATTGGGCTGGTTAGGGCATTGCTTTCCTCTTTCTGGCCACAGGCTTACAGCAGTGTTGTAAAAGAGACAGTCTTCAGCTAATACAGACTCTTAGTAGACAGAAGGTAAAACTTAAGGAGAGGATTAGGAAAGGGAAGAAATAAGCTGGGGAAGGAAAAGCATACCCAGTGGGAGGAGAGGAGAAGTGGAGACAAAGTTTCTTATCCCAGATGGTGTTCAGAATTTAGCCAAAGTTGATGGAGGTGGTGATATCATCTGGCTCAGTCTGGGCACAACATCTCTCAGAATTAGGACAACAAAGGTGTAGTGGTACAACAGTGGACCCTGGCTTTCCAGGAGATGGTGGGGGTGATGATTATGATTGTGAAGCTTGCCCTTTCCTGTCCATCTGTCTCCCAGCCAGCAGTGGTTGTTAGTTTTATTCTTCCCCACAAAGTCTTCTCTTTTAAGTACCCCAAAAGGAACGATGGGTGTAAGAGCCCGTATCTCATTATATTGTTCACCAGTTAGGTTTGATTTCTGACTCACCAATATTGGTCAATTGACTTCCAGTTCCACACTCCTCTTGTTTTCCAGAGAATGATCTTAACACAGTCCTTGAGTTATATCAGCTGGTTCTTTCTTTGGACTAATTTGGTCATTCTGTCTCCCTTTCGCATTTTTTCCCATCCCCACATTTATGGTTATAGGTTATTGTGACGTTTTATGAACTTCTCACAGTGGAGGTCATGGTTAGGGTAAATTCATAGGCCCAATTATTACAATATTCTCCACACTGTAAGTGGTGGAGTGTGGCCACTATGCGCCAATGCTTCCCATAATGGAAGTTCCCCCATCAGGGACATCTGCCCTGGTTTGTGGCCAAGTATCTGTTTCCAGATTCTGTTAGTGGCGGGAAAGAACTTCAGCCTCCTTCAGCAATCTCAGGTGAATTGATCGATGGCCCATTTTTGTTCAGAACCATTTTCAGATTAGTTTGGGAGATTTCAGATGAAAGTAAATAGTGATGGGATTTTGTGGGCAAAGGGGCTGTGAGTTGTGAGTCTATGGAGGCAGAAGGGGGACACAAGCACAGCTATGTAAGGGCTTTGCCTTCATTAAAAAATTGCTGTGTCCTCACCTCATTCATTCAGATACCTCCAGTAGTAAATATTTACAAGGTAAATTGTAAGCTCCTGGAGGCAGAGACTGTATCATTGTATTTGTCTCTATAGCTCTTAGCACAACAGCACCTCAAAGCTGACTCAGGCCTTTGGCTACTACTATTTATGAATAAAATGAGTTCATTAAAATATAACCTTCCCTCCCCTACTATAGCATGCGAAAACAATCCTAGCCATGTGAGTGTATGTGTTTGTATGTCTGTGTATTAGACTGGAGCCAAAACCAAAGTCCTGGATCTGAACACTCCCAGATTATGGGAAAGTTCAGGTCTGGATCCAAAGTTTGCAGTTTTGGTCCATTGTATGTGTTATATAAAATATCAATGTTTATGCATAGGCACACATTAGTCTTTACACTAGCACAGAAGGAGCAATATAACTGCTGTAAGTTTGTGTGGCCCAATCAGAAACAAATATGTGTAATTAAAAAAGCCCCATAAAAGTATTGGCCAAGCCCAAAATGCATGAATTTGACTTGCAAAATATGTGAGATAGATTTAAAGTAAAATACACAACGAGAAGAGTCAGGGGATGAAGCTTGAAATGATATGGGATTCTTGATACATTTATAAATCTTTCGGTAACTCCATGTTCCTGAATCAACATTCCTGATGTTATTAATTTACAGCATTAAACATAACTCCAGGCTTGTGTGGAAGAGAGTTTACAATGTGTGACATCGCTTGTTATCATATACATAGATTATGCCTCATGCAAAGTTGTTATCTGCAACATCCTCCTATTAACAAGGTGACCGAGAATAGAAACCTTGTTATCAGGAAAATAAAAGGCACTGTAGAGGTGTTGCGTTTTTGCTTCTACACATTTGTCAAGGAGAATGCAGGCTAAATTCTGCCCTCAGACATGCATGCATAGGTCCCACTGAAACCAAGGGGAACTGCACCTCGAGGGGCAATATTCAGCCTTGTGAATTATTTACCTGAAAAGAAAACTGTGTGCTCTGGAGATGAATCATGCTTCTCTCATTAGAAACATTAGTTAACTTTTGGGGAAAGAACACTTGGCATTTCTTCTGTGTTTAGTATGTGTCTATTTCACCTCTCCCAAGGATGATCAGTGACATGGGTCACGAAGGCTGCTGAGGTGGTATTTCCTTTTGTCCTTTACGTGAGATACATGACACTTTCTCTGTCGCCGTATCCTGCTGCTGTTCTACCAGAGCGGGAGGCAGTCATACAAAAGGGAGTGGATTCCTTGCATTTTAACCACAGAATTCTCTGAGATGTTGTTTCCCTTCACTGGCAAGGTTTTAATAATAATATGAAGCAAGGGCAGTGATCTGACTCTTCTGCTGATGGGAAGATCAGATAAGCTTTTCAGCAGCTGCACAGCTTCTGAACCAGGAGGCAAATGTTGATCATAGGGTGATGGGAATGGAAGCTGTTTTTCCCCAAACATTTTTCCATGAGCCTCAGAGAAAGTGAAATGGGGAGTGAAAACAAATGTAATTCAAGTGATCCAAATTTCCTAGCGAGCCGAGCGCTGTGACTCTTGTATCAGGCTCCTCTGCTGCCATCGTCTTCATCTCAAGAAGTTTATTATAATTATTATTTTTATGTTACATTAGTACCTGGAGGCCTCAACAGAGATCGGGACCCCATTGTGCTAGCTGCAGTACAAACACATAATAAGAGCCGGTCCCTGAAGCTGGGACAGTCTAAACACAGAATCCAAAGGGAGCGAGGGAAACAAAGGCACAGAAAGGGGAAGTGACTTGCACAAAGCTGCAGAGCGGGTCAGCACTAGAGCTGGGAGTAGAACCCAGAGCTACTCCGTCCCAGTCATGTGACCACTGGACCAATCTGCATCTTGGTATAATGCGTTAATATGTTACAGTGGTTTATGTGCTGTTTCCGTGTAGGGTTTCTATTTCAGCCTCTGAACATACAGAAATCTTCAGTGAGCTTTAATGTTCCAGGGCTTTAAAAGGAGCTGTGAGGCAGCACTTAAAACACATGATGCTAGCTGCTTTACAAAGGCTAATATCATGATCAATGAGTATATGCTCTGAAGAAGTTACAATAATTTCCAAACTCAGCCTAAAATCACAGAACTGATGCAATTTATCGCATGTACAGTGCCCAGGATGCATTGTGTTGGGAATGTAAGTATAGCTCCCCCACAATGTATATAACATGTTAAATATTTGTAAGTGGCAAAAATGTTTGATACTACCTCCATGCAGAAACAGTGGTGAATATCTGCCTATTTAGTCTCTGAATTGCCTTATCCGTGAAATCTTTAGCTTCACTGAAATCGCTCTTCAAAGCAGTCTGATTGCATACCACAAGGTGATGGATCATTTGTGTCTCCAATTTCTATTTCGGCCACCCCGCCAGCTGGTGCGAGATTGTTCCCCAGAATACATGCATTAGTGCGTTGTCCAGTCGAGGTGTAAGAGTTCCAAGTGCTGGGGCATCCATCACTCTCATGGGAAAGTGTTTGACAGCATCATGGGTCACTGCTGTGCATTTTAAACATTCCCTTCCTGTAATCCCATGACTCCTAAGTTATATTCTCATTTATATTTTCGTCAGTAATATGTCTTCTTCCTTTGAAGATGACACCTTTAATACAGATTGTTATTGAGTCCCTCACCCTTAATTAATGCCAAGTCAATATAAGTCAGTATTTGTAAGTCAGTATTTATAGTAGATGTTTATCAATCCATTCTCCTACAACCTGCCAAACGTATTCCTTCTTGAGTGCTTCACATCTGAATTAATACCTGGGGATTCATTCCATCTTAATCTTGCTCCCAGGCCATGTTAATTTCACCCTGGTATGTTTAGACAGCATGTGACAGAAAGGTGCATGCCCATACATGTTCTAGGCCAGTACAGCATAACATTGCCGTTTACTTAGATGGTAAGTAAGTACAATCTGTATATTTACGTAGATTGTAAACTCTTTGGAGCAGGAACTACCTTTCTGTTTTATGTGTACAATGCCTAGCACAACAGGTCTCTGATTCCTGATAGCGGTCTATAGCTGCTATCGCTATACAATAATAAGTAATAATAATGATGGGCTACCAGTCACATGGCAAGTTGAGTCGGTGCACGATACAGAGGTCTGATTATAGCAGTTGCTTGATATTGCCTCAGACAGGCACCTCATGTCCAATCTACGGTGATAGCGCTTCCTTGATTAGTCCTCCTTTTCCTGCCCCTCTCTGTAATTTGTTCTACTTTCCCACACAACTCCTATCAAAATCCTCTGACTCTATGAACCTCACTGATTTGCATTAAGATCTGGGAGGTCCTTTGTAATGACCATTATTTCTTTATGTGCATTGTTCAGGATTATTTAAAAAAAATTGTCTTTTAAATCTGAAACTTTTGTTTGAATTACAATTTAAAAAAATATTAGCATGTTATGATTTTACAAGAATGTATAAATTCATACAAAAAAAATCAACAATATTTAAAATAGTATGAAACCCAATTGTAAGAATAACCCAAATGAAATAATCGATTCTCCCGACCATTTAAGAGCGGGAACCTGGATACTCCACGCTTTGTATCAATGGGCAATGCAGACAGAATAAAGGCTGTGTCATTTGTTACTTTTAATTGCAAATCCTGTGGCCTAGCTAGGTAGATGACTGGAAAATGTGTTGGTGCAGCTATGTGTAACTCCACTGACTTCAGTGGGCTTACACCCACTTACACCAGGACTGAATTTGGCCCAATAAACCCTGTATAACTATAGAATAAGATTCCAGGATTGTCACTCTGAAGCCTAGAACATTGGCTGAATCAGTGTGAAGTGATGGAAACAGCTACAAGCATAGCTGAGAGCACTTTTTGTTCAGAATATCACAAGTTTGAATCGTCACTGGGATTCTCGGTCTGTTACCATGCAATTTTTAAGTTCTCAGCCATTTTCGGCTTTTTTACACTTTACTACGAATTACATCCATACAACAGCACAGGCTTTCACCTAGTATATATTTTAAGATACTGATGCACTGTGTAATACTCCTGTTAAATATTTATGCCTGTCTTCATGATGAATGCACATATCTCTAATTTAAGAATGCATCTAACTCTTTTGATTGCTGTGTCTCAATGCCATACTACTTGAAACATCATTTAGTGTGGGCCTTCCCTGTTGTTTCACACTTGGCAGGAGTGATGCATGTTTTAGAGCAGTGGTTTTCAAACTGCGGGTTGTGACCCCGTACTGGGTTGCAGAACGTAAGGCACTGAGTTGCGGTGGCTCGGGCCAGCACAGCCGACCGGGCCGTTAAAAGTCCCGTCTGCGGTGCTGCCCGGCTAAGGCAGGCTAGTCCCTATCTGTTCTGACAGTGTGCTGCGCCCCGGAAGCGGCCAGCAGTAAGTCTGGCTCCTAGGCGGGGGAGCCATAGGGCTCTGCGCGCTGCCCCTGCCCTGAGCACCAGCTCGGCATTCCGGGCCAATGGGAGCTGGGGTGGGGGCGGTGCCTGCGGGCGAGAGCCATGTGGAGCGTCCTGCACGCCTCCGCCTAGAAGCCGGACCTGCTGCTGGCTGCTTCCGGGGCGCAGCACAGTCGCGGTGCCAGGACAGGCAGGAACCCTGCCTTAGCACCCCTGCTGCACAGCTGACTGGGAGCAGCCCGAGGTAAGCCCGCGCCCCAACCCCCTGCCCCAGCCCTGAGCCCCTCCCAACCCAGAGCCCCCTCCTGCACCCAAAACCCCTCATCCCCAGCCCCACCCCAGAGCCTGCACCCCCAGCCCAGAGCCCTGACCCTCTCCCGGAGTCCAATCCCCTGCCCCAGCCCTGAGCCCCCTCAAACCCAGAGCCCCCTCCTGCACCCAAAACCCCTCATCCCCAGCCCCACCCCAGAGCCTGCACCCCCAGCCTGGAGCCCTGACCCCCTCCCGCACCCCAACCCCCTGCCCCAGCCCAGAGCCCCCTCCAACATCCTGAACCCCTCATTCCTAGCCCCACCCTGCAGCCCTCACCCCCGCACTCAGACCCTCTGTCCCAGCCCTGAGCCTTCTCCCACACCCCAAACCCCTCATCCCCAGCTCCGTTGGGTCGCGGGCATCAACAATTTTCTTGAACTGGTTGCCTGAAAAAAAGTTTGAAAACCATTGTTCTAGAGTCATCCTTGTGCCTCTCTGCTGATGGATGTTATAAGTGGAGCAGCCCTGGGGTGAAATCCTGGCCCCATTGAAGTCAATGGGAGTTTTACCATTGACTTCAGTGGGGTCAGGATGTCTCCCTGGGTGTATTAGCTCTATTGACTGCAATGGAATTAAAACAGGAATAGGTTTGCTCCGAGGTGTTAAACTCAGTGGTGGCGTACGTAAAATGAATGATGCTCAAGGCAAG
Source organism: Emys orbicularis (assembly GCF_028017835.1). Classification (NCBI taxonomy): domain Eukaryota; kingdom Metazoa; phylum Chordata; order Testudines; family Emydidae; genus Emys; species Emys orbicularis. The sequence continues at coordinate 19,747,292 of NC_088685.1, read as the reverse complement.
TAATTCTTGGTGAATATCACGAAGAGATAAAAAAGTGTGTATGTGTAGGGGGTGGGTTTTTAAAACACCTTCTTGCAGTGACCCAATTGAGTTTTTTTTTAAACTTTGATTTCATTTAATAAGGAACCCCTTCCCCCTCCACCCCCGTTAGAGAACACAATGAAGTTTATCAAGTGTGTAGCTTCTCAGTACCCGCTGGAAAGACCTGATTTTGCTCTTGCAGCAGCTCTCACATTAAGAGCTGGGTCATTGGAGCGAGATTAATCAGAGGCATAAATCACAGTGGTCAGATTGGTGTTTGTTTTGCTTAAATTCACCTGGCTTTCTTTCCTTCTTATCTCCCCTAAATCTCCTGGCTTCTCAACTCAATCATGGAGCAGAAAATTGAATGGATTTAAACTGCCATGACTTCCCTTGTGGGCTCTGACTGTCAGCCCTGAGGCTTGATTTACCGCTGGAACCCCGTTATAAAATGGCACAAGACAATTAAGGAGTCTTTCCTCCCCGTCTGCGCCAGACAAGGATTCCATCTCCTCCCCAGTTAGTGTGATTTTTATAATACAATGTGACTTTATCTTGTACTAGTTGAGGGGCCCACCAGACTAAGATTATGTCAGAGTCATGGTTAATTCTGCATGTGAAGTCCTATTTCTATACATGTCCAGACTGTTCAAGGGTATTTTTCTCATTTTGTTGTTGCACCTTTCCACCTCCTCAGCAGTGATTTGTTATTCTCAGCTCACAGTGACTGGGAGCGAATCAAGCAGGAAGTAGAACGAGAGAATACACAGAAAGCTTTCTTTGTTCAACATAATTTGTTGCCATCTGTGACTTTGCAAAGGAAATTGACGCTCAGTAGATTAGTAAACAATAAACAAATTGCCTCCCTGGTAAGAAAGTCCCATGACATGTCAGTTGTGTCAGCTGATCACCCACTGACTGATTTGAAAAGTCAGCACCACTTTTGACACACTTATAACCTTTTTGTCTAGTATAGGGAAAATGTAGATGAGGATAGCAGGGGAAAGATTTTCAGTGGTACATGTGGAAAGACAAATTTTTTGTTAAGATCACATCCATCATACAGAATGCATCCAAGATATATTATAGAGTTCAAAGATAAATTCCAGTTAAAGAAAAGTTAATGTAAGAGCGGGTCTACATGTTTAATGCAAAAACTTTTAAAATCAAGAATGGGTTTTTGTGGCATGATTTGCATTTCTCCCTTTTTTATTAAATGCTCCATTACTTTTATTGATAATTTTATTAAAAAGATTGCAATAATTATAAACATTTTTTATTTAGCAAAGCCCAGGTTTTAGACAGAAAATGTGAATAATGATTTTGATAAATTTTTCAGCATTTTTTTTGCCAAAATGCCCATTTTAAACCACACAACATAAAAATAATTTCAAAATTTTGAATATTTTCATGAAATAATTTCTCCCTTTTTTGACCAGCTCTACTTAATGTTGAAGTTGCACAGTTAGATATTCAAAAAGTTTTCACATTCAACCTTAACTTTGCCCCTAGCATTCCAGTACAATCTTGCAATTGCATGGTTAATTTCTCCTGTGTCCTTTGATACACCAGTATGTAGCATGCTCTAGTGCTGTGTACTACTCTGTATGCCAGACAAAGAGAACCAGGAAGTCATTTATGTGAAAAATATGCAATAAGTGGTACATACTGGAGATTAGTGTATAACAAGGCAAAGGAATAATGAACATTTGTTGGCATGTAAAGACCACCTACGTTCATAGTTAGCTTAGCTTAGTGGTTTGTTGCCTCACTCTCTGCACTGTGCCTAGGGAAAGCTGTGCGGGTACTGGTTGCACATAGAAGGTGGGGATTCAAAAGTGCTCCATGTTAACTTAACTTAGTCCCACTGAAATCATTGGTAGTTTCCCATTGGTTTCAATGGGAGTAGTTAGGTCAATGCTGAGTGCTTTTGAAAATCCCACCTGGATTGTATAGAACATGGCTACTGACTAATGTGTGCATTTTCAACATAGTGAAAAGAATATGCTGGGTGACCTAAACACAGAGTTTTCATGCCTTAGTTAAATAACTTGCTATCCCCAAACTCTCCTAGGCACCTCTTCTTAATGCATCCTATTTCCATTCAGCGCCCAGATTTTTCATCTGTAGATCTCTATATTGAAAAGATCACAAGTATGTTCTTTGTTCACTTTGCCCTCAAAAATGGCTGAAATGTCTTGGTTTAAACTTTAAAATAAATCAACAAACTTCAAGCAGAGACAAAGCCTGGCAAATGTCAGCCAGAAAGGTGAAAACTTCCGAAGTATCTGAACAACCAAAAATATTGGGGTTTAGAATGGAACCTGCTATGTAACCTAAACTGGAGCAGCCATTGCTGTGCCTGTTATAAATATGGGAGATGGAGAGATGAAGGGGTGTTGGCTAGGGAGGAAATATATTATAAATATAAATATATTATATTTATATATAATAAATAATAATAATTATATTTATATTTATATTTATATTATAAATATATATATATATATATATATATTTATAATATAATTATATTTATATTTATATTTATATTTATATTATAAATATATAAATATAAATATATTATAAATATAATATATTTAATATATTAAATATATTATAAATATATTATATATGGGAGTGGAGAGAGGCTGGGAGAGTTAGACACAGTTTGCCGAAGTCGCCTTGTAAGTGAAAATTAATCAGGTTGGGAATGGAATTCATAGCTCTGTTAAGCAGGGACTTAACAATGCCAATGAATTATCTCACTCTGTGGTCTCAGTCAAAATGCTCTGACAGGTTCATGTGTGTCAGACAAACATTATGGTAATTTTAGAGCTTTAAGGGGCTCCACAGAAGTATGTAAATACCACCTAAGTCATCTAGCTGAACATAAAACTTAATTACTGCCCCACTTACTGCCCCCCCCCCTTCTGCTTTAAAGGATCATAGGGATAAAGATCATTAATCTTTCTTAATGAAGCCATTTTCTATCAGGAGACAGAATGTCTTTCCCCTGTGGATTTTAAGATGGAGTTTTATAAGGGGTGTTATGAATGGAGAAGTGTATGAAGGTAATTCAAAGAACATGAGAAATGGGAGAACCCATCAGGCTCCCAAGCCCTGCGTGAGTTTAGCTAAATTGAAACCACTGGAAGGGGGGAAAAGTGAGTCCCATTCAAAACTAAGTCGGCTGAGTAATACTCCTACCACCTCTACTGCTAGTGATTAGAATGACAATTGCTGCACCTTTTCTGTAACTAACAAAAGAAGGCATTTAAAAGTATGCGGTCCAAATCCTGACCCCACGGTGAAATCAACGGTCAGATTGTCAATAGCTTCAGTCAGACTGGGATTTGGTCCTGTATATTTAATGATCTGGTACTCACTGTGGCAACGCCAATCCTCTCTCCTGAACTATCTGTCTCTCAGACCTTGTCCACTCACAAAGTTACACCATTTTAACGAAAGGTGTGTTTTTAAATCTCTTTAGTTAAATCAGTGTGAAACCCTCAATTTTTTTGCCTGATTAAGCTAAATTGACAAAATCCATTCTTAAAGCAAAGTCTACCCAGGGCTTAACTAAATTGGTGTAAAAACAAACCTTAATTTAACACAGTGCAAGTTTGTGTGTAGATGAGATTTTTAAAAGCACTTAAGTGGCTTAGGAGTCCTATTTTTAAAAGTGACTGAGGAGCTCCTAGGTGCTAAAATTTTACCCAAGGCCTCAATCTTTCCTAAAATTTCCAGTGTTGTGCTTGCTTCCCTCTCTTTCACACTCATTCACTTAAATCTCAGATGTCTGCATTATGATCTAATTTGGGCTGCTAGCTAGCATTTCAGCCGTGCCATCCATTGGAATCCCCCACAGCCCCTGTGGTGCAGTGTTGCCATTCAGTCTGCTTTGTTTGCACTCAGTCGGCCAGGTCCTCAGCTGGTATCTATCAGTGTCACTCCACTGAGGCAAATGAAGCTATGCCAAGTTAAGCTAGCTGGGGATCTGGCCCGTCATTGTGAGCTTTCTAAGGTACAAGCAATACCACAATAATAAGTCTGAGTGAACAACTGATTTTAGGGGGGTCGCTTGCAAGAATTTGCATGGATATGGCATGAAAAATAATCTGAAATACAGATTTTGGATAGGGGGAAGATAATTGGATTCCCTTTTCTTATCTAACAAACACCCTGATCCATTCATTTCATTGTCTGGTTGGCTTGTGCCTGGAACGCTGTTATGTGGGAACTTGGGTATGTAAAGTGGTTGTGGTGAATTTGTGGTTCTTTGTATTATAGTAGTGCCTAGAGCTCCTAACTGAGGTCAGGGCCCCATTGGGCCAAATACATTTTTGGGTTAATATTGTAGCATTAGGCTGAACTTGGCCATTGTTGTTGGACTGCTTGTGCACTGAACAAGGCTGGGAAGAGTCCCTGGAATTCCAGGGCACTGAGAATTGGCGGCCTCTTCAGTGCAAGCTCATCATGCTGTTCAGTGAGGCCAAGATCACACTGCTACTCTGAAGCCTTTCTCCATTCAGTGCACTCTGATAGGTACTAAAGTGCTTCTATTTTTCTGTTTGTTTTTTGTATGTGTGCCCTTGCCCGTGTAGAAAATGCTGGATGAGTGCCAGGACAGACGGAGCTGCCAGTTCCTTGTCAATAGCCGGCTGTTTGGTCTAGACCCGTGCCCTGGAACCGGCAAGTACCTCATCGTATGGTACAAGTGCAGGCCAAGTAAGTATCTCTCCAGTGAGTCTGGTTGCTTTTGTAAGATCAAAGTTATCCCTAGCTTAAGCCTTTGCAGTGAGGCTTCCTAGCATTCTCTTTTGTGGGGATTTTCACTACCTTCCGCCTTTATTTTCAATGTAACATAAACCATTTGGGTACAGAAGAGACCTCTCGCCTGCTCTCTCAAGGCATTGCTGCTAGACTTTTTCCTTCTCATTGGCAGTCTGCAGTAAGGATTGTATTTGCAGGTGCCAGAGAAAGCGCTTGCCAACATTCAGCTTATGCACTGCCCTGGTAACATTGTCTTCCTTGGGTGGACTGCTCCAACTTTGTACTGCAGAGGTTTCCACTCTGCGCTGACTAGATGCCAGGCTGCACTTCAGAAGCCATTAGTACAACACAAATTGACAGTGTGACAACAATCCAGGTGGCCCAAACTTTCAAAAGTTGTGTGCCTAAAGTTAAGCACCCAAATAAATGGCCCGATGGGAACTGTGTCTGCCCAGCATCTCTGAAATAGGGACCATTTTTTTAGGTGCCTAACTCTAGGTACCCAAGTTTGAAAATGTTGGCCTATAACTTATTTGGCCTATAACTTATTTTGTATAGCCCCTTTCATACAAACCAGATCCCAAACCTTTTTGGAGAGTTAAATAACAGTTATGAAGTTATCACAGCCAACAATAGCAGAGGGGGAGAGGAAATTTAAAAAGGTCTGGGCAAGGACGAAGATAGATCTGATATCAGAAGAGATTTTAAAATAAATGGTGAGCTGAGGAGAAGGCTCTTGCTGCAGAATCCTGAGTCTGACACTTGTTGAGTGGGGGAAGCTGGCAAGATCTGTCAGGAATTAAATGAAAAGTGGGTAATGAAATATCGCTACCATCTGTTAGTTGTGGTCTTTGAGCAGGTGAATGGAAGGTCCATCTTTGTATGAGAATTTTCTCTGTATAAAATAGAAGTGATTAGCACGTTGTTCTGACAAGTTTCTGTTGTTCTGCATCAGCTGTGTTGTCTTGCCCTGTGTATAATATGCTGAAAAGGAATGTCATGAAAAGGTCTTAGGATTTGTATGCAGGTTCTGGTGAGGACTGTAGACTGCTGAAATTTTGAAGGTGTCATAGAAGCCCATCTCTACATGAATATTTATGGCTTGAAATGCTCCCCTGTTCACAGGTATGACAGGAAATGGCTTGTGTGTGTGAGTTGAATATCTGAAGTGTGGGGGCAAAGGGGAATTTTCCTGAAAGACAGCAGAGCTTTGCTAGATTGCTTGAGTTTATTTCCCCCAAGACATTTTCCATGCAGCTATAATTTTGCAGGGTGAACCAGGGTCACCTGATACATTTTATTGTTTCTCAGTCAATGAGCAAACTCTTCCTGGGAATCTGGTCAGTTCGTAATACCATTTATAATGCATTGACCATTAGGCTTGCACATTGAATGGCAGAAGCATTTTGAGCTCTCCACAGAAGCTTCAAGATCAGGGGTTTCAAACTCAAATCACCAGGAGGGCCACATGAGGACTTGTACGTTGGCCCGAGGGCCGCATCACCCGCCTCCCGCTCCGGGAAGAGGCGGGCACCACATCCCTGCAGCCCCAGGGGGAGGGGGAGCGGAGAGCTCCCTGCGCTGCTCTTGCCTACGGGTACCTCCCCCAAAGCTCCCATTGGCTGTGGTTCCCCGTTCCCAGCCAATGGGAGCTTCAGGGGAGGTAACCACAGGCAACAGCAGCTCATGGAGCTCTCTGCTCCCCCTCTCCCCGGGGCCGCAGGGATGCGATGTTCGCGGCTTCCCGGAGCAGCGCGGGGCCCTCAACACCATGGGGTTGGCAAATCCGCAGGCTGGATCCAAAGCCCTAAGGGGCCGGATCCGGCCGGGGGGGGGACGCGGCGTGCTGGGGAGGAGATGGGGGGGCAGCGGGTAGCTTGGCAGGTCGCAGGGAAGAACCCCGCGGGCCGCGTGTTTGAGACCCCTGTTCAAGACTATCTGCAGAGTAATGAAATAGCAGGGGTGTCACAAGAGCTAGTGCTCGTATATGTTGATTTGTAGTCATGTTTTTAATTTGCACTGCTTTAAGGGCAAAATAAGGTGAGATATGATCTTCTCATGAGCTCAGTTAGTGAATGGCAGATATACCACAAGGAGAACAGATATACCACAAGGGAATCATCAAAGTAGCTAAAATAACACCAGACCAAGGAGAACAGGTCTGGTGTTATTTTAGCTACTTTGATGATTCCCGCGGGCATTAAAAAGCCAAAAGATGTAAATACAAATATTGTAATATTCTAGGGGAACCCAAATATGCAGCCCTAATAAGTAGTGAGATCGTATGATTCAGTCCTGGAAGCTGTGGTCCAGTGAGGTGGCGGGCATCTCTGGGGAGGACTGAGCCCCCTCATCTCTTGTCATTGATCACCAGAAAGTATTCACCACAGGAAACATAAAGGCCCCAGAGAAGTGTGCTAACTGGTACGTGATCTGTTATACATTTATCAAAAGCCACAAACAGCGTTTCAATCCCCACAACTACTGCCTACAAATACTTGGATACAGTCTGCCCGGCGCATACTTTGTAGTGTTTAGAAGGCAGATCTGAAGCATCAAACAGGAAGGTGTGAGCTTTCCTGCGCTGAGTGCCATGCTGGAGACCTGCCAGGAGCCCTAGGATTGCCCGAAATAGGCACAGGTATTTGTACTGAATCTTTAAAAAAAATAAAAACCTAGGTAACCCACAGGTGAGTGTGTGTTACAAGGTCCACTCTAGAGGCTATAACTTGTTACAGCCCATAGCTATCGCTGCTTGGTTCTTTAGCTCCGGCTGTAGTAGATTCTACTTCTAGCTGTGGAGGTCTCTGGTTCAATCTCTGGTGTGGGAGGCTGCACAACTTGTAATAATGGCTTTTATTTGTATCTTTATTAATGAATGAACAGCTTGTTTGAATTCCCCCTCCCCACAACATAGCTGCCATTGAGCACCTTTGCCGTTACCTTGCAGTTACTGGGTGTTGGGGGTCGTTGGCTGCGTGTTTCCCTAGGGCCAGACTTATCGCCCCCGTGGTGTTAACGCAAGGTGCAATGGAGTGCTGCTCTCATGTTCCTTGGAAGTGAGTTTCAATCCTGCTTTGCTTTTTCAACCAGGTGGCTGCATGTTGGTTTTTTTTTCTTTCCCTTGAGCACCATTCAAAAAGATACAGGGATGGAATGTGGAGCAACATGCCTGCCAGACTGTGGGGTGGGGGGAGACCTGGCCATCCAGCCAAGACAGGGGGAGATTAAAAACCTCTCTTGCCCCTGCAGCATGAGCCTGTCTTGGATTCCAATGCTGCTTTCCTAGGGAGACAGGAAGGGGTGCCAGAGAGCTGGCACTGGCAAGTTACTGAACCTCCCCTCTTGAAAAAGAAGAAACTAAAAAGAAATAGTCTAGCTTTGCTCTTCTTCAACCACTAGTTGTGAGGCGCAATGTAGGAATCATGGCATGACGTTCTTTGGCCTGTATTATGCAGGAGGTGAGACTAGATGATCAGAATGGTCCTTTCCGGCCTTAAACTCTCTGAGTCTATGACACAGAGGGCATGTATCTAAATACACACGTCTCAGGTATGTACATAGCTCTGTCCCTAAATGACAGCTGCACAGTAAGTCCTCTATAGTGGCAAGAGTCTAGACTGTAGCTAGATGGTGTGTGTGTATATATAGATATTTCTGGGGTATGGAAGTGCTGGGGAGATCAGAAACGGTCAATAAAATGCTCCGCTCATTCTAATCTATTGCAGCTTGCTAATGACTGTAAGTTACTGCTGCTGTGTGTTCTCCCTCCAGGACCTAATACACATCTGCCCACATCACCACTGGGGAGATTTTCAAAAGCACCTTAGGGGTTCAGGAGCACAAATCCCTTTAAAAGTCAAAGACTTGTGCTCCTAAATCCCTTTGGTGTCTTTGCAAATCTCACCTGTTACTGGCAGCGTCAGCACAGAGGCTTCGAGGTGGGTCCCCCCCCCAGGTCAGGATTGGGACGTGTTGAGGGGGGCTGTGTGGGGAAGCTAGTACTGCTGCGGCCTAGGCAGTAGCTGTTCTACGAAGGTCTGATCCGAAGTCCACGGAAATCCATTGACTTCTGTGGGCTTTGGGTCAGGTCCTGAATGCATGGAGGATTTCAGTCTGCATGGCACTTTTCACGAACGTTAAAATAATATCTTACGCAGAGTATGATTATTTCTCACCAGAGTGCAGGTAACACACTGATTTTGTTTAGAACCAAGATGTATAATTACCCCGTAATCTGAAGAAACATAATTAGAGGGAATTGGCACAGTATTTAATTGGCCTCATACACATGCCTTCTAACTGAAATCCTGATTCACCAATATTATTAAAACAATTGTCGGGTGTGTTTATTCCCCTCCAATCTGGGAGACATAATGCTGTGTAGGATCTTGTATTGCTGTACACCAGAAAATACTCGTTCTGTGTGCCATAAATATGACTCTCTGGAGGGGGGATGGCATAATCTAGTGCTTGCAGTCAGAGGCTAGGAGCAGGACTCCTGGGTTCTATTCCTGCATTGACCTATGAGACCTTGGGCAAGTCATTTAACCTCCAAGTGCCTCAGCAAAATGAGGATACTAATGCCTACCTACATTTGTGGGGCATTTTGTGCTTCTTCAGAGGAAATGTGCTGTATAAAGTGAGTTATTTCTTAATTACTATTCTGAGAGGAGAGAAGAGAGATTTCCGGCGCACTTGACAACTTGGCTCCTGCCTACATGACCTCCGATTCCCCAGTCCTGCCATGAGTGCAGGGGACTGGACTAGATGACCCCTCAAGGTCCCTTCCAGTTCTATGATTCTATGCTCTGCCAATCTTCTTGCCTTGCTGCAGTTCTTGACTCCTTCTCCCCCTCCTGACCTCATGCCTTCTTTGCCCCTCTCTTCTGGAAACAGTTCCCCTTTCCTCCTTCGAAACACTTCTAAAGCACAACCTGTTCCTCGTGGTAAGCCAGCAGCAATGTTCTCTTGCCACTCTTTCTCTCTGCCCCATTGTATTGTAACTGCTGTGCCTTAAGATTGCAGGCTCTTTGGGGCAGGGTATCTTGTTTTTTATTCGGTGTTTTTATCTGTTGTAAAATGCTACATGAAGTTATCACATGGTATAAAGGATTGTTGGAGACTGATCTGTACCAAACCCCTTCTACTGAACATTCCTGGGATCCAAACTTTGCTGCTGACCCCTTTAACTGTGATGAGCCAGACCAGAATGTGGGCAAGTTTGGATGTGGGTTGTGATCGAGACTGGAACACTGTAGCTCAAACCCTACTGTAGTTCTTAAACAGCTGCCATGTTCCATCCCAGAAGTGGTTGCACTGCAGTGGTGGGTGCTGTGATCCTTGTGTCTTTGCCTCTTTTACTCATTATGTACATGTTATTATTTCATGTAATGTTTGCAAAGCACTGTGTGATTCTTGGATGAAAGGTGCTAAAGAAGTGCAAAGGACCATCCCTATGTAATTCCTGCTGTAGGAGGGGACAGCCTTCAATGAATTTCAAGGGACCCCAACTTTCCCCTGGGAGACAGTCGTCTCTACATCCCATGTAAACAGGTCCACCGACAGCAATTCCAGGCCCCAGGGCAGAACAGTCAATGCCCCCCTGCGCCCCCCCCCAAGCCGCACCCGCAAGGACGTGGTCTGCCTGACATTTGGGCGGTGATGCGCCTGTGCTGGCTAGTGCCCAGTGAGCTGCCGGTTGTGCTGCTGAGCGCGCTCTTCTGGCATGGCTGGAACTTCCACATGCCCGCCCGGTAGCGTTGCCAACTGTCTAATCGCACAAACCCAAAGACCCTTGCCCCGCCTCTTCCCTGAGGCCCTGCTCCTGTCCCGCCCCTTCTCCAAGGCCCTCTCCCCCCTCCCTCCATCACTCACTCTCCCCCACCCTCACTCACTTTCACCAGGTTGGGGAAGGGTGTGGGTTGTGGGAAGGGGTAGGGGTGCAGGCTCTGAGAGGGAGTTTGGGTGCAGGAGGAGGTGTGGGGTGTGGGCTCTGGGAGGGAGCTTGAGTGCGGGAGGGGATGTGGGGTGCAGGCTCTGGGAGGGAGTTTGGGTGCGGGAGGGGGTATGGGCTCTGGGAGGGAGCTTGGGTGCGGGAGGGGTGCAGGGTGCAGGCTCTGGGAGGGAGCTTGGGTGCGGGAGGGGTGCAGGGTGCAGGCTCTGGGAGGGAGTTTGGGTGCGGGAGGGGGTGTGGGCTCTGGGAGGGAGTTTGGGTGCGGGGAGGGTGTGGGCTCTGGGAGGGAGTTTGGGTGCGGGAAGGGTGCAGGTTCTGGGAGGGAGTTTGGGTGCGGGGTGTGTGTGAGGTGTTGGGATCTGGGAAGGAGTTTCGGTGCGGGAGGGGGTGAGGGCTCTGGGAGGGAGCTGGGGTGTGGGAGGGGGTGTGGGGTGCAGGCTCTGGGAGGGAGTTTGGGTGTGGGCTCTGGGAGGGAGTTTGGGTGCAGGAGGGGTGCAGGTTCTGGGAGGGAGTTTAGGTGCGGAAGGGGTTGAGGTGTCAGGCTCTGGGAGGGAGTTTGGGTGCGGAAGGGGGTGTGGGCTCTGGGAGGGAGTTTGGGTGCAGGAGGGGTGCAGGTTCTGGGAGGGAATTTGGGTGCGGGAGGGGGTGTGGGCTCTGGGAGGGAGTTTGGGTGCAGGAGGGGGTGCAGGATGCATGCTTTGGGAGGGATTTTGGGTGCGGGAGGGGGTGTGGGTTCTGGGAGGGAGTTTGGGTGCGGGAGGGGGTGAGGTGTTGGGCTCTGGGAGGCAGTTTGGGTGCGGGAGGGGGTGTGGGGTGCAGGCTCTGGGAGGGAGTTTGGGTATGGGAGGGGGTGTGGGCTCTGGGACGGAGTTTAGGTGTGGGAGGGGTTGAGGTGTCAGGCTCTGGGAGGGAGTTTGGGTGCGGAAGGGGGTGTGGGCTCTGGGAGGGAGTTTGGGTGTGGGAGGGGTGCAGGGTGCAGGTTTTGGGAGGGAGTTTTGGTGCGGGGGGTGAGGTGTTGGGCTCTGGGAGGGAGTTTGGGTGCGGGACGGGGGTGTGGGCTCTGGAAGGGAGTTTCAGTGCAGGGCAGGGTGAGGTGTCGGACTCGGGGAGGGAGTTTGGGTGCGGGATCTAGGCTGGAGCAGGGGCTGGGGTGCATGAAGGGCTCAGGGGGTCGACACTTACCTCGGGTGGCTCCCGAATTCCAGAAGCGACCAGCAGACCCCTCTGGCAGCGCAGTGGCTCCTAGGCAGGGAGCCCAGGGGGTCTCTGCGTGCCCTGCCCACAGGTACCATCCCCACATCTCCCATTGGCTGCAGTTCCCGACCAGTGGGAGCTGTGGAGTTGGCGCTCGGGCCGGGGCAGCGCACGGAGACACCCCAGCAGGGGCTTCAGGGATGGTGCTGGCCACTTCCAGGAGAGGCGCGGGGCGACGAGCAAGGGTGGGAAGGAAATCTTTTCAATTGCCCGGACCCCTTGGCAATTTCCCCCTTTGCCCTCCCCCCCACCCCCGTTGGCAGGCCTGCCCATAAAACATGGCAATAGATTTTGGGGGAACCTCCTCATGGCATGCATTGAATGTACCATCACACATTCAGTTCCCTTAGGACCTGATCCTGAACCTTTGAAGCCATTGACAGGTTTCAGAGTAGCAGCCATGTCAGTCTGTATCCGCAAAAAGAACAGGAGTACTTGTGGCACCTTAGAGACTAACACATTTATTTGAGCATAAGCTTTCATGGGCTATGCATCCAATGAAGTGGGCTGTAGCCCACGAAAGCTTATGCTCAAATAAATTTGTTAGTCTCTAAGGTGCCACAAGTACCCCTATTCTTTTTGAAGCCATTGAGAGCTTTGTCACTGACTTCAGTGTGCTCAGGATCATGCCTTTACGAGTTAAATCCTCTGAGCTCAGGACTCTGCCTGAAAATCCTAGTTAAATTACACCCATCCTTAAGACTTACACACTGTTGACATGATTTGCTGCACGCTATGCACAAGAAGAGGGAAGAACGTTGGAAATAATAGTTTCTTTTGGAGCTATAGAAATCCCAGGCACCTTTAACACTAGTGATTGATTTTAGTGCTGGGATAAATTGGTAATTCAGTAGCTATCAACCCTGTCAGAAAAGCATTAGTCTCCCTCGGGAGACAGTTTTATTGGTGGCAGGAGAAGTTCATTGTATTGTTCGCTGCATTGCTCTTTGGTGGCTCATGCCTTATAAGAAGCCGGGCGGACTGTGGGCTGTTAGAGTGGCACATTCTCCTGGCCTTGCTATTGAGGGTGTAAAAAAGGCCCTGAACTCATCAGCTCATTCTTGCTTATCTGTATTATTTCAAAACTGTTTCGATTGGGTAGGGAGTGGAAATTTATAAGGGTAATAAACCTCAGGCCGCAAGCGCCGCGGTGATGAAAAGGCGTAAATAAAGGAACGTTATAAATGTCAGAGAGCAGATCAGTGAGCCTGGGATCAGACTGAGCCTTATAAATGAAACTTTAATACTTGCAGTTAATTCTGATTAAGCCACCGATGCGCAGACATTTTCAGATGCTGTCAAATAGCCCCATCCCTGAAACACACTAATCATTCGACTGTCAGGAGCAGGATTAAGAGAAATGCATGATTTCACTGTCAGTGAATGCAGAAATTATTGTCAGTCAGTGCATGCACTGTGTATGGGAGAGGGTCACAGAAACCCCATCTGACCCGAGTGAGAGTGAAAAATAAAGGGCCTGATTTTCCTCTCGCCTTTGCCAGTGGAATCCTATTGATGTCAAAGCAGTTTCTCCTGACTAACTCTGGTACGAAGGAGAATCCAGCACCCAAATGGGGGCTCAGGCCAGTTCCCATTTATGTGAATACAAGGACTCCCATTGTCTTGAAGGGGAGTTGGATCAGGACCCTGGTACCCAGAGGTAAACAGCTTTAAAGGCAAATTCTGCATTCTTTTGCAGTTCCCCTGCTCAATTCTGACTTGAGTTGTGTAAATCATAAAGCTGTGAGTTCTTTAGACTCAGCCAGTCGTCCCCTGGTGTTTGTGTTCTATGGGTTCCATTGGGAGGGGTGGTGGTGGTAAAGAATCCTTTTTTCACCCATCGGGGTTTTTTTTTAGGACTTTGATGAATAACAGTACATGAAGACAACTCATTCTCTCCAAGCTGCTCTTTACAGAGGCAGATGGGTAAATAGTATTTCCCGAAGCAGTTGGGAGGTCACAACCTTTGGCCTCAGGTACAATAGACCTAAAATAATTGGCAGATCCTTAGGCATTGTGTATAACTGTCATAACTTTATGCACTGAAGATTGAGATTGCATTGTGGCAGACATTTCAATGGTGACAAACGACTTTGATTGTTGTGGGGAGGTGAGGGGGAAAGTTTATTAATACAATTAGTCAAAGTGACATAGGAACTCCCGCTGACTCGGAGAGGAATAGGAATTTTTTCACGGTGATTAACCAGAACAAACATGTAGAGAAACCAGTGTCAAAGTATTTTAGAATGAAAAGTAAAAACAACTCCCCCCACCTCACTCATAAAGCAGTCTCAAACTGTGTTAGGGAAGCCAAGTAGCAGCTGTAAATGGTACTCCAGTGGCAAAGAGTTCAAGATACCCTGAAAACACACATTTAAGAGTAACCAAAAGAGAAGGCACACATCCCATTAAATACATCCTTGTTATCTAGATCTCACCTCCGCAAGCCTTTACTCATGTGAGGGTGAGGATCTTCAGAATTGAGCCAAGGTCTGGAGCAGGCACATGGCCTCATCCGGCAGTACGCAGGGCAGAGAAGTGAATAATAGGGCACGTGGGAGTGAGAGAACTATTCGAGGATGATAGCGATAGAGCAATCAATCTGAATGGATGTCTTTTGGAATGAATGAAGAGTGAATTGGAAAAGTGTTGGGATACAGGTTTGGCACTGGAAAGCTCCAATGGTTAAAAATCATGAGTCATGTCCCAAAAATCATGAGATTTGTTTAAAAATAATGAGATTTTTTTAAAAGGGTTTTTTATTTTGTGTGTGTGTGTGTTTTAATTTGCCTTCTGGTTTTTGAATGTTTTAAGAGTGCAGGTGGTTTGAGTTTTCAAGCTTTTTCTCTGCAAACATGAGGGTTAGAAACTTGCTTTCATATTTTAGAGGAAAGCGGAGATTCTCATCTAAATCACATGCATCTAGGAGCTAGGGCTTTATGAAACACCAAATATTGTGAGACTCACGCTGAAACGGCGAGTGTTGGCAACCGTGTTTGTTCCAACTCTAGATTTTGTCACAAGAATCCATTAAAGGAAATGATGTGTAAAATTGTCCAGGGAGTCCTGTTTAAAATGGATTTTCTAAAATGTTAAAGAGTGGATTAAAAAGTAGACTTTTATGAGGTAATAATTAGCATACTGTAACAGGCTGCTCCCCATGCCCCGCTGGGTTCAGCCTCCTGGCCCTGCTCCCCAGTGAGTCAGGACCACTGCAAGCTGGTGCAGCACCCGTGCTCTTTACTCCTGGGTCCGGTCCCCACCACCAAGCTCCAACTATTTACAGCTTAGGCCTAGCACAGGCCTTAGTGGCAATAGGGTAGCTAGCTCCTTCTGAGCTTATTCTCCCCTCCTGGTCTACAACCTCCTCTCAGGCTCACTTCCTCCCAAGCGTTTAGCCCCTGTTAACGAGGCTGGCAGGTGTGGCCAGTTTCCAGGCCAGTCCTAGCTAGTGGCCCAATCCCAACCCATTTCCTCTGATTAGGGCTTCCCCTGCAGTGCCCTGCCACACATACACACAGGATTTATAAAATTAAAAGTACTGGGCCCAATTTCCCCCTGACTTATGCCCTAGGCAACCCCAGTGACTACAGAATAAATCGGAACTGGATTAGGTTGATTAACTACTACTAATTCCTTCTCCTAACATCTGTGTGAGCAGGGTAAGTATGGTTACGTATTTTTCAGATGCGGAAACTAAAGGACAGAGTTCAGTTTACACAAACAAGTTTTATACCAGTTTATTTAAAGTGGAGTTACTCCTGATGTACATCAGTGTATGAGAGGAAAAAAATAGGGCCAATGAAGAGCTGGAATTGGAATTTAGTTGTCCCCGGCTCCAAGTGTTAAATGTAGACCTCCTCTCACAATAGAGTGTCTACATTTCAATACCCTTCTCTTTCACCCTTTAGATCACCCTATAGCTTTGTTTGTCTGACAGTAAAGTCCAACCCAGCACATCTGAGCCTGACTTTGAAAATGAAAGGTAACAGTTAATTTGCAACACTGCCAGCCTTTTCAAAGCAGAATATAAAAAGACAACTGCTTTAGTCTAATGAAAGTGACAAGCGGGAAAGTCTCCTTTTAAATGCTGCAAATTGGCTGGGTGCATCACAGGGATAATTTAAAAGGAATCCAACAGGGTCATCTATAAAGAACAATCTTTCCACTTGTCAGAAGAGTTTCAAACCTCCAGAAATTATCGGTGGATGAGTTTGCAGGATGCCTTTTGAAACTGGCAACATTTTTGCTCTATAAGTAAATATATTGTCTTATTAGATGTAATGTTAAGACTTTTAGGGAATAGCTACACTGCAGTTAAAAACCCACGGCTGGCCCGTGTCAGCTGATTTAGGCTTGTGGAATTCGGGTTCAGGGGCTGTTTAGTTGCGATGTAGATGTTTGGGCTCAGGCTGGAGCCTGGGCTGTAGGACCCGGAGAGGTGGGAGGGTTGCAGAGCTCAGGCTGCAGTCTGAGCCCGAACGTCTACATCACAATTAAACAGCCCCTTAGCCCAAGCCCTGCAAGCTCGAGTCAGGTGGCATGGGTCAGCCACGGGCAGGGTAGACCTACAGTCAGATGACTTTCTGAACAGATAACTACTTACAGCCAGGCATCAGGTTAGCACACGTTAGTCTTTAAAACTCCACTCAGTGCAGTTAAAAAAAAAAAAATTGAATCAAAAAAATTTCTGAATTTTTCATTGTGTATTTCAGTGTTTGTGAAATGTGCTGGCTTATTAACAATCTAGGGTGGTGGGTGGAGCCCACCAGAACAACAAAACCTCTTAGACCTAGACCTCTACATTTAACTGATTATGGAATGAAAAACAGGGAAGTAAGTGCAGGTCACAGGCTCAAAACAAGGGATCCAGTGGGGGACATGCAGCAGAGAACCCTGGACAATGTCCACTGCCTCAAGAAGGAGTCCAGGGAGTCAGTTGATGCCTCCCAGAGGAACTATTACTGGATGCGTGCTGGCCTATTAAATCCTGAATTGATGGGCAGAGTCCACCAAGCAACTGAAGACCCGCCCCTCAGATAAGGGAGGGGCTACAGGACTGAAGCAGGGGGGAGGGATAGCTCAGTGGTTTGAGCATTGGCCTGCTAAACCCAGGGTTGTGAGTTCAATCCTTGAGTGGGCCACTTGGGGATCTGGGGCAAAATCAGTACTTGGTCCTGCTAATGAAGGCAGGGGGCTAGACTCAATGACCTTTCAAGGTCCCTTCTAGTTCTAGGAGATGGGATATCTCCCTTAATTAATTAAGACTTAGCTGAGTATGGAGGAAAACAAATGAATAGACTGGAATGGGGTGAAGATCCTAGGTACAAAATGAGGGAACCCAAAGCACTGAGCAGAATACTGTGGACAATGTCTACAGCTCTATGAAGGAGTTCAAAGAATTGATGGATGCAGCCCAGACAAACTCAGGTCAGCATGTATCAGGGTGATTTATACCTATCTTGTAGAACTGGAAGTGACCCTGAAAGGTCATCAAGTCCAGCCCCCTGCCTTCACTAGCAGGACCAAGTACTGATTTTGCCCCAGATCCCTAAGTGGCCCCCTCAAGGATTGAATTCACAATCCTGGGTTTAGCAGGCTAATGCTCAAACCACTGAGCTATCCCTCCCCTCATTTGAATTTGATTTGAATTCTAGGAGGCAGTGGGTGGAGCCCACCACACTAATGGACCTCCCCCTCAGGTGCAGGAGGGAACACAGGACCCAGAGAACAATTCATTAGTTGGACCAAAAAAATGCTAAAACACGAATGGAAGCACAGGTCAAAGATTTAAAAGAAGGGTTGCAGAGAACTCAGGACAGTACCCAAGCGGGGAGACCATGCAACTTGAAGCTACATCAGTGGGGCCTCCCCTGAGTACTGATTGGAGGAACACCAAGACTTCAAATTGGTGAGGACTTCCTATTTAAAAAAAGAGAGGCCCATAGAAAGATGCGAAGAGAACTAAATAAATGTGCAGCTTGTTTAAACGACACTGTGAGGCTGGCAGGGGTGATGATGTGGAAGTAACAGGAAGTAGTAGAAAGGTATAAGCTACGAAGTAGGGAGAGTTTATTCTGTAGGGTGGGATGAGGTGGAATGAAATTGAGCAAAGGAAAATTTAGGCTGAAGAGAAGTCGCCAAAGAGTGAAAGCAATTAAAATCTGGAGTAGCATCTTGCAAGTAGTCTTATTAATTCAGTCATTTGAAACTGGACAAGACAGTGTTCTTGAGAATCTTCTGTAGGAAATAATCCTGCAGTGGCAAGGAGATGGGAAAGGTCACCTACTCAATCTTTTCCATTTCTAACTTCTCTGTGTATGTGATCTGAATGCTTTATAACTTTGGGATGAATATGGATTTCTGATGCCATGTCTTCTCAGCTCTTTGAACTGTAAAATAGGCTCAGCAAATATACACCCCAAAGATTGCTCCCAACACTCTCCCATATGGTCATTTGTTTTTTTTTAAACAATAATGTTACATAAGTTTTTCAAGTAAGTCATTTTTAAAAATAGTTGCATGCTAAATACACCTCTGGAATTAAGACCCACCCATCACACACTGTAAGTGCTAAATCTATTTGAGAGCTTTCAGCACTGAGATTTTTCTGAGACTGAGACCATTAATGTTAACTTTTGATCTTCCCAATCACAATCACTCATAAAATTGTTATTGGCCATATGTAGAAATGTCCACGTTCCATTGATCCCTTCTGAGTAATTTGCTACAGTCCAATGAATTAACATCCATGTACACATTGTCTAATTACAGGAAATCTTGTTGGTTACTCTACAATTTGCAAGGGCCAATTTTTCCGTTAGAAATGTTTGTTGCTACTTTTCCGCAATTGTTCAATCTATGTTACAATCACCTTGTATAAAGATCTTTGAACTGTGTCTAGAAAAGCCTGCAGCTGTTTCCTCCCCCTTCCCAGTCTCTCTCTCTCTAGTTATATTTTATCCAATGTCTCTGAAAACACACCAGCAATAAAGGGTATATTATCCTTAGCAAATATCTTAATCATTGCAAATCTCAGTTGCCCCTACAAATGACTGCACTGGGGATTAGAGTCAAGTAAACCATTTGCTGAATATCACTGCCACCTTTCCTCTGCCATTTAAGCACATTTAATTTTTCAGGCGGAAACATGAAACCCACCAGTACGAATGCTTGCATTTAGACTGAGTCGTACACATACTGTAACAGTTTGAGTAGGTTTAGGGCCAGATTGTGACTGGCCCCTGAGCAGGTGCATGAGAGAGAGAAAACATAAGGCACATTCATCCCCATCCACCCATGCAGCCTGTGCTAGTCTAGTCCTTTCCTATATTTATATGAAGCCATTGTGGACACTTCCTGGTGGTGTGACCTTTGGCATGTCACCTCTCCATGCCTCTGTTTCCCCCCCCCCCCCCATGCCTATTTAGACTATAGGCTCCTCAGGACAGGGACTGTTGCTTACTAAGCGTTTGTAGAGTGCCTAACAGGATGGGGGCCTGGTCTAAGTTGTGGCCTCTGTGTGCTCCAGTCATACAGATGATAATATAATAAAGAGAAGTTCAGGACACGTGGTCTCCTGTGACTGAACTTCCCTAGTCTCTTTTTGATGCGTGCAAAGTCAGGGTTTGTTCCACCAGCATCAGCTTTGCAAGAGCAGGACGACGTCCTGTGACGTCCGGCTGTCTGTTTGAAATCAGATTTGAGAGCAACTTTGTGTATCTGTTTGTCTGATAGGCAAGAGCAACTCCCAGCATAAAACAAGCTTAGCACAGCTCCTAGTGACTCACTAGGGGAAGGCTCCTGTTCAGCGCCAGCGGAGCTGCTGTTGCCTGCTGACCACAGTGCGCCCAGTTCACATTCCAGCTGCGTTAATGGGCGGGACATACATGTGGGGGTTGACAGATGGCCTTGTGGTTAAGGAACAGGAGACCTGGCTTCTTTCCATGTCCCTGCCACCTCTCACAGGTGTGACGAGGCTATATTAATTAATGTTTGTAAAAGCTTTGATAATTCCTGGTGGAAGGGGCTATACTAAATGCAAATTATCATCTTCATTATCATAGCAAATATGGTCATTGGGTGGGGATCCTTCTGATCTCTAAGTCCATGCCAATCTCTGGGCACCAACCAGCAGACCCCACTGAATCTACCAACGTATGCTTGAGGGGGAAGGAATCTCTTCACGGTTGGCTTACTTTTCCCCCCTGCTCGCTGTCTGCACATTGCTGTGGATCAGCTGACTAACGAGACGTTCTGTTTCTTTCCAGACGAGTACAAGAGTAAAGTAGCCTGTGAAGACGACAAGCTGAGACTGAGCTGTAAGAAAAACATGGTCATAGCCATTTACTCCGCTATTTTTGGAAGAACTCAAGGAGGCAGCCTGGAATGCCCCTACCAGAATTTAGGGATGCCTACGATAGGTAAGAAGAGCAGTGGGCTGTGCACAGGGTGCAGTGCTCCATGCTGGTGATTGATCATTTAATTAGTATTAGTGGGACCTTGCTGGCCTTGCTCATTGTTAGGAAAAGTGAGAGAATTGCCCAGTGGGGTTAGCTCCAGGTTTGTAAACCCACCTCATCTCCACCGCTGGCTAGAATGCTGCCCCCCCACTAGCACTTCTCCACCAGGTTCATGTCACTCTCCTCTTTCCTCTGTCATCCTGTTTGGTGCCCTTTGATTTGCATGGGCAATGACACTAACTGCCCTGGCAGAAATAGGCCACAGTTGAGCATGGATTTCTATGCAAACATGCCAGGTTTCTTTAAAAAAAAAAAAAAAAAAATGTGGCCCCATAACTAGGGCCTGATTGTGCCAACTTCATTCATGCTGGTAAGTGCGAACTCATGTGACTAGACCCACTGATTTCCTTTTGCTCTACAACGGAGGTCAAGTATATCCTGGAATATGTTGAGCTTGCAGGAGAATCTCAGGGGTAGGAAATAGAGCTGGTCAGAAAATGAGGGTTTTTTTTTTTTTACCTGATGAAAAATTTTGGTATTTTTCACCCCCCCCCCCAAAAGAGAGAAAATCAAAATATTTTGGTTCAGAAATGCTGCTGTGTAGCCTCATGAGTAGAGCCCTGTGTAAATCATGATTTTTTTAAAAGAAAATTTGCAACTGTAAATGGCAAAGTATTGAATTTTATGGTGTTGATATGGAATTAATTTTACAAGTAAATTTAGTCAATTTCAAGGATGGGATGAACTTTACAAGTAACGTTTAGTCAATTTTGAATAATGTTATATATAAAATTCATGCTGTCTTAAAACTGACTAGGTAAAGTAATTTGTTGTAGACATTTTCCTTTAAAAATAGTTAAAAGATCACAGTTTGGGGGCATTTTCTTGATTTCTGTGCTCTCTGTGAAATTGTGATTTACACAGGACCCTACTCGTGAGAGCTATAGTTTGAATACCTCATGCTCCCACTCTCTTCTGTGGGCATGGCTCCCTGGTCAGACTATCTCCTCTCTTGGTGAGAGGAGGCCATGCATCATGGCAATCACATGGCTACAGTGCATCATGGGCTATGTAGTATGGCTGAGGAGCCTGGCCAACAGAGGAAAATGGGAGAATGAGGCACCTGAACTACAACTCCTTAGAGGCAGCGCAGTGGCATTTGAGAATGAAAAAACATTTTAGTTTTTGGCCCAAAAATATTTTGGCTTTTGGGCATGTAGGTTATCAATGAAAAATAAATTTTGTGTGTGTGAAAAGCTGAGATCTTTTTGCAAAAACATCCCCATGTTTAGTAGAAAACCTAAATTTCTGTCAAAAACAGTTGTGACAGAAACATTTTTGATCAGCCAGGACTAGGAAGGTAGTTGGGAGGGTGATTAGTAGGTGACTGGTGTGTTGGAGGTCATAGAGGAGGGGAGATTTGGGCACCATCATTAATGAGCTCTAATGACACAAGGTGGGAAGCTATCAGGGACTTTTCTTGGGGAGGGATGTAATGGGAGGCATTGCAGAGTCCTTTTGGGGACAGAGCTATGCTAGCATGGTGTCAAGACACTGCCAGAAGAAACAAATTGTGGATGTCGAGCTCACCAGGGAGGGACCCATATCCTCCATAATGGAGGTCAACTTCTTGGAGCCCTTTGGTATGTTTGTCATGCTCTCCATCGTGCATATAAAAGGGAGCCAGTGGAGAGAGCTTGGGAGTCCTAAATGCAGGGTGCTTGGCTTAGACCAGGACATGATGGTCTAGATAATGCTTTGTCCTGCAGGAGACTTCTCAGTCCTACGATTCTATGAGTCACACCGAATTTTGGTTTGCACTATGAATAGCTTTTTTTCAGGATTGTCCCATGCTTGTTCTTTACTGGCTTTTTAACACAACGTGAACTGTATTCTAGCTCAAGGAGGTTCCTAACATCCATAACTTGGCAAGCTGAATCATGTTAGAAACCAGTTGGTTGGAGTTATGCTTAAAGAGAGTTGAGATGTGGTTCCCAATTCAGTTTGAACCCCAGTGTAGACCAATCGCAAATACAAGGGTGTGTGTGTATGTTATATATATTTTATCTATGTATATGTGTATGTCTGTGTATCATTTAGGTATGTCTGAGACAAGAACCCATCTGAACGCTTTAGGTTCAGTGAGGCTTCATTAGCCAAGCTATCATGCTGCTATGGTGCAGATTTTTGTCAAGTTTAGCAGACTAAATATTTGAGTCTACTTATTGAGTGTCTCATTCAATATTCTCTTCCCTTCATCATGCCCTGAACCATGTATACACTGCAGATGAGTGTATTAGCAACAGATGTCACAAACTGCCTGTAGCTAAGACTAGCTAGAGTTTATATTTAAAGTTGTTGTGTTTTTTTTTTTATAAAGAAGAAAGTTAAAATGGGGGGGGAATCCTCAAAGAAAGCTGTTAAATTGCATCATGTTACGGTCGATTTATGGTGCCTTTAAGTAGCTTCTTTTCTGCCAGGCAATCTACAGTTGCATACGTTCATATGCTAAACATCCATAAATTTAAAAAACACACAAAAACCATCTGTTCTCTAGCCAATGTGAAATGAGTTTGATGCTCTTGGTCTAGTAGGGTTGCCAGGCATCTGGTTTTCAACCAGAATGCCTGGTTGAAAAGGGACCCTGACGGTTCCGATCAGCACTGCTGACGGGGCTGTTAAAAGTCCGGTCAGCACTGCAGTGGGGCTAAGGCAGGCTCCCTGCCTGCCCTGGCTCCACGCAGCTCCCGGAAGTGGCTGGAATGTCCCTGCGGCCCCTAGGTGTAGGGGCCAGGTAGACTCCACGTGCTGCCCCCGCCCCGAGCGCTGGCTCCGCATCTCCCATTGGCCATGGTTCCTGGCCAATGGGAGCTGCGGGGGTGGCGCCTGTGGGCGTGGGCAGCGCACACCACGCAGAGCCGCCTGGCTGCACCTCTGCCTAGGGGCTGGACATGCTGGCTGCTTCTGGGAGCAGCACGGACCCAGGGCAGGCAGGGAGCCTGCCTTAGCCCCTCTGCGCCGCCGACTGGGAGCAGCCTGAGGTAAGCGCCGCCTGCTAGAGCCCACACCCCAAACCCCCTTCCGCAGGTCAGAACCCCCTCCCGCACCTTAACTCCTTCCCAGACCCCGCAGCCCCACCTCAAAGCCCCTGCCCCAAGTCGGAAACCCCTCCCGCACCCTAACTCCTTCCCAGACCCCGCATCCCAATGCCCTGACCCAGCCCTGAGCCCCCTCCTTCACCCAAACTCCTTCCTGGAGCCCGCACCCGAACCCTGAACCCCCACCCTCATCCCAACCCCCTGCCCCAGGTCAGAACCCCTTCCCACACTCCAAACCCCTTGGCCCTAGCCTGAAGCCCCCTCCTGCATCCCAAACCCCTCATCCCTGGCCCCACCCCAGAGCCCACACCCCCAGCTGGAGCCTGTCCCCCCTCCTGCACCTCAACCCCCTGCCTGAGCCCGCTCCCGTGCTCCAAGCGCCTTGGCTCCAGTCCGGAGTCCTCTCGTGCACCTCAGAGCCCACACCCCCAGCCGGAGCCCTCACCCCGTCCCGTAACCCAACCCCCTGCCCCAGCCCAGTGAAAGTGAGTGAGGGTGGGGGAGAGCAAGCAACAGAGGAAGGGGAACTGGAGTGAGTGGGGGCGGGGCCTCAGAGAAGAGGTGGGGTGGGGGTGGAGCAAGGGTGTTAGGTTTTGTACAATTAGATAGTTGGCAACCCTATGGTCTAGTTCCTAGAGGATAAGTGTCTACATCACAAACACTCGCACCGCAACTACCATTCCTAGCCAGCACTCTCAGCAGAGAGGCAATGGATAGACTAGCGTATAGAATTAGCCTCTGTCCCAGCTACAGGTGGCCCCTCTAGGCCAGGGTGCAGAGACATTGGCTGGGGCAGTGCGGGGAAACCTGCACCTCTGTAGTTGCCTGTGCTGTACCTGCTCTTTACTAAGTGCAGACCTTTAGTCTCCAGGGCTGCCAGTCCAGCCCTTATAAGGAGCTAAATGCTGTTTCTGTGCAGGCGTGAGACGTGGCCACGTAGACGTCTGAAGCATGCACAATGGGTATCAACAAGAAGAAGTGACTGGTATGATGGCATCTGTGATATTTGTGGAGCATTGCAAGCTCCTTAGTGGTGCCAATGCTACATGAACCCAGGCACCTGCAGCACAGTCGTGCTGCGAGCCTCATTGCAAATCTCAGCTCACCTGTTCTGGGAACGCCTGCAAAAACGGACACATCCTGGTGGCACAATATTGGAGTCAAGATCTGCTGTGCGAATGTCGCCGCATTTTATCCTTACTTGGGCGCTGAATGGGAGTGACAAAGGGCCACATTCTACTCTCGGTGGCATTGATGCAGCCTCACTGGAGTTAATGGGATTGGTTGCATTTCTGTAGTTGAGAGCAGAATTTGTCCCATTACAGGCAAGGATGGAAGGAGCCAGAGGAGGTAGAGCACAGCTGTAACTGAGTGATGATAAACTGTGGAAGATGATGGCAAAGCTATTGGAACCCATTGGCTGTCATACTGTCCAAAGTCATAGATGTGGTGTTTTCCAAACCAGCCTTTAGCTCTTTTAAGTGAGGTGCATATTGTAATGATCCCCTAAGAATACTGTCTGATTTTAGAGTGTGGGGCACGATCAGCTAATTTAGAGAGGAAGATCCACCCTGCAGTTTTGGCTTGTCAATTAAATTTAATTACAAAAGATGTTGTACTATAGAACAATGTGATGGGCATGGTAGAAATGCCTACATAGTTAGATAGTTGCAGTCTGAGCTAGTGGAAAGAGCAACACAGAAGATCTGGGTTCTTTCCATGGCTTCTCCACTAGTCTGCTGGGTGACTTTGGGCAAATCGTGTAACATGTGTGCAAAAATACATTTTGTCTTGTTAAAAGTTAGGCCTGCCAAATGTGAAGTCTCAGCTTACACCAGACTTCAGGGGAGCGGGGTTTCTCCTGGGGAACATTTAACTGCTAGAGGGGAGAGGAAATGTTTCTGTGACAGAGGAGGCAGCATAGGTGGCTGCCTAGAGCTGCCGGACAATGAAGGGAATGAGACGCAATGTGCTGTACACCTGGAAATACCATGATCTCATGGTTGCTGAGAGGAAAGAGGTGAGAACTCCCTCTCCTGACATTTTGGAATGTTTCGGGGCTGTGTGTGAAGGGAGAAGGCTACATGAAGGATTCATGTACACTTCTCATTTTGATGTTCCCCTACACTCCAGGAAATAGAGGCTATGTCTACATTTGAGCTGAGAGGTGTGATCCCCAGCTTGCATAGAAGTACTCAGGCTAGCTCAAGCAGAGCTCTCGCGCTAAAAATATCAGTGTAGTCAGGGCAGCACAGGCGGTGGCTCGGGCTAGCAACCCAAGCACGTACCCCCTGGATCCCCTGGGTATGTACTCAGGCAGCTAGCCCGAGCCCGGCTACACTGCTATTCTTTGCAGGCTAGCTCTACTTGAGCTAGTGCAGATACATCTACGTGAGCTGGGAATCACACCTCCCAGCTCAAATGTAGACGTACCCTGAGTGTGTGTGTGGCTGGGTAGGCAGGTGCTCCTTCAACCCCCTCTAGCCCTCACACTTCACGAGTGTGCATCTGAACTTGCCTAGTATGTTCTGTGGTGGCTGGCTGACCTGGTCAGCAGTGCCTAATGATACTGCTGGTGCTACACTTAGTCTCTCCCTGTCGTGACTGGGCAGCCTGTCCTGACTTCCTTTCATCTATTTTCTCTCTGAAGCCCCTAGAGGAGATGGCTCAGATGATGGTGGAAGTGGAGGTGAATTGTAGCAGTGGTTACAACTCCTACGCTGGCTCCAAATGCGCAGAGCACAGGGACAACCGACGTAAAACACATTCCCAGCCCAAATCAATGAAAAGCACATGCACTCTGTGCTTTGCTGCCAAAGCCGAATATTCCCAAAGTCACTGCTGGGAATAATATACGGAGTGCACCGATACGTTTTCAGCACTGGGGGAGGGGGTTACGCTCCCAATTCTCATCAACAATCACAGGAGCTATGAGCGTAGCTCCCCAAGCCTGCTTCGGAGAATCTACTCCCACCATGAGTCTGCCTAGCACCACAGGCAGCTATGTTCCTCCAGAAGTAGATTAAAATGTCATGATTTGTAAATCAAGGCTTCCGCTAGGCTCTGCAGTTTTTCACAATCATGCTGTACGTAGCTATTGTGTGACAGCCTTTGATTCCAAATGTCAGGAGTGAACTAATTTTACAAATAAACTATGTGCTTCAGACACCAGGGAGACCTCCATTCCCCCTTAGCTACAGTCTGGCTGCACTCTGAGTATGTGAAAAAAGCTAATATCATTCTGGGGTGTATTAGGTAACTGTCCTGCGCTACTCAACACTGGTGAGGCATCAGCTAGAGTACGGGGTCCAATTGTGGGCACCAAACTCTAGAAAAGATGTGGAAAAATTGGAGAGAGTCCAGAGGACAGCAACAAAAATGATAAAAGGTTTAGAAACACTGGGCATGTTTAGTCTTGAGAAAAGAAGACTGAGGGGGGAACTTAATAACATATTTGAAGACTCAGGACTGTTATAAAGAGGAGGTGATCAGTTGTTCTCCATGTCCACTGAAGGTAGGAAAGAAATAATGGGCTTAATATGCAGCAAGAAAGATTTAGGTTAGATATTAGGAAAAACTTGCTAACTGTAAGGATAGTTAAGCTCTGGAATAGGCTTCCAAGGGAGGTTGTGGAATTTCTGTTATTGGAGGCTTTTAAGAACAGGTTGGACAAATACCTGTCAGGGACAGTCTAAGTTTACTTGGTCCTGCCTCAGTTCAGAGGACTGAATTGATAACTCTTGAGGTCCCTTTCATCCCTACATTTCTATGATTCTCTGATTGCTTCCAGTGTTGTTGTAGCCATGTTGGTCCCAGGATATTAGAGAAAGAGAAGGCAGGTGAGGTAATACCTTTTATTGGGCTAACATCCGTTGGTGAAAGAGACAAGCTGTCAGGCCTGAAGAAGAACTCTGGGTAGCTAGAAAGCTTGTCTCTTTCACCAACAAATGTTGGTCCAATAAAAGATATTACCTCATCCATCTGGTCTCCCTCTGATTCTGTGATAATTTATCAATTTTGAATTTCATGGCTCTAGGGATTTGCATAAGGCCAGAAGGATTGGGCTGTTAGCAGAGAAGACTCTCAATGGGGGATGGACACTGGCCAGATCTGAAGTGATTTTCACTCAGCCGCTGTGAGTTGTGGGTAAGCAAAGAACATTGCATTTGTTTTTAAGATGAAAAAATGGCATTTTTCACTCACTTTAGCAGATTTTACTTAAACCTTTTAAAAACAAATTGCACTTTTAGGTTGAGGCCAAACGTGGAAACTTACAACCACAAAGCGAATTTTAAAGAAAGTTATAAGCATGTAAAAACAAGGGATGTTATGGGGAGGAAAGATGGCTTAGTGCAGGGGTTTTCAAACTCTGGATCGCAGCTCTGCAGGGTTAGCTGCTGACGGACTGGAGACGCTTTGTTTACCTGCGGCGTCCACAGGTATGGCCGATCGCAGCTCTCAGTGGCCGCGGTTTGCTGTTCCCGGCCAATGGGAGCTGCGGGAAGTGGCGGCCCAGCCCACACTGCTTCCCCGCAGCTCCCATTGGCCAGGAACGGCAAGCTGTGGGCACTGAGAGCTGCGATCGGCCGTACCTGCGGACACCGCAGGTAAAAAAAGTGTCTCCGGTCTGCCAGCAGCTAACCCCATGGAGCCACGACCCAGAGTTTGAAAACCCCTGGCCTAGTCGATAAGGCTCTGGAGTCCAGTTCCTGGCTCTGCCACAACCTTTCTGTGTGACTGTGGGCAAGTCAGTTAAAGCCCATCTGAAAAATGGGCATCATCTCAACTATACTTGGGTGTTGTGCAGATAAAATCTATTAACAATTGTGAAATGCTCAGATACTATAGAATATGAGGGTTGGAAAGGACCTCATCTAGTCTAACCCTCTGCTCAAACACAGGACTAATCCCCAGACAGATTTTTGCCCCAGATCCCTAAATGGCTCCCTCAAGGATTGAACTCATAACCCTGGGTTTAGCAGGCCAATGTTTAAACCACTGAGCTATCTCTCCCCCCAGTTGCTATGTAAGGCTATGCAAGCACCTAGATGAATGGGAGTTTGAACTTAACTATCCTACTATAAAACTATAATATAAATAGCACCTACATAGTACTTTCAACCTTCTAAAGTAAAAGATGAACTGCATAAAACACCTGTTTCCACCACTCATGTGTAATATGGGAGTCCCACAGTCATGCTTGATAAATTTGTATACCAAACCACAACATGTACCAAACCACCTCTCTGTCTCACCTATCTATAACTTTGCTTAGCTTAGGAGAGAAAGATGAGAGTAATAAGTTTGTACCCTAGGGCAGTGATTCTCCACCTCTCTCATCCCATGATCTCCTGTTACAACACACAAAGAATCATAATCCACACAACGGCCTAACCTGTTTGTGACCCAGAAGTTAAGAATTCACACCATAGGGAAATGTATCTTCAAGAACAGAGGCTCATGCAGAAATGGGAAAACCCTGCAAAACAGCTGGCCCCCAGCTTGAGTGCCTTGGTAACTCTTAAAAGACCTTGCAGGAATTTGACCTTATTTGTAATTATTTTAATAAAGCTCCAAGTTTGTCACTGCACATGCTGCCTGCAAAGAACACTGCAGGGCTAGTTGGGGGGAGGAGGGGAAAGGAATGGCTAGTTGGCCCATCCAGTGATGTGGATCCTTTATCACTTTTTCATGGTCTTGGTCTGAATCTGTTCACATGACTAGTGTAGATTAGGGGAAGCTAATTCAAGAATTTGACTTTCTCTACTCATAGCCAAGTACAAGCTAATTATCAAATCAGGGAGGAATTTGGAACAGAATGTACAACAGTTACACTTTGATGTTTACCCTTTTATGGTTTAATGAACTAATACTAGTTGAGTATCAGAGGGGTAGCCGTGTTAGTCTGGATCTGTAAAAAGCAACAGAGAGTCCTGTGGCACCTTTAAGACAAACAGATGTATTGGAGCATAAGCTTTCGTGGGTGAAGCTAGTAATACTAGTTGATCACTCTCAATAGATCCTAAGAGTTTACACACCCAATCGTTTTGTTGCTGACAGGTGTCCATGGGATAAAATGTGCCTTCAGTGCTGCACTATTTATTATGCACATCACCTCTGAAATGCAGATGTTCAAACAGGATGAGAATAGTATACGTGTGTAGCAGTCTCATCTTCAAAGCATGTTACAAACATTAACCTCACAACCCATCTGTATGATTTGTATGTTTTATTATTTCCATTTCAGAGATGAGGAAATGGAGGCAGAGAGCTAAGGCCCTGAACTAGCAAAACACTTAATCACATGCTTAACTTTAAGCAGGGGAGCAATACTACTGACTTCACTGGGAGTAGTTATATTTTTAAACTTGAGCATATACATCCCACTCTCTTGGGTTGGGGTCTAACGCCCAGATTGGTTTCAATGGGTATTAGGTATCTTTGAGGATTTCGGCCTAAAGATTTGTCTAGTATCACCGAGAGTTAGTGTCAGAACGGGGACTAGAACTCAGGAGGTCCTAGCTCCTATGCTTATGGTCAGACCATAGAATGCTGGGGCAGACACAAGGAAAAACTGCAATTCATTCCAGGGTGGGATGTCACCATCATTTGCTACAAAAAGCTGCATTGGCTGAGAAATGAAATGACCCTTGTGACCAAATGTACAAATTCTCATGAGTGTCTGTATGGGAGAATTTGCAGAGAGAAAATGGATGAAGTCATATAGCTTGAGGCAGTTCATACAGTGGATGACTCCATCTCTTATCAGCTCCAATGACATAGGAACAGGGCAGTGAATTCTGAAGAAGAGTCTTTGGGTTCACTGCAAATTCTCTGGCTTTTGTCATTTCAAGGCAGGACTCAGAAGATAATTTCAGTTTGTACTTAATTTCCTTTTCTTGGTGCGGACGTGTGTGTGAGTTGAACCAGAGCCATCATGGTACATCATGTAAATACCTCTTATATTATTTACCTTATATATCTTGTGGTTCCTTTACCAATACTAGACTGTAGTGTACACATATGTATTTAAAATGTGTAGTGTAAAATTTTATCTCATAAGAAATTAGGTATTCAAAATATTCCTATGAGCCAAATTCTCATTTACATTAAAGTGCCTTTATACTATCATGGCAATATAAAAAATGCCATAAATTGGACATATCTTTTTGTCTCCCTTGCACAGTGATTTATGCTTCCAGATAGATGTAAAGAGGCCTTAGTGTAAGTGTGAATCTGTTCCTCTGTACTTAACTTACATTTAATGGAGCAACTATTATATATGAGTATAGCTGATTATTAAGAACATATTTTTTGAGCCTGAACAGTAAATATCTAATTAAAAACACAAGTTATGTGTGTTAACACAGGTATGCGAGGTAAATGTAAGTTGGGGTTTAATTCATAAACAATACTTTATTAAATTTAAATGAAATCCTTATCAGGATGCTAATTTAAATTGGGGCAAAAGTGTATGGAGGGGATGGTATGATGGGATAGCCTAATTTTGGCAATTAATTGATCTTTGACTATTAGTGGTAAATATGCCCAATGGCCTGTGATGGGATGTTAGATGCGGTGGGATCTGAGTTACTACAGAGAATTCTTTCCTGGGTTGTCTGGCTGGTGAGTCTTGCCTACATGCTCAGGGCTTAGCTGATAGCCATATTTGGGGTCGGGTAGGAATTTTCCTCCAGGGCAGATTGGCAGAGGCCCTGGGGTTTTTTCGCCTTCCTCTGCAGCGTGGGGTACGGGTCACTTGCTGGACGATTCTCTGCACCTTGAAGTCTTTAAACCACCATTTGAGGACTTCAATAGCTCAGACATAGGTTAGGGGTTTGTTACAGGAGTGGGTGGGTGAGATTCTGTGGCCTGCGTTGTGCAGGAGGTCAAACTAGACGATCATAATGGTCCCTCTGACCTTAAAGTCTATGATTCTATGAAAAGGCTGCTTTCAGAAAACTTTTCAACATTGCATAGTTTGCCTGTTTTACTTTTTCTTTTAAAAACAGCATAAGTATCTAAAATAACTTAAAAAATCAAAACTATTATTGGATTACATACCCTCATATAAATATGATTTATCTAGCAAATAGTTTTTTTTTTTGCCATGTTGTCAAGGCTGATTCCCCACTCTGGCACTACAAGTGCAGAAGGTGGGGGCCCACAAGGATTCTAAAAATTAATACTGGCCACTCCAGGCTTGTATTAAACTCCCAAGGTTACAGCTTCTCTCTGAACTTGGATGGGTAGATGCTGCCACCACCCAAATGCAAAAAAACAACCTTTTGAGAACCCAGAAAGGCGCATTTGGGAATTCCTTCCTGTGGGGTACCCTGAAGCCCTTTTACCCCCCTCCAGGGAAGAGCTGAGAAAGAAAAACAAAGGAAATCAGCTGTTGCCACCAGCTAATTAAACATGTGCACAAACCTCTTAGGACACCAAAAATCCAATCCTGTTCTTAAAAAAGGTAAATTTTACTAAAAACAAAAAGAAAGAATATACAGCTGGAACTTAGGCTTTTTGCTAGATCAAAAAAAAATTATAAAAATTAAGCATCAAGGTAGCTCTCTTGAGGTTCAGCTTAAAGGTTACAAGCAAAACAAAAGCACCTGGGGTTAGCACAGAGGAGTCCACAAGCCAATAAGAAATAAAAGAAATAACCCTAATCGCATCTTCCTAGACATTCCCTGATTTACTTACATATCTGGGGTTTCAGATAAGCAATTCCTAGGTATGATTTGATGGTTTTTCATACCTGGCTTAAAGCTTCCTACAGTATAGTTCAGCCCTGTTCCTGCTCTGTGTCTCCTCTCTCTGGAGAACAGCAGACAGACAGACAGACAAAGGGAAAGTTTTTTCCCAATTTTAAAAAGTTCTAGCCCTCCCATTGGCTCTTTTGGTCAGGTGCGCACTACCTTCTTTTTATCTATTGGTTTTTTTGAACCCTTTACAGGTAAAGCAAGTAGAGAATAGCTACCAAGAGGGATTTTATAGCTAACTGGCTGGCTGTGTGTCCATAAAAGGAAGCTGCCCCCCCCTTCATTTATCACATCATGCCAATAATCTTTTTTGTTATGTTGAAAAAAATCATTAAAATAACTTCCTTCATTTTAAAGCCAGGAGCCTGCTAGTGCAAATTTTTACAGCCTGATTATAAGCCCCAGAAGAAAATGGTTCATAATGGAAATGCTGATACAACTTTAATTTTAATGGCACTAGCAGGTTGTGCTATAATATACCATATACCATTTGAAGAAATAAAAGGGGCATTTGTCACAGCTTTTAGTAGGGTTGAGTTTGTTTATTGATTGATTTTGTAAGACACCCATCTCCTTAGCACTTGATATTAGTTTAAAAACAATGTAAAATAGATTTAAAAATGAAAGGCCAGATTCTGATCTCACTGAGCTTGCACTAATGTAAATTGGTAATAACTCAATTGAATTCCATGGACTTACTCAGGATTTACATCCTTGTAACCAGGTCTGGCTCTATCATTTTTGCCGCCCCAAGCAAAAAAAAAAAAAAAAAGCCGCCCGGACTGTGCCGCTCCAAGAATGGACGGAATGCCGCCCCTTAGCATGTGCCGCCCCAGGCACGTGCTTCCTCCGCTGGTGCCTGGAGCCGGCCCTGCTTGTAACCAGGTTCAGAATCCATATACCCTGCTGCAAAAATAGTTCAGATGTCAGTCAAGAACTTGACCAAACAGAAGCTTTACAGTGAACCCCTGAAGCTTGAGAAACCTAGGTATTGGGGAACCTTCAGGGGGTGCGGTTCTTGGAGTGTTTAACTCCAGATGCCCCCAGCAAGAAGTGACTTGCCAGATTGTATTATCACCTTGGGTAGGAGGGAGAGAGGTAATCTGTCAGATAAATAGGTCCCAGACTATTTGGAGCCTTTGGTCCCAACTCAGCAAAGATATAAACAAGGGCTTAAGTATATCTGTATTCAGCAAATCACTTAAGCACATGCTGAATAGGGATGGACTGATGAATTTGGGACCCTTATATAGTGATGGATACGTTGAGCAGCAAGATCATTGTCTTGTTACAGTGGCTAAGCAATCAGCTAATGATGTCACTGATTCTACCTTTTAGTTTGAATGCCCTGTAGCTCACAACTAGCCACCTGATCAGAAATTCTTGGTTCTATAAGACTTCTTAGAGCCAAGGGGCAGGTTGTTTTCAGATTCCAAATATAGTCCCCAAGCCTGCAAAAACATACATGTGCTTAACTTTACAGATTGCGAGTAAGTCTTTGCAAGACTCAGGCCTTAGGTCTCCAGTGCACTTTTGTATATGAATTAGGTCTCAAGACATACAAGTAAAAAAGGATTTCAGGTTACATTTAATCAAACAAATCTGAATTTAAATATATAGCATCAATAATCAAGCCTGCAATTGATTCTTTACTGGCACATTTGTAGATGTAAGCAAAGTTTTTTTTAAAGGCTGCTTTCTCATTTTTGGCTGACTGTGCTCAAGTTTCCTAAATTTCATGAAGTGTATGATGAGTAATTCTCTCCCTTTCAATCACATTTACTTTTCAGCAACAGTTGGCCTTAGTATCACACCTTTTCAACTCTGAGATATAGATTTCTTACTGTAATTACCTCCCAACTGCGTCCTGTAACTGTAAATATTAAATGTTAAGTGCAGTTGCACTCAACACAAAGATTTCCTTGCTATCATGCATCTTGTATCAACATTTCCCTTTTGTTAATGCCAACAGTTCCACACAACCAAATGCACTATCAGGGATAGTCACTTTTTTCCACTCAGACATGGAAGTGCTTTTCTGAAATGGTTTTCATTAATAGTCTGTCTCAGCCATTGCCAGAATTAGTCTCTCTTACTCACGGCTTTAAGGAGTGGGAATTTTTTTGCAGGCTTTACCAGCTCTCAGGAGGGGATTTCTATTGTTCTGGTTTCTGCAACGACAACATCTTAATTGGTTTGTGTCTCTGGAATCTTTTCACTGTCTCCTGGTCTTCCCTTCTCTGCCCTCTGCACTTTTTGATCCTTTCTCATTAGGTATATTCTTTTGTTTTGTTAACTGTTGGTCTTCAGGAATCTCAGCGATGCAGGATTATTTGTGGGTTGGCTTTTTCACTCTTACTTGCTGTCTGAAGTTTTTTGAGGGTTTTATAAACTGCTGCCAGGAAGGGACACCAGCGTATTTCTTATATGTATTTCTGTTGCACCCATTACTGTGGCATCTGGGCACCACTATATTTGTAGAGCTATGGTTAAATACAAACTAGCTCCCCATTATTATTATTTGTATTACTGTACAGAGAGAGAGGCCTAGGATCCTTGGTCATGGATTAAAATTCTTTTATTAATTGTCTTTTAGGCTACACCTACACTGTACATCTCTTGTGGCAGCGTGTGGGGTGTGTGCAGCTACTCACCGCAGTGAAAATGGGGCTGCATCCACACTATGGTGTGTCGTTACCCGCATAGGCGCCGACTCCATGGGTGCTGCGGGGCTGGAGCACCCAGGGGGAAAAAATGGTGGGTGCTGACCCCTATCAGCTGCCCCTTAGTGTCTCCTGACTGCCGGCAGGCCCCACAGATCAGCGCCTCCTCCTCCCTCCCCGTGCCTTCTGCCCGCCGTAATCAGCTGTTTTGCGACGTGCAGGAGGCTCTGTGGGGGAGGGTGGAGGAGCGAGGATGCAGCGTGTTCAAGGGAGGGGGTGGAACTGGGCAGGAAGTGGCAGGGTGGAGCGGGGGCAGGAAGGGGGTGGGGCTTTGGGTGAAGGGGTGGAGTGGGGACAGGACCTGGGGCAGAGCCGGGGATCAAGCACCCTCCGGCACTTTGGAAAGTCAGCGGCTGTGGCTACACATGTATCTCCAGAGCTGTCTGAGCCTTTCCCCACTGCCTCCCTCTGGCCAGAGCCTTTCCCTGCTGCCAGAGTCTTTCACTGGGATGCAGAAAGACTCCTGCAGCAGGGAACTGCTGGAACATTTCCCCACTGCAGGGAAGATAGGGTTACCATATATAACAAATAAAAAAAGAGGACCCTCCATGGGGCCCTGGCCCCGCCCATTTCCCACCCCCAGCCCCGCCCCTTCCCCGCCCCAACTCCGCCCTAACTCCGCCCCCTCCTCCCTCCCACTCCCAGCCACGCGAAAAGGGCTGCCCGAGCGCTACCGGCTTCACGGTTTGCCGGGCAGCCCCCAGACCCTGCGCCCCCGGCCGGCGCTTCCCCAGCGCAGCTGGAGCCCGGGAGGGGAAGCGCCCAGCCGGGGGCGCAGGGTCTGGAGGCTGCCCGGCAAACCGTGAAGCCGGTAGCGCTCGGGCTTCGGGCAGCCCCCATGCCTCCGGACCCTGCGCCCCCGGCCGGGCACTTCCCCTCCCGGGCTCCGGTGGCGCAGGGTCCGGAGGCATGGGGGCTGCCCGAAGCCCGTAGCGCTCGGCTCTTAAACAGAGCCGAAGAGTCAGGGGAGGAGCAGAACCGCCGCGGCCGGAGGCTCTGCTCCTCCCCTGACTCTTCGGCTCTGTTTAAGAGCCGAGCTGCCCGAGCGCTACCGGCTTCGGGCAGCCCCCATGCCTCCGGACCCTGCGCCGCCGGAGCCCGGGAGGGGAAGTGCCCGGCTGGGGGCGCAGTGTCCGGAGGCAAGGGGGCTGCCTGAAGCCCATAGCGCTCGGGCGGCTCGGCTCTTAAACAGAGCCGAAGAGTCAGGGGAGGAGCAGAGCAGCCGCGGGAGGGGAAGTGCCCGGCCGGCATTTTTCCCGGACATGTTCGGCCTTTTGGCAATTCCCCCCGGACGGGGGTTTGATTGCCGAAAAGCCGGACATGTCCGGGAAAAACTGGACGTATGGTAACCCTAGGGAAGGACTCCTGCAGCGGGGAGGCAGCAGGACACTGCACTGCTAAAACCAGCAGTGTAGTCAGGAAGGCCTGGCTTTGCGAGCAGAGAGCTCTGTAGGGTCCATACCTGGGTCCATACCCACAGGATTCAGGAGTGTCTTTATTCCCCTAAGCACTGCCTCACCATCTATACTGCTATTTACACTCCCGCTGTGGGGCATGTAGTGTATGTTCTCTACATAGTGCTGAAAGAAGTGTGCAGTGTAGATATACCCTTACATTGACTTTTAAAGACCCGTTCACGCTTTAGCTATGTCTTTACACAGTGGGGAAGTAGAAAACATCAGAGATCTGGTGTGTTTACTGGAAGAGACGTGATCAGTGCCGTAGGAAGTTATCTTTTACAAGTTATCATGCCAGCTAAGTCTGCAGCCGTAGCAGGGACCATAAGGAACACTAAACTTTCTTGGTTTATTTTAACTTTTTATTAAAGCAAAGTTTCAGTCAAATGTTATCATACAACATCGTACATTACTTATTCAGGATCAGGTTAATATTTAAAAAGTTTTATGCGGGGGTTGAACGCTGCGTCAGTAACAACTAGAGCAGAATCTTAAAAGAATATGAGAAACTAACAGGGCGTGGGAGATGAACTCCCTTCCCTTTCATAACCTCTTCTCACAGAGAGAGGCAGTTTTGAGTCACTGGTGGGTAAACTGTGAAGGCAGTAAGACCTCCACCCCAGTAGCAAGGTTCAAATCACTTTTCCCATTCAAATCTTTTTCTCTCTCTCACTGAAGTTTGCTTTTCTCATTTTGGCAGACTTCAGAGCAGATAACCACAATGCTGATTCAGACCTCTCCCGACCTTCTTTGCAGGAACCAGATTTCTTTCCTTGTATTCAGCTGACCCCAACTGCTCCTATCCTACATCCTCGCCTCCCCCTCATGGCCCTAACCATGTATCATTAAAAATACTCAGGGCATTAGCAAAACCTCAGTCTTGGTGAATGTTCTGTGCTGGAGAGAAATCCCTTTCTCAGCCCTGTAAGCTGCTTTCCACTAGAGATATGTCACTTGTTAATTGGACGTCTCTGAAGGGAATATGCCTCTTACATATTTCCTTCTATGTTCCCCTCAGAGATAGTAAGCAGAACTAAGAATTTACTGTAGGTTATGATTCTGGATAGAGGCACATTCTTGATTCGTGTACAACAGTAAGTCATAAAATCATATCATTTATTAGACGTCTCCACTCAGCTTCCAGTTCCCAATTCCTCACTCTAACATATGCCTTTGGAAGAGATGGACTTATGCAGTGTTGCTCCTTTTTGAGGCCTTTAATTATAGTTAATCAATGGATCCTCCTGACAAGTTAAACTCTGGGGTTACTCTGGGGTTTGCAGGATATGGCGCAAATGCAATCTGCAGTTAAGCGTGGGAAAAGAACAATACATCTTTAAAAGAAAAATGAAATGAGTACTTTTCTTGCTGTGCTGAACACACAGGTTCAGAGAACATCCCTTTACAGATGGGTGGGGATTGTTTCTAGGGCTTTTATTTATTTATTAACAACTCAGCGATTTTGTATGATTCATGTATCCGACAAAGGCATATTGGACCAATTTACAGCAGGGCCTATGAAGATTTGTGATGCACATATGAAAGAACAATTATTGCACTGAATCATGAGTAGGGCCCTACCAAATTCACGGCCCATTTTGGTCAATTTCACGGTCATAGGATTTTTAAAATAGCAAATTTCATGATTTCAACTATTTAAATCTGAAATTTCACGACGGTGTAATTGTAGGGTCCTGGCCCAAGAAGGAGTTGGGGGGGGCGGGTCACAAGGTTATTGTTGGAGGGGTTGCGGTACTGCTACCCTTACTTCTGCGCTGCTGCTGGCGATGGTGCTGCCTTCAGAGCTGGGCAGCTGGAGAGCGGTGGCTGCTGGTTGGGAGCCCAGCTGTGAAGGCAGAGCCACCGCCAGCAGCAGCAGCAGCGCAGAAGTACGAATGGCTTGGTATGGTATTGCCACCTTTATTTCTGTGCTACTGCCTGCAGAGCTGGGCCTGGCCAACAGCCACCGCTTTCTGGTCTCCCAGTTCTGAAGGCAGCGCAGAAGTAAGGGCGGCAGTACCGTGCCCATCCTAAAATAATATTGTGACACCCCTGCAGCTCCCTTTTAGTTCAGGACCCCCAATTTGAGAAATCCTGGTCTCCCCCATGAAATGTGCATAGTATAGAGTAAAAGCACACAAAAGACCAGATTTCACGGTCCATGACCTGTTTTTCATGGCTGTGAATTTGGTAGAGCCCTAATCATGAGCAGCAAAATATTTCCTGCACACACTCCACAATGATCACATGTCTATGTGCTATAGCGATTTTTTTTTAAAGGGAAATTTTCAAAATAAAATTAGACAGAAAAAAATAATCCCTCACCTAGATTATTAACACTAGGGGAATCCCCCCCTCCTGACTTTCCACCATTAATGCTGTATCTTTGCTATTTTTGCATTTGACTCTATTTACGTAGTGAAATTAGAATGGTAAATTTAATTTATGGAGGATGGGAGAGATCCCAGAGGACTGGAAAAAGGTGCTATATTTGCCCATCTATAAAAAGGGGAATAAGAACAACCGATGGAATTATAGACCAGTCATCTTAACTTCAGTACTCAGAAAGATAATGGAGCAAATAATCAAACAATCCATTTGTAAGCACCTAAAACAGGGATCGGCAACCTTTGGCCCGTGGCCCACCAGGGTAAGCCCCCTGGTGGGCCGGGCCGGTTTGTTTACTTGCTGCGTCCACGGGTTCGGCCGATCACAGCTCCCACTGGCTGCGGTTCACCGTTCCAGGCCAATGGGGGCTGCGGAAAGCGGCGCGGGCCAAGGGATGTGCTAGCCACCACTTCCCACAGCCCCCATTGGCCAGGAACGGCGAACCGCGGCCAGTGGGAGCTGTGATCGGCCGAACCTGGGGACACGGCAGGTAAACAAACCGGCCCGGCCCACCAGGGGGCTTACCCTGATGGGCCACGTGCCAAAGGTTGCCGATCCCTGACCTAGAAGATAAGGTGATAAGTAACAGTCAGTATGGATTTGTCAAGAACCAATCATGTCAAACCAACCTAATATCCTTCTTTGACAAAGTAATAAGCCTTGTGGATGGGTAGGGGAGCAGTAGATGTGATATATCTGGACTTTAGTAAGGCTTTTGATACTGTGTCACATGACCTTATAAATATTGTTGGAGAAATATAGCCTAGACTAACCTACTATAAGATGGGTGCACAACAGGTTGGAAAACCATACTTAGCGAGTAGTTATCAATGGTTCACAAGCGAACTGACAGGGCATATCAAGTGAGGTCCTGTAGGGATCTATCGTGGGTCCAATTCTAGTCTATATCTTCATAAACGATTTGGGTAACGGCATAGAGAGTGTACTTATGAAGTTTGCAGACGATACCAAGCTGGGAGGACAGGATTAGCATTCAAAATGATCTGGACAAACTGGAGAAATGGTCTGATATAAATAGGATTAAATTCAATAAGGACAAACGCAAAATACTACACTTAGGAAGGAATAATCAGTTGCACACATACAAAATGGAAATTGACTGCCTGGGAAGGAGTACTGCAGAAAGGGCTATGGGGGTTATAGTGGATCACAAACTAAATATGAGTCAGCAATGTAACACTGTTGCAAAAAAGATCATTCTGAGATCTATTAGCAGGAATGTTGTAAGCAAGACATGAGAAGTAATTCTTCTACTCTACTCATCACTGATAAGGCCTCAACTGGAGTATTGTGTCCAGTTCTGGGCACCACATTTGGGAAAGATGTGAACGAATTGGAGAAAGTCCAGAGAAGAGGATTAAAGGTCTAGAAAACATGACCTATGAGGGAAGATTGAAGACACTGGGTTTGTTTAGTCTGGAGAAGAGAAGATTGAGGGAGAAGATGATAACAGTTTTCAAGTACATAAAAGGTTGTTACAAGGAGGAGGGAGAAAAATTGTTCTTAACCACTGAGGATAGGAAAAGAAGCAATGGGCTTAAATTGCAGCAAGGGAGGTTTAGGTTGGACATTAGGAAAAACTTCCTAACTGTCAGGGTGATAAGCACTGGAATAAATTGCCTAGGGAGGCTGTGGAATCTCCATCATTGGAGATGTTTAAGAGCAGGTTAGACAAACACCTGTCAGGGATGGTCTAGATAACACTTCGTCCTGCCATGAGTGCAGGGGACTGGACTAGATGACCTCTGGAGGTCCCTTCCAGTCCTATGATTCTATGTCTTCACCCAGCACACAGTCAACTTGTGGAATGCAGTGCCATGGAATGCTGTGAAGGCCAAAAGTATAAATGAGTTGAATTAGATGAGTTCATGGAGGCAGGGCCGGCTCCAGGCACCAGGCAACCAAGCTGGTGCTGGGGCTCGCCGCCCTCCCCCCCCCCCCAGGGCGCCCTGCCCCCGGCTGCCGGGGGGAGAGCGGAGCCCCCGCCGGGGCTCGCCGCCCTCCTCCCAGGGCTCCGGCCGTCCTCCCCTCCGGCGCCCTCCCCCCGGCCGCCGGGGGGAGAGCCGAGCCCCCGCCGGGGCTCGCCGCCCTGCCCCTGGCGCTCTGGCCGCGGGGGGGGGGGGGGAGCCGAGCCCCCGCCGGGGCTCGCCGCCCTCCTCCCAGGGCTCCGGCCGTCCTCCCCTCCGGCGCCCTCCCCCCGGCCGCCGGGGGGAGAGCCAAGCCCCCACCGGGGCTTGCCGCCCTGCCCCCGGCGCTCTGGCCGCCGGGGGGGGGAGCCGAGCCCCCGCCGGGGCTCGCTGCCCTCCTCCCAGGGCTCCCCCCCCCCGGCGCCCTGCCCCCGGCCGCCGGGGGGAGAGCGGAGCCCCCGCCGGGGCTCGCCGCCCCCCCCGGGCTCCGCCCCCCCCCCGCGGGGGGGGGGGGGGGGCGGCCGGAGGCTTTTTTGCCTGGGGCGGCAAAAAAGCCAGAGCCGGCCCTGCATGGAGGATAGGTCCACAAATGTGTATTAGCAAAGATGGTCAAGGAGCTGATCCCATGCTCCAGGTGTCCCTAAACCTCAAACTGCCATAAGCTAGGATTGGATGACAGGGGTTGGATCACTTGATAATGGCCCTGTTCTGTTCATTCTCTCTGAAGCATCTGGCACTGGCCACTGTGAGAGGACAGGATACTGAGGTAGGTGGACCATTGGTCTGACCCAGTATGGCCAAACTTATGTTCTTATGTACGTGGCAGTATCCCTTGAAACCCTGACTGTCTTGCTGGGTCTGCCGGAGTCTGGTTACCCTTTTAGAAATGGATGCTGGTTAGCTGTTATACCAAGGGGAAATTAAAATGTGTGGCAATGAATAACCAAAGTACCTGCTTTAAGTATATGAGAATGTGATAGAGACTGGCTTACATTTGGAATTTTTGCCAAGTGAGGCAGTAAAGGAACAATCATGATAGCAAGGAGCTTTAAACAGACTAAAATACATTAGTTGCAGTGAGTCTGATGATAAGGCCACTGCATTATTGAGACTGATTCAAGTTTTCACAGTTTTAAAACCACTTCAGTGCTGTGTGTGAGATGCTCACATAGGGTAAAGCACTTCCTTGTAGCTTTGTGGCCTCACTGGTCAAACCTGACATTTGATTTGGGTTTTACCAGCTCACAGGTAAGGCTGATAAAGAGAGAGAAGATCCTGAGGGTTATATCAGCCTAGCAACTCTTTAACACCGAATGCAACCGGTAGGATGAATTATCTGGTGAGAGCTCAGATTAAGAACTGTGAAATGAAACTCTGCAGCAGGAGAGTTTGAGGGGATCATATGACAGTCACTAACTCAACAACAGTTGTCCTCCCTTCCAATCCTTCAGCTGTAAAATGGTGGCAGAAGCAGGCAAAAAAACAGCCCAACCCCAACTGCTTGATGAGTTAAATGACTGAGTCCAGAGCACAATGGAATGGCTAGCAAACTCATTTTATACGCCGAGCAATTTCACGTTTAACAATTTCACTGGAACTGAAATAGCAAGCTGCATATCTGCAGTGCACAGAAAGAATTCAGGACTACAGGTCTGCCGCATCTTACGCACATTTAACATGCGTGATTTCAGCTTTACGTGGTCGGGGAAAAAATAAAAGAGAAAAATAACAATTTTAATACTGTACCTGTAGTGCGGGCGATTCCGCCCACCATTCAACTCAATGTAATTTTGACTATACGTGGTTTTCGCTTTACGTGCTAACCGCGGAACGGAGCCCCCACGTAAGATGAGACTCGCCTGTACTCTGAAAACAGAGGCTTACTCTGTTTGTCCTATGTAAGTGGGGTCTGGTTGAATAACTATCCAATGTAGCAGCAAGCTAAAGTGCTTTTACATTGTGAAATAAGATTTGATCGACATTATCTATGGGTGGGATTTAAAAGGCTCTCAGCATTGGCCGAACTCAGTTCCTCAGTAATTGACCTCAGTGGGACCAGTTAGGCCAATGCGAAACGTGTTTGAAAATCCCATGCTGTATTTTTAGATTTCTAAAATGTGCCCAGTTACACATCTCTGGACACATATATGTTATTTAACATAACAAACACTAACACAGAACAAGAGAAAAAATAGACATTCCCCCAAATTAACACACTGCCTTCCTCCATCCAAATTACCACACCTGTCCCTCCCACACCTGTAGGCAAGAGCTGTTGTAAAAACACACCAACCTTTCTTCTCCCCCAACAGAAGTGAAGAAAGTAGTTTTCCTATTT
Organism: Emys orbicularis; assembly: GCF_028017835.1. NCBI lineage: Eukaryota > Metazoa > Chordata > Testudines > Emydidae > Emys > Emys orbicularis. The sequence goes on along the minus strand of NC_088685.1, from coordinate 19,704,129 downwards.
AGCATTCTAGTAGCACTTCAAGATCAGGGTCTAGGAGCCATGAAGAAGTTTGGGTATGGGGTCTATGGGCAATCTGGACTCTGAATATTTTGCAGTGCAATGATGATTTTATGCCACCATGTTGTAGAAGAACACAGCACTGTACAAATTGCCTCTTGCTGTGAAGCTAATTCTGCAGTGCCCACACTCTAGGGAGGGACTTACACCAATTTCCTATCTCCTGATCTTTGAGGATGGGCTACAAGCCCATGGAGTCTTCTGAAATGATACAATCCCATAAGGAGTGTGTGTGTATTATAGGTTCCCCCGCTAGGCCAATTTGCAGCCTGTGAGTCTGTTACAGCCCTAAGTAAACAGCCTTGGCTCATTTGCTCAAGTTGTAGCAGCTCATGATTTTAGTTCCACGGGTTCATTGTTCAATCCCCGGTGTGTTTGTTGGCCAAGATAGCGGTCGTCACACTTGCAGTAAACTGCTAACCCCAGAACTGATGATCAGTTTGGCTGGTTTGAACCTCAAATGCTTCTTATGCTTTGCCTGAACCATTCAGTTAGATCTCCTCAAGATCCACATTTCTGGCTTTTATTGGTTTAAAATTGTGCTAAGTGGGATAGCCGCCGTGAGCTACATATCTCCTTGCCAAGAGCAGCCAGTATACCTTTCTGGTAAGACAAGTAGGTAACATATTGAAAGTGCACAAATGCCATTTCATTGGTGAAAATGGTGGTTCATTTATTTCTCACCATGTGGAGATCTCCAGATGAATTCCAAACTAAGTCATATTTAATAAATAGAGGATTTTTTGAGTCTCTCAGTGCCAGAGGGTGCTTAATAAGCGTGATCTCCTGTGCAGATTTCACTGAATCAATGCCAGAAATAACTTTCTTAATATTTCCACTATAGAATTTGTGTCATTTGAAAACAAGCCCCAGGTATTTTGGGACCTCTACATTACTCTCTGCATGCACCACATCATGCAACTCAACTTGAGCCTTGTGAACATTTTTACAGTGATGCTCTTGGGACCCAAGTGTAAAAGAAAAGTCACTTCTAAAGCTCTGAACATCATGAAGGAGACTCCATGATTTATGAGAGTGCTGTAATCTCATCTATCACTCAGCTGTCTCTCAGACGTGTTATTGACATCGTCACTGTCAGTTAACAAGGGACTAAAGACTCTAGATTATGACATTTTGACATTCAGCTGAATGGTCTCCTTATCGCCAGCCCTTTGAAGTGGTTGATGGAGCTGGCCCTGTTTGGAGGGTCTGATGGCTTGCTGACATTTTTTCATTCAATGTGTAATGCAGGGGATTGGCACCTGGATGATTTCTCACCTTGTCACTTCTGTGAGCGCCTGAACCATTCCTGTTTTAACTGCATAACAAGTTATGATAATTCTATCCCCTTTATGGCAATATGTGCAGATATTATCCCCACCTTCTACATATCTCTGTATTATTGCTTTTAAAAATCACTTAATGTCTGAGAAATTTTTTCCATTCTATTTGTCCATATTCATATAGTTAATACCAAATATCACTATGAGACCCAAAATGTAGTCCAGTGTTTAGATTTGTTAAAGACATTTTCACCTTAGTTCATGAGAACAATAGTGAACATCCTGATTTAAAATAGTTGGCTGAATATTCACCTTGTTGTTTTGCATATTCAAAATGTATCCAGATGAATGGGATGGTCAAATATGCCCAGCATTTCCAGCCACACTGGATATTTCTGCTTAGATGCAGCAATTAAAAGTTTAATTATTTTGGTCTTTAAATAGACATAGGGCTTCTCTACGCTATGGCGGGCTGAAGCTATGCCACTGTAGCCCTGTAGTCTAGACGCATTCTACAGCAATGGAAAGGATTTATCCATCACTGTAGGAACTCCACCTCCCTGAGCGGCAGTAGCTAGGTAGGCAGAAGCAGTCTTCCATTGACCCTAGCCATGTCTACAGCAGGGGTCAGGGTGGCATAGCTCCGGTGCTCCGGGGCGTCAATTTTTGGCCTGGTCTACAGTAAAAATTTAGATAGACATAGCTACATAGAATCATAGAACTGTAAGGGACCTCGAGAGGTCATTTAGTCCAGTCCCCTGCACTCAAGGCAGAACTAAGTATTATCTAGACCATCCCTGACAGGTGTTTGTCCAACCTGCTCTTAAAAATCCCCAATGATGGAGATTCCACAGTCTCCCTAGGCAGTTTATTCCAGTGCTTAACCAATGGCTCAGGGGTGTGAAACCACAATGGTGAAAAATTTGCACCGCTTGAGCACTGTAGGTATGTCGACCTAACCACTGGCGTTGATGCGGCTTGGTTGATGGAAGCTGCTTGGCGGGTGGGGGGTGATGGAAAAAACCCTTCTGTCATGGATGTGTTTACACTGCGAGGTTACAGCGGCCTAGGTGCCGTACCACAGCTCTGCCTTTGTAGCCCCACATAGTGTAAACAAACCCTATCACACCCCTGAGCGACGTAGCTATATGGATGTAAATTTTTAGTGTACGCCAGGCCATAGTCAGGGTAAAAGTCTGACCACCTGTTAAGACAAACATGGGAGTTCTCAGCTCTTCTGGTTCTATTGTTCCAGCCTGGAAGGTCACAGGCTTGCAACAACAGTGCTCTGAATGACATAATCCATGGTATCTTCACAATCTGAAGGTTTGGAGATTTGGAAATCTACCCCAACTCCCCTCACAAACAAAAAAACGTCAACCAGCCAACTAAAATAAACCAATGAAAGAAGGACCCCAAGCAGAGTTTCCATGTCCGCCCTTTCAAAAAAGTGGAGAACCAGAGACACCATGAAGTCTACTGGGGAGTTCGCTATTGCTATTGATATGGAAGGCACTCAGATACTGCTGTCATGGGGGTGTGTGATGGGGCGTCTGCCCCACACTGGCAGAAGAGGAGTTAAAGCAGCCCCGGGGAGGCTGCGCAGGAGGCAGCCAATTAGGAAAGGGCTTGTAGAGACAGCCAGCGGGGGAATGGTTTTCTCTCTAACCCATCAGGGCCAGGCTGGGCCATATAAGAAGGGCTGCTGAACAGAGAAGCTTCAGTCACTTCCTAGAGTTTGAGGAGGGAGCACTGGGTGCCCTGAAGGAGGGAGAAGAGACAGCACCATGGTCAGAGCAGCACTGGGTAGGTCAGGGGAGCATGAGTGAGGTCCCGGCTGACCACTTCCAGTCTGGGGCCCTGATACAAGGGCAGAGAAGGTGCTAGAGCTGCAGGGAAATGGCTCAGGGAAAAAGACGGCGGGGATTGGAGGTGATGCAGTGCCCTCCCCCACCCCTCCTTCGGCCCCAGTTTCCACTGACGCACACGGCTAGACCCTGGACTGCAGCCTGCCACTGAGGCAAGAGGCTGGACAGAGGACTGCCGGCCCCCCCGTCGGAAGAGGGGGGAGAGAATTGAAAGGAGCACGGCCAGAGGGCTGTGTCCAGAAGAGGACACCACAGTCCTGAGAGCGACACGGGTCCTGACGACAGAAGCGACGGTGGAGAGATGCCTCTAGATGAGGACGCACCAGCGAACCAGAGCTAATTCCCAGGATGGCCAGCAGAAGGCGCCGCAGTGGTGACTCGCGCCCAATCACAGGGTGCCATTATAAAAACCGAACATAGATACATGGGAATTCCACAAGATGATCCAAAGTCCTTAGAATTCATGTGCACTCTGGTCATGTGACATTCTCTTAGGTTAGCCTATAGTGTGGCATGTGTCTGTAGTGGATTGAGCACTGAATTGTCCCTTAGGAGACCTGGCTTCTATTCCCAGTGCTGCCACTGCTCTGCTGAGTGATGTTGGGCAAGCCACTTCATAGATCTCGTGTCTCAGTTTCCCCATCTGTAAAATGGGGATAATAAAACTGACCTCCTTTGTAAAATGCTTTGAAATCTATAGAAGAAAAGTGGTCTGTAGGATCTAGGTATTATTATTATCTCTTTAATGGGTCATTTTTTCCCCTCTGGAAACAAAACTGCCTCATTTGTAACCTTGTTTATGTCAATGAGAAAGAAGGTTCCTGGTCTCTTTTCCCCTCCCACCTGCAGTAGTTTGGTCACCTCTTATCTAGCCCATGATTTTGAACTGATGAGTTTAGAGTTGTATCCTCTTAACGGTGCAGGCTTGGAGGCCTTGAAATATTTCACATCAATGTCAGAGTGCTGATCTGTTGTTCCTAGCCTACATTTGATAGGTTTCTCCCAAAGGTTCTGACAAGGATGGTGTGCATTCAGAATTGTTCCCTATCTTTTTCCCTTTCAGAGTGTCAGTCAGCCACGGCTCTCCAGCTCATGACGAGACGCTGCCATGGAAAAAGAAGCTGCAGTGTGTATGCCAGCACCTATGAATTCGGTGATCCTTGTTACCCAGGTGTCCACAAGCACCTCAATGTTATCTACACCTGTGGTAAGCTTCTTTAACATTCTTTTGGGAAACATGCTGGTTCAGAGATGACCTGTACCTGCCGATAGTGGGGGGAGGGGCACAAGTAAGGGCAGAGTGTGGGCAGCGGCTTCAGCAGATGTTACTGAGCATGCTCAGTCCCTGTAAGCATGCTTAGTACAAGCAAAGCAGTTATATCTGAGGGGGCACGTGACCCCCCATGTGCCCTCTCCATGTGATGCCTTTGTTCTGATTCATGAACTAAGAGGTCAACCTATTGTGACAATGCATGGAAGTTTGTCATTCACCAAGCTGATTGTGCAGTGTATGGCAACCCTGTTTAGGAATGTAGACTAACTAGGGGCCTGGCAGCTTCTGTGGATGGTTTAATGCTGAGTTCTTCCTGTCAGCAGATTGATATGAAAAGCAGAATTTCTGGAAAGAATGTTTTTTAATTCATCCATCACCATCCCGCCGTATGAGCTTTGGTTAAGGGATAACTCTGCTGATGCTCCCATTCTGCGTGGAGACACTGGCATATTGTTGTATTTGCTTGCAACAAGATTTTGGTCTCAAGTAGGGTCTCTGTTTGGTTCTCAGTGTCTATCATTTTAAACAAAAAAAAAATAAGAAATATGTTGCTCCATTAGCACCCACCGAGTTAATGGAAAAACATCCAAACATCCTCAAACAAACCTTGGGGTATTTGCTATCCAAAGTAGTGTGATCAGTGGTAACTATTACATAGACTCTATATGGTTCCATGTGTCATAGTATTAGATGTACATTGTGGTTCTACTTAACCAGGCATCAGGGTTTCGCGGTAGAGCAATAACTATTCCTCCCCATGTTTCTGTGGTCTCAAAGCAGCATCAGGTCCATCTTTGTCCAGTGATGGAATTTTACTGATTCATAACATTTGGGAATGATTTGTGTAGGGGCCATTTGCTAAGGGAGGTTGTTTATAAGTCTCTTGCTTCCTTTGGCAGTAGAAGACAGGGAAGTGTATTTTGAACGGAGGTAGCAGAAGCAGAGTGGATGTTGACACAGCTCGGTGAATTTTCCTACTGGGGAGTGCCCTGTGACTGTATTAGCTATCTTTGAGACCAGTAGGGAGAGCCTTATTATGGTGATGGAATAGAGTCTGATGTGATGCAACAAACATTAGCCTGAAATCCAAATCCAAACCAAAATGAACCCAGGAGATGCACTTCCAACTGGAAATCTCTTCCTGATGCACATGCCACATTGCTGGGCCCCTGCATTATGGGCCTGATCCAAAGCACACTAGCGTCAATGGGAGTCTTTCTTTTTAACAAGCTTTGAATCAGATCCTGTATTCCCAGTTGCTAGTTACTGTGACAGGTTGCCCCCTTTAAGATGCCATCTGATGTCCTGAGATACCACTGAGCCCACCTGTTTTGCCAGCATGGGCCCCCTTTTTACCTGTCTTGCTGAGCCAGACTCTTAAGGCTCCTCCAGCACACACATGGGCATGGCCACACCCAGCTGCAGAACGACATAGACACTGAGATCAGCTCTGGGAAGACTCAGCTTAAGGGACTTGCCCCAGCACTCAGGTGTCCACCTCCCTTGGAGTGCAGACCCAAAGATATATTGTCTTGCACTGTAGCGAAATCTATACAATGTAAGTTCATATATTCACCCCCTCCCTCAATGTGGAGGAAGATATGCACAACTTCTTGCCCCCCCCCAGTTAGAAATTACAAAAACTGGGTTTATTAATAAACAACACAAATTTATTAACTATAAAAGGTAGATTATAAGTAGTTAAAGAGATAGCAAACAGAACAAAGTAGATTACTAAGCAAATAAAACATGCAAACTAAGCTTGATTCACTAAAGAAACGGGTTACAAAATATAATTTAAAAACAACGAGGAGTCCTTGTGGCACCTTAGAGACTAACAAATTTATTTGGGCATAAGCTTTCATGGGCTATAACCCACTTCATCAGATGCATGGAGTGGAAAATACAGTAGACAGGTATAAATATACAGCACATGAAAAGATGGGAGTTGCCTTACCAAGTGTGTGTGGGGGTCACTATATTTGTATTTGTACACTGGACATCATCAAATTAGGCCTGAATAAAGACTGGGAGTGGCTGGGTCACTACAAAAAATAATTTCCCCTCTGTTGATATTCACCCCTTCTTGTCAAGTGTTGGGAATGGCCACATCCACCCTAATTGAATTGGCCTCATTAGCACTGACCCCCCCCCCACTTGGTAAGGCAACTCCCATCTTTTCACGTGCTTTATATTTATACCTGCCTACTGTATTTTTCACTCCATGCATCCAAAGAAGTGGGCTGTAGCCCACGAAAGCTTATGCCCAAATAAATTTGTTAGTCTCTAAGGTGCCACAAGGACTCCTCGTTGTTTTTGCTAACATGGCTACCCCTCTGAAAAATATAATTTCTCACCCTAAATGTTGAATTAGGCAAGATGCAGATTTCTATAGCTCAGAATTCCAGTTATTTCTTCTTACAGACTGGATCCCTGTCTCAGTCTGGACTCACCCCTGCCTTTCCCTTCAGGTTAATTCCTTTGACCCTTCAGGTTCTTTCAGCAGTCCTTCTTCTTGGGTAGGCAATGGAGGAGAGTCTTGCCTTCCTCCCCACCCTTAAATAAGATTTACATAAGGCGGGAATCCTTTGTTTCCCAAACTTGACCCCCCCCCCTTCCCCTTTAGTGGAAAGTTACAAGAAGTCCAAGATAATATTTAGTATGAGGTGACAAGACCACCTAACCTAGTAGTGTCACAGTTACGACCTAGGACGCCTCCCAGGAAGGAGAGAGATTAGTATCTTTACAATCTTGTAGTTCCTCCCTAATGGCCTATCGAATTTGATGGCCTGTCATCTGGTGGGTGTCTTCCCAATACACACCCAGTTGTAATTGTTACATAGTCCATATTCCTAACTTCAAATACAGAAATGATACAGGCATACAAATTGGATAATCACATTCAGTAAATCATAACCTTTCCAATGATATCTTACAGGAGCCATCTTGCATAAAGTATATCTCAGTTATGTCATATCCATATCATAAGCATATTTTCATAAAGAATATGGAGTGTAACGTCACCGTCATATCCTAAATGGAGCAGGAAACATACAGTGGTTGGGAAGATCAAAATGGCACTTTCTGTTCGTTAACTGGTGAGTTCTGCTTCATTCTCGACCATGTCAACACACACTGGTCAGCAACAGGGTGATCTGAGACCTCCCTAGAGCCATTGGGTTGGGTCTGTGACTCAGTTTGCTTTTGGTTTTACCTACAGCTGAAGTCTTTAAACCAATCAAACAAAACCAAATAGCCAAAACAAAACCCCACCACCAATAACTAAATCCATTTTCCTGCAATTGAGAGAAGTGAGTTTTCATGATAATGGGGGCAGGGGAGGGGAAAGCTTCAAGTCTGTGATATTTAGGGAACAATTACAGTTTGGATGAAGTATGCAGTATAGTTGTAACTGTGTTGGTCCCAGGATTATTAGAGAGACAAGGTGGATGAGGTAATATCCTTTATTCAATCAACTTCTCTTGGTGAGAGAGACTAACTTTCAAGCTGCACAGAGTCTTCTTCAGGCCTGGGAAAGGCCGAGCATCACAGCTAAATGCAAGGTGGAATTGATTATTTAGCATAAGTAGGAAGCACATATTCTAAGGGACCATTCAAAGTAGAGTGGCCGGTTAACACCTCTGCAGTCATAGGATAAAAGTAGGGGGTTAGTGGGTTACAGATTGTTGTGATAAACCATAAATCCAGTGTCTCTGTTCAGACCATGATTCTTAATGTCTAGCAGAGTTATGAATTTAAGCTCCCAGGCTCATCTTTTTAAAGTGTTGTGCAGGTTTCCTTTGAGGATGGGGGCTGATAAGTCAGTGATCGCAGTATGAAAAGTGTTCACCCACAGGTGATGTGGTGTTTTTGTCTTTTATCCTTTTTCTCTGTGAGTTCATTTGAGAACATAGTGATTGTTGGTTTCACCCACACAGTTGCTATTGGTGCATTTAGTGTACTGGATGAGGTACACCACATGTTGTGATAGGCATGTGTAGTATCCATGGATTTTGAAAGATGTGTTGTGGGGGGTGTTGATCATTGTAGCAATGGAGATATGTCTGCAGGTTTTGCATCTGTTGTTCTGGCAGGGTCTGGTGCTGCTTTGAGTTGGTATGTCCTGGTCTCTGGGGAGCTTGCTTCTGAAGATGAGCTCAGAGAGGCTGGGGGGTTGTTTGAAGGCCAGGAAAGGGGGTTCAGGAAAGATTTCTTTTATGTTGGGATCCCCATTGAATATGGGTTGTAGTTGTTTGATGATACCCAGTATGGGTTCTGATGTGGGGTGGTAGGTGACAACTACAGGTGTCCGGTGGCACCTTAAAGACTAACAGATTTATTTGGGCATAAGCTTTCGTGGGTAAAAAACCACTTCTTCAGAAACATGGCTACCCCCTGATACTTAACTACAGGTGTGCGGTTGGAGGTGGTTTTATTTCTGTATTGAACCAGGTTCTCTCAGGTATTTGGGTGACACATTCCATGATGCGATCTACTTTTCTGGTGGAGTGTCCTTGTTTGGTGAAGGTTGTTTTAAGCGTGTTAAGATGTATATCCCGGACTTTATCCTGGGAGCGCATTCTGTGGTATCTGAGTGCCTGGCTGTAGATAACAGAAGTTGATGCTAGTGTGGGAGTGTTCCAGAGAGAGTTTAATGGATGTGTGGTGGTTGTTGAAGTTGTGGTGGAAATCTATGAGGGAGTTTTAAGTCGTCTGGCCAGAGGATGAAAATATCATCAATGTATATCATTGGCTTCATGGTGAAGCAATCTGTATATCTTCATATATTATATATAACCCCCTCTTTTTGTCCTGTGACTGAAGAGGTCTTAATGGGCCACTCTACCTTGAATGGTCCCTTAGACTTAGAATATGAGTTAACTACTTATGCTAAACCATCTGTTCCACCTTGCATTTAGCTGTGATGCTCAGAGTACCTTTCCCAGGCCTGAAGAAGAGCTCTGTGCGGCTTGAAAGTTTGTCTCTCTCACCAAGGGAAGTTGAATAAAGGATATTACCTCATCCACCTTGTCTCTCTAGTTTGGATGCAGTGCAATTGGGTAATCCTTCAGTTCAGCTTTCCAAAAAGCTGAATGTCTTGTTTCTCCATTTATGATAGTTGCCTTGCTTTTCTGTAAAGAAACTTATCACTAGGAATGGAAGGGGGTGTGTCTTGACTGGCAAGGTGACTCATAAACCTGTTGTTTTGGGCTGTTTCCCCTGTGTGAATCTTGGACTCCTTTGTGGGGTCTCTTCCAGGGATTTATATACAGCGCACACTCAGTTACCGAGTCCCTCACATCATGTTATCTAAAACAGGGAGGCATTTTCAGCTGAACTTAAAGGACATAACTCTGCTTCAGATAACAGGGAGGCTTCAGAAAAATGAGGTGTGGATAACTAGGGAGGAGACTAAGAGCTAGGGAGGGGACCATAAGGAAGCTTTAATATAATGGTGTTTAAGCACTTTAGCTCAGGCTGGGTTCTCATGAGACAGAAGAATGACTCTGCTTTTTGCAGCATGGGAAAGCAGAGTCCAAGAGAACTGAGGATGCTCAACCATTAGGCACAACTACTGGAGATGGTGGCATATTGGTCTAAACATCAAGTTGGAACTCTAGGTTCCCTAGGGCCGTCGCAGCCTTTCACATGACTGAGGTGATCAGTTGGTTGTTATGCAGTTTGTTGTGTGTAGGTCTTTCAGATGAACTCTTAAAAAATCTGGGAGCCTGTTTTCTCTATGTAACTGTTAAATAACCCCTGGTACTTTTTGTAAAAGCAGATATTTGCCCAGGAGCCCTTCACTAAAATCTCCTCATCCTTCATTGGTGTGCTTTGGCTACTGCCCTTAACCAAGAGCTGGCTGCATATCAGTGCTGTTGCATGTGTCCATAGCTTGTGAAGCACTTTAGGATGTTTCAGGGTAAAAAATGTTATAGAAGTGTACATGATTAGGGTTTTAAACTAGGCTAAAATATAGTATCTTAATTTTCCTGACATAAACAGGATGAAATTCAATAAGGACATTTGCAAAGTACTACACTAAGGAAGGATCATCAGTTGCACAAATACAAAATGGGAATTGACTGCCTAGGAAGGAGTACCGCAGAAAAGAATCTGGGGTTATAGTGGATCACAAACTAAACATGAGTCAACAATGTAATATTATTGCAACAAAAAAGCTAACAACATTCTGGGATGTTGTAAGCAAGACACAAGAAGTAATTCTTCCACTTTACTCAGCACTGACAAGACCTGTAGTATTGTGTCCAGTTCGGCGCACCACACTTTGTGAAAGATGTGGACAAACTGGAGAAAGTCCAGAGGAGAGCAACAAAAATGATTAAAGGTCTAAAAAACATGACCTACAAGGAAAGATTGAAAACTTTGCTTTGCTTTGTTTAGTCTGGAGAAGAGACGACTGAGGAGGCATATGATAACAGTCTTTCAGTATGTAAAAGGTTGTTATAAAGAGGAGGGTGATAAATTGTTCTCCTTAATCACTGAGGACAGGACAAGAAATAATGGGCTTAAATTGCAGGAAGGGAGATTTAGGTTAGACATTAGGAAAAACTTCCTAACTGTCAGGGTAGTTAAGCACTGGAACAAATTGCCTTGTGGAATCTCCATCACTGGAGTTTTTTAAGAACAGGTTAGACAAACACCCATCAGGCATGGTCTAGATAATGCTTAGTCTTCCTCAGTGCAGGGGACTGGACTAGATGACCTATCAAGGTTCTTTCCCATCCTACATTTCTATGATGCAATCCTTTGTTAGGGCCAAAGAGGATACATGGCAGGATACATCCGTGACTCAGGCAAAACTACAGTTTGACTTCACAAGGAGTTTTGCCAGAGTAAATATTGGGTGGGGAAGGACTTCGGGATTTGGCTTTTAGTGATGATGCATGTCATGCTGCACTGCTGTGTGTGATCCTGCAGCCTGAATTCTATCACTATTCCTGCTCATCCATAGAATGAGGCGGGGGCAGTCTTCTGCCAACGGTGGTGTGGAACCACTGACCTGCTCCAAAGGGGACCATGGAACTGAGCATGTTGATGTAAAGGTTGGGATGGACGTGCGGGTGGAATATCATATTACTGAGACGTTTCTCATTTGACAAACTTCAATAGCTTTGATGACAGGTCAGCCAGGTTTGGCTCTGGTTCCAAAGCTTGGGGAGAGCTGAACGGAGAGGAATGTCTCCTGCTTTTAGCAATTCCTGAAAAACCTGCCAAGGGATTAACTGATGGAGTAACCAAAGGGTGACAATGATTGTAGGCTCCAAAGAAATGGTACAGTGAGGTTATTGGCAGAAACCTCGGCCTCCTCTTTGCTGTTGCAAGGTTCGTGATAGATAACATTGTAACCCGGACTATGCTAAATGGAACAACCCTGTGCTGCCAGAACTGGGGGAGTGAGGTGACGTAAAAAGGAGAGCCCTGTGACATGTTTTCATTTTTATAATTTTTTGTTTTCTTGTTTGGGAATTTTGTGTTGTTTCATTTTATCCACATGCGGGGGTGAGTGGGGTGGGGTTGGCTCCTGTCACCAGTGTGAGCCTGTCCTACACTCAGCTTCCAGTAGCGGCTCCTGTCCCGCAGGGCTGGGCTGACTCCCTACTCTGAGTGTTGCAACCTGGCGCATGGTGTTGCAGCGCTGCTCAGATTTGGCCCAGCTGCCGCCTCCATCATGATGACGGAGGGGAAACTGGGTCAAACCTGAGTGGTGCTGCAAACCTGCGTGCCAGGTCGCAATACCCAGTGAGGGGAGCTGGGCCCAGCCGTGCGGGACAGGAGCTGTGAAGTTGCTGCTGTGGGGTGAGTTTTTTGTTTTATTCCATTTTATATGTTTTTTTCATTTTATTTCATGTTATTTCATATTTGCAATAAACACAGGGCTCTACTAATAGGTGTTTCCCATCGCTGACATCTCTGGCTTGCGATTCGGTGATGATCACACCCACTCCTACAAAATCCTCCCATCCCCAGCGTTTATACACTGCTGTCCTCTAACTTGTCCATGGGAGGTTTTCTATTGAGTTCAAAGGGAGCAGAGTCCAATTCATATTCTAAAGATGGGGTAAAACAGGTGTGGTATTGGGAAATGTGCTTTAACTTCCCAGACAGGAAGTGTGGGGGAGAAATGTTGCAGAAGCCCCTGTTCTGATTCACAGACACAGTGGGATCTGCATCACTGAATAAAGAGGATCTCTTTCAAATACTTTTGGCCCACAGTGATCATTGAACATCATCACAGGTAGCTTTAGTTTTTTTAAATAGCAGGTCATGGAAGTTCAACCCAGCTACTATACTGGCTTCAGACCATTCTCTACTTCCATATTTTATTGTTAAATTCCTCTTAGGCATCTAGAGTTATGTTGATTGAATCTGGTTTCAAGTTATAAGTTAATAATTACAGGTTTCATCTAACTTGCTGTCTAACTCCAGTTTTTATCCCTGCTTGAGTAGTTTATTGTAATTATTCCAGCCATCAGGAGGGTCCTGTATTATCTCAGGTCAGCATAATAGGATCATTTCTCAGTCCTCTGAGTATCATGTTATATCCTTTGCATTTTGTATGAAACTCCTATAGGCATAACTTAGCTGCAATGGAAATAGTACAAGTTATCTTGTATGTAGAAGATGACTGAAACAAGCAAGTAATTGGCAGTCAGATTAGATAGCGATCTCTCATGTACATTAGGATTCCATTAGCCGAGTCAGGGAACAGATGAAAATCCTCCAACATAAAAACATTCCAAACCTGAAAACCGGTAAGACTGAAATATTAAAGTTTGGTTTGGTGCCAGGTTTAGATAATGGTACAGTGTGGAAGGTGGGTTTTCCCAGTGTGCAGCTCCCCACCACTGGATTACAAAAAAATGAAAGAGAGAAAAGGCAAGTAAATTCAGGTTAAGCAGAAAATGCATGTGTTGGGGCCACTTTCTGAGCATAGCACCTTTAACCAGACCACGTCACAAACGATTTAGTGCAGCTCTTACTTTAAAATACCTCTAAGCTGTTAGCCGGTGGCAACAAGCAAGGAGGTGTGCAAACAAGACTAAAGATTGTATTTCAGTTTTAACAAGAGGTTTAAACTCTTTCATATAATGCTACATAAGATTACAGTCTACAATCAGTGCTGCTAGAGTGTTTGGGGTCATTGTTGTTTCTGTAATAATTATTTGTAAGGATTTCTTTGCTCCTGGCCTCCTCCTTTCTCTAAATTTCCCATTCTATCCTCAAGAGCTCTTTCTTTGTTCCTTTTGACCTTGCAATTTCCTTCTTGTCTCCCTATTTCCTCCAGCATCCTCAGTTTGGTTCCCTATTCCAGGTCCCTGGCAGCTTCAAGACCTAAGCCCTAGATCAGCAGAGCACTCAAGTATGTGCTTAACTTTAAGCAATGAGTATTCCCATCTCTATTCAGGAAACCACATAAATGTGTGCTTAATGTTAAATCGGTGTTTAAATGCCACTGAAGATAGGCAAACCCTTAAATTCCTTTCTGATTAGGCCTGGGATGACCCACAAGCTTAAAGTTAAGTAAATGCTTAAGTATTTTGCTGAATTGGGACCCAACTGATGATTAAAAAGGTTCATTTTCTGCATGAACATTATGATGATCTCTTGATTTAATGGGGAAAAAAAACAAAAAATCAACCCTCCCTCCCCCCAGGCCTATCAGCTTTTCCTCCACTTGGCCTCTTCTTAGTAGCTTCTTTCAGTTACATAAAATTGCTTTTGGAGGCAGCTGTGCTCCTAGATGTCTGCTAGAAGAGCCCCTATTTCCTGAGGAACCTGTCCCAAGAAACAGCTTTGGTTCTCTATGGGAACAATCCTTTCTTGGTTGGGCATTGTACTCAGTGGCCTAAAAGGTCTCGTCCATCACTAGTTTCCATGCTCTTCAAATAGGCACATTATCCAGAAATGGGTTGGCGGTGGGATAGATGACTGTGGAACTTTGAATCCTTTTTTATTTAAGAGTCTTTCAGCAGATTTGGGATTGGTTCAGTCATGGGAAAGGAGAACTTTTTAGTGACTTTTCTAGGATCTGACCTCTGGGCAGCTTCTCCATGCAAAAATAGATGAAACTTTGTCATCATTTTATTTTAGAAACGAATGGCCATAGCGTGTATGTGTGTTGTTCTGTTCTGCCTTCATTGTTGTTCAATAGAAGGCGACCGCTTGGGCTGAGGACTAACGAACTGCCATGGCAACTTGTAATTTACTTAGAAAAGCCTGAAAACATGGAGCATTAATGATCCTGTCATCCTGCTTTATGAAGGCTAGGTCCTCAAGGTCTCGCACTTCGTCCTGATGGGAGAACTAGATTCTTGTTGGGTAAAAAGTAAGTGGAACATTTCTATTACTGCTATTATGCTGATGCATGATACTTACTAAATGAAGGCTGGCTAGGGATAGTTGGTGGAGAGCCACATGGAGTTCTCGGCCTGGGAATGAGATTCTACTGTGATCATCATAACCCATACTGGTCCAGGGAGCAAATAGCAACAGAACTGCCTGCAGATGTGATGTTTGCTTTACAGACCAGGGAGAACTTAACAATAGCTTCACTTTCTCTGGTTTTCTGAGCAGGGCCGGCTCTAGGATTTTTGCTGCCCAAAGCAAAAACAATTTTGGCCGCCCCCCCCCCCCCCAGTTTTTAATTACCCCACCCCCGGCCCTGCCTCAACTCCGCCCCTTCCCCAAATCCCCAGCCCTGCCTCCTCCCCCCAGGCTCTCAAGCCTAGGAGGGAGGGAGGGGGAGAAGCGGCGCCCACGCCGCGGCCACTCGGAGTGTCCCCCTCCCTCCCAGGCTCTCAAGCCTGGGAGGGAGGAGGAGCAGCGGCGCGCGAAACAGCTGTTTCGCGTGCCGCGGCCGCTCGGGATCTCCCCCTCCCTCCCAGGTTTGAGAGCCTGGGAGGGAGGGGGAGACCCCGAGCGGCCGTGGCGCGCGAAACAGCTGATTCGCGCGCCGCTGCTCTCCCTCCCTCCCAGGCTTGAGAGCCTGGGAGGGAGGGCGAGTAGCGGCGCGCGAATCAGCTGTTTCGTGCGCCGCGGCGCACGAGTGGCAGCAGCAGCGGAGGTGAGCTAGGGCGGCCGGGGCACATTTTTAGGGGCGGCATTCTGGCGCCGGCCATGCTGCCCCTAAAAATGTGCCGCCCCAAGCACCAGCTTGTTTAGCTGGTGCCTAGAGCCGGCCCTGTTTCTGAGGCTACGTCTATACTTGTGGTGGCGTATAGAGTACAGACGTTGCACGCCCAGCTAGCACCGGTATGAATAGCAATGTAGACACTGAGGCACAGCTTAGGTGAGTAGGGTAGAGACACTCCAAAACCCTAGGCTATATACCCTGCACTGCTGTCTGCATGCCCAACCAGTGCCTCCCACGTCTCCACTGCTACTTTCAACTGCGTAGATTCCGGCTGCCTCCCAGCTGCCAGTGCCTTTCCCTGCCTCAGTGAAAGACTCCAGCAGCGGGGAAAGGCTCTGGCAGGGGGAAGGCAGTGGAGGAAAGGCTCTGGCAGCGGGGAGCACAAGAGGTAAAACATGGAGTCCTGGAGTACAATAAAGGAAATGATGATGCAAGATGATTGTCCCAATAGGCCTTTTCCATCTTTAAATACTATTGTAACCCTTTGGTGCGTGTGTAGGGTTGCCAGGTGTCCAGTTTTCAACCAGAATGCCCGGTCAAAAAGGGACCCTGGCAGCTCCAGACAGCCCCCTCCCACAATCCGAACCTCTCATTTCTGGCCCCACCCCAGAGGCCACACCCCCAGCTGGAGCCTTCACCCACTCCTGCACCCCTGCCCCAGCCCAGTGAAAATGAGCGAGTGAGCGAGGGTGGGGGAGAGCGAGTGACTGAAGGACTGGGGATGGAGTGAGTGGGGGGCGGGGCCTCGGAGAAGGGGTGGAGCCTAGGGGCAGGGCAGGGGTGGGGCAAGGGTGTTTGGTTTTCTGCACTCAGAAAGTTGGCAACCCTATGCATGTGTGTTATGGGGACCCTTTCTGTGCCTGATCCACAAAAGATATGAGTTATTACAGCCCTTAGCTATGTGGCATTAGCTCCAGCTGTAGCAGCTCAGGCTTTTTATCTCTGGAGCTCCCCAGTTCAATCCTCAGTGTGTCAACCAAGGTAATAGTATCACACTACGATCCTAATAGAGTGTGACTTAGGACACTGCTTATCCCAAGACATGCTGGTTGGGCCTTTTGGATGATGTCACAGGTATGCACCAACTCCCAATGCCCAAATCACTTACACACAAAAAGGAGGAGGAGAGAGACCTAGATAGAAAAAATCCCTGAGCCCGTTATGCTAAACGGATATGCAGTGGGGAGGGGAAATGATGATGGGCAGGACAAAGACTCCTGTGGAGACTGAGAGATGAAGAGAGGAAGTTTGGGGTGAGGAGCTGGAGAGAAAGCAACAGTTTTAAATTGCCCCAAACTGATGCTGATAGGGAAGCCATTCTTCTCAGGAGAAAGGTGTGTGAAGAGGCCCAAACACATGGGGAGCCTTAAAAGTAGAGAGCGAAGGGGTTAGAAAAAAAAATTAACAAACAATGAGCATGTTCAAAAGAGCAGAGAAAAGGAAGACAATGGTTTTTGCTCCCTACTATTTTCTCTTAACTTTATACTAGAAATTACTTGTCATGGCGGAAGGGTACATTGCAGACATTTCCCTGAGTTAAAAACAATTGGGTGTAAAATTAGAGTATGGCTCTTTCATAGGAGTAAAGCACTCCAGAATGTGTATTAGTAATCTATTGGTGAGGAAGGATGGACTTGTAGTTAAGGTATTGTTTTGGGACATGAGAGGCACCTAGATTCAACTCCTGCCTCTGTTACAGTTTGCCTGTATGACCTTGAGCAAGTAGCTTAATCTCCATGTGCTTTAGTTCCCTATATGTAAAATGGAACTAATAATAGTGATCTCTTTCTCCCACCCTGTGTCTTGCCTTGTCTATTGAGATTGTAAGCTCTTCATGGCACCGAATGTCTCTTATTATGGGAGCAAATAGCATAATAGGGTCCCTATCTTCACTGAGGCCTCTAGGCACTACCATAATATAAATAATAGTAACATTAGTGCACTTCCTAGGTGATTGAAGACCCATACATTGCACCTGAGGCATGCAACAAAAGATTTACTACTGCACACCCTGGAGTGGCTGATTGCGGCTTTATTCCATTTCAGTAGACTCTCACAAACCCCACTTCTGCCAGAGGCTCAAGCATTGATGTCAAATACAGACTACAAGATTCAGTTGAACCAGGCTTTTGCCTTCGATGGCTTTTCCAAAATTGCAAGCTTCTCCCCCCCGACCTATCCTTCATATCCCTTTCGTGTTCAGGGCAATCACAGGCATGGGGATTCTTCAAATCCCAGATCATTTCCTGTTGCCTTCCATCCTGGCAGAAGACCATGCATATCATTTTTAAGCAGTTTGGCTACATTTGGGTAAAGTTAGGGCTTGTCTACACTGGCACTTTACAGCGCTGCAACTTTCTCGCTCAGGGGTGTGAAGTGCCAGTGTAGACAGTGCACCAGTGCTGGGAGCCGCACTCCCAGTGCTGGAAACTATTCCCTTCGTGGAGGTGAGTTTTTTATAGCGCTGGGAGAGCTCTTTCCCAGTGCTATGCTGTGACTACACAAGCCATGTTAAAGTGCTACACTACAAGAAGGATATGGAAAAATTGGAAAGAATCCAGCGGAGGGCAACAAAAATGATTAGGGGGCTAGAACACATGACTTATGAGGAGAGGCTGGGGGAACTGAGATTGTTCAGTCTGCAGAAGAGAAGAATGAGGGGGGATTTGATAGCTGTTTTCAATTACCTGAAAGGGGGTTCCAAAGAGGATGGATCTAGACTGTTCTCAGTGGTAGCAGATGACAGAACAAGGAGCAATGGTCTCAAGTTGCAGTGGGGGAGGTTTAGATTGAATATTAGGAAAAACTTTTTCACTAGGAGTGTGGTGAAGCACTGGAATGGGTGACCTAGGGAGGTGGTGGAATCTCCTTCCTTAGAGGTTTTTAAGGTCAGGCTTGACAAAGCCCTGGCTGGGATGATTTATTTGGGGATTGGTCCCGCTTTGAGCAGGGGGTTGGACTAGATGACCTCCTGAGGTCCCTTCCAACCCTGATATTCTATGATTCCATGAAGACGTGCCCTTAGAGGCAGCTTAAAATTATCCTTAAAGTGGAACGGGAGATTCAGCCTTAACCATGGAGTTACTTACATAGATTCATAATATAAATATTGTCTCAATCTCAGTTAAGACCATGCTGACATTTCAAAACTCTTTGGCTTGGCTTTATCACTGAAAGTGACTGAGAAGGCTTATTTGCAGTGCTGTTGTAGCTGTGCTGGTCCCAGGATATTAGAGAGACAAAGTGGGTGAGAAGGCTTAAACAGGCTGAATGCTGCATGGTTACTCAGTTTAGTAAGCCATGGAACAAAGTGATTTTGAGGACAGGATTTTATCCAAAGTAGGGTTCTGAGTGTCATCATACTGTGTGTGGATAACGCAGAGAGATTATCAACCAAAGAAATTCATCTCTGCAGTCATCTCTCTTCCCTCTTTAAACCATATCTAAGGCCCTTCGGTTTTGTTTGTTACTGAATTTCCCGGAAAAACTCCTGCATTTTGAAGAAGTAAGTATTTAGCTTAGACTGATTTTTACCTATATTTTGCAAGTGCCAGAACTCCCTGCACCTGGCTCCCTTCTTGCAGAGTCCCCACTGGATGGCACAGCATGCGTGTGCAGAGGAGAGTAACTACCAGTTCGTGGCTGCTGTTGTGCCGTAGGGGAACGAGATGGGCAGGGAGCCAGGCGACAGCCTCCATCCACTTTCCCTGCCAGACAGAGACCCCTCGTACCCTGGCCCTTCAGAGTGGCCCTGTGCCCACACCCACCCTTGCCCTTAATTTTTGTTTTTTATCGATTTTCATCCGTTCAATTTTTTGTATAAACACTGATACATTTGTGGGAATTTTTAAACAAAATAAAAACGGAAAACCAAGGCCTTAACTATATCAGATATTTTCAGAGGGGGATGAGTCTGCCTCTTGATTCACCAGGCACCAAATGTGGAACCCAACAGGAGGAAAGACCCAGCATAACAGAGAATATCTGTGGACAATTGAAAATGGCATTTCTGTGCCATCCTTTTCTATAATTCTATATTTCAGATGCGAATTGTGACCACTAATAGGACAGAGTGATGGATTTATATGTAAAGTTTGGTGTAAAATGGAGGGGGTATCCCTCATAATGAGGCAGAGTTATGTTTGAATGGGCAGTTTAGTTGTGTGACTGCCATCAGATTCAAGGGAAGTAGAATGGCTAAAATCCAACACAGCACTTTGAGTATCTGAGGCCAAAACATTTTATCTAGAGCTGGATAACATTTTTCAGACAAATAGTTGATTCTCTGAATAATGCAGTTTTGGACTGACTGAAACCATTTACGAGTTTGTGTCAAGTTCGCTAAATACTTTCAACCAAACCAAAAGAGTTGAAACATGTCAAACTGTTTAGAGTAGCCCCAGAGCCTGAGTGCCAACCTCAGGGCAGACTAAAGAAACTGGGCACAAACCCCAAAGTAGTGGTATGTTCTATAATGAGATTTCACCAACCAAGTAACAAGTGTGAATGCCTAACGCACTATAACAGCCTTAACATGGAGTCATAGACAGTCCCCTTGGGCATTCCAGTCTATCTTGCTACCCAAGCAAGCCTGCCTTTGTGATAGATGGTCCCCTACACCAAAAATCACAACAGTATTCAGGTTAATCCCAGTCCTGAGGGACCAGTCACTTACCCCAGATCAATTGTACCTCAGATCTCAACCTAAGACAATGCTTCTATCCAATCCTATAATGCTATCTAAACATTTATTAACTAAGAAAAAGAAATGAGTTATTGACATGGTTAAAGCAGGTAAGCATACGTGCACAAATAAGATACAGTCTTAGGTTCCAAAAGGTGATAGTAGCCGCTATAATAAGCGAACTCTATATGTCTTTTAGGGGCTAACCCAGCCACGCATCTTGGGGATCCCTTGCTTATGCTTAGAAACATTGCCTTCTCTGAATTCCAAGCAGCATAGTGATAACAATTCCTCCTTGAAGGGAATTTGTATGCCCTTCCCCCAATGTTCAAGCTGTGGTGGGATGAGGACTTCTGCAAGTACCCTATCCATGGGTGTGGGGGAAGCACTCAACAAAGTCTTTTGTCCACTGGTGTTCCACAGTGGCTTGTCTGGTGTCAACTGGTTTCCAGCTAGGCATTTGTCAGTGTTCAGTGAGGCCCAGGGGCCTTGGCACGAGCTGGCACCAGGACTGCCAGCATCACAAAACATTTCAGAAACGTTGGAACAAAATATTTAATTTTGACCCCAAACATTTTGTTTCAACTTTCAGGCATTTTGACACAAGCAAAGGACTCACAAAATGGCTCCTTTAGTCCAGTAGTCAGGGCACTTACCTGGGATGTGGGAGACCTAGGACGAAGTCCCCACTCCACCTGGTATGGAGAAGGGATTTGAACTTGGGTCTCCTGCACTGTAGGATGGTGCACTGAGAGGTGGGATGTTTTGCTATGGGGCTTTCTCAATCTCTTCTCTTGAAGCTGTTCCACTTTTTATAAATAATTAAATACTCATTGGAGCGGGGACTTTAATTTGAGTCGCGCATATCCTGAAGAGAGTGCCCTAACTACCAGGTGATAGAATCATTCTCGCTGTCTTTCCCTGGCCCAATGACAAGTTATTGTCATGAATCACTATGAATAACAATGCATATTTCAAACACACACACGCACACACAAACAAAACTCCCGCATTGTTCAGTAAATATTTCCAGTTTTTGATTTTCTATTTTTCATCTAAAAAATCAGAATATTTCGGAGGAAACAAAAATCTTCCATTAAAATGTTTATTTCCTTCAAAAAGCCATTTTTCGTAGGGGGAAAAATGTTGATGACAATTTTTTGTCCAGCTCTAGCATTAATGTTAACCTGTGTCCTGACCAAATTCTAAATCTGAGCAATTACATTCTGCCTATTTAAACTTACTCTGTAAGACTTAGTATTTTTCTGTTTGTGATAGAAAAACATGGAGTACCCACCTGAAGAGGAGGTGAACTCTATCTAGCCTGTGATCATTCCAACCTCCTGTCTGAAATTGTTATGTCACACTCTGTGTGTACATTGGTGTTCCACCCCAGACGTGTACCACTTTTGTGGTGGGAGGAGACAATTCTATATCTAATTTCTTTAAAGACCTCAAGGATGGACCCAAGCCCCTTCAAACACTGCAAAAATTTGGAGCTGGATCTGATATTAGTGGTTCAGGCCAAGCTCTATAATATGGATCCAAAATTATTTTTCTCTATGGCTTCTGAGTTCCCAGATTGACTAAACATAGCGTAATGGTATGTAGTATCAGTACATAGGGGGTCTGTCTGTATGTCCTGGCCTGGTCTAAGCAATCATGGAATGGACTGGTAATTATATAACAGCTCCCACACAGCACAATCAAGAGGTAAACAGAAAAACAGTAAAAATTACCAAAGCACCCTAAAAGCAGAGGTAATAATGCCTGTACTAATATTCTAGTTACAGTAGAACAAAAAATTCCACCTGCCTTTATTTCTCCCACTAGTATGTCCATCTGGCTTTTCATTCATGCCAGCGATGACTGTGATCTGTGCCAGGTGTGAGCTGGCAGCAGTGTGAACCCTGGCAAACTGCAAAGCACTCTTGCAAGACAACTCTCAAGTATTCTCTTACAAACTCCAGGGAGTACTGGGCAAGGTTCAACTGCAGTGGACCCCCAACCAACTCCCAAGCTATTGTTAAACAAAGGTCTTTATTGGGAAGAAGATGGGGGGAGGGGAGGAATCAATGTAATGGCAGTAAAAGGTCTCAAGTGCCCAGCTGGTGGTGGGGGAAGGAGGGATAGTAGGGATAGTAATTAGCTAGCTTCATATAAAACACTTCATTATTTGTTTACAATGATAGGATTTACATATTTTAGCTCAATAAGAGATCGGAGCGGAGGGCACCAGAGCAGAGATTAGTGGCAGAAAGCTAGGAAAAAGAAGGTTGTCTGGGGGAAGGATCTGAAGGAGGAAGGGACACTGATTGTGGGAGAAAGAGTTTCTTCCAAGGATAAGGAGAAGCGTGAATAAAGGTGTGGAAGAGATGAAGCTGAAGCTATACTGCTTGGACACAGCACATGGCAAGGGGAGGAGGAGGTTATGTGAAAGAATTCTGGAAGAGTCTGACTATAATATGGAAGGAGACAAAAAGCCAATGAAGGGATTCAACTGGGGGATGAGACAAAGTACATACATCAGTCTGATTTTAACTGGCGTCCCAATAGGGATTAACTGTGAATGAATCAGCACTAAAGGAGGCTGGTATGTGGTTGCCCTTAAATACTTTTGTTGAATTCCAAGTATGATTTCTTAGCTCAGCAGTTGTGACTGTGGCGAGTGGTTAATGTACAAAGAATCTACCCTTTGGAAAGCTTGTATTCTTCACAAGATAATGAGAGCAGGTGGGGGAGTAATCTTTGGTCAATCAGTTATTTCCTAGCAGACTGAACCCTCTGTGGTTTTATTTTGCTGTGCGGAAGCATTTAATGTGGCAGTGCACATTTATATGAATAATAAGCTACAGTGAAGCTAAGTGATGGCAGGGGAGCTGGGATAACGAGGCGAAGAACGTGTGTAGAAATTGCAAAATATAACCAAATTACTAGTTCAAACAGTGGCGGAGCGGAGCTTCTAACTTGTCTAATTGCAAGAGGCATTTTTCATACAGATCATTCTGCTTTGGATGAAATGGGCCCTTTGAACTCCCTCTTTCTTCCTTCAGCCACATCTTCCTTTCTCTCCCTCCCCCAAGGCAATGATTTTTATCTCTGGGTCTCTGTTTCTTTTCATTAAAAATTAAAGGGTTTCAGGACCTTTTTCTTTAGGTGACACCATTACCTGCTCCACCTCCAGTGCAGAGCTCAGCTGCCTCAAAGCACTTATTTGTCTTAATCTATATTAGACGCACTCTCATTCTGTACCGGTAATAAAGAGCTACTGTGTTTAGGCCAGCTAGACCTGACCTGTTCAGATGCTTCTGTACATAAGACTCAAATCAAGCTAACAGTGAGGAGGAAAGCCCCTTCAAATGGAGGCTTCAGATACCATCAATGCTCACTACATTTCTTCCCTCCTTTAGACATTGTTTAGCCAAGCTATTCGTGTTCAGCTCCTTTAATCTTTCCTCATAAATCAACTTGTCCAGCTTCTTAATTGTCTCTTTGTTGCTCTTCTCTGAATCCACTGCCATTTATCTCTATCTTTTAACAAATACACTAAACAGGCTTGCAATTTACTTTCCCTGAGGCTGGCAAGGCTTTACCATTCCTGGGCCTTATCTTAGCAACAGCAGGGATTTTCACATTGCACAGTGCCACTCGCAGGTATCTGGGCTGCACTGCACTGTCCCGCCGATTGTGGTACAGTTGCAGGTTTTCTGCTGATCGGGAATTTACTACTGTCAGGCAGGGGAATCCTCTCAGGTAGGTCACAGAACAAAAGCATTTAAAAAAAACACCGTATCACAGAAGGACGCTGCTAGTTTTCCTTCTTGCTGGTTTTCTACTCACCTCATCCATTACTCAGGACTGGAGCCTTGAATACAACTGGTACTGCATGGTGTGAGCTATGATGCATGCTATGTTAAATCCCTCTAGAGGTTCTTTAACGAAATTCCTAACTCAGCTACCGGGGACCATCCCTTTCTTTATAACCCATCTGAACAGTTGCTTTGCAGGAGCAAAGGTCCTGGAAGCTAGTTAATTCAAGAGAACAGTCCCTAGGTGTAAGTGCATTAGGTGAATATGTGAGTGGATTGAAGTCATAACCAAAGCCTCAGTTGGCAGACGAGGACTGGTGTACAGCTCCCCCTGGAGTTCATCAGCACTGCTTCCTGGTTGGCGTAGGTAGCCATTTGAGAGCAACATGAAATATACTTTCCTCCAGAGGCCACAGTGCTCAGAGTCCAAACCTGCGCAGGGAACAAGTGTGACAGAACATTTTGCAGATGTGACTCTCTCTAACAATATGTTTGTACAGTGCCTTGCATAATGGAGCCCCATTATCAGCTCTTGGACACTACTGTAATAATCATAGTAATTTTCCAGGCCTTTATTTTCAAAATAGGCATCTAAACTGAAGGCCTCTAATTTCTATTTTAGATGCACAAACTGGCATTTAAAACTAGGCTTTAGGCACATAGGATTAATTTGATCACCCAAATGTTGTGATGCCCTAGTTTAGGTGCCAATATTTGGAGTTGAGACTCACCTTTTTTTTTTTTTTTTTTTTTGGTCATGGGGTTCTGAGAAACACTAAGGACCATGTTTTAAGATGCTCACATCTTACATACCCCTTATTTTTATGCTAGTTGACTAGGTTATGAATCCTTCATCTTCCAACATATTTCATTTCCTAATTTGCTGTGTAATTTTCACGTTCTGTGGAAAAAGATGTATTATTGTGGTTGTCACCTTGATGGATAAATGCTAACATTAAATTCTTTCTTTACTTGTATTTTTTTTCTTAAATCCCAAACTCTACAGTATTTAGCCCAGATTACACAGTAGTGCTTACAAATTTCTTAAAATGTCATACATTGATCAAAGGGTCCAGCTTCCGTTGCAGTAAGGCTCTGCCTGATTTCCCATACAGAAGAAAGGCAAACATTCTCCCTTGTGTGATTAACCATTATTAAAACCTTCTGTGCATGTCTCATGTGTCCGGGAAGAATGGGGGCAGAGAACCGCACAGCTCTATTGCTCCTTTCTGTCAAATGGAGTCAGCTACCCAGTGAACTGGGGCAGGAATTTGTGTAATGTAAATTTCCTGTCAGCGCAAAACGTTTTCCTGTCCGTTATGGTGCTAACAACAAATTGATTCCCCTTTCCTCCTCCTCCTCCAGCTTCATCCCCTACCACACTTAATTAGAAATGAAAGTGCATCTGACAGCAAAGCAGGGGAGACCATGAAGGTACAGATCTGTGTTTGTTCTCAGTTTTTCCTTTGGTTCCCATGTAATACGGTCCTGGTGGTGATTCTCTGCTAGCAGCACATACAAATGTTCACATTTAATTTGCAGATGCTGATGCTAGCTTCTAATAACAAGACAAGCAGCCACCTTAAAGAGCCCAGTGACTGACTGACCTATCTTCTGTTTCCAGCTGGCCAGGAAGCTGAGCCCCACTCTACAAAATGGTGACTTGGTCATGGCTGAGCCACGTGACCTCCAAACTGGATTGCTGGAAGTCACTGTATTTAAGAATGAGAACAAAGACCTTAGAAAGGCTCCCACTGGCCCAGATTGCAGTAATTTGCTTACTTGCCAGTGCTACTCACTGAGACCACCTTACCCCAGTACTCCTTGTCCTGAACTGGCTTTCCACAGCAAACAGGGTCGAATTCAAGGTCTTGGGTCTTGTCATTAAGGGCGTCCATGCCATTGGTCTAAACTACCTAACAGAATCTACTCTACTGCACTACAGATAATACAAATAAATTACCTTATCACTTGTGGGCTAACTCTTTTCACAAAACAATCACTTTGTATCTGACCTCTCAGCGCTCATCCTCAAAGGAAACCTGCACAATACTCTCAAAGATGAGTGTGGGAGCTTAAATTCATAACTCTGCTAGACACTATCCACCATGGACTTAATAGAGACACTGGTTTTATGTCTCATTACAACAATCTGTAACTCACTAACCCTTTCTTTAACAGTGGTGTTTATTGCCCACTTCATCTTGAATGGTCTCTTGTAATGTGTTAACTCCTTATGCTTAAAGATCTGTTTCAATTTATATTTATCAGTGAGACACTGATTACTTTCCCCAGACCTGAAGAACTCTATGTAGATTGAAAGAGTGTCTCTTTCAACACCAGAAGTTGGCCCAATAGAAGATATTACCTCACCCACCTTGTCTCTCACATACAAATAAATAATAGTACTAATATTCTGTTTTAGTGTTTTCTACTGTGACTGTCACTGTTGTATCTAAGTGCTTCCCAGGAAACTAAATCTAAATTGTGAGTGCCTAACGACTTAATGGAGTCTTGGGTAAGGAGACTTTGCTCAGGTGATAGTTATTTACTCATCAACATGATCCTTCCAGTTATAGTAGAACTCTTTTGTCTAAGAAGAGGGTCTTGCAAAAAGCCCTAAAGGTGGTCCAATTCTTGATCTTTTCTGGAAGTTCCTTCCACTGCTGAACCACCTTGACAGAATGCTTAATCTCTAGATGGATCTTAAATGCTTTGTCCTGGCTTTGTGAGCTGCAGTTTCCTGGAGAAGTACAGCTGTCTGGTGGATCATGGATGGCAATGTGGTCACTGATTAATTTAATTATCTGACTCATTAATGGTTTTGAAGATCAGGACCAAGGCTTTGAACTGACATGGGTGGGAGTAAGTGGAAGGGAGGGAGCACTGGGCTGGTGTACTTATGGTGATCTGTCTTGTTGAGGACTAGCTAAGTTGTAACTAGGTGCATTATTAGATACCCTCCAATCCTCTGGTATACTAGGTGATTTTAATAAGAGGCTACATATTTTTGTTAGCAGTCCAGCAGTTTATCTAGGTGCCTAAATACCTTTACAAATCTGGCCCTTAATTCCTAAGGGTATGTCTACACTGCACTTAGACACTGGTGGCTGGCCTGTGCCAGCTGACTTGGGCTTTTGGGGCTCAGGGGCTGTTTAATTGGTGTAGATGTTTGGTCTCAGGCTGCAGCCTGAGCTCTGGGATCCTCCCACCTTGCAGGG
The DNA here is from genome assembly GCF_028017835.1 of Emys orbicularis. Classification (NCBI taxonomy): domain Eukaryota; kingdom Metazoa; phylum Chordata; order Testudines; family Emydidae; genus Emys; species Emys orbicularis. The sequence goes on along the minus strand of NC_088685.1, from coordinate 19,676,776 downwards.
CCCTAGAGCCCAGAAATCAGCCCAAGCCCAAATATCTAACTCACAGTTAAGCAGCCCCTTAGCCTGAGCCCTGCGAGCTCAAGTCAGCTGGAACAGTTTAGTCTCGGGCATCTAATCGCAGTGTTGACATACCCTCAGTGTCTTCAGAACTCTTGAATATTTACCATCCAGTCCTGCTGACTTGTTTCTCTTTTAATTTACCAGTTTGTTTCAGATCCTCTTCTTTGACAGTTTAATCTTTGAGAGTACAGTAGAACCTCAGTGAGGTTGTTCATAAGTCTGAAATATTCGTAACTCTGAACAAAATGTTATGGTTCTTTCAAAGGTTTACAACTGAACATTGACTTAATACAGCTTTGAAACTTTACTATGCAGAAGAAAAATGCTGCTTTTAACCATCTTAATTTAAATGAAACAAGCACAGAGACAGTTTCCTTACCTTGTCAAATCTTTTCTTTAAACTTTCCCTCCATTTTTTTAGTAGTTTATGTTTAACGCAGCACTGTATTGTATTTGCTTTTTTTTTGGTCTCTGCTGCCTGATTGCATATTTCCGGTTCCAAATAATGTGTGTGGTTGACTGGTCAATTCATAATTCTGGTGTCTAACTCTGAGGTTCTACTGTACCTCTTCTTTATTACTTGAAAAAAGTCTGGTGTATGTATTTCACTAACATGTTTTATGCTGAATACTGGCACGGAGAAATAATTTAGTTCCTCTGTTATCCTTCCTAAGCATTTTCTTCATACCCTGGTTGTCCAGCTAATTGATCAGTTCTCTTGCAAACTTCCTGATTCTGATATACTTCAAGAATGTTTTATTATTGTTACCTGATCCTGTCTTGATATCTCACAAAGATAGATTTCCTTCTGGGATTTCCATTGCTGCCTGCTTTCAGCTGGGTAACAAAAATCCACAAAGATGATCTTTTTCATGGTGATTCAGATTTTTGGTCCTCTTCAAAAACAGGAAGTGAAGAGAGACATAACAATGGAATGTTGCTTCTTCCCTTCTCCTCTCTGTGCCTCAGGCATGTCTACACTGCAAGTGAAGGTGTGATGTAGACATACTGTGTTAGCTTTAATCTAGCTAGCATGGGTAACAATACAGTAGTGGCAGCGCGGTCTTCAGCCTGGGCTAGCAAGCAGAGTGGTCCCTGGCAGGCTTATACTCCATGTCCATGCTGAAGCCTGTGCTGCCACATCTACACTACTGTTGTTACCCGTGCTAGCTATTGTAAAGCTAGAATGGGTATGTCTACCGATGCTAAATTAACATCTTCGGTTGCACCACAGACATATCCTAAAACAAAAACTTACTCACATATTTTGACCATAAAGGGTTTGTTTCACCTTTTGGGGGAGAGCACTGGAAAGGTCTTATTTTTTCAAACCAAATTACCTATTGCTAGTATATGTTCCCTACCTGGACACCTGTGCATGTAAAAGAGCGTAAAAAAGTAAAAAACGGAGAGAGAGAGCAAGAGCACTATGTAGTTAATTATTTCTGCCATTTATCCGCCATCTAAAATAATGCACAACAAAAATGAAAGTAGCATTTTTAATTTTATTTGGATACAGGAAAAGCCTCTTCTACACTTAGGGAGTTGAAAGGACTTTGAGCCCCTTCGAATGGCGTTTCCTTTTCCGCAGCGGTGATAAGAACAACCCTTCACATTCTTCTCTTTCTAAATGAGACTTTGCTGGCACAAAAGAGGGGATTTGGGGTTAAGACATGTGTCACTGCACTGAAAACATGATAGTGTTCAACCAAAACTCTTTGAGCCACCCTGTGAATAGCAACTAGTCAGAGAGAGAGGAACCACAGGGCAATATTTACATATCGTTCTGCTGCAGCTTTGCATTATGCACAGCAGATCTGTGACACACAGTAAGACCGAGAAACTCTTTTAACTTTAATAGGGTAGAGCCTCTGCTGCAGGCAGCTTCCAGCTGGATACGGCACTGCGGGAGGCTGTCAGAGCACTGCCCCAACCCTAGTCTTGGCACAAGTCAAGGCAGCCTAATTAGGGCTGTTTTCACTTGTGCCAGCTGGCTGTGATCCCCTATGTGCCATATGCCAGCTGGGAACTGCTGCAGCACGTTGCAGTGTGGCCGCTCCCTGTGCCCTGACAAGCCCTCTGTGCTGGGTGTTGTGGGGAGGAAGGCATAGGAGCCAGCTCTGCTGTTCGATGCAGGATGGGGTCTTCCCCAGGCTAAGGGCATCTCCAGCAGGGGAACTGCAAGAAGTTTCTGCTCCCTTTGTGTCTACCGGGTAGCACAAAGGAAGTGGATTGGGGCAGAGAATGTCCCAATATGTCTAGAGGGCATTTACGACTCGCTATTGTAGGAGGCCTGGATTCTTCAGACATGTGCTGTACACATAGCAACTGATGCTGTCCTCGAGACAGACAGGGACAGATTTTCTACTCTGGCCTACTTCATTTGTGCAGCCCAGGGGACACAAAGGAAGTGGAAACTTCCTGCAGGTCCTCTCTGAGTAGTGTCAGAGGAGTAGCCGTGTTAGTCTGGATCTGTAAAAAGCAACAAAGAGTCCCGTGGCACCTTAAAGACTAACAGATGTATTGGAGCATAAGCTTTCGTGGGTGAATACCCACTTTTTCAGACACTCTTTAAGGTGCCACAGGACTCTGAGTAGGGTTCTGCTGATTTTCCATGTCTGCACTGAGAGTTGGTTTACTTGTAAGCAGATACCTCAGAGAGGAGAATCAATCCGGTGTTTGATTTTTTTTGTTTGTTTGTTTCAGAAGTGTCTCTTATTTCAGGGCAGACATCCCAAAAGAAAGGGGCCCCACAGTGTCCAGGGGACTAACACGTTTAGAAAGGTTTTCGCTCAGTATCAGGAAAACCTTTCTAACAGTGAGACCTACGATACTGTGGAACAATCCCCAAGGGAAAATTGGGATGGGGTCAAGACACTTACTGGAGAATGTGCGGTGGGGGACATTCCAACGCTGGCAGGGGGGTGGACCAGAAAGCCTAAACTTACTAGACGCTTTCGATCCCCAACTCATAAGATAGTGAGAGAATGAAGGAGAAATACAGTACAGAACCAGTGGGATCGGGCTAGCTCTGAAATTGTTTTCATATTTTTCCACTGATTCCCTCTCTTCTTGCTTTTGTTGCTATAAGGACATCAAGGGAAAACCTACCCATGCCAGCTGTTCATTGAATGGGATGCGATGACACAGCAGTTCAAAGTGTTCTTTAATATCCTCCTCCTGTGCTTCCCCCTCTGCATGGAGCAGCAGCTGCTCTGTTGAGCCATCCCTTATCTAGTCCATTCAGATTTGGAGGAGTAGTTGTTTCTGACACTAATTACTTGTCTGATGATTTCTTGGCCTACATGGAGGGAAGAACACTGTGCTGCTTGTTCCTCTGGGGAACAAGCAGCACAGTGCAAGATTGAATGCTCTACAAGGCTCTTGAGGCCAGATTTTCAAAGGTATTTAGGCACCTATTGATGCAAATAGGTGCCCACTTGAATTTTTCAAAAGCACCTAAGTAGATTAGACACCTAAGTCCCATAGACTTTAGTGATGGGAGTTAAGTATCTATCCTACTTAGGTGCTTTTGAAAATCCACCTCAGCACCTTTCTGAATCTTTAGGCAGCTAACTACCTTTGAAAATCAATCCCTTGGTCACTGGGGGCTATATTTTGAATCCTGGAAGGATTGCTGCTTCTCTGTGTGTGTGTATATATCTATATCTATATAGCAAAGCGATGACTCACCAGCGTGGTGCCTCCTGATGGTCGTCTGCGAATTAGCTCTTTTCCAGCCTCGGCACGCCCTCTGCTGGCTGGTGTCTTGCCTGCCTCAGGCCCCCCATGTCCCTCCCAGACCCCGGTGCCCTCTATCCCCACCTTGCCTCAGTGGCTACTGCCAGTCGTCATCTAGCCCCCTCTCACTGGGGCAAACTGCAGTCTCACTGGGGCAGCCACCCCACTACAATATACATACACACACACACACAAATCTATCTATCTATCTACACACACACTCACAAATTGGGATACAACCACCCACGTTTTAGTGCTATTCATCTTTTCTGACATGCTTCACAGCACCCTGAATGGCAGTGAAAGGAGAGCAGTGTTCGGGTTCACAGCACTGAAGGAAGCCTTTTTGTACAGATTGGACCCAATTCTACTTTGTGTGCAACTCCCATTGACTTCAGTGGTAGCAGGGCTCACTAAAGGAAGAATATTGAGTCTTTTGATGATGTTCTAGGATGAGAAGCAGTCAGAGGAAAAGCAGACAGGCTATCACCCTATTTCAAATTCATTTAGTGGTACATTTTCCATGCTGCCTTCCATTCTCTTCTTTGCTTTCTCATTTCGCCTCAACCAAATTCTGGGCCAAGTTCAACCATGGTGTAGGCGAGCGCAGTTTCCACTGACCATCCATCCATCCTGAGGTTGTATTGTAACTGCGAGTAGTGGGTTAAACCAGTACTGAGTGGTTCTAAACAGAGCAAAAAACCATTCTGATCAGAGACCCAACCTTTTTTCAGGAGTCCAGGTGAACTCTATGTGAAGTAATTATTTCTTTTGTTGCTATAGGTATATGTGACCCTAAGCACCTCTGTATTCACACCCCACACACTCTTATAGTAGTCTTTGGACAAAATATACCTTGTGAGTTATCATTTGAAAACGAATAACTCACTGATCATTAATATTCTTGCATGATGTATTAAGTGTTCTGGATATATGCTGGGATTTTGACTAAAATGTGTTTAAACCAGGCATGTCGGGGGAGTTGGTAAACAGGACTGTCCTAGACAAAGAAATGTGTTTGCTTCTTTGACCAGCTTGATCATCTGGCAGCAACAATAAAGATACATTTACATATCAGGTAAAACAAGGCTATCAAACTAACAAGTGGGGGAGGAGACAGCGTGGAGTCTATCCTTCACCCAAAGGGGTGGTTTTGAAGTCTCTAGAAACTGAATATAGGTAAGAAACCTGCATAGGCAAAAATCTTTCACCTAGGAAGAAAAGGGACACCAGCACCTTGTACTTCTGTGGAAGGGCCTGACTGAAGGAAAGTCAGCCGTGGCAGGAAAGAAGAAAGAGTGGTGAGAGAAACTGTCTTGAACAAAGCCTGTGCCTTGCTAGATTAAGTTTTAGACTTTTAGATGTGAATTTTCCCTTTTCTTTGCCTGCAAGCCTTTCTAACCTTGTTTTACTTGGCATCACTTAACCTAGGTCTTGTTGTTAATAAATTTGCTTTATTTTTACTATAAGCCAACTCAGTGCTGTGTTTGAAGGGAAGGGTATATTTATCCCCGTTAAGTTAATAGACTATAATCTGCTTTTGTCTCTTTCAAGGAGCCATAAATCTTAACCTTTTGCTGAACTGTCCAGGAGAGGGCTGGACACTTCAGGGCACATGGCTTTGGGGAAATTCGGGACTGGCAGTGTGTTGGGGTCACCTTGCTGGAAGCTTAAGTGGGGCTGTGGGGCTGTAGACGAGCTGCTTGGTCAGGGCTGCTGAACTAGAGCTGCCTTGCACACAGACACTCAGCGTGTGATCTTCATGCTTGTAGGCTGGCTGGGAGCTTCCCAGACTGGGAGCTGCAGCAGCAAAGCATTGTGAGGCACGCAGGGTTGCCAAAGTGGTGACACAGCCCCTTACTAGTCTCAATTGCACCCCAAACCCCATCGACAGTGTATGGCATCAAGCCAGCACTACTGTAACTCTCACACACTGACTGTGGCATTCTGTCCCCGTCTAGTGGTGACTGGGCCTCATATAGAGGGCATCATTTGTTATGCTGCACCCCTGGACAGGTCAGCAGCAGAGATTGAACTTGGGACCTTGAAGCACAAACCTTGATTGCCTGAGCTGAAAGACCTAGCTTGGTTAGCCAGGTTCCCCCCACTTCTCTATGTGGCCCTGCCATCATTAGAGGGGAACAGAGAGTGACACTGAATGGGTGTGGATTGCACTATGTTTATTCACAACTAGGTGAATGTGAAGGGATGAAAGATGGGAATATTTTCTCTCCATGTACAGTGTATCCCAGTTGGCTTGGTACATTGGTTTATTTCCCTCCCTTCTTCTGAAGTGTCAGGTATTTGTGGTCACTGCAGAGACAGCTACCAGGCTAGCGGTGTCCAGTTCTGCCCACACTTCAAAAAGGATGTTAATTAAATGGAGAGGGTTCAGAGAAGAATGATTTAAAGGATTAGAAAACATGCTGCATGGTGAATGATTCAAGGATCTCAATCTATTTAGCTTATCCAAGAGAAGTTTAAGGGGTGACATGATTACAGTCAATAAGTATCTACATGAGGAACAAATATTTCGTAATGGGCTTGTCAATCTAACAGACAAAGGTAAAACAGGATGCAGTGGTTGGAAGTTAAAGCTAGACAAATTCATACGGGAAATAAGGTGTAAAATTTTTAACGGTAAGGGTAATTAATGCTTGGAAGACTTTACCAAAAGTTGTGGTGATTCTCCAGCACTGGCAATATTTAAACTAAGATTGGATGTTTTTTTTTTACAAGACATGCTCTAGTTCAAACAGGAATTAATTCAGGGAAGTCCTATGGCCTGTGTTACCCAGCAGGTCAGACTAGATGATCACAGTGACCCCTTCTGGTCTTGGAATCTATGAACTTCTGAATCAGTGCAACCAAACCTGTGCATTTGTTTCAGTCAGGCACAGCTGTTTCTGGCTCTTCCTATTATGCTGGTGTTTTGTTACCAGATGCTGGTATCATGGTCATGTTTTGATAACTGAGTGGTCATGAGAGCCTCGGCTCTAATGCTCGCAGAGAGGATCTGTTTGTGTGGGCAGTGTTGACTACCCAACGCCTCTTAAACATGGATTGTTCTTTTCTGTTTCTCTCCCAAACTGTGAGGGGGTCCCTGTGTGGATTCCAACTGGATTTTAACAATTGCTGCTTTTGGACTGCCTCTGCCTCATGCCTTTTAGGATCATTGACGCTCTTGCGTGGTCCTGGAACACGGAAGGATATTTTATTTATGGCAAGAGCAGAGAGGAGAACGTTAGACCCAGTGCCTCAAGTGTTCATATAGTACTGTAAAGGGAGCAGTAGAAATACCCAAGTATGTGGATGGATGGTAACTGGATAAGTGACATCCACCATCTTGGCTGAGATGCCAGTAATTGAATCAAGGCCACAGCTTGAGCTAAAGCTCTCTACCTACTGCTGTAACAGATTCACATGTAGAAGTGTTTGGAAGTTTTCCAAATGAAAGTTTTTCCATAGAAAATGCTGATTCTATGGAATGTGTTGAAACTTCCAGCAGTAACCAGGCAGAGCCAGCAACCTGGAAGTCCTGGGAACCGCAGCTTGGGGTGTCGAGAACCCTGGCATGAACTGGCATTTCCAGAGCAGCCTGGCTCCTGGCTGCTCAGCTGAGAGCCTGGAAGCAGGGCTGCTGAGTCTGCAGGCAGCTCAGGGAGCCTCATCAGTTTTGTTTAGAAAAGGAGAACAAAATGTTTTGGTTTTTTCCCCTAAATGAAATATTGGAGTCCCCATTCCATAGAACAGTTTGAAATGGCCAATGTGGGACAATTGCTTTTGGGACTTTCTCGTGGAACGGGAATTCCAGGTTCTGATCATCTCTAATCATATCCTCCATGGACGGGACACAGTTGGTAACCTGTAACACATGCAGCACGCTAGGTTACACATGCAGCAGACCAGCAAGACCACACCATACTAGGGTGCTTCATGTTCTGTTCAAAATCTTTTCCCTCATCTACAAACCTTTAAATGAGCAGAGGCACAGCTGTCTCCGTGACCATCTCTCACTGTATCTGGCATGGCAGACGCAGTCATCAGGGAAATTTTGGCTGGTGGAACCCAAGTGCACTTTATAGAGACCAAGGCAAGTGCTTTCTTGGTTGAAAAGCCCACAGCTATGCAACTTGCTTCTTATCAGGTGTAGGCCAAGTCGCGTCCCCTTAAGGGTACAGTACAAAACTCATCTCTGTGTGGAAATGTTTCCCTAACAGTTGGGCTGGGTGGCCCCAACTCCCTCTGCTGGCTGACCATGCAAGCGAGAGGTTCTGAGGCTGGAAGAGATCTGTGCTCCCTTTGTAGATGATAGAATCATAGAAGATTAGGGTTGGAAGAGACCTCAGGAGGTTCTGTAGTCCAACCCCCTGCTCAAAGCAGGACCTAATCCCCAACTAAATCATCCCAGCCAGGGCTTTGTCAAGCCGGGCCTTAAAAACCTCCATTATCTGAAGAAACTAGGAATGTGGTATAGGATTGTAAAACTGGCCAGTGCATTGTGGGAATTTTTGCAATGGCCAATGTGAGATTCCACCACCTCCCTAGGTAACCCATTCCAGATACACCTTGTGTCTGAAAATGTCTAGCACTTGGACGCTCTTTACATACAATCTGCCTTTTCAGCTGAGGGGAGATGGCACCGTAAGCTGGTGGTACATATTTTGTAGGCTGGAAATGAGACTGGTGTATAACCCTCAAGTGCCTCATTCTGTAATTCTTAACTCCTAAAGAGGATGTGAGAGGACACACGGTGAAAACACACCTGCATTCTTCTTGTGCTATGTGTGACATAGGACAGCCTTCTTCTTCAATGGGTCAATGGGTAGGGTGGGGATAGGCTTACAAATACTGTGTGTGTGTTCTGGAGAGCACCTACTCCCAGCATCTCTGTAGTTGTGATACTGCCAAGCAGCCTCAGCAGAGGTGGATGATGGACAGTCGAGTTAATTATTTATTACTTAGATTGTGGTAGCACGTAAGAACCCTAACCAGGGTTCAGGGCCCCATTGTGGTAGGCAGTGGACATACAAGTGACAAAGATGACAGTGCCTTCTGCAGAGAACTTTCAATGTACAAATGGAAAAATGGAGATCTGGAAAAAAGCCTCTTTAAACCAGTACACAAGTCACTGTGGAGCCCAGTGGAAACTGTGCCCCTAAAATAGGTCATTGGTTTTAGTCTTACAATGCTTTAAAGAAAAGAAGGCTGTGGGCTGATATCTGTCATCATTAAGACTGGCACCTGGAAACCAAGCTGTGCAAATCTGATAGCATTTTGTACATGCCCCTCACACCAATATTTCTTTTGAACCCACGTGTTTGGGTTGCACTTAATTTAAAAAAAATAACACTTGCCTGTAATTAATTCCAGTTTAGTTTGATTCCTGTGACTTGATTTAAAGGTACCTAGGGCAGGGGTGGTTTAGGGGCCTGAAAGCTCGTGCTCTTTGAAAATATCAGAACAAGACCATGCAGCGAATAGGAATTGTTTCAGTTCCCAGAGATTGGCTAAGAATAAGCCTGAGAAGAATCTCTTTCCAGGGACAGGAGCAGGGGAACTGTTGTAGCAGAGCAGACTAGATGTCCATGCAGTCTAGTGTTCTGCCTTGGACAGTATCTACTGTAGGATGGAAGGCAAAAATTCCCACAATGCACTGGCCAGTTTTACAATCCTATTCCATACTCCTAGTTTCTTCAGCTAATGCCCTGAGGACCTGATGCAATGCCCTTGGAAATCAATTGGAGTCATTCCACTGAAGTCAATAGGATTTGGATCAGGCCCAGAATGACTCAGTTCTGCGTTGGGTGTGTAATAAATGTAATATGTATTAATAATTGCTTCTGTAGAAGCAATTTCAGGTATTTGAACTTTTCTCACCTGGCTCCCGACCAATCCCTCTGCATCCACTAGTCCATAATACTTCCTCACCAAACAGGTCAGTAGCTCTTTCAAAACGGACCTAAGAAACTGGTAAAAGGAACTGGGAAAAATGGTATTTCCAGTCCACTTAATCATGTATAAATTCAAACTGGAATCAGACTGGAGCCAAGAGTTTCATCCCCTTTAAATGTATTGACCTAGGATCTGATTCTGCATTTCTTACTGGTGCAAGCAATTCTTACTCCTGAAGCTGCTCATTGGCTTTTGTGATTAGGGGCTCCCTGTGTGATGAGGGCTGCAGGATCTGGTCCCTAGATGATAATTTCAGCTGTGTGCACGTGGTCTAAACACCACTGGATGTTGGACAATTTAATACAGTGATTTATTTGTGAACTTCCTGGAGTGGGTTACAATCTCGAGGCTACAGATAAATAGTTTGTGGTAATATATTTAGCAACTGATAATGCAGACCTCAGGAAAATATGTAGAAGAGAGGAAAATCCATTCCCCGAGTCTGGGAAATTGAATGTATAGAGCCAGGGAATAGAAAGTTTAGAGGGACGGATTTCCTAGGCTTCCCTTCCCTACAGATAAATCACTGACTTATTGATATGCTGCGTAAATCAAATGGGGCCCACTATTGATCCCTCTGGAAACCACTGCTACCACTGGCAATGATTCAGAATAAACAGATTCACAAAGCCCCGGAGGCAAAACATATCTGATGTTCTCCAGCCCCAGCTGGGTGATGATGGGGACTATATTCAAAGCAGCTGAAATGGCTTGTGGCTATAGCTTAGACGGTTGTTTACAGTGCTTCCCAGCTGCGTCTGTGCCATCTGCTCCTCCCCAACATTTCCCCTGTACAAGATTTGTTTTTTACATGACCATTTCCTCTTCCTCATTTCCCAACTGGTCCCTTACCAAAGAGCTAAAAATCCTGCCTTTATCCAGTCAATAAGGGCTCATCTCCAGTAGAAAGATAGGCTGTGTTAGAATATACATCCTAGAAAAGTGGTGTTAGCTAACACGACGTTAAACATGACTTTGCAATCAGCATAAATAAGGCAAATCATGTTTAACATTGGGTCCACTGGTTGTGGGTGACCCTTACTGGAACCAGGAGTTCTCACGGGCACCTGGTATGATATTAAACATGATTTATACCTGCCTACACTGACTGCAAAGTCATGTCAGTTAACATGACTTCTTGAGGACATATTCTAATCTGACTTAATGTTCTTGTGAAGATGAGCCCAAGACACTCATGCATCTGACTGCCTTGGTTTTGGTCTGCTTCCAGGCACTTGTTAGGTGACTTCACAGTCCATAAATGTTTTTCTTGGCACAATTAAAGAGGGTAACATTCCAGGATTTGTGACTTTTCATACTTTTCACTTTCCCCTTTAGCACCTTATACTTGGGCTCAGAAATGGGGCCAAAAGAGCTAAAAGAAATATTGGAAGTTTGAAAAAAACAAAACAAAACTACTGTGTCATTCTAAGACACCTCTAACTCTGCTTTCATTTACATGGATGTCTCCATTTAGGAAGAGTATTTCCCATTTTTAGGAAGAACAGGACACTTTTTAAAATTGTGAGCCATTTCAAAGAGGATTAACAGTGTGTTCCTACATTTTCCTTTCAAGTTTCAAGTGTTAATCATTGATGAAAATATTGAACAGAACCAGACCCAAAACTGGTCCCCATGGGACCCCATTCGATATGCCCTACCAGCTTGACTGTGAACCACGGATAACTACACCTCTACCCCGATATAACGCGACCCGATATAACACAAATTTGGATATATATATATAATAATGTGGTAAAGCAGCGCTCCAGGGGGGCGGGGCTGCGCGCTCTGGCGAATCAAAGCAAGTTTGATATAACACGGTTTCACCTATAACGCGGTAAGATTTTTTGGCTCCCGAGGACAACGTTATATCGGAGTAGAGGTGTACTCTCTGGGAATGGTTTTCCAGCTATTTAGCCAAGTAGTATGTTACCATTCGTGTTGGAATTTGGTTGATATCATCCCTCCTCTTATAAAAAGTGCCATGGTATCTCTAATGGCCAGAGAAGGTCCTGACCTTGATTACATGTCTTACTTTTATGACACTCTGTACCTCAGAGTAGTATCCTGGAACCCCCATAATCACCACTGTCATATAATTATGATATGTTTTGTACACAGTATGCCTTGTGAGGTATCATTTTAAAAGTCTTGATCTGTTGAACATTAATATCCTGTTGGATTATATGTGCTATCTTTGTATGTGATGTTATGAAGTATTGCTATATGTGTTACTGAAATATGTTGTGAGGTCAGGAACACCCACAATGAGCCTTTCAGGTACAACAATGGAGTAGCCAGACAGTGGTTATTTGCTCATCAACCCCCATCAAGGAAAGAATCCACTATCCCAGAGACTGTATGCAATGGAGACTTCTCAGAGAGAGCACGTATGCAGTGGAGACTGTTGACCAATGGGGACTGACTGACCCCCAAGTCACAGCATAGATCTTTCCAGCAAACTGGAAGAAACTATAAAAGAAGGGAAGTGACATCATCACTTGGCCTCACTCCCCCACACAACTCAACACCTGGAAACATGTCCGGAGGACAAAGAATTTGAACTGTGAGAGGGTGGTCCCAAGCTGAAAGGCTGTCACAGCCTGTGTATTGAAGATCTGTTACCTGCTTGTACCATCTGCCAGGGTGAGACACTTCTTGATTCAAATCCTGTTTAGTTTGTAGAACGTAGACTGCGAGTTTATTTTGTTTCTTAAATAACCAACTCAGATCTCTATGCCTGCCTACTTATAACCACTTAAAATCTGTCTTTCTGTAGTTAATAATCCTGTTTGATATTGAATGGCGAACTAGATAATGAATTTACACTGGCCAGGCTTCTGACCAGTGCAAGATGGTATGGTTCTGGGGTGCAAGACTGGGGACGCGGGGGGAACTGCTAGAGGCTCGCTATTGATGATTCATGAGTGGCCGGGAGATCATTCATGTAACTCAGTTGGGTGTGTCCCTGCCTGAGGATGTCTGTGTAAGTGCAGTGCCTATCGGAGGATTGTACAACAGCATCACAGTGTGAGAGGGATACGCCAGGTTGGTGGGACAGAGGACTCAGCAGTCCCATAGTCCATGCTGCACCTCGGGGACCCCATCACAGCCTAAAAGACAGATTTCAGAAGAAAGCTCCATGTACATTGTTATATATTTGCACTTGAATTCCATAAAGTGAGAATTAGGGGTTTCACCTGCCAGCAATTATGTGAAATCTGTAGTAAAACATACATAAAATTAAACTGTAGGTCACGCATTTCAGATGTTGGCAGGGGGAAAATAATAGAGTGCATAAAATATCTGCAGCAAAATCCAATGTACACACGTGACTGCAAAAGATCAGAAGACAGCATAAGCATCTGATTTACAACACATATATTGCAGAGGCAGATTAGTAGCATGTGTCCAGAATTTATAGAGAACAGACTGCACAGTGTATGATACCACACACATAGAGAAGTAGCACATTGAGACTTTATTCTTTTGGGAAAAGATTGTGGAACAAAGTTTATTTTTAAGGGGCACCAACATGTTTTATTTATGTTCCAAAATCAGAACTTTCTGTCAAAGCATTTGATCCTTTGCATATTATTGCTTGAAAACATACTGTTTATCTAACCAAATGCTTCTAGGGGGATATTTATTGGATACTGGTTTGAAGGATGTCAAGCACTAAATGAAGGCGGTCTTTTAAACTATAGCTATTGCTGTTTGCTTTTGCAAAGATCTCCCCTCGGTGCCACAGTCACTATTGGTGAGATACTTCAGACTTCATGAAAATATCCCTGCGTTTCTTGATCTGGTCTAAATAACCGCAACAGTCACCTCAATGTGAAATATTTATTTGGGCTGAAATAAGATAGTGACTGGCAGCCAGAGTTGCAAATCACATCCTTAAAAGGTGGAATTTAGGATGGGAATTCTTTATTAAACAGTGGAGATATAAATGTATGTTAGCAAGCCCGAGAATGCTGTGTTTGCAGTCAAGGATGACAGACACGTCTTTTCTCCTACATTTTCAAAAGAGCGAACAGGATTTTTCGCTGGAAAATACACACGCAGGAAGTCTTCCCACTCCCAGTGCGAGAGCAGTAGCATGGTGAAAATTCTAGCCCCTCGGTCGTTCTGGTTTCAGGCTCATGCTAAATGCTGTTCCTGCACAGCAAGGCCCTCCTCCTCTGCCTGATGATCTATTCTTATGCACAGATGGAAATCTGCAACATTCAGCTTTCCTGTTAAAAGGGATGATGGCACTGAATTACCTCCCAAGGCAGGTGAAGGCATCTTAAGGTCCTGGTTGGAAGAGTTAGCACTAATGCATTATTGATAGCTAAGGGGGTGACAGGCTGACTCAGGGAAAGCTGCTCACTCACCTCTGAAAAAATATCACGCAACTTACTTAAAACTTGGCAGTTCTGCAGCATGAGCATCAGAAACGGAGCTGGTGCAGTAGGTCTAAAACTGGGCTGTGGTCCTTTGCAGCTCTCCTTAATTACTGATGATGAGCTTTGTGGTGGCTGCTTTGTATAAATGCATTAATGGAGGTGAGCCCAGAGCACTCCCGCACAGGGGCTGCCATATAGCAACTGACTCCCTGTGATGTGTCTAGTGATTAGGGTACTAGCCTGACACTCGGGAGATCCAAGTTCCATTCCCTGCTCCCCCACACACTTCCTGGGTGATGTTGGGCAAGACATTTAGCCTCTTTGTGCTCAGTTCCCCATCTGTAAAACAGGGATCGTGCTTCACAGGGCTGTTTTGAGGATGTATGCACTAAAGATTGTGAGTTGCTGTGATACTGTGGTAAGGGGGCTCCACCTAAGTATCTAGATAGAATTTCAGCTAAAAGGTGTGTGCATTTGTGTTTCTGTACAGCAGTTGACCCTTAACCAGTGGCCATCAACATGAATCAGCAGGGAATTGAATGTTTTTTACCAAATGGTCTGGGACGTGCTATCGCTTATTCAGATATGTCCTAGTTATTTAAGACAATGGAGGCAAACAAGTCATTGTCACTGACACTGATTCTGGGAGATGTGTTTCTCCCATTGCAACCTCTTCTTGTCTTCAACTTCTCATCACATATCCACCAATGTAAAATCACTCTCAGAATCCACAGCTGTATTTTTCTTAGTCTTCTTACTTCTTCCAGGCTGCAGAGGAACACTGTCAAGTGGTTAAAGTACAGTACCAGAAGCCCAGATGCCTGGGTGCTGTTCCAGACCCTGCCACTGACTCACCATGTACCCTTGGGCAAGGCACTTAGAACAAGATTTTCAAAAGTGACTTTGGATGCCTACGTTTCTAGGTGCCCAACTTGAGACATCCCAAAGTGGCCTGATTTTCATAAAGTATTGAGCACCCAACCTCTGAAAATAAGGCACCTTTGGGGTGTCTCAAGTTGGGCGTGCAGAAAGTGAGGAATCCAAAATCACTATGACTTTCAAAAATCTCAGCTTTAGGGCCTGATTTTCAGATGAGCTCAGCTCCCATTTGGGCATCTAAATGAATGGCCAGATTTTTCAAAACACCTCCCATGTTGGGCGCTGAACTCTTTTGAAGAGCCAGCCCCAAGAGCCAGATTCTGATCAGTTCCACATCACAGCGACTTCACTGAATTCAGTGGAGTTATTCCTGATTTACAGTGGGGTGAATTCAGCCTCAGGCCCTTAACCTCAGTGAACTGCAGGTTCCCGATTAGTAAAATGAGGTTAATAATAATCACCTACCTTTTTATAAAGCTTGTTGAGATCTTCAGATGACAAGCTCTGTGTGAATATAAAGCACGGATATTATCTGATAATAAGTATTTTGCATTTAGCTCATAGATCTGTATCTATTTCTGCCATTGAGATGTGTGATTCCTCTCTTCTGATTCAGTGTCTAGAAGCACAGCATATGCAATGACTGCTGGGCAATATTATGGAGGGGCAAAATTTCAGTGGCTTGGATGTGCTTGTGTGGTTGCGTCCCCTGCACTTAAACAGTTTTTGAACTGAGGCAGAATGTGGCTTTTGTCACTCAAGTGTCTCAGAGCTGCTGTTGGAGAATTCTCACATTTTAAGATCTAATTTCAGGGCAGCTGGTTCAAGGACACACCTATTCTCTCCACAGCTTCTTGAAGAGAAAAACTTCTACCTGGAAGGTTGGGGCTGGGGTGTGGGGGGCAGCTTTATTTTTCCCCATTTACATCATTGTTTTCCCGCTTTGATTTTTTTCCTCTTTATTTTAACTCCGCTAAAGATTAAGGTTAAGGTTTAGCTCCCCTTAAAGGTTCATCACTATGCCTATGGAACTTACTGTCTAATGGCTGACCAAGGTCAGGGCAGACGTCACCAACCTGGGGCCTAGAGATGCCAACATTGGTGGGTTGGTTGAATGACATGAACAACTTTTTCTCCAGGGCCCTGAGTGCCCCCTTAGTCATATCAGACTGGTGATCAAGAGGCTGAGCTGTGATCCAGAAACCGGTTCTTAACATTTGATTACCAAGGTGACTAGTGTGGTACACTATGGAAAGAACTATCTTTGACAACAGTGGCTCTAGGCATTAACTTTGTAATGTGCCAAGTTATCTTACTACCATTCCTATGGCTTAGCTGACTTTTACCAAGTTGGGAAAAATCCACAAGCAGAACTGTGAGTAAAAGTGACATCTTTACCTCGCCTTGTCTCCTTTCATTCCATTTTAGACCTCAAACTGTCTAATGGCATTAGGAGACATTGCAGGATGAGAACTGGAAGTCAGTACTGTTGGATTTACTGGATCATTCTACTGTATCATGACACTAACATTAACTGAACACATTGTGAAGGGGGCAAAATTCTATCCCAACAAGGCAACTTCAGGGATCTTGGACATGGGAAAACCTCACAGATACAACTTGGGAAAGTTGAATAAAGAGGTCTGCATGATATACTCCTCTGGGAATTAGCTATTGAGCTTAGTGGCCCATTGGCAATTATTTCTGAAAAGCTGTGAAGAAACAGACAAGAAGCAGAGTATCGGGGAAAATATGTTGTACCAATCCTTTAATAATAATAAAAAAAGCAATTCTGGTAATTATCTGATAAGTCTAGTCTCAGCCTCTAGTGAAATAATGGCAGCAATATTCAGAAGAAAAATCTGTAAGCACATAATACAAAATTTACTGCAGTACAAAGGGCCCACAGGAGGCTGTCAAACACCAGGGTGTAGGTGGTGTGACCTAGTGGTCAGAACAGGAGTCTGGCCTAGTGGTTGGAGCAGACTCAGAGGTCAGAACTAGAGGTGTGGTCAGGGGACAAGCTAGTGGTCAGAACTAGGTGTCGGGAGCCAGAACAGAACCAAAGGGCAGAGCCAGTCGTGGTTATCAGACAAGCCAATGGTTGGAGCCAGGAGTTCTGAAGAAGGTAAGGACTAGGGCTGGAGCGGGAACAAGCACAGGTTGGAGCAAGGGCTTGTACAGGAAGCAGCCTTCCCAATAGGGAGCACAGTCACTTAGTGAGGGTTTATTGACCCAGGTGAGCTCATTGGGTTCCTAGTGTCTGTGCCCGGAGCCAGCTGAGTTCCTGACAGAGGCCCCGCAATACTGCTCACATCTTGCTTAAGCCCTTAATATGGCTTCTTAAATGGGATGTAAATGATGCATAAGGGGGCAAAAGTGAATTTCATCATTACAGAACAATGGAGCAAAGGGTAAGAGATGAAAATCTGTAATCACTTATAGCAAAACTCATCCTGTGCAGGATCCTATGTACAATTCATATCCCTTAATATGGTTGCTTAAGTGGGATGTAAGAAGTATGTAGGCTCTCAGCACAAGTTAACTTCACCCTCTCGAAATAATGGAACAATGAGTAATACATAAATAGATGTATAAGATATGCCAGACATTACTTGATCACTTTGGTTTGATCCAACTGCAAAAGTAGTAGATGGAAGGAATATGGTCATTAAAACTGCTTAAGGGAGAGGCATGTTCATATATATAAGGCACTTCATGCATTGTCTCATGAAGCCTTAATTGAAAAAATAGATTTAGATTGACTTGGAGATGAACAGTATTACATGGACTGAAAACTGCCTGGAAGGACAAAAAACAAAGAGTAATGATAGCTGACAATAAACTGGGAACGGTATCTCATAGGGTGCTGCAGGTGCAACATCAACATTTTCAATATCTTTATTAATGGTCTTGAAGGAGGCGTAAATAGCCCATGAATTAAATTCAGTAATGGTACTAAATTTGGAGGAGGGTGCCATTTTTGACACGTAGTGCTACTCCCCCTCTCTCTTTTCCTACTTTCCTAAATAGTCTATAACCATTTATTTTAATATTCCTCCCATTTGGCCTGTTGGCGGCCCATCTAGTATTTACCAAGTGCATGGCAGTCACATCCGCGTCCTGCGCAGGCGACAGGTACAGGTGTTCCCGTACCTTGACAATGGGCTCATCAAGGGCTGCTCCAGGTCTCAAATGGCGGCACAAGTTGACCTCATAAGAACGATGTTCGATGAACTGGGCCTCCTTCTGAACAAGGGGGAATCAATGCTGTCCCCGGTTCAGAGGATAGAGTTTATAGGGGCCATACTGGATTTGACACCCGCCAGGGCATACCTCCCATAAGTGAGGTTTTGGTCCCTCGGCGACATCATACGAGGTCTCAGGCAGTTCCCCACCACCACAGTAAGAATTTGCCTGAAATTCCTGGGACACATGGCGGCTTGTACCTATATAGTACAGCACACGCAGACTTTGACGTCTTTAGTCGTGGCTAGCGTCAGTGTATCAGCCAGTCTGGGACAGTTTGGACAGGATCGTAACCCTGCCTCGCCCGGTACTCAACTCCCTCCTGTGGTGGCTCGACCCACAGATAGTATGTGTAAGGGTCCCCTTCACCAGCCCTCAGCCGTCCCTCTGGCTAGTGACGGATGCGTCAGCTCTGGGCTGGGGAGCACATTTGGGAGAACTCAGAACACAAGACCTCTGGTCTCAGGTGGAACTCGCTGTTCACATCAATGTCAGAGAGCTGAGAGCGATACGCCTGGCATGCCAGACTTTCCGAGCCCACTTGACAGGGAGATGTGTATCAGTTAGGAGAGACAACACCACGGCGATGTTCTATATCAACAAACAGGGGAGGAGGGTGCATGTTCCTCTCCCCTGTGCCAGGAAGCCCTCAAGTTGTGGGACTTCTGTGTAGAGCATTCGATACATCTGCAAGCATCATACCTCCCTGGAGTACAGAACGAATTGGCAGACTATCTCAACAGGTCGTTCCACGGCCACGAGTGGTCCCTTCACCTGGACGTGGCGACCTCAATCTTCCATCAGTGGGGGTTTCCCCAGATAGACCTGTTTGCCACGTGACGCAACAGGAAGTGCCAGCAGTTTTGCTCCTTCCTGAACCACAACCCGGGCTCCATTGTGGATGCATTTCTCCTCCCAGGGGGAGGCCGTCTCCTATACGTGTTCCCGCTCATCCCTCTTGTTCACAAGGTGCTCCTCAAGATACAGAGGGAGGAAGCTTCAGTGATTCTGATAGCTCCAGCCTGGCCTCGCCAGCACTGGTAAACATCGCTCCTGGAAATGTCCGTGGAAGCTCCAGTCACCTTGCTGCTCTTCCCGGACTTTCTAACTCAGGATCACGGCCGTGTCCAACACCTGAACCTCAAGTTGTTGCACCTCACGGCGTGGAAACTCCATGGCTGAACTAGATGGAGCTCTCTTGCTTGCATCAGGTTAGATGAGTCCTCCTTGGCAGTAGGAAACCCTCCATGAGAGCTACCTACCTTGCCAAGTGGAAGAGATTTTCAGTCTGGTCGGCACAGCACCTTTCATCCCTGACGTTCGCTTATACTGGACTATCTTCTCCATCTCAAGCAGCAGGGGCTGTCCATGTCGTCAATAAGGGTTCACTTGGTCACCATCTCTGCCTTCCACTCAGGCGCAGAGGGCCGCTCGGTCTTTGCTAACCCTATGGTCAGCCACTTCCTTTAAGGTCTCTGTGACGGGTAGGATCACAGAAACCCCCTTGGGAGCTGCCACCCGATGTGCAAAGACTACCTCTGCTTCTGTTTTCCCTGCCAGCTCAGGACTCCAGCACCTTGTCTTGCTGAGCCAGACACTCCCGTCTGCTCCAACACAGACCCAGGGTCTGAATCACTTGCCCCAAAGCTGCAAGTTTACCTGAAAACAGCTCACAGAAGTGTGCTTGTCCTTAGCACTCAGATGCCCAACTCCCAATGGGGTCTAAACCCAAATAAATCCGTTTTACCCTGCATAAGGCTTATGCAGGGCAAACTCATAAATTGTTCGCCCTCTATAACACTGATAGAGAGATATACACAGTTGTTTGCTCCCCCAGGTATTAATACATACTCTGAGTAAATTACTAAATAAAAAGTGATTTTATTAAATACAGACAGTAGGATTTAGGTGGTTCCAAGTAGTAACAGACAGAACAAAGTAAGTCACCAAGCAAAATAAAATAAAATGCGCAAATCTATGTCTAATCAAACTGAATACAGATAATCTCACCCTCAGAGATGCTTCAGTAAGCTTTTTCTCAGACTGGACACCTTCCAGGCCTGGGCACAATTCTTTCCCCTGGTACAGCTCTTGTTGCAGCTCAGGTGATAGCTAGGGGATTCTTCATGATGGCTCCTCTCTCCCTTTGTTCTCTTCCACCCCTTTATATATCTTTTGCATAAGGCGGGAACCCTTTGTCCCTCTGGGTTTCCACCCCCCCCCCTCACTGGAAAAGCACCCAGGTTAAAGATGGATTCCAGGTCAGGTGACATGATCACATGTCACTGCAAGACTTCATTACCCACTTGCCAGCACACACATATACAGGAAGACTAACAGGTAAACACATCCATCTGCAGACAATGGTCCTTGTTAATGGGAGTCATCAAGATTCCAAACCATCATTAATGGCCCACACTTTACATAATTACAATAGGCCCTCAGAGTTATGTTTTATATTTCTAGTTTTAGATACAAGAGTGGTACATTTCTACAAATAGGATGATCACACTCAGTAGATTATGAGCTTTGTAATGATACCTTACAAGAGACCTTTTGCACGAAGCATATCCCAGTTGCATTATATTCACTTATCATCAAATCTTTATAAAACTATCCCAGTTACATTATATTCACTTATCATGTTTTTATAAAACCATATAGACTGCACAACGTCACAGTCTCAACAGGCTATACCCGCATATCTGACAGCCTGTGCTGGCTTGGGACCTCAATCTGGTCCTTTCCAGCCTCATGGGACCACCCTTTGAACCTTTGGGGACGTGCTCCCTGCTCTATCTCTCATGCAAGGTAGCGTTTCTGGTAGCGATAACCTCAGCCAGGAGGGTGTTTGAGCTCAAGGCCCTGACATCAGAGCCCCTTTACATGGTGTTCTATAAGGACAAAGTTCAGCTCAGGCCTCACCCGGCTTTCCTCCTAAAGGTTGTCTCCCAGTTTCACATGAACCAGGACATCTTCCTCCCAGTGTTGTATCCTAAGCCACACTCAAGCAGCAGGGAGCAGAGGCTTCACTCATTGGATGTCCGCAGAGCGCTAGCCTTCTAAATTGAGAGAACGAAACCATTCCAAAGGTCCGTCCAGTTATTCATGGCAGTGACAGATAGAATGAAATGTCTTCCTGTCTCCTCTCAATGTATCTCATCATGGATCATGTCCTGCATCCGTGAGTGCTACAACCTGGCAAAGGTGCCTGCTCCTCCGATCACTGTGCACTCCACCAGGGCTCAGGCCTCTTCAATGGCGTTCCTGGCGCAGGTTCCCACCCAGGAAATCTGCAGAGCAGTGACGTGGTCCTCCACACACACTTTCACCACGCACTACGCAATTATCCAGCAGGCAGGAGACAATGCGGCCTTTGGAAGAGCAGTGCTCCAATCAGTGGACAACTCCAACCCCACCTCTTGAACTTGGGCTTGTGAGTCACCTGATTGGAATGGACATGAACAAATACTCGAAGAAGAAAAAACAGTTACTCACCTTCTCATAACTGTTGTTTTTCGAGATGTGTTGTTCGTGTCTATTCCAATACTCACCCTCCTACCCCTCTGTCGGAGTAGCCAGCAAGAAGGAACTGAGGGGGTGGCGGGTCGGCAGGACTCTATATTGAGCGCTATGGAGGTGCACACACACACACACCGGATTGGAAAGGACATGAACAACACATCTCGAAGAACAACAGTTACAAGAAGATGAGTAACCGTTTTCTTTCATATAATTTGGGCTGAGCACCCATCCACAGGTGTGTCCATTACACCTCTCTGCTCTGTTCGACTAGCTGGATTGTCACAGGTATTGTCACAGGTATTGTTTGCAATTTCAATGCTGAGCAACTGGTAATGATTGGAAATTTCTAGCTCTGTGGAGTTCTTCTTGGTCTTTGTCTCTCTGGCAGTTACAGCCTGCCCATTCTCCTCTGCGTCCAGCTGTGTAGCGTACTGTCTAGTCCTTTTGCCTCTGGTGGTTCTGATTTTCCTTTTGTCTGGTTCCTTGATGGCCAGTTTCTTTCTTCCTTGAATCTGTGTGGTGATGATTCTGGTTGTCCAAGAACTCCTCAGCCCTCTCTGGCCTTGTAGTGTCTGTAATAGACCTTCCCATCTAAGGCCTGGCCTACACTAGGGGTGGGGATCGTTCTAAGTTATGCAACTTCAGCTACGTGAATAACGTAGCTGAAGTCGACGTACTTAGATCGACTTACCGTGGTGTCTTCACCATGGTGAGTTGATTGCTGCTGCTCCCCCGTCAACTCTGCCTGCGCCTCTCGCCGAGCTGGAGTACAGGAGTCGACAGGAGAGCGCTCGGGGGTGGATTTATCGCATCCAGACTAGACATGATAAATCAATCCCCGCTGGATCGACTGCTGCCTGCCGATCCGGTGGATAGTGTAGACATACCCTAAGAATCTTTTCTTCCAGCACAGCTACCAGCTTTATACAGAGGAAGTCCCTTTGGCTTCAGGCAGGAAAGAAACATGGCACATTTGTTGCAGGTCACAGCCGCTGATCCATCACTGGCCATCATGGTACAGAGAGTAGAGCCACATCTGGAAAGAGACACTCATATTTTCTGCCCAATTGCCCTCCAAAACACCCCTGCTTGCCACTTCTGGCGCCAGGCTTATATTCTAAGCTTCACTGTTCAGCTCCTCCCTTGCTAACAGGGAAGGATTAACTGTTAAGAGACTTCAAACACTGAGGCTGATCAAAGACTCAGGGGTCCTACCGCACAGTACACACCGAGACACAAAGAAATACACCTGCCTCACCTGGCCTGTTCAGGGGCCCACAGCCCATCACACAGTCCTCATGGAAACCAAACAAACCAACAAAACACACATGTCACCAAGTCCCTCTGCCTCCAAGCACAGATTCCACAGCTATGCTCTCCAAAACTCCTCTGTTTGCCTCTCCTGTTTGCCTGTTATCTGAAACTGGACAGCACCAACAATTGTGCATTTGTGGGCTGACGTGACTTTAAGCCTTTACCACACAATAAATTCTATGATCCTGATCCTTTGTTTCTTGCTTTCTTGTCTTACTATGGGTGGAGCCGCCTGTGGCCTGTTAGTGTCTGGAGAACTCAACCTGCTGTGCTAATCCTAAGAGATTCACCTGAATGCATTTGGACCCAAGGGTATTGAGATTGCTCCAGTAGGACTTGCAGTGAGCTGTGTACCAGTGACTTGGTTAAGTCTATGGGTCTTATGATGTTGATGTAGCTCTCATTAACAGTCAGATCGCAGCAAACATTTTCTTTGTGTTAGCACGCGAGAACTGCCTGATGTGACATAAAGAGACCTGATTCAAAAAGCACTTCTGCTTTTGATAGATGGTATATAAAATATGCTGCTTCAGTGTTTTACCTTTTAAAAATGCCAGCTTTTGGCATTACATATTTTGGATACATCGTGAGAATGCCACAAGACGCTCTGGTGAATGCTGTTCTCCGGGTGGCTTGTAACATCTGGGATAAAATTCCACTAACTGAAGGGTGGAGGTGGCCTAGAGACAGACAACCTATTATATGGGTGCATCAGGTCTTTCCTATGTTGGACTCCTGGCCTGTCAAGCCCTTGCAGCCACACAGGAACAGACCAAATGGCAAACAATCGCTACAGCCGACTGTTCGGCTAAGTGTTGAAGAAGAAGAAGCAGCTATTGGCTGCAGGGAATATCCATAATGCTCATTGGGGTGTTTCTACCTATGACCATCACCTCTCCTTGGTCTGACATGAGAAGCATGAACTTCTAGGTAATGTTTCCCAGCAGCCTTTTGGTGATGCTGCTGTTATGGTGACTGACACCAGCTCCACCTCTGATTTTAATAGCCTCTCCGGCTATTAAAATTCAACAGATGCCATGCTAGGAAGGAGAGGAGTTATTCATTATAAACACAATGCTGGCACTTAGAGGTGACATCATTCTAGCCGGGCCTGCCAAGACAGGCAAGATTACCTGTAAGCCTGGCTTTCATTCTTTTATTTTATAGATTGTTGCCAAAGTCTCCTCCCTTCTTGTGTTGCAATTCCCTCTTTTTTTCCTGTGGAAAAGTGTGCAGTGGGTGTGATGCTAGTTAATTATTACAGTGAGGTGACTCTTAGCTGGTATGTGGAGCTTTGTTGTCTTGCCAGATGCAGAACAACCTTGCGGTTTGGGGAGGTGTAGCCTGTCTGAGATTAGGAGCTGATTTTAAAGCTGTTGACTTTATAGAAAGACCTCAGTGGCAAACTTGAAGGAGTGCAGCTGATGCATCACTGGACAAGATTTCAACAGCTTTGAATGAGTCCGGAGAGGGAAGAGAGGTCAATAATTATTCTGGTATCTGACCTGAACATGCAGTCAGGGCTAGAGTCTCCCCAGCTGATGTTCTTGCAAGACCTACTGTTCTTCAGGTGCGATGGGAACAATCTTAGTGTCCACAAAAGTCTCCAGTGAATTTCCCAGCCTTGCTTCCCCTGCTTCCTTCCCAAGTAGGGTGCCCCTTTCTTGGGTTGCTTGGCCTCCTCCCGGACTTTCAGTAGAGGAGAGATTGCCTGAGGTACCACAGCCACCCCCTGTGGACTTTCCACTATGAAAAGTCTTGTGTCCTTGTTTACCTTGACTTCTCCTGACAATAAACTAGGAGTGAGGCTTGCAAAGGACCAGAATTCATGGCAGTGCTATACTTCTCAACTGGATATTCTTTAACAGCACTCCTCCTTTATTTTTGGGACTGGCTGAGCTTTGATGAAGGCTAACAAGAGGGTAGCATGGTGGCAATGCAAAGAAGTCACATGCTTCTGCCCATTTCAACTGCCCAACTTTATCTACTCCAAGGTGTCATCTCTCTTGCCAGAGTTCAGATTAAATGCTTTTGTGGCCATTCTGCAAATGTGGCAGAATGGTCAGAAGGTACAGGAGTACCACTTCTGTTTTCTCTGATAATGTTGTGCTAGTTTGTGATGTCTCCCAGATAAGCAAGCAATGGGAGGATGAAGGTCTCGGGAGTATAAAAGAGTTGCCTAGTTCTGAGCAGATAAAAGTGAAGAATCCACAAACATGATTTTTACATTTATCTCCAGACCAGGCACTTCCTTGTCTCTCTCTGCAAAAAAAGAAGCTTCCCTTCCTAGACTCTGTGCTTTTGGAGGAAGCCCTGATTTATTAACGGGAGCACAAACCTTTGGTTTCTGGAATATACAGTCTAATCGGAGATAGGCGCTTACAAACATGCTCCTGTCCTGAGCCTTGAGCTAGAGACCTATGCCAACCTTTCACTCAAGAGCATTGGAAAGATGGCTGGAGATCTCTCTCTCTCTTGCTTCCTTCTGCAACCACATAATGAATTACAATTTTTCCTTCAATGTACATTTTACTACTTCTCTTGTGTTCTAAATAGTATCATTCCAACCTTGCAGCCTTGCTGTTTGAAATGTGCTCGATATATCATCATCATCTAACTCTTTGTGGAGGTGTTCTACAATCAGAACGTTTTGGAACACATTACACCGCTTTATCACATCTAAACTTGCCTAGTGCTTTTACTTCAGCTCTGTTCTCTACCTTGCTAGGTGTAGACACAACACTATATCAAGCTGGGAACAAAATGATTTTGAACCTCTAAATACTCCAAATATGCCCTATCAACATTAGTGGCTTTGAGATGTCAAGGCCTAATTTAAGCTACTTCAGTACAAATAAATGATGAAAGTTTTCACTGAGTCTCAGACTTGCATTCTGTGAGACTAAGGGCCTCCCTTCTACCCGAGAGAGGTCATTTCAGTGATCCTACCTATTCAAATATTGTCCCATCTGTCTTTTCAGATTTCTTCATCCATATGTTTGTGTATGTTTCCAGCATCTTCTCTTTTTCCCCTTCTTTTATTTTTTTGCTTTTCTCCTTTTATTTTTGCTCCTTCATTTTCCTTCCCCCTCTTCTCCTGTAATGTTCAATGTGAACAACAACACACGTTACTCAACTTAAAATTCAGCTATTAACCTGTCTCTTTTATTCTTTTCTCCTATCTGCTATGATTTAGGAACAGAGCTGGGCGAAATTTAAAAATGCATTTTTTGGGAAACCAAAACTGTTCATGAATTCAGGTTGAATTCAGTGAATGGTTTTGGCCAAAATAGATATTTTTAAAAGTTGAATTGGTTCATTTCAACCATTTTCAATCAAAACATTTAGCGTTTTCATTCTGAAACAATGTTTCATTGAGAAAGTTAGCTATGTTTATTTAAAAAAAAAAAAAGATAAAAACACCTGAAAATGAAATGAAGTAGAACGTTTCCTTTTCTCTGTTTCATGTCAGGTTTTTCCGACCCAAACTGATTTTTTTGTTCAAATATTTTGATTCGGCCCCTGGACCAAGACATCAATTATTAGGTCAGCATAAAGTCCCGATTAGAGGTCTTCATACTTGAATTATTTCTTTTCATGTGTAGTTACTTAGAATCATAGAATCATAGAATATCAGGGTTGGAAGTGTCCTCAAGAGGTCATCTAGTCCAACCCCTTGCTCATATACTGATCCATGTAAGGACACAGGAAATGGAAATATCTGCCTGAGAACATTCCATGGAATTGCATGAGATTGCATGGGATAATTAAAGATACTTCATTCCCAACTTCGAAATATATATGTCATCCCTTCAGATACCACCTGTCTGACTTCTCAAGTGACTCGTAGTTGATCTCATGATGAGCATTCCATCCTGCATTCTGATTCATATTTTGCCATTTTAAGGATTATGGACCAGATCCTCAGATGAGGCAAATCAGTGAGGCCCCACCTAAGTCAATGGAGCTACACAGATTTACACCAGTAGAGGATCTGGACATTTAACTGTATTGCAATTGGATTGGAAGCTGACTTTTGCTGCATGATGATCAGACAAAAAACTGGAAGTGAATCTCAGCCTGTGTCAGTACAATAGAATAATAATACCTAGCTTCCAAATAGCATTTTCATCCATCAATATCATTAGCTGCATTTTACAGAACGGGAAACTGAAGCACAGAGAGGTGAAGTGACTTGCCCCAGGTCACACAGAAAGTCTGTGGCACAGCTGGGAATAGAATCCCATCCCAGTGCCCAGTTCACTGTGGGGGTAGAGTATTCGTGTGCTTATTTGGCACAATGTTTCTCCTTGGGGGAAAAATGGAATTTTATTTTTTTGTTTCCCAGACAGAATCAGGGGTCGAAGACACTTTCTAACTCTCGGGCGAGTTGGAGGTGGGCAACCCCCTCCAAAAGCCTACAGAGATTTGGAAGGGTGGCAGGGTTCCCCCAGCCCAGAGGACTACTCTGTGAATGTGCAAATGCATGGGGATGTGTCCAAGAGCGCTGGTCAGTCTGTTAACAGCTGCAGTGCTGTTCTCGTGACAGGGGTTTAGCGTGCATGGAGATCTGTGCTAGCACCATGTAGAGCTGATATAGCATTGATCGGCCATGACAAGACACGCAGGCTAATCAGAAAGAGAAGGAAGGGGAGAGAATGTGACAACCACTCCCTTCACAAGATCTGCTGGCTGAACGAGTGATTGAAATCCAAAATTCATTGGAGAGACAGTAAAACCTATGCAGGACACCACCATCCTTGTTACCCCACCTTGTGTCTTAAGATATCACTCTCAAACATCCCAAATGTTCCTAGTGCATTTCTGCTCCTTCTCTATTAGGTGACCATTATGTAGCTGTTTTTTGCTAATCCCTTGAAGGATTGCTTAAGCAAGTTTCATTGTATTAAAATGTCACTTTGTCTCAATATGTTACTACTAACCTTCAGCTTTGAACTGGGAGTATTTAAAAATGGATTTGTTTTTCCTTGTGTAAACAAAGCTAATTTATACTAATGAAATCCACTGGTGGGGGATAAATAAAAGGAAACCAATACATAAGCGATAGCACCTGAAAATACATTTACACTATCATAGCGGCTTGGCAAACGTGCCCTTTAAAAACAAGAGAGGACTCAGATAGTGTAGTGCTACAAGAACTCAGACGGATACATACATGACTAAGAATGGCTATACACATAGAAATCAACATCTCAGCATATCAGACTGATTGGGAAAAGCCTGAACCAGGCATGGAGAATGTGCTTGTGTTTCCATAACATAGGGTTATTCACACACTTAGCCAGCAATGTTAGCAGGGTTTGTTTGAGAGCTAAGCAGCATTTAAGTGAAGAATTTTACAAACCCGTAAAGTTCAAAAGCACAAGAATTTTTGCCCAGATTCTTCTCTTCTGATGCTTCAGTCTCTTTCCCTTCAAATGGGGACAAAAGAAAAAAAGATACTTTTAAGTTCCACCAGCTCACTTCATAAACTAAGCCATAATTGTTAGAAAAATAAAGCCTTCGATGTAATGTAAACCTACTGAAGTAACTTGAGAAGGTGCCATGGAGGCTTCCCAGCAGTTATAAATTGGGAAGCATTCTCGATCTTCAAGACCACATAGAAGAAGAATGACGTTTATTAGCGACCAGTCCCCACAAGTTGATGGTGCAGTTTATGGAACTACACTTGGATTCCTGTTCTCCTTTATCATAATCCTTAACTGTCTCATTTTACATCGAAACTCACTTCATCTCTTGGTTTATTTCTGTGATTAATTGACATCAGAAACTCCTGTTTAATAAGGCTAGCAAAAAATCCATCAGAAGAGTTGAGAATGTGTGATTGTTTCCTTTTACACTTGCATTTACTGTATCTTTCCTTTGGGATTTTTGTCTTCATCTTTTCATTTACAGATTGCAATGGATGATGTTAAAAATGATGGACTTTATTCAATTAACCTCTTTCCCCAAACCGCTAGCAACTTCATCCAAATGGTCTATTTTCTGCCAGGGTCTCCAAGACCATTTTGCTAGCTAACAGAAAGACAAAATAATCCAAACCCTCCAAATGCAAACATTAATGTATGAACATATCTGTCAGAATTCACGTGGCCCAACTTGTGACAGATCAGAGGAGAAAATGTGAAGTAGAACCGAAAGTGATAAGTAGGTGTAGAGGTCTAGCCAAAGTCAAGTGCTGGGGAGTTTCAGTTGTAGAGAGCTGATGCTTTGAATTATAATCAAGTGATTAATGTTTCTAACATAAGTGGGTTTGGGAGTTACAAGGAATTGCAGCAATGGCTTGGATAAATATGGTGAAACCCACTGTAAAATAACTTTTATTTATAGCACATCCATTAGGTTGGACAGAAAGGACAACATGTGCTTATAAGGTTAATGATAAATCCATCTGAAGACTAAACTGGTCTGCTGATTTATAAGAAAGGCATTCTTGGGTTGGACTTTTCTTCAGAGGGAAAGAATGGGTGTAATACTGTTGGAGAGACAATTCTTATTTGTTTTCAAATGGGGATTTGAAGTCAGCTTTGCTCCTGAGCTAAAATGTTTGGAATTTCAAGTCTTATGTTGCCTTGCCTATTTTAAAAGATCATTCACCCATCAAAGTCCTTGCAGCAAGTTTCTGCAAATGAAATTTCTCATAAATATAAAGAATAGCATGGGGAGGAGCAGACTGGCCTAATCCTATAGAAAAGGTAGGAAATAATATAACTCTAGTGTGAAAACTACAGCGATCTCAGTGTGAACCTAGAGAAATTTCAGTGCTAACTGAAGATCAGATCCCTGGGAAATTGTTTTAGTTTGTGGATTCAGAATTTCAAAAAGAAATGGAAAATGCAGGAGGAAAAAAAGAGTTGGGGAATCTACAAGACTGATTAGAATTCACCAGACCTCAGTACTGTTTTTATAAATGGTTTAAAATAAATAGCTGTGCGCATTGCACCAAGAAGGATTTCTACTGAGTCATAAAACAAGATGGGAAAATGTCTAATAAAAATAATACATTTGCACATCTGCGTACACACCTTTTGTTCGGGGATCTTAGTGCACTTTACAAACATTAAATGTCATGCCATTGGGCAATTCAAATGAAAAATAAAGTACAAATTTTTAACAGAGAGTTTGATTGACCATTGGAATAAACTACCCTGGGATGTGGTGGGTTCTCCATCTCTGGTTGTCTTCAGATCAAGACTGGATGTCTGTCTGGAAAATATGCTTTAACCAAACAAAAGTTATTAGGCTCAATATGGAGGTCACTGGATGAAATGTGATATACACCAAGTCAGATTAGATGATTTAATGGTCTCTTATAGCCTTAAAATGTATGAATCTGTGATTGAGGTATTTTTATTCTGAAAATATATTTATTTTATGATAGTGAAAGGATTAGCTCTTGCAAGTGGATCTGCAGAACCCTGACCCCATGCAGGGCCCCACTGACTTTGCTGGACATCTGTGTGGCGGCAAGGGCCCATACTAATGGCATGACCAAAGCCTTAAAGATAGACACAGTCCCTGCTCCAACATGTTTTCAGACAGATCAAGCAACATACAAAAGATGGGGGATAGGAAGCTAAAAACCTGCAGTTATTTGAAAGTGTTGAGTCTAGTTTGTGCTTATTTAAAGTCTAAGTGGGAAATAAGCACCTGTTTGGCAAGCTACCCCAAAGCCTCACCAATCTAGAAATAGCTATTAACTCCCAAACTAGCGCCGCATGTAATTGTCACCATTAGATCCCCCCTGGGGGAGGCACTAGATTTGGAGCAGGATGCTCTGAATGGTCACTTAGAGCTTTTCCACCTACAACGTCTATTATTTTAAATTAAATCCAGATCTGAACTATCATGAAGTTCAGGGGTGTTGGGATTCTTGGAGCTGGTTCAGGCTCATCCTTTACTGTAAAATACTATGCTGGAGTCTAATCCCTCTTCTGTCGCCTTCGATTGTTTATAAAATCATTGAGAACCTGATTGAGGGTCAAGTTCTCCCCTAATTTGCACTCTGGGCAGTCTCATTCATTGACTTTGATGGAGTTACACTGGTGTAGGTCAAGCCAGGATTTGGCCTTTAAACTGGAAGTAATAGTAGATTTCTCAGCTAGCTGAACAAACATATCTGCTCTGCTTGTTCTTGACAGACCAGAAGTCTTGATGTGAAATTTGACACAGTTTTCGGCCCCTGTCCCAGACATCTGTTTTGAGGGGGTAACTGTTGTGAGTTTATTTGAACTCAATACAGGGCTCTGTTTATATTTCATTGATGAATTGAAAATAACCTCTTCTTAAGGAAGTGACAGCTGATACCTGAAGATTGTGCTCAAGCCATTCACAAGAGCCAAAGAAATACACTGAGGGTTATGGAGGTCGAGACCCTTGTTTAGATCAAAGCACATGTTGGACATTGTATAAATGCCAACTCTTAAAGTGTTCTTATTCAAGGCTGAAGTCTGGAGTAAAATGATACCATGCTAATAAATCCTTTACTCAGCTCTGCTAACACACTAGCAAATACATCAACATAGAGCTGGAACAGAGAGGCTTCCAAGTCATTTAGATTTGAGTGCAACTGACTGACTGGATACAAACCTAAATGCCCTGAAGTTTACAGCATCAATAAAACTATTACTGGAATACCGTGTGCAGTTCTGGTGTCCACACTTCAAAAAGGATATTGACAAATTGGAAAGGGTTCAGAAGAGAGTTACAAGACTGATCTGGGGACTGGAAAACCTGCCTTGTAGTGAGAGACTAAAGAAGCTCAGTTTATTTTGTTTATTCAAGAGGTGATTTGATCACACTCTAAAAGTATCTACGCAGGGAGATTTCTGATACAAAAGCATAACAAGATCCAAGTGCTGGAATGTAAAGCTAGACAAATTCAGAATAGAAGTAAGGTGCAAATTTTTAACAGGGAGGGTTATTAACTATTGGAACTGTCAGGGTTCCCTCCCCACTCTGAACTCTAGGGTACAGACGTGGGGACCCGCATGAAAAATCCCCTAAGCTTATTTCTACCAGCTTAGGTTAAAAACTTCCCAAGGCACAAATTCTCCCTTTTACCTTGGATTAGGTAACGCTGCCACCGCCAAGTGATTAGACAAAACTCAGGGAAAGGACCACTTGGAGTTCCTACTCCCCTCTAATATCCCCCCAAGCCCTACACCCCCTTTCCTGGGGAGGCTTGAGAATAAACAAGATGAGCACAGACAAACCTTGGTTTTTTTTTAGGACACTAAAAAAACCAATCAGATTCTTAAAAAACAGAACTTTATTAGAAAGAAAAAAGGTAAAAGAAGCACCTCTGTAAAATTAGAATGGAAGATAATCTCACAGGGCAATTGGATTCAAAACACAGAGGATTTCCCTCTGGGCAAAACTTTAAAGTTACAAAAAGAAAACCAGGAATACACCTCCCTCTCAGCACAGAGAAAATCACAAGCCAAAATAAAAGTAAGCTAACGCATTCCCTTGCTAGTACTTACTAATTCTAATGGAGTTGGATTGCTTGCTTTCTTGCTTGAAAAGTATCTTGAAAGTATCTTGTCCCCTTATTGGTCCTTTTGGTCAGGTGCCAGCTAGGTTACCTGAGCTTCTTAACCCTTTACAGGTAAAAGGATTTTGTGCCTCTGGCCAGGAGGGATTTTATAGTACTGTATACAGGAAGGTTGTTGCCCTTCCCTTTATATTTATCACAGGAACAAATTACCAAAGGCCATGGTGGATACTTCATCACCTACTGTCTTTAATTCAAGTTTGGGTGTCCATTTCTAAAAGATATGCCCTAGCTCAACCAGAAGTCTTAATGCAGGAATCCCTGGGTGAGGTTCTTTGGCCTGTGGTATGCAGGAAATTGGCCTAGCTAATCATAATGGTCCCTTGTGGCCTTAAAATCTATGACTTTATGAAGTTTAGTGATGAATGGACCAAGATTTTGCATCAGACCCATCTTTAATTGGAGAGAGAGAAAGAACACAATCTGAAAAAAAACAAACAATTTCATATACAGGCCCAGCTTGTGCCTAGCTTCTCGGCAGGTTCTCAGGGGGTGGGGAAAGGTAAAAGAACTCTTTCTGTGCCCCCACACCGCTCCAGAGTCCAGGCTCAATTGTAGTCCCTGCTGGAACCCCGTGGAGCACAAGCCATACCAAAGAGAATTAGGATATGCAAGCAAAAATTATCACATCCAAGGTGGAAGCCAAACTCAAAGAGCTTAATGGGGCCAAATCGGGCAGCCTGGATAATCTCTATCCAAGAATATTAAAGAAACAGACACCTAAAATTGCAAGGCTAGTAACAAGGATTTTTAATGAATCTGTAAATTCGGGGGGGTCATACTGTATGATTGCAGAATTGCAAATATAGTATCTATATTGAAGAAAGGGGGAAAAAGTGATCCAGGAAACTACAGGCCTGTTAGTTTGACCTTAGTTGTATGCAAAGTGTTTCTCCTCCTCTGTCACTTCCAACTGATACATCCCCAGTTTAAAGCAAAAATTCTTGTTGTTAGTCTAGGAGGAGGAAGTGTGCCTAGACTGTAAAAAAAGTGCTTCCCAAACTTTCTACTAAGGTGACCCACCAACTGCATTTTGTCTTTTTATTTTTTGTGACCCTCTATTACATATATGTACCCTCAGCCCTGGCACTGCAACCCCAATCCCAGCTCGGTGCAGAGGGAAGGCCCCAGGGGAAGGGGGAGGAGAGCAAGCCTGTCCCTCACTCACCCCGCATTGGCCTAGGCTCCCTGTTTCGAGCATTGTCACCTGGTGCACGGGGTGGCAGTGCTCCTTGGTTTTGGCCTGGCCACTCCTCCGTCATGACGAAGGAGCAGCCAGGCCAAACCTGAATGGTACTGTGATCCCCGTGCACCAGGTCGCAATGCCCTGGAGTGGGGAGCCGGACCCAGACCCATGGGACAGGAGCTGATGCTGTGGGGTGAATGAGCAGCAGGCTTGCTCTCCAAACTCCCTCCCTCTCTTCCCCCCTCCTCCTGGGGTCTCCGCTGTGCATTGAGCCAGGAGAAGCATACGTTAGCCTAGCCCAGGGTTGGGTTAATCTGGCTATGACAACCCACCTGGAATGTTTCTGTGACATGCTGGTGGGTCAAGACCCACCATTTGAGAAACACTGCTGTAAACCCTTTGGGGGCAGGGACTTTTTCTCACTGTGTATGTACAGCACCTAACACAATGGGGCCTTGATCTTGCTTGTGGCTTCTAGGCACTACAGGAATTCTAATAATGAATAATAATAATAATAATGAATAATAAATGCCTCCTGGAGCTCCTGAGGTGCAGAGGATATCAGGGAAGCTGATCAGGGTTTGCGAGACTATTGTAGCTGTCAGAACAGAGGGGAAGGGAAAAAATGATGAGATTTGGATCCAGCTGGATGCAAGGGCAGAATGAGATAGAGAAGTCATGGATGACCCACAAACTACAAGCTTGGACGGTGGAGGGACAGTGGTAAACTAGAGAGGGGGTAGCAGAGAGAGTGTCTAGGAAAGATACTTAATACTGAATTGAAATCTACCCCGTAGACAAAATACATCCCAGCCTTGCTAAGTGAAACAGCATATAGGATCCATTAGGCAATGGTCTGAGCACGTGCCATGAATAATTTTTCATTTCCACAGGTTGTGTGATGTTAAAGCTATTTTGCCCAGCTGGCCAGATATTTAGCTACGCTCCGTGCTCATACCAGTCCTGTGCACCCTGTATGTGATTGCAGAGGCTTTCTTGCTAGGCTAAGCAGAATAGCCCAAACAGCCCTGCCTGTTATCTCTTCCCCTGCCCTGATGTGTTCTGAGCTGGAAGTGATGCTGCATCTTTCTGAATGACTGCATGCAACCCTGACAGAATCACCCAGGCTCTTGCAGCACGTAGGTGACACTCAGGGACAACTCGTAAACTTTCTTTGTTCTGTGCAGCCCTTAGGCACGAGCTGTAGCATCTAGGGCTTAGCTCTTCCCTGGCATAAAGCCACTGGAGACAAGGGAGTTAGGCCAGGGAAGGGAATTTGGCTACTAATATATAACGTCATCCCATTGTTCCTGCTCGAAAAGATAAACTCTGGTGGTAGTTTTGTCTCCCACCCATTTACTCCCTTCTTTAATAAAACTTGTTACTGTGATGCCTTTTTCCCCCCAGTCAGCAGATTTTCTGGCTGGTTAATGAGGGGAAAATAGCCCCCTCCTTTATGTCAGGGGCCAAGTTTGGATTGGAGGTTGGTTTAGTTTTTCGTGTCATTTCCTGTTGCTGTCCTCTGAATGCGAACACTCTCTCTCTCTCTCTCACTCACACACACACTGGACTCACTCCTCTTGGAAGGATGTGAGGAGGCAAAGACAACACACCTCATGCTCTCTCCTGTCACGCTGCATTCCAGCCTTCTGCTGTCCTGCCAGGCTCAGCTTTCTGCCTGCTACCGGGATAGAAGAAGACGTGGAAGGTAAAATAACTCTTCTTTACAACTGGGCTCAGTAGGTACTTCATACTTTTCAGGCTTGGGTGAAAGTTGGTTGTGAATTTTGGAGTCAAGAGCTAAAGCCTTGATTATTTTTTTTAAAACTTTCCCCAGTGGTAATTGCAAAGGGATAGCAGCGGGGGTCTACTAAAAAGGCAAGTGTAGAGGGCTGCAGTAATGATGCAGAGTTGTTGTTTGCTCAGGTAGGATTGCAAGGGAAAGAGCAGAGAAATGCAGTGGCAAGCGGCAGTGCTGGGAGAGGAGTGCTCAGGGAAGATGCAGCTGCTGAATCCAAACACTGTGTGTTTCAGTCCCTTTCCGATAAGCATTTTCTGCACAACCTTGCCGTTTGCAGGAGAGCTGGAAAAAGCTGGCTGTGGAATCTCAGAAATGAAGGAACGGTGTGTAGGTCTCTGTTGAGGTGCACATGATAGAAGAGGGCAGTGTTTAAGAGGACTGTTGTGTATGTAGTTCTGCAAACACTGGTGGCTTGAAATGTTGGCTGATGGAAGAAAATAGCAGTTATGGAAAAACCAGCTTGGGGCAGGACGGAAGCGGTGAATGTCACTGAGGGGTGGCAAAAGAAATAAACGCTGTGTGTACAGCATTCTTCACCTAGAGCTTTGTCTTTTAATTGCAGCATAGGATTTACCCTGGCAGAAGATTTTCCATAATACTTGCTTACTGTAGTGTTCAGGTGTGTGTGTGTGTGTGTTGTTATAGAAGTCAGTCCATTTAACTAGAAGGAACATGACAATCTCCAGAATCTGCATCCTATTCACTATAAAACTGTACAAAAATCAGTCAACCTTTGTAAGTCCAATCGACAACAGCCAATATTTTCCTTGCTTGCTCATAAAATTCGCATTTAGTTTGTTTAAAAAAGAAAGGGGTACAAATGTTTTCTTTTTAAAGCTGAGTGAAAGTAACTTCATGCGCTAGTTAAGCCAGTCCTGGCTCTCCCTTCCCACTGCTTCTTGGACAAACAGCCCATTAAAAATCTGGCGTATCACTTCTGGAGCACATGCTGGAGCCAGTCCATGGGGCGTTCAGAGTTAAAACGCTTTCTTGAGGTAACTAACACAGGATAGTAAATTTCAACGTGTCACTAAGTCTGGGGGGGAAATAGCTTGCAGAGCAGTTTATATCAATAGATAAAGTAAATGCTCAGGAGCCCCAAGTTCTTCACATAGAGGATTAATCATTACCACCTCCAGCTATTCAGCAGAATTTAATAAGGGCAATTACATAGACATTTTTTACCAGCCATTAATTAGACGTAGGAATGAGAGCAGAGATCTGGCCTCAGGAAGAATCATCCTAATTATTTGTGCATACAACATGGGTTTACACAGAATCATTGCTCAAGACATGTTACTCCCTCACTTCACTTTCATTTTACTTCTCCCTCCTCCAAGAATTTGATTGCTGATGGAAGGTGCAGAATAGGGGGCATAAGAATTGTTATTGTGCCACAGATTGGGCACATCATATGCAATAGCACTGCTGGCCTGACATTCCTAATTTCTGACCTAGCTGAATCATCTCTTGCTTTCCAATCCTCAGCTTCTCTTTCCAGGCTGCCATCCATGGAGGTGGTGGTTGCGGCTGAGAACTGGATCGGGGCCTCCCAGGTCATTTCACATAGACCAGCCAGCAGCTGTTAATGACTTTCATTAACTAACAACCTAGACTGGAGTCAAAGCTGCCAACTTCAAGGTGAAAGGTTCAGGCTCCCAGGATCAGTCCCTTGGGTCAGCTGGATCTGTGCTTCAGATGGGATTTGTGGGGAGGTTAATTTTAAAAACCAAATAGAACAGTGAAAACTCTTTTGATTCTTTCCCATCTCTCTCCTTCCTCTCTAACGCGCCTTCACTCAGAGTATTGCATCGTTTGCTCCCATTTGCTGACTGATTTTCACAGGGTCCACTCCTGCCTTTCAGTACAAATGATGGAGCAAGTGCCATATGAACTCACATAGCAGAGGGCATGAGAGAACCCCTAGTCTCACTCACTCCCATAACCAGTGGGGAGAGAGAGAGATACTATTTACCTAGGACTGTATTTTGCATTCCATACCATGGGATTCAATCAGCCCACAGGTCCACATTTCCACAACGGCTCAGAACTCAGGAATCTTGGCCAGATTTTCAAAAACCATATTGTGTGCTGAATTGTATATATAGCAAAATCTTGCTATATATATCACAATGGGAGCTACTGGGGCTGAACCCTTCTGCCCCTAAATGGGAGTCTTTTTTCATTGTGGGTGTTGAATACTTGAAAATCTGGCTCTGAGCACTTTGAAACCTTGGTCTACAATTATGTGACGGGAGCTTGATTCATGTAACGCTAGTATAATTTGACCCTTAAATATTAGAGGTCTGAATCTGATCTCACTCCGGTTTTGCCTTCCATTGACTTGCATGGGTTTACTCCTAATTTACACCAGACAAGGCCAGATCAGAGCAGGCTCTACATTTCTAGCTTAGGCTGTGACCTGCACACAGAAAGAAAAGACAGAAAAGAAACCTGCTGAAGATGAGAGTATGATGGGAATGAGGTGGTTCCGAGCATCGCCAGCAGATTTCTGCTGCTTCATTGGCCTTCTTGATTGCCAAAAGGGGGACAACAAAAGTGATTAAGGGGCTGGAGCACATGACTTATGAGGAGAGGCTGAGGGAACTGGGATTATTTAGTCTGCAGAAGAGAAGAACGAGGGGGGATTTGATAGCTGCTTTCAACTACCTAAAAGGGGGTTCCAAAGAGGATGGACCTAGACTTTTCTCAGTGGTAGCAGATGACAGAACAAGGAGTAATGGTCTCAAGTTGCAGTGGGGGAGGTTTAGGTTGGATATTAGGAAAAACTTTTTCACTAGGAGCGTGGTGAAGCACTGGAATGGGTTACCTAGGGAGGTGGTGGAATCTCCTTCCTTAGAGGTTTTTAAGGTCAGGCTGGCATGATTTAGTTGGGGAGTGGTCCTGCTTTGAGCAGGAGGTTGGACTAGATGACCTCCTGAGGTCCCTTCCAACCCTGATATGCTATGATTCTCTGATTCTCTGATAGTCGCACCTCCATCTACATAAAATGACCTCTATTCCATCCCCCTGCCAATGCAAGATTGTTCCCAACAGCACATTTATTTCAGAGTTCATTTAGTCTATGCTTAACGAGCAGAGGGGCGAGGCTTCAAGTTCTGTCACTTACCTGATGTCTGTCTGGAAATATTTCCTGTTATGCAACCTCAATGTTCTGTTTCAGTTTAATCTCATTGCTCCAAGTTACATCCCCTGAGCACCACCCTAAATAATCCCTCCCTCCAGGGCCAGTTCACAGTGGCTGGGAAACCTGTGTTGTAGGAGGCCTCAGCTTGGGAAGGGGCTCCACAAGAAAGCAGAGTTATGCATATGTGCCTGCTTGTGCTTCGTCCAGACCAGCTGTGATAAATGAAGGGGGGTAGCTCCCTTTCATGGACACAGAGGCAGCCAGTAGCTTTAAAATCCCTCTTAGTAGCTGTTCTCTAATTGCTCTACCTGTAAAGGGTTAAAAAGTCTCACTGCTATGCATAGGTAAAAGGAAGTGAGTGGGCACCTGGCCAAAAGAGCCAATGGGAAGTCTAGAACTTTTAAAAATTGAAACAAAGACTCCCCTTCTGTCTGTCTGTTGTTCTCCGGGGAGAGGCGGATAGGGCAGAACTATGCTGTAAGAAGCTTGGGGCCAGGTATGAAAAAATCATCAGAATCATACCTAGAAATTTCTCATTTAAACCCCCGGATATGTAAGTAGATCAGGAAATGTCTAGGAAGACGCGATTAGGTTTATCCCTTTTATTTCTTTATGGCTTGTGGACTCCTCTGTGCTAACCCCAGGTGCTTTTGTTTTGCTTGTAACCTTTAAGCTGGACCTCAAGAAACTATTCCTGATGCTTAATCGTTGTAGTGGCTCTTTTTAAATCTAGCAATAGCCTGAGTTCCCAGATGTATTTTCTTCCTTTTGTTTTTTAATAAAATTTACCCTTTTTTAAGAACAAAATTGGATTTTTGTGTCCTAAGAGGTTTGTGCACATGTTATTTAATTAGCTGGTGGCAACAGCTGATTTCCTTTGTTTTTTTTCCTCAGCTCTTCCCCAGGGAGGGGGGTGAAAGGGCTTGAGGGTACCCCACAGGAAGGAATTCCCAAGTACACCTTCCTGGGTCCTCAAAGGGGTTTTGCACTTGGGTGGTGGCAGCATCTACCCATCCAAGGTCAGAGAAAAGCTGTAACCTTGGGAGTTTAATACAAGCCTGAAGTGGCCAGTATTAATTTTTTAGAATCCTTGTGGGCCCCCATCTTCTGCACTCAAAGTGCCAGAGTGGGGAATCAGCCGTGACACCAGCGGTTCTCAAACTGTTGGTTAGTACCCAAAAGTGGGCCATGATCCTGTTTTAATGGGGTCGCCAGGACTGGCTTATACTTGCTGGGGCCCGGGGCTGAAGCCCAAGCTCCACTGCCTGGGGCCCAAGTCCGAGGGCTTCAGCCTGGGGCTGTGTGGCCCAGGTTACAGGCTCCCTGCCTGGAGCTGAAGCCCTTGGGCTTTTTCTTTGAGCCACTCACCCAGAGTGGTGGGGTTAGGCTTTGGCTTTGGCCCCCCAACCCAGGGCAGCAGGACTTGGGTGGGCTCAGGCTTCTGTCCCCACTCCTGGGGTCGTGTAGTCATTTTTGTTGTCAGAAGGGGGTCACACTGCAATGAAGTTTGAGAACCTCTGGTCCAGACGGTACAATGGTGAGTTAATAAGCTGTGCTTTGTGACAATGACAAGATGTGAGTCCTGACTGCTCCTGGGCCGGACCCTTTGGAGCTGCCCATAGGCCTTGTGAAGACCACCTAGTGAGACACGACAGCAGGGGAGTGGTGATAGTTGATGTTGTGTGTGTGGGGGCGGGGGGTGGTCCTTTCCTCTTGAACTACCTTCTGCCTCAGGCACCCCACTAGGTTGCTGCTGCTGCCCTTGACGGAGGCTGCTCCAAGAACTCTTAACCTCTGCCTGGATGCTGCTACCGGGGGGGGGGGGGGGGGGGGGAGGGGGGGAGGAATGCATACCTTTGTTGGTGCATTGCATTGAGGATGACAATGAAGTGTGAGTCTGAAGGGTTCTCTTTGGCAAGATTTTCTGTGGCCCTGCTTATTTGGGCAGGATAAATAATAATAATACTATTCTGTTTATTTGGAATAGTGGTTTTCCCCTCTTGTGACAAGGGATC
Source organism: Emys orbicularis (assembly GCF_028017835.1). Classification (NCBI taxonomy): domain Eukaryota; kingdom Metazoa; phylum Chordata; order Testudines; family Emydidae; genus Emys; species Emys orbicularis. The sequence continues at coordinate 19,635,932 of NC_088685.1, read as the reverse complement.
ATTCCCCTGCTTTAAGGGATACTAGTTGAATGCATGCAGGTCTTGTATATACATTAGCAAACTTAATATTGCACGCGAATGATCATGTGACAAACCTAACATTTCAATGAGTAGCGAAAATTCTAGTTCTTGGCCAGGAAATGTTTTTCTTGCTTTGTTTTTTACCTTCCTTCCCTGCAAATGGAAGCAGAACCCTGGGCCTGTTTAGCATTAAAACAACATGTTCTGATATTGGTTTCAAACTACTTCTGGGTGCTACCTGGCTGGATATTAGCCATCTCTTCTGGGCTAATTGATCCCACTTTATTCATCGGCCTGGCTGTTGTCTATCTAAGGCTCCTATCACTGTGATTTCTAAGGGTATATAGCTGTACTGCATTTGGAGATTTGCCTGCAGCACATGTAGACATACCTGAGCCAGCTTTGATCTAGCTAACTTGAATAACAATAGTAGGGAAGCCGTGGCAGTAGGGATCGGCTGCTTGAGAACATTCCCAGAGTACAGTCCATGCTGCCGTGGCATCACGGCTGTTATTCCAGCTTGCTAGATCGAAGGTAGGTGGGCTGTATCTACTCATGCTACAGTCACACCTCTGCAGTGTAGACAGGTCCTAAGTTCTAAACACACAAGTTGCAGTGGGGGAGGTTTAGCTTGGATATTAGGAAAAACTTTTTCACTAGGAGGGTGGTGAAGCACTGGAATGGGTTACCTAGGAAGGTGGTGGATTCTCCTACCTTAGAGGTTTTTAAGGTCAGGCCCAACAAAGCCCTGGCTGGGATGATTTAGTTGGGATTAGGTCCTGCTTTGAGCAGGGGGTTGGACTAGATGACCTCCTGAGGTCCCTTCCAACCCTGATATTCTATGATTCTAAGTTAAGGCAGCATTTATATCATCAAGAGGAATCTGAGCTCTCAGTCTGTTTTAATCTTTTTTTCATTTTCCCCACACAATATAATTACTTTACTGAAGATGGAGTATTCTCATTGGCTGAGGAGGCTCGGGTTATTGCTCTGGTCATGTGATAGCATCCATAGCAGCCATAAGGTACACCAAAGACAATCCAAATTAACCTGGTGAGGCCCCCAGTGGTGGCTGGACACTTCCAAGAAGGTCCCCTTCCACCCCAAAAAGTATTTTGTTTCAATTTTCTACATTTAAATGCATGCAGTGCTGATAAGAGGTGCTGGATTGACGAGACTGAAGTCTTCTGGCAGTTCAAACTTCACAATGTGCCTCACGTCTGTTTGAGATGGGTCTGCTCTGGGGATGAAAGCGTATTTCAGCCTCCATGCTCAAGATCCTGGATTGGGGCTTCTAAGGAGGCTGCCAGTTCTGATGATGGTTTCTGTGATGTGGTCACTTACTTGCTGGGAAGTGGACACAGACTACCAGCTAATTTGATCTAGGCCACCAAGCAACTGTCTGAGATGGATGATTTTCCCTCATTACTGATCTGAGCTGGAGTTGAACTGGTGAATGTGAGGTGAAATGCCTCTCTTCTATTAGCAATCCCCTCAGTCTCCCTCTCCTTCCCAAGAAGTGTTGTTTTTGGTTAATTCATACAAGTCTGGGTCTCTTACCTCCATCCTGTGAGAGGAAGTCTGGGGCTGGAATTGTGTAATAAATGCCAGATTTCTCACTGCGGTCGACAAAGCTATACTGAGTGGAGTAGACCAGGCCTATTGCCTTGCCAGTTCTTACTTTCATGAACCCCACCATCATTCTGATTAACTTCTGTTGGGTCACTGTGAAATGTGTTCTTCCCCAATGAGAATAAGCTTGATCTCACAACAGGATTAATAGGCTAATGATAGATATGGGATATCTAGACCCCATGGATCTGTAGGAGGGAATCCCATTGGGGTAACTCAGACCTTCATCCTTCTGATGTACGTTAAACAGAGTTCCTAGCAGTTTATTGTGTGGGGGTCTTTTGGCTGACTCCTTGAAAAGCAAGGCCTTCCCTACTCTATGCTGGGCATTATAGAACCATTGGACTTTTTTAAATGGATAGGTTTCCTCCATTACCCTTGACCAAAGTTTGTTCTTCTTCCCCACCCATCTATTGTACAATGTACTGGCTGTCACCTTCTATCCCAGAGGCTGCCGCTTTTCACTAGTGAAGTGATTCCTTTGTACTTGTAGTTTGCAAAGTGCTTTAGGATCCTCTGAAGCTTTTTATGATGGGAAGAAGAAAAAGGTGGAGATCTGGATTCGGTTCCTGGCTTTCTCTCAGATTTCCTGTGTGATCTTGGGTAAGACACTCAAACCCTCTGTGCCTGAGCCCCCGATCTCTAAAATGGGAATAACAACACTCACTTTCTCCCTCTCTTTGACTGTTTTACCTGCTTAGATTGCAAGCGCCTCAGCTCCTCTCTTACACTGTTTGTACAGTGCCTAGCACAATGGAGCCTGATTTTAGCTGAGGCCTCTGGGTACCACCATAATTCACATTAAAATTATGATGCTCTTATTAATTAAACCTGGAATTACCCTGCCTGCCCATCATTCATTACACTCTCCAGGGCAGCAGCAATGATATTGGGAGAGATCGTGATACCTGTTTCTCATAGTGAATAGTACCTTGTAGGGAGTGTGGAATCAAATAGTACTCAGTGTCAGGTTGTCCCACTCCGGCCCAATGGAGCTGCCTTATGAATTAACATAGAGTGTTCCTTATAATTTACTGTACACTCTATTTCTCACTGGATAAAGCTTAATATTGGGTTTTGCCTTTTTTTTTTTAAACTTGTGCATCCACTGGATTTAATGGTTTCAAAGATTTTATTTTTCACTCTGATATCAAAATCCTTTCCATAGCTGGTACATTGCATGAATGTCACATTTAAATATGTGCTCTATAATTCAGTCCTTCCCCCCTAGCCATATTACTTTACACTACATTTGTCTACAGTAAACTGCAGCTTTGATTTTACTACATCAGTGACCATAAAAGACTCAAATTCCTCTGACTCTGGTTTTGTTGTTACTCTTTATTTACTCTAGACAATACTCCAGTTTTGGAAGAGTTGGCAGACTCTGAAAGCTGAAATTTCATATTTATTTTTCTTCCCATTCCTTTATAAACAGAGTTTATAGCTACAAGGGTTACAACCTGATATAATATATTTAGCAGGTTTTGAGCTGAGGGCTTTACAAAGTGGTATAAAGAACTGTAGTAGGTCCAGTGATGAGATTCTTATTTATTATATTGCTAGGTGCTGTGTATACACATAATAAAGGAGAGCCCTTGCCACAAAGAACTCGTGAGCTAAATACACAAGATAGACAAGCAGTGGCAGCGAAGAAGTATTATTGTCTGTCTTACAGATGTGGGACTGGAGGCACAGAGAGATTGACTGACTTGTCCAAAAGTTTTTACCTTCCACCAACAGAAGTTGGTCCAGTGATCGATATTACCTCACCTGCCTTGTCTCAAGTCACACAGGGAGTTTGTAGCAGAGCGAGGAATTGAACCCAAAGCGCCTGTGTACTAGGCTAGTGTCTAAACCATAAGCCTGTCCGTTTGTCTTTCTTGCTTTAAAAAAATGGTATTTTCTGTTACTGGGTACATTTTAGAGGCAAGAAAGCTGCACTCCAGAGGTGACATTATGAAGCCATGAATATAAGTCATCACTGGTGGGCTAGCAATTGTGAGAATACAGGGATGAATGTTATTAAGATTAGGGAAATCCTGCCCTTCTCCCCTCAGTTAAAAACTGATTTGTAGCCAGCAAATTATTTTATCCTTTATCCTGATTCCCTATATTAATCCTGCATTCATTCCATTCCCAAATCCCCCCCTGACTTGAATGGGAGCTCTAGGTATGAAACAGAATCGGTCCCCGAGTGCATAGTTTCAATGTGAATCTTACTATTTAAAAAAAAATAGTAAATATATAGAATGCACTGCTTGAGCATTGTCTACCAGAGCAGCGGCATCTCCGGCCAGGCAAACCTTCCTGCCATGTTGGCCATCTCTGATAAACTGCTTCAAAATTGCTTCCGCTATTTGGAAAGCAACAATAGCAGTCTATTGCTAATACAGAAGTGCTCTATATGTACCATGCCTATAGTCAAGTTCATAACCATCTTCTGATTGGGTCCTGTGTGTCTGCTTGGGTCTATATTTGATCTTCTCCATTTGGCTGGCTGGTGTAACAGCTTGACCGGCACAGACCAGCCCTTGCACCACTAATAAAATCTTTTCATTGATATTTGGGAGATGATTACCTGCAGCTTCAGTCATACTCCCTGGTGTGGGTACTGGATTGGCACTCCTGAGTTCTAAATTGCTTCATCTGTCTATGCCTTGGTCCTCTAAGCTATGAAATGAAGATAATGGTACAGGGGTGTTGTCAGAATTAAAAAATGTTTGCAAAGCAGTATGTAAACACTCTGCATTATTATTATTGTCATCATTGAAAGAAATAAGGAACGGTAAGAATGGAAGGAAGAGGCTATCAATGTAAGATTTCTCCTCCCTCCCTGCTTTTGTTTTCCCACAGCATAAAATACTCAGTGACCCAGCACCAGTGTAGCCTGTTCTATAATTTTCCGGAGTTGTCCCTTTGAGGCAGGAAAAAGCCAGTTCCATCCAGTTCCCCAGTTTGTCCAGTGCAGAAATGTAATTGTACTGCTGGCTGCCAGACATCACACAGCAAAGAGAAGAAGGAAGGTCAGAGAATAGCTTATGAAGTGCCAGGGAACAACATGGAATGAACCAAGTGAACGCAAGTGATTCTAGGTGTGTTTTGAGAGTCTTAGAGACCTTTTTCTCAAACACAAATTTGCTGATTTTCTTGGTGTTACACTTGGGGTGAACTTGACTCATCCATCATCCCTAGTCCTATGGGAGTTTAGCTGTAAACAGCTTACTAGCCTGTAGTGTGTTGTTATAACAGCAGTTGGAGATAACCGAAAGTACAGTGGGCCCAATTCTCAGTTACACTTTTCCCCCTTTATACCACTCCAGCAGTGTAAAGTTGCCTTTAGGGGAAAACAAGTGTAAATTATGCTCCTGCCGGAGTGTGTAAAGAGGTCTTCGTTTAAATGAGAACCAGACCCATTAAAGAGATCCCCTGCCATCAGGTGAATACATTTTGCAAATTTATGGTAGAGGCGATTGCCAAGTCAAGTCCTCTTCTATCAACCTGGCTTATAAGGAGACCTGCAGATGTCCAATAAATGCTAGGCTTACAGAGCCAGTTTTAGCTAGGTAGAGGCACAGTGACTGATCTGTGCCTGGACATGAACTACCGGCACAGATTGCTCCAGCAGTTCATTTGTGTAGTTGCAAATTGTAGCCTCATGCGTAAACGCTAAGAGGGGCTTTTTGAAAATCTGGTTCCTAAAAGCCCTTTAGACAGTGCTTAATTTGTAATGAAAGAGGTGCCGGGGCTCAAGCAATTTTTTTACTTTCATAACTGATGCAGCAAGCCCAGAGGTGCTGGGGCTATGAACTGCCACGCCTGAGCCCCGGCAAGCCTGGGCACAAATGAAGCACTGCCTTTAGGACAGTGAGCCCTTCTTGCACTGGGGAAGCAAGGCAGTCTGAGACAGACAGTTCAGATATAGAGTGAATGGGTATGGAGGTACAGGAAGAGGCAACCTTACAGGTAAAAAGGAAACTGCTGGCATCCCCCAGTATATTTTAGAAAGATATGGATGTAAGCAAAGAAATAAAGAAAGTTAGTACGACTTTGTATGACCTTTAAGGTGATACGAGGAGCAGGTGCAAATGAATGAACTCTCTGGGGCAAATTCACCGCTAAGCCTGCTCAAGGGACACAGGGCAGTTGGTTTCCCGCATCTCCACTCCAGGGCAGTAAGGGGCCATTTGGCCCCAGCACAAATTCAGGCAGTCACAAGAGCATCCTAATTCATGCCCCTATTGCAATGGCTCTTCTGGCCTAGTTTGTGCACCGGGGCCATGGGGCAGCCATGAACCTGGCCCTTTCTGCGTAATGAATTGATCACAAAGAGGTGTGGTTTGAGCACAACTTTATTAGCTAAGAAACCCTGAGGTCTAATCATGGTCTAATATACCTTAGGTGAGCCAGTTAGCCCATCTTTAAAATGGGAGCACTGATCCAGAGCTGCCTACCCAAAGAGTCTGTAGTTACAGCTTGTAATGTGCTTGGCATATCACAAGTGCCGGGCGCGGTGGCGCACGCCTGTAATCCTAGCTACTTGGGAGGCTGAGGCTGGCGGATCTAGACAGTATTTGGTCCTGCCATGCGGGCAGGGGACTGGACTTGATGACGTCTCGAGGTCCCTTCCAGTCCTAGAATCTATGAATAAGTGCTATCTGACTGCTCAGGATTATTAATAAGGGAGAACGGAGACATCCGCATGAATGTGTCTTGTGTAAGTTTCTTGAGGAAAGACATGCTGTCCATGTAAGAGGCCTCACAGCATGCAAATTCTGAAAGCACATAAACATAACTGGAGGTTTTGTTGACCCTGGATGATGAAGAAGAAGATTCCTAGCCAGGCCTCAGAACAAAGCTTCGATTTCATAAACGTTTGTTCTTGTGTTAATGAATGTGCGCGTATGACAGGCACTGGTGCTCCATACCCATGTTGTGGGATTTGTCTTTGTTTTCTTCTGAATTTGCATCTATTTTACTTCTGGGAAATTACAAGAATAGCAATTGCAAGAGTCAGGCACAAAGCAGGCAGCTGCAGTGCAAAATTTTCTCACAGTACCTGTTTCCTGATTTGCAAGTTTGGAGCTCTACTTTTGAGCACAGTTTTGTGGTGATTTTGTGATATGGACTCTGGGGGCTACAATAAGACTTAACCAATGCCTTTCCATCTGTAACCTAAAGCCACATTCTACACTGGCTTACATGAAGACTTGATCCTCAGTCAGGATCTGGCGACCAAACATCAAGAACCCCTTCAGCCACTTTGGGTCATAACATGTCTGTGAAAAAACATATGGAAGAGGAGAACTTACTGGAAGGCCTCCGAAGCTTCTAAAGAAGTCTAGTTTTGCCTCATCATTCCCATTGAAAGATGAGACTTGCGGCAATGTGAAATAGGCAGCGAACATGGTCTGAAACCCATAAGAAAAGACAGAGGGCACTGCATGGGGTATTTGGACTGACTCTTTGTAGCCCCTGCCTATTGCACCCAGCAATGGTAGCATGGTTGGTTCAGTTGTTGTACTGCCTTTGGACACCTGGAGGCAGGTGCACTCCTGTGACATCTTCTATAAGGTTCAAAGGTGAAATAAGGGAAGTTAATGCAACATTGGTCAAAATGCACATGTATACTCTGGGTGTCTGGAAAGGAACTTGGCCCTTGGAGTGTCTGATGCCTGACTCCTGTCCCCTTCTCCTGACCATATACTTATTTTTCCTGTGCTGTATCAGAAATGCTTGGCTGGAGCATCAAGATAGTGTCATCGTCTGATACCAAGTAGCCCATTCGCCTTCTGCAAAGCCTTCCTGGGCCCTTTTGGTCCCACCGTAAGTCCATCTCCTCACCTCTGTGCTATGTAACAAGAAGGATTTTATAGCCCTTAGCGGCAGCTCATCCTCAAAAGCTCTAATGATTTATGTTTTTTAGATGTATGTTATATTTTTATGGCACAAATGGTGGAGAACTGAATGAAGTTATCCCAAAAGAATTAAAGTGGCTTCCTTGGCAGGAAAACAGAGGGAAACGGGCCTGTTGCCTGTGCTCCTGTGCTGACTCTAGAGGGAGATCAAAGTTACTCAGTGAAAACGTTTGTGATTATATTCTCCTCACTACTTGTTAAAGTTTACAAACTTCCCTGCCTCTGCCTTTCCAGGCTTTCAACACACAGACTTCATACATTAACATTGATCTGAAATGGTTTCCGGGCACTAGTGATTTGTGGTTTGAAATGCGCTGCAGATTCGTGATAATTTGATTAAGTTAAAACCTGATACAAATGGATGTTCCCTGCTTTATCTCTGATCACTTCTCTCCCCACACTCCAGCCGATCCACTCCACGTGGGGAATCTCACATGGGGCCTCCCCGTCCATTAAACTTTGAGAAGGAAAAGGCTAATGCCGGACAGACAGGGCTGCAGAATCTTTGCAGCCAGACTGAGCAGCCGCAAAGGACATCACAATCCGAGGAAATGGTGCTTTTCAAATTTTCACTGAAAAATTAACTCTGCAGCCGACTCAGCTAAATCCATTTCCCCATAAACGAAAGCTGCTTTCACCTAGATTCTGTGCCAGATCGTGCCATTAAGGCAGAGCCCTGGGTAGTGTGCAGTGGGAGATGTACTCCTCAAGGGGAGGGGAAAAGGCCGAGAGCAATAGTGTCTTGGGGAAGCCCAGTGCTTCCCAGTTCTCCCTGACATACCAAAGGAGTTCAGCCACACTAGCATCCATTAGAACGATGCCACCACCCCTTAGGCTGGCCAGCGGTGTTAGATGGTGCAGAGGGAGGCAGAGCAATGAACCTCCCCTCCCCACCCTTATGATTCTTTTGAGGTGTCTGGCAACCAAGGGGACACAAGCAAGAAGCAGTCCTTGTTCTCAGGAGAGCACAGAGATTGGAATTGTGGCTGGCCCCTGCTTGGGGGTGACAAGGCTGGGCTGGGGGAGTCCCGCTTTGCACCTACACAATGGCAGTCTGGCCCTTAGCTAGTACAGCTGCTTGTGGTAGTTTCGCTTCTGTGCTTTCCTATTAATAAACAACGGAAGGATCAGCATTGTGTTGTCATTCTTGGAAAAGTTTCCTGTTCCCCAAAGCACTTGCCCTTAAGATCATATTCTGATTGCCATCTTGGCAGGTAGAACAACTGGGCTAAGCCGTGAATGACTCTCTCTTCAGACAGGATGTATCCGCAACACTACAACTGCATTCCGCATGAGCTGCAGTCTACGGGGGAGTGCATAAGCACAGTCCCCTAGCCCGGAGAGCCCTCACTGCTAAGCAGTGCTAATGAGCTGTGGTCATTTTTTCCCCTCACAGATGGGATAAAAATAAAACAGATTAAGTACAGCCAAGGAAAAAAGTAGTTTTGCAAAGAAGGGCACAAACTGCCAATGTCAGCAGCGAGTGCAAGTGATGTAAATAAACGCAGAGAGAGAAAGCTGCATAAATTCCAGCAGCAGAGAGTCGAAGGGCAGAGCCCCCCCCCCCCCCCCCCCCACTAGCTTGATTTTTGCGGGATGGGGGTGGGGGTGGGAAAGAGAGGGGAGGGGTTGATGATGAGATTAGGTTGATTTGTCTTTCCCAGGGTTACCAAGGCAGACCCCAATGCACCGGGAGGTGTTTCTCCTGGCCGATAAATAATCCTGTTTGTAATTAGATATTCCCTGCATTGGTTCCATATTTCCCCCATTCACCCTCATGTTAACCTCTCAAATGCCAAGTCATTCATACGCACATATAAGGCTTATGTGCCCTATGGAAATTTCGCAACATCCATTCAGTTTAACCAGGGTTATCAGTCATGCAAGGCATAATGTAGGTGGGCCATCAGTTACCACCACCCTTTTAAGCCCGGAGAGGCAGATCCTTTGTTAACGAAGCTATGACAGTTTATTCCAGCTGACGAGCTGCTGCCTTAGACTTGATTTTGCACCACTGAAGTTCATGTGGCTTTGCCCCTGCCTTTACTCGTTTGCTCAGACAGGTCTAATCTTTACCATGTGTAACACGCCAGTAGCAGACAGAATCCCTCTACACTAGGGCTCCCAACATTGCAAACGCTAGTGGAGGTAAATCAGTACAAGCAACAGTGAGAAATTTTAGCAAAATCCCCCTAGTGTAGACAAGACTGTGGGCACCTCAGTAAGCCTGTTGTTTTCCAGATGGTCAGCAAGGAAGCATCCACAGGTCTGTATGAATGACCGTTGTCAGGACATATGTTGTATAACCAGCGGGGACTGGGTGCTCAGAACTCTGCCAAGCTGATCTGCTGTGTCGTTGAATTCCACTCCATTGGTGGACAGGACACAGTCTAAGGGTGAAGTACTATACAGCATTTTATTTAATCATAGCTAATTCGGAGTGAGGCCCTGCAGGTAAATTGGCAGTTGAGACTGTGTGAGGCATCTTCTGTCTTCCCAGTCCAAACAGGGACAGCTTTGTCTCACTTCCTGTTCCCTTTCAGGGTAGAATAATTGTTCGATGGGTAGAAGAAAGGTCCCACCAATTAAAAAGGAGGAGCGTGAGATGCCAAGAGATGAATTATCCTCTGTTTAAGGCCCATCTTCTCTCTTGCAGTTTCCCTTGCAGGTTGGCTCCATAGTGGCTAAACCTGCTCCTACTGGATATGGTATGTATAAATAACAGATGTAATAGTGTGGCAGGAGCAGCGCCCCCTTGGGGACCTCCAGGCACCCTGACGCAGGTCTCCCCAGTGGGGAGAGAAGTCTCCAACTCTGGTGCCCACTGTAGCAGGCCTCCAGCCCACCAGCTAATTGCACCTTCGGTCTCATCTCCCAAACTGTCTCTCACCCTTGTGTCAGTCGCTCCTGTGGTCTAACTACTCCTCCCCAGTAGCAGCCCCATCTCTCCACAACTCTGCAAGCAAAGCTCCCTTCAGGCGGGAGGCAGAGCTCCATCCTGCTTCCTGGCCCGCCAGCCATCAGCTGAGCCAGGCTCTCTTCTTTTATTCCCTCTCCAGGCTTGGCCTTGGCTGCAGGTATAGCAGGGTGGGGTTAGCTGGGCCCAGAGACTCTCCTTCACCCCTTCTCTGCTGACGTGGGGCTCTCTGCCCCATTACAACAGACTACAGGGAAACCTGTCTGAGAGATTACCCTACTAGGCAATCTCCTCATCCTCAAAACCACCCCTAAGAATACCTGAACATAATGGAACTAATTCTGTCTTGCCCTCCCACCAGTGCATAGTGTGTGCAAAAGACTTCTCTGATTTGGTCGTGTTTACACGCACTTTACAGTGGTATAAATGACTACTCAAGGTACAGGCCCACTGAATACAATTCTTTTCCACCTCTACTAAGCAACAGATATTTGTTGATCCCTTGAGAGGTCATTTAAGGTAGATTTTCCCTGTAATTCAAATACTGTACAAGTGGTCTCCATGTTATTGGTGGTTGGGATTGTGTAGGGAACATACTCTATAATAACCTCAACCTCCTAACCTTGGTTACTAACCATATTTGTCACATTAAAACAAATACCACTATCTGGCCCAGAAAGCTGGTGGAAGGGGGTCAAAAGCAAAACACTGCTGCTACTGAAGAAATAACGGATGAGAAAAAATTGAAGCACAGAACAAAAGAGTTCTATGAAAAAGCTGTCATTTAGTTTTACATTATTTAAAAATGAAGACAACTGCCGTTTTCAGCTCAATCTCCAGTTTGAGTGGGTGAATGGATTTGCCATTTGAAAGAACGTATAAGCCTCTTTTGCAAAACTGCTTGAAGACCTATTTAGAAATGTGTCTGAGAGGCAAAGTTCACATCACCCAAAGTTGCAGGGCACTCAAGTCCTGCGGTTTGATTCAGCCTGTTTGAGAAATAGTGGTCTGACTATTCAGTATCTAGGACGCTGGCAGCCAGGAGAGGTTCAGATCTGGGCATTTGCTTTGGCCCTCATCTCCATATTGAATTCTGTGTCTATATGGTTGTCTGGAAGTGATGCCATTAATGCTGACACAGTGATCCCTCTGTCTCTCTGGCAAGCCACATAAGTCTTCCATCTGGGTATGATGCAATTTCCTTTGTCTCTTTGTTAGATTAAATAGGCTGCCCCCCTACTCCCTGTTCCTTGAAGACTATTTATTGCTTCTGGAATTAATAATTTTTAGTATTTCAAGGTTTCCTGCAGATGGATCAAGAGAAAATAGAACATTGCAATGATAGGGTCATTAAATCAAGTGTAAACTTTAAAAAACTACCCACTTCCCCCCTTCCTATTGTGTATGGATCTACTTTCAATTGCATACAGTGGTTATCATTTCAAAGTCAACTTTGGCCAATAGGTTTCATACAGTTATTTTCTTTACTAAATGTACTGAGAAAACTGTGGTATCTCAGATACCCAGAGCCCTGCGCAGATACAAAAATGTGTATCTGCATCCGATCTGCCATCTGCAAAAATTATCTGCGGATGCAGATATCTGCAGATATCTGTGGATTTGCAGGGCTCTATTTACCGTGGCTGGGCTGAAGCTCCGAGGCACCCTCCCCCGCCGGAGCCCGGTCAGGGAGAGCCGCGCTGGCAGCTGTGGGGAGCCCACACAGAGTCACGGCCCCTCCACCTGGCCTCAGCCAGTCAGGGAGCCTGGGGGGCGGGGATATGGCTGAGGGCTGGTGGAGGGTCTGCTGCCGCCCCCTTTCCCCCCAGCTCCCTGGCTGGGCTCCATGTTGTCCTGGCCAGGGAGGGAGGGGGATGACGTGTGGAGCTGACCTGGGGCTGCTCGGGCCCCCCACCCAGGGCAGGTGGAGGATCCGCCGTGGCTCCTCACAGCTGCTGTCCGGCTCTTAACCGTCAGAGTTCTGCGCTGGTACAAAATTTGTATCCGCATACATGATGCTATCCGCAAAAATGGTCCACGGATATAAAGCAGATACCCATGGATTTGCAGAGCTCTACAGATACCATCGCATGGTAATTGTTGGCAAATTTCTTAGTGGTGATGCTAGCAGCAGGCATTCCCACCCTGCTCCAAATAAGATTTAACGAGTTCAAACTTGCCCTCTTCCTGGGATTTGGCTTCATTGGTAACTTAAATGCTAACAAACAACATAAACCTCAGCCTATATTTTCTCCCCAAGCTTGGCTGCAATTGTTCCAGGCCCTTGTTCTTTCTGTCCAGAGCGTCACTCCTCTCTCTCATATATCCTGGTGGTGCTAACAAGCTGCATCTACCACAATGAAGCAGCAGCTTTGTGTAGGGTTCTAACTCACCGTGGGGTCTTTAGATCCTGCCCCACTGTAACAAGTGAGCGCCGCATTCATTGGTACATAGTTATACGAGGTGCAAATGTAGCACACTGATTTCCTGCTTGTGATTATATTGCCCTCTGGTGATTGGGTAGTGGTAAGCCCTCCAGCTCCCGTGGAAAGGGCTTGCACTTTTGGTGCTGACCGGGTCTCTGGTTCAATCCTCGCTGCATGTATGTGGTCATGGGTCTACTATAGAAATAACAGAGGCGACTTATTTATTATTTACTTTATTAGGGGAGAACAATGAGGAGACGTGCAGTTTCTGTGGCTCTTAAAGTGATTCACTCAGTGGCAGCTTTCTGTTGCCTCGCTGTTTTCATTTGGAGTCTGTGAGGGTTCACGCCCCTCGTTGCAAGGTAGCACGGCCCAGTGGCCGCAGTCCATAGGATGGCCCCTGGTTACAGGGTAGCACGGCCCAGTGGCCGCAATCCATAGGATGGCCCCTGGTTACAGGGTAGCACGGCCCAGTGGCCGCAGTCCATAGGATGGCCCCTGGTTACAGGGTAGCACGGCCCAGTGGCCACAGTCCATAGGATGGCCCCTGGTTACAGGGTAGCACGGCCCAGTGGCCGCAGTCCATAGGATGGCCCCTGGTTACAGCGCCGTAGGGCCTTGACACTGGCTCAGCGGGGAGATCCTACCAAAACACGCTGAAGCTTACCGGGGGCAAGGTACCAGTCCGTCACCCCCCATGAGTAGCTTCCTACCGTCTTGAGAGTTGGAGTCTCCCACGAATCTCCAGGTTCTCCGCGGGTCTCCGGGTCCGTTGCCGCCTCGGGCTCCTCCTGCAGCAGGGCTTCGTACTGGCCAGGGGAAGCTTCCGTTCCCAGCAACGTCAAGGGTGGTGGCTGGTCCTCCACAGGAGCTTCCCAGTTAGGTCCTTCCCCTGCGGCCGCAAGCCCAGGCTGAGCTGAGTTCCCTCCTTTTATACTCCCAGAGCATTTGGAGCATGCCCAGTACGAGCGGGGCAGGACTTCCTCCGTCAGAGCTGCTGGTCTGACGCTGCCGGGGCTAGTGCAGGGCAGGGCTGCCCTGTCACAGAGTCTCATTCACTCATTCCATTCTCAGATTTATAACTCATCCATTAAAAAAAAAATCTATCCTGTCCCATGTTTGAAACTCTTCTCTTGCCGGTCTCAGGGTGGCAGCAACTTTTCTTTTAACACCATTTCGGACATATTTGTTGGTCTGTTTTTAAGCAGAGAGAAACATCAAGGTTTGCTGGGGATTCACGCTCTTTATTTTGAGCTCCTCAATGGTGTGAAACCAGTTTGGTTACATTGGTCCTGTTCCTAATGGACAAATGTCCTCTGGGAAAGACGGATGGTTCACTAGATAGGGCACGAGCCTGCACTGTGGGAACTTGGGTGGCTCTTCCGTACTCTTCCACAGACTTCCTGTGTGACCTTGGTCAAGTCATTTAATTTCTCTGTACCTCTGAATCCCACGTGAGAAATGGGGATAATAGCACTTCCTTATTTCAAAGGAGTGTTGTGTGGCTAACTCCATTAAAGATTGTGAGGTACTCAGTTATTATGGTGATGAGGGGCCATATGAGTATTAAGATAGATATGCATCCGATGAAGTAGGCTGTGGCCCACGAAAACTTATGCTCAAATAAATTTGTTAGTCTCTAAGGTGCCACAAGTATTCCTGTTCTTTTTAAGATAGATAGTTACCCACACAATTAATGCATAGTGGGATTTTACTGGTGGTCTCAGCATAGAAGCCAAGGGCTGGAAGAGCAAACAAGCATTCCCTTACTCCTAGCGGTGGCCTCTTCAACCCAGGGTTGAGGTACACTGGTGAGGAGGCTAGCGCTGCCTCTGGTATTCCTGTTCTGTGACGGAATAGAAGACTTCAGACTCCAGGCTGTCAATCAGGCACCTTTCACCAGCTCTACAATTATATAAAGGAATGTATCTGAGAGTCATACTTACACATTTTAACAATCTGTAATGTGAGCTAATTGCTTTGCATAATTAAAGCAGTTTGGGGGAGGATTTGAATAGAATGGGAGATCTAGTCATCCACTAGACACAGACATTCCAGGTTAATAACACACCATGTCTGTGGCTATTTTCAGTGCTCTAGGGGTTGAGGATGTTTAAACGCCGAGCTCTGTTTGTGATAATTGAATGATTATTGATTCTCCCTGTGTGAAATCCCAACCACTGATGTATTATTGGCCAGCTGATGGGCAACAATCAGGGCCGGTGCAACCATTTAGGCAAACTAGGCAGCCGCCTAGGGCGCCTAGTGGTTGGGGGCGCCTAAAACCCCGCTCAGGCGAGGAGGTGGAGTGGAGGTGAGCTGGGGCGCGGGGAGGGCCGCCCGCAGTAACGGCGGGGGGAAAGGGGGTTGCAGAGGGGAACCGCTCCCCGCCCCAGATCACCTCCACTCTGCCTCCTCCACTGAGCACACAGCCCCCGCTCTAAGTCTCCTCCAATCGGCGCCGCAAGCCTGGGAGGGGAGGAGAATTAGAGCGGCGCCGGCGTGCTCAGCGGAGGAGGCGGAGCTGAGATGAGCTGGGGCGGGCTCCCCAGACGGGGTTAGCTGCCGCGGCGGGGGTCTCCCCGGGTGGGGTTAGCTGCAGAGGGGGGGTAGCTGCTGCGGGGGGGGGGGGTGGCGGGCTCCCCGGGAGGGAGGCTGGGTTAGCTGCTGCGGAGGGGCAGGGTTAGCTGGGTGAGGGGGAGGGGCGGGGCAAGGTGGAAGTTTCGCCTAGGGCGCGAAACTTCCTTGCACCGGCCCTGGCAACAATAACCAATGACCTGCTGCTAACAGTGAGAAAATGGTGCTTATCAGAAGCAGCTCAGCATATGATAGTTATCTCCTTCAGTAGAAGCTGGGGGGAATTTTCACTTTCCTGGATCCTTGTTTCACTTGAAGTTGTTTGAATTAAATATCTTTATTTAACATCCCGCATGCCTTTTCTTTGCTGTTAAGCAATGCAGCTGGGCTCTCTGTACATATGGGTCTGTAAGGCTGTTTTCTTGAAAAGGATCCATATTTGGGAAGATTCTGAATAATGCTAATAAATATGTAGTGCTTATGTGATCCTGTGGATGATGAGCATAATAATACCTGGCTCTTCTATAGCACTTTTCATCAGTAGATATCAAAGTGCTTTGCAAAGGGGAGGTATCATTTCCCCCCATTTTATAGATGGGTAAACTGAGGCACAGAGAGCATGGGACTCAGAGTCTGAAGATTTGGGGCCTATTCATAGCTCTGCTACTGACTCACTGTGTAGCCTTTGGTAAATGCCGACCTTTTTGTCTTGAGAAATTCACTTAACTAATCTAACCTTCACACAGCACAGTATATCTAAACATTAAGGTTATGAAATAAATAAAAGGGGAAATGCAGCTATTGTGCCCCTTTACATTTTATTTTCTTACAATCTTATCTGTTAAGAATTCCAGGGTTGACTTGGGATTTCCTGGCTTTTATTGCAGGACAAAGACACACCTTCTAAGTTGATTTGTGGAAGTCAGATGATCAATACACATTTTAAAATATATTTATTAATTTCTCAATGGCTAATAGGAGAGACTTACAGTAAATGCCCAGATATTGCCCCATAGAGAATAATATGAATCTGTGCTGCTTGTCTGTCTGGCTAGTCACAAGTCTGAAGGAGCACATGGAGTCCATCCCGGATGAGGGATGGAGCAGTGCCTTTGCACAGGGGGTCTAGTGGGGAAGGGCAGCTATGGCTGGGGCTTCAGACACTGAAGTGGTCCATCACCTTGACATTAATCAGCTGGGTGATTAATGATAGAGATGGACAGTAGAAAGGTGGGTTGGTGATTCAGCTGATGGTGCTTTGCCTCGGAGTCAATACTGAACCGATGCCCCAGCCTGGTACTGGGGACAACGTGCTAGGGGCAGTGTCACTTCTCCTGACCTCTTATGGAGACTTTGGGGATTGGTGTCACGTTTCACAAGGGCGTGGGAGCATGCTGCCCAAATTCCAGTTTAAGTCATTGCATTCTTCTCTCAGAATATTGCCCCCCTGCTTGGGGACAGCAATCTCTTTCTCACTTCCTTTTCTAAGGTGTTGTGCAGTGGATCGGTGCTGTGTTAAACAGTGGCCACATTCCAACCAGAGTTGGGGTTGGGGCAGTGCTTGCTCTTATATAGGACCTGAGTCTACAAACCCTTATTCACCCCGTGCACCACTTCTTGCAAGAGTAAAGAATACTCCTGAGGTTAAAGGGTTGCAAGATTGACCTCACTGGTTGTGAAGCAATTTGGGATTCTTTGTGGTGAAATGTGCTATATAAATGTAAGACAAAAACAATTGCATATCACCAGCTGTGAAAGCAAACAGGGAACAAGCACAGAAATGCCACCTTATAGGAACACCAGCCTGAGTTGATGGATAACTACCAAACAACGTATATCTTTTAAATCACAGTATCATAAGTAAAACTAAGTATTATTCTGAGGCTACTCCTGGCAGCTCAAGCGAGTAGGTTTTCAGTCACTTTTATTGCCAGAATGGTGCAAAGAGCTGTATTTCATCTGAGAATTGGGCCCTATATGTTCATTATTATTATTATTTACTATTAGCGCTTTGAAAGGATATAATCTGTGGAAATGTTTGAACGTGAGATCAAAGAAGCAAACCAAAAAAGAAAAACAAAATTAATACGCTGGCCTGTTGTGGGGGAGGAGAACTGAGCTCTGGTTTCAAACCTGTGGTCCTTTCAAAAGGACTCCAAAGCTGGCAGTTAAGAAAAGCAGGATTGCTGTATTTTTGCAGAGCTGGTTAGCAGGAATGTGTTGTCTGGCAGACTGAGGCAGTGCTGCTTTGGGCCAAAAAGGGGAGTGTTCTGTCTCTTTAAAAAATCTGGCTGCCACTGAGTGCTAACAGACTGGACTTCTCTGCTGGTTCCTTTTCCAGGCTTGTCCCGACTGGGTGTGTGTTTTGGGGGCGGGGGTGGGGGCTAGAACTGGTGTGGGGTAAAGTGGGGGGATAAAGGAAATGAGACAACCTTTTCCCTCTCACTGACTCAGTCAACCCACCAACTGTTTCCAGTTACTCAGCAAGCAAGCCTGGATCTGCATGTATGCGTGTGAAGCGTGTGGAGTCAGTGACAGACACGAGCTGAGCAGAGCGGCTGTCCTTGGTGGCCTGTGTTATTTAGATGGGTGCTTGGGCATTCCTGCAGTGATGATTTTTCAATTCACTCGTTCGGGAGGCTGCCGTCAGTATCACACTAATAGTCGGGTTTGGTTTTCTTAAACTGGGAAAGCAGATGTGGCATTCTGCCTGGATTTGTTGCTGGTTACAATCCTCGGCTTTGTCCTGTGCATGCACTCGCTGTGGCTCTGTGGTTGCTGTCACTGCTGGTGCTGAAGAGACAAATTGAACAATTTGTGGCCACAACCTGTAGGATCTGTAGTCTAAAGAAAAGCAACCTCCCTCCACTCCCGCCATAACCATCTGCTGGAGAGAGGCCAGGGCACTTCACTTCTCATTGCCTTGAGGATTCAAAGGTAAGACTCAGACCTTCCAAACTTTGCAGTTGTTTTGTCTTAATCTAGGATCCAAGTGAAATTGGACTCACCTCTTTTTGCTCCTATTGTTTAGAGCTTGTTAGAGCTGGCTTGAGATGCTGCACTGTAACCTAGCTAGTGAAAAGTAAAAGTAAAATATTGCTGTTCCCAGAGAGCAAAATACATAATCAAATGTTTTTGCAGCTAAAGGACCCACCTGAGTGTAGCTGATGTTGTATGGTTTATATATAATTCAGCGAGGCAATTCCAGTGCATGGATTTCCTCTTGCTCATAGCATTCCTTCACTGTTACTTCTTTTCTTTTTCTTCTTGCTTCACTTGCTCTGGTGTCTGCTTTAAATTAAGCCCCCCTATAAATGTGTGCTTTCTGATTATTGCAATCTGCCTGTCTCTGAATAGTAGGTCATTTCCTTCCTTGCTCTCCAAACCACTACACCTCTGCTTATGGGAAAAGGAAGGTGGTTGGCTTTTTTCTTTGCTATGCCTGTAATTACTGCCTTTGACCCTCAGGCCCAGGGGATAAGATCTTTCTCAAATCCAGATTGTCATGTTGAAGTGATTTACTTGTCTCATCTTTCAGAGTCCCCTCCTCCCCATTACCTCTAGCTGATTCTGTATGAAAGAACTTTCATTCTTGCTGTTAGAAGGACTCCCTCAGTCTGTTTGAAATGTCAGGTTCACATGTGTCTTTCATAAGAGGGATTTGGGAGACAAGAACTCCCCTGGAAGGGTTTGGGCCTTTTTGTTGTTGTTGTTATTGAGTTTGTCACTGGAGCATAGGACAGCTGATGAATGTTGTGCACGAGATGGATGACGGATATAACAGCTTTGTATGCTCTGTATGTAGCCTGCTTTAGTCACCTCTGATGGGTTAACAATGTTCTAAAGCGAGGCGTCTGCTCAGGCATAGCACGGTGACTGAGCAATGCCGCATTGTGCCCAGTGCTTGTGAGAGAGGTCTTGGGTTGGAATAAATAGAGCTGGGAACGCTAGAGTTTCATCTGTGCCGATAGTCCCAAATTGCTAGACTGGTTTTAAGCACATGCCCCATGGATTTGCCATCTCCATTTAACACATTCATGCATATCCTGGTTAAGATGGGAAAAGTTCTATCCATCACACCAGCTTTTCTTACATTTCTTAGGGTTTCTGAAGAGCATTTAGGGACCAGGTGAAACTGAATTCCTCTACTTATCCACAGAGCAGGTACAGCACTCAACACTACCCTATCCACTGGCACTGATATGCCTCAGCCATCATCTCTTAACTTGCTATCATCAGTGCCTGTAGGGTATACACAGGTACCACAGTATTGGAGCAGCTGACAATCTTCTGGCACTTTTACAGGTGAGGAACTGAGACACACAGTGACTTGGGCAAGGTCACACCAGAAGTCTTGGGCAGAGCAGGGAATTGACTCCAGATCTTTTGAATCGTAGCCTAGTGCCCTAACCATGGGTCAGCCTGCCTCGCTAACGAGCCTACTGGGGTACTTGAGTCTCCCTGGCCAGTGTTAGAGAAGCATGGCCTGATGGTCAGGGCACAGACCTGACTGGGAAACTGAACCTCCATTTGTAGTTTTGACTCTGACATTGACTCTGTCTGTGGCCTTGGTCAATTAACTTCCCTTCCCGTTTCTTCAGCTGTAAAATTGATATGCCTGGTTTTCTAGCACTGTGGGTTAATGAGTTAGTGTTTGTAGATCACGCTGAAGCTGAATGCATAGATATTATTCATTCAGTCCTTGGTCTTTCTGCTGAGGCTGCTAAGAAGGGTGTTAATTATTGTCAGTTTATGAGATGGTTTCAGTGAGATAAGCATAACGACAGAGAGCTATGTTGTAATTAACTAGGGACCGGCCAACACAGTGTTGATTTCCCTAGTGAGATGTTAGCGTGAACTACAGCTACTGTTATTTACGGCCTCAGTTCAGAAAAGCACTTGAGCGCATGCTTAACTTTAAGCATGCACTTAAGCACCCTTCCTAAATAGGAACAGAGGGTCCTGTGGCACCTTTAAGACTAACAGAAGTATTGGGAGCATAAGCTTTCATGGGTAAGAACCTCATCTGAAGGTAAGTACTTGCATCTGAAGAAGTGAGGTTCTTACCCACGAAAGCTTATGCTCCAATACTTCTGTTAGTCTTAAAGGTGCCACAGGACCCTCTGTTGCTTTTTACAGATTCAGACTAACACGGCTACCCCTCTGATTCCTAAATAGGGATTCTTTCCCAAAATGAAGCCTAGACTGTGAGGATAGTGATACTGCGCTCATATACAGTTGCAGCAGGTGGCTTTTCTGCTCAGCTGCATCGTTCCAGGTGGAGCACCGGGAGGCACTGTGCCTCCAACAGGTAGAATGCTTGCCTGGCTCCAGTTAGTAAAAGAGCCATTCACTTTGCTCCAGCGCAACCGTAACAGTTCAAGACACTTTCAAGCCTATGTACAGAGCAGCAGCTCTTTCATTGCTCCTATAAAACAAACAGATCAGGAACAAAACAGGGGGCCGGGGGTTGAACATATATTCAAAGAGGTCAGTTTGCTGTAGATTACCAACCGACAGCATCTGAGGAACTAAGACACAGATCTTCAAAGGTATTTAGGCACCTAACTGCAATGGGAGTTAGGCACCTAAATATCTTTGTGGATCTGGGCCTAAGCAACCAGAGCATCAGTAATTAGACAATCTGTATGCCCCAGGGAAACCTTTATGGTAAAGCCCTTGCTAAACAAAGCCACCGGACTGGTGCTGGAGTCAGATGGGGAATTAGAGTTTGCGTGGTGGGATTAGCAGCATCTGATCTGTTGTGATAGGGAGCACAAATTTGCATCTCTGGAGGGCTCCTTCCTGTGCTTCCCCTGGATCCCTGAGGCTCATGGATGTTCAAGTATTGTTAGCCCTTTTCAGTGGCTGTAGGAATGTCTTTCCCTGAAGGTACCTCATTCACAAGGGCTGAGACAACAAACCCACCAAGGTAACCAGATCCTAAGTGTGATTCTACCCATTTCATGGGGGAGATTCTTCGCCACCACGGTGAAAATCATGGCAGCGCCATTGTATCAGGTCTTGTTAGGATGAGCTCGATTCCTTACCTAGCCATACAGCAAATGGGGAGGAAATAAGGAGCCTTCCTGCCTTTGCATTGCCTGCATACCGGTTGCCCAGAATAGCAGACGCTGGACTGGGGGGAGCACAGGGGATGCTGTCAATATGCCCTCTCCCTCAGTGGGAGCAACTCAGTAGAAAGGGGGCAGGGAATATGTGGAAAGTCTTAAAGAACTAACAGGGTGGTGGGAGAAATGGGAGGGGAGATTGTGCCACAAATGCCTCCCTCCACCACAGGAGCTCCTGAAAAACCCTATTAATATGCTTACCTTCCGCCTTTTAAAAATGAAAATGAAACGGGTTTCCCCTTGATGCTGGGAAGAGAAGCCTTTAAAGCTTTAAAGCTGGGACATTTTAGGCTGTTTGAAAGTGCAATTCCGTCCTGGTTTGAATTGTCCAGTGGCTGGTAGTTATAGACCTTGTCTGCCTTTGGAGAACTTGTTTCCAAATGCAACCAAAAAGTCTAGTTTCCAAAGCCAAGGGCCAGATCCTAAACCAATGTAAGTCACTGTTCAATTGAAACCAACGGAGCAGTGCCAATTTACACTAGCTGAGAATCTGTCCCTAAGCCTTAACGGACAAGTAAAAGGATTCACTCAGGTAGTATTTATTGTGTAGTGAGATGACTGTTGCATCACCTCCTATGCAGCTGTTTCCACCAGCCCAGTGTATTTTTATGGACGCATGGGCTTACTATAGGCACTTCATAAATCAAGTTCTAAAAGCTCATACTTTTTGGGGGTGAGTGGGTGGGGGGAACTTGGCAATATTACAAGTCAACTAAAAACTGACACAAACTGGGATTGGTTCAACTACCAACAAGGGAAAGCTTTCCAGGGACCAGCGTTCTTGTAAGTAAACAGAAGCTTCAGTGGTTGAATTGCGTGCATCTTTTGGCAGGGCCAAAGTTGCATGCTCATTAATAGTGATTATTTATTTCACCAGTCTGAGGCTGTTCTGTCTCTGCAGCTGTGCCCTGAAGCAGGGAAGCGAAGCACAGGCAATCCAGCCCGACTGCTGAGGTTTTATTGGAAAGCGCTGCTTTCATTGTGAGAACAGCTTTTTACAGCTCGTCTGCTCCAGCAGCCCCTGCTTTGCTCTCAGGAATGCGAGGGGCTGGAGGAGAAAGGAGCTGGGCAATGTGATTTTGATTGGAACTCTCTGGGGGCACCAAAGAGGGTAGAAATGAGCATAAGAAAATAATAAGCCATTCTAGTAGGGTAGGGGGAGGAGAACTTTGAAAAGGTCCATGGTGATGGGAATTTAATGGGAGATTAGCTCCTCTTTTCTACCATTTCCTCCAGTTCTTATCATAGGCTTTCTTGTGCTTTGTAGCCCTAAATACAGCGTTTGGAATGAGATCTGCCTCCTTCCAAAGTCCAGGGCGGTGTGCAGCTTGGGTTTCGTACAGGCCCCTTTCTACTTGCATTGCCTTTCGTGGAACATGCTGTTCAGTGAGGACCACCCTTAAAGATCTTTGTTAATTGTGGCTAGTGTGGTAACAGCAGCAGAAATCTTTGTATCAGTGATCCCAAGTTTCACGTTCTCCGTTATCTTCTGTGCTGACGCTAGAGAAAGAGTATCTTGTCTGCCTCGTTTCTTTTTCCCTTTGCCTAGCCAAGATGATGCATTGGTTGGGGATGTAATATAAATGATTTGTCTTAAGCTCTTCTACACAGTGTCCACAGCTAAAACAACTATGCTGCCTGCCAGAGTCAGATCACTGCTCTCGCGTTGCAGGATGTTTGGCTATTTTAAGTTTTTGGCACTCTACAAAATTGAGCAGATGATTTATAAAGGTTACAGTATAGAAGCTCCAGTCCAAATTCTTCCCTCACTTACAACCCATGCAATCATATTAACTACAGGGGGGTTGTGCAGGGTTTGAGACATGGTAGAATAAGGCCCTCAGTGGTCCCCACTTCTACAAATGGTCAAGCAGGAGAGAGAGAGAGAGAGAAATGGGCCTGAGCTGCAAAATTCAACTGTGGATCTGATCTTCCCCAAGGGTTGTTTGTGGTGGGATCCAGGGGTTTATTGTGAGCCCACCTTTAGTGGTAAAGAAAAAAGAACATTTCATTATCACTGGGTAACAACACAAAAGGTTAAAGGCTTCATTGGGACAAGGAACTTCTTTGTCAAGGGCTAGATGGTTTCCCACAAGCAGCATGTAGCAGTCACAGTTCTTTTCAGCATGACATTGTGTTGGCTTGTGGTCTTTTTGCTTTTACACGATTGGACGATGGTAATTAAATCTTCAGCTTTCTCATGAGGTATGTGATAAATTATGCAAATGTCTAAAGGCAACCCACGCCCCACCTAGATACTCACACATATACGCTTAGCTCCTGGATATTCTTCATACATTGTGGACCTTGTACCGTTGATCCCAAAGTTGGCCTGTAGTTTATTAACTCTGGTTTTGTATAGCTCAATTTTCTTGCCTGTGTCCCAAAGTCATGTCCTTTGCTGGCATTGGCCCAGAGGTTTACCAGTGCTTGCGTACTGGCCACAGCATGATATGATGGCTCGCAAATAGACCTCCTCTCACTGCTGTACTGGAGGACAGAGATGAGTGAAGCTAGGGGTAGTGTGTGGCTGAGGACACAAAGCCTCACCGTAAGAAAGTGAATGACTTCTAGTCAGGGTACAGAGAATGTGTAGATAGCAAGATTGGACACAGGTTGGAGTGTCATGGTGGGTTGTGGGAACGGATAGGAGGACCAGTGATAATCAACGGTTGTGTGGGGCCTTTGGCCAGTGTTTTACTGGGGATGCCTTGAATTAGCAACCGATGAAGCTAGCTAACCTGTAGCCTTCCTTGTACCTCCCAGTGAGGTAGCTGTCTTGCTGTGGGCCATGACCACAGGCTTTGTGTCTGAATGGGGGGCATGCTAACAGGAGCAATCAAGATCAATAGCACGTTAACACTCTAGTGAAGACAAACCCTAAATGAGATTCTCCAGCAATCGTAAAGCACTGGGCATCGGAGGACACTACTCATGTTGTTTTCTGTAGTACTGGAAAGCAGCCTGGTTCAGCTTTCCACGACTGCATGGCATTCAGGTCAAACCCGGCAAGGCGAACAGTGCATCTTTCAAGAAAACGTCCTTTTGGGTTTCATTCTGGAACCAGATGAAATCTTCCTTCTCCAAGACTCCTTGGCCAGCACAGAAGAGTACTGTGTGCAATGAATGCTAATGTTCCCACACCCTTCCAAATGGCTGCTCTGGCGCAAACCAGGTTTGTCTGGAAGACAGAATTCTATCTGCATGCTACAATGCCTCGGTTGTGATGGTGGAGTTAATTACTTTTTTTTAACAATTAGGTGATTAAAGCATATTATTTTGCTTGACAGCAATGACAACCCGGTGGAAGAATGTACAGTATTACATATAAGAAGAGTGCTTTATAAGAGTAATGATTGTCTACCATGATTGTACTAGAAATGAGATGTAGGCACAACATTTCTCAGTTTTAGGGTGTTTTGGTTTGGACCCATTTCTGATCTAAATACGTGTGTCCAAATAAATGTTCATGCACCCACAAATGCACACACATACATACATATAGGACCAACTTTTCCTCTGAGTCTCTACCTGGTCTCCACGTAGCATGTGTAAAATTGTAAACACACACAAACACATAGGTGCAAACACCTGTGTCTGCACCCAAGCAATTGTAACACTTGACCATACACTAGTGCAAAAATGTGCACCTACAAAAGCCAGGTGCAGATGCCAATTCTAGCACTTGCACTCATGTGAGTTGTAGAATGGTTCATATGTGTCTGCAAACTGTGCATATACTTCTGGGCTTGAAGCTCAGAGCTCATAGAAATACCAGGGTTATGTTTGAGAAAATCAATGTATTGCCCTAAATATTGAAATTTGTGATAATAATTGCAAGGATGTGAGGGAAAGATATTATTTAGAATTTTTAATTATGAAGTTAAATATTAGGCTTTCATCCTGCAAGCACTTACCTGCATGAGTACCTTCATGCAGGTGAGTAAACAAAGTCACTCAGTGGCACTAGCGTGTGTAAAGTTACATACTTGCATGAGTGTTTCCAGGATTGGGGCCTTATTGCTTATCTACATGGGGAAGTTAGTGTGCAGTGAGCTAGGGTGTGAATTTAAAGCACACTAGCTACTCTGCACCGATTCCCCATGTGGACACAGTTACCGTGCACTAACAGTGCCCTCAGGCAGTTTAGCTTAATACACTTAAGCATGTAGCATTAAGCAAATGTGCACAAAGATACTTGGAGGCCTGGTCTATACCACAAACTTACATTGGTAAAACTACATTGCTTAGGGGAGTGACAAATCCACACCCCTGAGTGACATAGTTTATCATAGAATTGCAGGTTTGGAAGGGACCTCAGGAGGTCATCTAGTCCAACCCCCTGCTCAAAGCAGGACCACTCTCCAGACAGATTTCCCCACCCCCCGATCCCTAAATGGCCCCCTCAAGGATTGAACTCACAACCCTGGGTTTAGCAGGCCAGTGCTCAAACCACTGTTATACCAACCTACCCCCCAGTGTAGACAGCGCTTTGTCAATGGGAGAGCTTCTCCTGCCAACATAGCTAATCCCTCTTGTGGCGGTGGATTAACTACCTTGATGCGAGGCGTTCTCCTGTCGGCACAGTAGCGTCTTCACTAAAGCCCTGCAGCAGTGCAGCTTTCTCAGTGCAGACCTGCCCTTAGTGTGCGGTAAGAGTGTTCACCCGGGGAGTTGGTGAAGAGTTGCTAGTACGTACCAGCTACTGTGGGCTTTCCCGCCATGTGGACAAGCCCTATATCTGTAACAAATAAAAGACAAAACTAAGCGTTCCTGTGTATTTAGTCCCATGTACAACTTTCCTTTTATTTCTGTTATCTGCTCCCACCTTTGATATCTTGAAATGGAATAAAACTACACTAAAAAGAAAGTTTCTTGATGCTAAAATCTGTTGACCAGTCACCCTTCAACCGAACCTCGAAGCGCCCCCAACCACCCCAGTCGGTCTGATGCTGCGGTGCGGTTAGAGTCCTGTTGCTATGTCTCTAGGCTGGGTGTCAGTTTATTTTATATACTGCAGATATTTTGGGATGCTGTTTCTCAGACTTCAGGCTTGCTGTACATCGCTGCTTCTCTTGGGGCAGGAAGGTGGCTGGCAGAAAATACTAAAAAAAAAAAAAGAAGCCTTTCACTGAACTATGTAGGGCACCTGAGATGGGTGACACTTCCTTTGGGGCTTTACTGGAGAATTGATGCTGCTTGGAGTTTGGGTATGTGCTGATAATCTGACTACGAACTTCATCTACACCACTGAGTTATTGTTGCTGCCGCTGTTAGTTTGATTATTATTATTATTTGTATTGCATGGACCACAACACTACCGTACTAGGCGCTGTACAAACACAAAACAAAAAGATGGTCCCTGCCCCAAACAGCTTGCCGTTGTGTACAGTTGCCTAGTTTTACAGGCTCTTTTGGGATTTTTGAGTAGTCAGGGAGATTGTTATGCCTCTGACTCTTTATAGATGTAGATCATAGAATCATAGAATATTAGGGTTGGAAGGGACCTCAGGAGGTCATCTAGTCCAACCTCCTGCTCAAAGCAGGACCAATCCCCAACTAAATCATCCCAGCCAGGGCTTTGTCAAGCCTGACCTTAAAAACCTCTAAGAAAGGAGATTCCACCACCTCCCTAGGTAACCCATTCCAGTGTTTCACCACCCTCCTAGTGAAAAAGTTTTTCCTAATATCCAACGTAAACCTCCCCCACTGCAACTTGAGACCATTACTCCTTGTTCTGTCATCTGGTACCAGTGAGAACAGTCTAGATCCATCCTCTTTGGAACCCCCTTTCAAGTAGTTGAAAGCAGCTATCAAATCCCCCCTCATTCTTCTCTTCTGCAGACTAACTAATCCCAGTTCCATCAGCCTCTCCTCATAAGTCATGTGCTCCAGCCCCCTAATCATTTTTGTTGCCCTCCACTGGACTCTTTCCAATTTTTCCACATCCTTCTTGTAATGTGGGGCCCAAAATTACACAGTACTCCAGATGAGGCCTCACCAATGCCGAATAGGGGGAATGATCACGTCCCTTGATCTGCTGGCAATGCTCCTACTTATACAGCCCAAAATGCCGTTAGCCTTCTTGGCAACAAGGGCACACTGTTGATTCAGATCCAGCTTTTCGTCCACTGTAACCCCTTGGTCCTTTTCTGCAAAACTGCTGCCTAGCCACTCGGTCCCTAGTCTGTAGCATTGCATGGGATTCTTCCATCCTCAGTGCAGGACTCTGCACTTGTCCTTGTTGAACCTCATCAGATTTCTTTTGGCCCAATATTCTAATTTGTCTAGGTCCCTCTGTATCCTATCCCTACCCTCCAGCATATCTACCACTCCTCCCAGTTTAGTGTCATCTGCAAACTTGCTGAGGGTGCAGTCCACGCCATTCTCCAGATCATTAATGAAGATATTGAACAAAACCGGCTCCCGGACCGACCCTTGGGGCACTCCGCTTGATACCGGCTGCCAACTAAACAAGGAGCTGTTACCTCAGTTCCCCTAAAAAACAACCCAGGGGCACACTTGTATTAGTTTTATTACGATGCCACTGTTGGGTCAGATAGAAAAGAGATGGAGCTTATCCACACACGCACACGTTCACCGCATTCATACCCTCATGCACCCACACACTTACACAGGCAGAGGGTTACTGGAGACAGCATGGAAGCCGAGAAGCCAAAGTGTGGTAGATCTGGTGTGTCTGCCTGCGGTCATTAATCCAGGCTGGTGAGCAGGTCAAGGAGCAGCAGCTTGTGTGCATGCCTTCTTCCTTTTTCTGGAACTGAGTGGCTCCTGTCACGTACACTGAGTTTTTCTTCTATGTCCGTCACCGAGAAGCATTCCCAGACCAGTTTCTTTCATGCATACCAGGTTCTTCTTTTCTTTACAGCACCCCATGATTGCCTTCTCAGGGCAGATTACATCAGGCACACCTGTCTCCTGTCTCCGGGCTCTTTTCTCCTTGCAGTTCCTCTCTGCCCAGTCCCACATACACTCCCTTGTTCACACTCCCTTATCTTCCCCACACACTCCCTCATTCACAATCTCTGATTGTGTGATGGGATATTACAAAGCTTGGAAGTTCATACAAGTGGTAACTTGAAAAGGTTACAGAGCTTGCAAAGGTTACAAAACTTAAAAGGCTATGTTAACAATAACTGAAATTACAAAAAGCAACAGAGGGTCCTGTGGCACCTTTAAGACTAACAGAAGTATTGGGAGCATAAGCTTTCGTGGGTAAGAACCTCACTTCTTCAGATGCAAGACGTGCATCTGAAGAAGTGAGGTTCTTACCCACGAAAGCTTATGCTCCCAATACTTCTGTTAGTCTTAAAGGTGCCACAGGACCCTCTGTTGCTTTTTACAGATTCAGACTAACACGGCTACCCCTCTGATACTTGAAATTACAAAGTCTGCAAAAAGGTTGCAGAACTTAATGATACAAGTTACAGATCTTACAATCGCATATGAGCGAAGGCTTTACATAACAGGAGCCGTTGATCGCTACCCTTTGAGCCCAATGATCTAGCCAGCTTTCTATCCACCTTATATCAGAGGGGTAGCTGTGTTAGTCTGGATCTGTAAAAAGTAACAAAGAGTCCTGTGGCACCTTATAGACTAACAGATGTATCCACCTTATAGTCCATTCATCCAGCCCATACTTCTTTAACTTGCTGGCAAGAATACTGTGGGAGACCGTATCAAAAGCTTTGCTAAAGTCAAGGAATAACACGTCCACTGCTTTCCCCTTATCCACAGGGCCAGTTATCTCATCATAGAAGGCAATTAGGTTAGTCAGGCATGACTTGCCCTCGGTGAATCCATGCTGACTGTTCCTGATCACTTTCCTCTCCTCGAAGTGCTTCAAAATTGATCGCTTGAGGACCTGCTCGATGATTTTTCCATGGACTGAGGTGAGGCTGACTAGCCTGTAGTTCACCGGATCCTCCTTCTTCCCTTTTTTAAAGATGTGCACTACATTAGCCTTTTTCCAGTCATCTGGGACCTCCCCTGATCGCCATGAGTTTTCAAAGATAATGGTCAATGGCTCTGCAATCACATCCGCCAACTCCTTTAGGACCCTCGGATGCAGAGCATCCGGCCCCATGGACTAGATCATCCCTTAGGATAGAAAATGAGGTTGTCACTTCTTAGATGAGAAGACATTAATTTCTCTCAGTGTAGAAACCTTTCTGTAGAATTGACTTCAGATACATTTGTTTTAGAATTTTCAGATTAGAACTATTTGCATTAAATAAATAAGAAACCTGTGGCTTGTTGTTTTTCTCCTTTGAATTCAGTTATTTGTATTTCATCTGTACATGGAAGAATATTCATCGCTCCTGATGTTTTGAAGTGCCAAAACTTCTAGCTCTGTTAATACTAGCGTGGTGGATGGCTAATCCGTCACTGTCAGTCAGCTGAGTTGCTGTGCTACTGATTTTTTCCCTTCCATGGCATAGCACCAGTGATTGCAGATTGCTCCACAGTTTTGGGATGTCAAAACTGGTTTACCTGGGAATGATGTAGCTCTGCAGCTTTTGAAAACCTGGAGACTATATTCTTTATTGATACAGACAACGAGGTCAAATAGTAACTGAACAGAGAAAAACATAGTAGGGCTTTGATTGTTTAGTTATTCTTGTTTTTTCCCCCCACAAATGGCTGCATTGTGTGTCATAGAAGCATACAGTTAGAATCGACTGCAAGGGTCATCTAGTCTAACCCCCTGCCAAGAGGCAGGATTTGTCTGGCTGATCTGGCATAGAGCTAGATGTTCATATAATTAGTTAAAGGTGAATAGAAAAAAAAATCAAATATATTTTGCAAACTGTTTAAGAATCCAAACGGTGACACTGTACGTATTGTGTATCTGCGTCATACAAGTGTGTGTGTATGCACCCACTTCACGTCTCAAAATGATTTTAAAGATATGCATATTTTCAAAGCATGTTGTTGAAAATAGCCTCTTCCTTCGCTTATCTGTCAAAACTCCAGTGCTTCTAAATGCAGTGTAAAGATGGAGGGCAGGGCAACTCCCTACACTGTTTTCAGTTTGCGATCTCCACAAATGTTGCAGGAGAAATGAAACCCTAAATCGACACAGGGTGATAGTCACAACCAGGTTTGCGCTGCCTTGTGTGAAGGGGAGTTGAGGATGATAAATCGTAGCCAGGAATCCTGGCTTTAGGTGTGATGCACAGTGCATGTGTGATTCCCATTAAAAATATGGTTACTGAGTGCAAGTGAGAGAGAATGACAATAACAGACAACTGATAGGTAGTCAGATGCTGCAGTGATGTGGGCTGATATACGAAGATCACTAGCTAGAATAAAGCAGCCTACATAAAATGAACACATGCAAAATGGTTTTGACCAGGTTCAAGGGAGCAGCCTATGCCCCTCTAGAGCTGAACTTAGCACCAGGTTTGTGTATACATAGATCCCTATGTCATTTCCTAATTAACATCCCCTGTCCCGTGAGAGGGGCTTAGACTTTCCACCGATTGACATTCTTTTTCCATTGGTGCAGAGGGCAGTCATAAAAGGTATAGCGCCTTGCACAATGGAACCCGGATCCTGACTGGGGCCTCTGGGCAGTACCGCGATACAACTAATCAATAAGAATAAAAGACTAAAAAAAGGATAGTGGGGAAAGACAGATGATAAATGCTGAGAACGATGTGTGTAACCTCTGTCCCTTCTGTGCCCCCTCAAATTACAAAGGGGAATGTTAGTGGAAGGAAAGAAAACCAAACCTTTACTCATTGGATTTTCCCTGGCACAGGCTGCTTTTCAACGTGCTTTAACAAGGGAATGTAGTGAAAGTGCATGTTGAATGACATGATCAAAGAATATCACTGATATCGGAGACAGAGAAGGCTTGTTAGGTTGTCCAGTTCATCAGCATGCTGATGTGGGATTGGTCCTTACAGTATATTTTCTAAGGCTGAGCTTTTCAAAGCTGGATTTAGACACTGCATTGCCATTGGTTTTAATGGCAGCTGTGTCTCTAAATTCCCTAATTGGCTTTGAAAATCTCAACCTATGGCTTTGTCCAATGCAGTTTAAATGAGGCTTCCACTACTTTACTTGGGAGTCAGTTCTGACAAAGCTCACTGTTAATTCCCC
Source organism: Emys orbicularis (assembly GCF_028017835.1). NCBI lineage: Eukaryota > Metazoa > Chordata > Testudines > Emydidae > Emys > Emys orbicularis. The sequence goes on along the minus strand of NC_088685.1, from coordinate 19,604,179 downwards.
CCCTGAAATTCAATCTAATTTTCTTTGCTTGACCCCATTGCTCCTTTTTAAAGGCCTGATACAACACTTAAGCATGTGCGTAACCAGGGGCGGCTCTATGTATTTTGCCGCCCCAAGCACGGCAGTCAGGCAGCCTTCGGCGGCATGCCTGCAGGAGGTCCGCTGGTAACGCGGATTCGGCGGCATGCCTGCGGGAGGTCCGCCGGTCCTGCGCCTTTGGCGTACCCACCGCCGAATTGCCGCTGAAACCGCGGGACCAGTGGACCTCCCGCAGGCATGCCGCTGAAGGCCGCCCGACTGCCGCCCTCACGGTGACCGGCAGGCTGCCCCCCACGGCTTGCCGCCCCCCGCATGCTCTTGGTGCGCTGGTGCCCTTGTGCGTAACTAAGCATGTGACTAGTCCCACTGACTTTAATGTCCTTTGACTGCCTGAAACCAGGTTCAACTCAATTTGTGCAAATCACAGCTTTCCTTGTGTACACTTAAGGTTTGCGTCTGGTGACTGAATCCTAAGCATAGACACACCCTTAGAATACTGGGGAAACTCATCACCTGAATGGCTTTGAAACATCAAATCCCAAACAGTTTTCTTTAAAGCCCATAGATTCATAGATCCATTGATAGATTCATAGAGCTTTAAAGCCAGAAGAAACCATTAGGTCATCTAGCCTGGTCTCCTGTGTATCACAGGCTATTACATTTCATCCCGTTACCTCTTGCATTTGGTTAAAGCATACTTTCCAGAAAGGCATCTAGTCTTAATTTAAAGACATCAAGAGATTCTGAATCCACCACTTCCCTCGGTAGTTTGTTCCAATGCTTAATCACCCTCACTGTTAAAAATGTGTGCCCAACATCTAATTAGAATTTGTCTTGCTTCAGCTTACAGCTGTTGATGCTTGTTGTTATACCTCTCTCTGCTAGAATGAAGAGTCCTTTAGTGCCCAGTATTTTCTCCCTGTGAAGGTACTTACCCACTGTAATCAAGTCACCTCTCAATCTTCTTTTTGATGAACTAAACTGATTGAGCGCTCTAAGTCTCTCATTGGACAGCATTTTCTCCAGCCCTTGGATCATTTTTGTGGCTCTTTTCTGCACCCCCTCCAATATTTTTAACTTCCTTTTTAAAATGTAGTCATCAGAGCTGTACTAAGTCTCACCAATGCCATATACAGAGGTAAAATCCCCCTCCCCCCAACCTATGCAAGGGTCACATTAGTCCTTTTTGCCAGAGCACTGCCCTGGGAGCTCATGTTGAGTTGCTTGTCCACTGTGACCCCATAAGTCCTTTTCAGAGTCACTGCTTTCCAGGATACAGGCCCCTATTCAGTAGACATGGCCATCATTCCTTGTTCCTAGTTGTATAACTTTGCATTTGGCTGTATTAAAACACGTTTTGTTTGAATGGGCCCAGCTTGCCAGGAGGCCCAGAATGCTCTGTGTGACAGCACTGTCTTCATTACGGTGCTCTAGTTCCATCCATAACAGAGTCCGTCAGACTTTCTGCCCCTCTTCCCGTTGTGGTGACTGACTGTTTGCTGACACTTGTTATGTATGCATGACCGTGCTACTGGATGTGCCCAGGTAATGACGCCAAACACACTGCGTGCAAAAGAGGTTCTCTGTTAATAGAGGATCTTTATATCTGAACAATTCAAGGTGAGTTGTTTCGCCCCAGATTCTTTTATGAAAAGAGTTTTTAATCGGATTGTTTGTCCTGTCCCCTCCACCCTCGCATTCATGCCCTAAAATAATGGTGTAATGATATTTCAAAAAAATCTCGGTTTCCATTATTTTATCCCATTAGCTCTGCTTTTGAATTTATTGCAAGGAATCCCAGGTGTTCTAACTTCGTACTTCCTCAGTCCTCCAGGGGCCAAATTCACTACCGGAGTAAGTAGGCTGCCACTTCATTGAGGTAATGACTTTGTGCCTGCTTCCACCAGGGTGGATTTTACCCTTTCTTTTGAATTTGAAGCCAAGTCAGTGCAGTGCATGAAAGATGCCAGGAAAGCATAAACTTGCAACAAGCAGAGAGGTTTTTTTGGTTAATGTCCTGAAGAAGGAGCTCAAATTGTGAGTGATGATTCAATGGAACCGAGGGGTGATCTGATATGCAAAAACACTGTCAAAATTACCCAAGAAAATTCTGGATTTAACCATTTCAAACAACTACTACTAATCATGTCCTTAGCTCTTATAGAACAAATTTGCTCTGCAAAACGCTTTTACAGATATTATTACTCATTATAACTCCCTTGTAAAGAAGGATGGTGTTGAGGTTACCGGGCTAGTCTGGTACTTGGAGGAGTTAGGTTCTGGTCCCTCCTTTGCCACAGGCGTTTTTTTTTTGTTGGGAACCTTAGAACAAATTTTCAGAAGAGCTCAGCTCCCATTTAGGCACTAGAATAAGTGGCCAGATTTTCAAAAGTGCACTCAGCATGTGGGGTACTGAGCTCCTTGGAGAATCTGGTCCCAGTTGTGCATGTGAGCTATTAAAAATCTGGTCCATAATCGCTCTCTGCCTCATCTCTATCTTTACAACAGGGATAATAATATTTCCCTTTCCTCACAATTTTTCTGGCTTGTCTATGTAGCATACTCTGTGTTTGTATATGACCTAGCGCAGTGGGGCCCTCATCTTGGTTGCGGCCTGTAGGTGCTACCTCTGTATACATAACAATATTCCTTATTTTACAGTTGTAGACTCTGAATCAGATTGGTTAAGGGACCTGCCCAGAACCACAGAGAGAGTCAGTGTCAGCCAGGATTGGGATTGAGAACTATTGTGCTTGTTTTTCTGTGTCCGTACGAGCTGCCAGAAGCTACCACTCTTCTCTCACTTTGGGAGTATTTATGGGACACATGAGACTTTTCGGTGAAATATGACTTGTACAATGGTGAAGCCTGCCATGTGTTTTCACACATAACTTAAGACAAGAATGGAAAAGGTATTTTGCTTTTTGGCGGACCTACCCTGATCTGATTTTTGGTTGGTTGGGTGGAATTTAAGACCTTTCCTCCCAGTTAGTTTTACCCTTCAGCAAAAGATTTTGAGCCAGATTTCTTAGGCCAAGTTATACCAGCTCAGAATGTGGTTGGATGTTTCTTGTGCAAGTGGAAATATACTGCCACATGGCCTGGGAGTATTCTTCATAAGATAAGTTTTAACTATTGGCACTGGAACATAGGTGTAGATCCTTTACTGTATTTAGGTGCCTCACTCAAACTACCTTTGAAGATCTAGGCCAAAGGTTTTATTATTGAGGTGGCCTCCTTTCTATCTGCATTGGCTTGTAGCACACCATTGAGATGATCCATGCAGCACCCCCTTGCCTCACCTAGGAAGGAAACACTGCAGATTAAGCCAATGCACATTGTTGTTTGGAATACAACAGTGTTCATTTTCCAGGGGAGAGAGATGACTGTGGCCAGTTGCGATGATTGTGATTGATAGGACTGACTGAGGCTATTTAAAGACTCAAGAGGGAGATATTTCCCCCTTAATGGAGGATTTATTTGATTCAGTCAGATTATCAAATCTGGTTCTGTGGCTCTGGAGTATTTGAATGTAATACGTAAATCCAGTTAACCCTGGTTGGGTCAGGTCAGTGGTCATATTTGCTGTGTTCTCTATCCTGTTGCAATCACACACAGATAAATAGTCACCAAACAGTTAATTGCTTCTAACATTTTGCTGCCCTACTCACACTGCTTGTTTTTTTTAATAAGTGGAAATCTAGTTCTGGCAAAGGGTGCTGGAATTGACAGCCTGAGGTCCTCTATTTACCCACCAAACAGGTACAGCAGCATGAGCATCCCACTCAGCTCCATCCATCTGTCTCTACCCTAGAGGGGCCACATCTTGGGGCAAGAGGCAAATGCAGCCCCCATTTTAGGTGCTCCATCAGTTTTATCTTTGGCTGCTAAGCTGGGACTGCCAACAAGGATGCCAGCCAGTGCTAGCTATGATAGTGAGCTTGTCTACTGGGAACTGGACCAAGAGCACCAAACCTTTTTCACATAGATCCAGCATGGATCAGTGTTCACGTTCCTGTCCGTACCTGGCCCAATCCGGGGAAGCTAATGATTCAGCCAGCGGACCAAATTCGGTGATGAATCCTAGTCGCGTGCCACCTGAGGCATGTTGTGCCTATGCTAAGAAGAAGACCCCACAGCCATCAGCAGCTGCCTCTTCTGCCTAGTATTTGGCTAGGCAGATATGATACTCAGTTCTTTGGGGTAGGACTTCTTTTGAACCCCAAAATAGATATTGAAAGTAGAATACAGTTCTGCATGGGATGATAGAATATCTGTCTTAAGGACTGATCTGGGCAGTCTTTTTTTGATCCTTATCTCCATAGAACCTCCTTACAGCTACTTTGGTGGTGTCTCATCTACTCTGTGAGCCTGATCCAAAGCCAACTGAAGTCAGTGGAAAAATTCCCAGTGGGTTTTATATTGGTCCACTTACGAGGAATCATTAGGTTGATTAAGGAAAAAAACCTTCATTAATTCTTTTATATTTTTCCCTCAGATGATTACTATATTATTATTAAATTAATATTAATAGTAGTTTTACCATAGCATCTAGAAATCCTAGTTAAAGACCAGAGCTCCATTGTGGTAGGTGCTATACAAACATAGAACAAACGCATCTTTTTCTCTTGGATTATTTCCCCGGTTTTCCCTTCTCATGGTTTCCCTGGTATAGCCAACCAGTTTATCCCTTGCTGAAAAGGCTGTGATAAGCATCAGCAGAGGAACAGGAAAAAATAAAGTCTAACCCCGTGTGGGGAACTGTGAGCTTCCCAAAATGGACATAAGAATAGGAGCACAGCTTCCATCTTGCAGGGCCTTTTGCATCTCCTGGGAGGCACTTTGGTGCTAGCCCAGCTCTATCAGGCTATTAACACACATGGGAACCAGTCATGGGAGTCTACATACAACAAAATGTTTGTTACAAACACAGCCATAAAAAGAAATTCCACTGTACTTCCAATCAGTGACAATATTATTATTTGAGGAAGATAAAAGTCCTGATCATCAAAATCTTTGGGTAGCTTGGTTGCTTTGGTAGATGCACAGTTAGCATTTTATTTTAGCTCTCTGTGATTTATATCATTTAATTAATATATTAAAAAAATAATAATATAAAATATCTCCTGGGTGTAAATTGGAGCAACTTTAAGGGCTGAATTTGGCCTTAAGAAACTATTTTGTCCCATCATCTGTCTCTTTAACCTGACTGATCTCTTTGATGGATGAGGTGTCCAGGATAATATCCTGTAACAATTACTTGGGCTTGCTGTTTCCTCCCCAGACTCTACAACATCCTTTTTCTTCTTTCTCTTTAAAGGGAAAGGAGTAGCAATGAGGAGAGATGTGTTGATATGTTTCCTTCCTGTTCCTGGGCAGTAGCAGCACTACATTGCATTGCACTATGAAAATAGCTTGATTTAAAATGTTGAATTTAGATGGGTAGAATTCATTCTTCACTCTGTGCGGTGGGCAGGATTCTGTTCCCCCTGAAGCTCCAGGGAGGTCAATGGGGTTTGCACAGAGGGCAGAATGTGGTCTGTTGCCCCTACGTACCTCTAAGTAAATCAGGTTCGATGTGCCATCAGCACAGATGGAACACATGTAAAATGACTTAAAAGGGGGTTGTGCAAATTCTTTCCATCCCTTTCTGTTTGGAACATCAGCTCTCTCCGCAAACCAAACCTTCTGAATAGTTTTAAAGGGCCATATCAGTCTGTCTAAGGGATTCCTCCTCCTTACTGTCAGCCGAGAAGCACCCAATTCTCCAGTAGTCCCAGGGCTCCCCACTTCTTTCCCATACACACCATTTCATGGGGGATTTGATTCCCCCTTTACAAACTCCCCATGTGACCATTAATAAATAAATTAATGGAGATATCCCATCTCCTAGAACTGGAAGGGACCTTGCGTCCAGCCCCCTGCCTTCACTAGCAGGACCAAGTACTGATTTTGCCCTGGATCCTTAAGTGGCCCCCTCAAGCATTGAACTCACAACCCTGGGTTTAGCAGGCCAATGCTCAAACCACTGAGCTATCCCTCCCCCCATTATTCAGCACTTCCCAACTTCCTTTTCCCTTTAGGAATTCTGTGACTGGCCCCACCGATGGGCAATCTGGTCTTTCTCCTTGTGACTTAAAGGCAGCTGTGTTGAAAGCATGTGCGCTCTGGCATGCGGGATGTTCTGGGGTGCCTGTGTGCAGGGTGTGATATGGGGCATGCAGGATAAAGCAGAAGTGCTGCAAAAACTGCTAGACCTCACAAGGAGCTATTGAAAGATAATGGGAGAAGCTGGGAGGATTACGATTGGGTCAAAGAGTGGGAGAAAGAGAGCACCTGTAGCTCCGAGTTCTTCCTGTCTGGCTGAGCTTTTATGTCTTCCTTGCTCCTGAGGTCAATTTGATCCCTACTGAAAGGGCTTCTATAGCTTACACTCGGCAGCCCAAGGGGCTGTTACATCTATGCATGGGCCAACTCCCCTGACCCCTAGGCATGCCCCCTCCTACCAGAGGCTCAGAGGGGTGGCAGATATGCCATATGACATAGGGGAATACTCAGGAGGGCTGAACCCATCCGCTTTTTATCTGCTTTGTGATCTGACCCTAAATCCTTGTTTCCTAATCCAAGGACTCTGTGAGGCTTGCCAGAGTAGGAAAGGTACATTGGGGTTGTTTATTGATTCAAGGACAAGGAAATCACCCCGTCTAGATTCATAGGGTAAAACAAGAGGACAGGAACAAGGTTTGCTTTCTATTGACCAATGTAAAGTAAGCAAAGCCTTATTCGTAGTTGAATGAGGAACACGGGAATTGCCACACGGGATCAGACTAGGGATTTATTTAGTCCACTGACCTGTCTTCAACAAGGGCCTGCAGCAGCTGTTTCAAAGGAAGGTGTAAGAAGCCCCACAGTAGGCAGATATGGGACAGTCTGTGTCTCACTTCAGGTTCCTTTCTGATCTCCAATAGTTAGAGACTGGCATAAACCCTGAAGCACGAGGTTTTATATCCCTTCCAAAAAACAGCTTTTTCTACTCCGATCCCTCTTCTCCCTAATGCAACACCTGGCACACGCCTTTCTTTTATTCCAGGAAAGGTTTTAAAAAGACAATAAATAAATAAATAAAACAAAATGACACTGTTTATCTGAGTTACTTATACGATGCCCCACTACTATAGTGTCTGAAACCTCTTTCTAACATGGGCTTCCTTTCTTCATAGTCACCACCCAGTTCCTTCCCCAGCTGGGCTTCATCTTTAATTAGGTCTGGTCCATCCTCCAGGTGCAGACAAATGGGTTAATTGGCCTTTTAGGTCCACATTAACCCTTTTGGAACCAGGATAGGGTATATACCCCATCACAGCCTCCCCTGGAGGAAAATATGTGCACAAAAAAGTACCTTTTTAAACAATTATTTTGCATATGTTTTGTTAAATACCTGAGTTTGGAAAGGACTTTGACCCATCCTCACATTTTGCAATCAAGACATTTGTGGGCTCAGCTGATGCCATTTAGCTTTTCAGCTTTGTGATGCCCGGGTGAGTTCAGCCACTTAAATGTCTCTACAGCATGTATTGCGGCTGTGAAATGACAATTATACAATACAAATACAATTATTTGCAGCTACAGTTGCACGGATGCAAAGTTAGAGGCGGCTTTTAATTAGAGTTCACCTCTTTTGCCAGTTGACTTACTTTGAACTTTATTTGTCTTAGCCCTCCCCTGGCCTGGGATGTAACTGGAATGGGACTATTTGCTCAAGGGTGAAGAAAACAGCTTTCATGCAAGATTCTTTAAAAAAAAGAAAGAAATAGGCTTAGTTTCTGTTTTCCTTATTTTTCTCAGAGGAAAGTCTGAAGCAGCCCAAAGAAATTAATTAACTACTTACCAATAGGAGTCTTTGGCCAAATTCTACCCTTGGTTACTCCCCTTACCACCCCACTTTAATGAATGCTCTAGGTCAGTGTTTCCCAAACTTGGGACGCTGCTTGTGTAGGGAAAGCCCCTGGCGGGCCGGGCCGGTTTGTTTACCTGCTGCGTCCCCAGGTCCGGCCGATCGCGGCTCCCACTGGCTGCGGTTCGCTGCTCCAGGCCAATGGGAGCTGCTGGAAGCGGCGGCCAGTACTGTACGTCCCTCGGCCCGTGCCACTTCCAGCAGCTCCCATTCGCCTGGAGCAGCGAACCGCGGCCAGTGGGAGCCGCGCTCGGCCGGACCTGGGGACGCAGCAGGTAAACAAACCGGCCCGGCCCACCAGGGGCTTTCCCTACACAAGCGGTGTCCCAAGTTTGGGAAACACTGCTCTAGGTGTAGACTCATTGCAGAATTTGGCTGATTTATACTTTGGATCTTCTGATGGTCTTGAAGGGCATGTTTCTACTCAGAGAAGAAGAGAGAAGAGGTTTACCTGATGCTAAACCTAAGATGAATCAGCTGTCTTTTTCCACTGACCGAGCTACTGCTTTAATCATTGTTAAATGCTCTTTTCCTTACTGCTTCCTTACTTCTTGTTCCAGGTTGATTTTGAACTCTGGAGCCACATGGCTAAGATCATTGGGTTCAATGTCACTGGCATCTAGGATACCGGTAACACTCACTATGACAGAGCCTGACCATAGAGGTGTTTTAGTGTAGAGTGTACAATAGAAGTTTAATGTTCCTTTAGCCAGTCTTTATTTCTCAAGGAAGAAGTAATAAGAAAGCCTTCTGAAGAGCCTAGGGATTAAGATACATTTTGTGTGTTTGTTTTTAATTTCCTGAGTGCAATAATCTTGAAGGGTGAAGCAGCTAAGATGGCACTATGCTAGATGGGCTATAAAAGAGACACAAGATAGGCTGTGCTTAGTAAAGGCCACTGGTGGTCTTTCCAGCACCTATCTCATTTCGTGTGGCCCAAGAACAGGGGCCCTTGAAGATACTGTGCTGAAGGCTTCCCGGTGTAGAAAGAAGTTAAGATGGTGATTATTAACACTGCTCATCTGTTGCAGGGACCAGAGGCATGACAGATTCTGTGATTTCCTCCTTCATAAATGGTCAAAGAGGACCATCTTCTGCTCCGCCTTCTGGAGGGCTTCAGTGGCCTTAGTCCGGATTGACTTTGGCGTAAATGGGGTCAGAATTTTGCCCTGGAGTCCCTGTCTAGAGTATTTTGCATTCCAAGGGCCCAATCCTGCAAAGCCTCACTGGCATGAGGATTATTAAAGCCAGTAAGACCCTTGGTTAGCATAGTACCGAGATAGCAGCCTTAATGAAGCTAAACCCTTGTGCTCAATAGAACTGACTAGAATGATGACCAGGAAAAGACAAGCATGTGTGGCTGAATAATGCTGCTTGTTGTTTTGGATGAGCATTTCATAAAATCAATGGCCGTGCACAGGATTGAATAGGCTAAGCTTCAGAAACAAATATTTATGCTCCAAACCCTCATGTTTTATTTTTTTTAATCATTATTATTAAGAACTGGAAAGCTGCCAAGACCATCCAGCTCTCTATTTTCCCACAGCTTTTTCTGAGCTCACAGATTACACTTGGCATGGAAATAACTGTGGTATTAGTTGCATAAGACTATTCAGTAGGTGCTCAGTAATGTCTTTCTCTTTTCTTTCCAGAGTAAACAAAAGCTCTGGCCTTGTTGAATGTACTGTTCATTTTGGTGTATGCTGCAACAAGAAAGTGACTATAATTTGCTGTTCCAGAAAACTGGCAGTTACTTGCAGTGGCAATTGCTTGAATGTATCTTTCTTACTGTACCCCCAAGACCCGAAAGCAAGAAATGTTGTGTGTTATGGGGTTTGCCTGTAAAACACATAAGCCATGTATGGTACTTTTCACAGAATACATCACAAATCATTTAAAGGCAAAGATTTAATGAAAAGGCAAAGATTTCTGCCATTTAAAGACACCTTTTAAAAACAGGTGGTTTTTTTTAATGCTCTCAAAACATCTAAAGGGATTTTTCTCAAACTTTCCAGGATGATTCACTTACGAGCTGACACCAAGCTTAGGAAGTTTCAGCCTCAAAGGAGAATATCTCAAAAGTTATGACCATGTGAATATTAGAACTTATATAGAAGACAATGTTGCCACTTCAATCATAGATCCTTGGACTTCAAGACCAACAGAGGCCAATTTCCTGTATAACACAGGTCATTGACTTTTATCCACAAAAATAACAGGAGTACTTGTGGCACCTTAGAGACTAACAAATTTATTAGAGCATAAGCTTTCGTGGGCTACAACCCACTTCTTCGGATGCATATAGAGTGAACCATATATTGAGGAGATATATATACACACACATACAGAGAGCATGAACAGGTGGGAGTTGTCTTACCAACTCTGAGAGGCCAATTAAGTAAGAGAAAAAAAACTTTTGAAGTGATAATCAAGATGGTTCAGTACAGACAGTTTGATAAGAAGCAAGTGTGAAAATACTTACAAGGGGAGATAGATTCAATGTTTGTAATGGCTCAGCCATTCCCAATCCCTATTTAGCCCTGAGTTGATTGTGTCTAGTTTGCATATCAATTCCAGCTCAGCAGTCTCTCGTTGGAGTCTGTTTTTGAAGTTTTTCTGTTTTAAGATAGCCACCCGCAGGTCTGTCAAAGAATGGCCAGACAGGTTAAAGTGTTCTCCCACTGGTTTTTGAGTATTATGATTCCTGATGTCAGATTTGTGTCCATTAATTCTTTTGCGTAGAGACTGTCCGGTTTGGCCAATGTACATGGCAGAGGGGCATTGCTGGCACATGATGGCATATATCACATTGGTAGATGTGCAGGTGAACGAGCCACTGATGGTATAGCTGATGTGATTAGGCCCTATGATGGTGTCACTTGAATAGATATGTGGACAGAGTTGGCATCGGGCTTTGTTACAAGGATAGGTTCCTGGGTCAGTGTTTTTGTTCAGTGATGTGTGGTTGCTGGTGAGTATTTGCTTTAGGTTGGGGGGTTGTCTGTAAGCGAGGACAGGTCTGTCTCCCAAGATCTGTGAGAGTAAAGGATCATCTTTCAGGATAGGTTGTAGATCTCTGATGATGCGCTGGAGAGGTTTTAGTTGGGGGCTGAAGGTGACAGCTAGTGGTGTTCTGTTATTTTCTTTGTTGGCCCTGTCTTGTAGGAGGTGACTTCTGGGTACTCGTCTGGCTCTGTCAATCTGTTTTTTCACTTCAGCAGGTGGGTATTGTAGTTTTAAGAATGCTTGATAGAGATCTTGTAGGTGCTTGTCTCTATCTGAGGGATTGGAGCAAATGCGGTTATATCTTAGAGCTTGGCTGTAGACAATGGATCGTGTGGTGTGTCCTGGATGGAAGCTGGAGGCATGTAATTCCTGCATCAAGCTTGATAACTTGTGCTTGAAGGATAGTGTATCTTGTTCTGTAGTAATTATTTGCACACATGCACTTGTCTATAATAGTAACAGGATTTCTAATACAATAGCTATCCTTTCTAGCGTGGTAAAGGATTTACTCGGTGGCTACATTTCTAGCCAGAGGTGTAATTTTCAGCTCAAGGTGATCTACCCATGCTAGCTCTGATCGAGTAAGTAGCAAATATAAGCATGCCAATGTGAGCAGCAGGAAGGGCTAGCTGCCCCAAATGGGTACCCATCATACTTGGGGGTCACCCGAGATACTTGGGATAACTAGCCCCTCCTGCTGCTCACCCCAGCACAGTACAGCTTGCATCTCTGTGGCTACACTCTGTTTTTAGCACAGTAGCTCCTCGGGCTGGAAATTCTGCCTCCAGCTCAAAGTATAGACGTGCCCTCTGTCTCTAACCACAGAAACCTCTTCATGATCTTTGTTCAGATTTAAAGACTATTGATCATTCTTTCCTTCTCTGGTGTTCCAAGCAAGACTTGGGCATCTCATGGGACCATGGGAATTGGCATAGTGAATCAGACCAGTGGCCAGTCTATTCCAGTACCATGTCTCTGATGGTAGCCAGTATTAGATGATTCAGAGGAAGGTGCAAGTAACCCCATAGTGGGGACATTACAGAGTAATCTATCCATAAAGGCACAGGGGTGTAATATCTTCCTAACTCCTGTCAGTTAGTGGTTGGTGAATGTCCTAAAGCATGAGACTTTATTTCCGTTATTACAAATAGTTAGACTATCTAATGTAATTGTGGATGTAGTCACTATCCTGGCAGGGCCTGTGCCCGTGGACAGAAGCTGCTGCTGCGGGGTGACTGCAATGCAGGCTCACTCTCCAACCCTCTCCTTTCTCCCACCCCAGGCCCTTCCCTCCGCACTGGGCTGTAGCCATGTGTGAGACTTCATGAGCTAGGCGTGAGTATGTGAGACAAGGTTCAAATGAGTGAGTCTCACAGTTCAGGCGTGAGACTTGAGATGTCTGCCTTATGTGAGCAGTCCCCTCGTGCCACACTTGCTGGGTTGGTCACCATGTGCCTTTTTGATCACCCACATGTGGAAATAACAAGGAGTCTGGTGGCACCTTAAGGACTAACAGATTTATTTGGGCATAAGCTTTCGTGGGTAAAACCCTCACTTCTTCGGATGCATCTGAAGAAGTGAGGTTTTTACCCACGAAAGCTTATGCCCAAATAAATCTGTTAGTCTTTAAGGTGCCACCAGACTCCTTGTTGTTTTTGTAGATGCAGACTAACACAGCTACCCCCTGATACTTGACACATGTGGAAATGGGCACACTAACGGGTGCCCAGATTTGCAAACTGAGCTCCCAGCATCTGCTGTAATTCCTGAGTTCTCATTCTGCATTGTGCTTAGGTACGTTCTCTTTTTACTTAATGCCTGTACAGTGCCTAGCAGAATGGCCTTGAAATGGGTCTTTTGGCACCATTATAATGGGAATAAGTCATCAGAGGAAGGAAACATATGCTTTTTGCTTGACACTTTTGAAATGTGCATATAATACGTTTTCCAATTCGTTCATCAGGGTTAACTGGTGGATTAATCTGACAAAATGTGATGAGAAATACCACTTTGAGCCAAAGTAGAGCAACACCTACATAAAAGCAAACACTTTAATAACATTTTAACTTGACGCAATCAGTAAGTATTTGCTGCTCCAGAAAATTGGCAGCTACTTGCAGTAGCATGCAGTTGCACGAGGACACAGTATATACATGGAGATTCTATATCACACTTGGAAGATGATAATGTGTGTGTATGAGTACGTATATACATACACACATACACGAATACAACATACGTGTACAGTACTGGAACAGTGTAGGCACAGGATGTCTGTGGGACATCTGACTGTCTTAAAGTCTGCAGCCTAATTGACATGACTGTAAAAAGCACATAAAGGGGACAGCTCAAAGCTCACAAGATTACCGGAGAGCTCTTAGCCATCATTTTAAGAGGCAACTCTCTCCCACTGATTTTTCCCATCATTCTTACCCTGACCCCGGTCCTGCACTGCTGTTGCATGACTCAGCATTTTCAACTACAGACCATGTTGAATCGATAGTCGTGATAGAATAAAGGAAGTTAGAGACAAAAAAGATTCACTAGGTCACCCCATCCACATCCCCACCAGTACAGGAGTGTTCCCTGCAGTACATCATCGACTCATTTATCCAGTGGAATTTTAAATGGCAAATATTTCCACCACTTGCCTCAAGAGGCAATTCCACAGTTGCCATTGGGGGATCTTCCTGATATGCAGCCTGACACTGCAACAAGAAACTACAGGGATGGGCACATTGCAAATGGGAGAGAGAGAATCTACTTTTTCTTAATTTCATTGTATTATATACACATTAGAGATGGGCCAGTACTCCAGAGCTGAACAGCCTTGCATTTTAAGAAGATTCAGATCCAAAGTACGCTTATTAAGTTTGCAGATGATACCAAACTGGGAGGGATTGCAACTGCTTTGGAGGACAGGGTCATCATTCAAAATGATCTGGACAAATTTGAGAAATGGTCTGAGGTAAACAGGATGAAGTTTAACAAAGACAAATGCAAAGTGCTCCACTTAGGAAGGAAAAATCAGTTTCACACATACAGAATGGGAAGAGACTGTCTAGGAAGGAGTAAGGCAGAAAGGGATCTAGGGGTTATAGTGGACCACAAGCTAAATATGAGTCAACAGTGTGATGCTGTTGCCAAAAAAGCAAACATGATTCTGGGATGCATTAACAGGTGTGTTGTGAGCAAGACACGAGAAGTCATTCTTCCACTCTACTCTGCGCTGGTTAGGCCTCAACTGGAGTATTGTGTCCAGTTCTGGGCACCGCATTTCAAGAAAGATGTGGAGAAATTGGAGAGGGTCCAGAGAAGAGCAACAAGAATGATTAAAGGTCTTGAGAACATGAAAGAATTGGGTTTGTTTAGTTTGGAAAAGAGAAGACTGAGAGGGGACATGATAGCAGTTTTCAGGTATCTAAAAGGGTGTCATAAGGAGGATGGAGAAATCTTGTTCACCTTAGCCTCTAAGGATAGAACAAGAAGCAATGGGCTTAAACTGCAGCAAGGGAGGTTTAGGTTGGACATTAGGAAAAAGTTCCTAACTGTCAGAGTGGTTAAACACCGGAATAAATTGCCTAGGGAGGTTGTGGAATCTCCATCTCTGGAGATATTTAAGAGTAGGTTAGATAAATGTCTATCAGGGATGGTCTAGACAGTATTTGGTCCTGCCATGAGGGCAGGGGACTGGACTTGATGACCTCTCGAGGTCCCTTCCAGTCCTAGAATCTATGAATCTATGAAAGTCATGTTTTGTGGCTCTCATTTTATAACCTTCATATACTTGGAGACCGTCATCCTACTCCCCAGATTGTCAGTCCATCCTGACAATTGTTGTTGTACTCTGAATTCCCTCCAATTAATCTAAATTTTTCTGTAATTGAAGCACCAAGAACTGAATACAACGAGCCTAATTCAGATCTTACCTACGCACCAGTGTAAATCTGAGACAACTTGCTTTAACTCAGTGGAGTTACTCCAGGGCATTGGTTTGAATGACATTGGTGTCAGACTGCTAGTCTAACAATGACTTCACTGATAGGTACTACACTGGAAAATAATAGCATGTGGAAATGACAATGAAGACATTATAGGCTCAGTCCTGAATACCACGCTGGCCTTTTTGTGCCACTCCTGGGATTTAAAAGGATGGAAAACTCCTCAGCTGGGGATTCCCTAGCACCTGGGACTCTCTGGGTAGTGCAGAGCAGGTGGTAATGCTCTCTTACAATTATCCTCTCCTGGCCCAGGGGGCATGATGTGGATGTTTCAGGTGGAAATAGGGCATAGCCAGAGTGCCGGTGAGCTCTGGCAATTCCTGGCTGGTGGAGGGCCCTTTGGGGGGAAAATGACTGGCTGAGCGGTGTTTGTAAGATGCCTAGGCATTGAGCCCTATGTGAGTGCGTGTGCATTACTGTGTGATAATGCAGAGCTACGTTACATTTGGAAGCATATAACAATCTAGCAGAGCTGGGATGTGTAAGCACTGGGATGGAGAGTGTCTCTTTGTAGCACAGGTTCTTTCTTTCCAAATATAATATGTACATAACGCCCTAGAATACTAGACACTTTTCCACGGTGCCCTTTGGAAAGCAAAAGCCACAGCAAGCAGCAGACTTATGAATCATTGGCAATAGATGCTATGTATCTTGTTATGAAATTCAAGATGGTGAAAAAAGAGCTAAGAAAAAAACAGGAATATGAAACGAGAAGAGGAAAACAGCCGAAGGACAGGACACACTAAGGTTTTTGTTGCTAGCAGATAAAGCTGTTTGTAACTTCAAATGCCAATTTTTAAAAGTTAAAGATGGAAGAAACATGAGAGTCAAAGATGTGAAGCACCATATAAAATAGCAGTGTCGGGATAGTCAGAAAAGTGAATCTAAAAATGACATGATAGGCTTATACATTCATTCGTTTAATGACTCCATGGCAAATTTGCTCAGAATACAAACCAACAACATAATCTCTGTTTTTCCTTTTAACATCCAGTCCTGCACACATTGAAAGTTGAGCTGTGTTCTTTGTGCCTCTCACCTCCTCACCGGTAATAAAGATTATGCAGTCAAAATTTAGCTGACCATCTGCAAGACACAATAGAATCCAGTCTCTAAGGTGCCAAAAGTACTCCTGTTATTTTTGCAGATACCACAGTGATGATTATGGTATAAGAAACTAGATAGGTAGGTAGATACTGGAAGCTTTTCCATAGCGGTATTGATTCTGAGCTGCTACCAGGATGTAAACAAACCTGGTTTCTCAACTAAGGAAGCAGATATTCTAAACACACGTAGGACTTGATTGAAAGCCCATTGAGATCAATGAAAAGACTCCCAATGACTTCAATGGGCTTTGGCTCAGGCCCCTGTGGAGACAGAAGGACTACTGCAGGGGCAGTCTTGGCATAGTTATTTGGAAAGCTCGCACACAGGCTGCCGTGCATCACAGTTTTTAACTTTCCCCAAAAGCTGAAATTTACTCCATTTCCATCAGAAATGTTGAACATTTGCATCTGTTTAAAGCAGTGTCACATAGTAAATAGCAACCCCCTAGGAGGTACAGCAGGGACTCCTTTGAGTCATGGGACTGATCTGTGTAGGTGGGTTGCAGGGAGGGACTTACAGTATGACAGAGATATTTTCCCAGAAAGTCCCACTTGATTTCCCACAAGGCTCTGGGACGTTCAGGAAAGTGGACTCACCATAGGCTGTGTGAGTCATTTCCTTTTGTCAGAGGTTTGAAACAGTTTCATACAAAAATACTTTTGTGTGAGGTCAAGTAATTCTTTTTTTGGGAGGGAGGGGTTTGCATTAATTTTCAGGATTATACCCCATTGTACTTTGGTCTCCAACACCTACCTTTTAAAATAAATGGGTGAGATGAAAAAGGTGAGGTCTTGACCATGTGTGGTCATTAATGATCTGTTACCATTTTCACAAGAGTAGAGATTTTTAAATTCCAGCTTCCTGGCCAAATTCCAACTCTGGGACTAGTCTACCTAAAATCTCCTGAAACTTCAGCTGGATAGGGTATTCTTCACTTCCTGTCCTGAACAGTTGTGTGACGTTGCTGTGCGCTATTTGAAGCAGTGGCATTTTACATTAGAGGGTGCTGCATTCTTTTGTAGTGGAACTGCTGGAGCAGTTGCTACTTATAATTTATACATTTGTAAAAGTCTGCTACTGCTTGCTTTAATCATACAAGTGGTCCCATTTACTTCAGTGGGGCTGCTTGTGTGAATATAGTGAGCAGAATTTGGTCCTAAATTTGTAAAGAGCATAGGGATTTGAAAGGCCCTATACATTGTAAATGTAAACTGATGTTACTATTATGAAAAATAATAAATGCACCAGGTGGCTAAATGCATTACTGGGGCATCGTATTCTAACATACACATTCTTTTTTTCTTGATCTCTGCATTGTGATTTTATTGTGCAGTAAGTGGCGTGCATGTCCCCAAATCCATTCTTTTAACAGATTCGGTTGATCAACAAGTTAGTGGATTTTATTTTTGCAGCATGTAAAACACTTTCAATCTAGTGGTCTTGAAAGTCCACGCAGTATACGAAGTCCACATGTATACAAGCCACAGGCAAAAGAATCATTTTCTCTGAACTCTTCTAATTCACAGATGGTCCTTTTTTGATAAATGTGGATTCTGCTGTGTATTTTCATGGTTCTAGCTCATCCCCTCTCAGGAGTCTACCCTCCTCTAAAAAACTGGGGTAATTTATGATGGGCGTTTATCCATGGTAAGTTGTTTGTTATCTAAAGAATATGTTCAACAATTGCTGGCCCCAGCCTGCCCAGATAGAGTCTGGATATAGTTTTCCTCTTTGAAGTCACAGTTTATTCAGCTTGCACGATCCTTAAAGCATTAGCTGGAGGAGGGCAGTATTCCAGGAATGTGGGGGTGGCATTCTTTAGGGTAGCACAGAAAGATAGATCTAACAGTAAGGATGAAATTAACAAACAGAAAGAGTGGCTAGGGCACCAGCTTGGGATTCAGGAGACCTAGGTGCAATTCCCTGCACTACCACAGACTTCCTATGTGACTTTGGGCAAATAACCTCGTTTCTGTGTGCCTCAGTTTACCACCTGTAAAACTGGGGGTGTCATGAGGGTACATGCATTAAAGGTTGTGACACGCTGAGATACTATGGCAACGGGGCCATATACATACCTAACATACATTGAAAATTTCAGTTGAATGTCAGGATAAACTTTCTGAGAGGGAGATGTATTAGGCTGTAAAATTGTCTCCCAAAGGAAGTGGTCAAATCCCCAGCACCTGAGTGTTTAAAACTAGACCCGTGAAAATGGGCTGTAGGGGATGTTGATTAGCAGGGAGGTGGGTTGATGGATGGTTTTTCCATCTCTTACTTCTGTGATTCTAAATGCATCCCCCTGTTAGCTCCTGTTTTTTTGCCCCTTGAGAGAGTTTCTAGAGCACCCCCAGGTAGAAAACAGCGTGTTAGATGGTGCCAACATGCTATGGGCAGTTAAGGAGCATGTCTCTGGCTGTGTGCATATTTTATGTTGCACACTCTGCTTTTAAATTTGTTCCTTTCTGGGTACATCTACACTGGAATAAAAGCCCTGCAGCACAACCGCGGCTGGCTTGGGTCAGCTGACTCAAGCCCGGGAGCCTTGGGCTGTGGGGCTCAATTTATCTGAGATTTCTGTGTGTACACATCATAATTGTGGAGGGTGCTTAGATACCATAGTCATGTGCACCAGGTGAGAGATTAAATAGACCTAGAGGTGGAAGTTTCCGTATCCCTTTACCAGTCTCGTAATCTGTACAAACCTCCTGGAGTTACTCAATTTGTAATGTTCATTTTATGTGTAGAAGCCAGGGTACCAAGGCGTGTTAGCATTTCAGCTGAAGACTATCTGGAGAACATTTCCTCTCCCAATCTTCCCTATACATGCCACTTGCTTTGCTCAATTTTTGATTGGATTGCTTTCGCTATTGGTTGACTGAACTGTACAGACTCTGTGTGCCATGCTTTGTCCGGATGCCTTTGCTTAATGTTGAGATAAGTATAACATCCAAGTTACATTTTTTTATGAGAAGTGTAATGTAAATTCTTTTTCTTGACAGCTGGCTAGAGCTGGACACCACATATTATGTCAAATTAGTTCCTCTTCCTCTTGTGATAACTTGAGGGGTGTATTTCAAAGGAACCAGATGTTTTAATCTTTCTTGGCTAGCTGGCTGCCAGACGTCTGGGACACAGAAGCTCACTGAAAGAGGGGCTTTTGCTTTTTGACTTTCTTTCTAACTCTGCCCTGCATGTTATCACAGCATCATGGAAACTAGATTAGGTCACCTAGACCACCCCGTCAATGCAGGACACTTCCATTCTGTGTAGTCCCAAGAGCATTAGCCCCTCTAGGTAGAAAAGATTGTCTGGTGAGTAGGGTTTTAGCCTAGGACCTGGGAGACCTGGCTTCAAGTTCCAGCTTTACAACTGGATTCCTGTGAGACCTTGAGTAAGTTACTTAGGGCTGGTCTACACTAGGGGGGGATCGATCTAAGATACGCAACTTCAGCTACGCGAATAGCGTAGCTGAAGTCGAAGTATCTTGGATCGAATTACCTGGGGTCCACACGTCGCGGGATCGACGGCCGCGGCTCCCCCGTCGACTGCGCTACCGCCCCTCGCTCTGGTGGAGTTCCGGAGTCGACGGTGAGCGCGTTCAGGGATCGATATATCGCGTCTTAACGAGACGCGATATATCGATCCTGGATAAATTGATTGCTACCCGCCGATACGGCGGGTAGTGAAGACGTACCCTTTGTCTCTCTCTCCTACTGATTTCAGTGGAAGTTAGGAGCCTAAATACATTTGAGGATTTTGGCCTTAGTTCTCCATCTGTCACATGGGGATTATAGCACTTCCCTACCTCAAAGGAGTGTCATGAGGATCAACACATAAGACTGTGAGGGGCCCAGATACGATGGTGATGGGCGCCATCTACCCAAGTAGGCAGTCAATTTTAAATGATGGGGCTTTCCCCACTTCTCATGGGAGGCTATTGATCAATTACTGACTGCTTTCGTAAGGTTCTTCTCTTGCTCAGGATAAGGCTTATCATGCTTACTTCTTACAGATAGGGTTTCCTAGGGGATACGGTTGCTGGGGTTGGCCTGGATGCCAGAGCATTAACTGGGGAAAGGCTGGCTCTACTGTGCCTGCTTGTTCTCAGGAAAAGGGGGTCAGTGGTTTCCCCCATTTCATTCAGATTGTTTACATGGAAATAGGGATCCAGCCTGCCATATTCTATGTTCCATCCCAGAGATGGCTGCACTTCAGTGGTGCGGGAAAAGATTCTTTCTCATAGGCCATGAAGAGCTGGTCCCAAAACAGAAAACAAATGTAGTAAAAATTTCTGTGAAATTTTACCCTCTTTTCCTTCATTTTTTAAAAATTGAACTTTCCTTACAGTCTGTAATGATCCAGGATGCAATCTGGGACCCTTTGGGAGGAAAGACACTCTATAGCAGGGGTGGCCACACTTACTGACCCTCAGAGCCACATACGACAATCTTCAGAAGTTCAAGAGCCGGGGCGTGTCTGCCAGAGCTCTGGGTTTCAGCCCCGCTCCTGCTGAAGCCTTGAGCCCCAGCAGGTGCACCCTGCAGGACTGAAGCCCTGAGACCCCTCTCCCTGCTGGGCAGAAGCAGGGCTGGCTCTAACTTTTTTGCCGCCCCAGGCAAAAAAGAAGAGCGCCGCCCCGCCGTACTTCCCCCCGCGAGCGCCGCCGAAATCCCTGCCCCCCCAGCACCATGCCACCCGAAGCCCCGCCCCCCTCCAAGCGCCGCGCCGGCCGAAGCCCCCGCCCCCCCTCCGACCGCCGCACCACGCCAGGCCCCACCCCCCAAGACTCCGCCCCCCCCGAGCACCACGCCGCCCGAAGCCCTGTCCCCCAAGCACCACGTCACCCGAAGCCCCGCCCCCGAGCACCGCCCGAAGCCCCCGCCCCCCTCCGAGCACCACGCCGCCCGAAGCCCCGCCCCCTGAGCACCGCCCGAAGCCCCGCCCCCTCCGAGCACCACGCCGCCCGAAGCCCCCGCCTCCCCTCCGAGCACCGCGCCGCCGAATCCAAAAATAAATAAATAAATAAATAAAAAATCGAGCGCCGCCCTGCCCCAAGGTGCCACCCCAAGCACATGCTTGGTCGGCTGGTGCCTGGAGCCGGCCCTGGGCAGAAGTCACAGGCAATGCATGGGGGACCATGTGGGGTCATGTTCCCCTCCCCCCCCGATTTTTGCCTGGGTTTGCTGACACTGCTCGGTCACATGATGCAACGGAGCCCCCTCCCTGCAGGGCAGCTGCTGAAGCCGGCAAGCTGGGAGCTGCGGCCATAGGGTGAGGCGGTGGTAAACAGCTGGGAGCTGCAGGGAGAGCCGCTGCTTTTGCTGCTGCCTCTCCCCATGAAGCTGACACTTGAGGGCTTCAGCCCTGGATGGGTGGGGGCTGTAACCTTCAGGGCTGAAGCCCTCAGGCTTTGGCTTCAGCCCTGGGCGGTGGAGCTCGGACTTTTGGCTTTAGCCCCAGGCCCCAACAAGTCTGATGCCAGCCCTGGCGACCCCACTAAAACAGAGTCACGACTCACTTTGGGGTCCTGACCCACAGTTTAAGAACCGCTCTGTTAAGGGATCTGATATTCAGAGGGTGCTGAGCCCCTGTCCTCTGAAAATCAGGCCCATTTATGGCATCTCAAACTTGACACTCCAAATTGTTAGTTACTTTTCATAGATTCAGAGATTCATAGATTCTAGGACTGGAAGGGACCTCGAGAGGTCATCGAGTCCAGTCCCCTGCCCGCATGGCAGGACCAAATACTGTCTAGACCATCCCTGATAGACATTTATCTAACCTACTCTTAAATATCTCCAGAGATGGAGATTCCACAACCTCCCTAGGCAATTTATTCCAGTGTTTAACCACCCTGACAGTTAGGAACTTTTTCCTAATGTCCAACCTAGACCTCCCTTGCTGCAGTTTAAGCCCATTGCTTCTTGTTCTATCCTCAGAGGCTAAGGTGAACAAGTTTTCTCCCTCCTCCTTATGACACTCTTTTAGATACCTGAAAACTGCTATCATGTCCCCTCTCAGTCTTCTCTTTTCCAAACTAAACAAACCCAATTCTTTCAGCCTTCCTTCATAGGTCATGTTCTCAAGACCTTTAATCATTCTTGTTGCTCTTCTCTGGACCCTTTCCAATTTCTCCACATCTTTCTTGAAATGCGGTGCCCAGAACTGGACACAATACTCCAGCTGAGGCCTAACCAGAGCAGAGTAGAGCGGAAGAATGACTTCTCGTGTCTTGCTCACAACACACCTGTTAATACATCCCAGAATCATGTTTGCTTTTTTGGCAACAGCATCACACTGTTGACTCATATTTAGCTTGTGGCCCACTATAACCCCTAGATCCCTTTCTGCCGTACTCCTTCCTAGACAGTCTCTTCCCATTCTGTATGTGTGAAACTGATTTTTTCTTCCTAAGTGGAGCACTTTGCATTTGTCTTTGTTAAACTTCATCCTGTTTAACTCAGACCATTTCTCAAATTTGTCCAGATCATTTTGAATGATGACCCTGTCCTCCAAAGCAGTTGCAATCCCTCCCAGTTTGGTATCATCCGCAAACTTAATAAGCGTACTTTCTATGCCAATATCTAAGTCGTTAATGAAGATATTGAACAGAGCCGGTCCCAAAACAGACCCCTGCGGAACCCCACTCGTTATGCCTTTCCAGCAGGATTGGGAACCATTAATAACAACTCTCTGAGTACGGTTATCCAGCCAGTTATGCACCCACCTTATAGTAGCCCCATCTAAATTGTATTTGCCTAGTTTATCGATAAGAATATCATGCGAGACCCTATCAAATGCCTTACTAAAGTCTAGGTATACCACATCCACAGCTTCTCCCTTATCCACAAGACTCGTTATCCTATCGAAGAAAGCTATCAGATTGGTTTGACATGATTTGTTCTTTACAAATCCATGCTGGCTGTTCCCTATCACCTTACCACCTTCCAAGTGTTTGCAGATGATTTCCTTAATTACTTGCTCCATTATCTTCCCTGGCACAGAAGTTAAACTAACTGGTCTGTAGTTTCCTGGGTTGTTTTTATTTCCCTTTTTATAGATGGGCACTATATTTGCCCTTTTCCAGTCTTCTGGAATCTCTCCCGTCTCCCATGATTTTCCAAAGATAATAGCTAGAGGCTCAGATACCTCCTCTATTAGCTCCTTGAGTATTCTAGGATGCATTTCATCAGGCCCTGGTGACTTGCAGGCATCTAACTTTTCTAAGTGATTTTTAACTTGTTCTTTTTTTATTTTATCTGCTAAACCTACCCCCTTCCCATTAGCATTCACTATATTAGGCATTCCTTCAGACTTCTCGGTGAAGACCGAAACAAAGAAGTCATTAAGCATCTCTGCCATTTCCAAGTTTCCTGTTACTGTTTCTCCCTCTTCACTAAGCAGTGGGCCTACCCTGTCTTTGGTCTTCCTCTTGCTTCTAATGTATTGATAAAAAGTCTTCTTGTTCCCCTTTATTCCCGTAGCTAGTTTGAGCTCATTTTGTGCCTTTG
Organism: Emys orbicularis; assembly: GCF_028017835.1. Classification (NCBI taxonomy): domain Eukaryota; kingdom Metazoa; phylum Chordata; order Testudines; family Emydidae; genus Emys; species Emys orbicularis. The sequence goes on along the minus strand of NC_088685.1, from coordinate 19,580,558 downwards.
CCTTTCTAATCTTGCCCCTGCATTCCTGTGTTGTTTGCCTATATTCATCCTTTGTAATCTGTCCTAGTTTCCATTTTTTATATGACTCCTTTTTATTTTTTAGATCATGCAAGATCTTGTGGTTAAGCCAAGGTGGTCTTTTGCCACATTTTCTATCTTTCCTAACCAGCGGAATAGCTTGCTTTTGGGCCCTTAATAGTGTCCCTTTGAAAAACTGCCAACTCTCCTCAGTTGTTTTCCCCCTCAGTCTTGATTCCCATGGGACCTTACCTATCAGCTCTCTGAGCTTACCAAAATCCGCCTTCCTGATATCCATTGTCTCTATTTTGCTGTTCTCCCTTCTACCCTTCCTTAGAATTGCAAACTCTATGATTTCATGATCACTTTCACCCAAGCTGCCTTCTACTTTCAAATTCTCAACGAGTTCCTCCCTATTTGTTAAAATCAAGTCTAGAACAGCTTCCCCCCTAGTAGCTTTTTCAACCTTCTGAAATAAAAAGTTGTCTGCAATGCAGTCCAAGAATTTGTTGGATAGTCTGTGCCCCGCTGTGTTATTTTCCCAACATATATCCGGATAGTTGAAGTCCCCCATCACCACCAAATCTTGGGCTTTGGATGATTTTGTTAGTTGTTTAAAAAAAGCCTCATCCACCTCTTCCACCTGGTTAGGTGGCCTGTAGTAGACTCCTAGCATGACATCACCCTTGTTTTTTACCCCTTTTAGCCTAACCCAGAGACTCTCAACACTTCCATCTCCTATGTCCATCTCTACCTCAGTCCAAGTGTGTACATTTTTAATATATAAGGCAACACCTCCTCCCTTTTTCCCCTGTCTATCCTTCCTGAGCAAGCTGTATCCATCCACACTAACATTCCAATCATGTGTATTATCCCACCAAGTTTCAGTGATGCCAACAATGTCATAGTTGTATTTATTTATTAGCACTTCCAGTTCTTCCTGCTTATTACCCATACTTCTCGCATTTGTATATAGGCATCTAAGATACTGGTTTGATCTTTCCTCCCAGTTTTGTCCTGACCCTCCTTTCTCTCTGCCAATATAGCCCACACTCCCTCTCGTTTCCGACCCATCTCCCAGGTCTCCATGTTCCCCACTTACCTGCGGGCTTTGCTCACCTGTCCCCGTCGAACCTAGTTTAAAGCCCTCCTCACTAGGTTAGCCAGTCTGTGTCCAAATAGGGTCTTTCCCCTCCTCGAAAGGTGAACGCCATCTCTGCCTAGCAGTCCTTCCTCAAATAGCATCCCGTGGTCTAGGAAGCCAAAGCCCTCCTGGCGACACCATCTTCGCAGCCAGGCATTCACCTCCATGATGCATCTGTCTCTGCCCGGGCCCCTACCTTTGACAGGAAGAATCGAAGAGAATACCACCTGCGCTCCAAACTCCTTCACCCGTACTCCCAGAGCCCTGTAGTCACTCTTGATCCGCTCAGTGTCACACCGCGCAGTATCATTTGTGCCCACATGGATGAGTAGGATGGGGTAGTAGTCAGAGGGCTGGATAATCCTCGACAATGCCTCCGTAACGTCTCGGATACGGGCTCCCGGCAGGCAGCATACCTCCCGAGATGAAATGTCAGGGCGACAGATGGGTGCCTCCGTCCCCCTCAGCAGAGAGTCTCCGACCACCACTACCCTACGTTTCCTATTCGCAGTGGTGGCAGCAGACCTCCCAGCCTTAGGGGTACGAGGCTTCTCCTCCTTTACTGTAGGGGGTGATGCCTTCTTTCCTGTATCAATAAGAGCATAACGGTTACCTATTACCACAGCGGGAGGGTTCGGAGCAGGGGTGGAGCACTGCCTGCTGCCAGAAGTAACCAGCTGCCAGTGTCCACCCTGAGCCATCTCCTCCTCCACCAGTGGTGTATCAGCAGTCCTGTGTACTGGGACAGCTACCTCAGCTGTCTCCACATGGACACTGTCCAGGAATTGCTCGTGGATTCGGATGCTTCTCAACCTAGCCACCTCCTCCTGTAGCTCTCCCACCTGCTGCCTGAGAGATTCCACCAGCAGGCACCTTTCACATTGGATGGTCCCCCCAGCCTGGATATCAGTAAGTGGAAATTGCAAGTTACAGTCTCTGCAAAACCACACCAGGATCTGGGTAGAAGCATCCATGCTCAGGCGCTCTGTCTGGCTACAGGCGCAGGTGGAGGAGACAGAAGCAGTGCTGGCACAGGTGTTGCGGGTCTTCCTAACCATCGTAAGCCTCCCTCTGTCAAACTCCCGTCTGCAGCCCCCTGTCCGCTGAAAGGGTTGTTTAAGCAAGAAGTTTTAGGTTTTAAGGGGAATAAAGGGAAAACAGATAGAACCGGCAAGGGACCCTCGCCCCTTCCCACTCCCCTTCCAAACTCCCTTGCGAAACTCCCTGTTAGCAGCCCCTGTTCGCAAAAGGCACTCTTGACACTCTTGGCTGCAAGACGCTATTTTTAATCCACCCTACATGCTTCCTGGACTTTCTGCCTGTTCCAGTCTTTGGCATTCCCCTGGCTTCTGTTCAGTTACCCTCCAGAGAATATGTTTCCTCTACTGCCTATGCTGAAGAGGAGTCTTGCCACTCCAGTTCTCTCCAGAAACTGCTGTGCCAGCTTGTTGATATTCACAAGTTAGGGCTTTGGGTTTTTTAAAATGTCTGTTTCCTGACCTGATGAGACTCTACTAATAATGCTAGAAGTGTAAGTGCTGATGCCTTGGCTGCCAGACATGAAAGGGTGGCTAGTAAATGCAGTTACAGTTCTCAGCCTCAGCAAAGACAGCAAGTCTAATACAGTGTAAAGCAAAGTGACTGGATTACTTCCTGATCCTTAGCTTTTGTAGCTGTGCAGGCTAAATAATGATAAGGGTAATCAGATCTCATGATTCAAGGTGTCAGCTAATTACTTAGAGATCAGGAAGGACTTTCCCTCCACGTGCAGTGTTGCACACTTGGCCGGGTCCTTTTTCACACTTGTCTTTGGGGTGTTTTTAGCTATATAATAAAGTTATGCCTTAATTTTCAGTGTCCTGCAGCTTTAAATCTCTAAGGACTCTACTGTCTGCAGAAATGAAACCGCCATTTTGTGTTGATTTTAGTGTAGGGTGTCATGGAAGGAACACACATATTATACTTTCTCATGGAGACTTTACTTTTGTTTTCTTAACCCTAACATGTATGGAAGACACTTACGTTCTGTAGTTACATCGAGTATTGGCCACTGCTGGAGACACCACCAGACTAAATGAACTGATGTTCTGACTCTGGCAAATGCTAATTTACTGTGTGACCAGATCCTCAGCTAGTGTAAATCTGGATAGCTCCACTGACTCTGCTGATCTACAGCTGAGGACTTGGCCTTGTAACTGAGGGGAGAAAAATACCCTGCTCTTACTAAGACTTCGATGGTCCAAAGCAAGAAATGTAGTGTTATGCACTATTACGCTGGTTTGTAATTGTACAAAGGAATGGTTCATTATTTGCCTTAATTTCTCTTCAATAGCATTTGAAATAAAAGATAATATGCTAAGATAAAGGATTAAAAGAAGGAATATCTCACAAGGGCTTAATGTTAGTAAAGCACTTTGAGAAGAACAGTGCTATAGCACTGCAGGAGGTGTAACATTCAAATAAATCCATTGATTGCTTTTCATTTTTGGATGTTAAATCAGTGTCTTGAAGAGACCTGTGTCACCTCCTCGATCTTTCCCCTCACCTCATCTAAATATTTAGAGCAATCTAAAGAATTAACAATATTCATTATAAATAAAATGATGTCTTACTAAATTCACAGTGCCTTGCATTCCGATATGGAATCTGGCTGTCTAAGCATTCATAGCACACTCCTGATGGTGGTAAATGAGCATGTCTTTGGTCTGCTTACAGTATAATTAAATATGAGCTGAGCCTGTAGCATAATGCAATAATTCAGTTTATTACCAGCTGAAATAACCCATCCTAACGATTGTGTTGTTCTTGTTGTGCTTTTCTTACAGTTCCCAAGAAGCTTCTGCATGAAACCCAGCCAAAACCAACCAACTACCAAGGAATTCAGCAACCACATTTTCCACAGCAGCCAAGAGCGTATGATCCTAATGTTATAGGGGACGGCGTGTTCTTTCCTGAGGTTTCGCCGTCCATTCTAGAGCGCGTTCTGCCAGGTAGCTAAGGCTGTAACAATATTTACAGAAACCTAACAGCGGTGATTACAATTATGAGTTCCCATTAATGGACACTAAATACCAGAATCCGTACTCAGGCATTTGTGCAGTTCATAGGCCCCACCCATTTCGAAGCAGTGGGAGAAATACAGTTTTGTCATTGCACAACTACTTCATGACTTTGTGGCTTATGAGTTCCCTGTACCGTTCCAGCAGTGAACTACAGTAAGTGTCTGTCAGCACAGTACAATGATTACCATACAGCTTTAGAGCATGATCCTCCTTCACTGAAGTCAACGGCAAAGCTCACACTGGCTTCAATGAGATTAAGGTTATGCTTTTATTCTGTATAACATCTTTCATAAAAACTCTATCCCAAAATGCTTTGCAGCCTTAACTGATATAATTGCAAACAAGAAAAAAGGCCAGAGAAAGTCAGAAGCAACAGGTTTGAAATGGGATGTACACATTGCAAAGATAAGGGGAGGTTGTTCCAAAGACTGGGAGCTGCAAAGGAGAAGGCTCTTACACCATCAGTGGTGACATAGAGAAGGCCAGCGACAGGCAAGGCATAGGGGAAGACAACGTCCCTGAAGTTGGCATGGGGGAACGTGGGTGACTTTTAGCCAGATCCTGGAGTGAATGGCGAGCCAGTGGACATGGATGACGACAGTGTACAGTGGTGGATGGCCCTTCCATGATATGCTTTAGTTGCAATAGAATAGATCTCCTTTTCTCCTGCATAACCCCTGTTGTTTTTTTCCACCCTTACTGGCTGATTGTATGATCCTACAGATTAGAAAACCAGTTCTGTGGCTTTATGGTGCTTGTTGCTGGAGTGTAGAGTGCTCAGACAACCATTCATTTAGGAACTTGTTTGACTGCACTAAGGCTCCACCGGAAAAAACAAAGAGCGGAACTCCTTTTACAGTTCAAAGTGGAGAAGTTATTCTTCACTTTGCCTCCTAGAAAACACGCCTATTGTGCAGTGTTCCACAGGACAGCTAGAGCCCAGCAGGTCTCTGTCTGTCTTCCCCTGGGCCTTGCCTTGTTGATCTAGTACACAGCACATCCTAGGGGGAAGCCTCAAGAGGGGATGTGATTTGAAATCTTTGTCCTGCTGAGATCCAGAGAGGCTTGTCCCCATTATGGAGCTTTCTGAAAACACTGGGGAATCTGTGATGTGGGAGGGCCTGTAGCGGGAAGGAAAAGCAGGAGAGAAGGGAACGGGGGCTTGTTGAGGTCACCAGAGTTGGAGAGGAGCCATGGTAAACTCGCAATGCTGCCCCGCATATAAATGGCACGGCAATGTCAGAAGGTGGGTCTTGAGTCGGTACTGTTGGCCTGCACTCACTCATCTGTTCCCTAAGGAAGCTTAATTGACACGTCTTCTGTTTTCCATGAGACAGCCCCAATTTTGACGTTAAAGCTTTCTCAATTATTGCCTGGGATATCGTGACTTCATATCATGACGTTGCATCATGGAATGATGATGCCATGTGGCCACAGGGAAACACCACCATGTGGCGATGCAGTTACTTTGCCCAAGAGGACAAAGACTAAAAGGTGGCAGGCCTCCCCATTAACCTTCCACTGTGTACGCTGACACTGTTATGGCCTCTGAGTTTTTGCGACGCTCTGGGTGCAGGGAGTGGGATGTTTCCCTTTTGGAAATGAGTGGACCATATACGCAGGATTAATCAATTATCTCTTCTTCTCCATTTACATTATGCACAATTGCTGCAGAGTATACATAGGGGCAGAGATGGCTATTAATCAGCAGTAAAGCCCTATCAGCACTATAACTTGTTACACTCTAACCAGATTACTGGCGGGCTTATTTGTAAGCATAGGGTCCATGCACATGTTGACCCTCATCTTGGTCATCATTGGAGACTGACCCTCGAGAGCTAGTGTATGACCCTCTACAGCTTGAACAGAATTCCCTAGCTGGGAGCAGTATCAGAGTCATGTGCTCTGTGGGTTGGACCCAGGTGGGGGAAGGCAGAACACACACTGAGCAGGGGGCACATCCATGCATCGCAGTGTTAAGACTCAGTAACCGCCAACAGTATTTTGCCTTTGCCGTACACCTGCCAGTGGTGCCCTGATCACAGTGTGAGAGCCTCTGCTCTAGGCTGGCACATGCTGCCGCTGTGTTTTAAAAGAAAACCTGACAGAACAAAGCACGCAAGGGAGTAAGCCATCAAAGCCTCGTTCACTGTTTCTTTGTGAGAATACTCTTTGTCTTTTAAATCCCTCCATAAAACCTACCTCTGCTCTGATTCCTGCAGCTCGCTGCCCTCTGGCATTGGCGAGGCAAATGGTGAGCTGAGACTTCCGTTTTTCTGCTAAACTCTCTTCATTTTATTACCTCAGCCTCTCACCAGCTGCCACCCCATTGGTCAGTTTTCTCTATCTTTTGACACCTGAATTGTAAAGGCTCTGGGGCAAGGACTGCCTTCTTTGTTAGTTGTTTGCACAGCACCCAGAACAATGGGGCCCTGATCCTTGACTGGGGTTCCTAGATGCTACTGTAATAGAAATAATATTAATAAATAATTAAAGTTATTTAGGGAGAGTCAAATTTTCCCGTATCTCCTCCATTCAGTTCCCTGAGGATAGCTAGTTTGGCAAGTCACAATCCCTTTAGAAACACCCCCTTTAAAGCATGAGGCAACTGGCCTGCAAAACACTGTAAAATACCAGAGCCACAACCTGGGCTCCTTTTACATTTCCTTCTCCGACTTATTCAGCTCCCCTTTAATTCCCCAAATACGTGGCACTTCCAGTTACTACTTTTCCTGCCATATCAGTAATTTGGGGCTGGGAATGGCATTTTGAAGGCTCTACATTACAAGAGTTACTGGGTTAGGGCCCAAATACCCTTCACAACTGCTCAGACCTTGGGCTGAGGACAACTGACATGACAATAATAATAATTACACTCCAGCAGAGCTTGTTATCTGTGATTGTCAAAGTGCCTTATGAATGTTATCACAATATCTCATCGAGATAGGTGTCATTGCAGCGAGGGAAACTGAGGCACGGAATGATAAAGAACACTACATCCAAACGTGGGGGCCCAACGTTAGGCACCTAGATAAATGGCCTGGATTTTGGAGGTGCTGAGCACCCATCGCTTCCTTTGGGTTCACATTAGGAGTTTAGTGGGGAAAATCAAGGCATTTATTAAGGTGCTGAACTATGGATTTAGGGGGAGATTTTCAAAAGCGCCCTTCGTGCCATTGACTTTCCTATTGAAAATGTCAGCCTTAGTTTGTTCATCTGTAAAACTGACTTTCAGTGGGACTAGTGCTCCTAAATCTGAGGTGCTTTTGAAAATTTCCCCTTTGGTGCCTCTCTTCAGGCATCCATGTTTGAAAAATTTTGCTTAAACAACTTGCCCAAGGTCACAGTCATTCAGTGGCAGAGTTGGAAACAGAACCCAAGTTTCCTCCAGCCGGTCCCCCACTCTAACAGTCAGACATCACCACAGCATCCAGCTCTAAGCAGCGAGGTTATTTCACTGCTGTATTTGGCACTGGTGTGACCGCTGCCGGAATACTGTGTCCAGATATGGTGCCCACAATTCAAGCAGGGGGGAGGGATAGCTCAGTGGTTTGAGCATTGGCCTGCTAAACCCAGAGTTGTGAGTTTAGTCCTTGAGGGGGCCCCTTAGGGATCTGGGGCAAAATCAGTACTTGGTCCTGCTAGTGAAGGCAGGGGGCTGGACTCAATGACCTTTCAGGGTCCCTTCCAGCTCTATGAGATAGGTATGTCTCCTTATTTATAAGGGTGTTGATAAATTGGAGAAGGTTCAGAGAAGAGCCAGGAGAATGATTAAAGGATTAGCAAACCTGCCTTATAAGGAGAGAGTCAAGGAGCTCAATCTATTTAGCATGACAAAGAGAAGATTATTAAGGGGGTGGACTTGATTACACTCTGTAAGTAGCTACATGGGGATTGAATAGTGGGCTCTTCAATCTACCAGAGAAAGGTTTAACACCATCCAATGGCTGGAAATTGAAGCTAGACAAATTCAGACAGGAAATAAGGCTTACATTTTTAACAGTGAGAGTAATTAACCATTGGAACAATTTGCCAAGGGTCGTGGTGGAGTCTTCATCACTGACAATTTTAAAATCAAGATGGGATGTTTTTTCTAAAAGAGCTGCTCTAGACGTTATTTTGGGGCAGTTCTGTGGCCTGTGTTATACAGGATGTCAGACTAGATGAGCACAATGGTCCCTTCTGGCCTTGGACTCGATGAATCTCTGAAGCCACACTAATAGGATGCAGCACCGCACAGGCATTTATCCACCTGAGCCATCGCCCCTGCCGACATTTTAAATTAACTTATTTCCCCCTCACTCCGAAATCTTTGTCGCTGACCTTGGGGGCCACACAGCTTCCAGGCGTGTACAGTGTGAAATGAACAATGTAGCCGTTCAGCTTGGGTGTGAGCTGTGCAAATGCAAACACAGAGAGACAGTGAACAAACGTGGACTTTCATGCGCTGCAGGCTGGATTTGAAAGTGACTTTGCTCCCGCAGCAGTAATGGTATTTCATGCACCAGAATTGTCAGTTTCCTGAACTTAATACTAGCAGATAAGTGGAAGCCAGATCCAATTGCCAGCTACTGTGCACTGTTTGTTTGCAGCCTGTACCAGATACACAGGGACAGGAGTCTTAACAGCCCTAGGATTTGGCACACTCATAGGTGGATGATGGAGCTCTCTCTATGGGCTGACTTTTTAATGTGTTTGAAACAATTAGTATTTTGCCATTGGTTGTGGTGTCTGCAGACAGATCAAGGTACAGCCAGTTCTTAGCAGGGATCTGATAAGGTCTGAAAGGGTCTCTTTCAGCCTCTTGGAATTAGCTGCCTTCTCAGCTCCAGTCTTCAACAAATAAAATCAAATCATTAACCCATGTTCCCTCACCTCTCTGAAGGGGAAATTATGTCTCAGTGAAACACAATGAGAGCATGCTTCTGAAGGAAGTCATAAACGCAGGCAAAGAGCCGCCCTTCCCTTAATAAGGCTGGAGGGAAAGCAGTACTGCTTGCCAGGTGTAGATCACTCTAGAATTACAGAGAGATGCAAGACCCTGTCTGTGTCTTCCAAGCCCATGTGCTGAGTTATTACACGTTTAGTGGAACCCAGCATTGATAAAGGCTCTTTGATTTACAAAAAAAGAAAAGCAACCTGATTATATATTTGCTGTAAAGCATCTGGGTGTGTCTAACAGGGATGTGAAAGAGAAGGATAATGGGGAGAGGAGATGCTGCTTGGTAGCCAACAGAGACACTGCCTTGAATCCACCGTGTGCTTATAACCACGAAGGTCCAGCTGCCTAACTGCGGCAAATTTGGGTGGCATTTCCAGTGACTGGCTCCAGATTTCTGAATGCAGAGGCAGGTTCAATTGCTTTAGGGCAGGGCAGGGCAGCGCTGAAACTGACGTGCCTGTTCCCTCACTCAAAACAGAGAAGAAGAAAGGGAGGTCGGCTACCTTTTACCCGCTAGACAACACCCCCTTGCTGCTTCCCGTGGATGAGACACAGCGGCCAGTGGATAACAGCAGCATGGAGCCCGTGGGCGTTAGCACAGAGATGGCCTTGCTCAGCAACATCCTAGCAGCGTATTCCTTTATCACAGGTAGGTCTCTCACCTGCTTCTTCTCTGGGCTGCTGTGATGTCTTTTAAGACCCTCAGTGGGGCTGCCCCAGTGTAAGTGAGGGCAGAATCTGCCCCTTTGTATTTCTCTCAGAGGTTCATTTTCCCATTTGGCTCTCAGCAGGCTTTCCCTTGAAAGACCTGAACGGTGTAGCTCTAGAAAGGGGTTGACTGTATATAACAGGCTGTATTGTGCTCTGCCTTCACTTGGGCTTGCTCTCATCTGAAGTTAAATACAATGTAATCTTAGATGCGGTATTATTTCTAATGTGCCTTTTTCCTTGAGATCAAACGCTGGCTCATTAAGAAGGCAAGCTTTTCCTGTAATTTGGAAAATGAGCTGCACTTAGATCATTACCCTGCTTAAGAGAATTTGGCTTATCTTCAGTGGAAGTGTGAAGATGAAGTTTCTGCTTAGTGTAATTATATATTTAAATCTAATTTAGGGAAAGATTTCCTCCGATCACAGCTTAGCTTTCATCCACATTTTTTCTTGTCATGTGTCTTTCATGTAACACAGGAGCTTTCTTCCATTTACATTTATTTTAAAGAGTCACTCTCGTCATGAAGCTCATCGGCCAGAATCACTGCTTGGGGGCAGCCAGGGTGTGGGCCCCTCATAGCAGAAAGCCTGCTAGAATCAGAGGCACAGTAGTGGGAAGTGTCCACGGCTCCCATCTGTATCAGAGAGACCAGCGCTGGTTGGTGCTACCCGCAAAGTGGGTGGAGTCAGCCCCACAAAGCGTGGGGTCAGGCTGGCCAGGAGATGTACTGATTCACCACTTTCCTTAGTCCAGCTTCTGCTGGGGGAGAGGGGCTTCTCTGGAATTACAGTTGGAATTGCAAAACGACTGTCCCTGGACATGAGCCCCCTTCCCCCTGGCGTAACAGAGACAGGGCATGCAATTTGTTGGCCCTTCATCGGGCAGGACTGAATCTCAACCCTTGTTTTTTTTAAAAATGCATACCTGTCTTGCTAACAACGTAATGCCCAATTTTACAAAGACACATGCATGTGCGTAACTTTGCACATGGTAAATAATCCCATTGACTGGAAGGAGGCGAAGCCAAGGGAAGCACGGGGATAAATCTTGCAGAATCAGGGCCAAAATGATTAAAACGCAAACAATTTTGAGCTTTCTTTTTTTCACGGCACAAAGCTTCGGTCACTTTTATTTCCCCTCGGTGCCATTCTCTGGTTCTCATGCACTAGCACAAGGCTGTTGTGTTTTGGTTCCCAGCACAAGGTTCGGCTTTCTAGTTTTGGCAAATGTACATAGATTCAGGAGAACGTTTCTGTGTATAGTTCTTTTTGTAACACTTAAAAAACAACAACCTTGGTGTTAAGTGCACAGTTCTGTCTCCCCCCCCCCCCCCCCATCTGATGGCAGTATCGTGCTCTGACTTTTCAGGGTCCCTTTAAAGTAGAGATTCTTAATGTAGAAATAAATGTCCTTCATAAATTAAGGTTGAATATTACATGGTTCATAGATATGGACACCTGCACTGAAAGAACTGCAAAAAGCTGCTGTAAATGCATCCTCTATCTAATCTATCTATCTATCTGTTGCTCCCATCATCGTGGGATCTGAGAACCTCAACATCTTTAACATATTCAATCCTCACATCACCCCTGTGAGACAGGGAAATGCTACTATCCCCATTTTAAAGGTGGGGAACTCAGGACAGAGAGACTAAAGCCCAGATCCTCAAAAGGGTATTTAGGCCCCTAGCTTCCACTGATTTCAACTTTAGATACGCTCTAAACCAGGGGTGGGCAAACTACAGCCCACGGGTCGCATCTGACCCGCCAGCTGGTTTAATCCGTCCCTTGTGCTCCAGCCAGGGAGCAGGGTCAGGGGCCCCTCTGCGTGGCTCCCGGAAGCAGTGGCATGTCCCCCCTTCGGCTCCTATGCGTAGGGGCAACGAGGAGGCTCCACTCCTCATGCTGCCCTCACCCCAAGCGCCGCCCCCGCAGCTCCCATTGGTCGGGAACCATGACCAATGGGAGCTGCAGGGGCACCGCCTGCAGATGGGGCAGCGTGCAGCAGAGCCGCCTGGCCGTGCCTCCGCATAGGAGTGACATGCCACTGCTTCCGGCAGCTGCTTGAGGTAAGTGCCACCTAGGGCCTGCACCCCCGAGCCACCCCCTGGCAATCCAACCCCCTGCCCCAGCCCTGATCTCCCTCCCGCCCTCAGAACCCCTCGATCCCAGCCTGGAGCACCCTCCTGCACCCCAAACCACTCATCCCCAGCTCCACCCCAAAGCCTGCACCTGCAGACAGAGCCCCGACCCGCCCCCATGCCCCAACCCCCTGCCCCACCTCTGATCCACCGCCTGCCCTCAAAACGCCTCAGTCCCAGCCCAGAGCACCCTCCTGCACCCCCATCCCCATCCCAGAGCCCACACCCCCAGCCAGAGCCCTCACCCCCTCCTGCACCCTAACCCCAATTTCATGAGCATTCATGGCCCGCCATACAATTTCCATACCCAGAAGTGGCCCTCGGGCCAAAAAGTTTGCCCACCCCTGTTCTAAACTCACACCTGTGAATGCTGGATCTTAGTCTGCCCAGAAAATATCCAGCATATCTGTGCAACTAAGGCTCCATCCCCACTGGAGTGCTACCCATGTTAAGGGGACTGTTTTAACCTTTCTGCTAATGTGGATTAAATACAGTTTAACAGGTCAAATAGACATAGTTAGAAATATAATGGTAACATAATAAAGGTTTGCATTTCTGTAGTGCCTCCCATTAAAAGCCCTGAAAGCATTTTACAAGCATTAGTGAATTGTCAATAGAGATGCACTCAAGGCACAAACTCTGGCCCTGAATCTGAATCCTTCTTCCACCAGCTTCCCTGCCCCCATTTTTGGATTTGGGGGTTAGTTGATTATGAGAGAAGTCAGATATGAAATTTGGTCTGAGATCTAAAGTTTGCCAAAGTTGTAGCTCAAATCTAGGAATTTGGCCTGGAGACGTCTCTAATCCTCACACCTTCCCTGTAAAGCAGGTTATTATTGATATTGTCATTTTATATTTGGGGAAAAGTTAAAGTGACTCACGCAAGGACTTACAGTGAGTCAGGGAAAACTGGGCCTAGAATCCAGGTCTTTTGACTATGCTAAAAGCACCATGGACTGTGTTTCCTTTTTCCACAGTAGAACTCTGGCCTATATTTTTCTTGTGGGACACAATCTCTTTTGAGCTGGGATTCTGCTAGATTTAGGGCTGTTCGGTGCTGGTGAACTGGTTGTGCAAGCAGTAAAGACACAAGGGCTATAGGTGACAATTTTTTTAAAAACCATTCTCTTTTGGGGGCCTGTCCTGCAAGGTGACGTGCACCCTCAGTCCCCACTGAAGTCTATGGGAGTTGTGGGCCCTCCGTGTTTCACAGCACCATGCTGCTGCACACCTGTCTTTCGTGCCTCCAAGCAACAGACAAAAACAGGGCTGAAGCTTCATTTCCTGACTACAGCTGCCTCCCGTCCCAGCTTGAGGAAAGCCATTCGGAAGCTGCAAGCATTTCCAGACCAAATCCATGGGAAGTGGGTGGGCAGCTGCAGATGGAGAGACGGCAAACACCTGCCACTAGCACCTGTTGGCATTTACCGTGTCGTGCAGCAGGTGGGAAGGTTAGATGCAAATGCAAAGGGACGTGTCCTGGCCACCCCCTGTATCTTTTTGGCTGAAGTCTGTGTGTAAAGATGTAATGTTCCTATTCATGGCAGAGGAGTGCAAAAAGCCAGTATAGTATAGCAGGTCACTGAACCACTTGTGGGAGTGTTTGCTTTCTTTATCAATCTGCTCATGGCACTCCAAGCGATTAGTCAGGGTCCTTTAGCATTCCAGCCACAAAGGAATTTGTGTTTGTTTGTTTCATGCAACCCCACAGGACTTTTAAAGTAATATTTCTATAGAAATTTGCAAAGGGGACAAATGGGGGGAGGGGGCACCATAACTCCCCCAGAAACAGCAACGTGCTGCCAATGTGCTAACAAGCGGCTCCCGCTCAGACCAACTTCCCTCTGAAATTGCTGGTGCCAGAAGTTAGACGGGGGCTCCCTGCGAGTCCCCTCCATTACATCACTGTCCTAACATGGGGAGTCCAACTGGCTGCTGTGCCTTAGAAGAGATGCAGCGAGCGCACAGCGCAGCGAGCGACGTTAATGAGAAACTCCTCCTCCCCGCTGAGCTCTCTGAGGGCCTGATGCCATCACAGGAAATCAGATGCAGTATTGCCCAGATTAATTTTTATTTATTAAAACGACAAGAAGAAAATAAAGCACTGTAAGAGCAATAACAACCTTGGCCTGGGCCATTTCCTGGAGAATTAATGACCGTCTGGGCTGATGCTCCCAGCTGATCGTTAGCCCACAGGAAATAGCCTCAATAATTGTTGTTTACTTGGTTTCTTTTTAAAAAAATGTGTTTCTAATTTTGGCTGGTGTGGAGCATCTAGAAAACTGTGTGCGTTCCATACACAGGGAGAGGGGAGGCCCGTGCCTTTTGGCTACATACATTAAAAGAAGTGATTTCGCAGTCTTCAATCAAGGACCTTTTCAGCTGCATGCCCAGCCCAGAAAGAGAGGCACCATAGAGGGGGAGAGTTAATCACTGCTAAGGAGATTGCATGGCGCTCCAGGATGGGTCTTGAATACCGTAGTGGGGAAAATGTAACTCACAGATGTCATCTGAAACTGAGGGAGGAATCTCTTACAGTGGATAATACTGTAAACCTGGACTTCTTCACACCAAGGGGCATATGGAACAATCTACCAAATGGATATTGATACCCATCCTACGCACGATCTATACTGAGGGGAAGGATACTAGCCTGGCGGTTAGGAGATCTGAGTTCAATTCCCTGTTCTGCTCATGACTTCCTCTGTGACCTTGGGAAAATCATGTAAGCCTGAATGCACAAAAGGAATTAGCTGCCTACATGCTAGTTTTGGCTCCACTGCAATCACAAAACTCCTGCTGAAACCCTGCTTAAATTTTTAGGGTAGAAGTTCCCTGGGCACTTATGTTTCTGTCTCTGCTGCCTCTCTCTGGGTACCTATCTCCTGCCTAAGCCCCAGAGCAATTCACAAACCAGGGAAGACAGGCGTTTATCCGATCCGGTAGGGATGCATAGAAGCTGCCTAGTGGATCGGGTCCCAGGGAAAATCTGGGTTGGGGGTGCCCATCTTTTTTATAACTTTTAGCCCCATGGTTAGAGCACTTGCCCGGGAGGTGGGAGATCCTGCCTCAATTCCCCTCTCTCTGCCTAAAGGGGAGAAGGGATCTGAACAGAAGTCTCCACCACTCACGCGTGTGTGTGTCTTAAACACAGGCCAGCAGGACGGTCTGATGTAGGGCTCCCTCAAGCTCTCCTTTCACCGTGGATAAATAATGAAATCTATTGGATTAGGGGGACTAGATCCCAGGTGGGTGCCCTAACCTTTGGACTATAGGCTCATTCTTATGTTCTTGCCCAATGACTATTTAAGAATTAATCCACAGTGGAATAGAAACAAGGATTTAGGTGCCTAACATGCATTCAGGACCCAATGCCTCAGTTCCTCAACAGTCAACTAGGGTTAATAGCACGTCCCTACCTCGCCAGAGTGTTGTGAGGATAAATACATTCAAGATTTTGAAGTGCTCAGTTACTACAGCAGTGGGGGCTATCTAAGACCCAGAAGTAGATTGTAATGAGAAAAGTAAAATCTATTTTATTTAATTGTTAATGGATTTTAGTGTATGTGCTGGATTGACAATCCAGGAGACAGAAATCCACTATTTAGCCACCTGGCAACAACAGTCTTGCCAGCATGCTTCAACTCTGCTCTGGAAGGACTGAGGGAGAGAGAGTGAGTTAGTCTCT
The DNA here is from genome assembly GCF_028017835.1 of Emys orbicularis. Taxonomy (NCBI): domain Eukaryota; kingdom Metazoa; phylum Chordata; order Testudines; family Emydidae; genus Emys; species Emys orbicularis. The sequence goes on along the minus strand of NC_088685.1, from coordinate 19,564,853 downwards.
GATAGGATTGCCAACTTTCTAATTGCACAAAACCAAAAACCCTTGCCCTGCCCCTACTCTGAGGCCCCGCCACCACTCACTCCAGCCCCTCTCTCTCCGTCGCTCGCTCTCCCCCACCCTCACTCACTTTCACTGGGCTGGGGCAGGGGTTGGGATGCGGGAGGGGGTGAGGGCTCTGGGGTGGGGCCAGAAATGAGGGGTTCAGGGTGTGGGATGGGGCTCAGGGCTGGGGAAGGGGGTTGGGGTGTGGGAGTGGGTGTGGGGTGTGGGTTCCAAGAGGGAGTATGGGTGCAGGAGGGGGCTCAGGGCTGGGGCAGGGGGGTGGGGGTGGGGGTGCAGGCTCTGGGAGGGAGTTAGGGTGTGGGAGGGGGTTCCGACCTGGGGCAGGGGGTTCGGGGTGTGGGCTCCAGCCGGGTGGCGTTTACCTCAGGCGGCTCCCGGTCGGTGGCACAGTGGGGCTAAGGAAGGTTCCCTGCCTGCTTTGGCTCTGTGCTGCTCCTGGAAGCGGCCGCCATGTCCGGCCCCTAGGCGAAGGCGCAGCCAGGCGGCTCTGCGCCGCTCACACTGCACACATCTGCAGGCGCTGCCCCTGCAGCTCCCATTGGCCGCTGTTCCCGGCCAATGGGAGCTGCGGAGCCGGCGCTTGAGGCGGGAGTAGCGCGCAGAGGTTCCCTGATTGCACCTGCGCCTAGGGGCTGCAGGGACATGCCAGCCACTTCCGCGGAGCTGTGCAGAGCCAGGGCAGGCAGGGAGCCCGTTTTAGCCCCGCTGTGCTGCCTACCAGACTTTTAACAGCCCAGTCAGAAGTGCTGACCGGAGCCGCCAGGGTCCCTTTTTCACCGGGCGTTCCAGTCGAAAACCGGACGCCTGGCAAACCTAGTCTCTGAGGCAACATTTTTCAAAAGGGCTCTGTGTGACTTGGGAGCCGAAATCCCACTGAATTTCACTCAGCTTTGGTCTACATTAGGAACTTATGGGCGGTATCAGTACGAAAATCCACACCTCTAAGGGACATCGTTATACTGAGCTTTCCTCCAGTGTGGACAGCGCTATGTTGACGGAAGGGCTTCTCCCATCGAGCTAGCTACCGCCTCTTGGGGAGGTGGAGCACCTACGCCAACGGGAGAAGCTCTTCCATCAGTGTAGGTTGCATCTCCATTAAGTGCGACAGTGGCACAGCTGTGCTGCTGCAGCACTGCAGGTGTAGACAAGCCCTGTGTCCCTTGAGGCCTCGCTCCCTAAAGGTAGTTAGAGGCCTAACTGCCCCTGAAACCCGTTGGAACTCGGCGCCTGAGTGCCTTTGAGGAGCTGGGTCTCAGGCACTCCGGAACCGGTTCCCTGTGCTAATACGGTCCTTGTAGCCTGGCAACAGGTGTGCCAATTAGTGCCCAGTCTGATATTGTGCTTTGTCATCTGCCTACTGGAATCTGGACTGACACTACCAAGTCCTTTCACTAAACAGCCAACAGATGCTTACAGCACTCAGGCAGTCTGAACCTGAACTGTGCAGTGACCTTCTCCTGACCCAGCCCCAACTGCTTCCTGCCCTTCCTGTCTGCCTCTGCAAACATTCCCCGTCCTTCCCCCTGTTGTAGGGGGAGCCCTTAAAGGGACAATGCCCCTTTTCTTCCAGCCAGTGGGTCAGAGGACCCCTCCCTCCCCCCCCCCAATATGGAAAGTTGCAGTGAGCACATTTATTTTTAAATGCGTAGTTAGAGTCTGAAGTCCATCCCCCTCCCCGCACTCACACCCTGAAACTGCTCTGAAAAAAGCCCCTTACACTTAACAGACTGCAAGTGCATAGGTGTGGCCATTCTCAGGGCAACAGCTGTGAGTCTGTATTCAATAAGAGGAATTCTGCTTGACGAAAGACCACAAAATATGGCCCTCAATTAAGATTGTCAAGGATTGATCTATATTGTTCAATTTTTAAAGCAAGTCACTCATGTCTAATGTCCTGGATAGTGCAGTTTCCTATTAACTCTAACTCTAACTCTAACTCTAACTCTAACACACACACACACACACACACACACACACACACACACACACAGAGAGCTCAGTGGGGTCCTGGTTCATGACCTACTGACACTCCTGATTCTTACCACTGTACAAATAATAATACTAATAATATTTTCAAAAATGACTAGTGATTTGGGGTGCTTTCGTGTTCGACTGCCAAACCTGAAATGCCTTAAAAGAGGCCGGAGTTTCCGAAAGGCTGAAAACACACCCTCTGAAAGTTAGCCCCCACCCTTTAGGGTGTCTCAAGTTGGCCACCCAAAAATGGAGGCGCCCCAAATTATTAGTCATGTTTCAAAATCCAGAATCTTGGCCATCGATGATTTAGCTGTTTCAGAACTATGTTGTTGGCCTAAATTGCCCCTTTGCTGTGCAAAAAGGCCCAAGCTTTGGGAGGATAGTTGCTGTATGACTGGGTTGGCCATATAAACTGATAAATGCCAGGTCTGCAGGGCTACAGTTCAATGAAGGAGTCCAGCTTGTGTCCAGCATTTAAGAATGCTGATGGCCTATCTAATATAGCTCATGAATACCAGCAGAGCCCAAAGATTCAATTACTGCATTGGTACTGAATGAAGGACTGTCTGTTTAGAGTTGTGTGTAGTGTATGAAAAATTACTGGCTAACAAGCAATCTAATTTCAGCTCTCTCACTAGCTGCCCATGGTTGCTATAACGGCGGAGAAAGTGAGTGTGGAAGAAAGAAGGAAACTGGCAAAAGGGAAAGAGAAAAAATGTTTTCAGTCCATTCCAGGCGCCACACGCTGCTTTTTAGGAATTGTGGCAAAAGAGTGAGCTGGGGAACTGATGATGCAACATGTATATATTTTTAAAAATGAGCCTGTACGTGTATGTGAATTTAGTGTTCCTACAGGTGAGGTTCGTCTAATCATATTAGCCAGGCACAGATTAGGCAAACCATAAGCAAGTTCGGCCAGTGCAAATCAGCCCAGCTAACCCCTTCTCTTCCAGTCCTCGGAGCCCTCTGTGTGTTCACTTGAAAATAAAGTTTAGGGGTGAAGTTAATTTCTGCACAAAATAACAACCCACCTGGATCCTGCAACCCAAAAGGCAATTTCAAGGGAAGATGGGATGGGATGGGATGGGATGGAGCAGTTTACTCGGGGATGTTCAAGCCAATGGGTGTTAGGCACCTAACTCCCTTAGGCCCTTTTGAAAATCCCAGTCCTAAAGAATCTCTAATCTCGTCCTGTTTTTGTTTATTTGTGTAGTGCCAGCAGCAGGGTCAGGTGCTTTGTAGGGAGGGATGAAGACGAAGGGTGACATCCTGGCTCCATTTAAGTCAATAGCAATTTTACTAGCATTTCACCCAAGCTCTCTGCCCCCAAAGAGCAATCGAAATAGAGACCTGACAAACGAAGCAGGGTACCAGAGCAGCAACAGACAGCAGTGCAATTGAACAGTGAGACTCAGCACCCAGTTTGTCAGTTCCATGGATTGAAATATCTTTGCTCTCGCGTCTCTGTTTCAGTAAGTTAGAACCCCATGGCGGGAGGTCGGGTTCATGAGCCTCCTTAGAGAAATGTGGTGTTAAGAAAGGGCTTGAACAGGGAGGGAGTGAAGCAGATGGACTGGATCAAGTAGCGGGGCCCAGGTAGATGGGGCAGCTTGAAAGAAGGCCCAGAGATAGGAAAGGAGGAGGCACAAAGTGGGCACTTGGTCTCATAGCTTGTGAAGAGTGAAGGGGATCGGGGGCGGGGTGAGTAGAAACAGAAGCAGAGGAGTGGCCACCTGAATGCAGGTGCACCTGAATGCATAGGGCCTTGAAGGCAAAGACGAGACATTTAAATTGGATCCAGACAGTGAGGGGGTGAAGCTGATGGAGGCAACTGAAGAGGGCCTGAGCTATGGTTTTTATTGCAGCGGGGAAAGTATTGCAAAGCTTCATGCTGAATAAAGGGCAGTATGCCTGTCACATTACATCAAACACCGGATCAAGTTCCTGTTCAGGATTCTTCCCCCTACTGCTTGCTCTAGCTGTGCCATGGGCATCTTCAGGTATTGGCCTTCGCAGTGACCTTTAACCTCATTCAAACCCAGATTCACGGTCCGATGCTATGGAGCATTTAAAAATATGCTCTGTTGTTTAATTTGTGGCCCCATATTTCAAGGGAGTATTAGATGCAATGGACTTGAGATTATTACGTTGAGATCAAGACTGAAATCGGATGTATTATTTGAATTTACAAATGGGGTATGCCCCATCCCCCACTATATACTTCAGGACTGATTCAGCCAAATAAACACCTCCAATAATGCCCCCAGCTTTTACACACTAGAAATCTCCTTAAAGTGGTTTTAGGGATGTTTCCTACTTGACTTCTGAAAACTCCACTTGAAGGGAACCAGACCTAGAGGACCCAATTCTGCTCTCATTTCTAAGGGTGTAATGGGATCCAGTGAAGGCAGAGTTGGCCTGAAGGGGACAGACATCTTCCAGAGCCTGAAGGCCAGATTCTCAGCTGGTGTAAAATGTCACAGCTCCACCACTGACTTCAATGGAGCTGCACCAGATCTGAGGATCTGTCCCCAAAGTTTGATTCCCATGCAGGGCTCCGACTTGAATTAACAGGATTGAATTTGGCTCCAGCTATTTTGCCTAGTTCATCTTCATCCTTTGTTGGATCAACTGCTTTGTTGCTATAACACTTAAATGGGACAAGGTGCTTCAGCCCATAGAAATTATCATAATTACACGTCTACAAAATCCAATGCATAAGCAATACAAAAATATAGATGACAGTTTAAAATACAATATGGATCCTTCAAAGTCTCATTATATCTTCTCAGAAACGTTTTTTATGCGGAATCTGTCAAGTTAATGCCCTGGCTCCATGTATTTTGGGGTCTCACATCAGCAGTACATTTTTGTGGTCTGGGCAGAAAGCCAGCACGTTTGCCTTAGATAAGCAAATGAATGCTAAGAATAGATCATTTCCCACTTCCTTGGTGCAAGGCTTGCCATTTCAGCTGTGCAAAGGTGCAGACAGAAGCATTAGAGCTTTATAATCATCTTTATTCCTTGGCCAATAATGTATGGGACAGAAAGGTGCACTTAGTCACTGCCGACTGTGCGGCTTGCTGAATAGGCACATAGGCAGTGGAGTTAGCATTTAACCTGGTGGGCTGCTCCTTTAAATATTGGATGGCTTTAGGACATAAGTAGCTCATGGTGTGTATGCAGTAAATGCCTCAGGCACATGTTCTACCACTGGATCCCCTTGACTCCATTGGGGTGATGCAGTGTAAGCTTTGGAAGTACCATCATGAAACCAGGAGACGATCTGAACCTCCGTAGAAACTTGTTCTGTTTGAACTTGTGCAGCTGCCCCGTGTGACCAAGTTATTTTATGCCTTGTCCTCTGAGAATCATTTCTTTTCTCCTTGCAGAAAATCCTGAGCGTGCCGCTCTGTATTTCGTCTCTGGGGTATGCATCGGACTCATCTTGACCCTGTTGGCCTTGGTGCTGAAGGTGTCCTGCCGAACTGACTGCAAGCAATCCCCGGGGAAAAAGCCACCTCGGGAGCCGGAGAGCGACAGCGACAGCAGTGACAGTGAGGATGATTCGGACACCACTTCGGACCTGTCGGCCCGCAGGCACCGCAGGTTCGAAAGGACTTTGAACATGAATGTCTTCACCTCGGCCGAGGAGCTGGAGAGGGCTCAGAGGCTGGAAGAGCGAGAGCGCATCATCCGGGAGATATGGATGAATGGGCAGCCGGACATTCCGGGGACCAGAAGCCTGAACCGCTACTACTAAGTGTTGGGAAATCCCACAGGCCGGTACTGCAGCCTAGGTCTTCCTGGGCCTGCTAAAGAGGAGAGAGAGGAAAGGAGTGTTACATTGGAGTCTCCCCTTTTCCTTTCAGAAGGGCTATCTGGAGCAGCGTGGATGGACAGCAATAAAGCTTTCACCTTCCCCTTTTCCCTGACATATTGCTACCGACACCAGGAAATCACCCCCCAGTATTTTCTCTCTGGAATCAGTCTGGTTACAGCAGAGGTGGATGCCAGCTTCTCTTCTTGGTGTAGTTCAACGGTGGGTGGGAGGCATGCAAGTAAAGCCCTCCCCCAGCTCTTGGAAGTTGAACATGCTACGGTACAAACGCTGCTCTCATGCTTGCCAGGGAAACCATCAGTGTTCTGCTTTCCCCAAAGATTTCAGGAGAATCAAAAGCAAACTGAGACATGTGTCCGCTAAAGGAAAGATAACATGGGGAGGGAGGCACAAGCGCATGATGAGTGACTGTCTTGTGACTTTATAAGATGTGGGGATTCTTATGCCATGAAATCATCTTGGTGCTTGGACGTTCAACAGTGTGTCCTGTTATTTAAGATGGTGTTTTAATCTGCTTCTCAGTGGCAGCATTTTTTTACTGACACCTCAGGGATAAAATCCTTTTTTAAAAATATGTTTCCCTCTCTTCTTCCCCACAAACCAGCCTGCTCCCACCAGGGAAATTATGGTATTATAGGAGATGTGTCAGTGATCAGTGAAATGTTAAACAGCCTCAAAGAGGTTGAAAGGGGTTTTGTTTGTTTTGAATTGATATATATATATATATATATATTTGAAGAGGCTGCACAGTAATGTGCCTTATTCTTTTTTATTGTTAAACTACAGTTTTCCATGGATAGTGATGCACAATGTTTTATATATTTTATTAAAAAAAGAAAAGAAAAGGTTTGTATTTACAAGAGGAAAATGGGGATGAAATGGGTCAAATATGCCAGCAGGATGGGAAATAAATGCGAAATAAACTCTGCGTTGTTTATATCTATTTTAATTTGCATCCTTGCTCCTGGCTCATGCTTCGCTGCAGTAAGATACTTTGGAAGAACAACAAGCTTTTGCAGCCACTCAAAGCTGATGCAAGTGTCTAAGGCAGTGGTAGGCAACCTGCAGCCCGCGGGTTGCCCACCACTGGTCTAAGGGTACGTCTACACTGCAAAGGAAGGTGTGTTCTTAACTCAGGTTAGTCAACGCACGTTAAAAAAGCAGTGAAGATACAGCAACTTGGCTTTTAACTTGGGTTTTCACACACACACACACACACACACACACACACACACACACACACACACACTCTCTCTCTCTCTCTCTCTCTCTCTCTCTCTCTCTCTCTCTCTCTCTCTCTACCTGAGGTGGCACCAAACATGGTGCGTGGCTAGCTAGTTCTTGCTCACATGCTCAGGGTCTAACTGATAATCATATGTGGGGTCAGGAAGGAATTGTCCCCCTGGTTAGATTGACAGTGACTTTGAGGAAGGAGGTTGTCTTCCTCTTCAGCGTGTGGGTGGGAATCGCTGCCAGGATTATCTGGGTATATGTCAATCATTTCCCGGCCATTGCAGGGCTACACCTCAGTCCCTCCTATTTCCTGCCTGTGGCACTTCATAGCCTAATCTCTTGTGAGCCACAATATTTGGTTTAATTTTGGTGGGTGGGTTTAGTGTGTTGATGCTGGGTGATGATGGTGGCCTGTGATATACAGGCGGCCAGACTACATGATCAGGTGGTCCACTCTGGCCTCAAACTCTATGACATACCCTAAATAGCCGTTAAATCCTATCCATGCCTAGGGCTCCTCTCACACCCTTACGCACCCTTTTCCATTGTTCTCTGAGCACATCAACCTACTTCAGTGGTGCCTGCTTCCATGAACAACTGCTCTATGGATCAGTTCTATAAAGGCTTGTTCCAAAGCTCCTTGAAGTCAGTGGAGCGACTTCCATTGATTTCAAGGTGTTTTGAATATACCCCAACATCCCAAGCCTTGCCGGGTGCTTGATAGTGACAGATGCCAGTGTTAAATTAATAAACTTGAGAAACTTAAAAAAAAAAAAAAACTTAATATTCATTAGCACATTTTAGTGCTTCATGAATAGTATGTGCTAGTTTTTATTAGCTGGGTCATAACTCTGCAGTGAACACATTAACTCAGGTTCTTACTCTGGTGTTGCTCCTATCTCCTCCGTCCTGTCCACACACACAACCCTTTCACACCAGTTTGGTGAGACTTTGAACCTGGGCCATAGGGCCCATCTGGGTATAGGCTAGAGCTGGGGTTCTGCTTCCACTTGGGCTGGTAGCCTGCCCACTTTGCAGTGAGGACGCAGACTAAATCACTCAGATGCTGATAATTTGCCAAGGCCTTCCCATACTTGCCCCAGAAGGACAGACAAGTTCGTCTTTGAGTGCTTGTTCATGTCCATTCCAATCAGGTGTGTGCACGGTAGCCGGAAGATTTTTCCCCTAGCAGCATCCGTCGGGTTGACCTGGGCGCCCCCTCGAATCGCGCCTTTATGGCGCTCAATATAGAGCCCTGACGACCCGCCACCCCCTCAGTTCCTTCTTACTGTCAAAGATGGTTAGCTGGAACTTCCCATAGTCCCCTAGGACAGAGGCGGCTCCGGTTTCAGGTCCGGCTTCGGCACCGACATCAGCTTCGGTGCTGCCGCTATTACCGGCGCCAGCTTCAACAGTGGCTCCTGCGCCACCAACAGCGGCTCCAGCACTGACAGCGGCTCCGGCGCCGATACTGACATCAGCACTACGTTCGGTGCCGACAGCCCCAGCACTAAGCATGACATCATCCATGGCGGCCAGTATGGGACAGCTTAGACATGATCGTAACCCTGCCTCGCCCAGTACTCAACTCCCTCCTGTGGTGGCTTGACCCACAGGGAGTATATGCACGAGTCCCCTTCACTCAAAGAAGAAAAAAATGGTTACTCACCTTCTCGTAACTGTTGTTCTTCGAGATGTGTTGTTCATGTCCATTTCAATAGCCACCCATCTACCCTGCTGTCAGAGTAGCCGGCAAGAATGAACTGAGGGGGTGGCGGGTCGGCAGGCTCTATATTGAGTGCCATGGAGGTGCGACTCCAGGGAACGCCCAGGCCGACCCGACGGATGCTGCTAGGGGGAAATCTTCCAGCTACTGTGCACACGCACACACACCTGATTGGAATGGACATGAACAACAAATCTTGAACAACAACAGTTACGAGAAGGTGAGTAACTGTTTTTTCTCCCACAATTCACTGGGAAAGAATCAGAGAGTGGCTTAGCTTGCAATGTAGCTACACACCTGGGCGAGGCTAACCGGGGTGCTAATCACCCAAGTTAACTCTGCAGTGAAGACATACCTTAAGGGGCTGGTGCTCAGGCATCACTTAGGAGCGTTCAACCATTCCACTCTCTGTGTTTGTTGCAAAGTGCTGATAAAGGAAATGGTGATGAAAAGCACCGAGCACCCTTAGCCCCCCCTGAAGTCACTGGGAGTTGAGGACACACAGCCCCTCCCAGGAAGCACTTGGTATATTGCAGGATTGGGCCCACATTTGCAAGGGTTTACCTTTCATGCTAGACCACTCTCACCTGAATGCATCCAACAGCCTTTCTGGGATTAATGTCTTTGCCTGCGAGGTCTGAACCAGCTGGGGGTCTAAGCAGCCACATGACATTCCTTTAGCTGATTGAAAATAGGTTAAAGCTGGGCTGAGCACACCTGCCCTCTCACAGCAGCTGCCCAATAAGAACCAAGCTGAGCAACTGCAGCTGGTCTCACTCGTGACTTCAAGCAACAGGAGGCTGGACTGGCCGGCCATGGGTCTGAACAGCCATTGCAGATGCAAGGGCAAAAACATGTCACTGGTTATAGGCAAAGTAGGCAGCTGCCTTGGGTGGCAGATTTCTGAGGGCTGGTCTACACTACCGCTAACGTCAATCTAACTTATGTCACTCAGGGGTGTGAAAAAGATCCCCCACCTCCGAACGACATAAGTTACAGCGACCGAAGCGCTGTCCACCCCGGCGCGATGCTGGCGGGAGATGCTCTCCTGCTGACATAGCTTCCGTCTCTCGCAGAGAGGGAGTAATTATGCTGACGGGAGAGCGCTCGCTCATCGGCACACAGCGTCCTCCCCAGACGCGCTACAGCGGCACAGCTACGCCCATGTAGAGCTGTGATGTAGACTTGCCCTTAGAGAAGCCACTTAAATTTGACCTGGCCGCCCCGCCATCAGGCCAGCAGGGAAGGGGCTTTGCTGGTATGTCAGCCAGTGGCTAAAGAGGGAGCCTGGGCCCGGTGCTCCCCCGCCATTGCGTCCCTGCCGACTTCAGTGTGCTGTCTTCTTCCTCATAGGAACAAAGGGGAGGGGGGGGGAAGAGCCATTGTCCCCCTTTTTTAAATGGGGGAGGGCCATGCCCCCACTTTTAAGAATCTTTCCTAGCAAAGGCTTCTCCTGCTCTTAAAGGGACATGCACCTGAATATGGCGGCGGTCATAGAAAAGGTAATGCCTCTTTGGTTGTATTCTCTTTTCCAACATGTCCCCCCCTGCACTGCCCTCTCCCAATGTGTACATCCCAGACAATGCACCGGGGTGTTCGGGAAGGCGTGTTCTGCCACAGACATCCTGTGTGGCCTTGCACAAGACATATAAGGCCAAGTTGTTAGGTGCTTAAAGATGCAGCTAGGTGACTCGTGTGATCTTAAAAAGGGCCTAAGTGCTTAACTCCCAAACACAGTTAAAGGCTTTTGACAGTCCCAACAGCTCTCTAGCTGCACCCTTGGGGCCTATATACCTTTAAAAATCTGTCCCTCACTCTCCCTGGCCCAGAGCCTCAAAGGTATTTAGGCACTTAACACCCCTGAAATCAATGCTGCCTGAATACCTTTGAGGATCGGAGCTGTGCCTCGGTTGCCCATCTGTAAAATGGGAATAAAAGCACTTCCCTACCTCGCAGGGGTGCTGGGAGGATAAATACATTGCAGATTGTGAGGGGCACAGCTACAGTGGTGCTGGGGGGGCCTCATAAACACTATGTTTGAATATGGCACCCCATTTACTAGTTAAGTATTTTAGGACACCGTGTGTACCTCTCACCAACTCATCTGAGAACTTCTTGCTCCTTGGCATAGTAACAATTCAATGAGGGGTCTCTAACTGAAACCAATGGAGCGTTGTAGCCTTTTCATAAATGTGAATGCTGGCTTTACCCGCACGGATCCAGAGCTCAACGTGATCACCAAATATGGAAATTCGGGGCTAGATTTAAAACTAGGTCTGGTGACACTAAGCATCACAGTGCCTAACTTTTAGGCCCTTTGAAAATCACTGGGAATCACAAAGCCTGAGGTAGGTGCCTAGGCTCCCTACACAATGAATGGGGAGAGACAGGGGTCAGAATGGGATTCACAAAAGCCAGCATGCTATGCGACTCCATGCCTAAAGCTAGTCAGGGGGAGATGCCAAGTCAAGCACGTAGCTCTGAGAGGGAGAAGTCTTAGCTGCATGGAGGCACCTCTCTGAACTTGGGCGTCTCAGCTGCAAACCCTGTCTTGGAGTTTGGCACCTACGCTGTAGCTACAAGAAGCTGCAGGGGATGGTCCGGTGGTTGGGGTACTCACCTGGGATAGGGGAGACACCCAGTTCAATTCCTCCTGCCCCTGAGGGACAGAAGGCTTTTGATCAGGGGTCTGCCACCTGTCAGGCATCTGCTGTAACCGCTGGGCTCTGAGATGGTCTGATGTAGGTCTCTCTCCTGTCTAAACTGTTCCACTGTAGATAAATAGTTTTAAAAAGCCCTGGAGGAGGGGGCCTGGATCTTAGGTCTCTCACTCCCCATTCTTGCACTCACCCGCAGGCTACAGAGTCATTCTCATGCTTATGCTTTCTCATGTGCTCTCTGGCCCAATGATGCTTTCATAATTTATCCACAGTGCAACAGGCGCGAGTGAAGGAGGCCCACATCGGAATAGCCCATGGCCCTGTAGCCAAGTTAGGCAGAGGGAACACCCATCTGCCCCCTGGTATGTGCAGCGCTCTGAGGCTTAGGCATCTGGACTCCTAGAGTGGAGCAGCAGCGTGCATGCTCAGAGGCAGAAACATAGGCACCTAGGGGACTTTTACTGCAAAAATGTAACTGCGGAGCAAGTTTAGGCACTTGAAATGTTCAGCAGCAGCTGAGCGGGAGTTTTGTGAATCCCAGAAGGGCCTGATTCTGGGATTTAAGTAACTAAGTCCTTTTGTGACACTAGCCCTATGTGTTAGATCTTGCAAACTACTAGTCACACCAGTAGTCAAACTGAAGTCCAGTCTATTTGCCTGCAGTCCGTGCCATCATTCACGTGTCTGGCAAGACTACAAACATAGGCATGGGAACTATGGGTGTGGGGGGTGCTGCAGCACCCCCAGGGGCTCCGCTCCTGGCCCTGCATGCAGGGCTCTGTGTCACCCCACCTGTGGTCCAGCCTCGGCTCCCTTACCCCTGTCTGTATCACCCCCCTGGAGCCATGGCCTACTCCTGGCCTCAACTCTGGGGGGTGGGGCAGGGGGCGCGACAGGGATAAGGGGGGGCATGAGGTAAAAAGTATTGGGACCACTGGTTTACAGTTTCATTAGCTGGCTTTCAGCCCCCCTCCCTCCTGCTGCTGAATACAAACACTAGACTGGTTCCAATTACATACTCATTATTTTTTCCTGTTCATTCCCCACCCCTCTGGATTTGCCACAGTCATGCCCACCTCACACGGTCATCCCAGTTTCGAGGCACTGACCTCAGATGGGGAACTTTGTTCAATGTACCCTGAAAAGCTAGGTAATGCGATGTCTGCTGCCTTTCCCATGTCCACGCTGGTGTTAATATCCTCAAAGAATTCCAGCGAGTTAATGAGGCTTGGCTTTCCCTTCCTCAACTCTCCCTGGCTCTACTTAACCCCTTGACTGCCATGGTGCTCAGCACACCAGGGGCTACCCAAATAAAGCAAGTTTGCTTAGCCAGCAGCTCAGCAGAATGTAAAGCATATGCTCAGGATGCTGTGGGAATGGGTGTTTCCTCTCTCGCTGCATGAGTTTCTAAGGCCTCTCGAGCCGTTAATCGTGTTATACGTTCTCACGCAGCCTCCGGCGCTCATAGATGTTACTGTGGTCTCCCTCACAATGAATGTTTAACAACCTGCTCTGAACTAGTGTCGCAGCCCCTGAAAAACCAAAATCTCAAGATACTGGCTTCTTTCCATGCTCTATAATTACCAGGTTTTCCGCCTCACCATTCTCTTCCCTGCCTCCACCCCACTTCATTTAGTTCCTCCACCCTTTGTTCGTATATTTTTTAATACAGCCAAGGTCTTTGGCTCAAGGACTGTCACATGTAAGGTCACTCTCTGAGAACAGCATTCCCTGCTGGCTTTGCTTGGTTGTTTATACCATCACTGAAGTATGTACTGTTGTTAATACCTACAGCCTGAAGAGGTTCACTCTTTGAGTGAAAAATGCCAGGTTAGCAGCAATGGAGCCTGAACTCACCCTTCCAGAGAACAGCTCCCCAGGCAGCAGCCGTGTAATTTTCACCCCTAGTAAGCTTCACCTCTGCCTTGGAGGATTCCTTTGATGAGATGAAGGGGTAGTTGAGTGGCCAAGCTAGTTCAGCTCTTGGCTCCTCTGCCTGCATTAGACTGTCTGAGCTATAAACTGGGCAATCTCAGGCTAGACCCTGAAAACTCTCCACTGCACAAGTTGTTCTTACAGGAGCAGGGGCCAAATGCGATAGCATGGACACCTGTCTGCTAGGAACGGATTGAGCTCACAACATTCATTTCACACAGGGCATAGATTATTATTCATACTAGGCCCTGCCCTATGTCCCTTCGACACTTGTACAGCCCCCATTACCATAGTGTCTGAGTGCCTCACAATCTTCAATGTATTTATCCTCACAACACCCCGGAGAGGCAGGGCCGTGCTATTAACCCCCTTTTACAGATGCGGGACTGGGGCACAGGGACGACATTCGTAGAGGGGACTCAGGCACTGCAGCTGAGCTAGGTATGTACGTGACGGTCAGTTTCTGTCACAAGAAGGTTGGGGAGAGGGGGAAGAAAAGGAAATATTGTTCTCATTTTACTGATAGGGACCTGAGGCACAGTGAGACGAAGTGGCTTGTCAAAGGTCTCACAGGCCGTCTTTAGCAGAGCCAGGAACTGAACCCACAACTCCCGAGTCCCAGTCCATTATTATTTGTATTACTGTAGTCCCTAGGAGCCCTAGTCATAAACAAGGGCCCCATTGTGCTAGGTGCTGTACAAACACAGAACAAGAAGATGGTCCCTGCCCCAGACAATTTACAATATGAGTAAAAGACAAGAGACAGCAGGTGGCTACAGACAGACCGATGGGGGAGTACAAGGAAACACTATTGATCAGCGCGATAGGCTGCGGCCTCAGCACTGTAGTAGTCTAACCATTGTACCTTAACCATTTGAGCGTCCTTTTCAGCAGGGTACTGCCAGATGGCCCCAGCTTTTGGATCGCTATGGAGCCGGACTTGGTTGGAACTGGTGAGAAAGTCCTGTAGGAAAGCACCTTCCTTGTAGGATGCTTTCAGCCAGGGGGGCTCCAGCCTTCTGCAGCCCCTGGTCTCTCCAGCAGGAGGCATTCTACAGCACTGAGGTGCTCCATGCAAAATGTTTCCGCAGATTCCTGGGGATAGTTGATGGGCTCATCCTGCCAGCCCCACCATTCCCCAAGCACAGATTCCTAAGTCCACAGGGATGAAAGGAAGTGATGCCACAGAGGAAACAATCCCTACTTCCCAATATCTCTGTATAAGGTGGCTATTACCTTGATAGCTATTAGAGCCAATCAAGACCAATCAAGACCAAGACCAAGTAAGCGTTGTTGCCCCTTCTCCCAGTACCAGTGTCACCCTTCTGCTGAGCAGCAGTAGCTATCAGGGCCTTGCAGGTTAGCTTTCCAGTGGAGGAGAAGTCAGTGATGTGGAGTTTGGGTATGTGCTAAGTGAAACTTGCTTATTTACACATATACAGCAGTCCCAGAACAGAGGTGGCAATCCCCCGGTTCAGCAATCTCAGCCCTGCGCCACTGCCCCATTCCCAGGGAGCAACTCTGCCTCAGACTCTGCTCAGAGACCAAATGAGGAGGGCAACCTCCTGCTGGATGCACAGCACGCTAATACAGACAACTTGCAAGAGCAGGCGTTACAGCGCCACCTGCCATAACAGCATGTGTCTCACACACACAAAATGGGAAACGTTTTCAGGTTTGTACAAAATCTTCACAAAAGATTTTTTTCAACTGTGGCTGATAGTTTGATTTAAAACCAACAACAACAACAACAAAACATTTTGAAGTTATTGTCTTCTCTCCCCTTTTTTTTCCCTCCGCCATTTTCTGAGACATAATGAAAAATAAGGGAGACAAGACTGGAAACTGAACTCTTTTCAGTTTTGAAAGCCGAGCGGTTTTCATTTTTCCATCAAAATTGGATAATTAAAAAAACCCCTAAATATTCTCCACAAAATGCATTTTTGAAAAAAATGGACAAAAATGTTTCAAAATGAAAAATGTTAATCAGTTCCAGAGGTAAGTACTGTATCTTAAGAAGTCTATTGAGTTTTCATGTCTGCCATCTATCTACCTACCCAAGGAGGTGGAGGGGCTACAATACAATGATAATATACAACACACGGGTGCACCACCTTCTGCACCATCTTTCTTTGAGGATACAATGGATCTTCCCATTGCAGAGTTGCCTTCTTATAGGATTTTCCCTCCCAGCATGCCTTTAAATTTGGCAGATCTGAGCAGCTGCAGTCCCAAAAAG
This sequence comes from Emys orbicularis, assembly GCF_028017835.1. NCBI lineage: Eukaryota > Metazoa > Chordata > Testudines > Emydidae > Emys > Emys orbicularis. The sequence continues at coordinate 19,549,179 of NC_088685.1, read as the reverse complement.
ACCATTTTGCCAGAGTCTGTTGTTTTCTGTCTCTCTATTCCAGCTGAGAAGTACCTGTTATGTTTTCCCTTTCTTATTGCTGAGCAGATGGTACACAATCACAGCAGATGATTTGGCCTGTGTTTTCCATGAGTTCATTTGTCAGTTCCTATTTTCTTCCCGGAAAATAAATAGAAGTCTAGAGGGTAAAGAACAACCACATTTATATGAAAAGTTAAATAGAGTTTGTTCAAAACAAGATTGGATGATTGCTGAACAAAGTGAGCTCGAATGGTCTAGCAGAAACAGGGCAAGGCAAACACTTATTATGAAGGGGACATTTTTGCCTGGGTCCTTTGCCAAGTGTAAACATTGCCTCTTTGGTACCTTCTTGGAGCTTCAATCATTTCTGCTGGATAACAGGGTTTTGTTTTTTTAAGGCAAACATTTTCTAACGACACAAATAGTTGAAACAAGTAACGGAAATAAAGCAGAGAGATGGCAAATTTCTTCCTCAGTGCTATGAGAAAGTGCCTATTTCTATTACAACTTCACATAGGAATATAAACCGTAATGACAGTCAAAGGGAAACGGCATTTTTAAAAATATGTGGGCTTTCCAAATAAAAAGGAACCTTTCTTTACAGCTCCCGAAGGGGCACTGTCTCGACTGGCTTATTTCCTTGTTGTGTTCTGAATAATATGTTTTTCTGCATCACAAATGCAATGTGAGCTCCCTGCAGCACTTTTTGTGGATGTGGTGGCAATTCTGGAAAAAAGCATCCTCCGGCTTTGAGAACGCTGGTGATTTGTACATTCCATTTCTTGCAAAGTTCTTTAAAATCCCCTTTGGTGTGGAACCATCCTAGCCACATTCTCTGGGTAAAGGGACTTTTGTTTAAATAAATGAATTGCTTAAAAGGGACAGAATTAGGTCTCTTCCATCCAGCGCCTTCATTTTTGGCATCTGCTAGACCACCCAGGAGGCTGTGTGCTCAGAAGGCATTCAACACCCTTTCTATACTGCTCCTTGCATGAAGTGCTTTTCCTTACAGAAACCATACTGCAGTATTTGCCAATACTAAAGCTATTTGCTGCTGTGTTTGGAACCGTTCCTGTCATAGGTATCTGACTCCCAGGACGACATTTGTGTAGTTCTGATTTATTTTAAAAGGCCAGGTGCAGAAAAGCAGTGAATGAATCTCCAAGCACATGAGCCTAAGCATAAAACAGTAGCCGCCCAAGTCAGTATTGATTATCCTGCATCGACACTTGGAGCGTCCTCCTCGTCATGGAAAGTGAGATAAAAATGATTTGGCAGGTAAGCTTTTTTTGTGGCTGACAAAAAAATCATTTCGCAATGATTGCTAATAATATTGGCTTGAGATTCTGCAACTAGTGGTGACTGCCTTAGGTGCCTACCTTGAGACACCTCAAAGGGTTTGGATTTTCAGAGGGTAAGGGCACTGCAATTTCTGCAAAATCAGGCATCCTTAGGTTATCTTAATGTGAGCATGCAAAAATCCCTAATCAACTGTGAAAACCTTGGCTGGTCTCTTCATGCAGCACAACTTCTGTTTATGATGAAGTATCCCAACGCCCTTTGCAGACTGAATATCTAAATGCATATTTGCAAAGAGGGAGAGAGAATACAGCTCCCCCAGCCAGATTTCTTTGTGGAGTGGGGAGGAGCCATCCGTAGTGCCTGCTACTGCAGCCAGGGACATAAGGGAGACTGGAGCTTCCAGCCCACTTGCTGTGGCTTGTAGGGTCAGTTTTTGGACTGAGTTCCTGACTGACCCAGTGCTTGAGCACGATATTAAGGCTCATTGGGCTGCAGGAGGTGCTATTGTGATGGCTGCAGTCTTGACCAATACACTGGGGCTGGAACCAGGGATCTCCAGAGCTAAACCTATGAGCTGCTAAAGCACACTAGTGGGGGCTGTAACAGACTCATAGGTATGTCTACACTACCCACAGATCGGCGGGCAGCGATCAAGCCAGCGGGGATCGATTTATCGCGTCTAGTCTAGACGCGATAAATCGACCCCCAAGCGCTCTCCCTCGACTCCAGTATTCCAGCGCTGCGAGATGCACAGGCAGAGTCGACGGGGGAGCGGCAGCAGTCGACTCACTGCGGTGAAGACACCACGGTAAGTTGATCTAAGTACATCGCCTTCAGCTACGTTATTCACGTAGCTGAAGTTGCGTAACTTAGTTCGATCCTCCCTTTCCCCCCCCCCCAAAATGTAGACCAGGGCATAGTCTCTGTGGCTCAAACACACACTCACCAGTGGGCTACACAGTCATTTTGGATCAGAAGTAATGTGGAGGTCCCTGACCATTTGTAGACTTTAAAAGCTACAATATAACCTGGTATCCTGAGTAAAAAATCCCGCAGAGGTAACTGCCTTCTGTTCATTTAAATTGCCCCTCTAGTTTCAGCTGGAAAAATATTTTTTTATTTCTCTGCCTAAACTGTTGTCTAACGTTGTTGTTGCAGTAGGGCTCCTGCATTTCAGAGCTAGGTACGTGACAGACTGCATGCATATTTATCGGAAGACTGTAAAAATGGAAGGTGCCCTATACATCTGAGTAAAGTATATTTACTTCCTTACAGTAAATGGCACTAGCAATGCACAGGCAGTGGTGCTAGCCATCCATCTGTGTGGCTCATACACCCATTCCAGGGAAAAAACAAACAAGTTTCCTAGGGCCTGAAGGGACCACTATGACCATCTAGGCTGCCTGCATATATAACAGAGTCCATAGAACCGCCCCAACGTAATTCCTGTTTGAACTAGAGCATTTTAAAAAAAAACATCCAGTCTTGATTTTAAAATTACCAGGTTCTGGAACAGCCTTCCCGTAAGAATAACAGGGAGGGGTGTAAGAAACCTAACTGTGTTTTAAGATGGAGTTTGATATGTTTATTAATAGGATTACATGAGGGGGTTGTCTGTGATAGGACAGTGGGCTCAGTAACCCCGAAAGTCCCTTCCTGTCCCACACCTTTCCCCTACCCTTCTAGGAAGTGTGGGCATTTTACAGCAAAGCTTGAATTTGCAAGGGGAATGAGAACACTTCCCTTCATTAAATGCAAAACCGATATTACACTTGACATCCTTTTTCGAAGCCTTTGGTTTTGGTACAACTAATCTGCTGCTGTCTGTATCAAAACCATACTGCACATATTACCGTGCCATCAGCTAAATTATCCCTGATGCTTGTGGGATTATGCAGCGCTCTGTATGAATACTATTGAGCGACCTGCATTAGTATTCCATGTTTGTAACTACAATTGGTCAGGAACTTTCCAATGAAGGCCAGTGTGTGAAAACTTAAACTTTGTGGGAAGAGTTCAATTTTGCCAAATTTCTTGATTAAAAAAGTTGCAAAATTGTCAAAACATTTTGTTTTGCCATTTTTGAAAAAAAAAAAAATGCTGGTTTTCATGTTCAAAATGTTAGCTAAGTATATTTAAAAAAAATAACAATGGTGAAAACAGACACATTTTGATTGATCTGGACTTTTTTCTTTTTTTAATTTTCAGTTTGCAAAAATTTGAGATTCTGACCATTCCACCTGATTCAGGTTGGGGAAATTCTTTGGTCTTATAGGCTAAACCGTACGCGTGTGGTACCAAGGATTAGAACCCAGGATTTTCAGCTTCAGAACCACTTCACCCGAAGGAGAATCTTCACTAGCTGGTTTGTATAAGGTCTGTTATGTTCTATGCTCCAGCTGCTACTTTGTGATGCAATCACACCCATGCCAGCAAGCATGCTCTGGTGAGAATTGTCACATTATGTGACCCTTCCACAGGTTGCTTCAGTGAGAAGCCACAAAATCTGATGGACAAAGCGACATTTGAAATAAAAACCAAGAGAAGAGCTTGGGTTGGTGCTGACAGGGCAAGCTACTGCTTCTTTCTGGGCCCTTGAAAAAGAGTGAGATGCTGGAAAGTGCTCCGGCTGCATTCTGTGTCTTCACTCCAGTCATGTACAGCACTCCACCTCTCAAAGCTTGTCAAGGAATTCAGACCAGCACCTGTCCATTAACTCCTCTTAACCTCTTTTGCCAGCCAATTAGGCACTGTGTCTATCAACACCCTGACTGCTTTACATGGTCCTTTGAGGTTTTCCATTATCTCCTCTGTCATAAACCTTGCAGATATCAATGCACACCCTCCTTTGAGCAGAGCCTTAGCTACCCTTGACACAAAATGAAGGACTGCTAAAAATCTTCTCAGCACATTCCTCTTGTGTTGCCTTGTGCTGAGGCAAATTATTATTATTAACTGCATCCAAAAATAACTGTGTTAAAAGAACATCATTAAGGTTGCAAAGTCAATCACTCAAAAGTTAGGAAATGCCAGACTTAAGGCTGCCTCTGCAACCTTAGCTGAGCCCCCTTTTGCATATGCATTATGATGCAGCCTTTAATTACATGATCACATACTATTTTTTTCCCAATAGGACCCAGTCTCATTGAGCAAATGAATAGTCATTCAATATTTTGTTTCAGCCTCCTCATTCAATGTGTGTGTTGGGAGGTAGGTACACTACAGCAGGGTGTATAAAGTTGTGGGGGAATTAGAGTAAAGCTTAGGCAGCCCAAGTGGCCCAGTCTCCCGAGCCACCACAGCAGCCCTGGTTCCCAAGGCTGTGTGGCCCAGCAGCCAGAGTCAACAGGACTATCCTTTGCTGCAGGGCAGTGTGTCCCAGTGGCCAGAGTCTATAGAACTACCCTCTTGGGCAGGGCAGTGCAGCCTAGTGACCAAGAGGGGATATCCGCCACCAACTCAGCAGGGATCTTTCTGAAACACGCTGTGTCAAACCCCAGTTCCACAACCGGATCAATGTTTAGTTCCCCTGGGCTACTTCCTCCCATCCTTCCAAGGCTGATAGTTCCGGGGTTTCCACTGTCTCGCCTCTCTTGGCAGTTCTGGGTGGCAGGGGGTTGTCTGGAGCCCTGCATCCTGATGCTCTGGCAGTCCCTTCAGAGGAGCTTGCAATACACATCTGCTCCCTTCAGCAGCCAGCCCAGAGTGAGCTGTGCTGCTCCCTTTTATATCCTGGTTCCAGCTGGAGCATGCCCAGCATGAATAAGGGGGCGTGGCCTCCTCGGCCCACTGAGTGTGATTAACCCCTGCTAAACCAGTGCGGGGTAGGTACACTCCATCACAGTGTGGCTCCAGGCCTTATTTACCACACACCGTTGAAACCCTGCACTGAATACAGAATTATTAATTTCCTCCTAGGCATACCTGGTGCCATCCCCATTAAATAAATAAATTAATGGAGATATCCTATCTCCTAGAACTGGAAGGGACCTTGAAAGGCCATTGAGTCCAGCCCCCTGCCTTCACTACCAGGACCAAGTACTGATTTTGCCCCAGATCCCTAGGTGGCCCCCTCAAGAATTGAACTCACAACCCTGGGTTTAGCAGGCCAATGCTCAAACCACTGAGCTATCGCTCCCCCCATTGCAGCTGAGTGCTTCACAAACAATGAATTTATCTCACCACTGTGAGAACAGGTGGTTGCATTATCCCCATTAAAGTCAAAAGTGTCCACTAATTAAGGGCAAGTTTAACTATAGGCATTGCTATAATCTTAACTACCAGCTACACCACCTATAATTATTTGTTTGACAGTAACATCCACAGGCCCTTTGTGCTAAATGCTGTACAGACACATGGTAAGACGAAGTCCCTGCCCTGAAAACCTTAACATCTAAGACAGACAAAAGGGAAACAGAGAGGTGATGTCAGTTGCCCAAGGTCACAGGCCAGTCAGTGACAGAGCTAGGAGTACAACCCCTATTGTTTAACTTCCAGTCCAGTGACCCATAAACTGGATGAACGAACCTTCCAGGCAAATCATTAAACTATTGCTCAGGCAGCTGTATTTCTCTCGGAACATAAGAATGGCAATACTGGGTCAGACCTATGGTCCAAGTAGACCCATATCCTGTCTTCCGACAGTGGCCAGTGCCAGGTGCTTCAAAGGAAATGACCAGAACAGAGCAATTATCAAGTGATCCATCCCCCTGGCATCCAGTCCCAGCATCTGGCAGTCAGAGGCTTAGGCATGGGTGTATGGGCTATTACTGATGCCTATAGTTAAGGTTACCTAGCACTTCTCATTATAAGACGCGGTCGTTTATAACTTTACCAAACTTTAAACATGTGGGCTGAAATTTCCCATGCCAGGTGCCTGCCTCGGGCTGAATTGATTTCCAGCAAAAGCAATTCAGCCATTTCTAAGTACGAGATTCTTTTGTCATTCTTTTCCCACGCCTGCCATGGACTTAATTTAATAATACTTTACACTTGTGCACCATTACATATTTACTGAGGCCTCATAACACACACTGCTTCTATTCTCAAGGAGTCTTTATTCATGCTCCCATTAGGGGAGAAGACTGAGAAATATGTAGCTTAGGCAGAAGCAGAACAGGATGCATTTTAAGAACAACACTAGCCAATGTCACTCTGGGATGAATTTTCCAGGATAACTGTTAGCAAATACCAGTGACATATTAAATGTATTGATGCTGTGGAAAAGTAATGTTAAGCTCTGGTTTCCATAGGGAACTCTAAATCTGTTACTGTCCCTTTGGGAAAGAGGAAAGCACAGGTGCATTCTTGTGTACAATGAGACTACTTAGTACAAAAGAGTTTTAAATGCTGATAAAGTATCCATTTGCTTATATAAAATATTGACGAACACAAGGCCAGGGTGGGGTTATTGATTAGCTTGCCACAGAGCACTAAGCATCTCTTTAGATTATGCTGTCTCAAAACCTAGTAGCTCTGTGCTGAGAGAGATATTTGCATGTGATTTATAGTTGCATATTTCCAAAGGCCAGACTGCTGTAGCTCATGAACCATTTCATCCCTCAGCCCCGACTCCTTATGCCATGCGGGTCTAGTTTGAGATTTTATCAGTGGGTTTATTCATGGCATCACTGTGCACAGCAGAAATAATTTTCTTTTTGATCTTTTACCAGTATGTTCATTATGTTCCAAGGGGCACATTCTCTGCGTTTGCCTTCTGACAGTGCTGGCAAAATAACTGTTAATGGCCCTATAGGTTACCAGCAATCATTGGATTGTGATGAACATTTCATGAGATGCTTTATAAACATTACATAACATGTAGTCATTATTTTCCAGGCAGATAAGTACTATGGTTTTCCAGCCTACAAGTCATCAGGTTTTCTTAATCCTGATGGAAAGATCTGCTCAAAAGGTAGGAAAGGTATAACCTTATAATGATACCCTGGGGGTTCTCAATGGTGTTTACCAGCTATGCATGTACAGGACTCATCTCCCACTACTGAAATGGACCCATCTCTTAGGTGAGAAGTGTCAAGACTGGCCTTATGCTTAAGGCATTTCATTGGGATGCTAGAGATCTGGTTCAATTCTCAGCTCTACACAGCCTTCCTATATGACCTGGTGCAAATCACTTCATTTCTCTGAGCTTCAGTTCCCAGTGGTAAAAAGGGAGATAATAATACTTCCCATTCTATGCTTGTTTCCTCTGTTTAGATTATAAACTCTTCACGGCAGGGACTGTCTCTCAATATAGGTATGTACGGTACCTAGCACAATGGGGTCCTGAACTTGGTAGATACCTCTGTTATTGTAAATAACAATTTAAGGTAGGAAGTGAGAGAATGCGGTGTCCAAACTAAAATAGCAAAGACTATTTGGCTCATCAAAGAGAAGGTGATTTGATGTACCTACATGGGGATCAGAAATTTAAAATAAATAAATAAATAAATATAAATATATGGAGATAATCCTATCTCCTAGAACTGGAAGAGACCCCAAAAGGTCATTGACTACAGCCCCCTGCCTTCACTAGCAGGACCAAGTACTGATTTTGCCCCAGATCCCTAAGTGGCCCCCTTAAGGTCTAACTCACAACCCTGGGTTTAGCAGGCTAATGCTCAAACCACTGAGCTATCCCTCCCCCCTAATTTGGTTATATAAAATTTGGTTATAGAGGGCTCTCCAATCTAGAAGACAAAGGTATAACAAGATCCAATGGCTGGAATTTGAAACTAGACCAATTCAGACTAGAAATAAAGCATACATTTTTAACAGTGAAGGTAATTAACTATTGGAACAGCTCACCAAGGGCTGTGGTGGAATTTGGAAGAACCCCTGCTAGTCATTTAAAACTGGATTGGACAATGCTCTGGAAGCTTTACTGGATGGGAACAATCCTGTATTGGCAGAGGATGGATAAAATGACCTAACAGGTCTAGTCCCTCTCTAACTTCTGTCTCTGCCCTCTCTAGCTCACTGCAGCAAGCTCTACCTGTCCTCCTTTAGTGCTTTCCTCATATCACACTTCTACTGTGAAGCCACCTTAAACTGCGCTATTATTTATTCAGTAGCCAGATCTTGTATTTCAGATTCATACCTGATCTCAGTTCACTGTTGTAATGCCATTGCATTTAAGAGTACTATTACTCAATAGACTCAGGTAAGTGAGATCAGAATCAGGCCTTGGGTGACATTCTACCCTACACTTTTGGCCACATGTTCAACCTTACCGGCTTCCCAATGTCAACACCCCAGTCACGACTCACTGAATTTCCTTAAGTACTTGCTGATAGATTTCATGCATGTCCTTGGGCTTCCAATGTGCATGCTGATCTGTGCAAAATACTGTTACACCTAAAAAAACTTTCATGTTTTGGAAAGCTTCTTCCCAGCATGCATGTGCATGGACTGGAAGGGCTCTTTGCTGTCCCTTCTGTTATAAAGGATAAAAAGAAAAGAGAAGACAAAGGACCTGATTCTCTTCTCACACTGCTTTGTACACCATACTAGCTCCATTGTCTTAGATAGAGTTCCATCTGCTTAGTGAAAGTGTAAATGGGAACAGAATCAGGCCCAAAGAATCAACCCATTAACAAAAAACAAACAAATTACAGAGCCAAATTCTCATCAGGTGTAAATAGGTGTAGCTCCATTGACTTCAGTGGAGCTATGTCCATTTACATGAGCTGAGGATCTGCCCGTACACACACCCACATGAAATCTGGTGAAACTTCATTGTGGTCAGTGAGGCTGCACCAGTGAGAAATATTCATCTCCGGCATCATCTAGGACTGAATGAAACCCCCAGGTTATAGATTCATAGATTCATTGAGTCTAAGGCCAGAAGGAACCATTGTGATCATCTACTCTGACCTGTGCAGCACAGGCCATAGAACTCCCCCAAAATAATTCCTAGAGCAAATCTTTTTGGAAAAACATCCCATCTTGATTTTAAAATGGTCACTGATGGAGGATCCACCACGACCCTTGGCAAATTGTTCCAGTGGTTAATTACTGTCACCATTAAATATGTATGCCTTATTGCCAGTCTGGGTTTGTCTAGCATCAACTTCCAGCCCTGCGATCACACTGTGCCTTTCTCTGCTAGACTGAAGAGCTCGTTAGTAAATATTTGTTCCCCAGGTACATACTTATAGATTGTAATCGAGTCACCCCTTAACCTTCTCTTTGTTACGCTAAATAGGTCGAGCTTCTTGAATCTATTCCTATAAGGAAGGTTTTCTAATCCTTTGATCATGCTCGTGGCTCTGCTCTGCACCCTCTCCAATTTGTCAACATCCTTCTGGAATTGTGGGCAGCAGCCCTGGACACAATATTCCAGCAGCAGTCGCACCAGTGCCAAATACAGCGGTGAAATAACCTCTCCAGGCCTACTCAAGAGTCTCCTGTTAGAACTAAATATCTTCTATACCTTTTGTACCACAGCCAGACCTGGCTTTGTATAGGCACCTGCCAATGATGTCACAAGTAGAATATTAATGCTGCTAATATTTACCTCCCCACATCTTTAATACCAATACCCAGTCTCTGTTGCCATCACCATAACCTCTGTCAAAACGTATATTCTCTTTTAGGTAGTCTCAGAAGAAAGGCCCAGTGATCTTCCAACATAAGAACTGAGGTCCCTTCAGGTTCAGGGTTAAGGCTTATAGCCAGGACAGCCTCAGAAACCTTTTGCTGCATCTGCTTTTCTTGTACCTCTTTGGAGCTTTACCCTCCATTGTTGTCAATGTGACATACTCCACTGGTAGTTAGATTCTAATCCCAGATCCTGCCACCGACCTGCTGTATGTCCTTGGGCATAACCTCTTTCTATTTCCCCTCCCACGCTTTCATTTTCCTACTCAGACTGTAAGCGCTCCAGGGCATGGACTGTCTCTGACTACGTGTTTGTACAGTGCCAAGAATCGGGGTGGCTGAATAGCAATTTCAGTGAAGGAAGCTGGGCCGACCCTTCCTTTGCTACCTAAATGATACAAACACTGGACTTACCCTAGACTTCCATTGAGTCAAAAATAACCATTAAGGCTTGATTCCGTGCGGTGCTGAGCCCTGACATCAAAGGGAGTGGAGAGCTGTCAGAACCTCACAGGAGACTCACAGTAGCCAGCTGGATTGGGTATCCAGGGCCTAAAATAACAGCTGCAATATATATTCTCATGCCCTGCATCCCATTAGAACTACAACCCGAGGACAAATATTATCTAAGGCCCAATTGTTAAAACTCTGGGGCCAATTCATTGGAGGAAACATGCAGCAACAGCAACCAAATTGATTGCTCCTGCTGAAGAAGGGCCCTGTTGAAATATGGCCACCAAATCCTGCTCTTGAACAACAAGCTGGTTTCCAGATGTCATCGTGAGGCTCTGGCAGCTGCTCCCCACATCTGTGGTGTGTCTGCCCATGGCTCCTGTCAACTCGGCAGCGCTGGCTGCTCACAATGAAGACCGAAGCCAGGGTTGGCTGCATTCCAGTAATGGGCTGCTGAAAAACTAATCCACCCTGACAAATTAACAAAAAGGAATTTTGGAGCCTGCCCAGGTTTGCTCTGAAGACACCGTTCATGCAGAGAAGCTGCAGCTTTCCCAACGTTAATCAGAACCAGAACAACAGGCACAGCCATTAGTAAATATGTTTATTTCCCAGGAGTTTTCTAATAAAAAATAAAACAAGCCCTACATTAGTGTAAGGTTCAATTCCATATGTACAGCCAGCAATTTATAAGTCTTCTCCTTAGGTCTTGAAGGATTGTTTTTATGTCTAAAGTGGAGAAATAAAAACGGTGCTACGAGGAGGAAAATAGTCTCAAGGAAACTAGAAAACCAAGTACATGTTTTTGTTTAGATTGGAAAATCAAACACTTTGCATAATAAGCACTCGGGGCATGATTCAGCATGGTGTTACCTCTGCTTTACATCTTTTTAACTCCATGGAAATCAAACAAACCAAGTCAGGACTGAGGTAGATTCATGGGGCAGTGTGTGGGAAAGTTTGCCTTGACGCTTTCTATTGTGACTAGAGGTAAAATTTAGAAAATGGCTCAGGGATTTAATAGCCTAAGGGTATGTCTACATTGTGATAAAATGTGTCCCAGGTTAGGGGACTCGGGCTCACAGGGCTTAGGCTATGGGGCTATAAAATTGCAGTGTAGACGTTTGGGCTTGGGCTGGAGTCTGGGCTTTGGGTCCCTTCCCCCCACCCCCTGCCATGGGATCTCAGAGTTTGATCGTCTATGCTGCAATTTTATGCCCCGCAGCCTGAGCCCTGCAAACCCAACTCAGCTGAACTGGGCCAGCTGTGGATCTTTTATTGCAGTGTGAACATATCCCAAGGGTCAGATTTAGGACGTTATTTAGGTGCCTAAAGCTGTAGATAAGTGCCTGAGATTTGATTTCAATTGGAGTTAGATGCCTAATCTGTTGAGGTGCTGTTGAAAATCCCATTAGGCACCTACCGATCTGGCTATTAGGAAGCTATGTCTTACTGAAAGTATTGGGACTTAGACACCTAAATATTTTCGAGGCTCTTGGCCTTAGGAACCCAAGTCCTGTTGAAGTAAATGAAATGGAAATCTACTCCAGACATGTCTCCTTCTGTTCAGACTCGAATCTTGGCTTGTGTCTGATATCTCCTCATGGATGTCTAGCCGTCCGCTCAAGCTCCACATGGTAAAAACAGAGCTCTTAATCTTCTCCCTGTGACGGGGTGCACAAATGCCACGATGGGACACAGAGGGTTAAGCAGCAGCTCTGATCACAGGAGGCTCCGCCCAGCTGGGAATGCTCTCAATGGAGGTGGAGCTTAAAAGTGCGCAGCACAGCTAAGTCAAGGCTGGGCTGGACTGGGCTGAACTGAGCTGAGCCGAGCCGAACTGAGCCAGCCTGGCTGGGCTGAGGAGTAAAGAAAAAAAGGGTTGCATTTCGGGGTTTTCTCTGAGGGAGATGGAGGATTTTCTGACCCCCAAATGAAGTCACCCTGGAAGCTGAAGAAGAGTCTATTAGAGAGGGAGAATGAATGAAAAGTAGGAAAAACACGAAAAGAATAGAAGCAGAAGATGATGATATCAGCAAAAAAGCAAAGCCGAGGAAGGAAATAAACCAGAATGTTCTAACTGTAAGATCCTTAGCCAAAGAAATAAGATTAGGTGACATTAAACCTGTGAAAGTAGCTGACTGTATTAAAAAAAGCATAGATGATATAGATGATATAAGAGCCAGGCGGCTGCGAGATGGGGATGGGTTAAAAACAAAGAGCCAGCTGAAAAACTGCTAAACACTAAAACACTGGGGAAAGTTAAAATAAGTTGCCAGCTACCAAAGTATTTGACTGAAATAAAGGGGGTACTATACGGGGTGTCATTAGAGCTGACCAACGATGAAATTACCAAAAGCAACTCACACTTTATCTTCTCCTATGCGACTAATTAGTAAATGAGGGGGAGAAAGCACACCATCAAGAGCAGTGCAGATGACATTTAAATGCTAGAGATTCAGAGATTCAGAACCAAGCCATATATCCACCCCTCCTCTAAGGTGCTATAAGTGCCAGCAGTATGGACATGTAGCAACTGTTTGTAAAGGGAAAAGGTGATGCGGTAAACGTTGGGGATAGCATTCCTATGAAAATTGAATAGAAGGGAAAGGGGTCAACTGTAGTAACTGCGGTGGTAATCACAGTCCGGCTATATTGCAGCAAGACAGGCTAAAGAGATACAAAAGACAAACATTGTTAATAATATATCTTATGTGGAAGCGCTAAGGAGATGCTCAAAGCATCAGGTCAGGGAAGAGACAATCAGCACAAGAAAAGGGGAACTGCAGCCACAGCTTCTACAGAGAATATGATAAACGCTGCGGAAGGAATAGGCGATGCTACACTAGTAGTGAAAAAAAGAAAGGTTTATTGCATTTATGATAGAAATGATAAATTGTACATCATACACAGAGTAAAAATTAGAAAAAATGAAAATTATTGCAAGGGCAATGGAGGAATATTTGTATGTTAGCTATTTGTCAATGAATCATGATATTCATGCAATTATGAATGAGGTTAATGGTGATATATGACTACTTTGGGGATCACAATCTTTTGTTGGAATGCACACAGCTTGATAGCACATGGTCAAGAACTAAAAGAAAATATCCTGGCCAGGTGCTGACTTTCCAAAATGCCGGGAGGAGGGTGCTCAACCCCTGGCACTGCCTCAGGCCCCGCCCGGATTCCACCCCTCCCCCAAGGCCCCAGCCCACCATGTCTCTTCCTGCCCCCCGCTCCACCCCCACCCAGTTCCGCCCCCTCCCCCGAGCATGCCGCATTCTTGCTCCTTCCCCCTCACTCCTGCCTGCATGCCATGAAACAGCTGATTGGGTGGGCAGGAGGCGTGGGGAAGGAGGGGGGAGGTGCTGATCCGCGGTGCCGCCGGCGGGTGGGAGGGAGGCACTGTGGGGGGGTGGGAGGGAGCTGATTGGGCGCTGCCATTTTTTCCCCGTGCGTGCTCCACCCCGGAGCACCCCCAGAATTGGCGCCTATGTATCCTGGAAATGAAAACTAACCCAGATATCATATGCATCCAGGAAAGATGGTAGATTTTCTTGCTCAGACCTGGGAATTATAACAGCAGATATTGCAAGTAAATGCAAATGGGAAATATATAAGGAAGAAGGAATGGGGAGTGATCATTTCTCTATACTTATTACTTTTCAAGGGCAAGGTAAAGTTGAAGGTAATGGAAAATTATCCACCTGGGATTTTAAGAAAGCTAACTGGGAGCTATTTACAAATAAATGTACTAAATTTTTGAATAATCATTGTGTGAGTGATGACCCAGAGAATTTCAATGACAATTTAATAAAGGGATTAAGAGCAGCAGCTGCTGTGGCCAGACCTAAGATATTGAAGTACCCCAACACTAAAAACTCACTTCCATGGTGGAAAGAGGAGTGCAAACTGGCCATTAAAGGAAGGAACAAAGCCTATAAAAAGTCAGAAATACAATGAATAGTGAAGATCTAATGAAGTGTAAAAGAAGTCAGGCAATAGCACAAAGAATTATAACAAATTAAAGAAAAAGAGTCAGAGGAAGTACTGGGGGCTGATAAATAAAGATACCAAGACATCAGAAATAGACAGGGAAACCAGAGGAAAGAAGGGAATTCAGACGAGGAGTAGCCACATCCAGCTCTTATTGGGACTGACAACACAGTTAGAAGCTCTGATAATGAGAAAGCAGAAGTTTTAGCGGAAACTTTCTGATGAAAATCAAAGTGAAGTCTTCCACCAGATTAAAAGACAATTAATTGAAGAAAGTCATGATCCATTATGTAGTTGGGGTAAACATGAAGCTACTATACTGAATGAATGGTTTTGTATGGAGGAACTTGAGAAAGCTATTGAAATCAGCGAGAATACGTCCCCAGGTAAAAGATAATATCTCTCTGAAAGCAGTGTGAGGGTTCTCTTGGAATTAAATAACACTATATGGGAAAAAGAGCGATACTGGTAAGGTGGAAACATGCAGTAGTAATTCCAATATGAAAATCAGGCAATATATCCACAAAAGTGGATGCCTATAGACCAGCTGCCCTTATGGCGTGTCTGGGTAAAATTATGGAGAGAATGATGAATGAAAGATGGGTTGCCTATTTGCAAAACAATGGCATTATAGATAAGGTGCAGAGTGGTTTTAGAAGAGGAAGATGCACTCCTGATCATATTGTTAAATAGAAAGTGAAATACAAAAAACCTATGAGGCACAAAGGTTTCATGATAGCTGTTTTTCTAGATATTGAAAAGGAGCATGCCATGCTATGGAAGGAAGGCTTATTGTACAAAGTAAGTGCACTAGGGATAAGGGAAAGAATGTATGGGTAGATTAGAGAACTTTTGAGTAAAAGAACCATCCATGTCAGAGTTGTGAACGTTACGTCCAATATATATATTAAAAATGGTACACCACAGGGAAGAGTTATCAGCTCTGCCTTATTTAGTATTATGATAAACGATCTCCCAAAACAAATAAGTACTGGTGTAGGTGTCACTCTATTCACAGATGGCTGTACTCTGTGGGCTAGGAGCAGGGATGCTGAGGTGGCAGAAAAGAGGATCAATAAATCATAATGAGAAACTCTGATTGGGGAAAATACATAGGGTTTCGAATTCTCCATTGCTAAAACCAAAGAATTGATCTTTACAAAATGGAAAGCTATAAAAGAATGCAAACTGTATCTGTGTGGAGAACAAATAGATATAGTTATATAGTTAACAGGTTTAAATTCCTGGGGTAATATTTGATAATAAATTCCTTTGGATAGATCATATAAACTATGTTAAAGGTAAATGTATAGGAAGAATTAACTTGCTTAAAAGTCTTGCTGGAACTGATTGCGTGGTGAATAAGAAAACACTGCTGACAGCATTCAGCGTCTTAATCAGACCAGTTATTGACTCTGACCACCAAGCTTTTGGGTTAAGCATCAAAATCAAAACTTTAAAAAGTAGATTTCATACAAGCCCAGGCACTACGAGTTGTGTGTGGTGCATTTATTACACAACCTATACGGCCACTATAGATAGCTTCTAGTGAAATGCCAGTTGCACTACATGTGAAAGTACTGGACCTAACTTTCTGAGCCAAAGTTAATGGGAACAGTGAGGCAAGTACCAGTCAAATATATGAGTATTGTTGGAAATTCGATAGGTGAACTATAGCACACGTTTGAACTCCACATGCCGTTCAAATTGAAGTGTGGACGCAGGAGTTGAAAGACAAGGAAAAGCTGAATGAAGTCAAAACTTTTAGTCATGGGAAAATTAGTTATGGATGTGTATTTAGATTTATTTTATAAACTTAAGAGTAAAAAAGAGACAGGAGGTATTAAAAAAGAAGTGTACCAGTATATAGATGAAAAGTGGAGTTGATTTTGTCAAATAATACAGATGGGTCCAAAAAAAAAAAAAAAAAAGAAAACAGGAAAAGTAGGGATGACATATTGTATACCAAAATTGGGAATCATTATATCTAAAAGACTAGCCAAACGAGCAGCAATAATGCTAGAATTAAATTAGATCTGGGATGAGTGCACAGCTGTGGCAGTCATGTTTTCGGATTCAATCTCAGGCCTTGTGGCAATAAAAAAGGGTGTCTCAGTATGTAGATGTGATTGAATCAATGAAATGATATTTTTAATAACAGATTGAGCACAGAGGGGGATACATGTAGCCTTAGCCTGAGATCCCGGAGCATATTGGGATAACAGGGAATGAAAAGGCTGACAAAGCAGCTAAAATGCTGCAAATGGAAGGCGTGACAGAGCAATACTCTTGAGTAAACAGGAATTCAAAAGCCTAGTACAGGAAAATGTAAAAGAAGCGTGGCAAAAAATTTGGATTAGTGAAAAAAGAGGCAGAAGAATTGTGCCCTAGATTTGATTATAACAACATAAGTCAGGGCCTGGATAGGGCTAATGAAGTGTTTGTTTAGAGTAGTAACTGGCCATTGTGGCTTGAGCAAAAATCTTTTTCAAATAAATGGACACAAAGATGGACTATGGGCACTCTGTGAGGTGGAAGAAACAACTGGGCCCTTCTATGGGTCAGTAAGGGCTTGATAAAGAAAGGGAAAAGCTTTCTGAGGAATTCAAATGTTATAAGTAACAAAACTTACATTATGTGATTTAGTAAAAACAGCAGGTAAATGGGGGATTATTGGAAAGGCATTTACCTGAAAGACACAGGGCAGAGTAAGAGAATGTAAATGCTAAGTATATAGTTGGTGGCAGCTATAGATTGTCCACTTGAGTGTGCTTTTCCATAAAAGAGAGAAAAAAGAAAAAAGAAAAGACAAAGTGAGGGTGGTCAGTGCAAGGGAGCAGACCAGCATTGATAGGGCCTGCAGGAGTCCAGTGAGAGCATCACACTGCCCTGAAGTGGATCTCAACCCACAGCTGCCAGCCACTGTAGAAGGGAATAAACAGAGGAGCGGCCGTCTAAGCAGTAGTGGATATGGAGCAGAAGAATGCCAAAGAGAACTTGCTGCTGAGATTCAGCTTAATCCTCAGACGGTAAAATTCCTGCAGCTCAGGGCATTGGATGTACCTTTAGCTGTGAAAGTGTTTAAATGATTTAATCGTGGCTAAGCTGCTTGTTTAGGGATTCTGATTCATTTAGCTAAAAAGCAGACCCAGTTAATCCAAATCAATTTCTCAAATCCATTTTTATTCAGATTAACAAACTTTAAGCCACATTTACCAATCTCTAGCACATACACACAGGCTGTAGGGCAGGTTTGCCCTTTTAAATCATCTAAATATTCAGATTGATGGATAAACCAGCATATGGATTAACTAGGTCTGAATGCCCCCCCCCCCCCTTTGGGTTTGCTGGAGTTGGATGTGAGCATTGATTCTGAGGAGCATTGATTCGGGCTTCTTTTTCTTGATCCGGGCAACCAGCACAAAGTGCATCCTGCCACTGAGTGGGAAATGAGCACCCGTGCCCTCCAAGAGGAAGAATTAATGTTTTAAAGGCTCCATATACTACCCCATTAGTGATTATTGTAAATCTGACGCCACAGAATAATCCTTTTGGATGCAAGATAAGACTGGCAATAACTTAGCTTGCTTTTTACAAAACACAGTGTTGGCAAAAATTATTCATTTTATTTATTTATTGTAGGTGAATTTACTGTTAGTTAAAGGTGCTGGTTTGACAGTGAATAGGGGAAGTGTTGTTTACCCCTTCACATAACACAACCACTAGGGGTCACCTGATGAAATTAATAGGCATTGGATTTAAAATTTACATAGGGAAGTACTTCACACGATTCACAATCAACCTGTGGGACTTGTTGCCAGGGGATGTTGTGAAGGCCAAAAATATAATTGGATTCAAAAAGGAATTAGGTAAGTTCATGGAGTATAGGTCCATCAATGGCTATTAGTTAAGATGTCCAAGGATGCAACCCCATGCTCTGGGTGTCCCTAAATCTCTGACTGCCAGAAGCTGGATCTGGATGACAGAGGATGGATCACTCAATAATTGCCCTATTTTGTTCATTCCTTCTAAAACATCTGGCACTGGCCAATGTTGGAAGATAGAATTCTGGGCTAAATGGACCATTGGTCTGACCCAGTATGGCCATTCTTATGTTCTCATTCCTTGAGATTGAAGTCACTTAGAGATATGGCTAGACTATGACAAAAGGAGGTTTTTTATTTAAAAAAACAAAAACATGTTAGCTAACTGGTTTTAACTAACAATTTTAAACCCCTAGTTTAGGCAGACTAAGTTGTAATTCAACATGTTCTAGTTGGTCAAAGCTCCCCTTGATAGTAGGGTTTATCTGGATCACCTAGTGCATGTTAAAATACAACACACTATAGTTCTGTTTTTATTTGAATTAATTGATTGGCAATAAACTAGCGTCATTGTAAACACTAGTCTAGGCTCAAGCTGGTTGGAAATTTTATGAGAAAATAGAGTTTCCCAGATAGGAGGAGCATATTTAATTTTTGAAACACCATGAGTCAGTGTTTCTGAAAAGACATTTTTATGGATTTCCAGTTTGTGAGAAATTTCAAAACAACTGGTTTCATTCCAATTTGGAATCAAACCAAATTTTTAAATGCCAAAAATTCTCATTAACTGGAAATCCCAAATTTCAGCCACCTCTAGTCTAGGCTGTCTACACACACGTGTTCCAAGACACAGCTTAAGGTAAACCACACACCTTTATGTCCTGGAATAAACATTCATAGAATATGTAGACTAGCAGTTACAATTGTGTTACTCAGCTTGAGTTAATTCATAGATTTTAAGGTCATTGTGATCATCTTTTTTGACCTCCTGTATAACACAGCCACAGAATTTCACCCATTGATTCTTGCATCAAGTCTATAACTGACAGTTGAGTTACAGCCGAGAAAAAAAGAGGGAGAATAATTTTAGGGATGGGACAAGAATAAATGATGGAAAAGGTTGAGCAGTGGGAAAGATGAAAGGCAAGTCCACATCAGCATCTGGAGGGTCACTCACAATATGTCTTCTTAAGATGTAAGGTGAAATAATTGACCCACAAAGCAATGAGGGAAACACTTCTGTGCCTGGCCAGGTTTCACATAGCTCAGGCAACTGTCTCTTAATATCTTTGACAGGCAGCAAAAGAGCTAGATCTATTTCCATGAGCAGTTGAACAGAAGCAGTAAATTGGGACAGCTTTTGGGAACAATTGACAGTTACATATCAAGGGGAGGGGGAAATCCCCCCTCATTTCCCATTCCCCAAATTTACTTATTTCAGATATATGACTCTAGGGTAAAATTAGAGATGGCACCATGGCACCAAGCCACAGGAGTTCAGAATCAGATTTGAATTGCTCCAATGTCTGGGCTTGTTTGGATCTAGGCTACTATGGCGATAGGGCCCATAAATACATCACTGGAAATGCCTCTGGTTTTCTGCTTTGGAAAAAGGTTTGGTTCTGCGGAAAGGTGCCAGATTGACCATGTTGGAGATGGAAGTCCTCTGTATTCCCACAGAACAGGCAGCATCACTGCACGTGTGCCTCAAAACTGCCCTTCCTGGAGGGATCATCATTAGGGATGAGAAGATAATTAATTTTTCTTTGCTGTTCATCCTGCTCCATTCCTTCCCGCTGAAGCTCCCAATTAGTACCTATTGTGATAGGGTTTTTTGTGATGTGGATGCCAGTCCATGGAACTGGTCTAGGACACCAAGGTGATCTCACATATTTAGCATTTTGAATCAGAGAATCATAGAAATCTAGGGCTGGAAGGGACCTCGAGAAGTCAAGTCCAGTCCCCTGCACTGTGGTCGGACCAAGTAATTCTAGACCATCCCTGACAGGTGTTTGTCCAACTTGTTTTTAAAAGCTTCCAATGATGGGGACTCCACAACTTCCCTTGGGAGCCCATTACATAGATTTACTGTCCTTATAGTTAGAAAGGTTTTCCTAATATCTGGTGGGGAATTTTCTGATGAAACAGGTTTTTTTTTCTTTTTGGTCAGAAAATGACGGTGCATCAAATCCGAAATGGTTTGTGGAAATGTCTCCGTTTCAACAAACTTCTGCTGATACACAGGCAGGGTGCTGTCAGAACGCTGGGTGATTTCCTACCAGCTTACCTGGCAGGCTGCTGGGGAGCTCGTGCTTCCAGGATCTGTGGATTTGGGGTAGCTCCACCATCCTGACTGCCTCACAGTGAGGGACCCCAGGGCATCCAGGGTCCACAGCTCCAGGAGAGCCTCACCAGGCAGAGTCATGGCACCACAAAGAGTCCCCTGGAGTTGGGGCAATGTGAGGAGTTTCTTGGAGTCAGAGGCAGCCGGCTTCTACTTCTCTGCTTCATTTGACCCCCCCTCCCTCAAATCAAACTGAAACATTTCTATTTTTTCAAAACAATTGGGGTCCATGCTGAGTATCTCTTGGATGGAATTATAAGAGAGACAATACAATATATTAATTCATTTAAAAATGAGATTTAAAAATTCCCCATCCACCTCGAGTCTTAACCTGTTTTTCTATATTATATTCCCTGCGTTTAAGTTAGCATGTCAGATCTTTGGGATGGAGATTGCAATTTGGTTTGTTCAATGCTGAGCGCACGAGACGTGCTCTTTAAATAATAATAGTTGCATGGCACGTCACCACAACTGAGACTGACAAGTACATAATGGTGCTGTGCAGTTCTAGCTCTGGCAGGACTTTGTGAGCCTCGTGATATACAGACGCCCCGATCCAGGGCTGCGTGGCAAGCTGAGCTGATGCATGGGAAAGTGTAATTCTAAACATGTGTGCTGTTTAGAACATGAATGTTGCACTGCATGCGTGGGCAGGAAAGGCCCCGAGGCAGAACTGGAAAGCCGAGCGAGGCAACGTAATGGAGTCCAGAAACAGAACTTCCGCGAATCAAAGGCAGGCCTGTTTATTTATAGTTCAGCGAGCAGTGGGGAAGCATCCCCAACTAGCTAATAAACATATTTACGGGGCTCTCACAGCAAGGTCTGTAAGAAACAATAAAGTAATCACTCAGCACCTCCACTCAGCAACTCTTTATAGCACAGAGGCCTACCCACAGCTGCCTGAGTCAGGGTGAGAGTCACTCTTTAAAAGGCCCCTGACTCTGCCCCCTTCGTCAGGGTTTATTGCTTTTCTCTCCCTGCAGCTTTCCTTATTCCCCCTGGTCCTTTAAGCAAGTCTGGTCTACATTTTAATTTAGCTGTGCTTAGTCCAACTCATCCAAACTTCCTTTTCGACGGGGAGAGAAGTACCCACATGCCGCACAAATGAATTTTGCTCCCCCATTGAAATAGGTACTTTCACTTCCAGTCTAGGCCCAGAGGCGCCCGTATCTAGCCACTTCCTGAGTACCAGTGCCCATACTGCAAGATGGAGAAACCAGCAGCTTCCCTTCAGATGCCAATAAGCAAACTACAGGCAGTTTGGGGCTTTTGTTCTTTGCCCCTCGGGGTTTGCCTGGACACAAAGCATTATCGGGGCCGGCTCCAAGTTTTTTGCCGCCCCAAGCAAAAAAATTTTCCTGCACCCCTCTGGCCCCGCCCCAACTCCGCCCCTTCCTCGCCCCATTCTAACCCCTTCCCCAAATCCCCGGCACCGCCTCCTCCCCTGGGCGCGCCGCATTTCCCCTCCTTCCCCAAATCCCTGGCCCTGCCTCCTCCCCCGGTGGCGCGCTCGAAGGAGGAGGCGGAGGTGAGTTGCGGGGGAGCGATTCCTCTGCCCCCCCAGGGTTACTTCCTGTGGCCCTCCACGCGCCCCCCACCGCCGCAGCTCACCTCCGCTCAGGGCCGGCTCCCGGCTTTTTGCGCCCCAAGCAAAAAAAAAAAAAAAAGGAGCTGGAGTGCCGCCCCTTGGAAAGTGCCGCCCCAAGCACATGCTTGGAGCGCTGGTGCCTAGAGCCGGCCCTGGCATTATCAACAGGTTCCATTTATTCATCTAACATTTCCCCATAAAATACTCAGGGGATAAAGGAGCCAGCCTCGACTATTCTAGTCCAGTGGGTCTCAGCCTGTGGGGTGTATCCACATAAAGAGTACAGACTGCATGGTGATTGGGCTATCTACCAGTAGCACACTGATATATGTGATGTAGAATAGAGCACCCGCTCCTAGGAGAGACAGCATGGTTTTGTAACTTCGCCATGGGGCTGGGAACCAGAATACCTGAGTTCTAATGTTGGCGACACGGAGTCTGGGATGGTGGCTTTAAAGCAGGTCAAGTCATCTCTCTAGATCTGCGTTTCCCCTTCTGTAAAAGGGACTGTTAATAGTCCTTTTCCCGGACTACTGAAAACACAGGGTGCTAAGAGCGAAGTATTACCAAGAGCTGAAGAATGCCCCAACTCTCTGTGGAGAGGCAAGGAATCACTGAACCAGGAGAACAGACAGAATGGAGGCCTCCTCCTTTCAAAGCAGCCAGAAGGTGTGTATGAGTGGGGAAAACAGTGGAGCTCCCCCCACCCCAGGTCAAGCAGCGAGCTTTACAGAGCCATCCCTGTAAGAGATCTTTAGCGAAAGGAACTAGAACATCTTTTGAAGTACTGGAGAAACTAGTGCAAAGGATTCTGGGGTTTGGAGTCATGGGTGAAAAAATGGGGGTGGGTGGGTGGATAAAAAGAGGCAACATCATGGATCAAGAAAAGAACAAAAACGACTGAGAACCACTGCTCTAGTTTACCCCTCTCTAAACTGTCAGCAATCAGCAAACTTGCAACTACTGTCATCTTAGCCGCTGGCCTCTTTACTCACCCCCCTGGCAGCACACTAACAGGGCTGATAGGCAGTGGCAATGGTTCTCTTTGTTCAGATAGGGGACACAAGTCAAAAAGGCCCATGGTATTTTTAGTAAGGAGCACAAATGTGTATGGGAAGGGTTATGGCATCAATTGCCCAGAGTTTTGCCTGCTCCTTGTTTGACAGAAAGCATAAATTCCTTACGATGTGAGGAAAATCATGCACAGCATCTGACTGGCTGGAAGATGAATGCCTGCCTCTTGCTTGTGTGTTAAATTAGTTACAAGGCAAGAAAACTCCTCCAGGGAATGGGTATTTTCTCTCTTTAATCATCAGTCCAGAATCAGTGTTTGGGAAAGGATTCGTACTGGTTCCACCGAAGAGGTAAGTTAAGAGATATTGGATCTTGCTGCCTGGGTGTCAGCTCATTTATTTCAATGATTAAATAAATCATTTTGTTTCATTCACATTCTAAAACCCCAACGTTTAAGTAAGAGTTACCATCTATACCTTTAAGAGGCTGTTTGAGTCCTTTCGTCAACAGTTCCTGCTCCCTTGTTCAAGAGGAGCTTCAAGGACCAATGAAATTAAGTGGCAAAAACATCAGACCAAGAGGGGAACAAAAGATCAAGACAATAAATCAGTGTGAGGATAGAAAGGATCTTCCAACAGCAAGTGACTTGAATAGAAGTTGTGCTTCCCCGCATCCACTGTCACAACACTGGCTCCCCAGGCTTGCAATGAAGTTTCTTAACTTACCTCATCTCCGCAATTCTCCCTCAATAGCCACACAGGCTCCGCCTCCTCCTACAACCATTCCCCAACCACAACAGGTCCCTTCCAAACAATGAAGAGAGAACACATTCAATGCAGCACTAAGGCCTAGGATGCCGATTCAGTGTATTACAATGGGACACTTCAGCAAGCGTGTGCATGGAAGGGGGAACATGATTTTAGAAGCGGATCTCATGAATTGCTAAAGGTTAGAGGTTAATGGCTTGCACCATGTGAACATGGGTTCTAAGTAGCTTTTGGTTGGACATTGTTTTCTAGCTGTAGACACGGATAGTGTCCAGGCTATCACATTGCACTCGGAGTGCCTGTCAAACCTCAGTTATCTGAACCACAGTTAGGTGCAATTTGCAGTTACCCAAAGGTTACATATATCCCCTGAGCTTTGGCTGTAGTACTGTACAGTTCCTAAGCTCTTCAGTAGCAGAGCTGCAGATGAGCAGGTCCAAGACCTCCAAAGATCTGTAACTCGTCACTTGCAGAGCTTTGCAACCCTGCAGGACTGGAGCCATCCCTGGGGAGCTATTAAGGTTGACGCAAGCAGTCACCACAGTACTCTGGAGCTCCTCAGATCCACCATCTTGCAGCTGTGTCTACCCTTCTGCTTGTAAGCTGGCTGCAAGCTTTGAAGTCTGAACACAGCTGGCTTCCCTGGTGATGCAAACATTTTAGGTGATGTGCAAAATTGCAGAGGTTTTAGCATTTCATATTTTATTGTGAAGCGAGGGCAGTGGGAGTAAGAATGTATTCATCCAGAAGACACGTTTTCTTTCTATCATCCACCTATCCAGGATTTTTTTTTTGGTAGTGTCCAGCACCCAAGTATCTAAGCAATGAAAGGGAGGCTGACAATAGTAAAACATTATTGGGACCATGTCCTTTTAATCTTCGCAGTGGTTACATCTATGTACACCTACTCTAGCAAGAAGTTCCAAGGAATCTCTGATGATCATATATTGTGAGGAATTGTGTCTTCCATGA
Source organism: Emys orbicularis (assembly GCF_028017835.1). Lineage (NCBI taxonomy): Eukaryota > Metazoa > Chordata > Testudines > Emydidae > Emys > Emys orbicularis. Next base: position 19,524,294 of record NC_088685.1, on the reverse strand, counting down.
AAGGCATCTCCAGCAGCACTGTGCCCCCTAACTTTGGTTCAGTACTAACACTGAGGGAGGAGACACCTACTCAAATCACCAGCAATCATGTCCTACTGCAATTTTCTTGGAGGTCTCCCTTCTGTGCATCGAGCAGTTCCAACTGTCTTTGGCCTGGGAGTCCTGTGAAAATGACAGCCCTACGGGTATCATGACTGCCTGTAAATTGGAAGCCCCCATGTTAAAATAATTTTTTACAGAACCACTTTTCTTAGTCTTTTCTTAGGGGGGAGGGATAGCTCAGTGGTTTGAGCATTGGTCTGCTAAGCCCAGGGATATGAGTTCAATCCTTGAGGGCAGGGCCGGCTCTAGGATTTTTGCCGCCCCAAGCAAAAACAATTTTGACCGCCCCCCCCCGTTTTTTTCTTACCCCACCCCCAGCCCCGCCTCAACTCCGCCCCTTCCCCAAATCCCCAGCCCTGCCTCCTCCCTCCAAGCTCTCAAGCCTAGGAGGGAGGGAGGGAGGGAGGGGGAGAAGCAGCGCGTGCGCCGCGGCCACTCGGAGTCTCCCCCTCCCTCCCAGCTTTGAGAGCCTGGGAGGGAGGGCGAGCAGCGACGCGCGAATCAGCTGTTTCGCGCGCCATGGCGCGCGAGTGGCAGCAGCGGAGGTGAGCTAGGGCGGCCGGGGCACATTTTTAGGGGGGGCAGGGGTGGCATTCTGGCGCCGGCCATGCCGCCCCTAAAAATGTGCCGCCCCAAGCACCAGCTTGTTTTGCTGGTGCCTAGAGCCGGCCCTGGCTCCAGATGCTAATGAACCTATGTCTGCACACACCCAGCTCAGCAATTATCAGACCAATTCTACTAATGAATCCTTAATTGATATCCAAATACTGAAGCAGCCTAGTTGCATTGTGAGCTCCCTGGAAGAAAACACCACCCATAGCCAAGAGTGATCAGCTCCTATTGTCTAGTCTAAAGAAAACCCTTGAGTCATCAGCTTACCTATAAACAAATCTAGTGTTCTCCCTTGAACAATTGTATTTTCTCTACAAAAATCCCTACTCACCCTCCAGTCAGGGTTCTGATGCTTAGATCCAAACTATGCATCAGTTCTACTGGAACTCGATCTTCTGACCGATCGTGCTGAGGGCTCTGCCTGTCTCCAGCATTCAGGACCCTCCGCTACCACCATCATCTGGGAACCCCGACCAGTTCAAGCCTCATGGAGTGGGCGAGATCCCCCCCTCTTTCTCTCTCTGTTTTCCTTTCTACCTTAGGTATTAGCCTTTAATCATGTATGTTATGTTAGTTTAGCTCTCCTTGTGTTATCATTATTATTCAATAAATAACTTTTATGGTTAAGTTGGTTACTTCTCTCTCTCTTGCTGAACTTTACTCTTTTGTGATTTTAGCTTCCCCCATTCACTCTACAGCAACGCTTCTTTTACCTAAGCTAAAGATCCCTGCACAGGGGCGGCTCTAGGCACCAGCAAAGCAAGCATGTGCTTGGGGCAGCCCATTTGCAGGGGCGGCAGGGATCCAGCATGGGAGCTGAGAACCAACAGGGGGCCCTGGGAGCTGTAGTTCCTTGGTTAGCTCCCTGCCTATAGAGCCAGCCCTGGAGCAGGGAAAGAACTACATTTCCCAGCATTCCCTTGGCCACTACCAACAGGAAAGAGGGGGAGGGAGGGAGGTAGCTGAGACCTCATGCTGCAGTGAATGGAGAGCTGCACTGTGAAGGTATGGATACCATATTTTAACATTCAAAAAATAGGACACTCCACGGGGAGGGAGCAGCCCCACCCTGCCCCCATCCACTCCCTCCGACTGCCCCCCACAGACACCCCAACCCATCCAACCCCTCCTGCTCCCTGTCCCCTGATCACCCCCTCCCGGGACCCCTGCCCCTAACTGCCCCCCAGGATCCCACCCCCTATCTAAGCCTCCCTTCTCCTTGTCCCCAACTGCCCCCTCCTGAGATCCTCCCCCAACTTCCCCCCAGGACCCCACCCCCTACCTGTCCCCTGACAAACTCCCGGGACTCCCATGCCTATCCAACCACTGCCTGTCCCCTGACTGCCCCCCCAACCCCTGACCCATCTAACCCCCCCTTCTCCCTGCCCCTGACTGCCCCCCCCGAACCTCCGCCCCATCCAACACTCCTGCCCCCTTACCGTGCCACTCAGACCAGCGTGTCTGGCTCCACGCAGCGCCAGACACACTGCTGCATACATGCTGCTGTGCTCCCCCGCAGAGCCACAGCCCTCCCCCCCCCCCCCCCGCCCAGCACCTGCCTTCCAGATTTGAACACCTCAAAATTCAGGAGTGCTCAAGCTCAGTTTGGGCAGCTGTTACTTCATTTCTCCCAAATCAAATATACTGATCCACTGTAACTTGCTGTAGAAAAAGTAGGATAAAATTGAGCAAGAAATGCTTCCCAGTGGCTATTAGGACTGGAATTGCTATTTTCAACAGCCATTGCCTTTTTTGTTTGTTTGTTTGTTTAAAAGGAAGACAGTGATATTGTATTGGCAAATTCCCCATAGAAAGAAAGAGAGGAACAAAAGAATAATAAAGACACCTCAACTTTTCTTCATTTATGTAGGACAGTCTTATAATATGCATCCAGATATCCTCCAATCACACAAGCTGAAAATTGTTCCACTTCACTGCAGTTCTGTAACCATATGGGAACCAATCCTGTCTGTGTTCTGTGCACATCTAAAATTCCTGCTGAATGACCTGCCGTGGGAGCGAGTTACCAGTGACCCAGGGCTGCGGCGGAAGGAGGGTGCAGGTGGGGGGGGGGAGAGAGCCCAGGGCTGGGGCGGCACGAAGTGTGTGTGGGGGGGAATGAGGGAGCCCAGAGCTGGGATGTCAGGGGGTGTGGGGGGGGGGGAGAGCCCAGGGCTGGGGCAGCAGGGGGGTCCGGTGAGGAGCCCAGGGCTGGGACGGGGGGCAGCCAAAATTTTTTTTGCTTGGGGCGGCAAAAAACCTAGAGCCGGCCCTGTCCCTGCAGCGCCCAAAATACTGTGGGGTTTGCTCATCAAGTAGGTTACTGCCAGTGCAATTGTGATGTGAGAGTGGGGATAGGGACGTGCTGAATCTGGGACACATAAGGGTAACAGCTTGAAAGTGCTGCTTGACCCAGTCCATGGAGCCCAGGGGCATATAAGGAGAGACAGCTTGAAAGTGCTGCTTCATCCAGCCCAGTGAGTCCAGAGACATATAAGGGGTCAACTTGACAGTGCTGATTGACCCGGTCCGCTCAGACTTGCTCTGTTAATGTACGTGTGGGTGGGTGGGTGTTCATCTGGTTCTGGGGCTGGAGTAACCCAGCCTTAGGGAACCTAGGTCCTGCAGGATAGCTCCATTGGGAGGGGACTTGCAGAAGGGAGAAGTAGAGCTCCATATGAAAACACAGATGACACAAGCAGTACATGGATAGAATTACAGAATCCCCTTCCCCAGAAGAGTAACCCGAATAAATGAACATACCCCAAAGTAATGGGCACATCTGGTAAGAAGACCCAATCCACCCAGTCCTAATTGTAGTCCATTCATAGTCAGCCATGTCAAGCAATGATCCCCAGCCCTACATCTCCAGGGGACTGTGTATGGACATGCACTGCTGTCCTCTGTTGCACAAAGCACATCAGACCAGATTAAGTATCTATTAGATTCTATTGTTTTCCTCTGAATAGCCGAGGAGCTGCTTCTTTCCCTCCTCAAGGGCTGCATTTCCGGAGCTCAGGGTCATGGGCCCATTTCCAACTGCCACAGGTAAGTGGGTGGCTAACGAGTGTGATGCCGCCTGTGTATCCATCCATGGAGCATTATGAATGGATCTGCAGAGCAGTGGGTTCGAGAGGAACTTGATTAATGGCAGGAAAATGCCAAACAGTCTAAAAACAATAAAACTGATAAACCCTGGGATGAAATGTAGCAAAAGCCATTCCTATCCACTCCAGGTTTCTGTCGGGATATTCAGAGGACCAGAAAATGTAAGTGGGGGATTTAAATTATCTGCAGTTAATTTAACTCCATAGTTAATCCATGGACCACAAATCTTCAATTACTGGAACAAACTCTTCCACTCAAGGGAGAAAAGTGAATGACATGGGTGGAACTGAGGCTGGATTGATTATAGCCTGATCAGGCATATGTGTGACTTGGGTTTGAGGGCAACAGTCCTGAGGTTAGTTCTCATCATAAAAAATACCAGGCAGTTCGGCAAGATGATCTGTCCCCTGCGCAGGTCTAGAGTAGCAAAGGGTGCTGCAGAGCAGAGCAGAGCGGGATGCAGCAGCAGAGCTAAGCGGAGAGGGGCAGAGCAGAGGGCAGTTGCACGTCAGGACTGAGAGTTGTGTGTCCAAGACCATCACTCTCCAGGTGCATTGTTTGGACTGGACTAGCAGAGGTGTGGCAGGCCACGGAGGATGGGTGATGCCTTGACACAGAGCTGTGTTGATGGTGCCCGCTGGATGCTAGGGAAATGGTGGAATTTGTGGGCCCCTTCTGTTAGTGAGCATGCTGGCAGGGTGGGATTCGGTAGTATGGAAAACGGAAGTAGTATAAGGGCCCTACCATCAATCAAACCCTAACCCCTCCGTTTGGCCCCTTAATCCCCACCCCTTGACCCATTAAGCCCCAACCACCTGTCACCTGAAGTCCCACCCATGGGGGGGTATTACTTCTGGGGTCAAGGCAGACACATGACCGGAAGCAAAGTGTGTCATGTGACCCCTCTAAGAACTCCTCCCACTGCCCTCTACCAATCAGGAGGGGTTTCGCCCCCATAGACCTGCCCCCAGAGGAGATTTGACCAATCAGGGGTGTTCTGGGGCGTGGTGATCCGTCCGGAAGTGGTTCGTGTGATCCCTCTAAGAACTCCTCCCACCGCCCTCTACCAATCGTGATGGGTTTTGGCTGCATAGGCCCGCCCCGAGAGCAGATTTGACCAAGCAGGGGTGTTCCGGGTTGGGATGACCCGCCCAGGAGAGGGTCATGTGACCCCTCTAAAAACTCCTCCCAGCGCCCTCTGCCAATCAGAGTGCAGCACCATCACCCCATAAATCCCAGCACCGGGGCAGAAGAGGCCATCTTTTACCAAGAACGCGTGCTTTAGAAATCGTGGAAACATGGACTCCTTCACCACCCCCATGAGAACTTCGGACTTTGTTTTAGCCCCGAGGGCCTTTGACCATCCGCGGAGAAAGTGCTACATCAGCGACAGTTCCGAGGAGGAGGAGGGAGCGACCGAGGGGAGCCCTTTGGCCCAGCCGTTGATGGATACGCCAGAACCCGAAACGCAACTGCTTGTGAGACACTCCGATGAGCGTGGTGGCCTCTTGTCGTCCATCCCCATGGAGGAGGAAGGTGAACACAGCTTGGGGGAGTCACCGGAGGACAAGGTGAACGGAAAAGACGTCACTCAGGTAAATGAGTGATTAAGAAGTGACGGTTGATGATGGGGTGTAATGGGGTTAGGAACCGGCGGGTTGTGTAAATCTAAAAACAAGCAGTAGGGTGCTTACTTTCTTTTCTGAAAATTTCTCAACAGTTCGACGATGCCTTTCTAGAAGCCTTTGATAACTTACACATCAGTAGCCCCGTGGGAGTAAATAGACATAAGCAAAAACAGCTGATGCATGATATGAGACACAGATATCAAGACGAAAATCTGGAAAAGGACAAAATGGAAGAATGAACCAGCTCAGACTCCCTTATGGAGTCCATTTTTACAGGCGGCTATAAAAGGTCGTGTTAAACCAGGCGATTAATAAAGCGTATTTATTTAAATGTGTCAATATGAATGTGTCCCCTTTCATATTTGTGTTAGTAAAAGACGGTACCAGTAAGAGTCATGTCTACACAGGCAGCTCTTTTAAAGAAAATATATTACACCCCCAGGGAAGTTGGGAGCTTGAGCGCTATTTCTGAGATGGCCGCTACTAATTTGTCAGAGGCTGAACATAATATAGCCCTCCTTTGCTGCGGGGACAATTTGCTAAGTAATTTTAAAAGGACCAGGTTTCTCTTTACACAGCTAGACATGTTTTCGGTCAGCAACCCCAGCTGTTACAAGCAGTTCTTTATACAGAGGTTGCCAACAACTGTAACACCACACAATATTCTCAAGCATAACAGACAGTGTTTGTTTGGCATTATCCAACACATTTTTTATAAAGTAACTTTTCCCGCAGTTGCTAGGCCCCGCGAGAATTGCAGAAAAGGGGTGTTTCCACCTCGTATCCATTTTAAAAAGCCATAGGGCAGGGTTTTAAACCCTTCTCCTAGGACCCTCTTGTTGTAACTTCAAGTGAGTTTAGGACCCTGCAGTGGTGAGCAGCAGCTGGGCAGGGGGTTGGGAATCCCAGTGGGGCCTGATTCTGGCAGTTGGGTGCCTAAACCAGCGGTTAGGCACTTAAGCCCTTTGGTGAATCTGGCCCCAAGAGGTACCCTGAGTGATCAGTTCTAGGCACATCTTTTCCTTCAGTAACTGTCTAACGATGAAGTATGCATCGTAACCTTTGGAATTGTGCGCTAGAAACTTGTTGTCCCGGAACTCTTTGCCAATAAAGGTCTCAACAAACATAGAAAGACACTCGTCGCCCTTAAATTCCCAGGATTTTTCCGGCTTTAGGGACATAACAAAAATGTAATTGGGCGTGTGCAACCCAGTCTCCTGCGTGCATTCAAAATCATAAAAAAAGATACTTTTCTGATGATTCGGGCTTTCTAAGGCTGTCCATAAAACACAGGTGACTGTCTACATCACCGGCGATCAAACCCTGAGACTGCTTACACCGCCTCCCTTTACACCTGTGCCGCTTGTCCACATAAGACTGACACTTATCACTCAAAGTTTTAGACAGGCATTCGACTTGTTTTTTTGATGCACAGTCAACGTTTTCGTCTAAACACTCTTTGGATCGACAATACAGTCTACAGCTAGGACACCTCAGCTGCACGCCCATGCTGTCCAAGCATGTTACGCTCAAACAGAGGCGGCAACGATACCTGTAAGAGTGGTCGTGACTGTACACCGTGTGGCAAAACTCACAATAATTTTTCACACCAAACAACTTTTTCACATCCAGAACCCCATAGTAATGCTCATCGTGCAACAGGATGAAAAAAGTCTTGGGGTACACTGGGCCCCCCATTTTAAAAAAGCCCCACCCGCCTTTCGCCGCATACAGCACCACCTGTATATTGACTCCTAAATGCTGTTCAAATGTTGCTACGTCACTGAGCAGAACCTTTTTTTGATCTGACCACCCCAGTTTCTCATGCAACTTTCTCGCCCCCGCTAACAATTCCGCGTCCGTAGATTTACGGTCGGACATAACGGCCAAGAGCCCACCCGCAAAACACAGATTGGTACCGGTGTAAATCAGGTCTAGTAAGCATTGTCTCTTTTTATGGATGATTTGACTACCACGGATAGAATTTAAAACTCTATGAGTGCCCCAACCCCTGTTTTTTACAACTGTCACAATGAGGCGCAACGTCCCATCGAGATGCAACTCTCTATTGCTCTGTAGCAGCTTTCAGGCCTGAGCTAAGAAATCCTCAGCAGACAGCTCATCCCTAGTTCTTTTGACCGAAAACAAAGGGTTAGTTAAATTTCGGCTCTCTAAACATAACTGAACATAATCATCATAATCACCATTAACGTCATCCAGAACTAACTGTATTCCCCTGTGTATGGCTTCAACAACCTGCTGAGCTGAATTTATTCACTCAGGATTGACAAAACAAAATTCCTCACAATACACCGACCCCCCAAATCTAGGTTATTCACATTGCCAACTTCTCACTCTCTCCATATACACCTCTGCATTTTCAGGGTTACTTGGGGGTTCCTCTATGGGACCGTCAGCGGCATCTTCTACATCAGATGCTATTTGAGAGTCAGACTCCGAGGGGCCTCCGTGAGGGTCATCAGGAGCAGACAGGGACCTTCTGGAGAGCCCTCTGGGGAATTTTCTAAACCAGACTCTGTGTGAGAGTCGGGTTCCACCTCCCCATTTTCAGACAAGTCAGTTTGAGAGCCTCCAGTAGGGGGCATCTCTTTTTGTTTTTTTTTCCTCATTACCTCTTTAGCCTTTTTTAAAAATTTTACTGAGACCCTGGCCTGGAACTTTTTGGCCGCCATTTGTTTGTCCACCAAGAGCTGTCCCCCCTTTTGTTTACTCCTGAGCTGATGTGTACCCTTGAGGGTGCCCTTTTTACCCAGGCCCCTTTCCACGGCTAGTCACGCCTGCTCAGAGCCCCCTTTTGGAAAAACTGAAGTATTTTTCAAAAAGTCACCTGCCAGAGCTTTTGCATTTTTGACGTGGTTTCCAGCCCTCCTTTCTTTTAGACCCCTGAGGATATAGCAGCCACCAGTATTCTGAACAAAGCCTCATATTTTCCCCAAATCTTCATCAGTTTTCTGAATGAAGCATCATACTTTCCCCAAATACTAGAATATGGGGGAGCTGTGACGAGCTTATGGTGTTGGGAGAATGGTTTGTCAGTCCTTGGTTTTTTATTCACAACCCCTAGAGCGCGTGCTCCGGGTTTGTGAATGTGTGTGGTTTTGCTCAGTTTTCTCAGGGCTTGGTGTGGTGGTGGCCACTGAGGAACTGGAGTTGTGTTTGCGTGGTTGGTCTTTACCAGAGACTTTTGTTTTGTCCTTGGGTTTGACGTATATGAGGTTTGGACTGCCCTGATGCTTCATCTGCACTCTCGTGCTCAGGGCCGGCGCAACCCATTAGGCGACCTAGGCGGTCGCCTAGGGCGCTACAATTTGGGGGGCGGCGACCGCGGCGGTATTTCAGCGGCGGGACCTTCCGCCGCCTCTGGGGGGGGCGGCATTTCGGGGCAGGACCTTCCGCTGCCTAGGGCGGCAGAAAAGCTGGCGGTGCTCCTGCTTGTGCTGTTTTGTGTTAGCGTTGCTAAAGGTCTCAAAGCAGATTCCTGGTTCTTTGGCGGTTCTGGTGGAGGTGTCCCTGTAGCTTCGACTACAGCATTGTCAGGAAAGCTGCCCGTGCCTATGAGGGGGGAGAAAAAACATTTTACGAAACTGAACTTTACCATCTTTCTCACCCACACCTATGTATTTACTTAAAATACAAAACCTCATGAAACAACCAAACAAATAAGCAAAATATATTTACTGGGCTTCATCCATCCATCAGTCATTGATGCTGGTGAATTTTCCTTTTCGGCTGTCTCTTTCCTTTTTCTTTTGAGCTTGTTTACCCTCTCATGTTTTGACCGTACTGTGAAGCAAACAACATTATAATAAAACACATGAAACTGTCTTGTAAACTTACAAAAATAAAATATTCGTTAGGGTGTTTTTCTATTTGAAAAGTCACAGATTTAAAACAAAATAATCCATTTCAGGCTGTACAACAAACACAGGTTTTGAGTTTATTTCTACCACTTTAAAAAACAAACCCACAAACATTTTTTAAAAAGACATCTCATTTTGCAAAATAAAAACCAAACTGCTTTTAAAATCCATTTTAAAACACATTTTGCACAAAAACCCTTGTTAGTTTAAAACACACCAAACCAGGTTTGCAACCAAATACTTTTAAAAACCCACCTATGTTTTACACAAACTCAGACACACCCACACCCACCAGCAGTTTAAAAACACCAAGAGTTTGCAATCAAATACTTTTCAATAAACCCACATGCATTTAAAAGGCACAAGGTTGTTCTGTCCGTCCTGTCCCCCACCCCCACCCCCAATGTGTGTTTGGGCCTTCAGGTTAAAGAACAAGCAAAAATGTTAAGTTAGGATTACCCCAAATCCCTATACAACCTGTGTAATACCTGAAGTTTTTTTTTTTTAATTAACAGTATTAAGCACATCTATAGTTAAAATGGTTTTTACCTTGGCCTGGTGGTGAAATGCAGCTTAAAGTTCCTGGTTCCATGCTAAACAGATCACACTGCAATAAAGATAGGCACCATTATTTACTGAGACAGCATGGCCAAAGAATGGCATTGTATAATATCTATTTTCAGAGTTAAAACCAGGGAGCATACCTCCTCTTGCAGTCCAGCAGCAATTCAAGAGCGTTTCTGTTGAAAGAGACAGGCTCCAAGCTACCTGAGGTTTTTATACCATCCTAACTCTTTGTTTCAAAATAGTCAGCAAGTTGATTGGCTCACCCCTCCCTAGCATTCCCTTTTGTGGTCTGGGCTGGGGGAATAAGTTGTCTGCACAACTGGGCTGCTTTTCTTTTCTTTTTTTTTTCTTTTAGTTCAAATACATTTTTCTGTAGGGCCTCTTACAGTACCCATTCCAAGTGGGGGTCCTTTGCAGATATCAATGAATGTCTTGGGGCTTGTTTTTTATCAAGGTCCCCCCTTGCGCTAAATGTTCTTGGGTTAGGCACAGACATTGCATAGCATAACCAATGGCAATAACAGTGTTTAATAGGATTTCCAAACACAGCTCAGCACACAGGCCCCGGAGCTTGCAGTTTATATCCACTGAAGTCCAAGTCACACAATCATGGTGCTGTTGGGCTGGCGCATCTATGACACACCCCTCACAATCTTCAAAAAGCTTTTCCCTAAGGCAGTGATTAAGGACAGCATAAACAGCAACACGTACAATAGTCCGCAGGACTTTTTTACGCTCACGACGTGGCACTGGCTCAGTTAGTTCCATGCCAAGCCTCCTCCTACACTCCTCATAGCCGTCATCCTCGGAGTCCCCTTCAGCAATTTGTATCGGCGTTGAGCAAAACCAAGGTGGGCCCAGTTCATCTTCGCTGCTTGATGCAACGCTGTCCAGAGCCTCCTGGTCCTCTAGAAAGGCAACGTCGAGCTGTCGAGAGATTTTCAGAAAAGAAACAGTGTAAATTCCCACTGCTTGTTTTTAAATTTACACAACCCCCCCCCCGCCCCCCGGTTCCTAACCCCATTACACCCCATCATCAACCTTAATAATTCATTTACCTGAGCGACGTCTTTTCCATTCACCTTGTCCTCCGGTGACTCCCACGAGCTGTGTTCACCTTCCTCCTCCAGGGGGGTGGACGACAAGAGGCCACCACGCTCATCGGGGTGTCTCACAAGCAGTTGGGTTTCAGGTTCCGGCGTATCCGTCAACGGCTGAGCCAAAGGGCCTTCCTCGGTCGCTCCCTCCTCCTCCTCAGAACTGTCGCTGATGTAGCGCTTTCTCCTCGGATGGTCAAAGGCCCTCGGGGCTAAAACAAAGTCCGAAGTTCTCATGGGGGTGGTGAAGGAGTCCATGTTTCCACGATTTCTAAAGCACGCGTTCTTGGTAAAAGATGGCCTCTTCTGCCCCGGCGCTGGGACTTATGGGGTGATGGTGCTGCACTCTGATTGGCAGAGGGTGCTGGGAGGAGTTTTTAGAGGGGTCACAGGACCCTCTTCTGGGCGGGTCACCCCGCCCTGGAACACCCCTGATTGGTCAAATCTGCTCTCGGGGTGGGCCTATGCAGCCGAAACCCATCACGATTGGTAGAGGGCGGTGGAAGGAGTTCTTAGAGGGATCACACGAACCACTTCCGGACGGATCACCCCGCCCCGGAACTCTCCTGATTGGTCAAATCTCCTCTCAGGGCGGGTCTATGGGGGCGAAACCCCTCCTGATTGGCAGAGGGAGGTGGGAGGAGTTCTTAGAGGGGTTACATGAACCCCTTCCGGATGGGTCACCCCACCCTGGAACTCCCCCATATTGGTCAAATCTCCTCTCGGGGCAGGCCTACGCGGGCGAAACCCATTCTGATTGGTAGAGGGCAGTGGAAGGAGTTCTTATAGGGGTCACATGACACACTTTGCTTCCAGTCATGTGCCCGCCTTGACCCCGGAAGTAATACCCCCCATGGGTGGGACTTCCGGTGACAGGTGGTCGGGGATTAAGGGGTCAAGGGGCAGGGTTGATGGTTGGGCTTTATACTACTATCAAACACCCTTGGAGGCCCTTGCCTTCCAAAAGGGTGGCTTTGTAAATTTAGTATCAGGTCTTGAACGAAAGTCCTTGTACATTTGGGACTTCACTTTGTTTTGCAGCTTGTAGAAGTTTTTCTTGAGGCACATTAAGATCCGTTTGAGAACTGGATCTTTGCTCCTTGAAGGGGATGGTGTCCTAGCTCTGGAGGCCTTTGCTGGCTTTGGAGGAGAACCGTCAGGACTCCCAGTTGCTTTCTCCCCAGCTTGCGAAAGCCCTGTTGTACTCGTAGCAATGGACACCATCTTTGGTTGCTTGGTGGGAGCCGTTTTCCCCATTCCATCCTGCGTCTTGCGCCCATCTTCTGGAAGGAGCCACACCACTGGCATCTTGTTGTGGTTGGATGATGCTGAGGAGTCTCCTGGAGTCCATCGCTGTGGAATTCTGGGCAAGTCAGCACCTGCAGAGCCAGCTGGTCTCTTCTGTCCAACCTTATTGCACTTCTTCCAGACTCTGACTGGTGGCTGGTCCCTGGAGAGCTTTGAATTCACAGTTCCAATGAACCCATGTGGAGCCGTGATGTCTCGAAGACCATGCAGCTCAGCAGATACTTGTGTCTCCTCCTGAGTTTTCTGACCCTTCATCTTTCCTGGATGTGCCTTGTGGCACAGCTGGCAGACTAAGACATGGTCTGCCAAGGGGTGGGAGCTGCTCAACATTTCCATCAGGTGCTTCATCTGCCGGTCGTGCGCAGCCTGCCCAGCAATGAGAGAGTCAAGGATGGATCTTGTCAGCTGCTCAGAGCCTGGTGCCTCTGGGGCAACCTGGTGGCATTGGGTCCTAGGAAGATCTACCCTGCCCTCACCTGCCTGTGCCCCTGGCCTCAGGCAGGAGCCTTGTCCCGAGATAACCTTCCTCTCCATGTTCAGCTCCAGCGTCTCTTCAGTCCCTTTGGTGCCGCTCACACTGGTAAGGGGCTTTCTCAACTCACTCCTATAAATGTCGAGTGTCGTTGCGAGCGTCTTCTCTATTATTGCGGTTCCTGGAGGTGGCGATGTCAGATCCACTCCTGCTGGCAGAGTGCAGCAATTTGGGTTAATCTGGTTTCCTGCTGCGCCCTCACTCCTGCCCGTCTCCATGGTGGTATCTTCCACTGGTGTTGGAGGACGTGTGGAACAAGAGGAGCTTGTGCTTTGCTTCCCTGTCTGCAGTGTGCTGCGATGGTCTGGGGTTTCTTTCCCTTTTGATGCTGCTGCCCCAGGATGCTTCCAGGAGTAAGACCTGGCCATTTGCTGCCTTCTGTCGGTGGGTAGGGCATGTACATCCTCCAGCCACCTCTGACTGGGGGCCCTTAGAGGCAACTGACTAGACCAAGCCTTCTTGGAATGCAGCTGAAACGGTGACCGGTACGGAGTCACGATGGCCCCGCACGTAGGATGAGAGAGCCGGCCTCTCTCCTCTGGGGAAGGAGACATGAACCTCCTCAGGGAATCCTGGATCCTCATGGGCAGTTCCCATCTTTGCTGCACTTGCATCTTTGTAATGTGGAACTCCAGCTGCTTTTTAACGTCCCTCCCAAGGAAGAGCAGCTCCCCAAGGATGGGAACCACCTCAACCTCGGGCTTTGCCTTCAGGGAGAACAGCTTGGGAACTGGGGGTAGGAAAGCCTGCAGGGATTTCCACCGGGCATCCGGCAAACCCCACTCCTGCTGCAGCTTCTTCCGCTGCATGTGCCAGTCCAAGTTCTCCCTGACCTCATCGAGCAGGAAATCGGTCTCTATCTCAATGAACTCCACACCAGCTCCCCTGGCTGGGACGGCGTGAGGCAGCTTTGCCGGGGGCTCTGGGTCCAGGGTGAGCAGCCCCCGCTGCATGACGAGATGCTTACGCCTTATGTGGCATTCGATAGGGTGGGCAGGCTGTTGTCCCATCATTGGCAATGCCACTGTCCTGGGCTTGCCTGGCTCCCTAGGGAGGCGGAGTGGCCCAGACAGGGCAGTCTCTCTCAGGAGGGGAGCATCTCTGTGCGACTCTCTCACCATCTTAGGAAACACCTTCATTTGGATCTCCGAGCATTTCTGAGCCACGTGATCCTGCAGCTTGACCACCGCCGTGGGCACAAGCCTGGCCAGGATGGCACCAGGGGATGCCATGATCCTGTGGGCCTTTTGGGGCAGGGATCCCGAGGGGCACACACATGTTTCCTGGATCTCCTGTGCACACTGAGGGCCGTCATCAGATCTCAGGGGCATTGGGACCTTTGCTGTAAATCCACATTTGGGCCGATCTGTGTTGAATTCCCATTGCTGCTTGGTGTCCCGCTCCCCCAGCAATGGCTCCCCCGGGATGGGGGTTTGTGGAGCTGGAGGCAGAAGAGCTGTGTGGGGTTTCTGGGGGGTGAGGGGTAAGCCCTGCTCATGCTGGAGTCTCTTTGAGTGCACGTGACAGTCCAGCTCCTCCCAGACTTCATCGCTTAGGAAAGGGCCCCTGCTCATGTTGAGCTTCACTCTGGGGTCTCTGTCCGGTGGGCGCAGAGCAGGGGCGTTAGGGATCACCTTGGCCAGCGACTCAGTGGATAGGGTAGGTGCCCCCAGTTGGCTCTGCAGATGCTTCTGTCGGATGTTGAAGTCTGAGCCATGGGCTGACGTCTGGTCCAGACCCGTGGTCTGCTCTCGCCGGTCTTGTCTGCTGTGGGCAGGAGGCCTGGGGAGAGGCTGGGCTTGGATGGGATGAGTGGATCCTTCCCAGCCTGCGACAGGCATGATCTTCCTTGTGTGGTAGAGGGGCTCTGACCGAGTCACGGAGGCTTCTTCCAGGGAAAAGGAGCTGGAACTCCAGAGGGAAGAGGGGATGGATTCCAGAGAGGAACAGGAGAACTGGCTCGCCGCAGATGTCGTCACACTCGGCCTGTGGGAGAGAGCAGACAGAGACAGATGGGACATGGCCCTGCTGAGCTAAGGCGGGGCTTGGGCACAGCCTTCCAACAGTAGTGCAATGGGGCAGTGCCTAGGCATGCATGGCACACCACACTCTGACACAAGGACATCAACTGGCTAACAGTGGACTGAGAGGGGGAGCTGGCACTCATTTTATCTATAACGATAACCCCTTCGTCACACGCACATGTGCAGCACCTAGCACAATGGGGCCTTGAGCATAAAATAGTGCTATTGTAATAGAAAGATTAGCTAACAAAAATTGGTCTGGGTGAGGAAGATGTGAGCATGTGTGTGTAACCCTTGCCAGAGCATGTTGTGAAGGCCAAGACCATAAACAGGGGTCAAAAAAGAACTTTACAGCAGATTCCAGGCCAGGGACCCTCAACCCAGCAGTTCTGGGCTTTCCTCTCCCAGCCTTCACTGCTACTTCCCTGGGCTGCTTCCTACTACTCCTGGTTCCCCTCCTTGCTCTGGGTGCACCAGCTCCAAACACATCCCCCTCTTCCCAGGGAGGCGGTGCCCTTTCCCAGCAGCAGCCCCTGTCTGTTGCCAGCTTCCTGGCTTTATAGGCCCCGCCTATTCCTGCCCAGCTGAGCCTGCTTGCAATCAATTCCCTGCTCCCTGGCTCTTCCTCCAGGGACACCATGTAGAGTTAATGGGTCTGCCTGGCCACCTTAGCCCCTTCCAGTCCTCTGTGGGATGGACACCCCATCACAGGGTGTCATCTGATTGCTGTTTCTTTCAAACACAGCAGGGAGCAGGGGCAGGTTCTAGACAGTCGCCTGCTGGGAGATATTGCCGGACAGAAGGATTTGATCCTACTCACAACCCCAGCTTGTGGTCTCCGCATTTAATTTCTAATAATTCCACACCTCACTTTCACTGGTATCTCACCTTGGAAGCTAAAGCCTCTTAGTGGCTTTTCCCCTCTTATTTTAGGATCCTGGAGTGTCTGGTTTTCCCTGCTCCCTCCTCTCTCCATTCACTATCCCCTCCCACCCAGCCCCCAGTGTGGTGCCCCCCGGTCAGTTGCCTTACGGTATCAGAACTTCATCCCGGTAACTGGCCATGTACTCTATCCTCCTCTCAACGATCCTGAGGTTGTGAGCCACGGTGTGCTTCTTCAGGGGCACGCGGGAGCTGTGGAACAGAGAGAGCAGATAGCTGAGTGCAGGCCCTGCCCTCAGGCCCTCTTTTACCCAGAGGTGCGGCACTGAAAGGCTCCCTGTCCCATTCTTCACTAAGGCAGCCTCCTCCCCAGCAATACCCGGGCCGTGGATGTTCTGGTTTTGGGTTAGCTGGATTGTTAGGTGACCCCTGTCTAGTGCAGAGAAGGGGAGAGTGTATCCTGCTGGCAGCGTGTGTGTCATGTCCCTTCTGCAGAAGCTAATCAACATATAGGATAACGGCCTACTACAGCTACCAACTAATGCAGCTCCCTCTTTAGCTCTAAGGAGTGCTTTATGCTGCAGGGTTCAAATCCCGCTGGGAACCCATGCTGGGGGACTGGAGGAGGGGCCATTACACAGGTGCTGCCGGATCCCTTTCACCCTACTCACCGTACCAGAAAGGCCAGCCTTCCTCCCTGAACTCTCCACCTCACCTCCCTGGTGTGCACGGGGCTGCTCCCAGGAAACATGTTCTCCCCCTCTTGGGAGGGGAGGATGGTCCACTCCAGTCGACACAATCTACCGCCGCCCCCCGACTCCCCTGCAGGTTAAATGAGCCGCATGATGCTAGAGTAAGGGAATGACCCACTGTACGACGCATGGGGGTTGATTAGAGATGGCAACTTCTGCTGGGTGGGAATGAATTGCATGATTCTAAGGAGAATATTTGCTTGTCTGGTCTATAGGTCGGGGCAGGGGAGGGATTACTAGGGCTACTGCCCCTGTGGGGTGGGGGGGGGATGAGCTGCATGACATGAGAGGAGGGGACTGACCCACTGCAGATTTATGGAGGGGGGCATTGCTTACCATGCCTCTAGGCGTGCACAAGCCTCCTCCAAATCCTCCTCATAGCGTCCAAAACCTGCCAGAAGTGAGACATAAAGGAGACGTTGAGCTGCTTGGGCACCCTCTGCTTCCTAGCGCCCCAGAGCCCCAGATTTCAGGGGCCACAGCCAGTGCCTCTGCACGACTGTGGGCATGACTGTGCCTTCGCAGGAAGAGGGGAGGCAGGTGGGGGAATAGACCCTATTTCTCTGCTTTGCGTGGGGCCCGAGTCTGCCTCCGCAGCTGTGGGGTCAGGGGCTGCTTACCGTTCGGTTTCTTCCTGTTGTGTCTGTGCCTCGTCTTCCTCGGAGAAGCCTGCCACACACAGAGAAAGCAGCAGGGTTATAAGAGAACTCCTCAATAAAACAGGGATAACAATGAGCCAGAGGTGATTGCCATGTGGGGCCAGAGGGAAGTTTTTCCTTGTGGGAGAGTATTGCACTATGAGGCATCATGGGTAGGCATTGTGCTTTCCTATGATGCAGCCAATATAGGGCACACAGCACAACCCATAACAGGGGTCACTGGAATAATCCAGGGGTTGGAGAAACAGGGATGGCTGGTACTAGGAGCCTGCAGAGTTTATAAGCATTGCAGGAGAGAATAGAAGTGCTGTTGCTGGGTCTGGTTCTCTGCCCAGCCCAGCAGCAGTCATTGGGATATGGTGCCTTGTAGATCCCACTACTGCCACCACACCTGCCAGCCCCAATAGGTCTGATGAAGGTCTGCCAACTTCAGGGTTCAAACACTTAGCTACATACCCAGTGCAGGTCTTATTTCACCTTCTTGAGGCATTAACTCACAACAAAGTATCCCTGGTTGACTGGGGACTGTTCTGACATAAATTGGGGAACAAATGCTAGTAACAATAATAGGGCTCAGGTGTTCCTAGACGTGCTAGCAGATGAATTCCTTCATCAAGTAGTAGCTGAACCGACGAGGGGGGATGCCATTTTAGATTTGGTGCTGGTGAGTAGTGAGGACCTCGTTGAGGAAATGGTAGTAGGGGACAACCTTGGCTCGAGTGACCATGAGCTAATTCGGTTTAAACTAAATGGAAGGATTAACAGAAATAAAACTGTGACTAAGGTTTACGATTTCAAAAAGGCCAACTTTAATAAATTAAGGCAACTACTTAGGGAAGTGGATTGGGCTAACATACTTAGAGAGCTAAAGGCAGATGAGGCCTGGGATTATTTCAAGCTGAAGTTGCACGAGCTGTCCGAGGCCTGTATCCCGAGAAAGGGGAAACGGTTAGTAGGCAGGAGAATTAGACCTAGCTGGATGAGCGGGCGTCTCAAAGGGGCGATTAAGAAAAAACAGAAAGCGTACAAAGAATGGAAGAGGGGAGAGATCGGCAAGGAAACCTACGTTATTGAGGTCAGAGCATGTAGGGATGCGGTGAGAAAGGCCAAAAGCCGTGTAGAGTTGGACCTCGCGAGGGGAATTAAATCCAATAGTAAGAGGTTTTATAGCCATATAAATAGGAAGAAAACAAAGAAAGAGGAAGTGGGACCGCTGAAGCATGTAGATGGAGTGGAGATTAAGGATAATCTAGGCATGGCACAATATCTAAATGAATATTTTGCGTCGGTGTTTAATAAGGCTAATGAAGGGCTTAGGAATAGAGGGAGCGGGACAGAGGGGAATAAAGGAGAGGCGATTGCAATTACAGTATCAGAGGTGGAAGCCAAACTTGACCAGCTAAATGGGACTAAATCGGGCGGACCGGATGATCTCCATCCTAGAATATTGAAGGAGCTGGCGCGAGAAATTGCAAGCCCCTTGGCGATAATTTTTAATAAATCTGTAAACTCGGGGGTGGTACCAATGGACTGGAAAATAGCTAATGTGGTTCCTATTTTTAAGAAGGGGAAAAAAAGTGACCCGGGTAACTACAGGCCTGTTAGTTTAACTTCTGTAGTATGCAAGGTCTTGGAAAAAATTTTGAAGGAAAAAGTAGTTAAGGACCTTGAGGTGAATGGCAATTGGGACAAATTACAACATGGGTTTACGAAAGGCAGATCGTGCCAAACCAACTTGATCTCCTTCTTTGAGAAAGTAACAGACCTTCTAGATAAAGGAAATGCGGTGGATCTAATTTACCTCGATTTTAGTAAAGCATTTGATACTGTGCCGCACGAGGAATTATTGGTTAAATTAGAAAAGATGGGGATCGATATGAAATTCCAGAGGTGGATAAAGAACTGGTTAAAGGGGAGACTGCAGCGGGTAGTACTGAAAGGTGAACTGTCAGGTTGGACGGAGGTCACCAGTGGGGTTCCTCAAGGTTCGGTTTTGGGTCTGATTTTATTCAATCTATTCGTTACTGACCTCGGAACCGAATGTAGGAGTGGGCTGATAAAGTTTGCGGATGACACAAAGTTGGGAGGTATTGCCAATTCGGAGAAGGATCGGGATATTCTGCAGGGAGACTTGGATGACCTTGTAAATTGGAGTAACAATAATAGGATGAGATTTAATAGTGAGAAGTGTAAGGTGATGCATTTAGGGATGACTAACAAGAATTTTAGTTATAAGTTAGGGACGCATAGGTTGGAAGTGACGGAGGAGGAGAAGGACCTCGGAGTCCTGGTTGATCGCAGGATGACTATGAGTCGGCAATGTGATGTGGCTGTGAAAAAAGCTAATGCGATTTTGGGATGCGTTAGGCGAGGTATTTCTAGTAGGGACAGGGAGGTGCTGCTTCCGTTATACAAGGCGCTGGTGAGACCTCATTTGGAGTACTGTGTGCAGTTCTGGTCTCCTATGTTTAAAAAGGATGAACTCAAACTGGAACGGGTACAGAGAAGGGCCACTAGGATGATCCGAGGAATGGAAAACCTTTCCTATGAAAGGAGACTCGAGGAGCTCGGTTTGTTTAGCCTAACCAAAAGAAGGCTGAGGGGGGATATGATTGCTCTCTTTAAATATATCAAAGGGATTAATACCAAGGAGGGAGAGGAATTATTTCAGCTCAGTAGTAATGTGGACACGAGAACGAATGGATATAAACTGGCCGTGGGGAAGTTTAGGCTTGAAATTAGACGAAGGTTTCTAACCGTCAGAGGGGTGAAATTTTGGAACAGCCTCCCGAGGGAAACGGTGGGGGCGAAAGACCTTTCTGGCTTCAAGATTAGGCTTGATAAGTTTATGGAGGGAATGGTTTGAAGGGATAACGTGATTTTAGTCAATTAGGCATTAATGTGCCATCGCGGGTAAAATGAGGGTCCGGCTGTAGAATCTTGCCTGTATGCTCGGGGTTCTGCTGATCGCCATATTTGGG
Source organism: Emys orbicularis (assembly GCF_028017835.1). NCBI lineage: Eukaryota > Metazoa > Chordata > Testudines > Emydidae > Emys > Emys orbicularis. The sequence continues at coordinate 19,504,161 of NC_088685.1, read as the reverse complement.
GTCGGGAAGGAATTTTCCTCCAGGGTAGATTGGCAGAGGCCCTGGAGGTTTTTCGCCTTCCTCCGCAGCATAGGGCAGGGGTCACAGGCTGGAAGATTCTGTTGTGGGTGGGTCAGCTTTTGTGGCCTGCATCATGCGGGAGGTCAGACTAGATGACCATATTGGTCCCTTCTGACCTTAAAGTCTATGAGTCTATGAGACAGTCCTAAGAGTACCAAGCACCCTGAGTTCAGAGTGCATCACTCTGTTCAGCTCTGGGTCCTTTCGGTAGGACAAGTATTCTCAACCCAGGCCCAGACTGAGTATGCTTCTTTCTGGAAGCAAGGACTTCTCCCATGGCTCAAAATCTTCCTTTGAAGGAGCTTCTTATGCAGACCCAGCTGTTATCAGGGCCCACCCCTTTGGGGTGTGGAAGGTACTTTTCCTGCATTCCAAAGCACTTTAACCTCCCCTTCCGGGGCAGTGGTGAAGGGTGGGGCACCCTGTCATGAGCTCAAATAGGAGTGTCCAAAAGGATTAAAGGCCTGGAAAGACTCCTGTATCCAGCGAGAGACTGAAAAGACTGGGACTATTTCAAGAGGGAACATGCTAGAGGTACAAAATCAATCATAGATTCATAGCAGTTAAGGCTAGAAGGGACCATTGGATCATCTAGTCTGACCTACTGTATAACACTGGCCAGAACATTTCATCCTGTATTGAGTCCAATAACTTGTGTTTGACTAAATGAATGGTTTAGAGAAGGCACTTCCTATTCACCCTAGAGTACTGCAGGAACTCGGATATGAAATTGCAGAACTACTAAGTGTGGTATTTAACCTATTGCTTAAATCAGCCTCTGTATCAGATGTCTGGAGGGTAGCTAATGTAATGCTGATTTTTAAAAAAGGTTCCAGAGGCGATCCTGGCAATTACAGCCCAGTGAGCCTAATTTCAATACAAGGCAAATTGGTTGAAACTATAGTAAAGAACAGAATGATCAGATACATTGATGAACACGATTTGTTGGGGAAGAGTCAACACGGCTTTTGAAAAGGGAACTCATGCCTCACCAATCTACTAGAATTCTTGGAGGGGGTTGGGAGGGGTTGGACCCGCATTCCGGGGTGCCACATGATGTACTGGGGTCCCACTGAGCCCATCTGTTCCACCAGCCTGGGCTCCCTCACCCTGTCCTGCTGCAAACACACACTGGCAGGGACACACCCAGCTGCACAATCACACAGAGTCTGCAGTCAGCTCTGTTTCAGAAGACTCAGCTCGGGGATTGCCCAGCACTCAGGGGCACACACCCTCTGGAGTGTAAACCCAAAATTATATTGTCTTGCGCTGTACAGAGATCTATACAATGTAAGCTCATGACATTCTCTCCCTCCCTCAATGTGGAGGAAGATATGCATAGCTCCCCTCTCCCCCCCACCCCCCCGGCAGTTACGAATTGCACAAACTGGTTTTTAGAATAAACCAAAACCAAGTTTATTAACTACAAAAGGTAAATTTTAAGAGATTATAGAAAACAGATCAAAGCAGATTACTGACCAAATCAAACAAAACACGCAACCTAAGCTTAATATGCTAAATTAACTGGTTAATAGTAGCACATTCTCACCCTAAATGTTGTTTTGTGCAGGTTGCAAAATTTCTTGAAGGTAAACTGCACTGCTTGCAGCTTAAATATCCAGGTATTCCTTTCACAGGCTAGATCTTTCTCGCCTGGGCTCAGCCCCTGCCCTCCTCCCCCACAGTTTAGTTCCTTTGTTTCTCCAGGTGTTTTCAGCAGTCTTCCTTTTTGGGCAGGGAGGTGGTGGAGAAGAACCTAGATTAACTCACTTCCAAGCCTTCAATAGGATTTGGATATGACAGGAATCCTTTGTCTCCCAGTTTGACCCCCCTGCTCCCTCCTAGTGGAAAAATACCACCAGTCCAAAATGATGTCCAGTACCAGGTGACATGATCACATGACCCTGCAGTGTCAAAGCAGCATCTCAGGAAGGAGGAAGTTTAGTATCTTCAAAGTCCTAATGGCCCATCCAGGCTGATTGCCTACTGTTTGGTGGGCATTCCCCTGGTGCAATCACTTTTGTAATTGATACAGAGCCCATATTCCTAACTTCAGATACAGAAATGATACATCCATACAAATAGGATAATCACATTCAGTAAATCAGAACCTTTCCAATGATATCTCACATGACCCATCTTGCATAAAACATACCTTAGTTATGCCATATTCATAGAACAATATCTCTATGAAGAATATAGGGCGTAATGTCACAGGGGTGAAGAAGCATGTGGACAAGGGCGATCCAGTGGATATAGTGTACCTGAACTTTCAGAAAGCCTTTAAGAAGATCCCTCCCCAAAGGTTCTTAAGCAAAGTAAGTTGTCAGGGGATAAGAGGGAAGGTCTTCTCATGGACCAGTAACTGGTTTTAAAGATAGGAAACAAAAGGTAGGAATAAATGGTGAGTTTTTGGAAGAGAGATAAATAGCAAGGTCCCCCAAGGATCTGTACTGGGACCAGAGTTGTTCAACATATTCATAAATGATCTAGAAAAGGGGGGAAACAGTGAAGTGACCAGATTTGCAGATGATACAAAACTAAAGATCGTTCAATCCAAAGCTGAATATTCCCTCCTTGTTCCTAGATGTATAACTCTGTGTTGGGCTGTATGAAAACATATTTTGTTTGAATGGGCCCCATTTGCCAAACAAACTCTCCAGAACTCTCAGTATGACTGCCCTGTCCTCTTCGTTATTTCCCATTCTGCCAATCTTTGTGTCATCAGCACATTTTTATCAGCAGCAATTTTATATTTACGTCCAAGTCATTGATAAAAATATTGAATAGCATCAGACCTAGTACTGATCCCTGCAGAGCCCCATTAGAAACACCCACATTCGATGAGCCCTTTGACAATTACTTTTTGAGATCTGTCAATTAGCCATTAGCCTGGTCTCAATCCATGTAACCTGTGCTCCATTGATATTGTATAGTGCTAATTTTTTAATCCAAATGTCCTGCGGTACTTGAATGCATAAACAGGGAATCTCAAGTTGGAGGAGAGAAGTTATTTTACCTCTTTATTTGGCACTGGTGCAACCACTGCTGGAATCCTGTGTCCAGTTCTAGTGTCTAACATTCAGGAAGGACGTTGATATATTGCAGAAGGTTCAGAGAAGAGCCATAAGAATGATTAAAGGATTAGAAAACCTGCCTTGTAGTGATAGCCCCTAGGAGCTCAGTCAATGTCGCTTAAAGAGGTTAAGGGTGGTTTGATGAAAAGTCTATAAATACCTACATGGGGAACAAATCATTACAAATGGGCTCGTCAGTCTAGCAGAGAAAGGTCTAACATGTCCAATGGCTGGAAGTTGAAACTCGACAAATTCAGACTGGAAATAAGGCGTCCATTTTTAACAGTGCGAGGAATTAACCATTGGAACAATTTACCAATTGACAGAACATTAGCACACTTCCAGCCTTCTGGAATTCCCTCAGGAATCCTAAATTTGTTAAAAAATTCATGTCAGTGGGCCAATAACCTCCTGAGCCAGCTCTTTGAGGACTCTTGGGTGTAGATGATCCGAGCCTGCTGATTTAAAAATACTTATGTTTGGTTCCTGCATTCAGCTGGCCTCAATCCAGCCTTTCCCTCTCTCTAGGATTCTCACTTACCTCAGATCTGAGGTGCCTCAGCACAGCCTTCACGATGAGAACCAGGAGCGTGACTATCAGGATCTCTATCCAGGGGTTCATCTCCCCGGGCTCAGACACTCTGGAAGCACAGAAAGCACTAGAGACACTCTTAAACCAGCAGCAAGTACCCAGGCTACACCTGACGGCAGGTTGCTGCTCTGGCATCTGGCAGGCGCTGATGTCGTCTCGAGGTCAGAATGGGGCTGCCCTCCTGCAATCTCCCTCTAGCCTGTGAGCTGTCAATGCTGTGCTTACATCAGGAGATAGGATGTGGCAACAGCCCAAGGGGGCTGAGCTGCTGAGCTCAGAACTAGGCAGGAGAGAGGGCATCAGATTTCCCAGGAAAACCCTGGGTCTTTTCAAAGCTTTATGACTCTCAAGCCCCCAGGCAAGGGACGTTTTTTCCCTACTTGTGAAGCAGAATCTCGCAGCCTGAAGTGATAATCTAGTGTTACAAGTGCTGAAAAACTTTCATGGTATCGCCTGCCCAAGCATTCCAAAACCATGAGCTGGGACCCACCAAAATCATGAGATTGACTTCAAAATAGCAATATCTTAAAAAAAAATCATCTGGGGAACTCTTCATTTGCCTTCTGGTGTCTGAGCCGCTAGGGTGCACTCAATTTACATTTTCCAGCTTCTCTTTGCAACCATGAGGGCTTAAAATGTGCTAACAAATAAAATGAAATCAAATAAAATCAAATAAAAAGCCTCGATTCTCAGATAAATCACTTGACTCCAGCAGTGGGAGCTTTAAGAAAAGCACCCTATATCATGAGATAATAAAGAGCCCTACCTCTTATCTAACACTTTCAGTCAGTGGATCTCAAAGCACTTTACAAAGGAGGTCTGTAGCATTAGCCCCCTTTTAGAGATGGGAAACTGAGGCATAGAGAAGAACAGGACTAGCACTTAAGTCTCCTGAGTTCCGTCTAGTGTTCTATCCACTAGGCCACAGTGCATTTGAAGTAAGGGGTCATAGTCAGTACATTCCTGTGGTGTGTGGTGGTTATTTTGGGCTCTCCCAATGCCATAATTGTTGAAGTGACACATTTTGACCTGTGACCAGTGCTGGCACAGGGGCATCATTGTTAAAACGAGTTTCTCACAGCAGGTTCTTGTTAGGCCTGAACACAAGTTAACTGGACCATGTCTCCGATGTCCCATTGGGAAAGTTTAAAAGCCACTGAAGGCCTTGCAGTGCACTGACATACTGGGATTTTCAGAAAGCCTTTGACAAGGTCCCTCCCCAAAGGCTCTTAAGCAAAGTAAGCTGTCATGGGATAAGAGGGAGGGTCCTCTCATGGATCAGTAACTGGTTAAAAGATAGAAAACAAAGGGTAGGAATAAATAATCCATTTCTCAGAATGGAGAGAGGTAAATAGTGGTGTCCCCCAGTGGTCTGTACTGGGACCAGTCCTATTCAACATATTCATCAATGATCTGGAAAAAGGGGTAAACAGCGAGGTGGCAAAATTTGCAGGCAATACAAAACTATTCAGGATAGTTAAGTCCAAAGCAGACTGTGAAGAGTTACAAAAGGATCTCACAAAACTGGGCGACTGGGCAACAAAATGGCAGATGAAATTCAAGGTTGATCAATGCAAAGTAATGCACATTGGAAAACATAATCCCAACTCTACAGATAAAATCATGGGGGCTAAATTAGCTGTTACCACTCAACAAGAGCACTTGGAGGCATTGTGGATAGTTCTCTGAAAACATCCACTCAATCAGCAGTGGCAGTCAAAAACGGAAACAGAAAGTTGGGAATCATAAGGAAAAGGATAGATAACAAGACAGAAAATATCCTATTGCCTCTATATAAATCCAGGGTACACCCAGATCTTGAATACTGCCTGCAGATGTGGTCTCCCCATCTCAAAAAAAGATATCTTGGAATTGGAAAAGGTTCACAAAAGGGCTACAAAAATGAGTAGGGGTATGGAACAGCTTCTGTATGAGGAGACATTAATAAGACTGGGACTATTCAGCTTGGAAAAGAGACGACTAAGGGGGGATATGATTGAGGTCTATAAAATCATGACTGGTGGTGAGAAAGTAAATAAGGAAGTGTAATTTACTCCTTCTTATAACACAAGAACTAGCGGTTACCAAATGAAATTAATAGGCATCAGGTTGAAAACAAACAAAAGAAGTATTTCTTCGCACAACGCGGAACTCCTTGCCAGAGGATGTTGTGAAGGCCAAGACTAGAACAGGGTTCAAAATAGAACTAGATAAGTTCATGAAAGATAGGTCCATCAATGGCTATTAGCCAAGATGGGCAGGGATGCAATATTATGCCCTGAGTGTCCCTAGGCTCTATTTGCCAGAAGCTGGGAATGGGCAATGATTACCTGTTCTGTTCATTCCCTCTGAAACACCTGGTATTGGCCACTGTGGGAATACACGATAGTGGGCTAGCTGGACCATTGGTCTGACTCAGTATGGTCATTCTTATGTTACAGCTGTTCAGTCTCCTTGATACCTGTGATGTCATAATCCTGCTCAGTTCTCCAGTCTTCCATGGAGTCTGGATGGAAAGACAGGGTAGATGTCACATGCTGAGCTGGGCCTGTAAGAGCAACCTGTGTTCAGCCAGAGAGGGGCTCCTGGGAGAGCAGAGTCAGTGATCCGTTAAAGAGCTGGAGACCAGGGCCTGGCCTGAGTGTAACCCACCCAACTTGGATTCCACCCGTACCCGTAATAATTCCATTTTACTGCAGGGATGGGGAGCAGGTTCAGTCTGTTCTGACAGCGGAACTCCCACCTGTGGAGAACAACACAAATCTGCCAATTGGGACAGGTGGGGATGCCAGTACCCTGAGTTGCTCCGATTTGGAGGAAAGACACCACAGTGTAGTAAAGCTGCTCAGATGAAACAAAAAAATCCTTCCGTTGATAAGAAGACAATTTGTGGGTTAACTAAGATGCCTCATAAATCTAAACATGCTCTTATCATTACAGCAATACAGCACATACCGGTCAAAGAAAAATAGTATACAACATACAGATTTCTTCAGTACTGAAAGGTACATGGGCCACTAATCCTATGCATTGAAAGCATGCGCTGCTTATTTGGCATTTATGTCCTCACACCGTCCTGAGCTGACCAAGCAGCAAGCACCCTGTTCTTTGAATAGGCTGGGATCCTTCTCCTGGCAGTTATCTGCTCGCTGCAGGTAGTCAAAGCAGGCCTGCGAACATCAGCCTTCAGGGCAGAGATCTTCACCGCCCCTCCAATACTGTCTCCCTCTGGGGCTGGCTGAACTGGCGGAACAGGTTGGCACCCCCTTTTCTTTAAATTTGGGAGTGGAATTGGCCCTCCACTCTTGGAGATGCCCTACTGAGCATGTGTGACCCAAAGCAGCCCTCTAGTCACACCCTACATGCTATGGTAATCATCTTTGTATGAAATATGCCTTGTGAGGTACCATTTGAAAACTAACAACCCTCTGGTCAATAAGATCATGATGCAACATTACATAGAGAGTTATGAGTTCCCCCTGTACGACATCGCTTGTGAAAACCCCACAGCCCCTCCTAGGCAAACGTTGTTAAAGAGGTCTGTCCTAAACAAAGGAATGGGGGTTTCTATAAGCAGCAAACAGGGTCATCAAGACAGCCGGGGAAGGAGATGGTAGTGAACAGAGCAATTTACATTTCAGCAAACACAAGTGGGGGGAAAAAAGAAGAGCACGTGTAATGTTGACAGACAGGATCAAACCTGGGACCTCTGGAACTTAGTGCATGAGTCTCTACCGCATGAGCTAAAAGCCAACGGGCTCTTAGCTAAGGCTGTAGAGCAGACTCATTTTAGCTCTCTCTCATTAAGTGGTCTTGGTGCCACTAGATGGGACAGGACACCACACCCAGGAGGTGTGTGGGTTACACACGGAGCCTTCACCACCAGACTTCAGGCGCCTTCCTCACAGCTTGGATAAACTTTGCTTTGAGGGGTATCCTTTAGAACAGTGGCTCTCAACCTTTTCAGTCTACTGTGCCCCTTTCAGGAGTCTGATTTGTCTTGTGTACCCCCAAGTTTCACCTCACTTAGAAACTACTTGTTGACAAAATCAGACATAAAATACAGATATGTCACAGCACACTCTAACTGAAAAATTGCTGACTTTCTCCTTTTGTCTGTATGAAATTTTAGTTTGTACTTATTTCACAGTTTGTACTGTGCTTTTTATGTAGCCTGCTGTAAAACTAGGCAAATATCTACAGGAGCTGATGTACTCCCTAGAAGACCTCTGTGTACCCCGTACCCCTGGTTGACAACCACTGCTTTAGAAGAACCCACTTCCAAGACTCAACGGACTATAAAAGAAAGGGGCAGAGAACCCCACCTTCTCTCTTTAACCTAAGAAAACAAAAACACCAGCACCTTTGGGCCCCTGGAAGAGAGCCTGACCAAGGGGAGAGCCAGTCACTATTTAGCTGGGAGACTGTGGATGAGAGAAACCATCTTGAACAGAGCCTGTGTCTTGCTAGATGAAGTTTCAGACCTTTAAAAGTGTATTTTGTTTTGTTTTACTAGTAACTCTTTCTAGCTGCATTCCTTATATTTGAATTCAAGGAATCCTATGTATGGTTTATTAATAGACTCATTTCAGTTTGACCATCAACTCAGTGCTGCGTTTCAAGGGGAGGGTCTAGTTACCCCCAGTTAAGTTAATAAGCTGTGAAGGGCTTTGGTGTCTTTAAAGGAACAAACCAACCATATGATTTCTCTGGACTGTCCACGGGTTGAGGAAAATCCAGGACTGGGTGTGTGTTGGGGTCACCCTGCATGTAGTAACCAGGCCCCCTGGCACACACAAACTCGGGGGGTGGTAGGCTGGTAGCCAAACCGGACAGTCTCTACGCAAAAGAATTAATGGACACAAATCTGACATCAGGAATCATAACATTCAAAAACCAGTAGGAGAACACTTTAACCTGTCTGGTCATTCTATGACAGACCTCCGGGTGGCAATTTTGAAACAAAAAGCTTCAAAAACAAACTCCAACAAGAGACTGCTGAGTTGGAATTGATATGCAAACTAGATACAATCAATTTAGGCTTAAATAGGGACTGGGAATGGCTGAGCCATTACAAACATTGAATCTATCTCCCCATGTAAGTATTCTCACACTTGCTTCTTATCAAACTGTCTGTACTGGGCTATCTTGATTATCACTTCAAAAGTTTTTTTTCTCTTACTTAATTGGCCTCTCAGAGTTGGTAAGACAACTCCCACCTGTCTCTGTATGTGTATATATATATCTCCTCAATATTATGTTCCATTCTATGCATCCGAAGAAGTGGGCTGTAGCCCACGAAAGCTTATGCTCAAATAAATTTGTTAGTCTCTAAGGTGCCACAAGTACTCCTGGTTTTTCTATCCTTTAGTTCTATCCTCCCAGTTGATAGATGCTGGTAGGAGTCAAACCTGTTGTATATGTCACCTCCTTATTATTCTACACAGAGATTTGGGGTAACTAAACTAATGTGCAGTGATAATTACCTTTTAGTTTTACCATGACTGCTCTGAAATTTCAGTTTCCTTTTCTTTTACTTTCCTCCATCTTTGCACATCAGCTTACCCTTTCTGCCTGCTGAGAATCTTAGATTCCAACCAGGGCAGGCTCTAGGATTTTTGCCGCCCAAAGCGAAAACAATTTTGGCCGCCCCCCACCCCCCGTTTTTTAATTACCCCACCCCCAGCCCCGCCTCAACTCCACCCCTTCCCTACCTCCTCCCCCCAGGCTCTCAAGCCTAGGAGGGAGGGGGAGAAGCGGCGCCCGCGCCGCGGGCACTCGGAGTCTCCCCCTCCCTCCCAGGTTTGAGAGCCTGGGAGGGAGGGGGAGACTCCGAGTGGCACCGGCGCGCAAAACGGCTGTTTTGCGCGCCGCGGCCGCTCGGGATCTCCCCCTCCCTCCCAGGTTTGAGAGCCTGCGAGGGATGGGGAGACTCCGAGTGGCCGCGGCGCGGGCGCCGCTGCTCCCCCTCCCTTCCAGGCTCTCAAGCCTGGGAGGGAGGGGAAGCAGCGGCACGCGAAACGGCTGTTTTGCGCGCCGCGGCCGCTCGGGAACTCCCCCTCCCTCCCAGGTTTGAGAGCCTGCGAGGGAGGGGGAGACTCCGAGTGGCAGTGGCGCGCGAAACGGCTGTTTTGCGCGCCGCGGCCGCTCGGGATCTCCCCCTCCCTCCCAGGTTTGAGAGCCTGCGAGGGAGGGGGAGACTCCGAGTGGCCGCGGCGCGGGCGCCACTTCTCCCCCTCCCTTCCAGGCTCTCAAGCCTGGGAGGGAGGGGAAGCAGCGGCACGCGAAACGGCTGTTTTGCGCGCCGCGGCCGCTCGGGATCTCCCCCTCCCTCCCAGGTTTGAGAACCTGGGAGGGAGGGCAAGTAGCGGCGCGTGAGCGGCAGCAGCAGCGGAGGTGAGCTAGGGCGGCCGGGGCACATTTTTAGGGGCGGCATTCTGGCGCCGGCCATGCCGCCCCTAAAAATGTGCCGCCCCAAGCACCAGCTTGTTTTGCTGGTGCCTAGAGCCGGCCCTGCTTGAGGGGACCATTTAGGGATCTGCGGCAAAAATCTACCTGGGGATTGCTCCTGCTTTGAGCAGCGGGGTAGACTAGATGATCTCCTGATGACCGTCCAACACTGATATTCTATGATTCACATGTGGCTGCTGTATAAGATACATGGAAGACCAAACATCTCTCTGATTTATTTAAAAAAAAGGGGGAGGGATAGCTCAGTGGTTTGAGCATTGGCCTGCTAAACCCAGGGATATGAGTTCAATCCTTGAGGGGGCTACTTACGGATCTGGGGCAAAATCAGTACTTGGTCCTGCTAGTGAAGGCAGGGGGCTGGACTCGATGACCTTTCAAGGTCCCTTCCAGTTCTAGGAGATGGGATATCTGTATTTATTTATTTAATTTAATTTATTAGTCTAAGTGCAGTTTCGAAACACGTTCAGAGGAAGAGGAGCTTTGGCCTAGCAGCTTAATGCACATGTCTGCTGCATTGAGGCTGTGAGCCTTCAAGTAGCAGTTCGTTCACCCCAGAGCCGTATGAACTGTGATTTGAATACAAAAATACTTTCATAGCTCGGCCAAAGATTCAAGCCTTCTGGAGCCAAAGCCAAACTAAAGAAACCTGGGTCTATGCAGGTACTTTCCTTGAGTGGCTCTCTTACAGAGGGAAAAAAAAAACAATTGCCTAAATTCAGTCTAATTTGTGCTCCATCCCAGGTCCCACTCACTGCCATGTATCAACTAACCACAAAACCCTTGAAAACCCAAGCAACAGAACACAAGGATATAACTAGTTTTGCCTTCTGAACTCAGTAGACTATTCTATATACAACATTTAACAGATGCTGTTGCAATAAGAAACGGAATGGGATCCAACCAATAGGTTATTGCTAATATATGGCATTGCTGCATTGCATGGTGTTAACACAGTATAACAGTTAGAGAGCGCAGCCTGAGCTGTAAAATCTGGATTTGGAAAATTCCCTCTGGTGCCCAGAAGATTTAGAGTGTTTGTATCCAGGGTTTTGCATTGGTCCAGTAGAGTAACCCTTAGGTGCTCTGGTGCCTGGTGAAATCATAGAATCATAGAATCTCAGGGTTGGAAGGGACCTCAGGAGGTCATCTAGTCCAACCCCCCGCTCAAAGCAGGACCAATCCCCAACTGAATCATCCCAGCCAGGCCTTTGTTAATCCTGACCTTAAAAAACATCTAAGGAAGGAGATTCCACCACTTCCCTAAGTAACCCATTCCAGTGCTTCACCACCCTCCTAGTGAAAAAGTTTTTTATCCTCACCCCGGAGTTGGGAACCCAGGCTTCGGATACTGTGCCTCAAAAGCTAGCAAGTTTAGTGGGGAACCGGCTAAGCTTACTAGTAGGCAATGCAGAGAAAAAGGGAGAGGCTTTGGCCCAGACCCTTAATGTTATTTAGGTGCCTAACTTTCATTGATCTGGCCTTTTAGTCCTTGACAGACGGGTTGTGGTGCCTCCCTCCACTCAGCTGTAAACCTTCTCCAGGAGTTAGCAGCCTATGCCAGGTCAGTCGCTTAGTTAGCTCATGCCCTAGCAGCCGAAAACTAGACCGTTTTCATGAAAACCAGATTGCATGATCCCCCTAGATAGCTAATAGCTCACAGGTTAGAGCACCTACCTGGGATGTGGGGAACCCAGGATCAAATTCTTGCTCGTGAAAAGAGACTTGAACACACATCCACAGGAGTGCCCTCACCCCTTAACTATTCTGGGCTCTCTTCATTTGGTTTTTCATGGGAAAGGTCTGGGTGTTGGCTGTGAACAGAGCAACACCTAAGTACCTTTGTGGATCTGGGTCTTAATCTCTGTGCTGTGTGTCTTGTTTATTCAGGGACTGTTTCTAATGTCTTTGCACAATACCTAGGCACTATTGCAATAATAAAAATATGTGAAATTTGGATTCTGAACCCCATAAAGTTTTTTTTGGGGCGGGGGCAATGTAGGGTCAGGCCGACTTCTAATATATCATATTGCATGATCATGGAATGCAGGAATCTCCAGACAACCACATATCTTGTATTGTTATTATTTGATACTTATTTTTCAAACATTTGGTTGCCAGGGTACAAGATACAAAATAAAGTCAGCTCTTACTCTGAAGAATTTACAATCTAGATATGAAAGACATGGCATGGCAAGGAAGCACTGGGATCCCCAGAGCAACTAGGATTGTTTATTTTTTCAAGTTAATATATTTTAAATTAATATTATTATTGCCCCATTTCCTTTGGGCATTGCAGAAGAAAAGAGCTGTTTAGGAGGGATTTAGGCCTAGATCCAAAAAGCACTGAAGTCGATTGAACGATTTCCACTGACTTCAATAGACTTTGGATCAGAACCTTAAGTAAGAGAGTGTGATAGCTGTTCCAGCTAGAGTAATGTAGTCACAGTTTAAATGTAATAGCTGGCAGTGTTTGCCTGAATCCCCACTCACCCTATGGACAGGTGTTGATCCTACTGTGCAGGGTTATATTAGTACAGCTGACTCAGCGAGACAGGTGCCTCATTATCCCACCAGGATATAGGGGAGGTAGGAGTGGCTCTTGAGAGAGAGGATATGGAGCATGGGCTGAGTAGTCCTGAGGGAGGAACCCTAGGAGCATCCAAGCTTGGGAAGAAGGTTTGACCTTAACTTTGTTTTTGCTAATAAAACCAAACTTTTGTGTCTTTTGCTCTTTCCACAACAATGTAATATGAAGGTACCACATGGACATAGCAGGATCCAAATATCCATGTTTACTAAATATATACAATATGGAAGGCTTGCTACATATATACACTGTTGCTCTAGCAGGGTTCTGGAGGCTTCTAAAACATGGAAGACAGTGAGGGCTATTAGAAGGCTCCCAAACTATTTAAAGGGATACTGCCCAATTCCTACATACTACACAAACCAATAAAGGGTTGAGCAGACTAATTAGAGTGTGGCATAAGGCAAATGTTCCCAGTGCTTTAGTGTTATAGCTTATCATTGGAGCGTCTCTTTGAATAGTACATTTTTACCACAAGAGGGTCTCTACAGCAGATTGTTCCTTGAATGTAAAAGAAACAAAAAACTATCAGGAAAGTCAATTTACAATTTTGACTAGCGGGACTATAAAGATCAAAGAGAGTCTGCTTGCTAGTTCATACTGACAGCCATGCATGGGATATATCATGATCATCACAGTAAATGTATAGTGTTTTGCATTCTTTAAAAAAATAGAACTGGGGGGAAAGAAGATTAAAAACACTATAAATAACTCCATAAACATAGCATCAGCTAAATTGATTTTAAATATGTGATGTTGCAATGATTACATCCCTCTACAATGCAAAAGAGAATGAAGTTCCAGTCCTTGACATTATCAGGGTGACTCCACCACCCGCTTCCCCATCACTTGCAGTTCTGATGGTAGCCAGGGAACAGGCCTTAGCTAGCAGCAAGAAGGAGTAGGTGATGTAATAATCCTTTTCCATCCTGCCTGTCTGTGATCCTACCATGACAACAGGGCTATCTTACTAACTTGGCTTCAAGTTCCACCAGGACTCTGTATTTGTTTTTAGCGGTTTGGAAAACAGAATGATTTTGAAGGTGTTCTTCTGTTCACCCTCCAAATTCAGCTTTCCCCTGGCATTCTGGCTCCAAATGGATAATCCTCAACCTCCGCATCAGAATAGTCACTAGAATAGGCTCCCAGGCCATAACAAGAGAACGGTTTCCTCATGCCAACCCCATGTTTTCAGGGCAGGTGAGTGCTTTGCTTGCCCCCACACAAACAGCTACCATACACTTTCACTAGGAACAACTCATTGAAGTTAAGAAAAAGACAAGGAAAAGCAAAAGTAACATCTCCATGAGAGAGAGCCCAGTGTGTGCCTATCTTCTGTGGTATGTGGCATCTGCACTGAACACAAAATGGCTGCTGATGATACACTCTTAGCAATGTAAATATGCAGCACACAGGGAGCAAAATCAACCATGTCACTGCTGCTTACATCACAGTGACAACCCTAGGTCACATTTAATCTGGTGCTTGAAATCAGCAGGGGCTTTTTGCTCGCTCATGGGGGATTTTGTGAGCTCCTACTGGACTTCAGTGGGAGTTGAACATACATTGAGGGCTTGCAGGATCAGGAATTGTAATAGAATGATACCAAGGGGATTAGAGACTGTCAAAATTGGGTGCCCAAAGATGGGAACAGAAATCCATAGTTAGGAATCTAAATAAATGTGGCTTGATGCTCAGAAGTGCTGATCTCAGTGGCAGATTATCACACGGACCCCTGGAAAAATCACCGCAGCCCTGGGGCTGGACGAGCTCTCTGGGGGCAGAAAGGAGTGAGTGAGTGGTAGGGCCATGGATGAAGGGGCAGAATAGGGCAGGGCTGTGGGTGGAACGGGGGTGGGGCTGCAGGGGAAGGGCGGAATGAGGCGTGGCTGTGGGCCGAATGAGGAGCCAGATCTCTGGGGAAGGGGTGGGGCAGAAGAGGGGGGGCACAGTTCCAACGCCAGTGCACCCTTACTTGCCCTGACCCGGGGCCCCAGGAGATCTTAATCTGCCTCTGACTGAGCTCCCACAGCTGCCATGAAAGTCAATGATGTAAAACTGATTTAAGTGAAATTGCATCAGATCCTCTATACAGCAGACTGGTTTTATCAAAGATACTTTAAGGACATGTAGTAAATTTCCAGTACAGTGGACGCTTACCCATCTGTTTGACATACCTGCTCTCCCGCACCACAAACTGCCCCTGCACACCTGAGCTCTCAGTTAGGGGCTGCAGACAGTTGCCATATTGCTAGGACTGTTATTTTGACAAAATGTGTAATAGAACATTTGCTAGTGTATGTTAAAATAATAAAAACCTATCACTAGAAAAATTAATGGGTTACATGTGTTTGTTTACAGTATTCATTCAGTTACTCATTTGAATGCTTCTGTTATGCAGCATAAATTAATAATTAACTGTACTTCCAAAGTAAAGCATGTAAACAAATATGTTTCAGAACAGTTGATGCAGATGCAGGATTTTTTAATTGTATGTCAGGCTGGCTTTTTGTTTGCTGCATTTTACTGGAAAATAGGATTTTCCTACTTCACCTCTTATTTGACTAGCAAATACATTTATTTTAAATTAAAAACCAACTCTTTAAGGCCAGATTTTTCTCTCACTTACACCAGTGTAAAACAGGAGTAACTCAGTGTCGCTGGTGGAAAAAGAATTAAGCTGGATAAAATCAAATTTACTCTTGATATAGTATTTGCCCAAGTTGTGATCTACAGTAAAACATTCACTGTCCAAAGGGGAAATTGACACAACATACTGTCTGCCTCGGAGTGGAAAATAAAATATACTTTCTGCTATTAAAGTCTCATTTGAGAGCAACCAAAAATGGACAATGTGCTGAATAGTTTCACACTAAGAAAACAAATAAGATGCACACTGTATGTTAACTTCAACTCAAGACATCTGGTTTAAATCACCATGACTTAAAGTGAAGCCCTGAAATTACAGGGTTAATGCATGCTGATACAAACACCACAAACTATCACTTAAGGTTTGTTTAATCAATATTAGCAACAGGCCACACATACAACAGGGCTCTTTCTAGAGATGACATAATGTACAGTTTTAAAAAAAATGGGGTGAAAGTTTTCCTTTCATCCCGCCACTGGGAAATGTGTCTGTGTACTGCAGCAAATTACTGCCTTGAGGCTGAAAATGCTCTTTGTAATGCTTTGGTTCTAAAACAGGTACGTAGTCATCTATTCAGCAAGGTTTGACATAACTGTATCCTCCTGAGGGATCTGGACGTCTTTGAACTCGATTTCTCAGCAGAATTGCTCTGATGGGGTATGATTTCAGATGGCATTCCTCTCTAAGACTTACAGCTGCAGTATGCCTTTTATGGGATTGCCAGAAATAAATGTTCCCCCAGAAATACAGTAGCAGAGTTTGGGTACATGTGTTACTGGGATGTATATTCTCAAGACACCTGACAGCCAGGATAACCCTTTAATTACAATGCAGTAAGCTTAAATGCATCCTTTGTCTTCTGAAAACATAGTGGAACATGGGTCAGAGCAGTATGGAGCACAACACACACACAGAGCTCTAATATCAGGCTCTTGTTTGTTTTTCCACTCCACTGCTCATGCTGCTGCCAATGTCAGTGGCAGAATCAGTGCACCATAAAGATGATTCCAATATCTTCTCCCAGAGCAAATGTCGCACAGCAGCTCATTTAAACGGCTTTCATAAAAGAATGTATAAAGTAGCCATCTCCAGAAGTGCAAGTTTCTCTCTTTATGCCAAATTATTATTTACTAATGAACAAATATGAGATTGTAAAGTCTTTAGGGCAGGGACTGCCTTTTTGTGCTGTGTTTGTACAGCGCCTAGCACAATGGGGTCCTGATGCATGACTAGGGCTCCTAGACATACTACAAATAATGAGACTGTATCACAGTGAAGAAAAATTATGGTTCTTAGCTATCAGTGCTTCATAAATACCTAACTTTGAAAAAGAAGTAGATTCCAAATATTAATGAAAAAGGCCCTTAAATCTGAACATTTAACGTTATCATCAACATATCAGTCCTTCTTTCCCTGTCATTACGTTGTGGTGGGTGGGGGAAAGCCCTTTTATCTTGCTTTGTGTGAACTTGATTTCCACAGGTTGCTAAAGCAACCAATCATTCAACCAAGTTTGAAGGTTTCCACCGCACTCCTGTGTAAACTGCCCTGGTTACATCAAAAGTGAATCACCACTGGGAATACTTACTGGGTAACTTGACCTGTCATGTTCCCTGCTCATATTCCAGCATTTCATAATGCAGGACATATTTTATTGTGAAGGAGAGTTGTACATGTGAGTGTTTCTTTTAAAACTGTGCTTCAGCTAAATAGCCTAAATTCATAGTTTAAGGCCAGAAGGGACCATTAGATTATCTAGTCTGACCTCCCGTATAGCACAGGCCATTACATTTTAGCAGGTACCCCTGTATTGAGCCCAATAACCTGTGTTTGGCTACAGCGTATCTTCCAGAAAGGCACCAGTCTTGATCTGAAGTCATCAAGAGATGAAGAATCCATCACTTTCCTTGGTAGCGTGTTCCAGTGATTAATCACCCCCACTGTTAAACATTTATGCCTAATTTCTAATCTGAATGTGTCTGGCTTCAGATTCCAGCCAATGGTTCTTCTCATGCCTTTCTCCACTAGATTAAAGAGCCCTTTAATAACGTTTTTTCCTCTCCACAAAGGTACTGACATACTTGTAATCGAGTCACCTCTCAATTGTTTTTGATAAACCGAACACACTGAGCTCTAAGTCTCTCATTGTAGAGCACCTCCAGACCTTGAATAATTTTTGTGGCGCTTTTATGCGCCCTCTCGTTTTTCAACATCCTTTCTAAAATGTGGACACCAGAATTATTCACAGTATTCCAGTATTGATCTCATCAATGCCCTATACTAGTTTCCACTCGCTGTTCAAATCTTACCAATATAAGGCCTGGTCTACACTAGAAAATTAGGTCGGCATAACTACATCACTCAGGGGTGTGAAAAATCCACAGCCCTGAGTGGCATTGTTAAGCCAGCCTAAATCCCCGTGGAGACAGACAATGGAAGAATTCTTCTCCCATCAGTGTAGGTAGTGTCTACACAGAAGCACTGCAGCGGCGCAGCTGTAGTGTTTCAAGTGTAGACAAGCCTTAAAGTACCAACCTGTCATTCAGGGATCTCACAGCACTTTACAACATAAACTAATTAAGCCTCACTACACCTCTGTGAAATAAGTTAGCATTACTATCCTCATTTTGTAGATGGGTAAACTGAGGCATGGAAGTTTAGATGACTTGTCCCAGGTCAAACAGCTAGTGAGCAGGAGATTCTAAAATGCAGCTGGGGTCATGCAACTTTTTCGTTTTCTCAGAGACAAGCACTTTTTATGGCTTTTTAATGTAAATAAAAACTTCACATTGGATGACAAGCAATTTCCCCCCCTTTCATAACATTGGTGAAAAGTTACCTTATGCTGGGTCAGAATTCCATGGGAAATATCTCACACATCTCCCTACAAAAGACAGGAATTTTGGACTAAGCCTCCAGATTCAATATTTCATCCACAGTATGTTAATACAGCTCTACAATTACAAATCCTTCCTCTTTGAAACATACATTCATTTTTATAGCCTGATAACACACAAGAAAGAAAGGAGGGAAAATGCTGTTCATATTGCGCACCCTAGTGGAAATTCTTCCAATTGATGTTAAGTGCCAGATTTTTGAGAAAGCTCACAGACACATTTTCAAGTGCCTTGTGCCCACAAATAGGGTCAGATTTTCAAAAGATCTCAGCACCCAGCCGCTCTCATTGTGATGGTCTATATTGAACAAGACCTTAAAACATTGGGCCTAATCTTCCTTTGCATTTGTATCTGTGCACAGTGAGTTGCAGTTGGGTGCAAAATGCTATCAAACCAGAACAGAAACATTTATTACACTTTGCATTGATGTAAATGACTAGGTCCAGGAATACAGCGATCAGCCCATTGATGTCAATAGGGTTACTCCTGATTTACGCTAGTGTAAGTGCATTCAGAATCTAAGCCATTATTCATACCAGAGATGGACCCAAGCCCAGTGGCATAGCCAGGTGGAGGGAAGAGGGGGAGCGGAAAAAAAAGGCACCACCCGCTGCGGTGCTTTTACTGACGGGGCAGCGCTCCGGGTCTTCGGCGGCACCTCGGCGGTGGGACCTTCACTTGCTCCTCAGGTCTTCGGCGGCATTTCGGCGATGAAGCTTCAGTGGCGCCGAAGACACCCGAAGCGAGTCAAGGTCCCGCCTCCGAAGTGCCGCCGAAGACCCGGAGCACTGCCCCGGTCAGTAAAAGCGCCGCAGCGGGTGGTGCCTTTTTTTCCCTCGCTCCCGGGTGAGTAAAATTAAAAAGGCGCCACTTGTGCTCGGTGGGGGAGCGGCCGCTGCCCCGCTCTCCCCCTAGCTACGCTACTGCCCAAGCCACAAAATTCTGATCTTGTTCAAACCCGAAGTCACTGAAAGTTTGGAGTTGTTTGGATCTGGGGTTTGATAATAAGGATCTATGAAACAGTGACATCAACACTAGTATCTTTAGGAGGAGGAGAATTGCTATTCTCTATTTTTCAGTGGAGAACTAAACTAAAACCACATTTTCCTAGAAGATAAAGGTAATTTTATTTATAGAAAATATGTGTTGTAGTCTACCAGCTGGAATACAATGGAGCGTACTTAAATGCAGCTCACTTAAGGGACATATTTATTACAATAATACTTATTTGGGGGCTGTCAAAAGGTTAAGTGCCATACCAAAAATAGGCCATAATGAGTAAGTGTAAAATAAATACAATTATTTGGCCTGATTCTCCTCTCACACTGGTGAGTCTCAGCAACATTCATACAGGAATAACCCTACTGAAGTCAATAGAGTTATACAAGAGTAATATTGGCATCAGAAGGGAATCAGACCCCATGATTATGTGTTAGAACAACACAAATTCAAACTGCCTTCTAAACAGAGGATGGGATAAAAAAATCATCAACAGTTCTGTAGGGTGACTATTGTAAAAAGATAATACCGTTTATGGAAACTTTTAACTGGCATCTTTTGCCTTTCAAACTTTGCTGTGTTCAGGGTATGTCTAAAATACGAGTGTTTTACCAGTATAGGAATACTGATTAGCAGCGCTTTGCCAGTGTGTGTGGATGCAACTAGACCGGCAAAGCTGTATTTTCTACAGTGAAACCACCCTATGAGAGAAACAAGTTACATCAGTAGCAGCGTTGCCAGTATAGCTGCATCTATGTTACAGACTTCTGCCGGAACAGGACTCACTCGTCTTCACGCCCCTGACTGACATGGCTATGCTGGCAGAAGCCTGTAGACAGCCTGAGTGCTAGACATTTATTTATGTCTGTGTAACCGACCACTGTTCTGTCCCATCTAGTGGCACCGAGACCACTTAAAGAGAGAGTTAAATGAGTCTGCTTTACAGCCTTAGCTAACAGCGAGTTGGCTTTTAGCTCATACAGTAGAGGCTCATGCACTAAGCTCTAGAGGCCCCAGGTTTGATCCCGCCCACCAACGACCAGGGTCTGTCAGCACTAGAAGTGGGGGCTCTTAAAGAGATATCTCCCTATTAGGCACATGGATTACATTTGCACTATGCCTGTGAATCATATAATACTTAGAGATGGGCAAATGTGTTTGCTTAATTTGAAACTTGTATGAATGTTCCTGGTTCCAGGATTCAACTCTAACATTATTGCTTCATATTCCACGTTGGGAACACTTTGAGCAAAGAAGCAGGGAGGAGCCAGTGAGGAAAACAAATCTTGTGAAAAAAGGAACTGAGAGGGAAAGACAGTAAAAACTGACTGGAAATAGAAATACAGTATATATGTTGCGTACAGAGTACTCATTTGTCCCAGCCTGGCCTTCTCATGGTAGTAAAAATTCCCAACTCTTTATAATGTGTCCTATCTTTCACTTTTCTTTACAAACAGTAACTAATTCTGTCCCAGTCACTCTGCCAGATTCCAACTCAGATAGCTTCCACCTTGGTACAAGGTTTGCCAGTCTGGCCAAGCCTTTGCTTTGTAAGAGTCACACCATGCAGACATGCTAATAATTTATCTTCCACCCTTCTGACTCTAAGCACCTTGATTTAACAAGCTCCACAGTAACCTGGGACATAACAGTAGTGCCACCTATAGGGGAGAAGGAAGCGCTGCTGATTCTGGGTTCACAGTGGTTTTCAACCTGGGGTCCGCAGACTAAGTCTAAGATTTCCAAAGTGGTCAGCAACTCAATTTGAAATTTTTTAGGGTCTGCAAATGGAAAAAGGTTGAAAACCACTGCACTACAATGCTTCCTCTTTTACAGGCAGTGCTAATGTCAGCCGAAAGAGTCAGCAGGGCTGGGGCTGTCTGGTGGCAGGTTAGGGGTGGCAAGTGTTTTGGGAGGAGGAGGAAGAAAATATTAAGTGGGGAATCAGCCAATTCCAACCTACTTTCCCAGTGCCCAGGTTGGCATCTAAAGCATTGGTAGTTTCAGATCAGCTCAAAAAAAAAAATCCACTTATCCTCATCCACTTTAAAATGTGGTTGATGGAAGTGTTTCAGACATGTGTGCCAGAGGGTGTATTTGCAAGAGTCACCCATGAAACACATATAAGCTGCTCCTAAGCTTGGAAAAGTCTCTCTGTTTTGTCCACCAAGTGTTCTTCCCCTGCCCCAGCCGTCAGATTCCTCTCTAAAACTGACCTACTTCTTCCAGGAATCCTTCCCATCCTGCTCTCCTCTCCAATAATCCCTCATATCCTCTAATATAAGACCATGTCCAATCTTTAGTAGTTTGTAAGCTGTTCAGGGCATGGGACGTGTCAATCTATGTTTGTACAGGAATCTGCAAATCTATAATGATATAAGTGAATAACAACAACAGTACTTATTAACTATTAAATATGGTGGATTCTTCTGGGTTCCAAATTAATAACAGTATCCTGAACTCTGCTGCCTTCCAATGTTTAATTAGCCCAGGATATGGTTGTTACTGAGTTATCCTTGTACGGTCCTTTTAATAGTAAATTGAAATGTGATCTCTATCCTTTCACCCCTCTGCTCTGATTGGCTATTACAAATCCCTCTGCTCTGATTGGCTACTGCCCTCAGACCTTCCCAACTCCTCACACCAAACACAGACACCTCAATTGCTTACCCCTCAGCTCCGTCTGTAACCCTTGCCCCCACCTTCTCAGTATCAGCCCCTGTCCTTCCTTGTCCATTGGCGAAGGCTCAAGCAGGGACATTGCTTAGCCAGGGAAGGGGCAGATTAGGCAGTAGGGTTAAGCCATTCATTCATAAACTCATGACACTACATGGCACCTAGCACACCATGTGGGCCCCAGCCTCTTTCTGGGAGCAGGGTGGTAGGCAATGTGAACAGACACTGTCTCTGAGCCTGCAAATCCACCACCCCTGCGAGATTCCACAATAAACTAGTGTGTGGGGTAGGCATGGGGGAGAAGACTCATGAGATCACCCCCATATTTAGGAGAGTTTGGTATCTCCCGTTTCCTGGACACCCAAGAGACAACACAATAAGCTGTTCCAGCTGGCATAATTAGCACTGAGTCTTTGCCCCTACTCCTCCTGCACATTCGTCTCTGGAGAGCCAAAGACCCCAGAGTGACCTGGGTGTCACAGAGATGTGGTGGGAGCACCACGCCCTCTGGGAATAGAGCGGAGCTCACCACAGGCGAGGGAGGTAGTATGGAGAAACCAGAGGGAAGCTCTGTGTCACAAGGTGATGAGGATGGTAAGGTTTAGGGGAGTAGGGCAAAAGGGGTATTTGAATTCATCCTGTGGGGCAAAATCACATCACAGTGGTGTAGCCCTAGGATTATTATTTTATTTATTATTTTTATTGGTGGTAGCATCCAAAGGCCCCATTCAGGATCTACACCCCATTGTGCTGTACACTGTACAAAGCACACATGGTCCCTGCTCTGAGCAACTCACAATTTAAGAGAGTGGAAGAACTGATGGGTTCTGAACCGAGGGTCTCCTTTACTAAACCAGTGGTTTAGTGGTCTGCAAACTATGGGTGTGCAAAAGATGACTGTGAAAATAAAGTTTCGGATCCTAGAAAAGGCGTATTTCCACATGGGGGCATTCTCTTACTTTGCCACTAGGTTGGTGGCAGAATGTTGCAACATCAGAAATGGGATTTGATTCCCATGTTAGCCAACATGGTTAAACTCGGGATTTTTTTCAATCCAGGAAAGCACACAGGATAAACCTTTTAGAAACCAGATCTAGCAGCTGTCTAAGGGCTATAATTCTAGTTGCAATTACAGGTCTTGTTAAGAAGGACTTTAGAGGATGAAATCTTGATGAAAGAAAATACTCAAGGCTACAGATATATTCTTGGTGTATGTGAACAACAAAAGCTTCCAGGGTCAGCTAGAAAACAATAGATTAACTATTAGGAAAAACTTGAAGGTAGTGGGTCTGATTCTCCTCTCATTTACTGTAGTTTTACTCTGCTGTAACCCCATTGACAAATCAGAGGAACATCAGGCCTATTGTACTATGCAAACTCTACTGCCAAGCAGGAAGTGAGTTTTGGAACTGTTGCAGCCTCTCTTAAAGTAGTTGTTAGAGATCAGATGCATATTACAGGGTCTCAAGTCAACAAGCCTGCCCAACTTCCTGAACTCAGCAGCCGTGCAGCAAAATTCAACAGACTTAACGAACATCGCCACGCATCTCATGACAGTGCAAGTCAAGACAGTCTCAGCCGACCTTCTACCCACTCTACAGAGCCTTCTTGTTCTGAGTATGTGCAATATTACCAGATCTTAATCATAATTGTTCCAGCTCAGTGATTACTAGGAAATAGCTGATCTCTCGTCTCTTTTATTTTTGATTAGCCATGACCTTGACCTGAAGTCCATGCTTCCCTTGTCACCTTCCTCTCAATGCGCAGATGTTCCACTACCTGAAATTAAATCAGCAACTGAAACTCATCAGTTTATTACACCTCCTGGTAAGATCAGATTTCAGCAATCTCCCACACTTGAGTAAATTGTAAAGAATAACAGGAAAAGATAATTTACTTGCAGGACAGAATGCATCTCTGCTCCGGTCAGGTGTTGTTTCACACACAGACAGAGCCTACTGCTGATCTCACACCAGTTTTACTAGTCTGAACATAGTCAAAAATGAACTCATCTTTCTTCCAAACTCCTTGTCTCTTTGTCCCTGACAGTACCACCATCTTCCCAGTCACTCAGGCCTGTAACCTGGTTTTCATGTGTGGCATTGCTCTCTCTAGATTTCAGGCTATATACAAATCATGTCACATTTTCCTTAAATGATACAGCTTTTCTCTCGGCCTAACCTGCCAAAGCACTGCCCACACTCTCATTATCTCCTGTCTTGACTACTGCAACCTCATCTTTTGGGCGTAAGTACTGCAACTTTGTACCACTTAGCCAACATCATCTTCCGAACTCCTTGCTTCTATCACGCCGATCTCTCCTTTGAGTGCTTCTACTGCACCACATTTGCACCACATGAAACACAAACTCTGGTTCTTCCCTTGCCAGTTACGATGAATTATTATTGATTGTACAGACAAGCAAGAAAACATGCTGTAGGATTTTCAGAAGCACTTAAGTCACTTAGGAAAAAGGCAAAGCTCCTAAATCACATAGGCTCATTTGAAAATCCCACTCAAAGTCCCTGCATCCAGGAAGTTGAGGCCAAAATCTGGATGGCTAAATATAGACATCTAGCAGGCCAAAATGAGGAAAAGGAAGGAAAGGAGACAGCAGTAGAATAAGGTACAGGAATCGAGCATCCTTGTAGCAAGGTCCAACGATTCATTTTGTTTCTGTGATAATCTTGTTTGTAAATTACATATTTCAGGATAGGGGTTTGTTTAGTTTTGGTTGGTATAATCAGATGCAAGACAGTGAGCAAATTATAGTGACGCAGGAGTGCTATTATACTTAAGGTTGTGTCACAGCTTCTGTTTAAAGGTTCATAGAATCATAGAATATCAGGGTTGGAAGGGACCTCAGGAGGTCATCTAGTCCAACCCCCTGCTCAAAGCAGGACCAACCCCAACTAAATCATCCCAGCCAGGGCTTTGTCAAGCCTGACCTTAAAAACCTCTAAGGATGGAGATTCCACCACCTCCCTACGTAACCCATTCCAGTGCTTCACCACCCTCCTAGTGAAATATTAGGAAAAGCTATCCAACCTAGACCTCCCCCACTGCAACTTGAGACCATTGCTCCTTGTTCTGTCATCTGCCACCACTGAGAACAGCCTAGCTCCATCCTCTTTGAACCCCCCCCCCCAGGTAGTTGAAGGCTGCTATCAAATCCCCCCTCACTCTTCTCTTCTGCAGACTAAATAAGTCCAGTTCCCTCACTCTCTCCTCATAGGTCAGAGTGCCCCAGCCCTCTAATCATTTTCGTTGCCCTTCGCTGGACTTTCTCCAATTTGACCACATCCTTTCTGTAGTGGGTGCAGTACTCCAGATGTGGCCTCATCAATATCGAATAGAGGGGAATAATCACTTCACATCATCTGCTGGCAACGCTCCTACTAATGCAGCCCAATATGCTGTTAGCCTTCTTGGCAACAAGGACACACTGTTGACTCATATCCAACTTCTCATCCACTGTAACCCCCAGGTCCTTTTCTGCAGAACTGCTGCTCAGCCAGTCAGTCCCCAGCCTGTAGCAGTGGATGGGATTCTTCCATCCTAAGTGCAGGACTCTGCACTTGTCCTTGTTGAACCTCATCAGATTTCTTTTGGCCCAATCCTCCAATTTGTCTAGGTCACTCTGGACCCTATCCCTACCTTCCAGCAGATCTACCTCTCCCCCACAGCTTAGTGTCATCTGTGAACTTGCTGAGGTGCAATCCATCCATCCCATAATCCAGATCATTAATGAAGATGTTGAACAAAACTGGCCCCAGGACAGACCCCTGGGGCACTCTGCTTGATACTGGCTGCCAACTAGACATCGAGCCGTTGATCACTACCCATTGAGTCCGACGATCTAGCCAGCTTTCTATCCACCTTATAGTCCATTCATCCAAACCATACTTCACTTCCGTTCGTTCTTATATCTCACTGACTGACTGGCAATGCCCCTCCCCTTATATACTTGCAAGGGCATGGCTGACAGCATTCTAGGATGTTTGAGGAAAACGTAATTCTCAGAAAGTCTGGAAGGTTCCACGAGATTCTGCAAGGTTCAGAACATTCTAGGAGATTTAGTGAAAAATGAATCCACATATGGA
Organism: Emys orbicularis; assembly: GCF_028017835.1. Classification (NCBI taxonomy): domain Eukaryota; kingdom Metazoa; phylum Chordata; order Testudines; family Emydidae; genus Emys; species Emys orbicularis. The sequence goes on along the minus strand of NC_088685.1, from coordinate 19,478,049 downwards.
GTACCTGAAACATCTTACTTCAAACATTCTATTTCCCTTTTTGTCACTAACAACAGAAACAGCACCCCGAGCCTGGCATCCCCCAAGCCTTGCACCCTAGGCAGTCACCTGGGTTGCCTGCCTCTAAATCTGGCCCATTCTGTGGTCCATCTAATCCAGTGTCTGACAGTGGCCAGTAGCAGATGTTCCAAAGGAAGGTTTAAAAGCCCAGTAATGCACAATTGTGCAATAAGATGCATATTGGGAAATTTCTTCTTAAGCTTAGACAGTTATTATTTTGTTTGTAATCTTAGACATTATGTGTGTTGATATCCTTTAATATTTTATCATAACTATTATTATTGAACTACTACAGCAATGCCTAGGGACGAACCAAGATCATGGCCCCATTGTGCGAGGCACTGTATAAAGACAGAATAGTAGAGAGCCCTGCCCCGAGGTGTTTACACTCTGAATACCCAGAATAGACAAAGACATACAGGCAGAGCAATCAGTGTGAACTAGCTAGTGTAACTGTGCATGTTGTTCATATTATTAAAGGGAATATCTAACAAAATTATTCAATAAATAAGCAATGTTTAAGGTGGACCTTTAAAGTGTGAACTTACTTCTATTCCCTATGTGTTTCACATTTCTTTCAGAAAACAAGAGGGCCCCAGACTTAGAATGGACTTTTTATCCAAGGTTTGGTCTTCACACATATCATATTGGGAAGCGATGCGTCTTCAATGGTCTCTTCCTCCGAAACAAAACCTCTGCATCAGAAAGGATGTTAGAAATGCGTTTGGGAAGAAAAAAGCATGGTACAATCTCTAAAACAATTGCTAACTCTAGAACATCCTAAAAGACTTGGAGGCAACATTCATGCATTGCACTAGAGGCTTGGAAATCTCAGGTTCAATACACAACCTATGTTGGTTTGTTGGGGCACGATAAGTGGATGTCTATGAACATATATGTGCATCATTATCAAGATTTCAATGATGAGAGAAATTAAGAGTAACCAGTTTGAGAAACAAGAACTGTATGGCTGAAATAGCAGGCTTCAGACAGTCTAGCTAATGTCAGTTTCCCCAGGACATACAATTTGATTTTAGCGCAGACCAACATTTAAAAATCTTTCATAGGTAATCAGCGGCTATGGTTGTGAGTACTCCGAGTCTTTGCAAACCTGACCATGTACCTATCTAAATGTGGATTGGGGTGCAAAGCCGTAGACATTCAGGCTAAGATTTTCAAAAGTGACTAGTAATTTGAGGTGCCCCAATGTTGTGATTTTCAGAGGGCAGGCAGAGAGCATTTTCTGAAGAAAACTCAGTCTCTTTAAGGTGTTTCAGGTCGGGCACTCACAAATGGAGGAACCCCAAATCATTAGTCACTTTTGAAAATCTTGGGCCATATCTTAAAATCATGATCATATCATCTGCCTTTCCTTTTCTCATATTCAATTACAGGAAAATACTGTATGTATACACAGATTGAGAGAGAGTAAGAGCACCAATCTATTGTCTGGACTGATATGTACTGCATCATTTTTGAGAATTAACCCCCCCCCAGTTTAGATCAGTTTATACAGTATATAGATGCATTTTACCTTCTTCATCTATTTCATTAAAATCAACAGTAGCTAAAGATTTAGAAATCCATGCATTGTTATTTGTTAAGAGTGAATCATGTAGAAATTTACAGAAAGACACTGTTGACTTTAGCCAATCTGTATGTTTCATAATCAGCCCAGAGAAGCGTTATATATCCAAATGACTAAATTCTTCAATTCAGGAATTAGTGATGCTGTATATTTTACATAATTAAATGTGACAATATCATTTGACATGGACAATTAAGCTTATATTTGTGAGCAATAGTGTAACTAAGGCCTAGTCTACACTGGGTGGGGTGGGGGGGAATCGATCTAAGTTACACAACTTCAGCTATGTGAATAACGTAGCTGAAGTCAACGTACTTAGATCTACTTACCGTGGTGTCTTCACCACGGTGAGTCGACTGCTGCCGCTCCCCCGTCGACTCTGCCTGCACCTCTTGCCAAGCTGGAGTACAGGAGTTGACGGGAGAACACTCGGGGATCGATTTATTGCGTCTAGACTAGACGCGATAAATCGATGCCCACTGGATTGATCGCTGCCTGCCGATCCGGCCGGTAGCGAAGACATACCTTAACAGTATACAAAGTAGACATTGTACCATTTTGAAATCTGTTTTCAGTGAGGGTACTAACATAACAAGATAGCCTAAAATCCTGGAGTTCTTTAGCCAACCCAGTTGTTGATGAGTCAACCAGTCATTATGTCTGAACATCCTGTTTCTAATCTGCCCATGTCTTAAAAAGATTAATTACGAAGTCTGGAACTAAATTAAAGATACAGTTTCAACTGCATTTTAGTTCTATCTCCTTCTCAGGAAATACCATTTATAGCCACAGATAAGTTTTGCTTGGAAGCCATTGAGGAGCTTTGGGACAATTCCTGAGCTTCTTACTTATTCGTTATGGAAGTAAAGCTCCCACTGAAGTCAATGACAGTTTGTCTGAGTATGGACACCAAGATTGGTCCTCATAAGAACAAGGAAAAATCTAAGCTGCCACTATTCTCAGTCTGTTTTTTTTCCCTGCCACTATAACAGGGAGGTTCTCTCCAGCTGCAACTCTGAGCAATTTGCTATAAGAATAGTAATGCTTTGTATAACATCATTGATCCGAGAATCTCAGAGTACTTTATAGACATTAATTAACTGCCACAATATACCTATGATATAGGCAAGCATTATTAGATCGCCAATGGAAGCACAACGCACTTAGGGGCCAGTTCCTTGGCTAGGGGAAAGCAGCATAGATCCACTGAAGTCACTGGAGCTATGTTGATTTACCCCAGCTGAGGATCTGGCCTATCATGACACAACAGCAGCAAGTCAGTGGCATAGTCAGGAATAGAATTTAAACACTGGCATAACTCCACTGAATGGTGCCTATTGAAATCAGTGGAGCTATGCTGGCATAAAACTGGAGCAATGTAGTGGTGAATCAAACCCTTGGAGTTCTGTTTCCCAATCCACTGCTCTAGCCACTGTATGCCCTGCCTTCCTGAGTGAAAGAATTTGTGAAGCATTACCTTGATTAAGAGATGAGCTGCAGTCTGTGGTGAATGAAGGCCATAGAGTAGCCTCGAAGGTATTATGTACAAGTAACACACCCATGGTTGCACAACTTCCATAATCATTATCTTTTAAAGATATGCGGCACCTCTCACTCTAATCTCATATTTTTTAACTTCTCCAAAATTCAGTGGTTAGGAAACTGAAATATACTCACACTTGTGGAAGTGGTCTCTCCACAGTGGAATTGAGACACACTAATGCACCATAGAAGCTTGCACTTCCACTGTTTATCTCTTGGGCTTTCAGTCCAGCATCTTTCACAAATACTAAGGGACAATTCCGCCCCTGCTTCATCCAGTATCCTTGCCCAAAGTGTTGAGACATATACAGACCAAACTGGGTAGCCTTAGGAAACATCTGCTGTTCCCTGTGACTGTAAAGGTGATAGTGTTGGACGCAGACTCAGGAGGCCAGGGTTTTGTTCCTGATTCTACACCTGCCCGGGCGGGTGACCTTAGCCAAGCCACTTCAACGCTGTGCCTCAATTACCCCATCTGTAATATGGGGATGATGATGATGCCTACCTCTTCTGTAAAGCACGGTTAGACCTATGGATAAACACTGGTTTATATAAGCAAGGTATTAATTATTTTTAAGTGCTTCATAATAAATCCTGATTCTGATCTCAATTATAGATGGGCCTCTTGTATCCCTGCTAAGGGAACATCAGGAGAATGGCAGAAAATTATGTGGCAAAACTTTTAGAGACCAACAATCTTTTTGGGTCAATTTTAGAGAAAAAATCAATTAGGGATCCCAGCAAATGAAGTCGGTGGGAGATTTTTTGTATATATAAAAAAATAAATAATATAAGCTATTAAGTCAATGTAATTTAGCTCTCATACATTTTCTGTTAAGGAAGGAATTCCTTATTTTGTTATAATTTTGTTTGTTACAATGGAGATAGAAATCAATCACAGAAATGGCATTGCAATGGTAACCCCCTGTGACAACTGCTACAGCTGTCCAGAACACAGCAGAAACTTTCACAAATTTGGATCAACAAGGCCTGTGGTGAACTTTGGGTGGTAAGTTCGTAATCTGGATGTTACCTCTTATTTGATAAAATTAAATTATTATGCACCATTCCTGAGTATAGAACTATCATGTGGTACACTTATTTAATTAAATCCACAAGCATCATAGATTATATATAGTGGTGGAAAATTATGAAAAACGAGGGCCAAGAGACACCTTAAAGGGCCTGATTTTCAGAGAACGGATGCTCCAGTTTCTGAAAATCATGATCCTTTCAAGTGTCTCAAATTGGGCATCCAAAATCACCAGCCATTTTTGAATATTTCAATTCTCCACTAAAATCAGTGAAAACCAGGAGTAGCTTCCCTGTAATCAATGGAGTGACATGAGATTCAGGTCCAATAGGTCTAACAACTAAGCAATGTGCCCATTTTTCTTTTCATTCAAGCAGTTCTTTTCACACAGTTCAGTTACTCCCAGTCTGCACACAGACACGCACTGTTCAGTATGACAAAACCATGGCCAACTTATGTGCAAACTTGGCCGATGAAATAAAATAACAAATATAAGATGGCAGCTTTCCAAAATGAAATGCAAACCAGTTTGAATGTAGTTGCAACACAGGTTGATGACACATTGCTTCATAAATACGGTGGTGACAAGTGGACTAACAAGACATCTTATAGAGATAGTATTACACGTTTTAAAAGCTATTCACAGAAAGTATGGTTTGCTTTTTTTGTGTTCTTTCTAGTAAGTATTGCTTCTGAGAAAAATACTTCATCCTATTGTATGCCATTGCTATTATGAAAATTTCCAGGCCAGTCTATAAGCTACAATCTGAACATGAAAGTTCAGACAAATGGGACCAAAGACATGCAAAAAGTGTGTAAGGGAGACATATTCATGTAAGGGAATCATACAAAAAGAAAAGCGTGTCAATCACAGGTTGTAAAGTTGAGACTTAGGCCTGGTCCCCACTAAGCCCCCACTTCGGACTAAGGTACGCAAATTCAGCTACGTTAATAACGTAGCTGAATTCGAAGTACCTTAGTCCGAACTTACCGCGGGTCCAGACGCTGCAGGCAGGCTCCCCCATCGATGCCGCGTACTCCTCTCGCCGAGCTGGAGTACCGGCGTCGATGGCGAGCACTTCCGGGATCGATCCCAGAACATCGATTGCCTGCCGCCGGACCCTCCGGTAAGTGTAGACGTACCCATAGTACGGCAGAGTAAGGCAGATGCAAACGCAAGACACAAGAGTTGAAAGGTCAGAATGATGGGACGGGTGGAGTACGATTGGTGCACAGCCCAGCTTGCAGAAGCCAGTAAGAATGCAGCTTAGTACCAAGGTGAACATTGCATGGATAGACGAGGTAGAGTTGGCTGTCATTGTTATATAAGTGATGTCTGGAGCTGATGCTAGTAATGAGACATCTTAGAAGAAAAAGCTAAATATAGTGGACATTCTTATAAACTGGCCATTGAGCCTAAATAATTCCTTAGATAACCGTATAGCTTTTACCTCCCAGTTTGCAATGTTTTAGGTATTCTATAAGGAAGTTTAGATGAATCTGCAGCTACTGAAGTAACTGTAACCATTTATCAAGGTCAGTAGTGGCAAGGTTTTAAGGGTGACCCTGCTTGACAAGATGAGGGCTAGGGAAAGAGCCTTCAGCCTTTTCCTAATGGAGGGAATGAGAGAAAGATGCAAAGTCTCTGCGAAAGATAAAAATGCTGTGGTTAGGGAGTTAGGGTGGAATTCAGGACAGGAGAGTACTGGAGACATCAACTTCATGAAGCAGCTCAAGAGATACAGAGAGAAAACCGTTGGTACTCTGAGATCATGTAGGGTCACAGGTAGGGCTTAAAATCTCATATTCTACTTCCTGGAGCACCCCTTGCTCCGCCAGTTTGGGACTCCAGGCTTCAGCTGCGGGGTGGGACGGTCTTAGGGCTTTAGCCCTGCAGGGCACACCGGGTGTCGGGGCTTCAGCCCCGTCAGGTGCATCCAGGCTCGGGGCTTCAGCTCAGAGCTAGGGCTCAGGACTTCTGCCCAACAGGAGGCTCCGGGGCTCGCCTCACTGGTTTGAAAATATTTACTGGAGCTCTGCTTTGGATAGCGTCTGCTGAATTTAAGCCCTGGTCACAGGCAAAAAGTGGAGAATTAGCCATCTGGAGGGAAGCAGACTTACTCCTGTAAAAGCCAGACTGAGTGTTATCAAGGAGGTTGTGAGGGAAAAAGTGATAAAAAAAGTAAGAGAAGATCCCCTTTACTAAAACTTTGCTGAAGAAACGGTGGTGGGTTACAGGCTATAGATAATGGTAAGGAAAGTTCATATTAGGTTGTGTTTTCTATAGAAGTTGGGCTATTTTGAATGTGGCAGGGAAAGGGACTTCTGGAGGAACTGGAAGCATTAGCTAAAGTGTGTTCAAATAAGAAGTATGGTTGGTTGCTGACAAAATAAGGGTAGTGATGATTTTAATGGAGATTTAGACCCCAATTCTACAAGGTATTTAAGCACCTGTGAAAGGATAAGTACCCGAGGAATCCAATTGAAGTCAATGGAGAGACTCAAGTGTTTAAAATAATGCTCATACTTAAGTACTTTGCTGAATTTGAGTGAAAGGGTAGTAGAGAGCTTCCAGTAGATAGATCAAAGGTGAATTGTATAGTGAAAGGCACTTATGATAGAATGTGGAAAAACATCCCTGTGGACCCACTGTAATATGGAGTATGCTATCTGAAAAAGAAATGCGGATTTTACTATTGACATGTGCAAGTTTGCAGATGACACTAAACTGGGAGGAGTGGTAGATATGCTGGAGGGTAGGGATAGGCTACAGAGGGACCTAGACAAATTAGAGGATTGGGCCAAAAGAAATCTGATGAGGTTCAACAAGGACAAGTGCAGAGTCCTGCACTTAGGATGGAAGAATCCCATGCACTGCTATAGATTAGGGACCGAATGGCTAGGCAACAGTTCTGCAGAAAAGGACCTAGGGGTTACAGTGGACGAGAAGCTGGATATGAGTCAACAGTGTGCCCTTGCTGCCAAGAAGGCTAACAGCATTTTGGGCCGTATAAGTAGGGGCATTGCCAGCAGATCGAGCGATGTGATCTTTCCCCTCTATTCTGCATTGGTGAGGCCTCATCTGGAGTACTGTGTCCAGTTTTGGGCCCCACACTACAAGAAGGATGTGGAAAAATTGGAAAGAGTCCAGTGGAGGGCAACAAAAATGATTAGGGGGCTGGAGCACATGACTTATGAGGAGAGGCTGAGGGAACTGGGGTCGTTTAGTCTGCAGAAGAGAAGAATGAGGGGGGATTTGATAGCTGCTTTCAACTACCTGAAAGGGGGTTCCAAAGAGGATGGATCTAGACTGTTCTCAGTGGTAGCAGATGACAGAACAAGGAGTAATGGTCTCAAGTTGCAGCGGGGGAGATTTAGGTTGGATATTAGGAAAAACTTTTTCACGCAGAGGGTGGTGAAACACTGGAATTGGTTACTTAGGGAGGTGGTGGAATCTCCTTCCTTAGAGGTTTTTAAGGTCAGGCTTGACAAAGCCCTGGCTGGGATGATTTAGTTGGGGATTGGTCCTGCTTTGAGCAGGGGGTTGGACTAGATGACCTCCTGAGGTCCCTTCCAACCCTGATATTCTATGATTTGAAGCTGCTTACAAAATTCTATAGCAGAATTCATTTGGAATGCAGTGTATTTCTGGGAAGGGGAATACCAGCAAATACATTTTATTGAAAGGAAGCCAGCTACTGACATGCCTCTACAGGCAGCCAAGGCAGTTTTACAGCTCTATTTTCTTTTATAGTGCAACATACAAAAGGAAAGCAGATACATTTATCCCTCTCCAGCGCTTGTCACGGACTCCTTGGTAAGTATCTGCTTTGGAGCATAGGGAACAGCTATAATATATGGGACTTATTCAGACCACACTTGCACCAGTAGAAATCAGGAGAAACTCCATCAAAATCAATGGATTTAACTTGTGTAAAGTAAGAGGAGAATCAGGTCTTTCATCTCCTGTTTGGAAAAGTCCTGTTGAGCTTAATAGGAATACAATTAATAGGGTTCTATAGAAATTAAATAGGGTTCCTAAAGTGTGCACTCCAAAACCCAGAGAATGTAGCAGATGACACTCTTTCTACAGACCTGTTAAACCAAGGGATAGAATTCTTCACCTACAGAATTCTTCATGTTGGTTCAACAAATCTATACAGAGGATCTCATGCTGCTAGAGCCTGATTCAACAGGAGTCTTTCTACTGAGCTCACTGGGGGCCCTTATACTCTAAAACTGTTCCATATTTACAGGCCTCTCAATATTGACACCCTTTTTGATATAGATGTCCTGGACTTTGGCTGCCGACTATAACAAATCAATTAGGATAACGTTGATACAGTCTCTCTTTTTAATGGCTCCCAAGACAGGTGACATAACGAGAGTGAATTCTACTTTATTTATTTTTTTAAAATACATATTTCAGTGAATGTTTGTTGAAGAACACATTTAGAATGAAGGGTCAGCTTTGTAACTCAACTGGATTTCTTTTTTTTTTACTGACCAAAAATACAGCCGAATTGACCTTATTGTACTGTCAGAATGATGTTTAGAAGGATAATGACCAAAAATTGTGCATAGTGTCTCCAGGGAACCTCATTTACGTCACACTTTGAAATATTATTGATTTAGAAATTAATTCATAATAGCTTTGGGAAGTGAAGATCCTTAATTATCTGAAGTCAGAGCCCAGTAGCAGGTTGACACAATGATAAGGCCAGAATCTGATTTCTGCCTCGTCAATAAGCTTAACAGTAAACAATAAAAGCCCCTTTTAATCTTTCTAAATGAAATTATAACCAGGCATAAACTGGTCAATGCTGCTATAATCCGTGGCCTATAACTCAGCCTGCCAAGGCCCAACTGAGAGATGCAGTATGCCGAAGACCCAAAATGAGGGACACAGCATGCTGTGAGCTTCATACTTTATTTCTGACGTAAATCATTTTCAACAAGGAAAAAAGTGAGGGAACTCCAAATCTGTGTGCCACATACATAACTGAGAGAGATGAGTGACATCTCAAAACAAGGACATTTGAGAGGTATTGTCCATGAACAGACACACAAGGAAAAGAAAATGGCTGCCTGCTGTGAGTTTTTGGGGAGAAGCAGCAAACCGTTAAAGAAGAAACTCTCCCTTCCCTCTCATGAGTCCTGCATTCCTTGTTGCTTCCACCTCATGCTCTTTGTTCCCTTTGCCTTCTTTTGACTCTTTCAAACACTTGTTTTGTGCTGTTAGTGAACTCACTTTGGCAGACCTTTGCTAACACAGGCCCAAAATCCCTTGGCAGTTATCAAGGCCTCTGAATCACACAGTAGTAGGGATGCTTATAAGAATATCTTTTGAGTTCAGAAATATTGTGTTTTACAACCACAACCACTCAGATTGCACATATTTCCATGCCTTCTAGTGGTTGTATTTACTCAGTGTATCAAGGAAAAGATTTTGTACACACACCAGCAGCACAGTTCTGATACTTTGGGGTTATTCTGACATGGAGACTGGATTTTTTTCTTGAGAATAAAACTCTTTTTTCCTTTATATATGTATTTGTGGCCCATTTTTGCCAGATCAGGTTAGACCAATGGTTCGTGAAGTCCTTTTATCCTTCCTCTTGCCTCTTTTATTCCTCTAATTTGCTCAGTTCTAACTAAAATATTAGATGCTGTTATTAAATTTATACACATTCAGTGCTTGAAACTGGTACATCTCGGCAATTAAATAAACAGCTACAGCCATTCATCACGGAAGGCGTGTCTACACGTGAACACTTAGGAAAATTAATCTGAATTCATTTTTAAAGTGGACTCGTTAAACTGCACTAAACTCCTGTGTGGATGCACTCATTCAGAATTAAACTGGCCTTAATTTGATTTAGCTAAATTCACTTTAACTCTGAATAAGAGTATCCACATGGGGGCTTAATGTGGTTTAATTAATCTACTTTAAATTCACATCTGCAGTTAATTTGGATTAATTTTCCTGAGTGCCCCATGTAGATAAGCCCTTAGATTCATATACAAGAGACCACATTTCATTAATTCATAGTAATATTTCTAATTTGGGTTCTGGAATTCATGTCAGCGGGATCCACATGGTCAGTCAGTCTGTGGCAGGCTAATGCAGGGTTGATTCACACCCCAGCTTGTTGCAAACTAAATGCCCTTGGAGACATGCCCTTAGAGAGAGTAGAGTGGTATAGCAGCAGAAAGAGGGAAGTTACCATGTAATCCTTTCCTACTGTTTTTCCTTTGACAACTGTAGCAGGGAAGCAGGCATGTGAACTGTGTAGCTTTATCTCCCTCCTGTGGTGATTAGAGCCCCTAGCAGTGAAACTGACTGGGCTTAGAACAGCCTGTGTTTAAGAAAGGCTGATCTGAAACTTATGTTAAAATATGGATTTGTGATTTTCAGGTAATAAGATAGTGACATAATAAAATTCAGAATTATAGTCTGGTTCACACAGGTAAAATGAGAGGCTCCAGAGAATAAAGGAAACATGCCACTATTTGAGATAGAAAGGACCAAAGTGTGCTCTGAGTTACAACAGTGAAAATCCAGAATAACTGTATCAATTTCAATTGAGGTGCTCTGGATTTGTGTTGCTGTAACTGAGAGCAAGATTTGTTCCATAGGTCCTGATTCACTTCTCACTTAGATCACTTTAAATCGGGATTAACTCCAGGGACGTAACATTGGTGTAAATGAGAAGAGTCAGGCACGGCCTAGGACCTTAGGCCTTGATCTTGCAAAGCACATTAGCCTGTGTGTAATTTCGTACATCCATGGACATTCAAATGGGTGCTTAAGGGAGTGGAGCAGGGCCATATTATTTAGCTACACTGGGAGTGGGTGGAGGTTCTGTGGGGCTCTGGGCAGCATGAATCCTGAAAGGTTCAGTGTCCACATTAGCTAGGTAGAAGTGCAGTTGGTGCCAACCAATACCCAGACACTTTTCTTGTCTGTTCAGTGGGTCTCCACACTTGACATATGGTAACAAGCCTTGGACCCTGATCCTGCAAACACCTGGACATGAATAATTCTCCATGCAAGTCAGTGTGACTATTATGTGAATGCAATAACTTTCATTCTTAAGAGATTGCATGATTTGGCCTTTAGATTCAGGGCAGTGACCATATCTTCCTATGTGCAGCTCCCAACACATTCTGGCCATTACTACAAAACCAACAACAATTAACTGGCACCCTTGTAGCCAGATCTGAGCAGAGCGGTCAAGGACTATTAGTCCATCAGCTCCAAAGTGCCCTCTCATTCCTGCAGGAAGTTCCTTGAAGTTGTGAGACATCATAGGAAACTTGTGCTACTGCCTGTACTAAATCTGGTTATGAGTAAATATTGATCCTTATTCTCCAAGCTTGTCACACCAGAACCTTTTGCAAACACTAAATTTAAATTTAAAAATCAAATTAAATATTAAAATATTTTGGCAAAGAAAGTAGTTTAAAGAACAGATCACAGTTAACTCTAATGTTTATTTGAACCATCTGCTCTCAAGAGCTCATTCCTGATTATATCTATCACCATTACCGCCTCTCACTCCCTTTTGACCAGTTTATCTGCAGCATTTCATGTTGCTCTGGTGTTAGATCCTCACACAAGTTACAAAGATGTTTAAAGTTCTCCATGCGGTTAGTTGCTTGTAAGCTATTCAGTGTGTTCATCATAAAAAAAGCTTCTCCCCTCATCTGCAAATTTTCCATTGTGAAAAAAAGCCTACTGTAACTGTGTAGAGATGATTACCTACATGCAAATAAAATCACTTGGTGTGGTCTGGTGAACAAAGCCCCTCTTGGGAAAAAGAGAAGTGTGGGCATCTGTTTTGTTCTCTTTTGCTTTTATCTTGTACCAGTCGAAGGTTGTATGTATGTATGCACGATCTAGGACAGGGGTCTCAAACTCAAATGACCACGAGGGCCACATGAGGACTAGTACATTGGCCCGAGGGCCGCATTACTGACACCTCCCCCCCACTGCCCTCGGCCCCGCCCCCAATCCACCCCTTCCATGAGGCCCCGCCCCCATTCCAACCCCTTCCCCGAAATCCCCCCGGAGGTGCAGGAGGGGTGTGGGGTGTGGCGGGGGCTCAGGGCAGGGGGTTCGGCTGCAGGAGAGGTTCGGGGGGCGGGCTCCAGCCCGACACGCACCGGGGGCAGGGCAGGCTCCCTGCCTGCCTGTCCCCACGCCGCTCCAGGAAGTGGCCGGAACTTGGGGGAGGAGGGGCACAGGGGTCTGTGTGTTGCACCACCCCCAGCAGCTCCCATTGGCCGGGAATAGGGAACTGCAGCCAATGGGAAGCTGCTGGGGGCACTGCCTGAAGCAAGAGCAACACACAGACCCCTGTGCCCCCCTTCCCCACGTTCCAGCCGCTTCCCGGAGCGGCGCGGGGGCAGGGCAGGCAGGGAGCCTGCCCTGCCCCCAGTGCATGTCGGGCTGGAGCCGCTCTAGGTAAACGCTGGGAGGGGCGGGGAGGCCACAAGGAGCTTGCGGGCCGCAGAAAACAACCCTGCGGGCCACATGTGGCCCCTGGGCCGCGTGTTTGAGACCCCTGATCTAGGGGATGTTTTGTTATATGTATCTGTTTTTGTATAATTATACTTATGCTTGGATTTTACTATACACTTCACACAGTCTAAGAACAGATGTAAATTCACATGGTAGATAGCCCCTTGCTCTGATTTTAAATAAGTTTGCCCATGTCTTGACATCGGCTAAATCAATTTCTAGTAAGTGATGAAGAGGAATTTCTTAGAGATTTTGTTTACTTAACAGCATCCAAGATATTCAGGGCCAGATGATCAGCTGTTGTGAATTAACATAGATCCACTGATATTGTTTTTCACCAGGTGAACATTTGGCTTGCAAGGACTAGACATTTCTAAAATTATGGGGCTGTGGTTTTTGAAGACCTTCCAGATATCCAGCACTAATATTTCAGGTCCTGATTCTAGGTGGCCTATCATTAAGGCTACCTGACACTTGACAAATATCATGGGCCAACTGAGAACAGGTTCTATTATAAGACCTGTTCTCAGTTGGCCCATAATATTTGTCAGTGTCTGGCCTGCTTTGGGATATATAGGGATGAAAAGTATTAAGCACTGTACAATAAATAATAGACTACTTAAAAAGCTGGATTTTTCTTTTCAATGTCTAATGCTGTATGTAGCTTTCAGCAGATAATAGAGCATGGTTTTAGAAACCAAACAAAGGATGTAGGTCACTGAGTACAGTCCCCTGCCATCACAGGAAAACCCCATCATCTCATCTCATCTCATCCATAAATTTATCAAGCTCCATCTTAAAACTAATTAGGTTGTTTGCCCCCTACCACTCCCACTGGAAGGCTGTTCCAGAACCTCACTCTGGTGGTTAGAAACCTTCTTCTCATTTCCATCCTAAATTTCTTCATGGCTTGTTTATTCCCATTTGTTCATGCACCTTTGTCCTTTAGCTTAAATTGCTCTTCTCTCACCCTGGTGTTTATCCCTCTGCTGTGTTTATAGAGAGCCATCAAATCCCCCCTTAGTCTTCATTTGGCTAGGCTAAACAAATCAAACTCTTTCAATCTCCTCTCCTCCTAGTCTATCAAAGTTGTGGTTGTGAAAATCACATCACAGACCATGAAATCTGGTCTCCAGCCACCCAGCTCTGAAGGCAGAGCAGAGAGCAATGGCTGCTTGTTGGGCGCCCAGCTCTGAAGTCAGCACCACCGCCAGCAGCAGCGCAGAAGTAAGGGTGGCAATACCTTACAGTGCCATTCTTACTTCTCCACTGCTGATGGTGGCAGCACTGCCTTCAGAGCTGGGCTCCCAGCCAGCAGCTGCTGCTCTCCTACTGCCTGGCTTCAAGCAGCACCGCTGCCAGCTGCAGCGCAGCAGTAAGGGTGGCATGGTATGGTATTGCCACTCTGACTTCTGCTGGAAGTGGCACTATCTTCAGAGGTAGGCGCCTCGCCAGCAGCCGCCACTCTCTGGCCATCCAGCTCTGAAGGAAGTGCTGAAGTAAGAGTGGCAATACTGAAACCCCCTATAATAGGCCTGCAACCCCCTTTTGGGTCAGGACCCCCAGTATGAGAAATGCTGTGTGTGTGTGTGTGGGGGGGGGAAATCACACATTTGTCATGGGTTGGTCACAACACAAATAGCAAATTTCATGGATGTGTTACATATCTGCAAAATTTGGTATTTATGCTGTGACCAACCCATGAAAAAAGTGTTATTTCTCCATGATTTAAGTAGACTCCTACTCATAAGATAGCCTATTTCCCTGATCATACTAGTAGCTCTTCTCTGCACCTGGTCCAGTTTGAATACGTCTTTTTGAACCCAGGTGACTAGAAATGTACACAATATGCCAGCTGAGTTTTTGCCAGTGCCTTCTACAATGTCATTAATATTTCCTTATCTCTGCTCTAACCAGACTGTCCGATCGCAAAAGGAACCTTCCCCTGAATGCTTCACACAAAAGCTGCTTTAATATTTAAATATATGCTGATGCTGTAATGTTCCACTGAGTCCAATTTGGTTTGGTTGAAGACCAGATCAGGAAAGCCACTCTGCTGTAACGAGTGAACTTTGCAGTTAGTTAACTCATTTGCATTTCTCCTTTCCTCAGCATACCTTTCCACGTGAAGGAGAAACAGCAGGAATTGGAGAAAGAAAGGAACGATGTGAAAAATCTAGACAGATGGAAGCCAGCTCCAACACTGCTTCAGGCTTTGGGTGCTAGTGTATTAGCGCACAGAGTCAGACAGCGTGAATCGTAGTGAAAAGTTCTTCCTAAAGAACCATTTTGTAAGCCACACATCCCTGGTGACATAACATACATGTGTAAACAGTGCTGGATGTAACTTCTTACGTGGATGGTCTTTTTAATGTGTTGTAGCAACCACTGTAGATATCCTGTTTTCAGTGTTGACTTTGTATTGGCTTTTGTTCATGATTACACCTGAACAGAAGCCCAAAACTACTGTCTCTCTGTCAGTCATTCGAAGTTTAACCAGGTATCAGAGGACCAGGCACAAAAATGTGTAGTTAATACTAAAGGACAGAATAGTTTTTTGTCCCATGTCATGTTACTTTCTTCACACTGATTGTTTCCATGGAATAAAGCTCTGTGCTGGAGTGATGGCTGCTATTTGTTTGCCCCAACGTCTAGAATTCACAATTTTTGTCTAGGATTATAGAGGTATGAGCACTATTTTTACTTTGCAGATCTGTAGAGCCTTCCATCCAAACATCTAAGAGAGCTTTAGCATAGTCGGAAATAAAACTCAGAACACTTGTTTCCTGGTCTTGTACCTTCAGCGATAGGCCATGCCTCCTTCCACTTTGCTCTCTTGAATTTCAATTGAACAAAGCCTATCTCACACCTAACTTGTGAACCATACCCACCTGTCCCAAAGAGTTTGCAGTCTAAATAAAGCAAGACACAGCAAGCCAGAGTAATAGACAACTGGAAGAGAAGGAAGAGAGTAGACCAGGGGAACTGCAATAAGAACACGTGGTAACTTTTACCATGTGTGCAACAACTAAGAATTTTCAACTCAGCATTCCTTTTTTAAAATAAATGATCCGGAGAGAACAACAATACCAATTATCCTGCTCATTTTTGTGAACTGGAACTAATACCCTTCCTGCTATTATAATGTGACTTTGGAGGTTGTTTGAGGAGTGGCACTGAAGCTATAGAAGAAATTTTGTGCTTGGCTCTTAACTTTGCCTTTATTTTGTTCAAAGAGCTTTAGCTGCTCTCCAAGTACACCACAGAGACGCACTGCCGATAAGAATGCTTGTTAACTCCTCTGTTGATGCACGATAAAAAGAAAAGGTCTAAAGGAATCATTGTACTGTGAAAATGATAGTGCTGTGAAATACATGAGGGCCAATGAGTCCTCCTCTGTTTGCTTTATTTTCTCTTTCTCCAGGCCTGCTATTATTGCACCTATTTCAACTTTTCAGTATGTATGCTGCCCCTATCTACACTAGGGACATCGTTTAAAAACATTCCCACTGGTTTTGAGAACTTTGGGAACTGTAGTGTAAATGGACTTGTTAGCACTGTGGCATCTAAAACTGCTCAGAATGATCTTGTTGATATAAGCCAAAGTTTTCTTAACTGGCCTTAAATCTTTGGGTGCCTCAGGATTAATTTGAGACACCAAAAGTTAAGGTACCCCAAATTAATGTGCACTTCTGAAAATCTTGGCCACAGTAGTTAAAATGCTGATGGTATCTGGCAGACCATCTACAGCTCACTGCTGAAAGCAAGCAAGGAGAAAACAAAAGCAGCTCATGTATTTGCTGTCTAGAAGGAAGAGAAGTGTAACTTGCAGAACTCAGAAGCAAAATGATCACTGTAGTGCTGTAGCTGGTTGTCTTCTGGATTTAAAGGGTCAGCTGCCAGGAGAGCATGCTGGGAAAGCCTCCTATAAAATGGCAATGCTGAGCGGCAAGTTCACTGATAGGTAGTAAGTCAGGAAGCAAAGCAGGTACCCGAGGGTGTAAACTAGTATTCTGAGGACTAACAGTCTGCATGAAAGAACAGTTTGATGTTTGCAGAACTGGAGCATAATGAACTGTGTACATGAGCTAATTTCATTTTTCTTTTGTGCTTCTATCACATTTTACTATTCAGATTCCTTTTGGAGCTCAGTTGCTTTCTTAGCTTGAAGTTTATCTCCCTTCCCATCAGTACAATTCAACTCTTCTAGTATTAGTATTTATTAATACAAATAATTACCTAATCGCAAGAGTAAGGCTGAATACACAGGGCTAAAATTCTAGAGAGAAATGCTGCTGATTTTATAAGCCATATCAAAGATGCTTGAGACTCTGTTTGGAGCTGGGCAAATACTCATTCCTATCCTGCACAGTGTTCTAGTCCCAAATCTCTCCGGAGCAAAGCCTGACTAAATTGTCAGTTTTTACAAATGTTGCTCCCTTTTGGCACAAGTGACTAGTCAAAGTTCATGACCCTGGGGTGTTCCAATTGAAAGTACAAGTTGGTGGAGCCTGGTATTTTCATGGATACCATCTTGTTTATTTACAAGGGATGTACAAAGTCCTGTCTGTTTGAATACAGAAGGAATCAAAAACAAAAGGAGCAGATTCTTAGCTTACTGCCCTCAAACCTCTTTAGACAACACCAGACCCCAAAGCTTTCTCTCCAGCTTTTTCCGGGTCACACTGTGCTCACAGGCTCCTGCTGAGCTTTCTTACCTCTTCCTCTCTCTTTTTTCTTGTCTGTTCTCAGTATTTGCATGATCTCTTCCCCCCCGCACCCAACCCAAAACAATACTCACCCAAAAGCTCGATGGTGGGTTCACACACACACCTTTTGTCTTAGGTAGGGGCTTATACTTAGTTACTTAGGATGATTTCAAACCTATTAATCTCAATGGGGTTTTAACTCAACCTGTAACAAGGTTTCACTATGTCAGAACACAGCAGTTTTGTGATTCATGCAAGGAGGGGAGTAGGATTAGATCCCTTCCTTCCCCAAACTCACTTCACTTGTCGTGTAGTTAGAGAGGAGTTAAACTAAAATAAACCTGAGTAGTCTGAGTTTTAGCTCTGTGCATGTTCAAGGTCCTACTTGTTTAGGACTCCATAAAGAATCAGTGGCTAAGAGCCCCTGCGGCCCACCTGGGTGATTTAAAAGGGCCTGGGGTAGTGGCCAGGGGCCCCCGGGACCTTTTAAATCATCCGGGCCCCATGACAATTGCCCCCTTTGCCCCTGTCAGTGGGCCTGCCCCTGCTTTAGGTATCATCCTGATCAATAAGAGTTAGAGATTGGCTTGAATCATGATGTTTATATCCCTTCCAAAATTTTTGTTCCTATTATCACCCTCTATAGTCCTTCCATCCATGTAAATATCTAATCTCTTTTTTAATCTTGTTAAATTCTTGGCCTCAACAAATTCCAGGGGCAATGAGTTCCAAAGTCTAATTACATGTGTGAAAAAGTATTTCCTTTCATCACTTTTGAATTTGCTACCTTTTAATTTAAAGGACTGTTCACTTGTTCTTGTGTTATGAGACAGGGAAAACATAAGCTTATGATCTACCTTCTTTAGATGTTTTATAAATGTTAATCACGTCATAGATTCATGAATTTTAAGGACAGAAGGGACCATTATGATCACCTAGTCTGACCTCCTGCATAACACAGGCCTTAGAACCTGATCTAGTTATCTCTGCATCAAGCCCATAACTTTTGTTTGAGCTATAGCATATTTTTGGAAAGATATCCAGTCTTGTTTTAAAGATTTCAAGGGATGGAAAATCCACCACATCCATTGTTAAGTTGTTCCAATGGTTAATTATCCTAATTGTTAAAAAAAAATTGCATTATATTTCTGATTCAAATATACCCAGCTTCAGCTTCCAACCACCAGCTTCCATTTTGCTTTTTTCTGTTAAAAAGCTATCTATATCCGATAACTTTTCCCTATGTAG
The DNA here is from genome assembly GCF_028017835.1 of Emys orbicularis. NCBI lineage: Eukaryota > Metazoa > Chordata > Testudines > Emydidae > Emys > Emys orbicularis. The sequence goes on along the minus strand of NC_088685.1, from coordinate 19,459,342 downwards.
GTATCCGCGGACTTTGATCAAGTCACCTCTTAACCTAGTCTTGGATAAACAAAAATAGATTGAGCTTTTTAACTCTCGCTATCAGGCATGTCTTCCAGTCCTCAAATCATTCTTATAGCTCTTTTCTGAACCCTCTCCCATTTTCCAACATACTTTATGAAGAGTTAACACCAGACCTGGACACAGTATTTCAGTAATTGGCTCAGTGATGCTATATGTAGAGTCAATACCACCTCCCTACTCCGACTTGATAGTCCCCTGCTTCTATAGCCAAAGGTCCCTCTTACCTACAGCATCTCACTGGAACTCATGTTCAGCTGGCTATTTACCAGCACCCCTGAGTCCTTTTCAATGGAACTGCATCCCAGGATACGGTCTCCTATCTTGTAAATACGACCTTCATGCTTTGTTCCTAGATGTAGGACCGTACACTTAGCTGTTTTAAAAGACATGTTGTTCAGATGAGCCCACCTTACCAAATAAGGCAGATTAGTCTGTATAACTGACCCATCCCCATAATTGTTTACCAGTCTACCAGTTTTGCCACAGACTTTAGTGAGGCCAGGATTTCACATTTAGAGTAGCACCTTACTCCATGCGTAGCACTGTAGTTGGTGGGACTAATCATGGAATAAGGTGCTACCTAGAGTGAGCAAGGGTGGCAGAATTCAGCCTAACAATGAAGTTATAAGAAAATCACATTGAATCAGGTATTATGAGGAAATGTGAACCCTAGAGATTATTCACACACTATTTGAGGACTTCAACTACATTTCAGGCAAAGATGAATATCAGAATTAATTGAGCAATACACAGTAATGCTCAGCTAAATACTGATATTAAATCTAGCAGCCAATCCAGAGACTTTAAAATGTATGTGTACAACAGTTTCCAATTTAGATGCTGAGCCATTTCACCACTTCTTTTATATTACCCATATAAACCAGAGCTACAAGGTGCTTCGAATGAATGGCTCATGAAGGGTCTTTGGGATTCGCAAAGGGTCAAGCAAAATAACCCAACTTCTTCAGCTGACTTTGCACAATTGCTTATGCCACTTTCCAGTAAGTGTAACACTGTACATCACACTGACCTTCCAGCTGCTTATCTAGGAAGTCAAATGGCTTTTCCTTTTATTTCTGCAGCAAAATAAAAGGGAATGCCGCATGCAGAGTAGAGATATGAAATCTTTGCCATGACTATTTGCATTATTATATTCAATTAATAAGTAAGGACATTACAGATATGTGATCAAAGGCACTACTCTATTTGGGAGAGAGCAGATTCAGTAAATTATATCTAGTACTACTAGCTCAGTACAAGCCTGCATCCATGACAAGCTCTATTGTGCTTTTGGGTGATAACACTGTTTATTAGTCATGTATAATCAGAAAGTACTCTTTTTCTTTTCTTCTCTAATTTAGAAGAGAATTATGTGCTGGTGGATAGTGCTGGCTTGACAGCTGTGAAGATAGCAGCACACTATTCAGCCAAGGAACATACCCAGAAAGGGCTGTCACAATGCAAACTTTCCCATTCTCCCTGTCAATGTGCTTAAGTCTAACAGACTTCTGTTGGTGAGACAGTAGTTCAGTCTTCATAGCCCATTAATTCCTGTACGGAGAATGACAAGGATGCCAATTATGGTGATGTAGACCTTTGTCATGTTGTCTAATGTCAATCTGAGTCTACCAACTCATTCTAGAACAATGCTCAGAATCTGAGAGAGAAACATAACCAATGAGTTCTGTACCTTTGATATGTGGCATTTAGGTTGCTTGTAGTACTTATTGTCTGCCTGTTTTTCATTTGTGTGCCTTATTTCATATAGGCTTGTCTGGGGTTGGGACTCTTATACTCTGTGTTTGTACAGCACCTAGCACAATGGGGCCCTGATCTCCGATTACGGCTTCTAGGCATTTCTGTAATACAAATAATAAAATGTACATCTTGGAAAACTCCTTTGAAGTCCATATAATTCAAGGTGTAAAATCTGTGCATGTGAGATCATAATCAGGTACCTAAAATTTACTGTACACCAGATATAGGTCTGCATTATAGCATAGTTGCTTGATTTATATTATCAAGTCATAGCTCATCTCATCAAAAAATGTTGAGTGATGTACAATACTATTGATATGCAGTCCTAAAAATGTACTGTTTTAAACCTTAACTCTGTAGCAACTATTTTCCCAGACACACAAAATTTTTAGAGAATATAAACCTTTTAAAAATCACATTAAATGGAAGAACTGAAAACGTTTCCTGTTTATATAGGTGTTATAGATGAAATTATGTATCTCTGTCCTTCCTTCAGAAATTTCAACCTCTTCTGCTGATTCTTTCCAGCAGAGCTGCCAACAGTCAATAGCTAAACAGAAAAACAGTGCTTGAGGTAGAAAATTTTTTGAAGGTAAAGCAAAACGGGACAGATTCCAATTTCAGTTACATGGGTGTAAATCATACATATTCCAGTTGTACACTAGTGTAGCGGAGATGAAAATCTGGCCCAATGTATCTATTTTTGACTGCATACAATGGGTCAGAAATGCCAGACAAAGAACAGAACCAAGAGCAGCCATGGTATCAGGGTGGCAACTCCACTATGATTGCACCCAATTGTTCTAGAGAGCTGAATGTGCTCAAATACCTCTCCAACGTCATTGCACCACGAACCCCTTCGGGCAACAAAAAATACTGTAGGACCAAAGCCTGAGCCCACCCGAGCCCCTGCTGCCCTGACTCGGGGGGTGCCAAAGCCCAGGGCTGCAGCCCCAGGCAGGAGGCCTGTAACCTGAGCCCCGCCACCCTGGGCTGAAGCTCTCAGTCTTCAGCTGTGGCCCCAGCATGTCTAACACCAGCCCTGGCGACCCCATTAAAATGGGGTTGCGACCCACTTTGGGGTCCCAACCAACAGTTAGAGAACCGCTGCTCTACCCTGAAGTGCTTACCTTTGAAAGGGATGATTGCATCCAATACAGACAGGCAACCACAGAAGGATGCGTGGTCTTCATAGCTGGGAGGCTTGGGTATATATATTATAATGACAAAGATAAAAACTCTACCTGTAAACTTGAGTTAAGGCCCATGACAGGTCATTGCAGTTAAATACGGGTCAGCCAGGAGGCAGACTAATACTGACTTTAGCCTCAAGCCTTTTCTTTCTTTGCCTCCTACTTGCCAGATGGATGAACTGTATCAGGCATCAAGTGAAAGTGCCCCACTGGAAACTTTCCCTTTGGGGAGGAATAGATGAGTCAGACAAATGGATACAGAGATGCAAATTCTTAATCTGCTAAATCACTGGTTGGAATCTGGCTGGTGTCAGCACAATCTGAAAGTCATTCCCTCCTAATGTTGTGGTGCTCAGATTCTTACATTTTCCAGACCACTTCATAAGAAAGAGCTCACTGCCAACCTCTTCTCCAAAGTCCCTAGGCCTCCACTGCTTAGTTATCAGAAATTCTGTTGACCACTCCTTAGAACTCTGATGATCCATTGACCACAATGGAAAACGTACTGATCTAATGACTGCTTGAAGAACTACTGTTTGGGAAATGAGTTGGTGGTCTTAGGCCTGGTCTACATTAAAAAGTTAGGACAACCCAGCTACATAGCTCAGACTGTGTGAAAAATCTGTACCCCTGAGCCATATAGGTAAGCCAACCTCACCCCCAATGTAGACTGTGCTAGGTCAATGGAGAATCCCTCCTTTCGGCATAGGTAGTGTCTACACTGAAGTGCTGTAGCAGTTCAGGTATAACCAAGCCCTTAGTGCCTTTCCTTTTGGACATACTGTAAATCTATACAAGATAATGTTACTCAACTGTGGAGATAAATGGGAGGATGGGTGGTCAGAGTAAGGCTAAGATTTTGTCATGGGTATTTTTAGTAAGAGTCAGACAGGATGCAGGCAACAAACGTGGGCAACAAACAATAAATCATAGAAGTCGGAGCCCAGCCACGTGGGACTGAAGTTGCGGATGTCACATAAAATCACGGAATCCATGACCAACTCGTAGCCTCTCTCTGAGATGATCTCTCTGTTAAAACATGTCCCTTGCACTACAGCACACCATCTCCATGGGGGAGATGTTGTTATTCACACTGAATTTCCACAAGCAGATGTTATCAAAATACCTCATGAATACCAGAGTTATGAATTGCCCCGTCACCCACACACCTCATTTGGAACCAGAAGTATGCAATCAGGCAGCAGCCAAGACCAAAAAAAGCAAATACAGTACAGTACTGTGTTAAATGTAAACTACTAAAAAAATAAAGTTTAAAAAAGTTTTGACAAGGTAAGGAAACTGTTTCTGTGCTTGTTTCATTTAAATTAGGATGGTTAAAAGCAGCATTTTTCTTCTGCATAGTAAAGTTTCAAAGCTGTATTAAGTCAATGTTCAGTTGTAAACTTTTGAAAGAACCATAACGTTTTGTTCAGAGTTACAAACAACCTCCATTCCCCAGGTGTTCGTATCTGAGGCTCTGTCTACTGTATACACAGGGGGAAAGAGTTAAGGGGCAGTGTGAACCAGTGCTATCATGCTCTATCAACATGCAATATATTTAACAGAATATCAGTGCAATTTATGATATGCTAGAGCTGTTGTTGACCATGCCCAACAGAAGCATGTCTGGACAATTTGTGCTGAGGAAGAAGTTGTGGCCCAATTGACTATATGCTACCTATCATTTCAGGTACTTAGATGGCCCCCATTGCCACGCTATCTGAGCGCCTTCCAATCTTTAATGTGTTTATCCTCACAACACCCCTGGGAGGTGCTATGATCCCCATTTTACAGATGGGGACCTGAGGCACAGAGAAACTGTGAAATCAATAGGACTTAGGTGCCCAAGTAACTTTGAAGATCTGGGCTTAAGTGACTTGCCCACGATCACAGAGGAGGTCTGTGGCACGTTAGGGAATTGAATTCACGTCTCCAGCTAATAGACCCTACTTGGTCTCAGGGGCAATGCATGCTGCACCTTCTCTAAAGGGGCAGTGAGGCCTGATAGTAAGCATTTTCAAACACCACCTCTAGCAGCATTAGGAACAGGAAGACCACCTCTGGTCACAATACACCTTCCCCTCCCCACGCAGGACAGCCCCATCTCCAGACACGAGGACCTGATCCTGCAGCCTTTAGTGGCATGGAATTGCTGAAAGCAGTGAGGGGTACAGGACCAGGGCCTCTAGTGTGGGCCCTTATTTTCCTGCAAAATAAAATGCAGTGCATAGTACAGCGGGTGTTCTGGAAAACAGAATGTATGGGAACTCTTTAAGGGCTAGATCCTCTGTTGGTGTCAGAGTAGCTCCCCGGTCAATGAAGCTAAGCCAATTTATACCAGCTGAGGATGTAGTTCCACATCCTTCAAACTTGCTCTTCATACAGGAAAGAAATTAAGCTCCATTTCCCCCCATGTCTACTGGGAATTAGGATAGCAATGGGACTGGCGGCCATAAATGACTGCCTACTGAATGGGGAAAGATTTGAAGGATGGTATAATGCAGTCTGAGGGAACAATATCAAAGCTAAGGGACCACAAAGCAATTTAGGAAATAACCAGCCCTCACATGGTAGCTGCTATTTGCTTTGTTGGTTAGGTTTTCCTCAAGGCAAATGTTTCCTATTAAACCTTGAGTAAGAGTATCATAAATTCAATATTTATTAGTATTTGGCACTCTACTATACTTTCAGTAGAAGCAAGAAAATGAATCCTGCTGACCACTGGGAAGTAAGCAGCATTATTTTGAAATGCATCAATATTTGGATTCTCTCGGCTGCCTTGTGTCAGCAAGGCGGATATTAGGTTTGGAATGAAGAGACGTGATTCATTTGCCTGGGCTCATGGTACAGCAAAGTGCACCATTTGCTCCTTATGTAACACTTGTGATGAAATGCCAGGGTTATATTTAGGTGCCGTCTGTCCATTTCAGGCTGTGCCCTGTCCCTTTAAGAATTTGGAGCTCTGCTGAAGAGGTTCAAAGGAATCCAGCGGGGAAGTAGAGTGTGGTCCCGGGAGGGCTGTTGTTGTGCCCCAGCGAGGGAGCAGGTGTGAGACTTGTGCAAGCTGTGATTGATTGTTTTATATTAAGTTTGTAAAACCCCTGTGTTAAAACCATCCCTGCTCTGAGAGCGTAACAAAGTTGCATTTTCAGTTTATCCCCCACTCATCAGTGAAACAGTTTGAATGAATTGAAACCCCATGACAGCAGAGCCACCTCTGGGGCAAAATCTGGCACCGAACAGCCCACAGCAACACAATGGTTTAGGACAGGAAGAAAAGAATATTTTGTCAAGTTGAAGTTGCCAAGGGAACATAGGTAGGCAGACTGCAGACACACTGTCAGACTACTTAATGCAAGACATCTATGGGAATGTCTACATCGGTGAGATTTACCCGAGTCTCTTGCAAACTATAAGACAATAAAATAAAATTAAAAATAAAATAGTTGTATTGTGGTAGTGCCAAGGAATCCCATTTTTCCAGGCACTCTACAAACAGAATATTCCTGCCCCAAAGAGTGTGCAACCACAGGGCTTGTCTGCACTTAAAATGCTGCAGCAGCTGCATTGCTGTAGTGCTTCAGTGAAGATGCAACCTACACTCATGGGCGATGTTCTTCCAGTGGCGTAGGTATTCCACCTCCCTGAAAAGTGGTAGCTAGGTTGTCAGGAGAAATCTCCAGTCGACCTAGCACTGGCTACACCAGGGGTCAGGTCGGTTTACTGTGCCCCACAGGAGTGTGGATTTTTCACACCCCTCAGCAACAGTTATACCAAACTAATTTCCTAGTGTAGACCAGGCTTAAGTAATCTATCTTTCTTTAGGACAGGAAATGAAGAATACCAGGCTCATACATATACAACACTCATTGACTATTTAGGACACAACATTTTAATTTAGCCTCTAAAATACAGTACTGCTAGAAAAAGGTGTGTCTGGGTATGCATCCATCATTATAGTATCTAGGCAAAAAATTCTTTAAAAAAGACAATCGGCATTGCCATATTAGTCTTTTGCAGGCTGCTGCTATGCCTGTATAACACACGCAGGAAAAATGGCTTCTTCTTAATCCATTGCATGAATTGCTTTTGAGCCACTGTGCATAACTTTATAAATTGTGCAAAAAGGGATTGGCTCCCCAAAGGATTATTAATGTAAGCGTTCAAATGAGTGAGATGAACAGCAGCCCCAGACTGACCCTGGAAAGCAAGTGTCAAAAAAAAAAAAAAAAAAAGTGCAAAAATGTGTGGTTTTTGTTGTTGTTGTTGTTTTTTTTTTTTAAGTTCAGCAACATATAACTTTAAAAATCTACTAGTAATAAAACCAAGTGGACTCAAGTTAATACATATTAATGATGACCTATATGAAGTAATGCACAAGGGGCTAAAATAGAAAGGATAATTTAAAAAGGGTGATGTATATATGTAATATTTTGACATTAGTTCAAAGGCTCCTTATGGATGAGTGAGATCACATCAAAAATGCATGAACATCTCTTATGTTATATGCAGTTTCTGGTTGAAGTCTACATTAAAGATACTTAATGTTAATGCTTTCTATGTCTATGCTACTTGCTGGCAATTATTTTCCTTTTCCTAAAATTGCCCAGTGATACTGAGAATGTGATCGCTCCATTAGCATTAAATCAGTTTCTGGCTCATTGTTGCTATTATTATTTCTACAATGAATTAATGGTATATGCTTGTTATATGTAGGTATTTCCTATACCAAGTACTGCATATTCCACATTTAACATGAAAACATCTACTTCCAAAGGAAGTACTGTACAAGTTTTAATTGTAAGCAGTGTATAAGACTCTCCAGTTCAAATGCAGGTCAAGTAGCAGGGATCAAAAAGCTGTTTTCACATACATTGTATTTGAACTGCTGACCGGAAAAGGCTTGAGTGGCTTCAGACCAATCACTTTAACCATCTCACCTCTTATGTCCAAGACTCTCTTGCATCCACTGCCATAAGTTCATGCAACCACTTCCAACCCAGTGGAGTTGCATCCCATGACATCAAGTTGGACTTGGCTTCTAGTCTCTGATTTCTCAGCAGGCTATTCCAAGCCTCAGAGACTGACCCCACAGGCCTGACACAAGGAAAACTCCAATTGGTCTTCCAGAGTCCACCTTCTCTGACCATGAGGCGCAGTAACATAATCGGGGGCCTGTGAGGGTTCATTCTGAAATGTTGCTGCCAGTCAGGAGGTGTCTCCAGAGCTTCCTTTCTATCCATGAACACCAATTTGTTCATCTATCCAGCAACAGCTGTTTATAGGACCAGTTGAGGAGTGAGTCTCCTGACAGAATTGGGTGTGTATTGAATGCTAAAAATCAGCTCCCTCCAGCAGGTGTCACCTTGCTCTGCCCGCCAACTTCCATTTTTCTCTCCTCCCCCTCCCCCCCGTTTTTATTTTTAAATACCCCTGAATGGATGTGGCAGGACTAAAGTCCACTACTGCCTAGTCCCCTGTAAGCACAGGAACTAGGGTGTGTAGGATGATCTCACCCAGTTCAAAGGTGCACTTAGTATTACAAAGAACAGCAAAAATGAGAGGTGGTTTAATGGAGAAGGTGCTGAATAGAGACTCAGAAAACCTCAGTTTTCTTCCCAGCTGTGTCACGGACGTGCTGTGTGACCTTGGAGAAGTCACTTCCCCTCTCCATTTCCCTTTACCTATTTAATGGGTCAGGACTGTTTCTTCACAGTAGGACTGGAAGGGACCTAGTCCAGTCCCCTGCACTCAAGGTAGGACTAAGTATTAGAGACTATTCCTGACACCTAATTGTCTAACCAACTATAATATGTGTTTGTTCAGTGCCTAGTCCACTGGGGCCATCAATATGGTTGGAGCCTTTAGAAACTATTGTAGAACAGATAATAAAAGTAGTAAGACGCGAGACTACCCCAAAGTTCCTGCTAACTGACAGTGAGGAAATATTTGCTTCTAGCACGTAAGTTGTTAAGAGAGACTGTTCCTCTTGAAGTGGGCTCTTTTATATACCTATGGGAAGCTACCCAGCAAATGAAAACCTGAAAAATCAGCATAGTGTGAATGCTGAATTCCAGCATGAGAAAACCAGAGGTTATTCAACTACAATCACAGATTCACTTGTCCAGATTCTGATTTTACTAGTGTAAATCCAGAAAACCTGTTGATTTTATTGTATTTACATCAATGTAACCATGGGCAGAGTCTAGCCCAAGTGCCTAACCCTTCCTGCCTTCAATTATGGGTAAAATGCTCAATCTTAGGACTTAGCATGTATTGCTCCCAGGGATAAAAAGGTACTACTATTGCCATCTGAACCAGTTGGTATTTGTTATCATTTTGAGTTGCCAGATAGATTGAAAATATTCATTGATATTTCTGGGTCACATTTTATTGACTATTGACTGACAAAGTCAATGAACTGAAGGATGTTATTTTTCTATTGGTGAGTCATCTATGGTCAAAAATATTTTACAACAATGACACATATTTGCAAGTATTCATTGCTGCACAAAGAAGAACATTCCTTAAGAGGTTTTCATTGAGGTGTTTAGCCCAATATTTTCTTCTAGAAATTCAATCTTGTTATCTTATAAAGGACATGTGTATATATTTTTTATAATGTAATATCTTGCATTTGGGATTTGTTTTTTTACATGGTGTTCACTGTTCTTAAAATTGTTTTTAAAGACTAAAGAATTATTTTTACTAGAAAGGTTGTTTACATTACAGAGTTTTAGTGCTTGAGAAATCCCACTAGACCATGAAAATCAGTGCACCAGCCTTTTATATAGTGGCTTTAAAAAAAAAACAAAAAAAAAAACCCTATAATTTATTAGATATTACAACTCTTGTTCAGTTAGAAGAAGCCTGGTTTCTGGCTCATCTGGTTGTTACTGGAATCAAATGAAAAGAAGAACTAAATAACAGTTATGTTGAACTGTTTCTTCTACAATACAACTGGGATCATATATATGTTATTTTATTTCCTATTGTTAGAAATTTATTATTTATTTGTACTGCAGTAGCACAGAGATGCCAGCTAAGATCAGGGTCCCATTGTGTTAGGTGCTGTACACAATCTAAGTAGCCAAAACACACCAAAGGTGAGAGAAAGGAAGCATTATCCCTGCTTTACAGGTAGGAAACTAAGGAACAGAGCGATTAAGTGGCTTTTCCAAAGACACAGGAAGTCTATGGCAAAGCCAGGAATAGGTCCTCATCTTCTGACTCCTAACAGTACCATAATGACAAGGACCTCCTTCCTCTCTTGAGTTGAGTTTGGGTCACATTTGTCTCCATAATGTTTGGCCATATTTTCCAGTTTCAGGTACTAATGGTAGCACATCATATTTTTGATTTCTGTTTTTCTTGTTAAAAGCAAAGCTTAAATGACTGATTACATATTGTAGACTATGCAATTTCCTCATAAGGTAGTCATGTTAGTGTAGCTATTGGAACACATATACACCCACACAGATCCATATGTGTATATATATAACAACTCTGTGATGGGTTAGAGTGCCTGCTGTTGTGACCACTGGCTGACACCATGTAACAAGGAGTTGCTCAGGAAACAGAAACAGACATTTGATTAAAGAAAGGAGTACAGTGAACTAGTGCAGAATAATGATTCCTGTCACAATACATTGCATCACCATAGTTCATTGCCCATCCTCTGCTACACTGTAGTCAGAGCTATAGACATAGGAAAGGTGAGCTCCCCCATATATCAATGCTAACTCACCCCACATTGCTTTCCTGCCCCCCCCACCCCCGACTCAGGTTTCCAAAATTTTAATAGCTTCGGCCTCACCTCATCCTATCACTTCAGGCCAGGATTACTTGTGAAGACAATGGGGTTGAAGCAGGGGCTTAAAGTGTTTAAGTGGCTTGCTGAATGAGTTATGTAGCCAGGTATTCAGATTATTTTGCTAGACAGTGCCAAGGTAACTGAATCGGGGCAGCACTGCAGGCAGGTGAATGCAGAAAAGGGAGAAAGCTTCCCATTAACTGAGGAGACATTAAGGAGCACATGAAGAGGCCTCCTGAAATTGGGGTGGGAACAAGCCTGCCAGCCTTCTGCATAAGACACCACTCCAGACACGAGAGCCAGGATATGGGCAATCTTACCTAGCAGTTAGAGCCAGAGACAGGCATCAGAAGCCAGAGGACACAAGCCAACAGTCTGAGCAGGACTCAATAACCAGAGCCACAGGTCAAAGCTAGTCAGAAGTCAAGCCAAGAGTCAGAGGCAGGCAAGGAAGCAGGTATTAGTTAGCGTAGGAACAAGGCAGACACAAGACCAGTTGCAGATATAAGCACTGAGCAGTCAGAGACCTGCTATTGCTGCTGTTGTTGAGCTTAAAAGCAGACCTGTTGGTTCATTTCAGCCAATCAGGCAGGCTGGACAATTAGATGATTCTGCTGCAGCCCAGCTGAACTCATTAACTTTCCTGAAGGCTAAATGGGCTAGTCCAGGCTCAGCTGAGGAACACTCATGGTTCCTGACAGCAGAGTGAGAAACAGGCCCTTGGTCCTCCCCTAAAAACTCTAGAGAAGAGGTAGCAGGTCACAGTGGAACAAAGTCACCTCTTGAGGAGGGGTTCATTTGGGCCTGCATTTCTGAAGCTGAAAGTTCTACCTAATGTTGCATATGCACAGGATTGCTGATGGCCATGGCTTCTCTACATGCAGCTTTGGTACAGACTGGTATCCTGCTTTTGGATCTGAACATGTGTGAATACTGGGTGTTAGAGGACAAGTTTTATCTAACTGCAGAGGAAGTATTTAACTTACTGGCAGTGAGTTACCACTACTCCCTGATGGCTGGCCTACTCATTGTAAAACCCACACTGCTATTGACAGCTGAGTGGGAAGGAAGATTTTATTTGAGCTGAAATGGTATCGTCCTATGTTTTTAGAGATGAAGGTGCTAGAGCTTCTATCTCTAGGCTACACTTTTGTGCTGCCAGTATGACTTTCTAGGGCTTTAATATTCAATTGATCCTTCAATATTCAATTGATCCTTGTTACAGGAACTCAGTGCTATTCAGTGGAATTCACCTTGTAGGGTAGGTGGAATTTTAAGGCTCTAGAACTGAATATAGCCATGGATTCATTACAGCTGAAACTATCTGATAGATTCAACCAGAATTTGTGAATAGTTTCAGTGCCCCCATCCAGTGCATTTTTTGGCTAATTTACTATTGAATTTTTTTTTTCCAAATTCAACTAGGCATTGCTGTCATACAAATAATAACATGAATATCCAGAGTGAGATTTGCAAAGCAACAGAAGCCTAGGGTCATGTGTTAAAAACTGCATTCAGTTCTGCATTTAACTTATGCATTCAGACACCACAAGTGAGGCAGACATTGGCTATTTGTGTCCGTGTATTCCATACAGGCAATTTTTTCATACAGTCTTAATAACTGTGTCTGCAAATTAGAGCACAACTGCACATAACTTTGTGGCTGAGCCCCAGAGTTCGGACATTTTGAAATGACCCACCTCTTATTTTAGAAATTTATTTTCTCCTTAATTTATCTTGTTCTACAGGGCACTAAGGGACAGATTTTGGAAGGTGTTTAGGTGCCTAATGAGGCTGTTCGGCGCCTAGTGGGATTTTCAAAAATGTCTAGGCTCCATTGATTTAAATGGGAGTTGCACATCTAGGTGACTTTGAAAATTCTACTAGGCACCTAGATGTCTGATACCTTTAAAATTTGGCCCTAAGTCTCTTGGAGAGCGGGGTAAAACACTCTACTTGGAGTCTCTTCCCTAGCCGCTGTTCTCTCCATCTCATCAAGCAATCTCACAGGAATCTTCAGAGTGGCCTCCCTAGCCAGCAGAATGAGCGTATGGCTGGTGAATTTAGCCACGCCCTAGTAAGATGTTGGGGAAGGGGGGAATATGGGGTTTGTTCTCAGAAGGAGTTCAAGAGCTGGAAGACAAATCATTGGAAACCCAGTGATCATCTCTGGGGCTGCCAGTTGATTCCCCTTTTGGATAACACTCAGCTGCAGTAGCCAAAGATGTACTGTTTCCTTATCTCATCTTCTCCACATGCCTCATGCTCCACACAGGCCTCATGCAATGCAGCCAACGCATATAACAACACAAATGGGAAGGCTGGTCCAGTAGTTAGCGGACCCAGCTTAGGAACAAGGTTCAGTTCCCTGCTCTGACACAGATTCCCTGTGTGACCTTAAGTAAATCACTCGCTCTCTCTGTGTCTCAGGTCCCCATCTGTACAATGAGAGTCTTAGCTCTTCCCCACCTCACAGGACTGTTGGGAGGATAAATACATGAAAGACTATGAAGCACTCTGAGATCGACTGATGAAATGCACTGTATAAGAGATAGGTAACATCATTATATGTTCAGGAGAGGGCAGCCTAGGTCTTGAGGCCAAAGAAACCAAGCTGCTCACTGATGTATTGGAGCCAATTGGAGTTGAGGGCACTTGGAACATTGGAGGATTGGGTGCAGAGACGACCCGTGCCTGGCGATAGTGAGGGTACAGAGTGAGGGCAGATGGTTTCATCAGTGTTACTGAGCATGCTCAGTGTACGTGAGCATGTTCTGTACAAGCCAAGCAGCAAATCTGGGGGACCACGTAACCCTCCCCTCGCCCCCGCACAAATACGCATCACCTCTGATTGGGCGCTATAATGCATGCAAGCTTGGTGAAGTGCAGGATGGATGAGTGTGTCTTACTGAAGACCTCTGATTGGCTAACATTTTCTGTCCCTCAAAAGTCATTGCATACAGAGCCTGGCAAGGATGTGTGTGACCCACTGTTTCGTAGCTGTAAAGTAAAAAGGATGGTTTCTTGGTATTTTCACTCCCAATTTTAATTTGCTTTAATAACCTTCTGCCCTGGACCTAAGGACAGCGATAAAGATGAATCAATGATACAGAAAGCTGTCAAAGGATCATTGTTGCTTGCTTTGAAAATGAACTTCTAGTCTGCTTTTAAGAGCTTAATTAGGTTCACTTTATCACTTTATCCAATGTCAGGAAGCAATAATCTTAGAACAAAGGCCATGCTGGCATTCAACACCATTAAAGGGTTTGGCACAAATTAAAAAGAGTCAGGATATGTAAAGATAAAGTTCGTCCCTCATCCAAAATCAGTGCTGTCGCAAAAGATATAGAACAAGATAAATGAAGGAGAAAATAACATTTCTAAAATAAGAGGTGGGTCAGATTTTCAAAATGTCAGAAGTCTGGGGCTCAGCCACAAAGCTATGTGACGTTATGATCTAATTTGCAGACACGGTTATTAAGACTGTATGAAAAAATTGCCTATATGCATATGCAGACACAAATTAAGTGACTTGCTCGAGGTGACTCAAGATGTCTGTGGCAGAGCTGCACCCTAAAGCCTTACCACCCTTCCTCTCTGTAAATGAATAGATTATATAAATAAAGTCACTTAATCTTTTCTGGGCCTTGGCTGAGATGAAGATAATGATATTTACTGCTCCTCACAGGGGTGTGGTGTGGATTGATTCATCAATGTCTGCAATATGTTTTGAGACCATCCAATGGAAGGAGGTTTAGAAGTAGCAAGTGTTCTCCTTCTATTATTACATCAGTTCATTCATCCATGCAGTTTTACTTACTCATTCTTCTGCTTGTCCACTGATTCCTTCTATCAATCACTCCCTCTTCCCCAATATCTCACCACTCAGCCTAGTGAAGGGTTGAGGAGATGGACCCACAATTTCCCATTGGCTTAGTGTTTGTTAGGGCCCCAAAGCCAGTGTGCAATTTAAAGGTGCCTGACATCAGCTTCAAAGGTGCATTGGGCTGGGTCTGACCCTGAGAATCAGGGAGCAAGATCCTGCTCTGTGAATCTCGCCCACATTTTCTCTCCTCTCCTCTCTCCTGTTAGCACATTTGCTTCGTGCGTTGCTATCATTGTTGCCTTCAGTGGTGCTGAATATTAATGAGGAAGCCGTGTATCTTGGGTTGTATCCTACCACATCTCTTTTGCTCTGAATGTTGTCTATCGGGGCCACGATCCTGCAATTGGATACACATGGGTAGACCCTGCCCCTCCTTATTTACATGCCTGTAAAGCACCTAGCACATTTTTATGTTAAGAACAATTCAAAATTTATATAATTACATAACAATTAATAATAGTTTGGCCCACTCTCAGCCAATCATCTTTATTTCTGTTGGTGAACCCATATCTTTGCACATTATGTGCAAGATGGACAACCTGCAGGTCATTTGTTGGTATCTGTGGGTACAAGCAATTGGTGAGCATTTTGATTTCTCTCATATGGGCAGAGTCTCTATGACTGGGCATGGGTCTGAGAGGCTGAAGAGAGAGTTCACAAGAGGCCTCAGGTTGGCAGAACAACCTCCTCCAGGACTTCAGACTCATTTGCAGGGCTGTTGTTTAACTAAACAATCAAACCCAGCAAAGCCTCTGGCCACATCCCCAGCATACAGTTTAACAGTCTGTACACTCCAAACCAATAAGACAAAAACACTATAGAAAGAACTTCTTGTTTTGGCTTCTAGTCTCCATCATGGCGACATGCCAGATTTTTTTTTTAAAGGGTGTGAATCCAAGTAGGCTCAGTTACCCACGAAAGCTTATGCCCTAATAAATCTGTTGGTCTTTAAGGTGCCACCGGACTTCTTGTTCTTTTTGCAACTACTTGCCTCAGCTCAGGGCTATCATTGTGGCAGGACCGCTGCAAAGCCTGCTGGGATTTATCTCCACCAAAATAACATGTCTCAGCAGGACACCACTGAGATGAGGGCCATGAGAGACACCATATAGGAGACATGCATGACCTGTACACACTGTCCTGGTCTCACAGAGGTTTTGTGGGGCTGAATTAATGTTTGCAAAGTGCTTTGAGATCCTAGGATGTAAGGTAGTAGATGGAGACAAGAATTATTGTGTATGCTAGCATAATCAGGTGTCACAATACACTACACACACTCATTGGCCTTTCACCTCTATATATTCAGTGCTCAGCAGAGCCCATTTATCATCTCTTGTACTCAACATTCTTGTTTAATTACCTGTCTGTACTTTTACTTACTGGTAACTACAGAATTTCACAAGCCAATATAAATAAATTAAAAACCAATTAGCTGGAACCACTATGCTTTCAAAAAGCTTAGGTTGCCATATGCACATTGCGTCACATGTTCACTTTGGTTCCTGTTATGATGATGCTTTTAAATTAGCTGTAGAAACAAGTTGGCAGAAAAAGAGAGAGCGAGAAAGAGGTTTGCAAATACAGCTTTAATTGAAGAATTGGTTTACCTGAAAATTTGGATGATATCCCTGCATGTTTTTCTGTTCTATGTCACAAGTTTCCAGCTCTTGAAATACATTTTGCAGATTTTCTGCAGTGCATAATTTAATCTTGATCTCTGAGCACCTGCCTCAGAGGCATCTGCTCACACAAAATAACTGAGAAACTCTGAATCACAGAGGGAAGAAAAAAACCTGCTTCTAAGTCTGACTAAATTGCTATCTAAATCATACTGGGTCCCTTTCAATGATGCAAACGCTGCCTCTGTGGGACTCGATTCACCACTCTGCTATACAGCTGTACACTGGTTTAACGCCATTGAGTAGATTTGAGAGGCTACATCCTCTGCTGGTGTAAATCAGTGTAGCTCAGGTGACTATATAGATTCACACCAGCTGGCTCATTTATTTCAAGGCCAGAAGGGATTATTATGATAATCAAGTCTGGCAACATAGGCCATAGACTTTCACTTAAGAATTCCTGCACTGAATCCAATAACTTGCAGATGAACTAGAGCATATCTTTAAGTGAGCTATATAAGGCCAGCTGCTACAGGCAGCTCCTAGTCCCAGCAAGCTGCCCCACTTGAAGTAGTGTGTAGATCCACAGATCCCCATTTTGTCAGGGATATTTTTAGTAAAAGTTAGGGACAATTTTTCTGTTTTGCCCGTGACCTGTCAGTGACTTTTACTAAAAATATCCATGATAAAATCTTAGCCTTGCTCATAATACATCAGTAATGTGTTTCAGGGGCAGAACATTCAGCTACTAGTAATGCCACCTGGATGCTATACAACAGGGATCGGCAACCTTTCAGAAGTGGTGTGCCGAGTCTTCATTTATTCACTCTAATTTAAGGTTTTGTGTGCCAGTAATACATTTTAATGTTTTTAGAAGGTCTCTTTCTATAAGTCTATAATATATAACTAAACTATTGTTGTATGTAAAGTAAATAAGGTTTTTAAAATGTTTAAGAAGCTTCATTTAAAATTAAATTAAAATGCAGAGCCCCCCGGACCGGTGGTCAGGACCCAGGCAGTGTGAGTGCCACGAAAATCAGCTCACGTGCCGCCTTCGGCACGCGTGCCGTAGGTTGCCTATCCCTGCTATACAATGAACTCTAACATCTATTATTTGGAACATTTTGCTTGCATTTCAGGCATAGGGCTTCCATTATCTAATTGGATCCCTGAACACAGACCTTGATTGGAGCAAGGTGGTGATGGAAGATCCTTAACTCACACCAGATACCAGTTTCTGTATGCCAGTGGAGATTTAGGTGGCATAGGAACTTGCAAGAAATAGAAATTTCCAGTAGTCAGAGCCAGAGTGTAGCAACAGCGCTACTAGGCAGAAGTACCAGTTCTTCTGCAGCTACTGACTGGGGAGGTGTGGTGTGTAATTCAGGGCAATGTAGTTCATCAGTAGCATTTTATGGATTCTTTCTGCCACTGAGAACAGCATTGTAGCGATGGAGTCCAGAACTACCAGTGGGTGCACTTCTGAATTCCAGAGGAAAGAGTGAAATTCTTGTTCATGAAGCTCTTAGCAACAAGAGGAGACAGGGAAAAGAATGGACCAAGCGCACAGAGAGAACGGGTCATCTACAGTTAGCTCCACAGTCAGTCCGACTCCCACTGGCTGTTACATCTACCAGTACCACTTTGTCCTTGGGATCCACTATTTCTAGCTGTGTGTGTTGTACACAAGATCCCCAGGAAGGCTCTGCAGTCACTCATGAGAGCACCTGCACTGGTGTTCACTCTCAAGTCTTTCAAAACAGAACACCAGCTGCATATTAGGAATGATAAGGATGAACAGGATTCCCTTCCATACTGGTTAGAAGGGAACCCTCCTGATTCTCCTCCAGCTGACACAGCTGAATTTGTAGCACTGTAGCTTTACTCTTTCTAGTGCACCACGGCAAAGGACATACGTGTGAGAACTCACTGTGTGCAGGTTTGGCCCTTGCTCCCATGAATCATACTCAAATGGGTAACAGGATGCATTGGCTCTAGGGATGGACAAGTCTGGTGAGTGGTCTGTGGAATAGCCTGAATGTTAGTGCGATGATGAAGACATTCAGAGCCTCAGCTGGTATACACTGCCATAGCTTCAGCTTGTTGGTGCTGCATGTCAATGTCAATAGAGCTATCCCAGTTTACACTAGCTGAGGATCTGGCAATCTGTGCTTGATTCTCTGCTGCTTCTCATTGCGTATGCATTCATTTATACTGGTGTAAAGTGGGTACTTTGGTACAATTTTCCATCCGCTTTACAAAAGGTATCAATGACTGTACCTAGTGCAAGGCAGTGGAGAGCTGACCGCAGGGTATATATTGTCAGAGTCAAGTACAAATATGCCAGCTGATCAAATAAACGAATGAATACAATAAAGCCCAAACAATGTGCAAAGTCAACAAACTAAACTCGACAATAAATCAACTAGTGTCACCAGCATAGCGGGAAAAGTTTGACTAAATAGAGATTAACTTAATTGGTGGATTGCTCAGGCATTGCCTGAGCAATCAGCACTATTTATGAGTAGCTCTACCATCTGGTGTATGTGAATCATCATCTGCATCATCTGCTGTGCAACAGATCGGTCACATTCCCAAGTCCTAATTCCTTCAAATGAAATGTTTGACATTTCATGCTGCATTCTGGCCTGCCTTGAAATTGGACAAAATGAGTAGGTTGTTTCACAGTAGCGCAACAAAGTTTTCATGTCTTCCTAAGTTGAAGTATGGTTGGGTTTTGTTGTATATGCACACACACACACACTCTGATCATCTGTTGTACCTTGTGTAGTCATTCATACCACTGCAAAATGCTGCCATTCTGATGTGATAATGTCTTAACTCACTTTGCACTGGTATAAATGACTACACAAGTTGAGGACAGCAGACAACTGGGACCATACATTTTAAAGACATCAAATATTTTATTGTAGCTACCAGTATCATCTGACAACTGTCATCTATACTGGCTGCCAGTGAATCAAATCCTACCATTCTTGGGACAAAATTCAAACTAAAAAAAGAATCTCCTACAGGGTTGGCTTTCAGCACAAGCTAGACAATTCTGGGACTCTTGTATCATACATTGTTCCCCACACCTGCAGTGAAGGAATGGATGGTCCAGTGGTTTGGGTACTAGCCTGGAACATAGGATGTCTGGGTTCAACTCACAGCTTTAGCACAGATTTCCAGAGTGGTCTTGGCTAAATCACTTGGCCTTTCTATGCTTTAGTTCCCTATGTGTAAAATAGGTACTTCCCGACCTCATATGGCTGTTGAAAAGATCAATACATTAAGAGAGTGAGATGTTCAGAGACTGCACTATAGATAGCATAGAATGATATGTCTTTAATCTGCTTTGTGCATGGTATGGATGGCATAGAGCACTCCACATTTTCACAGTCCATTCATTCATTTCTCAGTCTCGATGATGACACATCTGCACTTTTTACTTCTGGTGGCATTTTGGCAAGTGCAGACTGAGCAGTTCATGAGGTACTACCCCTGTCATCTGACCAGTGAATCCTTTTCATAAAATTACTGTATTGCTTTATTGTCATATTAGGCAGTGCTTTTATTTCCAGTCCTACCCATCCTAAAGTTATTAGGGTTTGGTGAATGGTTTCCAGTAGGAATGGACATTCCTTCCATGTTTCAGTCTGCCACAATGAACTCATTTTTGCAAGCACAGAGTCTGATTCAAAGTCTATTGAAATCAATGGAAAAACTTTATTGGCTTCAAGGACATGTCTCTACTGCAGCTGGGAGGTGTAATTCCCAGCATGGGCAGACAGACTTGTGCTATTCAGGTAGATGTCAGAACAAGGAACAATGTTCTCAAGTTGCAGTGGGGGAGGTCTAGGTTGGATATTAGGAAACACTGTTTCACTAGGACGGTGGTGAAGCACTGGAATGGGTTCCCTAGGGAGGTGGTGGAATCTCCTTCCTTAGAGGTTTTTAAGGCCCGGCTTGACAAAGCCTTGGTTGGGATGATTTAGTTGGGGTCGGTCCTGCTTTGAGCAGGGGGTTGGACTAGATGACCTCTGGAGGTCTCTTCCAGCTTTAATCTTCTATGATTCTAGTCCTGCTTGAGCTAGTGCACCAAAAATATCAGCATGGATGTTGGAGTACTGGCAGAGGCTTGGGCTAACCGCCAAAGTCCAAGCCCCCCGACCTCCTCTGGTTTCGAGCGTAGGTGATTAGCCTGAGCTGCCAGCCATACCACAATGTCCACACTGCTATTTTTAGTGCACTAGCTCCAGCAGAGCTAGCGCAAGTCTGGCTACCCAGGCTGGAATCACACATCCCAGATGCAGTGGAGACGTGTCCCAACAGACTTTGGCTCAGGTCTCAGTTTAGTGAATGTTTGAGCTGCAAATTCATTCAGCTTAAATGTCAGTTGAGAAAAGGGGCTACTTCTCCTGGGCCTTTCCTTTGAGAAGCCCTGCACCACTGCCAGCAGGAACCCATGACCAGATGACCTCCCACTTGCGGTATCTGGAAACAACCTTTACACTTTAGGTTATGAGTGGGGGAGGATTTACTTTGAATTTCTGATGTGGCAGGAAGGGTGTTCAAGGGTAAATAGCTGTCATGACTGGGGTGTGACCTAGTGGTTGGAGTGTGATTCAGGAGCCAGGAGGCGGGCTGGGTCAGATACCAGGAGGCCACCGTCTGAGACAGGCCAGAGGGCAGACTGAGAGTCAGTTGTCAGGAGGCAGGCAGGCTCAGGCTACTCAGAGATCAGAGTTAGGCAGTCGGATTAGGTAGCACAAGGGAGACAGTTGCACCAACAACTTTCTGTTCATCTGCTCTGCTTAAATAGTAGCAGGGAATCAATTGGGACCCCCAGCTTTCACCAATCAGATCCCAGGATTGGAGCTGTCTATGAGTGTTGAACTTGTAGTTCTGATGAATGTTAACAGGGCACTGGATGACAGGTTGGCACTTAGTGGCACCTCAGAGCCCAATGGACTGAGATTCAAGACTCGTGGTCTCCGACAATAGCAGATGTATAAGAATGGGGGCTGGTTTGGGGAGGGAGCTGGATGGAGCACCATACATTACTTGATGCAGCAGGTGCCAAAAAATAAAATAAAATCATGCCTCACAACTAAGGGCTTGCTATTTCCTTATGCTCTGGGAGCCCATCCCTGGAGTGCAGGGGAATTGCCAAGATTTGGGTCAGACAAACTCAATAGCTGAATGGGAATCAGATGTTATCCATGTTGGCTCAACCCATCTGGTTCCTCTTGTGGGAGTACTCCAGACCCTTAAGGGTTTGACTCTGTCTAGACTCAGTGTCCCCGGTTGCCTCCATTGAGGGAGGCCACTCCTAGCTTAGACTGTGCAAACCCCATGATGCTGTCTGGTTCAAGAGGGCTGCAGGGACTCCCTCCTCATAGTGTCTGGGAACTGACCCAGCGCTTTGTGCTTTACACTGAGAACTACCAAACAAATAGAGAGAATTCCTAAAGCCAAACCACACACCTGAAAGGACTTGAACTTGCAAGAACATTAGAAAAAAGGGGGATTTAGGTTGTCAAGCTGTTAGTTGCAAATAAATCTCTTTTATAATGATCAGGAGAGTATAAATCTTTTTTGGAAGTGTGGTTTAGTAAATGATTATGGTTTGTGTGCAGTAGGCTTTCTTTGAAAGGGACACCGCTCCAATTTCCCTACTCTCTGTGATTCAGTTTACCTAGGGCTATTGTAAAGAGAATTGTAGTCAGTGATTGGATGGATTTCAAGCAGAGATGTCTTTTCCTGGGCAGGTCAAGTTCCTGCTTTTACTGGTTTAAGTGAACTGGCATCCTAGACAGAAAATAAAAGCAACTGGAAGAGAAAGAATGAAGGCCAGACCCAGGAAGAACCCATCTTCTGGAGCCTAAGTGGCTCCATCCTTTTCTCTCAGTGAGGACTGAGAAGGCACCATTGGGCAATAGCTGGTCTGGTGGCATTCCACAGAGTTCTGTTCTGCACCCTTCCTGTTCAGTATAAGGGTAAAGGGAGGGGGACAGAGAGGCTGTGTGGGCTGTAGGGTTTCCATCTCTGAGGTACAAATAATGGGGACATCAGAGATGACCCTGAGCCCATAAACCTGGACAGCTGGCAGTGTGTACTGAGCACCCTTACAGATTTCCCAGGACAACTACCTCAAAAAAGGGACAATCCTTGGAAAACCTCTGCAACCCTAGTTGTTATGCGGATGACACTCAGCTCTACATCAAATGGGGCAGGCCTTCAGCTCTCCCTGTGCCTCAGGCTCAGGATAGCTAAAACCCAGGTGGTGTTGGCCAGCTGGGAGAAACCTCCAGAGACTGAGTCAGAAGTGAAACATTCCTCGCATGACTGAGGGGGGTTGCACGCCTTAGTAAGTTGTGCGATACAATGGGTCCTGCTGTATCCCCAAGTTGCTTTGGGGGGGATGTAGTAGGTTTGAGTTTGGGTCTTTGCTCCTACTTCTCCAGACCCGGGGTTTGGATGGCCTATGAAGGGATGAGTGGGGAGATCTTGCTCCCCCTTCCTCACTCACCTGTGGACATAGTCATACTGACACCCTAGTCCTTTGCAAGTAGTTTGTTAAATCCATCTCCATAAAGCAATGCCTATTTTTACAGAGCAAAGAGGCTTCTTCCCTAATAATGGTGTATTTATGGTTATGGAAATAGTCCTCTTCCTCAGGACTAATATAAATCTAATTTTGGGGAAAGAAATTAGTTTTAAGTCTTTTTACTACCGTGCCCTCCAGCTTCAGCAATCTGCCAGCAAGCAGATGTACCACGTGACAAATTCCCCACTGTGGCGTCATCATCATCTGGATCTCCCTGGTTTGCATTGTCAGATGGATTGATGTACGGCTTAACTAACAGGGGAAAATGCAGTTTTTTGATTTTACCATTTTGCATAAAAGTTTTACTGAGGAGGGTTGGCAGAGCCAGATGGAGAGTTTACCAGATGTGCTTGACTCGGTGTAGCTTTCCTTAACTGTAGCTACAGTTCCCAATTTATTAGTGATCGTCTAGTCTGACCTGTACAACACAGGCCATAGAACTTTCCCAAAATAATTCCCAGAGCAGATCTTTTAGAAAAACATCCTATCTTGATATAAACATTGTCAGTGATGGAAAATCCACCACAACCCTTGATAAATTGATAAATGATTAATTATCCTCACTGTTCAAAATTTATGCCTTATTTCCAAGCTGATTGTGTGTAGCTTCAACTTCCAGCCATTGACTGAAGAGCCCATTACTAAATATTTTTCCCCATGTAGATTCTTATAGACTGTAATAAAGTCACCCCTTCACTTTCTCCGTGTTAAGCTAAAATTCTTGGATGAGAGATATCAAGCAATCCTCTTTTCCAGTCACAGCAGAAGACACTTCTCTCTGTTACTGCAATGGCAGAGATGGACAGAGTATATACCATCAAATCAAACTTTAATGCAAACTTTAACTTGGTCGTCTAGCAGAGAAAAAGAGCTGTTTAAGTACTGTTAACACTGCAGAGCTAGCAGAGCTCTGGGACTGTGAGTAGGATTCTGTTCTGCCTTGTGCATTATAAACAGCATCGTCCACTACATTCCAATTGTGGGGCCAAATTTTCTCTTCATTTTCCCCAATGCAATTCCACCAAAGACACTGGGAGTTGCACCAGGGTAACCAAAGGCAGAATTGAAAAAAGTGGTTGCACGGGTTGTCAGTAAGAGCAGAAATTGCCTTGCTGGATCACTTCTATTAATGATAATGCACAAACTGCAGCTTTCCCCAAACGAAACAGCTTTATGGTCAGATCCCAAGTTGCTTGTGGTGATGCTGGCAGTTAGTAAAAGCCACTGTTACTTAGTCACTGAGTAGATTTCAAATGAAAGTCACTGAGACAATAAACATGGAACCCTAAAGTGCCACTGGACTGCTGGACTTCACGTGATCTGATGTGTTCTTGGTTTTGGGTTGTCTCAGGCTGCATTCGGTGCTAGATTGCACATGTACGAATGGTGAGCCTCCAGCTCAGACTTGTTTTGTTTTCTACTGATTAATTTGTCTCCACCCATCTCCTGCTACTTCTTTTTTGCTGCTCTTTTCCACTTCCAAATAGACCTCTTTCTTTGGGATGTGATGCCCCATTGTCATGTGTTTCAGATACTTTGGATACACCTGCTTTAGTAGTCAAAGTTGCCCCTGTAGCTTGTTGAACACAGCCCGTATTCTTGAAGCACGCTGTTGTAAGTTCTCGTCCTGTTGCCGTGCATTTGTGATTGGCAGACAACTGTATGTTGGAGATGATGGGCTGTCACAAAGAAGCAGTATGGTCCAGTATACAGGGGATTGGACTAGGATCAGGAGACATGGATTCCTTTTTTAATTCTGCTATTGATTGGCTGTGAC
This sequence comes from Emys orbicularis, assembly GCF_028017835.1. Lineage (NCBI taxonomy): Eukaryota > Metazoa > Chordata > Testudines > Emydidae > Emys > Emys orbicularis. The sequence goes on along the minus strand of NC_088685.1, from coordinate 19,434,620 downwards.
CTTGAGCAAGGTCACTTCATTTCTATGTGCCTCTGTTTTCCCCTTACATCTTGTCCGTTTACAGTGTAAGCTCAGTGGGGCAAAGACTGTTCCCCACTATGTTTTCATGAAGTGCCTAGCATAATGGGGTCCTGACCTCAGTTGGGGCTTCTAGGCATCACTTTAAAACAATTGAAAACTACTACTAATAACTCATTTATTATTAATCATGTTTATTACGGTAGGGCCTAAGGGCCAATCAAGAATGTGTGTTAGGTACTGTACAAACACCCAAGTAGCAAACAGGTTCTCCCTGAAGAACTTATAGCCTAAATAGACAAGACAGATGCAGGACGACGGACGGGTCTAACACAGTGGTTCTCAACCAGGTGTGTTACGCGTACCCCTCCAGATATGCAGAGGTCTTCCAGGGGGTACATTTACTCATCTAGAGATTTGCCTCATATTACAACAGGCTATATAAAAAGCACTAGCGAAGTCAGTATAAACTAAAATTTCATACAGACAATTACTTGTTTATACTGCTCTGTATACTATACTGTGAAATGTAAGTACAATATTTATATTCCAATTGATTTATTTTATAATTATACAGTAAAAATGAGAAAGTCAGCAATTTGTCAGTAATAGTGTGTTGTGACACTTTTGTATTTTTATGTCTGATTTTGTAAGCAAGTAGTTTTTAAGTGAGGTGAAACTTGAGGTACGCAAGACAAATCAGACTCCTGCAAGGGGTACAGTAATCTGGAAAGGTTGAGAACCACTGAGAACATAAGCAGGGTGAAGAATGTGATGGCAGCAAACATCATCTTAGTTCCATGATTTTTTTCTGGGTGGGTTTAATGAGGAGGGGATAAACTAAATGGAAAAAAAAGTGAAGAGAAAGGGGACGTTGAAGGAAAGGTGGGGGAGACGGGGTGGGCAGGCAGGGCAGAAGAGAGGCAAGTGGGGAATGCAGATGAGGTGAGAGATGCCTATGTAAATCCAGACATATTGATCAAGTTCAAGGACAGAGAATTAGCCAGTGTATTCATTTCCCTTTAGAGACTGATTGATGTCCAATACTGAGGAAAACTTCATCTGTATATGATGCCTGCACAAGTGGAAATGTGAGAGAACATTAGCCTGCAAGAGGGCTAAGCCAGACATTGTTCCCAGTGCTCCTGAAATACAGCTAAAAAAACTGGATGGAGCATGCTTGGAATTGAAAAAGCAAAAGGTATTGCTAAGCTGGGTAGAATTGTCACAAATACTTCAGTGTGAGGCCTCCGATTTCGGGGGTCAAGCACCAACTTTGTTATACACTCTATTTATTGCTGAAGCATTTCTTCTGTATTAAATTTTGTGCTGTTGTGGAAAAAACGCTGATGGCCTAAAAAAGATAACTGGCTTGATATTAATTAACTTGACCTTTCCTTCATTTCCTGAATGAGATGGATATTTGTGTATTGACTAAAGGTACATAAGCCTCAAAATTTGGCACTTTGATTTGGCTAAGAACGCAGGTCAGGAGCTCACAATAATGTATCCAAACTACTTATGGTTCTCCTCCTAGCTCTCTGGCCAGGCCTTCAGTACCTCCTTTGGTGGGCTCTCATCCCCCTTTGTACCAATATCTCTGTATGTAGGGTTACCCCAAGGTACTATCCTTGGCCACCTTCTCTTTTTCTTTCTATCTTCTCTTTGGACAATCTTTTTTGCACATAGCTTCAACTAACCACCTCAGGCTGACTCACAAATCTACCATTCATCTTCTGCCTTGTTTCCATCATGCCATGTCATCACCCCCTTTGACATCTCCTCTTGGATGTCTCACCACCAGCTTAACTTTATATGGTCAAAAGAACTAAAATCCTGATCCACCCACCCAAACTCTTTCTACTATCTCTGTTCTCTATCACCATCAACAACACTGCTGTCCACCCCGTCATCTAGTCACAGACCCTGACCTTTCCTCTGAGCAGTGGGCGTTGTCTGGAGTTTTCAGCTCAGTAACTCTCCTTCTGTACCTGTGACCATGCTCTGGTCCGGCACTTTTGCTTCGTCCCATGTAGTTGATCTGTGTCTTCGCACTTTCTCCCTCTCTTGGGGAGGAGGCCATTGTTGGTTTGTGTGTGTGGCGTTTCCAGCCACTGCCACGCCCACTTACTCTTTATGTGGTAACCACTACTTTAAACAATGCTCAGATGAAATTAAAGTTTTATGTTTTTGTCAATTACTCTGTCATTAGAACAATGTAATTTTTATAAGTGAGAGTTTGATGAAGCAATTATTCTCATATCTGGCTGCCTGACTCAATGATTGGTTTGTTTTTGGCAAGGGTCAGGAAATTATGGAAGTGTCAATCACACTACAAGTTGAGTATCCAGACCTTTAGCTGCTGTAAATCAGCAGAGTGCCAATGACTCCAATGGAAAGTTGCTAATTTACACCAGCTGAGGATCCAGCCCAAGGTAAATGCAGGTAAAAAGATCAATGAGAAATTTCATGGTGCATTCTCTTATGCCACATAAACACCCTTCTTCTAATGGTCCTACCTTAGCCATGTGTGCATTACAGATGAGAGGTATAGGGAGATCCAGAACATATGATATACTTAGATAATGCTAATTTCAACCCAGTGTAGCCAGCTTACAACATAGGCAGCTGCAATGGACAATCTACTAACAGTGTCTAATCTTTGATCCCAATGAGCAAACTTCCTGTCCTAATTTGTAAGAGGATTTAAAGCTGAATAGGGAACCTAAGCTGATAGTGAGTAGAAATTTACAGCCAGACTCTTGGCTCTCCACAAGTCATCTTTGTGCCATTCCAGCAGCACACGGGGGGACTTAAGGCCACCGTTGAGGATTCCTCTCAGATAGCCAGCTCTATGCTAGCTGGTCCTGGCACTCACTGTAGGGGGGGGATCCAGGGTAGGGAAGAGATGGAGTTGGAATGTGACACATTCTTTTCCTTCATGGACTGGTCAAGGGGGGATGAAAGGTGGCATAAAGCTACTTATCTCTCCTTTGTATCAAATGCTATTCTAACACATCCCGGGATTTGGTGCAGAGCATACAGTCCTTAGGAAAGGTTTTAAATGGAACCATATTGACAACAATCAGTACTTTGCATCTGTACAAATACTAACTAATCAGCCCTTCCCCCCCATCAGCCCTTACAGGTAGGTTTAATTACCCCCATTTTCCAGAGGGGGGAACAGAAACATTAAATGACTTGCCTAGGTTCCACAACCAGACAGTATCAGAGCTGGGATTAGAACTCAAGTGCTCCTGTTCTAGCAGGTACATATAGGTTCACTCCATTAAGCACGTTGCCTCCAAATGGCAAGAAAAGCAGATGCGATCATTCAGGGACACGAAGCCATGGTTAGCCTTTCCTTTGCTGATATAGTCACTTTGCTTCCTGGCCACAGCTCAGCTAAACCACAGGCTGCACCCTCACCTGTCTAGAGATTAAACAATCAGGAATGTTTGAAATCCTGGAAGGGTACTTTTGTTCATGTGGCTGGCAGTGCATAAAGGAATTGTTTTTTTCTGCCAGTTGACCTGTTCCTAGACTTCCTTTGTCTTTCTAACAAATACCTTTTTCTTTGGTAATTTCTCAGTCTCATGGGGTTACCAAAAAAATCAGCAACCCTATGATGGATTTTCAGAGTTTCTTAGATTCATTTTTCCCCATGTAGCACTGACATCAACAAATAATTATTTGTTGGATTATAATCCAAGAAACAATTACATAGTATTTTTTCTGCTTGAACAAGGATGCGTTTCTCTTCACTAACATTTGTGGTGAATAATTAGCACCCACAAAAGGTGACCGGACCAGATTTATAGCTGTGGAGTCTGGAGTTGGAAAGCTTCTACTTATCTATGGAGAAGGTGGATTGTTTCTTGAAACAGAGAGCAGAGGGAATAAGGATAAAAAGAAGTGATACAAAAAGCTAACTACAATCTTACCTAGATATTACAGTGATGGGCACTTCAGAACTGCAGATAGCTTAGATGCAGAGATTGGAGAGATGGACATATTTGTACAAAGAGAAATTCTGAAGCCTAGTTTAAGACTTTTCTTGTACTAAAGCAATTCTGGTTAGGTTGATATCTGACTATTTCTTGGTCACTTGGATTAAGGTTGGTTGTGACGCATACCACTATTTTCCCAAAGAAGTATAGTACTTCTTTGTAAAAACATTCTGCAGCTAGGTGAGCTGTTACACAGTATTTCCTAAAGGCAGCTATTGAGCAAGTCTGGCAGATCTCTGGGAAGCAGTTCCACCACCAAGGATCCTTGACTAAGAAAGTCCTGGCCCCTCTGATCTATTGAATCTAGGAGACCAAGAACAGACTTCCCAGTGCCAGCCACAGCCGATGTGTAGGGATGTATGGCAAGACTAGATTAAAATTAAATTCATAATTAGATTTAATTTTTTTCCAATTATGTTAATTTAAGTGAAATTTGAAACAGATGAAGGATTAGTTCTTCATTTAGGAAGTCTGATTGCCCACTCATTTTAGCATTGTAAATCAGGAGAAACTGAACTGAAGTAATTGGAATTAAACCAACTGTGAGAAGAGATTCAAGTCCTTGATTTTTATCTTCTCTGTTCCTTTAATGTCTGCGGACAGTCATCCTTAAAAGTCATTGTGATGTTCCCCTCTGGTGTTATCCGGACTGGTGATCTGGTTGGCCACTCCAATCCTTGACTATGGGAGCTAGCCTTACCCTGCTCTGATGTGAGAACCCCCACTCCTGGGCTGTTCATGCACAGCCTCTGGCATGTAAGCTGCTCCCAGCTATTTGCAAGTGAATGACACTAGCCAATATCTCTGGTCCCAGACACAACCCTAGGAACCGCTGTCTTGCAGTGTCCAGTTATGCCCGCTGGATGCTGCAAGCTTATATGAGTTCATCAATTTAACAAAGAAATTGATATGTACCAGGCTTGCTATTCCAAGGGGAGTCTCTGACATGCTTCAAACCAAACGCACTGCTTCAGGTAGAATAAACACACAGATTTATTAACTATAAAGATAGATTCTAAGTGATTATAGGTCAAAGCATAACAAGTCAGATTTGGTTAAATGAAATAAAAGCAAAATGCATTCTAAGCTGCTCTTAACACTTTCAATGTCCTTACAAACTTAGATGCTTCTCACCACAGGCTGGCTGCTCTTCAGCCAGGCTCTCCCCTTTGATCAGCGCTTCAATCACTTGGTGGTGGTGGTGTCTGTAGATGTAGGTGGAAGAGAGAGGAAGAGCATGGCAAACGTCTCTTCCTTTTATCATGTCTTTTCTTCCCCCTTGGCTTTGCCCCTCCCTCCCCTTCAGAGTTACTGAGTCTCTCCAAGCAAAGATGAGCAATTCCCCTTGTGTGGCCTCATTGTAGCTCCCTTGCTAGACAATGGCTGTTGATGGGCTGTTTGACATCCCACCCAGGTGTTGGCTACTTTCCTTGCTGTTGCCTCTGGGGAGCTAATATCTGGCTGATTCCCCCAACTTACAGCATGTTTTAGTGACAACCATACTACACAATTCTCATAACTTCATATGTATTAATAATATCCATATATGGATAGAGAAATTACTTTCAGCAGATCATAACCTTTCCCCTGATATCTTACAAGGCATGCTTTATATGCAAGATCATGATTATATGAAAATGAGGAATATGGGGGTTACAGCACACTCCCCAAGGTATAGAATGTCACAGTCATGTGATCAGATTAGATGGCACCATATTAATTGTTTGACACCGAGTAGGCTTCCAGAGAGAAGAACAAAATGGTGAGATCAAGATATCAATTTCAACTAAATAAGGTTGCAGAAGATTTTGCCTACAATAAGCCTCATTTCCATTTTATTAGTTAAGATGCTGTTCTAGGATATTGTGGCACAGTGTAATGATTATTAACACAATTCACTGACACAATTACTACAATTACCACTTAACTGCAAATGGCATGCGTTTGACGAAGTGGGTATTCACCCACGAAAACTTATGCTCCAATACTCCCTCCTCAGGCCCTACACTACCAGCACTCCTAGCTATCTTCGAGACACCACTCACTTCCTGAGGAAACTACAATCCATTAGTGATCTTCCTGAAAACCCCATCCTGGCCACTATGGATGTAGAAGCCCTCTACACCAACATTCCACACAAAGATGGACTACAAGCCGTCAGGAACAGTATCCCCGATAATGTCACGGCAAACCTGGTGGCTGAACTTTGTAACTATTTCACATTTGGGGACAATGTGTACCTTCAAATCAGCGGCACTGCTATGGGTACCCACATGACCCCACAGTATGCCAACATTTTTATGGCTGACTTAGAACAACGCTTCCTCAGCTCTCATCCCCTAACGCCCCTACTCTACTTGCGCTACATTGATAACATCTTCATCATCTGGACCCATGGAAAAGAAGCCCTTGAGGAATTCCATCATGATTTCAACAATTTCCACCCCACCATCAACCTCAGCCTGGACCAGTCCACACAAGAGATCCACTTCCTGGACACTACAGTACTAATAAACGATGACCACATAAACACCACCCTATACCGGAAACCTACTGACCGCTGTACTTACCTACATGCCTCCAGCTTTCATCCAGACCACACCACTCGATCCATTGTCTACAGCCAAGCTCTACGATACAATCGCATTTGCTCCAACCCCTCAGACAGAGACAAACACCTACAAGATCTTTATCAAGCATTCTTACAACTACAATACCCACCTGCTGAAGTGAAAAAACAGATTGACAGAGCCAGAAGAGTACCCAGAAGTCACCTACTACAGGACAGGCCTAACAAAGAAAGTAACAGAACGCCACTAGCCATCACCTTCAGCCCCCAACTAAAACCTCTCCAGCGCATCATCAAGGATCTACAACCTATCCTGAAGGACGATCCATCACTCTCACAGATCTTGGGAGGCAGGCCAGTCCTTGCTTACAGACAGCCCCCAAATCTGAAGCAAATACTCACCAGCAACTACACACCACACAACAAAAACACTAACCCAGGAACCTATCCTTGCAACAAAGCCCGTTGCCAACTCTGTCCACATATCTATTCAGGGGACACCATCATAGGACCTAATCACATCAACCACACTATCAGAGGCTCATTCACCTGCACATCTACCAATGTGATATATGCCTTGACTTTAGCAAAGCTTTTGATACGGTCTCCCACAGTATTCTTGCCGCCAAGTTAAAGAAGTATGGGCTGGATGAATGGACTGTAAGGTGGATAGAAAGCTGGCTAGTTCGTCGGGCTCAACGGGTAGTGATCAATGGCTCCATGTCTAGTTGGCAGCCGGTTTCAAGCGGAGTGCCCCAAGGGTCGGTCCTGGGGCCGGTTTTGTTTATTATCTTTATTAATGATCTGGAGGATGGTGTGGACTGCACTCTCAGCAAGTTTGCAGATGACACTAAACTGGGAGGCGTGGTAGATACGCTGGAGGGTAGGGATCGGATACAGAGGGACCTAGACAAATTAGAGGATTGGGCCAAAAAAAAACCTGATGAGGTTCAACAAGGACAAGTGCAGAGTCCTGCACTTAGGACGGAAGAATCCTATGCACTGCTACAGACTAGGGACCGAATGTCTAGGTAGCAGTTCTGCAGAAAAGGACCTAGGGGTCACAGTGGACGAGAAGCTGGATATGAGTCAACAGTGTGCTCTTGTTGCCAAGAAGACTAACGGCATTTTGGGCTGTATAAGTAGGGGCATTGCCAGCAGATCGAGGAACGTGATCGTTCCCCTTTATTCGACATTGGTGAGGCCTCATCTGGAGTACTGTGTCCAGTTTTGGGCCCCACACTACAAGAAGGATGTGGAAAAATTGGAAAGAGTCCAGCGGAGGGCAACAAAAATGATTAGGGGTCTGGAGCACATGACTTATGAGATGAGGCTGAGGGAACTGGGATTGTTTAGTCTCCAGAAGAGAAGAATGAGGGAGGATTTGATAGCTGCTTTCAACTACCTGAAGGGTGGTTCCAAAGAGGATGGAGCTCGGCTGTTCTCAGTGGTGGCAGATGACAGAACAAGGAGCAATGGTCTCAAGTTGCAGTGGGGGAGGTCTAGGTTGGATATTAGGAAACACTATTTCACTAGGAAGGTGGTGAAGCACTGGAATGTGTTACCTTGGGAGGTGGTGGAATCTCCTTCCTTGGAGGTTTTTAAGGCCCGGCTTGACAAAGCCCTGGCTGGAATGATTTAGTTGGGAATTGGTCCTGCTTTGAGCAGGGGGTTGGACTAGATGACCTCCTGAGGTCCCTTCCAACCCTGATATTCTATGATTCTTTGATTCTATGCCATCATGTGCCAGCAATGCCCCTCTGCCATGTACATTGGCCAAACCGGACAGTCTTTACGTAAAAGAATAAATGGACACAAATCAGACGTCAAGAATTATAACATTCAAAAACCAGTTGGAGAACACTTCAATCTCCCTGGCCACTCGATTACAGACCTAAAAGTTGCAATATTACAACAAAAAAACTTCAAAAACAGACTCCAATGAGAGACTGCTGAATTGGAATTAATTTGCAAATTGGACACCATTAAATTAGGCTTGAATAAAGACTGGGAGTGGATGGGCCATTACACAAAGTAAAACTATTTCCCCATGCTTATTCCCCTCCTCCCCCCACACACAGTTCCTCATATCTCCTTGTCAATTGCTGGAAATGGGCCATTTTCATTACCACTACAAACAGTTCTTTTTCTCTCCTGCTGACAAAAGCTCACCTTAACTGATCACTCTCCTTATAGTGTGTATGGTAACACCCATTGTTTCATGTTCTCTGTGTATATATATATATCTTCCTACTGTATTTTCCACTACATGCATCCAATGAAGTTGGCTGTAGCCCATGAAAGCTTATGCTCAAATAAATTTGTTAGTCTCTAAGGTGCCACAAGTACTCCTGTTCTTTTTCCAATACTTCTGTTAGTCTATAAGGTGCCACAGGACTCCTTGTCGCTTTTAACTGCAAATGTATCTCCTGTTGATAGCCATTGCCCCACTAACCTCAATAATGGCTGTGTGGACAGTAAAGAGCACTGCACATTATAATGGAAACAGGACTGTATGTTACTAGCACCTCACATATATATGTTAGTCAAGTACCCATGATAGTAGTCTTAAAGATTTAGGAAGAGGTTACATTGATGCTTGAGGCTGCAAAATACAAACATTCGGCTAGATTATGTGCTGAACAATTTCTCACCTAGGCAATCCCAGCTGATTTGTTCTATAGTTCATACCATCTCTGAGATCCTCTTGATCTTGTTCCCATTGAAGTCAATGGCAAAACTATTGCTTCAGGACTAGGTTCCAAATGCAGACAACATTCCATTAAAATGTTAGACTTGGTTGTCAGACAAAAAAAAAGATGTACATTGATCCAAATCTGGGACTCTGACTTAACGTGACTAGTTCTTACTGAGGTGTGTAGTCCCTCAGGACTACTTGCATGAGTAAGAACTATTTGGGTGCATAATGATTTGCAGGAATGGGTCTTGAGTTACTCATGCAAGTAGGGGCAGTAGGGATGGTATCCGTTTGTGGATGAGAAAGGGCGTTAAGGGCCTGAGTCTGGAAGATATTGAGCCTCCTCAACTCTCACTGTAGAAGCTTTTTAAGGATCAGGTCCCTTGTGTGGAAAACATGACGACTCATTTGACACAAAGAACATAAAATATGAAAAGTTTCTCACCAAGCTGTAATCTACATGCCAATGCTTTGGGTGATAGCTGCCATCATAACCAGCAACAAGAACTGAACCAGGGAACCTCCTGATTTAAGACTAGGAGCCACTACAGCTTGAGCTAGAGACCCAAACTCTCAACCACACCCTTGCCACAGACTTGTTTCCTTTGTGCAGACAGACACCTGTAATGCACACTAACCAGTGAGTTACATGGGCTTCATAACTGGAGTCTGTAACAGACTCTTCTCCTCTGGATCAGGCACAGAGGGGGCTGCATAGCATGATGATCAGTAGGCTACGCTGGCACCTGGTAGAGTCATGTACACCTGTGAAAAGTGGGTATAAAATACTGCCAGATCACAATGGCAAGGGCTGACCCCTCTGTTGGCACAAAGCCAATGGCTCTAGCCCATGATGATCTCCCCAACATGGAGGAATGCTCAGGTGATGTAGTGCTGCTACAGGGCTCCTATGCCATGCCTATCCCCCCACCACCACTGACGGAGGGTGTTATTGGGGGTGGGGAAGTGGGGTGGCTGGGGCACCCAAATGGCCCCGGGATCAGTGGATCATACATGTGGCTTAAAATATATTGAATGAAAGAAACTGAGGGAGACTTTGTTGTGATTATGATAGACTTTGCAATGTTCTGTGTCAATGAAAATATCCACATACCCCAGGTAGCTGCTAAGAAAGTGCTGAGGAAGCTCTTTTTATAAGTAAATAAAATTAAGTTTGCTTATTTAAGCTAATAGGCAAAAGACATCATTATCTAATTTGTTGATGAGCTCAGACACTTTCTGGATAGATTTTCTTGCATAATTTACCTTATTGGTTCATTATTTATAAGTCTTCATTTAATTCAGAGGTCAAGGTCCGGATGTAGATCCTATATGCTGAGTACTTTGTGTCAGAAAAATCAAAAGTGTTATTGATGCCTAAGGGAAATGTGATTGACAGCAATGTAGTCAAAGTTATTCCTGCAGCCTTTAATTATAGTAAAATGCTTCCTGTCTTTACCTCATAGGATCTAATAACCAATCAAGGTCTATATTGATTGGAGAATTAAAATGACTAGAGACAAAATATGTGGTCTCCTAAGGATACCTGGCATCAATTTTAATTACTTGTTGCATTAGAATACTGTATCAGCTGTGCTCTCATGAAATTAGCAAGTTGGTAAGTAGAAAAGTCCTTATGACACCCTCTAAAAAGATTTAGAGATGGGAAGGTCCATACCTTGCGTGCCTCAAAACTTACGTGGTGGGGTTCAGAGACTTATAGGGATTTACCTTGAATATACCCCAAATTGGTGAGATGAAGAGTTAAAATAGTGTTGCCCCTTCTGATACCAGTGTCCTATTCTGACACCAGCATTGTCCTTCCGCTGAGGGTTAGCAGACATTCAGACCTTGTGGGTCAGCTTCTTAGGGGAGGGGGTATCAGTGATGTGGAATTTGTGATATACTAAGTGTAACTTCCAGGATTGGTGTAACATACACACCAATCCCGGAACACAGGTGGTCAGATAGCATACAGGGCAATCCTTTCTTTTGGGAATCTCAGCCCAACACCAATGTCCAGTTCCCACTGAACAACTCTGACTCAAGAACTGACTGAAGTCAGAGACAAAGGCAGAAAACAACCTCTTTTGCTGTTTACACAACTCCCGCTCTGCAGAACCTTCTTTTACCGAGAGACTTGCATGGCATAAACTAACAATAACATAGCATGTCTTCCCAAGACTGAACATTTGCTCACACAGCAGCAAGAAAGAGAACTTGGAAGACTGTAACAGTGCCACTTAGTGACAATAGCCATAACAATATATTCCCAAGCACAGAACTTGAAAGCCTGTATTGTAATGAAAGGCAGAAGATAAGGAGTAGGGTCAGATTGCATCTCCTGTGGGGAAAAAAACATAGAGGGAGAGGGACCAAGAGTTTTCCTGTTAGAGGAAGAATTGCCCTTGTTTGCAAAATGATCTAAGTGTGGGATGACCTGACGAACCAATGAATCCATTGGGATCCATGCAGATTTCAGAGAGTCTGCTGCTTCTGTATTGGCTCTGTGCCCCCATGATTCCCCTCAACTCCCTGGCAATGTGGTCCACAGAAAACTATGACCGAGAATCCACCCATCCCACTCACTGCAGCCTCAGAGAATCCCTTCTTAATAGGGGGAGAAGCTACTACAGCAAGAGGAGGGGAACCATCAGAGATGCTTGAAGGAATAAATCACTCTATCCTTTCTGAAGTTTGGTGCTAACTGAGGAGAAAGACATTCCTCAGCCTGCTCTGCCCTCAGCTAAAATATTTTGTTGGCACCTTTGTTGTTTTGTTTACTACATCAGGGAACAATTTATTCATTTAGTTTTACTGTATGAGAATTTACTACTTTGCTTGTCAGGCTTTGAGCCAGGTTGGCCTTATTAACATTGGAATCAGCTAATCAGAGTGTTCCCTCTGAAGCATGCTTGGTATTTTATGGGAAATAAAATCATTTGTCTAGTATGGCAAATCTTGTTGAAAAAGCATTTGTGGGTAAGTTTAGGCAAACTTTCAACTTAGCTCTTAACCTTTATTTGCTTATACTGAACTGAAAGCACAACTTGGAAATAATTAGTATTTCCTTTTAAACTCCTGTTCCTTTTATTTTGCTACTTTCCTGTTCACAGTGCCCACATTTTAGGCCTGATTCAATGCGTAACCCCTCTGGCACCTCCGAAGGTACAAACTCAGGAGGGATGGAGTGTGCTTTTCCTCCTGATGTCCTCGGTCATTCTGCCAACCTGGGTCTCCCTGCTGCACTCACAACTCCCTCCACAAGTGCTGGAGCGGCAGTGCCTCCTAGGATAATCCACCCCATCAGTGGATACCATTCCCCTTTCACAAAGAAATACACAATTCTCAAGTTACCTAACATCTCCAGTAAGCTTTATAGAAACCAGAGAAGTTAAACACAAAAATGCCAAGAACCAAGTTATATTAAATATATTCAAATATGGCTAGAATTTTAAAAATATATACACAGCGATCCATAGAGGATACCCTAAATCTTTTTAATTGTCCTCTGTTGGTCTCTTAACACAATCACTCACAAAGTCTCCCTGACTCTACTTGTTATGTTAACCCTCTAACACAGGGGTGGCCAACCTGTGGCTCTTCAGAAGTTAATATGCGGCTCCTTGTATAGGCACCGACTTCGGGGCTGGAGCTACAGGCGCCAACTTTCCAATGTGCCAGGGGGTGCTCACTGCTCAACCCCTGGCTCTGCCACAGGCCCTGCCCCCACTCCACCCCTTCCTGCCCCCTCCCCTGAGCCTGCCATGCCCTTGCTCCTCCCTCCTTCCCTCCCTCCCAGAGTCTCCTGCATGTCATGAAACAGCTGATTGGGAGGTGCAGGGAGGGAGCTGGAGGTGCTGATCGGCGGGGCTGCCGGTGGATGGGAGGCGCTGGGAGCGGGGTGGAGAGCTGATGGGGGGGCTGCTGACGTATTACTGTGGCTCTTTGGCAATGTACATTGGCAAATTCTGGCTCCTTCTCAGGTTCAGGTTGGCCACCCCTGCTCTAACACGTCAGTCTCCAGTCCAGATCCCTATCAATGGTGCACTTGTAGATGTTATAGGCACTGTGATCCGTTGTCTGTCTTGTCCAAGGGGTCTGATAATGCACCAAGCAGCCTGGATCGCAGAAATAGCTTTTCAGCTCCAGAACATGGCCTGAATCCTCCTCACACTGCAGTAAGAATCTTAGATATAAGCTTTCTGCTTTTCCTCCTGGCTATGGTAACGTTCAAGAATCAGGCTGTGACAGATGAGGTAGCCAGCTGAACTGTCCGTCGGGCAGTTGCTACCTTCACAGTGGTGCTGCAGGCCCTGTGGGAACCTAACTTGGTGGAGTTTCCCAACTGAGGACTGGGAAAACTGGAAAAACAATCCATCTGCAAAGGGAGCTGGATGCACCCTTTCTCTCTGGCTCTCTTCACTACCCTCTTTTTCCCTTCCAGCTGACACTCCAGAGAGAGGAGATACCTCCTGTCTCCCAGGCACCTGGTCTCTGAGGGTAAAGAATCAGAGCCCCCCACTTTCAGGACATCTGGGGCTGCTGCTTTAGTTGCCTCCCTCCAGGCTGCTTTAGTTGCCTTTTAAAATACACTAATAAGTAGACTAATTATCCAAGATGAAATAACCCAATATTGATTTAGTTTCAGCCCCTCTCTTGAATCGCCATTGGAGCCTCAAACACTCTGCAACCTTACCCTACTCACAATCATGCTTCCCTCGTGGCACTAGAGTGGGAATTAATTATGTGGTGTATTGAGTTATGTGAACTTGATGGCTCACCCCTTCCCCACTGTGTACTCTAACTTTATATTTCCATGTCAGGTGTCTGCAGCCATTTTGCACGTGGTTCAGTGCAGACTGCCAGTGCAAACACATTGAAAAGATGGGTCTTGCAGCAAGCCCTGATGGTTAACCTGCATAAGCTATTGAAGACTAATAGCTTGCAAATGATTATACTCTAGCCAGGTATCTCAAGATGAAGACAGACCATCCATGCAGGTATCTCAAGATGAAGACCGACCATCCATGCGGAAGGTGCACAAGGCACTAGAAATGAACTTAAACACTTCTCCTACTTCAGGCCTTCCTTCCCCCAGGGATGCTCTGCCTGCCAACAATTCAACTCAGGTCCCTGGCTCCAGCAAGGGTTCTCATACTGTGAGACCCAGAGATCTGCCCTCTTTCCTGGTCAGGGCCCAATTGAGCCAGGAGCAGCCATTTTAGCTCCTTACCTCCAATCTTGATACCTACTGCAGGTGTAGCAGGGTGGGGCTGTTTGAGCCTACAGACTCTAACTCCTTGCCCAGCTTGCGGTTTATATACTGCCTCACAAGAACAATGAAGTAGCTCAGAGGTTGTTTATGAGGAGGTCCTCCCATGCACAAGTGGCAGCAGGAGAGAAGGCATGAGTGAAAGTTGTAGTGCACAGGGCGAAAATCAGTATAGCAGTCACATAAGTAAACAGTGAAGCTGGTCAAGAATTTTTCAACAAACTTTTCTTGTCAGAAAATATTGAAGCTAATTATAGTATACTTCTATTTTAAATTAAAAAAAATGTCAAACTCAAAATGAAATATTTCAATATTATTGAACTGAAAGGTTTCAACTGACCTGAAGCAATTTTTTTTTTGATTTCCGGGTCATGAATATTGTCATGGTTTTGATATTTTGCCCTAATTTGGATCAGGAAAAGTTTTTGAAATCTCAAAATTTTTCTCAGGGTGAGAACATCGTTTCCTGCTTGGAGCTACTGAACACACAATGTCATTAATCCCACCTCTGTCTCCGGGAGGGAGATGTTATTATTGTCTCCCTCTTACAGAGGCGGGAAAGTTGAGACAAAGAGAGGTTGAATTACTTGCCCAAGTGACCCAATGTTAGAATTAGAGTCCTGCCTTCTCTGCATGGATATTAAAAGCCATATGGAAGTAGGGGCTTGCTCTGATTTCGCTGGACAAAATACCCCTCCTCCATCACTCTTATGCAATGTGTTGGGCACATTTTGCTGCCCTCCATGAGTGTTTGTAAAAATACATCTGGGAACTCAGGCTATTGCTAGATTTTAAAAGAGCAACTACAATGATCAATGTCAGGCCTTAACCATTTCTTTGCCTTAGTGGCCTCAAAAAAGCTGCTTGGCCATTGTGTATCTTGGACTGCAATGGGTTACGTTGTCGGAAGATTTATGACACTAGAGCAGGAAGTGAGGACATGAATACCATGGAAAGACTTGACACAATCCCAGTGCTGGAGGAACCAGAGTCCATGACTCTAGGCACTATATCTGGTCATTTCTGACAGCTCATCAGAAGGGGATAGCACAGTGGGAGACACCAATTATGTTCTGAGACAAGGCAAGGAGTTGAGAATTATTTAATAAGCCTTGCTTTAGTTGTAAATTTAAAGGAAGCATATTAAATCATCACACAATGTAGTAAAGCAAAGTGCAGCATTATAAATTATTACAACCCATTTCCTAGATTTATGGGACATTATGTACTGTAAAATCCCATGAAACAATGCATTTGAGGCTCTCTCAATGAAAATAAGAGTTTATGGTTTATTTTTAAGTATGGTAAATGCCAGAAGTAACCATTACTCTAACAAGATGGCAGATATCCCAACTCCCACTGGAATTAGGAGAGGAAACCTGGTTGCCATAGTAGTTAAAACCCAAGAAGTAGAGTCAGGAGGTTATCACTTAATATCAGTTTCTAGTCAGAATGGTGGCATTGTACACCTCCTTGCATGCAGTAGGCTTAATTTTCAATTACACTGAAGCCCCATTACTCTGTCTGCACAAAATGCTCATAAAGTGGAGGGAGGGAGAATGAGTGTCTGAGAATGTCCTCTTTGCAAGGAGCTTCGCTGGCTGGCATAGGGCTGACATCAAGGCTCCACACTGGCCGTACTCCCAAGCCTGGCATAGGGCAGGAGTGAGGGATCAGAAGGTTGCAGGCTGGAGTAGGAAGGGAGGTCTTGGTCAGAGAGCACTGTGGTATGGCCATTCTTTGTGGAGAATCAGGCCCTAAGTGAGTTCACCTGGCTTAGCAACAGTAGACATGGTAGAATCAAGAACAGAATCCAGATCTTCCCCATTCTTCATCTGTACATTGTCCATGTAAATGGAAATTTCCTCAGGGCAAGGACCTTCTCTTCGTTTATGTCTGTGCATTGCCGAGCATGATATTGATGCAATGGAAATTAAAGTCCTTGAATCCTTGTTGTAGAGAACTTCATATAAACTCAGTAAAGGTAAGAAGTTGTTTTTCCATTTGACATCCCTGTAAGTTTTGAAATTGCACAGGGTTAGTGTAGCCAAATCAGTGTATTCTAACTTTAGTGCTCTCTTGAATTTATCCTTAAACTTACACAGTATCAGGTGTACACTCTTGCAGTTAACTGTATGCATTAATCTTTTTGTGTGACATACTGTCATCATTTAACAGCTTCGCTATATTACTGCATGCCACTCAGAACAAATGAGTTTGTTCTGAAGAGGAAGAGGGAGATAGAAACATTGTTATTAAGATCACCTTTTACGACCTGCTCTTTTCATGCCTATAATTAAAAACAATGAGAGCTATAATTCTCCACTAAGGGCTAGGGGATTTCGGTGTTTGTTTTAAAGAAAGATTTTAAATCATTCTAGTATGGATCATTCCTTTCCTGCTACTTCAAGATTGTGTTATTAGAAAATCTGGATACACTCCTGAGGGAGTAGCCTGTTTTGGAGCTCTTATTGAGCTCTTCTATATTGTGAAGTCACATGGAGTCCTACAAACAAATGGGGCCATAGTAAGAGGTGGAGCAGAAAATACCTCTGTAGACTGCTGGGTTGCATTGAGGTGGAAGAAGGGATGAGTAAATTGCTATTCTCCTTTAAGGAGTGCAGCATGCTGACCAGCCCTCAGGGTGGTTGGAGCTTTGAGTTGCCCCCAGTGTTATACACATACCAATAGTCATGCCAGAAGTGCTTGCGAGCTCAGCAATTAAGGAACTGAAATATTACCATGTAACTTAGTACAATCTCAACTAAGCAACACAGCTTGAATTTTGGATGTCCACAGTCAATCCATGGAGAGAAAAAATATTGAATATATTAAAATAATGACTATGTTTGAGAAAAATTAGTTGTTCTTATATTATGTAAGCAGAAAAAAAGAGGCCATATCATCAAACATGCTATTTGTTGTGAAGTATTTGCTCAATCCTCGTCACAGGTGTCATAAGAACATAAGAATGGCCATACTGGGTCAGACCAAAGGTCCATCCAGCCCAGTATCCTGTCTGCTGACAGTGGCCAATGCCAGGTGCCCCAGAGGTAGTGAACCTAACAGGTAATGATCAAGTGATCTCTCTCCTGCCATCCATCTCCACCCTCTGACAAACAGAGGCTAGGGACACCATTGATTACCCATCCTGGCTAATAGCCATTAATGGTTGGAACCTCCATGAATTTATCTAGTTCTCTTTTAAACCCTGTTATAGTCCTAGCCTTCACAACCTCCTCAGGCAAGGAGTTCCACAGGTTGACCGTGCGCTGTGTGAAGAAGAACTTCCTTTTGTTTTAAACCTGCTGCCCATTAATTTCATTTGGTGGCCCCTAGTTCTTATATTATGGGAACAAGTAAATAACTTTTCCTTATTCACTTTCTCCACATCACTCATGATTTTATATACCTCTATCATATCCCCCCTTAATCTTCTCTTTTCCAAGCTGAAAACTCTTAGCCTCTTTAATCTCTCCTCATATGGGACCCGTTCCAAACCCCTAATCATTTTAGTTGCCCTTCTCTGAAACTTTTCTAATGCCAGTATATCTTTTTTGAGATGAGGAGACCACATCTGTACGCAGTATTCGAGATGTGGGCGTACCATCGATTTATATAAGGGCAATAATATATTCTCTATCTTATTCTCTATCCCTTTTTTAATGATTCCTAACATCCTGTTTGCTTTTTTGACTGCCGCTGCACACTGTGTGGACGTCTTCAGAGAACTATCCATGATCTCTTTCCTGATTATTGGAGCTAAATTAGCCCCCATCATATTTTCCAATGTGCATTACTTTACATTTATCCACATTAAATTTCATTTGCCATTTTGTTGCCCAACTACTTAGTTTTGTGAGATCTTTTTGAAGTTCTTCACAGTCTGCTTTGGTCTAAACTATCTTGAGCAGTTTAGTATCGTCTGCAAACTTTGCCACCTCACTGTTTACCCCTTTCTCCAGATCATTTATGAATAAGTTGAATAGGATTGGTCCCAGCACTGACCTTTGGGAAACACCACTAGTTACCCCTCTGCATTCTGAAAATTTACCATTTATTCCTACCATTTGTTCCCTGTCTTTTAACCAGTTCTCAATCCATGAAACGATCTTCCCTCTTATCCCATGACAACTTAATTTACATAAGAGCCTTTGGTGAGGGACCTTGTCAAAGACTTTGTGGAAATCTAAGTACACTATGTCCACTGGATCCCCCTTGTCCACATGTTTGTTGACCCCTTCAAAGAACTCTAATAGATTAGTAAGACATGATTTCCCTTTACAGAAACCATGTTAACTTTTGCCCAACAATTTATCTTCTTGTATGTGTCTGACAATTTTATTCTTTACTATTGTTCCAACTAATTTGCCCGGTACTGACGTTAGACTTACCAGTCTGTAATTGCCGGGATCACCTCTAGAGCCCTTTTTAAATATTGGCGTTACATTAGCTATCTTCCAGTCATTGGGTACAGAAGCTGATTTAAAGGACAGGTTACAAACCATAGTTAATAGTTCTGCAATTTCACATTTGAGTTCTTTCAGAAATCTTGGGTGAATGCCATCTGGTCCCATCCTGTCATTCCTGTTCCTAGTAGATAAATCCATATTGCAAAACCCACATCACAGCTGGCATTAGTTGACATCCCTTTTTGCAGTTTCATTAGAAAGGGCTAATATTTAATAGGCATGGAGACCAAACTATCTTCTCTTACTCTGTAACAATGTTTTGGGCTCTAGGAATCTGCACAGAGATGCAGAGCTCTTCCACTGACCTCTCGTGGCAGCCAGAACAGGTGAGTCCTACTAGCTATGAGGCAGGTAGAACCAACAGGAAAGGACACCTTGTCCACCAGGGAAAAACCCTAGGAACAACCAAGCTGAAAGCTTAGGCTGATGTTTGTAGGCTGAATTAGGAGACAGTGTTGTTCAGTGGATAGAGCATTGAAGTGGCGCTCAAAACACCTGGGGTTCTATTCTAGGCTTGTCTGCTGGCAAGTCATTTCCACTCTCTGGGCCGCTGTTTCCCCCATCTATAAAACAGGGCTAATGATCCTGACCTCCTTTGAGCACTGGAACTATTTACCAAGTGTCATGATGAATTCTCCATCACTCACAATTTTAAAATCAAGATTGGATGTTTTTTCTAAAAGATATGCTCTAGGAATTATTCACGGAGGTTCTATGGCCTGCATTATGCCGGAGGTCAGACTAGATGATCAAAGGGGCTCCTTCTAACCTTGGAATCCATGACTCTATTAATTAACTTTAGGTGGCACTACCAATTTCATTTATAATAATGATAGTTTTGCATCTTTCACCCAGAATATTCTAAAATCGCACACAAATTGCAAGTGCTCAAGTACTTACGTGGTAATACCTAAAATATCCCTCTTGGGTAACTACACCAAAATAGGAATGACTCAACCAACCATTGAGAAGCAGTTATTTTAGGATGGTATGCAGCAACTATATGTATCAGCGAGGTTACAAAACAATTCTGAGCAGAGGAGGTATTGCATAATTCTCCAAGTTGAAGTATGGAGGGGATTTTAGGTATGCAGAATGTAAGCTACCCAAGTTAGAATTTCGCCAGGACATCATGCTTAACAGTTCCACTACTGTGGGGATCCTTTGGGATAAAATGAGCTATGTACTTGTAAGACAATATTGCTCCTTCTAGTGCATGCCCAGTGGGTGTATTCAAACTGAAAGGGAACCCACCAGCTGAATGGCAAGAGCTAAACAAGATGGAGGCGGGATTGATTTGGGTAGCTCTGTACACTCTCTTAGGTGTGCTAGTGACATAGCTGGATAGCAGAAATAAATCACAATGGAGTTATATGGACATGCTTGTGAAACCGGCGCAGTATTTGCTTGCCATAATGCTGTGGGCTGTGATTAGTGATTGAAAACCAATAGTAGGTGTCACTGAACCGTTATTCTGCTAAATGCACAGATCAGTGTGTTACTCTATTACCTATAACGAGAAAATCAGTGCCGTTCCTGCCCTGCTATCCATGTTATTATGCACTATCTGTTATTGTAAGGGCTGACCAAGTGCTCAGCACTGTACAAAACACAGGAAAGACTCTCATCAGTGTCAATGGGATTTGAATCAGGCCCTAAACAGGGAGCTTACAAGCAAAGGGCACATGGCTGGTTTGTAAAGCCACTGCTGTGGTATAACGTGGGGCATCAGACCAGAAGTAGCAGCAGACCAGAGTATCCTGCCTGTTTTGGATACATGCCTCTGGGTTATTAGGAGAATGGTCTGAGGAATGGTAATTGCCACTCCCTTTCCAAAGCTGTACCATGTGCTCCCACTAGTGTTGGCACTGATCAACTGATCAGTGCAGACAGGTATGGGGCTCACGAATCCCCCGATGCTGTGTGCATTTCACATCACTTATGAGGTATCTAGCGTCATTGGCCGTGCTAGGATTCACCTGGTGCCTGCACTCACAGAGGGCAATTAACAAGATCCTGACTGACCCTTTCACCCTTACCCTTCCTTGGGCATCTTTTCAGAGGAAACAAAATGTGCCCCAATGTGCTGTAGTTTAAAGGACGGTGACTGTGCTGGAATCTCATTTTGCTGGATTTCGAAACAGCTGACAGACAGAAATCGGATCAGCTCACAAACAGAGAGGGAATTTGAAAACACTGAGCACCCAGAGTGGCTGAGTCATCATGTCTCAATCTTGTACCCAGTCGTAAATAAAAATGCATCTTTGAAATATACAGGTGCATAGATCTTAAAGCATTCCCTTGCACGTGCTATTTATGCATAGGTTTAAACTACCAACTTCTCAATGCATCATCTATTCACAGGGGACCACCTCTTGAAGTGAGATTTGACGAGAAACTCTTTTGGCAGTGCTTTCCACACTGCTACTGCTAGTTGGCAGGGCACTAGCTTTTAAATCATGACGTTCATCAGTAATCTGATTTCACTAGGCACCTCAACTTTCTGCACCAGAGAGCAGATGAATTGGCTACATTTTTAGGTCCCTGTAGTTCTAAGCGGAGAAAAAATGATGAATTAATTAGTTGTTTGGGGATTCAATTGTTTATGGCTGCATGTCCACATAATCAAATTCTCTGCTTGTGTGTGATTGATCCCATTTGTCAGTTGAGTAAGGGAAAAGGCTCCAACATGCACAAGGAGCTGAGCAAAAAGCTGCCATTTTACACAGAAACATTTTACAGTGTTTTGATGAAGACACTGGACTGGGATTTAATTGATCTGGGTTGTACAGATTCCTTGTTCTGACACGGGCTTGTTATGTGAACTTGCACAAGTCAATTTCCTGTATGTAAAATGGGTTTCCTATTGGGTGTCATGGCGATAAAGCCATCAGCATTAACATTAGTGAAGTGCTCAGATGCTATGGTCATGAGCTCCATTGAAAAGCCTATGAATGACCTATCACTTTTTCCACTACAGTTGCACTTTAAAGCTAACAGCTAAAACGGGGGACCTGATTTGCTTCTCACTTACACCAGGAGAAACTCCATTGATTTCAGTGGAGTTCATCCTGACTTATGTGGTGTAAAGGAGAAGACTCTGACCCTGCATCTACCATGCAACCCAAACTACAGCTCCGCCCTAGACTTCCTGGGTGATGGCTGACTGAACTGTATAAATGCAAAGTTCTGTTACCTGTATGAAATGTGTTTTCCTACATTCCGTATGATGAATGAACTGTGCTTCAACTCAACCTCCTCCACCCTGAACTTTGGGAAAAAAATGGATTGGTATCCTCTCTCTAAAGGAACAGAGCCAGAAGCCCAAATCTTGGAAGACACCAAAGCTTTGGGAGAGTTTGGATCCAAACTTTGCATCTCAGGACTCCTCTAATAATGTCTAATGCTGGAAGAATCTCTGAGTATGGCTTTGCTTGCCATCGTTGGGGGCAATCCAAAGGGGCACCGATACTTCTCCACCAACTTCCACCATTTTGGTACATCAGTCCTTTTGGACGTATGGATCTTGCAATGCTCACAGAAGAATTCTGACCTGTTTGCAAACAGATTTGCATTGAGTGTGCTGGGCTTAGAAATAGAAGGGAGACAACACAAAGGAAGAACAGAGCAACGCAAATGCTCCCACGCTCTCTCGTGTCCTATAGTTATAAAATAGAGCATTTTTCCTTTCAGCTTGCAACACAGCTGCCTCATCTGCTATCTGTCAGGTCTCAATATCACAGCAGCACAGGGGCGTGCGCAGGAATAAAAATTTGAGGGGCACGTTCTCCCCCCAACAGGCCTGGGGCCAGAGGAGTTCTGTACCCCTACCGACTATTGGGACTGTGTGCCCCTGCTTGCCCCCTCTCCCCCATGTGCATGCCCCTGCAGCAGCAAGTTTTACCTCTCTGAAATGATGTGTCAACCTGGCAACAATGATAAACAATAGCCAATCAGCCATGCTCACAGCATCTTTGGAAATACCAAATCCCTAGTCCTGATTCTCATTTCCTCAGGGCTGCTCTAAATTCTGTTCTGATCCCCATGACTCCCAAGGGTCCCTGGAAAGCAGCCAATACTAGTTCAGTGCACTCTAGTTACACCTTGTCCCCTCTCTCACTCAGTAACTTCACCTGACAGGCTTCCTATACTGAGGGCTGGGAGCAAGGCTAGTGCAAATCCCTTACATCTTTTTTACTTTGGTGAGGAAGGCCTCAGTTCAGGGCGGGCATTTCTGCCTCCTTTAAGTTGCCAGAAAGAGCCTTAGTATAAATGAGAATCAGGCCTCATATATTCAGGCCTGCCAGAATTCCTGCCTGAAGAGGGAGTTTTCCCCTTCGGATCTCTTCTAGTCTCCCTGAAGCTTCCCCCATCCCGCCCACTACGTGGAGTTAGTGGAAAAAACAGTAACACCTTGTGAAATCTCAACATTTCCGTGACAAATTTTGAAAAAATAAAGTTGGTGAAAAATCCCCCCCCCTCAAATTTATTTTTATTTTCTTTGATGAAAAATTGAAAGATGAAACGTTTTGACCCCTCTACCTCCTACCTCCTCGGCTTGTTCGCTGCCAGGCTGAGACAGCCTCCCTCAGGTCTGAACAGGGCCGGCTCCAGGCACCAGCTGAGCAAGCTGGTGCTTGGGGCGGCAGATTGTTGGAGGCGGCATTCCGCCCAATCCTAGAGCGGCACGGCCGCTTTTTTGTTGTTGTTGTTGTTGTTGTTTTTGTTCCGCTCCGGCCGCCCTGTAGGGGGCGGCGGCGCAGAGAACCAGAGCGCCCTGCAGGGCAGTCCTCTTCCTTCCCTCCCCGCCGACCGGAGCGGAGCCCTCGCGGCAGGCAGCAGGAGGCGGCGCAGCGGGAGAGGCCGCGTGGCAGCGCCCCTGCTGTAGCCTGGCTGCCCCCTTCTCTCTCTCTCCCGTCCGCTCCCTCCCCCAGCCGGTCCCCCTGCACCCGCGCTCCAGCCGCGCTACAGGTTTTTTTTTTTTTTGCTTTGCCATTCTGGCCGCCCCGTTTTTTGTTTTGTTTTTTGCTTGGGGCGGCCAAAAAGCCAGAGCCGGCCCTGGGTCTGAAGCACATGGTGGGAAATGAAGTGATCATCCAGTCAAATTTTCAGTAGTGGTCACTGATTTTGGATATTTCTGTTTTTGGTACCCAATTTGAGATGGCTGAGGCTTGATTTTCAGAGGTTCTGAACACCCACAGCTCCCATTGACCTCAACTGGAGTGCTCAGCACTTTTGAAAATTAGGCAATGAAGACAGGCAGCAGAAAGGCAGAATGACTCAGTGGTTAGGATGCTTGCCTGGGGCTCAGGAGAGCCAAGTTCCATGATTTGCCACAGGCTTCCTGTGTAAACCTGGGCAAGGTTCTTTACCGCAGTCCCCCATGTGTAAAATGATACTTCCCACCTCATAGGTGTGTTGTGAGGATAATACTCTCATATTATGGTACTGAGGGACCATATAAGTACCTTAGGTAGACATAGCAAATTGGGCACCCAGAATCAGTAGCCACTTAAAAAAATGTTGGCTTTAGGACCTAAATCTCTGCTGTCATGCACATTGTGTACTGTGATTGTAAAATACTCCCATGCTGAACCGGTGATGTTTCAAACCCACTGTGCAAAGTGTATTCTATGACACACGAGGTGAAAGGCAGTGGCGAATCAGGCCCTTACAAACTGAACGATCTCCCCCAAAATGAACATTTGAAGATTGTAACAGGAGCCTACTCTGGTGAGAGAAAATGAAGAGATATTTGTTTCTGAACTCAGGTGCTGGAAAACAATTTATTGGAACTTGCCTCCATTTTATGACTAGAGCAAACCAAGTACCTGGGGATACAGTGAATATTTTCCACCCTGGCAGTGGTATGTTGGATGAAAAATAAATGAATCCCACAAATCTTTATCAAGACACTAGTTAATAATGTATTGATCTGTGCATTGAGGGAGCCAGTAAAAGTAACAATAAAACTATATTACTTTCTGGAGGAACCTCCACATTCAGACATCACCCTTGTTTACCCCCAGACCAATAAACCTGCAATGATAAATACATTCTCAGTCAGAGAGCCACAGACAAGATCTTTGTGGTTGCACACCCAGTATTTATTACAAGGTACCCTTTGTGAAATTGTTTATGGCTGCATATGCAAACTGAAAAGGAAAGGATGCTACTTTTATCACACAACAATAACATAATTGCACACCTCTTTTAGATAGTAATAAACACGGATAAGAGGCTTTAAGGGCCAAATCTTTCTCTCCTTATTTATGCAAGAATCTCAAAGAACTCAAGTCTGGTGAGCAAGAATTGACTCTACCTGTTCAAAGTGCTACACTAACTAACTAGGGTATTATCCTGCTGCCACGGAAGCCATGAACCCAACTTCTGTTAATTTCAGGACTATGATTCAAGCTCTTATTCCTCAAAACACCTCTGTGACATATGTAAGGAGTATTAATTAATGAGGACTTCAGAGCACAGTAGGTTTTTCATTTTCTCTCTCTCTTTTTTTTCCTTTTTTTTTGGTGTATTGAAGATTTTATCCTTTGAGCCTAGCCACAGCAAAGAAGAAACTTTTTAATAGTGGACAGTCTCAAGTCAGCTCCATGGCATAGAGGTACACTAGCATATCTCACTCTTAGACAGTTGTCCCTGGCTCCTTATTTTGTATTTTTTTTCCAGAGCAATCAGAGTATGTATGATAACATACAATGGCCAATTTATTGCTCCTCCCCATCAAATCTCAGTCAAAATCCTTCTGCCTAGGGTACCTATAGAGTATCAGGACCCATGGGTCTTGGACCCAGGCCCACAAGGTTCATGGGAGCTGCCACACACCAACCCTTGACCTGCCAGATACTGGCAATAACTTACCTGAGACCCAAGAAACCCAGCCCCAGTATGAAGCTCCACCCTGAGATATGATTGGTGGACTTCCAGAGCAGCTGATTAGCCTGCTGGCCCTACGTAAGCCAGCAGCAGGAACTGGAAGCTATATGAACAACTGAGCTCCACCCTGCTCTGGATTGTGTGCTTCCTGCTCCCTATTACCGGCACCCCTAGCTTGATCTCCTGTCATCTGACTTGTGGTTCCTGAACTCCAGTTTCTTTCCTGCTTCTGACCTCCTGATATTCTGAGCCAGCCAACTCATGTCTCACAACCATGAACTCTGGTTCTGACTGCTAGGTCTGGCTGCCCATGACCCAGCTCTGATACAGAAGTGCATTTGTAGGGTATCAAAGATAGGGAAATGGTGCTGTGGAGATGCTACTCCTGCCTTCTGCACGGAGAAGGGGAGACCTATGTGTTGAGCCCATTAGTGGTATGTTTTCCACCCTTTCTCCTCCTGGAGATAGTGAGGGATTGAATACTAAGACGTGTAGCACATGGGGAGATGTTTGGAGGCTTCAGGAAAAAGGAAGGAACAGCAAATCAATTTTAACTTTGCAGATTAATGCTTAACTGTCTGACAATATTTCATTAAACGCAAGGGATAATTGATGGGACAGGGACAGTCACTAGATCCATCAAATTCAGCAGAAACTCTATTAAGCTCAAATCTGATGATAGCTGGAGAAATAAAAAAGAAACAAGAAGGACAATGTTTGTAAAGATAGATTTAATAGAAGTACAAGATACCATGTAGTGTTCCTGGGCCATCAAGTATAGACAGAGTGAGACTTTAGGGGACATAAAGGCAAATATCTAAGAGCTAGCTTTCTGACAGGCATCAAATGAAGTGCATTCTACAGCTCTGGGTAATACTTGTATTGGAAGGGTCTCTTGCAGACACCCCTCCTTTCCTTTGGCCTCCTCAACTTTGGGACTTATCATGGGTATTAATTTATTTAAGCCATTTTACAGGTGTTTTACAGGGATAGCGACAGGTAACCCCACAAGTTAATGAACATGTAAAATATGCAAGGAGGTATACATGTCTTAGGTATGGTGTTTTATACATACACACAAATTGATGCAATATAATGATAGGTTGATTAGTCCATAAGTAGCTGGTCTAGAGTTTATATATTCAAACAGTGACATAGGTATTTAGTGTAGATTTGTTATACTAGGGTAAGTGTGCAGATGGTATTTATTTAGTATGGAGGAGTGGTCAGAAAATGGGATTTCATCAGAATTGAAACTCTCTGCAGGAAAAGATATATTTGGCCAAAATTTTCTGTCAGGAAAGGAAAAAGCAAAAGGAAATGCTTAGTTTTAACATTAATTTCTTTATCCATTGAGCCACTGCTATACATTTCAGGGGTTGTAGTTCCAGATCCCTCATGTCCACCATTCTCCCCTATGTACCTTGCTCCTGGGCTGAACTACATCTCCCATGATGCACTATGGTCCCATCATAGCAGTTCAGGAGGGTACAGAGATTAATTTTTACCCCAAATTAATCATATTTGTTTGTGTCAACAGACCAAAACACAAATGAAACCTTCTGACATTTCCAAATCTTTTTTGGAACTCTTCTAAGGTTTGAAATGCTGTCCTGATTTGGGATGAAAACCAATGTCAAAATATTGATTTCCCACAGAGCTGGACAGCAAAATGGAAATGGATTTCCATTTTTTGATCAGCTTTAATACATATATGTTTAATATATATATTTCTACAGCACCACAAGTATGCACATAGCACTTTACATATAAACATATAGGCTGAGGAGAGCTTATTGACTCTTTTGCCAAAGTACTGGCTTCAGACAGGGCTGGCGCAACCCATTAGGCGACCTAGGCGGTCACCTAAGGCGCTACAATTTGGGGGGCGGCGACTGCGGTGGTATTCGGCGGCGGGACCTTCCGCCGCCTCTGTGGGGGGCGGCATTTCAGGGCGGGACCTTCCGCCGCCTAGGGCGGCAGAAAAGCTGGCGGCACTCCTGCCTTCAGAGCACGATACTCCTGCAAATACTATGCTAGCATCAGCCAGGCTATGTTCCTGGCACCCTTTCTTATAGCAAAGCCCATTCATGACCTAATGTAATGCACACTTGATTCTGTAGGGGCGTTGAAGGTACTCAGAACCTTGTACCTGCTCTCCACTGGATGAAATCCGTGACCCTGAGTCTTCACGGTCTTACACCTTGTGTAGTCATTTACACTGATGTAAAATGAGTACACAGTGGGCATATGACTCTTCATGGAAGTGCAGTCAAAGACACAATCTAGCTCTTAATTGTTATCTGTTATGCCTTCCTCTCAACCTAACTGCAGTCCAGAGTTACAAAGAAAGAGCACAAATATTTTTAAATACTAAAGGTGGGATGGAAACCATAAGGTAAAACATTCAAGTTACACACTGAAATTCCATTCTTTGCTAAAAATGCATCTATCACAACTCACTCATTGAACTAACTTCCCTTCCCAGGGTAAAGCCATTGACTTCAATGGGGTTGCACCAGAGATTGGTTTAGCCTACATGTCAGATTTTTCAGAAGAATTCAGCCCTCAGCAGCTCCCATTTAGACAACTAAGCGAACAGATTTTCCAAAGAGTCCAGCTCTGGTGTAGGCAGCTAAGTGAAATGGTCAGACTGAGAACAATGGAAGATGCTGAGTGCTGAGCACATTTGAAAATCTGGCTACAGGTACCTAAATGGCAGCTGAGATCTTTGAAAATGTGGTCCCAATAGTGGCTGTTCTGAGCACTTTTGAAAATGTGGCCTACGGTGTTTGCCTTTGGCAGGGCTGTTGAATCAGCCTGTGATATGAAGTACCATACAAGTGTGCAGCAAATACATAGCGCTGAGTATGTTTGTTTCAGTGGCAAGCAAGATGATGTTTACAAAAAATCGATGATTTCAAGGACTGTTGGTAAAAAATGGAAACAATTATTTTTATCATGTTTGCAAAGTAACTTCTATAAAACATTCATACTTGAAGGAATGTCCTCTGGCAGTGTTTTTCTGTTTCCTGGTAATGTGAAAGATATGTGTTTTATGAAGAACTTTCTTCTTCGCTGCTCTAAGTTTCCTTGGGCTTGATCACACAATAAAATCATAAGTTTGTTTCTGACAGTTTGTTGCCATAGAAATTATTGTAACATTCACAGCTGAATTTGCAGTAATGTGTGGGGTATATGTCCCTTTCCCCTTGCCTGTGTTTGTCTAGTCTATTTAGATTGCAAGCTCTCTGGGGCAGAGATTGATAGCTCCTCAGTTCTTGTACATCACCTAGCACAATGGGGCCGCATTCTCAGCTGGCCATTAGGCACTACTATAATAAACCTAATTAATAGGAGTGGAGAAGCAGTGGCCAGTGGCTCCATCCCCACCTTAGTTTATAGCAGCCAAAGGACTACGCTAAATTACATCATTTTCTAATTGTCCTTAAAAGGCCATTATATTGAGAGGGATCACAAGAGTGCAGCATGTTCCAGCCAGCACACTCTTACTTCAGTATGCCCCATATTTGCCCTGTATGATGGGGGACTGAAGAGAGTGTCATAGAGACCTGGCAAGCTGCTTCCACTCCAGCTGAAGATTCCATCAGCTGCCTGCTTAGCCCCATGCTAAGGTCCACTTCCAGAGCATCCCAAAAGGCCTCAGTATGGTTCAGGATCTGCAGAAGGAGTAATTGGGCTGTGATGGAATGATCTCTGGTCTGAACATGCATAGCTCTTCTGTGGGTCCCTTTTAGGACCAGTCAAGAGCATGTTAAGAACAAAATTTCAACCTTCAATTTGGGGAAAATTCTTCCACTCTCACTGTTGCTGGGTAGTGCCTTACTCCTGAGTAGCCACGATGAGAGCAGTTAGACTATTTGCAGAGTAACGTTCTACTCAACATGTGGAAAGGTCTCTGCTCTTTGAAGAACGTTCTTACATTACTTAGGCCTAATTTCTGTCATCTTTACTCATGCTGAGTAGCCCTGACTCAGGCAGTCCCATTGACTTTAATGGGAACCCTGCCATGAGTAAGTGCTGCAAAATCTGGCCCTTATGCTATAACTCCAAGCTCATATCCACCCCACTTTTTTTAGATGCACCGAGTATACCATTAGCACTGACTTGTCACCATATCATATCACAGATTGATGCTAACAGTCTTGAACATTATTCAGAAACAATTATTTGTGATTTTCTTATTTTTCCAGTGATGTCAAGAAGACAGTTACAGATCATTTGGAAAAAAACAAATGCCTGACCACCACATCCTTCGCTCTAGCTCTCCCTTATTTTGGGAGTCCTTGAAGGTCTGTCTGTTCAGGGACGCAGGGTCCTCTCCTGTCTCATCTAGACTGGCTCATTTTTTTGTAGAATAAGATGTTGGAGGCGTTTTTGGGTAAAAGTAGGTGAACAAATTATCTTTCATAATTTGAATGGAGTGAATCTGAAAAAATATTTACCAAGATGAATTTTGAATATTTCACCTTCTAAAGTGGAGTTTTCAGTGTCTTTTTTCATTTGTTGGCAAATAATGCATTGTTCATAAGATACTGTCGAGGGACACTTCAGGTTCAAGACTGCTTCCATATTTCATTTATGGAATACCTAAAAATAAGAAAAAATATAATTAATAACTACCACATGAATATTGAAAAACAACAATTATTTACCAGTATGTATCTTATGCCATGGCATAGGCGTCAAAATCAATATTTAACTCACTTACACCATAAGGAAAAGTCAGCTTTAGGTTAGGTTAGTAGATAGGGCTAATAATAATTTATATTTTTTAAGAGGAGTACCTACAGAAATAAAGTATATTATACTATGTTTTAACAATGCATTTACCTCCTTCACATATCAAAAATACCTGAAAAGTAGTAAGTTTACTTAATCTCAAATGTCATCCTTACTGCAAAACCAACAAAATTCAAGTGCACATGATGTGACCAAAGGAAGCAGAGAGTATGATCTTCCACACAGATCACTCCCTGCATTTTCTGATAGCATAGTATTCCAAATTAGGAACATATTCTACATTTAATACCTCTCCTTTACTTTCTATTTAAGTTACAAATTATCACCAGCTTGGCAAACATCATCATTTCAAATTCAGCATATTCAAATTATGAAAGAAAACACTTTTACCAACTTATCCTCAGAAATGCTTTCTGTTTAATTAATATCAACTTATCTGGGAATTTGACCTACTCTCATCAGGTTCCTGCAATAAGCTCCCCCAGCTTGAGCAGGTGTGGTAGTGAAATGGCTGGAGAGAGAGATGCCTTAGGGACACCCAGAGCATGGAATTGCATCCCTGACCATTATGGCTAATAGCCATTGTTGGACCTATCCTCCATGAATTTCTCTAATTCTTTTTTTAATCCAGTTATACTTTTGGCCTTCACAATATCCACTGGCAATGAGTTCGAATGGTTGACTGGGCAATGTGTGAAGAAGTACTTCCCTTTGTTTGTTTTAAATCTGCTGCCTATTAATTTCATTGGGTGATCCCTGGTTTTTGTGTTATGTGAAGGAGTAAATAATACTTCCTTATCACTTTCTCCACACAATTAATCATTTATAGACTTCTGTCATAACCTCCCTTATTCATCTTTGTTTTAAGATGAACAGTCCCAATCTTTTTAATCTTTCCTCATATGGAGGCTGGTCCATACCCTTTTTGTTGCCCTTTGCTGTACTTTTTCCAGTTCTAATGTATATATTTATGTGATGTGGCAATCAGAACTGCACACAGTATTCAAGGTGTGTGCGTACCATGAATTTATATAGTGACATTATGATATTTTCTGTCTCATTATCTATACCTTTGTTAATGGTTCCTAACATTCTGTTAGCTTTTTTGACTACTAAGGCACATTGAGCAGATGTTTTCAGAGAACTATCCACAATGACACCAAGATTTCTTTCTTGAATGGTAACAGCTAATGTAATCCCAACTATACATATAAATTGATGGGGTCTATGTTTTCAAATGACCATTACTTTGCATTTATCAAGATTGAATTTCATCTGCCATTTTGTTGCCCGCTAACCCAGTTTTGTAAGATCCCTTTGTAACTCTTCGCATCAGCTTTAAACTTAACTAACTTGAGTAATTTTGTATTGTTTGCAAACTTTGCCACCTCACTGTTTACCCCTTTTTCCAGATCACTGAGAAATATGTTGAACAGCACTGGTCACAGTATGAATTCTTGGGGACACCACTATTTACCTCTCTCCACTGTAAAAACTGACCATTTAGTCCTATCCTTTATTTCCTGTCTTTTAACCAGGTTCTGACCCATAAGATGACCTTTCCTCTTACCCCATGACTGCATACTTTGCTTAAGAGCTTTTGGTGATGGACCTTGTCAAAGGTTTTCTCAAAGTCCAAGTACACTATATCAACTGGATCACCCTTGTCCACAAGCTCGTTGACTTCCTCAGAGAATTGTAATAGAATCATAGGCCTGGTCTACACTAACCCCCAAATTCGAACTAAGGTACGCAACTTCAGCTACGTGAATAACGTAGCTGAAGTCGACATACCTTAGTTCGAACTTACCACGGTTCAGACGCGGTCCACACGCGGCAGGCAGGCTCCCTGTCGATTCCGCGGTACTCCTCTCGCCGAGCTGGAGTACCGCAGTCGACGGCGAGCACTTCCGGGATCGATTTATCGCGTCCAGACCAGACGCGATAAATCGAACACGGAAGTTCGATTGCCAGCTGTCGAACTACCGCGGTAGTGTAGACCTGGCCATAGAAGTATAAGACTGGGAGGGACCTCAAGAGGTCATCTAGACCACTCAAGGCAGGACTCCATAATAACTAGGCTATCCCTGATGGGTGTTTGTCCAATCTGGAGTTAAAAATTTCCAATGACAGAGATTCCACAACCTCCCTTGGCAATAGATGATTTTCCTTTACAAAAAACATGTTGACTCTTCCCCAACAAATGTGTTCATTTATGTGTCAGATAAAATAGCTTCAGCTATTTTGCCTGGCACTGAAGTTAAGCTTACGAACCTGTAATTGCCAGGATCACCTCTGGAGCTTTTTTTAAAAACTGGAGTTACATTAGCTATCCTTCAGTCATCTGGTACATAGGCTGATTTAAGCAATAGTTATATTTTTATACTTGCTTTGCCAGAGTTTATGTTCCTTTCTATTTTCCTCAGTAGGATTTGACTTCCAATTTTTAAAGGATGCCTTTTTGCCGCTAACTGCCTTTTTTACTTAGGTGTTTAGCCATGGTGGCATTTTTTGGTCCTCACTTTTTTTATACTTGGGTATACATTTAATTTGAGCCTCTATTATGGTGTTTTAAAAAAGTTTCCGTACAGCTTGCAGGCATTTCACTCTTGTGACTGTTCCTTTTAATTTCCATTTAACTAGCCTTCTCATTTTTGTGTAGCTCCCCTTTTTGAAGTTAAATGCTATTGTGGTGGCTTTCTTTCGTATTCTCCCCCCCAATGATTTTAATTTTGGTAGAAAATTAACATAATCTCAGGAACTTTCCTTATGAAAAATGAATTATATAGGAGTAATTTTATTGGAAATCATATACATGAGTTCAGGGTGTGCTGGATTGTACAACCTGAACTCAAACTTCCAAATTTTTGGGTTACAATGCCAGTGTCTTATCCCCTTGTTCTGCTTTTCAGCTAACAAAACTGCAGTGCCCTGAACATGATGAAGGGACACATAGAATGACTTATTTATCAATATTACTTATATGGTCCACATCACTGTAGTTTGAAAGGCTCTCACAGTCTTTAATGTGCTGCTATCCCCATACTGCAGATGGGAAGCTAACACCCAGAGAACCTAAGTGAGTTGCCTAAAGTGACACAGGGAGTGTGTGTCAGAGGGAGGATTTGAATCCAGGTTTCCCAAGATCTAGCACCCTAACCTCTGGACCATCCTACGCTCTGCAATTATGGGTTGATCTTTGTGCTCATAAGGATTTCAGTGACACAATTCCTCAAAGCCCAATATGGAGAGGAATCTCTGGGTGGCACAGAACTGGCATAGAATGAGCACACTCTACCGAGGTGTGTATGTCAACCATACTGCAGTCACTTTTGTTCACGAGTCAGAGTTCACTATAATCAAAGTGGCATTTTTCACTTTGCAATTAATTGAAACAATTTGGAACTTTTCATTCTCCTTCACTGAGATGCAGTCTCACTGTATTTGAGTTCAGTTGAAGTAGCTTTTGCTTTATACAGCCTGTGAACTAATTTGGGATTATTATTGCTTATTATTAAGTTTTTACTTAATTCTTTTGCATTTGGTATTGCAGCTGTGAATAAAAACGACAAGTTATAGATTCTAAGACCAGAAGGGACCATTGTGATCAGCTACTCTGACCTCCTGTATAACACAGGCCATAGAACTTCCCCAAAATAATTCCTAGAGCAGAAGTTTTAGAAAAAAAGATCCAATTCAAAATAAGAGTAATGCTACTGGGTAACATTTCCAAAAGTGACTTTGGGCTTGTCTTAATTGAAGAGCAGAGCTAAGCAAACAATTGAGTTTTTTGTATGAGGGCCAAATCGAAAAATTGCCCCCAAAATTTTGTTTGGTTCACAGTGAAACTGAAATTTTTTTTTTTCTCACTGAAATGAAAGAAACCACATCATAACCTGAAACAATGCTTTTTGTTTGTTTGTTTTAGGGGTCATTACTGGATGTTTTTCACTTGAATTTGAAATAGTTTTGGTGCCCTGAAAAATACGTTTTTGGCAAATTACATATTTGCCTCAAATTTTGTGTCCTGCTGTACAGCAGAGTTAACTTGAGTTGTAACTTGAATGTTGCCTCAAACTATATCTCATCCATGCACAAAAACCCTTAACTTGAGTGTGATGGTGGTTTAACTCAAGTTGGCTGGCTTATCAGGAGGTATAAGCTGCAGCTCAAATTAGCACAACTAGACAGCTGCTAATACAACCACTATGTGCACCTCCAGTGTTATTTTGCAACATGGCCACTCTCACTCGAGCTAGGCTAACTTGAGGGGAGTTAAGTTTGCACTGAAGACATAGCCTTAAAAGCCTAATTTTACCCATTAACAGTAATAAGGTCACTATGGCCTGGTCTGCACTAGGGAGGGATCGATCTAAGTTACGTGAATAACATAGCTGAAGTTGACGTACTTAGATCTACTTACCGCAGTGTATTCACTGCGGTAAGTCGACAGCTGACGCTCTCCCATTGACTCTGCCCTGGTGGAGTACCGGAGTCGATGGGAAAGCACCCAGCGGTCGATTTATTGCATCTAGACTGGACACGATAAATTGACCCCTGCTGGATCGATTGCTGCCCGTCCATCCAGAGGGTAATGTAGACAAGCCCTATGTGTCTATGGAGAGATTGTTCTGGCTACTGATTGGCAGATAGATAAATGTCTCTCAAGTAAAAAAAATACTTATTATTCCTGAGTGACTGATAGCTGGATGCCACACTGGGTAAAGATTTTGACAGACTGATTTGTGAGTCACTTCGATTAACATTTATGAGATGCTGACAAAAGCTAGTTGAAGCTAGTTTAAAATCCAAACCTTTGTCTTAAATTTGGTGATCCTGTCTTGGAAGAGAACAGTGCTTTTAATAGTCATATTTCTTGTCAGAAGGAAAATGGAGACTTAGATGGCAAATGAGGAATGAACACATATAAGCACATCACTTAACTTAATTTTTTTATTAATTATTATATGTTTGTGATGGATTGGGGGACCTGTCTATGTACAACATATGACTTCTGTTTGATGTTATTAACTATGTATTTATATCAAATAACCTCCATTTTGTTTTCTGAGCACTTTTTAGAGTGTAAAAAAACTATTCTGTGCCTTCACCTTGGCTCTGCAGCCTCTGTAATTGAGCTAATACACACAGAAAAAATTCTTGCACCTTGCAGAGGGCTATCAATGGAAGGTTCTTAAACCTTGGTGGTCTTCTATTCAAGTGTAAGCAT
Organism: Emys orbicularis; assembly: GCF_028017835.1. Taxonomy (NCBI): domain Eukaryota; kingdom Metazoa; phylum Chordata; order Testudines; family Emydidae; genus Emys; species Emys orbicularis. The sequence goes on along the minus strand of NC_088685.1, from coordinate 19,398,690 downwards.
CCTGGAACACAAAACTGGCCAAACAAACAAAAAAACCCTGGTTCTCCCACGTGGCCTGGTACCCAGAAAATGGATCACCTGACAAGGGACATTGACTATCTGATGTAGCTGATTGGGGGTCACATGACAGAGGGGACAATAACTTTAACAGACGGCAGGAGCGGTTTAAGCCTCTGACTGCCGTAAGCTGGGACTGGGTGACAGGGGATGGATCACTTGATAATTGCTCTGTTCTGTTCATTCCTTTTGACGCATCTAGCTCCAGCCACTGTCAGAAGACAGGATAATGGACTAGATTGATCACTGGTCTGACCAATTATGGTCATTCTTATGTTTTTAAAGGGTGGCGTGTGTGTGTGTGTGTGTGGGGGGGGGGGGGGGGTTGAAAGGAAATAAAAGCCAGCCTGATTTGTTGCTGTGATAAATGAAGGCGGGGGTGGGGGGGGGGCAGGTAGTTCCCTTTTATGGACACCCAGACAGCCAGTAGCTATAAAATCCCTCTTAGTAGTTGTTCTCTAATTGCTCTAGCTTTTAAGGGTTAAAAAGTCTCACTGCTATGCATAGGCAAAAGGAAGTGAGTGGGCACGTGGCCAAAAGAGCCAATGGGAAGGCTAGAACTTTTTAAAATTGAAACAAGACTCCCCTTTTGCCTGTGTGTTGTTCTCCCGGGGAGAGGCGGACAGGGCAGAACTATGCTGTAAGAAGCTTGGGACCAGGTATGAAAAATCCTCGGTATCATACCTAGAAACTACTCATTTGAAACCCCAGATATGTAAGTAGATCAGGAAATGTCTAGGAAGCCACGATTACGTTTATCTCCTTTTATTTCTTTATGGCTTGTGGACTCCTCCGTGCTAACCCCAGGTGCTTTTGTTTTGCTTGTAACCTTTAAGATGGACCTCAAGAAAGCTATTCTTGATGCTTAATCCTTGTAGTTGCTCTTTTAAAATCTAGCAATAGCCTGAGTTCCCAGATGTATTTTTAAAAACAACGAGGAGTCCTTGTGGCACCAAAATTTACCTTTTTTTAGAACAGAATTGGATTTTTGTGTGAAGAGGTTTGTGCAAATGTTGTTTAATTAGCTGGTGGCAACAGCTAATTTCCTTTTTTTTCCTTCTCAGCTCTTCCCTGGAGGGGGATGAAAGGCCTTGAGGGTACCCCACAGAAAGGAATTCCCAATGTGCCTTCCTGGGCTCTCAAAGGGGTTCTGCATTTCGGTGGTGGCAGCATCTACCAATCCAAGGTCAGAGAAAAGCTGTACCCTTGGAAGTTTAATACAAGCCTGAAGTGGCCAGTATTAATTTTTTAAATCCTTGCGAGCCCCCACCTTCTGCACTCGAAGTGCCAGAGTGGGGAATTAGCCTTGATAGTTGCCATCTATATTTTGTATAGCCTGTAGTCCTACCAACTCGGATCACACAGTCTGAACAACAGGCTTGGTCAATTGAAAAGGAGATATCCAAGGAAAACAAGATTCCAAAGAAAGTTGTATTGATAATTCAGCAAGTAGAATTTTTCTGTTTGAATCACAAATGAAATCAGTGTTCAAGCATGGAATTCAGAGATGCTATGTTATTAAACTCTTCTGCTTGCTTTTTATCATTAAAGATCCCATGGTACATTTTTCAGTAGTGGAACTGTTAAGCATGATGTCCTGGCGAAATTCTAACTTGGGTAGCTTACATTCTGCATACCTAAAATCCCCTCCATACTTCAACTTGGAGAATTATGCAATACCTCCTCTGCTCAGAATTGTTTTGTAACCTCGCTGATACATATAGTTGCTGCATACCATCCTAAAATAACTGCTTCTCAATGGTTGGTTGAGTCATTCCTATTTTGGTGTAGTTACCCAAGAGGGATATTTTAGGTATTACCACGTAAGTACTTGAGCACTTGCAATTTGTGTGCGATTTTAGAATATTCTGGGTGAAAGATGCAAAACTATCATTATTATAAATGAAATTGGTAGTGCCACCTAAAGTTAATTAATAGAGTCATGGATTCCAAGGTTAGAAGGAGCCCCTTTGATCATCTAGTCTGACCTCCGGCATAATGCAGGCCATAGAACCTCCGTGAATAATTCCTAGAGCATATCTTTTAGAAAAAACATCCAATCTTGATTTTAAAATTGTGAGTGATGGAGAATTCATCATGACACTTGGTAAATAGTTCCAGTGCTCAAAGGAGGTCAGGATCATTAGCCCTGTTTTATAGATGGGGGAAACAGCGGCCCAGAGAGTGGAAATGACTTGCCAGCAGACAAGCCTAGAATAGAACCCCAGGTGTTTTGAGCGCCACTTCAATGCTCTATCCACTGAACAACACTGTCTCCTAATTCAGCCTACAAACATCAGCCTAAGCTTTCAGCTTGGTTGTTCCTAGGGTTTTTCCCTGGTGGACAAGGTGTCCTTTCCTGTTGGTTCTACCTGCCTCATAGCTAGTAGGACTCACCTGTTCTGGCTGCCACGAGAGGTCAGTGGAAGAGCTCTGCATCTCTGTGCAGATTCCTAGAGCCCAAAACATTGTTACAGAGTAAGAGAAGATAGTTTGGTCTCCATGCCTATTAAATATTAGCCCTTTCTAATGAAACTGCAAAAAGGGATGTCAACTAATGCCAGCTGTGATGTGGGTTTTGCAATATGGATTTATCTACTAGGAACAGGAATGACAGGATGGGACCAGATGGCATTCACCCAAGATTTCTGAAAGAACTCAAATGTGAAATTGCAGAACTATTAACTATGGTTTGTAACCTGTCCTTTAAATCAGCTTCTGTACCCAATGACTGGAAGATAGCTAATGTAACGCCAATATTTAAAAAGGGCTCTAGAGGTGATCCCGGCAATTACAGACTGGTAAGTCTAACGTCAGTACCGGGCAAATTAGTTGGAACAATAGTAAAGAATAAAATTGTCAGACACATACAAGAAGATAAATTGTTGGGCAAAAGTTAACATGGTTTCTGTAAAGGGAAATCATGTCTTACTAATCTATTAGAGTTCTTTGAAGGGGTCAACAAACATGTGGACAAGGGGGATCCAGTGGACATAGTGTACTTAGATTTCCACAAAGTCTTTGACAAGGTCCCTCACCAAAGGCTCTTATGTAAATTAAGTTGTCATGGGATAAGAGGGAAGATCGTTTCATGGATTGAGAACTGGTTAAAAGACAGGGAACAAATGGTAGGAATAAATGGTAAATTTTCAGAATGCAGAGGGGTAACTAGTGGTGTTTCCCAAAGGTCAGTGCTGGGACCAATCCTATTCAACTTATTCATAAATGATCTGGAGAAAGGGGTAAACAGTGAGGTGGCAAAGTTTGCAGACGATACTAAACTGCTCAAGATAGTTTAGACCAAAGCAGACTGTGAAGAACTTCAAAAAGATCTCACAAAACTAAGTAGTTGGGCAACAAAATGGCAAATGAAATTTAATGTGGATAAATGTAAAGTAATGCACATTGGAAAATATGATGGGGGCTAATTTAGCTCCAATAATCAGGAAAGAGATCATGGATAGTTCTCTGAAGACGTCCACACAGTGTGCAGCGGCAGTCAAAAAAGCAAACAGGATGTTAGGAATCATTAAAAAAGGGATAGAGAATAAGATAGAGAATATATTATTGCCCTTATATAAATCGATGGTACGCCCACATCTCGAATACTGCGTACAGATGTGGTCTCCTCATCTCAAAAAAGATATACTGGCATTAGAAAAGTTTCAGAGAAGGGCAACTAAAATGATTAGGGGTTTGGAACGGGTCCCATATGAGGAGAGATTAAAGAGGCTAAGAGTTTTCAGCTTGGAAAAGAGAAGATTAAGGGGGGATATGATAGAGGTATATAAAATCATGAGTGATGTGGAGAAAGTGAATAAGGAAAAGTTATTTACTTGTTCCCATAATATAAGAACTAGGGGCCACCAAATGAAATTAATGGGCAGCAGGTTTAAAACAAAAGGAAGTTCTTCTTCACACAGCGCACGGTCAACCTGTGGAACTCCTTGCCTGAGGAGGTTGTGAAGGCTAGGACTATAACAGGGTTTAAAAGAGAACTAGATAAATTCATGGAGGTTCCAACCATTAATGGCTATTAGCCAGGATGGGTAATCAATGGTGTCCCTAGCCTCTGTTTGTCAGAGGGTGGAGATGGATGGCAGGAGAGAGATCACTTGATCATTACCTGTTAGGTTCACTACCTCTGGGGCACCTGGCATTGGCCACTGTCAGCAGACAGGATACTGGGCTGGATGGACCTTTGGTCTGACCCAGTATGGCCATTCTTATGTTCTTATGACACCTGTGACGAGGATTGAGCAAATACTTCACAACAAATAGCATGTTTGATGATATGGCCTCTTTTTTTCTGCTTACATAATATAAGAACAACTAATTTTTCTCAAACATAGTCATTATTTTAATATATTCAATATTTTTTCTCTCCATGGATTGACTGTGGACATCCAAAATTCAAGCTGTGTTGCTTAGTTGAGATTGTACTAAGTTACATGGTAATATTTCAGTTCCTTAATTGCTGAGCTCGCAAGCACTTCTGGCATGACTATTGGTATGTGTATAACACTGGGGGCAACTCAAAGCTCCAACCACCCTGAGGGCTGGTCAGCATGCTGCACTCCTTAAAGGAGAATAGCAATTTACTCATCCCTTCTTCCACCTCAATGCAACCCAGCAGTCTACAGAGGTATTTTCTGCTCCACCTCTTACTATGGCCCCATTTGTTTGTAGGACTCCATGTGACTTCACAATATAGAAGAGCTCAATAAGAGCTCCAAAACAGGCTACTCCCTCAGGAGTGTATCCAGATTTTCTAATAACACAATCTTGAAGTAGCAGGAAAGGAATGATCCATACTAGAATGATTTAAAATCTTTCTTTAAAACAAACACCGAAATCCCCTAGCCCTTAGTGGAGAATTATAGCTCTCATTGTTTTTAATTATAGGCATGAAAAGAGCAGGTCGTAAAAGGTGATCTTAATAACAATGTTTCTATCTCCCTCTTCCTCTTCAGAACAAACTCATTTGTTCTGAGTGGCATGCAGTAATATAGCGAAGCTGTTAAATGATGACAGTATGTCACACAAAAAGATTAATGCATACAGTTAACTGCAAGAGTGTACACCTGATACTGTGTAAGTTTAAGGATAAATTCAAGAGAGCACTAAAGTTAGAATACACTGATTTGGCTACACTAACCCTGTGCAATTTCAAAACTTACAGGGATGTCAAATGGAAAAACAACTTCTTACCTTTACTGAGTTTATATGAAGTTCTCTACAACAAGGATTCAAGGACTTTAATTTCCATTGCATCAATATCATGCTCGGCAATGCACAGACATAAACGAAGAGAAGGTCCTTGCCCTGAGGAAATTTCCATTTACATGGACAATGTACAGATGAAGAATGGGGAAGATCTGGATTCTGTTCTTGATTCTACCATGTCTACTGTTGCTAAGCCAGGTGAACTCACTTAGGGCCTGATTCTCCACAAAGAATGGCCATACCACAGTGCTCTCTGACCAAGACCTCCCTTCCTACTCCAGCCTGCAACCTTCTGATCCCTCACTCCTGCCCTATGCCAGGCTTGGGAGTACGGCCAGTGTGGAGCCTTGATGTCAGCCCTATGCCAGCCAGCGAAGCTCCTTGCAAAGAGGACATTCTCAGACACTCATTCTCCCTCCCTCCACTTTATGAGCATTTTGTGCAGACAGAGTAATGGGGCTTCAGTGTAATTGAAAATTAAGCCTACTGCATGCAAGGAGGTGTACAATGCCACCATTCTGACTAGAAACTGATATTAAGTGATAACCTCCTGACTCTACTTCTTGGGTTTTAACTACTATGGCAACCAGGTTTCCTCTCCTAATTCCAGTGGGAGTTGGGATATCTGCCATCTTGTTAGAGTAATGGTTACTTCTGGCATTTACCATACTTAAAAATAAACCATAAACTCTTATTTTCATTGAGAGAGCCTCAAATGCATTGTTTCATGGGATTTTACAGTACATAATGTCCCATAAATCTAGGAAATGGGTTGTAATAATTTATAATGCTGCACTTTGCTTTACTACATTGTGTGATGATTTAATATGCTTCCTTTAAATTTACAACTAAAGCAAGGCTTATTAAATAATTCTCAACTCCTTGCCTTGTCTCAGAACATAATTGGTGTCTCCCACTGTGCTATCCCCTTCTGATGAGCTGTCAGAAATGACCAGATATAGTGCCTAGAGTCATGGACTCTGGTTCCTCCAGCACTGGGATTGTGTCAAGTCTTTCCATGGTATTCATGTCCTCACTTCCTGCTCTAGTGTCATAAATCTTCCGACAACGTAACCCATTGCAGTCCAAGATACACAATGGCCAAGCAGCTTTTTTGAGGCCACTAAGGCAAAGAAATGGTTAAGGCCTGACATTGATCATGTTGGGTGTGATTTGTTATACTGTTATAGCTTATTAAAATATGTGTATGTTAAACCCAATATGTAATTTGTAAAGATATAGCAGCAATTCAAAATGGAGTCTGAACCACCATTTTGTGAACTCTGTCTTGTCACCCCCTTTGTGCCCTGTCATCCTGGCCTAGTTATAACTTGATCAAACTGGTTTTTCCCGCCACTGGGCGATCTCAAGGGCAACCTCAGACTGTTTCCCGCCTTTGCTGGGACTGTACCATATTTTCCCGCCACTAAATGCATACAGGGACTGAACTCACCGACAAGTGGCGCAGTCCATCCCAGTGACTGTGCATGCGCGGTTCAGGTCTTCACAGCACCAGTGCATCGTTGAAGGGCACCACTGTTCCTGAGGTGAAGAGAAAGGGAAGAAGACATTCCCTCTGACCTGCTCCTGTTCCTGGGTACAAGATCACCAGAGGGGTTCGGTCCGCTTCTTCCACCCTGAGACATCGAGGGACTCTCCAGTGCTCCTCCTCTGTGGGTTCCAATTACCCAACGAGTGTAGGTCCTGGACTTCACCACCGCCACAGGCGTGCTGATAGTGAGACAATTAGGGTTCTCTTAACCGGGGATTTTATACTGTTTATTGCCAAATACATTGATTTTGTATTTTGGGCCTGAGCTTCATGCTCCTGTTTTGAAGCTGCTGTTTCACTATTTTGCATTGTTATTTAGCTACATTTACCCCTTCCATATTGTACTCATTCCCTTAATACACTTACCTGTTGTTTTTACATTAACCTATTGTCAGTCTTCATTTCTTACACTACACATAGGGAAGAGGGAGGGAGACCTGTACACCGGTGACAGACACGGCAGAGGGCGGGTCTGCTCTTTTGAATAAAAGGGGCTTGTTTTACAGCTTGATACCTACACCATTATACATCTCAAGTTACCTTGGCTCCCCTTTGAGGTACCAATCACATCCGATGCTAGCTTCCATATCTACCTCACATATGATGATAGAAGATATACGGTGGCCAGGCAGCTTCTCATGGGCTAGATGGAGCCATTAGGCACAGCCCTGAGTAAGGGGCTGTGCCACCTTAAGAGCAGCCCCAGAAATGTATTGTGTCTCAGAGTCACATTTCCTCATTCACCCCCTTTTCTGGGGGTGAAAGGGGTGTAAATAAGAACATCCCTTTTGGGGCTACAAGTTACTTCCCCCTCATGCCTGGCCAACTTTGATGTTGGTACATGGTATGGCAGAGCTGTGGAGCCACCTGCTCCATAATCCTGCTCGCCCTCTTCCTGCCCACTTATCATGCTGGATGTGGGGGGAGTACTGGTGTGAAAACCCTGCTCTCTCTTCCTGCATGTGAACTATGATTAGAAGATAATCTGATGAGAATGCACAGGGGGCCTTATTCTCCTGATTATTCACCAGTATTTTATGGTGAATACTTTTTTAACTTGCTGGCAAGAATACTGTGGGAGACCGTATCAAAAGCTTTGCTAAAGTCAAGGAATAACACGTCCACTGCTTTCCCCTCATCCAGAGCCAATTATCTCATCATAGAAGGCAATTAGGTTAGTAAGGCATAACTTGCTCTTGGTGAATCCATGCTGACTGTTCCTGATCACTTTCCTTTCTTCTAAGTGCTTCAAAATTGATCTCTTGAGGACCTGCTCCATGATTTTTCCAGGGACTGAGGTGAGGCTGACTGGCCTGTAGTTCCCCGCATCCTCCTTCTTCCCTTTTTTAAAGAGGGGCACTACATTAGCCTTTTTCCAGTCATCTGGGACCTCCCCCGATCGCCATGAGTTTTCAAAGATAATGGCCAATGGCTCTGCAATCACATCCGCCAACTCCTTTAACACCCTCGGATGCAGAGCATCTGGCCCCATGGACTTGTGCTCGTCCAGCTTTTCTAAATAGTCCTGAATCACTTCTTTCTCCACAGAGGGCTGGTCACCTCCTCCCCATACTGTGCTGCCCGGTGCAGTAGTCTGGGAGTTGACCTTGTTCGTGAAGACAAGCAAAAAAAGCATTGAGTACATTAGCTTTTTCCACATCCTCTGTCACTAGGTTGCCTCCCTCATTCAATAAGGGGCCCACACATTCCTTGACCTTCTTCTTGTTGGTAACATACCTGAAGAAACCCTTCTTGTTACTCTTAACATCCCTTGCTAGCTGCAACTCCAATTGTGATTTGGCCTTCCTGCTTTCACTTCTGCATGCCTGAGCAATATTTTTATACTCCTCCCTGGTCATTTGTCCAATCTTCCACTTCTTTTTTTTCCTCTTTTTCTCAGGGCCAAGTCCTAACCTTTGCTATTTGTCCCCTCAGGGGAGCAATGAGGTGTAAGTTGTCCCCTTTCTCTCATGCACTGACCATTCCTGTCGTGGGTTGTGGTATAGAGGGAGAACAGCCATCATTGGGCCACTACTCCTTCTCCTGAGCATGTTGGTGAGGAGTGGGCTGGCAGGCTGAGGAGTAGGATGAGCTTTAAAACTACCCCACATAGCAGCCAGTGCAGAAGAAGTGAACTGGGCCGGTATGGGGCTGATACACATTATTTCTGCCATGGAGCAGGCTGCATCCAAAGACCAAACTGTGACTCTGATAATGTGGTTGGTCTGCTCCCCAACTATGTGTTGCTCCTTACTCTAGGCTCTAATAACTCCCCAATCTAACCTTTAGTTTTGCACTTGCAATCCTCGCTCCATCTCTCTTTTGTTTCATGAAGCTTTCTTTTCCCCTATATGATCCTAAACCCTGTGCATGCTTGTGGCCATGCACAATAATGTTATCCTGCCCTCAGTCCACCTACTCATGCTCTTCACAGAAAAATAACAAAACAATCAAAAATATTACAGAAAGCACTATGAGCCAAATCCTGCCTTTAAAACCTTTGGCAAAGCCAAATAAAGGGGCACCATTGGGGGGCAAAAAAGAGAAACTCCATCACACAAACCAAACACGATTAACATATAAATTAACTCTCAAAAGGTAGTGTTTCAATCATTGTTTAATAGTGAGGGTGGAAATGTGGGGGCGGGGAGGTGGCTTTCCAGTAAGAATGCTAAAACAGCAAATGCTTGATCATGTGCTGCACATAGAATTAATAATGATAAAGTAACTGTAAATTACTGTTCTCCTTCCAGTGGTATAGGCAGTGGTGAGGATTGGCTGGGATTAAGAAGTGGCTGCAGTTGCTCCATGTCTTTTAGCATCAGTGTTTCCATAGACTCACATTCCAGGTCTTAAACCTGTGTCTTAATGTGTACTTAGGTGGGTCAACACAATTTAAATGAACAAAGAGGCTCTTTAAGATTCTCAGACTGATCTGTCATTTTACAGAAGGGTGCAGCAGTGACAGAGTTGTTAGAAAACTAGGATCTGTTTTTGTTAAGGTAATATTTGCCGTGGCTTTTATTTCCCCCTCTTCTAGCTGAAATGAAGCAAGGTGACCTTTTGATATTGAGCCTTGTAAAGTTGTATGATTTAGTCAAAACAGGTTGTACTGAATTTTATTCCGGCAGATTTCATTTGCAGCTATTGTGCCTGCTGGCTTTTGCAATGGTGATTTTTCCCTTCAACGCGTTCAACATAACCCAGAGCTATCTCTGCAATGTAATGTGCCTTCCACTGTGTTGTTTGCTGTACAGCAGCAGGACAAAGTGGCGTTGGAGTTGGGTAAACTACAGTTTGGGATTAATTGGAACTGCTCCCTGCAATTCTGTGCAGAGTCAATTATAGATATATTTGCCCCTTGATTTGTTAAGTACATTTGGAGTTCATTGCATAAATTGGGGAATATAGGTGGCGGGCCAGTACAAAGCTCAGGCATCACTTATGCCACACTAAAATCCTCAAACTAGGATTTAAGTGGTGCAAATCTTGTGCTCTGGGGTGAATGTCACCTTCAATGATTGAAATCACTTACATTTAAAACAGTTCACTAATACAGGACCAAATCTTGCTCCAATTGAAGCCACTGACCTTTCTCCTTGTGCCAACTTTAGTATATGTCTGAAGTTTGTAGTTTGATCATAGAATCATAGATGATTAGGGTTGGAAGAGACCTCGGGAGGTCATCTAGTCCAACCCCCTGCTCAAAGCAGGACCAACCCCAACTAAATGATCCCAGCCAAGGCTTTGTCAAGACAGGCCTTAAAAACCTTTAAGGATGGAGATTCCACCACCTCCCTAGGTAACCCATTCCAGTGCTTCACCACTCTCCTAGTGAAATAGTTTTCCCTAATATCCAACCTAAACCTCCCCCACTGCAACTTGAGACCATTACTCCTTGTTCTGTCATCTGCCACCACTGAGAACAGCCTAGCTCCATCCTCTTTGGAACCCCCCTTCAGGTAGTTGAAGGCTGCTATCAAATCATCTCTTACTCTTCTCTTCTGCAGACAAAATAAGCCCACATCCCTCAGCCTCTCCTCATAAATCATGTGTCCCAGCACCCTAATCATTTTTGTTGCCCTCCGCTGGACTCTCTCCAATTTGTCCACATACTTTCTGTAGTGGGGGGCCCAAAACTGGATGCAATACTCCAGAAGTGGCCTCACCAGTGCCGAATAGAGGGGAATAATCACTTCTCTTGATCTGCTGGCAATGCTCCTACTAATACAGCCCAATATGCCGTTGGCTTTCTTAGCAACAAGGGCACACTGGTGACTCTCATCCAGCTTCTCATCCACTGTATTCCCCAGGTCCTTTTCTGCAGAACTGCTGCTTAGCCAGTCGGTCCCCAGCCTGTAACGGTGCATGGGATTCTTCCTTCCTAAATGCAGGACTCTGCACTTGTCCTTGTTCAACCTCATCAGATTTCTTTTGGCCCAATCCTCCAATTTGTCTAGGTCACTCTGGACCCTATCCCTACCCTCTGGCATATCTACCTCTCCCCCCAGCTTAGTGTCATTCGCAAACTTGCTGAGGGTGCAATTAATCCCATCATCCAGATCATCAATGAAGATGTTGAACAAAACCGGCCCCAGGACAGACCCCTGGGGCATTCCGCTTGATACCGGCTACCAACTAGACATCAAGACATTGATCACTACCCATTGAGCCCGACGATCTAGCCAGCTTTCTATCCACCTTTATAGTCCATTCATCCAATCCATACTTTTTTAACTTGCTGGCAAGACTACTATGGGGGACGTATCAAAAGCTTTGCTAAAGTCAAGATATATCACGTCCACTACTTTCTCCGTATCGTCAGAGCCAGTTATCTCATCATAGAAGGCAATTAGGTTAGTAAGGCATAACTTGCTCTTGGTGAATCCATGTTGACTGTTCCTGATCACCTTCCTCTCCTCCAAGTGCTTCAAAATGGATTCTTTGAGGACCTGTTCCATGATTTTTCCAGGGACTGAGGTGAGGCTGACCAGTCTGTAGTTCCAGGGATTCTCCTTCTTCCCTTTTTTAAAGATGGACACTATATTTGCCATTTTCTAGTCGTCCGGGACCTCCCACAATCGCCAAGAGTTTTCAAAGATAATGGCCAATGGCTCTGCAATCACATCAGCCAACTCCCTTAGCACCCTTGGATGCATTGTATCTGGACCCATGAACTTGTGCATATCCAGCTTTTCCAAATAGTCCATAACCTGTTCTTTCACCACTGAGGGCTGCTCAACTTCTCCCCATACTGTGCTGCCCAGTGCAGCAGTTTTGGAGCTGATCTTGTTTGTGAAGCCCGGGGCAAAAAAAGCATTGAGTACTTCAGTTTTATCCACATCATCTGTCACTAGGTTGCCTCCCCCATTCAGTAAGGGTCCCACACTTTCCCTGACCACCTTCTTGTTGCTAACATACCTGTAGAAATCCTTCTTGTTACCCTTCACATCCCTTGCTAGCTGCAACTCCAGTTGTGCTTTGGCCTTCCTGATTACACCCCTGCATACTCGAGCAATATCTTTATACTTCTCCTTAGTCATCTGTCCAAGTTTCCACTTCTTGTAAACTTCCTTTTTGTGTTTAAGCTCACTGAAGATTTCTCTGTTAAGCCAAGCATGAAGGTGTCTTATTATTTTGCCTAGATCTGTGTTTATCTTGAGGTTTGTTGATGAGTAAAGTGTGTTTGGTTAAGAAATCCCTCTGCAAAGTCTGTGCCTTACTTGTTTCAACTATCACATGTCCCTGAAGGGCTGAACCCCTGGGGAAGATGTGCATAAGCTATGGAGCAGACTTGGGAGGTTCAGAACTGGTCTTGAAGCAGGGTCACTTTTCCCAGAAGTGGAACCAGACAGAGTTGGTGCTCAGGAAGCATGCCTGAGGTCAGAGCCAGACCCTGTGGTTGGAGCCTGGCCAGGCCCTGCGGATGCTCAGAAGCACAAAGATCCAGCTTGTGGGTCCATGCACAACTTCCTGGTGAGCACCCAGAAAAGGGAGCTTGGCCAGGTCTACATCCCTTGGGAGCAGGAACTTTCCACATTCAGCTGTTTGGAGATCATTTTAAAGACCAATTTATCCTCTCTCATCATGAGGGTACGCAATGATCTGAGCCAGCGGTGCATGGCATGCGTTCCAAATCCTCATTAAAGGGTAATTGTTGTAAAGCCCATGGAGACAAGTTAATACTAGTCAACAAGTTTATTTTTAATTTCATGAGTAGTTAGTTCATAGACAAGTTATTTTCCCAAGGACAATGTGGACTTAATGCTTTTTCGAAGAACACACCCAAGCAGTTGTAGGTACAAAATATCATACTCTAACGACCAGCCACAAATACAACACAACTTCCCGCTGAGCCTCAGCGGAGATGTAAGCTATGGCTTGTTTCAACTGAGGTGTAGAAAGAAAGAAGAAACCCTCAAGTGTGGAATTCTATCTTTATCCCTAGAGTCCCTGGACCAGGGCATGTGGTGCAGCTGGACCACCCAGAATACAGGTTAGGGGTCGAGAAACTTTACAGCTTACTTTGTCCAGCCCTGATCCTATTGCAGATCTGTGCAGGGTAGGTCCCCCAACAGAGCCAGATCCAATGCCCATTAAAGTCAGTGAGAATCACTTACAATGGGTATTAGATCAGGGCCTGTGAAAGCAGCCTGAGGGAAAGCAAAATGGCAGTCGAGGATTTCCTAGCCATGCCCCCTTCCTCCTCCAGGCTCCCATTTCCCTGCTAGCCCAGCAGGAGCAGCTTAAGAGCCTTGACACTATAACATCACCAGCTAAACTGGCTCTCATGGCAGATTTTGCTGAGGGGGGAGATCAAAACAGCTACGGTGCACCAGGAAATCCAGCCCTCTGTCCTTGGCTGCCAGACTCAGCTCCACCCTTCCCACAACCGGTCCTTCTTAGAGTGTGCTCAGCGAGATTAATTCCCCCAAGCTTGCCAAGCCCTGCTATCTTTGCACTTAGGGTAGGCAACTGTGGTCTTTTCGCTAGCCAGAGGGATAGCATAAAAGGGGTTCAGCTTTATTCTATGCATGTTCTTATACTTTGCTCATCACCATAGTATCGGAGCACCTTCCAGTAGTGCGTTAAGTGACATGACGTGTTTGTTCTCTCATCTTCTCCCCAGGAGGAGAAATATGCAGTGCAATGTTTTGTTTTGGTGGGATTTTTTTTATATACACATTGCTATGTATTTGCATTAGAGAAAACCATATCCGAGAAATGCTCCTTGCGCTTGGAACAGAAGGTAGTTTGTGGTGGTTCTTTGCTCCTGGGGCACTTCATTCCACAGTCTTGGACTGCCCTCTGAGAAAGCGCTGCCTCCTGGACAGGTAAGCTTTACCTTTACTGTAGAGAGTTCCATTGAGCCAGAGGAACAAAGTTGTCAACCACAAAGTTGTCAACCATGGTGTTCTACTTGGAGCATTAGGTGACCATTGATATCCTGGTCCCAGGCCATGGAGTGCCTTGAAGATAAGGACTGAGACCCTAGCACCACTGTCACAGTAGCACTTCCCAATAACTTCCATTTTTATAGAGCGTTTTATCTTGCAAGTTCCCAAAGTGCTTTACTGAATGAAAACTATTGATAGAGAAAGGAGCATTGCACCCACAACTGAAACACAGCAGTTGCCTTCTCTGCCATGTGCTTTCTATGTAACCTTGGGCAAGTCACTTAGGACTTGTCTTCAGGGTGCCGGCAGAGTGTGCTAGGAGGATGTGATTCAAAAAGTGCTCTAACTGATCCATGCTACTAAACCTTGCTACATTAATGCAAAGTAGGTACCTTTCAGAGTGCACCAACAGAGTCTGCATGGGACTTCTAGAGCACAGCAAGTCAGTGCACTTTACAAATCACACCATCTGGCATGTTTTCCCAGCAGTTTACAGACCAGCCCTTAGTCTTTCTCAGTACCTCAGCTGATAATAGAGCTTCCTCACCTCACAAAAGTGGTGGGAAGCTACATAAGAATGGCCCTATTTGGGTCAGGCCGAGGATCCATCTAGCCCAATATCCTGTCTTCCGACAGTGGACAGTGCCAGGTGCCCCAGAGGGAATGAACAGAACAGGTGATCATCAAGAGATCCATTCCCAGCTTCTGGCAAACAGTCTTTAAATACATTAAAGACTGTGAGGTGCTCAGGTATCGTAGTAATGGAGGCCATATAAATACCACAGATAAAAGCCAAGCAATTGACCATCTGCACTTGAAACTGCTGGAGGAATTTTGGCAGATCCAGTTGAAGCTGCTGAAGCTCTCTCTGGTTCTATTGGTCCCTGACTGACTAAACGTAGCCTGTCTGACTAGGGTTACCGGGCAGGATCCCCTTAAACCCTGGGGGCATGGAAGTGACTATTGGCTACTCTGTGTATCTCATTTAAAAGACAGTGGGCCTGAGTCTGCTCTCATGCACTCCAATATAAATCAAAGGTCACTTCATTTAGGTCAATGGCATTATTTATACTGGTGTGAGAGGAGAATTCAGGCCGCCTTCTTCAGCATCACTGAGTCCCCTACCCACCAAGATGGGGCACTGATTCTCTACTGAACGGCTCAGAAGGAGAAGTGCTATTGGTTGAATCACCGAGATGCATGTCCTGCTACACCAATAGCAGGTGTTCCTTTGAGCTGTGCCACACAACCACCAGCCTGACACTGCTTAGCATGCAAAATCCAACACAATC
This sequence comes from Emys orbicularis, assembly GCF_028017835.1. Lineage (NCBI taxonomy): Eukaryota > Metazoa > Chordata > Testudines > Emydidae > Emys > Emys orbicularis. Next base: position 19,383,166 of record NC_088685.1, on the reverse strand, counting down.
ACAGCACAAGGGGGCATAAGAGTACAGTGCAGCACTATAGACAGGAAAGCACTGTACATTATTAAACAACAAAAGGTAAACCTTGCCCTGCAACCCAAATACATGACTGGATTTGCCATATTAACCCTATTGTGAGAATTGTAAGGCATGATTGATTTTTAGAGTGGGAAAAGGAAAGAAAGTACTTTCACAAAGCTGACCTAAACTCCGCTGTCAGATTCTTACTACAAAAGAATGCAATATTTTGCTTTTCTATTATTTTCCAAACTGTCTCACCATCTGTGAGGTTACAAAAGTCATGACATTGAAAGGTTGTGATCTTGTTGTGAACACTTTGTGGATCACATTATGTAATTCTCCAGCTTTCTCATGTCATGCCTACAAGCTCTGAAGACAAAAGGTTGATAATATCCAGCTACCAAACAACAAATATCATCCTTTTATTTGCTCTTTTGCTTGGTTGGTTTTGTCTACTCAAGTCCTTCAAACTATGTTAACTGTGTGATCTATTCTGTGATACCCTCCATTTAAAAAAAAGAAATTCCTCATATTGCTGGTAGAAGAAGGGAAATGGATGGCTCAGGGAATAGGTAATTGTCTATAAAGCCTTTCCACTTCAAGGCCCTAGGTTAGAATTCAGACTGTCAGTAGTGATTGAAAGGTGTCACAATTGAATATCTGTGTGAAATGAGTCGGTGGTCTTCATCCAGGTCCTATTTGGCAGCTTCAGAAAAAGATCAAGGACTGAGCTGTCATGGAGACTGAATTATCACCATCCCTTACAAATGATCATTGCAGAAAAGTGATGGGGTAGAAAAGTAGAGCACATTTCTGCAGGCTGCATTTTACTTCATCTGTCAATCAATAGGAGATTTCAGTTTCCAGGATTAAAAATCTGGAACTTTTCAGCATCATTAAGTTCACTTTATAATATGAAGAAAGAGAGACTAGCCAAGACGGGCTGCAGGCTTTTGAGTTTGGTACCAGCAAAAGAGAGAATTCAAGTTACAGGAATGACATGCAGAATGGTTATGTTGCATTTATGTTGTTCTGCACTTCGCCCCATGCTTTAGCTTCTTTCCTGGTTCTTATGCTAGCAAACATTCAAGGGCCAGATTAGAGCAGTGCATAAAATGGTAATTCAACTTAGGGGTGGTGGAACAATTTGTATAGTGGGAGAGCTGAGAGCCATAGAACCACACTGTAAACCGCATATATGATGGAAACCACTTCAAGCCAGGGGGTGCAGCAGCACCCCTCCCTCCAGCACCAATGTATTTAGCAGAGGATTTTGGAATTTTGAAATTCGTTTTCATTCCAATTTGGAATAAATAAAAAATTTCAAAGTTCTCCATGAAACAGAATCTGAAAATTGTTGTTTAAAACAAACTATAGGTTTTGTTTAGATAATTTAAATACAAAACTCTGCCTAGAGCGGAGCCTGGACCCTTGAATCCCTGGGAGTGCTGGCTCCCAGTCCAGCTGGGACTTCCAGGGTCTTGACTCCCCTTCAGCCCACCAGTTGGGCTCCAAAGAACCAGGTCCCTGGAATTCTAGGCTCTCCAGCAGGCTGTCACGTGGGATGCTAAGGGGGTGAGTGAGCTGGTGTAATGTTCGGGTGGGCTAGAGTTCACTTCATTGCCCTTCTCCAGTGCCTAAAACCCCAACTCCCATAGAAAGCAGCAGGGGACCCAGAGTTCAGTCTCTAAGGATTTTCAGCAAGGATTGCACAGGGTCAACCTCCTCACATTCAAGTCCCAAAAGGAACTAAAGAAATACATTTAATTAAATAACTTTATAAAATCTTATGATAAAGAAACAAATCTAATTTTTACAGCATGACATGGCTATTTTATAATCCACAGACATTTTCTTCAGTTATACATAAACATAAATAAAGAAAACAAATTAAAATCTGAACAGTTCGGTCCCCACCTAGACACAGTGAGAAGAAACAGAGTTCCCAAAAGCTTAGGTTTAGTTCACTTAAGTCTCAGTTAGAATCTTTGATCACCAAATCTAGACAGTCTGCTGAGTCTAAAACAACATCTTCTTCCCTCCACTTGCTTGTAGGGATCTTCATGGGATCCATGCAGACTCTTCCTCTGCTGAAATCACTGCTAGCCAGTCTAGGGTTGCCATATTTAAACAGTGAAAAAAGAGGACACTACACGGGGGCCCCGCCCCCACCCCAACTCCACCCCTTCCCCGCCCCCATTCCAACCCCTTCCCCAAAGTCCCCGCCCCAACCCCACCCCCTCCCCTGAGCACCCCGCATTCCCCCTCCTCCCTCCCGCCCCCCGGGCTCCGGCTGCTGCTGCGCTGGGGAAGTTGCTTTGGCCCCCGCCACGGTGGAGAGCGGCGGGTGCCAGGAAAGTTGGAGCCCAGGGAGGAGGCGGCTGCGCGCTCGGATGCCACCGCCGCCTCCATGCCCCGGCAGATCGGGGGAGTTGTTAGTTTTGGCTTTGCTGCAGCCACTCGCACTCGGGGTCCCCTTACCATGCCTCCCTATTTTCCCGGACATGTTTGGCTTTTTGGAAATTCCTCCCGGACGGGGATTTGAGGACCAAAAAGCCAGACATGTCCAGGAAAATCCAGACGTATCGTAACCCTAAGCCAGTCACCTGACTGGTTAACTAATCACTCAGCAAAGTGTATAGATTTAAAGAAAACCCTGTTACAACAAAATACAAAACTGAGAATAGCAAAATAAAATTGACTCTTTCCCCAATACTACAGTTAAAGAAAAGTTGGTGACTCAGACTAGTTGAGACAATTTAACTAAAACAGTTTGGCTAAAATCAAAACAACACTCAAAGCATACAATTAAAATAGAAGAAATTATTTTCCCTCTCAATTTCCCCTTTCTATATAATTAGCATTTCCCAGGCTTCCCTGGTAGAGGGTTAACAATGTCCCTAACCTGCTGCAAAATGCTTCAGAGTTAAGGACAACAGCCTGCTTTCCGCTCCTGGGCTCAGCTTCTCCCAACTCACATAGGGCACATGGCCTTGCGCAAAGCAGGGGCCCTGACTGCTTGCCCTCATGGAGTTTGACCCAAGCAACAAGGAGCCTATTAGAGCCTCCACAAAACTACCACACCCAATTCCAGAAGCTTCTGGATGTGGAGGGTTAATTCTGCCTAGCAACAATTACCCAGACACAACTCACTCCTACCCTCTCCCATGGGTCTCTTAAAGAGATATCTCCCTATTAGGCACATGGGTTACACTGGCAGGAGACCAGGCAGGAAATCTGTCAAAGCCCTGCCTGTGCACCATTAGACCCTTATCAAAATCAAACCATTTCTGTGAAACATTTTGATTTTGAGAAATCTGCGTTCTCCTGTGGAAAACTCTTCCATCTGAGAACTGGCCAGTTCTGCTAAGAATAGTGTCATTGACACCCTGCCTTCTTTGGCACTGGTGGTCCCTAAGGACTCCCAAGAGAAGGCTGATCTAGAAAGGGAAATTCAGTATAAAAGAGCATTAAGCTGTTAGATGCTGAGCAAACTGCTTCTCTGTGTTAAATGATTCATATCTGGGAGTGTTTAACTGGGGTGTCTTGGGGTTCAGCATTGGTCCTCTGGCAGGTGGGCTGAGCACCCCATTTCCACGAAGAGGTAACTGATTTAGAGGCAGTGCCCAGGGAATTTGCCATAGAGGCCAAGGGAGGAAAATGTGCTGCAGCCTGCTGAGACCCTGGGAAGCTTCAAACACCTGGGATCCAGGAACACAGAAGTGTGGAGTCTCTTTGCAGCAGTCTGGTGGCTGGTGGGAAGGGAGTGCCTGGCCCAATCTGTAACGCCCCTCTGCTCTTAGGAATGGAGAGGATGAAATGTGTGCAAAAACTGGCCCCAAATGGACGCAACAGGGTGGTGATGATGTCAGTGGAGCCTAAAAAACATCAGTCCACCATCTGAACCCACAGAGGTCCATCAGTTCACATGGAAGATGCTTGAAGCACTGTATGTAGTAGGGAAGATGGGGCAATGGCCATGACTATGGCTGCTTTAAGAACATAAGAACATAAGAACGGCCGTACCGGGTCAGACCAAAGGTCCATCTAGCCCAGTATCCTGTCTACCGACAGTGGCCAATGCCAGGTGCCCCAGAGGGAGTGGCCCTAACAGGCAATGATCAAGTGATCTCTCTCCTGCCATCCATCTCCATCCTCTGACAAACAGAGGCTAGGGACACCATTCCTTACCCATCCTGGCTAATAGCCATTAATGGACTTAACCACCATGAATTTATCCAGTTCTCTTTTAAACGCTGTTATAGTCCTAGCCTTCACAACCTCCTCAGGTAAGAAGTTCCACAAGTTGACTGTGCGCTGCGTGAAGAAGAACTTCCTTGTATTTGTTTTAAACCTGCTGCCTATTACCAAGCAGGGCAAAGCAGCCAGAGCATGTTGGTGAATCTGGCCCATAGACACAGACTAATTCTACTGCACTTCAATGGGACTATTCATGTGCTTAAAGTTAGGTATATGCTTAAGCATATTGCTGAATTGGGGCCTAAGTTAAGGGTGAATCAGACCCCTTAAGGCTGCCATTGCCATACGGAAGTGAAGTACATATGGAAGTGAAATACAATCTATGCTCAATGAAGGAGCATTACCTTTTGGCCCTATGGGCAAACATTAAATGCGTGTTCCTATTCCTTTCAAATTAAGATCTCAGTGCAACCCCTGAATTGACACCAAGTTTTGGCAAAGAACGTACTTGTCCCCACTGTTGGATAGTTTCCATTGTTTTATTACTGTGCTTTAAAAAACATTCATGAACTTTTCATCTGAAAACAGATTTGTATTTTGCTTAGAAAATTTACTTGTGGGAAATGAAACAAAAGACAACAAAAACACAGTCCCTAAAACATTTCAAAGCAAAACCAACAGATCAAATGGGCCCACCTTTTTTTTTTTTTTTACCGTCCTGTAAATCTGGTGACTTATTTCTCCTAAGATACATAGAGGTGTTGATTAAGTCGCAATCTGTATTATGAAAACATCTTGCCCTTTTTTTTACACCAGGTTATTTATGAGCATCCTGTGGCCGCTGCTAATTAATTTTCCTGTTGGTTTGCTGCTATATAGAGCACATATTATGATGGACCTTTACTGTCAATGACACTTCTACATATCTCTGCTCTATGGATCTCAATAACTTTGTCCCCAAGGTCAGGTGTCTTTATTAGAAGCTTTTATTTACTGCATATATAGTACATTGGCTAATCTGCTCTGATGTTATCGGATAAACCTGATTGCAACAGTTGCTGCAAAGGTGACCTGGAATAGAAGGGAGAGTATTGCTGAAGGTAAGCCAACTCCCCTGGAGCCTGAGTTGAATACTTTCTTAGAAGAAAATGCTGCGAACGAGCAACTTTTAGCAATAAAGAGCCTAATTCCCCATGACCTTGCACCCTGTGGGTGTAAAGAATGTGTGAATAAACTATAATTCCCTACTCACTTAGTCAGATGCCCCAGTGCAGTGCAGATGCTATCTGCCTCATATGGAATTTGGCCATATACTCATAATCAGAGTATCTGGAAGATCAGTGCAAGGGGCTTCTCCTATTCTATTCTAGTTCTTATACCATGCCTGTCACCATGGTATCTGAGTGTCTCTAATGGTGCAGAACTGTCATCGAGGTCAGGCCAATCCAGTTTTAATTCAGCACCTATGCAGGGCTCCCCAGAGGAGGGGAGACAAAAGGGGCAGTTTTCCCTGGGTCCCCCATTTGAAAGGGCCCCAAAAGCAACAATGGAGGGCAGGCCAAATCTGAGTGAGAGGTTTTTGTGCCTGGGTGCATGGGATCACAATGTCTCTAAGTTTGGCACCACTCTTGATAATGTGGGGAATGACTCACCTGCCACGGCAGGGCACAGATCCCACCATCACTGCTGCTGGCATAATGATGTCAAGCCTGAGGTGAGGTGACCCACCAGACTGAGAGCCCAGAGTGAAGAGTGGGGTTGGCGATACTGCTAGAGCTCAGGGAGAGGTGGGACTGGGAGTGGCCTCCTGGTTGCACGCAGGCCCCCCCATCTCTGCAGGGAGGGTAGCAACCCCACAGTCCTGGACCTTCCCTGACTCCTCCTCTCCCCTCTTCTTAAACTCTTTCATCTCCATGGTAACTTTTTTGGAAGGAGGGAGAGGGAGGAGCCTCAGTTTCAAATTTTGCCCCGGGACACCAAAAATCTCCATGTTGCTCTGCATGTTTCTTGATATGAACAATACTACAATGGTAATGTACTTATTTGTACACATCCCTGTAGGCTTATCAGCATCATATCTGGCACTCATCATTGCAATAGTATGCAAGGCAAATGGAGTTCTCCCTGGATGTATGGTAAAACACCGAGATTTACTGCAAAATGTTACAATAATTCCACTTTGTTTGATAGTAAAATGAAGCTAGGAAGAAATTTTACTATAAATCTTCCAGGATTTCATATGATAACAGCATTTTTGGTCCATTAGTTACTGCTGTTTCTGTAAAGTGCTTGTCATGATAATTGTAATACAGGGAAATATCCCTTTATTTCTTTGAATAGCAAAGAGCTTATCTAACAGATAAGGGCTATTTAGCCACAGCTTCATCTGTTCTGAATCTACAGTAATTGCAATGCAATTTCATAGACTGTTCTTTATAGTTCATTTTTGATCTGCTTAGTTCAACAGCTGCCTTTTTTGGTACTTGATAACTTGTACTATTAAGAGTCTGGTTTATCTCTCATAGAATCAAAGAAATGTAGGGCTGGAAGGGACCTCAAGTCCAGTTGCCTATGCTGAAGCTGGACCAAGTAAACCTAGATGATCCCTGAGGGGTGTTTGTCCAGTCTGTTCTTAAAAACCTCCAGTGATGGTAATTCCACAACCTCCCCTGCAAGCCTATTCCAGAGCTTAACTACCCTTATAGTTAGAGAACCAAAATCTCTCAGACTGAAGATTAAGCCCATTACTTCTTGTTCTACCTTCAGTGGGCATGGAGAACAGTTGATCACCATCCTCTTTATAACAGCCCTTAACATACCTGAAGACTGTTATCAGGTCACCACTCAGTCTTCTTTTCTCAAGACTAAACATGCCCAGTATTTTTTTAACCTTTCGTTATTGGTCATGTTTTCTAAACCTTTTATCATTTTTGTTGCTCTCCTCTTGACTCTCTAGTCCAGGGTAGGCAACCTCTGGCACGCATGCTGAAGGCGGCACATGAGCTGATTTTCAGTGGCACTCACACTGCCCGGGTCCTGGCCACCAGTCCGGGTGGCTCTGCATTTTAATTTAATTTTAAATGAAGCTTCTTAAACATTTTAAAAACCTTATTTACTTTACATACAACAATAGTTTAGTTATATATTATAGACTTATAGAAAGAGACCTTCTACAAATGTTAAAATGTATTACTGGCACGCGAAACCTTAAATTAGAGTGAATAAATGAAGACTCAGCCCACCACTTCTGAAAGGTTGCCGACCCCTGCTCTAGTCTATCCACATCTTTCCTAAAGTGTGGTGCCCACAATTGGATACAGTACTCCAGCTGAGGCCTCACCAGTGCCAAGTAAGTGGGACAATAACCTCCGTTGTTTTACATACAATGCTCCAGTTAATAAGCCCCAGAATGTTATTAGCTTTTTTTGCAACTGCATCATATTGTTGATTTCTATTCAAATTGTGATCCACTACTACCTGCAGACCCTTTTCAGCAGTACTACCACCTAGCCAGTGATTCACCGTTTTGTAGTTGTGCATTTGATTTTTCCTTCCTAAGTGAAGTTCTTTGCACTTACCTTTATTGAAGTTCATCTTGTTGAATTCAGACCAGTTCTTCAAATTGTTGAGGTTATTTTGAATTCTAATCCTGTCCTCCAAAGTGCTTGCAACCCCTCCCAGATTAGTGTGATCTGCAAATTTTATAAGCATATTCTCTATTCCATTATCCAACTCATTAATGAAAATATTGAATACTACAGGACTCAAGACTGACCTTTGTGTAACCCACTAGGTACACCCTCCCAGTTTGACAGCAAACAATTGATACCTACTCTTTGAGTATGGTCTTTCAAGCTGTTGTTCATCCACTTTATAGTAATTTTATCTACTCGCCATTTCCCTAGGTTGCTTATGAGAATATCATATGGAATTGTGTCAAAAGCTTTACTAAAATCAAGATATAGCACATCTACTGCTCCCCTCCATCCACTAGGTCAGTAACCCTGTCAAAGAAGGACATTAGGTTGGTTTGGCATGATTTGTTCTTGACAAATCCATGCTAGCTATTCTTTATAATCCTATTATCTAATTGCTAAATATTTACAAATTTATTGCTAAATCATTGTTCCAGTATCTTTCCAGGTATTGAAGTTAAGCTTACTAATCTATAATTGCCTGGGTCTTCCTTGTTCCCTTGTTAAAGTTAGGTACTATGTTTGCCCTTTTCCGGTCCTCTAGGACATAAAAATGGCCATACGGGGTCAGACCAATGGTCTAACATCCTTCCTTCTGACAGTGGCCAGTGCCAAATGCTTCCGAGTGAATGAACAGAGCAGGGCAATTATTGAGTGATCCATCCCCTACTCCCAGCTTCTGGCAGTCAGAGGTTTAGAGACAGCCAGAACATGAAGCTTCATCCTGGACCATCTTGGCTAATAGCCGTTGATGGATCTATCCTCCATAAACTTATCTAATTGTTTTTTGAACCCAGCTATACTTTTGACCTTCACGATATCCCCTGCAATGAGTTTCACAGGTTGACTGTGTGTTGTGTGAAGTACCTACTTATGTCTGTTTTAAACCTGCTCCTTTTTAATTTCATTGGATGACCCCTGGTTCTTGTGGTATGTGAAAGGGGAAATAAGGAAGTGTTATTCAGTTTTTCTACACTATTCATGATTTTATAGGCCTCTATCATGTCTCCTCTTAGTCATCTCTTTTCTAACGTGAACAATCCCAGTCTTTTTAAACTCTGTCTTATGGAAGCTGCTTCATATCCCTAATTATTTTGTTTCCCCTTTCTGTACATTTTCCAATTCTAATACACCTCTACCTCGATATAACGCTGTCCTCGGGAGCCAAAAAATCTTACCGCGTTATAGGTGAAACCGCGTTATTTTGAACTTGCTTTGATCCAACGGCGTGTGCAGCCCCTCCCCTATCCCCCCCCCCCCGAGCACTGCTTTACCACATTATATCCGAATTCGTGTTATATTGGGTCGCGTTATGTTGGGGTAGAGGTGTATATCCTTTTTTGATATGGGACAATCAGAACTCCATGCAGTATTCAAGGTGTGGGCATACCATGGATTTATATAGTGGCATTATGCTATTGCTGTCATATTATCTATTCCTTTCCTAGTGGTTCCTAACATTTTGTTAGGTTTGGCGTTTTTTTTTTTTTTTTACTGTTGCTACACATTGAGCAGATGTTTTTAGAGAACTATCCAGGATGACTCCAAGTTCTTGTTCTCGGTAAGAGCTAATTTAGACCCCATCATTTTGTATGTATAGTTGGGATTCTGTTTTCCAATGTGCATTACTTTGCATTTATCAATATTAAATGTCATCTGCCATTTTGTTGCCCAGTCACCTAGTTTTGGGAGATCCCTTTAGTGGTCCCTCACTCTCAAGTTGGGAGAGAGGCCACTCTGCCTCACTGCATCAGGCAGCAGCACTCAGGCTCGGGTTCCGCGGGTGGGGCTAAGTGGTGCGCAGTCTATAGATCATAGCCTTTTAGCAGGGGTAAACAATTGTTAACAGTCTGGAGCTCTGGTATTTTTATTTATCGATGCACACATGGGCAGACTCAAAGACAAGGAGCTGATACTTTGGCTCACAGAAATAGTCAATACTCATATAAAATAGAATTTTCAAAATGCAAAGACTCAGTAGACTGGAGGATGCTATGTGTTACACATTCACATGTGTCAATTCACATGACCAACTTTTTGTGCGCGTTCATGGATATTTTCACCAACTTCATACTAATTCATGCAAAACATCTAAACTCACACATGACTGACAAGACACATTTAGCTCAGTATTCGAGTGCGTGGCAATGTAATATTCTATTGGTGAGCAGGGGTACGACCTACATAAAACAAATCAGCCAGGACCCGCTACTATAAAAAAATCATCAACCAAAAATCAATCATTCATTCATTCATTCATTCTGTGTGTGTGTGTGTACACACACACACACACACACACACACACACACACACACACACACACATATATAAACAATATTTTTACTTGGAAAGCTTCTTGCATTGCAATTTACAAGCTGTGCCTTTTGGTTTGTTTTGAAGAATAAACATAAACATTTTATAGCCTAGATTTGTTGTCTATATCTTCTTTTCCTTTCCAAGGAGATGAATCTCTGCCACTCACCAAAAATTGCAGGCTCTGTGGAGTGTGATCAGAGCAATAGTATTTGGAAGGGCAACGGGAAAAGAGTGAAATATATCATCCCAGGGGATGGTCCTGCTTTGAGCAGGGGGTTGGATTAGATGACCTCCTGAGGTCTCTTCCAACCCTGATATTCTATGATTTTATGAAATCATAGTATGTAGAAGCCTTAGTAGTAGTATATGTCTATTTAAAATGTTACACAAAATGTGTTTGGACATGATCTAAAATTGAAGGAAAAACGGATCTAATTCTTCGGCAGTTCAATTCCAACTTCAATACTTCAGGCTGCATATGCAATTTCTTCCCCGAATCTTTCCTTTGACTTTCATTCACTGGAGTGTTACTGCTGAACTAAAGAATAGATTTGCAAGCTCACCGAAGTTCACCTGTAAAAATAGAATGCATGTGATGAAGAAACACTAAAGTGTGCTTTTTTTAACCTAGGCATTTATTCACACTAGTCAACAGCTTCTGTACCTGGGGGAAGAAAAGACAGGTGTGCAAAACCAGATGGAAAGACAGAACAGACTGAAATCAAATGTAAGACCAAGGGCAAAATGTGTTTTGGAGCTGGGATGAGATATTCAGTCATTTTTAGGCAAATTATTAATTACCATTAAATAGAAAGGGATTCCAATGACAAGTTGGAGGATTCACGGAAATAAGGATCAGCAGAGGGTCCTGTGGCACCTTTAAGACTAACAGAAGTATTGGGAGCATAAGCTTTCGTGGGTAAGAACCTCACTTCTTCAGATGCAAGACTTGCATCTGAAGAAGTGAGGTTCTTACCCACGAAAGCTTATGCTCCCAATACTTCTGTTAGTCTTAAAGGTGCCACAGGACCCTCTGCTGCTTTTTACAGATTCAGACTAACACGGCTACCCCTCTGATACTTGGAAATAAGGATGTATAAGAACAATTGTGGATTGCTGTATCAGAAGAAGAGACAGTTAGAGCCATGGCAGGTTTTAGACAATGATGCCAAACTTGTACTGCAGGGTGACTCACTAGGGGTAGTATGATGTTCATTGGTCACCTGATCAGAATAAACAGCTTACTGCTGATGGAGAGCTCTGTGGTGGTAACGTATGACCTTTGGGGAATGTCCTCGCTTTATTGCATCCCTAATTGGGGTGGTACTTGGGTTTCTCTATCCTGTTTAACCCTGGTCATGGTCGAGGCACCTTCCTCCCCTTCAACAAGGAATTCCGTCCACTGCAGACATGCTGCCACCAGGTCTAGGCATTTCCTACTTCTCTCTGCACCACCCCTAGTGAAACTATCCAGCTGGCGTGATGGGAGTTTGTAGCCAGTACTAGGGAGAATTATTATTATAATGGTTTCGAAGTTAGTAACGCCTGAGGACATCAGCCAGGGACCGCATTGTACTGGAACTAAACAAGGGAGAAGATTGCATGCTGAATCTTTGGCCCCAAATGAATGGCTTGGCAGGGACTTCCAGATTTGCTTGAATTGGCTGATCCTCCTTAGAGCTTTGCTAATACCAATTTATTTTGGGACCGATCAAACAAACCTCACAGGAGAGACTTGCAGGGATAAAGCCTTCTGGACTTCTTCCCTTTTAAAAGACATGAGAATGACCACAGTTCTTTACGCTCTCAGGATGAAATGCGATTGCTTTTCCACAGTTAAAAACAAATGAACTACTTGCTCCTGGAAAGGGAGAGACCAAAAGAAAACCTGTTGAGTTTAGTCAAAGTGACCAGATGCTACGGTGAGTCTGCTATAATTAGATGGATAGACTGATGGGGTTCTAACCACCTTCAACATCCAATGGAAGCATGTGGGATTGTAGAGTGAACAGAAACCTAGAGGAGGCACTTAAACCACTTGTGATCAGATCCTAAGGGCTTGTCTTCACTACCGGGATAAATTAACTTAAGTTACTCCATCTATGTGAATACATTGACTTACACCAGTGTCTTCACTGTGCTGCGTCGATGGGAGACGCTCTCCAGTTGACTTACCTTACTCTTCTTGGCGAGGTGGAGTATCCAGGGCCGGCTCCAGGCACCAGCGCAGCAAGCGCGTGCCTGGGGCGGCAAGCCGCGGGGGGCAGCAGCAGTCAGGGAGTCTTCGGCGGCATGCCTGCGGGCGGTCTGCCGGTCCCGCGGCTTCGACGGCAAGGCGCGGGACTGGCAGATCACCCGCAGAAATGCCACCGAATCCGCGTGACCAGCGGACCGCCCGCAGGCATGTCGCCAAAGGCCGCCTGACTGCCGTGCTTGGGGCGGCAAAAAACATAGAGCCGCCCCTGGGAGTACCGGGGTCGACCGGAGAGCGCCGTGCCATCGATTTAGCGGGTCTTCATGAGACCCGCTAAATCGACACCTGCAGCATCGATTGAAGCAGCGTCGATGTCCCCCGTAGTGAAGACAAGACAAACAGGGGTGTTAAGTATGTGGGAACCTCTGCCCAACAACTGAAAATTCAAAGCAAGGTAAAGGCGAGCAAAAAGTAATGAACTTGCCAGCAAATATATATACTTCGTCTCCAGTCAATCTGATTTATTTTGCACTTAAAAAGCAATCTAAATTCATTCAGCTCATTTTTCATAGACACATTTCATGATCTTGAGTGGCAGTTTATTAACTGAGGGAAAGATTGATTCCCCCCCCCCGCCATTATAGAATATTTTAGAGCAAGAACAAGGTACACAATTTAGTAAGTGAAAAAGCATTTAGCAAGTCACGTATCCCATTTAAATTATTAGTAGTGTTTGTAATTAAACAGAAGTTAACCACAAATGGAAATCTATCCATATTAAACCACTTAACCCCTTCATAGGCCCTATGTGTGTTCAAGAACAGCAAAATGGCACATCCTGCTTACTTTGTACAGTACATTTCCAATCTTTTATCCAGTTTTCACGTGGCTCAATGGGTGAAAGAACATGGTCTGTATGTGCATCCTAAAATACTTAAGGAAATACTAAGTTGTTTCTCTTGAACTAAGTTGTTTCTCTTGAACAGGAAAGTAGGACTGTGCTTAACGTGTCCCAAATAAGGGGATCACGCTCAGTTGAAAGAACCTCATTAAGCCAGGGGTTCGAATGCCAGAGCTCTGTGAAAGTAAGAGGGGTGGGGCCAGGTGTCCCAGGCAAGAGGCTGCAAACCCTCTCCAAGGGTCCTCTTTAGACTGGTTAAACCTGTTCCTCCCCACTGTTCAAAGAGAGTTAAATAAGCTTCATTAAAAGCCTCTTTGTTATTTTAAAATGCTCAATCAGAGCTGGAACTATGTTGTGGTAGGACTGTGTTTCTGCCCTGCCTGCTAAGAGCTAAAAATCAGGGAGAGCTGAAATCACTTGAGATGGGGCAGTGTTTCTGCCCAGCCTGCAAAGAGCTGAAAATTACGAAGAGACTGATGTGCAGAGATCACAGCAGAGAGGCAGGTGGGAGCAGAAGGTGACTGACAGTCAGCTGGTGAATGAGTGGCTGCTGAGGTGGAGAGGTGCAGAATGCGGCCAGCAGGGTGGCTGGCAGAAAGGCGTGGCGAGCGCCTGGCGGAGAGGGTCAGAGCAGAGCCCCCGCAGAGAGGGGTGGCGAGTGAGTGCTCGAGCAGCGGAGGGAGTAAGGTTCCTCTTTTTACAGTTCCTCTCCTGTCTCTGCCTCCACCTTGCATCTTATCATCTTTTGTATTTCCCTCTCCTCAGCTCCCCCTCTCCACCATTGGTATGTCTCCATGATTTCTTCATCTCCTCCTTCACCTGCCATTTCACCACATTGCCCCCTTTGTACAGAAAGCCTTCCTTATACCAGTTTGTCAAGCCAGCTCCCTCCCATCATTTAAATCTTTCTTCAAATCTCACTCCATCTGCCAAGCCTCTAAGAAGTGGGTTGTAATTAAAATCAAACAAACTCTGGGTCTTTCCCAGCTCTGGATTGCCTGTTGTGTCCCATCTTCTCTGTCTCTTTCTTGTAGTTCATTAATTCCATAGGGCACGGGCTGGCTAGTCTTTATTTTTATCTGCTCTACAAGGCCTAGTACATTGCAAGTACAGTGACCAACCAAAAATTCTCAATCTGTGAATTTAATAGCTGCAGGTGAAACACCAGGCTGGATTGCTCTGTGATCATCAACAACTAAAGCTGAATGGATTTTTTTTGGCACATCTTTTTTTCTCCAAACAAAAAAGGCCATTTCATCATAATGGAAACATTTTGCAGAAATGTACAGATTTTGATTAAAATTTTTGAGGGGAAGTTTTTCAGGTCCAGGGTGGACTTTCAGGAGCGATTTGAATTGAACACCTGAACTTTTTGATCCCAAACCAGACATTTTGACAATATTCTACTTTACAAAAACTTTTGTTTGTTCCAAGGTGAATTGAAGACAAATTTTGAAACCTTAAAAGTTTGTGTCAGATGGCATTGTCATTCTCCAGTTAGCTCCGATAACAATTGTACCTATACAAGCTAATACAATAAAGGAAATCAAACCGATGTACACCTCCAGGACTGGAGAAGAACTACTTGCAACACTGCACTATTGACTAAGGCCAACATTTTCAAATATGGGTGCTTAAAATTTGAGAATGATAGCCTAAGGAGATGGAGAGTGATTTGTGAATATTTTCATGAATGAAGATGCCATGTTCACTGATTCTTGAGGTCCAATTATCCCAGAATTTTCAGACAACTGTCAGGTACTTGTGAAGATGTTTGTGAATCCTGAAATCTTCAATTTTTAGCATGAATGAGTGTCTGAAAATTTTTCCAAGGGCTTTGATTGATATTTAATCGTCACCTGTCATTCTCCTAGGGCCAGATCCAAAGCCCATTGAAGTCAATGGGAGCCTTTCCATTGTCTTCAATGCAGTTGAAATTAGGCTCCTTGTTTCATACAATATGTTTCATTCATCAGTGAGGGGTTAGAAACAGCTTCTGTACCATGAGATCCAGTGCAAACAATGAATAGTCAAAACGAACAGTGCACTGAATAGAATCAAATCCATGGTTTGTGAGTATTTACAAATATTAAATTTGTTAGAAGAAAATCCAGATATGTTTGTGAATGATTCACTAACTGGAAAAGTGGCTAAAATTCATGATGAATCATACTGCTAATGAGTAGCTCAACCTGCTTCTGTTCATTTGTAGCATCAGGTATTGGCCACTTCTATAGCTATAATAATGGACTAACTGAGTCAATGGTAGGAAGGTTGATTTAGTGGCTAAGACATAAGTCTGGAAGTAAGCAGACAGGGGTTCAGTAGCTCAGCTGTACACTTCCTGTGTGATTTTGGGCAAGTCACCTAATCTACCCTGCAACATGGGGATAACCCTTCCCTACCTCACAAGTTGTTAGGGTAAAAATCCATGCATGTCCATGAGGCACTCAGATGCTGTGGCGTCAAGGATAACCTAACTGCACATGAGATGAGTAATCCTATTAATGGATTTAAGTACAGGCATAAGCCTACATGCTCGATAATATGTAGGTAGCTTGGTAGACTGAGTTTTGCTGTTTAAGTCACTGTTTTCTCTTGTGTCCTTGTGTAGTTAATGATGTGTCTCAACTTGCCAGGGAAGAGTGATAGTTATGCCTTTTGTCTGTGCAACATACCTTTCCATTCCAGCCACTCCTTCCGTTCACCTTCTCTCACCTCCAGTGGAGAACGCTTCTGTTATCGTCCGCTCTGCTGGAGAGAGGATGAGTAATTGCTGCATTCTCCTTTTAGGTGTCTTAGCAGCTCTCTGATTTTCTCAAAACTGCTTCATCACTGGAGTGTGCTGTATTTTCACTACATTGACTCCATGTTTTCTTTGCAAAATTAGTAGATGCTAACATGGTGTTGACTGAAGTTTGTCCCTTTGTGCCTGAGGGAGGGTGACTTTTACAACATTGTCCCTAAATTAGGGTGGGTTAACAGCTCTATGTTCAAGGACATGAGGCGGAAATGATTGCCTGAAATGCGGGAGCAAAGTGCCAAGGTTTCATTAATACAGACCATGGTCATCAGTGAGGGATGAACCCAGGTCCTACAGCACCATAAATCCAAGACTTGACCACTTGAGCTAAATAGAAGGATTTTTCAATTGCTGGGGCTTGCCATTAGAGGGAGTGATGAGTACATGCACTATACCAGTGTATTGAAGAGGCTGCCAGGAAAATCTTTTTCTTCTTGGTGGCTGCTGACAATCACATTGGGACCAGTTAAAAATAATTTGGGATTATCAGAATCCCCTCACTATTGTTAGTTTGCCAAGTTGTTTCTTCTTTAGTTGTGCCTGTGTATATTGTTGGGAGAACAGGGGCCACATTCATGGTCTTCTCCTTACTCATATTGCTTCCTTATTTACGCTGGGATTACTTTATTCTTTGATCTTTTAGAGTCAAACCATGGTTTCCCTGAAGTTAAAAGGAGTTTTGCCATTGACTTCCAATGAGATCAGGACTTAGGCCCTAGTGCAGTACGTGCCAGGGTGATTAAGTAATGGTTACTAGTCATCACTCATTAACTTATAGGCATGTCTAAGAATCTGTGAGGGGTTGGCTGCTAGGCTTGCCTTAAACATTATGCACATGACTTGTCTGAAGGGATGAAGATCTCTTGTTTGGGCCCAGATCCAAACGCAGTCTGGCCCTGAACAGACTTTCAAGTGTGTTTTGGATTGTTGTATGTTAATGATCTTGTTCTGTTTTTAAATTTTAAGCTTCAGGAAAAATGATCCCCTCTGTGAAAAGCTTCATACCCGAGGGAAGTTTTAGTGCAAAGCTAACCCAACGCCATGCAGGGTTTATAATAGAATTTTTGGACAGATCATTAACTACAGCATGACAAATGTATATTAATTACAGGAGCTCCTGGTAAGTAAGTGCCACTTATAAAAAGTTAAAAAGTTACATGGCAGATACATTCTGAGTAAATAAACATTGGTGAGGGGGATAAAACGGCACCAGCATTTGTAGAAGATTGGGAGCACCATTGGCATGATTCTCCTTTAGACACTTGAAGATTTACCTGATTGATTCTGCTCTGGTCAGATCATGCCTTTAAGGGCCAGATTTTCAAAAGAGCTCAGCTCTCAAAATCAAGGCCAGATTTACAGAAGAGCACCTCTCCCATTTAGGCACCAGAGTAAGTGGGCAGATCTTCATGGGTGCTCAAGACATTGTTTGGACCCTAGGTGCTGAGCAGGTTGGAAAACCTGGTCTCAGTTGTGGGTGCTGAACCCTTGAAGATCTGTCCCTGAAGCTCTAGCTTAGGCTGGAAGGAAGTGTAAAGCTGCCCACCCTCGAGGAAGGGATTTTGCTTCAAAACCTCAGTCCTTCCCTAACAAGCACAATGAGCATCCTTTAGGTCTGATCTAGTATGGTAATTCCTGTTGCTGTCCATCTCTCTAGGGGGCTGAGCCTGTGCCACTGAGGTCAATGGGAGTTTTGCCTTTGACTTCAATGAGAACAGGATCAGACCTTACACTGTGCCCATTACAATAGTCAATTGGTGTTCAGATACTATCTGGTGCCTGGATGTCTGGCTGCCTTCCACAACCCCTCACTTTCCACAATGGCTTCACATCGACACTCAGGGCACATCTACATTTTGATCTGGGAGGTGTGATTTCCAGCTTGTGTAGATATACCCACACTAGCGCCACTTGAGGAATGCCTAAAAATAGCAGTGTGTCCATGTCGGCACTGGTGGCTGCTTGGGCTGGCTACCCCGAGTACAAGCCCTTCTGACCCTCTGGGTACGTACCCTGGCAGCCAGCCCAAGCCTCTACCTGTGCTACCATGGACACACTGCTATGTTTAGGTGCTAGCTTGAGCACAGCAAGCATGGGTATAACTAGTTTAGCTGTGAATCACACCTCCCAGCTCTAATATAGAAATGCCCAGGTCAGGGCAAGCTACAAAAAGGAGAGCAGATTCTCCCAAAAGTGGTGGATAACACACACAAGTTAGCCTCACCAGCCAGTCACAAACCGTGCTTCTGATTCCCCACACTGGTTATCAAGAAGCTAAAAAAGAAATCACACAGCCCCCTTTACAGTTCTCTGGCTCCCAATCACTCATAGGCTCTTACCCAAAATACCACACTGTCAGCCAACCCTTTAGTATCTAACACTAAAAGTTTATCAGAAAAGAACAAGAAAAGAATTGTTAAATGGTAAAGCAATCAGATATATACATAAGATTTCAAAGTCCATATATCAGATTCTTAGCAGCGTTGGTGAGTTTACTGGCTTAAAAGTCCCTCTGGAAAACATTCACAGCTCAGATGGGTCATTCAATCCTTTGTTCAATGCTTCAGTTTGTAGAGAACTTGCTCCAGAGGTAGGAAGAAGGATTGAAGACAACATGGAAAAGATGGAGCTGCCTTTTTATATCCTTTGCCATGTGGCCTGTACTTCCTTTGTCCCAAAAACAAGCTTCACAGCACATGGCATGGGAAAATCTTAGAGTTCTCTGTCCACAGGCATGCTCCTACATGTCTTGCTGACGCAGAAGGTGTAGCCCCTGGCTTCTTTCAATGGGTTCATTGTATAGCTGATTTCCCTTGATGGCCATTAAGCAGGCTTAGTGCTGATGCCAATCTGTCTGGGGGTGTCACCCAGATACACAACACAAGTTTGAAATACAAATATACCACTGTGATGGGGCTCCTGCCCCACACTGGGCTCTAAGGAGTTAATAGAGCCCTAACAGAGGCTGCGCAGGAGGCAGCCAATCAGAGAAGGGCTGAAGGAAGCAGCCAATCAGGGCCAAGCAGGCCCATATAAAAAGGGAGCTGCAGGGCACAGGAAGGCAGTTCTTTGCTGGAAGTCCAGGGAGGAAGGACTGTGCTTCTGGAGGGCTGAGAGAACTGCCAGCAACCTGGACAGAGCAGTTCTGCTAGCAGGGACTGCGGGAAGCGAGAGACAGCTCCTGGCTGGCTGCTGGGGTTTGGAGGCTGAGGCCCTGAGGAATGGGCAAAGAGGATGCTGTGGCCATGAGGAGGTGGCCAGACAATTTGCTGCAGTAGCCACTAAGGGAAGTGGCTGAACAGTGGCCTGCAGGTCCCCTTCTGGGACCTGGGAGCACAGCATGTGGCATGGCCGGAGGTCTGTGTTGCTGAAGAGGACGCTGCGGTCCTTGGAGAAATGTGGCTCCTAAAGCAGGAATGATGGCAGCAATGCACCATCCGAAGAGGGCGCACTAACATGCAGAGCTAATTCCCAAAACAGCCAGCAGCAGGCGCCAAAGTGGTGAGTGAACCCTGTTACAACCACACATTTATAATTTACAATACAAAGATGATACAAACATATAAACAAGATTATCATACTTGGCAAATCTTAACATTTTCATTGATACCTTACATGGCATATCTGAAAAGATCCATTGCAATTTTATAATATTGCTATCAATTATATGATGAAATGTCTCACATATTCCTTACAGTGTCGCACACAGTTTCCAAGCTAACTGGACCTCTGACTCCTCCTGATCTGAGTGCACCCTCTCAGCTGTTTAGGCCTTGTGCCTTTATCTCTTTCGGGGTGAAATCATGCAATTCTCCCACTCTCAGACCAGGCCCTCGGTTGCAGTCCCCTGTGTATCAACCATGATTTACCTCAGCAGATCTGATTTACGTCCAGCTCCTTCACTTCTGTTCCCCCCAGGACAACAACAGTGGTAATTGGTGACCAAACAGCCTCCCTGCAAGAAAATATTATTTATTTAGAACAAAAGCATTTCAGAGAAAGCAGATCTTAAAAACAATAAAGCAGACTGTCTGCATGGGTAGCTTATGGTTACCTGGATTGGGGAATGTCTAAATCCTTCTGATTCCTCCAAGGTCTGTCTCTGCCAGCTCCACCTTTGCCAACTGGTTGTAGCCCTTTGATTTGGTAGGGCCAAGCAGTGCAAGACAAGTGTTACAGCATATTGGAGACTAGATTCAGAATCTTTAAACCTAACAAGTAGGCCCCATTATCTTTCTAGTGTGTACCTCTCTGTTCTTATCCGGGAACCCATTGTGTTGCACCCCTGTCTGCTATTAAGAACATAACAATGGCCATATGGGGTCAGACCAATGGTAAATCTAGACCAGTATCCTGTCTTCTGTAAGTGGGCAATGCCAGGTGCTTCAGAGGGTATGAACAGAACAGGAAATTGTTCATTGATCCATCCCTTGTCATACACTCCAAACTTCACTGAGTCAGAGCGTAGGGACACCCAGATCATGGGGTTGCATCCTTGACCATCTTGGCTAATAGCCATCGATGGACCTATCCTCCATGAACTTCTCATTCATTTTTGAACCCTGTTATAGTTTTGGCCTTCACAACATCCCCTGGCAACAGTTCTAGAGTTTGACTGTGTGTTATGTGAAGAAGTACTTCCTTTTGTTTGTTTTAAACCTGCTGCCTGTTAATTTCATTGGGTGACCCCTAGTTCTTGTGTTATGTGAAGGGGTAAATAAGACTTCCTTATTCACTTTCTCCACACCAGTCATGATTTTATAGATTTCTATCATATCCCCCTTTAATCGTCTCTCTTCCAAGCCAAACAGTTCCAGTCTTCTTAATCTCTCCTCATACGGAAGCTGGTCCAAACCTCTAATAATTTTTGTTGCTCTTTGCTGTACCTTTTCTATTCTAATGTATCCTGTTTGAGATGGTGTGACCAGTACTGCACGCAGTATTCAAGGTGTGGGCATACCATGGATTTATATAGTGGCATTATGATATTTTCTGTCCTATTATCTATCCCTTTACTAATGGTTCCTAACATTCTGTTAGCTTTTTTGCCTGCCACTGCACATTGAGCAGATGTTCTCAGGATGGCATGGAATTGTATTGCCACCCTTACTTCTGCGCTGCTGCCTTCAGAGCTGGGCAGCCAGAGAGTGGTGGTTGCTGACCAAGGGCCTAGATCTGAAGGCAGCAGTGCAGAAGTAAGGATGGCAATACAATTCCATGCCATCCTTGCTTCTGCGCTGCTGCTGGCGGTGGCTCTGCCTTCAGAGCTGGGCTCCCGGTCAGTGGCTGCTGCTCTCTGGCCACCCAGCTCTGATGAGAGCACCACTGCAAGCAGCAGCGCAGAAGTAAGGATAACAGTACTGCAACCTCCCCTACAATAACCTTGAGAACACCCCCCCCAACTCCTTTTTGGGTCAGGACCCCTACAATTACAACACCGTGAAATTTCAGATTTAAACAACTGAAATCATGAAATTTACAATTTTTAAAATCCTATGACCGTGAAATTGACCAAAATGGACCGTGAATTTGGTAGGGCCCTATGTATAACCAATGTAGTTACTGCAGTTAAATCCCTTAATGTAGACATACTGCACTTGTGCAAAAGAAGCTTGCACTGGTGTAACTTACGTGGGGCTTGCACAAAGGCAGTCTAAATATACTAGGGGTTTATGCAGATAGAGCAGTTCAAAATTTCTCTAATTTTGTCAAGCCCTCAGGGCACTGGTGCATTCTGTCCCCATGGGGTTTTGATTTCTGTCTCTCATAACCACATTGCTGATGTCCACCTTCTTCCTCGTGCAATCGCTAAATCATGTCAGAAGACTGCAGTTATCAATCAAATGCATTTTTAAGAGGTTGAGAGGAAGGAAGTGAAAGTATAGGAAGAGAGATAATTTATTTCTGATGCCACAATCTCAGTCCCCTCCAGGAGTGCAGGTCAGGGGAAAGGAAGAAGAAAATGTGAAAAAAGCTGAAGGAAGAGAGATTGAGAGGATCCATAGCTGGTGGGATGCATGACATCCCACTGGCTAGAGTGAAGACCTCTCTGTAGATCACTAAACCAACAGATTTGCTCTCTCTCAGGATTTCCCTATTACAAGCTTTGCATGTTCAACTTGGCTGTTGGCTTGCACGTGGCTACTGAAGTTCGGTGTTGCCTGCAATGTGTGTGGAGTCACTTTCTGTCTTAAGAATAAAATGGATGAATCCTGTTGTCCGTAGCAACTACCTCTAGGGCATCCAGAAAAGCAAGCAATAAATAATCTTTCACTCTTTTGGTGACTTGTCAGCTGTGTGTGCTTCAAGAGTGCCTAGTTTCAGGCTGCTGATAGGGTTGGTCAGAGATGAGCAAATCATTCTGCACCTTCTCCTCCCTAAGGCCAATCGCCTCAGTATTTCTGGTGATGAGGATGGCAGGAATATTTTCTTCACCACAGCAATTCTAGCAATCTTGCAAGGAGCATGAGACTGTACACTCTTGCAAGTCATTTCCAATGTTACTGAAGTAGCTGTACCATACACAGGCTGTACCATCCCCTAATCATATTCTCTTGCTCTACTGTGACCAGTCTATACTAAACCATGAACATGGACACAGTGCATCAGTTGGGTCACTTTCAAGTGACTGACAATGACACAAGATATTTTTACCAGTGGAATGTACACCTTTCATTTCAGGCAGCTGTATTTGCCTCTATGACCTAACTATAGGGTGACCGTATTTCCCTAGTCTGAATACGGGATACCTGGTAAAATTACTCATATTCAAGTGGGTTCAATGGCAATCAATCAGAACTCGGCAGTACAAATGTTCAAATTAACCTCAGGTTGACTGAGCTCCTGTTAAAAAGAAATACTGCGTAATTGGATTGTTTTTATTTCCCTTACTTTTAAGGCTTTAGGGTTCACAGGGGGAGGGCTGACACACATCCCTAACCCCCCCACACACACACACACACCACACACACAGGGAGAAATCACACACACACACACATACCCCTCTCTCACATGGGTGTGTGTGTGTGTGTGTGTGTGTGTGTGACCGACCTACTGACCCTCCCTGCCCAGCGCTCTCCACCCTCCGTGTCTGGCTGGGCCCCTGGGATGGACACACCTCTCCTGGTACCTGGTGCTGCAGCTTTCTGAGGCAATGCTGGGGAGCACATGGGGTCACATGCCCCTCTCCCCCCCGAGATTTCTGCCAGGATTGACACCAGAACATGGCCAGCAGCAGGCTTTCTGTACTGTGCGGAAGGGAAGGGGCGGGAGCTGCTTCCAGCCGCAGGGGAGGAGGAAGAGGGGAAGGGATGACCTGGCCCATGAGTTCGCAGAGCTCATCCCTTCCTGCCCATGCAGTGTCAAAAGGCAGCTAACACCTCCAGGTTGCTGCTGGCCACGGACATAACCCAGCAGCCTCCTGTCCCCTGGCTACAGCGTGGGACGGATTGTGCTCCAGGGCCCAGGGAACCTGAGTGCAGGGGCTTCAGCAGCCATGGAGCCTGGCCAGAGAGGTGGCTCAGCGGGAGAGGGTGCCTAGGGGATGGAGCAGCTCTGTGGACCCTGGGGGCAGGACCCAGGACGGTGAGGGAGGGGGTAGATGAAAAGGGTGCTAAACCCCTGCCCAGGGGCTGCTGTGGAGATCAGGAATGGGAGCAAGCAGCATTCAAGGCAGGGGCAGAACAGAGGCAAGGCTGGACACCAGGCAGAAGCAGCGGGACCAAGGTAACACAGGACCAGTCAGAGTGGTGGGCATGAGCACTGAGCAGCCAGGGAGATGCTACTGCTGCTGGCTTAAGAGCCAGCCTGCTGGCCACAGGCGCCAGCTTCTTCCGGGCCCTGGGGGTGCTCAATCCCCCGTTGTTCCCCTGGCCCCACCCGATCTCTCCTCCCAAGCCCCACCTCTTCCCACCCCTGCTCTACCCCCACCCAGGGCCGGCTCCAGGGTTTTTGCCGCCCCAAGCAGCAAAAAAAAATAATTATAAAAAAAAAAATTGCGATCTGCAGCTCTACCGCCGCCGCTTCAGTCTTCGGCGGCAATTCGGCGGCTGGTCCTTCGCTCTGAGAGGGAGTGAGGGACCCGCCGCCGAAGACCCGGACATGCCGCCCCTCACTGTTGGCCGCCCCAAGCAGCTGCTTGCTGGGCTGGTGCCTGGAGCCGGCCCCTGCCCTCACCCTGCCTTTTTCTGCCCAGTTCCACCCCCTCCCCCAAGCGTGCCCCGTCCCTGCTCCTTCCCTTCCCTCCCAGTGACTCTTGCACGCTGCTAAATAGCTGATCGCAGTGGGCAGGAGGCACTGCTTCTATTACCTTTCTTTATCTCTATTCTAGATTATCTGATGGTCCCTTCCGGACTTAAAAATCATGAATCTTTCAATATGGCCAGGTGGTCCCTTGCCATTTATGATTCCAAGCATCCTCATTGATATTACATATGGGGTGTCCCCTCAGAGGGGAGTGTGACAGTTTGTCTCTTGTGTAATGTTTATTGTGTGATTTCCAATGTCATTCAGTATTGTATTCACTGTCTTAGCCAAACAATTTAGGGTTCCTGGTTTACCTGTAATACCTTTTACATCAGTATCTATCCAAACTTATGTAGGTAACACCTACATTGCAATTTTTTTTGTTTCTCACAGATAGCTTTTAGGACCAGATGGCCAGCTTATATGTATTGGTGTGTCTGAGGATCCATGTGAGGATCTGGCCTGTTGTGACTCATCCCATGTTAACATACATAATGTGCTAGGTGCATTCCAAACATATTTGAAGTTAGTCTCTGCCCCAAAGAGCTTAAAATCTGAGAAGACAAAATAGAGATAAAGAGGAGGGGAGATAAAAAAATTAATGCACGTTAACAATCTCAGACTGCCCCTTTGGAACATTAATAATGGATATGTAGCTTAACTACCATCTTATTGACTATTCTTTATAGTTGCCTAGAGGTGTTAACCTAAACTCAGCTCCCTCATGGAGTTGGCTTTAAAGAGACTGGGCTCCTGTCTTCTCCATTTCCTTCTGAATCACTTTTCACATATGATTTCTTGACAAATGAAGCCAGATCTGTCACAGATTCTTACCTGGACAGGAATACAAGGCAACTGTAGCTTCCATGGTACAAAGTGTAAACCCCAAATGCTCCAGAAGGGGAAAAACACTATTACAGAGATAAACAGTAGCAGAGAAGGAAAGAGAAGTTAATGGGTGCAGGTAGAGGAGAACAGATGCTTTCAGCTAAGATGTGAATTGGTCAGACGCTTGAAGGATGTTCCAAAGAAAAGGAGCAGCCGAGAAGAAAGGTCTCATTACAACAACAGACTATGGTGGGACAGAAAAGGGAGAGCAGTGCAAACCTAGGCTTTGTCTTCACTACCCGCCGATCCGGCGGGTAGCAATCGGTTTATCGGGGATCGACTTACCGCGTCTGGTGAAGACGCGGTAAAATCGATCCCTGATCGCTCTGCAGTCGACTCCGGAAATCCACCTCGGCAGGAGGTGGCAGCGGAGTCGGCGGCAGCGCGGCAGCGGTCGACTTTCCCGCGTCCTCACCGCTAGGTAAGCCGACCTAAAATACGCAACTTCAGCTACGGTATTCACGTAGCTGAAGTTGCGTATCTTAGGTCGGACCCCCGCTGTAGTGTAGACCTAGCCCTAGCTACCAATAAAGTGGTTTACAAGAATTGCTTTGCCATGATAGCCATGTATGGAAGCTGAAATCTGTACCACAATGACATGGGTATCATTGTAAGAAATTAATTTAAGCAGTCTTAATGATAGTAGGATAACAATGATGAAGCCTAGGAATCCTGATCAGCTATGATCAAGAAGGAACACCCCTTCCCCTCATTATACTCTAATTGGCTAGGAGAGGTTTTACTTGGAATCTTCAGAAGCATCCAATACAGTCAATTTCCAGAAACAAGATTCTATGGTTACTGGACCATTATATAGTGGGCATGATAATTCCTAGTTTCCTATCAGCACAGAAACTGATATCTCTGTTCTGGAGGGTTTGACTTCTTTTGCATTAGAAAATGAGATGTATAAGTAGGTAAATAATTTTGTAATGAATAATTTAATCTACAAATGCCACAAGCAACAGACCACAATCTTATCACATTAATTCATTATTCAGAACTATCCAACAAAAATGTTTGTGCATTTAATTTACTCCATGGTTTGCCTTCAAGTTGTGATGCTTAGTTGGGCTTGCAGTATCAGGTCCATTCGTAATGTATCAGCCAAAACACTGCAGACCCAAGCAAAAGGAAATGAGCTGATGTCAACAACCAGAAACATATTGAGAAAGATTCCTTGTCTTATGTGAATATTCTAGTGGAAGCACAGAATTGGGAATTAGAAGACCTGGATTTTATGCTAGCTCTGCCATGACTCACTGTGTGACTTTGGATGCTCATACGTTATAGTGATGAGAGTGGTATAAACATTTAGATAGATAATACCAGTCTCTAAACTTCTACACCTTATTTCTCTATCTGTAAAATAGGCGTATTTATGCTGAGCCACCTTTGTAAAGCTACTTCAGAGGGGGAAGTAAGCTCTATGTAACTGTGAAGTGTTATTAGTTTTTAGTTTCCATAGTTACAAGCACCTTCATGCTTTTAAATTGATATTAAAGGTTTCAAAAGGTCCAGTAAACAGGAAAAAAATATGCATCACCCATCTCAGATATGCTTCTGTCTTTTTAAGACTCTGCAGATTTCCCATCCTCTTCCAGAGGATCTCCAGAGCACTGGTAATGCTAAATGGCAGACATCAAACATAATTCCTCCCCAAAGAGTGATAAATGCTGTTAAATTAGCATTATCAGGGAACAGTGCGACTCGCCAAGAACTTAGAAAGAGTTTCTGAAGATAAAAACACCATCACCTCATTCCATCTATTAACAAGTAATGTATTTCCTTTGTCCTCTAACATCTACTATGAAAGTAAATGCTAAAGATTAAAGTCCCAAATTCATCTGTCAGAGTTCACTTTGTTGTTAGGTGTTAAAGGACAAAGGAAAAAAAATTTCTTGAAAAGAAGACAGGAGTTGAATTTCTATTTGGCTGTTAAGTTCTTCATGTATCTTATCTGATATCCATTTGGAAGCTTAGACTAAGAAACAATTATCTTCAGAGGTGGAGAGCGTTAGAAAGTTTGTTATTCATTCCATCACGTTAGCTATACATGAACCTGAGCAGTCTGCTTATCTAGGGTGAGACTGTGGCTTATAATATGTGTCCATGCAACTCCACCTTTACACTCTCATGCCTTTCAAGTGTGTGGGACTAAGAGGATGCAGTGCATTATTATGATTATTACTATAGCACCTAAGAGCTCCAGTCATGGACCAGGACCCCATTGTGCTAGGAGCTGTAGAAACAGCACAAAGACAGTCTGTGCCCCAAAGAGCTGACAATCTAAGCATCTGTTCGCGCTTCACATAGAGCAGGTGGGTGGGGAATGGGCGGCTCCAATGCTCTGTCCTGCCCTGACTCACAGGCAAACACTGCTGAGACAGAACGAATTTGCTATTGATATACGCCAGCAGCAAATTACTATCTCCCTGGACATTGACTGATGGGCCAAGATCTATTTGCTGTGTTTGTAAAATCCTGACCACAGGCCCTGTCGCAACTTTTCACGTAGACCCAAAGTCCAAAGCTTGGTTTGAGCTGGGGTCCTAGCCCACCGGGAACAATATTAGCTAAGAGAAACTGAACAAACAAGAGACAACCTTGTTTTTGTACTAAGATAAGCATGGTCAGAAACTCCAGATGGGGAGCGGTAATTGGTATCCTTATCAGAAGCTACAGACATACCAAAGTATTGGAAGGGCCACCATGTCCACTCCTTTGTGCAGGAAGAAGATAACAAATACCCTCCACACATACCAACCTTGAGTTCATGGAGAGGCCTAAGCATGTCAGTATGAGAAATGACATCCTCCCTTCCACTGATGCACCCTCCCCTAAGATGCCAATGTTAGCCTTTAGAAACACAATGAAGCACCCTGAAAACAATTTCTATTGCTATGTACTTTTCAATGTCTTTTTGCTTTAACCCCCAGGAATGTACCTGTTGGACAACCAGAAGAGCGACCTCATTCCTATGGACCCCAAATCAGAATTCAACATATATATTTCATAATTATTTGCTTTATACATTGTTTGAGGGAAAACACCTGTGTACTAACAGTATGTTGTATGTTAACCTGAAACCATGGGCAGAGCCATTATGTAATCTCTTAGATTATTGGCTTACTATCTTGTTGTAGTCTTATTGTCTTGCTGCTAGACCTATCCAGGGGCTCGGGACCTCCCAGCTTGTCGCTTCCCTCTGCCCATGAATATCCTACATAATCTATTACAATCAATTGCTTGGCAATGTCTCTGAGCCTAATAAGCAAAGTGACACTCCGCCAGCACTGTGCATAATAAACCCACATGCTTGATTCTACACGGTGTCCATTTTGTTCCTTCACTGACTTTGCAAGAGTACTGGATTTTTGTGGAACATTCTACATTTCAGCTGACATGGGCTGCCCGTTCCACTGGGGCATGTTGATAAACATCTGTGGTCATTACACTTCCCGTGGCACTTTTCCACAGAGTAGAAGCATTGGTTGTGACATCATGCACAAGCTTCAGCAGTTGATCCATAATGCATAGCTGCTGCTAGGGAAAACCACACTGAAGGGCACACCTATGACTATGTTAGAAGAACTGGAAGGGACCTCGAGAGGTCATCTAGTCAAGTCCCCTTCATGAACTGAGCATAAAGAGAATACAGAAGTAAAGATGGATGCAAGGATTCAGCATTGGGTACCAGTGGGACCCAAGATTTTTGCACTTGCTCAAAATTCCATAGGCCACTGTGACACTCCATACCCGAAAATAGCATCCTGGAACCCCCATATTCACCACTGTCTTATAATTAGGATATATATTGTACAAAGTATGCCTTGTGAGGTATCATTTTAAAAGTCTTGATCTGTTAAACATTAATATCCTGTTGGATTGTATGTGCTGTCATTGTATGTGATGTTATGAAGTATTGCTATATATGTTACTGAAATATGTTGTGAGGTTCAGAACACCCACAACCAGCCTTTCCGTTAGGAGTAGCCATCAATAGCAAAACAGCGTTAATGGCTCATCAATACCCATCAAGAAATTAAGCCAGCATCCCAGGGACTCCTTAGAGAAGGCGGGTATGCTATGGAGAATGCTTGACCAATGCGGACTGCCTGATCCCCACATCACAGCAAAGATCTTTCCAGCGAGCTGGAAGAAAGTATAAAAGACGGGAAGTGACATTATCACTTGGCATCTCTTTCCCCTCCCTCCCCCCAAATCTCAACACCTGGAAGAACATCTGAAAGACAAAGACTTTGAACTGGGGAAGTTTGGTCTCAGGCTGGAAGGTAATCCCAGCCTGTGTACTGAGGATCTGGAACCTGTTTGTACCATCTGTCTGGGTGAGAAAAGCTGTTTGATTCATCTCTTGCTTAGACTAAAAGTTTAGGGTTTAAAACGCATGTTTACTTTTTACTTTCTTAAGGTAACTATCTCTGACCTTTATGCCTACCACTTTTAATCACTTAAAATCTATCTTTCTGATGTTAATAACATTATTTCAATGTTTTATCCTTACCAGTGATTTTGTCTAAAGTGCTTTGGAAATCTCGGCTCAGGTTACAAAGGCTGGTGCATGTCCCTTTTCCCATGACGGAGCTGTGAACTAAGTAATGAACTTACACTGGCCAGGCTTCTGACCAGCGCAAGACGGTACAGTTCTAGGTTGCAAGACCGGGAAGATGGGGGAATTGGCTGGAGCCTCTCTTTTGTAGGTTCATGAGCGGCTAGAAGACCATTTATTTAATTCAGTAGGATATCTGTGTCAGTGCAGTGCCTGTCAAAGGCGTGTGGCTTGACATTAGCATCACAGTGTGAGGGATATCCCAGCCTGGTGGGTTGTGGAGGGCTTGGCAGTTCCACAGTCCAGGTTGCACCCTGGGGACCCCATCACAGCCACGGAGCCAGGGTCTCATGACGTGACCACTTTTTAAGCAGTTGTCCCATACTAAATCAGTACTAGCTGTCTGGAGCATTGCTCTAGCTGCGTGGTTGCAATGCCACTGAAATTTGACCCAGTCTCCCCTCGGTCTAGCCGGAGGCATGACTGGGCCAAATTTAAGTGAGTGTCATTACCCCGTATACCAGGTTGCAATTCCACTCCCTGAAATTTGGCCTCACTGCCCCTCCATCCGGACGGAAGGGTGGCCAGGCCAAATGGTGCTGTGACTTGGCACATAGGGAATCTGTTCCCCTGCAGCACAGCACACGTGCGTCCACTGAGAACTCGACTCCCGGAGCCCCAGCTCATGCACTCTGTGGGGAAGAGAAAGGAGAGACTCCCTTGCCAAGGGAGACCCGGAGTCCCTATATGGGAGTGGGCACCAGAATGGGGTCCCTGCCTGTGTGTGTCTGGGGATTGTAATTTCTCCCTCCCCCCCACCCCCCGCCAAAAAAAAATATCTGAACTGATGCCACTGTTTGGTACTTTGTAGATTTTGCTGTGGCTTTGACCTAAAGCTCTGCACTGAGTCAGCACAGGAGCACTGAGTGGCACTGAGATACAGGGAGCCATCATGTATCCTGGGGCTTCCAAGAACTGTAGGCATTCAGCATATGCTCCCCTCTGTAGCTGATTGCCTCTGCTACCCAGTGCAGGGTATGAGGGCGGGTGAGGGGCTATAACTTCACCTACTCCCTATCCTCTTTGGGTTCTGCAGGCAGATTGCAATGACTGGTTAGGATTCACCTTTGTATGGTGCCTATGTGAGGGGTGAGAGTTCTTGTATCCTTCCCATCTCTTGTGCACTGGTGCATGGGCCAGCTATGACTTGACTCATTGTTAGCAAGGTGATTACAGTAAACAAGGTTGCAAAGGCCTATCTCATTTCTTGGCACCTGTATGAGACAATAATGTTACAAGGAACAATTCTTGGAATGTAGTTGTGCCACCCTGAGATGCATGAAGCAGCTTGCCAAGGACCTGATCATACACTCCTCACTTACACACCTCCTCCTAGTAACTCCAATTCAGTGTTAATGGGAGTAACAGGACTTCAAGTTGATGGGAGTTTTGCCCGAGGAAAGAGCACATGATTGGGCCCAGGAGTTGTGAGCTTTCTGGGGGAAGCTCTTGACATCTTGCAGACAATCATGCACAGGGTCCCTACCATACCCCTACTAGGCTTGTGCATCATCACGAGCCAAACTGGACCGAGAAAGCCGAGTCAGCTTAAATTAAAAAAAAGCAGCACCTCACAGCACAGGAAGTTAAACACGTCGGCAGGATTTGTGTAGCTACTTTGCATGCTTTGATAATGACATTCTTAAAAAAATCCTCTGCTCCAAGCCATCTGGCAGCTGTGCAAAAACCACGTGACAGGCCCTGCAATTTGCATCCCATTTAGCAAGGGAAATTTTAAGCTGCACAGTCTGTGACAGAGTTAAATATTAGAAACAAAGACAATTTGGCAAATCGGTGTAAATACTCATGCAGCAATTACACAGCAGCTTCTGATTGCATAGTCTACCCCCCTGCAAGTTTATATCTAATACTAATAAATATGGTAACTAAAACTATACATAAGTAAAGCTGACTATGTCAATCTTTGTTTTTTTTCTATAGAGCCCATCACCATAATATCTAGGACTAGATTTTCTCTCAGGCTGAGTGGCTGTTCAGAGGAATTAAAGGGGAGTGAGAATCCCTTATGGCTCTGTCTAAGGCTGACTATGTCTAACCCATGCTTACTGAGTGCGCCTGGACCATAGAGTCAGTGTCAGCCTTGACTACTCTTCCTGTGGGTTTACCCATTGGAGGGCACCATGTCGTCAATCGTTTGCCTCTAGAATGTATTATTGATGTGCTTGGGGCTTGGCTTTTATTCTATTGCTTATAATTAATCTATTACAAATTATTCCTCCTCTTTCCTCCATTGGCTCTAGCTTTGAATAGCTATGCTGTGGTGCCTTCTGTGTCCTCTGGAGTGGTCCATCCAGGGATACCAGGCTTGTTCTACTCACCAGGGGTTTCTCCCTAAACACCTTCCTTACTTGGTAAGCAACTGTGATTTTGGCTGGGTTTTTGTGTGTCAACCGATTTTTAAAGCCAAAACAATAGTTGCTGACAATAAAAGGTGCATAACCATTGATCCTTGCTTCTCTTGCAGGGGATGGTTTAGCCCTGGTGATTGCTCCAAAGGGTTGTTGGACAAAGCTTTCCGATTTTAATAAAAAGACAAACGATCTCCACAAGTCAGGGAGCTGAGGGCAAATTTGAAAGGAGGTATCTTCTGGTCAATACTCGACAGCACATTCAGTGACTAATTGTTATTACTGCACTCCTCAAATCACCTTCCTGGTCTTGTTTCAAATACAGGTTTTAAAATATTGTTTTTTTTCCCCCCTGCAGTCATAAAATACCCTGCTCTGTTCCTTTGGACTGCTCTCCTGTTTTGCATAGCAGAGGCGTCAGGCATTCCAGAGACCTTTCTCATTAATGAAAACAATTATATCCAGCTGCCATAACAACTACTTACATTGGAAAGCTCTTCTGCTAATTGTTCAAGGTGAAAGAAGTAAAAAGAAGGTGCAATACTTGCACTGACAACCAGGAAGTAGGAAGATCAGTGGCAGGTGACTGGGAATTTAGAATCATAGGTTCTAAGCCCAGCTCAGTCTCTGATGTATTCATTTGGGCAAGTCACTTTCCTTGTTTGTGGTGGTAACAGAACCAATGGGGCATTGTAAAATATAAAAATAAAGGCAGAATACAATACACTGCTGTTAGCTTAACAGAATAGCTCTTCTGAATGAAAGATGCAAGTGAAGCAGTTGGTTTGGTGCCCCAGAAGGTACAGAGTGCATCCCAGAAGGGGCTTTCAAAACAGCAGCGCTTCACTGAACAGCCCAGCAACTGCATGAGGGCATTTGTAAAAGTATCCTTAATGAACAATCACTCATCCTTTTCTGGAGGAGTTTTCAAGGCTGTTCACTGTTTTCACGTGAACAGCCTGCCAACCAATAGGTGATACTTCCAACAGAGAGGTTAAGGAATCTACTATGAATAGCTGAGAAAGGTGCTCACCTTTAATGCAGGTCACAATAGCATGCTATTTTGGACAGGGCCGGCTCCAGGGTTTTTGCCGCCCATAGCAGCCAAAAAAAAAAAAAAAAAAAAAGCCGCAATTGCGATCTGCGGGGGCAATTCGGCGGGAGGTCCTTCACTCCGAGCGGGAGTGAGGGACCGTCCGCCGAATTGCCGTGGAATAGCTGGACGTGCCGCCCCCCTCCGGAGTGGCCGCCCCAAGCACCTGCTTGCCAAGCTGGTGCCTGGAGCCGGCCCTGATTTTGGAGTTGAAGGACTAAGGTTCTAATCCTAGTGCCTCAAATATGTGTATGTGTTTGACTTTATAGTAGTTGTGTCTGGAGGCAGCTCATAGAATTATTCATCAGTAACAAGGAGTGAAATAGTCTTTCCTTTCAGCACAAACTTAGAGCAACAGCCAGTTTTGGTTATTGTAAGGGAATGCAGGATAGATGTGTTGCAGAAGTGTATGACCTATTCATCTTCTGGTGGAAAAGGTGCCAGCATGTTGTTATTTAGCATTATATATTATGTATATATACTTATAACTGATCCATAGACTCATAGGACTGGAAGGGACCTTGAGAGGTCATCTATTCCAGTCCCCTGCACTCATGGCAGGACAAAGTATTATCTAGACCATCCCTGACAGGTGTTTGTCTAACCTGCTGTCAAGACTGATTCCCCACTCTGGCACTTCGAGTGCAGAAGGTGGGGGCCTGCAAGGATTTTAAAAATTAATACTGGCCACTCCAGGCTTGAATTAAACTTCCAAGCTTACAGCTTCTCTCTGACCTTGGATGGGTAGATGCTGCCACCACCCAAGTGCAAAAAACCCCTTTGAAACCAGAAAGACGCACTTGGGAATTCCTCCCTGTGGGGTACCCTCAAGCCCTTTCACCCTCATTCTAGGGAAGAGCTGAAAAAGGAAAAAAAAGGAAATTAGCTGTTGCCCCCAGCTAATTAAACAACATGTGCATAAACCTCTTAGGACACCAAAAATCCAATCCTGTTCTTAAAAAAGGTAAATGTATTAAAAACAAAAAGAAAATACATCTGGAACTTAGGCTTTTGCTAGATTTAAATGACCCACTTACAAAATTTAAACATCAAGAATAACCTTCTTGAGGTCCAACCTAAAGGTTACAAGCAAAACAAAAACATTTGGGGTTAGTACAGAGGAGTCCACAAGCCAATAAGAAATAAACAGAAACAAATCTAATTGCGTCTTCCTAGACATTCCCTAATTTAATTACATATCTGGGATTTCAGATAAGCAATCTCTAGGTATGATCTGACGGTTTATCATACATGGCTTTCAGCTTCTCACAGCATAATTGCTCCCTGTTCCTCTCTTTCACAGAGAACCACAACACACAGACAAAGGGAAGTTTTTTTTCCCAATTTTAAAAAGTTCTAGACCTCCCATTGGCTCTTTTGGTCAGGTGCCCACTCACTTCCTTTTACCTGTGGGCTTGTTAACCCTTTACAGGTAAAGCAAGTAGAGAACAACCACCAAGAGGGATTCCATAGCCAACTGGCTGGCTGGGTGTCCACAAAAGGGAGCTACCCCCCATCTCATTTATCACACCTGCTCTTAAATCTCCAATGATGGAGATTCCACAACCTCCCTAGGCAATTTATTCCAGTGCTTAACCACCCTGACAGTTAGGATGTTTTTCCTAATGTCCAAACTAAACCTCCCTTGCTACAATGTAAGCCCATTGCTTCTTGTCCTATCCACAGAGGTTAAGAAGAACAATTTTTCTCCCTCCTCCTTGTAACAACCTTTTATGTACTTGTTATCATGTCCCCTCTCAATCTTCTCTTCTCCAGACTAAACAAACCCAATTTTTTCAATCTTCCCTCATAGGTCATATTTTCTAGACCTTTAATTATTTTTGATGCTCTTCTCTGGACTTTCTCCAATTTGTCCACATCTTTCCTGAAATGTGGTGCCCAGAACTGGACACAATACTCCATTTGAGGCCTAATCAGCATGGAGTAGAGCAGAAGAATTACTTCTCATGTCTTGCTTACAACACTTCTGCTAATACATCCCAGAATGATGTTCGTAGTTTTTTGCAACTACTGTTGTTACACTGTTGACTCATATTTAGCTTGTGGTCCATTATGACCCCCAGATCCCTTTCCGCAGTACTCCGTTCTAGGCAGTCATTTCCCATTTTGTATTTGTGCAACTGATTGTTCCTTCCTAAATAGAGTACTTTGCATTTGTCCATATTGAATTTCATCCAATTTATTTCAGACCATTTTTCCAGTTTGTCCAGATCATTTTGAATTATAATCCTATCCTCCAAAGCACTTGCAACTCCTCCCAGCTTGGCATCGTCCACAAACTTTATAAGTGTACTCTCTATGCCATTATCTAAATCATTGATGAAGATATTGAACAGAACCGGACCCAGAACTGATTCCTGCGGGAACCCACTTGTTATGTCCTTCCAGCATGACTGTGACCCACTGATAACTACTCTCTGGGAACGGTTTTCTAACCAGTTATGCACCCACCTTATAGTAGCTCCATCTCAGTTGCATTTCCTTAGTTTGTTTATGAGAAGGTCACGTGAGACAGTATCAGAAGGTTTACTAAAGTCAAGATATACCACGTCCACAGCTTCCCTCCTGTCCACAAGGCTTGTTACCTTGTCAAAGAAAGCTATCCGGTTGGTTTGACATGATCCATGCTGACTGTTACTTATCACCTTATTATATTATTATCAGAAGCTGGATATGAGTCAGTGGTGTGCCCTTGTTGCTAAGAAAGCTAACGGCATATTGGGCTGCATTAGTAGGAGCACTGCCAGTAGATCGAGGGAAGTGATTATTCCCCTCTATTCGGCACTGTTGAGGCCACATATGGAGTATTGTGTCCAGTTTTGGGGCTCCCACTGGGCTTGTTTAGCCTGCAGAAGAGGAGAGTGAGGGGGGATTTGATAGCAGCCTTCAACTATCTGAAGGGGGGTTCCAAAGAGGATGGAGCTAGGCTGTTCTTAATGGTGGCAGATGACAGAACAAGGAGCAATGGTCTCAAGTTGCAGTGGGGGAGGTCTAGGTTGGATATTAGGAAAAACTATTTCACTAGGAGGGTGGTGAAGCACTGGAATGGGTTACCTAGGGAAGTGGTGAAATCTCCATCCTTAGAGGTTTTTAAGGTCTGTCTTGACAAAGCCCTGGCTGGGATGATTTAGTTGGTGTTGGTCCTGCTTTGAGCAGGGGGTTGGACTAGATGACCTCCTGAGATCTCTTCCAACCCTAATAGTCTATGATTCTTCTAGATGTTTGCAAATTGATTGCTTTATTATTTGCTCCATTATCTTTCTGGATACAGAAGTTAAGGTGTAATTCCCCGGGTTGTCCTTATTTCCCTTTTTATAGATTGGAAAAGGGCAAATATAGTGCCAGTCTTCTGGAATCTCTCCTGTCTTCCATGACTTTTCAAAGATAATCGCTAATGGCTCAGATATCAACTCAGTCAGCTCATTGAGTATTCTAGAATGCATTTCAAAAGGCTCTGGTGATTTGAAGACATCTAAACTTGTCTAAGTAATCAGTGGTGCAGCATAGGTTTACTTCCACAGCAGTATTTTCTCTGCCCGTATGTCTAGAGGCTTGGTGCCTACATTGGACAAATACTGGCACATTAGATCGATCTCTTGAGTTTATACCAAGGCCAAAGGCTACTGTTTTAGCAAGCTCTGCATTAAGAGGAGAGCTCCCCATAGCAGCTGCTTAGAATGCTGAGTAGAAAAGGAAGGAACATAAGTAAAAGTCTGTTTCAGAGCTGTGAGTTACAGAGTATTAATTAGTAGAGACTGATTAAATTGGGTATTTATTGGGTTCCTCATAGTGCCCTGATGCTGCAGCAATTTCAGGTAATATAGTATCCATGTCACGATCTACAGTGTTTGCACAGGGGTGAAAACTTGGCCCCGTTGAAATCAATACCAAAAACTCCCACTGACATCAGTGAAGTCAGGTTTTAATATCAGAACAACATATTTGAAAGGTACTTGTGCAACCTAGTTAGTATGGTACCACAGTGGTAACCATTTACACTGCTATTGGGCCTGATTCTGTTTGCTGTGCCATGTGCAGAACTCCCACTGAGTACAGCTAGTCAGAAGAAGTTTGATCATTTCAAATTGTTCACCCTCCCCCAAGACATTTAGCAACATTTTTCACAAAAAGGTTTTCTGACCAGCTTTACCACTGAGTAAAATGGGAGTTTTGCATACAGAGGAATGCAATTTACACCCACTTTAAACCTTTTTGCCATGCGAGAATAGTGTAAAGGGGCCTTAGTGCAAAGGAAGACTCATGTTTAGTAAGGCACTATTAAATGTTTACAGAATCATAGACATGAAAGGAGAATTCCACTTGTCCAGTCCCTTAACATTTACAGCATATTGTCTAGTGCTTTGTTCAGTTTAGTTCTACACTTTGAATATGAAAATACTACGTTTTGCATGTGGTAGATAAGGTCAAAAATTCTGCTTTTCTTATTCATGCCAGTATCTTCACTAACATCAAGAGCACTACTCACCTTGGTAAGGTGACAGGATTTAGCCCGATATGACTCATGCAGGCTTCACCCACCTTTGCCCTTAGGACACTATTCCACAGCATAGACGATGTTTCCTGACAATCACCTGGATTTTCTTTTACTTAATTTAATCTAACTGCTCCTCATTAATTATGCCCTATTGACCGCCTTCAACAATGCTCCATACCTGTGGATGGCTATGCTACCCCCTGCATACAAACAATACATGTGTTAGAGCTGTGCTGAAAAGGGACATTCCATTTCGTGGAGGATTTTGACATTTGTTTTCATGCCGATCTGGCACAAAACCAACACTTTGAAATTATCCAAAAGAAAATTCAGAAATAAAAATTGATTAAAAAAACAGATTTTTGTTTTGATTTTGACTTTTTAATTTTGTATGATATAATAGGTAATCTAATACCAAATACAAACACTGAAAAGTCTTTTTGAAAGGAAAAATCAAAATGTTTCATCCCAAAAAAGTCTGAACTTTTCCCCCCTCTTTATTTCTCTGACACAATTTCTCAAAGTGTTTCCATTTTAATAGAACTGCATCCTCTGATGGAAAATGGTTCCTATGCTGTTTTTCCATCCAGATCTACTATTCATATTATATGGACATAGATAGTAATAAAGTCATACTAAAATGCACACAGAGGTTTTCAAGAGTGCTCAGCATTGACCACTCTCTGCTCCCATTACAGTCAAGGGCAAAGCTTCATTGATTTCAGTGGGAGCAGGGTTAAACCATTTTACTTAGTGCTTCCGAAAATCCCACACACAGGGAGGCAGGCTGCTAGCTCTAGCATCAGAAATAACTGAGCTTTCCCCAACTGCTTTGGCCTCTCTTCCAGTTTTGCCACATGACTGACTGCAAGATTCAGCCACCTGGGACATCGTGCTGTGTTTTTTTGACATGTGACTATAGAACTGTGGGATTTCCCCAAATTTTTAACTCTCAACAGCAGCAACATTTGTAGCCAAATTAACAGTAACAGGAAGCTAGACAGTGGCAATTCTAATAGAAGATACTGTATTGCTTTCTCACTTTGGGAAGAGAGAAGGTTGTCATGCATTTATATGTTTGCAAATGAGCAGAGACACATTCTTCATGAGAAAATGATCTTCCATTTGAAATGGAATTAATAGATTATGCTCAGATCAATGATTGTGCAGTGAAAATAATGCAATTTAGAACAAATTCAAAGTGAAATGTTAAAGCAACGAAGTATTGGCACAATAGATGAGTTTATTTTTTATTAAAAATGGGTGTATTCAGTGCTAATTGCTGAAAAAATTATGTGGAGCCAAAAGATGGAAGCTGGAAAACTATAGACAAACTCCTTAGAGTGTGTAAATCGGCATAGGCCCATTGACTAGACCTGGGCAAAATTTTTCAGCCAAAACCTTTTGTCAGTCAAAAATGAAAATTCAGCAACACTGAAAAGTTTCCCAAATTCATGTTGGTTTGGCTAAATTGTTTTGATAAAAAAAAAAAAAAAAAACCCTAAAAAATTGTGAAAAAATCTGAAAGGTTTCACTGACATTTTAAAACTGAAACATTTTGATTTTTTTGGTTCAAAACCATTTTTTCATTTAAAAAAATGAAAAACTCATTCAAATGTCCCAAATTGAAATGAAATGATTTTGTCAAAGTGAAAGGATTCATTGGACTCTAAACAATATTTAAAAAAAAATCATTTTTGGTTCAACCTCAAATGTTTGGGTTTTTTTCAGAATTATCAGTGAACCGAAAAATCCATTATTTGCACAGCTCTACCATTGACATGAATGGAACTATATTGATTTTCACCAGCTGAGGATATGGCCCACTGGGCATTCCACATGAGTTTCTGATTACATTCAACACAACATTTACAAGAAGTCTGCTGATGCCAATCGGGGGCCCTTTGCATGCATTAGGCAGAACTATGAGGCATGGTACAGTAATGCAGGAGCTTAGTATTCCCTCTTGCACACAATGTGAAGGCAAAGAAGGCAAAACTGAGCAGAGCCTCACTATACATCTGCTTTGCTTCAACTCACCCATGACAATCCTTTGAGAAAACTGATGTGAGAAACATTTGACTTTTTACTAAAAATTCTTAAGGAAAATACATCAACACACAAAACAACCACAAATACCATAGCATAACAGACACAGGATGTGACTGTTGGTGCCTTGAGGGGGCAACATTAATTGCTCAATCAGGGCAAACTGCAAAGAATCGGGCAGATGATTTCCAAAACTGGTGGTTTATTCTAATAATTAGATTCACTGAGCCAGCAACGAAACAGCTTCTAAAATACCTTCCTGGTTACTCAGAAGCCAAAAACACAGCTCCCTTAAAGCAATCCAGCCTTGGGCTCCCACCCAGGCAGCCAAGTCAAATATGATGATTACTGAAAATCTTGTTAATCATATATAAAGTTCTACCAATCACAAGAGATTGGACACATTACCACCATGTCAATAAATAGTCCAGAACTTACCCAAATATACGTTTACAGCCAATTCTTATTAACTAAACTAAGATTTATTAAAAAAGAAAAGAGAGAGAGTATTGTGGTTAAAAGATCATTCTACATACAGATATGAATAGAGTTCTTAGAACAGTTTCATAGTAGAGATGGTCAGCTGCTCAGTTGCAACAAGTTCTTTCCAGAATCAGTTCATCAGGTTATAATTTCAGTAGGCAATCCGTATACACCTCTACCCCGATATAACGCGGTCCTCGGGAGCCAAAAATCCCTACCGCGTTATAGGGGAAACCCCGTTATATCAGGGTAGTGGCGGCAGGGCTCCAGTGGTGATTTAAAGAGCCTGGGGCTCCGGCCATGGGGAGCCCCGGGCCCTTTAAATCACCAGCCGAGCCCCGCTGCCGGAGCCCCAGGGTAATGGTGGCAGGGCTCCGATGGTGATTTAAAGGGCCCGGAGCTCCCCACAGCAGCCGGAGCCCCGGGCCCTTTAAATCGCCACCCGAGCCCCGCTGCCGGAGCCCCAGGGTAATGGTGGCAGGGCTCCGATGGTGATTTAAAGGGCCCGGGGCTCCCCGCAGCAGCCGGAGCCCCAGGCCCTTTAAAGCGCCGCCCGAGCCCCGCTGCCGGAGCCCCGGGGTTACCGCGCTATATGCGAACCCATGTTATATCGGGTCACGTTATATCGGGGTAGAGGTGTATAGAATTTGTTCAAATTCTTCCATGAGAATTAGCAGGATAATCCAGACTGGAGCAGGAGACCTCAGTTTTGTGACTCAAGCTTCCCCTGACCAAGCTTAAGTAGATCTGAGAAACAGGGTTGGGGCCCTAGAGTTCTTTTCTAGATCTCTGGCAGGCTATTGATAGCTTCTTGGCAGCAGGTATTCCTTGGGTGAAGCATTGTGGCTTTGAAGTAAAACCCCCTGTTTCCTATATATACAGGGGTAACTAGTTGCATTCATCAGCATAAGGTCCACCCATTAAGCAGTTCATAGGCAGTTTACTACAAACTTCAAAGGGAAATATAGACAATGATAATACTACACCCAAGTTTCATCTAAATGTTAATATCCCCTTTTGATTTCTGAATCAATAGAATATAGTAACCGAACGGAACCGTTCGGTTACATTTTTAACCTCTAACAAGATATAGGTAAACACAGACCAATTCACTATCTTCTTCCAGTTCTCTAACAATACAAGTCTAAATTTCAAAGCTCTAGTCTAGCTAACATGGTTTTGTTAGCTATTTATAAGGAATGGCCATAAATACCATTTGTATACTTTTCTAATATGTCTTTAAAGGTTGAATTTACGTCATTTAGCCTGCTAGTCACTTAACCCTTTCTGGCTCAGTGTCACAAAGGCACTCAGAGGAAGGATGGTTCAGTGGGAGAGGAAGCATGGTGCAGTGCTTAGGGATTAGCCTTAGATTTAAGACCTGTGTTCAAGTCCCTGCTCTGTCACAGACTTCCTGTATGACCTCAGGCAAGTCACTTAGCCTCTCTGTGTTTCCATTCCCCACCTGTGATAATAGCACTTCCCTATCTCCCAAGGGGTGCTGTGAGGATAAATATATTAAAATTGGTGGGATGCTCAGACAGTGCAGGAATGGGCTGTATAAGTACCATAGATATATAGAATTAAAATGGATTGTTTCAACACACGTTATGTGACACATTTTCAGCAGGCCTCCTTAAAAATGCACTCGTACTATTTGCAGACATCAACCGTGCATGTGCACAGGCAAATGAGAATTTGGGGCATACATGTTAGGTTATCAACCCAGCTCCACTTCTTACCCGTGCAAGGACTAATTGAATAAGTGCCTATAGTATAATCCCTGATCCTTTTCATGATTTGATTGCTCAATCTGAGCCGGGATTTAGAAAGACTCTGCATGGTTACCCTGTGCAGCACAAGCTGTGTTCTTCAGGCTTCCAGCTAGCGAGCCATGGAGGGCTAAAATGTGCATGTGTACATCCATGCACAAATAGTAGCCTCAACAGAGAACCATTTGTGTTTGCTATACGTAGATCCCGTCTCTGTTATCTTGAGGAGTATGCATTAGTCTGTGTGAATAAATGGTGCATCATTGTATGCAGGAATGGATGTGCCTAACAATATTTAACGTGCAGTTAAGATTTGCCAGAAATTTGGCCAAATATTTTTTAAAAATCACATATTTCAGACTCAAAATTGTACCTGAAAAGAAAAGAGGCACTCGTGAATCAGTTCACATATAAGTGATGAAGTAGCAATCCATAAGGAAAGTCTGCGGACTGTTTGGTAGACCACACGGTAGTCAGAGTCCATACATCAAGTCAGAGTCCATGGAATAACAACTCTCAAGAAGTTTAAACAAAAAATTACGTGATGACTATAGTAACATCTGAGACAGCAAATTTCAAAACTTGAATATAGTACATGTTATGAGTACAGCAGTCCCTTCTATGACTGCATTGTCCAACACAGGAAGCGATGCTATGGAGAGCGGACAAAATGGATACCAAACCAGAAAAGTTTTTCTGAAGGCAACCGGAAGTTGCCTCTTTTTGCCTCCAGCCCTCTTCCCTTATCTCTATTGTGCATATTTCTATTCATTCATTCATTGTAGACTTGCCCAGAAACTACGAAAAGGGCAAAGATCTGCAAAGCCAATGCATTGTCCTGGGAGTTTGAGAGATCTATATGGTCTTGTGAGTGCCTCAGTGTACACTTCCCTTTATATTCGTCACAATTAAGGCTTCTCTCTGCTCTACTGCACCACACATCACTCACACTGTCCCTGCTTTGCAGTACGAGAAAGCAGAATCAGTAACAACACAGATTTTAAAATGAGGAAAGAAAAAATAATAGTTCATTGGGATCTATTACATGGAAGGAATTATGGTTTTGATTTGACTAATTGCTGACCACACATCACAGGGCTGTCTGAACTCTGGAAATATTAGGGAATGCTTTAGTCTTGGCAAGTTTCCATGAAAACATCCCAAGCTTACATTTCGCCTTTACAAGCCGTGTAGCGATTATAAAATCTCTTTAAATGCTATGCCAATATTGGGAGGCCATTTTTCAAAGTACTGCATGGAAAATAAACACTGAGGGAGGAAGAGATTGAGGGAGCAAAGTCCAAGTGTCTGTGCAGGCACTTCCAAACAGAGTTTTTGTTACTCTGAATTTCTAAATCTCGAGGGAGGGAGTAAACACTTTTCTCCCTCTGTAAGGGCCAGGCACAATCTCAGTTTGTGAGATAAGAACTCAGTACACATACAGGGGAGAACAC
Source organism: Emys orbicularis (assembly GCF_028017835.1). Lineage (NCBI taxonomy): Eukaryota > Metazoa > Chordata > Testudines > Emydidae > Emys > Emys orbicularis. The sequence goes on along the minus strand of NC_088685.1, from coordinate 19,339,541 downwards.
ATCAGTGCAGAGGAAGTGGAAGAGGTTCAATTCTTAAGTGCATCCAAGCTCTGCTCAGTCACAATGGGCGAGGGAGGGGTGAGGAGGATTCAGTGAGCTGGTTGCAGCTCCCTAATTCTGTGCCACCCAGCCCATGGTATGTTAGAGCTGCAGAGGAGTAGCTCTAATTTACAGTACTGAGGTCCGGACATGTAGGAATCTCTTCCCACAACACCACTTCAGTGTCCTAAAGGCCTTATTTCAGGCCTCCAATCACTGGACCCTTTTGGGGCATCTGTCCTTTACAAGATCTGTGAAGAGGGTTGCAATAGTGGAATACCATGGCATAAAACTTTGATAATAGCCTGGAAGTCCCAAGAACTGCCATACTTGGTTGTTGTTTTTTTTTTTATCATGGCAACAGGGCAATCCATTAAGGTTGGATCTTGTTGACTAGTGGTTATACTTGGCCTTTTCCCATGATGTTGCCTAAGTATGTGACCACATGGTTCTCTACCTTACATTTTGCTGGGCTGGCTGTCAGGCCCGTGTTTGTGCTCAACTGAAGCATTATTGTGACCAATCAGGAAAGAGATCTTGGAGTCATCGTGGATAGTTCTCCGAAGACGTCCACGCAGTGTGCCCCGGCAGTCAAAAAAGCAAACAGGCAGTTAGGAATCATTAAAAAAGGGATAGAGAATAAGACGGACAATATCTTATTGCCCTTATATTAATTCATGGTACGCCCACATCTTGAATACTGCGTACAGATGTGGTCTCCTCATCTCAAAAAAGATATACTGGCATTAGAAAAGGTTCAGAGAAGGGCAACTAAAATGATTAGGGATTTGGAACGGGTCCCATATGAGGAGAGATTAAAGAGGCTAGGACTTTTCAGCTTGGAAAAGAGGATATTAAGGGGGGATATGATAGAGGTATATAAAATCATGAGTGGTGTGGAGAAAGTGAATAAGGAAAAGTTATTTACTTGTTCCCATAATATAAGAACTTGGTGCCACCAAATGAAATTAATGGGCAGCAGGTTTAAAACAAATAAAAGGAAGTTCTTCTTCACACAGCACACAGTCAACCTGTGGAACTCCTTGCCTGAGGAGGTTGTGAAGGCTAGGACTATAACAGGGATTAAAACAGAACTAGATAAATTCATGGAGGTTCATTAATGACTATTAGCCAGGATGGGTAAGGAATGGTGTCCCTAGCCTCTGTTTGTCAGAGGGTGGAGACGGATGGCAGGAGAGAGATCACTTGATCATTACCTGTTAGGTTCACTCCCTCTGGGGCACCTGGCATTGGCCACTGTTGGTAGACAGGATACTAGGCTGGATGGACCTTTGGTCTGACCCAGTATGGCCATTCTTATGTTCTTATGTTCTTTGTCTTAAATGTCTGTCCCAGCGCTGGCAGTAGATAATGATATCATCTAAGTAGACCGCTGCATGCTAGTCACCTGGCCACAGGATTTTGGTCCATTAGTCTCTGAAAAGTTGACACTGACCCATGCAGACCAAAAGGCAGGGTTCAGAATTGGCATAGACCAAAAGGTTGTATAAAAAGCCGTTTCCCCCCCCCCCTTAAATTCTGGTGTCAAAGGTATTTGCCTGCATTGTTTCATGAGGCATAAAGGGGATATATATCTGGCAGCTCCCAGCCTTTTTAACAGTTCATCCTCCCTTTGTATTGGTTGTATTGGTATGGGGGGGAGGGATAGCTCAGTGGTTTAAGTATTGGCCTGCTAAACCCAGGGTTGTGAGCTCCATCTTTGAGGGGGCCACCTAGGGATCTGGGGCAAAATCAGTACTTGGTCCTGCTAGTGAAGGCAGGGGGCTAGACTCGATGACCTTTCAGGGTCCCTTCCAACTCTATGAGATAGGTATAGGCATCAAATTTTGATATCCTGTGTGATTTTTTTTTGAAAAATCAATGCAGAAACATGTTGTGCTATCAGGTTTCAGCACAAGCACAATGGGCACTAGCACTCCTCCATTCATTGTGCAATTCCTTCACTATTCCCATGGCCAGCATCGCCGGGAGCTTGTCTTCAACAAAGTCCCCAACATATTACTGGAGAGTGGCTACAGAGTCTCCCTGACCCATTGTCCTGGGCCCGTCTCAATGTGGGGATATGCTAGGTGGGGTTGTCCGGGTAGGGATGAAAACTCTGGTCCTAGTGGGAGCATTTAATGTCAGTCAATGGTAGGAGGCTGACAGCCCTCTGGCTGAGGCCTTCTGGCTATTTCTCCCCTTTCTGGAGTCTCAGGTGAAACAAACAAACAAGCCAAAGTCAGCAAAAGAAGTTAAACAAAAGGGGGGGGGGAGAAGAGAAAAGAAAACCCGTAGGCAGTTCTAGTTGTTCACTTTTTCTTCTGAGGGGCCCTGAATGGGCCACAGTCTACCCCAGAGTCCACTGGGTCCCCAGCATACGTTATAGGATACAGTCTCTTTCCCCTTTTAGCACAGGAGATCTGGGTTCCCTTTTTGTGAGGGCAGAGATTCTGCTAGTTATCAGATCTCTTCCTGGGAGCTGGGAAGCTGAACAGCCTGCGCCCTTGCAGGGCTGCCCACTACTGAGCGGTGCTTCCTCTTTTTAAACTCCTCCTCCATTCCTGGCATGACTTGCAGATGCAGAGGGACAGGGTTATGCCAGCCCCAAATAGCTCATGCTGGTGCAGGGTTTATATGCCGCATCACAATGGGACATCAGGGTCTCCCCCTTCCCCTGGGACTCCCCTTCTCCTCCACCCCACAATCACCTCAGTATCCTCCCTCCCCCTGCAACTCCCCTGCAAGGGGAGACTACAATGGGTCATATTGAAAGGTGAACTGCCAGGCTGGAGGGAGGTTACTAGTGGAGTTCCTCAGGGACTGGTTTTGGGACCAATCTTATTTTAACTTTTTATTACTGACCTTGGCACAAAAAGTGGGAATGTGCTAATAAAGTTTGCGGATGACACAAAGCTGGGAAGTATTGCCAATACAGAGAAGGACCGGGATATCATGCAGGAAGATCTGGATGACTTTGTAAACTGGAGTAATAGTAATAGAATGAAATTTAATAGTGAAAAGTGCAAGGTCATGCATTTAGGGATTAATAACAAGAATTTTTGTTATAAGCTGGGGACGCATCAGTTGGAAGTAACAGAGGAGGAGAAGGACCTCGGAGTATTGGTTGATCACAGGATGACTATGAGCCGCCAATGGCCGTGAAAAAAGCTAATGCAGTTTTGCGGTGCATCAGGCGAGGTATTTCCAGTAGAGATAAGGAGGTGTTAGTACCGTTATACAAGGCACTGGTGAGACCTCATCTGGAATACTGTGTGCAGTTCTGGTCCCCCATGTTTAAGAAGGATGAATTCAATCTGGAACAGGTACAGAGAAAGGCTACTAGGATGATCGGAGGAATGGAAAACCTGTCTTATGAAAGGAGACTCAAAGAGCTTGGCTTGTTTAGCCTATCCGAAAGAAGGCTGAGGGGAGATATGATTGCTCTCTATAAATATATCAGAGGGATAAATATCGGGGGGGGGGGGGAATTATTTAAACTCTGTACCATGTGGGCACAAGAACAAATGGATATAAACTGGCCATCAGGAAGTTTAGACTTGAAATTAGATGAAGGTTTCTAACCATCAGAGGAGTGAAGTTCTAGAACAGACTTCCAAGGGGAGCAGTGGGGGCAAAAGACATATCTGGCTTCAAGACTGAGCTTGATAAGTTTATGGAGGGGATGGTTTGATGGGATAGCCTAATTTTGGCAATTAATTGATCTTTGACTATTAGCGGTAAATATGCCCAATGGCCTGTGATACGATGTTAGATGCGGTGGGATCAGAGTTACTACAGAGAATTCTTTCCTGGGTGTCTGGCTGGTGAGTCTTGCCCACATGCTCAGGGTTTAGCTGATCACCATATTTGGGGTCAGGAAGGAATTTTCCTCCAGGGCAGATTGGCAGAGGCCCTGGGTTTTTTTTGCCTTCCTCTGCAGCGTGGGGCAAGGGTCACTTACTGGAAGATTCTCTGCACCTTGAAGTCTTTAAACCACGATTTGAGGACTTCAATAGCTCAGACATAGGTTAGGGGTTTGATACAGGAGTGGGTGGGTGAGATTATGTGGCCTGCATTGTGCAGGAGGTCAGACTAGACGATCATAATGGTCCCTTAAAGTCTATGATTCCTCTTTTCCCCCCATCACCTCAGGATCCTTCCGCTCCCCCATAATCACCTCAGGGACTCCCTTTCTCCCCTCATCACCTTAGGGACCCCCCTACCTCTGGGATTCCCCTTCTCCCTCACCTCCATCACCCCAGAATCCTCCCTTCCCCCAAGATTCCCCTTCCCATCCCCAATCACCTGAGAATCCGCCCTTCCCTGGGACTCCCCTACCCCTCCCTCAATCACTTCAGGTCAGGATATCTCCTCACAAGACCCCCTTCTCTGCTCCCTCCATCACCTTAGAATCCTTCCTTCCCTGGGGACTTCCCTTTTCCCTCCTGTTACCCCAGGATGTCCCTTCCCCCAGGATTCCCTTCTCCCCCAATCCCCTCAGGACATCCCCCCAGGACTGCCCTTCTCCCCCCAAAACCCTTCAGGATCCCCCTCATTCCCTAGGATTCATGCCCTGTCCCAATGAACTTCATCCCAATCCCCAATGTGTGGATGCTACTCTCTGCTCTGCACAAGCCTCATCTCCTCCTCCTCCTCTCGGGAACCCCCCAGGATCTCCATTCGGCCCAGTCTCTCCCACTCATCTTCTGGGGCTCGCTGTCCATAGCTCCTCCTCCTTGCTGGCCCATTGCAGACATTACTCCAGCGCCTCCCTGCCCAGGGAAGCCTCTCACAACCAGCACTTCTCAAGCTTCAAGCTTCCCGGGAAGCACTGCTCGGCAGCCCTGAATCAGCACCCCTCCTAGGGCTGAGGAATCTAGCGTCACCTCCTAGGAGTCCAAACTTTGCCTGCCGAGCTGCGCATGAACCCGGGTGGCAGGGTGGCTCAGAAAATGACAAACCAGAGATAAATTTTGGGGAGCTGAGCCCCCTCGGCCACCCACTGCCTATATTCATGCAGATAATAATGGGTGATTGTGTTCTCAGCTCTTTTTGGACCATTTTGTGATTATTAATTGCCTAATCTTGGCCAGTGAATTCAGTGGAGGCTCTGCCATCAACTTCATTCTGAGCATGGTCAGGGCTCTAACACTAGAGCTAGTTGGGGATTTTCTGTTATTTTTTTCCTCAAAAAAAATGTCATTTGTTCAAAACTGAAAATATTTACAAGAAAGGGCTAGTTTCAATGAATCTCTGGATTGAACAAATTTTTGAAAAAAGTTCGGAAGTTGTTGAAATGCTCATTTGGATTTTTTCTAAACTATGAGTTTCATGTTTCAGTTCAAAATGACTTTTTGTGTTGAAATTTTAGTTCATTTATACCAAAAAAGGTTAAAAAAAATTAAAAATGTCAAATTAAAATGAAACATTTCGATAGACCCAATATGAATTTTTTTTGGATGATCAGTTCATGAAAATGTTAAAGATTTCAACTTTTCAACCTGTTGGACAGTAAAAAAATTCAAAAACTTAAAATCTCCTGGGGTGGGAGACAAGCCATTAACCGCAATCAGGTAAGGTTCTGTGCACCTTCATGCCTCACTGAATTTATTGGGAATAGGAGGTGTTCAGTACTTTGCAGGATCAAGCCCAGTAGTCCTGACTCTGGAATAGAGATGATTAGGAATGGGATTTTTCAAGCGTACTCAGTCTTGGTTTAACTCAGCTTTTATTGAAGTCAATGTGAGTTTTCTCATTGACTCCAGTGGAAGCAGAGTTAGGTCAACACCGAGTGCTTTTGAAGATCACACCCTAATACTGTTCAAAAGTGGATTAGTTGAAGTTTTTTGAATTTTCATGAAAAAATGTTTGCAGTTTCTCAACCAAGTTATACAGCATATAAAAATTTGAAACATCAACAAATTGTTTTCAGCAAAAAATGTCAGCATTTTTTGGATTGGCTCCTTCAGTTAGTTCCTAATTCATTATTATGATTACTTGGACTTGTCTATTCTCATATCCTTTCTCAATGTCGATGTGTATTGAATTTTTAAAATTGTGATTGGTTTGCATTTGAAAATAACGAGTGTCTATTTGTGTCGCAATACTCAAAACTCCACTCTCTCTGCACAACAAGTCAGAGAGCTAAGGATAGTGTATGTGTGTGCACACACGCATAAGGGGGGTGATGGGCGCGTTTGGTAGATTTCACATGGGTACAAAATTCTGTTCTCATACATCTATATATAGCAAGCAACTTTTTGAAGATCAAGCTTCTTATATCACCATTTCATTTACAATTACATCTGTTATTGATGCTCCCCTTGGGTCTTTGAACTTCCTAGTTGGCTGGAAATACTGGAATGTTTCTCTGGTTAACATGGCACACCTTTGCTTTAAAGGGCACTCTCTTTACCCAAAAGTTTGTGTTTGGACAGTGATTGATCTCATAGGAGAAAGCACAGACGCAGCAGAAGCTAGCACTTGACAATTAATGTTTCCTCTTACAGTATTGATTGTGGTGACAAAGATTCAAAACCCATTAATGTAAATATCACTTCAGACAATCCAATGCCTTTATGAGCTCAGTGGAAAGTTGCCAAATTAGCAAAAGCAACCCTCCCCCCCCAAAAAAAAACAACAACCCCACAACCCAGCCTGTGCATCACATGTCAACATCAGTTTTTGTTTTAAACAAACAAATGTGGATGATAAGGACCACTAAGAATTGAGATTTGTTTTTGACTGCATTTTACTTTCAAAATCTATTGATTTTTATTATGGAGTTTGGGAGATCCATCCAGATGAGTGATGAAAATGCAGAATGCTTATCCAAATTCTTTGTGTTTTCTGCTCTCAGGCTGTTTTCTACCTCCCCTTTTACCTTAGACTGGCAACACATTTCTGCAACTCTGTTATACTTCCCGCCCACCCCCCAACACTCCAGAAATCCCATCAACCTCCTTCCACAACATACGTACTCCTGGCAAGTCCACATGTTCTTTTCGGGCATTTGGCGACCTCCCCCTCTTATTATTTATTATAAATAAACTATATTGTGATAGCATGTTAAAAACCCATCCTCATTGCACTAGGCACCATACCAACAAATAACACAAAGCCAATCCCTGCCCCAAACTCAAACCATACACACCAGATGATTAACAGACAAAGAGGGTGGGGAGAAACAGGTAGGCGTATTTGCTTAAGTTAGTAGTGACAGTGGTCTTAGAATCCCCAAAGCAGATATAGCAGGCTCTGTAAAGGCCCCTGATCTAAAACCTACTGATTTAATGGCAGTCTTTTCTAGGGCTTGATCCCAAAACTCAGTGGAAAGCTCCTATCCACTTCAATGGGCTTTGCTTCAGGCTCTGGGACTTCAGCACCATGAAATTTACACTTTTTAGGTATTTTGGTTTCTGTACTCTCAGAGAAACCCCAGCATGCATTGCACATCAGAGCACATACAGCTATCCCTGGCCTCCTCCTCCTCCCAGCAATCAGTTGTGAGTAGGAAGAGCTATCAAATAACTAATTCTAGAGGATGGCAATTTCCAATTAACTTAAGTTACAGGAACATGTAAAGCAGTGACATTTCACCATTCAACCATTTGCACAATTAATTATTGATGTCCCTGATCCCTGAGGATCTGTTCTGTTCTCAGAAGACCTAGGAGTTCTCCATATATATATATATATATATATATATATATATATATATATATATATATAACTCTTCTGCCAGGTGGAGCCAGCAGCAACCCGGGCTGGGTTCAATATCTAGGGGTTCCTTTCCATTGATATAACACAGAACTGGCTTGAGCCCCCCCACCCAGCAACCTGGGAAATTTACACACCACCCCTAGGCGCCTCTGAGATGCAATACTTCCCCACTCACAAGCACAAGAAACTTCCAATAAAAGGAGGGAAGTAACTGGGTGTTAATTTGGGAAAACACCGCAAACAGGGTTCATAAACATAAACTATGAGTAAAAAGACCCACCCCCAAGTAAGTTGGACAGTGTTCTTTTCCCTTCAGGTTCTTAAGTCCAGCAACCCAAAAGTCCCCTTGTCTGCACCCCACTCACAGTTGCTGTCCTTGGTCAGTGCAGAATCAGAGTTCAGAGTTCACCTCCCCCCTGGGTGGATTAAAGAGGTACCTTACTTGCTCCGCTGCTCAGGCACTTCCTTGCTGCCCCTCTCCACCAGCCGCTCTACTAGCCGCTTGTCACAGAAACATGGCCCCTTCTCAAGTGATTTCGGCTCTTAGTGATTTTTATCTCTTAACAGGCAGAAACACAGTCCTACCACAACTGATTTCAGCACCAATTGGGCATTAAACATAACAAAGAAGCTCCTAATGAAGCCTATTTAGATCTATTATTTGAACACTGGGGAAGAACAGGTTAAACCAGTCTAGGGTACACTCTTGATGAGGCTGTGCAGCCTCCTGACCAGGAATTCCTGTCTCCATCCCTCTTACTTTCACAGGGCTCTGGCATTCCAGCCCCTGGTTTAAGGACATCCTTTCAGCTGAAGGTGACCCCTCTCATTTGGGACAGGTTAAGCACAGTCCTGCTTCCCTGTATTCCCACAATAATTACAACATGTTGGTAACAGCATTTCACTACCCCTGCATTCAGTAATAAAGTGATTTGTACCCAACACCAGCCAAGATTGATTACTTTGACACTGTTCTATGTGCTGAATATCTAAGCACAGCAGGAGCAAACTGTATTTATATAAACACACCCAAGTCTCTCCCCCTCCCAGCTAGCTGTCAGGGAAGCATTCATTCAGACCCTGCTTACATATATGCTGTTGACTTTGAGCCCACCTTTTAATAATCAAAAATAGATTGTGCTGGGGTAGAAGACTGAGGGAACATCACTTCTCCAAACTGCTTTGAATTGTAACAAGAATGGGGATTCTGTTTAGTTTGGGGATTTGAGCTGAGATTTGGTCTGGTTCTTATTTTTTTAATGAACTGGCAGCATCCAGCCCTCAAATAAGCCATGAGATTGAATTAGGCTACATGTTTTTTGAGAAGGGACTCTCTTCTTACATGCTCCTGGATCTTTACCTATTTCACAGTTAGGAATAAGAATTCTGTTATTAATTGGAATCCCTCTTCAAGAGAGATGGAGTTTTACAAGTCCAGGGCTGTAATTGAGATATCGATTAGTCTCTGTGAAACACGCTCCTAAGGGAAGTGGTGGACCTGACGATATATCGTAGGGAGCATAGCTCAGTGGTTTGAGCATTGGCCTGCTAAACTCAGGGTTGTGAGTTCAATCTTTGAGGTGGCCACTTAGGGATCTGGAGCAAAATCAGTACTTGGTCCTGCTACTGAAGGCAGGGGGCTGGACTCGATGACCCTTCAGGGTCCCTTCCAGCTCTATAGGATAGGTATATCTCCCTCTGAGGGATAGCCTAATACACTGAGATGATGTAGTAAGGTTTTTCCATTGCCAATTTATATGATTACATCAAGCTACACGAGCTTGTATTGCTATTTAATCAAGCAAGAGAAAGAGGAGCAATGAACTGCTCAGCCCCAAGTCTGCATGCCTCTAAGGCCTTGTCTACACTACAGAGTTTTGTCGATGCAAGTTATGCCAACGATCAATAACCGCTATAATTACATCACTTGTGTATGTTCACACAAAGCTCCTTCCATCGGCAGAGTGCATTCACAGTTGGTGCTTTAGCAGACAGAGAGAGCAGTGCACTGTGGGTAGCTATCCCACTGTGATACTCACCACCTTCTGCAGCTAGGAGTTGTCGGAAGGCAGAATGGATCGCAGTGCATCATGGGTGCGAGTTCAACATCCCATGATACATTTTTTTCTGTTCCGTCATTCCATGGGCTTCCGACTGCATTTTACACCATTTTTCAATGGCCCCTGTTTACTTTGCACCCGCTATCTCTGTCTGAAAGAATGGACCCTGCACTGCTCTCTACTGTTGTGGTTACCGTTATGAACACATTATGGCTGGTCATGCAATATATCATGAGCTCCCAATCTGAACAGGAATCCTAGGTGCCTGACCTGATGTGTGCCATGGAAAGAAACAACACCAGACTACTTTTGGCATCCACAGAGCAACTGTACACGGTGGGCTGTCACTTTTGGCTTGGGAAACAAGCACCGAGTGGTGGGATCACATCATTATGCAGGTCTGGAATGGCGAGCAGTGGCTGCAGAACTTTTTCATGTGGAAAGCCACCATCCTGGAACTGTGTGCGGAGCTCACCCCAGGACTGCAGCACAAGGACACCAGAATGAGAGCTGCCCTCTCCATGGAGAAGAGTGTGGCAATCACTGTGTGGAAGCTGGTGACTCCAGACTGCTACCAGTCAGTTGCAAATCAGTTTGGAGTCGAGAAGTTCACTGTTGGAGCTGCGTTAATGCAAGCGTGCGGGGCCATTAATCACATGCTGCTACAAAAGACTGTGACTCTTGGCAATGTGTGTAAAATATTGGATGGCTTTCTGGAGGGGCGATAGATGGCACGCATACCCCAATTTTGGCCCCAGACCATTTTGTAACAGAGTACATCAATAGAAAGGGGTATTCTCTATGGTATTGCAGGTGCTTGTGGATCACCATAGTTGTTTCACTGACATCAACTTGGGTGGTCAGGGAAGGTGCATGATGCATGCATCTTCAGGAACACTGGCCTGTACAGATAGCTGCAAGCAGGGACTTTCTTTCCAGACCAGAAGATTTCAGTCAGGGATGTTGAAATGCCCATAGTGATCCTGGGAGACCCAGCGTACCCCTTACTCCCAGGGCTCATGAAGCCTTACATGGGAAACCTGGACAGCAGAAAGGAGAGTTTCAACAATAGTCTGAGCAGGTGCAGAATGACCGTTCAATGCCCGTTTGGCATTGCCTTAATGTCAGACTAGACCTAAATGAGGAAAATATTCCTGTGGTCATAGCAGCCTGCTGTGCTCTGCATAATATTTGTGAGACGAAGGGTGAAAAGTCTCCCTGGGGTGGAGTGTGGAAGCAGATCACCTGGTGGCTGATTTTGAACAGCCAGATACAGGGTCTATTAAATGGGCACAACAGGGGGCTATTTGACCAAGGAGACTTTGCAGCACCATTTTGACAATGAGCATCAGTAATGCGTCTTTCTATACAGCACTCTGCCTTGCTTTGTTAACTTGCTGCCTTGCATGAAAATGTTGATGATTGCTTCCTGACTGTGATTTGTAGTCTGCAAATGTTCCAATTGCCACCGTGTATTAATTCCAGCAGCAACCACCATGTGTAGGAGACAAATAAAGATTGATTATCTTTCAGAGAGTATGTTTTTATTAAATGCCAATTAACAACACACAGAAAACGCTTGGTGGGAAGGGAGATAAGAGTGAAGGGCAGTGTCCTGATGTAGGCTCTCATAGCTGTGTGTAACTCCAGCTATCATTTTGGAAGCTGTTTGAAGGGATGGAGTGAATGGGGTACTGAGACAGGCCAGAGAGATGCAAGCAATGTGTGGGAGGAGTTTAGGGAGGGCATTGCAAGCAGTTCTGTATCAGCTGAAGGGAAGGAGGGGTGAGCATGATTAGGGACTTCAACCACTCCGTTTGCTCCTCCACCACTTTTATCATCTGCTCCTGGTCCATTAAAATTTGCTCCTGGCTCTCCTTCCTGTCTATTTTCTAACTTTCATTTACAGTCTCTCCACGACCCATGTGTGATGGGTTGGATCACAGAAACCCCCTTGGGAGCTGCCACCTAATGTGCAAAGACTACCTCTGCTCCTGTTTTCCCTGCCAGCTCAGGACTCCAGCACCCTGTCTTGCTGAGCCAGACACTCCTGTCTGGCTCCAACACAGACCCAGGGTCTGAATCACTTGTCCCAAAGCTGCAAGTTTACCTGAAAACAGCTCACAGTAGTGTGCTTGTCTTTAGCACTCAGATGCCCAACTCCCAATGGGGTCTAAACCCAGATAAATCCGTTTTACCCTGCATAAAGCTTATGCAGGGCAAACTCATAAATTGTTCGCCCTCTATAACACTGATAGAGAGATATGCACAGTTGTTTGCTCCCCCAGGTATTAATACATACTCTGAGTAAATTACTAAATAAAAAGTGATTTTGTTAAATACAGACAGTAGGATTTAAGTGGTTCAAAGTAGTAACAGACAGAACAAAGTAAGTCACCAAGCAAAATAAAATAAAATGCGCAAATCTATGTCTAATCAAACTAAATACAGATAATTTCCTCACCAGTTCCAGAGCACTCCCTTTTACAGGCTAATCTCCTTTTAGCCTGGGTCCAGCAATCACTCACACCCCCTGTAGTTACTGTCCTTTGTTTCAGTCTCCTTCAAGTATCCTGGGGGGGGGGGGGGTGGAGAGGCTCCTTCTTTAGCCAGCTGAAGACAAAATGGAGGGGTCTCCCACGGGTTTAAATAGACTCTTGTGGGTGGAGACCCCCCTCCTCCCTCCTATGCAAAGTCCAGCTCCAAGATGGAGTTCTGGAGTCACCTGGGCAAGTCACATGCCCCTGCATGACTCAGTCTTTACAGGCCGACGCCATTGTCCACATGGTATCTTGCATGTCTCCAGGAAGACTTCTCATGTGGATTGGAGCATTCTAAGATGCATTGTTCCCCAAGTGTTTCCTGATCAGGTACTTAACCTGGCGAATTCCTTCCTAAAGAAGCTGACCAAATGCCTCACAAAGCTTACTTAGAAACCAAGCAAGCATACAGCCCATATTCTTAACCTCAAGTAGAAAATGATATATATGTACAAATAGGATGAATAGATATAGTAGACCATAACCTTTACGGAGATATGTTACATGGCACAGTCAGCACAAAACATATTCCAGTTATGTCATACATACATTTATAAGCACCCCCTCCCCATAAAGCCTTGTGGGGTACACTGTCACACCATGTTCTTATTTTTCTGCGTCTGAAGATTGGAGCACTTCTTGAAACATGTCCTCCTTGCTTCTCCTTGGTTGCTTCCTTATCTGGCAGAGGCACTCTTCCATTGTGTAAGGGGGTTCCCCCGAAGGCCACATCTGCAGAAGCACAAGAAAACACAAACAGAAGCATGATTGTTAGTGCACTCACAACATCGAATCATTAGAGTAAAATACACCTTATTTAAAATATGAATCAGTTTCTCACTGTTCCTTGTCAAGCACAACTCAGCAAATGCCCTAAACATGGTGAGTTCAGCCAGGAGGGAGGGGGCACTTAAAATGGAGTAAAGGACCTACTCCATTTTGGTTTTTTAAGGATCACTGCAAGTGACTCGGGACAAAATTGTAAATTCTACCACCATTTTCCACAGGCTGGGGTCATTAAAGCGGATTTCTCACCTCTTGAGGATCAGCAAGGATGCAAGAGTGCCTCTTCTGCATGCATGTGGATTTAGACTGGGTCCTAATGCTGCTCGCCTGTGTGCTGCTTTGATCTCTGCACAAGTGATTGCCGATTGGCACAAGAAAGTTTCCTACAATGGGGAAGGAACAAAGCATCTCTACCAAGGAATCTTTGACGAAGGATTGGTGAGTACCTCCAGGAAAGTTTCCTAGAGATTTCTCCAGAGGATTCCTGTGAAATCTCGGTGTGCATTAACACACTGTTCCCTGCATTGCTTAGCTTCACAGGAGAATGTGAAGTACACGCAAACACAGCTAGTCTTGTACATTCTATCCCTTCACCCACTTCTAGAATATACAAAGGAAAGGTCAGCTCTACCTCATGTAACTGAGCAGCATCAAAATGAGCACTTACCAGAGCTCCCACTCTTGCATCATGTGCACCAGAGATGAATTGCTGGGACTGGCTCGAACCCTGCTGGGTCGAGAAGAGGTCCTGGCTCACCACACTACCGGACAACCCTCTCGCCTGTCCCATCTTGTCCTCCAGCTCGACCACTTCATCCACCATTTTGTCCTTGGGGTTGAGGCTGCTGTCCACTGTCTCCAGCCCCCCCAAAGTATCCGTAGGGCTCTTGGCAGTGGAGGTGGAGTCGCTGCCGAGGATGGTGTCCAGCTCCTTATAGAAGTGGCAAGTCTTCGGCGCAGCACTAGAGCGACAGTTTGACTCCCTTGCCTTCTGGAATGCCTGCCTCAGCTCCTTGAGCTTCGCACGGCACTGATACATGTCCAGTTCATAGCCCTTATCCAACATATCATGAGAAACGTGACTGTAGGTATCAAAGTTCCTATGGCTGGATGGAGCTGGGACTGCACAGCCTCCTCTCCCTACAGAACCAGCAGATCCAACGACTCAGATGTGCTTCAAGCAGGAGAGCGTTTGCTGTGTAGAACTGTCATGGTCAGCTGGGAAGGCATGATGTGAGCTTTCTACGCCAAACAAACAGCCAGTGTAATTTCAAAAATTCCCAGGCCTTTAAGGGGGAAGGGGCGCATGCCTGTGTACTTGGATGCAGGGCAGCGGAGTTTGAACTGTTGACCAGAGTGGTCAGGATGGGCATTGTGGGACACCTCCTGAAGGCAATTTACAGTGACATAACCAAGCACAGTGTCTACACTGACACTTTGTCGCTATAACTTTGCCACAAAAAGCTCTATGCCTCTCACTGAGATCGTTTTATTTTGTCAGCAAAGCAGGAGAGTTTTGTTGGTGGAAGAAACACTGTAGTGTGTATCGCTCCACTGTTGTGTCAATGAAAGCTGACTTTTGTCAACAAAACTCTGTAGTGTAGACAAGGCCTAAATCCCATTCCCCTGTGAGGCTTACTTTTCCTTGCAAGTGTAACCTTTGGGTGGGTTAGAATTCACTTCATTGCCCTTCTCCAGTGCCTAAAAAAACCCAACTCCCATAGAAAGTAGCTAGAGACTCAGAGTTCAGTCTCTAAGGATTTTCAGAAAGGATACAGACAGACATCAGGGTTCAGGAGAGGCTGGTTAATTGTCATCAGGTTCCACTGCTGGTTAGATGGATTGAAGGAGGCTTAAAAGGGATTTCTAGTCTTTCCAACATTCTGCAGACTGGTGGTGACAGATGAAATGCAAATTGTCTCCAGTGGGTTGACATTTTTGGCAACTTGTGGTCTTTACACAAATTACAGAGCAAAGCCTCTTTCATCAAGCCCTGCCAACACATGCCTAACCTGCATAAGAACATAGTGCTTTGTAAAATACTTTGCTAACTTTTTAATTCAGAGGTTCAACAATTTTTCGTTCTTCAGATCACCTTAACATTGCACCAAAAACTTAAACCATATATAAGCATATATATACACATCGCATTTGACACGAAGGAGAACTCTGCTCAATGGTCAGACATAATAGGCTACATTCCACCCTGTTGTAACTCCATTGACTTTAAGAATCTTAAACTAAGGATGAATGGTGTCTCTCTCTCCGCACACACAAACACAGAAAAACCATACATAATGGTGTGTTGTGTTACAAAGGATTTATCTATTTAGGAGTGGAGAAGACATGAGAGAGTTCTGTAGGGCATCCTAAAAAATGCCAGTTACACCAGAGCATCATGGATTCTGTTTATGCCATATATTTTACAGATTTTTTTTAGAAATTTCTGCAAGAGTTACACTTTATTGGCACTATTTTTCATATCTTGCCATCATTCTCTACAGCATATGTCCAACTCCACAGTATTCAGATGGAAAGAAATTTTATACATAGTAAACTTTAGTAATATCCCAAATCTCTGAAAATAGTTTTCTAGACACTCAAATTTTATGATTTTAAGGTCTGGTGTCTCAGGATACCAGCACTAGAAGTAAATTCTTTGTATCCCATTTCAAAGCTGGGAGCTGCTAATGGTTGCAGTGAATGATTATTCAGAACACATAATGCGACCAAGCAGCTGAACTGGACCTTCAGACTTTTTGAGGCTGGTATATTATCAGCAAGAAAGCTTCAGGAGGGAAAAAAAGCAATTATTAAAAGTCACATTTCTAACATAGCATTTGGAGTTAGACATTAGAGGATTGAGGTGTCTGAGGGAAAGCAACAGAGACAATTAGAGTTTAAGATGAATGCAGTCAAACTATGTACATTTAATTTTTGCTACTGGAAAAGCTTCTTAGTATCTCCTCACTTCTAATGATTTATACAAATGAGTAGAACATTACATGCTATATTAGACTAATTCATGAAGCATAAGAAACAAAGGGAATAACATAGTTCCCAAATCTCCCACTGCTTTGCAGCAAAATGAGGTGCCCTGTCTGCTTAGACAGCACAGATAGCAATGAGCAAAGCTATTCTAACACAGGGAGATATCGTTTGCATGTTGTCTCAAGGATGTATGATTGCAGTAGATTACATACAGCATGGCATCTGTAGCCTAGTGATACTATATTGCAAATTAATTGACAGTGGTTGTGCCTACTATAAACTACTAAACTTTCAAACACAACCAATGGCCACAATAAAGATATTTGCATGTGCATTTTTGCCACCTCAGATTGACAATCTAGACAAGCTTAGTCACTGCAGTACTTGTCAGGAAAACCAAGCGTTCTGCATGGAGCAGTGCTACTGATTCATTAGATCATCACTCTTCCCTGGATTTAATATGCATTCAGTGCCCCAATGTGGCATTAGGGAGCACTCTGCAGATGGAAGTTCTGTTTGTTAGGGGAGAGGGAAACCCAACTTCTTGATTGAACTGTAGTGTATGGGCTTTAAGAATGGATGATGATGACTGTGTAAGGTTACTGTGTCTTTAAGGTTTGGTACATTCTGTGCAGCAAAGTTGAAAAGACGGGCCAGCTGGAAATAGTTGCAGCTGGCGGCTGAATGCAAGGATGAAGTAGGACTCACTATGCTCGATTCATTTGCATGCTACTTTATTTCTCCTCTTCTTGTCATTCCCATCCAATTAGTATGACCATTAATTAAAATGTCATTTTGCTGACTTCAATTTTGGGACAGAAACTCAATGGCACGAACAGATGAGATGGCTGTGGTGGGATCCTTTTAGAGCAGTGGTTCTCAACTTATTTACCATTGTGGGCTGCATATGCAGCCCTCTGTGTTATGTGGGCCGCATCCACACAATATATATACTACCTGTATGGCTCTGGGGATGTCACATGGGCTGCAGCTGTGTGCTGATTGGGCAGCAAGCGTCCTGCAGGTTGAGAACCACTGTTTAAGATCAACATGGTGTTAAGTGAAGCAGCAGCCAGAAGGAGGTCCCTAGTTAACAGGAGGAGGGGAAAAAAGTATTTAAAATGGTTAAAGTGGCCTGGAATAAGTAATGGATGGTTCTACTTTAAATGGAAGTGATGAGGATTTTGGAGTTTATGTAAAAAGGCTGCAGCTGTATTTCTATGCCGATAACATTGAAGACAGAGGCACAAAAACATTCATTTTTCTGACCTCTGGTTGTAAAAGAAACATTTGCAGCTGGAAAGACCTAAGTTTTCTTCAAGAACCATTTGATATGAGGACCTGGTCTCCGTGGTTCAACCACAATGTGTATGCCAAAACTCATTAGTCCAGAGGTACAAATTTCACATGGGAAACCAAAAAGATAAAGCATTTCTGATTTCCAGGGCCTGTTATTTTTGACAACCAAAAATATCATTTTGTATTTGGAATCAGAGTTTAGAAACATCTGCTGAGTGTTATTCCCAAGAAGAAACCTAACCTGGAAGAAAGGGTGGCTATGCATTGCTGATTAAGTCCACCCAGAGAAATGGATGACTGTGTGAGGGAGAGCACCTCTGTCTACATGTTATGAAAAGGAAGGAAGGGCTAGCCAACAGACAAATAAGGAGTCACTATCAGTGGGAAGTCATAAGCAAGTGGAAGGAGATACCTGATTCTGTATGAGAACATCACATCAACTAGAGCAATGTTCTCTCAATAAGGTGAAATGAAGACAGTGTTCAGAGAAGTCGTGAGGATGGTGGTAGTTGTGCATACTAGTGGTGAAAGGAATGGAATAAAAAGTGTATGAAAAGTCATCTTTGAGTATGAAATTGTTCCAGCTCTGTGAATATGGATCACAAAAATTGGTGCAGTCTATCACTGGATGGGTTGTGATGTAGACCATACTTCTGTGCAAAATAAATAGACTCCAGTGCTGTGTACTGGGTTAATGCAAATAAGAGAATGGCAATTGATTTCAGAAGAGATATACAAGAAAAAAAGGCTAATGTCAAATTAAGAGAAGCTGGTGTAGTACAGAGAAACTGGAGTGAGGCGGGAATAAAGGTTTTAGGTCAATGTAAAATAAAAGGTACTATTTGCTGTTACCCTTAATTGTTAAGGAAGTAAATGGTCCTTGACTGATTGGCAGAAGTCGGCTTAGCAATATGAAGGTGGATTGGCATACAGTGCACAGCATGTTGCGGTCCACAATAAAAGCAAAATACAAATCTGCTCTGAGTCAGAGATGGGTTTAGTGGTATAGCAAAACTACATGTAGTAAAAAAACTGTGCAAAACATATTCATTTTACAGCTACCTCCTTCCCCATTTTTGCCCATTTGTATCTTTCATCCACTTGTGGTGTATTCTCATAAATCTAGTCTGTGAGCTCTCTGGGACAGGGACTGTCTTTTTACTGGTTTGTACAGCACCTAGCACAGTAGGCTTATCCCTGATCTTTGATTGGGGTCCTAAGTGATATTGTAATACAAATAATATTTTGCAGCACTCGTATCAATTTCCATCTTCATCTTGAGTTGTGACTTAAATGACTGTGTTCTTGATGATTCCCTGCCAGTTGAAGCCTCACAGGGTTAGCTGATGATATATCTGTAATCAAATAGTTACTGTAAACAACACACTTGGTGGAATCCACAGTATTTCAGGCTGATCTAAAACAGTCAAACAGATTTGATAACGAGGTATAGGCTTTTTAAGAAGCAGAATTGCACTTCAAAAGAGCACGTTATTTACCCTCTGTCAGGACCCGTAACATGGGCAGCCTGACTTAGTGGTCAGAGCTTGGAGTAGAATCAGGGTCATGGTCAGGAGTCACACCATGGGTCACAGTCAGAGGCCACACTTCCAACCTGGCATGAGAGTCTACCCATGCCATCTCACCCTTTAATTCATCGCAGAGAGCAAGCTGAAACTGATGGAGGATGTGACATCATTTCAGGCAGTACTGGCGGGCAAGCATCTAAACTGGTTGATGTAGGAAGGGATGAGCCCAAAGCTTATGTAAGGCTCCACCATGCAAGCTTTCTGCGGGTCATCAGAAATGGGGGTGAACGTTTTCAGGAAGGAGTCCCTGCTTGCTAGCTGATCCTGCTCTAGAAGGAGAGAGGCCCATACCAGGGCTTGCCCAATAAGCAAGCTAAGTACCAGTCTGTGATGGGGTGCGACTCACCACTGCGGCGCCTTCTGCTGTCTGTCTTGGGAATTAGCTCTGTGCCCTGTTCTGATAGTGTCTCGCCCGCCGTCACCTCTGCTCCTGGACCTGCGGTGTCCTCTCCAAGATACAGCCCTTCAGCTGTGTCACACTCGGTTCACCCCTCTTCCGGGGGAACTACAGTCAACTGTCCAGCCACTTCTTTCAGTGGCAGCCACAGCCAATTGTCTGGCCACTTCCTCAGTGGCAAGGAAGGGAGGGGACCCAGGCCCGCACACTATTCCAGGTCTCGGCCCAGGGACCCTGTAGATGGCAGCCACATGCTGCATCCTCTCCAACCTCTCCGTACCTTTCCCTATGGCCCCCAGCACCTATGGCCCCCAGCACCTTCTTTGCCTTTACCTCAGGGCTTCAGCCTGCCAGTCTTAGCAGCTAGCCAGGAGCTCTCCCTAGCTTCTCTGGTCCCTGCTGGCAGCACTGCTCTGTCCAGGGTGCTGGCCCTCCTTCCTCCTGCTAGGAGCCTGATTTTCCCCTCCTCAAGCTCCAGGCAGCTACTGAATTCTGCTCTGCCCTGCATCCCTTCTGATATGAGCCTGCTGGGCTATGATTGGCTGCTCCTCTCAGCTCCTTTTTAATTGGCTGCCTCTGGTGAAGCCTCCCTAGGGCTGCTTTTAACCCCTTTTCTGCCAGTGAGAGGCAGCCACCCCATCACACAGTCCCATCTTGGTCTGGTCCATGGTGTATTCCGTGGTGTATTCTGGAGGAGCATAAACAGGAGTCTGCATTGGGTAATAAACCCAGCAGACTTGCTGTGGGTGTCATCACATCTCTGTAGTAATGGAACTCTGGGGCCGGGTGCCTGAGCTGGTGTCGTAGGGGGAGAGGAGTGGGTAGCTGCAGCTGCTCTGAGTGCTGTCACTTGTTCTCACAGGGAGCAACTTTCTGTTTGGAGATGCTGTATTTGATCCCTCAGCATCTGGGTCTCAGCCTGGAGGACAGCGATCTACGGACTCATGGGCCCCTGGGGCCATTGGGAGGTGGGTGCCCCAGCTATGTCCCTACTTAGCTCAGGAGTTCAGCAACAAGTCCCAGAAGCAACAGAGAGTGGTGTGAGCAACAGAGAGTGGTGTGAACTGTCACAACCTGTAAAGTGGGTGATTTGACCCAGTGGTCAGAGCCCAGAATTGAGCTGTGGTCAGAAGTCACACCAACGCTCAAAGCTGGAGCCAGGGCCAGAAATCAAAGGTCAAACCAGCGTCAGTAACTGGAGCTAATTCAAGGGAGCAGGAACTGGTGTGGTAGCAGGAACCAGGCAAGGAGGCAGGAGCTTGGTGTCAGGGATCTGGTCAGCAGCAGGCATAGCAACTAGTTGCTCAGACAAGGGGTATGGCAGGAACAGGAAGCTCTATCCTAAAAGGCGTCTCCTCAGCAATTTGTTGTTAGTCAGTTGATCCTGCTGAGTCAACAGGTGCAGCCCCTGCTTGAGGGGTATCAGCTGCAGTCTTTTTATGTGCCCTAGTGGTGCAGAGGGTAAGGCTCTTACTCAGCAACTCTGTGGGCCTGTGTTGAAGATCTGCAGTGCCTAACACGTCAACTGTATTTTACTGGTATTGTGTTTGTTCACTGGCTGACCGCACTGTCCATTATATGATGGCAGTCGTCGTGCTTTGAGAGGTGCTCAATTGTAAAGATTAGTGAGATCAAACATTGTTGCATGATGATATCCAACTGCATAAAGACAAGGCTAGGAACACATACACCAGCAAAGCTAAAGCTGTAATCCATCTTTACCAATGGTGTCTTTATTGTTCACAGTAACGTACTTATCTCAATGCACATTGCATAGCCATGCCAGAAGCCCCATAAAGAGCAGATTTAATATCAGATAAACTTTATGAATCAAAAGCTCTTTAAATAATTCTATTTTAACTCACAACTTCCTTTTGAAGCTAAGGTTTTAATACGGAAGGTTTTCCAATAATTAGAAACATACATTTACATATTAATTTCTATGCATTGAAAAAAGCCTTTAATCAAATCCAATGGCATGCTCTCTTTGGAAGTCTGATGTGGAATAATACATCAATGCCTTTTAAAATAAAAACAGGGATTAATAGTAGGTGCTTTTTAAAATTAAAATACTTACTGCAAATACTTACATAATGAATATCGGAGCACATTCGCTAACCAGGAAAAATTATGCCCTGAGCCTTGCAGCTTCCATGCATGCTAAAAGCAAGCAAAAATAGTTTATTTCTTCGCAATGGCTTCTGACATTTCAGCCATAAAAATGCAAGAACAATTGGACCAAATCATCCTGAATGCAATTCTACCCAAGTCAGTGGAGATGCACTGGGGTGAATTTGGCTCAATTTGCTGTTAGCAGATGATTTAAGAGTTAAGAAGAACCCGAGAATCTAAATGTTAATTTTTGCACTCACCACCTCTTCATACCTGTTCTTCTGAGGATGTCAGATGAGCAGAAAGGAAATAAAGGCTAGTAAGATTGACAGGGGGTCTACCGAATCAGGGGAGAAGTTAATAGAATGGGTGGATAAGGAAGAGAGAGAAAGATGGTGAAATTTACTTCTTTACCTGAAGTACAAGCCAAATCAGCTGTCAGCATCAGTGATGTAACTTGAAAAAGATTGAACATATGCTATAAAACAGACTGTTTAACAAGGTTAAAGCTATTAAGTAATTTGAAGATAATATGCAAACATGCTGAATATGCTTCTTTTGATGTAAACAATTATAACACTGTTTATTTTTAATCCAGGGGAACCATCCAGCTCATTTTGCTGTGCTTGATGTTTTATGTAATGCTTGCCTCATGTTCGCAGGGCCGGTGCAACCATTTAGGCAAACTAGGCGGCCGCCTAGGGCGCCTAGTGGTTGGGGGTGCCTAAAAGCCCGCTCAGGCGAGGAGGTGGAGTGGAAGTGAGCTGGGGCGGGGGGGGAGGGGGGCGCAATAACGGGGGGGGGCGCACAGGGGAAGCGCTCCCTGCCCCAGATCACCTCCACTCTGCCTCCTCCGCTGAGCACGCAGCCCCCGCTCTAAGTCTCCTCCAATTGGCGCTGCAAGCCTGGGAGGGGAGGAGAATTAGAGCCACGCCGGCGTGATCAGTGGAGGAGGCGGAGCCGAGGTGAGCTGGGGCGGGCTCCCCAGGCGGGGTTAGCTGCCGCAAAGGGGGGTCTCCCCGGGCGGGGTTAGCTGCCACAGAGGGGGGAGTCTCCCCATGCGGGGTTAGCTGCCGCAAAGGGGGGTCTCCCCGGGCGGGGTTAGCTGCCGGAAAGGGGGGTCTCCCCGGGTGGGGTTAGCTGCCGCAGAGGGGGGAGTCTCCCCGGGCGGGGTTAGCTGCCGCAGAGGGGGGAGTCTCCCCGGGCGGAGTTAGCTTCCGGGGGGGGTGTCTCCCCGGGCGGGGTTAGCTGCAAAGGGGGGGTAGCTGCTGCGGGGGGGGGGGGGGCTCCCCAGGCAGGGGGGGTGGCGGGCTTCCCGGGTGGGGTGGCTGGGTTAGCTGCCGCAGGGGTGCGGGGATAGCTGGGTGTGGGGGGGTGCAAGGTGGAAGTTTTGCCTAGGGCGCGAAACTTCCTTGCACCGGCCCTGCATGTACGCCAATACGCCAGTGTCAAAAGGTAGCTGTAGTGTTAGTAACTGCATCTATTAGAGCCTCTGGCCAGGTGTAGAGTACATGAGCTACAAAGGAAACATAAGCAATATGGAGAATAAGCTGTCTTTGCTTGACTAGAATGGTGGAATATCAGCATTTCTGCTCTCCTGTTCTCAAAGATATCACCCATATAGCCATCAGTCAATGATAAGGTATAAAGCCCGAATTCCAGATAAGCTCATATCATTTGTTTTTCATGGGGAAGATTATGCACAATTTTGACCAACCATATTGTGTAAGGGGGAGGGGAAATTGTTATTATTAATACAGGGAAATATCTCATTCATATAGGAGACTGAAGTCTGAAAATCTGGGTTCTATTCCTGGCTCGGCCACTGGTCTATTGTGTGACCTTCGGCAAGTCACTGACTCTCCCTGTGCCTCAGTTTCCCCATCTGTAAGAGTGTGATAGTGATACTAATTTCCTATGTAAAGCACTTTGAGATCTATGGATGAAAAGATTTACATAAGAGCTAGGAATTATATTATTAGTCTCTATCTGACCATGAACCAGTCACTTAACTTCTCTGGACCTCAGCTTCCTTGCCTATAAAATGGGATGATTTTTACCTCCTCACACTGCTACTTTCCACTGGAAATGTGACACTTTGTTCCTGAAGAGTATACCGAGTGTATGGATAGCACAGAACAATGTTCAGCTTGGGTAATTTATTAAGAGGGCTGGGGATAAAGACCCTGTAGTGGAGTCTGCATATGTTTCCCCCATGTAGTTTTTTTTTTTTAAAGCAGCCATTTGATGCAATCTAGTCCATTGCAAAAGCAAAAATATTAGCACTTCAGAATATTTTTGTGAGCCCCGGAGATAAATTATCTCTGCCTGGGATGATTTCACAGTGTCTAGAGAGGCTCCAGGGCCGGCTCCAGGCACCAGCCGAGCAAGCTGGTGCTTGGGGCGGCAGATTGTTCGAGGCGGCATTCCGCCCAATCCTAGGTCGGCACGGCTGCTTTTTTGTTGTTGTTCTTTTTGTTGTTGTTGTTCCGCTCTGGCCGCCCTGTAGGGGGCTGTGGCGCGGAGGATGGGAGCGCCCTGCAGCAAGCCCGGCAGGGCAGTCCGCATCCTTCCTTCCCAGCCGACTGGAGCGGCTTGGAGCCTTCCCGGCAGGCGGCGCAGCGGTTGGGGCCGCGTGGTAGCGCCCCGCGGAAGCCCTGGCCACCCCCCTTCTCTCTCTCTCCCCCCCGCTAGCTGGGGCACGTCTGCAGCGCAGGGAGTCCCTCTGCACCCTGGTTCCGGCTGCGCCGCAGGTTTTTTTTTTTAGTTTTTGCTTTGCCATTCTGGCCGCCCCGGGTTTTTTTTTTTTTTTTTTTTGCTTGGGACGACCAAAAAGCCAGAGCCGGCCCTGGTGAGCTCCCTCTTCCTTTTAAGTTGGAAGCAGAACTTTAATGAAAAGGCTCCTGGGAACTCCTTTCCCCACGTTACACTAGCTTTCCTGCGGTGCTCACAGGAGTAGAATGTGTGTGTTTGTCAGGAATGGGAGAGGACTGAATGACATACAGGGTGAGCCTCAGCTCTGTGCAGAGGCCAGATCAAGGTCTCTGTATGGCTCCACGTAAGTCCTCGAAGCAGAACTTAAAGGGGACCTATGGGGTGTGTTAGGCCTTGTGCTAGCTTTCTGGACAAAGATGAATTTCACTGCATGGAACAGATATTTTGAGTCAGAAAGTGCCATTTTTACATACTGTTTTCACTATTCTGAACATACTGTCATGTAATTTAAAATGTTACTCGGCTAATAGAGTGAGCCTCAGAAATGAAACCAGGAAAGAAAACTGGGGACACGAGGCATAGGGAGATTACAGAGGTGCCCAAGATCACAGAAAAAGTCTGTGGTAGTGCGGGGTACTGAATCCAGTTCCCCTGTCCACTGCCTGAAACATAAGACCATCCCTTCCTTCCAAATGTAAATTACTTTCTTAAAGCATTTTCAGACCAATAGGGGCAAAGGATTTAGTATCTGAGCCTGTTTGCCCATTCTGCCCTTTGTGCACCTTAAGGGAGAGTTACTCTAAGTAAATGAAGCTGTGTAACTAGAAAACACTTAAAAATAAAACTGCTGCATAGACGGAACACTTTATTCTAGAGATAACAAAAGTGCCAGGGAAGGAGCCACTTCTCAAAATGATGCTTGCTCTCCTTCTCTAAGTAACTTCTCTAAACAAGAGATGACATTCCCACTTGCTTCTGTAGGGCAAATTCTTTGGCAACGAAAGCTGCCAAGAAGCAGATTTAATGACGCCTCAGCTATTGCAGCACTAAAAAATTCAAATAGAAATCTCTTATTTTTCCCCATTCCCCCCAAAAAGGGAAACAAGGAAAGCACAAATTTCACTTGTTTAAAATAATGTAGAAAAACTGGCATTTCAAGAATGGGAGCAGTGTAACATTTCATAGGGAGCAGTGTAACATTTTTCTGGAAGTCCAGGAAGACTACATAGAGCCTGCAGCATCAAGCTGAAAATATCCTCAGCAGCTGCTGCCCAAGAGAAAATCCACAGTCCTCCCATGCTTTGCAACTGAGGAGATTCAGTGCAGTTGTCACCATTGAAATCCACTCTCTTCCTTGGCTGGAGAGCACCTCTTTACTGAACTGCCCCCCATTCCGTGACTCAAGGGCTGACTCACCATTACTCTGCACCATGTGTAGTCATTTGCACCTGTCATAACTATAAAGGGAAGGGTAACAGCTCTCCTGTGTACAGTACTATAAAATCCCTCCTGGCCAGAGACTCCAAAATCCTTTTACCTGTAAAGGGTTAAGAAGCTCGGGTAACCTGGCTGACACCTGACCCAAAGGACCAATAAGGGGACAAGATACTTTCAAATCTTGGGGGGGGAAAGGCTTTTGTTTGTACTCTTTGTTTGGTTGTTGTTCGCTCTTGGGACTGAGAGGGACCAGACATCAATCCAGGTTCTCCCCATCTTTCTAAACAAGTCTCTCATATTTCAAACTTGTAAGTAAAAAGCCAGGCAAGGCGTCTTAGTTTTACTTTGTTTTCTCAACTTGTAAATGTACCTTTTACTAGAGTGTTTATCTTTGTTTGCTGTACTTTGAACCTAAGACAGAGGGGGGTCCTCTGAGCTCTTTAAGTTTGATTACCCTGTAAAGTTATTTTCCATACTGATTTTACAGAGATGATTTTTACCTTTTTCTTTAATTAAAAGCCTTCTTTTTAAGAACCTGATTGATTTTTCCTTGTGTTTAGATCCAAGGAGTTTGGATCTGTATTCACCAGGAGTTGGTGAAAGGAAGGAGGGGGGAAGGGTCAATTTCTCCTTGTTTTAAGATCCAAGGAGTTTGGATCTGTATTCACCAGGGAATTGGTGAAAAGTTTCTCAAAGCTTCCCAGGGAAGGGAATTAGCTTTGGGATGGTGGCAGCGGACCAGAACTAAGCTGGTAATTAAGCTTAGAAGTCCTCATGCAGGCCCCCACACTTGTACCCTAAAGTTCAAAGTGGGGATACAGCCTTGACAGCACCACTGCAAGATGGGTGTAAAGCAGTGGCTCTCGACCTTTCCAGACTACAGTATCCCTTTCAGGAGTCTTATTTGTCTTGTGTACCCCAAATTTCACCTCACTTAATTATTTGGTTACAAAATCAGACATAAAAACACAAAAGTGTCACAGCACACTATTACTGACAAATTGCTGACTTTCTCATGTTTATCATATAATTATAAAATAAGTCTATTGGAATATAAATATTGTACTTACATTTTAGTGTATAGCATATAGAGCAGTATAAGCAAGTCATTGTCTGGATGAAATTTCTGATTTCCTAGTGCTTTTTATGTAGCCTGTTGTAAAACTAGGCAAATACCTAGATGAGTTGATGTACTCCCTGGAAGACCCCTGCGTACCCACAGGGGTACACGTACACCTGGTTGAGAGCCACTGGTGTAAAGTGCTGCCAAGTCATAAAGGTGGCATTTTACACCTACTTTGGATAGGTGAGTAAATGACTACACATGGTGTACGGCAATGGGGAATTCTTATTCTACCCTGGTCTGATTGCCAGATACGGCAACAGCACACTCTTGCATACAGTGTTGGGGGACTTCAGTCATAGTACTCAGGGAGTTCTCCAGACATCCTTGTATGATAATGGTTGACTTTTTCTGATTGAATACCTATCAATGAAAATAGGATTTAAATGGGACTTAAGTCTTGGGCTGCTCTCTGCACAGGAGTGAATTTCAACCATAAAGACCGTACTGCAGCTTAAATGGAATGAAAATCTTGTATTGCTCCATGCTTTTTATTGGTCTTTCCTTCTACCCCGGCGAAGCTACATGCCAGTTACAAGGGAGATTTGCTGGCAAGGCTGAACATCTACTTGTATGGGGTAGGTGTAAATTGCAGCTTGTTGAAAGTCAGTACCTTCTCCTATTGCTTTCATCGAGCAGGGTATATACTCAGGGTTTAGAGCCCCAGTCCCAGAGTGTGGTATGGGAAAGTCTGTCTGGCTAGCAGAGAAATCCCTGATAGTACCAGGTTTAGTACCTCTCTTGAAGGGTAATAGACCATTTCATTCTTGGCCTATATTCTGGTTTTGTCCTCTGACCTTGTGGCTAGCAGACTAATGGGGACTCTGCCAGCTCCCTCCAGTGTTTGTTAGTTCTGCTATAAGGATGATAGTTAAACAATCCCCTTACCAGTCTGCAGGTTGGATGGCCCTGCCAGACATTCCTGTCTGCAGCTGGTCCAACTCCATCACTCATTTTCTGACCTTTCTCTGCAGTTGCTGGGCTGCTTTCTCCTTCAGGCTCCTCTCCCACTGGTGAGACACAAGGTATCACTGATAGATGCTACCACACCTCCCTGCCCCTCCATTACTCCTCATAACCGTTCATGCTTCTTGAGCCACACATATGTGATATTGATCACCCCTTTGGCTCTTTTACACGCTTGGTTGCTGCACTTCCCCTAGTGGCCTTAATCTCAATCCACTCCCCTTTGGCTTAGCATCAGGCTCCCCACATCCTATTGAATCCACTTTCTCTGGCATTACTATTTTCAGGTCCTTTGGTATGTTAAAGTGGGGCATTATCTGAGATCCCAATACGGTAGATGTCCCCTGGGACTAACTACTGTACTGTAGTGACCCATATGGCATTTGGCCAACTGATCCCTATTTATCTAGGTGATTTGACTAGGTTCTTGCAGATTTCCCATGGTCATCAAGATGAGAGTAGACGGAACCCAGGCAGTGAAGGGATCACATGTAATCGATGTATGTACTTATATGGCCTTCATCATCTTAGTATCAAATCATCTCCATCATTAGTATCATTGTATCGTCACATCACCCCTGCGAAGCAGAGAAGCACTATCCACATCTCACAGATAGGTAACTGAGGCCCATCGTAGATTAAATAATGGTCTTGAGAGTCCCAGGCCAGTTCCCTAGCCAGTTGACTGACTTTCCTACTCAAAAGTATTAGACGAGTTGGAAATAATCAAAACTAATGGGAAGATAGGAAGTCATGGAATTGAATGCACCCTGAGCATTCTTTGAGCCCTGTGGGGAAGAGTGGGGAATAGCTTCACAAAGAATCTCTGTAAAGCTGGGCTACCAACAACATACTCTGTGTGTGACAAGAAAGCCCATGGAGTCTCACATGTCTGTGTGATGGGCTTCAGGAAGCCCAGCCTGAAAAGGAAAGCCAGTCTTTGTTCTGTAAGCAAAGAAGAGCCAGATTCTCATGCTTTCCTTTACTGTGGCCAGCACCTTATTCCACAAAAAGGTGCCATTGACTTAATCAGGGCAATTTGTGCAGTACGCTGTGTGACAGACCCATACCAGTGGGATACAGGAGTCTGGCAGAGGGCAAATATACTGGTCACTGGATGAGTAGTTTTCTGTTCCCTGAGTGACCAGAGCAGGGGCTGCACTAGAGTAATCAGGAACCTGCTAGAACCAGTTAAGGCAGGCAAGCTAATTAGGACACCTGGAGCCAATTAAGAAGAAGCTTCTAGAATCAATTAAGGCAGGCTAATCAGGGCACCTGGGTTTTAAAAGGAGCTCACTTCAGTTTGTGGTGTGATTGTGAGGAGCTGGGAGCAAGAGGCGCAAGGAGCTGAGAGGGTGTGCTGTGCTGCTGGAGGACTGAGGAGCACAAGCGTTATCAGACACCAGGAGGAAGGTCCTGTGGTGAGAATAAGGAAGGTGTTTGGAGGAGGCCATGGGGAAGTAGCCCAGGGAGTTGTAGCTGTCCTGTTACAGGAGGCACTATAGACAGCTGCAGTCCACTGGGCCCTGGGCTGGAACCCGGAGTAGAGGGTGGGCCGGGGTTCCCCCCAAACCTCCCAATTGACCTGGACTGTGGGTTCTCCCAGAGGGGAGGGTCTCTGGGCTGTTCCCCAACCCACATGGTGAATCTCTGAGGCAAGAAAATCTGCCAATAAGCGCAGGACCCACCAAGATAGAGGAAGAACTTTGTCACAGCTGCTACTAATCTATTTATCAGAAAGGCATCAGAATCCAATCCTAAATAAACAAACAAACCCCACAACCTGGAA
Organism: Emys orbicularis; assembly: GCF_028017835.1. Classification (NCBI taxonomy): domain Eukaryota; kingdom Metazoa; phylum Chordata; order Testudines; family Emydidae; genus Emys; species Emys orbicularis. The sequence continues at coordinate 19,309,973 of NC_088685.1, read as the reverse complement.
AGGGTAGATAAAATGACATCTTTCCAGACTGAATCTCACTTCATTATTTCCTGCCCATCTTTCTTGCCTCCCTAAGATTCTCCCCAATATTTCACTCTCCTCACTGGTATTTGTACCAGTGCCCCAGATAAGCCTCCTCCTCATTTGTCATTAGACTAGTGTAGCCCCCTGTGCAGATCATCGATGAACCACTGGCTTTGAAAAGGGATAATAAAATGCCACCCCTCCCACTCTTTTCCAGCCTCTTGGCTACAGTGTGCTGGGCTGGAACAACTCTTGGCTATTTCCGGATCTGTAGTACAAACAAAGAATATTCCTAGGCACTGAGAAGTGCTGATGGAGGGTTTCCCAGCAGAATGATTTAGGAGGATTTTTTTATTATTCTTCATTCTGGAAAGGATCAGGTCCTCTGGGTTGAAGAATGGCTTTGCTGTTGGAGAAGACTGTGCAGGCACTGATCACAATGGAGGTATGTGACACTGAGCCAAGGGGGGTTTAACCACCAGCAGGCTAAATCAACCTGTAAGGACATATTAGGGAAATATTGAAGTGGTAAACAGGGCCCATTCCTTGTAGTTGGTTATCAAAGCCATGTTAAATGGAAGGGAGTTCTGTATTGTTAGAGAATTAGAGGTAAATAAAATACTAATTGTATTTGTCTGTGTTTACTTATGTCTTGTTAGATGTTAACAATGTAACCAGATTAGCTTATGGATGCTAATTCCCTTTAATGTCTTAATTACGTATAGGGATGGTTCAGTTAATCTTAAAATCAAAGATGTAAAATATTGCAGGAAATAATGTTGCTTACATTGTCTTCAGCTTAAATTGTCTGTGCCATAATGGAATGCCTTGATAGTTTGAACTGATAATTGCCTTATGTTAATTAATGCTACTAGTTTACCTGTGTATACATACATACTTCAAAGCAAAAAAGTATATTCCCTATTCTTCATCCAAGGAATACCTGCTGTGTTATCTACTGTCAAGAGGCTATCATAGCCTGCCAGAGATCTCTAAAAGAACTCTAGGGCCTGATCCTGTCATCTGAGATCTGCTTGAACTTTGTCAGGAGAAGTTTAGACTCCACCTCCATTCTGAATTATCTTGCTATTACTCATGGAAGACTTTAAACCATCTCCGCACCCGGAGGTTGGAATACAACCTATGGAATTGATTCTGAAAGACCTTTTTACAACTCAGCAGCTCGCCATCTCTGCTATGAAACTGACCTAAAAACTTTATTCATAGCTGTACGTATAATGAACTTTCAACCACAGTGCTCTCTTTCTTTCTTTTTTAAAATAAATCTTAGATTAGTTAATAAGAATTGGCTGTAAATGTGTTTTGGGTGAAATCTGAACTATTAATTGACCTGGTGGGTAATATGTCTGATCTCTTGGTGAATAAAAATTTAAATAATCTTCACCATAGTTGACTTGGCTGTCTGGGTGGATTTCTTTAGGGGAGCTGTTTTTTGGGCTTCTGGGTAACCAGAAAGGTATTGTAGAAGCTGCTTTGTTGCTGGCTTGGTGAATCTAATTATTAGAATAAACCACCAACCAGTTTTGGGGACCATCTGTCCCATTCTTTGCAGTTTGCCCTGATTGAGCAATCTCAGTGAGGTCCCTCTAGTGACCATGGTCACGAGGCATAATTACAACATCCTAACGATGATGAGGAAAGAGTGGCGGGTACTTTCTTTGGGGATGCATTTTTGCAATCAGGTTGGCTTCCCAGTCAAGCTATGGAATATATTATGGTCCCAGGGGCAGATCCTCAGCTAGTATAAATTTTCATACACCAGTCCATTGACTTAATTGGAACGATGACAATTTACACCAGCTGAGAACTAGCCCCACTCTCTGTGGCTTGGTTTAACCATATCTACCTAGTGATGCAGCATCAACAGTAGTTTGAGTGACATGTCTGGTCAGGTATCAGAATATCAATGCTAGGTCCTGTTTGATGTAACATTTCCATCAAGGAATCAGAAAACACACATTCATTCTATTGCAAAAGTTTACAGAGCTAGGACAAGGCATGTGAACATCTGAGAAAACATACATTGTCTCAGAGGTATTAGTTAAATGGGCCGGCAGAATTAACAAAAGGAGGTTTAAAGTACAATAATGAAAACAAATACACTGGGGAAAAATTATTCAAAAGCACAGTTTGGAGAGATATACTTAGAAAGCATAATTGCAAGGAAAGTTATGAACTGACAATATCACTGTGTAGCAAAAAAACAAACAACCCCCCACCCCAACAAACCCCAAAACCAACCCCCTCAACCCATTTTATATTGGGTTGTAAAGAAGCATAACATCAAAGTACAGAAAGGGGATAATCCCTTTTTATGCAGTGTTGTTTGTTCACATTTGGAATAACTTCATGCCATTATTGGGGGGCCCCACTTTTGGAGAGACATCAACAAACTGTAAGGCAGCCAAAGGAAAGTCACAAAGAGGATTGGGAGCTTGTCTATGAAGAAAGGCAGGAACTGGGATTTTCAAATGAAAATCCTACTGAAAATTGATGGAAATTAGGTGCCCAATTTCATTAGGTGCCTTTGAAAATCCCCCCTCTGAGCTCTAAATGTGCATAGCTTGGTGAACAGTTGAAGAGATAAACATCCGTCAGTAGTTTTTATGATGTATTTGTATTGCTGTAGCACCTGGAGGCCCCAGTCAGGGATCAGGAGTTCATTTGAGCACTGTAAACACATCAAATGAAAAGGCCCCTAGAGCTTACAATCTAAATATAAGATGAGAGACAACACGTGGAAACAATAAACATACAGGGTGTGAGGACACCAGGTAACAGTGAGACAACAGTAGTTTTCAAACTTCATTGCACCATGACCCCCTTCTGACAACAAAAAATACTATCTGACCTTGGGCAGGGGGTAGGGTGGGGGCAGAGCCCGAGCTCTGCCGCCCCTGGCTGATACTCTTGAGCATTGGCTTCAGCCCCAGGTCCCAACAAGTCTAATGCTGGCCCTGGCAACCCCATTAAAATGGGGTCACAAACCACTTTGGTTTTGACGTTCAGAGCGTTTGTCCCAAGCTGTCACAACCTGGCCTTTCCTGGCCGGCTTCTCTCAGGACACTTCCCTGTAACTACCAGGTGACTCTTGGCTGCTTTTCCTAACTTTATTTCGAGTGTCCTGCAGATCTCTTCAAAACCTACCGATTGACTACACCTCCGACTTCTCGGTTGGACAAACCACTAAACTTTTATTTAACCAGCGCAAAGATAATAAACATAGCGATAGCATTCAGTAACCCTTCTAGTTCTTACTTCACTAGGGAAAGCCTAATCTTATAAGAGCCTGGAAGTGCTCCCCTTCCAGATTACAGTCTAGCTCCCCAGTCTTCTCCGTGATCCTGCTTCCTCCCTCCTCCAGGGCCAACTGACCACCCTTCAACTTCAACTCAGGTTCCAAACAAGTAATCTGGGTGGAGCTTGCATCCAGGAGTCCAAGCTACTGTATAACTCTGCACCCAGCAGCATATGGTTTTTTTGGTCTTCATCCCACAACATATCCCACCATACATTTTAACTTTACACTTATCCTATAATATCTCATATCATTCAATTTCAAGTGAATATAGTCCTTTTGCCATACAAGCAATAGGAGTAGAAGACTAGAAAAGGCATCTCTTTCCCTAAACCTGCCTGATTAATCAAATGGCTGTTGTATTCTGTGTTTATCACTGAGAGGGGAGAAAAACCCAACCCATTTTCAAGCACAGTAAACCAGAGCATTAGTTAGGCAGACATACTGACTCAAGTGACTTCATTTTTTAATTGAAGAGCAAAATATTTTATTCTGCCTAGTGAAATAGAAAAGTGAGCAGAGTGCATAAACTTGGGAGCAGAATGCCAAAGGTTTTAGCATTTATTACCAAGTGTTATTTTTGGACCACTGCTGCAACCAGGGGAAAGCAATTTTTCAATGTAGCTTAACCACAATAAATAAGTCATTGTTTTTTAATATACTGATGCTCTTTCATTTGGTTTGTAGTGCAATTTTAAATAAATATAACCTATGTGACATTGGCTTGTCACTGTAGTTTATGCCCAACTTGTTGCCATAATCATTAAGTAATAGCGATGGACCATCCTTCAGGGGTAATTACTTCAACAATAACACACACACACACACAGAGTGTTTAAGGGACACACAATTACAACCTCATAGCAGCATTAGTTGATTTTAGTAACTCTTTAAATCATTCTCTTCCTCACTGTACTAGCTGGCTAATACAATAATGTTTTTTAAAATCTACATACGAGTTTGATCATTTCAGTCTGGTTCCTTGTGGGAAAGTATCTACTTCAGCAAAATATCACCCTCACAACTGGCACCCCTGACTAGAGGTGGGCAGAAAAGGTTTTTCTCATCTTGCAAAATATTTTGAGATATAAAAAAATACTGTCCTGATTTGGACACGAATTTGGGATGAAAAGTCCAAATCTCAAAAGAGAAAATAATTGTTTTGTTTTGAGTCAAGTGCAATGTTTTGTTTCAACCTAGGCCATTTACTTTTTTTACTGTAATTAGCTTACATTTCAAAATGAAGTCATTTTGACATAGAAAGCTGGAATTTTTAATTCAGAAAATAGTGAAACAAAATGTTTTGACACTTTCCAAAAAAAGTCGAAATTTTTTTTGAGTAAAACAGTTCACCAAAAAAGTTTTGTTTTTGACGAAGAAACATTTTCAGATGAAAAAAAGGGTTTGTTGAAAATTTCCCAACAAGATCTACCCTTGCCAGCACTTATGAGTGGAGAGACCAAGAATACGAATGGAGGCTGAGCCTTAGGATTGCTCTCTCCAGATCAGGGCAGAAGCGCAGGTGCGTAGGAAAACCTATTGTCATTGCACGGACCATGCATGTTGTGTGGTGTGATAGGGTGTACTCTCCACAATGGCCCTAAGAGGGCTGAGTTAGGCCAAGTGGGCTCAATCAGCCAATTAGGATGCAAACTGGGGAGATTTAGGCTGAAGAAAGCTAATTAGAGAGAAGCTTACCTGTGAGGGATGGCTGGGGCTTCTACAAAGCCAGGAGGCTGGCAACAGGGGCTGCAGGGAAGTGGTCAGTCAGGCCTGCTGACGGGGGGGGGGGAAGAGCGAAGATGACAAAGGGGGCAATTGCCCAGGGGTCTGGGCAATTTAAAAGGGGCCGGGGCTCCCAGCCACCGCTGCTGCCACGGTAGCGGCGGCGGCGGTGGCCAGGAGCCCCAGGCCCTTTTAAATCGCCTGGGTGGGCCACAGGGCTCCTAGGCATGCGTGGGGTAGTACCAGTGATGGTAAAGGCAGCTGGGCGGGCATGTGGAAGCCCTGGCCGTGCCAGTAGCACAGCCGGCAGCTTGCTGGGCACCAGCCAGCGCAGGCACAGCATCACTCAAATGCCAGGCGGACCATGTCCGCACAGGTACAGCTTGTGCATGCGTGCACCAGCTGCCCGCACATGGTCCAGCTCCGTGCCCATGTGGCAACGCCAGGCCAGGCCAGCAGCAGCATGGGGTCCGGCTCCAGCCCGCTCTGCACAATGCGCAGTGGCAGCCCATTGACTGTTCTGCCCTGGGGCCCGGAATTGCTGTCTGTGGGCCTGTGGTCAGCAGTAACCCCCTGAGAGAAGGGTGGTATGTTGGGGGGCTATAGAGGTAGGTAGCTCATGGTTATTCCATGGGAGGAGGGAGTTTGGGCTAGCAAACCCAGAGGAGCGGGGAGATCCAAAAGGTATGGAAGTGGCTCAGGGAAAGGCAGCAAGGTTTAGGAGGGAACAGACCTGGGCTGCTGACTAAATGGTACCCTACGCTGAAACCTGGAGAAGAGGGTGGGCCCGGGTTCCCCTACCAGCCACTAAGGGAGTGGCACCATGGGGCAGTGAAACTGCTGGCGAGAAGAGACTTTGACACACCCCTGGAAGAGGAAACCATGTAGTGATCTGACCTGAGAGCTGAATCACAAAGCGGAGGCTGCAGGTGCCGGAGCTAGTGAGGGGCCACAGAGGGAGGAAAAGATGGAGTGCAACTGCAGGAAGGGGCGTCAGCCTGGTAGTTCTAATCCCCAGAACCACTAGATGGTGGGGCCGTCCAGTGGTGAGTAGAGCGACACCATCATATGTGGATAGAGAGTTCTAATGACTAACGCTGTCCAGCTCACAACTGTTTATCATCACTAAGCTTTATTCTACAGAGGTTCTTATACTGTGCTCATGCTTGTGGCATCTGAGTGCCTTCCAGTAATGCATTAAGCAATATGACTAATCTCTGTCACACATTTGTTTTCCCGTCCTCTCCCCAGGAGGAGAAGTGTGTGCAGTGAAGTGTTTTGCTATGTATTTATGTTAGAGAAGGCATGTCAAAGGAGCACACCTTGCACTTGGAGCAGAGGCTGGTGAGGTTTGTGATCGTCTGTAGCTCCTGTGTGAGTTGTTCCACAGTCTGAAACCAGCCCCCTGAGAAACCTGTCTCCCACACAGACAAGTTTTATTCTTATTGCAGAAAGTTCCATTGTGCCAGAGGAGCGGATTTGTTGACCACAGTCTTTATCTCCGAGCTTTAGTTGATCTTTTAGATACCCTAGACCCAGCCTATTGAGCACCTGGATGATAAGGGCTTGTCTACAGAAAGAGATTTTACCACTTTAACAGTGCTGGTTTAAATAAGCGGTACAATCCCCCTAGCGTGGATGTGGTTATACTGATCTAAATGTGCTTATAACACTATGGCTTATTCCCATACGGGAAGGTACACCATTATAAGCCATCTTTATACCAGGGAGTTGTACCTGTACAACTGTTGGGGCTTAGCTTGAAATGGACTCCCTGTTCTCCCCTGGGAATAAGAGCGTGTGGGAGTAGGCAGAGGCATGGTTTTGCCCTCCCAAGCATGGTCATGGCGAGATGGGAAAAATATGCTGCCCCCATAAAGGGGCGTCACAAATTACTACTCCCACTCGCCATGCAAGTGCAAACGGGGCTATGAGCACATCTCTGAGGCACATCTCCACCCAGGGCTACCCCAGGGTGGGAAGTTACCCTATGCAAACAGCTGGAACTAGCCCATCATCTTTTACAGATCTTTGCAGTACAGCTGCTTTTAACTGACACTTGTTACATTTCTTGTTCCATTTGTGGGACCCCTCATCTAATAAAAGAGCTAGGGCCAGCGTGGGTCCTTTCTCCTATCTATGATACTTATATGACTCCCATTGCCATAGTATCTGAGCACCTCATAATCTTTAATAGAATTAGTCTCACAGCATTTCTGTGGGATAGCCAAGTACTCTCATCCCCACTTTGCTGTGACTTGCTCAAAGTCACACAGGATACTCATGGTGCACCAGCAGATTGAACCGTGATCTCCTAGGCTTGTGCCCTAACGACTGTGTAATCCTTCCTCTCCTCTTTAGGAGTATAAACTCACACACAAACAGGGGAGCTCTGAATTACTGAGAGCCCCTGTGCAGGTAATAGGCTGACAATGTCCTCTTGAAGATAGAGAAGCAGCGTTGTTTCCCCAGCTCTAGCTGAAACTCTCTTTCGGGGGTAGTCCGATGCTGGGTGGCCTTCTGTCCCTCTAGCTGCAAGGATAAAGGTGTTACCTTTACCCCTTGAATTGAGTCCATAAGCTTGGTCATTAGCCCAGCTGGCAATAACCTTAAAGGAGAGGATTCTTTGTTCCAAGCCCACTGGACTGACAACTCCAAGTGTAATAAAGTCCAGACATTATTAATCAAGAATAGAAAGATAAGATCAGATTAAAACATCATATGCTTAATATATATATTCTGATAATCTGCAAAGGTTCTTAAATAGGTTTCACTTAGATTTAGATGCAGTGAATAAAACAAATGTTTGGTAGGCCAGACCCTCAGCTAGCATAAGTAAGTATAGCTCTATTGCCCTCCATTTATATTAGCTGAGGATCTGGCCCTATATGTCTGACCTGCACTTTCTACTGTTTCCTCTCTGACCTTTTAGTCTGTTCATCGCATACACCTGGCTGCCTTAGCCAGCTGGCATCTCATAGCTAGTTTTCAGGTGTCTATAAAGAATTGGGATCACAGGGGAAATGTCAGTGACAGAAATCATAGCAATATAGGTTTAGAAGGGACCTTGATACGTCATCTAGTCCTGTCCCCTGTACTGAGGCAGGACTAAGTATTATCTAGGCCAGGGGTTCTCAAATTTCATTGCACCGCACCCCCCTTCTGACAACAAAAATTACTTCATGACCCCCAGGAGGGGGGACCGAAGCCTGAGCCCACACAAGCCCCACTGCCGTGGGTGGAGGGGCCAAAGCCTGAGCTCCACAGCTCTGGACAAGGGGACCAAAGCTGAAGCTCAAGGGCTTCAGCCCCAGGCAGGGAGCCTGCAACCTGAGCCCTGCCGCCCAGGGATGAAGCCCTCCGGCTTTGACTTCGGCCTTGGGCAGTGGAACTCGGGCTTCAGCAAGTCTAAGCCAGCCCCTGGCAGCTCCATTCAAAGGGGGTCCCAACCCACTTTGGGGTCCCAACCCACAGTTTGAGAATCATTGATCTAGACCATCCCTGAGGGGTGTTTGTCTAACCTGTTCTTAAAAACCTCCAATGATGGAGATTCCACAATCATAGAACTGGAAGGGACCTCGAGAAGTCATCTAGTCCAGTCCCCTGCTCTCAAGGCAGGACTAAGTATTATCTAGACCATCCCTGACAGGTGTTTGTCCAACCTGCTCTTAAAAATCCCCAATGATGGAGATTCCACCACCTCCCTAGGCAATTTATTCCAGCGCTTAACCACTCTGATGTTTTTCCTAATGTCCAACCTAAACCTACCTTGCTGCAATTTAAGCCCATTGCTTCTTGTCCTATCCTCAGAGGTTAAGAAGAACAATTTTTCTACCTCCTCCTTGTAACAACTTTTTATTTACTTGAAAACTGTTATCATGTCTCCTCTCAATCTTCTCTTCTCCAGACTAAACAAACCCAATTTTTTCAACCTTCCCTCCAGGGCCGGCTTTAGGAAGTGCAGGGCCCGATTCGAATATCCGGCGGCGGTCCGGGTCTTTGGCAGCACTTCACTCGCTCCGGATCTTCCGCGACATTGAAGGACTTGCCGCCGAAATGCCGTCGAAGATCCGGAGCGAGTGAAGGACCCGCCGCCGAAGTGCCGCCGAAGACCCGTACCGCCGCCGGGTGAGTAAAAATTAAAAAGTTAGGCACTCTTCTTTAGGGCGCGGGGCCCTCTTAGGGGCGGGCATGGGGCCCTCTTAGGCGCGGGGCCCAATTCGGGGGAATCAGGGGAATTGGCCTAAAGCCGACCCTACTTCCCTCATAGGTCATGTTTTCTAGACCTTTAATCATTTTTGTTGCTCTTCTCTGGACTTTCTCCAATTTGTTCACATCTTTCCTCAAATGTGGCACCCAAACCTGGACACAATACTCCAGTTGAGGCCTAATCACAGCAGAGTAGAGCGGAAGAATTACTTCTCGTGTCTTGCTTACAATACTCCTGCTAATACATCCCAGAATGATGTTTGCTTTTTTTGCAACAGTGTTACACTGTTGACTCATATTTAGCTTGTGATCCACTATGACCCCCAGATCCCTTTCCGCAGTACTCCTTCCTAGGCAGTCATTTCCCATTTTGTATGTGTGCAACTGTTGTTCCTTCCTAAGTGGAGTACTTTGCATTTGTCCTTATTGAATTTCATCCTGTTTACTTCAGACCATTTCTCCAGTTTGTCTGGATTATTTTGAATTATAATCCTATCCTCCAAAGCACTTGCAACCCCTCCCAGCTTAGTATCGTCCGCAAACTTTATAAGTGTACTCTCTATGCCATTATCTAAATCATTGATGAAGACATTGAACAGAACCAGACCCAGAACCAATCCCTGTGGGACCCCACTCGTTATGCCCTTCCAGCATGACTGTGAACCACTGATAACTACTCTGTGGGAATTTTTCCAACCAGTTATGCACCCTCCTTATAGTAGCTCCATCTAGGTTGTATTTCCCTGGTTTGTTTATGAGAAGGTCATGCGAGACAGTATCAAAAGCCTTACTAAAGTCAAGATATACCACATCTACCACTTCCCCCCTATCCACAAGGCACGTTACCCTATCAAAGAAAGCAATCTCCCTAGGCAACTTGTTCTAGTGCTTAATTACACCTACAGTACGGACATTTTTCCTAATATCTAACCTAAATCTCCTTTGCTGCAGTTTAAGTCCATTACTTCTTCTCCTGTCCTCAGTGGTTAAGGAGAACAATTTATTATCTTCCTCTTTATAACAGCCTTTTATGTACTTGAAGACTGAACAAACCCATATTTGTTTCAATCTTTCCTTGTAGGTCATGTTTTCTAGACAATTAATCATTTTTGTTGCTCTTGTCTGGACTTTCTGTAAATTGTCCATATCTTTCCTGAAGTGTGGTGCCCAGAACTGGACACTGTACTCCAGTGGAGGCGGTATCAGTGCTGAGTACAGCAGACGAATTACTTCTCATGTCTTGCTTACAACACTGCTGCTAATCATCCATGAATGATGTTCACTTTTTTGCAAGAATGTTATACTGGTGACTCATACTTAGTTTGTGATCCACTATAACCCCCAGGAGTGCAGTACTCCTTCCTAGGCAGTTATTTCGCATTTTATATTTGTGCAATTGCTTTTTCCTTCCTAAGCGGAGTACGTTGCATTTGCCATTATTGAATTTCATCCTATTTATTTCAGACCATTTCTCCAGATTGTCAAGATCATTTTGCATTCTAATCCTGTCCTCCAAAGCATTTTCAAGCCCTCCCAGCTTGGTATCGCCTGCAAACTTTATAACTATACTCTTATAATATGTGACTATTTATGATGTTTCAGGTATGAGAGAGCTCATGATCATACCAGGATGAGGTAGCATTACCATTACAAAAATGCAGTGTGTGAGCAGGTGCTCAACTGGGGAAGTGCGAAAGAGATTGTAAAGAGAAAATAAACGATTGTCCCCTATGTTATCCAACATCCTCCTGCTTATCTACACAGGTATTTTCTAATTTCCTCTCTCAGAATCTTTGTTCTCACCTACATCTTATCATCTTAAGAGGCAAGGTGACTGGATAATGCTTTGCACCTCCATTGTCCCTGGTGAGAGGCTTTAGACTGAGGAAAACTCAGTCTTTAAAGTGACAGGATTTACATTTTTGTTTTCTAATCTATAGAAAAAAATGAATGATAAGGCCCAAGGAAAGAGAGGGGAGAGAATAATCTTTGTGTCTAGGGGGAGAAGGTTCTTCCTGGAGTGGTTTCCCACCCACAGCCGGGGAAGAGGGCTTGAAAGGCTGCCTAGCCTCCTTCAGACAATCTTGGAAAAAAGTAGGAGGAAAGAGGACTTGTTAGAGAGGTAGAGATTATTCAGAGCAGGTAGGTAGGTTTGGGGGAGCCTCCCTAATGTAGGTTTGTATAAATTGGGTAAGCATCCATGCTTGTAACTGAACCAAATCTACCAAACTTATGTTGTTTACCCATCACATCACAGAGATGTAATCTACATCTTCCTGGGCAGGGAACTAATCAATCAGAGAGAATGTTATCATTTTTTCCTCAGTGAAGTATAAAGCAATGTATATAACCACATGCTGAGATTCCAACTGTGGAATTTCAATTGAGATAGTATATGCTAATTTTTTGGAAAACCATCTCCCCTTTAATCTAAGGCATTACAAACAAGGCACAGCTTCTATGCCCTGCACCAGAAGTCTGATTCACTTACACTAGTGTTATACAGGTGTCATTCCATTGATTCAATGGAGCTACTTCTAATTCTTACCACCTGAACCCAGCCACCACCTGTATTCCATTGGAGTGTGAGCAATAGCAATATCCTCTATGGATGAAATTTCCACCTACTGAATCACCAGCATCACTTCCTGAAGCCCCCAAGGGTTCATCTACACTGCAATTAGACAGCCCATGTTCTGGGACTCTCCCACACTTTGCAGGGTCCTCCAGCCTGGGCTCCAGCCTGAACCCAAACGTCTACCGCACAATTAAACAGCCCCTTAGCCTGAGTCAGCTGGCAAGGGCCAGCCACGGGATTTAAATTGCAGTGTAGACATACCCTGTGTGTTTCTTGGAGGTCTCTCTTCCAAGTACTTACACCAAATGACCCTGCTTAGCGCTGACAGCAAGCACTGACAGGTTCCTAGCAGAAGGTGGAATGGCTGATAACAGAGCTAAGAGAAAGACCTTGGGAAATAAGCCACACATTGATTTGCTCTTGAGATTTTAAGCTAGTTCATTGATCTTTGTGATACACAGTGATGCAAATTGCAGCTTGTGTTTTGAAAGTCACAGTCACCAGAGGAGTGAGACCTGCTTTTTTTTTTCCAAACAGCTCTGAGTGAGCTGTGACGCTTCTGTTGTCAAGTACATCTACTTATCCACATACCTGTTAACATATTCACCTAACAATCACTCTGTTTCTAGCCTTGTTCTTATTCAGCTTAACATGAAGCTGTAGAGAGTTGACCCTGTGTGTGTTTGTCTATGTAAAGTACAGTAGGTTTGACTTGGTGGGTCAAAGTTTCATAGGGGCTTCAGCCTGGCCTCCATTTGAGCAGGTGCAACTTATACTAGAGTGTGGGCCTTTGTCCTTTGCTAAAAGGTCTGTAAACCAGGTGCTAGCTGGAGGAGTTAGTCCTGTTGGTCAAGCTGTAGGGGCCTCAGACATTCAGCAATGAAGATCCAGGGGTCAAACCCTGATGATGACGACCTCAGTGGAACAGTAGAGCCCAAAACGTGGCCTGATCTCAGGAGGAGCTTCTATAGATGGGGGAAACACATGAACCTTATTGTAACTAGTCAGCATAAGGAGGTTTGTGAGTCTGCTACTCCTTTAGCTAATGCAGTTTGTCCTTTAACTCAAACAATAGAGGTTCTTGCTTTTAGCTCTGAAGAACTCAGGTGCAACGCTGCTGTTGGCCTAAGTGGGGCTGTTGATACATGCGTGGGCTTAACCCATGTGTATCACTTGTATGTACAATTTTTGTGTAGACAGATTGCCACATGAGCGGTTCCATTTTTCAGGTGTATTTGTAAAAGAAGGATAGTTCTGGGCTGCTCCGCTTGTTGGGTAATCAGTGATCAGACTTGTGGGTTTCCCCCACACCTGTGCTGGAAAGATTTCCTCACCAAGTGCTACAGACCCAGCTCTGATTCTTTCAGCAGCTATGAGCTTACAGCTGTTTCCAAGTATGTGCAGCTTCTGAAGTGTTACTGCACCATGCCAATTTCACTGAGGAAACCACTTTGATGGGTCAGCCGGGGAAAGGTACAATTTAAATAAAGTTGTAAAAAACAATCTGAAGAAATGTTGGAACAGTTTCAAGCAAGGATATGAAAATATTTTGAGTTTGGAATTTGTCTCCTGATGATAATTTGCAAATTGTATACACAGTCAGTAATCAAGGAACCATCCTGAGTGAAATCTGGCTTGCAGGAGGTGCAGGTTCCAATACTTAATTGATCAGCAATATAATTCCCTATATTAATCGATGTATAGAGGTTACATTGTCCAGGGATAAAACTGCTACTGCCCAGAGATAGTATGCTAAACCACTAGCCTGCCATGGCTAAAGTAGTCAGTGATATTCCACAGTATCTCTTGTATCCAAGGGTAGGGTAGATAATCAGAGAGCACAGCATTTGCCAGTATAGTATTTTGAACAGTTGGATGACTTGCTTTGAATGTTTAAATGTAAGAGGAAAAACCAGGGTCTGATCGGTCAGGCACTAGATTGGAAGTCAGGAGAAGAGCTGTGCAAATAACAGATTTTTTGGTTTGCTAGCAATCCTGAAAAATAAAAAAAAAATTGTTTTGGGTCAACCCAAAAACTAGGCTTTTTTTAATTTCCAGTGAATCAAAAAATCATTTTGGCTCAAATTAAATGCTTCATGTTGAGATTTTGATCACTTTGACATGTTTTTGAATGCTCTTTTAATAAAATTAAAGGAAATTTCTATGGGAAGTCACTTTGAACTGAAAAATTGAAACATTTTCTTTAGAAAATATTGAAACAAAACATTTAGATTTTTTCCCAGAATTATGTTGGGTTTTTTTCTCCTGATCAAAACAATTTGGCTAAACCAACCCAAATTATTTTGGTGTCCCCAAATATACATTTGTTTTCCTGGACAAAAAAGTTTTGGATGAAAAATTTTACTCGGCTTTAGTAAGGAAGCCTGAGTCCATCCCTGGCTCTTCCATTTAGAAATGCAGGAATTCCCATACTGGACCAGACCTGCAGTCCAACTAGTCCAGTATTCTGAGTCTGACAGTGACCAGTCCCAGGTGCTTCAGAGGAAAGTGTGAGAACCCCTCAGCAAATAATCTACCCCCCCATATTACATCTCATCCTGACTTCTAACCATAATTAGAAACTGTTTTAAGCTCTGAAGTAGGAGGTCTAGTATCCTTTCAAAAATATTTATTATTTATTATAACAACTCTGGATATTCTTATCTAAGGGCTGGTCCACACTAACACCCCAGTTCGAACTAAGATACGCAACTTCAGCTACGTGAATAACGTAGCTGAAGTCGAAGTATCTTAGTTCGAACTACAAGGTACTTACCGCGCGTCCACACGCGGCAGGCAGGCTCCCCCATCGACTCCGCGTACTCCTCTCGCGGAGCAGGAGTACCGGTGTCGACGGCGAGCACTTCCGGGATCGATTTATTGCGTCTAGACAAGACGCGATAAATCGATCCCAGAAGATCGATTGCTTACCGCCAAACCCAGAGGTAAGTATAGACGTACCCTAAGTGTCCAACCCCATTTTGAATCTTGCTAAGTTCTTGGCCTCAACAACTTCTGTGGCAATGAGTTGCAGAGTCTATTTCCACAGTATTTCCTTTGATCAGGTTTGGCAGTACTTTTTCCAGTTGGAAATATATATAGCTGCTGTGTGAACTTGCACAAGTCACTTCCCCTCTGTGTGGCTCTGTTTCACCTCCCATTCTCTGTCTTATCTATTTAGAGTGTAAGCCTTTTAGAGCAGGGCATCTATATGTAACGTGCCAAGCACAATAGAGTCTTGGTTTTCCTACTATAGAACTTACAAATAATAATAGTAGTAATGCCTCTTTTTGGAGGATCTCGTAGTGCTTTATAAACATTGAGAGGTAGATTTTGTCTGGCTGGAAACATTTGACACCCCAAAGAAGATGCACCCCTCCCCACCCCTCACTCATTGGCCAGCTGCATTGGCCACCCTTTGCATGCTCAGGGCTGGGGTCTCCAAAGTGGGGTGCGTGCACCCCAGGGGGTGCGCAAGAGGATCCTTGGGGGTGCGGGGCAGGAGGAGTGCTTTTTTTTTTTTTGCTTTGGCAAAAATGGTAGAGCCGGCGCGGCAGTGCCGGCGCGGCAGGGGGTGCGTGCTCAAAATTTTTTTACTGATAGGGGTGCGCGATGAAAAAAGTTTGGAGACCACTGCTCTAGGGCACTCCGGGCACCATTCTTTTAATGTTTAGATTGTAAACAGTGTAGTTCTGCAAGGACATGACGTATCAGGCTTTAAAGCCTTGAGCTGCACTGACATAAGATACAAACAGGAGGGAAGAACAAGGTAGCAGTGAGACTATGGTCTTTACTACGTGTATTTGGCAAGAGCTGTCTTTACTACATGTTTGTACAGCACCCAGCACAACATGGCTTCTATCAGCAGATGCTACTGCAATACTCAGAATAAATAATGATAACTCGAGCTGGCCTGAAGATGACAATTCCATTTCACGATAACATTTGAGTTTCAACATTTTGTTTTCTTCTTGTATTGGAATGAGAACAAAACATTAAGTATGTTTTCACCAAATGGAATTTTATTGAAATGTGTTTTTTGGATCGAAAAAACTCAAGTTTTCAATTCACTCTCTCTCTCTCTCTCTCTGGTCAGAAGTGAAAAACCTCAACCCCAACCCCTTCCTGACAAAAATTCCATTGAAACCGATACGTCTCTGTGAAACATGTTGGCTTTGTCAAAACAGCCTATTTCAATTAAATGAACTTCATCAGAAATGTTCCAGCAAGTTCTACTACTAATACATATCTCAACATTTATTCTGTACTTGTCCCTGTAATGTCAGAGCAGTATATATAACTTACTTTTCACAGGGAAATGTTTGTTACATTGTTGGTTTGATAAATAACTCCCACTTATTTCAGTGAGCATTTCACATAAATATGGAATGAGTAAAAATGGAGTACTTAGTCCTAGATTTGATTTTGAGTATATTATAAAGAAGCCATTATTTAATATTAAGGAAAGAACTAAAGCAAGATCTCCATGAGAGAAACCCCATAGCAAGCCGCATCTGAACAAACAGAGGTGTGTAGCAAGGTGGTGAGAACTGTCATCATTTGTAAGTGCTTTACACATTTGTACACAACACCAGCTATAACAGATATCAAACTAGATGCACCACAGATACCTGTTTTGGAGGGCTATGATAAAAAACAGACATTTTTGCCTTGTTGTGTTGTGCTCTGTTTCTTTCTTTGTAATTGAACAACTACAACATAGTTTCACTGCTACCTTGTTCTTCCCTCCTGTTTGTATCTTATGTCTGAGACTTAGATTGTAAGCTCATCAGAGCTAGCACCATTTTGTTGCTATTAGGTTAGTCTAGTGCCTAGCACATTGCAGCTCCTGCGATGTTAACAATTTATAGAATCATAGAAAGGTAGGGCTGGAAGGGACCCTTAGAGGTCATCAAGTCCAGCCCCTTGTGCTGAGGCAGGACCCAGCAGAACTAGACCATCCCTGATAAGTGTTTGTCCAACCTGTTCTTAAAAAACCTCCAGTGATGGGAATTCCACCATCTTCCTTGGAAGCCTATTCCAGAGCTTAACTACCCTTATAGTTAGAAAGCTTTCCCCCATATTTAACCTAAATCTCCCTTGATGCAGATTAAGCCCATTACTTTTTGTCCTACCCTTTGTGGTCATGGAGAACAATTGATCATAGTCCTCTTTATAACAGCCCTTCACATATTTGAAGGCTTTTATTAGGTCCACCCTCAGTCTTCTTTTCTCAGGTCTAAACATGCCCATGTTTTTTAACCTTTCCTCAGAGGTCAGGTTTTCTAAACCTTTTATCATTTTTGTTGCTCTCCCCTGGACTGTCACCAATTTGTCCACATCTTTCCTAGAGTATGATGCCCAGAATTGGACACAGTACTTCAGCTGAGACATCCCCCTTGCCAAGCAGAGTGGAACAGTTACCTCCTGTGTCATACATATGACACTCCTATTAATATATCCCAGAATATTAGCCTTTTTTTCACAACTGCATCAAATTGTTGACTCATGTTTACTTTGTGATCCACTATAACCCCAGATCCTTTTCAGCAGTACCACCACCTAGCCAGTTATTCCCCATTTTGTAGTTGTGCATTTGACTTTTTTCCTTCCTAAGTGCAGAATACTTGACCTATCTTTATTGAATTTCATCTGGTTGATTTCAGACCAAATGTGTCCAATGTGTCACGGTAGTCTTGAATTCTAATCCTGTCCTCTAAGGTGCTTGCAACCCCTCCCAGATTAGAGTCATCTGCAAATTTCATAAGTATACCCTCCACTCCATTATACATTGTAAAAGTTCAACATGTAGGAACAAAATTGGACAGATTCCAAGACTAGAAGGGACCATGATGATCATCTAGTCTGACCTCTTCTATAGAGCAGACCATAGACCTTTATCAAAATAATTCCTAGTGCGGATCTTTTAGAAAAACATCCAATCTTGATTTAAAAATGGTCAGTAATGGAGAATCCACCTGACTTTGGGGAAATTGTTGCAATGGTTAATGACTCTCACTATTAAAAGACTGAAGAGCCCATTAAATATTTGTTCCCCATGTAGATACTTGTAGATTGTAATAAAGTCACCACTTAGTCTTCTTTTTGTTGAGCTAAATGAATTGCACTCTTTGAATCCATCACAGTAAGGCAGGCCATGGAGGTTTTCTAATCCTCTAATTGGTGTTGTGGCTCTTCTCTGAACCCTCTCCAATTTATCAAATTCCTTTTTGAATTGGGGGAACCAGAACAGGACACAGCAGCAGTCACACTAGTGCCAAATACAGAGGCAAAATAACCTCACCTCCTATTCAATATTCCCTGTCTTATGCATCCAAGAATTACATTAACCCTTTTGGCAACAGCATTGTACTGGGAGTTCATATTCCACTGATTTAGAGCCCTGTGTGGATACAAAATTTATATCCACGGATGCAGATATCCATGGATATAAAACTGATATCCGTGGAGCTGCAGGACTCTACTGGGAACGCAGTGACGAAAGCAGTAGCATATCAGTCACTGCTTGCAGAAGCCAGCACCCCACACAGGCAGCTCTTCCACCATGGCTCTACCACCCCCAGCCCTGCCCACTGGGGCAGGCACCAGGCTCACCAGTGGCTGTGTCTGGTTATGTTAGTGTGTGCAAGCGGCTCGCATGCCCCTGTCAGGAGTCCCTTCTATGCAGAAGTCTGTAGGATTCCCGGTAGAGCCCTGCAGCTCCACGGATATCCGATTTATATCCACGGATATCCACATCTGTGGATACACATTTCGTATCCATGCAGGGCTCTACGCTGATTATCCCACATGATCCCCAAATCTTTTTCAGAGTCACTGCTTCAGAGGATAGTGTCCCCCAACCTGTAAGTATGGTCTAAATCAGGGGTCGGCAACCTTTCAGAAGTGGTGTGCCGAGTCTTCATTTATTCACTCTAATTTAAGGTTTTGCGTGCCAGTAATAGATTTTAACGTTTTTAGAAGGTCTCTTTCTATAAGTCTGTAATATATAACTAAACTATTATTGTATGTAAAGTAAATAAGGTTTTTAAAATGTTTAAGAAGCTTCATTTAAAATTAAATTAAAATGCAGAGCCCCCCGGACCGGTGGCCAGAACCTGGGCAGTGTGAGTGCCACGGAAAATCAGCTCGCATGCCTCCTTTGGCATGCATACCATAGGTTGCCTACCCCTGGTCTAAATTCTTTGTTCTGATATATATATATATATATATATATATATAAAAACACACATTGTTTGCTTGAGCCCTGCTTACCAAATGATCCAGCTCTCCCTGTATCAGTGACTTGTCCTCTTCATTATTTACCACTCCCCGAATTTTTTTGTCATCAGCAAACTTTATCACTGATGATTTTGTTTTCTTCCAGGTCATTGATAAAATTGTTAAATAGCATAGGGCCAAGAACCCCACTAAAAACACACCCGCTTGATGATGATTTCCCCATGTACAATTACTTTGAGACCTATCAGTTAGCTAGTTTTAATCCATGTAATGTGTGACATGCTGATTTTATATCATTCTAGTTTTTTTAATCAGTATTGTGCTCTACCAAGTCAATTGCCTTATGGAAATATAAAAATATTACATTATAGAACTTTACTTCTTTTATCAAACTTGTGATCTCATTAAAAATATCAACTTAGTTTCACAGGATCTATTTTCCACATACACATGTTGATTGGCATTAATTACATTACCCTAATTTAATTTTTTATTAATCAAGTCCCATTTCAGCCACTCTGCTGACTTCAGCGGAGTTCCACTGGGGATGAATTAGTTTAGGCATAGCAGAGCAACCCTCTTGCTGCATAAATATTTATGATTTGAGAGCGAGATCTTCTACTGATATACAGCAGTATCACTCCATCTAGAGTTGAATTTGGCTTAGTCTATCATACAAAGCTTAAAATATTCCCCAATTTAAAATCTTTTAGGGGAGTGTGGCGGAGCGACGACTCACCAGCACGGTACCTCCTGCTGGTCATCCTGGGAATTAGCTCTTCCAGCCCAGAGTGCCCTCTTCAGGCTGATGTCTCGCCTGCTGCTGGCCCCCGTGTCCTTCCTGGACCCTGGTGCCCCTCCACGTCAGGGTTCTGCCCCAGCAGTAACCCACAATCTGGGTCTCCCCACCTGGGGGAACCCCCAATCCTCTATCCCCACCTTGCCTCAGTAGCTACTGCCAGTCACCATCTAGCCCCTGCTCAGTGGGGCAGACTGCAGTCTGTCAGCCACTCATCATCGGCAAGGGGGTTAGGACCTGCTGCCTTTGCCTATCTCTGGGCTGCCCCGGTACCTTTTGTAGGCCTTTAACAAGGCCTGCAGCCTGGGGTTTTACTAGGCTGGAGCTCCCCAGCTCCCTCTGCCCTTCCCCAGCACTGCTCCACCTCAGGTACCCTTCTCAGCTCCCAGGAAGCCTGGTCCTCCTCTCTTAAGAAGCTAGAGAGAGCATCTATATTGAGCTCCTGGCTCACAGCCCTTTTATAAGGCCAGCTGTGGCCTGATTGGGGTGTGGCCCCCGCTGTGGCTGTTTCCCCAATCAGCCCAGGCTTTTCTCTCAGCCTCGGCCCTCTCCAAGGGCTGGCTTTTGACCCTTCTTTACTGGAGTGGGGCAGCCGCCCCACTACAGGGAGTTTAAGTTCAATTGGCAATAGAAAAATGTAATATGAGAGAGAGAAAAGTTTGTGTATGTACACACTCTCTTCCTGGTTTCTTATTTTGATAAAAGCTGAATTAGAAAGTAGTGTGTGTGAAGTAGGTCAAATTAAACATCTTATTAAATGTAGAGACATTTACAGTGAATCCTTACTGCTTTTAACTTCACAACACAGTAAGTACAATAAAGCTATATACCTATCCTCTCTGTCCTGCTTTAAAAATTCTACTGCATGATAAATACTCAATTTTTTTTTTAACCTTTTTTTGTTTGGAGAACTCTGTTCTCCTAAGATTTTTCTCATCAGTGCAGAAGGTGTGTGAAGACGCTGTGTCCTTTGGAGAAGGGTAGTTCTCTAAACCAGGAACACTATCCCGGTATTGATCTTGATAAAGCTAGTTTTTCAGATTCTTTAAAACCCGTATTGCATCTGCTCTACCGCTAATGATGCTTGCATCTGAATTACTGAAAGGCAATTAGAAATACAGATCACAGAGCTCAATTAGGATATAGTTATTCTAGCCGTGTATGAACTATCTAATTTTTCCCATCATTATGGCATGCCTGGATTTTATTGGGAGCTTTTTTTCAAGAATCATGGAGAGCTCACATTAAATCTCAATGGATATAAATGTGATATAATGGCAACATGCTTCAATTTTATCATCCGCTGGGTGTGGGTGGAACTCAGGACTCCTGGTGAAGAGACCGGTATAAGGTGATGTAAAGAGACTTTAGGGTCAAGATGTTCAATCAGCACTACCTACATTTAGTCTCACAACCCCATATAGAGGTACCTAAATAAGCTGATCCATTTCTCACGGACTTCAGTGGGAGTTGTACCCAGTACTTATTTAGGTGCCGGAAAACTTGGTGTAGGACAGGACAGCATCGGAGTCAGTAAAGATATAGGCAGATGTTTAATGATGCTCTGCTTTATATTTGATTCCAGGGTGTAATTCTGGGGCTCTGCTAGAAGGTATATAATCTCTTCGTCACATGTGAGCATTTCTGGTGAAGGGTCCTGCCTTCTTTTGTGTTTTTTTATACACAATGAATAAACACATCGTGGTTGCTAATAGAAACAAATAAATTATTAATGATTTTAGAGGATGTGGCAAGGTGAACACTCACCAGCACAGCACCTCCTGCTGGTTGTCTCAGGAATTAGCTCTTTCAGCACAGAGCACCCTCTGCAGGCCAGTGTCTCACCTGCTGCTGGCCCCCGTGTCTCTCCCAGACCCCAGTGCCCTTCTATGTCCAGGTTCTGCCCCCACAGTAACCCACAATCTGCCTATCTCTGGGCCACCCCTCTGCAGCCCCAGTACCTTTTGTGGGCCCTTAACTAGGCCTGCAGCCTGGGGTTTTGCTAGGCTGGAGCTCCCCAGCTCCCTCTGCCCTTCCCCCAGCACTGCTCCACCTCAGGTACCCTGCTCAGCTCCTAGTCAGCCAGGTCCTCCTCTCTCAGAAGGCTAGAGAGAGAGTCTCTTGAGCATCTGGCTCACAGCCCTTTTATAGGGCCAGCTGTGGTTTGATTGGGGCGTGGCCTCAGCTGTGGCTGCTTCCCCACTCAGCCTTTCCCCAGCCACAGCCCTCTCCAGGGATGCTTTTAACCCCTCCGGGGGGCAATATACCAGTCAGGAGGTATATGAATATGCCATTCCCTACTCCAAATTCCTTGTAGCTTAGTTGCTGAAGGACTGAGATGCCATTAGAGTGGGAGAGGACCAGAGAGCTATCTAGCACTTATCCTGAACACTGGGAGTGGGGGGAACCAGTTAGGAAAAAATAAGAAGCCTCTGCATTTTAGTCAAGATTAAATCAAACTTGAACCAAGCTATTTCTGATTTTTCACTTTGAGGGGTCACAAGCACAAGTATACAGCAAGACAGGTTGTTTTTGTGGCATTGCGTGCTGGGCCATTATCAAAATTGCCTCTTAACCTTCTCTTTGTTGAATGAAAAGTGTTGTTAGTTTCTCCACTAGAGGTTTTCCAGACCCTGGGATCATTCTTTTAGCAGCACTTTGCAGGGCTCCTTTGGGGGTCCCCCATCACAAATGCAAACCAGGCTGGAAAAAAGTGAAGTTAATTCAGTGAAGGTGGCAGCAGAGAAACAAACTAAAGAATAACTACAAGCAATGTAGATTAAGGCTGCATGAATCACAGTGAAAAATCAGACACCACCGTGATAAGCAAACTTATAAAAACATGGGGAAAAACTCTTGCATTCCAATGTTTACTTAGAAAAATCCGAGCATATGAAGGAAAGTGTTGCATCTGAAGGTCAAAAACAAAAGAATATGTTATCTGGAATTAAGGATCCATCTATTCTGAATAAACACCAGATGGTTGCGATGTTTCAGTGGAGGAAATGTATACATGATGACAAGAACATCACAATAAAAGAACAGAAGTAGATATAAAAATGCAAGTACAAAACCATCTTTTGCACAGCATATGGCATGTTACAGATACAGAATCAAAGTATCAGTGAGTCAGCTGCCAGAAAGTATGCTAGGTACAATAAAATCCTACAGATCTGGGCTAATGAAAGCATTATTAGAAATGTATTAAAGAAACATTAACTTGGCACTAAACTTAATTCTTAAGAAGTTCCAGTTTTCTCCTCCTGTAAATTCTTGCATTTCTTGTAGAAAGTTTATGGTGTATGCAACTGACTGGAGATATTTTTAAACCATTTTATTGTATCTCAACTCCAGTACATATTATAAAATAAGTCATTTTATAGCACCTTTTATGTGAAATATTACAAGGTGCTTTTAAATGAAAACCAAAAAACAGCAACTACATCCTGAAATGAGACCTTTGACCAATCCAGTAGTAAAGGAAATGCTTTTGACTGGAGGTATGAGTCTTAAGCCACACAACTATCACTAAAGATAGTGGGCAATTGCAGATCCAGCTGCCATTGTTTCATAGGACACTGAATTTTCCTTAGCTGCATATGCAATCATCATTGATTGGCACTTTTTGCAAGAACCCCTAAATACTCTGCTATGGCTGAAAGGTTGGTCACCGAATTCCTCCTTCTTCTGTTTTGGAACCCTGAACTGGTACATGTGCACAAGCACTAATATCTGTATTCTGCCACAATCCCTATAAAGCACATAAGTGTGTGTGTGTGACTTCGAGCTTGTGAGTTGTTCAGTTCACTTTAGTGGGACTAATCACTTGCTTGAAGTTACGCATTTGCCTCATGCTCCTAGAACACTGAAACATCTGACCCTGCATAGGTTTCAGAGTAGCAGCCGTGTTAGTCTGTATCCGCAAAAAGAACAGGAGTACTTGTGGCACCGTAGAGACTAACAAATTTATTAGAGCATAAGCTTTCGTGGGCTACAACCCACTTCTTCGGATGCATATAGAGTGAACCATATATTGAGGAGATATATATACACACACATACAGAGAGCATGAACAGGTGGGAGTTGTCTTACCAACTCTGAGAGGCCAATTAAGTAAGAGAAAAAAAACTTTGGAGATCAAGAAGGGAGCAAAGATGTAGGGAGGGGAGGAGGAGGAGCAAAGATGTAGCATTTCAGCATTCAGTTTTGGTCAGTTGCTGACCTGTATCACTCTGGCATGGCTGATGGAGATAGGCCTTAGGTATATTTAATTACTGAAACAATCTTTCAAATGTAGCAATTTCTAGCAAATCAGGGACCTGTTGCTCCAGGCTGGATGACTGATTTCTTGATGTGTCTGAACCGCACAACTTGGACTTTTCTCATACATGGCAGGCCAGGTTGCCTGATTGGCTATGACAACCATTAGAAAAGTAATGGGCATTTGCTCCAGGCACTCTTGTTGCCCAGTGTCTTACTCCATAATTGATTGGTAGCTACTTCTGATGAGAAGCAACCTAGAATTAGAATGGACTGATCCAGTATTTATACCATGTAGCTGAAATATTGGTACCTTAAAGAGATTCTGAAGCTAGCTAGCAGCTGTTTAAACACTTCTGAAATTAGGATAGCTCTTGAAACACTGGTCTCAAACACAAGGGTAGCATTTAATCAAATATATTAACATTTTAACCATCAAAACAATGGTAGCAGCTTGTACCTACAGAGTCTAGAATAATAACAACATGTGCGAGACCCTCAGCTGGTGTAAATCAGCATGGCTCCATTGATGTCAGTGAGCCCACATATATCCTTCATGTATTGTATCTCAAAGGGATGTTTGAGCAATTCTGGAAGCTGTAGTATAGGCAGGGAGCAGGTGCTTTTACCACCGTGTCTACAGTAACATCCTGAAAAGGGAACGGTGTGGAACTGGCACAGTCACTGAGGGGAATAAATGCCACACCCTCGTAAAAGGTCTATCAGCAGGTGAAAAATAGACAAAAGGTATAATGCCACTTCCCTGCTACAATTAGGCAAGAAAAGCATGTGTCCTGTACTTGGCACTCTCTGCAGCTGACGGTGCCTAGATCCGCATCGTCAGTGCTGTACTCTACTATAGTAACTCTTGTAATACCCTCATCATGATAGTTTCTGAGCACCTTTTACTAGAGCATTAACATCTGTCCTGTGTGGTTCATTCTTTGTCATCCCCTCCCCATGGAGAGAATTGTGTGTGCAATGGGGTGTTGGGCTGTGTAGGGTTTTTCATTATTTTATTTTTAAATATACATGCTGCTCGGTTGTTAGAGAAGGCAAGTTGAAGTGCACCCGGCACTTGGAATGGAAGGTGGTCTGCAATGGTCCTTAGTTCCTGTGTGAGTTTGTTCCACAGTCTTGAACTGGCCGTTGAGAAAACTCTATCCCTTGCACAGATGAGCTTTACCTTTATGATAGAAAGCTCCATTGTGCCAAAGGAGCAGAGTTGCCAACCTTGCTTTTCATCCTGGAGCTTTAGGCAATATTTAGGTATGATGGGCCCAGGCCATGGAGTACCTTGAAGATAAGGAAGAATCTGGGGTGTGATCAATTACACCTTCCAGCAAAAACAAGTCTCCCTGACAGCAACAGCCATGGGTGGGTTCTTGTTTCTGTGTCCTACTGAAAGAGATGACC
Organism: Emys orbicularis; assembly: GCF_028017835.1. NCBI lineage: Eukaryota > Metazoa > Chordata > Testudines > Emydidae > Emys > Emys orbicularis. The sequence continues at coordinate 19,284,401 of NC_088685.1, read as the reverse complement.
CTGTGCTCTATGGCTCTTACCTGATTGATTTCAGCTGGGGTAGTCAACCAGCTCCATGATTCCCTTTGCAGGTCTGCAGACACAACAATGTCAATTTGCTTGATTGGTGAGTTACAGAAGGTTTCTTCTTGTTGAGTCACTTGTGCAGAACTAGCCATATCCTTCCCTTTGAGTAATGAACCGAGCTGTAGGGTATTTAAATGGATCCATTGGGAAAGCAACACAATACTCCTATGCAAAGACTGGCTGCTGTTAAAAAACAAACCTCTGGATTTCAATTTTTACTGCGATGCTAATTATCATATCTGACAAGATCATTTCATTCTTAGTATGTTCTCAGCTCATTTGCCCATTTGTTTGTTGTCTTTTGTCATACACTAAGACTGAAGGCCTTGGGGGCAAACGCTGTCTGAGGCCTGGTCTACACTACGTGTTTAGGTCGACTTTAGCAGCGTTAAATCGAATTAAGCCTGGACACGTTCACACGACAAAGCCCTTTCTTTCGACTTAAAGGGCCCTTTAAACTGGTTTCTTTACTCCACCTCCGACGAGGGGATTAGCGATAAAATCGGCCTTAGGGGGTCGGAATTGGGGTAGTGTGGATGGAATTCGACGTTATTGGCCTCCGGGAGCTATCCCACAGTGCTTCATTGTGACCGCTCTGGACAGCACTCTCAACTCAGATGCACTGACCAGGTAGACAGGAAAAGCCCCGCGAACGTTTGAATTTCATTTCCTGTTTGCTCAGGAAATGATCCATTGTGTGTGGAGAGCACAGGTGACCACGCAGAGCTCATCAGCACAGGTAACCGTGATGGAGTCCCAGGATCACAAAAGAGCTCCAGCATGGACAGAACGGGAGGTACGGGATCTGCTCGCCATATGGGGAGATGAATCAGTGCTAGCTGAACTCCGAAGCAGTAAACGAAATGGCAAAATATTAGAAAAGGTCTCCAAGGCCATGAAGGATAGAGGCCATAACAGGGACGCACAGCAGTGCCACGTGAAAATTAAGGAGCTAAGGCAAGCCTACCACAAAGCCAGAGAAGCAAACAGAAGGTCCGGGGCAGAGCCGCAAACATGCCGCTTCTACGCGGAGCTGCATGCCATTCTAGGGGGTGCAGCCACCACTACCCCAACCGTGTGCTATGACTCCCTCACTGGAGAAACACACAGGGAAGCGGGTTCGGGGTACGAGGAAGATGAGGATGGAGATAATGTAGATAGCTCACAGCAGCAAGGAAGCGGAGAAACCGGTTTCCCCAACAGCCAGGATATGTTTATCACCCTGGACCTGGAACCAGTAACCCCCGAACTCACCAAAGGCGTGCTCCCAGACCCTGAGGGCACACAGGGGACCTCTGGTGAGTGTACCTTTGTAAATATTACACATGGTTTAAAAGCAAGCGTGTTTAATGATTAATGATTAATTTGTCCTGGCAATCGTGGCCAGTACAGCTACTGGAAAAGTCTGTTAACGTGTATGGGGATGGAGCGGAAATCCTCCAGGGACATCTCCAGAAAACTCTCCTGGATGTACTCCCAAAGCCTTTGCAAAAGGTTTCTGGGGAGGGCTGCCTTATCCCGTCCGCCATGGTAGGACACTTTACCACGCCAGGCCAGTAGCACGTAGTCTGGAATCATTGCATAACAAAGCATGGCAGCGTATGGTCCCGGTGTTTGCTGGCATGCAGACAACATCCATTCCTTATCGCTCTTTGTTATCCTCAGGAGAGTGATATCATTCACGGTCACCTGGTTGAAATGGGGCGATTTTATTAAGGGGATATTCAGAGGTGCCCGTTCCTGCTCTGCTGAACAGAAATATTCCCCGCTGTTAGCCACGCGGTGGGGGGGAGGGGTGAAGTGATCATCCCAGAGAATTGGGTGTGGGGGGGAGGGGAGTTAGTTGGGTTTGTGCTGCATGTTAACCCTGAAACCGCAGCCCCTCCTTTTACATTGCAAACCCATTTTAAATGGCCAACCCAATGGGTGCTTGGTATGGGAAATGAGAGCACTACTGTTTGAAACCATTCCCACATGTTAAGAAGGTTAAAAAAGCCAAAAGACTGTGTCTTACCATGGCTGCCTGCAAGCCGAAATCTGTGTCCTGGCACTGCATGAGTGATCTCTCACAGCAAACCGGCAGGCCCTCAATATAAGAGGAAAAATGTGACCTTGTAACGAAAGCACATGTGCTGTGTAATGTGAACAGCAAAATTTAACGTGAAAGAGTGTACCCATTGTTCTCTAAAATGTGTCTTTTTTAACCACCTCTCCCTTCTCCTCCACCAGCTGCAAATGTTTCTCCTTCACAGAGGCTAGTGAAGATTAGAAAGAGAAAACGGAGGACGCGGGATGACATGTTCACGGAGCTCCAGATGTCCTCCCACGCTGACAGAGCACAGCAGAATGCGTGGAGGCAGTCAATGACTGATTACAGAAAAGCACAATATGAACGAGAGGAGAGGTGGCGTGCTGAATCGCGGGATGAACAGAGCAAGTTGCGGGCTGAAGATGATAGGTGGCGTCAGCTTGCAGACAGAAGGCAAGAGTCGATGCTCCAGCTGCTGGAGCATCAAACTGATATGCTCCAGCGTATGGTTGAGCTGCAGGAAAGGCAGCAGGAGCAGAGACCGCCGCTACAGCCCCTGTGTAACCAACAGCCCTCCTCCCCAAGTTCCATAGCCTCCTCACCCAGACGCCCAAGAACACGGTGGGGGGGCCTCCGGCCACCCAGTCACTCCACCCCAGATGATTGCCCTAGCATCAGAAGGCTGGCCTTCAATAAGAGTTAAAGTTTTAAACTGCAGTGTGTCCTTTTCCTTCCCTCCTCCCCCACCCATCCCGGGCTACCTTGGCAATTATCCCCCTAGTTGTGTGATGAATTAATAAAGAATGCATGAATGTGAAGTAACAATGACTTTATTGCCTCTGCAAGCGGTGCTCGAAGGGGGGAGGGGAGGGTGGGGTGGTTGGCTTACAGTGAAGTAGAGTGAACCGAGTGGTGGGGGCGGAGGGTTCATCAAGGAGAAACAAACAGAAGTTTCACACCGTAGCCTGGCCAGTCACAAAACTCGTTTTCAAAGCTTCTCTGATGCGCACCGCGCCCTGCTGTGCTCCTCTAACCGCCCTGGTGTCTGGCTGCGCATAATCAGAGGCCAGGCGATTTGCCTCAACCTCCCACCCTGCCATAAATGTCTCCCCCTTACTCTCACAGATATTGTGGAGCGCACAGCAAGCAGCAATAACAATGGGGATATTCTTTTCGCTAAGGTCTGAGCGAGTCAGTAAGCTGCGCCAGCGTGCTTTTAAATGTCCAAATGCACATTCCACCACCATTCGGCACTTGCTCAGCCTGTAGTTGAACAGGTCCTGACTCCTGTCCAGGCTGCCTGTGTACGGCTTCATGAGCCATGGCATTAAGGGGTAGGCTGGGTCCCCAAGGATCACGATAGGCATTTCAACATCCCCAACGGTTACTTTCTGGTCCGGGAAGAAAGTCCCTTCCTCCAGCTTTCGAAACAGAGCAGAGTGCCTGAAGACGCGAGCATCATGTACCTTTCCCGGCCATCCCACGTTGATGTTGGTGAAATGTCCCTTGTGATCCACCAGGGCTTGCAGCAGCATTGAAAAGTACCCCTTGCGGTTTATGTACTCGGTGGCTTGGTGCTCCGGTGCCAAGATAGGGATATGGGTTCCGTCTATGGCCCCACCACAGTTTGGGAATCCCATTGCAGCAAAGCCATCCACTATGGCCTGCACGTTTCCCAGAGTCACTACCCTTGATATCACCAGGTCTTTCATTGCCCTGGCAACTTGGATCACAGCAGCCCCCACAGTAGATTTGCCCACTCCAAATTGATTCCCGACTGACCGGTAGCTGTCTGGCGTTGCAAGCTTCCACAGGGCTATCGCCACTCGCTTCTCAACTGTGAGGGCTGCTCTCATCCTGGTATTCTGGCGCTTCAGGGCAGGGGAAAGCAAGTCACAAAGTTCCATGAAAGTGCCCTTACGCATGCGAAAGTTTCGCAGCCACTGGGAATCGTCCCACACCTGCAGCACGATGCGGTCCCACCAGTCTGTGCTTGTTTCCCGGGCCCAGAATCGGCATTCCACGGCATGAACCTGCCCCAGTAACACCATGATTTCCACATTGCTGGGGCCTGTGCCTTGTGAGAGGTCTATGTCCATGTCAATTTCCTCATCACTCTCGTCGCCGCGCTGCAATCGCCTCCTCGGCTGGTCCTGGTTTTGCTTTGGCATGTCCTGGCTCTGCATATACTCCAGGACAATGCGCGTGGTGTTCATAGTGCTCATAATTGCCTTGGTGATCTGAGCGGTCTCCATGATCCCAGTGCTAGCTATGGCGCCTGGTCTGAAAAAAGGCGCGAAACTAGTATCTGACGGACCAGGGGAAGGAAGGAGGGAGGGAGGGAGGGAGGGGCGAGTGATGACATGGCGTACAGGTACAGGGAATTAAAATCAACAAAGGTGGCTGTGCATCAGGGAGAAACACAAACAACTGTCACACAGAATGGCCCCCCCAAAGATTGAACTCAAAACCCTGGGTTTAGCAGGCCGTTGATTTCACGGAGGGAGGGGGAAGCTAATGAATACAGAACAAATCTATTTTTTACATCTTAAGCTGGCAGCCGACGGTGCAGCATGACTGATAGCCACTGCAGTACGATGACGACGGATACCAGTTGTAATATACTATCTTCTACCAAAAGGCAAGGGGCTGCTGCTGTGTAGCAATGCAGCCCCACGTCTGCCAGCACCCAGATCGCCCTCGGCCTCTTCTGGGTGCTTAGCAGAAAATACTGGGCGCTTGGCAGAAAATAGCATACTACGACTGGTAGCCATCATCATCAAGACAGTTCAATAGGACTGAGCATGTCTGCCCAGGTGCCTCTGATCGAACCGCAATATGACGACGATGGATACCAGTCATAATATACCATCTACTGCCAAAAGGCAAAAGGCAAGGGGCTGGTGCAATGCAGCCCTACGGCTGCCAGCCCCACAGCTATCAGTCATGCTGCACCGTCTACCGCCAAAAGGCAGTTAGCTGTTGCTGCTGTGTAGCAATGCAGTACCACGTCTGCCGGCACCCAGAGGACATATGGTGACGGTGAGCTGAGCTGAGCGGGCTCCATGCTTGCCGTGGTATGTTGTCTGCACAGGTAACTCAGGTAAAAAGGCGTGAATCTATTGTCTGCCGTTGCTCTGACGGAGGGGGAGGGGCCTGACGACAGGTACCCAGAACCCCCCGCGACACTGTTTTGCATCATTCAGGCATTGGGCTCTCAACCCATAATTCCAATGGGCGGCGGAGACTGCGGGAACTGTGGGATAGCTACCCATAGTGCAATGCTCCGGAAGTCGACGCTAGCCTTGGTACTGTGGACACGGTCCGCCGACTAGAGCACTTAGAGCATTTTATGTGGGGACACACACAATCGGCTGTATACAACCGATTTCTATAAAACCGGCTTCTATAAATTCGACCTAATTTTGTAGTGTAGACATACCCTGAGTTAGATGTGTATACAGCATCTACTGCAGTAATGACTTGATTCCTGATTTGGCCTCTGAGTGTACTGTAATATAAATAATTACTAACAAAAGGGGAGGAGACTTTTGAAAAGTGCCTAAGAGTTTACTGTTTATCTAAGACACATCCACATTACCATAGAACCTGAGCACCTCATTATCTTTAAAGTATTTATCTTCATAACACCCCTCGGAGGTAGGGAAGTGCTTTTATCCCCATTTTACAAATGGGAAACTGAGGCACATAAAGGCTAAGTGACTTTGGGCAGAGTGATAATTGAACCTGGGTCTCCCAAGTCCTATGCTGGCATCCTAACCACTTCCACTATTGAAAAGCAATGGGAGTTTTGATCTTAAGTCCCTTTGATACTTTTGAATGTCACACACAATAAATAGCTGTGTTTGTTTTTAAAATGCATTATTTTTAAGTTCATTTCTTCTTAAAACAAATCCATGTTTATTTCTCTTTATTACATTTTAGTTTAATTCTGCCCCTCCCCTGTGTATTTTGTAGCATCTTATTCTGTGAGTAGCCCCATTGAAATCAATCGCATTGCAATGCTACACCGTGTGAGGAAGGGTGGCGGAATCAGACTGTGACCGAGTGCTGGGAACCATCAGCTGAGCCAGCACTCTGGTCACTTAAACACCAGTTAACTGCCCCCCTCCTTCCCTCTGGGGTGGACCTGACTGTGCCTAGTTAGCAGATTAGAATGGGCTGAGGAACAACTAATGAGCTAATTAGTCCGTTAACACAGAGGCTAGAAGAAGATACAGGATGGAAGTGCTGGAGGCAGAGACAGGTTAGCAGAACAAGAACCAAGGAGGATCTGAGGGGAGAGATCTCTTCCCTCTCCTTCCCAGAAGGCTGAGAAGAAACTAATGTTGTAAATGTTGTGGTGTATGGATCAGTAAGGTGGTGGGACGAGCAATGTAAATAAACTACAAAGGGATGTTTAATAAGTGAAGGTCTCTGAGCAGTCTGTGTAGACAGAGCAGAAGACGGGAGTGGGTCCTTACCTTGTCACACAGACCCTTATTATTGAGCAGCCATTTCCCCCCCTCGGCGAAACAACATTTTATTTCCACATTTGTAGGATATTGTCTCAAAGCTACAGAATGTTACACACCTGCCTGCCATAGAAGGGTAGTAATAAGTGGCAGAAAAGTCATTCTTTCTGCAAGAAGAGAACCTATGTTCAGAAGTGTCCATCTACTTTTATAGTTCTCTTTACTGGAATATCTGAGCACCTGATAATTTTATCCTCACAGTACCCATGTGAGCTAGGGAATCATTGTTATCCCTATTTGACAGGTGTGGAACTGAAACACAGAGTGCAAGTGACTTGCCTAGGGCCACACAGGAAATTTGAAGCAAAGCCAGGCATTGAACCAAATTTCCTGAGAGCCAGTTCTGTCCCTTGACTATAAAATCATCCTTCTGCCAATATTAATACAGTACAGAATAAAAACATGAGTTGACTAATATGTATAATGAATACATGCATAAGTGATTTTGTTTAGTTCTGCAAAGTGCCATGCAAATATATGCTGTAAAAGACACACTAACTAAGAACAATATGTTCTGGATCTTGGAACACAGGTGGGGTGATATCTGGATGGAGAAAGGCCAATGGTTGTCTACAGAGACCCAGGAAACCAATGACCACTAACCTTCACTTCACTATCTTAAAAAGGATAGCAAGGGACTTTAAATATAAGTATTTGGAGGAAGGAACCTACTGAGCTATAACCACTATCAGTTCATAAGACATAAATCATGTCTGAAAACCCAGTTGGCTTTCTTGATGTAATTACAGGGTGGGTGGGGAAAAATGCAAAATGTGGATGTATCTTTAATTTGAGTAAAGTGTTTGATACATTACTGTATGAAAACTGGGACACTATAGAAATACTATGGTGTGATTAACATTGGCTGGCAGATCCCATTTGCTAGTGGATAAACTTGATAGTGGAGAGTGAGGTCAAAAGCAGTGAGCATTTCAAGCAATGGCACTGGGGCAAAATGGCCAGCAGTGATACGCTTTGGCTCAGATCAAGAGGTGCAACCAAGTGGGGTCCCAGGGATCAGACTTAGAACCTGCATTTTTGAAAGTATTCCTCACTGTAAAATCCAAATTGATTCCCCCCCGACACACACACACCAAAAAACAAACCTAGGAGGGATTGCAAATACCAAGAGGACAAATCAAAATAGCTGAATGATCTGGCAAGCTTAGAGAGATGAGGAGCTATAATGAGATGCGATTTTAGTACAGAAACATGTAGTCATGATGGGAGACCATCTCCCTAGGCCATGTCTCCTAGTGGTCAGAGCTCTGGCTAGCCACACCACCTAGTGATCAAGTCCAGGAGTTGGGGGTACTGCCTAGTGGTCAAGTCCTGGAGCTGGCTGTAGCACGTAGAGGGTTCAAGTCTTCAGGGTTGGAGGTAGGGGAACCCAGGTCCTGCTGCTCGTTCATGTTCCAACCCAGGGCCCTGGGGCAGGCAGTTCAGGTGTGGGCCCTGGGTCCATGGTACCACCCAGCCTACTCCCTGTGTTACTTCATACTGCATCCCTGCCTCTCCAGAGGCACAGTGAAGGCCTAGCTAAAGGACCACAATCCATCCACCTAGAAGGGGAAAAGGAGGTTCCTTTCCATACCCATGAGCAGATGGTCCTCTGTGTCTTCTGCAATGGCTGGTGGCTCTAGGTTAAGGTTTGCTTCAGGGCAATGTGGAACTCCTACTAGATTCTCTTGCACTGACCACCCTGATTGAGCAGTGCTGAGTCCTTTTAAGCTGCACCTCCACTGAGAACACACCCAGCAGCCACAGAGGGGCAGAGTCTTCTGTGACCAGAGCTGCTCCTTAATCCCTTGTTCCCCAGTGTGGGTTTGTACACCCCATCATAGCAGGGCAACAGACAAAGGGAAAATGAAAAGATGATTGAGTCTTTCTCCCAGAGGAAAGGAAATCCCCATTATAAGACCGCATTCCAGCTACTCTATGAAATAGAACTACTCAGAGAGAGGAGAAAAAACCATCAAGATGTAAAAAAACCACCATATTTTAATCAGGGGACGATCACTGATTAGTGAGAGAGGGAAACCCTCATGGATATAATAGCTTAGTGTTTTCCCCAAAATCAGAGGTCACTCAGCTGCTCAGACTGTAAGGGATACAATCATGTCTACCTGAGATTGCAAAGAGCCTGAAAAAAATCCGCAAGATGTGTGGGGGAGGCACACATGGAGGATAGGCTCATCAGTGGCTATTAGACAAGATAGTCAAGGGCATAAACACATGCTCTTGATGTCCCTAAACCGTTGACTGACAGAAGCTGGGATTGGATGACCGGGGATGGATCACTCGATAATTGCCCAGTTCTCTCCGTTCCAACTGACGTATCTGGCACTGGCCATTGTCTGAGACTGGATACTGGGCTAGATGGGCCATTGGTCTGACCCAGCATGGACATTCTGACGTGTGAACTGCCCCATTTATCGTAATGTGTTAACTCAGATGCTAATGGTGATGAGAGTTACCAATGCTGACATTTAAAATATTTCACTGCTTGTCAAAGCATGGAAGAAAGAATAATTACTATCTTCATAAAAAGATCTATACAGTCTACTGTGAGTGACATTTCATTTTGGTGCTATGATTGGGTGGGATCATTTCCCGCTAATGAAGAGGCATGAAGCCCAGTGGGACATTCAAGTGCCTCCAAAGGAAAGTCAAGATTTAGGAGCACAGCAGAGCCCATGGATGTATTTGAACCCTACTGAGCACCCAGAAAGCACATATGATCATCATTTGAATATCTGCACAATGTGTGGCATCTCACTTTAATGTCTCAAGTGGGAGGAGCTTATTCTGTGGATGGAGCTTGGAAGAATACCACTGACTTTCCCCAGCTTCTCCATCAGACCTAGATACTGTTTTGAACAGAGGAAACAATGACCACTTTTCATGGAGGTTTATTTTTCTAACAGGAAATTTCTGGCTGCGTCTATTACTTATATTTTTGTGCACATGTCCCTTACCTATGCTTTCCACAAAACATCTCACTGCAGATTACTCTGCCTGTAAGTATTTAGAGTCTGTTAAGGCACACACTCTACTTTTACCATGCATGTGTGTCCCTCTTTTAGGGCAATCACATAAGGAGGCAGAATTAGTGACGTAATTAGTCAGAACTCATCCATCACTAGACCAGAAGCTGAGAGAAAGATTATGTTCCCATCTCAGCCAAGCAATCAGAATAAAAAGATAAACTGAAATATAAATTTAGCATGTTAGCATTCTGAGTTAGTGGCTGAACTGTGCCATAAAAGGAGGGGATATGTATCTCCATTAGTATTTATTTATATGAACTGAAATGGGAGATTGCAGAATTCTGAATTTAAAAAAATAGTTATGAGGCAAACCCAAGGACAATCAATCAACTTCAATGCCACAGACAAGTGAAATAATTTGGAGTCTCTATCTTGATTATTGTTTGCAGACATTCTGGCACTGCCTCAGAGACTGGAAAAGCTGATGAATGCGGTTCAAGTACAGACTGTGGAGTCCACAAGAGGGTCCACCATTTTGCACTGTATGGTGAAATGAACCCATCATTAGAGATTAGACTGGGCATGGAGAGAAGCTGTGCTGAATCATCACCCACAATCCTAGAGTAGCTGGGAGTAACTGATAAAATTAACAGCCATGAAATAGATAACAGTGACATTTGAATTTGCATAATTAGGCTCCAGAGTTAACATAGGCCAGTTTGCACCCCTCTGAAGACCAAATGTTGAACTCCCTTTTCAAGCCATTTAGTTTCACAGAGGATCCTAGAGGATTGGGGGGAAATGAAACCTCCTTCCCTAACAGAGTGGCTTGGTGCAGAACAGCTGGGACCCATGTTCACTCTCTTATGAGAAGGTTTTCTCCTGTCAATCCATGCAGGAGGAAATCTACTGGCCACTGTTCCCTGCATCCTAACACACGGACTTCTGACCAACTAATGGCTCTGCTTGGTCTAGGACTATTCATACAAAATGAGGCAAGGCTCCCCATTTGACCTTAAGAGTTCTCCTTCCAGTCTGTCTGACTACAGGGTCATCAGTTGATGCTTAAAACAATACCCCCATAGTCATAAATACTAACAGCTTCTTAATTTAAATGAAAATGTAAATTCTGGAGAAACTGATGGGGTCATCAGAGAAATGCTGGGAAGGCACACCCTGGTGACCAATAGTCAAATCTATGCCCTACAAGGTCAGTTGTGGCCATGCTATGGGTCTTTTATTGCAGCGTAGACATGCCCCTATCATGTTTTTGTCCTTTAATGGTTATTTTTGGGACATTGATATACATATATTTTGTCTTGCCATTGTTGATGAACAAACCAGCTGTTTGTATGTTTGCTGAATTGGCCAAAAGCTGGGTCTTTTCTTCCATTAAGCGATGTGTTGAATTAAGCAGTACAAGGTCATCACCAAAAACAAGGTCATGCAACCATGCTTTACCATTTGTCCATAAAATTTCTCAGTTGTCTTCTGCAGTTACTTTCCTCATGACATAGTCAATGAGCAGTGCAAGCAACAGTGGGTACATAATACACCCTTGCCTTACTCTCTTTGTCACTGTACACTATTGGCTAACATCACCATCTCTGATTGCACATCTGGCATTATCATATACATCCTTGATTATCCTAATTATTTTTGCTGGTATTCCATAATTTTCTATAATTTTCCAAAGATCGTCTCCGTGTACACTGTCAAACGCCTTCTGAAAAAATCTACAAAATTTATCATGAGAGGTGGTTGCCATGCCACACTTGGTTCTATACTATATCTGAGAAAAACAACATGGCACACACGGTCTAAAATCTACTTGTTCCTCTCTAAGTTGAAGGTCTATTTGTTTCTTGATATGTTCCACATGATTTTCCCAGGCACTGAGAGTAAAGTGATTCCTCTCCAGTTATTGCAGTTGGTAATGTCATTCTTCTTTGACAATTTTACTATAAGCCCGATCTTCCAATGAGTTAGGTTCTTTTCTTCATTCCATATTCTATCTAAAACCACATGGAAAATCTGGAAGGTTTTTTCTTCACTTGCTTTAAGCATCTTTCCAGTAATGTTATTCTCAGTTGCGTTCCCATTTTTGAGTTTACTGATAGCTTTTGTAACTTCTTCCATTGTAATATCTCCTAGATCAGGGGTCGGCAACGTTTGGCACGCGGCTCGCCAGGGTAAGCACCCTGGCGGGCCGGGCCAGTTTTATTTACCTGCTGACGTGGCAGGTTCGGCCGATCGCGGCCCCCAGTGGCCGCGGTTCGCCGTCCCGGGCCAATGGGGGCGGCGGGAAGCCGCGGCCAGCACATCTCTCGCCCACGCCGCTTCCCGCCGCCCCTATTGGCCCGGGACGGCGAACCGCGGCCAGTGGGGGCCGCGATCGGCCGAACCTGCCGCGTCAGCAGGTAAATAAAACTGGCCTGGCCCGCCAGGGTGCTTACCCTGGCGAGCCGCGTGCCAAACATTGCCGACCCCTGTCCTAGATCAATATCAGCTCTCTCCACAGGTTGTCTTCACACATTTCTATTAGTTTCCTTGGTCTTGGTCTATTTAAACAGCCTAAAAGTGTTCTGCCTATCTTTTCTTTTGTTTTTCTTCTGTACTGAGAGTCTTTCCATTTGCATCTTTAATAGGGCTTCCAGTACTGCAAAAGCCACCAGAGGTAAGCACTGCCCAGCTGGAGCCTGCACCCCACACCTCCCCACACACCTCGACCCCCTGCCCCAGCTCTGAACCCCCTCCCACACCCAAACTCCCTTCCAGAGCCCGCACCCCACACCCGCTCCTGCACCCCAACCCCCTGCACCAGCCCTGAGACCCCTTCTGCATCCAAACTCCCTCCCAGAGCCCGCATCCCGCATCTGCTCCCACACCCCAACCCCCTGCCCTAGCCTGGTGAAAGTGAGTGAAGGTGGGGGAGAGCGAGCGACAGGGGGAGGGGGATAGAGTGAGTGGGGCCAGGGCCTTGGAGAAGGGGCAGGGCAGGGGCATGATCTCGGGGCAGGGGGCAGGGCAGCGGCGGGGCAAGGGTGTTAGGGTTTGTGCGAGTAGACAGTTGGCAACCCTACTAATCTCTCTCCCTTAGAGTGGACAAGACAGGCAGTAATAGCTGAAAAGGAGCTATTGCAAATTGAGAGATTCCACAGATAGACCTTACCGGCTCTGTAAGGGGGTAGCTGGCCCTCTGAAGGGGTCGGGGCCCAGCCTACCTCTGACAGACTTTGCAAGGGGAATTAGGCAGCTCAGGTTCACCTGAGGCCTGGTCTACACTACGAGTTTAGGTTGACTTTAGCAGCGTTAAATCGAATTAAGCCTGGACACGTTCACCCGACGAAGCCCTTTCTTTCAACTTAAAGGGCCCTTTAAACCGGTTTCTTTACTCCACCTCCGACGAGGGGATTAGCGATAAAATCAGCCTTAGCGGGTCGGAATTGGGGTAGTGTGGATGGAATTCGACGTTATTGGCCTCCGGGAGCTATCCCACAGTGCTTCATTGTGACCGCTCTGGACAGCACTCTCAACTCAGATGCACTGACCAGGTAGACAGGAAAAGGCCCGCGAACGTTTGAATTTCATTTCCTGTTTGCTCAGCGTGGAGAGCACAGGTGACCACGCAGAGCTCATCAGCACAGGTAACCGTGATGGAGTCCCAGGATCGCAAAAGAGCTCCAGCATGGAAAGAACAGGAGGTACGGGATCTGCTCGCCATATGGGGAGATGAATCAGTGCTAGCTGAACTCCGAAGCAGTAAACGAAATGGCAAAATATTAGAAAAGGTCTCCAAGGCCATGAAGGACAGAGGCCATAACAGGGACGCACAGGAGTGCCGCGTGAAAATTAAGGAGCTACGGCAAGCCTACCACAAAGCCAGAGAAGCAAACGGAAGGTCCGGGGCAGAGCCGCAAACATGCCGCTTCTACGCAGAGCTGCATGCCATTCTAGGGGGTGCAGCCACCACTACCCCAGCCGTGTGCTATGACTCCCTCATTGGAGAAACACACAGGGAAGCGGGTTCGGGGTACGAGGAAGATGAGGATGGAGATAATGTAGATAGCTCACAGCAGCAAGGTAGCGGAGAAACCGGTTTCCCCAACAGCCAGGATATGTTTATCACCCTGGACCTGGAACCAGTAACCCCCGAACTCACCAAAGGCGTGCTCCCAGACCCTGAGGGCACACAGGGGACCTCTGGTGAGTGTACCTTTGTAAATATTACACATGGTTTAAAAGCAAGCGTGTTTAATGATTAATGATTAATTTGTCCTGGCAATCGTGGCCAGTACAGCTACTGGAAAAGTCTGTTAACGTGTATGGGGATGGAGCGGAAATCCTCCAGGGACATCTCCAGAAAACTCTCCTGGATGTACTCCCAAAGCCTTTGCAAAAGGTTTCTGGGGAGGGCTGCCTTATCCCGTCCGCCATGGTAGGACACTTTACCACGCCAGGCCAGTAGCACGTAGTCTGGAATCATTGCATAACAAAGCATGGCAGCGTATGGTCCCGGTGTTTGCTGGCATGCAGACAACATCCATTCCTTATCGCTCTTTGTTATCCTCAGGAGAGTGATATCATTCACGGTCACCTGGTTGAAATGGGGTGATTTTATTAAGGAGACATTCAGAGGTGCCCGTTCCTGCTCTGCTGAACAGAAATGTTCCCTGCTGTTAGCCACGTGGTGGGGGGGAGGGGTGAAGTGATCATCCCAGAGAATTGGGTGTGGGGGGGAGGGGGGTTAGTTGGGTTTGTGCTGCATGTTAACCCTGAAACCGCAGCCCCTCCTTTTACATTGCAAACCCATTTTAAATGGCCAACCCAATGGGTGCTTGATATGGGAAATGAGGGCGCTGCTGTTTGAAACCATTCCCACATGTTAAGAAGGTTAAAAAAGCCAAAAGACTGTGGCTTACCATGGCTGCCTGCAAGCCGAAATCTGTTGCCTGGCACTGCGTGAGTGATCTCTCACACCAAACCGGCAGGCCCTCAATATAAGAGGAAAAATGCGACCTTGTAACGAAAGCACATGTGCTGTGTAATGTGAACAGCAAAATTTAACGTGAAAGAGTGTACCCATTGTTCTCTAAAATGTGTCTTTTTTAACCACCTCTCCCTTCTCCTCCACCAGCTGCAAATGTTTCTCCTTCACAGAGGCTAGTGAAGATTAGAAAGAGAAAACGGAGGATGCGAGACGATATGTTCACAGAGCTCCAGATGTCCTCCCACACTGACAGAGCACAGCAGAATGCGTGGAGGCAGTCAATGTCAGACGACAGAAAAGCACAATATGAACGAGAGGAGAGGTGGCGGGCTGAATCGCGGGATGAACAGAGCAAGTTGCGGGCTGAAGATGATAGGTGGCGTCAGCTTGCAGACAGAAGGCAAGAGTCGATGCTCCGGCTGCTGGAGCATCAAACTGATATGCTCCAGCGTATGGTTGAGCTGCAGGAAAGGCAGAAGGAGCAGAGACCGCCGCTACAGCCCCTGTGTAACCAACAGCCCTCCTCCCCAAGTTCCATAGCCTCCTCACCCAGACGCCCAAGAACACGGTGGGGGGGCCTCCGGCCGCCCAGTCACTCCACCCCAGATGATTGCCCTAGCATCAGAAGGCTGGCCTTCAATAAGAGTTAAAGTTTTAAACTGCAGTGTGTCCTTTTCCTTCCCTCCTCCCCCACCCATCCCGGGCTACCTTGGCAATTATCCCCCTAGTTGTGTGATGAATTAATAAAGAATGCATGAATGTGAAGTAACAATGACTTTATTGCCTCTGCAAGCGGTGCTCGAAGGGGGGAGGGGAGGGTGGGGTGGTTGGCTTACAGGGAAGTAGAGTGAACCGGGTGGGGGGGGGGGGGCGGAGGGTTCATCAAGGAGAAACAAACAGAAGTTTCACACCATAGCCTGGCCAGTCACAAAACTCGTTTTCAAAGCTTCTCTGATGCGCACCGCGCCCTGCTGTGCTCCTCTAACCGCCCTGGTGTCTGGCTGCGCGTAATCAGCGGCCAGGCGATTTGCCTCAACCTCCCACCCCGCCATAAATGTCTCCCCCTTACGCTCACAGATATTGTGGAGCGCACAGCAAGCAGCAATAACAATGGGGATATTCTTTTCGCTAAGGTCTGAGCGAGTCAGTAAGCTGCGCCAGCGTGCTTTTAAATGTCCAAATGCACATTCCACCACCATTCGGCACTTGCTCAGCCTGTAGTTGAACAGGTCCTGACTCCTGTCCAGGCTGCCTGTGTACGGCTTCATGAGCCATGGCATTAAGGGGTAGGCTGGGTCCCCAAGGATCACGATAGGCATTTCAACATCCCCAACGGTTACTTTCTGGTCCGGGAAGAAAGTCCCTTCCTCCAGCTTTCGAAACAGAGCAGAGTGCCTGAAGACGCGAGCATCATGTACCTTTCCCGGCCATCCCACGTTGATGTTGGTGAAATGTCCCTTGTGATCCACCAGGGCTTGCAGCAGCATTGAAAAGTACCCCTTGCGGTTTATGTACTCGGTGGCTTGGTGCTCCGGTGCCAAGATAGGGATATGGGTTCCGTCTATGGCCCCACCACAGTTTGGGAATCCCATTGCAGCAAAGCCATCCACTATGGCCTGCACGTTTCCCAGAGTCACTACCCTTGATATCACCAGGTCTTTCATTGCCCTGGCAACTTGGATCACAGCAGCCCCCACAGTAGATTTGCCCACTCCAAATTGATTCCCGACTGACCGGTAGCTGTCTGGCGTTGCAAGCTTCCACAGGGCTATCGCCACTCGCTTCTCAACTGTGAAGGCTGCTCTCATCCTGGTATTCTGGCGCTTCAGGGCAGAGGAAAGCAAGTCACAAAGTTCCATGAAAGTGCCCTTACGCATGCGAAAGTTTCGCAGCCACTGGGAATCGTCCCACACCTGCAGCACGATGCGGTCCCACCAGTCTGTGCTTGTTTCCCGGGCCCAGAATCGGCGTTCCACGGCATGAACCTGCCCCAGTAACACCATGATTTCCACATTGCTGGGGCCTTGTGAGAGGTCTATGTCCATGTCAATTTCCTCATCACTCTCGTCGCCGCGCTGCAATCGCCTCCTCGGCTGGTCCTGGTTTTGCTTTGGCATGTCCTGGCTCTGCATATACTCCAGGACAATGCGCGTGGTGTTCATAGTGCTCATAATTGCCTCGGTGATCTGAGCGGGCTCCATGATCCCAGTGCTAGCTATGGTGCCTGGTCTGAAAAAAGGCGCGAAACTAGTATCTGACAGACCAGGGGAAGGAGGGAGGGAGGGAGGGGCGAGTGACAACATGGCGTACAGGTACAGGGAATTAAAATCAACAAAAGTGGCCGTGCATCAGGGAGAAACACAAACAACTGTCACACAGAATGGCCCCCCCCAAAGATTGAACTCAAAACCCTGGGTTTAGCAGGCCGTTGATTTCACGGAGGGAGGGGGAAGCTAATGAATACAGAACAAATCTATTTTTTACATCTTAAGCTGGCAGCCGATGGTGCAGCATGACTGATAGCCACTGCAGTACGATGACGACGGATACCAGTCGTAATATACTATCTTCTACCAAAAGGCAAGGGGCTGCTGCTGTGTAGCAATGCAGCCCCACGTCTGCCAGCCCCACGTCTGCCAGCACCCAGATCGCCCTCGGCCTCTTCTGGGTGCTTAGCAGAAAATACTGGGCGCTTGGCAGAAAATAGCATACTACGACTGATAGCCATCATCGTCAAGACAGCTCAATAGGACTGAGCATGTCTGCCCAGGTGCCTCTGATCGAACCGCAATATGACGACGATGGATACCAATCGTAATATACCATCTACTGCCAAAAGGCAAAAGGCAAGGGGCTGGTGCAATGCAGCCCTACGGCTGCAAGCCCCACGGCTACCAGTCATGCTGCACCGTCTACCGCCAAAAGGCAGTTAGCTGTTGCTGCTGTGTAGCAATGCAGTACCACGTCTGCCGGCACCCAGAGGACATATGGTGACGGTGAGCTGAGCTGAGCGGGCTCCATGCTTGCCGTGGTATGTTGTCTGCACAGGTAACCCAGGTAAAAAGGCGCGAATCTATTGTCTGCCGTTACTCTGACGGAGGGGGAGGGGCCTGACGACAGGTACCCAGAACCCCCCGCGACACTGTTTTGCATCATTCAGGCATTGGGCTCTCAACCCATAATTCCAATGGGCGGCGGAGACTGCGGGAACTGTGGGATAGCTACCCATAGTGCAATGCTCCGGAAGTCGACGCTAGCCTCGGTACTGTGGACGTGGTCCGCCGACTAGAGCACTTAGAGCATTTTATGTGGGGACACACACAATCGGCTGTATACAACCGATTTCTATAAAACCGGCTTCTATAAATTCGACCTAATTTCGTAGTGTAGACATACCCTGAGTGTAGTTAACTCACTGAGTCACTGGGAGGCAGTTAATTAGGCTGGGAAGCAGCTGGACATGATAAAAGGTTAAGGTCCTCAGTTAGAGAAAAACCTCCTGAGGCAAAAGGTGGTTGTGTGAGAGAGAGGGTTTGCAGAGAATGGATCTCTCCAGCAGACTGGTGAGAAGCTGCCAGACAAACAAATACTCCAGAAAGGGAGAAACAGGATCGGAGGCAAGGGAAGACTACAGAGGTAGGAAATAGCTCAAGGAAGAGCAAGGGCCCGAGAAGGGCGGGCTACGTCTGTTCCAATGAAGGCCCTGAGCTGGAACCCAGCGGAGTGGGTGGGTCTGGTTTCCCCTCCCTACCTCAGACAGGGACTTGTAGAGAAGAAATTCCTAAACCCAGGAGACCTAGAGCCCACCTTAGCCCTTACTAGAGCCACACGGAGGTGCTCAAGAGGTGACTGTGCCCCCACTACTGGCTCCTTCACAAATGTCAAAACCCTCTGAGCAAAAATTATGCTGCTTAACTATTACCACAGTGTTGATTTGTATGAGTAAAGGCTATACCTTTTAATGCAAACTAGAGCAAAGGGAAACAAATGAGGGGGAGGAGGAATGGAAAATAACCTCTGGGGCCATATTCTGCTCTCTTTATTCATGTTGAGTAGTGTTTTACTCCACTGAAATGAAGGGTACTGTATGTGCACTTTGTCTCCCCCACTGGCTGGGTTGCAGGTTGCAGTGATTTGAGAGTGGCTGGGGAATGGAACATGATGGTGTTCTATTAGGGGGTGGAGCCAGCTTTAGGAGTGGGAGGGGCCGTGAGGTGAAGCGGCAGCATGGTGCCCTTGCTGCACTAAAGTTTTGTTTGGTATTTCAGAGCTTGATCTCCTCTCACTCATTCAGAAACACTTGATGCTCCCGTACGAACAATGGAGTAAGGCACTGGTCAGCGTGTGGAAGGGTAGCAGCATCTACCCCACAGTTTGCTACTGACTAACACAGGAGCCCCAGAATGAAATTTAACCCTGCTGCAAACAAGTGTGGCAGCATTAATTGTGGTGGAGTTCTAGGGTGACCAGATAGCAAGTGTAAAAAATTGGGATGGGGTGGGGGGTAATAGGTGCCTATATAAGAAAAAGCCCCCCCCTCCCAAAATTAAGATTGTCCCTATAAAATTGGGACGTCTGGTCACCCAATGGAGTTCCATACACCCCAGGAATCAGTTTGGCTCATGAAATTCAAGCTGAGGTTCCACTCTTGATGGCCTCTGTGTATGAGGATGAGCAGGGAATAGGTACCTATGAATGTACTTGTGTGTCTTGGCCTATGGGGATTGGGTACAGTGCCTATTGGCATTAAGGGGACTGGCATGCATGGACTGATGGTATGATATAGCCAGAAGTGATCTAGCTCTAAATTACCTAGTGTTTGTCAGGAAGTGTCACTGGATCTGTTTTACTCCAGTCTAATGCCATTGATTTTAGTGGAGTGACAACAGTATCAAACTGGCATAATGGAGTAATGAATCAGGACCATTGTCTCCTACTCCCTACATTAGGCGCTATTGCCGTGTAGCTGAAAGAATTAAACATAGAGGGCCTGATTCTTCTCTCCTCCAAGAATTTTTGTGCCAGAATAGCTTCATTGATATCAGTGAAGTTCCTCCTGATTTATACCACCATGATAGGATAGTTAGATCCTTAACACTTAGGGGAATCTACATCAAACAGTGTAATGATTTCCACTGATGACAGAGGAAAAATTAAAGCGAGGGAAATGGATCTGAGGCTAGGTCTACACTACCCGCCTGAATCGGCGGGTAGAAATCGATCTCTTGGGGATCGACTTATCGCGTCTCGTCAGGACGCGACAATCGATCCCCGAATCGACGCGCTTACTCCACCAGCGGAGGTGGGAGTAAGCGCCGTCGACTGGGAGCCGCGGCAGTCGATTTTGCCGCCGTCCTCACAACAGGGTAAGTCGGATCTGATACGTCGAATTCAGCTACGCTATTCGCGTAGCTGAATTTGCGTATCTTAAATCGACCCCACCCTGTAGTGTAGATGTAGCCTGAGATGGAGCATTCTGGTGGTGAAGACAGGAAGAGAGATGGAGAGGGGAATAGAATCTTCACTATAGCCATACAGCATCTGTCTGACAGCTAAGAACAAAAAACAAATTAAAGCAGCTGAAACCTGACCAAGAGCAGAGAGAGGGGCTCTTAATTAAAATGTCACTGTATTTGGACCAAAAGAGGAACCCTAACTGTAACAAGCAGGGGAATTAGACTCTGCAGCCAGTCAGCGTGACGAGAGAGGATTAAATGAAAGCCATAACAACTTCTGCAGTGAAAGAAGAATATTTTAAACAATAATAAGGTAATCTTGATGCACAGAAATATGTGGGAAAGCACAACAAATGTTATGTTATTGCACTGAGACTGGGCAATATACATCAATTACACTGAGTGTGATCAGATAGGAAATCACGTGAAAACCTTTCCACACAGATGCTTTGTGTCACCAGCTCTTGTGATTTTTATTGTGAATCTCATGATATTTGGCATATTTCTTAAAGCCCCATCTCTTGAAATCAGGGGAGTACATGAGATTCTCAGCTTGCCATATAAAAATATGTTTCTAGCTCTCATGGTCATGGGGTAAACCTTGAAAAGTGACCTAAGTTCACCCTCTAGGTTAAAACCAGAAGGTAAATATAAAGCACCCAATATATATTATGTTGTGTTTTCAGGATTTTTAAGACAATCACATGGTTTTTTTGGGGGGGGAGGCTGGGAAAGGGGTGTCATGACTTTCGAATATTTGGGTTGGTAATATTGGATAGTCCAGTGGTGTCTTCCATGGCTTTTTTGAAGTCAATGGAAGTCTTTTTCCTCTGCGTTTAAGGGGTTTGGATCAAGGTTCAGAGCTGGCTGAATGACTTATTATGAATAAAATTGCTATTGCTATTTAAATAGTATTGCAATAATACCTAGCAGCCTCAGTCAGGACTAGAGCCACATGGTGCTAGGCACTATACATGCATACAATGACTCAATGAGCTTACTATCTAAACGAAAAGACACAGAGGGTGGATATGGTGGAGAAGAGCATCAGATGATTGTGAATTGAGGTTTTCTGGTGAGTGAATTGTCTGTAAGCTTGTCCTGATCTCCTAGTTCTTAATTATTAGAAAATTATCATGAATAACTTTCAGACGATGGGAAGTCTGCAAACTTTTCACTTTTGGTGAAATTCACCCCTGTGCAGCTGGCCAGTTTAGTCACACACATATGTCCTCAAAATGAGGCTTCAGTAGTGCCTATCCTTTGCGCTAGTCCTCAGCAGGGTGGTACTTAACTTGATATTCATCCTGTGCCTAAATGTGGACAGGGTTCTGGGGATTAGCGAACAGGAGCAGTGGACGGGGAAGTTTCGCAAGGGAGTTCACCAGGTGAAGGAGGAGAGACTGTGATTGTTGGGGTGAGTTGTTTGCAGTGTGCTTGTTTGAAGATTATATAGTGGTCTGTTTGGGGAGCTGTGTGCTGAGTCAAGTGGCCTGCTAGACTACACTGAGAGCTTATTAATGCGGCTCTAGCCTTTTTATCCTTATGGAGAAAGTGAATTGGGAAGTGTTGTTTACCCCTTCACATAACACAAGAACCAGGAGGTCATTCCCAAGGAATTTAATAGGCAGCAGGTTTAAAACCAACCTAAGGAAGTACTTCTTCACTCAATGCACAATCAACCTGTGGAACTCATGGCAGGGGATGTTGTGAAGGCCAAAACTATAACTCAGTTCAAAAAAAGAATTCAATAATATCATGGGGGATAGGTCCATCAATGGCTATTAGCCAAGAGGGTCAGGGATGCAGCCCCATGCTCCAGGTGTCCCTAAACCTCTGACTGCCAAAACTGGGACTGGATAATGGGGGATGGATCACTGCATAATTGCTCTGTTCAGTTCATTTCCTTTGAAGCACCTGGTGCTGGCCATTGTCCGAAGACAGGATATTGGGCTAGACTGACTATTGTTCTGACCCAGCATGGCCATTCTTTGTTTCATCGCAAAGAATAAGAACATGCTAGATAAATCTCAGATCATTATCACTGGGGGGAAAAATAAGTGACATGGGCTTTGCAAACAGATACAGCCAGTTGAGATCAAATGCTGTGTCTTCCAATCTTGATGGTGTCTTTAAACAAGGTTATTTGGTGTTGATTGCTTCCTTCAGAGAGTCCTCCAGTATATGCTCAGTTGACAAAAATACCAACTCCCTCAAAGATCTACACAGGATGAACTTCTTCTGGCCAAAAGAAGCAGATGAGACTTCCCTAGGTGCCCATCGAAGCTCCCTCCTAGCTCAGCTAGAGAAGTGTCTGCAGGGCAATGCATGTAGCTGTGGTCACCCAAGGCTTGCATAGGGGAAGGCAGGAGAGAGGTCTGGGAGGCCAGAATTTAGGTGGCTAGAAAAGAGATTAAAGTCCAGGACTTCCATGGTAGCATTATCTGAAATGTTTCCATTTCCACTACTTAATATATTCGTAACAGAATACTAACACTGGTATTCGTCCATTGCTAGATGGAAATGGTAGAATTATCAATAATAATGCAGAAAAGGCAGAGGTGTTCAATAAATATTTTTTTGTATTTTGGGGAAAAAAGATGACATAGTCATAGATTTGAAAGTCAGAAGGGACCATTATGATCGTCTAGTCTGACAGGCTGTCTGGAACATTCACAGGAAGGTTAAGTTCTTCCAGGGTCCATTGTCTTTGCTGATGGACCATCAGCACTGTCTGGCTTTTTCACTGTTGTACCAGAAAGGCTAGTTGTGGGTTTCACTCAGAGTAAGCATGCCTGCACAACGCAGGCCACAGAATCTCACCCAGCCACTCCTGTAATAAACCCCTAACCTATGTCTGAGCTATTGAAGTCCTCAAAAAATGGTTTAAAGACTTCAAGGTGCAGAGAATCCTTTAGCAAGTGACCCAGGCCCCACGCTGCAGAGGAAGGCAAAAAAAACCCCCAGGCCTCTGCCAATCTGCCTTGGAGGAAAATTCCTTCCTGACCCCAAATATGGCGATCAGCTAAATCCTGAGCATGTGGGCAAGACTCACCAGCCAGATACCCAGGAAAGAATTCTCTGTAGTAACTCAGATCCCACCCCATCTAACATCGTATCACATGCCATTGGGCATATTTACCACTAATAGTCAAAGATCAATTAATTGCCAAAATTAGGCTATCCATAGTCTCATCATATGGTAATGATAACACTCTTTCCACCCCCTACCCCAGCCCAGAGACCCCTCCCACACCCTGAACCCCTCATTCCTGACCCCACCCCGCAGCTCTCACCCCCACACCCTCTGTCCCAGCCCTGAGCCCCTCCCATGCCCCAAACTCCTCATCCCCAGCTCCGTTGGGTCGTGGGCATCAACAATTTTCTTCAACTGGGTCAGCAGGAAAAAAGTTTGAAAACCACTGGACTAGATGATTAGAATGGCTCCTTCTGGCCTTGGAATCTATGAATTTACTAGATGCCCTTGATACTAGAAACTCCACTGGGCACTGCCACACCAAGAATCTCCAGTGTATAGGATGCTCCTGTCCTCAGCAGTCAGACACTGGGGAAGTATCATTAGGCACTCCTGTTGCCAGTGCAATATCTGGCATTCCTCTGTCTGGAAAAGACAATGGTCTTGTCTAGACTAGAATTTAAAGGCATGGTATTAGCTCCCCCTAGGCTTTATCTCAACCATTTTAGCCTGTGATCAAGGCAGTATGGCTTTTTTACATTAGACTTAAATCGTGTGAACTAATGTGCTAACATCAAGCCTTAAATCCTAGTCTGGACAAGGCCATTAGGAGCATTGTAGTGCGCATCTCTGACGCCACTGTGGGGAAAATACTTTGGAAAGAGTGTAAACAGGCTGTGTTAGCTCTTTAGTGCAGGCTACAGGTAGGCAGAGAAGTGAAATTGTTAATGTTGCATGGCTGTTACTTAAAAAAAGCCAAAAAATATTCTTAGAAGCATGAGTACTGCTGAATTAAAAGGGGAACTAAGAAGGCAAAGAGTAAACCAATATGGTTAAATGGCAAGGTTTGATAGGCTATCAAGCCAAACCGAAAACATTCCAAATTTTGGAATCTGACCACAGCAAATTACAGCAGAAAGTAACTAACAGGGGAAATCAGAAATCCATTTTGGCCTTTTGAAGAGCAGATAACTTAACGATGTAAAAGCAAACCAGAGATGCTTTATGTACAAAGAAATAGGAAGTTTGAAAAAGAATCAGTAGGTTTGTTGGATCATCAAGGTTTAAATCAGCAATGTCCTTATCTTTCTTAATTACTAAGAAGCAAAATGATTTATTTTCATCAGTCTTTACTGCTGAGAATGTTGGGGAGAGTCCTATCCCAGATCTGCTCTTTTCTGGTAATAAAGATGAGATTGGCAGATAATCTAAAAGCAGTAAATCAATAGTCCCAGAGGGTAAGAGTTCTAAAAGCTTAAACTGAGTAGCTGAGTTGCTAACAAAAATATTCAATCTCCTGCTTAATCTCTCGTGCCCTATTTCAGAGGATTGAAGTGTAGTAAATGTTGCACTTATACTTAAAAAGGGCTTTAAGGTGCCCCAGGGAATTGTAGTAGGCTAGTAAACTTTCCAACTATACCTGGCAAACTGGTTGAAATGATATTAACAGAATAATATAACACCTGTAAGAGCATGATATATAGTTTCTAACCAGCATGGTTTCTGCAAAGGAAAATCTCACTAAGCTCAATTCTTTGACCATGTTAATAAAGTAATGGAAATGGAGAACCAGCTAACATAATTCACTTCGACTTCCAAAAGACTTGACAGGGCCCTGCATAACAAGCTACTAAAAAAGCTCAGTAGTCATGAGGTCAGAGGAAAAGTGGTGTCCTGGATTAAAAAAACTGGCTAGGAAGCAGAAAACAGGGTAGGAATAAAAGATTAAGTTTCATCATGTTAAAAAGTTAATAGCAGGATGCCTCAAAATTCCACACTAGGTCCTGTGTTTAATATATTCGGTAATGACCTGGAAAGGAGGTTGAGGTAACTAATCTTGTCATCTGCAAATTTTTTTAGGTTAGACATGGGCAGAGAGGACTGGGAGGAACTTCAGAGAGAGTTAAACAAGGCAGGTGAATGGGCAACCTGATGGCAAATAAAATTCAGTGTTGATAAATGCAAATTAATGCGCATTGGTGGGAAACACTGAAAGTACTCATACCTCAGAGGGTTCCAAATAAAGTCTATCAACTCAAGAACCTTTGTTGTCATTGTAGATGATTCTATGAAGACTTCTGTTTAATGTGCAGCTGTGGTTAAAAAAGCAAAGAAGATGCTAAACTGCATAAAGAATGAGCTGATACATAATCCAAGACTATAATGTCTTTATATAAATCAATGGAGTGGCCTCACCTGGAATATTGTGTGTGGTACTGGTCACCCCATCTCAAAAAGGATATTGCAGAACTAGAGGTGGTTCAGAGAAGAGTAGCACCAATGTTCAAGGGGATAGAAAAAAATCTCAGACGCATTGAATAAACTGAAATTATTTTGGAAAGGAAGTGAAGAGGAGGGGACACAAAATTATATTTGAAAAGGTAGAGCAGGAACTTTTGATCTTCCTGTCTCATAATACAAGAACAAGGGGGCAAAAAATACTATCCCCAAACTCTATCAAAACACTACATTGTGCACACACTTCTCTCCCTAGGGGGAGAGATGTAAGTCATGTTGTTTAATGGACATGGGAAGGTGCTTGGATGTTACAGTGATGAGGATGATATAAGAACCTATAAGGAACACATTTAATAAAATTCAATAAAAGTAAAAGGGTGGGGGAATTAAAAACTAATAAATACTTTCCCACATAATAGATCATTAAACTGAAACTCGGTGCCACATGAAATCATTGAACCAAGAACTTAACAAGATTAAAAAAGGATTGATATTTATATTGATATCAAGAATATTCAGAGTTGTTATAACTAATGATGACAGAAAACTTGGATATTAAACCTCATGTGTCAGGGCTTATAGTAACTATTACAGATCAGGATGAGACCTAATGTGGGACGTAGATTATTCTTCATGTGCCTACTGCAGGGCTGTTAACACCTTCTTCGGACATATCTGGTAATGGCCACTGTCCTAGACAGGTTACTTGATGGACCTTGAGTCTGATCCAGTAAGGCAATTCTTATGTTCCTGAGTCAGTCAAGGACAAAGGCATTTTCACATCTTCCTCCTATGTTGTCTAGCTATCAGGAAAAAATTCTGAGCAGGAAGATGTATTTAACTGTAGACTAGTTTCCCAAGGGAAAGGGTGGAAGCCTGTCAAATGAGTGACTATAACAAGATCAGATAAAGCACTAGGAAATGTAAGGAACAATCGATGTCATGGGGATGGACTAACTAGTGTTTCTCAACCACCAGTCCGTGGACTGGTGCCTGTCCCTGAGATCTCCCTGACCCAGTTTAGGAGGGCAGCAAGCTGGTGCCGGATATCAAAAAGGTTGAGAAACATTGGTCTAAAGGACCAAATAGATATTTTTCCATCTTATTTCTATGAACATTCTTGTGGGTCTTGAACATTTCTCCATGTGTTTCTCTTGTCGCCTCTTATGCAGCAGCTCTAGGGGCAGGAAGGATCTCTTCCTTGTCACATGCAACTAACATGTTTCCAGCTCAGAAAGACCAGACCCATCTAATAAATACCTTCTCCACATGGAACTTTATTGGCCATTGTTGCATTTATTTCATCTTTATTTCTAATTAGTCTTGTTCATTTTACTCCCTTTCATTCTGCTGTATGTTTAGAATCAAACCTGAAGTACTATAGTGATCTATGGGGCCAGATACTCAGATGGTATAAATAGGAGTAGTTCTGTGGAAGTGGAGCTATGCCAATTTACACCAGTTAAGGATCTGGCCCATAGTGTCATCATGTAACTTCAGTAGTGTGGGGCGCAGAAGAGGGGGAAACTCGTGGAAGTACGGTACACCCAGTGAAAAGCCACTAAGAACCTCTTCCATAAGCCATATCTGTCAAAAGCAACCACTTCACACCATCTCTTGTAGTTTTCAGTGTATTATTTGACCTTTGCTTAAAGACCACTTCTGCTGGGTGATTGGCATTTGCTGGTCCCTTAGGTTGTTAAAATAGGCTGCACTGTATTTTATTACCTTGCAACTCAGGGAATAATTTTTGTTTTGTGCTGTCTCCCTGAGACCACCTTTCTCCTCCAACAAAAATATAAAGCAGTTCAAGATCAAGAGAGGGAAATGTGTCCTCTCCTGCAAGCTAAAATATTTGATTGTTAGCTAAACCTTTTCCACAAATGTGTATAAAATCATGACAGTTTGCACAAAGGGGGGGGGGGGGATATGGCAAAATGTAATGATTACTTTCCAGTGCAGTGGGCCTCTGGGGAAAAAACCATTGAACTGTAATGAAACTGCAGCTCACATATTTGTGCCTGCCTAGGTTAATAGGAAAAAATGGAGGGTTTTTCTCCTTCGTGAAGCTTTTTGGCACCAGAGAAAATGTGACATTGATGTTTTTGTTTACTGTTTTATTTTTAAAAATACTCAATAGAGAGACATTTGACCTTCCTGACACCCTAATGCTGCAGTGGGTGGAGGCAGAAATATATTTTCTGAGATACAAACTGGAACTTGTCTATTATCAGTCAAAGGACTGGATTCCTTCAAACTCTTTTGACATGTATTCCTTCAAATTGTCTAATATAAAAAACTCTTGAACCTGTTCATAAGCATCTTCGAAAGAGTTGATGCATTGACAGAGCTGGTGAGGCGGGTGGCCTTGTGAGCAATAGCATCTAATGAGATCAGAGTTCAATTCCCAGCTCTGCCCCTGACTTCCTGTGTGTTGTATATGGACTCGGCAGAGAAGGAGATTGACGCAGAGGGGAGCTAATTTAAACTCCACTGTGGAGACGTTATTGTTCTGGTTGCAAAAGTGAAACCAAAGTGAGGCTCTTGCTCTGAGTAAGCACAGATCTAATCACATTCCTCCACCTTACTTTAAAGTCATTTCCAAATATATTATTGTTTGTGTGGCTAACATAAAACATTATATAACCTAACTAAATGGTGGGTGGACTATTGCAGACTTTTAAACTGCAAGGGATTATTCTGCCCTGGAATAGCATCTCACTAACTAAAGAACTTATACATTCAGGCACACCACTGGTTTTCACAGCCTCTTGGGATAATGTGGTGATGGTGGTGCAGCAATGCCTGAACAATGGGAATAGTCAATGGATAGAAATCAACTGGATCTACTACCAAATTTTCTTCAACCAAGTCATCAAAATTAGGAATTGTAGCAGAATGAGGTTCGACTGGAGGATCAGAAAGTCCTACTGGATCATCCCCAGATTCTAGATCTTGTCGACGCTGCAATTGGTCCATATGTCATTTCCACAAAGTACCATGGGATAGTTTTACCACAAATGAAACAGTCCCATGCATTTTACAAATTCTCCGAGTACCCATTTGACAAGAATGATGACAAGTGTCATGTTGTTGATCAATTTGCCTAGTTTGGGATTTAGGTACACGTGAGGCAGCATCACATCATAGCCGGTCCCAACAGCTATGCAAAGATCATTTCAAGAGCAGGGTTATAGATGACTCCTGGGTGGTAGCATGTGGTGTATTCCTGTAGACAAGCAAGAAATCCTCTAATTTCTGTTGATGACTTAAAACGGACTTCTTAGCTTTTAAGGCATGCTAAAGTGTCTGTACAAAGCATTCTGCTAGTCTGGTTGTAGCAGGATGGTACAGAGCTGAGTGTATGTGCTGAATTCCAATTGAAGCTAAGAACCTCTGAAATTATTCAGAACAGAATTAAGGTCCATTGTCACCAGTGGTAACAGTAAACCAAACTGGCTAAACAAGGTACAAAGATGCCCAATGGTCTTAGCTGTTGAAGTCATTCTGAAAACTGCTGGCCATTTCAAATGGGCACAATCTACGACTAAAAACATATGACCTTCTAAAGGTCTGGCAAGATTCACGTGAATACATGTCTAAGGAGTCTGAGGTCATAATAACAGGTGTACATAAACTGGGCCAGGATCATGCTGAATTTGCTGACATGTAGTACAGCACTTTGCCTTCCTCTCAATGTCTTTGACAATCCCCAGCCTCCAGACATGACTCCGGACTATGGCTTTCATCTGTACAATGCCAAAATATCGTCATGAAGATCTTCTAAAACCTGAGATTGAAGTGATTTTGGAATGATCACTTCCAACCCTAATATTCTATGATTCTATGAATGGAAGAGACCTCAGGAGGTCATTTAGTCCAACCCCCTGCTCAAAGCAGGACCAACCCCAACTAAATCATCCCAGCCAGGGCTTTGTCAAGCCTGACCTTAAAACCTCTAGGGAAGGAGATTCCACCACCTCCCTAGGTAACCCATTCCAGTGCTTCACCACCCTCCTAGTGAAATAGTTTTTCCTAATATCCAGCCTAGACCTCCCCCACTGCAACTTGAGATCTTTGCTCCTTGTTTTGTCATTCCCAATAAGATGCAACCATGATTTATAGATAATTCAGGTTGACATGACACGAACTGTGTAAACTGGGGATTCTTTTGGTCCAGCACTCTACCCCATAGAACCATTCCCTTCACACGAGAGATCATGTCATCCTTGGCAGTTTGTTTGCTGAAGCTAGTGATAGGTAACCTATCCAGCAAATTGAGAGAGAACACTTTGAAACCCCCCAAAAACAGATGTATACCCCCAAATAGTTTATCTATTGCCTCCTCCTTGGTTTACCAGAGGTTCCCTTCAAGGTAGCCTACTAACCTATTAATCTGTTTCTGCAAGGTGAAAGGGGGCCTGCCCTAGAGGAATTACCTGGGTTTGCCCAGAATATTTTAGATCAGTTACCTTGGGAGAATATGGATGCAGTCTTCCCATAAAATTGATTGACACAGAGGCAGTACTTTTCCAAACCAAAGTATCTTTTATTTAGTTATTCCCTGATGCAATAATCTAAACCAATCCCTTTTATTAGCACAGTCCTTGGGGGCAAGCTAAAAGTACCCATACCGTAATAACATATACTAAATGGTTGCGCTCCACATGCAGTGATCAGACGCATGCAGTGATCAGTTGTCTGCAGTTTGCTGACAGCAATCTTAGAGCTTGCATTGTTTTATATGTATAAAGTTTAACATTCATAACACATTTTTACTAACTGTACAGACACATACTCATTAATCCTATTTCTATTTTATATTTACACTATAACTAGCATGCTTACTCTCCGTAGGCTTTTCCCCTCTGTTCTGTCAGGGTCTGTTCTGTTCTGTCAATGGCACTGTGGTTCCTGCAGTTACTGGCATTGCTTGTTCCTTTTGACAAGCCACCCCAGAGTTCTGACCCTGATCATCTTCTCCTTTGATTCTTCTTGCAACAGACTTTACTGAACCCTCTGAACGACTCTAAAATCCCTTCTGTGTCTCTGCCTTATAGACAGTTCTGCCACCCAGAAAACCCTTTCTGAGCATGCTTGCATTCCAATCTCTCTCTATTGGTTCTTTTTCGACCCTTCCCTTATTATTCAATCAAAATTGTTTGTCACTGTTCTAGAACAATTTTGGATATTATGGTCTGTAACCAAATATTATGGTCTGTTTAGTATTATGGTCTGTAACCTTTATCCTGTATTTATCCTATATTTACACTGAGCATGCTTGACTGACTTACTTAGGTGACCTTTAGCCTACTTCTGTGTTGAGCATGCTCGACTTTTACTTGGATGTATGCCCACATTCCACACATACCAAACTATAAACAATTACCTCATCCTTACAGTATCTCTTCAATTGTCAGTTTATGGTTCTTAATGTTATGGTCTGCTGTTGCCAACCTATTTCCTGGCAATTTTGGTAATCTTATTTTAATCTTCCCCTATTTTCAGCTAGTGGTGGCAGAGTGATGCTTTTAGTATTGTGCTTAGCTCTCGTATAAAGTGTCATTCTTGTAGGGACTCCTTTGATCAAGGGTGTAACCCAGATGCCATGTCTGACTCCAGTTTGCAATGACATGTGTAGTGCTAGATTTTGGTCACTATCACTAGAGCTCTTGCCTGTTTCAACATTATGAATTCCTGACATCTGTCCTTCCTTAGGTAGGTGTCTTCTTGGATGGATGGTAACTTTCTGTTTTGTTGGTCATTCTACTGTGGAACAGGTCATGTTGATGTGTCCTTTCTTCTGGCACTTTCTGTAAATAACCTTCCCAGCATGCATAGTTTGTGCACAATGGTCCTTATGTTCCCATGGTCTTCTGTCTCACCGATTCAGGAGATGAACCTCTCAGCTCACACTAAGTTCCAGAGAATTCTTCTCTGCCATCCCCATGGCAATTTTTACTTCAGTTGCCTTCTTGAATGTGAGTGCTGACACAGTCAATAACTTCTTCCAAACCTGAGGAAGTCATTTTTCTGCGGGGAAGCAAAGAAAACTGGGGGGGACAAATTCTGTGTATGCACAGTGGTGCAGAATTCCCCCAGGAGTAGAATCAGAGATATGAGGTCTTTCCTGCCTTCTGTTTCCTGGAGGATCCTGGCAGGATTTGGAGAATCTGAATAGCAGTGACTTGTGGAGATGTGAATTGAGCTGAAAAATAAGTGCATTTGGCGGTCTGATATATTTGCACAGAAGCAGTAAAGGGGAGGGCACAAACTCTCCTGTTTTGACTTTTATAGCCAACATTTACAGAGAATACAGATGGGATGAAATGTCTCATTATTCTGGAGTTGGATCTGGGATATGAATATTGAATAGCAGAGACCCCTGAGGGAGGCATTGTTCTCAGGAGGGGAAGGGAGATGCGAGGGAGTTCCAATGAGAGGGGAGGAAGAATTTTTCTGGGGCGGGAGGGAGGTAAAGCAGTAGGGAGAAAGTTTTCCTGAGTCAGGAAAGCTGGTGCAAGCCAAGAACAATAAGTGGAAGGCAGCCAGACCAAACCTTGTTTGATCCTGCAAAGTCCTAAGACCACCGTGAACTCCCACTGACTTCATTCTGAGCATTGAAGATGTTCAGAAACTTGCAGAATCAGATCCCTAAATTGGGTAATTCAATATCAGTTCCTCACTGCTCTTCTATTTGTCTGTAATGGAATAGTAAAAGCCAATGAATAACAAGTCAGATCCTCATCTGGTGTCAATCAATGGATCTCTGTTGATTTGCAGTAGCTGCTTTGGCCCATTGTGTCTTATTCTTATAACTGGGACATGACTATGTAGAAGGCTCTGACAAAGGAGTGTGTACAGTTCTTATTTAAAACCTTTGATCATGAGACAGCATGTATATAAATACCTTGGAATTCCTAATCCCACAGTTGTAATTGAGACAAGGGCCATGGGAGTCTTAAACCATAAAACAATGGAAATCAGAATGTAGTGCTGTGCTCCAGAGCAGAAACACTAAATTAGGGTAGATTAATGAGCAATGGCCACAAACAAGAGGCATAAAAGGGAGCCCTTATCTTGCTCCTGTGAGTAAGGAATAATACAGGCCTAATGAGAACATATAGGTGAAGGGAATACCCTAGGATGTGTGTAAAACAATTTAATCTTATCACAGAATAATTCTGTGTTGAGCAGAGAGAACTAAAATGAATCCAGAATGTGTTGTAAGATGTCACACCATAATGAGAACACTGAGGGTGGTACACAAAAGGTAATTAAAGAGGTAGGCAGGAAGAAGTAATGGGATGATGTAACTGGCTCAACGAAAGAAGGAAAAGGTTTGACAGGTGAAGTTGTTAAGTGAGATCTTGCTGTTAGATATACCACCTTCTTATGGGTAGGGAATTCCCATTGTCATTCGTGTATCAGGCAGGCTTTTTTTTTTTTTTTTTTTTTTTTTTAAAGCAGTTACATTAAAAACATTAATATTGCAGCAGATTCAAGTACTCAGAAGTTACAAAATGACACAATTAAAATTGCCTATGCAGTCTTCTTTCTGGTCCCATGTGCATACACATTATGATCATCTTTAATTTCATGATCACATTCTATTTATTTCCATCATCCCCTGCCTCATTTAGTGCATAGGATAGGACCTATGATGAACAGTTGAGCTGTTCCGATTCCATCCATCCAATGGGCAATGGTGTGCATGCAGACTAGCCAGTTCAATGCAATATCATGATTTCATTCAATCTAAAAATTCATTACAGAATGTGCATTCCTGGGTGAACCACTAATACATTCAGAATCCAAATATAATATTTTCAGCTGCATTTGCAGCAGGGAGTGATGTTGGCGATTTAGCGATGCTCTTCTCCGTCAGCACTGAGCCAATGCTTCCGCATGATGCTAAAAGGCTCTGCTTCTTGAGATGCAGGGCCTGATTCTCCAGTGTCTTGAATGTTGTGTAGTCACCTACATCAGTACAAACCTACATCAGACTGTAAAATACTATTCTGATTTAGTAGCATTTTACTCCCAGCTTGCACTGCTTGAAGTGACTACAGGACAAAAGAGAATCAAGCCAGTATCTTGTGAACTTGGAAATGTATACAAAAGACTTTGGGGCTGTGACCTCAGCCTTCAATTTGAAACCAGCAGGCATCACACAGACTCATAGCAACATGCACAAAGCCATAACCAACAAATGTTATGATTGGTTTAGGGCAATCAAACTTGTCATGGCAAGATTGTGATGCAGAGATGAAATCCCACAAACCCATCCCACCCAAATGTCAGGAAATGATTTAGCCGCTAATAAAGTGTTCCAAATTACACTGATTTTAACTCTGTCTCCCACTGTCATAAACAGATAGTTAAGGGTTAATTCCTCTTTTACCCGTAAAGGGTTAAGAAGTTCACATAGCCTAGCTGACACCTAACCAGGGAACCAATGAGGGGACAACATGTTTCAACCAGGAAGGAGGGAAGAGACCTTTGTTCTTCTCTCTTCATTAAGTTCTGTGCCGGAGTGAAAAGACCCAGGAATCAACCAGGGTAGTGAGTATTAGAAAAGGAATGAATTAGCTTATCTTTATTTCCTTTTGTGACTTTGTCTTTTTGCATTAGAGGGATAATCAAATTGGGTTTTCTTTTGTGTAACTAAGGTTTTTGCCCAGAGGAACATCCTCTGTGTTTTGAATCTGTTGTCTGTGAGAGTAGCTTGCATGCTAATCTCACAAAAGTATTCCTTTCACCCCTTTTCTTTCATTAAAAGTCTTCTTTTTAAGAACCTGATTGATTTTTCCTTGTTTTAAGATCCAAGGGGTTTGGATCGGTGTTCACCAGGAAAATGGTGGAGAAGTCTCTCAAGACTACCCAGGGAAGGGTTATAGTACTTGGGAGGGAGATATTTTGGGGGGAAGACAGAGTTCCCAAATGACTCATAAACAGTTGTTTAAACGATTTGGTGGTGGCAGCATACTGATCTAAGTGGTAATTAAGCTTAGGGGTTCTCATGCAGGTCCCCACATCTGTACCCTAAAGTCCAGAGTGGGGGTGAAATCTATGACAATGGTGGTAGCGGTGGGATTTTCCAAAAGATTAGGCACATTGTACATTTTTATAGTTTTTGGTAATAGCAACACATTAGTTACAAAAATTACCATTAGCAATAACAAATTAATTGCAAGTGTCCATTTACAATCATGTTTGTCATGCCATACCTTTGGCTCAATACCACTGGGGTTTGGGCCTTTTAGGGTTACCCTGTGACTTCCCTTAGCAACCTCTGCTTCCAAGGGATTAGATGTTAAATTCACTGAGAGACCACAAGTCATATCCAGAGTGTCTAGAGATGAGAGTACACCTACCATCCCCTGCATTCTCGAGAGATTAACTACACAGCTGTTCTGCTCTGCAGACTCAGCTACCCAGTTTTCCCTTTGAACCTGAGACACAGTCTGTTCACTTACAGAATCATCATGGAGACATTCCTCTCTCAACAACCTTGTCTCCCCAACAAGCTGGCCAAACACAGCCACTTGGTTATAGGACTGCTCAACTTTCTTAACAGCTTTCACTTCATTTGAGACCTTCTCAAAGCTATCCACACTGGATTTTTCAAAAGGAAAGTCAGTGGATCCATTCACAACAGAAAATTTCTGGCTGTTAGGAACTGAAACTTTCTTGATTAACTCACTTTCACACCCTTCAGTTGCAGTAAACTGCTTGCACAGATTACCATGAGGGTTTCTTTCCCCAGGAGCTTTTCTAAGCATCAATTCACCCCTCACAGAAATTCTGCCCTTACCCGCTTCACCTAGAGTTTGCTCTAAAGGAACACTTTCCTGAGCAGCAACAGACTCTTTCTGGGTCTTACTTACATCCAGGATCACCTTTGGCCCATCAGGCGGATTTCTACACAATCCCCTTTCAGACAAACTCATAGACTCACTAGATAAAAGGTTAGAAGCATTCTTCCTTCCTTTGCCACACAGAAGTTCAGGAATTTTTTCCTTCTTGCTACAAGTTTCCACACCATCAGTAGGTAACACAATCAAATCACCTTTCTGCTCTCCTTGTGCCCTGATTAGGCTATCACCCTGATCAGACAGAGTTGCTACATCCTTTTCCAACCACACATTAGCAACAGGCAAAATACAAGCACCAGTATTGTCTGGTCTCTGGGATTTTGCTAAGACACTAACTGGATGCAACCTAGTTACAGTGCCATTCTCCCCAGCAGACACAAACTTAGGACCATTCCCTTACTGGGTTTTAGTTGAATCCAGAACCAACTCTGAGACAACTGCACTATTTTCAACCATCACAGGCTGAAAGGCACCTTCTGTCTGCTTCACAGACAAAGAATAGCTGGAAACACATTCTCCTTTAGCAGACACACAGCTTGGGATTTTTATTTCCCTTGTCCCAGCACACAGTGCTGTTCGCAGACAACTGCTTGGAGACCGAGGTAGCTTCCTTCATAGGCATATCAATACCCCTGACAGACACAGGCACATTTCCTTCACTGTCACAATTCTCCACACAGGAAACAGGTAAGGTATAGGGACACTCATCTTCCACTATCCTTGCCTTCCTAAACTGCTGACCAGACAAAGCCATCGGCTCACAAGGCTGCCTAGGCTCATCCAAACTTTCCCTGCCTTCCTCTCCTTTGTCCCAGCACACAGGGCTGGTTACAGACAAATACTGAGAGAGTGGAGCAGCTTTCTTACCAGGAAAGAGTCCTTTGGCACCTTATAGACTAACAGACACATTGGAGCGTGAGCTTTCGTGTAAAAGTAAAGCTCAGGTGGACTATATTTTGACAGAACATATGAAATGGTGAAAGATGTAAAGGTTATACTGAGTGAATGTGGCAGAACAATATAAGGTATTACTAGTTTAAAATCTGACTGCAACCTGAGAAGACAGGAAAGAAAATGAGGGGGAATAAAGGCGGACTTCTGCCGAAAAGTAAAGGAAGGCGTTCATGTTTTGACAACAACAATGAAGTCAGTGGAAGAAGAATGGAGGAAGATCAAAAATGTTTCATTAAGCAGTGGTAGTAACATGTAGCAGAACAAGTGGTGAGATGGTGGTTTTCCGAGAACAAGCTAGTGGTGGAGGTTTGACGTACAAGAGAAGTTAAAGAATTATTCAGAGTCTGAGGAAGCAAGTCATCAAAATGAGACAATCAAAAATGCATATGAACATGCAAAAAAGGAGGCTAAAAGGAAGTTGCTGAGGCAAGAATGGAGGCTGAGGAGGAATTATAGAGAAAGTTAGAGGAAGATGATGATGGTAGGAAATTGGGGTTTGGGTTGGCAAAAAAGATGAACAATGAAATACAAAGTTATGAAAAAAATCTGTTTGTGAAGGATGGGAACTAGGTGGTGACTAACCCTACAAAGGCATGGAAAAATATTTTCAAAGGTTGTTAAAGGAGAAGAAGAGTTGCGAGTGCAAGCACTGCCAACAATTATGGGGAGGCCTCAAAAGGCATCGCTCGCTATGAAGGAGGGAGAAGAAACACTGAATAAGATGAAGAATGGTAAAGCAGCTGTTGAAGATGAGAACCATTGATATGATCCAGGTAGTTGGAGATACTGAATTAAAGTGGCTTCACAGATTATCGTTTGCTGGGATCAAGGGAGGATACCAGATAACTGGAAAATGTCATTGAGTCTGCCTCTTTCAAAGGGTAAAGGAGACTTAAATGGTTCAAATGCTGATCAGTCCATTACCCTGTTAAGTGAGCTTCTCAAAGTCCTTGAAAGTTTTGGAGGCAAGGCTAAGCTGCAAGGGTGGAGGAAAATATAGGAGAGGAGCAACATGGCCTTAGGAAGGAAAGGAGTACTATAGACACAGTGTTTGCAATGAGACAGAAGTGTGAAAGAGTGATAAATGGAAGGTAAAACTGCAATGTAGCATTTATTGATCTTGAGAAAGCATATGACTTGGTTCAATGGGAGCTGGTGTTTGGAGTATTGAGATGGCTGGGAGGAGGACTGTAAGAAGTCGAGATGATGGAGCAACTGTACTGAGGGTCAAGAGTAAGGTGATAATAATACATGGCATTTCAGAGAGTTTTGAGGTGTCGATGGGATTGAGACAAGGCTGTGTGATGAGTCCACTTCTCCTCATCCTAGCTATGGAGTTAATTAGAAGAAGCAAGTCTGGATACCCAGACAAAACTGACAGCAAAGAGGAATTGGTAAATGTTATCAGAATGGGCATCTGTGTTTGAAAACCATGGTTTGAAGATAAACACAAAGGAAAATGGAAGTTATGCAAGTAGGAAAGGAGGAAGAAGAATAAGAAAGAGGAAAAGAAATGTGTGTTTGTCCCTACCTGCTCTATGGTTTGGAAATGGTGGGTCTTATGGAGATGGAAGAAAAGATGATACGGGTAGTAGAAAATAATATGCTGAGGACAATGGCAGGCCAGCAGAGGATAGGCAGTATGCATGGGAGAAATTAGGGTCATGGTGAACTTGGGGCTTTCAGTGATAGATAAGTTGGAGAGTGCATGTTTGAGGTGAGCTGGGCATGTGATATGTATGGGAGAAGAATGACCGGCAAAGAGAGCATGTGAGGAAGAGGACAGCAAGAAAGAACAAGGGAGGCTGAGGATACGATGGGAAGACTCTGTCAAGAGAAATATGAAGAGAAAAGGACTGGAACTTCAAGACCTATGAACCTGTGCTCTGGACCAGAAAAAGGAGCAAAGAATTGTGGGCACTTCCAACCTCACGTGACCAGGAAAAGTAGTCAAGAGAGAAAAAAGAAACATGATGATTTCATACCGCCTGCTTTAATTGCAACAGTACTGAGTTTCAGAGCTTTATTCAGCAGGTGGGGTTCATAAAAATTTAATTTCCCCCTAGTTCCTTCTGCAAGGCTATGTTCAATCACCACATTCCAATTCTGGCTTTCAGTTAGTGGCTTTTAATAATTTACCTTTCAAGATGTTCTCTACTGGCAACTTCATTACTAGGGAAAACTATAAACAGCTCTAACTTTTCAAGAACAAAGACTGTAGTTTCCTTTCAGCATTAATTTTTCAAGACTTACACTCAGGATGACAGTAGCAAACTTTATGCTTCTGAAATGTTCCTCCCTGCATGTAATTTCATGCATGTAAATTCTAATTAGTGTTAATAGAAGTGTATGTGCAATAATTAAGAGGTACCTCTCCATTATGTGTAGTCTATAAACGAGAAAATTTGACCCTATTTTTCTTCAGGTATATTTCTCTATTTTTTTCACCTGTTATAGCCAGAATGTGATAGCCTTTGTTTAACTATGCCAGGAGAGGGAGAGGATATGAAGGAAGCTTTCTCCTGCCTTGTACAGCTATGCCAGTGTAATCTGTGCTATGGAATAAATCCTCCAGGAAGTGTAGAGATGCCACACTTCCTGTACACTCTAGAAGCCGTCTTTGGTTTCCTATGACACACGTCCTGCTGGAGCAGAAAAAAATGTTATTTTTGAAAGATACATCATTGACAGGTAGGGCTGGAAGGGATCTCAAGAAAATCAAGTGCAGTCCCCTGCACGGAGTCAGGACCAAGTAAACCTAGCCCATCCCTTACAGGTGTTTGTCCAACCTGTTCTTAAAAACCTTCAGTGATGGGGATTCCACAGCCTCCCTTGGAATCCTATTTCAGAATTAAATTACCCTTATACTTAGAAAGTTTTTCCTAATATCTAACCTAAATCTCCCTTGCTGCAGTTTCAGCCCATTATTTCTTGTTCTACCCTTAGTGGACATGAAGAACAATTAATCACCATCTTCTTTATAACAGCCCTTAACATATTTGAAGACTGTTATCAGGTCCCCCCTCAATATTAAACATGCCCAGATTTTTTTAACCTTTCCTCATAGGTCAGGTTTTCTAAGCCTTTTATCATATTTGTTGCTCTTCTCTGGATTCTCTACAGCTTGTCCACATCTTTCCCAGAGTATGGTACCCAAACTGAATACAGTACTCCATCCGAGACCTCACCACCAGCGTTGAGGAGAATGAGACAATTACCTCCTATGTCTTATATACAACACTTCTTTTAATTGTTGCTCATATTCGATTTGTGATCCACTATAACCAGATCCTTTTCAGCAGTACTACCACCTTGCCAGTTATTCCCCACTTGTATTTGTGCATTTGATTTTTTTCCCTTCCAAAGGTAAGTGCTTTGGACTTGTCTTTATAGAATTTCATCATGTTGATTTCAGGCCAATTCTCCAATTTGTTAAGGTTGTTTTGAATTCTAGTCCTGTTGTCCAGAGTGCTTGCATCCCCTCCAAGCTTGGTGTAGTCAGCAAATTTTATAAACTTACCCTCCACTCCATTATCCATTAATGGAAATACTAAATAATACTGGACTGAGGACTGACCCCGGGGGACCCCAGTAGATATGCCCTCCTAGATTGACCATGAACCATTCATAAGTATCTTTAAGTATGGTTTTTCAACCAGTCGTTCACCCACCATATAGTAGTTTCATCTAGATCACATTTCCCCAGTTTGCTTATTAAAAAGGTTATGTGGGATGTGCCAAAAGCCTTATGCCTACTGGTTCAACACCATCACAGAAGGAAATTAGGTTAGTTTGGCATGATTTATTCTTGACAAATCCATGCTGGCTGTTCCTTATACCCCTATTATCCTTCAGGTGCTTACAAATTAATTGTTTAATTTATTCTACTATATTTCCAGGTATCAAAGTTAGGCTGACCAGTCTATAGTTTCCTGGGTCCTTTTTGTTCTTTTATTTAAAGTTAGGCACTATGTTTGCCCTTCTCCAGTCCTCTGGGACCTCATCTGTCCTGCAGGGGTTCCAAGATTGCTTCAGCTAGTTCCTTAAATACTGTAGGTTGAATTTCATCAGGCCCTGCAGACATGAATATCTCTAGTTTATCTAAATATTATTTAACCTGTTATGACTGGGATCCCAAGGGGACCACACTGAGATTGCTCAATTAGGGCATACTGCAAAGAATGTGGCAGACGATCCCCCAAAATGGTGGTTATTTCTAATACTTAGATTCACCAAGTCAGCAGTAAAGCAGCTTCGACAACACCATACTGGTTACCCAGAAGCCAAAAACACAGCTCCCTTAAAACAATCCGGCCTTGGACTCCCACCCAAATATGACAAGGATTACTGAAAATCTTGTTCATCATATACAAAGTTCCACCAGTCCCAAAGGATCAGACATATCACCCCCCAGGTCAATGAATATTTCAGATCTTACCTGAATACACACTTACAGCCAATTCTTAATAACTAAACTAAGATTTTTTTTTAAAAAGAAGAGAGTTTAGGTTAAAAGATCATTATACAGACAGATATGAATAAAGTTCTTAGGTCAGCTTCACAGGAGAGATGATGAGCTCAGAGTTGCAAAAAGTTCTTTCAGAATTGGTTCCATAGGTTATAGTCCAATGTCCAGTATCAGGGTAATCCAGACTGGGTCTGAAGACCTCAGTCTTGCGACTCAAACTTCCCCTGATGAAGCTTAAGCATATCTGAGAACAGGATCAGGGCTCTAGAGTTCTTTAATAGATCTGACAGCCTCTTGACTGCAGGTATTCCTTGGGTGAACAATAGATGATCATTGTGGCACCACCAGTAATTAGCTACATGGATTAGCATAAGGCAACTGCCCATTTCCCACCATTTACAGGTAGTTTACTACATACTTCAAAGAGAAATAAAGACAATGATATCACTACATTCATATTCCATCTAAACGTTAATATTCCCTTTTGATCTCTGAATCAATAGAATATAGTAACAGACAGGAACTATAACAAATACAATTAGTATTTACGTCTAGTTCTCTAACAATACAGATTTGCATTTCAAAACCCTAGTTTATCTAACATGAATGGCCCTAATTACCATTTAGATACCTTTTAGTATGTCTCTAAAGGTTGAATTTGGGTCATGTAGCCTGCTAGTTGTTTAACCCTTTCTGGCCCAGTGTCACAATGAGACACTGAGATTTACAAACTGAATGTGACAATGGAAATTGGATTGGG
This sequence comes from Emys orbicularis, assembly GCF_028017835.1. Lineage (NCBI taxonomy): Eukaryota > Metazoa > Chordata > Testudines > Emydidae > Emys > Emys orbicularis. Next base: position 19,242,841 of record NC_088685.1, on the reverse strand, counting down.
GCACTAAGCAAGTTTGTATAGAGCAGCTAAGCAGAACAAGAATATGAGAAATATCAAGTTTTTGAAGATTGCAAACTCTGACGAAAGAGCTACTTAGGCTTCCTGGAGGCTGTATAGCAGATACTAGTAGGAGAAGTAGAAATATATCCAAAACACATTCTAGGTGGAAAGATCTATTTGACTGTGGCAGTGTCTGCAAAGAGAAGTGGTAGATGGAAAGCTTCTCACTTGTCATCTGCAACCCTACTGGCTAATGCACTTGAGAATTCCATGTGTGGGAAATGACCCTGTGGGGCAGGGAGATTATTTATAGAGTGGCACTGCATAGGAAGAGAAAAGGACAAGGTTCCGTCTCTGAGGTACTTGTATCCTAGGGGTAAAATTTTCAAAAGCACCTATATCCTATTTTCGAAAGTGAAGCAGGCTAAGTCCCATTGACTTTCCATGAGGTTGTATTGAAAATAAAGCTTATGCTCTAAATGATAACACAATAAGGCTGGTCAGAAATTTGCATTTCTGTCTCATGGGAAAATCCAGAATTTTAAAATTTTGGTTTTATTCAGAATCAGAATGAAAAGTCAAACATTTAAAATTTACCAGGCACCAGAAATTCTGTAAAATGTAAATTTGGAATCAAATTTATTTTGATAATGTCAGGACATAATATATTGATAGTTTATAAATTGTAATACTATATTTTTATATTTAATATTTTATAATAAAGTTGAAATGAATATATTCAAACTTTTTTGTTTTTTTCAAAATCAACACATTCCCATGAAATGTTTAGATTTAATCTTAAAGTGCAGTTTCATCAAAAATTGTTCTGTCAAAAAATTTTCAACCAGCTCTACCAACCTCAGTCATGGTTGTGTAGAGAACAAGGAGAGACCTCATTAAAAATGTGAAGGTAAAACTACTACAGAAAGAAATTTGTTTTGTTCTGCAGTGACTAGATCCTAGAAGTTGTTTGAGCATAAGCTTTCGTGGGCTACAACCCACTTCTTCGGATGCATATAGAGTGAAACATATATTGAGGAGATATATATATATACACACATACAGAGAGCATGAACAGGTGGGAGTTGTCTTACCAAGTCTGAGAGGCCAATTAAGTAAGAGAAAAAAAAAAAAAAAAACTTTTGAAGTGATAATCAAGATAGCCCAGTACAGACAGTTTGATAAGAAGCAAGTGTGAGAATACTTACAAGGGGAGATAGATTCAATGTTTGTAATGGCTCAGCCATTCCCAATCCCTATTTAGCCCTGAGTTGATTGTGTCTAGTTTGCATATCAATTCCAGCTCAGCAGTCTCTCGTTGGAGTCTGTTTTTGAAGTTTTTCTGTTTTAAGATAGCCACCCGCAGGTCTGTCAAAGAATGGCCAGACAGGTTAAAGTGTTCTCCCACTGGTTTTTGAGTATTATGATTCCTGATGTCAGATTTGTGTCCATTAATTCTTTTGCGTAGAGACTGTCCGGTTTGGCTAATGTACATGGCAGAGGGGCATTGCTGGCACATGATGGCATATATCACATTGGTAGATGTGCAGGTGAACGAGCCCCTGATGGTATGGCTGATGTGATTAGGCCCTATGATGGTGTCACTTGAATAGATATGTGGACAGAGTTGGCATCGGGCTTTGTTACAAGGATAGGTTCCTGGGTCAGTGTTTTTGTTCAGTGATGTGTGGTTGCTGGTGAGTATTTGCTTTAGGTTGGGGGGTTGTCTGTAAGCGAGGACAGGTCTGTCTCCCAAGATCTGTGAGAGTAAAAGATCATCTTTCAGGATAGGTTGTAGATCTCTGATGATGCGCTGGAGAGGTTTTAGTTGGGGGCTGAAGGTGACAGCTAGTGGTGTTCTGTTATTTTCTTTGTTGGCCCTGTCTTGTAGGAGGTGACTTCTGGGTACTCGTCTGGCTCTGTCAATCTGTTTTTTCACTTCAGCAGGTGGGTATTGTAGTTTTAAGAATGCTTGATAGAGATCTTGTAGGTGCTTGTCTCTATCTGAGGGATTGGAGCAAATGCGGTTATATCTTAGAGCTTGGCTGTAGACAATGGATCGTGTGGTGTGTCCTGGATGGAAGCTGGAGGCATGTAGGTAAGTGTAGCGGTCAGTAGGTTTCCGGTACAGGGTGGTATTTATGTGACCATCGCTTATTAGCACAGTAGTGTCCAGGAAATGGACCGCTTGTGTGGATTGATCTAGGCTGAGGTTGATGGTGGGATGGAAATTATTGAAATCGTGGTGGAATTCCTCAAGGGCTTCTTTTCCATGGGTCCAGATGATGAAGATGTCATCAATGTAGCGCAAGTAGAGTAGGGGCGTTAGGGGACGAGAGCTAAGGAAGCGTTGTTCTAATTCAGCCATAAAAATGTTGGCATACTGTGGGGCCATGCGGGTACCCATAGCAGTGCCGCTGACTTGAAGGTATATATTGTCCCCAAATGTGAAATAGTTGTGGGTGAGGACAAAGTCACAGAGGGCTTCTACGTCCATAGTGGCCAGAATCCATCGGTGATCTTCCAGAAAACACCATCCTGGCCACTATGGACGTAGAAGCCCTCTACACCAATATTCCACACACAGATGGACTACAAGCTATCAGGAACAGTATCCCCGATAATGTCACAGCTAACCTGGTGGCTGAACTCTGTGACTTTGTCCTCACCCACAACTATTTCACATTTGGGGACAATATATACCTTCAAGTCAGCGGCACTGCTATGGGAACCCGCATGGCCCCACAGTATGCCAACATTTTTATGGCTGACTTAGAACAACGCTTCCTTAGCTCTCGTCCCCTAACGCCCCTACTCTACTTGCGCTACATTGATGACATCTTCATCATCTGGACCCATGGAAAAGAAGCCCTTGAGGAATTCCACCATGATTTCAATAATTTCCATCCCACCATCAACCTCAGCCTAGATCAATCCACACAAGCGGTCCATTTCCTGGACACTACTGTGCTAATAAGCGATGGTCACATAAATACCACCCTGTACCGGAAACCTACTGACCGCTACACTTACCTACATGCCTCCAGCTTCCATCCAGGACACACCACACGATCCATTGTCTACAGCCAAGCTCTAAGATATAACCGCATTTGCTCCAATCCCTCAGATAGAGACAAGCACCTACAAGATCTCTATCAAGCATTCTTAAAACTACAATACCCACCTGCTGAAGTGAAAAAACAGATTGACAGAGCCAGACGAGTACCCAGAAGTCACCTCCTACAAGACAGGGCCAACAAAGAAAATAACAGAACACCACTAGCTGTCACCTTCAGCCCCCAACTAAAACCTCTCCAGCGCATCATCAGAGATCTACAACCTATCCTGAAAGATGATCCTTTACTCTCACAGATCTTGGGAGACAGACCTGTCCTCGCTTACAGACAACCCCCCAACCTAAAGCAAATACTCACCAGCAACCACACATCACTGAACAAAAACACTGACCCAGGAACCTATCCTTGTAACAAAGCCCGATGCCAACTCTGTCCACATATCTATTCAAGTGACACCATCATAGGGCCTAATCACATCAGCCATACCATCAGGGGCTCGTTCACCTGCACATCTACCAATGTGATATATGCCATCATGTGCCAGCAATGCCCCTCTGCCCTGTACATTGGCCAAACCGGACAGTCTCTACGCAAAAGAATTAATGGACACAAATCTGACATCAGGAATCATAATACTCAAAAACCAGTGGGAGAACACTTTAACCTGTCTGGCCATTCTTTGACAGACCTGCGGGTGGCTATCTTAAAAGAGAAAAACTTCAAAAACAGACTCCAAGGAGAGACTGCTGAGCTGGAATTGATATGCAAACTAGACACAATCAACTCAGGGTTAAATAGGGATTGGGAATGGCTGAGCCATTACAAACATTGAATCTATCTCCCCTTGTAAGTATTCTCACACTTGCTTCTTATCAAACTGTCTGTACTGGGCTATCTTGATTATCACTTCAAAAGTTTTTTTTTTTTTTTCTCTCTTACTTAATTGGCCTCTCAGACTTGGTAAGACAACTCCCACCTGTTCATGCTCTCTGTATGTGTGTATATATATATATATATCTCCTCAATATATGTTTCACTCTATATGCATCCGAAGAAGTGGGTTGTAGCCCACGAAAGCTTATGCTCTAATAAATTTGTTAGTCTCTAAGGTGCCACAAGTACTCCTGTTATTTTTGCGGATACAGACTAACACGGCTGCTACTCTGAAACTTTGCTTTACATGTTTCTTTGCTACTGTTGTGGAAGGTTATGTGCCAGCCAGAATGGAGGCCGACAGTGGAAAACTAGCTTTAAAAGTGTTTTGAGGTGAAATTTGAAGAATGAGAGTGAGGTAATTTGGCTCACAGAAAGAGGGAGGCAGATAAAATTGTGAGAAGTGTCAGGGGGAGAAGGAAGGTAGTGAAATAAAAGTTGTATAAAGAGAGAGTAGTGTGCTCAACAAGGTTACCTATTACCAATCTCAGTCTCTAGCTTCTATGATTCTATTCCTGTTCCCCTAGCAATTTTTGAAAGAAACTCGCTGTGCTAACTATTGGTAATGGCTCAGAAAACTGCACCAGTGAAAGAAATATGTTTGCATAGCTGCAGGTATGAAAGGTTTATTGGATTAACTACTTTATAGAATGTTTTTCTAGGGCTTAGCATAGTGTGGAGCCCAATTGGTTCCAAGAGCTTTTAGATTTTTTGGGTGAAATACAAATAAATATTTCAATGGGACTTTTTATACCAACATTATCACTGTATACATTTAGTATTGTTCATTTTTATGTAGCACCATATATTTTCATGTACCGTGCTCTTTTCTTCTAAACCGGTATCTAGGATCTGGACCCTCTCCTTCTGACTGTCCCACCATTTCAAACCCTCCCACACCAGATTCCTCTTAACACTGTGCCTTTTGCCCAAACTGCAATTTAGCTCGGACCTGTGGGACCATTGTGTCCCCTTTAACTCTCTGGATCAGGGTACCTGTCACACTGCTCTACTAGTGACAAGCAGCCCCTTCTGGCTTTGCTCTCACACAGCCATTAGCCTGTGAAGGCACATCCAAAGTTACATGCAGGCTCTCCCAGCCTCTCATGAATTATACACATGGAGACACCAGCAAATCCTCCCAACCTTGCACCCCAGAAATGTACCATCTTACACTGCTCAAGATCTTCTCTTGAACAATGCAAGTTCATTAATTAGTTCGCCACTTCATCAAAGGCTAGTGGACATGCAACAGCCTTTGCGATCTGAGCAGATTCCCCAAGCACTTTAGACAAATTCATTGGTAAAGATAAAACATAAAAACAAACATATTAACTACAGAAAGAGAGGTTGTAAGTGATTTTAAGTGTTAGGCAGAGAAGTCAGAGTTGATTACATAAGAAATAAAATATAAAATTGCAGTCTAAATCCTGAACTTTATCAGACTAAGCGAGATTTGAATGAATCAGTTTTTTTCTCACCCTACTGGATGTTGCAGGCAGAATTCAGTTCACAGTTCATACTAACTAGAAATCTTAGTTAAGACCATCCCTTCTCCCCAGTTCAAGTAGGCTTTTCTTTTTTTCAAAACTATCTTGTTTCCAGGTGTTAAGATGGGGGAGGAGAGAGGCAAAGTGGTGATGTCATTGCCCCTCATTTTATACTCTCTTCCAGGTGCCGGAAAGATCCTTGCTGTGTCATGGGGTCTAGACAGCCCCCATCATGTACGTGCTCTTTCAGGAGACTCCAGGAGGGGCCCCCTGGGATAGTACATTCTCCTTAATGGGCATCAACACGTGGCTGGCCAGTCCTGCTGTAAATCCTGTTTTGGGGATATTAGTTGCTCTTTTGTTGCCACCGAAAGGCTAGCTGTGGGCATCTCCCAGACTCGCAACATATTTCAGTAACATACATATAGCAAAACTTCATCACTTCACATACAGTGGTAATACATATAACTCAACAAATGTTCAACAGATCATGACTGACTTTAAATGATACCTCACAAGGCATACTGAGTACAAAACATATCATAATCCTATAATAGTGGTGAATATGTGGGTACAGGTGTTATTTTGAGATACAGTGTGTCACACCAGGTTCCTCTCTGGGCTTACTAAAGGCTAAAATGTGAACCCTTTACCCCAAAAAGTGAACTCGCAATAAGATTGTGTGAGTAAATGCTCATTTGTGGGAGAGAGGAGTTTGCAGTGGAATCCAAGCTCTAGCTGAATTCCATGTAGAGATGAGTTCAAACCAAACCTCCAACCCAAATACCCTCAAAATGAACTTCATGACTCGGGCTTGTTAGTTTTTTGCAGTGTAAAACAAACCTCAGCCAGGGAGGGGGCAGGAAGGAGTCTTCATGGCCATGGCTCCCCATGAATGTGACTGAGATCCAGAACTAGAAGCAGCTGCATTAAGTGGGGCAAACGAGCAGTGGTTAGACATTCAAGGGACCTGGAAGAATCATAAAGGGCACAGGTTAGGTATCCAACAGAGTAAGTTATTATAGCACTGAGCTGCAGACGCACACTCATTTCTCAGTTTCTGTTTTTGTTTATTTTAAGACACATTCCCCGGCTTGGTTCTCATTGTAAAGCCGGTTAAAAAGTTTTGGCTATTTTTTTCTAGTGGTAGGCAGTTTATATTGCTAAAACAATCAGATCAAGAGCCTAAATGGCCTTTGAATAGAGAACACGAAATTCAGGAAAGTGTGTGTGTGTTTTCATGTTGTCTTTGCTCTTTACACAACATAAAGGATATGAGGAAACCATTTGGGCACAATTGGGCTCCAACTGACTGTTTATTAATTATATGCAAACGCATGAGGCCTGGCTGCATGTGTATGTATATGTTTATATCTGCATGTGTTTGTGTGTGCATACATACTGCTACTTTGTTAGGTTCTGGTGGCTTCTGCAACGCAAGACAATGAGGTATACTAGAGGGCTCTCAAACTATTTAAAGCAGTACTACCCAAATCCAAAACACTACAGCTTGTTTGGGCTGGTAATGAATAAAGGGGCCATGGCAAAGAACTTGAAAGAGATTGAATTCTTCCTAATATGTATGCAGAGATTTAAAAGCCTTGGTTAGGCTCCAGAGTTGTTTATTTCTAATATTTTTAAACTAACTTTTAAGACGATACTTTGCTCTGGAAAATCCATGATTTCCCTCCTTAATTTACCATGACAAAAATGTAGCCCTAACTAATATGTTCATTATCACAGCAATTTTTGAAAAATTATCTCTATTAGATTACAGATAAATTACTCCCTGACCATGGAGGAGAACGACAAATGGGGATTTCATATCTGCCACACAGGCACTGTCAGCACAGTGTTTGAACTTGCCTGTTTGCTCATCATATTCTAATTAATGAGACCATGATCTGAAACAGGTGTTGGTAGCAGAATAGACAGCATCTGGCAAACAATTTTTAGATCTACAATTAACTCATTTATTGTGTTGTTCCAGAACACTGAGTACATGGAATTTTACAGAGTAAGTTATTATAGCACTGAGCTGCAGACGCACACTCATTTCTCAGTTTCTGTTTTTGTTTGTTTTAAGACATTCCCCAGCTTGGTTCTCATTGTAAAGCCGGTTAAAATGTTTTGGCTATTTTTTTCTAGTGGTAGGCAGTTTATATTGCTAAAACAATCAGATCAAGAGCCTAAATGGCCTTTGAATAGAGAACACGAAATTCACTTCATTATCATCTCAGTTTCCAGAGTGAAAGTGGCATAAATTGCTGTGGAGTTAGAGCTCAGCAAAAGCCTTTCTCCAAATCCGTATCTGTATAAATTGCCTCAGAATGAGAGTTGTAAGAATTCAGCAAAACCTACAGGACATTAAGAATCTAATCAAACTTTAACCTTTCTGATCCAAACATACCAGGCTCATCAAAGGGAACAATTGGCTCTACATGCACTGGCTGCTCTCTATCTCGAATCTTTTCAAGTATAGTTCTTGGAAAAAGTAGCTTCATAAAAGGTGACCCTGTGGCAGTGTGTGGAGCATCATCATCCATTCCTCTGGGGTTTGCCTATCATTTTTGGCCCCATTTAGCAGACTAATCTCTGACTCTACCCAATAACAATATCTGAAGTAAATTAATGTCACCTTCATCTTATATCGGTGCTTCTTTGCCACATCTACATGTTATGATATCAGAACACAAAATCCATGATTCAAGGGGTTTGACCCAGAGGGCAAATTTTTAAAGTAGAAACAGCAAGTAGATGTTAAGAAGTGTTAGTTATTTTTGACTGAATCCAAATGTGTATTCGGTGTTTTGTGGCCAGATGAAAAGCCCATGGGAGCCAGTGGAAAGTTTTCCAATTACTTCTATAAGATTTGGAACAGCATGTTACTGCCTGAATCTGCAACATGGAAGCCACTGTGGGTTTTTACCCTGACTTCAGGGTGAACAAAATTGGGCTGTTACAGAGCAAATAGAAATACACAGTCCCAGATCCTAAAGAGTTAAACAACAGAGAAAGGAAGGGCTGAGTGGACTAAAGACTAGGGCAATCTGATCTCCTCAATACTCAGTGCAGGCATATGCATATTTAAATAGTTGACTCATTGTTGTGGTCCTTGTGGAAGAAGTTGTGAATATCCGAGTGCCAGCAAGGTGTATAATGGGAACCGCGGAAGTTCTGAAGAATGATACCACTAGGATTATGTCCCAGATCTGCAAAGCCAACACCGTCCCTGACACCACCTAGCAAAAAGGCCGAAGAAGCCAGCCCAGATGACTGATTTTTAAAAAACTCCTGCAGCTTATTTGGGGCCTGATCCAATGCCTGTTGAAATCAGTGGAAAGATTCCCATAGAATTCAGTGGGCTTTGGATTAGGCCCTATGGGAACAGTACCTTAGTCCTACTTGTGTCCGTGTGAACGGTATCATCTTCCTAAAAAGCCCCAATCAGTTACTGAGCCGCTATCCGTGGTACTTGTATGGCTCTCATTACTACATTATATCAACACCTCAGTATTTTAATGTATTTGACCTTACAACACATCTGTAGAGTATGGAAGTACTATTATTCCCATTTTATGGATAGGGAGGTGAGGCATGGAGACCAAGCACTTGTCTACAGGGTGCCCCAATGCAAACTACAGGGGTGTGAATTGAAGAACTCTCTAACTGCCCCATGTAGACCCTGCTGGTGTGAAGTAAAAGGTAGCTAGTTCACATTAACATGGTCCTGTAATGTGCACGAGATACCTTTTAGTTCACACCAGTAGTATCCACTCAGGGCAGTTGGAGTGCAACAAGTTAGAACACTCTACAATTCACACCCCTCTAGTTCATACTGCAGCACTATGTAGACAAGCCCTAAGTGACTTGCCTAGGGTCACTCAGGAAGTCTGTGGCAGAGCACGGAACTGACCCCATGACTCCTGAGTCTTAGACAAGGGTCCAAACCACTGCACCATCCTTCCTCTCCCATTAGCAGTTATCGGCTCCCATTGACTTAAGTGAAAATTGCTGGTGCCCAGCACCTCATAGGACTGGGCCTAAAGAAATTATTTGCTGATCTGCATCCATCTTCCTTTAACCACATCCTTCCCCCTTAAAGTTTCCCCCAAACAGACTGCTTCTCATTTTGTCCTCTGTAATTCTGATTTATATAATCTCTCAAGACTGTTTACGGCATATCAATTCTCAACCTTTCCTAAAATATCCTACAACACATTCTTTACCATTTAAGAGAAAAGGGAACAAAACTGATACTCTAGATCAGTGGTTCTCAAAGCCGATCCGCCACTTGTTTAGGGAGAGCCCTGGGGGGCCGGGCCGGTTTGTTTACCTGCCGTGTCCGCAAGTTTGGCCGATCGTGGCTCCCACTGGCCGCGGTTCGCCACTCTAGGCCAATGGGGGTTGCGGGAAGCGGCGCGGGCCGAGGGATGTGCTGGCCACCCTTCCCGCAGCCCCCATTGGCCTGGAGTGGTGAACGGCGGCCAGTGGCAGCCGCGATCGGCCGAACCTGCGGACGCAGCAGGTAAACAAACCGGCCCGGCCTGCCAGGGGCTTTCCCTGAACAAGCGGCGGACCAGCTTTGAGAATCACTGCGCTAGATGGTAAACTCTTCAGGGAAGGGACCTTGTCTCTCACTAATTGTCCTAAGAGGTGACTAGCACAACTTTGGATATGGTACAAACAGAAAATAATTGATATAATGTCTCGGTCCCCCTTTCTAAAATAGATTTCTATAGTTAAAATTAAGCTACACACTATAGGACTCCTATAATAACAAATGTAGACTCTTATATCTACAAAGTACTTTAGAGGCAGTTACTAAATTAACCGTTACAAGATCCTATGAGGAGTTGCAGTCAAGTAGTGTATTCAGTTTATGGGACAGAAAGGACAAATGACTTGAAGGTCAAACCTGTGAATAATTACATAAATACTGTGCTGCCTTACACTGAGCTATTAAAGTGAATAATATAGAATTTATAATTTAATTTTATTACAATAATTTTATTGTTCTGTACATGCTGTACCCCAATGGAATAATTTAGGGTAACCATTTTTTACATTAAAAATAATCAATTTTCCTTTAAATATACACATACTTTTAAAAATTGCAAATATCCAAACTCCGCACTGAAGATGCATGAAAGAACCAAGTGGGACGCATCTTCCAGCTGACCCTGGGATGCAGAAGTAAAGGCACGTCTGTATTTCACTTGCAATTTATAAACTGTGGCCCCAATTCTGGTTTCCAGCATGCATGCTTGTATGCCACAGAACACAAAGAAAAAATAGTTCAAGGTGGGAAAGTACTCATGTGGTAGGATCTTTCTGCAGACCTACTCTGAGTGCAGGGCAAAAAAGGACAACCACTTGTGGGTATGACCCACACGAAAACACAGATAGGCAACTCTAAAGACTATGGGCCTTGTTATGTAACTGCTGCATAAAAATCCCACTTTGTTTCATTTGCAAGGAAGCTGAATGCAAGTTAAAGTGAACAAGTGGAAATTTTTAAAACTCTGTGGACTGCTCTGTCCATGTGGCTGTGTCGTTCAAATCTAACTCCCCTTGTTCGCTGTTCCACTGGTGTCCCTTTGAAAACTGTTCCTTCAGGGTACATGCACCCTCTGATTCCTGTTCCACTGATCATGATACATCTTCCCTATTTTACAAACTTTAAAATATAAACATTAAAAACAAATAAATGATGCCCAGACCCTTACCCCATGTCAACAAGTTCATAGCTGAGTTGGAGTCTCGTCTTTACCACAGACTCAGCAGTTAGATAGTTTGTGAGACAGTTTGCTAGAGTTAGAGACAGGTGATAGGGAGACAGATAGATCACTCCAGTGTGGCTATCTGTTGAGGAGACCAAACTATCTCTCTGTGGAGTCTCCTCCCTCCCTGTGGCGTTGCCCTCCGGGATGGTGATCCGTGTTTCCGTTCTGTGACGATCTCTGTAGACTTTCTTTGAATGATGTGCCTACTGGTTCGTAAGTGCTTCCTGTTCCTTCGGATCACTTGTCACCCCTTACAACTGCTTTAGTCCACTCCTTCTGGTGTCTCTTTAATGGCTAAATCCTCACAGGAGTGCCTGTCTCCAAGGCTGGTAGGTCCTTGGCTGATTTTTCATACTCTAGTGATTACTTTTTCTGATGGTTGGCCATCTCCTTTCAGTGAAGTCTCCATCCTTCTTGTTGTGCATCTCCCTTCACTGGTAACAGGATTTTGATCCTTCGTCCCATCAGTGCCTGTGCGGAACCATTTTGGCATCCATGTGATGGTGTGTTCCTGTGTGTCCAAAAATGCTAACAAGGAGTCTGAACTCGAAGAAACAGCCTTGTGCAAAGTCTCTATCTGTTTTCACAGATGATTCCACCTTACCATTTCTCTATGGGTGTGCTAGATAGGAGGTGTGGTGGTCAAACTCTCACTTGAGTGCAAATTCCTTGAATGTTTCTGAGGCTAATTGCGGTGCACTGTTGGTGAATACTGTGTCTGGAATGCCATCTCTCACAAAGTGGGCCTTCCATTTGCCAATCACTGACTTGCTTCATGTATCAGGCAGGGCACTGACCTCCCAAAAATGTGAATAGTAGGCCACTGTATCAAGTACTGCTTTTCCTTGAAGGTAAATGAGTGTGTTCCCACCTCTTCCCATAATAGGGTGGGCAGCTCATTTGGTAACAGAGTCTCTTTCTACTAGCAGTTATCACAAGACCGTAGGTGTCACTCCCTTCTATTAAGGAGCAGAGTTATTTATTCATTCCTGGCCGGTAAACACAGTCTTGAGCCCATCCACGATTTAGTTGGGGATTGGTTGATTTATTTGGGGATTGGTCCTGCTTTGAGCAGGGAGTTGGACTAGATGACCTCCTGAGGTCTCTTCCAACACTGATATTCTATGATTTTATGATCTGTTGATGCCCAGGTATAAGACACATTTTTTTGCATACATTCTTACATAATGAGGCAGGGACAACAGCTATCTGTCCTCAAAATATAATTCTATCCTGCACACTCAGTGCTCTTGAAAATCCCTTTAGGTGCCTATTTGCATCTTTAAGCACCTAAATCCCCTTACTCTAGCCCTAAATCTATACTGAATATTAAGGGTCTATTTACAGAAGAAAGAGATGAATGTCTGAAAAACAATCCTCAGAATGGAAAGTGTAATATTATCCAAAAGAAACAGTTCAGTGTATAGAGAACAGGCTAGATTCACATGTATGCTCAGACATTTTGTGCTGCCCTGGAGATGGAAAGCAACCATCAGCTGGGTTTAACTGACCAGTAAACCTGGGTTTATAGCTGCTTTGCATCACCCAAATGGCACAAGTCAGCTGAATAGTAAACCTGGCTAGATGCTAGACGGCATATCCTCAGTTGATATAAATTGTTATAACTCCATTATTGACTTAAATGGCTCTATGACTATTTATACTGGCTGAGACTGTCCCAATGGGTCCCATCCTAAATCTTACTAGTCGGTAAATCCTTCTTGAGGCAAGTAATCCATCGGGATTAAATGGGATTACTCACATGATTGCAGATTGCTCATTTTGTTAAGGGTTTAGTGCTGGGCCCCAAGGCCCCGATCCTCAAGGTAGTAAGGTTATGGTACATGATTAAGAGTTTGCAGGATTGGAGCCTCATACCTTTTCACTGGATCTAACAGCAAACCAAAACAGACAAGAGATCTACTTAGTTGCATGTATGAATGACAAATGTCTACCAGCCTTAGTGCAGAAGCAGTTGCACTGAAATCAATTAGACTGTTCTTGGACTAAGGAACTATTCAGTGTAAGGGTAGCAAAATATTGCCCTACATGTTTAAAATTGACAAAGTATATTCTGACCCAGAACAATTGTATATAAAAAGTAATATATATTTTTTGAAGGGTGTTTGTAGAATATTTGTACTAAAAGAGAAATATTTTCAATTAGATTATTTCACTTCATGTTTTCCTTCAGTTTTACATGCAACGGGCTTTTGAATACTAGGTAAAACCAAAGTCTTGATCACTGGTAGCTGTTAAAGATCCTATAGCACTTTAAGGGTAATGGTTCTAAATTTTGGCCAAATTTTCTGCCTCTCTAACTCCTCAGTTCAGTTGAATATAGCGGTATCCCTTTTCACATCCTGTCATGAAACGATGGATAATGTTGCTCTGATTTTACACAGCTGCTGTACACCCCTCCCCACCAATCTAGAGGTGGCTGCATTTCAGGGATGGGGAAATTCATCTGTATATATCATTTACAATTTATCAATTTATGATATTTGATCTAGGAAGTTTTACTCATCTGAGTAGGGACAATTGATAAAAGTAGTCCCATTGATTTTACCCTTTAATAAGCAATTCTATTGTTTCTTTTGGGCTACATGATTGAAATCAATGGGCCTTCTTACCTGAGGAGTGGCTCTTTATATTAGAATAGGTTTGTAATACCAACTGCTAAGCCTGTACACTGCATTGAGAGTAACAGTGTTATATACATGTAAGAAATTGTTGGTTTTTATGTTCCCATTTAATTTATCTGTACACTGATCACTGTTGACAGTCTCTTGGAGTCAGAGTTTGAAAAGTCCGCAATGATAAATAACACATACCATCAATAAAAGCTAAACATTTGGGAAGTTTCAAAGATACCTTTATAACAAGGATAGTAATTATAACGAGGTTTATTATGATTGGATTCAGGGACAATGATCCATCTCCCACCCTTTTCTCTTTAAAGGCAGAATCTTGTCATCTTTTCTGAGACAAAACTGCCAGATGAATTTACTCTGATTTCCATGGGAATTTTGACCAAACAAGGACTTCTCTACTGTACATAAGGAGGGCAAAAATAAAACAAGAAAAGCCATGTTTGAAGGGGTTGCAAGTGCTCTGGAGGATAGGGTTAAAATTCAAAATGATCTGGACAAACTAGAGAAATGGTCTGAAGTGAATAGGATGAAATTCAATAAGGACAAATGCAAAGTACTCCACTTAGGAAGGAACAATCAATTGCACACATACAAAATGGGAAATGACTGCCTAGGAAGAAGTACTGTGGAAAGAGATCTGGGGGTTATAGTGGATCACAAGCTAAATATAAGTCAAACATGTGACACTGTTGCAAAAAAAAGCAAACATCATTCTGGGATGTATAAATGGGAGTGTTGTAAGTATGAGACAAGAAGTAATTCTTCCGCTCTACTCCACACTGGTAAGGCCTCAGCTGGAGTATTGTGTCCAGTTCTGGGTGCCACATTTCAGGAAAGATGTGGACAAATTGGAGAAAGTCCAGAGAAGAGCAACTGATTACATGATTAAAGGTCTAGAAAACATGAGCTATGAGGGAAGATTGAAAAAATTGGGTTTGTTTAGTCTGGAAAAGAGAAGACAGAGAGGGGACATGATAACAGTTTTCAAATACATAAGAGGGAGAAGAATTGTTACAAATAGAGGGAGAAGAATTGTTCTCCTTAACCTTTGAGGTCAGGACAAATTGCAATGGGCTTAAATTGCAGCAAGGGCAGTTTTGGTTGGTGTGACGGTCCACGCCCCTAAGGTTGCGGGCGGCGTGGACTATCCGCCACCGTATGTCAACTAGCCCTTTAATCCAGGGCTGTATAGCCTAGTGGCCAAAGTCTATGACGTCTCCTTTGCCTCAAGGGGACGCAGCCTAATGGCAAGAGTCTGGAACCCAGCCCGTGGCTACCGGGCGGTAGGGCCTATAGGCCAGAGTCCCAAAAGCAACCCTCGGGAGGAGGGTAGCGTGGCCTAGCAGCCGGAGTTCCAAAAGCAACCCTCGGGAGGAGGGTAGCGTGGCCTAGCGGCCGGAGTTCCAAAAGCAACCCTCGGGAGGAGGGTAGCGTGGCCTAGCGGCCGGAGTTCCAAAAGCAACCCTCGGGAGGAGGGTAGCGTGGCCTAGCGGCCGGAGTTCCAAAAGCAACCCTCGGGAGGAGGGTAGCGTGGCCTAGCGGCCGGAGTTCCAAAAGCAACCCTCGGGAGGAGGGTAGCGTGGCCTAGCGGCCGGAGTTCCAAAAGCAACCCTCGGGAGGAGGGTAGCGTGGCCTAGCGGCCGGAGTTCCAAAAGCAACCCTCGGGAGGAGGGTAGCGTGAGGCTTTTTTACCAACTCAGCGGGGGGGTTCCGACCGAAACACGCCGAGATTCCCCGGGTGGGGGGAGGTACCACTCTGTCACCCTCCCGGGGTCCCTTCCTACCAGCGTCTCCGCTGGGGTCTCCCAGGAGTCGACGGGTCCTTGGTGCTCGGCGAGTTCGGTCGTCCCATGGGTCTCCTCTAAGCGCCGGGGCGCCGGCTGGCCGTGGACGACGTCTCTTCCCGGCGTAGCCACCGGCTGTGGCTGGTCGGCCGCAGGCGCTTCCCCAGCGGGTCCTTCGCCTACGGGCTCCCGCCCAGACTGAGCCGGTCTCCCTCCCTTTATACTCCTATAGCACTTGGAGCATGCCCAGTCCGCCCAGGGAGGCGGGACTTCCGCTGTCAGTCCCTGTGGCTTAACTCCTTCCGGGTTAAGGTGGGGTTGCCTGGCCCCTCCCTCTAGTCCCTGGGGCTTAACTCCTTCTGGGCTAAGGCGGGGTTGCCTGGCCCCGCCACAGTTGGACATTAGGAAAAAAACTTCCAAAATGTCAGGGTGGTTAAGCACTGGAATAAATTGTCCAAGGAGGATGTGGAGTCTCCATCATTGGAGATTTTTAAGAGCAGGTTAGACAAACACCTGTCAGGGAGGGTCTAGATAGTACTTAATCCTGCCATGAGTGCAAGGGACTGGACTAGATGACCTCTCAAGGTTCCTTCTGGTTCTAAGATTCTATGATTTTATGTGCTGTGGTGGAACAGGTCGACAACCTACAGCACCTCACGAACATCACCTTTATGAGTAGAAAGTGTATTGTAAACATATGTGCATTTTTATGCATTAATTAATACTATTCATTTATTCTTTTGTGGCATATAGAGCAGAAGGCCTGCTTGATTCTGGCATAGCCCCTGATGAGCCACATAAGGACTATAAGGATGTGGAGCCTTGAGAAGTTGAGCTTTGGCAGCCACAATGTGACCGTGATTTAAAACAACCGTGCATTACTGTTATGTAAATTGGAGTTCTGAATGCTGCCGGTATACTCAAGTGATTATAAACCACCTTGCATATTTGGAAAATGGAAACGTCATCCCCTGGGGAATTTCAATATTTTGAAATTGGCTTTTGTTCTGAATCAATAACAGAAAGGTGAAAAAATGTCAACATTTCATAGGATAAAAATTCTGAAAATTCTGCTTGAAAATAGGGACATGAAAAGCTTTTCATTTCAAACTGTGAGGGAATAGGCCTGGCCAGCCTC
Organism: Emys orbicularis; assembly: GCF_028017835.1. NCBI lineage: Eukaryota > Metazoa > Chordata > Testudines > Emydidae > Emys > Emys orbicularis. The sequence goes on along the minus strand of NC_088685.1, from coordinate 19,225,979 downwards.
CCTTATATCAGTCAAAATGACGGCGAAGGCCCGAACGTAGGCCCTCCGGCGAGGGCTCGCTGTACCGGCCTTTACAAGGGCCTTTACAGGTTGAGGCCTGAACAAGACTAAGCTACACAGCCTTCTGCCAGACTCGGTCAAGGGTTATGACCAGAGGAGGGAGGGAGAGGGAGTAGGGTGGAAAGCCCCAGTAAAATAATAACCGCTTGTTGATGAAATATAATAACCGCTTGTATGAAGAAATTGCTTCTAGCAAAAGGCCAACTTCTCCTGTAATTCCCGCTAAATGCAAAACTAGCCAATCACATATCTTCTTTGGGTGTCCTGTAATAACACCCCCCCCCCTCCGATGCACTAACGGTAACACCCCGGAAAGGTAATATGCACCCTGCCGAGAATACACCCCGACTGGTGCCAAGTACTGCCCATATCGGAAACCACCAGGACCCCCCACCCTAATATGCACCCAATTCTCGGAAAATTAATAAGGAAGGTGTCGGGAAAAGGGAGCAGACCCCAACTCTTATTTTGCATAAATGACGTATAACCTGTAATATGTTTGCGGTTTGTAAGAATAAAAGGGAGCCTGCGAGCTCTGCTCAGGGGTGTAGTTTCTGACTGCAACCCCCAACGCGTTGGTATGTATTGCAATAAACTGGCCTCAGGCTTGAGTCTGTGAACTAAAATGCATGCGTGGGTGACTTTTTCCATGACAAAACTGATGTTCCAAAACAAAATAAGTTAGAGTTTTGAATTACCTCTTTGACATGTTGCCATTTCAGTTTTTTGAACCAAGGAACTGGAAAAAAAAAAAAAAACTTTTGTCAAAAAGATACAAATTGACATTTTGTTTTGAAATAAGAATTTTCATTTTGACCTTCTTGCCAGAAAATTGAAACTCTTTATCAGAATGAAAATTTCCTGTTAAAATTTCACTTTTGATAAAACTATTTTTTGTAGCAAAAGCTTTCCACGTGAAAAATGGCCAACAGCTCTAAAATAAGGGCTGTTGTGAAACTTAATTAATGATTGTAAAATACATTGGGACACTTGGTTGAATGGTGCTGTTTTTTAGAAGTGCAACATATTAATGAAACAATAGCAATGACTCTATGTGGCATGGCCAGCCTCCACAGCACCCCCTTGTGGTACACCATGGAACTAATCACCCTGCCTTGGTTTCCTCCTGGGGAAACTCTCAGCACCTCCTTGGCTATGTGCTGGTAACAAATTTAGACAATAGGCCCAAGTGCAACATAAACAAAAGCCTTTCATGGGCTCATCTCTCAGTTCTTTCCTGGTCTTCTACAGTGTGCTGACTCTCAGGGCTTCCCCCCATGGGAGTCACCTTCTTACAGAGCCAATTACTGGAGCCAGCCTTCCTCCTGCCACCCTCCTCAGCCATCCCCCAGGCCATCTGCCTCGGAGTTACCCTTCTCCAGGGTCTACCAGAGGAACCGCCTGCTCTTCTGCAGCTCCCTCTTCCCAACTGAGCTCTCACATCTCTTTGAAGGTATCCCATGACCGCTTGCTAGCTTGACCCAATCATTAAACAGGGCTATCAGCTTAGGGGGTGATGGAGAGATGGGAGAAGTAGCTGATTTGTCACAGGCATGGCTGAGCCAGCCAGTCTGTGGCACGGTCATACAACTGTCATCCACATAAGAGCTTTACTGTATGACATTGGTGGCAAATCTTGATTGTAGGCTGTCAGTGGTTCAATGCCCTGAAGTTAATTTTTGTTTGCTTGCCATGCTTTCCTGTGCGAAGTGGGTGCTGAGTTTTAATTGTGTTAAATCCCTATTCTATTACTTTTTTTCTAATTCTGCCAGCACACATTTATTTTCACTTTACTCAGGCTCCGTTGTTCTGACAAACCCACTTTGTCAACTAGTTTTTATAGCATTGCCTAGCAGTAAAAGGTAATGCCTACATATGTCAATGACAGCAGGGTTGCCTTGTTTTTGTGTAATGTGGCAATGCAACAAAAAATCCATTGTTCTTTGCTTTTGTTAGCTGCTGAATTTCCTAGTCCCTATAGAGACCAATTTATTTTTCTATTGGAAGATAGATGTTTTTGGAGCTATACATCCCCCTTGCTTGTTATATTTTACAACTAGACTAGACAAAGCCCTACAAAATATACTGTTGGGACCCATCCTGCATGGGCTGGGACATCGAATAGGTCTCTTGTAGCTCTACTTTTCATGCTTCAGTCCTCTTAGGGCACCATTTCTACATAAGAACATAAGAACATAAGAAAGGCCGTACTGGGTCAGACCAAAGGTCCATCTAGCCCAGTATCTGTCTACCGACAGTGGCCAATGCCAGGTGCCCCAGAGGGAGTGAACCTAACAGGCAATGATCAAGTGATCTCTCTCCTGCCATCCATCTCCATCCTCTGACGAACAGAGGCTAGGGACACCATTCTTACCCATCCTGGCTAATAGCCATTTATGGACTTAGCCACCATGAATTTATCCAGTCCCCTTTTAAACATTGTTATAGTCCTAGCCTTCACAACCTCCTCAGGTAAGGAGTTCCACAAGTTGACTGTGCGCTGCGTGAAGAAGAACTTCCTTTTATTTGTTTTAAACCTGCTGCCTATTAATTTCTTTTGGTGACCCCTAGTTCTTGTATTATGGGAATAAGTAAATAACTTTTCCTTATCCACTTTCTCAACATCACTCATGATTTTATATACCTCTATCATGTCCCCCCTTAGTCTTCTCTTTTCCAAACTGAAGAGTCCTAGCCTCTTTAATCTTTCCTCATATGGGACCCTCTCTAAACCCTTAATCATTTTAGTTGCTCTTTTCTGAACCTTTTCTAGTGCTAGAATATCTTTTTTGAGGTGAGGAGACCACATCTGTACACAGTATTCGAGATGTGGGCGAACCATGGATTTATATAAGGGCAATAATATATTCTCAGTCTTATTCTCTATCCCCTTTTTAATGATTCCTAACATCCTGTTTGCTTTTTTGACCGCCTCTGCACACTGCGTGGACATCTTTAGAGAACTATCCACGATGACGCCAAGATCTTTTTCCTGACTCGTTGTAGCTAAATTAGCCCCCATCATGTTGTATGTATAGTTGGGGTTATTTTTTTCCAATGTGCATTACTTTACATTTATCCACATTAAATTTCATTTGCCATTTTGTTGCCCAATCACTTAGTTTTGTGAGATCTTTTTGAAGTTCTTCACAATCTGCTTTGGTCTTAACTATCTTGAGTAGTTTAGTATCATCTGCAAACTTTGCCACCTCACTGTTTACCCCTTTCTCCAGATCATTTATGAATAAATTGAATAGGATAGGTCCTAGGACTGACCCTTGGGGAACACCACTAGTTACCCCTCTCCATTCTGAGAATTTACCATTAATTCCTACCCTTTGTTCCCTGTCCTTTAACCAGTTCTCAATCCATGAAAGGACCTTCCCTTTTATCCCATGACAGCTTAATTTACGTAAGAGCCTTTGGTGAGGGACCTTATCAAAGGCTTTCTGGAAATCTAAGTACACTATGTCCACCGGATCCCCCTTGTCCACATGTTTGTTGACCCCTTCAAAGAACTCTAATAGATTAGTAAGACACGATTTCCCTTTACAGAAACCATGTTGACTATTGCTCAAGAGTTTATGTTTTTCTATGTGTCTGACAATTTTGTTCTTTACTATTGTTTCAACTAATTTGCCCGGTACCGACGTTAGACTTACCGGTCTGTAATTGCCGGGATCACCCCTAGAGCCCTTTTTAAATATTGGCGTTACATTAGCTAACTTCCAGTCATTGGGTACCGAAGCCGATTTAAAGGACAGGTTACAAACCTTAGTTAATAGTTCCGCAACTTCACATTTGAGTTCTTTCAGAACTCTTGGGTGAATGCCATCTGGTCCCGGTGACTTGTTAATGTTGAGTTTATCAATTAATTCCAAAACCTCCTCTAGTGATACTTCAATCTGTGACAGTTCCTCAGATTTGTCACCTACAAAAGCCAGCTCAGGTTTGGGAATCTCCCTAACATCCTCAGCCGTGAAGACTGAAGCAAAGAATCCATTTAGTTTCTCCGCAATGACTTTATCATCTTTAAGCGCTCCTTTTGTATTTTCATCGTCAAGGGGCCCCACTGGTTGTTTAGCAGGCTTCCTGCTTCTGATGTACTTAAAAAACATTTTGTTATTACCTTTGGAGTTTTTGGCTAGCCGTTCTTCAAACTCCTCTTTGGCTTTTCTTATTACACTCTTGCACTTAAGTTGGCAGTGTTTGTGCTCCTTTCTATTTGCCTCACTAGGATTTGACTTCCACTTTTTAAAGGAAGTCTTTTTATCTCTCACTGCTTCTTTTACATGGTTGTTAAGCCACGGTGGCTCTTTACTGAGACCTTCCATTCCATAGTTAGTACTGAGACCTTCCATTCCAAATGTCAGTGAGTTCAACAGGAAATCAGCAAGGGGTTAGTGAGCACCCTCAACCGTCTGTAATCTGTTTATTTGCCTCAATACTGCTGCAGACTAGCATCTGTAGTAAGAAATTGGACCTTAGAGGTCAACTCTTGCTCAGAATTGCCTTGCCTTAGTTTGATCATTCTCCGTAAGCAAATGACAAGATGATTTTAAGGATGGGTTTTCTTGTTCAGTTTAACAGCCAGGTTGCAAATAACAATCCTCTCATTCAGCATCTTTGGGATCTAGCTGTAATGAAGGGATGGCAGACAGAGTTGAAAGCTACAGAGCAGTGGTGTGAGGATAAAGCAACTGCACGGCGTTAATTAGGTAGTAGGTGAATGTAAATAGGAAGCACAGAGTGCTGTGTATTTCTCTGCTGCCCACACAGCGGAGGACTAATGGGCAATGCAAATATTGACCTCTGTAATGAGACCTAAAGACAAGTAGAAATGTATATCTCTTTGCTCCAGTCTGTTGTATTAAACCTGCAGAATGACAGTGCTGATCGTTTGACCTAAGCAGGATTCACATTACAGTTATGGAATGGTTATGTGCAAGAAACTTTAAACAAAGGAAAGTTTATTGGCCCAACATGCCTCATTTTGAAATGTATCTTAAGCCCACCACTCCCATTTTCCTGTTTTTTGTGTGTGTGCTGTCTGCCCTTTCTCCAGAAATAAATCTACAAATAAGCAGAACAGGTTAAAAAAAAAAACTGATTAAACTTTTTTTTTTCCTGTCAAAACCAAAATGTTTAATGGAAATGTGCCAGTTTGGACAACATTTCTAGCAAAGGTTTCTCAGGTCCAGGTTGGGATTTTGAGAGACGCCCACCACCGGAGACTATCCAATGCCCCAGGATATGAGAGATCCAGGTTCAAGTCATCCCTTCTCCAAATCGCTGCGCAGGTGGCTGGCCCCATGGACCACCTGAGCAGCTGTCCCAGGTGACTGGAGCAGCCGCTGCTCGGCAGCCCCTGGCAGCTGGTGTCACTGGCCCTAGAGCTTCCCCACCCTGAGTAGTGGCCCCCTGGGGCTTCCCCACTAAATTTAGTCAGGGGTACAAGTCATGGACAAGTCACAGGCCGTGAATTTTTGTTTATTGCCTGTGACCTGTCCATGACTTTTTTACTAAAAATACCCATGACTAAATCGTGGCCTTACTTATTCTATGTGTTTGTCTATCAGATGACTCTGTGAGACATTCTTATTTATTGCTAGTTCCTTCAGCTTTGGATTATGTCCTCTACTTTTCAAAGTGCTCCAAGATCTGTCCTGACTTTATCAAGGTGATAAAATCTGCCAACAAGCTCTTTCTATTTTGGATGTGATGAAAGTGAATAAGTAAATTAGGTACAGCCCTACAGCTCTGAGTGAGTGTGCAATGTGACCTTCAGCGTTGCAAAGTTTGAGTCCCCTAAGTCTAGTTTCCACAGTTGTCTACTGACTCTTATTTTCTTGTTTGCCGCTTTCCAATGCTTGAGAATATTCTTCCAAATCCTGAGAACTTAACCATTGCATGTGATTTCCTTCCTTCCTTCCGTTAATACTCATTAATGTATTGGCCTCATATCTTGTGCATCTCAAGGCCCTAATTTCCAAATGGGGGGACCTAAGTTTAGGCACCACAAATTCATATTCAGGCAGTTTCAAATAAGCAACCTGATTTTCTAAAGCATACACCGCTTTAGTTAAATTGTCCCACAGCAGGTTCAACACATCTGAAAATATGGCCACATATTTAAACTAGCTATTTATTTAGGTGGTAACTTTAGGAATTGACATTTGAAAACTTTGGCCTGGGCAACTAGGATGAAGTGAATAGGAACAGAAGAGAACTGAGAGAAATGTGGTGACTAGCCCAAGTTATCTATGGATCTGGTCAGACATCCCATTTGAACGTCACCAAAGTTTGTGGAGTTCCAATTTGGCCCATCTCTGCAAAAAGAAAACATGTATAAATTAATAACTTCTGATCAGATTTGAAAACTCTCCAGAATATGCTGTAAAGTAACTATTTTAATTATAGGCATCTGCAGTCAGATTAACCCAGACATTGGTAGAAATGCTTATTCCATTAGCCCTTTGCAAGGATTTCAATTAAGCTGTCTGGAGGTTTGAACAAGGAAGGTCAAAAAGGCATTAATGGTGCACATTACTGAGCTGACTAGGCCTCTGAAGCTCAGACCAGAACTTCTGTAGAAAAGAGACGTGCAGGAATGCTTAGCATAACAGAAGCCGATGATTATATCCAGTCATTTGTCCCAAGTATGGTGTAAAGCTATAGGTCTCCTAAAGTAATATAATCTTTCACTCCATTAATTGTGACGGGGTGTGTGTGTGTGTGTGTGTGTAACACGAATGTCTATCAAGGAAAAATGTGGTGACTTGACATTATTAACCAAGGTGAATGACACTGAAGATTTAAAAATCTGATCCAATGTTGCATCTGAGAAACACACAGCAGAGCTCATGAGGGATACAAAGATGTCAGTTTTCTATAGAAGGCTTACAAGAAATCTCAAAATTCCAAAAAGATGGAGATATATTATAGCAAAAATAACCAATGGCACTATAAAACAAACGGAATTACTTGTGACAAGGGAAGTTAAACTCAAGTTTACTTTAGAAAGTCACACAAGTTCTCAAACCAGCATTATGTCCCCCATTTTTCACTAAAAATGAGCACCGCAGCATTCTGGAAGATTTAGTTTGGATGAAGTTCTAGAACAGTGACATGAGGGTCCTGGAATGACCACTCCCACGAGTCACTGTGGTGGCTCAGGTAGGTGCAGAGGTTAACGTAGATCTGGCTCAGAACTAAATATTTTGAACTGACAAACCAAAACGTTTCAATTCAGTCAAAAACATTGACATTTCTAAATTGAATTTTTTGGGGGGAATTTTTCTTTCCATAAAAAGTTTTGATAGTCTAACTTGTTTGTCCTGATTCGGGATGAAAACAGATATCAAAATATTGGATTGAATATTCCACTTTTTTTCCATCAGCTCTGTTACAAATGGAAACTGCTCTATAAATTTTCAAACATATTTTTAAAAGTATTGAGTATTCACAGATACAAACTTTTCTGCAATAACTTGGAATTTGGAGTGTAAATAAGTGGACAGAGATTTGCAGCTCACACATGATTAGCATTTTTCCTCTTAAGTTTTGAATGTGCACCTGACAACACTAAATGCTAAACTACTACAGGGTTCAAACACGAGCTACAAAAGATTTTCTTCCAGTACCAACATCTAGTTCTGTGGCTGGCTTTTCAAACAGGTGCATTGACATGTGTGAGTTTTACCTGGCTGTCATATTTCAGGAAAAAGAGTTGTATGTAAACTCAAAGTAGTTTTGAACACTGTATATATTTATTGCCTGTTTTTCAGTGCATTGCCCCTAAGAGTACTACTAATAAATTGTACTAATATCGTATCAGCAGAGTTGCTCTCTGTTTCTTTGAAGGAATTTAATTTCTGCAGATGTAAAGTGTAAGTAGAGATATAGGGCTGAATTCTCTTCTCCGATTGTAATGCAGTAAAATAATTGATTGCGGAGAGTCAAAGTATAGCAGAAGATGTTAACAATGGGTTTTATAAACCCATTGATTGAAAGTCCATGGAGTTCTTCAACTGATGTCCATCAGGTTGGGATTGGCCTCATCGTGAAGATGGAATTGTCTCTTATCGTTGCTGACTAATCCTTTCCAAAAAGTTTCATACACCAGAGATTTGTCAGAGTTTACAGGCTGGGGCAACTGGATAATCAATGTGTTTCTAATTTTAGAGTTACAAATGCGAGGAAGATATTCACTATAATATGAGTGACATCAGATTTCTGAGAAAAATAAACAACTCTCAAACCTTTCTGTAATATTGAAGGATTCATGTTGCATGGCCAAAACATTAGTTTATACTGCACACCTCTACCTTTGCCTTTGACACTGCTTCTTATCATGTATTCTAAAAATGGGATGAGATTATATTAGTGAAACTATTCTATTATTTCTTTTCAGATTTCATAATACTCTATCCTTTTCCATCATATAGGGAATTTTGACATTTAATGTATACAAAGGGCTAGTTTTCCCCAAATACTGCTCAGAAACTACTAGCTCCTATTTAATGTAGGAGAAAAATTATTGTCCGATTGAAAAATTTGTGCTAGTTTTACTGGTGCTACAGATTGTACAAAAGACTTCAGTACACGAGAAACAAAATTACTTACGTTATTGCTCTCAAGAGTTTGCTTTTTGGAAGAAAAGCTACTATATTGCAACATAAATCCCTGTGGTTCATAGTTTATTCTGACATGTTTCTTTTTCTCAGTACAGTGGAAATTGTAGATTCATGGTACTGTTAACACTTCCTTTTCTCTCCTGCTGTCACTTGGGAGCAGGGTCAGTGGCAGATCGTAGTTTGGAATGAACCAGTCCTGGGTGGAACACTTTGCTGGTACTTCTCTGTCCTCATCAATTTCTGAAGAATTTAAACTTTCATTTTAAACAAAGGGCCCACTCCTGCGAACCCTTGTTTATAAGCTCAGTTGTACACATGGGGATAGTCCCATTGAGTCAACTAGAAATCCTTGTGGGTTTACACCTCAGCTGGTATAAAAGGACACCTTGTAGAGTTAATCATATGCATCAGGATTTGTAATTGTAGGAGGGATGATCAAAAAAATGAAAATAATTTTGAAATGTCAAAATTGTTTTCATTTCACAGGGTTGAAAAGGACCCGTCTGTGTTCTCCATGATTCCTCTGCAAAATGTGTTTAGTTGAAATTTTGATCAAAACTTCAGATTTTGAAATGTACTGAACACTCATTTGGTAGTAAGTAAAATTGATAACCATTCTGATAATGATTTAAATGTTGACCTCTTTTGGCTGAAAGATTTTGAAACTAGGCCATTTTTCAATGAAAAAAAAATAATTTGAAAAAAATGCCCACCAGCTCTGATTTGTATTTTGTGTAGCTTATTTGGAAAGTTTCCTTCATAAGCAACGTGCTCTTGTCTTCCTGAATCTAGACAGAGAATCTGGAGCAATAGCTTTTTTTCTCCCCATAAAAATAATTCAGCACTTTAGGGAAACAGTGGCTCTCTCTGACATCCCCCTATGAAAGATAATATATGGAGATATACCTATCTCACAGAGCTGGAAGGGACACTGAAAGGTCATTGAGTCCAGCCCCCTGCTTTTACTAGGAGGACCAAGTACTGATTTTTCCCCAGATCCCTAAGTGGCCCTCTCAAGAATTGAGTTCACAACCCTGGGTTTAGCAAGCCAATGCTCAAACCACTGAACTATCCCTCCACCCTGGAGGGTATGAAGGGTAGATATGAAGATATGAATGGTTAAACAGTACCAGGGGGTGCAGTCCTTTTGGGAAGGATGCCTTGCCAAGTCGAGGTGGAAGAAGATAATATTAGGTACAGAGGGCTGTCTGACCAGACTGGAGCTTTCCATATTTTTAGATAAACAGACTCAAATGCTTGAGGTTCCTGCACTGCCATTTTAGGTGACACACAATATCACTTCAGGCAGGGATCCTTCCCAGAGCAGCTTGCTATCTAAGAGCTAGATTGAACCTTACAACCTGCTTTGAGTAAAGGCACCCAGGAGGGAACAAATTGTGACTGTCATGTTCCCTACTCACACCATTATTTTCATCCCTTTTTGTGGAGCAGTTCAGTCTCCAGTGTGGCCAGCCAGCTGTTAAGTAGGGGAGGTAGAGCTAGAGCTCCTCCCATTCACAGCCTGATTCACAATCTGAGCAGATAAGTATGGGATCTTTAATCCTGTGCCCGACTGCATAGGGAGTGTGACAATCTAGGCATAAGTATACAGCAAATACAAGAGGGATGGGATGCAAAAAAACTCCAAAACACTCGCGCGTGTGCTCTCTCTCTCTCTGACACACCCACCCACCCACCCTACTTAGAGGGGGGAGGGACAATTGTTAATAAGTCCTGCTGAAGAACTGTGTTTTAAGGAGAGACCTGAGGGAAGAGAGGCTGGAAGCCTGGGGGCTGGGCCGGCTCCAGGGTTTTTGCCGCCCCAAGCAGCGGGGAAAAAAAAAAAAAAGCCGCGATCGCTGGTAGCTCTACCACGCTGCTTTCTTCTTCGGTGGCAATTTGGCAGCGGGTCCTTCCCTCCAAGAGGGACCGAGGGACCCGCCACCAAATTGCCGCCGAAGAGCCCGACTTGCTGGCCCTTCCCCTTGGCCGCCCCAAGCACCTGCTTGCTGAGCTGGTGCCTTGAGCCGGCCCTGCCTGGGGGGCAGGCAGAGAAGAAAGCATGGAGCTAGAGAGTGGCTGAAGGAAAGGAAGAAACATATGGGGGCAAATCCTCAACTGGTATAAATCAGCATAGCTCTTTTGAAGTCCATGAATCTATGCTGATTTACAACAGCTGAGAATCTGGGCAATTACCTTTGACTGTATACACTCTTCTCCCAGTTGATGAATAATTTGGGTACAGAAATGCATGCACCACCACATGCAGCTCTTTCCTACCAATGGATGCAGATGCTGTTGCAAGTCCATTTTATAATGCTTTGCTGGAGAACAATGTCAGCCCGGCGCTTTGCAGATGTCTTTAGTAAAAATTCATGGTACAACACTATTACAAAAAACAAGATTATGCTGATAATAAATTTTCTCTTTCTGCTTGTGATGTTGCTAAGGACTTAACGAGGCCTCTTTCATCTCCAACATCTCTGATTCATCAATTATTTAGTTGCTTTAAGGAGTCTGAGATAGGAATTGGTGCCTTTTCAAATTCTTCCTACAGAAACAATGAAAAGGAAGTCTATTTGGAGAATGAGTTATTTGTTGTTAAACTTTTACTTTTCAGCCATTAAAGCCTGAAACTGTGTTTTTAATCAAAGTTTATATAATTAATAGCTACTGACATTCAGGGAATAAAAATGCATCTAGCCTCCAAAGATAAATATTTATAATGGAAACTGGCTTCATAGTTGAATAGCTGAGTTAAAGTATCTTATCTCATTGTTCTCCCCTGTCACTGGCCTGCCTACCTATTGCACAGGATTCCTTTAGCACTACTGAAGTAATTACTTTGCAACAATATTGTGAAACATGTTTAGCTATTTACAGTCAGCTGGTGTAAATCTAGCACAGTGGTTGATCGTAGTTGATCCTTCAAAAATCCAAAGCATCTAAAGATTTCACCATTAAAAACCTGTATATAGGTCTGTGGGAACAGGAATGTTGATACATTATCACTAAGAGCAATGGGATAAATGTAGCCATCTTTCTTGGAAATTTGTTATCAGCATAATCTTGTTTTTAGTAATGGAGTGTTGGACCATGGATTTTTACTGTATATTATTATTAGAGATGACAGAGAAGTTTTCAACATGTGCTTTCATCAGAAACAGCCAACTTGTTAAAACCAATTTTTTTGTGAACGTTGATAAATAATTCCAGATGTCAACAGTTTTTAAAAAAATTCAAAATTGTTGAAACATCCAGTTTTGACACTTTCAAAACACTTTTTGTTTTTGTTTTTTTGGTTCAAAACAACTTTTTATTTAGAATTTTAAGCTAATAATGATTAAATTGACCTGAACCAAAGTTGTTGGGGTTGTTGTTTTTTTTGTATTTTTGGCTTGCAAACATTTTTGAGACTGACTTTTTGTCCCAATTTGGGACAAGAACGTTTTTCAAAAACTCATATTTTCACAGGACAGGAAAACAATTTCCAACTCTAGTTATTCCATATGTGCAAAAGTTTGGTTTTATGTTTTGAACATTCTTTTTTTTCTTGTTTTAAATTGAAATGTAAATCCATTCAGTTCAGAAAGCTCCAGTGAATGGGACTGGTCAAGATGGCAGTCCTAGGGGGAAGCTGTTGGCTTGATTTTTCCAGTTAAGCAACAGTATAATATTAGTTAACTAGTGCAAATTAATCAGAGTCATAAAGGAAGGTGTTTGATCCAAACAAGAATATATAGTCATATTAAACAGTTCAAAGTGGAAAGAGTCTATGCATTAACGGGGGTCAGAATTGGAAGCAATTGAATGGGAAAAGGTAATTTCATGTCTGAGTGTGTGGGGAGGTGTGAGGAGTAAGATGCTAGAAGAACTCCCAGAAAGGTGGCAAAAATAGAAGTGACAGGATGTGTTTGAGAAAGGAAAGCAGAGGGAAAGGGGTAAGTGAAATACACAAGAACTTACAGCAAAACACCATTTGGGACTGTAATAGAGTCCAGTGAGAAGTTCACTCAGGTCTGGTTGTTAGGTAGCTTATTAACTTCCTTATACTTTATTTATAATTTTTGTAGTTCGGCATCAGTAATATCTTAAGTCAGTCGTCAGGCATATGGCTTCTGAAGGCATAAACGATTAATTAACTTTTGGGTAAGTGATGTCGCCACTCTATCATGGCAGCATCATCCAGAGACATCAAGTGCATCCATCCACCAACAAGATGATAAAGAAGGCAGTCCATAACCAGGTGGCACATTATTTGTGCTTGAGCTCCACAGGGGCAGGACGGGAAGCTCTAGAAGCCCCAATAAAGATATAAGTTAATCGCTCATGAGCACAATGCATCCTGTGGTAACAAAGAAGAATCTCTTCATTCATATGATTATTCTGAGGAGCATGCAAGAACTGGTTCAGAGATACTAGGGGACACAGATATGAGTTGTGTAGCTGCCAAGAAATGTGCCATCAATTCAGAATATAGTCCTACACCAATCATTGCCACTGCTTCTTAGAAAGGTTGTGTCTGATGTATTGTCTGAGAGGCTCAACTATTTCAGAACAGGGGAACTTTGACTTTAACATTTTTTATGTGGCTTCCTGAGGAAATTGTGAAGTAAATTGTCTTGATAGTTGGCTAAATTCAGTAATGCAGCCTGGGCCCTGGCCTCACGCATAATCTCCAGGGGAGCAATGCCAGCCAGGTCTGGAAGGTTGGAGTTTGGAATTGTCCGGGGATGCACCAGTGATAATACAAAGAGACGAGTTAATCACTGAGTCTGACTTGGCACAATGGTGACGAGCTGCAGGCTGTCACACAGTATTCAGCAGCTGCAATAATTAGGGCATTGGTAGATGTCCATAAGCTTGCAGTGCTAGCGGCCCATGAGTTATTGGCAAGCCTGAGAAGGAGTGCAACTCTCGACTGGATTTTGGTGCGTGTCTTCTTCATGTGGTGTTGAAAGAAGAGGGAGTGGTCAAGCTTTATTCCCAAATAAGTAGGGTAGGGAACAATTGGCTGATTGGTCAGGAGACCCTGCAGCTGTCGATGAGCTAAGCAGTTGGCAAGATGGAAACAAGATGACACTGTCTTTAGTGCCTTTAGTTTAAGTCACCACTTCAAAAAGTATTTGGTCAAAGGGTCACAGTCAGATGACAGACAGTACTCCAGCTCCTCAAAGCTCCTTCTAGCTATTGCCAGGCAGATGTCATCAGCATATGCAAACTTAGTTGCTGAGGTAGACGGCAGGTCAGCAGTATATATATTAAAGAGCATTGGAGCAAGTACAGATCCCTAGGGAAGTTCATGCAAGGTGGGCAACTTGAACCATCTCCACACTTGATGAATACTGTTCTGTTAGAAATCATCTGCATAATAAACTAGAGTGTTGCTTTGAATTGACCCACAGTCATCTCGTTACCAGGCAGGGTTCCAACGGGGCCATAGTGCTGAGGATCAAGTGATTAGATTGACATCTCTGAGAATGCTTTTGAGGCAGGACAGAAGGTCAGCACTGTTATTGTTGACCTTTCATTGGCACCAAATGGACTAGTCCTAAAATTATACTCCATGGTCCCAGACAACAAACTTGTGGAGTTTAGTGTGCAGATGATTTCTTAACTCAGTGACATAGAATGAAAAAAAAAGGCTACAAGGCAAAATTACAATTTGCCAAATTAAAATGTTGGAATTGCTTTTGTGGAATATTTGGATATTGTTTTTGTTTGACTGGAAGCAGTTGAAAACAACCAGGTGGGAGGATGAATACTTAGGCTTGACCCTGCAAAGACTTCCGTGTATGCTTAACTTTATGCACTTCACATAGTCCCATAAATGTCACAGTTAAGTAAGTGCATAAGAGTTGCTAGATCAAGGTCTTGAATACTAAGATCTTCAGGGCAGGGACTTTTTGTTATGTTTGTACAAGGTCAAGCAGAATGGAGCCCCAGTCCCTAATTGATGCTGCTAGGCACTATTATAATACAAATAAGTACTAAGGATAAATAAAAATAACGCCATTCAGGTTGGTTATTGGATGATTTCAAGTTCACATAAAGTAGTTTACTACTGATTGCTCTAAAATCCCAATTCTGCAAACACATAAGCACATGCTTAATTGTTTACCGGATCTGAACTTTACAAAAGTCAAACCAGTGCCTAGGTGTGTGTGGAGTCAGGGACAAAGGCAGCAAAAATAGGCTCTGCCATTTGGTGACCCTCTTTCTAAACCTCCCTGTGAGAGAGCGAAAGGAAAGAGGGAGCTGCTTGTGGGAGACTTCAAGGCTGGAGCAGGCTTGCTAAATGAGCCATCCAGAAACACCTGGTGCAGAGAGGTAACCTCAAGCAGCTGGTTCCTTAGAAGAGAGCAGATGGAGCCCTTGAAGGCAGCTGACTCTGGGAAGACTCTGCCAGTTCTGAGCAGAGCAGCTGCAAGAATAGGGCACCCTGTAAGAACTGATAAACGGACCCTGTGAAGGAACACTCTCTCTCACCCAGGCTCTGAGGTAAGAGCCATGCCCTTGGGATGGACTTTGCTGGCACTTTGAGTTTTACTTCTGAGTTCATTTGGGTTGAATAAACCCAGCCCCAGTGAGGATGGTGACTGGATGAGCAAGTGTGTAGAGTCTGTGAAAAAGGGCCTGGAAGAGGGAGGGTAAAGAGCAGGGCAGTGCAAAGGCACTCAGCCCATGATGGAGCACATGAAGGTGGCAAAATCGTTTATACTCCCTCAGTCAAATCTACTTCCTCATTATTATTCTTTCAACATTGTCCTAATCAAAGGGGAAACCAAACTGCAAACAAGCCAGGCTAGGAAGAAGGTGGGGGGGAGTCAGAGACATCTGTGCTTCTACACATTCATTTTTCCCTGATCTAGGTACATTTGGGAATATATATCTTTTTTTTTTTAAACTTACATCTGTCAAGTTACCAATACATCTCCTAACTTCACACAGATCTCTTTCTTTATCAATTAGAGAAGCTAACTGACTATCAAAGGGAGACATAAAACAACAGACTAGGTGGGAGCCGGAGAAGAAATGTAAAATAAGATATGAAATGCTTTCACTGTCTGTTGAGAGGGATCATACATTTTACTTACTAATGGGCCTGATCCAAAGCCAAATAGACTCCCATTGGCTTGAATGGGCTTTGCACCAGGCCAACTGCATCCAAACAAATTACAATCCTGGGCCATAGAATCGTTCTGATAAATTCTTGTTTTAAAAATTAAAGGTATATTTCAGAGCTTCAAGTTTTCTATGAAATTATTTTATACCAGAACAAACACCCAGGAAGGTCTCACAACTATCTGTGTGTACTTGACATTTACTAGTTTTTGTTTCTTTTTTCCCTCTAGATGTTATATAAAATCTTTTAAGGTCTAATCCACAGTCCGAGGAAGTCCAAAGAGAGTTGTTCCATTGACTTCACTAGTTTTTGCATCAAGCCCTAAAAGAAGACCTTTTAAGGCCTACTGAAGGTGAGTGAGGGAATGCTGGTGTCTTGCCCCATCTCCTCTAGATGTTGAAGCATTGGAAACAACACTTTTCTAAACCTACTCTTTTTTAAAATATGCTTCTTTAGTGGGAGAGCATGCATGAGTATATATGTACATTATATGTTAACCAAATGCTTGCCTGGAACTTTGATACTATACATCTTGTGTATGTAGACATGTTTCCCAGTGCTATTTAAATATTGTGATTTGTATTGGCATTGCGGTAATGTCTAGCCCTAGTCTTTGCCCTGAATCCCATTGTGCTAGATGCTTTACAAACACAGAACAAAAAGATGGCACATGCCCAAAAGACCTTACAATATAAGTCTAAGACAAGAGAGGGCAGATGAATACAGACAGATGCGGGTATAAAATTGCTAGAGGCCAATTTGAAAAAGACCCTCCTTTCTCTTTTAAAAACACTGAACTGGGGCTCCAGATATCACAGTTCAATTTGTGGCTCTGCCACATACTTCTCCGTGCCTGATGATAAGGCACTTTATCTCAGTGTCTCGGTTTCTTATCTGTACAATGGGGACAGTAAAGCTTCCTTCCTCCCTCCCTTTGTCTGTCTTGTCTATATAATTGTAAACTCCTTGGGGCAAAGATTATCTCTTACTATGCTGATGCACAGTGCCTAAAATAACCCTAGTAAAGCTTCCGCTGCTGGGCACTCACCAGGCTGCTGTGTTTGGGTCCCACTGCGTTGAACCTATGTGCTATTAAGCGTCTCTTGGTCTGTGTAGTCTCCAGCACTGTCTCCTTCTGTGGTCTCTCTGGCATAGTTCCTGGGCACAGACTGTTACCCCATCACAGAAGTGGGTCCTTGCCGTCCAGCTGCCCTAGACCACTGGTACCAGTGCTGACCTCCTCCCCACCCACCCCCAACACCACAGTTGCTTAAGCACAACCCTTCCCAAAGCTGCAGCCTTGTGGGCTACCTAGTCTACAGTTGACCTCTGCAGGGACACGTGATAGTTGAAGCACACAGCACATAGGCTTTCTAACATAATTACATTTTACTTTATAAAATATAACACCTATATGCCATCTCCTGCCTCCGTTTCTTCACCACTTTTGGGTGTTCTTTGGGATTCTGTCAGAGTCCTCTAAGGTGTCCATGATCCCTCTCCAGCACATGGTTTCTCCTCCAAATCATGGAATGTGTGTGTGTCTGTGTCTCTCTCTCTGTCTCTCTGCCTCCTGCTACCAGCCTCCTGTTTCCTTGGCTGGTCCTGCAGTCAAAAAAACAAAACAAAAAAACAAACTCTCTGCATGTTCCTTTGATCCTCTCCTGCCCAAGCCTCTTTTGTCTCCTGAGTTCTTAAGTGATAGCAATAACTCCTGGCTTCTTTGTCCTGCTTCTGGGGAAATTCCATTCCTTCAAACCCCAGTCCCTCTTTCAGAGAAATTAGAGAACTGGTTTTATTGATGACAGTGGTTATCAACCAGGGGTATGTGTACCCCTGGTGAAACGCAGAGGTCTTCTGGGGGTACACTATCTCATCTAGATATTTGCCCAGCTTTACAACAGGCTACATAAAAAGCACTA
The DNA here is from genome assembly GCF_028017835.1 of Emys orbicularis. NCBI lineage: Eukaryota > Metazoa > Chordata > Testudines > Emydidae > Emys > Emys orbicularis. The sequence goes on along the minus strand of NC_088685.1, from coordinate 19,208,235 downwards.
GCGAAGTCAGGACTAACTAAAATTTCATACAGACATGACTTGTTGACACTGCTGTATATACTACACACTGAAATGTAAGTCCAACATTTATAGCCCAGTTAATTTATTTTATAATTATACGTTAAAATGAGAAAGTCAGCAATTTTTCATTAATAGTGTGCTGTGGCATTTGTGTATTTTTATGTCTGATTTTGTAAGCAAGTATGTTTTAGGTGAGGTGAAACTTGGGGGTACGCCAGACAAATCAGACTCCTGAAAGGGGTACAGTAGTCTGGGAAGGTTAAGAACCACAGATCTAGGATACAGTTATTCCTTTTGTTCTCCCTGAGGCAAGATCTATTCAGGTGCTTATAGTCCTTAACAACCAGCCTAGTCATCAATAGGCATGCAGGGACCACTCCCCTGTCCCCTTAATACAGGGGTTCTCAAACTGGGGGTTGAGACCCCTCAGGGGGTTGCAAGATTATTACATGGGTGTTCGCGAGCTGTCCGCCTCCACCTCCAAACCCCGCTTCACCTCCAGCATTTATAATCGTGTTAAATGTAAAAAAATGTTTTTAATTTATAAGGGGAGCCTCTAGGCACCGCAGCAATACAAATACAGTAGACGCTCATTAGTAGCAACATATGAGTGCCCTTTTGCTATGTTGCTCCTAAGCGGCTCCTGCTTTTATGGGGAGTGTTGACAATTCACACCAGGGGGAATGTTGCTCGTAAGCAGTGGTTGTTTGTACAAGGTGTTGCTGCAAACAAGCGTCTATTGTAATTCATATTATTAGTAATAACGAGTGGGCAACTCTCTTCCTGTAATTTCAAGAGACCAAAGCATGTGTTGAAAAGGCCCAATGAATTGTGATGACACAGCAGACTAGCTTTTGGACCAGTGGTATCATCAAATATGGAACAAAATTTGCACCCTGGCTATCTGGGCATGCAGAAAATACAGCAGTGCAGAGACCTTATCACCAAACAAAAGTATCAACATGAAGGGTGCTGCAGCATTGGACATCTGGGGACATAGGTTCAACTGTAGGCACCAAGGGCAGATCAAAAGTCCATTGAAATCAATAGAAATCTCTCAATTGATTTCAAAGAACTGGTAACTGCATGTGCGAATAGGAATTTGTACAAGCAAGTAAACAAATACCCTATAACCTGAGAGACCCTCTCTCAATCCAGGTGTAACCCTGTCAGTGTGTTTCTCAGGCTAGGTCTACACTACAGCGGGGGGTCGACCTAAAATACGCAACTTCAGCTACGTGAATAGCGTAGCTGAAGTTGCGTATTTTAGGTCCACTTACCTGGCTGTGAGGACGGCGGCAAGTCGTCCTGCCGTCGACTCCGCTGCCGCCTCTTGCCATGGTGGATTTCCGGAGTCGACGGCAGAGCGATCAGGGATCGATTTTATCGCGTCTTCACTAGACGCGATAAGTCGATCCCCAATAGATCGATTGCTACCCGCCGATCCGTCGGGTAGTGAAGACGTGCCCTCAGTCATCCCTCTACTCGTAGCTGAGTACGGAGTGGATTACGCATGCAGCACTATCACATCTGAGATCAGCAGAGGCACTCAAGCAGTTCCCCTGTTATAAATTAGGAAGTAACTGCTGGTCCCTCCTCAGCTTTGGAACTCCCTCCTACTCCCCACCCATCTGCCAGATCCTGGCTGTGTTAATCTCCTGGGACATGCCGAAAACCTCATGTTGCCCCCGTAGCGAATTGAGGTGCTCATGGGATCCAGTATTGGGATCCTCTAATTTTCATTGTAGTAGATGGAACCATCGTGGTCCTATTGATCACTCCCATCCTCAGTACACAGAGGAGGATGCTCAGGTGAAGTTTAAAGTGAGGATGTGAGAGAGGAGTATGTGAGCAGCTCTGAGTCATCTGATTTCATGGAGACATGGCTGCTATCTTGGCCAGAGCGAAGGTGCAGGTGGAAAGTCAGGGGTTCTTGACTAACCCACCTTCTCGGTGGGTTGTGAGGATGGTGATGTTAACTGAGCTATGCTGTCCTTGATGCGGCACAGGCCTCTCACACTGGCGAATGGCACCTGATTGCTAGTATACGTCCGGGTACCTGGCCCTGCTATGCTCTACTGTCTATTTGTGGGGCTTCCAGGTGTGAATGAATTGCACATTTCTGAGCCCTAAATGTTAAGTAAGATACCCTCACCCATTATTAGCAAACTGATTCTAACATGATCACACGGAGGGCCACATCCTCAACTGGTGTCAATCAGCAGAGCTCTGTTGGAGTTGAGGGCACTACACCAATTAACACCCATTGAGGATCTGGTGCCTGAAACTAATGTGGTGTAACCTTCCAAAATAGACCTGAGTGTGAGGTGGCATTCTCAGCAGAGGACAAAGGGCCCACTGAACCACCAAGGCTAACACTCTCAAACCTGGGTGTATCTATATAAAGGCACCTACGGAAAAGCCTCTCTCTTGAACCCAAACAAAATCTTAGTGACATCTTAGGTGGCCTAACTTTTGTCTCATCCATGGAATGATTTTCTACAGTGTCTGCAAGCAATGGGCAAGTCTCAAAACATTGAGTTCGTATTCAGCATGAACAAGCACCCGCAAATTGGAATGCTTCTCTGAACTAGTTAGTTTTGCCAACTGGTGGAATGTCCACACTGAGAGGGTTTTTAAACTTGAATTAACCAATTTGCCATTTAACTTGAGACAGGGCTAACACGTTTGTAAAGGCCAGTCTGTGTTTCATTAGCAATGAGTGAAGCTGAATGCAGTGAAGACGCAGTAAGGCAAGTAACACTTTACCATGAGGGATGCTTGCCCCTGGGCAAGACTAAACTGGGTGCCACTCACCTGGGCGAACTATGCAGTGAAGACATACCCCAAAAGTCAGTTAAGAAGCCTTCCTTGCAAAGTGTTTCCATTTCTATTTTAGTCTTTCTGCCTGATTATTAGTGACTTTGCCTGACTTTCTGAGATTTTCATTGATTAGGCAAGCTGTGTCTAAGGGCTTGTCTACACTTAAAATGCTGCAGCTGAGCCTGTGTAGTACTTCAGTGAAGATGTTACGTACACCAGTGGAGGGGTTCTCCCATCGGAGTCGGTAATCTGCCTCTCCCAGTGGTGATAGCAAGGTTGATGGGAGAATTCTCCCATCCATCGAGCACTGTCTGTGCTGGAGAATTTTTCACACCCCTGAGCAACGTAGTTATACCATCCTAATTTTCTAGTGTAGGCCAGGTCTATGGAATTACAAATCCAACTTATTTATGCACCATCCCTAAGTAGATAAGTTCTCTGTACTCAACAAGACCCCACCAAAGAAAATCAAAATTGTCAGAGCAATACAATAGTGTTGTACAAAAAACTGTTTAATAGTTTAAAAAACATAGGACGTTCAAGTGCTTATGGCTCCATCTACGCTATGAATTAGGGGCGTGATTCCCCTGCTCATGTATACATAGTCATGCTAGCTCGAGCAGAGCTAGTGTCAGTATAAATAGTAGTGTAGCGGTGGTAGTGTAACCCACACACCTTCTGGGTGTGGTGTTCTGTCCTATCTAGTGGCACCGAGACCACTTAGGGTATGTCCACACTACCCGCCGGATCGGCGGGTAGTGATCGATCTATCGGGCATCGATTTATCGCGTCTCATCTCCACCAGGGCGAGAGGCGGAAGCGGAGTTGACGGAGGAGCTGCGGCCGTCAATCCCGCGCCATGAGGACGGGAGGTAAATCGATCTAAGATACGTCGACTTCAGCTACGCTATTCTTGTAGCTGAAGTTGCGTATCTTAGATCGATTTCCCCCCCACCCCAGTGTAGACCAGGCCTTAAAGAGAGAGAGAGAGAAAGAGAGAGAGAGTTAAATGAGTCTGCTCTACAGCCTTAGCTATGAGCCAGTTGCCTTTTAGCTCATGCGATAGAGGCTTATGCACTAAGCTCCAGAGGTCCCCGGTTCGATGATGACCGGGGTCTGTCGGCGTTACAGTAGCACAGGCAGTGAATGGCAGCCATGGCACAGCTTAGTTGTGCCAAGTATGCACCCACCGTTTTCAGGAGTGTTTCTATTTGTCCCAACTAAGCCATGCCAACACTGCCTGTGCTGCCACAGCTACGCTACAGTTTATACCTGAGCTAGCTTCCATCGAGCTACCATAAGTATGTGTGCAGGAGCTGGGGAATCACACCCCTAGCTCACGGTGTAGACATAGCCTATGTCATACTAATCCACAAATATGTATGCAGTTTGGTGGAGAATATGCATGAACTGGAAATAGGTATGGCACATGAAATAGCAGGTAATTGATTGACAGAATGGAGTTTTCTTTTGCTTGTTAAACAGGGATCATTTTACAGATGGAGAGGAATAGAAACAATTGCAGAAATGGACAGCCTTTTGCATGAGTCCACTGTAGGTACTTACTTGTATGTCCCCTACCCCACTCCCCCTGCATTTAAATACTCCCAAGTATTTAAACCTGGAAATAACAACAATACTCTCTCTCTAATCTCTTGCGTCCGGGTTTAAGTCATTCTCACATTTAGAGACCAAGATGGGCTCTACTTGGTGGGCAGATCATCCCACCTCTACCTATGCAGGGCTCTTACAGCTTTCTCTGAAGCATCTGGTACTTGCTACTGTCAGAGACAAAACACCGGAACAACTAATATAGCTGTTCCTATGGTCCTCTCATTGGACATGGCCAGAACCCTCAAGGGTAGCTGAGGGTGAAAATGGAGGAGAAAAAGCAAACCAAATTTTTTTGGCCTTCAAAGGTTCAGATTATGTTTTGGCTTAAAGATAAGAGTAAGAGGGGAGTGTGTGTGTCTTGTTTGAACCAGAACATGTATTCCCTAATGACTGTCCATTTATCCCATAGTTTTGCTGCCATCATTTGTTCCCCTTTACTTACTAATCTTTTCTCTTTTCTTTCCTTCTTTCTCGCTCCCTAAAAACAGATTAATTTTTTTAAAGTGGAGGTCAAGGGTGGTGCTAAGTGTCTTTAATACTAATTTGTTTCCGTGCAGCTAGATACTTAAGGAAATACCTTGCTATGGGTTCCTGCCACTTTTTCCTCTAAATTGTTGAATCCTTAATAAAATTCATTAATATGGACAGAAGGGCTTAAGGCAGATTTTAAAATAATGGAAATTTAAAAGCTTGTGTATGTACGAGCATCGTGTTTAAAATAAAGGTGGAGAGTTCCTCTATTTCATACCACCATCTAGATTATGTGGATTTAAAAAGACCAAATTAGATGTAAAAGCAAGAGTCTGAAACTGTTGGATTTATTTAAAAGAAATGCAAAATTAAATAGGTAAATTAAATTGCTAATTAAAAGCTATCCAGAAAGACATTAATCATTCATAGGAAAGTTTCTAAAGACACTCTTCTTATGTGAGATAGCTCAGCTATGATTTTCAATGCAACTTAAAGGGCCAGATCCTGCCCCCAGACTAGACCCCCATTGCCCTCAATGGTAGTACAATAGTTTCCATGCAACATTTTGGCTCAATGTACTTTACCAGTAGCTTCTGTAGTCTTTGGTTCCAGACCATCCTCCTTTTGTTCTCTCAAGGTTCTTTCTTTATATCCTACCACAATAGCTAATCTGTCAGCAGTCCATAGCACTATGCCTAGTAAAGAATGCTTCTGCCCCGTGATCTTATAGTCTCACTAGGGCCTGAGGCATTGTGACACTCAGCATCACAACTCCTAATTCGTAGAAAATCACTGCAACAGCAATGCGATCCATTAAGCCCAAGTTGGGCACTTAGGCTCCCTATACAATACAGTGGGAGAGATAAGTGCCTGACACTATGATCGACAAAAGCCGGCATGCTAGGCAGGGAGCTGCCTAAGGCAGGCAATGGGAGATGCCAACCATACGGTGTGTGCTAAGACCCTGCCCTCTCACAGAAATAGGCACCTCTCTCTGCTTGAAATCCATGAACCAGGGCAAGATAGGTGTTTGCCTGACTCTCTTGCCTGTGGGGCCTGATCTGGTCGGTGTGCTCAGAGGCCACCAAACTCCATACAAAGTGAGTGGGTGGGTGGCACAACCACCCTCCATTATAACCTTTAGCACAGTGCTGGGGATACTCACCTTGGATATAAGAGACCCAGGTTCAAGTCCTCCCTTGGCCTGATGAGGAGAAGAGATTTGAAAAGGAAACTACCATCCCTCAGGTGAGTGCCCTAATCACTGGGTTACTCTGTGTGGGTAATCTGATATGGGTCTCCCTCAACCTCTCCTGCTGACATTGTTTCACTTTAACTAAATTAAATATTAATTGAGCCAGAGGGAACAGGAATGACTCTCACTAGTCCAGTGGCTGGAGCACTCACCTGAGAGGTGTTAATTTCCTGTTCAAATCCCTTCGTCTCCTCCGGTTTAGGGGGGATGTGAACCAGGGCTCTCTCACATCCCAGATGAGTACCCTAATCACTGGGCTAACAGTTACAAGGGAGGTCATCCTCCCCCCTGGTTTTGTGGGGAGTTAGGGACCTATGAGCCTGCCTACTGTATTGGGCCTCACAGATAAGACAGGTGGAGGAGCGGCTATCTTTTCCCCAGTTCCTGGATCACACTGTGGCTGAGGAGGGAGATAGGAGCATGGATACCATGAATGGGGCAGCAGTGTGCATGCTCAGAGGCAAACGTAGATGCCTAGGCAACTTTTACACCAAGTGAGGTTAGATGGCTCCAGGGTTAGGTAGCAGCTGAGCAGGAGTTTTGTGGATTGCAGCGGTGTCTAAAAGTGGGATTTAAGCTTAAATCTGGGGGTTAGAGGCCTAAGGTGTTTTGTGGATGCAGGCCCGGATTCCAGGTTTACTATTTGATCCTCAACGATGCCTAATAACTCACTGTGTGACTTGGTGTAAGCAACTTGATCTCTCTGTGCCTCGATGCACTCATCTATAAAATGGGGGCAGTGTTATTTATTTATCACAGAAGGGAATCTGTGTGTCTGGTTGTAAAACACTAAGATACTTGGATGAATGTTACTATGCATGTACAAATTCTTATCAATAATAATGCATTTCATTTGGGACTACCCTCTGTGTGTGGGGCCAGTGAAATCTTGAAGCCCCCATGTGTGTGACTTAAGGCAGAATTTGGCCTTCAGAGCCTATCAGCTTCTGTCAATGAAAGGCTAGGGACTCAGAACCCGGGGTTTCATACCTGACCATCTTGGCTATCCTCCATGAATGTATCTAATTCTTTTTTGAACCCAGTTATACTTTTGGCCTTCATAACATCCCCTAGCAACGAGTTCTTTGGGTTAGCTGTGCGTTGTGTGAAGAAGTACTTCCTTTTGTTTGTTTTTAAACCTGCTGCCTATTAATTTCATTGGGTAACCCCTGTTTCTAGTGGAAGGAATAAACAGCACTTCCTTATTCACTTTCTCCACACCAGTCACCTCTATCATATCCCCCCTTAGTAATCTTTTTTCCAAAATGAAAATGTCTTTTTAATCTCTCCTCGTATGGAAGCAGTTCTATACATTTAATAGTTTTATTGCCCTTCTCTATACCTTTTCCAATTCTAACATATCTTTGTTTATATGAATGACCAGAAGTGCACACAATATTCAAGGTGGGGACATACCATGGATTTACATAGAGGCATTATGATATATTCTATCTCATTATCGATCCCTTTGCTAATAGTTCCTAACATTCTGTTAGGTTTTTTGACTGCTGCTGCACATTGAGCAGATGTTTTCCGAGAGCTATCTGCAGTGATGATCTTTCTTGAGTGGTAACAGCTAAATTAGACACCATCATTTTGTATATATAATTGGGATTATGTTTTCCAGTGTGCATTACTTTGCATTTATGAACACTGAATTTCATCTGCCATTTTGTTGCTGCGTCACCCAGGTTTGTGAGATCCCTTTTTGTAACTCTTTGCAGTCTGCTTTGGACTTAACTATCTTGAGTAGTTTTGTATCAGCTGCAAATTTTGCCACCTCACATTTTTCCAGATCATTTATGAGTATGTTGAACAGCACTGATCCAGGTACAGATCTCTGGGGGACACCACTATTTACCTCTGTCCATTCTGAAAACTGATCATTTATTCCTACCCTTTGTTTCCTGTCTTTTCACCAGTTACTGATCCATGAGAGGACCTTCCATCTTATCCCATGACTGCTTACATTGCTAAGGGCCTTTGGTGAGGGACCTTGTCAAAGGTTTTCTGAAAGTCCAAGTACACTATAGCCACTGGATGATTGTTGACCCCCTCAAAGAATTCTAATAGATTGGTGAGGCATGATTTCCCTTTACTGGGGAAGAGTCAACTTGGATTTTGTAAATTATGTTCATCTATGTGTCTGATAATTCTGTTTGTTACTATAATTTCAACCAATTTGCCTCGTACTGAAGTTAGGCTTACCAGCCTGTAATTGCCAGGATTGCCTCTGGAGCCTTTAAAAAAAGATTATCGATCCTCTAGTCATCTTGTATAGAAGCTAACTTAACTGGTAACATACCATAGTTAGTAGTTCTGCATTTTCAGTTTAGTTCCTTCAGAACTCTTGGTGAATACCATCTGGTTCTCGTGACTTATTACTGTTTAATCAATTTGTAACAAAACCTCCTTTACTGACACCTCAAGCTGGGACAATTCCTCAGAAAGAGTCAGGTGTGGGAATCTCCCTCACATCTTCTGCAGTGAAGACTGATGCAAAGAATTAATTTAGCTTCTCCACAATGGCCTTATCTTCCTTGAGTGCTCTTTTATCATCTTGAACATCCAGCAGTCCCACTGATGGTTGGACAGGATTCCTGCTTCTGATGTACTTAAAAAAGTTTTACTGTTAGTTTTAGTGTCTTTGGATTGTTGCTCTTCTAATTCTTTTTTGGCCTACCTAATTATACTTGACTTGCCAGAGTTTATAGTCAGGATTTAAATTTCAACTTTTCAAGGATGCCTTTTTGCCTCTAACTGCTTCTGTCTACTTTGTGCCATGGTGGCACTTTTTTAGTCCTCTTACTATGTTTTAATTTGAGGTATACATTTAATTTGAGCCCCTATTATGGTGTTTTTAAAGTTTCCATGCAGCTTACATGCATTTCACTTTTGTGTCTGTACCTTTTAATTTCCATTTAACTAGTTTCCTCGTGTTTGTATCGTTCCCCTTTCTGAAGTTAAATACTAATGTTGTGGTGGGCTTCTCTGGTGTTTCCCCCCACCCAAACAAAGATGTTAAATTTAATTATAATATGGTTGCTATTATGAAGCGGTTCAGCTATTTCCCCCCTTTGGACCAGATCCTGTGCTTCATATAGAATAGTAATCCCACCTGCTGCACTTTGATATGGCTCCCAGTCTGAAGCCCAGATAAAGTAGGGATGGCTGCACGCAAGGCTAACCACCTCCTCTTGTAAAACAAACAAATAAACCCCCCTAATTGTTTATGGAAATAGGGTACCATTCTGGTAAAAATAGCTGCTCAATAGAGAACCCCACATGCTGCAAGGAGGTTCCTGGTTAAAGTCAGTCTCTGGAAGCTAGGCCAGCAAAAAGTTTGTTGCTGGCAGCAAGAAAACACTTCAAAGTCAGTTATTGGAATGTGAGAACAATGTTTCGAACATCCAAGATCTTTCAGAGTATGAAGGAGATGGACAACTATGGACTTGATATGCTGGGCATCAGTGAGAGCAGACTGACAGGCGCAGCTAAGAATTATTTTTTAATTTTACAAACTAGTGCTGCTTGAAGCTGTCAAGTGAAAACCAACTGATGGGAGGAAATGAGGGTGTTCAAGAAAAAAATCTTAAGGACCCCCCCACACACTTAACAGGGAGGGCAGAACAGTTGATCTCAACACCACAGAGCAGAGAAGGATAAAAGAGATTGGTTTCCACCCTGGGCACCAACATTGGTGCAAGAAAGCTGTAATAAAATAAAGTAGTGTTTTATAATTAAAAAAATAATGGCCAGGTTAGAGAGAGACTCATGAGTAGTTGGATTAAAGGGGAGCTGAGGGGGTTGAAGCCCCAGGCCTCTGCTTTCCTTGGAGCGGGAGGGCACTCTGATCCTTGAAATGTACACTACATACAAGTAAAATGTTGATCATATTCATGCCTACGCTAAAAAGAAAAGAACAAAAAAAATGTGTGCCCCCTTCAAACACTGATTTCTTTTTTTCCAGTTTCTTAAGCTTTCACTGGTAAAGTTTAATTCAATTTTTTTTCCAGACTTTCAGTTGCTGGTGGTGTGTCTGTGAATTGTTGGTGCTAGTTGCTGGTCGCCGACTGCTAATAACAGCACTGCACAGTACTACTTTAGTCTTGTTTTAACCTTGATTCAGCTAGATGTCTGGTCAACAATTTTCAAGCAGAGTAGCAAAAAGCTAAGTTGGAAAGAAATAAAATTGTAAGCAAGTTACTCAAACTTACTATGTCTTTGCTAGTACTGTTTCAAAATCATCTTCCAAAGATGCTGGACTGTCTTGCTCAGAAAATGATCATCCAAGTGAAGGTATGGATCTGAACTTGTTCCCTCAGAGGGCAGAAGAAAAGGCAAGTATTCCTGAAATCCAGGACAAAAATTATGATGAAAGAGAGAACCCACTTTTCCTGCCACCTATCTGTACAGAAGGCACAGAGAATAGAAGTGATAAATAGGATAATGTTGCTGTTAGCATTGAACAAGATCCGGCTAAATGGCCTTCTTTGATAGAGTAGTTTCTCACCCAGTGTATTCAGAAAGATCCTCTCTATTTTCAGAGTCACGGTGACCGATTCATAGCTTGCAAGCAGCAGTAGAAACATCAAAAATGGAATCTTTCACCTCTTCTTTTCAAATGAAAATTATCAAATTGAGAGTGCTATTCATAGATTCATAGATTCTAGGACTGGAAGGGACCTCGAGAGGTCATCGAGTCCAGTCCCCTGCCCGCATGGCAGGACCAAATACTGTCTAGACCATAGGCTATCATAGGCATTGACTGGCGTATTCTAAATCCAAGGGAGCAATTTTCTGTTTCATGTGCTAACCTCTTTTTGGCCTAACAACCTTAACTTTTGTAACCCTAGGCTTTTCCAAATAGAAAAAGGCAGAAGAGAAAATTTTGTTCTCGTGAAAACAGTGAGGTATACTGCAATGCCACAGTTGCAAGTCAAGAATCGCATGGATAGGGACGAAGGTACAGCTCTTTCTAATGCAAACTGCTTACTGGAAGGAAGTTTTAAAGCATATTGTGATAATTAAGCTTCTTGCTGAATGTGATTTAGCATGTAGAGAAAGGGAGGAAGTGATAGGCTCTCCTCAGAATTGAAATTATCTAGGTATTCTTGAAGCCTTAGCCAAATTTGACCTATTTCTAAAGTATACTAAATGCTACAGAAATGAGGGGAAGGTCACCTGTCCTACTTGTCAAAATCTGCAATGAGTTTATTAAAATAGTGGGAGATCAGGTTTTGGAATTCATTGTAAGTGAAGTCAATCAGGTGAAATACTATTAGTTGATAATAGCATCTGTCATTGTACGATATTCCTTACATGGTGCAGTATATGATCATTTCATTGGGTTTATCCTGATCGAGAGCTACAGATTGTGAAATCTTCCTTAGATGCAAACAACATTGCTATTGAAAACTGCAGAGGTTGGTCATATGATAATGCAAATAAGTATGAAGGTCTTCAAGATCAGCTCAAAAGACTTTGTACATGCCATGCACAGCTCATTCTCTGAACTTAGTTGGAACTTGCAACACTAATTCTTGTATGGAAGCTATATAGTTTTTCAGGGTTTTTTTTCCAGAAACTATATTGGGTTTTTGGGGCAGGGAGGGGGGCATTGCCCAAGTGATGGCAGCTTCGGTGCAACAATCTTACCCAGAGTGAACAAGGAACTCTTCTTGTCATAAAAACCCTATCAGATATGTGATGGTCCTGTCATACTGAATCTTGTTAAGAAAAATTATAGTGAACTGTGAGGTAGTCAATGTTGTTTGAAAGAAACAATGGACAATGCTGAGGAAAACAGGGAAACTCAAAGGGAAGCATGACCGTTGTATAAGAAAATATGCTGAGTAGAAACTGATTTGAGTATCTTATAGAATGTGATACCAGAAAGGTTTGACACAAGTATTATAAAGCTTCAAAAGCCAGGTCTACATCTCGCTGATGCTGTTTATTTGCTTTCTTCCTTACAAGAGTTTGTCATATGCTTATGGTCTCTGTTTGACAATTTGAGGAGTAAGCAAAAAAATTGGCAAGTGATGTTGATGAGTCCAACCATAGAGAATACAAACATCATGTAAAGCAAAAATTTTCTGATAGCAAAAGCGACACTGTACTTTGAGGAAGAAGGAAATTCAAGTTTGAGTGCTTTTTATATTGTCTTCGACAAGCTAGATTCAGAACTTAAAAGAAGAACTGAATATTATGCTGAACTATCCAAAAGGTTTGGCTTCCTTACATCTCTTAATCAGGTATGAAGTGAAAAGGGGATAAAAACATGGACTCAGGCATTGCTCAGTGCTTACCTGAATGATCTAGAGCCTGAGGTTTTTGCCTAAATTTATCGATGTTCAACATTTATAAGATACTATGACATGCAGAATTATTGCATGATAAAGATCTGAGTATGTCAGTTCCTGAATATTTTCATTGCAGTGAGACTATTTGACTGTATCCGTTGTCAAATGTGAAGCAGAGCAATTCTTTAAGCTTGCCTTAATAAAAATATTGTTGTAGGTCAACTACGATAGAAATGGAACTTAATGCTCTTGCTATCATGTCAGTTGAATGGGATTTACTTTGCACACTGTCATTTGAGGATACAATAACTGAATTTGCACTTTATGTTCACAAGATACCAGTTTAAATACACAGCATTTTATTTGCCTTTTAAACGTTTAGTTTTTATGTTTATCCAGGCAGTACATAACCTGTTCATTGTCTTCAATTTTCTTTTCATGTTTCTTCAGTAATATACATGATTTGTTGATTGTCATAAGCTGGGTACTTTTTTGCTTTCACTAATACCATGTCCACAAAAAGGGGGCCTCTGAAAACGTTAGTCCTGGGCCTCCAGTCTCATTAATCCAGCCCTGAAGCTGGAAGTGAACAAAAGGGGATGGATCATTCAATGATTGCCTGTTCTGTTCATTCCCTGGTATTGGCCACTGTCAGAAGACAGGATACTGGGCTAGATGGACCATTGTTCTGATCCAATATGGCTGTTCTTGTTTCACAATATGCAAGCATCTAACTGTAAACCTCCCACTTCCCCCCCAAAAAAACCCCAAACAGATGAGTGCTGTATGTGTGAGTGTTACTATCACACTGGGGATTGAACCAGGGACTCCTAATGAGAAGAGTCTGAGCTGCTACAGCTTGAACTAAAAAGCCAGACTTTTCACTGGGCCTGTCAACTTCTGTGGATTGGACCCAGTGGGGGGACCTAGAACACACACTGACCAGCTGGTTACACATGTAGCTATGAAGCTGCACTTTACCTTTCTAAGAACTAGGACTATGAGCAGAGACGGCTGCCATTTTGTTTTCAGAGTTACTGCCTTCTTTGCAAAGAAGACCCCTACTTTGTGCTCTTTCTCATGGAGACTTTACTTTTGTTCTCTTGTTTTCCTCACTCTAAAGTAACAATTATGGAAAAACATAATAATGGAGCCAGGTACAAATAAAAGTAACTACTACATGGGGAATGTTCTCACGTTGAGGCCTGGGGAAACTGTATGCATTTTAGCACAACTGTAGACCTGAAGTACAGGTTAGCCATTGCTCTTTTTTGTTCCATTTGTAAGCACGAATGCAGCAAATTCTCAGGCTCTATTCCCAGGAGACCATTGCCACTGTATGTGCTATTTATTCACATTCGATTCCAGGATTCTCTACACTTTTTTCGTGTAATTTGAAAAACAGAAGAGCCTTGAGCATTTAGGCCTAGATATTGGCTGGTGCTGAGCAACTCTGAGAGTAGAGGCCAATTTGTACCTCCTGGAAATGCTCAGTGTCACGTAGTCCCATCTTGTGGACCCTGGAGATGTGAAATGGAAAAGAGGCTAGAGAGAGACAGACAGAGTTTAGGAATTCTCTGAGTCAGACAGTGAATCCATTTTTCTTTTTATTATGTCAATTGTAACTGTTCAGTATAATTTTCACTGAGCCCTGGGATTCCCTGGTCACTAGAGAACTCTATGCTTGGCACCTTTTAGGTCAAGTCCTTTAATAGCAAAATATAAGTAAATATTTACTGGTATATGTTTTCCTCACAGATAATCAGCTCTTACCTTGATTTAAAAAATCCATGCTAGCTGATTGATACCAAAGGAAGCATCTGATTATTTCGTAGTTATTTTGCTTAGGTAGAATGCAAAAGTTACTTACAGAGCCAGGCTCATAAACTTCATCCAAGTTAAAAAACAGCCCATCTGGCATTCCAGATAGGACCTTGAAATGACAGTGAGACTCCAGGAAGAATGGATTAAGCTTGTGTTGTGCCAATTTCCATTGCTCTGATAATTGCCAAAACACTAGACTAATTTCATAGCATTCTTTTGATCATTGTTAAAATCTTTATCAAATGAATATGGCATCAGAATTGTAATGACAAATACACATTTGCTGGGAGAACAGTGGGCATGCTGGGTCAAAATAGGTACTTGAAAGAAAAAAAGTAGAGAGCCAATGGGATTAGAGAATATTAAGAGCCTAATTTTGCCACCTGTTGAGCAGTACCTTACTTAGAGCTTGATCCAAAGTCTATTGAGATTAATCAATAAGATCTTTCTATAAACTTTAATAGTCCTTGACTTGGTCTACACTACAAAGTTTTGCCAACATAGCTATGTCAGCTAGGAGTGACACCCCATTGTCAACATAGCTATGCTGACCAAAACCTCTGTGTAGATGCTTGTGTCGGCTTAGCTAATTTTGCGTGAAGAAGAATTCTGCATGGTCTCCTCCTGACGGTCGAAATGACAGACTGGACTTATACATAGAACGCAACGCCATCCACAGCCTCAGAAACAACTCTGACATAATCAAAGGAGCTGACAAAGGAGGTGCTGTAGTCATAATGAACAGGTTGTATTATGAACAGGAGGCTGCCAGGCAACTCTCCAACACCACATTCTACAGGCCACTATCTTCTGATCCCACTGAGGAGTACCAAAAGAAACGACACCATCTGCTCAAGAAACTCCCTGCTACAGCACAGGAACAAATCTACACAGACACCCCCCCAGAGCCCCGACCAGGAGTATTCTATCTGCTACCCAAGATCCATAAACCTGGAAACCATAGATGCCCCATCATCTCAGGCATTGACACTCTTACAGCAGGATTATCTGGCTGTTTGGACTCTCTCCTCAGATCCTACGCTACCACCACTCCTAGCTATCTTCGAGACACCACCGACTTCCTGAGGAAACTACAATCCATCGGTGATCTTCCTGAAAACACCATCCTGGCCACCGTGGATGTAGAAGCTCTTTACACCAATATTCCACATGAGGATGGACTACAAGCTGTCAAGAACAGTATCCCTGATGAGGCCACGGCAACACCTCGTGGCTGAGCTTTGTGACTTTATCCTCACCCACAACCATTTCAGATTTGGGGACAACTTATACCTTCAAGTCAGTGGCACTGCTATGGGTACCCGCATGGCCCCACAGTATGCCAACATTTTTATGGCTGACTTAGAACAGCGCTTCCTCAGCTCTCGTCCCCTAGCGCCCCTCCTCTACTTGCGCTATATTGATGACATCTTCATCATATGGACCCACGGGAAGGAGGCCCCTGGATTTCAACAATTTCCACCCCACCATCAACCTCAGCCTGGACCAGTCCACACAAGAGATCCACTTCCTGGACACTACAGTGCAGATAAGTGATGGTCACATAAACACCACCCTACACCGGAAACCTACTGACCGCTATACTTACCTACATGCCTCTAGCTTCCATCCAGGACACATCACACAATCTGTTGTCTACAGCCAAGCCCTAAGATACAACCAAATTTGCTCCAATCCCTCAGACAGAGACAAACACCTACAAGATCTTTATCAAGCATTCTTAAAACTACAATACCCACCTGGGGAAGTGAGGAAACAGATTGACAAAGCGAGACGGGTACCCAGAAATCACCTACTATAGAACAGGCCCAATGGGGACAATAACAGAACACCACTGCCCATCACGTACAGCCCCCAGCTAAAACCTCTCTAGCACATTATCAACGATCTACAACCTATCCTGGAAAATGATCCCTCACTCACAGACCTTGGGAGGCAGGCCAGTTCTCGCTTACAGACCAGCCCCTCAACCTGAAGCAAATACTCACAAGCAACTACACACCACACCATAGAAACACTAACCCAGGAACCAATCCCTGTAGCAAACCTTGTTGCCTACTCTGTCCCCATATCTACTCTAGTGACACCATCAGAGGACCCAACCACATCAGCCACACCATCAGAGGCTCATTCACCTGCATGTCTACTAATGTTATATATGCCCTCATGTGCCAGCAATGCCCCTCTGCCATGTACATTGGCCAAGCCAGACAGTCCCTACGTAAAAGAATAAATGGACACAAATTGGACATCAGGAATGGTAACATACAAAAGCCAGTAGGAGAACACTTCAATCTTCCTGGACATTCAATAGCAGATTTAAAAGTAGCTATACTTGGACAAAAAAACTTCCGAAACAGACTTCAAAGAGAAACTGCAGAACTAAAATTAATTTGCAAATTTAACACCATTAATTTGGGCTTGAATAGGGACCGGGAGTGGCTGGCTCATTACAAAAGCAGCTTTGCCTCTCCTGGAATTGACACCTCCTCATCTATTATTGGGAGTGGACTACTTCCACCCTGATGGTACTGGCCCTGTCAACACTGGTTCTCCACTTGTGAGGTAACTCCCTTCTCTTCATGTGTCATTATATAATGCCCGCATCTGTAACTTTCACTCCATGCATCTGAAGAAGTGTTTTTTTACCCAAGAAAGCTTATACCCAAATAAATCTGTTAGTCTTTAAGATGCCACTGGACTCCTTGTTGGCTTAGCTAATGTAATTCAGGGAGGTGGTGTGGTTATGCATTCAGAACTCCTTTTGCTGACATACATTGCATCTACATTAGGGGGCTTTGTTAGCATAGGTATATTAGCAAAGACTTTATCATATAGGCAAGCCCTTTGGATCAGACCTTATGCAAATAGTTCCATTGATTTCTACTCAACGTGAGTAAGGGTGGCAGAATCAGGACATAAGGGTCTATTTTTCTACTTTACTATTCTTGGAGCCAGCTCCTGCCAACACTTCAGCATGTGAGTGTAAGCAGGGTCTGAATGAATGCAGCTAGCTGGGAGGGGGAGAGACTTTGGGTGTGTTTATGTAAATACAGTTTGCGCCTGCTCTTCTTAGATATCCAGCAGATAGAGCGGTGTTTTGCTCAAAGTGATCAACTTTGGCTGGTGTTGGGTTACAAATCACTTCAGTACTGAATGCAGGGTTAGTGAAATGGTTACCAATGTTGTAATTATTGTAGGAATACAGGGAAGCAGGACTGTGCTTAACCTGTCCCAAATGAGGGGGTCACCCTCCGCTAAAAGGGCCTCATTAAGCTAGGAGCTCGAATGCAAGACCCCTGTGAAAGTAAGAGGGGTAGGGACAGGTGTCCTAGTCAGGAGGATGTGAAGCCTCCCCAAAGATTCCCCATGGTCTGGTTTAACCTGTTCCTTCTCACTGTTCAAAGACAGAGCTAAATAGGTTTCATTAGGAGCTTCTCTGTCATTTTAATGCTCAATCAGAGCTAAAAATCAGTTGTGGTGGGACTATGTTTCTGCCCAGAGCTGAAAATTGCTGAGAGTTGAAAACACTTGTGGTAGGACCGTGTTTCTGCCCAGAGCTAAAAATCACTAAGAGACTGAGTGGCAGAGGTCACAGCGGAGCTGACAGCAGGGGGTGGCTGGTGCAGGCAGCCAGTGGGGTGGCCAGTGGGAGCCCAGACAGTGGAGCAAGCATGGTGGCTTACTTCTTCCCCCTTCCTCCCCCACTAATGGTGAGAGGAGAATTCATGCAGATGCACTTCTGAACTCTGGGTCTGCACTGAGCAGGGACAACAACTGTGAGTGGGGTGTTAAGTGGGGGTGGGGGGGCACACTACAGGAAATTTGGTGTTGGACTCAAGAACCTGAAGCAAAGGACAATGCCCAGTGTACTGTGAGGAGGGGGTCTTGCTCATGCTTTTATGTTTATGGATACCGCTTGTGCTGTTTTCTCAGATTAATGCTAGGTTACTTTTATTAAAGAAACTCTTTCTACCTCAGACTCTTAGAGGCGCCCAGAGGGTAGAATGAAATTTTCCCAGGTTATTGGGTGGGGACTCGAGCCGGTTCTGATTATATTGTTGAAAAGGAACCCCCTAGATATTCAACCCAGGCTTTATTGCTGCCCACTCCAACTGGCAGAAGGGTTACATGAGTAATGTTGCTCAAGTTAGTAATCCCACTGAAATTGAGTTACTCGTGCGCTGAAGGGTTTGCAGGATTGGACCCTTTGTTTTTCCCATTGTTTTCAATATCACATTGGGAACTTTAAAATAGCTTTTTCAGTGCCGGTTTTATTCTTCTGGCATGGAGTGGTGATGTTTATTCTTCCCCTTCAGCTTCTTGTGGCGCTCAAGGCATGACTTTGCATTGATTTAACCTGACTTTTTATTGTAGGATAGGAAAATACTATATTCCTTAAAGTATATTGTCATTCCGGAAGGTGTTAATGACAGCCTGAAGTTACAGACCAGGATTCCATTGATGAGTGTGCTAAACACCCTTTATTCAGGGTGAATGATGGAGGAAATAAATGCCCCGTTATATAGCAGTCGCTGAAACAATAGAAGTCACCACCCGAGAAACTAGTCGTCATGGCATGGCCCTGAGCAGGATCAGAAATAGAGCTTCTTGGGTCACAGGACGCATGGACAAGCACATTTGGATTTCTGAACAAGGAACTGCCTTGTACTGTGTTTAGGGAAGCAGGTCTTTGGAGAAAACCTGACTCATGGGTTTCTCCTACTTGCAGAAACAACCTGTATGGCCCTAAATACTGGCTAACTACTTTGGGTCCAAAAAGGGGCAACAATATTATGAAATTGCTCATCCCTCCACACAGGCGTGGAGCACCTTTTTGGGAGGGTTTTTTTGTGCTGCTGGGTTTCCCAGAGCTGTGACTCCGTTTTAGTCTTAAATTCTTCCAGGCAGATGGTGATTGAGCTTTGAGCATATTAGCAGGTAGGGGCATGGAATCTCCTCCCCACACAGACCTGGCATGGGCCATGGCACCACTACAGTCCCTACACCCAGTGGAGTTCTAGGACTGTTCCTGTCCTGCACCAAGGTCCAATTTACCCCATATGGGGTAAGATGAATGCAGGGCTATGATCTTGCTCCCCCTCCACATTGCCAGGGACAGTGTGCTACAGCAAGCATGCTCCCCCTGCATGCTGGGGAGCTGAAGACAGAGTTCGGCCTCCCTGAAGACAGGCTTCTACATCTGCTTACCACTAGAGCTCAGTGTTTTCTTAATTTTTTTTTGAACTGCCATCAAACCAAAAAAAACCCAATTCTTTCCAGAGCTCTACTTACCGCCCCTTACACTGGGCTGTTTGTTAGCACAGTCTAGCCCTTTTTCCTCAGACTCCAAGACTTTAAGGCCATAAGGGACAATTGTGATAATCTAGTCTGACCCCCTGCTCACTGCAGACCACAGAACCTCACCCACCCACCCCTGTACCAAGCCATAACCTCTGGCTAAGTTATTGAAGTTCTCAAATAATGATTTGAAGACTTCAACTTACAGACGATCCCCTGTTTACTCTAGTTCAAACCAGCAAGTGACCTGTGCCCCATGCTGCAGAGGAAGGTGAAAACCCCCTAGGGTCTCTGACAATCTGACCTGGGGGAAAATTCCTTCCCGATGCCAAATATGGCAGTCATTTAGACCCTGAGCCTGTGCGTGAGACCACCAGCCAGATACCTGGGAAAGAATTCTCTGTAGTAACTCAGAGCCCTCCCCTTGAAAGACTGTTCCAGAATTTCACTCCTCTGATGGTTAGAAACCTTCGTCTAAATTCAAGCCTAAACTTGTTGATGGCCAGCTTATATCCATTTGTTCTTGTGCCAACGTTGGCCCTTAACTTAAATAACTCCTCTGCGTCCCTGGTGTTCCCTTTGATGTATTAGAGAGAGCAATCATATGTTCCCTTGGCCTTCATTTGGTTAGGCTAAACAAGCCAAGCTACTTAAGTTTCCCCTTGTAAGGTAGGTTTTTCCATTCCTCTGATCATCCTAGTAGCCCTTCTCTGTAACTGTTCCAGTTTGAATTAATCATTCTTAAACATGGGAGACCAAAACTGCACACAGTATTCCAGATGAGGGCTCACCTGTGCCTTATATAATGGTAATAACAATTGACATATCTCTAAAGGAAATACCTCACCTGATGCATCCTATGATGGCATTAGCCTTTTTCATAGCCACATCACAGTGGTGGCTCACAGTCATCCTGCGATTGACCAATACACTCAGATCTTTCTCCTCCTTTGTCTCTTCCAACTGATATGTCCCCAGCTTACAGCAAACGTTGTTGTTAGTTTCTAAGTTCATTAACCTTGTGCTTTGCACCATTAAATTTCATCACCTCTTGTCCAAAAGCACCTTTGAGGCTATACATGCTGAAATGCAGCTACTCCTGGGGCATGCAGTATAGCAGTACGAGAGGATGAGCAGGAAGGGGAAGTTTTGGTCAAAAACATCAGCCCCTACACTTCCATGTAATTCCCGTTTAATGTATTTAATGTTCATGCAGAGCAGATGGGATCTTCCTTTTTAAACTGTCATCTAAACAATCCACTCAGAGTTAACTGCATGTAAATGGATTCATTTATATTGAAAGGGTAAAGGGCTGAAGTTATGTTATTATTCAAATGTTTAGGCCAAGGGAAACTAGTTTATCACACCTAATATGCTTAGACCATCAAACTGTCTTGCCTGTATACAGGGCTGGCCCTAGGGAAAATGGTGCCCGGAGTGCACTTGTATTTTGGCGCCCCTGTGGGCGCCTGACCCACCTCCCCATTGCTGCTGGCCCCTGCCGGTTCCCTTGGCTCCCCGCCTCCACCCTATTGCCCTCAGTGCTCTGCAATACCACATAATGGCACCCTTACTTCTGCGCTGCTGCTGGCGGCAGTGCTGCCTTCAGAGCTGGGTGTCTGGCCAGCAGCTGCCGCTCTCCGGCCACCCAGGCCAGGCTGCACAGGGAGGAGTTTCTGAGCCCAGGGGCTCCCCTGGCCATAGTGCCCGTGGGAAATGGGGGACCCAGAGGCTGGCTAGCTGGCTCTGCCGAGGCAAGCTCTGCTGCCTGCGCTTCCCCACCAGGCTGGCAGCTCGTTGTGTGGTGGGGGAAAAGTCAAGTCCAAGGGGTCTCTAGTTGGAAAACTTAAAGCTAAGGTACCCAAACCCAAATGTGTGCCTTGGCCTGTCTGAACCCTCATTTAGCCATCTGTAAAACTGAAATAGTACATATACCATGGGTGCTGCGAGGCCATTAGTGTGAGGGGATGCAGTTATACAAAGGCTAGTAATTTATTGTTCTGAGATCCTCTCCAGGATCATTTATTCTGGGACATTTTGTCAATGATGCCTGGCCAGGTTATACACACATGCATTCCTGAGTGTGATGATGTGTCCTCTTTTTGGTTATTATGTCAGAGTCCTTGGATGACTCTCTTTTTTTAAAATGCAGACTGAATACACAGTATCATGGGCATAGTCTGTATTGTACACATACGGGTATAAAATCTCCTTCAATAGCCTTTTGCACTTGATTTTGAAACATACATGTGAGAATAAAATAGAATTGGTTCAGTGCAGGTCCAATGCAATTTAATATCCATTATAACACTAATTCAGT
The DNA here is from genome assembly GCF_028017835.1 of Emys orbicularis. Taxonomy (NCBI): domain Eukaryota; kingdom Metazoa; phylum Chordata; order Testudines; family Emydidae; genus Emys; species Emys orbicularis. The sequence goes on along the minus strand of NC_088685.1, from coordinate 19,186,280 downwards.
CAGTCTAAAGATAAGCTGGACAGGGAGTGAATGCTATTTGCCGAGACCAATGGGTAAGCCCAGTCCTTCCCTCGCTATCACATTAACCCACTCTGCTGTGCCATCATGCCAAGAAACAACACATCGAGATGGCAGTAGCCGTTGCCAGGTTGACATTTTGGCAGGTAAAAATCCATTAGCTACTATGCTGGAAGCAGCATTACCAGAAATTACCTGGCAGCACCAGAAAATGGAAACTGACTGGTGCTGTGATGTCAGACATGAAATAAATAGAGTCCACTTGCAATAGGGAAGGAGATTCAGTCTCAGCTTTACTGGTGACTGTTAGGAGAGCAAAGTGTTTGCTAACAGAATCTGAACTGTTATTGGACAGGAAGAGGATTCTTTCAATTTGCTTGCTGCTTTGAAATCATTCAGCAATTGATACTTTTTACTGGTGACCGTCACAGGCAACTCCCAGACTAGAGTTGCTTGCCTAACACAAACAGATTCCAGATATTTCCCTATGTTAGTGCTACTACTGGCCTTGTAGTGTCTAGAGATCCCCCTGTTAGGAAATACCTTACATTAAAAAAATAAGTGACTTTACAGCTGTTGTAAGCATTGAATTGACTGATTTAGATAGAATTCTCTATCTTAATCCAGGGTCACATTGTATATTAATCACAAATATTCAGAGTAATGACAATTTATTTGTGAAAATATAAGCAAATCTCAAAAAGTGTATTATGAATTTTAGCATGAATGAAGATTCTTCCAGAAATAGGTACCAGCACTCCATTGTTCACTGCTCATCATTTGTCTGTTTGAAAGTTTCACAGATTTTAAGGTAAGGAGGGACCATTATGATCATCTAGTCTAAACCTCCAGCATAACACAGGCCAAAGAACCTCACCCAGTGATTTCTGCATCAGGGCCATAGCTTCTGCTGCAGCTATAGTATATCTATATAAGACAGCCAGTCTTGACTTAGTCTGCAAGTCCACCATGTCCCTAAGTAATTTGTTCCATTGGTTAATTACCCTCACTTAAAAATTTGCACTTTATTTCTAGACTGAATTTGCCTAGGCACAGCTTCCAATGATTAGATCTCAAAATATGCTTATGAATGTGAATATGATGTAACTGGAATATGCTTTATGCAAAAGGTCTCTTTACAAAGCTTATAATCTACTGAGTGTGTTCATCCTATTTCTTTGCATGTATTATTTCTATATCCGGAGTTAGGAGAATAAGATATAAATTTGTATTACTGAGGTAAACATATTAAGTGGAAGCCATTAAGGGTGCTTCAGAATCAATGAACTGTAAATGGCTCTGTTTACTTGCAAACCTTCCTGTGTACTGTGGGCCAGCCCAGGAAGAATGGAGGCTGGGGTCTCACAGGACATGTGACCATGTCACATGATACTGGATCCATCTTAAATCTGGTACTTTTCCATTTAGAAGGAGGGGTGGGGACCCAGAGAAACAAAGATTCCCGCCTTGTGCCAAAGCTATAAAAGGGGGTGGAACAGGATAAAGGGGGCTGCCAGTCATGAGAGAGCCCCTGCTTTCCACCTAAGATGTCTGTGGGAACTAACAAGGACTGTACCAGGGGAAAGGATTGGGCCCAGACTAGGAAGGAGTCTAGTCTGTGAAAGAAGCTTATTGGAACATCTCTGAGGGTGAGATATTATCTGTAATCAGTTTCTTAATGTATTAGGCTTAGACTTGCGTGTTTTTACTTTATTTTGCTTGGTGACTTACTTTGTTCTGTCTGTTATTACTTGAAACCACTTAAATCCCACTTTTTATACATAATAACATCACTTTTCTTTATTAATGAACCCAGAGTAAGTGATTAATACCTGGGGGAGCAAACAGCTGTGCATATCTCTCTAACAGTGTTATAGAGGGCGGACAATTTATGAATTTACCCTGTATAAGCTTTATACAGAGTAAAACAGATTTATTTGGGGTTTGGATCCCATTGGGAGCTGGGTGTCTGGGTGCTGGAGTCAGGTAACCTGCAGAGGTGTTTTCACTTAAAGCCTGCAGCTTTGGGGGCGTGGTCCAGACCCTGGGTCTGTGTTGCAGCAGGCTAGTGTGTCTGGCTCAACAAGGCAGGGTTCTGGAAGTCCCAAGCTGGCAGGGAAAATGGGCTCAGAGATAGTTTCAGCACGTCAGGTGACAGTCCCAACGGGGTCTTTGTGACCGAACCCGTCACAATCTCATCTGTTTTTCTGATGGGTTAAAGAGCTATGTACTATCAAAAATCTCTTCCTCATGAAGGTACTTTTAGACCATGATTGAGTCCCCTCTTAACCTTCTCTTCTATAGATTAAATAGATCAAGCTTGTTTAGCCTTTCACTCTAAGGCATTTTTTTCCAGATCTCTAATCGTTCTTGTAGGTCTTTTGTGAACAGGGCCGGCTCTAGGCACCAGCAAAACAAGCTGGTGCTTGGGGCGGCACATTTTTAGGGGCGGCATGGCCGGCGCCAGAATGCCGCCCCTAAAAATGTGCCCCGGCCGCCCTAGCTCACCTCCGCTGCTGCCACTCGCGCGCTACGGCGCGCGAAACAGCTGATTCGCGCGCCGCTGCTCCCCCTCCCTCCCAGGCTTGAGAGCCTGAGAGCCTGGGAGGGAGAGGGAGATCCTGAGAGGCCGCGGCACACGAAACAGCTGATTCGCGCGCCGCTGCTCCCCCTCCCTCCCAGGCTTAAGAGCCTGGGAGGGAGGGGGAGATCCTGAGTGGCTGCGGCGCGCAAAACAGCTGATTCGCGCGCCGCTGCTCACCCTCCCTCCCAGGTTTGAGAGCCTGGGAGGGAGGGGGAGACTCCGAGTGGCCGCGCCGCGCGCGCCGCTTCTCCCCCTCCCTCCTAGGCTTGAGAGCCTGGGGGGAGGAGGCAGGGCTGGGGATTTGGGGAAGGGGCGGAGCTGAGGTGGGGCCGGGGGTGGAGTAAGAAAAAAACAGGGGGAGGGGGGGCGGCCAAAATTGTTTCTGCTTGGGGCAGCAAAAATCCTAGAGACGGCCCTGTTTGTGAACCTTTTTCCAATTTGTCAACATTCTTTGTGAAGTGTGGACACCACCGTTCTAGTAATGGTCTCACTAATGCAGTATACAGAGGTAATACCACCTCCCTACTTTTACTTGTTATTCCCTCGCTAATACATCCAAGGGTTGTGTTCACCCTTCTAGCTGAAGCATTCCACTGGAAGCTTGTGTTTAACCAGTTATCTACCATTACTCCTCAGTTCTTTTCAGAGTCACTGCTTTCCAGGCTACAATCTGCCATCTTATAAAAGTGACCTACATTTTATTTTTTCCAAGGTGTATGACTTTTCATTTGGCTGTATTAAAACATACCTGTGTTTACCTCGACCTTCTACTACGTGTTAAAACTGTAACTGCCTTGTCCATGCTAGGAATTGAGTTACTTACCATGTGTGAACTAACACATGGTAAAAAAACAAACACACTTTTTTTAGTGTAGACAAGGCCTTAAAGGGGCAGTGGTATTTTTGTTTTCCTTGTTTCCTTTAACAGGCAATTTCAGTTCTTCATTTATTCAGAGCTTTTTAAGGGCAGAAGCAAACATCATGATTATCTCTTCTGACCTCTCACATAACACAGGCCATAGGAAATCACTGCTTGGAATTCTGCAGTGGAGGGAATTTGTTTTTTCTACTACTAAACTTGTGGTTGAACTAGGGCATGTCTTTTAGAAAGATGTCCAGTCTTGATTTAAGATCACCAAGTGATGATGAACTTGCCAATTCCCTTAGTAAACTGTTTCAATGGTTAATTATCTTCATTGTATGAAGGAAAATCCCTAGACCATCAAGATTTATTATTTATTATTTATTTGTATTGCAGTAGCATCTAGAAGGCCCAGTTCTGGAGCAGGACCCTATTGTGCTAGGGGCTGTACAAAGCCAGAACAAAATGATCTCTGCCCCAGGATCTTGTAATCAAAGTATAAAACAAGAGGCAACGGATGGATAGAGACAGACAAGGGACCATAAGGAAGCAAAATAACCTCCAAGTACAGTAATAAAAGAATAAAATTAGAATGGAAAACACACTCAGAACAAAAGAACTCATGAAAAGTCTAAAGAGACTTCAGGGGGAAAAGAATGATGGTAGGCAGACAGCAGAAAATCAAATAAACAATGGGTGGTTTTGATCCTGAGCTGTGCAAAGTACAGAGACTTGGCAACATTTGAGTACTGCACCACTGGCAGTTCTGCAAGAGCAACTGCTAGGGCAGCTCATTTATTCCTCTGTTACTCTCCTAACTATAAGGCCTTGTCTACACCCAGCCGCTAGTTCGGCGGCTGGGAATCGAAGTTCCGGGTTCGATTTATCGCGTCTGGTCTGGACGCGATAAATCGATCCCGGAAGCGCTCGCCGTCGACTGCGGTACTCCAGCTCGGCGAGAGGAGTACCGCGGAGTCGACGGGGAGCCTGCCTGCCGCGTGTGGACCGCGTCTGAACCGCGGTAAGTTCGAACTAAGGTATGTCGACTTCAGCTACGTTATTCACGTAGCTGAAGTTGCGTACCTTAGTTCGAAGTTGGGGGTTAGTGTAGACCAGGCCTAAGAGAGAGACTGTTCACAAGAGAACCAAGAGGGGGGCTTGTTTCTTTTTCATGATTCAGTTTATCTTGATGCCTTGTTTTAGTTTTGCTACTGAAACTTCTCTAGGAAAACTTTTTTTCTTGTTTGTTTCTAAAGCTTTCACTGCCTCGTATTTTTCACTTATCCTGGAACTCAACTGTCAACAGTTTTATACCCTGGTATTATTTACAGTTTTTATACCTTGCAATATTTTTAAAGGAATCTAGAAACCATAGCTCAAGAATTTTGATCTTGGAGGAAAAAAATGCCTATAAAATTCTACATCCTGTCCTAAATTCCATACAAGATATAGCTGAGATGGAAAATATTTCTGAGTCTCCGTAGAACATGGAATTATTGCTCTCGTTGCCTACATTATGTGCTACTAAGTTTGGAATGAGCCCTGTCTTGTGACAGGGCATGTGAGTGAAGCAGGGTTGTGGAATGAGTTAATTGTAGAAACAGGACCCTACCAAAACAAAATGCTCCGCTGCACACACAATTCTTCACCTGGGGAGAGGATGAGAGACAGAATGAACCACACATGTCTGCTGATAGTCATATCACTTCAGGCACTACTGGAAAATGCTCAGGTAATATGGTGATACGGGCAGCCTAAGATCCTATATAGGCTAGAATAGAATAATAGAAGTTGGATGGTATTCAGGGAATGTGACAAGGACTGGTTGGTGTCAACCATTGTAAAAACTCATGCAGCTCACTGCTCTTTGTACCTTTGAAAATCTTCGCCTATAATTTCTGGTGTTTTGTGTGATCTCAGATGTTATTTCACTTTGTCACTAAAGACAATATCAACAAAGCATTTGAGAAGTACATTTGGAATGATGTTTACTTATTTAATAGTAACCTAGTAATATCTTTTTGCATTTATATAGTTCTTTCATATGAGGATCTTAATGTATGTAAAGTGCTTTAGCTAACCAAACATAATGATACCTCAATGAGAGAAGTAAGGTATGTGTTTGTGTGTAATAATATAGATCACTCCAATTCTCACTGAAATGCAACTGATTCTTGGGTGGAATACAGTAATCCAATAATGGCACACGGCAAAACTATAGAAGAGTTTATGGCAGGGAGCGAATAAGGATACAGCATCACATTGAAAATGCAAGGGACAATTGAGGATGCAGGATATAATTATTCAGGTTAGAAATGGGCCCAGCACATCATGGTTAAATATCCCTACCCTTAAAGGACTTTTGGACTCTTTATTCATCACAAGTCTATGTTACACCTCCTGTAAAAAAGCATACGTTAAACATGGTTCTATACTGGCATTTTTTCATTTGCATTCAAAGAAAACATAGTCTATATTTTACCCAATCATTGGCTGCTTTTTTTTAGTGGGTGAAGTGATTCCTGTACAGGTGTGTATATGTATTGTATACATTCCTCTAAGATCCTCTGATCCAAGCACATTTCCGTCTGATGAGGACTTTTAAGTCACTCAGAAGAATTCACCAAAGAAAGCTACTTTCTATGCAGACAATCTGGGGCAAATTTTCCTGGAGAAAATTCATATTTTTAGGATATTGCATTTTTCTTCCAAAAATCACTTGGAAGATTTCCAACTGGTAATAATTGGGACTGTTGTCAGTAGGTCCTAACCTACATGGATCCACCATACAAAACCCCTGTGCAGAGGATGCACAGGGCACTGAAGTAGTGGCTGCAGGGTAACTTTAGTAAAAGCTATAGTGAAGCTGTGAAGCTGTAGCACAGCTCAGCACAGATCATAACACTACAGTCCCTATCCTTGTTCTTTATGTGAGACACCCCCCGGGCCTGCTGTAGCCCTTTATCACTGCTTCAGCTATTCCAGAATACCTTACTTTGAAAAAAATGCTGACTCAGCCAGTCCCAAACTGAAGATCTCCCAAATCCACATTCACATCCTGTGAAAACCTCGTGCTCGTGGGAAGCCTGTGGGTTTGCACGTCTGCTCCCAGTGGTGGTGGCCACAGTGAGCATACAAGCTTTCATACCTTTGAGACTGGCCCTGTTGTCCTTTCCTTTCTCTAGGGCACAGAAGCTGTATGACTGCTTTTATTATTTACAGAGTGGCTAAGGAGTGCTAGATATTTCATGTAAAAACACAAAGTCCCTGCCCTAATGCACATACACCCTAAACAGATTTAGACTAGTATTATTAGACTAATTATTATTATTATTATTTTATTATTATTTGTTAGACTGTTTAGACTATTAAAAGTGGGTTGGTCTTTGGAATGTTTTTGGTAAATAGTGAGCTGGTAAGGTGACTTGCTGAAAGTCATGCAGTCAGGGGCAAAGGCATGAATAAAAGTGTTGTATTAATTGAGATGGAATAAAGGGGCCCAAAGAGTGAAAGGTGTTAACAGGACCCAATCAGTGTCCAACGTTAAACAGTTTTAAACGAGATGCGGGGTTTGGTATACAGAGAGGTCAGCCTGCTTAGTACTGGGGCAAACACATTAACAACCTTTTAAACTTTTTATTAACGATACAGAAAAGAACGAAAAATGATTAAAACATTTGAAATGTCAAGTGTTGAGTAAGGCTTTCATTTTAACCATACCCAGACATGCCAAACCCTCCCACACACAAAAAAGGCAGAAATTGGGCTTGGTTTTGGCTTAATTGGCTTGTGAGTTGCTTGTTGGCTAGTTTTTGGCTTGTAGCTTGTAGCTTGTTGCTTTTTTTTTTTTTTTTTTTTTTTTTTTTGATGGGCTCCCAGCAAGCAAGGGTAAAGAGGGGCAAGCAGGTGCAAGGGGGGGGGAGGGGGGAGAGAGTCAGGGATGCACAGTGGGCCCAGCACAGTCCCAGACTGCATGCCTGGGGGATCTAGTCACATCGTGTTGGGGGTTCTTAGGGATTGGCTTGTTTTGGCCTTGTTTTGAAATGGGATTAGCTTGATTTTTGGCTTATTGTGAAAGTCGGGGTGCTTATTTACCGTGTGAAAGTTGGCAACTGTGATCATAACCCTTGTTCCCTTTCCTTTCAGCTGTAGAGTGTCTTTAGGCGGAAAATCCCCTTCTTGGACTGTCTTTTAGATGGTCTTTCAGATAACATTGTCCCTTCACTAGTAAAGTTACCACATACAAACAGTAGTCAAGGAAGAGGCCACATATTGCCTCACATAGAAAAATTCAATCCTTCACTTTATACATCAATGGGACAGCACCATGCTGAAAACTTCTGATCTACACTCACTGAGGATCTGAACCAGTGCTTCCAAGCAGTGCTGGTATAAGCAAATCTGAAGCCCCCTGTGGAGTCATTTGGTTTGGCTCCTTCTGGCTGCTAGGCCCAAAAAGGGTGTGATGGATACTTTTGCTATGCCAGCTGGCAGTAGGGCAAGCTCAGTTTCTCTTGGGTAGAGAATAGGTCACGTGTCGTAGAATCATAGAAGATTAGGGTTGGAAGAGACCTCAGAAGATCTAGTCCAATTCCCTGCTCTAAGCAGGACCAGTACCAACTAAATCATCCCAGCCAGTGTTTTGTCAAGCCGAGCCTTAAAAACCTCTAAGGATAGAGATTCCACCACCTCCCTAGGTAACCCATTCCAGTGCTTCACCACCTTCCTAGTGAAATAGTGTTTCCTAATATTCAACCTAGACCTCCCCCCTGCAACTGGAGACCATTACTCGTTGTTCTGTCATCTGCTACCACTGAGAACAGCCTAGCTCCATCCTCTTTGGAACCCCCCTTCAGGTAGTTGAAGGTTGCTATCAAAGCCCCCCTCACTCTTCTCTTCTGCAGACTAAACAAGCCCAGTTCCCTCAGCCTTTCCTCATAAGTCATGAGCCCCAGCCCCCTGATAATTTTTGTTGCCCTCCGCTGGACTCTATCCAATTTGTCCACATCCTTTCTGTAGTGGGGGGCCCAAAAACTGGACGCATTACTCTAGATGTGACCTCACCAGTGCCGAATAGAGAGAAAAAATCACTTTGCTCGATCTGTTGGCAATGCTCCTACTAATGCAGCCCAATATGCCATTAGCCTTCTTGGCAACAAGGGCACACTGCTGACTCATATCCAGCTTCTCGTCCACTGTAATCCCCAGGTCCTTTTCTGCAGAACTGCTGCTTAGCCAGTCAGTCCCCAGCCTGTAGCAGTGCAGGGGATTCTTCCGTCCTAAGTGCAGGACTCTGCACTTGTCCTTGTTGAACCTCATCAGATTTCTTTTGGCCCAATCCTCCAATTTGTCTAGGTCACTCTGGACCCTATCCCTACCCTCCAGCATATCTACCTCTCCCCACAGCTTAGTGTCATCCACGAACTTGAGGGTGCACCGTCTAGATCATTAATACAGATGTTGAACAAAGCCGGCCCTAAGACTGACCCTTGGGGCACTCTGCCTGATACCGGCTGCCAACTAGACATTGAGCTGTTGATCACTAGCTGTTGAGCCCGACAATCAAGCCAGCGTTCTATCCACCTTATAGTCCATTCATCCAATCCATACTTTTTTAACTTGCTTGCAAGAATACTATGGGAGACCGTATCAAAAGCTTTGCTAAGGTCAAGATATATCACATCCACCGCTTTCCCCATATCCACAGAGCCAGTTATATAATCATAGAAGTCAATCAGGTTGGTCAGGCATGACTTGTCTTTGGTGAATCCATGTTGACTGTTCCTCATCACCTTCCTCTTCTCAAAGTGCTTCAAAATGGTTTCCTTGAGGACCTCCTCCATGATTTTTCCAGGGACTGAGGTGAGGTTCCCCAGATTCTCCTTCTTCCCTTTTTTAATGATGGGCACTATATTTGCCTTTTCCCAATCATCCAGGACCACTCCCAGTCACCGCATTGAGCTCAATAGCCAATACAACCTTTATCCAGCTCTCCCATTAATAGCATTAAAAATCAATACTTCCCACAACCTCCACTTCTGCTAAGTATCCATAGAAATGAAGAGGTATTGGGTGGATGATTTTAAATGTAATATAGGAAGCATGACAGCATTCATGTCTTAGCTGCACAGAAGTTTAAATAATATTTTCCCTGAGTTCTGAGTAAATGCCTCCCTCCTCATAACCTTTTCAATTTGTCAATTTGTTAGATCTTGGAGAAATAATAAATGAGCAGCAGGTGGAGTAAGCTGAGCCCAAGAGCTAATAAAGTTATCTAAACAAGTGTTTGGAGGTTATAGCATATCTCCATGTATATTACTGCAAGCTAAACAGTGTCTGAGCTTTAAGAATCACAACATATTCCTATGGGGAAATTAAATTGTATTTGGAATTTTTTAAAGGACTTTTGGATTCCATGTTTATTAATCATAGGACTGGAAGGGACCTCAAGAGATCATCTAGTCAAGTCCCCTGCACTCATGGCAGGACTAAGTATTATCAAGACCATCCCTGACAGGTGTTTGTCTAACCTGCTCTTAAAAATCTCCAATGATGGTGATTCCACAAACTCCCTAGGCAATTTATTTCAGTGCTTAACCAGCCTGAGAGTTAGGAACTTGTTCCTAATGTCCTCCCTTGCTGCAATTTAAGCCCATTGCTTCTTGTCCTATCCTCAAAGGTTAAGAAGAACAATTTTTCTCCATCCTCCTCGTAACAACCTTTTATGTACTTGAAAACTGTTATCATGTCCCCTCTCGGTCTTCTCTTTTCCAGACTAAACTAACCCATTTTTTTCAATCTTTCCTCATAGGTCACGTTTTCTAGACTTTTAATCATTTAATCAGTTGCTCCTCTCTGGATTTTCTCCAATTTGTCCACATCTTTCCTGAAATGTGGCACCCAAAACCGGACACAATACTCCAGTTGAGGCCTAATCAGCGCAGAGTAGAGTGGAAGAATTATTTCTCGTTTCTTGCTTACAACATTCCTGCTAATACATCCCAGAAGGATGTTTGCTTTTTTTGCAACAGTGTTACACTGTTGACTCATATTTATCTTGTGGTCCACTATGACCCCCAGATCCCTTTCCGCAGTACTCATTCCTAGGGAGTCATTTCCCATTTTGTATGTGTGCAACTGATTGTTCCTTCCTTAGTGGAGTACTTTTTATTTGTCCCTATTGAATTTCATCCTATTTACTTCAGACCATTTCTCCAGTTTGTCCAGATGATTTTGAATTATAATCCTATTCTCCAAAGCACTTGCAACCCCTCCCAGCTTGGTATCATCCGCAAACTTTATAAGTGTACTCTCTATGCCATTATCTAAATCATTGATGAAGATATTGAACAGAACCGGACACAGAACTGATCCCACGGGACCCCACTCGTTATGCCCTTCCAGCATGATTCTGAACCACTGATAACTACTCTCTGGGAATGGTTTTCCAATCAGTTTTGCACCCACCTTATAGTAGCTCCATCTAGGTTGCATTTCCATAGTTTGTTTATAAGAAGGTAATGCGAGACAGTATCAAAAGCTTTACTAAAGTCTGGATATACCACATCTACCACTTCCCCCTATCCACAAGGCTTGTTACCCTGTCAAAGAAAGCTATCAGGTTGGTTTCACACTATTTGTTCTTGACAAATCCATGCTGACTATTATTTATCACCTTATTATCTTCTAGATGTTTGCAAATTGATTGCTTAATTATTTGCTCCATTATCTTTCCGGGTACAGAAGTTAAGCTGACTGGTCTGTAATTCCCTGGATTGTCCTTATTTCCCTTTTTATTGATGGGCACTATATTTGCCCTTTTCCTGTCTTCTGGAATCTCTCCCATTTTCCATGACTTTTCAAAGATAATTGCTAATATCTCAGATGTTTCCTCAGTCAGCTCCTTGAGTATTCTCGGATGCATTTCATCAGGCCCTGGTGACTTGAAGACATCTAATTTGTCCAAGTAATTTTTAACTTGTTCTTTCCCTATTTTAGCCTCTTCTGATCCTACCTCATTTTCACTGGCATTCACTATGTTAGCTGTCCAATAACCACCAACCTTCTTGGTGAAAACTGAAACAAAGAAGTTATTCAGGTTTCAGAGTAGCAGCCGTGTTAGTCTGTATCCGCAAAAAGAACAGGAGTACTTGTGGCACCTTAGAGACTAACAAATTTATTAGAGCATAAGCTTTCGTGGGCTACAACCCACTTCTTCGGATGCATATCCGAAGAAATTATTAAGAAGAAATTAATAAAGAAGTTATTAAGCACTTCTTCCATTTCCACATTTTCTGTTATTATTTCCCCTCCTCATTGAGTAATGGGCCTTCCCTGTCCTTGGTCTTCCTCTTGCTTCTAATGTATTTGTAGAATGTTTTATTGTTACCCTTTATGTCTCTAGTTAGTTTGATCTTGTTTTGTGCCTTGGCCTTTCTAATTTTGTCCCTACATACTTGAGTTATTTGTTTATATTCATCCTTTGTAATTTGACTTATTTTCCACTTTTTGTTGGACTCTTTCGATTTTTAGATCATTGAAGATCTGGTTAAACCAGGATGGTCTCTTGCCATACTTCCTATCTTTTCTACGCAGTGGGATAGTTTGCTCTTGTGCCCTTAATAATGTCTCTTTGAAAAACTGCCAACTGTCTTCTATTGCTTTTCCCCTTAGACTTTCTTCCCATTGGATCTTACCGACCAACTCCCTGAGTTTGCTAAAGTCTGCCTTCTTGAAATCCATTGTCTTTATTTTGCTGATCTCCCTCCTACCAGTCCTTAGAATCATGAACTCTACCATTTCATGATCACTTTCACCTAAGCTGCCTTCCACTGTCAAATTCTCAACCATTTCCTCCATATTTGTAAAAATCAAAACTAGAACAGCTTCTCCCTTAGTAGCTTTCTCCACCTTCTGAAATAAAAAATTATCTCCAATACATTTCAAGAACTTATTGGATAATCTGTGCCCTGCTGTGTTATTTTCCCAACAGATGTCTGGGTAGTTGAAGTAGGTGAGCAAAACAGACAAGTAGGGGTGGGAAGGAGGAAGGATGGCCTAACAGTAGGACAAACACACAGGAGATAAGACAGGCCAGAAAACAAGAATTCTATTTTGTGAAAAACTTGGAGGTTTTGGCACTTGGTTTCCATCCACATTCGTATATAGTCTGGTGGTTAAGGCAATCCCTCAGGCTGTGGGCGTGCTCAGGTTTAAGTCCCTGATCTGCCTGATTCGGTGTTCTAACCATTCAGCTATACAGTCAGTCTATCGGGCCCAATGAATAGTTAGTTTATATGTAGAAAGTGAAACAGCACCAATAGGAGAGATTGACAGCCCCTCACTCCAGAATAGCCTGGTAGCTAGGGCATTCACCTAAGATGTGGGATTGCCGTGTTCAAGTCCCTGATCTGAGTCAGGCAAAGAAGGAATTTGAACATCCAGACCCCCAAATGATTGTCCTAATCATCAGATTGTTCTTTGTGGATCATTTTTTAGACCAGCAATTCCCATCCTAGAGCTGAGACAGTTGTGTTGAAAATGACACATTTCAAAAAAGAAATCAATTTCAATGAATTGGCATTTTCTGACAAAAATGTTTAGTTGAAAAATTTCTGACGAGCTCTAGTAGGAGAGAGTATCCCTGTGTAAGGCTTTCAAGTAGAAAGCTTCTTTAAATATATTACACAACTCAAGACTGTTTTTTTCTTTAATAGAATTGAGATAAACCCATCATTAGGTTTTTAATGTAAACTCTATCATAGGAATCCCCCCAAAAGTGGAAACACTGACAAATTGCTAAGGATGAGTACAAGCATATAGAGACAAAATCAGGATAAGGCACAAAATGAGTCACACCTAAAAAAGGACATAAAAGCCAGTAAAAAGAGGTTCTATAAACACAGTAAGAACAAGAGAAAGATGAGGGAAAGAATAGATCTGCTACTTAGTCGGGAAGGAGAGCTAACAATGGATCACACCAAGAAAGTTGAGGTGCTTAATGCCTATTTTGCTTCAATCTTCACTGAAAAAGATGAATTGTGATCTGAAGCTTAACACAATTAATATTAACAACAGAGGGAGGAACACACGCCAGAATAAGGAAAGAACAGATTAAAGAATATCTAGATACATTAGATATATTCAAGTCAGCAGGGCCTGATGAAATTCACCCTAGGGTACTTGAGGAATTAGCTGATGCAATTTCAGAACCATTAGTGATTATCTTGGAGAACTCATGGAGGACGGGTGAGGTCCCAGAGGACTGGAGAAGGGCAAACATAGTACCTATCTTTAAAAAGGGAAATAAAGAAGACCCAGGGAATTATAGACAGTCACTGAGCTCCTGATGGGGGGCTCTATTCTAATACCAGTAATAATCCTAAAGCTACAGCACTCAAGGTGGCCCAGCAGATAATTTTTCAAGCATTAGATTTTGGGGGCATCAGTGAGCCTAACTTCAATAACTAGATACATATTGGAACAAATTATTAAACAATCAGTTTGTAAGCACCTAGAAGCTGTTAGGGTTATAAGAAATAGCAACGTGGATTAAGAATAAATCATGCCAAACCACCCTAATTTCCTTCTTTGACAAGGTTACTGGCCCAGTACCTAGTGGGAAGCAATAAATGTGATGTATCTTGATTTTTGACACAATCTCACATGATATTCTTGTGAACAAACTATCAAAATGTGGTCTAGATGAAATTACTATTAGATGCGTGCACTACTGGTTGAAAAGCCATATTCAAAGATTAGTTGTCAATGGTTCATTGTCAAACTGGGAGGACGTACCTAGTGGGGTCCTGCAGGCATTTGTGCTGGATCTGGTACTATTCTTAACAACTTGTGTAATGGAGTAGAGAGCATGCTTATAAAATTTGCAGAGGGCATTAACCTCAGAGGTTGCAAGCACTTTGGAGGATAGGATTAGAATTCAAAATGAATTTGATAAATTGGAGAATTGATCTGAAATCAACACAATGAACTGAATAAAGAAAATTGCAAAGTACAACACATATGAAGGAAAAATCAAATTCACAATTACAAAATAGAGAATAAAGGCAGTAGTACTGCTGAAGAGGATCTGAGGATCGCAAATTAAACGAGTTAATAACGTGATGCAGTTGTCAAAAAGGCTAATATAATTCTGTGGTGTCTTCTATCCACCATCCCGTTAATGTATGGGAGGTAATTGTGCCAGACTACTCAGCACAGAGAGGCCTGAGTTGGATAACTTTGTCCAATTGTAAGTGCCACACATTAAGAAAGATGATTATAAATTTGAGAGAGTCCAGATGAGAGCAACAACGATAAAAAAGGTTTAGAAAACGTGACCTATGAGACAAGGTTAACAAAACTGGATATGTTTAGTCTTGAGAAAAGAAGATTTAGGTTAGAAAGTTTTTCCTAATATTTAACTATAAGAACAGTTAAGTATGGGAATAGGTTATGAAGAGAGGTTGTGGAATATTTGTCACGGGAATTTTTAAAGAAAAGGTCTGTCAGGGGTGATGTAGGTATAATTAATCATGCCGCAATGTGGGGGGCTCGTCTAGAGGACCTTTTGAGATCCCTTACAGCCCTACCTTTCTATGATTACTTGTGGAACTCCCTTTTGATTTTTAAAAATATCCTCCCTGGGTTTCCAATTAAAGGTCAGAAGGGACTGAGATGTGAAAAAGACTTAATGTACCCAAAATATTAGATGAAATAATGTCAGTGCAATCTGCATCTTTAAAATGTTTGAACAGTGACTCAGTGCCTTGTGAATAATTTTAATGAATAATTGGGGCGACAGAGTAGAAAGAACCAAACATGTCTTAAGGTTCATGTATCTGTTAATTTCTTTCATCTTGGGTAGGATGTGGCCTCTTCTGTCTGGCGAAAGAAACCCACTCGCACTAAACTCTAATATCTTCAAATCAGCATTTCTTCCAAATGCAAGTCCCTTTGCCATATTTGAGGAGAGGAATTATTTGAGAAAAACATGCACTCCAGTGCTTGCTCTTTTAATTTCTGAGTCATAGTAAATGACACTTTCAGCAGCTTTTAATTGGCGTTTAATGGTGCATCACTAAATTTCATAACCTCACAGTCTGGTTTTTATTATCATTTCTCTGAAAAATTGGATTCAGTGGGAGTTGCAGCTTCTTTCGTCAAGACCGAATTAAGCCCTGGGCGTGCTGAGAACTGTGCTGGTTATAAATTAAAGTAAGCAGGGACTGATCATCTTATAACCTCTTGGCGGTTCCTTTTCCTATTATACCATTTGTTGTCATCTCAGTATGTAGGCATTTTGCATACCCTCAGTGCCAAAATCGGAAAAGTTGCATTGTTTTGCTGCTTGGATTCATTTAAACCCGACATGAAACTTACATCACCACTTAGAGACCCACAGCCTTAAAATTCCAGCTGTCCTACAGGTTTGTTAGTCTGTTTTTTAAAACAAGAACTCGGTATTGTGCAATTGAATTCACCCTGCCAGGAAGGCTACTCCTGAAGCACAGGTAGAATTTTCATGCTGTAGGAGTGTATACCTCACTGCTGCATGTCCATACTGCAATTGTTCTAAAATTTAGTTAATTATCTCTTACCAGCACTGCTAAGCGTGCCCCACTCTTTATTACTCCGAGACTGCATTTGGGTTGAACTGAGCCCTCAGAGCCCTATTTTGAAACCTTGCTGGTATGTAATCTAGCTGGACACTAGCCATTAAGCCTCATTGCCCTGCTGAGAAGGGTAAATCTATGGAGTTTGGCTGCTAGGCCTTACTGCCCTGCTAAGAGGGGCAAATCTATTGATGGTGGCCAGTGGGCCACACTACCCTGCAAACCGGGGTGAATTTATTGACTCTGCCCACTAGGCATCACTGCCCTGTCTTTCTAACGCGAATGTACTGATTGTGGCTACTACACCTTACAGCCCCGCTAAGAGAGGCGAACCCATTGACTTTGGCCATTGGGCCGCACTACTCAGCTAGTAGGGGTGAATACATTGACTCTAGCCATTAAGCCTCATTGCCCCACTGAGAAGGGCGAGTCTATGGATTCTGGCCACTAGGCCTTACTGCCCTGTCTTCCTGGGGCGAATGTACTGATTGGGGCTACTAGGCCTTACTGCCCCGCTAAGAGGGGTGAATCTATTGACGCTGACCATTGGGCTACATTGCCTTGTCTCATTAGGACGAAATAACTGATGGTAGCCGCTGGGCCTTATTGTCCTGCCGACTAGGGCCAATTTGGTGACTTTGTCCATTGGGACGTACTCCCTTGCTAAGGAGGGCGAGTATATAGACTGGCTTTAGGAGCGTGACGGGATGCGCTCGCCCTGCATTGGACCGGGTTTTCCCCAACCCTGTCACACTATTGTTGTGTTGCGATGCCTTCTCCCAACAGCCAGACTCTCTGCCACTGGGGACCCTCTACATCAGACCCAGAATGTCTATTTTCAATTAATAGAACATCATCAATGATAATTTAATACAGATGACTTTCAGTGCACATTTTCCTGGTCTCCTCCCTACATATCCACTGAACTAAGTCCACTGCATCCACTGAATTAAGTGAAATTCCCATATACCTTTTTATTCATAGGCTGCAGTTTGCCTGAGCAAGCTTTGTTTCTGTTGCCTCCATTATCTCTCCACTCCACTTTGTAAATTGCCAGCCTATGATGGGGTAAGACAAAAGGGTGACATCTGGCTAGTATTCAGCCAGCCCAGATGTATGTATGTTCGTTTTTTAAGGTTAAAGCCAGCTTCATTAGGAATGGGCAAACTGGGTCTGATGATAAAAATGAGAACTGGCTCAGCTGTACGTGAATGTTTTATTGATAATACCCACCTCTTATAGAGTGCTTTTCATCAGTACAGCTCAAAGTAATTTACAATGGAGAGTATTTTATCTCCCACATCACAGATGGGGAAACTGAGGAACAGAGCAGTGATGTAATTTGCTCAAGGTCACCCAGTAGGTCAGTGCTAGAGCTAGGAATAGAATTCAAGTCTCCTGAAGTCCGAGTCCAATGTCCTCTCCGCTAGACCATTCTGACAGCACAGCAAAAATTCAATTAAATACGTTCGCTCACCCTTCACAGATTTCCTACGTGAGCTGAAATCCATTCTGGGGTCTCAGCCTGTCTAGTAATTTGGGAAATGGGAGATGTGAGGAGGCGAGAGGCTAGCCTGGTTGCTATCTGCAAGTACTGTGAGCTTAGGTACTCCTCTGAGGCCAGGGAGTGAATTCATTCTGTCTCTCTAATAAGGAGAAGGCCCAGAACAATGCAGAGACTTACCCTATCTGAAATGCTTCCAGTGATATATTACTAATGCTAGGGATTAAAGGAGAAGGATGAGGAATGGGGAAAAGGTGAAGAATCATGGTGGGATGGAAGAGGATAAAAAGGAGTGAGTCAAGTAGATAGACCTCAAAAAGTTTTGACATTTTGTATCTCTACTGAAATGAATTACAAGAGCTTTTGAGTAGAGGTGGTTGGAATAACTTGAGATGAACAGTTTTCCTTTGGAAAATGCAGTTCCGTTAAAACTGAAATACTTCACAATCTTGAGCTCATTTTGCTGAAATTTCATTTCTAAAGGGAAAAAAAGGAGGGGGGAGTTTCAACAAAGTAAAACCATCCCGTTTCATTCACCTTGTGGATAAGATGGCTGGTAAAAAGGGGCCTCTTCCTCATGGAGAAAACACCTAGTCAGACTAAACTCTAATATTTTCAGATCAGTATTTCTTCCATAGCCAAGTCCCTTTGCTATATTTGAGGAGAATGCATTTCAACATTGTCAGAATGAGAGTTTTGATTTTTCCTTTTAATACAAATTTCTGTTTAGAACTTGATTATGTTTGTATTATACTATACATAATATAAAAGTTGAATGAAACATTTTTGATTTTGTCTAGATGAGATGTTTTTGATTGACACCCACATGACACTTTTGAAAAAGTGTCTTTCACAGAGAATTTCAAAATTTTCAGTTTTCATTCCAAACTGGGGAAAAAAGCAAATTTCAAAATTTTCCAAAATGGAATATCTGTTCGCCATCCACCTCTTATTTTGAAGTTTCCCAATCAGCAACCCACCTGTTAAGGAGAAATTATTTCCGGACAAACCAATAAATCCATGTGGTTGCCTCCATTCTCCACTGCATCTTAACATTTAGAAACTTTGCAAGATTCTGCCCAGCCATCCTGACTTTTCAGCTGACTTGTTAGATTCTAAAGGATTGGCAACAGCGTGATTGATGGGTAAGATCTGATTTGTATATTGACCTGGGTCTGGGGCTTGGTCCTTTGGGATCGGGAGAAACTTTTTTTTTTACTGGGGTTTTTATAACCATTCGTCCCCATAACGAGAGACACTGGTGGTGATACTGGGAAACTTGAGTGTCTAAGGGAATTGCTTGTATGACTTATGGCTAGCCAGTGGGGTGAGACCGAAGTCTTCTCTGTTTGGCTGGTTTGGTGTGCTGTGCCTTAATAATAAAGGAAACCCAGCCTTGGGCTGTAACTGCCCTAATCTAAGCAATTTGTCTTGAATTGATACTCTCAGTTGTGTCCCGCCAGAGGCAGCATCGTTACACCCAGCACATCAGGTGGCATCCCGGATAGGGGGTGTGTGTGTCCAACCAGTCACAGTAAGTATAGCAAGAGACCACCCTGGCTTAACCAGGAGATCTTCAATAATCTACAAATCAAAAAAAGAGTCCTACAAAAAGTGGAAACTAGGTCGAATAACAAAGGATGAATATAAACACATAACACAAGTGTGTAGGGACAAAATTAGAAAGGCCAAGGCCTAAAACAAGATCAAGCTAGCTAGAAACATAAAGGGTAACAAGAAAACATTCTACAAATACATTAGAAGCAAGAGGAAGACCAAGGACAGGGTAGGCCTGTTACTCAATGATGGGGGGAAAATAATAACAGAAAATGTGGAAATGGCAGAGGTGCTTAATGACTGCTTTGTTTCTGTTTTCACCAAGAAGGTTGGTGGTAATTGGACATCTAACATAGTGAATGCCAGTGAAAATGAGGTAGGATCAGAGGCTAAAATCGGGAAAGAACTGGTTAAAAATTACTTATGCTTATGATTTAGATAATGGCATAGAGATTACACTTATAAAGTTTGCGGATGGACAAACTGGAGAAATGGTCTGAAGTAAATAGGATGAAATTTAATAAGGCCAAATGCAAAGTACTCCATTTAGGAAGGAACAATCAGTTGCACACATACAAAATGGGAAATGACTGCCTAGGAAAGAGTACTGCGGAAAGGGATCTGGGGGTCATAGTGGACCTCAAGCTAAATATGAGTCAACAGTGTAACGCTGTTGTAAAAAAAGCAAACATCCTTCTGGGATGTATTAGCAGGAGTGTTGTAAGCAAGAAACGAAAAGTAATTCTTCGGCTGTACTCTGTGCTGTTTAGGCCTCAAATGGAGTATTGGGTCCGGTTTTGGGTGCCACATTTCAGGAAGGATGTGGAAAAATTGGAGAGAGTCCAGAGAAGAGCAACAAAAATTATTAAAGGTCTAGAAAACATGAGCTATGAGGGAAGATTGAAAAAATTGTGTTTGTTTAGTCTGGAAAAGAGAAAACTGAGAGGGGACATAACAGTTTTCAAGTGTGTAAAAGGTTGTTACAAGGAGGAGGAAGAAAAATTGTTTTCTTAATCTCTGCGGATAGGACAAGAAGCAATGTGCTTAAATTTCAGCAATGGAGGTTTAAGTTGGACATTAGGAAAAACTTCCTAACTGTCAGGGTAGTTAAGCACTGGAATAAATTGCCTACGGAGGTTGTGGAATCTTCATCATTGGAGATTTTTAAGAGCAGGTTAGACAAACACCTGTCAGGAATGGTTTAGATAATACTTAGTCCTGCCTTGAGTGCAGGGGACTGGACTAGATGACCTCTCGAGGTCCCTTCCAGTTCTATGATTCTATTATGTCTTCTCATAAACTAAGTTTGTAAACTCTCTGAGACAGGGACTCTCTTTTATTGTATGTCCATACAGAACTCAGCTCAATGGGGTCCTGACCTGATTCGTTCTACCTGTTTATCCACCACATGGCTCTGACCATGACATCCACTGAGCTCCTGATGCGGGGTGAGGAGCTCTATTCTGATACCAATAATAATCCCAACTACAGCACTCGAGGTGGCATATCACAGCAGATAATTTTTCAAGCATTCAATTTTGGGGGCATCAAAGTGTTAAAATTTAAATACAGAAATTTTCAGTTTGGGATCTTATTTCTGGTTAATTGTATTGTGAACTAGGTAGCTGGAGGAAGACTATGGATTTTATAGCATTCCCTATGAGAGACACCTTCCATCCCTTCACTATCTCACCACTGTCAGTGGAAAAAGAACACCACTCAGCTGTCTCGTTACTTCTCCAAGACTTTTAAGGCTTGACACTGAGGTACAGTATCCTTAAGTCCCATTCAAACCAGTGGGAGTTAAAAGGCCGAGCACCTTGCAGGATTGAGCACTTTGAGAACAGCTGAAGTGCCCAAAGCACTGAGCATCCACTTTCTCAGATCACTGTAGCTTTGCTGGGCAATGTTTTAGCTGAACTTTGCTATCTTCACCTCTAGAACCAGATTTGGGCACCCTTACCCACACTGGAAAGCATCTATTGATGTGAGTAGTCCCACTGATGCACATGGGACCACATTCGTAATTAAGTGCTGACCAAAGTAAGGATTGAACCCTTTATAGGCAGGAAGACTCATGCCTGTGCATCAGATTCTGCCATCCTTCTGCATGCTAATACCTTGATCCGGAGTAATCCCATTGAAATCCATGGGGTTTCTCAGAGAGTAAGATGCTACTCGGTGTGAGTAAAGGGGAGGGGGGCAGACATCTGGCCATGTGAGTTCAGCATTCTGTTCTTGACGGCACAAAAGGAAGCCAAAATGAAATGTTCTACATAAACAACTTCAGTGCACTTAACTCCTCAGGGCACAGGTACTGGGCTCAGCCTTGCCAATCCTGAAGTATAAGCTAAACAGTCTGTATGTTTTACAGGCTTCAGAAATTAATAGGGATGAAGTAAGTAATTATTCAAAATTCTTTCCCCCAGGAGGCTGGGACTATCTAAAAATTTGGTTTTGGCTTCAGGTCGGCCATCAATATTATACCCAAGCCCATATCAGCCATGCCTGAGACATGCTCCAGCCAAGACCTCTGAAAGGTACCTACTTCCACTGAAAAAGGCAGACTAGGAAGATTTTACACCTCTAAGCAATTGAGTTTTAAGAAAGCATTACTGACTGACTTAGGATCAAAATGGGAAAAGCTCACAAGTTAATAAGTTGAGTTTAGATAAGCAGCAAGGAATCCAGTTCACACGTAGGTACAAAAATATGGATATAAAGTTTGCAGCCACAAACTGCACCCATATAAGGTGTTTGGAACATTTGGCCTCGTATTAGTATTATTGTTACAAGCAAATGAAGATGGTCCAAAGTGTGGGCACGTGCATGTTTCACCCTGGCACTGAGTGGAAAAGTGACCTTGCACTTTCCAAACCTCTCCAGGGGTCATTGTGCTTCGGGGAGTTTCTGCTAAGGCAGTGGGAACTGCCCCACCCCTGACACGGGGCGGCTCCTTAAAAATGCAGTGGGCCTGATAACCTTCTCACTGGTATAACTCCATTGACTTCAAGAGAGATACCCCTCATTTTACACCAGGGTGAGAAGAAAATCAGGCCCAGTATTGACTTAAATGGGTTCTGGAATTCCTGAACCCTTAGAGGGAGCCTTAGAATAGAGCTGTTTGGAACTTCTGTTTTTCTCCACAGAAAATTAATGACCCGCCCCCCAAATATGTTGACCAAAAATGGGGGGGGGTCTGATTTCCAACAAAAAAAAAGGAAAGCAGGACCTCTCCAGGAACATTGTCATTTTATTGAAAGCCCAGTTTTCTGTAGAAAAAACGTTTTAATGGAAAATATTCAACTGGTCCTGAGTTTAGCAAACAGTCAATGCTGCTGTAAAATGTTGTTAGGAGACCCCTCTCAGTTTGGGCACAACTTCAGAATATTTCAATTCTTGTCCCTGGGAGCTCTCAGCACACTGTCAACAATGAACACTTAAAGATTAGATTTCACAATATGCATATTTTATTCGGACATCTGGATTTTGGCCAGAATTGTTTACATGCAAAGAAGATGATGAGACATTGAGGATTGCAGCCTGATTGGAATTTCATCTGGGTCTATTCATTGTTTATAACTGGTAGCGTGGTAATGTGCCCCACTCCTCCTTAACACTTTCTGTGTGAACCAAAGAATTTGCATATTTTCTCAAGGTCATTCTACTTTATTAACTGCATGTTTTTTTGAGAGAGGATCTTATTATCCACCATCATGTTGCATATTCTTACTGCATTTTCAATTGATTGACAAGTGAGATTGGGGAACAGAAGTATCAGAAAGCAATGAAGGAGCAGAGAAAATGACAAATGTGAGGAGGTGAGAAGCTTGACTTGAATGGAAATGCATGAAAGACAGGCTTTAAATGATACAAACACACAGACATCAATTGGACACTGCAATAGGCAAAACAGAATGTAGGAGAAGATGAGAAGACATGAATGGGACAGTATGAAAAATATAGATGCTCTCTGTGACAAAGGAAATAGGGGTGGGCACAGGGAGACATGAAACTCATGGGGAAACTAGAGCAGAAGGGTGAAGTTGTACCTCTCCTCCAGTTTGAAACTAGGAGTCAAAAATAGTGCTAAGGGCAAGGTCCTCAAAAGTATTTAATAACTTTAAGGATCTGGGCCTAAAGGCCCGTGTTTAAGGGCTGGTCTACACTAGGTGGGGGGGGGTCGATGTAAAGATATGCAACTTCAGCTACGGGAATAGCGTAGCTGAAGTCGACATATCTTATTTCGACTTACCTCGGGTCCTCACAGCGTGGGATCGACAGCCACGGCTCCCCTGTCAACTCCGCTACCGCCGCTCGCCCTGGTGGAGTTCCGGAGTTGACGGGAGTGTGTTTGGGGATCGCTATATCGCATCTAGACGAGATGCGATATATCGATCCCCGATAGATCAATTACTACCCGCCAATTCGGCGGGTAGTCTCGACGTACCGTAAAGTGCAACCCAAGAAAGTTTGAGCCCCATGACTGATCTCTAACTGCAGAATGAGGAAAGCATTTATTAATAATCATGAATTAAAATGTCTTCCATAGATCCATCCCGGAAGTACAATCAACCACAATGGTGTGTGGTCATTGTTGACTGAAGGGAGGAAAGGTCCTCTTCAGGTTAAAGCATATGGAATTATTTGTGGGAAGTTCAATGGCCTATGCAGGAGGTCAGACTAGATGAGCCCAGTGGTCCCTTCTGATCTTGGAGTCTATGATGTGAATTAGGATAACTAGAACCTGCTCTTGATTCTGGACAGACTTCCTGAGTGAGCTTGAACAAGTCACTTAAGCCCACTTTTCAAAAATGGCCTCTAATGCTGAATGCCTCTGAAAATCCTACACCAGGGATCGGCAACCTTTGGCACGCGGCCCGTCAGGGAAAGCTGCTGGGAGGCTGGGACGGTTTGTTTACCTGCAGCATCTGCAGGTTTGGCCGATCGCAGCTCCCACTGGCCGCAGTTTGCCGTTCAAGGCCAATGGGGGCTGTGGGAAGCGGCGCAGGCCGAGGGATGTGCTGGCTGCCACTTCCTACAGCCCCCATTGGCCTTGAACAGTGAACTGCGGCCAATGGGAGCTGTGATCAGCCGAACCTGCAGACCCTGCAGGTAAACAAACTGTCCCGGCCTGCCAGCAGATTTTCCTGACGGGCTGCGTGCCAAAGGTTGCTGATCACTGTTCTACACTATGCGTTTCAGGTAGGATGCCCACAAATTAAAGAAAGCTAGAGGCCACGTTTGAAAATTTAGCTCTTAATCTCTCTGAATGTTGGTGCCCCATGTATAAAAGATAGTTAATAACACTTTCTACCTCAAAGGTATGTTGTGAGGCAAAGTTAATTAATGTTTTTAAAGTGCCCTCAGAATTTCTCATAGTAGGCGCTATGGAATTGTTATTAAAGACAGTTAATATAAAATACATTATTATAAAAATTAAATTTTTATAAGGTATGCATTTGTTTTGGTCTTCAAAGTTCTGCCAAGTTTCCAAAATCATAGTTGCTAACTCAAAATCTGGGCACCCATGTGTGATGGGATATATAAACTCCATATTGGGACAGAAGGGGTTAAGGAGCACTTCTGAGCCCAGGTGACCTCCCCCCCCCCCCCACCCCCCCACATACCCGCAGAATCTGTTCCAGGTGGAAGAGGAGTTTAAAAGAGAGCCAGACTGCTCAGAGGAGGGCATGGATGGCATGTAGCCCAACACAGCTCTTAGGGTCCAAATGTGGGTAGAAGAGATAAGAGAAAAGGAAGGACTAGAAGAGATTATAATGTGTAGTTATGGGGCGGTAAATTATACATGGCAAATTGTGTCTCTGGCTGTGGATTTAGAATTATATAATAAAATAAAGGGAAAGTAAGACTTGGCCTCTATGATAGATAAAGTTTGAGTTTATATATGGTAAATGGAGTCACCATTGCCAAATACATACTGATTGATCTAAAACAGGTAAAGTGGGAGCAGCCTTTTGCATTCCTGAGATTGGTGTTAAGAAATGTAAAATAATATCTAATTTTGTAGCCAATATGGCAGCTGAATTGGTGAGAATGTTAGCATGAAACTGGATAAGGGACATATGGCCTACCACAGCTGTTATCTTTTTCAGATCCATTATCCGGTATTTTGGCAATGAAAAGGGGGTACCTTAGAAAGAAGGAATGATGTAATAAATGAAATATTGTTTCTGACAACTGAGTTGTTGTACTCCGGCACGAATATAATACTCACATGGGTTCCAGCACATGCTGGGATACTTACCAATGAAATGGCAGAGAGGAAAGTGAAAAATGCCTTTAAAAATTGAGAAATTGATATAGAGATTCCTTCAAGTAAGCCTGAATTTAAAAGTTTAGTTTAAAGGGATTAAAAAAGGAAGGGCAAGAATTGTGAACCAGGGAGAAAAGGGGAAGACTATTGTATGACACATGCCCCAAACTAGAAGCTAATGAAGTAGTCCAAGTTTATGAGAGGATCAGTGAAGTGCTCATATTTAGACTGTTAACGGGCCACTATGGTTTGAGTAACCACTTTTATTTATTGAATAGATGCCAAGAGGGGTTATGTAAAACACATAAGGTTAAAGAATCAGTTGATCACCTGATATGCAAATGGAGGGAACGGTCCCAAGAAAGAAAAGCTCTTTATGAAGAATGTAGATGCTTTAAGGTGACAGACTATACTAGGAGGGTATTGGGAAAATGGGGTAACAGTAATAAAGCTCTACCTTTTTTTAAGGATATAGAGCAGCGTAAAAGACTGTAGTGGCATGTATGTATGAAGAATATAGTAGGTGGTGATTATAGACTCAGCCTTTGAGTCTGCTTCACCATAAAGCATAAGAGGAAAGAAAGACAAAAGTGTGTGTGTGGGGAAGATAGGAGAGACCTATCTTGGGAACACCTCAGTAAGGGCACAGCATGTGTCCTGCTTGTATGGGAGAGGTCTGCAAGTGGAGCTACCCCAGGCCCTAGAGGAGGGACTAGCCTTTCCCTAGGACTAAGGAACCCTTCTTCACTCCTTCTCCAGTGGATCATTTGTGAGCCTTTTGACCACACCTTGGACTGGGAAAGTGAGCGATAAGTGGCCCAGGGAGGCAGCCCCGAAGCACTCTGGGGTGTTTGCTACCATTCCCTCTCATAGGGCCTGGGTCAGAGTCCAGTGGAGAGGGACACCCCAGGCTCCCCTACCAACCACCCTTTTGTGAAGGGGGCCACAAACCCCTCCCCCCAGACCTAAGGAGAGATGATAGGTATGTAAGCCCTGAGTCAAAGGTGCACAACCCATGTGGGCCTGGAGGTGGGCTGAAGACCCTTTCTTTTATGAGGATGTTGGATTGACTATACTTTCCTGGATTCTGTTACCCCTTAAGGGGGCAAACACAACTGGTGACCTGGCTGGAGGGCCGAGTCCCTACCTACTGGAAGCGGGGTTGCCACAGCACCAGAGCAATTTCTGCCAGGGGATCCCAGCTGGAAGTCAGTGACAGAACCACTAGGTGGCACCACTGGTCAGACCCGTCCTGAAACCCCATGATTAAATAGTACACATCAGAATCTCTGTTTCAGCTTTTAGCAATGCTGCCTAAGTTGTTTCCCATATAAAAGCTTTCTGCTCTTCTATTTCTTATTGGCATGCCTGAATTTTGCAACATGGCAGCTCCAAAGTAAGACAAAATACTTGATTTAATCACATCGTGCATTGTTCTTAATAAGCAGTGGGTTTGGGGGTTTCACACATACAATCCTAAAATATTGCACTTGGAAAAGTCCAATAGGTTGAGAGAAACCCAGGATATACTGTATATCCGGAAAAGATTCAGTTGCAAGATGAACCTTGTAAAAAAGTAATGACAAATACTGCAGGAAAGCAGGAAAGAAGCCAGGAGAAAAAAGTAAGCCAACAAAACAGAAAAGAAAAACTAAATGACGGAGTGAATTGAATCTGCAAAATTGGCATAATACAAAATTCCCTGCCTCATAGGGGTGTTGTGAGGATAAATACATTAAATAATATGAGAAGCTCTGATAAAAGGAACTATATACGTATATAATATGAATATTATTTATTTTATGGTGGTGTGGTGCTGATTGAAATTTTTGGAAATTTGAAAAAATGCAGAGACAATTTTTGTATAAAATATTTGTGAATCCCCATATCCTCTCCTCCTTTACCAGTTTTACGGTAGCATATAAGGATCTCAAACAGGGATTGGGGCCCCATTTTACTAGGTGGTTTAAAAACACAACACAAATACAGTATCTACTCAGGATCTAGGATTTGGGCAATACACAGAAAGAGGATAAGCAAACACACAAGGGGAAGAGTTGTGGGAGGATAAAGGTAAGAGCAGAGACAGGCATGATTGCTTAAGTTATTAGTCACAGCACAAAATTATCCTCTTTCTTTCTCCATTTTGTTTTTAACTTAAAGACTTTGGGAAACACATCAGGGGAAAATGTGAGTTTTATCAGCTTGAAGCTAGTGAAGACTGCAGAAGCAACAATCAGTGGGAGATCCTAGAATGGCAGTGGCAGAAAAGAACAAACAGGCAGAGTCCATTGTGAGTACTACCTCCTGGTGTGGTGATGTAGCTATTCAGCTGGTTTCATTTCAAATGGGTTTGTGGCCCCTGAAGTTTCAGGTTAAATCCCAGTCACCATTCCGACAATGACTGGATGTTCCAAGGCTGGCATATGCTGAGGTCACAACTGATTTGAGACTGAAATCTGTTTTAAGGTCAGCTGGCCCTTCAAGTTGGTTGGGGTTCAGCCTTACTTGTGCCAGGATTAGCCTCCCCCTGCCCAGCTGCAGGGAAAGAGTACAGGGGTCACATAACTAAGGGAGCAGGTGACTGAGTACAGGCCTACTAGGAGATATAAGGGCATCCTGTGGGCACTTGGGGGAGATTCTAGGGAGAGTAGACATGGGAGTGAGTGCTCTGTTAAAGAGCTGAGGGCTGACAAAGAAAAGCCAGTGAGGAGGCTTTGGTTGGTAAATAGGAACAGGCCCTGGAAAGGAAAGTCAGGGCAGTTTAAGTTATCAGGCAGATGGCCTGATGGTTTGCCGTCCCAGAGCTTAGGTTCCCCCTATGCCGTCACCATGTTAGGTGACACAGCCACCTTTGTCCACATGGGGAAGAAAGGGCTGACTAGAACCCAGGAGGACTGGAAGTTTGAGCTAGGAGAAGGGCTAAACGCTGTCATGAAAGGGGACAGACCCTAAGAGGAAGAGTTGTGGCTGGCCAGAGTCTGTGATGGAAGACTGCTTCTTGTTCCCTCTAGGACTTCCGGTAACTTTGTGTCTTAGCCAGAGGACTAATTCACCTCTGTGACCTAATTAGGCTGGAAGCTGATGGATGCCTGAGAGGCAAAAGTGAGGGAAATTGAGGCAGTGGATGGGCCTGAAGCTAGACCAGATAAGCCCCTGCTATAAGCCATCAAGGATTTGCATAGCTTGTCTAAGTTCTAAATCAGACTGGTTATTTTGAAATCTGTCTGACCCAAGGCCCTCAAAGTCTCTGAGCCCGGTGAGATGTGGGTTCCAAATAGTGTTGGGATCCTGCGGAAATGTGACAGAATGTCAGTCTTCCATGAAAATTCTGGACTAGAAAGGGTTTTTTCTTGGGACAGGCCATGCTGTGAAGTAAACTATAAGGGTTAAACAGGCACCAAATGGGAAATTCCAACCACGTTGATTCTTCATATGCCTTAATATGCCTTAATACTACTTGTAGGATTGCAGCAGGAGACTGTTACTGTACATCAATTATGTGTCTTATAAAAGCCATAAATACAGCATTGTTCAATAAAACTAGTGTCTAGCAGGGGACTGGACTCGATGACCTCTCGAGGTCCCTTCCAGTCCTAGAATCTATGAATCTATGAAATACTTAGTTAAGACTAGCTACTCTACCGAAAATCTATCAAATGCAGAGTTTACTATTCATCCCTTAATGGCAAGAGCTTTTTAATAGGGCTGTCGATTAATCACAGTTAACTCATGTTACTAACTCAAAAAAATTAACTGTGATTAAAAAAATTAATCGTGATTAATCACACTGTTAAACAATAGAATACCAATTGAAATTTATTAATTATTTTTGGATGTTTTTCTACATTTTCATATATATTGATTTCTATTACAGCGCAGAATACAGTGTACAGTGCTCACTTTATATTATTTTTTATTACAAATATTTGCACCAGTAAAAATAATAAACAAAAGAAATAGTATTTGTCAATTCACCTCATACAAGTACTGTAGTGCAAACTCTATCATGACAGTGTAACTTACAAATGTAGATTTTTTTTTGTTCTTACATAACGGCACTCAAAACCAAAACTGTGTAAAACTTTAGAGCCTACAAGTCTACTCAGTCCTACTTCTTGTTTAGCCAATTGCTAAGACAAACAAGTTTGTTTACATTTACAGGTGATAGTGCTGCCTGCTTCTTATTTACAATGTCACCTGAAAGTGAGAACAGGCGTTTGCATGGCATTTTTGTAGCTGGCATTGCAAGGTATTTACATGCCAGATATGCTAAACATTCAAATGCCCCTTCATGCTTTAACCACCATTCTGGAGGACATGCTTCCATGCTGATGATGCTCATTTAAAAAAAATAGTGCATTTAATTAAATTTGTGACTGAACTCCTTGGAGGAGAATTGTATATCTATTTTACCTGCATTCTGCCATAGATTTCATGTTATAGCAGTCTTGGGTGATGACCCAGCACATGTTCGTTTTAAGAACACTTTCACTGCAGATTTGACAAAATGCAAAGAAGGTACCAATGTGAGATTTCTAAAAATAGCTACAGCACTCGACCCAAGGTTTAAGAATCTGAAGTGCCTTCCAAAATCTGAGAGTGGCACATGCTTTCAGAAGTCTTTAAAAAGCAACACTCCGATGCGGAAACTACAGAACCTGAACCACAAAAAAAGAAAACCAACCTTCTGCTGGTGGCATCTGACTCAGATGATGAAAATGAACATACGTCGGACCGCTCTGCTTTGGATCGTTATCGAGCAGAACCCGTCATCAGCATGGACACACATCCTCTGGAATGGCGGTTGAAGCATGAAGGGACATATGAATCTTTAGCGCATCTGGTACGTAAATATCTTGTGACGCTGGTTACAACTCAGGTGACATTGTAAACAAAAGCAGGCCACATTATCTCTTGCAAATGTATCCAAACTTGTTTGTCTGAGCGATTGGCTGAAGTAGGACTGGGTGGACTTGTAGGCTCTAAAGTTTTACATTGTTTTATTTTCGAATGCAGTTATTTTTTGTACATAATTATACATTTGTAAGTTAAACTTCCATGATAAAGCGATTGCACTACAGTACTTGTATTAGGTGAATTGAAATATACTATTTCTTTTGTTTTTTACAAAGTGCAAATATTTGTAATCAAATATAAATAGAAAGTGAGCACTGTACACTTTGTATTCTGTGTTGTAAGTGAAATCAATGTATTTGAAAATATAGAAAACATCCAAAAATATTTAAATAAATGGTATTCTATTATTGTTTAACAGTGCAATTAATTTTTTAATCTAAATGGTGTGCTCAACTAATGCAGGGAGAATTGAACTGCTCTAATAAATAAACTGGATATATTTTCTTTTGAGTCACTAACTTTTAGAAATGATTGGTTCAGCTCTCCTACAGGTGTGACTTGTTGAAGCTCCACTGAAGTGAAAGGCGCAACACCAATTTACACAGGCTGAACATCTGGCTTACTTTCCAGTTTCACTTAGCTCAGCAACTGCTGGATTCTGTTGGAAGTGGAATTGCTATAAACCTACAAGGAAGGCTGTTAGTATTCTTTCAGGATGGTGGAACCAGGAAGCACCCAAAATTGCAATGCTGACTTTTTACTTGCTGCCTTTCAGTCCAGGATCGTAAAGAGCTTCACAAATGCCTAACAGCACAGTAGGAAAGGGATGTACAGGAATTGTTCAGGACAGGCAGGAGAATGCAGCACAGTAAGCTTCATCAAAAAGGAAGCTTACAAGAAGTGGAAATTTGGACAGATGACTAGGGAGGAGTATAAAAATATTGCTAGAGCATGCAGGGGTGTAATCAGGAAGGGCAAAGCATAATTGGAGTTGCAGCTAGCAAGGGATGTGAAGGGTAACAAGAAGGGTTTATACAGATATGTTAGAAACAAGAAGAAAGTCAGGGAAAGTGTGGGACCCTTACTGAATGGCGGAGGCAACCTAGTGACAGATGATGGGGGAAAAGCTGAAGTATTCAATGCTTTTTTTGCCTTGGT
Organism: Emys orbicularis; assembly: GCF_028017835.1. Taxonomy (NCBI): domain Eukaryota; kingdom Metazoa; phylum Chordata; order Testudines; family Emydidae; genus Emys; species Emys orbicularis. Next base: position 19,154,846 of record NC_088685.1, on the reverse strand, counting down.
CTTCACAGACAAGGGCAGCTCCCAGACTGCTGCACTGGGCAACACAGCATGGGGAGGAGGTGAGCAGCCCTCTGTGGTGAAAGAACAGGTTAAGGACTATTTAGAAAAGGACATGCACAAATCCATGGGTCCAGATCTAATGCATCCAAGGGTGCTGAGGGAGTTGGCTGATGTGATTGCAGAGCCATTGGCCATTATCTTTGAAAACTCATGGCGTTTGGGGGAGGTCCTGGACAATTGGAAAAAGGCAAATATAGTGCCCATGTTTAAAAAAGGGAAAAAAGAGAACCTGGGGAACTACAGACCATCCCCAGCAAAATCATGCAGCAGGTCCTCTAGGAAGCCATTTTGAAGCACTTGGGGGAGAGAGGAAGGTGATCAGGAACAGTCAACATGGATTCACCAAGGGCAAGTCATGCCTGACCAAATTGATTGCCTTCTGTGATGAGATAACTGGCTCTGTGGATATGGGGAAAGCGGTGGATATGATATATCTTGACTTTAGCAAAGCTTTTGATACGGTCTCCCACAGTATTCTTGTCAACAAGTTAAAAAAGTATGGATTGGATGAATGGACTATAAGGTGGATAGAAAGCTGGCTAGATTGTCGGGCTCAACGGATAGTGATCAATGACTCAATGTCTAGTTGGCAGCCGGTATCAAGCGGAGTGCCCCAGGGGTCGTCCCTAGGGCCGGTTTTGTTCAACATCTTCATTAATGATCTAGATGATGCACCCTCAGCAAGTTTGTGGATGACACTAAGCTGTGGGGAGAGATAGATATGCTGGAGGGTAGGGAGAGGGTCCAGAGTGACCTAGACAAATTGGAGGATTGGGCCAAAAGAAATCTGATGAGGTTCAACAAGGACAAGTGCAGAGTCTTGCACTTAGGACGGAAGAATCCCATGCACTGCTACAGACTGGGGACCGACTGGCTAAGCAGCAGTTCTGCAGAAAAGGACTTGGGGATTACAGTGGACAAGAAACTGGATATGAGTCAGCAGTGTGCCCTTGTTGCCAAGAAGGCCAATGGCATATTGGGCTGTATTAATAGAAGCATTGCCAGCAGATCAAGGGAAGTGATTATTCCCCTCTATTCGGCACTGGTCAGGCTACACCTAGAGTATTGCATCCAGTTTTGGTCCCCCCCACCCCCACTACAGAAGGGATGTGGACAAATTGGAGAGAGTCTAGTGGAGGGCAATGAAAATGATTAGGGGGCTGGGGCACCTGACTTATGAGGAGAGGCTGAGGGAGCTGGGGTTATTTAGTCTGCAGAAGAGAAGAGCGAGGGGGGGATTTGATAGCAGCCTTCAATTACCTGTAAGGGAGTTCCAAAGAGGATGGAGCTTGGCTGTTCTCGGTGGTGGCAGATGACAGAACAAGAAGCAATGGTCTCAAGTTGCAGTGGGGGAGGTCTAGGTTGGATATTAGGAAACACTATTTCACTAGGAGGGTGGTGAAGCACTGGAATGGGTTACCTAGGGACGTGGTGGAATCTCCATCCTTAGAGGTTTTTAAGGCCCAGCTTGACAAAGCCTTGGCTGGGATGAGTTAGTTGGTGTTGCTCCTGCTTTGAGCAGGGGATTGGACTAGATGACCTCCTGAGATCTCTTCCAACCCTAATCTTCTATGATTCTATGCAGTTTAAAGTGGAAGATTCCAACTTTATTACCTTTAAAATTTAATAAGGGGGAGGGCATTAGTCACCCCCTGCAAAATACCAGCCATGGCTTTGGGCATAGTGCAGTATTAATGGTCTCAGTGCCAGAAAACCAATATTGAGGGTTTACCTGATTCAGCCTCCCTCTGAGGTGGAAAGAGCAGGGTACACCTCAGTCTGTGAAGGCGTAAGATCTCCTCTTGTTTCTCCAGGCTAAGGGTCCACCAGCTATCCCCTGGGTCTAATGTTTACCTCTGGGAGCTGGCCCCTCTGACCCTGTCACTGGCTGCCAGGTACAATGAAACTATAAACTCTTATAAGCTTATAAACTTACAACCCTCAAATCCTGTCCTTACTCCTTATTAACCTAAAAATCAGGTTTCCAGGGTAGCGCAAGGAAGGTGAAAAAAGACACTAGGCTCCTTATCAATCTGCGCCAAGGGAAAAATCCCTTCCTGATTCCCAAAACCTAGTCACTGGTCAGACCCACACAGAATCTTTGAATCACAGTTTCAACCATACCTCCATTATAGGTAGGGCCCTACCAAATTCACGGCCATGAAAAACACGTCAGGGACCAGGAAATCTGGTCTCTCTCTGGGAAATCTGGTCTTTAGTGTGCTTTTACCCTATACTATACAGATTTCATGGGGGAGACCAGCGTTTCTCAAATTGGGAGTCCTGACCCAAAAGGGAGTTACAGGGGGGTCATAGGTTTTTTTTGGGGGGGGGGTGTCGCGGTATTGCCACCCTTACTTCTGCTCTGCCTTCAGAGCTGGGCAGCCGGAAAGCAGTGGCTGTTGGCCGGATGCCCAGCTCTGAAGGCAGCGCCCTACCAGCAGCAGCACAGCAGTAAGGGTGGCAATACCATACCCTGCCATCCTTACTTCTGCACTGTTCCTAGCAGTGCACTGTTCCTAGCAGCGGCTGTGCCTTCAGAGCTGCGCTCCCAGCAAGCAGAGGCCGCTCTCCAGCTGCCCAGCTCTGAAGGCAGTGCCGCCACTTGCAGGAGTGCAGAAGTAAGGGTGGCAATACCACAACCCCCCCTACAATAACCTTATGACCCTCCAGAACTCCTTTTTGGTCAGGACCCCTACAATTACAACACTGTGAAATTTCAGATTTAAATCGCTGAAATCATGACATTTACAATTTTTAAAATCCTAGGACTGTGAAATTGACCAAAATGGACCAGGAATTTGGTAGAGCCCTAATAATAGGCCAAGGCAGCAGAACAGCTGCTGTTGCTACTTCAAGGGTGCTGCATTCATGAAGGGGAGGGCAAAAGAGACAGTCGACTCCCCGTGACCACAGCCTAGCCAATAGTAGCCGAGAGAGGCAAAAAACCCCTCTCCTCCTTTACTTAAATACTTTGCTGGATCAGGCCATCACACAGGAAAGTGCCAGATGGCGCAGCACCAATACAACTTCCTGCAGCACCTACTGTTCTCTGAGGTCTCTCATCCAGGCATTGGCCCAGCTTGTGCTTGTTTAACTTGCAAGCTATGATAGCAGTGTTACAATGCTGGCTGGGTCTGTAGCATATTCAAAAATAATCCCAAGTGGGTGTGACCTCCCAAGAAGTAACTCTGAGAGGAAGCTCAGGGTGTGGGTGTACTTCTGGCATGCGGTTTTTGTCAGAAAAAATGTTTTGTGCAAATATACCACTTTTGGTGTAAAATTTGTGAGGAAAAGTTTATCCGGTTCAGGTTGGAATTTGAAGACAGCAATAGCCAACCTGCCTGTCCTCCTGCTCCAGGATAGCCTGGTGACTGGGACACTCACCTGGGATTCATCGATTCCAAGGCCAGAAGGGACCATTGTGATCATCTAGTCTGACGTCCTGTATAACACAGGCCATTGAACTTTCCCTCAAAATTCCTAGAACGGATCTTTTAGAAAAAAATATCCCATCTTGATTTAAAAATTGTCAGTGATGGAGAATCCATGACGGCCCTTGGCAAATTGTTCAAATGGTTAAATGCTCTCATGGTTAAAAATGTATGCCTTATTTCCAGTAATTTTTTTCTAGCATCAACTTCCAGCCATTGGATTAAATATTTGTTCCCTATGTAGATACTTATAGACTGTGATCAAGTCACCCCTTAATCTTGTCTTTATTAAGATAAATATATTGAGCTTCTAGAGTCTATAAGGCATGTTTTCTAATCCTTTAGTCATTCTTGGGGCTCAAATCTGAACCCACTCCAATTTATCGACAGCCTTCTTGAATAGTGGGCACCAGAACTGGACACAGCTTTCTAGCAACAGTTGCACCAGTCCAAGTACAGAGGTAAAATATCCTCTCTACTTCTACTAGAGATTCCCTTGTTTATGCATCCCAGGATCACATTGGCTTTTTTAGCCACAGCATTACACTGGGAGCTCATGTTCAGCTGATTATCCACCATGACCCCAAAATCTTTTTCAGAGTCACTGCTTCCCAGGATGGAGTCCCCCATCCTGTAAGTATGGCCTACATTTATTATTCCTAGGTGTATACATTTACATTTAGCCGTATTAAAGCACATTATATGCTTGCACTCAGTTTACCAAGCAATCCAGATTGCTCTGAATCAGTGACTTGTCCTCTCCATTATTTACACTCTCCCACTTTTTGTGTCATCTGCAAACTTCATCAATAATGATTTTGTTTTCTTCCAGGCCATTGATGAAAATGTTAAATACCACAGGGCCAAGAACTGATACCTGTGGGATCTCACCAGAAACAGACCCGCTCCATGACAATTCCCCATATAAAATTACAGTTTGAGATCTCTCAGTTAGCCAGTTTATAATCTGTTTAATGTGTGCCATGTTAATTATATATTGATTTATTTTTAATCAAAATATCTTGCAATACCAAGTCAAATGCTTTACATCAATGCTATTACCTTTATCAACCAAATTTGTAATCTCATTAAAAAGATATCAAGTTAGTTTGACATGACCTATTTTCAGTAAACCCAGAGTGATCTGCATTAATTATTTTACCCTCCTTTAATTCTTTATTAATCAAATCCCATAACAGCTGCTCCACTATCTAGCCAGAAAGTGATGTCAGGGTGACAGGCCTATAATTACCTGGGTCATCTTGTTTAAAAATTGGCACAACATTAACTTTCTTCCAGTCTTCTTGAACTTGCCCAGTGCTCAAAGACTTGTTGAAAATCAACATTAATGGTCCAGCGAGCTCCTCATTCAGCTCTTTTAAAACTTTTGGATGCAAGCTATCTGGACCTGCTGATTTAAAAATGTTGGATGGAGGACACCCAAGTGAAATTTCTGGTCTGCATCACGCATAGCAGGGACTTGAACCCAGCTCTCCTATGTTCCACCTGAGTGCCCTGATCCCAGATTATTGGCTAGTTTGGAGGGTGGAAAGGGGGTGCTCTCTCATTTATTGCAAAGAAAATAAGTCTCTGTTTCATCCCAGTGAGGAATGGAACAACATTTAAACTGTCACACTTTTATGGGACAGGAAAAACCATTTGCCACCCACCTCTATTTTGTATCCTTTTCTGGGATGAAGTGAGTGTTCTGTTTACGAGCCTGTGTCCCTCTTGTGATTCTGTTTGTGCTGACTTACCAATGAGACACTGTGAAGTCACAAAATAGCATTACAGGAGCACAACCTGGCATGGTATAGCCAGTGATGAGCTGCCAAAATCTTAATAACCGGTTCTCTACCGGGTCTTCGGCGGCACTTCAGCGGCACGTCCTTCACTCGCTCCGGGTCTTCGGCGGCATGACCCTCAGTGCCGCCGAAGACCCGGAACAAGTGAAGGACCTGCCGCCGAAGACCCAGCAGGGAACCGGTTATTAAGCGCCGCCCAGTGAGTACAAGCCCGAGACCCTCCACACCCTAACTGCCCCCCAGGACCTCACCCCCTACCCAATTCGCCCCACTCCCTATCCCCTGACTGCCCCGACCCCATCCACCACCACCCCAACAGACCCCCGGAACTCCCATGCCTACCCCCCCCCGTTCCCCATCCCCTGACCGCCCCCCCAGAACCTCCGCCCCCTCCAACCGCTCCCTGCCCCCTTACCACGCTGCTCAGGGCAGCGTGTATCGATGCCACGCGGCCCGCTGGAGCTCGCAGCCCCACCCCCTTACCATGCTGCTCAGGGCAGCGTGTATCGATGCCACGCGGCCCGCTGGAGCTCGCAGCCCCACCCCCTTACCATGCTGCTCAGGGCAGCGTGTATCGATGCTGCGTGGCCCGCTGGAGCTCGCAGCCCCACCCCCTTACCATGCTGCTCAAAGCGGCAGGAGCTGCAGAGCTGCCCAGGAGCGGTCCAGAGCGCTGGTGCCGGCGGCGCAGCACGCTGAGGCTCTGCGAGAGGGGGAAGGCGGGGGAGGGGCCGGGGGCGCCTCCCCAGCCGGGAGCTCAGGCGGGCCGGACAGGACGGTCCCACGGGCCGCGGTTTGTCCACCCCTTTAACAACCGGTTCTAAACCGGCTTCTAAACTTAACAACCGGTTCGCGTGAACCGGCTCCAGCTCACCAGTGGGTATAGCTCCAGGTGATCTAAAAAAACCCTTTTTCTCCTGTAAGTTCCCCCCTTAATAACCAGCATAATGGCAGTTGTCAGTGTTTTAGAGTTACAGGAAACCCCGTATATTTTTTTATACAAATATCTATATGTCATGCTGCACATGTCCTGAACACTGTACTTGCACTGGAATGGCAGCAAAAGATTTTTAGTGAATTTTATTTTATAATCTTCTTTTAGGCAAAGGACAGAGTCACTGGGGTGTCCTGAAGTTACTGAGGCATTTGTTAGCATTTCCCTTAGCAGCATGCTATATCATGCAGTTGAGTCTTGCATTCATTTTTAATTGAGTTCTGAATAAATTTCATTTTCAAATTTTGCCTATTTTTATACATAGTCCTTTGTAAAGCCCTGAGACCTATGGCTGAAAAGTACTCTAAGAGAACTAAGCATTATTCCCAAACCTTATATGTTCCATTGTCTCTCTCTAAATACAGTTTTTGTTAGCGGGTGCTACACTCTTCAGTAAAATTTTAGGCAATTGACACAAATAACAAGGATGATGGAGTTTTGTGGAGATTTGTATGAAAAGAGCTGTATTTGATTTGTGCAAATACAGAATATTGATTTCTTAGTCTCATGAATTTTCAGTAAGAATGAGCCGGGCAAGTCTGACCAAGTGCTTCATAACATACAAAAAGGGTTCCCTGGCTCTCTTCAGAAGTGCAGGGGTGCCCACCCATGTTTCCTGCTCAAATTCCAATTTAGATAAGTATATTCTACTTTCCTAAGCTTTTCTTGTATTTTCTACTCACTACAAATTTGACACCATCAGCTCAGGATTAAACAAAGACTGTGAATGGCTAGCCAACTACAAAAGCAGTTTCTCCTCCCTTGGTGTTCACACCTCAACTGCTAGAAGAGGGCCTCAGCCTCCCTGATTGAACTAACTTCGTTATCTCTAGCCTTACTCACTCTTGCTTGCATATTTATACCTGTCCCTGGAAATTTCCACTACATGCATCCGAAGAAGTGGATATTCACCCACGAAAGCTCATGCTCCTATACGTCTGTTAGTCTATAAGGTGCCACAGGACTCTTTGCTGCTCTTACTCACTACAGTGTTTTGCACATGGGAGATAGACTGAGGCTACATCTACACTTGGAGCTAGAGGTGTGGTTCCCAGCTCACACAAGCATACACACATCAGCTATCATCAAGCTGGTACACTAAACATATTATGTAGCTCTAGGAGCACAGGTGGCAGTGAGCAGTGGCATGAGCTAGTGAGCCTGATTATGCGTCTATGGAGTCCAAGCAGGTTTGTACTCAAGGTGGCTAGCCCGTGCTCTCTCTGCACGCCTCTATGCTGCTGCCTGTGCTCCAGTGGCCTCATTACTATTTTCAGTGCACTAGCTTGATGAGAGCTAAAGTGAGTACGTCTGCATGAGCTGGGACTCAAAACCCCTAGCTCTAAGTACAGACATAGTCTGAGGGCTGGTCTACACTACCGCTTAAGTCGATGTAACTTACGTCACTCAGCGGTGTGAAAACGACACCTCCCTGAGCGACGTAAGTTACATCGACTTAAAGCAGTGTCCACACCATGCTGTGTCGGTGGAAGAGCTTCCGCCTCTTGGGGAGATGGAGTAATTATGCCGACGGGAGCGCGCTCTCCAGACACGCTACAGCGGCGCAGCTGCATTGGTACAGCTGCATCAAGGTAGCCCGGTAGTGTAGAACCTGTCTCATTTTTCCAAGTGGGACTATGCCCTGTCCGGTTAGAGACCCTATATTGGTCATCAGCACGGCAGGTCTATAAGGGGAGAGGAGAGAGAAACAATCTGAATAAATATATTTCTGGAGTGGGAAGAAATGTGTTACTCTGACATTAGGAAGAATTTGTTTTTACAAGGGCCAGATGCCAAATTAGCAATGAGTCAAAAAAGAGCATTGTATCTTTACACAGGACATTATGTTCTTTTACATTAGAATCCGTCCCACTCTACATGTATAGAGCTTCTATGTGCCAAGTTACACGTACAGGTATGCCAGTCCTTTCTAATCGTCCCAGCTTTTAAGTGATTTATTTATCCAGTTTGCCTGTCCTTCATATTTATAGGGCCTTAGACAGATCTGTAGAGGTATTTATAGAATCCTAGATGTGTAAGACTGGAAGGGACCTCAATAAGTCATCTAACCCAGTCCTCTGCACTCCAAGCAGGACTAAGTAATAAAATCCAGTAATTTAGGTGCCTAGTAGGATTTTTGAAAAGCATTTTATCTGCATCTTTTAGGTGCCTAAATACCTTTTAAAAAAATCTGCCCTAAGCAGCTACGGAGGTGTCAGCATCTGCTGCCTTCCGGGGTACGTCACACTTCATTGAGCATGAATGTCTCCATTTTACACAGCGCTTCAGCATCCTTTTTTATTTTAATTTTAGGAGAGACAGACAAAACACTAGAGAGGAGAAAAACCACATCAGGCTTAGAAAGTTCGACTCAAACAAGACTACTGATTTAGAGCCTGATCCTGCACCACTGGGGGAAGTTGGATATTGTTGTTCTCTAAACACAGCCCATCCATCATTCTAAGGCCCTGGTGGCTACTGTATGTAGTTATTAAAATAGTATTAATCTTAAAGGCAGGACACTTGATTCTGAAGGCAGCTGAATGTTCCGGCTGTTCCTCTGGCCATAAAAGTTCAGTAACTCAGTGAAAAATGTTTCTCTCTTTCCCCTCCTGGACCGTGTTATAATAAATGTGTGTCTTTACAATAACATGTAAAGTCCACGAATGAAATCATGGCTCCAGGGTGCTAGGTGCTTTGCAGACACAATCGCTACTCTGAAGACCATACCATTAGGGCTGCCAACTGTCTAATCACACAAACCCAAACACCTTTGCCCCGCCCCCTACCCTGCCCCTTCCCCACCCCTTCTCCGAGGCCCCACCCCACTCACTTCATCCCCCCCCCTCCCTCCATCGCTCACTTTCACCGGGCTGGGACAGGGAGTTGGGGTGTGGGGTGTGGGCTCTGGGCTGGGGTGTGGGGCCAAGGGGTTCAGAGTGCGGGAGGGGGCTCTGGGCTAAGCCTGGGGCAGGGAGTTTGGGTGCTGGAGTGGGATCAGGGCTGGGGCAGGGGATTGGGGTGTGGAAGGGGGTGAGGGGTGTGGGCTCTGGGAGGGAGTTTGGGTCCAGGAGGGGGCTCCAGGCTGGGGTAGGGGGTTGGGGTACAGGATGCAGGCTCCGGCCAGGAGGCGCTTACCTCGGGCTCCTCCTGGTCAGTGGCACAGCGGGGCTAAGGCAGGCTTCCTGCCTTCCCTGGCCCTGCGCTGCTCCCAGAAGTGGCTGGTACATCACTGCGGCCCCTGGGGGGGTGGGGTAGGGAGCTTTGTATGCTGCCCACGCCCACAACCACCGCCCCCGCAACTCCCATTGGCCACAGTTCTCGGCCAATGTTAGCTGCAGAATCAGCTCTTGGGGAGGGGTGGTGTGCGGAGATCCCCTACCTCCCTGGGGCCGCAGGAATGTGCCAGATGCTTCTGGGAGTGGTGCAGGGCCAGGGCAGGCAGGGAGCCTGCCTTAGCCCTGCTGCGCCGCCGTATTTTCAGCATCTAAAGTCTCCCAGTTTGGCTTTGGGAGATAGGGCATGATTCCGGGAGACTCCCGGCAAAACTGGGAAGGTTGGCAACTCTAGTATACATTCTAAATAAATAAATGAGACAAACTGCCACTGGGGTGTTTAGTGATGTGGAGTGGCGAGAGTGAGGGACCACTATACTCCCCCTGGTGGGTGGAGCGAAACCGGCCCTGCCCCTTTTGCCAGAAGTATGGGTTGGAACAGCAAATATAAAAGGAGGGCCCAATAGCTCAGTTGGTGCTGCATCAGGGGAGGAGGCAGATGTCTCTTCCAGGAAGTCATGCCCGCTGCAGGATCCCAGACCAGCAGCAGAGCAGAGCAGCGCCCTGCTGACTGAGGAGGTGGAAGGTTTTGTGGAGTTACCAGAGTGGACGCTGCCCGACTACGAAGCAGTGAGACAGAGCCCAATCCCAATGGAGAAACACCGTCTGAGTGGGGTAGGAAGTAGCTGAGGGAAACCAGACTTTAGTGTGGTTCTGCTCCTGGGAAGCAAGGCAGTGTTTTGTGTTTCCCAGCTGACCCAGTGGCCAGACCACCTTCCACTGTTAGGGCCCTGAGCTGGGACCTGGTGGAGTAGGGTGGGCCTGTGTCCCTCTTCCTGTGCCAGTCCTCCTCCCACACCTAGGGGCTGGCTGCCTATTCACCCGAGGCCAGAAGGCCTGCACCGATAGACTGTTTACTTGCTGTCTGCCCCAGCCTGGAGGCTTAGGGCTAAAGACGACTGCTTCTTGCTCTGCCCCACCCAGAGGGCCAGAGCTCCAGACTGGTGATTGCAGTCTGCCCCAGCCAGGAGGGTTAGGGCTATAATCTGCTTGTTGCCCGGCCCCGGCCAGCAGTGCCAGTGAGCTCAACTATTGGTGCCTGCAGTCGTGAGGCAGAGAAGCCTCCCTGATCACTTGAGAGCAAGAGACCACTACAGTGTGAAATACTCTTATGTCCATTTTACAGATGGGAAACTGAGGTACACAGAAATTAAGTGACTTGCCCAAGTCTACGTTAGTATGAGGGGGTTGAACTCAGGTATCCTAAGTCCACAAGGTCATTCTTTTCTCTCATTTCCTTTTGAATAGCACTCAAGTGATTTCAACCATATCTCTCATTTCTTTGGTATAGCTGTCCCTCAGTAGGTTCTTCAACACACAGCACACAAATGAAAAAGCCAATTAAACATTAGACTCAAGCTATTCACCTACAGTGTAGGAAAGAGGGGGGGAGAGAGATTTTTTTGTTTGGCAGCACAGAGATACTGCACTGATGTGTGCTGTATAAACTCATTGATAGCTTTCAAATATATAAAACATTGAGTAGTTGAGAGAGTGGAAGCCTTTGTTCTGCTAGTCTCATACACAAGAACGAAGCAGTGTTCAATGAAACTGAAAGGTGGTGAAAGCGGAACGGATGAAAGGAAATACTTTGTAACTCAATGCATAAGGAGACCGTAGATCTCATTACTGCAAAATGTCATTGAGGTCAGGTTCTTAGCAAGATTTGGAGAGGGATTGGATGTTTCTGGGGATACCAAAAACATTCAGTGTTATAGTTAAGACTAAAAAACCCCTCTTGCTTCCAGAGTTTAAACCAATCTCTAACTACTTGGGGTTAGGATTAAACTTTCCTGGGGGCAGATGACCCCATATCTTTGGGATGTCATGCATCTTCCTCTGAAGCAGCTAGTACTGACTACTATTGGATACTGGACCAAATGGAGAATGAGTCTGATCCAGTGTGGCAATTCCAATCTCCCAACCAAAAATAGAAATTAGGAATGTTCGAGATCCCCTGTCCCCACTGAACGCCCATCCTCAGCTAGCTTTGCTTCCGTACTTCCAACACATGCAACTGAACAGAAACATTTTGCAGAACACTGCTTGGTCTGAAGAACTCCTTAAAAATATTACATTATGAACCCTGCACACTAATGAGGTAAAGTGAGAAGAGGAATGGATCCCGTACAATATATACTCTTTGGGCTGCAGGGACTGACTGACACTGTCTTCATTTCTATTCTTTTTGACATAATCTGAACTGATATACATGCATCTGGGGGGAAAGTTCTGATAGGTTTGTCTGGGAAAGTATGGGGAGGGGGAAATCCCCTCTCAGCATCCCAAGTTTTGATTCATGGTGTTAGTGTTGGGTAGCTGTCTCTCAGAGTAAACTCAGTGGTAGGTTGCATTGTTAGAGCAGGCAGGACTGTCACTCTAAAGGATCATGATAAATCAGCAGGGAATGGATCCACATAATACATAGCAATGCAAGCCTGATTAAACTCTGGGTGGACTGATCAAACCTGTCAGACCAGCCACTACCATTCCTCTCACTGTAGGTTACATTCTTTAGGGACTGTTAGAAATAAAATTATTTTTCAAAGGGTGGCATCAGGCTTTCCCTTCTGGGAAAAGAGAGAAGGGAATTAGCTAGTAAACTTAAAATAAGAACTCTTAATAAGGTGCCTGAACTGCTTGCTATGCAAGCATACAGAATGGATGGAGAAGAAATAAAAATAAATTCCTCATGGAGAGGACAGGGGTAGGCTAGCTACAGCAAAAAAGAGGGATTTTTATTTATAGATTTAAGTATCCTTGACTTTAAAAGAATAAACATAAACATAAGACAACCAGGGTACAAAGGAAACAGCACAAACAGAAACTGAAATTCAGAATGAACTCACTAATTTATTTCTTCTAGCCTCCAATTTTTTTCTTAGCATACCTGGATCCTTTGCTACTAAAACCAAATGCCCATGTGAGGTGTAGTATATTAAAGTTGAAGGTTTAAAAGTTAAATTTGAAAAGAGTTGGAAGTGAAAGTAATCGCCTCATGTTTTTGATTAAGTGGCCAGTTCCTGCTCTCACTCACAATGGTGTAAATCAGGAGTAACTCCACCAAAGGATGCGACATTTGTTGTTCCAATTTCCAGCTTCCTAAGAGTTTCCTCAGCTCTGTTTACAGTCTCTGGATATGGTCCCAGACTTTGCCTGAATCTTGTTGCTCTTTTTAGCCCACCTTCACTATGCAAGGGACAGATACTTAGCTGTCCATCCTGATTGGCTCAAAACCAGAATTCTTCTGAGTCCCATTTCTCAGTCCACACCGTACTCCTTTTGCACTCACACTCTACAAAAAATACGCCCTGTCGCACTTATGTATCAGTTATACACACGCTTGAAAACAGGTAGAAAGAAAAGAACTGAGACCCAAACTGTTCCAGGTTAATATAGCCCTGTAAAACTCTTATATCTTACCTTAAACTTTGTAAAAGATTTACATTTTCACTGTCTGGCTGTCTGCTGTATCTCATGATGATGTCCACATCTTGCATCTTCTCTTGTAGCTGTATTTTCCGATATGTGAGGAGGCAAGGTCACAAAGAGATGTCACATGTAGGAATGTGTATTCTCCCACTGAAGACTTGGCATGATGCTTGGCCCTTTTTTCAATCATTTTTTTCATGTCTGCATTCTCAAAGTCTTTACAACTGTATTAATAGTTGCTCTCTATTCAGGTCTGTCCTTGGCTGAGTCTTAAAAGTTATCAATAGCTATGCTAAATGGATTCTTTGCTTCAGTCTTCACGGCTGAGGATGTTAGGGAGATTCCCAAACCTGAGCTGGCTTTTGTAGGTGACAAATCTGAGGAACTGTCACGGATTGAAGTGTCACGAGAGGAGGTTTTGGAATTAATTGATAAACTTAACATTAACAAGTCACCGGGACCAGATGGCATTCACCCAAGAGTTCTGAAAGAACTCAAATGTGAAGTTGCGGAACTGTTAACTAAGGTTTGTAACCTGTCCTTTAAATCGGCTTCTGTACCCAATGACTGGAAGTTAGCTAATGTAACGCCAATATTTAAAAAGGGCTTTAGAGGTGATCCCGGCAGTTACAGACCGGTAAGTCTAACGTCTGTACCGGGCAAATTAGTCGAAACAATAGTTAAGAATAAAATTGTCCGACACATAGAAAAACATAAATTGTTGAGCAATAGTCAACATGGTTTCTGTAAAGGGAAATCGTGTCTTACTAATCTATTAGAATTCTTTGAAGGGGTCAACAAACATGTGGACAAGGGGGATCCAGTGGACATAGTGTACTTAGATTTCCAGAAAGCCTTTGACAAGGTCCCTCACCAAAGGCTCTTATGTAAATTAAGCTGCCATGGGATAAAAGGGAAGGTCCTTTCATGGATTGAGAACTGGTTAAAAGACAGGGAACAAAGGGTAGGAATCAATGGTAAATTCTCAGAATGGAGAGGGGTAACTAGTGGTGTTCCCCAAGGGTCAGTCCTCGGACCGATCCTATTCAACTTATTCATAAATGATCTGGAGAAAGGGGTAAACAGTGAGGTGGCAAAGTTTGCAGATGATACTAAACTGCTAAAGATAGTTAAGTCCAAAGCAGACTGTGAAGAACTTCAAAAAGATCTCACAAAACTAAGGCCTTGGCTACACTCGCGGATTCACAGCGCTGCCGCGGCAGCGCTGTGAAGCGTGAGTGTAGTCGCGCCGCCAGCGCTGCGAGAGCTCTCTCGCAGTGCTGCAAGTACTCCACCTCTCCGAGGGGAATAGCTTGCAGCGCTGTGAGGGAGCGTGCAGCGCTGCAGGCGCTGATTACACTGGCGCTTTACAGCGCTGCACTCGCTGCGCTCAGGGGGGGTGTTTTTTCACACCCCTGAGCGCAGCAAGTGCAGCGCTGTGAATTGCCAGTGTAGCCAAGGCCCAAGTGATTGGCAACAAAATGGCAAATGAAATTTAATGTGGATAAATGTAAAGTAATGCACATTGGAAAAAATAACCCCAACTATACATACAATATGATGGGGGTTAATTTAGCTACAACAAGTCAGGAAACAGATCTTGGAGTCATCGTGGATAGTTCTCTGAAAATGTCCACGCAGTGTGCAGAGGTGGTCAAAAAAGCAAACAGGATGTTAGGAATCATTAAAAAGGGGATAGAGAATAAGACTGAGAATATATTATTGCCCTTATATAAATCGATGGTACGCCCTCATCTCGAATACTGCGTACAGATGTGGTCTCCTCATCTCAAAAAAGATATACTGGCACTAGAAAAGGTTCAGAAAAGGGCAACTAAAATGATTAAGGGTTTGGAACGGGTCCCATATGAGGAGAGATTAAAGAGGCTAGGACTCTTCAGCTTGGAAAAGAGGAGACTAAGGGGGGATATGATAGAGGTATATAAAATCGTGAGTGATGTGGAGAAAGTGGATAAGGAAAAGTTATTTACTTATTCCCATAATACAAGAACTAGGGGTCATCAAATGAAATTAATAGGCAGCAGGTTTAAAACAAATAAAAGGAAGTTCTTCTTCACGCAGCGCACAGTCAACTTGTGGAACTCCTTACCTGAGGAGGTTGTGAAGGCTAGGACTATAACAGAGTTTAAAAGAGAACTTGATAAATTCATGGTGGTTAAGTCCATTAATGGCTATCAGCCAGGATGGGTAAGGAATGGTGTCCCTAGCCTCTGTCTGTCAGAGGGTGGAGATGGATGGCAGGAGAGAGATCACTTGATCATTGCCTGTTAGGTTCACTCCCTCTGGGGCACCTGGCATTGGCCACTGTCGGTAGACAGGATACTGGGCTAGATGGACCTTTGGTCTGACCCGGTACGGCCTTTCTTATGTTCTTATGCCACATGAGTTGATACTCTGCTTAAGGGTGTCTTTGAAGCATTTACATTTATCCGCCATCCTGCATTTTCTGAGTTTCAGATCACCATAGAGGACTTTTTTCAGGAGTCTATCATCGTCCGTTCTAATAAAATGACCTGTCCATCTAAGCTGAGCATTGATACTTATTGCCTCAATGTTGGTTGTTTTTTACTTTTTCAGGGATGTTAATGTTTGCCCAAAGCAAAAGTATTCTGCAGGGCCATCTCTGGACATCAGGGAATGCACTTTAACACATCAACTTTCACTGTCTGTTGCAAAGCAAACACAATAATACAGATGACAAAATTAGTTCAGGTCACCATCCACTTACTCTTTTACATTCCCTGTTAAACTATGCAGGTCTTAAAAGCTAAACCGGACAAGACAGTGGAGAATACACTGCAGGGAGCAATCCTGCTGCATTGACGGAGATGAATTAGATTAAGCTAATAGGCCTCTTCTATCTCTAACATCTATGATTCTATATCTGTCAATGCTAATTGATTTCTTCCTGATGGTTTTAAATGTCAGAGAAATAAAGATTTTTCTTCCCATTTTAAATTCAATATTTGGAGTGAAATGTTTAAGGATTTCTATTTCCCCAGTCCCCTCACATCTGACATCTGCACAAATCTAGGAGGTCTCTTTCAAAGATTTCATTTGGCCTTGATCTGTAGGGGATTTGGTGAGCCTTAGTATAAAAATGTCAAACTAGAATGTATGTTCTTTGCTACAGATTTACATGTGAAATTCTTCAAGTTCATGTTCTGTCATGACGACCAGCCCAAATGTGTCATTTGGAGGCCGGACTCATACATAGGTGGAATAGAGAGAACCTGGATTATTTACAGAGATGGTCTCATGATGGGAAGGGACCATGGTGGAATGGAAAGACAAAATTCCTTTAGCTGGGAGTAGCATTCTGTTAGAACAGGGGTCAGCAACCTTTCAGAAGTGGTGTGCCGAGTCTTCATTTATTCACTGTAATTTAAGGTTTCGCGTGCCAGTAATACATTTTAACGTTTTTAGAAGGTCTCTCTCTATAAGTCTATATTATATAACTAAACTATTGTTGTATGTAAAGTAAATAAGGTTTTTAAAATGTTTAAGAAGCTTTATTTAAAATTAAATTAAAATGCAGATCTTATCAGTTTAGTGTGATCCTTGCCCTTGCTTTTCATTGCTGAGTTTTCCAATGTCTAGCACATATTTGGATACTTTAAGCTGCACACAGGCTTCTGAGTGATCAGTTGTTAACCTCTCCAAACATTAGTGGAGCTGGGCCCCCGGGCCCTGAATATTCCTGGAGCCTGGGCACCACGGGCGCATACAACTCACCGCCCCTGCCTTCCTCTGCTACAGGCTTCCTGTGCGACCTTGGGCCAGGCACTCAGCCTGTTTGGATATGGCTGCGCTGCAATAAACGGGCAGCAGCCGGCTCCGGCTCGTGGGGCTGAAAAGAGTGATGTAGATGCTCAGGCTCTGAGATCCCAGAAAGGGTCTCGCAGCATCTACATTGCTAATTTTAGCCCTGCAAGCCTGAGTCAGTTGACCCAGGCTGAGACTTGATGCGGCGAGTTTTTTATCACGGTGTGGATGTCTCCTGTGTGCCTTAGTTTTCCCTCTGTACAATGGGAACAACTGCCCTGCCCTGCATGGCTGCCAGAGGGGTAAGTGTCTTAAAAATAGTGAATTGCTCAGCTACTGCAGTGATGGGGGCCAGATAAGCTAGAGAGTCCAGGGCCGGACAGGACCACCAGCTTATTTAGCCTGGTCTCCTGCATGTCATAAGTCATCAGCAACTGAAATTAGACCAGGTGTACAGCCAAAGCTACAGAAGGAAGTTACAAGATTGCACAGTGCACTGAAAAAAAATGGAAAGCCATTTACAGACAGAATCCCAGACCGGCAGCAGAGTGCCACTGAAAATCAGCTCGCGTGCCATAGGTTGCTGACTCCTGTGTTAGAGGTACGGGGGGCTCATCATGCCTCATGCACTGAAGAGATGGGATTCCACTTGCAAGAGCTAGACTATGCTGGTGGAGGTTTTCTCATCAGAAATGGAGGGCCGGATCATTGCTCAGCCTGTGCACTTGTGCTGGGAAAAAGGGGGCATGTATCTCCCCCTTCGATGCCTGTGCCGGCTGTCCCCATTCTGGGGGAGAGCTGCACAGAGCTGGTTCTCCCATTCCTGAGCCAATGGGAAGGAAGGAACATGTGTGGGTAGGGAATGCGTGAAACCTTGGTTCCATCCTCTCCAACATGCTGGGTAGCACATCTGTGCCAGTGAGCTGAGGGACATAGGCTGAGCCAGTATAGAGCTGATGTAAAAACATTCCCCCTGGAGCAGGGGGAAAACCAGGTGGCACACTGTGACTCTCTGCTCCTGAAGCAACTCCATTCAGCCCCATACACAGGATTTGTAGCAAAGCCATGATTGAGCCTGGGTCTATGATGACCATGAGAAGAGTTTGGTGTTGTGCCCTCTGGCAGGGGGTAGGTAGTGGATCTCCCTCATAGTATAATGCAAAACCTTAGTCACAACTTCAGAAGCGCTAACAAATATTCAGTATTTGCATACATGTACAGGTTAGGAGTGTGGTGGGCTTATGTGTTTATGGGTGAACTTTGAGGTTCTTAAGGTTCTTTCTTCCTGAGGGAAGTTGGGGCCCTGGTGTTAAAAGGGACTAGAATGCCAGACAAAATAAACTAGGGTTAATAATACAAACACCTGGGAATATTTCTGTCAGGTTCCCATGTATGTTTTTGATGCACCAATATATTAATGGCAGTTATCCGAAAAACATTGTGAATGAAGGATTTTTTAAACAAAACCCAGGAGTCCATCCCAAGTCAGTTTGAGTTCAACTATAAAAATAGGCCAGAGTGAAGAAAGGTTCTTATTCTATGTGACCTGATTCATCTCTCTCCCTAGTTAGTGAGTTAGGAGGATGGAGCTAGGCTGTTCTCAGTGGTGGCAGATGACAGAACAAGGAGTAATGGTTTCAAGTTGCAGTGCGGGAGATCAGGTTGGATATTAGGAAAAACTATTTCACTATGAGGGTGGTGAAGCACTGGACTGGGTTACCTAGGGAGGTGGTGGAATCTCCTTCCTTAGAGGTTTTTAAGGCCCGGCTTGACAAAGCCCTGGCTGGGATGATTTAGTTGGTGTTGGTCCTGCTTTGAGCAGCAGGTTGGACTAGATGACCTCCTGAGGTCTCTTCCAACCCTAATATTCTATGATTCTAAGAAGAGGGCAGCATTATCTCCTGTAAATATAAACAAACTTGTTTGTCTTAGCGGTTGGCTGAACAAGGAGGAGGACTGAGTGGACTTGTAGGTTTTACATTGTTTTGTTATTGTACACTTTTTTATTTCAATTACCATACAGAATATAATATATATGGAAATGTAGAAAAACATCCAAAGTATTTAATACATTTCAATTGGTTTTCTATTATTTAACAGTGCGATTAAAACTGCAATTAATCAAGATTAATTTTTTTAATCATGATTAATTTTTACGAGTTAATTGCGTGAGGTAACTGCAATTAATTGACAGCCCTAGTCTGAAGATTACGCTTCTTGCAAACTACTGCCGACAAAGAGTAGAAAATTGAACATCTTTTACCTAGAATTTGATAGTTTTTAGCTTGACATTTCACAACTGCATAAAAACAGACTTGGTTATTTTGCTTTTTGCTGTACCTGTGGTGACCTTTAAAGGATGTCAGGAATGTGACACCTGATCTTGCATTCTGAGAGGTTGCACTGATACAAAGAAGATTTAAAGGGACACTGTCTAAAGAAAGAAGTTACAGCTTTATTGATACTACTGTGTCCATTATTTGTCGAGGCCGGGAGCACCGAGGCTGGGATTTCCAAAGAACCAAAGACCCCAGCTGAGAAATCATCCTATTCAGGAAATCACTTAAGCACTTGCTTAAGTCCATCCCTGTTCAGGGCAGCACTTAAGCATATGCTTAACTGTAAGCACATGTTTCAACAGGATTTAAGCACATGACTAAACTAATGTGCTCTCCTGAATAGGGATGGACTAAAGGACTCCTAAAGGAGTCAGGTGCCAAATGTCAATAGACGGAATGTGGGGGCCTAATTCCCTTGGAATCTTTTAACAATCCTAGTCCCGACTCGTAAGCAAAGCTGAGTGCCTCTAGGTCATGGCTCCAGTAATTTTATTAAGAAAGATTCTGCTACTCTTATTTCTATGGGGCAGTTCCATCCACTGGGATGACTGATGGAACAAGGTACTAATTACAATGAGAAAGAGTATTAGAACCTGGTCCTTGGTTAATTCTCTACTAGTGGGTAACAAAGGGAATATGATTGTATCACCCCAGCTCAGCTCTTATGACTGTCTGAAGCAGTGAATAAAAGGGTTACATATCAACCCAGCCATCATCTTCACCTATCCCGTGCTCTTGTCCATGGAAGAAGAACTGCAAGCTTAAAAGGGGAACTATATTAATGTGGACTATGTGGCATGTTAAACAGTTCCGAAATCCCACCTTCTGGGGCAGTTCAGCATGGAAATTACTTAAAACCAAAAAAAGGGGAGGGGGAGAGAAAGAAAAAGCCTTGCTCCTCTTGACAGTAGCTACATTCACTCAATCTCTCTACCCTCACAAACACAAGAATTTCCCCCAGGACAGCTTGGAACAGTCCTGTGCTCTCTAATGGATATATGGGTGACTTTGTGCTAGGGAATGCCACAGGGGCATTTTGCATTCCAGAAGCAGCATAATACCCAATACATTTCTACCTATCTTAGATATTTATAGGGAATCTCTTCCCATAGAATCCAAGGACCTCACAACCGTTGATGTGTTTATTTTCACAACAGTCCTGTGAGGTGAGGAAGTATTGTCCCCAGTTTATAGATGGGAATTGAACCTACATCTCTCAGGCACCAAGCTAATAGCCTAACCACTAGACCATCCTTCCTCTTGGGTAAGCAGCTATAAGGCACAACTGAGCCCTCTGCTAACAGGCAATCTGTGCATATCACCTCTCAATATTAAATCCCAGGTGGTTTAGTACAATGGTCACAGAGCCTCAGCTTTCTTATTCTCCTACAAGTTAAGCACGCACAAAAATATGTTATGAAAACCTCAGAGTAAATTTGCCTGCTCTTCTTGGTTTATTGTTCTCCCTCTGAATCTGGGTTGCTAAAGTATTGTTGATTCAGCAATCAACATATTGGTATTTGGGTGGGGACGTTGGTTTTTTACGATCACAGCATGACAGTTTTAAACTACAACACAGGTTGGGAAAAGGCAAGCAAAACAACTGCAATTAAATAAACATAAAGGAGCTTCTGTTATTAGCAATGATTTTTCAAAGGACTCCTTCTATGTGGCACAGCAAACTGAGTCACAACAAAGTATTTCAGTTTGTGCCGCCTTTGTGTTAACAACAACGGGCATGAGAACACACACACACCCACCCACCATAAACATACAGCTAAGGGTAGCATAAAATCCCTCCTTTACCTGTAAAGGGTTAAGAAGCCAAGTAACCTGGTTGGCACCTGACCAAAAGGACCAATAAGGGGAGAAGATACTTTCAAATCTGTGGGGAAAGGTTTTTGTTTTTGTGTTCCTTTGTTCTCTCTGGGTCAGCGAGGAACCAGGGCAGGGAAAATACATCTCCCTAAGCCATATCTGAACTAAGCATCTAATATTACAGAAATAGTAAGTAATAGCAAGGAAATGCATTAGATTATCTTTTGTTTTAGCTTGTGAATTTTCCCTGTGCTAAGAGGGAGGTTTATCCCTGTTTTTGTAACTTTAAAGTTTTGCCTAGAGGGGAAATCCTCTGTGTTTTGAATCTTTTTGTTACCCTGTAAAGTTATCTTCCAGCCTGATTTTACAGAGGTGATTCTTTTATCTTTTTTTTAAAATAAACTTCTTTTAAGAACCTGATTGTTTTTCAGTGTCCTAAACACCCAGGGGGTTCGATCTGTGCTCACTTTGTAACCAATTGGTTAGGATATTATTCTCAAGCTTCCCCAGGAAAGGGGGTGTAGAGGCTTGGGGGATATTTTGGGGGGAGGTAGGGCTCCAAGTGGCCCTCCCTGAATGTTTGTTTAAATCACTTGGTGTTGGCAGCGGTACCAAGGGCAAGGAAGGAATTTGTGCCTTGGGGAAGTTGTAAACCTCACACACACACACACACACACACACACACACACACACACACACACACACACACTCTCTCTCTCTCTCTCTAAAGGACACAGTGATGAAGATAAGTCAGCAGAAAGATTAGTGGCTGTTAAATAAACCAAAGAACTTCCTATACTGCCTGATCCAGAGAAAACTGATAGTCGCTGACAAACTGGGCTGTGAAAAATGCTGTCTCAGCATTGTCCATGTGTTGGTCCCAAAATTGATATACTTGTCATTGTCACAGATCTTGGATTCCATGTTTTAGGCCAGAAAGTGATGATTTATTTTATTATTTTGTTGAGCTAAAGAGTCCCTCTCTCCAATTTGTCCACATCCTTTCTGTAGTGGGGGGCCCAAAACTGGATGCAATGCTCCAGATGTGGCCTCACCAGTGCCGAATAGAGGGGAATAATCACTTCCCGCGATCTGCTGGCAACGCTCCTACTTTTGTAGCTGGCGTTGCAAGGTATTTACGTGCCAGATATGCTAAACATTCATTTGCCCTTTGTGCTTCGGCCACCATTCCAGAGGACATGCTTCCATGCTGATGATGCTCGTTAAAAAAACGTATTAATTAAATTTGTGACTGAACTCCTTGGGGGAGAATTGTATGTCCCCTGCTCTGTTTTACCTGCATTCTGCCATCTATTTCATGTTATAGCAGTCTCAGATGATAAACCAGCACATGTGGTTCATTTTAAGAACACTTTCACTGCAGATTTGACAAAACGCAAAGAAGGTACCAATGTGAGATTTCTAAAGATAGCTACAGCAATCGACCCAAGATTTAAGAATCTCTAGTGCCTTCCAAAACCCGATTGGGACGGGGTGTGGAGCATGCTTTCAGACGTCTTAAAAGAGCAACACTCTGATGCGGAAACTACACATCTGAACCACCAAAAAATAAAATCAATCTTCTGCTTGTGGCACCTGACTCAGATAACGAAAATGAACATGTGTTGGTCCACACTGGTTTGGATTGTTATCGAGTAGAACCCTTCATCGGCATGGACGCATATCCCTTGGAATGGTGGTTGAAGCATGAAGGGACATGTGAATCTTTAGCACATCTGGCACGTAAATATCTTGCCACGCCAGCTATGACAGTGCCATGAGAACGCCTGTTCCCACTTTCAAGGTGACATTGTAAACAAGAAGTGGGCTGCATTGTCTCCTGCAAATGTAAACAAACTTGTTTGTCTGAGCGATTCGCTGAACAAGAGGTAGGGTTGAGTGGACTTGCAGGCTCTAAAATTTTACACAGTTTTATTTTTGAATGCAGTTTATTTTGTACAGAATTCTACATTTGTAAGTTCAGCTTTAATGATAAAGAGATTGCACTACAGTACTTGTATTAGGTGAATGGCAAAATACTATTTCTTTTGTTTCTGTACAGTGCAAATACTTGTAATCAAAAATAAATACACCTCTACCCCGATATAACGCCACTCGATATAACACAAATTCGGATATAATGTGGTAAAGCAGCGCTCCGGGGGGGCGGGGCTGCACGTTCCGGCGGATCAAATCAAGTTCGGTATAACGCGGTTTCACCTATAACGTGGTAAGATTTTTTGACTCCTGAGGACAGCGTTATATCGAGGTAGAGGTGTATAAAGTGAGCACTGTACACTTTGTATTCTGTGTTGTAATTGAAATCAATATATTTGAAAATGTAGAAAACAGCCAAAAATATTTAAATAAATGGTATTCTATTTATTGTTTACAAGTGTGATTAATTGCGATTAATTTTTGTAATCGCTTGACAGCCCATCTTTTTATAACTAACTCTCACAAAACACATAACTCATAGTAACCTGTAGTGGATTACCAATTCTCCTAGTTCCAACAAATTACATTTTTTTTATTAGCAAACTATTTTCAATACTTCTAGTCATAATAACAATAAAACTTATATGTGAGGGGCACTTAAAAACCAAGGTGGCTATCCACTCACTCTTTTCTATTCTCACGATCTGTTAACTCTCTGTCCCATCCTCCCATTCGGATTAGCAAACTGTAATCATGTAGCTGTTTGGTCTTGCCTCGCAGAGTCCTAACAATTATTGCTAGCTATGTGGTATTTGGTTTTGAGCTAACAGTGGCTGGACACACAAAATGGCTGACTGCAGTTATGCCAGATTTAATTTTCCCATAACCACCATAACATAGAGTTACAGACAGTCCCTTTGAGTACTCTGGTCAATCCTGTCACCCAGGTGAGCTTACCTTTGTGATAGATGGTCCCTGGCACCAAAGAGCACAACAATATTCAGGTTACTCTCAGTCCCAAATGGCCAGTCAATTTCACCTTAGATTTCACAGCAAAGACAATGCTTGTAGCCAATCCTATAATAAACTGTCTAAAGATTTATTAAATAGGAAAAGGAAATAAATTATAACTAGGTTAAAGCACTTAAACATAAAAACACAAATGAGGTCCAATCTTAAGTTTCAAAGGTAACAGAAGCTTCTCGAATAAGCAAGCTCTCTATGTCCTTTAGGGCTTACCCTGGCCAAGCACTGGGGATCCTTTGCTTATGCTTAGTAACCCTTGCCCCTCAGAGTCCAAGCAGCATAAACAATACAGTTCCTTTGTGTTAGGGCTTTTTATTCCTTCCCCCATTCTGCTTCTAGTTGCAAATTCAACTATTGGGAGGAATTCACGTACACGTCTCCTCTTCATGGGGCGGGGGGGGGGAGTGACGGGGCAGGGGAAGGGAAGAGCAATCAACAAAGTCTTTTGTCCTCTGATGTTTATCTGGTGTTAGTGCGCCTTCTTTGTTAGGCGGAAGATAACACCTCCTGTTGGGAACTAGTATTTCACATGCATTAATGCTTTTCTCCTGTCTTACAGTTTTACAGTTACAGACCAAACAGTTAAATATTACCTGATAATATGGGATACAGCTATCTGAAGGGAGATTAATGCATGCAGCAATTTACAGGCATTTCATAAAGTGTAAACACATTCTTATAATTTTAATACCTATTTTAACAATACCAACACACAGGTGAAACAGACTGGTTCCAGTAACGTATTTGACCAATTGAGACCTTGGCATGAGCTGTCACCTGGTCTGCCAACATCACAGCTTTCGAGGTTGCAGTGCCCATGGTTTTGGGACTCAGAACTACTCCATGGTCAATTCCCAGACTCCAGAGGCTTTTGCAGCAATCTAGATTGAGAAGAAAGGAATTCCCCCCCCCCCCCCCGGGGTCAGATTGGCAGAGACCCTGGGTTTTTTTCGCTTTCCTCTGCAGCATGGGGCACGGGTCACTTGCAGCTTCAAATTAGTGTAAATGGTGAATTCTCTGTAACTTGACGTCTTTCAACCATGATTTGAGGACTTCATTAACTCAGCCAGAAGTTAGGGGTCTATTACAGGAGTGGGTGAGGTTCTGTGGCCTGCAATGTGCAGGAGGTCAGACTAGATGATCATGATGGTCCCTTCTGACCTTAAAGCCTGTGAGTCTATGAGAATCCCTCCAAAAACTTGGTTAGGTGGGTAGGGGAGGTGGAGATGGACCTTTGGTGCCCTGGAGATGACAACAGGGATGTGGAGATCTTCTAGAGAAGCAGGATGCCTTTTATAGACTGCTCTTGGAAAGCTCAGCAGGAAGGGTTGATAAGGAATCCTAGTAATCAATACAAATAGGACTTGTTGCAGGAAGCCTGCTAAACAACCAGTGGGGTCACTGGACGATCGAGATGCTAAAGGAGCACTCAAGGACAATAAGGCCATTGTGGAGAAGCTAAATGGATTCTTTGCATCAGTCTTCAAGTTTGAGGATGTGAGGGAGATTCCCAAACCTGAGCCATTCTTTTTAGGTGACAAATCTGAGGAACTGTCCCATATTGAGGTGCCATTAGAGGAGGTTTTGGAACAAATTGATAAACTAAACAGTAATAAGTCACCAGGACAAAATGGTACTCACCCAAGAGTTCTGAAGGAACTCAAATGTGAAATTGCAGAACTACTAACTGTAGTTTGTAACCTATCATTTAAATCAGCTTCTGTACCAAATGACTGGAGGATAGCTAATATGATGCCAATTTTTTAAAAGGTCTCCAGAGGTGATCCTGGCAATTACAGGCTGGTATGCCTGACTTCACTACCAGGCAAACTGGTTGAAACTATAGTAAAGAACAAAATTGTCAGACACATAGATGAATACAATTTGTTGGGGAAGAGTCAACATGTTTTTTGTAAAGGGAAATCATGCCTCACCAATCTACTAGAATTCTTTTAAGGGGTCAACAAGCATGTGGAAAAGGGAGATCCAGTGGATATAGTGTACTTAGATTTTCAGAAAGCCTTTGACAAGGTCCCTCACCAAAGGCTCTTAAGCAAAGTAAGCTGTCATGGGATAAAGGGAAGGTCCTCTCATGGACTGGTAACTGGTTGAAAGATAGGAAACAAAGGGTAGGAATAAATGGTCAGTTTTCAGAATGGAGAGAAGTAAATAGTTCTGTCCCCTAGGGGTCTGTACTGGGACCATCCTATTCAACAAATTTATACATTATATGGAAAAAGAGGTAAACAATGAGGTGGCAAAATTTTCAGATGATTCAAAACTATGCAGTCTGCTTGTGACTTAACTATCTTGAGAAGAGCTACAAAAGGATCTCATAAAACTGGGTGACTGGGCAACAGAATGGCAGATGAAATTCAATGTTGATAAATGCAAAGTAATGCACATTGGAAAACATAATCCCAACTATACGTATAAAATGATGGGGTCTAAATTAGCTGTTACCACTTAAGAAAGAGATCTTGGAGTCATTGTGGATAGTTCTCTGAAAACATCCACTCAATGTGTAGTGGCAGTCAAAAAAGCGAACAGAATTGTGGGAATCATTAAGAAAGGGATGGATAAGAAGACAGAAAATATCATATTGCCTCTCTATATATGAATACTGCATGCAGATGTGGTTGCCCCATCTCAAAAAAGATAAATTGGAATTGGAAAAGGTTCAGAAAAGGGCAACAAAAATGATTAGGGGTATGGAACTGCTTCTATAGGAGAAGAGATTAATAAGACTGGGACTTTTTAGCTTGTAAAAGAGATGACTAAAGGGGGGATATGATAGAGGTCTATAAAATCATGACTGGCTTGGAGAAAGTACATAAGGAAGTGTTATTTACTTCTTCTCAAAACACAAGAACCAAGGGTCACCAAATGAAGTTAATAGGCAGCAGGTTTAAAACAAACAAAAGGAAGTATTTTTTACAACGCACAGTCAACCTGTGGAACTCCTTCCCAGAGGATGTTGTGAAATCCAAGACTATAACAGGGTTCAAAAATGAACTAGATACATTCATGGAGGATAGGGCCATCAATGGCTATTAGCCAGGATGGGCAGGGATGGTGTCCCTTATCCTCTGTTTGTCAGATGTTAGGAATGGGCAACAGGGGATGGATCACTTGATGATTACCTGTTCTGTTCATTCCCTCTGGGGCACCTGGCACTGGCCACTGTCAGAAGACAGGATACTGGGCTAGACAAACCTTTGTTGTGACCCAGTATGGCCATTCTTATGTAGTCACAGATTATGGCTGCAGCTGGCAGGGCAGAATAGTGTTGGTAGGTGAGTCTTGGACTCTCCCATATTGTCTTTGTCATGTACTCCATGAACATGGTAGGTTGCAGGGTTGCTGCTAGCAGGTCAGGCTTCTGCCCCAGATTTGGACTGGCTACAGAGCTTCGAGCATGGAGAGAGACACAAGAGATATTTTAATGCATTGCCAGATATGGCTGTTACCAGCTCAGGTAAGGTATGTTATACACAGCCCCAACTAGTGGCTGAACATTGTAATACAGTTCTAGCATTTCTATCCCAGCCTTGTAGAAGAAATGAGGGTGTCAGGCTTACATCTAATAGAGAGAAGGCACCTCTAAGAACAATAGCCTTAGAAGTGAGCTGGACCACTGGTTCAATTCAGACAGAGGAGAGTGACACTGAATCACCAGCATCGTTGTGTGCAACACCATTTTGTGTTGGTTTTTGGAGGTCTCCTAGCCAGGACAAGAGCAGGCTTGAAGCTGCCTAACTCATCACAGCCCAACATGGCATGTAATAGGAGAACCTAATTCTTTTGCACAGAATACTCATTAGAATTAATGTCCCTGCATAGTCCTAATCCAGAAAAGTCCTGTCCGGAGCTGAGTTGAGCTGGTTTTCCTGTCCCATAAGGATTTATTTTTGATATTTTGAGAATTGTTCATGTTCCAATTCTCAACAAAAAACTGAAATCTCAATTTTCTGTGAATGAAAAATCTGAAAAAAAAATTAGACCGGGTCAATCAAAACGGTTTCAGTTTCAATCTTTTAATTTTTTTCTTTTAACTATAAATGATATTTGACTTTGTTTCAAAAAAATTTCAACCTAACAAACATTTTGAAAATGTTAAAAATGGGTGTTCTGACCATTTAAAAACTATTTTCAAAATGGGAAATTCATCAAAGTCAATCTTTCCTCAAGACCGCTTTTGATTTCCATGAATCCACATTTTCCAATGAAAAACATTTCCTCATAAGATTCCTGGCCAGTGCTGGTGCTGTGCGCCTTCACATCGCAGTCAAGAGCAACAGAAGATGCTTGCTTGATACCTCACAGACTCAGTGCTCCAAGTTGTTGGTATGTGGCTCATTCTTTGGCTCAGGGAATCAGTCCAATAGGTTTATATTGATACCCACTGGGAGAAAAAAATCACTATTGGTTTATTTAGAAATAATCCCAACAGTCTTTCTTCCAGAAGAACACGCTCTCTCTTTTATGCTTTGTATTGAATGAACAAGTCTGCTCTGACCACACATGTTCCTCTCAAACAACTAGGCTGCATTATGCAGGGATACTATTAAATATTTATTTCCTGCAGCATAATGCAGGACTTAACTGCTAAACTTGCCATTTCTGCCAAACAAACATAAGCCAGAGCAGGGTTTATAAAGTTATACGATCCAGATGGTGATGAATAAGTAATGTTGCACCCTGGGCCTAATTGCTCTAGATTCCTGCAGAATATAAATTATACGTTACAAGTACTGCTCCCTAATTGTTTTTTGTTGGCATTTAGAAAGCAAATGTAGCACAATAATACCATTGCAATTGCAGGGAATTTCTCTTTGAAAACCTCTTTTCTTAGGTTAATAAGTAGATTAAAAATACTCAATGGCACTGACATGACATTTAAAAGTTCCCTGAGGAGAGAGAATGGCAGCCTTCACCATACAACAAATGTGAACTTTCTTACAGCAGTTTTAATGCTATATACTAATATATATAATAAAAAAAACCAATAAAATGCTATGCAATTGTTATATCAAGCTCTCCTCTTTTCCCTAACTCAGTCCCTGCTCCCAGTAGAAAAAGATGCAATAGCTACTTATTATGCAGCTCACTCAGTGAAGCACAAGAAGATGACAGATCTAAAAATATGGCTAATGCAATAACAGGAGAGGAGAGATAGCTTAGCCCTGCCACAAGCACAATAAAATAGCCATTAGAGCTCATACTTAAGAGATTCTCAGGACATCATTTTTGCACTAGGCAAAGGGAAGTTTGGGTAGTCTAGTGTGGTAGAAGCATTCATTAATGTATTGCATGGTAACCAAATGGTTGCATTCCTTGGTTCACTGTTTTGTTTTGTTTTGTTTTGGGGTTGTTGTTTTTTTTTGGTAACCTCTCAAGTAGGTGGTGGAAATCCCATCTTACTCGTAAAAAAGCTTTTGTATAATTCTGTGGTACCTGGGAAGTATTGTCCAGCTCACTTAAGACTGGAAGAGAAAAAAACAACACGTGAGAATCTACTGAAGGAAAATATCTTGTCTTGGTTATTCTGGGCCATGTTTTGCTCTTACTCGGGTATGACTGAAAGCAGAACCTAGCCCTTTGTTAAAGAAGGTACTTCCGACTAGACTGCTCGGCAGAAAGTACTTCTGACTAGACTGCTCCATGCAGGACTCCCTTAGAGGGCTCATCCAAAGGCCACTGAAATCAATAGAAAGACTCCCATTGACTTCAGGGATCATTCAATCAAACCCCAAGTGACCATCCAACCTAGGAGGTGTTCACAGAATAACCATGAGTGGAGCATGACTTACGGACAACATGAAATGAGTTGATAGTTTGAGGTCAAGATCATAGTGACCCAATGTCCATATTACAATAAACTGAAGTTAACATCTGTGTTCGCCACAGTGTCTGGAAATTTCAGCCAGCACAAGAAAAATCAGCTGCTTGTTTCTTGGGCACAGAAAGGTGTGAGAATATAAGAGTGTTCTGCACTGGCTACCAGTTCATTTCAGTGCGCACTTTAAAGTATTAATTACAGTATTTAAGGGTAGTATTTTCAAAAGCCCCCAGCCTTGGCCCATCTCTACTCTTTTTGGTTTCCGAGGTTACGGAGGTAAGGTAAAACCAAGCACTTCTGAAAATCCCATTCTAAAAATCCAAATGGTCTGGGAATTTACTCAGTAAAGATTTTTATTTTTAAATTAGACCTATATAATTAAACATTGTAGAAGGCTATGTGCCTCTTGTATGCTATAAAATGCAGCAGTAATTGTACTGGTTCATCCCAATGGATGATTCATACTTCTGAGTTTGTCATCTTTAAATAGAGAACCTAAATAAATAAGGGCACTACATAGAAAGTGGCATGTACTCTTCACAAAGGTGAGGCAGCTGGTATGCAGTGACCACTTTTTTTTTCAGGCTGACCATCATTTTCTCATTGTTACCTTCTTTTACTTATTCTTTTCTGCTCTAGCAAAAATACAGTCACTGCCTCTTACAGCTTACGATGCAAATATGTTTGTACAGCACCTAGCACAGTGGGGCTCTGGTCTACGACTGGACTCATGTAATAATAAAACATATACATGCATATGATACAGAGTATGCCTAAATGAGTGATGCTATATAAAGGACTGACATATGCAGGATGGCTCTGAAAAGTTAAGTAAAAGTCCACACTTGGAATAGTCCGAGGGAGCTTTTCTTCAGGCAAGGAACCCTGGGTAACATTATAGTGCCTGAGGCATTTACACTTGATAATTAGTTAATGAATTCTATATGTTTGGGGTTTGTGCCCTGAGATTGGTACTCACGCTCTTGAGCCATGCACTTGAGCCACTGCAGGACAGCTTGACAAGAGGCGATGAACAGGATACAGAGATGGGGCAGTCAGGCAGACCTTTAGTAGTCTACCTTTATTTAAAGTGTGATGCATAGTATCGCACAGCTGAGCTGATAAATGTGTGTTTTCAGCAACATTTTATTGACTTTAATGTACAAGTCACTGGGTGAAATTCTGTGGCCTATGTTATTCAGAATGTCGGACTAGATCCATAGGCATGGATTTTAAGGCCAGAAGGGACTGTTAAAATCATCTAGTTGACCTCCTGCATAGCACAAGCCAGAGAATTTCACCAAGTGATTCCTGCATTGAGCCTAGTCTTCTGGTTGAGCTAGAGCATCTCTTTTAGATGGGCATCCAATCTTGATTTAAAGGCATTAAGTCACAGATAATATACCACATTCCTAGGAAAATTGTTCCAATGTAGAAATGTCTAGATGATCATAATGGCTCCTTCTCGCTTTTAAATCTGAGCCCATGAATTATTTTTCTGACTTCAGAAAAAGTACTAAGGATTTAGCTAATAACTTTTTCCATGTGGCAGGGAAGCTTGGCAGCAGAAGTAGGGGAAATACGGGGAGGATTGGGCTGCAGGCCAGCTGAAAGGGAAATCTCAGATTATCCCTCTGTGGAAGACATATGTGGGATGCTCAGACCTGGGGACCAGGAAACAAAATGGAAAGCTGGACAAGACCCTTCAGATACTAGTTGTTATACTACTACAAACCAAAAGCATGTCCTGTCTGTTTCAGTCAAATAATATGACTATATATATACCATAAGCGCAAAGCAGCCTGTCTCAGCTCAGCCTACCTGATGGTGCTTGGTCTTGGTCCATTTCAGATCTCTCAGTCTAGGAGTATCCTTCAGTTTCCCCTAAGAACCCATCTGTTTCCTGCTAGTCTCCTTCAAAAGCAAGCAACCATTCATTTCCTCCCACTGATCGGTCCTGCAGATCCTGAACAGTATGGGCAAGCAGCTGTGCTTCTTCTATAGCTAACATGATGGTTAACTGTGTGTGTTCCCCGTAAGACTGATCCACAGAGTATGAGAGCTGCCTGCTACCATATGGACTTAGCTCAGGTAGTAGCGAGGCCTGTGCTTTGGGGCTAGAGGGCTCGGTATAATTTTCACTCACAACCCAGATCTTGTAAGTGGTGCCCTGATGGGGGTTTGAACCTCTGGAGATCTCTGGTGCTCAGGACAAGCTTCCCCTTGCAGGGAAATGAGTAACCAACTGACTAAATGTGTCTGTCCCTATATAGGGATAGCTGCCTTCTACCGTTCCTAGCTAATCAACATAGTACTTCATCTCAGCTGGCGAAGGGTTGTGCTTTGGAGTTAGACCGCTGGGAGTCAGTCGCCAGTGGTGACTCAACAAGGGTGATTGTCACATATGGACAAGCAGATTTTAGCTCCTTCTTCACTCCCTCAGAGATGGAGTGTATTTGCCCCATCGCCACCATTACTTGTTGTAATTTTCCTGCCATCTAACTGATGGCTGTGACATATTGATTCTACATATTAGGCCATGTCTACACTTGCGAATTTACAGCAACACAGCTGTAGCCGCTCTGTGCCGACAGGAGAGAGCTCTCCTAATAAAACCACCTAAATGAGTGGCGGTAGCTATGTCGGCGGGAGAGCGTCTGCCCGCCAACATAACGCTGTGCACATGAGCATTTATACCGGCAAAACTTATGTCGCTCCGGGGTGTGTTTTCTTCACACCCCTGAGCAACATAAGTTTTACCGACACAAGTGGTAGGGTAGACATGGCCTTAGATTGCTGTTGTCCTTAGCTGACTACCATTGGCATCAAATGCAATGACTCTTCATTTTGCCAGTTATGTTGTTGACATAAATACCTACTTGTCTCAGCTGGATGGGTTGGCTCTTTCAGTTAAATTCATGATTGGATTTGTTTAGTGTGTGTCCATGCAGAGCTCCGGCTGCATGTGCTAAAGTCTGGATCCCACCCTGTAATCACTGAAACACATCCAGAACTTCACTCACATGATCAGACCCCACTGCTTTCAAATGAGAAAATCTATCCATGCATTTAAGCTGGTGTTGCCAACTGCTAGGATTTTTTGTGTGAGTCTCATGATACTGTCTGGTTTTTTTTCTTAAATCCCCAGTGCCTGGAATCAGGAGATTTTTTTAAAAAAGGGAAATTGAGATTTTCAGGTAAAGTAAGTTTCTAGCCTATCTCGTTACAGAGAAAAAAGCTCAAAACCCATGATCTCTAAAGGCTTAAAAGTTCAAAACCCAGAAAATGAACCCCATTTAAAATAAAATTGATCGCTTGGGGTTGACAATTACAATTGGCAGCATTTTTGCCTTCTTATAGATTCTAGGACTGGAAGGGACCTCGAGAGGTCATTGAGTCCAGTCCCCTGCCCTCATGGCAGGACCAAATACTGTCTAGGCCATCCCTGATAGACATTTATCTAACCTACTCTTAAATATCTCCAGAGATATCTTCAGTCAGTCAAATACTGCAGTAAGCAACCTGAACCAATGAGCAAACCAGAAGCCTTTCTTTGCCTCCTGTTATGATTATTATGACAATAGCACAGATTGTTATCCTCTCGAAAGTGTCTTTAAACATCTTTTATTAATAGCACTGAAACCTATAACTGCATATTTTATAACAGTTTGCAGGCAAGGAGAAATGG
Source organism: Emys orbicularis (assembly GCF_028017835.1). Classification (NCBI taxonomy): domain Eukaryota; kingdom Metazoa; phylum Chordata; order Testudines; family Emydidae; genus Emys; species Emys orbicularis. Next base: position 19,121,349 of record NC_088685.1, on the reverse strand, counting down.
CTCTGTAAATCATTAATGAAGTGCTTATAATTTAACTACATATTGCAGCATGTGATCTAATTGAAACATTAATAGAGTTTTAATTCAAAGATAATTGTCGGCAGGTAAGGTAGTCTCATTCAGTATAGAGACCATTTATACTGATCATTGCATTTTTCAAGTACACAGTGTCCCAGGCTGCACTCGCCCTCCCACTGGATTTCTCATTAGACTCTTACATAAGCTCACCACAGTGTACTTTTTTTACAATGTCGTATGCAGCTTCGTGTCCCAATACCATAAGGTTTTTTCCAAGCTTTAACCCTACGTACAGGATGGGGTTGCACTTCTCTGAGATGCTGAAATCCTTTGCCCTTCCTTCCAGCCTTCCCCTCTCTCCTTCCCTATCTCCCATGTAACAGTCCCCAGCTGACAAGCTAAATCCCCTTGTTACCTGGTTAATCCCCCACTCCCAATCAATTCTCTCCCAATCTGGCCCATGCGGGGACGTGTACAAAGTGCACAGAGTAGTGAGACAGCCCTAGGCTGCTCTCACTCTGTCACACACAATTTATGATCACTCAACACAGAGTAGCCACAAATCACTCAGGGCAAGTTTGTGCCATCTCAGCCGACCCTTGTGGTAGGGCCAAGGCCAAATCATGGCATAGGCACTATAGTCCAGGGCCTGTACCTCCTCCTAAGATCTCAGAGTTAAGGCAAAAAGAACAGGAGTACTTGTGGCACCTTAGAGACTAACAATTTTATTTGAGCATAAACTTTCGTGAGTTAAGGCAGGTCACCAGGAGGTGACATACTTCGGAAAGTATCAGAGGGGTAGCCGTGTTAGTCTGGATCTGTAAAAAGCAACAGAGAGTCCTGTGGCACCTTTAAGACTAACAGAAGTATTGGAGCATAAGCTTTCGTGGGTGAATGCCCACTTCGTCGGAAAGGTTTCTTTCAGGCAGGTGGTAACAGACACCTATCTCCCTATCTGGCCGTTTGTGTATTGTTTGCCTCTGATGGGGTATTCACCTCACACTTGCCCTGAAAATGTTAATAAAGACAAAGAAGGGGGTTAATTAACCCATCAGGACAGAGTTGAGAGGAATCAGGTAGCTAAGAAATCTCCTGACTGAGTGATGGTGTATTAACACAGGAAGGGGCACCGACCTCAAGAGCTAATCCCCATAGTGACCAGGAGGAGGTGCCAGACTAGCGGTGAGTGGTGCACCCTATGACACTACCTCACACTGCATGACCATTTACATACTGAGCCAGGTGTCAATGGAGCGATTATAAAATCTAAAAAAGAGGAATTCTACAGGGAGAAAGGGGTGTCCTGTTTATGGATCAGGGCAAAGGATTGGTCTGGTATATCCTGGAGAGCAAAGAGACACACTGAATCCTTCACCGAGGAGGCAAACTGACAATGTTTGTCTCATGAAAGAAGGGTCACGGCCTGCAGGGATTTGAGATGAGCAATACTTTATTAGACACGAGGCCTGATTAATATATCTAGGCTCTAAACTGCATGTTATGCTTTTGTTTTATATGTAGCCCTTTGTTTCCAATATTTCTACTTGCTAGCACTTGAATGTCTGTGCGTTGTTAAATAAACTTATACTTGATTTCACTCTAAACAAATCTAGGGTTGCCAACTTTCTAATCGCACAAAACCAAACACCCGAGCCCCGACCCTTCCCCTGCCCCTGCCCCGCCCCTTCCATGAGGCCCCACCCCCACTCACTACATTCCCCCTCCCTTGGTGGATCGCTCTCCCCCACCCTCACTCACTTTCACTGGGCTGGGGCAGGGGGTTAGGGTGCAGAAGTGGGTGAGGGCTCTAACTGGGGGTGCAGGCTCTGGGGTTGGGCCAGAAATGAGGGGTTCAGGGTATCGGGGGGCCCTGGGCTGGGGCAGGGAGTTGGGGTGCAGGAGAGGGTGAGGGCTGCAGTTGGGGGTGCGGGCTCTGGGGTGGGTCCAGGGATGAGGGGTTTGGGGTGCTGGAGGGGGCTCCAGGCTGGGGGGTGGGGCTGAGGGATTCGGAGTGCGGGATGGGGCTGCGGGTTGAGGCAGGGGGTTGGAGTGCAGGAGGGAGGGGTGAGGGCTCTGGGCTGGGGTTGTGGGCTCTGGGGTGGGGCCGGGGATGAGGGGTTTAGGGTGCAGGAGGGGGCTCCAGGTTTGGGGGGGGATCAGGGCTGGGGGAGGGGGTTGGCACTCAGGGTTGGGGTGTGGGCTTACCTCGGGCGGCTCCTAGTCAGCGGCGCAGCGGGGCTAAGGCAGGCTCCCTGCCTGTCCTGGGTCCGCACTGCACCCTGGAAGAGGCCACAGGTCCAGCTCCTAGGCGTGGGGGCCAGGAGGCTTTGCCCGCTGCTCTCACGCGCGGGTTCCTGGCCAATGGGAGTGCGGAGCCGGTGCTTGGTGTGGGGTCAGCGCATGGAGCCCCGTGGCCCCCCGCCTAGGAGCCGGACCTGCTGGCCGCATCCAGGGTGTAGCGCGGTGCCAGGACAGGTAGGGGCTAGCCTGCCTTAGCCCTGAAGCACCGCCGACCGGACTTTTAACAGCCCAGTCAGCAGTGCTGACTGGAGCCACCAGGGTCCCTTTTCGACCAGGCATTCCGGTCGGAAACTGGACACCTGGCAACCCTAAACAAATCTAAGTGCTGTGAGGTAAGTGGAGAGGTGAGCTGAGGTGGAACTGGCGAGTTGGAGTGTACTGCTTCTTTGGAAGCATCAGATCAGAGAATACTGCGAGTGCCCAGTGGAACAGATATTGGACACTCCAGGGAGAGGCTTGGTGAGCTCAGGGGTTGGAATGTGCCTATCGCTAACCTGCAGGGGAACAGCAAGGCCTGTGAGGCCTAGAGGGGAATGCTTAGTTTTCCAGGGGCTGGTCAGGTTGGGGAGCTGACCCCCAACTGGCACAGAGCAGGCTTCCTCACACTAAGGGCAGGTGGTAGAGAGGTGCCTCCCAATTCTGGGTACTGCTGGAAAGCAACATACTTCCCCCATGTTCTGGACGCAAATGGGCTGGGCGGAGTCTAGCCCTTTGAGACAAACAGTCATGGGAGCTAAGATTTACAGCCAAGTCTGCAATGATATCCTCAACCAAGGATGGCTAACGAGGGCTGCTGCACAACTTGACTTCAGTTAAGGACAAAAGTAAACTAAATATCTTTTTTAAAAAATACCCGATGCCTTGAATACATTATGTGTATTTCTAAATTAAAAACTGCCCACTCGTGCAGTAGAAAAATAAGTGAGTTTATAAACATTATCCAGACTTGTATCACTCGTATTGCAGAAGATATTGTACAGAAAGCCGCCAGCCGAATAGGAAAGCCTGGGGTTTTGCCTTCATTGATAATGTTACTATTCCAAAAGCAAGGGCAAGCAGCTACAATTAGCCATCCCATTCTGAGCTGTATCATCATCTTCTCCAAAAAGACCACCACCCAAACTTGCTTGCTAGGCTGTCATTCCAGACTGCAGCACAAGCATTAAGCTGGTGTTGATTCCAAAAGCAAACCAAAAGGCTTTCTCTCTTTGCAGCCATATCCCTCCCAACAAATCAAAACCCGATGGAAATGCCTGAGTTTAAAACAAAACAAGCACTCACTTTGAATGGTCAGCATCCGGAGTCTATTCCCCAAGCTTTCTTAATTACCCATTTTCTGGTGCTGTGACTGTTTACCTGTCCTCACGCTGCTGAGTTTTTGCTGCACAGACTTTCCCTTTACATTATACAGTTGCAAGTGCAAACGGAGTATAGCACTGACTGAGTGGAGCAGCTAAATGGAAATGCTTTAAAAAGTGCCTGGAACTGAGCAGCTGCAATAAATGTGTCTGTTCTTGAGCAAATGGTGACATTTACTGGCTAGAGTTGTTGAAGTCATCATGACCATCACATCTCCTCCAGTTGGGTGTCCCCAGGCTATTTTTGATTGGATTCCCTTTCATCAGAAAAGATCCAAGTTATCTCATCTAGAAATCAGTGCTGTCCTCTAAAGTTTAGTTGTTGCATCACTTGTCATTCTGCAGCATTTGTCATGTGCTGATGGGATTTTTTTTAAGTCTATATTTGTTTTTGAAGGTTACTGGAGTGGCTGTGATAAGAGCCAAAGGCCTTTCCTTCTTTTTGAATTGTTCTTGTTAATTTAGTGCTGATTGAAGGGTGCCACATAGAAATAGCTCTAGTAACCGAAGTCCTCTATCCATAGTGACAGGGCAGACTTCCCCACAATGCACCTCTTCCTCTTCTATATTGGTTCTTATGCTGTTCACTAAGGCTTTGCTATTGTTGAAGCTAGCTCATAAAGGTCAGACAACATGGTTATTGACCAAATTGCTTTATTTATGTTTGTTTTTCTCTTTAACCTCCAATATGGCTTCTGTGCTGCTGCTACTACCCTCTGGATTCCAAAGGTGGAATACTAATTTGTCCTCTGTTTGTAGTTATAAAACTAACCCATTTATACTTGTTAACTGGTCTGACTTGTATTTTTTTTTTAAATATAGAGACAAAAGCCCATGGTGAGGTTTTCTAGTCATTCTTTGTTTGAGTTACCATTATTCCAAGTTTGGGTTATCTAGTTTTGATCAACGTTTTTCCAATTCCATGGTTGACAGTCTGCTTTTCTTACTTCTGTCTTTACAATTTCCCTGAAATTATAGGCTAATTTCCATTATTTTTGTGAAAGAAAAAACACAAATGTGTACAGAATGTTTGCCTATTGTTGAGAAAGAAGAAACATCAGTGGCAAGATAACCCAGGGTTCTGTCAAAGTTTTTCAATAGTCAAAATATTGTAAAATATACAAAGAGGTTCTACAGTCCATCTAGTAACTATAACTATGTCCATCCGTCTGTAGCCCAAGGTCCAGTGTGCTTCAATAGCAGCCGTGAGAACTACAAGTTGTGGGCTACAAACTACAGCATGTTGGGAAAACTTCCTGGTTTCTGCCAGGATGTACCCTCTGCCCCCCAGCAGGAGGTCTCAGCACTGACTGAGCTGGGAGCACGTAGCAGGCAAGCAGAGAGGAGGCTGCTGGACTGTAATCCTTGTTCTTATGTTCTTTACGGAATAAACCCTTGTTCCTGGTGGTTATTCTGAGTGCGTCTGATCTGAGGTGAACACATACTGACACACAACGCAGAACACAGAAAGGAGCCACAGGCCCAGTTTCCCAAAGTTGTGTAAAAAGTTTCAAGGCAGGCTTCCACTATCTTGAACAATCTCATAATGGGCCAGTGAGCAGGAGCGGGGGCTACACTTCTTTCTCTTTTCACCTGACAATGTGCTTTTCCTCTAAGTGTTTATCTGTGAACAAGGATACTCCAGGGAAGGGTGCCATATAAAAGCATAGAGAGCGCTAATATGTCTTTCAGCGTGTTCATACTTGCAGACCCTAATGCTGAAAGGTAAATATTTCCCACATTTTAGAGATGGGTAAACTGAGACAGGGAGAGGTTACGAGACGCCCAAAGTTACATACAATAGTGATTCAGTGGCAAGGAGAGAACCCAGGAACTCTGATTTCCAGTCTCTGTCTCTAACCGCTGGATTTTGTGTCCCATTGACTGGCCCCTTTAAGGGGATATGGGGCCTGCCCCAACTATGCCATAACTAATTAGGTGCTTCCCAGCCTGAGAGGGTGGGACTAAGCAGGTCAGGTGATAGCTTAATGGACACTGGGCCTCACAAAAGGGCTAAGAGAGATCAATCAGTCTGGGTTGTGGAACTGCAGTGAGTGGACAGGTTCCTATGGAAACCCTGAGCCAGGATCTGCAAGAGGCTAGTTACGCCAGGGGAAGGAGCCTGTGTGGACCTGTGCTCTATATCAGAGCAGGGGAGGATCCAAGGAACAAAGCACAGCAGGGGTTGAGAATGGTACTCCAGGGGGAAAACTCATAGGTAGTCTAGAAAGGGGCTGGGATCAGGGCCCAGAGGGAGGGCTGAAGAGATGCCCGCAAAGGTCTGAAGAAACTTTTTGTTCGTTGAGACTCTTTAGGTGGACTTTTGTTAACCTGGAAAGGGTTAAGTTTGTTTGTGACTTGGCTGGAGAGCCATGCTACATCTCCAGAACTGACCTGCACAGGAAAGCTGAGGAGACCCATCCTGGGGAAAGCAACTGAGGCAGAGAGTGCTATGCTTGAGTAGAAGGGGGTGCTGTGGGGTGGACATGCCCTATGACACTCTCTCAAGGGGCCATATTCACAGCAGGTGTGAACTGGTAGAGGTTCACTGACCTCAGTGGAGCTATGCTAATATACTAAATCTGAGAAAATATACACAATTCCTGTATCACTAGGCCTCAAGCTAGAGAGAGAGAGAGAGAGAGAGATGTATATCCAGAAGGTATTAGATTAAGTCCCCTTGCTGATCGGTCCTAAACATTTCGAAATAATTATCGTTATGGCAAGTTCAAGGACAAACTTGGAGATATACAAGGCTCTTTTCTGAATAGTTTCTTCAATTCCTGGTAGTCCCTGAACTTGGCATTCTGGAAGGGCACGAGACACCACAGGCAACCTTAACTCTGCATTAATAAAGCTTTTTGTCAATGAATTGTGTGTACGTTTGTGACCGGTTCGGTCACAGAGATCCCCTGGGGACTGTCACCTGGTGTGCTGAAATTACCTCTGAGCCCGTTTTCCCTGCCAGCTTGGGACTCCTGAACCTTGCCTTGTTGTGACAGACACATTAGCCTGCTGCAACAGAGATCCAGGGTCTGGACCAAGCCCCCAAAACTGCAGGCTTTAAGTGAAAACAGCTTAACAGGTTACCTGCCTCCAGCACCCAGACACCCAGCTCCTAATGGGATCCAAACCCCAAATAAATCCATTTTACTCTGTATAAAGCTTATACAGGGTAAATTCATAAATTGTTCACCCTCTATATCACTGATAGAGAGATATGCACATCTGTTTGCTCCCCCAGGTATTAATCACTTACTCTGGGTTTATTAATAAACAAAACTGATTTTATTAAGTACAAAAAGTAGGATTTAAGTGGTCTCACGTAATAACACACAGAACTAAACCAGGAACCAAACCCTGCAACAAACCCTGGTGCCAACTGTGTCTGCATATCTATTCAAGGGACACCGTCATAGTACCTAACCACATCAGCCACACCATCAGGGGCTCATTCACTTGCACATCTACCAATGTGATATATGCCATCATGTGCCAGCAATGCCCCTCTGCCATGTACATTGGCCAAACCAGACAGTCTCTACACAAAAGAATAAATGGACACAAATCTGACATCAGGAATTATAACATTCAAAAACCAGTAGGAGAACACTTAAATCTCCCTGGTCACTCAATAACAGACTTAAAAGTGGCAATTCTTCAACAAAAACACTTCAAAAACAGACTCCAATGTGAAACTGCAGAACTGGAATTAATTTTCAAACTGGACACCATCAAATTAGGCCTCAATAAAGACTGGGAGTGGATGGGTCATTACAAAAACTAATTTCCCCCTAATAATTTCCCCCTATTGTTACTCACACCTTCTTGTCAACTGTTTGAAATGGGCCATCCTCATTACCCCTACAAAAGTGATTTTTCCTCCCTTGGTTTTCTACTGTTAATTGAATTGTCTCATTAGACTGACCCCCCCACTTGGTAAGGCAACTCCCATCTTTTCGTGTATTATGTATATATATAACTGCTACTGTATTTTCCACTCCATACATCTGATGAAGTGGGTTCTAGCCCACGAAAGCTTATGCCTAAATACATTTGTTAGTCTCTAAGGTGCCATCAGGACTCCTCGTTGTTTTTGCTGATACAGACCAACACGGCTAACACTCTGAAACCTGACCCAGAACAAAGTAAGTCACAAAGCAAAATAAAACAAAACACGCAAGTCTAAGCCTAATACATTAAGAAACTGATTACAGATAATATCTCACCCTCAGAGATGTTCCAATAAGCTTCTTTCACAGACTAGACTCCTTCCTAGTCTGGGGCCAATCCTTTTCCCTGGTACAGTCCTTGTTAGTTCCAGCAGACATCTCAGGTGGTAAGCAGGGGTTTTCTCATGGCTGCCCCTTTTGTCCTGCTCCACCCCCTTTTATAGCTTTGGCACAAGGCGGGAATCTTTTGTCTCTCTGGGTCCCCACCCCTCCTTCTAAATGGAAAAATACTAGATTAAAGATGGATTCCAATATCAGGTGACATCACATGTCCTGTGAGACCCCAGCCTCCATTCTTCCTGGGCTGGCCCACAGTACACAGGAAGGTTTGCAAGTAAACAGAGCCATTTACAGTTCATTGATTCTGAAGCACCCTTAATGGCTTCCACTTAATATGTTTATATCAGTAATACAAATTTATATCTTATTCTTCTAATTCCAGACATAGAAATAATACATGCAAAGAAATAGGATGAACACACTCAGTAGATTATAAGCTTTGTAATGATACTTTACAAGAGACCTTTTGCATAAAGCATATTCTAGTTACATCATATTCACATTCATAAGCATATTTTCATAAAGCATATGGAGTGCAACGTCGCAACATTGTTGTAACAGAAGCAGTCAAGAACAGACATTCAAACTGAGATATAATTTATCCTCGGAGTTAAAAAAGGGTGATAGAATTACCCCCAGTTTAAAATGCCAACTCTGCCACTCAGCCTTATTTCTAACAAAGTAACATTAGTATTCATTTGTTTACAATTAGCTGAGCTTTCCACATGAGCTACTTCAGTGAATACTTTAATAACAATACAAAGAACATGTGGAAGAGAGACCTACCCTTGGAAGAACAATTCATTATGTTGAGAAATTAAACTGTGAATAGATTACTTGAACATGATATTTCTTCTTGTTTTAAATAATGAGCTGTAAAATCTCATCACTGTGCCTTCAAGGACATGATACTGTTGTGATTTTTGTTACACCACTTGGGCCATGGACTGGGAAGATTACTGGGTGACATGGCATTGTGTTATCTAATCGTCTTTAATTAGAGATATCTTCTCTGCTGAACAGATGTTTCTTACACTAAGGTTCTGTTCATGCTACTAATGTAGCTGGGATGGCCAAACAAGCAGATATTCACCTTCAGATGTTTAGATTCCTATTTGGAAATCCTTATGTTAAGAACATAAGAATGGCCAGACTGTGTCCATCTAGCCCAGTATCCTGTCTTCTGACAACGGCCAATGCCAGATGCTTCAGAGGGAATGAACAGAACAGGCAATCATCGAGTGATCCATCTCCTCTTGTCCACTGCGAGCCTCTGGCAAACAGAGGTTAGGGACACTCAGAGCATGGTGTTGCATCCCTGACCATCTTGGTTAATAGCTATTGATGGACTTATCCTCTTATCTAGTTCTTTTTGAACCCTATTATAGTTCTGACCATCACAACATCCTCCGGTGACAAGTTTCACAGGTTGACATTGTGTTCTGTGTAAAAGTACTTCCTTTTGTTTGTTTTAAACTTACTTGCCTATTATTTTCATTGGGGACACCTGGTTCTTGTATTATATGAAGGAGTAAATAAGACTTCCTTATTCACTTTCTCCACAGCAGTAACAATTTTATAGACCTCTATCATATCCCCTCCTAGTCATCTCCTTTCCAAGCTCAACAGTCCCAGTCTTTTTAATCTCTCCTTATATGGAAGGTGTTCCATACCCTTAATCGTTTTTGTTGCCCTTCTCTGGTCCTTTTCCAATTCTAATATATCATTTTGGAGATGGATGACCAGAACTGCATGCAGTATTCATGTGGTGATGTACCATGGATTTATATAATGGCATTGTGCTATTTTCTGTCTGATTATATATCCATTTCCGAATGGTTCCTAACATTCTGTTAGTATTTTGATTGCCGCTGCACATTGAATGGATGTTTTCAGAGAACTATTCACAATGACTCCAAGATCTCTTTCTTGAGTGGTAACAGCTAATTTAGACCCCATCATTTTGTATGTATAGCTGGGATTATGTTTTCCAATGTGCATTATTTTGCATTTATCAACAATGAATTTCCTCTGGCATTTTGTTGCCCAGTCACCCGGTTTTGTGAGTTTCCTTTGTAACTCTTTGCAGTCTGTTTTGGACTCAACAATCTTGAGTAATTTTGTATCATCTGCAAACTTTGCCCCCTCACTGTTTACCCCTTTTTCCAAAGCATTTGTGAACATGTTGAGCAGCACTCGTCCCAGTTCAGACCGCTGGGGAACACCACTATTTACTTCTCTCCTTTCTGAAGACTGACCATTTATTCCTACCCTTTGTTTTCTGTCTTTTAATCATTTACTGATCCGTGGGAGGACCTTCCCTCTTATCCCATGACTGCTTACTTTGCATAAGAGCCTTTGGTGAGGGATCTTGTCAAAGGCTTTTTGAAAGTCCAAGTACACTATATCTACTGGATCAGCCTTGTTCACATGTTTTTTGACACCCTCTAAGAATTCTAATAGATTGATGAGGCATGGTTTCCCTCTACAAAAGCCGTGTTGACTCTTTTGTGTTCATCTATGTGTCTGATAATTCTCTTGTTTACTACAGTTTCAACCAATTTGCCTGATACTGAATTTAGACTTACTGGCCTGTAATTGCTAGGATTGCCTCTGAAGCCTTTTTAAAAAATTGATGTCACATTAGCTATCCTCCAGTCATCTGGTACAGAAGCTGATTTAAATGATAGGTTACATACCACAGTTAGCAGTTCTGTTGGGGGAATACTAGATTTCAGAAAAAAAAAATCGTTGCCACAGAAATAAAAGAAGTAAAAGTTGATGTATAATGGGCAGGAAAACTATGGTTTCTCCAGCAGCAGAATGTGTAAGTAGTTTGCATGTTCCTGCTACACTAAGGCAGCACCCTGGTAGAATCCATAAGAGCTGGTACCAGGTGAAGGTACATAATATGTAGCATTTGCTGGGTGTCACGTTCCAGCAGTATCCAGTGTCTATTGAGTTAAAACAAAAATATTAATTCTTCTCTTTGCTGAAGGAGTGGGGCACACTGCACCAGATTATGGCTGGCTGTCAGGGAATATCAACATCTAGGATTAAAGGTCCTGAGTTAGAAATTGTGGTGATGTTTACTGTGTACAGAAGATGAATGTACTCTTTATTGACATTCAAAGACAAAACACTTTTTGTTGTGAACCAGTTAAGGTTGTTAAACCTATAGCAGGGGTCGGCAACCTTTGACACGCGGCCCATCAGGGTAATCTGCTGGCAGGCTGCAAGACAGTTTGTTTACGTTGACCATCTGCAGGCACGGTTCCCCACAGCTCCCAGTGGCCTCGGTTCACCATTCCCGGCCAATTGGAGCTGCAGGAAGCGGCAGCACAGCTGCATCAGTGCAGTAGTATAGACTAGCCCAGAGAATGGTAGGGTAAGAAAAGAGAGAGAACACTGTCATATTTTAAGTCACAGGACGTTCTCAGGCAAATTGGTCAAACAGATTCCTGATTTCATGAGAGTGTATTCTCATGCTGATTGAATCAGCAATCGAGAAATCTGGAGTGGTTGATTTCCCAAAGATGGCTGGGATAGAGATGCATGGGCATGGCTGAGAGCAAAATTTGGCCTAGTTACCGAAGTGGAGCCTGTCCAAATTGAAATGGATGAAATCTTTATTGCAATTCACACCTGTGTTTCAAAATTCTGTGTCTATGAAGTCTATTTTTTTTTTTTTTTTTAAATGGAGATATCCCATCTCCTAGAACTGGAAGGGACCTTGAAAGGTCATCGAGTCCAGCCCCCTGCCTTCACTAGCAGGACCAAGTACTGATTTTGCCCCAGATCCCTAAGTGGCCCCCTCAAGGATTGAACTCACAACCCTGGGTTTAGCAGGCCAATGCTCAAACCACTGAGCTATCCCTCCCCCCTATTGATTGGTCATGTAATTTTGTTTGTTGGTACAGGGTCCATCTAGTAAAAAAGGAAAGCAGTTGGTGGGGGGAACTACATGTTCTAAATAACTCCAATTCTGAGCTGCAGAGAACCGAAAGAAAATTCACGTCCAGGAAATTTGATGAGAAAATCCAAGAAAGACAATTATGGCAAGTGGAGAATTGATATGAAAGTTACAGCTCTCCCCATTCATATTAAATGAGCAAAATGAAGATAGATCATTCATAAGAGTTCTGGTACTGAAATGTTATGGTGTAATGTGTGCTACCCAAATAAACATGTGGAATTAGCAACTGCAGCTGTTCAGCAAAGTTATTCTTAGCCTTCTTCTGCTCCTCCTCCATGAGTGCTTTATCCTTCATGGTATCTAGGAAGACAGAGAAAAGGGCAGATTTCAAGGAGAATTTCTCTACCTTTGTGGGGATCTTTAATAAGAGGAACATAATGGCATTTGCAGCCGTAGGAGTGCACTAAGGGTAGAGGATATATTAACTAAGTCAGGTATACAAAGCAGCATTTTTTTTGCTGAAGCTGGCTGGTTTTTTTTTTTTTTTTTTTTTGCATGCTTTTATCCCTTATAACTGCCTGTTTTCCCCAAGAGACATCTTATCAAACAAATATTGTTCTGGCATCCTAGAACATGACAGACTGTCATTAGATAAAGAAGAAAGTTAATAAAATAGAAATTCAGGCAATCTTTCAGCCAGAGGCATCCCATGAGTTGCTATAAAGCAAATAGAGTAGTCAACTGCAGCAAGAAGCAACAGAGGGTCCTGTGGCACCTTTAAGACTAACAGAAGTATTGGGAGCATAAGCTTTCGTGGGTAAGAACCTCACTTCTTCAGATGCAAGACTCAACTGTAGCAAGTTACTTGGCAGGCGATTGCCAAATACCCACTTGTTAGTCTATAATTCATGCATGTCAGGGGCAAGACAATATTTTTGTAAAGCTCCTTGGACTGCATTGTCTGCCAGCCCCCCCATTTTGATAACTTGTCATTGCTAGGAGCATGAGGAGGTAGGGAGTACTGTCTGTGCAGCATGGCTATGAGTAAGTTTAAAGAATAAAAATTCCACAAAACATGTTTGATAGGGTTCTGGGGAGAGCTGAGATCCTGGGTCTGTGTGGGTAGGTTTGCTATTCTGAGTACTGGCCGGTATATTCATTTTTCTATTTTATTGGTCTGCTTGTGATGTTAGTAGTAAATACTTATATTATTGTGAAGGCCCCACTGTGCTAGACAATGCAAAAACACAGGTAAGAGACAATAACTACACTGTAGACCTTGCAGTCTTAAATCACAACAAATCCAATCCTTTAATCTTCTCATAGTTTTTCTACCCTCTCCAAATTATCAACAATTTACCTTGAAGGTTCTTCACAACCTAGCTCTACCCTGCGAAGCTGACCTAGTAACCTATTGTGAAGCTGATCCCCCCCCCCTTCATTCCACCAGCATTCCCAGCTTTTACAGCCCACCTATCAGCCTCTCTTTTAAAGAGACTCTCCTCTGCTATGATGCATACAAAACCCAGCCTTGGGGAGAGATAGCTCAGTGGTTTGAGCATTGGCCTGCTAAACCTAGGATTGTGAGTTCAATCCTTGAGGGGGCCACTTAGGGATCTGGGGAAAAAATCAGTACTTGGTCCTGCTAGGGAAGGCAGGGGGCTGGACTTGATGACCTTTTGAGGTCCTTTCCAGCTCTATGAGATAGGTATATCTCCATATTCTGATCGGAAAGGGTAGTGGTCGGGGAGACAACATTCAAATAAATGAATATGATGAAGAATTGGCACAGCTCTGCTAGTTAAATGGATGTGGGGGTTGGCTTTTTTGTTGTTATTGGAGTTTAGAGGTAGGATGCAAGAAAATGGAATTGCTGCCGCTTGTCATCTGTCATAGAATATCAGGGTTGGAAGGGACCTCAGGAGGTCATCTAGTCCACCCCCCCTGCTCAAAGCAGGACCAATACCCAACTAAATCCCCAAATGGCCCCCTCAAGAATTGAGCTTACAACCCTGGGTTTAGCAGGCCAATGCTCAAACCACTGAGCTATCTCTCCCCAAGGCTGGGTTTTATATGCATCATGGCAGAGGAGAGTCTCTTTAAAAGAGAGGCCGATTGGTGGGCTGTAAAAGCTGGGAATGCTGGTGGAATGAAGTGGGGGGGAGATCAGCTTCACAATAGGTTACTAGGTCAGCTTCGCCGGGTAGAGCTAGGTTGTGTAGAACCTTCAAGGTAAATTGTTGATAATTTGCAGAGGGTAGAAAAACCATGAGAAGATTAAAGGATTGGAACACATGCCTGATAGCTAGATAGAGTTCCTGTAAACAATCTCTTCAGTTTAACAAAGAGAAGGTTAAAGGGTAACTTGGTCACAGTCCATAAGTACCTACATAGGGAACAAATATATGATAATGGATTCTTTAATCTAGCAGACAAAAGGTATAACCAGATCCAATCGGTGAAATTGGAGCTATTATTATTAGCAGATTATTAGCAGTGAGTGTAATTAACCACTGGAACAATTTACCCAGTGCTGTTGTAACCCATGAGCCTAATAGGGTGATATCTCTTTAAGACACCCATTGCAGGGAGGTAGGAATGAGCTGTGTCTGGGTCATTGTTGCTAGGCAGATTAAGCACTCCACAGCCAGAAGCTTCTGGAATTGGGTGGGGTAGTTTTGGGTCTGCTCCAATAGGTTCCCTGTTGCTGGGGTCAGACTCCATGAGGGCAAGCGGTCAGGGCCCCTGCTTTGCACAAGGCCACGTGTCCTGTGTGAGTTGGGAGAAGCTGAGCCCAGGTGGAGAAAGCCGGCTGTTGTCCTTAACTCTGAAGCATTTTGCAGCAGGGTTTTCTTCAAATCTATACACTTTGCTGAGTGGTTGGTTAATCCGTTAGCTGACAGGCTAGCAGTGATTTCAGCAGAGGAAGAGTCTGCATGGATCCCAACTGAAGATCCCTACAAGCAAGTGGAGGGAAGATGTTGTTTTAGACTCAGCAGACATTGGCGGCGAGTTATATTCTTTTGTGGTGCCCGGGCTCCAGGAATATTCAGAGCTCGGGGCCCTGCTCCACCAATATTTGGAGCTGGGTCTTTCCCCGGGCCCTGCCTGGAGCGGGCCCCGGCCCCCTGCCTGCCACCCCCCCTCCCATGCATCTCCCCCCCTGCCCCACTGTGTCCCTGCCTGAAAGAAAGCGGCGCGCCTCTCCCATGCCTGCTTGTGCTTCCGGTGTAGCACATTCCTACGTGGAGCGGTATCCTACACTACACCGGCTCCTGGCATCAACTGCTGTCTGCTGCCCCAGGGTCCTAGTGCCCCCACCACTAATGGCAGGGCAGGCTGCCCTTACCCTGCCCTTCCACCCTAGCCCTGAGCCTCTCCAACACCCCAAACCCCTCAACCCCAGCCCCAGCCAGAGCCCTCATCCCCCCACACCCTAATCCTCTGCCCCAGCCCTGAGCCCCCTCCTGCATCATGAACCCCTCATCCCCAGCCAGAGGAGGAGCAGGGGAGGGGGAGGGACTCTGGCTGCTACAGGCCCCAGTGGCTGCGAGCGGCTTTCAATCAGGCCCAGCCGTCCAATCAGCCGCGCCGCACTCTGCGTGAGGGGAAGGGGGAAATCCCGGACATTTCTACTTTATTAGAAATCCCCCCCGGACAGCCATTTAAAGCTGAAAAAGCTGGACATGTCTGGGGAAACCCGGACGGATGGTAACCCTACCCTGCCCCAGCCCAGAGCCTGCACCCAAACTCCCTCCCAGAGCCTGCACCCCCACCCCCTGCCCCAGCCCGGAGCATGCACCCAGCACCCAAACTCCATCCCAGAGCCTGCACCCTGCATCTCTCCTGCACCCTAATCCTCAGCCCAGGACCTGCACCCCAGACCTCCTACCCCCACCCAAACTCCCTCCCAGAGCCTTAGGCAGGTGGGGGGCGGAGTTGGGGGGGCGGGTTCTGGGCACCACCAAAATTTCTACAAACCTGCCACCCATGTCAGCAGAGTGTCTAGATTTGGTGATCGAAGACTCTAACTGAGACTTAGGCCAGGTCTACACTAACCCCCTAATTCGAACTAAGGTACTCAACTTCAGCTACGTGAATAACGTAGCTGAAGTTCGAAGTACCTTAGTTCGAACTTACCTCGGTCCACACGCGGCAGGCAGGCTCCCCCGTCGACTCCGCGGTACTCCTCTCGTCTAGCTGGAGTACCGCAGTCGACGGCGAGCACTTCCTGGTTCGACTTATCGCGTCCAGACAAGACGCGATAAGTCGAACCCAGAAGTTCGATCGCTCGCCGCCGAACTACCGGGTAAGTGTAGACCTACCCTTAGATGAACAAAACCTAAGTTCCTTTTGGGAACTTTCAGTTTCTTCTTACTGTATTTCTGTGGCGACTGAATTGTTCAGATTTTAATTTGTTTTCTTTATGTTTATGTATAACTGTGAAGATAATGTCTGTGGATTATAAAATAGCCATGTCATGCTGTAAAAATTAGATTATTATTTGTTTCTTTATCATAAGATTTTATAAAGTTATTTAATTACATTCATTTCTTTAGTTCCTTTTGGGACTTGAATGTGGGGAGGTTGACCCTGTGCAATCCTTGCTGAAAATCCTTAGAGACTGAACTCTGGGTCTCCAGCTACTCTTCTATGGGAGTTGGGGTTTTTTTTAGGCACTGGAGAAGGGTAATGAAGTGAACTCTAGCCCACCCAAAGGTTACACTGTGTTGGATTCCCCATCACCCAATTTTAAAATCAAGACTGGAAGCCTTTCTAAGACATGCTCTAGTTCAAACAGGAATTAATTCAGGGAAGTCCTCTGGTCTGTGTTATGCCGGAGGTCAGACTAGATGATCCCAATGGTCCCTTCTGGCTTTATAATCTATGAATCTGTAAAGATAAGAAGCTTTTATTTAATGCTGAGGTAAATGGGGAAGTTTTAATTGACTGTAAATTTGGTATTAGGGCATCTAGAGTGTATGTGTAAGCATACATATTTGTATTATGAATTTATTTGAAACTGAGGGAATAAATGATGGGAGACAGTATGGAAAGAAAACAAATAATAATGTATATCAGTGGAACTATGCTGATCAACACAAGCTGAGGAGCTGGTCCACCATCATGGCACAGTTGACCCAATCAATCATTCTTCTGAAGTACATAAATTAATTCCATGCCATCTGAATGTGTCATTTATCCCTTTAAACTTCTGTCTCCCTTGCATATACTTAAAGATCCTGTGACACTCTGGTAAGAATAGGGCCTTGCAGCAATATTCTTGGCAAAAATTTCTCCTCCCTTCCATCCAATGTGTTGTTCAATGTGTTGTGCATCAGTTGTCTAACACAGGGGTGGCCAACTTGGGGCTCCAGAGCCACATGCGGCTCTTCAGAAGTTAATATGCGGCTCCTTGTATAGGCACCGACTCTGGGGCTGGAGCTACAGGTGCCAACTTTCCAATGTGTTGGGGGTGCTCACTGCTCAACCCCTGGCTCTGCCACAGGCCCTGCCCCCACTCCACCCCTTCCTGCCCCCTCCCCTGAGCCTGCCATGCCCTCGCTCCTCCTCCCCCCCCCCCAAGCCTCCTGCACGCCAAGAAACAGCTGATCGGGAGGTGTGGGGAGTGAGGGGGAGGTGCTGATCGGCGGGGCTGCTGGTGGGTGGGAGGGGCTGGGAGCAGGTGGGGGAAGCTGATAGGGGGCTGCTGACCTATTACTGTGGCTCTTTGGCAATGTACATTGGTAAATTCTGGCTCCTTCTCAGGCTCAGGTTGGCCACCCCTGGTCTAACAGACTACTACTTTCTATGCTAGAGAGGTATGCATATAAGGTGGAATTTTTCAAAACGGCTCAGCGTTGGCCTAACTCTGCTCATGTAGAAGTTGTTGGTAAAACTTGTTGACTTCAATGGGAGCAGAGCTAGACCAATGCTGAGGGTTTTCAGACATCCCAGCCACAATATCTCAGGTGCATTTGGATTTTTGGAGGGTGAAGGGTATACATAGCAAAAGGGTTTGCATAAAACCTCTGTAAGTGAATTGCAAATCAGACCCGTTGCCTTTATTTTATTTCTAAAATAAATGTAGGAATGGTCTTGGTGTCGTCTAGGTATGAGACTGGAAAGGGAAGACCGGATTTACATGACAACAATAAAGGGAGAAAACAGATATAACAAGAAGCTTTTTTTAAACAGCAATCACAACTGTCAGGAGGAACTGCTCCTGCCCTCCTCAAACGGCATTGCACAAGGACATTCTGCTATCACTGTCCACCCTTCCTACTAAGTGTTTGAATAGAGCATAGTTCTCTCTTTGTGCTCTTATAAAATCTACAGCCATGTACCTTAGCGTGTGTTTAAGCCAACATGCAAAGAATCAGACCTGATTCAAAGTAACTGATACCTTTGCTGCTAGTTCAGCACTTTTCAGATGGAGTTATGAATACAAGTGAATGAATGACATCATCAAAAAATGTAACAGGTCCCACTTCCATTGCAGTTGGGCAGCTTCACAGAACAAAGCAAAATACAGTTCCTCTTGTTTCAGAAATGACTATAAGAATATCTGCAAATATCACAGCCAGCTGTTCAAAAGCTTCCAAAGACCGGCAATGACTGAACTGCCAAGAAAGTGTGAATTTGCCTGGTGGACTGGTCCCTAGCCTGGACCACAGGGCTCACCCTAATTAAATAAGTTATAGTGGGAGTACTGACCTGCACTGATTGCTCTCTTGAGACTAGTTGCAATACTTAAGGATCAAAGAGAAGCCAGGTCAATGTGCCTGCTTCTCCAACCCTCTGGTATTTCAACCACCAGGGCAAACAGCCCAAGTCCCTTTACCCCTCATTTGGAGGAGAGGGAAGAGGAAAAAGTCTCCTGATCTGGCAGCCGGCTATCTAGATGCCTGATGATGGGAGGTGAAATATTCCTTCCTCTGCAATTCTCCTCAAGTTCTCCTCTAAGTGGGTGAGAGCAAAGGATTTCCCTCCATTGCTCTGACTTTCTCTTCTGGGGAGCAAAACAGATCCCTGCCATCCCAGTTCTCCTCTACTGGCCTATTCTGAGGTGCTGGGAAAGAATAGAATTGGGCCTCCTTGGGGACAGAAAGGAAAGTCTGTTTTTAGAGACCCTCCAAAGCCCTGAAGGGGAGAGGTGAAGAAGCTGTCTAACTAGGAGCAATAAGTAAGCATAACACAAGCTTTTTAAACATGCTCTCTCATTTTGAGAAGCAGGGAATAGTTTTAGGAAGATTTGGGGTGAATGGGTTGTGGGTGGTGTGGCATTCTGGGCTGAGAGCCTAGATTGTATGAGAAGTTAGTGGGTTGTAGATTGTAAGTGAATTTGGGATGGCAAGATGATTGGGAGAGGAAGGTGATGACTTTTAAAGGAATAAGGGCTGGAGACTGTGGGAAGGAGGGACAGATTGTATGGGTGGGTTGATAAAGAGAAGTTTGTGAGATTGAGGTGCTGAAGCAGAGGGGAGGTGTGCAAGTCTAGGTGGAATAGGGAAGAGGAAAAATGAAGGAATGAGGATTGTTGAGGATGAGAAGAAAAGGGAGGGATGGCAAAAGAGGAAGATTAAAGAATTTGTGAAGTATGCTAAACTGAATTAAGGCCAATTTAATTCTGGATTAGGGTATTCATACAGGGGTTTAATGCAGTTTAACTGATCCACTTCAAATTCACATCTGCAGTTCATTCAGATTAATTTTCCTAGATGTCCCTGTGTAGACAATCTCAACATGTAGGCAACAATAAATGTAGACATGAAAACTATCTACTAGGTCACCTAGCCCAGTGGCTCTCAACCTTTCCAGACGACTGTACCGCTTTCAGGGGTCTGATTTGTCTTGGGTGCCCCCAAGTTTCATTTAACTTAAACATTACTTGCTTATAAACTCAGACATAAACATACAAAAGTGTTACAGCACACTATTACTGACAAATTGTTTGCTTTCTCATTTTTACCATACAGTTATAAAATAAACCAATTGGAATATAAATATTGTACTTCCATTTCAGTGTAAAGTATATAGAGCAGTATAAACAAGTCATTGCCTGTTTGAAATGTTAGTTTATACTGACTTCGCTCGTGCTTTTTATGTAGCCCGTTGTAAAACTAGGCAAATATCTAGACGAGTTGATGTACTCCCTGGAAGACCTTGGCATACCCCTGGGGTTACGCATACCTTTAGTTGAGAATCACTGACCTAGCCCCTTCCCTGACAGAGCAGTCCCTTGAAGTACCTCATCTAATTTTGTTTTAAGTGTCCCACACAATGGAGCTCCCAACACTGCTCCTGGGACACTGTTCCAAAAGACTTGCTGCCAGAATTATTGTCCTTATACTTGCCCTAAGCTTTCCTTTCTTCTTTCATCCCATTGCTTCAAGTTATATCTCCTTGTACCAGTCTAGATACTTTCTTTCCCAACCTGCTCTTTATATCTTTCAAATATACGAACATTTCTCCAATCTATGTTTGGTGAAATATTTTAAATTTTCTCTCTGAGTCAGCTCTTCCAGACTCCTAATCGTTTTTGTTATCTGTATTCCCTACAATTTGTGCTTTGGGATCCTTCAGGTTGCTATGAGCATTACACTTAAAATGCCAGCAGCCTCCAGTGCCTTGTTTACACTAAGGCTCTTGCTGTTGTTACTGCTGCTGGAGCTGAACTGGTTGTAGCAATAGTGGGACATTTCAAGAGAAAAAAGGTTAGTGTCAAAAACTGCTATACTGATAGCCGGGATTCTGAAAGTGTTGCCTTTTGTAAGTGTAAGAAAATACTGTATCATGGAATCTGATACAGCTGCATGGGAAACGTGGGTATATGTTGCCATTTTTAATGAGAGACAAGGTGGATGAGGTAATATCTTTTATTGGAACAACTTCTGTTGGTGGAGAAGACAAGTTTTCAAGCTTCACAGGGTTGCTTTTTTGGTCTGGAAAAGGTAACCAGAGTGTCACAGCTAAGTACAAAGTGGTGGGGGCTGATTGTTAAGCATAAGGGGTTAGCACATTGCAAGAAACCACTTAAAATGAAGTGGGCAATTAACACCTCTGCAGTCACAGAACAAAGGAGGATTAATAGGTAACAAAATGTTGTAATGAGCCATAAAACCAGTTGTGAATTTAAGTTCCCAAGCTTGTCCATTGTGCAGATGTCCTTGGAGGACAAGGACTGAGAGGTCAGATATGGAGTGGTCGCTTTGTGAAAAGTGTTTGCCCATGGATGATAGGGTGTTTTTTGTCTTATCATTTTTCTGTGTGAGTTCATTCTACAGTGTAGTGATTGTCTGGTTTCACCCACATAGTTGTTGCTGGGGTATTTGATGCATTGAATGAGGTACATCACATGTAGGCGGTGCCGTAACAAGGGCGAGGTGAGTGAGGCACTTGCCTCGGGCGTGCAAAGCAGAGGGGCGCAGCTCTACCGCCCAAGCGGGGCGGAGGGAAAAAAAAAAGCCGCGATCAGCGGCGCTTCGGCGGCAGCTCTACCGCCGCCGCTTCTTCAGCGGCAATTCAGCAGCAGGTCCCTGAGTCCCTCTCGGAAGGAAGGATCTGCCTCTTCATTCATCCTTCGGTGGCAATTCGGTGGCGGGTCCTCAGTCCCTATTCGGTGGCAATAGGGACTGAGGGACCTGCTGCCAAATTGCCACCGAAGAGCCTGGAGCTGGCCCTTGCCTCAGGCACAAAAATTCCTTGTTACGGCTCTGCATGTAGGCATGAGTAGGACCCATGGATTTTTAAAGGAGTGTTGTGGGCCGTACTGATCATCACAGCAGGGGAGATATGTCTGCAGGCTTTGCATCTTTTGTTCTGGCAGGGTCTGGTGTCGCTATGAGTTGGTTTGTCCTGGTGTGTGGGGAGGTTGCTTCTGATATGAGCTTGGTGAGGATAGGGGGATTGTTTGAAGATCAGAAGAGGGGCTGGGGAAAAATTTCTTTGAAGATGTGGTTTTAGCTGTTTGATATGCATTCCAGTGTGAAGTAGTAGGTGGCATCTAGGGGTGTGTGACTGGTGTTTGTTTTCCTATATTGAAGCAAGTTCTTTCATAAATAAAATAAATTAATGGAGATGTTCTATCTCCTAGAACTGGAAGGGACCTTTAAAGGTCATTGAGTCCAGCCCCCTGCCTTCACTAGCAGGACCAAGTACTGATTTTGCCTCAGATCTCCTCAAGGGATTGAACTCACAACCCTGGGTTTAGCAGGCCAATGCTCAAATCACTGAGCTATCCCTCCCCCCAATACCCAGATATCCGGGTGTCCTGTCCTATAATGCAGTCTACTTCTCTGGATAATTATCCTTTATTTGGTGATGGTGGTTTTAAGTGCTTGAATGTGTGTGTCAAGACTTTTCCTGGCATATTGTGTGGTATCTGACTGGCTGGCTGTAGATAAGATTTCTTTTGTGAAGCTCGAAAGCTTGTCTCATCTACCAACAGGAGTTCATCCATGTAAGGGCGCACTCATGTCTTGAGTTCCTCCGAGTGGCATGGTGCAGTAGCATAGGCCTTTTCTCACTCTTGTGCCCTCTGCAGGCTGCTGGCCATGTCACAAAGTCACAATGAAACCCTTCCAGGGTATTAAAGAGTCCAATAGATATATATTTGCCCTCACTAGGGTCTTCATCCCCAGCTCTGGGCCCTGTACATTCAATTTGGGCTCCCAAATAACCCCTGTTCCCTTCTTGGGGTTTACACCACTTTACCTGTGGCTGGCAGGGAACCCAGGCCCATCCTCTACTCCAGGTTCCATCCCAGGGATCCTATAGACAGCAGCCATGTATTGCTTACTTCTATCCTTCCCTGCTATTTCCCCAAGCCTCTTCCTACCAGGCCCTTTTATCTCTGGCCCTATCTTAGGGCCAACATCCTCAGGTTCTTCTCTCTCCTCAATCCCAGCTATGTAAATTCAGCCAGCCATAAACTTTATCTAATTGTTGGGCTGCTTGGGCCAGAGAAGTTCACCCTTCTTCGCTCCTCTGGCCCCAGCCAGGAACTAAACTGCTAAGGCCAGGCAGCTCCTTTTTATGTGAGCCAGCAGGGCTCTGTTTGGCTGTTGCTAGGCCCTCTAGCCACAGGTCTCTGTGGCTTCCAGAATGGCTGCTCTGGGGAGTCTTCTCTAAGCAAGCTTGGAGGGCCCTCCTTCACTGCTCTTTTCCTCTCAGTTCCCTCTTTCTTGGGGCAGGGTGCCATTGGGCTATGGTGTCCCCAGAAGGGAGCCTCAGATGTGGAATACGCCCCATCATAATCCAGTAAAAGATATTACCTCACCCACTTGGTCTCGCTCATAGCTTGGGACCTGCATAGCTACAACAATGCTGCAAACAAAAGTGGAAAATATCAAATGTTGCGGTTTTTAATTGCAACCACTGTACAAGAGATGTGAAATCAAACTGTAAAGTCATGTAGCAGAAAGGAGTACAAACACCCTTATCAGGCACTTATTCTGAAAAGCCATTGAACAGATACTTAAGCATGTGCTAAACTTTAAGAGCTTAAAGTTAAGTATTTTGCTAAATAGAGAGAGATTTAAGTTCATAGACTATGCTCTTTAACTTTAAGCAGGGATTAAGCACATGCATAAAGTAGGTGCTTGAACCAGGACCTTAAACTGTGTAACTTTCTGTTTTTTTCTGTTCCTGAGATTCTATTCAAACCCTTCTTACTAATAAGACACTGGGGATCTTGTCACCATTCCGCTTCAATTTTTTCCAGCAATTTGTTTGCAGAGCCTCCTTCCCTAAATATCTGCTTTTGGTGGAGCCTAATCAGCTTGGCTGGATATGCTGGTAGGATCTTAGTAAGATATAGTATATTTGCACAAGGACAACAAGGAGTCATATGGAATTTTCTGCTCTCAGTGGAAATGCTAATAGAAATGTCCTTGTGACTGCTGCAATATCAGAGTCTGCAAGAAGTGAATGTACCGTCATGCAGATTTGCTGCAGAGTGCAGCATGCTGCAAAATCAAGAAGCTGCCCAGTAATTTTTGCTTTATATCCCTTTGGCCTTCGACAGTATATATATGGAATATCTCTAATTAGAGTAAATAACAATTTCCATTGGGAGAGAGTAAGCTAAATTACAGGATTATTAGGCAGTGTTATACAGTGGATAGGCACTGGACCCTGACACAGGAGTCCTGGGTTGAAATACTTTCACAGAAATCAGGAATGGTTAGCAATTAGTTTATGAACCATTCAACAAGTACATTATATGAAAAAATAGATTTGTGGAGCACTATTTAGGTCTGATAAGCTTCTTATTTAGTTTATCCAAGTAAAGGTTACAAGATGATCATGGTCTATGTGTCTACATAGAGAGAAGATTTCTGATGGTTGAGGGCTCTTCAATCTAACAGATAAAGGCATGAGAAGAGGCAGCAGCTGGAGGTTGAAACTAGACAAATTCAGACTAGAAATAAGGCATAATTTTAACAATAAGGTTTTGTCTAAAGTATAGCCAATTGCTTGACTACCTTTGTGGTTTGCTAATATGAATGTTTTGAGAGACCCACTAACCAAGTTTAGCCAAATTTTATTTGTCAAAGACAAAGTACAATACAGAAAGGAAAGAGTTACTACATTACCAATCTTTTTCGGAAACTATTTTCTCAGTGTTCAGTTTACCCTACACAGAAGGTTTGCTCTGAAGTATGTATTCAGACTAGCTGTATTTGTAGTATGGTTGTTTATTAGTTAGAGCGCTCTCTATACCTCACTCAGGACTGAAATCCAGCAATCAGATTTTTACCTAGTTTTTCTGTATCAGCCTTTTCCTTCCTTATCTTTTCTTTTGGATACTACATTCCAAGGACCAGTTGGGCTATGGAAGTAGATCCCAACCTGAACTGGGACATGCCATTCCTTCATCTTGCCTTTGACAGGCTTTGTATCTGTCAGTGCCAAAGCTGACTTCAGCTTTGCAAAGTGTTGTGGGATATAGATCTTGCCATAAGTGAATGGAATCGTGGGAAGAGCATAATACATATCAACATGGTGTGTGTAATACATACTAATTTATTGGCTAACAAAGGGTACCATTGGGACAACTTACCTAGGGACATGATGGATTATCCATTACTTGAAATCTTAAAATCAAGACTGGATGTTTTTCTAAAAGATATGTTCTAGGAATTATTTTGGGGAAGTCCTATGGCCTGTGTTACGCAGGAGGTCAGCCTAAATGATCACAATGATCCCTTCTGACCTAAAAATCTATGAATCTATTTGAGCTCATTGAATATTTGTCAAATCATTTATTCAATTAGTTTTATAATCTTCAAATTATTTGGTGGATATTTTAAAATCATAACTACAATTCTACCACGAGTATAGGATTAATGGGGGACCCAATGCAGCAAAACACATGAGCATATGCTTAAGTCCCATTTGCTTCAACACATGCTCTGTAGAGCAGGGCTGGCTATGCTCCATTAAACAGCCTAGTTCTACTGGAGACACTTCATTTCAGTAGTGGGTTGAAATTATTCAAGTATTATGAAGCCCATGTGGCACCTCCAGATATAAGAATTTGACTGCTTTCTATCACAAGCCCAGTTTTGACAAAGCCCCAAAACCTTGTTCTGACTTCCAGTTTGCCAAAATATTTTAACTTGTTGAGATTAATAGGACAGATTGTTTGTTTGCTGTATATTATGAGAATGTGATAAATAAGCGGCTTTCCAATTTCTGAAAAGTCTAACGTTATTTTGGAAAATCATATCTCAAAAATGGCTTGACCTAGAAACACAAAATGTATTCTTTTCATTTCTCCTCAATGGGAACAAGTGTCTGTGAGTATTATTTTGAAGTCTGGGTGTTTAATTTTAGAGTAATTAATTCCATGTTGACAAGCAACTTTAATTTAAGGTGGTTACAGACAGACAGCAGAACATGTGATTTCAATTAGTATATCGTCTTGTGTGTTTTCTATAACAGGCATCATATTAATATCACACTCTACATTCTATGAATATAAATGTGTCAGATGAAAGTATAATAATCCACAACTAGTGAGTAAGGGGAAAAAATCTGGCCCTATTGGAAGTTGTGAGAGGGTGAACCAGGCTTTGTGGCCCCCTGCTGGAGGCCGTGCTAATCTGTTACACCCTGCACCAGGAAAGGAGCAGCAAAGGTGGGTCCTCCTAGAGAGGCCTCACAGAAGCAGCCAATCAGAGTCCAGCAGGCTCAGCTAAAAGGAGCTACAGGGCCTTAGCGGGTTAGTTCCTGGCTGAGACCAGAGGGCAAGTAAGGGTTGCTCCTCTCTCGGCTTGAGGGATAACCAGAGTTTGATTCTGGATGCACTTGTTTAAACTGGGAGAGAGAACTTGAACCCTAAGGGAAGGGGTGAAGATAAAGCGGCAAGGTGGGAAGAGGCCCAGGGAAGTAACAGTAACAAATTGAAAGGAGCAATACATGGCTGCTGGTATAGAGTTCCTGGGTTGTAACCAAGAGTAGTGGTGAGCCTGGGTTTCCCCATTGGCCACCAGTGAAATGGCATAAACCCCAAGGAAGGGACAAGGTTTGTTTGGAAGTCAGAGCGAAGGGCTGAATTTAAAGAGTCCCAAGCTGGGGCTGAAGACCCTGGTGAGGGCTGATAGACAGTTTTGTTGGACTCTGTGCTACACCAGAAGGGATCCATTTTGAATGTGTGACCTGGCCGGCGGGCTGAGCCACTGAAGACCTGCCAAGCGAGGTTGACAACTTACAGTGGGCACCAGGAGCAGGAAAAGGACCGCAGTACTCCATGCAACAGCAGGAGGTTCTCAAGAGGTGAGTGTCCCCTTTACAGAAGTCAGTGACAAAACCCCTGTTTACCTCAATAGAGATAGGATTTCACCTCGTAAGTCGTAGTTAATCATAAGGCATCCCAGGAAAATCATCACTTTTTTATTTTATTTTATCAGTCAGCATGTTAATTCTTCTTTAACTACAAAATGTTTATTTGATATTGTTATACCAAGCAGAGCTTGCTTCGTGTTCATAAGGAACAAACCATCCAATGTGATGAGTGAAGAGAAAAAGCTGAATGAGCATAGACTATCGAAGTTTTTCTTTTGCTCAAACACTTGTTCTGTAGAATTAGTTGAAACAGTTTTCTGTTGGCAAATACATTTTAAAGGCCAAAATCTTTTGCGAAATCTTATTGACTTTGATGGAACTTCATTTTCAGAAAAATATGCAACTTTTTTTTTTCAGAATGAAATGTCCCATTTTGACATTTTTGGAGGGGGAAAGCTTCAGTTTTTGTATATTTTAATATTTAAATCTGTTTGTTTTATATAAAAAAATTTGATTAACACAATTTTTTCAAGAATTTTACTTTGTGAAAACATTTTTGAAATATCAATTTTTCATGCAGTGGAAAATCTGTTCTCTGACTAGCTCTATTGTTTGGTATTTCATTGTGAACTCACCTGGAACACTAAAATACTGGGAAAAGATCCTTTGAAACTCAGCAATAGTGACACCACCGGGTACTCTTTTAAAGAGTATGATTCTATTTTTGTATAACTATTTTGCAACCTTATGGAGTATTGCCACAAAAGCATCCCAGTTTTAAAATGCTTGCAGTAAACAATTTGTAATGGAATAGTTTTCCATTGGAATCTTATCAGTGCATATACTACAGCATATTGTCATCTATTTTGGCAAGATACCTTTTAAAAGACTTGAAAAGTGGGTATGGGGATGACACTGATAGAAAATAATGTTAACATTCATTAGGAGGAAATCGGGAAAGTACTTATTTTTCAAAAAGTTTTTCATCAGCTGTGGACTAAGTCTTGGCTTAAACAATAGTGAAACATTTTATGACCATCAGAGTATTAATGCTAACAATAGATATTTAGAGCAACACATGGGTTTGTGTGCTACATATCTATCTCTGTGTCCAACCCACACAGACAAGTCTTTTACAATACCCAGCTATAGAGTCTGACTCTTCAGTTGCTACAGGCTTGAGCTAACCTAGGGAGGTGGTGGGATCTCCATCCTTAGAGGTTTTTAAGGCCCGGCTTGACAAAGCCCTGGCTGGGATGAGTTGGTTGGGATTGGTCCTGCTTTGAGCATGGGGTTGGACTAGATGACTTCCTGAGGTCTCTTCCAACCTTAATCTTCTATGATTCTATGATTCTAACGCTTTTAGCTCTGGCGGTGCCTGACTGAACCCTTGGTGTTGGCCAAGATTCTGACCATCACATAGTGGGGATTTGTCCAGGAGTCAAATTGCCATCCCGGAATCAAACAGATGCTCATGACAAGTTTACTCTGTCCAGGGGAAGTGTGTAACCCTTGGTCAGTGCATGGTATTTTACCCGTTAGTGCCGGATCCACAGAGGTTGTGAATCTGTCACAGGCCTGGCTCATCGGCATAAACTGAAGAGATTTGTGCGTCTAACTCGGGAGGTCCCCAGTCCTTGTAGGGCTAAAATGTGGGGTTTCTTATTAGCACTTGCATAGGCATTTCATCAGACCTCAAGTGCACCTAAACTTTCTGTGCTCTTGGAAAGTTTGTGAATGAGCCATAGGCCGAGGTTGTTTGGACTCTGCAATCCCCAGGTAGGGTCCCTCCCCTGCAACAGCTGCCCCTACATTCCCACAAGGCCTAGGTCCACCTGTAACTGTGACTCCTGGACCCTGTCTTGTTACAGGGGTTTTAACTTTTGTCACCCTGACCATAGTCATGTGACTGAGCCCAGAACATAAAATAACTTTATTTCCCAGCCCCTCTGGCTGTCCAACTCTTGCTACACCAGTCCTAGCCTGTTGCCTTTCGAGGTTCAAGGTTTGCCACACTTGCTACTTCAAGCAAGAAGGTGACTTTTGTGTTCAGTATATGGGCCTAAGAAGCTGCTAAGGGAAACTTGGGTCTATAACGTCATCAATACACTGATGATACTCAGCTCTAGGTCTTTTAATTGCTTCTGGACAGAAGCACTTCTCTACTTTTCCAAAAGTCTGGTGGAGTAATGCCAGCTCAGCCCAGATAAGATGCAGTAATTGGCAGGGGAAGCATTCTAAATAACTGGCAGAAACTACAGCTACTTTCTGGTAAAATTAGTGACATATTATTATTGTTAAATGCAGAACAAGTTAACATGTCAGATGCTCCTATAGGGTTTCTTAGATGATGTAATGTGTGCATATCATTGATCCAACACCACTGCACAAAAATCCAGTGCAGTCAGTCCTGATCTTGGTTACCCAGGCATGTATCATCATCAGGCTGACTTTGATAAAATAAATCAAACCCCCATCCCACTCCAATCTGTAGCTCATTTTCTCCTGTCCTGCAGCAGCTCCCCAGTTCATCACCCCAAATCCCACAGTGTTGGGAGGTGTGAGACAGTGATATGGTAAGTGCCAGTGCCCGTTCAGCATGGAGTCCTCCAGCTTCTTCCAGCATGCTAACGAACTCAATTCAGCAGAGCAATTAGGCATTTTCATTCCACAAAGCATTTAAGCAGGTGCCTATTTCCAAGTCAAGTCAAAAAGTCAATCACCAAATTCATTTCACACAGGATAATGAATAGTTATCATACCTACACAGTGGGAGATTGTACCTTGGAAAGCAGTGACACTGAAAAGGATTGAGGGGTCAGAGTGAACAAGCAACTGAGCATGAACTTCCAGTGCCATGCTGTGACAAAAGAGGCTAATGCAACAGTGTAGGAGTAGGGAGTACATGGCATTGGTGATTCCAGTACTGGAACACTGCACACAATTCTGACGTCATCATTTTAAAAAAGGATGTTGAAAACTGGAGAGGGTGCAGAAAAGAACCACAAAAAGGTTTGAGGGCTGGAGCGAATGTTTTTCCATGAGAGACTTAAAGAGCTCAATTTGTTTAGTTTATCAAAAAGAAGATTGAGAGGTGACTTAATGACAATATATTTATGCTACTGGCTACTAGTGCTAGCCATACAGAAGGGGACAGGGTGGGGAGAATGAACAGAACTGGCCCATCACAGAGGGGAACATCTGATGCCCTTTCTATATGGGTGGTGTACTGCCTGCAGTCCTGGGGCAGGCACAGTGCAGCCCAGTGCTCCTCCTGGGGGAGTGCTGCTCTGTCTTAACAAGCAAAACAGCCCTCTACAAGGAAACAAAGGTCCCCAGTAACAGAACTACAAAATTCTCTGCTACATGTTAAACCATTATGTAGCTCAGTGTAATAAATACATCTGGTCCCAGTGGGTTTGGGTGAGGGTATGTGGGGATATCTACGCTGCTATTCTTAGCCCTGTAGTGTGAGCCCCACAAACCTGAGTCAGCTCACCCAAGCTTAGACTCTTTGGCATCGGTGGTCTTTTGCAGTGTAGACGTACCCTTAGTCACAATTACAAGCCATATACAGCGATGGCATAGTCTGATAACATTTATGTTCCCATTATATCCTGTGTGTATCCCATACACAATTTCATAATTTGCTCACATAATGGTACTAAAATATTTTGTAAGTGCTTGTAAACACTAGAACATAAGAATGGCCATATTGGGTCAGACCAATGGCCCATCTAGCCCAGTATCCTGTTTTCCAACAGTGGCCAGGTGCTCTAGAAGGAATGAATAGAACAGGTAATCAAAAAGTGATCCATCCCCTGTCACCCATTCCCAGCTTCTGGCAAACAGAGGCTAGGGACACACTATACCAAAAATGATAATGTAGTTGCTTCTTTGCCACATAACAGTTCTGATGCAATTGGTACTTGACAGTTAATATTAAGCACTGTCTGTATGAAAATACTCGAATTATGATTGCATCATCCTTTTAGCATAAAGGGGGATGCCCCTATGATTACCCATCTGCTGCTGAAAGTTATCTACATTACACAGCAGCACCTAAAAGCACTGTATTTTGGAATTTGACTAAAAGGCCAAGAACTTAAATAAGCAGACTTCTAGCATGTTAATACTAAAGCACTAAAATATTAAATTTCAATGATTAAATCTCTGTGGTGAAATAAAATATTAATGTTTCTGTGGCATCTAATTTTTTTTCAAATGTTTTCCTTACTATATATTAAATTACAGCAGACTAAAAAGGAGAGAGTATTATTCTAAACTGACTGCTAAGTTTTAAATAAGATAGTTCCTCCTGTCACTGTAGTGACTGGATCTTGCATTAATACCTTGTAGAAGTGCATATAGTTCTTCTGACATATGTCATGGCTAGCTCTTATTGTTCTTGCCAAAATACTTTTCTGCTTTAAAGAAATTACTGTAGAAATACCTTCTTTAGAAACTTTTCATAGTAATTATGCATTTTGTAGCCCTCCTGTATTGGTACAAAGCTAGATGGTGTTTTGTGTATCATTATTTAGTTGATCATCTGCAGGGCCGTAGCAACAAAGAACGTGTCCGAACGTGGCCCCCTCTGAACATATGTCCGGGCGGGGCCCCTTACAATGCAGAAACTGGAATGCGGTATTTATTTTGCCACTTTTAGGGGCCCCCTTCCTTGCGGGGCCCCCTCCGGTCGGAGGGTACGGAGGGTGCTCGCTACGTCTGTCTGTATGCAACACTTCAGTTTTCCTAAAATAATCCTGTATTTGTGCTGTTTGCCTATTTATGTAACATTTCAGCCGAATATCCAACATGCTTAATATTCCTATTGTTGTACTCTACTGTACTTAGGTGGTGATTTCATACTCGGCTCTGACCCTGATGTATGCACTTTTGGCAACAATTATAAACATTGCAGGTCCAGCTAAGCCCAAAGGGCTATGTTCTGATACCCTTACTCATGCTGAGCAATACATGGCTTCATAGAATTGTAGACTTTAAGGCCAGAAAGGGACTGAGGTATATACTAAATCCGCCAGGAAGTGTAGAGATGCCACACTTCCTATACACGCTTCATGCGGCCTTTGGGTTTCCTGTGACATGCTTCCAGCTGGGAACAGAAGAAAGGCATCCAGGACAGGGCTGTCATAGGCTGCAGACAGGGAGTTCAGTTACCTTATTTCTGTAAATTGCTTACATTCACAATAAATGGTTTATCTGTCTGTCAGACACTACAAGGGTCATTCTGATCATGTAGTCTGGAGAATTTCATCCAGTTAACTTCTACATCTATCCTGCTAGAGCATGTTGTCTAGAAAGACCTTCAATCTTGGTGTTAGTGGGACCACTCCCCAACCCAATGTGTCAAAATCTGGCCCAAAGTTAAAAGGGTTTGAGTGGGATAATGGCTAAGCCTACACTTGGAGCTGTGGTGTGATTCTGGCTCAAGGAGATATACTCATGGTGGCTCTGATTGACCTAGAGTGCGGCTGCAACAGTGCAAGTTGCAGGACAGGCTAGCTGCCCTGAGTATGTGCCTATGGTCTCAGATGGGTACATACTCAGGGCGGCTAGCCCCTCCTGCTGCCCATCCTGCCACAGCTGTACTTTGTTTTTAGCACGATCCAAGCTAGCCAGAGTATGTCTCCTCAGGTTGGGAATCGCACCCTCAGCTCCAAGTATAGAGGGGGAAACCGGATCTTGTATTAATGAGCAACCAGTGTAGGGACTCTTATCGGCCTGTCCCTTGGATGGAGTTACAACGGGGTACAACTGTCAACTAGTGATACAATAGGCCTGAATGCTCAAAATCCAGAACACAAGGCAATTGCCAATTTGATTTCACAATCTCAGGAGATAAATTGTTCTGAGAGTGGGGATTTGGAACGTTATTTCCAAAATGTCCATGTGCACTAATAGCGCTGGGAGAAATGACTGATACAGGGGGAAGTCCTTAGACGGTTTAGGCTTTTTCCTTTGTCACCACTCCTAAAATGTTAGTCATAAACTTTATTGTTGTCACTCTCCCCCTATAACAACCACTGCCAAATTCTGTTAATAATCATTTTATTATGGTACCACCCTTAGGGCCTATTTAGGATCAGGACCCTATTGGGCCAACCTCTCTGAAAATCATAGATTATTAGGGTTGGAAGGGACCTCAGGAGATCATCTAGTCCAACCCCCTGCTCAAAGCAGGATCAATCCCCAACTAAATCCCCAAATGGCCCCCTCAAGGATTGAACTCACAATCCTGGGTTTAGCAGGCCAATGCTCAAACTACTGAGCTATCCCTCCCCGCCAATGAAGAGAAAATCCCTGTCCCAAAGAGCCTACTCATTAGGGCCCTGATCCTGCAAAGACTTGCTCATGTGCACTATAGCCAGCCCTGAGCACTGAAAAGTCATGACTCAACCCTCCCCCACATCAGGAGACTTAAAAAAAAATCAGTTAGGACTTGGATGTTGTGCCTTCTGAATTTTGTGCCTTTACAGGGCTCATTGTTTTCAAGCTGTTATCCTCAACCATGAGGGCCAGAAGTGTGTGTGTGTGTGTGTGTGTGTGTGTGTGTGTGTGTGTGTGTGTGTGTGTGTGTGTGTGTGTGTGTGTGGTGGTGGCGTTTTTGTTTTTAATGGAAGTTTACATTCTTGTGTAATTGCATGACTCCAGGAGCTAGGCCTTTAAGAAGAACACACTAAATATAATAAAATCACAAGCATTGGCGACATTGCTTTTGCTTCACTTCAGTCCGAATGACACCAGTGGGGCTACTCTCATGCTTCAAGGTAAGCAAATGCATGTGTCTTTGCAGGACCAGGTTCTAGTTTGGCAAACTCCTAATTTAGCTGAATGGTGTATTCGAAGGCCAAACACAACTATTGTGCACAATATTGGTGCACATCATAATCTTCCTAATGAAGGGGTAGCCATAACTGCAATTTCGATAGAACTATCAATTCCATTTGAACTGGGCTATTAATAGATGAATAAATGAATAACTGGGCACTGCTGTTATCCTGGCATGCCCCATATTCATTTCTGCTGAGACTGTATAAAACATCCATTCAAAATGGGAAAATTTGACAGATTTGTCAGTTTATTAATAGATTAAGTTCAGCAGAATTTGAGATGCTAATTTATTCCTGGCCTATTTTCCTTTATTCACTTTCAGTCTTTGCCTTCTCCCCTGTGCTTTCTTTCCTGCTGTTTATGTTTCCTATTCGAGTCAATAATGTTAAGATTTGTACATTTTTTGATCTCATGTAACTAATTGGATTAACTAGGAGCAGCTGACATTGGATTTGAGAGCCTGTGGCCATTTTTCTTCCCCCTCCCCCTATGTTGGGTCTCACTAATTGCAGCTTCTGGGCAAAGAGCCAAATGTGCCTCTTCTTGATCTAATTTATTACACAAAGCATGACAGGGCCTAACGTGTGAGGGGTTGGGGAATACAGCCCCTCATTCAGAAGGGGCAAGTCACAGTAATGGAGCAAGTCACCAACCCTTGGACATCTCAGGAAGCTTTTTAAACGGCCAGAGAGTTTACCAATGTTTAAAGGAGTAGCAAAGGGAGAATGGAATGGTTCAGGAGGCTGGTACCAGGATCCAGAATTCATTCATCTCTGGTTAATTGAATCAATTCCAACTCAGGTTTAGCATGATTGGAAACTGCCAGTGACCTAGGTGAAATATTCCTACTTGCCACTTGAATGGCAGCTTTAATCTAAACACCATAAACCAGGAGGCAAAGAAGAGTTAATTAAGCCCCCAACCATCACTTTGCAGTAGTATCCTTGTGTTATAAGTGGGGAATTTGATGTGCTGAAAGGACACATCACTAAGACGTGAAGTTGCGCAATAAATTGAGGGCAAATCTAGGAATAGAACCTACATCTCCTGCTTTTCAGTCTTGTAGTAGTTTTCCTCTAGGGCCTGATCCAAAGACTCCCATTGAGACTCTCAGTGAATTTTGGATCATCCCCAAGTGATGTGGATGTTTGCGCGTTATAAAGCCCTAACTTATGTGGCATATCTATATTGGAGAGGCCCCTCTTTCCTGACTGCAATTAGCAAAGGTGCGTAAGCTAGCAGGAGTCTTCTTTCTTCAAACAAGAAGCTTCTGGCAGGTGATTTTCCAGGAAGTCCCCTTCTTCTTATCATTAGTTTTACAGTAGCTCTATTTTACTAGACACTGTGGGGATGTATAGTGACCTTTCACCGAAGAGATTATAGTCTAGATCAGGGGTCGGCAGCCTTTCAGAAGTGGTGTGCCGAGTCTTTATTTATTCACTCTAATTTAAGGTTTCGCGTGCCAGTAATACATTTTAATGTTTTTAGAAGGTCTCTTTCTATAAGTCTATAATATATAACTAAACTATTGTTGTTTGTAAAGTAAATAAGGCTTTTAAAATGTTTAAGAAGCTTAATTTAAAATTAAATTAAAATGCAGAGCCCCCCGGACCGGTGGCCAGGACTCAGGCAGTGTGAGTGCCACTGAAAATCGACTTGTGTGCTACCTTCGGCACGCATGCCATAGGTTGCCTACCCCTGGTCTAGCTAGACAAGAGGCAGGAAGGGAAACCCAAAGCACAAAGTGAAGTGACTTACCTAAGGTTACCCAGCAGGCCAGTGGCAAAGCCAGGAACAAGAATCCCTGTCCAGTGCGCTATCTGGTGGCCCTCGCTACTTATTCTGGAAGTTTTTCTCCTATAGCTGATCGTAAAATGGAAATTCCATCTCATGCTGAAATTCTAATATCCGGACTGTTTTTATCCCAAAGTGGGGTGAAAAGTTGCAATATCATAACTTTTTTAGAACAAAAAGTTGTGAACTTGATTCAAAACTGTCAAAATATGAATGTTAAATCTGTGTCTGCTTGAGCTGTCACAGTGCTTCTTGGGAGTTCTAATTCTGATGACTCACTTGCATCTATTCTCCCACATGGGCCATGCTCTCTGGCTGGACTACATCTCCCATGATGCACCTTAGTGGTTCAACCAGCACAAACTACATCACCCATCAGGAAGCACTGCAGCAGCTTAGGAAGGCACTGATTAATACCAAACTTGCATGAAACAAAGCATCTTGATTTTTCCCAACTGAAAATTGAAAAACTTCAGTAAAATCAATATTTTTTTCCTGTGAAAAATATCAATTTTCCACATGATAACACTTTCCAGTGAAAAGACATTTAGATGAAAAGTTCCCGACCAGCTCTACTTTCCCCTTGGTACATGTTAAGCCAGACTTGTTTACATTCCATCACTCTTTTCTCAGATGTTGAGGGGCAGGAAGGTTCAGGGTGTTATAGTACCTCAGTTCATTACTGATGGTGGTATAGGCAGTCTATGTTAAATTTGCTGGCCATATATTTTATAGTGTGCATTTAACTGATGTGGAAGAGCCCATCATTTTAAAAAATATGGGTGCTTCTCATTAATAAAAATACATACAATAAAGCTGTATTAAGGCAGTTTAGACGGTGGAAGGATAGATATACAGCTGGCAATATCATTGAAAGTAAGTTAAACAGTTAATTTGGAGAGTCTTCTGGCAAATTCAATAAATAAAAGATGATGGCTGGAATAGGGTTGTTTCAATTTTTGACATTGAGAAGGATTTACACTCTGATCTTTAATATTCATAAAGTGCAGGTGCTCTGGGATGCTCAGCTTTTCATTTTTACAGATGATGCTGGTATTCAGTAATGGCCCATTTTAGATATTGTGAATAATCCAAGACAAACAGAAGTATTTAGTGTGACAAAGTCCAAGACATTGTTGCACATCTTAGTAAAAACAGATTACAAATTAAATTTTTATGCAATGCAACATAATTTGTAAGTGGCAATAGAGTGGTGGCAGAGAGAATATTGCAGTGTCTAATACATGACAGCTAGCTGGCTGAATCTCAGCCCAGAAAATGGAGATCATGCCAGTAGGATGCGGGGACTCTGCCCACCTTTTGTCATTTGGATTCAGAACTTGGGGTTTTGTTTGAAGCTTTGGTTGCTCCTGGATCTCTAGATAAGAACAGTGCCTAAAAGCGCTTTTTATCTGTGCATGGCAAAAAGATGGTGAGCTTTTTTGTTAGATGTGGACCTTACCACATTGCTCAATGCCTTGATCACCTCCAGACTGCAAGACACCTATAATGGAGTTTCCTCTGGAGATCTCTTAAAGAACATGGCTGCCTTCCTGCCCAGCAGTGTGATCTAGTGGCTAAGGTATTGGACTGAGACTCAGGAGTCCTGGATTTTACTACCAACTCTACCATTGACATGCTGGGTGACCTTAGATACATTATTTCACCTTTCTGTGTCTCATTTTTTCTCATTGGTAAAATAAGGTCAATAATACTGACCTCCTTTTAAAGCGCTTTGAGGTCTATGGATGAAAAGCGTTAAATGAACCAGATATTATGACTTCATTGAGGGAGCACATTACATCTGTACTATCTTCCAGATTCTTGAGATCTCTGTGGTC
The DNA here is from genome assembly GCF_028017835.1 of Emys orbicularis. Classification (NCBI taxonomy): domain Eukaryota; kingdom Metazoa; phylum Chordata; order Testudines; family Emydidae; genus Emys; species Emys orbicularis. Next base: position 19,084,181 of record NC_088685.1, on the reverse strand, counting down.
TTGCCACCCTAAAACCAACCTCTCTTCCTGTGTTTTGCCCTGGCAGTTGAGGCAAATGTGGATGTTCCAGATTAAAGTCCATAGATGTGCTCATCCAGCGGGAGGGGGGGCGGGCCATTCTTAGTAGGAGGTGTTAGACTTTGGAACTTAGTGCTACTCTTTGTCTTACAGACCCAGAACTTGTTGGCTCTCAGGTCATGCTGCAAAGACTGTTTCTTGCCCTAGGCTTTTCTTAAGGATCACTCCAGACACGGTGCATAAGCAGAGAGAGAAGATTTAAATTTCAGTGGGTCGTGAGAATCGTAATGCTGATGTTGCTTTAATCTGAACTTTTTGTATTTTTTCTCATTGACTTCGGTAGGATTTGGATCAGGCTCTAAGAAACTTGGATAGGCACACCATTCTTTTGAAATCAAATAAATATAGTATTGCCAATGAATTTGTCCTGCTGACTCTGAATTAGCTTAATTTGGCTTTATACAGACTGAAATAATTCTGAACTGATATAGTTTGGATACTTGTTATTTAAGGCTTGACAACAAACAGCAGCAATTAACTGTTCTTTTATTTTTATTGTTTGCTTGTTGAATTTCAGTCTATTTTAAAAAATATTCTTAATGAAGTGCATGCATTATTCTGCAAGCTAAGAAGGGATGTCATTTTTATTTGGAATCAGAGTGTCACAGCCAATCTTTCAGCATTATAAACACTTACATAAAAAGCCAGTGTCTTCCCTCCAGCTGTCTGTGTTGAGTCTTCTAATGCTTTGTAACTTTTTTTTATTTTTAGATTAATGTTATGTCAGTTGTGGAATCAGGTAGTGTACTCTGCTATGAATAGTGTGTCATAATAGACAAAACTGAGTGTTAAAATGCAGATGGTAAGAAATTATAAATCCCTTGGTAACAAACTGATTAATTCCTCGCTCCCCCTTGGACTACAGATGAGTCTAGCAGAGCTATGTGGACTGTTGCATGTTCCCTTTTGGAAGGGATTGGTGAATTTCTATGTAAGAGTCTATTTGTAGATTCTGAAGTTTGGAAAGCCTGTAATCTCAATGAATTCAACTTTCTCAGGTTTGAATCTCATTGCTGAATCAATGGTAAGATTTTTAGGTTCAATGGATCCATGAGTGTGTGCTACTTCATTGGCTCACCAGAACTACAAGTTGGAAAAGTCTAATGAACAGAACATAGACCTCAGGAAGACCCATTTAGCTTGATATCTTGAACAATACAACAGTACAACTTGGCTGAAATCACTCCATTTCTGTGGAATAGTGGTTTTTTTTTTTTTTTTTTTTTTTACAAATCATCCAATTCTGACAAACAAATGTTTTGTTGGAATTTCTTTGATCAGGGGCTTGTCTACACTATAAATGCTACCGTGCCACAGTTGTGCTGCTGTAGCACCACAATGTAGAGGATTCCTACAGCAATAGAAGGGGTTTTCCCATTGCTTTATAGCTAATCCATTGCTCTGAGAGATGCTTGCTATGGTAGCTTCTGTCATCCTAGCTGCTTCTGTACTAGGGGTTAGGTTGACCTAACTTCGGCACTTGCAGGTGTAAATTTTTCACATCCCTAAGCAACATAGCTAGGTCAGTCTACTTTTTCAATGTAGACCAGGTCCAGCACTACCATTGGGTAGTAAAACTACTTGGGTATCCTTCCTAACCAGAATTTCAGTACTGCTGTTGCCGACACAGAGCCACCAATGGAGTACAGGTAAGATTTGTAACATCTGCACCACAAAGTAGGGCATTCAGCACAGCATTTACATCTCTTTATTATAGTTCATATCCACATCTCTTCTTGCCCTCTGATCATCTTTAGAGACCATTTTTAATCTATGCATGTGTCCTGGGATGCAGTATCACCCAAGTTCTTCAGTTGTCTAAACAGTACTGCAGTGAAAACTGCAATCTGGCCAAGCATATCAAAGACAGATGCCTTGTCAGCAAATGGAAAAGTCTGATGTGTGAATCTAGGTAGTTGGCTGCCAGCAGTTTGTCTGGTCAGATGATAAACCTTACTATTAGCCAAATGTTTCAGGTCTGAGGCAACAGCACATAAAATCTTTCTAGAGGATTTCAATTAATACAATATTTTTATTTATATTGTAGTAGCACCTAGGAGCCCCTGTCATACACCAGGGACCCATTGTGTTAGGTGCTATACAAACACAGAACAAAAAGACAGTTCCTGCCCTGAGAAGCTTGTGAGACCAGACATAACATGGATACAACAAACAGGAGCGCTCAGTGCAATAAAAGGGAATTTCCTTTTGCAATAAACTCAGCGGAGTCAGATAAGGGATTTATCTGGCTGAATTCTGCCTCATTGCTTTTCTTCACTAAGACAGAATCCCTGTGTAAAGCAGCTGTCCTACATTCGTAGGATTTATGGGTAGCTTCTGTGGGCAGAAATCCCCCCCACTCCTCTTCCAACACTCCCTCTAGGTCCTTCAAATACTCTGTGTAGAGTATAAACTGTTTTGACCTCCTTTTTAAAGGCTGTAATACTTAGCTACAATGTTACGTGTCTGAGACCCAGTCACGGCAGCAGCCATGTACTCCTGGCTTTCCATATTTCATCCTCTGATGGGAATTGCCACCAGTTCCCTCCTCCGCCCCCACAAGCTCTGATTTGGCTTGGCTTTGATATATGTAAGATGTGCAGAACTGTCTTCATGGTGGCTTATATGCTGGCTTCAAGCAGCTACTAGCTAAAGCTGGTTGGGAAATTTTCCATCCATTTCTATTTTTAAAAAACAAGAGCAGTTTCCACAAATAGTGCCAACATTTTTAGATTTTTTTTTTGTTTGGGAAAACTGAAATGAAAGATTTCATTTTGGGTCAGGTTGACCCAATTTAAAATATTTTGGTTTGTCAAACCAAATGGAAACATTTCATTGTGGGAAAGTTCAACATTAAGTTGTGTCCACTTGAGTTCTTGTGATGCCTTATGGGAGTTGTAGTTTGGGTGCTTTGTGTACCCATCTCCTTTATGGGATGGTCCTTGGTTGGACTACATCTCCCATGATATATTGCAGTCACCTCTGGTTGAATCTACATAATGCACCGTGGGAGTTGCATGATCATAGTGCATCATGGGATATGTATTCTGATGGGGGAGTCTGGCCCATAGAGGAGAACAGGAACATGGGGCATCCAAACTACAACTCCTATGAAGCCCCATGATAGCTCAGGAGGATGCTGACTGAAGTCAAACTGACTCAAAATGAATTGTTTTCAGTTGGTTAAATAAACTAAACTAAAAGAAAATAATTCAGGAATTTCAAAAAGTTTCATTTCAATTGGACATGTCAAAACACTTCATTTTGATAGTTCTGAATTGAATTTTTTCATAATTTTACATTCCGTAATTTTTTATATACATTTCCATGTTTCATCCTGATTCACAACAAAAAACAATTTTGAAAGTTTTGAAGTTTCTCTCAGGATGGAAATTCCCATCATTTTTTGACGAGCTATATTCATTATGTCCCCCGCGAACGAACACACACACACTTTCTCTGTCTCTGTCTCTGAACTTACCCATACAGCACAGGGCTGGTTTGGCAGTATCAGGATCTACCTAGCTATACCTGCAACAAAACAAAATTCACTGCAAGAACCACTTCAAACATATATTTCAGTAATCCCTTTTTATTGAGGTGTCTACATTTAGCAAAAAGCAACAGAGGGTCCTGTGGCACCTTTAAGACTAACAGAAGTCACAGGTGCCACAGGACCCTCTGTTGCTTTTTACAGATTCAGACTAACACGGCTACCCCTCTGATACTTGACTACATTTAGCAAGTATCAAAGAACCAGAAATCCCTACTGTCCAGGAGCTTTAAGGCAGAGATGAGTATAATCTACACATAAGTAAGGTAGGCAGTAGATCTGGTTTTATGAGGAAAACACGATTGGCATATATGTTAATGAAAAACAGCTTCAATTCAGATTTATTGTTATATGTGGAATCATTAGTCACAAATATTCAGATGACTCACAAATGACTTTAGAAAGTTAAAAAAAACAAATGTTAAAGTCCTTTTAGTATGGGGAAACTTTGCAGTTCCAGGATCTAATTTTGAGCTTGCGTAAATCTTGAGTAACTCCACAGATGACAACAGAGTTACTCTGGATTTACCGTAGGATATTAGAGAGACAAGGTGGGTGAGGAGCGCTGCATGCAGCTTGTCTCTCTCACCAACAGAAGTTGGTCCAGTAAAAGATATTACCTCATCCACCTTGTCTCTTTCATATCCTGGGAACGACACTCATACTAAGATAACAGACAGCTGAACTTTGGCCCCTTGTGTATAGAGATCTACAATTGTTCACTTCTTAGCCCAGTGATAAATTCCCATTCTGACATTTGCAAATATTTAGGGACCTGATCTTGCATTCCTTGTACACCCCAAACTTTCCATGTCAAATGCCCTAGCCCCCTGGATTTGCCCCATTGATATAATGGGCTTTGGATCAGCATCTAGATAAGTGCTCCAGTTTTGCTGTTAGTACTCCAGCAGCCTGTTAATTACTTGCAACCCTTTTATTTTTATCTGTCATTGTATAAAAACCTTCAAGGCTAACTAAAGTAGATCAGACCACTAACTCCCTGAACAAATAATGACTTAAGTTTCTTGTGGCCTAAAAAAAAAAACAACACCTTTCCCTCTTTATTTTCCAATTTGAGTTTCTTGTGGCCTGTAGCGGGGTGGTCACCCGCTCCTGCCTGGAAGGGCTTAAGACAGCCCTGGAGAGGGCTGGGGCAGGGGGAAAAGTTGAGCTGATTGGGGGAAACAGCCTCAGCTGTGGCCATGCCCCAAACAGACCCAGCTGGCCCTATAAAGGCCAGGGAAGCCAGGTACAGACTCTCTCTCTAGCCTTTGAGAGGGAGGGGCCTGGCTGCTGGGGAGCGTACCTGAGGTAGAGCAGGGCTGGGGGAAGGCCAGAGGAGCTGGGGACCTCCGGCTTGGAAACCCCCTAGCTGCAGGCCTAGTATAAGGCTGAATAGGTATTGTGGTTGCAGGGGGCAGCCCAAGGGCAGAGGAAGGCAGCAGGCCCAAACCCTCCTTGCCAGTGATGAGTGGCTTATACTGCAGTCTGCCCCAGGGAACGGGGGCTACTTGGTGACTGGCAGTAGCCTACGACTGAGGCGAGGTGGGGATAGGGGCTGGGCGTTCCCTGGGGAGGGGAGACCCTGAGACTGAGGGGTGTACTGCCAGGGGGCAGCACCCCAGATAATGGGCACTGGAGTCCAGGCAGGAACATGGGGGCCAAGCAGCAGTGGGATATTGGCCTGCAGAGGGCGCTCCAAGGCTGGCAGAGCTAATTCCCAGAAGAGACCAGCAGGAGGTGCCGCAGAGGTGAGTCCCACCTTGCTACATGGCCTCAATTAACTTTTGTTGAATGTTTACTGTTGAGAACATGCAGATGTTAAGTGTCACTGTGAATATTTCTTACTATTATAGGCCCTGTAATCTGAAAACTTAACACTCCAAGTAGAAGTAAATTTGCCTACAAAACCTTAATTATACACTGCTTTAATGCAGCTGTACTTGTAAACCTAACTTGGATAAGTACTGTTCTAAAGTGTCCTAAACAGAGCTGGTTGGTATGTTTCCTCCTCCCCCCCCCCTTTTTTAAGGCCAATTTCTTGAAACTGAAACTGTTTGTGGACAGATTGACATTAAAACAAAATGTTTTGACTGAGCTGCACATCACAAAAATTAGGATTTTTGCTTAATGGAAAATGTTTGCGATATCACTTTTGCATCCCAATTCAGAACTGGAAATTTTTTCACTATCTTTACAATGTTATAGGGATGGGAAAACTGTTTCCCACTTAGCTCTAGCATTGAAGCATTTGCAGTTTTATGCAGCCCATTATAAGTTTATGTGGCTGTCAGATAATGGATATGCTGTGCATGTCCAGAGCCTCACATCGGTGGAGGCTGATGCTGATTTTGAGGGGGCCCTTAGCAGTTGCATTGGAATTTCTAAGGGTATGTCTTCACTACCGGCCGGATCAGCGGGCAGCGATCGATCCAGCGGGGATCGATTTACTGCGTCTAGACGCAATAAATTGATCCCCGAGCGCTCTCCCTTCGACTCCTGTACTCCAGCTTGGTGAGAGGCGCAGGCAGAGTCGACGGGGGAGCGGCAGCAGTCGACTCACTTAGATCTACTTACCACGGTGTCTTCACTACGGTATGTCGACTTCAGCTACATTATTCACGTAGCTGAAGTTGCATAACTTAGATTGATTTCCCCCCTCGCTCCCCCGGTAGACCAGGCCTAAATCCGTATTCTGTGGCCACCTAGATGCAATTTCTCCAGAGATGCAGTTTGTGTCTAACCTAAACCTGAGATACACGGAGCTGGGAATGATGTTGCATCCCCAGTTGTCCTAGCCCAGGACCCTCCAATTCTCCCTTTATTGCCAGCTCTTGTGATTTTTATCAGCCTGTGCTATGTGAGACACTCAGCTTTCACAAAAGAAGTTTCAAGCCATCATTGTGGTGAAGAAGAGCTTGACAACGTGAACTCCAAAGGCTCTGACACCAGAAGACATAAAACCACAACGTTTTTTTTCTTTAAAACTTCACAAATTTAAAGCCAATCTCATTTTGGGGGGCCTGGTTCATGATATTTTGAACACTTGGGCTTGGCATTAATGTTTTCTTCCTGTGAAACTGTGCTCCCTTCTTTCTGTGCCCTGGTAGTTGCATACAAGGTCTGTAGCGCTCCCTTCCAAGGTTACTGTTGCAGCTACCTAGTTTGAGCCATGCAACCCTGAATGGGTAAGACAGCTCTACTTACTGCTCTTAAGCTGGCACTGCACCATTCCCCACCAAATTTGTCTTGTCGCCCCCAGTGCAGCTGCTGTCCATTAGGGCAAGATTGCATCCCAGGGGGCTGTGCAAAGACAGAAGGAGAAAACAGACGAGCACAAAGAACATTTGGCGGGTCTGGATTTAAACTCATGAATAACTTCAGAAACTTTAAGCATCCTGTTACTTTTAACTAACATCAAAAGGAAAAGCTGAAGAAGAAACAGGTGGTGGGTGGACAGGGTGCTGTGGCAAATCACTCTCACTGTCGTTAATGATGAGCCTTTCATAAGGGACCAGTCTATAAATAATTAGTAACATACTTCTAAAGCTCTCACTCTCTCCTATGCGTTAACGAGCCTTTAATTAAATAAGGCCGTCATTTCTTCTTTTGACCCATTACATCAATACTTTCTGATGAGAGAGAAATAAAGGAGATGAATAATTAAGCTGTTCCACTCAACTTAAAAATCATCCTGATTCTAACTAACCAAGAAGTTCTTGCTGCAATTTATTCTCACACTGATCTGAATTAGCTGCTGCCAGGCCTCTTTCTAGTCTGTCAGATTTGCTAAAGTTTCACTCACTTGCAGATAAATGTGGTATTACGCCACCCACTGCATTTAGTCCTTCATCATTCTGAATTGTGGTTTGTAGGAGCATTTGTATGGCAGCAGTTCCTAGAAGCCCTGAACTCCATTGTGCTAGAGGCTGTACAAACATGGAACAAAAATATGGTCCTTGCCGCAAAGAGCTACCTCAAGGAGTCTAGATACCCGATGTCAGTACAAACGTGGATCCTTTACTGTTTGCATAAGACTATGTGCAGTTCACCTGCTATGTCTCAGAACTGCATTTTGCCTGCTGAAATAATTGGCTGGATCAGTATTATGTATGTGTCCAGCACTTAAATCACCAGGCGATGGGCATCTCAGAAAGATCCAAGATATGTTATTTGCAAATATCTTATCAACAGGTAGTTTCACAGTTCACGATGTGTTGTTTGACAAGTCACAATTGCACACTGGTAACACCTCTCTTCCTCACCTGTGACGTCCCAATTTTAAGCATATGTAAAATGTGTATATATAGAAACAGGTGGGCTGTGCTGTGTGTGACATCAATTAAAGGGTTAATTTGAAAGGGAAAAAATGCTCAGCTAGAATGAGTGCCATATCTTCTGGGTATGATCACCTAAGGAGAGTTTGTCCTGATGATGCACATCTTATAACTGGATTTGCTGCCGGAGAGCATTGGTGGGGGTAGAGTTTCTGATGAACAAGTTAGAACTGGAATTACTTTTCACTTTCAATTGTAATTTCAATTAACCTCAATTGAATTAATTGCTTGTGGTATTAATAAACTCTGCTTTTTTTTTTTCTTTCTAATTCACAGCTGGACTCATGGAGCCTCATTCTCCTCTCACTTACATTGGTGTGTAACTCCATTGACTTCAGTGGAACTACTCCTGGTTTCAAGCTGTGTTAATGAGAGAACCAGGTGCTGTTAATGGTTATTTCAAAACACAACTGGTATCTTGCATGACCCACTAGGTATTGTCTTGCCTGTCTCTGGGTCCTGTTGGTGGACTTTTGAGGTTTCCATTTGAATCCTTTGAGCTGGCCATATGGCCCAAATAGAAATGTGTAGTGTATTGTACTAAACTTCCCAGTAGTAACCAGTGAACTGCAGCAATAAGCTTAATTTAATCAAGTTTTATTTCTCAGCAAGCCTTAGTTTAACTGTGTCTGGATGAAATATTGTTGCAGTTCTAGCATAGATTGTTGATAGGTATTTTATTGTAGTAGCCGCATACCAGCTGGCAGGACACTCCTCTAATTTAAAGAAATTTGGGCATTCACAAAAGCAAGTTTGGAGCCAAGATTGGGAAACAACACTGCAAAGGACATGAGCCCCCTACTTTGTTTTACTCTCATCTTCACAGCTTTCCTATAGAAAGAAGTATAACCCCACTGATTTGTGATCCAATTCAAAATCGCCCTTCTTGGTATTTGCAACAAACCATGAGTTTGCCCCACTCACCCTCATGGGCCCTTATATATTCTGTTGCTGCCCCTCCTCTCCCAGCTTTTTCTGTGCTCGTCTACCCATCATTGAAATTATTAATCTGAGAGCTTCCTTCTCTGCAGTTCCAGCCATCTGGCGTAGCCTCCCTGTATCTCTCTGCCTCACTGACTTACATTCACTTCTCAAATAGCTGCTGACAACAATCTCTTGTCCATTGCCTAAAACACTTCATTGTTTCCTTCCGCTCAACTGTGATTTCTCTCCATAACAGTATTAATTAGATCTTTTTGGTCTTTTGGGATACAGTTCTTATAAAGAGGCGACAGTCTGAAGCATCTTTGTATTGGGAACAGCAGATTGATGGTAAAAAATTCTGATTTTGCTTCTGCAAAATCAGTTGCATTTCAGAGGAAATGGCATAGACTCTTTCTTCCAATTGAATACACCAAGGTATTGCTTTGAATGCAATTATCTCTTTGTGCAGCTTCAACGCATACCCATAGGGGAACTTGTGTAACAGGGAGAAAAAGTAAAGAAACACTACTGTACTGCAGAGTGAGGTTTTTTCACTCTTGATCCAAAAGGCAGTAATCATGCAATCCTTTTCTTTTTTGTATTACAGTAACATCTAGATTCCCCAACCCAGCTTGGGAACCCATTGTGCTAGGTGCTGTACAACAAGAGCATAGATCCTTCATCTGAATAAATAACAGACAAAGTGACTTGCTCAAGGTCACATAGCCATTCAGCAGTAAAGTCAGGAACAGAACTCAGGTCTTCTAGGTGCCAGTCTAGTGCATGGGCCACTAGACCACATTGTGCTACTGGTCAGAGAAAGCATCACTAGAGGGAAGGTGAACCGATTCAAAGAAGGGGGAAAGGGAGCATCTGCTCTAAGAAGTTATTAAAAAGAAAGCATGGGAGAAGCCCCAGCCTCCCAATATGCAACACACCACTTCCTGGTCAGGTTAGTTAGTGCCACCTAATAAGGCCTATATTTACAAAGCATGGCACTCACGAGACACTGCCTGTACAATGTTACCAGGAGTCCCATGAGAGATACAGTTTGGACAGAGAATTCTGGCACATGGCTTTTATTTCTGATACATGGTGAAAGGGTAATGAGCTAAGGAAGGTGCTAAGACTTCATAAAAAAGGCTAAAAGCTGACATATTTTTTAATAATGGTTGTTAGAACTCTTGATTGATTATTTTCATCTGACTAGTGTGAAACAGTGAGAAGGAGCAGAAACACAGGGAAGGCGTCAGAGAAGAAGCAAAGAAGCCCTAGTAGTGTGACCATGGGGGGATGGAGGGGAAGTTGTGAGAGAGCAGGCTGAAAGAGGCTTAGAACTGTGAGCAAAGAAACTGTCCCCTGTATGATTCCTGCTGTGTTTAGGGAAACAGGCATGTGTACATTCTTTGTTAGTAAACAGGACTGCATCAAAGAGACACTTGACTCCATCATTGATTTCACCTTCTGACAGAAATAACCCACTAGATCCTCCAAATTGACTAACTACTGGGGTCAATCCTGTCACTTTTAAGGTCAATGGAAGTTAGATGGTGCCATATATGTGCTCAAGTTAAACAACGTAGTACTAACAATATATTTATTCATAAGGGCTGTTTAAAATGAATGCTTACCAATGTTCATTAGCAGTGAAGTGTTGTTAATTTGATTAGGCTCCTGGCCTAGATAGGTTTGCAAAGGCATTATGTGCCATGGTGTTTGATTTTCAAATCCTAATGCAATTTCTCTAATGACAGAGCACTTTAGATGAGATGTTTCAAGTCAATGTCTTTTTTTTTATATAAATATTAAGTAGACATTTGCCTTTTTATGTGAGCATAATTTTAAAGAGCAGGGAAATGGAGAAGGTAGGACATCTGTATTGCCTTGGGATATAGGAAGAACAGCAGGAAAATAATTTTGTAATTTTTCCTCTAGTCTCATTATTTAGATATTTTTAAAGCTTTTGGAGCAAAGACTGATACCCTAAATGCTTTCATTAAACTTAGGTTTTGGTTAATGCACTGTTTAGTTTTTTACTCCTTAATTCAAAATGGTTTTCAATAAATATTTCAGTGTTTAAATGTGGTTAACATGGAAACTCAAGTTTGAAATTAGAAAATAGCTTATGTTGCATCCCCTCTACCAGAAGGCCTAGGAGGAATGGAAAACATATGCTGTATACTGATTAATTATAAATCATTGTGCTATATGCAAGATGATAGCACCCCAGAAAAAATGCCCTGCTCAGTTGGATTATAGTGCCTCACCACAAGAAGTCTTACTTACAGATCACTGCTCTAGCATTACAATTTTTAGTTACATATAAAAATCCAAAATCTTTTTCTTTTTTTAAAACACTGCTTGTGTTTATTGATTGGGGCCAACAATTTCAAATATAGGAGCTTAGAGTTAATCACCCAAATAAATGGCCTGAGTTTGCAAAAGTCCTGAGCACTCAGAAGCTACCATTGGCATTAGTGGTTGTTGCTGGGAGCTCAGCACTTTTGAAAATCAGGTGGTTTATTTGGGAGACTAAAAGACAGTTTTTCAAAGACACAAATGGCAGTTAGGTGCCTAGGCCCAAATCCTCCAAGTATTTAGGTGCCTAGCTCCCATTCAAATCAATTGGAGTTAGGCACCTAAATACCTTTGAGGATCTAGGCCCTAGTTTCCATTGATTTTCAGTAGGAGTTAGGGGTGTATTTTTTTCAAATTGCCTAGAGTGAGTTAGGGTAAAACTTTCAGTCCTATCTGATTTTTCTCCTAAGCCCCTAACTCACTCTAGGCCAGGGGTAGGCAACCTATGGCATGCGTGCCGAAGGCGGCTCGCAAGCTGATTTTCAGTGGCACTCACTGCCCAGGTCCTGGCCACCGGTCAGGGGGGCTCTGCATTTTAATTTAATTTTAAATGAAGCTTTTTAAACATTTTTAAAACCTTATTTACTTTACATACAACAATAGTTTAGTTATATATTATAGACTTATAGAAAGAGACCTTCTAAGAATGTTAAAATGTATTACTGGCACGCAAAACCTTAAATTAGAGTGAATGAATGAAGACTCGGCACATCACTTCTGAAAGGTTGCCGACCCCTACTCTAGGCAATTTGAATTTTTTTACCCTAGGTGCCAAAACTGCCATTTATACCTTTTTGAAAATCCCTCTCTAGATAAAAATAAGGTTTTGATTAAAATGAATTTAACAAATGTTTAGCATTTGGATGGGAGGTATTCAACTGTATATATAACTTGACATTCAATCCATAGCAAATGAAACTGGGATTCATCTATACAAAAAAAAAAAGTTGCTACTGTCTAGGTATGTGAATAAAAACCGGTTCCATCCTGACAGCACGAATATAGCTACACACAGTAGCACCCTGTTTCTCCTAATGTACAAGACTGAGAGCAGAACCTCAGCCAGTTACATCTGTTTAACTCTGCTAATTTCAGTAGAGTGCATAGATGTAAGCGACAAGAGAAATTGGCTGTTTATTATACAAGAATGAGGGTATTCCTGGCACTAGTGTAATTACTAGATTAATCCTTCCCATGTTACACTCCCTGTCTACTGTAGTAATGCATTAGCTTATCATTTCACCCAATGGAAAGGAAAGGCTCTGCATATTTCCATAAGGTCACCCTCCTCTGATGGCTACCTGCTGTATATCAGTAGACACTCAAGAATTTTATATATATATATTATGCTGACGTGAAAGTAAAATTCTAAAACTGCCTTGAAATTTGTTAGGGAAGCTGTGAGCCTGTATATCAAGATAGAAGTTGTTAGCTCCACTTCTCTGGCAAAATGGAGTTGTCTGTTGCTAGACTCATACCCTTAAATGGTTATTTGTACAGGGGGATGGAGCTCTGTCAAGGGCTCGCATAAGACTAGGGAGCTCATTCCTGCAGCAACTAAGCACCAGCACAAACCTTGCCACTGTCCATTCCAAGTGCAAGATGCACTTCTTTGACCTTGCTGTCACAAACCAAAGCTCACAGGGCTTCATAACAAACACGAGCAACAACCACCTATGCAAGCACTTCCCCAGGTTTAGAATCTTGATGGCTCCCATTGACTAGGACAATTGGTTGTAAATGGTTTATTTACCTGCAAACTCTTCCTGTGTACCTGTGGGCCAACCCAGGAAGAATGGAGACTAGGGGGTCTTAGAGTGACATGTGACCATGTCACATGATACTGGAATCCATTTTAATCCTTGTACTTTTCCATTGATGAGGGTGGGGACAAGCACAGACAAAAGATCCCTGCCTTGTGCCAAAGCTATAAAAGGGGGTGGAACAGAACAAAGGGGGCGGCCAGTCATGAGAAAACCCCGGCTTACCACCGGAAATGTCTGCTGGAACTAACAAGAACTGTACTAGGCGATAGTAATGGGCCCAGACTAGGAAGGAATCTAGTCTGTGAAAGAAGTTTACTGGAACATATTTGAGGGTGAGATTACCTATAATCAGTTCCTCAATGTGTTAGGCTTAGACTTGTGTGGTTTTGGTTTATTTTGCTTGGTGACTTGCTTGGTTCTGTCTGTTATTACTTGAAACCACTTAAATCCAACTTTTTATACTTAATAAAATCACTTTTGTTTATTAATAAACCCAGACTAAGTGATTAATACCTGGGGGAGCAAACAGCTGTGCGTATCTCTCTATCAGTGTTATAGAGGGTGAACAATTTATGAATTTACCCTTTATAAGCTTTATATAGAGTAAAATGGATTTATTTGGGATTCAGGCTCCCCAGAAAGGCTGAACACTGGGCGCTGGGAAGTCCCTGTTAATTGAGAAGCCCCTGGGGTGAGTGAATCTCAGTTTCAGTGAACTGCAGAGAGGTGTGGCCCAACCTCTGGGTCTGTGCTGGAGCTGACTGGAGTGTCTAACTCAGCAAGACAGGAGTGGCAGGGCACCCGTTCTGGAAGGAGGGTTGTTCTCAGTGGTATCCCAGTTCATCGAGTGACAGTCTCGAGGGGAGTCTCTGTGACCGAACCCGTCACAGTGCTGTACAAACCCAGAACAAAAAGACAGTCCCTGCCCCGGGGCTTACAATCGAAGTATGAGACAACAGATGGAAATGGACAGACTAGCAAAGGAGTTAGTTTTCTGACAGCAACAATAACTAAACTGCACTGCATATATACCATGTGCAGGAAGTAGTCTCTGCTTAATTCTGGCTACCACTCTAATTTTAGCAGGAAATTTTGTTTGACCCAAAATTTAAAGATATTCCAGATTTACTTTAAAGTCAAAGGAAAAAGATTGAAACAAAAGGCTCCACCACATTACATCCAAACGCCTGCCTCCCTGGCCATACTTGGCCACACTGCTCCAAAATGTCTAGAGTATCTTTCTTTCTTCCATGCTGCCACCAGCTATGTCTGCCAATTATTGGTCTCCATAATCTTCTGCTGACACGAGTAGCCTAGTTAGTGCTCCCTGACACACAGACTCATTGCCAAGCACTCTCAGCACACAAGCCTAAGCTCATTACCCAGAAAAACAGTGCCCTAAAAGAGATAATGTAGCAGGGTGTGCTTGTCCTTTAATACAGGCTAGAGGGCCTGGTTTCAAGCCACAATAGGTAGAATTCTGGCAGCTGTAGTTCCTGGCATTGATGGGAGTTGCAGGCTGTACAGCATGATATGCTGGGAAGGGAAGGGCTGCATCAAAGAGGTTTCCTTCTCTTGCTAGGTGCAGCGATGTTGAAGTAGTGAGAGCTTTGGAAGGAACTGCGTGGAAAAGAAAAAGCAGGAAGGGTAAGTCTGGGTTTGAGGCTGTTTTATGAAGGCTCCTAGGTAGTGGAGAGTCCTGGAGGAAGAAGGGTAAGGAAGTATACAGGGCTTGGTGACTGGACTGGGCACTTCTTCTCTTATTTCCTTTGGAATTTAGCTTGGAAGGGGGAAAGTTTGGGTTTAGCTGCCCTATTAAACTATCCTATTGGAAGGAAAATGAGGCAATGGCTGCATCTGCATAGCAGCTTCTTACAGGTGCCAATATTATTCCCCCCCCCCCCCCCCCCGCTTCCCAACATACGTAACTTGCATTACCAAGAGCTGGGTGGGCCTTGCTTTTCCTTGATCTGCTCAGCATTTCTGAGGTGGGGACAGGGAGCAAGAATGAGAATCTTGATAGCTACATGTTCAGGGGAAAACAGCTGCAAATTTAAAGCAATTTCTCTGTGGTTTTTAAGAGAATTTGTGTCATTATCAATGTAGCTATACAATGATTATCCAGCCCTCTTCTGGTGTTAGGAGTAACAACTGTTCCATAAAACAGATTGCATTTTTTTTTTTTTTTTTTTTTTTTAGTTTTTGTATTTCAAACACTGATCCCATAAATCCTTTCAGCGTCGCTCTCTGTGAGTCTGTCTGTGACTGCTTTGGTTACCTATCAAACTAAAATATTTTTGCTGAGCTAAAAATTACTCTATTTGAGAGTCTGAAACCTGAAAGGGACCTCTTCTATAAATCAGCTTCACCGGTACAATACAACAGAAGCAGTACTGCTTCTGACTATAACTGCAAGACGTATGGAGTGAGATTGGTGAGCCATTATGATTTTACATAATAAGTGTGCCTATAAGGGAAAAATATTAGCTAGTAAAAAGTAGGCAGTGGGGGAAGGCAGGTGTGTGTTTGTGTGTGGAAAGCTTTATTTATTTATTTTTAAGACAAAAGTCCAAGGTCACTGAAATGAGCAATATATAAAAGACAAACCTCAGCTTTATTTCGCCTCAGATTTCAATCAGACGTTTTTATGAAAGGCTGGAGTTTGTTCTCAGACTAGCATACTGCAGAAGACATTGTATAAAGTCTGTAATGAGGCATGGCAGAGTGCTCTGAGCACTGATCAGGCACTCATGAGTTCTAATCTTGGCTCTGACACTGACTCCCTCTGTCTCCTTGTGCAAGTCACTTAGGCTCATATTGTCAAAAGTGGTCTCTAATTCTGTACCTCTTAATGTTTCTTGGGGGTATTCAGTCTGAGATAGGTAGGGCCTGACGTTCAGAGGGAAGCCCCAATCACTCTAATGAAGTCAATATGAGCTACAGGTCCTCAGCTTCTCTGAAAATCAGGCCACAAATCCAACACTTTTGAATATTGGCTAGTTTTGGGTGCCTCCATTTTGAGAGTGGTTTGATATGCTAAGCCTTGAGCTCTCAAAAATCAGGCTCCATGTTCCTCAAAAGGTGGCCTGTCTCAAATCTGTGTGTGCACATTGTACGTACACCAAAATCGACAGTTCCTCCCTTCAATCCAGGGAAGATAATGGAGCAAGTAATTAAGGAAATCATCTGCAAACACTTGGAAGGTGGTAAGGTGATAGGGAACAGCCAGCATGGATTTGTAAAGAACAAATCATGTCAAACCAATCTGATAGCTTTCTTTGATAGGATAACGAGTCTTGTGGATAAGGGAGAAGCTGTGGATGTGGTATACCTAGACTTTAGTAAGGCATTTGATACGGTCTCGCATGATATTCTTATCGACAAACTAGGCAAATACAATTTAGATGGGGCTACTATAAGGTGGGTGCATAACTGGCTGGATAACCGTACTCAGAGAGTTGTTATTAATGGTTCCCAATCCTGCTGGAAAGGCATAACGAGTGGGGTTCCACAGGGGTCTGTTTTGGGACCGGCTCTGTTCAATATCTTCATTAACGACTTAGATATTGGCATAGAAAGTACGCTTATTAAGTTTGCGGATGATACCAAACTGGGAGGGATTGCAACTGCTTTGGAGGACAGGGTCATAATTCAAAATGATCTGGACAAATTGGAGAAATGGTCTGAGTTAAACAGGATGAAGTTTAACAAAGACAAATGCAAAGTGTTCCACTTAGGAAGAAAAAATCAGTTTCACACATACAGAATGGGAAGAGACTGTCTAGGAAGGAGTACGGCAGAAAGGGATCTAGGGGTTATAGTGGACCACAAGCTAAATATGAGTCAACAGTGTGATGCTGTTGCAAAAAAAGCAAACATGATTCTGGGATGTATTAACAGGTGTGTTGTGAGCAAGACACGAGAAGTCATTCTTCCGCTCTACTCTGCTCTGGTTAGGCCTCAGCTGGAGTATTGTGTCCAGTTCTGGGCACCGCATTTCAAGAAAGATGTGGAGAAATTGGAAAGGGTCCAGAGAAGAGCAACAAGAATGATTAAAGGTCTTGAGAACATGACCTATGAAGGAAGGCTGAAAGAATTGGGTTTGTTTAGTTTGGAAAAGAGAAGACTGAGAGGGGACATGATAGCAGTTTTCAGGTATCTAAAAGGGTGTCATAAGGAGGAGGGAGAAAACTTGTTCACCTTAGCCTCTGAGGATAGAACAAGAAACAATGGGCTTAAACTGCAGCAAGGGAGGTCTAGGTTGGACATTAGGAAAAAGTTCCTAACTGTCAGGGTGGTTAAACACTGGAATAAATTGCCTAGGGAGGTTGTGGAATCTCCATCTCTGGAGATATTTAAGAGTAGGTTAGATAAATGTCTATCAGGGATGGTCTAGACAGTATTTGGTCCTGCCATGTGGGCAGGGGACTGGACTCGATGACCTCTCGAGGTCCCTTCCAGTCCTAGAATCTATGAATCTATGAATCTAGAGCCATCAATCCATGACCTAGTGACATTTAGCACTAAAGCCCAGCTAGGTGGTCACATATTGTGCAGGTTTCAGAGTAGCAGCCGTGTTAGTCTGTATCCGCAAACACTGTGGGAACAAGATGACAGAGAAAACAAAGGGTAAGCAGAGCCCTTGCTTCCCTTCTGTATATAGGGTAGTGCTGTGATCCTGTTGAAGTTCCCTTTGCATTCATAGTCTGATACATTTTAAGGCCCAAAGGGACCAATACGATCACCTAGTCTGACCTCTTGCATAACTCAGGCCGTAGAATTGCACCAGGTGGTTCTTGTGCCAAGCTCATCACAGTGTCTGGTTGAACTAGAGTGTATCTTTTACAAAAACCTCTAATCTTGATTTAACGATGTGAAATGATGGAGAATTCACCACACCCCTAGATAAATTTGTTCCAGTGGCTAATTAACCTCACTGTTTATATATAAAATGCACCCTATTTCTAGTCAGAATCTATCTATTTCTTCCAACCATCAAATCTTGTTATGCCTCATCTGCTAGACTAAAAAGTGTTCTTTATAGGGAGAAAGGATGGGATCCACAAAAGTACTGAGGTGCCTAAATCCAAGATTTAAACACCTAAGCCCAGTTTTGGCTCCACTATGATCCACCAAACCCAGTAGATGCCTAAACATGATCCATGAACCAGGGAAAGATGGGCATTTGGCCACCTAAGTCATGTACGGGGCCCCAATAAGGTAGGTATGCTCAGGGGTTACCTACCAGGTCAGATCCTATTCAAAATCCACCACCTCTACCTCTTTCTTCCCCCTAATTTATAGCCCAACAGATAGAGCACTTGCCCTGGATGTGAGAGATCATAGAATCATAGAATATCAGGGTTGGAAGGGACTTCAGGAGGTCATCTAGTCCAACCCCCTACTCAAAGCAGGACCAATTCCCAACTAAATCATCCCAGCCAGGTTCAATTTTCACCCTCTCTGCCAGAGGGGGAGAAAGGATTCAAACAGGGGTCTCCCACCTCTGAGTGCTCTAGCTCCTGAGTTATGCGATATTCTGATGGGGGGGGGGGACTCCCTCGGTCTCTCCTGTTGAAGCTGATCCACTGTGGATAAATAATGAGAGTCCTCTTGCTTCAATCACTGGATCTGGGGTCTCCCATATCCTAGGTGAGTGCTCTAACTACCAGGCTGAAAGTTATAAGCTGGGCACCACCACCTCTTTTTCCTCTCTTTCCCTGCTCTCCTCCAGCTGTTTTGCATCGAGTGAGGCAGGCGTCTAACTCATTCCCACAAGAAACACCTTAGATACCTAAACCGTCTGAGTCCAGGCAGCAGGAATCCATTTGTGGATCACTGAACAGAGATAGATGCCTCCCTGCAGCCTGGACTTAGGAGCCGATCTCTGAGAGAGGAGTGGGGCTTAACACATATCTCTCTGGTTGGCATCTCTTATCAGCTAGCTTAGGTGGGGAGCTGTCTAGCAAGTGGGCTTTTGTGAAACACATCCTTAGGCACCTATCTTGCCATATTTATTGTATAGGAAGCCTTGGCATGTAACTTGGCTTGGTGGATTGCAGTGTCGTTCCTAGATTTTTCTAGGTGTCTAAAAGTGAAGTGCCATGATGCTCAGCACTGCAACACCTGAATCCCTTTGTGGATCCCACCCAAAGCTCCTTCCTCCTTCAAAGGCTTCTTCCTATGTTTGTTGCTCCACTGGGGAAAAGGAAACCGAACACACATCAAAGTGTTGTACAACCGTATATACTACAAGGAAAAAACATAGAATGAAAATGGAACTGAACAGTCCATTGAGGGGCAAAAGTAGAAAACAAGGAGTGGCGAATAATATGAAAATATGGTGGGGAGTGGACAGAAGAGGGAAGGAGAAACTTGGATAAAGAAAAGGTAGAAGAGAATAGAAAGCAGCAAATAATGGAAAGCAAAAAATTGGCCACGCTTTCTACTACCAAGTGAAATGAGACTTGGGACAGAAAGAAGTAAGTGTTAACGGATCTTGGTCCTTCCAGGAAATGATGTTGCCTGGGGATATTCTGTCTCTTAATAGTGCTGTCATCTAAATCTATCTCCTTTTACATAAAGAAAAATGGAGTCCAGAAACACTGCAGACTGTTCTGGTGTCAACATCTAAACAATACGTTGAGAACTTGGAGAGGGAGCAAAAAAATATTTGAGGGCTAGAAAAAATGCTGTACAGTGAGAGACTTAGGGCTTGTCTACATTGCAGTCTACAAGGGTGTGAATTCTAGAGTGTGACACATTACATTGCTCTACACTTCACACCCCTGTAGATCACACTATGACACCATGTAGGCAAGCCCTTAAGGAGCTCAATCTGTTCAATCTTTTTGATAAACTAAAAGGATTACAGTACATAAAGGATTACAGTACCTTCATGGGGATCAAATACTGGATACTTATAGGCTCTTTAATCTAGCAGAGAAAGGGTTTAGCAAGACCCAATGGTGGCTGGAAGAAGAAGCTGGACAAATTCAAATTAGAAACAAGGCATGAATTTTTAACTATGTGGATGATTAGCCATTGGAATAAACTACCCAGGGAAGTGGTGGATTCTCCATTTCTTTATGCCTTCAAATTAAAACTGGTTGGTTGTCTTTCTGGAAATTATGCTTTAGCCAAACACAAGTTATTGGGCTCACTACAAGGGTTACTAGGTGAGATTTTAATCACGTGTGCTAGACGGGATGTCAGACTAGATGGTCCTTCAGCTATGAATCCAATGTAATGACCTGAAATAGAAGCAAAAAACCAGCAAGTGAACAACCGACCAGCTAAACACCACAAAACAGGAACAATTTGTGACGCCCAAGAGGCAACTTCCCCTTTTAAAGTACTGTAATTAGTCTTGCTGAAAACTAACATCAGGTCCACCTAGAGAACAACCTCTCTCCCAGAATGAGAGGCTGCAGAATAAAGCAGAAGAGCAGATTGGAACAAGCCATCTGTCCTATGCAGTTTCCAACTATTCACAGTTTCAAGCTGGTGAGGAGATACTATGGAAAATATCCCCTCTTGAGTGGCATTTTGGCTGATGACAGAAATGGAAATGTATGCCAAAAAGGAAATAAGTTATCCATGGTATCTTTAAACCTTTGAAAGTATGTGCTGGCTCAAGATCCACTAGGGAGAGCTAGAGGGTAACTTGTTGCTCTTAGAGAGTAGAGCCGAGCAACTAATTGTGGTGTTTTGGTTTTGGTGTTTGTTTTGGTTTGGGAACCAAACTGAAAAATCCCCCGGCCCCAAATTTGGTTAGTTTCATAGTGAAACTGAATCTTTTCAAAGAAAAAAAAATGAAGAAATAACCATTCATTTTGGATTAAAAATACACCCAAAATTAAACTTTTTTGTTCCATTTTTAGGTCTTTCACCTTTATTAGGTGCCTAAATCCAAGACTTAAACACCTAAGCCCAGTTTTGGCTCCACTGTTATTCACCAAATCCTGTACATGCCTAAATGTGTTGGGTTTGGTGCTGCTTTGAGCAGAGGGTTGGACTAGATGACCTCCTCAAGTCTCTTCCAACCCTAATCGCCTATGATTCTATTAAATAAGTGTAGTTAAATTTCAAAAGTCAAAACGTTTTGTTTCATAATGGTTGAAATGAGCCATTTTGGCTTAAATAAAAACAAAACTCATTTTTGTTTCTTGGCCAAAAGTATTGGCTAAATTTGACTTGAATTTGTGAATGGTTTAATTATCCTGAAAAAAAAATGCATTTTTGGCAAATGTTACTATGTAGCAAAAAATTGTTGCCCACTTCCAATGGGGAGTTTAGTTGCATAATTAAGAGGAGGTGTTTGTGGAGAGAGAGAGAAGGTCTTCTAAATTCCTCATCCCATAACTCACAAAGCTAAGTGTTTCAGCTCTGTGTGTTTAAGTGTGTACGTGTAATAAAGCCGATCATCTTTTAATTAGTAAAGTTTTGGGTCGCTTTTTTTCCCCAAACCAACTCTCTAAGAAATATCTTTGTCCATACGCCTCTGAAATGTAATTTTTACTAGCAGTAAAAGATATAAAATCCAAGAGCCTTTAATAGGTAAATCATTAAATAATGGTTGCTTTAAAACAAACTGTTCATGTTTCTCTAATGAGCCTTGCTTGCTGCACGTTGGACATAACTGTCTCATCAGGGATTGAATCCTGTATCTTCACTACCAAAGTTACAGGATTCCACCTCTGCCGCGGCAAAAGAACTCCTTCAGTCATTAGGAAGTAGCAGGATGCTAGTTATTGGGGGCCAGCAAATCGGGGAAAGACATGTTCTCATACATACCAAGCCAGTGCACATTAGTGTTTTATAATGTGATTTTTGGCCTAATGCTCACTCAGGGTGTCAGAATTAGGTCCTTATTAGTGCCTCTAAAACAGATGTGAGATGTTGTTACCCAGGGTTTTCAGAACCCAAAGCAGTGGTGACTTAACTGTTTCTCTGCAGGCAGGGTCAGGAATAAATCAGTGGGGATACAGTTCCTCCGTCTGATATATGATTGATACAAACCGGGGTGCTTTTACGTAAAACTACTTTTTATTAGATCTCAAGCACGCACGCACACATGCTATAGTAATAGGCTCAGAGCATCTTAAACTTTTATATTTACCAAAGTTAAAATGGTTTTGAGGAATTAGCAGCAGGCTTCTGGGGGAAGAGGGGAGTGGCTCCTTCCATCTAGCTGCTGGGGGACTTAGGTGTCAGATCTTGCCCAAAGAAGGCTTCCTTGGACTGCTCCAAAGCACACTTTCTAACTAAACTTTTTATACATTTTCTCCAAACAAAGCACTTAACTTATAATAGCCCCTAAGAGGCTACCCATTTCCCTAGCAACAACCAATAACAATTCATTAGTCTCCTTATCAGCAAAGCATTTCTAATCATAACAGCAATAAAACTTACATATCAGAGGTGCCTAAAACAAGGTTGGCTGTCCAAACATTCCTCCTATTTTCATGGAACCTTAACCCCCTGTCCCAACCTCTCATTCTGATTAGCAGAGCTGCAAACGTGCAGTTTCACAGCCTTGTCTCTCAGGGCCTAAGATTATCCCCAGCTATGTGATGTTTGGGTTGCAGCTGACAGTGTTTGAACATACAAAATGGCTGACTGCAGTACTGTCAAATTCTGGGGCACATGCAGGAATATCAAATTCGGGGGCTACAATGAGTTAGTCAAAACAAATATATCTCTAAGCCCATTGGGGATTTAACTATTTAGATGCTGCATAAAGCTCGTGTGCTGATTGTGATGACGTGAAACAAACTGAGATTCAAAACCCCATTTAAAGCTTTCATAAGGGAGCACCAATGTGAGCCAGGAAATTACAGGCTCATCACTGCCAGCAAATGCAAACTACTAGATGTCTTGGCAGACAATTTCATTGCCTGCTTCGTGGTTCTAACAGTCCCTCATTTTCCTGAGAACAGAGGTCACATGCATTTTGTAAACATAGTAAAGGAATACAGTAAATCATGCTACACTACTTGGACTGTAAGCTCTTCCCAGCAGGGTAACCTCTCATTAGGTGTACATATATGTGACATTCCCCAGGGTGCAATCTCGACTGTTGTATCCCCTGAGCTCTCCAGCCTGGGATACCTTTCCTGGTGAACAGCAAACCCCTCTAGGCTCTGCTCACTCATAGCCACCAGCATGTAAAGTCACTCCCAGCTGAGTACATGAATGCTATGCCCAGCCATCCATGAATTATGTATAGGGTGACACCCACATATCCCCAGTCCCAGGCTTGCTGCCCCAGAAATGTACATCTTACACTGTTCAGTGCCCTCCTGAATAGTGTAAGCTTATAGATAATCCGTCATTTCAGCAAAGGAAAATGATTGTGCATCAGGCTTGTTGACCTAAGTAGAGATTCCCAAGCACTTCAACCGAAGCACACCGGTTTAGATTAAACAATAAAACAAGTTTATTAACTAGAGAGAGAGAGATTTTAAGTGATTACAAGTATAGATGCATATGTCAGGATGGCTTACAAAAGAAATAAAAGGATAAACATGCAAGCTAACTCCTAAACTTTACCAAGGCTAATAGGTTTAAAAGCAAGAAAAGAGTTTTTCTCACCAAGAGCCTACTATAATCTGTATTGGCTTGAAAACCTCCAGGCCAGGAGCACTCCCTCAGTTCAATGGTGCTTCTTTGAGGTAGAGGTCACTGTCTCCCAGTCTTATATCCCACTCCCCTCTTTGAGGATTACCCCCCCCCCCCCGGGGGTACAGACAAACAGTCTCCTGTGTACCTGAGATCTGAAGTTTTCTGGAATGAAATGTAAATTCTTTGTTTATACCTTCCCCCTCCCCCTCACTGGTGAATAGCCAATTAAGTAGTAATGGACCTTTAGCACTTTGCTGGTGTGCCAGTTTTGTCTCTCGGAAATTGGTTTGTGGATATTACCCAGCATTACAACATATTTCCGTAATAATCATATAGCAAAATCTCATCATTTTACATGCAGTGTTGTTCTACACATTTCAACAGAATAATAATATTCAGCAGACTGAGGTTTCAAATGATACCTCACAAGGCATACTTTGTACAAAATATAACCTAACCGGATAAAAGTGGTGAACATGGGGTACAGAGTGTCACAGTAGAGTACCTAGCACAACGAGGCTACAGAGTGTTCCTATCAAAGAGTTCCAGTTATTGCAGTGGGGTGTTGCATTCTGCTCCTCAATGATAAATCCAGCCAGATGCAGTGTTTTAAGAATGTTTGTCCAAAAACTTCTTTCTCCGCAAGTTGTTCAGGTCTTAACATTCTTTCAGTGGGGAAATAATTCATGGTTGATTGAACTAGGTCATTGCTGTTGAAGTTTTCAGACCAACTGCTCAACTTTTCCAGCAATGTTTGCAAACTGGTGAATTCTAAATCACTGCACATTTTGCTCACATGCTCAGCCAGCTCTGAAGGCACTGCAAAAAGAAAAGTGTATGAGAACATTTGTTTGCATAAAACCTGCAAACTTTACTTCAGTGATCCTTGCAGCCTTTGTTGGCTTTCCACAAGCATTTTCAGAGTGCGGTCGTTTCTTCATGAAAACCGTTGTGGAAAGAGAAGATGTTGTGAATAATTGCACGAGTATTAATGCTGGAAGCGTTTGTGCATCCATCTTGAAAGCTCATATTAGGCTGGGAAAGTTTCATTCAAGGAGCAGAAATTATGTGTGTGTTAAGTGACCAATCCTACATTATGAACAGCAAATTATATAGAGTGAATGATTTAAAGCAATAGTTGCAGCAAATAGTTTGTGGGTGATTCATGGGCTGAGATGTATATTCACATAAGCAATTCACTGAATAGTGAATCAAGTTATGAAAATTAGTCTGTATCATTCCTCTTCATGAATTATCTAAATTCATTACTGCAAATTGTTTGGCCACCCTTTGTCCTCCCTCAGTGACTTTCTCCCATACTAACTGTTCAGTCCTGCTTCCCTTGAAGTCAGTGGGAGTTTTGAAAACTAAGATACTTGGCTTTACAAGTGGACGGGTAATAAAAAATGTAATGGAGCTATTTTTGTAACACTTACTGCGGTAGCGCCTAGAAGCAAATCAGGTCTGGACCCCACTGTGCTAGGTACTGTACAAATATGTAATAAATGTCAGTCCCTGCCCCTAAAACTGCCTTAAACATTTAAAAAATAAATGGCTTACTAATGGTATTTGATAGTACAGAATAAAAGTGTGATTGGAATGTTGTGGGTAATAACTCCCTTGTGATTCTGGTATGTTTAAGTAATGCAGCCATTTTAAATTCATGCCTTTAAAAAACCCTCTATACCACATCACTGTACAGAGAGCGAGAGAAAGAGAACACAGTCAGAATTTGTGGCTGTTTTGAGGAGTTAGCTGAGGAAAGGCTTATTATAGCAAGCCATTCTAAACATCACATTTCAAGGTGACGTTACATAAAGTCCCACAAGGAGTGTTTCTACACAGGCTAAAAACAGCATGGGGTTGAGTTCAAATGAATACTAAATAACTGTATTTAAATAGAAAGCACAGTGTACTTGTGAGTGACTTGTATCCAACAGGACTTTATGAATTAGGGAACATTTGGTAGGAGCTGGAAATACAAAGTGGAATAAAGAAGTTACCTCAAAAGGGCAAAGTTCTTTAAAAAAAAGTATGCAGATATTAGTCATAACTATGGCAGAATTGGACCCTTTGTGAGGAGTGCCTTAATCTGCAAACAGCCTCATTGCTTTTATGGGTCTACTAGCAGTGTAAGGTACTACTCACTGTAAGCATGGGTGGCAGAACTAGGCCTATAGTTAATTGAAAAGAAATATAAGAATATAGTTAATTGAAAAGAAAAATAAGGTGTAAGAGGTATGGGTATGTCCTCCCCAGCAATAGTCCAAGTAGCTGGGAAAATGCTGTGGTCTTTATATATTGACCTGAAAGGCAAATATTGATTGAGGCCAAAACCATGTTTATGACGTACTTAGCGGGCTATCAATCTCAGTAGTCAGAGAAACAAAGGAGTCGATTCATTGTGTGTTTGTGTGTGTGTGTGAGAGAGAGAGATTTTTTTTGTACACACATTCACTGTTACAGTCACTAACAGCTACCCTAGAATTCAATCTCATGGCATAAACGGCCAGCAGCTTTTTTATTTCTTAATTAATATTCCAAAAGGAGATTAAATTAGAGGTTCAAGGGGGGGAAAAAAACTATTCATTTTATTTTCAATCAACTCCTCAGCCAGGATGTCTATTTGCATATGTGACCTGGCTGATGAACATCCCTCCAAACATGAGCACTGTTGACCCTCTGAGACCGTCAACAAATAGAGGACAAGAGGCTCAGCTGACGTCAATCAGCATAGCTCCACCATAAGGCACGGTGGACAGGGAATATCTGTTACCATGTGTTTGAAGCCCCAAACAAGATCAGGGCCTCTGGGGCCCTGGCACTTGGCAAGCATATTGGAAGAAGCAGTCCCTGCCCCAAAGAGCTTCCAGCTGACAAAGGATAAACAGAAGCACAGACATGTGAAGTCCAAGATCGCACACCAGGTTAGTGGCTGAGCTGAGAATAAAGCCAGGTCTGCCTCTGGAGGCTCCCCCTAAACAAATGGGCATCCAAAAACTATTGAAGTCAATGGAAAGGCTCCTAGTGATTTCAACAGGCATCGCTGCTTGTCTTGTTCTCTAGGCAGGTGCATGAGTGGGAGTAGGACTGTAGCCCCCACCACCTCCCAGGCACCCATCTGGAAAGCTGTGCACCCCCAGGGAAGGAGGGATGGTGTGTTCTGCTTGGCCTCTTACATGGGGCACTCACGGAGGGAAAGGCTGCTCATGCGCCCTGCTCATGGCCTGCTTTTGCACATATAACCTGGCCCTCAATTATATGAGGAAAGCAAGAGGAGATGACAGCGGGGTCTAGGAGATGAAGCAACTGGCAGGAGAAGGGGTGATAGAAAATGAGATGGTCCAACCTGCTCTACTGCCCTGAAGAGAATAAACAGGAGCCACTTCCCTGAGGCTGAGTCACCGCAACCTGATGGAGGTGTGATAACAACTGTGCATGTGACACCATTCTAATCCCTTCAGGAGTTGTCTGTGATGTCTCTTCAGCAAAGCACGGCTTAGCAAGGGGCTGTAGTGGCAGCATGTGCAATTTAACACTAGATCACAGCCTTGTGATCTATCAGGTAACTATGAGTTTACAGCCTTCTAAAGATGAGGCCTGTTATTAACCCAGTAGACCACAAATGGCTCTGTTGCCAGAGCGTGTCATTGGAATCGTCTACATTTAGTGGATCAATGTGGCATCTTGGTATGGGTGCTGTTCATGCTTATTAAGTCCGAGAGCTAAGCATCCTTGTGAATTCAGGGGAGGAGGGGGGAGGCAGCATGTGCATGTGCAATGGCCTATTTACAAGAGAGTAAATGACTTGGTTTGTTTTGTTTAAATTTTTTATTCCCATGATCAAAGGCAATGGCCCACAGTACAGACTAATGGCCTGTGCATTTTCAGCTTAAAAACACATTTATGTCTGAGTAGTAGGAGCACAAAGAGACAAGGAGAAACCTCAAACGTCATTCATTTTTCTCTATTTCATACTCATGTAACTTAGCAATTAAACAAACTGGCACACTGCTTGTAAGTGAACTGAACATTGTTAGGATGATCTGATGGCCCTTGTTTAAGACAGACACAGCACAATTACACACGGTGCCTGCAGAAACCCTAAATACATGGAAGATTGTGAGGCACTCAGATGCTACGGTGATTTGCAGGGTGTGTGTGTGGGGAGACATCAGTACCTCAGATACCATTTTAAGCCTTTCTCATAATGAAGAGAGAGGTAACATGACCTGGTAAATCAATTTATATTAACTGTAGTTACTGGCAATGTTTATACGTTGTGAAAAACATACTGAGTGTGTTTGATAGCACAGCGTTCAACTTGGATACTAGAAAGGAGAGAGGGGGAGAGAGAACCTTGTAGGAGGAAATGGATATAGTACCTTGTTGAGCTGTGTGGAGAAGGAAATTCTGTTTTGCAGAGGATTTCAATAGGGAGAATGGAGCCCTGGATTCTGAGTCAGTCTGGCAGGTGGGTTGCTAGGAGCCAAGCAGGTGACCTGGCAGAAAACCAGGCAGGTTTAATTGAAACCAAACCAACTTCACAAAACACTTGTATTTCAACAAATGTGCACCTTCAAAGAAACACTTCACCAGAATATTTCTGACCAGCTCTAGGTCCTAGGACTGGGTGGGTTGCTGTGTTTAAACACCAAATGCTTGGTCCAATCTGCTCCATTCTACAAGCAAAGTATTTGATCTTCAGAAGTATTTTATGAGCCCCAGGGTTGAGTCATCTCTGGCAGGGATGCTTTATCACATGCAGAGAGAGAGAGTGAGTAAATGTCTGCAGTGGCAGGGAAAAGCACCTCAGCTTTGTTTTGGATTTGGAATATTAACAGAGAGCCCCCAGAAAGAAAGCATGGTTTTGTGGTTAAGGAGCTGGTTTGGTGTTTGCGCGATGTGTGCTCAATTCTGGCTGTCACAGACTTCCTGTCTCACCTGAGGCAAGTCATTTTATAGCTCAGGCCTCAGTTCCCCATCTCTAAAATGGAAATAAATCTTCCTTGGTTGGTCTTGTCCATTCAGATAAGAAGTGTTGTGGGGCAGGGTGTCTGTACAGTGCCTAGCATCATGGGGCCCTGATCTTACCTGAGGTCTCTAGGTTCTGCTGCAACATTAATAATCCCCCAAGAACGCACTCCTGCACACCAGCTGGTCCTGGATCTCAAGAGATGAAAAGGCAAGTCCAGCAACCTCCATGGCTACCTAGTCCCCATAACTTTTCATACCAAATTTCAAGGCAGAGAAATTCTGTTAACACCCTCATTGAAACCTTGATTGTGATAGAAACACTGACCGGGCATTAGCTACATTGGTGCAAACCTCAACAGTGTAACTATAGTACAGAGGTAAAAGGGGTCCACTCTTTAGTGGACCCATTAGCCATGTTCCTACTTCCACTCTTCCTATTTCACTCTTCCTTTAATGTGTCCTGACCTTGACCAGCTGGAGTAGTTAGGGCCAACTACTTGACTGTTTTCTGAGGAACTCTTTCCCATGCTGATGTGTCTCACAGGCAAAGCACTTCTAATTATACTTTTCACAGGGTAACCATCCAGCTGGAACTACCTAATCCTCCCTGGACCTGTACTATTGATGAGATGTAAAACTAGTTCCTAGACTCCAAACTCTTTCTTTAATGAGGCTGGCTCAGTGAACGCAGGATTTCTCTCCTTCAAGGCTTTGCACGCTGATTTGGCTAATTGCACATTGCAATGCAGCACTTAGTGACTTTGAAATGTGCTTTCCAATGACTTTTTTCTCCACCCTTACTCCAAGCCTGAAATATGATCTGTGTAGTTTGGACTATGTTATTTTACAGTGCACAGAACAGCCCACTTAAACTGAACAGCTGCAAATGGGAAAGGAAGGAGTTTTCTGTACTCCAAACTGACATAAAAAAGCAATGAAGTAATCTTTTCAATGAGAACCTGAAAAAGGAACAAACTTGCTAAGGTTGCAAGTCAGGAAGCCATCCTCAATCAGGCCTAAGTAGGTGTTTAACTCTCAGCACATGTTTAAGTGCCGTCCTGAATCTGGGTCTAACAGAGGACATTTCAAATTCATCAGGTTGTAAATGAAGTTGAGAGTTGGTGGAAGGAAATGAAATGTAATGGGAGAGTGGAGGTTGGCTAGGATATGGTCTGATGGAGGCTTTTCCATTGAAGTCCATGGGCTTCAGATCAGACCTAATGTAGAGGAAAGCATAAAGTAGAAGTAAACATGGAGCCAGATCCTCTGCTGTTGTAGATTGGCCCCAGTGAAGTAAATGGCACCACAGTGATTTACACCAGCTGGGGTTCTGGCCCAGGTTATGTCTATATATTTGAGGACACCTACCATAAATCACAAATATTACCAGCCCCCTGCACAAAATCTGCATGTCCCACCTTTATCAATCTACTCACTCATTCCAAAAATGTTTCTTATGCAGGGTAAGTGGAATTTTGCAAGGCTTTTTATTTTTTTAATATTACACCCACATACTACGATGAGGACCATATAAGTACCTGGATAGATGGACAGACTGTCATTAGAGGCCTCAGTTGAGATCAGGACCCCATTGTGCACGATGCTGGCCATACACACAGCATAAGAGGCAGTCCTTACCCTGAAGAAATTACAATCTAAATAGACAAGGCAAAAGATGGGGGTGAGGAAGTATTACTCTTACAAATGGGGAATTGAGGCACAGGGAAACTAAGTGATTTGCCCAAGGTCACACAGGAAGTCTGTGGCAGAGTAGGGAACTGACTTCAGGTCTAGTCCCTGAAGTCAAGTCTTCCTCTTGAGTAAAATAATATTCACATAAAATGTGCAGGATGACTTGATATATTTAAAAGTCTTAGGGTGGGATTTTCAAAACACACAAGCGTATGTGCAGCGGGGAGGTGTGATTCTCAGTGAGGGTAGACAGACTTGTGCTAGCTCAGCTTGAGCAACATCCACACTGCTATTTTTAGCACACTAGCTTGGGCTGAGCTAGCACGTGTCTGTCTACCCGCCCTGGGAATCGCACCTTCCAGCTGCAGCATAGACACCTCCCTAAATGACTTAAGCACACAAGTCCTTTAGGTGCTTTTGCAAATCTCACTGTTCGTGCTTATGTATTATGTTGATAAGTAGAGCTAGGCAAAAAATTTCTGACCACATAGTTTATTCACCGAAAAAATGCAGATTTGCAAATTTGACCCAATCATTTCAGCCAAGGAAAAGGTTTTTCAGGGCTAGCCAACCATGTGCTAATCTGTCCCTCTTTATCACCTTATGCCCCATGGCTAGAGCACTTGTCTTAGGATAGAGGAGACCTAAGTTTGAATCTCTACTCTGGAGCAGGGACTTGATCTCAAATCTTGCTCCCCCTGAGCATCCCACCAGGCTATAGGTTGCTTTCACGTTTTCCTGCTGAAGTTGTTGAGATTTGTATAAATATCCATTGGGACAAAGAGTGTGAGACTCTAGCCTGGTGCTGAAGGCCCTCCACCTCCCCGATGAATGCCTTAATCACCAGGCTATAAAGCTGTTCTCAGTCTCTCTATTTGGCTCAATAAATATATACGCTGTTTTGATTTGTATAACTACTTCAACAGGCAGGCTTGAAAATAACCCACCCCCCAGTAGCCTGGTGGATGGAGTACTTGCCTGGCTAGGGTAGGAATCTGAGTTCAAGTCCCTGCTCCAGGGCAGGCATTCAAATCTGGGTCTCCTATATCCAAGACAAGCATGCTCACCCCTGGGTTCAAGGTTATAAACACACACACATATATCTATTGGTTGGCCCAAAATGGACTCTTCCAATTTGCTGACAACTACCAAATATTTTTGGGAACCAACCCAAATGTTGTCCCAGATGCTTTGGTTTGCTGACTGAACCAAGAAATCAATTATTTGCCCAACTCTAGTGATAAGCACTACGGAAACCTGAAGACTTCCCTGATTTGACAGGAATTCCGTTTGTGCAAAAACTGGCACACATTCACCTGCAACTGTGTGTTTCAATCAGGTAAATGAGCATACCAAAGAACAGCTGGGTGCCTTTCTAAACACCCAGCTGCATAGATAAGTAGCATCTCCACAGATACAGTTCAACTAATTGCATAAGTAAATATGTGTGCAGTACATCTTCACATGCTACCTTGTGCCTGGGTCTCTGCCTCTAGTTATTTGTCCTTAACAGTCATGAACATTGGCTAATTTTGTCACATTTAAAACACACTGATTGTCCTCACAACCAGATGGTCCTGTTGAAATGTTGGGAATAATAAGCATAATGAATAGCTTTTTATTTTTTTAATTTGAAAGGAAATTTTCAAGTGCCATCTCTAGTAAATGTTACTGAAAGCAGCAGCTGCACTAGAGTGCATTTAAAAACACGCTATCTTTGCGACTTTGTTTGGAAGAATGAAGAAGATGAAAGAACTAATGAAGAGGCAGTTTAGAGGAGATGTGGAGGGCCAAGAAGGGTAGTACTGGGGGGAGCTTTAGTTAGACAGAAGAGTTAAGAGCCAGAAAGAAAGCAAAGATATAAGAGAAAACATCTCAGGTGCTTTGTGTTCTTTTCAGTTTGTATTAATCTGTCCTTTATTCTATACATATTGGATTTAAAAATATGACAACTGTGAATAAAGTAATAAATAAATCTCTGGGGTTTGAGTGACTTCACAGACACTTAACTTTGACCCTGGTTTTATCATCCTTTCACTACAAGCCCTTGATGGGCTATTTATAGTCTTGTAATTCACAGCTGCTTACCCCTAGGCTGCATCTCCTGCCTATTGATTGGAGAGTGCTGGAATAGCCCTGCTGAACGGCAGCATTTTGTATAACTCTATGACATGGTTACAGGTGAGATAGGAAATTCCCCTGCAATGGCTGTAGTTTAAGCTTTGGTATTAAGATGAGCTCTGATCTATCATGCTGCCAGAAGGGTAACTACTTTTTGTTACAGGGACACTGACCATTTAAACACATGTCTGACTGACATTACCCGAGGTCTGACAGAGAACAGTTAAGATTAGAAGAAAAATACTTTCTCTTTTCAGTGGCTTTATTTTGATCACACTAGACAGCAGCACTCTTTTGTATAGCCATTTCCCCTATTTCACTCTAGTCAGGTCCCTCTGCTTCTCTGGGCCTTTCTGAGCCAAACAATAAACCCACAAACGTTTCTCAGGCAGATTGTGGAGGCAAGTATTGTACCTGAAAACTCACCTATAAAAATTAACGAGCGATGAAGTTGACAGCACCCCTTTCAGCTGCTCAAGGATCACAAATCAGAAGGCAGCAGCCCTGCCTAAAGTAGTGCTAGAAATGTAATGAATATCATATAATTACAGAATGAGGCCTGGTTGTGCTTTTTAGGCACAACCCTGAGCAAGGGGCAATATGGAAAGCAAATACTCCTTGGAGTGGCCCCTAACAGTAAACGCATCTGAGACTGATTACTCCCCTATGTTCCCCTTCCTCCTCAGTTGGCGTGGGAAATACAGTAATTTTACTAGTGGCATATAGCAGTGGCAAATCAATATCTATAGTACCACGACCAGCAAGTAGGGCTGGAGTAAGCTATCAAGTAGCCCCGTTTACTCCTACCTGCCTGGACCCAAAATCTGGGTACCCATCTAGTGTGGGTCCTTTGGGAGCAATGTAAAATAAAACTCATTTATTCGTCTGAATATTGGTGGCATCCCAGCAGAATTTTCAGAAGCCTTCTCACTCCATCGCTAGCTTTGAACACTCTGCAGCTGATCTCCCAGTCAGCTGCCACATACATCTAGCCATCTCTTTGCTGGTTGTCTCCTGCTACAATAAGCCACCACCATTCCTTCCATGGTAACGTTCTCAAGGTTATTTCCAGCTCTACACCTGATGTGATCAAAGTACATAAGTGTGTGCCTGTTGATTTCCAACAACAGAGTCTACTTGTCTCCAATATTTCTAACATAAGCATTTGTTCTCTCTTCTGTCCAGGAGTCTTCAGCAGCACCACATCCCAAAGGCATCAATTCTCTTCTTGTCAGCAGCATTCATTTCTCAGAATTCATATCCATAAGTCGCTCTGGAAAAATTAAGCTTTTCACTATTGTACATTCTGAGATGCCACAATTATTGCAAAGTTTTTCATAACAGAGGCCGAGGATAAGTGAGCCATTTCTAGTCTTCTCCTAATTTCTTTGGGACACCCTCCTTGGTTGGATATCTATGATCCCAGATAATTGAATTAATCTACTGCCTCTACAACTTGACCATTAATCGTGATATCTTGTGATCTCATGACAGAGCCAGGAACTGAACTCAAAATTCCAGAGTCTTTATTCAGTGCCTTAGCCACTTCCTCTATTATTTTGCTGAAATGTACAGGCTTTATCCCTGTTGTAATCTTCACGTGTCTCAGATGTAATGACAGGGGCCCATTCTGGTCACTAGATGCCTGTCCTATAAATTGGAATCTCAAGGCAAATGGATTGCCCATAAACACATTCACCTCAGACATCTGCTGTGGCTGGTAGCGATCCTGAACTACATGGTACTCAAACTAAAAGCATACATAATTAGTAAAGAGAGCTGACCATTTCAGCCGCTGCAGCTGCATCACTATGTGATGATGCAACATCACCACAACTGTATGTCAGGACCTCACTGGCTTTGCAGCTCCCTGAGGCTGAGCAGCACTGTTTTAGACTTGGAGAGAGTCAGCCATTGTGCTTGTCTGTACAAAGGAAGGCATTTTAGAGCACAGCAGTGAAGCTTGTCTGAGTCGCTGAGATAAGAACATACCTATTTTGCTTATACAAAGACTGCAGGGGGAATGAGTTTCGTCATGTTAGTGAAGCTATTCGTTATTTGTATTGTGGATAGTGGTAGCACCCAAAGGCCCCAGTCAGGATTGGGGTTTCATTGTGCTAGGCACTGTACAAACACATAAGAAGACATGATCCCAGCCCAGAGGGCTCACAATCTATATCAGACCAGGAAAAGGGACAAACAGTGGAATGGAAGAAGGGGATACAACACAGAAGCAGAATGATCATGGTGATGATGGGCACATGATGTTGTCTTAGGCTATGTCTACACTACGAGCTAGGGGTGTGATTCCCCTACTGGGGTACTCACACTAGTTCTCATTGAGCTAGCGCAAGTATAAATGGCAGTGCAACCATGGTAACATGGGTAGTGGCAGCAGAAGCTCAGTTCAAACCCACCGGCTTCAGGCAGGTTTGTACGTGGCATGGCTCATGCCTCTGTTGCCAGTATCCGAGCTAGCACAGGTATGAATAGTGTAGCTGTGGTAGCATGATGAGCACTAGTGTGAATGTGTGTACATGAACAGGGGAATCATATTCCTAGCTCATAATGTAGACATAGGCTTAGTTCCATCTGTCCTTTATTTATGAGGTCAGGGATAGGACAAAGGAGAATGGGAGAGAGAGAGAGAATAAATAGGAACAAGGAAGTGGGGAAGCCATTGAGGGGGAGATGTTTCATGGCATGTTTGCAATGTCACTGCACAAACAATGGGGGGGTTATATGGGCAGATCAGGCCTCCACAGATACACACTTTGGAGAAATTTGTCCACTGTTTGTGAAAAGACAGTAGAATCTAACTTGTTTGAACTGTACCATCTGTGGTCTAATTGCCTTATTGCCAGTGGGATTTATATGACTAAATGAATACCAGAAAGGGGAGAATATTAATAGCAAGTTAATATTTCCTAGAGGATCATCTCTGTTCATCCATGTAAATTATATATATATATATATATATATATATATATATATATATATATATATATATATATATATATATATATATTAGTGTGCTCAATTAAAACAGAGCCTCTACTACAGAGGAAGACCACAACACAATAACATATTTTGATCATGGTGTCTTCTCACAAAGAAGAATAAATCACTAATGTAAATTCAAAAATGTGTCTCAAATACAATAAAAGAGAATCACTCAATAAAACTAGAAGCTGGCATCTCTTTGCCTTTTTAAATAGTGTGTGTGAATTTACTTCTTGAAAAGGGTGCTGGCTTGACAGCCTTCCAGACAGTCTATTTAAAGAATAAGTGCAAGGTGGGCAGGGGCAGTGCAAACTTCATCCAGAGCTGGAGCTGGGGCCCTCAGTGCTGCTGGGATCCCTGATAGGGCTTCTGGGGTGCCTGCTTCTTGGTAGTCCCATCTCAAGGTGGGGATTCCAGGCTCCAGGTTGTGGAACTAGGAGCCTAGATGCAGAGAGCACCTGTTAGAGCTGGGTCTCCCATGGTTTCTAGGTTCCCAGTTCCAAGGCAAGATGCCTGGAAGCCCTGGGGTACCTGGCCCCAGAGTAGTCCAAATGGCTGGGCTACCCTGAAGCCATTGATCCTGGAAGTCTAGCCTCTCTTGCATCTCGACAGATGAGCTGGCAGGAAATGAAGCAAGTTTCTGACAGAACCCTGCATGTGTTCCAGCAGAAAATTGTCGAAAGCGACATGTTGCTGTGGCTCACTTTTTGGTTTCAATTAATTGAAATTTTCTGGTGGAAAAACTTTTCACCAGAAAACTTCTCTCCAGCTCTAATGGGCATAACCAACTAAGCTAGCAATTTGTGCTGGGTGGGATGGTGAGTTTGATGAAGATGATAATACCCAACTCTTACATACCGGTTTTCATAGTGTGATAGACCCAGGCCAGTTGGGTACAACAAAGTAGTAGAAGGCGGATATACTGGCCACTGGATTAGCAGTTTTCTGTTCCCTGACTGACCAGAGCAGGGGCTTCTCCAGGCTAATGAGAACACCTGACTCCAACTAACCTGCAAAGATTCAGGTGAGGCCATTAAGGTAATGTGAACACCTGACTCTAATTAAGGCCCTTTTTGATACTATAAAAGGGCTCACTCCAGTCAGGCTGAAGAGAGCCAGGGAGCCAGAGGAGAGGAAGTGCAGCTGAAGGGCTGATTAATGAAGACACCCTCAAGCCATCGGTAAGGGAGCCCTAAGGTAAGGGTGAAGAAGAGAGAAGCAGGAGAGCTGTGGGGAAGTGGCCCAGGGAAATGTAGCAATTCTGGCAGTGAAAGGTCAGCTGCCAACTGCTGCTGCCATTAGGGTCCCTGGGCTGGAATCCGGAGTAGAGGGCGGGCCCGGGTTCCCCCCAACCTGTCATTACAGAAACACCTCCTGGGAGGGGAAGTCAGGCCCCTGTCAGGACAGGAGGCTAAACTGTTCTGAAATAAGCCCCTAGGGACAACAGAGACTGTGGGAGTTCTCTCACCAACCTCCTTGCTGGCTTATGATGAAAAGGGCTCAGTAGACTCTAACCCTGGCCCTAGAGAGAGAAGGGCTATGTGGAGGGTTGCAGTGAGCCACTGAGGCTAGCATATACCGCCTAGAAGCGTGGTACCCACGGGGACAAGGTCGGAGCTCTGCCACAATACGTACATCTCAAAGCAGCTTATAAAGGGAGGGTGGTAATCACTATTCCATTTTACAGATGGGAAAACTGTGTGTATTTTGTCTAACTTGACCTGAGAGCATCAGAGTCACTTCACATAGACCACCACCAGCCATCAGTTGTCATGCCAACCTTTGGTCACCCCTGATTTGAGCTATTATTTGCTGGATGCATGCTACCAACCTAGTGGTGAAAGGCTCTATATCCCATCACCAGTCCCATGAGCTATGGGATGTCCTCTTGTCAGTCTAATGTGAAAACTTTCCTCCATGACAGCCACTGAAGTCAGCATAGTTGACAGGGTATAAGTGAAAGCAGAATTTAAAACAGTAAGTACTTTCCACCACCAAAATTCTGCAAGAGGGCCAGACTTTCCAAGCTTGGGATGCAGATTGCTGTTGGGCTTTTATTTTAGGTGAACCGGTTTGTCTGTCCCTATATAATGATTCCTTTGATAGGGTTGTCTGCCGCTATTGAACCTGGTGCCTATAGATCTAAAGATAATGAGGTAAAGTTTCAATCCCTGCAGAAATTTGGTACTAGAGGTCTCCTTGACAGCTAGCTAGATTTAGTTTATCAAAGAGAAGATTAAGGGGTGACTTGCTCAGTCTTTATGTATCAACGTGGGAACAGAAATTTCATAAGCAAGGTCTCTTCAATCTTGCAAACAAAGGTATAGTAAGAGCCAATGTCTGGAAGTTGAAGCTAGACAGATTCAGACTAGAAATAAAGTGCTATTTTATTTAATTTTTATTTATATATTTTTAATAGTGAGTAATTAATCCTGGAACAACTTACTAGTGCCTGTGGTGGATTCTCAATTACTGGAAACTTTTAAACCAAGATTTGCTATTTTTCTAAATGGCATGCTTTAGTTTAAACAGGAATTAATTAATCATAATCCTATGGCAGTGTTAGACAGAAGGGCAGATGTGATGATCACAAGGGTCCCCTCTGGCCAAATAATCTATGAATAATCCTTTTTTGATCTAGTCACTAGAGGAGTACAAATAGTATCCGTCATGGTATGGGTGCAGTATGCCTTCCCCCAAGCCTGGGAGCCTGTCCCAAACTTCAGAATTCCACAGCAGTTCAATTTCCCCATACAAACCGCCATTTTGTTAAGACACCCTGTTGGTATCATTGATGGGATCGCACCTGGGACCTCTGGATCTAAAAGTAGGAGCATCTACTCTTAAAACTAAATGACCAGCTTCATTAGCTCTAAGGCAGTAGTATACTATTGTTTATTGAACACAGCCCAGCCTACTGTGAAATTTCTGCAGAACCTTGTGGCCTGATGAAAATAGGAGTGTTGTTGTGTGAGGGATGGCTGAATTCTACACAGCTGCAATGTACAGTTATGCTTTTCCAAGACAGCACTGTTATATTTTAAGAGTCGATCCCCAAATGTACTGAGTACATCTGTGTTCAACTGTTAAGAGGCTGCCTGAGTGAGGCAACTGATATTCATTGTTCCCTGGAATAGCCAATTTTAAGGCAAGCTTCATCTTATTTTTATGTTATCTTTCATGAAAGATGTTTCTAGTACAGTATTATCACGGAAAGCTTCAGTGTGTGTGTGTGACCACATACTGAATTTTACACTTGCACAAATGAAATGGGCACACAGGGTAGTGAAGCAAAACAAATAGCAACAAGACAAAGGTGAGATGGGTGTAGGGACCAAAAGCAGACAGCAGCTTGACAGCTGCTCCAGCCTTAACTTATGCCATGTTGCTCTCTTTTAATGTCCCCTTTATAAGGGCAGGGAGGCGTGTGGAAACAAGCCCAAACATCATGGCATATATGTATACCAGTGTAAAAAAACGGGTATAATTCATTCATATAGATACAACAGCCACCAGCGGAACTCAAACCTGAGAACTATAGTATGAGTAGTACCTGCCTTGATCACGCCTACCACTTGAGTTATAGGAAAACACTTTTAGCTACAGCTAGGTATTAGTCACTGAGGAAAACTGCTGTGGAATGGCAGCAGTGTAATACTTTCTAGCTATCCTTAGGGTTTTTGTGCTGCTCTCCGCCCTTTCTGTAGTATCGGAGTTGGGTATTGGTTTAGTTGATCACTTTAACCTGAAAGGAGTGGATTTTGTTTTAAAGCATGAATTAAATTACGACTGCACACCTCCTTAAGACAGCTTAGTTCAAGCTGACTATTAACATTCAGCCCCCATTGCAGCAGGCTTTTTCATTATCTGGTGATATATTTGTCTTGGTTAAGACTCTTCATGAAATTGGACATTGGTGTCTGAGTAATATTCCAGATATAAACAATTCCATAGACTGTGCTAAGCATTGTGTAGGAAATGAAGTCTTTCCATCTTCATACGCTCGGTCGCACATCCCTGGAGGCTGCTGTCTCGAGAAATCTTAATGAGGAGACCACTCTGCATGTTACATCTTCCTCAAAGCAGCAATGAATACTAAACCTTTGAATTACGTTTCTTACATTTTTTTGTTTAAAGCCACTAGGCTGCACTTTTGGAATAGGTTGTCTTCTGAATAATGGGCTAACTTACACAAAATGCATATTTAAAGTGTATTAAGACCATGAACACTGAAAAATTCCCAGATCTGACAGAAACTTACTATATGTCCTCTGATATCTAGGTACAACAGGGCACATTCAGAAAGCAGTTACGCTCATGCCATGTTGAGCCTATATACGGGAGCACATATGGTGCATTTCACCTAAAACTGAGAACTTCCTTCCTTGTCCTACTTTTGGTTACAATCCCAACTGTTCTGCTAATGTAGAGCTTATCTCTTTGTGACTCTCTTAGATTTTGAAAAGGAGAAAAAAGTGTCATTAGCCTGAGCTCTATTGTACGGGCCTGATCCAAAGCCCATTCAGGTCAATGGAAGGGTTGTACTTTATTTCCATGAGTTTTGGCCAGGGAATATCTAAATATTTGAATTAGAGGGAAAGTGACTTGGAGCAGGCACCAATGTACATTATATGCTTCTCTGAGCATAGCTAGAACCCAACAAAGAGTAAAATTATAATTAAACTCCATTACAAACCCTAGGATGTAAATAGCTCAGATGTGCTCTGTTCCTGCTTGGAACAATCGAGGTGCAAGAAGTGCCTTTCTATGTACAGGAGCCCGGCACAATCTTAGTCCTTGTGTTCCCTTCAGTGATCATGTCCAGCACCACTACTGGTGCCAGACTTTTCACCCAGAGAGAGCAAGTTTCCTGCATGTTGGCTGGCCCTGCACAAGGTGGAGGAACACAAGCTGTGCACCTTCTCCTTGAGTGGCATAGAAGCCATGCTCACTCTGCATTGCAAGGGCCATTGTGCTTGTGGCCCATAAAGGTCGCATGGGTGCGTGTGTGTGTGTGGTGAAGAACATTGGCATTCTGACCAACTTCCAGCTCTGTTACTTTCAATTTGCCTGTCGACAACCCCAAGTCCCATTGCAACTTCAGCTGCATAAATTATTCTTCATGTCCCAACCTGTTCTGGTTTATCTAGCATTGCTGCATGCTGTTAAGCAGTTTCTATGATTCACCTGCGAGGTCAATGCAATTTCAGGGGTGAATGAAGTGAGTCCTATGTATAGTTGTTTATGAAACTCAATGGGATTGTTCAGGATGAAATGTTTTGGACCAAATTCTGCCCTTGTTTTAGTCAGTGGGAGCTGCATCCATTTGCACCCCGGGGTGAATTTGTCCCTGTCTTCTTCATAATATATAAAAACATGGATAAAAGATTAGCTCAAAAAGTTACCCCTCAAGTGAGGAAGTTGTATGTTAACTGTGATCTAGAAGGCACATTATGGAAATTATAAACTTATATTTTAGATATGTACAGGGCCGGCTCTAGGCACCAGCATTCCAAGTGGGGCGGCACTTTTTTTTTTTTTTTTGCTTGGGGTGGCAAAAATCCTGGAGCCGGCCCTGGATATGTGTATATATATATACGCAAAGTTTTTACACAATCTTAACACCTCTGGTTGACATGGTTTGTTATTGCCTGACTGGGACAAAATGTATTTGATAGAATGGAAGTAACTATATAATTACCATTCTCTTTCCATTTAAATTGCTATATTGTAGAGCTGCTCAAAATATTTTTACCAGAAAACATCCCTGGTCAAAAATGTGGAGTTTAATCTAAATTGATCTTTTTATGCGGAAAATTTTTAATTTAGACAGTATTTTCTTTCTTTCTGACAGGAAAATTCTAAACAAAACATTTCAGAAAGACATTTTGACATTCCAAAACACTTTGACTGAAAAGCTCTAATTTTTTTTAGTTCAACATTTTAAGAATTGAAATTTTTTGGCACTTCTTGTTCCACAAAAATGTTAGCTATTTTGAATATTTGTTCTGTTTTCAGCATGAAAAGAAATGTTGAAATACCAGAAATTTGCTGAAGGACAGAAATTCCATTTTCCACACACTTTGTTGTTACAGAATGCCTCTTAGTATTTTGTAATGATTTACTAAAGGAAGCACTCCACCACTGTATAGCAAAGCATATCGGTATAATAAAATGGTTAAAGCCTCTTGGCCGTTTATCTCCTTGCCACCTGTTAGGAAGTAGTTTTGTGCAGCAAAAAGCCTGTCGGAGAGCATGAGAGCCTATGTCTTAGTGCTAGAAGTATTATTGGCAGTTTTGTTACTAAGTAAAAGGAAAACTAGTGAAAGTACTGTTCATGAAAGGTGTAGGATTGACAGGTATGGGAAATGTTTTTTATTTATTATCAACATAAGATATAGCCCAGGCAGCTGCTGTGCAGGATTGTCCACCTACCCTCTATTGTGCCTCAAACCTAGTCTGGAGGGGCCACATCTGGAAGTGAGATCAGTCTTCATGTTCACTTACTACTTGAACTCCTTACTGAGGTTGCAAATGAGCATGT
This sequence comes from Emys orbicularis, assembly GCF_028017835.1. Taxonomy (NCBI): domain Eukaryota; kingdom Metazoa; phylum Chordata; order Testudines; family Emydidae; genus Emys; species Emys orbicularis. Next base: position 19,042,202 of record NC_088685.1, on the reverse strand, counting down.
TAGCTAATGCCCAGTTAGCGTATGTGATAGTCACATGTCCATTAGAAACTGGACTGAGACTACCAAACTTGCTTCACACTTGCCATCGTATTGCAAGCATGAGAACTGCTAGAACGTTAAATAGACTCTCGAGAGAAGTGTTGAAAGCTCCATTGCTTACTTGAGTCATTGGACTGAACAAAGAAGTGAAGAGGATTCTATAGAGAATAATCCTACATTGACAGGGAGGTGGAATCTTAGATCCTACAGTTTTTTTTCACTTTGAAAAGTCACATTCTTTTTCAAAAGTGGACTCTAAATTCTGGGTGTCTCAACTTTAAGGGATCACCTTCAAATGCTTGGTTATCAGCTTGAGCCTCCAAAAATTGAGGTACACAAAGTTAGTGTAACTCTTTGAAAATTTGGTCCTATACTGCTTTTACATAAGTGTAAACTGCAAGCGGCCCACAACTCAGTACAAACAGTGGTACTATTTCCTAAGGCATTTCTGCATATACATGAAATCCCCATACTTTGGAAGAACATTATGGCCCTAACTCCTTTGATTAGATAGACTTTTCTAGCTAGGGAGTTATATCACACCTATCAACATTGTGCTGGCACTTAATAAGTAGTGAGGAGGAAAGATGGTCTTCTGGGTAAGACTGACCTAAGACTGTAGACATCTGGGTTAATTCCTCAGTTATGCCACGTTATGTGACCTCAGGTAAATCACTTAATCTCTCCTTATCTTAGCCCTCCATCTGTAACAGGGAAGTTTTTCCCCCCCTAGCTCACAGCAGTGTTGTAACGATAGATACATTAATGTTAGGGAGGTGCTCAAACTATTGTAATGGGGGGTGGGGTGGCATATACGTATCTATTTAAAATAATAACTGTATAACTAAAATAAAGCATGTATAACTAAGTGTCATGAACAGCAAATATTAGATAATAAAAGACAAGAATGGGCAGAGCAGATGCTAATGCCATGGGATAGCATAGTGAAAGTCAGCTGTCCTTTTACCAATAACCCCACTCCAGCAGTACCCCCACCAGTTACAAGAAATGGGTGAACAACTGAGTTATGGTTCAACTTGCATGCTTTTCAGAACCAAAACCAAACTAACAACCAAACTTCTTATCTCTGGAGGGCTGGAACAGCCTGTTATGTTATACCCCTTTTTGCATCAGTCTAGGAAAAATACTGAGTCCACTCTTTCCGACTGTGTATTTCAGCTTTCCTATCCTCTGGTCTCTACTACAAGCTGGTACTACAGAAGTGTTTTAAAATGTGGAAAATGTGTGCACATTTGGAGGGGGGAACCTTTAAAAGTGTTTTGTTTATAACTTTAAGTAAAGTCTCCAAAAATATTTAATTCAAACCACTTTCCCCATCCTGACTTGCTGCCTACCACAAGGTTAATAGCATAGAATCACAGAAATGTAGGGATGGAAGGGACTTTGAGAGGCCATCTAACCACACGCCTTGTGCTGAGGCAGGACCAAGTAAAATGAGACCATCCATCACAGGTGTTTGTTCACGCTAGTCTTAACAAACTCCTATGATGGGGATTCCACAATCTCCCTTGGAAGCCTATTCCAGAGCTTAATTACCCTTATAGTCAGAAAGTTTTTCCTAATATCCAACCTAAATCTCCCTTACTCAGAATATGCGTATTACTAATTGACCTATCGTCAGTGGATATGGAGAACAGCTGATCACCGTCCTCTTCATAACAGCCCTTAACATATTTGAAGTCTGTTATCAGGTCCCCCCATCAGTCTTTTTTTCTCAAGACTAACCATGCCCAGTTTTTTTTAACCTTTCCACAAGGGTCAGGTTTTCCAACCCTTTTATCATTTTTGTTGCTCTCCTCTGGACCCTCTTCAATTTGGCCGAATCTTTCTTAAAGTGTGGCACCCATAACTGGACTTCATACTCCAGCTGAGGTCACACCAGCGCTGGGAAGAGCAGGATACTCGGTTATAAATCTCTAAAGAGCTCACCCAATTCATTTATTTACAAGTTCATTTTAAATTGACTGCCCTTCCTAAGTGCTTCTCTGGAATTATCTGTGCCATCTGATCCTGACTATAGATCAGTGTAGCCTGCCAGCAATGACTTATCATTTATTTCAATGTTTCTATTAATGATAAATTTAGCCATCTTAAAAGGATGAGGCATGTGCTCTCAGGTTTATGCTAAGTTGAAATTACCACTTAGCCTGCAACGATTCACCCAGATTTTGATTAATAGGATAAATTCCAAAGCTGACCTTTTCAGAATTACTGAATTACTGAAACCTGAGACAGACAAGAGTTCCTTTTACAAGGGGAAGTGTATTAAGTGCACATGTAGGGTCACTGCAGAATAACCTAACTTTTGATGCATGTCTGACCTATGAACACAGGAATTAGTCAAGGCTCCCTAACATGGTCAGAGCTTCAGTGTAGCAGCTCTTATCCCCTCCTCCAGCACTTAGTCAGATTTAGGGCCTGATCCCGCTCCCACTGATGACAGAGACACAACTTAGTAGTGCAGGGTCAAGTCATTAAAGAGCAGGTAGAAATTCTTCTTCTGCATTGTGGAGTCTCAATATACTGTATCTGAATTAAGGGTAATATGCTCCCTTAACCATAGCCAAATTGATTCTAGATACTGTTGTCGAACATGATGTGTTCTGCCTTCAAGAGCCCACATATTGCTGGGTTTTTCTTACATTTTTTTCCAGAAAGTGATCATACAAGGTAAATGAATAAAGAGGAAGGAGGGGAGGAGAAAGGACCCTCAATCAGTAACTACATAAGGAGCCACTGGCATTGGCAAGTAAGACCAATAGATGGCATGGTGAGACTGACCTTAAATGTAATAAGCCCAGATTTTGCTATGTTATATTCGTGATCCCAGGAATGAAAAGGATGTAAAGTAGAACACAATCTACCGTAAAGGCAATTGAATATTAAGATTTCTGCCATGGAATAAGAATATTCAAATCACACATTGCCTGTATTTGCTCTGCAGATGTGTCATCTGGAAATAGAGCAGGAGACTTTAAAGCTCCTGGATAAAAGCCATGGATATTGTTCACTTCAGAAGCAGTATTCTACTTCGTATCATTACTGCAATTTGTGCTCTGTAGATCCACCTTCTTGTAAAGTAAATGTGAGTTTGCCCCTCATGGGGGAAGGAAAACATGCCTTGAGTTACAGCCCTTCAAGTTCCCCTTACCAGTTAGCATGCCTTAAATTTCAGTAGGGTAGTACAGGACAAGAAAATGGCACACATCTTCCCAGCTTCATAATTCATATACTGTGCAAATCAATTCACGTACATAGGTTCAGAAGGACAACAATAGGAAGAATAGTCAAATTTTCCTGCTTATTGCCACAAATATTTCTTAAACTTAATTAATTCACTTTGACTGTGTTCATGCACCCTTTCTGTGATTGTTATTTTATTTGGTGTGGGTGGTGAGGATATATGTGAAAACAACATTTTTTTTAAAAGAACTATTGCAGAATATTAATGAAAAGCCATTTTTAAAGTTATTACTGCTGGTATTTGCTGTGGAATCCTGATTCTAAGAGTTACACTGACCCATCTTATAACAGAAACATGTGACCTACATCTAGACAAGAGATCTTGAATTCTGAATACCCAGTCTGGAGTTGAGAAATAACTTGTACAAATTATTTGGTGATTACTTTAAATGATGGCTATATTTGAGGAAAATGACAATGTGTTCATGGTCCATTCACAAACTGAGGGAACTTTCTTTGAACAGATAACTGTGAATCATTCAATGAGTTCTAAAGAGCACTCATAACTGATGTGATTTATTTATATTATCATAGTGCCTAGGAACACCAGTCATGGACCAGGACCCTGTTGTGCTAGGCGCTGTACAAACACTGAACAACAGACAGTGTTATAGGACATACCAAGATATTCATATCAAATTATATCACCCAATTTTCAGTACTTAAAAGATCAACTTTTTGTTTGTTTTAGAGACTGTCTACAATTGTTCAGGTTTCTTTTAAGACTTATGTGCAAACCAAAAGGTGGTGTTCAGTTTGACTGGGCAAAACTTCATCAAGAGGATTTTGGTTTTTTTCTTCCAACCACAGTCTGCGAAGGGGTGATTCTGATCCTGCTCTTGAGTGGGTGGTAAAATAAATGGTTCTGGGTTTATCCCATAATTAGAATGAAAATAGAAGGAGACAAATCAGGGATGATCTTGGTTTTGCAAAACCTTATTGGCCAGAATTTGGATTTGTAAAACCCAGGGACAGTTTCTGTCACTAAGTCTCATTTCATATATATATAACACCAAAAGAGTGCTGTGCTGTTAATCTGATCTTCCACCAGGCTACAACCCCAATTCTGTAAAGAGCTGGCTCTTCTCAAACAGGTCTGCATTCCCCCCACCCCCCTGGTCCTACTCCTCCTTCCCCACATCTTAGATTCAGCTTTTCAATCTTCTCCTCTTACATTCCAACCAATACTACAGTGCAACCTTGTCAGTTGGCACAGCTGCAGCATCATGGGCACCACACAGACCTGCTTGCAAACACTTTCAGCTCCCCAACCTGGCCTGTTGGATACCTCTGTACCATGATACTCCCCCACTCACCTGTATGGCTCTCTCCCCAGGGGTCTCCTCCTTATCTGACTTTCCTATTTGACTTCTCACTGCTCCAGCTGAAGAACCTCTATGCACTCAGATGCAGTCACCATCCCAGTCCCACACCAGCCCTCCTCATTCCTGGAAAAAATCAGGAATAAAATACATTCTTCTAGCCATGTGTGTGTTACTGTCACACCAAAGTACTAAGGGTGTTAGTGCTTGGATGGGAAACCAGCAAACAGTCCTCTTTATCCTGTGAAACTTAACAACATCACAGCTGAGGTGGCATAGCTGGCAGCCAGAATAAGCAGTTTACTTCATAGCAAGGAGGGGTTTAAGTATACTGTACCAAAGACCTATTTGCATCAGTAAACCATACAGCCATCATAAGGCTATTATTCTCTTTAAGTTAGTACATGCTGCAATTAATTCAATATGGCTCTTAGGTAATGTACACATTCCCAGTGGGACTATTCCAAACTCAGATTATATTTGTCATGAACACAGTTGCAAAAGGAATCACAATGAAGGGTGGTGGGGGGGGGGCGTACATCAGTAGACAAAACAGCACCTCACCTTCCAAATGTATACAATTGGGCAACTGTGTGACTTTATATCACTAGTGTATGCTAGGTATAAGTCTAATTTTCTAATCTTCACTCCTCTCTTGGAAACCAGTGTTTTTCGCACAAAGTGTTTTAGTAAATGGGTTGTGTTGTAGCTACCATATTAGTGAACATTTAGCCACAATAAAGAACATATATGGTTCCCTCACTGTTTTCAAAATTCCCATCAACACTAGTGGGAGCTATGCATACAAACTGAACAAGGAATAGACTCTTATCCCTCAGTTCTCAGAAGTTATTACTGCATTGTAAATTGGTAAGACAATATTTTATTCTGGGCTGAAACGCAGCACAGAGGGTCTTAGAGAAGATGAAATTCACCCCTGTGCAGAAAGCCAGCAAAAGGCCTATGCACCATTTAGTCCACAAAATAGAGCTTAGATGAGACCTAACAGATGCATAGACTTTGTGCTGGCTTTCTGTATAGAAGTAATTTGCACCTAGATATATACTGAGGCTACGTCTACACTTGGAGCTAAGGGTGTGACATCCAGTTAACATAGACATACTCGCACTAGGTCTTGTCAAACTTCTGCACTAAGAATAGTAGTGTAGCCGAGGTAGCATGGGCAGTAGCAAGTGATGGCATGGGCGAGTTGCATTGACTATGTACCCATGGGGTTCAGGAGGGTTTTTACGCAGCACCACTAGCCTGTGCTGCTGCTTGCTGCTGCCTTTGCTACCTCAGCTACACTATATTTAGCTGCTAGCTCATTGAGAGCTTGTGTGAGTATGTCTATGCAAACTGGGAATCACATGCCCAGTTCCAAGTGTAGGCATTCCCCGGTGTGCTGATGACAGATCCTGTATGGACAGCACTGGAAACCAATATGCTTCCTCAGGAGGAGTAATACAAAGGCAACAGCAATGCAAACTTGCTGGCACCAACTTAATTTTGTGCCTCAATTTTGACCGAAAAGGGTCACTTTCAGAGGGATAATGAAAGGATAATGGTACCAAAGTGATGGATGCATATAAGAGCCTAGATAAATAATGAGATTCGTCACTGGCGCCAACTTGAGATTTTATTTGGTGTGGACACTGTCCCATGAGAATCTAGTTGGAGGTCGCTGACTCGTTTCCTACAGACTGCTGAAGAGGTGTCAGCCACTGTTGAAGTAAGCTAGGCTCAGGCCAATGAGCTAAATGTGAAAGGGGAGAGAATATTTCTCTAAGAGATGATGGTTTACTTTGTTTCCCGATTGTTTTACTTTGTCTGCTTGATTGTGTAGTTTGGTTTTTAGAGGAGGTATAAAAAAAGAAATGAATATTGCTGATTTCAGATGGATTCTTGTGTAGAGAGGAGCAAAGGCACTTAGTCCATAATTTGTACTGATTGCTATTTGATTTTTGAAAAGGACCTAATTAAGGCTTGAAGTCTATTAGTCCCCATTTATGCTACAGCGACAGCTAAGGTACATCCTGGGTAGCTTCCATAGAAGAAGCAAAAATCTTTTGTAGTTATATTACATTTTCTAAAAATAAATGTCAGATTGAGAAGTCAAACACTCAAGTTAAGAAAAGACTAAATTAAAGTCGTCCATGCAATTTTAATTCAGCCCCCTTGTGCATATGCATTGTGATAGTCTATAATTGCACAATCACATAGCAGTTGTTTTTTCCATAGGACCCCTGCCTCATTCAGTGTGCACAATAGACTTTTGCTGGGGATGAATCAGGGTTGTGTAGTGAAGGAGGCTGTTGTCTGTAGGCTACTGCTTTATTTTTTGCAGAAGTTGGGTGTTGTGCAGTGAATGAGCCAGGGAACTACAGGAAGAGAAAGGATGATCTCATGGTTAAGACACTTGAATGCTGCTTGGGAGAACTAGACTCCATTCCTGCCCCAGCCACAGAATTCCTGTGTGATGCCGGGAAGGCCACATAAATAAAACCTTTTCACACTTGGTCACTGTGATATTCGTTTTCTGAGTGCCTGATTTGAGACACCTAGAGTCTGTTTGGAGAAGTGCTGAGCACTCACAAGTGCAACTGAAGTCAAAGGGATCTCTGCTCAGACCATACAAATGGATATATCATGATCTATACTTTGGAAAACGAGACTCTAGTCTTCTCAAGTTGGACACCCAAAATAAGTTGACACTTCTGACAATTTTAGCCTTAATTTCTGTGCCTAAGTCCTCCCATATGTAAAATGGGGGAAACAATATCATCTTGCCTCTGGGTGTTATAAAGGCTCATTGTTAGTGCTTTACAAAAACATGATAGTAATAAGCACCATAGAAAAACTCATGAGTAAATTAATAATTGTCTTCAGAGCTGGGTTCAAATAAAGTGCAACAAATAATGCCTGGGGTCACACATTGAACAATGTGAATGAAAAGAAATACACCTCTACCTCGATATAACGCTGTCCTCGGGAGCCAAAAAATCTTAGCATGTTATAGGTGAAACTGCATTATATCGAACTTGCTTTGATCCACTGGAGTGCGCAGCCCCGCCTCCCCGGAGCACTGCTTTACCACGTTATATCCAAATTCGTGTTATATTGGGTCGCATTATATCGGGGTAGAGGTGTACTGAATAGCTACCAGTTCAGTGAGGACAGCTGACCTTATGCACTGAATGAGGCAGGGGCCCTGTGTTAAAATTAGTACGTGATCATGTAATTAAAGACATACTGCATACACACAAGGGGCCAAATCAAGGTTGCACAGGCATTGATTCAGGCATTTCTTCACTTTTGAGGGCTTGACTCTACTACCTTAATATTCTTCTAACATAAGAATTACATTTTTAACTGAAAATTCCATCATGTGGAGCCATATTGATACTCGCCCACACTCACATGTGTCATAAGCAGTTTTGGGATAGAACAATCACTTACGCCACAATAACTGTGGTTCTTCAAGATGTTGTCATTAATGAGGATCTCATTGTAGATTCTCATGCATGGGAGGCTGGATACTTTTAGCTATCAGTGTCCCTTGGGCTGCATATGCGCCTTGAGTCTCCTTGTGTTGCTGCATGTCTAATTTTCTCAATAAGTATATCATATCCTTCAAATGACTTCTGCCTCAGGAGGAATGCTTGAAGCCTGGAAGCAGAATGTCCTCCACAGAGTCAGTGCAGTGGCCATAGACCTAGCCATTTTATCTTGTAGGGAAGCTTTTGCCATCAGTTGGCCCTCTTTAACAATGTCCTTGAGCTTCTCTCTGCTCTCATGAGGAAGTTATAAAGTCATATTTGGCCGAGAGCCTGACATTTAGCCACTCGTAGATGGAGCAATGATGAAGGTTCTGACATTCTCCCAAATACAGCCAGTCATTTGGGATCCTTTCTTTGTGTTCTTGGTCAAACAGGACTTCCCTTTGACAGCCAAGACCACTAAAGGTCTGGGTTTAGGGTCTAAATAAAAGTACTTGAACCCAGAAGGTGGCACACGGTTCTTTAATTTTTATATATATATTTTCACTGTTCATGCTATAGTTGCCAGCATTTGCCACAGAGCTCTTGCTGGTTGCATCAGTCCCTTGTTTATGGGGAGGACAAATCTGGCAGGTCCCACAGCGGATAAAATAACAGTTTTTGAGATTTCAGGTATATCTGAAAAATCCCAGTCTCCAGTGCATCAGCGACCCATTCCAGGAGCTCTTGAAATGTCTCAAAATCACCTGGCAGCAGTAACAGTGCTGAGATGACTGCCTTGGTTAGGTGAAAGGAAGGAGAGGTCTTTGGGAGGTGGGGCAGAGCACTGGTGTATTTGTGTTTCTGTGTCTTGCTCTTCCTGGTACTTTTATGTTTGTGGTCAACATCCAGAGATGCTGCTAGAAAGGCAGTATTTTCATCTTCTTTGATGGACATAACCAGCTCCTTGAGGCCTAGGAAGGCAGATCCTAGGGCCCTCAGAAGGACCAGGGTGGTATCCCATATGCATACGGGTGTTTGGAGTGTTGCTGACAGGATCAATACAGGTCGAGTTGAGCTCTGAAGAACCCCTTGGGTCTCTCAAAGGCAATACTCATGGACTTCATAGGGTCTCGTTTTGATGCTGGCAAGAAGTGTGTCCCGATGATGATGAGGAGTATGTCTTCTCCATGAATGGCACCAATGGGTGGGGCACCACTGGTGCCAAGGTTGCGCCAATACCAGTGGAAGTCTCTGTGCTGGGGAGAGTTCTTGTGTAGTCCATGACTGCTGCCCTCAGTGCTGGGGTTGATGTCAGCAGGGTGCCTTCAGTACCAATCCCGGTAGCAATGGAGTCTCTGCTCTTTTGCTTTGGTGCCAGATGAGGTCTGGAAAGTTTGTCCCTCACTGACTTCTTACCTCTCTGTGTATGAGAGAACAGTCTTTCTGAAGCTCTTTACCTGATATTCTGGACAGCCCTTTTCATTACCCTGCTTTGATGCCTGAAGCATTGCCTTTGATATTTAAGGTCTTGGTTGGTCTGGTGCTGCACTTGGTGTTGGTGCTGGTGTTACCCCAAAAACAGATTTAGGGTACTCCCAGAATATAACTAATCTGTTCTCATTAGGTATGAAGACATGGATACAGCCTTCTGATAAATAAATGAATGACACAAGCAGTGTTCTTTCCAAAACAAGGCAACTTTTTAATGGTGCAAACAACAATCCCTGATACAATGATAATCTAATCTAACCCCAAAATCCCTTGCAACAAGCTGAGTTGACCCTAAGTGATGTGCCCTGCTTACGGTAATCAATCCTTCACAGGTCGCTGATAGCAGTTTTAAAATATTCTTTAGGTTTTACATATATAAATTCTTTCACACAACGCACACACATACATCTTTATTAACACATGCATTCACTATACTATACTATAACTGACCAGTTTACTTTGTCTGCTGAGTTCACTGCACTGTCTCTCCAGCACGCTCTCTGTCTCTTCTCCCTCCACTATAGTGACAGGACTCCCTCTGCTGCTGCTGTTCTCTCTCTCTCTCTTCAACATCTCTCTCCACCTCAGCTGCTCTCCCTGTCACCTGCCTACTGACACACTGACCTTTATACCATTCTGTCAGAATTTTCTAGACACTTCTGCTAATATATTTCTGTCAGTTCTTTCTTGGACACATGCCAACATTTCAAACTGCCAATTCTATTTTTAGCCTGCAACCGTTATTTTCCTCAGTGTTATGACCTGCTGTTGCCACCCTTTTCCCCGCCAATTCTATTTTTAGTGCTATGTGACCTGCAGCTTCCATCTAATGGTGGAGTGACTCTTGCTTATTCAAAATGGAAGCTAGGGATACAAAATGAAGTTTGGGGAATTTATCTGGTAAAACAGGTGTTGATGCCAATATCAGTGATGGTTCTGAATTTTGCATCTGTTTCTCTGCTGAGGTCATGGATGTCATCTGCCTGATCAATGGGGCACTGGACAGTACTGGTTTGACCAATAATACAAACAATATTTTCTGAAATCTGGATAAACAAAGGTCTTACTGTTATATTGAATGGGAAAAAATTGTTCCTGAAAATCCTAGATTTAGGAAGAGGGCTAACTCCTTGCTAAGCTTGTTTCCATAGAAACATACCAAGGTCTTTTTTAAAAACTTAGTTCTAGAATTTGGAAGGTCATGGTGTCCTCAGAATAAGAAGACATCCAATACAGCTGAAACAAGAAAAAATATAAATCATAAAAAATAAGGCACTCAAAGAGTCAGTGCATTAATTTTTCAATTTAATCAAACTCATGGGTCATTTAACATCATTTGAAGAAATACTATTGGGAAACGAAAACACAAATCCTGTTTCTGTTCTTGCAACTTGTCTAAATGAAAGTTTCTAACATCATTCACTGTCTCAATACAGCTATTTATTTTACACATTTATTTTATACAACAGCTACATTGTGACATGTAAGGGTACGTCTACACTTACTTCCTGGTTCGGCGGCAGGCAATCGATCTTCTGGGATCGATTTATCGCATCTTGTCTAGACGCGATACATCGATCCCGGATCGATCCCGGAAGTGCTCGCCGTCGACGCCGGTACTCCAGCTCGGCGAGAGGAGTATGCGGCATCGACGGGGGAGCCTGCCTGCCGCGTCTGGACCCGCGGTAAGTTCGGACTAAGGTACTTCGAATTCAACTACGTTATTAACGTAGCTGAATTTGCGTACCTTAGTCCGAAGTGGGGGGTTAGTGTAGACCAGGCCTAAGGCAAAACAAAATGTTGGGAGTAGTGGTTGTTCGAAGAGCCCGTTATAAGGATTTCTGTGCACGTGCTGACAGAAGAGCCACTTCCAGATCTGAGAGCACAATTGTTTTGTTTTTGACGTGGCCCTAGTCCACAATCCACTGAAGTCAATTGTCTGCCATTGATTTCAATGGGTGTTGGATTTAGCTTTATGAGGTAGCTTGAGGGGGTTACATTTCCATAGTTTTGCCCAGCATTTTAGATGTGTGATACTTATCCATGAGAGTTGCATTCTGTAAATCCATGCTCCACTTTGAAAATGTAATCCAAGATTAATTTCAACTTTCCCTTTCTAGTGTTGCCAAGATTTGTGACTAGCTTTAGTTGGGAGTTTTTAATTGGAATGATATTTTTGCAGAAAATGCAGTATCAACAACTGAAATTTTTTAGAGGATTTTTTTTTTTACCACATATATTTTTCCATGGGGAAAATCTAAATGAAATACGGTATTTTGGGCCTGTTTGACCCAAATCTGAACATTTAATTTCTTGAAGTGACCCAAAATATTTCATTTTGAATCAGGTCAGTAAAACATTAAACTGCATTTCTCTATTGCATTATGGAAGTTGTAGTTTGAGCCCCCATTCTCTGCTATGGGCTGGGCTTCCTGCAGACTGCATCTCCTATAATGAAATACAGATCCATTATGGGAGATGTAGTCTGGCCAAGAAGCTTGCCCATAGGGGACAATGGGACAATGAGTGCATCAGGCTCCTAACTAGAACACCCATAAAGCAATGCATCACTATAGGGATAATGCAGTTTAACATTGAACTGACTCAAAATGAAGCATTTATAATAATAAACAATATATAATAAGACAAAATATCATAATGCACTATATAAATCTATGGTACACCCATACCTTGAATACTGTATGCAGTTCTGGTCACCCCATCTCTAAAAAGATACATTAGAATTGGAAAAAGCACAGAGAAGCGTAACAAAAATTATTAGGAGTATGAAATAACTTCCATATGAGAAGAGATTAAAAAGAATGGGACTGTTCTTAGTGTAGAAAAGAGACAAATGTCAGGGAGGAACTATGTCTATAAAATAATAAATTATTTGTGGAACAGAAATTATGGAACACTTCAATTTGAAAATGTCAAAATGTTTTGTTTCAGTTTATTGACTCCCTGGCTTTTTACACAGATGAAAGATGCTAAACTTTTCCCAGGACGGATCTTTCAAGCATTGGCCAAAATAATTGTTGTCCATTTGGCCATTCATCTAATTACCTTAGTATGTCCTCCCCCACATTTCTTTGCAAGCAATCGGACATTTGTAGTAAACTATTACGGTCAAAATATATTTTTGAGGAAATATGTATATAATCCTGTTAATGGATTTGTGTAAATTCCCACAGTCTCCTGTGGGCTGTAATACTTTGGTCTAATTTTGATTGCTGCGTTTGGTATGCAGGCGTTGAGTGGTGGTGGTGGCCTGTGATACTGGAGATCAGATTAGATCAGTGATGGGGCAACCTGCATCCCGCGCCGCTTCCTGCAGCTCCCATTGGCCGGGAACAGTGAACTGCGGCCACTGGGAGCTGCGGGCAGCTGTGCAAATGTAAACAAACTGTCTTGTGGCCCTCCAGCGGATTACCCTGACGGGCCACGTGCGACCCGCAGGTCGCCTACCACTGGACTAGATGATCTGGTGGTTCCTTCTGGTCTTCAATTCTGACTCCTAGGAGTCATTCTTCCAGTCCAGGATCATTGGGGCACAACATTTTCTGACTATGCCTCATCTTGCCCCTGGCAATCTTATTACACCAGGAAAGCCAGGAGTGGGTGGGGCAAAATCTATCATAGCAACTTTACCCACCCAAGCATGGGTTTTTTCATGTAGCCATTTTTCTGATAGTTTTTTTTTTTTTTTAAACAGTGAGATTCCTTGGGGCTCTATCCTTGGTCCCATTGGTAGATTTAAATCTGATCGCCCATTGTGCTGCCAAAATGCTCCAGAATTTCTGTTCCACAAATAATTTCAATGTTTTTTTTTCCTCATTTCATGACAAAATCAAATGTTGAGATGTCAGAATTTCCCACAATACGTAAATACCAAATTTACTTCAGCTCTACTCATGACTTTATCAAGAATCTCATATTTGGTGCTTTTCTTTAAAGTACCAGCTCCCATACTTACGTGATTATGTAAAAACCTCACTTTTATAAATAAATAACTAAAAGCTAAAGTTCTAGCCCTCTTTGTTGTGAAGAGAAACCTAAACATGTAAACCCTAAAGGCTACAACACCATAAGACAAATTAAAAAAACAACAACCCAAATTACCTTTAAAAATGTCATGATTTTTGAAAACTTGGGTGTCAAGACTGAGTCCCAAATTCTGCTGAGTTCAGGTGCTGCTAAACTGGAACTCTAACAAATTCAGGGTTTTTTTTCAGTAGGGTAAATAGGGAGAAGAGTAGGCAAAAGACCCTTTGTATATGGATATCCTTAAATTTCTGAACTGAAAAAAATTATGCACCTACACCTCTGACCCAATATAACACAAATTCGGATGTAACGCGGTAAAGCAGTGCTCCGGGGGGGGGGCAGGGCTGCGCGCTCCGGCGGATCAAAGCAAGTTCAATATAACGTGGTTTCACCTATAACGTGCTAAGATTTTTTGGCTCCCGAGGACAGCGTTATATCGGGGTAGAGGTGTACTTATTTTTGTATAGCTCATTTACCTCAGCTGAGGATCTGACCCAATGTTTCAACACTTATTGTAGTGTAGCAGGCAATCTATTCCATGACTGCTTGATCCAAGTCAGGATTTGGGCAGTGCCTGCAGGATCGGATCGTTCTACATTGAACTAGCTATCTTTCTAACTATGCAAGCTAGAAAACCAGGTAACTACACAACCTGTTTATGTTCACCTTAAATAAAAAAATCCTCTGTGTGTTAACTACACCTGGGTGCTGTCTCTCTCCCCCATTACAGAGACACAACAACCTATTCCCCAACAAAAAATCCATTTAGTTTTGCTTGCATTAGGTATTAACTGTTCATCTGTGTTTAATGCATCTGCATCACCTCTATAATGAATATGGCCAGATGGGAAGACAAAACAAAGAAATCTGACCTAACCTCATGGGCCAATTTTAGTAAGATTGTCCTTATTTTCAATCAATAGGTAATTCTATTTTGGATTTATTTTTCTTCTAGATCCTTCTATACCAGCCCAACTATATACCATATAAAATGCAGGCCCAGCAATAGTAACATCCACTTGTAGACTCAGATGGCTGTCCCCTCCCCACCACCATATAATTTAAAGTTTTGTTTCATACTTGGCAAATCTCTCAATTGAGGCTCCAATCAACATTTTTCTTGGGTCCCTGCACATCAGTTACTAGAAAGACCCAAGGGGAGAGAAACAGCTTTCTACCAGCAGACAAATGATGTCTTACTCAGTCCCTAGACATTAATCACTCAGGCAAAAACTACATTAAAAGGAGTGTGGAAATTCACAGTTTTCATAACAGCTTCTTCATAGTTCAGACACAACAGTGCAACAGGCCTGTATTTTGTATTACTCCTTTTGTGCAGATTATATCCAAAGCACTTTGCAGAGTTAGATAATTACAAACCAAAATACATAATAGCAAGAGAAAGAGGGTGGCATAGAGAGATGAGGGGGGCAGGGAAAGAGATGTTTGCTGCAGAGATATGAAAAGAGATGAGAAATCAGTGAGGTGGAAAGATGCAGGATCTGCAAAGGAGACAATGCTGAGTTTGTGTTTTTTGCATCCACACTGTCTCCATGTACTCGGTAGGCTCATATGCTTCGGATTGCAAACTGATATCTGAAGATCATAAGGCCACAGAAAGTGTAGACAGAAAAAGATGTATTAAATCAAATCTCCAGGCCTATCCCACTGTGAGGAGAGAATGTGGTCTCATGATAGAGGAGGTATCCACTGGTTGTATTCATGTGCCCGAGTGTGATCAGGGTTGGGATCTAATTCTCTCCCGGTGTGTTTCCAGTTGGATAGCCTTGTGGTTAAGGTATGTGGACTCACACTTGGGACAACTGGCTTCAGTTTTTGGCTCTCCGGTGTGACTTTGGGCAAATCACTGAATCTCTCTGTTTAGTTTTGCAAGCTCATGTGGGCAGAGTCTTGTGTACATGACCTATCATAACATAATAAGAGATCATGGTTATAGTCCCTGGGCACCACCATAATTGATTATTGCCAACCACAAACACTGAAAAGTAATGTGATTATCTTAAAAATAGTCTTTTTTTAAATAATAAATTTGCCATTTATTTGCTTTCTGGTTTTTGAATTGTTAGTGTTCATGTTTTCAAGCATTTCTCCACAGTCATGAGGGCTAAAATAAGAACTTTTTGTCTGCTTTAAAATGAAAGCTGGGATTCTTATTTAATCACCTCACTCCAGGGGCTTTAAGAAAAACACCAGCTATCATGAGACTCCGATAAAATTATGAAAGTTGTCAACACTGCATAATACAAACCAATGATAAGAGTAACGTTCACTTCATTGCATAGCTTTGATATCAAAATGATCTCCTATGTTTCCTTTTAAAATTTAAAGCTCATATAGCAATTGGAAAACAATAAGCCTGTGCCATCATATTGTGGGCTTGTAGCAACAGTTGGCATTTCCTGTGGATGGAGATAGATGGATAGATTAGATTAGATCCTGTATTAGTTGGATCCATCAGATGATCTTGCAGTGATTGGGAAATTCCCTCACATCTCCACCGTACACCCCTTCCACAGTAAGTCTTAGAGTGTGGCAGCTAATGGCTTTTTTCAGCAAATGTCCACTGTCTTCCATATCAGTTTGTCTTCCAGAGCGTTGCTGAGATTTTTATACATCAGGAAAAATAGTGGTTAATGAATGGTAGAAAACCATTATTTATCCTAATAAAACAGTCCTCATTTGCAGTTTCAGTGGTTTGTTAGGTCTCATTGGTGCAGAAATAGCATGATAAATATTTAGCCTGTAGTCACAGATACTGTGAGATGCTCAAGTGGTTAAAGGAGACACATAACTATAGAATCTGATCCTGAGGCTAGCTATCATAAGGTGCTGATCACTCACCCTAGAGTGCTGACTATCATCTTTAACTACAGAGACCACTGTGGACTGCTAACTTAGGCCCTGATCTTGCAATGGATAGCATGTGGATTGAATGCTGTGGATCAACCCACCCAGAACCCTATTGGCTTCAATAGGGTCTGTGCAGGTACAGCAGTCCACCTATGTGTTATCATTGCAGAATTGGGGTCTCATGCAAATACACCTCTCTACTGCTACCTTGTCCTCCTGCCCTTCACCCTATCTGTCTGTGTTTTCACCTCTTGTGCAGTGCCTGAATCCTAGATAATGAACTGTCCACATTAGAGCTTGTCCCCATGATATTTGTATAGTGTATAATGGGGCAGTGATCCATGTTTGAGGTCTTTAATTCCACTGTGGTAGACCCTACTCCTGAAAATGAGCAGAAGCACGCTAAGGGGTCTCTGAACTTTCCTCTCACTGACTTGGCCATGTTATACCTTTCTGCATGTTAAACGGAGTAGATTAATAATGCAGACAAAAAACTTTGGTTATGATAGAGTTAGCGTGGTAAATAAATCTCCGATCAATTCAAAACATAAGGATGTTGTTCTAAGAAACAAGTATTTGTATTTATTTGATCCTGAAATGGAGGATCCATGAAGTCATATAACTGACATCAGAGTTGTGCTCTATGGAGATTACAAATAGCCCTAGGCTTGTAAGAATTATGAAGAGTCCCTACTAGTTGTCATGGAGCTTACAACCTGCAGACATTGCAAATTCCTTCCACACACAGAGTTCCACAAAATGTGTCTCCTGACCTCATTAAAAATGGGCTGGAACTTCTGACTTTGTGAGCTCCAAAGGCAACATCTTCAGTCCTTCTAGCTTTCGTAGCAGTAATTGTGGAGTTAAGAAGATGGGCAGCTGCTGACCTTGAAAGCCACATGGGCCATGACTTTGTAACAGTGAGGCTCTACATTTTAGGAGCAGGAACTATTTGGCTCCCAGAGCTTACCAGCGTTACTTGCTTCACCAGCAGAAATTGTAAGGTCACCAATCCAAAGCTATTAGGCCAGTAGAACCTGCATATGAAAAAACCCCAGAGCTATTTGGCTTCACACCTCTTTACCCCAGCTGTCTTCCATGGAGGCCTACTTAATATTGCCTTGATTAAGGTGAAGTTCAGCTAGGCAAATAAAGTGCTTAGAGTACTTTAATCCCTTAAAGTGGTTTAAGCGGATGAAGTCCTCAGAGCCACTTGTGCAGTTTAAGCTGCTTTAAACCCTTAGAGCAGTTTAAACCACGTGGGGGACTAAGGGGTCTTAAATTGCTTTAAATTCTCACATCAATGGAGCAGCAGTGAAAGTTTAGTCTAATTCAAACATTGAAAAATCATACTTGGCTTATTTTGTAGATGGTACCTTTTGCTTACATAATGCTTTACAAAAAGCATCCAATTCCTCAGAACACATCCATGGAGTAATACTCTCATTTTATCAATGGGCAAACAGGCAGAGAGACAAATTGACTGCTCAAAGCCAAAAGAGAGTCTGCTTTTGAAATTAGGGCTCATTAATTCCTGCTTTCTAGTCTCCTGCTTAATTCCATTTCTTTTCTGTAAATCTGTCCCAGAATAAAGGAAATGGTTTAAAAATGAGGTTACATTTGAAGAAAATTAGTTCAGCAACTTCACAGTTATGAATTGTTAAAGACAGAGTCAAGTCCTAAAGTACAAGGCTTTAACTGAGGAACCCTTAATAAATGTGTCTTGAAAATATTGGTGTGGGTTGGTTTTGTTTGTTTTTGTTTAAGATCAGAAAGTTGAGGGACCTGACTCTGCAGTTTTCATTTGTGTGAGTGGACCCATTGACTGACAGCTGTAGAATTAAACAAACCCTAATGTGCCTGGGCAAAAACTGCCTAAAAATTCATAACTAAAACTCCTGAACAAGTTTTCTTCAACTTCAATTCAGCGAGATCTACAAAATAAGTCTAGTCTGAGGCTTGTAACTTCAACCAATATTGAGTTATCTAAGCACAGAATTTCTGATCAGAACCCGTGAGGAAAGTATGTATTTCAGACTCTTATTTCACAAGAATTGTTTCAATCAGCCTTACTCCAATTATTTAAAAAACTGCCTTTGAACTGAGATCAAACATGGAAAATTTAAATCCAAATGGAATTTGTTTGAAGGGAATTTTGAAGAACCTTTAAAATGGGGTCTGAAATGGAAGATGAAACGCTGTTTTAGTTAGGCCTTGTCTACACTACGAGAGTACTTCGATTTTAGTTAATTCGACTATGTGGAATCGATATTACTAAGTCGAACGTGTGTGTCCACACTAAGGACAGTAATTCGACTTTGTGAGACTTTGTGAGTCCACACTAACGGGGCAAGCGTCGACATTGGAAGCGGTGCACTGTGGGCAGCTATCCCACAGTTCCCGCAGTCCCCCCTGCCCTTTGGAATTCTGGGTCGAGCCCCAAATGCCTTCTGGGTAAAAAAATGTGTCGAGGGTGCTTTTGGGCGCCTGTCGTCATCCGTCCGTCACTCAAGCCCTCCCTCCCTCCCTCCCTCCCTGAAAGCGCCAGCGGGAAATAATTTCGCGCGCTTTTCTGATTACTGACAGCGCGGACGCCACAGCAGTGCGAGCATGGATCCCGCTGCGACCATCGCTGCAGTTGTGGCAGTTCTCAACGCCTCGCAGCTTCTCCTCCACCTGTACCAGAGGCAGCTGCAGATCAATCATGAGAGGAGGCTACGGCACTACCGTGACGGCATGAAGTCGGACACTAGCTCCGACCTCTCTGAGAACATGAGACCCAGCGCCCAGGACATCTCGCTGTCACTGGGTCTTGTTGATACTGTTGAACGGCGATTCTGGGCCCGTGAAACCAGCACGGAATGGTGGGACCGCATAGTGCTGCAGGTCTGGGATGAATCCCAGTGGCTGCGCAACTTTCGCATGCGGAAGGGGACTTTCCTCGAACTGTGTGAGTTGCTGTCCCCTGCCCTGAAGCGAAAGGACACCCGGATGCGGGCAGCCCTGACTGTCCAGAAGCGAGTGGCCATAGCCCTCTGGAAGCTCGCAACGCCAGACAGCTACCGGTCCGTCGCTAACCAGTTTGGCGTGGGCAAGTCTACCGTGGGGGTTGCTGTTATGCAAGTAGCCAGGGCAATCGTCAAGCTACTGCTATCTAAGGTAGTGACCCTGGGAAACGTGGAGCTCATCAGAGATGGCTTTGCCGAGATGGGATTCCCAAACTGCGGTGGGGCTATAGATGGGACTCACATCCCTATCCTGGCACCGGAGCACCAGGCTAGCCAGTACATCAACCGGAAGGGCTACTTTTCCATGGTGCTGCAAGCACTGGTGGACCATCGGGGACGTTTTACCAATATCTACGTTGGATGGCCTGGCAAGGTTCATGACGCTAGGGTGTTCAGGAACTCTGGTCTGTGTAGACGGCTGCAGGAAGGTATTTACTTCCCGGACCACAAAGTAACTGTTGGGGATGTGGAGATGCCTACAGTCATCCTCGGGGACCCTGCATACCCGCTAATGCCCTGGCTCATGAAGCCCTACACTGGCGCACTGGACTCAGGGAAAGAACTATTCAACTACCGGCTCAGCAAGTGCAGAATGGTGGTGGAGTGTGCTTTTGGCCGTCTCAAGGGCAGATGGAGAAGCCTACTCACTCGCTGTGATCTCAGCGAGACCAATATCCCCATTGTGATAGCTGCTTGCTGTGTGCTCCACAATTTGTGTGAGAGCAAGGGGGAGACCTATATGTCGGGGTGGGAGGTTGAGGCAAATAGCCTGGCTTCTGATTACGTCCAGCCAGACAGCAGGGCGATTAGAAGATCACAGCGGGACGCACTGTGCATCAGGGAGGCTTTGAAAGCCAGGTTCCTGACTGAACAGGGTCTCCAGTGACTTTTTACTTTGTGGACACAGATGCTGAACCTGCCCCCGTTTCTTTACCCAGTTACTGTTGACTATCCTTCCAAGTTACATACCCCCTTCCCCACCTTCCCAACAAATAAAATCTGTTCTGTTCTGTTAATGAACAAGGTTCTCTTTTTTACTGTTTTCGCGGGAATGTTTTAAACCGGGGACGCAGACTGTGGCGGGGGGCGGGCTTACTGTTTTGATGCAAATGATGCTTCTAAAGTCCGGGAATGACAGGCTCCGCAGTGCTGCATTGGTTGTTTCAACGCAGCCTGCCAGCAGTCCTGGGCGGGACTGGATGTATGTGTCGGCCAAGTGACTTTCTGGCAGGGGGCGGAGGGTAACAGATCCCCTGCTGCGTGGCTCTGTGATCCAGGATAAGGACCGCGGCATAGGATCTCTAACTGCCCTCCCCCGACACAAAGTCACAGATCAATCCCCCTCGCACCCCAGAACAAGAAAACCGCCTCCCAGACTGACCAGGGTAACTGGTGACTGTGCTGTGTATGTGTCCTGATGCTGGACCTGCCCCCGCCTCTGTAGCCTGCTACAGGTGACTGTCCTGTCCAAGTAACAAACCCCTTCCCCCCCTTCAGACAGAATCCCCTCCAAAAGACACTCTCGGAAACAGTACTTAACAGAAACCGATGTTTTATTACGAACCGCACATGAAAAGGGGGGGGGGGAAGGAAACTTGGACATGGGCTAGTGTGAGATGGGTAGGAAAGGACTTTTCAAACTTTGGAACGAGAGCCTTCCATTGCTGCAGCAGTGTGCAGTGGCCGACTGACAGTTTTAACGGCCCTTGCCGCCCCTCCTTCTTTGTACTTTTGGTGAGGGGGGTGTGGGACTTGGTGGCGGGGGAGGGCGGTTAGAGATAGACAGCAGCAGTGCTCTGTCCTCCTGCCTCCGGTCTTGCAGAACATCCACTAGGCGCCGGAGCGTCTCCGTTTGCTCCCTCATTAGTCCAAGCAGGGTTTGAGTAGCCTGCTGGTCCTCCTGGCGCCACCTCTCCTCCCGTTCCATGACTGCTCTGTGCATTTGTGACAAGTTCTCCCTCCACTGTGTCGTCTGGGCTGCCTGCTCTCGTGAGCACTCCATAAGTTCATAAAACATGTCTTCACGAGTTTTTCTCTTCCTTCTTCTAATCTGCGCTAGCCTCTGGGAGTGTGATGCCAGGCTGGGTTGGGAGACAGTCGCAGATGTGTCTGTTGGAATGGGAAAAAGGGAGTAAATTCCTGAGACAGATAAATGAAGTTGCTAACAAAGAGCATAGTCTTTCTCTGTGAACAACACCATGCACTGCACCTTTCACATGCGCACTCAGGACAAGGTCGAATTTTCGGCCCTCGCCTTATGTGTCTGGGGTCCTGCAGTTGCGATCAGAGAAGCGTTGCAGGACACCTCTACTTCTGCTGCGGGAAAACATGGTAAGCCGTAGACTTGTGGCAGCTTAAACATGTAATAGTAGCACTGGGCTCCTTTCGCACTGAATGCAAGGCCACTCTCTGCTGGCAGCAATCAGGGAAGCATGAGCTCTGCCCCTGTCCCACCACCTCGCGGCTGTCCCCGGGAAAGATCCCTGTATGCTGCCCCTCTGCCGCCTCCACCGCGTGGCTGTAAAGCAGTCCAAATACTAACATTCCCCTCCCTAATTTAAAGCAGGGCGTCATGTGTGACATAACCCTCATGAGGATCTCGGAGACCGAGAGGGGAAGGATGCTGCGTGAATGCATGCAGAGGCCTGGGCCATATGCCGCCATGCTGTGCCGCGCACTGATCCCCGACTACCTCATGGACTCATGGCGTGGGAACGTGTGCTACCACGGGGGACCAAACAAGATTGCCCTGCCGTTGAACCTCGTGCGCATGCTGGAGCGGTACCTCCAGGAGAGCTATGCGGAGCTATCACAGGAGGACTGTCTGTCCATTCCCGGGCACATTGACCGCCTTTTCCTTTAAGTTGAGCATAACGGACTACAGAGTGGAGGGGCCGTGTTGTGGACTAATCATGAATATCCGGACAGTACTTGATTTTAAATAGATAGTTAGTAGAAAAAAGTTTACTAAGCCAACTAAATCATGAACAACAAATTACTGATATAGTTATTATTCCTGTTTTGTTATAAATAAAAGTTTCTATGTTTAACTGAGTGACTGAAAAGCCCATTCTTAACAATATAAATATTCCACTTATGTTAAAATGAAATGTTTAGATGTTTAAAGCACTCACTGCTTGATCCTTCCCCTGATTCGGTGTCCGGGGTAAGGGCTGTGGACGGTTGGTAGGGGATCTCGGTAAGGGTGATGAAGAGCTCCTGGCTGTCGTTGAAATCAGCGGTGCAAGCGCTGTCGACTGCCTCGTCCTCCTCATCTCCTTCCTCATCTTCCCCGTCACCTAACATTTCCGAGGAGGAACCGGCCGTGGACAATATCCCATCCTCGGAGTCCACGGTCACTGGTGGGGTAGTGGTGGCGGCCGCACCTAGGATGGAATGCAGTGCCTCGTAGAAACGGGATGTGTGGGGCTGGGATCCGGAGCGTCGGTTTGCCTCTTTGGTTTTTTGGT
Organism: Emys orbicularis; assembly: GCF_028017835.1. Taxonomy (NCBI): domain Eukaryota; kingdom Metazoa; phylum Chordata; order Testudines; family Emydidae; genus Emys; species Emys orbicularis. The sequence continues at coordinate 19,019,208 of NC_088685.1, read as the reverse complement.
AGCCTTGTCTCAGCTCCTTGATTTTCACGCGGCACTGCGTTGCATCCCGGCTGTATCCTCTCTCTGCCATGGCTTTAGAGATCTTCTCATAGATCTTTGCATTCCTTCTTTTGGAGCGCAGCTCTGAAAGCACGGACTCATCGCCCCACACAGCGATGAGATCCAAGACCTCCCGATCAGTCCATGCTGGGGCCCTCTTTCTATTAGATTGCACGGCCAACTCTGCTGGAGAGCTCTGCATCGTTGCTAGTGCTGCTGAGCTCTCCACGCTGTCCAAACAGAAAATGAGATTCAAAGTGGCCAGACAGGAAAAGGAATTCAAATTTTCCCGGGGCTTTTCCTGTGTGGCTGGTCAGAGCATCCGAGCTCAGACTGCTGTCCAGAGCGTCAACAGAGTGGTGCACTGTGGGATAGCTCCCGGAGCTATTACCGTCGATTTCCATCCACACCTAGCCTAATTCGATATTGCCATTTCGAATTTAGCGCTACTCCTCTCGTTTTCGAGGATTACAGAAGTCGAATTTAAAAGAGCTCTATTTCGAACTAAGTAGCTTCCTGGTGTGGACGGGTGCAGGGTTAATTCGATGTAACGGCGCTAAATTCGATATAAGCTCCTAGTGTAGACCAGGCCTTAGTGTTCGATCTGGCTAAGAAATTATATAGTATGAGCGAGTGGACACAATATTAAAATGAAACATGCTTTCTTTATTTACATCACTTTCCTATCTGATCTGTTTGCACTTGGCAGCAAAATGCCTTGGAGCTCATAAGTTTACTTTATTACGATCAAAAATATGAGTTGGAAACGTCCATATCATTAAAAAATCAGATATAAAAACTGGAAATAACTGTTCTAAAATTCCAATGTGTAAGCCATTTGTGATATCACATGCTATAGTGCACAGTCTCATAGCATGTCAATTTCAGTACCCCTCCCCACTCTCCCACTTGTGATGTTTCCCTGTTGTCTGCCACTTTGAATGCCTAGATATGAATGGTTTCAGTTCTTATTTTAAAAAACGTATCCACTAGCCACTCACTGCTTATTCACACGACAGCATAAAAAGGGAGGAAGATGAAGGGAAAAGGAGAGATAAAGGAAAGAAAAATGGAAATGTTAAGTTAATCTGTTTACTGGTTTCTTGCAGCATGCAAGGAGCAGCAGGGGAGCAGTAACAGAATATCCCTTGTCTTTTTGAGCAAATGTTACTATGGTAGCAGCTGCAGCAGCTGTTCCCTAAACAGGGCACTGTTCATCCTCAGAATAATTCTTAATAAGTCCAGAAGGGGTTATCCTGTTGTAGGATGTGTGAGACTATCCTTCTCTGCCCAACAACCTCCTGCAAACCGTCGGCCTGGTTCATTCCTGAAGGTGAAGAGGGTGTACTGTGCACCTCCTGCTTCTTTTGGTGCAGCTGTGAGTGAAAGAGGTTTCATTCTGGGGAAGGACAGGTATCAGCTCCACCACTGCCTTCTCTAGGGGGGTTCCACTGAGGGAGGGCAGCTTTAAAATTCACAAGAGTCCCAATGGCAGAAGATGCCCTAGGAAAGTCCCTGAATCATGGTATTGCTGGGTCTTCATGGGTCAATCCTGATCACTTCTGGGATGCTATAAAGAGCAGGAATTGCAGGTGGCTTGTTTTGCTCTTCTCCAGACTTTCTGCTGCTGGGTCCCAGAGTGAATTTTCCCTTAGCACAAAGATCCAGAGCCAGTGGAGGGAATCAGGTAGAGCGAGTCAGGAATCTTTTGACAAAACCTTTTTTCATCAAAATGCTGATTTGTCTAAAGAAACTGTTTGCAAAACAGAGTCAGCTTTGATGACTCTCCCAGTTTGATTTTTTTTTTTAATTGAAATTGTCAGTGTTTTGATGTGACATTTTCAAAATGAAAAATTCCAGTTTTCCAGTTCAAAATGACTTGAATGTTGGGAATATCAGCTAATTAGACTGAAAAGGGTTTTGATGTCAATCTTTTGAGAGAACAAAACATTTTGAAATTATCAGAATGAAATATTTTGATTTCAATTCATGAACATTTTCAAGATGGACTTTTTGTCCTCTAAAATTTTTGCAGGATTGGAAAGCCATTTCCCTGGCAACTCTAGAACTGGGCCTTTAGTCTGCAGTGACAGGTTTGCTCCCCAGGTTTTGAGACGGAGACTCTAGTGAGCATGGCTGGGCTCTGTTGTCTAGCCCTTATTCACCAGTGAAGGGACCTCAGAGGAACCTAGTGCAGGGGAGGAAGGGAACAAACCACAGAGATAGCCATCACCCCCATTTTGTACCTTACTGGGCTGAATTGTTGGATACCAGCTCCCCTCCACTCACTGACCTGGTGAGAGGAATAGGGAGGGTCTTTTTCTTCTTGTTGTGTCCTTGTCACAAGCTAGATGTTTTTTCCAGAACCGTACACAAGTGATGGTGCTTTTCGTCGCTGCAGCAAGGTCCTCCTTCATACAGGTCTCCCAAAGGAGTTGGCAAACAAACAGGTGCTCCATGGTCTGCACTTCACTGCACTTGCATGTATTTGTGTCATTAGAGTAGCTTGATAATGCTAGTCTTTGAACTACCAGTTTGCGAACACAGGAGTTCAGGCACCGCCATGTTGACCAATCTGTATGGGCCTCTCCAGGAAGGTCCTCCTGAGGTTCTAGATCTATTTCAGTGCATCCAAATGTGCGTAGTCTTTCTTTCCATAACCTCAGTCATGCCTTGCCAACTGTCGTATCCAAAGGCCCAACACTGGTTATAAAACTCTTTCTCGATTTTAAGCGTTTGGTTACTCCTATGTGACCATATAATGGATGCCTTGGATCTTCCATCTGCCGTGATCGTTCCCTTTGGCTTGCTACATTTTTCCTGATATTGGGTGGTACATTGCCAGCCAGTAAATACAGGCTATCCTTTGGTGTTGGCTTTAGACATCCTGTTATTACATGACAACTGTCATTTAGAACAGGGTCTAGTTTCTTAGCATGGACAGATTGTTTCCCACACTGGACATGCATATTCTGTGCATGTGGTTTTCTGGATTAGCAGTGGTTTGCTGGATTAGCTCCCCACTTTGAGGTGACCAACTTTCGGAGGATGTTGTTGTGGGTGCTAACTTTCCCTTTCATCTTCTCTACATATGCTTTGAAGGAAAGGATTCAGTTCAGTGTCACCCCCAGGTAGACAGGTTTTGGGTGATTAGCCAGTGGGTTTCCATCCCAGGTGGTGATTAGTTTCCATTTGGCTTCTCGATGGCATAGGCGAAAAGCTGTCACCTGTGTCTTGGTTGGGTTGGCGCAAAGCTGGTTCTTATTGTAGTAAGCTGAGAGGTTGCTCAATGCACGTGTCAGTCTGTTCTTGACAGTGGAAAATTCCTTGTCCTGTAACATGATGCATAGCTCACTGGTGTATATGAAGCTCCTCATAATGCTCTGTATGGGCTTGTCATTGGTATATATGTTGAAGGGGGTTGGTGTTAGCACACTGCCTGTGGGAGGCTATTTCATTGTCGTCTTCAGCAGCTCTGTTTCTTACACAGTTCTACATAAAAATGTCTATTCTCCAGAAGAAATCAGATGAGCTGCACTCAGTGTTAGTCATGCATGATGTTGTAGACTTTAGCAAGCAGATTTTGATAGCTGACTGTATTGTATGCCACTCATAGGTATGCATCCGAAGAAGTGGGTTGTAGCCCACGAAAGCTTATGCTCTAATAATTTGTTAGTCTCTAAGGTGCCACAAGTACTCCTGTTATTTTTACTCATAGGTCTATAAACACAGTGCCTGTATCATCCCTCTCTTGCATCCATCTTCTATATGCTTGGTGATATTTAGTATTTGGCTAGTGTAGGACTTTTCTGGTCTAAATCCGGCCTGTTCCGGTATTAGATGCTGTTTGATATGAAGTGGGAGGCGATTGAGAATAAGGCGTTCATAAAATTTAAAAAGGTGGCATAGGAGTGATATTGGCCTGAAGTTCTTTGGGTTAGAGGCATCCTTCCCTGGCTTCAAAGAGCTATCACATTTAGCTATACTAAAGATGGGAGGGACTAAAGATGGTTCGCTGCTTCAGGCCCATGGGAGTTGCTGGAAGCGGCGGCCAGTACGTCCCTCGGCCCGTGCTGCTTCCAGCAGCTCCCATTGGCCTGGACCAGCGAACCGCGGACAGTGGGAGCCGCAATCGGATGGGGCAGGTAAACAAACCGGCCCGGCCCTCCAGGGGCTTTCCCTACACAAGCAGCGTTCCAAGTTTGGGAAACACTGCCCTAAATTACAAGGTATAACCTTTCAGAAGCTGGTAGGCTCATATGATAATTATTATTTGAATTGTGGTAACTCCCAGTGGCCCACTCCATAGTATTCAGTGCTGCATATACAGAAGGACATAGTTCCTGACTCAGAGCTTTAAGACAATACACAATAAGCAAGTGTAACCAACAACAGGAGGGTAGACAAGACAGATGGGAGGGTAACAGTCAGTAGAGCACATGGTTAACTTGGCTAGCTATATGCACAGCTTGATGCTTCTAAGTTTATGCAACACCAATATCAGCAATCCTCACCAGCCTTCTACTTACCTAGCTGTTACAAGATTATCAGCTGACAGCAAAATAAATTCATCCAAACTCCTATGAATCCTCCTATCCCCACTTTAAACTATCAAAAGAGGTTATTTTGTAAAACACAGTTGTGGTGGAGATGTAGTTGTACTTTGTGTGAAGTATCTTGAGTGTGTCATTCGTTTGACTTCCCAACTGAGCATCTCAAGTGACTTGATAAAAGTAAGCCAGAACTGCCTGTTATCTATCAATAAATAGAGTAGAGCCAGAGCAAGATCTTTTTCTCTCCTTCCCTTTCCTGTGAGCTTTTGAAGAACTGTTTTTAAGAATCACTTGAACATAAAATAACTAAAGGTCCATGGAGCTGCAACTTCTCGTCTCAGATGATATTTCAAAAAGTTGCTGAACTATTGCACCTCCTTCACTCTCAATTTTTTGGTCTTGAGAAGGCTGCCAATGACTACATGCCACAAATGCTTCTGGTGTGGTTCTCCATTGGGAAGAACTTGCCATGTTACTGAGCAGTAAGAACCAGCTCAATAGAGTGACAGAACACGGCTCCCAGGTCCCTGGAAGATAGGCAGTGAAATAAGCAATGGATCCATCTGTGCTGTTGGTGACTAGGCTTTTGCACTCAATTACTGTGTTTGAATGTGACAAGAGAAAATTAATAACTTGCACTGTTCTTTATCCAGCTGTCAAATTTGCAGTCACCTAATCTTTTAGAGGAGTGATGATTCAACAAAGGCCTGTGCATCCCAGAAACAAAAAGGTCTATATTTTCTTAAAATCCCTTAACCCTGTTTGTCTGCTTCATCTCTCTGAATGTGTGAACTCAAACACCAAGTGGCTTCTTCATGCCAAACTTCTGGATGATAAAGGTTACAATCATCCAATCAGGGAACGGAAACAAGCCTGACTGACCGGTCACAATTAAATGCAGCTCAAATTTCAAAACATCAGGGGAATTCAAATAAAACTCTATGGAAGCTGCGATCTGCTTATGGACACTTCGCCAGCAGAAAAAGAGACCGAATTCTTAAAATACACCTCTACCCCGAAATAACGCAACCCGATATAACAAGAATTCGGATATAACGCGGAAAAGCAGTGCTCGGGGGGGGGGGGGGAGCTGCGCACTCTGGCGGATAAAGCAAGTTCGATATAACGCGGTTTCACCTATAACGCGGTAAGATTTTTTGGCTCCCGAGAACAGCGTTATATCGGGGTAGAGGTGTATGTTAATTACTGTGAATTATTTACTCAGCTCTACTACAAATATAGAAGTCCTCGTTAGAATCATTGAGGAATTTTACAGAAACCAATATGCTCTTCTGGTGATTGAGGACACAAAAAAGGTCATAACTGGAAAATGCAGGAAATATCCCTAGGAATGAATTCTCAGGTACCAACAGTGTGCCCATCACTGGTATTTAAGCACCTACCAGTGGTGTTCTGAGTGAGGTGATTAACATCTCTCATTAGACTGGCCTAGAAAATATTTTTTGTAACATCTGGCAAACTTTCTATAGGTTTCTGATCACCAGACAGTAAATTTGCTAGTGGCATCTCTTGTCAAGTTTTAATTGTTTGTTTCACTGTTTCCTAAATGTCTGAAAGCTGAGCCCCCTTTAAGAAAATGAAACTAATTGCATGTCCCCACATTTCCCACCTGCAACCATGGCATGTGTTGTTAGAGGTCCCCTCTTCTTTGTTTATAATTCTTTCATGCCTCCCCATCTAGTCTTTCCTGCCAACCCCTCCCCACCCCCTCCCCACCACAAAGTTTAGGAAGTGCTAGTGTAGATTTTCATAATCTGAATCTTTCCCTCTTTTCTAACATGCTTCTGATGAGAAGCAAAATGGTTAATAATTTAATGGTGACATTTTTTAAGCATTATCACTGGCATCAAAGTTAGCACCCATTGAAACAAATAGGACAGTTCTCAATTCACAGCTATTGTTTCAGGTTGAGGTCTCTTCATGATTGCACTCAGGTCATGTAGCAAAGGTTTTCTGCACAAACATAATAGCTAGAGACTTAATTTTTTTTAAATGAAAGCTGAGACCCTGGAATAAAATTTGGATGTCTCCAGGCAATCCTTTGGGGGCATGCTTGGAAAACATTGGTGTAATGTTTTGGGTTATGACCTCTTCCCAAGGTTTAGAAAGTCAGATGAAGTAAATGATGCTAGTGGTTAGAACTTATACTGCAGTGTTCTTAATCTTCAAAGCACTTTGCAAACACTAATGAAAAGCCAGAGGGATATTAGCAATAAGGGTTTGGTTATAGACTCTTTTCAGGACACTGGAGGAGATATTAGCCAGTGAGCCACTGGTCCTGCCAGTAATCATTTTTACAGCTGCTCTTCTAGACCAACTCAATCAATATATTAGATTTGTTGGAAATGCAACCCAACAGCAAAAAGTGCATACATAGCACAGTATATCTGATTTTTCTTTAGTTTTAGGAGTTATTCTTTTTACACATGCATTACCCATTCACGTGCCTATGCAAAATGAAGGATTGTTTATAAATAGAAATGTATTCAATTCATTGGCTGTGCAGGTGGCTTGCAATGCCAAATAAAATGAAATAATTGCTGTAGCAAAATTCGCAGCATCAAGACATTAAATTAAATTAATGGAGATATCCCATCTCCTAGAACTGGAAGGGACCTTGAAAGGTCATCGAGTCCAGCCCCCTGCCTTCACTAGCAGGACCAATTTTGATTTTGCCCCAGATCCCTAAGTGGCCCCCTCAAGGATTGAACTCACAACCCTGGGTTTAGCAGGCCAATGCTCAAACCACTGAGCTATCCCTCCCCCCCTATGATTCATTCATACTTAGGCAATCAACTCCACTTCACATCTCTGACACCTACCAAATCACTATCATGGGGCTAAGCTGTACGGTCAGGAGGTAGTTTTAATAATGGCTGACTTTTGGCTAATTTAATATTAACCTATATAATTATTATGTTTTAATCTATTTGTTCCTCCTTTTTAAACGGCAGGTTCCTGAATACATTACTGAGGATGGGTGTTATAAGTGATGGCAGCATGGTGGTATGGTTAGGGAACCAGACAAGGAGACAGGAAAGGTGAGGCTTATTCCCAGCTCTGCCATTCACATGGTGTGGGACCTTAAGCATGTCACTCAGGGTATGTCTACACTGAAATCACACTGATGTGTAGGCGTACCTGAGCTAGCTTTGATCAAGCCAAAAATGTAGTGAAGCCATAGCAGCACACATGGCAACATGGGCTACCGGCCTTAGTCCAAGTGGCAGATAAAGATGGGAATGGGAAAAAAGAGTTGCAATGAAACTTTAAATTTTTCAGTGTTTAATGTTATTGGAGTCAGATGAGGAAGCACAAGAGACAAACAACTCGAGCCAACATCAGAAAAGGCCTTTGTCATAAATAGAGCAGAGTAAAAGCTATTTTTACTTCTTCTTTCATTTGAGGAGTTTCTGATGGTTCAGATGCCTCCAAGACCCCTGCTTAGAGGTTAAGAGGATAGAAAGAGAGAGAAAGGAAGGGATGTAGGAAAGTGAATTAAAATGAGCAAGGACCAACTGAGACGACACCCTCCCTTCCACAGCTCAGTGTGACTTTGACTTTCTACACACATTCAAACCCTCTGTTAAAACACCTAAATACTCAAGCTGCTGCCCTGCTTGTAATTGTTTAGTGCACTACGGAAGCAGTCGCACATTATAAAGTGTCTGCAGAGGCATCAGATATTCACATCCCTCAGGTGTGTTATGAGGCATTAGGTTGAATTCAGTCACCTAGGAAGTGAGGGGTTCCATTAAGCCTATTAGTATGCTCTCTCTCTATAAAAGTTGGGTAATGGAGCGTCGGTCTATCAGTGGGAATCCTCGTTAGACAGTTTTATGAATAACCATAGCTACAGGGCCTGATTCTAGTGTCACACCAGGGAAACTCCATTGACTTTTATAGAGTTGATCCTGGTTTTACACCAGTGTAGATGAGATTAGAATCAAGCCTACATCAGAAAAACTAAAGATGGGAAAAGAACTGTTAGGCCATTCAGCCCTGCCAGTGCATACTTGTCCCACGAAAATGCTTTATCTACTGCTTCAGGCAGTGTGGTCTAGTGTATCACACTGTCATGATTTCCCACCCCTGACCCCCAAAGTTTTTTTTTTTTTCCTTTTAAATTCATCCTATCCCACCTACTGGTTCCTAGGATTTTTCAGAGGACCAAGGAGATGGTTCTGCAGAAGTCATGCAAACTTAACAGATTCCTTTTTGTCAGAGGTTGGGTGTGTATTTCAAAGGGCAGAGTTGTAGCTGCAGACTCCGTACATGGAGGTAGTGGGCCTTGGTGAGTGGTGCATCTGGTCTGCCTGTGGATTGTTTCGTTGACTGGTTGTTTGTTCTCTGTGTATGTGTTGCGTAGCTGGGCTGCGGGCCCCTGAGTAAGCAGTGTGCCTTGCTAAAGGCTGCAAGTCTGTAGCCCTTGGAACTTTGATTAGCCCACCTATTCGAAGTCTCTCATTGGTTAATCACTCCCCGTTTGGTGAGAAGTGGAACTGAGCTGAGCTAAGCAGGGAAGACTTGGAATAAAAAATCTTGCTAGATGCACAGGTGCTGACTTTTATTTTTCCCGGTGGGTGCTGCACCCCCACTCTGCCCCCTCCCCCAAGGCCCTGCCCTCGCTCTGCCTCTTCCTGCCCCCACTCAACCCCCACCCCTAGGCCTCCCTCTCACCCACTGCTTGCTGCTCTCCCCCCTCCCAGCACCTCAGACAGCCGCCAAAGAGCTGTGGCTGGTGGGTGCTCAGCCGCCCCTTTTCTTTATGTGGGTTCTTGAGCCTATGGCTAGATGAACTCAGAGGGAATTGAGAGAGGGAGTGTGAGATGCTTCCCTTCCTGGTACATCACTATATGTGATATTAAAATGGCCAGCAACGGACCAGTGGTGGTGACCTGCAATAGATGTGCCATCTTCTCTTTCATGCCTGAATGTAGAAGGGATTTCATGTGCATAAAGTGCAAATTGGTGGCTGTGCTGGAGGAAAAGATTCTTGGATTGGAGGGGCAAATTGAATCAGGGACACTAAGGAGTTCCTAGATAGGTAGTTCTGGGAAACATCAGTACCCCAGGTTCAAGGAAGATTGGAGCTGGCCATCAGGGAATCAGAGAGAGAGGAAGGCAGAGAGGAGGCCTGGTGGTTCGTAACCACCAGAGGCAGGCAATCTCGGTGGCATTCTACATGGATGGAAAAAGATGAGGCTTGGCAGGCTGTGATCACCAGAGAGAAGAGGATTGGGAGGAATTCCACACAGCTAGAAGTTTCAAATCAACACCGGATCCCCAAAATGGGAACTTTGGAAGATACCTCTCAAACCTAGCAGGTCCAAGGTTAATGGAGAGATGTATGCCACACACGTCTGGATGGCAGCTTGGCCCAACCTGTAAGAAAATCCAGCTTGCCCACAAAGAGTTCTCCAACCATCCAAGGAAGACCTATAATCTCAGTACTGGAGATTCAGTACTCAGAATAATTGAAAGAACATTCTGCAAGGGTCCAAAACACAACAGGACAGTGTGCTGCCTTCCCAGAGACAAGACACAATCCGTCACTCTAAGAATGGTTACCCTTCTGAAGTCAATGGGCAAGGATCCATTGGTGATGGTTCATATCAGCACTAATGACACTATAGCGTAAGATAGCTTGCAGATAGTCTATGACTTCAGGGAACTCAGAAGCATGCTGAAGAAGAAGAAGAATGTCCAAACAATCTTCTTTGAGATCCTTTCCCACAAGCAAAGGAAGACAGAGGGCTGAAGATTCTGAAAGTAAATTGCTGATTAGGTAAGAGGTGCAGGGTAGAGGGTTTGGGTTTTGTGGAACATTGGTCTGCCTTGTAGGGGGAAAGTGCGCTGTTTAGTTTGGATGGCCTCCACCTCAGGGGGAAAAAAAGGGGACCAATCTCCTCAAGGACAGGCTGGCTAGAGTAGTCGGGAAGGAGATAAACTAATAACAAAAGGGGAGGGTAAAAAGAGGGAAGATATGATCACTCAGTTAGCCAACTTTAAAGATGTTGATTACCAAATTAATCAAGGAACCAAAGGACCATGAAGAAAATAAATTCTTGAATTGCCTCTACACCAGTGCTAGGAGCCTGGGTAACAATAAGAGGAATTGGAATTGCTCATTTATGAGCATAAATATGATCCAGTTGGTATTACTGAAATCTGGTGTGGTGATTCACACAATTGGAATGTTAAGAATCAATGGTTATAACCTATTTAGGACAATTGAATGGCAAAAGGGAAGGGATAGTGGCACTGTCAAAAGTGGCATTACCTGTTTCCAAGTCACTGATAATTTGGAAGAAAATGAGCTTGACTGCCTATGGATCAATGTTCTAATAGATACAGCACAAGATGGGGTATTAGTTGGGGTCTGCTACAGGCCACCAAATCACACTGGGGCACAGGATGACTGCCTCCTTATGCACCTATCTACAATGTGTAAGGAGGGGAAAAAAACTATGTGACCACGGAGGACTTCAATTTGAGTGACATGTGCTAGAGATGTCATGCTGCCAGTACTTTTGCATGCCTTCTGGTGAATCTTAGGGTTTCTTTGTACTTCTTTTGATAAGCAAAAGAATCCACACTCTCTAGTAATGTAACACTAGGGCTCAAAATGTCTAGCTTCACTGCTTTCCTACGGGGAGGTATAAAATGATCTGAAAAAAATCACCAGTGCAAACTTTCAACCACAGTTGGTGCTTTGTGGATTATCTTTGTAATTAAAATGGCTAGAGACTTTCTTTTAAATAACCGAAGCTCCAATTGTCACTTACATTTTATAGAGTCTCCAAAATCAGAGGCCTAAAGCCCATACCCGTTTCTGACCTTCCATGAACTACCTTGAATAATTCCTCTCGATCCTTGATATTTACATCCTTCAGATATTAATAGGCAGTTCTTGTGTCCCCCCATTAGACATCACATAGACAAGGTATAGACATTTAGCTCTTTTTATCCTTGCTCATAAATTAGTCCATCCAGATTGTTAATAATTTTCTTGCCCTTCTGTCTGTTCCTTCCATTTTCTCTACAGCCTTTTGGTACTGCAACATGTTGAAACAAATGCAATATTCCAAGTTTTCTCACCAGTTATGTGGGTCCTGATCTTCAAGATCTCTCTGCTGTTGTTGGACATCCCTTCTGTTCCCCCTGACGTCTTAAAGCAAAGCTCTCATTCACTACACTGGTGCAGGATCAGAGGGAGACTTTCACTCCCCTGCACTGTGACCTGATGCCTCTGCATATACAACCCAAAGCTTCATTAACTTGTTTGGATGCTAACTAAACTATTAAGAGCATTTACTAGTGTCATAAAAATGATATGGGAAAAGATTACAAGATCAAGGAGCAAAATAAGTATGGGCATGAGACCCCTCAAACTTAGGGCTGCCAAATTCTAATTGCAGAAAACCGAACACCCTAGCCCCGCCCCTTCCCCGAGGCCCCGCACGCTGCTTTTGTCCGCAGGCACCGCCTCCCCCCTGCTCCCATTGGCCATGGTTCCCGGCCAACAGGAGTGTGGAGCCAGTGCTCAGGGCGGGGGCAGCGTGCGGAGCCCCGTGGCCCCCCCACGCCTAGGAGCCGGACCTGTTGGCCACTTCTGGGGTGCAGCGCGGTGCCAGAACAGCTAGGGACTAACCTGCCTTAGCCCTGCAGCACCACCGACCAGACTTTTGACGGCCCGGTCGGCGATGCTGACCGGAGCCATCAGGGTCCCTTTTCAACCAGGCGTTCGGTCGAAAACTGGACACCTGGCAACCCTATTCAAACTACTCTCTCTCTTTTCATTTTAACTCAGAGATGATATTCTAAGTATGCCAAAAACATAGATAAAGGAAATGACATCAGGTATTGTATAACCACACCAGTAAGGTGATAGCACTTGAATTAGTTGTTGTTCTTCCAAACAGACTCACTAGATAACTTATGCTAAACAATCTGTTCTATTTTGTATTTAGCTGTGACACTCTGAGTACCTTTCCCAGACCTAAAGAAGAACTCTTAGTAAGCTTGAAAGCTTGTCTCTTTCATCAACAGAAGTTGGTCCAATCAAAGATATCGCCTCACTCACCTTGTCTCAATAGATAACCATCGAAAGAAATTTTAATAGAATTTTGAATGCAAGAATTCAGAATCCAGCCTATCAAACCATATGCTTATGCAGCTGCCGTGATCCTGACTACACACGGTTAAAGTGATATGCACTATGAAACGGAGACTTAGGGTACGTCTACACTGCAAAAAAAAAAAAAAAAAAAAACCAACCAAACCCATGGCAGTGAGTCTCAGAACCCGGGCCAACTGACTTGGGCTCATGCTACGGGGCCAAGGATAGCCATGTACATGTTCCCGCTCAGGCTGGAACTATTAAAATGTCTTTTTATGGTTATCTAGTCAGTCTGTTCAGAGGAAGAAAACCTAGTTACAGTGCAACCTAATTACACTCCAGCCTGGGCTAGAGCCTTAGTCTAAGACCCAAGGTCTCAGAGCCTGGAGTGTCTACATTGTGCCCCATAGCACAAGTCCCCCAAGCCTGAGTTAGTTGATCTGGGCTCTGAGATGCACTGCTACTGTTTGCAATGTAGACATACTCTTAGGGCCAGATTGTGAGTTGGTGTAAATTGGTGTAGCTCCATTGGCTTGTCACTGGCAGATCAAGATGCTCCTAAAATTCTAGTGTATCAAGAAAGTGCAGTTTCTAGGCTGAATGTACGCAGGCGTCAGGCAATCAATGTTGATTATACCAGCTGAGGATCTTGGCCCTAGCATATCTGTGAAGAACATTTAAAGGCATATGGAAAATAGATACAAAAAGACTTGTCAGCTGCTCAACCTTAGTGAGAGTTAGAGCTGCCTAAAACTTTTATACTGAAGCTTGAAACCAGGAAAGTTGGGATGAAACTTGCTCAAGAAAAAATCATCTGAGCCAGAATAGCCATTCTGCATTCATTCCCTGGGAGACAAATATATATATAGTTCTATTAATCATAATAAGGATTTCACTAAATTATAAGGGGAATTCTGTCCCAGTTACGATGCAAACTCTGAATCCAGAGCTGAATAGAGACAAGTTAATTCATCAGTGCATTGTCAACAGAGTGCCTTAATCTTAATTAGTGATACAGCACCATGTTAATACCCTAAAATATGTCTGTCTGAGGATTAGTATAAGAGCAAACAATACGTTGACATAGAATGGTGATCCCATTTCACATATTGAGGTGATATTAGCTATAACCTGGTATGCGTATTAGACACTCAGACACCTTTAACTCTTAGACAGATACCCCCATAGGGTTTAGGCTGCCATGGTTGTTCCAGTCTATCAGCAAAGAGCAAAGTCTTGCCCCATCTTGTGTTGCACACCCATGACAGAGCAGGGCATGATATACATTAATGCCTCTTTGAGCCAGTGGCAGTCGATGGCACTAAAGGAACATAGTCAGGCCCCTGTTTCTTTGCATGCCTGATGCCATGGGCAGTAAGTGCTGAGTGGAGGACTTATGGGAGCAGCAGTAAGGAGTGCTACAGAGGTCATGGCCCCCAGAGCCAACCTGTCCTGCACAGGTATGCCTCCATCTTTCCATCCAGGCATTTGGGAAGCAAGGTCAAGCTTTTATCCCAAATAAACATAGCAGGAGGGATGATGGTGTAATGTCCAGTGGAAGTTGAATCCAAGCACACATGCAGGTTTATTACTGTTGCTTAGTAGAGCTCCACTAACCCGCGTCACAATCCATCCTCTCTTGCACTAAACTGGCTACTGGCAGTATTCAGGTTCTCATGTTTCAGCAGTACGGTGGCCTTAAAGGAATACACCACTACACCCCATCAGTGCATTACAAACGCACCAAAGGCTATCAAACATAAACATCTATAACGTTCATAAAAAGCACAGCGGTCACATTCTGTAGACTCCTGGCTCATTTTTGGTGGTATAAAGAGGTCAGTGAACTGCTATGGCCCAGAGGCATTTAATCATCAACAGACTTCCTCAATTTTGTGTGATTTTTGTGCAACTCTTCTTCCAGGGAAACTGTCCAATGGCAGCTCTCTCCTACTAAGTGCTTCTCTTTGGAGTTTGGTTGTTGACTAATGTTTTGCAATTTGCATCTTGATCCCATGATCCAAATCATTAAATTTGCCTGTAGGTGTTAGTTGCCAGAATCTGTTATAGACACTGGTCAGGATCTCACCTGCTTCTTATCATAATTGTGTGACACTCTTTTTCTGAGAGAAGTGGTCAGTCAGAATGCAATAGGATTTTTTCCAGGAGATCCTCATCTCCACCACGTGTTTTGTTCAGCCGTGAATCATAAATGTCATTTACTATCTTGCCCACATGGTGTAGCAGAAGGTGTGACTTGTCATTTTAGATTTTCAATATCAAGTGTATCCAACAGATTTCTCAATCTGCTTGTCCACCTCTGCCATCCCTGAGCCCTATCCTCAAAGATATTAAATGCTGGGAGCTCAAGCAATGCAATTACCATGTTCCTGTCATTTTAATTCTATTCTTCTTTGGCTCTACATATTGCTTTTCTTTCAATATGTCTCTAACCTATTGATTCTTTTCTTCTCCTGGTACATTCTCTTTGCAGGCCCTGGGATGTTCCAATTTAAAAGGTGACCTACACAGGATATTTTTGTCATTGGGCTTGTGTCTCTTTTTCTTTCTTTCCTTTTCTTTTTGATTTATGATGTATACAGATTTTATTTTCTTCCATGTGTTGAGTTTCTTTTTTTCCTGGCCCTTGTTTTAACTTGGCTATATAGAGAATGTCAACTGTGGTCTTTCCTGGTTTGGCTGGATGATTTTTTGCAGGTCTCTGAGGTATATTATTAGCTCTCACACCTTAGTTAATTGGGAGGAGGTGTTGAATCTTTATCCTTATCAAATACAATTAAATGCATGTCTTATCAGCACACCACCAGCCTTAATCCTGAACCATGAATGTTGGATAATTTTGAAAATCCCTTGATAAAAGGGGGATTTGCCACCTTCCAGATGTGTTCCCTAAACCACCAGTGACACCGACCACCTTATCTTGACTGTGGCCTGGTCTGCACTGGGAGCGGGGGGGGGGCGGGGGGGATCAATCTAAGTTACGCAGCTTCAGCTACGTAAATAACGTAGCTGAAGTTGACGTACTTAGACCTACTCACCGAAGTGTCTTCACTGCGGTGAATTGACTGCTGCCACTCCCCCGTCAACTCTGCCTGCACCTCTCACGGCGGTGGATACAGGAGTCGACGGGAGAGCGCTCAGGGGTCGATTTATCGCGTCTAGACTAGACACGATAAATCGCCCCCCGCTGGATTGATCGCTGCCCGCCGATCCAGCAAGTAGTGTAGACATACCCTAAATCTTAGCCAGCTTCCTTTCATCCTGAGGCAAATGCCCAACGTATTTTAAAGGGCCTAATCCCACTAATGCTTACTGCCAAACACAATTATGAAGTCAATGGGACTATATGTTGGATTAAGTCCACATGCGATTGTAATGTTTGCAGGAATGGCCCAACTTATATTATAGAAGGAAGAAAGCACATTTGGCCTTAATTTATTTCAGAGCTCTTTGTCTCAGTTCCCCGGTCTCCCTTCACCAGGTATGCTCGCCCTGTTCTCTTTAGGTGTAGGGGTTGAACATGAACTGTATTAGACAACATTTCTGCTGATCTCTATGCTGTTACAGCAGATCCACAACCTCCTACGCTTTATACACTGTTTAAGCTTGGGACAGCCATACGTATTCAGTCTTTGTTACTGGTGTCCCATAAAATTTGTGGCCAATTTAATATTTCTGCCTAGTCTAGAAAAATACTGCCTGAGGTGGAATGGAAAAACAACGCAATGAAGCATCAGCTAAAGAGGCGATTTCAGCTGGTTGGATCTCTGCTGGTCTTGTTTTCAAGTGATTTATCCAGACCTGGCATAACAGAAAACTGGACCTGATTGAATAAGAAATATGTAGGACCAAGCTCCATTCACTAGAATTTCTTGCCTCTCTCCTCAGCTCTTGCCACTGTCACATAGCTGATAACTAGAAAAATACACTCTATTTGCTGGAACAATGACAAATCCTACATGAAAGTAAAGGAAGCCAGGCTGCAGTACCGGTGAGGAGGAATCGCTGTTAAACTGTCCATACAGGATCCATTGACAGAGATAAATGTCTGTTGGCAGCATTGCTGGATCCATATTTTAAAGGGAAAATTGAAACCATACTTCCACTAGGTGCTGACACTGCTCTCCGGAAGGATGATCCAATAAGAGTAATACAGAGCATGAGTCATCCCCCTGTACTGAACACAGTACAGGTCAGTATTGTACGCCTCAGAGGAAAGAGCTGCCTGACATACAGGATAAGCAAATTCACGGGGGAACAATGTGTAATAGAATGAGAGGAAACTAGTACCGAGGAAAAACGAAAGCAAGCACGACAGTAAGCTCAAAGGAAAAAGTTACTTTTGTCTAGATCAGTGGTTCTTAACCTTTACTGCAGCCTGCACCCCTTTGGTTCTCAAAATATGTTCTCGCCCCCCTTACCAAAAATCAAAATATGTTCTCGCCCCCCTTACCAAAAATCAAAATATGTTCTCGCACCCCTTAAACCTAGATATATTTTTTGTTTGTATATTACAGTAATCGTTAAAAAATGTATAATGTTAATAAATACATAGGTTTGATGAAACAAAGTAGTTGTACTGACATGCCTGTGCTTAATTTGTGTTTTCGATGATTTACCTTCTAAAAAAATCTGGCATGTCTTGCACTCGCAGAAAGGGCATCTTGCACCACTAGGTTAAGAACCACTGGTCCAGATTCTGACTTAGCTACAGCCCTGTGAAGAGTCACTCCTGTGAGTCACAGTTCCCCCTCTACTTGCTCCCAGGTGCTGGCCTATACATTTGACACAAGTGGGAGAGGGAAAAGACTACGCTATTTTTCTTCCCCATTCCAGGGAGGGATTAGCCAGGCAGGAAGTCCTGTTTTATTCCTGTGAATCTGAAACAAAGGTCCAGGTAGCCCATGTAAAGTGGATTCTGCCTTCCTATGTTTGTCTAGTACTTGGGGGTTATTGTGTTTTATGAGTGCCAGGGCTTCAATTGCTAACACAAAGAATCGTCTTGATAGCAGAATCTTCTGGAACTGGAAAGGTTAAGCCATTCAGCTGGAGTCTGAGGAAGATGTGAAGATGTATATAGCTGTTTCTTTAAAGCTGTAGCAGGAAGCCAAGCAGAAAGGGGCTAGGAAATGTTCTAGGCAGTTTTGCAGTGAAATAGACAGTAGCTGTAGGGCTAGTACTGTTTTCCTTATTCGAATTTCCTTGTTCAGTGTTATAAGAAAGTGAGTCTTTCTGCAATTCGTCACCATTGTCACATGACCATATTCTTGTGTGTTGGCTGGTAGGAGGTTCTTCAGTATTAAGTGCTGCCTTTAGCTATATTCAAATTTCTCCTAAATAACTAGCATCTGAGAGAAAATAAGTTAGGTCTCAACCTTTTAGCCATTACAGTATCTTGCCTTGTGTGCCATTTGTGCCATGTTATATTGCATTGCATGCAAAATACAGTATGTCTCATTAATGATTACACACAGAAGGATGGGTGATGGGGTAAATGGGTCGGATAGTCCAAGTCATTTACCTTGCTTCATCCCTTAGTATCGTACTTTTTAGTGGATATGACAACTTATGACAGTATATTTAAAGTATCTCAACAGAAAGCTACTTCCTGAGTGAGTTAGAGAGGAAGATGCTTTCCTTTACAACCTGAAATTGGTCATTTAAAGAAAAGGAATAAAATAATGACTATTAGGGTTCATACGTACCTTTTAAAAATGGTATTGTACTGTAATGGTCTAAAAACCCAGTTTGCTGGGTAGTTAATGAAGTACTTTGGTCCATTTGTACATATGGAAAATTGAGAGGCAGTGTGATTTTAATGGACTGGTCATGAGGCTAGAAACTAGAATCTTTCGAGTGAAGAAAGATGCTGAGAAAGCCGGAAAAGACTTTTTTGTTTAGGTTTTAGTCTTATGATAATGTCTGTGCATGCCACCTCTGAGATGGCAGGATGAACCTTTGGGTTTTCCCATGTGATCTTATCCAGAGGAAAAGCCCTATCTAGTGGTACAGGCTTATTAGCCAGGAGTGGCTGATTTCAAGACCTAGCTTTGCACTGACTCACTCTCACTGTTTCACCCTGGCAAAGCACTTAGGCTAAATTTTCCAGAAGTGGCCATGCTTTTGAGTGTCTGACATCAGACAACCGGGGCCTAATTTTCAGAACAATTAAGCACCCGCAATTCCAACTGAAGTCAATGGGACCTGCAAGTGCTCAGTATCTAGAAATCAAGCCCCAGGTGTCTTAATTTGGGCACTCAAAATTTTTGATGCATCTAAAATCAGAGGCTGTTCTTGAAATGTAGGCTGAATTCTGGAAACGTTCATGATAGAAAAGGATCTGCTCATCTAAGTGAAAAAAGAGAGAAGTTGTTCTATAAATGAACCATATTCTAATTTCTCAAGCTCTAAGCTCAATTACTGAAGTGCCCCGAGAATTGACAGCTTTTTGAAAAGTGATGCCTATTGAAAAAGCCCCAGCAACTAATTTTTTTTCAGTCAAACTAAGAGTAATCTACTGAAAGCAATCCTATATCTTTTAGTAAAGATTGTTACCTGACTGTCCGTTCAATCAAGATAAAGCTGAAGACATGGGGATTGATTCTGATGGGGAAGATTGAGTTGCATACATTTTAAGTGCTAAAGGGTTTTTTTCCCCTTCGTCTTTATTGCATTTAACATTTACTGCTTTTTCCACCTTGATTGTTCTTCAGAATGGAGTTAAAATCTTCTAATAACAATTTGTGTACAAGTACGATGCTATGCCATTTAGACAAGCTTGACCATACATGTATGTGGATCTTACATACTTGAATAAGCAAAGCAATGGTGTGTGGTAGTGTAACATCTATTGTCACTTGCTATACTGTTCGATTTAAGTGTGGCTCGAGTAACCTAACTTACTGGCAATGAAAATAGGCATATATTACCATTTGTAAATGTCATGGTTTTAGTATTGGTTGCTTAAGTCATTCCCAGCTGGATGCTATTATAAATATTTGTATTAGTAATAATTCAGTTATTACAATTGTTATTAAAAACATAGACTCAGAGAAATGTAGAGCTAGCAGGGACCACAAAATGTCATTTAGGGCTTGTCTACACTTACTGGAGGATCAACAGTGTGACGATCGATGCATCAGCAATTGATTTAGCGGGTCTAGTGAAGACCCGCCAAATTGACTGCCGATCACTCTCCCATCGACTCCTGTACTCCACCGGATCGAGAAGAGTAAGGGGAGTTGCCGGGAGAGCATCTCCAGTCGACATCGCATAGTGTGGATCCCGTGGTAAGTAGATCTAAGTTGCATCGATTTGAGTTATTCTATTAACTTAACTCAAATTGCGCAGCTTAGATCGACTTTCATGCATAGTGTAGACAAGGCCTAAAGTCCATCCTCTCGGGCTGAGGCAGGGCCAAGTATACCTAAATGGAGTTGTATTGGAAGAAAACAATATACAGAGCCTTCTCTCTTTTTTAGTATTTCTGTAACTGTTATACACAGGAAACATTCACAGGGGAATGGCTTCCAAATTCACACTTTCTCTTCCACCACTATTCTCGGGCTTTACTGCATGTGTGAGGCAATAAGGTTTGCCTAGTGAAGCACCTTCTGGAAGCTGTGACATGACAGTGTAGTCTAGTGGGTAGAGGTCTGGACAGAGAGTCAGGAAACTTGTGTTGTATTTCTGGCTTTGCTAATACCCCCAAGATCACTAAGTTGGTTAAGTCACTTCATCTCTTGATTCCTCCTCCTATCCTTCATCTATCTATTGGATTGTAAGCTCTTTATATGCTTTTGTACAATGTTTCACACCATATCATGTGGAGCCTGTAGATATTATGGTAATACAAATAATAAATAGCAATAAGTTCTTTTAATCAGCCATGTGATTAAATTGGTGGAACTCAGAGAGAACTATGATGATGGTGGGAAAGTCTTTTTTAGAAGTTAGCAGTAAGTAACAGACGTTTATTGTGTGTACAGGAAAGGAAGTAATTTTTGTATTTATTAAAGTGTAATTGCAAAACATTACAGTGGATGAAAGCACACACCACACAAATATATTACGAGCAATCAAAAATTCAGCCAGAAAGGGCACATTTATTAGTTTGGGTAAACAGGCTTCCAACTACAGTTCACTAGAGAAAAGTACCCCCAAAAGGAAGTGGGTCTGACTCAATCCCCAAAGAGAGAAGGAGATGTTGTGAATGACAGATCTATATACTGGGGTCCTGTTTATTTGTATAGTGAACAACTGGTTATGAATAGCCTTGAGTTATTTTGTTTGTCTGAGTCATGACATCCACCAACATGCAGAGCTTGGGTTTGATTAAATAGCATATCACACTCCTGAGGTTAAATCAAGAGTGATGGGTACTAGTAAGCATTGGGTAAAGAAGACCTCTGTTTCTCCACACCACATACTTATTTATAAAACCTCTAAAGCACACATATATTGTATACGAAATTACTTACGTTGTTGTATATTACATTACTAGGCTCTGCAGGCATTTGGAATCATGGATGAAATCCTGGCCCTATTGAAATGAATGGCAAAACTCCCACTGACTTCAGTAGGACCAGGATTCCACCCAATCTCTAAGCACAAACACCTCTCCTTTTTGTTCCGTAGTGTCTCATTTTCTGTCCCCTCACTTTTCTTTCCTTTGTTTCCTCTTCCTCCTCATTCATTGGGTCTCCCTCCACATGATTTGTGCCCTTTTCCCCATATAAGCCACTCTGTCTCTTCTCCCCACACCCAATGACTCTCCACTCCTTTGGTTGCACCTCTCACAGCCACTGCACTTCAGATAATATATCATTAGTCCCCTCCTCCATGGCAGGAGTGACGGAAATCCACTTAAGACATCGTCAAGTCCTGACTGAGTCTGCTACAGCTGCTCAATTGTTTATTCTTTCATGTCTCAGCCTTGTTAGGTATTAGGGCATGTATCTGTTGTGACTTTTCCATGCACTGAGCAAAAAATGGAAAGAAGTCCCTGTCCCTGCTTCAGAGGCAGAAGCCATTTTGTTTCCTGATGTAGTCTGCAAGAGGGCACATGCACACATGCACACGCACGTGCACACACACACACACACACACACACACACACACACACACACACACACACACACAGTGCTGTCTCATGGAAACTTTACTTTGGTTATATTATTCGCTCAGTCTAACACAATAGACCTCCTTCCTGAGGGTCTCTGGTTCCTTTTTGTGCATATGTAACCCATAGACCGCCTGGGTGTGGTGTTCTGTCCCATCTAGAGGCACCGAGTCCACTTAGAGAGAGAGAGAGTAATGAGTCTGCTCTACAGCCTTAGCTAAGGGCCATGTGGCTTTTAGCTCATGCACTAAGCTCCAGAGGTCTCAAGTTCGATCCCGCCCACCTAGGACCGGGGTTTGTCAGCATTACACATAGAAACATACAAACATCTGTGTGGTATTCCTAGTGGTCTTTCAAACAGCAGCATTCATCCTAAACACATGGAGTCGTTCACATTTTTGAAGATGCTTTGTATAAATGGCCAAGATGGCTGGAGCCAAAACAGGTTGGAGAGTAACCTAATCAACATATCAGGTCACTTTGGGTTTGGTAGTTTCAAAAACTGGAATATTACTTCATTAGAGCTCTGTATCAGAAGGAAGCCAAGAGATGAAATATTAATCACTTTGTTCATGGGGGAATGATTTTAATTTATAAGGGTAGTTCTAGATCCTCCGCAGGGTTCCATATACCAGATGCTTCGTCCAGCACCTATTTTTATTCCTTTAAGCCATTTTGGCCATTTTGATCTGGGCAATTTGTACATCTGCATGTTCAGTGAGATTGCTTCATTAAAAAGAGTTTTTTGGGGGTAGGGCTGAGCAAACCAGTTACTGAGGAAATAGCAGACCACCAATGCCAGTTGTATCCAAGTCTGCTGAACTGAATCTGAACACTGTTAGTACAGCTGCCCACTGGTGGGCAGTATCAAGGCTTCAGTGGGTGGGAACTGAGGCCCACACCCTCAAACGTAGTTAGACTCCTAACTTCCAATGAAATCAAACATGTTTGAGAGTGTGGGCCTTGGTCTCCTACCCCTCACCTCCAAGCTCACAGCATCACCCCCACCTCTTGCTTACCTGTGGTAATGTGGCAATGCATCTCAGTGAAATCAGGGACTCACAGGTCACACCTTTTATGTCACTCATCTTACACTCTTGTAGGCCTGGTGCTTTGAGCTTTCCAATTGGCTATGCCCCCATTCCCCTACTGGCCCTCCGCATAATTGATTCTCTCTTTAGTTAAGTCTTTGCACAGTGGAGTTTCTTCTCCATAAGAATTGATTCACTATATAATTAATTTCCCGTAGAACTGATTTGGTCCATTATTATTTGTCTGCCTTGCTCCATAATTAATTCTCTACAAAATTGATTCAAATTATTGTTTACTCCCCTCATTATTCCTGCATCATCTTCACTGATTCTTTGCAAAATTTATCACCACCCTACTCATGGCCAGCCACTATTTACCTGTCACTCTCTTCTCTCCCTTTCTCTGCATTGTAATATCAAGCCCTTCCCTGTGCCCCAGTTTTCACTGTTGACAGCATGATGAGGATTATTTTATACTGCACCTATGAGCCACAGTCATGGACCAGAACCTCTTTGTGCTAGGTCCTGTGCAAGCACAGAACACAAAGATAGTTCCTGCTCCAAAGAGCTTACAATCAAAGTAAACCATCTGCCCATCTCTCTCTGGTCTGGACTGTGACCTGGGTGTCATTTTTTTGTCCCACCCTCTCTCCATACCTACACATCCACACTGTATCTGAATCCTACTGCTGCTTCCTTAATGATCTTTCTAGAATGTGACATTTTCTCTGTCCACACAGCCAAAATTCTCCTCCTTCACTTTATCTCCAATCTTGACTACTCTGCTCTCTTCAATGGCCTTCCTGACACACTCTGCTCCGTTCAGATCTCCTCAGAATGCTGCTGCCAAGGTCATCTTTGTTGGATTGAGATTCACTTACTCAGCAGATGGATCTAAGAAATCTGTATGAAGGCAAATCACTCAGCAAGTAGAGATCAATTACTTAAAGTGAGAAGCTCACCAGGGCGATCTTACCACAGTCCTGCCCAGCATTGGATAATACAGCTTCTGCATTCTTTGTTACACAGATTATTTATAAGTTTGTTAATTTTTCTTATATATGTTAGTCTCTCACTCCCATGTTAACTCTTCTCCCCTGTCAGTACAGGTTTAGTGTTAGTTCAAACTGGCCTTTTCTAGCTTTGTAGTTACTTTATCTTTTATTTTTCTCACAAACATGATTACTCTGCAATTTCTTACCCATGTGCAGTTCTACTTATGCTTACACTGCCAAGTGTTATCAGAACAGATTTTTAAAATTCACAGGCTCCTTACACTTGAACTGTTTGTTGCGTGTGCGGAGTTTACCAGCTCAGCCATCTTTCCCAGTGGAGCTATTAAGCACCACAATTTGCTGTTGCTCAGATTGTAAATCCTTATATGGATGGAATCTGTAGAAAAGCTTCCTCCTACAGAGGTGAGAAGTGGGAGGGACCCTTTTCCCTCAAGAACTTAGAAACTCTGTAAGGTCTGCAAGAGAATAAAATTGTCAGTAAAGAATGCTTTGCCGCACCGAAATACACACCAGTGGGGCTCTAGCCAACCACTGATTTAATTTGATTGTATGTTGATTTTGACAAAACCCAAATGTTCTGGTGGGAGAATTTCAGTCAAAGTTTTTGACCAGCTCTACTATTGAGCTACAAAAATATATTTCCTTTTTCAATTTTTTTGGATGCTACTTAGGGTAAATGGTTCATTCCCTTTACCACTCAAATATTATTCACATGAGAACAGTAGATATGACCTCAAGGCATACCAAAATATTGAGCTTTCCATGAACGTCATAACTTATGAAAAACACCTAGCCACCATTAATTTATAAAGTTATCTTCTTATAAACCTATTTGTTTAGAAGAAAATTAAGGAACTGACTCAGTGCACATTTCATGCAGTGATTATGCCTCCCTAATCATCACTCTCTCATACACACACTCCTTGCTTACCATGGTAAGCCAAACACATGTAATTTGTCGCAGTCATTCCCACTACTAATGCATGAACACACTTCTCACTGAGGTTTATTTTATTTTTTGGTTGAAAATATTCCCCATGATTTTTGCATCTTTTGCTTTGACATTTATATGTCTCAGACTAGTTATTTATGCCAGACTCCTCACTGTGATCACAGAGTGCCTCATAAGAAAGCAGAGCTAGGCAGTTTGATGCAAAGTTGTTCTCTTTTCCCTTCATCCACTGCAGTACTTTGCATTAGTTAGGGGTGGTTTTTTTATGCATATAATCCTTAATGTCATGGGAAAGAAGAGGGAAAAAGAGTGTTTTCTGTTTTAGATGCAACCCAAAGTTTTTTGGCATGTCTGAATCTACAAAGAAAGAGAAACTGCACCTTCACTTGCTTTTTCATAGACATATGTTTAAGGAATATCCCTTTGAGCCTCTGCAGTATACTAAACCATCAGGGGTGACATCTTGGTTCACTGAAGTCAATGGCAAAACTCCCATTGGCTTCAACAGAGCAAAGAGTTCACCATAGGTTGACTGATCTTTGAGGATTTGGATTGGGTGGAAAAAAGTGTTGGTGACCTGCTGATTTGGCCAGAACTGATCAATTACACAATGAGAGACTAACATTCTGCAACTTGCTAAAGAAAATAATCTTACACTAAAAACAAATATTAGATTAGTTATGCAGGATATGAAAACAGTGTCAAGGAAAATCAACCAGACAGAAGAAGGGTGGAAATAACTGTACAAAATCAAGAGACCCCAAAACATGAAGGCCTCATAAGGATTCATGGGTATGTTAACATATCCAATAAAATCCTAATTTGTCGCATCTTAAGTACTCCACTAAGAATGCTGCTTGATAGTACAGAATGGCATTGGGATAATTGAAAAACTGATGAGAGAAACTTCCAAATTAAAAACATTTTCACCAAAGCACTGGTATTGAAATATTTTGAGATCAGCAGAAAACCTGAGATCAAGGTGAGTTGATGAAAGGTCACATGGATTGTGAGCTGTCTTCTGAAAGATGATCACTTAGTATTATATGCTTTCAAAGCATTGATAGAAACATAAAAACTATGCTAATTTTGGCAATTAATTTTTAGTTGTGAGCTGTTTCATGAATGTTTCTGGGCAGAATCAGTCAACATAGAAACATCAACAAATTGGAAGCCATATTACAGAAACCCTTGGGGCAAAGCACTTCCTAGACTTCCGAAAATGACCATGAAATTGCAAAAGTACATACTAAATGTGAATACAGGACTGATAAATTGCTTCTTCTTTTAGCCATATATCAAGAGTGCCTATTAATAGTGAAAGCAAGGACCCTGCACAAAAAGTAGTTTGATGTAAATATGACTCAGATAGTAACCATTTGCAAAACGTTGACAAGGTCAGGTGAGCTCACAAAATAATCTAAGCTTACAACAGTTTTAAAGAAAAATTCTAAATGGACAGCCAACTGAAAAAACCAAACATCTCTAAATAGAGAGAGAGAGAGAGACATGAAATTGCTGCATGTCATGATATTTTATACAAATGACACAGTTAGAGGTCAGAATGGTAAATATAATGGACAGTGCCCATCTGGTTATCTGACAGAGCTTGAGATATCCTATATGGGACAGGCATAAATGTGCCATCAAAGATATCATACCCAAGTGTGAAATCTGCAGTAAAACCAGAAAATAGAATGTAAAAGCGAATTGACACTCCACGAGATTCTTGATCATCCATGCTCTGTGTTTGGTACAGATTATTTAAATTAAATGGGAAGGATTATCTCTTATTAGTGGACTACAACGCACATCTATTTGAAGCTGAGCTGCTGCACAACGTCAAGTAGCAATATAATAAAATATTGTAAATCATGATTTGCTTACCACGGGATTCCAGGTGAGTTAATAATAGATGATAGTCCATTACTCATATGGGCAGAAGTACAAAAACCTTAAAGCCAGCATCCAAGACAAAGGTTTTTGAGCCAAAGGTAATTAATCCTGCAGTAGTTACATAATAGCTGGGAAACTAATGCAAAGTACTAAGGCAAGCACGCCAGGTTTACCCTCAGTGCAAGACAGAATATTAGGTTCTAAAGAAAAGGTGTCTGGCAAGCTGCCAAGTTAACAACTGTCACATCCTCTCCAAGGTCATTCATCATAACCACACATGAGGATCAGTCTTACAGGAGGAACAGAAGACATTAACTAAAACCAAGGATGATGTGACTAGGTTTCTTGATCCAGGTGGTCACGTTCTGGCCAAAGTATCACATGCCCACCAAGCATGGATAACAAAAGACACCAGGAGCAGCGAACACAGGTTTCAGATAAGATATACCTATTGGTAGTTGAATAGGCCACCAAAGAAGGAATTGTTCTGAGAACAGAGATCATAGAATCATAGAATATCAGGGTTGGAAGGGACCTCAGGAGGTCATCTAGTCCAACCCCCTGCTCAAAGCAGGACCAATTCCCAACTAAATCATCCCAGCCAGGGCTTTGTCAAGCTGGTCCTTAAAAACCTCCAAGGAAGGAGATTCCACCACCTCCCTAGGTAACGCATTCCAGTGCTTCACCACCCTCCTAGTGAAATAGTGTTTCCTAATATCCAACCTAAACCTCCCCCACTGCAACTTGAGACCATTGCTCCTTGTTCTGTCATCTGCCACCATTGAGAACAGCCGAGTTCCATCCTCTTTGGAACCCCCCTTCAGGTAGTTGAAGGCTGCTATCAAATCACCCCTCATTCTTCTCTTCTGGAGACTAAACAATCCCAGTTCCCTCAGCCTCTCCTCATAAGTCATGCGCTCCAGACCCCTAATCATTTTTGTTGCCCTCCGCTGGACTCTTTCCAATTTTTCCACATCCTTCTTGTAGTGTGGGGCCCAAAACGAGACACAGTACTCCAGATGAGGCCTCACCAATGTCGAATAAAGGGGAACGATCACGTCCCTCGATCTGCTGGCAATGCCCCTACTTATACAGCCCAAAATGCCATTAGCCTTCTTGGCAACAAGAGCACACTGTTGACTCATATCCAGCTTCTCGTCCACTGTGACCCCTAGGTCCTTTTCTGCAGAACTGCTACCTAGCCATTCGGTCCCTAGTCTGTAGCTGTGCATGGGATTCTTCCATCCTAGGTGCAGGACTCTGCACTTGTCCTTGTTGAACCTCATCAGGTTTCTTTTGGCCCAATCCTCTAATTTGTCTAGGTCCCTCTGTATCCGATCCCTACCCTCTAGTGTATCTACCACGCCTCCTAGTTTAGTGTCATCGGCAAACTTGCTGAGAGTGCAGTCCACACCATCCTCCAGATCATTAATAAAGATATTAAACAAAACCGGCCCCAGGACCGACCCTTGGGGCACTCCGCTTGAAACTGGCTGCCAACTAGACATGGAGCCATTGATCACTACCCGTTGAGCCCGACAATCTAGCCAGCTTTCTATCCACCTTACAGTCCATTCATCCAGCCCATACTTCTTTAACTTGGCGACAAGAATACTGTGGGAGACCGTATCAAAAGCTTTGCTAAAGTCAAGGAATAACACATCCACTGCTTTCCCCTCATCCACAGAGCCAGTTATCTCATCATAGAAGGCAATCAGATTAGTGAGGCACGACTTCCCCTTGGTGAATCCATGCTGACTGTTCCTGATCACTTTCCTCTCCTCTAAATAAGTGCTTCAGAATTGATTCCTTGAGGACCTTCTCCATGATTTTTCCAGGGACTGAGGTGAGGCTGACTGGCCTGTAGTTCCCCGGATCCTCCTTCTTCCCTTTTTTAAAGATGGGCACTACATTAGCCTTTTTCCAGTCATCCGGGACCTCCTCCGATCGCCATGAGTTTTCAAAAATAATGGCTAATGGCTCTGCAATCTCATCCGCCAACTCCTTTAGCACCCTCGGATGCAGCGCATCCGGCCCCATGGACTTGTGCACGTCCAGTTTTTCTAAATAGTCCCGAACCACTTCTTTCTCCACAGAGGGCTGGTCACCTTCTCCCCATATTGTGCTGCCCAGTGCAGCAGTCTGGGAGCTGACCTTGTTTGTGAAGACAGAGGCAAAAAAATCATTGAGTACATTAGCTTTTTCCACATCCTCAGTCACTAGGTTGCCTCCCTCATTCAGTAAGGGGCCCACACTTTCCTTGACTTTCTTCTTGTTGCTAACAAACCCTTCTTGTTACTCTTAACATCTCTTGCTAGCTGCAACTCCAAGTGTGATTTGGCCTTCCTGATTTCACTCCTGCATGCCTGAGCAATATTTTTATACTCCTCCCTGGTCATTTGTCCAATCTTCCACTTCTTGTAAGCTTCTTTTTTGCATTTAAGATCAGCAAGGATTTCACTGCTTAGCCAAGCTGGTCGCCTGCCATATTTACTATTCTTTCTACACATCGGGATGGTTTGTTCCTGCAACTGCAATAAGGATTCTTTAAAATACAGCCAGCTCTCCTGGACCCCTTTGCCCTTCATGTTATTCTCCCAGGGGATCCTGCCCATCTGTTCCCTGAGGGAGTCAGTCTGCTTTTCTGAAGTCCAGGGTCCGTATTCTGCTGCTCTCCTTTCTTCCTTGTGTCAGGATCCTGAACTCGACCATCTCATGGTCACTGCCTCCCAGGTTCCCATCCACTTTTGCTTCCCCTACTAATTCTTCCCTGTTTGTGAGCAGCAGGTCAAGAAAAGCTCTGCCCCTAGTTGGTTCCTCCAGCACTTGCACCAGGAAATTGTCCCCTACACTTTCCAAAAACTTCCTGGATTGTCTGTGCACCGCTGTATTGCTCTCCCAGCAGATATCAGGGTGATTAAAGTCTCCCATGAGAACCAGGGCCTGCGATCTAGCAACTTCTGCTAGTTGCCAGAAGAAAGCCTCGTCCACCTCATCCCCCTGGTCTGGTGGTCTATAGCAGACTCCGACCACGACATCACCCTTGTTGCTCACACGTCTCAACTTTATCCAGAGACACTCAGGTTTTTCTGCAGTTTCATACCGGAGCTCTGAGCAGTCATACTCCTCTCTTACTTACAACGCAACTCCCCCACCTTTTCTGCCCTGCCTGTCCTTCCTGAACAGTTTATATCCATCCATGATAGTACTCCAGTCATGTGAGTTATCCCACCAAGTCTCTGTTATTCCAATCGCATCATAGTTCCCTGACTGTGCCAGGACTTCCAGTTCTCCCTGCTTGTTTCCCAGGCTTCTTGCATTTGTGTATAGGCACTTAAGATAACTCATTGATCGTCCCTCTTTCTCAGTATGAGACAGGAGTCCTCCCCTCTTGCGCTCTCCTGCTTGTGCTTCCTCCCAGGATCCCATTTCCCCACTTACCTCAGGGCTTTGGTCTCCTTCCCCCGGTGAACCTAGTTTAAAGCCCTCCTCATTAGGTTAGCCAGCCTGCTGGCGAAGATGCTCTTCCCTCTCTTCGTTAGGTGGAGCCCGTCCCTGCCCAGCACTCCTCCTTCTTGGAACACCATCCCATTGCTATTGGCAGATTCTAACAAGAGGCAGAAATCACTGTATGAAAGCTAGGGCTGTATTATATACGAGGCTAGACTAGATGGTCACAATGGTCCCTTCTTGCCTTTAATTCTAAGAAGTCTCTCACTGTCTGAGGGTTCAGCTCTTATACCCAGGCATCTATCTTAGATGACCCAATTCATGTATCTTATTAACTGGTTGCATATATTTGTGATTATTGTTGTTCATTGATATAGATTCATAGATTCTAGGACTGGAAGGGACCTCGAGAGGTCATCGAGTCCAGTCCCCTGCCCGCATGGCAGGACCAAATACTGTCTAGACCATCCCTGATAGACATTTATCTAACCTACTCTTAAATATCTCCAGAGATGGAGATTCCACAACCTCCCTAGGCAATTTATTCCAGTGTTTAACCACCCTGACAGTTAGGAACTTTTTCCTAATGTCCAACCTAGACCTCCCTTGCTGCAGTTTAAGCCCATTGCTTCTTGTTCTATCCTTAGAGGCTAAGGTGAACAAGTTTTCTCCCTCCTCCTTATGACACCCTTTTAGATACCTGAAAACTGCTATCATGTCCCCTCTCAGTCTTCTCTTTTCCAAACTAAACAAACCCAATTCTTTCAGCCTTCCTTCATAGGTCATGTTCTCAAGACCTTTAATCATTCTTGTTGCTCTTCTCTGGACCCTTTCCAATTTCTCCACATCTTTCTTGAAATGCGGTGCCCAGAACTGGACGCAATACTCCAGCTGAGGCCTAACCAGAGCAGAGTAGAGCGGAAGAATGACTTCTCGTGTCTTGCTCACAACACACCTGTTAATACATCCCAGAATCATGTTTGCTTTTTTTGCAACAGCATCACAATGTTGACTCATATTTAGCTTGTGGTCCACTATAACCCCTAGATCCCTTTCTGCCGTACTCCTTCCTAGACAGTCTCTTCCCATTCTGTATGTGTGAAACTGATTTTTTCTTCCTAAGTGGAGCACAATATGTGTTATTACACTTTACTACAGGTCAGCTGGAAAATCACCAAGGAGAATACCATGGTGGAAAGGGTTGACAGATGGTTCCTGTCCAGTGTATAGAAGTGTTATCCATGCATTTTGGCCTATATCTACACTACAAGCCAGGAGTGTGATTCCCCTGCTTGCATACTTGCACGTACTTGTGCTACCTCTCATTGAGCAAATGCAAGTGTAAATAGTAGTGTAGTCACAGTAGCATAGGTAGTGGCAGTGGAGGCGTGATTTAGCTTTGCCCAGTACATACCCACCGGTTTCAGGCAGGTTTGTATTTGGCACAGTTAAGCTGTGCGTCTGCTGCCACTACCAGTGTTCTTGCAGCTATACTGCTATATATACTAGCTTAGTGAGAGCTAGCATGAGTATGTGTATGCAAACAAGGGAGTCACACCCCTCGCTCATAGGGGACATCTTTTGAAGCATTGGGTCTTTGAAATGCCATTATGCTAAAAAATGTCTGTCAGTTCTGCTGGGAAACACCTAATTATGCCGGAGTAGGGTCTATAGATGTCGTTGGACTTGGGCATAGATTCACAGTCTAAATGCATAGATTCAAAGGATTTCATTTTTTGTCCATCTGAAATGAAATGGGGGTAGTATGGCTACTCCACCACTCACATTTGGCCACTTGGTTTGTTGTGCACAGACATCCATATCCAAATCTTGGGTTCCAAAGAGAGCTAAGAGGTTCTCTCCTGGCTTCACCTGGCATACGAGCAAAGATAAAATATCACTGATGGTCTGATTGAGGTTCACTAATGCAAACATATGCTGCTATCAGGCTTCCGACACCATTTTCCACAAGCCAGGGCAAAAGTCTTAGTGTGATGACTAAAAGCTCCACAAAGCTACAAGACATTATGTGCTGGTAGTTTTGAATATGTCAACATGGCCATTATTTGCATATTGCACTGGGCTACTTTGATCAGCAACAGCATATTATCTTCACTGCAGTGATCTATTTAGGTTTAGGGTTTACCTGAATTTCAGTTGGCTCCCTGGCTAATATTAAATATTTTCTCTTTATGTATTGGTTGGTTCATCTAAGCTAACTGATTTTTGATTGCATCCTTTTTATGCTGCATTATTGTGCACACACTTATGATGATAATCACTGGTCTGGCTATTGCTATTAGCCAACCAAATGATACAATAGGCTTAAGTCATAGAGCCAGCTAATAGACTCATATAAATTTAGAACTGGAAGGGGCCTCAATAAGTGATCTAATCCAGTCCCCTGCATTCAAGGCAGGACTAAGTAATAACTAGACCATTCCTGACAGGTGTTTGTCTAACCTGTTCTTAAAAACCTACAAGGATGGAGATTCCACCAGGTCCCTGGGCAATTTTTTCCAGTGCTTAACTACCCTGATAGGAAGTTTTTTTCCTAATGTCTAACCTAAACCTCCCTTGTCTGCAATTTAAGCCCATTGCTTCTTGTCCTGTCCTCAGAAGCTAAGAGAACAATTTTTACCCTCCTCCTTGTAACACCCTTTTATGTACTTGAAAACTGTTATGTCCCCCCCTTAGTCTTCTCTTCTCCAAACTAACCAAACCCATTTTTTTTCAGTCTTTCCTCATAAGTCATATTTTCTAGACCTTTAATCATTTTTATTGGTCTCCTCTGGACTTTCTCCAATTTGTCCACATCTTTCTTCAAGTGTGGCACCCAGAACTGGACACAATAATATGTGTTTCCTAGCATTGTTCCCATTCATAATACAAGAATTATTTGTATTTGCTTGGTATGGCATGAACCAGAGTTCAATGAAGTGTTCTTGGAGCACTGGTTCTGGTCACCTGCTCTTAGGCCAAAATAGTACGTGGCTTCCAGTCTTTAGTAGTGCAGTTCTGGAAATGCCCATACAACAATAAATTCAATAACAGAATTTGCTTACGATATCATGTCAATGCAAGATAATCCTGTGACAGAATAATGGTCTACTGCTGCAATAAAAAAAGCCAACAAGAAGCTGAGAAGTTTATAGAAAATAAATGTCAAGATAGAGGCAGACATTTAGTCTCAGGGCAGCATAAGCCTATTATCCTGTCAGATTCTCCTTTTCCATTTTCTTTACTTCCATTATACTAAATGAATAAAGAATGGTGAAAAAATGAGAGATCCAGTTAACCAACCAGAAGCCAGCTCAGTCTGATGGGCGCACTGATGCTGAAGCTCACTTTAGTATATCTCTTTATTGGAAAAACTACATTATTTCGACTCACTCACAGAACAGACTTGGGAGGTGCTTAGACCAGGGGTTCTCAAACTTGGGACGTGGCTTCTGCAGGGTAAGCCCCTGGCGGGGCGTGAGCTGCTTTATTTACCTGAGCGTCCGCAGGTACGGCCACTCGCAGCTCCCACTGGCTGTGTTTTGCCGTCCCCGGCCAATGGGAGCTGTGGGAAGCAGTGGCCTGGCCCGCGCCACTTCCCGCAGCTCCCATTGGCTGGGAACGGCGAAACGCAGCCAGTGGGAGCTGCGAGTGGCCGTACCTGCGGATGCTCAGGTAAACAAAGCGTCTCACGGCCTCGCCAGGGGATTACCCTGAAGAAGCTGTGGCCCAAGTTTGAGAACCCCTGCTTTAGACCAGAGTTGCTCACCTTTTTGATACCAGGGACCGGCTTGCTGCCTTCCTAAACTGTGTCAGAGAGATCTTGGTGACTGGCACCAATCCATAGACGGCCATTGAGATACACTGCTTTAGACAAGCAGAAACCACTTTAGCCATTTGTCACAGAGTCTGCTCACCACTAGTGCACCTCCTCCTGGTTACTCTGGGGAATAACTGATTCCAAGTCCATCACTTCCCTTCCACCTGTCACTGCACAACTGCCTTCTCTTCCTGGCTCTCAGTGTGGCAAGATGTTCACGGCTTAGACCTCCAGCCAAGTCACGTGTGTCCTCCCCTTCCAGGGTATGAAAGTCTTTTCTTATGAATGGGCTCAGGCAGTCTCCCTGTTTGCAGCTCAGATGCTGCCACTTCCCTAGTGGCTGATAGAGGAACCCAGGCCCACCTTCTACTCCAGGTTCCAGCTCAGGGACCCTCTAACCAGCAGCCAAGATCTGTTCCATTCTGGACCTTATTGCCTTTTCCCTGAGCCTTTCCTAACGTTCTGGCTCCCCCACCTCCTCCTGGGGAGTAACTGTAGGCTGCCTTGACTCTGTAGCCCCCAAACTCACCTCCCTTCGCTGCAGCCCCTTCTCTGCTGCCAACTTCCTGGCTTTATAAATTTAGCTCCTTCCTCCTCAGCTAGGCTCCCTCATTAGTGAGTCACAGGATTATGTAAGCCACCTGATTCCCATTAGCTGTGGCCTGTCTGGTTAATTGGCCCCCTTCAAGGCAAGTGTGGGGTGGGGACCCCAACACACCATTTCAGATGGAATTCACCTGTGATAGTAGGGGGCAAGGAAAGCTCTCAGCGTAGAAGAAATGCCGTAATCTCGCAAAAGGCTTCTGCATCCCCACTATGAGACAAAGTTAGAATCTCTGTTCAGCAGAGATTATCATAAAAAAGGTGTGTGGGGGCAGATGGAAGTGACTTGTGGGCATGGCCATCTGTGTGTATGTTTATTCAGATAAATGGCCACAGATAACCGTGAATGGAATGAGCAGAGGCCGTAGCTGCATTTCAGAGTTGCCTGTGAGTTAGAAGTAGATTCCACACCCCCTTCAATCTCTCAATATTTCCCCCCACAAACATTGTGGGCAGAGGGGAGGAATTCATGCATTATTTTTTGAGTGACAACAGCATGCCTGGCACTGAGCAAGACCAAGTGGAAAGGATGGTCCTTGCTTGAGGACCTTACAGCCTCGACATCAGAGATCTCCCATAAAGCACTGGATGATCAGGAGATGAAACAACACAGAGTGTTGCAGAGGGGGTTGGTTTTGTGTTTTATTCAATGTGGTATTTAACATATTCAACTTGTGTAGCACTGACAGGCTACACGGAAGAGATGTGTCTTGAGAATGGACCTGTAAGAGGAGAAGGTTGCTGCAGCTTAGATAGGGAAGGCATTCCAGAAGCACCGTGGAAGAAGGCACAGAGATCACCATGAGAGGGGGATAGCGAGGATATGCTTAGCCTCATTCAGACTTCGTTTATCTCACTGTGGAGCTCCACCCCATTCATCAACTAACTAAAGTCAAATGTCCTCCAGAAAAGGGGCAGTGTGAACTTTTTATATAAATAAGACAGCTGCTGGCAAGTTTCCTGCATGGAGCAAATTGGGAGTCCCTCCATCTTGTCTTCCTCTTCTAGGGCCTGCTTTTCCCTATCACAATCCTCAGTCCCTTCCTCCTCAAAGGGGGATGGCACTATGTTAATATCTTTGTAGTCCTCTTCTTTCCTGTTAGGAGAATAGCCAAGGCATGTATCCTCCACAGGTGAAAACTCCTCTCTAGATGCACTGATCTAATCTCTGGACATCAGCCTGTTCCGTGTCTTATGAAACCAACAGGAAACCCCCAAGTCCCTGACTGTTTGTTTTCCTCAGTCAAAGTGTGCAAAATACACTGTAATTTCTGCACAGCAGATTGCTGTGGTCAGCTACTAGTAGAAAAGCCAACTTCTGAAGATGAGGCTGTGCTAATGGTGCCTGTTTGAGTACTATCCCCTGATATGGGGCCTAATTGTAGCTCTTTGGTAGATTCCTTTGGCCATCCATTGCTGTCTCACTGGATCATTGTGTGTGCCAATGACCGATAAAGCCAGCTACCCATAATACAATGCTTAATCAACACAAAGAGGGACAGAACTGCTGAAAGGTTCCCCAGCTTCCAGTCAGAGCCATGACATGGAAGTTATTACCGGGATATGGCCATATCCTTCTCAACTAGGATTCCATCCATGGTGCAAATATCGATTTGCTTGTGACAGTGACTGAAGGGAATGGTGATAAGTGACATAAAACTGGAGATCTATACATTCAGTAAAGGTACTTCATAACTATTGTCTTCTTGTCGCTTGTTTTATGAAATATATTCATTGGATAAGAATGGTCCTTTCCGGTACAATAGAAATGTAGAGCTGGAAAGGACCTTGAGAGATCCTCTAGTCCAGCTCCCTACTGAGGCAGGGCAAAGTAAACCTACACCATCCCTGACAGGTGTTTGTCTAACCTGTTCTTAAACACCACCAATGATGGGGATTCCACAACCTCCCTTCAAAGCTATGCTACTAAACTACCCTTATAGTTAGGAAGTTTTTCCTAATATCAAACCTAAATTTCCCTTACTGGTGATTAAGCCCAGTCCTACCTTCATCCTCTCTATAACAGGCCTTAATACTTTTGAAGACTAATACGTCCCACCTCAGTCTTCTTTCCTCAAGACTAAATTTACCCAGTTCTTAACGTTTCATCACAGGTCAGGTTTTCTAACCCATTTACCATTTTTGTTGCTATCCTCTGGACTTCCTCCATTTCCCCAAATCATTCCTAAAGTGTGGCACACAGAACTGGACAGAATAATTTAGCTGAGGCCCCACCAGTGCTGAGTAGTAAAGTAGAACAATTACCTCACATGTCTTACAGATGACATGCCTATTAATACACCTGAATTCTCCTTTTGGCTCTGGCTTAGTACTTGTATGATGTGCAAACAGAAGAGGGGAACCTGCACAGTCTTTGAACGGTTCCGAAGTTTCTGTCACCAGTGCTGGTTTTGTGGTGCTTCTGGTAGGTGCCCAATTCCTTCTGCTGTGCTAAAGAATAAATCTATTTGGCAGTGGTTCCAGTGAGACAAGTGGTTAACCACACTAACGCAGTGGCTACCACACTTGAACTCACAAGTCATTCAGACTCACACAAACAAACAATTTAAAACAATAACTATAAACTTTATATAAAGATTTAATTAAGGAAAAAATATACACACAATAAGAATAAATGATTAAAATAATTGGAGATATTAATACTACCTTTTTTTTAACCAAAATCTATGCTGACACGCACACTAGGTCCTGTATCCTCATGCTCTCCGATATTCTTAAACAAAAGTGTCTCCCCCGCTCAGTTCCATCTCTCCCCCACACCTTAGGTACTCAGGTGGTGCACATGGAGGTACATTGCAGGTTTGTAAGGAGATGCTGCTAGAAACACACTTTATTATGCTGGGAACTGGAAACACAGGTCTTGATGATCCAGGTGGCTGAAAGCTGAAAGCCCTTGCACAGATGCAATGTGCCTTAATAATGCAAAATTAACCACTAACTGTCTAACTATAATACAGGATACTCACTCAGGCTGATACTTTCTGGCTGAGGAACCAGGCGACTGGCACAGGCAAGCAGGTCCTCCCTGGGTATTGTTGGATAGAAATTAACCATCTGCTCCCATCTGTAACTGTGCCGACAGACTTCAAATATTGGAACCCGCGGGTTCAGATGCAAACAGGTCAGGATCTCTGGATCCAAACTCCGGACTCCGGTGTATGCTGGCTGTAAGGCAAGCAGACTGCAGGTAGTAGCAAAAGAGAAGTGTTGTCTCCTCCTGTTTCTGGCAAGCAGGCTGCAGGAGAAATGGATTGTTTCCTACTGTGGCTTTTTGGCAGGCTGAGGGGAAAGACATGCCATTTGCTGGGCCTGGAAGTACTGCAGTCAGGCCAGGTGCAGGCAGTGTCGGGTTTACAATGGCACCAATGGCTCCATGGAGCCGGGCCCATGCTCAGAAGGGGCCCCGGCCTGTTCTGTTTGCACTACATCCCGAGACCCTGCCAGCCTGCTGGCTCCCCACTGCCCATCGCTTGTTCCTCAGGCCGAGAGTTCCTCTCCACCCCTGGTCCCAACCCCCTGCTCCTCTCTGCCCCCTGGCTGGACCCCAGTGCACCTCTGGCTCCGGGCAGCCTCTGCTTCCCACCACCTGTGGGGCCCCGCTTGTCTCCCCGGAGCTGAGCTGCCTGGGACTGGTGCAGAAGCCTGGCCAGACTCAGCCAGGTGTGTGTGTGGGGGGGGTGACAGGGTGGGGGACTAGCCTGGGCCCCTCCAGGCAAGTGGGCCCTGACCGAGCCCAGCTAGGGTAGGCCCTGGCCTGGCTGATCGCGCCACTCCCGAGGGACCAGAGTGATTCCAGGCCCCGGGACCAGCTCTGGCTGCGCTGCTGGCTCAGCCCGGCAGACACAGTCACCTCCAGCGGGGCAGGTGAGTGCGGCCAGGAGGCAGGCGGTGGGGAGTGGGTCTCTAGGGGGTGCTCGGCTGTGAGGTGGCAGGGAAGATCTGTGTGTGTTGGGGCACTAGGGAATGGAGGTTCTGTGGGAGGTGCGGGGTAATTGTGGTGAGCAGGGCTGTCCTCAGGCATACGCAGCTGCATAGGGCACCCGAAAATTTGGGGCACCACCGGGACAGCAAATAAGAGTGGGTCGGCTCCCACACACGCTGCAGTCTCCCTAGGCAGGGGCAGTATTCAGAGAGCCAAATGCACTGGTGCGGCGCATTCTGCGTGAGGGAGAGGGTACGGGGGTCTCTGCGGGGAACTGTGACTCTCCGCCGCCATGAGATGGGCCGGGCGGCTCAGTATCCTTTGGTGCCTCGTCCCTCCTCCCTGGGCTGCAAGCCCAGGCTGCCGCAGCGTCTGCTGCATACGAAGCTCAGTGCGTGTCAGCGTTGGGGGGGGAGGGGTTCTTCTGGGGGTCTGCGGGTGGGCGTGATGGCTGTGCCCCAAGTCAGTCATGGGGGCACCAGTTTAATAATACTGCTTAGGGCTCCATAAATCCTAAGGATGGCTCTAGTGGTGGGGCTGTGGGCAGGAGGGCGCTGGGCAAGGATGGTGTTGTGCAGGATGCTGTGCATTTGTGTGGGGGGGGGGTTGAGGGAGGTGATGGGCATAGCGGGTCCAGAGGGGCTCTGGCAATAGGGAATCGGGGGGCCAGGCGGGCCACTAGGAGTCTGGCAACTGACGGTTAGTGCCCCTGCCATGCCATGCCCCATTGCCTCTGGCTGGCCCCTCGCTCTGGGGACTGACGTCCCCGCGCCATGCTCCATTGCCTCCATGGGAGCCCACAAATATGTTTGGTGCTGGGCCCACAAAAGGTTAATCCAGCCCTGGGTGCAGGGCCTGAAAATGCCATACGGTCAGTTTGTAGGTAGACCTTCCCTCTCTGCTCCCCAGCTAGTCAATGCCATATGGAGGCAAAGTAGGGCTATTCATAGCCTTCCCTCCTGCTTTCCCAGGCATCTGGGGCTCTTTCACAGGATCAGATACAGCTTGCAGTGCTTCCCAGCTCTCTTAAACATAAGAACATAAGATCGGCCATACTGGGTCAGACCAAAGGTCCATCCAGCCCAGTATACTGTCTACCGACAGTGGCCAATGCCAGGTGCCCCAGAGGGAGTGAACCTAACAGGCAATGATCAAGTGATCTCTCTCCTGCCATCCATCTCCACCCTCTGACAAACAGAGGCTAGGGACACCATCGCTTACCCATCCTGGCTAATAGCCATTAATGCATTTATCTAGTTCTCTTTTAAACCCTGTTATAGTCCTAGCCTTCACAACCTCCTCAGGCAAGGAGTTCCACAGGTTGACTGTGTGCTGTGTGAAGAAGAACTTCCTTTTATTTGTTTTAAACCTGCTTCCCATTAATTTCATTTGGTGGACCCTAGTTCTTATATTATGGGAACAATAACTTTTCCTTATTCACTTTCTCTACACCACTCATGATTTTATATACCTCTATCATATGCCCCTGTAGTGAGGCGGCCTGGCTCCCGTCCGCCCCTGCGAGGGACGAGCCAGAACAGCCACCAGATAGGCGGAGTCACCGCCGCCTGTCCCCGCCCCCCGGAAGTCAAGGGGCAGGACAGGAAGTATAAAGGCCCGGCCCCAGCGCTCAGTTGGCGGCCGACCGCGGGAGAGGACAGATGCTGGTGCCCGAGCTCCTGCTAGGCCGAGCCTGCCCCGAGCCCGGTATCCTGAGGAGGACTGGCCGCGCCTGCCCCGAGCCCGGTATCCTGAGGAGGACTGGCCGAGCCTGCCCCGGGCTCGATGTCCCGAGGAGCGGCCTGAGCTTCCCCTCGCCGAGGGTCCGGAAGAGCCACCCAACCTACCCAGCACTCGGTGCCCCGAGGAGCCCATGGTCTGGGACACGGTGGAGGAGGCTGAGGACGTGCAGGTACCCATGGAGGGGGAGATTGGAAGTGGCCCAGGGATAGCAGACCCCGAGCCCATGTCAGTGTGTTGCGGTCAGGATCCCCACTGACCCAGCAGCAGACAGACTGCTGCTGTTAGGGCCCCGGGCTGGGACACAGTGGAGTGGGTGGGCCTGTGTCCCCCCGTCACCCCACCCCGGGTGGCAGTCTCTTTCCCCCCCCCCCCCCATCTTCACGCCAACGCTCAGGTGTAGGAGCCTGGACTTACTGAAGTACTGTTTGTTTGCTCAGCCCCTGCCTGAGGGCCTGAGCCCTGAAGTACTGTTTGTTTGCTCAGCCCCTGCCTGAGACCACATCTGTACGCAGTATTCAAGATGTGGGCATACCATGGATTTATATAAAGGCAATAAGATATTCTCCGTCTTATTCTCTATCCCTTTTTGAATGATTCCTAACATCCTGTTTGCTTTTTTGATTGCCGCTGCACACTGCATGGACGTCTTCAGAGAACTATCCACAATGACTCCAAGATCTCTTTCCTGATTAGTTGTAGCTAAATTAGCTCCCATCACATTGTATGAATATTTGGGGTTATTTTTTTCCAATGTGCATTACTTTACATTTATCCACATTAAATTTCATTTGCCATTTTGTTGCCCAATCACTTAGTTTTGTGAGGTCTTTTTGAAGTTCTTCACAGTCTGCTTTGGTCTTAACTATCTTGAGCAGTTTAGTATCATCTACAAACTTTGCCACCTCACTGTTTACCCCTTTCTCCATATCATTTATGAATAAGTTGAATAGGATTGGTCCTAGGACTGACTCTTGGTTGCTGGTGAGTATTTGCTTTAGGTTCGGGGGTTGTCTGTAAGCGAGGACAGGTCTGTCTCCCAAGATCTGTGAGAGTAAAGGATCATCTTTCAGGATAGGTTGTAGATCTCTGATGATGCGCTGGGCGGAGGAGATATATATACACACATACAGAGATATATATACACACATACATGCGCTGGGCGCATCATCAGAGATCTACAACCTATCCTGAAAGATGATCCTTTACTCTCACAGATCTTGGGAGACAGACCTGTCCTCGCTTACAGACAACCCCCGAACCTAAAGCAAATACTCACCAGCAACCACACATCACTGAACAAAAACACTGACCCAGGAACCTATCCTTGTAACAAAGCCCGATGCCAACTCTGTCCACATATCTATTCAAGTGACATCATCATAGGGCCTAATCACATCAGCCATACCATCAGGGGCTCGTTCACCTGCACATCTACCAATGTGATATATGCCATCATGTGCCAGCAATGCCCCTCTGCCATGTACATTGGCCAAACCGGACAGTCTCTACGCAAAAGAATTAATGGACACAAATCTGACATCAGGAATCATAATACTCAAAAACCAGTGGGAGAACACTTTAACCTGTCTGGCCATTCTATGACAGACCTGCGGGTGGCTATCTTAAAACAGAAAAACTTCAAAAACAGACTCCAACGAGAGACTGCTGAGCTGGAATTGATATGCAAACTAGACACAATCAACTCAGGATTAAATAGGGACTGGGAATGGCTGAGCCATTACAAACATTGAATCTATCTCCCCTTGTAAGTATTTTCACACTTGCTTCTTATCAAACTGTCTGTACTGAGCTATCTTGATTATCACTTCAAAAGTTTTTTTCTCTTACTTAATTGGCCTCTCAGAGTTGGTAAGACAACTCCCACCTGTTCATGCTCTCTGTATGTGTGTATATATATCTCCTCAATATATGTTTCACTCTATATGCATCCGAAGAAGTGGGTTGTAGCCCACGAAAGCTTATGCTCTAATAAATTTGTTAGTCTCTAAGGTGCCACAAGTACTCCTGTTCTTTTTGCGGATACAGACTAACATGGCTGCTACTCTGAAACCTATGCATTGTGTGAATACTTTCTTTTGTTTGTTTTAAACCTATAATCTATTAATTTCATCGGGTGTCCCCCGGTTCTCGTGTTATATGAAGGGGTAAATAACACTTCCTTATTTATTTTCTCCACACCATTCATGATTTTATAGATCTCTAGCATACGCCCCTTAGTCATCTCTTTTCCAAGCTGAATAGTCCCAGTCTTTTTAATCTCTCCTCATACAGAAGCTGTTCCATACCCTTAATCATTTTTGTTACTCTTCTCTGTACCTTTTCCAATTCTAATCTATCTTTTTTGAGATTGGTGACCAGAACTTCATGCAGTATTCAGAAAGTGGCATACCATGGATTTATATAGTGGCATTATGATATTTTGTGTCTTATTATCTATCCTTTTCCTAATGGTTCCTAACATTCTGTAGCTTTTTTGACTGCCACCGCACATTGAGAAAATGTTTTCAGAGAACTATTCACAATGACTCCGAGATGTCTTGCTTGAGTGATAACAGCTAATTTAAACTCCATCATTTTGTATGTACAGTTGGGATTATGTTTTACAATGTGCAATACTTTCCATCTATCAGCATTGAGTTTACTCTGCCATTTTGTTGCTCAGTCACCCAGTTTTGTGAAATCTTTTTGTGAGCTCTTTTCACAGTAAGCTTTGGACTTAACTATCTTGAGTAGTTTTGTATCATCTGCAAATTTTGCCACCTCACTGTTTAACCCTTTTCCCAGATCATTTATGAATATGTTGAACAGCACCCCAGATCTTTGGGGACTCCACTCTTTACAGCTATCCACTGTGAAAACTGACCCTTTATTTCTACCCTTTGTTTCCTATCTTTTTTCCAGCTACTGGTCCCTGAGGGGACCTTCTCTCCTATTCCATGGCTGCTTACTTAAGAGCCTTTGGTGAGAGACCTTGTCAAAGGCTTTCTGAAAGTCCAAGTACACTATATCCACTGGATCAGCCTTGTCCACATGTTTGTTGATCCCTTCAAAGAATTCTAATAGTTTGGTGCAGCACGATTTCACTTTACAAAAGCCATTTTGACTCTTCCCCAACATATCATGTTTATCTGTGTGTCTGATAATTCTGTTCTTTACTCTAGTTTCAACCAATTTGACTGGTACTGAAGTTAGGCTTATTGGTCTGTAATTGCCAGAATCTTCTCTAGAGCCGTTTTTAAAAAATTGGTGTCACATTAGTTATCCTCCAGTCATCTAGTACAAAGGCTGATTTAAATGATAGGTTACATACCACAGTTAGTAGTTCTGCAATTTCACATTTGCGTTCCTTCAGAACTCTTGAGGCCAAGGCAGCATCTGCTTCAGTATGGGCTGTATAAGTCCACCCTAACCTCTGGGTAATTACTCATGTAGCTAGCTCCAGTACCTGAGCAAGCTAGATAATAAAGCTAGTCCTGTGATTGGAATGTGGTGTAGACATGCCCTATAATATTCTATCAATGTTTTAAAGGATCAAGCCAACCATGAACTGACAGGGGTTGGAAACAAACTTCCATTTCAGCTAAATCATTCCATAATGGCCCATTACAGGTTTTCTTTACACCTTCCTCTGAAATGCCTGGGAGTGGTCATTGTTGGAAACAGGATTCTTGCTTCAATGGACCAGGACTCTGACTCAGTGTGACAATTCCTGTGCTGGTAAAGGGCAACCTCGACTATTATTAACCAAGTTTCTGGTGTTGTACTCAAGTAAATCCCTTTATGACTGTTCTCAGGTGTATGAAAATAGACTCAGATTACACTTATCTAAATGATCCTCGAAGATAGGTATTCTTCTGGGAAGATGGAAATCAAGTCTGTTAGATCCGATTGCCAGACCTGACTTACTGCTCAAGTTTACAAATTATTGTTCAACAGCAAAGGAACAGTATTAAACTACAGTATATGAAATATTTTAAAACCTGTTTATAGGCCAACATACAGCAAGGCTGATCAGCAAGAACAAATGAAAAGAGAATGTAACTATGTTACATTGTTCTAACAAAAATAACAGGAGTACTTGTGGCACCTTAGAGACTAACAAATTTATTAGAGCATAAGCTTTCGTGGGCTACAACCCACTTCTTCGGATGCATATAGAGTGAACCATATATTGAGGAGATATATATACACACACATACAGAGAGCATGAACAGGTGGGAGTTGTCTTACCAACTCTGAGAGGCCAATTAAGTAAGAGGAAAAAATCTTTTGAAGTGATAATCAAGATGGCTCAGTACAGACAGTTTGATAAGAAGCAAGTGTGAAAATACTTACAAGGGGAGATAGATTCAATGTTTGTAATGGCTCAGCCATTCCCAATCCCTATTTAGCCCTGAGTTGATTGTGTCTAGTTTGCATATCAATTCCAGCTCAGCAGTCTCTGGTTGGAGTCTGT
The DNA here is from genome assembly GCF_028017835.1 of Emys orbicularis. Taxonomy (NCBI): domain Eukaryota; kingdom Metazoa; phylum Chordata; order Testudines; family Emydidae; genus Emys; species Emys orbicularis. The sequence goes on along the minus strand of NC_088685.1, from coordinate 18,974,400 downwards.
TTTTGAAGTTTTTCTGTTTTAAGATAGCCACCCGCAGGTCTGTCAAAGAATGGCCAGACAGGTTAAAGTGTTCTCCCACTGGTTTTTGAGTATTATGATTCCTGATGTCAGATTTGTGTCCATTAATTCTTTTGCGTAGAGACTGTCCGGTTTGGCCAATGTACATGGCAGAGGGGCATTGCTGGCACATGATGGCATATATCACATTGGTAGATGTGCAGGTGAACGAGCCACAGATGGTATGGCTGATGTGATTAGGCCCTATGATGGTGTCACTTGAATAGATATGTGGACAGAGTTGGCATCGGGCTTTGTTACAAGGATAGGTTCCTGGGTCAGTGTTTTTGTTCAGTGATGTGTGGTTGCTGGTGAGTATTTGCTTTAGGTTGGGGGGTTGTCTGTAAGCGAGGACAGGTCTGTCTCCCAAGATCTGTGAGAGTAAAGGATCACCTTTCAGGATAGGTTGTAGATCTCTGATGATGCGCTGGAGAGGTTTTAGTTGGGGGCTGAAGGTGACAGCTAGTGGTGTTCTGTTATTTTCTTTGTTGGCCCTGTCTTGTAGGAGGTGACTTCTGGGTACTCGTCTGGCTCTGTCAATCTGTTTTTTCACTTCAGCAGGTGGGTATTGTAGTTTTAAGAATGCTTGATAGAGATCTTGTAGGTGCTTGTCTCTATCTGAGGGATTGGAGCAAATGCGGTTATATCTTAGAGCTTGGCTGTAGACAATGGATCGTGTGGTGTGTCCTGGATGGAAGCTGGAGGCATGTAGGTAAGTGTAGCGGTCAGTAGGTTTCCGGTACAGGGTGGTATTTATGTGACCATCGCTTATTAGCACAGTAGTGTCCAGGAAATGGACCGCTTGTGTGGATTGATCGAGGCTGAGGTTGATGGTGGGATGGAAATTATTGAAAGGTGATCCTTTACTCTCACAGATCTTGGGAGACAGACCTGTCCTCGCTTACAGACAACCCCCCAACCTAAAGCAAATACTCACCAGCAACCACACATCACTGAACAAAAACACTGACCCAGGAACCTATCCTTGTAACAAAGCCCGATGCCAACTCTGTCCACATATCTATTCAAGTGACACCATCATAGGGCCTAATCACATCAGCCATACCATCTGTGGCTCGTTCACCTGCACATCTACCAATGTGATATATGCCATCATGTGCCAGCAATGCCCCTCTGCCATGTACATTGGCCAAACCGGACAGTCTCTACGCAAAAGAATTAATGGACACAAATCTGACATCAGGAATCATAATACTCAAAAACCAGTGGGAGAACACTTTAACCTGTCTGGCCATTCTTTGACAGACCTGCGGGTGGCTATCTTAAAACAGAAAAACTTCAAAAACAGACTCCAACCAGAGACTGCTGAGCTGGAATTGATATGCAAACTAGACACAATCAACTCAGGGCTAAATAGGGATTGGGAATGGCTGAGCCATTACAAACATTGAATCTATCTCCCCTTGTAAGTATTTTCACACTTGCTTCTTATCAAACTGTCTGTACTGAGCCATCTTGATTATCACTTCAAAAGTTTTTTTCCTCTTACTTAATTGGCCTCTCAGAGTTGGTAAGACAACTCCCACCTGTTCATGCTCTCTGTATGTGTGTGTATATATATCTCCTCAATATATGGTTCACTCTATATGCATCCGAAGAAGTGGGTTGTAGCCCACGAAAGCTTATGCTCTAATAAATTTGTTAGTCTCTAAGGTGCCACAAGTACTCCTGTTATTTTTGCGGATACAGACTAACACGGCTGCTACTCTGAAACCTGTTCTAACAAAGTTAATAATAAAACTGCACATTGGTGTTTTTTTAATGTCCCTTAGTCTGAAACAGCAATATCTAGGGGGGAAAGGCACAAATGCTCCAGATTGCCGTATCATTCTGCCATTCTGTCAGTACAGTTTGCTCTGGAGCTTCCAGGATATATAGACATTGTTCATCTCCCTTTGTGTAATTATGAGTATGTGCATGTGTGTGAATTTGGATTGCATGTGTTGCAATTCTTATCATTAATACGTGGTATTACCGTGACACCAATTCAACCATAAATTTCTTTATTAAATCCAAAGGCCAAATGATATTTGTACAGTTGCTCTAAATGTGTCTAAAAAGCCTAAAATATAAGCAGTTACTACACCCATACACTAACCAACTTTCAATAGTATTTAATGAAAATATTTACCAATGTACTAGACTGGGGTGCTCCCATTTGGACAGGCAGGTTTTAGTAATGAACTCTCTAAGAGCTCACCTTCTTATACCCATTAACAAATAAGTGATATCATTTCCAGTTGCTGAATTCAGCTAAGAAACAGTTGGGGGTAGTCTGAGATTGACCCTTTACTTTGGCCTGAAGTAAACAAGGGAGCCCTTTTAGGTCACTAAGTGTGTCACACCTTTGTCAGTTAGAACCAGTATGTAATGGTTCTTCAAAATTGTAGAGGCCTCTCTTCCCAGAAACCTTCTGTTTCTCATTATCCACATTTCAAGCTTAGCATCCTCCCAAAACTTGCAAGATGCCACACACCTCCTGTTTTTCAAGGCCTCAGTATATTTTCTTAACCAGCTACATTTTATTTAAACTTCAAAGCATATTTTTAACCAAGCTAATTTAACTTTTTATATGCCTACAGCATGCTATGCTAAAATTTATGGGCTCAGAAACATTTATTTCCCCTGGTTTCCCCCCGCCCCCGTGAACTCTTGGATTCAGGTATAATGGATCTGAACCAGCTCTGGTGTGGGTTTTGGTTTTGAAAATATAAAAAAAGACGGAGTTTCTGCAATACCATATCCACCCAGGGTTTAGCCCATCTCTGTTTCAAATGAAACAGATTTCAGATAAAATGAGATCTGGATCCAAAGCACCACATATTTTTTGGATTTACAAAACCAAAACTCAGCTGATGAAGCCTTGTAAAACCAAACTCTCATCACCTGTGGCTTATGCCTATCTTTAATTCCAGATTTCTAACGAACTCCTGTTTCCTTTGAAGAATTCTTTCAGGACATACATGATACCACATTTGTGCATGTTGTCTGCATGTGATTTTCTTATTGTGAATGTATTCAGTCATTTTTGAGGAGGTAGCCAATACTATGATGAGTCTGATGTAAATACGTAGGCAAGATCTCTTTAACTATTGGTCTATTCAACTTTTGTTTTTTTCTGTAGATCATATATAATCACTTGACCATTGTACATCTGATGTCTCCTTCTTATCAGTAGGAGGTTTCTGTTTTCCAGCCAGGAGGGAAGACTAAGCAACTCCCACCATTATTAATGGCACTAAATTAGTACAAGCTGTTGTCTAACAAAGCTGGGAACCCTAACCTTCACCCATACCATCATCTTTATAATACAGGTAGGATCTGATTTTAATTTAATATATGGAGATATCCTATCTCCTAGAACTGGAAGGGACCATGAAAGGTCATTCAATCCAGCCCCCTGCCTTCATTAGCAGGACCAAGTACTGATTTTGCCCCAGATCCCTAAGTGGCCCCCTGAAGGATTGAACTCAGAACCCTGGGTTTAGTAGGCCAATGCTCAAACCACTGAGCTATCTCTCTCCCCCTCAACATATTTTCACAAGGGTTGAGCACCAAAAACTTCCACTGAAGTCTGTAGGAGTTGTGGGTTCTCAGCACCTATGAAAAATGGGCTAATGGATTCTATTTAGCCAGGAATTTGTATCCTAAGAGCCAGATCCCCAGTTGGTGTAAATGGACATAGGTCCATTGACTACACTTTTGTAAATGTAGAAATAATGGTTTCTCACTGTTCCACCAAATCAGTTCTTCATGTTTTCTTGTTTTTAACCTATGTGCTAGTCCCAGTCCTTCTCAAATGTCCATTGTATTTTATAGTTATCCCACAGGAGTGGAGCAAAGCATAATAAATTAATGTTTGTAAAGCATTCTGGGACTTTCAGCTAGTAGATGCTATATATATGCAAATTATTGTCTATAATAATAAATTTTATAGTAATGCCAAGAGACTCCCAATCAGAATCAGGCCTCAATGTATTCAAAGATCCACAAACTCCTGTTAAGTCACAGTCCCTGCCCTGAAAAGACAGATGACAAATGACAAGGAAGGGGTTGGGAAAAGGCCATAATCAAATAAAGGGGAAGGATGGTGTGATGGTTAGGCCACTGACCTAGGACTCAAGAGTTCTAAGTTTAATTCCCTGCTCTGTGTCACACACTTCCTGTGTGACCGAGGGCAAGACACTTAGTCTCTCTGTGCTTTTGTTCCCCATCTGTAAAATGGGGATAATAGCACTTCCCTTCCTCGTGGGAGTGTTGCAACGATAAGTATGTTAAAGTTTACAAAGTGCTCAGATATGATGGCAGTTGGGACCATATAAGTAGATAGATATATAGGATGATTTGTATATACAATTTGCAATATTTTCCTAATAATTGTTGCTAGCAGAGCTGGAAGCATTGTCCATTATTAAGGTTGCCTGACATTTCCCAGTGCAGAAGTCTGTTTTCAGGTGCTTATAACTTTGCCAGACTTTAAGCATTTGGGCTGAAATTTTCCTTGCTGGGTGTCTGCCTCAAGCTGAAGTTTTGGGAAAATTTCAGCCAAAGCAGGTCAGCCATTTTTGAGAATGAAAAAGGCTGGGGAAAAATTGGTTGTTTGGCCCATGTTAAAAAATTCTGGTGTCCTTTTCATCAAAAAGCTCTAGTGCCCCCATGCTGTGGAGCAGGGACTTGAAATTTGGCAGTGTGGTGTCCTTTGTGTCAAGGAGGTGCCTGTTGCCAGTCCTGAGAAAATCTGCCCAAATTTGCCAAGTTATAAGCCTTTGAAAAATTGCAGTTTTCACATGCTCAGAAGAGACTTCTTAGGGCTTGTGTCAACAAACATGTACTGCAGGGCAAGCTAGGTTGTAAATCTACACTGCACTAGCTTGACATACACTAACTGCCCATGTGGGCCCTGCTGCTGTGTACTAAAAAAGGCCCCTAGCACGTTTTAATCTATTCCCATTTCAAAGTGGCTTGATACTTGGAGCTCTGAGGCTTCACTGGAAGGCCAAGTCACCTTAGTGATCATCACCAAATTCCCTGGGTTGTTGAGAATTCACCGATTCATAGAGGGGGAATGGGCCCAGTAGAGCACATTCCTCTCCAGAGCCTGGAATGGAACCCAAGATTCCTGAGTCTCATCATTCCTCTGCTGTCTGCAAATATCTTTGAAATCCACTGGCAAAGTTTCCCATCCCCCTCTACTGCTGTTCCACATAGCAGATGACAGCCTACTACTGCTATTAGTTACTCTGTTAGCCTGAGTGGCAGAGGTCTGTGCAGTGGATTTAAAGGTTCCAACACTATTGATGACCAATGATGGTGTTAATGTGAGGCCACCTGGTGGAATTTCTGTGTTTTTAGTTTGCTTTTTTAAAGACCTATGAAATCACACACAAAAATTATGTTAAAAGAATATTATTAAGGTTGCAAAGTCAAGCACTCAAAAGTTAGGATGTTTGCCTTTGCAACCTTCCTTTGGACTCCTTGTATGTGTTCATTGTGATCAGGGAGTGACTGCAACGCTCAAGAGATACTGGAACACAAATACTGGAAGGGCTGCAAGACACTGTTCTGCCCCCGCCCCCCCCCCCAAAAAAAAAAGTGCCTGAAAGGTGTTCTCAAGCATTCCAGCAGAACATGAACAGTGATCATGATACAGTCTTTAATTACATGATCACATGCTATTTTTTCCCCACAGGACTCCTACCTTGTTCAATGCATAGTATGGACTGTGCTCACTGAATTGGTAGTTACTCAATATTTCTTTTTTATCCTCATCATTCCATGTGTGGGCCCATGTATTATTTAAAGACTGCCTGTTGTAATTAAAGATTGTAGCATACTTAATACACACACGGGAGCTGAATTAAGACTGCACAGGCAACCTAACTTCTGGCATTTCCTAACTTTTCAGTGCTTGACTTTGCAACTTTAATAATGTTCTTTTAAAATAGGGGGTTTGTTTATTGTTGTGGTCAGGTCAGAGTGTGTGTGTGTGTGTGTGTGTGGTAAATACATAAAGCGACAACCAAGTATCACCATGTGCCCCTCCAGCCATTTTTAACTGTCTGATTTCTTATTGGTATTGTGGTAGAGCGGTGGGTCTTAAAAGAGGGATACAAAAAAGGGGTGATAGTGGCCTTATGGATGGTATTCCAACTCTAAGGTGCGGAAGCTAGAGATGGAAGAGACTTACATTTTTAGGTTGCCTTACCCATACTCCTGTCAATGTAGGTTTGTCCTTTATGGTATATTCTTCAGTGTTTCCCTTGGTATAAATAACTCACAGAAATTAGTTTACTGGGAGGGTGCAGCATAAGTACAGACCTCACTGTAGGATCAATAAGTTTCCACATTGTTTTTCCACGTTGCACTTGGCCCTGTCAAAATAGAACTTACACTTTTACAGTGACACCTGTCTTAGGCATCCTCTCAAGGAATGGACACAAATTGGTAGTTTAAAAGAGGCAGCCTTCTCATGAAGAAGAAGCAGAATTGTTCTCGGGATACTTTGGACAGTATCTTCAGACATGAGTGTGCCTCATAAATGTGGTCTCTTGTGCAGGTTTTGCTGTATGGCATTTTTATCTTGAACACCCTTTGCAAACATGAATTAATTCTGAGTTCCAACCCCCCCACCGAATTCGGTAAACAAATGGCATTATCCCGAGTTTACACATACAGAAGCCAAGACAAATGGGATAAACTTTCAGCCACAACAATAGCAGAGATAGGATTAAAACTCAGGACTTGCTGATAGTCATTCCTTTGCTCAGACCACTACACCATGCCTTTCTCACCCACCTTTTTCTGGCTCTATATCCTTTAAAAAACATAATGTAATACTGTCATAGTGCATCATCTAAAGATCCTTGCATTAAATGGAAAGATTCCAATGGACTTCCAAAGGCTTTGGATGGGGCCCATAGCAAGCACCATTATAACCAGTTTTAATTTACAATTCTGTAGCTTTGCATCAAAGAGTGTGTTATTACAGAAAACCTTATTTTGAGAGTGCAACATGCTTCTATTTTCAGAATATGCAGGGAACTGAAAATAAAGACCCGTTTGAAGAACTGAACGTTCACAGTTGGTCTTTTATGGCAATCAGAAGCACTGTAACAACAGCTGAAGAGATGTGTTTTAATTTTTGCAGAAGCGATAAACACATGGTGTGGGAGAGGCTTTGTTTGATTTTCGCTCATCTGAGATGGCTTCCTCAGTCATTTCTACTTTTTTCAGCTGAATCAATATTTTCTCGCTTGGAAAAGAAATCAAAACCTGAACTTAAACTACCCACCCCCCCCCCCACCCACCCCCCCACCCCCCCACACACACACATTACTTCAGAGTTTTACTGCATGCTGCTCCCAGAAGTTGATCTTTGCAAGCCGTATTCTTTTATTGTTTCATTCCTTAATCCTTTCAGGAAATATATTTGTCACAAATATCACACGTCATTCTCAACAACTCAGAAAAAGAACCATGCTTTTATTACACTACAGGGTGTATTACAGGGCATAATAACTAGAGTTGATTGGAAAATTGTAAAATAAATAAAGAAATAAATGGAAAGAAATGAGAACTTTTTCTTTTTTTCTAAATTTTTCAGAGACTTCCCAGTTTTTGATTATGAAAAATGGAAACCCTGATTTTTTTCTGGTTTTTGAAAACTGACAAAATATTCAGGTGGGTTTTTTTTTTGAAAACCAAAAATGTTCAGTTTTTTTGTAAAACAAACAAAAAAGAAAAACCTGAAAATGTTGTATGAAATGCAAATTTTTAAGGTGGCCATTTTTCATCTGAACAAAATAGGCTGATACATTTTTCAGAAAATTTATTTTTGGTAAAAAAAATTCTGGTTAAAAATATCAGAGAGAATTCTGCAAACAATGAAAGGCCCTGGCCCAGCTCTGACATAAGGTAGAGCAGCCCTTAGTCTTATGTCAACTAGTTATGGTCGCTAAAATGGACCGTATAACAGCTGAGAGTTGATGTAGCTCCACCCTGTCCCTTCTAAAGCTGGATGGGGACTATTTTCCCTTCAGAATATTCAGTTTCACTGAAATTGAAGAGTTTCCCGGGGACATGTCAATTTTGGTGAAATTTTTCAACAGGAAAAAGTCAGAATGTTGCCTTTCAACAGCATTGTTTTGATTCATGTTGGTTTGACTTTTATATCACATTGAAACATGAATTTAAATCCTATATATTTTATATATACGATTAAGTATATTTGTAATGGGGCATCTGCTCCATACAGAGTTGAAAGGGGTTAAGGTGGCCAAACAGGGCAATTAACTGCACCAGGTGCACCTGGAGGAGGAGCCAGAGAGTATGCCACTAATTAGAAGTAGGCTCTTCTGGGCAGGAACAGGTGGAGCCAGTATAAAGCCCAGGAGCAGTGAGAAGCAAGGAGTGTGTAGGAAGGCAGGCTGTAGTTACTCCCTGAGTGGAGGAAATTGGGAGGCTGGCAAGCCCAGAGAGGCAGGAAGCCAGATAAATAGGAAGAAACCCAGGGAAACAGCAGCAAAGGGGTCAAACCGTGTAGAGACCGTAGCTGCTTGTAATAGGGTCCCTGGGCTGCAACCCAGTGTAGAGGGTAGGTCAGGGTTCCCCTGCCAGCCACTTGGAAGTGGCAAGGGCATTGGAGATGCCAGCCAGCCAGTGGGTCTGGAAGGACTTTAAATTCTCTGGAAGGAGAGGACCTTAGTGACCTGGCTGGAGGGCCAAGCCATGAAGGGGAGACTGCAGATCTGAGAGTAAGCAGGGCCGCAGAGTGAGACAGGGTGGGGGAAGACACCACCAGAGGGCGAGCACAAGCCTGGCTGAGCTGATTCCTAGGATGGCCAGCAGGAGGCACCGCTAGCGGTGAGTGAACCCTGTGACAATATTATATACATAATATTTCACTATAATTTAAAACTCAAAATGAAATTAATTTAACCAACACTGTTGAAATGAAACTTTTTGACACTGGAAACAAAATATTTGAATGGTCCTGAATCTTTTTTTTTTTCCCCCAGAGTTTTAATTTTCAGGGAATTTTTTTGAATTTTTAGCTTTTTGTTCTGATTCAGAATAACTTTTTTAATGTTGAAATTTCCTGAAGAATGTTCCCAACCAGCTATAGTTTCTTCCTTACCCCTCCCTGCCCATGTCATGCCCTATCCCTTCCCCCAACATACACCCTATATTCCCTTAGGTGGTTGGCATAGGAGATAGCTGAGAATTCTTCTCTATGAAAACTATGAATTCTCCCAGAAGACTCATAGAAATGTAGAGCTGGAAGGGACCTTGAGAAGTTATCAGGTCCAGCCTTCTGCACTGAGGTAGAACCAAGATCATCCCTGGCAGGTGTTTGTCCAACCTGTTTGTGAAAACCTCCAATGATGGGTATTCCACAACCTCCCTTGGAAGCATTTTCCAGAGCCTACCTATCCTTATAGTAAGTTTTTCCTAATATCTAACCTAGATCTCCCTTGTTGCAGATTAAGACCATTCCTTCTTGTCCTACCTTCAGCTGACATGGAGAACAATTGACCGCTGTCCTCTCTATAACGGCCACTAACATATTTGAAGACTGTTATCGGGTCCCCCCTCAGTCTCCTTTTCTCAAGACTAAACATGCCCAGGTTTTTAACCTTTCCTCATAGGTCAGGTTTTCTAACCCTTTTATCATTTTTGTTGCTCTCCTCTGGACTCTTTCTGATTTGTCCACATCTGTCCTAAAGTGTGGTGCACAGAATTGGACACAGTATTCCAGCTGAGGCCTCCCAAGTGCTGAGTCGAGTGGGACAATTAACTTGCATGTCTTACATGCAACATTCCTGTTAATACACTCGACAATATTAAACTTTTTTTGCAACTGCATCACATTGTTGACTTATATTTAATTTGTGACCCACTCTACCCCCCACATCCTTTTCAGCAGCCCTACCACCTAGCTCATTATTCCCCATTTTGATTTTTCCTTCCTAAGTGAAGTACTTTACACTTTCCATATGAGGAGAGATTAATAAGACTGGAACTTTTCAGCTTGGAAAAGAGATGGCTAAGGGGAGATATGATTGCGATCTATAAAATCATGACTGGTGTAGAGAAAGTAGATAAGGAAGTGTTGTTTACTACTTCTCATGACACAAGAACTAGGGGTCACCAAATTAAATTAATAGGCAGCAGGTTTAAAACAAATAAAAGGAAGTATTTCTTCACACAACACACAGTCAACCTGTGGAACTCTTTGCCAGAGGATGTTGTAAAGGCCAAGACCATGACAGGGTTCAGAAAAGAACTAGATACATTCATGGAGGATAGGTCCATCAATGGCTATTACCCAGGATGGGCAGGAATGGTGTCCATAGCCTCTGTTTGCAAGAAGCTGGGAATGAGTGACAGGGGATGGATCACTTGATGATTACCTGTTCTGTTCATTCTCTCTGGGGCACCTGGCACTGGCCACTGTCGGAAGACCAGATACTGGGCTAGATGAACCCTTGGTCTGACCCAGTAGGGCCGTTCTTATGACTCTATTGAATTTCATCAATAATGTTCCTCATAATTTTGCAGTGACAGCAAGATTGCAGCACCTTTGTAATGTTCGGGTGGTGCAAAGGGGACAGAAAAAGACTTGAGAATCTGACCCTGAGCTGGGAAAGATAATCCTCAAAGGGCTGAAAATGAGCCTATTTCTGCTGACTTCAATGGTGCTGCCCCCAGTTTACAGCAAGTAAAGTCTCCTGTTTTAAGAATGTTTTCTGAAGGGAAAAGTCATTAAAGAGAAGATCCCCATGTTGTAGTGATAGTACCAGTTGTTACCCGTGTGCTAAACCCTAATGTGACTGATAACAAACAAAATCTATTAGATTGATAAAGCTTGGCAATTTTTTCTTTAAATATGCTGGCACCCCAATTAATATAACACCTTCACGCTTAACAACGGGTAAGAAAGTATCCATCATTCCCAGCTACTCTGCCAATGTCCACATCACAGGGGTCCCACCATTTCCAAAGAGGACTAGTCCACTACCTCAAAGAACTCAGTGTTAGGAAGCTTTTCCTCATTCACCCTAATTTTTCCCTTACTAAATTTCGTTCCAATACACCTAGATCTTATTTACACAAGGAAGATGCAGTGGTTTAACTTAAGTGGGTTTTTTATACTGATTTTTAGTTAAACAGTACAAAAGGCTTTGTGGGTGCTCATATTTCTTTTTAAAAGTGTCTTATATTAGTTTAGATTAAACCTACTCCAGATCAAACTAAGCCAAAATAAGCATAATTTAAAAGAAGTGTCAACACAGCCTTTTTGCACCAGTTTAATTATATCAGTTTCAAAATCACACACTAAGGCAGTGGCCCCCAAACTGTAAGGTGTGTCCCCCTTGGAGGGCATGGAGGAATGTTGGGGGGGCATGGATGGGGGCCTGGGACAGCCCCCATGGGGAAGTAGGGAGGGAGTGCCACCCAGCCCCACTCTGCCCCCAGCTCGGGCCACGGCCCTACTCCTGTCCCCAACCACAGTTTGGGCCACAGCTCTACTCCTGACCTTAGCTGCAGTTCTGCTCCCAGCCCCAGACGTGGCCTTGGTCCCTAGCTCGTGGTTCCATTCCTGGCCCCTGACCGCCGATCGTGGCCCCCGGCTCCCCGACCACTGCACAAAGCCCATGTCTACTCTACAATATTATGTCAATTTTTGTTGGCATACAGCCACCGCAGTTATTAAATTGCTTCTGTCTGCGCACACTTGGCTTTTTGGGTCCACGGTGTGTGTCCTCATCGATTGTATTGTCAGGATGGGGCTTTGTGGGATGGCTCCTGAAAGCCAGTAACAGTTGTTGTAACAATGCAGTGTCTATGCTGGCACTGCGTCAACCTAATTATGTCGACTGTGACTTTACAGTGCGTGAGGAGGTGGTGTTACTAAGTCAGCATAGAACGGCACTTACATCCGCAGGAGTCAAATTTAAGTGAAGATACTTCCACAGCTAGGTCAATGCAAGGCAGCTTACATCGACCTAAACATGTAGCGTAGACCAGGCCCAAGTTAAATTGGTACAACTTTCTCATATAGACCGGTCTCTAGTTACATCCTCTATGGCCACCCTAAATAACATCCCTCCCTCCTTGGTGTTATAGTCTTTAAATACTTATTAACTGTTATCATGTCTACCCAAAGGCCAGACTCTGATACCCTCATTCTCATTGACTAGTCACTCGGAAGTCAACAACGCTATTTATGGTACTATGATTGTGAATACGCATATAGCAGTCTGGCCCTTAGACATCACTTAGAGCCAAACTCGACTTTTTTCCAGCCCTTTTTAGTCATTCCAGATAAGCCAGGCCATCCAGTCCCCTGATGATTCTTGTTATATTCTCTACAGTTTTCGAATATCTTTCTGATACACTGGATACCCAGAACTGAACACACTATTCCAGGTGCAGACACATCAGAAATATAGAGAGGGGCTATTATTTTGCTGTTTCATGATAAGAGATCTCTGTGTAAGCAACCCAACATTGCATTGCCTTTTGCTGCTGCAAAATCTCCTTTCAAACTCACGTCTAATCTGCTGTGCACTGTCATACATTGCTTTGCGGGTCTGCATTTTGCATTTTTTTCTTCCAAATTATAGTAGCATTTTTCCAAGTTGAATCATCTGTTATTTTCTGGCAATATTTCTAACTTCTTTAAGTACCTTTGTGTTATATCTTTGGTCTCACTCATACTTCTTGACTTAGAATCCTCAGCAAATTTTGTTAACATAGATTCATAGATTCTAGGACTGGAAGGAACCTCGAGAGGTCATCGAGTCCAGTCCCCTGCCCGCATGGCAGGACCAAATACTGTCTAGACCATCCCTGATAGACATTTATCTAACCTACTCTTAAATATCTCCAGAGATGGAGATTCCACAACCTCCCTAGGCAATCTATTCCAGTGTTTAACCACCCTGACAGTTAGGAACTTTTTCCTAATGTCCAACCTAGACCTCCCTTGCTGCAGTTTAAACCCATTGCTTCTTGTTCTATCCTTAGAGGCTAAGGTGAACAAGTTTTCTCCCTCCTCCTTATGACACCCTTTTAAATACCTGAAAACTGCTATCATGTCCCCTCTCAGTCTTCTCTTTTCCAATCTAAACAAACCCAATTATTTCAGCCTTCCTTCATAGGTCATGTTCTCAAGACCTTTAATCATTCTTGTTGCTCTTCTCTGGACCCTTTCCAATTTCTCCACATCTTTCTTGAAATGCGGTGCCCAGAACTGGACACAATACTCCAGCTGAGGCCTAACCAGAGCAGAGTAGAGCGGAAGAATGACTTCTCGTGTCTTGCTCACAACACACCTGTTAATACATCCCAGAATCATGTTTGCTTTTTTTGCAACAGCATCACACTGTTGACTCATATTTAGCTTGTGGTCCACTATAACCCCTAGATCCCTTTCTGCCGTACTCCTTCCTAGACAGTCTCTTCCCATTCTGTATGTGTGAAACTGATTTTTTCTTCCTAAGTGGAGCACTTTGCATTTGTCTTTGTTAAACTTCATCCTGTTTAACTCAGACCATTTCTCCAGTTTGTCCAGATCATTTTGAATTATGACCCTGTCCTCCAAAGCAGTTGCAATCCCTCCCAGTTTGGTATCATCCGCAAACTTAATAAGCGTACTTTCTATGCCAATATCTAAGTCGTTGATGAAGATATTGAACAGAGCCGGTCCCAAAACAGACCCCTGCGGTACCCAACTCGTTATGCCTTTCCAGCAGGATTGGGAACCATTAATAACAACTCTCTGAGTACGGTTATCCAGCCAGTTATGCACCCACCTTATAGTAGCCCCATCTAAATTGTATTTGCCTAGTTTATCGATAAGAATATCATGTGAGACCGTATCAAATGCCTTACTAAAGTCCAGGTATACCACATCCACAGCTTCACCCTTATCCACAAGGCTCGTTATCCTATCAAAAAAAGCTATCAGATTGGTTTGACATGATTTGTTCTTTACAAATCCATGCTGGCTGTTCCCTATCACCTTACCACCTTCCAAGTGTTTGCAGATGATTTCCTTAATTACTTGCTCCGTTATCTTCTCTGGCACAGAAGTTAAACTAACTGGTCTGTAGTTTCCTGGGTTGTTTTTATTTCCCTTTTTATAGAAGGGCACTATATTTGCCCTTTTCCAGTCTTCTGGAATCTCTCCCGTCTCCCATGATTTTCCAAAGATAATAGCTAGAAGCTCAGATACCTGTTACCTACCTATTAGCTCCTTGAGTATTCTAGGATGCATTTCATCAGGCCCTGGTGACTTGCAGGCATCTAACTTTTCTAAGTGATTTTTAACTTGTTCTTTTTTTATTTTATCTGCTAAACCTACCCCCTTCCCATTAGCATTCACTAGGTTAGGCATTCCTTCAGACTTCTCGGTGAAGACCGAAACAAAGAAGTCATTAAGCATCTCTGCCATTTCCAAGTTTCCTGTTACTGTTTCTCCCTCTTCACTAAGCAGTGGGCCTACCCTGTCTTTGGTCTTCCTCTTGCTTCTAATGTATTGATAAAAAGTTTTTTTGTTTCCCTTTATTCCAGTAGCTAGTTTGAGCTCATTTTGTGCCTTTGCCTTTCTAATCTTGCCCCTGCATTCCTGTGTTGTTTGCCTATATTCATCCTTTGTAATCTGTCCTAGTTTCCATTTTTTATATGACTGCTTTTTATTTTTTAGATCATGCAAGATCTCGTGGTTAAGCCAAGGTGGTCTTTTGCCACATTTTCTATCTTTCCTAACCAGCGGAATAGCTTGCTTTTGGGCCTTTAATAGTGTCCCTTTGAAAAACTGCCAACTCTCCTCAGTTGTTTTTCCCCTCAGTCTTGATTCCCATGGGACCTTACCTATCAGCTCTCTGAGCTTACCAAAATCTGCCTTCCTGAAATCCATTGTCTCTATTTTGCTGTTCTCCCTTCTACCCTTCCTTAGAATTGCAAACTCTATGATTTCATGATCACTTTCACCCAGGCTGCCTTCTACTTTCAAATTCTCAACAAGTGCCTCCCTATTTGTTAAAATCAAGTCTAGAACAGCTTCCCCCCTAGTAGCTTTTTCAACCTTCTGAAATAAAAAGTTGTCTGCAATGCAGTCCAAGAATTTGTTGAATTCATTAAACGATGCCGCTGATGCCATTAATTGGTATTAACCACAAGAAACATATTACATCACTGGTTTCAAAATGATATTGACTCCTTACTCACTTTTTGGAGCACTTCATATTGTTAATATTGACTTCTAAAGCCTTATCTGCTTTTTGTCATTTGAGATGCCTTGTATAATTCATGTGTGGAGCGGACATGTGAGTAATGTGACTTACACTAGTAAAACTTTTTTACTCCACTATCATGTATTACATAGATAATAAGCAAGCTTTTTTCCATCTTCTCTATTATTTTTCTACACTGGGGGAAATTAGTGTGTGATGAGCCATGTCTCTAAATATGCATATTTTCATGCACCCATCAGTATCTATTGTATTTTAGTTACTTGCCTTTACTACAGTATCTGAGTGCCTCACAATCTTTAATAAACTTACCCTCACAACCACTGCAAGGTAGGGATTCTTATGTTCTTATCCCATTTTACTGTGGGGAGCTAAGGCAGAGAGAGGCTAAGTGACTTGCCCAAAATCACACAGGAAATTGAACCCAGTCTATGAGGCACTAGGTTAGTGCTCTAAACAGCGGGCCATCCATCGTACCTAGCTTCCACGTCGATGCTGATAGAGTTTTGTGAGACACAGCTGGGTGTCGTCAGTGTATTATTGGCACTGTTACCTGTAGCATTTCTCAGGCTTTCTAGTGGTCTAGCACAGGGGTAGGCAACCTATGGCACGTGTGCCGAAGGCGGCACGCGAGCTGATTTTCAGTGGCACTCACACTATCCAGGTCCTGGCCACTGGTCCCGGGGGCGCTGCATTTTAATTTAATTTTAAATGAAGCTTCTTAAACATTTTAAAAACCTTATTTACTTTACATACAACAATAGTTTAATTATATATTATAGACTTATAGAAAGAGACCTTCTAAAAACGTTAAAATGTATTACTGGCACGCGAAACCTTAAATCAGAGTGAATAAATGAAGATTTGGCACACCACTTCTGAAAGGTTTCCGACCCCTGGTCTAGCATATACACTGACCAAGAGTACTGGCATAGGCTTCAGGGCTCCACCAATGAGCACAAGGAGGAGGAACTATCTATCTTAATCTTGTGGGAATTCTCAAAGAAGAGTGTGTGCAGCCAATGTAATGTGACTCTGTTCCCTGCACTCCAAGTACTGAAAGGTAGATGATGACTATTCTGATATTAAAGTTATTTGTCCTCTCTCCATATGTATAAGGAAACCTAATCCATCTGTAAGGGCAACGACATCTCATCCTCCTTCAAATGTCTCCTCAAAACTTATCTCTGCAGTAAGGAAACTGTGAGCTGATAACCACTAGGCTGTGGCAAGTTGTGATGACTGCGCCTGATTGGCTAGGTGTTATTTTATATAGCTAGTGTGTGCTAAAATCAGAATTGGATTCCTTTCCAGAAGACCTCCTTTAGTGAAATTCAACTTATTAGGCTCAGTACAGGAGTAACTGGGTGAAATTCTATGGCTTGTCTCATGCAGGAGGTCAGGTGAGATGGTCTAATGGCCCTTCCTGGCCTTCATGAATTTATGACAATGTCCTGCTTTTGTTGTTCTGTCTTCCCTTAGTCTGCATTTGTCTCAACCATCTGCTATGTCTTGCCTTTCAGAATACACGTGCTTTGGGGGACAAGGACTGTCATTTACTCTGAGGGTATAGCACCTAGCGTAATGCGGTCTTGACCTGCTTGAGGCCTCTTGGCCCACCACAAGAAACCGTTAAATAATAGTCCATCTGCACTACCAGCACCATTGCTTGCTGTTCCCTGGTCGGAATACTGATTAGGAAGAATGTGGGACATTACTTTAGATCAGCTGTTGCTGGAGTCTGCTTCACTACCAATGTCTTAATAACCTGACCCGGAAAGACCAGGTGGGTGAGGTAATATCTTTTATTGAAGACTTTATTTTATCTTTTAGTTAATATCTTACATGTAAGCTCGAAAGCTTGTCTCTCTCACCCACAGAAGCTGGTCCAATAAAAGATATTACCCCTCCCCCCCATCTCTCTAGTGTCCTAGGACCAACCCAGCTACAACAACATGACCCAGAAAGGCCAAACAAGGGAGACAGCAACAGCTGCCTGATTTTGACAAAAGAACAGGCTGTGTGCTAAGGAGCAGATGTCGCTGGCATGATGGTGCAGTTACTTCTCTTTTGGCCATAATTTTCCATTATACAAGCACCACGTGTCTTTGATTTTCGTTACATGAGTGATTCACTGCAGCTGTATGAAAATTCTCAGTGCTTTATGGAACCCAAGCAAAGTCACATTTTTAAAAAAAAAAAAATTGTTTCATTTTCACCTTTCTTCCCCCAACCTCCCCCAATAAAGCAAATGGTTTTGAAAAAGCAGAACAGCTACTTAGATGCAGCCCCTTCAGGGTCCCAACATACTGTAGCCAGTTTGGTCAAGCAAAAATGGATTCCTCTTGGTGGGGTTCCAATGGCAGTCTGAAATGCTGCGGGCAATGCGAGGCTCATTTTCCCCAGAAAAATCTGTTTACATTGTAGAAATGGCAAAGTCACAAACAATCAGGATTTTGATCTGAAAAGCTGAACTTTGCAAATAACAGTGGGAAGACTGCATTCCCTGGTGGAACATTTTCCCTTGGAGGAAATGTACAAGCACTAACGACAATATCAGTTATCCAGTGTGCAGTAGGTATTTTCATAGAGCTCTGGGACTGAAGTGAGTAATGTGGCTCTAATTAGGTAAAGGAATGGGGCAGGGAAGGTGAATTCCAGGAAAGGGATAGAAAATGCACATTGAGTGATCTGGCCAAAATGAATAGGGAGGGGTAAAATTTTCAAAAATACCTAAGTTACTTAGGAGCCTAAATCCCATTTTTTTCCAAACTTGACTTAGTCACTTAGGAACATTAGTGAGACATGGGCTGTGGAGGGCCAGATTTGTAAAGGCATCTCTAGGCACCTAGCGATGCAGATAGGTGCCTAGCGTTATATAAGAGCTAAGTATTTTATTAGTTGGCTTTAAAAAAACCATATCTACATCTTTAGGTACCTAAAAATCTGGCCCAAAGTGCCTGACTCACTTTTGGAAAGCACCTACATGATTTAGGAGGCTACATTGCATTTTCAAAAGACCCCTCCTCCCCCCCCCTCCGTGACTTTCCTCTGCACTCACTGTATCATAATTCCATGATTTCTGTACATTCAAGGATTCGGAAATTCTTAACAATGATACTGACCATGTAAACAACAATTTTTATCCATACATCTCAACCAGTTTTACAAAGGTGGGTAATTATTAGCTCCATTGTAATGATTGGGAGACTAAGCAACAAAGAGACTGAGTTGTAGCAAGACAACGGCATGGGTAGAAATAAAATCCAGGTCTCCTGACTCCCTGTCCAGTGCCATGTTGCCTTTCCATGCACCCTGGAATGTGATAATGAAAAATAAATAACATAAACATAAGAATGGCCATATTGGGTCATCCCAGTGGTCCATCTAGCCCTGTGTCCTTTCTTCTGACAGTGGTCAACGCCAGATGCTTCAGGGGGAATGAACAGAACAGGGCAATTATTAAGTGATTTATATGCTATCGTCCAGTCCTAGCCTCTGGCAGTCAGAGGATTAGTCATCCTGGCTGATAGCCATTGATGGACTTCATGAACTTATCTAACTTATTTTTTGAACCCAGTTATACTTTTGGCCTTCACAACATGTCCTGGCAACAAATTCCACAGGTTGACTGTGATTTGTATGAAGTGCTTCCTCTTTCTTGTTTTAAACCTGCTGCCTATTAACTGCATTGGGTGAGCCTTGGTTCTTGTGTTATGTGAAGGGGTAAATAACCCTTCTCTATTCACTTTCTCCCCACCAGTCATGATTTTATAGACCTCTATCATGCCCCCTCTTAGTCGTCTCTTTTCCAAGCTGAACAGTCTGTCTTCTAAATCTACTCATATGGAAGCTGTTCCATACCCCTAATCATTTTTGTTACTCTTCTCCATATCTTTTCCAATTCTAATATATCTTCTTTGAGATGGGGCAACTAGAACTGTGGGCAGTATTCAAGATAATACTTAGTCCTGCCTTGACTGCAGGGGACTGGACTAGGTGGCTTCTTGAGGTCCCTTCCAGTTCTATGATTCTATGTGGGAATACCACGGATTTATACAGTGACATTGTGATATTTTCTGTCTTCTTATCTATTCTTTTGCTAATGGTTCCTAACATTCTGTAAATTTTTTGACTGCCGCTGCACCCTGAGCAGATGTTTTCAGAGAACTATCCATAATGACTCCAAGATCACTTTCTTGAGTGGTAACAGCTAATTTACACTCCATCATTTCATATGTATAGTTGGGATTATGTTTTCCAATGTGCCTCACTTTGCATTTATCAACATTGCATTTCATCTGTCATTTTGTTGCCCAGTCATCCAGTTTTGTGAGATCCCTTTTTAACTCTTCACAATCTGCTTTGGACTAAACTATCTTGAGTAATTTTTTTTATCATCTGCAAACTTTGCCACCTCTGCTTACTCTTTTTTCTAGATCATTTGAGTATGTTGAATCGCATTGGTCCCAGTACAGGCAATATTCATTACAATGTGTCACTGGTGAATCAAGTCAGGGAACCACATGCCATGGGTTACGGCAAGATTCAAACGAGCCCTGCTGTTCATTACCTTACATGTTGTGGAGTAATTTACACATGTGCAAAGTCAGTGTAAAACATTACCTGATTTTGTGGGGGGAGGGCAAAGAACCGTCAGGCTCAAAAAATCCCTCTATGTACAATCTTGTTGTTTTTTTTACCCTGAACTCCTCAAAATGAAAGGCACTTTCATGCCTCATTCATACATGGCTGACAGCTTCCAATGGCACACTGTCACATGCCAGGTACTGTGAAATACAACATTTGTCAGAGATACAACCTGTGCATAGTGAATGGGACACGTGTGTGTGTTCACCTTTCCCTCATTGCAGGACACATTACAGAGTAAAATGTACTCTGATGTGAACCACTCCTCTGTGTCAAGAGTTTAAGGTCAGAAAGACCCACTCGATCATCTAGTCTGACCTCTTGTATATTGCAGGCCACCAACACCCACACACCCACACACTAAATCCAACAACCGAAATTAGATGACCAAAGTCTTACAGCCCACAGGAGACTAGACTATTCTGTGCCACAGGCAGAGAATAGGAGGGACCAAGGTGCACCAGTGCTCAAGGCCCCCATGTCATTATGTACTGACCTCTGTAATACCATGGAGATAGATTATGACATGTAGGAGACCAAGCTTATGTGTAAATTCAAAAGATCACACTAGGACCTTTACATTTAGACCTTGTCCCCGGGGGTATTAGACCTGATTTCAATTGTTGGTATAGCTGCATCATAGAGTGGACAAGGAAAGCTGCACTTTGCATTGGTGGAGCTTAACCCTGCCTGGAACCAAAAAAGGATCAAACTTACTTTCCTTTCTAGCACTCGGGGTTTGCAATGGTACAGCTATGCCGATGGCTGAAATGGAGGCTAATTTCCAACGTAGAGAATCTGATATTGTGACTTTGTTGTTGTTGTGTGAGTACCCATGTTAGACCCTTCCCCATAAGGACTATGCCCAGTATTTACAAATGCAGGTGCCTGAATATAGGCTTCTAAATCCATATTTAGGTACTGATATAAAAAGAGCCTGTTCTGTTTTGTTTTTAAGATGCCGAGCACCTGCAGCACTTTTTGATCAGCCCTTTTGAAAATCGGGCCATTTATCTTTAGGCACCTAAAGATAATGCAGCACCTACATATAGATTGAGGAAGCTAATTTAGGCACCTCGCTTCAGAAATTTGGGTTTGTATTCCTGCCTTTTCATCCCTTATGTCAGAGTCAGATGTCAGGGCTCCTGCAAAACCACAATAACCTCATGTCCGTGATCTATGGTGTTGGATATAGAAGTAAAAACAATAACTATAACAAAGAACAATTGCAAAGATTCTGAGAAACCCCCTTTTTGCGTGTGCAATCAGATTGGAAAGTAAGTGTGTGTGAAAGAGAGAATTTAGTGATGTGAAAAACATCTTTGTACATTGTAAAATTACATGTAAAACATAGACATGTGTTATAAAAATATTAACTGCTATGCATTACAACATACACTGCACATAGATCACTAAGGTGTTACCATCATCAAGTTCACCCAAAACATTAACAATTTATCAGGTCAGCTGAAATACATCCAGGTTGTCAATCTGCAGCCAGGCCACAATCAGTGTGTGGAATAACCCCAGCACACCACTCCCTTCTACCACTCCACTCTGTGCTTGTGAGATTTCAAAACTGCCAGTTTAGCCTGCCCAGGTAAAAAAAGTTGGTGCAGCAGAAGACAGGTCATGTGCAAGCATTGTATGTCCCTTCCAGAATAAACTGGGGCCTGGAGAAAACCTGACAAAGGCAATGAGTCGCTGCCACAAAAATAATCAAAAAGAGGAATAATGGGAGGAAATGGAGGAAAAAATGAAACACCCTATCTGAAGCCAAACAAAAGGGGCACTGTGCAGACACCTGCGGGGATGTGGCTCACAAAGTGATTGGCTGCTGTAATGCCATGCAAGATCCATCACTGAAAGTCTCCCGGGCGCTTAGGGATAATTTAGTGACACCTTTTCTCTGCAAGGTCTGTGGTATATTATTTGGATGAATGAGGAAGCTCTGTCCAGCCCCTGTTAGTAATTCTTGGTGTGAGTCAAATCTCTTAACCAATGGGCTCAAGCTTTCTGTTGTTGTTTTCTCTCTTGCTCTCCTTGCATTGCAACATTAGCTTGTTACGAAAGCAGCTCACAATGTCCTCAGCTTTTCACAATGTCACCGATACGCTACCAGGATCAATCCATTTTTGTTGAAAAAATGGCTATACAGTCTATTGGAATTTTTAAGATGCTAAGCCATTAAGCAGCTATTCGGAGTTTTGTTTTGTTTTCCCCCTTAAGACTTAAATTAGAGATCAAGAAACCTATGGTTTAGATCAAGCAACAGAGGGTCCTGTGGCACCTTTAAGACTAACAGAAGTATTGGAGCATAAGCTTTCGTGGGTGAATGTCCACTTCATCAGATGCAAGGACCCTCTGTTGCTTTTTACAGCTTCAGACTAACACGGCTACCCCTCTGTTACTATGGTTTAGATGATACTAGAGGGGAAACCCTTCCTCTCTTCTTGCTTTTCTGCCAGGTGTTATCACCACTGCTAACATTGAACCTGCTGTCCCAAGCATCCCTGGCTAAAGCACCCTAAAAACAATTCCTCCTGCTTAGAAACTTCCTCACAGATGATGAGCCAGAGAGCTGTTGTCCTGCAAACAACCACCTGGGTATTAGGCACTTTTCTCTTGGCCTCAGAAACAGCACAAAAGAATTCCCTGCTCTTATGCAATGTGTGGTATGCGGCTATATTTTGGAGAGCTTTTTCTGGAGTATTGTCCTTACTATAGCCTCGGTTGGGTTGTTATTCATGAACGGGCTGGTAATTACTGTCTAGTTTTAGGAAATTCGTTTGTTAGGTGTATGGATCTTCTAGTCCAATGTTTTTCAACAACCGGTGCATGGCCCTGCGTTGGTCCCTGAGATCCCCCTGACACAGTTTAGGAAGGCTGCAACTGCAAGCCAGCCCCTGGTATCACAGAGGTTGACAAACACTGCACTAGTGCTCTCTGTAGCAGGAGATTGCAGTTGTGATCTGTTCCCCCTTTCCCCAGTTGTGGCTTTCCTCAGCTGATCTGTGGGGCAGCCCCTGCTTGGGAAGCTAAATTTACATTAGTGCAAATGGGGGGATATACTGTACTCTGTTTAACCCCCCCCCCCACCACCACCACCACTCACCCACCCACCCACATACTGGAAACAAAGTAACTGAGGCGTCAGGGTTGTAATACAGGGCGCTGAGGGACAGAGCAGGGATGGGACAGGCACAGTGATCAGGGAGGGGAACACACACACCATCACTTCACAAAATAGAAACCCAGAGCTCCTTTGACCTCGCCCTCCCCATGTCCCCTGGAGAAGCACCGCTGGGGCTGAGAGAGCGAGAGACTGCCCTGCGCTTTGCCGGACTCCTGTCCCAAGCAGAAGTCCCGGCAGCCAGCCCGCAGCTGCAGCTCCCAGGCACCGCATCTCTGCAAGCCACGGGGCGAGAAGCGGAGCGTGCACCAGCCTGGCGTGGCTCGGGAGATGTTCAAATGCAGCAGCAGCAGCAGCCTCTTGCCGCCAGAGCGAAATTCCCTAGAGATGAATGGGGGGATCCCAGGCAACCCCGCTGGAGGGTCTCCCCCCATGCCCTCCCCTCCCCCGCTATTAATTCCCGTGGATCATTCATGTCTCTCTCACACACACAAGCACCAGTCCTCTGCCTCGTGTGACCCTGCTGGAAAACGCTCTAAAAACAGTGCCCCCTCCCCTTAGCCATTTCCACCCCCCCCCCTTCTCCTGCTCCACGGGCACATGGTTAGCGGGGCTCTCCCTTGGGCAGCTGCACGGGAACTGCACACAGGGGTGGAGGGGCGAGGGAGCGCTCCGGCACTGCAGAGCAAGGACGGATCCCAGCACAATGCCAGCGCTTCCGTGGCGAAAAGGGGGCCAGGAAGGGGGGCGATGCTGCTTAGCTGGGGGAGCGCGAGGGGGGAAATAACCCGGGCGCCACCCTGTCCCCAGGGCCCCTCCACACACACACGCGCGCACCCCACGGATCGATATTTGGCTGCCTTGCTGCAACTTGCTGCAGTCTTGCAAAGGAGTAGTGGGAGTGAGAGGGGGGAGGAAAGGGGAAACTGGCAGGAAGGGGGCAAGGAGCCACACATGTCACATGTGCTTTCTAAGCCGCCCGGGAGCATCTGCAAGCTGGAGCTGGTGGAGGATGCTGCGGCAGGTGATCCACAGAGGGCTTCAGTCGTTTTGCTACAAGCTGGGCTTGTTCGTGAGCAGGCATCCGGTGTTTTTCCTCACTGTGCCCGCAGTCCTGACCATCATCTTCGGCTTCAGCCTGCTCAACCGCTTCCAGTCTGAAAGGGACCTGGAGACGCTGGTAGCCCCCAGCCACAGCCTGGCCAAGATCGAGCGGAGCTTAGCCAGCAGCCTTTTCCCCCTGGAGCAGTCCAAAAGCCAGCTCTATTCGGACTTGCACACCCCGGGGAGGTATGGCAGGGTGATCCTCCTCTCCAAACCTGGAGGCAATATTTTGCATCAGGCTGATGTGATCCTGCAGATCCACCGAGCCGTGCTGGAAATGAAGGTGAACTACAAAGGCTATAATTATACTTTTTCCCATCTGTGTGTGTTGAGAAATCAGGATAAGAAATGCGTGCTGGATGATATTATTTCAGTGCTAGAGGATCTGAGGCAGGCTGCCCTCTCCAATAAGACAACAGCCAGGGTGCAAGTGAGCTATCCCAACACTAAATTAAAGGTATGCTCTTACTGCATGCTTTTGCCAATTAAAGAGGCAGCACTTCATTTCTTGTCCTAAGCAGCAAAGAGGGAACAAAAATATGAAGCATTAAAACGGATGCATTTCCTTTTGGGGGGGGGAGGCTGTGGGTTGAAGGGAACTAATGATGGGAAGCATTAAATGAAGGAACCAGTGTGAGACCCTGCCCTAGTATCTTTAAGGATTAATCCATCAAAGCCAGGTGTGGGGGCGGGGGATCTATAACAGTTTGTGGGGATTGGTCATTGAGAGCTGGGGTGCAAATGTATCTTGATTCCCTATCTACAGTCTCAGCTGGCATGCCAGAATCATCTACCTTTAACAAGGCAAGAGAAGGGTTTCCTCAAATACATAGTAAGCTCTTGTCTCTCACTGACTCTGTATGTGTGGTAGGAACAGCAGAGTGATTCCAGGTGTGATTCCAGTGTCCTGGCTTTTCTTCTTCTTCTTTACCTGCATGCATAGAATCATAGAATCATAGAATCATAGAATCATAGAATCATAGAATATCAGGGTTGGAAGGGACCTCAAGAGGTCATCTAGTCCAACCCCCTGCTCAAAGCAGGACCAATTCCCAACTAAATCATCCCAGCCAGGGCTTTGTCAAGCCGGGCCTTAAAAACCTCCAAGGAAGGAGACTCCACCACCTCCCTAGGTAACGCATTCCAGTGCTTCACCACCCTCCTAGTGAAATAGTGTTTCCTAATATCCAACCTGGACCTCCCCCACTGCAACTTGAGACCATTGCTCCTTGTTCTGTCATCTGCCACCACTGAGAACAGCCGAGCTCCATCCTCTTTGGAACCCCCCTTCAGGTAGTTGAAGGCTGCTATCAAATCCCCCCTCATTCTTCTCTTCTGGAGACTAAACAATCCCAGTTCCCTCAGCCTCTCCTCATAAGTCATGTGCTCCAGACCCCTAATCATTTTTGTTGCCCTCCGCTGGACTCTTTCCAATTTTTCCACATCCTTCTTGTAGTGTGGGGCCCAAAATTGGACACAGTATTCCAGATGAGGCCTCACCAATGTCGAATAAAGGGGAACGATCACGTTCCTCGATCTGCTGGCAATGCCCCTACTTATACAGCCCAAAATGCCGTTAGCCTTCTTGGCAACAAGAGCACACTGTTGACTCATATCCAGCTTCTCGTCCACTGTGACCCCTAGGTCCTTTTCTGCAGAACTGCTACCTAGCCATTCGGTCCCTAGTCTGTAGCAGTGCATGGGATTCTTCCGTCCTAAGTGCAGGACTCTGCACTTATCCTTGTTGAACCTCATCAGGTTTTTTTTGGCCCAATCCTCTAATTTGTCTAGGTCCCTCTGTATCCGATCCCTACCCTCTAGTGTATCTACCACGCCTCCTAGTTTAGTGTCATCTGCAAACTTGCTGAGAGTGCAGTCCACACCATCCTCCAGATCATTAATAAATGATCTGGAGGATGGGGGGGGGTGGACATTTTTTCCCAGTGTGAAAATAATTAGTACTGCCACTGACTGATGGGCTGGACTATTGGATGGATCCCATCAACAAGAGGTTTCCAGCAAAGGCAAAACAAGGCAAAAGGCTAACTAAGTTTCACTCTTGCCAATGGAAGTAACATACACTCAGCACAAAACACCTGACCATTTTAATGCTACCTCCCCCCCACATAGTGTTTTCACCTCTGGTGGGTTTTCTAGGCTGGTTGCCGATTAGTAGAACTTGTGTGCTCAGAGCAAACGAGACGTAAAGTCTTCAGGAGGCTGGTGAGAGAAGTTTCAGGGATTACTGCAAATGTGACGCCTCCAGAACGCATTGCATTATTTGCAGGAGTTACCTAGTCAAGTTTTACAGAATTACCTAGTGCATAGTTACTCATGGGTCAGGTGTAACCCCACAAAGGGAAGATAATGTCTTACCGTCTTTCTTTTAAGATGTTGAGGCTTCTAGTGGATTTTTGTTTCTGCCTTTCATTGGAAGACATTAGGGTGACCAGATGTCCCGATTTTATAGGGACAGTCCCTATATTCTTGGCTTTATCTTATATAGGCGCCTATTACCCCCCACCCCGTCCCGATTTTTCACACTTGCTAACTGGTTACCCTAGAAGACATGCATCCTGGGGTGTGGAGGATGGTAGAGATTTTGTAACTACTGGCCAGACCTGAAGTTATTACTCTGCCCTTACTTTTTATTTCTTATTTATTGATAACTATACAAGACACAAAGGTAAGAACAGTCCTTGCCCCAAAGAGTCTATAGTCTGAAAAAGCAGCAAAGAGTCCTGCGGCACCTTATAGACTAACAGACTTATTGGAGCATGAGCTTTCATGGGTGAATACCCACTTCGTCGGATGCATGTGTCTGAAAGAGAGATGTAGATTTGCCTTATTGGGTGTTTTGTTTCAGTAAAAAATGAGTGACTATCTAAGGATTTGGTTCAACACCGTCTCCTGTGTCAAAAAAATGTTTCTTAACAGGAGAGAGGTGGTCGTTGGAGTTGAATTAGGGTTGTGTGAAGTTGAAAAAATGTCCTTCTTTGTGTAAGCGCTGCTCTGAGAGAACCCTGGGACATCTAACTGAGTGTGGCAGAAGGAGTTCAGGGTGATCTGCTGTCTCTCTTTCCCAGAAGGTGTCCAGAGTTCCTGCTCTAAAAATAAATAAGGAAAAAAATTAAAATTGCCATCTGCTAGTGACTGAACCAAATACACGTAATGGATGAATTCTAAACACCGGTAAGGACTTTCGCAGAGCCGAAAGGCCTGATCCTGAGAGATGCTCCGTACCTGCCAAGCATCTCCAACTCCCAAGGAAGTTGCCAGGTGCTCAGCATTTCTCAGGTGAAGGAATTTATGCTCCTTAGTCTCTACCTTTAAACTTCAACAGGGCAGGTGCTTTCTATCCACTCGTCAGTACATGGCTGTGGGAAACCAGAATCCCTGACTGATTGTATTAGAATAAAGTGAATTAATTATTGTAATTGCTTATTTGTATTACTGGAACTCTGAAAAATCCACTTGGACTAACTACTGTGGAAGAAGAGCGTTTCCAGTGTTTCTGAGAAAGCTTTAAACAATCTTTCGTGGGCAAAGTTCATGGTCCCTCAGAAGTGCAGTTTGTCAGTGCTCATTTTCTTTCTCACCAAGGGCTGGGTTGTAACCTCCAGCCTGCCCTGGCTGAGGGATGGTGCATCGCTGTGCCATCCCAGGAGCAAACTAGGGAGGTGGTGGACTCCGAGCCATAATTTCTCCTCTGCCACCTTGTGCTTTAGCAGGCACTTCACCCCCTTTCATGGAACAACTTATTCCTCTACTGTGTGCCCAGGTACTTTGGCCAGCCGGTAAAATGGGAGAAAAGCCAGCTCCTACTCCCTATGCCTCCTTTACGCCCTCCCTACTCACTGGCTTGCAGTGGGGGAGTATTGACTGAGTAGCCACTGCTGCCCACTCTGCCCATGGCCAGAGTCACAATCTGAGCAAGGCTGATTTGGGACCAGCAGTGCCTTTGCTCCCTCCGACTCCCCGGCACATTGGAGGAAGGGCTGGGACAATCTAGCCCTCTGAGGATAGTTCTTGAGTGGTCAGCATGTGTTTACAAACAAATACTTTGTACACTGTGTCCACTTAGCTAGATCACTGCCTGGATGTTCAGCGTGGGAGAACAACGCCTTAGGGGCCTGGTCCCATTGTGATTATCTAGCCCATTGGCAGAGGGCTGGGGGGGGGTTCTATGTTTTTATTGCTTTTCACTGAAACAGTGAAGTAAGCAGTCTGTGATGTGACCCAGCTTACCGAATACAGAACAATGGAGAGCTAAACCCCTCACTCCACACTGGATCCTGCTCCCCTGTTGTACTCACAGCCCAGCCTTCTACTCCTGTAAATTTCCAGTGCAGCCAATGAATCTGAAGCCAAAGGGAGAAAGGACATTAGGTTTTAGCCCCGTTGGTGCCAATGGACTTTTCCCTGGGCAGTGATTACAGGTAGGGCTCTGTGATCACTCCTCAGATTGGCCAGATCGTTTGTAAGAATTATACCACTTATCTGTGAACCGGAAAGATGTCCCCAGTGACTTTATTCTGATGCCGCCAAGAGGTGTGTGCCAGCCCGAGTTTGCCTGAGAACTTGAATGATGATCTTACTCAGATGCAAGCAGCATTTGGTTTTGTCAGAGGGCTTCAGTGGTCCCTGTAATCTCTCTCAAACAGACCCTTGTGAACAGCACAAATTTCCATCCCTTTCTATCGATGAATCTAGCCTCCAAGACTGAGCTAAGGGATGACAATGAGCCAACTCTTGTTGGCTTCAGTGGTAGTTTTGTGTGAGTAACTTGAGTGGGATTTCGCTCCGTCTCAGTGAACCAGCTGTTCTGGTCTGTCTGTTCTGGAAGCAGCTGGGTAAAATTGTTGAGAAGGAGCACCAGACGGCCTGGGAAGTACAACCAAAGAGCTGGGATTTTCCTATGCAATTGCTTGCGTGAAGTTGTTTTTATGTGTCCGCACCCTTACTGTAGTATCTGAGGGCCTCACATTCTTTAACATATTTATTCTCCTCACAACACTTCCGGCAGACAGGGCAGTGCGATCATCCCCATTTTACAAATGGAGAACTGAGGCACTGAGAGACTAAGGCCCAGGTCCCAATGGGACTTAGGCGCCTACATACCTTTGAGGATCTGGGTATAAGTGAGTTGCCCAAGCTCACACAGGAACTCTGTGACAGAGCAGGAAATCAAACCTGCATCTCCTGACTCCCACAGGAAGCAGCCGTTGTCCCAGTTAACTTCCTTTCCCAATTAGGAGAAGGAGCAATTAAAAATGTCGGAGAATATTTAAAATGAAATAAAATATTAAACTGGATAGAAATACATGCAAGGAATGTTATTTCTTGTACTTCATTGTTTTCTTTGAATCTTCGTTTTCCAATTTCTCTATCAAAAGACTCTCTCTTAGAATTTCTTACCTATTTAACACCAGATTAAACATCATTTAACTACTTGGCACTGGTCAAATGGTTCCTCATTAAACAGATTTTTGGTAACCCTGCCCTCAGTTATATATTAGTCATTCCTGAACACTAAGCAGATTAGTTCCCCATAAAGCAGCCGTTCTGATAACTGCAAATCAGTTAAGTGGAGTATTGTATGGGAGATTGTGTTCAACCTACCTATCTCCTCCATTGCTCAGTCTAGGGGGTCTCACTTCATATCCCTAAATGGTTTCAAAATGCTATTGGTGCCGCTCTGGGGCCAGATTTCCAAGTACTCAGCAGCTCCCATGCCACCACTAGTAGCTGTCCTGTGAAAAAAGCTCAGCTCCAATTGTGTACCAGGAATCTCCCTTGCCTGCTGTTTCCCAAGGACTCCCTGTGATTCCAGGGGCACAAGTCACCACGAAGGCGGGGAGAGGAGAGGAGAGCATGGCCCCAGGCAAAAAAGAGCTGAACCCATGTTGCTCCATCCTAAGGAGTGGTGCAACTTGCAGGCTTCTCCTGGGTGCCTGGGAGCTCCAAGCATTGGGCTTCCCCGAGGCACTATCCCTCCCAACAGTTCCCCTGAGGCAGTGCAGCTGGTACCCTCAGGCTCAGCTGAGCCCACAGTTTCGAATTCTGTAACGTGCTCTGAGGCTCGTGGCAGCTGCGGTGTAAATCAAATCATCACAACAAAATCTGAGTGGGGAGGGGATCCTGGGCTCAGAAGAGGAAGGACAGAGGAAGGGGACAGTTTTAATCTCATCCTTTTGGATCAAGGGGAGGGCTCCATTTGGAGCACACGTTTCTAGGAAGGGCATGAAAGTGGGAGGTGGACCGTTTGCAGGCAATGGCAAGTAACTTCACTTAAGTTCTCCTTAGGCTCTAGAGACTGGGAAAACTTTAAAAAACTTCACCCTGCTCTTCGAGCTGCCCTTTGGCATGCTTGCAGCAGTAACTTTAACCCCTCCGGTATTTGATCAAAGAAGCTGAGAATGTCCACACTTCCTACAGTGTTAGAACCTGCTGGCATGTGAGGGAAGCTGAGTTTGGCAGCGGTGGTGTCTGCAGCAGGTTAATTCTGCCCTGGCTGGTAGATGCTACCACAGTTACAAATCCTTGAGTGCAATAGTGCCAAATGGTCAGGCAGCCTTACTGCTGGATTCAGGTAATAAGCATTTCCGGGGGAAGCGGGGGAGGATAGGATAGGGGTCAGTCTGTGCAACAAAACAGATACAAAGATGAAATTCTCCACCTGTTTCAAGACATCACAGGATCACAGATTAGGCCGGTCCTCTTTCTTGGGTAGGTTAGTCCAGCTTCGTGCCTGAGAAGAGAGAGAGGCCAGATAGTGCTGACTGAGATCCGATGTGGAGCAACCTTCCTCCATTGTACCTTTGTACAGAGAATTTGTAACTGTGGTAGCATCTGCTGGCAAGGGCAGAACTAACCTGGATCAAAGGTAACATTATGCTCCTGCAGTTCTGGGGCTGCTCTAAATGAGGCTCCAAGGGGCTGTTCCATTGTTGCGGTGAAAGGATGCTCCAGCCATACCCCCTTTCTCCCAGGGAGGCCACCTATGCCAGGGGCCAGGAGGAGGGATGCCATAGAGACCCTACACTGGTACTACACCATCCAGGGTTCCCACTTATGCATAGGGAATCCTGAAGAAACTGGTTAAGCCACTGAAATGGACCCAAGAATTAGGCCCATCATTTTAGTATTTTTACCAAACTTAGTGGGAGGGAGGATATGGCATTTTGATACTGACACTCTAAGTGCTTTAGCAAGTGCTTTTCTCACTCATAACTCAGTGTACTGTATAAAGAGGGTTCCCGTGTCTTGATTGCATTAATAGTCTCTGCTTAGTGGGTGTATGAAAGGAGCTGTACAAAATAAAGTAGCACTAGAGAGAAACACCCAGAGTGGAGCATAGTTTCCAGAGTTCTCTTTTAAACATACCTTTCCCCCGACAGATCTGTTTTGTTACAAACATGTTGTTCCAATCCAGCTCTGGGGTGAGTTTCATTGATGTCACACCATGGCTGGATTTCACCTGCTCCATGTATTTATGACTCACTTCTTTCCCTTTAAAGTTCAAATTAGTTGCTAGAGTGACAGCTGTGAAGACTAAAATTCTCTGTTTATTCATAGCATGGGTTGTAGCAATGCAAGTCCTGCTGGAATACTTTAGCCCTGTTCTGGAAGGCCAACCTTTTGGGACTATTTTAGTCTTCATGTCGACTCAGTCCTTGGCCTTTCTCCGTCTGGCAACCAGGATGCTAATTGGTGCCAAATATTTGATGACAATAGTTAACCTTATTATTGTTTGTTAAATACAGTATGTGCTTTGCAGATATGTAGGAAAAAAGGACCTTGGCTCAAAGGTCTTACTGGTACCTGACAAACAATATAGCACCAGGCAGTGCAAGGCTGTGTGCTCTAGTGGTTTGGCCACTGGCCTTGGAGACATGGGTTCAAGTCCCATCTCTGCCACTGACTTGTTATGTGACCTTGGGCAAGTTGCTTCACCTCTTTAGGGCTAGGTCTACACTACAGGGGTGGGTCGACCTAAGATACGCAACTTCAGCTACGTGAATAGTGTAGCTGAAGTTGCGTATTTTAGGTCGACTTACCTGGCTGTGAGGACGGCGGCGAGTCAACCGCTGCTGCGCCACCGTCGACTCCGCTTCCGCCTCTTGCCGCGGTGGATTTCCGGAGTCGATGGCAGAGCCATCGGGGATCGATTTTATCATGTCTTCACTAGACGCGATAAGTCAATCCCCAATAGATCGATTGCTACCCGCCGATTCGGCGGGTAGTGAAGACGTGCCCTAGGCCTCAGTTTCCCTTTCCACCTATTGTATTATCTCTTTAGACAGTAATCTCTTTGTGGCAGGGAGGGTCTGTAACGGGAAGGCAGTGTGGCCTAGTGGATCAAGCACTGGATTGGGACTCAGGAGATCTGGGTTCTCATCCCAGCTCATCTACTAGCCTGCTGAGTGACCTTGGTAAAGTCACTTCACTGCTCTGTATCTCAGTTTCCCCATCTGTAAAATGGGGATAATGATAGTGAGCTGCTTTGAGAGCTATGGATGAAAAGTACCATATAAGAGCTATGTATTATTAATAATAATATGCTATAATAATGAGTACCACAGGTTACAAAAAAAACCAAACCCCAGTCTGGGCTGGATTTGAACCAGTGACTAGAGATGGAAAGCTGTGTGCACATGACTAGATCCCTGGTCCCGTTGCTCCTCCGTAGACAGTAGACTCCTGTCTGTAATGTTTAGTAACCACCTGATATAAGTGCTTGGCTTGATCCTGCTCAAGATTCTGCAAAAAGCTGTTTCAAATTGGGCATTTGTAATGCAGGCATTAGCCTAGTTACTTCTATACTAACTTTACATCGTGTTATTAGCACAGTTACTCTCATACTTATAGGGTGATAGTTCTCCTTACCCTGCCTTTAAGCATAAGAAGTATGTGCTCTGGTAAGTTATTGGCAAGGTAAAACCATTGTCAGGACAAAAGGAATGCGGATGTGTTTCTGTGTAAGCATGGGTGTGGCATATACCAGTATTTCAAATCCAATTCCAAGTCCTGCCTAGCAGGGGTGGCTCTAGCTTTTTTGCCGTCCCAAGCACAGCAGGCAGGCTGCCTTCGGCGGCATGCCTGCGGGAGGTCCGCCGGTCCCACGCCTTCGGCATACCCACCGCCGAATTGCCGCCGAATCCGCGGGACCGGGGGACCTCCTGCATGCAAGCCGCCGAAGGCTGCCTGACTGCCGCCCTTGCAGGGACCGGTAGGGCGCCCCCCGCGGCTTGCCGCCCCAGGCACGCGCTTGGAGCGCTGGTGCCTGGAGCCGCTGCTGCTGCCTAGTGATGTCTGGGTTAATCATCCAGGAGCAGAATGCATCGTGTTGCCTTGCCGAAGAGTGAAAGGTCCAGGATTCCCTTTTCTGGACCAGTGGAGTTGGGACACACTGCAGAGTTGATGGCCTTGCTCTCTGGTGGTGGGACTGAGAACTAATTCAAAAAACACCTTGCTGGTAAATCTATAGTACACTAACAATGAGTCTTAGTGGAGGACACGTGTCCAAACTTCCCAGCCAGAGGAAAGGTGCTTTAGCAGCTCGGACCAAGAATAAGAGTTGACCCCGAGCTTGAAAAATGGACATTAGCCAATACCTGGATGTATGGTGTGTATGCTGAGGGGATAAGGGGTAGTTGGGCGAAGGAAGCTAGAAAAAAAAAAGAATACTCATATAAATAGTCTTATATTTCTGATTATTGTGTGTGTGCATGTGAGATCATGCATATCTTGCTTAATTAAGAAATAAGAAAATGAAGTAGATAAGCCATGTGCTGTATGCAGTGTTATTGTAGCCATGTTTCTCCCAGGATATTAGAGATACAAAGTGGGTGAGGTAATACCTTTTATTGGCCCAAACTTCTGTTGGTGAGAGAGAGAAGCTGTTCAGCTTACACAGAGCTCTTCTTCAAGTCTGGGGAACTAAGTCAGGCCATGTCTACACTACCACTTATGTTGGCAAAACTTATGTCCCTCAAGGGTATAAAAAAACCACACCCCTGAGTGACATACGTTTCGCTAGCATAAGTGGTAGTGTGCACAGTGCTCTGTCAGTGGGAGAGCTACCCCCACTCACTGTCGAAGGGGGAACTCCCGGGAGTGTTGCTCATTGTAGCTGTGGAGATATGGCTGCAGGCAGGGGCGGCTCTATGTTTTTTGCCGCCCCGAGCACGGCAGTCAGGCGGCGTTCGGCGACACGCCTGCGGGCGGTCCGCGGTCACGCGGATTCGGCGGTGTTTCTGCGGGAGCTCTTGCCCGCCGCCAAATTGCCGCCAAAACTGCGGGACCAATGGACCTCCCGCAGGCACGCTGCCAAAGGCCCCCAGACTGCCGCCCTCCCAGCGACCGCCAGGCTGCCCCTGGCTGCAGGTGCCTGGAGCCGCCCCTGGCTGCAGGTTTTGCATCTGTTGTTCCGGCAGGATCTGGTTCCGCTTTGTGTTGGGCCAATAAAAGATATGACCTCACCCACCTGTCTCGCTCTACGATGTGTGCTGGGCATTTAAAAAATACTACGCTAAGAACAAAAGATGCATTAGCCTTACCATGTAGTAAGAGAGAGGCACTGCATCATTACAGTTGCAGAAGTCGTAGAGAATGAGCCCAACGTCTGTTTTTCTGAGAGGAGGAAAAAGATCATTTCAGACCACGATCTTGCGTTTGTACACAGCGCCTTTCATCCCGATGAACCCCAATGCTCCGTGCACACCAATTGTGCAAACAGCGAGAGTCACCCTGTGCGTTGCAGAAAGGTTGCACATTCAGGGCTGAAAAGCAGCTTTCGTTTTAAACAACAGATAGCAAAAAACTACACAACAGCTTAGGACACGAAATGAAGGTGCCACATGTAACAGAAATGAAAGCAGGAGCTTATGTGGATGAGGAGAGTACAAATGGATGGGTCACTTGCCAGGAGGATGATATTGGTGGCCTGTGATATACAGGAAGTAAAAGTAGATGATCTACTGGTCCCGTCTAGCCTTAAATTCTATGATTAAGAAGCCTCCTGACCCCCTTATATCTCTGCCCAGCAGCCAGACACTGTTGAAGTCCCCTGTGTTCTCCTTCTTATTGCACTCTAGTGTGTAAGGCTCACACCATGAGGATCATGGACAAGGAAGAAGCATCTGGGCAGGCATGTGGGGGGTGGAATTCAGCATGCTGAGGAGGGAGCAGGGAAAGCCCCTCGTCTGAGCGATAAGGAACTCTGGGAGGCAGAATCTCTCTTGGACATGTTCCTGAGGTGAGGTGTCTCAGAAGTGGCCCCAATGCAGGCCAACGTCTACTAGGCCTGAATGACCCTCAAGTTAATATTGGATTAGGACACTGGGGAACAGGACTAAGTGCCTCATGAAAAGTGCTTGGAGGTCTTTAATGACACGGAGGCGTCAGGACATCGGTTTTACATCTCATCCCAAAATGGGACCTCAGAGAGCACGCCCTGTTGAGGAACCAGTTTGGGAGTGGCTGAGGAGGGTTGGATTGCAGCTCCACTCACACTGAGGCTGTGCAGCTGCATGAATTACAAACAGAAATGTCTTTGTTCTCATAACGGAGATTAACAAATACAGCCAGCCTGATTTCTCTGTAATGCTGCACAAATACAAATGAGAATCAGAAAATGCCTGTGTATGAGATGGGTACAAAAGGGTAAATCTCCCCCAAAGCAATATAAAAATATCCAGTGTGCAGGGTGTAAAACTAGAGAGCATTAGGCTGGTGTGTGGGAGGCTGTGATTGGGAAGGGTATTGGCTGGAGCAGTGACGACAGGACCTCGCTGTATTTATATTACTGATAGAGCTGGTCAGAAACACTTGGGTAAAAACATTTTCTGTCAGAAAATTTAGTTCTGCTGAACTTGAAACTCTTTGTGAAATCATGTCGATTTAGGCCCAAATTTTGTTTTAGCAGAACCACCCCTTCCACCCCAGAAAAGTTCTGACAATGTCAAAACATCCCATTTGAACATTTTCTGAATGAAATGTTGTCATTTTTTTATTTCCAATGATGTCTCATTTAGATTTTTGAAACGTAGTTTCATATTGTATCTGATAATGTAATATAAAAAATATCGCTGTCAAGCGATTAAAAAAATTAAATCATGATTAATTGTGCAATTAATCACACCATTAAACAATACTAGAATACCATTTATGGAAATATTTTTGGATGTTTTCTACATTTTCAAATATATTGATTTCAATTACAACACAGAATACAAAGTATACAGTGCTCACTTTATGTTTATTTTCATTACAAATATTTGCACTGTAAAAAACAAAATACATTTTATTTTTCAGTTCACCTAATATGAGTACTGTAGTGCAATCTCTTTATCATGAAAGTTGAACTTACAAATGTAGAATTATGTACAAAAAAACCTGCATTCAATAAAGCAATGTAAAACTTTAGAGCCTACAAGTCCAATCAGTCCTACTTCTCGTTCAGCCAATCGCTCAGACAAACAAGTTTGTTTACATTTGCAGAAGATAATGCTGCCTGCTTCTTGTTTACAATGTCACCTGAAAATGAGAACAGGTGTTCGCATGACACTGTTGTAGACAGCGTCACAAGATATTTATATGCCAAATGCGCTAAAGATTCATATGTCCCTTCATGCTTCAACCACGATTCCAAAGTACATGCATCCATACTGACGACGGGTTCTGCTTGATAACAATCCAAAGCAGTGTGGACCGACGCATGTTCATTTTCATCATCTGAGTTAGATGTCACC
Organism: Emys orbicularis; assembly: GCF_028017835.1. Lineage (NCBI taxonomy): Eukaryota > Metazoa > Chordata > Testudines > Emydidae > Emys > Emys orbicularis. The sequence goes on along the minus strand of NC_088685.1, from coordinate 18,937,420 downwards.
AGAGTTGATTTTCTTTTTTGGTGATTTGAGTTCTGTAGTTTCTGCATCAGGGTGTTGTTCTTTTAATACTTCTGAAAGCATGCTCAACACCTCGTCCCTCTCGGATTTTGGAAGGCATTTCAGATTCTTAAATCTTGGGTTGAGTGCTATAGGTGTCTTTGTAGCAATTCCACATTGGTATCTTCTTTGCATTTTGTCAAATTTGCAGTGAAAGTGTTCTTAAAACGAACAACATGTGCTGTATCATTATCTGAGACTGCTATAACATGAAATATATGGCAGAATGCGGGTAAAACAGAGCAGGACACATACAATTCTCCTCCAAGGAGTTCAGTCACAAATTTAGTTAACACATTATTTTTTTAATGAGCGTCTTCAGCATGGAAGCATGTCCTCTGGAATGATGGCCGAAGCATGTGAGGCATATGACTCTTTAGCTCATCTGGCACAAAAATATCTTGCCACCCAGCTACAACAGTGCCATGCGAACGCCTGTTCTCACTTTCAGGTGACATTGTAATTAAGAAGTGGGCAGCATTATCTCCCATAAATGTAAACAAACGTGTTTCTCTTAGCAATTGGTTGAACAAGAAGTAGGTCTGAGTAGAGTTGTAAGCTCTAAACTTTTACATTGTTTTGTTTTTGAGTGCAGTTATATAACAAAAAAAACCTACATTTGTAAGTTGTACTTTCATGATAAAGAGATTGCTCTACAGTACTTGTATGAGGTGAATTGAAAAATACTATTTCTTTTGTTTATCATTTTTACAGTGCAAATATTTATAATAAAAGATAATATAAAGTGAGCACTACAACACAGAATACAAAGTTTACATTTGAAATTGAGATATTTAAAAATGTAGAAAAGCATCCAAAAATATTTAATAAATTTCAATTGGTATTCTATTGTTTAACACTGCGATTAATCGTGATTAATTTTTTTTAATCGCGATTAATTTTTTTTAGTTAATTGCGTGAGTTAACTGTGATTAATTAACAGCCCTACTGATAATGTAATATAAAAGAGTCTAAACTGAAACATGTTGATGGATCAGAAATGAATGCTGTTTTTCAGAATTTTCCCTTGTGGAGAATTTTGAAATGCTCTGATCTGAAATGAAGCCAAATTTCAAAATCCTTCAGCAAACAGAATTTCTATCCTCTGCCCAGCTCTAATTACATGGGTGCCTAGAGGTCCCATTATATGAGGCGCTGTACAAACACAGTGTAAGAATCAATCCCTGCCCTGAAGAACTTAAGAGTATAAATAGACAAGACAGATAAAGCGGGAAACGAGAGTGCAGAGAAGTGAAGTGTCTTGCCCAGCCCCACACACTAGAGCCAATAATAGAACCTGAGACTTGTGCCTCACACTCGAACAACCTGGCCTCTGGACCATGCTATCAGTTGCATATTATTACGGTTTCCCCCCCAAAAAAGGTGGCTGCATTTCCTGTTGTGCTGTGTGATCCCAAAATATAGTTTCTGTATGAATTAATGATTGTAAAGCACTCTGTAGTCCCTTTGAGACGAAAGAAGCTGTTAATGTCATTTCATTCTCGTTATCCAACTTTCCCAGGTGGGAAGGTGCCAGAGTCTTCACCCTAGAGCACCCTTTCCTGCTCCCCAAACAACCTCAACTGGTCACTTAGCAATGAAGTATTAATGGCAGTGAGTCAGTAGCATGTCTTCATTTTCCAGAATGGTTTCTTAGGGTGACTTGTGACCGATTAATTAAATGCTTTATCAAAGGAGAGCTGAGCAGCAGCAGCACAGAAAATGTATTTATAGTTTTGCTAATAGAACCCATCATTGGCTTTGCTTGTGTCCTCGACTTCCTTCATTCACAAACATTCTGCTGAGTGAAATTTTGTTCCGAAGGACGTTCACAAAAGGCAAAAGGATCCTGAATATGAAATATGCTCAAGAGCGGTTGTTTACACCATGCTTTTGTGTCCATATGGAAAAGCTGTTGCTTGTTAGGAATATTTGTGTGTTATTCTTTGGGAGCATTAATGTTTCCCCAGTGGTATTTATTCCTTCAGGAGCATTAATATTCCTGTATGTTACTGATTCTCCGTCTGTCACAGAGGAAATAGTGAATCAGTTGGAACACAACAGATTTATCATTGTAAATTACATCAGAAGCTGCCATCAGAAGCATACCAGCAAAGAGACAAGAACATTTCAGATTATTTACGAACGTCTCCCCTGCCCATTCTTTCCTTAGGCTCCAAGATTAGTTCAAGCATTAAGCTTTAGATTTATCACAAAAATTAAAATTCAGGAGTTTTCCAAGCTTAGGCTGCCACACTGTCCTCAGCTATTACATTGGGTCTCAGTTTCAAAGGGAATGTAATTATAGAGACTTCTCCTAGGAGAATCAAGTTTGTTACTTTATAACTTCTACCACTTTTTCTCTTTGTGTGCATTTTCTTCATCTGAGGGAGGGGATCCCAGAAGGTAAAAAGTGTTGTGTAAATTCCAAATTTTATAATTGCATAGGCATAATGTTCTTGTCACAGCAGGTTCATTGAGAAAGGATGGCTGAAATGAGTCTTTTGTCATTTCTTACCAGCCCTGAATATACTTAGAACCGTAATTCTTAAACTGTGAGTCTGGCTTCTTTGTGGAGGCCCCAACCTTTCCCTGAGGAGACAATAACAAGCGCAGGGAAAAGAGATATGGAACAGGGAACACATTTTCTCTTGCTGCATTATGGTCAAATGGTTTGTAGCAAAATCAGAGAATGGCCCAGAATGGACAGTTGATGACTTTGCTTTTGCTGAAATTTGTGCAATGAAGTGTGGCCCTGGAGAACACATTCTCCTAACTTTGTAGAGTGGCAAAGCTTGAGAAATCAATTGATTTCAAAGGGAGTTGCACACATAAAAACCTTTGAGGATCTGAGATGGGTGAGGTAATATCTTTTATTGGCGTAGCTTCTGTTAGTGAGAGAGACAAACTTTTGAGCTTACATGGAGCTCTTCTTCAGGTGCAGGAAACTAACTCAGCGTCACAGCTAAATACAAGGTGGAACAGATTGTTTAGCATAACTAGTTAACACATATTTCAAGGGATCATTTGAGGTGAAGTCGATCTCGGCCTACATCCTTTAACTATCCTGTCTATGGGGCTAATTCCACCTGGCTCTTCTCTGTACCTATGTGGGGGGAAACATGTATGCAGCAGGGCTCTTGCACACCCCATGGAGTTGAGAAACAACAGTCATTGCTTATATTGAGCTGTGGAGGGGAGTCCTAGAGTGGGGTTTAGGGTCAGAAGATGTGGTGTATGGATTTTAGTATGGCCCTTCTTATTCTGCCTGTGACCCACATGCACCCTTCCCTCATGCTGATTACTTCTGATCCTGGCAGAGTACATTAATCATCCTGAGTAAGTAGGTGGGGGTGCATTGAGGGTCTGTAGCCTGCCAGGATATGGGTGCAAAATCATCTGTGAAAGCAGCTGTTAAGGGAGAACCTCCAGGAAGTTAGGAATTGGCCCCACTTGTTTACTTTGAAAATAAAATAGCTCTTTAAAAAATAATGTAAGGAGATTTCTTTGTTCCTCTTAAGGGGAGGCCTGAATGTGTTCTCCTAACTTGAAGGAGGAATATTGTGGCAAAGCTTGATAAATCCAGTCCTGTTTCTGTTTTCATTGACCATCCCCTGCCTTTTTATCATATCACCAAAGAAGTCAGAGACATAAAAGGCCTACGAAGTTCCCTAGCCAATACAGGACTGTGAGGAAATCCTAATTGAAAAATTAATTCAAATTGGCTTGCACAGGAAGCCTGTCATGTGGATCGGAAACTGGATCAAAGACTGTAAACAAAGAATCATGATAAAGGGCAATGGATCAAGTTTGTGGGGGTATCTGGTGGGGTACCTAAGGGATCAGTGTTATGTCTGGTCTTATTTAATATCTTCATTGCTTATCTGGAAGTGGAAGTGAATAGCACATTAATGAAATTCACAGATGACATTAAAATGGGAGGAGTTGTGAACACCAGCTGGGTTAGAGAACTTATACAAAGGAGCTTGGAGTGATTAGAAACCTGGACAGAAAATAACAAAATTAACTGAAGGGCTTTGTCTACACTCTGGTGTGTGTTTGCCATGACAGAGCTCTCGCCAAACATTATCCTAGAATCATAGGGTTAAAAGGGATTGCAAGGGTCATCCAGTCTAACCCCCTGTCATCACTGAGCCCCTGAATATGCCTGCGAGTTGTCATGTGAGCCTTAAAAACAAACACCAAGCAAGATGGTTAAAAAAAGTTCAAACTAGTCCCAACTTAAATGCTTCCACTGGCTTCCGTCCAGCTGGTCCTATGATTCCAGTTCAAATGCAGTCCAGGTCAATAGGATTTGTTGTGTCTAAACTATCCCAGACACATGGCTATCCAACCGCTTTTTGAAATCCTCCAGTGAAGGAGCTTCCACAATTTCTCAAGCCCGTCTGTTCCATTGCCCTACTGTTCTTACAGTTCGGAAGTTTTTTCCTGAGATTTAATCTAAATCTCATATGCTGTAGTTTGAACCCACTGCCTCTTGTCCTGCCCTCTGTGGCAAGAGAGAACAACTTTCCTTTTAATGAGTTAGTGTTCACAACCCCCCCTGTGAAGCAGAGTAGTATTATTCCAATTGTTCAGATGGAGAAACCAAGACAGAAAGTTTAGGTGACTTGACAAAGGACAACAAGAGAATCTATATTAAAGCTAAAATGCTGCAGTCCAGTGGATTAGGCATGGGACTATGGCAAGGAGACCTTGGTTCTATTTCAGACTCTGACACAGGTGTGATGTAGACCCTGACCACTTCACCTTTCTGTTTCTGCTTCCATCCTCCTTTGTCTGTGTACAATGTGAGAACTTTGGGGCAGGGAGTGTCTCTTACTTACTAGCCCTCTAATAAACTAAGCTATCATAGAATCCATGGAGCCGTGGGCAGTGCGTAATGGAGGCTAAGCCTCCCCAAATCTCGTGCCACTGGTAGGAGGAGTATCAGATTTGGGGCCCCCAGAAAAATCTTCCCCTGCAACAGCCCCGGAGCTGCAGCGGGGGCACAAAGCTTTTCCAGTGTTGGGGCCACAGCGGGGTCAGGGGGGAGGAGCACACAGGGGCGGGGCCTTGGGGAGAAGTGGTGGACTGGGGGCAAAATGGGGGTGGGCCACGGGGGAAAGTGTGGAACAGGGATGGAGCCATGGGTGGAATGGGGGTGGAGGGGAGGAATGGGGGAGGGGCTCTGGGCTCGGATCTCCAGCCAGGGCTGAGAGCTCCACCGCGGTCCTGGCCGAGCTCTCAACCCCCTGCCCAGCCGGGGCCACATGGGGGCTGAGAGCAGTGCTTGGGGGTGTGGCCTTGGCCGGAAGAGGTGGGGCAGGAGGCTAGCCTCCCCAAGAGAAGCGTCACCTGCTGCCCATGCTATCATAGAATCCATGGAGCCTTGATTGTTGCTTTTATTTTAATAAACACCAATATCTTCCTAGAATGAAATTGATCTCCTATTGTAGTCTCATATGATCACAGTTTAGTTATCCAGACCATGATATGGTTTTTATGTGGGCTTGTGTCAAAATTGTTTTGCCATCTAATTATATTGTAACACTTCTACGTGAATTTGGTGAATAGATCTGTAGAAGATTGTTCATTAGAACCGCAAATTCTAGCAAATCAGCTCCCAAAAACCTCACAATCTTAGTGCTAATTACTTCCCTAATGATCTTTTTTTTTTACTCATCACTGAGCCTCTGAATATGCCTGCGAGTTGTCATGTAAGCCTTAAAGATAAACATCAAGCAAGATGGTTAAAAAAAGTTCAAACTAGTCCCAGCTTAAATGCTTCCACTGGCTTCCGTCCAGCTTGTCCGATGATTCCAGTTCAAATGCAGTCCAGGTCAATAGTGACAGATAGCAGCTTGCTATGTTGTTATGTTCACAGCACACACACAGAGAAATCAGATAAAAACATAAATACTCTTGCTGGAAGATTGCAACATAACACTACTTTATTTCTTAGAGTTCAGAACGATAACATATAAGGACCCAAAAACAGAGAGAAAGAAAACAGGCTGCTTCCCAAGGCAGCAAGGCACAACTCACCCCACCTTGTTCTAGGCTGTCTCTTTCCAGTTGCATGCTTTGATAAAGCGCCCCCTAGCCTGAAAATAAATAGCTAGGCACCGTAGCATAGGCAGTGGAGACACCTTAGCCATGCCTCGTATGTACTCACTGGTTTCAGGAAGGTTTGTACTCAGCAAAGCTAAGCTGTGCCTCTACCAGGGCTACATGGCTAATTATACACATGCTAGCTTGAGGAAAGCTAGCACGAGTCTGTGTAAATGAGCAGGGGAATCACACCCCTCCCTTGTAGCGCAGGTGTAGCCTTAAAGTGATAGGTGGCAATTCCAATTCTAACTCTCTCTCTCTCTCTCACACACACACACACACACACACACACACACACACACACACACACACACACACACACACACACACACACACACATTGCCTTACGCGTGACAATCTGGTGAACTTAGAGGACTTTAAGACAAAGATGCATATTGGCTCATTGAGTTGAATATCTTAGACTTAACCAGCTCTTGGTAGCAGTGGAATATCCATAGATTTGTATTGAGATTGATTTGGTAACAGGTCACCAAATGTCATTCTTTATGGAAACACCGTGGTGCTGCTTTGACCTCATTTCACTACTGCAGAGTTGTGTCACTATGAATCTATACCAGGGTGTTTGAGGACTTGCACTGAAATTGTCATGAGACCATTGTAAAATATCTGATATATTCATGTGAATAAGGATTTAGCCTCCACAGCAGGAAAAAGAATTAAAAGACACGTTACTGAAAAAACACATTGCCGGATCTTGGCACTCACTGAAATGGGGACGCCGTTGGATTGTGCAATGAACTTCATGAGGTCAAAAGCAGACCCTGCCCTTTGCTGTTTGCCATGCTCTCCCACAGATGTGCTTCTTGGCTGCTTTTCTGATTATTTTGTCTTATTATTTATATCTTCAAAATACAAAAATTGATAGTTTTCATCAAGGTCAAACTGCCTGCAAAATGTTATTTCTTTAAAATAGGCCGATTCTGCCTATCGCTTGGTAACAAATCCATCTGGAAACAGATTATATTGATATGAATTACTAATACTTTGCACTTTATTTGACTTTGCAAATTACTTTTTATTTTTTACAAAAGCAACATTAGCGTGTTAATTTGTGGAACGTGCTTAGATATCTAGATAGAAGTATTAGATAAGTGCAAAGTATTATTGGCATTATGTGCATCCAAGCTAGTGACTTGTATATCACATTTCACCTGGGTTGCAAATCCTAAATATCTGAGTTCATAAGGAAAACCTGAACTCAACCTTAACCACAGCACTGTATTATGATGTACATTTAGGATAAAGATATGAGATTCTAATTTCTGGCACCTATTTTTGAAAATCTTGCTGGGATGAACCGGCAGATGCAACTCAGAATTTCTTCTTGAAGTTAATAACAACAGTGCATTTATATGAAAAGGCAAAAACTGTCCTGATATTTATAGGAATCCCTTCCCCTATCCTTGAAATATTTCCCCCATCCTCTGGGGTGGAATGATGCAGATTTTTCACACCATCACCACACAACAGTATTTGAGGACAAGAATTGAAGAATACCTTATCCAATTGGCAGTACCAAGGGATTTACTTAGACTGTAAGGTCTCTGAGGTGGGGACATCTTTTTGTTCTGTGTTTGTACAGCGCCTAGCACAACAGGATCCTGGTCCATGACTGGGGCTTCTAAGTGCTACTGCACTGCAAATAAATAAATAATGACAAAAATAACAGGCAGAATCAAATTATTCAAAGGGGAGTTTAATTCAGTGATATGAGTTGACACCCCCTGTGGAGATTCTTGTGAAAAATGCCACAGGAACTTTAATAACCACAGCGGTCAAGCGGACCTGAGGTATATGTCTCATATATAAACCCAAAGTGAAAAATACATGTTTCCATTTTGCCTTGAGTATTTCTAGTGAAGTCTGTGCTCTGGTGCTCTGAGAGAACATGAAGGTAAGAGCTACCCCATTTTTAACCAATATTTATTTAGATTTAAGCGCATGAGAAATATAAAATGCCCCAGCTCTCGACAACCTGAGTTTAAAATGAAATCGATGACCACAAGCGAAAAACAGCAGTGGCGGAGCAATGGTCAGTTCCCCTCGCCCTTACCAGCACAAAAGCAGTCGGCCAACCAAAACACAGCAGTGCTGCAAGGACATTGGGAAGTATTGGAAACCATGAAGAGCAAGGCGCATTGACGCGGTGCATTCTCATAAATACAATAGCATTCTACAGCTGCAGTCATGAGTGCTATGGTTTAAAAATCACACTTTATGAAATTCACGCCTGTGCAGAGCCTATGGTTTTAAGTACGACCGAAGTATCTAACCTAAGTACTTATATGACCCCATCGCCATAGTATCTGAGCACCTCAGTTTCTAATGTCTTTCTCCTCACAACAACCCTGTGGGGTTATTCCCTGTACGGGGGCTATACACCACCTGTTGGTTTGGCAGTTAAAGGGTTTATGAAGCAACTGCCTGCCTGCTCCCTCACCTGAAGCTGATTGGCAGGATAAAAGGGCTGCAAGGCAAGTGATCAGGGTGGCAGAGGGATTGTAGAGAGAGGATCCCTCCAGCAGGCTGGTGAGAAGCTGCCAGGGAAACCAACACTCCAAAAAGAGAGAAGCAGGACAAGAGGCTGGGGAAGCCTACAGGGCAAGAGGGGTAGGAAGTAGCTCAGGGAGCAGCAAGGGACTGAGAAGGGCTGGTTCTGGCTGCTCCAAAGAAGGGCCCTGAGCTGGAACCCAGGGGAATCGGTGGACCTGGGTTCCCCAACTTATTGCAGCCAGGGGCTTTTGGAGAAGGTCTCAAACCCAGGAGACTAGGCTGATTCGCCCTTGCTAGAGATGCAGATCTTCTGCCTCCCCAATATCTTGACAGGGCCAGGAGGGCTTGGGTCAGAACAAGGACTTGACAAACTCAGAATTTGGACACAAGGGGATGGTGTGGCTCCATCTCTCCACAAGGGGAGGTGCTAACAGGGAGAGGCTCCCATGTTACATCCCCATTTTACACATGGAGAACTGAGGCACTGAGAGATTAAGGCCCAAATCCTCAATGGTCTGTCGGTGCCCAACTCCCATTGATTTCATTGGGAGTTAGGCGCCTAAACACCTGTGACAATCTGGCCCTATGTGGTTTGCCCAAGGTCACTCAGGAAGTCTGTAGAAGAGCAGGTGTTAAAGCCAGGTCTCCTGTGTCCTATGGTCGTGCCCTAACACTAGAAAACCCTTCCTCTAAGTGATACATAAATCTTGTGCTGGCTGTTTTACAGGAATAATATTCACCCTGTGTGCACTGAGTCCTATGGAGCATTGGCCCTTAGAGATGGGCTGAAACAAAACTTCCGGATTGTAACATTTAATAGACTGTAAGATCCAATCCAGACTTTTCCATCTGGGAGCCCATCCCTGACACAATGATTGTTACCATTCGCCATTCATCACCAGCAAGGTGCTCAGTGCTGAGGCACAAAACTAAAGGTGGTCCCTGCTCCAAAGAGCTTACACGCTACAAGAAAGATACAGTGTGAAATCCTGCCCTGTTAAGTGAATGGAAAAACTCCTGTTGGGGCCAGGATTTGATCCAGAGAGAAAATGGGAAATGCTGAGAAATTCAGAGGTGGGGGTGATATTGGGAATTGTTTAGTTACAAACACAAAACACATAGTAGAAGAATGATACACAACACCCCATTCAGACCTTAGGGGCAATGCTAATAGTTGGCTTTATAACAGGGGGGGGGGTGTCTTTAAAAAGTGATCTGAAAGGAGGTTATGTGCAAGCAAAAGCCCCAAGGCTGAAATCAGAGCCACATGGGGGACCTTTGCATGCACACAGACCTCACTGAATTCAAGAGGACTTTGTGAGAGTATTGGTGGTGATCCAACTGCAGGATCAGGCCTCGGTTACATTTCTGACAACCCATAACTTGTTCAAAGTTCAAGATATATGTCAGGAAAGTGAAAACAAGCATTTGAAATGAGACTTTTTTTTTTGGCTGTCCCTGATTATAAAGTGGCCAAACTCATTAAAAACCAATGTGTGTGGGGATGGGGAATACTCCTGGGTAGAGAACCTGTACTGCAATGCCAAGTTTGAGACCAAAAAAAAAAAAAAAAAAAATGAACAGCTGACTAATTATCCCCTAAAAAAGGGATTTTCTGCTGGAAGTGTTAACAGACTTAATTATAGCTGCCTTGCCCATTTCCTGTTGCTGCTTTTTGAGGTAACATGAAAAAGAAGATGGCTCCCTGCAAAAAGTACAGGCTAATAGGGTCTATAGTGAGAGTTCAAAGGTTGGGTTTGGATAAGCATCTACACTTTCAAATGCTTAGCTGAAAGTTAACCTCAAAACCTCTTTGTTCTGGAAATCTTACTGTATTATGCTTTCCTGCCTGACTCAATATTTCCTTGCTTTTTTTCTCCCCTTTTGATAAAGCGTTATCACGGTATTTTAGTATTTCTGCTTCAGGTTCCAGGAGAAACCAGGAAGAGCAGAGCCAAGTGAAAATTGAGGGGACACATGCCAACATAAAACACAATTTTAAGAAGAAGTGGTTCCCTGTGTTATTGATACCTTAGATTGGTAGAACTGAAATGATTTTTATTAATCTAATTTATTCATCATCATTTACTCTCCTTTTGTTAACTTTTACATTTCAGTGGGACTGAGTAAAAAAACCAGATGGCCCTATTTCCCTTTTGTTTCTAGTACATTTTTCTTCCTGGTTCTTGGGCTTGTTTGGCTTCACTGAACCGCAGGGAAACCTTTCAATTAAACCAAGTTTCCTTACTTATAATAATTTTAAAAGAGAACATCTTTAATACGTAGACAAACATTTGTACACTTCCTTCCCCTACTTTCCCCCCACCCTCATAACTTCAACTGGGATTTAAAGAGAAACTGGAAAGTTTAATGGGGTTGTGCCTTTTTCTCCTTTGTGGTTGTCAAGGCTGTATCCCCACTTTGAACTTTAGGGTACAAATGTAGGGGCCTGCATGAGGACTTCTAAGCTTAACTACCAGCTTAGTTCTGGTCCGCTGCCACCATTCCCTACCCTGGGAAGCTTTTAGAAACTTTTCACCAATTTCCTGGTGAATACAGATCCAAACTCCTTGGATCTTAAACAAGGAGAAATTGACCCTTCCCCCCTCCTTCCTTTCACCAACTCCTGGTGAATACAGATCCAAACCCCCTTGGATCTTAAAACAAGGAGAAATCAATCAGGTTCTTAAAAAGAAGGCTTTTAATTAAAGAAAAAGGTAAAAATTATCTTTGTAAAATTAGTATGGAAAATAACTTTACAGGGTAATCAAACTTAAAGAGCTCAAAGGACCCCCCTCTGTCTTAGGTTCAAAGTATAGCAAACAAAGATAAACACTCTAGTAAAAGGTACATTTACAAGTTGAGAAAACAAAGTAAATCTAAGATGCCTTGCCTGGCTTTTACTTACAATTTTGAAAATAAGAGAGACTTGTTTAGAAAGATGGGGAGAACCTGGATTGATGTCTGGTCCCTCTCAGTCCCAAGAGCGAACAACCCCTTAAAACAAAGAGCACACACAAAAGCCTTTCCCCCCCCCCCCAAGATTTGAAAGTATCTTGTCCCCTTATTGGTCTTTTGGGTCAGGTGTCAGCCAGGTTACCCGAGCTTCTTAACCCTTTACAGGTAAAAGGATTTTGGAGTCTCTGGCCAGGAGGGATTTTAGTACTGTACACAGGAGAGCGGTTACCCTTCCCTTTATAGTTATGACAGTGGTATTTCAAGAAGTCTTGCAAGGAGGTTTTATAGTAGAAATTTGGATCTTGTTTAGCCTTTAACTCTGTGGGCATCTGGAGAGCTGGGGAACTTTCGACATCACAAGAAATAGATTGCTGGTGGAACTACGTGTCAAGCTGTCCTGCAGTGGCCCAAGAGCATGAGTACCAACTTGAGGGCAGACTGTTGGGAAGCAGGGCACAACCCCCAAACTAGTTGTGACTTCTATACTTAGATTTCACCAACCAATTATCAAGTGTAAACTCCTCAAGTACTAAACAGCCTTAACACAGAGTCACAGACAGCCCCCTTGGGTACTCCGGTCTGTCTTGCCATCCAGGAGAGCATACCTATGTGATAGATGGTCCTTTACACCAAGAATCACAGGAATACTCAGGTTACTCCCAGTCCCAAAAGACCAGTCACTTACCCTGGATCAAATGCACTTTAGAACTCACACCAAAGACAACACTTGTAGCCAATCCTATAGTAAACTATATGCAGATTTATTAAATAGAAAAAGGCAACAAGAGTTATTTACCAGGTTAAAGCGGGTAAACATACCGGTATGTACACAAATTAATTACAATCTTAAATTTCAAACTCTTTCCTGGCTGGTGACTTACACAGTCATAGAATCATAGAATATCAGGGTTGGAAGGGACCTCAGGAGGTCATCTAGTCCAACCCCCTGCTCAAAGCAGGACCAATTCCCAACTAAATCATCCCAGTCAGGGCTTTGTCAAGCCTGACCTTAAAAACCTCTAAGGAAGGAGATTCCACCACCTCCCTAGGTAATCCATTCCAGTGCTTCACCACCCTCCTAGTGAAAAAGTTTTTCCTAATATCCAACTTAAACCTCCCCCATTGCAACTTGAGACCATAACTCCTTGTTCTGTCATCTGCTACCACTGAGAACAGTCTAGATCCATCCTCTTTGGAACCCCCTTTCAGGTAGTTGAAAGCAGCTATCAAATCCCCCCTCATTCTTCTCTTCTGCAGACTAAACAATCCCAGTTCCCTCAGCCTCTCCTCATAAGTCATGTGCTCCAGCCCCCTAATCATTTTTGTTGCCCTCTGCTGGACTCTTTCCAATTTTTCCACATCCTCCTTGTAGTGTGGGGCCCAAAACTGGACACGATACTCCAGATGAGGCCTCACCAATGTCGAATAGAGGGGAATGATCACGTCCCTCGATCTGCTGGCAATGCCCCTACTTATACAGCCCAAAATGCCATTAGCCTTCTTGGCAACAAGGGCACACTGTTGACTCATATCCAGCTTCTCGTCCACTGTAACCCCTAGGTCCTTTTCTTCAGAACTGCTTCCTAGCCATTCGGTCCCTAGTCTGTAACAGTGAATGGGATTCTTCTGTCCTAAGTGCAGGACTCTGCACTTGTCCTTGTTGAAACTCATCAGGTTTCTTTTGTCCCAATCCTCTAATTTGTGTAGGTTCCTCTGTATCCTATCCCTACCCTCCAGCGTATCTACCACTCCTCCCAGTTTAGTGTCATCTGCAAACTTGCTGAGAGTGCAGTCCACGCCATCCTCCAGATCATTAATGAACAGAGGCTTTCAATACAAATGCTTAAATATTACCTTAAAATAGGGGGCACAGATGCCATAGGTGAGATTAATGAAGTCTAAACAGTCTTAGAATTGATAACTATTTTAACAATACACAGGTGAGCCAGACTGATTCCTGATATGCATTTGTCAGTGTTCAATTGAGACAGGGGGACCTTGGCATGAGCTGGCACCTAGTCTGTCAGCATCACACCCCCAGCACAAACATGGTGAAAGAAGGGGTGTCACCAGCCCTCCTGAATTTACCTCAGGGTTTCCTATTCTTGATAAGGGATCTGCCACTACATTTTGTTTTTGCTTGAAATGGACTATTTCCATGTCATAAGCCTGTAGAGCGAGACTCTGCATGAAATTTGCACCATGGTCTGACAAGGTTTCCCTGGGAAAACCTACTCTGCTAAAAATGGTAATTAGGACAGTAGCCACAGTTTCAGCTTCTATATTCGATAGAGCATTGGCCTCAGGGTACCTTGTGGCGGACTCCACCACACCCAGTATATACTTCTTTCCATTTCTAGAAGGTCTAGGTAGGGTCTCACAATAGCTACATACACTCGGGCAAACACCTCCTTAACAATGAGCAATGGCTGCAAAGATGCCTTTCAAATGTCCCTTTAACTTCTTAGGCTTCTGACATAAGTGTCGGAGAAAAACACAGTTCTCACTCTCTTTTTGGGTGCAGCAAAGTCAGATACTTTATTATTTTTAGCAATTGCGTGGGGGGAGAGAGTGCACTAGGACACAGGGTTTCCCCCTCCTAGGCATGTCTTTCTCCAAGTAAACAATTACAGCAAGCATTTGTACCTTTTGTTACATACAATAATAAGCAACAGCTGCATTTTGTTTATACATAGGTCATTTTGATATTTTATTTTTTTTTAGGTTTCAGAGTAGCAGCCGTGTTAGTCTGTATCCGCAAAAATAACAGGAGTACTTGTGGCACCTTAGAGACTAACAAATTTATTAGAGCATAAGCTTTCGTGGGCTACAACCCACTTCTTCGGATGCATATAGAGTGAACCATATATTGAGGAGATATATATACACACACATACAGAGAGCATGAACAGGTGGGAGTTGTCTTACCAACTCTGAGAGGCCAATTAAGTAAGAGAAAAAAAACTTTTGAAGTGATAATCAAGATGGTTCAGTACAGACACTACTGTGCTAATAAGCGATGGTCACATAAATACCACCCTGTACCGGAAACCTACTGACCGCTACACTTACCTACATGCCTCCAGCTTCCATCCAGGACACACCACACGATCCATTGTCTACAGCCAAGCTCTAAGATATAACCGCATTTGCTCCAATCCCTCAGATAGAGACAAGCACCTACAAGATCTCTATCAAGCATTCTTAAAACTACAATACCCACCTGCTGAAGTGAAAAAACAGATTGACAGAGCCAGACGAGTACCCAGAAGTCACCTCCTACAAGACAGGGCCAACAAAGAAAATAACAGAACACCACTAGCTGTCACCTTCAGCCCCCAACTAAAACCTCTCCAGCGCATCATCAGAGATCTACAACCTATCCTGAAAGATGATCCTTTACTCTCACAGATCTTGGGAGACAGACCTGTCCTCGCTTACAGACAACCCCCCAACCTAAAGCAAATACTCACCAGCAACCACACATCACTGAACAAAAACACTGACCCAGGAACCTATCCTTGTAACAAAGCCCGATGCCAACTCTGTCCACATATCTATTCAAGTGACACCATCATAGGGCCTAATCACATCAGCTATACCATCAGTGGCTCGTTCACCTGCACATCTACCAATGTGATATATGCCATCATGTGCCAGCAATGCCCCTCTGCCATGTACATTGGCCAAACCGGACAGTCTCTATGCAAAAGAATTAATGGACACAAATCTGACATCAGGAATCATAATGCTCAAAAACCAGTGGGAGAACACTTTAACCTGTCTGGCCATTCTTTGACAGACCTGCGGGTGGCTATCTTAAAACAGAAAAACTTCAAAAACAGACTCCAACGAGAGACTGCTGAGCTGGAATTGATATGCAAACTAGACACAATCAACTCAGGGCTAAATAGGGATTGGGAATGGCTGAGCCATTACAAACATTGAATCTATCTCCCCTTGTAAGTATTTTCACACTTGCTTCTTATCAAACTGTCTGTACTGAACCATCTTGATTATCACTTCAAAAGTTTTTTTTCTCTTACTTAATTGGCCTCTCAGAGTTGGTAAGACAACTCCCACCTGTTCATGCTCTCTGTATGTGTGTGTATATATATCTCCTCAATATATGGTTCACTCTATATGCATCCGAAGAAGTGGGTTGTAGCCCACGAAAGCTTATGCTCTAATAAATTTGTTAGTCTCTAAGGTGCCACAAGTACTCCTGTTATTTTTTTTTACTTATTTATACTTTAGTCTACATTCCATATTTATTTACACAAGGTCGCAACAACTTCTTACACCGTTTTTTCCCACTCGCCTCATACAATCCTCGCTTCTACAAATCTCGCGTTATTAGGGTTACAGCTAGCCTGACTCTTGCTCACAAAAAAAGACTGTTTGCATTAAAATCCCCTTCCAATCCTTGTCAGGCCTTGCTCTACTTCCATATAAGAGACAGCACTCACAGTACTTCTTTACTGCCTCAAACACGTGAGGCCAATAGAAATTCTGTTTGATCCTATCACAGGTTCTCTCCACTCCTACATGTCCAGCAAGGGGACAATCATGAGGAATCTGCAGCAACTCCTTCCTGTACTTATCAGGCACCAGCACCTGCTTGCAAATCTCATAGAGGTGCCTCTTTTTCCCTGTGGGAGCCTCCCTGTACAACAGGCCTCCTTCTAGAAAAAAATCTTCCCTTTCCTTCCCCAGCCAGGGTATTATTCTGGGCCACATTCCTTTCCTTGTCTAGGGCAGTGGTTTTGAAACATTTTTTCTGGTGACCCGGTTGAAGAAAACTGTTGATGCCCGCAACCCAGCAGAACTGGGGATGAGGGGTTTGGGGTGTGGGAGGGAGCTCAGGGCTGGGGCAGAGGGTTAGGGTGCGGGGGTGAGGGCTCTGGCGTGGGGTTGGGGATAAGGGGCTTGGGATGCAGGAGGGGGCTCCGGGTTTGGGGGGGCTCAGGGCTGGGGCAGGGGATTGGGGCACGGGGTTACCTCCGGTGGCTCCCAGTCAGCAGCGCAGCTGGGGTGCAGAGGCAGGCTTCCCGCCTGTCCTGGCACCGCGGACTATGCTGCGCCCCGGAAGCAGCCAGCAGCAGGTCTGGCTCCTAGGCAGAGGCGCACAAGCAGCTCTGCGCGGCTCTCCCCCTCAGGCACTGACCCCCCCATCTTCCATTGGTCGGGAACCGGCCAATGGGAATGTGGAGCCGGTGCTTGGGACAGGGGCAGCACGCGGAGCCCCGTGGCCCCCCCGCCTAGGAGCTGGACCTGCTACTGGCCACTTCCTGGGCGCAGCGCAGTGTCAGAACAGGTAGGGACTACTAGTGTTTACTGGCCGGCCGCCAGGGTCCCTGGGTGCTGAGCAAGGCGACCCAGTGCCTTGCATTCCGCGACCCAGTACTGGGTCACGCCCCGAAGTATGAAAACCACTGGGCTAGGGAATAATCAGCCTGTTGAGCCTCAATAAATGTGGTTTGAGTCTTACATAAGAGCAGACTCTAGCACAGCAATGGAATCTCCAAGCCCCTCCTCTGGGGACAAACTGTTACTTTCAGCTGACAAAAGACTGAGGGGCATTCCCCTCTCCCCCTCCATTGCAACGCTCCTGTCTGTTTATAGACAAACCAGGTAAGGCAGAGCCGTACTCTTTCTGGCTACAGGTTATAACATTAACCTGCTTAGACATGGCTAAAATATTATTACCTATTAAAACATCAGTGGGAAGTAGATTCCTAATGCCCAAAACAATATCTTCTTTGAAAGCCTCACACTCGAGGTAGACCTTGATCAGTTACAGGGAATTCAGCCAAAGCTAATATATTTAAGCTTTTATCAGGAAGTCTGTCTTGCTCCCTTACCAAACTTTCTTGACCAAAGTGACTTGGGACACTGTTTCTCCAGCCCCTACAATCTGTGCCATTTTCCTTAGCATTTTCAATACATTCTTCACTACCCTCTCAAGAGTCAGTCCTGACATGCGTCTGACGAAGTGGGTATTCACCCATGAAAGCTTATGCTCCAATACATCTGTTAGTCTTAAAGGTGCCACAGGACTCTCTGTTGCTTTTTACAAATCCAGACTAACACGGCTACCCCTCTGATACTTGAGTCCTGATATAGTTTACTCAGGTTTTCTCCAGCTCCATCACTGCCTCTGGAGCAATGGTAGTGGCATTCATGGTGGATAGTGGGTTACCTTAAGTTTTGGGCAATTTGATTTGATATGGCTGGGAGCCCCACAATGATAGCAGATTACTTCCCTTCCCTTTTGGAAGGGAGTTTTGGAACCTAGGTTCCATTGGGGTTTTCTATCAAAGTTGGGGATAGGTTTATTTCCAGTCCCCTCTCTCCTCTTCACCTTGGTCACACTGGAATTTCCCTTCCCCTGGGATTTGCGCCACCCAGGATTCAACATATTCATCAGCAATTTCTGCAGCCTCTAAAACTGTGGAAGGTTTTCTGTCACAAATGGCTGTCTTTACCTCACCTGTAACTATCCATAACAATTGCTCCTGAGCCATCAGATCAAACAGTTTTTCATAATCACCTTCAGCCCACCCCCCCCACCCCCATGATCTGTTTTCTCAAAAAATTACATATTTCTAGTTAAATAGTCAACATGAGTGACACTGTCAGACATTCTGAGCTTTCTGTACTTCAGTTGACAGGGCTCAGGGTTATCTTAAATCTTTGCTATACATTTTCTTTAATTTTTTTTATACACCTTACCATCACTCTCCTCCAGATCATTGAAAACTTGTCTGGCTTTCCCCGTTAATGTGGTTAAGAGGGTAGTCACCCATTTATTGGCTGTAATATTGTGCATCCCACATAGTCTCTCAAAGGTGGACAGGAACTCTTTTCTACAGTCAGTTTCTTTATAAATTGGACAGGCTTTCTCCCACTCCCTTGTGCTGTGAGGGGTGTAGTCATGGGATGTGGAACCTCCATGTAATTTAATTTGCTGCTCCAGTAATTTAAGCTGCAGTGTTTGAGCTTCCATCTTCCTCCTGTGTGCCTTCCCCTCAGCTTCTTCATTGGCTTTGACTGCTGCTGTCTGTTCTATGCATCTTTAGTGAGCTCTCTCCTCGGCTTCTTCATTGGTCTTGACTACAGCCTGGGCTGTGTCAGCCTCCCTGGTCTGCAATTCTGCCATCAGTCTCTGGGGCTGATGTTTTTCCTGGGCTTTTAGTGCTGCAATTGGGCCAGTTCCTCTGTGGTGTCCGGGGCAGGAGGGTTCCCTCTAGGGTGACCGGATGTCCTGATTTTATAGGGACAGTCCCGATTTTTGGGTCCTTTTCATATAGGCTCCTATTACCCCCCACCCCCGTCCCGATTTTTCACATTTGCTGTCTGGTCACTCTCCTTCCCTTGCCACCGGATCAGAATGTTTGAGCAAAGCTCTCAGCCCCTGAGCTGGGGCTTTCTTTTTACAGGATATTCCCCTCTGCAGACATAACTCTTCCAGGTCTTTTCTCACAAAATCATCGTACGACCGTGGTTCACTCCTAACCTTTGAAACTCTCAGTCTCAAGTCTGAACTTTAACAGCACTGGGGTTGTGATCTACAAACTTAATTGACCTGTCATATGCAAATCCTGCCAACTATGCCAGTGTCAAGCTGTGCTGGGTGGAAGGATAACCTTTTTTATTTTGGGGCTTGGGTGTAGCTGGGAGCTGGGTTTTCATGATTTTGCATAAACGGTGTAATAAGAATGTGAATGCACAGGAATAAAAAAATGAACACAAACCCCATAGATTTTGGGTGCGAATTTCTTGTTACCCTGGGCGTTTGGAAGTGTGTGGGTGTTGTGATGGAGGGAAAGTCCTTGCTGAAATCCACTCACCCTGGTAAAGAATCATAGAAAGTCACTTCTTCTAACACTGACTAAAGGAACCGCATTAGAATAAGGAAAACAGTATTATCCCTAAAGTCACTCTGTCCCATTCTTTGTTCCACTGTAAAGCTTCTGCCTACATCCTTCTCCAACTCCCTCCTGTGTGGAGACCTATACAACCAGTACATCTGGGGTACATACCCTGGCGTGTACCCCTTGTACACAGTAGGTTGCAGGGCTGCTACTAGCGGGTTTACCATTGCTAAGGAGGGATGGGGTATATGGTGTTCATGGACTGGAACCCAGAGGGCTGTGAGCAGGTAAATTACAGGCAGCAGGGAAATATATGCCACTCATAGATAGGGAAAAGCCTGAAGGGACTGAAACTTAATGCTAGCTGCCTTAAACCCCTCCTCCTCCCCAGAGGGCACGGGCTCAGTAACATATACAGCAGTGGCTAGCCTGGCTCTTAGTTCCTGTAATGCCATCTGGTGCTGGCTTCCTGGGGAATTGGACCCCAGCAGCTTCTGGGAGGTGGTGAGAAGTGAGCCATAGGCTGTTGGGGGAGGGGAGAGA
Source organism: Emys orbicularis (assembly GCF_028017835.1). Taxonomy (NCBI): domain Eukaryota; kingdom Metazoa; phylum Chordata; order Testudines; family Emydidae; genus Emys; species Emys orbicularis. The sequence goes on along the minus strand of NC_088685.1, from coordinate 18,917,357 downwards.
GGGAGCACTGACTGCACTGCAGTGAGCTTTTTAGCAGGACTGTGCTAGTGTGGTTCCTATCTTCCCAGCACAGCAGCAGCAAGCAACAGAGAGAGAGAGAGAGAGTTTCCTTTTATTTGCAGGAGGGAATATAAGCAACTTAATGTCCTTCCCTACAACTTTCCATCACCCCTCCTCTCCCCCACCCCCGCTTCCACAGGTGTCTCGGGATTTTCAGAGCCTATTGCAATGATTATTGCAGCCCTTGTTGCCTTCTCTCCACTCCCACCCCATCACTCATGCATATTCCTGCTCCAACACTCTTTCTAGCTCCTCTTGCATTCTCCTTTGTGTGCCGCCTTTCCCACGCCACCCCTTGTGGTCGGGACTCCCTCCCTCTTCCACACCCAGCAGTTATCCTCTCTCTGCTCACATCCCTCCTCAAAACATACCTGATCCACTGAGCATATTCCTCAGAGACAAGTGAGTGTGTGTGTGTCTGTGGTGGCGGGGGGGCACCCACACCCCTTTCTGGTGATTATTTCTAGAGTGTCATAAATGTGCCTGGTGCTTCATGGGCAAAGATAAAGCGAAGGGGCCTGATCCTCCATTCTGTAACACCTGTGGAGTTACACTGGTGTCACAGAGTGGACAACCGAAGCCAAGGTCTCTGCCCCAAAGGGCTGACAATCTGAACTTAGACAGAACACACCATCAAAGCACAACAGACTGCGTTGTGTGTGTGTGTGTGTTGGGGTGGGGGGGGATGCAGGACAGAGTGGCTGTATGTCCTTGTAAATCAGGAGTGTGGTGTTTGGTGTTTCTGTGGGAGAAGCTGAGCTGGTGAAACTGACAGCTACCTGGCGGAGTGCATATGCTCGTCCGGGACCACCCCGATGGAGCCTGCTGTCTGTCCAGCAAAGCTTCAGGTCTGTCCCCACCCCCTGCATGAGACCTCATATCAGCTCTGCCCTACAAGTTCACCCAGCTCCAGGGGGTATCAGGGTCTCACTGTCCCTCCAGGCAGTGGTGTGATAGGCAGGTCAGCTAGCACTGCCACCATCTGCAGATGGCCACTGCTCTGGCCTTGACCAGTGACTGCTACTCCTCACTTTCCTGCAGCAGAGGGAAGCGCCAGAGTGTGGCGTAATATGGAGGGAGTTGGAGAGCCTGTTTTGGGGAGAGGGGAAGTGGACACAAAGGTCAGGGGGTCAATTCCCAGTTGCCTTGTGGCCCCCCTGGGCAATACCCCTGGTGCTAGAAGCCCTCTGGGAACCAATTCTGTAACCCCCAGCCCCATCACACAAGAGTGCCCAGTGCAGGGGACATGTTAGATGTGGGGAGTATAGCTGTGGTCATCCTACCTGGCTATTCCCCAGCTGCCACAAGGACCACTGGGGCCTTGGGCACCTGGATGCAATTTAAGGCTGCTCTAAGCAGTGCTGGGGACGGACCTGGCCTGAAGCAGCCCCAGAATCAGGTGGAGTGCCTGTGCTGGACTCTGTACTGGCCCAAAGAGGAGTTTGGCTCAGGGAGGGAGGGAGTGTGGTAGGAAGGGTGAGACTGGAACCGCAGCTGTTATACCAATAGAATAAAAACCAGCAGGATCTTATTAAGAGGGATAAGGCAAAGATGCCACATTTATTGTAAATATACTGATAAAGCAAAAGATAAAAGTAAACAACGTTGTTTGACTACTTGTTTCTTATACACACACACACACACATATATATATATAGAGAGAGAGAGGGAGAGAGAGAGAGAGAGAGAGAGAGAGAGAGAGGTTCATTCACACAATCATTCATTCAAGTTCTGTATAGGTGTTATAGTTACCAGCCTAGAAGTTTCTCATGCCAAGTTACTTGCCAGGTATCTTGGTCATGAGAATGGAGCCGAGTCTGTGTCAGATGCACCTGATGCTCCTGGAGGCTGGCAGCAGAACCAGAGACTCAAAGTCATCAGTCTTTAGAGTCCATTCTTATAGGAATTAATTCCTATGTTAGTCTATGGGAGCTGTTTCATCCTGCTGTTGCTGACTCAATCAGCAGATGGCACATTCCCGTCCAAAGTGGCACATTCCTGGTGGCTCCACACTGTCCAAAGTTTGTGTTTCTCATCCTTCCAGGTGATGGGGTGGATCCCAGTTTACCCTCTGGGGGTTTTCTGGTCATCCACTTGACACATTCTTCGGCCGATGGATACTCCCTTTCTAGGCTGGCACTTCCCTAACCATTCATGTATATCAAGCATTCATCAGCATACATTCCATATCTTAACCATATTTTAATTTACTGTCTCCCCCACTTTCAGGGTGTGTGCTAATTCATTTGAGACTCCCGGCCCTTTAATCACAGAGGGTGGGGGTCTGTCCTAGGAGCCGTTGAATGAAGTGAAAGTCACTTAACAGCTTATAGTGTTTGTTTGCATTGTATCAATTACTTCAAGAACAAAGTCAGTTAACTTGTTTGTAAGTTTTACATAGTAGTAAAGTATCTTTCACAGGATAGATATAATCAATGGTTTCTACAGACAGTAGCTTACAAGTTTTAACAGAAGACCCAAGAGATTTTTGTACTTGGTGAAACTGTTGGATTTTAAAGTGTGGGGGACAAATTATGAGGGGGTCACTGTCACTTGGGGGAATCACTGTTAGTACCTTCTTTAATATCCCTACACAGCTGCAGGATAGAAAGAAAAATCTGGCATTATGGGTAAACTAATATGTCCTGTTTTCTAATTATAAAAGGGGGTGGGGTTTTGCTTAGCCAAGGAGGGAAAGAGGGAGGAGGGGGACCCTTTTATTTCTCCTCTCCTCCCTCCCTTCCCCACCTCCCTAACCCAACCTCCAAAGCCATCCCCTGTCCCCTTTGAAAATCTGATCACCCTAGGGGAGGACATGGTGCCCCAATGAGGTAAAGGCCCTGCCCATTGGGAGTCCTATATGTCTGGTTTAGAATGTTGGGTCTCTGCCTGCGTTGTGTACAGGGCCGTGCGCATGGAGGCCTCTCCACAAAGAACAATAGGAATGATTGCATTTCACTCAGCTATGGCACAGGAATGGACAGTGAACACGCTGATACCTTGTTTGATTTGGGGGATGGGCCTGAGTGAGAAATGTTTCTCTCTGTCCCGAAGGTAGATAAATATTCAGGAGCAAGTCCCTCTCTTCCTGGATGTGTATCACTCCTGTTCCAACACTGTTTTAATCCTCTGGTGGAACCCCCGAGTCCCCAGAGTAATGAGACAAAGAAGTGCAGGACTGGAAGGGACCTCAAGAGGTGATCTAGTCCAGTCTCCTGCACTCATGGCAGGACTAAGTAATAACTAGACCATTCCTGACAGGTGTTTGTCTATCCTGTTCTTAAAAACCTCCAGTGGCAGTGTGACAATACCCAGTGTACAATCTAGACTTCTCAACAGCTGTGTCCCCTCAATTCTCCAATCTGAGGTGCCTTTTACACGGCTTCGCTGTCCGAGCAACCACTCCTGGTCTGCTCACACACAGCCTTTAGCATGTAAACTGAGTTATATGAGTGCTCTAGCAGCCACTCCTGAATTATATTGCAGAGAGACACCAGCAAATTTCCAGTCCCAGATTTATCCCCAGAAATGTGCATCTTGTATTGTCCAGCTCTTTCGTTCTGGACAATACAAGCTCATAGAAAGTCAGCTATTCCATTAATACACAATGATATGCCCAAATCCTGTTAGCTCAAATGAAGTTTTCCAAACACTTCAATCCAACACACACTGGTTTAGATGAAACAATAAAACAATTTATTAACTACAGAAAGATAGATGTTGTCATTAGAAGTTATGAGGCAGAAAAGTCAGAATTGGTTACAAAGAAATAAAAGGTAAAACGCAAACTAATACCTAACTTAAGAAGCTAAGTGAATTTAAAGCAAAAAGGTTTCCCTCATCACATGGTTTCAGCAGTCTGGCTGGATTCCTTTCAGCCAGGACCTCTCCCCCAGTTCAATAATACTTCCTTGGTCTTTCAAGTGTTGTTGATACCATGATTAGAGATGAGAGAAGAGAGGTAATCTGAGGAATTTGCTCACATTTCTTATAGCATTTCTCTCCTTTGAGAATCATCTCCAGCTGCATACATTTCTTGCTCACACCCTTTTTCCTGCCAAAGAAGGACTGCTCCATTTGATTTTGTTGACACCTGGCTGAGGCATCAGTTTGCATTTGTCTCAGGCTATGTCTACACTAGCACTTTTGTCGGTATAACTTATGTCACTCGGGTGTGTGAAAAAACACCCCTCTGAGCGACATAAGTTACACCGACAGATGCGCCGTTGTGGACAGCACTCTCCCGCTGACATAGCTACCATTGCTTGTTGGAGGTGGTTTAATATGTCGATAGGAGAGCTCTCTCCCATCAGCATAGAGCAGCTACACGAGCAATCTTACAGGGGCACAGCCGCATCGGTATAGCTGTGCCGCTGTAAGCTCGCTAGCATAGACATGGCCTCTGGTTTGTGCCTGCTTTTCTAAACTTGGCATGTCTTATTCAGTAGAATTTCACAAATTTACATACGATGTTGCCACACATATTTTATCGGGGCAATAATGATCAGCAAATTAGGAGTTCTCAAATAATACCTCACAAGGCATATTTTGTACAAGATTTACCATAATTTTGTAAAAGTGGTGAACATAAAGGAACAGACTGTCACAGACAGAGATTCCAAAACCTCTCTAGGCAATTTGTTCCAGTGCTTAACTACCCTGACAGTTAGGAAGTTTTTCCTAATGTGCAACCTAAACCTCTCTTGCTGCAATTTAAGCCCATGGCTTCTTGTCCTATCCTCAGAGGTTAACAAGAACAATTTTTCACCCTTCTCCTTGTAACAACCTTTTATATATTGGAAAACTGTTTTCATGTCCCCCCTTAGTCTTCTCTTATCCAGACTAAACAAACCTAATTTTTTCAATCTTTCCTCATAGGTCATGTTTTCTAGACTTGTAACCATTTTTGTTGCTCTTCTCTGGACTTTCTCCAATTTGTCCACATCTTTCATGTGGCGCCCAGAACTGGACACAATACTCCAGCTGAGGCCTTATCAGCATGGAGTAGATTGGAAGAATTACTTCTCATGGCTTGCTTACAAAACCCTGCTAATACATCCCAGAATGCTGTTTGCTTTTTTTTTTTTTTGCAACAGAGTTACACTGTTGACTCATATTTAGCTTGTTATCCACTATAACTCCCAGATCCCCTTCTACAGTACTCCTTCCTAGGCAGTTCATTTTCCATTTGATTGTTCCTCCCTAGGTGTAGTACAGGGGTCGGCAACGTTTGGCACGCGGCTCACCAGGGTAAGCACCCTGGTGGGCCGGGCCAGTTTATTTACCTGCTGATGTGGCAGGTTCAGCCGATCGCGGCCCCCACTGGCCGCGGTTCGCCGTCCCGGGCCAATGGGGGCGGCGAGAAGCGGCGCAGGCGAGGGATGTGCTGGCCGCGGATTCCCGCCGCCCCCATTGGCCCGGGATGGCGAACCGCGGCCAGTGGGGGCCGCGATCGGCCGAACCTGCCGCGTCAGCAGGTAAATAAACTGGCCCGGCCCGCCAGGGTGCTTACCCTGGCGAGCCGCGTGCCAAACGTTGCCGACCCCTGGTGTAGTACTTCACATTTTTCTTTACTGAATTATATCCTAATTACTTCAGACCATTTCTCCAGTTTGTCCAGATCATTTGGAATTTTAATCTTATCTAAAGCACTTGCAACCCCTCCCAGCTTGGTATCATCCGCAAACTTTATAAGTGTACTCTTTATACATTTTATCTAAATCACTGATGAAGATATTGAACAGAACCTGACCCAGGACCTGTCCCTGTGGGACCCCACTCATTATGCCCTTACAGCTTGACTGTGAACCACTGATAACTACTCTCTGGAAACGGTTTTCCAATCAGTTATGCACCCACTTTATAGTAGCTCCATCCAAGCTATATTTCCCTAGTTTGTTTATGAGAAGGTCATGCGAGAAAGTATCAAAAGCCTTACTAAAGTCAAGATACACCACATCTACTGCTTCCCCCATCCACAAGTCTGGTTTCTCTGTCAAAGAAAGCTATTAGGTTGGTTTGACATGATTTGTTCTTGACAAATCCATGTTGACTCTTACTTATCACCTTATCATCTTCTTGGTATTTGCAAACTGATTGCTTGATTAGTTGCTACATTTTCTTTCTGGGTACTGAAGTTAAATTGACTGGTCTCTAATACCCCTTATTTCCCTTTTTATAAATTGGAAGAGGGCAAATATAATGCCAGTATTCTGTAATCTCTTCTGTCTTCCATGAGTTTTTGAAGATAATCACTAATGGCTCAGATATCTGCTCAGTCAGCTCTTTGAGCATGCTAGTATGTATTTCTCGAGGCCCTGCTGACTTGAAGACATCTAACTTGTCTAAAGCAACAGAGGGTCCTGTGACACCTTTAAGACTAACAGATGTATTGGAGCATAAGCTTTCGTGGGTGAATGCCCACTTCGTCAGACGCATGGGGCATTCACCCACGAAAGCTTATGCTCCAATACATCTGTTAGTCTTAAAGGTGCCACAGGACCCTCTGTTGCTTTTTACAGATCCAGACTAACACGGCTACCCCTCTGATACTTAACTTGTCTAAGTAATTTATAACTCGTTCTCTCCCTATTTTAGCCTCAGATCCTACCTCATTTTCACTGATGTTCACTCTTAGACGTCTGATTGCTTCTAACCCCTTTGGTGAAAACAAACAAAAAAGTCAAAAAAGTCTGCCATTGCCACATTTTCTGTTGTTGTCTTTCCCCTCTCATTGAGTAAAGGGCCAACTCTGTCCTTGGCCTTCCTCTTGCTTCTCATGTATTTGTAGAATGTTTTCTGGTTACCCTTTACGTCTCCAGCTAGTTTAATCACATTTAGTGCCTTGGCCTTTCTAATTTTGTCCCTACCTGCTTGTGTTATTTGTTTATATTCATCCTTCATAATTTGACTTACTTTCCACTTTTTGTAGGACTCTTTTTTGAGTTTCATATCATTGAAGATCTCCTGGTTAAGCCAGGGTAGTCTTTTGCCATACTTCCTATCTTTCCTGTACAGTCCTTGGGAGCCAGTAAATCACACCAGGACTCAGCAGTGATACATAGAAGAAGGTTCTGGTCACCTTACAAAGCCCGAAGGGTTCTGTATACTGTACTCCATCCCATAATAGTAACAGAAACAATTAACACTCTGCTCCTATGCTCTGCCTATCAAGGGAGGAGCTCAAAGCTCTTTATATTCATTAATCCTCATAACATTCTTATGAGGCTTGCATGTGCGGGATTGGTATGGTTCAGTGGACAGAACATGAGCCTGCTAGTCAGGAGATTTCTCTTGTATTCTCAGCTCTGCCACTGAGTCACTGTGCCTTGAGAAGATCCCATAATCTCTGTGCCTCAGTTTTCTCATCTGCAGAAATGGTTTTAATAATACCTACCCACCTTTGTAAAGCATGTAATACAATGGTATATCCATTATACAGATGGGTAACATGGAGCACGGTGATATTCAAGGTTGCACAGCACATCAGTGTTAGGGGTGGGAAAAGACCCCGGGCAGTCTGGAACCCAGTTTCTTCTAACCCCCCAACCATACTCATTTCCCCCATACGATACCTAAATGAACTTCTGCTCCTGCCATTGGTAACATAGGAATTGCCATGTTGAATCAGACTGGTCTATCTAGTCCAGTACCGAGGCACGAACAGTGGCCAGCACCAGTTTTTTCAGATGAAGGTGCAAGAAACTTTATTTAAAGGGACTTGATTTTTCGGAGGGCAGGTAGTTCACCACTTTCTGAAAATCAGGCCCCTCTACTATCTCTCAAGCTGGGCACCTAAAGCCTGAGGCACCCAGAATCACCAATCATTTTGGACAATCTCTGCTATAGTCCATGCTCATAAGAGCTAACAATCTAATTTCGGCTAAGAACAGAAGAGAGGGGCACCAAAAAGGGGCAGGGTTGGGGAAAGCTATTCAGTTAAAGCTGCAATGAGAAGACAGGTCATCTGATGGAGGACCAGATGAAGCATTCCTTGATGTTTCTCATGTGTAATCTGAGTTTGTAAAAGAGGGAGCGTTCTCAGGAACGAGGAACGGTTCCCTTTCTGTTCTTTTCACACCAGGCTAGAGGAACTGCATAGTCTTCTGACTATGGATTCCTGAGACTGGCCGCAGTATGATTGTGGGGACTCTATCCTTCCCTTGAGGTTCTGTTGGGCCTGACCTCTTAGTACTTTAACTGTGCACCTTCCTTGGGGAGTAGTTTCCCTTGCCTAGTGACTGTGCCTTTAGTACTGTGAGCTACAGGGACAGTTCAGGTCATAGCCTGGAATCTGGACACAGATGGATTCTTGTTCTAATGGGACTCTTACAGCTCCTAGAGAGAGTGCTGGCCACTTGAGCTTGTAGCTGATTTTGCTTGTTTTTGTTTAAAAAAATCACCCTTATCCGAGCACATACATTTCCTGGCTGAGGTTTTTTTCCCCCAAAGCTGACTAGTGGATTTAGCAACATAACTGCCATTCATTTCAATGGCTAGCTCCCTTCTTCAGGTTTGGAATTCCAACCCTGGATAGAGTTGGTGGAAGAACAGGAACATTCTTTTGCAAAAACTTTCATGAAATATTGTCCACTTTTTCCACTGGAAATTTTTGAAACTTTGATTGGCCTGAACCCAAACTCCAGAACTGAACACTTGTGATGTTGGAAGAAATTTGGATCTGGATCTGGATCTGAACATTGAAGCTATTTCCTGTCTCTATAATGGACCAAACCAAAATCCTTGATTTAAACATCCCAGACTTCCGGAAAGTGTGGATCTGAATATGAACTTTGTGGCTCTCCACCTGTTATTTACCAGGATACTCAGTTTCACATCTTCAGTGGGACTCAACCAGCAGTGCTTAGGTAGTACCAATAAGAAGGTGCTCTGTAAGGGCCTGTCCACCCTCCAATTTTCACTTAAGTTTGTAACCAGTTACTGCCATGGTTGGTTCTAGACATGGCTTTTGCCTGCACACAGGATGGGTAGCACTTGGCTGTAGCTGCTTGGTTGTGTCAGAGGCCTGCTGTATGGACTAGCTTTCCAGATATAAGTGTTGGAGATTGGTCCAGCCACACCTGTGCCATAATTAAATAGCTGGTTCCAGCTGAGGGGCAGGACTTAAGAGGGTCAGGTGATAGCTTAATGGACACCTGGGCCTTATACAAGGACAGAGAGATCAGTCTGGATATGGAACCAGAGAGTACGTAGGCTCCCGTGGAAGACCCTGAGCTAGGGCTCCAGGGGAACCACCCTGAGGACTACACCAGAACAAGGGAAAGAGTCTCAAAGGCAGCCCAGCAGGGGCTGGGAACAGGGCCCAGAGGGCGGGCTGAAGAAAAGCTATGAAGGGTAGAAGAACCTTTTGGTTTGTTTGGGACTCCTTAGTTGGACTTTTGCTATTCCAAAAGGGTTTTTGGTTATGTGTTTTTGGCACTTGGCCCTAAGGCTAAGCCACATCTCCAGCACAGACTGATGTCTAGAAAGTTGAGAGGACCAACTTCCGGGAGGGAAACTGTGGCAGAGGGTGCCAGCTGTGCCAAGTTTGGATAGCATGAACAACTATGGGGCAGCCATGCCCTATAATAACCAGACCCATGGTCATTCCTGTATAACTGGTTTAACCTCCCAGCTGTGTGTGGCATGATATCCCAGAATGTGCTGCTGACGCTGCTCTGTGTACATGCCCTCTGAACACTCTATCCCCTAAGGAAGCAATACAGAATAGATGCAGATTTTCCTAGAATGCACTGATACAAATCCAGATAAACAGTGTGGCTGCATCCACGTGGTTTGAATGGCAGGAAAGCTGTTGTGGGGACATAGATCAAACAGTGCTGCTTGCAAAATAGCCATGCTGTGAACAGGTACAAAAGCATGGTTGGCTTTGTAATGTGGATAGACTCTAGGAGGCCTTTGGTGATTTGTCTAGTGATGGGGGAACCCACAAGAGGTTTGGAGATTCAGTTCAGGTCGGATAAGCACCCAAAAATGGGGACGGTTAGGCTAAAAGGGAGGGAAAGAAACTTAACAGTTTAAGCCTAAAAAACTGTTTCAAGTGATGGGTGAAGATGGGTCTGTTGTTATCTCTAGTTTCAAGCACAAAAAAATTGGGATGAGCTAAAACCAGTGACTTCACCTTAACTCTGTATTTTCTCTTTTTGGGGACTTTAGTCTAATACTGAACACTAGGTTAATTTGGTATGTCTTTGTCGTGGTGATAGAAATAACTGCATTAATCTCATTAGAATGTCTATCACTTAATATATTTAGCAGACAATCCTGGCTACCTTTTGTAAGATTTTTTTAAAAGTCATTAAGACAAAATGGACTGAGCCGAGAATCACGTGCTTTATATTGACCTGTCAATGATGCTGCCTGATCATTATCTTTCACTCTGGCTGATACGTTACAAAAAATCCACAGTGCTTACAAAGGATATGTTTGTATTCTCCTTGCAGATCATTGTGATTCCAAGGGGTTCTTTTTTCTGTCAGGAAACTGAAGTGAACATCTTGCAACCTCTTGGTTTCAATGACATGGATGACAAATAGGTTGCAGACAAGATTGATTTTTTTTTTTTTTTTTTTTTTACATTGCTTGAAAATAGGTTGAATCTTCTGGCATTTCCTTGAGATGGAAACCAGTGGAGGCTGGTGTCATCTAACAGGAGGAAGGCAAAACAGACCCACTAAAGGCAGAAAGTGATCATACTGTCCCTGGGGGACTTCCGCTGATGGAAGAATAGGGCAAGCTGATATTAACCACTAGAAGTTAGTGCTGCTGATATAGGTGCTGTCCCATGATCAAACTGTAATGCTGCATCGTTAAGAAAACACAGAGATCTTGATCCTAGTGGAATCCACTGGTGAGTGTGTGTGAGACAAGGCCCCCTCTTTGCTCAATCCTCAGAGGCTTTGAGTCTCTTACAGCCCTAGATAGTGCGCCTGAATACTTTAGCTCAAGCTGTAGCATTTTAACTTGAAGTCCTCAGTTCAATCTAAGGTAATAGATTGTGTTGGCTAAGATGATAGACATCACACTAATACAGGCTACAGCAGGCAGCCCAGGGTTGCAAGCATGAGTGGAGGTACCAGGACTGAGATTTCAATGGGAATTGTCCATCCAAATTCCATAGGCAGCTTTGAGAACTCACACCTACCCAGATGTAGATTTCCACAGTGAGCCCTTTGCTTGGACTCTCCTTTAATTTCAAGAGTTTAGGGTAATAAAGGGACAGGTGTCACTGGGATGTAAGCGGGATCCTGAGCAAGCCAATGGGACTTGGTTACATGTTCTCCTCTTGAACCTTACACCTCCCACTATTAAGCAGGGGTAACTTGGGGCTAGATTCACAAAAAGACTTAAGCACCTGTCACAGTTAGAGGCCTAAATCCCAGAATCAGGCCCTACTGGAATTCACAAATCCCACCTCAGATGTCACCCGTCTCTGCTTCTGAGCATGTGCACCGCATCTGGATACTTAAGTCCTAGAGCGATGCACTAACTAGGGGAAGTTCTGCATTCTTCTGCCTATGGGACCTGACCTGGTAAACATGCTCAGAACTTGCCTACCAGACTGGACCCCACGTGCAAACTCACACACACAGCAGCTGGACCTCCCTCGTCACTTTTATCCTAGTGCCTAGTGTCCTCACCTGGGGTGTGGGAGATCCTTGGTTCAAGTCCCCCCTCCATCTAAGAAGGAACTTGAACAGGAATTTGTGACCTCTCAGGCGAGTACGTTGATGGCTGATCTATAGGACGTTCTCGTCTAGAGCCTTCCTCAGTCTCTCCTTTGGAAGCTGTTCCACTGCGGATAAATAATTGAAAAAGTCATTGGGCCAGAGAGAGAGGGAGAGAGCACAAGCATGAGAATGACTCTGTAGCACATGCAATGGGAGTAGGGGCTGCCGTGGTTAGAGCACTCACCTGAGAGGTGGCTGATCCCTGTTCAAACCCCGTTGCCTGAGGAAGAGAGACTCTGAAGCAGCCGTGTCCCACATCCCAGCTGAATACCCTACTCACTGGGGTAAATTATTAAGCTGCAGCTGTAGCTTTCCTTAACCACCCCCTAGCGTATTGTGAAAGTGGCATAGGTGCCTAGTGCCAAGAGAGGGTTTGCAGCTGAGAATCCCAAGCAGAAGGAGGCACCTCCATGCAGCCTGGATTTAGGTGCCAAACTCCCTGAGAGAGTGGGGCTTAGCATCCACCCCTCAGGCTGGCATCTCCTATTGGCTTGCTTGGGCAGGGAGCCGCATAGCATGCTGGCTTTTGTGAATCCCATTCTGAGGTGCCTGTCTCTCCCCATTCATTGTACAGGGAGCTTAGGCACCTACCCGGGCTATTTGAATCCCAGTGATTTTTCTAGATGCCTAAAGATTAGATATAGCCGGTGCCACGCCTGTGTTTCTTTGTGAATTTAGCATTTGGTGTCTGTGCAGCAGCAATGCCAATAATGCAGGATTGAGTGTCCCTGGGCTCCTTGTGCTGCTCATCGCTTTTATGTGTTGGGTTGATGCTGGAACCCACCATAGCTGTGCTCTGCGGGCTCCAACTCCAAAGCTCAGCACATGTAGAAACTGACACTAGGTCTGTAAAAGTATCTGCTCCCAAGGGAGAAACACTGACTCAGTTAAAGAAACACAAGAGATGGCTGAGAAAAACACGGACTAACAAGATAAAAAGTTGCAAGGTTAGTTCTGAAGCATTTCCAATATGTATTCTCTATAGGGTCAGGTGTCTTTTAAATACATGTGCAGTACGTTTTACTGAACAGCGGATTAAAAAGTATATTAAGGTCCATATTGTCCATTACAGAGGCTGCTCACAGGTAAAGAGACAGGAAACACTACAAGATTGTTGTAGGGAACATAGGTCGTATTTGGATTTAGGCCTGACTAACAGTAGTTGGCCAAAAGTATCTGAAAGTTGCATTTAGAAACTAGATGTCCAAAGCAGCTTTCTGGCTTGTAGTCAAAAGGGTGTTAGGGTAAGTCACTTGCTTGCCCTAGACTCTGCCCCTGCCTCTTAGAGTTACTTCCCCAGTTTCGTACTTAACTCACTGTTACAAGGACGTGTGGGAATGAGTGAATGTGGAATGCAAACAGTCATTAGTTATATTTAAACAATGAAGACATTTATGTCTTGGGCCTAAGCGGAAGTTTGCCTACCATCTTCTTATCACGTGGTATCTTCTTGCATCCTGTTTTTTAAGAGCCATCAGTTTGCCCTTATCAGCAAACTGCTCTAAGACATATACATTCTAACCTGGAATCTTCAATATGATTTCAAGGTCCAGATGTCAAGTCATTGGTCCACACTGAACTATATAAAACATGCTGGAACCCCTAACTGGACAGTGGTCCCCTGGGGTGGAGCAGAGGAGTCACTGATTCCTACCAAAGATGCCAACTGTGCAAGAGGGAAGGGATGGGGGTGGGGAGACTTTTTCGCATCAACCTGAAGTTGTCCCCTGCTCTCTTCCTTGGACCGGTCATCCAAAGAAGCAGAGATGAAGGACTCTGACCACCGGCAAAGCCAGGCCTGATGGCTATAACAAAGAGCGAGGAAAAAGCTGAACTTTTCCCCACCACATGTGCAACAGCTCCAAACTACATCTTATCAGTAAAGATAATGGTAAATATCAATCTATTCCAAGGCCAGTCACATGAACTTAAAACTTTGAGAAGAAGATGTGAAAATCCCTTTGTAGAGCAGTGTAAGGACACTCAGATCACTCCAATGCCCACTAGTGTGTGTGTATGTGTGTTGTGTGTCATTGTGTGTCACTAAGTACTTCTCAAAGTAGACACTAAACCCCCTAGTCTGCTATTTGAACAGGAAGAGATCTCTGTGTTAAAGCAGTGTCATTCTAAAGCTGCTAAAAGTGTAGGACTCTAGAAATCATTCTGTGTCTATGCCAGACTGCCAGAAAGATGCAGTCACTGTGTTAAATTGGGGAGAGGGAATAGGCTAGATCAGTAGCTCTCAACCTTTCCAGGCTACGGTTCCCCTTTCAGGAGTCTGATTTGTCTTGCATATCCCAAATTTCACCTCACTTACAAACGACTTGCTTACAAAATCAGACACAAAAATACAAAAGTGTCACAGCACACTATTACTGACAAATTGCTGACTTTCTCATTTTTACTGTATAATTATAAAATAAATCAATTGGAATATAAATATTGTACTTACGTTTCAGTGGATAGTATATAGAGCAGTATAAACAAGTCATTGTCTGTATGAAATTTTAGTTTGTACTGACTTCGCTAGTGCTTTTTATGTAGCCTGTTGTAAAACTAGGCAAATATCTAGATGAGGTGATGTACCCCCTGGAAGACCTCTGCATACCCCAAGGGGTACACCTACCCCTGGTTGAGATAAACAAAACCTTCATGTGATTTCTGTGACTAGTGAGCTTAATGGGACAAAGAAGCCAGAGGAGGGAGTTACCAGGAAATCATTTTCAGAGCTGTGATCCCCAAAGCTAAGGCAAGGAATAGCATCTGCCTTTAACAAGACTCGTAGCTAAATAGCTTAAATCAAAGGGAAATGCTTCTCCCCTTAGCCTTCCTGTAAGACCTTAAGAGAATTGGTTTTCTTAACTTGTTCATTATAATTTGATTTAGTTACTAATTGTAGTAATTGGTGAGATGGATAAATTGAACCATTGACTTATTGATTGTATTTTAATTAAACCTTAATTTGACTGCTGCATTGTACCATTGTAAATTAGGTTAGGAAAACGGTTAGTGACCTATTTCGCTTGTTCTAGAACTGCTTACTTATTCTTTTTAATAAATTTATAAAAGATGCCCTGAACTGGTTTCTCTCTCAAAACTTCAACACAGACAACGTGACCTACATAGAAGTTAACAGCAAAATCATTAAAAATCATTCTTGAGCCCATCCTATATTTTAATTACTTACAAAACACCCTATTATCTCACTCATTGTATTTGTGGAGTTTCCTTTGAATTCTTGCTTTAGGGGCATGAGTGATTTCCCTCTGAAGATCAGGCAAGGAGTTCTGACCCACAGATACCTCTGAGACAGGGTCAGCATAAACCTACCTGCTAAAGTCCCAGGGGTTTGGAGGTGCAGGGGGACAAAACCAGAGAATGTGTCCATCACCCCTGTCTCACTCCTCCAGAGTTCCCCCTCCTCAGCTTCAGAAGGGCTTCAGGGGAGCTGGAGAAAGGGGAAACTATGCCTAAAGAGGGTCAAAAGATGAGAGGAAAGTGGACAGGGCCCTGGCCTGGGGATCAGGGGATCTGGGTTCTATTTCCAGCCCTGCCAGCGACCTTGGGAAAGACAATTTGAACCTCTGTGCCTTTTTCCCCATCAGTAAAGCAGGGCTAATAATACTTATCTCCCTCTGCAAAGCACTTTGAGATCCCTGGCTAGAAAGTGCTACATAACTACCAAGTATTATTTTTATTTTCATGAGAAATATGAGCAAGAAATAACAATTGAATGTGTCCTGATAAATGTAAAATAATCGATGTGGGGGAATTATAGTCTGAAACTAGAAACAGCTGGTATGAAATTAGGAATAGCATAATGTAGGTGCATGTCAGAAATATATAATAGCAATGGCTTTTGGAAGGATGGTCTTTTGGTTAAAGAATCGGGGTCAGATCTGGGTTCAAGACCTAGCTTTGCCATAGACTTCCTTTATAAATGTGGGCAAGTCGCTTAAACTCTCTGCCTCTCTTCACCATCTGTAAAATGGGGATAACAATATTGCCTCCCGCCTCTACCCACCTTTGCTTGAGACTGTAAGCAATGACTCTCTCTTACTACGTGTTCAGACAGCACCTTGTTCAATGGAACCCTGATCTCACCTGGAGCATAGAGGCAGTACCAGAATGCAAATAAATAATAATAATGAAGCGTATTAACATGTGGAACCATTTCCCAAGGGCAATGATGGAAGCCTCATTGTTTGCATCGTTTAAAAGTAGAGAGGGTCAAACACTTGATTCTGTATGAAACAGTCTTGCATTGTCCAGGAGGAGATGGACAAGATGCCTTTAAAGGTGTTCACCATCTCTAATTTCCATGATTCCATCTGAAGGAGCTCTCTTTATTTTGATGACATATGGGCTGGGATATCTTACAGTACATTAATGTAACAAATAGCCATTATCTTCCATTTTATGGAAGATACTGTAGGGCATGATTTATTTGTGCCTGTTCTGTTTCTTCTTTCAAAATACTACCTTTCACTGAAAGATGGCTATCCAAAAGTTTCCAGTAACCTTGCAGTGCATGCTGCATAGTAAATCAATTGAATCTGAATTATAATACATTGTCTTCGGTAGCTGTTTTAGGCTGTGCTGCTGGAGTGTCCTGCTGTGACAGAAAACATTTTCATATCAACACAGCATATATATTATCATGTATGACACTTGTCCCTAAATTTTTATAAGTGGTGCAAGAAAGATTTTAAGTGTGCTGGCCCATCTGATGTTAATGGGATCTGCATTGCTAACTCCTTAACTATCACTTTGGAAACATACCCAATGTGGTTGTTTGTGAATGTTGAGTATCATCCTCCTCAAAAAAGTAAAAATAAAATAGCATTAAACACCTGATCTGAAATGATACAAACAAGGATATTCAGAGTCAAGACTGAAACAGCTGCCTTATCTTGCTCCTTTGTGTCCTGCCATCCCTGCTCATGTGACATTTGTAAGGATGGCCGTGGGTGATTTTAGAAGCTGGCATGTGATTGCAATTTGAGTCCCTGCCACATGGCCATGCCCTGTTAGAAGGTTCTCTGCTGCAGGACAACGTCCTCTGCATACCACAGGCACAAGAAGGTCTGTGACTGAGTTTCAGCCTTATCTCTGAATTCCTGATATTTATTGAATGTAGGAGCAGCCATCCTGGAACACATCTTTGGTTCAGAAAGTCTGCTCTCTTGCTTCATTGATTGATTGCTTTTTATAGGGGACAGAATGAACTGTTACACTCACCTCGTCGGACCTCCTGCATAGAACAGGCCATAGAATCTCACTCCGTGATTCCTATGTGTAGCCCAATTGCTGCTGGAACTGGCTTCTATTAGATGCTTTAGAACAGTGGTGGGCAACTATGGCCCATGGGTGGCCCATCAGGGCAAGCTACTGGCAGGCCGCTAGACTGTTTGTTTACATTTGCGTGACAGCTCCTAGTGGCCACGGTTCGCTGTTCCCGGCCAATAGGAGCTGTGGGAAGTGGTGAACTGCGGCCACTGGAAGCAGCAGGTGGCCATGCAAATGTAAACAAATGGTCTGGCGGCCTGCCAGTGGCTTGCCCTGACGGGCCACATGCAGCCCGCAGGCCAGAGGTTGCCCACCACTGCCTTAGAAGCTGAAAATCCCCCATAATGTACCTGGCCATTTGCTGCCGCATAGGTGGGTGGGAAGGAGTAGCTTCCTGAGCTAAGCTATTGATCAGTTCATGCTCTGAAGCATCCTGATAATAGTTATATAACTTGTGGTTCTGACTGCTATAATTCTAACTTGTCTTGTGTCTGAGTTGCTTTAGATGTTTATATTTGTTTTAGATATGATAGGAACAAAATTAAAAATCTCTCATTCAAGTTTATAAATGTGTAGGCACTTTTTAAAAAGTGTTATTTGGTACCTGGCAGAAATTTAGAGTCTTCTTGATGAACTAGATTATTAATGCTGGGACCTTTTCAAATCCACCCTTCTAATGCATCCTGAGTCTGCATTTAGGACTGTAACCATTTCCCAGTGAAGTCAATGGGAGTTTGCCATTGTGCAGGAACAGGGTCCTTTGGAATAACCCACTGCTAGAGATCTTTCAGAAGTCTTTGATGCTAAGAATGGAAGCATATGAGCTTGGCAAGATGACTGTATATGAAATAAATCAGTTTTCAATACATGGGACCTGATTCTGATCACACTTACACCGGTTTTACAGTAGTGTGACTCCACTGACGACCTGATTTACACTGGAATAAGAGACCAGAATAAGGCCCATAGTTTCAAAACACAAAAAGGGACTCTCCAACATTATGGACTAAAGTAGCGATTCTGATTTGGGTTACACTGATGTAAATAAATTCACAGATTCTGATCTCAATTACACCAGTGTAAACCTAGAGTAATTGTACTAAGCTCACTGGAGTCACTCCTGATGTACATCTGGGTAATTGAGATCAGAATCAGGACCTAATTTTCTGTAAACATTTCTATTTATTTTTTTAAGAGCAATGTCACAGTGGCAGGACATCACAAATTTTGTTGTTGCAGGTTGTTTTAAATCTGGAAAAGCTATCATCAGCTTCTGTGAGTGAGGAGCTTGCATGTTACATTTTAGTCCTCAAATATCTGAGTCTCTGATGAATATTCTGGCAGCCCCTTAACTGCAACATGGAATGGCAAATGGGTCTACTATGATTAAATAACACAGAGTCGTTGCACAGAGCAAGGGCCTGACCCAAAGCCCAAGGAAGCGAATGGAGAGCCTCCTATTGACTTCAGTGGGCTTTGATCTGGCCTTCAGTGTGTATATTTATAAAACCCAGAAAAAAATTATGTCCCTTTAACTCTTAATAACCACATGCTTCTCTTTCACTTTTCTCTTCAGGATGGAAGGAGCAGTTTTATTGGACACCAGCTTGGAGGGGTCATGGAGGTGCCAAACAGCAAGGACCAGCGAGTGAAGTCAGCCAGAGCCATCCAGATCACCTACTACCTCCAAACCTATGGCTCTGTTGCCCAGGGCCTCATTGGTGAAAAATGGGAGAGTGAATTCTGTAAACTGATGCGCAAGCTGCAGCTGGATCACCAAGATCTGCAGCTCTACTCGCTGGCATCCTTTAGTCTTTGGAAGGACTTCCACAAGACCAGCCTCCTGGCCAAGGGCAAGATCTTAGTGAGCCTGATGCTCATTCTACTGATTGCTATGCTCTCGAGCTCCATGAAGGACTGCCTGCGAGGCAAACCTTTCCTGGGATTATTGGGAGTATTTACAATCTGCATCTCCAGTGTCACTGCAGCAGGGATATTTTTCATTACTGATGGAAAATATAACTCTACACTGCTGGGAATCCCCTTCTTCGCAATGGGTAATTCTTTATCTTCATAATAATGGGATTAACGCAATTTAATGATGGGATTGTAAATTACATCCCAGGGTATAAAGTGCAGATTTTACCTTCAGTGAAAGTCCAGGTCCTTTTCATTTTGTTAAACTGACCCATCCCTTACCAAAACAATTAAAAATTAAATGAAAATCCCAAACAAAACAAAGTAACAGACAAAAAAAAAAAAAGAGTGAATGACTTTGTTGGAACCTCACCCAATAGGAGAGCAGTAGTTGTATGAATCCCTGTTACAAAACAAAGGGGGAACTTGTTATTGAAAACCAGTCAGCTCAGCATAGAAAATGGATATTTGTTGACGTGTCTTTGATGGAGGGCCAGTGGGAAGAGTAAGGAGCGACTGCAGGGAGTGGCAAAGAAAATAATATGTAGCATCCTCTTTGGTGAGGCTTTCTCTTTCATTTGTGTGGGAGGTGGAGGAATGGTTTGGTTCATGAATGAAATTGAGAGAGAGGTGATTACAGCCCTCGTGTCTGCCTGGCTGTAAGCACAGGGCCTGTCTCTGTCTGTAGAACATAATCCCCCGGCTTGTGAAATTTAGAGACCATCTGCAATGATTTGCTTGGGACGCACCATGAGGCAGAAGTTTCAGCTAAAGAGCAAATGTCTGGACCCATTTTTGAAGGAAATTGTTTGTTTTAGAGCAGTATTTTAAGCATATCTCAATTGCATTCGTTTAACAATTTGATTGCAAGATTCCAGGCTAGGGAAGTATGCTGAAAAGGAAGATAAAGCAGTATCCACAGAGATGGTGCCACCTCATTTCTCTGTGCAGTCAACAAGGAGAAACATTGTCATCTCACCGCACAGTGTATTTGAACATTTGTGTTTCCCCTCATCCTAGATCTCAGTGGCCACCTTCAAAGGCTCCATGCTGCCTTTTGTATCTGAAGGAAATCTTGCCTGTGGGCAGAATGCTCTGTTCCATTCTCTTCCAGTTCGTTTCTTAGCTGTGCCCATTCTGATGGTGTCTGAGCACCCAATGCTCCTCTGGGCGAAAGTCCATGTGTGGACACATCACAGACTAGAGGGACCCAGTGGGAGGGGAAGCTATGCGTTTCTTCCTGGCCGCCCAACTGCTGTGCAGTGTGGGTGTAGCCCTGCATTATAGGGGCAAAGTTCTTCCCCTGTCATCTTCCTGTAGGAGGGGGACAGCAGAAGGTGCTGAAAGATGGGAAAGAGGGATCCAAAGTGGGAATTGGGTGTCAGGCACTCTGGTGGTGCTGAAATGGAGAGGATCAGGAGAGTGACTTAGGGGTATGTGTGGGAGAGGGGGGACAGAATCAAGGCTGCTTGACAGGGGAATTGGAGTAGACTTTTGTGTGAAGAGAGTGTAGAATAGGGAGCAGGGTGGGGAGCCAGGAGTGGACCAACACAGAAGGGGATCATAACACAAGTGGTGGCACATGCGGGAATTTGAGTTGCTTGGTAGCTCTCTGGATCTAAAACCAAGAGACTGCTTGAGCTTTAGGCAGGCTTATAAATTGCTTTACATGATGCAGCCACAAGGGGGAAAGAGTCTACCACTGGAGTGAAATTGTGTTACAAAATGGATTTGGGTGCCTTAGTTTACCATTTGGGGTGGAAGACAGAACTCTGTTAGTTTGCTAGCCAGAGATTAAATGTAATTTTATGTTTATTTGCAGTGTTCTAGAGCTCACTTTTACCAGAAAAAGGCTCTTTATGAAATTGCAAGGAAATATTCCATAGGATTACATTGTACTTGCTTTGGGTTTGGAGGAACTAAATAAATAACCTTTTTATGTATATTTCATCCAATAATTTCCAACTGATTTGTAGACATGATTAGATGAATGCTCACATGTCCCCGAGAGCTATAGTTGGTAAGTTTTATTTTTTCCAGAGGAATAAACTGAAAGACAAGAATTGTGACTTACCCAAGGTCACATGGAGGCCTGCTCCTGCAGTCAGGTGCCCTCTACTCCCATTAATGACAGTGCCAGTTGATGATACAAAACACTTGTCATCAGGTACCCAGGACCACGCAGGATTGGGCACATAATAAACCAATAGCAGAGCTTTGAACAGAACCCAGCAATTCCAGTTCACAGTCCTGAGCTCTAACCATTTAGATGGTCTCTTGGGTAGAACAGTGTCCCAAATTGTGGTTCCACAGCGCTCTATGCCTGTACAGAGCATTAGTCCTGCCTGTGCTTTGGCTGTTCAGGATGCTCATGTTCTCACTCCTAGCAGCTCTTACTGTCACTTTTGCCTCCCCACGCCCTCCTCCTTTTCTGTTGTGTTCTGCATTCACCTATTAAGATCTAGATCTGAAGCCCATTGGTATGGAAAGACTCCCATTGATTTCAGTGGGTTTGGGTCAAGCACTTAGACTGTAAATTCCTTGGGAGAGGGACGGTCATCTATGCTATTGTTTGTACAGCATCCAGCATAATAGGATCTTGCTCCAGATCAGAGCCTTTGGGTGCTACCATAATACAACTGAATAATACAGACAAACAACTACATTAAAAGAATGTGATTCAGGTTGCAAAGTTAAGGATTTGAGAATTCAGGAATACTGGATTTATGGTTCCCAGTGCAACTTTAATTTGCCCTCTTTACACATCTACCTTGTGCACTGAATGAGGCCGGGGTCCCGTATGTTGATATATATTTTTAAAAGCATGTGAGCATGTAATTAATCACTGTCTCATAATGCATATGTAAGCGGGGGAATGGTCCCGCTATTGTGGGGAACTTTCCTGGCTTCTGCACTACCCCGGTGAAGTGGGCTAGCGAAAGGATCTGAGTCCTCGCTCCCACTCCCTTTACCCAGAGGCCTCCCTGCCCTTGAGGACTCCCCTTCCACTCTCCTGTCTGGCAGAGTCCTCGTAACCCCAACAAGGCTGGGCCCAGGATTCCTGGGGGGCTCAACCCCCAACCCTGCTGTGGTCACCTAGGACAGGGGCTAGGGTGTCCCCACTCCGGGGTACCCTCTCTGCACTGGGCACCTCCCTGACCCACTGATTATTCCATACAATTTAAAGCAAATACAAGTTGTTTAATTAACAATTAATCTAAAGAAAAGAACAAGGAAAACACATCACACCGCTCTGTGGCAGGGAACATCACAAACAGTGTCTCTGGACATCAGGGCACTTCGCAGTCTGTTCCTTGTAGGTCCCAGGCCTCCTTCTCAGGCCCTGGCTGTGCTGCAGGGATGCTGCGGGTCGGACACTTGCAATGGTGGTGGCCACACACCTCCGGGCTTTGAGTGGTGGGACCCTTCTTCCCCAGCGTCAGCCCCCCGTCAGGTTAAGGTCCCCCTCCCGATCTGGCCTGCAAGGGCCCTTGGCTGGGGGTGTCTTTCTGTGCTGGGCCCTTTGCCCAAGGTCCCCCCTTGGCTGGCCCCACTTGCTTACCACACCTGGCTCTGTGGCTGCAGCTCTGCTCCCAGCACAGGATCTGCTCTCCCTGGGCTGCGTCTCTGGCTCTGTGGCGGCAGCTCTGCTCCCAGCACAGGATCTGCTCTCCCTGGGCTGCGTCTCTGGCTCTGTGGCTGCAGCTCTGCTCCCAGCACAGGATCTGCTCTCCCTGGGCTGCGTCTCTGCTCCCAGCACAGGATCTGCTCTCCCTGGGCCGCGTCTCTGGCTCTGTGGCGGCAGCTCTGGCCCCTCTGGATCTGGCACGGTTCTGCTCTCCAGCTCAGCTTGGGCCCCTGCTTTCTCCTTTGCTCGGCCCCACTCAGTCTGACCCAGGCAATTCCAACTCACACGGAGGACGGGACCCACCCTGGCCTCCTGTCATGCTGATTAGCCTGCCCGCCCTGTCAATCAGGCTAACCTGGAGCATTGGCCTCTCGCCATTGTTCCTGGGGACTGTCAGTCTCAGTGTCCTGATTTCCCATCGACCCCTCCCCTTTTAGTGCTGGGAGCTAGCCAACCAAAACACCCCCACTGAATGTTAGTAAGGGGGCAACAGTCCCCTTACACATATGCACAAAGGGGCTGAATGAAAAGTTGCATGGCATTTCTTAACGTTTAAGGGTTTCACTATGTCAGATGATACTCTCTGAACAGATTTTTTAAATGCAATTTACTAAGATGTTTTTAAAGGAAAAAGGTACAAACAAATTATATTATGTAGAGTTGTGATTGCACCCCATACTGCACCTTCAGCAAGGTTTCAGCCCTGACCCTGCAGAGCAGACCACCACTTGAGCTGCAGGACTAACAACATTATCGGTTAGCAGGAACGGTTGTTAACCTGGAGGGGGGAATGCGCCATTGAGGCCACATGTAGTGTCCAAGTGATGGGAGTGGAGGTTCTGGCCCAGCCTGGCTCTCTTCTTCACTCCCCCTGGAGTGGGCAGCTCCTGCCCCAAGAGAAGACATCAGGGGAGGAAATTGGGACGTTGGGGCCATATGACAGATCTGATGGAAGAAGCCCAGTGCAGCCTGCCTCTTCCCCACATCACTTCCTGCCACTACAGTGGCTCTGGCAGCCAGGGCTGGCCTTACCATGAGGCGAACTGAGGTGGCCGCCTCAGGTGCCAGACTGGGGGGGGGGGCGCCACTAGGACCCAGAGTGTAGAAAATTGTGTCTGCTGCTGCTGCATATGTATTCTCTCTGCTCTAGATGCACAGAGATGGTGGAGTGCTGGAGGAAGGAGGGCACAAGAGACGTAACAGGCAGGCAGGAGCAAAGGTGAGAGGGAATAACAGAAAGCAGCAGGAGCTGCAGGGAGAGAGAGGAGGAGGATCGTCTTATGTACCTCTCTAGCACCCCCCAGCAGCCTGGACTGATTAACACCAGCTTCTCAGGGAGCTTCTTGATTCCTGCTGCTTCCCTGAACCCACTTGAGGAGAACAGGCAGTCAACTGAAGTAGCAGGAGGCAGTTAGGCCCTTAAGACGCTGATATCTTCCCTCACTCAGGCCCTGCTACCAGCCTGCTTATTTGTCCCCTTCAATTGAGTGTTGAGAGCCACTATAGCTGACACAGAACAGCAGTCATGAGTGAAAGAAGAAAATGCCCCTCTGGGGCAGCATTCAGAAAAAGAAAGAAAGCAAAGGAAGCTTTTCTATCTAAGCAGGAAGGAGCTTTCCTGAGATACATAGACACAAATGTTCACGGTGAGCCTTCCGACCCCAGTGAGGATGTGAGTGGTGAGGAGATGCCTGATCTTCCAGTTAGTCAGAGTGCAGGTGACCTGGCAGCTACTGCAGCATCCATATCTCCATCTCAAATGGATGTAACCATGCACATTCCTGAAGAAAAGTATAGATCAGAGAAGAGTGTGCTGGAGGCGCAAGAAATAGCTGCTGCTGAGTTTAGTTCCTTAAGTCTAGATGATCCAGGACTGTGGACCCACTTGAGCAGTAGCCTGAGGGACTTCCTTGTACTGCATGAGCCACAGCAAGTGAAAAACTTCATGTTCCCCAAAGACAATGAAAATAGAAGTTTCCACCCAACACATTACTGGCGTGAAATCCCCAATGGTGACAAAGTGGAGAGGCCATGGCTTATGTACTCAAAAACCCAGAATGCTGCATACTGTTTTTGTTGCAAACTCTTCCAGTCTAATGTTCCAGCCACATTGGGTTCTACAGGAACAAAGGACTGGAAGAATCTGGCTCGAAATCTGGCATGCCATGAGAAGGCAACAAATCACCAGAGAGCATTCCATAGGTGGAAAGAGTTTGAGATGAGACTAAGGTTAGAGGTCACCATAGATGATCAGCATCAAGAGAAGATTGCATCAGAGTCTCTTTACTGGCAAAATGTTCTGAAGAGGCTCATTGCCATTGTGAGAATGCTTGCTACCCAAAACCTAGCACTGCGTGGCACTTCCGATCAGCTGTATGTGCCAAACAATGGAAACTTGCTTAAAATTGTGGAGCTGATGGCTGAGTTTGATGCTGTACTCCAGGAGCATCTAAGAAGAGTCACCACCCAAGAAATGTACACACACCACTACCTTGGAAAAACTATTCAAAACGAGATCATACAGTTACTGGCAACAAAAGTCAAACAGAAGATTGTGGCAGATCTGAAGTCAGCAAGATATTACTCTGTTATTCTGGACTGCACACCTGACATCAGCCATATGGAACAAATGTCTTTAATGGTGCATTTTGTAACAACAACAGAACCTAGTGAAAATGTCCCTGCAATGGTGACTGTCAGAGAGCATTTTCTAGAATTTATTGACATTGATGATACTACAGGAGCTGATATGACAAATGTGCTTCTTAAAAAGCTGGAAGACTTTTAGCGGGAATTGCAATAGCTGACATGAGAGGTCAGGGCTATGATAATGGTGCCAACATGAGAGGAAAGAACAGAGGAGTGCAGACACAGATCCAAGAGTTAAACCTTCGAGCTTTTTATTGTCCCATGCAGTTCTTATTCATTGAACTTGGTGGTCAGTGATGCAGCATCAGCTTCTAGTGAGGCTGCTGAATTTTTTAATGTAATTCAAAGCATCTATGTATTTTTCTCTGCATCAACTCATCAATGGCAAATTTTGAAGCAACATCTGGGAACATCCTCTCTGACACTGAAACCACTGAGTGCCACATGACAGGAAAGTCGAGTGGAGGTGATAAAGCCTATCAAACACCAAATTGGGAAGATTGATGATGCCATAGTTGCCATTATGGAGGATAATACTATGACAGGAACTGTTCGTGGGAGAACAGTGGCAGCGGGAAATGGAATCACCAGAAACATACATAACTTCAAATTTCTGTGTGGCTTAGTGTTGTGGCATGACCACAACATGTTTGAAATAAATGTTGTAAGCAAGAGACTCCAAGGTGTTGATCTTGATATATCTGGAGCAATGGAACAACTGGACAAAGCAAAGTCATACCTACAGTCGTACCGGTCAGATGAGGGATTTCAAAACATTCTGAAGAGTGCACAGAAATTGTCAGAGGAACTTCACACTGAAGCTATTTTCCCATCCATTCAAGAATACAAGAGTCACCGAAGAAGAAGACATTTTGATTACGAGGCACGGGATAATCCCATAAGAGACCCCAAACGACAATTTAAAGTTGAATTCTTTAACCAGGTGCTAGATTGTGCAATACAGTCAGTTGAAGAACGTTTCATGCAGCTCAAGGAACACAGCAGTATATTTGGGATGTTGTATGATATTCCAAAACTCCTCACTATACCTGAAGAAGACCTACACCAGCAATGCAGGGCACTAGAGACAGTGTTGACATGCGCAATATTGATGTGAGTGATTTAGGTGATGAACTGAAAGCCCTTTCAAGATACAATTCAGCAGGATCAACTCCAAAGGCTGTTCTGGAATGTATGTGCACAAATAAGATGACCACCCTCTTTCCAAATGCTTTTGTTGCTCTGCACATACTTCTAACACTTCCTGTAACAGTTGCCAGTGGAGAACGCAGCTTCTCCAAGCTGAAGTTAATAAAAACACATCTATGCTCCACAACGACACAGGAGAGGCTGGTCGGCCTTGCAACCATCTCAATAGAGCATGAGCTGGCCCAGACTGTGGACCTTCAGGAAGCAGTTCAAATCTTTGCAACCAAGAAGGCACGGAAAGCACCACTTTGATTATTCAAACAGATAAAAATGCCAGTGTTTACTATGCAGACAAGAAAAGTTACATTTGCTGTTCAGGCGTTTGAAAGTTAAGTGTTACTTAAAATTTTTGAACAGGCATTTTAAGTTGTTAGTTCTCCTTTATTGGGGTAGGTAGCAGAGCAGTACCATGAGAGGAGTAGAACAGGAAGAAGGCAGAATTGAGACCTTTCAAAGTTTTGGCCCAAGTGAAGGGGTCTGGGGGCGTCATTTGAGCTCCCCACCTCAGGTGCCAAAATGTTGTGGACCAGCCCTGCTGGCAGCTCACAGGTGTTCCCTGTGCAGTATCTGCTGCTGCTTCTTTGGAGGCAGCCTAGACCGGACTCTTTAGAAGGTTCATGTTCAGTTAGCGTTCTGGCAGGCTGCCAAGATTGCCTTGAGCCATGCAAAGGGGAGAAGGGAAATGGTGGCTGTTAACTGTTTATATCTCAGCCACACCTTGACCTGAATGGAATTTCATGGGACAAAGAAAAGGTGCTTCTCTAGCCTGAGGGCCTTCTGCCTGCTGAATTTCAAAGTCCTGCTGCAAGCAGCAGACATGGTAGATCTCCTCAAAAAACATTGCAAGCCTCTTGTAATGGAAAGTGGTAAGCAACCTAAATAGAGAAGTCACCACCAGCTCCCCCTATAATAAAAAGGCACTGCGAAAACATTGGGTTTATTGGACAGATCTCCCAAGGGTGAGAGCTCTTTTTTGTTGTTGTTGTTGTTCACTGGGTTCTGTACTAGCAGAAACACACAGTTTTGTGAATCCAGAATTTGGGACAGTTCTGCCTTGGATGTGATTGTGACTTGACTTTTGGAACGATCAATTACCAGTTCCACAGGGGGCTAGCAGAAGTTTGACTGAACGTTGAATACCTGGGGAGAAGGCACCAGAAGAGCTATCCCAATAGTCAGAATTCTGGATTGTCTCTGATTTTATCAACTTTCTACAAATCTGGAGTGTAGCTTGTCATGAGGGTGATTTCTTTATGGACCGTTGCACCAGAAAATCCCTAATAGATGGATATTTAAGGCTAGGTAGTCAAAACATCGGGTACCTGTTGTGTGCCTAAACAATGTTCAGTTAGATTTTCACATTTTCCTTTTAGGATTTAGGTTGATAACTCACAACACAATTTCAAAATTGTTATATGCATACCAGAGGTATGCTTTTCCGCATCTAATGATCACAAATTAATATAACCAGATGGTTAAGGACATGACTGAGTCATTTTACCTCCCTCTTGTTGGTCTTAATGCATATGGATCAGATTGCTCTAATGAAGCTACACCAATCTGCAGCAGCTCAGGATCTGACCCTGTATTTTTGAAATTCACATATATTAACTGCATTGTTTTACAAGATACTTATTCTCAGCCGTATAGTGTTATATAGATTAATGACAATTATAGGTATCAAAACCTATAACTGTGATATAATAGTGTAATTAGACAAAAAGAACAGGAGTACTTGTGGCACCTTAGAGACTAACAAATTTATTTCAGCATAAGCTTTCGTGGGCTACAGCTCACTTCTTCAAAGGCATAGAGTGGAACACACAGACAGAAGATATTTATACATACAGAGAACATGAAAAGGTGGAAGTACGCATACCAATTGTAAGAGGCCAATCAATTGAGATGAGCTATCAGTAGCAGCAGAAGAAAAAACTTTGAAGTGATAATCGAGATGACCCATAGAAGGTGTGAGGAGAACTTAATCAATCAATTTTTCCCCCATGTTAAGTTCTCCTCACACCTTCTATGGCTCATCTCGATTATCACTTCAAAGTTTTTTCTTCTGCTGCTACTGATAGCTCATCTCAATTGATTGGCCTCTTACAATTGGTATGCATACTTCCACCTTTTCATGTTCTCTGTATGTATAAATATCTTCTGTCTGTGTGTTCCACTCTATGCCTCTGAAGAAGTGAGCTGTAGCCCACGAAAGCTTATGCTGAAATAAATTTGTTAGTCTCTAAGGTGCCACAAGTACTCCTGTTCTTTTTGCGGATACAGACTAACACGGCTGCTACTTTGTAAAGTGTAATTAGAATAATAGAATCATAGAATATCAGGGTTGGAAGGGACCTCAGGAGGTCATCTAGTCCAACCCCCTACTCAAAGCAGGACCAATTCCCAACTAAACCATCCCAGCCAGGGCTTTGTCAAGTCTGACCTTAAAAACCTCTAAGGAAGGAGATTCCACCACCTCTCTAGGTAACCCATTCCAGTGCTTCACCACCCTCCTAGTGAAAAAGTTTTTCCTAATATCCAACCTAAACCTCCCCCACTGCAAATTGAGACCATTGTTCCTTGTTCTATCATCTGGTACCACTGAGAACAGTCTAGATCCATCCTCTTTGGAACCCCCTTTCAGGTAGTTGAAAGCAGCTCTCTGTACTAGGAAGTATCACTGTTTCTTAGGGAGCGTCAGAGTCGACACTGAGCTGCATTCGGTTCATCAGGCTGACGTAGTTAAGGCATGTCAGTTTCTGTAGCCAATGGCACACAAGGGAGTGACGTGGCTAGCAGCATGTCTGTCCACTTTGGACTTTTTCAACCCAACGGATCAGGTATCCATTTGCAGGGGGGCTTTCTGTATGAGAGTGAGTGAGATGTGAACTCCTGACTGGTAGCTAAGCACCTGTACTACTCAGCCACCACCAAACTGGATTGAAAGAATGTTTCGTCTCTCACCCTTCACACGTCTCATCCATGTAGCTTGTAAGATCTCCAGGGCAGAGGCTATTTCTTACTATGTGTTTGTATGACACCTAGCAAAATGGGGCCCTGATCTCAGATGAGCCTCTAGGCTACTATAATACAAATAAATAATATAACAATTAATAGAAGGAAGAGGCACAAAAGCTTTATGGAGCGGTATACCATAAGCTTCCATTACTCCATGCCTGAGGGCAGAGGAAGAAATCTCGGGATACGTATCAGGGCTGTGTCTAAACTAGCAGTGTTTGTCCCCCTAAAATGTCACCCCATTGCTACCTCCAGTGGAAGCAAAAGGGGAGCACAAGTGTAGCCATGACTCCAGGAAGCTGCTATTGTTTTAAACATCATGTTGCCTAATCTTTCTCAAAGAGGTGAAAACTACCCAGTTATTAAAATCTGGTGAGCACCTTGTCTAGACTTGTGCTACCACCAATAGATGTGTGATGGGAAGTATTAGGAAAAAACCCTAGTGCAAAAGAGGCCTCTAACACCATTTTAAATCTAAAATGTTAATCTGAGGGCTAAAATGCATATGATCTGTAGTTTATCTATACCTGAAATACCACAGTATTTTTTAACTTTGTTTCAAGCAATAGACTTTCTGTGCACAACCAAAACTTATAAATACTATTGCAAGAAGCACCGATCACTTTGTTTTTGTCCTTTTGATGCAGGACCCAAGCAAATCCAGCTTGACTTTCATATGACGAACATCTTCTAGATGTTCTAGCAGCTATTGAGCACATCCATAGAAATAAGAGGCCCACCCTCATGTAGTCAAGCTATTATGTTCAGTCAACCTGTGGAACTCCTTGCCAGAGGATGTTGTGAAGGCTAAGACCATAACAGGGTTCAAAAAAGAACTAGATAAATTCATGGAGGATAGGTCCATCAATGGCTGTTAGCCAGGATGGGCAGGAATGGTGTCCCTGGCCTCTGTTTGCCAGAAGCTGGGGATGAGTGACAGGGGATGGATCACCTGTTCTGTTCATTCCCTCTGGGGCACCTGGCACTGGCCACTGTCGGAAGACAGGATACTGAGCTAGATGGACCTTTGGTCTGACCCAGTAGGGCCATTCTTATGTTCTTATGTTCAATTCCTTAGGAATTAACTGAAGTTGTGATTTTAAATGCTGTAGCTCTGAATCCTCATAATCAAGATTTCCATGGAGGCTGTGCAAATATTGGCCCCAATACTAGAAAATATCTGTATTCAAGGTTTATGTATTTGTTTGGAAACTTGCAAAGATGGGTACAAAAATCTTGTGGGGTTTTGCGAGGTTGGCTCAAGAATCAGATAATGTGGGAGTTTTAAAATGTAGCAATTTCCACTCTGAAAAGTTTTGATTTTTGAGCCAAATCCTCAGATTTTTTCAAAGTATGAGAATTTTGTTCAGACAAAGATACATATTCATATAGTAATTTAAAACAGTGCAATTTTTGCATGGCTAATTGCAAAAGCAGCCATTCTGTGAAAAATAAAATGTAATAAAAAGCAACATTTATGGCTTCTTATGTGGTCCCAAATAAAAGTATTTCATTGTATTTAAGCAATGTTATGCAAAAAGATTAACACCTTAATAATGCTTATTTACAATAAACTGTATGATTGAGTGCCAGGCTCTGATATCCTTATTCATGTTTAGAAACACTTTATACCATAAATAGATCTATTGGGTGAAATCCTAGCCCGACTGGTATCAATTAGAGTTTTGTTATTGACTTCAGTGGGGCTGGAATTTCACCCATTGATTGAGTGTGACTACTTGCAGAGAAGGGCTGCCAACTTTCTACTCGCACAAAACCGATCACCCTTGCCCCACCCCCTTTCCCACCCTCCTCTGAGGCCCTGCCCCGCCCCTTCTCCGAGGGCTCCGGCTGGGAGTGTGGGCTCTGGGGTGGGGCCAGGGATGAGGGGGATTCGGGATGCAGGAGGGAGCTCCGGGCTGGGGCTGAGGGGTTTAGAGTGTGGGAGAGGGCTCCGGGCCGGGGCAGGTGGTTAGGGTGGGGGGGGGGTCTGAGGACTCCAGCTTGGGGTGTAGGAGGGTACTCTGGGATGGGGGGTGGAGCTGAGGGGTTCGGAGTATAGGAGGGGGCTCTGGGCTGAGGCAGGGGATTGGGATGTGGGAGGGGGTACGGGCTCTGGGCTGCAGGTTCCAGGGTAGGGCCAGAAATGAGGGGTCCAGGGTGCAGGAGGGGGCTCTGGGCTGGGACAGGGGGTTGCTGTGCGGGGGGAGTGAGGGTTCCAGCTGTAGGTGTGGGCTCTGGTGTGGGGCCGTGGATGAGGGATTTGGGGTGAAGGAGCAGGCTGGGGCAGGGGTTGGTGTGTGGGAGGGGGTGAGGGCTCCATCTGGGGATGCAGGCTCTGGGGTAGGGCCGTGAATGAGGGGCTTGGGGTGCAGGAGGGGGCTCCGGGCTGAGGCTGAGGGGTTCGGAGGGTGGGAAGGGATCAGGGCTGGGGAAGGGGGTTGGGGTACGGGAGAGGGCTCTGGCTCGGGGTGCAGACTCTGGGG
The DNA here is from genome assembly GCF_028017835.1 of Emys orbicularis. Classification (NCBI taxonomy): domain Eukaryota; kingdom Metazoa; phylum Chordata; order Testudines; family Emydidae; genus Emys; species Emys orbicularis. The sequence goes on along the minus strand of NC_088685.1, from coordinate 18,885,351 downwards.
TGGGGCTGCGGATGAGTGGTTTGGGGTGCAGGAGGGTGCTCTGGGCTGGGACCGAGGGGTTTGGAGGGCGAGAGGGGGATCAGGGCTGAGGCAGGGTGTTGGCGCTCAGGAGGGGGTCAGGGGTGCTGGCTCTGTGTGGCGCTTACCTCAAGTGGCTCCCGGAAGCAGCAGCATGTCCCCACTCCAACTCCTATGTAGAGGCGCGGTCAGGGGGCTCTGCACACTGCCCTGTCCACAGGAGACACCCCCGCAGCTCCTATTGGCCATAGTTCCCGGCCAATGGGAGCTGCTGAACTAGCACTTGGGGTGAGGGGCAGCATGCGGAGCCCTCTGGCTGCCCCTACGCATAGGAGCCGGAGCGGGGTCATGCTACTGCTTCTGGAAACTGCGTGGAGCCACGGCAGGCAAAGAGCCTGCCCTAGCCCTGCTGCACTGTTAACCGGACTTTTAACAACACGGTCAGCGGTGCTGACTGGAGCCGTCAGGGTCCCTTTTCGACCAGGCATTCCAATCGAAAACTGGACATTGGCAACCCTATTGCAGAATGAGGAGCTCTTCAGCAGGATAAAAGGGCATCAGAATTTATTTGTATGGCCTATGTGGGCTAACTGAAAGCAGATCAGTTGGATGCATGTGGGTTTGGGCAGGATATGAGGAGTCTGCCAGTGACATTCTACAGCCCAGCACACCATGCAGCCTGTCTCTGTAGGCAATCCTGGGGCATTCATACTCTGCGCAAGGAGAGAGAGCACGGACTGGAGGCTCCACTGATACACGTATCTGGAGGATACGCTGCTGCACGGGTCCATTGAGCCTTCCCATTCACACAGAAGAAGATTCTAGTGTCCTGGAGCTTACTTCAGTTCTTAGCAACTGCAGGCCAGCTCTGCTCCTCCTCCCAGCCTTAGGGAAGGAGTCCTCTCGCTTTTATCAGCTCAGAGATCCACAGCACTCAGTACAGTTACTTCACTCTGTGACGTGGGTTTGAGGGGCTGCTTTTCAAAGGCACAAAGGGCAGTTAGGCACTGAACTCCCATTGACTTTTCAGCAGCTGCTTTTTAGTGGTGAATGTAGTGATCTCTGTGTAGAGCACGTATATCAGTTTGCAGAGTGCTTTGGGATCCTTCCTAAGGAAAGGGACTACATGAAAGACATTATTTATTGTCGGGGCTTGCTTTGTTATGCAGGAGCTTATTGCTGTTGTCTGCTTAGGTTATTCAGAGATACTTTTTCTCCCAGGCTAGCAATGTTCTTTGGCATGTCTGTTTTAGGATGCTTTACCAGTTATACTACAGTATATGTTGTTTTAAGATACCAAGTTGTCACTCCGTTACACATCACATTTAACATGGGCTCATTTGGGGTAGGAGAGAGTTGCATCATGGCAGGAATGATTTAACTCTGTATATATCATCCCTAATAGAAGGATGTCAAATCCAGCATGAATAGCTTCAACGCTGGTGATTCCACAAACTGCATTGACAGCTTGTTCCAGTGCCTAAATGTCCTTACATTTATAAATGTTTCCTAATATTTTCCCTGCTGCAGCTTCTGCCCACATAATTTCAGGATCTGTCTGGCTTGACTAAAGAGATTAACTGTTCCCCGTTCTCTTTATAACATCTCTGTATGTATTTGAAGACAGTTATGGAGCATTTTATATGTGGACTGAATGTAAGAACGGCCATACTGGGTCAGACCAAAGGTCCATCTAGCCCAGTATCCTGTCTTGCGACAGTGGCCAATGCCAGGTGCCCCAGAGGGAATGAACAGAACTGGTAATCATCAAGTGATCCATCCCGTCACCCATTCCCAGCTTCTGGCAAACAGAGGCTAGGGACACCATCCTTGCCCATCCTGGCTAATAAACATTGATGGACCTATCCTCCATGAACTTATCTAGTTCTTTTTTGAACCCTGTTATAATCTTGACCTTCACAACATCCTCTGGCAAGGAGTTCCACATGTTGACTGCCACATTTTGCTTAACCTTTCCTTACAGATCTCATTTTCCACCTCCTTTAGCGTATTTCATACTCTCTTCTTAACTCCATCTAGATTTTGGGCTAGATTGTGGCATCTAGCTTCTGTCATGTGTGGGGGCAGTGCAGAGTTGCACCATCCTTCCCCAAGGGGAGTGCTGGGAGGGATTGTGCCTCAAAAGATCATGTCCTCTCCTCCTCAGCACACGGATGAAATGTGCAGCTTCGCACCACTCCTCTGTATGCTGCTGTTGAAAGGAGGGTGGCGTGATGGTCTGGATTCCTCCAGGCCACCTCTCAGATAAATTGTGCCCCTGGGAGATGCGTGGAATGAACTAGCCTGTACTCTGTCAAGCACAGAAACTACGATTGTCCTTAGTTCTTATACACGAAAAGCAGAGGCTGGGAGGGATTTTGTGCTTTCTGCCTTTGGCTTTTGATTAAATTGAAAGGCAGTAAATGTATTAATAATAAAAAGAAATAGTCTGTGGAACTCACTGCCACAAGATATCATTATGCCACAAGCTTAGCAGAAATCAAAAAGGGACTGGGCATTTTCGTAGATAATAAATGAGCATGTTTTCATATTGGATAAGATTACAAAAGTAAAATCCACTAGTTAGGAAGAGATGTCAACTCATGCTTCAGAGAAAAAAAACAGCTTCTAAAATGGTTAGGAAAAAAACTTCCCTTGTGGGCAGGTTTTTCCATACTTGCCCACTTTGGGGTGAGGATTCATAACTTCCTCAGAAGCATCTAGTGTTGAGCACTGTCCGAAACAGAATATGGGACTAGACGAACCACTGGTCCAATGCACTATGCCAATCTGTATGCTCGAATGCTGTGTCCAAAGCTGTGTGCAGCATTTTAGAAAATCATTAAAAATTCATTACAAGTACAAAACTATCTCAAAATACATGCCTGGAAATTGGAGTATTTTATATTGTAAGTGACCTTGGTTTTTTGTTTGTTTGTTTGTTTTTCCTTCCTCTGCAGCATGGGTGCAGGTCACTTGCCAGGATTATCTGAGTACATCTCACTTGATCATTTCCCGGCCATTGTAGTGGCCTCAGACACTGGTGCACCTTGGCTTCTGGCACACAGCAGTCTAGTCCTGTGGGTTAGAATACTTTGGGCTCACTTCAGTTGTTGGATTAGTGTGTGGGTTCTGGTTGCACTCTGGTTGGTGGCCTGAGCCATACAGGAGCTCAGAGTAGATAATCTAGCAGTCCCTTCTGGTTTTAAACTCTATGACATCTTGCCTCTGTTCAACCACAAGCTAGTGGGATTTTCTAATAATTCAATTGAATCTTTCCATTTCCAACCTTTTTTTCACTCCATTTCTTTCCTGTGCCTTGGCATCCACTCTCGGGTGGGATAACAGCCTGGCTCCAAGTGCATTTAGTTGACCTGCCGTGGACGGTTGGCTGTAATATTAACCACCTGCAATACTCAGTGGTTCTTCCCCTGTCCCACAATATTGCTGTGGTAGCTCTGTGTTACAAGCCTCTCAGTTTCTAAGCAAAAGTACTTGACTACTGCAGTCATGAAATGCTGTGCTGTAATCCTGGTAGATTTTGTAAGCTAAGCATGGTCAGGTATTGTTGGTAGTTGGCTGGGTTTCCTAGGTGCGGCAGGAAATGCCATTTGATGATTCACAAAGTTGTAGTCTTCCCTCTGAGTCAGATCTGAACCGTTTCTTTCTTTTTTTTTTTTTTGCAAGAATAGCTGTTACCTTCAGTGTCTTGGCTAAATTCCAGTTTGGACAAATGCATTCTCTTCCCCCTGCAGTTTCAGTTGGATGCACTATCTTTATGAACTACCTGGCTTAAATTGTTGTGCAGTGGTGTCATGCTCTGTTAAATAGCTGCTGTGTTTCACTCAGAGGAGGCTGCATTTCAGCGGTGAGTGAAATGATCTCTATACAGTTTGTCAGACTGTAAATGGTTTTGGGAGCCTTGAGAATGAAAGGCGCCATCTCACGGCATGTTGTCATTGCATCCTATTGCCAAGATCAGTATATCAACAATCAGGACTGAGAGAGTAGTTCGCCCTCAATGACCATCCAGTTGTGGGCTTTATGGAGAGGATGCCCGCAAGGGTATCCATTGGTGCCATTTGTGGTGGTGAAATGCAGTATGTGATGTGGATGCCTGTCCACTAGGATCTGAATGGAGACCACCAGCTTTTCACATGAGCCACTCTGGAGTGACCAGATTGTAATGACCTTTTCTTACTATTAATCTACCCTGGATTAAAATCAGTGACATAGAGGTAAGAGTCTGAGGGCTTTCCCAGTCACTTAAACCAGCGTTTCTCAGGTTGGTGACCCCTTATTTGTAGTGAAAAATATTTGTGATCTCCCCCCATCACATTTACTAGAAAAGTAAAAGTAAAAAAAATGATAGTACGATATAGCAACAATAAGCTATATAATACAACTAAATTGACTTCATTAACTTTCAAGGTTTTGGCCATCCTGAAGTTATTCTGGAAATTTTACTTTAGATTTGTGATAAAATTTTGCACTGCCTTCCAACTCCCCCAATTGTCCTTGGTGGCCCCTGTGGGGGTCAAAGCCTACTGGTTGAATAGCACTCATCTAAACAATTCAGTCCTCTAAGACATTTTAGTTTAACTACTGCTACCACTTCCTTGGAGTTTACTCAATAAACATGCGAAAAGATGAGTGTCTTTGGCTTCCTTAATTGATGGCATAAAGCAACATTTGCCACCATTTAGTATTGCAGTGTATGGGGGACATACTGCACATTTTCCAATTGAAGGTGGGAGCATTCGGCCTGGCAGTATTGTGAAAATAACAATAATAGAAAGTGGGGATGAAAGAGAGAGATTCTTCTTACCTATAAATCAAATTTATGACCTTTCCATTTACCTGTGTGGATCATTGGGCCTCCACAGATCACTTCTATAAGCCAATGGGCTAGTCAGCTGACACTAAAGTTTCCCTTAGTGGCATGATTTAAGCAGGAATCATCAATCATGTTCTTCCACAGAAGACTTAGCCTAACTTTGTCTTGAGAATGGATGCCTTTCTGGAAGACAAACACAAGTTATTGGGCTTAATACAGGGGCAATTGGGTGGTCTTTAATGGCCTGCGATATACAGGGGGTCAGAGTGGATGATCTGATGGTCCCTTCTGGCCTTAAAATTTATGAACTTAATTATACTTTTCAACCATCAGTCCAATCTAGTGGAGATAACTAACAGCTCAGGATGGCATCCGTATCTGAGCTAAAAGTAGAGTAAAGCTCTCTGTGTGCACATGATACGTTCAAAAGTCTGGACCAATGGGCATTAATTAGCAGTGTGCAATGCATTGCTAGGCTAAGAGAAGATCAGTTTCTCAGAGCCACGGCTACAGATTGACTAATCAGTTCTGTTGTCGTCTATAAACGTGAATAGAGAATACCGCATTGCAGCTCCTGTAGAATTACCCTCTCCACTCAGCCATAAAACAGCCATGGTAGAGTTGGCTTTGAAGGACTAAAACTCCAGCTGTATCACAGCACAGTCCAGTATAAGAGGTTTACTGAAGAACAGGCATATCTAGAGACTGTCTACTGAACAGACCTAGAGGTTTTCTATACCATTTTGAGGGTCTCCCAGGCAGTTAGGTTGGAATTTTCAAAGTTAGATATCTGGCTGCCACTGAAAGTCGGAGTTGGGCACCTAGGGCTAGATCCTTAAAAAGGACTTAGGTACCTAAATCCACCACTAAGATCCTCAACCCCCCTGCTCAGCTGTCATCCACACTGAAGGTGCCCAAAGTCCTTTGGTATCTGATTTTTCAAGTCCCCTAGGAACCTAAGTTCCTGCCAGTTCACCCACCTATCTTGCCCAAGGAGCCCAAACTTGTAGGCATGCTTAGAGCATGCAGCAGCAGCACTTCGGGCACCTAAGTCCAGGAGATGGTTTATGGCTGTGAATGCCAAACGGAAATAGGTGTCTTCCTTCATCCCAGACTTAGGTACCTCAGTCACTTTTAGGACCCACCTGTCTTCTTGGCATTTCTTATTGGCTAGCTAAGGTGGTTCACCACTTAGCAGGCGCACATTTATGGATTCCATTCTTAGGTGCCTATCTCTCTCCATGCATTGTATAGGGAGCCTAGATGCCTAACTTGGAGCTGTGGATTCCACGGAGTGGCATGGAACCTAAACATTAGATGTTGCATTGTTGAGCATTGCAACACCTAACTTCTTTTATGGATCTAGCCCTTAACTCCCATGAGCTCCCTTGAATAGAGTGGTCAAAACATAGTATGTTTTGTGAAAATGTTTGAAATGTTCCCATTTTTTTATTAATTTTTTTTAAAAAACCCTTTTTTTCACGTATTGTTTTTTCAGTTTTTTATTTTTTCTCAATTCTCCTGCACCTTTTTCCCACTGAAGAAAGGGAGGAGGCACAGAACAAAAGGGAGAGAAAGTGTTTGGGGCGAGCGGGGACAAACAACTGAAATACTGAAAACCAAAAAAAAAAAAAGTTGTTTTTTTCATTCAAGAATTTCAGAAAAAAGAATCACATTTCCACAAAAATGTTAGTTTTTTAAAAGGCCATGTTTTGTCAAAGAAAAGCTTTGAATTAAAACTTGCAGTCAGCATTACCTTAAAACCCTTAGATAGTATGGTGATAAGTGTGTGAGAAAAAACTTAAGATGTATAGGCTATGTAATCGGACTTTGATTGCCTGAAGTAAGTAGTCTGGTCTGTTTAAGAAGAATTTAAGAGACCTGATCACACCTAGGTGATGCCAGAATCTCTCTTTCTGAATCTTGGAGGACAAAAAGAGGGAGGAAAGGGAGTTCTCCTGGTCAATATGGAATAATGAATGTGATATGGGACTAAATCCAGGCTGAAGGAGAGGAGGGAACTACAGCAGTGGGGTGTGGATTTCTATGTTCAAGTACTGCTGGTGAGATTGGAGAATGACCTTGTGAGGATCTTACACTGTAGCTGACACTGGACCTCAGGAACTTCATTTTTAATTCATTGTGAACTGTGAGTTGATTTAGCCGTTTGAGGACTACTATTGGCTTTCGTCCTCTTGATGGTGAGTTAAGGACAATATGAAGGAATATTTGAAATATATCAGGAACAAACAAAATCCTAGGAGTCGACTGCGACTGATACTAGACAAGAATAATAACATTCTCACTTATGAGGTAGAAAATGTACTGGACAAATATTTCTATTCAGTATGCGGAAAGAAGCAGGCTGATTTATTCACATTGTGCAGTGATAATGAAATACTTTCTATTCCACCAGTAACTAGGGAGGATGTTAAACAGGAACTATTAAATTTCAACATTTTTAAGTCTGCAGGACCAGACATCTTGCACCCAGGAGTATGAAAGGAATTGGCTGAAGCATGCTCTGAACCATAGATGCTGATTTTTAACAACTCGGGGGATGTTCCAGAAGACTGGGAAAAGTCAGTGTTGTGCACATATTTAGAAAGGGTAAACGAGATGACCTGGAAAACTCTAAGCTGGTTAGACTGATATCAATCCCAGGCAAAATCATAGAAAGGTTGATCTGGGATGCTTTCAATAAAGAATTAAAAGATGGCAGGATAATCAATGCCGATCACCATGCTTTTATGGAAAATAAGTCTTGTCAGACAAATCTGATATTTTTAATGAGATTACAAATTTGATGATAAAAGTAACTGTGCTGACATAATATATTTTAACTTCTGTAAGAGATTTGGCTTAGGCCTGCATGACATTCTGATAAAAAATATTAGCATTATACAAAATCAGTGAAGCCCCTAGTAAATGGATTAACAACAATAATTGTAAGTGGGGAATCATTCAATGGGGATTTTTCTATTGGGGTCCTGCAGGAATCTGTTCTGAGCCTGTGCTATTCAATATCTTTATCAAGAATTGGGCAGACAATATAAAATCGTTGCTTGTAAAATTTGGAGATGATACAAAAATTGGTTGACTGGTAAATAATGTTGGGGAGAGGTTGACCTGGATCCCTTGGTATGGCCCATTTGAACCACATGTGTTTTAACATGCTAGATCATAGATCTAGGAACAAGGAATGTAGGTCCCCTTAAAAGATGGGAGACTGTATCCGGGACACAGTGACTCTAAAAAGGGGTTTGGGGTCATGGTAGATAACCAATTGAACATGAGTTTCCAGTGTGATTCGATGCTGTAGCTGAGGGGGAAAATACAACTCCTGATGAGTAGGGGGATGGTATTAGTTCTGTATAATTGGTGAGACTATTACTGAAATATTATGTCTAGTGCCGGTGTCCACACTTCAAAAAGATATTGACAAATTGGAAAGGGTTCAGAAAAGGACTACAAAAATGATTTGAGGTCTGGAAAACATGCCTTACCGCTCAATCTACTTAGTATATCCAAGAGAAGGTTAAGAGATGACTTGAGCTCAGTCTATAAACACCCATAGCAGGAAGAGATTTGTGCTAGTAGACAGCTCTTTAATCTAGCAGAAAAAGGCATAAAAAGGTCCAATGGTTGGAAGCTGAAGCTAAATACATTCAGACTAGACGTACAGTAAATGTTTAATGGTGAGGGTAATTAATCATTAGAACAATTTACCTAAGGACATGGTGGATTTTTGTCACATGAAGTCTTCAGATTAAGTTTGGATGTCTTTCTAAAGATATGCTGTAGGTCAAACAGAAGTTATGGGCTTGATGCAGAAATTACTGGGTGATGTTCTTTGGCCTGTGTTATACCAGAGATCAGACTACACGATCATATGATTCCTTCTGGCCTTAAACTCTATGACTCTATCAACCTTTTGGTTATGGAAAAACAGAAGGGGTAAATTTTCTCTCTTTCCTCTTAGTGAAGGATCAGATGAATAGCTTTGCTTGTGCTGCAGTGATACTCAGCCTACATTTTCCTCTGCTCAGTTTCATACTATTATTGCTATTTAATCCCCCCCTTGTGCAATTCCTCTCCTCCAAGGAGTCCAGTGAGTGTTTAAGTAGTTAACATTTGTACAAATCTCTGCAGATACAAAGTGCTTGTTGTTTAATGTTGCCCTGGAATAGCTTCCCGACGATGTACAAGAAACTCTCTCACACTCCTCCTAAGATTCCTTAAACCCCAACTGTTCTGGGACGCATTCCAACTCCAGTGACCACTTCCACACTGTTTTGTTCCATTTTCCTGTAGTGCCCCTAGCATTTAAGCCCTCCAGAGCAACTGTGGTTCATCAGGCACAGCCTTCTTGATCTACAGTTCTGTGCACACTTTCAGCGCTATTGTGTATAAATAATAGCAATAATTAATCATTGTCAGTGTGAGTCATTGGCATTTGATTATCCCTTTTCCTTCAGCTGGATTTCACTCCTGGTGACGCACACCCAAGCCAATTTGCACTCATCATTGCAGTAAGATTGTGCAAGACATCTCGTTGTGTGCTTTACTCAAATCAAGATATATTGCATCTGCTATTATTAGCTACTTTGTTCTCTTAATTTTTTAATTGCATCAAAATAGACATCACATTTGGCATGATTTCTCTTTTATAAACCCACGCTATTTGTAGATCACGGTGGGTGAAACTCGCCCCTATGCAGAAAGCCAGCAAAAGGCCAATGCATCACGTATGCCTAGTTTGAGGACTTGAGTGGGGTATAGGCCCTGTGTTGTCTCTCTGCATAGGGATGAATTTTACCCAGTTCCCTTATCTTCTAGCTGTCTAATGATTTCCCCCCTTAATATTATACCCTTACCTTTGTCTGGACATTGAAGTTAGATTTAGGGAGTCGGTAATTACTCTCTCTCTCTTTTTTAAATCCTCATCACATTCGCTTTCTCTTTCTCTCCCCAATTTTCTGACCTCCCCATTTCTCCATGACTTTTTCAGAACGGGCAGTGAGTCAGTAAGGCAATTCATCATTATAATTCCCTTCAGACTGTGGTATAGTAGATGACAAGACTTTGGGTATTTTAGCTTTCTGGAATATGATGAAGAAAGAAGCCAGGGCAGGAGTTAAAAGGCAGGGTCACCTTGGGCTAAACTGGAACACGTTATTTCTGTAACTATTGGGGCTGCTCAGTAATGAAGCACCTTGAGCCCCTAGAGTGCCAGGTGCACCACAACTCGGAGACAGGCACTGTAGGTGCTTCAGGACCCAGGCCTTGTAGGCGCTAGCCCTGGTGGCTCCCAGTATCCAGACACATGGATAAATTAAAGGGTATTTTACTAGGGCTGGAAGGAAAGAGAGACGTTGCAGATGCCCTACGTATAGAGACTTATACTGTTACCATTCATGTGAGCACTGGCGTAAACGTTTGGGCCCTGGGACAGTCCAATCAAGAGTCAGGGCTCTTCAGGCCTAGTGTCTGGGTGCCCTCTCCACTCCAGTCTATTTAAGCAATTAGGAGTTTGCAGGTTTCCAGGCCAGGCTGAGTTAGTGTCTCTCACTGGCTCTCTCTGCATTGGCTCCTTGCCCAGACTTTGCATGTTCACTCACTGGGTATGAGACTCACTCATTAGCATGCTGCACACACATTCCTAAGCTTATCTGACGCTTTTTGAGTAAATATAGTTGAGTTTGAAAATGTTTTTACTCAGGCGCTGAAAGAGACAATAATACATCCGGGGCCTCAGGCATGGGGCTTAGAGCTTGGAAAGCCACTTTCCAAGCTTGTGTACTGTGGTAACCATGGAGACTACAGGCCCATGTTCTATACGTTCTGTGTATGAGAGGAGGGAGGAGGAGCTGTGGGGGGTAGTGGGAGTTGTATGTATGAATGCTTGACAGTCAAAAAGTAGGAGTAAAAATGAGCAGGACTTGATCGAAAGTTTGCGGGTTCTGTAAAATATTAAATATCAAAATTTAAATCATGTCGTCAGGGATCTCCAACCATCTAGGTTTTTGTTCCAACCAGCAAATAATTGTTTTTATTAATATCCATTGGTTTGCACTGCATATAGAATTCTCATGTGCCCTAGACTTCAGTATGAATTAGGACATTTAAGTGTTTCCTATGCAATATTAAGCATAAAACAAAGTATTAAGTGCTGCTTGGATTAAAAACCTGGACTATTGGATGTGGCCACGGATGAAAGATGAGAGTCCCCATCTGTAGCAATGACCTTTCACACCACTTGCAAAGTCTCACTCTTTGGCCTTGAACCTCACTCTTTGGGGCTGTCAATCTCACTCTTAAGGACAGCCAACCCTTGGCATCTCTGCAGTTGTAATGTCCGCCAACCACAGCCTATTCCACACGTGATTCCCTAGGATTTTTTCTATCTCCAGCTTCCCTTCAGCTCCTGGCTTGACATGATGCCGCTGCTTCCCAACAAACCCTGGCCACTTCCTGGCTCAAGGCCTTTCCCATTACCTGGCCAGGAGGATGGGGCTGTGCAGTGGGGAGGGGGATGATGAGGGTTGTCATCCCCTGCTTAGCAGATCCATCCCATCATTGTTATCATTATTATTTGTATTATTATACTGCCTAGGAGCCCCAGTCATGGGCCAGACTGCGTTGTGTTAGGTGCCGTACAAACACAGAACAGACAGTCCCTGCCCTAAAGAGTAAGTGTAAAACAAGAGATAACAGATGGATACAGACAGACAAGGGAGTACAATGACATAATATTGGTCAGCATGATAGGCAGGGGTCTCAGTGGTACATGCTTCTCAATATATTCTACATATTAGATAACCAGGAGCTGGACTTCTGGTCAGTTCAAGGCAGTAGCCAGAGACTCTGACTGTACTGCAGGCAGAACAACCCAGGACCTAAAATGATATTTTTTTTAGTGAACTCAGCTCACCACTAGCCCCTCCCTTCTTCTATATGGCAACCCACATTGACCAAAACCACTTCTGTGCACTTCATTTCCGGAATAACAAGCAAGAACAATACCCAGATCTTTTGGAGAGATAACACCTTCCAGAATCTATTGTGGCTTTTAGCCAGCCTGTCGTCATCAAGTGGGCAGTGATTTTGATGAAAAATGGAATGAAAAAACATTTCCACGGTGTTTTTCTGAAATGTTCGTACCCTTTTTTGGCCATCTCTAGTCACTCGTGACTTTCTTCTAGCTGAGGTTTGGTCTACCCTACAGAGTTAGCTGACATTGACCTAATTTTGTTAGTGTACACACTATTGCCTTGCTCCCACTGATGCGAGTGCCCTATTTCACCAACATAAGAACTCCACCTCCGTGAGAGGCATAGGGCGTATGTCAGTGTAGTTAGGGTGACGCAGTGTCCCTGTAGACAGTACCTTACTTTCATTGGCTGTCGGCTGTCATTGTTGTCAGTTTCCCAGCTCCCTGCTGGAGCCGTGAAATTGACAAGAAAGCTGGGCTGTCACCAGGGCAGGTGGGGGACTCCAGCTAGAGTCCAGCTGCCCCCAGGCTCCCCGCTCCCAGTAGGGCTGCGCCCACCCCACTCAGAGCCTGACTGACCCCCCGGATCCCCATTCCCGGCTCTCAGCCCAGCTGCTGCCCAGGCCCCTCAGTCCCCACTTCCCATGGGGAGCCCTGGTACCGCTCAGAGGCTCCCAGCTCCCCACTCCCAGCTGCCGGGAGCCCAACTGGCCCCCCCAGGCTCTCAGTTGCCCGCTCCCCACTGCCGGGATCCTGGCTGCTCCCCGAAGGGAGTGGGAAATCAGTAGTTTCTGGGCAGCTTCCAGGCCCCCCATGGAGCTGAGAGCCCGGGGGGCAGCCAGGCAACTGACAGGGAGCTGCATGTGGAACTGAGAGCCTGGGATCTCAGCCTCCCACACTACCCCTCTTAAGTCGGTGGAAGCGTTTCTGATGAGGATGCACACCACCAAGAGAACGAGGGTAGCGTGGAAATCAGCCACCACAGTAATTACTGTGGTGGTTGTAAGTCAAACTAACATAGATCAACTTACATTTCTAGTGCAGACATGCCCTAAGTCAGAGCTCAGCTTAGCTAATTTTCTCTGCTGGCTTTAATACATCTCATCATTCCCTCCTCCACTTTTTTGCTTCTTGGCTTCCATGATTAGGGATTCCTCTCCTGCCTTGCTGAACAATCCTTCCCTCATCCCTTTTGGCTAATCCTCATCCCTCTCTCCCCACCTTGTATGCCTCTGTCCCTCAGGCCTCTGGTTTTGGTACATTGCCCTGGGCAAATTCATCCTTGCCAATGATTTCAACTGTTACTTTTATGCAGCTGATTCCAAAATCTGCCTCCAGCCCGGCCGCTCTCTCTTTGCTCATTCTCACACCATGAACCATCTCTCAGGCATGAGCTCTTTGCCATTTCAAATTCAGTCTCTCCCTCCTATTCCTTCTGCGCCATGTTTCCTTCAGACTACTTTTCAGCCCTTCTAATGTGTTTCTGTATACGTCTTTCTTCCTCTGTCCGCACTTATCTTCAGCATGATCTTTTTTATCTTGGTCTGTCTCAGTATCTCCTCTCCACCCCTCTGTGTGTGTGAGGGAAGGAACGTGCCTGTGTTAAGAGCTACACTTAGGAAGCCATTTGTAGTACATAACAACAACTTTATTAGACATTCCACTTTATGAACAATGCTACATATTCTTGTATGTAAGTAGGTGCCACATTTGAGATCAGTTAATAACTACTACATACAAATATATGCATATACTGTATCTTTTATCTAGCAGTCCTGTAATGCTGTGAGTTACAATTTGTTCTTGCTCTGTTCCGGGGATGGGAAAGCTATTCACTGCTCTTTAGCCAAGGCATATTAGAAGGTTACAATCTTGCTCATAACAAGGAGATAATGAAGGTTGTAATGGAAGATAAACACTAAAGGAAGAAAAATGGGGAGTATAAATTTCAGTTCACTGTCTGATTCCATTGGCAAAGTCTGAAGAATTTTCTCATTTCTTAGCTGTTTCTCTCATTTCAAAGCACAGGGTGGTGTTTTAGCCACACAATTCCCATTTGCATCAGTAGAAACCTTGTGGTTTTTAAACTGCACCTGCCACTTTGAAAATATCCCCTTTAATTGCCAAAGTGCCCAGGATAATAGCGTTTCCCATTACCCTCTCTTATTAGAGGTGGTGTTTTTGTAAATTCCTTTGTGCATCATGTTCCTATAGAAATGCTGTGTGGAGATAATCACCAAATGAGGTGACATTATTCAATCATAATCCATGCTCTCCTTGTTGCCTTTTTGTATTTGCTAATCCTGTGCTTTAAACTGTCAAACACAAATAATCTTCTAAATGACAACTAAGGCCTCAGCTGCTCCCATAGGAGATGCAGCACTATCCCGTCAGCAGTCAAAAACAGGGTGGACGGGGCATGCCATCTCTCTCCTCCCATATTCCTACCCTCTACCCCCACTATATAAGCTTCTTGCTTCCTCTTTCCCACTGTCCCTCACCATCCGGAGGAGCACAGCTCTGTTATGGGGGTGGCCTATTAAAGGTTCCAGTTCCTCAGAATGGAGAAGAAGTAGAAGTAGAACCAGCTGGAGCAGAACTTCAGCACTCCCAGTGCCTTGACAGCTCCTTCAGAGTTCTCCAGCTTCTGATGTCATCTGCTGTACTGCAGGGAACAATACTACATTTGTAAGATGACCTTGATGAGCTGACTCTAATTCCTATGGGTCAAATTCTGCCATTGGATACACAGGTGACATTGTCATTGACTTCATGGGTGTTACATGTGCATTGAGGGTACGACATAGCCCTTGGATATTATTTATCCCTCTGTACCAGCAAAACAGCACTATGCCTCTAACAAGTAGTGAAACGACTACAGCCAAGACCTTCACTGGCTTCACTGGGCTTTGCATTGAGCTCTAGGTTCTGTGAGTGTTTTGATGATGCACCCACCATTTTTGCCATGTGCTGTCTGGATCTTGATAGACTTAGCAGCGTGGTCCTAACAGAAATACAGAAGAACTCTCTGAGATTCTTGCCCCTTATATTTTTGAATGCATGGCTAAGAGGTATCTATATTTCTCTATGTGAGAAAAGATAATAATGGCTTTGTGATGAGACATATATATTGCTTGTCAGCAGAGAGAAATCTCTATGTGTGTGATCCTTTTTTCCCCCAGAAACCTTTTCAATTAACCCTTTGTAAATGATAGAAACTAAAACCCCATGGACCAAATTTATCACTGGGAGAAGCCTACCGTAGTTAGTGGAATTTTACCAGGGACGAAATTGGCCTGGATTATTTACAGCAGATATACTGTTGTTCTGTATTCTTTTTATTTGTATTACAGTATGCAGCAACAGTGTTTGAATGGCTTTTAATACGGCTTTATCCAATTTTGCTCCTGCCCTGTTGTGTATTAGTAAGCAAAACCTCTGATCTACCATTTAAATATAGATTACTTTAAAACAGATTTTCTCCTTTAAACATTTTTGGCTGAATAGGTATGAAGGTTTAACCTTGGAAAAATACTGACCAAACATTCTTTGAGCTGAAAACCAAGCTTGGAATAGAACAAGTAGCAGTAAGCAGCTTTAAACGGCTCTGCCAATAATATCTATTGGGACTTAAATAGAACATTCATCTAGTGTGGAGAAAATGGGGGGCGAGGGATAAATAGAGATCAAAGGGAGCCTTTGAAAATGAAACAACTTCAGGAAAAGAAAATAATATCCATTCTGAATCTACTTCTGTGTAATTAAATGCATTTATAGTTCTTCCTCGTGTTAGTTTCTTTTCATTTCCAGAAATTCTTCCTATACTCTAAACCCCCGCTCCTAAGGAAGAAAACATAAAGTCCCTAAAACTGGAAAAGGGTTACACTTTATAAAACAGTTACTGTAATTACATTGTAATTCTGCTGGAACATTGATGTAACTACACTGTGGTTATCTGTACCTTCCTATTACCACTATTTCACAAAACTGGAAGGTCACCTGTGTGACTGAATAATTAATCATTACCCCTCTTGATTCATACTTAACAGATTTCACTGTAATAACTGAAGTTATACTGTTTGCTACACGTAACTAGTACACAATCTTATAACAAACTTTATTTACATGGAAATAGTGATATTACACTCTAATTACACCTTTAATTATGTTTATTATCATGGCGGTAGGCATGGCATGAGAAAGTATATCAACTCTTCCAAAGAAGCTAGTTCTTTCACACATTGGCCACAACTTTGCTGACATCATGAGATTTTGGTTTTAAAAATAATACATTTTAAAAATAATGATAGGCCATCTAGACCAATCTGTGGACCTGATTTTAAAAAGTAATCTCAATCCTAATTTCCTGCTATTTTAACATGCCCATAGATACCCGTAACACCAGAAACAAATTTAAGGTGAGTGTCTCTTGAACTATTTTACTGAGTCACAGTATCACTTGACTTAGAAAAAAGGTATTACTGTTACTATCTAATCTGAGCCAAATGGGATGGGGAATGTAGGGTATTGCCCTGATAATAACAAGCAAATTTAACTTAATTCCATCTATGTTTTCTGTGCCCTGTGTTTCTGTAATCACTGGCAAAAGACCTAACATCATGTAAAAAAAAAGTAATAGATGTCCTCTTTATTTTTGGAGAAATGTACAGTCAGAATGTAGGAAAACTCGTGTTGCACTGCTCATGTATCTATAAAGTAAAACTTAATTAATTACCTAGTATAAGGTTTTGCTTCCAAATAGGCCTTGGTATGAACTTAGGAGAAAAGATTCTAGTACACTTTTGATCAACCAATTAACTTTTCAGATTGACTGGGTTGGCCCCCAAATTGTTGTAGAGATGAAATAATTACATGTATCTACAGTTGCAGATCCATGCTCCCTTCCCCCCTCCCATTTGTCTCATGGCTCATCACTGCCCCCAGTGCAGCAAGAATTATCTGTACCCAGCCATGCTCTATATCCTGATATCTGTCCATGCTTCTGTAGAGGAGTTACACTGGTCCAGTGCATCTGGAAACGTCTTCATCCATAGAGGGGCAGCATGTGTTGGTGTGGTACAAGATTTCCTTATATATGCTTAGTTTTCACCTTGGCTAGGTTCATAAAGTTTCTACCAGGAGTTGCCCACTCACACGTATCAGAGTCTGTCTTGCCCATATAGGGAGAGATTTTCAAAGGTGTCTAAAGGATTTAGGAGCACATCTCCTTGACTTGTTGTCTTAAGTCAGTTAGACAGTTTTGAAAAACCTCCCACATATACTCTATGCAAGTATAAAGCAAGCATCATTAAAACCAGAGGCTCATTAAATAAAGTAGCTCTTAAAATACAAACATCTGAAAGTGCAGGAGATGGGCAGGGTGGGGAAACTCTCTAAAGAGCTTTTCATTCAGTACGTGCTTTTAATGAGAGTGCTATGCTCTATGATACATTTAATACTGGAAAACAAATTTGGGGGCAGATTCTTAACATTTAGGATAAATTATTATCCTTAGAGAGTCAAATACTGCATAAAAGTAACAATCACCAAAAAAAAAAAAAAATGTGCTAATTATCCTTGGTCATATACAGGAATGTAGTGATTTAGGTTCTGAGTCACCAGCATTGCTGTGTGAAAAGTTTTGCACATAAAGCAAAATTAGTGAAGCTTGTCTCTCTTTTTTTTAAACCAGCTCTGTGAAAGGGGAAGGAAAACCACTCAGGCCTTGCCTCGCCCTGGTGCCATTTTGTTTTATCAACCAGCGAAAGCAGCTTGCGTTTTTTCAATTTGCAACATGACCTGGACATCATTTACACAATGATGGAAACTAAAGGGTGCATCCTGCTTGGTTTGACATAGCTCACTCTTGCTCCTACACTCAGCAGCTCTCACACCCAATAGCAGCAAAGCTGGAAGAGGAGTATACTTGGGCTTTTACAGAAGGAGAAGTGGGTACATATGAATCTCTGTGTATGACCCAGGAAGGGAGACTAAAGCACTTTCCACAATACAAACATAACCTGTATTACACAGGGAGTCAGAGAGAGTCAGTGGAGTCAGGATTTCATCCTATGACTAAGAATTAATGTTTGTATAACTTGTATTATATTATTAAATATTTGTATTGTGGTATCCCCTGGTGGCCCCAGTCATGAATCAGGGCCCCGCTGTGTAGGTCAACATAAATATAACATAATTAAAAGGACAGTCTTGGCCCCAAATAGCTTACAATCAAAGTGCCTGATCAATGTCTATTGACATCAATGGAAAGCTCCTATTGACTTCAGTGCATGTTGGATTAGGCCCTAAGTATGGGTTTCATTGAGAAAAGCATCCCTATTCAGGAAAGCACTTAAGCACATGTGTAACTTTAAGCATTGAAGTCAAGGGAACATAACCACATGCTTAAAGTTAAGTATGCCTTTAAGCGCTTTCCCGAATAGGAATGGAGTTAAGCATATACTTAAGTGCTTTACTGAATAGAGGCCTATAGGATGACACATGGATACAACACTCTGAGAGTCTTAGGGGAAGGACAAGGTAACAGTGAATGGATTTTGCCCAGTAAAATAAGTAGCGGTCACAGCACTCCAACTGTCTACCTTTTGCTTGTACCTTTTCTATCTTGTTTGGATGAACACATCCCCTCCCCACAATATTTTAACCATGTGCCATAACCATGTTTTAACCCTTGGTTGCTATTGGCAGGGACAGAGACTAGATAACCTGGCAAAGGCCAGGTCATTATTCAGCTAGGATGTCTATGATTATAATATAAGATTGTTGTAGCACTCAGGTTTATGAGCTTAACTTCCTATGCAATACAATGTACAGGTGATAGCATGTAGTTTATAAGAAAGAGAGAGAAACTTCCAGATGTAATCCTAAATATAGTCAGCTTCCAATGACAAATGTATCAGAAGTCTTGGTCCCGCTAGCCCAGTGCCAGGGAGGACAAATGCTATCTGCCTACATTACAAGAGAACAACACGATAAAGGGCCTGACTCAATTCTAAGCATAATCACCACCTTTGCCTATTTTTTTTAAATGCCGTCTTGAGTTCAGTTCAGTAAGAGATGTAGTCACCTGGGGCTAGATTCACAAAAGGGCTTAGGTGCCTAACTGTCACTTTAGTGATTCAATCCCAGAACCAGGCCTCACCTGGATTCACAAAACCACCGCTCAGCTGTCCCCAAGCCCTTTAGATGGCTAAATTCACTTGGTGCCTAATCTTTTGCACTAAAAGTTCTCTGGGCATCTAAGTTTCTGCCTCTGAGCATGCACCCTGCAGCCCCATACCAGGCATCTGGATGCCTAAGCCCCACTGTGATCCACAAACAAGCGGAAGATAGGCATTCCTCCCTCTAACTCACCTGTGGGGCCCCAGATCACGTGCCTATAGGTGAGTTTATACAAAACAACACGTGAGGAGGGGATGAGGCCTTCCCTCATAACTTTTAGCCAATGGTTCGGGTACTCGGCAGGAGGGGGGAGACCACACAGTTCAACTCCCTTCTTTGTCTGACAGGGAAAAGGGATTTGAGCTGGGATCTGCTGCCTCTCATTGGAGCGCCCTAACCTTTGGGCTATTCTGATGTGGACTCCCTCAGTCCCTCCTGTTGAAACGGTTGCAATGTGGGTTTAATAATGAAAGAATCATTGAGTGGAGATGGGGGAGAGAGAGGGGAAGAGCAGGGGCATGAAAATGGCTCTGTAGCTTGGTGGTTACAGCGCCTACCTCAGGGGCAGAAGACCCCGGATCCAGTACTTCTATGTCAATGGCTTTTTCTTAATTACTTACACACAGTGGAACAGCTTCAGCCGGACACCCCCCTGACCCCGGCCCCTATCAGACTTTCCCATAGCCCAGTGGCTTGAACACAAACCTCAGAAGTGGCAGATCCCAGTTCACATCCCTGCTCCACCTCAGGGGGAAAGGGGACTTGAACCAGGGAATCTCCGAATTTCCAGGTGAGTACCCTCTCCATAGCTTACGAGAAGTGGAAGATTGGACAAATGACCAGGGAGGAGTACAAAAATATTGCTCAGGCATGCAGGAGTGAAATCAGGAAGGCCAAATCACACTTGGAGTTGCAGCTAGCAAGAGATGTTAAGAGTATGGGCTGTATAAGTAGGGGCATTGCCAGCAGATCTATTCGACATTGGTGAGGCCTCATCTGGAGTACTGTGTCCAGTTTTGTGCCCCACACTACAAGAAGGATGTGGAAATATTGGAAAGTGTCCAGCGAAGGGCAACAAAAATTATTAGGGGGCTGGAGCACATGACTTATGAGGAGAGGCTGAGGGAACTGGGATTGTTTAGTCTGCAGAAGAGAAGAATGAGGGGGGATTTGATAGCTGCTTTCAACTACCTGAAAGGGGGTTCCAAAGAGGATGGATCTAGACTGTTCTCAGTGGTAGCAGATGACAGAACAAGGAGTAATGGTCTCAAGTTGCAGTGGGGGAGGCCTAGGTTGGATATAGGAAAAACTTCTTCACTAGAGGGTGGTGAAACACTGAAATGGGTTACCTAGGGAGGTGGTGGAATCTCCTTCCTTAGAGGTTTTTAAGATCAGGCTTGACAAAGCCCTGGCTGGGATGATTTAGTTGGGGATTGGTCCTGCTTTGAGCAGGGGGGTGGACTAGATGACCTCCTGAGGTCCCTTCCAACCCTGTAATTCTATGATTCTATGATTCTATTCTATGATTCATAGGGCTAAAAGATATGAGGGAGCATAGATAGGGTTTGTAGCTGAGAATCCATATAAGAGGGAGACACCATGGGTGGCGGGTATCATAGGCTGGGGGAGGCTGTGCTTCCCAAAACAGCCTGGCGAGGCCCTACCCATGCTCCGCTCCCAGACCCCCTCCTGCAGTTCCCTGCACTCTGCTGCCTGGTGCTCCAGAGCTGGGGGCACTGCAGCCACATCGCCGAGCTGCTCGGTGTACCAGA
Source organism: Emys orbicularis (assembly GCF_028017835.1). Classification (NCBI taxonomy): domain Eukaryota; kingdom Metazoa; phylum Chordata; order Testudines; family Emydidae; genus Emys; species Emys orbicularis. The sequence continues at coordinate 18,864,548 of NC_088685.1, read as the reverse complement.
GCTGGGGGTGCTGTGACAGTGCCGCCTGGTCACCTGGCGCTGGGGCCGTGGGGTGGGGCTCCTGCGGGGGAGGGAGGGCAGAAGGGAAGGGGGAGGGGCAGAGCCTTAGGCACAAGGGGAGGGGCCGGGGGCTAGCCTCCCCCAACAGTCAGGTCACTGGCCGCCCATGGGAGGCACCTCCCTGCAGTTTACCCTTAGGTGCCTATCTCCAGGAGAGGGGCAGGGCTTAGGACATAACCCTTGGCTTGGCAAATCCCATTGACTATTTTAGGTGAGGAGCTGCCTGCCTTCTGGCTTTTGTGGCTCCCATTTTAAGGTGCCTGTCTCCCCTCATTCAGTATAGAGAGAGCCTGAGGGCTTGTCTACCCTACCCGCTGCATCGGCAGGCAGCTATCGATCCAGCGGGGGTCGATTTATCTAGTATAGATGTGATAAATCGACCGCCGAGCGCTCTCTCGTCGACTCAGGTACTCCACCAGAACGAGAAGCACAGGCAGAGTCGACGGGAGAGCGTCAGCTGTCGACTTACCTCAGTGAAGACACCACGGTAAGTAGATCTAAGTACGTCGACTTCAGCTACACTATTCACGTAGCTGAAGTTGCGTATCTTAGATCGACCCCGTGCGGCAGTGTAGACAGGCCCTTAGTGCTGAACTCAGGCTTTGTGAATCCCAGTGCTTTTCTAGACACCTGAAAGTTAGGTGTGGCAATGCACAGAGTCACCACACCTAAGTTCCTTTGTGAATCTAGCCCCCAGCTTTCAGAGTCAAACTGTTTGGATAGTCACATACATAACGCAGCAGAATTAGATCAAGAATAAAAAGAAAAGAAAACATGGTAATGTGCCTTTCCCCCTGCCACAATGATGGGGATTTGAGAGTCAAAATTCTGCTCCCCGGCCAGATTTATTTGGGGTTCCGTTCAGACACTCCTTCCAAACTGAAATCCCTGATAATGATGATGATGAATGACATAAATCCTCCAGTCTATTAGAGTAGCACCGTAGGGCCAGATGCACAGGTGGTATAAATCACCATCACTCCACTGAAGTTAATGATGGAACTATGTCATTTTACACAGTCAGCGACCCTGGCCCTTGATCTCTCAGTATTAATGGGTTTAATTTTGGATGGTGACATCAGCAAGTGTCCTAGAAAAGGCAGGCAACAGACAAGCTGTTGTTTTGTGCCTTGTACTTTGTAGTTAATCAGCTGGGTGTCTTATGAGGATTCCCATTGGTAAACACACACACACAAAATATATGTTCAGCCATTGCACTTTGTTTGTTTAATGGTTTTGTGCCAGAAAAACATCTTTCACTGGCTGGAAGTTGAAGCTAGACAAATTCAGACTGGAAATAAGATATAAATTTTTAACAGTGAGAGTAATTAACCACTGGAACAATTTACAAAGGGTCATGGTGAATTCTCAGTCCCTGACAATTTTTTAAATCGTGTTTTGCTAGAAAATCTGCTCTAGGAATTATTTTGGGGACGTTCTATGGTCTGTGTGACACAGGAAGTCAGACCAGATGATCACACTGGTCCCTTCTGGCCTTGGAATCTATGAATCTTAAATTCACTGTAAAAGTCACCACTGAGAATAATACTCTGGGTGTCCCTGAATTGGAGCTCTGCTTGATAGCAAAACAATTCAGTTCCTTTCAAACAGCAATAAACTTAACACACTTAGTGCAGCTAGACATGGATAATTTAAGCTGCCTACGCAGGCTTGTATATTGTTCCCCTACCAAATAAGAAGGCAAAACAATTTTAAAAACACAATAAAAAATACATTTCTCACTATTCGGTGGACTATAGTGTCTCATTTGTAACAACACTGCAGTTTTCCCAGTAATTAAACATGAGATCAGGTAAAGTTGGAGCAAGTTCTCTGGGGTACCAGCACTACCTAAACTGCACAACAGCACCTCTAAATTCCAGCATCCAGAAGCGTTAATATGCAAAACCCCACAGCACGGTGCCACAGAATTTATTTGATTTAACTTTGTTTGGGTTTGTTTCATTTCTGAAGGTTATAATGTTTTACTGTTTTGGATGATGTGTTGAGAAGAGCATTGAAAATGGTCATTTCCAGCGGCTGCCAATAAAAACAGCAGAAACCGTGGGCTTTTCAGAAGATATTATACATAGATTTTAAGGCCAAAAGGAACCATTGAGATTATCTAGTCTGACTTCCTGCATTACACAGCCATAGAACTTTCCCGAGTTCATGGAACGATCTCAATAATACAAGAAAAGAACGAAAGACATAATGGGTCAGAGCTTCATTTGGTGTAACTCCATTGACTTCAATGGGAGCTGCAGGTACTGAGCACCTCTGAAAGTCAGGTCCTAGGTGTCTCAAGGTAAGCAATCAAAAATCAGTGAACATTTTAGAAAATTCAGGCCATACTCTTCTCATTCCTAAAACCCTTTTAAAACAAACAAACCACTATTTCAAATAATAATAATAATGTCAAAATGTGTCCTTTCCAGGTATTGCCATGCTTCAGGAAGGTGTTTCTACAACCACCCCAAGCAAGACATGCCATTATTGTCATAACAGTTTTTTATTATTGAGGCCTTCTCCTGCAGCCCTTTTGGTGCATAGTGAGTGACTGATTCTTGAGAGGGCTCCAATGGCCTATAACACAGCTCTGTGTGTGGGTCTGGCTAAGTGCCACCATAGAATTATAGCATAATACAGCTTACTGCCAGGAAGCTTCGTCCCTTTCCTTTCATAATTTCACCCCTTTTCTCTGAGTTACACCCCCTTATTACCATACTCTAGGCCTGTCTGTGCAGCCCTTACACTGAAAAGCACAAATACTCCATTGTAACGGGGCAGAAATTCATGAGACTACTCCAATGAATAGGTTGCATAATTGGGTCTTGCTCTCTCCTTGGTGTTTATGCCATTCAGATATCTATAGGCTGCTATTCTAAAACTGCCCCCGCCCCTCCGCACCTCAGCCTTGGTTGTCTCTTGAGCATGCTACACATACTTACTATTAGACTGGGATTTCCCAGGGGACCTAAGGGAGTTAGGCTCACATCTTCCATTGAGTTGGCCCCTATAGAAATCTCAATGTTTACTCATCAGTCAGTCCCTCTGTCTTGTGATGCTTTTTTTCTGAACTCCCTCCAACTGGTTACTTTTTTTCTGATAATGCCATGTCTAGAGCTGAATGCCATATTGCAGGCGTCAAGTATCAGAGGAGTAGCCATGTTAGTCTGTATCCACAAAAACAACAAGGAGTCTGGTGGCACCTTAAAGACTAACAGATTTATTTGGGCATAAGCTTTCGTGGGTAAAACACCCACGTGTTTTACCCACGAAAGCTTATGGTGCCACCAGACTCCTTGTTGATATTTCAGGTGCAGTCTCACTTGTCCCATCCCTTGTCCCAGTCTCCTTGTCCCATCACTTGGGCCCAGATTGGTAAGGTATTTAGAGATTGCTGCATGCAGCATCACAATGCCTAAATGATTTAGGAGCCTAAATCTCATTTTCAAAGGGGAGCTAGGCACTTGGGAGCTTTTGCATATGCAACCCAAAATGGCATTAACTTTGTTTGCAGTCATATCATTCTACAAATGCCTGCTTGCTTTGCTTTCTCTTATCACTCTTAGGTCCCTTTCACCATTTCCCTTTCTCAGATTTCTCTCTCTCATTGAATATGTGTGAGTCCAATTATTTTCCCTGTTGTTATCAGCATCTCAATTTCATAAGCATGAAGATTTAGCTAGAAAAAATGCTTCTTTACATTCCTGCTACCACGGATAGTAATGGAGTTAGGTTTTTACAAAAGTTTTTGACAGTTAAGTAGGTTGAGGGCATTATTCTCTTTTACTGAAGTGAACACAAGTTAAAAACAAATGTCCTGATTTTTAAAAGGTGCTGAGCTCTCACCACTTCCAATGAAGTTAAATAGTGCTGAGCAACTGATTAAATTCCTAATTACTGGTTCATGTGCACAACTTTAGGCACCCAAGTTTGAAAATCTGGGGTAAAATCCCAGAGCAAAAGCCCATTTAAGTATTGTAATAGACCATTTTTTGGTAGCTTCATCCATATCTCCCTGTAATGGCACTCAACATTCAGCTCTATTGGGGAACATCTGATGGTTTGCTTCTTAGATCTATTAATTTAATGTCATTTGGTGACACAAGGAAGAATTTATAGGTCAGATTTTCCACTGGCATGGACAGGTACAACTCCACTGAAATCAATAGGCCCATGGCCACTTATACACATTTATTGTGTCGTTGTTTCCTGGTACTTCCCCATCTGTCTGTATCCATCTGTTGTCTCCTGTCTTATACTTGGGTTGCAAGCTCTTTGGGGCAGGGACTGTCTTTTTGTTCTGTGTTTGTACAGCACCTAGCACAAAGGAGTCCTGGACCATGACTAAGGCTCCTATGTGCTAGGATAATATAAATAATTAATAATAATAAGGAGACGTGGTGAATTTGGCCCTATGTTCCTATTCAGTAGAATATATAAAAGTGATAAAAAATGAGAAATTTTTCAGCGTGTCTGAGCTCTATGTATACAATGAATTTGCAAAAGATTTACTTCTAGCTGAAACTTTATTCTAGTACTAAACAATATTAACATTTTGATATTATCTAATTAAATGGCATTGCCATCCCTTCTTCAGTTGAGAAGATCTAGTTTAGTTACTTGCTGCATTTATACCATTCTGAGTTCTTTCAGCTGTCAATCAGAAAATCCACTTTTTTCTGACTTTAAAGAAAAAGTCATAAACTAGTGACAGTGCTGCCTCAATTACCTTTACAATCAAATTTCTCTTCTGTCCATATGAGTGAAGACTTGTCTTCTTTCTAAATCTTAATGAAAGAGGAGGAGCCAAGAAAAAAAAAAAGCAATTTCTTTAAATGCAGAAATATCTTTAACAGTTGCTGTAAATTTCAAGATGTTTTTTATGCTTCCCCAGAAGAAAGAAATGCATAAATTTATGTCAACGTTGCATTACAAAAAATGGATGTATCTGGCAGGTGGCACATCTTAAGAAGATATTAAAGTCCCAAAAGACTGAAAAGAAGAGCAAGGAACCTAATAAACATTTTATAAGTGCACTAAATTCAATATACACCTCTACCCCGATATAACATGACCCAATATAACATGAATTCGGATATAACACGGTAAAGCAGTGCTCCGGGGGGGGCAGGGCTGCGCACTCTGGTGGATCAAAGCCAGTTCGATATAAAGCGGTTTCACCTATAATGCGGTAAGATTTTTTGGCTCCTGAGGACAGCGTTATATCGAGGTAGAGGTGTACTTGCAAAGCAAAAGGAGAAATTCTTCCAGTAGCCAAGCAATGTAACTTAACAATACTGACTTGATTCCCAGTGATTTCAGATGTGCTTGAAAATCACTCTAGGTCTCTAAATAGCTCTCATAAATGTTTTACCTCTGGCCTTCACCAAAGAAATGCATGAAGAATTCTATGAATTCTTAATAAAAGCGACTGTGTTTAATTTTACTGGAACAGTGGAGGGAAAAGCATTTTCAGCAAAACAGTGAATCTGTCTCAGCACTTCAAAGACCATGAGCCAACTCCAACCTTGGTATAGCTTCTCGGGTATGTCTACACTGCAATAAAAGACCCATGGCACCGAGGCTCAGAGCCCGGGTCTGCTGGTGGGTTGAGGGGCTAAGAATAGTGGGCTTGGGTTGTAGCCTGGGCTTTGCAACCAGGCAAAGGGGTGAAGGTCTCGGGACCCAGGCTCCAGCCTGAGCCTGAATTTCTACACCGCTATTTTTCACCCCGCAGCCCAAGCCCTGCTAGCCCAAGTCAGTTGATCCAGGCTCTGAGAATTAGTGCTGCAGGTTTTTCTTTGCAGTATAGACATCCCCTTTGACGACAAAGGATTGACACCAGGGATGAAGCTGGATCCATACAGCCAGATTTTGTTCTCATTTACACTGGTGTAAATCCAGATTAACTCCATTGATTTCAGCAGATTTACTCTGGATTTTGGCCAGAGTAACCTAGATCTCAATTTAGGGAGGAATTTAGGCACAGGCTTAACTCCATTCCTGTTCAGGAAAGCATTTTAGCTTAACTTTAAGCACGCGTTTAAGTCAGACTACATGCTTAAGTGCTTTCTTGTATAGGGATGCTTTCCCGAATTAGGGTCCAAGAGCAGAATCTAGCCCAATCTTCACATTTTAAGATGTGCACTATATTACACTTCATGGGCAATTGTACCCGTAAACTTAACAGAATGGAATGGATGATGTTTTTAACAGCTATAGATGTTATTATGGAAGTGGTATTTTCACTCAAAAGGAGATTTAAATCCCTTCATTTTCTCATGGAAATTAATATATTTCATCACCAAGTTTACAACACTCAACAGCTCCAGACTGAATTTTTCTTACACAATTATTAGATTCAGTTAGTCAATATTATTCCCGTTCTAAACATTTAAAAATCACGCTCCGTTGAAATTTAGCACTCTTTGTCTATTTTTTTTCCCCGAGAACACTAATATAAAATTCACAACAGAAATTTCAGGTTTCATACTTAAATTGCTCTTCATTTGATCACCTTTGTAGGCTAATTTTTTAAAAATCAGTCATTGGGAGTGGAGAAGGGGAGGAGCTATTGCTCTTTTTTTAGGAATCCATTAACATCACTAGATTTACACCAAAATTTGGTCCAATAACCAGTCAAACAATGTCAAACCAGCATAGATTCTGCAAGACAAAACTGTGTCTATTATGTCTGTCTTATCTCTATGGGATAATTGGATGCTCTTCACTCCTATAGCTGAGTGCCACATGAAGAAGTAAGATTCACAAAGAGATGTCTGTAGAGTATTTGATCGTGGACTCTGCTCTTCATCTCTCCAAGGTTAGGCAACTCTTTCCTCAGAGGCTTTTGTTAGTTTTGCTTGCTCTTACTTTATTTTTTTGATTTCCTTTTGTCGTGATTGTTGCAATTACTTCTCTTATTGTAGGAATGACCACGAGTGTAGCCTAGGGTCCATTACTTTACACTGGCAAAGCCCAAGAGCTGAACTTGGTTCTTGGTTTGCTTGTTCTCTTACACATGCAGTTGTGCATATATTCCCATTTCCCATACTCACAAATGTATTTTGCACATGCAAACAGCAGCATACACAGAATTGCTTACACAAATGCTCATGTGCTCAATGTTCAGGTTGCAGCCCTCCTATAAATTTGACTCCTAATCTAGTGAATGGTTTTCTGCAAGCAGGCTGATGCCATTTGGCAGGAAGGAATTTTGAGGCTCCGTGCTTATGAAACCGCTGTCCATCTATGAATTTGGATACTACCGTGAAGTTTGCTGTTTCAGCCACTCCTCATTCAATTATTCACACAAATGTGTTTTGGGGATTTTTACAGTTCCTTGCCTTCTCATTCCAGGCTAGGGCTGGTCAAAAATTTTCTGCTGAAAGTGTTTTTCAATGGAAAAGTGCATCTTCAACTAAATGAAAATGTCGTGTGGAAAATGTTTGTTTTCTCGAGAATTTTCATCAAAAAAGAAAAAAAAAATTCACTCTCAAGTGATCACAATTTTTTAGCCCAGATTTTTCCGGGTTTTGACATGAGTCTGGTTTTCAGTTGCCAAAAAATGAAAATAGTAATTTTTCAAAAAAGTCAAATTTTTATGCTGCAAAATTCAACAAAAACAAATTTTTAGAAAATTTCAGTTGGAAGTTTTCAGTTGGAAATATCCATTGTAATCCAGACCTTGAACTCTCCTTTTTCATTTCATAGCCCACAAAATCATCCACATTGTCTTGAAGTATTCAGTCTTATTAAGTTGTAATTTATTGTGTACATATGGTGAGTTGTTGAGAAACATCTCTAATAACTTGACCAATTCTTTTTCGACGATCTTGTATAAGGATGAAAGCAGGGTGATGATTCTGTAGCTCTTGATGTTCTGTGCATTTTCCTGCCCATGAATTGATACCAATACTCCAATATTGCAGCGGAACCTTGTGGACTTAGTGAGAGGTTTTCATATTGGATTTTTTGTTTAGGCCTTTTGCATATAAAGTAACCTCTTCCCTTCTTGTAACTTTGCACCTTTTCATGCACTTTAGAGCCTATTCAACTCATTGTTGTGATGCAAGCATCTCTTTAGGTTCAACACTTATGGAGGCATGTAGAGTATACCCACTGCATGCCACGCTATCAGGGGTAGACAGTGAAGAATTGCTTAGGTGATTAGAATACAGTGCCCTACATGTCTGACCCCCAAGGTGTATATACCCTACACAGGCTATCTACACACCCAAGCAGTCCTCCCATGTCTACACTTCTGTTTGAGCAGTGTTGTGTCTTGCTGCCTACCCACTGCCAGAGCCTTTCCCCTGTCGAGAAAGGCTCCGGCTATATGGAAAGGCTCTGGCAGAGGGGAGACAACCAGGAAAGATGGAGCTGCCGAAGGCTTTCCCTGCTGCATCCCCGCTGCCAGAGCCTTTCACTGCAGGATGTAGCTAGTACACATGTGGTGCCTGTACTCTGTATGCTACCATGGGTGTAGACATAGCCTTTTTCTTCTATGTCAATTGCTTCGTTTACTAGGTCAAATGCTTTCATGTTTCTCCATGTAGCACAAAGATTTTAATTCACCGTAAGCTCTTCAGCGTGGGACCCATGCCTTCATATATGTCTGTACTGCACCTAACATGATGGGGCACCTATCCTGATTAGGTTCTCTAGTCACCAATTTAATGTAAATATTAAATAATAATTATTGCCAGGTCACTTGTGAAAGCTAAACTTCCATTATGTTAAAAATGACACATATGGTGATTTAATCTCTTATATGAAGAGGTTACTTTAGTCTATGCATAATTCTAACATCATTAAACATTATTCAGTAGGAAAACTTCAGCAGAAGAAAGAAGAATTAGAATAGGAATGTTCTCTTGTGTAGATTTCAGCATCACAAGACACAGTATTATGGAACATGATTTGCCTCTTAAGGGCTTCTGTATTACCAGTGATATATGCAGTAAAAGAGAGAGAGATTTAAACCTAAAATGCAGGTTTTCTAGACCAGTCCTCCTTATTATTTACGATGTATTTTTCTGGTATAAAGTCCAATAGGGAGACATTCATTTTACATAGGTCCTCTTTTAAAAGTGCTTTGGCAAGCTTTCGTGACTTGTATGCATTCTAAATATACAAAGGGTAGGAGATGCTACAAATCTGAATTTCTGCTGAGCTATAGAATTAGAGCAAAGCAAATGCTGACCAAGGAGGTGAAAAACTACATTCTGTCTTCTCTCTCATCTCATAATTGGAAAGAAGGGGGGGGGGGGGAAATAGCCTCCATAGTTCTTTTTCATCGGTTACAAATCAAAGCACATCCAAGTTTGTTGAATTAAACTTTTCCATTCATTTTTATTCTTCCTGATATTCCTGTTCTGTGCAAGTTGCTGTCAATGTCCACTGAACTCACAGGAAAAGGCTTGCTTTATATTGATTGAAAAACTTGGCTTCCCGTCATTTCAGTTTGGAGAGAGGTAATTTTTATAATAATGTATACAAAGCTTATAAAAACAATCACCTAGGGAGATTTCAGTACTGCACTACAATAACTTAATTATGCAAGCTGCAAGGTAAGATCCAGAAAAACAGAAGTAGTGGGAAATTCCTAGTTGGATTTTGAGAAAAATGGGCCTAATTTGCTAATACACTATTCCGATTTTACACCAGCATGATTCCATTGATTTTTGCAGATTCACATCAGTGTACAACTGGCGCAACACAAGAAAAAAAGTGTAACACAATGTTTTAGAAGGCCAATCAGAAATTGTCAACTCAGTGTTGTCTGCTAATGCTAATGAGAGTGAGTTCCTAGCAGCAGTCAACCAATAGATCATGGGCCTTTGCTCCATGTCTTCTCAACATGAGATTTACTTCTTGTCTCATCTTTGACTATGTTTCTTAACCACATTATTACATGTTACCCCTGGATAGTATGCTTAGCCCTGTACATAACACAAAGAATGATAAAGTTTCTGCCCCAAGGATCTAAATTATGCTGTTTGGACTATCATCAGTAATGTTTGCTGGGAAGGGCCATCCTAACTTCTGTTCCCAAATTCACACAAGCGACCTCAGCAATCAGGCTCTGACCATTACGATGTGTGCACTATTTGGAGTTAGTTATTCAAAATAGCTTGTCACTTTCTACATGCTATTGAGCATATAGTGTCAGCTAATCTACTCATGCATTTGTACAGTATGCACTCAGTGTATATGGGTACATTCTTCAACTATTTTTCTTTAGATACAAAGGAGCTGCAAGTGTCATCACAATGGTACTGTCTATTCATTGTGCTTGTTTGGGTGAGGAAGAGCGGAGACTAGAACTCATGTTCTCCTCTGGCTCCCACCGCCTTTCCTAGGCCAAGGGAATTCTCTTTCCTTGACTGAAAGTCAGACTCAGACCTATAACCTTTAAAAATGTCCTCCCTGCTCTAGAAGTCCAATGACCTACAGAGGCACTCAAAGAGAAGAGAATATTCACCATCTGTGTGACAGATTAGATGGGAATTTGAATTTGCAACCACTCACCAGAAGCCCCACATGTTCCAACATTCAGTTACTGCATAGAGATTAAGGGCTTGTCTACATGACCTCACAGTGCAGACGAAGGAGGTGCAAGTTGCAGTGTGCAATAAACTGTTGTGCTGCCACTGTCTCATGTAAACACTGCTAGCATGAACTACAAGGTACCTAGTTGTAACAGTAGGCAGTAACATAGTCCTCTTTCAAACAGGACACTAGGTCACACAGGCAGTTGTTGTCAGAGCTGCTGATTGAAACTAGATCACCAAAGTTGCAGGGCAGTGCTTTAACCACAAAACCATCCTTCCTCCCTAAAAGAAAGAAAGATATACAGAGAGAGACTATGTCTTTTATACAATGGTAACTCAAGGCAAAGATGAGGAGCAGTCCCATATGCACAATGCCTTGAAATCCCTTCCTGCAACCAAATATCTAGTGCTACAACATCTTTGCAAAAAAGTGTGCTAGACTTCTGAACTCTGCCCAGAAACGTTCTTAAAGCCTGCAAGCTAGCTACTGTTTTTCCATTAGGCCACATACGAATAAAGATGACGTATTTTCCAGATCTGAAAGTCAGAATGAAGGTGCTGCTCAGTTTGTACTGGGAAATATAATGAGAGATGACTAAGTCACAAGAAATTTGAATTACACAGACAGTTGTTGGGAGAAAAAATACATTGAAATTCAGTCAATCAAAGAAAATTACCAAACTGCGCTAATTACTTGTTTCAACAAATTGAGCAAGCAGCTGAATCGAGACAATTTTGGAGCTGTTATTGACTAATTGGGAGGAAGTAATTAAGAGCTTGGAGGTGAACGGTAAACTTGGAGGGAGTGATCATTAACATATGATTGTGTAGTAAATTCAAAGGAGAGGTTTATTAGTATTCAGTTGCACCCAAAGGACAATCTGCCAGAGATTGAGAACCAATAAACAAGTTCCTAAGTATAAAATTATTAAGAGAGCAAAAATGTAGAGGAAGGTTTCCAAGGTATAATATAAAAGATGCACAACAGAAATCAATTCCACTGCAGCAGAAAAACACGAGGAACAAGAACAAACTAAGGTGACTATTTGAAGGACTACCTATAATAAAAGAGGGGCAAAAGAGAATAATGCAGGATGTAGCATGTATCAGGATGACAAAGCAAAATGACTAGCTGCGCCAGATCCTGCGCTGATGTAGCTCCATTGGCTTTCAGACCGTTACACCAGCTTAAACCAGCTGAGGATCTGATGTCAGTAAAAGCTTTGTGGAGACCAATTTAGAGAGGCAAAATGATAATACTGTAGGGTGAGTTAAAGAAGTCAAAGGAAACGAGAAGTTTTATAAATGCACTGGAGCCAGGATACCAGGGAAGCGGAAGTATCACGACACAATCAGGAAGAAGAACAATCGTATCTTGGGGCCCGACCCAAAGCTCATTGAAGTCAATGGAAAAACTTCAACCTGCTAATTTCTGTGAGGAGTGGATTAGGCCCCTTGTTACTTTGTCTCGATTTTCAACACAATGTAAGGAGAACGCTACAAGATAAGGAGGATTGGGATAATAGAGTGAATGAATGACAACTGGTTGCAGATAGAGTACCTGGATAACCTGAGCATATGTGCGTGCATGAGATATAATCCATTGGCAGGGGAATTTAAGGAACCAGTAAGAAGGAGAACAGATGAGGTCCCAGATGACTAAAAAAGAGAAAATGAATGGATTTAAAGGCCTGACCACTACGATCATTTATTCTATTCTCCCACATAATACAGCCCATACAATTTCACGCAGTAATTCCTGCATCAATTCCAACAATTTGTGGCTGAAGTAACAGCTTATCTTGTAGAAAGACATCCAGTCTTTATTTAAAGAGTAAATATCGTTTTTAAAAAATGGAGTTCCATGCAATATCACCATGTAGTTGAAAGTCAATGGGCCTGATCCCATAATCAATCTATTCTGACAACTGCCATTGATCTCAATGGAAGCTGTATATATGGAATGAGTACATCATCGGGCCCAAAACTGGAAAAAATATTACCACAAATAATGAGAGAATCAGTCTGAAAGTATATAATGTAGGAGAGAACAGTGCGGTGGCAGCATGAGCTCACAACGAATGACTGCTCATGCCAGACCAAACTGGCTGCTTTAATTGATATAAGTTTGGTCTTAAATGGTGCATGCGCAAACATGCTGCACTGAGAGGTAAATGTCTTCCTGGGTGAGCAAGGAGGAGGTAGTGATTGCCAGACTCAGGAAACTAGTGATGGGCATATCCCCACCAAGAGCCTTGAGAGATGATATTTAACATCACCAACCACCCACTTCACTTTCTTTCTCCTTCTCATCTCCCTACATTGAACAAATTGTTACAATGACCATAAAGAGCTCATAAAAATTAATAACATGCTCTAGCTCTTAGGCAGCTCAGCCAGAACTTTGATGTTGCTTTTGGTTTGATGTATCCCATCTGAGCTCTATAAGCCCCATCTGTTCCACAAGGAAACAGTTGTGCCTCTCAAACCAAGAGTGCCTCTTAAACCTGTCTGCAACAGTGTTCATCCATACAGATCTTTCCCTACCACAGTATACCCTATTATTATTTACATTATATTAACACCCAGAGGCCCCAGGATTATAGTCCCATTGTGCCAGGCACTGTAAAAGCACCTACTAAGAGACATTCTTAGAGTTTACGATCTAATTACACAAGACAGAGGCATGGGGATCTGAAATAACTTGTCCAAGGTCACACAGCAGGGGTGTGATGGAGCTAGATATAGCACTCAAATCTTCAGCGTCTCATCTGTGCCCTACCCATTGGACTACACTTGTGTCAAGTTGATCAGCAGAAATATTTCATAGATTTTATCACCATATTTTTTTTCCTATGCTACCTGTGTTTGGTTGGTTGCAGAACTTTACAGATTAGACTCCAGTATGCAAATATCATCCAGGGAAGAAAATACTAGCTACTAAAGGGAAATTTAATGTAGGGGGAAAGCCACAAGAACCAAAGGCTGGAAGTTGAAGCCAGATAAATTCAAATTAGAAATAAGGCACACATTTTTAACAGTGAGGTGATTAACCACTGGAACACAATACCAAGGAAATTGATGTATTCTCCATCTCTTGAAGCCTTCAAGTCAAGGATGGATGCCTTTTTAGATGATGTGTTTTAGCAAAACACAAGTTATTGGGCTCAATATAGAAATCAGTAGATGATCTTCTATGACCTATATAATACAGGAGGTCAGGCTAGATGTTCTAATGCAGTGGTCTCCAAACTTTTTTGATCGCGCACCCCTATCAGTAAAAAAATTTTGAGCACGCACCCCCCCTGCCGCACCTGCTCTATCATTTTTGCTGAAGCAAAAAAAAACAAAAAAAAAAGCCGCTCGGACTCCCGCCTGATGAAGCAAAAAAAAACAAACCCGCTCCTCCTGCCACGCACCCCCAAGGATCCTCTTGCGCACCCCACTTTGGAGACCACTGTTCTAATGGTCTCTTCTTGCCTTAAAATCTACGAATTCATGAATCACTAGTCTGTTTATGTCTCTGAGACTGATTCTGACATAGACCAAAAGTAATGGCTCATCTCCATCCTCTGCAAACTACTAGGCCATCTGTAATCAAAAATAAAGTTAAAAACAGAATGAAACACACATTTCAAAAGTGTTTTAAGGATGTAAACACCAAGGAGAGAGAGGAATTGCTTACTGTGGTAAAAGGTGTAACTTATAGCTAAAAAGTAATCACTCATACCTATTCTGTTCTGTATAGGTTCTTCTACCATACCCATGATATAATGAATGGGATGAAATTAAATAAAGGTAAATTTAGGTTGACTGTGCCAAGATATATAGTGAAAGATATATTATTTTAGGCATTTAAAAGGAGACTGGAGAAGCATGAGAGAATGTTCTGTAGGGAATAAATCTGAGGTGTCAGAGCAGGGGTTAAAGGACTAAGTAGGTCTTTCCTTACTGAGGACTTGGCGTCCTCCTCTTTCAGGAACCCCTTTGAAGATGCTGATTATGGTGGACATTTACCCTTAGGCAGAGGGCCTATGCACCTTGCAAGTCCTCTGCAAGCCCTCAAGATAGGGCTTAAGTGGTAACTAGGTGGTGCAGAGTCATTGTGCTGGGCCATTACACAGGAGTGAATGTAGAAATGCACATTTTAACAAGAGGAAGAAAATACAAGGCAGTTAGAGTGATTTCTATCTGATGGCTCTTATTTTTACTTTCACTTTCCCATAGGTAATGGATGTCTAAGGCAGGTGATTAGCCTATATGCATAGATCGGCTTTTTTATGTCTTACACATGGCGATATAGTACTTGTCTTTAACACATGGTATGTCACATCTTTAGTTATCACTCTACAGTAATTGTCTTGCCTTGGCAAAAAAAAAAAAAAAGAAAACAAAAAAGTATACGTGATGTTCAATGCCAACGAGCCATCTTCAAAATTTATGATTAAGGTATTGTGTATTTTCTCAACATGAGAATTTGCTTGTATCCTTGAGGGATTCACCGTGCCACACGTGTCTCCTCCATGGCAGATATTTCATTGTTAATCGCACTCTGAATCAGCATTGTGGCCTGATTACACCGGTCAATGAAACTCCACTGGCCTCAGTAGAATTCCTGAGTTACACAGATATAAGCGAGAAATGAATCATGCTCTCTGAGTTTATAGAAAGAACACTGGCTACATTTTATAGCACAGAGAGGGCCTTTAAGATTCAATACTAACTTTAAAATCCATATTGACTAGTATTCCAAGAGCCTGAGGCTACATTCTTAATGCATTTCTTTTAAAAAGTGTATGAGGTAAAACTCTATGGCCTTTGATTAGTTTTTGCCACAGAATTATCACTGTGGACTTTTCAATATGGACTGTTAATCACTGCCCTAAGCAGGAGTTCTTCATTAGATGAAATCTGCACTGAATTACAATCAGGCTTCCAGTGAGAAACTCAGCAGCTAGAAAGATATGGAAATATTAACTACTGGGCACTTTTTTGGTGTATTCTTTTTAGTCAGCATATGGATTCCTATCACCTTCTCAGCTTTTACTCTGACAAAAGTTCTCAGGCAAACTTACAGGGTATCATTTCCAAAAGATGCCTCACTGACTAGGAGCCTAAGTTCCATTTTCAAAGTGTCTAAGAGCCAGATGTACACAGGTATTTAGGCACCTAAAGATTAAGACAGACACCTAGTGGGATTTTCAAAAGTACCTAGGTGCTCCCTTTGATGTCAATGGGCTTTAGGCATGTAGGTACTTCTAAAAATCCCACTAGCCTCTTATCTGCATCTTTAGGCACCTATATACCTTTAAAAATCTGGCCTATACCTCTTAAGTCCCATTGGAAATCATATATTCATTAAAAACAAACTATAAACACACAAACATAAGCAGCACCAACCGAGGAATAGCCCCAGGAGACATGGTGGCCCACAGATACCTCTCTGGGTACGTCTTCACTTACATCCGGGTCCGGATGTAAGCAATCGATTTTCTGAGTTCGATTTATCGCGTCTGGTTAAGACGCGATAAATCGATCCCGGATCGATCCCGGAAGTGCCCCGGATCGATCCCGGAAGTGCTCGCCTTCGACGCTGGTACTCCAGCTCGGCGAGCGGAGTACGCAGCATCGACGGGGGAGCCTTCCTGCCGCGTCTGGACCGCGGTAACGTCGGACTAAGGTACTTCGAATTCAGCTACGTTATTAACGTAGCTGAATTTGCGTACCTTAGTCCGAAGTGGGGGGGTTAGTGTAGACCAGCCCTCTGAGGCAAAATCCTTTCCCTGCTCTGTTCTTACTCCAAGGGAGCATCTCTTGTAAGGCACTGCATCCCTTGAGAAGACACAGCTTACTTCCCTTCATGCCTGGCCTAAGCTCTGTCCATCTAGTGGAGAGGTGGAGCCGAGGCTTTCTCCACCCATTCCCCATCCACTTCCTTGGAGGAGCAATATCCAGAGAAGAGGAGGGGGCTGCTCCAAAGCCCATTGACTTCAGTGGGCTTTGGCCCAGGCTCCAGATCCAGACCCACAATCATGGTAGGTTCTATTCAGCTAAGCAGAGGGTTGGATAGGCTGTCTACTCCCCCACTTCTTCAGATGACACAAGGGCACAATTTAGCCCTCAAATATCAGCATCTCAGGAAAATATAAAAAGAAAGGAAGGAAGGAAACAGGAGACATCCCCCTCACCCCCCCCCCAAAAAAAACCTGATGATAATCAATGCACATACTTAGAAAAAGAAACATGTTTTTTTCTGCTGTTCAATAATAATAGAAGTTCAGGTTTAGCTGCTGTATAATCCCAATAAAATAATATTGTGTTAACGTAACATCTTTTCATTTTGAAGGCTCAACATGAGGGATAGAAAGAAAAAAGCCCAGCCAATGGGTAATGGCGCCAGGGCTGTGGGGAAAAAAATCACTTAATGTCTCTATGCTGTAGCTACCCCAGGAAAGGGGGGGAAATAATAATAAATTACGTTTGTGCCCCAGCCCTCACATCTGCCCTAGTCCCACATCAAATCTACATACCCAGCCATACAATAATTGTGCACCTCTTCCCCATACACCCTCAGCCCCAGATCTTCCCCTTGCTGCCCCCCGCCCAAGCACATCTCTCCTCCACCTGCACTTCTTCCCAGGCCTGGCAGCTCCAACGGGATCTTCACACACACAAACCCCTGCCTGAGGGGAGAACAGCTCATCCGGAGTTTTCCTCTCCACCTTCCCAGGCCTGGTGGTGTAGCATTAGAGAGCAGAAGGGGAAGGAGCAAAAAGAATCTCCAAGCCATTTTTCACAGGAGGGCATGCAGGGAGGAGGGACCCGAGCTGCCTTGTACTGCTGGATTGTTTCTGCTTCCTGCCTCCCTTCCCTCTTGTGAAAATCATTTTGGCTGCTCCCCATTGCCCATCCCCCCCAAATCCACAAAACTTCTCTCAGCTCCTGAAAGGCGACGGAAGAGTTCTGCCTGCCTCCTGCAGCGGCTGTGATTGGCTGTTCTTTCCCCTGGGCCGTCTGCGTGGTGAAGGCTGGAGCTTCTTGGCTCCACGGTCTTCAAAAGCTCATGATTTGTGAAAGTTGGCAACACTGCTTTGAAATCAGATCTCTATGAAGATGCCTGCGAGGCTTCACGATGCTCCCCACACCACAACCTCTCCCTGCCTCCCCTTTGTCAGTTGTGCCCTACTGAGTCACGCTGATAGCAGTGTGGCTAGTGGCCTGCTAGCCCCATTCCATGGGATCTATTCCCCCCACTCAGTCCCCCTCCTCCCAAATCCCTCTCCACAGTGGCCTCTTCTATTCTCCCTGTCCCATCTTTAATGGGTCCCTCTACCTCCTTGTGGGGATTCCCCTTCTTTTCCTTCCTTGTCCTATTTCCATCTCCTATGGGGCTACCTCTTCCTCTCCTCCCCACCCTAGTGCCTCTTCTTTCTCCTAGTGGGGGTGAAGCAAAGTTACTGTGATTGGTAGCTGGTCAGTTCCCTGCCTGTGGAAGCCATCAGGGTAGGCAGTGAGGAAAAAACAGAGAAAAAGACAGGCAGTTTCTAGCAGCCCAGCAGCAGCCTGTAGTGGCCAGAGGTGAGAACTGTAGTGCATTTTCTTGTCTGTTATACTCAGGACAGATATGGGGATCCAGAAGGGAGAGAGGAAAACCTGGGAATGTCCTGCCTAAATCAGGGCTGTTGGCAAGTCTGCATGAACGCACCATGTACTGCCATGCAGCTCCAGCAATAAGGAAGTCTTTCATTATCACACTGCCATTCCCAAATGGAGAGAAAACTTTTTCTACAGAATGGATAGTAGAGAATTAATGAGTTGCTTCTTGGCAGTTTGTAACCATAAGGCTTGTGTTACACGCTTAGTCAATGATTTTATTCCCCATTAATCAGCACTTGTTCCATTCATTATGCAGAAATGTCTCTTCTGGAGATCATTGGCACTTGAATGGGAAATCTCATAATGATAATAATAATAGTTCATAACAACTTTTAATTCATATAGTCACACATGCCTTGAGGCTTTTGAATGCCTCCAGAGAAACAAACCAACCTATATACAGTCACAATCAGCCAACCTCCCTGAATATCTCCTACCGCAGGAGCTACTCTGTAATTCTGTATCCCTCCTCTCCCTGCAATAGACACAACTGCAACAGAAATTGAAAAGAGAATCAAACCAGTCTTATTGATGGAGAAGCCACAATATAAACTTCTACACACACAGTGCTCATTCAGGCTCTGAAAATCATGGGCTAGCCACTCATAAGTCCCCTTTGTCTCACTGATTTAAAGCTGTCTGAAAGGAGCAGTTGAGGATTCCCTTAGTGTAGGGAAATCATCAGGTGACTTGAGGCTGGGCTGGGAGGTGTTGTGTTAGCCTTGGGTGGATAAAGCCAGAATGCAAAGCACCTTAGAAATCCTGGATGGCAGAGTGGTGCACACCTGGTGGGGTCTGGCCCAACAAGTCTAGCATTTCCTAACTTATGCCACTATGCCAGGAGCTCTCAACCTGTGGCCTATGGAGCCATTTTGGGAGAGTGGGGAGGGAGGAATCAGACAATGAGACTAATGCAGCACATTATTGAAAGGGTGTGATCCATTATGATGGAGTCTGCAGAAAGAAGAGATAAATAGAGTTAGATTGCCCTATGCAATCACCTGAGCAGAACAGACATCAGTGAACCCACAGTTCACTATATATGGAAATAAGTATGCATGACACTGTGGCAACTGTAACAACCCGCATGGAACTTGTAGGGAGGAGCACAAGTTGCAGAAGGGAAGAGTTTGGAGGAGGCACCAGGAAGTCAGTTGATGTGCATGTGATTTGAATGCTACCTTCAGTTGTGTTTACTTTTAGTAACATGGCATCCTCTATGTTACTACCCAGCATGTGGCATGTGCCACGTGATGGCAGTGGTAAGTCTAATGAGATGTCCTGCAACAAAGAGCGTGATTAACCGGAAAACAAAGCAGCATCTAGAGACAGAGCAGACAGGCAGCATGGAGGGACTCAGACCTCTGGGAATGCTAGATTTCCAAACAACAATCTTGCACAAGCATGGAAACCATGGAAGCACGAACTGAATCTATATACAGAGCTGACCATAGGGGATAAAGATGAGAAAATGAAGGTAAAGCTAGTTTTACTCTTTCATTGAGGAAAAAGGATGAGAAGCTATTGAGACACTGTGGCTGGGAATTATGCCTGAAACACTGAAACAGCTGATAAAAGTGTTTGATGAGTACCATGACTACAGAGACAGACTATGGATAGATGCTGGGGTTTTTTCCCCAAAAACCAAGAAGCAGAAGAGGGAATAGGCACTTACATTACAGAGCTGAGAACTCTGGCATCCACCTGTAACTTTGAAGACTTTAAAGATTTGCTAGTTGGAGACAGGATCATTTGTGAGGCATGGACAACCTGTTTAGAGAAGCAGATCTAGCCCTAAAGAAATGCCTCCCAAACAGCTAGGGCAGCTGAACTGTGCAGGAAAAGGATCAAAACAATGACAGCCACTAGTACAGAACAAGGACACAGGCTCAGGCTAAAGGAACCCAGGAAGCAGATCAAGAACAGATCAATCAAGAATCCAGGCATCATGGTCCACTGTTGATACTGTGGAAAACAATATGAGTGACAGAAATAAAAATGCCCAGCTTATGTGCAACAGTGCTAGTGGTGTGGGAAATAGAACCACCTTATGACCCAATGCTGAAGCTTCCTCAGAAAGAAAAAAGCAGAGATATTAGACTGGGGAAATGTATCCACCTGCTTAACTACCCCGGCAGTTAGGAAGTTTTCCTAATGTTCAACCTAAACCTCCCTTGCTGCAATGTAAGGCCATGGCTTCTTGTCCTATCCTCAGAGGTTAAGGAGAACAATTTTTCACCCTCCTCCTTTTAACAACCTTTTATGCACATGAAAACTGTTATCATGTCCCCCTTCAGTCTTCTCCAGACTAAGCAAACCCATTTTTTCCAATCTTCCCTCATAAGTCATGTTTTCTAGACCTTTAATCATTTTTGTTGTTCTACTCTGGACTTTCTCCAATTTGTCCACATCTTTGCTGAAAGGTGGCTGAAAGAAATTGACAAAATACTTCAGCTGAGGCCTTATCAGCACAGAGTAGAACATAAGAATTACTTCTCATGTCTTGCTTACAACACTTTTGCCAATATATACAAGAATGATGTTTGCTTTTTTTTGCAACAATGTTAGACTGTTGACTCATATTTAGCTTGTAGTTCACTATAAACCCCAAATCCCTTTCTGCAGTACTCCTTCCTAGGCAGTCATTTCCCATTTTCTATGTGTGTGGTTGATTGTTCCTTCCTAAGTGGAGTACATTGCATTTAATTGTTTAATTTCATCCGATTTACTTCAGACCATTTATCCAGTTTCTCCAGATCATTTTGAATATTGCAACCCCTCCCAGCTTGGTATTATCCACAAACTTTAGAAGTGTACTCTCTATGTCATTATCTAAATCATTTTGATGAACATATTGAACAGAACTCGATCACATGTACTGCTTCCCCCCATCCACAGGTCTTGTTACCCTATCAAAGAAAGCTATTAGGTTGGTTTGACATGATTTTTTCTTGACAAGTCCATGCTAGCTGTTACTTATCCCTTTATTATCTTCCAGGTGTTTGCAAACTGATTGCTTGATTATTTGCTCCATTATCTTTCTGGGTACTGAAGTTAAGCTGACTGGTCTGTAATTCCCCAGGTTGTCCTTATTCCCCTTTTCAAATATTGGCACTATATTTGCCCTCTTCCCGTCCTCTGGAATCTCTTTCATCTTCCATGAGTTTTCAACGATAATTGCTAATGGCTCAGATATCTCCTCAGTCAGCTCCTTGAGTATTCTAGGATGTATTTCACCATGCCCTGGTGATTTGAAGACATCTAACTTGTCTAAGTGATTTTTAACTTGTTCTTTCCCTATTTTAGCCTCCGATCCTACTTCATTTTCACTGGCTTATACTATGTTAGATGTCCAATTGCTATAAAACTTTTTGGTGAAAACTGAAACAAAAACGTCATTTAGCACTTCTGCCATTTCTACATTTTCTGTTATTGTCTTTCTCCCCTCATTGAGTAACAGGTCTACCCTGTACTTGGTCTACCTCTTGCTTCTAATGTATTTGTAGAATGTTTTATTGTTACCCTTTATGTCTCTAGCTAGTTTCATCTTGTTTTGTGCCTTGGCCTTTCAAATTTTGTCCCTACATTCTTGTGCTGTTTGTTTATATTTATTCTTTGTAATTTGACCTAGTTTCCACTTTTTGTAGTACTCATTTTTGAGTTTCAGATCATTGAAGATCTCCTGGTTAAGCTAGTGTATTCTCTTGCCATACTTCCTATCTTTCCTATGCAGTGGGATAGTTTGCTCTTGTGTCTTTAATAATGTCTTTTTGAAAAACTGTCAACTCTCTCAAACTGTTTTTCCCCTTAGACTTTCTTCATGGCATCTTACCTACCAAGTTCCTGAGTTTGCTAAAGTGTGCTTTCTTGAAATCCATTGTCTTTATTCTCCTGTTTTTCCTCCTTCCATTCCTTGGAATCATGATTTCATGATCACTTTCACCCAAGCTGCCTTCCACTTTCAAATTCTCAACCAGTTCCTCCCTATTTGTCAAAATCAAATCTAGAACAGCCTCTCCCCTAGTTGCTTTTTCCACCTTCTGGAATAAAAAAAAATGTCTTCAATCCATTCCAAGAACTTGTTGGATAATCTGTGCTCTTCTTTATTGTTTTCCAACAGATGTCTGAGTAATTGAAGTCCCCAACCAGCACCAAGTCCTGTGCTTTGAATAACGTTCTTATTTGCTTAAAAAAAAAAAAAAGTCTCATCCATCTGGTTAGGTGGTCTGTAGTAGATCCCTACCATGACAGCACCCTTGTTTTTTCCCCTTTTATCTTTACCCAGAGACTTTCAACTAAAACCATTCTGGGGCCAGCAGGCAAATGTAGGCTGTCAATAATAAACCCATGGAACAAGACATTATCGCTTGGAGTTTTTAAATAGTTGACTCCCAGGAGCACCAAAGACTGCTGGGCAGCAGGGCACTGCAAGCAACAGATTTGATTTCAGTACAACACCAGAATATCCTCAATGTGAGACAAGTGGAAGAACAGTCACGATATGGCCTCTCCAGCAATCTAACAGAATAGAAGCACATATTTCAAAGCGATGGACACCTAGAGGGCAAGCTGAGATTAGAAATAGACCCCCATGTGAAGCTCATGAGATGTAGAATTCCATTAACCCTAGTGGAGCCACAGAAGAAGAAATTGACAACCGGTCTAAAAAAGAGGCATCGTTATACATGCTGAAGCTAGCACAGAGTGGATCAACAGCCTAGCAGCGATAAGAAAACCGTCAGGTGAACTGGGGATCTGCATTGATCCACAGCCACTTAACGGAGCATTGAAAAGAAGTTACTACCCATTACCAACAATTCAGGACATACTACCCGATTTGTCTACGGCAAAAGTGTTCACTGTCTGTGATGTCGAGAATGGGTTCTGGCACATAAAGCAAAGATGAGTCATCCAGCCACATGACAACCTTTGCCACATCTTTCCTCAGGTACTGCTGGGTACGGATGCCTATGGGTATCAGCCCATCGCAGATATGTTCCAGTCTACACTGAACCAGACACTAGAAGAACTTCCAGGCTAAAAGACAGTAGCTGATGACATTCTTATTGTAGGAGGATATGTTAAGAAAAACGGCAATTCGGGACCATGATATCAAGCTGCAACAACTCCTAAACAGGTGCTGAGAACAGAATAATAGGCTGAATGCAGACAAGCTGAAGCTGAGAAGAACTGAAGTTCTCTATATCATACATCCGTTGGACTCCAGACAGACCCTGAGAAACTGAGGGCAGTTAAGGAAATGCCCACACCAAAGGATGTGTATGGAATCCAGTAATTTGTAAGGACGTCCACCTATCTTTCCAGATTATGCACACACCTATCAGAAGCCTGTGAACCCTTGAGACACTTAACACACAATGATGCAGGCTGGGAATGGTCAGAGAGACCCAAGAACAGACATTTTAAAAAGTAAAGAAAATCATAAGTGAGGCACCTGTGGAGTAGCTAGAGCTACAGTGCGATGCCTCAGAAGGAGGCTAGGAGCAGGACTGATGCAAAGCCAGCAGCCGATAGCATTTACTAGTAAAGCGCTGACAGACACAGAAATGGGGTATGCTCAGGTAGAAAAGGAGCTGCTGGCTGTGCTTTTTGGAATGGAATGGTTCCATCAGCTCACTTTCAGGCACAAGGTGGAGGTGCAGTGTGATCATCAGCCATATGCAATCCGACTGAGTTCCTGGTGCCTCCTCCAACTTTCCCTCCTGCAATCTGTGCTGTTTCCTCGAAGTTCAATGCAGTTTGTTACAGTGATGGGCACAGGCTAAGAGCCTGAGTAGAATAGAATAGGCCATATTCTAAGCTGGTGTAGAAAAGAATAGCTCCATTGATTTCAATGGCCTAACATTTTCAACCATATATAGATGTGTGTGCATATGTATCTTGTGCTATTTTTCCTACAATGCTGAAAAACTATGCAGAGAATATGATCATAGCTCTCCAATGTCCTACCTTTTAAGGGATATCACTCATTTTAGATTCAAAGTTATTCACATTCTTTACAATTTTGGGGTCCCCATGTTTTATGACTGTAAATTATTTTCATCAGAATTAAAGAAACATGAAAATGAGGTTGTAGAAAGTTGTTTACTCTAAAGGGACTGTCAAGGCTGTATCCCCACTTTGAACTTTAGGGTACAAATGTAGGGGCCTGCATGAAAACTTCTAAGCTTATCTACCAGCTTAGCTCTGGTCCGCTGCCACCATCTTAAGAATTCCCTCCCTGGGAAGCCTTGAGAAACCTTTCACCAATTCCCTGGTGAATACAGATCCAAACTTTTTGGATCTTAAACAAGGAGAAATTGACCCTTCCCCCCTCCTTCCTTTCACCAACTCCTGGTGAATACAGATCCAAACCCCCTTTGGATCTTAAAACAAGGAGAAATCAATCAGGTTCTTAAAAAGAAGGCTTTTAATTAAAGCAAAAGGTAAAATTATCTCTGCAAAATCAGTATGGAAAATAACTTTACAGGGTAATCAAACTTAAAGAGCTCAGAGGAATCCCCTCTGTCTTAGGTTCAAAGTATAGCAAACAAGAAAAGCACTCTAGTAAAAGGTACATTTACAAGCTGAGAAAACAAAGTAAATCTAAGACGCCTTGCCTGGCTTTTACTTACAATTTTGAAATAAGAGAAACTTGTTTAGAAAGATGGGGAGAACCTGGATTGATGTCTGGTCCCTCTCAGTCCCAAGAGCGAACAACCCCTTAAACAAAGGACACACACAAAAGCCTTTGCCCCCCCAAGATTTGAAAGTATCTTGTCCCCTTATTGGTCCTCTGGGTCAGGTGTCAGCCAGGTTGCCCAAGCTTCTTAACCCTTTACAGGTAAAAGGATTTTAGAGTCTCTGACCAGGAGGGACTTTAGTACTGTACACAGTATGGCTGTCACCCTTCCCTTTATAGTTATGACACGCCCCCCAAATCACAGATAGTGTTGGACGTTCGGTTCCACACTGGCTGTGATTTCTTCCTGGAGTTCTAGGAGAAAACAGAGTTAACAAGACACATGTACCTTTAGACATACTACTGATTATATAAAAACTAACAATATGTTTCATTACCAGAACAATTGTTAACCAGTTAACTCTGGGAAACTTTCCCAGGAGAGTGCATCAGCCACTTTGTTAGAAGCTCCCGAAATGTGTTGTATTTCAAAATCAAAATCTTGGAGAGCTAAACTCCACCGAAGAAGTTTTTTGTTATTCCCCTTGGCGGTATGAAGCCACTGTAGCGCAGCATGGTCTGTTTGTAGTTGGAAGCGCCGTCCCCAAACATATGGGCGTAGCTTTTCCAGCGCGTACACAATGGCGTAGCATTCCTTTTCGCTGATTGACCAGTGGCTTTCCCTCTCAGACAGTTTCTTGCTGAGAAACACGACAGGATGGAATTCTTGATCTGGTCCTTCCTGCATTAAAACTGCTCCCACGCCTCGCTCGGAAGCATCTGTGGTTACTAGGAACGGTTTGTCAAAGTCTGGGGCCCTTAGCACAGGGTCAGACATGAGTGTTGCCTTAAGCTGGTTAAAGGCCTTTTGACACTTATCAGTCCACTGAACTGCATTTGGCTGTTTCTTTCTGGTTAGGTCTGTCAGCGGGGCGGTGATTTGGCTGTAGTGTGGTACAAATCGCCTATAATATCCGGCCAAGCCTAAGAAGGATTGGACCTGTTTCTTTGACTTTGGAACCGGCCACTTTTGGATAGCATCCACTTTGGCCTGTAGGGGATTTATAGTTCCTTGACCCACCTGGTGCCCCAGGTACGTGACTCTGTTTTGGCCTATTTGACACTTTTTAGCCTTAACAGTTAGTCCTGCCTGCCGGATGCGCTCGAAGACTTTTTTCAGGTGCTCCAGGTGTTCTGTCCATGAATCAGAAAAAATGGCCACATCATCGAGGTAGGCAACTGCAGAGTCTCCCAATCCTGCTAGGAGACCATCTACAAGTCTTTGGAAGGTGGCGGGTGCATTTCGCAACCCGAAAGGGAGTACATTGAATTCATACACCCCTGCCTGGGTGACGAAGGCTGACCTTTCCTTAGCGGGTTCATCTAGTGGTACTTGCCAGTACCCTTTGGTTAAGTCTAAAGTAGAGATGAATTGGGCATGTCCCAATTTTTCCAATAGCTCATCTGTGCGTGGCATTGGATAGTTGTTAGGACGAGTTACAGCATTTAGCTTACGGTAGTCCACGCAAAAGCGTATTTCCCCATCTGGTTTGGGAACTAGAACCACTGGAGATGCCCATGCACTGGTAGAGGGGCGGATTATACCCATCTGTAGCATGTCCTGGATCTCCCTTTGTATAGCCGCTTGGGCATGAGGTGACTCCCGGTAGGGTGGGGTTCTAATTGGGTGAGCATTACCTGTGTCAATGGAGTGGTATGCCCGTTCGGTCCGTCCTGGAGTGGCTGAGAAAATCGGTGCAAAGCTTGTGCACAGCTCCTTTATCTGCTGTCGCTGCAGACGTCCCAGGGTCGTGGAGAGGTTTACCTCTTCCATGCCACCATTCCTTTTTCCTTCATAGTAGACACCTGCAGGCCACTCCGCGTCATCAGTTTTCTGGGCTGTAAACTGGCAAACGTTTAATTCTCTAGAATAAAAGGGCTTAAGAGAATTAACATGGTATACCTTAGGCTTTATGTTGGAGGTGGGGGAGGCTATGAGATAGTTAACAGCTCCTAGGCGCTCCTGGACCGTGAATGGTCCTTCCCACGATGCTTCCATTTTATGGGCCTGGAGCGCCTTTAAGACCATGACTTGGTCTCCTACTTTGAAGGACCGTTCTCTGGAATGTTTATCATACCAGGCCTTTTGCTCTTTCTGAGCATCCTTTAGGTTTTCTTTAGCAAGGGCTAAAGAGTGTCGGAGGGTGTTTTGTAGGTTGCTTACAAAGTCTAGAATGTTAGTTCCTGGAGAAGGCGTAAACCCCTCCCATTGCTGCTTCACCAACTGTAATGGCCCCTTAACCTCGCGGCCATACACAAGTTCAAATGGTGAAAACCCTAAACTGGGATGTGGTACAGCTCTGTAGGCAAAAAGCAACTGCTGCAACACTAGGTCCCAATTATTGGAGTGTTCATTTACGAATTTACGTATCATGGCCCCCAAAGTTCCATTAAACCTCTCCACCAGACCATTGGTTTGATGGTGATGAGGGGTGGCAACCAAGTGATTCACCCCATGAGCTTTCCACAGGTTTTTCATGTTCCCTGCCAGGAAATTAGTTCCCGAATCTGTAAGTATGTCGGAGGGCCAACCTACCCTGGCAAAAATGTCTGCTAATGCCTGGCACACACTTTTAGCCTTGGTGTTGCTTAAGGGTACAGCTTCCGGCCATCGGGTAGCAAAATCCATGAAAGTCAGTACGTACTGCTTTCCTCTGGGTGTCTTCTTTGGGAAAGGACCCAGAATATCCACAGCTACTCGCTGAAATGGGACCTCAATTATGGGTAGTGGCTGGAGAGGGGCTTTAACCTGGTCTTGGGGCTTTCCCACTCGTTGGCACACCTCACAAGACCGGACATAATTAGCAACGTCCTTGCCCATTCCCTCCCAGTGGAAGGACTTCCCCAACCGGTCTTTGGTTCTGTTCACCCCAGAATGGCCACTGGGATGATCATGGGCTAAGCTCAAGAGTTTTACCCGATACTTAGTGGGAACTACCAGCTGTCTTTGAGGATGCCAGTCTTCCTGGTGCCCACCAGAAAGAGTCTCCTTGTATAAAAGTCCTTTTTCTACAACAAACC
This sequence comes from Emys orbicularis, assembly GCF_028017835.1. Taxonomy (NCBI): domain Eukaryota; kingdom Metazoa; phylum Chordata; order Testudines; family Emydidae; genus Emys; species Emys orbicularis. The sequence goes on along the minus strand of NC_088685.1, from coordinate 18,836,504 downwards.
GGGATCGGTTAGAAGAGCTGAGAGGCGGTGGGGTGCTCCGCGCCGCCTCCGAAGCTTTTTGAAGGCTGTCATCTGCTTCCTGCTCGGCCTGGAACTGTTCCCTTGATGCTGGAGACATCAGTTCCTCCTTGGACTGTGGACTGGGGCTTGGTCCCTCTGGAAGCGATGCAGGTGCTGGGGCTGTTTCCATTGACTGTGAACCGCTGTTCGCTGGTGCACTATGTGGTATCTCAGGCTCTGGCTGAGCCTCTTGGGTAAGGTTATCTGCTGCTTCCGCCAGTTCAGGCTCGCTGGTGTCCTCTGGCATTGGAGTTGTAGACGGGCTTGCAAGCGCTGGACTCAGTGCTGACAATGGTCCTGGTGCTGGTTGCGTTGCCAGTTCCGGTTCTGGGACTGGCTTTGGCTGGGTCTCTGGGATTGGATCCACTACGGCTGTTGCAGTCGTTGGCAGGGGATCCGGTTCCACCACCTTTGTTTGGGTCTCTGGTAACACAGACGGGGTCCTGGTGGACGGCTCAGGAACAGGGATGGGGGTGAAAGCTTGCTTAGCCTGGCTGCGGGTGACTATTCCCACCCTCTTGGCTAGCTTCACATGGTTGGCCAAGTCTTCCCCCAACAGCATGGGAATGGGATAATTGTCATAGACTGCAAAAGTCCACATTCCTGACCAGCCCTTGTACTGGACATGCAACTGGGCTGTAGGCAAGGTTACAGACTGTGACACGAAGGGTTGAATTGTCACTGTAGCCTCAGGGTTGATGAGTTTGGGGTCCACTAGGGATTGGTGGATAGTTGACACTTGTGCCCCAGTGTCCCTCCAAGCGATAACCTTCTTTCCGCCCACTCTCAAGGTTTCCCTTCGCTCCGAGGGTATGAGAGAGGCATCTGGGTCTGGGGTTCTTTGGTGTGATTGGGGTGTAATGAACTGTAATCGGTTGGGGTTCTTGGGGCAGTGAGCCTTTATATGCCCCAGTTCATTACATTTAAAACATCGCCCTGCTAAGGTATCACCGGGGCGATGTTGGTTGATGGAGACTGGTGTGGTGGGGTGAGAAGGCGTCTGGGGTTTCCCTTGGGATGTGGGTGGGGCCTTGGGTTGTCCCCGGTGATAAGGTTTTGTTTCGGCTTGCCCCTTCTGATATTCGCTCCAACTGCTACTAGCTTTTTTCTTTTCTGTCACCTCCACCCATTTGGCTCCAATCTCCCCCGCCTCGGTTACAGTTTTGGGCTTCCCATCTAGGATGTACCTTTCTATTTCCTCAGGAACACCCTCTAAAAACTGCTCCATTTGCAATAGGAAGGGCAACTCTTCCGTAGATTTAACATTTGCTCCTGATATCCAGGCATCCCAATTTTTCCCAATGTGGTAGGCATGTCGGGTAAATGACACATCAGGTTTCCACCTTAGGGCTCTGAACCGCCGATGGGCATGCTCAGGTGTTAGCCCCATTCTGATTCTGGCCTTGTTTTTAAAAAGTTCATAACTGTTCATGTGTTCCTTAGGCATTTCAGCCGCCACCTCTGCTAAGGGTCCACTGAGCTGCGGCCTCAGCTCTACCATGTACTGGGTTGGAGGGATGTCGTATCCAAGGCAGGCCCTTTCAAAATTTTCTAAGAAGGCCTCAGTATCATCGCCTGCCTTGTAGGTGGGGAATTTCCTGGGATGGGAAGTGGTACCTGGAGAGGAGTTGTTAGGATGGTCTGATGCACCCTGCCTAGTCCTTGCTGCTTCCAGTTCCATCTCTCTTTCATGGGCCTCCTGTTTGGCTTTCTCTTCTCTTTCATGGGCCTCCTGTTTGGCTTTCTCTTCTCTTTCATGGGCCTCCTGTTTGGCTTTCTCTTCTCTTTCATGGGCCTCCTGTTTGGCTTTCTCTTCTCTGTCATGTTTGGCTTTTTCCAGCTCCATCTCTCTCTTGTGGGCCTCCTCTTTGGCTTCTTTCTCGAGTTTTTTAATTTGAAGTAGTCTCTGATGTTTTTTCTCATTTTCTTCTGCTTCTAGTCTGGCCAGTTCTAGTTTGCTAGCTGCTTCACTGGTAGTCATTTTCCTGCTTTCCTGTGCTGGGCCACACCCCTCTGCAGTTGACTGAAACTGGGATGTATTTAGCTCAGGCTCCTGCTGAGTGCTGCTGAGTTAACAGAGACTTTCTAACAAGCTACTCCCGAGGATGTAAAAAGAAAAAAAACACAATTCAGATTGTAAATTACCTTTACCAGATCAAAGTTTGCTCACTGATTGAACCGTTCTCTTAACAAAGGACCTTGTTAAAAAAAACTTAACACCTCTGCCTTCAGGCAAGGAGAGATAAGATATGCATCTACCTTCAGCTCTGCTCTCCAAGCAGCTAGAAGGAAAAAAAAATCTCTTACTGGCTTTTGGGTTTAAAACGATCCCACCGCTGTGCCACCATGTCAAGGCTGTATCCCCACTTTGAACTTTAGGGTACAAATGTAGGGGCCTGCATGAAAACTTCTAAGCTTATCTACCAGCTTAGCTCTGGTCCGCTGCCACCATCTTAAGAATTCCCTCCCTGGGAAGCCTTGAGAAACCTTTCACCAATTCCCTGGTGAATACAGATCCAAACTTTTTGGATCTTAAACAAGGAGAAATTGACCCTTCCCCCCTCCTTCCTTTCACCAACTCCTGGTGAATACAGATCCAAACCCCCTTTGGATCTTAAAACAAGGAGAAATCAATCAGGTTCTTAAAAAGAAGGCTTTTAATTAAAGCAAAAGGTAAAATTATCTCTGCAAAATCAGTATGGAAAATAACTTTACAGGGTAATCAAACTTAAAGAGCTCAGAGGAATCCCCTCTGTCTTAGGTTCAAAGTATAGCAAACAAGAAAAGCACTCTAGTAAAAGGTACATTTACAAGCTGAGAAAACAAAGTAAATCTAAGACGCCTTGCCTGGCTTTTACTTACAATTTTGAAATAAGAGAAACATGTTTAGAAAGATGGGGAGAACCTGGATTGATGTCTGGTCCCTCTCAGTCCCAAGAGCGAACAACCCCTTAAACAAAGGACACACACAAAAGCCTTTCCCCCCCCAAGATTTGAAAGTATCTTGTCCCCTTATTGGTCCTCTGGGTCAGGTGTCAGCCAGGTTACCCGAGCTTCTTAACCCTTTACAGGTAAAAGGATTTTAGAGTCTCTGACCAGGAGGGACTTTAGTACTGTACACAGTATGGCTGTCACCCTTCCCTTTATAGTTATGACAGGGACGTATCTAATTATACTGTCTGCTTTAGATTTTATTTTTTTTAGGGTAGGGAACATGCCATACTCAATATGTAAAATGCAGATATAAAATTACATTGCTACAGAATGTAATTTAAAAATAACTCCTTCATGGGCCTCACTGGGAAATCAGTACTAGGAAATGACAAAACAACTGGGCTGGTACTATTTAAGAAAAACATACCCCGTCGTCTTCTTTTCTTCTAGAAGAATCACCACAAACAGATTGTGATCTGCCCTGAAATAGTCAATATTCAATGAACTTGATGAACTGATTGAAAATATTCTGGGCCAGATGGCACAGGATAAAATTCTGTTAGCACAGGGGGCATTCTCAACTGCCATAATATAGATGGCTTCTAAAATATCTGCCCCGAACACACAACCCCACCTCCAGCAGACGCAGTGTACATAGACCTGGGAAAATGTATAACAGGGGCAAGGTTTAATGATTTGCGTGTTCTACCAATTCTTTATTAGTGTCAGGTCCCTTGAGAACCATAACCCGCCAGCATAAATTAGAGTATTTTACAGCTTCTGACCTTCCATGTCTCCTCTTGCACTGGGTAGACCTCAGTTTAAACTGGGTTTCTTAGTTCTGACTGGTGAGATTAAGTCACACTGTCTGCTTCTGTTCCCCCACTGGATAAGCAGGGCAAAACCACGTGAATATAAAATTCAGTGGAACTGAAATTAATTTTCAGCAAATGTTCTGGCCAGTGCAGGTGACAGAATTTGTAGCTGTTCTCTCTGCTGCTGTTCCAGAGTCATCAGCAATGGAGAGAGCTATTTGCCTGCAACCTGGCAGTAGCAATAGGCATTGGGTAAAACAGAGGCTATTTGTAAAGTACATTTTAAAAAAAATAACTCTAGGATTTATTTTATACTCCACATGGTCTTCCCAGTATTGCCAACTCCCAGCATTCAAAAATCAGGAGTTGGGCCCCCCAAAATGATGAGATTGGCTTAAAAATAAGGAGATTTCTGAAAACTATAAAATTGCCATCTAGTTTTTGAGTCCTTAAGGTTCATACTTTTAGGCTTTTCTCCACAATCATGAGGGCTAGAAACTTATTTTTTGTTTCTAAATGAAAGCAGAGATCCTCACATAAGTTCCAGAGCTAGAGCTTTAAGAAAAATGCCTTATTTAAAGAGACTTGTGATAAAATTGCAAGAGTAGACAACACAGTTTCCAAATAAAATATTGCAACAGCAAAACAGTATACAATACCTAAACTTTAAATGAGAACATTATTAATCACATCAAGTTTCTTGTTTTTCTCCTTTTATTTTAAAAACAAAGAAATGTAATGTAATGTATGATAATGCAAGAATAAAGTTGTATCTCAAATCAGATTCCAAGAGCAATATTAATTCAGCTGCTTTGTACATATGTAATATTTTCTATTTTTGTTTTTCTGGTTAAATTTGCATATTAATATTTCAGTGCTTTTGTTGAAAAATGTATACCATAAAACAGAATGAATGTGTAATATAAGGGGGGGGGGGATAGCTCAGTGGTTTGAGCATTGGCCTACTAAACCCAGGGTTGTGAGTTCAATCCTTGAGGGGGCCACTTAGGGATCTGGGGCAAAATCAGTACTTGGTCCTGCTAGTGACAGCAGGGGGCTGAACTCAATGACCTTTCAAGGTCCCTCCCAGTTCTAGGAGATGGGATATCTCCATTAATTTAATTTAATGATTGAGTTAATATTACAATAAGAACCTGAATTTTAATATTTCAAGTTTTTTTTTTTATTTTAACCTTACCCTCAATGTTCTTTTAACATTGGTCCTTTGCAATTAGTATCACTATAAGTTTGTAAAGTGTTGTGAGATCCTTATGAATGAAAAATGCTATTGGCATAATAATCTTCCAGTTTAAGAAGTTGTGGATTGAACCCATATAGATATCTGGTTCAGTCTCATAATGGTAATTCATGACAAGATCTGACCATCATTTAGTTCCTTAACATTGAAAGAAAGTTGTTATAATGTAATATTTTGGATGAATAAACAGTATTCTTTAAAATCAGTCATCTAAAATAAACCAGTATACTGGCACTACTAGAAGGTAGACAAATTTAAAATTTCTTTTCTTAAACAACATACAAGTTTGTTGTGTATCAAACATCTACATTGCAGGCAGTGTTTTATGCATATGTTTGTTTCATATTTATTATTATTAACTTTCAGAGCAAATTCAATACAATGAACAAACACTGCTAAGCACCATTCACAAGGGTTTGCTGGCATAACAATGTAATATAAAGTGAAGTATGCCCTCGGTTTATGATTAATAGGGGTAATCAATACTTTGTTTTCTGTGTGAATTAACATTTTCTTTCTTCTGAACCTAGCTTTCTTCCAGAAGTAAAGCCCTTACTAGCTAGTGGGTTCTCTGACCCAATGTATTTTAAAATTCTTGTTTACTGCTATGCCATCAAACAGTTAATGTTCTCAGTAAAGCTGGGCAAAATTTTTCAGCTGAAATATTTTTGTGCAGAAAATGCAGATTTAGTGTTACCAAAACATTTTGTGAATTTGTACTGGTTTTGCCTAATTGTTCAAGTTTGTTGGAAAAAACTGTTTCAACTTTTTTAAAATGAAAGGATTTTTGGTTCAAAACAATTCTTTGTTTTAAAATTTCCTTCAATTTTTCTTTAAAAATAATTCACAAATGTAAAAAAAAAAAAAAAAAAAAAAAAAAAAAGCTCAGAATGAAAACAAATTTCTTCTTCCTTTGTGATTTGCTGAGAATTTTGAAAAATTTTGGTTTTGGTTCAGCTTGAAACAATTTTTTTTTCCTTTCAATTGTTCAGAATTGCCAATGAACTGAAAAATATTTTTATTCAGATAGCTCTACTCAGGAGTTTGGCCTCAAATTATCACTGGCTCGCTCCCATTGTAACCATCATTAAATATGTTTTAACCTATATTAAACACATGGAAAGAGAAAGAACAGTCAAAGCATTTGGAATTTTAACAGTTGAAAGGGAGAGGCAGGCAGTAATGAAAGATGGGAAGACAAGGAAGAAGATAAGAGTGGCTAGTCCTATAAGAAGAAGAGAAGAGACAAAGGAGGATAGAGGATGACTCAGGAGATTTTGTGTGAGAACAGAAGACACAAAGACTAGTAGCCAGAAAGAAGAACAGAAGAGGGAAGGCCTGAGAATTGCATCAGGAAGAGGCAGGTCTACATAACTTTGGACTCCCTACTAAGAAGAACAGACAGACCTGTCACCAGAGCTGATCCAGAGAACAGAAGGGTGTATCTGCTGGGAACTAAGCTACAGGATGTGGACCTAAGGCTGAAGAGGATCCTAATGAGCAGGAAATAATCCACTGATTGTCATTCAAGTGGGAACAAATGATACTGCTAGATTATTATTGGAATATATCAAGGAAGACTACACCAGGCTGGGGAAGATGCTTAAGGAAACGGAGTCTCAGATGATCTTCAGTGGGATTCTACCTGTTCCTAGAGGAGGAGAGTGAAGGCAAGACAAAGTTATGATGATCAACAGATGGTTCCGGCAATGGTGCTATAAGGAGGGCTTTGGGATGTTTAGCCACTGGGAAGCATTCACAGGCAGAGGACTGTTCTCATGGGATGAACTCCAGCTGAATAGGGAAGGAAATAAACTTCTGGGATGGAGCTTTTCACAACTGATTAAAAGAGCTTTAAACTAGTAATTTAGGGGAGATAGTTGGGAAATGCCCTTGTAATCTCCATGCCTGATTCTAATATCGGGCAGGAGGAAAATCAAGTAAAAGAGGATACAGCAATGGAGAAAGGAATGACAGAGGATAGGAGAATGGAAAACAAGAGGTAAGATAGTGCCAATACCACTGACAATAACAGTCAGGTGGGTGATACTGGCAGTAAAATGACTGTACCTAATCAGGCAAGGAACCTGGATGAGGCCAAGAGGAAACAACTAAGATGTGTGTATACCAATGCAAGAAGCCTAGGTAACAACGTGGAGGAACTAGAACTACTGGTGCAGGAAGTGAAACCAGATATTATAGGGATAATGGAAACATGGTGGAATAGTAGTCCTGACTGGCATACTGGTAAAGAAGAGTATGTGCTGTTCAGGAAAGACAGAAAGAAAGAAAAAGGTGATGGAATAGTATTGTATATTAATGACAAGGTAGACTGTAAATAAATATGAAGTGATGGAATAGATAAAATGGAATCTGTTTCAGTCTAAATCACTTTGGGGAAGAAAGGTAACAGAAGCTCCACTGGAATAGTGCTTGGGGTCTGCTACAGAACCCCAGGATCTGATTTGGAAATGGATAGAGACCTCTTTAATATTTTAATGAAATAAATACTACTGGGAATTGTGTGATTATGGGAGACTTTAAATTCCCAGATATAGATTGGAGGACAAATGCTACCGATAATGGGAGGGCCCAGATATTCCTTGATGTGATAGCTGCAAGATTTCTTCACCAGATAGTCAGCTAACCAACAAGAGGTGATGCCCTTTTATATTAAGTATTGGTAAGTAGTGACGACCTATAGAAGAACTGGCTGTAGAGGACAACTTTGGTTTGAGTGATCATGAGTTAATTCCGTTTAAATTAAATAGAAGGATAAACAAAAATAGGTCTGCAACGAGGGTCCCTGATTTCAAAAGGTGCCTTTAAAATTTAAGGGAATTAGTTAGGGAAGTGGACTGGACTGAAGAACTCAAGGATCTGAATGTGGAGGAGGCTTTGAATTACTTTAAGTGCAAGTTGCAGAAACGATCTGAACCCTGCATCACAAGCAAGGGGAAAAAATTTGTAGGGAAAGGTTGCAGAGCAAACTGGAAAAAAAATGATCTGGGAAACTACAGGCCCGTTACTTTGACCTCAGTTTTATGCAAGGTCTTGGAACTAATCTTGAAAGAGTACTTAAAGATATAGACTTAAATAGTAATTGGAATGAAATACACGATGGTTTTACAAAAGGTAGATCATGCCAGACGAAACTGATTTTTTTCTTTGAGAAGATAACTGATTTTCTAGATAAAGAAAATGCAGTAGATCTAATCTAGCTGGGTTTCAGTAAGGCTTTTGATACAGTGCCAGATGGGAAATGATTACTTAAACTGGAGAAGATGGGGATTAACATGAGAATGGAAAGATTAAAGGGGAGAGTATAACAGATCATACTGAAAGATGAAGTGTCAGGCTAGACAGAGGTTATTAGAGGAGTTCCTCAAGGATTGGCTTTGGGACCGATTTTATTTAACATTTTCATTAATGATGTTGGCACAAAAAGTGGGAGTGTGCTAATAAAATCTGTGGATGATAAAAGTTGGGAGGTATTGCTAATATGGAGGAGGACTGGACTATTATAGAAGAAGATGTGGATGACCTTGAAAAATGGAATAATAAAAATGGGATGAAATTTAATAGTGGAAAGCTCAAGTTGGTGCACTTAGGGACTAACAACAAGAGATTTTGCTATAAGCTGGGCATTTACCAGTTGGAAGAGAAAAAGGAGGAGAAAGACTATTGGTCAATCACAGGATGACTATGAGTCGCCATTGAGATGCAGCTGTGAAAAAGACTAATGAAATCCTAGGATGCATCAGGCATGGTATTTCCAGTAGAGATAGGAAGTTTTATTACCATTGTACGAGGCACTAGTGAGACCGCATTTGGAATGTTGTGTGCAGTTCTGGTCTCCCATGCTTAAGATGAATGCAAACTGGAACAGGTGCACAGAAGGAAAAGAGGAGACTAAGGGGGGGAGGGGTATGATAGAGGTATATAAAATCATGAGTGGTGTGAAGAAAGTGAATAAGGAAAAGTTATTTACTTGTTCCCATAACTTAAGAACTAGGGGCCACCAAATGAAATTAATGGACAGCAGGTTTAAAACAAATAAAAGGAAGTTCTTCTTCACACAGTGCACACTCAACCTGTGGAACTCCTTGTCTGAGGAGGTTGTGAAGGCTAGGACTATAACAGGGTTTAAAAGAGAACTAGATAAATTCATGGAAGTTAAGTCCATTAATGGCTATTAGCCAGGATGGGTAAGGAATGGTGCCCCAGCCTCTGTTTGTCAGAGGGTGGAGATGGATGGCAGGAGAGAGATCACTTGATCGTTGCCTGTTAGGTTCACTCCCTCTGGGGCACCTGGCATTGGCCACTGTCGGCAGACAGGATGCTGGGCTAGATGGACCCTTGGTTTGACCCAGTATGGCCATTCCGATGTTCTTATGAAGGGCTACTGGGATAATCAGAGGAATGGAGAACCTACCTTATGAGAGGAGACTTAAGGAGTTTGGCTTGTTTAACCTAACAAAATGAAGGCCAAGGGGAGATATGATTGATCTATATAAATACATTAGAAGGACAAACAGGGATGCAGAGGAATTATTTAAGTTAAGGGTCAATGTTAGCACAAGAACAAATGGGTATAAATTGGCCATCAACAAGTTTAGGCTTGAAATTAGATGACGGTTTCTAACCATTGGAAGAGTGAATTTCTGGAATAGCCTTCCAAGGGAAGTAATGGGGGCAAACAGAACCTAACTTGTTTCAAGACTGAGTTTGATATATTCATGAAGGGGACAGTATGATGAGGTTGCCTACAATGGCATATGGCCCACCTGCATCTGCAAACATTTCCACTGGCAGGAGATAGGACACTAGATGAGGAGAGCTCTGAGTAACTACAGAAAATTCTTTCCCAGGTGTCTGGCTGATGGGTCTCAGCACATGCTAAAGGTCTAACCACCATATTTGGGATTGGGAAGTAATTTTTCCTTAGGTCAGATTGGCAGATACCTTGGGGGCAGAGGGGTTGCCTTCCTCTGCAGCTTGGGACATGGGTCACTTGCTGGTTTTAACTAGAGTAAATGGTGGATTCTCTGTAACTTGAAGTCTTTAAATCAAGATTTGTGGAGTAACTCAGCCAGAGGTTATGGATTTACTGCAGGATTAGGTGAGTGAGGGTCTGTGGCCTCCAATGTGCAAGAGGTCAGATCACATGATCATGATGGTACCCTTCTGGCCTTAAAGTGTATGAGCTTCTGAGTCTATCAATTTCCTTATTCCTCTCATTTCTTTTCATTGTACAGGGTTTTTTACAGGGGAAAATTCCCTGCTTGACAGTTTCTTTAAATGGAAGAAAGAGATGAGCCTGAACTGAAATTCCAGATCCAGTTACTCCACAAATCCTCAAATATTACAAGGCCAAGCAAAAATCAATTGTTCAGCTTGCAAAACTCTCAGTATTTTTTAATATTTTTGAAACCTAAAGCTTCGCCTGTGCTAGAAAACTACTTTTTTAATGATACCAGCACTTCCAATGGGGACACAGTTATATCAGTATGAAGGTGCTTTATATTGATATAGCTATTCCTGTACAGGCAATAAGCTATACTGCTATAAGGCACCTTTATATTGGTATAATACATCCACACTAAGTTTGTACCAGTATATTATGTCAGTAAAAAGTCACACCTCTAACTGAAATAGCTATAGTGGTCCAAAATGTGTGTGTAAACCAGCCCTTAGGAATCTCTATTATAGGTTGTTATGATACACAGAGCAACAAACCCGTCAGAGACAGGGTTCCCACTCTAATCCTTATTCCCCCGTTTTTTCCCCCTGGGTTATGTTTCTAGGAAGGAAAGGACACATTCAAAATAAAATATAAGAATGGTGGACAACTCAGCAGGCTGACACTGCCCTAATGAGGCCCCAGAGAAAATGGAAACAGTTTTCAGATGCTATTAGAATGGTGCCAAAAACTTAATTATCCCCTGTTGGGACACACTGCTAATGGTCAGGTTTCATACATATTAATGAGCTATTAATAAACTGCTAAATGCTGCTAACCGGAGTGTGTGTGGGGTGAGGGGAAGGGCTGGGGATTTTTAAGGTTTACACAAGCCAACACAGCTCATGTTTATAAAGCCAACGCTGCACATGACTGAAATCCATGGGAGTTTTGCCCTGCAGTATATGCTAAGCTAGCCCATTTTATGCAACTGATATTATATAGGAGGATTTGATCAGGCTTTGTGATGAGTCCAAGGGACTGAACATGGGGCTACTCTCCAGGAAGGAACTCCAGGGAAGGGGGAGGGATAGCTCAGTGGTTTGAGCATTGGCCTACTAAACCCAAGGCTGTGAGTTCAATACTTGAGGGAGCCACTTAGGGATCTGGGGCAAAAATCAGTACTTGGTCCTGCTAGTGAAGGCAGGGGGCTGGACTCGATGACCTTTCAAGGTCCCTTCTAGTTCTGTGAGATAGGTGTATCTCCAACTCCTCAATATAATTGCAGCTGCACACTTACCTGTGGCCTGGAGACTAATTAGGGTTGTGTAGTGAAAGAGGCTGTTGCTTGTAGGACCCCTGCCTCATTTGTTGCAGAAGATGGGTAATGTATGAGGCACAGGCTTGCAAGAAGAGATAGGATGGTCTCATGGCTAAGAGTCTATCCATGCCTCTGCCACAGAGTTCCTGTGTGATGCTGGGCAAGTCACTTAAAACAAAATGTTCACACGTGGTCACTAATTGTGTCTTTCTCACATTCTGGGTGCCCAGGGCGCGAGACGCTTGAGGTCTGATTTGCAGCAGGGTTGAGCACTCAACGCTGCAACTGAAGTCGATTGGAGCTGTGCTTTGAGCATATAAAGTGCTATAAAAATGCTAATTACTTTGGAAAATAACAACCTAGATGTCTCAAGTTGGGTATCCAAAATTAGTGGGTATTTAACAATTTTAGCCTTAATCTCTCAGTGCCTCAGTTCCCGTGCTATAAAATGGGGAGGATCATATTACTTAATCTCACAGGAATATTATGAAGATAAACTCGTTGATGTTTTCAATGCACTCAGGCACCATGGTGAGACCACCTTAGAAGCACCTAGGGGACTATTAATCATTCTGTGTCGAGTGCAGGATTTGAATGGTGTGCAATAAATAACACTTAGGGCCACACATTGAATGAGGAGGATACTCATAAAACTTCCATTAAAACTACATTAAAAGTACATTACTAAGGTTGCAAAGTCAAGCACTCAGAAGTTAGGAAATGCCAGACTTAAGGTTGTCTGTATGACCTTAAGTCTGGCATTTTGCATATGCATTATTATACAGTCTTTAATCACATGATCACATATTATTTTTCCATAGGATGCCTGCCTCCTTCAGACACCCATCCCAACCTCCCCACTCAGCTAGTTGTCCCAGTCCCCCACCCCCTTGACTACTTGTGCTATCTGTAATGCGAGGTACTATAACACTTTGAGGCCTATCCCGGTGAAAGCTTCAGTATACCATGCATAATACATTATTATGATTATTTATGTACATGTGTTTTAGTGAGGCGCAATGGTCTAGCGGAGCGGGGACTGAACTGAGGGGTGTTCTATTCCCGACTCTGCTATGGGGAGAGTGTCTTTGCCTCAGTTTCCTTTCCTTTCCTTTGTCTGTCTTGTCAATTTAGACTTTAAACTCTTCAAGTCAGGGACTGCCTGTTGCTTTACATATATACAGCCGCTAGCACAATGGGTCCCTGATGATGGTTGCCTATAGGCACTCCCATAATACAAATAATAATTTAAAACTACAGAAACCATTGCCTCGCTTTCCAGGCTGCCCAGAAAAGCTCACCTACTCTGGGGTGCACTCGGTGGTGGAGCCAGGTTTTACATTGGAGGAGTGGTGTGGGGGTGATGGGTCATTGGTGGTGAGCTGGAGAGCAAGCCCACCTCACAGTCAGCCGGCAGTGGCAGCTTCTGTCTCATGGGGCTGGGCCTGGCTCTCCACACTGAGCATTGCAACCTGGCATATGGGGTCACGGAACCAGTTGGGTTTGGCCTGGCTGCCCCATGGTTATGGCTGAGAGGTGGACAGGCCAAATTTGAGTGACTGGTGTTGCACAGGGGTCGCAGCACATTCGGCCCCAGGCAGCATGTCTCAATGCCTGGAACAGGGATCTGGGCACAGCCTTGCAGAACAGGAGCCGTCGCTGCCAGATGAGTGCTGGGTGGGCTCACTCTCCAGGCCAGTGTGAAAATTTGTATCATGAGCTCCTTCTGTCAATTGCATAATATGCTTGAAAAGGAGCCGTAGATACACATAAGGCCACCTTGGGGGGGCGGTCACCCCATGCCCTGTTAGTTCTGCCACTGTTAGTTCTGCACTGTAGCAACAGACTCATTCACATCCCAGTTGTAGCACCTTTAATACACTGGTGAGCACTCATTCTTGCTAACAATCCTAGGTGCTAATAAGCACAAGTAAGTCTAGCTCCCACCCCGCAAAAAGATAAAAGTTAACATTTAGCTCAGCTAATCCTGCACGTACAGAAAGGCTAAAAAAAAATTACCTAGTCAGCATCTGGGAGCTCACCTGTTTCCAGAGTTATTTGACTGTAGTATAAGGCTCTGTCTTCTCTGCCAAAAAAAAAAAAAAAAGTGTGTTTTTACTTCAAGATAGATATCTCAATGTGAAACAAGGCACTGGAGATTTTACCTCAGCGTCGCTACCTGAGGTGGATTCCAGATGAGGGGTCTGAGGTTGATTTGACTAGCTGGATCAAGGTGGTAACAGGATCCTTAGAGGTTTTTAAGGTCAGGCTTGACAAAGCCCTGACTGGGATGATTTAGTTGGGGATTGGTCCTGCTTTGAGCAGGGGGTTGGACTAGATGACCTCCTGAGGTCTCTTCCAACCCTGAGATTCTATGATTCTACTGGGGCCCTGCCTCCAGTAGGATTTTACATCAAGAGAGCTATCTTGAACTGGCCATCTCATTGTAAAAACACACTGATTTTATGCAGCAAACACAGCCTTCATTAGACTCTTTGGTGTATTATGAAAGCAACAAAAACAAGATGATTATAGAGTCACAGGGCTGGATCCTCAGCTGGTGTACATCAACACAGCTCCATTAACCTCCAGGGTGGTATGCTGATTTACGCCAGCTGAGGATCTGGCTCATAGAAGTCAGAGCTGGAAAAGACCTGTTAGGTCATCCAACTTAGCTCCCTGCCAATGGGAGATTGATCCCTACAATGCTTTATCAGTCTAGCTCAGGAGTAGACAACCTATGGCACGCGTGCCGAAGGCGGCACGCGAGCTGATTTTCAGTGGCACTCACACTGCCCGGGCCCCGGCCACCGGTCCGGGGGGCTCTGCATTTTAATTTAATTTTAAATGAAGCTTCTCAAACATTTTTAAAACCTTATTTACTTTACATACAACAATAGTTTAGTTATAGATTATAGACTTATAGAAAGACACCTTCTAAAAACGTTAAAATGTATGACTGGCAGGGGCGGCTCTATGTATTTCGCCGCCCCAAGCACGGCAGTCAGGCTGGCTTCGGCAGCATGCCTGCAGGAGGTCCACTGGTAATGCGGATTCGGCGGTATGCCTGCGGGAGGTCCTTCGGTCCTGCGGCTTCGGCGTACCCTCTGCTGAAGCCACGGGACCGGCGGACCTCCTGCAGGCATGCCGCCGAAGCCAGCCTGACTGCCACCCTCGCAGCGACCGGCAGGGAGCCCCCCATGGCTTGCCGCCCCAGGCACGCGCTTGGGGCGCTGGTGCCTGGAGCCACCCCTGATTACTGGCACGCAAAACCTTAAATCAGAGTGAATAAATGAAGACTCGGCACACCACTTCTGAAAGGTTGCCGACCCCTGGTCTAGCTTTAAATTATTCAAGCAATGGGATAACCTCAGGCTCCCCGGGGAGACGATTTCACAGACTAATGGATCTCATTATTGGAAGGTTTAATCTGAATACCAGTTAAAATTTCCCTTAATTTTATCCCATTGCTCCTAGTTATACCCTTCCCCTTTGGGTACCTCTAAACCAGGGGCACTCAACCTTTCCAGACTACTGCACCCCTTGCAGGAGTCTGATTTGTCTGGCGTACCCCAAGTTTCACCTCACTTAAAAAGACTTGTTTACAAAACCAGACATAAAAATACACAAGTGTCACAGCACACTGTTACTGACAAATTGCTGACTTTCTCATGTTTACCATATAATTATACAATAAATCAATTGGAATATAAATATTGTACTTACATTTCAGTGTATAGTACATAGAGCAGTATAAAAAGTCATTGTCTGAATGAAATTTTAGTTTATACTGACTTCGCCAGTGCTTCTTATGTAGCCTGTTGTCAACCTAGGCAAATATGTAGATGAGTTGATGTACCCTGTGGAAGACCTCTGTGCACCCCCAGGAGTATGCATACCCCTGGTTCAGAACCACTGCTCTAAACAGTTCTTCCCCTTCCATTGTGAATACATCCTTCAAAAATGTGTGGACTGTTCTCTTGTTTGTCACACTCACAAATATCTCAGTCATTCTTCAGCCAAGCTTTACACACTTGCTCCTTTTAATCTCTCCTCCTGCCCATTGATAATTTTTGTTGCCTTTCTTTGAATCCCACAAATTTGCCTACTGCTTCCTAGAACTGAAGAACAGTAAGTAGCCAAACTCACTGCTTCAGTTATGATCAGAGTTTAGAGATTGCATCACATTATTTTACATGGACAAATCAATTTGATACTAAAATGCTTCCATTCCCTATGACCCCATTGGTAACCTCATATTCCCAGTCTTCTTCCTGATCTTTCTAGTCATAGATCCATTTTGTACTTAGCAGCTTCAGTCTTCTAATCAGCTTCACAAATCTACCCAGTGTTTTTGGCATAAATGAATACATAATTAATTCATTAGTAACTTGATCTAAATTCATTTCACATTTCTCTATGTGTCACTTAAAGCTGCATCATCTGATGACAATTTCTGTTTGTATGATCGTTGTTTCCAAAGTTAATCTAGAGGCATAGATGAGAAGAAGAAAGAAAGGATTTTAACCATTGCTAAGGCACAGCAGAAAAATAAGTGGTATTCAGGGGATATATACAATTTTCAAGCTGTATATATTGATTCAAATGTAAATCACATGACAAGCTAATTGTTAAACAAATCCATCTGGATCTATACTCTACATTTAGATCTGCTCCAACTCAGAGTGGTTTTTATTATTAGGCATTTTAGTACTCATTGAACAAAAAAAGAAAGAACATCCAAAATCTGTGAGGTTGCAAAATGTGACTTTAAAACAAAAAGTGCCAGGCTAACCTTGAACACAGAAAAATGCCAGCATGGTTCTGTTAGTAACACATTCTCCGCAGGACTAATAGGTCACTGGTTCAAATCCAGTGCCAAAGCTTGGTCTCATACCCAATGCCAATGGCAGTGCAGTTCCAAAAAGCGGTTGTAGATGCTATAACTAGGGAAAGATTTGAAATCGAAGTTGCTAAATTATCATCTAGAGTCTTGTGCTACCTGCAAAGACATAAAGATTTTGTACACTTTGATTCCTTGCATTCTTCTCCCATTCAAGCCTTGGCTGGGTTTACTTTGAAGATTTTGATTTAACATTTGCTTTTTAACATCCACATTAAATATTTCAACTGTTTTTAATATGATATGGATACCTTTGTTCATTATGATTACATTTAATGTATTATTGCTATTATTATTCAGGATCAAGGCCCCATTGTGTTGTCTCTGTGCAGACACAGATATAAGCAGTCCTTGCCCTGGAGGGCATACAATCTGAGAAACACAAACAGATGGAAGGTTGCGGGCACAGATGTAACACCGAAGCAAATGGACATGGTGGTGATTGGCATCGTTTTCTTAGTCACATGTTTCGTAGTTGATTGTTGTTGCTATTTTTAATTGGAGGTAAAATCAGGATGAAGGGACTGGCAAGAAAAGGGAGCTAGTGAAAGTAAAGGAGCAGGAAATGGGAGGAAGGGGAAGAGTGACACCCACTGCTTGTCACCTGCCTCAAGGTACGTCCAGACTACCCGCCGTATCGGCGGGTAGCAATCGATTTATCAGGGATTGATATATTGTGTCTCGTTAAGACGCGATATATCGATCCCCGAACGCGCTCCCGTCAACTCCGGAACTCCACTGGAGCGAGCGGCGGTAGCGGAGTCGACAGGGGAGCCGCAGCCGTCGATCCCGCGCCGTGAGGACGGGAGGTAAGTCGGAATAAGATATGTCGACTTCAGCTACGGTATTCCCATAGCTGAAGTTGCGTATCTTACATTGACACCCCCCCCCAGTGTAGATCAAGCCTTACTGATGTATCCAGCAGTCTGAGTGGGTGTAATTTACATACCCAGGATCCATAGGTAGGTGAAAGTAAAATTAGCATGAGGGCGCTTTTAACTTATATCTTCTTCCAGCTCCTCAGTGTGAGAGTTACACCGGCTCAGCCTTCCTTACACAGCGGTAGACTGGGTTTAAGTCAGCATAATAGAGACTAAGAGTGAGCTCTTTGGAAGTACTCACTGTTGACCTGACTCTGTAATAGTGAAATTCCCAATGACTAATCCCCAATAGGAGCAGAGTTAGGCCAGCGCTGAGCAATCGTGAAAATCTCACCCTCACATGAGTGTAGCTTACTCCAGCTTCTGAATTTGGCCCAAGGACTAAAACTTGAGTTGCTCATGGTATCTCTATCAGTGAAGAACTCCTAAAATGCAGTGAAGAGACCAGCATGATTGTGGGCCTCTCTCTGGCTCTGAGGCGTAGTTAAAAGACCTCTGAAAACATCAACACTAATAGACATAAATGCAAACATTTAAAACAAAGGTGAGAGCACTAGCCCTACTGCTCGCCTCCGTCAGCGAGAGTGCAGAGCAATTCATTCCATGATTTTTTTTAATTGGGGTTCACATGGGAAGCAAGTCCGCCCAGAGGATTCAGGGGGCCTGGGGCAAAGCAATTTCGGGGGCCCCTTCCATAAAAAAAAGTTGCAATACTATAGAATACTATATTCTCGTGGGGGCCCCTGCGGGGCCTGGGGCAAATTGCCCCCCTGCCCCCCCGGGCGGCCCTGGTGGGAAGTGGAACACAATGCAGGAGCTGGAAACCATCCATTCACGCACGCAAAATATCATTAGGCTGGCACAGGTATGTTAAGGCAGCGGAAAAACCTTTTAGGCATAAATGTGTTCAGGGTGGGGTTTTTTTTGCTCAAAGTGCTAAACTACAGAAAAACCAGTGTCCTGAAACAGATTTCCCTGCAGGGCCCCTTCAGTAAAGATGTGCAGTTCTGCTGGATGATATTTCACTGCGCTTCATTTAACATTCCTGCTATAGAAGCCAACTTTTTTAATTAGCCATTTTATTATTAGAGGGACATGTGACTTAAAAGAGCAATTCTGTACTGCATACTTTTCAAGAAAGCGAGACACAGCAGGGTACAAGCACCTTTCTCAGTGTGTCTGTATAAATCCAATCAGCATTAGTGGGTGTTATCCTACACGCAATGCCATCAAGAGGGCAATGCACCTGAAAGTCTATTTCATCATGTTTTTTAAAAAGTATTGCTTATATTCAGTCCTGAAATTGTCACAAAGGCCCCAATCCTCAAAGGCTTCTAAATTCCATTGAAATCCAAGGACGTTAGGAGACTAAATACCTTTGAGGATCTGGAGCAATCTCAAATGAGAGAAAGGAAAGTGTCCATAGTGTGATGATGGTTTCAGCAGGGTGCTGTCATTGGGTCTTTGGCAGGATTTTACATATCGTTGCATACGATTCCAGGTGTGTGTGTGGTTCGAAATGTCTCCTTAGTTACATTCATAAAATGGAGGTGTTTTACTGCACTTGCTAGTGGGTGTTTCCAATCAGGGGCGCAGGATCCCTCTTCAGAGAGGAAGGCTGAGCTTGTGATTAGATCACTGCACTAAGGCTCTAGGAGAACTAGGTTCAATTCCTCACTCTGCCGCATATTGTGGTTCACAGCTACCGCTGCCTTTGTGACCTTGCCCAAGTCACTTCAAATTCCTCTGGGCTTCAATTTCCCAACTGTAAAATGGGGGGGGGGGGGGAGAGTAGAAATCTTTCCATTCGCCCACCTTCATCTGTCATTTACAGTCAAGGACTGTCTTTTATTATGCATTTGTATGGTGCTTAATGCAGTGAGGCCCCACTCTCACACTACTACCATATAATATAAGTTATAAGTCACCCCTCCTGTAGCTACTATATGGCAGAGTGGGGTTTGGGCTTTATTCCCATCAGTGCCTCTTTCTCACTGTATGACCTCAGGCAAGTCACTTAACCTTTGCTTCAGTATCCCCACCTGTAAAATGAGGCTACTAATACCTATCCAACAGGAGGTTCTAAGGGGCTTATGGGATTTATATTTGCAAAGCATTATAGAGCTGAAAATTGCTATTATAAGTACAAAATTCTTATTATCAGATGAAAGCCCTGGGCATGACTGCTGAGAGGTGTATGACCTATGCAAAAATGTATTCAAGAGTTGCATGTGTGCAAATGCTCAAACAGAGGGTAATGGTCTTAAATGCTGCAAATGTAAAAGAATTGTTAGCCACTTAGCAATCAGTTGACACCTGAGGCTCTGTGAATTGCTTAGTTTCCAGAAAAGGAGTATTAAAAGGATGTAGAAAGCATTCCCCCCCCCCCAGGCATCCACTGGGATAGAATCACTGGAATGGGGATGGGTAGTGGAGATGATTGTATAGTAAAGTGACCCCTTAAAGGCACGTCTATACAAGTAACTTTTGCTGGTATAGCAGTGTTGGTTAGGGATGTGATTTTTTAAAGACATTTCTAGACCAGCAAAAGCCCTAGTGTAGTTGATATTGGATACTTCTCTATATTTGCAGAAAAGTGATTTTGCCAGTTTATCACTCAGGGAACTGGTATAAACTATACCAGTGAAAACACTTTTGCCGATATAAACTTCATCTCCACTATGAAGGTTTGCCAATATAGCTATATCTGTATAGCTGTATCACCAAACCTTTTCAAGTCTAGACGAGGTTTTAATCTAAAAGATTAGAATGTCATAATCTCCTCCTCCCCACAAGAATGAGTTTAGTACAACCACCTTTCTTTCTCTCACCCTGTTTAATCTCACTTTATTCATTATTATTATTTATGCTGCAGTAGAACCTGGAGGTCCCAATCATGGGGGTATAGAACGGCTGCCATATGAGGAGAGATTAATAAGACTGGGACTTTTCAGCTTGGAAAAGAGACGACTAAGGGGGGATATGATTGAGGTCTATAAAATCATGACTGGTGTGGAGAAAGTAAATAAGGAAGTGTTATTTACTCCTTCTCATAACACAAGAACTAGGGGTCACCAAATGAAATTAATAGGCAGCAGGTTTAAAACAAACAAAAGGAAATATTTTTTCACACAATACATAGTTAACATGTCAAACTCCTTACCAGAGGATGTTGTGAAGGGCAAGAACTAGAAAAAGAACTAGATAAATTCATGGAGGATAGGTCCATCAATGGCTATTAGCCAGGATGGGCAGGGATGATGTCCCTAGCCTCTGTTTGCCAGAAGCTGAGAATGGGTGACAGGGGATGAATCACTTGATGATTACGTGTTCTGTTCATTCCCTCTGGGGCACCTGGCATTGGACACTATCAGAAGACAGGATACTGGGCGAGATGGACCTTTGGTCTGACCCAGTATGGCTGTTCTGATGTTCTTAATGTCCTAACAGATAAAGCACAAGATGGGGTACCACCAAATCACAGTAGGGAACAGCACAGCTGGCTTGTGATGGAAACCGTCCCCCCGCCCCACCCTCAGGAAGTGCCAATTAGGCACACCTGTAGAACATACGCCACTTGAAGAAGGGGAGCTTAAAAAGGTGAAACTGGCCACAAAAAGAGGGAAGTTTGCCCAGCAGTAGGGAGGCTGCTAGGCACTGCTAGTGAGCTCCAGTAGCAAGGGGAACCCAGTCTGAAGCAGTGTCCAGCCTTTCCTTCCCTCTCGCACTTGTTTGGAACAGACTGACACTATGAGCTTGATATAGGCAAAGGGACCTGGAAGTCTGCTTCTGCCAACAATCTCTGGCAGGATGACAGGAGTGCTTCCATGGACTACAGACATATTAAACTGTAGTTGGGCTCTGAAAAAACCTTGGGAGTAAGCTGAACTGCTGCTGGGAACGGTGAAATTGCCCAGGATTGGGAGCTTCCATAGGGGACTCAAGGACACAAGACTCAACAAGACTATAATCAAGCCCAGGCTGAGGGTCGGCCAACTACACGACTTCTTCTATAGTATGAAGGGGGAAAAGTGGTGTGATCATGGGCGATTTCAATATGAGTAACATATGCTGGCTGTGTCATGTACTAAAACATCCTTGGAATTTTGAAATATTATAGATGACAATATCCTAACTCAGAAAGTATTGCAGCCAACACTGTGGGATTCTATATTAGACCTTCTATTGATAGACGAAGAGGAACTGATCACATAACTAAAATGTAATCGTAATTTAAGTACAACTGATCAGGATTTGATCATATTTATAATGTGCAAAGAGAATGTAGCCCAGACCAGTGAAATATATACTTTAACAGGGCCAGTTTCACAAAACAAAAGAAAATATGAGCCAAATAAGCTGAGAGGAAGAATTTAATAAGAAAAATGTGATGACCAAAAAATGCCCCAAAAATGTGATGCCCACAAAGGCACAACTGAGGAAGAAAGGCATACCTGGTTTAGAGAGGAAGTGAAGGCAACTATAAAATATATATAAAAGAAATGGAAGAAAGGGGAAGATGATAGTAATGAATATAAATTAGAAGCAAAGGGACACAAGGAGAAATCTATGGCCAGCAGATTTAAGGACAATAAAATTGAGTTTTTAAAGTATATTAGGAACAAAAAGAATGCCAACAATGATATTAGTTTATTACTAGATAGAAATGGCAGAATTATCAATAATAATGTAGAAAAGATAGAAGTGTTCAATAAATATTTCTGTTCTGTATTTGGGAAAAAACAGATGATGTAGTCAAATCATATGATAATACTCTTTCCAATCCACTGGTATGTCAGGAGAATGTTAAACAGAAGCTACTAAAGTTAGACATTTTTAAATTAGCAAGTCCAGATAACTCGCATCCAAGAGTTTCAAAACAGCTGACTGAGGAGCTTGCTGGACCATTAGTTTTGATTTTCAATAAATCTTGGAACACTGGGGAAGTCCCAGAAAACTTGAAGAAAACTAATTTTGCCCGTTTCAAAAGGGTAAACAAGATGACCTGGGTAATTATAGTCATAGAATCATAGAATATGAGGGTTGGAAGGGACCTCAGGAGGTCATCTAGTCCCACCCCTGCTCAAAGCAGGACCATTTCCCAACTAGTCCTGTAAGTCTGACATCGATCCTGAACAAGATAATTGAGCAGCTGATATGGGATTCAATTAATAAAGAATCAAAGGATGGTAATTTAGTTAATGCCAATCACCATGGGTTTATGGAAAATATATCCTGTCAGAGTAACTATATCTTTTTATTATGAGGTTACAAGTTTGGTTGATAAAGGTAACAGTGTTAATGTAATACACTTAGACTCCTGTAAGGCATTTGACTTGGTGCCACATGATATGTTGATGAAAAAAAACTAAAAAGATTTAAAATTAACATGGCATACATTAAATGGATTAAAAGCTGACTAACTGTTAGGGCTCAAAATTAAATGGCAAACCAGGAACCAGCATCAGATGGGTGTTTTTCTAGTGGGGTCCCATAGGGATTGGTTCTTGGCTATTTAACATTTTTTTTAATGACACAGAAGAAAAAATAAAATCATCACTGATAAACTTTGCACATGACACAAAAAATGGGGGAGTAGTAAATAATGAAGAGGACAGGTCACTGATAGAGAGTGATCTGGATCGCTTGGTAAACTGGGCTCAAGCAAACAATATGCATTTTAACATAGCTAAAAGTAAATGTATACTTCTTGGAACAAAGAATATAGGTCGCACTTATACGATGGGGGACTCAATCCAGAGAAGAATTGACTCTGAAAAAGCTTTGGGGGTTGTGATGGATTATCAGCTAGCTATGAGCTTCCAGTACTATGCTGTGTCCAAAAGGGCTAATGAGATCCTTGGATGCATAAACAGGAGACTCTTAAGTAGGAATAGAAAGATTATTTTACTCTGTATTTGGCAAGGTTTGACCATCTCTGGAATACTGTGTTCAGTTCTGGTGTCAAGAAGGATGCTGGTAAATTGGAGAAGATTCAGAGAAGAGCCATAAGAATGATTAAAGGATTAGCAAACATGCCTTATAGTGTTAGACTCAAGAAGAGCAATCTAGTTAGCTTTAAAAAGCAAAGGGAAAGGGGTGCTTTGATTAGAGTCTATACATACCTAAATGGGGAACAAATATTTACTAATGGTCCTTTAATCCAGCAGAGAAAGGTATAACCCAATCCAATGTCTAGAAGTTGAAGTTAGACAAATTGAGACTGGAAATGAGTTGTAAATTTTTAACAGTGAGAATAATTAACCATTAGAACAACTTACCAAGGCCATAGTGGATTCTTCATCACTGACATTTTTAAAATCAAGATGGGATGTTTTTCTAAAAGATATGCCCTAGGAATTATTTTGGAGAAGTTCTATGGCCTGTTTTATACAGGAGATCAGACTAGAAAGATCACGATGGTCCCTTCTGGCCTTAGAAACATAGAATATCAGGGTTGGAAGGGACCTCGGGAGGCCATCTAGTCCAACCCCTGCTCAAAGCAGGACCAATCCCCAGACAAGAGGAATCTCTGAATCTGTGAAAGATAAGTGCATGCTTAAGTATTTTGGTGGATAAGGCCAGAGTGCTCAGCACCCTGCAGGATTAATTCCATGTATGAGCTCTCAATGTTCTACTGGGAGTTGGTAAGGAGAAAGAGTCGGGAGGGCTTATTGGAGGATTGTGAAATATTTGTGCTGAGAATCATGTTGTTACGAATTCCAGATGCCCTTCATATCATCTGAACTTTCACTCGTGTGTGAATTTTAAAAGCAAAAATGACTCTGTTTGCTAAGTGCAGGGGAGGGCAATGAACCCATTTTACAGAAAAAACAATAGCGGTTGATTGGACCACCACAGATCCGTGGCGATGACATGTGGAAATTAGTTAGTGTAAGATTGGGGCGGGGTTGCTTTTGATGGGAAAATAGCCATTTCATCAAAATTTCACATTTTGTGACATGAAAAGGCAAACATTTTCACACAAAACAACCAAATTTTTGATCTCGCAAGGATCTTATCTCTCACCCACTCATTTGCCTCCTAGTTGTGCTATGTCACCTGATGAGAAGTCAAGCTTCATCTATCCATCTCATAAAGTATAGATGATGCCCCAGTTGAGCAGCGAGAAAGCAATAAGAACCTGAATAGACAAAGTATATGTTGCAGGAAATGATAGTCGCTAGATAGCATATGGGAAATAAAATTAAGCATATTCAGTCATCAGGAAAATAGCAGAAATTAAGTACCAAAGATAAGGGGGTAAAGATAGTCAGTGTGGCAGGGAAAAACATGTGGGATGTCCAGATGGACAAAGATGCAGTGGCAAATGCTCCTTCACAAAGGAGGAAGAAATAGTGGGAAGGGACAGAGAGGAGGAAGTTGCTAGATGAGCAGGGGAGAAGGGATGGGAATAAATACAGCTAGGGAACCTGATTCTGTGTGTGCTCAGAATTACTGTGGGTGGGAGGTGGGCACAGAAGGGTTTATCCTTGGGCTGTGAGGTGGTATGGAGGGGAAAGGTGATAAATTTGAACGGATCCTACAATGAATTGGCAGGCAGCGGAGAGGCCTGAGGAGGGGCATGATGCTTTGATACGTCAAAGAGAAATGCAGTGTGTGTGCTTTATGTCACAGTTCACAGCTGTATGCAGTGCACTGAGGGCCCAGTCATGGCTTACTGTTGCTTGGGTGATGTGAGGGGGAGGAAGGCTTTTCTTATCCTTAGTACCACTAATGTGCACACCATAATGTGGCTGCCTACAGTGCCTGACTGCAGAGGGGGCTGCTAGTAGCCCTGAATGGACTGGAGGGGAGTAAGTCAGTGCAGATTGTGGGAGGGGAGTGTAGCAATGACCCATTTCCCCACTGCACACTAGACAGTGTATGGAGCTCTGTGCTTTGGAGACTGCACCTCACACCTTTTCTAAGCATGTAGCTGAGGCTTCTGGTGAGCACGACCCTAGAACTATTGGGCCCATTCCAAAGTCCGCTGAAGTTGCTGGGGAGTCTTTCTGTTGAAGGCTCCACTTTTTACGCCCTTGCCACTTTGACTATCAGCCTCCCTCGCTCAGGCTATGTCTACACTACCGCGCTAAGTCAACCTACGCTATGCAACTCCAGCTACATGAATAACATAGCTCAGGGATAGGCAACCTATGGCACGCGTGCCGAAGGTGGCACACAAGCTGATTTTCAGTGGCACTCACACTGCCCGGGTCCTGGCCACCGGTCCGGGGGGCTCTGCATTTTAATTTAATTTTAAATGAAGCTTCTTAAACATTTTAAAAACCTTATTTACTTTACATACAACAATAGTTTAGTTATATATTATAGACTTATAGAAAGAGACCTTCTAAAATGTTAAAATGTATTACCGGCACGTGAAACCTTAAATTAGAGTGAATAAATGAAGACTCGGCACACCACTTCTGAAAGGTTGCCGACCCCTGACATAGCTGGAGTCAACATACCTTAGGTTGAGTTACCGCGGGATCTACACTGCGGGGGGTCGACAGGAGAAACTCTCCTGTCGACTCACCTTACTCTTCTCATTGGGGTCGACTGGAGAGCGATCTGCAGTCGATTTGGCGGGTTTTTACTAGACCCGCTACATCAATCGCCGGTGGATCGATCTCAGAGCGTTGATACTGGCTGTAGTGTAGACCTGCCCTCAGGTGGAGCTCCTCCTCCTCCCCATCATGGCTCCAACTCTAAGAGCCTTAATTACCCCCCAAGTGTCCTTTAAGGCGAACTCTGGCACTAATGCTCATACTATTACAAGGATCTCACTGCTGCCTTCCTCACTGCCGGCAGCAACATTCTGAGAGTCCCTATGAAGAAATGGTCTCTGACTGGATGATTTTTAAAATTATTCATGAATGATGCACCCTATATTAACTCTCTGAGCCAAGTTCAGCTCAGTCAGCGGTACCTTTGTTGGAGGAAGCAAGGCGTTCTTAATTGTTGTTGTAATGGGAGTGGAAGCACAGGGACACAGGGGGGAGGGAGGTGCAGGGACACATGATGATGGGGGAGTGCAGAGCTACATAGGGACAGGGGGTGGCTGCCCCCCCCCCAAAAAAAACCTGTTCCATACTTTTCCCACCCATACCCAACAACCCTCAAAGTTCACACCCAGGCTCCCAAGTTCGCAGCAATTTACTTCCCTCTCCTTCAGCTCCTCCGTTACCCCTGACTCCCCCAAGCCTTTGCACTGCTTCTGAGAGGTGCAGGAAATACGGTTCTGTATTGTAGTTTAAATGAATTATTACTCAGAGTTCTGTATTAATATGCCGAGTAAGGAATCTATTTGTCAAAAAACATTTCTTGAATCATTTTTGTTGTCTGTATTGTTACAGACATACTTGCTGACAGGTATTTTGAAATAAATGACCAAAAATAATTGAAACTGGTGTGATTATATTGTGTTATTTTGACAAATAAAATATTCAGAATTTTAAAATATTGTGCACAGAATTTTTAATTTTTTGTTGCAGAATTCCCCCAGGAGTATTGTGTGATAATGTGCAACAAGTACCCTGTGACTTTGACCTGGCTCATCATGAACTTACCCAGGAACTCAAAGTTCCCCAGTTATCAAAATCCAAGTTGGCAGGAGAGGAGCATTTCCATTAAGATTTTTTGTTAACCAGAAAATTTCTGAAAGGCCAAATATTTACATATCAGTGGGGACACTGATTTACAGTGCACACCAGTAAAACAGGCAACATTCACAGCACCTGACATTTTATGCTGTAATTTTCCTGGCCCAGAATGGCTGTCAAGAGTCTGTTTTTGGCACCATAAGTCATGTGTGAATAAGAAAATTTTAAATAAAAAAATGAACCCAACAGACTTTTCAGCACAATTTGTTATCCAGTCACCAACTGCGGGTCTCCCTATCATCATGTTTCTGATACAATTACAAGGGTTTTTCCTCCTGTCTTGCTGTTTATAATTCCTTTGCTATGCTCAGTAAATATATACGCCTCTACCTAGATATAAAGCTGTCCTCAGGAGCCAAAAAATCTTACTGCGTTATAGGTGAAACCGCATTATATCGAACTTGCTTTGATCCACCGGAATGCGCAGCCCCACCCCCCCAGAGCACTGCTTTACCGCGTTATATCCGAATTCGTGTTATATCGGGTCGCGTTATATCAGGGTAGAGGTGTATGTATATATATATCAACATTCTATTTCTACTGTTTTCCAATATCCACCTTTCTTTCTCTGCCCAATGGTATGTCTGCTTCTGTGGTCTGCAGTTCTCTTTAGTCTACTGATTCAAAGCCCCATAAAGTCAAGGACAGGCTTTCCATTGACATCAGCAGACACTGGATTAGGGCTTTGATGTAAGAGACCCAAAATCTAAGATAGTTTAGAACATGGGTTCTCAACTTGGAGTGGGGGCGAGTCATGGCAGAGTTGCAACTACCAACCCTTTCTTTATGACTAGTTGTAAAAGAGTCCCAAAATATTTGTGTGCTGTAACAAGGGGCCACGTTATGGAAAAGGTGCAGCATCACTGGTTTAGCAATTGGCAGGCACTCGAACCAGTCAAAAAAATTTCATCAAAATGTTTGTTCAAAGAAAAGTGGCTTTTGACCAAAGTAAATGTTTTTTGCTGAATAATCACTAAAATAGCACAACCATGCTGTGAAACCAACGTTTTGTGAGCTCAGAACATGGCTCATTCATTATGTTAGGGTTTTTGCAGACTCAGGGAGGCCATATGGGTTATATTCTATTCTATATAATTTCTTACATTGCTTTCATAGGCATAGTATCTGCGCACCTTCCAGTGGTGCATTATGCTACAACTACACATCTGTCACATGTGGTTCATTCTCTCTCTCATCCTCTCCCCAAAGGGACAATTGCGTGTGCAGTGGAGTGTTTCGTTTTCGTAGTGCTTTGATTTTGTGTGTGTTGTTATTTTTCTAACGCACTGCTCTATGTTTATATGAAAGAAGGCAGGTCGAAGGAGTCCACCTTGCACTTGGAGCAGAAGGTGGTGAGGTTTGTGATAGTCCTTAGTACTGGTGGGAGTTAATTCCACAGTCTCAAAATGGCACAATCAATTTGTGCCTGGAAGATTCTCTTCACCACAGTGACAGCTAAAGATTTAGGGCCGGTCAACAATTTTCTACCAAAACTTGTTTTCAGCAGAATATTGAGTTTTTGACTGAACCAAAATGTTCACAATAAGTGTCTGCTTTCCCCTCAAAATGTTAATTTATTCTGAGAAAACAAAAGCTCCAAAATTGACATTTTATTTCAGATTTTGTCTGGAATTTTTATCACTTTTCATCCAAAAAAATGAAAACATTTTGGCATTCAGGTTTTTGCTTTTTTCAACAAAATATTGAAAATTTCCACAGAGAAAGAAAACTTTTTCTAACCTGCTTCACTAAAAATGTCATTTAAAAACAGTAATTAAATCTTAACTACACAATTTGTGTCAAAATTTATAGATGCGGAATCCCAGAACTCAGATTCTATTCAGGAATAGAGGTCGCCAAGAGCACAGCTTGAATGACCTTCCATGTTCAATACAAAATGTACCCCAAAATGCATCCCATGATTAAACAGTAAATAAGAACCTGTTCTTGTGAGGTTTGGAGCACCTCCTACTGTGTGCTGAGTGCTCTCAGCTCCAATGGTAACTGAGGGTGCTCATTACCTGGCAGGATCAGGCTCTAATAGCAGAGAGAGAAAGAGGTGTAGACAAGGAGAAAATATAATATTATATGTTAATCAATCATTTAAGAAAACATTTTTAAACTCAAGCACTTCAAGATAGGCAACCTAAATCCATATTTAGGCAGCTAAACAATTCGCTTCATTTTGAGTCCAAGTTTTTCCATTCTCTGCAAAGGGCATTGGATCAGCTCCTATCTGAATTGGATCAGCCCCTCTGAATATCAGACAGCTTATTTAGGTACCTAAATATGATTAAAGTGTCTAACTTTGGACATACAAATCTGAAAATTTTACTTGTATTTAACTAGTAAAATGATACAAATGTTTTTTTAAACGTCTGTTTAGTAAAAAGTAGTTGCCAAAAGTTCACATTAATGTTGCAGAATGAAAAGTGGAAACCTGTGTTTATACATTGTTATTGTTATTATTTTAGGTCATGGAACCAAAGGAGTGTTTGAACTTCTTTCAGGATGGCGCAGAACCAGAGAGAACCTTCCATTCAAGGATAGGGTAGCAGACACCTATTCCGATGTCATGGTCTCCTATACAATGACGAGCTCCTTGTACTTCATAGCCTTTGGTATGGGTGCCAGCCCTTTCACCAACATCGAGGCTGTGAAAGTTTTCTGCCAGAACATGTGTGTCTCCATCCTGTTGAACTACTTCTATATCTTCTCCTTCTTTGGCTCTTGCTTGGTCTTTGCTGGGCAGTTGGAACAGAACCGTTACCACAGTATCTTCTGTTGTAAAATCCCTTCAGCAGAATACCTGGAGAGGAAACCTATGTGGTTCCAAACCATGATGAGTGACGGCCATCAGCACACTTCTCATCATGAGACTGACCCCTACCAGAATCACTTCATCCAGCATTTCCTACGAGAGCATTACAATGAATGGATTACTAACATCTACGTCAAGCCATTTGTGGTGATACTGTATCTCATTTATGCCTCTTTCTCCTTTATGGGGTGCTTACAGATCAGTGATGGGGCCAACATCATCAACCTCCTAGCCAGTGAGTCTCCAAGCGTCTCCTATGCCCTCATTCAGCAGAAGTATTTCAGCAACTACAGTCCTGTGATAGGATTCTACATCTATGAACCTCTTGAATATTGGAATGGCACTGTGCAAGAAGACTTAAAAACACTGAGCCATGGTTTCAATACAGTGTCCTGGATTGAACAATACTATCAGTACCTGAGAGTTGGCAACATCAGCACCACCAACAAAAGTGACTTTATCAGCATCCTCCAGACCTCTTTTTTAAAAAAATCTGAATTCCAGCACTTCAAAAATGACATCATTTTCTCCAAGGCTGGAGACGAGAACAACATCATTGCTTCCCGCATGTATCTAGTGGCCAGGACTAGTGAAAACACACAAAGGGAGGTGGTGGAATTGCTGGAGAAGTTAAGGCCACTATCTCTAATACAGAGCATCAAATTCATTGTGTTCAATCCTACCTTTGTTTTCATGGACCACTATGGTTTATCAGTAACTATGCCTGTCCTGATTTCTGGCTTTGGCATCCTGCTGGTGTTAATACTGACCTTTTTCCTGGTTATTCATCCTCTGGGAAACTTCTGGTTAATTCTTAGTGTCACCTCAATAGAGTTGGGTGTGCTAGGCTTGATGACTTTATGGAATGTAGACATGGATTGTATTTCTATACTGTGCCTTATCTACACTTTGAATTTTGCCATAGATCACTGTGCACCCCTGCTTTACACATTTGTACTAGCAACTGAGCACACCCGAACTCAGTGTATAAAAAACTCCCTCCAAGATCACGGGACAGCCATTTTGCAAAATGTTACTTCTTTCCTTATTGGGTTGGTCCCCCTTCTCTTTGTGCCTTCAAATTTGACCTTCACACTGTTCAAATGTTTGCTGCTCACCAGCAGTTGCACACTACTGCACTGTTTTGTTATTTTACCCGTCTTCCTAACTTTTTTCCCACCCTCCAAAAAGCACCACAAGAAAAAGAAACGGGCCAAAAGGAAGGAGCGAGAAGAGATTGAATGCATAGAGATTCAGGAGAATCCTGATCATGTAACAGCAGTCTGAAAGGCTTAGATAGATATATATTACAAAGCATTGCACAGAGATGCAGGGAAAGTAGAGCAAAGATCTCAGCTGCTTGCGCTGGCCAGGTGTAACAAGGAAAAGGAAGACCAAGAAGGGGTATTTCATGACACGTAAAGGTGAACTCTTCTAAACAAAATAACAAAAGTGAAAATAATCTAAAAATATTTCTTTGAATTCTCATTCTCCACTAAGGAAGAGTCTGTGGGCCTTCAAGTGGTCTTGAATTTAAAACTCTAGCTCTAAATGTGAATTGCTCAATCTGCCACATGTAAGACTGAAGTCGGGGAGTGGGGGAGGGGAAGAGTTATCAAGAAGAAAATAGTGTACGCTAGAATGGTTTGATAAAGTTGCCCGGCAAAAAGCAACAAGGGTTTCAAACGAGAAAAAATAAAGAAGAAAAGTAGGGGAGAGTAAAAATGCCATGATATTTTTCGTATTTCTTTTCTTAAGCGGGTTGGTTAAAGTAAACCTATGCACTTGGGAAGTAGATATTTAAATCAATCTCAGCCAAAGTACTTCCCAACTTGAATATACAGTGTGTAACTATATGCCACAGTTAAAACATTATCATTAATTCAGATGGTAAAGCTATACTGCCATGTGATACAGGTACTGGATATATGGGTATATGGAAGAGGAAATAAGTGTAGGCCATTTGGAAACTCAAAGCTTGGTTTCTTGAAAACTGACATTTGACCTTTCTCCCAATGTGGTTATCAAGGACCTCATAATTGATGGTTATTAGTATAAATATATTTTGATACCGGTGAATTCTGGAATTCCCCTTCCATTAACAGATCTTATAAAACTAACCCAGGCCATTACCACTACAATGGTAATTGCAATTACTGCAGTGTTAGCCTCTAGATTCCTAAGTTCTCAGTGTTAACATTAAATGCCGAATATTAATCAAGCAGGAGCTTTATATGTAACGACAGATCACATACTGTAGACTCAGTGATGTGATCATGCTGTGGCTGAATCAGTTCTGGAGCATGCACTGTATTGGCTTCTATATTTGGTTCAAGGTGCAAAGGTACCTATTTGCTGGTCCTTGCAATATGCTACAGGACATGGGGTTCTCTGCTTCCGTTAGTAAAACGATCAGTAGAATATGCTTTTTACCATCTGCATAGAAGAATGTTTTAATGTTTGAGTGAGACTGAATGAACTTCTAGCTGTAAAGAGCCAGATCAGCCCCTTGGGGGAGTGTTTATTATTATTACTAAATATTCGCGTGCCTGATTGAATGTCTGCAACATCAAGCTTTGTTATGGCTGTTGAAATTTAATAGAAGGCAGTAAATCTGCACTTACTGCATGACACTAGAATTATGCCATAAAGTATTACAATATGACCTTCCCTGCTTTGTAAACTATACAGCTTAGAAGCTCAAGAGAAAGAACGAAAAGAGACGTAGCCATTTTTTAAGTTAACCCTTAAAGCCAAATTATGTCCTCAGTTATGCCATGTACAGCTCCCATCTCAGATAGTGTTTTAAAAGGGCTTGTTTTAGATGCTCTTAAATGCAATCTCGCTTCACGTCAATGAGTGATATACAGTATTGTTGTAGCCATGTCGGTCCCAGGATATTAGAGAGTCAAGGTGGATGAGGTAATATCTTTTATTGGACCAACTTCTGTTGGTGAGAGTGACAAGCTTAAGAGCTCTGTGTAAGCTTCAGAGTAACAGAAGTTGGTCCAATAAAAGATATTACCTCACCCACCTTGTCTCATCAATGAGTGATGTCTTCCTGAATATATGGGATCTGTCTGGACACTATATACATGAAATGGTAATGGGGAATGTTTGTTATGTCCATTTTAAGATTCCTTTAAAAGATGTCCGAGCTGTTTACCTCTGGAACTGTGATACACTTGCACATATTTGTGTTCATGGTTGGCTTACTCTAGCTTTTAGTGTCGATCTGCAAAGAGAGTTACTGGTGAGCGTGTGTTCACATATTTCTCTAGAAGGCTTTCTACAGGGAGCTCATTCACTGTTCCATGATGCCTCTCTTCCCTTCCTGCACTGATTTATGTTTAGGGGGAACCTGGGAAATTCCACTTATCCCACAAAAAGCCATCTGTTCCCTGGTTCCGAAAGTTCATTAACTCCTTCTCTCACCAGGAAATGCAATTTCCCTTTCTCCTCTGTGTTTTTCTGAGGTTTCCATTACCATTTGCTAAACACTGGCCCAACCACTATATTCTATACATAGGCAAAACTCCCTTTAAAACAATAGCAGTTCTTGCCTGCAACAGGAGTGGAGGAATCATGGGCCTTATAGTACAAAAAGAGATGGGTCCAAATTGCAAAATTGGAATCCAGATGCAAAGTTGAAGCTCCTAGATCCAGGGTTTGGCCCAAGATATAATGATATTGGGGCTATCTGCACAAGTTGAGATCCATATAAAAACTCTGTTAAAGTTTGGGTGTTGGGGAATATTTGGATTTGGGGTTTGGTTTGGACCCATCTTTAATTGTAGGGCATTACTGACTTCAGTCTGTACCTTTAAGATGTGTAGTTTCCAGCCCTTAAAGGAAAATTCACCAGTACTTGGCAGCCTTTCCCCACTAAACCTGAACCTCTAAGGCACAACTGTGAAGTTTGGGGGACAAAACCTCCAAAAATGCAGGTCTCTCCCTGTGAAAACTGCTAGTGTTCAACCCTGCTGTCAGGAAGAGTGTCCTAATTATTCCCTCCTTTTAAAAAGGACATTAATTGTATCAAAGTGAACAACATTTTGCATTCTCATAAACATTTTCTAGGTCCCTTGTGGAAGAGAAAAGGAGAAAACATTGGAAATTTGTCTTTCCACCCTTTAAATGTAGAACCAAATTCTCCAGTGTAGCTAAGATCAGATTTTGGCCTTTAACATTTTGCTGCATTTATGCAGAACTGTTCGGGAGATTGTGATGAGGACATTTTTCATTTTGTAATTACCCATTGCACTTTCCCATTCCAACTAATCTAATCCTTTATCACTTATGTTAGAACTACGGGATTAACCCTAGGTCCAGAACTGGGTATTTCATACATTATTACTTAATAGAGTAACAATTTTTAAGGCCAAAATAGGTATGAATGCATGGCATTTTGCATGCATAATTTTATTAATACTAAATAGATTTTCAATATACTGTTTTCAGGGTTATTGTTCTCATCTTTTTATTCCATACTATTTCTCTTTAGGAAATTACTCACCAACCTTTTATGCTTATCCGGGTTTATTTGTGCATCCCAGACTCTAACATTTTCTCTAATGGGAAAAAATAGGAAGGTACACGCAATACAGTAGTTTGGTATCATTTGATCTGCTATTTTTCCATCTCGGTACCATATTCTGTTCTTAAATTACACAGTGTGACGCAGGCATAACTTCTAGGGTTGCTAACTTTCCAATCTCTCAAAACTGGACACTACAGCTATGATCAAAATTTTCTGCCCCAAATACTTACCCGCATATACATTGTCAAACAGGCACAACACAGACTCGCCAGCAGCAGTAGAGATACTAGCAAGATACAATTACAAATGGGATGGATGAGGGGGGCCACGGAAAGAAGGGAAACTGGCTTTGACTTCCCATTGTTGGCAAAAAGTTCAGAGCAAACAAACCCTTCCATTTGTAGCAGCACTTGCGTTCCAAGGCAGCGCCCAAGCACCTGGAAGGGAGTTCCTGCCCTCGTTCTCCACAATGTCCTGCCCTGAAATGCCACTTGGATAAAATGGCTTCAGATTGAAAATGCAGGGGCTTCCTTTAACAATCTCCCCCAGCAAAGCGAAACTACTATGAGCTGCTGGGACCAGCATGGGAGGGTGTGGGGGTTTCCCAGCACACAAGGTGCTGGTACCTTTACCCGAGCCACACCCAACCAAAGGCTCAACTCACCAGAAAGAGAAGAGGGAGGCCATGTCTCTCCTGCTCTGTCCAGCAGCGGCTCAGAGGCAAAGAGTTTGCAAGGAGTGATGGGGGCAGAGCTTTCTGCAGCCAGGGAAGGTTCCCGAAGGTTGACCCAGCCCCGGGAGCAGCCCATGCAGGGGAAGAGGAAGTGTCTTTTCCCCAGCCCGGCCAGGACTAACAGCAGGGGTCCCTCCAGCTCTGCCCTTCCCCGGCTCTGGGACCAGTGCTTGGGTTTTAAAGGGGCCTTGGGCTGGCTGGGGGGGGGGGGGGCGACATCGGAATTGCAGTAACCGGACTTCTGGTGTCCAATCAGTACTTCTGACCAGAGACTGTACAGGTCCCCTTAAAACCGGACACCTGGCAACCCTAGTAACTCCATCAGCTTCAGTAGAGTTACTCCATATTGAACTAAGATCTGACCCATTGTCTTTAAGGAGGTACCACACAAAATCTGTTTGATATCATCTCTATACATTTCCTGAACTATTCAATTTAGTACATTACTATTAATTATAATACTAGGTTGTTGGGTTTACTGCTTAATTGTTTTTTGATACACATTCAAAACAGAACAAGGTCCTGAGTGTTTCTAGTTCCCACTGATGTCCCTGTGGGTATTAAGGCCAACCAAGGTTAGGCCCTTCATGAGCAAATATAGGTATGCAGTGCTAGGAAAAGACACCACAACATGATGAGATGGGGAAATATATTCTTCATCCACCAAAACCAAAAATATGGGAAGACAGGCTCTGACGCAACACAATAAAAGTTCACTAGGAAGGAAATTCAGAGTTAAAGGAGAACTAGAACATGTGTGAAGCATGTCATGTGAAATATGACCTAAGTCCTGCAATGCCATTATATAATGGGAATACGGACACTCTAAGGCTAAATCCTGACCTATTCCATCTCACCCAGTAAGAGGATTTTGAAGGCAGGAGCTATGCAAGCTTTGGGGAGAACAGAAGCATCTTGTCCTATTCCCCCAGCTCATCCATCACCCAAAATACCCCCACAATTGCCTAGGGTTGTGAGTTCAATCCTTGAGGGGGCCATTTAGGGAACTGGGGTAAAAATCTGTCTGGGGATTGGTCCTGCTTTGAGCAGGGGGTTGGACTAGATGACCTCCTGAGGTCCCTTCCAACCCTGATATTCTATGATTCTAGATAGAACAACACTTCAGAACAAGGGGTGACAGACTCCTCCACCCCATGCGGGCTCTCTGCAGCCTAGTCTCCCTTTGGAACAGGAACATGCCATTATTGTTCCATCTTGGACTGCACACACTCTTGGAAAGGACAGCCAGGATTGGTCCCTGCATTACGAAGGGTCCGTATGGAATCCACGTCAAACTGAGCGTGCAGACTAGAATATGCCGCATTTGTATGCAGCAAATCCCCATTTTAACCACCATCATCATAAACGCTTTTGGGTGCTGAAAAATAAGTACAAAGTGCTGAGTGGCTGCAGCTCTCATTCAAGCTATCGGGAGTGCAGAGCACCTAGCAGCTTGCAGGAAGCATTCAGCACTTCACAAGGGATGGGGGGGGGGGGTGTCTTTGGGATTTTTTAGGCATGTCCTTCAAGATGTCTTCTATTTCCCACATCAGAGCCCCTATACATCGCACCCCTTCTGACAGAAAACAGAGCTGGCTACAGCTTCTCCCAGAGCCTGTTGGTTCTGAAACTTCAGTCAGTTAGAAGGAGGTTCTAGGAAGCACTGGGAAAGTCTCCCCGCCCCTCCCTAGAGGCTAAGTATCCTGTCTCCTAGTGCCCTTGTTCATGATACACACACACCCCTTGCCCTTCCTGGAGTAGGAAGCAAAGACCCAAACTCAAGACCCAGATTTACATTCCCCACGGAGCAGTGCATAATGCTGCCACTAGACCACAGCATCAACCTCATTTTAGTTCCAATGTACAGATCTTCTCCTATGGCCAACAGTCTAACTGGGTGTTCTACCTAAATCTAGTAGTCAAGGAAGAGTGCTGGAGTTCATCTTTGTGCTCTCTCTTTGTTCTCCCCTATGCTATAACCAGCCCCCCCAGAGACATGTATATAGAAGTGTTCCCATTTTCTCTCTACCTCCCCAGTGGAGGAGCAGAAGTTTTTATTGGCCTCTCCCTGAGGCCATTTTCTCTTTGAGGCTAGGCCATGCCCCTTTCTCCCCTCACACTCTGCCTCCACCTCCCCCGCCCCCAGCTTTCCAGTTCAGATTTCAAAACACTAAGGGTACGCCTACACTAAAAAGTTAAGTCAACCTATGTTAGGTTGACCTACAGCCACGGCAGTAGTTACTGTGGTGGTTCATGTCCACACTGCCCTTCTTCTGTGGGTGGTGCACATCCTCACCAGGAGCACTTCCACCAACTTAAAGGAGGAGGGTGTTGAGAGCCTGGGCCTTCAGGCTCTCAGCTCCCCCCTCAGAGCCGGGCTGCACCTGGCCCGCTCCCCACTCTCAGCCGGGCTGTCCCCCCGGGCTCCCAGCTCCCCATTCCCTGCTCGGAGCCTGGCTGCAACTAGACTCCCTGCCAGGAGCCTGGGTGCTGCCCCAAGGCTCTTGGCTTCCCGCTGGAAGCACGGGGGCTGTCTCCCCGGGTTCTCAGCACCCTGCCGGGAGCACAGCTGCCCCCTCCAAGCTTAGCTCCCCATTCCCCGCTGGAAGCACGGCTGCCCGCCCCAAGCTCTCAGGTCCCCTCTCCCTGCCTAGCCTGTGGTCCATGACTGGGGCACCTCAGTGCTACGGTAATTCAAATAATAATAATAAACTACATTCTCTTGTGCACAGCCCCACTAAAGTAAATGAGGGTGCTTGGATGCAGCTAAGGGCAGAAATGTGGCCCAAAGTAACTAGTTCACATCAGTGTCCAATAAGCTACAAAATTCCCTTCAAACAGAAATGGGTTTTGTTTTAAAAAAAAGCACAGAAAAATGTTAGGCAACCCCCAAACTTCCATCCTTTCTGCATCTTTGCGTCTCAGAGAAAAACCAATGACTTTTTCTTCGAATTTTTCAAAAGTAATTGCATCCAGCTAGGACATTTGGTGCCAAGTTTCTGTCCTGAGCCCATTTTTACAGCTGATTTATAAATTTCTAGAAATAGAGGTTTGTCATGGAAATGCAGACACAACTTTAACTACAGAAGCATGAATGCCACCTCAATAACAGGCTTTTTAACCTTAACCGCTCTGTGTCTGCCCAAGGCAGTGCTTTATAAAAGGTGATTTATAATGGTGTCCCCATTATTTGTAACATGTATCTTCAATAGCTGCTAAGCAGTAGTAGGTGTGCAGCATAATGTACCCTTGCTGGACTTGTATTGGGCCAGTGTATACTATAGCAATGACAAGATTAGCATGGGTCTTGTGGGATAACATTAATAACAGGTATGCTGGTCCAGAAGAGGAAATTTGACTTAGTGACTAGGCTACTAGACTAGAATTCAGGAGACCTGTCCTGCTGGGTGACCTTGGACAAGTCATTTCCCCTCTCTATGCCTCAGTTTTCCCGGCTGTAAAATGGGGATAATGATACTACCCTCCATTGTATATTGTTTTGAGAACTGCCGAGGAAAAGCGCTGAGAGCTAGTTAGTATGAGCCATTTGAGACAAACTATGAAAAATTATTAACTGCATCTGTGGATATACTATTTAAAGCTCTGTGTGGGCATTTTAATAGGAACAATTATAAAAGAAGACAGTCTTTATCTTAGTCCAAAAGAAAAAAAACCGTGCCACTTGGTGTAAGCCTAGCATTTGATGATGATATAACATTTATTTGATCAATTTGATTTCATTTCCTGCTGAGTGGGACCTGTAATTTTACATTTTAAAAAAAGAAACTACTTAGCATATTAAAAATTGTCCTTGAGCAGTTCAAATATCCTATTGGTCAATGAGCCAAATGTTCTGCTGCTGTAAACTGGCACAGCCCCATTGACTTCAAATTTACATCAGTAGAGATTTTGGCTGAATATAGCAGACTAAACGGGGCCTCCTGGCTATAGTCTCCTAGGCACCATATGGCAGCTGGAGCATATTGCCTTCCAGACAGTCCCTCTGCACATTCCTCCTTAACTCAAACTTGCCCCTTCCAGTTCCTGACATGCCCTCTTCACCAGATAGGTTGTGTGGGAGGAGGTTTCAGTTCTCTGCACTGCCTAAGTCTGAGATCTACATTTGCCTTTCAAAAGATTGTGAATTGTGTTTTAAGAATGTAGAGAAATCATTCATTCATGCAAAAATTAAATATGGACAGGAAACTCACTGAAATACAAGGCGTCTTTCTATTTGAAGAAAGGGAGAATTCAAATATTAAATAATATATATTTTTACTGAATAGCATAGTACATTTGGCATAGAATTTCAGGTTCAGTAAAAGATTGTATGTAACGGGGTACACTCCATCCCCATCCACTGATGCCCCAGAAACCTCTCAGATTCTCCAGCAAGTGGCAACTTCATGTGAATTTATTTATATTCCCATCACCAACACCTATATAGTCTTGTGCAGCAAAGTTTTTACAATGTTCCTTGCTCTTTACCTTTCTCCCACAGGCCCAGAGAGGAATGCTCTCTCATCCTTAAGACCTTAGAATATATTGGGCTCAGCTAACCCAGAGCCTCCCCTCTCATTTCCTTCCTGTGCTTTCTTTTCTTTCTCATCTGAAGGCTACTTGGTTCATCAGCCCTCCCAGCCTGATCAGCTAATTAGCTGCATATTCCCAGTCAGCCTTCCCCAGGGAAACTGATTGGTACCAAAGTGTTGGCTTACCTGCTAGCTCCCAGCCCTGTGTCACATTGTAACACAAATATCCTCATGATATAATTTCAGAAAAAATCATCAGATTTCAGGAACGAGGCAGTTTGATGGGGCAAAAAAGAAGAACAACTATGATGTGAGGTGTTTATTCACAGCATGGTAAAATTGCCTGTAGCCTAAACAATTTCATTAATTAACAACATCTAATGTTAAATTCACACAAACTAACATTAAATAAAATAATGAAACTTAAAGGGACACAGAAAGAGTGAAAATGATATGCTGTTTAAAAAAAAAAAAAAGGGACCTCGTCTATGTTACAAATAGATGGACATAAACACCTTAACCTGCAGCGTTTCATCAAAATCATTCAGCCACGTTCATATCCTCCTCTATGTAGTCGTTATCAGTTATTAGTTGTACTGCTGTTGTGTCATCTATCAGAGAGCAAAAAATATTACCATGTGGCTGTGGTGACCAATAAAGCACCCTAAAAAACAAATACACAAACAAATTATTTCCCATAAACTGAAAACTGTTCCTTCAAATTTCCAGTGAACTTACGAATAACAAACGCATAAACAATTAGGCATTGATCCTGCAATGGGGCCCAGATTTTCAAAGGTATTTAGGCCGCTAACTGACACCTTTGAAGATCTGGACTTGATCGTTGTTTTCAGTAAGCGTAGGACCAGCCAAAATAACTACATTTGCAACCATTTGTGTTAAACATCTGATTTTCTTCTCGCTATTCATGCTGTCTGTTCATTTTAGCATTTCCATCAGTTTGGGCAAAGAGAAGAAAACCTAGTAGGCGAAACTTGTTTTTCTCTGTAGACAGCTGCACTTTTAGGTTTTCATGTACTAGCACAATTTTGCAAAATATTATTGGTTGCAAACATGGCAGAGGAAGGTTCATTTCTTTAAAATAAACTTTTTATTCTAATTAAAAGCACTAATAATGGGTATGTTTAGGCCTTAAATTTGAAGATTTTGGCCTACATCTTCATTAACATTGGTTTTAGAACCTTAATTTTTGCTTTTCTGATTTTCGGCGGGAGGGCAAGATGGATTCTAACTGAGCAGATCTAAAATACACACTTTCATTAACTTCATTTTTTGAATTTAATGTATTTTTGAAGGTGAAAGAAATGTCCAGTGCTTATTAATGTTGGTATTTGAATGCTCTTAATTAGGCTACGAAATTCACACTTCAACAGAGGTTGTGGGCCAAAATGAGGTTTGGGGCCAAAGTTTCTGCCCTTGATGCTCTTGTTGTTTAACTTGAAATGGTTTTCTATCAGATGGGATGGACAAGGTAACATGATCTTTGTTGATAAGGTGTACATAATATCTTACTCCATGAGTAATCCCATTGGTAAGGATGGTCGAACTGGGCCCACAGTGAGAGCTGTATTTCTGCAATGGAAAACAAACTTTTTTTTTAATGAAAGTTGAAAAATTTTGCAATACTCTAGGCTCCAGAAAAAAATAATCCCCAAAATCATGGGTTGAACTATTTTCTCTTTTCCTTGATGCCAAGGGAGCAAAGAGGCTTGGAAGATTTTTCTGTGTAAGTTTCTATGAAACATTTACAATCACCCTAAAGTAAACTATCCTGACAGTAACTCCTGTGTTTGCCAACCCCTGTTGGATGTGCACTAAGATATCACTAAAGAACTGGAGCTTCATTAGCTGTCATTAACAATCTTAGCAGAGGCCTCATGAGCATGCTCAGAAGTGTTTATACAATAGCATATAACATTAAAAAAATATCAGCCAAACAAAGGGATATGGGTTTGACTGCTTCCATTGAAGTCAGTATCAAAACATCCATAGACTTCAAAGTCTGAAATTTGGGGTTGCCTTGTTCAAATTATGTAAATATGGTGGATAGAATAGTCTTATAATGGGGCAGTATTTTTTTTAATTCTACGGTAACTCAAAAATGGTCAAAGTGATTTTTGCCTTCATTTTTTCAAACAAATTCAGCTGCCAGCAGAATGCCAGTGCGGAAAATTTCCCCCCCCCAGAATGAATGTTCTGGGAAGTTTCAATGATGCAGAAAATGGGATGATGTCAGAAACCACCTTGCACCTTTAAATGCACTTTACAGTGTCTCCTAGCCACAATCAGCCACTGAAGAGAGGTAGGACACCAGATTGGGACTGAAGGGACCTCTCTTCCTATTCTATCCTATATAGGTTCTTATACCACCCTCATCACTGTAGTATCTGAGCACTTTCCAGTAGAGCATTACTCCAGGTGATTAACGTGTGTTATGTATGGTTTGTTTTCTCCTTCATCCTCTCTCTCCAGGAGGAGAATTGTGTGTGCAGTGGAGAGTTTTGTTTTTTAAAATGCACATGCTGCTCTGCGTTTATATTAGAGACGGCAGATGGAAGGAGTGAGCCTTGCACCCGGAGTGGAAGATGATGAGGTTTGTGAGGGACCGTGGTTCCTTTGGGAGTCTTCCACTGACCCCTGAGCAAGCTCTTTCTTCTGCACAGATGAGCT
Source organism: Emys orbicularis (assembly GCF_028017835.1). Taxonomy (NCBI): domain Eukaryota; kingdom Metazoa; phylum Chordata; order Testudines; family Emydidae; genus Emys; species Emys orbicularis. The sequence goes on along the minus strand of NC_088685.1, from coordinate 18,794,165 downwards.
TCTCTCTTATGGTAGAATGTTCCATTGGGCCTGAAGGCATGGAGTTGTCAATTACAGTCTTCATTCTGGAGTTTGAGGTAATCTTTGCATATACTGGGTCCAGACTATTGAGCATCTGGAAGATAAGGACCAAGAACTTGAACTTGACTCAGTGTTCTATGGGAAGCCAGCATGGAGGTTGGATGACAGGTCTGATGTGTTGCTTAGGATACCTACTGCAGCATTCTGTAGCAGTTGGAGTTTCCTAAGTGTTGTTGGCTTCATGCCCAGGTATATTACATTGCTGTAGTCCAGATGGCAAGTGACAAAGACGTCTATAACCGAGGCCAATTCATCATCCTCCATGGTGGGCTGGAATCTCCTAGCCAGCTGGATGGTAGAAAGCATTGCTGACTTTGCTTCTATGTGAGATCATACTGTAAGCAAAGGATCCGAGATCTCTCCTAAACGATTACTTGAATTGACCAATGGTGGGTGTGAATTGTTAACCAAAGGAACTTCACCCTGGGTACAAACTCTCTAAAGTGTTTCCCTCTGTCCACCAGCATCACCCCTGTCTTGCCTGGCTTCATCTTCCTGGCTCTGGCACTTACACGCTGCTTTGGCAAGTCACTTCTCTGTTCTATGCCTCTGCTTCCCCTCCTGCTTTTTGTCTGTCTTGACTATTTACATTGTTAACTCTTCAGAGGAGGGACTGACCCTTGCTCTGTGTTTGTGCAGTGGTGGGGCCTCTAGGTGCTACTGAAATATAAAAGACAAAGTAGGAGCCTGATCCTGAATGGGTGGAGATTTTGCCACTGACTTCACTGGGTGGATGACGCTACCGCTGGCTGTACAATCAGGTCTAGATGAGCACCATGTTTTCAACTATGATAATTCAGAACTAGTTGACCTCTGCTCCTAGGGCATTGGTAGGAATAAGAATGAAATGTGAAGGTCTGTATAGTGCAGATACCAACACATGGCAAGAAATGACTTCTTGCACTTCGTCACCAAAAGCTCTGGATCAGGGTTTCACTGTAAGGGCATGTCTCTGCAGCTGGAAGCTATGATGCAGCATGTATAGACATACATGAGCTAGCTTTGGTCTACATAGCCAGCTAGCTTGAGGAACAAGAACAGTGAAGCTGCAGCAGCATGGACAGCTGCATGGGCTAGCTGTGCCCACCCAGGACCCTGGGTACCTACTGGAGTGGCCACCACCCGAGCTGCTGCAGCGGCACGGCTGTTGTTACTCAAGCTAGTTTTGATCTATATCTACACGTGCAGCAATCACACCGCCTCACTGCGGTGTAGACATGTCCTAAACGTGTTGAACAAGTTTATATTCTAGAGAGTGTAAGCTACATTGCATGGGAGCCAGGCAGAATATTTCCTGGACAGATGATACACACCAATGCAACTTCAGATTTACCCTTCAGCACCTAGGCTGCTCAGGGCTGTGAAAAATCCACACCTCTGAGCGACATAGTTAAGACAACCTAAGTCCCTGTTTAGACAGCCTCTCGGGGAGATGGATTACTGCAGTGATGGGAAAACCCCTCTCATTGGCATAGGTAGAGTCTACACTGAAGCACGACATTGGCACAGCTGCAGAAGTGCAGCTGTAGTGTTTCAAGCATAGGCAAGCCCTCAGGCTGAAAACAGCCATAAAATACCATCAGTTGTTCCCTGTGAGCCAATTCCCTGTGAATCATTGATGTTAACAGGATAACTCACCTTATTTCAGCTTGGAAAGACAGAGCCAATGCATGGGAAAATAGCACACGCTGATTTTTTTTACACTCTGCCCAGTTGGAATTGCCTTCCGAATCAGTTCAATTAGGGTCACACTAATTAAAACCTTTCCAGACCTGATTCAATCTCACACATTTTCTGCTTACGTTTTCTAACTGAGTGAGTTTGCCCCTTTTCCAATTACCTTCATACTCAGAGGAGTATGCCATGTGTTAATTATAATCATCAAATGACATCTTCAGAGTGTCGTGTTTGCAATGGCATTTTATCACATTCAGTTGGAATCCCATAACACTAATTGTATCCTAAGTGATAGTAAAATATCTCTCCTCTCTGTTTCCCAGTGCTAGCTGCAGCAAATGCTCAGGATGGTATTAGCAGTCTACTGCATTTGCTGCACATAGCCATATTAAGGGCCACAGCATCCCATCCCATCCCTGGCTGAAGGGGTTAAAAGTCCGGTAGATCCCTGCTGGAGGAGCACAGAAGAGATGAGTTCCAGGTTCAGTGCATTGTAACCTATTCCTCCTAGCCCCACAGGACCTCCTTCACTGTGTGCTTTGCAGAAACTGGACTCTGTGGTGTTGGAGTGAGATGGGTGGGAAGGTGACCAGGGCAGCTGTTCTCAGTGGCATTATTCCCCCAGCTCCAAAATCACGGAACTTTGGAACTTGATCCTGCTTGATCCTGTTCGGCATCACACAGAAGCGCTTTGCACCTTGCAGGATCAAGTCAGAATTAACATACAGGCTTCTCTTCTCCTCCCTCCCTCCAGGTGTTCTATGCCTCCTTAGAGGGGGTGCCATAGACAGCAGCTGACAGGGCACATCCTAGCACCGAGGCTCCTGTAGTACATACTTTAGTATGACTCAAGACTATGAAAGAATAGGAATACATGGCTTGGTGCTGAAACGCATAAATTGAAAGCTCTGATGTATGCACCTTTCGCCTGTTTTATGCCACAAGTTAATTCAGTATTTGAAAAGGGCCTGAGGCATAATATTTGGACCTGCCCCTTGATCTAAACTTTGTCAAAGTTTGGGGTATTCAGATCAGGGCAAAATATGGAATAAAATCCATCAAATCCTAACACATACATGATTTACTCCTAACTATACTCACTAATGTCCTTAGTGAATGTGATCAGTGAACCTCTGTAAAAATCTTTAAGAGGCTCTGAATGAGCAAACCCCTTAAGCACATGCTTAAGTCACACTGAAGTGACTTACAATGGGATGTAAGCATGTGCTTCTCTGTTTTGTTGAATCGGGGCCTAAGGAATGTATTGCACCATAAGTAGCTGGACTATTAATTGATACTAAGTGTGGCTAACAATAATGAGCAGTTACCTTACAGCCAGCCAGCTAGAGACTCGTCGTGACTGGGATCTGTTTTGTTCTCAATCAAGTAACAAAACTATGGGGCTAAAAACGAAATGCAGTGTAGCAGCCCTGTCACAACCATATCACTGTTTCTTCTTGATTTGCTGTCACAGAAGTAAATGTTTTCAGGTACGTGTAGTAGAGCTGAGAGAATAAATCATAGTGAATAATCTACTCAACAGCCTCCTTTTCTGCTCACATGATGGCTGTGAGAAGATCATGCTTTCTTTAATATTTAAATTTACTTGAATTGCGCAAGGGATTATTTTTGTCCAGCTGACATGGTTGCGAACACTTCACAGTGAGTACTTGATAATCAACATTCTAAATGTATAGTATGTTGGTTACTTACCCCCCCCAACCACCTTGACATTGTGTCTGTGTTCTGAATAGATGAGCTTCACTCATGTCCCCCTGCTGTATCAAGCACTGTCCTAGCTAATCGAACGCTTTCATCCACTGGTCTGTAATTTTCTGCTACCACCAATCATTGACACAAAATAATTGTATGAATGTGTTGCAGACCAATCCAATCTTTGGCTAGTTTGCTTAATTGTTTCTGGGTCAGGGCTTTGGGAACCTTATCACTCTTTTGTCTCAATCCCATCCCATTTATAAATGCTACTTTCAGTGCAAATACTTACATGCAAACTTAAAAGTTGCACAAATATGTGACTAAACTTGATCATTCCAATGTCTGCAGAAAGCAAAACTCAAAGAGGTATAAGCACAGGTCAGAGAAAGTGATTTTTAAATTTGCGCAAATCCTTATGAAAAACTATTTATGGCATTTGCCCATCTCTTTTGTGATGTTTTAACTCACCAAAATGGGTAGTTGAAAAAAATGTAAAATCGCCTCTTTACAGAAATTCTCTGGGCTCCAGTATTTTCAGAAATACTGTACTTGACTTACTCAACAAGTATATATCACTGTGTTACTGTAGGCTTAAAAGGAGGGGAATTAAATCATACATTTTCTTGGAGAGCAACTCAGAAAGTTGTGATTTCTTAGCACCCAAAAGATTAGTACAGCTAGGAATGCAGAAGTCATAGGAAAATTCACTCCACACCCACATTTAGGGAAGTCGTTTAAATCTATGAGCAGGCTAAGAAGTTTACAAAGAAACTAAAATAAATTGGGAGCTATAACCCTATTTTTATTATCTTTATCATTCAATCACAGGAGATTCGGCATATATCAGACCATTGTATGTCTGTCAAAGATCTGCTAGAGCACTGAATGAGAGTTGAGTGTTTAAGGACTGAGATGTACAGGCAAAACAGTTCTGTGTTGTACCCAGGATCAACAATGTACTGTGCTATGCCTACAGGCTGACAAAATTTGTTGTTGTTGTTTTAAATCCTTTACCCTGACATGAAAACTGAATTGGCTACTACAACCAATTAGAATGTATAACTGTAATGCACTTGCATAAATCTCCCATTCACCTCTAGCAATAGAGATGATGTACAAACGTTCTAAATGGCTTCTATTTCCAGCTATTACACATTATAAAAGAGCACAACTAAACTCGAACTAAACTCGAACTCAATTTGTACAAACCTGGATTACAAACAAATTTTTAGTTGATCAAGATATTTTTGGCTGATGTACCGGGGAAGACTTAGTTTAATAAATATTTAACTTCTAATTAGAGATAGCCTAGTAGCAAATCTTTATTATTTGAGTTTAATATCTACTTTTATTCTATATTTGTTCAAACATTTAATACATTATCTAATTATCTAATAGAAATGGCTTTTCTTTCTTTTAGAATGAGAGTGGGTTGATTTACAGAAATTGCCTCCAACAAGTCTACTTTGTCCATGTGCCTTTGGTCATTATGTTATAAATAGCTCATCTACTCAGCATTAATTTGCCTTTTTGCTCTTAATAAGTCAAGCTATTATTTTTGCTCCTCTGAAGAACACGTGGAGCAATAGCTCTCTTGACAGTTAGTAGTTAAAAGGGACACCCAAAATGTAGGTTTTCTATAGGATTGTCTCTAACTCATAAGAAGAGGTTGTTTCACTGAATGTCAATTGAAACATTTACAGAAATATAAAAAATCCCTATGCAATATTACTACCCCAAACATTACAGCCAAGGTTTCCAAATGTTACCAAGGGGACACATTTTCAAAGGTATTTAGGTGCCTAATGAAGCAGATTGGTGCCTAATGGGATTTTTCAAAAGCACCTATGCAGGCTAGGTATCTAAATCCCATGGAAATCAACTACACTTTTGAAAATCCCACTAGGTGCTTAACTGCCTTTTTAGGTGCCTAAATTCCTTTGAAGATCTGGCCCTATATCATTATTCTGGGTGCCCAATTTTCAGTGTGTGGGTGCTCAGCCCTTTTTGAAAATCAGGCTTCTTTAAGGTGTCTCAAGTTGGGCACCCAAACATCACTAGTCAATTTTGAAAATCTTCCCTGCCTTAGCATTGACATTAGCGCAGAAGAAGGAAATTGACTGGAAACCGAAAGTGCAACAGAGCAGACCAGCTTCACTGTAAAGTGCAAAAAGTAAACATTGCAGAAATGCTGAAAAATGCATCTTTTTAAAAAAATCGATTTCGTTTTAATATTTGATGGCATCATTCCTATTAATACCATAAACAGCATATTCAAAGTCTGATTTGTATTGTGATGGCAACCCTCTGATGCAGTAAATGATGGGTTATATCATATTGCAATCTTTACTAAGGGACAGATCCCGAACTGTATGGGCAGTCCTTCATGCCCATGAAAAGTCCATTGAAGTCAACAGCGCTCTTCATAGGCATACATTACCACCCAAGCAGGTGCATTTGCAGGACTGGGATCTCAAAGAGCAAAAAAACCTGTATATTGGAAAAATAAATCTAAGCAAAAATTAGCCACAGGTTTCATCATAGCTTAACAGTTCAGAAAATTCCTAGTGAAATGAACATACAAAAAACCCAACCACGGCTTAAATGCAAAGCTTCAGGAAATGGGCCTTGGGCAAAGGACCTACACATTGACAAAGGGCATAAATCCTCTGAACCAAAGCCCCTCGTCCATGGGCAAAGGGGAAGTGGTACCACAAAGCAGCATCCTTTGGTGTTCAAGAAGTGCATAGTCCCTGTGCTTAGACTATCTTCCACCAGGTCACCCATCCAACTAAATCACAACAGTGTTGATGCACTTCTATGGACTATAGATCCATAGATTAGAAATCCTGAAGGGCCCATTGTGATAATTTAAATTAACCTTCTTCATAACCCAGGCAATAGGATTTCCCTGAATTAATAGTTTGAGCTATAGTAGATATTTTAGAAAAACATCCAGTCTTGATTTGAAAATCGCCAGTGATCGAGAATCCACCACAGCCTAGGTAAATTGTTCCCATGGTTAATTACCCTTACTGTTAAAAATGGACACCTAACCTTATTTCTGAATTTGCTTAGCTTCGGCTTCAAGCCATCAGAGCTTGTTATATCTTTCTCTGCTAGATTGAAGAGCCCTCTATTATCAAATTTCTGTTCCCCATGTGGGTACTTATGGACTGTGAGCAAATCATCCCTTAACCTTCCCTTTGTTAAGCTAAATAGATTGAGCTACTCGAGTGTATCACTATATGGCAAGTTTTCCAAATGAAGGATTCTCGTGGCTCTCTTCTAAACCCTCTCCAATTTATCAACATCCTTCTTGAATTTTGGACATCAGAACTGGACACAGTATTCCAGTAGCAGTCGCATCAGTGCTAAATACAAAAGTTATATAGCCTCTCTACGCCTCCTCGATATTCCCGTTTATACATACCAAGGATTGCATTTGCCCTTTTGGCCACAGTGTCATACTTGGAACTCATGTTCAGCTGATTATCTACAATGACACCCAAGTCTTTTTCAGGGTCACTGCTTTCCACAACAGAGTCCCCTGTCCTATAAGCATGTCCTACATTCTTTGTTCCTAGATGTATGACTTCACATTTGGCTGTATTGAAATACATACTGTTTGCTTTCACCCAGGTTACCAAGTAATCCAGAAGACTCTATATTTGTGACCTGTCCTCTCTGTTATTTACCACTCTCCAAACCTTTGAGTCATCTGCAAATGTTATCAATGTGTATTTTATTTTCTTCGAGGTCAATGATAAAAATGTTAAATACAGTAGAGCCAAATATGGCTCCCTGAAAGGGCCCACTAGAAATACTTCAGTCCTGCACTTCTGGGGGTGGGATAGCAAATAGGACAGAAAGGCAGCATTAGCGCCAAACCCTGAAAATAAGGACCCAGAAAACAAGACACAGGCCTAACACACAAAACTTGCATCCAGGTCCAGATTTTGGGTGCCCCTAAGTTTAGGCATGATTCAGACCTAGGTCTTTGGTATGGCTCAGAACAGAGTCAGGGCCAGATACAAAAATTCTGCTCTTAATCGGAGTCCAGCCTCCTCCCTTCCAAAGCTCAGGGACATTTGGATCTGGAGTTTTGGTGTCAGTAGTTGAATCAGTATAAATAACAGGATAAAAAAATAATGCCATTCAACTATCTTCAAGACGTTCAGTTCTCTAAGGCCATGGAACAGTCTGAGAGGACGGAATGCTTCATCAGAGTCCAAACCTCAACATAGTTTAACACAGAGAGCAACAAAATACAAGTCAACTCATTAATTAGATGAGCTGGAAAAGGCCTATTCAGTCACTTCTGATCTGGACTCTTGCTCTTCATGGCACATTAAAGGCACTAAAGCTTGACTGAGCCCCTTATTGACCGTGGTTGTTAATGCCAACTTGTGAGACCAGGAACTGCCAGCCAGTCTTAAACATATGATGGTCCAACCACTACTCAAATGAAGTTGCTTCACATTGACAAGCTTACAAAATCTGGAGAAGGTCATTTAGAAGTTGTGGAAAAGTCTGGAGTATTGGCAATTTATGTGTGTTCCCTGAACCAAGTGTGTCTACTCCTCTATTGTCTAAATGGTTCACAATCTTGGGGGTTTTCTAGACTCCTCTCTGCTCCTGGATGCCCAAGTAGCATCAGTGATCCAAATGTGTCTTTTGTTTTTTTCAGTGGTCTCCTTTCCTCTGTGATCTGGACCACACCACAGTTATCTATGACTCTCGCACATCAAGGCTGGGCTAATTTTGGAGGCCATTTGGAAGCTTCAGTTAGCCCAGAATGCAGCAGCATGTTTTCTGAATAGACCTGACAGTTCAATAGCATATTGCACACATCCCATGCTCTGCACTGGCTGCCAGGTTTTATCGGGGTGAAATTCAAGGTGCTGGATACTATCTATAAAGTCTTGAATGGTCTGCAGCCAAATGAATCTGAATTATCTCTCACCACGTGCACCACAGTGGTACACAGTATTGACAGAAACACTTTTGGCACAAAGGAGGGGGCTTGAAGGAGACAGGAACAGGTTGTTCTCAATGGCAGGTCATCACTTGTAGAATTTACTGTCACCAGAAATACATTTGAAGCCCAGCCTGGCCACTATTACAGTTTGATATAGGAGATCTCTGTTTGTTCAGGCACTAGATTATATGGAGGTCTTATAATTCCCTGGCCTTTAGCCCCCAGCTGGCATTCCCTATCTCTGGCCTTGCCAAGGGAGTTGCTGTGGACTAAGAGGGTACGACTACACAGGGATAAAAGGCACAGCATGGCCACATCTGGCCCTGGTCAGCTGACTCGGGCTCATGGGGCTTGGGCTGCAGGACTAAAAATTGCTGTATAGGTATTTGGGGGACCCTCCCCCATGCAGGGTTCCAGAGCTCGGCTCCATCCCAAGCCTGAAAGTCTACACAGCAAATTTTCAGCCCAGAGCCCCAGCCCCATGAGCCTGGGTCAGCTGACCCAGGCCAGCAGCAGGTTTTTTATCCCTGTGTGGACATACCCATAGACTTGAAGGCCAAAAGGAACCAACATGATCCTCTGGTCTGACCTCCTCCACATGGCAGGTCACTCACCCACTCTTGTAATAGACTCCTAACCTCTGGCTGAGTAACTGAAGTCCTGAAATCATGATTTAAAGACTTTACATTAGAGGAAGGCAAAAAACCCCTAAGGGTCTCTGCCAATCTGACCTTGGGGGAAATTATTTCCCAATCCTAAATATGGCTATGAGCTGTACCCTGAGCATGTGGACAAGACCCACCAGTCAGACACCTGGGAAAGAATTCTCTGCAGTAACCCAGGGCCATCCCCATCTAGTGTCCCATCACCAGCCGTTAGAGATATTTGCTGCTAGCAGTTGCAGATTGGTTACATGCCATTGTAGGCAGTCCCATCATACCATCTGCTACATAAACTTATCAAGCTCAGTCTTGAAGTCAGTTAGGGTTTTTGCCCCCACTGCTCCCCTTGGAAGGCTGTTCCAGAACTTCACTCCTCTGATGGTTAGAAACCTTCATCTAATTTCAAGCCTAAACTTACTAATGTCCAGTAAATATCCAATTGTTCTTGTGTCCACATTGGCACTTAAATAACTCCTCTCTCTCCCTGGTATTTATCCCTCTGACGTATTTATAGAGATCAATCATATCTAACCTCAGCCTTCTTTTGGTTAGGCTAAACAAGCCAAGCTCTTTGAGTTTCCTCTCATAAGGCAGATTTGTTCTAAGACCTTGCATACAGTTGAGGTCAAACTAATGGGCTTGTAGTTTCCCAGATCACTGTATTTTCCTTTCTTAAATATAGGTACAATATTTACAATTCTCCAGTCATAGGGTATGAGTTTTTATTAAGTCTTGCCAGTGGGCTTGCAATTTCATGTGCCAGTTCCTTTAATATTCTTTGATGGAGATTATCCAGGGGCCCCTGATTTGGTCCCATTAAGCTGTTGGAGTTTGGCTTCCACCCTGCTACTGCTCCCAAGCTCCTCATTATCCTTACTAAAAACTGAGGAAAAATATTTGTTTAGTTGTTGGGCCATACCTAGTTTATCATCCTCAAGTGTTTAGTGGTCTCACTTCTTCCTTCCTTGTTTTATGTATATGGCTAAAGAACCTTTTACTGTCGGTTTTAATTTCCTTTGCAAGGTCCAGCTCTGCCTGGCTTTTGGCAGTTCTCACTTTATCCCTACACTTTCTGACCTCAACGAGGTAGCTTTCCTTGCTGATCCATCCCTTCTTCCATTCTTTGTAAGCTTTCTGCTTTTCCCTTATAACCTGTTTGAGATGCTTGTTCATCCAGTTTGTTCTGTAGCCCTTCCCGATGAATTTCTTCCCCTTGCTTGGGATGCAGTTTGGCCACTTTTACAGTTTGATCTCTACAGAGAGTTCTCTTTGTTCAGGCACTCTGCTATAGGGAGGTCTTAGAATTCCCTGGCACTTAACCTTCTGACTGGCATTCCCCATCTCTGGCTCTGACAAGGCAACTTCTGTGGAATGCATTCCTCTTGTGCCAAGGGGATGGGTGCATATTCAATGTGCATCATAATCATAATGCTACACTGAGGAGCTGTGGGCTGAATGAAGCAAAGATTTACTAGTTACAAAAGGATATTCTATCAGAATGGACACTCTGTTGGGAATGTCTTTCAGGCTTGGTCGTGCATTTACTGGGCGAGAGTCCGTGCTGCATCTTTTCAAGGAACAACACAAAACTTACAGCCCAGCAGGAGGGAGAACTAAGGTGGTCTTAAATTACAGCCTCCAGGGGCTGCCCTAGGGGCTGTAGCAGCCTTGCCCAGAAACTGCACAGTGCTGCATTTTGCAGCCCTACCCCTGGTAAACCCCATTCCCTGGGGCTAAGGAGGTGGGTCCTGGAAAGATAGCCTGAGAGCTGTCATCCTTCGCAGTGCCTGCACCAGGTAAAATCCTTCCCCAGCTAGAACCGGGGGGTTTAAGGCCTCCTTATATCTCTGCAAAGTGAGTCAAAGGGCTGTAGCAGTGAACAAGATTTCACCCGGTATTGTCTAGCTGGAAACCGTTTAGGGAAAAAGTTAAATCTAACTCAGACATTTCTCACTAGCAATCATCTATTCTGCTGGGCTTCTCCACTGTATTCTAACATCGCCTAGCAAGGAGTTTGATCTGCGAAGACCATGGAGAAGTGGTGGAAAGAAACTGACTGCTGAAATTAGTAAATTCATGGGATTCTCAAAAGGGACAGGGATATGTCCTAGGGCATGATGCAATTGTAGCAGAGTTCCAGGGGGTTATTAGGCCCAGATCAAGTTAACTTCTCCAAGATCAAAGGGACCAAAAGATGTGCAGAGGGGTGAATTAGTTTATTATGTGTTTGAGGAGCATGACCAGAGGCATTTGAGCTGAGAGTATTGGGAGTATTATTTTCTTTTAAGTGGACTTAGTACTTGTGAAAATTAATGGATTGACAATCTTGGTAACAGAATTCCTTTATGTATCCACAGGACAGATGCCGCATAAGAAGCCATATCATACAGTGATAAATACATTATAAAGGCGGAAAACTGTTCCCAGAGAGTAGTTATCAGTGGTTCACAGTCAAGCTGGAAGGGCATATCGAATGGGGTCCCGCAGAGATCAGTTCTGGGTTAGGTTCTGTTCAATATCTTCATCAATGATTTAGATAATGGCACAAAGAGTACACTTCTAGTTTGTGGCTGACACCAACCTGGGCGGGGTTGCAAGTGCTTTGGAGGATAGGGTTAAAATTCAAAATGATCTGGACAAACTGGAGAAATGGTCTGAAGTAAATAGGATGAAATTCAATAAGGACAAATGCAAAGTACTCTCCTTAGGAAGGAACAATCAGTTGCACACATACAAAATGGGAAATGACTGCCTAGGAAGGAGTACTGCAGAAATAAATCTGGAGGTCATAGTGGATCACAAGCTAAATATAAGTCAAAAATGTTACACTGTTGCAAAAAAAGCAAACATCATTCTGGGATGTATTAGCAGGAGTGTTGTAAGCAAGACACGAGAAGTAATGTTTCTGCTCTACTCTGCGCTGATTAGGCCTCAACTGGAGTATTGTGTCCAGTTCTGGGTGCCACATTTCAGAAAAGATGTGGACAAAATGGAGAAAGTCCAGAGAAGAGCAACAATAAAGACTAAAGGCCTAGAAAACATGACATCTAAGGGAAGAATGAAAAAATTGGGTTTGTTTAGTCTGGAAAAGAGAAGACGGAGAGGGGACATGATAACAGTTGTCAAGTATATAAAAGGTTGTTACAAAGAGGAAGGAGAAAAATTGTTCTCCCTAATCTCTGAGGCAAGAACAAGAAGCAATGGGCTTAAATTGCAGTAAGGGAAGTTTAGGTTGGACATTAGGAAAAACTTCCTAACTGTCAGGATGGTTAAGCAGTAGAATAAATTACCTGGGGAGGTTGTGGACTCTCCATCATTGGAGATTTTTTAAGAGCATGTTAGACAAACAATTAGTCCTACAATTCTATGATTCTGTAGTGTGGAAGGGATATGGTGGACTACTGGTCTGTATGAGCTCCTTCTGCATGAAATCTTTCTAAGTAATGATGTCTAATGGGTACGGAATTATTTTGATCAGTCAGAGAACATAGCTGTTTGTATCACATTAATGTAATTTTCAGCTGTGAAAATCTTTGTTTTTGTAGACTGTCTATGTTTCTATACAGGCATGATAGACTTTGTACAACTCTTGCATGAATAAGAGTAAGGTATACATATTTTTATGCTCAGCTTTGAAGTATAGTTCTCATGTATAGGTAAAGTTGGTTTTGACCTGATAGCTGTTGGAAGTGTTGTACTGAAGACAAAGGTACAGTTGTTGGGGTGCTGATCAGTGAGAATGTTTCTATATATTGGTGTGTGTGTGTGTGTGTGCGCGCGCAAAGTTGGTATAATAATTGTTTATCTAACCATTGAGGGTTCCTACTGGCTCATTAGTTTTTATTTTTTTATATGAGATGAGTACTGGTTGTGTCTTATTTTGAATTGCACTTAGCAACCTAAACTATAAAGTTTTCACCTGTACACACATTTAGTAATAATTGCTGCGCTCTCCCTTAATAACACATCAGAAAATTGCTTAGTTGAAGTATTGTCCACTGCTGAAGATGATGGTCAAATACTGTTCAATTTACTCTGTACTTATTTATTATAATTGGAGCTGGGAATTTTCGGTCTTTTGAGGAAAATGCAGTTTCTGCCAAACTGAAATTTTCCAAAGGAAACTTTTGATTTTGCCAAAACTTTTCACTTTCACATCAGGAAAACAAGCAAAATATTTCACTTTGTTGAAGTGACCTGAAGTGTTTTGTTTCAAGTCTATTCAACATTGAATGGTGGCACAATCCCTCATATGAGCTGTAGTTCAGATGACTGGTTGCCCCCATTCTTCCCCATGATGTAATAGCATGGTATAGCATAGGAGTTGCATAGGTGTTGGAGCATCATGGCAGAGCCTGGGCCATAGCTGAGAATAGGAGCATCAGATTCAAACTACAACTCCCATGAGGTAATGCACCATAATAGAGAAATACAGTTTAATGTTAAACTGAGTGGAAATGAAATATTTTGAATCAGTTCAGCAAATCTATATGTTATGTACAAGACGAGTGACAACGGGTGGATTCATAGAGAGAAACGGGGAAGTTCAGTGAAACAATGAGTAATTATTGCTATAGCTACTGATAGGGCTTCCATCACTATACTACTGGAGCACCTGATTTGCTCTTGCATCTGTGTAAACTTGTTGAAATTCAATGAAGTCAGTGGAGTGACTCTGGATTTACACTGGTGTAAAGACCAGCATTTTGCTCTCAATTTTTTTCTTATTTTGTAGTAATTATGATAGGAATTCATTAAGCTGTGTAAAAGATCTTGCTCCCTTGAACTGCAAAACATGAACTGCAGAACGTGAACAAACCTATGAATGGGACTATGTTTGTACTGAACAGTTGGACTAGGCTATTCTCAAGAAAAGGAATATCAGACAATCATGGGAATAAAGAAACAGAAGCCCAAAGCAACTCTGGTTGAAGGTATGGTCCAGGAGAACCATGTGTGTCTTCATCTGGTCAGAAGCTCAGTCAGTTATTTCTGCATCAAACGGAGGGGGGATAAAAAGCTTTAGAGATTGTATTGTAGAATAAAATTATGTACAGCCAGGACAGCAAAAGCTTCAAAGACAGTTTGAATCCCAGGTCTCAGAATAGTTTCCACTGCAGGGATAAATAATAGATGGGAGTCCTCATGTTGTTTTGGCCAATGAATGATTCATTGATTGTATTAAAAAAACAGCTGTTTGTAATCAAATACTGGTACTGCTAGCTCATGACCCAGGGCTCTGTTAATGCTCTATGGGGATGAAAAGTGACAATATGAATCAGCAAACGGTTCTGCTGACACAGGGATGAATCCACTGCCTCTTGGCCCAATCCTCCTAGGAGCTGAGCGTCCCATGCAGGATCAAAAGGTAGCTGACAGCACTCTGTACTTTTCAAGAGGCCAAGGATGGACTGGTCCAGGATGATTGGGATTCTGAAAGTGTCCTAGTTTGCCTGGCAAGGACCTGGGATGCACTGCAAGGTAAGATCTCTTATGCACCACCTGGTTAGAAAGCCATGCGATACATCATTGGAAAGTTGATAACTCCAGCTTTGCATTTCTGTATTCTAGTTTCTTCTCATTTTGTTTACTATTGGTGGTTACTATATCAGGCTTTATAGTCACATCATTCAGGTTATACTCCTGTGTGTCAACTTGTGTCCTATGACTGCAGAATAGCATTCTATGCAATTCTGTCTAGGTTTCTATACCACATTCCACAGCATAGTAGATAAGCGCCTAACTAGTTGACCCCTAGTTAGCATCTCACAGGATCATGCCTGAGATTTGATCTGAAGAATCCTTTAAATTCGCTTTGTGCTTATGGGATACACTTCTCTCTTGTTTACTACATTACCATTTGTCTATAATTTGCTCACCTAAAGGACTGATCCAAAACCCACTGAAATGATTGGAGAGACTCTCATTGACTTCCACTGGTTTTGACTCAGGGCATGATCCCACAGATATCAGCTTCTGTGGGAGTGAGATCAGGCCCATAGCTTGTTAAATTATGTTTGACTCAAACAACAAGAATAGATAGCCATATAGTCTGTTATGTAAGATGGACAAGAATAACCTGTCAGTTATACCGCAATATAATAAGCAACACATCAATTACCAATGTTAGCAATATCCCCAGTGAAGCATCTATTCTACTTATCTTAGACTCAGATCTTGGACCTTTTCCTAGTATTCAGTCAGTTATTTATGATGTTTTAGGACAGCTAGGAAGTAGAGTCATGACTTTATAGTCTATTCGCTTTTGAATTTTCCTTTTCTGTTTTGTATTGCAGAATATAAATTAGGAAGGAAAAATGTGTTTTAAGCATTTACCTTACAATGTCAAAACATGAATTCATAATTCTTCAGTTTAATACCCTGTGCTGATCTTATGATATCACAAATGTCAGCCGTTCCAGTAAGCAGGACTTACTTTATTTTGAAGTTTCTGATTTTTAGTAGTAATGCACTCATTGCTTTGGAATATACCGTATGGCTTGAAATGATGCTAGATGCCATTAATATATAACTATACCACCACAGCCATAACACTGCATATGACAAAGTTTGCTTTGTTGGTGGTAGTTATTCAACAGCAAATGACACTTTTTTCCACTCCAGGAATGAGACCCCCCCTTCCTGTTGGGCAGAAGACAGAGGTGGTGTGTGAGGGGGACACATGGGGGTCATGTGTCCCCCCCAGATTTTTGCCAGGGTTTGCTGGCATTGCTCGGTCACATGGTGTCACCGGGCCCCCTCCCTGCATGGCAGCTGCTGGAGCTAGCAAGCTGGGAGTGCACCTTGGATAGAGGCAGCCGCAAACAGCTGGGAGCTGCAGGGAGAGCCACTGCTTTTGCTGCTGCCTGTCCCCAAGGAGCTAAAGCAGAGGCCCCTCCCTGCAGCTCCCAGCTGTTTGCCGCTGCCTCTCCATGCGGAGCTAACACCTGGGAGCTGCAGGGAGGGGCTGCTGAGGATAAGAAGGGGAGTGTGCCTGGGGCTCTGTGACTCAAGCTGTTGGGGGGGGGGCCTATAAATTGTGCCCCTCCACTCTCAGCAGGCACCAGTCATCTCTGGCAGAAGCCCCTAGCCCCACCCCCTCCCCCCGCCGTGGGGCAGAAGCCCTGAGCTCCCCACCCCCAGTCTGGCAGGTGGAGAATGGGGGGAGGGAGTATGGGGGCTCTGGGAGTTGCACTTTAACTGTAAAAGAGCCACATGTGGCTCACAAGCTGCGGCTTGGCCACCCCTGTATTACAGGCTTATATGCATTTCCAGGGTGACAGTTTTGGTGAAAGGAAACACTTAAGGGGGTATGATTTACACACGCACCCAGGGCCGGGTCCTCAGAGGGTTTAGGTGTCTAATTCCCATTGGTTTCAATGGGAGCTAAACATCTACAGACCTTTGAGCATCTGGACCTCAGTGTTGGCTTAAACACTCCCGTTGATATCAATGGTAAAACCCCCACTGACTTCAATGGGAGCAGAGTTGGGCCAATGCTGAAGGCTTTTGAAAAGCCCACCCTAAATATCTGAATCAAAAATTGAACATAAACCACGACCCAGAAATATTATTTTCATACCAGAGACTGTCCATAGTCAGTCTTCTGTCATTAAAACGGGGTGTATTAGGGAAACATCCCCTTTGGTGGAGAAAGGCTTTCAGCAATACAGAACAAAGGGGAGGTGCCATATTTGGGAGGAGTCAGGGTCACCCATAGGTCTGGCACACCCTATTCCCAGGGAGTAACAGGGAAAGTCTGAAGGTCATATCCAGGACCATGTCTTTCACCCGATTGAAAGCCCAATGACGTCAATGGGAGTAATTCTGTTGACCTCAGTGGGCTGTCTAGCAGCATAAATCAGATGGACTATGATGGATACCTTTCAGAGAAGGAACAAGGAGAAGATACAGAGTAATGCACACTGCAATGTGTGAAAAATATAGCAAGCATAGCTCCAAATGTATTACTGAGTCTTTCCTTTAGGCAGCAATGGTTATTTATTTTCAGCAGGGCTTCAATGAAAATCCAGAAGGGAAAACAGTATATTAGTAGCTACATTTCACTGTGGCAGGCAAGGGAAAACAGCAGACAATTATCCAGTTGTTGTCTAAGTGATGATTTAATGGTGACCATTTTAGGCTGTGTAATATACATACATTCTATAGCAATACATTCTGTGCAGTTTGCCAAGTAATTTTCCCAATCTCCTTTTATCATCTTGGGTTCCAAACGCCTGAAATAAAATGTGATGCTATATAAATGACTGTGTATTTATTTAAATATTTTCTTTAGCCATTAATAACACAGGCAAGAAAATACCAGGTATTGAATGCACTATGCAAAACAAAAACAAACAAACCGGACTTCAATTCTGTTGAATTAATTAGCTGTGAATTACAAACTAGCCATCATTGTAATGAGGAGCATAAGATAATGTAGATACTGCATATTCATTCTTCATTGTATTGCGTGGATTTTTTTAAACTGCTTTGTAAACATACAGTAAATAAACACTGGGGCTTTTACAAGTGTTCTAGCATGTTGGAGCATGGTAGGGCTGACCAGTGAACATCTAATTTAATGCAGCATATAAACATATTCAGATTAAAATTTTGCACTTGTAATCAAAATGTACTCATGCCAGTTTCATGCAAAAGGAATGCCCTATTTTATTTAACTGGAGACTCCCAGTTCATGGGCACGCACACACTTCATAGATAGCACAAGACACCAGCACAATGTATCACCACTCTGGTATAAAACTACTGTATGTAACATAGCAAGCTTTATTGAATGAATGATTCTAACTACGGTTTAGTGCTAAAAAGTTAATGGACATTTCTTTAAAAAGGGACAATATTAAAGTCATTACTTCTGAACAACTCCTAAACATACATTTTTGCTGGGTTCAGAAAATTAAAGTTCCTTTTATGGGCTTAGTTATAAGCCTGTTCTGCTTCAACATATTGGGTCACTAAAAATTATTAATGAATGATCTAAATATTAGTATTGTCCCTTCAAGTCTTGAAAAGCTATCACAAACATATATAATTTTTAAATAAAGGTTGATGACTATATCATTTTTATTGGGAAATATAGTGTGGAAAAAGATGAATTGATGAATGCCGTTAATTATTTTAACTTTTTTATTAGGTCTAATGTTCATAGAAAAAAAATATTCTCTCTATATCTTACATCAAGATTTATCAGCTTGTGTAATTTTCTAATAAACTGAAGACTGATTTTTCTAATTAAAGTTTTGTCAAATAAATAAATAAATAAATAAAAGAGTGCATGTATTATTTTCTCTTTCGGGGGGCCAGTGGTGTCAAATAAAATGGTTGAGCTACATTCTACAAGTCATGTGTCTCTGCATTTCATTGCTCTCTGTAGACTCATTCTCACCTTCAACGATTCGGAGCCATGCAATCATAATGTAAGTGAATTTTAATCCTGAACCACCAAAAATTATCCCCTAGCACACACTTGGTGTCACCTATGCAAATGAAGTCTCCCTTCCTCTCTTTCAACAATAGATGGCAGCAGAGAGCTTTCCCCCCCAGAAACCATGGATGACAGTGCTATAATAGAGACTGGGGACTGCCACAGAGTGACAATATCCCTATTGTAAGATACTCCGTACTATATACGTCCCTTCACATTTGATCCAAGCTGATTATGAGGGACGAGTGTCCTGCTGCCGTGGAAGCAGTAAATTGCCATTCACCATACTTTGCTATGATGCAAGTGATCAACAAGGTCAGTAAATGACATCTTGTCCTTGATTATTTTACAGATCACACTTTCAGGGCCGGCATATCAACTCACATCATTGTAAATCAAGACAACTGCAGCTGAAGTCTATGAAGCTACACTAGTGTAATAAATGAGTGGAAAATCAGGTTTTAACATTCTGTCCTCACTTCACTAATTGGGATTAAGACCATAAGAACGGCCACAATGGGCCAGATCAATGGTCCATCTACCCCAGATCCTGTCTTCTGACAGTGGCCAGTACCAGATGCTTCACAGGGAATAAACAGAAGAGGGCAATTATCAAGTGCTCCATACTTTGTCATCCAATCCCAGCTTCTGGCAGTCAGACATTTGGGGACATCCAGAGCATGGGGTTGCGTCCTTGACCATCTTGGCTAATGCCGTTGATGGAGCCATCCTCCATGAATTGTTGTTGGAGGTCTGTAGTTAATTACAAACTACTAACAGGAGATCAAAAATACCCCCTTCCCCCCCACACAGTCCATTGCCGCGGATGTTATGTTTCAGGAAATTAACAACTTTATTCGCCTGAAAAGGCAGTTTTTCCAGTGGCTGGAGCAAGGGACTGGGGCCCAGAGTCTCAAAGGTATTTAGGCTCCTAACTTCTGCAGGTTAGGAGCCTAAATCTCTTTCAGGATCTGGGCCTAGGAGTCTGGACTCATGGTTTCTTTTCCTGACTCTTCCAGTGAATAATCATGGGTAGGTAATTTCACTTCTTTGTGTCCATCTACTAAATGGGGCAGACTTCTCACTGCGAGCTGTATAAAACAATCCCCAAAATCAGGCAAAATTCTACTGTCAGTTACATACACACACAACTTCCATGGAAGTCAATAAAGTACAGCAGCTAGCACAACAGGGCTCTGGTCTAATGGCCTCTAAGCACAACCACAATGTAAGTGGGAAATTCCTTTCTTTCCTCTCCTACCACACCACCCTTCTTCCCCCATGTCACAGATGTAGACGTTTTTCCATGTTCTTTCTTCCTCTACCTCCTCCACTTGCACCAGTGACCCCATCCCATTTCCTGATCTCCCTGGAGCCCACTCTCATCTCCTCCCTTCCTTCTCTCCTTAACATCTCACTCTCCTCTGGCTCTTTCCCCTCACAATACAAACATGGTTTAGTCTCTCACATCTTAAAAACTCCTACCCTTGATCACACTTACTTCTCCAACTGTCACCCGACCTCCCTTTCAGCTCTAAGCTCATTGAATGCATTGTTTACAATCACAGTTTGGTGTTCCTCTCCTCCAGTTCCATCTTAAACACCCCCCCAACCGAGAACTTAGCTTCCACTTCAACTAAAAACAAAGTTGTTAATCACCTCTCCCTAGCTAATGCTCAGAACTACTTTTCCATCCTCATTCTTTTGAAAAGTATCAGAGAGGTAACCGTGTTAGTCTGTAGCCACAAAAACAACGTCTCCTCCTCTTGGGAGTTGTGGTCGTGGAACCCCCATCCCTAGGACAATGCATCCCATGCCTTCCGGTCGATGGAGTCTCCTTCTGATCCCTTCCCTCAGATTACTCTTCCGAACCATTCTCCGCCGTAGTACCTGTGCAGAGAGCCGTAAAATGGTTTCTTACCTCTGTCTGCATTGGGGATACATGGGTTCTCCTCTTTCGTCTTCTGGAGGTCACAGGCTGACAATTTTCTTCCCTGTTCTGCACTGCCCTCTCTGATTCTTCAGCATGCTGTGCCTGCAGTACCAGACGCTGACTTCTATCCAGAAAGTCTTCATTTTCTCTGTTGCAATGCAGGGCTGATACTTGGGTCTCTAATCCTTTAATCTTCTCTTCCAATATGGAGACCAGCTTGCACTTTGTACAGATGAAGTCGCTTCTATCCTCTGGGAGAAAGACAAACATGGCACATCTTGTGTAGGTCACAATAGCTGATCACTCACTATCCATATTGTCTTCCTTCTAAGAGCCTCTTCAGATGTTGTATTTACTGCTCACAGAAGCCAGAAAGGCAAAAAACCTCTGTGGGAACTCCCCCCTGGTGAACTCCCTCTGTTTGCTTCTGCTCTGTTTGCCACTCACTCGGTTCACAACTGGCTGCTGTTTTATAAGGCTGCTGGCTTGAAGCAGTTGGCCCGGCTCAAAGCCTTCCCTTCAACCAACCACTCAACTCCCACCTGGAACAAAGCACTCCCAATTCACACTTTTGAAACAAACAAATACACGGTCAAATAGTCCCTGCAACCAGCACCATCAAACAAATGGTCACAGCAGACAGACACTCGGCTATTCACCCCACCAGCTCACAACACAGCCCCCTTAATGCGGCACTCACCATAGCTCCTCTCAGATGGTTCCGAGGCAAACTCCCTCTGTTTGCCTCCGCTCTGTTCGTCGCTCACTCAGTTTGCAACTGGCTGCTGTTTTATAAGGGTAATCTCATTTGCAAACACAATTTCAGCTACCATCTCTGTGGTCACAGATCTACCTCTGTATGCCAGACCTGTCTCCAAACTAAAATCCCAGCCTGACTCTCTGACATCTCCTCATGGATCAAGCTCAATATGGCTAAAACAGAACTCTTAATCTTCCCTCCTAAATCCTCCCCATACCTCCTCTATCAGTTACTGTGGACACCACCACCATCCTGCCTGTCACTCAGGCTCATACCGTGAGCATCATCTTCTACTCAGATCTCTCTCAAGAGGTCCTCAATCCCAGGCTATGTCTAAATCTTGCAGATTCTTTCTGGATAACGTCGCTGAGATGTGGCCTTTCCTAGCCATCCATACAGCTGAAACTCTCATTTTGAATTAGCCATTGCAATTTATTGTGTCAATGATCTCTAGATTGCTATAGCAGAATCTGTTACTGTGGTATTAGGAACGTCAAAAAGCAACGAAAAATGCATTTGAGTATTATTCAATTTCTAAATTAGTGCTTTCATCACCCTACAAGCAAGAAAAAACCTAGGAATTAACATATAGGATCTGACCTTTGGTCCAGGTCATCATCTTGCATCTCAAATACTGCAACAGCCTTCTTTCTTGCCTTGACAAACACAATCTTACCCTGCTGATATCTATTCAGAAGGCTTCTGCAAAGATCAATTTCATAGCCTGTCACTTTGACCGTGTCGCCCCTCTTTGAATCTCTCCACTAGATTGCTCCTTTCTATTGCATCAAACATGAGCTATATGGCTTCATTTTCAAGGTCTTTCATGACCTATCCCCACCCTACCTATCATCTCTCACTCACTAGCAAGATGTTGACTCCCTCCTCCAATCAACCCACGTCAGTCTTCTTGTAACTATGCTTGGGTGAAGTTCTGCATAAACATCCACAAAACTAACACATTATCCTCCTTCAAACCCACCCGTCCAAAACTCTCCTTTGTCATGAGGTCTACAAAAAAATTGACAACAGGTAGGGTGCTGGTATGCCAAGATCACTGCTTATTATGCAGACTAATGTTGGCTCATTGTTTCCTTGTGCCTCCGCTCCAGCTGTCTGTATCCAACCGTTGTCTCTTGTCTTATATTTAGATTGTCAGCTCTTTAGGCAAGGACAGCCTTTTTGTTCAGTGTTTGTACAGCGCCCAGCACAATGGGATCCTGGTCCCTGATTAGGGCGCATAGCCAGTACAGTGATACAAATAAATAATAGTAACAACAAATAGAAACCAATAAACAGGAGTTGAATATATGCATCTATAAGCAGAATTAGCTATCAAGAAAACAAAGGCCAAATTCTGCTCTAAATTATATCAGTGCAAATCCAGCATCTCTGTTTACGTCAGTGTAACTGGGAGCAGTATTTGGCCAAAATGAAGGTGTTTCACTATCGACCATAATGGCTCTTATTTACACTTGATCATATCAATAATTTGCTTATCCAAGGCCTACAATATCCATTTAAAGTCTATCTGAATATGAATATTTAAACCTCCTTAATTATGTATTTGGCACAAAGACAATAAATTTTGAATTAGCCATTGCAATGTATTGTGTCAATGATCACTAGATTGCTACTACTGTGATATTATGAAAGTCAGGTGTTAGCATTTCTATATACACAATCTAGGGGAAAAAACAACACAAATGCATTTGACCTTTGTTTAGTTTGTGAAATAGTGCTTTCATCACTCCACAAGCAAGAAAAACCCTAGGAACTAACATATAGGATCAGACCTTTGATCCATCTATTCCAATATCATGTCTCCTGTAGCCATCACAAGCTGCATCAAGTGGAAGATGGGGGGGGACGACCTTTGGCGGACAATAATCTGCTCCCATGTGGAAGTCTCCTCATTCCTAATATTTAGAGATTGGTTTAAACCTTGAAGCATGAAGTTTATTATCCCTTCCAAAAGTGTGTTTGCTTGTTAAGCATTAACTATTATAACTGTGGATATGATTGCTATCCACAGAGATACCTAATCCCTCTTTGAATCTTGCCAAATTCTTTGCCACAGAAGACCACTGGAGCAATGAATTCCATATTCTAATTGTTCGTTGTGTGAAAAGGTATTTCTTTTTCTTAGTTTTGAATTTTCCACTTCTTGATTTCATTGACTGGCCCCTTGTGCTTCTGCCAGGAAGAAGGGAGAATAGAAGCTCCCAATCAAGCTTCTCTAGATCATTCATTACCATGTCAGCTCTTAAATCTAGCCCTAGTGCTCAACCATTAATAACCATTAATACAAGACGTTCAAACTTTTTTGTTGTCTGGGCCACCTTATTAAAAACTGTCTCGTAAGCCCACCTTATCTCCCATTCAGAATCATCATAAAATACTACAACTACAGCAACTGCTGACACGGAAAAGTATTTTTCAGAAAGTACTTGTGTATTTTTAGCTGTCTTCGGCACGCTATGCATTTGTCCTTTTAGAAAAAGGTTAATCACATTGTCTACGTTCGCTCTTCATTTCCTCCCCCGTCCCATCTGTGCAGTTTGTCTAAACTTTGAAACAAAGGGAGCCAGTGCCATCTGGCCAGCCAGCTTCTCCACAAACCACAGGCAATGCGTATCATGCGTATCATGCCTGGACATTGCAGGGTGTCAATCTACAGTGGAAGTTCCTGAACAGTGGATGAACACTACGGGCCAAATTCTGCAACCAAGGTGTCAATCAAGAGCGTCTTTACTGACTGCAACTAAAGCTACTTCTGATTTACACTGGTGTATGCAAGAGCATAGCCCTAACCGTGGCAGTAAAGAGACTCCACATTGCGAGTTGAGGCGGGGGGGAGTCCAGTTTTATTTGAAATTATTTTATTAAGCCCTAAATATTTCTGATTCAATGTATTTCAGGTTGCAACTCACACCCTTTCCCAAAACAAAGAAAAAGAAAACTCACAAAGGGTTTGTAAACATGCCCACTCTATTTATTTATTCATTTTTGATTTCTGTAAAAATAAAGTCAGGAATTATTACTGGAAACTCTGGATGAAACAATTATGACCACTAGAGTCCTGTAGATATGGAATTGTGGGAGAAATACAGTGACCCCTTCTCTCCCGCCCTCCCCTCCCCCCCCCAAAAAAACCCAACGCCACTGCCAGATTTTGGTAGCCTCTTGGTAAAGAAGGAATTTATGTCCTGTATAGTATCATATTGCCAAAAGAAATGCTCCGTGTTATATTTTTCTGACTGGTATGGAAGAAACATGACTGGAAAAAGCAGGAGACACGACACTGTCTTGAAGGCAATAAAGACAGTTTTAAAAAAATGATGCATTGATATAGCACCTTTCAACCCCACACCTCAAAGGGCTTTACAGATACCAACTAAACCTCCTAATATCCTTAAGGTAGCTAAGTATGATTAGGGTGTTTGTATAATGCCAAACATTAATCCTCATGGCACCAAGTGAAAGTAGGGATTGAAGCCCCATTTTGCAGAAGTAGAAACCAATAACCCCAGAATGTTTAGAGCCTAAATTTTCACTTATTTAGGGGTCCCCAATGTGGAACATGTAAGGCTTGGTTTTTAAAGGGACTGAGCCCCTATGACTCCAGCTGCCCCCTTGGGCAGGCACTTTGCTTACCTGGTACTTTGCCCCCTGGGCACAGCCCTGTACTCCAGTCATGGGGTTTAGCCCTCCAGATGTCCCAGGGGGCATAAAACAGCCCAACAAAACACAGGAAAATAGTTCCACAGCCCAGTCGGAGGACCCAAGCCCCCTCCTTCACGCCAAGGTGGGAAAGCAGTTTTCAGGCTCCGCAGGCAATCTCGACACTCGCCCTCCTGCTTGGCTAAAGTCCAAGGAGTATTTTGACAAAAGAAACAAGCCAGCCCTTCTTTTCTCAGAGGGCTCAGGCTGGCAGCACCCACAAGCCATTCAGCAGTAAGTAACTGAGTGCCCTGTTCTGGGCACTCTAGCTCTGCTTGTTCCAGAGAACTCCTCAAATGGGCTTGGTTTCTCCCTTTTAAGGGCCTGCCTCCAGGCCTGACAAGCTGCACAGGTGTGACGGGTTGGGGCCGACTGTGAGCACAGGAGTTCTTTAACCCCTACCTGACGGGGGGCAGGAGGGAGCATCTGTCCCATCACAGAGCCAAACATTACGTTGGACACCTGAAAAATCACAGCAACCAAATTTAATGGGCAGTCCTAAAAACTCAGGCCTAAGTGGCATGTCTCAAAGTCCCAGAATGAGTTAGTGGGAGAGCTGGAATTAGAACTCAAGGCGGTTCTGGATTCCTTGGCTCAAGCCGCTAGGACAGAATGCATTGGGGAGCTCAGTTACCCTGGGGTGAATCTGGACTAATTGTGATCAGATTCTATCTCTTAGTGTTTACTTAACCTCCCCTCGCCCCCACAAAAAAATCAGAACCAAAGGGGCCAAATTCAACCTTTGCCGTCACCCACTGAAGTCAATGGGGTTTGCATGAGTGTAAATGAGGGACGAATTTAATATAGTCACAATCCAGGTATGTCTCCAATGGGGGTGGACATGTGGGGCCGTTGATTACCCCTCGTGTTGCCCTCCCAGCTGAGGAATCACGTGATAGATCTGGTCTCCAAACACAGAATGTGATCCTCAGATTCACACTGTGTTCTCTGCTTATTATTGCATCTGGTAGTAACTGATGGGATGAATAGATGCAAATCATGTGTTTTTCCATGTACCAAATTGCACATCTTTAGTACTAATAGCTGCAAATGAAAAATTCCTGCAGCTATGTTTAATCAGTGCAGTTTTTCAACCTCGAAGTAAATGTCTTGCCAACTCCAAATGATGCTAAAGCTCAGATTCACCCCCACCACCTCCCACACAAAGGAAAGGTGGCTCCTGTGTTAATTTCTAACCTCAGGGATGGAGTGTCCTCCTCTTTCTGGGACAGTGCTGGGACAGTCCTGTGTCAGCAAGAAAAATCCTACTTTAAAAAAAAAATCGGATTCTGCTCCAACAGGTCTTTAAATCTGTGATCCAAGAATCTATCAGCCTGTTTGAACATCCATGACCAATACTGAGGTTATTAAGTATTGGCATTTATGCAGCGAGCTCCACTATTTGTTTTTTCTTTTTTCAGTTTTCACAATTAGCCAAAGTTTTAGCAAAAATATCAGCTGGAAAGAAACCCTCCTAGTGTCAATTTAGATTCATCTTAGCTGCAGACGCTATCAGGCATGGTGGAAAACAAAGGCAAAGTACATCTTCATATTTACATTTAAAACAGACTGCCAAATAGCAGAAAGCTCTTTGCATTTGTTAAGCACAAACAGCGCATTTACCATACTGATATGTGCAGGTGACTGACAAATCAGGCAACAATCTTTTGTTAGGTTTTTCACAAAATGAATTAAAAACCAACAACACTGCTGTTCCCTAGAGATTTGCTTACCCAGAATTCCACCCTGAAAGTGGCTCTACATGAAGGGGAAGAACAAGAAACCTGAGTTTGCAACTTCTACCAATTAGACTTGATTATTCATTTATGTGCCCTGTGTTTTGTTTTTGTTTTCTCTAGCTTCTTTTTGTTTTCGCAGTCTTACTTTCCTTCGGATCTAACTTTTCTTTCTATACTATTGATTTTATTCACTAGCACAAAATTTTGCTTGCGGCACAAGTTTGCAGAGCTGCATTAAAGATAAGCTGGGGCAGTTTTTGTTTCCATTATTGTTTTTCACATAAGTATCTAAATACTAAATTTCATTAGTTTTGTTCAGGTGAGAAACTGCACATAGCTCTTTTACCCTGCCTGAATCCAAATTTGCAGGCTTTCTGGAATGGCACTAAGCCAGATCATCTTCCTCTTCTTTTTTAAGTCAATTTCCACTCATTCCATCTTCAAACCAATGCCCATTGATCCCAGAAAGAGAGCAACAAAGCCCTTGCTACAGTATTCCCTCTGACTGATAGATGTGGTGCATCATGGGAGTAACAAGTCTGTGGGTGCACTATGAGAGATGCAGTCTGGCAAGGGATCTCAGCTCACAGGAAAGAATGAGGACATGAGGCACATGAACTACAACTCCATGGGTCACCACGGGCACCTGAGGCAGATATGGTTTAATGTTGATCTTTCTGAATTGAATTTTTCTGAACTGTTCGTTCCATGAAAATTTTTGATACTTTGACTTTTCACCCTGATGTGGGATAAAAACACATTTCGAAACATCAGAATTCTCCAAATGACAGAAATTCTGTTTTTCATTCAGCTCTGGTTTTTAGCCTTTTGTTCTGCTGTGTCCAGCACCTAGATACCAGGGAGATTGACCCTCTGCTTAAATACCACATAGGAAAAAATTAAGGAGTAAAGAGCTTGGGAGTTGGCCAGGCAGGAAGAACTGGCAGGATCAGGTCCCTTATTTTAGACATTTTCCCTTCTCTGTAAAAAGCTGCACTTTGGAAGCGATTTGCAGTGCACACAACAACACACTTTACTGGCCCTACAAAAGTGTGTTTAATAAGC
This sequence comes from Emys orbicularis, assembly GCF_028017835.1. Taxonomy (NCBI): domain Eukaryota; kingdom Metazoa; phylum Chordata; order Testudines; family Emydidae; genus Emys; species Emys orbicularis. The sequence goes on along the minus strand of NC_088685.1, from coordinate 18,766,380 downwards.
GTTGGTTTGCTTTATAGGAAAGAAAGAAAAAGAAAATCCGTTACTGCAGTTTGCTGAAATATTAAAAAAAAATGTCTGGCCAGATCCTCTGTTGACGGAAATCAGAGCAGCACCGTTGAACCTGGAGAAGCTCTGTTCTATAACTGCTTCCAGGTGAGCAAATCTGTGGGAAATAAGTACAACATACATCATAAAGAACAGCTAAACAATAATAAATACAGGACTTGAGCGTCATTTACACTAGTGTCTTGTACACTCAGCTCTGGCAATGTAAAGTTGGCCTTAAAACGGACGTCGATGTAACTGACGCCAGCCTAGGGCCGCTCTTGGCTGCCAGAGTGGTGTAAAGGGGCCTTAGTCTAAATGAGAATCAGGCCAGTTGTGTTCAGAATGGCCCTTGCTGGTGGTGCATGGAGTAACGACCCAACCAGTGGGGACTGGAGGATTCAGAAGAATGTGGGTCCCTGTAAATCTCGCTCTCTCATGAAGTAATCAACTGAATGAACAAACGACTAAATCTCCATTCTGTAATAAAGTGTACACCAAGGATGGTGCAGTGCTGCCATATCAACCTGAGCCTGCTTTGGAGACAGTCATGCTCACATACTTATATTAGACCCAATCCTGCTTGTATTGAAGTCAAAGACAAAAGTCTCATTGACCTCACCGGGAGCAGGATCAGACCCATCGTGTACATAGAACCTGAAGCATCAGTAAGTTCTTTCTCATTAAAAACAAAAACACAACAACAAGTTCATACTTATGACTTTTTTCATAACTATGGCCTGAGCCACTGAAGTGGCTAATAAACACAATAACCTTTGTGCTTTGGTTTTCTCCAGAGGAACAATGACTTTGTCAACAGTGCTACCTTTCAAAGAGCCAGGATTAAGGGTAATGGGATGGAACATTTCAATTTATCCCATTGCTGGGTGTGTCCAATGCATTAATTTGAGACACAAGGGAGGTGCATGGCTATGCATCACATTCCCTTTGGGAGTTATAATAATATAATAATAATAATAATTAATGGAGATATCCCATCTCTTAGAACTGGAAGGGACCTTGAAAGGTCATCAAGTCCAGCCCCCTGCCTTCACTAGCAGGACCAAGTACTGATTTTGCCCCAGATCCCCAAGTGGCCCCCTAAACAACCCTGGGTTTAGCAGGCCAATGCTCAAGCCACTGAACTATCCCTCCCCCCGAGTTAATAAAGGGATGACTGTGAACATAAAGAAAAATGAAACAAAATAACACATATGCAGTGACTTGAAAGGATTAGAGGGTTTGGTTTGTTTTTTCTTTCTAACTGGCCTTTCTGGGTATTTACTCGGGTTTAGTCAGGGGCTCGCTCCACTTTTTATGCTAAATGTGTAGATTAAATATTATATGTTGACTGAAGTTAACGGTTACAGATGAAAATCATCATCCTTCCGGTTGAAAGAGTGACAGACAGTCGGTCTTTAGCAGTGGACTAACCTCAGAAAGTTCACAGATTCAATACACAGAAGCTACCACAAGTTTCAACACACATTTTACCCTTAAATTAACTTTCAAACCACCAACTCCATCTACCACCAACTGGGTTCTTCTACCTCCACCTATGCAGAGCTCTCCCCATGACTCTCTGACTTTTCTAGCTGGACATGTCCCCGCTCTTTGATGCTAGCAAGACAACCCTTCCAGGACAGACTCCAGCATCCATTCAGTAGAGCAGCAGGATGCCTATTCTGGGGGTGGATTAAAATGCCCTTTGACTATAAAGAGTATTTCTTATTGGGGAAAATTTTCCAAGACACCTATGTAGCTTAAGAGTCTGAGTTCCAATGAAATAACTAGGACTTAAGCTCCTAATGGCAGGTCTACACTTAAAATACTGCAGCAGCACTTCAGTTGAAGATGCTACTACACTGATGGAAGAGTTTCTCCCGTCAGTGTAGTTAACCCACCTCCATGAGAGGTGGCAGCTATGTCAATGGGAGAAGCCCAGTCCACACCAGGGAGGAGGTTGGTATAACTGTGTCGCTCAGCGGTGTTGATTTTTCACACCCCTAAGCAATGTAGTTATATTGATATACGTTTATAGTATAGACCTGGCCTAAGTCAGATAGGTGCTCTTAACATTTTTATCCATTGGCTTTTTTGTGTGTGTGTTTGAACGTTTGTCAGCAAGCGAGGTAGAATATCAGTTTTAAAATCTGCTGGCAGTGAGATTTGTCATCTTTGGCAACAGGTGGTGGCATCTAGGCTGGCCATGAGATCCAGCAAGCAACAGCAACAGTGCAAGTGGTAGGATCCCAGGGAGGGCAACTGGCTTGGTAACGGTGTCCGGCCGCTTCGCTGCCAAGCCCCACTGCTGTCTGTTAAGTCTCATGATACTCAGTAGCATCCCATTACCATAGACACTGTGGAGCACAGTACACCTTCAAAGCCCCCAGAGGATTGATAGGTGTTTTGTGCTCTCCTGAGTGCCACTAACATGGCAACCCCAGAGCTAAACACAGCAGGGTCCAACAACAGAAGCTCTGGCTGTACGGTACACAGGAAGGACTGAGCTGGACCAATCCCCATTCCCTCCAACCATAGGAAGTGTAATAGGTGAGATGGGGGCATTTGATCCTACTCAGCTCTCCAGAGGAAGATCCCAGTGAATGGAACCTAAGGGAAAATCCCTTCCCAACCTCCCATTTTGGCAATCAGGTTAAATCCTGTGTGTGAAAAGAATTTCTATAGCTAAACATCTAATCTCATTGCCATGCTAAAGGGCGTAAGAAATTATCCATTTTCAATCACCAAGTTAGGTAAATCAATCAGTTTCATTAGCATAGAAGTTCAGTTTCATGATCAAAATTACCAGGCCTGTTCCTGTTGTAAGAAAAATGGTATTACATTGTCTTTCCTATAGGCTCTTTGTATATTGTCTGCTTTCCAGTTTCTCCAGAATAATGTCTGTGACCCCCAGGAAGTTCTTTAGCTGATTCCCCGGACACTCTCGGATTCATACCGTTCAGACCAGCTGATTTGTATAAAGCCAGCTTTTCCAAATATTCTTTTACTTCTTTTGCATCATTAGTTTTAACATTTTTAAACAGACTCTGCCTGCCTTACTCATTTTTCAGACATCTTTTTAATTTACGTTTTTTCTTATTAAAATACAGATCTTAAAAAGAAAGGTATCCAAACTTCTGAGTGCTTCTCAGAGCAGAACCAAATCTCTGAAACTACGGTGCTTTCGCCATTACTACTACTCTTCTGGGAAAAATAAAAAGTAGGGCTGTCAATTAATCGCAGTTAACTCACACGATTAACTCAAAAAAAAGTTATCGCGATTAAAAAAATTAAACATGATTAATCGCAGTTTTATTACACTGTTAAACAATAGAATACTAATGGAAATTTATTAAATATTTTGGATGTTTTCCTACATTTTCATATATATTGTATTCTGTGTTGATTGAAATCAAAGTGTATATTATTTTTTAAATGATAAACAAAAGAAATAGTATTTTTCAATTCACCTCATACAAGTATGGTAGTGCGATCTTTGTCCTGAAAGTGCAATTTACAAATGTAGATTTTTTTTATTATATAACTGCACTCAAAAACAAAACAATGTAAAACTTCAGAGCCTACAAGTCCACTCAGTCCTACTTCTTGTTCAGCCAATTGCTAAGTCAAACAAGTTTGTTTACATTTACAGAAAATAATGCTGCCCTCTTCTTATTTACATTGTCACCAGAAAGTGAGAACAGCCATTTGCATGGCACTTTGTAACCGGCATTGCAAGGTATTTACGTGCCAGATATGCTAAACATTCATATGCCCCTTCATGTTTCGGCCACCATTCTAGAGCACATGCTTCCATATTGATGACACTTGTTAAAAAAATAATGCATTAATTAAATTTCTAACTGAACTCCTTGGGGGAGAATTGTATGTCCCCTGCTCTGTTTTACCCGCATTCTGCTATATATTTCATGTAATAGCAGTCTTGGATGCTGACCCAGCACGTATTGTTCATGTTAAGAACACTTTCACTGCAGATTTGACAAAACACAAAGAAGGTACCAATGTCAGATTTCAAAAGATAGCTACAGCACTCGACCCAAGGTTTAAGAATCTGTAGTGCCTTCCAAAATCTGAGAGGGACGAGGTGTGGAGCATGATTAAAAGAGCAACTCTCCGATGCAGAAACTAGAGAACCTGAACCACCAAAAAAGGTTCTGGTGGCATCTGATTCAGATAATGAAAATGAACATGCATCGGTTCACACTGCTTTAGATCATTATTGAGCAGAACCCGTCATTAGCATGGATGCATGTCCCCTGGAATGGTGGTTGAAGCATGAAGCGACATATGAATCTTTAGCACATCTGGCACGTAAATATCTTGCGACGCCGGCTACGACAGTGCCATGAGAATTCCTGTTCTCACTTTCAGGTGACATTGTAAACAAGAAGTGGGCAGCATTATCTCCTGCAAATGTAAACAAACTTGTCTGTCTGAGCGATTGGCTGAACAAGAAGAAGGATTGAGTGCACTTGCAGGCTCTAATATTTTACATTGTTTTATTTTTCAATGCAGGTTTTTTTGTACATAATTCTACATTTGTAAGTTCAACTTTCATGATAAAGAGATTGCACTACAGTACTTGTATTGGGTGAATTGAAAAATACAATTTCTTTTGTATTTTTACAGTGCAAATACTTGTAATCAAAAATAACTAGAAAGTAAGCACGGTACACTTTGTATTCTGTGTTGTAATTGAAATCAATATATTTGAAAATGTAGAAAACATCCAAACATATTTATTCTATTATTGGTTAACAGTGCAATTAATTGTGTGATTAATTGAGATTAATTTTTTTAATTGCTTGACAGCCCTAATAAAAAGAAATATGTCTTCTCTTAGCACCGTATGGCAGGAACTAATCAATGTTAACCTGCTTCACTTGCCTGTAAAAATCCATGCACACACAGATACCTAGAGAGTGTGTAACACTCACAAGTCTTTGATCTCCCAGGTGATATGTCGATAGTGTGCATGACATACCAGACAGAACAAGCCGACCCTTTTTCATTGTGACATGGTTCATTCGTCAAAGCAAAACTGAACAGTCTCAAAGTGATTTAAAGCAATTGATGGGATTTCCATGATCCGGAGACAAGATAACGCCATTAACCAAATGAAAGGCCAGATTCCACCTCCCTGGCTCACGCTGTGGCCTTACTCTGCAAGCAGCCTAATTTAAATCAATTATTTTTTACAACAGCACTTAGAGACCCTATTACATAAATTACTGTCCAAACAAGTACAAGAAAGACAGTCTCTGTCCCAGAGAGCTCACAGTCTAGGAAGTAAATGAAGGGGACTATTTCAGGAGTAAGATAGTACCCAATGTGAGCAAAGGAGGCAGATCTGGCTATTTGACACAGGGCGCTGGCCAAGTGCTTTGCAAGCTTCCCAATCCCTGCACAGTTCTGCAGAAACACATTAATACCCCTCTCTGAGCAATGGATCCAAAGCTCAGTGAAGTCATTGGAAAGACACTGGCTTCAAGGGACTTTGGATCAGTTACCAAGAGCAGACACTGCTTGCTCTTTTGTGCCAAATTTGTATGCTTGGCAAACATCCTCCAGAAACGAGGCTGAGACAACCAACCTCATATCACTATAGCTGGATTTGAACCTACGCCTCAGGAGGTGAAGGTTTGATAACTCTGGTTTTAAAGTGGGAGGGACATAAATCATAGAATCATATAAGATTAGGGTTGGAAGAAACCTCAGGAGGTCATCTAGTCCAACCTCCTGCTCAAAGCAGGACCAACACCAACTAAATCAGCCCAGCCAGGGCTTTGTCAAGCCGGGCCTTAAAAACCTCTAAGGATGGAGATTCCACCACCTCCCTAGGTAACCCATTCCAGTGCTCCACCACCCTCCTAGTGAAATAGGGTTTCCTAATATCCAACCTAGACCTCCCCCACTGCAACTTGAGACCATTGTTCCTCGTTCTGTCATCTGCCACCACTGAGAACAGCCGAGCTCCATCCTCTTTGGAACTCCCCTTCAGGTAGTTGAAGGCTGCTATCAAATCCCCCCTCACTCTTCTCTTCTGCAGACTAAACAAGCCCAGTTCCCTCAGCCTCTCCTCGTAAGTCATGTGCCCCAGTCCCCTGATCATTTTCGTTGCCTCTGCTGGACTCTCTCCAATTTGTCCACATCCTTTCTGTAGGATAAATGCAAACATCCTCCTCATCAAAGTGGGATGAGTTCCAAGCCAGCTTTTGATGCTATATAGGCAGCAACATCTCCAACATCAGTCTGCTTGAATAAAAACTACTCTCTCCATAGGATTTGTGTTTAAATTTATTGATGCTCTTCTTAGATTCTGGCAAAAGGCTTGTCCCTATTAACAGCAGAGGGGGGAAATCTATCCATGATAAGCACCAAGATTCTTGGAGTCCTTTCCTGGACTCTAATTCTGCTTTCTTAAGCATTTTCATAGGTTTAAAATTCTATATTTCTCTTTTCTGGCAACATTCAGCCAACAAGTACACCCCTTTATTAGCCAAATCTATTGGAGATGTCGCACTGTCGTATTTTCAATTGAACCTGACCTTGGAAGAACATTAAACTCGTTTGGGAAGGGGGAATAAAAGAATCCCCTGCGTCATTCTCAGCTTGAGTCAAGCAGAGGAATTTTACACCAAGAAAAACAGATATAATGAACTGATCTATTGATAAATTACACCGACATTCTTTTTTTTTAAAGCCTGGAAGAGTGAAATCCTAATAAACAGCCCTTCATAAGATAGCCAGTGTCCCCTTTTGTAGTTCTGTGAAATGATTTTTCCATTACTGAATCTTTCTGGAGGGTTGCCAAGGAAAAGGAGGGACTGCTGCTGGTGTGAACAGGCTTGCATATTTAAGCAAAACACGCAATCCGTCCTGCAAAACCCAGAGTGACAGCAGCACTTTACAAATAAAAATAGAGTACAACACAAATCTTAGTGCTAGGTGGACTTACGGACTAAGCCAGCTAATGAAGCATCCCTATAAAATAGGAACGGGAGAATTCTGCCACACAGGAAAACTCCACAGTGGAGTTCTCAGATGTAGCTCAAGGAAGAGGCAGCCAACCCTCCCACATGAAAAGAAGGGTTTAACTGTGAAGAGTGTAAGCTCAGGGGCTTTCATTGATACATTTGTGTGGCTTATGTAAGAGCACTCACTGCTCCACATTCTAACCATTTATTACCGCTCCATTAAGTCAATGCACAATTTTCCCTTTTACGAAGATGATGGCCCAATTTCCTTGTTTTGCTTCATGTGATATATCTTTTAAGCTGTGCAGCCCTGCAAAGAACACAAATATCTCTGGCTAAAGTAGTACAGCTACTGGGCCTAATACGTCCCTGATGTGACTCTACTGAAATTGTCAGTGATACGTATGGCATATTGAGAACATACCCTCCCTGCAAGGTTTCAGGCATTACTGAACATGGGTTACTCCATGCAACTGCTTGGGAGCAGATCTGGCACTTGGCCATGCCTCTCTATTCATCTGCACAGACAACACTGCTTTTCTTGGTGTTGGAAATGGATGGGGTACAATTTTTTTGTGAACAACACTGTAGTGCTGGGAAAACTGATTTACTGGCTCTGTTACTTCAGTTCCTGAAGTGTCGTCTATGACTAGCACAGGCTCCAGGTTTGACGTCAAACATTTCAGCTTGCGAGGTTTTATCGGCCCAACACCACTCTGCACCAATATAGTGCTGTGCATCTCCAAAGAGCTTTACAGTCATTTACCATACTGTTCCTCACGACACCCCTGCAAAGCAATTTTTGAATAATCCAGTCCCATTCAACAGATGAAGAAACTAAGACACAAGAAGCTACTTGAATTGCCCAGAGCTGCAATGCATGTCAATTATGTGGGTGGTATTTGAACTCAGGAGTTCCTGGGCCTGAGTCTCTCTTTTGTTGCAGTCCCTTTATTCCACTCCAGTGGAGTAAGGGGATCAAAATGAAGGTGTAACTGGGAAATACACCAGGAGTAAGGGGGTTCCCCCAGTGCTATGAGATGGTGAAATGGCCCCACTTGCAGCCCAAAAGTGATATGTTAAAGGTGGGACCAGAACACTACTGTGCTCCACCTTTGATTGCAAGAATGGTCCTTGGGGGCCATTGTTGCCAAGAATAAGTTAGGGAAGCCCTGAAGGTGGGCAGGCCTTCAGCGGAGCCAAGATTAAGGGAAGCACATAGGTGGCTTGAAGCCATCTTTGCACACCATCTTCCCCACCGCTATTCCTATGCCAAGTACAGTTCAGCCAGAATAGAAAATCCAGTTCCACGCTCAGGCATCTAGACCCCCGCCTCTCTGCCTGTCACTAATCCTGTCACATAGAAGTGGTGTTATCTGACAGGCGAATGTTAAAAGAACATTAGTAAGGTTGCAAAGTAAACATTCAAAAGTTGGGAAATGCCAGAGTTCGGGTTGCCTGTGCAATCTTGACTCGTCGCCCCTTGTGTGTATTCATGACACAACAGTCTGACTGCATGATCACATAAGGCCCCCTACCCCATTCAGTGTAGAAGATTAATGTGCAGCTATTCAATATATTGTTTACTCCGCATTTATCATTGTGTGGCATCATGTCTTCCTTACTTCCTGCACATCATTCAACCCCAGCTCTGCAGACAGAATTATTAATTTCCTCTTGGGCTTGCCTATACCACTCATTGCTATATGCTATTGTGTCTGAGTGCTTCAGAAACATTAAAAAAAATATTTTCAGAAAACCACTGTGAGATGAGGGGGCGGCTTTATCCCCATTTTACAGCTAGGTAATTGAGACACAGAAAGATTAAGGTCAAAAGTTTCCACCAATTTTGGGTGCCCAATTTGAGACACCTCTGATTTCTCAGAGAATTTAAACTAACATATCACTTTATATGTTCAGAGCACAGCTCCCACTGACTTACGTTGCTCAGCACTTCTACAAGTAGGTACCAAGTGGGGGCACCCAGACAATGAGGAATGCACAATTAGTGACCACCTCTGAAAAATTTGGTTTAAGTGACTTGCCCAGCATCACACAGGAACTCGGTGGCAGAGGCATAGATAGACTCAATTCTCCAGGGCAGCATTCAACTGCTTAACAATGAGTCCATCCTTTCTCTTCCTGCAGTGCCCTGCCTCACTCACCATGCACCTGCCAACTTCTGCAATAAATGAAGCAAGGATCCTGATGAAATGTGCTATATAAGAAGTGGGTATTATCATTACAGACAACAGCCTCATTTCCTGCACAACACTGATCATCCTTAAAGCACGTCTGTCCTATGCACTGAACGAGGCAGAGGTTCAATGGAAATAATACTATGGGATCACGGAATTAAAGACTGTATCATAATGCAAGCACACAAAGGGGGGGTGATGGATTAAGCATGTACAGGCAACCTTAATTCTGGCATTTCCTAACTTCTGAGTGCTTGATTTGCAACCTGAATAATGTTCTTTCGGCATAGTGTTTGTGTGTGCGCTTTCCTAGGTTTTTAATAAAGCAAACAGAAAAAACTGAAATTTCACCATCGGGCATCATAATGATACCCACTTGAGCAATCAGCAGGCTTAGAACCCTTAGATCCAATGCATATGTAACCCACACACCTCCTGGATGTGGTGTTCTGTCCCATCTAGTGGCACCGAGACCACTTAGACAGAGAAAGAAAATGTGTCTGCTCTACAGCCTTAGCTAACAGCCTGTTGGCTTTTAGCTCCTGGGGTAGAGGCTCATGCATTAAGCTCCAGAGGTCCCAGATTCTATCCTGCCCGCCGACAAGCAGGGTCTGTCGGCATTACACATAGACCTCTGCCACTTGAGCTATGAGTGGACCAGTACTGGATACACACTTTGCCAGAGGGTTTCACAAATACTTGCTGACAGCGGAGGAATGGTCTGACTCTTTAATCTTGGGTTCCATTCCAGGCTCTGGAGGGAGTGTGCTGTCTCCTTGCCCAGACAGTTCCAACTCCAGTTTTCTCATCAGACTCCTTGTCCCAATCTACTACTTTCCTTCCTCCTCACCCTTCTCGGGATGGCTTTTGTCCCCTCTGCATTTGAATTAGATAGTGTCCTTGTCTTGGGTGCCAGCGGCAGGACACTGAGTGCACAGGAGATATAGGCTGCCTGGGCCATCCCTAGGGGGCGGTGTGGGGCCCGGGACAAATCAACCTCCCCACTAGTCTTCTCGCTGTCCGCCCAGTGCACCCGCCTGCCCGGGTGCCGCTCACCTCCTCACACACACACCCCGCCCGCCGCTCTCCTCCTCGGTGTCCGCCCGCCCGCCTGCCTCCTCACCCCTCTCCCGCCTGCCGCTTGCCTCCCCGTTTGCCTCCTCATCCCGCTCACCCGCCCACCTCACCTCCCCACCCGCCTCCTCACCTGAATATAGGGACAAATGGTGTCCTGATCGTACATCGGTCGGGACACGGGACAAAGGGCTAAATATCGGGACAGTCATGATTTTATCGATGTGTGGGGCCCCCCAAAGTGCAGGGCCCGGGATGGTCGCCCCGATTCACCCTACCCCAGGGACGGCTCTGGCTACCTGCTTAGTCCTAGTCTCTGGCCCCACCATCTCAGAGCAGCCATTACACAGAAAGTCCAGCTTTAACACTGGAGCCCTGGGCTGAAGCATGCTCAGTCGCTCTGTGGGGATGGCTCCTGTGCAGTCTGGTCAGCATTGGGAGCTATCATAGAATCACAGAATATCAGGGTTGGAAGGGACCTCAGGAGATCATCTAGTCCAACCCCCTGCTCAAAGCAGGACCAATTCTATGAGAGGCTCAAGCATGCTAAGGGACATCAATGGGAGTTAGGTGCCTAAATACCTTTAAGGTTCTGAACCCTAAGTGATTAGGCTAGAATCACACAGGGAGTTTGTGTCAGAGCAGGGACTTGAACCCAGGTGCCCTATAGCCAAACCTGACACCAAAGCCACTGGAGCATCTTTCCTCTGAAAAATCATGAACGCCTTCCTCTGAAAATCATTACAATCATTTTAATGGGTTAAATGTTTCTGGAATTCTTCTACCGAGACTCAGCGTTAGCAAGTGCCAAAGTCCAAAAATAATCCAGAGCAGGTGGATTAGAATGCAGTTAATTTCACTCTTTGCTCCATTGAATCCTCTCTCTTCCAGATTTTTCCTTTGACTATCCCAAAACTGTTCCACTTAAACTGCAGAAACAAAACAAAAAGAAATAAAAGGAAAAGAAAAAGGCCACTATTTTCAAAAATAAGCAGTGATTTTCAGTACAACGTGAGACACCTTAAGAGGCCTGATTTCCAGAGAGTGAGAGCTCAACACTTTCGGACATCAAATCCCTTGAAAGTGTCTCAAATTGAGCACCCAAAATCACTAGCCAATTTCTGAAATCTTGGCCAAATGTCAGTGGGGTACTCTTGTGCTTAAGTGAATTGGGGTCTGATTTCCCTATCTCCCTATGGCATTGTAAGAGAGCTACTGTACTGTCTGGATCTGTGTGTGTCACACATGCGTGGCTCCTTTTAGATGGGAAGGTTCCATGTTTCAGGAAGCACCTGAGAGGAAGTTGAAGAGTGTATATTTTCTGCCGCTAGGATAGAAGGAAGCTGATTATACCAGCAGGAGGATAGGAGATGCCTCTGTACCCTACTACAATAATAAAAATATGTTCTGTTATGAAACTGACCTTCTGCCATTGTTGTTATACCAAAGACACTGCATGGCAGTGCTAACCCAGCAATGACAACAAGTCATGTAACAGTATTTATAGTCACTGCAGTATCTAAGACGCCATGTGTCTTTTTCTCGCTAGAATCACATATGCCAAAATATCATAAGAAAGGGTGTTTTGAGGGGGATTATAGCCTAAAAAAATCTGCATCAATCTCTCAAAAAAATTGTTTCCATGGAGATTTTTGTCCCAATTGTCTGGATTAAGAGGCCCAATTCATCTGGATAAAGTTTTTGAACTCTGGCCTTCAACTACCTGAAGGGGGGTTCCAAAGAGGATGGAGCTAGGCTGTTGTCAGTGGTGGCAGATGACAGAACAAGGAGCAATGGTCTTAAATTGCAGTCGGGGAGGTCTATGTTGGATATTAGGAAAGACTATTTCACTAGGAGGGTGGTGAAGCACTGGAATGGATTACCTAAGGAGATGGTGGAATCTCCATCCTTAGAGGTTTTTAAGGCCCGGCTTGACAAAGCCCTGGCTGGGATGATTTAGTTGGTGTTGGTCCTGCTTTGAGCAGGGGGTTGAACTAAATGACCTCCTGAGGTCTCTTCCAATCCTAATCTTCTATGATTCTAAGACCTTAGTAAGGCTGGCCAAACCACATAATTTGCTTAGTTGCAAACACTGGTTATTTTACCATCTTCACTTGTCAATTTTACGTTAGTCAGAGCCTTATTTCTTTTAAATCCTACACCAATTCTTTCCCCATTTTTAGCTTCTGCTAAAGAAAAATCTTAACAAAGGGAGGAAAATACTAATCTCCAAATCTCCATGGGGTATAACTCTGCTCTGGTGTTCTGTTTTGAATTCAGAGGTTTCCTATTGATCTTAATTTATTTTGATTTTTTTTTCATAATCTAATTTAACTTCTATTGCTAACATCTTTGTTTCTATTTCGGCATATCAGAGTAACATATTTGGATTAATGAATAAGTTTCCCTCCTTTTATAAAGAGCTTTATTACAAGCTTTTGAAACATCTAACAGAAACATTATCTCCAGAATATTCCTTTTATGCTATTTACAAGGGTGACCTTTAAAGAAAAAATAAACTTGCTTAGTTCTTTATTGCTTTAAAATTATTGTCATTGGATCCCATCAAAGAAGTTTAGCATCAAAGAAGTCAAAATGTAAATATTTCCTTTGCTCCAGACCAAGTAAGGAGCAGTTCTAACCAGTCCATTTGCAACTCTCAGATCCAAGAAGGCTTGAATTCTTTTTCGACTAGCTTTCCTGCAAAAGCTTTAAATTCAGATCAGTGCATGAAAATCTACCAGGCAACCTTTAAGCTATGACTTAATGGTGCACTCATATCACTTGTATGCTTTACTCTTTGTATGAGCTCTCAGGTAGTTATCACAGTGGGCCAATTCAGTCCTGGAATGAGTGCCCATAGTGCTCCAACACAACTGGTGATGTGTGTGTCATGATGACATGGTCAGAGATGAGCCAGCCCTGGCCCTTAAATCTTAACTCTTTCAAATCTGGGCATGGAAGTGGATTAATAGACCTGGATACGAACCCATCCCTCAAGGTCCTGGGTCAGATCCCACATCGGAAGGGCCCTGTCTTCCCGCTGTGGCTGAAATCTCCTGAGAACAATCGTCGTAGCATTTATGGAACATAAGCAAGTTCTGCCATTTCAGGCTGAAGTCTTGCAACAGCACCCGGGGCTGTGGTTTTTGAAGCATGTTCAGTCCTTTCTGCTGTCAAGAAGTCCTGACTAATGACAACAGTGGAGACTAGGGGTGGTCCTAGATTTGCTCCCAGATGCTGCCATGGTTTCAACTAAGAGTCTGTGGGCCCATTTCTCCATTGCCCTACACACTGTGGGTGTTAAAACATTACCCTCCCCGCCCCCCCATTTGACACCCATGTAAACCTCTACACAAGGTGCAGGACAATGAGGGGAAAGGATAAGGGCAGGATTTAGGTGAGACAGAGAGAGAACCTGAGAGGAAAACCTGGTGAGGGTGTAGGGCAGCCACTAGCTGTCTGTGGAGCTGCACCTACTGCAGTTCCAGCCTGGTGAGAAAGCTCTTCTCGTCTTAGAATGTTTTGCCCTATTCACAGAGTCCTACTGCGAGAATGGCGGCGGTGGCAACGCCAGGGTGAATCCTTCCTAGCACAGGCTCTTGCAGCCTGCCCTTTGCTCTCATACGGTTGAGCGGCCTGCATGTACAGCAGGGCAGTGCCTGTTCCCCTACCAAGCCCGAATAGCCAGGCTCAGGCAAGGTAGGTCTGGTGGGGGTAAGAAATATCCTCCACCAGCCAACAAAGTAGTGCCATGGCTGCCACTGCAGACTCAGGGCTGGAGTAGTGCGTGTAGCAGCAACTGGGCCTCTGCCCGCTCGGGCCTGGATCATTTGGCATGAGCTCTGCCAACCTCCCTGGGCACTGGGATACAGTGGTCCCCATAGTGCACTAGGGTGCTGAACCTCTGCACAAGAACCATGCTAGCCCAACCACAAGTGCAGAGGACACAGAGGTAGGGAGGAATTTACCCCAGTGATGCTTTATGAGCTTTTCCACTCAGTCTTCCCTGCCCCTCCCATTTGCAGCTGCTTTGTTTGCGGTAAAGCGTTGCCATTTCCCATCCTTCCTCCCTTTGGCTGCAAGTCCAGGTGGGTGGCAGCAGCAGCAACAGCATTGGTTGTGTCTAAACCTGTGCTGCGCTGCAGTCAGCTTAGTGCCGAGTTGAGTTGCCTGTGGGCGGCTGCTCATTACTTTTGGGCTAGAGACATTGCTCTTCCCCTGCTGTCTGACTCGAACACCTGGTTCTCCTTGTATCTAAATAATAAATGGTGCTTTTTCCTGTGCTGCTCCCAAGTCATATAATGAACCCAAACTAGACAGTGGCAATGATTATCTCTTCGGCATAAAGCTGGTAAATAACACTGCTGCCTCTGACTATTATGCACTAGTACTGGAGCTGCAGCTAATGGCACATGAAGCCATTCCACCCCCCGACACTTAATCCACCTGGGTCTCATACAGAAAAAAGGGGGAAATTCACTCTGGAGGAGAGGGAGCTACCATGTCTCCTCTCTTGGGGGTGGGGGAGATGTCCAGTCAGGGCTGGCCAACTTAAAAATCCAGCCAGGCCAAACCTCACCAGCTGAGGCTGCCCAAATTATTACATCCACTGGGTCTTTTGTACCATCTCTGCTTAAGCCAGCTATACACACTCTGTGGGGTCTCTTGGCCAGCTCCCATCCTTGAGTGGAAAAGTTGGAAAGGGCAGCTTGGACAACTGCAACCATGTTCATGGGAGACTTTCCTCACTGAGGACCCATGGGGTGTTTCCACCAGTGAAAGCCAGGAGAAGCCCAGGGCCAAATATTCCCAGCCAAGTGCAAGTGAACACGAGTGGTTTGAAAGATGGTATTATCCCATCCCCGATTTTGGTCATTTTGCTCAGGGGGAAAAAACAATGCATGGATTCCACAGTCCTTTGTTCCGGCTCTCTTCAGGTGCACACCTCCGTACTACATGGATTTGGCCACATACTCAGGGGGAGATTTTTGTCAGCGTCCTTTATTGGTATACTGACAGAATATTGCTGGCATATGCCACGCCCCTCTGTGACACTTCTTGGGGGTTCCCAGGGTTGTGAGGCACCTCACCACTGCCGTACCTTAGCATGAGGAAGCCTTGTTTGTGCCTGCCAGGGGTCAACTTCCCAACTCCACTGGCCACGGGCAACACAAGCATTCCCCTCTGGACCTACACAGACCCCACTCTCTCTCTCTCTCTCTCTGCAGTTTAGCGATAGACACACAGCAACCCCGAGCCCTCCGAGCATCTCCCTGAAGTGTCCAGCTCCTGGCCCACTGAACGCTCTCGGTATTCGCCGATTTGCAGCTCCCAAAGCAGCAGTAAATCCCAGTTTACCAGTTACACTTCAGATCACTGCTCCACTTAACTCACAGCACATAGCTATGTTTTACAGTGCAAACTAGTATATGTTTACTTAACAAAGCACCAAGATGCAAGTGATAGCAGGGAGAAGTACTGGAAGCAGGTGGTTACATATCAAATACAATCATAACACATTCTAGAAACTAGACTTATTTAACTGGACACTTTTATGTCTTACAGAGCAATGGTGACCCAAAGTCCTTCTAGCATTGTACAGCCAGGGTAGGCTCTGATCTTCCATGCATGAGACAATTCACGCGCTCAACTTGCCTCCTAGATGAAAGATTCCAGTTGTCTGATTCACCCCCAGATATATTCCAACAAACCATTGTCTGTATTCGTAAACAGGCTCTTGTCCTGCTGCTTATTTCTTCTTGTAAATTTCCTCTTGAAGATTTTGCAATCTCTTGATTAGCATTTGGCTCAGCATGCACACAGACATCCTCTGAGAGACATACAATACCCAATATACCCGACGAGGCAGAGCGGTAAGGATCTGTTACCTCCTGCTTGAAAGGAACACTCCTGAGGTAAGTCACCTCCTGGTGACCTACACTAATCCCAAGTCACTAAGAACATAATTTTATATAGATAGATAACTTCTTAAATATTATCTGCACATACATTTCACAATGATTATGACCACCACTGGGCTACTGGCTCTTGGTAGAGACCTCACATACCAGCCTTTAGTGAATTATTACTGTATATGTGTGTGTGTGTAGGTACATATAACTCTATGCACCCCCTATGCCTTCTGCCAGTTGGCATCGAGAGATTCCTGGGTCACACACCCCCTGTGAGGGAAAAGGGAGGGAGAAGAAGGCAGTTGGGACAAAATTTATAAATTTAGGCACCCAAATGAGTAGCTTGACTGTCAGAGGTGTTGTCAGCCCACAGCTGTCATTGGCATCAAGCTTGTACCACCAGCACCCTTACACCATTACACTTCCTGTAGATATTCATGGGAGCTGTAGGTGCTCATGAGACCACTAAGTCCCAGATCCTATGAAGACTTACCCACATGCTTAACTCTTTACACTCAAGGAGTCCCGTTGACTTGAATGGCCCTACCCATGTGCTTACAGTGAACTATATGCATGAGTCCTTGAAGGGCCAGAGCCTTCTTTAGGAGAATGTGTGTGCTGGGGGTATCCTCTTCTAGTCATTAGTCAGAGGAAGAGCTGCCACTTCGAGTTTGTGCAACACAACAAACGGCAGCTCAACATCACAGCATTGCATTGGCCCAGCATGCTGCAAAATGCTGACCTTGCAATATCAGTTTGAGAGTCTCTCTACCTCTCCCCTGACCTGTAAGGAAGGGACAGAGGGGTTGTACCACAGGCCAGGATGCTATATTACACACACAGGTCACAGTGGATGGACGCCTTCTTTAAGGCAAGCAATCCACCCTACCCATCCATCCAGTTCAATCAGACACCCTCCTGCCTCCTCATCACCCCCAGCAAGGAAACAACCACACTTTTTTACTTACTTGGACCGTAAGCTCTTTCAGGATAGGGGCAGTCTTTTTGTTCTATGTTTGTACAGCACCTAGCACACTGGGGTCCAAGCCCATCACTTGTGGCTTCTAGGTGCTACCACGATAGAAATAATAAAAACTCCCCCTCCTTTCCCCTTATGTTTTGTAAGCTGGGAGGTGGAGGTACCGTGTCCACCTGGGAACCCTTCAGATCTCAAAAGGTCTGTACCACTCCTCACACTCAGAACAATAGAAGGTAAAAATAGTTTCAGACAGAAGTCTGATTTTGCATTGGATGGTCTCCCTTTAATTTTAGACTCTAACTGAGCCATTTTACCTTTCTGGGGGATTTTGCGTTGGTGTTTTTAACTCTTCATTGGGAGATTCCTTTTCATCTTGTACAAAAATTATTTTTCACCATACAGGTCCTATGTTCTTTCCGTTATGCCACAGTAGGCCTGACCCTATTCCTGCTCCCACTGAGATCAATGGCAAAACTCCGATTGATGTCACTGGGATACAGATCAGGCTCTATATTCCTATCAATGCTTGAGATAAAACCTCATATCGCTGCTTCTTTTAGTCTGAAGCATGCAAGCCTAACGCAGAAATGAAACAACTTGCAACAATGTGGTGCCATTTTTTTTATTTAAAACCACACTCCAATAACATAACTGTGGAATGAAAAACAAAGTCTACCAGTGAGTCTGTTGGTCTAGATTGTATGTGTTTAGAGAGAAAGCAGGTGAAAATAAATTACCTGTTGTTCCAATGCAATGACAAAAACCACAGTTATAATGGCAGGCAATGCACAGGGTTTTATATTGCTACACAACATATTGCTATATATTGCTAACAGAGTCAATCTGCAACATCACTTGAGAAATAATGTGGATGGTATTTACAAGTGCGTCCCATAAATTCTATTTTACTCTGTTGATTATAATTCCAAGAAGTTTCACTGGCATATATAGCATTTTAAATATATACGGTAGATAATAATTGATGGGTTACTATTAATTATATAGTTGTAGCAGTTTATGAAGCCTCAGGAGCATTGATAGTCTTGTTCATATTTCCCCCATTATTTTGATCTTACATTATATTACAAAGTGTAGTAATAAATTTTTGGTAAATATTTTATATGATATAACGCCTTACAGCTGTAGGCAGCATTAAATGTTACTTGCTTACACCGGCACTTTAACACTGACATTTCAGAAAAGAGTGGCCAACTTGAAAAGGTTAAATGCCTAAACAAATTATAATGAAGCAAAACATGAAGAAAAGTATAAATTACTGCATAACAATAGTAACAAGCCCTTCATCATTTGTCAGCTGTCTGCCAATGGCTGGGTAGAATGTTGAGTGCATTCCACTCAACGTCAGCTCTCAGCTGGTTATGATGTGACCACTTCTCACTTCTAAATGTTTGGGTGCCATTTAATTGTTACCAAAAACAGTAAGACCATGAAAACTACCCCTTCAAAATGTGACAATACATCAGCCATCTCTTGTATTATGTACACTGATGGCAAACATTTATGGAGGCTGGACTAATAGGACTTGAGTCTCTTCTTACTTCCACCACATTTTTACAAGGTCGTTCCATTGACATTGGTGAAGTTACTCCTGATTTATGACATGTAGGCGAGTAAAGAACCAGGACCACAGTCTTCTTTCATTATACCGTTAGGTCGGCATAATGAAAGCAGAGTCTGATTCTATTCCAAGTTGTATTGGTATAAGTTAGATGCAACTCCACATAAGCTGATGGAGCTGCTGTGGTGGAAAACTTATTTAGAACCATAGAATCATAGAATATTAGGGTTGGAAGAGACCTCAGGAGGTCATCTAGTCCAATCCCCTACTCAAAGCAGTACCAACACCAACTAAATCATCCCAGCCAGGGCTTTGTCAAGACGGGCCTTAAAAACCTCTAAGGATGGAGATTTCACCACCTCCCTAGGTAATCCATTCCAGTACTTCACCACCAGCCTAGTGAAATAGTCTTTCCTAATATCCAGCCTAGACCTCCCCCATTGCAATTTAAGACCATTGCTTCCTGTTCTGTCATCTGCCACCACTGAGAACAGCCTAGCCCCGTCCTCTTTGGAACCCCCACCCCCTTCAGGTTGTTGAAAGCAGCTATCAAATCCCCCCTCACTCTTCTGCAGATTAAATAAGCCCAGTTCCCTCAGCCTCTCCTCATAAGTCATGTGCTCCAGCCCCCTAATCATTTTCATTGCCCTCCGCTGAACTCTCTCAATTTGTCCACATCCTTTCTGAAGAGGGGGACCCAAAATTGGATGCAATACTCCAGATATGGCCTCACCAGTGCCTAATAGAGGGGAATGATCACTTCCCTCGATCAGCTGGCAACGCTTCTACTAATGCAGCCCAATATGCCATTAGTCTTTTGGCAACAAGGGCACACTGCTGACTCATATCCAGATTCTCGTCCACTGTAACCCCCAGGTCTTTTTCTGCAGAACTGCTGCCTAGCCAGTCTGTTCCCAGCCTGTAGTGGTGCATGGGATTCTTCCGTCCTTAGTACAGTACTCTGCACTTGTCCTTGTTGAACCTCATCAGATTTCTTTTGTCCAATTTGTCTAGGTCACTCTGGACCCTATCCCTACCCTCCAGCGTATCTACCTCTCCCCACAGCTTAGTGTCATCCGCGAACTTGCTGAGGGTGCAATCCATCCCATCATCTAGATCATTAATGAAGATATTGAACAAAACTGGCCCCAGGACTGACCACTGGGGCACTCGGCTTGATACTAGCTGCCAACTAGACATCGAGCCGTTGATCACTACCCATTGAGCCCGATGATCTAGCCAGCTTTCTGACCACCTTATAGTCCATTCATCCAATCCATGCTTTTTTAACTTGCTGGCAAAAATACTGTGGGAGACCGTATCAAAAGCTTTGCTAAAGTCAAGGTTTTATCACATCCACCACTTTCCTCATATCCACAGCGCCAGTTATCTCATCATAGAAGGCAATCAGGTTGGTCAGGCATGACTTGCTGACTGTTCTTGATCACCTTCCTGTCCTCCAAATGCTTCAAAATAGATTCCTCGAGGATCTGCTCCATGATTTTTCCCAGGACTGAGGTGAGGCTGACCGGTCTGTAGTTCCCCAGATTCTCCTTCTTCCCTTTTTTAAAGATGGGCACTATATTTACCTTTTTCCAGTCATCTGGGACCTCCCCCAGTCGCCATGAGTTTTCAAAGAGAATGGCCAATGGCTCTGCAATCACATCCGCCAACTCCCTCAGCACCCTTGGATGCATTGCATCCGGCCCCATGTGCTTTTGCATGTCCAGCTTTTCTAAATATAGAAACCTTTCTTTCCTGTTCTTTCACCACTGAGTGTTGCTCACCTCATCCACATGCTGTGCTGCCCAGTGCAGCAGTCTGGGAGCTGACCTTGTCTGTGAAGACCGAGGCAAAAAAAAACATTGAGTACTTCAGCTTTTTCCACATCATCTGTCACTAGGTTGCCTCCCCCATTCAGTAAGGGTCCCACACTTTCCCTGACCTTCTTCTTGTTGCTAACATACCTGTAGAAACCCTTCTTGTTACCCTTCACATCCCTTGCTAACTGCAACTCCAGGTTTCTTCCTGCTCCCTCAATAAGGCTTCTTTCAAATACAGGCAGCTCTCCTGGACTCCTTTCCCCCTCATATTAGCCTCCCAGGGGATCCTGCCCATAAGTTCCCTGAGGGAGTCAAAGTCTGCTTTTCTGAAGTCCAGGGTCCGTTTACTGCTGTTCTCCTTTCTTCCTTTTGTCAGGATCCTGAATTCGACCATCTCATGGTCACTGCTGCCCAGGTTGCCAACCCCTTCTGCTTCCCCTACCAATTCTTCCCTGTTTGTGAGCAGCAGATCAAGAGGAGCATGGCCCCTAGTTGGTTCCTCCAGTACTTGCACCAGGACGTTGTCCCCAACACTCTCCAAAAACTTCCTGGATTGTCTGTGCACTGCTGTATTGCTCTCCCAGCAGATGCCAGGGAGTTTGAAGTCCCCCATGAGAACCAGGGCCTGTAATCTGGAAACTTCTGTTACTTGTCTGAAGAAAGCCTCGTTTACCTCATCCTCCTGGTCTGGTGGTCTATAGCAGATGCCCACCATGACATCAGCATTGTTGCTCTTGCCTCTAAACGTAACCCAAAGACTCTCAACAGGCTTTTCTCCAGTTTCATACTGGAGCTCTGAGCAATCATACTGCTCTCTTGCATACAGTGCAACTCCTCCACCTTTTCTCCCAGGCCTGTCCTTCCTGAGCAGTTTATACCCATCCATGACAGTGCTCCAGTCACATGAGTTACCCCACCAAGTCTCTGTTATTCCAATCACATCATAGTTCCTTGACTGTGCCAGGACTTCCAAGTCTTCCTGCTTGTTTCCCAGCTTTGTTGCACTCTCCTTGTGTTTCCTCCTGGTATCTCACTTCCCCACTTACCTCAGGTCTTAGGTCTCCATCCTCTGGCGAACCTAGTTTAAAGCCCTCCTCACTAGGTTAGCAAGCCTGACTCCGAAGATGCTCTTCCCTCTCTTCATTAGGTGGATCCTATCTCTTCCTAGCAATCCTTCTTCCTGGAACAACATCCCATGGTTGAAGAATCCAAAGCCCTCTCTCCAACACCACCTGAACAACCACACATTTACCTCCACAATTTGATGGTCCCTACCTGGGCCTTTTCCTTCAACAGGGAGGATGGACGAGAACACAACTTGCGCCTCAAACTCCTTTATCCTTCTTCCCAGAGCCATGTAGTCTGCGGTGACCCACTCAAGGTCATTCTTGGCAGTATCATTGGTGCCCATGTGGAGAAGTAGGAAGGGGTAGCGGTCTGAGAGCTTGATCTGTCTCGGCAGACACTCCATCATATCCTGAATTCTAGCTCTAGGCAAGCAGCACACTTATTGAGTTTCCCAGTCTGGACGGCAGATGGATGACTCTGCCCCCCTTAGGAGGGAGTCCCCAACCACCACCACCCATCTCCTCTTCTTGGGAGTGGTGGTCGTGGAACCCCCATCCCTAGGACAATGCATCCCATGCCTTCCGGTCGATGGGGTCTCCTTGTGACAAGAAGCAAACATGTACGACCCTTGTTACATTAATAAAGCCATGTGTGGGAACCTGGTTATAACTCAGTTTATAGCTGGTTCAGATTCTCAGGTGTGGCCAAGCTGAACTTGGCACCAGACGCGGGTGGTGGACACAGGCAGCTTCAAACTAGTTTATGCTTCTCCGATACTTGGATAGCTTGTCACCTTTTCCCCGGCCATGCGCTTAGGCCAAGGGGGCTGGGAGGAAGTAGCATAGGAGATGCTTTGGAAGCCTTGTGTTATTGAAGAATTCCCTCATGCTGGGTAGGAATCCAGCAGGCTAGTTCCAAAGGGTTTAAGGTGGTTTTGAACTGATCAACTTAATCAAAGCAGAATAAATTAATAAAAATTGGGCTAATTGTTTCAACTTGTATAAAGACTGGATGTTGGTCAGACTGTGATTCTATTCCCACTTATTTTTTGCAAATCGTTGAAGTTACAGTTACACCAGGGTAAACCC
Organism: Emys orbicularis; assembly: GCF_028017835.1. Lineage (NCBI taxonomy): Eukaryota > Metazoa > Chordata > Testudines > Emydidae > Emys > Emys orbicularis. The sequence goes on along the minus strand of NC_088685.1, from coordinate 18,743,610 downwards.
CCGTAAGTGAGAACCAAATCATGTCTTTCATCTGGCCAAGGTCCAAGGAATATTAAAAAAATTGAATTTAGGACCCACTCCTGCCTGCAGACTGCCCTTATGACTAGGTTTAGCATTTCCCACAATGTCAATGGAACCCCCTCACAGTAGGAACCACTTCATGAGCCCGCACTTAATGTTGGCAGGCCCAGCCCCATGTTTAGAGCTAGGTTAGGCGACAATTGTGGTGTAACCAAGTTCTGAGATGTGAATACATTTGTAGCATCAAGTCACAGTGCTTAAGCCCATCTTCAGCCTTGCAGTAAGACTAGTGTGGGATGTAAGTGGCAGAAAGGGCCTCGCACTGACTCTGTGGATTTGGGTGGATTTCACTGTTAAAGCAAAACAAGAGGAACACAAACCACACAATGGCAAGGAACCATCACAAAAACCATGCTCCTTTGTTTCAGGTTTTCAGGGTGAAATCCTGATATCAATGACAAAACTCCCATTGATTTCAATGAGATCAGGATTTCACCCTTAATGTGCAAACACTGGGCCAGCTGAATTCTCTGTTGGCATAAATGGGTGAAGCACCACAGACTTCAATGGAGCTGTATCCATATACACCAGCAAAGAACTTGATCCACTAAATGGAGCAAAGAGGGAAGTTAACTCTCATCTCTGTGAGTTTTGGCTCTGATGCAGTCAAGGTAGGATAATGGCATGACATTGAACTCCATGGCATGACACTGAACTGACAAGTGTGCCACTACCTACTTCATTCTGTAACTACAAACCTGTCTGCCAAACTAAATCAATTAACAAATAAATATGGAAACATTATCAATGTAAAACTATAATTAAATTACTTTCTGAATAGCTTACAGTGGAGCCTCTAGCACTAGGAATGATTCTATATACAGCATATATAGTTAAGTTTTGTAATGAGATTTGGATTTCACTTATTATTCACCTAAAGTCATGGTACATTTCCTATATTACTAAATTCTGCTTTCTTAGAAATATATATCTAATATATATTTTATATAGCTAAAATATCAAAATGTATAACCACAAGCCCCTAATAGTTGTTTTATATATATGCATGTCATTTTCTACCATTTATTTTCCCCTTCAATTATAATATACATGAGTCTAGTGGTTTATAAACATAACATGCTGTACATTTACAATTGTACTCTCAATAGTTCACTGGCATTTTTGAAAATGCCCTGGTTTAAACATGTTGAGTTTAGGGATCAATGTCAGATGGGGCTATTTTTCACTGATGTTGGGGAGCTTTGCCCTATCTCACTCAGGCACATATCGGGGGGGGGGGGGAAGGTGGGGGGAAAATAGGGCTGTCATCAAAAACCCTTTGTCTACCTATTTTGTCACCACCTCCCCCAAAATATTTAAGTGTATCCAGAGCTGTGAAATAACAAAAGTATTGTCTCATTATTTGTCTGTACTCCCCCGTCTGTCTGTATCCATTTGTTGTCTCTAGTCTTATACTTGGATTGTAAACTCTTTGGGGCCAGAAGGGACAGCTCAGTGGTTTGAGCATTGGCCTACTAAACCCAAGGTTAGGAGTTCAATCTTTGAGGAGGCCACTTAGGGATCTGGGGCAAAATCAGTGCTTGGTTCTGCTAGTGAAGGCAGGGGGCTGGACTCAATGACCTTTCAAGGTCCTTTCCAGCTCTAGGACTAGGACTGTCTTTTTGTTCTGTTTGTACAGTGCCTAGCACAGTGGGATCCTGGTCCATGACTAGGGCTCTTAGGTGGCAACACAAATAATAAGTAATATTAATAATAACTTCACAGTAAGTAAAGATAAGTATCAGGCAGAGAACATATTTTTGTCACATTTCAAAGTAAGGGTTATATCATAAATTGCAATATTTCATCTCAGCCTGAACTACACGTGTTGCATATTTGGCACTGCCAATAAATATCCTGTATGCAATCTGTGGAACTTTATTTAGAGAAGCCATTTATTTCACAGAAAAGTAACTCTAAGCAGAGTGAACCCTAACTGAACTGGCACACCTCAGTGCATTGCAGCAACCTCTAACCTTCACTCTACTTCACTATAAATGGAGTTTCACTGCATGCGAGTTCACAAGAAGATGACTTCACTGCATGCAATATAGCCACCTATACACAGGGGTCACTACTGACTCTCCTTATAATAAAGACACCACTGGTGGGTTATCTAATCTGTTCTTGAATATCCACACAAATGGTGCCCCAACGGCTTCACTTGGGAGCCTGTTCCATTGCTCAAGTGCTCTTGAGCTGAGACTGTTTAGCCTCAACGTTTCCTTCTTTAGCTTCAGGATTTGTTTGTTTGCTTTTCATTCTACCATCTTCTGAAACTGTGAATAATTCCCTGCCTTCATTGACATTATCACCTTAAAACTATTTATAGACTGACAAAATTCACTCCTAGCCATCTCTATGCTAGACTACTTCAACTTAACCGTATCAGCTTCTCTTCAGAGCCTCCATTGCTTCTACTGTAGCATCTTTCCCTCCCAATATCTTTGTTAAACCATGGGGACCAGAACTACATGCAATGGGGAAGTCTCTAATCACACCATTGTAAATCAAAAGTAACTCCACTGAATTCAGGAAGCCTGGTTTTCCACTGTGTTGGAGAAGATTCTCAGCTGGTACAAATTTGCCTCTTGAGTGTAAAACCAAACCAGATCAAAATGGTTGGGTCAATTCTGACTACACTTGCAAGTTCGAAGGTGGAGGGGAGGGAGAGTGTCGAAAGTCAGAAACAGAATCAAAGGCATCAAGGACCTGTGCTAACTAAACTGACAAAGCAAAAAGGGCCCACATGCTCCTTCCACCCAGGACGGGAACCTTTGCTTCAATTCTGCTTACATTGCATGAGCAGACACTTTTCGAACTCTTCAAAGGCTGGGGATACTGTTAACTTTTTACATTTCAGTGCATCTCTTTCTTCAATTTTTTGGATACCATAAAAGTTTCTGTTTAATCTTCTGCCAGCCCTGGTATCTCTTGCTATATCAGAAACCTTTGCAGAATTCAATTTTTATTTTTGTATTATTTTGACAGATAATATTGGCGTTTATTGTTAAGCCTTTTTATCATTTCACATTTTCACTGATGTACAAAATTATGGGTTTTAAGCATCTTTTTCTATGTTTATCAATTTAAATGTGCACAGTTGTGGGAAATTAGGGAGAGGACCAGGAAGTACAGGGTTCAGAAAGGAATTGTTTAATGACAATATATATTGAGATTCAAAAAGTTAAAGAGTTATAACTGTTAAAACACAAATTGTCAGCATCACATGTCAAAATGTACAAAGTCAATATCCTTAAATCAAACACTAATAAATTCTCAAGCAGCATTTTTCTTACTTTGCCTATCTGTAAATGTCACCTATGGAAACATTTTTTTCGTCAGTTTATGTGGGTACGATGAAATCAACGTTTACGGATTAAAAGCTAATCCTTCCAAGCCTATCCATCAGAATAAGCTTGTCCCCTCTTCTAACCTTTCAGTAGCCTTTGAAATCCATACAGGAGGCACTTACAGCTTTATGTTTGGGTTCCATTTTCTCCATTGTCTATGTCTACATGACAAGCTAATCAAAAAGTCTTCACATCCATATGGCCTGTGTGACTTTGCCATCTGCGAGCTGAACTGTAACCTTGAAATAGACAGCAGGGCTAGATCTCACTGAGCCAACTGAGGTGCCCAAGATAGGTAAATATTAAAGGATAATGCTGTCCTGTTTAGGACTGGAATTCAATAATTTTCTTTATCCAGGAGGCATTGGAAATAAGTTTAAGTTTTCATGACTTTACCTGACATCACTTTGAATCAGGACAGTTTAATCTGGGTGTGCGTATAAGGCATATAATGAGATATGTGAATATATAATATCATTTATAATATTTATTCAGCATTTGTGTTACTGTTTATGCATAAAACCAAGAAGTTCCTTAACATAGCTAAGACACTGAATTACTGAAAATACCATAAAAAGATCTTTCAGAGTCATATTTCACACACATTCATGCTGACTTACTTTTATTTTTTTCAGTAATTTGACTCAAGTATTTGGGCCCCAGCCAGGTTTACAACAATCACAAGTGTGGATCTTATGAGGAAGTTTTATAAGATTTTCATACACTGTCCTTGTGAAATATGAATTTTATTTTTAACGGTGAGCATGATCAACCATTGGAACAAGCAAGCAAGTGAAGTGGTGGATTCCCCATCTCTTGTCATCTTTAGATCGAGACCGGATGCCTTTCTGGAAGATGTGCTTTAGCCCAACACAAATTGTTGTGCTCATGAAATACCATGGCCTGTAATAGACTAGATGATCTAATAGTTCCATCGTGCCTTAAAAATCTATTAATTGGATGAGATCTACAAGGCCTTATTGGGGTTTACATAAGTTACCTGTATTTAAATTAGACGTAATGCTTAAGGCCCTGATTCAGGAAAATATCCCTATCTAGAACATGCTTCACCTACCACCGAAATGCAGCCACTTCTGGGGTGACACAACAACTGTTTAACAATGTATAGTAACACAGCTAATTGTTCAGGGCAAGAGATGAAGAAGAAAAGTTTGAAATTGAAGGAGAAATTTAGGCAGGAACCATGAACCCATCCTCGTTGGAATTTGGCCAGAATCCTGGTAACTCTTACTACTATCATGAACTCTGATATAACAAATCTCCATTTGTAGGGCCACAATCTGCAGGTCTCAGTCAGTCCTTAGTTAGGCTAAACATTCATGGACATGAGTGGAAATTTAGCCTGACTAAGGACTGATTAAGAGCTGCAGAATTGTTTCATCGCCAAATACCTGCACCTTGCAATGGAAGCCGGATTTGGCCCTCAGTAGGTTGCACTGTGCAAAGTGTTGGTAATACTGAAATTATTCTATGGGGAGGAAAAATCCCAGCTTCCCTAGAAGAGCCTTCCACAAGACTCTTCCAGGACTTACTCAACTCATTTCCTTACTTAACTATGTTGAAAGGGGGAACTGTATTCTCCCTCATTCCCAGCCCAGGATCTACAACATACACTTTTCAGTCCCTTGTCTGAAAATCAATCGATACAGTGAGAACTGTTTATAGTGCAGCTGTGGAATGACAATATGATAAAAGCACCACATGTCTTCTGGGTGTAACAACTCGTCTCAAACAGGCTATTAGCTGAACTTCTCTCTTAAATGTTGCCTTTCCTTCAAGGATTGGTTTAGGGGAAATTTTTGACTCGTAGAATTATTTTAGGAATAACCACATTCTTGAGATTTTATATTAAATATGAAAGCTGCTTTCATTTGAAATTAATTTATTTTGTATTTTAAAAGGTTTTCTTGATGAAATAATATACAAATGTCAAATATTTACCTTTAGTGTCTGTCTGTGTAATGGTGCCTACATTTCAATGGTCAATCCAGAAACGAAGCGGAAGGTGCTGTCTGAACCAAACTGTAAATAATTATTATGGAAGCTGTGTGTGTGGCTTTATAGTTAGGGTCAGGGGAGAGCTTTGCCATTGTATATATAAAACCAACATCATAAGGGATGGGTATAAGAGCGGTGAATGTGAATGTGTGTGTGTGGGGGGGGGGGCGGGCATGGAATATCTGTTTTATACATTTGACCTTCTGCTGGTTATCAGCATTTCTATCACATCGCCCAGCATTTTCGCCCAGCATTTCTAGTGCTTAGAGATGGGCAAACTATTGTACCAATAAATTACTGGACCAATTTAACCCCTTTTTTAATTTGTGGATTTTCCAGAAATAGACTCTGCTTCTCTTTACAAATTTGTTCATGATTCAAGATTTCATTTGCAAATGCATTTCAACCAGAGGAGCTATTGGCAAACACCTCACTTCAATTTTGGCTCTTTGTGGTGCATGATTAATTTCTGCTCCTTGGATTGGATAACGTTGATAAACAGGAAGAGGGAAATCAAGTGATTTCAAGATAGCCTTACAAATGCATAGCATGGGTACTCATGAGACTTTCACTTTCCATGAAGAAAAGAGTCACTCATATGAATGTGCACAGAAAAATAAAAAGGGTTTTGAATCCAGCCAAAGTGAATTCACAGTTTTAATTCAAATGAATATTCTCTGTATTTTCTTCTTCTATTTGCCCAGCTCTAATGTTGATACTCCAGTTAGGGTGAAAAATTACATGGTATGTAGGTTAGAGGGGGGAAAAAATACTAAAATAAATCTGCCAATGTATTTTACCTAATTTGCAAAGGAAGAAACTGAGAAGAAAATGATTGTCAGCATGTTTCCATACGCCTGTCCATATGCCGTCACACCTCCAGGTGGGTTTCGTTCATTGCTGTTGGCTCTCTATTTCCAGATATCGTATACAGCCTACAGGAAGGAAAAATATGGTCATATTGCCTGAAATAACCTGGCTTTATAAATGATTAAGTTCCATTCCTGCAGATCATTTTATTCATCACCAGACATACAGAAATCCTCAAGTCCTCACCTAAGGCTAGAGCAGTCCTTCTGCAGGTATAAAAGCTGGGAGAGATTGTAAAAAACCTCCCTTCCACGTGGAACCCCAGCACAAAGGCTAGACACACACTCAGTCCTTACACTCCCCAAGCCCTTCCACATGAAATATCAGGGCCAAAACCAATATATGGACTAGCAGAGTGATATTGTGGCAGAGGGAGACAACCTCCATTAAATCCGGTTGATAAGGTGGTTCTTGTTTCCACATAAAAGAGAGTTGTAGACTAGGGATGCATTCTAAGGCCTGGCCTACATGGCAAAGTTATATCGGGATAGCTATGTAGGTGAGGGGTGTAAAAACCACACCCCTGACTCATGGGCGGTGCGTATCAAAAGCAGGGGAAGGTTCAGCCTACCCAAACTGTCTGCGTGGCCCCACCCACACTCCATCCCTAGACTCCCTCCTGCTTCCCAGCACCAGAACTGGGCAGGGCCAGGGGGCTATAGCCCTCCCATTTTTTGAAAGTGGATGGACCTGGCCCGTCCACTTTTTGCCAGAGCAGACCCCACCCTCTTTCTCTCCTCTCCGAGGCCCCACCCCCAGGCCATGACAGCATGGAGCCCGGGCAGCTGTGGGGAGCCGTGGTGGACCCTCCACCTGCCTGGAGTGCGGGGGGTGGGGGCTGAGAGCAGCCCCCAACCCGTGTCCCCACCCCCTGGGCTCCCCGGCCACCTGGGGCAAGAGGAGGGTCCGCAGCTCCATGCTGGCTCCCCACAGCTGCCTGCGTGGCTCTCCCTGGCCCAGCTCTGGCCGAACACGGGGGCCTCAGAGCTGCAGCCCGGCCACGGTAAGAGCCACGCAGGCAGCTGTAAGGACTCTCCATCTGCCCCGGGCGGGCAGGGACTGGGGATGCTGACCGGGGACTGCTCAGGCCCCCCGCACCATGGGCAGGTAGAGGGTCCGCCGCCGCGGCTCCCCACAGCTGCCCGCCCAGCTCTAATCATGGCCGGACTGCGGCTCCAAGGCCCCTCCACCTGAGCCTGGGTCCCTCCACCTACCCTGGGAGGAGGCCTGGGACACGGGCAGGGGGCTGCCTTTGCCGCCACCTCAGGCAGGGGCCCTACCCCACCTCCCATTTTTGGCAGGGCTCCGGTGCCCTTGCTCCGGGCTAGTGCTAAGGGGGGCCAGCCTGCAGCTTGGGATTTTTAAACCTAGGCTGGACAACACATAGGAAAATGCACTATAGGGGGCCGTTCCCTAATTGGTAAGGGAATGGATGATGAAAAGGATCTGATCTGTAATTTCTATCATTCTGTGAAAAATTCCATTTTGTACTTCCGCACCAGAGGATGCTGTTGGAATCTGAAATGCTGATGCTTAAATCTCCCAGCATTGCTGGGCCCTCAACACCATTCTCCACAGGCTTGGTGGTGAACAACAAACTGATATTTTTTGTCGATAAGGAAAATAAAATGCATAGATGGTGCCAACACTTTAGCATCCCATACAGCTAAGAGGCCAAATTCTGCCTAGGATACACCCAATGCATCCCCATGGACACTGCAGGCTTGTAAGGGCTGGTTTTGCCTCAATTATATCATTAAAGCAAATAGCTTCGAAAGATTATTTTTTTAATTAGGCACTTCTGTGAATAAGAAAAACACCTGCATTTAGGGCTAGATCCTGGAAGGTGCTGAGGACACACAGCTCCCACTGACTTCACTGGGAATTGAGGGCATTCAGTACCTTTCAGGGTTGAGTGCTTATATTAGGTAGGATGGTAAGAGTATGTGACTGATTCAAAGCCCTTTGAAGTGAAAGGGAATCTTTCCATTCATTTCTGTTTTTTGAATCAGGACCTACACAAACTACTTCTGTACTTCAGATGACAAGCTGATCACCAGTTACACCCAAGAAGAAATTGTCCCTCATTTTATACTACAGATGTGGTACAGCTAAGTGTATTAGTAGGGGAGGGGTGAAACCTTCCTATACGTTATCCAGCACTGGCCACTAGGTAAAAAAATAAGAAACTAGGTCAGGTGGACCATTCCTGTATTCCAGGATTACAGTGCTTATGCTCTGTAAAGATTTTGGAGTAAGGAAATGAGTATCCAGAAATCAAAATATTTTCAGGCTGCCCACTTTTTTCCAAAATTTACCTGGATTTCTTCAAAGAGCTCTTCTTCTGCAATGAGCGGCAACAGGAAAATTTACAATCAATAACCTGGTAAATAATTGGGTTGTACATAGCTGCCGATTTTGCAAGCAAGGTTGGGATGACTGAAACTTGAATGGGCACTGAGTCTGGCTGTCCAAAAGCTGACCACACTGATACCACGGCATACGGGATCCAGGCAATTAGAAATCCGGCACAGATCAACATTGCCACCTTGTGAGAATAAAAAGAAAGGAGAGAAAACAGTTACTTAAGCGAATGGTCTTTATTGATGCACCCCACTGCACAGTACTCGTATCTCCCAGCGTTGCAGACAATGTGAGGGTGCATGCAACAGAATGGAAAAATGACCCCCGCATTAGATAAGGTCTGCAGTATGAACCAATGCTGTAATTTATTTCACTTTTCCTTATCTATCTCCAGCTGTACTTTTGCTTGACATCTATAGAACAAATAGGGATTCTGTTGGCCCAAATCTTTCCTTGAGCTCATTAGGCCAGACTAAAAGTGAAGAAACTGAACAAAAAGTCAGTGAATTATGATTCTTTGAAGTTAAATTAAATGAGTATTTACTACATATATATAAATAGAGAGAGAGAGAACAAAGAGGGGGTGATATGTAGAAAAGGATATTTATATATATCCTTTATAAAACAAAAGTCACCTTGTTCTTGGGAATTTAACACCAAGAGAAATGATTTGAAATGCCAAAGTCCTGGATAACATTCAAGTGATCTGGGATCATTTAAAAATTTGTGCTGCTTAAGCCACAGGTTTGGCGCTTATCTGAAATACTTTTTACTTCTACAGCCTCTTCCCCCAACTGCTTTCCAGATACACATTCACTGAGCCCCACAACACCCCGGAGAAGTTGGAAGTATTGTTTTGTCTCTATTTCATAAATGGGAAAACGAGGTCCAGTGAGACTGAGCCCCAACATTTCAAAGGGGGGTGTCTAAGGCTTGAAGTCAGTGGGAGCTGGCTAGTGCTCAGCACCTGTCACTATCAAGCTACTTATTGAAAGGCCTAAAGAGGGATTTAGGTGCCCAACTCTGTACGCCCACGTCTGAAAATTTTGGCCTCAGTGATTTGCCAAATCAGCAAATGAGCCAAATGAGCAAACCAGTGGTGAAGACATGAACAGAATGCTGGTCTCCTAGAGCTCAGCCTTACGGTGAAAGCTCAAGGCCATTCTTCCGACCACTCATTTGAACTCCTTTGCAATCACACTACAAACCTTGTAAGACCAAGGTCTCCAGAGAGATTTCCAGGACTGGGCTGAAGTATTTCCTGTTAATGTTTCAGAAAGAAAACGAGGTTGCTATCCAAGTGTTGTGTGTATGGGAGGAGCTATAGCTCTCTCCGTCCCCCATTGCAAGTCAGTGCAGTGAGGACAAAGGACTAGGGAGAGGAAAACAGACTGCAGCAACCGGAGTCAACACAAGGATTCTTCCTCCCTTGCAGGCAGTGCTGATGTTGTGTGACAGCATCACCAGCACCCTGGGAGCAGCTGCCAATAGGTCATGGTGGAGGGACGGTTGTACTAGGAGGGTTAGAGTCCTAAGTCGGCCTCATCTCCTCCCTGTGCCCCGGATGGCATCCAGAGAACAAGAGGCTTCTAAGACAGCTAATAAGAACCCTTCCCATCTTCCACTGAGAAAATGCAGACAATATGATTACTTTGGAGGGTGAACAGGTGAGAAACTGAATGTGCATTTGTCACTTGCAAAACACATGCATTGACAGACCTATAGGGATAGCCACAACTGTTGTATTTCACTGGTCCATTCCAAAATGACACTGCTGAGAATTTAACACTTCTATAGATTTTTTTAAACCAGCTCATGTCAGAATTTAACAGAGAATGAGATCCCTGCTGTTTTGTGAATAATTTCTATAGAATCCTATTTAATTTCTGCAGAACCTCATTGGTTACATTCCTATTAAATCGTAAAAGTTTTTCATAGGAGGTCAGGAAAAGAAGATCTACATACAGTTTGTTCAAAAGTCAAAAAATACTCTAACTGAGCTAAAGTTTTGAGTCATTTATTTTACCTGAACAAGCGTGCCCATACCTATATGTAATATGATACAGGTTCCATATTGCATCACATGATATTGTATTCTGAAGTTCATGTTTGACAGCACTACCATAATTCATACGGTATTGCACAGCATCCTAATAGATAATAGTACATGAATAGTCATTTGGGAGAAGTAATTAGAAGGATTACAATACAAATCTTCAGTGAATGCTCTGTTCTCGAGCCAGCTAAAGCCTTTCAGATATTGTGTTATTCTCAACCTCTGTTCCATGCGTTGATATTCTTAGTCGATGTGGTTTCAATATTCTTGAAGAACTAAATGACATAAAGATTTTAAACCTTCCCCCCCCTTTTTTTTTTGCCATCTAACATTCAGGAGCCAAAAAGGGAAACTCAAATTCAACCCCCTTTTGAAATTTTGAAGATGGATGATGGGATTCCACTTCCCAGACCCAAACCTGCCCCAACATTTTGGGTTCCAGATAGGATCTGGAACTGGATGGGACATAGTTTCCAGTGTACAGATCCACATGAATGTCTGCTCTTCCAGATAACAGGAGTACTTGTGGCACCTTAGAGACTAACAAATTTATTAGAGCATAAGCTTTCGTGGGCTACAACCCACTTCTTCGGATGCATCCGAAGAAGTGGGTTGTAGCCCACGAAAGCTTATGCTCTAATAAATTTGTTAGTCTCTAAGGTGCCACAAGTACTCCTGTTATTTTTGCGGATACAGACTAACACGGCTGCTACTCTGAAACCTGCTCTTCCAGATGGCAGAGATCTCATAACAACAGCTGATTTCATATTTCTGTAATACTGGATCTAAATCTTCCAGATTTAGAATCAAGATCTTTGCACAGAAGGTTCTATAGAAGTGCAAATTATGATTGTAAAAGCAGCACTGCAGGTACACTGTATCTCTGTAAATAAGGCCACCAGAATTTGGGGTTCTTTCTACTATCAAGGCAGCAGCAGCTAACTAACCAAAACTATTCCCATGGCTGTGTTAGCTTGACTGTTTATGCTGCAGGTGGTCTGAATTCCCAACGATGTTTTGGCTTTGTATACTATGTAGATACATGTTTATCAGAAGGAATTTAAAAAATATATTAGGAACAAAAAAAATCTTGACAATAGTATTATAGTCTCATCATATGGTGATGATAACACTCTTTCCATTCCACTGGTATTCTCTGGAGGATGTTAAACAGAAGCTACGAAAGTTAAACATTTTTAAATCAGCAGGTCCAGATAACTCGCATCCAAGAGTTTCAAAACAGCTGACTGAGGAGTTTGCTGTACTGTTAATGTTGATTTACAGTAAGTCTTGGAGCATTAGAGAAGTTCCAGAATTCTGGAAGAAAGCTAACGTAAATGGGATGACTCGGGAAATTATAGGCCTGTCAGCCTAACATCAGTCCAGGGCAAGATAATGGAGTGACTGGTATGGGACTCAATTAATAAAGAATTAAAGGAGGGTATTGTAATTAATGTAAATCAGCATGGGTTTGTGGGAAACAGATCCTGTCAAACTAACTTTATATCTTTTTTTTGATGAGATTAAAAGTTTGGTTGATAAATGTAATGTTGACATAACATACTTAGACTTCTGTATGGCATTTGACTTGGTACACACAACATTTTAATTGGAAAACTAGAAAGTTATAAAATTAACATGGAACACATTACATGAATTTAAGACCTGAAAATGTAATTGTGTAAATGGGGAATGATCATCAAGTGAATGTGTTTCTAGTGGGGTCCGCAGGGACCTACGCTATTTAACATTTTAATCAGCGACCTAGAAGAAAACATAAAATCATCATTGATAAAGTTTCAGATGAAACAAAAATTGGTGGAGTGGTAAATAATAAAGAGGAGAGTTCACTGATTGAGAGCAATCTGGATCTCTTGGTAAACTGGACACAAGCAAACAATATGTATTTTAATACAGCTAAATGTAAATGTATACATGTAGGAACAAAGAACGTAGGCCATACATACAGGATATGGGACTCTATCCTGGGAAGCAGTGACTCTGAAAAAGATGTGAGGATCGTGGTGGATAATCAGCTGAACATGAATAGAGCCCTGCGCAGATACAAAATTTGTATCCACATCGAATCCGCGATCCGAAAAATGATCCACGGGTATTGGCAGATATACCAATATCAGGTGAGAATATCCGCAGATTTCAGCGGATATCCGCAGATTTGCAGGGCTTTCGATATAAAATTTGGATCCGCATCCATCCACGATCCACAAAAATGGTCCGCGGATATCCACATCTGCATCCAGGGATGCGGATCTCTGTGGATATAAAGCGGATATCAGTGGATTTGCTGGGCTCTAAACATGAGCTTCCTGTGTGTCGTTGTGGCCAAAAGAGCTAGTGCAAGTCTGTAATGCATAAACAGGGGAATCTTGAGTATGAGTAGATATGTTATTTTACCTCTATATTTGGCACTGGTGCAACTGTGAGTGGAATACTGTGTCCAGTTCTGGTGTCTACAATTCAAGAAGGATGTTAATAAACTGGAGAGGATTCAGAGAAGAGCTGCATGAATGATTAAGGGATTGGAAAACAAGCCTTATAGTGATAGATTCAAGGAGCTCAAAGTATTTAGCTTAACAAAAAGGTTAAGGGGTGACTTGATTATAATCTATAAGTATCTACATGGGGAACAAATATTTAATAATGAACTCTTCAGCCTAGCAGAGAAAGATGTAACCCAATCCAACGTCTGAAAGTTGAGCTAGATACATTCAGCTGGCAATAAGGCGTGCGTTTTTAATGGTGAAGGTAATTAATCCCTGGAACAATTTGCCAAGGGTCGCGGTGGATTCTCCATCGCTGACCATTTTTAAATCAAGACAGGATGTTGTTCTAAAAGAGCTGCTCTAGGAATTATTTTGGGGAAGTTCTTTGGCCAGAAGGTCAGACTAGGTGATTATAATGGCCCCTTCTTGCCTTAGACTCTGTGAATCTATAAATCTATTATAGGCATTGCAACCACTTGTTAATTTCAGTTCATTTCCAAACATGGAAAGAAAATAAATATGTAACTACTAGTCAGTGTGTTACAAGTCCCGTCCCTCCCCCCATATCCGAGCCACAGAAGATGTGATTCTATTTCTGGAAGCTTTGGCTCTTTGTCTCAGGCTCTAGAGACTGATGGTTTTAGCGCTGGAGGTTCCCAGTTAAATCTTCCTGTGTCAGCCAAGCTCGTGGCTGACATGTTTGCCAAACAGAAAAAGGGTACAGTCGGATGGGGAACACACTACTATATTCCCAAGGTTCTGGGAGGGTTTCTTAAAAAAAGAACTGCAAAAATAAGGCCGGGGTAACCAAAAATTGTGACAACAGAGGCCATCTTGGCATTTTGTCTGGACCTTAATTTTTATAAAAAATTCATTGTGAATCTTAAAGAAATTCACATAATCACCACATTTTCTTGTACGTGTATCTTCTTTGATAGAAGAATACAAATTTTCCATAGTTTTATTTCACCAGTAATAAAACCCCGCTTTTCATCTATTTTATGGCCCCCTTCACAGTGATACCTGAGTGCCTCACAAACATTTTTAAATTTATCTTCATGACCACACCTGTGAGGTAAGGAAGTATTATTATCCCCATTTTACGGATGGGGAAACTGAGGCACAGAACAATCAAATGATTGGTCCAAGGTTACACAGATTCAGACTGGGCCCATCTCCCCAGGGTCTCATTTTAAGTGCCTTAATCACAACTCCATCCTCCCCTTCCTTCAGCTGTGCCTTGCAGATACAGGGAGAGTAAGGGCTGCAACTAACATCGCAGGCCACCACAATCTTGTGCTTGTGACACATTAGAGCTTCACAAATATTCAGTACCAATTATAGGATCTATGGTTCTTCCCGCCTGGTTTTATGGTCTGACAGTTTTCTCCTACCTACCTTGGTCAATTTAATTTCCAGGACATGATTGTTTTGAATCCTGGTGTCATAATGAGCAACTTCTTTGGCGGACGACTTGACTTTTGCAATGATTTTAACATAGGAAAACACAATCACTGCAGTTGGGAGCAAGAGGCAGAAGAAGAGAATATTCAGAATAAATGCCTGTCCAGCCACTGAAGCCTGAGCCAGCCACCAATCCAGAGTGCACGAGGTTCCAAATGGCTCGGGAGCATAGTTCCCCAAACCAGCAAATGGCACAGTAGCCCAGAACGTAGCGTAGGCCCAGATTATTGCCAGGCAGATAAAGGCATGATGTCTCTTAAGCCAGGTACCTGGAAGATAATTCAACAATTATAATGGCAGATTATATATATTTGGCTAAAGACAACTTGAAATTCTACACCTGCAATTAAGAGCTAGTCAGACCATTTACTGCATACCATTTCTTTGCTGCATTTGTCACTGTATTATTGTTGTGAACCTCTCTTAGTTTAACTGAGAAAGGTATAGAAAGATGCAATGGCTGGAAGTTGAAACTAGAAAAATTCAGACTGGAAATAAGATGTGCGGGTTTTTTTCAGAGAGTTTAGCTAACCATTGGAACAATGTACTTAGGGAT
This sequence comes from Emys orbicularis, assembly GCF_028017835.1. NCBI lineage: Eukaryota > Metazoa > Chordata > Testudines > Emydidae > Emys > Emys orbicularis. Next base: position 18,728,343 of record NC_088685.1, on the reverse strand, counting down.
GTAATGGATTCTACGACACTTGGGGTATTTCTACACTCCATCTGGGAGCAGGCCTCCCAAGTAGACAGACTCATGCTAGCCTATGCAGAGCGTGGATGTTGCAGCACGACAACAGTGGCTTGGGCTAGCCACCTGGGCTCGGACCCAGGGGGTTGGGCAGGATTGGATATAGGCAGCTAGACCAAGCCGCCACGTGTAGCAACATCCATGCTGCTATTTTTAACATGCTAGCTCATGCAGAGCTAGTGCAAATCTGTCTGCCCGGGCTGAGAGGGCACACGGCCAGATGCAGTGAAGACATACCCCTGAAGTCTTTAAATCAAGACTGGTTGTATTCCTAAAAGATATGTTCTAGCTCAACCAGAAGTTATAGGCTTGATGGAGAAACTACTTGGTGAAATTCTATGGCCCATGGTATACAGGCGTCAAAGCAGATGATTATAATGGTCCTTTTTTACCTAAAAATCTATGTTTCTCAGTTACTACTCTCAGTACCATGGATTATTACAACTGAAATAATTATAAAAATCTAAATTTACTCATTACTGTTCATATTATTTCTTTATTTCTCTTATTATAATATTTACTTGGACTATGAAAATAGATTAATCAAAGTAGTCAGTTTTGTTCCTAATCCTGTTCACCTTCTTGGTGAACACCTTCAGTGCTGCAGTGTTTGGGTTGCAAACACTGCAAAAAATTGTTTCATAAATGAAATTTTTAAAAGTGCGTGAAAGCATTTCCATTGAAACTAGATTTTGTAAACTAAATTACTGTTTGGGCCTAACCTGACCTCTAGGGACTTTCCCACTGCTCTGAGGGTTAGGTAGGGTGACCATACATCCTTTTTTAGCCAGGACTGTCCCTTTTTTAAGCCCTGTCCTGGCCATCCCGACTTTGTTGGCAAAAGTGGGCATTTGTCCCATTTGCTCTTACTGACTTGATCAGTTGGCAAGAGTAAACAGGACAAATGCCCACTTTTTCAAAAAAGTGGGGTGTGATGCAGAGGAAAGTGCGGGGGGAGCAGTGATGCCAGTCATGCAGCGGGGGGCAGGGCTTGGGCAGGGGGCAGGCAGGCAGGGCTCAGGCCAGCCCCACGGGAAGGGCAGGGACGGCTTGGACCAGCCCTGCACAATGTCCTGCTTTCCTTTTGGGAAATATGGTCACCCTAGGAATAGGGAACATGATTCTTGTACATTTCAGCTTAATGCTTCTATACAAGTCTCCAGTGAGGATGGGGAAAGAAAATCGCTATATAGTGTCACTCAATGCAAATTTCCTTCTTACCGTAAGTTAAATGACAAATTTTCAGGTATCTATCCAGGCTGACAGCTGTCATGGTGATAAGGCTCCCACAGCCAAAGAAGAAGCCAGCCCATCCATACCAACGGCAGCCCAGCCAGCCAAACACCCATCGGTGAGAGAAGAAGGAAATTATACTAAATGGTTTTCCTACAACTACAAAGAGGGGAAACAATGGGTCATTGGAAAAGTTGATGCTGTCAAAATAATCTTTAAAAAAACAACAACTATCTTTACTCAAAATACAGGACACTGAGGGGAGATCAATGATAATGTAGGCATCTTCAAACATAGGGTAGAGTGAGGTAATTGCCCTTTGCCCAGGAGTAAGATCAAACTTGTCAAATTTGCAAATATTTTCTGGTTGATTAAAATTGTATTTTTCAGTAAATAAACTATTCATCCGAACAATTTTGCCCTGTGCTAGTCACAGCATTACATAAGCAGAAAAAGGCTGAACTAATCAAATTAATTATTTGTTGCAAAGTATTTACTCCATGTTAATTATAGGCCTTTTACACAAAGGCATAGGGAGATTGATTTGGTCAAGGATCATACTCTATGTCTGGGAACAGGGACTAGAACTGGGAATAGAACCCAGAAGTCCTGATCGTAAAATGCTTGCTCTAATCACAATTCTAAACATATTGTGAGTTGCACATTACAAGCATGCATTATCCAGTAGATGGCATCAGAAATGAATGCATGTTTGCAAAGGTCACCAACAAGCTGATATTTCACTATTAAATGAGTTGGATTCACAGGGCATAATTGATGTATGAGACTGGAGTTGTTTCTTGCCTATCTGGAATTTGTTTGCTGCATTTCTAAGTGCTACAGATGGAAAACAGCTAATGAATCATTCTAAGGGGTTTATCTTGACACTAGAGCAGACATTTTTATGCTAACACTCTTAGAAACAAGCAAATCCCACAGCAGAGACTTATTTGTATATCCACAGGCTGATCACTCAGCCAGAAAACATCAGCTTTCACAGATCCTCAGACCCAATCATGCCATTTCCTGGAATGAGAATGACTTTTCTCTAAGGGTATGTCCAGACTACCCGCCGTATCGGCGGGTAGTGATTGATTTATCAGGGATCGATATAGCGCATCTCGTTAAGATGCGCTATATCGATCCCCGAATGCGCTCCCCGTCGACTCCGGAACTCCACCGGAGCGAGCGGCGGTAGCAGAGTCGACAGGGGAGCCGCGGCCGTTGATCCTGCGCCGTGAGGACGGGAGATAAGTCGGAATAAGATATGTCGACTTCAGCTACGGTATTCCCGTAGCTGAAGTTGCGTATCTTACATTGACACCCCACCTAGTGTAGACCAGACCTAAGGTGTATTAACAAATGAGATATAACAGTACTGGGATCTAACGAAGTTTGGAGCCGCCTGTTCCTTTAAGCTATCATTTGTACCACACTGATGACACCCTGTGGTCAGTTGGGTGAATATCAGGTGTGGATTTCAGGTGGATTTCCTCAGGCTCCTGCAGTCCAAGCCATTTTTTTCGAAAGGGGTGTACAGTTCTTCTCCCCAGGTGTGTATACCTCTCATGAGTGTAATGAGAATTGCACAAGCATCAGATTAAAAAATAAAGTATCACCAAGAGCTAGGCACCTCCACAGTGCTGCACAGTCTTCTAAAGGGTGTCTATTCCCACCCCTAAACATATTCAGATTGAGAGTTGGGCATATGGGTCTTTCCCTGGGTTGCGTCTTCTTTACAAATTGACATGGACAGTAGAGCATGGCTTTTTACAGGAAGGAAAAGAGGCGGTGTCCCAGTCTTAAAAAGGTAACTAGGTAGAAAATTATTAGATTTGAACATCTCAAAGCCCTCGACATTCCTCACCCCTCATTCTATGGGGTTTGTTCAGTATGTGTTTATATCCCTGATATATATAACATTTGGTAGAACTGAAATATAGTGTTCTTCAGCTGTTATGAAGGCTGTTTTGTATTGATCATGCCAAATCGTACAATGTGAACTTCTGAGATTTGAACCTGCATGGGCCCTTTGCCTGATTCAAGATCTCTGGAATAGGTCATATTTCGCTTCATTTTCATTCTCTTTCCAGGGGATTTGCACCTCCCTACAATTGCTCTGTTATACTCTTTCCGATCTTTTTTTTTTTTTTAATGTGGAAACAATGGAATAGAAACTGTATGGGCTGAGTTCTGTTATCACAAGCACACCCTGGGCTCCTACTGTCATATAGGGGGGGTCCCATCTGCACAACGCAGAGTAGAATTTGGCCTCACGTATCATGGCCAAAAAGAAATAAAAATAAAAAGGCAGGAAAAGTAAAGGAAGAAATAAAACACTGAATTACCTGAAATCCCCAAGTCACACACAGCTAAATTGACAGTCATTATCTCAGCGGGTCTGAGCTTCTTTTTCCGTTTCAAGGACATAAAAAGAACATAGCCATTCCCAAAAGTTGAAAGAACCCCTGTAATAAAAATATCAAAACAAACTGCACTTAAACCAAATTGCTGAGAAACGCTTCCCCACAATTCTTTGGCACAACAGTGTCTTTATTTTCATTCTGAGCTTCACAGTTCCAGACAGAGAGGTCAACAAACTAGAAGGAATTCAGAGAAGAGTAACAAAAATGCGTACTGTCCAGGTGGGTGGGATTAGGGAACAATCACATGGAAGGCTGTAAATCAAAGAAACTGAAGAACTATGTGTGATAGTGCATTAAGAGTGACAGGTTGGAATTAGGTAAGGGAGAATTTAGATGCAACATCCACAAAAAGTGTTCTGTGAGATAAGCAGCTATGGAATAGTGAGGCGTCACATCATTTAAATCTTGACAGAACAAAGTCCTGGAGATTGTAGCGCACTCAATCCAATCCCATTCTGGGAACTGCTGTGGTGGAAGGAAAAGTCATCCTCTGGGGAGTGCAGGCGATATTTGAACTGCTTGTCTCCACTGAGGGTGATCTAAGGAAAAAAGCAGCTTTGATTTATAGCCAAGGCACTATAAGAAAGTTATAAAAGACAAAAAGTGATCAAACCAGAGGCTGCTGACTGCTACGTCACTGCCACCAATCCCATTCAGCCAGCCAAACATAGGCTAGATATAAGTGGATGCCGCTCTTGTCTTGTTTTAAATTCCCAACGAGGACAAATTCAGCATGAAATGTGCCAAACAGTGGTGTACAGTAGATGTCCCATATAAACTTGTTAGAAATTAATGTGAGTGCAAAAATGGTGTAACTGGCTTTATTTATTTATTTTTAATCTTGTCCCTCTGCAACTCACCACACCCCACCCCTCTTCTGAATCATAGCATCTGTCCTCCTCCCATCCCCCTACTGACTCCATTTCCCTTTCCTGGTTACCTAGACCCTCTACAGTTCCCACTAGAGAAAAACCAGTGTACCTCCACCAAAGGAGAAAAGCAACGTCATGGACCATGGTAGCAACTAATAAGAGGATGTAACAAGGCATCTCAGTAAGCAATCTGAAACAACTTCAGTGGTGTAAAACTATACACAGTTTAATCCCAGCCCCCCCACCCCAGGGATAAATCCACATTGATTTAACAGGCAGTTTAAACACATTTTCCCCCCGTACACAATCATCCACAGCAGTAGACCTTCCTGCTCCACTTTTAGACCTCATTTTCTATTTCCACAGAGGATTTAGTTCCAAAACATGTGCGCACTGCTTCAGCTTTGGGTTTCCTTTTTCCATTTTTATTTGAACATAAAGATTCATTTCTGACATTCATAAAAAATACATAACAAGGCGCTTGATCATTATCCTATTTAAATCAATAAGATCTGGGCTGTGAACTCAACTAGAGTATATGAAGCCAATACTAGTAAGTCCAGGAGCATTAAAAATCATGTTAATTCATTTTTATATTGAGTTGAGCAGCTGAAGGGAGGTAAAACGTAAAGATTGTGGTCAAAATTAAAGTGACCACAATCAACTGCTTAAAATTATTGAAAAAATGTAGTGAACATTAAAGCATAAATAAATGTAGCAATTTCGAATACAGTTGTTCCAGTTATAGGGCTAGCTGCAGCTCTGTTCCCTTTCTGGTTTCTCGATGTACATGTCCACATGGTTGGGTCTTGTGCTCTTACCTGCCTCAGGGTAGAATCACACGATTCCTCCACTCTCAGACTATGACCTGGGCTACAGTACGATGTGTATTAACTGTTCTTACCCTGCAGGTCCGACTGAATTCTGGCACCTGCGATTCTTCCCTTCAGGAGCCAGTGACCAGTGGTATATGGTGACCAATCAGCCTTTTTAAACAAAAGTATTGTTTATTTAGCAGTAGGATCAAAGCAAAAGAGAAAAAGGATTTTAAAACAACAGTCTACATGCGTGTCTCTCTTACCTAAAGCCATCCCATCCCATAATGAAGACCTAGAGCTTGTCTATACAGTGAGGTAATGCGCACTACGGGGGTGTGATTTTTAAAGTGCCCTAACTGGTCCAAGTAGACCCTGTAGGTATACTTTAACATCATGCTGTTTTTCTATGTTAAAGCACACTAGGGAAATTTTAGTGTACAACAGCAGAGTCTGCATGGACCAATTAATGCACAACACATTAGTACACTTTAGAAACCAGAACCCCCATACAGCTCATTATCCTGCCATGTAGACAAGCCCCTAGCCTAACTTCTCCATACAACACAGCAGGCTCCTGTACCTGTGTCTGAGTCTGGTCCCACCTCCACCCCCTCCCACCCCCTTTGTCCCTGATCGACTGCCCGTCTTTAACCCCCCTCTGCCCAAGTCCTTTGCTCCCCTGCGTTTGGCAGGCCTTGGTCATTCCTCATTAAACCAGTTGAAGGCTGGTCAGAGACAGAGAGAGTCATCAAAGCTAATAGTTCTGCCATCATCCCTTAACAACTCGTAAGTGTTTGCTGATAGGAGGCTATCTTGAGCCGTTCTTCTCCTTCCTGCCTGCATCCAGAAAAAAACCCTATTAACTTTAACCAATATAGTCATACACTAAATAACATCCCAATAACCAGGCTGTAAGGATCTGTGGACTACACCCTAGGTGTGCAGAGCATGGGCTAGCTGATGGTCCCACAATGCCACCAGGAAGTAATGAAGTGCTGTAGCCAGGGAGCACTGTGGAGAGTGAGCGCCACAGGAAGTACCACCCAAAGGACCCAGAGTACCCTGCAGCGTGCTGATTGGCCAAGTGCCCTATTTCACCCTGGAGGGTGGCCCAGGAAGTTGCCTGGGCAACGATATGGTTTTCAGGCTTGCTGGGACCCCAGATCTACCTCTGATCTCCGGTCTCCAGTTCTGGCCTGAATCTGATTCCAGCCTGGTACTGTCTCTGATCCCAGCCTGACTATGACCCTGACTTTTCTAGTGATTCCTCCAAACCCTGCTCACCGACTACTGCCCCAATGTGTGGACCCCAGTCCAGCTGCGATCTCTAAGCCAGACTGCCTATGCCCTGGTCCCTTATACAGGCCAACATATATTACTCATAAATTATCACAGGGCAGCTCCAAATCCATCACAGTCACCTAGGAAAGAAAGAGAGGAATGGAAAAGACCCTAGCTAGAGCTGTGTGAATAACTGATTTTGGGAGGGGGGGAGGGGTTCCTCTGGCCATACAGAAAAAATAATAATTTTGGGTTGACCCTAAACAAAATTTCTGGTGAACCCCCACAATTCTCTCTCTCTCTCTCTCTCTCACACACACACACACAAACCCTTTTATTAAAAATAAAATTGAAATAAATTTCAAAATGAAAAGTCAAAATGTTTCAGTTTCAAAATCTTCAATTAAATATTTCAACTTTTTTGGAACACTGGGTTGGTTTGTTTTTCACACAAAATTCACTCAATTTGACACTGTCACAGGGTAACTGGTGAGCCCAATTCAGACAATGGGTCTGGGATACATCTGGGACTATAAAAGGCCGTCAGAGGACAGGAAGTGAGAGGTGGAAGGGAGTGATGGGGACAGGAAAGGATGCCACACCAGAGTGGAGCTAACACCTGTGGTGGTTCCCTGGAGCAAGGGGACAGATGCTCAGGGAAGCAGCTCTGGGTTGACTGCTCCAGGAAGGGAGCATAGCTGACTAGACCTGGGAAGCTGTCAGGAGCAGAAGCCCCAGAGAATCCTGGGAGGGGTGGCACTGAAGCTAGGGTTGCCAGGCGTCCGTTTTTTAACCGGAACACCCAGTTGAAAAAGGATCCTGGCAGCTCTGATCAGAACGGCTGACCAGGCCATTAAAAGTCCAGTTGGTGTGGGACTGGCAGGCTCCCTACCCAGCTCTGTGCATCTCCCAGGAAGTGGCTGGCATGTCCCTCTGGCTCCTAGGCAGAGGGGTGACCTCAGGGCTCCGCGCACTGCCTCCACCCTGAGCACTGGCTCCGCAGCTCCCATTGGCCAATGGGAGCTGTGGGGGCGTTGCCTGCAGGCAGGGGCAGTGCGCCCTGGCCACCTCTCCACCTAGGAGCCGGAGGGACATGCTTTCTGGGAGCCACCTGAGCTAAGTGCTGCCAAGAGCCTTCACCCCTCACCCCCCCCGCACCCCAACCCACTGCCCCAGCCCTGAGCCCCCTCCTGCAACTCAAATTACTCATCCCCAGCCCCATCCCAGAGCCCACACCCCCAGATGGAGCCCTCATCCCCTCCCACACCCCAACCCCCTGTTCCTGCCCGGTGAAAATGAGCAAGTGAGTGAGGGTGTGGGACAGCGAGCGACGGACGGAGGGATGGAGTGAGCGGGGGCGGGGCCTTAGAGAAAAGGCAGGGCAGGGCATGGCCTTGGTGAAGGGGTGGGGCAAGGGTGTTTGGATTTCCATGATTAGAAAGTTGGCAACCCTATCTGAAGCCTGAAAGAAAAGAGGTGAGTTCGAAGACTGTTTTCTATTGGTTTACTTGCCAGTTTTAAGAGAATAAACCTTCTTAAAGGAGACTGGGCAAGGCAGCTAGTGTTTGGAAGCCCAGGAGAAGCCCTGCCCTGCGACAGACATGGATTTGCAAATGTTTCAGATGTCCTGAATTTGCATTTTTCACTGAAAAAAGTTTCAGCTGAAAATTTTCACCTAACTGTAACCTTAACAGAAATGTCAGACAGTACAAAAAATACTCATTTCTCATTGATTCCAGCACTGCTCTCAGAGGAGTTGTTCACAATGGGAAATGACACAGGATTAGAACACTTAGGGCTGGTCCACACTACCCGCCCAATTCGGCAGGTAGAGATCGATCTTCTGGGATCGATTTATCGCGTCTCATCTGGACGCGATAGATCGATCCCAGAAGCGCTCCCCCGTCGACTGCGGAACTCCTGCTCACCGAGAGGAGGAAGCGCTGTCGACGGGGGAGCCTGCCTGCGCCGCGTGGACCCGCAGTAAGTAAATTTAGTTCGATCTAGTAAACGTCGACTTCAGCTATGCTATTCTCGTAGCTGAAGTTGCGTTTCCTAGATCGATCCCCCGCCCCAGTGTGGACCTGGCCTTAGTGTATACAACGATTGAAGCATTGAAATCTGTTTTAGCTCATTGTGGTTAACTCTAGGGTTAAAACACCAACAAACAGAACTTAAAACACATCAGTTCTTATCTTCACTGTGTGTTTTACATTTTATTAGTAAACATACCTTCCAGATTAGAGCTTGGCAACATTTTTCAGACAAATGGTTTAGTCACCAAAAAAAATGCACTTTCAGTCAACCCGAAACTGTTCATGAAATGGACACAAATTCACGGAATAATTTAGACTAAAATGAAGTTTTCAGGTTAGCGAAGTCCCAGGCATGTAATTTAATCCCTCATAATGACAATGAAGAGTGAGTGAGTGAGTGAGAGAGACTATAGCCTGATGGCTACAGCACTCTCCTAGTCTAAGAACATAAGACTGGCCATACTGGGTCAGACCAATGGCCCAACTAACCTAGTATCTGTTTTCTGACAGTGGCTGCTGCCAGATGTTTCAGAGGGAATAGACAGAACAGGGCAACTACTGAGTGAGAGATGCAAGCTCAAGTCCTCACCTCCCATCTCACAGAGTTGAGAATTGAACCGTGGTGTCCAGACATCCCAAGTGAGTATCCTAACCACTAGGCTAAGGGTTATAAAGAAGGCCACCTCAGCTTCCTTCTCCATCAGTGCCTTAAAAAAATCCATTTTGGGTTAAACGAAATATGTTTCATTAGACCCAAAATAGGATGGTTTTTTTGATACACTGAAATTTTTCATAGTTTTTTGGATTTGGTTTGACCCAAACCAAAATATTTTTTTTAATTCTTCAGAACTGCCAGTGAACTGAAAAAGCAGTTATTTGCACAGCTCTGTTCCATATAATCTCCCAGTTAAGTACCTGATGCTATTTCAGTGATATATAAGTCTTTGTGAGACAGAAGGCAGCCCCTTCCTCACAGTTCATTAAACATCCTTGTGCAGATGCCCACTATCTACACCATTTGAGCCTTACTGTAAATAGTTAAATTGTTAATCTAATGCAGACAATAAATCTTCCCATTCTCTTTATCCTTTAATCCTTGCTAGCCTCATTTCTCACGTGGATGTGTATGCAACTATAATGATGAAATTCATTGTTCTGGCTCAGTCACAAAGATCTATATCTCTGAAATAACATCAGGTACTTAATATCAGATGAGCGGAAGTCCTTCACACTGAGAAGTTCCTAGAGGGTGGTTCCACTTTCAATGGCATTTCACTCAGCATTTTGTTGTGAACTTCACATCTACTTTGTTGTGTACAACTGGCATAAGACAGTATCTGGGATTTGCTCAGTGAGGGAGAACTTGTACTATTCATAATGGCTATTATTGTCTCTCTCTGCTCACCAGCTGGGGACTCACAGAGCCTTGGCTTGGAGCTGCCACTCTACCGTCACCCTAACTCCACTGATATTGACACTGTGGGGTAAGTGATTCCTTAAAGGGGAAGCCTCTCCTCACCATCTGGCCTTTCAGAGAACTGGTCTACCCATCTAGATTGCCCTAACTGGACATCCTGTGAAAGAAGATCATGAAAGAAGAAACCTAGCGTATCGGTGTCAGAAAACCACAAACAAATTCTACAAACTTGTGCCATTTTCATGAAAGAGGCACAAAGAGTTTAGCAGTCCTCCACCATAGAAATAGCAAAGTCTACCAGACCATAAATAGTTTTGCGTACCCAAAGTGCCTCCATTCAATCCCAGAATACAGCACCTCCTGCTGCAAGGAATTATAATCCTGTTTCACCAACAGGATCACTCACATCTGGAATGGCTTCATGGGCCGCTGCAGATAACAAGCCAGTCACAGAAACAGAATCACATTGCCCTTCTGCCAAGATTTTAGCCCATTCAAACAAACAGAAGCCATGGAGACACCAACAGGAATCAGGATCACCATCCTGATTCTGATTCCTGCCTCTCCTGCATGGTAGAAGAGTAGAAAATAACAGAGATCCTAATAATAGAGACTATCAACATCTCCTTTATGGAGCGGAGTCTGACACACTCCCTAAACATACAATAGTCCCACCAAAACTAAAGAGACCATTGACTGATGCTAGAGACCTTGCAAAATATTATTCTTTATCTAGCCCCCATTTTCTAAGTAATCTGATTGAAAAGCTAGCAAAATGCAAGTAGTCTCCAATGCCACCTGTGAACTACCCATTTCCTTTCAGAGAACCCATGACCTCCCATGATAGCTATGTTCAACAAGAACAAAGAAACCAGCGTCCAACCAGGGAACAGGGGTGCTGGAACAATTTTTATAGTGGGGGTGCTGAGAGCCATTGAACCAAACTGTAACCCCTGCATATGACGGAAACCCCTGCAAGCCAGGGAGGTGGGAACACCCAGCACCTAGTTCCAGCACCTATGCTGGGGAGGCTCCTGAATGAATGAGACAGAACTCATACAGGAGTTGGACCCTAGACTATGGAACTCAAGATCATAATAGATCTGAATGATCATGAAACTAACCACTTTCAGAATTGAAGGCAAATCTAATTTCTTTCATTTCCTTTTTCCCAGTCATGACATCCAGCTATCATTATTGCCCTGTAGTTCTGTAACAATAATAATGTTATAATTATATATGTAAGCGGGGGAATGGTGGGGAACTTTCCTGGCTTCTGCTTTGGGCTATTTAGGTACCTGACTATGTGAACTAGTCTTCAGAGGTGCTGAACACGTGCAATTCTAGTTGAAGTCAATGATAACTGTGGGTGCTCAGCACCTCTGAAAGCCAGGCGACTTACTAGATGCCTAGCTATGGATTTAGGTGCCTACATTTAGGTACTTAAATTTCAAAATTGTTCAAAATACTATGGGACTTGGGTGACCAATCACAGTTCTCGAATAGAGAATTCCAAACAACAAAACTCAGGTGACTTCTCATTATTAGCAGTACACAAACAACCCAGAGTCCAAAATGTGTTTGTATGTCAAATAGTTTTATTTACTTCAAACTATGACAATTCTCAAACAGGGAAAGGGCTAAATTCAGCAGATGCATTTTTTCACAATGAACAATTTGTATGTGTTTACTAAACACTTTTCAAGAAAGATAAAATCTTAAAAACCACTATGAAGTATTGTATAAGTTATAATGCAATTATATAAGGCAGTGGCTCTCTACCTCTGAGAGAGCTAGTTGGTTGCATGGTACGGATTCTCTTTCTTCGCAACTGGTAAATTGTATTAAAAGCACTACATTGTTTTAAACAATTTTTAGCTGTCTTAATATTTCTTTTATATGTAAGCAACTGTTGCAATTGCTGTGAGGACATTGTGTGAACGTGAAGGAGAAAAGCGGCAGTCTAATGGTGAATGAGAAGGGAGGTCGGTCTCTAGAATATGCCTATCAAGATGTGGTCTATACTATGCACAAGTGAAAACTCCTGATTTAACACTTTCATAATTGGGCAAAGATCATCTAATCAGAAAACACACTCATCTACAAGCAAAATCATTATAATTTGACAAATTGTATGTCAAATATAGTGAGGCGGGCAATATGGTTTTTATTTATGCGTACACGTGACCCCATATACCAACATTGCTATTAACAGAAACACAGGGATTGCCATACTAGATCAGAACATTGATCCATCTAGTGCAATATACTGTCTCTGATAATGGCCAGTACCAGATGTTTCAGAGGATTTACTTTAATGCTTCAGAAGCCGTTTGTACTGTAAACCAATGGACAAGATAACAGGTTGCCTTGCTGTTTACCAATCACTATTTAATATGCTTTACCCAATTGTTGACATTTAAATAATCATTACTCTAATCTGAGTTAGTACACACTGCCATTAAGATACTATAGTTTAAACCTCAGAGATATTCTTTCTAAACCTGGGCAAAATTTTTCAGACAAATAGTATATTCACCAGAAAATGCAATCTTGGGCTGATGAAAACTATTCACAAATTCAGGTCAAATTTGGTAAATAGTTTCAGTTGAAATTTTTTCCCCCAAAAAGTCAAAATGCTTTGTTTTGATTTTGACTTTTTATTAAAAAAAAGAATAAAAAATAAAAAAATAAAATAAATTCTGAAATGAAGGGGGATTTTTTTAGATGAAAAATCAGTGTTCCACTCTGGTAATGTTGAAATGGAATGTTTCAACATCACCAAAGTGCTTCATTTCAATTTTTTTCTAAGCCAAGTTTTGTAGAAATCCACACGTTCCCATGAAATGTTTCAATTACAACAAAACAGCATTTTTCAAGGGAAGACTTATGTCAGAAATGTTCTGGCCAGCTGTAGGTTCGATGGGCAAATTTAAAGAAATCCCCTTTGCAGGTTTTTAGAACAAGATCAGGGCCTTCAGGCACTATCATAATCCAAGCAACCCTCCTCTGGCACTGCCAAGGAGAGCACCACCAACCCTTCTGAGGGACTGAGATTTCAGCCAGAAGATTTACTTACTCACAGATCTTACTTACTCAACTGAACCAACGATAGCTTCCCCTCTTCCACGTCTGCAAAGCTGTACTCTGCAATGTGCTGGGGATATGCACTTTCTATTTAAGTTTGGGGGCAAATTATGGGAGGAGGGAGGCTTATGTCTTTATAGTCCTTATTTTTGTTTTGAAAGTACTAATATACCATGGGAAAAGACACCACAAAGCGGTGCACAGGGAAATGGCTGGCATGAGAAACAAAGACTTGCTCAGAATGATTTATTAGAGTGAATTTGGTGGAACATCCTTAAATGATTATCTTCCACATAAACATGGACACATGAGAAGCTGTGTATTTTAATACAAGCAAAAGTCTACTGCAGTCTCCTATGATGACGAGCTAACCAGATCAGCCACAACAAAACCAGGTTCACTCAAACTTGAATCAAATCAAACCCATTTTTATACTGTACAAAAATTTTGTTGAGGAACCCTTCCCATGGTCTCCAGACAAAAGGAGATAAGGATCACCTGGCATGGCTCCTTTCATGATCTTTGTGAGCCCCACAATCTCTCTGTAATACCCCACATAGACCTTCTACCTTTTTTGGACATATTTGTAGAGCCCAACATTTTTTAACCTCCCCCCCCCCCCCCCGCCACATAATTGAAAGCTCACATGCTTGGAATCAAGTTAATGAACACTGGGGTCTATAGCATCAGAGCAGAAGGAATCTGAATTCAGAAGTGTGGTGTATTGAAAACTATTAAAACTGATCTATCACTTTAAATTCTCAGTGGTTTTCCTGGTCCTTCTTGCAGCCACGGGGGTCTGCAGGGAAGCTGGCTGGGATCAGAGTCAGTCAGAAGACAGAGCCTAGAGTAAGGGGCGGGGGGGGGGGTGAGTTGTGCCTCTCTATTTTAGGGAGTCTGCTTTGTCTTTCTCTGTTTGGGGTTCTTCTGTGTTATTCTGAATTCTTAGAAATAAAGAAGTGTCACATTGCAACCGTCCAGCAAGAGTATTTTATGCTTCTAATCTAACTTCTCTGTTTGTTGCCATGAAACAATCAGAAACTCAGAGGCCTAATAGACAGTGTGTTGGCAGCATTTTCACTAACTCAAGATTACCATGTCTTTTGTACCATTGGTTCAGAGTTAGCGTGGGCATTAACAGTAATTTTTTGAAGTGTTTCTTGCTTAATATCCTAATGACTAGATGATCACTCTACTTTAGTATCAGTAATTCCCTACTGATGCTAAAGATACAATGCTTTGCTTCTTCATAGAGGCCACTTTTAAGGGCCCCCACACTTCTCTGGGCCTCTACACTTTGGCAAGAGTGCGTCCATTCATATATGACATTCACAGGCCATCTTTGTGGGCACACACTTTCAGAGGTTCCACTGAAGTTTTATTTGTAGAGGACTAGGGTTTGTGGGACCTAAGATGGGGAAATTCTGGTTGTGTGGCCTGGTTTCTTTTATGCAAAGTTTGCTGCTGCTTTTCTTTGTCTTCCTCTGATAGTATTTTTTATTATTTCTCAAAGCTGCTTAGAGCCTGCGAGAGATGTTTCTTTTAAAGTTTATATATTGAAATCTACATTAAATACAATAATTTTTAAAAGGTAAGACAATGTATTTTGGAAGGAATACTTTCAACCACTCTGAGGCCTACATAGTTCCTGGGATCTCAATAAACGTAACTTACTCAGGAAAAAGACCCGAGGGTTGGTTTGTTTTGGACAACTCACTGAAGACATCTATTTACACAGCAGCAGGAAAGAAAAAAGTGGGGGGTAGCAAACAAAATGCTAGGATGCATAGAGAGCAGGAAAAGAATACTGAGAATAGTGTGTGTACACGGCACTGTGTAAATCAATGGTGTACCTTACATGGAATACTGGGTTCAGTTACTGAAACCAGGAGACCCATCCTGAACACACATTCTGAGCATACTCCCCTGATTTATAGAGTGACATTATACTACTGAATAACAACATGTAGAAGAGATGCCAAGAAAGGCAACAACAATTACTCAAATCTTGAAGAGACTTTTGTAGCAGAAGAGATTGAAATATTAAGCTTAAATAAATAAAATAAATTAATGGAGATATATCCTATCTCCTAGAACTGGAAGGGACCTTGAAAGATCATCGAGTCCAGCCCCCTGCCTTCACTAGCAGGACCAAGTAGTGATTTCGCCCCAGATCCCTAAGTGGCCCCCTCAAGGATTGAACTCACAACCCTGGGTTTAGCAGGCCAATGCTCACACCACTGAGCTATCCGCCCTGGAGCTTGTTTTGGGAGGAGACAAATAAGAGAGGGTCTGATAGAGGTATATGATTTTAATGAATGATTATAAAGAAGGTAAATTGGAAGCCCCTGGTATTATGGAACCAGGGGAAATGCAATGAAAGACAATAAATATAAAACCCATACATGTAGAAATGTATTTCCTCAACACATGGAACTCATTGCCATGCAGTATCATTGAGACCAAGAGCTTAGCAAGACTCAAATATGACTGGGTGTCTGTGGATATTCTCATTATCCGTATAGTTATATTAGATAGATCTTTTTTAAAAATGAAAGGGGTATAAACCCCTATGCTATAAGGGCAGAAGCCAGCCACTAATTGTCCCAGGCTAGGAAACAACTTCTATGAGCAGCTTACCAAATAATTGTCCTTTAAGGATTTCTTGCATTTTCCTCTGACACATCTAGTACTGGTCACTGTCACAGATAGGATACTGGACCAGATGGATCATGGTTTTGATCCCATCTGGCAATACCCATTTTCCTATTACTTAAGTTCCCCACCCACCATCCCACCACATCTTTCGTTTTACTATCTGGTGCACCACAGATATGACTGGCTGCAGCCTTCTTTGCGGGTGCCTGATAGACCATGTAGTGACTTACAACACCATGAACAAAATAATTAAAACAGCCTTACCAATTACTGTTAAATAAAATCCAGCTACTATGTCAGCTTCCCTAGAGAGTTTTGATGCAAAGGGGTCTTCATCCTGGAGGTAATGAGGAAGCTGGTCATCTTGGGGCGAAGTGCTGTGATTTGATGCCATGCCACTCACGTACAGATTAGCAGTGTCTGAAAAGTGAAATAATGGAGTCAATAGTAGATTACAATTGCCACCAGGAATCACAATGGAATTTTTGTTTACATACAGAAGAGCGCAACCACATAACCCCATCCCCATCTATGGTCTACCAGCTCTCCTTTCATTTCATTTCAGGATCCGGTTCAAAATTGCACTCCTTGCTTTCAACCCTCCCCCCAGCCCCCGCCAGAGTCTTCCTGCAAGTTACTACCTGACTTTCTCTATGTATGTAGGTACAGTACTTACTTAATATACCTCAGCAATGTCTTTACTCTCCCGCACTTCTGTTCATGTGGCAATAGACTCATCTGCTCCTTCAACCACCCTTACAACTCTTGATCCAAGCACTTTCGCACAAGCAGCTCCTTTTATATGCAAAAACAGTAGTATTGATCCTACTTACATGACATATTTAGTAAATAATACTTCACATTTGTATAGTGCTTTTCATCCATACATCTCAGAGCTGCATGCTAAGGTGGGTTTGCATTATCATCCCCATTTTACAGATAGGGAAACCAAGGCACAGAGAGGCTGTCACAATGAGTGAGTGATGCAGATTCAGAACACAGATTTGAAGAAAGGTGCAATGCAAAATGAAGTTGTATCAGCTTTATTCTGAAAGTCAGATTTCACTTCCGTATCCATTATGTTGTGACGGTCCAAGACAGGTCCCTCACACTTGATGTCTGTCAAAACCATTTCAGGCTAAAAGAGTGTTGGTGTCACTAGGCATAGCTACCAGGTAACTCAGGGGAGTAGAAGGCCAAAAGAGCCGATGAAGCTCTTCTGCTCTGGGTCTGTGAGCCACAGTGACTCCATCTTGTGAACTCTCACCTACTTCTATGCTAACTGCTTACATGTTGAAGCAGAAATGTAAGGGTCAGCTTTTCTAGCAGACAGCTGCTGTAAACAGGCCTTGCAAGGCCAAAAGATAAGCAGACGAATGGGAATTTTTCTAATTGTAACTGCTAGAGAAGGGAGGGGTGGGAGGGGTAAGAGGGAGAAACAGAACAAAGGCTTGCACAGAAACAGCTTGGAGTATAAAAGGTAAAAGTTGTTTGTATGTGCTGCACTGGATTTGAGACATGCTGGTCTCCTAGTGCCATTTCAGAGCTCTGAAATAAACTTGGCTTGCTTTCTCCCCTCGGTGTCTTTATTGGTGCCAAGCACACCGGGCGACGAACCCTGTTTGCCATCTCGAGGCCTTTTTAGGCAGGCAACAAGAGGGACCTAGACAAATTAGAGGACTGGGCCAAAAGAAATATGATGAGGTTCAACAAGGACAAGTGCAGAGTCCTGCACTTAGGACGGAAGAATCCCATGCACTTCTACAGACTAGGGACCGAGCGGCTAGGCAGAAGTTCTGCAGAAAAGGACCTAGGGGTTATAGTGGACGAGAAGCTGGATATGAGTCAACAGTGTGCTCTTGTTGCCAAGAAGGCTAATGGCATTTTGGCCTGAATAAGTAGGAGCATTGCCTGCAGATCGAGGGACGTGATCATTCCCCTCTATTCGACATTGGTGAGGCCTCATCTGGAGTACTGTGTCCAGTTTTGTGCCCCACACTACAAGCTCGATGTGGAAAAATTGGAAAGAGTCCAGTGGAGGGCAACAAAAATTATTAGGGGGCTGGAAAACATGACTTATGAGGACAGGCTGAGGGAACTGGGATTGTTTAGTCTGCAGAAGAGAAGAATGAGGGGGGATTTGATAGCTGCTTTCAACTACCTGAAAGGGGGTTCCAAAGAGGATGGATCTAGACTGTTCTCAGTGGTACCAGATGACAGAACAAGGAGTAATGGTCTCAAGCTGCAGTTGGGGAGGTTTAGGTTGGATATTAGGAAAAACTTTTTCACTAGGAGGGTGGTGAAACACTGGAATGGGTTACCTAGGGAGGTGGTGGAATATCCTTCCTTAGAGGTTTTTAAGGTCAGGATTGACAAAGCCCTGACTGGGATGATTTAGTTGGGGATTGGTCCTGCTTTGAGCAGGGGTTTGGACTAGATGACCTCCTGAGGTCCCTTCCAACCCTGATATTCTATGATTCTATGATAAAAGGGAAAGCAGGGGTATTCCTGCTTATAAAGCTTCTACAGAATAATTTGGACCTAATAGCCCCACTGAGACTATACATTCCCTACCCCTGACATCTCAAAGGGTTACTGAGTCCAATTCAAGTTCCTGGTTCTAGATATTAGAGCCCTTAGTAATCTGGGATCAAGCTACCTCAGAGTTGGCCTCTGCACTGCAACCCTCCAAAACCACTGCACTCTCAGTGCCACAGTAATTTTCAGTGCCTGTTTGAGCTGTTAGCACCACCTTTTTAGTGCCAAGTCTTGAGCTAGGAACACCCACCCTACCTGAGAAAATCAGAAATATGCTTGAGAGCCTGGCCACCTTTAGTGTGCCATCCAAACCTACCTTATCGCAGAAGCCAATACTCAATAACAGAAATGAAGGAGAAGAAAGAAGGTCAAGCTAAGGAAGAAAAAAAATCAACTGCAAATGGAAAATTCCAGGAAATCAAGGGAAAAGCCATTTTTGTTCTGAGGATCCATGGGGTTGCTTCATGTCATGCTCTATAGACTATGTGTATCAGACCATTTCTGGAGGAAAACTGGCTGAGGGTCCCATGGGAAACGGGGCTGTCCAGGAAGTCTTACCAGGGGGAATGGCAGGATGGTAACATGTGACAAGCCTGACAGAGGCTGATTGGCTGATCATGGGCTCAGTCAGCGTATTTTTATTTTCACTGTCTCAGCTGACCAGTGGCCAGAGTCTGCAGTGAGTTAAAAAAAAAAAAAAAAAAAAAACACACACAGGCCAGGACAGCATCTTATGCAAAACTGGACAGAAAGTCAGGAAACTGGGATCATTTCATAGTTCCAGAGGCACATGGTAAATCTACCTAATAAGTAGAGCTGATTGGGAATTTTTCTGCAAAAACTTTTTTGCAAGAAACCCTGATTCGAAACCAAAACTTTTTGTGAGAAAGGGATGGTTTCAATTAATTTCTTGTCTTGAAAACATTTTTGAAAAAAGTTTTGAAATAATCAAAACTATTATTTTGGCTTCTTAATAAAAAAAAATGATTTTTCAGTTCAAAATTACTTTTTGTTTTGAAATTTAATATAATTATAGTAAAAACAAATACAAAATAAATAAAAGATTGAAATCTGAATGAAACATTTTTAAAATTATCAAAATGAAACATTTTCATTGACCTAAACCTACATTTTTTTCTGAATGTCCTGTTCACAAACCTTTTCAATATTTTGACTGTAGGATTCCATTGTTGAAGCTGATCGTGGTGTCCAGGAAGTTGATGCTGGTGTGGGTGTGTTCCAGAGATGGTTTAGTGGATGGATGGCAGTTGTTGGAGTTTTGGTAGAAATCTCTGAGGGAGTTTAGGTTTCCTGTCTAGAGGATGAAAATATCATTGATGTATCTCAGATATTCCATTGGTTTCATGATGCATTTGTCCAGAAATTCTTCTCCAAGGTGGCCCATGAAGAGAATGGCACACTGGGGAGCCATCCTAGTGCCCATAGCTGTTCCAATGTCTTGGACAAAGTGTTTAAAGTTTAATGTAAAATTATGTGTGAGGATTAAATGGATGAGTTTGGTGATGTGTTTGGGGTGGCTATTGGATGGTTGTCCATTATCTTATAAATATATAAGGCCAGCAACAATGCTATCATTGAAATGAAATGTTGGTATCTAGGAAGGTTACATCCATGGTTGCAAGGATGATGTTCTGAGGGAGGCCGTTCATATTGTAGAGTTTCTGGAGGAAGTTGGTTGTATCCTGGAGACAGTTGGCCCTTTGTGTGATGAGTGGCTCAAGGATGGCTTTTATGAGTCCCAGTATTCCTTCAGTAAGAGTGATGAGGCCAGATATAATAGGTTAGCCTGGGTTCCTTGTTTGTGTATCTTGGAAAGCATGTGAAAAGTCCCTGGGGAATGAGAATATAAAATTTCTCTTGTTTGGGGAAGAATTTGATGAGATCCTTAAATTCCTTGGTAAATTGTGGTGTGGGGTGTTCGTTGAGTTCTTTATAGTAACTGGTGTTGGAGAGTTGTCGGTTGGCCTCCTTGACATAGTCATCACGGTCGAGGACTATGATGGAGCCCCCTTTGTCTGTTGGTTTGATTGCTATTTGGTAGTTGGATTTCAGAGGCTGTCTAGCTGTCGTCTCAGCAGTGGAGAGACTGTGGTGGATATGATGTTTGTTAAGGATTTCAGAGTCAATTTTTTTCCTGAAGCAATTGATGTAATGATTCAGGCTGTTGTTCCATCATCCAGTCAGATGATTCTTTTTTCTTCTGATTGTTGGTGAGGATGTGATAGTTGTGGGTGGTGTCGTCACTGTTGTGTAATAATTGTTTGAGGCAGAGTCGGTGAAAGAATTCTTCTAGTTCTCCACATGTTAGTATGGTATCAGGTTCTGTGAAGGGTCAGAAGATCTGTCCCCTGGAGACATAGGCGCCGACTTCATGGGTGCGCCAGGGCTGGAGCACCCAGGGGGAAAAATTGGTGGGTCCTCTGCACCCACCGGCAGCTCCCCACCCTGCCCCAGCTCACCTCCGCTCCGCCTCCTCCCCTGAGCGTGCCGCATCCCACTTCTCCCCCTCCCTCCCAGCACTTGCCACCGCGAAACACATGTTTCGCCTGGCAAGTGCTAGGAGGGAGGGGGAGAAGCGGGAATGCGGCACACTCAGGGGAGGAGGCAGGGAAGAGGCCGGGCCGGGGCCGTGATTTGGGGAAGGAGTCCAATAGGGGCAGGGAGGGGGCAGAGTTTGGGCAGGGATTTGGGGGAAGGGGGTGGAATGGGGGCAGGGCAGGAGTGAGTTGGGGCAGGGCCGGGGCCGGGGGGGGGGCTCGAGCACCCACTGGTGCCAGGAAAAGTTGGTGTCTGTGCCTGGAGATACAGATAACAACACTGGTTGGGGTAGTGTAGAGGTCTCGGGGTTCTGCCACACCCATCCCAGCAAAGAAGTAGTGGAGAGGTCCTCCAAGCGGCCTAGAGTGGTTGTGAGGATGCAACCAATCAGAGGGGCTGCTGGAACTGCCAATCAGGAGCCAGGAGGGCCCTATAAAAGGAGCTGCAGAACACAGCACCAGTTAGTTGCTGCTTGGAGCTGGAGAAGAAAGGACTGCATGCTTGGCAGGCTGGAAGAGCAGCAGGACCAAAGCCAGTCTGCTGGCAGGGACCAGGGAAGGGAGAGAGCTGGCTGCTGGGACTGAGTAAGGACTGAGCCTGGGGAGGGCCACAGGAAGATAGTGTCTCCAGGGAGGAAGCCCTGGGGATATGGCCCCATACCAGGACTGGGACTACTTAAAGACTGAGCCCGGGGAGGGTTAGAGAGACACCACCAGAGGGGTGGACTGTATACCTCTGAAGGGGTCTGTTCTGGTTCACATACAGACAGTAAAAACAATGAGGAGTCCTTGTGGCACCTTAGAGACTAACAAATGTATTTGGGCATAAGCTTTCGTGGGCTAGAACCCACTTCCTCAGATGCATGGAGTGCAAAATACAGGAGCAGGTATAAATACATGAAAAGATGTGAGTTGCCTTACCAAGTGTGAGGTCAGTCTAACGAGACAATTCAACTGACAACAGGATACCAAGGGAGGAAAAATAACTTTTGAAGTGGTAATGAGAGTGGCCCATTTCAGACAGACAGTGTGTGTGATTTGGCCAGAGGGCTGAGTCGCTGAAAAAACCATCTGAGAACCACCTAAAGGGGTCACCAGAACTGAAAGAATGCAGACACACCCAACCAGAGAGGGCACTCTCGTGAGGTTGGTGCCAACCCCATCACAAGTAGTCTTGATAAATTGATAATGTTGGGGTGTCATGTAGTGTCCATGTGGTGGGTCCTGGTGCCATGGTTTCTCCCAGAGGTGGTGTTCTGTGGGCTGTGAAGTTGTTGTAATTGGTTCCACTTTTTGTTTTTGTATTAGTTGGCTTTCCTCAGGTTTTTTGATAGCTGTTTTGGGTTTCTTACAGTGTGTAGGAGCATGTGATGATTTCTTGTCTGAGGTGGTCCCTTCTGGAGTATCTGAGATGCAGTAAGTAGTTCCTCAGTTTTTTGGAAGTCCTTTTGCAGAGCTGTTCAGCATATTTGGAGTTGTATGTAGTGATCAGAGGGTTATAGATGCTGAAACCCCTGCGGATGATGTTTGGGGTCCTACATTTGCTTAGTAAGTAGATGTCGCTGTTAAGTTTTGCTTCCTTTTTCTTGATATTGTGGAATTTCTACTTCAGATGGCAAAATTCGATATCTTCCATTGTACCATGCAGTGCTGTTGTAGCCATATTAGTTACCGGATATTAGAGAGACAAGATGGGTGAGATAATATATTTTATTGGACCTTTTGTTGGTGAGGCAGACAAGCTTTCAAGCTTACACAGAGCTTGTCTTCAGCTCTGGGAAATAGACAGTCACAGCTAAATACAAGATCGAACAGATTGTTTAACATAAGTAGTTAATACATAGTTCAATGGACCATTCAAGGTGAAGTGGCCCATTATCTCTCCAGTCATAGGGGGAAAGGAAAAAAAAGCTGGGGGGTGGTGGTTTAAGTGGGTCACAGATTGTTGTAATAACCTCTACAACCAGCGTCTCTATTCAGTCCATGTTTTATACCAGTGAAGCAGGTTAGGTGTTCATTACAGAGTAGCACGTTTCCCTAATATAGACGGGACCTAAACTTTTTTTTAAAATTCACAGTCAATTCCTTGGGAAGTACTTATTGTGTGTGCACTTAATCAAATCAAGAGGGGGGGAAATACCTTCTTTTACTTTACTCAATGTGCTCAGAAGGTGATCGAGAAATAAACTTTTCTCTACAGATCTTTAACAGCTAACATTTTGTTTTTCTCCAGAGGAGAAAAATAAGGGTATTTGTCTGGAAAAATAACTCTCCCTGTCTGGCTCTCAACATCGCTCTATATTTATAGTCTCTCCCTGCACAACCACCAGCTCAATAATGTGCTGCTAAGGATCCTGCAGTTCAGCTAGAATGAACAGCTTTCAGCTATCCATAACCCCCACACAGAAATATGTTTTGTTATCTTACCTATTCACTCTCTCTACGGTCTCTTCTACAACAGCCACATGTGATGGGAAAAATGTACCAGACAAATACAACTATGGTGGAAGTCCTCTAACGTCTGGACAACTGGTGTCCCGTTCTCTAGCTGCTCCACACACACAAAAGACAGATCCATTCAAAGAAAATCAGACACCAAGAGCACACACTGCTCCATTATATACTGATAAACCCCTATTAATACAGTAATTACATATAAGTTATCCACGGGAGATGTGTTGTTGTGCATTTTCCAAAGTGAAAGAAGTGCAACATTGCATCATGAATTAGTCATCTGGCAGTAAGATTGTTATTCTGACTGTAGATGTTTATTTCTCTCCTGCCCCATGATGCGGTAATGAAAAGTTTAGAGTCCCAACATAAGCCGACAGAGGAAACCTTGGAGTGACTAACACGTGGCAAGAAGTCGAATGGTGTGCCAGAGATCCCAAACAGGTAGCATTACACCCTATATCTATGCCAGAGTTGATTAATTTTAGGAAAATATGTTGCGGATATACAGGCCATTTAAAAAATAATTTGATTTATTTTCTTTAAAAACAAAAACATAATGAAGGGGATAACACAAAAATTCAGGGAGTGGTAAATAATGAAGACGACAGGTCACTGAACCCTTCTTTACTTTCTCTCCTATCTCTACTGTGCAGTGTTGCTTTACACTTTTAAACATCTGCTATATTTTAACCTTCAAGGTAGCTGCATTTATGTGAGTGGGGAAATAATTTCCTCTGTGTTTGGAATCTTCCAGCACATTTTGGTTGCAACCTAAATACATAATATCAGCATACATAGGGGCATATTCTCCTCTTGTTCTGCTTGCAAAACTCCATCGGCATCAACAGCAGTTCTCTGTATGGCACACAGGAGAATATTGTCTAGATTTGTAAATCACACTGTTATTCTTTCCAGATAAAATGTACTATAAAAATTAGAGATTATATTTCAAATCTGCAGCCCACATTCCACTCCACCAAGAGGCCCCCGTCAGTAAATCTGGTTCTTAAATCGTCACCATAGGAAAGGTGCAGGTTTCCTGTACTTTATTGTGTGTGTGAGACCTGGATTAATTTTTAGACTCCCGCAATAGCAGATGAGAGCAAAGATATATATCTATTAAATGTAACTTGCAGCAACTTAATACAGTTAAAACTGAGCCTTGTCAAGTTAGCACCTATCACTAATTAACACTTTTTGTGTCCCCTTTCGCAAAGAGAAAAGGGTTTTGAGCTGTCGATAGCTTCTGGA
Source organism: Emys orbicularis (assembly GCF_028017835.1). Taxonomy (NCBI): domain Eukaryota; kingdom Metazoa; phylum Chordata; order Testudines; family Emydidae; genus Emys; species Emys orbicularis. The sequence goes on along the minus strand of NC_088685.1, from coordinate 18,703,648 downwards.
AAAAGGCAAAATCATCTTCAGAAAACTAACAACTGTCCTCCTGTTAAACAGCTTGAACTCTTTGGCCAGGACGAAGGGGAAAAAAATTTATTGTTTTCATGTATATTTTGGACTGCTGCTACTGATAAACAATTTCTGCAGCTGTTGGAAAAACAGGTTTTAAAACAGTTATTAATTTTTATTTCTTAACCATTCCATGTAGAATCCTGTTTTAAAATGTGAACTTCTATTAAGAGCTCTAATTTTGGGGAGAGTTAAATTTATGCGACCTGATAATGGCTAGCTAGGTGTAAAACTGTGATCAACCAGCTAAGACTTATGCTCAGCTAATTATATTTATTATTTTATCTTTCCACCCCTTCCAACCCCATTTGTTTGTCCCATCCACCTCTTACATCTTGCCTTTTAGATTCTAAGCTCTTTGGGGCACCGACTGTCATTTATTATAAATTTGTACAGGGCTTAACACAATAGGTCCCAAATGCTATTGCAGGATGAATCACAGAGGAGTAGGGCTCAAAAGGACTTCACAAATCCATCCTTCCATGCTGAGGCAGGATTAACTATACATAGACCATCTCTGACAGGTGTTCGTCTAACCTGTTCATAAAAATCTCCAGTGACTAGAATTCCACAACCTCCCTTGGTAACTTATTCCAGTATGTCCCCATTCTTATAGTTCAAAAGTGTTTCCTAATATCTAATCTAAATCTTCCTTGTTTCAAATTAAGGCAATTACTTCTTGTCCTACCTTCAGTGGACATGGAGAACCATGGATCACCATCCTCTTCATAACATCCTTTTCCATTTTTGAAGACTGTTATATACCCCCACATGCACACACACAGAGCCTTCTTGTCTCTAGACTAAGCATGCCCAATTCTTTCAACATTTCCTCATTCATTATTATTATTTTCCTTGAATTGGAAGTAAATGTTGCAAATCCACATTATATAAATGATCCTTGTTAAATTTTCAAAAAAGCACCTTTGTGCTTTCTCCCATGTTGTCCCTCACGTTTGAGAGGAGCTCTCCATAAACATCCACAAAACCACATCATTGCCCTCCTTCAAATCCCTCCTAAAACTCGCCTTTGCCATGATGCCTACAAAAAACTTGACAAGGGTTAGGTTTCAGGTGTATCAAGATCACTGTCTGTCATGCTAATATTGTCTCATTGTTTCTCTGTGCTCTCCCATCTGGCTCTATCCATCTGTTGGTCTCTTGTCTTATACTTAGAATGTTAAGCCAGTTGGGACAGGGGCCATCTTTTTGTTCTGTGTTTGTACACTGCATGGCACAAGGGGATCTTGGTCCATGACTCGAACTCAGAGGTGCTACCACAAAACACAGAACAACAATAGCAATACAGAATGCTGGTGTGAATAATTTATAAAATAAGTATAGCAGATTCACCATTTTTCTAATGATACATTTTTCAGAGTGACTTTTCTGTAAGATTTATGAAAATAAAAGTTTTACAACTCTGAGAATGTGTTTTTAATCCTTATGGAACATGCCTGTAGCATTTAAAAGAGGTTACACCAACAGGATTCTATATAAATTACTATAAAGACTGAAAGGCCAGATTTTACCGAGTTCAGTGAGATATAGGTGTTGCACAGATGGAGCCGGTCAATAATTTTTTTTTTTACAAAATATTTATTCATCAGATGATACCGATTGTCAAAATGTAAACTTTTGGCAGAAATGTATCTGTTTTGACAAAAGTTTTGTTAAGCAGATTTCTCAGATTCACGATGGAGTTTCTGATGAAAACCAGAGAGGGGGCAAGACCCACCTCATGGCTACAATACTCATCTGAGATGTGAGGAACCCAGGCTCAAGTTTCTTCTCCACCTGATTCAGTGAAGAAACTTGAACCTGGGTCTCCCACATCCCACGTGAGTTCCCTAAACATCAGACTACTGCTATTCTGGGTTGGGGCTCTCACTCACTTGTATTCAAACTGTTCCATCTTATGTAAATAAATATTCACTGGGGAGAGAGAGAGACTGACTCTATAGGCTGGTCCTCGCTCACTTTCTGTTTTTTTCATGAAAATTTTCAAGCAATCTGTAACCAAATGCTGAAACCTCAAAATTAACTGGGTTCAAAAAGGAATTGGATAAGTTCATGGAGGATAGGTCATTCAATGGCTATTAGCCAAGATGGTCAGGGATGCAACCCTATGACTGCTAGAAGCTGGGACTGGACAACAGGGAATGGAACATTTGATACTTGCTATGTTCTGTTCATTCCCTCTGAAGGTCTGGCACCGGCCCCTGTGGGAAGACAGGATACTGGGCTAGATGAATCATTGCTCCCAGTATGGTCGTTATGTTCTTATGAAATTTTTCATTAAATGGAACTTTCCCAAAACCAGAACAGCAGTGAAGGCCCAGGCTGCACCAGTTCTTACAATTCTTTCACTGGTATTAGTGTGAGTCAGGTGGATGCTCTTTGCACTCAGTCATGAGCCTGGCTATGCACATGTGTAGGGGAGCAAGTGGCACCGTCTTCCAATACCAGCCGAACTGGCCCAGGGTTGGGGGGGGAGGGGCGCAGTCACTGCCAGGCTGCTACTCCCCACTTGAAGCAAGGGGGAAGCATGGAATAGATGGTGACTCTTTGGAGTCAGTCAGCTTCCTGCCCTGCTCTTCGGACTGCAGAGCTACACGCTGTACCTTACTTGGGCTGGACAGCAAGGTGGAAATTCAGCCCTGAGAGATATAAGAAAATGTCAGGAATACCAGGGTGTTGGTACAAACTGGGAAAGAGAAAATCCAACCTCATCTCATTATACAAAAAATGTAGCATTTTAAAAATGGGCTATTTTTTAAAAAGTTTATCTTGTTGACTGGTGGAGAAGGGAATGCAGCCTCTTATTACAAAAGGCCGACATTATCCTAAAATAAGAAAACGTGCCTTTTCTTACATCCAAAAAGGAACCCTAATATCAGGGGTGAAAGTAACTTGAAGGACTTACCGGTACGCCGGAGTCCTGAGCAGGGGGCAGGGCCTCAACCGGAAGGGGGCAGGGCCTCAACCAGAAGAGGCAGGCCCTTTAAATCCCTGGGCCCTTTAAATCGAGATTTAAAGGGCCCAGGGCTCCGTCAGCAGCGGCTGGGAGCACTGGGCCCTTTAAATCACCGCGGGAGCCCCGGGCCCTTTAAATCGCTTCCAGAGCTCCGGGGCTCCTGGCCGCTGCCGCTACCCCGGGGCTCCGGCAGTGGGCCTCTGGTAGTGATTTAAAGGACCCGGGGCTCCCAGCAGCTGCTGCAGTAGTGGCGGCCGGAGCCCCGGGCCCTTTAAATCAGCACCAGAGCCCCGCTGCTGGGAGCCCCAGGGCTCCCGACCACCACCGCTACCCCAGGGCTCCAGCAGCGGGGCTCTGGCAGTGATTTAAAGGGCCCAGGGCTCCAGCTGCTGCCAGGAGCCCCGGGCCCTTTAAATCATGGGCCTGGGGAAGCTGCCCTTGCTGGTACGGTCGGCTGTGGACCGGACCGGCTTACTTTCACCTCTGCCTAATATAGAATTGATTCAAGAACACTAGAAACCAAAAGAAACCGGCTGTAGAATCTTGCCTGTATGCTCGGGGTTCTACTGATCGCCATATTTGGGGTCGGGAAGGAATTTTCCTCCAGGGTAGATTGGCAGAGGCCCTGGAGGTTTTTCGCCTTCCTCCGCAGCATAGGGCAGGGGTCGCAGGCTGGAGGATTCTCTGCGACTTAATTTAAAGACTTCAAGGGAAAGTGGGTGGGTCAGCTTTTGTGGCCTGCATCATGCGGGAGGTCAGACTAGATGACCATATTGGTCCCTTCTGACCTTAAAGTCTATGAGATAAGCAGAACAAATTAGTGAGCTTACTGTTCCTCTTGTCATTCAAAATCAATAGGAGTTGCAATCCTGATAAACAAATATTTCCCATTCAATGCTGGAAAAAACAATAAAGACTGAAGATGGTTTTATGGTATTAATACAAGGCCAAGGTAAGAATTTTTCAATTTCTATTCATATCTGTGCCTCAAACTTTGATATTCCAAATTTTGTTTTAAAGAAACGAAGGACAATATTGCAATGCATAGGAAAGGCATGAAGAGCCTGGTACAACGAGTCTTTGCCATTTCATCAAAGAACCATGATCCTGCTGCCAACCCCTGTCCGGTTCTCAAATCCCTACAAATGGTGAACTTGAAAAAAAACAAACTTTGACTACATTACAATTTACTACTATAACGGATGTGCAAAGCCAAGATTTGAATGTAATATCAGTGGATATTAACACAATTAAAATAATGCCCACAGAATTTCATGCATCCTTCGTTCCAGTTCTGTACAATGTTGTTGAAAACTCTGTAAAAATGGTTGAGTCCCAGCCACCATGTATGATGCAATCACTTAACCATATGAGCTGCTTTATTCATGTGAGTAGCCCCATCGATGTCAGTGGGACTAGTCATGCATTAAATTCATCCCTTGGCAGAAAGTCAGCATGAGGCCTTCTCACCCCATGTGAGTAAAGCTACCCAGGCAGCTTTCATTATGAAGAACACAGAATGGCGGGGGGGGGGGGGAGTGGGGAGCTGAGACACCTAATGTTCCCCTTCTCCCTTCCCCGGAACCCCTAGACCTAGAAGCAAAATCTACAATAAAAACTGCACTAACAAACCATTTGCTGACCATCACATTGCTCCCTCTGCTTGTGTGTTATAACCCTTTCCTCTCAAATCTGGGCCTGACTTTTCTATTTAGACTGCAAGCTCTTCAGGTCAGAGAGTACCTCTTATTCTATGTTTGTGCAGTGCTTAGCAGAAAGGGGTCACAATCTTGAATTGCACTAGTGTAATATTAATAACAATAACATCATGTGAGTACATGGCAGGATAGGCTGTGGCACAAAATAAGACAGGAGAAGAAGGGATCTATCAAAAGACTCGGCTAATTCAGATATAAGCTTTAGAGTGGCTGTAGTCACTTGTTCAAATCAGTGGTGATGATAGGATTTCAGGGTAACTTCTTGTGACGGGGTGTACCAACCCCGCTCTGAGCCAACAGGGATGGACCAATCACTGTGGGCCCAGGAGGCCATGCCCCTCAAACCTGCTGTGCATGCTCCAGGTGGAAGGGATAGATAAAAGGAGGCAGCCCAGCTCAGTCTGGTCTGGCTGAGGAGAAGGAACAACATGTGTTGCAAGCTCCTGTGGAGATGCCAGAGACTCCTCAGGGGGTGGAAACCGTCGACCAGGACTATGCTGCGAGTGACCAGACGACCACACAGATTTATAGGGACGCCGAGTCACTGCCAGCCGGAGAGATGCATGAGAAGTACCTTGTGGTAGGAAGTGAACCAGGGAGTTAGTAGAAGCTGATGCTTAACGGGGAACCGTCTGGCTTCATAGGGCCCACCCAGCTCCACCAGATTCTTCAACCCCCCCTTCCCCCGCCCGAATTGCCACTAGGCGTGGCTACTGCTGATTTCCTCTGCCCCACCTGTGGGCTACAAACTGACTGTTTGTTCTGCTCTGCCCCAAGGGTCAGAACTCCAGCTGCTGTTTGCTTCCCCCAGCCAGGAGGCTTAGGGGCCCTAGACTACTTGTTTGTTCAGCCCTGCCTAGGGGCTATAGACTGAAGGTTTGTTCTGCCCCACCCGGAAGGGCAGGAACCTTAACTGTTACTGTCGACCCCGGCCAGGAAGCACAGAGGCTACAGACTGCTCTTTCTACTCCGCCCGTGGGCCACGGATAGATATTTGTTCGACCCCGCCAGGGGTCCCGAGACCACATCGTTCCAATTATTTGATCCACTAGGGAGTACAGATGATTGTGTGATGGGGTGTGCCAACCCTGCACTGGGCCAACAGGGACTCCCCTGCTGACAAACAGGGCCCCCATCACACTTCTGACATTGGATAGAGGGGATATATTCTGGTCCTATGGCTGTTATAATTATGAATGGGGGATAAATCTGCACATTTTAAGATGGAAAGGAGATGAAGGCAAGGAGGGCCACTTTCACCAATTTTATATAATACTATCCTTGAACCCCAGGTCCAAACACCAAGACAATGGCCATGTCTACACTAATGAACTTACAGCGACACAGCTGTACCAACGCAGCTGCACCCCATACGATGGCTTGTGTAGTCGCTCTATGCCGACGGAAGAGAGCTCTCCCATCGACATAATAAAACAACCTCTATGAGAGGAGGTAGCTATGTCAGCAGGAGAAGCTCTCCCACCGACAGTGCTGTGCACATAAGTTTTGCCGGCATAAGTGCTCATGTCATTCAGGGGGTGTTTTTTTTCACACCCCTGAGCGACATACATTTTGATGACATAAGTGATAGTGTAGACATGGCCTAAGACCCTGATTCAGGAAGGTACTTAGGCACATACATAGTCCTGTTGAAATCAGCAAGACTGCTCACATTCTGAAAGTTAAGCACATACTTCATTACTTTCCTGAACTGGGATTTTAATTAAGGCATCAAGGGTAACCAATTTGCCAAAGTTCCTTTTTTGCTTTTGTTCTCCATACAGATGCTACGCCCTCCTGTAACAAGCAGGCTTAATTCAATTTTTTTTCTGAGGAATTGGGGCAAAACATCTCTGGATTTAAAGTAAAGACAGTAAGAACTGGGAAAAGGTATAGAAAGCACTGCCCTTTGGGTACATCTACACAGCAGGTGGGAGAGAGAGTCCCAGCTTGGGTAGAAATAAATGCAGTAGGTCTGCTCGAACTCACGCCTAAAAATAGCAGCTTGGGCAGCGATTTGGGTTAGTTGCCCAAGTCCATACGCAGGGGTTGGGGGGGATTGTATTTGGGCAGCTAACCTGATCCATCATCCACAACCTGTGCTGCTGCGGCCACACCGCTATTTTTAAGCACTAGCTTGAGCAGAGCTCCCATGTGAATGTCTACCCAAGCTGGGAATCATCTTCCCGGCGGCTGTGTCGATACATCCTAAGTGTCCCAAAAAGAGGCTTTACAGGCCTTATCTGAAGCCCACTGATTTAAGTCTTTCGATTGACTTCAACAGACTTTGGTTTAGGCCCTAAGTACCTAGATACCAGTGTAAGGCTTGAGGTCAAGGACATATATACCACAAACATCTTACTGGAGCGAGTTATGGAGGATTTTTTTAAATGGTCTAATCCATTAGGGTAAAATTCACTCCGGTACAAAAGGCAGCACAGAGTTTAGGCCCCACTACATCAGCTCATAAATTCCAGATAAGCTCACAAAATAAAGTGGTGGATAACCCTGGGTTGACCCTTTGTACTATATTCCCTCCTTCATTATCTGGCTTGGAAGAATTAACGTAGTGAAAATGGCTCCCAGCTGGCTTCAACGGGAGTTATGGGCAGTCCACACTTTACGGAATGTTCAGCCCTTGCAAGTTCAAGCCCCTACAGCCTCATGGGACTTCGGTTTGTGATTCCTGCGCTCCTGTGATTTCTTTCCCTGTTCATTTGGAAATAATGATAATAACGATTGGAAATAAACAAAAAATAATGCTGAAGCAACCTTTGCTTTGGTCAAGAGCTGCAAGTCTCTAGTAGTTCCCAAGACAATGTGCCTGTGATGGTACACCAGCATCGTCTGCGTCCTTCTACGCCTCCCTGTCCTGACTGTTAAATCCACAATGGAATTGTAAAGGAGTCCAACACGTGTCATGAAAATCAGTGCGGTATCCCTTAACGGTCTGCTTCTCTTCATTCAATCATTTTCTCCAATTAGCACCACTTTCTCTAAGCTGGTTTCTACTAGAGATGTACATCCTTAATCACACATTTCTCTGATAGTCCAAGTAATAACCACGTTTGGGAAGCTAATCCAGAAAATATATTAATTAGTTAATCCTCATAATCTCCCGGTGAGGGAGGCATGATAATGTTCAGAACCGTCTGAACTTATAACATCTTTGGGATGCATCCTTATGGCTCAGCAAAGAACATCAAAAAATATACTTTGCAGTGTGACACCAGACTATGAGATGTGGCATGAATCAGGTGTTTTGGTGTATTTGTTATATTTGATAAAAAATATAAATGAAAATAAAAGATGTGGCAAGAATGTTTGTCCCCCACAGGTCAGACTGTGAATAACACGCAATAATATCTCAACAGTGGATGCCTCTGTTCTGGAAATACTAGTGCTTCAATAACAGCAATATGATTTTAATAGCACCCTTCACAACAGAGTGTGCTTTGCAAAGTAATAAAATCTGCAAATATTTACCATTGGTTTGCTATAGTTCCCAGTACTTCAATAGGGCTATTCATTGTAGTAACCCCTACACCGAGTGTTTGCAGAACCGAACTCTAAATCAACTACAGTGATCAAAAAATTAGGAAAAGTCAAAGCAATAGCAATCAAGTGCTGATTGGTGTCTCAATAGCAGTAGTACTAATCAACAAACAGTGAAGGCTGTCCAGACAGCAAGGCGAGTATTCGGGAACAGAAATGCCCACAACATTATAGCTCTGATTTCAGAAACCCCAGAAATCAGACCAAAGACAGAGTAACAGCAAAGTAACAATGTGCACAATTTTCACAGGATAGCACCGAGTTATTGCAATGATATTCTGTGTTGTACTTTCCTATAGGAGAATGCAGGAGAAAAATACAAATACGAAAATCTCTGTGCGCAAAAAACAAAACAAAACAAAAATCAATAAAACTGAAAAGAAATTCAAGTCCACACAAAAAAATATTGTCTGTAATTATTTAACTTAACAGGCCTTTTATTATTTAGGATTGTTATGCCAAACAGCCTATCACTCTTCCAGGTAGAGGTCTCCTATTAATGGAAACAACAAGGAGTCTGGTGGCACCTTAAAGACTAACATTTATTTGGGCCAGGGCCGGCTCCAGGCACCAGCCGACCAAGCACGTGCTTGGGGCGGCACCTGGTAAGGGGCGGCCAATCTTAGGGTGGCGGGGGGGGGGGGCTCAGGGGTTTTTTTTGTTTTTGTTTTTGGTTCGGTCGGGCGGCGCTGGGGGTGGGGTGAGTTGTTTTTGTTTCAGGAGCTGGGCGCGCGGGGCCGCTGGGGGAGGATTCGGCAGCGGCGCTCTGCGGGGGGGGGGGGGTGGCGGCATGGCGTTGCGCTCCGCGGGGGGGGGGGGTGTTTGGCAGCGCGGCTCAGCGGTGGGGAGTTTGGCGGCGCGGCACTCGGCGGGAGGTGTGTGTGGCGGCGGGGGGGGGTTCGGCAGCGCGGCGCTCCGCAGGGGGGGGGTGTTCGGCAGCGCGGTGCTCCGCGGGGGGCTGGGGGGGTTCGGCGTTCCGGCGCTCCGTGGAGGGCTGGGGGGGTTCGGCGGCGCGGTGCTCCGGGGGGGAGTGTTCGGTGCTCCGCGGGGGGCTGAGGGGTTCGGCGGCGCTCCGTGGGGGGGGGGTTCGGCTGGGGGTGTTCGGCGGCGCAGAGCTCTGCGGGGGGATTCGGTGCTCCGCGGGGGGCTGGGGGGTTCAGCGGCGCGGCGCTCCGCGGGGGGGGGGTGTTCGGCGCTCCGCAGGGGGCTGGGGGGGTTGGTGGGGGGGTATTCGACGGCGCTCGGCGGGGGGGGTGTTCGGTGCTCTGCGGGGGGCTGGGGGGGTTCAGCGGCACGGCACTCCGCAGGGGGCTAGGGGGTTCGGCGGCGCTGCGCTCCGCAGGGAGGGGGTGTTCGGCGCTCCGCGGAGGGTTCGGGGGGTTCGGCGACACGGCGCTCCGCGGGGGGCTGGGGGGTTCGGCGGCGCAGAGCTCCGCGGGGGCCTGGGGGGGTTCGGCAGGGGGGTTTGGCGGCACGGTGCTTCACGGGGGGGTGTTCGGCGCTCTGTGGGGGGCTGGGGGGTTCGGCGGCGCAGCACTCCGCAGGTTGCTGGAGGGTTCGGCGGCGCGGCGCTCCGCGGGGGGGTGTTTGGTGCTCCACGGGGGGGCTGGAGGGGTTCGGCAGGGGGATTTGGCGGCACGGCGCTCCACGGGGGGGGGGTGTTCGGCGCTCTGTGGGGGGCTGGAGGGTTCGGCGCTCCGCGGGGGGCTGGAGATGTTCGGTGGGGGGGTTCAGTGGCACGGCACTCCGTGGGGGGGGTGGCGGCGGTGCTGAGGGTGTGTGTTATGGCGGCGCTATGGCGGGCGGCACTCTTTTTTTTTGCTTTGGGCATAAGCTTTCGTGGGTAAAAACCTCACTTCTTCAGATGCATCCTATTAATGGGTCTAGTCCACCTTCGATGGGCGAATGGAACAATATGCAGAGTGCCTCGTCTACATAGTTGTACTGTATATAATTATCAATAGAGAGTTACAGTTGACAAAGTGAGGGAAGTGTTGACCAGCCTATAAGGTCACATGTATTCACTTCTCACATAGAACAATGAAGTCTTTCAAAAGCCCTATGAGTTAAGTATTCACATAACTATTTTCTGATGTGTAAAGTTAATTACTGAGCAGTTTAGTGACTTGCACTACAGCAAGTCAATGGCTGGGACTGTAACCCAAGAATACTGATGCCCATTCCTCTGCTCTCCCCACTAGAGAACTCACGCCCCCAATCACGGGATATAGTGTACATTAAAATTGTCTGTCTGCTGCCTGCCGGCCACTGAAACAGCAACTGTTTCAACCCTCCAAATGTGCATAATATGTGTACATGCAAATGTGTACTCCAGAAAAACAAAAACACAGGCTCATTACATTCAAGCTGTCCATAAACATTAGTATTATTGTCCTGATATACTGCTCCTAACAAGCACTTTGGTGTTAATTTTTGATTAAAAATGGGGTTTTAAAAATTACAATAAAGATTAAACAGTCACGTTTTTTATACTTCCTATATACAAAGGACCAGATTCTCAGCTGGTGTAAACTATCACTCCACCGAAGTCAATGGAGCAATGACATTTTACACCAGCTGAGGATCTGCCCCTAGGTGTATCAATCTACATACAAGACACACTATGTCAAACCTAATAGAGAGCCTAGAGGAAGGGATTTTTATATCTTCTAGATCCTCAGAACAAAATCCTTCAGCAAGCCCATGAAGTGTACTCCAGTGATCTCCAGCTTTGCTGGTGTTGTGACACATTCACTATTTCTTACTTTGAAAACCGTCAATCAATATTTCACATTTCTAATGTTGCCTAGTGAAGGGATTGCTCACTCATCTCACACAGACATAAGAGACATGACACCAGCTAAAGGGGGAAAGAGAAACCAACATCATTACTATATATCAAAACTTTCATTTAGAACCACAGCTTTGAATGTATTAGATACCTTTCTAAGGGCCAGATTCTGGCACCCTCACTCATGCTAGGTAGTACCTTATTTTGTGGGGCGTCCCATGGAAACTGATGGGACTCCTTGTCTAGTAAAGAGTTACTCAACATGAGCAAAGGTCATCCAGATCTGGCCCTAAAAGAAGGATATACATGCATAAATGAAAAGTGGATGAAGAGTAGACCCACAGAGTAAATATCTGACAGTGTATGTGCACACATTACACACATTGCATGCACACACACATTTTTATTATTCAATTTTCTTCTTAATACGAGTTATAACAGAAGAAGACAATACCTCGTTCTTGAGCTCTGTATAGTGCATTCCCTCCAAAGATCCAATATTCCTCTTTATGTCAATGTCTGGATCAAAGCAATCTTTCAGCAAGCATAAATCCACAGCATGGTCTGTGTTGCTTAAGTGTTCCAAGTTTTAGAATTCGGGGGGAGGGTGTTTGTTTATAAAAATGATCACTCTCTCCTCCCCTTTCTGACTTCTTAGGCTAATAGCTCTGCATGTTGCAGTATTTGTTCTCTCTCTCTCTCTCTCTCTGATGTGGTGCTGCTGTAGCAAATAGATCTTACCACATGAAACTATCATTTTCTAGAGCATCCAGCCCCCTTGGTTCTTCCCCAATCAGCTTGCTATGACATCTTTAGAGAAAAAAATAATCCTGCTAGGGTACTTATGAATGAATGAGGAGAAGTGTGACTCAAAGACTTGTAGGAGCAGATAGAACTAGATAGAACAACAACAACAAAATCACATGCTGGGAATGATAAAGTCCCTCCTGTGTAAATCAGAGACCATAATAATAATCCTGTGCATTGTCTGTGCCACAAAAATTAAGAATGCTTTTAAAATTTAAGGATTAGAGGTTTTTCTCCTCAACAAGTAATGCTTACCCTATCTGCAGGAAAACATCCTAAATAGTAAAAGGCTTTTTATTGTCGTTATTATTATTAATAGAAACATCTCTTGCTATTCTGTTTCACTGATGTTTTCCCCCTCCGCTGGTTGGCAAAATTGTATAGAGCTTTAAAATTCAGGGTTTGACCCTCTGCTTGTGTAGACTAATGGAGCAATGACTATTTACAGCAGCGAGGATCTGGCCCTCAGAAACCACTAAAGAAAATTTTTAAATTAAGTATCTGTGAAAGAAATGTAAAGTCATGAAATCTCAGAGTCAACCCCAACCTTTCATCAGAATAGAGACAGATTTTTCAGGAGCCTGCATGGCCTGTCCTGCAGAATTACTTTGCTTTAGCTAGGGTAGGTTCACGTCTAACAGCAGGTTAGGGAGGGCTCTTGCAAAATGAATCTGACCCCACCTATGGGAAGGATAATGACCACAAGAAATATTATTATATGCTCTCTAACCTTGGACTAATTCGGTCTCTCAGCCAGACGCTAAAAATGAGGAGACTTCAGAAGTTACCGAGAGATTTTCATAAAATACAAACTCAATGTGTTGACTTTACACTGCAGACTAATTTTTCTATTTCTATTTAATACAGGCTTTTTCCCTTTCTTCCCTTGTTTTAAAAAGAAAATGTGAATTTCATTAGCCCCTTGCTCTTCTGACCTGAAGTAGAAAAGGCTCCATCATATAGGTAGAAAGATATAAAAATTGGAAGAGTAAAAGGAAGAGAGAAGCTGGCAACTGACGTTCTGAAATTAGGACAGCTGCCTTTCTTAGCCTGAGGCAGAGAGGGATAGTAGATTTCCACTCTGGCTGTTATTTCTCGATGGTTAAATAAGCAGAGAAGAAGAAAAGGGGCATGTTTAAGACAACATAATCAGAAAAACAAGACAACTAGGAAAGCATGCCCTGAGGGGGTCATATACCTTACAGGACAGTAAAGACTTACCACTAATGTAATGCTTTTCAGCTGTATAATTCAAACTGTTTTACAGAAGAGGAAATCATTATCCTTATTTTTTTTAGAAAAAAATGAAGAAACTGAGGCAGTAGCATAGCTGGGGGGGAGCGGGGCAGCGGCCGCTCCCCCACTGAGCATCTTAGCGCCTTTTTAATTTTTACTCACCCGGCACAGAGGGGGAAAGGCCAACCTTTTCAAAAGAAGCCATTAATTCGGAGTGTTGTTTGCGGTCAGGTGGCCAGCTTGAGACACCCTAGGGCCTGACATCACAACTCCAGGTTTCAGAGGCGCTCTGGGTGTTGAAGCTCCTCACGCTTCACAATTAGTCGTCTCATGGACCCAAATCAACCAGGAGTCAGAAGTTAAAGCGCTCAAGAAACTGGCTGCCCTCCAGTTGGCTCACCCTGAAAACAGACATCACATGGCAAGCACCACTCCCCACACATATACACTTGGAGAAAGAGAGCCAGACAGGATGTCCTTAAGGAAAGAGTATTCCAAAGGACGATGAGGGGAAGAGTCAGGACTGGGGTAAGGCCTAGAACAGTGGTAGGAGGAGAAGAGGTGGAAAGGGTCAGTGGGATTGACAGCACCAGTTTGAGACAGTGGAAGCTAACAAGAGCATAGGTCTGCTCTACGCACAGCAGAGACACAATGTAATAGACGCAAATTTGGTCCACACCAATGTCTGCGTCCCACCAAACTATCCCTCAGGTTATTCAGGATTGTCGTTCCTCATTCAGAATAGTGCAAGTTCCGGCTGATGGTGTTATATCAGTGAAGAGGTAGACATTGACACTGGTATACCTTTAGTCCTCCCACTACAATCCCATTGCACCACTGTCTTCGGCAGCGACCCATCTGGTAAACTATTTTATCTCCACTGCCCAGGGATCAGAGTCACCGTAACTTTTAAAGGGCTGGTGCTGGCTTTACAACCTCTGCTGCAGGTGCAGCATTACGAGCAAGCCAGCCCCCAAGAGATCAGCACTTCTTACCAACAGCAAGATCATGCCTTGGGTTTCCGATCAGACTGAGGCTTCAGCATGAGCCAGAAAACTCTGCACAGTCTCTCCAGCTGCCACCACACCTGTTTGAACTGGGCAGGAATATGCCTCCTATGGATGTGGGCAGAAGTGGCCTCTCTCTTCATTCCATTCCCCTCACACTGGTACTAACTCCATCCACCATTTCACCTTCCAAGCCCCAATAAGGGCTTTCCCATTCTCCACTGCTCCCAAACCACCTGCCAACCCCTTGATTTGAGTCGCAAGAGGCCCAAGCCCCACCAAATCCTATTTTAAACACTTTGCAATTGCCCAGGTAACCCATTCCCCTACCCCAATATGGCCAAAAAGTGGGGTGCGGGGATATTGGTAGTTTCTAAACAAAGGAATTTTCTTCCATTGCAAAATGCAGATGTTTTTAATTGCTAAAGCAAAAGACAGGGATGGCCACACTTTCACCTCACTCATACAATACATCACAGCACATAGACTTTTTTTTAAGAATGCAACTAAATCCATTCACGAAATATAGCAAAGACTGTTAATTGCTTCAAGAGCAGCATTATGTGGTATTCATAGTGTGGCAGATATGACCAATTTAAAGTAAACATCATGCGCCAGAGGTAGAAAAGTGCATTATGTGGCAAATGCATGTAACACATGCTCATTCACAAAGTCACATGAAATAAGGTGATGGCTTGCTGTTTGACATATACACAGTAGCTGGGGCAGCACACAAAAATGATTTTGCGGCCAACTTATACAGTTTTTCTACACAACACGATTTTCTTTGGTGCAACAGCCTCACCCACAAACAAATTCACACCCACATTGCTTTTATGGCAAACCCACCATCTCTCGTTCAGAAATACATGCCAGAATTAGTTATACAGCATGCACAGGGCAGGGCCATGTGAACCACAAAATGGTACATCATGCTGTGTGCCAGCCAATAATAGCACTAAGCTTAGACTGCTCTGTGCTGGGTCTGTACTGTGCCATGTCTTACAGCAGGAAAAGCCTGTTAACGTGTCATAAAATCTTCTAATGTCTAGTGGCGTTATTTCAGAAAATATTTTGAACATTAATACTTCAGCTCTCCCTCCTAATGTGTGGAGAAAGATAATTTCCCAGAGGAAGCACTTTGGACATGTTCCCAAGCTACTCTGCCAGTATTTCAGGTGAATCATCCAGGAAAAAGTGTTGCTGATTATTTGCCGGGATGGCTTCTAGACCTCTTACAAAGCTCCTTTCTTTGCCACTTTGGGATCCTTCCGAGGGCTATCTCCTCCAGGGTCACAACTGCCTGAAAAAGGTTAACTTTCTTTACTAAATAGATTGCCCTTATATGCAATACCTGATTTTCCCTCCTTCCCCCCGGTATCTTGCCAGGAGAGGGATTTCAGCAAAATGCTGAACTTGCAAAGCAGTGCAAATAACACAGACCATCCTAAGGACTTAAAGACAATACTCACCCAAGAGAATTTTAGTAGAAGCTACAGATTTCTAAGTGGGAATAATTAAGGCTTTGAAACATTTAAATCCATCATGGAATGCACATCTGCCCATAGCTAACATGTGTCTGTCATGCTGTCTGAAGTGGCTCACAACTGAGAGTGCCTACCTCAGGGCAGACTGTCAGAAACAGGGCAGATATCCCATGCTGGTGGTGTGTTCTATAATTAGATTTCACCCAGGCAGGAACAAATGTGAACTCCTGGATCACTAGACCAGTCTAACCATGGAGTCACAGGCTAGGTCTATACGGGGGGGAGGGGGGGGGAGGTTGATCTAAGATACGCAACTTCAGCTACGTGAATAGCGTAGCTGAAGTCGGCGTATCTTAGGTCGATTTACCTGGCCGTGAGGACGGCAGCGACTCAACCGCTGCCGCTCCCCCGTCGACTCCACTTCCGCCTCTCGCCATGGTGGAGTTCCGGAGTCGACGGCAGAGCGATCGGGGATCGATTTTATCGTGTCTACACTAGACGTGATAAATCGATCCCGGATAGATCGATCACTACCCGCCAATCCGACGGGTAGTGTAGACGTACAGACAGTCCCCTTAGATTCTTCAGCCTATCTTGCCACTCAGACAAACTGGACTTTGTGATAAATGGTGACTCAAACCTAAAACCACACCACATCAGGTTTCTCCCAGTCCCAAGAGACCAGTCACTTATCCTAGATTAATTGGTACTCCAGCTTTTACACCTAAGATAACGCTTGCAGCCAATTCTATAGTAACCTAAAGATTTATTAGCTATGAAAAAAAGGATAAGAGTTATTGAGAGGTTAAAGCTGGTAAAATGTATCACAGCTTGTAACCCCAAATGGTGGCAGTGATATAATAAACTGCCAGTTTCCCAAACGTCTCTTCAGGGTACCCAGATTGTTTCTGGAGATTTCTACTTTGCTTCTGCTACACTTCCCTGTAAGAGTCCAAACAGTCCAGAACAGAACAATCTTTCTTTGAATCCATTCTTATATCTTCTTCTGACAGAAGACAAGGTCACACTGTCTCTACCCATGTGGGCTTTTCCTTTGATGATGATGATGAATGAGGAATGCACTTTGAGTCTCTAACCTCAGGTGATCACAGACAATGGCCACTTGCTTTGGAATTAACATCTTTTCTGATAAAGTCCTTCATTAACATTCCACAAGGTTTCTTTGATGTCTGATGAGTTCTTTAATTACAGGGGTATTTACAATTGTGACGGGCAAGGCCAGATGGGTATAGTAAAGTAGTGAGGAACAGATATGTTAACCCCAGGCTAACCAAATCCCTCGTACCATGGTAATCAAATGGCAGTTGCTCCAGGTTAATCAAGACACCTGGGGCCAATTAAGATCCTTCTAGAAAACAGTGGAGATAGCTAGGTTGATTGGGACACCTGAAGCCAATCAAGGGCTGGCTGGAACTAGTTAAAAGCCTCCCAGTTAGTCAGTGAGGCGTGGGTGTCAGGAGCTGCAGGAGGAAGCTGTGCTGTTGGAGGAACTATGTAGTACAAATCCATATCAGGTGCAAGGAAGGAGGCCCTGAGGTAACGGTGAAGGAGATATTGAGTGGGGGCTGCTGTGGGGAAGTGTCCCAGGGAATTGTACATGTCCTATTTCCAAAAGTCAGCTACCATAGCTGCTACTATTAGGGTCCCTGGGCTGGTGCCCAGAGTAGAGACAGATAGGACCGGTTCTAGGCACCAGCAAAGCAAGCACATTCTTGGGGTGGCACAATTCCAGGGGCAGCATTCTGGCCTTTTTTTTTTTTTTTTGGCTTGGGCGGCATTCCTAGAGCTGGCCCTGACAACAGAGACTGTGCGAGGGAGAGTTGCTTCTCCTCACCTCCCTTGCTGGCTTATGATGAAAATGGCTCAGTAAGCTGTGACCCTTGCCTCTAGAGAGAGAAGGGCTATGTGGAGGGTCACAGTGAGCCTCTGAGGCTAGCAAAATCCGCCAGGAAATGTGGGACCCACAGAGACAAGGACAGAGCTTTGTCACACAATGTAAATGTTTGCTATTACATTATGACAGGACACAGATAAGTAAAAACAATGCATGTAACCGCCCATCAATTTTACAAAGTTTAAACTCCCAAAACACTAATTGCTTTGATCTATATTTATACACAAGCGAATTGACCTGAATACACTCTGGCATAACCTGGTCTGCCAGCGTCATAGTGTCCTTTTTTTTTTAAGTACATCTACACATACCACATCATCATCTTCGATTACACTGACTATGGTGAGAGATTGTGCCACACACTCTCAAAGAAACTGAGGAACCACCTGATCAGCATCCTGTACAGCAAACAGGAGAAGATCGAGAATGAGCTCTCAAAACTGGAGACTCTCATACAAAACCAACCTTCCACACAAACTTCCACGTGGCTGGACTTTCCATAAACAAGACAAGCCATTGACAATGCACACTTTACTTTTCTATGGAGGAAAAAGGACAGTAAACTATCTAAACTCCTACATGCCACAGGGGGCTACAACAGTGGTACCCTTCACTCACCCAACAATATCATTAATCTATCCAACCACACACTTAGTCTGGCAGAAGAGTCAGTCCTATCTCGGGGACTCTCTTTCTGCCTCACCACCCTCATGCACATGATACAGTTCTGCGGTGATCTAGAAGCCTACTTTCGCCATCTCCTACTCAAGGAATATTTTCAACACACCACTGAACAGTGCACTGACCTACAGGAACCCTCCTATCAACACTACAAGAAGAAGAACTCTGCGTGGACTCCTCCTGACGGTCAAAATGACAGAATGGACTTCTACACAGAGTGCTTCCACAGACGTGCACAGGCTGAAATTGTGAACAAACAGCATCACGTGCCTCATAACCTCAGCCATACAGAACACAACACCATCCACAGCCTCAGAAACAACTCTGACATTATAATCAAAGCGGCTGACAAAGGAGGTGCTGTAGTCATCATGAACCGGTCATATTATGAACAGGAGGCTGCCAGGCAACTCTCCAACACCACATTCTACAGGACACTATCCTCTGATCCCACTGAGGAGTACCAAAATAAACTACACCATCTGCTCAAGAAACTCCCTGCTACAGCACGGGAACAAATCTACACAGACACACCCCTAAAGCGCCGACCAGGGGTATTCTATCTGCTACCCGAGATCCATAAACCTGGAAATCCTGAATGCCCCATCATCTCAGGCATTGGCACTCTTACAGCAGGATTATCTGGCTATTTGGACTCTCTCCTCAGACCCTATGCTACCAGCACTCCTAGCTATCTTTGAGACACCACCGACTTCCTGAGGAAACTACAATGCATTGGTGATCTTCCTGAAAACACCACCCTGGCCACCATGGATGTAGAAGCTCTTTACACCAATATTCCACATGAGGATGGACTACAAGCTGTCAGGAACAGTATCCCTGATGAGACCATGGCACACCTGGTGGCTGAGCTTTGTGACTTTGTCCTCACCCACAACCATTTCAGATTTGGGGACAACTTATACCTTCAAGTCAGCGGCAGTGCTATGGGTACCCACATGACCCCACAGCATGCCAACATTTTTATGGCTGACTTAGAACAACGCTTCCTCAGCTCTCGTCCCCTAGAACTCTCCTCTACTTACGCTACATTGATGACATCTTCATTATATGGACTCATGGGAAGGAGGCCCGTGAAGAATTCCACCTGGATTTCAACAATTTCCACCCCACCATCAACCTCAGCCTGGACCAGTCCACACAAAAGATCCTCTTCCTGGACACTACAGTGCTGATAAGTGATGGTCACACAAACACCACCCTATACCGGAAACCTACAGACCGCTATACTTACCTAGTAACAGAGGGGTAGCCGTGTTAGTCTGAATCTGTAAAAGCAACAGAGGGTCCTGTGGCACCTTTAAGACTAACAGAAGTATTGGGGCATAAGCTTTCGTGGATGAATGCCCACTTCATCAGACGCAAGATGATGCGTCTCACCCACGAAAGCTTATGCTCCAATTCTTCTGTTATACTTACCTACATGCCTCCAGCTTCCATCCAGGACACATCACACAATCCATTGTCTACAGCCAAGCCCTAAGATACAACTGCATTTGCTCCAATCCCTCAGATAGAGATAAACACCTCTAAGATCTTTATCAAGCATTCTTAAAACTACAATACCCACCTGGGGAAGTGAGGAAACAGATTGACAGAGCGAGACCGGTACCCAGAAGTCACCTACTGCAGAACAGACCCAACAAGGAAAATAACAGAACACCACTGGCAATCACAGACAGCCCCCAGCTAAAACCTCTCCAGCACATCATCAATGATCTACAACCTATCCTGGAAAATGATCCCCCACTCTCACAGGCCTTGTGAGGCAGGCCAATTCTTGCTTACAGACAGCCCCCCAACATGAAGCAACTCACCAGCAACTACACACCACACCACAGAAACACTAATCCAGGAACCAATCCCTGTAACAAACTCTGTTGCCTTCTCTGTCCCCAGATCTACTCTAGCGACACCATCATAGGACCCAACCACACCAGCCAGACCATCAGGGGCTCATTCTCCTGCACATCTACTAATGTGATATATGCCATCATGTGCCATCAATGCCCCTCCGCCATGTACATTGGCCAAACCGGACAGTCTCTACGTAAAAAGATAAATGGACACAAATCAGACATCTGGAATGGTAACATACAAAAGCCAGTAGGAGAACACTTCAATCTTCCTGGACATTCAATAGCAGATTTAAAAGTAGCCATTCTTCAAAAAAAAAAAAAAAAAAAAAAAAAAAACACACTTCAAAAACAGACTTCAAAGAGAAACTGCAGAGCTACAATTCATTTGCAAATTAACACCATCAATTTGAGCTTGAATAGGGACTGGGAGTAGCTGGCTCACTACAAAAGCAATTTTCCCTCTCTTGGTATTGAGACCTCATCAATTATTGAGAGTGGACTATATCCGCCCTGATTAAATTGGCCTTCAACATTGGTTCTCCACTTGTAAAGTAACTCCCCTCTCTTCATGTGCCAATATATATTTATGCCTGTATCTATAACTTTCACTCCATGCATCTGAAAAAGTGGGTTTTTTACCCACAAAAGCTTATGCCCAAATAAATCTGTTAGTGTTTAAGTGCCACCAGACTCCTCATTGTTTTTGTAGATACAGACTAACGCGGCTACCCCTCTGATACTCAATCACATCACAGTTCCTTGACTGGGCCAGGACTTTCAATTCTTCCTGCTTGTTTTCCCAGGCTTCTTGTGTTCGTATACAGGCACCTAAGATAACTAGCCAATTGCCCTACTTTCTCAGTTGGAATCAGGTGGCCTCCCCTGTTGTACCATCCTCCTTGTATTTCTTCTCGGTATCCCACTTCCGCACTTACCTCCGGGCTTAGGTCACCATCCCCCGGTGTACCTAGTTTAAAGCCCTCCTTACTAGGTTAGCCAGCCTGCCTGCGAAGATGCTGTTCCCTCTCTTTGTTAGGTGGATTCCATCTCTTCCTAGCAATCCTCCTTCTTGGAACACATCCCATGGCTGAAGAATCCAAAGCCCTCTCTCCGACACCACCTGCATAACCACACATTTACTTCCACAATTTGATGGTCTCTACCTGGGCCTTTTCCTAGAACAGGGAGGATGGATAAGAATATGACTTTATGTTACATATGTTAAGACTCTTTCATTTCCACAAGTATCTCAAGAGAATGTTGAGATACATAGGTCCAGCTATTTTGCACAAGAGTTTTAAAAAGCTGGCTAAGGAGCTTGCTGGACTGTAAATCTTTATTTTCAATAAGCTTTGAAACAGCAAGGAAGTTCCAGAAGACAAGAAAAAAGCTAATTTTGTGCCGATATTTCAAAAGGAAAAATGGGATGTCCTGGGTAATTATAGGCCTGTCAGTCTAACATCGATCCCAGGCATGATAATGGAGCAGCTGATACTGGACTTGAATAATATAAAGTTAAAGGATGGTAATACAATCAGTGCCAATCAACATGGGCTAATGGAAGATAGATGCTGTCAAACTGACTTGATATATTTTTTGATGAGATTACAAGTTTAGTTGATAAAGTAGTGTTGATGTAATAGACTTAGACATCTATAAGGCAGCATTTGATTTGGTATTGCATGACATTTTGATTAAAAACTAGAAATATATAAAATTAATATGGCACACATTAAATGGATTAAAATCTGGCTAACTGATAGGTCTCAAAATGTAATTGTAAATCACCATTGACCTGGTGTGTTTCTAGTGGGATCCCGCAAGGTTCAGTTTTTGACCCTACGCTATTTAACATTTTTATCAGTGAACTGGAAGAAAACATAAAATCATCACTGATAAAGTTGGCAGATGATATAGAAATGGGAGGAATGGTAAACAATGAAGAGGTTACTGTACAGAACAATCTTGATTCCTTGGCAAACTGGGCATGTGCAAACAATATGTGTTGTAAATGTAAATATACATATCTGGGAACAAAGAATGTAGGCCATTCTTACAGGTTGGGTGACTGTCCTGGGAAGCAGTGACTCTGAAAAAAGATTTAAGGGTCGTGGTGGATATTCAGCTGAACATGAGCTCCCAGTGTGATGCTGTGGCCAAAAGAGCTAATGCAATTCTGGGATGCATAAATGGGGGAAACTCGAGGAGGAGTAGAGAGGTTATTTTCCTTCTGCATTTGGCACTGGTGAGACCACTTCTGGTGTTCACAATTCAAGAAGGAGGTTGATAAATTGGAGAGGGTTCAGAGAGGAGACATGAGAATGATTAAAAAACATACTTTATAGTGATAGACTCAAGAAGTTCAGTCTTTTTAGCTTAAAAAGAGAAGGTTAGGGGGTGGCTTGATTATGTGTTTTTACATTCAAATAATCCACTTGTCTTAATAATAATTCATTGCTAGTCACTTAACAATCTTTATTAGATAGATAGTTAACATATACACAGAACATCTTAACTCAGGTCTATCTGTCTATCTAACCTAAAACTAACTGCCTCCTCCATCTCTCAGCTCCCACAACCTGGTTTCATTCCCTTAACACCACATGTCTTTTCTTTTTAGCACAAATTTGTTTATATTATATATCTATCTATCTATCAGAATTATCTTAACCGTTCTCCTTTGACACAATGTCCATTTAACTTTTATATTTGCTGTATTATTGAAGTTGTTCTCACTACTTAGAGGAATGATGTCATTTTCATTTTCTTGCTGCTCTTTTTGCCATACTATATTGTTTGTTCTTTCAGCTGAGCCTAGTAACAATTGCAAATGTCTCCAATTTCATCTATATACTTAGTCATGACAGCATAAGATTGAGGTGCTACCTCTTTTGTTACAGAGGCTTTCTGAGCCCAATTTCTACCATTATACATACTCTAACATTTGTTTTCAAATAAGGTAGTTTATGTACTCCTCTATCGAAATAATTATTTTGATACAAACACGACTGATATTCTTACTTATTCCTTTCCTTATAGCCATTGAAAAAAATGGTAATCTGTTTCTAAGCTTTCTGTTAAGCAACAACTATGCCATTGATAAACCTTGTTGTAATAACAATGGTCTATAATTTAATAATGCCAAATATAAATCAGTATTCATTTCTTCAGTTTTTATTAGTAATCTTTTTACTATTTTAACACCATTTTAGAATAGCCCAGTGGATTGTGGGGTAACCTGGACTTGATATCATAGGCATGGACTTCCCCTCTGCCCTGTGGGTGCTCGACTCCCCCTGCCCGTCTCCACCCCTGCCCCACCCCATTACACCCCATTCCCCCCTTCTCCGCCTCCTCCCTCTCCCTCTGGGAAAGTCCTAAGTGCCACCAAACAGCTGTTAGGTGGGAGGGCGGGAAGTGCTGGGAGGGAAGGGGAGGAGTGGGAACACAGCACGCTTGGGGGGGAGGGGGCGAGGCAGGGGTGGGGGGAGCTTGGCTGCCAGTGGGTGCTGAGCACCCACTAATTTTTCCCCATGCGTGCTCCAGCCCCGGAGCACCCATGGAGTCAGCTCCTATGCTTGATGTAATATGTTTGAAATCATATGCTATGGCAAAACTTTTTAAACTTGACTGACTTATCAGTCATTACCATATTGGGAATGCCATGTGTTGCAAAAATTGATTTAATTTGATTAGTGACTTTTTTGGCAAATATGTTTCTTAGTATAGATATTGCAGGAAAATGTGAAAAATAATCAAGAACTATAACATATGCATGTCCTTTATATTCAAATAGATCTAAACCTATTTTAGACCAAGATCTGAAGTTTTCTTGAATAAAGGTCATAGGTTGCTTAGACTGAATGTTTCTATATTTTTGACATACGTCACATTCTTTTATATATTCCTCTATGTTTTCATTCATTTGTGGCCAGTACAGAACCTCTCTTACTCTACGTTTACATTTTCCTGTGTCTAAATGTCCCTCATGTATGCATTTCAACATCTCTACAGTTAATCCTAAAGAAATTACTACTCTATTACCTTTAAACAGAATTCCTTCAATTACTGATGAGTCTTGAATAAATTATTTGGTGTGGGTATTTTTTATTGTATCCTTTTTTAAAAGCTGCAATAATCCTTTCGAATTCCCATCCTGTCTAGTTGCTTGTACAATTTCTTCCTGATATAGGAAACAATTTTTAAGTACATCTACACATACCACATCATCATCTTCAATTACATTGGTTACATAAAAAGTGCTAGAAAGAGTATCAGCAACAATTAATGATTTGCCTGACTGATATTCTAATTTTAAATCATATACATTCAATTGAAAAAATAATCTTTGGAACTGAAGGAGTATGTCTGTCATGTTCCTTTTTGAAATATTAACTAATGGTTTATGATCTGTTTCTGCCAGTACAGATCTACCATATATAAATATGTGAATTTTTTTGTGTACAAAAAACAATGCCAAAGCCTCTTTTTCTAATTGAAGCATTCTGACATTCCATTTTTGACATGGCTGTAGATGCACAAACAGCTGGCTTCCATCAATCACCATACTTTTGTAATAGGACTGCTCCTGGGCCTTGCTTGAAGACAATTTTGTAAGTCCATGGCTGTCAATTAGTTTTAATACTGGATCTGTTTTTATTAGTTGCTTAAGCTGTTTAAATTCTTGTTGGTGTTGACTGTAGGCCTGAGACATGATCAACCCCTCACCCCCATATTAAACCAGCCTTGTGTGAAACTCAGGGAGTTCACCACTAAAATTGAAAAAAACAATCAACAATGCTGATAAAGCACCACCACCTCAGGGATGTCTCTAATGAGAATTACCACCAAGGTTGTAAAGTCGAGACACCCAGCGCTGGGAAATTAGGGAGGATACAGAAAGAGACTCAACAAATGGTAAGATAACCGCTGACGAGCGTTTTTATGCTGACCCTCTGCATAAACAGAGAAGGTCACAAGTAAGTTACAATTTGGGCATGAAAGATAAAATGTAAAAACCGTGGGCAGGAAGAAGGGCACATCGGTGCCAGTGCGTAATTGGTTAAATGTTTGTTATTTAGGAGTGTGGGATAATGTGATAGGTTTAGTAAGTTTGAAGGGGGGAGCTAGTTTTACCTCTATAATGTAAATGAAAAACAATGCTCTTTGGGAATCATATCTGGACTGCAGTTCAACATCAAGCTGCTGGAACTCTGACCCCTCTGCATGACCGTGATGTACAGAGGAATCGCCAGGAACCCCCAGATGAGTGGATCCTGACTGGCCATTGGGTGAAATCTGTCTGTATATTGGGAGTGGTGAGCATAAGAAATTTGCTTGGTATACGTATTCTGTGTATGTTGCTAATAAATAGATGTTTAGAGCACAGCTGTTTAAGGTTCTTTCACTGGGAAAACTTCCCGCAGACCCATAGAGCCCAGAGCCCCGAGGGAAAGGGCGGGTACTTACACTGATCAGGTTTCCTCCTGAGCCCCGTGCATAAGGATAAGTGCATTACATCCTGAGCTCTCGGAAGGGAAAGGGTGGAGGTGCCTAAATGGACTGGATCACGCCTTGAGTCCTCGTTAGGACTTAGGCAGGGTGCCCTAGATTTTTGCGGATAACAGACAGTTCCATTTCCATTGATTGTTTTTACAAAGTAAAGTCTTTTTTGGGAATGGGCAACAGGGGATGGATCACTTGATGATTGCCTGTTCTGTTCATTCCCTCTGAAGCACCTGGCACTCGCCACTGTTGGCAGACAGGATATTGGGCTAGATGGACCTTTGGTCTGACCCACTATGGCCGTTCTTATGCTAGGTTAAGTATATGTTTTCCTACAAAATTAACCATACCCCAAAATTTCTGTAATGATGCCTTATCTTTTGGGTACGCAATACTTATCAATGGCTTGTATTCACCAGGGATCAATCGGTAATCCCTGACTGGTCAGTTTTCTCCTAGAAATGTTAATTCTTGCACTCTAAATTTACGTTTATTTTTGTTAATGTTCAAGCCTTCTTCTTTTTATTCTATATAATACTTTAGTTTATCTTATACCAGGTTCTTCTAAAGTTCTTCCCCATATTATTATATCAGCTACGTACTCTTGTATGCCATCTATATTTTCAAAAATCTTTTGTATTGCTCTGTGAAATATCTCTGGAGCTGAACACAATCCAAAAGGTAATCTTTTATAACAGTAACATCCAAAAGGTGTGTTAAATGTAAATAGCAATTGACTTTCTTGCTCCAAAGGTATTTGCCAAAATCCATTTGAAGCATCTAAAGAAGAAAAGTATTTTACCCCTGGACATTTGTCCAACTATCACTTCCCTGATAGCTATTTTAAAATGTTACCTTTTAATATAGACAAGGTGGGTGAGGTAATATCTTTTATTGGACCAACTTCTGTTGATAAGAGGGACAAGCTTTTGAGCTACACAGAAGGTCTTCTTCAAGTCCCTTTTAACATACTTATTTAAGTCTTTTGGATCTAAACATAAATGTAAGGATCCATCTTTCTTTTCTACTATTACTAATGAATTCATCCACTCAGTCGGATCTTCCACTCTTTTAATTATATCTATATTAACTTACCTTTCCAATTTCTTTTGTACCCTATTTCTTAAAGCTAAGGGTGTTTTTCTAGGGTTTCTTTGTTTCATTTAGTGCTATTTTATACATTGTATCCAATTTACCAATGCCAATGAATAATTCTAAATTGATGTTCTACTTCCAGTGTTTCAGAATCCTGAGTAGTCTGAATTCTACCAATTAGATTTAGTGCTAAATTTGTTTCTAAACCTAAAATAGAAAATCCATGTCCCGTAACTACTATATATCTTATGTTTTCTAAATTATCTCTAAGTATGACCTATAATTCACAAGTACCCATAACAGGAATTTTATCACCACTGTAAGATTGTAAATTATTATGTATTTGTTCTCTCACTACAGGTTTTATTTTTAGACATTTTATAATCTCTTCTAAATTACATTAGCTTGTGCACCTGTATCTATTAGATATGAAATAAATGTTCCATTAGTAGATAGTAGTATCTGTCCAATCCTTCTTGTAGTTCACAGAGTGACTGTTTCAAAATACTCAGAAACAAATTTTCTTCATCTGTAATGTCAGCTCTGTATTTGGTATCTTCTCAGAGACTTGAATTTTGAACTAAAAGTATATTTCTAAGTTTTTCCAGACTTCTCTGTTTACAAACTTTTGCTACACGATTGTGTTTCTTGCAGATATAACAGGTTGGACCATATGCTGGACATTGTCTGGGATGCTGCCTCCTTCCACATCTAGAACACTCTTTCATATGGCTATATGTTTTCACTTTAATACTTTTACTCTGGTTTCCTCTATGTCTGTTTTTTACTTTTTCTTATTAAGTCTATAGTCACATCAGTTGGTTTTCTTTCTAAAATATGCAACAATTGATTACATTCAGCAATTAGGCAAATTCTCCCTGTATTTTCCAGATTTAGAGCTGGCACTTCTAACAGTCTTTTTCTTACACAACTCTTTTATACCCATCATAATTTGATCTTATATCATTCACTCAGATGGATTCTGGAAATTACATGTCTGACTTCTTGTGACATTCCCCAGGGTACAATCTGGACTATTGAACAGTAGTGTCCCCTTAACTTGATAGCCTGAGGTGCCATTTACACTGCTCTGCTGTCAGAACAGCCACACCTGGTCTGCTCACATACAGCCACTAGCATGTATAATCACTCCCAGCTATGTTACATGAATGCTCTCCCAGCCATTCATGAATTATAGAAAGGGCAACACCCCCGTATTCTTCAGTCCCAGCCTTGTTCCCCAGAAATGTGTCTTGCACTGCTCAATACCCTCCAGGGCAGTGTAAGATCATCATAAAACTGTGATCCTAACACTGGGTAATGATTATGCACCAGCCTTGTATTCTCGAGTAGAGGTTCGCCACACACTGGTTAAAATAAAACAATAAGATACACTTATTAGCTGCAGAAAGATACATGTAAGTGATTACAAGTATAGATGCATATAAGACAGGATTGGTTACAAAAGAAATAAAAGGATAAACATTCAAGCTAATTCCTAAATGAAATTAAAAGCAAAATGGCTCTCTGACCATAAACTGTAAAACATTTCACTGGCTGCATCCCTTTCCAGAATCATTGTTGTCATGAGCAGAGATAGAAGGAGGAGAGGTGAAGTGAAGTGTTTTCCTTCCCCTTTAATAACTCAATTTCTTGTGCTAGAAACTTCCTTGCTGAGTCATGACGACACACAGTCTCTTGTGCATGTGAGGTTTGAAATGTTCATGCGATGCAATGTAAATTTCATATTTATACCTTCTCCCCTGCTGGTGAATGGACAGTTAAGTAGGTGAAAGCTTTTTAGCACCTTGCTGGCATGCTAGTGTGTCTTTGTCTCTGAGAAAATGGTTTGTGGGCATTACCCAGAACTACAATATATTTCAGTAACAATCATACAGTAAAATCTCATAATTTTACATGTAGTGATATTACACACATTTCAAGAGGATAATAATATTCAGCTGATTATGTGTTTTCAAATGAAACCTCACAAGGCATACTTTGTACAAAATATATCAGAACATTATAAAAGTGGTGAACATGGGGTACAGAATGTCACACTTATCTTTAGATAAGTTGCTTCCTCCATTTAATTTTTGAGTGAAAATGAAATCTTTTAGATGTTTCATTTCTTTTTGGTAAACAATATTCCTCAGTTTAAGACAAAAACTCATAGTCAGCTTGGTCTACAACACCAAGAGCAAACAAATTATATAATGAAATTGCTTCCGTCTCAAAAAGATGGCAATCTTTTGTTCATCTTCCTTATGAGTAGATCAGTTGCCACAAAAAATTAATCAAATTCTTGTTTAAACCTTTTTCAAATGTCTGCAGCATTTCTTAATGTTTTTAGAAATGTGGGAACCCTTAATTGATCCATCTTATTTCATTCAAACTTGTTTTTCACTTTTGAGTAACTTTTACCTCAGGGTTTTGGTTTGTTTGCTTGTTTAATTTCTTCTAGTTCTTTTTATCACTTCCTTCACTCCTGGTACCATGTGTTATTTTATATTCAAGTAATCCACTAGTCCTAATAATAATTCATTGCTAGTAATTTAGAAGTCTTTATTAGATACATGGTTAACATACATTCATACATGTATACATGTATACATGTATGTATGTATGTATGTGTAACAGGAGTCGGCAACCTGCGGAATATGTGCCAAAGGCGGCATGCGAGCTGATTTTTAGTAGCACTCTGCTGCCAGCTGGGGTCCTGGCCGCCGGCCCCGCTCAGCCTGATGCCGGCCTGGATGAACGGAACCCCAGGCCAGCAGTGGGCTGAGTGGGGCCAGTGATTGGGCAGCAAATTGATTTTGTGCTAAATAAGTGTTCATTTGTTAACATAAGAATGGCCGTACTGGGTCAGACCAAAGGTCCATCCAGCCCAGTATCCTGTCTACCGACAGTGGCCAATGCCAGGTGCCCCAGAGGGAGTGAACCTAACAGGTAATGATCAAGTGATCTCTCTCCTGCTGTCCATCACCACCCTCTGACAAACAGAGGCTAGGGACACCATTCCTTACCCATCCTGGCTAATAGCCATTAATGGACTTAACCTCCATGAATTTCCCTCTTTTCAGCCTCCCCTTTTATATTAGTTTAATGCTCTCCTGAACTAGGGTGACCATACATCCCATTTTGGCTGGGACTATCCCTTTTTTAAGCCCTATCCCGGCCATCCTGACTTTTTTGGCAAAAGTGGGCATTTGTCCCACTTTTGCTTGCCAACTTAATCAGTTGTCAAGAGCAAATGGGACAAATGCCCACTTTTGTCAAAAAAGTGGGAAGCAAAGGAACATGCGGGAGGGCAAGCGGGGATGCCAGCTCCATGCAGGGAGGGGAGGCAGGGTTCGGACGGGGGGCTGGCAGGGTTCCAGAGGGCTTGGATGAGTGGTTTGGGCCAGCTGCAGGGTCGGAAGGCTTGGGCTAACCCCACACTCTGTCTCATTTTCCCTTTGGGAAATATGGTCACCCTATCCTGACTAGTCTAGCCAGCCAGTCACTGCAGGGATTGGTTCTCCTGCAGCTCTTCTCCCCATAGAAGGTGGACCAATTGTCCACAAAAACAAAATCCTCTACCTTACATCACTTTCCAAGTGTTCACTTCCAGAATCTTCTGTCTTCATTTGGAAGACAGGAAAGGATCTACAAGAAAATTACTTTGATGTTCTTCTCCTTCAATACCATTCTGAATTCCTTGAAGTTGTTTATAATCTATGACGTGTCCCATGAAAAAATGTCATTTGTGTCAATATGCACCATCACCAGTGGATCTTTGCCTGCTGACTGCAGAATCTTAGCATGGTGTCTTGTGTCTCAGTTCCAGGAAGACAGAACACTGTCCTGTTGTCCACCAGTCCCTTGTGGAATGTTCTTTCCATTCTTCATAGAACAGAATCCCCAACAAGAATCATCTGATTTCCCTGGACAGCTGAAGATCTCTTTGAGGGGACACGTGATTTTATTGGGGATTGAGTTGAGCAGTCATCCACAGTTAGGTATCTGAGAAATCTCTCCATTCCATTTGACCAGATGGATCTTCAGAGGTATCTTTGGCAGCTTCCATACTGAGGACCTGGTAGTGATTGGAACTTCCAGCTCTATGGAAATCCTTCTAGTGCTCTTCTCTCTGGTAGTCACAGCCTGCCCTGCCTTGTCCACCTCTAGCCATGTGGAATGACACTTTGTCCGCTTGTCTCTGGTGGTTATGAACTGTAGGGCCTTCTATCTGTTTTCCTCTCTGATTCCTTGGTGGCCAGTTTCTTTCTTCCTTGAATCTGAGGTGGTGAGACTTCCCAAGCCTGGTGGTCCAAGAACTCCTCTGCTTCTTGAGAATCTGTACTGTCTATATTTGCCCTTCCAATCCAACAATCTTTTCTTCCAACATAGACACCAATTTGCACTTCAGACACTTCTGGCTTCAAGCAAGAGAAAGAAAACACTAATATGAGTGGGGCCAGGATCAGATGCTTTGAGAGTGTATGTCTATGAACATGTTGCCCTCTAATTTTTTCCTCTTTACATACATACACAAAAGCCTATAACTAATCATGCTAGTTTCCTATAGTCTGGGAAGGCAGAAAGAGAGATTACCCGAGGTGGTGTTAAACCTGCAGCATATATATAATACAAAATTCATATTATTTGCTCCTTCTCTACTGCCCAGCCCAAGACACTTCCAGCACTTTTTCCTCATTTGGCCAAAATGAGCATGAGCCAATTCAGTCCTCAAACTACGAAGGGAAGTGGTGCATTCTCCAACTTTTGAGGTCTTCAGATAAAGACTGGATGACTTTCTGGAAGATATGTTTTAGTCAAACCAGTTATTGGGCTCAATACAGAGGTATTCTGAGTGAAATTCTATCGTCTGTGTTATACAAGAGCTCTGACTAGATCTAATTGTCCCTTTTGGCCTTAAAATCCTTGTACGTTCAGAGCAGGAACCACCTTTTTGTTCTGTGTTTGTGCAGTGCCTAGTACAATGGGGTCTCTGGTCCATGACTGCCAAAAAATAAATAATAAACAACAAAAAACAACAAGATCTCTTGGGAGCTTAAATAGGTTCAGAAACCCAAAGCCAGCATATATACAGATAAGATGACTATTATGGGCATCAAATCTTTTTTTACTGGCATTATTTCATCTTGAAGTAAAAGGCAATAGAACACCAAAATATCAGTTTTCATAGCATAGCAGATTTATTTCAATGCATCCATCAATTTTTATTATATGACTTGATTAATCCTTTCCTTATTTTTAAGGATAAAAATGTGGAAACTGAAATATTTTTAGCAATTTAACTTTTGTTTATCCAACTCCTATAAACTCAAAGAAGGCAAATTTAACTCATATAACACAATTAGGCTGGGACTGGCAAACTCTCATGAAAATCTGATGGGAGTTGGATGACTAATCTCTGTTAGCTCTTGAAAATCCCCACCTTAATTATTATTTGTTGAGTTCCCACAGCATACTGTACCAGAAACAGAGGGAGCCATGGCCCCTGCTCTGAGGCAATTATGGTCTAGGGCCCTAATCCTTCCTCTATGAAATATTTTGGGGACGTTCTACAGCCAGTGTTATACAGGAGGTCAGACTAGACGATCACAATGGTCCTTTGTGGCCTTGGCATCTATAATCTAGGACTCCTCCAATCAGTTCCTTTCAGAGACCAATTGAAGTCAGTGGGGCTGTACACATGGATAGGGGTCTGCCTTGGCAGATCCAATTTTCTGACCATTCAAATATTTACTAGCATCAGTAGCACTTACATGAATAATCCCATTCACTCCACTATCCCTGGCAATACGTGTTTGTAGGCTCAAAATAGAAACAAACAATTAAGGCAGTAAATAAAACAGAACACAGCTCAGCTATGTACCAGAGACTTTCTTGTGGTCCATAATTACATTAATTTTGTGGACTACAACAACATTTAATTAATATATTTATGGACCAACCAATTTTCATCTTTATTTTATGCACCGTCATATTTATAGCCTAGGCACGCATCCTCTAGGTTTCAGGAATGCAGTGTGGCGCTATGCAGAGGAAAACGTGAAGCCAAACTAACAATTTAATTACAGAACAATAAATAAATCAACCTGGGCAGTTAGCAAGGACTCACCTGATAATTATAGTGGAGCACCACTATATCTAAGGCTGAGACTAGCTTACTGTTCAACAGCTGATTTTCTTTAGTGTTCTAAACTTCACATGCTTATTCAGATTTTCTTGAAAATTGCTGTGCTTAATAGGGATCTGGTGTAGGGTTAGTGGTCCAAATGTTTGATCATGGGGTTTCTGAGAGACAGCCTCCCCATCAAAAAATTCACATAACATCCAAATTTTACAGGTTTCTCTCTCCCTATCCACCTCCCCATACACACTTAGTGCACAAACTATGGCTCTGATTCTCCCCAGACTAACATAACCTGTTCATGATTGATCTCGGTTAGTGTCCAGCACCCAATGACCCTTTGAGGAAGCAATATTTAAAACGTTATTGAGGGTCAAAGTTGGCTTGAGCCACATTGGAGATCCAAGTCAATTAGCTAGAGAAAGTCATTTGTTCATATGTAGCAGGACTGGAGTTCTGCTGCAGACCACAGTGTTTGCATGCTGTGGTTACTGAACCAAAGGAGTATCCGTGTATTGCAAGTCTGAGTCCTCCCTTCCACAATCTTTCTCTGAATGTGTATTGTGTGCATTAGTTGCTTGCTGCCTGCATTCTGCAGGGGCTGCTTCTGGAAGTTTTGCCTGAGAGCAAACTTGTAGTTTAAGCGCCAATATTTCAAAGTGCTTTAAAATCCACAGGCATAGTCAGATTTTCCTTTAGAAGTATTGTCAAGGAAAATAGTATTCAGATAGCGGGAAAATGAAAGACTCTAGTAAGCATTGGCATTAGGTCAATGTAATCATACCACATACTCTTCACCCCTTTCTTGAACAATGGGAGTAAGGGTGAGCCAAAAAAGCAAGTACTTGGGACTTCCATCAATTTCAGCACAATTGCTGAACAACAAGAAACATATTCATACGAGAGAGACCTACACTACGGATTGGCATACGGTCGACAGAGCTGACTGGAGGATGCCAAGTTCCGTTTTGTGGTAACTTTGAGGTTTTGAAATTGGAATGAAAATAAACCTCTTACAATGTTTTCATGAAAGGGTGTGCTCATTTGTATTCTCTCTGGGCTGGTGATTAGGGTACAGGCCTGGGATACGGGAGACCCAGTTTCAAGTCTCTGCTATGGAATGATCTGAATCAGGCAACACAGGGACTTGAATATTAGTGGTCTCCCACATCCCAGGCTAGTACGCTAACCACTCACCTATTAAGAGTCTCTCAGTTTCAAAAACCTTCCTGGCAATATATACACCTCTGCAAAACGGTTAGGCATATTTTTGCAAAGAAAAACATTCCAACCAGCTGAAGTTAACACTGACAAATGTGGTGTGAAGACACTCTTCTCAAAGCAGTACCTTGTATTTATCATGAACAATAAACACAGAAAACAACTTTCCACTTTATACAACAGTTCATCCAATCTACACAAACCAAGGGATCACACCTACAAGTTCCACACCTCCAAGTGCTGTCGCTTCTGTGAAAAAGGAGTCCCCAAAGGAATGTCCTCCACTATAAAAATTTTAGTCACATAGCCCTTTCTTGTTTTAAATAGACATGGAAAACCTCAAGCGATATTTTCCCTCCACAAGCGACTTCAGAAAAAAAATCAAGCCGGGCACAATTTACAATAAACATTTAAAAATGATGCTCACATAGAATTTTGTAGACCTTTTCCACCGCTCTAAAAAATGGAAATCCTGGTGCAATATCTCCCCTATGTGATATTTGATGTATTTCAAGAAGGAACAGAAGGATGAGCTTGGTTTGGCTCTGTATTAAAGTACACTATATAAATGAATACAGTACAATGTATCTGGAATCATTGACATCATCTCCAAGGGGTGACACAGATTCCATTTTGATCATTCAAACTTATTTGGCTGAAGTGGAAACTTCACTCAGCCCACAGTAAGCTCTGGAGCACTCTCCGATGGACATCAAAGCAACATGGATAATAAGCTAAAACTGCTCTGATCTGGTCAGAATAAAAGCAAAGATTTTTCAAAAGCAGATCAGTCAGAATTGGATCAGAACTCCATCTGACCTCCCATCGCTAACTGAATGCCTCTGCTGCACAGTCAGGCTTCAATACCGGGCAGCAGACTTCTGCCTATGCACTACCTCTCCAACCGGCCCGTGAAACACGCCAAGTCATGTGTTTGTATTCAGACATGCTTGCTGTAGCATTTGCTTACTGAAATTAGTCACGCAGCCTGTTTTTTTTGTTATGTAAAACTCCTTCGCAAAGGTATGCAGTGAGGCAGTAGATGAAGCCAAATGCCTCCTGCCTCATCATTATTACACACCCACAAAATGTGCATTCTGCTTTGGCTTGCATATACCCAGTGGGACTAGATAAGAGCAGAGTCCAAACGCTCCTTTCCGCCCCTTTGTTATGGCACTGACCGATTTGGTATAGCCTGGGCTCATTTCACCACCAATGACACAAGTGTACATCCCGTAGAAGTTGCTAGAAGTTGCACTTGTGATGGCGAGCTTCCTGGCCAACACACCAGGATTGAATTGGAGTCCTCCAGAGCTAAAATCATGAGCCACTACAGCTTGTACGGAAGAGCCAAGGCTCTGTACCTGGAAGCGGTAAGAACTCATATCCTCTGTGGATTGGCACAGAGAGGGACTCATAACACATACTCACCAGTGGGTTACACACTCCCCTAGCTAAGGGCAGAACTGAGCCCTTTTGAACCAACTATACCTTCAGTTTCATGTGTGTAACTTTAACCCTTCTGCTAGGAATCGATGGCAGCAAAAAGAGCCAGGTTTAATAAGTTTATGGGACCCTTTCTAAAATAAATAAAACATACAACTCAAGCCCCCATCCAAGACCACCCTCCATCTTCTGCCTCTAAAACTACAATTTAACCTCCTTGATCACCTTTCCTCTTTGGACAGATCCTCTAATCCAGTGTTTTTCAACCACTGTTCCGCGGCACACTAGTGTGCCGCGAGATGTTGCCTGGTGTGCCGTGGGAAAAAAATATTAAACCATGCTTGAATGTCGGAACCGGAGTTCCCCCTTCTGGCAAACAAAGCTATTTTGACATTGCTCCCATTTTCCACTACATATCTGTGTGAGATGAGCTTTTCAAGCATGATTGCTATAAAAACTAAATACAGAGAGAGACTGAGAGCTGTTGACGAAGAGCTACGTGTGTGTCTTTCTTCGATTCCAGCCAGAATATCAGCTTTGTGTTCAGCCAAACAGGCCCAGGTTGCGCACTGAATAAAGTATTTTATAATTTTTCATATTTCTGTTTACTTACTATTTCATAATAAAGTAATTATAAAATACTTTCTTTGTGTTTATTTGATTCCTATTCAAGAGAATTACTTTATATATAGTCAATATAGGCACAGAGTTAAATTTTTTAACATTTTCTAATGGTGGTGTGCCTCGTGATTTTTTTCATGAAACAAGTGTGCCTTTGCCCAAAAAAAGGTTGAAAAACACTGCTCTAATCTCCCAGAGTCTTTCAGATGTCCTGCCCCTCTCGCGTCTTGAGCACAGTAATCAGACACCTCTACCCTATAGCTCAGAGCAATTTACCTTCCCCAGGTTATACCTCTCCTAATTTCTCCCTCCCTATGTAAATACACCTGCATTCACCAGGTCATATAATTTCCAAAAGCAGAACATTGCCAGATTCCAAACAATGCAACATAAAACATTGGAGAGAAATGCTCAGCAGTGAAACAACATGTGAATTAAGCCTACTGGAGCTAGCCTTCTCCCTTTCACCCATAGGGGAAAAAGTCTCATCCCTAAAGCCTTCCAGCTCTGGTACTTAGATTAGGGTAATTCCAGAGCAACTCCCCCTCAGAGTGCATTTTTAGGGCCACATTGTCAAAAGAACTTAGCAATAATCGAAAAGTTTATCCCAGACTAAACCTAAGTTACAGTGAACTAAAACCAGTTTACTCCTAAATTAGAGCATCCACACCGGGGATTTGCCTTAACTTTCTCGAGTGTTCTCATGTGGGCACGCCTTAAGTGATAGTCGATTTATCTATGAGGTACCGAGGCGCTAGTCTGTGTACAATTTTAAAAGGAGGGGAGTTTTAAACTGGAACTTGGGATGAGCAGAATTATTTGAGAAAGGAGGGGGAGGAGGATGCTATCTGACTGAATGTATTTGCCTATTTGCATTGCATGTTCTCCACTTCAGAGTCGGGTCTAAGGGAACATTCGCATTGATTGATTCATTGTCAGAAAGAATTTTCATGTGATGGAGTAAGCTAGGGAAATTAGGCCTTCAGCCCATTCTCAGAAGATTTAACGCAAGTGACTATTGGATTCCTGGGTGCATTAAGATTCCAGAATTGTTTCAGACTATTTTTTTAAGTAATAGACTGTTCTTTCAGACATTTCCTTTGACAAAAGCATCAGTTCTGAATTTGACATCATAAACCCTGCAGCAATTTTGACAACTATTTTGTCTTCTAATTGCCAGAAAGTGCAGCAGCCTCTGGCTGTTTTTCATTTCCCTTGAAACACAAACAGGTTTCAAATAAAGCTGTTGATGCCAAACTGTGAAACCCTTTGATGGCATTTTGAGGAAGAGAGAGAACTGCAAATTGCCCTGACTGTTCATTTTCCCCAGCTTTAGGGATCTAGTGTGCTAGGTGCTGTATAAAAGAATAAATCAGAAAAAACAACCACCACCGAGGAGAGCTCAAAGTCTAGGATTAAACACTAAGGGCTGGTCCACACTACCCGCCTGATTCGGCGGGTAGAGATCGATCTTCTGGAATCGATTTATCGCGTCTCATCTGGACGCGATAGATCGATCGCAGAAGCGCTCCCCCATCGACTGCGGAACTCCTGCTCGCCGAGAGGAGGAAGCGCTGTTGACGGGGGAGCCTGCCTGCGCCGCGTGGACCCGAAGTAAGTAAATTTAGTTCGATCTAGGAAACGTCGACTTCAGCTATGCTATTCTCGTAGCTGAAGTTGCGTTTCCTAGATCGATCCCCCGCCCCAGTGTGGACCTGCCCTAAGAAGAGTCTTCTACTACTATTAAACAGCCATTTCCTTTCCATAATAAAAGGCAATTTGTTATATTTTGCCATGAGCTTGCTGGAATGTGATGTTTCTTTAGGCTGTTGTGATCCATACATTAGACACTCTCCACATTTCCAAACCATAACAGGAATCTGCGGGTACGTTTACACTGCAAAAAACACCCTCGCAGCAGCAAGTCTCAGACCCCAGATTAACTGACTCAGGCTTGCAAGGCTCACGCTATGGGGCTAAAAATATCAGCACAGAAATATCCCACACTGGCAGGAACGTGGGCTCTGAAACCCTCCACCCTCACTGGATCTCAGAGCCTGGGCTCCAGCAGTGTGGGAATGATGTTCTCATGGCTGGTTATACCAGCTCCAGGGTTAAACTTTATACAGGTGGCCTGGTGTAAAACGGGACAGGAGAGAATCTGGGCCAATATAAAAATGCCGCACCACCAAGCAGTATATACGGAATGTGTGATTTTATTATCACTGACTTAGATATTAGCAAAAAGCAGTGAATAGCATTTAAATGATCCATCAAGGGAGACCCCAGCCTCCATTTGATGGGATCTCATGTGATGATATTTAAAAAACCTGAATTCATTCACCAGCACTCTGACTTTAAGTGAGTGTCCACATTTTGAAGACACCACTTTGACTGTCAGCCCTGTCTTCATAGTTAATGCATCCTGAAGAACATTCAAATTATTCTGGCCTCCAGACACTATTAGAGGAGCGCCTGATGACTATTTAAAAGGCATTCCAAAGATAGCTCCTTTGGATACATTGTGTGTCTACAGAAGCTTTCTATTCCATGTTTGAGCAGAGTGTACAGTCTCCAAAGAGCGCAATCCTTGACACCACATAAAGTTAATTATGTCTGCATATCAGGCAAACAAAAAGTTGCTGTCCTCCTTCACAGGCATACAAAGAAGCATTACCACCCCACATTTCCCACATCCTCATACAATCAGCCCTGGGCTCCTATTCATTTCAAGATCAGCCCTGATCATAAAAACATTGAGTGGTGGGGGCAGAAGTCCTGTTTAGATTTCAGCTCTCCCCACAACCCCAGCTCTCAGAAAGATACACAAGGGGCATTAGAAGAAATCCATGGAAATTACTGGGGCATGATATGGGTTGGCAGTGGCTAGGAATAAGGATAACTGGGTGATTTCCACAGATCTTTGGGCTGGTTGAACTTAAGTCTTCAAGTGAACACGAAGGGGTTCCGACTCACAGCCAGACTTTCACAAACTGTTATACATGATCATTCATTCTCCCTACTTGAATTTGCTGTCCACTTACCACTGGGGATGGCATTTCCAGTCACTTCCTGGCCTTATCTATCTTAGGTCTTTAAAAAGCATCCCTCCTTCTGGCACCCAGACACACTTCGGTGCCTTAGCATTTTTTCAAAATCAAATACACACTTTTGATGGATTATATTAGAGTATAAAAATAAAAGTTGAGGAAACTGCCAATAATCCCAGCCTAACTGTTGTCCCCTCACTGAAACAGAGCAATGGCATTGGGGTCTACCCTCAGGCAGCTGTGTTCCTTCCCACTGCAAGGGGATGAGATCTTGACATGACTTTGGGAGGATGTACAAAAAAAATACTAAGCCATATCCTGCAGTTTTAGCCTTTACTGAATTGGAGGGTCTTTTTGCCTGAGTAACAATTGCAGAATTGGCATTCGTTAGGTAACAGAACATTTGCGTAACAATGGAGATAGAGCATCTAAAGAGCACTTCACTATTCTGGGCCAAATTTTTCAAACACAGCCGTTGATTTCTGGGTGCCAAAAGCTGAGAAACAGGAGGCCTGATTGTCATAAGTGCTGAGCGACCACGAGGCCAGCTGAAGTCAGTGGGAGCCAGAGGTGGGCTTTCAGCGCCTACTTTTCAAAGTTTTGGCCAAACTAATTAACCTTCACAATTCCCCTCTCCCCTCTGAAGCACGTTGGCAGCTATTATTATCCACATATTACAGATGGGGAAAGTGAAACACAGAGGTGGAGTGACTCACCCAGAGCTGCATAGCCAGTCAGTGGCAGAGCGAAGACCTCCGGACTCCTAACCCGCTGCTCATTCCTCCAGACCACTATGCCTTCTGGTGTAGCTTACATACCAAGAGTGGACTCGCATATAAACAACTATCACGTGATTAAGTAAGGACATTAGGGCAATCTTCAAATGGATAAAAAGGCTAAAGCAATATAAGCAAAGGGTTTTATATTTAAAAGCCACTATTTGATTTATTTGCTCTTAATGCAAACTGAAACCAAGGCCAGTGCACAGTTATAGCAAGCTCCCAGAGAGAACTGCTGAGTGAGTGGCAGGCCACCTTCTGTACCAGCTGGAGTTTCCAAATGGCCTTCAGGAGCAGCTTGGAGTGGTTCTGAAGTGCTGCACATTGAATGTAATCTTGAGTACTTATCACCCATGAGCTGGTTATAAAACTCACAGCAGTCAATGCGATTCTTTCCAGTGATTTCAATGGGCTTTGCATCAGGCCCTCAAATCAGATTGTATGTTTTAATTATTATTGTTTGTACTAAATTAGCAGCTACTGGCCCCAGCTGAGATTAGGGACCCAGTTTACTAAGTGTTGTACATACACACAACAAGACAGTCAGTTTTCCCCAGAGAGCTTAGAGTCCTAGCTAGACAAGACAACCAAAGGGTAGACCACAGGAGGTATTATCACCCCACTTTACAGGTGGGGAACTATTAGCTGCTGTTCACCAAACTCTAACTCTTTGTTGCATTTCCTTATTTCCATTAAGGAGTCTGCGACTGAGAATCAGCTACTCTAGGGGTTATCAGTCTTTTCATAGTATGGATCACTTCTTAATAAAAGAGCGTGCATCTGGTCAATCACTTCCCATCTCATTCAACAGTGTGCCCTTGTTGCCAAAAAAGGTTAATGGCACATTGGGCTGCACTAGTAGGAGCATTGCCAGCAGATCGAGGGAAGTGATTATTCCCCTCTATTCGGCACTGATGAGGCCACATCTGGAGTACTGTGTCCAGTTTTGGGCCCCCCACTACAGAAAGGATGTGGACAAATTGGAGAGAGTCCAGCGGAGGGCAACAAAAATGATTAGGGGACTGGGGCACATGACTTATGAGGGGAGGCTGAGGGAACTGGGCTTATTTAGTCTGCAGAAGAAAAGAGTGAGGTGGGATTTGATAGCAGCCTTCAACTACCTGAAGAGGGGTTCCAAAGAGGATGGAGCTCGGCTGTTCTCAGTCATAGCAGATGACAGAACAAGGAGCAATGGTCTCAAGTTGCAGTGGGGGAGGTCTAGGTTGGATATTAGGAAAAACTATTTCACTAGGAGGGTGATGAAGCACTGGACTGGGTTACCTAGGGAGGTGGTGGAATCTCCATCCTTGGAGGTTTTTAAGGCCCGGCTTGACAAAGCCCTGGCTGGGATGATTTAGTTGGGGTTGGTCCTGCTTTGAGCAGGGGGTTGGACTAGATGACTAGTCTAAATTAGCTGTTACCCCTCAAGAAAGAGATCTTGGAATCATTGCGGATAGTTCTCTGAAAACATCCACTCAATGTGCAGCGGCAGTCAAAAAAGCTAACAGAATCTTGGGAATCATTAGGAAAGGGATAGATAATAAAACAGAAAATATCATATTGCCTCTATATAAATCCATGGTAGGCCCACATCCTGAATTCTGCATGCAGATCTTGTCACCCCATCTCAAAAAAGATATATTGGAACTGGAAAAGGTACAGAAAAGGGCAACAAAATGATTAGTATGGAACAACTTCCATATGAGGAGAGATCAATAGGACTGGGACTTTTCGGCTTGGAAAAGAGACAACTAAGAAAAGGAAGTATTTCTTCACACAACGCACAGTCAACCTGTGGAACTCTTTGCCAAAGGATGTTGTGAAGGCCAAGACAATAACAGGGTTAAAAAAAAAACTAGATAAGTTCATGGAGGTTGGGTCCATCAATGGCTATTAGACAGGATGGGCAGGGATGCAAAACCATGCCCTGAATTGTCCCTAGCCTCTGTTTGCCAGAAGCTGGGAATGGGCAACAGGGCAGGATCACTTGATGATTACCTGTTCTGTTCTTTTCCTCTGAAGCAGTTGGCCATTGTCAGAAAACAGGATACTGGGCTAGATGGACCATTGGTCTGAAACAGTATGGCCATTCTTATGACCTTATCTTTTGTATGTGTGCTCCCTCCCTACTTGTTGAGTAAAAGTACATGGAAAGAGCAGAAAAACTGCACGCAAAGGAAAGGGGTGAGGGAAGAACAGAGAAAGCAGAATAAAAAAAGGGGGTACATTTTTAAAAGGGTAAAAACCATGAAAGAAAGGAATAAAAGATAGATGAAGAATGCAGGAAATGGATAGGAAGAAAACAAGAAAAAAGAAAAGAATGAAGGAGAAGAACGAATGTACTAAGAACAAGACTTTCATGAAAATAAATGGATGAAACATGGTAGAGTGTTTTAATTTAGGGAAATTACTTCTAGATAGATGAGGGGAGGACCAGGGATGTGGGCTTTCCTTCTAGGTTTCCTTTAGGGTAAGGATGAGCTTTTCCCCATTATGATTCCTTTATTGTGTCTCCAGCTGCTGATTTGATATTGCTTGTTTCTTGCTCTTTACACTTCCTTCTCCTGTTGGAGGTGCCAGGCAGCAAAGCTTCACAGTGCATATCACACATTTTAGTCTTTGGACCAGAATATCTGCCTCTCCCTAATCCCATAGGAGTCAAATTGCAGCCTTCACTTTACTCAAGAAGAAAGAAAAAGGAACAACTTTTCTTCTCTTCTGCACTACAGAAATCACAGCAACATTGCAAACACACATGTGACAGCTAGGAGAATATCTGCCTGAAATAGAGAATTAAAAGTATATTCTACAGCTGTATGTTATAAAAAGGAACCAGGTTTCAGAGTGGTAGCTGTGTTAGTCTGTATCAGCAAAAAGAATGAGGAGTACTTGTGGCACCTTAGGGTATGTCTACACTACGAGGGTATTTCGATTTCACTTAAATCGAATATGTGGAATCGATATTGCAAAGTCGAACTTGTGTGTCCACACTAAGGACAGTAATTCGACTTTGTGAGTCCACACTAACGGGGAAAGCGTCGACATTGGAAGCGGTGCACTGTGGGCAGCTATCCCACAGTTCCCGCAGTCCCCGCTGCCCATTGGAATTCTGGGTCGAGCCGCCAATGCCTTCTGGGTAAAAAAAAAGGGTCGAGGGTGCTTTTGGGTAATTGTCGTCATCCATCTGTCACTACCGCCCTCCCTCCCCCCTGAAAGCGCCGGCGGGAAATCAGTTCGCGCACTTTTCGGGTCAGTGACAGCGCGGACGCCACAGCACTGCAAGCATGGATCCCGCTGCGACCATCGCTGCAGTTGTGGCACTTGTCAACGCCTCGCAGGTTATCATCCACCTTTCCCAGAGGCAGATGCAGGTAAACCAGGCGAGGAGGCTACGCCACCGCGGTGAGGGCCTGAAGTCTGAGACTGGCACAGACCTCTCACAAAGCAGGGGACCCAGCTCCGAGGACATCACGGTGACAATGGGTCATGTGGACGCTGTCGAAAGGCGATTCTGGGCACGGGAAACAAGCACGGACTGGTGGGACCGCATAGTGCTGCAGGTCTGGGACGAATCCCAGTGGCTGCGAAACTTTCGCATGCGGAAGGGGACTTTCATGGAACTTTGTGAGTTGCTGTCCCCTGCCCTGAAGCGCAATGACACCCGGATGCGAGCAGCCCTGACTGTCCAGAAGCGAGTGGCCATAGCCCTCTGGAAGCTTGCAACGCCGGACAGCTACCGGTCTGTCGCGAACCACTTTGGCGTGGGCAAATCTACCATGGGGGTTGTTGTGATGCAAGTAGCCAACGCAATCGTCAAGGTACTGCTCTCAAAGGTAGTGACCCTGGGAAATGTGGAGGTCATCATAGATGGCTTCGCCGCGATGGGATTCCCAAACTGCGGTGGGGCTATAGATGGAACTCACATCCCTATCCTGGGACCGGACCACCAGGCCAGCCAGTACATCAACCGAAAGGGCTACTTTTCAATGGTGCTGCAAGCACTGGTGGACCACAGGGGACGTTTTACCAACATCAACGTTGGATGGCCGGGCAAGGTTCATGACGCTCGCGTCTTCAGGAACTCTGGTCTGTTTAGACGGCTGCAGGAAGCTATTTACTTCCCGGACCACAAAATAACTCTTGGGGATGTGGAGATGCCTACAGTGATCCTTAGGGACCCAGCCTACCCGCTAATGCCCTGGCTCATGAAGCCCTACACTGGCGCCCTGGACACTGAAAAAGAACTCTTCAACTACCGGCTGAGCAAGTGCAGAATGGTGGTGGAGTGTGCTTTTGGACGTCTCAAGGGGAGATGGAGAAGCTTACTCACTCGCTGTGATCTCAGCGAAACCAATATCCCCATTGTTATAGCTGCTTGCTGTGTGCTCCACAATCTGTGTGAGAGCAAGGGGGAGACCTTT
Organism: Emys orbicularis; assembly: GCF_028017835.1. Lineage (NCBI taxonomy): Eukaryota > Metazoa > Chordata > Testudines > Emydidae > Emys > Emys orbicularis. The sequence continues at coordinate 18,659,248 of NC_088685.1, read as the reverse complement.
ATGGCGGGGTGGGAGGTTGAGGCAAATAGCCTGGCATCTGATTACGCCCAGCCAGACAGCCGGGCGATTAGAAGAGCCCAGCGGGACGCGCTGTGCATCCGGGAGGCTTTGAAAGCCAGGTTCCACAGTGAGCAGGGTAACCAGTGACTTTTAAGTTTCTGTACAGAGAAGCTGAACCTGCCCCCGTTTCTTTACCCAGTTAAGGATGACTATCCTCTCCAGTTAGAGACCCCCTCCACCCCCTTCCAAAAAAATAAAATCAGTTTTACTTTTGTTATTGAACACCATTGTCTTTAGTACTGTTTTCGCGGGAATCTTTGAAACCGGGGACGCAGACTGTGGTGGGGAGCGGGTGTAGTGTACTGATGCAAATGATCCTTCTAAACGCCAGGAATGACAGGATTCACAGTAGCGGACTGGTTGTTTCAATGGAGCCTGCCAGCCCTCCTGAGTGGGTCTGCGTGTATGTGGGGGCTATGTGACTTTATGGCAGGGGGAGGAGGGTTACAGATCCCCTGCTGCGTGGCTCTGTGATCCAGGACAAGGACCGCTGCATACGATCTGTAACTGCCCTCCCCCGCCACAAAGTCACAGAGCAACTAACCCCCCCCTGCTCCCCACAGAACATGAAAACCACCTCCCAGACTGACCAGGGTAACTAGTCACTGCACTGTGTATGTGCCCTGCTGCTGGACCTGCCCCCGCCTCTGTAGCCTGCTAAAGGTGACTGTCCTGTCCAATTACCAAGCCCCTTCCCCCCCTGCAGACAGACTCTCCCTCAAAACAGCCTGACTGAAACAGTAATGAACACAAACGTATTTTTTATTAACAACCACACATGAAACTGGGGGGTGAAACTTGGACGGGGGCTTGGGTGAGGCGGCCAGGAAAGGACTTTTCAAATTTTGGGGAATGACAGCCTTCTGGTGCTTGAGCAGTCTGCAGGGGTGGAGTGAGAGTTTTCACGGACTCTTCCGCCCCTCCTTCTTTGGACTTTGGGCGAAGGGGGTATGGGACTTGGTGGCGGGGGAGGGCGGTTACTGATAGACTGCAGCGGGGCTCTGTCCTCCTGCCTCCGTTCCTGCAGAACATCAACAAGGCGCCGGAGCGTGTCCGTTTGCTCCCTCAGAAGTCCAAGCAGCGTTTGAGTCGCCTGCTGGTCTTCCTGCCGCCACCTCTCCTCACGTTCCATGTGTGTCCGGTGCATTTGGGACAAATTCTCCCTCCACTGGTTCTGCTGTGCTGCCTGGGCTCGGGAGCAGCCCATTAGTTCTGAGAACATGTCCTCTCGCGTCTTCTTCTTCCTCCGCCTAATGTGCGCTAGCCTCTGGGAGTGTGATGCCAGGCTGGGTTGGGAGACAGTTGCAGATGTGGCTGTGGGAATGAGGAAAAGGCAGTGAATTCCTCCGAAAGATAAATGTAGTTGTGAATCAAGAACATAGTCTTTCTCTGTGAACAAGACCATGAACCACACCTATCATATGCGCACTGAGGACAAGGTCGAATTTTCGAACCTCGCCTTCAGTGCCTGGGCTTTTGCACTGCCGATCTGGGAACCGGGGCAGGACACGGTACTCTCTGTAGCAGGCAAACATGGTAAGCCGTAGACTTGTGGCAGATTAACTTTAGGAGTACCACTGGCCTCCTTTCACATTGAAAGCACTGCCAGTCTGTGCTGCCAGCAATCGGCCAAGCAGGAACTCTGGCCCTGTCCCACCCCCTCGCGGATGTGCCAGGGAAAGATCCCTGTATGCTGCCCCTCTCCCGCCCCCACCGCGTGGCTGTAAACCAGCGGTCACAGTTCTGTAAAGGAACTTGTTTCAAGCAGTCCCAATACTAACAGTCCCCTACCTAATTCAAAGCAGGTTGTCATGAGCGACATTACCCTCATGAGGATCCCGGACACCGAGATCCAAAGGATGCTTCGAGAAAGCCTGCAGAGACCGGGGCCCTATGCCGCCATGCTATGCAAGGCACTGATACCAGAGTACCTGCTTGTCTCCTGGCGCGGGAACGTCTCGTACTTCGGAGGACCAAGTAAAGCCGCTCTCCCCAGGAACCTGATGAACAGGCTATCCCATTACCTGCAGGAGAGCTTTGTGGAGATGTCCGTGGAGGACTACTGCTCTATCCCCGGACATATAGACAATATTCTAATATAGCTGCAGTAGCAGGGACTAAAGAGTGGAGCAGCTTGGGCAGCAGAATCATGCACAACCGGACACTGTTTGATTTTTTTTAAATAGTTGTTACTGATTACTTAAGCGCCCAGGGGGAAGAAATCATGAATCAAAGATTGTTCTTAGTCTTAATATTCAAGTTTTGTAAAAAATAAAGGTTTAGATGTTTAAAGCACTTACCGCTTGATCCTTCCCCTGAATCTGTGTCCGGGTTACATGCTGGGGAGGGTTGGTAGGGGATCTCTGTAAGGGTGATGAAGAGCTCCTGGCTGTCGGGGAAATCAGCTTGGTAAGCGCTGTCGACTGCCTCGTCCTCCTCATCTCCTTCCTCATCTTCCCCGTCCGCTAACATGTCTGAGGAACCGGCCGTGGACAATATCCCATCCTCAGAGTCCACGGTCAGTGGTGGGGTAGTGGTGGCGGCCGCACCAAGGATGGAATGCAGTGCCTCGTAGAAACGGGATGTGTGGGGCTGGGATCCGGAGCGTCCGTTTGCCTCTTTGGTCTTCTGGTAGCCTTGTCTCAGCTCCTTGATTTTCACACGGCACTGCGTTGCATCCCGGCTGTATCCTCTCTCTGCCATGGCTTTAGAGATCTTCTCATAGATCTTTGCATTCCGTCTTTTGGAGCGCAGCTCGGAAAGCACGGACTCATCGCCCCACACAGCGATGAGATCCAAGACTTCCCGATCAGTCCATGCTGGGGCCCTCTTTCTATTCTGGGATTGCACGGCCATCTCGGCTGGAGAGCTCTGCATCGTTGCCACTGCTGCTGAGCTCGCCACGCTGTCCAAACAGGAAATGAGATTCAAACTGCCCAGACAGGAAAAGGAATTCAAATTTTCCCGGGCCTTTTCCTGTGTGGCTGGTCAGAGCATCCGAGCTCGGACTGCTGTCCAGAGCGTCAACAGAGTGGTGCACTGTGGGATAGCTCCCGGAGCTATTACCGTCGATTTCCATCCACACCAAGCCTAATTCGATATGGCCATGTCGAATTTAGCGCTACTCCCCTCGTTGGGGAGGAGTACAGAAGTCGAATTTAAGAGAGCTCTATGTCGAACTAAATAGCCTCGTGGTGTGGACGGGTGCAGGGTTAATTCGATTTAACGGTGCTAAATTCGACAAACGCCTAGTGTAGACCAGGCATTAGAGACTAACAAATTTATTTGGGCATAAGCTTTCGTGGGCTAAAACCCACTTCATCGGATGCACGCAGTGGAAAATACAATAGGAAGATCTATATACACAGAGAACATGAAAAAATGGGTGTTGCCATACTAACTATAATGAGAGTAATCAGTTAAAGTGGGCTATTATCAGCAGAAGAAAAAAAACTTTTGTAATTAATCAGGATAACTTTTTGATAATCAGGATGGCCCATTTCCAACAGTTGACAAGAAGGTGTGAGTAACAGTAAGGAAAAATTAGCATGGGGAAATAGTTTTTACTTTGTGGAATGACCCATCCACTCCCAGTCTTTATTCAAGCCTAATTTAATGGTGTCCAGTTTGCAAATTAATTCCAATTCTGCAGTTTCTCGTTGGAGTCTGTTTTTGAAGTTTTTTTTGTTTGAGTATTGTGACTTTGAGGTCTGTAATTGAGTGACCAGGGAGGTTGAAGTGTTCTCCAACTGGTTTTTGAATGTTCTAATTCTTGACGTCTGATTTGTGTCCATTTATTCTTTTGCGTAGAGACTGTCCAGTTTGGCCAGTGTACATGGCAGAGGGGCATTGCTGGCACATGATGGCATATATCACATTGGTAGATGTGCAGATGAACGAGCCTCTGATGGTGTGGCTGATGTGATTAGGTCCTATGACCAGTAATTCCTCCAGAGCTACAGCAGGTAACAGGAAAGAGAAATGGTCTCAAGTTTCCAAGATCAGCTGGAAGGTAATGTTTTAAATGGCACAAGCGGTCAGAGATGGGCAAAGTTGCCTTGCTCTAATTTTGATATTGTACTGGATTAGTTACAAGCAAGAAGGATCCAATTTCTTTACAAAGAAACAGAAAAAAAGATGTCTTCCAAAATAATAATTCTGTCCAGATTTTCAGACAATTGAGGCTGCATGAAAATGCTAATCTAATTTTTGTGAATAACTGTGCAAAATAAGTAATCCCTTTTGCAAGTGCTTTATTCTGGTCAAATGATCAAAATTGGATTCATGCATGCAATTATAGGTAACCAACTGTGCACATTTTCATAGGCAATTTCAAACACTTCTTGTGAATGCATACGTAGGCTGGCTGAAAATCTAGCCTTTTCATCTAAACAGATGACTACAATGTTTACTTTTATGTATAAAAAACCAGTGCTCACTCCCATTCACCCATCTTGATACACTGGAGACAATTCACAAATAAAATATAGAACCAGGAAATTATTTTGTTCCTCCTGAAACTGGGATTGATCCTGCCACCATTACTCACCTGAGTAGTCCCACTGAAGTCAATGGAACTACTCACTTGAGCAAGTGTTGCAGGACATCAGGCTCAAAACATGTCAGAATCCCACAAACGAATAATTTCACATATGAATAGTCCCGTTGATCACAGCACCTTGGAAAACCAGAACATAAATCCAAATGACAATTTTGTTTTTCTTTTAAGATGTAGTAAAACCTATCTTGCATCTGATTCCCAAAATGAAATAGTTCAGGTCATTCTTGACCTTTACCAAAAAGATATGATGCCTCTGTCTGAGCCATCCTCAGTCATATTTAGGTCTAACTACAAAACTCACTTCCATGACAAAGTCTTTCCCAGTGACATTTTTGCAGGATCAACCTATAATTGAGAAGCAGTAGAGGACAAAAAACAGGGCGAGGTGGGGGGGAAGGAGGGGGAATGCCATGATGGAGGGAAAGAGAGAGAGAAAGACAAGACAAAATGAAGTACACATACACACACCAAGAACAAGGGGATATAGTGAGGATAATGTCATTTGGGGGCATGATCTGTACTCTCTCTAGTTGTTTGGTTTATGGATATCCCAGTGACAGGAACCTTAGAAATACCCTGTAGATTAGATTGGATAAACAGATTCTAGATTCTTGACAGTGTCTAATCAAAGAGCAGTAAAGTCCAGATGGGGGGAGATGAGAGTAGGAAGAAGATGAATCACAAAAGAACATTTATCAAGAGCTTGGTGTAGACAATCTGATCCCATTGTGCACAGGTCCCAGCTTCAAGAAAATGCCCTGATGTCAAGAGAAAATGCAAAACCAGGCAAGCCTCTGGAAATGATCACACCCCTGATGACACTGAGCGTAGTAAGAGGTGCTAGCAAGAAGGCTCTCAACACCTTATATGAGATCTGTACAGCTGTGCATGGAAAGAATCATTGTCAGAAAAACTAAACAAAAAGCACATGCACCTCCCAAAGCAAATATCTGTTGGCACATATGGAAGTGTAAACTGGCTTATTAATTCACAAAGCTCTTCTGTGGTTCATTGTGGAGAAAAAAAATAAAGGAACAAAGTAAACCTTTGCTAGACAGTGTAATATATTATATACTGCTATTGTAACATGGAATATGCATGATCAGCAGTCTGATATCTCCCACAGAGGCGCTCTAAATGCAGATACATACCAAGTTCTGATTTTGTATGCTACAGAGAGAGACTTGTGTATCAAATTATTTATTCTTGAGCTCCAAAACCAGCACGTTAAGGTGTAGCGTTACCCCAGCACATAATAGGACACTTCACGTAGTTTGTTACACAAATGTCTAATGCTGTGTCAAAGGAAATCATTTATTGCACTTTCGTTCAGCACATCTCCATGATGACCAGACGACAGTAATCCAAACAAGAAAGTGACTTAGCATCTAGCAAGGAGTTTCATAAGGATACATAATATGACATGATATTACTACCAACATGTTTATGTACTTTATTAATTATGTTTATGAGTCACATTAACTAACCGTTCCTAACCTCAGGAATACAAGTATTGTTATCCTTAATGTTTAGAGGCTGCTCTATGGTTTTAAATAGGAACTATGTACATGTATAGTACTGGTGGACGGGTTGTCTCCTATACACAGCATAACAACGCATCCATGACATTACACAAAAAATAGATCAACATTTAAGAAGAAGTTTTGAAAAGTGCAGCCACAATTTTGTACACACAAAACTCCATGTTTGTACATGCATATTAGGTACGTACACATTTCCCCAATATACACCTGTTAAAAATGCAGGATTTGTGCATTCAAATAATAAAATGATTCACAATTCAAGGGTCTTTGAAAATCTCTCTCAATATGATTACTCAGCACAAAATTCAATCCCAAAATTCATCTTTGAGGGTTTAAATAAAACTTAAGCCATACTGGCTTTTGGAACAAGAGTGAATTTTACCCTAAAACAGCAGATGAAGTTAGGTATAGAACTGTGATGATAGGAGGCCAAGAAAACCTGCCAATCACCTATAGAAATATTGCCATCAGGAGATTAAAATCATATACCATGAGGTTCACTGTATATGTCTGCCTATACCCATGGTTCAGATGTCCTAGAGTGTCACCTTTCAGTGGTACTGAAGAAACTGAATATGGAATATTTCACATACCAGAGAGAGGGGGGGAATAGGTTTAGAGCCGGGGGATATTTTGAATAAAGGCTAAGGAAGGGACAGGGATCTTTGGACACATGTACGCAAATTATTGTCATCGTCAGTATGGCAATATCACAGCAATTTAACTGTACAATGAGAAAGTATTGACAAAGTTAGCAAAGTCAAGTGATTATAACAGCTACCTACAAATACTGCAATACAGACATTTTCATGTCTTCCTAATCAAGCTACTATAGCATTTATCAGGAAAGACTTTTTATATGAACTTTAAAGGGAAAGGATAAACACTACAGAGTAGAGACTCTCTAGCATTATTAAAAAGGAACATTTTATCTTTTTTCAAAACTGAAGCCTATAGATCTGGTAGTCAAGAAGAGTTGGGTTTGTTTGTGTTTGCTTGTTTTTTAAGTTGTCCATTAAAATAATGTCCCCAAATAATCCTGAGTGGCATTTTTGGGTCGTTCCAAAGCAATATTATACAAAATGCTTAAAAGTAATACAAAGAATCAACTTCCATTGATTAAAAGTCTGGTTTTCAAATAGGTGTTATGTAATAAACATCCACCTTTTCATGTTCTCTGTATGTATAAATATCTTCTGTCTGTGTGTTCCATTCTATGCATCTGAAGAAGTGAGCTGTAGCCCACGAAAGCTTATGCTGAAATAAATTTGTTAGTCTCTAAGGTGCCACAAGTACTCCTGTTCTTTTTATAATCCAAGAGTTACTTTTGCCAGTTTGAGAGAAGCATCTTTGATCACTTGCCACTCAACAGCAATAAGTAAGTATTGAATGATCTGATTACATAAAGGTTGGATTTCTAAGGACTTATTGATCATTAGGCTATAAATCTGTCATGGAGGTCACAGATTCCATGATTTTATGAGACCTTCATGACTTCTGGAAAATTCTAATAATTCAGCCCCAGGTGGCGGAGCTCGGGCTTCAGCTTCAATAAATCTGTGATTTATTGTTTATTGCACATGTTCTGTCCATGACTTTTAATAAAAATACCCATGCCCAAATCGTACCTTTATTGACCATCAGTTGAATAGGCAAGAATTGTGTATCCACCCCTTTGTTATCTCTGTGCCTATTTACTGTGCCAATGTATAAAACTTGATTGCAGAATGCAGGAAACAGCCATGAAAAATGTATAGAGTAATGCAAAGACAAAAGATTATTTCCTAAAGAATTTGTTTTATTCATGGGTTTCACAGAGAATGCTGTTATTCTCCTAAGACTCTGACATCTCATTAAATAAAAAATACTTAAGTCCCATTGATTTCCTAGAGCTTACAATATGAATTTAATCATCTAGACATACCTCACAAAACAGTCTGATTTTGGATGTTTTGTTTGTTTGTTTGTTGTTGTTTTGTGATATTGTAACTTATATGCCCAGCTTTCTTACGTTGGGTTTTTTAAGATGGTCTCATAGTCTAAGCATTATTGCATCTAAAATAAGGTAACAAATATGAAATCATAGGTATGTTTAGCATAAGAAAGTCTAATGTAACTTGTAATTGTATATAATTAACAAAAAGATTCAGTGTAGACTTTACAAAATGGATTAATAGGACAGAGACATCAGGTGACAAATGCAATGCCTCAGAAAGCCAAATTGAAGTGTGGTGGTAGAGGAAACTCATAATTGACTGGGTTTGCTGTCTAATGTTTCTGAAAAGTGCTGGGTTGGCAACCCTGCCCCCTAAAGATTAATATCCAGAGAACAAGTACAGCACAGAGCAGTGAAAATATTAGTTTACAAATACTCCCCTTGCTGGAGGGACCATTTATAGAACTGAGAGCAATTCACGCTCCAAGCCCATTCAGTGGCCATATCTGTTCTCTGTTGAGATGACTTGCAAGTGAGTCAAATCAGTATTAAATATAATTCTTTTTTGTATGATGTTGACAATACCCACAAAGAAATGATCTGAGGCCACTAACTCATCAGGAGCTAATTTTGGGGGGAGGGCATGTCACAAGACCTGTAAAGAATATGGCTGTCTGACTCCTGGTCTCCTCAACCTCCACCCACTAATCCTCATGAATTAAAGGCTTCCAGGTAACTAAACCATACCTTTCTGTCAGAAATTTACTAACTAGATGAGGGGGACCCTTTTTGTTGAGTTGTAATGAATCCTGCTAGGAAAAACAGAAATGCCAAATTACCCAAGTCTGAGTCTGCAAAGAAAGGCAAGACTGAGGAAACCCAGCAGAATCTCATACAGGACTTTGCAGCTATGAAGGGCTTTCTAACTACCAAATTTGATCTTTTATCTTGAGATATACAGGAGCTCTCTAAAAATGTGAGATAAAAAACTGACAAAGAACTGAAGGAGGCTAACATGGAGAATCATAGAATCATAGAATATTAGGGTTGGAAGGGACCTTAGGAGCAGGGCCGGCTCTGGCTTTTTGGCCGCCCCAAGCAAAAAAAACAAAACAAAACAAAACAAAAACCCGGGGTGGCCAGAACGGCAAAGCAAAAAAAAAAAAAAACTGCGGCGTGGCCAGAGCAAGGGTGCAGGGGAACTCCCTGCGCTGCAGACGTGCCCCGGCTAGCGGGGAGGAGGGAGAGGGAGCTGGGGGGAGAGAGAGAGAAGGGGGCGGCCAGGGCTTCAGCGGGGCGCTACCACGCGGCCCTGACCACTGCGCCGCCTGCTAGGAGGCTCTGCGCCACTCCGGTCGGCTGGGAGGGAAGGACGCGGACTGCCCTGCCGGGCTTGCTGCAGGGCACTCCCGTCCTCCGCGCCACCGCCCCCTACAGGGCGGCCGGAGTGGCACCAAAAAAAAAAAGAAAAAAGCAGCCGTGCCGCACTAGGATTGGGCGGAATGCCACCTCGAACAATCTGCCGCCCCAAGCACCAGCTTGCTCAGCTGGTGCCTGGAGCCGGCCCTGCTTAGGAGGTCATCTAGTCCAATCCCCTGCTCAAAGCAGGACCAACACCAACTAAATCATCCCAGCCAAGGCTTTGTCAAGCTAGTCCTTAAAAACCTCTAAGGATAGAGATTCCACCACCTCCCTCGGTAACCCATTCCAGTGCTTCACCACCTTGCCTTAAGAATGCTCCCTTAAGGCAAAGATTAACCAGTCTTGAGGAGAAACAAGATCTTAACAGATCAGGCTGTAATAATTAGTGGTTACTGGGTGTCCCTGAAGGGCTGGAAGGACAAAATATGTTTAGCTGTCTCCAGAACATACACACTGACATACTGGGATTGGATCCTGGTTTGCCTCCTCTGGAGATTGAAAGGATCATTGAGTGGGAGGGGCCAGAAGGAGAAAGAAAAACAATAACCCCAGACCCATCATCTACAAATTGCTAAAATTTCATAACAAAGTTAAGCTGATGTCTGCTGCTAGGCAAAAAAGGAACTCAAGTCTTTAAATGTTCTTTTCAACTAGACTAGAGAGCTGCATTTAATGGTATCAAATTAGCTCTCAGGGGATCAGATATTAAATATAGCCTCAAATATCCTGCAATCTCGATAATGAAGCTGACAGATTCTATGAAATACCTCACTACCCCATCTGATGCTTGGCAAGCACTACAGGAATTGAGACCAGAGCTCACTAAGGGTAACAGCATGATCGCCTCATATAGGAAAAGAAAATAAATCCTGAAGGGGAGGAACTATGATTGAGAAAACCAAGCAACTCATCTACATATATTTAACATGTTTGATATAATTAATAGTATATAGTTAAGGTATAGTTAGTACTGTTAGACAAGATATTTAGTATAGCTTGATAATCAATACTTTCAATATATTGATAAGACAACATAAGCATATTTATATATTCATAATAAATGCATTACTCTTATCTCCTTATTTCTACTTACATTTATTAGTCTGTTTATAGTATATACATGATGCTAATTCACAACTAGTGACTTGTGTCTTATTTGTGACTACCTTATCACTTTATATGGGCACTTGTATATTTATTTTTACATTTCTACCCATAATTAATGTTTATATATTTAGCATATTTGTATGGTAATATATTCATATTTATTTGCACACATCATTTATGTCACTTCATGTTTACCTTTTTCATTAGTCCATTGGTATAAATGTTTATATGCCATGTGCATATTAGCATTTATATACTATATACTATTATCTATGCATTGTGATCTATGAAGCAATAGGTTTCATTCATTTATATACATTGGCACATGTAAGTATTTTGGTAAATATAAGTATATTTCTTGCAGACTCCTAATTCATTCTTATTGTGCGTGAGGGGGAGGAAGGCTGGGTGCAGATACATGCCATCTGGGAACTGAACAGGCCCGTATTGGAAGTCTGGGATTTTAAAGGTAAGGTGGGTATTGTACAGGGGTTGTGTGTGTGCGCGTGCATGTGTGTGTGTTGTGTTGTTTTGGTTTGTGTTGTGTTGCATGTGTGTGTGTTGTGTTGTTTTGGTTTGTGTTGTGTTGTGTTGCATGGAGAGGCACTCAGAGGCTGTCAATCTATTGGGCATCAATTAGCGGATGAACAATCACTGATTTCTCATGAACTATTAAGTTTTGTTCCTGGAATGTATGGAGGGTAATGAACCCTCCAAGAGAATCAAAACTTTGAGGCACTTAAAATCAAATGGATGTCAGGTAGCTTTCCTTCAGGAGACACTTAGGGAATGAAGATGCAGACAGAATTAAAGAACTAAGGGTGGGACCTACATATCACTCCTCTTCCAACTCCAGGAACAGGGGAGTAGCTAGTCCACAAGAGCCTAATTTATCAATTTATTCGGTCGTGGTCAGCTCCAGAGGGCAGATACATGATAATTGAAGGCATTTTCAATGCTAAAATTAATTCTGGGGCGTGTGTATAATCCCAGTGGTGGTAATGCACCCTTTATTGCAGAAATAACTGACATTTCCAACAGAGTTGTTGTCCCAGTGGTACTAGGAGCAGTTTGGAATGCTGTCATGTATGATACCATAGACAAATCTCAGTGTTCTAGGCAAAAATCTCAGGCCTTTGCAAATAATCCATTATCCCTATGGAAGGATATTGCACTAGTGGATATTTGGATACTGAAGCATCCTACGAAGCGTGACTACACATATTTCTCCATGATTCTTGACTCCTATTCCAAATTAGATTTTTAATAAAATATAAGGGGCTAGCTCCTACTAGGGTTGCTAACTTTCTAATCCCACAAAACCGAACACCCTAGCCCCACCCCTTCCCCGAGGCCATGACCCCTGCCCTGCCCCTTGCCCAAGGCCCTGCCCACTGCTCACTACATCCCCCTCTCGCGGTGGCTCGCTCTCCCCCACCCTCACTCACTTTCATTGGGCTGGGGCGGCGGTTGGGGTGTGGGGGGGGGTGAGGGCTCCAGCTAGGGTGCAGTCTCTGGGATGGGTCTGGGGATGAGGGGTTCAGGGTATGGGAGGGGGCTGCAGTTTGAGGCAGGGGGTTGGGGTGCAGGGGAGGTGAGGGATCCATCTGGGGGTGAACTCTCTGGGGTGGGGCCGGGAATTTGGGATGCAGGATGGGGCTCCAGACTGGGGGGTGGGGCAGAGGGGTTCAGGGTGTGGGAGGGGTCTCTGGACTGGGGCAGGGGGGTTGAGGTATGGGAGGGGGTGAGGGCTCCACATCTGAGGGTGCGGGCTCTGGGGTGGGACTGGGAATGAAGGGTTTGGAGTGCAGGATGGGGCTCCATGCTGGGGGGTGGGGCAGAGGGGTTCAGGGTGTGGGCGGGGGCTCTGGGCTGGGGCATAGGGTGGGTGAGGGCTCCATCTGGGGGTGCAGGGTCTGGGGTGGGGCCAGGGATGAGGGGCTTGGGTTGCAGGGGGGAGCTCTGGTTTTGGGGGGGCTCAGGGCTGGGGTGCAGGGTTGGGGCACGGGCTTACCTGTGGCGGCTCCCGGTCAGCAGCACAGCGGGGCGGCTAAGGTAGGCTTCCTGCCTGTCCTGGCACTCCAGAAGTGGCCAGCAGGTTCGGCTCCTAGGCGGAGGCATGGCAGGCGGCTCTGCACTGTGCTGCTCTAGCCTGCAAGCACCTCCCCTCAGCTCCCATTGGCTGAGGTTCCCAGCCAATGGGATTGTGGACCTAGTGCTCAGGGCAGGGGCAGTGCACAAAGCCCTGTGGCCCCTCCGCCTAGGAACCGGACCTGCTGGCCACTTCCGGGGTGCAGCATAGTGCCAGGACAGGTAGAGACTAGGCTGCTTTAGCTCCACAACACGATCAACCAGACTTTTAATGGCCCGGTCGGCGGTGCTGACTGGAACTGCCAGGGTCCCTTTTTGACCGGGTCTTCCTGTCAAAAACTGGACATCTGGTCATCCTAGCTCCTACATGTCTGGAGGCTGAAGTCAGTAATATGTGAGCTGATCATACTCCACTTTCTCTTCACATAGATACTGCTTATAGTGCTACAAGATCCTCAAGATGGAAGTTAAACACATATCTACTTAGCGATCCTAAATTTCTTCAGATGACAAACATCCATTACCAGATTCCGGAGGGAAAGTACAATTACTGTCTCCTCTATGACAACTTTATAAGAAGAGCTGAAGGCTACTTCAAAGGGAGAATGCATAAAATTTGCATCTGAAAAGAAGAACAGAAGAAAGTACTTAATTCTATGGCAGAGAAGATTGCTAAATTTGAAAACAAAAAACAAAAATGACTCGGAATAATGAGCTGCTGCTCAAAATACAAATACAATGAATGTATGTCCACCCAAACTGAGTTCATGCTTAACAGAGTTAACCAGAGGCATTATGAATTGAGGGATACAGTGGGCAAACTCCTAATGAAGAAAATTAAATTGGCTTCCTCCAATGACACTATCATCTTTGCTTCAGGGCAATCTTCTTTCTGTACTAGAACCTGATAAAATAAACAGAATTTAAAGACGTAATCCCTTCACACATCTCTTGGTGAGTGTAATTCCAATCTATTTGACCAATTCATGGAGGGACTGCCCCTAACTACATTGTTGCTCCCTCAAACTGATTATATGGAGGAAGATCTCTCTCTACTAGAAGTTAAGTATGCAATTGGCTCACTCAGTTCTGGCAAAACGCTTGGGGGTGATGGCTTTTCAGCAGTATTTTATAAGACATTTATCAACCAATTAGTGCCAGTTCAGTCAGAAATTTACAATGGAATATTTACAAAAGAAATAATGGCATTGGACATGAGGAAAGACAAGGACACTCTTCAATGTGGTGATTACAGCCCCATCTCTGTTGAACACGGATTATAATTCTGACAAAGATTTTCACTTCATACTTAAACAACATTGCTCCATCCATCATTCATGCAGACCAACGGTGCTTTATTCGTGGCAGATTAGAGGTGGACAATACTCAGAAGATGTTCCACTTAGTCTACCGGGCACAAATAACTGCTGCTCCAGTTGCTATCCTATCATTAGATGCTGAAAAGGCCTTTCTTCAAGTGGAATGGTTCTACCTGCAAGCAATCCTGAGAAAATTAGGATTTGGACCAAAATTTGAGACTTGGATTGATATTATTTACAAATCACCCCTCGCCCCTGTTCTGACAAATGGTGTTAGTTCCTCCACTCTTCAGTTAAATCGATGAATGCATCAGGAATGCCCTTTCAAGTTTCTATCAATTGATAGAGCCAGGGAACTGCTAGCAGCATATATCAGACGGACTGCCTCCACTGAAGGAATTACCATCCAGGATAAAGAGTACAAGATTAGTCTACACGGAGATGGTATTCTGCTCTCTCTCAAAACCCCCTCCTCTTCAATTCCACTGCTACTATATGCAGTAAACAACAACGGTGAGATATCGGGATTTCAGATAAACTGGAACAAGTCTCTAGTGATGGATATTTCTCATAGATCAAATCCATCTAAAACATAATCAATCATTCTCCTTTCATTCATGCAAAGAGATATCCTACATAGGCATCAGGATATGCTCTGATTTATCAAAGATAGTATCTGCAACTAGGGTGACCAGATGTCCCGATTTTATAGGGACAGTCCTGATTTTTGGGTCTTTTTCTTATATAGGCTCCTATTACCCCCCCACCCCCGTCCCGATTTTTCACACTTGCTATCTGGTCACCCTATCTGCAATATGGATGTCATACTCAGAGAAATGACAAAAGACATGGAGAAATGGTGTTCACTGCCAGTATCTTTACTGGGAAAAGTAGAAGCTATTAAAATGAATGTAGGACCAAGAATAATGTATATGTTTAGCTTAATTCCACTTAAATTTCCTGCTTCAACTTTCACAGGAATTACTAGAATTGTACAATATTTGTATGGAATACAAAGACACCACAGATATCCTACAAGACACTTAAGAAATCATGGCCAAGTGGGGGAGTGTGGGTATTACTTGATTTGTATTTATGTCACCTGGCTTTTCAATCAAGATTTTGAATAAGATGATTCTGTCTCACCAATTCTTCCCAAACCCCAGTGCAGTTCAAGATTGAAAACAAATAAGTTAACCCTGTCAGCTGTCTCTCTGCACTTACATTTTTTAAGTGATTGCCTGCACCTTTAAGGAAAATTACAATATTTATTTCCTCTAGGAGCGTTCTTCAGAAAATCAAGTCCATTACCATCTTTAATCTCATCAACCGGAGCCGGCGAATTGTTAGCAAGCCTCAAATAATACTCCGCTTGAAAAGCACTGTAAAATGTATGCTAGCCACAAATATTTTGTGGCTAACACATACAAACAGGGCCGGCTCCAGGCACCAGGCAACCAAGCACGTGCTTGGGGCGGCGCCTGGTAAGGGGCGGCCAATCTTGGGGTAGCGGGGGGCAGCGCGGCGCGGCATTCCGCGGGGTGGGGCGCTCCGGTGGCGCGGCGCTCGGCGGGGGGGCGGCGCAGGGCGCGGCGCTCGGGGGGGTTCCGGCGGTGCTCGGCGGAGGGGGGGGGGTTCCGGCAGCGCAGCGCAGCGCTCGGCGGGGGGGCGGCGCGGGGCGTGGCACTCGGCGGGAGGGTTCCGGCGGCGCAGCGCGGGGCTCGGCGGGGGGGGGAGGAGAGGGCGGCGCTTTTTTTTTGCTGCTTGGGGCAGCAAAAAAGTTAGAGCTGGCCCTGCATACAAATGACTGAACTCCTTGATTTATCCTACTGACTATACCATAAAGGAACAATTGCAGAATGAGCTATAACATCTCCATTTCCTAAAAGAGATGGGAAAATATCTGGCACAATATATGCAGAACACCCCGGTCTCTGTTTTTGCATTTCTTTCAAAACAAAATTATACGTCGATATTATTGGACTCCTGAGCAATTGCATAAAGCTTGACTAGCCCCACATAGTAAATGTTGGAGATGTGACAGCTCTAATGCAAACCTCTCTCATATAGGCTTTGAATGTCAAAATATATCCCTATTTTGGAAGGAAGTACATAGTGCTCTAAGGTGACTGGGGTAGAGGTTTCCCCTACGTCAAGCCTCTTCATTTTCGGCATTCTAGAAGATCTATCCTGGGTGAGTAGGGTAACCAGATAGCAAGTGCGAAACATCGGGACGGGGGTAGAGGGTAATAGGCGCCTATATAAAACAAAGCCCTGAATATCGGGACTGTCCCAATAAAATCGGGACGTATGGTCATCCTATGGGTGAGGAATGCCAGGAAATTGATTGCTGCACTTACAGTGACCCAAAGTGTCATTTTATGAAAATGGGAATATGCTATCCCCCCTCATAACACTGGCAGGCCAAGTGCCAGCTCATGCCAAGGTCGCCAGGTATCAGTTGAACAGTGACAAATACATAATTGGAATCTGTCTGGCTCACCTGAGTGTTAGTATTGTTAAAATAGGTATTGGAAATATAAGAATGTGTTTAGTGTGTAGATTTTATTGAATGCTTGCGAATTGCTGCCTGCATTAATCTCACTCAGAATATTTCTATCCCATATTGTAAGGTAATATTTGAGCAGTTGTACGGTGAGCCTTTGTGGCTATGTAAATCATCAGACAGAAGAAAGACATTAATTAATTAGTGTGAAGGTCCATCGATACCAGACCATCAGTAGACAAAAGACTTTTGTTGTTATTCTGCCTCCTCCCCATGGAGATGAGTCATGCAACAGACTCCTCCCATCAGCTCAGTTTTTTAGCTGAAAGCCTGTGGGAAGAAGAAAATAAAACCCTATCAGCGAATATGCCCCTGTATTCACACCTTACACACTATGGTAATAATCTTTGTACAAAATATGCCTTGTGAGGTATCATTTGAAAGCTAGTAACTCACTGGTCAATAATACCATGATGTGATGTATGTAACAACATTATCTGTAAAGTTATAAACATAAGTTGAAATCACACAAGTCTGGGGGAGTGGGTAAACCGATTTCTCAAAAACAAAGGACAAGCTGACACCTCTAGCCAGCTGTCATCAAAGTTGATGGGCAATCACCTGTCAAGTGGCCCTTCTTTGGCAAGGAAGTGCGGCAGGAACAAACAGATCTGCATTTTAGCAAACAACAGCATGAAATCTGGGGGGAGAGATAGCTCAGTGGTTTGAGCATTGGCCTGCTAAACCCAGCGTTGTGAGCTCAATCCTTGAGAGGGCCATTTAGGGATCTGGGGCAAAAATCTGTCTGGGGATTGGTCCTGCTTTGAGCAGGGGGTTGGACTAGATGACCTCCTGAGGTCCCTTCCAACCCTGACATTCTATGATTCTTTCACTACGAGTTGCCTTGTCTCCATCCTCACATCAGGAAAGAACTTTATCTAGGGTAACCCATGGTAAAATGCATTTCAAAGGGTGGCTGAACTATAAAAGTGAGGAGCAAAACACCCCAAGTTACATCTCCCTATCCATCTCTCTCTCTCTCCTTCATCTAAGACAATGGTTCTCAAAGTTTTGTACTGGTGACCCCTTTCACACAGCAACCCCCCTCCCCTTATAAATTAAAAACACTTTTTTGTATTTCACACTAATATAAATGCTGGAGGCGAAGCAGGATTTGGGGATTGAGGATGATAGCTCGCGATCCCCCACATAATAATCTCACTACCCCTTGAGGGGTCATGACCCCCAGTTTGAGAACCCCTGATCTAAGATGACAAAACAAATGGCCTTTGGACTTTTGGAGCATTTCCTGGCCTGAGAATTTGATCAGCAATGTTACTGGGGACATTCGGTGAGGGACTTCACCTTGAACCAAGTCTAGTTTGTTAAGTTTTAGTACTAGGAAGAGTTTTATCTTTTTCTCTTGTAACTATTTCTGACTTTAATGCCTTATACTTCTACTCACTTAAAACCTATCTCCTTGTAGTTAAATAAATTTGTTTTATTCTTTAATCAAAACTAATCCAGTGTTGTGGACTGTGTGGGTAACTTCATTTAAGGTAATAAACTGGTGTACATCAATCCCCTTAGAGGGGCACTTGATCTAATATGTCTGGATTGCGCTACAGAGGGCTAAAAGGTGTAAAACACATGTTTCAGGGCAAAATCCAGGACTGCGGGTGTGTTGAGGTCACCCTGCAAATGGTGACCCAGGCTGGTGGAAGCCAGAGTGTGACTGATGTGTGGCTGGCAGGCTGAAGCTACACACAGACACTCAGGGTGTGGCTTGCATGCTAGAAGGCTGTTTGTGAGCAGCCCAGTTGGGAGCTGCAGCAGCAAATGTTGTGAGAAACCCAAGTTTGCAGGGCAGGGGCCACACTGCCCCTCACTGGTCTGGAGAGCACCCAGGATGTAATAACAAGAAGGAACTGATTCTCTCTATGCTTCTCGAACTCTGGGGGGGAAGGTGACAGGGCATACCACTCACCACTAGGATGGTGCCACCTCCTGATCACTCATGAGATTGAAGCCCCTTCCCACAGTTGCATCTAGGGTGACCAGACGACCCGATTTTATCGGGACTGTCCCGATATTTGCTTGTTTGTCCCGCATCCCGACCAATGTTAGGTCGGGACACTGGACAAACAAGCAAAGGCTCTGGAGCCAGTCACGTCTGGGCTGCTGCCCAGCTGGTGCTATCCCGCGGCGGCCCTGGGGCGGAGGCATCAGAAGCCCAGCCCCGTTCGTTCCCCTGAGGGCCGCCCGCGGGATTGCACCAGCTGGGCAGCCAGCCCAGACGTGACTGACCAGGGGCTGGGCGCAGCGTGCGCGCTGCTGGGTCCCCGCAACAGGCCCGGGCTCGGGGGGTTCGGGCCCGGGCGCCAGAGCCGCAGCCGCCGAGCGCCATGGCCGCTTCCTCCGGCCGCAGCAGTGGGAGCTGCAGCAGCGGCTGCTCCCGAGTCCCGCTGCCCAGGTGGGGAGAACAGCCGCCGCCTGGCCCCGCGGGCCACCCCCCTGCTCTCCCTCCAGGTACCGCCCGACTGAGTCCTGCCTGTGCTCGGGGCCAGGCCGCACTCTCGCTCACCCCGGCCCCGCGCTCCCCCTGCGTCTCCGGGGCCTCCCTCCAGCGCTTGCAGAGGGAGGAGGAAGGGGTGGGTGTTTTTTTGCTCTGCCGCCGTTTTTTTTTTTTTTGCTCCACCCCCCACCCCGCCCCGCCCCCCCACATCCCGATATTTGACCTGGGTGATCTGGTCACCCTAGTTGCATCCCATCTCTCTAGGTCTACAGCCCCTCTTCTGCTCCCCAAGCTGCTGATTCAGCCCTCCCGCCAGGTCAGTGTGAGCGTTTCCCCCTTCTGGGGCACCAAAGGGTTTCTCCAGCAATCCTGGGCAGTCTTCCCATTCACTGCCACTCTGTCAGTGGCTGGCAGGGGAACCCAGGCCTGCCCTCTACTCTGGGTTCCAGCTCGGGGACCCTATAGCCAGCAGTCAAGTTCTGTTTCCCTTTTAGAACTTACTGCCTTTCCTTGCCATCTGGCATCCCCCCACCCTTGGTTTGCCAGACTCTCAGCTCCCTTCTCCCAGGGTGTAACTGTGGCCTACTTCCCAGCAGCCCCCTCAGCTACCAATTTCCTGTTTTTATAAGTCCAGCCCAGCTCATTCCTCCCTCACTGAGCTCCCTCCCTCAGTCAGGGGATTACTCAGCTGTGGCCTGTTGGGTTAATTAGCCCCCTTCTCAATCTGGTTTAACCCTTTCAGGGCAAGCATGGGGTGAACACCCCATCACAGGGGGCAAGGTGGTTCTAAGCATAAACAAAAGATCCCCAACTGCTTAGCCTAGATTATCCTTAAAGGACATATAGAGCTTGCTGGTTATAGAAGTGTCTATCATTTGAAATTTAAGATTATAACTCATTTCTGTATCTAGGTTTACCTGTCTTAATCTTGTAAATTTCTCTAACTTCCTATTAAATCTTTATATAGTTTATTATAGGATTGGCTACAATTATTGTCTTTGGTGTGAGATCTAAGGTGCAATTGACCAGGTGTAAATTACTGGTCCTTTGGGATTGGAAGTAATCTGAATATTGATGTGATTTTTGGTGTAAGGGACCAGCTATCACAAAGATACACTCACCTGGATGGTGAGACAAATCGGAGTACCCAAAGGGACTGTCTGTGGTGCCATGTTAAGGCAGTTATAATATCTGAGGAGTTCACACTTGATAATTGGTTTGTGAAATCAATGTGTAGAACTCACAACCAATTTGAGGTTTGAGCCCTGGGTCCTAACAGTCTGTCCTAAAATTGATATTCCTGCCCTTGAGTCACTGCAGGCATCGCTACTCTCCTTGTATTCTTTGACTGGCTAACTGACCTAACTCACACTGCCCGCATGGAAAAACTAACCCTGTATAGAGCAAAAGCTCCAATCATGAAGACACTTTGACTTTCATGAGAGCATTGCAAACTGACTCCAGGTAGAATGGGCTTCTGATGTGTCTCTTTTTTATGGCGGGGGAGGGGGCATTGTTAGTGTATTACACTGCTCTACAGCCAAAATGCTTCTGAAATAAATGTAGTCAAACTTTACTAATTCTGGGTCACTGAGAACGAAAATGATGCTTAAAATTGTTGATTGGCTCTAGTTTTCAAGATATGCTATTGGGTCAGTATATACGACCCTTGACTTGGGAATGGCGGAGGATAAGTGAGTTATAAAGGGAAGGGATCTCAATTTAAACCAGAAATGACTAAAATACATCTTTGACTGGATCTATGAATAAATCTATGACTGGGTTTGGACAGTACTTGCTTTTTAGGCAAAACAATGAATGATGCAATCTGAAGCTGGTATTGCGTCATACATGATATGAATTGCATCATGTTATTCCTAGAAGTCATGGATGATGCAATCACAATGAAGCTTACATCACTCTGCTGAACAAATTGCCCTATATCAGCTCTAGAAATCATACAGTGTCATGTTCTCTTATTTGTCAGTGTTTGATTTTGCAAAGGGACACATTTCTGTTTAGCCAGAGTGAGCAGAGATGCCTCGTACTTGTGTGAACAGTGCAGATAACTTCTGCTATGTTTGTGGTGAAGTGACTTTTGCATCACAAAAGCGCAGTATAACCACTATGGTTAAGAAAGCCTATCACCTTTATTTTGGCTGCAAAATTGGAGATCAGGACAAGAGGTGGGCCCCACACATATGCTGCAACACTTGTGCAACAAATCTTCGCCAGTGGTTGAACAGGAAAAGGAAATCTATGCCTTTTGCAGTGCCAATGATTTGGAGAGAGCCAACAGATCATACCAGCAATTGTTACTTCTGCATGGTGCCTCCAGTTGGGAAAGGTGTGTCAAAGAAGAAAAAGTGGACTGTGCATTAGCCAAACATTCCATCAGCTATATGCCCAGTACCCCACGGAGAAGGACTGCCGGTTCCTGATGCACCAGAATCACTCTCACTTGAGTCAGACAAGGAAGAGGAAGAGGATGAAACTTCTGGTCCTGAACCATCAATGTCACAGGACCCACATTTTCTCCCATCCTCCTCCTCTGAACCACACTTCATAACACAAGGTGAACTGAATGACCTTGTCAGGGATTTGGAACTACCCAAGAGTAAGGCAGAGCTGTTGGGCTCCAGACTACAGCAGTGGAATCTCCTGGCAGGTGATGTTAGGGTTTCCATGTTCCGTGACCGTCAAAAGGATCTTGTCCCATTCTTCTTCATGGAAGGTGATCTTGTAGCCTGCAACAACATCGATGGTGTGATGGCAGCCCTCAACATCGTTCACGATCCAGATGAGTGGAGACTGTTCATTGATTCATCGAAGACGAGTCTTAAAGTTGTTTTACTGCATAATGGCAATGTTTTGCCATCAATTCCAGTTGGTCATGCAGTCCATATGAAGGAAACCTATGACAACATGAAACAACTTTTGAGGTGCATAAACTATGACCAACATCAGTGGCAGCTTTGTGGCGATTTGAAGGTTGTTGCTCTCTTGCTTGGTCTGCAGACTGGATACACAAAGTACTGCTGTTTTCTCTGCGAATGGGATAGTCGTGCAAGAGATTCCCACTACATCAAGAAAGATTGGCCACTCCGACAGTCATTGGAGCCTGGGAGGAAAAGTGTTCAGCATCCACCACTTGTTGAATCAAGGAAGATTTTGTTACCACCCTTACACATCAAGCTGGGTCTGATGAAGAACTTTGTCAAGGCCATTGACAAAACACAAGCAGCTTTCAAGTACCTCCGTGGAAAATTTCCAAGGTTAAGTGAAGCTAAGATAAAGGAAGGTGTCTTTGTTGGTCCTCAGATTCGTGAACTTCTTTGAGATGATGCATTTGACCATGCACTGTGTGGCGAGGAAAAGACGGCATGGAAAGCCTTCCAGTTAGTGGCAATAAATTTTCTCGGAAACAACAAGGCAGACAACTACAGGTTGTTGGTGGAAAACCTCCTCAAGGCATACGAAAGCCGTGGTTGCAACATGTCACTAAAGATACATTTTTTGCACTCTCATCTAGATTTTTTTCCACCGAACTGCAGAGCAGTGAGCGACGAGCACGGCGAGCGATTTCACCAGGACATTGCAACAATGGAGAAACGCTATCAGGGCAAATGGAGCCCATCAATGCTTGCAGACTATTGCTGGACAGTGACAAGAGATGCTCCATTTAATGAATACAAGAGACAAGCCAAGAAGCGCTGAGTAGACTCTGAATAGGACTAAACTATGTACATAATAAAATTTATTATGAAACAAAAGGCAAAAAACTATTTATATAACCCTTTTGCTGATTTTTTAAAGTGTTACATAAACAGGACAGGTGAAATATTATCATGTAAAGCAACCATAAACACATGAAAAGACCTAGGTTTACAATTTATAATTAAAACTCTACTATCTACACAATATACGTAGACATAAAATGTAAAAACTTAAATATCTTAGAAACAGTAGCCAATCAGTTGTTTTAATTGTCATATTTGAATTCAGCACATCAAAATACATAATAAATAGCACATTTTATCTCTGAAGCAGACGACTTCTCAAAAATTGTAGACCAGTGTTATTGATCTTATATTTCATACTGTGTTATTGTTAAATCCATGCTTCTGCTGGGTTTTCTGTGTCATTGTATTGAATACATCTACATGGATACATTAAAACGTCTGAAAAATAAAATTAAAAAAAAAGAAACAAAGTAGTAGTCATGAGAGTTACAGCAATGTTCCTCCCCCTCCCTTCTATCTAACTTAGCTGGGACAAAAATGGGGGTGGTAAAAGTGCTGAACAATGCTATCCAAATTAGGACCATTGGCATGTTGAAAGAATGACCCAGGTTTTGGCAGAGCTTGGTCTTGGGAATGAGAACTACTGACTTCCATACGAGGGATGACTTTCTCAAGGTTCATTTCAGATAAATACCCAAAAGTTTGCAATGCTTACTTTGTTTAAAACATCTCGTGACCTCTTTGAATTGGGAATTAGACTGGAAACCTTGTAAGATCAGGCCCTTTCATAAAATCTCCCGCTACAGGCCTGTATTATCATGTGACTGGCCTTGCGTTATTTCAAGGGACACTGTCAGGTTAAAAATAATTTTAAAATGCAAGGCAAACGTCTTATTTCACATCACATAGCCAAAGCCAATGGATCCAAAGAGTGTTGGTAATGACTTAGTTTATTAAACTAATTTACTTTTCAGTGTTAATGCAGACAGATAATTGATGACGATGATGATAATAATAATAATCATCAAGACCTCAATTTTCCCTTCTGTTCCTATTCTGTTTTCACTTTCAGGTTCTCATACAGTAGCACAATGCTGTGGAAACCTTTTGGGCTGCAGGGAAATGCTTGTTTTTTATACAAAAGTGCTTCCATTGGGATTTTACAAACAGAAACTTTGCTATAGGTTTAAAGTTTGATGAAAGTCTATTTTCACATAACCTAAATTTCAAACCAAATTTGACTGGACAGTGTCCCTGGCAGCCCTCTGGTTCCTGTTGTAGCTAAAACCAGGCACAACTTTAAGGAAATCTTAAATCTTGAGGACAGTTCAAGGTTTGGGCAAAGGTGCAGATCTGTTCTTATTTTAACCAAACCAGTTCACCCATCACTAATTATTGCAGCCACACGCTACAGTCGGCCTCTTTCAAAACAGGAATAATTGGCTTTGGGGAAAATAATTCTTTTTTTACAGCAGATAAATCAAAATCAGTATTTTGTTTATCTAGCAACACTGACTCCAAAAATTGAAGGCACAAGATGACAGTCCTTGCAACAAATATAAAACACGTACAGAAACCTGTACTAAGGTACTCCTTTTTCAAGGTCCAGCCATTAATTAGATCACTTAATTGTTTGCACAAATGGACTTTTGTTGATTTAAGATTGGCTAGAAAGAACATTCCCATCCTTTTGGGGATCCTTAGTACCAGCTTGCAATCAACTCTTTCTTCCAGACTCAGAACTGGTTTATCATTCATATTGTTACGTGCCTCATCATAGCAGAGAAAGGTAGAACAAGAGCCAATGGCTGGAAATCAAAGCCAGACAAAGTCAAATTAGAAATAAGGTACATTTTTTTTTAAATGAGGGTGATTAACCATTGGAACAAACTACCAAGGGAAGTGGCTTGATGTCTCCCCCTGAAGACTAGATGCCGTTCTGAAAGATATGCTTCAGTGAAACATACGTTATTGGGCTTAATGCAGGGGTAACCTGGTGAAATTCTATGGCCTGTGTTATAGGGGACTTCAGACTATTTGATCTAATGATCCCTTCTGACTTTAAAATCCATGAAGTGTCCCCTACATTTTTTTCTATAGCATTTTTTTCAATCATTAGCCAAATTTAAAGGCAGCTGTCTCTGGGCAAACCCCATTTCTCAGGTCTTTTGTTTCATAGCATTTCAGTAGGGCTTTGTCTGCATTACAAAAATGTGCACTGGCATCACAACATCAGTTTAGTTACCCTGACGCAAATTACTTTGCACACCTTTATGTGCCAGGATGTGCCAATGTTTCAAAAAGGAAATGAGGTCACCCTGGCTATTATAAGCCTATCTGCCTGACATCAATTCCAGTCAAATAATGAAGCAGCTGAATGGGACGTGATTAAAGAACTGAGAGAGTTGTATCACTGCCAATCAAAAGGGCTTTATGGAAAACAGAGCCTGTCAAACTAACCGGATATTGTTTTGATGAGATTACAAGTTTTGTTGATTAAATGCATTACAACACTATTACCTTTAACTTCTGTAAGGTTTTTGACTTGGTACCGCACAGCGCTTGGATTAAGAAACAATAGAAAAGCAACCTGGCACACATTAAATGGATTAAAATCTGACAGGTCTCAAAATGTAATTGTAAATGGAGCCTCATCGAGCAGGTGTATTTCTAGTGGGGTCCTGCGGGGATTGGTTCTTGGCCCTACACTATTATTATCAATAACCCAGAAGAAAACTGGTCAAGTTTACAGATGACAAAGATTGGAGGAATGGTAATAAAGAAGAGGATAGGTCACTGGCACAGAGCATTCTGAATAGCTTGGTAGGCTTTGGTGCACACTAACAATAATGCATTTCAATACAATCAAATATATAAGATCAGCTATCTAGGAATAACGAATGTAGGCCATACTTACAAGATGAGGCACTCTATTCTGGGAAGCAATGACTCTGAAAAAGCTTTTGGGTCACAGTGGATAGTCAACTAAACATGAGCTTCCAGTGTGACGCTATGGCCAAGAGAGCGAATATGATCCTTGGATGTATAAATGGGGGAATATAGAGTTGGAGTAGAGAGGTTATTTTATCTCTGTATTTGGCACTGGTGAGACCACAACTAGAATACTGTGTCAAATTCTGCTGCTCACAATTTGATAAATTGGAGAGAGTTCAGAGTAGAGTCATCAGAATGATTAAAGAATTGGAAAATAAGCTTTATTGTGCTTGAGCTGGTTGAGTCTATCCATTGAGAGAAAGGTTATGGGGTGACTTGGTTCCAGTCTATAAGTACCTTCATTGGGAACAGAAATTTTATAAGCGAGCATTCTTCATCAAGCAGATAAATGTATATAACGGGATCTAATGATGGAAGCTGAAGGTAGCCAAATTCAGCCTGGAAATAAGGTGTAATTTTTCAAGAGAGAGTAATTAGCTACTGGAACAACCTACCAAAGGTTGTGAAGGATTCTCCATCACTAACAACGTGTACATCAAGATTAGATAGTTTCCTAAGAGAGATGCTCTAGTTCAAACAGGAATTCAGTCAGGGAAGTCCTATGGCTTTTGTTATGCAGGAGGTCAGACTGGATGATCACCATGATTCTTTTTGGCTTTAAAATCTATGACAAAGTACCTTTGGCCCTCATCTTGCTCTTACACTGGTTTTATACCAGAATTACTCTGTTGCATTCAGTCATTAATCCTGATGTATATAGGTGTAACCAAGAGCAGAATCAAGCCTCTAGTGCAGGGGTGGGCAAACTATGGCCCAGGGGCCACATCCGGTCCTTCAGATGTTTTAATCTGGCCCTCGAGTTCCCGCCAGGGAGTGGGGTGTGGGGCTTGCCCTGCTCCGGCACTCCAGCTGGGGGATTGCCCCGCTCCATGCGTGCCGTGGCTCTGCATGGCTCCCAGAAGCAGTGGCATGTCCCCTCCGGCTCCTACATGTAGGGGCAGCCAGGGGGCTCCGCACGCTGCCCCCACAGCTCCCATTGGAACCATGGCCAATGGAAACTGCAGGGGCAGCACCTGCGGATTGGGCAGCACGCTGAGCCACCTGGCTGTGCCTCCACGTAGGAGCCAGAGGGGGGACATGCCACTGCTTCTGGGAGCCGTGCGGAGCCTGCACCCCTAACCCCCTCCCACACCCCAACTCCCTGCCCCAGCCCTGATCCTCCTCCCTCCCTCCAAACCCCTTGGTCCCAGCCCGGAACACCTTCCTGCACCCTCAACCCCTCATCTCCAGCCCTACCCCAGAGCCTGTACCCCCAGCCGGAGCCCTCACCCCCCTAAACCCGAACACCCTGCCCCAGCCCAGAGCCCCCCTCCCACACCCTGAACTCCTCATTTCTGGCCCCACCCCAAAGCCGCACCCCCAGCCAGAGCCCTCACTCCCTCCTGCACCCCAACCCCCAATTTCGTGAGCATTCATGGCCCACCATACAATTTCCATACCCAGATGTAGCCCTCGGGCCAAAGAGTTTGCCCACCCCACTCTAGTGTCTATATGACATGTTGTTAGGACATACTAAATATATAATATTGTGTAAATATATAATATTTGCCTCTGTAAAGTCACTTTCTGCAGTAAAGAAACAGATCTTCTATTAGGTAACAGGACCTTTAAATGCAATCTGTAACTGTGGTGAAAGAGTCCACAGTGGAGCTGACTAGACAGTTGGCTTGCGGGCTTTGACGCAGTAAGGTTGGCTTTTTCCTTAGCTTCTGTGTTACAAAAAATCATCATCTTAATCTCTACTGACTCTCAGTTCCTAAGGCATCAATATTTCCAGTTACATAAGTACATCTTCATGGATAAAGTTCTTGCTGACTTAGACTGCATCTCTTGTAATTGCTGTCGTAAATACCATTGTGTGTAGCAGGAATGGGGTCTCAGTGGATAATTTTGCCCTAATTAATCATCTTCCTTGCGTAACTCCCATCACGAGCTGCCTCTGCAAAAAAAGCATCTATTGTCAAACTTCCTGGCATGAAGCCATATTGATTTCCATTAATATATACTTCATTTCTTAATCTCTTATTGATAACTTCCATGGTTTCATTGTATGACTCAGGGATTTATACCTCTAATTTGTGCAGTTGCTATAATCACCTTTCCCTTGTAGATCAGCACAAAGATACATTTGTTCCTTCTCCTTTGCCAGAGTAAACTTTTTTCTTTTATCTTTTATCACTTCTTGTACTTCTTTGCTCCAACACCAGGTTTCTTTTTCAATAAAGGCTTTCTATTTTGATTCACGCACAACTTGTGTAGCACTCTTCAATATATTTGTCAGGATAAAACCCGCAAATGTATCCACTCCATCCTCATGTGGTACGGACTTCATCTTCTCCATAACCAACTCCCTAAAGTCCTTCTCAGCCTCACCCTGTTGTTTTTGCCACCTTATCGTTGGCTTTACAGTTACTTGGGGTTTTCAGAACGCCCAACAGGGGCAACTTAACTATTTCACTCCAGGCGGTGTACGGAATAAATCAACAGGAACCCAGCACTTCCGTCTGATAAGATTCATGCAAGTAAGCGTGCTCTATCTAAAACTGCAGTCTATTAGATTTAAGCACACACAAACATAAGCAATAGGTTTAGAACATTACCCTCTTTGATTTTCTCTGTACCTTTGTTCCAAGAAACATAACTAAGATGAGTGGTCTATGCTGACTAGTAAGAGACTATCCTGCAATCATTTCTATCATTTATTTTCCACTGGAAAACAACAAGTAGTCAGTCTGACCTCAAGTCCCTCCGCTCTTGTTAGTAATAATATGTTCATCTCCTCTCATAAAGAATGCGTTGGATATTACGAGGTCATGAGCTTATGCCAATGGCAATAGTCTTTCTCCTTCATCATTTAAAATGCCATAGCCTTAGCCACCATGTACTCTACTCTATCCATGCCTGTCTCTTTCAACATGTCCATTGAAGTCAGAGCTGATAACTATTTCCTCATTTCCTGGAATTTGCTGCAGAACAGGGTCTAACATTTCCCGGTATATTATCTTCCCAACCTCACCACAGCCAGCATGGGACGCATATGTTTAGCAAACCACATTCAAAAGCCAGCTTGGTCATCATCAGGGCTGGCTCCAGCTTTTTTGCCGCCCCAAGCGGCGTGAAAAAAAAAAAGAGAAAAAAGAAAAACCCGATCGAGCTGCCGCCGAATTGCCACGGAAGACTGAAGCGGAGCGATTGAATTGCCGCGGAAGTGCTGCCGAAGAGGAAGAGAGGGACTGCAACGTGCTTTTCAAATGGGGGGGGGTGGAGTGTGACAGGGAGTGTGTTGTGTGTATGTGGGGAGAGAGAGTGGATTTTTGGGTGCTGAGTGTCAGCATGCTGTCTTGTAAGTTCAGACCCCCTCTCCCCCCCCCCCCCCCGCCTCTCTCTCACTCACTCAAAGCAAACAGTAAATGTTTGCTTTTTCTCGGAGCTGATAAGCAGCCGGCTTCTCCGAAACGGAGCTTTGAAAGGGCATTTCTGCATTCCTACAGCTGATTTCACAATGATGACAAGAGTGGCCACTTGACTTAAGAGGATTATGGGACGTTTCCGGAGGCTGATCACAGCACAGTAACGCAACACCTCGTTCACACTGGCGCCACGGTGCTCCAGCGGGGGTGCAGCAAACGTTATTCCACTCGCCGAGGTGGAGTACCAGCAGCGCTGTAGCTGCGGAGTCAGAGCGCTCTACGTGCCTTGCCAGGGTGGACAGGAAGTGAGCTGGGGAGGCCAGGGCTGCTTTATTGCGCTGTAACTCGCAAGTGTCGCCAAGGCCTGAGTGATAGAGAATAGGTTGCAGATAATCGTAATTAGATTCCAGTGATGCAAGCCAAGAAGCTTTTCTGTCCAACAATGAACATTTGAAATCTCACCTAGAGGTGGTTGTTAATCTCTCTCAGAGTTGGAGTGTATGTGGAATTATATATGTTGCTATGAGAGAGGAAAAAAAAGAGATGCTTTTTATTTTTTATCAAAAGCAAAGCATGTGTGAAGTAGCTATTGTGTAAGATTTTGGAGGGTCAAACGATCACTTGCCCTAGTGGATGCATGGCTCTGGGACTGGGCAGCAGAGCAAAGAGCTGCAGTAGGCGGATAGGAGCGGGCTCTGGTGTCGGCAGTGTAAGAGGTGTGCAAAGTCAGTCAATATGAATGAATTTAACTGTTGAATATAAGACTACTTGCTTCACCAAGAACACAATGGGGTCTGACAATGATCGCAAAGTACATGATGCTCAAATAAAAAGGTCAGGTATCAGCAAGCAGGTGTTTAATCTGCGTACTCTGAGCTCTTACAAGGTGTCAGAGAGAGGTCATAATGGGCTTTGTGGAAATGAAAATTTAGAGCCTGGGGGGAGGAGGAGGGTCTGAACAAACGAGTCAGTCACTGCTTTGAGTCTTTGCATGAATATTTGTTAATGGTGATGTTAGTCATTAAAGGAAACAGAGTAATGGGAAACTGTATCCATATTCTGAACTGAAGCGTGATATCCTGCTATGGTTCAAAACAAACCTAAAATAACAATTAACAAATAATAAAATAATTGCTTCTCTCCAGAGGTTAAGGTAAGACTGAACAAGTCAGCCCATCCCAGCCTCTATTTTTTTCTAAAAGGTGCCTGTATTTTTCCTAGAGAGCTCCAAATTTTTCATCTCTGCCCTTCTATAGACTGCATGGGTCTAAGAGTCCTTATGTTTGGTCAGTCCAGGTTATGTTTAGATTTGTTGCCCCAATGCTGAGTGATGGTAGAGGAAGGGACCTTGCAGGTCGGCTTCCTGTTGGGGGGAAAATCCACAATGTGTGGTGTTTGGGTATATTCTTAGTACCACTTGTTTATTTGATACTATGTACACCAGTCCTGGAACAGCAGTGGTTTCAAACAGCGTGCAGGGCGATCCTCTTCTAGGGATCTAAGACCAACACCAATGTCAGTTTTAGGGAGCAACTGTGCAGCAAGAATTGACTGTAGTCAGAGAGATTAATGCTGAGAGTAAATGCCCTTGCAGCTTGCCACAACTCCCCAAATAAACTACATCACAGCCAACAACACAGCTTTTTCTTCTAAAACTAAAAACTTGCTTGCACGCTAAGAGGAGGAACTTGTAAAATGGTGTAACAGCACCATCTAGTGATCATAACAGCCCTACTTGGTGCTTACTTCGCTGTCTATTACATTACTTATACTGAAATTCTCTGAACAACAACATTGCCATTGTACATCCCAAACAGAGACTTTTGTTTATTAAAAGGTCTATTGACGGAAATGGGGTGCAGTTACCTGAGCACAGGTCACTGGGAACCAGGTAGTCTGGGTGCTGTGATCCTAGAGCTAATACACACGGTCTGTAATGTCCAGTAAGCACTAGGTCGGAGGGAAAACAAAGCCTAATCTAACTGTTTATGCAGTTATTAAAATGCGGAGTCTATTCAGGATTCTGAAAGAAAAAAAAAAAAACCACCACCACAATGGGCATGTTCAGAGGCTTAACAGGGCCATTAGCCTCGTCAGTCCTGTAGTAGTGTGGGTCAAAATTTTTAAACCCGGATTCATATATTTAGGCTCCTAAATCCATATTTATGCATCTGGTGTTCAGAGATGAGAACGCACAAATCCCACTAGGAACCAAGGAGAGCTGGTGAGTGCAACACCTCTGGAAATCAGATCACTTATTTAGATGACCAAATTTGGATTTAGGAGCTAATTTTTGAAAGTCTTGGACCTGGTAACTATCTTCAATGATCTTGGTCAAGCCACTTTCACATTCTTGCTTCACTTTTCCCATCTGTAACACACGCCTCAACTAGATATTGAGTTTGGATTGAATGTTTGGAGCAGAGGCTGTCTTTTTGTTCTGTTTGTACAGTGCATAGCACAGTCAGGTCCAGGTCCAGTGCTGGGGCTCTCTAGGGCGGTCACAATATAAACAACACTACAGACATTGAATACTTTCCTTTTGTATTTTCTATTTATATTTAATTAAATTATGTAATTTGATCAAGTATGACTGTGAGGATGAATATTAGGGCTGTCAAGTGATCAAAAACATTTATCGTGATTAATCACACGATTAAAAAAACTAATTGTGATTAATTGCGCTGTTAAAGAACAATAGAATACCATTTATTTTAAATATATTTGGATGTTTACTACATTTTCAAATATATTAATTTCAGTTACAACACAGAATACAAAGTGTACAGTGCTCACTTTATATTTATTTTTGGTTACAAATATTTGCACTGTAAAATAAAAATTGTATTTTTCAATTCATCTCATACAAGTACTGTAGTGTAATCTCTATCATGAAAGTTGAACTTTACAAATGTAGAATTATGTACAAAAAATGCACTCAAAAATAAAACAATGTAAAACTTTAGCCTACAAGTGCACTTAGTCCTACTTCTTGGTCAGCCAATCACTCAGACAAACAAGGTTGATTACAATTTGCAGGAGATAATGCTGCCTGCTTCTTGTTTACAATGTCACCTGAAAGTGAGAACAGGTGTTCGCATGGCACAGTTGAAGCTGGTGTTGCAAGATATTTACATGCCAGATGTGCTAAAGATTCATGTGTCCCTTCATGCTTCAACCACCATTCCAGAGGACATGCTTCCATGCTGATGACAGGTTCTGCTTGATAACGATCCAAAGCAGTGCAGACCGACGCATGTTCATTTTCATCATCTGAGTCAGATGCCACCAGAAGAAGATTGATTTTCTTTTTTGGTGGTTCGGTTCTGTAGTTTCCGCAGAGTGTTGCTCTTTTAAGACTTCTAAAAGCATGCTCCACACCTCGTCCCTCTCAGATTTTGGAAGGCACTTCAGATTCTTAAACCTTGGGTCGAGTGCTGTAGCTATTTTTAGAAATCTCACATTGATACCTTTGCGTTTTGTCAAATCTGCTGTGAAAGTGTTCTTAAAATGTATCTCCCATCAATGTAAACAAACTTGTTTGTCTTAGCAATTGGCTGAATAAGAAGTAGGACTGAGTGGACTTGTAGGCTCTAAAGTTTTACATTGTTTTGGTTTTGAGTGCAGTTATGTAACCAAAAAAATCTGCATTTGTAAGTTACACTTTCACGATAAAGAGATTGCACTTCAGTGCTTGTATGAGGTGAATTGAAAAATACTATTTCTTTTGTTTATCATTTTACAGTGTATATATTTGTAATCAAAAATAATAATATAAAGTGAGCACTGTGCACTTTGTAGTCTGTGTTGTCATTGAAATCAATATTGAATATGTAGACAACCGTCCAAAAATATTTAATAAATTTCAGTTGGTATTCTATTGTTATAAGTGCGATTAATCTTGATTAATTTTTTAATCGCAATTAATTGTTTTGAGTTAATCACATGAGTTAACTGCGATTGACAGCCCTAATGAATATTAATTCCAACAGCCTTCCCAATATGTCTTTTATTATAAAAATAAAGGTGTAATCTCCTATGCTTTTCCTAAAATGAGTGATTTGATTTACAAAGCTCAATTTAGCAGCCTACTATGCAGTAACTTACTACAAGCAGGAAAGCAATGATTGAAGTCTTGTTGAGGGAAAAGAGCGCTGGTAGTTTCACTGTCA
The DNA here is from genome assembly GCF_028017835.1 of Emys orbicularis. Lineage (NCBI taxonomy): Eukaryota > Metazoa > Chordata > Testudines > Emydidae > Emys > Emys orbicularis. The sequence continues at coordinate 18,625,847 of NC_088685.1, read as the reverse complement.
ATTTTACTGAGGCAGTGAAAAAGAATGTGTACTACAGGCAGTTTGATAGTGTCATGTGTTTTACAAAGAGATATATCAACAAAAGTCAGATTATTCCTGTCTGGTGAATCCAGTGCATGAACAGAAGATGATTAATATGATTGAAATAATTAAATCATTGTTCCCTGGAAATGAAAATAACTAACATGGCTCAGTGACAGGTCTTATGATAGGACAAGTAAAAGCAAATATTTGGAGATAGCTTCTTCGGTTATTTTGAGTAATCCCATGATTTCTTCAATATGCACATATCCTCCAGAGGGACCTCAGTGTCAATTCATGCATTGTAAACAACAACATTCAATACACTTTTGTTTATTCTTATCCACCACATCACATACTTCCTCAGAAGCATTTGCACACTATTTTCCAAGGTTATCCATTATTTTGAATGCCAGGAGATTAAAAACAAAGAGAGAGAAGGCTGACAGTCACCCCATTATAATCATTCCAAACAAACAATAGAACACGATGCATAAAGTTTATAAAAGGGACTAGTGAGTTTGAGTCCCTTCATTTTTCGTTGTGCAGTTTGGGACTCTGATTTTCAGGACAGGTGGCTAGGTACTTTCTGAAAATAGCGCTCCTTTAACGTGTGTCGAGATGAATATGCAAAAACTAAGGCACGCAAAATCTCTAGTCACTTCTGATAATCTTGGCCAAAGTTTGCTGAAGTGCACTCATAGCTATTTTCAGAAAAAGATTGTTAAGCTACGGCTCAGGGAAAAATTACTCAGGAGTAACAGTTAAACAGTAAATCTTACGAGAATGTTGTAGTTGTATTAAAACAAGAGGGGGGGGGAAACAAGCTCCCCAACAATTAAAAATGCAAACAATTTCAAATTCTGTGTTATATTTAAAAGAAACCCAAAGCATGAAAGCACAGCTAAAGCACCCAAACAACCTTAACTCTGCCTTCCATAGCGATGCCACGTGCCACTCTTGCTTTCTTTGTTCCTTTCAAACCTATTGTACACATTGTTGTTTTTCAATGAAAGATCCTTTTTCTAAGTGGTTTGAGAAGGACAAACTTCACTGCCATTGAACTACTCTGGGGCTAGGATCCAGGGTCCACTGCTCCACAGCAGCAGGTTGGGGTTTCCAGGGTCAGTGCTGCAGATCTGGGAGCCTTGGGAACCCTGGTTTCCAAGGTCCATGGCTTCCAGCTCAACTGTGGCTCACAGGGCTCTATACTGCTTGCTCCCCATCAGCCCTAGCCCGGATGGAGAATGGGAAGCCTAGAAGCCCTATTATCTGTGTCTGAACAAAGAGCCTCAGAGTTTGGGCTTTGATCATTTTGAAATACAATTTTTCAGATTCTCCCTTCTGCAGATATTTGAAACCATTGGTTTCCCTTCCATTGGTAATTCAGAAGGCACTTTGTGTTCCACACACTGCCGTTTGCACTTAAATACATCTGCTACATTATCTTGTTTGAAATGTTTTATAGCTTGTGTCACTTTTTATGTGATGGGACAGAATGGTATCACGTAGAGGAAGGAACTTTATTGTACGATAATTTCATAATACACTAAAATTGTAGTGGTAGTTATGTGTTCAAAACATGCATCTTTATGCTAGTAGGGCAGTACCAAAATCATTATTTCTCTGTTCACATTGATTTACCTGTTCTATATGTATTGTCTATGAATTATATGTTCTCAGAGCTAATCAGTTGGAAATATTGATTTTTTTCTTTGAATATAGGTTGGTTTGTGACTACACATTTGGGGCTTATTTCTTTAGATGCAATGCACACAATTCCCTCACTGAGATTCAGCAGGAGTTCTAGGCATAGATTCATAGATTTCAAGGGCAAGAAGGCACCATTGTGACTATCTAGTCTGACCTGTTGTATAACACAGGCCATAGAACTTTTCTAAAATAATTCCTACAGCATAACTATCTTAAAAACTGTCAGCAAAATCCACCATGACCCTTAGCAAATTGTTCCAGTGGTTAATTTCTCTCACTATTAAGAATTTACACCTTATTTTCAATCTGAATTGGTCTAGCTTCAGCTTCCAGCCATTGGATGGTGTTATTCCTTTCTCTGCTAGACTGCAGAGCCCATTATTAAATATTTGTTCCCCATGTAGGTACTTATAGACTGTACTTAAATTACCTCTTAACTGTCTCTTTGTTAAACGGAATAGATTGAGTTCTTTGAGTGTCACTATAAGGCAGGTTTTCTAATCCTTTAATTATGCTCATCACTCTTGTCTGAACCCTCTCCAATTTATCAGTATCCTTCTTGAATTGTGGACATCAGAACTGTACACAGCATTCCAGCAATGGTCGGAGCAGTGCCAAATATAGAGGTAAAAAAAATCTCTCTACTCCTACTCAAGATTCCCTTTTATGCACATCAGGCTTGCATTCGCTTTTTTGGCAACAGCATCACACTGGGAGTTCATGTTCAGCTGATATCTGCCCCCCAAAATCTTTTTCAGAGTTACTACTTCCCAGGATAGAATTCCCCATCCTGCAAGTATGGCCTACATCCTTTGTTCCTAGATGTGTACATTTACATTTAGCCATATGAAAATATATATTTTTTGCTTCCACATAGTTTACCAAGCAATCTAGATCACTCTGTATCAGGGACCTGTCCTCTTCATTATTTACTGCTCCCCCAATTTTTGTGTTATCTACATCCGTTATCAGCAACAGGGGGGAGGGATAGCTCAGTGGTTTGAGCATTGGTCTGTTAAACCCAGGGTTGTGAGCTCAATCTTTGAGGGGGCCATTTAGGGATGTGGGGCAAAAATCTGTCAGGGACAGTACTTAGTCCTGCTGTGAAGGCAGGGGACTGGACTCAATGACCTTTCAAGGTCCCTTCCAGCTCTATGAGATAGGTATATCTCCATATTACATTTTTTCACCAACTAGGGGCAGAGCTCTTCTTGACCTACTGCTCACAAACCAGGAAGAATTAGTAGGGGAAGCAAAAGTGGATGGGAACCTGGGAGGCAGTGACCATGAGATGGTCAAGTTCAAGATCCTGACACAAAGAAGAAAGGAGAACAGCAATATATGGACCCTGGACTTCAGAAAAGCAGACTTTGACTCCCTCAGGGAACTGATGGGCGGGATCCCCTGGGAGAATAACATGAGGGGCAAAGGAGTCAAGGAGAGCTGGCTGTATTTTAAAGAATCCTTATTGAGGTTGCAGGAACAAACCATCCCAACGTGTAGAAAGAATAGTAAATATGGCAGGCGAACATTTTGGCTTAACAGTGAAATCCTTGCTGATCTTAAACACAAAAAAGAAGTTTACAAGAAGTGGAAGATTGGACAAATGACCAGGGAGAAGTATAAAAATATTGCTCAGGCATGCAGGATTGAAATCAGGAAGGCCAAATCACACTTGGAGTTGCAGCTAGCAAGAGATGTTAAGAGTAACAAGAAGGGTTTCTTCAGGTATGTTAACAACAAGAAGAAAGTCAAGGAAAGTGTGGGCCCCTTACTGAATGAGGGAGGCAACCTAGTGACAGAAGATGTGGAAAAAGCTAATGTACTTAATGCTTTTTTTGCCTCTGTCTTCACGAACAAGTTCAGCTCCCAGACTGCTGCACTGGGCAGCACAACATGGGGAGGAGGTGACCAGCCCTCTGTGGAGAAAGAAGTGGTTCAGGACTATTTAGAAAAGCTGGATGAGCACAAATCCATGAGGCCGGATGCTCTGCATCCGAGGGTGCTAAAGGAGTTGGCGGATGTGATTGCAGAGCCATTGGCCATTATCTTTGAAAACTCATGGCGATCAGGGGAGGTCCCGGATGGCTGGAAAAAGGCTAATGTAGTGCCCCTCTTTAAAAAAGGGAAAGAGGAGGATCCGGGGAACTACAGGCCAGTCAGCCTCACCTCAGTCCCTGGAAAAATCATGGAGCAGGTCCTCAAGGAATCAATTCTGAAGCACTTAGAGGAGAGGAAAGTGATCAGGAACAGTCATGCCTGACTGACCTAATTGCCTTCTATGAGGAGATAACTGGGTCTGTGGATGAGGGGAAAGCAGTGGATATGTTATTCCTTGACTTTAGCAAAGCTTTTGATACGGTCTCCCACAGTATTCTTGCCAGTAAGTTAAAGAAATATGGGCTGGATGAATGGACTATAAGGTGGATAGAAAGCTGGCTAGATCGTCGGGCTCAGCGGGTAGTGATCAATGGCTCCATGTCTAGTTGGCAGCCGGTATCAAGCGGAGTGCCCCAAGGGTCGGTTTTGTTCAATATCTTCATTAATGATCTGGAGGATGGCGTGGACTGCACCCTCAGCAAGTTTGCAGATGACACTAAACTGGGAAGAGTGGTAGATATGCTGGAGGGTAGGGATAGGATACAGAGGGACCTAGACAAATTAGAGGATTGGGCCAAAAGAAACCTGATCAGGTTCAACAAGGACAAGTGCAGAGCCCTGCACTTAGGATGGAAGAATCCCATGCACTCCTACAGACTAGGGACCGAATGGCTAGGTAGCAGTTCTGCAGAAAAGGACCTAGGGGTTACAGTGGATGAGAAGCTGGATATGAGTCAACAGTTTGCCCTTGTTGCCAAGAAGGTTAACGGCATTTTGGGCTGTATAAGTAGGGGCATTGCCAGCAGATCGAGGGATGTGATCATTCCCCTCTATTCGACATTGGTGAGGCCTCATCTGAAGTACTGTGTCCAGTTTTGGGCCCCACACTACAAGATCGATGTGGAAAAATTGGAAAGAGTCCAGCGGAGGGTAACAAAAATGATTAGGGGGCTGGAGCACATGACTTATGAGGAGAGGCTGAGGGAACTGGGATTGTTTAGTCTGCAGAAGAGAAGAATGAGGGGGGATTTGATAGCTGCTTTCAACTACCTGAAAGGGGGTTCCAAAGAGGATGGATCTAGACTGTTCTCAGTGGTACCAGATGACAGAACGAGGAGTAATAGTCTCAGGTTGCAGTGGGGGAGGTTTAGGTTGGATATTAGGAAAAACTTTTTCACTAGGAGGGTGGTGAAACACTGGAATGGGTTACCTAGAGAGGTGGTGGAATCTCCTTCCTTAGAGGTTTTTAAGGTCAGGCTTGACAAAGCCCTGGCTGGGATGATTTAGTTAGGGATTGGTCCTGCTTTGAGCAGGGGGTTGGACTAGGTGACCTCCTGAGGTCCCTTCCAACCCTGATATTCTATGATTCTATGATTCCAGGTCATTGATAAAAATGTTAAATAGAGTAGAGCCAACGACCGGTCCCTGTAGAACCCCACTGGAAACACACCTGCTCAATGATGATTCCCAGTTTGCAATTACATTTTGAGACCTCTCCGTTAGCCAGCTTTGAATCCATTTCATGTGTGACCTGTTAATTTTATATTGTTCTAGTTTGTTTTTTATCAAAATGTTGTGAGATATCAGGTGAAACACCCTATGTCAATGCCTTTATCAACCAAACTTGTCATCTCATCAAAAAAATAATCAGGTTAGTTTGACAGCATATATTTTCCATAAATACATGTTGATTTGCATGAACTACATTACCCTACTTTAGTTCTTAATTAATCAAGTCCCATATTGATTTCTCCGTTATCTTGCCCAGGATCAATGTCAGGCTGACAGGCCTATAATTACCCAGGTCATCCTGTTCACCCTTTTTAAAAATTGGCACAACAATACCTTTCTTCTTGTCCTCAGGAACTTCCCCAGTGCTCCAAGACTTATTTAAAATCAATATTAACAGTTCAGTGAGCTCCCTCAGCCAACCATTCTAAAACGCTTGGGTGCAAGTTACCAGGACCTGCTGATTAAAAATGTCTGACTTTAGTAGCTTCTATTTAACATCGTCCAGAGTTACTAGTGGAATGGAAAGCATGTTATCGTCACCACATCATCTATGTTTTTCCCAAATACAGAAAAGAAATATTTAGGAACACTTCTACCTTTTCTGCATATTATTTGTAACCCAGCCCTGAGATGTGGCTGCAGCCTTCTCCTGTTTCCCTTCTGGGGTATGGTCCTGGATTCCCCTTGAAAGGCACCTGGTGCTTCCAACCAAGGAAATCCCGCCTAGTGCAGAGAACACAGAGGGTCTGTCCCTTGGGAAAATATTCAACACCCAATCTCATACAGAGGTGTGCCAGACAGAGCACACAAGACTAAAATAGTGATCACAATTCCCAGAGTAATAAAACAGTAACTGGGGCTTTTTCAGGACTGGGGACAATGGAAAAAGGGATCAGGATAATAAAAGACAAAACAACAATACAAAAGCTCTACCCCTCCCAACATTTACAACCAAAACTAGCCACCCTAAGGTAATAGTGAGCTAAGACTCAGTCTCTGATGGGTGGGGGCAGTGCTGACTGGCTTAAAACAAAATATCAGAATAAGCAAAGAGGGGTGTTCTTACAAAGTCTCCACTCCAAAGATGGTAAGATCACCCTTGTGGCTCTCTGGTCTGGATTCCAATGTGCTGTTAGGCTGGCTCTTGGTAGCCTGACCATGACTCTTCTCAACCTCCTGAGTTTCTGGTCTCTGCTGAGATGACACTGTTCAATCACAGAAATCCGCGAAGGACTCTGTCTTCCCCTGGGTAGGAATATGGAGGGTAGAAGGGTCCTCCCTTGCTGTGATGTTTCACTCTCTTCTCCACTTCAAACACAGCCAAAACCAAAAAAAAACCAAACCCTTTGTCTCCGAGTTTGGCTTATGATTGGTTCTGTTCGTGTTGCTAGCAAATTTTATCTCCGCCCTGGAGACTAGACAATGTGGGAAATGGAGTTCTGAACCTCTGGAGCTATTGCTGTTGTAGTCCTGGGATGAGTTCCCTAGAGTCTCAATGTGATATTTCAGGAGCAGCCCCTCTTAAAGGGTTACATATTGATAATTCTACCATTTCCATCTAGGAATGGATCAATACCATTGCCAGGATTCTTTTTGTTCCTAACATACTTTTAATCTCCTTCTTATTGTCCTTAACTCTGCTGGCCATAGATTTCTCCTTGTGTCCCTTGGCTTCCTTTATCAATTTTCTATCATTCCTAACTTCTGATTTATATTCACTACTATCAACTTCTCCCCTTTCTTCCATTTATTATTTATTATATTTTTTAAAGCTGCCTTCACTTCCCCTCAAAACCAGGTTGGTTTTTTAACCAGTATGGCCTTCTTCCTCAATTGGGGCTTAGGAGCATCTAGTAAAGTTTCTTAAACGATTCCCAATTATCATTCATACTCTTCTGATTAAATTTTTCCTCCCAGCTAATTTTACTCTTAATCAGCTATGCGAAATTGGCCCTTTTAAAGTACCAAGTACATATACTGCCAGGCTGGCATTATTCGGTTTGCTCATTATAAATGTTATCAAGTCATGATCACTGGTATCTAAGCTACCATTAATTTTTAGTTCTGTGATCAGTTCCTCCTTATCTGTTAAGACAAGGTCTAATAAAGAATCCCCCCATGTTGGATGCAACACTTTTTAAGTTAGGAAATTTTCATCTATAATGAAACAGCTCCAGGGTATTCATAGATTCACAGGATGACTGCGATTGTTTAGTCTGACCTCATGCATAACACAGGCCATAAGACTTCCCTGAATTAATTCCTGCTTCAAGCCCAATAGCTGTGGTTGAACGGGCATACATCTTTTAGAAAAACATCCCATCTTGATTTAAAATGTCCAGTGATGGAGAATCTACCTGGTAAATTATTCCAATTGTTAATTATCATCTCTGTTTAAAATTTGTGCTTTATTTCTAGTTTGAACTTGTCTATTACCTTTAACTTTCAGCCATAGGATCTTGTTATACTTTTCTCTGCTAAATTGACAAGCCCTCTCGTATCAAATTTGTGTTCCTCATGTAGACTATGATAGAGTTACCCCTTATCCTTCCCGTTGTTCAGGAGCAAGCTCCTGATATTGTATTTCCGGGATCTGGCCAACACAGTCCCCTAAATAGGTGAGGCTGTGCTGTCCTGGACACACAACGATTCAGCTCTGTTCATATCCTAGGCAGCTTTGAGTAATCAGAGTTTCTGTGAAGTGTTCCAAGTATTTTTAAGTTTCCCTCATGGGCCCATGTGAATCTGGCTCTATGAAAATAGTACTGTACTGGACCCTGATAGCATCATTATTTCTCCTCTCCAGCAGGGGATTGAGCTGCAGGAGTGGTTTTGGGACTGACCAGACTTCAATAGAGAGCTGAGTACCTACATGTCAGCCAATCAAATCACCTCAGGGGTGAAACTAGTGTCAGGAGTTACTTTAGAAGGCAGAAGAGTGAAGCACAATCTCTCTGGCCCTGAGAGACAAGGGGAAGGTCCTGGAATTTGGCCTGAAAGCACGTCTCACTGTGCCTGAGAAGAGAGAGGGAGGCTCCAGGGATCCAGCCTGGGGAAGCTGGGGCCTGAGCTAGTTCTGGGAGCCTCTTGTCTTGAAAGGAGGGAGCCAGGAAAACCCTGTGAAGGAAACTTCTAGGGAACCCAGTTAATGGCCAGAGGTAGCCAGGGTGGGATGGAGAGGGTGGGGCCTGGAGCTCAGGAAGTCTTAGGAGCCTGTAGAGAGGAATCTCAGCCAGGGAAGTAGCAGGTGCAAAGCTCAAACCTGCAGGGGAGAGACCAAACCTGGTGAGTCAGAGGGACAAGGCTCAGGGTGGAAAGTCACTTACCCAGAATGGATAGACTCTAGAGACTTTAAAATAGAGCTGACTGGAAACAGGAATATTTTCCAGGAAAACTTGCCATCTGAAAATTTCCTACTGGATAAGAATGATTTTCCTTCAGGAAAACGTAAGTGTGGAAAAACCCGACTGTGCTCCTCTTTCTGACGGTTTCCCAACTCTTTGCCAGCTGGGGAGTGTTCCATTTGAGGCGGGAGGGGGGATAGAATACTTCAGCTTTGAAAAGTAATGCCTGACACACCTAACCGTGAAAAAGTTGCTTTTCAAAATGAAACATAACATGTTTAAACAATCCAAGTGTTATTTTTCTCACATCTTACCTTTTGGTTTTCTTTTTACTTTCCTCCCAGTTTTTAGGGTGGGAAATTAGAGAATGTGGGGCTTTCCCCAAAAATTCTAGGTGAAACATTTTCAAAAATTCAAAAACAAAATCCTGATTTTTTTTTCATTTTGAAATATGAAATATATAATCAAGCATGAGATATGCCCATATACAATTGTTTAATTGAAATTAATTTGTCAATGAAATTTTATCAACTCTTTTTTAGCCAGCTGTACTTTATAGTCCCTATATAAAGGAAGGACTCCAGAAGGAAGGACTCTGGTGCACCCAGAGGAGTCTGTGGATTCTGGGAATCAGACCCTAACCAGGCCAAAAGGGTCTATTCGATTTATTAACTGTGATTCTCTATTCACTATTGCTTACTTTTATTTGGCATGACTCCTTGATAGCGGTGGTGGGCCAACGGCACAATACTTTTCCCACGCATCCAGTCACCAGCATCCACGACCTGTTCACATGATCCTGAAGGAAGGGATAAACAGGAAAAGTTTAGCACATAAACTACTGACTTATCCTTCTCAATGGGGGTCTCCATACTTGTGTACGTATTAGGATGCCACCTAGCATAAATCACTAACCCATGCTTTACCTTTTCTCTTCCAGACTGGGAGCGAATTCCACGTTGATCTGAGTGTCATTAGACAAAGTATTAGATGACCACGAGGCTCTAATAGTTGGAACACCCACAATGGTAGCTTCCAAGGGTGTGGTAAGTTTGCCACAGCTGCCAAAGCTAGGCGATCTTCGTGCACCACAGCTTGCTAAGGCTTAGGTCTATCTGGGAGAAGGGGAATGATGGATAGTACTAACTATTAAACCACCACATGCCCACTGCGGAGGAGGTATGGTGCTGCAGAAGTAAAGGAACATCCCTCCCATGCTGTCTCTGAGAAGCAACCCCTGGAGACAAGGTAGCTACTGGGTGAGGTTATACCAAATGTCAGACAGGATGATCACACCAACAGAGGGGCTAAAGCAGGATACAATTAAAAGTTGCAGCAGTCTATAGTTTTAAAGCATTAAACTAGCAAGTGGAGAATGTGCCTCTGTAGCTAGTTACCATGAGTTGGCTCAATTTTCCTGACAGGGCAAAAAGTTACCCAGAATGCCAGGAAACCGCCGAGAGGGACTGACTAAGAGAAGCAGACGTGTGCAAAAAGCAGATTAACAGACAATAATTGATGAACGTTGCCATAAGCCAAGGAAATCAGGTTGGCATAGAGAGAGATCTTGGAGTAATTAAATGGGACTCTGACATCTAATCTTCCTGCTGTTCACTTTACAAACTGCAAATCCTTCCCATCCTAAGAGATCAGCTCCTCCAATTTAAAACCTGATGCCCACACTGATGCTTAGGGAGGGGAAATAAAGATGTGCCATTCTTTTCCTCTGGTGCCTTCCTCACATCTGCTGGGTACATAATTTATTTGGTTCTTGCAGTTCTTATGTTCAAAAATAATTGTCTTCTAGGGGAGGAAATGAGCGGTGGAAAGTATGTAAATACTTCTGAGGGCCCAGATTCCTCAACTGCAGGAACAGCTATTACAGTTAATGCTGAGAAAAAATAAGAGCAGGTGCCATCTTCATAACTTTCCCTATGTTTCCAAGGCTTGATATAGTGGGTACTATTGGTGCGTGAAATGGCAAACTTAAGTCGCTAATGCTGTACTAATTATTATTTGTGTTATGGGAGCACTTAGCGGCCCAGACCAAGATCATGGCTCCATTATGGTAAGAACTGTACAAAAGCATAGTAAGAGACAGTCCCGGTCCCAAAGACCTTATCAGCTAAGTAGAATAGATTGGCAGTGGGTGGGAGGGAAAACAGACGCCCAAAGAGTTGAAGTGATTTGACTGAGGTCATACAGCAGGTCAAGGGAAGAGTGAGGAAAGAATCCAAACCTCCTGAGTCCCAGTCTAATGCCCAAGCCTCTGAATCATGCTGCTTTCTAATCGTATAAAGTTGTGTTATGTGTGGTCAGCTCTGAAGAGTAACTGTAAAAACAGTGCCTCCTTAGACAACAAAACTGCTCTGCATTTGTAAACCCACACACCTCCTGGGTGTGGTGTTCTGCCCCATCTAGTGGCACGGAGACCACTTAGAGAGAGTTAAATGAGTCTGCTCTACTGCCTTAGCTAAGCGCTAGTTGGCTTTTAGCTCATGCAGTAAAGGCTCAAGCACCAAGCTCCAGAGGTTCCCCAGTTCAATCCTTACACATTCAGGGTCCTATCTCCTGAATTTCTTGACAAAAATGTTGTGACTGCTTTTTATGCTTATTAACACTGCAGAGCCAACGAAGCTATGGGAGAGGGAGCTGGATTCCTGTTAATGAAAAGCAAAAGAAAACATGCCTGTCACAGTTCAGGCACTGCACCTGTATTCCCCTTCTGTAGTCAAGGGCACCCGCTGTGGGCTCCCGGCTCCTCAGGTGTAGGCTCTCTTGGACAAAGACCAACGTCTCTCCCTCTTCTGAATGGAGTTTTTTCACAGTTCCCTGCCTACACTGTTATTCCCAGCAAGCCAGACTGCCTAACCAGGCCAGAAGCTGTACTTTACTGACACTTTGAAGGCTTATGAACAGCAGTTATGAGTTACCACACAGCTCTTTCTAAACAAGCACATTCATTCTTAAGGTGAAAGCATTACAGAGGAAACAATAAAAACAGTAAAAGATCCTACTCAAATGCAAATATGCTTACCAGTGATCACCCCACCACAACCTCCAATGGGTGTTCTGGCAGGAGTCAGTCCTTCAGATCCCACCCAGGGGGGTTTCTGTCGTTACAAATTCATAACAGAACAAGCACACACATGCATAGGTTAGTCTTTCCTTTATACAGCCTGGGACTTTGATCTTCAGATTCCAGGAACAGGTAATCAGTAGCCAATGGTCCCTTCTCACAGTGTAGCTGGATTTTTCAGGAACCAAGTGAGGAATTTCCATTCACCTCCCACTAGATATTTCCCAGGAAACCAACTTCACACACATTGTCCCAATGAACCATTTTTGTCTGCCACATTGTTCAACGGAGTCCTTTGATCACCCAGGCCCACAATAACACACCACCTTTGCAATTAGCTCAAAGTAGTCCAAAGATACTTAAAACTTAATTCAATGAGTTTTTTTTTAAAGGACATTTGCAGGAAATTGCCGTATCTGTCACAACACCCCAGTGAGGAGTCAGGTTTTGTGGAAGCCTCTTTGTTGCATCTGTAATTGTGATTGATTAGTTGTATAAACACATCCTGTTTAAGGACTGTTGCTCCATTTATCATGACATGCCTCTTCGACCGCTTTGAAGGTAATACCTAGGAATACACAGTTTTCACCAAGGGCATTATTTGGCCTGCAGAATCTCTATAACTGTAATGTATGTTGCTTAAGTGCCCAATTAAAAGTTTGGGCTATTTGTATGACCTTGATAAAGCAGTTTTTATAAATCAAAGTCAATTTGCTCAGCATATTCACACATTCTAGTTCTTGACCAGACAGCCACTGAAGGTGCAAATATAATGGAAGCTGTCATTTTACTGTAATGGATTTTTTCTCTCATCACAGTGTTTGGACTGACCCAGAGGGAATTTGAGGCGTAACCTTGGAGACCTTTTTTCATGAAATAGTTCTCACTTCATTTCAGCTGCCAAAACCATCTCCACATACAAAGTCCAAAAATTATATATATATTTTTTTACAAAGGTTGCATATTAAAGGAAATAGAAATTTAAAGAAAATCCAATTTCCTTTATCACCTATTAATTGATCATAGCTATTAAATATGTGATGCTTTCAATTATTCTTTAGGTCCTACTCAGGAATATTATCCTTTCTTTATATCATACTAATTTCTCTGGAGAAGAATTAAGAATCTACACAAAATCCAAAACCAATAAGTCTATCGCCAGAGTAAGATAAAGGGGAATATGGATTTTTCTCAGGAAATCAACTGCACATGGATAGGTGGGAACACCTGCTTTGGAGCACCTCATATGTGGAATAAAGCAGCATGTCCATGGGAAACTATTCAAAGCATAGTTCAAAAAGATCTACATTATATTGTAGTCCTTATCTTTGTGTTCTGTCTCCATTAACATAAGAATTTATCTAATTCTTTTTTGAACCCTGTTATGGTCTTGGCCTTCACAACATCCTCTGACAAGGAGTTCCCCAGGTTGACTGTGCATTGTGTAAAGAAATACTTCCTTTTATTTATTTTAAACCTGCTGCCTACTAATTTCATTTGGTGACCCCCTAGTTCTTGTGTTTTGAGAAGTAGTAAACAACACTTCCTTATCTCCTTTCTCTACACCAGTCATGATTTTATAGACCTCAATAATATCTCCCCTTAGCCGTCTCTTTTCCAAGCTGAAAAGTCCCAGTCTTATTAATCTCTCCTTAGACAGAAGCCGTTCCATACCCCTAATCATTTTTGTTGCCCTTTTCTGAACCTTTTCCAATTCCAATATATCTTTTTTGAGATGGGACGACCACATCTATACACAGTATTCAAGATATGGGCCTACCATGGATTTATATAGAGGCAACATGATATTTTCTGTCCTATTTTCTATCCCCTTCTTAATTATTCCCAGCATTCTGTTCATTTTTTTGACTGCCATTGCACATTGAGTGGATGTTTTCAGAGAACTATCCACAATGACTCCAAGATCTCTTTCTTGAGTGGTAACAGCTAATTTAGACCCCAACATTTTATATGTATAATTGGGATTAGGCTTTCCAATGTGCATTACTTTGCATTTATCAACATTAAATTATCTGCCATTTTGTTGCCCAGTCACCCAGTTTTGGGAGATCTTTTTGTAGCTCTTCACAGTCTGCCTGGTCTTAACTATCTTCTAATTTTGTATCATCTGCAAATTTTGCCACCTCACTGTTTACCCCTTTTTCCAGATCATTTATGAATATGTTGACTAGGACTGGCCCCAGAAAAGACCCTAACTAATAAGCCACGCACACCACTATGGTTCAGCCAGATCCCCAGACACATCATGAGTTGCACCTGTAAATGCAATTTCCTACTTCATGCAACTATTAACGATAAGTACTATTCACACATACAGCTCTCGTTGCCTGATCAGTGAACAGAAAATTTTTTCCTTTGGTATGTGTCTCTTCTGGCATGTTAGAAGGTACCACGTGTAGATCTCAAGCCATGTCTCCATCTGATAAATGCAGTTTTATTTACAGGTACAGAGCTGTCAAACAGGATTCACAACTTACAAAAGGTACCACAAAGCACACAGAATGGAAAGACTTACAAGGAGCATCCTTATGTTGTAAAACAGACCGCTCCAGGTGGGAAAATCAGTTACCTGTCAAAATACCATGCAGTTTTATAAAAGTATCAACCTAATCAAAGTTATTAGAAGCTACTTACCAGAAGACACGTGAAGTTTGAGTTTTCAATAGCCACCTGACCAGTGCATCTAATTCTTCCCAACACCATCGACTTCTTCTCAAAGTTTAGCTGTTTTAAAGTATCTATAATGAATTTAAACCCATTCTGGCCAGGAATGTTTGCAAAATAATCCTGATTTCTGTTAATGTTATTTGATATTATAAATATTCACCTAATTGTTTAGAATGACTAATTTTCAGCTGAGGGGTTGTTCAAAAACTGTTTGGATAGATCGTGACTGGGGCACAAATATTGTTCCTGCACCCTGATTGGATGACAAACTTTTCAATGCGGACCACAAATAATAATAAAGAATGAACTTCTATTATGAATTGGCAGGTGAACGGCTTTTGTGCTAAAATTCATTAAATTTTCATGAATTGTGAAAATTTTCATAAAAACATGTTTGTCATCCAAATACTCATCAATAAAAAATATGCCCATGAATGAGAGTGAGGTATTTGGCTTTCACTAATGTGAGACCAACATCAGACCCTAGGGCCAAATTCTGTCCAAACTTTGATCCATTGATTTAAGTAGGGTTGCTGATGGTGTATGTCCACCTGTGAACATATTGCTACCTGACCAATGTTACTTCTAGTTCTTGCTTGTTTTCCATGTTCCTGGGATTTGTTTAATTTTCTGGCTTACTTTGCATGTTGGAAATCCATGCCAATTCACATCTGGTGGTTTTGAACTTAGGACCACTTATGTTTAAACGCAGCCCATCTAATCTAAATAAGCTCTTACCACAAAAGGCATTCTAATGTAGCTGATGCATAATCTTTCTCTCAACAACACTGGTTCATCTATCAGTGCTTCTCTAGTATCATTCTTCTGCTTTTCCCTTTGAAACAGAAGGACCTCCAGGAAGATCATCCTGTCTTAAATTATCTTTCCAGGTCCCTGAAATTATAGACGAGGGATTTTTCAAAACACCCTAGAAGTTTTAATATGATCTTAAATAAGTTACTAAGGCTGATGCCTGATTATATCTTATGTAGAAACAAGACAGAGGATACTAAAAAAACAGACATTTTGGTTAAGTTAAAGCACAGTTTCATGTTTGTATATGTCTATGATGGCTGATGGGACAGCTAAACATATTAGGCTCTTGGTGTTACACAGCCATGCAATTCAAACTAAAATGTGTTTGGAATTGTCATCTGTTGTCTTTAAAACACAAGATGATGTGACTTTTCCTTTATTAGTAGTATCTGATTTCTCTTTAGGCAACAATGTCACTGTGATTCAATTAAATTAACATTTTCAAGGCAATATCTTTGCCTGTGAACTTTTGTCAGAATAATTGCCCACATGTAGTGATCATCTTGAACTTTAGCATGAATTTAGCAAGCACTAATATTACTGGCACTTGGAAGTTATCAATTAAATAAACCTAATTATGTTTAACAAGATCCTGAAAATGATGTAGAGCCATGGAAAACCACAACAGAGAAATCCTTCATTGGACAAGACAACTGTTCCCTTATAGTATAGCAAAAGAGAGAACGTTTACAGAAGCCTTGGAAATTCATTAGATCTTTAGCTCTGTGACATACTGGGGTGCAATCCAGATCAATGAGTGGCTGTGTCACCCCTGCCCTGCAACCCTGGCTCATACAATACTTTGCTGGTAGTAACTCCCACTTAGGCTGCTCACAAACAGCCTTCCAGCATGCAAATCACACCCTGAGGGTGTGTGTGTATAGCTGCAACCTGCCAGCCATACTTGGGTTACACTCTGGCTCTCACCAGCCTTGGCTATATTGCAGGGTGACCCCAACACACCCCATCCTGGATTTTCCCCCAAAAACGTAGGTCTTCTATTGCCCAACCCTCTCCTGAACAGTTCAAAATATATTAAATCCATTATTCCTTTAAGGGAACAATATACACCAGCTGATTTTGTAGTTGAGGTGAAATTCAAGCAAACGGGGAATGGTGATCTGGCTCCAGACGCCAACATTTCTGAGATGCATGAATTCAGGAAAAGCAGAGAGTTCAGAGACATGCAATATCAATTAAGGTTTTGATTCTGCAACTGAGAGCACATGCACAGACTGCTGGGTCAGTGAGGCTGTGTGTGGCTGCAGTATCCCACCTGCCAACTATGAATTGCAGGATCAGGGCCTAGGAGTGGAGGGATTTATATACCAAGGAAGCGTAAATGAAGCCATTGGACCCAATTCAGCAAAGCATTTAACTTTAAGTATGTGACTAATCTCATCCACATTCAGCCACACACAAATGCCATTAAAGTCAATCGGACTCAAGCATGTGTTTAAGTTCCTGCACAAGTGCTTTGCTGAATCAAGCCCCTAGACACTATGGTGATGGGTGCTATAGCAGGACCCTTAAATAGATTGGTCTTGGATGAGCACTGATCAAAGTAGAAGTGCTAACTCTCCACAATGGATTTGAAGGGTGTAACCACCACAAATAACACATAAGAATATCCATACTGGGTCAGACCAATGGCCCATCTAGCCTAGTATCCTGTCTTGCAACAGTGGCCCATGCCAAATACTTCAAGAGGAATGAACAGACAAGGGCAATCATCAAGTGATCCATCCCGTCATCTAATCCCACTATCTGGCAGTCAGAGGCCTAGGGACACCCAGAGAATGGGGTAGTATCCCTGACCATCTTGGCAAGTTATAGGTTTGGTCATCACAACATCCCCAGGCAATGAGTGCCAAGGCGGAAAAGGAATTAAGGTGATATGGAGTGGGATAAGTAGAAGCAATGGGATTAAAGGAAATGTTATTATGAGAATCACTCAATGATTCATACCTGTTCTGTTCATTCCCTCAGGGGCACCTGGCACTGTCCACTGTCAGAAGACAGGATACTGGGCTAGATGGACCTTTGGTCTGACCCAGTATGGCCATTCTTATATTCTTAATCAGGAAAAAAATCTTAAATGAGACCCATTAGATTATGGATAGAGTCCCCAAAGAAGCCTCATTCCTCTATTATTTAAAACTATACTGGATAAAGCCTTACCTAGACTGTTTTCCTGCAGGATTGACAGGAGGATCTTTTTTAATGCTACATATTCACATATACCCACTAATATATAGAGAGATGGTCAGGAATTTTTCAATAAAACACTTTTTCATCAGAAAATGCCTATCGTCAAAATGAAAACTTTTTGTAGAATCTTCTCTGTTTCGATGAAGGTCTCATTGGGAAGACTTCTCAAATCTAGGATGAAATTTCTATTCAAAATGAGAGAGAGAAGTCTCCTCCCCCGCCAACCCCAGAATAGCCAATTGGTTGGCATCAGAACGAAAACAAATGTCAAAACCTCAAATTGTTCCAAAAGAGAATTCTTGTTTTCCAGCCAGCCCTAATTTACATATTTTATATATATATTGCAAACATTTTAATTCTTGGTATGTGCCTATATATATGTGTGATATGTGCGCATATATATATATATATATATATATAGTGTGAGTATGCGTGCAAATATCTAGGTATGCACACACATACAAGCACATGCCAAGAATGTAAATGATTTTTAAAGTTCTTTAAATAAATGACCATTCAACAATAGTTCCTCTTTTGCAAGGTTTAAAAATGCATTTTATTCTATTTAATTCAGAGGCAAGAAATCTGCTCTCAATTGAGATAGTGTGCAGCAGCACTAGTATCCCACCATGTATCCCTTTTACATAGCGGCTTTAATAAAAGTTAAAACCATAAGCCCTTAGTAACGGGGGAAAAAAAAGTTTTCCCCTATGTTTTAGACTAACGGGTTATTTTTTAGTAAAAACAATTTGAAGCTGCAGCAAAGCCCCGTTAGCAAAAACTGTGTTCATGAGTTAGTGGATCAGAGATAAGAAGGCTGCTTCTTTTCCAAACTTTTTAACAAATGCAAGTAAAAGTTACATTAAGTTTTGTAACAGAATAAAGCTCCGCTTTATAATTACTTGAAAAGACAAACCTATGTGAAGACACATCCCTTTTGCATATGTTTCAATAAAAAAGAGCATGCAGAAGCACCCTAGACCTAAACCCTGACTAAGAAAAAGTTTTTAAAAGCTTTCCCCTATGTTTTTAGTGAGAACAACTTGAAACAGTCTTTTTTGAAGGTAGTGGATTAGAAAAGAAAAAGACCACTTTGAATGGTTATTTTTTAGTAAGAACAATTTGAAACAGCATGCTTTTTCAGCAAAACCCGTTAGTAAAAACAGTGTCTGAGAGTCAGAGGATTAGAGACAAGAAGGCTGCTTCTTCCCCAAACTTTTTAACAAATGCAAGTAAAAGTTATATTAAGTCTTGTAAAGAGATAAACACTTTAAAAGACAAGCCTATATGAAGACACATACCTTTATTTACAGGTGTATTTCAATACAATCGAGCATGCAGAAACACCCCAGGTTTAAAACCACAGGTCCTTAGTAACAGACAGTTTTTATTCCCCTTATTTTGTAAACCAGTGGATCAGTTCTCTTTCTATTCTTTAACAACATGCCAAACTAGGCCTTTAAAAGCATTCTCCTTACTCAACCTCACCAAATAGCCTCTCTTTCCTTTTTTTCCTCTAAACCTTAACCCAAACTTTCTTTTTTAAAATCTTTAAACTCTCTCACTCTATTATTTCAACCTTTTCTCCAAATGTATCAAAGCACAAGCACACAACAATCCCCCTATTCAAACATTTTTTTTTTCAAAATGGCCAACCGCGCCAAATTTTGGCGTCAATGGAAACAGGGATGGAGGGCAGGATGTAAACCCTAAATGGGGCGTGGAAACCTGTCAAAAATACATGGTAATGAATGCTATTGAGCCATTTACTACTTGCAGGTTTCCTTTAAGGATGAGGAGTGAGACATCAGATATGGAGTGTTCACTTTGTCAAAAGTGTTTACCCATGGGTAATATGGTGTTTTTGTCTTATTTTTCTGTGTGAGTTCATTCAAAAATATAGTAATGACCTAACATGTGTGAACTTCCTACAGTGTGTGTGAACCCCTTATGCTTAACAATCTGTCCCAGCTTGTACCTAGTTTAGACACACTGGTTACTTCCCCTGAACTGAAGAAGGGCTCTGGGATGCTCAAAAGCTTGTTTCTTCCACCAACAGCAGTTGGTCCAATACAAGATATTACCTTACCTACTTTATCCCTGGTCTTCTGGGACCATCACTGCTACAACAATACGACAAACATCTATTAATATGGGCAGTTAATACTTTAAGCTGAAAGTTTAACCACTAGGTGGCACCTGAATACTTCATTACTAAAGGATATACTACCATGCTTATCAGGGTAATGAGAACTTTCTAGTGACTAAAGAAACATGCTCCGGCTAATCTGAAAGGGAGGATCATATCTTTTGTTTTTGGAAAGAAAAAGGTGCAAAAACCCATTACTTCACTATCCATAGATAGAAAAACAAATCCAAATTTTGGCTGATAAACTAACAACTTTGATAAACAATTTCCTCCCCTTCTACCTTTCTTCTTCCCGATCATGTCCAAATATTTATGTTATGTTGTAGTTCAACCACAAGTTATGTAGGAATCACTGGATGAAATTCTGACTTCCTGCCTAACACAAGACTATAAACTATATGATCACAACTGTCCCTTCTGAGCTTAAGAATCTACAAACCTGTGAATCTAGGCAAGTGTGAACTAAATCCGCTTCTTGCATCCAGAGAGAAGTTTATTTCACCCTGGTTATAAATAAATGTATATAGTGGTGAAATAAGAGCCTGGGTCTAGGCCTTGGAAACAGGAGTTCTTTTAAAAGTTTCTTTGCACTATGCATGCAGAATGAAGTAATTCACAATGACTTTAATGTAATCTACACCTGTGAATTGGGACTGTTTTTCAGGTATTGCACATTTAACCCTTTAACTCAGATGTTGCTTTATGGAGTGAAATCCTGGAGTTTTGCCATTAACTTGTATAGAGCTAGAATTCCACTGCATACAAATTTCAAGACTGGCAGATTATGCTCATCAAATGACGAGAATTTTTGTCTTGCTTGAATCAATTTGGTTTTGAAAAAAAAAGTTACAGTATTGGTCTTTTTTCATTTAATTTTATTTCGAGTTTTAAAATTTTTCACTAGCTTTGAAACGTTTTTTACTTCAAAGTTTTCACCATTTTCCTACCAGCTCCAGTTATTTTAAATTTGCAAGCTGATGAGACACGGTATGTTACATTACTTCAAGCGTCATAGTTACAGTTTTTTAAAATAGCTTAACTTAAAATGGCACAGGGCATTCTCTGTTGATTATCGCAGTCGTCTGCAGATCAAATTGGTTCAGCTTACAAGTCAAAAGACTATTTTCACCCAAGCGCCAGCCCTACAAATCCAACCTGAAAATGAAGTGTGTTTTGCACTGGCATCACCACCCACCTAACTACCACAGCTTGGGGAGGTGGGGTTCCCACACCAATGGGAAAACCCCTTCCATTGATGCAGGCTGTGTCTATATTTCGGCATTATGCTGGCATAGCTATGGCACTGTAGCTGTGCCGCTATAGTCCCCGTAGTGTAGATACGGCCTTCATGGTTGTGTTGATGAAGCTCAGTGGTTCTCAACCGGGGGGACACAAGCATGTTTCAGGGGGTCCTCCAAGCATGGCCAGTGTTAGACTCGCTGGGGCCCAGGGCAGAAGGCCGAAGCCCCATTGCATGGGGCTGAAGCGCAGGACCCTGCCACCCAGGGCTGAAGCCAAAGCCTGAGCAACTTAGCTTTGCAGGGAGGCCCTGTGGTATGGGGCCCCAGGCAATTGCCCTGCTTGTTACCCCCAACGCCAGCCCTGGCTTTTATATACAGAAAACCAGTTGTTGTGGCACAGGTGGTCTGGGGAGTTTTTATAGAATGTTGGGGGGCCTGAGAAAGATTGAGAACCCCTGATCCAGTTCACTCTTCCCCAGCTGCATTTGCAATCCAGTGTTATAATGGGGTGCAGAGTGCTAGTATAGAACAGGAACAGAGAGTGACACTCCTCTCTTCTGTACCATTATTCATTCAGCAAGTAGGATGCCTTTGGATGGTGTCCTTTTATTAAAACTTGCTGTTTCATTTTATTCGGAAGAAAACCTGTTGTTTGATTGCAAGCAAAGTGGATACTGAATGATTCAAAGCTACACAGGTGTATTTGGGCCCTGACTAAATGCCATTGGATTCAGTGTAAAGACTCCTATTGATTTCACTGGACTTTGAATTAGATGCATATTGATTTTTAAAAGTGCCAGTGGAGAGTCAAACTGAAGAGCCATAACTACAGAGTATGCATATATGAGTGTTTAAAGCTGGCACCTAAGTTCAATACAGTTGTGAGAAGAATGGAAAGATCCTTCTCAAGTATCTTGCAGTAGGTCCGTATGCCCTCTACTCCAGCCTGACAACTTCCTCTAACTTTTCAGCTGGCCACCTTTGCCACAGTTAGCACCAGCTAATAATATAACCACCCCAAATGATGATACCACAGGTGGATAAGAGCATCTGGAAATAAATAATAATATGCATATCTACCATTGCCCTGAGGATAAGCAATCCATTTTACCTACTGAAATGCACAGGGCAATCAGGGCTTCTGTGTGAGAAGGCTAAATTCTCTAATTATGCGACCAGAGTTCCATGCCTAATGTTCTCTGTGGACATTTATAGCTGACCAGGCAGCTGCAGTCTCACTTTCAAATTCCAGTATCTCCACATTGCACTTTCTGTAATGGAAAATTTAATTACAATAACCCCAGACCTGCTACTTAGATGCTTCCCATTACATTAGACATAAAAGCAAAGAATAATGCCTCTGAGCAGTAGCATGACAGCAAGGACAACCTCCAGGCAACAACTTCAACAAAGGTGTGAAACAACCTCCATGTAGCACCGTCTGTTTCACCCTGGAGTTACTGCGGCATTGACTCAAAATGGTTCCATTTCCCACCCCGACACCGGAGGCAGGGCATGTTATCTCCTGCCTCTTATGAAACTTCCTCTGGGACAATGCTGTCTGTGCTCCAAGCCGGGCTACCACTGGGGTTCTCTCCATTCAAACTTGTTTGCTCAATGCTTGTGCCTTCAGCTGTTCTTTTCCTCCCTTTTCCTCCTCCACTGGAGACATTTGCCCAAGGTTAGGACACAGGAACCGTCATACCAGCTCAGATGCATAGTTCATCTAATCCAATACCCCATCTCCAACAGTAGCCAGCATCAGATGCTTCTGTGGAAAGTGCAAGAAACAATGCAATAGACAGTCATAGGATAGCCTGCCCCCAGGGAAATCTCTGAACCCTCAGTAGTTAGAGATTGACTTAAATCCATGAGCATCGATATCCCATCCAGTTATTTTAAAAAGTATTTACCAATATAATGCTTGATATTTGTCAATCATCTAAGTGTCCCATCCCTCTTTGAATCCTATCCTAAGTCCTTGGATACACGGTACCTTTCTTGGTAATCACTTTATGGACAAATCAGGTGTGGTGAACTACCCCAACCTTTGACTAAGCAGGCTCTGTATTTATACCAAAGATTTCAAGTGGATGACAACATTTTGCCTCTTGGTTGGGCAACAAAAATAAGTTACAAATGAACTGTTTCACTTGCTGGTGAGCAATGCCATCCTCCCAAGCCTTTGTGAAAACACACACACACAGCTTCTCATTTTGTTCTGCATTAGACCACTTGTCGAATGCCTTTAGCAGTTCCTAATTCACAGCATTAGTGTCCCACATCCATCTCTTGTTTGTACAAGAGCTGTTATGGTAAAATGGATGTGCAAACCCAGCTTTCCTGGTGATCTTTGCCTCTCCCATGAAGCATTCAACCTGGGATCTTATCAGCTGATGTTGCTTTCAAATTGAGTCACACCCTTTTCTCCCAATGTTCCTGAGCCCACATACTTAGGGTTGTAGGGAAACAAAGGCAACCTTAAATTGTTAATAACTACAAATTAGACTTGATTATGGAGGAGTATCTTCCATTGGACAGCATGTGGGACCAGGAGTCGGTGCAATTATTCCCAGCAATAATAAAAATTCACTTCTGTGAACCTGGGCCAGTCATTTAACCTTTTTATGCCTAATTTTGCACACCTGTAAACCAAGGCTAATAATCTGTCTCTCTGGGGTGAAGGGAGACTTATTTTTTGTAACTAACATTATAGTCATGCATCTGGTGTTTATTTTAAAATGCCCCTCCCTAAAGCGGCCTAGGTCCCCCCCTCTGTGCTTGGTGCAGATCACGTCAGTCTATCATCAATGCAAAGACATGCTTGGCTCTTTACATTCAGTGCTCTTCTACGCTTCATGTTGCTTGAAGTTTCCTTCATATTCTTGGGACATGTGGCAAAATAGCCCTTTAAGCCTTTAATTTACCAGAAAGACCCTCTGGAACAGGAAGAACGCATTATTACGCAAAGTGTACCCAACAAGTGGTGTTTTGTTATAAAATAAAGTTGACCTTTACGATTTTGGGGTTATTTTACATAAAACATCCTCAGTTTATTAAGACTAGAAATGGGCCTAATGATTGTCTAGATGAAAAAGGGCTTCACAAACTGATTTATAAAAGATAATTTTAGTCTGTCTCCACTTCTGCAATCTTCACGTTCCACACTTCCACTGACCTGCAGGAATGGAGTGTCTAACTGAAAAAGAAAACCAAGAGCTCCGTGTTATTCAGTGGAATTCACACTGTAGGAGGAATGTAAAACACTCCAGAAGTGCATCTTAACTAAACAATGGCTAAGATAATCATTTACAAGAGCTGTTATAACTATCCACAAGAAAGAGGGACTAATTAGGGCTGTACATAGTGAACGTAACTTGGGGTAAATGAAGTAAAATGTAGAGTGAACAACAGTTACTAACCATGTGCAAAATTAGACTGGAATAATATCCCAAGGGAGGATGTGAAAGTCCCCTCACATGAGTTATTTAAAACTAAATGAAAAAGTGCAAGTATCACACACTGTAAAGAACAATCTGCATTGGATGTTAGCAAGATGGATTCAAGGCCTCAACGGATCTTTTCCATCTCTAATTCCTAAGATTTCTATGGCTAACAATGAACATGGGCATTGGTTAATTGCCCAGTTTTCTTTCCCCCCCAATTAACACTAAAGCGTCAATATTGCAGCCATGTCCAGCCTTATTTGCTCTTAAACTTCTCATCCAGCAAGAGACTTTTCTTTTGCTTTAAAAAAAATTGCCCAATCCTTTGCATTCTGGGTTGTGCAGTATTTACCATTTGCAAGTTCTGCTTGGACACACGATTTGTCACACAACTGTTGAAAAAGGAGTATTTCAAGCCATCAGAAAAGGCTCATGCTTCATTGCATACATTTTCCTCATGCTCACTTGAATGCTGTACATGTAGCGAATGGATTATGCATGTGGATCACATGTAGGATCAGATGACAGGCTCTAAGTTGGTTAAGAAAATTGGAGAGAGCAATATCAGTTTTTTTACAGTGAGATCCAAAATGAGCATTTAAACTTAGCACACAACTGAGCTTCCAGGAGGCTAAGAATAGACAAAACCCACTCTATCATCAAGTATACAATCTTTGAAATCAGGCGTGATTTGATATCTGGGCTGAGAAAGCAATTCTAGTCTCAATTTATTATACATGGGACAGCCTTAAATAATGTTCCTTTTCACCCATAAGTTAGATATTTACAATTTTAACGGAACTCTCCATTCTAAGTATAAGACGTATCACAAATGCCCTAAGTGTGTTTCCTGTGTTGTACTGCAGACTGTTGGAATTGCAACACAGAACTTTAAGAGTGCGGGAATTTCCTGGATCTGGTTGCAGGATTAGGGGCTCAGAGCAGAGTGAGTCTGAAAAGAGCTAGCTTAACGCAAGGTGGGGCGATGTTCTCCAATGTATTGATCTTTTCAAAAGTGGGTGAAATACGCCTGAGCTCCTCCGACCAGGCTACATATAAAATCAACCTGTTCACAAGGAGCCTCCAACAGGGTTGTTTCTATAATGGCTCTGAGCGTTGGAAAAGCAACACTGATGGCCAGGCAGGCAGTGGACAGCTTCAGAAGTTCTTGCTTTGGAATGAATGTGCTCCCAGCGACATTGCTGTTTGAGCTGTTAAACTCCATGGAAAAAGCAAAGCTCTTCCCTGCAGGATTTTTATCAATGTTGGATCCTTCAGTATAAATGAAGCATTCTGGTATGTGTTCAGAGCTATAGGTTATAAGCAGTTAGCAGCATATAAATACATCGACTCCAGTAATATGGAACTAGGGTGTGGTTTTTTTGGTCCCTTATCAAAGCCCAATTTGGAATGGGGGAGCTGTTTTGTATGTGGTTTGCCATTCTGCTGTAGCTGCAACGGGAAAAAAAACCCTTCCGTTACTCCTCCTGTTGAAAGCCCGATACAGAGATTTGGAAGTCAGTTCAGCGTGTAAGGGCCCAGCTAATTGACTGGAAGAGCAGTATATTCATCTTTCATGTGCTTTAACAATTTTGCAGGCAGCACACTACGCACATTCCTTTGTGAGGCCTATGTTTATGGAAAAAACAGACTATAGTGTTATCAGAGCCGTTATTGGAGAATATGGCATTATTACCGTTGTACTGATTTAGTAAAACATTGAGCAGCCAGTATATTCGGGTTCTGTACAGATGATAAAAAGTGTAACTCTCTCACACAGGTAGTTTGCTTCACTGTCATCTTTATTTTTGCAACTACCAGATCTGATGGCAGTAGAGAAGGAGGGGGCTTATTTGCAACAGCTATAAAGGGAATACACACTCCATAATTCTCTCTGGCACCTAGACTGCCACAGCCACCTCCAAGCCCCTCAGAAAGTGAATCTCATCGTAGGTGAGATTTACAAGTGCAGCAGCGTGTACAGTACACTGCACGCCTAGCTAGCATGGGTATAAATAGCATTGTAGACCAGTGGTCCCCAAACTTTTTCCACTCGCGCCCCCCTTACCCGTGCCCACGCCCCAGAGCTGGGACCAGGAGCAGGGCCGCAGCTCCAGGAGGGGGGATGTGGACAGAGGTAAGGGGGTCGAAGCTGGGGGCAGAGCTGGGAGCAGAGCCTCAGTCGGGGCCGAGGTTGAGAGTGGAGCCACAGGTGCAGGGCCGGGAGCCAGGAGCGAGGCTGGGTGATGCTACCTCCCCGCCCCCCTGTGGGGGCTGGCCCAGACCCCAGCAGTTTGGGGAGCTCTGGTGTAGACAGTGAGGTACTGCTTAGGTGAGGAGAGGAGAGCCACATCTGACCCCTAGGGTATATACCCTGCACGCTCTTTACACCCCCACGCAGTGCCTCCCATGTTTACACTGCTATTTTTAGAAGTGTGGTGTCCCACTACTGGAGCCTTTCGCTGCTGCAGTGAAAGGCTCTGGCAACAGGGAAAGGCTCCCTCCTGCCTCCCCCCTGCCAGAGCCTTTCACTGCTGCATGTAGCTACACAGCGCAGTGAGTGTGGACGCAGCCGGCCTTTCGCTGTGCTGTGTAGCTACAGGTACTCTGTATGCCACCGCGAGGGTAGATAAAGCCTAAGGGAGTTTCCTTCGCTCTCTGTCTTGTCCCATCTCGAGAGACAGCATGGTGCAGTGGGTAGAGCACTGGACTCAGGCCGAGCTAGGCCACGGACCACTGAGCTCTGAGACCTTGAACAAGTCACTCACCCTCCCCCCGCCCCTCCCCCACACTTTATCTTCTGGTCAAGGCAGCGTCCATCTCTCCCTTCGTTTGTGTAGCACCCAGCGCACAACAGGCTCTGCCTGTGGTTGGGGCCTGGGCACTATCTCAACAGAAAGATCAGGTCAGACATTTCCGAGATTGGCTTGCTCAGCCCTGTCCCTGAATGCCACGTCTCCAAATACCTCCTCCTCGTTCCACTCCTTCAGTTCAGTCACTCTGGCCTCACGTTGCTGCATGCACCTTGTGTTGATATTTTTTAATGAACTCGATTCACCCCCTCTGCATTCTGCCAGCTGGAGCAAAGGACTTCTATCCCGTGCAGGAGAAAGACACACAGCTTGCTGAACAAATCTAGGGCTCTCTCTCCAAGGAGCTTTTTAAGGTGATCTCAATGGACACTGGTAGGCAACATCCCATTAAGCCAGTGCGGTACATCTCCCTAAAGCAGGGGCGGACAAACTACAGCCTGCGGGCCAGATCCGGCCCACCAGCCGTTTTAAACCAGCCCTTGGGGGGCTTTCCCCGCTCCGGCACTCCAGCTGGGGGATCAGGGTCAGGGGCCGCTCCATGCAGTTCCCGGAAGCAGTG
Organism: Emys orbicularis; assembly: GCF_028017835.1. Taxonomy (NCBI): domain Eukaryota; kingdom Metazoa; phylum Chordata; order Testudines; family Emydidae; genus Emys; species Emys orbicularis. The sequence continues at coordinate 18,598,155 of NC_088685.1, read as the reverse complement.
GCTCCGGTGCTTCAGCCAGGGAGCAGAGTCAGGAGTTGCTCCACGTGGCTCCCGGAAGCAGTGGCATAGCCCCCCTTTGGCTCCTACGCATAGGGGCAGCCAGGGGGCTCCGCTCTGCACACTGCCCCCACCCCAAGTGCCACCCCCGCAGCTCCCATTGGCTGGGAACTGCAGCCAATGGGAGCTGTGGGGGAGGCGCCTGTGGACAGGGCAGCGTGCAGAGCCACCTGGCTGTGCTTCCACGTAGGAGCCAGAGAAGGGACTGCTGCTGCTGCTTCCGGGAGTTGCTTGAGATAAGCGCTGCCTGGAGCCTGCACCCCTGAGCCTCCCCCCACACCCCAACACCCTGTCCCAGCCCTGATCCCCATCCTGCCCTCTGAGCCCCTCGATCCCAGCCAGGAGCATCCTCCTGCACCCCAAACTCATCCCCAGCCCCAGCCCAGAGCCTGCACCCCCCCGCCCCAGCCAAGAGTTCCCTCCCGCACCCTGAACTCCTCATTTCTGGCCCCACTCCAGAGCCCGCACCCCCTCCCACACCCCAACCGCAATTTTGTGAGCATTCATGGCCTGCCATACAATTTCTATTCCCAGATGTGGCCCTCGGGCCAAAAAGTTTGCCCACCCCTGCCCTAAAGGAACATTCAGGGGGGTGTGGCGGGGCCTGAACCAGCCCCCACAAGGGGCGTGGAGGGAGTGCCACTCAGCCCGTCCTGGCTCCGGTCCCCAGCTGAGGTCTCAGCTTCAGCTCCCAGCTCTGAACCCAGTCTCGGCCCCTCAACCGCAACCCGGCTTCCGGCCCTGCTCCCAGCTGCAGCTCTGGTCCTGGCCACAACCACAGCTCCACTCCCAGCCCTGGGCAGGCATGGACGGATTACATTACGGGTGCTGAAGGGAAACCGCTGTTGTGTGTTCACACTGTCAGCTGCCTGTGCAATAGCGTGTTCACGCTAGTGGCACTTACAGCGGTATTCAGAGCAGTGCACTCTGGGCAGCTATCCCACAGAGCATCTCTTTCTCTTCTGCCGCCAAGAGTTGTAGGAAGACTGAGGGGGTCGTGGGGCATCCTAGGTCCTATCCCAATGCCCCATGATGCATTGCTTCGCATCCCAGCAATCCCTATGTTTCCATCCACATTTGAAGTAATCTTTCAACTAGGGCTGTCAAGCGATTAAAAAAGTTAATCACGATTAATCGCACCGTTAAACAATAATAGAGTATCATTTATTTAAATATTTTTGGATGTTTTCTACATTTTCAAATATATTGACTTCAATTACAACACAGTATACAAAGTGTACAATGCTCACTTTAAATTTATTTTTTATTACAAATATTTGCACTGTAAAAAGCAAAAGAAATAGTATATTTCAATTCACCTAATACAAGTACTGTAGTGCAATCTCTATCATGAAAGTTGAACTTACAAATGTAGAATTATGTACAAAAAAATAACGAACATGTGCTGGGTCATCATCTGAGACTGCTATAACATGAAATTTATGGCAGAATGTGGGTAAAACAGAACAGGAGACATACAGTTCTCCCCCAAGGAATTCAGTCACAAATTTAATTAACACGCGTCATCAGCATGGAAGCGCGTCCTATGGAATGGTGGCCAAAGCATGAAGGGGTATACAAATGTTTAAAATATCTGGGACGTAAATACCTTGTAACGCTAGCTACAAAAGTGCCATGCGAACGCCTGTTCTGACTTTCAGGTGACATTGTAAATAAGAAGGCGGCAGCATTTTGTCCCATAAATGTAAACAAACTTGTTTGTCTTAGTGATTGGCTGAACAAGAAGTAGGACTGAGCGGACTTGTAGGTGCTAAAGTTTTACATTGTTTAGTTTTTGAGTGCAGTTATGTAACAAAAAATTGTACATTTGTAAGTTACATTTTCACAATAGAGATTGCACTATAGTACTTGTATGAGGTGAATTGAATACTATTTATTTTATCATTTTACAGTGCAAATATTTGTAATTAAAAACATAAACTTTGTATTCTCTGTTGTAATAGAAATCAATATATTTGAAAACGTAGAAGAACATCCAAAAATATTTAATACATTTCAATTGCTATTCTATTGTTTAACAGTGCGATTAACCAAGATTAATTTTTTGAATTACAGTTAATTGTTTTTGGTTAATCGCATGAGTTAACTGTGATTAATCGACAGCCCTACTTTCAACAGTTTGTGTACTGCGTGCTCTGCCTCTTTGGTCTGCAGGAATGGATCCTGAACTGTTGACTAGTATGCTGCTCGCTCTAACAAGTCATGAGTGGCAGTGGAGTTATTCCTTAAACTACAAAGGCAGGAGGAGTGTGACATTGATCTCGCCACACGTAGTATCTACTACACATTATTGCTTGTGGCATTCACGGAGGTGCTGACCACAGTGTAACACCGCTTTTGGGCTCGGGAAACAAGCACAGAGTAGTGGGATCACATCGTCATGCACATCTAGGATGACGAGCAGTGGTTGCAGAACTTTCGGATGAGGAAAGCCACATTGTGATCCTGGGAGACCCCGCCTATCCCTTAATGCTGTAGCTTATGAAGCCATACACGGGGAACCTTGACAGCAGCAAGGAGTGGTTCAACAGGCTGAGCAAGTGCAGAATGACTGTTGAGTGTGCTTTTGGCCATTTAAAGGCCCGCTGGCACTGCCTATATGGGAAGCTGGATCTGGCCGATGACAATATTCCTATGCTTATAGTCGCGTGCTGTGTGCTCCATAATATTTGTGAAGGGAAGGGCGAAAGCTTCACTCCGGGCTGGACCACTGAGGTTCAGCGCCTGGAGGCTGAATTTGAACCACCAGAGACCAGAGCTATCAGAGGGGCTCAGCGCGGAGCCATAAGGATCAGGGATGCAGCAATTTGAAGCTGAAAGCCACTAATATTTTTTGCTATGCTCAAGAGTGCAGTGCTTGTAATGCTAGGTGGTGATTGTGATTGGTGCGGACGATACACTATGAAGGTTTAAGAAAGTTGTCTGTTGCTTTGCAGGGCTCTGTTTGCTTTCAATTAATGGAATAAAGATTGCTTTCAAACCAAAACTATTATTTTATTTAAAAAAAAAACAACCACCAGAGGAGAAAGACAAACAAAAAAACCACATCAGCACTATGGGGGATGGGGGAAGTGAGCGTCTCAGGAGGAGGTGGGGTCCCAGGACAGTTAAAGATTTGTGTATGTCCAGGTATCAAATGTAACCTTGTCCTCTGGAGTACAGTGCAGCAGGTACTGTACTTCAGCAGGGCTAAACTGCAGAGGGACGGGTGTTGAGTGCAGTGGGTACTGAGAGTCCATAGGGCTGGACTGTGACAGGGCAGGAGTGGAATGCCGCAGGTAAAGACTGGAGCCAGGAGGTTGATAAGAGTGTGCTGGTGGTATCTGGGGGGTGAAGGGGAAAGAGTTTTGGGACAGTGGCTGCAGGGGAGGGCGGGCATGGAGCTGCTCAGTTTGCAGTGCTAGTAGCGCCTGGAGCACGCCCGCTTGGTGCTCCATAATGTTTAAGAGCCGCTCCGTGGCTTCGTTCTGGCACGCTGCATTCTCCTTTCCGTCCCTCCTCTTGCTGTCCCACCACTCCTTCAATTCTTGTTTTTTGGCCGCGGAGTGCATCATGACTTCACAGTCCTTCTCAGGTCTTTGTGCTTTCTAATTCTGCGCAGCCATTCAGCCGGCGATAACAAAGAGGGAGGCTGGACTCCCAAGGTCATCTCTGTGAAGCCAAAACGCAACGTTTTACAGAAGCAGTATTGTTTGCAACACACAGAACACTGACTCAGTGATTTAAAACGCAGCCAGTACTCACACCTGTCACTAACTGGCTGACCCCAGGCAAGCACATGAGCCACAAGACCCCCAAAATGGTGAGTAGCCACAGGGGCAGGGTGAATCACTCTTCCCGGACCCTACTGTACACTGGGCACATGGCTCTTGGGGGGAGCCAGCATGGTAGGGGGGCCTGATAATCATTCCTGTCCCCACATTTTCCACAGGCTGTGTTCATTATGGAAGGTATCTTGCTGCTGAAGGTGAGCAGGGAATCAAGGGAGGGTCTTCTCCAAGACTGCGGCTTCCGCCCTGGCCCGTATGCAGCTCACCTGTGTGCAGCAATGGTCTCCCTCCCTCCTCTCCCCCCAGTGACGGCAGAGTTGCGCAGGAAAGTTACCTTTAATGGGGCAACAAACAAAGCAGCTCTGTCAAAGAACCTGCGGCAGCGGATTGCCCAGTATCTCCATGAGAGTTTGCTGGAGATCTCTGAGGCAGATTCCCGTGAAGTGAGGGAGCCAATCAACAGCCTGTTCTGCCGCTCAGACTAGGCATGTAGTTGTACGTGCATCATACAGAAACAAGCCTGCTTTCTGCAACCCTCCTGCCCCCAACAATTCGCTTCAGCGATTCCCAGAATCAGATCCACTTACCAGGGGCCTCCTCTTCTGTTTGCGCTTCGCCAAGATCTGACAGCTGTGACTGGCTAGCCTCCTCCAGGGTAGAAAAGAGCTCCTGGCTGCATGCATCTCTGACCTCTGAGTCATCCTCTGGGCCCCCTCCCCATCCAAGATTTCCTCTTCCTGGCTCAGTCCACTCTTGACTGGCACGTGAGCCACAGAAGTATCCACAGTGGCCTTCGCAGTGGAGGTGGGGGTCACCACTGAGTATCATGTCCAGCTCTTTGTAGAACCGGCAGCTCATGGGCGCAGCACGAGAGCAGCGGTTTGCCTCCAACGCCTTGTGGTAGGTAGTCCGCAGCTCCTTCACTTTGACCTTGCACTGCAGTGTGTCCCGGCCATGGCCCCTTTCTGTCATGCAACGTGAAATCTGTCCATAGGTATCATAATTCCTACGGCTGGATGCAGCTGGGACTGGACAGCCTCCTCTCCCCAAACGCTGATGAGGTCCAGCAGCTCGGCATTGATCCAAGCAGGGGATCGTCTTGTGCATGGAGCAGGCATGGTTACCTGGAAAGATGTGCTGAGACCACTGCACGCATCACCAAACAGGAAGGGAACTTTCAAAATTCCTGGAATTTACGGGGGGGGGGGGGGGATGACAGTTGGTCATCTGAGGGCAGAGCAGTAGAGTTCAAACCATCGATCAGAGAGATGAGAACAGTCATTGTGGGACACCTCCCGGAGGCCAATCGCAGCGCTGTAATCGACCAGGGTGTCTACACTGGCACCGCGACGCTGTAGCCCTGGTGCAGAAAGCTGTTTGCCTCTCGTTGGGGTGGTTTTTTTACAGCGCTGTAACTGCGCACTAAGTGTCTTGGCAGTGTGTACACCTCGGGAGTTACAACGCAGAAAGCTGCTTTACTGCACAGAAACTTGCTAGTGTAGACAGGGCGTTCTTATCAATGACAGTAAGGGAATCCTCAACTAGGAAGATCTATGCACTTTCACACTTTTTTCCTGTGCCAACGTAGCAGAATGGGGTTAGATTACAGCTCAGGATTTATTTTACTTACCCATTTAAAAAAGAAAAGAAAAAGACTTTGAAGGCAAATGAAACATTTACCAAGCAGTCAATAAAATGTCAGGACAATCAGAACCAAGCACTTCCCAAAGTACCCAGCCAGGTCCAGCACAACAATTAGCAAAACTGTATGACTGTCATGTGTGAAGGTCTGAGCAATTTAAAATTACATTCTACTTTCTTTTTCTCCTGTTTGGTGTTCTGTAATGAAATTTAAATGAAAATCCAGGATAATAATTGGAATACAGGGTATTAGTTACCAAGTTTGTAACTCAACTTTCATGTGTTTAGGAAATGCTAAATAGTTGTTGAGACTTTTTTCTCTATTGTAGTTTAAATAAATTACTAAAACAATTGAAACTGGTGTGATTATATTGCATTATTTTGACAAAATATGCAGAATTTTGAATTTTTGGCGCACAATTCCCCCAGGAGTACAATGTCTCCCCTAACACTTTGCGTGTAGACCTCCCTCCTTTCATTGTAAACCTGCTGCCTATTAATTTCACTGGGTGACCCCTGGTTCTTGTGTTATGAGGAGTAAACACTCCCTCATTCACTTTCTTCACATTCATCAGTTTATAGACCCCTATCATATCCCCCCCCCTTTAGTAATCTCTTTTCCAAGATGTAAAGTCCCAGTCTTTTTAATCTCTCCTCATATGGAAGCTGTTCCATACCCCTAATCATTTTTGTTGTTCTTTTCTGTATCTTTCCCAATTCTAATATTTCTTTTTTTGAGATGGGGCAACCAGAACTGCGCAGTATTCAAGGTGTGGGCGTACCATGGATATATAGTGTCATTATGATATTTTATTATCTAGCCCTTTCCTAATGGCTCCTAACATTGTTTTTTTTTTGTTTTGTTTTGTTTTGTTTTGACTGCTGCTGAACATAAAAGAAGCTGAATAGAAAGAGACTTTATGAGAGGCACTGCGTTTATGGACTGGGCATGCATTTTACATTCAGGAGGCCTAGGTTCTAATCCCAATAATGGGTCAGCAACCTTTCAGAAGTGGTGTGCCGAGTCTTCATTTATTCACTCTAATTTAAGGTTTCGTGTGCCAGTAATACATTTTAACGTTTTTAGAAGGTCTCTTTCTATAAGTCTATAATATATAACTAAACTATTGTTGTATGTAAAGTAAATAAGGTTTTTAAAATGTTTAAGGGGCTTAATTTAAAATTAAATTAAAATGCAGAGCCCCCCGGACCGGTAACCAGGACCCGGGCAGCGTGAGTGCCACTGAAAATCAGCTCGCGTGCCGCCTTCGGCACACGTGCCATAGGTTGCCTACCCTGGACCTAGGACAAGTCACACATTTCTCTCTTTCTCCATCTGTAAATAAGAGGTAATCAAGCTTATTCACCCTTTGTTAAAAGCCTTGCGATCTACAGCTGAAAAGGCACTATTTAAACGCGGAAGGATGATTGCTCACTTTCTTCCACACACCTAGAATATGCATTCTAAGCAAGAAAAGTGCTTCAGAGGTCAACTGATTTAGATAGGATTTTCTTCCTTAGAAAACAGATGTTCATTAGCCTTAAAATCAGGACGATGGATAAAAAACCCCAGACAAGGCCGAATGGAGTGTATGCAGGCTTTATGTGATCAGGTACAATAGGTATCACTGAAAATATCAGCTATTCTGGCAGTTTCTACCTCCCACAAAATCAACTGGTTTGGACAATATGTGGTAATGATTTTCCTAAAGAGCTCTTCAGGCTGCTATGTATTTTTTTTAATTTTAAGTTATTCCGACGCACTTTCAACCTTAACATTTTAAGACTATTCTTGTCTGGGAATTCTATTTAAAACTTACAGTGAAGGAGAGAATGACATTCATCAAACTTACTTTGTTGCACCATTAGTTGCTTTTTATTTGGTTCATATTTAGTCACTGAATTAACTCCATCCTGCAGTTATTTTCTCCCGGTGTGGTGAAATTTGGGATGGGGCCATCTTATCTTACATTTATACAGATAATGCTCTGCCTACCTCTGAAATGTACTAATCAAATTCTGTTATCTGATCCACCATGGAAACAGTCCAATCCAACAACATTGTAAGAACACTTGGAAGTAACTGGAATCAGTCTTTCCTATGTGGTAATCACCCAGATTCAGGGGTGGAAACTGAACATGGTGTTTCCTAGTAACTCCTCCATGAGGAAGATGACAGCTTTGCCTTGCAGAGAAGAAGCTGGGAATTATATCCCCTTAACAAATGCCTCTCCGGTGGGATTCACAGTTGGCAAACGGCATCTACATGGGTTCTAGAGCTGGTCGGAAAGTGTTTATTTTACCACCATGGGGAAAAAAATCAACTTTTTTGGGGCAGAAAATCAAAAGCTGAAAATTTCAGTTCCTAAATGCAAGAAAGATACAGTAGATAGCCATATCTAGGGAAATACAACCTAGATGGAGCTAATAAAGGTGGGTGCATAACTGGTTGGAAAACCGTTCCCAGAGAGTAATCATCAGTGGTTCACAGTCAAGCTGGACGGGCATATCGAGTGGGGTCCCGCAGGGATAAGTTCTGGATCCGGTTCTGTTCAATATCTTCATCAATGATTTAGATAATGGCATAGAGAGTGCACTTCTAAAGTTTGCGAACAATACCAAGCTGGGAGGGGTTGCAAGTGCTTTGGAAGATAGGATTAAAATTCAAAATGATCTGGACAAACTGGAGAAATGGTCGGAAGCAAATAGGATGAAATTCACTAAGGATAAAAGCAAAGTACTCCACTTCGGAAGGAACAATCTGTTGCACGCATATAAAATTGGAAATGACTGCCAAAAATGAGTACTGCAGAAAGTGATCTGGGATCATAGTGGATCACAAGCTAAATGAGAGTTAACAGTGTAACACTGTTGCAAAAAAAAAAAAAAAAAAGCAAACAGAAGGATTCAGAAGGTAATTTCCTTATTTGATGTCTCTTTTCCAAGCTTGTGTTTAAGACAAAATTCAAAACTTCCTTGAACAACAAAAAAGCAAACATACCAACTGTAGTTTGTTTGTTTTTATTTGCTGGAGTTTTGATAGCATGCATGATTTTTACAGCACCTGTAAACAAGTCAGTGAAGCATTATGCTTTAAAGAACTTGTATTTTGTGGAATGTCTGTATAAACATTACCCTTCCCACCTCCATTGTATTACACAACACTAATCATAGATAAGACAGACATGTTTTAGGCCGACTTCTTTATGGCTAAAAATACTCACAGCAGCGACTTTTAAAAGATGTTTTTTATTAAATCAAGTCATTGCACTTGCTCATTTATTGCTACAGCGAAAAAGGCCATTAACTTCTTATAACACCTTTCAATTTTTGATTTAACTGATTGTCTTGTTCCGCTCGTCTGCTACAAGCTTAAGTGCAGACATGATAATCATCAGAGCAACCTATCATAGGACTTGTTTTATGCTCTGGTCACAGTGAAGAGCTTATAAAATAGAGAATCTTCTATTTCACTAGGCTCATTTCTTGCTTTGCATTATCAAACTTTGTAAGTAAAGAGGTAAAAGAGTTCTAAATGCAAGGTTTAGTGTCTGAGACGCACTACTGCTACCCATTATTCCTGGATATAAAGTTGTGGCGTAAGTCTTCATTTGTGATGCGTCAAGGCAATTAAGAGTTAATATTGAACCAGCTGGTTAGCAATGTTTCTCAGAAATATAACCTAAAACTTGTATAATATATTTACTATTCAGTTTTCATGAAAAATGCAATCAGCAACTGCAGACCAACATCATGCAATTCACTCTTTAGATGTTTGCCACTTCTTGTGCACCACGTATGGAAAAGTGTTCTCATGATTTATTAAAAGCTTTCACTTTACTTCATGAATCTACATTACTACCCCTACTGTACTCACATGAATAGAAATCTAAATGGTGTTTTACAAGCCAAGACTATTTATTGGTGAGCTTGTCAAACTAGGGGGCCCGCTATATTCCGCTAGGTCAGAGATGAGGAGGTTGTTGCTTAATTGAAGCAATGCATTTTAATTAGGGTTTCTATTTAAAAAGCTGGAAATATTGTAGATTTGTATCAACTGTGGATAGCATTAATAAAATATGAATTAAGGGGGAGGAAGAGAGCGGGGAATAGTTTTTCAGTATTTATTACTTGGATATTTGCATTGCTCTGGGGGGGGGGGGGGGTTAGGTACAATGTGACCTGCAAGTTTTCAACTTTTTTCCATGGGGAATACATGAAAGACATTGTGTCAGATCAGCACAATGATTCATCAGAAGCTGTTCCAATCTATCATGTGAAAATATATATTTCTTTAAAATGTGATTACATTTGGATTTACATAACATACTGAGAGCTTATGGTTTATGGCATAAGTAATACGCTTTGAAAAAAGTCTCAATATTTACATAAGAGCCCAAAGTGATTTGTTTGGAGCCATCCGTGTCCGTTGAGTAATACTACCCAATTCTAAAGACTGTATGAACGTGTATGTGTATATGCATATGGCTGACTGAAGACTCTGAAAGTTGCAATTCATATGAAGGAAGCTTTTAAAAAGTTCTTTTTAAATACTACTATTACTGCAAAAAAGAAACAAACCACTGAAGACTGATGAGCTAGATTTAAATTCAGAAAAGCAAAAAAAAACCCAGAGTTAAGGCTGATTTTGCATGTCGTATGTGCTACGATACCTAGGCACAACAGGATTTAGCCTTAACTCTGGATTTCTTTTTCCTTTTTTTGTGGCTTTAAGAATTAACTTTGTCCTACTATAGTTTTATGGTTCAATCATAAATCCCTTTTATAAATCCTATAGTGCAAGTGACAAAATGTTTGCTGTTTAATAAACTATTTTGATTAGATCACTAATTACTACTATGCATAGGCGATTAATCTGCCACATAGGACCACCAAATTCTTGTCTCATCACCCAAATTATAAAACAGCATATTACGAATACTCTCACTGCAGACAGGCACAACAGTGTAATCCTGGGAAAGAATGCTAAAATTAAAAAATAATATACAAATATCATATATTCCCTTTTGGGTGTCTGGGAAAAGTAGACTACAATTACTATTAGGTTACTCCCTCCTTCCCAATTGACTATTTTACAGATTACTTGTAAAGATATATCACCCTATTTATAGTATAGATCTCTTTAAAAATTACACTACAAGTATTCAATAAAAATCTATGAAGAACTCCCTCTTCTTTTTATACAGATTCAGTAGTATTTTCAAGCAAACCGGAAAATAAAGGTCTGCAATTCCAGCACAGTAAGAAATAAGGCCTCTTTTATATTGGCAAAAAAAATTACATCAATCTTTTTTTTTCTTCTCTCTCTGAATACAAGACTATATTCCTCTTTACTCTTCCCCCCCCCCCCCCCCTAAGCCCATGGAACACCAGCTTTCATTTTACTGAACTAAAAAAAAAAGTCAGTTCTATTTGTATTATGTGTTTGAATTCCTGGCAAGTTAAGGACACAGTCTGTGGCTGACTCATGTAGACATGACTGCTTTCTTCAGCTTTTCTATTTCAGCCTGGAAAAGAAAGACATTATGAGAATAATGAACTACCCAATATCAGTATCTTTAATTTACATGATTTTTACCAAAATCTTAATCTTTCCATCAGTTTTTCTTTGCAATTCATGCTAAGCAACTTTCATTATTAAAAATGGATTTAACAATTTAACAACAACATACAGCTAAGTAGCCATGGCTTATGAGATACATTTTAAAATACATATTGTCTATTTGTATGGTAAATTTTATTGAATTAGTTGGTTCTGATTAAAGTGTACCACAGAACAAGTTTGTTCTCTGAATTCAATTGTTTAATGACTTCTCCTGTATTATATGATTGTATGGGTTGGTGCATCATCTCAGACTTTCTTCCTAAAATGGATCATGTACAAAATTTCACACCAAGCCTACCATACTAAATGATAATGTGAAATATATTCGTCTTAGTTACACCACTGCAAATCTGAAAGAACTCCATTGATTACTATGGAGGTACACTAGTAAAAATCTGTTAGAACAGAAAATGATTCATGGTCTTTTCAAATTTGTGAAATTGCACCTTTTGCTGAGTTGAAGGAAACTTTCAAATAGGGTCCCTTTTGTATCTGTCTAAAAATAAGATTGTGTATAAATGTTCACCTAGGATGAACCCATATCAACTATTCCATACATGCAGTATTCATAAGTGATATGTACTCAGAATTACTCCCTGTAAAACAGATTGTTTTTTCAACACAGCTTAAAGAGAGAAAAAAGAAGTCTGTAAAGCTTACTGTACTGTGTATGTACCTACATGCCACTAAAACCTTATTATTCTGTTTGAGTTATTCTTACTTACTGGCCTCCAGAATATTTAAAAATTACAGTTGATTTATGACTTGAAATTTTGAGTTAAAAAAAATCAGAAATTTTTGACAAAATTTTCATAGAATCATAGAATATCAGGGTTGGAAGGGACCTCAGGAGGTCATCTAGTCCAACCCCCTGCTCAAAGCAGGACCAATTCCCAACTAAATCATCCCAGCCAGGGCTTTGTCAAGCCGGGCCTTAAAAACCTCCAAGGAAGGAGACTCCACTACCTCCCTAGGTAATGCATTCCAGTGCTTCACCACCCTCCTAGTGAAATAGTGTTTCCTAATATCCAACCTAGACCTCCCCCACTGCAACTTGAGACCATTGCTCCTTGTTCTGTCATCTGCCACCATTGAGAACAGCCGAGTTCCATCCTCTTTGGAACCCCCCTTCAGGTAGTTGAAGGCTGCTATCAAATCCCCCCTCATTCTTCTCTTCTGCAGACTAAACAATCCCAGTTCCCTCAGCCTCTCCTCATAAGTCATGCGCTCCAGACCCCTAATCATTTTTGTTGCCCTCCGCTGGACTCTTTCCAATTTTTCCACATCCTTCTTGTAGTGTGGGGCCCAAAACTGGACACAGTACTCCAGATGAGGCCTCACCAATGTCGAATAAAGGGGAATGATCACGTCCCTCGATCTGCTGGCAATGCCCCTACTTATACAGCCCAAAATGCCGTTAGCCTTCTTGGCAACAAGAGCACACTGTTGACTCATATCCAGCTTCTCGTCCACTGTGACCCCTAGGTCCTTTTCTGCAGAACTGCTACCTAGCCACTCGGTCCCTAGTCTGTAGCAGTGCATAGGATTCTTCCGTCCTAGGTGCAGGACTCTGCACTTGTCCTTGTTGAACCTCATCAGGTTTCTTTTGGCCCAATCCTCTAATTTGTCTAGGTCCCTCTGTATCCGATCCCTACCCTCTAGTGTATCTACCACGCCTCCTAGTTTAGTGTCATCGGCAAACTTGCTGAGAGTGCAGTCCACACCATCCTCCAGATCATTAATAAAGATATTAAACAAAACTGGCCCCAGGACCGACCCTTGGGGCACTCCGCTTGAAACTGGCTGCCAACTAGACATGGAGCCATTGTTCACTACCCGTTGAGCCCAATGATCTAGCCAGCTTTCTATCCACCTTACAGTCCATTCATCCAGCCCATACTTCTTTAACTTGGCAGCAAGAATACTGTGGGAGCCCGTATCAAAAGCTTTGCTAAAGTCAAGGAATAACACATCCACTGCTTTCCCCTCATCCACAGAGCCAGTTATCTCCTCATAGAAGGCATGAGTCTTGTCTCCACCCCCACCCCCAATTTTTTTTTAAAAACCAGATCTATAAAAACTTGACTTCTCCCTATGTTCAGTTCTCATATCCATGATTTTCAACACTGCTTTAAAAATGTTTCATTGCAGAATAACTGAAGCCTCTTAAAATTGCCTACTTGAGAAGCTCTAGGACAGAACAGGTAAACAGTGTATTGTGTACATTATTGAACTCTACTCCAGACCTACACATGTGGCTAACCTCTACTTTGCATTTGGAGAATAGGTTTTTCTAGCTTTTAGTCTTTCATATATAAAATATAATTCCCCATACCAGCTTCCACTTTACTAGGCAATCATTCAGATTCATACTAATGATACAGAGATCAAACAAGACTGTTAAACGTTTTCATTAGCCAGCTGGTATCATCAGAGTACTGTGTACACATATCTATACACTGTCCTCATAGCTAAAATTACCTCTAGGAGACTTCGCATCATTTTCTCTTCCTCCAAATCTTTTTTTAGTTTTTCCAGTTCTTTGCTATAAATTATAAACAAAATTAAAATATTATTGCAACTGAAAATAAAAAAAACATGGTCTTCTATCTTATGGTGTTGAGAACTAAAATTGCCACTGATAGGGGAATTAATTCACATAACAGGTTCTTGGTAACACTATCACATATATGCTATACATATTTAAGTTTTCCTTAGGAATATTTTCCATGCAATATTACTCTTATAAAACAATTTATGTAAAATATTGGGACAGGACAGACCCTTTAGAGGGTTGGTCTTATTTACATACATCTTGAGCTGAATTTTGAAAGAGCATTGCTGATCGCTACCTCTTTGTTACAAGAACTTTTATTTTTGCTTGAAGAATAACCATTTACAGAACATTTGTAATGGTGATAAAAAAAGTAGAAAAACACAAAAGGAGGAAGAATGCAACCTCAGCAATACAGTAACTCCTTGCTTAACGTTGTAGTTATGTTCCTGAAAAATGCAACTTTAAGCGAAACCATGTTAAGCGAATCCAATTTCCCCATAAAAATTAATGTAAATAGGGGGGGTTAGGTTCCAGGGAAATTTTTTTCACCAGACAAAAAAAACTATATATTATATAGATATACACACATATACGTTTTAAACAAACAATTTAATACTGTTCACAGCTATGATGATTGTGAAAAGCTTGATTGAGGTGGTGAAGTTAGAGGGTGGAAGAGGGAGGGATATTTCCCAGGGAATGCCTTGCTGCTAAATGATGAACTAGCACTCGGCTGAGCCCTCAGGGGTTAACACATTGTGTTAATGTAGCCTCTCATCAAGGCAGCATGAACAGGAGGGAGGGGAGACAGCATAGCAGACAGAGACAGACACACACCTTGTGTGTGTGGGGGAGAGAGAGAGAGAGAGAGGCACACTGCCCCTTTAAGTAAGCTGACCCACTCTTAAGTGCATTGTCTTTTAAAGTGGATCAGGAAGTTGAGACAGCAGCTGCTGCTCCAAGCTCTCTCTCTGTCTCTCTCCGTCGGTGTCCCCTCCCTGCTCTATATGGAGAAGGGGTAGGCGGGGTGCAGGAGCAGGGGGAGGGGGACACCCTGACATTAGCCTCCCCCGTTCCCCGCCTGCACAGCAAGCAGGAGTCTCTGGGAGCCGTTCCAAGGCAGAGGGCAGGAGCAGCACATGGCAGTGGGGGGAGGGACAGCTGAACTGCCGATTGATAGCCTGCCAGGCGGCTGCAGCACAGGGAACTTAGGGGAGCGGGGAGCTGATAGGGGGGCTGCCGGTCCACCCTGGTTCCAAGCCCCCACCAGCTAGCTCCAACGGGCTGCTTTTCCTGCAAGCAGTGGACAAAGCAGGCGGCTGCTAAACGACGTTAGAAGGGAGCATTGCACAACTTTAAATGAGCATGTTCCCTAATTGATCAGCAACGTAACAACGAAACAACGTTAACCGGGATGACTTTAAGTAAGGAGTTACTGTATTTCTGAACAAAAATTAATATATATTCATTATATAAACCTGTTGGGTGAACTTTTAAAGCAAGGTGCCTAATGCAGAGTGATCAATATGGAAAGCTTACCTTTCAAACGAAATTTTCCAGTATACAATAATATTTAGAACAGAATTTGTTAAATATATTCAATTGAGGGGTAAGAGGAATTAAATAATATTTACCTATGATCCTTTTTCAGTGCTTCTACAATACTCAACAACTCATTAATCTGAATCCTGAGATCGTCCACAGAATTTCCGCCCCCTTCTGTTTGGTCTTTAACTGTGATTTCTCCAGGAGCAGAACTGAGTAGAATAGAATTTGGTCTTGGAGATGAAGATAGAGGTGTTGAAGTGAACACAGGTGACTAAAAGAAATCAATAAAAAGGTAACAATGAATTCACTATAAATTGGGGAGAACACACCACACAAATCGTGTGTTTTTCTTACAAGTATTGTTTCAACCCAATGTATTACACTATAAAAATGGTACACAGAACTATCCAACTTGTAACACTGGTTTTTGTAGTGTACACAGCACATTCATGTACTCCGGGCATTTCAATCTTTTACAGAAGACGTGACAGGAAGCACACTCCATTTTACAAGGCAGTACATATTTGTGCCAGATAATGTTCTGACAGTAATGGATGTATAAGGCCAAAGAGCCTGTCTGGCGTGTCTCCCATTAGCTGGAACTACTACCTTGAGAAAAGACTGTTACCTTTTCTGTAACTGGTGTTCTTTGAGATATGTTGCTCATGTCCATTCATATTAGGTGAGTGGAAGTTTTTCCCTCAGCAGTATCCATAGGGGACTGGCTCTGGGCCCCTCTGGAGTGGCGCCCGCATAGCGCAGTATAAGGGGTGCCGCTGGCTCCCCCCACCCTCAGTTCCTTCTTGCCGGAAACTCAGACAGTGGGGAAAGGAGGGCGGTTATGAAATGGACATGAGCAACACATCTCGAAGGGTAACTGTCTTTTCTTCTCCGAGTGCTTCTCATGTCCATTCCATATTGGGTGACTCCAAAACAGTACCCCTGGAGTGGGTAGGAGTTCACGGACATGTAGATTGCAACACAGCTCTGCCGAACACAGCGTCGTCTCTGGCCTGCTGAGTGATAGCATAATGAGTGGTAAAATGTGTGAACAGAGGACCACGTTGCGGCTCTATAGATGTCCTGGATAGGGATGTCCGCCAGGAAGGCCGCCAAAGACGCCTGTGCTCTCGTCGAGTTTGGCCCCCTGCTTATTACGGGTCAAGCCCAACTGGGCAGAGGGTGGAGGCGGGTAGCTCGGGTGGCACTTGTAGCCCTTGGCTCGTTTATGGGGCTGGTCCTGCCAAGGCTGGCTCCCCTGGCCCTGCGGCTGCTGCAGTTTGAACTGCTTATGCACCAGGGCTGGGACATAGAGACCTAGGATTTTTAGGGTGGTGTGGGAGTCGTTGAGGCCATGCAACTTGCTGTCTGTTTGCTCTGCAAATAGGGCCCAGCCGTCGAAGGGCAGGTTCCTGCATTGACTGCTGAGCCTTGGTGGACAACCCAGAGAGGAACAGCCAAGAGGCTCGCCGCATGGAGATAGAAGAAGTCATGGTGTGGGCAGCAGTGTCCGCAGCATCTGCCGCCGCCTGGAGGTCCACCCTGGCCGCGGTCGTGCCCTCATTAAGGATCGCTTGAAATTCCTTCTTGGAAGCCTTGGGGAGTGACCCTTCGAACTTGACCACGGCTTGCCACATATTGGTTCTGAGGTCAAGGCTTTAATTTCAGAGACCTGTCTTGCCCACGTCACCGCCACCAGGAAACCGACCTTCCATGACAGGTGTGAAAGGGAGCAAGAACCCAGCGTCTCAAAGGGTGGGCTGGTGAGACTAGAAAGGACCAAGTTAAGATCCCACTGTGGGACAGGAGTCCGTACCTGCGGGAAGAGTCTCTCGAGCCCTCTCAAGAATCTGACTGTCATGTCATGGGAAAACACCGTCTGTCCTTGGATCGGCGGATGAAAAGCAGAGATGGCTGCTAGATGTACTCTAATGGAAGTGTGCCAGGTCCTGGTTCCTCAAATGGAGCAGGTACTCCAGGACAGCCTGCATGGAAGAACGTGAGGGAGAGATGCCGTGCTCGGACGCTCAGTGGGAAAACCTTGTCCAATTGGCCCAGAAAGTCAGTTTGGTTGAGGGCTTCCTACTCCCCAGGAGGACCTGTTGAACTCCTTCCGAACAGGTCCGTTCCTCCGGGTTCAACCACGCAGCATCCATGCCAAGAGGTGGAGGGACTCTAGGTTGGGGTGTAGGAGCCGACCGTGGTCCTGTGACAGCAGGTCCGGGTGGTTGGGCAGGGGCCGCTGACAAGCTCATGAGCATGCCTAACCAATTTTGGCGAGGCCACGCTGCGGCGATCACGACAACCTGCGCTTTGTCTCTCTTGATCTTTGCCAGGACCCTGCCGATGAGTGGAATCGGAGGGAATGTGTACATCAAGTTCCCTGGCTATGACTGGAGGAAGGCATCGGAGAGGGAGCCCTTACTCAGACCTTGCCAAGAGCAAAACCGGTGGCATTTCCTGTTCTGTCTGGTAACAAACAGGTTCCCCACCTCTGGAAGATCAAGCAGGCTACCTCTGGATGGAGCGACCACTCGTGGTGAGAAGAGAAGTCCCTGCTGAGCTGGTCCACCAGCATATTCTTGACACCAGGAAGGTGACAAGCTTCCAGGTGGATTTCGTGGCTGATGCAGAAGTCCCACAGATGGAGTTCCTCTTGACAGAGAGTCGACGAGCACGCTCCCCCTTGCCTGTTGATGTAGACAATGTGCATCCCAGCGAGGGCCGAGGCATCTGACATCAACTCGATGGAGTGAGGGGGGGTTGTCAAATGGAACCTCCTCCAGGACTGTTCTGTGGTCGGTCCACCATCACAGCGAGATAAGTATCACCTGGGGAATGGTAACGATCTTTTCCGGGGGTTTCTGGACTAGGAATAGACCATCCCCAGCCACTGTTGCAGGGGCCGCATTCGGAGCCTGGCACAGCTGACCACCTAAGTGTACGCTGCCATGCGACCCAAGAGGCGCAGACAGACCCTGGCTGTAGTCAGAGGGAACGCGGAGACTTCCGTGATGAGGTTCATCAACATGTGGAACCTTTCCAGTGAAAGGAACACCCTAGCACAGGTCGAGTCGAGGACCACTCTGATGAACTCTATCCTCTGCACTGGCACTAACATCGACTTTTTGTCATTTACCAGTAGGCCCAGAGAGTGGCACGTGGTCTGAAGCACCGCGACATCCCTTTGGACTTGAGACCTGGAACTGCCCTTGATGAGCCAGCCATTGAGGTACGGGTAGATCTGAATATCCTAGTGCCTGAGGTAAGCCGCTACAACCGACATGCACTTGGTAAACACTCTCGGTGCTGTTGTCAGGTCAAAAGGGAGGACCGCAAACTGGTAGTGGTGGGGCCCCACCATAAACCGGAGGAAGCGTCTGTGCCCTTGAAAGATCACTATGTGAAAGTATGCGTCCTTCAAATCCAGGGCGGCATACCAGTCTCCCGGATCCAGTAAGGGGATAATAGAAGCCAGGGAAACCATGCGGAACTTTAACTTCTTTAGGTACTTGTTGAGGTCTTGCAAGTTCAGGATGGGCCACAGACCACCCTTGGCCTTTGGGATTAAGAAGTACTGTGACTAGAACCCCCTGTTCCTGTACTCGAGAGGAACTTCTTCCACCACACCCAGCTGTAGTAACCCCTTTACCTCCTGTGCGAGGAGACTCTCATGAGAGGGGTACCTGAAGAGGGACAGGGAAGGCGAGTGGGAAGGGGGGGTAGAAAGAACTGGAGGGTATAACCTGTTTCACTGTGCTGAGGACCCATCGGTCTGAGGTTACAGCCACCCAGGCAGGGAGGAAGAAGGAGCTCAGGTAGGCACAGTAGGAGAACAATGTACCAGAAACTTAGTAACTGAGGCAGTTTTACCCAAGAGGAGCAGCCCACTTAAGATTAGGAGGAGTCCTTTGCAGAAAGCACTTTTCGTAATGTTGTCCCAAGAGAGAGGTGGGGCTCTGCTAGGAATCATAGAAGTTGTCCCTGGAGTGAGGGGAGGGGTTCGCCTCCCTCTTCACATTGGGTTGCCCACTCTCAACACACTCCCCCACCTTTCTGTAACTGCTCGTTGGCAATCCTGGCCTCCTGCCATCAGATTTACTTTGGAAGTAAAATTCACAGACGTTTTTACCAACTATCCAGAAAATCCAGGATGACACCAGCTCTCTTATCTTTCAAGAACTGAAATCAGTTATTAAGCAAGCTTCCAGGGTGGTAACGTAGGTCTAGCTATGCCATTCTGCATGCCTCTTCTGCTCAAACCTGCTTTTCTTTATCCAGGAGCTAGGTGGCAGAGCAGACATCCAACTTACTCCTGGAACTGGAAGTGTAGTTCTGTGCTACCCAATATAAAACTAGTCACTCCTGTATCAATGCAATCTGTATGGCTGCATTAATCAGCATGTGCACATACAATCAAAGTGAATGGCACTGCTAGTAGTCTGATATGTGTATCTGATCATTTCAGCTTCATACCTTTTTAACTTCAGATGGCTTTGGCTTGGCACTTTCTTCCTCCTCTTTATGCTCCTTCACAATTTTTTCTGTACTCTCATTTTGAGTTGGCTGGTAAATAAAAACATGCATACTAAATAGAATGTGTGCAGAATAGATAAAACTTACAATATAATTATTAAGTGGGATGGAGTAAAACAGGGCAGTCAATAGGGGGACCCCAGGCTAAATCCAGATTCCCAGACACTTTTGAATGGACCCCAAAATCTTTGTATTTACTTATTATTACCACTGTTATTTTTTATTATTGTTTTCTCTGGAGTCTGGACCTTGACTTTACCTTGATAAAAAATAACTGACTAGCCCTGGGAGTAACGTAAGAACAGTAACTGAAGCATATTGTCAGAAATACCGCTGATGATCTTAACTTGATTTCTAAAATATTGTTAACCTCTTCTGTCTTTCACACTCTTTCCCCTCCCTGCCCCTGAATGTTTATTAAATTAGCTGTCAGCTCCTTGGGGCAGGAACTATGTATGTTTCTGCAATGCTTAGCAAAATGAGACCCTGATATTGATTGGGGTCTTTGGACACAACCGCAATACAAACACATTAAAAAGAGTTGTAACAGACTGAGGACTTGGACAATCGGACACCTCAAGGGAAAAAAAGGTTGAGACCCCACCCAAATAAACAGCTAACCCAACTGATAGCGTACTATAATATTGCTATAAGAATATAATGGGTAAGGATCTTTTATGAAAGCCTGTAATGAACTTAATAGTCATTACGAGATATGCATACAGGTTATAGTTAAGAAAGTATGTGATTGTATATATAATAATTTTAATTGCAACTGTGGTGCCACTTCAGTATCACCTCACAACAGGGCAGTGAAGCAATCAGGCAGGCTGAGACTACCTCTCCACCCAGGTGAGACTGCCTTCAAGCACATAGCCATTGTCCAAGCCCAGGAAAAAAACAATGAGGAACCATCAATGCAAAATGAGAACAGCCTGAAACTGAAAAGAAAACCGCGGTCTTTGAAAAATGAAGAGCATGCAGAACTTGGGGACAGTCTCAAGGTGGGGGCTGTCCATGAACGCTGGATCCCTCATAGCTAGGGGATATAGTAAGAAGCTGTTTTAAAGCAAGAGGTAACTCTTATTAGAAGAGAGATGTTTATCTAATATGAAAGTGGAAAGCCTGAAGTTACGTCTTTAGATTTAAATTTAAATAAATTAATGAAGATATCCTATCTCCTAAAACTGGAAGGGACCTTGAAAGGTCATCGAGTCCAGCCCCCTGCCTCCACTAGCAGGACCAAGTACTGATTTTGCCCCAGATCCCTAAGTGGCCCCCTCAAGGATTGAACTCACAACTCTGGGTTTAGCAGGCCAATGCTCAAACCACTGAGCTATCCCCTCCCCGTTTATTTTCTGTGTGCTTTCCCTTATTATTTCTTCTTTGAGACTGTGCTTTTTCTATTAAACAAACTTTTTATTTTTATCCTAACAAGGGCTCTGGTGTGCAAACTGTATGGAGAGTGTGTGCCAAAGTGCACTGATAACTGGGGAGGGAGGGCGGTTGCTGCTTTCACGCCTTCGGGGGTGAGGAGCCAGAGGGGAACAATCTGAGTGTGTCTGGTAATTAAGAACTCAGGGAGACCTGGGATTGGAAGTGCTGTTGACTTTACCTAAACTAGAGAGAGCCAGGGTGAGACCTTGTGCTTGTGGGCAGGCTACTGGTGTCAGGGAATTGAACCAGCACAAAGGACCCCAAAGTTACATGACAGGTTGTAACAAAACCCACTGCTGGTCTGTGTGGACCCCACAATGTCACATGACTCCATTACAGTTCAATTGACATAACTGCATAAAGATAAACAAATAAATATTCTATCTCCAAGATGTACTCATCCTGGCATTTGATATCTTGCATGTCTGAACAATAATCTACGCTAAACTGTAAATTCCCTGGGCAGGGACTATGGGTTCTTACTCTTGTAAAATAGAGGACACTGTTGGAGTTGAAATATAAAAAGTCAACAATGAGAAATTTCTTTTATTGATGCAACTGGAGCACTATTTGAGTAGTCAGAGAAATAGGAAACAATGTCAAAACCCAATGGAATAGATAGGAAAATCTAATTTTTTTTAACTGCAGTTGTGATGCTGCTATATTCAGTTATACTCATTTTCATCTTTACTTTTCCTTTTGTGGATACATGTTCCTATCAATACTCTCTTAGGCATTTGCTAATGAAATGACTTCCCTAGAGTGATGTTGTCCAATAAAATTCTCTCTTGTGGGAAGCAGATATCCTAAATTTATCTTCAGAATAATACAGTCAATGTACTCACAGAATGATTGCCGTTGAAACGAGTAGGCAGCCTCCTGCCAGGCATCTTTGGTCTGCTTGCAGTAGGGTGTGACAGATTATCTGAGGTAGCTATTACATCAAAACTTAAAAGATCTAGAAGAAGGTGAGAACACAGACCCCCTTTAAGTTCAAAAGGTTCTCAGGAAGTAGAAAACAATTTTTTTTTAGATCATTAAGGAGAAGAGAATTGATCAGAACAACAATACATTCAAAAGACTTTCAGCACACTATGCTCTTAGGATATGCAAGAAATAACTGTCATATGCTTTTAGTAAGTCTGGAAAACAACATTTTCATTAAAGAAACTAGAGAGAATTGGCATCTATTAGCTAATAAAACAGTTTAAAAACAAGGAATTCAAATTCATATTCCCACCAGAACAAGAGAGGCTCAAGAGAGAAGGTGACATGAAGCAGATTTCAAACTCAAGTGTTGAGGAAAATACATAATTGTTCCTTGAAACATATTTTTGAAGGAAATTCAGAATAGCATAATAATTTTGAGCCATGTCAGTTTAGATCCTTTAAGAGTTTTTCAAATAGTGTATTTTCCTATCTTGATGCTCTTGAAATTAAGCATGTGAATCAAAATTTAATGGAACCCTAACAGAAGAAACAATGTAGAAAGTTTTAAGTCACTACTAAGGGTCTCAAGAGGAATGATAAAATAGGTGGCATACATTCACTCATGTTAAACCTGCTTAAATGTGTACATCTAGTTGTAAAAATGGCTCCTGTTAGTTCTCACCTTCAATTTCGGCAGGCTTTATACGTACAATAAATAACTTGTGTACAGACAAGCTGCAAGCGTCCGAGAGATTTGTAGTCAAACATTTCTAAATGTTTCATTTATTTTCTTTCTGCTAGCTTAGACATCTTTTCATGTTAGGTGTGAATCTGCCTGTGCTTGTGACACTACATAAAGAACCTGGTAATTTAAGTATTGTTTCCCTGCATTCTTTGACTCCTCCTTGCTCCTGGAGATAAGTGTCAACTATTTACACCCCAGGGACACAAATATCCATTAGGACAAAACACCATTTAACAGTACAAGTAAATTATTTTAGAGTGCTAAAACTGAAGTAGTTAAAGCTAGTTTATCCACTGTGTGGCTACGGGTTAATTAACCTCTCAGTGTACCAATCTGAAAAGGGTGTAGTCAGGCTTAAGCGTTTGTAAAGCACTTAAACATCATTATCACAATATTATATGTCATGTATTACAAAAGAGTATTTTAATTTGTAAGATATCTGCATAATACATACTGACTTCCATTTTGGTTAAAATTTACCATCTGTTAATGTTTATCTCTACAGTCAAATCTTGATATGGATTTGAATGCAAGTCAATACACACTTAGTGTTTTTGGTTCCGCATCATATAACTTCAATACATCATAATGCATTTGGCAGATCAGCAGCTAATATTTAACTTCATTCCCTATTTATTACATTATCCTTCCAGATTTCCTCATCAATCTTCAAGCTCTAAGTATCATAGAAATCATAGATGGAAAAGACCTATTGGGGGTCTTTCCATAGTACTTTAGTGTTTTATCCAGGAGAATTTCAAATGGCTCAAGTGATGGGGCATTCATAGACTTGAGATCTCACTATTAGAAGTTTTCCCTGAACATTTAAACCAACTGAAGTGTCTTTCGATTACTTTTAGCTACACAGCTTTGTATATCCTTAAGAAATTTTGCTTCCTCTTGGTGATTACACCTTTCAGATATCTCGACTTGCCTATCCCTCCTTTTAGTTGTTGCTTAGCTAAACTGGACAAATTCTACTAAGGGATTTTTAAGGGCACTTATCACCCTTTGTAAATGTATATTAATGCTGGCAACAGAAGGGAAAAGTAGATGTAAAGGGAACAGAGATGAGTGGTGAGAAATGGAAGGAGAAATCTGAGAGGTGAGGAAAGGACAGAGTAACGGGTATAAGGAGACTGATGCAGAGGGCAGTTTGAGAAGAAAAGGATGGCCACAAGATAAAAAGGTCAGGTACAATACTGTATACAATTTGCTAAATGTCCTGCAGTAGCTATCAAGGAGACACCTTCATATTCTTAATGGTCCACCTAATCTCAGAGCAGAAACCTGTGTTAAAAAGTTAACCTGGGCCTCCGTTAGTTAGTTATGTATTAGAGTAACAATGAGGATGAGAAAAGGAAGAAGGACTAAAATATGGTATGTATATATTCTTCCTGTCTCAGGAAGTTTCCTTTTGCCTGCGGTAGCAGCAGGAAGGAGGAACCATGGAGCAGTAAGCTTAAAGAGGTGCACAAATTGAATTACTTCATATATTGTGAAGGATGCCAGCCTGTCTCCCATGGTCGAGTCACATGCTAGGCACTGACGTTTTAAGAGACCCATCTGTGTCCAGAGAGCAATATTTCATGAAGACTTGGGAGAAACAGAATCCAAGGCTGCACCTGTTGCCTGTGGTACATTATGGAAGTACTGGGATGATCCGTAGAACTGTTTCTTTGCTTTAAGACTGTAAACTCTTTGGGACAGACTGTTGTTACACCTCAGTAAAGTGCCAAGTGTAATGTAGTGCTATCACAATACAAATAACAAAGGGAGTGCTCTATTCAAATTCTGGCAAGAACTGCGCAAACAACAGTAGCAGTGGCAAAGCTAAAGCCAATTTGGAGAAATAAGAACATCTCCCTGGAATCCAAACAAACTGCTGCACGCATTGGTCATCTCCATTTTTCTGTGTGCGTGCAAGACATGGACCCTTACGGCAGAACTTGAACAGAAAATACAGGTAGTAGAGATGAGATACTTCCGTAAAATCCTGGACATCTCCACTTCGACCACGTCACTAATGAAGAGGTCTGCAACATCATCACCCAATGTGCTGGGTCATATGAAGACCTCCTGACGACCGAGAAGAAGCGCAAGCTTAAGTGGTATGGCCATGTAACAAAATGTTCTGGCCTATCCAAGATCATCCTCCAAGGGACAGTACAGGGGAGGAGGAGAAGAGGTAGACAGAAGAAGAGATGGATTGACAACATAAAAGAGTCGATAGGAATGGACTTCGCGGAGATTCAAGCACTGACACAATCATCGGGGTGGGGACAATTGGCTGATTGCTCATCAGTGATGGTGCCCCAACGACCAATGCGGTTATGGGAGTGATGATGATAATGACGACGACTTGATGCAAGAGGTTTTATTTACCTTTGTATAATATTACCTATAATGGGTGAATTCTGACCCCATGGAAGTCAATGGGAGTTTGATGGGCTTCAAGGCGGCCAAAATTTCACCTATTCTGTATTAGTTTTAATTGTAAATGAATTGTTTATCAAGGACCTGTTTTCCAGTTATTATGTGGGCTTTTAAGACTTCATCTAGCAAAAAGAGTACTACAGTGCCAAAAAAGAGCTCTAATTTTCATACATCTGCTGGATCAAAGAAAAGGTTGAAGGCTTTGACATTTTGCCAAAGAGACCAGAAGGTTCAATTAACCTCAGGTGGTTGTGATAGAGAAAGCAGCCTACTGAGAACACCTACCACTACCTAAATCTGGAGCTGTACATTATAGCAGGGTCATGAGCAAGTTGGGACAAAGCATATAATAAAATAGAAAAAGATTCAGTCAGTCAGAAAAATGGCAGTCAATAATGTATCCAGCAATAGTTGGTGAATTTTGGTAGTGAAAGTGTCCAGTGGTCTGGCATATACTATTTCCATTTGTCTGAAGAACCACACGGCACAACAACAAAATGAGAGGTGAATGAAGAAGTGAATTAATCCCCTGAAGTTGCCAGGGTTAGCTACACTGCAATTATATGAAATGAGGAAACCCAACATTCATACCACAGCAAGAAGAGATAGACAGCTGTTTGCGCTGTCTTTCACCCTTTTAAGACTAAACTTCATCCCCACAAAAGATTAGAAGGCAATCATCATAAAACCCAGAATATTAAGACTTCAACCATGAAAAAAAAAAGATTTTAAAATTATTAACTATAATTAAGTATGGAGAAACAAATGGTACACTGCAAATCATTGGAAATTAAATCAGATGAAAGTTTACATGTTATGGGAGGTAATTACACTCAATTTTTAAAACACAATATATTACAGTTTTATAGTAAAAGAAGCCAACAGGGTAAATTATAAAGACTTGTTTCTAAGACTTAATATACAAAAATTAAAAAATACAAAACCAAAAACCATCAGTGTGCATAGCAGACTTGAAAATCAGATGATATTTTGTGTGTGCAAAGATGCAGTAAAAGCCATCCACCCCAGCGGCATCAGAAATGTGATCAATATTAAATGTAATCCCATTTCAAAAAACTATATTTGGGGCCTCACCTGACAGGTTAAATAATTGTGTGTAAATATTTGCACACTTTATGAAATCCCATAATTTTTTAAAAATGCATTTAAAGGTAAATACGTCTTGTCTGCTAGCTAAGGAAAATCTGCATCCAAAACAAACAAAAGCATTTTAAAATAAAAAACAAATTTTAGTATATACAACTGCAAATGAAAATTAACTCTGAGCTGCTAAAAAGAAAAGGCTACGTGCATGTACTGGTATGACACACAGTGTTTGGATTTCCTTATATAATGTTATCTTACCAAAATGGAGAAGGGTAGGGTAATTTCCTGACACGTAAGAAGGGAAACATGGCAAACAGGATAGGAAACAAAATCTGGAAAGAAAAGTCAAGGAGAGGAATGTCTAGAAAAAAGATTCTGAACCAAAAAAAAATTATTTTACAAAGCAGGAAAAAGAAACATTTGTAGAAGGAATAGAATTGTTTCACATGTTCAGCATATTAGCATTACCTATATTATTATACCTTCAGGTCTCAAACACACAGAATCACTCTTTGTTTTCAGTCTGTTGCATTCTTGGTTTAACTCTCTCTAATCGAGGGGGGAAACTTTTACTGTCCTTTTCAAATAAATCATCAACAAGTGGTGTTCAGAAGTCTTCACAAATATGATCTCTGAAGTATTTATTGGTGAGCTAATAGCAACAGGCATGATTTTCAGAGGTGTTGAACAGCAGCGTACCATTGAGGTCAGTACCTCTGAAAAATCGGGCCCAACAAATATTTTTCATTTAAGTAAGTATTCTGAGACCCTATATGACCAGAAACAAGACTGGTAGTTAAAATGGCTACAAACCAGTTAGAGAGATACAAGGAAGATTAGTGATTTTGATAAAACTTCATCCTCTGTGCATTCACTTCAGTGAAATCACACCAATAAGTTGTGATAACACACTAACTAGAAAAGCAAAGCTTGGGTCATCTGAAGACAGGACATCTCTTACGGCTGTGAAGCATTGTGTTGCATTTTCTATTTACCATGACTCTTACAAGATTATTTTGTTAATCTTAAAATTGCCACAGACAACTGAAGTGTTTGACATTACACAGCCCCAGTTTTTGTAGCATTAATAGGTACTTCCATAGCAGTGAAGTACATACTGAAATTTCAGTGGTGTGGTTTATAGGTTTCACTGGCATGAGTTGGGATGACTGCATTACATGCTAGCGGTAAAGCCATGAATGAGGTATGCAGGTCATTCCAAGCAACCATGGATAAAACCTTTATGCCACACTTTGCCACCATGCACTCTGCCTGTTACACAAGTTACATAAAACCTATTTTATGGAGGTTTGAGAGAGTTTGGAAAATATTTATTGGGACTAATTTTCCTACTCCTGTCAAGTATCTTATTTAATATGAGTTCAAACATACTGGGCTATAAAAGTGCAGAGGTGAATCTTGCCTGTTGTGGGGTTTCAGAAAGGGGTATTTTTTCCCCTCGGTGAGAAAATTCTCCTCCTCTGAAATATGCAAACAGTTTGCGGCACTTCATTTTTTTATTTGGGGGGGGGGGGGAGGGGGCGCACAGCTTTTTGAAGTTGCTCAGAAATGTACAGTGTTAGAGGTATTTCCACAGGGTTCAGTAGGTAGAAAGCAGATGATGTGGATCAAACCAAGATACCTAATAAATTTATCACATTGCTTTGCGATTTGGCATACGGCTAACACATCTACATATAAGATCTTTAAGGGGACATACCAAACTTTGAGTTAACCGTATCTATTTATCTTAGGTAAAACTGACAACCTTAAGAATCAGTGTATGTGCATTTACAATACAAGATCCTGATCTTGTAACTGACCCCATGCAAGCAGTTGCCCTGAGTTCATAGTGAGGCAGTTGAAGGATTGGGACCTACCTTCATTTCAGGCTGATACAATATCACTTTTGAAGGCTTGTTTCATATGAGACATTGGTGATTTAATACGACCTAGGAGAAGTCTTTTAACTTATGTTTTTACTCTATTCTTATTCAAAATAGGCAATTAAATTTAAAAAAATCTTGTGCTTTGATTTCAATATGTAAGCACAAAATGCCTGCACTCCAGCCTGTGGGTAGCCTTGATAGATAATTAAGAATATCAAGATAAAATTAGCAACAGCAAACCAACAATCTCTCTGCCATCCATAAAAACTAGAATTTCTTCAGCTCCCACAAAAACTAGTTGTGCCAAATAAAAATCCACAGATCCTTGCTCAAATCCCATCACTCATCCCATTTGGGTTTTATAGATCAGAATCAACTTCTTAAACTCCATCCAGAAACCAACAGGCAACCAATACAAATCCCGGAGCACTGGTGCCATATGCTCACCACTTTCTGCCCCAACTTCAGTATCCACATGCAGATCCCCACAGGGTGTATTGGAATTGCCTAAACTTCAAGCAACAAAACCCTGGAGGCCTGTAACATAGTCCAGGCCTGAGAGAAAGGATTACAACTTCCTTCCCACATGGGAGGGAATAAAGCCATTCTGCTCAATTCTGTTATATAGCTGCCTAACAACGACAAGGGGTCTAACAGGATTCACAAAGTGAATGCTCAGCTGACAAGACGGGGACACACCTTCAATCAATGGATGACAATCTTTGCAATATTGTCCAATTGCTTCCCCAAACATAACATGACAACCTCTGTTTCACCTGGCCTCAGCCTGCCCACTCTTATCAGAGCTCTAATCACTACCATACACAGAGAAAGAGAATTGCTCCCTATCAGTTGGATGAAAGGGAAGGATAGATTCAATGTCATCAGCACACTGAATGCATGTCAATCTGTGCCCAGTCTTCCAAGCAAGCTCAAATATGCACAAAAAGTGATAAATGAAACCCCACATGACAGAACCATGACGGCACAAAGCCAGCCACCCAAAACTACACTTTTAGTTCTCTCTCAAAGGAAACATGCACCCACACTAAAGAATAAACATCCATGAAATAAAAAGGCATGTCCCACCGTTATCAATCCTATCCACAAATCACTAACATTCAACAGCCACTTTCTCCAAATCATCATCAATCCACTCTCTTCCTTAAACCCCCACAAAATACATGAGCCTTGCAGTGCTCACTGAAAGTCATCAAACGCCTGCCCTGATGTACCAGTAAGATGGGGAGTACATTGAAGATCTGTCATGGAGGGGATCCTACACCAACGCCCTCTCTCTGAAATCAGGGTACTGTAAGCGTGAGTGCCTCTGCTGACTTGTGGAACTACTTGCCTGAGGAGGTTGTGAAGGCTAGGACTATAACAGTGTTTAAAAGAGAACTGGATAAATTCATGGAGGTTAAGTCCATTAATGGCTATTAGCCAGGATATAAGAAATGGTGTCCCTAGACTCTGTTTGTCAGAGGGTGGAGATGGATGGCAGGAGAGAGATCACTTGATCATTACCTGTTAGGTTCACTCCCTCTGGGGCACCTGGCATTGGCCACTGTCAGTAGACAGGATACTGGACTAGATAGACCTTTGGTCTGACCCAGTATGGCTGTTCTTATGTTCTTAAGGTCCTATGTCAAAACCTTAAAGCTATATCTAATACACAGCCAATGGCATCAGTGTACAGGACCTGACTCAGTGCAGTGAATTATTCTAGTCTCAGGGTGACAAAGGCAAGGATAACTGTAGGGAAGGTCTACATCTGAACAAAAGCATCACATTCTCCTCGCCTAAAGATGACAGAAAGACATCCTGTTGGCCACACCTGCTACCTGACCATGTAGGAACAGCACAAGATCTAATACAACCCCCAAACAGGGAACCTGAGTAACAGGTTTCTGGCACACTTTTAAAGCAAAGGGGCTAGTATCTCAGTCATTTCATCTACCAACCTACTAACATTAATTCATTCTTGCCTGAAAAAAAAGCTTTGTTCAGTTTACGCTTATCGAAGTCCCAATCTTAACCAGATACTGATTAAGTCACTTCACTGTCGCAATCCAAATAAAACTTTTAAGCGATGCCACATCATCTATTCTCTATATGCACCACATTTAACATAGAAAAAGAACTATTTTAGAAATAATTTGGAACATATTAAGCATTTTTGTGGGTACTACTTGCAATATTTTTAGGGTGCCTTATTATACACTAAGTTCAACTGTTCAACGTTCAGAGGGAGAATGACTAACTAATAGAACTAATCCACTAAAAATATTGTAACCATCTTTTCTATACAGAAGTCATGATTTCAAAGTCACATCTCAGAATCCAGCAGGCACAGAAGCAAGTGCTGCACATCCTAACGGGAAACTGGAAGCCTCCCCTTTTCATTGAAAAAAGCGCCCATGTATAGCCTGTAGAGCCATGAGATAATGACCCTTAAACTTGTAGTCCAAAATTGAACATTCTCCACCTCACACCTTAGTTCAGTGCAATTTGGGTGGGAAGTTACACATTTTGGAAATGGAGTAATTATTTCTGTTACACATCTCTAAAGGGTCATGTCCAAGATGTCACCCTGGGTTGAGACCATGTGGGTTTAATGCACTAGAAAATTTCTCATTTAGAGGCCAGTGTTAAAAATTGGTATAAGCAGATGTACAGAAGAACTGTGTGTTCTCAAAACTAGTCCCCCTCATGAAGGTTTGCACAAGATCACAAAAGTCACCATCCAGTTTAACGGAACAGGCAACCTCTGAATAGGAGGCACACGCAGGATTGAGATCACAGTGATGTTATTGACAAGGAAGGAATATATTAGTAGCAGTTATGTTGGGAGAGCTTGCATAGCATCTGTCCAGAAAGTTGTTGGTTCTGGGCAATACTTAAAGTTCTCATTAGACGGGGTAGAACTGCAAGTCAGATGTCAGATTAAGATCAAGGTGCAACTAGCAAGAGTTAGTTCATTTTCATGAGCACAAAATACTCAAATTCAAAATTGTAAAGCACTAATGAAGGAGCTAGCCACAACAGTTGTCAACTAGACTCCACAAAACTATAAATGAATGTAAAAATATTAAATAGGTTCATTAAAAGTTATTCTATGTGCAAAAACAGCAGGAAGGTGCACAGAAAACGACAGAGAAAAAAGGAATCTTTTTATAGAGGTCAGGCAATGACAAAAATATCCCTTTAATTGAAAAAAGGAAGCCACTATACAGGTGTTCATTTTTTCTAGCTAACCCAATACAAAGTAAGGCCTTATCAGTTCTATGCATATTAGCCTGATAAATACTGTACATTATTTTTCCCAGTTACACAAGAGCTATCAGCAGTAACTATTTAAAAAATTGTATTCCCTACCTAACACATGTAACTGCTCTTGCACTAAATATTAACATGTGTATACTTCAATAAAAGTTTATTCTAATACCATGAGGGTATCCCAGTCTAAATAGAAAAGGCTTAGAAAAGCTCTACAGTACGGTATTTTCATTTGTTTTTCATCTTACCTGGTTCTTTAGAGCTCTTTACTGCAACTGAATCTACCTCTACTGATTTTGGTCTAAGCGGTAAATGTTCAGAATCTAACTTTGGTTTTATTAGTGGCTCAATTTCAGATTTCGGTCGAAGGGAAACCACTTCCCCATTAGATCTGTAAAGAAATAAACAGGCAGTCTGAATTTGAAACCTGTCATAATTCAAAAACATAATAAGAGTTAAAATCAGAGAGGAAAATGTCAGTGTTTCCCGTTCTTTAAGAATTTAGATTTAAAAATGATTTCACAGACTGGCTCTCACACCAAGACAGACACAAAAAATCAATGTTGTGCTAGTCAAACATATTTACTTCTGTTAGGACTCTTATGGCCAAAAATCTGCCCTCCGGATATGTGCAGGGCTTTCAGTGGGAGTTCCACATGCGTACTTCAAGACATCATTTGGTAATATTTTATCACCGTTTAGGCACACTGTATCAACAAATCTAACCCTTTGCACAAAAAATGCTATAGTACAATGCAACAAAACAAAAGACAAGAACGCTGAACACCATCTTCAACAATATCTCCACTTCAGAAACATTCAGAGGTGAGGTATGAAGGGTCCGTTACCCTCATTTTTTTTTTCCTTAAAAACATTCTTAATGGATTAGAACGGGTGGTTACATTTTGTTAAATATCCTGTATAGATGGTCCTTATTCTAACATTGGATAGTCTCTCTACACCCTTTATTACTGTTCTGACAGTGAAAGACTCCTAGATTTTCCTGCATCCTAGAACCAAAAGTAAACAGATGAGCCATTCCTTTGCAGCTCTTCCAACTGCATCTTGCAGCTAAAGGTAAAAGTTCCTTTCTTAGGAAGCTTACAAAGTAGCAGCCGTGTTAGTCTGTATCCGCAAAAAGAACAGGAGTACTTGTGGCACCTTAGAGACTAACAAATTTATTTCAGAAGCTGTGTGAATTGAACAGTTTGACAGGTTAAATGTAGGTTACTAGTTCCCTTTCCTCTAAAATGTGTCTCTATACTCATTTCCCCATTTCTCTACATGGGGATTATTATTGCAGCAGGGTTGCCTTCTCTTCTCCCATTCACTCAGGATAGTGTCAAATATTGAGCAGCTGTGGATGTTTTCAGTCATAAGAATGTTAAAATTCTCTGGCCACAATTTATTATTTGTCAATACATATATATCCCCTTTGGAATTCTGACCAATACCAACTGTTACCCAAATTGAAAAACATTTTTGTTTTATACTTTACCTATAAAACAATAAATCTTGAAGTCTGCTGAAATATTAAGTCAATACCTAGCCAAGAATGGGTGGCCCTCTGGAGATTAACAGTATAGAACTGCACTCTTGGATTGCAAATGCATCTGCTGCATGAAAGCCAGAGCGCTCAAAGAAGTAACCATTGGGAACCTAGTATCGGGGGTAGCCGTGTTAGCCTGTATCCACAAAAACAACAAGGAGTCCGGTGGCACCTTAAAGACTAACAGATTTATTTGGGCATAAGCTTTTGTGGGTAAAAAACCTCACTTCTTCAGATGCATCTGCATCATGCAGAAGTGAGGGTTTTTACCCACAAAAGCTTATGCCCAAATAAATCTGTTAGTCTTTAAGGTGCCACCGGATTCCTTGTTGTTTTCATTGGGAACTTCTACATGCAGTCTCACAGAATCAAACCTTCAGTGTGAGCTTATGTACAGAGCTGTGGCCTACACATCTGTTAGTTTCTTCCATTTAGAACCTACAGCACAGAAGGATGGCGAATGGGGATCTACACTGACAATCTACTCAAAGATCCAATTATTAAAACTGGCTAGTAACCTCTCTTCAAGATCTCCATTCTTGAGAGATTAACTGCTACTGTGAGGAGTCAGGTTTGAAGAGAACTAGTTAAACAATGACTGTAGGACTGCTGTCCTGAACTGAGCATCAGTTCCCCTGATGTGCAAAGAAAATTGCAATAGTGCATGAATAATGCACAGTATGGCTAGATACCAAGGAAGAGTGACCTGTCCCAGGCATCTTATGCCTTATCTATATTTACAATGGCATGTTGAGTACAGACACGACACAGCAGCTACATGCCATAGTGAAAGCAGGCTGAGCTCACGCTTGTCACTGTGCTGCGTAACCACATGCGGCAATGAAATGCTCTGATGGGTGGGGAGGGAGACCAGTGGAAAAGACTCCAGCAGCTCCCCACTGCCATAGGCTTTCACTGCAGCAAGGAAGGCTCTAGCAGGGTAGAAGCAGCGGGAACTGCCAGAGCTGTTCCACACTGTCAGAGACTTTTCCGCTGCTTCCCCCTGACAGAAGCTTTCCCTGCGACAGGGAAAGGCACTAGCCGTGGAACACTGCACTGCTAAAAATAGCAGTGTAGACGTGGGAGGTACTGCTTGGTCATGCAGACAGCTATGTAGGGTATATACCTTAGGGCACTTTACTTGCCTAAGCTGTGCCTCACTATCTACACTGCTATTTATGCCCGTGCTAATTGGGTGTGCAGTGTCTGTACTCTGCATGCCACCATAAGTGTAGATGTATCTTCAGGAGAGAAGCAGGAGACAGCCCATCTCCTGCAAGACTTAAAGTTGTTCAAAAAAGATCACAAGACTTTTTGGTTTGGTTACAATGGGACAGTGTTTTTTCTCACACTCTCCTTACACTGCAAAAAGAGCTGATTTGTTTTTATTCAAACTGACAAAAAATGCCACCTCATCAGGCAGAGACCAGGCATGGAAAAATTTCAGTCTGAAAAAATAAAACTTCAGAAAGTTGTCAGTGACTAAAATCAGGGGGTCAGAATAGAAGCTAAATTAAACTTTAATACTAGTGGTTAGAAATCAGGATTAGAATAGAGGCGGATATGCAACTTCAACAACAGTGGTTGCTGTTACTCTGCTATAATATGAACTACGAAGGGAAGACAGAGAGAATTTAAATCCACTCAGGCAGTTGAAAAGAACTGAGGAATCTTGGAGTTTCACATCCTTATATGACCTCACTCACCTGTTCCCAATGGTCACTACTTTTCTATAGGACAATGACTTCAACAGTGAGGGCATGTGCGCTCCAGGAGTGGGGAGTTATACTGACAATACTTAAGTGAGAAATTTGGTCATTTATACAGTGATGTGTGGCTCTCTCCAATGTGGTAATTTCTTAAGTGTAACGCTCACAGGCTCCTCTACCCAGCATACCACAGAACACCACTAATGACTCATTTTCTGTGGCCATAACTTACACAGAATGCAGCAGCTTTTAAAACTTGCACTGCAGTTTAATGATTCAGAGGGCCATAATTCCACACAGAACGCAGGTCAAGGTGCAAGGTTCCCTCTTATCTGATTCAAGTAAAATGTCACTTGACAATTAAAAAATTAACAAAAGGTAAAGCTGATCACCACCCAGAGAATTTCTGAAGCACTGATAAGTATAGGGCACTATGTATCCTTATGACATTTTCACCTTCAGATTAATTAAGGTTTAACAGTTTAGCAATGAAGCACATGCAAGCGTAAACCAACGAAATCTATTTACTACATTGGGTTAAAATTAAATAAAAATATACTCACTTGGACACAGGTGATGGTAAGACTGGTTTATCTGGTCGTTTTGGATGCAGAAGCCCAGCTTTAAATACATTAGTATTCTTGCTTGGAGGAACAGGCTTTTTGGGTGGTACTTGGGGAGCTACTGGCTTAGAAGGCTTCTGATCCAGAGCTCCCTTTTCATCTTACAAAATAAGGCACAAAAACATTTTTAGATACATTAGAGTAATTTATCTAGGACACTTTGGTATTTCATCATAGTGGCCGCTATCAGAAATGATTTCCCTGAAGCTTTGATGCCGCATCACTTTGAGACATGCACATTTCCACTTTTTACTTTTATCTAAACATACAAACTATACACCTGGACACAATAAATATGGTTAGCATAAACACTTAATGCAACTTCTTCAGTGATATTCCTGGTAATAGGTCAGTGATTCATTAGTGCCCTGCAGACAACAGCTTAGTCAGTCACACATACACAAGAATTCCTGCTGTATGTCTAATGCCTTCCCCTTACATCAATTCATTACATCTACTACTAAAGATATAGGTGTTTATCACTGTTTCTTTTACACATGCATCACAGAGCAGGAGTGATCTCTGGATGATGACTTCCTTGTGCATTTAGAATCAAATTCTGTTGGTTAAGGACCTTGTCTTCCTACGTGCACACTGGTGGTACTAACTGAATATAAAACAAATGTATGAAAGTTAAACAGGACAACTAAACTTCCATTGTTTCATCGCCATATGCTCAGATTTTGTCAATTAATGAGGGAAAACACACATTGTAAAACTTAGTACTTTGTGGAGTACTTATATTTTCAAACCACTGTACAAGCATTAAACCAATAATCCTCAACATTCCTGTGAAATGAGGTAAGCATTATTCCCTCTCTGTAGATGGCAAAAGAGGCAGAGATACAGGGTGTTTACACACGGCAATTGGAAGTATAACTGCAGCTCGTGCAGAGATACTCGAGCTAGTTTTAACCTCGCTAGCTCGGGTACCAGTGGCAGTGAAGCCACGGCATCGCAGGCTTCAGCACAGGACTGCAAGCCGAGTAATTATCCAGGGTTCTAGACAGGCTTGTACAGCATACACTGAAGCCTGTGCTGCTGCAGCTTCACTGCTATCGGTACCTGAGCAAGCTAGACTAAAGTTAGCTCAGGTATGTCTACAGGAGCTGTATTCAAACCCCATGAATGCAGTTTAGACACACCTTAAGTGACTTGTTGAAACCTATACACAGGATTAAAGTTAGGAGTTCTCGATTCCTTGCACAAGGCTGAATCAAAGGGGCTTGGTAGAGCAGAGGAATGTCTCTTGCTTTATATGCAAGTGGTCAGAAATTCAAACCCTATATAATGTATCTGAGGAAATAGGCTCCAGTGGTTAAGGTGCTAGCCTAAGATTTGGAGACTCAGGTGCAATTCCCTGCTGTGCCACAGACTCCATGTGACCTTTGGCAAGTCACTTACCTTCTCTGTGCCTCAGTTTCCCAGCTGTAAAATGGGGATAGTAGCACTTAGTAACAGTAGTACCTCAACAGGGATGTGTGAGGATAAACACATAGAAGATTGTGAACTGTTTAGGTGAGATACCACCTATGACAGAATCTACTATAAATACTGCCTTATTGCAATTTCTGAAGGCCTGAGATACTAGAATTCAAAGGTATGAAGCATACCAGTAAATCAGTGAAAAGGCTCAGTGTATTGGAATCGTATCTCCAGCAGCGCTTTTTTGGTACTGAGTTGGAGTAACTGATATAATGGGACAATACACAATTTTGCCACGTGGTACTGCTAAATTATAAATACACAATTATGAGATTTAGTGTTGTGTAAAAAGTCTTGTTAATTAATTTGTTTTTTTTCTGGTCTATGTATACTGGCTGGCTGAACAATTTTAAACTTTAGAAATTACAAATATTGTGATACGAGTGAAGAAAGGCAGCACAAGTTCTACAACGCTGTGTTCAACCAATACCAGTCACCAAACTGGATCAATAATTTTATATTTAAAAAAGAAAATCGATAAAAAATAAATATGAATTAGAGTCAACTATCCTGACATCTTTGTTTTTATTATGTGATATTCCTCAATGTTTAGAATGCTATCATCTGAACTTTTTTCCACAAAACGAAACCTAAATATGAAGGCTGTCACAAACCAAGAAAAAAAAATTCATTATTAAATACTTTGTTTACCACAGATCACCACACCATAGGGATCAGTCTCTTTTGCTATACAAAGCTATAGCACTCTGTATGCTAACAACTATTCTGGAGTTAATAAACAATGAAAAAGATACTAAAAGTTGGCTAAAAGTTAATGCTACATAATGGAAAGGAAAATACCATACTGATAACTTTTTGCTCTTAGTAAATGTAACCAACATCATTAAACGTCCTTTCAATAGTCGTATAAAAATACTGCTTATATAAAAGAGCAGCTAACCAATTCTTGTCCAATTAAGGACAGACTTGGGCTAGAACAGCCTAATTAGTCTCTCATAATAAGGTTTATAATTTCACATTAATATTAGCTAATATTTTTAACAGGACTAATTCCACCACAATTTAATATTTTATTAAAATGATTAGCAGTATTTGTACATGTTTTCAGGAGAGGTATAAAATGCAAATATAAATGGAAGTTTATTTAAAGCAAAACACTACTACTATTTATCTTAACAGATTTTAAGGCTAGAAGGGACCATTATGATAATCTAGTCTGAACTCCAGCATAACACAGGCCTTAGAATTTCACCCATTTTAGAAAGTTCTATAGAAAGGCACAGCTCTGCACTTCACTTTCCATTTTTAAAAATGCAGAATTTCCCAGAATTTGATATTCTATATAATTTGCTTCTTGGCCTATTATTCTGCAGCTAGTAGCTTGTTTAATTTAATAGTGTTAATAACAGTATTAACTTAAACAGAATCAAAACAAAGTATTCGTTTTTTCAGGTTTATTTTAGCTGCCAAATGGACACCAAATTCAGCCCTGGTGTCAATCTACTGACTTCAATTAGTTGGAAAAGGAAGAAAGTGGTCCAATGAAGAAAAAAATTATTTGTTCTCTACTAATATTCAGACGCAAGATGGCTCACTAAACGCTCATGCATATGGATTACTCCAAAGAATATATGTAGTTTACATAGCAGGTTATTCAAAATTTGTGCAGAAAGGCGAAAACTCAAATGGAGCTGGCTTACTCTTAATCATGCATTTGAAAATGCTGTCCTGAACACATTCTATGGCCAAGGTTCATTGGCTGCATTACAAAGTATCTTTATATAATATGGCCAAACTGTTACAACAATAGCATTTTTTCTTTCAAGTCCTATGAAGCAGATAAACTTAGAGAAAGAAATGGCAATTTGTCAGAAGTTTTCTCTTTATCCTAATAAAAGCAAATTCTGTATGGACCTTTAGTTCCTTGTTCAATTTTTCCAAATACAAAGAGGAGAACTTTAGAAACATTACATTTGGTTCAGACCATTAAAAAAAAAAAAATTTTTTTTTTTTTTTAAAAGAGATAGTTCTGAGGCTTTCAAGTCGTGAAATGTAGTGTGAGTAAATTAGCAAACTTCTCTACAATTAGTGAAAACGGAAACACTGAAAGATAAAATCTGCACGAAGACTGAATGGTTTAGGTGTTTACAGGATAGGAGATTTTCACTTCTAAAAGTCTAGAATCACAATATCTCCCCTACAAATTAATAACATTAGTACAATGTTGTAGATACACTTTTGGCGTTTTTTCCAAACAAAACTTTCAATTGAAGCCATTCACATGTTTGATGAAACATTCTCTATAAGAGCAGTAACTGATATTTCCAAAATATTTATTTTAATA
Source organism: Emys orbicularis (assembly GCF_028017835.1). Taxonomy (NCBI): domain Eukaryota; kingdom Metazoa; phylum Chordata; order Testudines; family Emydidae; genus Emys; species Emys orbicularis. The sequence goes on along the minus strand of NC_088685.1, from coordinate 18,558,905 downwards.
AATATCCACTGTTATCCAGAATTACATCACCACATTTATTACAAAATTGCATTTAAGCAAATTATTAAAACTGCAAGTAGATTATAAACTGTCACTGACTGCAATTTCAAGACTAAGAAAATGACTCAGCAAAAGCAATTAAGTGTTATCATAATGTGCAATATGTAGATTTAAATGCAGACACACACTAATCTAAAAACCTTAACATACTTGCATAGTTTTAGAAACAATTATGATAGCAAACAACAATAAGTAATAACTTTTCCCATACAGGTATTTTATTTACTTAAAACAAAATAACTAAATATTGTTTAGTTCTTTTACATGAACTCAGTTTAATTTCAAGGTGAAGAAAATTGGTCTCACCTTTTTCTTCAGGTCTAGAAGAAAGAAACTTCTTCTCTCCTATTGGAAGTTCAGGCTTAGGAGCTGAATATAAAAACAAAACCGGACACATTTCTCAAGCAACTATAATTATCCTAGTAATTCGCTAAAAATATAACCTATGATTATTTGTATTTATACAGTTTCTTCTAGCCAAGGATCGTAATATAGTGTATAACCATTCATTTAAACTCAAAGATGTGAGGAAGTATTAAAATATTTCTAAACTAAGATTCAGAACTAGGTTCTGTCAGATGTGTCAAACAAAATACATAGCAGGATACATAGTGTTACTGGCATGAATTTGGGGTTGCTGTACTGCTCAGAAATGCAAAGCTACTTTTGAGTTTGGAAAGTCATCTTAAACTCTTGCCATACCACATCACCGTGAATGTGGAGCATAACATACGTCTTTACACAGGTACACAAAAATTAGAAAATCTTGCCTTCACGACTGAATAAAATGACTTGTTTCTAAACTCTCATTGCATTTATGAAGCTCTAGAGCAGTGACTTTTGTTCCTTTTAATGCTCAAAGATTGTCAGTACATTTATCAGCATGCAACTTTTACATACCTGGACTTTTAACAGGTGGTGGTGGCTTCTTTGGCTTCTGCAAAGAGGATAAAGAATCAATATATTTTATAGAAAAAGACTGGCATCTGCTTATCAGCTTACATGCAAACTCATAGCACTTTTCATCAGTAGACCTCAAAGTACTTTACAAAGAAGTTCAGTACCATTCCCATTTTACAAATGGGGAAACCGAGGCACAGAGCAATGAAGTGCCTTATCGTAGGTCACCCAACAGGTCTCCTGAGTCCCATTCCATTGCTCAAGAAATTACAGAAAATCCTTCTTGGACAGACAGCCAAAAATTAAAACAAATGAAATTATGCATTTTATAGTGCCAAAGCAATTTACTTACTCATTTTAACAACTATAACTGTAGGGCAATACTAATAAACCTACATTGTACCAGGCAATATTAAAAGAATCAGACGAAAACTGGCCAAAGATTTAGTTTTTACAAAAAATATGGTTTAAAAAAAATAAGATCAAAAAAATATTTTAATTGTTTCTTGAGTTCCAATAAAAGGGTTTTTTTAGGTGGGGGAAGCTAATAAATATTCCCTGGAGTGTTTGCACCCTAAACATCGCAGCCTGGGAACTCAAAAAACTAAACCTAAAACGACACATCTGCTTATGCACCAGCAGAGAGAAAGGTACATATTAAATCAAGCAGATTAAATACTGAGAAAGAATGTTTAAAAAGTTTCCTGTTTAAATATACTGCAGTATCACAATATCACAGCTGAAGATTCTTGTTTTTAAAATGAGTGATTTTTAACCTGGATATTTCCCATCAAATTTGAGACGATGAAATACTGAAGTCTTAGGTTTGTTTACGTTCTAGTACGCCTTTAAAATATAATGTTGTCCCTTTTGGACCTGAGCAGCTTGTCAAAATTTGGGGTGCTGTGGATGTTCCAGTTTTAAGTAGAAATTGGTGATAAACAAAACTGCAACAAAGAAATACCTGTTTACAAAGACCTGCTTCTCCAAAGGCAGGAGGAACCAAGAACAAAAGTAACAGTTTCAGTTTCTTAGCTTACAGCACCAAGCCTCTTTAGACAACAGACCTCAAAGTTCTCTCTAGCTTTTCCCACGGCCACACTGGGCTCAGAGGCTACTGATTGGCTAGCTTGCTTTTTGTCTCTGCTTCTCTGTTCTGCTTCTTCCCTCTCTATTCTCTCCTGCCCCTGCCTGCTCACACACTACTCAGCAAAAGCCCTCTGCCCACAGCCTGGTCTTTACTACTAGAGTTAAATGGACGTAAGTGTCTACACTACAATGTTGCTCCCACCAATGTAAGTTGCACACTAAACTGATCTAATAACTCCACCTCTGCAAGAGGCACAGTGCTTAGGTCGATGTAATTAGGTCGACACAGTGTCAGTATAGACACCATGTTGACTGCTCCGGCTGTTGGCCCCGGGGCTCCGGCTATAGACAGATTTCCCTACACTTTGTATGAGGATTTTCCCTGGATTTTAATTGTGAGAGTGTGTTGTTAAAATATTATAAAAGCTTTTAGGAAATTCCTAGAGTGAAACCTTGTATGCCAAGTAAAACTTCTGAGTACGGCGGCTCCTATTAGCAGAAATAGGTGTTTATCGAACAAATGATGTGCATGAAGACTTTTTTTTAAAAATTAACCATGCATGAAAATTCATATTAAATTTCTTTCTTTCGTCACAGAAAACAGTGCAGTAAAATTAATGAATGAAACCAGACTCAGTTTTCAGCCCAGAAAGAAATGCTCAATCCTATCAGAGTTCTATTTGGAATAAATAAAAAATCAACATTATTTATCTGTGAGGTTGGGTGTCAGCAGACATATCAGATTCAAAGGTCAACACCGACTTGCAATTAAAGTGAATCAGTTTGGTTTTTTTAGGTCAGCCCACAATGAACAGTAGATTACAGCTGCCATCCACTGCCTTTACCTGAAAGCTGCTCCATGCAGGTGAATTCCTGTACTAAGTCACATTGAAGACGATGGGGTTTTCATGCAGTAGCTTGAAGGATTTGGGCAATTTCTCTACAATAACCTGCTTAAAGACCCAGAATGATTCACTTCTCCAACCCTGAATGCAGCATTCCTTTCTTCCTGTACATCATAGCTCAACCTGGCAACCTCCATATGCACACAACACAGTATACTTCGATAAATATAAATATTTCAGTTTTCCACATTGACATCAATATTTTAAAAATATAATCTTAAATATTAAGAGTAGTTTCGCTGCAATGAGTCAATATTGAAAGTTGCTTATGTTAAAGATTTTGTGCAACAGTGAAGACTTACAATATTTATACCACTTGCAAAGTGGAGAGCCTATTAGAAAAGCAGGAGGATAGATTTGATTCCATGCATTTTAGTGTTCATCAGATAGTAGCACTGAAACTGCCTGACCAACAACAGATTCATCATCCAAGCAATGAAATGTAGCAAAAGTACAGAGTTATAGTTAAATTTAGCATTGAGGATAATGTTATTAGAAATGCTATTTTAAAATGTTGCTAACCACAATCACCAAGGTGTAGTCATTTCCTGGGGTTTTTTTTTTTTTTTTTTTTTTGACAATTTTTGTTTGCCTTTTCTCTAGAAACGTGAGTGGTGACTTTCTGGGATAATGCACAGTCCTATGAATTAACAAAGCCAACTTCCTTAATATTTTTTGAAGTCACTATAAGACATGTAATATTTTCCTGGCTATACTGATGTAAAGAAACTCCTCACTTAAAAGTCATCCCGGTTAACGTTGTTACGATGCTGATCAATTAGAGAACATGCTCGTGGCTAAAACCCACTTCATCAGATGCATGGAGTGAAAAAAACAGTAAGCAGAATATATATTACAGCACATGAAAAGATGAGAGTTGCCTTACCAAGTAGGGAGTCAGTGCTAACGAGCCAATTCAATTAAGGAGGAAGTGGCCTATTCTCAACAGTTGACAAGAAAGGTGTGAGTATTAGCAGAGGGAAAATTACTTTTTGTAGGATGGGTCATTTGCCAATATAGCTAATGTCGCTCACAGAGATGGTTAAACTACACTGGGATAAGCTGCTCCTCCATTAGGGGGCTCTGCCAGGTTATCTGTTATTGGCAAAGCCTTTGTAGTGCACAATAGCCTTAAATGCTATGCTACTGATAGGTTTGTTATCTCTTAGGGCATACAGCAGAAGAAAGGTGTAATATAATCACCTTTTACAGCAACAGAAAGCAAATTTCCAATTGGGATTTTTGAAGTCAGTGATCTGTGTATATTTGCACAAGTCTAATTTATGCTCAGAGATGTATAATGTGCATATGCAAATCTATTATCTTTACACTCACATAACCATGGTTAATGTACAAACACATGCACCTAACTTAGAAAAGCTAGTGCTTCATTTATTATGTAACTGTCTAGACCTTAAACCATAACTACACAAACACCTAGCTAAGCCTGACAACTTTAAAATAGTTAAATGGGTTGGGGGAAATTAATTATAAACAGAACAGTGATAGAGGCAAGAAAAGATGAAATTTCATCTTGAAACATTTTGAAACAAATTGAAATGAAGTATTTCATTAGATATTCTCATTTATTTTTGACTTTCCCATTTTGACTTGCGTTTCAAAATTATCTAAAAAAAAAAAAGTTTCAATAAGGTAGTTTTGAACTTAAAAAATTTGTAATTTCTGTTCCATGAAAATTTCCAATTCTCAATTTTTTTGTCCTAATTCAGGACAAATTTCAAAATGTCAGAATTTCCCACAGGACAAAAATTCCATTTTTTAACCAGTTCTATTTTTTTAAATACACAAAATTCAGTTTCTGCTTTGACAGTACTAACAAATTGAAAATGAATCAAAAACTACAAAATTCCCCTCTCAGTCGGTCAAAAAAGCTGTCCCACTTGCTGGAGATTGGAAACAAACCTGATTGCTCATTCAAAACTAGCTGCTGAAGGTGGGGCTGACATCACAAGACACATATCCTATTTCTAAATGGTAGTAAGACGACAATATACCTTCTTGTTAAACCAGAAGGATATGATAACTACTTGTCTAAGGCACAAAGATGTATTTTGACATTGAGTAACTCCAGGTTTATACACTTATACGAAATGCACCCGCATAATCTAAATCTTTGTCACCAGTGCTGGGATAACCAGGTCTGGGAACTCCTCACAACAATTAAGTATGCTGTAAAGTAGTGGTGCATGGTCTAATGCAGAATGCTATGTCCATATGAAATTTGTACAGTGAGCGATGAAATACAGCATATGAATAAGCCTTTCCCTCCCCCCTTCCTAAAAGACCCTAGTCACAAAGGTTAAAAATATACACCATGAATTTGAAAGAGGTAAGTTAGGTTGAAGTATTTCACTGAGACCCAGAATTGTACAAGTCTGTGTACTTTCCAATGAAGCTTTACAAAAATACTGACCTCCTCCCGTAAAGAAATTTTTAATTGAAGATACAGTAAAAAAATTGGCATCATAATATTAACATTGTTAAGTGGTATAATACACTAAGTATTTTTTTTTTTTATATCTGCATTTCTGACAAAGGATCTGTGGCTTTTGTTTTGATTGTAAGAAAAGAAAAAACACTAAAAACTTACTGGAAAGTCCTTATCAGACTCTTGTATTTGAAGAGCAAAGTAGTCTGGGAAGATTCCTTCTTTACCGTTAAGCTCTCCTTTCCACCATCCTTGTTCTCCAGTATCCTAAAACAAATAATGGTACTTTTTATTTGAACAACATTACTTAATATTTACTCATTTTATGGAGCAAGTAGAGCTCCAGAAAAAAAGCACGCACAAGTATTCATTATATAGTACAAAACCCATCTCTTTTTACCAATGTTGTAAAATATCTCCTCAACTAAAAAAATGCAGTGTTTTTCAAGAGGAAGCATTATTAAATAGTTCAATTATATTTGGGAAGGAGCTGCAAGTAGCTCAGGGTTCGACAGAATCAGGAAAAAAAAATTCTAAGATGTCCTGACTATCCAACGTGTTTTTTTATTATTTGTTTTAAAACAAGGATTAAAACTGTTATGAATATCTATTTGAAAGGGATCTGTGAATGGAAGTAGAATAAAGAAATGTAGATATAAAAGAAACCTCCTAATGCATTGCATAACTGTAGCCACTGCCTTGGAAGACAAATTATTTCTCGGACATTCACAGATCTCTTCCAAATATATACTTTTTTTGTATATATCTTGTTTGAATGATTTAATTTTATGAGAATTACTGGACTGAGAAAGGCAAGGGAGAAAAGTAATACAATCTGTATGGGAGGGAACAAGTTAAGAATACAGTAGAAAGAGCCAGAGAAAGATATTTTTGTTTCACAGAGTTCAGTGTGACAGCACATATTTTTGCAGGATCGAGGGCTTAATATGTTCAACCCTTTTTACAGGGTATTGCAACACCTTAATGCACAGAATCAAGTTGCCTAACATTATTTTAGTGATTCAATGTAAGGCTTTTCTTCCAACATTAATAGCTATCACCACTTTATACAGGTTGAATAAACTATTATTGAAATGTGCTACTTTTGACAGTAACAACTGGCTCATTCCGTCAACAGAAGACTGGGTCCTAGCATGCATATCCAATTCAGCATTCAGCTCAGAACAGCTGCTGAATCTCAGAACAAAAAATTCATAAACACACTGAGCTAAATGAAGGAGGCAGCAATACAAGAAACTAAAACCAAATTGACACCCTGCCAGCCAGTTTATAGACTCAAAATGTTTTATCATTTCTCCCATTAAAGTCTCTTTGTAAACTTCACATCATCCTCTGGAGTTTACTAATTTTGTTAATGCCAGGAACCCAGCAATTACAAGCTTTAGTACAGAAAGGCCCCAATCTTGCAATTGGATCTGAGTGGATACAAGGGTCCTTATATATCTGATTCCATGGTCAGAGTCGAAGGGAGCCAGTTTATATTTAACACTGGATACAGGGGAATTTGAGGTGGGTGGGAGGGGTGGACACATCAGTTCCAAGCAACAATGGGAGGATAAAATTAGTACAAATTTTAAAATCTTGTTATGACTGGACTGTATCCTTATGCAAACCTAGATCTAACCGGATATGAAAGAACTCCGCCTTTACAAAACAAAATATAGTGCCACTGCTGTGTATGGCGCTTTGTAAGTAATATGCATCATCCTACAGGTTTTCAATAGCATTCCACTTATGGAGAAAACCAACAAAGCATTTGTCCGCACAAACAAAATTGCAGTTTTTCTATTTTGAAAACGCAAAAACTACTTTAGGAGATGGTCACTGGCTCAGAAACTATGTTTGTCCCCATTACATTCGCTAATCTATAATTTTGCTTCCCTTTGTTTGGCAAGTGAACACAGGAAGACTGAAAAATAGAAAAGTTAATTACTCCAGCCCCTAGCTATGTTAACGGCTATGACATTAAGTGCAGAAATTTAGATAAGATCAAAAACTGGGACTGTGATAAGTATTTTTAAGAAATCTAGACTTCGCAAGCAGTGTGGTTCAGTGGATAGAGATTGGACTGGGATTAAGGACACTGGACTGGGTTCTATTCCTGACTCCACTACTGACCTGCTGTATGGCCTTGGATAAATCACTGTGTCTTTGTGTCCTTCTGCCTCCTTTTGCTAGTCTTGCCTACTTGGATAAGCTCTTTGGGGCAAGAATTGTCTTAATCATTTGGTGCTTACGAAAACCTACCTAACTTCCAGGTCCTACTGTAACGCAAGCAAATAATGATAGCTACAATGATTTTCTTGTTTCATTAAAGACATGTTGGAATCTCTTGAAAAAACTCAAAATCCTTTTAAAGAAGCTTACCTTATGTGTATTTATGCTCCTCACTGTATACTACTATGAACATGAAAACTGGATTGTAGTTAATATGCTTCCAATTCCCCACCTAAATCAATCCTCTAATATCCCACTTAGTAAAATGTGATTAATATAAAAAGAAGATTATGGACTACAGATGAGGAAAATTAAGCAGTAAAAGATGATTTCCAGCCCTTTATAAAATGGATTAGGGATGCAACTGCTGCCTTTCAACGCTGACTCTCTCTTTCATATCTAGCACAAATAAGTGAATATTCAGACAAAAGTTTATTCCTTTAAGTAGTGAGACAGATTGTCCACCATAAAGCAGTTTTGTTAAGTATTATGATTCTGAGATCCCAAATGTTACAAAACATTTGGATTTTCATACTGACAATAATCCTTGCTTAAAATATATTTATAACATTAAATATTGCATGTCAACATTTCAATGCAAAATTCAACTGTTTCTTTAAAGAGAAATCAACTCACTACTACAACCCAGTCCACCACACCTGGAAATCTATGGGGGAAGTGCTTGCCAAATGAAAAGTGGTTAAAATCAATAAGGAAAGGACTTATTTTCATGCTTTTATGAGATTATAGCACAGCATATGGTTAACTTCCAGGACAAACTCTGATCTATTACCAAGATAAAATAATTTATCAGAATGCTGAACAAAACAGATTAACTGGAACAGATCCGGAAATTATGAGATCTACTGCTACTAAGGCCAGGTCTACACTATAAACTTACACCCCAGAGCAATGTAGTTATACCAATGTAAAAAAATCGACACCCCTGAGCAATGTAGTTATACCAACCTAACCCCAGGCGTAGACAGTTCTATGTTGGCGGGAGAGCTACTACCTCTCGTGGAGGTGAATTAACTGCACCAATGAGAAAAGCTCTCCCGTTGGCATAGTAGCATCGTCACTGAAACACTGCAGCTGTGACAATGCAGCATTTTAAGTGTAGACCTGCCATTTTATTCTGTACTTCAACTACATTCACGAAAACTCTGAGTGATTAGTAAACCCTTACCTTACTTATGATCTGGATAATCTCGCCTTCTTTAAAACCAAGTTCATCTTCGTTTGAACCATCAAAGGCAAATAAAGTCCTGCAATATTCCTTGACTGAAACAAAGAAGCAAAATGGTGGCATTTGCACAATGTTCTAATTTGTTGTATGAATCAAGGTACATAAATAAAAGCTCAAAATGATTGTCTTTCCTAGAAGGATAAAACTCAAAAGTCACAACTACTAGTACAATCATCTTTTGATCTTATATAGGGACCATCTTCAGTATGTTTCACAAATGTCCAGTAGAACACGCCAAAAAGAAGACACCCGGATACTGTTTATTCAATTCTCCCATTCCTACAGGTCACTTTAGACATCAGAATTGAAGCTTTGCAACTAGAGTTGAACGTCCCTAGTTTTGTTTTTTGACATGTGCGTCTGGCAGCGATTTTCATTAGGGCCGTCAAGCAAATAAAAAAATTAATCGCAATTAATTGTGCAAATAATCACGTTGTTAAACAATAATAGAATACTACATTTTTGGATGTTTTCCACACTTTCAAATAGATTGATTTCAATTACAACATAAAATACAAAGTGTACAGTGCTCACCTTATTATTTTTGAATAAAAGTATTTGCACTGTAAAAAAACAAAAAATGGTATTTTGCAATTCACCTACTACAAGTACTGTACTGCAATCTCTTTATCATGAAAGTTGAACTTAAAAATGTAGAATTTTGTAAAACAATGTACTCAAAAACAAAATGTAAAATTTTAGAGCCTGCAAGTCCACTCAATCCTACTTCTTGTTCAGCCAATCACTCAGACAAACAAGTTTGTTTACATTTGCAGGAGATAATGCTGCCCGCTTTTTGTTTACGTCACCTGAAAGTGAGAACAGGCATTCTCATGGCACTGTTGTAGCTGGCGTCTCAAGTTATTTACATGCTGTAAGAGTCATATGTCCTTTCATGCTTCAACCACCATTCCAGGGAATGTGTCCATACTGATGAAGGGTTCTGCTTGATAACAATCCAAAGCAATGTGGACCAACACATGTTCATTTTCATTATCTGAGTCAGATGCCAGCAACAGACGGTTGATTTTCTTTTTTGGTGGTTCGGGTTCTGTAGTTTCCACATCAGCGTGTTGCTCTTTTAAGACTTCTGAAAGCATGCTCTACACCTCGTCCCTCTCAGATTTTGGAAGGTACTTCAGAGTCTTAACCTTGGGTTGAGTGCTGTAGCTATCTTTAGAAATCTCACATTGGTACCTTCTCTGCATTTTGTAAGTGCAAGTGCTGGAGGAACCAACTAGGGGCAGAGCTCTTCTCGGCCTGCTGCTCGCAAACAGAGAAGAATTAGTAGGGGAAGCAAAAGTGGATGGGAACCTGGGAGGCAGTGACCATGGGATGGTTGAGTTCAGGATCCTGACACAAGGAAGAAAAGAGATCAGCAGAATACGGACCCTGGACTTCAGAGAAGCAGACTTTGACTCCCTCAGGGAACTGATGGGCAGGATCCCCTGGGAGAATAACATGAGGGGAAAGGAGTGAAGGAGAGCTGGCTGTATTTTAAAGAATCCTTACTGAGATTGCAGGAACAAACCAACCTGATGTGTAGAAAGAATAGTAAATATGGCAGGTGACCAGCTTGGCTTAACAGTGAAATCCTTGCTGATCTTAAACCCAAAAAAGAAACTTACAAGAAGTGGAAGATTGAACAAATGACCAGGGAGGAGTATAAAAATATTGCTCAGGAATGCAGGAGTGAAATCAGGAAAGCCAAATCACACTTGGAGTTGCAGCTAGCAAGGGATGTTAAGAGTAACAAGAAGAGTTTCTACAGGTATGTTAGCAACAAGAAGGTGGCCAGGGAAAGTGTGGGCCCCTTACTGAATGAGGGAGGCAACCTAGTGACAGAGGATGTGGAAAAAGCTAATGTACTCAATGCTTTTTTGCCTCTGTCTTCACGAACAAGGTCAGCTCCTAGACTACTGCACCGGGCAGCACAGTATGGGGAGGAGGTGACCAGCCCTCTGTGGAGAAAGAAGTGGTTCAAGACTATTTAGAAAAGCTGGACAAGCACAAGTCCATGGGGCCGGATGCACTGCATCCGAGGGTGCTAAAGGAGTTGGTGGATGTGACTGCAGAGCCATTGGCCGTTATCTCTGAAAACTCGTGGCGATCGAGGGAGGTCCCAGATGACTGGAAAAAGGCTAATGTAGTGCCCATCTTTAAAAAAGGGAAAAAGGAGGATCCAGGGAACTACAGGCCAGTCAGCCTCACCTCAGTCCCTGGAAAAATCATGGAGCAGGTCCTCAAGGAAACCATTTTGAAGCACTTAGAGGAGAGGAAAGTGATAAGGAACAGTCAGCATGGATTCACCAAGGGCAAGTCATGCCTGACTAACTTAATTGCCTTCTATGGTGAGATAACCGGTTCTGTGCATGAGGGGAAAGAAGTGGACGTGTTATTCCTTGACTTTAGCAAAGCTTTTGACACGGTCTCCCACAGTATTCTTGCCAGCAAGTTAAAGAAGTATGGGCTGGATGAATGGACTATAAGGTGGATAGAAAGCTGGCTAGATCGTCGGGCTCAATGGATAGTGATCAATGGTTCCATGTCTAGTTGGCAGTCGGTATCAAGCGGAGTGCCCCAAGGGTCGGTCTTGTTCAATATCTGAAGCTGGATATGAGTCAACTGTGTGCCCTTGTTGCCAGGAAGGCTAACGGCATTTTGGCCTGTATAAGTAGGAGCACAGCCATCAGATCGAGGGACGTGATCATTCCCCTCTGTTCGGCATTGGTGAGGCCTCATCTGGAGTACTGTGTCAAGTTTTGGGCCCCACAGTACAAGAAAGATGTGGAAAAATTGGAAAGAGTCCAGGAGAGGGTAACAAAAATGATTAGGGAGCTAGAGCACGACTTATGAGGAGAGGCTGAGGGAACTGGGATTATTTAGTCTGCAGAAGAGACCAATGAGGGGGGATTTGATAGCTGCTTTCAACTACCTGAAAGGGGGTTCCAAAGAGGATGGATCTACACTGTTCTTAGTTAGCAGATGACAGAACAAGGAGTAATGGTCTCAAGTTGCAGTGGGGGAGGTTTAGGTTGGATATTAGGAAAAACTTTTTCACTAGGAAGGTGGTGAAGCACTGTAATGGGTTACCTAGGGAGGTGGTGGAATCTCCTTCCTTAGAGGTTTTTAAGGTCAGGCTTGACAAAGCCCTGGCTGGGATGATTTAGTTGGGGATTAGGTCCTGCTTTGAGCAGGGGGTTGGACTAGATGACCACCTGACGTCCCTTCCAACCCGGATATTCTATGATTCTATGAAATCTGCAGTGAAAGTGATCTTAAAATGAACGTTGGCTGGGTCATCATCCGAGACTGCTATAACATGAAATATATGGCAGAATGCGGGTAAAACAGAGCAAGGGACATACAATTCTCCCCCAAGTTCAGTCATAAATTTAATTAACCCATTATTTTTTAATGAGCGCCATCAGCGTGGAAGCATGTCCTCTGGAATGGTGGCTAAAGCATGAAGGGGCATACGAATGTTTAGGATATCTGGCATGTAAATACCTTGCAATGCCGGCTAAAAAAGTGACATCCAAATTACCTGGTCTCACTTTCTGGTGACACTGGAAATAAGAAGAGGGCAGCATTATCTCCTGTAAATGTAAACAAACGTGTTTGTCTTAGCGATTGGCTGAACCTGAAGTAGGAATGGGTGGACTTGTAGGCTCAGAAGTTTTACATTGTTTTGTTTTTGAGTGTAGTTATGTAACAAAAAAAACTACATTTGTAAGTTGCGCTTTCACAATAAAGAGATTGCACTTCAGTACTTGTATAAAAGTGAGTGTTGTATACTTTGTATTCTGTATCGTAACTGAAATCAATATATTTGAAAATGTAAAAAAACATCCATAATATTTAATAAATTTCAATTGGTATTCTATTGTTTAATAGTGAGATTAAAACTGCGATTAATCACGATTAATTTTTTTAATTGCGATTAATTTTTTTGAATTAATTGCGTGAGTTAACTGCGATTAAATCGACAGCCCTAATTTTTATGTTACTTCCAACAGACTGCACTCAAGCACACCAGGAATTGAAAGCTTTATGACAAAAATGCAAGCAATATTAAATATTAATGCTTTTACCATTTTAAATATTTTTGACCTATGGAGAAGAGAGTAATTTCCCTTGCATTTAACGTACTGGAGTTTTTGTGAATGGTAACCAATATGCCCTTACATGTGATAATGCTACCAATGTTAATCAGGGCTGGGGTCCTGTGTGTCAGATTAGTCAGTTATAAATGATTTCAACAATTATTGCTTGTCTCCAAGTCAATGCAGGATATTTTTTTATTCTATAGTCTGAATTTAAAACTAGCATATTCCTCATAGGGTCCAATCCTACAAACACTTACGCACACATTTAATTTGTAGCAGTCCCAGTAAAGTTAAACACATGCATAAGATTTGCAGGATTAGGGCTTTATAGTTTAGTTACAAATTGTAGAACTATGTAAAAACACTTGTGACAGTTTGGGAATATGTCTTTTTATAAATACCTCTTTGTTTTATGAAAAGCACTATCAATATCAAGAAAGATATTCTAGCACTAGAAAAGGTTCAGAAAAGAGCAACTAAAATGATTAAGGGTTTAGAGAGGGTCCCATATGAGGAAAGATTAAAGAGGCTAGGACTCTTCAGTTTGGAAAAGAGAAGACTAAGGGGGGACATGATAGAGGTATATAAAATCATGAGTGATGTTGAGAAAGTGGATAAGGAAAAGTTATTTACTTATTCCCATAATACAAGAACTAGGGGTCACCAAAAGAAATTAATAGGCAGCAGGTTTAAAACAAATAAAAGGAAGTTCTTCTTCACGCAGCGCACAGTCAACTTGTGGAACTCCTTACCTGAGGAGGTTGTGAAGGCTAGGACTATAACAATGTTTAAAAGGGGACTGGATAAATTCATGGTGGCTAAGTCCATAAATGGCTATTAGCCAGGATAGGTAAGAATGGTGTCCCTAGCTTCTGTTCGTCAGAGGATGGAGATGGATGGCAGGAGAGAGATCACTTGATCATTGCCTGTTAGGTTCACTCCCTCTAGGGCACCTGGCATTGGCCACTGTCGGTAGACAGATACTGGGCTAGATGGACCTTTGGTCTGACCCAGTACGGCCTTTCTTATGTTCTTATGTTCACTTATAATTGTAACCTTCAGTCTGGATTAGAATTTCCATTCTGTAGCCGGAATAGATCATACCGGAAATAAACAGTGGTATTAACCTTGTATTGTTCTATTCTGGTAGAACAATGAGGTTGCTACCAGCACAGCCATTGACTTAGAGAGACTGCCCAGAACAGCACCTGAGTGGTTGGTACATGGAACTTCCCCAGTGGAGGAAGAGAAGAAGAGAGAGGTAGACAAAGCCTGCTCTTAAAAGAGACAGTCTCACTAAGCAGAGGGAGCCATTTCATTGCCAGAAAGAAAAGAGAGAATCCCCTTCCCCTCCCCGTCCCCACACACACCAGGAGGAGTGGGGATGGGGGAGTGGGGGAGGCAGGAGGGATTTTGCCTTCCCCCAGGACACTGACCAAACCGAAGGACTCTCAGTAGTAGTGAGAAGTTTGAGGGAGGGAATTGGGTTCAGGTGTTTCTTGCTTTGCCTAGATCTGTCACTCTCCTGTGCTGTCCAAAATGTGTGTGTTTAAGAAGTTCCTTTGCAAAGTCTGTGTTCTTTTCTTTAACTCTCAGGTGGTCCCTAATGAGTTAAACTATTAACCAGAGTACCCATGAAAGTGGAGTCTGGGGAAGAATGCGTAGGTGACTGGAGAGGCTTGGTATGTCCTGTACTGGTCTCAGGGCCTATGATATCTGGACTGCAGAGTTCCACATCCCAAAGAAGGGTGCCAGACAGATTCTGTGCCCACGGAGCGTGCCCTAGAATCCCAGAGTTAGAGATCGTGACTGGACTCAGCAGCTTGAAAGCACATTGGATCCAAAAAGTTGGGTCCAATACAGCAAACCAGTAACCATTTACTGGAGGGGTGGGGGGGAGAGCAAGTCAGGGCTGATACACCATCTTCATCTTGTCATTTTACTACAGAATTACCAGAGCGCAAAAATCCAAGAAGGTGACTTACAGAAAAATTATCAACCACTTCTCCAACACTTAACCTATTTAACAAGTTATTAACAGTATATTTAATGCAGAAATAATTTACTCAAGGATCTTGGCGTTTTAACTAGTCTTGTGCCAAGAGAAAACTGGCAATAAATAAAGGTTATTTCAAATTAAACTGCAGTTTAAGGGTACGTCTTCACTACCGGCCGGATCGGCGGGTAGTAATTGATCTATTGGGGATCGATTTATCGCGTCTCGTCTAGACGCAATAAGTTGATCCCCGAACGCGCTCCCCGTCTACTCCGGAACTCCACCAGAGCGAGAGGCGAAAGCGGAGTCGACGGGGGAGCAGCGGCCGTCGATCCCGCACCGTGAGGATGCGAGGTAAGTCGATCTAAGATACGTCGACTTCAGCTACGCTATTCTCGTAGCTGAAGTTGCGAATCTTAGATCGATCTCCCCGCCTCCCCCTCCCAGTGTAGACCAGCCCTTAGATGGAAGATCATCCACAGATTCAGTACTACAGTGCAGCAGCAGTGGTCATAGCTGTTGTCTGTTGAAAGGTCTTAAATTTGATTTACTGAAAACAAACTCAAGTTGTGGTTTCTTCAGCAAAAAGATGTTTATTTACTTGTACTAATGACCAAAACAAACTTCCAGAAGCAGACGAGAGACACTAAAATGAAGTCCTGATCATCTAAACGTCTTGAGGAGATGTGTACTTATTTTATTAACTAATTAACTAAACATTGGTGGTTTACTTCCATGCCCATCTCCTCAAAAAGTAAGGATATTATTGTTAATATATTTTTGTAAGAATAAACCTATATAAATTGAGATATAGTTTTTAAAACAAACAGGATATCAGATAGTCTTATTTTGTCATGTAAAAGTTATCCATTTGGTTTTCATACTGCATTTATCACCTGGGTAACTGAGCATCTGTAATATGTTAGTCCCCACACCATAGAGAGACCATCATTTAAGTACTTAATACAAATAAATCATATACATCAACATAGCTGCTGATTGAAATGTGCATGCTTTTAGCCAGAGGTCTTTTTCAGACTACAGAAAAGATTGTTGATTTTCATTTAATTTTTCTCAGATGTGGATCCTCCATGTTGTTGGATTATCGATGCATTATCCAAAATTTAAACATTAAAAACAAAACAAAATTTCTAGCCATTTTGATTGTGAAAATAGACTTCACAATGTAAACTGCTACACTGCTGGCCTGTTGAGTCTACAAGGCAGTGAGCTGGTGTCTCTCCCCCTTAACACTCTATTAGAAAGTTAGTTAACTTTTCACAGATTCTTAGATTCCAAGGCCAGAAAAAAACATTGCGATTGTCCAGTATGACCTCCTGCATAACACAGGACAGAGAACTTCCCCAAAACATTTCTTAGAGCAGATCTTTTAGAAAAATATCCCATCTTGACTTAAAAGTTGTCAGTGATGGAAAATCCACCATGACCCTTGATAAGTTGTTCCAACGGTTAATTACTCTTACTGCTAAAAATTCCCCCTTATTTCCAATCTGAATTTGTCTAGCTTCAACTGCTAGCCATTGGAGGTGTTAGACCTTTCTCCGTTACATTGAAGAGCCCATCATCAAATATTTGTTCCTCATGTATGTATTTACAGACCATAATCAAATCACCCCTTAATCTTCTCTTTGTTAAGATAAATATATTGAGCTCACTATAACGTAGCTTTCTAATCCTTTAATCATTCTCATGGCTCTTCTCTCAACCCTCTCCAATTTATCAACGTCCTATTTGAATTGTGGACACCAGAACTGGACACAGGATTCCAGCAACGGTCACACAAGTACCAAATATAAAGATAAAATAAATTCTCTTCTACTCCTCAAGATTCCACTTACACATCCCAGAGCAGCATTAGCTCTTTTTTGTCCCAATATTGCACTAGGAGTTCATGTTCGGTTGATCATCCACCACAATCCCTAAATCTTTTTCAGAGTCACTGTTTACCAGGATAGAGTCCCTCATCATGCAAGTATGTGGCTTGCACTCGGGCTTTTACCATTAGACCTATGGGGTGGGGGGGGAGGGAGAGGGAAACAAACAACACCCCCTATACCAACATAGCTCTGCTGGTTTTTATGGATGCAAGCTAAATCTACAGAAGCCAGGGTTACACCAATATAAAGGAGTGTCTACACAGGATTTTGCATCTTTAGTTAAATCAGGGCAACTGTGTGTGTGTAGACGAGGCCTTACATTTTTAGGGACAGCTCCTATGTTAATTGGATTCCATCTGTAATTATATGATCTGAATACTTTGAATTTTAATACAGGTAGAAATGTGGGAAGTCACATAACTTCTGACTTCAGTTTCCATCCATCTGTAAAGTGTGGGTAACCCACCCTACTCAGTATTTGTAAGACACTTTGAAGCTGAAAAAGCATTTTGAAAATGCTAAGTATATTTTTACTAAATAAAAATGTAAGGTCTTAATCAGAACAAGTTATTTTATTGTATACTTCCATAACTACATACATCTCCATAGATAATAGATAATACTAGGATACTTAGTGTCCTGCCTCAGTGCAGGGGACTGGGCTAGATGACCTATCGAGGCCCGTTTCAGTCCTACACTTCCATGACTCTATGACTAGAAAATAAAACCGAGGCAAATATACATTAACCTTACCTTTTGGTTTGCTTTCAGTTTCTACTTTTGTTACATCTACTGCAGGTTCTGCTTTTGTTACACTAGGAAACTGGGTTAGTTTTGGTCCCGGTGGAAGGTTAGGTAGTGGCTAAACAAATGCAAGAGAAAAAAAAGATACGCACAATAACTTATTAGAAAGGGAGAGTGCAAAATTATAAGCATTTTGTTTTGATTTGGCTATCAGACACCTTCTCATGATTTGACCATGTGAAATGGTGACAGCTCTCTTTTACAATTAGGTAATTAATTCCATATAACAAGGGTGTCATTCATTCTTTGAGACTGTCATATTACGTATTTAATTTAGTTAGGTTCTATAATTACAATATTAAGGCCACTGATTCAATAGGAGTGAGATAGCCAAGCAGCAATGCATCTTTTTCCACCAACACCATTGTGGGTGGGATTCAGTCCAGAGGAGGGTTTAGGTGCTTAGCAGTTGGAGAAAGAGCAGACTACAGGACTCCACTGTTTATAGCATCAGTTTAAGTGACAGAGCTGCTCGTCCTGACTTCTGCTCACTCCTAATATCTGCCACAGCATCCAACCAAAGCGGATAAAAATATTAGCTGGATGTTTCTGTTAAAATGAACTCTGCAGACATTTAATTTGCCATCGATCTTGTGAGTTAACATCCCATTACGATAATGTACCAGATTTCTCCTATCCAAGACATTGTTTCAGGCTTACTGAGCCTGCAGACAGATTCAGACTGCTTAAATCACTTTCAGACGTTTTCTTCACAATAGAAACAACCAGGAATTTTGATGAAACATTTTGTCAGAAAACGCTGATTCACTGAAGCTGAAACTTTTCACAGAAACGTATCAGTTTTGGCAAAACTGTTCAGGAAAGGTTTCTTAGGTCCAGGATGGAATTTTAAAACTACATAGAGAGATCCTCACCCTAGTGGGCACTCATCTGTGGGAAAATCCAGGCAGAGCAGGGACTTGAACCTGAGTATCCCACATCCCAGGCAAGTGCCCTAACTTCCAGGCTCTTGGGTATACTGGGATGGCTTCTTCCCGCTCCCCCCGCCCCCCCCCCCCAAAAAAAACATAACAAAAGGTCTCAGTTTCAATTCAATGAGGAACAGGAAAAAATTAAATCTCAAATTTTTTTGCAGAATGGGAAAACTTTTCTGACCAACTCTTCTTCACAATCATATCAGACACTTAGGTCCTGATCCTATAACCAATACTCACCTGAGTAATCCTACTGAAACTTCTCACATCAGTAAGCACCACTCATGTGAGCAAGGGTCACTGGTCTTCCCCTTTCATTTATTAAAAACCAAATTTTGTAGAGCTTAAACAGGATCCAGATTAATACATACAAGCCAAACAGATCATATAACCACATAAGCATCCTTCACAAAAACGTAACAGTGCTATATAAAGGAATCACTCCACCTAGCACTGAAATAAACCACCTCCAAGATGAAACTAGTTTAGTAGCACACAAATAGTTTTAGAGGGGAAGTGCAGGAAATTATATCCAATTAAAAATGCACGTGGAAGGAACCAGAATATAAATACCCCCAAGTTGGAATTTGGCCAAAGCACTGGAGAGAACTAAAGCTCGTCCTGTGTCTTGCAACACAGTGCACTGTCCAAAGGTACTTAGTGGATCTGAAACATATTACAGTGGTGTAAGTTTGGACTCTACCTTCCAATCCCAGTGTGCAAAGCCCTCATCTCATTCTAACATCTCCTAAAAATGCATTTTTTCCCCCAACTAGTCCACAACTAGCAGCCACTACTGAATACTTTCCCACCACTCCACCAATACCATTAGAGATAATGAGCCACATTAGCACCATTTTTTTTAAATCACATTTTACTGAAGTCTTCATTAAAATTAACTCCCTGCTCTGAGTCAGCCAGTACTTGCCTTTTCTGTGTCGTAGATTGCAAAAGTTCTTTGGAGCAGAGAAAATCTCCATAAATGCATCTCTTATAAAAGTGTCAAATTCTGGCTAGCACTTTATTATTATTATTATTTTTTAACGGGTATGTTAAATATAATTGCAGCTTCAAACAGTTTATTTCATAGCCTTTAAATTTTTCAGACTATTTTCTCACTTCACTTCCTTGCTTTGTCTTACTGATTGAGAGAGAGTCTATAACAGTTTACAGGATAAGCCTATTAAGTGAACAAAAAGACATTCTTGCTTCCATCATATATTTGGGTACTGCTATACAGTAAACCCACACAGTATAAAGTCTGCTCATCCATTAGAATCTACATCATACAAACATATCTTGGATAGCATAACTGTACTCCATCACATCGGTCAGAAAGAAAATAGGTGAATCCCAGACACTTCTAAAGAACGAATTTCTCACTATAAGAAAGTGATCAGTTCCACTTACATCCATCTCTGAAATTCCAGCTATGATAATATTTACATTAACATTGTAATGGCTTACAATATCTCTTACTAAGAGAAAAGAGATCAGACAAAAATGCATTTAGCCAGCTTTAAAAAGTCTACTTAAATACTTATGTAGCATGGGCAGCACAGTATGGGGAGGAGGTGACCAGCCCTCTGCGGAGAAAGAAGAGGTTCAAGACTATTTAGAAAAGCTAGACAAGCACAAGTCCATGGGGCCGGATGCACTGCATCCGAGGGTGCTAAAGGAGTTGGTGGATGTGACTGCAGAACCATTGGCCGTTATCTTTGAAAACTCGTGGCGATCGGGGCAGGTCCCGGATGACTGGAAAAAAGCTAATGTAGTGCCCATCTTTAAAAAAAGAGGAGGAGGAGGATCCGGGGAACTACAGGCCAGTCAGCCTCACCTCAGTCCCTGGAAAAATCATGGAGCAGGTCCTCAAGGAAACCATTTTGAAGAACTTAGAGGAGAGGAAAGTGATCAGGGACAGTCAGCATGGATTCACCAAGGGCAAGTCACGCCTGACTAACCTAATTGCCTTCTATGATGAGATAACTGGCTCTGTGGATGAGGGGAAAGAAGTGGACGTGTTATTCCTTGACTTTAGCAAAGCTTTTGATACGGTCTCCCACAGTATTCTTGCCAGCAAGTTAAAGAAATATGGGCTGGATGAATGGACTATAAGGTGGATAGAAAGCTGGCTAGATTGTCGGGCTCAACGGGTAGTGATCAATGGCTCCATGTCTAGTTGGCAGCCAGTATCAAGCGGAGTGCCCCAAGGGTCGGTCTTGTTCAATATCTTCATTAATGATCTGGAGGATGGCGTGGATTGCACCCTCAGCAAATTTACAGATGACACTAAACTGGGAGGAGTGGTAGATACGCTGGAGGGTAGGGATAGGATACAGAGGGACCTAGACAAATTAGAGGATTGGGCCAAAATAAATCTGATGAGGTTCAACAAGGACAAGTGCAGAGTCTTGCACTTAGGAGGGAAGAATCCCATGCATTGCTACAGACTAGGGACCAAATGGCTAGGCAGCAGTTCTGCAGAAAAGGATCTAGGGGTTACGGTGGACGAGATCTATGATTCTATGTTTTAAACAGGTTTATAAATCCTTCCATGTAAATATCAAAGACAAAACAATCATTACAACAGTAAGCTTTTGTTTACAAATCAGATCTTTCTATTTAAACTTATAATTTTGTGGTTGCTACTTTTGTCTTTATTTCACCCCATTGTGCTTAGATATTTCAAGAGTTTAAGAACCATGCATGAATTCTTATATAAATTGTGCTTTAATGTGCACAACAGTTCAGGATGGAGCGCTCTCATTTTATTGTTGACTCTCTGGGGGATTCAACCAGACATAACATTTTAACTGCGCTTTTCCAAATCTGAGTTAAAAACTCTCTCAGAATCTGTTTGCCCAGGACACTGTTCAAATGCTAAGCAGAGAGGTTTTCTTCAGCCTCTCAGCACTGATGAACAGTGGTGGAAGTCTCAATCAAATCATATCAAAATAAATTCCACAGCAAAATAACTATGCATATTCCCTTACCCCCCGCCAGTGCCCTACCAAACTGAACTGAATTACAAGATCAGGCACTTCCATGCATCTTCTCTCCTAATACAAGGAAAAAAGGGGGCGTAAGATGAAAACTTAAAGGCAGCAGGAATGGCAAACTGATTTTAAAAAAAACTTGTTTTTTAATGACACAATACACAGGTAGTCTCTGGAACTCTCAGTCACCAGGTAACATCAAAGCCAAGAACCCAATAGGATCCATAAAAAGGACTGGACATTTATATTTATAAATAAAATTACTACCCACAATCTCTAAGTACCTCAAAATATTTAACATATTTATCCTCACCCATGTCTTGTGTGTCACCCATATAAGATGTGAAGTATTATCACCATTTTACAGGTGGGAAACTGTGGTACAGAAAGACTAAAGGATTTGCCCAAAGTCACAGGAAGCCTGTGGCAGAGCCGAGAATTTAACCCAGGTCTGCAGAGTTCAATGCTAGCACACTAAGCACTGGACACTCCTTCCTCTACAATGAAGATATAAAAAATGAGTAACAATTTAAAATGTTGGCAGGGATATAAACACGCCCAAGTCAGGGCATAAGACAGGATACTGGACTAGAGGGCTCACTAGCCTGATCAGATAAGGCAACGTTTTTAATGAACAATGTTAAGGCTGCAATACCTGTAACGTAATGAGATATAAAAAAGTTTGAACAGTACAAAAAAATGGTTCGAGAGCAAAAAAAATATTTTCCATTGTGCACTGTAACCAGATGTTTAGTCCAACATTAACTGCAGAGTTTTTCCCTTTCAGTACACTACTGCCTATTACTACAGTAATCAAACCAAAGAAGATAGAAGAATCAATCCTGAGCTCTGGTTGTTTCTGAATCAATTTATTTTTTTTTAAATATAAATTATAAGATTCATGCACTTCTTAGTTGCATCAGAAGCAGAAGTACAAAAATCTCATGAGTAAGAATATTTTCATTATTTCTAGTACTGAAATCAGGAAGTCTCACAAAAACTCCTGTTCTTGTGAAAATACAAGATCAAACAGGTTCAAATAAAGTACAGATAAGCACTGAAACCCTTTACATTCACTCATGACTACTTTGGGCAGAGCCATACCATTAGTGGGATAAGGGGCGGGGGGGTGGTGGTGTACATATATAATACTAATAAGATAATCATCTGGTTCAGAAGGTACTATTTTCTTTTTCCTCTCTTCTATTGCCTTGTGACAACACAGAGTGATCATTTTGAATGGATGGTATCCATCACTTTTGTTTTGAAGCTTACTTGAAATACATACACCTCTACCCCGATATAACGCTGTCCTCGGGAGCCAAAAAATCTTACCGCATTATAGGTGAAACCGCGTTATATCAAACTTGCTTTGATCTGTCGGAGCGCGCAGCTCCGCCCTCCCCGGAGCGCTGCTTTACCGCGTTATATGTGAATTCGTGTTATATCGGGTCGCATTATATCGGGGTAGAGATGTATTAGTTTTCAAAAAGCACAGGACAGGTGTGAATTCCCTTTTTTATTTCTGCAATACACTGATACTCTGCTTTTCTGTATCTCAATTTCCCGCTTTGTGAAATGGGGATGTTAAACGACTTCATGGAAGTGTTGAGAGATCTAATGCATTTATAGCTGTAAGATCCTAGGACAGAAGGTGCTCTAATTACCAGGGTTTTCATTTTTTTAAATTAAAGATATTAACAATATGGTTTTAATTTGGATTCTCAAGCCAAGACAGCATGCTCAAATATGGGCTACCACAAACCTTATCTTGCTTTTTCTCCTCTGAATCGTTATTGGGTAATCTCGTTTTAAGTTTCACTGAACCTTCTTTAAAGATATCGCCAAACCCAACTCCTCGGATTTTCTTTGGCTGTGCTATTGGTCCAGCTCCAGGTTCATTTCCATTCCCTGGAGAGGCCACAGGTGAGGGAGAGCCAGTGACAAGAGACTCTGAAAAATTGAGAGAAAATGGTTTTAATGTATACATTAATAAATGACAATATTACTATTAATCAGGCAGTCTGGAAATCAAATCAGAAAATTGTTCCTTTGTATAAATGTCTTTGTGTACACTGGTCTTGCCCAATAGTCCTTAGAATTGCAGTTCCATCCTTAAGTTCACACATTTCCTGCTAGCTAGATATTTAGAAAGACTCTACGTCTAAGAAGCATTTCAAGGAAGTTTACAGTGCCACTATTTCTGCACCAAATGTGTATTGGTAGCCCTTAGCCACCATCAAGAAATCAGATCACTGATTTTTGGCCTGATTTCTCAAACATCAGCCAGGAAGGCAATGAGACCTGTTATCTTCATCAGCTGTACATTTTTTCACCAGCTCTGATGAAATATGCTCCTGCATCTTTTTGACCTAGTATTTTTATTTCAAAATGGTGTAACAAAGTTTGCATGCGTTATTGCTTTCAGCAGCAGTAGCTACTCAACTCGGAAGTGCTGCAGAACACCTCATAGTTAATTCTTCCATGTTCGGACAGCCAGAGCAAAAGGGCAATTGTGGTCTTATTAAACATTAAAGAAAGGATGTTTTCCATCAAAGCTACTAAATTAAACTTTCCCCAGCCCTCGAACAACTGATGAAAATAACTGAAATCAATTTCACTTTAATTATTACTGATATTTTTAAAGAGTTAATTATGAACATGTTAAAAAAGTATCTAAATTCTATTTTTATGTTACTTTTCAATACTTTTCAACCAGATGTAGTTGCCCAAGTTTAATCACTGTTACATGGTGCACTATTTACAACTGATAAAAAAAAAAAAAAGATTGAAAAATGGTGTTTTTTAAGGGAACGGGGTGGTTTGTTTGCGAATAATGAATGTCACTACAGTTGCATGCAGCTGATGGTCAGGAATTCAGGACCTAGGACAGGGGTGGGCAAATTTTTTGGCCTGAGGGCCATATCTGGGTATGGAAATTATATGGCGGGCCATGAATGCTCACAAAATTGGGGGTTGGGGTGTGGAAGGGGGTGAGGGCTCTGGCTGGGGGTGTGGGCGGGTAGTCCGGGCTGGGATCGAAGGGGGATCAGGGCTGGGGCAGAGGCGCAGGAGGGTGTCAGGGGTGCAGGCTCTGGGCGGCGCTTACCTCAAGCAGCTCTCAGAAGCTGCTTCATGTCCCAACTGCGGTTCGTACGTGGAGGCATGGCCAGGCGGCTCTGCGCGCCGCCCTGTCCGCAGGTGCCGCCCCTGCAGTTCCTGGCCAATGGGAGCTGTGGGGGCAACGCTTGGGGCAAGGGCAGCATGTGGAGCCCCCTGGCTGACTTACGCATAGGAGCCAGAGGGAGGACAGGCCACTGCTTTCGGGAGCCGCGTGGAGTGGGGCAAGCCCCTGACTCCACTCCCCGGCTGGAGCTCGAGAGCCAGATGCAGCCCCCGGGCCATAGTTTGCCCATCTCTGACCAAGGAACTGCTTGAAAATGTTTTAGCTTAAAAGACTCCCACACTAGTATTTACAGGCAAACTGGCTTTCCACCCGCAGTATGCATGGACAAAATAAAAGTCATTTGAAACTTAAAACTCCAATTATTTATCAAACTCAAAATACCCTTTCATATCATTTAACTTTAGCCCTTCAACTCGAGCTCTTTCTATGGTATCAACTCCTACGAAAGCCACTCCCCTCCAGCTCTTCTTCCCACTGATAAGAAGCCTCTAGGCTACAAGATGCATGTTGGTCTTAAAGGATCACATGCTTATGGGGGGCTTACTCAATTGTTGCTGTCTCTGGCAAACAGAGAAGAAAAAAAATAATGCTGCTCAAAATATAATGCATGGTAGCTATTGGCAACCTGATTTTCAAAAGTGCTGAGCACCTGCAACTCCAAGTGCAGTTACATGTTCGGCATTTCTGAAAAATACAGATTCTTAATAGCTACCACCAGAAAATAGGCTTTCATTGCTGTTATGCAGAGCACTATGTTTGGAAGTGAAAATAATAATTATAAGGGCAAACACTGGATTTGTAAGTTTACCAGCTATTTTTAAACTAAGTAATCTTTAGTCCTGATTCACAGAACAGCTGCTAAACTAATGCCTGAACTGCTCAAACAGTTCACACTTTTGTCATGCTTCTAATAACTATTCCAGCACTGATGCAAAACATGCCCCACATTAGAGTATTCTCTCTTCCAACTCTAAGCACCACCTTGCCAGAAACTAAAAGCTCAGAGCCCCTTGCAACTAAAGTACAGTCTACTGATTTTTTTGCAATGCTCTCTTTTCCTTGATCACTATGTAGCTGTCAAAAGAAAACAGGTCTTAAGATCAATTTTAATATTGATTTGTTTACTTTGCATATCACTGTGGACAAACAATGTTCTATATGAGCAACACCACGGTAGCGAGTTCCTCTTCTTCAAACTGTAAAGCCTTCTCTAAATTACAGTTTACAGAAACTAGATTAAGTCATTGCATTTCTTATAAACCATACATTTGCTTGGAGTTCCTATCAACATTATGATGCTTTTCAGCTATTACTGTCTACCTCTGCCATTCTCCTGGCCATGCACCCATAACCACAGAGGATTCCACTATCTGGATTGAAATCTGATGTAATCCTAAAGTGATATGAGTTAATAGTTGCTAAGCTTGTAATATTAAAATGGGAAATTCATCAAGGACACAAGACACAGCATAATGAGGATGCATCATACATTACTGCTAATGGTGTTCAGAGAATCCAGCATCCCCTCCTCCTAAAATTCAACACTCCCTGTGAAGCATTACAAATTTACGGATACATTTATATTGCTTTAGGCCTATTACCCAATCCATTCAGGTTAAACTCTTAGTGCTAGCTGGCAGCGTCATGGCTATCAGAATGCGGTGAGAAAAACAAAAAAACCAAATACTTACTTCTTGATATGAAGGAATTATAATTTTAGGTCCCAATCCTAAAACTTAACTCTAAGCATATGAATACTCCTATTATTGTTGATGTTACGCACCTGAGTAAGTGTTTGCACGATCAGGGCCTTAACCTTAATTTTGTGATTGGAGACATAAGGAAAAATGTTATGTAACTACATTTTTGTGAGGTTCTCTCAAATTATTTCTGTATTGCCAGTGTTCTACTTGCTTTACACAAAGGCATAGTCTCTGCCCTCACAATCTATATAACTTTCCTTTCACTATTGCTGTAGCTTTCCAAAACTAAATTCTTGATATAAGTAACTGTGATAAGGGTACTGTATTCTAGATAATATGATTGATTATTACCTGTGTCCTCCAGGACTTCTTGTGTTTCCCCATCATCTGTCAATTCTAATTCTTTTACAAAGTTTGAAGGAAATAATCCTGACTTGCCATTTAGTGTTCCACTCCACCAGCCTTCTTCTACCTGTAAAAAAAAAAGATATTTCCCATGTTAGTAATAAAGCAAAGGGAAACAAACTCACTGATACTGCAATAAATACCTATGGCAGTATAGTTGAGTAGGAATTCAAATAATTCTATCACAAGACACTATACCTACACAATATGAAGCTAGCAAATACTTTGAAAAAGTTCAAAACTTCAACAAAATTTAAAATAAAGAAAATCATGATGGACACAATGGCAGCCATATCTCAAGAAATGTGTTTTATCACTACTTTTCTCAGCACAGCAATTATTCTACAGCATAAGAGGGACCCTCATTACTTCTATTCTGAGTGGCAAAGATAACTGAAACTAATTATCAGCGGACAGATCTCTTTTTCCTCTCTTTCCCAAGTAGAATTCTACAGGCTGCCCAATAATCAAGTGATCCACATTTAACGGGAAGGAAAAATATTAAACTGGTTGTAAAATAATGGATACCAATTTTTACTATTTTGCCAGTGGAGATAAGAAGTCCTGCTCAGGAGTTAAAGCCATTGGGACCCCATGGTGAACTTTAACGTCCCGATTCTTGGGACTCACAGGATTCCAGATTCTTGGTGTTAGTTATTCCATGACACTCGTTCAGCTGAAGTATTTTTAAACCATTAAGGAAACTGTATAATTTAAAGCAGAACTAAAAACAGTCTGACATGCCTAGATGATAAAGAAAGGGGGGGGGGGGGAAATAACCTGCTGGCACTGTATAAGAGACATGCTATCAAAATCATTTTAAAATCATTTTCAGAACCATAAAGTACACAATCCACTCTTTTTAAATGAATGCCAGTTAAATATACTACAAAAGTTGCAGTTTATTATTGTTTTACTTTGTGGTTTGAAGATTTGTTTTACATACAGAGGACAAAAAGTAACAGGAAAAAATATTGAGAAGTTGTTTACATGCTATGTTTTAGTCTCATGTTTTAGGTTTCTGTGCCTGACCCAGGGCATGCTTTTTAAATGAAAGCTCATTTTCTTCATTTGAGTGGAAAGATTTACTGTTCAAACAGTAAATCTTTCCACTCAAATGAAGAAAATTCTCCAATACGATTGCCTGATGAGATGGTGACTGTTTTTGGGTAGTCAATGTTAGGCTTTTTCCCTGTCACTGATCTGCACTTAAAATTCTGTAGTTGCTGATCTGGTTTTAAAAATCTCGGATCCACTGATTGGCACATTCTATATGGGACGGAAATAAAAAACTGGTGTCCTAAGCCTGCTTATAAATGTTCCCAAATAGCAAAAGAAAGGAACGGTTTGCTCAGTTATCACAGTTTGCCAGTTTCCTCCTCAGGCCCCATTCAGCTTTTTGCACCCCAAACTGTACTTCAAGAAGAAGGTGATAAAATTAGCCATGTGTGCTATTCCTAACGTGCAGCACTGAGTAAAGTATCACTGGGAAAGCTATTTACCTTGGAGGTTCTTTGAGATATGTGATCCGTATCAATATTCCACTGTGGGTATGCATATGCTCCATGCACCCCCAGGAGATACAGGGCAGAGCAGACAGACCACCTCTCCAGATCCTCCTCCTCTACTGTGGATCCAGGAATGATGTGAAGTAGAGGGGAAGGAGGACAAGTAGAAGAATACAGATAGGGATCACACAACTTGAAGAATCTCCAATTATTAAAAGTAACTAACTTGCTCTTCCTCATGGAGTGCTGGTCCCTATGTATATTCCACTGTGGGTGACTGACCAGCAGTGCTCAAGTAGGAGGAAGGTGCGAGGATACAGGAGGCAGAGCAGTTTGAAGGCCCACCATTCCAAAGGATGCATCAGTGGAGGAGTCCTGTACTAAAGCATAATGTCTTGCAAATGTGTGGATGAAACTCCACATAGCTGCTTTGCAAATGTCAAGTAGAGGTATTTCCTGAAGCAATGCCATTGATGTTGCTTGTGCTCTTGTAGAATGAGCCTGCACCCATTGAAGCAGAGGAAGATTAGAGAGCTCATAGAATGAGATAGCACTTGAGATCTATTTAGGGATCCTCAGAGGATAGAGCTTGACCTCAAACTCTTTTTCTGACTGGATTTGTCCTTTGCAGATAAAAGACTACGGCTTGTCATGCTTCAAGGGAATGAAGTCTCCTCTTTTTCAGATGCATGTGGTTTTGGGGGAGGGGAGGGGGAAACACAGGTAAGTGAATTGACTGGTTCAGGTGAAACTCTGAAACGACTTTGGCGGTGAACTTAGGATGTAAATGCAATGAGACGTGGAATATGGCAAAAGACAGATCTATCATCAGTGCTCTGAGCTCGCCCACCCTCCTGCCTAAGGTGATGGCCACTAGGAATGCAACCTTCACAGGCAGGAAAGACATGGAACATGTAGCCACTGATTAGAATGGAGAGTCAGCACTGAAAAACCAAGGTTTAAGTCCCACTGAGGAGTAGGTTTCCTTACTGGAGGACAGATTCTGATTAGACTCTTCCAGACTCTGGTAGTCAGTGAGTGAAAACTGAATAACCATGTGAAGTTGGGTGGTACATACTGATTGCTGCCAGGTGAACCCACAAAGAGTTCATGGGAAAACCCACTGTATTGAGGGAAATAAGATAGTCCAGAATAAGGGGAATACCTGCAGCTTCTGGGAATATATACATTTCTGTTGCACCCAGACAGAGAAACTTTCCACTTGGCTAAGACCTGGTCTACACTAGAAAATTAAGTTGGCATAACTACATCGCTCAAGGGTGTGAAAAATCCATACCTGTGAGTGGTATAGTTAAGCAGACCTAAGTCCCTGTGTAAACAGTGCTAGGCTGATGGAATAATTCTTACGTCAACCTAGCTACTGCCTCTCAGGAAGGTGGATTACTTAGGCCAAGAGAATCTGGCATAGGCAGTGGTGAGCTGGAGCCAGTTCGCACCAGTTCGCACGAACCGGTTGTTAAGTTTAGAAGCCGGTTTAGAACCGGTTGTTAAAGGGGTGGACAAACCGCGGCCCGTGGGACCGTCTTGTCCAGCCCGCCTGAGCTCCCGGCTGGGGAGGCTCCCCCGGCCCCTCCCCCGCCTTCCCCCCTCTCGCAGAGCCTCAGCGTGCTGCGCCGCCGGCACCAGCGCTCTGGGCAGCTCTGCAGCTCCTGCCGCTTTGAGCAGCATGGTAAGGGGGTGGGGCTGCGAGCTCCAGCGGGCCACGCAGCATCGATACACGCTGCCCTGAGCAGCATGGTAAGGGGGTGGGGCTGGGAGGAAGGGTTAGATAAGGTGCAGGGAACAGTTGGAGGGGGTGGAGGTTCTGGGGTGGGGGTGTGAGGGGACGGGGGGGTAGGCGTGGGAGTTCCGGGGGTCTGTCGGGGTGGTGGTGGATGGGGTCAGGGCAGTCAGGGGATAGGGAGCAGGGCAAGTTGGGTAGGGGGTGGGGCCCTCAAGGGCAGTTAGGGTGGGGGGTCTCGGGCTAATACTCACCGGGCGGCGCTTAATAACCGGTTCCCTACCGAGTTGTCAGTGGCGGGTCGTTCACTCGCTCCAGGTCTTCGGCAGCACTGAAGGACCCACCGCCGAAGTGCCACCGAAAACCCGGAGTGAGTGAAGGACCTGCTGCCGAAGTGCCGCCGAAGACCCGGTAGGGAACCGGTTACTAACATTCTGGCAGCTCATCACTGGGCATAGGTAGTGTCTACACTGAAGCGCTGTCATGCTGTCTTCAACAACAAAAAAACTGACTTTTGAAATGACATGCGTGATTCTGGAAAGAAATTCAATTAGCAATTTGAATTCCACCATGTGAAAAAAATAGCTGTACTTGCTTTGATAAGATACTAAATAGCTATGGACTTTGGCATTATCTAATCTTAAAACTTTAGCTATTCAAAACTCTGCCTTCCATTTCATATAATCTTTTTCTGTTCTGACATGAAATTAATACCCAGATTACAAAGAGTTATTTACAGTTTCAACTCAATCACTGCATTTTGTAAGTGATACAGCATGAAAGTTTAGAAGACAGTTCTGTGCTAACTATAGTACATACATTTGTGACACATCAACAAAATTGATTTAAAATAGGTAGTATTATTTCTGGACGTGTGGAACATTAGAAAAGCAACTTCAAAGGCAAAAAGTGTTTTATTAGATCATGAGACAATCCCTTCTATTTTTTCAGATTCTTAAAAAAAAACCCACCAACCTTGATATCACCTACAGGAGTGCTGCCCAAAACTCCCCGAAAGCCTTGGGTGCACAGAAATGTGAACCCCACTCTTAATTTCCTGCTAAGATCACCTCTTCCTTTCTTAGCAAAGGGGTATAACAACATGAACAGAATACTTTTATTTCCTGGTTACAATTCCTGCCTCTGCCAGGTACAGAATTATAACCCAACAACCTGATGTGTGGTTAAATCAGGTAGATCTTACAAGAATTATAGCCCTCAGAAGCCAAATCTTCAGTGTCCAAACATCTAACTTGTCAGCATATCTCCCTGATCTACAGAATCCATGTAAACTGACTCCCAATTATCCAAGCCTATTTTTTTTTAATCACACAAGCAATTTGGATATTTGAAATTCTACTGCATTACACTTGCATGTAACAGGTTCAGTATTGACCACAAGAGGGAGTTGC
Source organism: Emys orbicularis (assembly GCF_028017835.1). Classification (NCBI taxonomy): domain Eukaryota; kingdom Metazoa; phylum Chordata; order Testudines; family Emydidae; genus Emys; species Emys orbicularis. The sequence goes on along the minus strand of NC_088685.1, from coordinate 18,527,321 downwards.
AATACTACTACATTCACTAAACACCATCTGTACATAGTGGTCACTAGGGAAGTTGCATAGAAACACTCACAAACATAACCACTGCAACAAAAAATGGGATAAAAATTGTGATTTTCAGATGCCTAAACAGAGGAGAAACTGACCCAAGCAAGCAAGCTCACTCCCAACCTTCAGTCAAAAAGAATCCAGTTCTGCTGCTAACAAACTTACCAATTGTAAGCTTGAATATTGTTCTAAACGCTGATGTTACATAATTTAAATCAAATGAACCACTGGGCACACATTTAAAACTATCAGCTGTAAATGAAAGATAGATACATGAATGAGACTGAATGACAGGACGTTAGTATTTATTGTTTTACAATTCTCAAATGTGTGCTAGGTGCTTAACAGGACACATTAAAACCTTGACTGACAGCTGGACAAAAGTGAAATTGGTAGGGAAAGCAGGTTTCTTATATGGCAAAATTGAGGGAAAATTGTACTGTGCTTTTGGTAAATTGCTTTTTTTTGTTGGTCTATATCTGTCTTCTCTTCAAGTTCTTCAAGGCAGGGATTGTTTTAATCTGTGTATGTACACTGCCTAGCACGAAGGGCTCAACCCTGGCTGAGGTCTGTAGCTGCTGCAGCTATAGAATATACATTATGTAGCAGCAGCAGTAGTAAATGTAGTAGCAGAAGTAATAAATATTACTACAAAGAAGGTCCCAGTCAATTAATTTACCATCTACTTCTGCTTAGATTCTAAGCAGCTTGGGGCAGGGACTGTCTTTTGGTTCTGTTTGTATAGAACCTAGCACAACGGGATCATGGTACAAGACTGGGGCTCTTAAGCACTATGGTTATACAAATCAAATAATAATAATGATGATGATGAGCAGGGGTAATAAACAGTAAGAAAGAAAAGACTGAGGAAACAAAGGGCTTACAATAGAAAGATTATACAGTTACTCAAGTTAGTCTATGCATTTTAAACATTAAAACAAATGCTTTTTAAACTGAACTAATTACTGAACCTCTTCTGACAGCCACTGGGAAGAGAGATCTCTTGAGGGATTCAATCTGGCATAGTTTATAATTTTTTTTTAACACAGACAAGCACATTCATAGAATTCTCTCAAGCCTGAGAGAGAAGGGAATTACGTTATTGTCATTTATATAATATCTTCTGTCTCAAGATTTACCAAGGAGCACTTTGGTCCCTCATTGAAATCAGCAACCTATAAGGCAAGCCACATTGGGTATGTTTTCTGTTTTGTAATGGTTTCCTGGCACTGTTCACAGTCCTGGTCTTGCATCCGGTTTTGTGTCTAAATAGCACCAATTCCCCCCTTTGTCAGCTTTATCCTAAATCACACTAGAATTATCATCAACAGCAGCTCTACAGAAGTGTCCTGCTGTATGATTGGTGGAATGCAGATTATCAGCTACTATACCGTTTTTCTATATACAGGGAGTCCTCGGACTTACGACGCCCAACTTACATTGGACGCCACTTATGTTGCTTTTCAATTGACTGCCCTTTTCACCCCATGACATTGTTTCGCCCTTACGACGCTGGATTTGCATAAAGTTGCTTGAAATCACTTCCTGGTTGCATTATAGTGGTATGGAGCTGGAAGGAGTCGCTTCTGATTGGCTTCAAGGCAGCAGGGTAGCTTGTTGCCAGGTAGGGTTGCCACTTATTTTTGATTGGCTCCCGGTCCCGGGTTCAGCCAATCAGAAAGCTTGAACAGTGATTGGCTGAGACTCAGCATGTGTGCTGTTCTCCCTGGCTTTCTGAGCAGCATATGTGAGTTTATATGATTATTTGAATGCTGTTTACAAAATACAGTGTACAGTAAATACATTGATGTTGCAACATTTGTCATCTATAATTCATTTAGTACAAAAATCTGGGTTACTGTGGTGAAAATAGCGTATCAAACCTTGGTTCGGGAACCAATCCCCCCTTCATACCATTGATTCCTATGGGAAAAGCAGTTTCGACTTACAACGTTTCGACTTACAATTCGTTCCTGAGAATTGCATTGTGTCGTAAGTCGGAGGACTCCCTGTTATTGAACTCTTGAGAGGATCCAGAAAAAAATCAAAAATGTTATTAACATTAGTCCTTGCAACAGCCACCACATGTACAGGATCACTCCTCGCAGGAAACCAGGGCCATTAAGTCACTTGGAAACCTGATGGAGAAGGACAGTGACAATGCCTGGATCTATATCAAACACATACACAACTACATTTGAACAAACACAGCTGAAGGATGCCAGGAATGAAAAATAGCATCAGGTAACATGTTTAAATATTGTCTTAGATCTTTCACATTCTGTTAGGCTGCTTGGTATGATTCATTGCATCATGTGATACCAAGAATTCAGATCTTGGCGTTAGAGGTTTGGGAATGGCAATTTCTTAAACATTTTACTATTACTGTCAATGAAAACTGCCTTTTGAATGAGCAATATTCTCTATCTGTGTGGATAAAGAACTTATCACTATTATACCTAAGCATTAACTACGCATTAAAAATATGAGATTTGCCTGGAGGAGTAAAAAAGCTACTTATGTATTGTGATTTTAGAAGTCATCTTTAAGCCATAATCTGCAAAAGCACTTGCTCTGTTTATTAAAAATTATCAAAACAAATTCTACAGGTCAATGAGGCTTAACCCTAAACATCTGAAATTATGAGGATAATTGCTCCGGATATACAAGGCCCTTTTTTGCAACATGTATTATTCTGCGGAGGATATCAGCTCCCCTTAATAGGTCACACTTATCCGAACAGCTGGAGCCAGGTCAAACTGCATATTAAAAAAAAACCCCACAATAAAACACTGCTGGTTTCCATGTAGCTAATTATATTGTCCCCCGTATAATACAGTATCTGAGAGCCTCCCAAATGCTTAAAAATAGAAGGAACAGTAAATCTCCCTTCCCTCCTTTGTAGACTTTAGGAGAAATAGCTAGAAAAACATGTGCAGATTTGAGAAAGTTGAGCTGAAGAATAAGTTTTGCACCTCGCTCTGAAAATGGCTGCTTCTGGGGTCATGCTTACCTTTTCCATAGGTTCCATACTACAGTTCCTGTGAAAGTTCCTTCTTTCCACACTCACAAGCCACCCCACTACAGGTTGAAAGTTTGACTGTTTGAGTAAAGCAGCTGTCATGAGAGGATATGGTTGAGCTTTCAGGTAGGTAGGGACAATGTCATGAACGGTTTTCAATATCAAGACGGAGCTCTTTAATTGCACTCTGTACTCAGTATGCTAATGCAATGGGGTGGTGTGTTCATGATGTTCTGTACTGTTCAGCAAATAGCTACCAAGTTTGATCTACTGCACATTTGTTGCTACTTTGATTTGTTCAAAGGTTCAATAAAAAAAGAGAATACTTTGCAAGAAAAGGCAAGCCCTAAAAATCTGGTCTACTAACACAACTCTCATCTAAGCCTGGCTCCTGTGTGTGAAGTTACAGGTGATCAGCCAGGAATAACTTGAGTCCACATAGCAAAACAACCTCCAGGCAAATATCACATGTACAAACCATAAAGAACTAGAAAGCATTTTTAGGAAATTAATGTGTAATGGAACATGATTTACTAAAGTACATGTTATTCCTTCAATGACTTATAGACTAATATTTGCTAAACACTAGGCCTTTGTTAATTTAACATTTTGCTATTCCTAAGACAGAAAACCTCTAAACTAAAAACTTTAGAGACAGAAAATCATGCCTCCCTCACTATCTTTCAACATTTTTGCAACGTTTCAATCAAAAAAAGGTTTCATTTGGGCCAAATGCCAGGGGATTAGTTCTATAACATAACTTACCTCTTCATTAATGTCAATAACATCCCCCACCTTGAGCTCCAGTTCATCCTCGTTCTGTGGAATATACTCAAACAGCACTTTACACTGCCGCTTCTTTAACTCTGGTGGAAGGGACATTATAAAAACATAATTAAAGTGAAACTGCCTAAAAATAATTGTGTACTTTTCCATATTCAAATCTTTCAAGGATCATATTTGATGAGAACACCTGTAAATCATGCCAAGGAGCTAACTACACTTCCTTAGTTTCTAGTTTTCCAGTTGTCCATTTACATCAGTATAAATCCAGCTTGCCCTGAGCTAGGTAGACCTTTACAAATACTGACTGCTTCCATTTGTGAGCTTAAACTCTGCCAATTACAAGGGAGTAAACAGTGTACTGCCAATTACCAGCACATTAATACAAAGTTTTATTGACATAATTGAGTCATAGATTAGCCGTTCAATTATTTTCAAGCTACTTCCTGTGAGAAGACTGCAACAATCAAAACCGCTGTCAGCTACCTGCTACCCACAGCATTGATCGAGGCGAAGGGAGTAATTCTGGTGCACATTTATGAATCTGAAGTTTTATGACTACACTTCTCGCAAACACCCATCCCTACAAAAATGTCAGATGATCTGCAGAGCAATGAAATGCAGACATCCTTTGCATGAAATAAACATACCTTGTTAGGTATTAATTTGGGGGTAATGATAATATTTGTTTTGCCTGAACATTCAGAACCTGATAAAAAAAGGCATCTGTTTCACTGGACTCCGGGGAGTACAAAACTTTTCCCAGTTCCAGCATGTAAATCAGGATACAAAGCCTATCATTCAATCAATCAGTATTAAGTGGCACAAAAAGAATCTAGGACGAAAAGGATACACAGCTATACAAATATTAAAAGACAGAAGGCATCATGGTAAGAGACAGCTCAAGCAGCTTGCAGTAGCACCACAAGCCAAATTTATACATGTCACAAGGTTACAGTTTTCCAGATTAATATTGAAATGACACCAATGTAGAAGTCTTGATGGTTTCTTCTTTCCCACTACAAGGAGAACTTCTAGAAGTTTTCCAGCTAATAAGATGATCATAAACTTTCCAAGGCAACTTCCATCTTGAATGAACATTTTCATTCTGGGTATATTAACAGGAGTGTTGTATGTATGATACAGCAGGTAACTGTCCTGCTTTATTCAGCACTGGTTTGGGCACCACGCTTAAAAAAAAAAAAAAAAAAAAAAAAAAAAAAAAAGTGGACAAATTGTAGAGTGTGTCCGGGGGAGAGCAACAAAAATAAGAAGTTTAGAAAATCTGACCTATGAGGAAAGGTTAAAAAACTGGGCATGATTAGTCTTGAGAAAAAAACGACTGAAAAAGGGACCTGACAAGCATCTTCATAGATGTTAAGTGCTGTTATAAAGAGGATGGTGATCATTGGTTCTCCATATCCACTGAGATAGGACAAATAGTAATAAGATTAATCTGCAGCAAAGGAAATTTAGGTTAGATATTGGGGAAAACTTTCCCACTATAAGGATGGCTAAATTCTGATATAGCTTACCAAGGGAGGTTGTGGAAACCCCATCACAGAAGGTTTTTAAGGACAGGTTAGACAAACACATGTCAAGGATGTATACTTGGTCCTGCCTTAGTAGAGTGGGCTGGACTCTGAGGTCCCTTGGAGGCCTCTTGAGGTCACTTCCAGCCCTACATTTCTATGATTTTATTATTATTTGTATTCCAGTACTGCCCACCTACTGCTGGGCGCTGTCAACACATTGAGACAGTTCCTGACACAGACACCAAAATTTAAGAACATATAAAAAGGCATGGGGCAACAATCTTTACTTACATGATATACTTTTTGTTACTTAAGTACACAGCTGCTACACTTGGCTACCCCCAACCTCTACAACTCAGAAGGAGAAAAGCTACATGCCTTCAATAAAGCCTTAAAAGTTCACTTTACCAGTTGAAAAGATCTAAAAGCTGCCTCCAAGATTACAGAACTGCCCCAAACTTCCAATTAGGATCAAGAACCTATTACCTTAGGGGAAATATAAATACATAGGAAAACATGTTTATAATCTAAAAGAGCCAGAAGATAGGTAAGACAAACAACAAGCAATATGTTTAAGATCCATATACTGTGGGTTACTTTCTAAAAATCTTTTCCCTAATCTGCCCCATTTCCATACTGATCCAATGCCATTGTTATCAAGACAATATACCCACCGGGCCAGAAATAGATTTTGGTTCAGTGCAAGAGTGTGTTTAAAAAAAAAAAACCCACATACATCCCAATCAAGGAGTGTTCTTGTGTTACTAATTATTGAAAGTGTAAAGGGCCTCATTGGCCTCTCCTGCCCCTCTGCTATCTTCCAGGAAGCTCCAGTTGCCCTCCCTCACATGGTGGGATGAGGGGGATGTGCCTACACATGCTTTGTGGCCCTCTTGGGTCAGGAACAGAGGCCAGCAAGAATTCAAAAACTGGCTGAATGTGTGGTCAAATGCAACATGGTTCCACCACTCTACTTAAAGGGACAGTGCTGGAGAGGCTAAATGGTACAGAAGCAGCTTGTGGTGTTCTGGTGATGTACTAGTACTTCATGTAATTTCATAGTTATGATTCACCCAGAACAGTGGTCCCTAAACTGTGGGGAATGCCCCCTAGGGGGGCATGAAGGAACGTTCAAGGTAGCGCAGTGGGGCCCAGGTCAGCCCCCATGAGAGGTTGGGAGGGATCACCACCCAGCTCCGCTCCAGCACGGCCACAGCCCAGCCCACAATCCCAGCCCCAGGCCCGACCTGGCTCCCAGCCTCTGACCCGGCCCCTGCAGGGGCATGGACAGATTACGGTATGAGTGGTGGTGGAGAAAACGCGACAAAATGTTTGGGTACCACTCATCTAGAGGGCTATTTCACCAGTAGAAAGCCATAGCTATGAAATGTAGGCCTCACTTCATAGCTAAAATGTAGCTTTTATTCTAGCACTTTATAGCCATACCCAATGTTCACATGTATTAAGTCTTCCAGGGATGGAAGATACTATTAAGTGAATTTTGATGATACTTTGCTCAATTTCAAAAATATTTTAACTCAGTACAATAGAGCACCTTTTAATAATATGGCTCCGAGTAAGATCTTGTCACAGGAAAGAGCTCTTTGCCTGCCCTGCAACAGCTTACCAAGGCTGCTGAGTCAGCCACATTTTGGACTAAGGAAGTTAGTGATCTTTCTTCTCTAAAGGTCATGAGGGAAGCAGTTCCAAAATTGGGTCTGAAGTTCCCTCAGATGCTGACTCAAGTTCCTGACGACGTCTAAATCAAGAGGAAATTACACCACGTTTCTGCCTTGTGCTCAAAGAGACCAGTTTCCAAGCTTCCTTAAGAATGCTGCTTCTTTGTCAAGCTTACACAAAACATTCATATTCTGCTCCTGGAGAGAAGCTCATTCAGATGCTCAAGGCAGTCAAAGATAAACATGCCACTTAAGATTAATATAGAAAGCATGAACAAAAGGAGATTGCTGATCATTCAGGGAAATGTACATTTCCACTCAATCTGAAGAGTCTTTAGCATATTACCTTGTGAGAGCCACCTCACTTCAGTGGGGAAAGGGAAGTACTGATGAAGAGAACCCATGTCATCATAGAGCAATACAAAGTCAAAATACATTGGAGCTCTTTTAAATTAAGTTCACTCCTTTAACAACTTCACAAAGAACCAGCACAGTCCTTCATGCATTTTCTTAGTGGCAAGAGCCGGGCAGTAAAAACAGTAAAGCCACAAGGCATTAAGTGCCACATTTCTGGCTGCTTAAAAATATTTCTGTGCTAAATGCCACACTGAGCCTGGAAATGGGAGCATTCAACATAAATCTGCATAGAGCTTAATTTGTGTTTTAGCTTTCTGGTTTCTTTTTCTGCTCATTCAGAAAGTTTTTCAATTAATGTTCCCACCTCAGAAACTTTGCCAGGTAAGACACTGCACATGTAGCGAATGCACTTACTTGCAAAAGCCACAGAAGTCCTCCCCAAAAGAATATATAGTAAAATAACTTTGTTTCACATTAAAATAGATATTAAAAGCAAAAAAAAAAAAAGTAAAGACTTTTTAAATGTTAAATAAAGGCACTAGTGACCGCAAATATAGATAAGAGGTATTGTCCCAGTGCTTTTAGGAACAGTCCTAAAGAATGGCCACTCTCAGTATCGTTGGAGAAGAATGTGCACAACAGTATTCTTCAGTCACCTTGGAGGAAGTTAACTGCCAAAGAAGCAGCTCTCTATTGGCAGTTTTTAGGAGAGAATATAGCAACATAGGTGGCTGTCAAAATAAGGAAAAGTCAAATTACATAAAGAGTAATTGTCAAAGGGCATGCCTGCCCTGCCTCTCACTTGCTGGCCAAGCATACTTCTGCAGGTGCTCCCTGCCTCCATTTCCCATCCCCCAGGTTTTCTGTTTCTCCCAGGGATTCAGGTGACTCAAACCTCTGGCTGGGTCACTCAGAGTTCAATCTCCTTTTGGAGTAACAAAAGACCAAAAGTACTTTTGCCCCACTTGGGCTACTCTTCAGCCTGCCTTCTGGGCTCCCTGTGAGGGCAAGTCTACACTACCCACCGGATCGACGGGTAACGATCGATCTATCAGGGGTTGATTTATCGCATCTAGTCTAGATACGATAAATCGATCCCCAAGCACTCTCCCGTCAACTCCAGTACTCCACCGCCACGAGAGGCACAAGCGGAGTCTACGGGGGAGCAGCAGCAGTCGACTCAGCGCCGTGGTAAGTCGACCTAAATACGTTGACTTCAGCTACGCTATTCTCGTAGCTGAAGTTGCGTATCTTAGATCGATTCCCCCCCCAGTGTAGACCAGGGCTGAGTCTCTGCACTTTGGAATATAGCACAGACTCCCAAGCTGCTTCCCTGGAGTCCCCTAAACCCTGCTTTAGGGCTGTCCACAGGAGCCCAGTTAGCGCTCTGTAGTTTTTCCTCCCAAACTGGGTTTTCTCAGACCCTTATTAGGCCCAGGTGTTTATCATCTGACCCTAATTAGTCCAGCTCCCCCTGTGTCTGGGGGCAGGGCAGCTAATTATGGCAGAGGCAGGACTGACTGAACAAGGCTAGCTAGCCCCAGGCCTCCCTGTTGCAGTAATGTACAGTTCTTTAATGGAACAAGCAGAATTGTCTATGCTGGAAATCTCTGTGATAAAAAGAAAGTTTTGAGTTTTTAACTCGCTTAGCAGTTATTTAGTGCTGTTCTGGCCCCTCATGCTGAAGAATCTTCCTGACATTCACAAACTTTGGTGACATCAAGTTACTTTCCCAAACAACCATTGGCATTGAAGATGGGATCCTGATGCCGCAATACAATGAAACAGAGTAACTGCAGAGGGCTAGTGAAACAGAAAGGAAACTTCAGCCTGCTGCCACTTCAACTGAGTAGACTGCTGATTTTGAGAAAAATAAAAGGTTAAAACTGCCTAGCTATTTGGGGAAAATGTACTTGTTCGATAGCTCAGTAAAGGACTGGCCCACCTACATAGAGATTGGGATTGTATATTACAGTTAACAGTAAAAACTGATGAGAAGACAGAGTCCATTTCACAGAGTGTATCGAAGACTTCAATTTATAACCTGCTGCATAGTTAAAAGCTCCTATTGAATCCACAGACAAAACATTTAGTGAGTGTGGATATTCTACAAAAATAACCCTCCCCTAAGCCACTAATGACTTGAGACCATGTTCATTTTTGTATATGGAACCAAAAAGAAAATGAAAATTTCTGAATATGTGGCTGGATTAAGGAAATTAACAGAGCATCAACAGTTTAAGTGATGCATTAAGGGGCCAGTTAGCATGTGGTATGCAAAATGAAGCAATACAAAAACATCTACTGACTGAGGCTAATTTGACCCTAAAATATGCACAAGAAATTGATGCATCACTTGAGATAGCTACTAAAGATGTCAGGGAGCTGAGAGAACATCATGTAATCTATGCAATAAATAAACCGAGGGCTAGGCAGAAAGCACAATATGGACAACACTAAAAAAACAAAAACAAACAAACTGTGCTTTTGTTAGGGGCACAATCTCACTATACAGATTGTTGGTTCAAGGACAAACCCCGTAGAAACCATAAATTTTAGATTCATCAACTTGCTAAATTACTGCTGAAGAAATGCTAAATGTAGCTGTGCTGCAAGGATCCATTAATTTATATTTTACCTCTCTTCCCCTTCTCCGCCCCCATTCCAACCCCTTCCCCAAAGTCCCCGTCCCAACGGAGTCGGCGCCCATGGCGGGCCGCAGGAAATAACTGTGTTTGAGACCCCTGGTTTAAACTTAGCAGACAATAAATAGGGCATTCTCTGGATTTCTTTAACAGTGGAAGGAGCAAGAAATGGAAGTACATGGATTGCCAATTTTGTAATTTCACAGTCTTAGTAAGAGACTTCCAAGATAATCTGTGGAAACCTGGAATGATTACATCACAGGCTGGTCCTCTGTTTTATTGAATAGAAGTAGCACCAAACATGTCATGGAGAAGACAAGTATACCAGCTTTTCAGTGCAAGTTCTACACATATGTGCTGACCCACTCCTTCGGAGGCATTTCCAGTTGGCAGGTCAACAGTATATTAACATTTTATGAATTCATATTCTCTTGGTCAAACAGTGGAATAAAAAAAACTTGGTCAGCAGAAATCCTGTAAAAGGGAATTTTCCGTATTGCTAATTTGCTTTCCCCTGCTCTCTCTTAGGTCAGTCTGTGTACAGCATGTCTGTATCTGATGACAAGAGGTAAGAAGAAAATTCAGTGAAATTTGCAATTAACACAGCATAATGTGGCTAACAACTGGTGAAAAATTAGGGGTAAGTTAAAGAAGGATAGTAAAATAATACCAGGTGGCAGCTTAAGAGGCCTAACAAGAGTGCTGTGCTCAGAGAACGACTAGATTCCTATGAATGTAGGCATGATGTTACTAGTCATCAAGAGTTTATTTAACACTATGACCTATAAGTAAGCACTTGTCTTCCTCTCAGCTCTGACACAGGTTGGGTGTCCAGACTGATACAGTAGGAAAAACCAAGTTACCCATAAAGTTCTTTTTCTCCTGTAATTGTGAGGTAAGGCTGGGCACTGAACTCAAGCAGGGTCCACAGAAATACAATAAATTGAGCCATGAGGCACCTGAGACCCCTATGAAAATTGAACAGCATTTCCCCAACGTGCAGTTTCCGGAGACCTACATATATTTTAGGATGGTACCTGGATGAGGTTAGAAAATCAGAGACTGCAGTTGCTGTATTCAGAGTTCCTACAGGAACACTTTGCCCAGATGCATACTCAATTTGGGGTCCCTGATTAAACACAGAATCATAGAAATGTAGGACTGGGAGGGACCTCGAGAAGTCATCAAGTCCAGCCCCCTGAGCTATGTTAGGCCCAAGAAAACCTAGACCATCCTTGAGAGATGTTGGTCCTCCTTGTTTTTAAGTACTTCCAAAGATGGGGACTCCACGACCTCTCTTGGAAACCTATTCCAGAGCTTAAACTACTCTTATAGTTAAATCTCCCTTGCTGCAAGTTAAGCCCATTACTTCTTGTCCTACCTTCAGTGGACATGGAGAACAATTGATCACCATCCTCTTTATAACAGCCGTTACCACACTGGAAGACTTAACAGGTTGTCCCTCAGTCTTCTTTTCTCAAGCCTTATTATGCCCATTTTTTTAAGCTTTCCTCATAGGTCAGGTTTTCTAACCTTTTAATCATTTTTGTTGCTCTCCTCTGGACTCTCTCCAATTTGTCCACATCTTTCCTATATTGTGGTGCCTAGCTGGGGCCTCACCAGTGCTGAGTAGAGCAGGACAATTACCCCGTGTCTCACATACAACACTCTTGTTAAAACCCCCTGGGACAGGGAATGTTTAGACAGACACGATCAGGTTTATTTCTTTTATTTTGGCTTGTGGATTTCCTCTGTGCTATTTTTGTTTTGTAATGTAAACCTGGACCCCAGGGATCCATTCCTGGTGTTTAACCCCTTTTCAGTTACTCTATAAAATCTAGCAATAGCCTGATTTTCCAGATGTGTTTCCTTTCTTCTTTTTTTTTAAAAAATTTACCTTTTTTAAGAAACTGATTGGTTTTGTGTCTTAAAAGATCTGTGCATACGTTTTTTCAATTAGCTGGTGGCAACAGCTGGGTTTCCCTTGTTTGTTTTCTTTCTCTGCTTCCCCGAGGGAGGGGTGGAAAAGCCGAGGGGCCTCAGGGAAAACTTTCCAAGTGAGTTTTTCCACGATTTGCAAGAGGCAGTTTTTCACTTGGGTGGTAGCAGCGTTTACCAAGCCAAAGTCAGAGAAAACCTGTAATCTTGGGAGTTTAATACAAGCCTGGTACAAGCCTGCCAAGTATTAATTTTTAGAATCCCTGCGGGCCCCCACCTTCTGCACTCAAAGCGCCAGAGTGGGGAATCTGCCTTGACACCTCCCTTTTCAAGTTCAGCTACCAATATCTTTGAGAGTTGTATTAAGGCAAAAAAGGAGGGCCCTGAACCTCCAGCATTTGTGCCCAGAAGACACAAACAAAAACCTGCAATGGGATTGGTTGATGAGAAAGTGAAGATAGATCCTACAGGTTCCAGTAGAAAATTCACCCTAAATGACAGCCTGGATTACAGAGGTCAAAGATTCAATGTGGAAAATAAACCTAACATTTTTTGTGTCTTTCAGGCCCAGCATCTGTGGAAGCTACTAGAGGCCTTGAAAACTACAAAATATAAGAACATAAAAACAGCCATACTGGGTCAGACCAAAGGTCCATCTCTATGAACTTACCTAGTTCTTTTTTGAACTCTGTTATAGTCTTGGCCTTCACAACTTCCTATGGCAAGGAGTTCAACAGGTTGACTGTGCATTGTATGAAAAAATACTTCCTTTTGCTTGTTTTAAACCTGCTGCCTATTAATTTCATTTGGTGACCCCTAGTTCTTGTGTTATGAGAAGGAGTAAATAAATAACACTTCCTTATTTACTTTCTCCACACCAGTCAGGATTTTATAGACCTCTATCATATCCCCCCGAGTTGTCTCTTTTCCAAGCTGAAAAGTCCCAGTCTTATTAATCTTTCCTTATATGGCAGCCATTCCATACCCCTAATAATTTTTGTTGCCCTTTTCTGAACCTTTTCCAATTCCAATATATCTTTTTGAGATGGCGTGACCACATCTGCACGCAGTATTCAAGATGTGGGCGTACCATGGATTTATATAGAGGCAATATGATCTTTTCTTTCTTATTATCTCTCTCTTTCTTAATGAGTCCCAACATTCTGTTCGCTTTTTTGACTGCCACTGCACATTGAGTGGATGTTTTCAGAGAACTATCCACAATGACTCCAAGATCTTTCTCTTGAGTGGTAACAGCTAATTTAGACCCCATCCTTTTAGATACACCTCTACCTCGATATAATGCTGTCCTCGGGAGCCAAAAAAATCTTACCACGTTATAGGTGAAACCACGTTATATCGAACTTGCTTTGATCTGCCGGAGTGCGCAGCCCCCCCCCGGAGCCCTGCTTTACCGCGTTATATCAGAATTTGTGTTGTATCAGGTCGTGTTATATCGGGGTAGAGGTGTATATAGTTTTCCATATATAGATTATGTTTTCCAATGTGCATGACTTTGCATTTATCAACACTGAATTTCATCTGCCATTTTGTTGCCCAGTCACCCAGTTTTATGAGATCCTTTTGTAGCTCTTCTCAAGATAGAGAAGCCCCAAGCAGACTGCATAGTTTTGAATCATCTGAAAATGTTGCCACCTCACTGTTTACCCCTTTTTCCACATCATGTATGAGGACCTTCCCTCTTATCCCATGACAGCTTACTTTGCTTAAGAGCCTTTGGTGAGGGACCTTGTCAAAGGCTCTCTCAAAAATCTAAGTACAGTATACCCACTTGATTCCCCCTTACCCACATGCTTGATGACCCCCTCAAAGAATTCTAGTAGACTGCTGAGGCATGATTTCCCTTTACAAAAACCATGTTGACTCTTCCCCAACAAATTATGTTCATCTATGTCTCTGACAATTTTGTTCTTTACTATAGTTTCAACCAGTTTGCCCGGTACTGAAGTCAGGCTTACCGGCCTGTAATTGCCGGGATCATCTCTGGAGCCCTTTTTAAAAATTGGCGTCACATTAGTTATTCTCCAGTCATTTGGTACAGAAGCTGATTTAAATGATAGGTTACAAACTACAGTTAGTAGTTCTGCAATTTCACATTTGAGTTCCTCCAGAACTCTTGGGTGAATACCAACTGGCTCTGGTGACTCATTACTGTTTAGTTTGTCAATTTGTTCCAAAACTACCTCTAATGACACCTCATATTAAACCACCTGAAAAATTCTCCAAAATCGGGGGGGGAGGGACTGAGACTAATTGTTCTGCCCATAAATTCGTTTTGGGGATTACTTGCAATTTGACAGAATGCATGCTAGAGTGAAAGGAGAAAGGAGTTTTGCCATGTAATATTACTAGGCTTGAGTTAATTAGCGCAGGAGACAGTGTCTACAACCCAAGGGAGAAGAAGTCACATCTGCACCACAGAGAACCCTGTGGTCTCCTTTACTATCAGAAAAAGGCTTCCTTAGACTTCTTGAGAGAGAGAACACTCTTCTCAACCTGACAGCTCTTTCAAGATGCAGGGTTTAGCAATCTTACCAAACTGAAGAAATCTGAATGAACTAGAGAGTGACAATCTGTTATCCTGTCAGAAAGCCTTGGATTCTCAAGCAAGACTTCCCTTGTTAAAATAAATGATCCTAGAAACATTTCTTAAGCACCCAGCATGAGCCTGGAATTCTCAGAGACTTCAGGATGCGAGACAGTGCTTCTCTAAAAAGGAGATTTCCAAGAGCAACAGGCTCTATGCTGGCTGCTATGGAGACAGCTATAAGCATTTCCTTCTGATCTAAATTACATCTCGTAAATGCCTCACCCTTTGTAAGGCACTCTCCCTTCATTGTGGTGAGAGTCAAGCCTCTGGAACCATCTCAAGGTTGTACAGATCCAGAAATGTATTAGGGCTCTCCTGAAAGCAGTTTTAACCTTACTTTCCAAAGGGTTCTTGGAACAGATGCTCCATGGACCAGCAGGGCGGATATGAATCATATCTGACATCTAATACTTGCACCCTCCCCTAACAACTGCTAACCAGTGTCTTGCATTTTTCTCTTCTATCTTAGACTATAAACTCTTTAGGGAAGGGAACATGACTATTTGTACAGCACTATGCAAACGCACAATGCTATAAAAATGATTTTTAGTACCACTCTACGCAAGACAAGGTACATAAAACATTAAAAGAAAATCTAGCTAAGAGCTCCACTGAACAGACATGTTTCCTTTACTCGAGATAGGAAAATGAATTTGATTGCTCAGACAGAACTGACCCTCTAACAAAGCAGATGACATCACAAATTTGGCTGAGTTCTCCTGCCTCCTTCTGCAGGTAAGAGATCATAGTGTCCAGTGTTCAGAATGGTCTGAACGATGCAGGATGACCACCACCTGATTATGCCAGTGAACCACCCTGCTCTCCAGGTATTATGTTGCTGCACTCAGAGCTTCACCCAGGGAGTTGCAAAATGGCAAAGCAGCAAAGTCCTTTCTTCGGTGGAATTTTATGGTGAACAAAACAACATTCTGTAAGTTCTGGATTTTACAGTGGGCCAAATTCTGCTCTCAGATCCGAGTGCACAGGACTTCTACAGAATGCAATATAAACCTTTTGCACATATCTGCAGGCAGAGTTTGACCAGGGTATTCCTTCCCTTCAGAGCCCCCTAGCTGGTGAGCAGGACCAGGAAACCTGTCACTCCCCTCCTCCACTCCCCAACTCTTAAAGTGATAGTTTGCAGTTCCAACACAATCCTCAATATAGCACAGCTACATCCATGGAACCACAATGAAGTCAGAGGGCCAAATTCTGCTCAGATTATAAATCTACAGTGACTGCAGTGGAGTACCCCACCCATCCCCCAGGTCTCTACAGGCCCTAACAAAATGCAAGCAACACTGAGTAAAAGTGGTGAGAAAACAAGTATTATAAGCCATTGATCTTAGGTACCTTATATAATGCAAGGAAAGGGGGAGCTACCTACTCTTTTTGAAGCTTTTGGATTGAGGATGGGGTTGAAATCCTCCTGCTGGAAGACCGTAGGTGCTCATGCGCTGCACAAGGCTTGCTACAGTTCCATGCCTCTCCCTCTTGATTGGCAAACCATCATCCTTAGGTTCTGGGTCATTCTTAACTTCCTGGTGGAAAAGAGAAGGCAGAACAAATTTACAAAACTGAGGGGTAATTTACGTTCAACGAGAGATCATAGGGTTCTTTGTGAGACATTCCCTATTCTATTGTAGACTCAAGTACTCGTTGTTCCATGGTGTAACGGGTTGTATCGGAAAAAACACTTTCCAGTTATACAACATCATCCATCATCCAAGCATCTCAAGGTACTTTAACATCAATCCTCCCTACACCCGTGTAAGTTAGATGTTATATCCAATTTACAGATAGGTAAACTGAGGTACCCAGAGAGTCCAGAAGCAGGAAAAGAAACAAAGTGTCCTGAATTCTGGTCTACTACTCCAATCTCTATAGAAAAACAGCTGCATTGCACTGAAATCTGGGAAAAATCAATATAAAAGCTAAATTACAACATATTTATGCTTCCACAGAGGTCAGTATTTCAATGTAAATTGTGAAAGAAGTGGAAGAATTTAAAAATATTTTCCGTATCATCTACTCTTTTTAGCATTTATATTATAGCAGTTCCTATAGTCCTCAATCATCAACCCATGGTGCAGGGTCTTTTATAAACCATGCAATAAGAGAGAGAGTCCCTGCCCCAAAGAATTTACAGTCTTGGTTAATGACAAGATGCAATGATGTCTAAAATAAACAGGAGGAAAGAGAAGATGAGCTAACACTAATATAAGCATGTTTATGCATAGATTTTCTGAACATTTAGATTGCCAAGTTCTTACCTGATATAAAATGTTTACGATCTAATTTGGAAACAGCCCTGCAGTAAAGCCATAGGCCTGATCTGATGGCACAGGAGAGCTCCATAAATAAGAACCAACATTTTTTGACAGAAGAGACTCAATTTTTTCAGCAATTAGTCCAGTGAATCAGGTCACTTAAACACCAGAGTGCTTTTATTTGTAAAAAGAATTACTATTTTGAATAAAGTAAATATGCACCCTGAAAGTTTATTGTGTGCTCAGTAGTTCCTGACAAGCTACTAGAAAATATAAAGAGAAACTCTTGCATGTAACATCAGCACTGAACGGTTATCACCTCCACTAGTGAATTCAGCAACCGGTGCTGTAGAATTAGATGTTGTACTTAAAATAACAGAAAAACAGTTGAAACAATGCACACTTATTTACTAAGTGGTATCAGCTGAATCCTTAAATGGGGGCATGAGTCTTGTTTATATATTGAAATATAACTTCACTAAACACATTAGACACAGATCCAGCAGGAAATATATGCAGCCTTCCATGTCATGAAAATCCAGAGCTGTGGTTCCTAGCAGAGTTACTCAGCTGGGCTGGAGAGACATTGAGACTCTCCAGGTCCAATATGAAAAGGATAAGGCTTGCACATCAAGGAGATTCTCTTCATCACTTCCTGTTGGAAACGTGATTCACAAAAATCAAACTGAGATCAATGTTCATAATTTTTTGTGGGTAAGGGAGTTCCATTCCTCCCTGGTCTATTCTATGAACCCTCCTGCTTGCCTGCCTGCCTGCTCAGCAGTAGCTACACTGAAAAAAAGCCTCTTCCAAAGTCCACAGAGAAGTCCCAGACAGTGAAGTTGCCTTGATATCATAGTGCTGGGCACCAACATAAACCCCTAGAATGGAGATTCTCTCACCTTCTCCCATTATTTCTTTTTTTCTTGGCCCCCTGAAAGTTTCATTCACTCCCTGGCACTGTGTAGATTCAAGGACTTACCAGTAAACACAAAAAAGTTTATGGCAGAACCCGAAATAAAACCTAGGTGCTTATCCTGCAAGACTAACTAAGTCAACAAGATCATTTATCTGTATTTACTTGAAAATTTCCTTCTTTCTAGTAGGATGGTTCACAGAACGACAATGGATCTTCAGTCAGCTTGCAGCTTTGGGGACAGAACCAGATCCATTCATCACCAGCAGCAAGGTAACAACAGAATATTGGAGACTATCAGTTTGCAAGAGGAGCCTTTGCTACAGAACCTACCTAGTTGGCTGGCTAAAGAATAAGTACAGGTTTCCATAGAGGCATAGGGAGCTCTCCTGCACTTTGCCATCTACCCCATGCTCTGTGTGGGACTACAGAGGCAGCAGCTGCTGTACCTCAGTGAGAGAGAAGGAGGCTAGAAGAGGGCAAGGGAAACCCTTTCACAAGCAGCCCAGCTAAAGCTTGAGCCAGTTATTCCAATGGGGGGGGATCAGAATTTGTTAAGGTATGCTTTGCAGCAGGGACATCCCAAAAAACCTGCAAGTAACTGAGGGGGTGCAACTAACCAGGCAGGCTCTTTGGTGGGACAGTCCCTGGCTGCCAGTGATGGGTAAGTCTGGTTTTGCCACCATAGCCTCTTCTGTAATTTAAGACATCAGTGGGGCTTCCGCGCATCAGAATGGGATTACTCACATGAATACCTGTTCCAGGACTGGGCTGTGTATGCACCAGTTATGTGTAGCACTTCACAAATAGTATTAATTAATCTTTACCATGCCCCTGTGAGGTATGCATTTTTACCACCATTTTACAGATGGAAATGTTGAAGCACTGATATTAAGCATCTTGTTCATGGCCCCAGATGAAGGCCACATCCAAGCCAGGATTCAAACGCAGGTTCCTGAGTCCCAATCCTGTGTTCAGTCCACTTGACCATAAATCCATATTTCACATCAATACACTGACAACAGGCAGAAAAACAATAAGAAACGGTTGCTATATTCATGTCCACTTTATTTTAAATTAATCATAAAACTTTGGGATCCACTAAAATCTTTATCTGTTTCCTGCATATATGCAATTTCTGAACATCTGTGCAGAATCTGATGGTAAGACTACTTTTCATTCCTAGAGTAACAGAAGAACTGTAATTTCCAAACCATGCCGTATCAGAATCAGAAACCTCTGAATTTTGGGTAGTATTTTATTCATTTTAATAAAGTTCCTCTATCAAAGCTGCAACAGCAAAGTGACTGACAAAACAGTTGGCTTGGCATTGCCTTAAGTGACTAGAAAGTTCCAGCATTTAGAATCCTTCGAAGTTTTAAGTTTACTTATATTAATTTAATTCACATTTTATTTTTTTAAAATGTCCAACAAGAGGACCTTTTAAAGCAACTTATATTATTTTAGTTGTAACGGATTTTATTAATTAATAGGGTATAATTGGAATGGGTACCCTTCATATTGTGCAATTTTAGACAGAAAGATTTGTATTTCAAAGGTGCAGAGGACACTTGCCCTTCAACTGCATGCAAGTCGGATTTCAGCTTACAAGCTGCGAAGAAGACTGAAACCCCACTTTTCTGGACCTGGCTATGACCAATGTCACACCACAAGATCTCCCTGCAGGAACTGAAGTTTCAAGGTAGGCACTTTAGTAAAAAGGCATTTTATACATGGAATTCAATGCACGTGTCTAAAAAAAAAAAAAAAAAAAATCAAGTCCTATAACCTCCTTGATTGCATTATGACAAATTTCTAGGCCTCAGAACTACTTGGCTTGTTATGAATTGAAGCATCAACATCTGCCAGTAAACAGGAATATAAGGACAGAGTACAACATTAGTCATAGCTAGAAATTTACGAATCTATTTTATGGCTGGCATTAAGGACTGTGTCAGCATTTCCATTAGTAACACAGATTTTATGCATTTATAACATGGCTCCACAAGTTCACTACAGAGTGCATCTTGGCATAAAAAGTCTCAGCTTGGGAGTGACCTCCCACTCCTTTCCTCTGCAAGCTATGGGTCTGGCCACTAATTTTTATAAATAATAGATAAATCTTCTTTAAACAAATATATTAATAACAATATCTCTATAATATACTCAATGATTTATATACACCTTATTTATTTACATACACACAAATATACACACAATATATAGAGAGAATTAGTCGTAACATTTGTCAATTCCTATTCCAACTGTCAACAACTTAACTACAACTCTATACAATAAAAGCAAAAAGCACAATCACGAAAACGGAACCAGACCCAACCAAATATGAAAGAAGAATTGTTTCTTGGTATTTTACACAAAGAAAGTTCTAATTGTATGTCTAAGAAGTCCACTGAAAACAGTGTAAAGGAACATCCCCCACCCCTGATGTCCAGAGACTGGATCAAGATTAAAGATTGATTAAAGTTCTCAAGCAGCATAAAATACACTCATATCCAGGAAGTCCAGTTGAATGATTCTACAAATTCAATAACTAAATCCTGTTTGTCACAGGTTTTAGTGCCTCCTTCCCCACCAAAAAAATAGCAATAGCATAGCACTGATAAGCAAACTTAATCCATGGGTGGACAATCTTAATTTCTGCTGGGCAGGAAATGGGGGCCTCAGTATTAAATCAACTTCTTAAGTTTCCATCTTCACCTTTCATTCTGCAAAATTCTTTCACTCAAAACTTGAGTAAAATGTAACTACCAAAAAATATATTCGAGTCAGCAGAAACTCCTGTTAAAGAGGAACTAAAACATTTGTTTCCTAAAAATACAAAAATAACTGTCTCCATATATCCATTGAAGGATCTAAGTTTATACTAAAAAAATTTCAAACTAATTTGAGAAATATGTTTGTTCAGGACTTCAGTCACAATACCAGCGGTAAATACGACAGTTTGAACAGCTTTTCAGTCTAATAATATTTAAATCAACTCCAAGCCCCTCAACTATGGGTTTCAGTGCCATCCAGACACATCACTTCAGTTCCTTCTTGAGCAGGAAGCAGAGATTCCCAAACTCTATATGTAGACCCCACAAAATACTAATCTGGGGGTAAGACTAGAAGCGTTACATATTTGTGTTCATTATACAAGGCAGGGTATTCATTTATTTCTTCTCATTTTTCAACTGTAACTATAGATGTCTATCCTGTGACTTAGGCACATAGCCCATAAATTAAAACCACAAAATAAGCAAGAGACTGCCCATAAATATATTCACATCAGCTCCCTACTCGACATCCTTAGATAAGATTAAAATAACTGGGTCCTAAATTTTAGCTAGGCTATTTTAGAGCTCTTTCCCCACCCAAGGCTTCCATGGGATGGCTCTGCTTCCTGAGATCTGTGGCAGCCCAGATCCCATTGCATGAAACAGTTCATGCTGGGAGATGCTACCTAAGGAGCCAGCACACCCTCAAGCTAGGTCATAAGATATGGATGGAACCACTGAAAAGGAAGGCAAGGGACTCTGAAGAGGGGGCTTGACTGCAGACCTCTGAATCAAGGTGAAGAGGATGATACTGGCCTACTTTTACTCTGGTTTCCCAACCCAAGAGAGCAGAGAGAAGAGAACATCTTCCTTTCCCAAATTATGGAGGTTCATCTCTGGGTTGAAAGAATATATTCATAAGAAGGCATGAGTGCGTGTGGAGTATCAAATGTTCAGCTACAAAGTGCCTGCACATTTTAATTAAAAAAAACTGGATACCTGTGCACCATGTGCAAGAAAGTTAAGGAAGGATCTCTCATCACTGGGTCCCATATCAGTGCCTGAAAAAGCTTAAAGGCCTGGAAGCTTGTAATGATTAAGCACCTTAACAAATCTTTCCCACAGATTTTAGCAGCCCATTTCTCATGCTTTGCTAGTTTTCGAGACTAAGATCCTTAGGTCTGGTCTACATCAGCATAGCTACATCTCTCAGGGGTATGAAAAATCCACACTCCCGAGAACCGTAGCTATGCCAACCTAACCCCAGGTGTAGACAGTGCTAGGTCGATGGAAGAATTCTTCCGTTGACCTAGCTACCGCCTTTTGGGGAAGAGAATTACCTACACCAACAGGAGAACCCCTCACATCAGCATAGGTGGTGTCTACACTGAAGTGCTATAGCTGTGTCACTAGCATTTTAAGTGTAGACATATCCTTAGAAAAGCCCTTAGGCATGTGGCTAAAGTGATTTACTGAATCAGGTCTTAAGAGCTAATTGGAAAATGTAAACAAAGCACTTCTCTCCTCTCTCCCTCAAAAAAACCCACCGAATTTTTAAAAACATTTTTAGGAATCCTGCCCCTGCTTTAAAAACAGCCAGAGAGATTAACAAAAAGGTGCCTTAAAATTACTGGCTATTTACCATTCAAGAAAGTAGTTAAGATTAGGCTGAAGCTAAAGTAAAAAAATAAGATGCTTATCAGACTGATTTTAAACCTATAATATATTTTAAAATCTGTCTGTCAGGGCTAGAACTGATTTTCCCCATCTTTGCAATTGCAAAAAAAGAGTCTTTAATTTCTACCTATGGCAGTTCATGTTATCAGACTAAAAAAAAAATTGCTTCCTTGAATGTTAAACAAAGGTAAGATGGAAAATGTTACAGCAGAGTTCAGTTTACTTCCTCACCCTCAAAAAATTTACATATTCAAAAAAATATCTTGCAAAGTCTGGAAAGCAGTAGTTAAAGGAACTAGCCAGTCCCCCTATGCCATTTCATCCATCAGTCATCACCCCATCTGAATTATACCTCACCTCTTAATTTTGCTCTTCTCCCCAACTACGATGTTGGATGTATATACTGTTGAGCCTATGTTTAAATATGTGGTGAAGTTTTGAAATAATGTAGTTTCAGGGTACACTCCCACAGTGTTCTATAAATTCCAACTAGATGACATGTTGAGGGAGCAGAATAATATTTTATAAATATAACTGGAAAAATTGATCTGTTTGGTGTTATAAAGTGTGTCAATTATATAGTGTACGTTTATGACGGGTCACAGAGAATACACCAAAATTAAGAAATATTTTTCTGCACACACCCAGCCAACCATTCCCCCCGTCTATGACCAAGATGCTGCCGTATTTCTTAGTTTACATTAATTGACTAACAAGAAGAGACAACAATATAAAATGTATTCATTTTATAACATAATAGCAAAAGAGTTACTACTTTTTTATAGTGCTTGTAGAAGAAATTGTACAATCATGCACAATCAGATAAGGAAGGACAAAAGTTCAAGATGTTTTTATGTGACTAGTTAAAGGAGTATCAATTCCCATTTACCTGATCATCTTCCAGTTCCATGCTACCTAGTTTGTGCAACAGAAAGTTATGTCAGTTAAGCGACGTCATAGATTCCATCGCAAGAAGGAACATCTTCATCCATTGTGAACATCTAGTCCAACTTCTTGTATAACTCAGACCACAGAGTTTAGCCAATATAATCCCTAGAGCATCTCTTTTAGAAAAACATCCAAACTTGATTTAAAAATTGTCTGTGGAGAATACACCATGATCCTTGGTAAATTGCTCCAATAGTTAATTACTCTCTATTAAAAATGTACGCCTTATTTCCAGTCTGAATTTATCTAGCTTCAATTTCCAGCCACTCTTATACCTTTCTCTGCTAGATAGAAGAGCCCATTATTAAATATTTGTTCCCCATGTAGATACTTATAGACTGTAAAAAGTCACTCCTTAAATCTTCTCTTTGTTAAGCTAACTAGATTGCGCTTTTTGAGTATCACTGTATGGCCAGTCCTTTAATCACTCTCATGGCTCTTCTCTGAACCTCTTCCCATTTATCAAAC
Source organism: Emys orbicularis (assembly GCF_028017835.1). Classification (NCBI taxonomy): domain Eukaryota; kingdom Metazoa; phylum Chordata; order Testudines; family Emydidae; genus Emys; species Emys orbicularis. The sequence goes on along the minus strand of NC_088685.1, from coordinate 18,503,650 downwards.
ACATTTCTTGAATACAAGGCACCAGAATTCGCACCAGAACTCAGCACAGCTTTCTAGCAGCGGTCTCACCAGTGCCAAATTCAGAGGTAAACTAACCTCTCTTCTCCTACATGAGTTCTCCTGTTTATGCATCCCTGGATCACGTCAGCTTATTAGCCACTGTGTCACATCCACCATGACTCAAATCTTTTTCATAGTCACTGCTTCCTGGGATAGAGTCACCCAAATCAGAAAGTGCTAGCGTTCAGGGCAACTGCAACTGTATTTCCCCTCAGTTGTCCAGAAAAGACACCTTCTCTCAAGTTGCCAGCTCCCCGGTCATTGCCTTACTTGGGTGGAGACTCACATCTCACTCGCTTCTGACTGGGCTATTTCCAGGCTGCACAGTTCCCTAACTACCCTGCGTTACTCCCAACAGAGACAAGCTGCCCATTACACCTGCTTGCTTTCTCTTTAGAGACAGTTAACAGTGTGACTGTGCCAAGTTATAGATACCACACAGCTCTTTTTATGCAAGCCTATTTTATTCTTAAGCTAAAAGCACTACAGAGAAGACCTATTAAAAACAATTAAAAGAATCTGCCATGCTAATAAGCTTATCAGAGATCACTCCTACTCTAACGGTACGTCCAGACTACCCGCTGTATCAGCGGGTAGTGATCGATTTATCGGGGATCGATATATCGATCCCCGAACGCGCTCCCCGACGACTCCGGAACTCCATCGGAGCGAGCGACGGTAGCGGAGTTGACGGGGGAGCCGCGGCCGTCGATCCCGCGCCGTGAGGACGGGAGTAAGTCAGAATAAGATGCCTCGACTTCAGCTATGGTATTCCCGTAGCTGAAGTTGCGTATCTTACATCGACACCCCCCCCCCCCCAGTGTAGACCAGGCCTAACAGACTCTGGCAGGAGCAGTCCTTCAGAATCCCACTCAAGGGGGCCTCTTCTATGGTCACAAATTCATAACAGCGTCAGCTCAGAACCAGCACCCAGTCTTACAGAGGCCCAGCAAGCCCAGTCCTTCCAACCCTTCCCAAAGGATTTGGGCCCCCCATGGACCAGAGTCTTGTCCGTTTGCTGAATCCAAAAGAAGGCCCTGAGCCTATTCAAACTATGCTATTTGTCCAAAAATCCTTTCTTCGTCTGTTGGTCCCTGGACAACCATCACCTGCTGATCTCTTATTCACCTTTCCCATGGACACGCATACAATCCCTCAACAACACATAACTGCATTTTTAATATAGTGGCCCCCAAAAGGTATTAAACCTAATTCAATAAGGTTTGAACTTCACTGAATTAAGCAATTCAGGATGTTTCAGCATATTGTTGGCCTGTCACACTCAATACACAGAATGGCAGTAATGCAACTCACGGAACAAGCAGATATGATGCAAAAAATAATCCAGAAGAAAACCTTTTCTACTATATATGCAAATTAATGTAAAACACTCTGCAGTAGTCAGAGATCATAGCAAACAGGTATAATGTGTTCTCTACACAAAACTCTGCTTACTAAGTGAACCAATGTATTCTGACCTACCTTCACATTTTCTGTAATGTCTGAAGCAAGCTCTCCCTTCCCATTGAGAAATACCCCTTCTGATTAATGTAATCGGTGGCTAGGTTGTCTGGTGCCAGAATTGGAATATGCGTGCCATCTATCGCCCCTCTGCACTGTTAGGGAAGTCCATTTGTGCAAAGCCACCCACAGTGTCACGCACATTGCCCAGAGTCACGGTCTTTCGGAGCAGGATGCGATTAATGGCCCTGCACACTTCCGTCAACGCACGTCCAACGGTCCACTTTTCCACTCCGAACTGGTTAGCGACCGATTGGTAGCAGTCTGGAGTAGCCAGCTTCCACAGTGCAATTGCCACACACTTCTCCAATGACAGGGCAGCTCTCATTCTGGTGTCCCTGTGCTGCAGGACTGGGGCAAGCACATCACACAGTCCCATGCATGTGGCTTTCCTCATGCGAAAGTTCTGAAGCCACTGCTCATCACCCCAGACATGCATGACAATGTGGTCCCACCATTCAGTGCTTGTTTCCCCGAGCCCAAAAGTGGCATTCCATTATGGTCAGCACCTCCGTGAATGCCACAAGCAATCGCGTGCCGTAGCTACTACGCGTGGTGAGATCAATGTCAAACTTCTCTTGCCTCTGTAGATTAAGGAATAACTCCACTGCCACTCATGATGTGTTAGTGAGAGCGAGCAGCATATTGGTCAACAGTGCGGGATCCATTCTTGCAGATCAAAGAGGCAGAGCGCGCAATACACAAACTGTTTAAAGATGGAGCCAAATGCAGATGGAAGTACAGGGATTGCTGGGATGCGAAGCAATGCATCACGGGGCATTGGGACAGGACCCAGGATGCCTCACGACTCCCTCCGCCTTAGCGGCAGACGAGGAAGAGGTGCTCTGTGGGATAACCTCCCAGAGTGCACCGCTCCGAATACCGCTGCAAGTGTGAACACGCTATTGCACAGGCGGCTGACAGTGTGAACACACAACAGCAGTTTCCCTTCAGCACTCTCTGAACGGCGCTGTAACTCTGCCAGTGTAGACATACCCCTAAGGCAAATATCACTGCCTCAGTTTTTCACTCCTCATGTTCGGAAGGGCTAAAAGTTTCTCTCTCTCTCTCTTTTTTTTTTTTAAATGAAAGGTTAGTTTCTGCAGGAAAACTCTGCGTTTTGCTGCTGTGGAACACACACAGGGTCCTGGTTTGATGGTGTAAATCTGCATAGAGCCTACTGCAATAATCAACTTCAGAGTCTCTAATACATGGACAATCCATGGTAAAGTCCAAATCCTAAATAAAAGGACATAACTTTCTTGTTAGGAGCAAATGAAAAAGCATTCAGCTACTGCTGCTACCTGTTTATCCCCTTTAACTAAGAGTGCTGATATAATCTGCAGCCATATCTTCCAGTAGTTTCCATCATTCTATGAACACGTCAGACTTGTTTGAATCAGCTTGCCCTCATCTGTGCCTTAATCTCTGTTAGATCCTGGGATACACTGCACTGGCAGGGTCAGAAGACACGGAAAATATCTGTCTCATAAGCATATTGAAAACACTAACCCACACTTCACCACCAAACTTCCCATCAGCCTTTCATACCTTCAATACAGCTCTCTCAATCTTCCACCAAATATGGAATATTAAAGACCAGACTGAGTTGTTTTCTTAAACAGGGATTTAACAATCACTTTCTTTTAAAAGTAGTATTTTGTCCTCTCTCTGGGAACTACTGAAATCAAGTTCAAAAATGGTTCCAACACCTTCCTGCTGGGTAACTCCAGCAAAAAGGGACATGCTCTAGTTTATAGGTCATAATCCATACATCCCCCAGAAACTACCACGGCCAACAACAAGCAGACAAAACTGCTTTCATCTCTCCTTCCTCCAAAAATCAATCCCACTACCATGGAGGGGGATAGTTCCATCAAATCATCTTTGAAAAATAATTTGAAGATTCCTGTGACGGGATGCACCAGGTCCTTTAAGGCCTCTACCACATCCTGCCCCAGGAAAGAAGAAGTGAAGGGGTCCTCTAGAAAGGCTGCAGGGAAGCAGCCTATCAGAATGCAGCAGGCTCAGATAAAAGGCGTGGCAGGGCCTTAGCAGGTCAGTTCTTGACGAGGGCTAGAGAAGCATTCAAAAAGGAGGAAGAGGATTTGACAACTGAAGCCCTGAGGTAAGGGTGAAGAGAAAAGGACTACATGGGAAAAGGCCCAGGGAATAGCAGCAGCAACAACCAAGTAAAGGAAGCAGTACGTGGCTGCTGTATATAGGGTCCCTGGTTTGGGACCTGGAGCAGTGGGAAGGCCTGGGTCCTCCCAGCAGCCAGTGCTGACGTGGCCTAAGTCCCGGAAAGGGAACATGGCTAGTTTAAAAGACCAAGAAAAGGGGTTAGATTTAAAAGGGCCTAGAGACAGAGCTGAAGGCCCTGGTGAAGATAAACCAACAGTTCCAGAGGCACACTTTACTAAGCCCCGGGAAGGGGATAAGTTTCCTTTAGAAGCCTAAGCAGAAAGCTGGACTTAAAGGAGCCCATGAGGGGCTGAAGAGAGAAGGCACCCTCAGGAAGGAGAGTGTGCGTCTATTTTGAGACAGGGAATTGGAAGACTTGTGTTTGTTTTGGATGCGAGTACCCCAAAAGGGGTTTGTTCATCCATTTTAAACTGTGTGACTTAGCCAGAGAGCTGAGCCACTGAATACTGAACAACCTACATGGGGCGCCGGAACCAAAAGAGTGTGCAGGATCACACCCCCCTGAAAGGAGGTGCTCGTGAGAGGTGAATGCACCGTCACAGTTCCCGACAGTGAGAAACACAACCTTACTCAACAATGTTGTTAATTCCCTGTAACAGTTCCACTGGCCAGAATTTTGCAAGTGCTATGGTGGAAGCAAACAAACTTTGCCTCCTATACAACTCTATATGTTGCAGACTTGTACCACTAATACATCTAGCTAACTTCCCTTCTCCTTCATCAGCTGCAAGTCATGACAATATCACAGTGGCTTGTGACAGTGCAGTGTGCATTTAGGAGCCACAGTATCAATGACTGACTACAACTGAAGATTGATTGTCCCACCAAACCTTCAATAGATTGGTGTGCCAGTAAGACAGCATGCTTCTTTTGGCACTCTGAAATGCAAGGAAACATGAAACTGTCAACCTCTAGAGTGAAACTACACAGAAAAACAGAGCTTTCTTTCTTAGCAGTTGGCTCAAGCGATAGTGACCACTTTCAGATCAAAGAGTAAAACTCACTTCTATTTCAGCTTTCCCACCACCACAACAAATAAAACAAAAAACTAAGTGGGGGGGGGGAGAGGGAGAGTAGGAATGATGAGACATATATTTAAAATATCCTGTCTGCCTCAAGGTAAGAAGAGAGAAAACTAGACGAGGTGTAGGCTTTATAAAAAAGTCACCTGAATGTAAGGAGTTCACATACTATAATGATGAACACAGTATGAAATGCTTAAATAGCTAATCAGCTGTGGTGGCACTAGCCTCACGCTAAGAAGAACAGAAAGGACAATCAATACATATAGGGCCTGCATACCTTAAAAGATGAAATTGGGACAAGAGGAAATAAATGGTTACTTACTGTATTCCAAGTAGGTGTGCACGCACCTGGCGCATAGAACCAGAGACTTTTGCCCTGAGTAGCTGTAGAGGGGCAGCACTCACACATTGTGTCTAAAGACCCTCACTGCCCTGACATCCCTCAGTTCCTTCCCACCAAAAGTTCAGGGGAAGACTCCAATGCAGAGGGGACAGAGGTGGCTCGTGGAATATATACCTGCATCACATCTTGAAAAACCACAGTTACAGTTAGTAACTGTTTCTTCTTCTTCGAGTAGATGCAGACAAGTATCCCAAGTAGGTGACTAGTGAGCAGTACCCACATCCAGAGGCAGGGCTTGTACTCCGAGTAAGGAACGCAGGACTGCTCTTCTGACATTACCATCCACTCTGGAAGAAATGGTGATCGCATAATAGTCTGTAAGTGTATGTATGGACAACCATGTGACCGTTCTACAAATGTCCAATATGGAAACGTCATTGAGGAATGCTACTGATGTTGCCTCTCCTGTCGTTGAATGTGCCTGCATCTGCTAAGGAGACATAGCCGACACTATCTCACATGCAGTCTTGATACAAGAGGTTATCAATCTGGAGATGGTCTGCGCAGAGACCGCTTGTCCCTTCATGCAGTTCACATAGGATACAAACAGATGAGACAAAGCATGAAACTGTTCAGTCCTGTTCAGATACAAAGCTAGACAGCATCTAACATCTAACACATGGAGGCGTTTCTCCTCTGGGGAGGAATGCAGCTTGGGGAAAAATACAAGAAAAAACATCTCCTGGTTTAAATGAAGTTGAGAGACTACCTTGGATACACACTTCTGGTGTGGCCGGAGCATAACCTTGTCCCTGAAGGACTACATGTAAGGAGGCCCCGCCATCAGGGTCTGCAACTTAGCCATTACCTCTGGCAGGAGGGTGGGTATCAAGAAAGCTGTTTTCTGAGACAGCAGCGGCAGTGGACAGTAAGCCAGGGGCTCAAATGGAGGCCCCGTTAGAGCTGCTAAAACCATGTTCAGGTCTCACAAGGAAACCAGCTCTTGGACTGGAGGATGCAGGCAGAAAAGTCCTTTCAAAAATCTCATCACTACGGCATTGGAGAAAAACGATTTTCTTTGGATAAGTGGATGGAACGCTAATATTGCTGCCAAGTGCACTCTCAGAGAACTGAGTGCTAAACCTGCTTCCTGAAGGTATAGCAGATACTCCAATACGTCCTGGATGGAAGTCTCCACCAGATGGGCCCCACAGAACAAAGACCACCTGGAAAACCTCTTCTATTTCACCAAGTAAGCTGTTTTAGTGGAAGGATTCCTACTGTTAAGTAGGACCTGTTGGATAGCCTCCGAGCAGCACTTTTTCTCCTTGTTCAGCCATGCAGCAGCCACACCATAAGGTGCAAGGATGCATCACTGGATGCAGGATCCAGCCCCAGTCCTGTGTGAGGAGGTAAGGAAGGAGACGAAGCAGCATAGGAGGCTAAACTGACAGAGCGAGGAGGTCCAAGAACCAGCACTGTCTCAGCCATGCTGGCTCAATCCGCCTTGAGCTTGGCAACGACCTGGGGAATGACTGGGACATGAGGAAATGTGTACAGAAGAATCGACTGCCATCTGCAGTGGCAAGCGTCGGAGAAGGAGCCCAGACTAAGCCCCTTCCAAGAGCAGAATAGATAACACTTCCTGTTTTCCCTCACCATGAAGAAGTCAATAGTGGGAATAACCCACATCGCAAAAACCATCTGAAGGACCTCGACCATCAAGGATCATTTGTGGCTCGGGAACAAAAACCTGCTGAGATGATTTGAGAGGCAGTTCTGCACCCTTGATAAGTGGTAGCTATCAGGGTGATGTCTTTTTAGATGCAGAACTGCCACAGGTTGATTGCCTCCAGCCAAAGTGATTTGGAGTGGGCTCTCCACTCTTTTTTTGCAGAGTACATCACAGTGGTATTGTTGGTGAGTATGTGAACTACTAAATGCCTGATATGGTCCCAGAAGGCACAACATACATCGCGGATGGCCCAAAGCGCCAGCACATTGATGTGGAGCAAGGCCTCCTGTTCCAACCAGAGGCCTTACCCCCTCAATGAGTCCAGATGCGCCCCCGAACCCATATGGGACATGTTGGTAACCAATGACTTGGTTCGAGAGGACCAAGCACAGTGGACCCCTTGGCACACATTGCATGGGGACTCCCACCCGTGCAAGGACTCCAGGACTGATGGAGGAAGGCGAACCAACCCCTCCAGAGAATGCAACACAGGGTGGTAAACCGTCCTGAGCCACATCTGAAGAAGACAAAGACGTAACCTGCAAGCAGTCACGTGACCCAACATGCTCAGACATACATGGACTGTCATGGACAGCTGTGACTGCAGACTGAGAGAGCTATCAAATCACCTGGAAGTGGTCAATCAGCAGAAATGCCCTTGACCTTGTGGAATCTAAAAGGGCCCCAGTAAACTTAATATGTTGACTGGGAGCTAAGTTTGATTTCGGTGTTTAGAATGAATCCCAAATTGTTGCGTAAACATAATGTGGTGTCAACATAGCTGAGCACGTCCTCTCTGGACCTGCCCTTCAGCAGTTAGTCATTGAGGTAGGGGAAGATATGGATTCCCTTCCTCCGGAGGTACGCCATGACCACCACCATGCATTTGGTGAAGAGTTGGGGGGCAGAAGAGAAGCTGAACAGGAGAACTATGTACTGAAAGTGGCAGTCTCCTACCATGAAGCAAAGAAACTTCCTGTGACTCGGTCAAATGACCAGACGAAAGTATGAGTCTTGACGGTCCAGAGCAGTGAACCAGTCATTCTGAGACAGATAGCTGATAGAGTGACCATGTGGAACCTCATATATTTGATTAATTTGTTGAATCAGCAGAGGTTGAAGATGGGCCTCATCCCACCCTTGGATTTTGGTATCAGGAAATACTGGGAGTAGAACCCATGACCCTGGTGTTCTCGTGGAACCTCCTCCACCACTCACAATACTAGCAGAGAGCTGATCTGCTCAAAGGGCAGTGTCTTGTGAGAGGGGTCCCTGAAGAAAGATAGGGAAGGGGGTGGTGCGGGGCCATGGAGAGTAACTGGATGGCATAGCTTCATCTGACAGTGTCTAGGACCCAGCTATCAGAGGTGATCGAGACCCAGGCATTGTAAAAGCGGGCCAGCCTGTCCCTATACGAACAGGGGGACAATGAGGGAGGAAGAATAACTGGAACAGTGCTCTGGACTGTGAAAGTAGAATGAATTAAAGAAATGCTGTATGTTCCTTTAAGCAGGAATGAGGAATGTTGAGATAAAGTTGTCAGGAAGAGGAACATTAAGGTATTGAACAATGGGTCCACTTAAGCTGATGGTGGGACGTTAACAGGAGATTAGTGAGAGTTAATAAGGACATGAGATATGTGTCTAGCCCCAGGTAAATTTATCAGTCCTGCTCCCTTTGTAATCTTGTTAATTTCGCGCCCTTTTATTTGTATAAATAAGGTGGTTTGAGCCTTGTATGGGGCTCACATTTTCTGGGTGTATTAGCAGAGCGCTTTTGCTAATAAACAGAGTGGCCGGCGGGGCCCGATTCCTGGGGCGGCACTTGGGATTGCCGGCTGGCGGAGGGGGGGGTCACGGGGCTGGCCACGCTCTGGCCAGAGGTCCCACCAGGGGAGCGGGGCTGCCGCGCTCCAGCCGGAGGTCCCACCGGGAGAGCGGGGCTGCCGCGCTCCAACCGGCACGCTGGCCAGGGGAGCGGGGCCCCCGAAGACGACCGCCGCCGGCCTGCCGCGCCGACTGCCGGGAGGGCTCCGCGCCACTCTGCAGCCTGCTCCCAGCAGGGCACTCCCCTCTTCCGCGCTGCCGCCCCCTACATTGGTTGGCGGGGAGGGAAGGACGCGAGCTGGGGTGGGCCCTGCTGGGGACAGAGGCGAGAACCCCAGGGGCGCGCCGGGGCTGCAGGGAGAGTCGCTCCTGCTGCAGCCGCTGGGGCATGGATCCCAAACGCCCTGCGCCTGCCAGACTCGCCCCGCGCCTGCTGCAGCCACCGGGGCCAGACTCGCCCCGCGTTATAAACGAATTCGCGTTATCACGGGGCGCGTTATAGTGGGGTTCCAGTGTATTACAATAATACATTAGTCTGCATATATATGCAAAGTTGCCTGTTGAAGTAAGGCTACGTATTAATCTAGAAGATACACACAATAAACAGGCACGCACGCACGCAAGCTCTGAAGTGCATGCAAATCTGAACGTACTGATGAATCTCACATCTACCACATACACATTTCAAGCTGTTCAAAGATGTGATACATTAAAATAGGAAGAAAAATATCTGTATCAGAATACATTTCAGAACACTAGGAAGTATTCGAAAGTTTTAAACTAAAACAGGAGAAAAGGATGAAGTTGAGTGTATCAATGCAAATGGTGTGGCTCAATTATTAAATGTAAATATAAGCTAAAAGTTCTAAGTCTACAAGAGTAAATTGTCTATTCAAATGAAAAAAGTTTTATTTGGGGATTCGAGATATATTATTTTCTTAAACTCAGAGGTGGCATTGTGTTTTGAGTTCTGTTTTAGTTCTGCAGCAAACCTCACTGATGAACAGAATTCAAAGCATTAATCTACTGAATACTTTTTCCCCTGTCTTTCCATCCACCAAAATAAACCCTGATATTTACCGAGAAAAATTATTAAAAATTGTTTGCACTGATTTTCACCTGTTTTTGTTGTGGTAATAAACACCGATAAATTCCTGAGAAAAAATACATAAAAAACAAAAACGAAGGGCCCTACCTACGATATACAGGAGGTCAGAGTAGACGATCTAATGTCCCTTCAGACCTTAAACCATGAAAAAAAAATCTGTTAGATATGTACTCTCCATGCGTGCTGTCATATAGATGTCATCATGAGAAGTTCCAATTGGAACTACAAGGTTCCTGTGCTCCTCTGGTCACTGAGGAAAGCTCCTTTACTGTAAATTCCAAGATAGATTTTTAAGAAAATAATTAAGGAATTCCTTTGGGGGTTCTTTTTGCCACTGGATACATTAAAAATCTTTGTAGCAAATAGTAATATAAAAATAAGAAATGTTTATACCATACTGAAAAGACACCTTATTTTTTAAAAAGTGTTTGCTCTAGTATCTAACTTTAACAGAATACAATATTAGTAAAACAATCCAGAAAAGGATGTCATTCTCTGCTCCAGCATGTTCATAAAAATTCCTCTTGATCCCAAACTTCCTGTTTCAATCCCTGGGTAAATTCAATTTTCTATTTTTAAAGGAGATTTTTACGGAGGAGACATTACATTTGAAAACACTTGTCAGCTGAGACTTTTTTTTTTTTGTACTTACTAATAGCATGTTCTTAGTCATATTTAATAAGATACCATCAATGAAGGTTTAGTTAAAATGCCACAAAATACAGCATTTGAAAAAAGTGAAAGTCATTTTACCATTGTAATTCCAAGACACTTATTTTAAACAAAGGCAATCAATGATTTTTTTAAGAAAAGGCTAGTAAACTTCCAAATCACAAAATGAGGGAAGAAATGTTACCATGACTCTAGAAATATCAATAAATCACTCCTTTTTAAATGAAATCTCCTTCAGACAGATATCACAGTTCAGTATAATTCTTAAGTGCACAAATATACTGCGAAGAAAGTGAATTAACCCAATGCAATATAAAATACAAATAAACCTAACAGAAATATTTTTTAGAACAAATATCTCGGAGACCCAGATATGTAACACAAACACTTCCTAGGACTACGAGTACAGTATTTTGACTGCAAAGTGAATTAAACCAAATGTTTAAGCTGGAACGACAGCACAACTACATAGTTAATCACTCCTGACATTCACTAAAGTGAAAGTTTTTAAATATTTCATTCTAAGAGCACTGAGATAAAGAAATAAATGAGCTTACCGTTTCCAAAGACATTTGCCTGAACACACCCAGTGTTTGTTTTTTGTTTTGAGGGAGGAAGAAAAATGCTGTAGCGAGCAAAGTTCATGTATTAACCTGAAAAGGTTCCTGGCTCAGTACTAAGTTTGTAAAGGCAGCTGCATGCACCTGTGCAGGAAAAAAAAATCCTCTTCTCCAACATAGTTCTGATGCAGATTTGTCCTCCAGAGTGAGCTACTAAAGCGAAATGGCGCATACCAGAGATCTACTCGAAAAGGTAGTATGATTATATAGCCAAAGTATCACCTCGATCTATTCAATAAGCTTGTCTACCTTAACTCAAAGAAACTGCTAATAAATCCATCTGTTGCTCCTCCCTTAGACTACTGCCTTGAGCGAATGATCAAACTAGTTCTACTACTAACACAGGAAAAGAAGCAATCATTTAATTCAGAGATTAATAGAAGTAAAATCTGAGGCTCTTTTGCTTTGCTACATTTTAAGTATTGGGCAGCTCTTTTTCTGTAATCAAAAGATGTTTTGAAAAATAATATTCTTGCTGCTAGACCAGCCAAGTGCACAATAAACTAATCAAATTTCAGGAATTTCCAGATGCTGGAAGGAACCCAAGTTAAAAAAAAAATTAATAATTTGTCAAAAATTTAACCTACTATTGTTACAAGTAACACCTGAAACTGGAGAAAAAAGATCCCCCCAAATCCTTCCCTCCCCCATTTTCTTCATGTACCATATTGTTAAATGCATGGTGTCACTTCTTTTCCTGTACAATAAGTTTCCATGGGTGTGTACGTAGGTCTTCCACAACACAACTGGGTGTTTTTAAATAGGAAAATGTGATTCTAAAACCAAAAAATGGACAGGCATACATTTATTATTTGATTTAAAAACAACACACACAAACTCTCATCAGAATCACAGTTCAAGTTGAGTGTCTCTTAAAGGAGTTTATAGAGTTCTCAATTTTAAATAACTATCATGAAAAAAGGCATGTCTGGAGTAAACAGTAGACCCAATGGGCAGGAAAAACAAAACAATGTAACAATATCCTGCTTAAGAGTGTCCAAATAAGAGGTTCCCAAAATTTTTTGAAGTTGGAAAGCCATGTGCCTCTAAAGGAATTACGCAACATCGTACACAAAGAAAAGTGCAGCCTGTGTCAACAAGACGTGTATAAACCCTTCATAGGATATTTAAAGAATTATAGAGATGCACCTTATTACATGTGATTAAATACAAAAGGAGGTGAAGTGTACCTAAAGATTGCTTTCACTGCACTTTGTGGAATACATCACTACTCTATAATGAATGAGAAACAAAAGATTTCTTGTTAAATCTACAGCTGAAACGTTTAGTAACTCCTACCTATTGTGTTAAAATAAACTTGTGAACTGGATAGCAACAAATTATTCAGCCACTCGTATTCTTCTGTAGTTCTAAGATCACTAAGCTTCTCAGATGATTTTAATTCTCCTTTTAACACCCAGCATTTGCAATACCTCACAAGCTCCAAAATATTTTTGCCTGATCAAATTGCCCTTTTTCGTTGGACAAACATTTTTGCCTGGATCTATTTTTTGATGGTAGTACTGCAACACTGGCACACAGATTCACTATCATATTACACTAGGCAGGCTCCGTCGGCAGCCCAGCTTCCCGCAGCAGGGTCAGCTTATGATCCTGTGCTCTCTTCCTCATACACAAAATAACGTTACCACATGGAAACAATCCAGCAACACAAGCATGCAGTGTCAGGGAAGTGTGGCCAAAACAGGAGTCAAACCTGCAAGGAGTGCCTATTACCAGCTGGCACTCTAGTGGCCAGGCATCACTGAGCTCACTTGGATTTCTGCCCTTCTTCAGGATGTTTACCTGCATAGGTAAGTACTGTGCCGGTGCAAGAGGAAAACTGTGACTGTGCTAGGAGCAACAGAGATCCTTCCATAATTGCCAACAGCATATGCAAGGGTACTTTCAGTGTCGTCATCATCACCGTACCATCCATGAAATACACTTTCAACATTTTTTCTCTCCATCCATTGACATTTGAAATTAACATAATTATTCAGTTCCTTGTTTGTACAATACTGCCATTAATCTTATCATAACTCTGCAAATAGGATTCGTCAGCTAACCTGTGCTTTCTTTACTACAGCTTTAATAGCAGAGAGCCATCTATTAGTATGGATCTCACACAAAACTAGTATTCTGTGAGATTAATGAGTTTAAATACCCCACAAAAATATTAACAATCCAAATGCTACTCCCCACTAGACTAATCAAATTAGTTTACCCTTTGGGGTTGTAAATGATCCTAAATAAGATTAATTGAGCCCACTTAAAAACTATAAAAATACCGCTCTTTGACAAAGACCAAAAATAGTAATTACGTTTATTTGGACCAAGCAATATTTTCCAAACATAGGTGAACAAAGTTGGGCACCTAAATCAGTTAAATGATTTTCCACAGATACTGACCAAGTCCCAATATCACTTTTTCAGGCCACTTGTTTAAGCTTTGACGTAAAAGCTGTAATTTGTTAAAAAGAATTTGGGCTATGGTAGATTTAGCGACACACTTATGCCACCCCTATCTCATAACAGAGCACAAAAGGGATCTGGGGCATCTAACACATCAATTAGGTATACACCATAATCCTCCGATTGACATTTTGGTTGTCCTTCAGGCAGGCAAGAAGCAGCCATCTGTTGCCTGGCAGCAGCTGTGAATTGTCCTTGGCTTCCAGGCAAGAGGATTTTTTCCCTATTTGACATGACTAATGAGAGAGATACAAGTAACCTGACAAAGTTGGCAACAGCCAGCAAGTCTGGACCAATTTTTCCCCATCTTTTTCCAGATGTTTTGATACAGATGAGCGTTTTTGGTAAATTATGTATAATTTGCCTAAAAGCAGCAAGCATTTGAAAATGTACTGAAAAGCTGTCTGGTTTTATCAGAGCTTCTTTACGAAGCTCGACAGCCTCTCTTGTTACTGTATATTAGAACATCTTATACAACAAGGGCAAGGGATTCAAATTCTAATCCATCCCAGGTTGGTAATGACAGAGAGTTACCATGCAATACCTGTACAATGGGTTATATGACTGGCTCCATCCAGTGTATATACCGCAAAAATCACAAGTGGTCCATGTAAAGCATCAAATAAAGCTTCCAACAGCAGCAGAATTTCACTCTCTTTCTTCAAGGATAGGTTTATTGTTCAAAACCTAAACAATTCAACACAAATCTACACAGCTAAGCCAGGTCCTCTTACCAAGCCCCTACAAAGGACATGTCTACATTTACCGTGGATCTACTCTGCAGCAATCGATCCACCAGGGGTCGATTTAGCAGATCGCTCTCCTGTCGACTCCAGTACTCCACCAGAAAGAGAAGCATAAGGTAAGTCAACGGGACAGTTTCTCCCATTAACCCAGCGCAGTGTAGATACCGCAATAAGTCGACCTAAGCTACATCGACTCCAGCTACATTATTCATGTAGCTGGAGTTACGTAACTTAGGTTAACTTAACCCTGTAGTGTAGACCTGCTCTAAGTCTCTTCCTCATAAGGTCCCTATCCCTGCCCACACAGCAGGTACCTTTAGCCAGTTCTTCTGCCTACTTAGTATATGGACAGTCCCCTTCCAGGCCCTTTTACCTGACCATAGGTCTGAGTCTGGGTCTCTTGCAGGTGCCTTCCTGCTCCCTGCAGGTCTCACTAACAAACTGAGCTGTTTGCTGGCTTTATCATCTGATGACCAGATGACCTACAGCAGGGATCAGCAACCTTTCAGAAATGGTGCGCCAAGTCTTCATTTATTCACTCTAATTTAAGGGTTTGTGTGCCAGTAATACATTTTAACGTTTTTAGAAGGTCTCTCTCTATAAGTCTATATTATATAACTAAACTATTATTGTATGTAAAGTAAACAAGGTTTTTAAAATGTTTAAGAAGCTTCATTTAAAATTAAATTAAAATGCAGATCTTATCAGTTTAGTGCAGTGGTTCTTAACCTGGAGTGCACGCACCCCCTGGGGATGCGAGATGCCCTTTCTGAGGGTGCAAGACATGCACGATTTTTTTTAAGACGGTAAATCATCTAAACACAAATTAAGCACAGGCACATAAGTACAACTACTTTGTTTCATCAAACCTATGTATTTATTAACATTATACATGTTTTAACAATTAAAAGTGGGCTGAGCGGGGCCGGCAGCCGGGACCCCAGCTGGCAGCAGCGTGCCAATAAAAATCGGCTCGTGTGCCGCCTTTGGCACGCGTGCCGCAGGTTGCCAACCCCTGACCTACAGTCTATCACCTATTCTTTAGCCTCAAACCCATTGTCCATCATATGGGGTAGTCCAAATTGTGACCAATTTGCTACAAGGCCAGCTCCCTTAAAGGGCCATCCCACTCTGTGAGGCAGTACCATTGTTGGTAACCTCCACAAGGAGATGAAGGGGTGTACGGGCCACGAAAACTAAAACTCTCCTTCTAATCATTATGGAGAATGAGTCCCCTCAGGTGAGAGGCAGAATAGTAACGTTTGTGCAGCCTGTGCCAAAACATTCTGTGAATAAATGGAAGGATTCATAAAAACAGTCTTATTGATTGCCCTAGAAACTGAGCATTTAACTATCTATAACACTCAGGCAAAGTATCTCCATACACCACCTAAAAAGGGGTTGGAAGAAATTCCTCCATCAACTTCCCTCCCACCTCGTCAAATACCCAAGGTCTCCAACAGTGAAACCATATCACTGAAGCCCAGTTCTAATTCAGAACACTAATTCTATCTACGCAGGCACCAGCATAAGTTATATGCATAAATATATAGAGCTAAGCAGACAAGTACTAATTTGATTTCAAAAATCTGTTTCTAGTCCAACAAAATCCAGCTGAGAGATTATTCAGTGGCCTAAAGCAGCTATATCAATGTTTCATGACAGAGGTACAGTGAACATATTCAAAACAAAAACTCCATCCACAAATCAAATCAAAACACCTATGTAAAGCCAGACCACATACACACAAGGAGTTAAAAAAAAAAAAAAAAATCAATCTGTTGGTGTAACCATAGCCTCAAACCCTAGTCACCTCTGCTTTGCAGTTAGTAAGAAAGACGGTATTGTGGTTTAGCCACAAGACCAGTCAGAGACCTGATTTCTATTCCTATCTCTGACACGGTCTTCCTGTAAGTCATTAGGGAAGTCACTCTGATACCTCATCTATATAACTACTATAATAGTTTCACACCACCTCTATAGGAAGGAATAAAATAAACTCACTAATGTTTACTAAGTGCTGTAAATTCAAAGAATTGTATTATATAATAAAAACAAATTTTTGTAAAGTAGCCATTTGTACTTACAGAAAATATCTTGGGCCAAACTGATATTGCAAACTGGAATTTACATCAGCTCATTGTGTTTGTTGTGGTTTTTTGCCTTTTCCTTTATCTCTCAATGAAAAAACAGGGATAAAAAAACCCACTACTAAATAACTAGATTATCTCAAGAGGAATATTTTGAAAATTCCTCTCAGCATAAAGTATGGAATTGTCAATCATTTTGCTATTTCAACAACTAATCAAAATAGAAAAAATTCCCAAAGTTAAAGATATTTAATTAAATTAAACACTAGACAAGTTTCCAGTTAAATTTTAAGACACCAAAACATAGTAATCGGTATATTACAGGTCTGCACAGAGTTCTATTTTTTAAAGAAACCAAATATAAATTATACTTCACAAGACAGTAAGAAAAGAATCTTGTCTAAACTCTCTTATCATAATTTCTAAAACTGTAAAGGTTAAACCAAAGAATCCTACAGAGGCAGTCAAAAATCAGAAAGCACAAAATGAAGCGTCACTTCTCAGCAAGGAATGCTGTGATCTAAACCAGGCAAGTAAACAGCTGGCAGATTAGGCCATCTTCAAATTTCAAAAGTGCATTATGAACCAACACACATTAAAGCTCAAGACCACTACATGGAATATAAGTGATGTAATATACCATATTGGAACAGCTGAATGTTTGACACTGGATTTATCAGTCATACTACTGGAGGTACAAAGTACTTTGTAAGAAGCAAGCAAAAATCATTTGTGAATCAAGCTAAAATAAGGGATTCCTCTTTTCCCCTCAAGGCTAAAAATAAAAGTAAAGCTTCTTTAAAAAAAAAATTCACAGTAATATATTTAGGTTTTATTTAATTAAGTTGTCACAGCAATGCCCCAAGTACAAACAACAGAAAATGGGCACAATTGGAAAAAGAAAGGATATAGTGTCAATATACAGACGTAAAATTGCTAAAGTGAAAGTGAATAGACAGCACCATTATTACTTTTAACTTTATTCTGAAACACGAAAAGCATTTTTAAAAAACACTAAAGAATTAGATCAGTAAAAAAATCCACGTAAAATGGCCAAAAAAATGTATCTTGATACCAATGTAAATGCTATGTCATTTCATTTAATATATTTAAATAACAAATTAGCTGCAATGTGATGGTAGTAATAGACTGAGATTAACACAAAGCACTTACCTTAACAAAATTGTCAGGGAACATGCCCCTTTTTCCATTTAGCTCCCCTTCTAACCATCCTTCCTCTTCTAGTTTTTTCACATTTCTGATTATTTCTCCAACTCGAATTGTTAACTCATCATCATGTATGGCATCATAGTCATACTCCACGATATAGTCAACTGAGAGAAGGAAGAAAAGAAATAGTCAATGCTCAACTCAGACATGTGGAAATATGAAATGTCTTATTTTAATGCACTGCATTCAGTGATTTATACATAAGAGGGACCTCGTAATAATGAGTTCTTTTGACCAATTTTTTTTCAAGTAAACAAGGGGCCAGTTTTTCAGAACCTCACTTCAAATATTGTACATGTGATTTTGTACACACTCATGTGAATGTTTAATTGCCTCCTATGCACACAGATTTTATTATGTGCCCGAAAATAACAGTGCATGTACAGTTCTATTTGCAAAATTGACACTTCTTTGAAAGTTTGGTTCAAGAAATGTTAATCACAGATTTGCACCAAAAACAAAACACATTCCATTATGTTTAAAGTTTGCATAATGTGCATGGAGACAACAGCTTTAACTTGGACACAGCAAAGTTTAGTCATGAGAACCCTGGCAATATATTTGAATACATCTGTTGCACAAAAACAATGAGAACTGCATACAGCCAACTTGTATCTTGTTTGATAACAAAGAAGGTATTTTTTTTTCCGAAGAAGTTCTGTTTTATGTCTGATGATTCCATTAATCACTCATGTCCGTTAAGACAGCCTTTCCATTGCCAAGCAGAGTGTTTATACCACTGTGATGGGTTGCCCCCCTGTAAGGTGACACCTGATGTACTGGGATACCACTGAGCCTGCCTGTTCCACCTGCCTGGGCCCCCCTTTACCCTGTCTTGCTGAGCCAGTCTCTTAAGCCTCCTCTAGCACACACCCAGGCAGGGCCACACCCAGCTGCAGAAAGACACAGACACTGAGATCAGCTCTGGGAAGACTCAGTTTAAGGGACTTGCCCCAGCACTAAGGTGCCCACCTCCCTGGGAGTGCAGACCCAAAGGTATATTGTCTTGCGCTGTATAGAAAAATCTGCATAGCGCAAGCTCATAAAAATTCACCCTCTCCATCATCGTGAAGAGAGATATGCACAGCTTCTTGCCCCTCCCCCAACCCCGATATGGATTGCACAAATCGGGTTATGTTATAAACAAGAAATAAGTTTATTAATTACAAAAGACAGATTTTAAGTAATTATAAGGGATAGCAAACAGAACAAAGCAGATTACTAAGCAAATAAAACAAAACATGCAAACTAAGCTTGATTCACTAAAGAAACCGGTTACAAAAATGTAATTTCTCACCCTAAATATTGAATTAGGCAGGATGCAGAATTTCTGTAGTCCTCTATTTACCATTATTAATCCCTTTAAACCATCAAGTCTTAGCAGCCAATTCATCAAAGGAGCTAGTACAAAGGAGATGGACAGAGGTGAACTCCTCCATGTCATAACACTGACAGATAGCTCCTCAGCCAGCTACCCCACCACTCCTAGTGTAGTAGGCATGCCACAGAGGAGCTCTGCTACACCATGCCAATCCTTCACTGGAATAAGTTAGCCTCCAGCCTGCTCTAACTCCTGCCAGGGCCAAACTCGTGCAGAAAACCTGCTGTGGCTCCCTGACAGCTTCTCAGGATGCTCAAGCTGTAGGTTGGAAGAATATCTGTGCTGAATTTTCAACAGTCCCATCTTGTCAATTAAAATGCTCACAACCAACATACATCTGACACCACCTCCAAAAAAAAGCTCAAGAAGATATGACTTGATGTTCCTGATGTTTTGCTTCTGAGCACTGTTTTAATATTGTTCGATTTTAACCCCTCTAGCCTTTCATACATCATATAGCAGCCAACAAAAAAAGCACAAACCTGGATTTTAAAAGAGTCCTTTGTATGGCTGCTTTAAAGGACTTTCAATTATCCCTGCAGTGATGATTTTAAATTACTTATTTTTGTACTTTCACAAAGCTCCTACTAAGCTATTTCGTAAATTCTGCTGAAACATTTCGCTGTTCTAGGAAAGTGGAAATGAGTGTCACCCATCAAAAATAAGATGAGTGTTTTGGCTCTTGACTATATCATATGCCAAAAAGGTTCTTGTGATTACTGTGATAAAGTCTTATCAAGCAAAAGTATTGTCAAGTTTATTCAATGTTAGGCCTAAAACTTCCGGAAGCCTCAGAGGTCAAGCACAGCAACCAGAGCAAGTGTAGCAAATTCGAACTAGGAAATATTGTAGACTTGTGGTCAGCTGCAAAAAGCAGGCTTTGCAAAATTAGATACAGACTTGTGGTCAAGGTGTAAAGCAACCAAGCGCTTCTTTAGACTGATTCAAATATTTTTAATGCGGACCTGTAGTCAAGGTGTAAAGCAGCCAAGTACTTCTTTGGGCTGTTTTCAAATGTTTTGTGTCTGACACATTAACCACAATTAGAACAACTGGCTGTATTCGGAAAATATGAGCTTGCACCTGTGCATAGATCATAGTTTCAAAATAATGACAACTACCACAGTAAACATTTGGCCTAACCTGATTTGTTGACCTGCTTCAAAACACGGCGGGTAGACGAGATAAGATGTGTGACGCCTCAGGTGGGTTTGTGTGTGTGTGTCTTGGTCTAAGAAGTCGTTCTCTTTGATTGGTCAGACCCACACCCCCTGAACCGAGGAAACCTGAATCACACCCACTATCTGTACCTGGCCAGTGCAAAGAGTGGTCGACTAAAGGATAACGTATTTTCGGCAGGGTAAGGTTTTGAACTAAAAAAGTTTGGTTGCATGCAGTATAAAGTAACAGAGTAAAGAAGTCTGGGTTGCTCGAGCTAATTTGATCTCAAGTTGTGTTGGCACTCCAGTATTACAAATGATAGCGTCAGGATAATTTGATCTCAAGTCATATCAATGCTGCAGTATTATAAATAGTAGTAAAATCTTAATAGAAGTATTAATCTTAATAGAAGTTATAAGTTGCTGATATAATAGTTTTACTTATGTTTGTGTTCACTGGTGGCGGGAACAGTACGTGCAATAAGTAGTAAATAAGTAACAGTAGATTTGCATGTACTTGTACCTGCCTTTAGTATCACCTGCCATTTATATTCAATGCTAATACTATGCGTTATAGTAGTAAGTAATTGATGCATAATATTACCTGTACTTGTGCTTGTTTGCAATATAACTTGCCATTTCTATTAATCCTTATTCAATGCTGGTCTCTATTTCTCCTTTTCTTATTCTGTCTGTGTTGCATTTATAGCCGTAAGTCATTAAAAACCTTTTTTGAGGAATAATTAGTAGTCTTAGTTTTCTCTTATACAGACGCTGCTCAACCTCATTACATCTGTGTTGGGTGGTGGGAAGTAGTGATCACCCGGGGCCCCATTGGGGTCTGACGTGTGCCTCCTTCTTCCTTTATCTCCGCAGTTCTATAGATGAACAGTCCTTAATATATGTCTGAAATGTCCCACAACGGTATTTCATCTCAAGCATGTCCATTTTTTTAATATGAGCCCTGGAAAATTGAGTGGCATCCAGTATCATCTCACCAGCAGTATGAATTGCATTTAAGGCAAAAATTCAGAGTCTGTAACATCATTTTACCATATCAAAGAATTGACGCTATAAGCACAAAATCAGCTTTTAATAGTCCTATTTTGAACTTGTATAGTGTCCGCCTACCATCCAAAGAGATAAATTTAACCTCGCTTCATCCCTTCAAAATCAACAAGTACATTCCAATCCTAAAGATGAGGGCACTGAGGCTCAGGAATATAAAGTGACTTACCTAGCATCAGACAGAAAATGTGTGTTAGAGCGAAAAAGAAAACCTACCTCCTTGAGTGTAAGTTCTGTGCTTCAATCACCCTAACTCAACAGCAGAAGCTGATTTGTTAAGGAAAATCCCCACCAAATTATAAAAAGATAAGATTCTAACCAACCTGTTTTAATATGAATATTTTGTTTATACATTTGGTCACTAAAATGGGATTTTCACATTGGAGCAAAGTAACTCAAGCATTAACTTGTATGCAGTTTAGACTTTGAATTCTGAAATTTTTTTCATGAATGCTACACAGAAGCAATGCAAAAGATCGTTTTTAGAAAGGATCAGTAATCAGCTCTTATTATGACAGAGCCAATGTAACACCATCACTAATGTTACATTTTGTTTTGCACTTAAAAAAGGGAGTTCAATCTGATTGTTTTATAGGAAAAATAGTATATCTGTCCAAATTTTCAGCCCATAAACACTGAACAAAGGTTTCAGGCATCTCTTTCATAAAAACCAAAAACTAAAGAAAAGCAAATATTCGCACACAATAAGAGTTTGATGGGTTCACGAGGATTATGTAATTGTTTTGTTAATTAAGGGAGAGAAAAAAGTAGCATTCTTCACCAAAAGTGAATCCTCTTATGCTACAGTTAGCCAATGGATAAAATTATTTGTGTCATTGGCTTCCACTCACCAACATGATATGCAGAAGCATTTTTTAACATATTAAGAGGGGAATACAAAACTGCCATTTGATATACGGACTCATTAATATTCCTGGCCTTCACAATTAGGGATATGGGGTATGGATTTTGCTAAACCACAGGCTGTGTTCTGGGTCAGAGAAAGTGGTCTTTGATTAAATGAACCTTACCTGAAGGTTTTCGGAAACTAGGCCCTCTCTGAAACTATTCATCTGATTAAGGAGCTAGCTAGGTCCGGGCTGGAACTCACCACTGCGCTGCTGCTGCGGCTCTCAGGGGCTGGTCCTGCCACCAGGAGCTCCTGTTCTGACACCCGCAACCCACATTCTGGGATAGTGTGGCCTGCTGGGCCCTTCTCTGTTCCATGATTCTGTGAACCGGATGCTTTAGAAATAGGTTTGTCATATTACAATCAACACTTATGTTCCAAGTGCACATATAGTTTCGATCAGTTTATGCTGAATGGGTGGGTGTCTGAAACGTTCTTTTAAATAAGGAATGTGGTTCAAGGCTATTGAGAGATTAAGCAGCAAAGGGGTATTTAAATTTAGCAACCAGTGAGGGCCATATTGGTTTGATATATTTTACTACCCTATTCACTGTTGCTGCCCTGTAGCACAATCCAGATTAACTGATATATATAACATTAAGAACATTTCAACTACTCTGAGCTGCATGTTACCAAGCAGTGTTTGTAACCAAAATGGAAAGAGAAAACCTTACAAATGCCTACACAGCAGTGCTTGTCAGACTGATAAGTAATTCTTCTTGGAGGGATATTCTGGCAGTAAATGTTGCCAGTAAGATACTCTATTTACTGAATAACTGAGCTGTCAATTTAAACTCCTTAACATTTTGGAGATCGTATTATTTAATAATATATTATCCCACCTTTGGCTTTTAAAAATATAGCCTATATCACTTGCCTACTTGTGAAGAAAATAATGGTTACTAGGATTTTTCCTTCAGATAAAAAGATAATGCCAAGAAACAAAAAATAGCTAAAATCCAATGGGACTGTTTTTGACAGAACACAACCAGAATAGCACAAATGGATAATTACAATTTTGGTTATGGATATCAGAGAGTTGAGAGAAGAGTCTCCCGCTGGATGGCATTTTCCTGCCATCCCAATAAGACAGACAAAAAGGAATTATCAGCACTCATCACTAGACAACTCAAGGGATCTGGAGACTCTATCCTTGGTCAGCTGTTCAAACCTGGCAGTTATCAAAAGTGGTTACCATCCCACAATTGTTACATGCCTACAAAATAGAGGTCATCATTCTGCAGCTGACAGGGAAGAGCACATCCTAACCACATATACCACAAGATAACCTGACCCTTCAACAAGGGTAAGGACTGAGCCTAATTCCAATTTCACATTGGTGTAAGTGCAATCAATCAGATTTATTATGCACATGGAGACTAAGCTCTTCTGGGGTGAGAGAATAAGTCCATCTACAACAAGGTTGAGGAACAAGAGGCAGAGTTGATGATTGCCTTTCTACTCCCCCTAAGCCTTAACACAAGTGCCAGTGCCTGACAGGTGGCTCCAGTCAACACTAGGGCCACATCTACACTACCACTTACGGCAGCAAAACTTCTGTCGCTCAGGGTGTGAAAAAAAACACCCCCGAGTGACATAAGTTAGACCGGCATAAGTGATAGCGTGCACAGTGCTATGTTGGCAGAAGAGCTTCTCCCGCCAGCATAGCTACCGCTTCTCATTGGGAGTGGTTTAATTATGTTGACAGGAGAGCTCTGTCCCATTGCCATAGAGTGGTTACACGAGAGAGATTACAGCAGTGCAATTGCATCGGTACAACTGTGCCCCTGTAAGCTCTCTAAGGTAGACATAGCCTAGCTGTCTTCCAAGCCCATTCCACCCTTGTATACCAAATAGAAAATTTTAGAACAAAACAGATTTTCAAACTAAATGTCCCTTTAAATCAAAGCAAACTTTATACTGAGACACTCAGAAGGAACAGCACATTCACCCGTAGCACAATAAATCATTTACATCATTAGGATACTGAATGTACATTATGGCTTGTTGTAATAGTTATCAAAGCAAAGTAGCACCCCCAGTGCAGATGTGGAAAAACTACGGCCCACGGGCCACATCCAGCCCGCGGGACCGTTCTGCCCGGCCCCTGAGCTCCCGGCCGGGGAGCCTAGTCCCCTGCCTCTGCCCCGCTGTCGCCCCACCCCACAGCCAAACCGCCACGCAGGCCGTGCTCTGGCCCGCCGCTCCCATTGGGCTGGCTCTGGCCGGGTGTCGCGGCTGAGAGCTCCTGCTGCTGGTAAGGGGGCGGGGAGCGGGGGGGTTGGGTAAGGAAGCGGGGGGGTACTGGGGTCAGTCAGTGAGGCTAGGTCTACACTGCAGCGGGGGTCCGACCTAAGATACGCAACTTCAGCTACGTGAATACCGTAGCTGAAGTTGCGTATTTTAGGTCGGCTTACCTAGCGGTGAGGACGCGGGAAAGTCGACCGCTGCCGCGCTGCCGCCGACTCCGCTGCCGCCTTCTGCCGAGGTGGATTTCCGGAGTCGACGGCAGAGCGATCAGGGATCGATTTTACCGCGTCTTCACTAGACGCGGTAAGTCGATCCCCGAAAAACCGATTGCTACCCGCCGGATCGGCGGGTAGTGAAGACAAAGCCTGAGAAGGGGGTGGTTGGATGGGGTGGAGGTTCTGGGGGGGCGGTCAGGGGATGGGGAACATGGAGGGTTGGGAGTGGGAGTACCGGGGGGCCTGGGATGTGGATAGGGGTCGGGAGGGCAGGCAGGGGACGGGGGGGCTGGATAAGGGGGTGGAATCCCAGGGCAGCAGTTAGGGGCGGGGGGTCCCGGGAGGGGGTGGTCAGGGGATGAGGAGCAGAGGGCAGTTGGATGGGGGTGGGAGTCCGGAGAGGCTGTCGGGGGGCAGGGGTGTGGATAGGGGTTGGGGCAGTCAGGGGACAGGGAGCAGGGTGGTTGGATAGGAGACGGGAGTCCTGGGAAGGGGTGGTTAGGGGACAAGGGGGGGGGTTGGATGGGTTGGGAGTTCTGAGGGGGGCAGTCAGGGGGTAGGAAGTGGGAGGGGGTGGATACGGGGTGGGGGACAGGCTGTTTGGGGAAGCACAGCCTTCCCTACCCAGCCCTCCATACAGTTGCGCAACCCCGATGTGGCCCTCGGGCCAAAAAGTTTGCCCACCCCTGTCCTAGTGAATATTAAGTGTGTGTGTACACACACTTAATATTCACTGGGGATGCTACTTTGTCTTTGATAACTATTACATGAATAACTGTAGATTCTATTTACTACCTTTTTGAAAACCACCCTGATCCAAAACAGTTTTAAACAAGGCACAAACTTACTACTACTTTACTTTTCAACTTCAACTCTTACCCATGACAGTGGCTACTATTTTATGTCTTTTACTATGCAAGGTCTATGAAGTAGAAGCCTGACTATTGCCAACTTCTCTTTTTGATTAAATACTCTGATATGCAACATGCTTGCATTGACGTTACCTCCAAAAAGCTGGGGGGGGGGGGTGTTTAGAATATAAGGTAATTGTTATTGTGGGGTTCTCTAAGGCGTAACATTTTATATTATGTAACTGGGCTACAGTTATTTTAAGAACTGTGCTCTTTTTTCAATTACACCTCTACCTCGATAGAACGCTGTCCTCGGGAGCCAAAAAATCGTACCGCGTTATAGGTGAAACCGTGTTATATTGAACTTGTTTTGATCTGCCGGAGCGCACAGCCCCGCCCCCTCAGAGCACTGCTTTACCGCGTTATATCTGAATTTGTGTTCTATCGGGTCGCGTTATATCGGGGTAGAGGTGTATTTTATATAGTCTAATTTTAAACTTTTTGTACATTTTTATAAGGGAGCTAGAGTATGTTTTCTAACTCACTAGCACCAACATGTTCTCTTTCAACGTTTGGACACATTGTGGTTCTGATAGGTGACCTAACTTATTCCATTAAAGCATTCACTGAAATTTCTCAAGCTTCTTATTTTACATTCACATGCGACATGCAGTTGTGCAGTAGCTGGCCAAGTTTGTGGCAATTTAATGTTAACCACTGGACATTTCTCTCAAGAACAACTTTCCATTGCTCAGCCACAAGGACCATAAGAGTCAGTTCTAAGATGACATGATCCCTGGCCAACTCTGTTAACTGACTTAGTGATAAGGCAGAATGAAGTTCTGCTTTTTTGGATGTCTGCCATTCTTCCTCTGCTCTGTCTGATATACCAACACCCACCCTACCGCAGGCATTTTCCGCTTATGCCAGCATTTCCTCTTTCAGTGACAGCCTGCCTAAAAAAGGAAAACAAAAACAAATATAGAGTATTACTAGCTAGACAATTCAAACAAAGGACTCTTGAATTCAGTTGCTATAAAGCTGGTCCATCTGAAATCCACCCTGGATTTTGCCTGGCACTTTTTAGGTCACCAGGAATGTATCAATGCCCTACCCAATAAATGACTTGAGTTACAACGAAATTTTAGTAAGACAACATCTCTAATAAAGGTGCTGGGGAACTTGGAGATGAGCAAGTAAACAGAGGAGACTGAACAATAATATATCATATACATCAAACTGCCTACTTTAAAACAAAACACATGCTTTTCCCCATGATCTAAAACTGCCTAAATAACACGAAGCAAAGAACGCCC
Source organism: Emys orbicularis (assembly GCF_028017835.1). Classification (NCBI taxonomy): domain Eukaryota; kingdom Metazoa; phylum Chordata; order Testudines; family Emydidae; genus Emys; species Emys orbicularis. The sequence continues at coordinate 18,476,843 of NC_088685.1, read as the reverse complement.
TGAAAAATTTTACTGCGGTAGCTAACTCAAATAGCAAATTTTCAAGTTGACTTCAGAACAACTAGCAAGAACACTGGTAGAGAAATTAAAGGCATCACAGAAGTTTGTGAAATGTTTCTGAGCAGCCTTCCAGATATAAAACATGGGATAGATGGTTCCTTCCATCCTATGACTCTCGCTCTCAATTTTGTAAAATGCATCTTTTGTGTTCTGTTGGAGCATATACGATTTAACACACACTAAAAACAAAGTTAGCAATAAGAACTACAGAACCATCTCCCAAAAGCTAACCACTCCTTAAGCTATACGCTCAGAGAAACCCTAACTAAACAGATGTGCCTTACAGCATACTGTGAAGGTCAACCTCTCACTACCAAACCAGCTGGGGAAGAGAATTCTAGTTGAACATTCCTCACTGGAGAGACTGCTGAGTTGTGAGCCTCAGCTGCTCTCAACAGCAGCCAGGATATAACCCAGAAAACGTTTTGTAGATCTCAACTAAAACTTGAATTGCACTCAAAGCTATCCAGCAGCCAGTGCACACTCAGGAGAACAGAGGTCAGACACTGCATGTGAGAAATTCTGCTAAGTGGAAAGCGGTATTGTGCAGTTTCTTCAGTTAGAGCCCCAAGTAGAGCTCAATGCAAGACACATGTGGAGAGGAGAGAGAGGAATTGGTAACTATGGGGAGGGTCAAATGTGTGAGAAAATATCACAAATTCTATCAAATGAAGGTGGAAAACTTACTGGATTTATATCAAAAGAAAGCCAAGAATACCAAGGGTTCCATAGGATTGCAAGTTGTGTTAACAAAAGGTGGCCATATATCCTCAAACACCAGCTCAGATACTGTAGTGTAAAGAGCCTCAAACCTCTTCTAAATTTTATTTATCTGTCTGTGAAAGCATTCTAGGTGACTCTCAAAATCGCTTAAATGGAACAATGCCAAAAACCTTTGGAGAATTAAAAAAAAAAAGGCAACATTTAAAGTGAGATTAAATCTAGAGTACTATATAAAAAAAAGTTCAAGCCATCCAGTCCCTCTCCACATGTTATTACGGTATTACAGTAGCAACATTACACTTAACAGTTGAATGGCACTTCCATACTAAAATTAGTACAGTAAAATTGTGTGTTATCCGGCCCTGTACCAACTGGAAAGCTCTATAAACCGGCATTTCTAATCTTCATAGAAAGTCCGGTTTATAGGCCAGTTGGGGCAGGGCCAGCAGGCTCCTACCTGGCTCTGCATGGCTCCCCGGAAGTGGTGACATGTCCCAGCTGCTCCTAGGTGGAGGAACAGCCACAAGGAGTTCAGAGTGCGGGAGGGGGCTCGGGAGTGGGTGTGGGGTGCCGGATCCGGGGGCACTCACCTCAGGCAGCTCCCCACAACCGGCGACCTGTCCCTGCTGTTCCTAGGCAGAGGTGTGGCTAGGCGGCTCTGCGTGATGCCTCCGCCCGCAGGCGCCACCCCCGCAACTCCCATTGGCCATGGTTACTGGCCAATGGGAGCTGCAGAACCAGCGCTCGGTGCAGGGGCAGCATGCAGAGACACCTAGCTGCACCTCCGCCTGGGGAGCCATCCGAGGTGAGCGCCCCCAGATCCGGCACCCCAAAGCCCCTCTCATGCCCCAACTCCCTGCCCCGAGCCTCTCCCACACCCAAGCTCCTCCCTCTTAGTTAACCAGAATTCTTCACTTACCAGCACCCCCATTCCTCCAACATGCTGGATAAAAAAGCTTTTACTGTATTTTCAGTTGCTTATAAACTCTCAAAAAAATACCTTTGAAGCTGAAATTTCTCTTGCTTAGTCTTAATCAAAAGTGAGTATTTTTAGAAAGTTTTATAAAATCTATGTGGCTGTTTGAGTTACACCCCATTGGTTCTCACCTTTTCCATACCATGACCCCATATTAAAACAAAAAAAAGTTTCAGGGTCCCCCTCATCTAGCCATAGTGACCAAGAGGGTGATCAGGACCCCCAGAGTAAAGAACCCGGAAGTTATACAAATGTGAATTAAAAGCTCTTTCCTGTTAAAAAGCATCTGGAAAGCTTCTTCCAACCTCTGAAAACACCACAACTGCTTTGATAGAAGAGCTAAAATTTGGCACATACCTAATTCAGAACAATAACTAGTATTTTTGCCTTGTTTTCAAAAATCTGGTGTTGATGCTTTTAATTTTTCATAAATTTGTTTCATATTGAACATGGGAAAAGTGTTCCCTCCATTTCCAGAAACAAAAATCATGCAATGCTCTGAATGTTCCTAGGCTGTTGACCTTTGAAAGATCCCAAAGTATATTTATTTGATTGTGCAATCATTAATAGGGGAAGTGTTTCTAAAAGACTTCATATTCAATTGAGGGCACCACTAACTACTGTGTATACCAAGTTTATATACCTACGGTAGTGCATATGTTTTTTAGTCAGGGTAGACTGTTCCTCATGCTTTCCATTCCATGCTCACCCTGTTTCACTTTTCAGTTTGTTACCTGTGCGATGGCTTATAAAAATTAAGTCAATGGCACAAAACCAAAACAATTCAGATATATAAGTGCTTCCTGGTAGTCTCAAAATGGTTTGGGCCCCAGTCCTACAAACACTTACACATTTGAATTTACAGGCACTATTCAATGATTAACTTTAGCATAAATAGATAACTTCATCATAGGAATAAGTGTTCGCAGGGCCAGGGTCAACCAGCCTGGCCCGAGAAATGTCCTAGGCTTATTGATTCTCTGGTAATAGTGGTGGGATCATATCTCATAGTTTCTACAATGTTCTGCCTAATGATCAAGTGGCACGTTATGCTCTATAAGAGATCTGGGTTTCATTTCTGCTTCGATTATCTCAGCTTTGTGCTAGATACCGGAACTTCCAAAAATCAGGCTATTTATTTAGGTACTTAAATACGGATTTGGATGCCACAAGATAGGCGCTTCCTTTAGTTGTGGCCAAGATTGTGAAGTTGATAAGTCCTTTTGACTCTCCCCCTTGCATATTAGAATAAGATTTCATGTCATGTGTTCAGACATGAGACTATGCAATATACAAACAATTACTAAGAACCACATTAAAAAAAAGTTCAGAACTCACAAAGTTTAAACACATCTACTAACTACAGAAAATACCAAAGATCAGTGGGCCACACCCACTGGGGTCCAAGGACATCGCCTTCGTAGGAAGCTTAGCACGTTCTCCTCTTTGCTCCTTGGAGATGGCAGACTAGTTATGACCTGGATGCTATTCTTGGCCCCTACTGAGAGCACCTCACTCACCATCTTTTGTAACAGTCTTATTTCAAGTGGTGTGCTTCTGTCACTGTAGTAAATCCACATCTCCGAGAAGCTGTAGCTAATTTGATGGAAGAATTCTTCCATCAACCTAACAGTGTCTACACTGCGGCTTAGGTTGGCTTAACTACATTGCACAGGACATGAAATTTTTCACAGCCCTGAGCAACATAGATAAGCCAACCTAACTTTGTAGTGTAGGCCAGTCCTTACTCTCTTTGCCCATAATCCTTCACTAATAATGCTGTACACTGGGATAGTACTGCTCTTGTGTTTCAGACCTCTCATACAAAAATCCTACATTTTCATAAGAGATTCTGCGCCCACCCTCATTTATAGATACACACTTGATTCTTGTGATGAAGTTATGCAGCAGTTTTCTGCACAGAATGCAATAAGAGCAGCTAGCTTATGCACATGTAGCCTTGCATTTTCTTTGGAATTTCTATTATTCTTCAGTCTATTAGAGATGTTGTATAGCTAAGGATTTTTTTAAAATATTTAAATGTTTGGAGGCACTCTTCAAAAAGAAGAAATGTTCATTTATCCCTCATTTTATCTTGCATTAAACATGATTAATATATGCACCTTTGGCGTAAGGCCAACAAGTGAATTAGTCTCTCTCAGGTATTGCTAAGGCACCTATCTTGGTGGTATCTGAATGTCAATACCTCACCTGAAAACAAGCATAGGTGAAATGTAAATGAAATGAAAAGTAAGACCATTAAGCTAAAACCAATGCAAGACACTGCTTAGGACACTTTGAGCTTACAATACAAAACATCTTGCTCTCCCTTCATAGTAGTCATCTCACAAACCACCTGGAAGTAACTGGTAAGTCTGCATAAGTCTATGAACTTTATACAAGTCTTCTCCCAGTGAATGAGAAATCAAGACCATTGCAGCCACCCAGGCTCAGTGCACTGTCGCACAATGCAGTGCCTCATATTTGGAAGTTACTCAAACGTCTCTACTCTGAAGAATAGTGCTAGACACTGTGGGTGAGATGCTATGGGAGACCCATAATGTATTGGTACAACAATGGTTATAAGGCGAACTGTGCATAGACTCACAGAAAAGACCCTGCCAAAACCAGCATTACTATCAGATGGGCTAAACCACTCAAAGACAAGCAACAGAACCAGGGTGGATTTGATTTAAATCAGGAAGACTCGATTTAATCATGGTTTTCTACATAAAAGTGCATTCTTGTTGGTTGTTATAACCTGGAGCAGTGAACCACAGCCAGTGGGAGCCGCGATCAGCCGAACCTGCGGACAGGGCAGGTAAACAAACCAGCCCAGCCCGCCAGAGGCTTTCCCTACACAAGGGGCATCACAAGTTTGGGAAACACTGCTTTAGAGAAATGCAATCTATACCTTTATCTATAGCATTGATATTATTTTCTAAAGTCTTGAATAAGCACTCTCTAAACGATGCTGGTTGGCTGTTTGCTCCAATCTCAACCTCTTCAGCTCAACCTCACACTTTATGAGCCCTTCCTCCTCTCCTGCTCTCTCTCCTCCTGATCCCTCTCACTTCCCCTTCCCTTGTCCTATCTTTGTTTAGCTTATCCCTGCCGAACAAAAGCAATCCAAAAATATATAAGAAAAATAACAGAACTAACAATGTTTGCCACCACCACACTGCTCGTGTGTTACATCCCTTTCTCTTATGCTGCATCGGTTTAGTTTATTTAGACTGCAATCTCTCAGGGCAGGAACCATCTATTCTCTGTATTTGTACAGTACCTAGCACAATGGGCCCCATTCTCAGCTGGGCCTAGGAACTACTTTAACAAACATTATTAATAATCCATCAGCTGTTCACTGACTACACAGTGTTACAATACCTACAATGCAGAAGAACTGTGATTCTCAGCAGTCTAACTCAAGATTTTAAACCCATCACAATATTTTCAACATTATATGTTAGAATTGTTTCATATGATGCATACAAGCTATTTGGTCATGAGATATTGGACCTTATTCACAACGTTCTTGTGAATTACTCTCTCACACACCAACCAATTATGACATGAAGATGGCCAGCCAATATTTCACAAATCACTGAAGTTATATGAAAAAATTACTTTATGAAGTGTGTAAACTGAAACTAGAAGCAGCTTTTAGAGAATATAAAGCATAGTTTTCCAGTCCACCAACTTCAGACAGTAGGTATTAAAAACAAATTATATTTGAGTTATTGATTCTAGTCTGACCTGTATTATCTGTTAAATTCAGATTGAACAGAACAGTACCATGTACATTAGACTATCAATACTAGTGTACTTAATGAAAGAAGACAGTAAACAGAATACTGGTTTGTTTTTCAACATCCAATATTATGGTGCAGCAGTAGTGTTTCAAAACATCAGTGATCTCAGCAGCGTTAAGGAAAAATAACTTCCCAAATGCATGGAATGTGTGACAGTCAGATGCGCTCATCTATTGGTACGAAAGCAGTATGAGGCCACTGTTAAGGTTTTGCATTAAGTACAGGATTGATGAAGTGAGGTATGTTAAATAAAAGCAAAAGCTACAAATTCCACTTTTTTCAGTGATGTAGGCATATGATTTTAGCCCTCATATTTCACAAGCTGGAGAACCTTAAAATTATCACCCGTTTCCTTGTCCATTTGGGCTTTATTCCAGTATTTTATAAAACAAGTCCTGGATCAATACATTAATATTTGTATTTGGTATGGTAAATTTTTCAATGCTTGTCTTTTGCTTCACAGGCAATTCTCATTAATAGTTAAATTTTACTTGTGTGCTGGCACCTGCCCAAGGCGTCAATTTACTTATTTGGATAAGAAATCACAAGAATGATCAATTCAAGAAAAAAGTTTAAATCTCTTTAAATCAATTTCTGAATAAAGCAAAAACTGATTTTACAAACAGTAGTTTATTTCTGAAGGAGGGAAAAATGGCTAATTTTAATCCATATGAGTTTTCATTCAAACAGGAAGCTTCCAAGAAGCTCTGTTTTCCTGCAAAGCAAACAGCACTAATTATATGTACTGCAGGACACAACCAAGTCTACAAGCAAATCTATGTACTTCAGCACCACTCTCATGAAGACTTAAGGTATGTCTACACGGCAATTAAAAAACCATTGGCTGACACATGCAAGCTGACGAAGCTGTTTAATTGCGGTGTAGACGTTCAGGATAGGGCTGAATCATGGGCTCTAGGACGCTGTGAGGTGGGAGGGTGCCAGAGCTCCGGCTTCAGCTCTAGCTTGAATGTCTACACCGCAATTAAACAGCCCCTTAGCTTGAGCCCCATGAGCCTGAGTCAACTGGCACAGGCCATCTGCAGGTGTCTAATTGCAGTGTAGACATACTGTTAGGCACACCCTTAACTTCACGCACTGCAAGAAGTTCCACTGACTTCAGACAGACTACTCACAGTGCATAAGTCTTTGCGGGATCGGGGCCTTCGCCTAGTCTCACTCATTCCATTGCCATATCCTAAGAAAGGATTGCAGTCTTACCCATAACTAGTATATACAAGTTCACTCATTTGAAGAGAACATTTACTAACTCATAGTATTTCACTAACATGGGAAATGCCAACACTTCTGGACAGAGAAACCAAGGGGCAGGTAGTGGATCAATAAACCTGTGAGAGATGGCAGACATATGAGTAGATGCATTCTACCTAATCGACAAACACTAATAGCCATTCAGATTTTTTTAAAATGCTTCTCAGTTGTGAAAAAACTGTGATAATAACTTCAGCCAAATTTTAAAACTGGAGTGCAACATTAAAAAAAAAAAAAAAAGTAACGTGGCTATTGTTTGTGATTAAGGATCAGGGTTTGCGTGCTGATAGATCCCACCAAATTCACTGGGAATCCACACAGGCACAAGATTCCACCTACACAGATCCCTTTCCAAGACTGTGGCCCAGCTATAAATAAAACATCTGGTATTCTATCATCTCTTACCTGCTGTTAAGCTGACATTAAACAAGGCCTCTGGACGTTAACAAAATAGAAATAATAAATATAGCATTAATCCACAATGGTTTAAGTAAATCCTGAATTAAATTTTGTTGCATCAAATTTGAAGTTAAAACTAAAAACAAGCATTCCTAATACTAGTAGTGAGAAGGGAATTGAGGATATAAGTGCAACAAAGCTTCACAAGGCCCTTTCCATATTACAACTTTGTCTACATAAGAAAGTTGTGCCAGTTTAACTAAAATCAGTAGAAAAACTGATTTAGTTAAATCAATACAACCTTTCTATCAGTATAACTGCATATACACTGGGGATTGTGCTGATTCAACTAAATCAGTTTTTCTATTTTAATCAAATCAGTGCAAAAACTGAGTGTAGAGATCAGAGAGTTTAAGGACAGAAGAGGCCATTAGATCATTTAATTTGACTGGAGCAAAAGGTAGCCTGAATAGTCAGTTTAAAACAGGTTTATTTCTATTTATCTTAAATTGGTAAGGAATCTATTTAAGCTAAAACAAAATAAGACAACAAACCAAAAGAGGTAAGGTACCAAGAAGTGACAGTGTGACACTAAACTTTAGAAAGGGAGATTGCCGTAAGATGAGGCAGCTAGTCAAGAAGGCCATAAAGGCTAAAGAACAGGAAGTGGCATCTTTAGATGTGGCATGAGATTACATAAGAAAACAAGAGAATCTCTAAGGCACCATAGTACTGAACAAAAAAGGAACCAGGAAGGCTAGAACTACATCAATGTAACTAAATGGCAAGGTAATCTGATCCAAACAGAGATACTTCAGAATCTGAAAATTAACCCTAGTGAAGCCAATAAACAGGAACATAAATCACAGTAGGCAAAATGTAAAAGAAATTAGAATTGCTAAAATAAATTTCAAAGAACAAATAGCTAAAGGTATAAAAAACAGATTGAGTATGTCAGAAGCAAGAAGTCTGCAAAATAATCAAACAATCCACGGGATCACCAAGGTTAAAATTAAGGAAGATAACAACATTGATGAGAAGTTGAGCATAGCTTAAGCTAAACCAAAATAAACCACATTTACGCTGATGTTAGTGTGTCCACACAGCCTTTTATACGTGTTTAACTAAATTAGCTTTATTGTTTTTTAAAATCACACCTTTTGTTAGACCAATGCATCTTTCCTGTATAGACAAACTCATGTAGTTTACCACTTTCCCTGACCAGTGTAGATGAGGATTTCACCTCCACTACCACAAAAAAATATATATATAAATAAAATTAAAAAAACAAAACAAAACAAAAACCCACACACCTTATACAGCATGGTTTGACTTGCACAGTTCTCAAAAGTTTTCCTGACAAAGCGTGCTACCAGTATTGCAAATAGTATAGAGAGAACAAAACTATACATGCTTTGTGGTAAACTGATGTGTTCCTGATGAGGCCATAATCATCCAGATATAATTTTAGTTCCTTTATGATCACTTACAGGCTCCCATATACAGTTACAAAAAAAAATTGTAAATTAAAAAACAGGCAATTGGATCATTTTGGAGTTTCCTTTCCTAGAAGAGACATACTGGAGACTTGGACTCTTTCTCAACCCAATTTCCAGGAAAATTAGTTAAATGATTGCCTTGCTAAAAATAAAAAAAGTGTCACAGTTACAGGGTAACTGCACCTGTATCCCCCCCTACATGGTCCTCTCCAGGAGTACCCAGTCAGGTCTCAGATTTCCAGGAGTCACCTTTCTCTGGGCAGGGACCCTTACACTTCAAAATCCCCACCAAGACACACTGCCTAACAGCCAGTGCCTGTGCATTGCTTTCTCTCCAAGGGCTATAAACAGTGTATTGCCAGTACTTACAAATTACCACACAGCTATTACTAAGGAAGCACATTTATTCTTAGGACAAAAGCAAAGCATATACAACAATAAGAGTTCCTATATGCATATTAAAAACATACCAGAGGTTACACATCAGCCTTATGGAGCCCTGCTCTTGGACAGAAGGTCAAGTTTGTTTGCTGGATCAGAAAAGGCCCAGCCCTGAGTCAGTATAAACCCAGCTTGTTATATCAAAAGCCTTTTCTTTGTCTGTTGGTCTATGGAAAACCCAGCTTGAACCAGTATATGCACATTTCCCCAGGGGGTGATGCCTCTGGAGGCATTTACAACTTAAGTGACTCACCTTAATCATCCCCCACTATTTTTGATTCCTAGGCGACTGGTGGTAAACCCCGCCCCCATTTGTTGCATACAACCTCTGGCCCACAGTGATACATAAACCTAATACAATATTTGCCCAAAGACAATGGGGTTGCAATATTTGTCTCACTAAGTACCATTAAGATCAAGCCACAAAAGTCTGTCCGTGGCAGATGAGAAATTGTTGTCAGGAGAGGGAGAGAAGGAAACTATTCAGTGTATCTTAAATATTAAAAACCATTTATTTACTAACAGCACTCAACATGCCTATGGAAATAAAAGACACTTTATTTCCAGCAAGAAATAGTGCCATGGTCACAATACTTTGTCACTGTTAAGGGGACACCATCAAGTTAAAAATAGTCATTTAAAAACAAACAATACTTAGACGTAGCAAATAAAATAAGCTTAAGAAACACAACAGAAACTTATTTACAAATTAAGTATACAATTTAGGGTCAATATGGGACCCATTTTTACAAAGTAAGGTCCCAATCCTGCAATTGAATCCATGTGGGCAGTCCCCCATGTTCCTCTCCTGGTGTCCAGTAGAGGAGATCTGGTTGAAAGATCAGGATTCAAACTCAAGATCCAAACTGCTTCCCCAGGTTACAAACACCACCACAAATATTCAAAATGTTCATTACTCATCTAATCTGTTTTTCATTATTTATGCTATTTGTTCACTTCATCTTTTAAATAGCATAGACAATGGCAGTAAGCTAGTCAGTTTCACACTCAGGTCACCTGCGCTTGAACAAACTATCACACCTAGGTTGCACGGAGACTGATTGTTTTAAATTTTAGAGACTTTTTCCACCTTGAATTCCAGCAGAAAGCCTCACACATGTCTACCCATTTATGGCTTTGTAAAAGCTTACTCCTTCAAAACCTGAAGTTTGGTCAAAATTTCAAATGAGTGTTCATTAAAGTAACCCTAGCCCAAAGTCTTTGTGGTTCACGTAATGAGTTCATTTTATTCAATAAATGTTTAATACCCAACATGACCCCATATGTATTATAGTGCTTTATCTCTAATATACTTCAGTTAACCACAAAATGAAGTCTTTTGGTCTCCTCTGAACAAATCTGGAAGTATTTTGGGCTTCTCTTTGTCTCAGCATCGAGACTCAAAGTACAGGAAAGTGAAATCATTCAGACAATTCAAAAACCATACTGACCAAAAATCTTCAAAATCCTTTTGACTACCTTTGATGTCTGTTTATTTTTCTGCCTTCAAACTTCCTGAAAACATAGCACTTCATAAAGAGTGCATTTATTTAGAGAAAGTCAATTCTGTGCAACTAGAGTGACCATATGCAATCTAAACCAAAAATGTGTGTTGATACTGAGGTAGGGAAAATAAACATTCTAGCTACTCACGAACTATTATGGGAGGAGAATTAAAGTCAATGTCAAGACTTTTATTTAACATAGCAAGTGATAGTTTTCTAGAAAGCAGAAGGGTTTAGGGGGAAATTTACATAATAGCATCAAAACAATTACATCACAAACAAAAACCTGTCGGAAGCTTGAGTTTTTTTTTTTTTTAGAAGTGGGGAAAGATGAAGTAAGATGAAAAGCATAGGTTTAGGTCTCGTTTTCAGAAGGAAAAAGTACAAAATTACCATGGGTTAGCTAACGTTCTAAAACCCAGGGTAAAAAGTTAGTGTGAATAAGGCAGTTTGATACTGTTTACCTCCACCTCTTAACACACATGAAAACACCACATGCCATTTTCCTAGTGTGGACCCTCCCAGAATATTCAACTCCTCACCAAAACCTCCTCCCTACATTTCATCTGCCAGAATATCTACATGAGTAACCTCTATAGTGAGAGGTTTCAGAGTAGCAGCCATGTTAGTCTGTATCCGCAAAAAGAACAGGAGTACTTGTGGCACCTTAGAGACTAACAAATTTATTCGAGCATAAGCTTTCGTGGGCTACAACCCACTGTGGGTTGTAGCCCAGTTATTCGAGCATAAGCTTTCGTGGGCTACAACCCACTGTGGGTTGTAGCCCACAAAAGCTTATGCTCGAATAAATTTGTTAGTCTCTAAGGTGCCACAAGTACTCCTGTTCTCTATAGTGAGGTACTAACTTATGTGAGGAGACAATTTTAATTCTTTGTAACTACTATTCTTGAAACATTCTATTTTGTGATAGAACAATCTTTAAATAGCATTTCCGGAATTTTATTTAGAAAAATCCATTTTAAGTATTTAAGGGTTTGCCTGTTTCCCTGTTGATATTTACAAGTAGGGCTGGTCAAAATTTTAATTCAAAACTTTTGACAAAAAGGAGGCTTTTTTTCCAAAACCAGTGTTTTGGTTTTCACTAGCAAAAACTGAAAGAGGGAAAAACTGAAACCCCACATTTGTTTTTGTTTTCAGTTTGTTTTTTGTCAAAATGTCAAAAAACTATTTTTAAAAGAAAAATCATGAAACAGTTCCCATTTGATGAACAGCTCTGCTTAAAAGGGAGAAACTAATTACACACAAAGCACTATCAAATTCAGAGACTGAAAAAATTGAGAAAAATTATCTTAGGTGTTACTTGTATCTACAGCAGATAAAGTTTCCAGATAAATGGGTGATTATCAAGTTGATAAGTGTCACTTTAGCAGCTTGACTAAGTGGAGTTGTTTAAGTGTTTTTTTAACTATTCATTCCTGGAATTATTTCAACTGTTACCGCCATAATAGGGTGTAATTCTTTAGATAGTGCTTTCACATTGAACTATACTACCAAATAATTAAAGTGTGCATAATTGCTTCACGGATTTGCCTTTGTGTAATCTCATACCTTACAAAGATCACAGAAGTGCTCACAGATCTGTCTCTATGGGCTAGTCTACACTTACCCGGTAGTTCGACGGCTGCGGATCGAAGTTCCGAGTTCGATTTATCGCGTCTGGTGTGGACGCGATAAATCGAACCAGGAAGTGATCCCCGTCGACTGCGGTACTCCAGCTCGGCGAGAGGAGTACCGCGAAGTCGATGGGGGAGCCTGCCTGCCGCGTGTGGACCGCGGTAAATTCGAAGTAAGGTATGTCGAATTCAGCTACGTTATTCACGTAGCTGAATTTGCGTACCTTACTTCGACTTGGGGGGTAAGTGTAGACCAGGCCTATGTCTCTTATGCCATTAGAGCAGCATTAAGCATTATTTAAGCATGCAAAATCGCTGACAGTTATGTCCCATCAGACACTTCCTATCTTAAATACAAACAGCTTAAAAGAACATACCTTAGGTACACAATCTCATACTCCTGTTCTATTCCATTTTTCTGTTCTCTGCAGGACAGGCTGACATGAGTCTAACCCCAACTTACAGGGCCTTACTGTGGAGGAAGATTTTTTTTTTTAAAAAAGCACAAATGAAGAAAATATAGACACTCTTTCCTCTGAGCTTCATGGCTTCACTTCCTCCACCTCACAGTACTGCCAAGTCAGATCCCCAACCACCTACCTTCTACCCCTCATCTACCCTCCTCCACCTTTGGCCCAAACCCAAATGGTCTTTCATCCACCCCTCCCTCCCTCACAATGACTTAGCTCCCCAACAGTATCATATTAGAGTCTCCATTGAGACCCCAAATCCCATTCTCCAAAAGACCCTTTTCAATATACCTATCCATTCTAGAGTCTTGTCTACAACAGAAAAATTTTGCTCATCATTTCCAACACAAGTAAGCTAGTGAAGAAGTGGCTGTTCCTTCCCCAGAGAGCCAGCAGCGAGTTGGTCTACATCGCCCACAGGCACGGCGGCGCCAACGTCCCCCGCATGGGTGACCTGTGCGACGTCGCGGTGATCACCCACGCCTTCCGCCTGCTGACATGTCCCGACGCCACAGTGAGGAACATTGCGGCGAACGCCCTGCGTGATGCGACAGAGAAGCGGATCAGCAGGAGCCCCCTCCAACCAAGACATCGCCACCTTTCTGAGCGGCTCCCTGGATGGGGAATTCGGACGGGACGGGCGCGACATCGCTTCACTGTGGTCCCGCACTCGCAACGCCACGCGCCGCCTGGGGAAGCGCATCGGATGCCGCTGCGAGTGGTGCGAGGAGCGCCAGGAGCTGGGAGTCCGGGTGCCGCAGATCAGGTCCGACGACAAGACCATCGTCACCCCGACGGCCAGGGGCTTGCTGGAGAGGACTCTGAAGGCCACCATCCGCTCGCTGGACGTGGAAACCCTGAAGCGTAAACCGGACCAGGGTAAAGCCTTTGAGTTGACCAGCAAGTGGGACGCCAGCAACCACTTCCTCGCCGGGGGAGGCTTCACCCGTTTCGCCGACTGGCGGTTCATCCACCGTGCCCGGCTCAACTGCGTCCCGCTCAACGGAGCCGTCCGCCATGGGAACCGAGACAAGCGTTGCAGGAAGTGTGGCTACTCCAACGAGACCCTGCCCCACGTCCTGTGCAGCTGCAAACCCCACTCCAGAGCCTGGCAGCTGCGCCACAGCGCCATCCAGAACCGCCTGGTGAAAGCCATCGCGCCACACCTGGAGGAGATCGCTGTGAACTGCACCATCCCCGGTACCGACAGCCAGCTACGACCTGACGTGGTCGTCACCGACGAGGCCCAGAAAAAGATCATCCTCGTCGACGTCACGGTCTCCTTTGAGAACAGGACTCCGGCATTTCGCGAAGCCCGAGCTCATAAGCTGGAAAAGTACGCCCCCCTGGCTGACACCCTGAGAGCGAAGGGCTATGAGGTGCAGATGGATGCCCTGATTGTCGGAGCCCTGGGCGCCTGGGACCCCTGCAACGAGCCTGTGCTGCGGACCTGCGGGATCGGTCGACGCTACGCACGTCTCATGCGGCGCCTCATGGTCTCAGACGCCATCCGATGGTCCAGGGACATCTACATCGAGCACATCACCGGCCACCGACAGTACCAGGAGGCGTGAGCCAGAGTGACATCGTTCTCCCACTACGAGAAAGGGACCAAGTGACCTTCTCCGTTGGATCATATGAACTGGAACCATAAACTCCCTAAACATTAAATCTCACCAAATGAGGGTCAGTCCATCCTCATCATCATATCCACTCATTATACTCCACACCGGAACACAACCACTCTATGAACTTCATACCCTCATACCTCAATGTCTGTACTTTGACCCATCAACCTTTTACCCCAATCGGGGATATTGCAGATTATGTATTCCTCATGCCACCTGACCTTAACCCAGACTTTGCACCCTCGATAATCTGTATGTTATTCCCTGATAACCAGAAACTTCTATGCTCAAACTCTGTTAACTATTTTTTTTTGACATGATCTTAATAAAATTTTTAAACCTGCCTTAGTGACCACCTCTGAAAAGACACCACCTGCCAAGAGCGACTAGTTGCAGAGGCCACGAAACGTTTTTCCATATAATTTAACTGTGAAGAGCAACCACCTGTCACCTGTGACCACATTTTCTTACTCCCATCCATAAAAACAAACCTGTAGGAGAAACCAATCTTCCTTACTTCTGTCTTGCTGCAGGCGGCGGCATTGCCTTCAGAGCTGGGCACCCAGCCAGCAGCTCTCTGCTCTGCCTTCAGAACTGGGCAGCCAGAGAGAGGCGGCTGCTGGAAGGGCGCCCAGCTCTGAAGGCAGCAAACCTTTGAAGACAGACCACCTCTCACAAGTGACCACTTTCGCTAACTCCCATGAGTGGTCTTTCTGGGCAGGTTTTACTGTATATCACTCCAATATTGGTATAATTGGGAGCCATAGCGTAGATGGGCCACTACTTTTTCCATTTGTTCTGAGGGTTTATTGCAAACTAAACAAAACTAAAACTCAGTGTATACTGAGCAAAGAATACCTCAATAAAAAAAATTTCCTCAAAGAACTGGCTGCATTCAGTTGATTAATAGATAAGCAAGAAGTAATAACTTTGCAGTAATGCTTTGATTGAATTCTCACTAATAATTTTAGAAAAATCAAAGCTGAGTATAATTAAAGTAAAATGATCTAGCTTGGTCCATTTCACAGAGAACAGCTGATAAGATTTTACTCTGAATCTGATGTATGAAGCTTGACCTTGGGGGGGGGGGGGGGGGGGAAGTGTTAGTAACAAAATTTAGAAATCCACGGAGATCAATAGCATGCCTATATTTTTGTGTGTGTTATAAAAGTGACAAAGGCCAAGGGGGAGTTACCTTAAATCTTTATGGTTGTTTGATCTTATGAAAATACAGGGCTTTGGAGCGGAGCCCAGAGCTGCAGGTTTTTAGCTGGAGCGGAGCCGGACAACAGCTCCAAAGCCCTGCTTATGAACCTACACACCAAGCAATAAATCATTCTTAATTGCCATCAGTCAGTATAGAAACATGCCCTTTTTTCACGTTGAAGTATAACAATTAATATCCAAATAGTAATTTTGCAAGTATTGTCCAAGGTTACAGGAAAAGAACTATATTACCATTATTGCATTATATTTAACAATAATGTATCAGAATAATAATCAGTATTGTTTCAAACAAAAGCATTAAAAAAGGTTCCAAAATAAAGAACTGATGTTCTAAAGAAATATTACAGAACTTAGTACATCCTAAGTCTTCTGAACCATTTAATCAAAGTAGAACCAGTTTATACAAAAAAATCAAACAATGAAGTAACAAAAAGGCAAGGAGTATACAACAAGGGGGAAAGTACCACAAAACATTGCTCGTCAGATATTCTTACACTTATATAGCATACCATCTTTCAACCATAGTGCTTTATGGTGGGTAAACATTACATATATGCTATATGAAAATACTTGATGGGAAATTTTCAGAAGTGCTCAATGGTGTCATCCTAACTGTGCTCCCATTGAAGTCAACAGTAAAACTAACTGACTTCAATGGTGGACAGTTAAGCCAACATGTCGAGTACTTTTGAAAATCTGTGTTGTGGGTGTATATAAAATCTCTGACAGACAGACAGACAGACGTTATCTTCTCCCTCTCCCTTTATATGTCACTTGTATTCTTTGACTCAAAGTTCTTTAGAGGAAGGACCATGTCTTCATATACCTTTGTACAGCCCCTCGCAAAGTAGGGTCTTAATCATGACTGGGACTTCTAACTACTACTACTACAATACAATCATTTATTTATATAGCTGTTCCTAGCAATCTAACTATATTTACATATAAACACATGCATGCGGAAATACTGTTGTGCTGTAACAGTTGCTGTGTCCCACCCCAAAGGTAGCTACTGTACTTACACATACAAACTAAGATACAAGCTACTTCTGGGGTGAAATAACAGTTGTTGACTGCAATGATTCCTAAAAAGAAAACTGTACCCAAATACATGAAGAAAATAATCAGTGAATTTAGCCAGAAAACCAGAACTAAAACTTCTTCTGAAGGCTTTATGTTGTTTTTCCTATCCAGTAGTGATATTTCTAGGATTTAAACTTACTGTATATAAATCTTCATATACGAAATGGAAATTATACCATTTATAAATTCAGAAAGTTTTGGTAGCATTTTAAACCAAATTACTTACATAATAAATCACAGCACTGGCCCATTTATACTACTGACTCAGTCTCCAACAATGCTCATGATTTCTGCATCACCTCAGAAGCAGGTAAGAATTAGTAATAAGTGACACAAATGACAAAGCAGAGAAGTATGCACAAGGAGTGAATACATCAGCCTTGAAACTAGAAAAACAGGACTTAATTTAGGAAGCAGCTTTTAAAACATGCTGAATAGTGAAATAACTTTAGAGATATTAGAAACAGTTGCAGTATGAAATTACAAAATAAATTAAAGGAATATAATTTGTTTTCATAGTTATAAGGAACACAAAACAAATGTGAGTGTGAACATATCAAACCTGTCTAATTTCAACGCAAAATGTGTAGCTTAAATGTATGGGTGTTTCCTTCCTTTAAGGCCCATGGTCTTTTGTGGGAAACAATCTGTCCAAAATCCAGTATATGCTTCCACTTAAGAGTGCAAACACTTCTGGTCAAAAATTAAGCATTTACACATAGCACCATAAATGCACAACCTGCTTTATAAAATACAAAGCAAGAGTCTCTTCCCCAAAGGATGTACCGTTTAGCAACTTAAACAAAACAGAGCAGGTAATGGAATGTGTGGAAAGATAACTAACTGGTGAGCAGAAAGACAAAAAAAGTATTGGTAGAAGAAGGGAGTTTAAGAGAAAGATTAGCATGAGAGGAGTGTACGTTGCCTACAAAAAAAGACTAGGGCTCAGCGTTATATCACCATAGTCAGAATCGCCACTTTTATAGTGTTCCCTTCACAGAGCTGTTATCTTTATCATATGCTCTACTTAAACCAACCACAAATATATACTTCCCAATGTGAATGCTATCAAGTTTAGAAAACTGACCACCACCCATTCTTCCAAATACAAATCTGAACCAGAGTATTATGAAACAACCATATACTGTAAACACTTTCAGCTGTTCACATTTGCACAAAAAGTTACCATCACACAAGAAAAATCAGTGAACATACGGTTAAAACCAAACTGAACAAATGATTCTGAAAATTAATGTGAACAGCATTTAGCCCTTACAAAGCTTAGCCTACTTCCTCAAATTACTGCTTTATCTGTCAATATTTGTTATGTAGTAATAAATCAGCCTCTCTTTCTGTCAGATGAATGGCCAAGTTCTCTTCCAAGTACAGCCACCAACTTTTTCTACCCAACACCAAATAACACCCCTCCTCATGAAAATTACACATTTGCAACTTTAGTAGTTCTTCCTGAATGACTGCACCATTTAACCCAAAGTATGGGATTTCTCTAGTACATCAGAGTCCTCACCCTTCCTCATAGAAAAATGAAGTAAAAATGGCTCCAGATTGGTGCTAAGAGCTAAAGATCCAATAATGTTAAAAAGAAGCAACTTCTGGTGCTCTCCCTGGAAGCAGCAAAATTCAGCATGTCTGTAAAGCAAACTTTCCCTTCAAGCTCTTTTATGCAAAAAGAGATTTCTTTTTAAGTTAGAATATGCAAAAACATGATTGGGAGGAGGTTGAAAACAATAACTGAATATATCAAATCAAGTATAACTTTGAGCAGGTGAATGGCTAAGATTGAAGGCATATCAATTCCCTGTAAGTACCTTCAAAGCCAATTAAAATTTAACCTTTATATTGTCAAATATGAGCAGACTGCAGAAGAGGTAAAACAATCATCATCCCCAGCTTGTTCCTCAATCCAGCAGTAAAGTACAATTGCCGGGCTACAAGTCTAATCATCGGTCAGATGCTCTTTTCCTAAGGTATCTTCTAAAGCAGGGGTTCTCAAACTGGGGGTCAGGACCCCTCGAGGGGTCACGAGGTTATTAGATGGGGGGTCACGAGCTGTCAGCCTCCACCCCAAACCCCGCTTTGCCTCCAGCATTTATAATGGTATTAAATATATTTAAAAGTTTTTTAATTTATAAAGGGGGGGGTCCACCAGTACAAAAGTTTGAGAACCACTGTTCTAAAGGAAAGTAATCACCAGTGGGAAAAGATCTCAGAAGCACCAAAACATCTGGTGTGTTACCATCTCTCATATATTTACACTCTCCCCCTACCACCAAGCTTCAAATTTTAACACAAAAGACAAAAAACAAAATAGGCAAACCTTCATGGTCTTCTCAATGGGAAGGATTTAGTTCTTAACCCCACCACACACACAACTCCATTGCAAACACATTTAGTAACATGCATTTAATTACATCATTTCCACCCCCTTGCTTATGGTTCCCTCTCATCACAAATATCTGGGTACCATGTCCCATTGCTTTATGGAGCTTCATAGACAGATACAGCAGTCCCTGCCCCGAAGAGCTTACAATACACTTGCTGCTGCAAGTGTCTAAGTACACAGGAGGGGAAGAACCAGGGAACTCACCGACATTGCTGTGTGCGCCATGGGGAGGGGAGGAGAGGAGTACAATCTCTTGTCTACACTACAGACTTAACCCCCACCTCTCACCCCCTACATAGCACTATGTTGGCTTTTCAGGGGTAATCAATTATTTTTTGTCAAGTTCCACATTTCTTGGTCAAGGTATAGTCAAGGTCCAGACTCCAGAGAAAATAAAAAATAATAATGAGGCTAGTAATAAGCAAATAAAAAGGTTTCACTGTCCAAAAGCATCCAGATTTGGCCCGTGGTCCACCTATTGACTGCACCTGGCTTAGAGCGCCTTCATTTAAAGCCCTACCGCGGGGCTGTGCCGATCCAACATGTTAAGAGTAGACGTGCCATACACCCAATGCCTCTACCCCCTGCTGTAAGGAGAAAGAACAAATACCCAGTCCCAGCTAAGGGTAACCAGGGAGAGGGGAAGAGGGAATGGTCCCCCGAATCTCCCTGGGTAGACCAGGAGAGAGAGAATGGGGCAAGGGGGCAGTTGGCCAGCCCCCCCCCCCCCAATTGGGCAGCCCCCGGGGGGAGTGGGGTTGGGGGCGTTGGAGGTAGCTGGCCCTCTGCCTGGGGCATGCGGGAGGGGCGTCGGGGGTGACCGGCTAGCCCCCTGCCTAGGGCGCTCCAGCTAATGGGGGGCTGGGGGAGGTTGGGGACGTAGGAGGCGGCCGGCCGCCCCCAGGGCAGCGGGGGTTGGGTTGGGGA
Organism: Emys orbicularis; assembly: GCF_028017835.1. Taxonomy (NCBI): domain Eukaryota; kingdom Metazoa; phylum Chordata; order Testudines; family Emydidae; genus Emys; species Emys orbicularis. Next base: position 18,456,783 of record NC_088685.1, on the reverse strand, counting down.
GTGACCGGACAGCCCCGGGAGGGGACGGGGGTTGGATTTGGGGGGGGGGGTGTCCGGCCTCCCCTAGGGGACTCTCCTGCCATAGCCCGTGCCCGGCTCCGGGTCCCGGGCAGCCCCTGCGCGCGGCGGCGCCCCCTTACCCATGCTGTGCCTGCCCGCCCGGGCCGGGGGAACCGCTCCGTGTCCTGCCGCCGCCGCCAGCCGCTCCTCCCGCTGCCGCGCTCAGGCCGGGCACGGCGGCTCCATCCGGCCGGCCGCGGGGGCGGAGCAGCTGCTACAAGCCGGCGAGGCCCCGAGGCAGCCGCCGCAGACTCCCCTGGACAAGACCCGCTCTGGCACCGGCCGCGGCAGCCGCAGCTCGAGCTCCCGGCTGGGGGGGCGCCACATCCCGCGAGAGCTCGGCGCCCGCCTGCCGCCCTGCTCCGCGCTGGGTTCTGCTCGCTGTTGCCAGGTGCCGTGACGTGCGGCCGGCGCCGGCCCCGGCCGAGAGCAGGGTGGAGAGCCGCCCCTCGCCCTGCCGTCGGCGTGTCTGCCCCGTCCCCACATGGCACTGCCTCCCCCCAGGATCTTCTCGCTCCTGCCCGCCCAGGCCCGGGGGGGCAATACCCAACCCCCCCATCTACACAGGGGAGAGACGTCTCCCCCCCACGTACACACACGCCACATACACCCACACTGGAGAAACCCCACACACAGGAGAAACACCCCCCCTCCCACCCCGGAGATCCACAACTCCCACAGGGATAAATTCTCACACACACACACACTCAGGGGAGACACAAACACACTCACACAGGGAGTTATTCAGTAGATGAAGTTGCATAACTTAAATCGATCCCCCCCACAGTGTAGACCAAGCCTTTGTGTCTGACCAAATCCAAGGGCAAGTCTACACTACAAAATTAAGTTGACCAAAGTTACATTGACGTAAGTCATCGCAGTGATTAAATCACTATTGCATGTTCACACTATGCTCTTTGTGTGGGTGGTGTGCGTCTCCTCACCAGGAGCGCTTGCACTGATTTAACTGTCAGTGTGGGGCATTGTGGGCTGGCTTCTGAAAGGCAGCAACAGTCGATGTAAGCGATGCAGTGTCTACACTGACACTGCATTGACCTAACTACATCGACCTAAGTGCTACGCCTCTCAGGAAGGTGGAGTTATTAAGTTGGTGGAGTGGGTGAGTTACATCAGTGAGAGCTACATTTTAGTGTAGATGCTTCCAGAGTTAAGTCGACGTCGACCTAACTCTGTAGTGTAGACCAGGGGCCCAAGAATCCCAAAGCAAAACAATGGCGCAATCATAATCCTGTAACTGTCAATGGAAAAGTAGCATGTAGACACTAGCTTACCTCACGAAGAACAGCAAAGCAAATCATTGGGGTACATCTCTGATGTAATTCCAATTAAGTACATTTCACCAGGAATTAATTTGGTTTATATATTTGGATTTATAAAATGACAAAAGACATACATCTGAACACTCTGGGCTTGTCTACATTACCCGCTGGATCGACGGGCAGCGATCGATCCAGCTGGGGTCGATTTATCGCATCTAGTCTAGACGCAATAAATCAACCGCCGAGCGCTCTCCTGTCGACTCTGGTACTCCGCCAGAACGAGAGGCACAGGCGGAGTCGACGGGGGAGCGTCAGCAGTCGACTCACCGCAGTGAAGACACTGAGTAGATCTAAGTACGTCGACTTCAGCTACGTTATTCATGTAGCTGAAGTTGCATAACTTAGATCAATCCACCACACCCCTCCAGTGTAGACCAGACCTCTGTTTCAATACTAAATAAACCAAGCCAGGAAGCATATAAAAAATCATCGCATTCCCCACTTCCTCTGTATATCGCCCCATCAATATTTGCTGCTTCAGCAACACTCCTGAAAAGATGTGCCTTGCAGTAGGTTTGAGTTACTTTGAACTAAAGGGGTATAGTGCCAGCATAGCATTTAGACTCTGTGACCACCCAGGCCAGAAGGGTGCAGATTCTAGCCTGTTGTGGGGAATTATCCCTTGTGTTGAGGATCTAGCCTGTGGAGATCTTAAAGCAAGTCACTGCTGAAGCTGGCTGCCTAGAACTTCATGCTCTTCTAGGGAAAGAACTATTGGATTGTGATCTGATTGGCCTGAGGGTTGGGATCCATATCTGAACCCTTAGGGTAGGTCTATACTTACCTCCGGGTCCGGCGGTAAGCAATCGATCTTCTGGGATCGATTTATCGCGTCTTGTCTAGACGCGATATATCGATCCCGGATCGATCCCGGAAGTGCTCGCCGTCGACGCCGGTACTCCAGCTCGGCGAGAGGAGTACGCGGCATCGACGGGGGAGCCTGCCTGCCGCGTCTGGACCCGCGGTAAGTTCGAACTAAGGTACTTCGACTTCAGTTTGCGTACCTTAGTTCAAAGTGGGGGTTAGTGTGGACCAGGCCAAAAGCCCCTTTCTAGAGAGCAGAGTTTGCTGAGTAAGAAGGAGAATGCATTGAAATAACCCCCTATCAGTAGTCCCTATCTTGTATGCTGAAGGCAGTCGGGCTCAAAAAACTCCACTAATCTCAGCTGTAGCAAAGTTTGCCCCCCCCCCCCCCGCTTTTGGTTATTTTATTGTTAATATTTTAAATAAGATGTATTTTTAAGGAAAATAAAAACAGGGTGGGGCTGCCACCCTTTAGTTTTTGTGGGAAATCAAAAGACAGTGAAAGAGTTTTCAGACTTCTTGTTCATTTAAACAGGTTTAAACAAAAATAGTGACTTAGAGGCCAGGAGGACAAGTAAATCCAATGTGATTTTGATGAACTTTAGGGAATATGAGGCAGCAGGACCCTTTGAAATGAAAACAGCACACAGACTTCCCTACTGCAGACGGCCTTTCAGACATGATTCAAAATGAGCCATTTTAGCCAGGCTCAGGACAAAATTAGCCTGGTGAGAATGTCAACAATTTCCAGAAGTCAGTTTTTTCTGCTTTGGTTATAAATAGATATTGAGTCATAAGCATAAAAGGTGAATTCTGAAGCACGGGTGTAAGTAGACTTTGTCCCCTATATGCTGGTGTAGTGGGTCTGGAACGGTGCCACAAGATGCTGGAGAATTCCCATGATTCAGGTACAGCATATGGCATCATAAATAGCCCTATGTAGGCCCCCTAGCAAGCCAGCAAAAATTCAAAAAGAGATTGAATGTTTATATGGGTGACAAGAGTATCCAGAATTATAATAGTTAATGCTATGAAGAGTTTTGGAAGGAATATGAGGCAATCTCTAATTATTAGGGACTGGGACAAGACCTTCATGGAGACCAAATTGTCCCAGAACTGCATAATGTGGGGTTTCTTACACCTCCCTCTGAAGCCTCTGGTGTTGGCATGGTCAGAGACAAGACACTGAACTGGATGACACATACACTATGATCCAGTTCCAGTATGGCAATTCAAACGTTCCTTAGCCCCAACACAGGGGGTAGGGATGAGAGGAGTTGTGTCGAGGATGGGAGGTTTCTCCATGACACGTGCTGCTACAGAGATTCTGAGCTGCTCCAGGCTGCATAGTAACCCCCAGACAGGCATTAAGAAGTTACTGTAAACTAGAGAACCCCTAGCTTTGCTCTGATTTACACTGGGGACCAGAGATGACCGTACCTGCCGATAGTCGGTGTGAGCATATCCATGAGAGCATGCTCAGTAAAAGCCAAGCAGCAAATGTGGGGGGACACGTGACCCCGCATGCCCTCTCCATGCCTCACCTTTGCTGGGGATCCTTTCTACCTCCAGAGTAGCCCCAAATCCCTAAAATGGCATAAAGGCACCTTTGCCTTCCCTTCCCCTGCACCATCTATGGAGGCACACCCTAGAACAATGGTGGGCAACCTGCGGCCCGCAGGCTGCACGTGGCCTATCAGGGTAATCCGCTGGCGGGCCACCAGACAGTTTGTTTACATTTGCACAGCCACCCACAGCTCCCAGTAGCCGCGGTTCGCCGTTTCTGGCCAATGGGAGCTGTGGGAAGCGGCGACCAGCACATCCCTGAGGCCAGCACCGCTTCCCACAGCTTCCATTGGCCAGAAACAGTGAACCATGGCCACTGGGAGCTGCGGGTGGCCGTGCAAATGTAAACAAACTGTCTGGTGGCCTGCCAGTGAATTACCCTGATGGGCCATGTGGTTGCCCACCACTGCCCTAGAATCTCAACCTTTGTATTATGTACTGGCAGGCTGCTGGCTTTTTAAAATTCTTTTTCAGGCTTTATACTCACACACTATTTGATACTTGTGGCTTTGATCCTGAAATAAGTTCCATGTGGGTGGACCTCTGGGCCTGTATCAAGCTCTATCGAGGTCAGTAGGGTTCAAGTACAGGAGTCTGTTTGTGTGCATGTGGAGCTCCCAGCAGCAGAAGGGCCTGTATGTAACACCAGTTAGCAATCACAGTGCACGTAAGGACATGTCTGTTGGGACATTCTGGGTTCAAATCAGTCATTAAGCCTCTATTGCTCGCTAATGTATATCTGAGATCATATATAAATATCTAGCAATGGATATCATGCCATGGTATAGGTGACGGGTTGGATCACAGAAACCCCCTTGGGAGCTACCAACTGATGTGCCAAGACTGCTTCTATTCCTGTTTTCCCTGCCAGCTCAGGACTCCAGCACCCTGTCTTGCTGAGCCAGACACTCCCATCTGCTCCAACACAGATCCAGGGTCTGAATTACCTGCCCCAAAGCTGCAGGTTTACCTGAAAACAGCTCACAGAAGCGTGCTTGTCTGTAGCACTCAGATGCCAAACTCCCAATGGGGTCTAAACCCAAATAAATCCGTTTCACCCTGTATAAAGCTTATACAGGGTAAACCCATAAATTGTTCACCCTCTATAACACTGATAGAGATATGCACAGTTGTTTGCTCCCCCAGGTATTAATGCATACTCTGAGTTAATTAATAAGTAAAAAGTGATTTTATTAAATACAGAAAGTAGGATTTAAGTGGTTCCAAGTAGTAACAGACAGAACAAAGTAAGTCACCAAGCAAAATAAAATAAAATGTGCAAATCTATGTCTAATCAAACTAAATACAGATACTCTCACCCTTAGAGATGCTTCAGTACGTTTTTTCCTCAGACTGGACACCTTCCAGGCCTGGGCACAATTCTTTCCCCTGGTACAGCTCTTGTTCCAGCTTAGGTGGTAGCTAGGGGATTCTTCATGTTGGCTCTTCTCTCTCCTCTCTTTGTCCTGTTTCACCCCTTCATATATCTTTTGCATAAGGCGGGAACCCTTTGTCCCTCTGGGTTTCCACCCCCCCTCACTGGAAAAGCACCAGTTTAAAGATGGATTCCAGTTCAGGTGACATGATCACATGTCACTGTAAGACTTCATTACCCACTTGCCAGCACACACATATACAGGAAGACTCACAGGTAAAACACAGCCATCTGCAGACAATGGTCCTGGTTAATGGGAGTCATCAAGATTCCAAACCACCATTAATGACCCACACTTTGCATAATTACAATAGGCCCTCAGAGTTATATTTTATATTTCTAGTTTTAGATACAAGAGTGGTACATTTATACAAATAGGATGACCACACTCAGTAGATTATAAGCTTTGTAATGGTACCTTACAAGAGACCTTTTGCAAGAAGCATATTCCAGTTACATTATATTCACTTATTATCATGTTTTTATAAAACCATATAGACTGCACAACGTCACAGTATAGTCATTACTCTTAAATCTACCCACAGCAAGCTGCTTCCTCTTTCTGGGTCTCAATTTCCTCATCTGAAAATAATAGTTATCTACTTCATTAGGATATGATGTACAGTGCTCTGACTATACAGACCTGGCAAATATCCCTGTTTTTTCTTTTTCTATAACTCTAAAAGGAAACACAAAGAGTCTGAGTCTCCATTGCCTCGTACTTCATGTAGTCATTCATATCAGTTCAAAGGGGATGTAAAACACTACCGTTCTGCAAAAAGAACAGGAGTACTTGTGGCACCTTAGAGACTAACAAATGTATTTGAGCATAAGCTTTCGTGGGCTACAGCCCACTTCTTCGGATGCATAGAATGGAACATATATTGAGGAGATATATATGCACATACAGAGAGCATGAAAAGGTGGGAGTTGTCTTACCAACTCTGAGAGGCCAATTACTTAATTGGTAAGACAACTCCCACCTTTTCATGCTCTCTGTATGTGTATATATATCTCCTCAATGTGTTCCATTCAATGCATCCGAAGAAGTGGGCTGTAGCCCACGAAAGCTTATGCTCAAATAAATTTGTTAGTCTCTAAGGTTCCACAAGTACTCCTGTTCTTTTTGCGGATACAGACTAACACGGCTGCTACTCTGAAAACTACCATTCTGATTTGTTTGGTTTTTTTTAATTATATACATTTCATGGCACCTCTCAAATATTGTATGCTCCCCAAAATGCATACAATTATTCCTTTCCTCCTTGGAGTTTGTTACAGCAAAATTTTAAAATGAGAAGATAAGCACTTCCGAGACTTTGTGTTTGAATTTATGCAACAATATGGGACATTTATTCAAATTTGTAATTACTGGTTTTGTCAGGAGATGTTGGCAGGTATGAAAATATCAAATGTTACATATATGAGTAAGAATTGCTATTATTTTATTATAAGATGTTACAATGGAAGACCATGACTCAAGAACAGATTATATTATGTTATAAATTGACCAATCTGGGAATGATACAAACTGGCATCACTAAAGACAACCCTTTTCCCATCCCACAGAAAACCAGGAACATTGACAGAATCTTTTCACACTAATCTCAGTCTAAATACTGAACCTGATCGCTTTCCCCACTACAGTAATCTTGAAATGACTCCATTGCTTCATAATTTGTGAACCTTGAACCTGGAGCATTTCAAACTTCTTCAAATATACAGAAATATAAGAATTGAAGTTTTTCCAAAGAAAACCACATCACTGGGATTAAAGCCATTATGTTTTCAGGCGCTGTCAAGAATGATTCATAGATTTTAATAACTGTACATAACTCTTTAACCAACTGGGTTGCACCAAAGGACACCAGCCCACGCCAATCTTTTATTCCTTTAGCAATCAGAAAAAAATGTGCTTCTGCTTAATCTTTAGTATAGCCATTGCCAGAAACAGACTGTTCTCCAGCCCCTACCACCAAGGAGTTAAGTAGCCTTGACTGTAATGCTGACCTTTAATTTTCAGTAACAGTTTCTATTAGGCAATGTTGCATTATTGAAAAAGACAGGTCTGTATTTCAGGACATATCACTCAATAAAAGCAAACACCTCTATAGACTGAGAAAAGGATTGACTCCCTCTGCTGGTCTGTTTAGAAGCAGCTCAGTTGGAAGAAGAGAATACTGTACATTTGATTTCTAGAAAACACTATGCCATGCACATGACTGTTTAAGTATTTATTGACAGTGGAACAGTCATTGGGCAAGAGACAGAGAGAGAATGACTGTGTGGCCCAGTGGTTAGGGCATCTAGGTGGGAGACCCTGGGTCCAGTCCCTCTGCTCCAACCACTTTTCTGTTATTTACCCAGAGCTCAACAGCTTCAACAGGAGATACTGAGGAAGGCCCACATCAGACTATCCCATAACTCAGTGGTTAGCAAACTCTCCTGAGAGGTGGGAGACCTCTGTTCAAATCCGTTCTGCCCCGTTATAAGGTGGGATACTTTGCCAGTGGGTTTCACAAACATTTTCTGACAGCAAAGGAATGAAGAAACTTAGATATTGGGTTCAATTCCTGGCTCTAAAGGGGAGTGTATCTACTGGGAACAAACCTTCTCCCCGGCATGTCCCCTTCTGCCTTGTCCCCTCCAACGTGTCCCTGTCCCAGTCCTGTCACTTCCTCACCTCTAGTTCCTCTTCCCAGTCCCATTTTCCTCATCTAGCCAGTCCCAGTCACCATTCCTTGGGCTACTCACCTAGTTCCAGTCTCCTTGCCCCACAAGTCCCAGTCTTACCCTACAGAATCCCTGTCCCAGTCTCCACCCTTGACTCCACATCGACTTGTCCAGCCAGTCCCCTTTCCAGTTCTTTCCTTCCCAGCTCTTCATCCAGTCTGTCTTTCGCTTCCATCCTGGACTCAAGTCACCCCACCACCCTCTCATGTACTGGTCCCAGTCCTATTCTCCTCCCTCAGGCTCCTCTTCTAATCTCAGTGTCCTTCTCCACCGAACTCTTTGTCTCAATCTATTTGCCCAGCCCCTCTAGTTCTCCCCGCACACACAGATCTATCAAATCTGCCTCCCCTCCTTCTCCCAATCCCACTAGTTCTCAGTCCCAGCTTCCTAGCCCTACCCATCACAGCCCTTCCTGGCTCCACATCTGATCTCAATCTCCCTGCCGACCTACTGACTTCCAGTCCTTCTCTCCCACTTCCCTCCCCAGCTCCCAGCCTTCTTGCCCAGCCAGTCCCACTTTTTCTCTCCCTGCCAGCCGCCAGTCCCATCCCCAGGCTCCCTCTTCCAATCTATGGCCTCTGCGTACCCCTATAGGTTTGGCTCTTGTACCCTCTGTATTCAAATCAGGCAGCTTCATCCTTCATAGCTGGGCCCCGAAGGGGGTCAGTGAGAACAAAGGAGAGAGAAGCTCCCTGCTGTCACTTCAAGCACCCAGACCCGGCACAAACCTGTAGCAGCCCAAAGCAGCACTTACAGGAAAAACAACGAGGAGTCCTTATAGCACTTTACAGACTAACAAATTTATTTGGGCATAAGCTTTCGTGGGCTATAGCCCACTTCATCAGATGCATGGAGTGAAAAATACAGTAAGCAGTATATATATTACAGCACATGAAAAGATGGGAGTTGCCTTACAAAGTGGGGCATCAGTGCTAACGAGGCCGATTCAATTCAGTTGGAAGTGGCCTATTCTCAACAGTTGACAAGAAGGGGTGAATATTAACAGGGGGGAAATTACCTTTGTAGTGCTAAGGAGGCCAATGCGATCAAGGTGGACGTCGCCCATTCCCAACAGTTGACAAGAAGGTGTGAGTATCAGCAGAGGGAAAATTTCTTTTTGTAGTGACCCATCCACTCCCAGTCTTTATTCAGGCCTAATTTGATGGTGTCCAGTTTGCAAATTAATTCCAGTTCTGCAGTTTCTCGTTGAACTCTGTTTTTGAAGTTTTTGTTGTTGAAGAATTGCCACTTTTAAGTCTGTTATTGAGCACTTCAATCTCCCTGGACACTCAATAACAGACTTAAAAGTGGCAATTCTTCAACAAAAAAACTTCAAAAACAGACTTCAACGAGAAACTGCAGAACTGGAATTAATTTTTCAAAGGCTTATAACTTGGCCAAATTTGGATGGATGGCAAAAAGCACCTACCTGACACAAAGACCGCCCCCAAATTTCAGATACCTGCTCCAACATATGGGGGAGCTAGAGGTTTTCAAAGAAAGAGTCACCAGAATTTTTTTTTTTTTAACATTGGCAAAAACAACATATTCTTCCCCAGGTTCTTGGAGCTGACCCATTTTGGCTGAAATTTTCCAAAAACCTTCAACCTGAGGCAGACACCTGGCCTGGAAAATTTCAGCACAAATGGTTGAAGTTTATACCTTTGCCAAACAACTGAAAATAGGGTTTTATGATGGTGAGTATCAGGCAACCTTAATTATAGGTAGTGTTACCAACCCTACCTGTAATAACCCTTTCTTTTTCTGGAAGGATACTGATATAATGGGATATCGTTAAAGCCAAGCAAATGCTTTAATTTTCTGATCTAGTAATAGCTCATATCAACCACATTACACAAATGCACATTACAAAATATTGTCTTGAATCTTCCTGGATGTGATTGTCCGAATGAAAACTGAAATATGGCCAAATATCTGAGCACAGGAACTCTTGAGTTCTAATGGCACTTATTTGCTGTGGTAAAGTTTGCCCAGCTATATTATGGGTCTGATACTTTCCCTCAATAAGAGGTTTATAATTAATTAGTGTTGGTAACATGTTTTTAAGATTTAAAAAGTACTATTAAAATTCTAAATGAAGACTCAGAAATGTCAGTTTCTTTGCCCACCTGTTAATTGAAATAGGAGTATCTGTAATTGACATGGGATCTTAAAAGAAAGGTACCAAAGGGTTACCTGAAATTCAAGCTAAAAACAGGCAATGAAGTTAATCACATTTCAGTCATGAGGCCTTCATTAATGATAATTTGTAAAGCTAGTCACCCCACTGTTAGCTATTGTTTTTTGTTTGTTTTTTTAACCCCTAAGGTCCCTTTGTAGAGTTTGGTTCATTTACCCTGACCGCTTCTTCTTCTTCTTTACCTTATCTCATTAATCAGGATCAGCGGCTCTTGTTCTTTGTCTGCGAGTGTTTTTTGTCAAGTGGATCTTCCAAGCTGACAGCTTCATATCCTCCTTCAATGTCTCAAACCACCTTTCTCTAGGTCTTCCTCATGGTCTTTGTCCAGTGACTACCTGTACTTTCTGGCCAATATATCCCCATATCCCCTATCCCAAGGTCAGAAGGGACCATTGTGAGCATATACTGTACAACACATGCCAGAGAACTTTCCCCAAAATAATCCCTAGAGCAGATCTTTGAGCACAACATCCCATCTTGATATAAAAATGGTCAGTGATGGAGAATCCATCATGACCCTTGGAAAATTGTTCCAATGGTTAATTACTCTCCCTGTTCAAAATTTACACCTTATTTTCAGGCTGAATATGTCTCACTTCAACTTCCAGCCATCGGCTTGTGTTATATTTTCTCTACTAAATTGAAGAGCCCATTATTAAATATTTGTTCCCCATGGAGGTGCTTACAGACTGTACTCAAGTCACCCCTTAACCTCTTTGTTAAACTAAGTAGATTGCGCTCCTTGAGTCTATCACTGTAAGGCGTGTTTTCTAATCTTTTAATCATTCTCATGGCTCTTCTCTGAAGCCTCTTGAATCAATTAACATCCTTCTTGAATGATGGACACCAGAAACGGATACAGTAGTCCAGCCGCGGTCGCACCAGTGCCAAATTCAACCTCTCTCTCCTACTTAAGATCCCTCTGTTTATGTATCCAAGGATTGCATTAGCCCTTTTGGCCACAGCATTGCACTGGGAGTTCATGTTCAGCTGATTATCCATCACAACCCCCAAATCTTTTTATGAGTCACGTCTTCCCAGCATAGAGTCCCCTCTCATGTTAAGTATTGCCTGCATTCTTTGTTCCTACATAGAATCATAGAATCATAGAATATCAGGGTTGGAAGGGACCTCAGGAGGTCATCTAGTCCAACCCCCTGCTCAAAGCAGGACCAATTCCCAACTAAATCATCCCAGCCAGGGCTCTGTCAAGCCTGACCTTAAAAACCTCTAAGGAAGGAGATTCCACCACCTCCCTAGGTAACCCATTCCAGTGCTTCACCACCCTCCTAGTGAAAAAGTTTTTCCTAATATCCAACCTAAACCTCCCCCATTGCAACTTGAGACCATTACTCCTTGTTCTGTCAAAACATGTATACATTTAAATTTAGTGATATTAAAACACATATTGTTTGCTTGAGCCCAGTTTACCAAGCAATCCTGATTGCTCTGTATCAGTGAACTGTCCTCTTCACGATTTACTACTCCCCTATATCTCGTCATCTCACATGACCCAGCCATCTCAGTCGATAATCCCTCAGTTTTTCTATGATGGGGGCTACCTTTCACCAACGTAAAGTAGTTCTCTATTTCTCATTGGCCAACCTGTACGTCATGGCTGGCCTAAGCATAATCTTGTACACTTTGCTCTTTAGTTTGTTTGACATATTCTAATCTCAGAGAGTTCCCATCAACTCCCTCCATTTATACAAAGTGTTGTCAGGAGACCGGCTTGTAGGCAGTCAGGCCCAGTGGTCAGAGCAGGAGTCAGCATCTGAATGCCAGAGCCAAGGCAGAGTCAGAGCCAGGGATCGGAGCTGAAGGTCAAAACTGAAGTCAGAGTCTGAATGCCAGACCCAAGGATCAGGACAGAGCCAGAACCAGGAACCAAGTCTGAAGGTCACAATGGGATTACCGGGAGTCAGGGAAGGCAGAAACAGGGCTGGTTCCAAGGCAGGAGCAAGACTGGGACAGGACTGGAACAAGGCCGGATGCAGGGCAGGGCTTAGGCTGGAGCAGTGCAGAAGCAAGGCAGGAACACAGCTTGGAGTGAGGCGAACACAGGGAGGCAGGGAACATAGGTGCCGAGTTTCTAATCTCCACCCAGGCCCCAACCCCATCCCACCCCTTCCCCCAGTTCCCCACCCCCACCCTACCTCTTCCCCACCTCTTACCACTCCTACCCAGTTCCGCCCCCTCCCCGAGCACGCTGTGCCCTTGCTCCTTCCCCCTCCCCCTAGTGCCTCCTGATGCCGCGAAACACCTGATCTGCAGCAGGCAGTAGGCGCTAGGAGGGAGGGAGAGGCGCTGATTGGCAGGGCCTGCCAGTGGGCGGGAGGTGCTGAGGGAATGGGAGGTGCTGATATGGGGCTGCCGGTGGGTGCTGAGCACCCACCATTGTTTCCCTGTGGGTGCTCCAGCCCCGGAGCACTGATGGAGGCGGCACCTATGGCAGAGAATTCATAGCCTTGTGCATTGAGCAGCTGCTGATCCTCTGCAGCAGCTTAGCTTAAGAGCAAGATACCTGACTGGCATAGCCAATCAGGGGGTTCTGCTGTGGCCCAGCTGTGCTCATTGGGTGCCTGGTGGCTGGGCACATGCAGCTGCAGGCCCTCCTTCCTGACAGTCCCCATCCCCTTTGAGGGTGTCTCCCAGGTGCCCTGGGGCCTGGTTTCTCAGGGTAGATGTCGAAAAAATCTCACTGCAGATCTGGGGCGTGGATATTTTCCAGTGGTTCCCAGAATCATTTATCAGGGCCCGTAACCTTCCCAGTCTACTAAGTACTGCAGACGCCCCTAACCTGTTGTGAGTCCAGGATCTCTTGAACCAAGTATTTTACCTGACCCTGGACAGTGATAGGCAGGGGTAGCAGAGTGGAGCAGGATGGTAATGGATTCTCGGTGAGGGAGGTGTGGAACATGGGGTAAATCCCAAATGATTCAGATAAGTGCAACTTGAATGCCACTGGGTTGATCATTCCAGAATCCTAAATGGGCCTAGATACTGTTGGTCTAACTTAGCCAATGGGTAAGTTGCCCTAAGATTCCAGGTGGACAGACAAACCTTTTCCCCCATGGCTAAATCAGGGTGTTTTGGTGGCCCTAATGGGCATGATGTTTGTATGCCTCTTTGGTAGATGCTAGGTGTTCCTTCACTTATAGATGTACTTGGCGGAGGTGGACAGTGAAATATATGATAATGCGTACCAGAGATCCCTGAAGAATGTTTGGGTGAAATCCATAGTTGAAGAAACAAGTGCTTCGAGAGGATATGGCATGGGTGGCATTATTATATGTAAATTCCACAGGGGGAAGGAGGGAAAGCCTATCATCTTGGTGGTAGTTCATGAAACAGTGAAGATATTGCTCAAGGACTGGTTAATCCATTAGTAACTCCTGGAGGAATTCTGTGCCATTACAGGCATGCAGAATTCATGTCCCCTTAAGATTTCTTTGTTTCTTCGTGGAAAAATGACTTTCTGATGGGGAAACAGAGGGAAGCCGCAAGAGTGGTCATGCGCCTCTCCTCAGCAGCGCGGCCGCATCATTTCAGGCACCCAGAGCAGCTGGCAGAGAGGAAAATCACCCTGGGGAATGGCCTGGGGACACTCATCCATTGGCTCATACGCTGCTCCAGGCTCAGCTGCTAGTCCCGGCTGGGCTGGGGAGGATGGGACTTCCTTTTGCCCTGCAAGGAGGGGCTGGGGCTGGGGCTGGGGCTGGGGCTGAGGCAGACCCAGCCTCAGAAACCTGCCCTGGCTGCAGAAAGATCCACACCCTCTCCCTCCCCCTCCCCAACCCCACTTCCTGCATCCATTGCTCCTCAGCTGGGGGGGCAGGTCACTGTATGGGGAGCTGCTCCCCATCCGCCCAACCCCTATACATCCAGACTCCCCCATGCCCAGACCCCACCCCACTGAGCTGCACCCCCTGCACACAGAACCCGCCTACCATGCCCCCTGCACCCTCACCCTGCCGAGCCTCACCCCCTGCATCCAGATCTCACCTGCACCCTGACCTCCCACCGAACCCCACCCCCCTGCATCTGGACCCCTGCTGAGCCCTCCCCTGCATCTGGACCCCCACCACTACCCCCAAACCATCTCCCACTGTGCCACCCCGCACTTGAACCCCCACCCCCTGCATCCGGAGCCCCCCTGCACCCAGAACATGCAGGGCTGCAGGGATCGGTCCTTCTATTTTATGAAAGATTGGTGCCTCAGCTGGAGAGGTGGATGGACGTATGAACCCCTTGCAAAGGTCTGCTTTTGAAGTCTGGGGAAGGCCTGTAGCTTGGGCCTGCGAGTGAGTACATGCGGCCAAAGGGAACGTCTGGTCCTGGCTGAAGATCAGTGGGGCAGTCATAACTATGATAGGGCAGTAAGGTATCCACTTTGTCCTTATCAAATATGTCAAGGAAGTCTTGATATTTACTGGTAATACAGGGGCTGTACAAGGAAAGGTGGAAGACTCTGCAGGTCCCTGCGATGTGACTGTCTTGTGTTTGGACTCCCCAGAAAAGTAGACTGAGTTGCAGCCAATTTATGATCCATGGTTGTGTCTTGGGAGACAGAACTACAAGCAATGCAGGGAATTGAAGCTACTGCTCAGGCCCACCAGTGGATGTGTCAGTCATGGGTGGTGAGCCAGGGCATGCCACAGCTAACCAGGGAGTGTTAGGCTTAGATTAGCCTGAACTGGAGAGTTTCTCGGTGACCCTGGAGAGTGGCAACATCCAGGGGCTCGATCTCGTGGATGATTGGGCCCGATGAAAGGAGCAACTCACCAGCAGACTCTGTCAGATTCAGGGACCTTTTGCACTGGGTGAGGATCTAATGCACTCGTGCAAAGTCCTGGTCCATAAAACTAGCAGATGCTTCCAAATCCACCAGTGCTTCCAAGTGGACCTCAGGCACGATGGGTGATGGGGTTGAAGGGGGATTAGGAAGCGCATTGGGCTCCAATTAGCCGTGGCCAGGATGCTGACCAACAAATGGTATTGGGAACTGGAGAAAGGAGAAGAAGGACATCAACCCAGTCCCAGACTTCTCCATCAGAACTGGGATTTCGCATTTCCCGTAGGGTGCAGGTTGGGCCTTCACAGGACAGCCTGAGGCAAAGTGTCCAGGCTGCCCTGCCCTCACTGCAGGCATAAACCCACCATTTGAAGCTGCTGCTTCTGTGTGACAGAGAGGCAGTGCCAAGCTTGGTCGATCTGCGTGGGCTCATTTTGGTGGTGGCAAAACTGAAAATAGAAGAGCTGGAGTCAGGATGACCGGCAGGGTACGGGAGACTGAGCAGAGCTCCATCAGATGGTTGTCAATCTTGATGCATAATTTGATGAAATCATTTAGGCCAGGTGATGACTTCACCCGTGCCAGCTTGTTTTTTTACCTCCTTACAGAATCTGAACCATAAATGGACTCATTCTACTCAGTGTCAGTCACTAGGCATCGAAATAATGCACAGTACTTGGCAACCAATCACCGATCCTGCCACAATGCTTGGAGAGCAGTCTCTGTGGTGTGTGTGTGATTTGGATCATTGAATATTACTTCCATGTCCTGCACAAAGTTCTCTAGTTGGCCCAGGAGTGGGCTCGATTTCTCCAGGAGCAGGCAAGCCCAGGCCAAGGTCTGCTCGGTCAGCAGGCTGATGATAAATTCTGCTTGGACTCGATTGGTGCGGAAGGCTTGCGGCCATAGTAGAAACAGAAGCCAGCGCTGGTTTAAGAACCTCTGAAATTTGCTGCATTTACCACCAAATTTATCCAGCAGTACAATCTTTGTTTCACAGGGAGTTGGGGTTGGGACAGCAGGTTCCTGAAAGGGGCACAGTAGTCTGGAAAGGTTAAGAGCCACTGCTGTACAGCACCCACTATCTCCAACAGGGAGATATTGGTCTTGTTGGGACACATTTCCATGGAGCAGGACCACTATTCCCCTGAATGATCCCTTACTTTTAGCTGGGCTGCTCAAACTGTCAGGAGACCAGGTCATAGATAGTCATGCCTAGTGGTCAGAGCAGGAAGCAGAACTGGAGTTGGAATCCGAATGCCAGAGACCAGGGCCAAGGCAGAGTCAGAGGCAGGAATCAGCCGAGGTCAGAACAGGATTACTTGGAGTCAGGGAAGGCAGAAGCAGGGCTGGTCCCAAAGCAGGACTAAGGCTGGGACAGGACGGGAACAAGGCTTGATGCAGAGCAGGGTCTAGGCTGGAGCAGGGCTTGGAGCAAGTCAAGCACAGGGAGGCAAAGAATCCACGGGCATGTACATTGAGCAGCTACTGATCTTTTGCAGCTGCTGGTCTTAAAAGCAAGTCACCTGACTGCCAGAGCCAATCAAGTGCTCTGCTGTGGCCCAGCTGTACTCATTGGGTGCCTGGCAACTGGGCAGGTGTAGCTGAAGGCCCTCGTTCCCAACAGTGTTGTTCACGCGGCTCTGATCATCCACATTCTCATCATGGCTCAACACTGACCCAAGGCTTTTACTCTATACCATGTAGTTATATTGGCTTCTTGTTGTTCCTCTTAGCAAAGCATCACATATACTCCATCTTTTTTTGGCTGATTTGTAAGCCATTTCCTTCTGATGCAGCCCTCTATAGTTGTAGGTCCCTTTCCACTTCATATTTATCTTCATGGCACAACATAATGCCACTGGTGAAAACCAGGCTCTGTGGAGCCGTTCCCCTAATCTCTTGCATCAAGGTGTCCGTTAGAATCACAAATAGGAATGGGCTTCAGGCTGATCCTTGCTGTAGACCTCCCACACAATGAATGAGTCACTGTAGCTGCAGCTGCTTCTCACTACTGTTGTGCTACCCTGGTACCATTGTGTACCATAGTAGTCTGAACATAGGTCTCTGGCAGTTTGCGTGAGCACAGACACCACCAAAACAATTCTCTAGGAACTCTGTCATAAGCCTTCTCTAAATGCACAAACATTAAGGGCAATCCCTTGTGTTTCTCCTTGTACTTCTCCTGCAATATTCAGGCTGCAAACAGTGCATCCACTGTTGACCTTCCTGGCATGAACCCAAATTGGTCCTCACTTACTTCATGCTCCGCCTTACTTCTGAAGTCTTTTCTCCATGGTTCTTTCCAGCCGTTTCAATGTGTGACTCATTAGCATGATAGGTCAGTGTGACACACCAGGGTACAATTCAGACCAGTGGAGGCTGTGTCACGCCTGCCCAGCAGCCTTACAATACCTTGCTGAAGTAGCTCCCACCTGGGCCACTCACAAAAGGCCTTCCGGCATGCCAGCCGCAACCTGAGTTTCTGTGTATAGCTGCAGC
Organism: Emys orbicularis; assembly: GCF_028017835.1. NCBI lineage: Eukaryota > Metazoa > Chordata > Testudines > Emydidae > Emys > Emys orbicularis. The sequence continues at coordinate 18,439,348 of NC_088685.1, read as the reverse complement.
CTGCCAGTTACACCCTGGCTCTCACCAAGCTTGGGTTATATTGCAGGGTGACACCAACACACCCCCAGTCCCGGATTTTCCTCCAGAAATGTATATCCTGTACTGGCCCAGTCCTCTTCTGGACGGTACAAATACAGTAAATTGGTTATTCCTTTAAGGGAATAATATACCAGTTTATTATTTTAAATAGTTACCCAGACACTTCAATTTAAATACACTGGATTAGACACAACAGTAAAACAAGTTTATTAACTACAAAGAGAGAGATTTGAAGTGAGTACAAATAATGAGGCATAAAGTCAGAAATGGTTACAAGAAAAATAGAGAGAAGGCTTACTAGTGCCTAACTTAAACTATATTAGATTCAAACAAAATTTCTCACCACATGCTTCCAGCAAGTTACTGACTGACTCTTCAGGTCCGGACCCCTCCCCCAACATCCAATAGCTGTTTTCTTTTGTCTTCTCAGGTGCAGAGAATGCAATGGGCGGAGTGTGTGGGGGGGTGTGCCTTGGGGTGTTTGCCCCTTCTTTTTAGAATTTCAATCCCCCTCTTGAAAAACATTTCCAGCTGGAAACTAGGAGACAAAAAGTCTGTGTGGAAGGATGTTCCTGGTGGGGTTTTTTTCCACCTGTTTGTGCTTCCTTTATTTTCCCTTCCTGCTTGATGACTCTATTTACTGCTTAAATCAAAATTAAGGCAAACGTACACTTCTTTGTTCAAGACAGACCTGTTTGACCAGTTTGATGCTAGGGGAGTTTTGAACATGCAGTCTTAACATCATACAGGGGAATCTTATAACTTCACATATAGTGTTGCCACACATTTTATCAGGACAATACTAACCAGCAAATTATGTGTTTTGAAATGATACCGTATGAGGCGTGCCTTGTACAAAGATTATTACAATAGTGTTTAGGGTGTGAATACAGGGGTGTATTCCATCACAGTCCGTAATTACTACATTCTTACATATCTCCTTTACACTTGGAGATAGGGACCAATGTGCTCTTCCTTCACTTGTCAGGCATTTTTCTAGCACAAAGAATTAAGTTGAAAAGTTAGTCATCATCACCACTCCCTCATGGCCTCATTCTTTAAATGCTTCAGTTGGTGCACCATCCAGTCCCACTGCCTTCCCACATTTCATCATCTTTGCTACTGGCTGAGTCTCCACCATGGTGACAGGCCCTGTAAGGTTGTTACTTGCGCATACTTCCCTTAGTGGTTTCTTCGCACCCCCTTCAATGAGTAGTTCTCATAAAAACACTGCCACCTCCTAACAATTACACCGTCATTCCCCAGTACTCTTTCTTTTTCATCTTTGACACGTCACAGCATCCAAGTCCTCTGTGCTTCTTTGCTTAATCTTGACTAATCTATATATTCCTTCCCCCCCCCCCTTTCTTTATTATTAGTCCTGCGTATAAGGCTTTAATTCCAGACCTGTACCTTCCACAACTACTCTTTTTGCCTTTTTCTTTAGCCACTTGTATTCCTCACAACATTCCATCATTCTTACTTTCTGCCATCGCTTCAGCCTTTCTTTCTTCTTCTTTACTGCCTCCGGCACATGGTTGGACAACCACCATGTCTCCTTGCCATGATATTTCCCTCCTTTCCTTTGGCCACAGACACCTGGTGATTTTCTGTAGTATGTCTGGATATTTTCCCCCAAATTTTGTTGGTATCATTGTGCTTGGTGTGGTCATTGCCCAGTCTCTGTAGAACCTCATCCTTAAAGCTCGGACCAGGGATCGGCAACCTTCGGCACGTGGCCCATCAGGGTAATCCGCTGGCAGGCTGCAAGACATTTTGTTTATGTTGACCGTCCGCAGACATGGCCCCCCGCAATGGGAGCTGCAGGGAGAGGTGGCCAGCACGTGATAGGAGTTTAGCTGCCAGGCGCTATATATTACGCTGGCCTCACAAGTAGGGCCCTATCAAATTCATGGCTGTGAAAAATGTGTCACAGACCATGAAATCTGGTCTCTCCTGTAAAATCTGGTCTTTTTGTACTTTTACCCTACCATACAGATTTCATGGGGGAGACCAGTGTTTCCAAACTGGGGGGCCTGACCCAAAAAAGGGTTGTGATGGGGTGATGCAAGGTTATCCTAGGGGGATTGCAGTATTGCACCCTTACTTCTGCACTTCCTTCAGAGCTGGGTGGCCAGGGAGCAGCGGCTGCTGGCCAGGTGCCCAGCTCTGAAGGCAGTGCCCTGCCAGCAGCAGCGCAGAAGTAAGGGTGGCAATACCATAGCACTTCAGAGCTGGGCGGCCACAGAGTGGTGGTTGCTGGCTGAAGTCCCAGCTCTGAAGGCAGCAGCCCAGAAGTAAGGGTAGCCATACCATACCATGCCATCCCATCCTTACTTCTGTGCCGATGCTGGCGGCGGTGCAGAAGTAAGGGTGGCAATATTGCAATCCCCCACAATAACCTTGCGGAAACCCTCCCCCTCCCCCCCCGGCCCCTTTTGGGTCAGGACCCCCACAGTTACAACATTGTGAAATTTGAGATTTAAATATCTGAAAGCATGAAATTTACTATTTTTAAAATCCTATGATCCTGAAATCGACCAAAACGAACCATGAATTTGGTAGGGCCCTACTCGTAAGGCATTTTCTGGAGAGTGAGAGTTCCTCCTCAAATCCACCTCAACCACAGAATCACAGAACTGGAAGGGACCTTGAGAGGTCATCTAGTCCAGTCCCCTGCACTCAGGGCAGGACTAAGTATTAATCCTCATGACAGCTCTTTGGTTGTAAAATGTTGGATACCTCAACCATGACCTATTGTTGCTAATTAATACAAAGCTATAAACAGTAAAGAAATAGAATCTCCTCTGATTGGCTCTATTGATGGTGATACAAATATTACATATGCACAGGTATGCATAAACTGTATGACCAAATAGCCAAATTCAAAAATATCTTATTACATCTAAAAACAAAGCTCAGTTTGTTTGCTGTGCAAAGTCACGGCACTGGATTAACTTAAACCTAAAAGAAAGAGAAAAGGAAAAAACAAGCTATGGTTTTCATTTAGATACACATTCCATGTCTAGTAAGCAGCAGCCACTCCCTTCTTTTGGCTGCATTAACCCCTTTGGCAGGGAGAGTCAGGGATTTCCTGATATAAACATTTAGCACAAAAGAAATCTCATCTTCAGAGGTGCTCATGATTTCATCATGCACCTGAATTTATCAACAGCTGTGGTCCTCTTTCTTTTCGGTTTGCAGCTGTAGAAGTAACTGAGAAGCTGTTATTGTTTTACGGTAGCACAGTGTGCTCCAAGAGGGAATCAGCTTTGGGGAGAAGCAGCTTACTGAAGAAAGCAGCACCAGGGCAAACCCTGCTGTATATCAGTACAGCTCATCTATATTAGGGGTTTGCATCAGCAAAACAGCATCAGTATAGCTACACTGGTGCAAATTTCTCTAACATAAACAGGGTCTAAGTTCCAACTGAATGGGGTACCTGTCTTCAAACTATGCTCCAACTGCTAACCTGTGCAACCCCACTGAATGCACTACAGCTACCGAGATGAAACTGAGGGCATCATTTGGGAATGATGTGGGGTGGCACAGGTGTGAATGAGGGCACAGTGAGGTTGATGGGGCTGCACAGCTGTGAGTGGAGAGTCGCATATGGCCAGCAGGTGGTCATGCCCAAGTCATATACAACCGGATTTACAGCTCCCAAGCTGAGTTTGCAGGTGCTGAGTCCATGGATGCTCTAGCCCTGGAGCACCCACGGAAAAATATTAGCAGGTGCTTAGCACCCACTGGAAGCCAAGCTCCTCTCCCTCCCCCCAGCACCTTCCGCCCACCAGTGGCCCCATGGATCAACTCTTCCCCCTCCCTCCCAGCACCTCCTGCATGCGGTGTAACAGCTGTTCAGCAGCATGCAGGAGGTGCTGGGAGGGAGGGGGAGGAGTGGGGACAGGGCGCACTCAGGGGAGGGGGTGGAAAGAGGCAGGGAAGAGGTGGGGCGGGAAGAGGCAGGGGGAGGTGGAGGCTTGGGGGAAGGGGTAGAGTGGGGGCAGGGGTGGGTGGAGCACGGGCAGGGGCAGGGGATGGAGTACAGGAGGGAAGAGGCGGGACGGGGCTGGGCTTGGGAGATGGGTAGAGTGGGGGCAGGGACGGGAGTTGAGTGGGGTTGAGCAGCCCTGGGGAAAATTAGAAGCCAGTGCCTGTGTCTACACTTACGAGCTTACAGCGGCACAGCTGTACCAATACAGTTGTGCCATTGTAAGAGCGCTTAAGTAGCCGCCAGGGGCGGCTCCAGGCACCAGCACAGCAAGCGCGTGCCTGGGGCAGCAAGCTGCGGGGGACGGCGCGCCGGTCGCCGTGAGGGCAGCATTCGGCGGCATGCCTGCGGGAAGCTCGCCGGTCCCGCAGCTTCGGCGGCAAAGGCGCGGGACCAGCAGATCACCCGCAGAAACGCCGCTGAAGCCATGACCAGTGGACCGCCCGCAGGCGTGCCGCCGAAGGCCGCCTGACTGCCGTGCTTGGGGCGGCAAAAAACATAGAGCCGCCCCTGGTAGCTGCATTATGCCAACTGGAGAGAGATCTCCCGTCAGCATAATCAAACCAGCTCAACAAGCAATAGTAGCTATAATCGGCAGGAGAGCGTCTCCCACCACCAGCACAGCACTGTGCACAGCCCTTAAGCTGGCAAAACATATGTCGCTCTGTCAAGGCTCCTTCCCCACTCTGAACTTTAGGGTACAAATGTGGGGGCCTGCATGAAAACTTCTAAGCTTAACTACCAGCTTAGATCTGGTCCGCTGCCACCACTCCCAATGTGCTAATTCCCTTCCCTGGGTAGCCTTGAGAGACTCGTCACCAATTCTCTGGTGAATACAGATCCAAACCCCTTGGATCTTAAAACAAGGAGAAATTAACCATCCTCCCTCCTCTCTCCCACCAACTCCTGGTGGATCAAGATCCAACCCCCTTGGATCTAAAAAACAGGGAAAGTCAATCAGGTTCTTAAAAAGAAGGCTTTTAATTAAAGAAAAAGGTAAAAATCATCTCTGTAAAATCAGGATGGAAAATAACTTTACAGGGTAATCAAACTTAAAGAGCCCAGAGGACCCCGCTCTAGCCTTAGGTTCAAAGTTACAGCAAACAGCGGTAAACACCCTAGTAAAAGGTACATTTACAAGTTGAGAAAACAAAGATAAAACTACCACGCCTTGCCTGGCTGTACTTACAAGTTTGAAATATGAGAGACTTGTTCAGAAAGATTTGGAGAGCCTGGATTGATGTCTGGTCCCTCTTAGTCCCAAGAGCAAACTCCCACCAAAACAAAGAGCACAAACAAAAGCTTTCCCCCCACCAAGATTTGAAAGTATCTTGTCCCCTTATTGGTCCTTTGGGTCAGGTGTCAGCCAGGTTACCCGAGCTTCTTAACCCTTTACAGGTAAAAGGATTTTGGAGTCTCTGGCCAGGAGGGATTTTATAGTATTGTACACAGGAGGGCTGTTGCCCTTCCCTTTATAGTTATGACACGCTCAGGGGGTGTTTTTTGCACACCCTGGAGCGACAAAAGTTGCAGACATAAGTGCTAGTGTAAACATGGCCTAAGAAAAGCCATGGTTTTACTTACAAACTGAACATACAAGAGCTGAGGATCACTGAGGGCAAGCCTCCACCACAGCACTGCATCGGCAGGAGACGCTCGCCCATCAGCAGAATTACTCCAGCTGGGCGAGAAACGGAAGCTATGTCAGCGGGAGAGCGTCTCCCGCCGGCATAGCACTGGTGTGGACGGCACGAAACTTGCATTGGTTGGGGAGGGGCTTTTTCCACACCCTTGAGCGACATAAATTATATCAACTTAGGCTGTAGTGTAGACCTGCCCCGAGACACAACAGATCTAGGGCTTGTCTACACTGGCAATTTACAGCGCTGCAACTTCGTTGCTCAGGGGTGTGAAAAAACACCCCCTTGAGCGCAGCAATTTCAGCGCTGTAAAGGCCAGTGTAGACAGTGCACTCCCGCAGAGCGCTTTAGCGGTGCCAGTGTAGAGTAGCCCTTAGAAACCCCTTCTCTTATTTTCACAGTCACTTTCCAGAGCAGAAAAAACACTCTCGTTCCGGGTCAGTAAGAGAATGTTATGTGTAGATTAAAAAATTACAAATTAACAACTTGTTATAAGTAAAGGCAGGACAGAGCAGGGGCAGCTCACAAAAGAGACTGAATATCTTGGCTGTGCTCTATGAAGAACGTAGAGTTTATTTTTAACTAGAAGTGCCAAAACAACAAAAAACAAACAAAAAAAAACAGTCCTATGTCTTAAGCTCCAGAATATACAGACAGAACACTTGCCTCAATGACATACTGGAAGCAACTCCTGGGACCCTCCTGGAGCTTCGTTGTGTGTTTTAAGTTTTTCTTTACTGAGTTAAAAATAAACCAAACAAACCATACCTGAGCTGTACATTTCCATGAATACAATGGTCTTTATTTCTGATGTCAGGACAAAGGAATGCAAACATGCCAGGTTATTGCTTCATGCTTTCTGCTTATCAGTCCATGCCTGAAAGGTTGGAGTAATTTCCTTGATGGTGTAATCCTCTCTCCATACCACTCAGCCATCCCTGTCAGAGGTGACTCATTCCTTGGCCTTATAATAGCACTTTTGAAGCACGCTTTTTTTTTTTTTTTTTTGGCCTTTGGAACGGATGGGATTTGATCCAGAATCCTGGAGAGGATACGTTACTTCCTTCCCCGGCTGCGAGGTGGTCATCCCATTCCCTACCTCAAATCACACTACTTGAACACTGTACTGTGCTAGCAATATATTCAGCAATGAAGTACAAACATTTCCAGGAAGGTGCAGCAATTTCACAGAAGAGTTTCTTCCTTGGTTAGGATTATGAAAAAGTGTTTCTCCAATGGTTCCCTGGTCCGGATTGGGGCCATTGGACACTACTGCAATAGAACTATGGAGTGGGGCAAAAAAATGGAACTTTTTTGGGGGGGGAAAAATCATTTTTAATTAAAATAAAAATTCAGAAACATTTGACCAGCCCTAATTAGTATTAAATCACTTCGATGTTAATACAAATGAATTCTCCTCCTCTCTGCAGAGTACCTGTTACACTGGGTATAGAACTAAAGCAGGGTTTATTTTGTGGAAGGCCCTGGTTAAAGCATTAGCAACACATCACTGTCATGCAGTGTGAGAGAGCAAATACAAATTCCACCAGCACAGATTCCCCACCTACATTCCTGCAGGCTTGTGTCCCACCCCTCAGGGCATCAGCTGCCTGCTGCTGCTAACAAGACTCATCAGCTTTCCTGCAGAAAGCTGCAGCTCCACCCTCCCCTGTTAGCAGAGAGCAGGGCTCTTCCCTTGTTTTCTACCTGTCCCCGCCAAAAACGGAGTGAGGCCCATTTACCCCAAAACAACATTTGGCAGAAAATCCGTTTCTAGGTCATTTCACTGCCAAGGGAATTGAGTTTTGTGGCTCTGTTTCCCCTTCAACAGCTGACAAGGGAGAAAAGAGAATATGGCTCCTACTCTGCTTACGGTGTAAACATTGCTACAAAAGCAGCACAGGATTCTGAACTCACATCTTAGCAAGTCAACATGCCTTTCAGTTCACATTTCAAGTAACTCTTGTGCACAGAGAGAGTCCTCTGGGTTTTCCTGATCACTGGGGATATGTCTGAGCAAGAACATCATTGCAGGGACATTGATGGTATTAAATGGATGGCTGCACTATCTGTCCTTTTAGTGGTTTGGCCAGGGGAGCGTGGGGAGGAGGAAGGGAGTGGAGTGATGGTACCCTACTCAATCTCTGCCTCAGATTTGGGGAGTGAAGATCCAGCAATCTGCTCACAATCCTGGAACAGCCAGGTGTTTCTGATAAGATAATCAGGAGAGAAACAGTAAACTGGATTGACGCAACTGTCATCATTAGGCTTCAGAGTCAGTGACTCACTGAGCTGGGATGAGGGCAGCTCTCTTACTATCAGATGTTGAGCCATGTGGCAGGGTGCTGTCCCAGAGAATACCCATTATGGTGCAGCATAGCATGCAGGCACCCTGCCCTCAGTTCTCACCTGGTTCTCCCAGTAACTTATTCACAGCCCTGAGTACATGAAGTAACATTCCCCTTCCTGAGACCTAATTTATTATGTCTTTGTGAAATACAATTTTCTTTGGTCCATCTGCCCCAAATCCTTCCCTCTTGAGCTTCCAATTCATCCTTGTTCCAAAGCTTTAGTTCCCTCCAAGCCAGGGAGCTCTGCCAGTCCCACTGCAGCCCTCCCTGGAGAGTCTTTCCCCCAGGTCTGCTCCTACCCTGATCCCTGGACTCATAACTACTTCCCTTTAATTCAAGGGCCCACAGCCCTCCTTCTTGGGGCTGGGCTGTGATTCAGGCAGGCTTCCCCAGCTCACTAGTTTCCCTTCTGGTTCCTATCCCAGGGAGCCTCCTTTCTGACTCAAGTGATCCCCTGCAGTTAGGGTGACCAGATGTCCCGATTTTATAGGGACAATCCCAATTTTTGAGTCTTTTTCTTATACAGGCTCCTATTACCCCAACCCCCATCCCGATTTTTCACACTGGCTGTCTGGTCACCCTACCTGCAGTTCTCAAGTCCAGACCATCTTCCCTCTTTCTCCTCCTGGAACTCACCTGACTGCAGGGTTTCATCTTGTTCTGAAGATACTGTATGGGATTAACCCTTGATACCCCCATTCCCCGGTTTATCTGCTGCTCTGTTGAACACCTGTTTCCTTAAAGGGGCCATGTCATGGAACAGGGGTTGGCTTCCCCCAGGCCCTACTACCCCATAAAGGGGACAGACCACCCTTTTACAAGCCACAGAAGCTCAGATGGCCCCACCTGTGCTTAACATTACTACCCGCTTTGATTTCAATGGGCCTACTCACAGCAAGGAAGTTAAGCATATGTGTAAGTGCTTGAGGATCAGGGCTCACCTGTGCTTGGGGAAGGAGATCTAAGAGAGGCTAAAGAAAAAAAAAATCCTCCCTTCAACCCCTTCTTTTGGTGTGCAAGGGCTGCATAGCTCCTCCATCGCTATTACTGCTGCTTTTCATTTACTTGGCTTGCTGGGTCTGGGTTGTATTGTTGCACTTTAGTTATACTGCAGGGTTCTTTTTGCTGTAGGTCTAAAATTATGTCCAGGGCACCTGGAGTGTATGGATAGGTGCCCCTTTCAGAGTGTGTGAGTTTAAATATAAAAACGTTAAACAGATCCGACAGTCCAGGGTGTCCCTAGCAGCTGGGACTCCGGTGTGGGAACGGGGAGATATCTGGCCCTCACGGCACCTCCCAAGGCCTTCTTGTGACTCTGCCCTCTCCACCCCTGCGCAATGGAACCACAGCAGTTCTGCAATGGTCGGGGACTTCCTTTTCTGTGAAGAAGGGGCCAGCGTTTGCTCTTTAGAGCTATTTTTCCATCCTGTCTGCAGACGCAGTGCTTCAGCAGTTCACTGGTGGAAAATGACCTTTGCAACCAGCATTAACACTGATTTTAGGACAGTTCAGAGTTAGATTTCATCTAACCAGAGGTGCCAACTCTGTGGGTGCTCCAGGGCTAGCGCACCCATGGGAAAAAAATTGTGGGTGCTTAGCACCCACTGGAAGCCAAGCTTCCCTCCCTCCTGCTTCCCCACCCCCCAGGGCCTTCCGCCAGCTGGCAGCCCTGTCTATCAACTCCTACCCCTCCCTGCCAGTGCCTCCTGCCTGCTGCGGATCAGCTGTTCCACAGCATGCAGGAGGCACTGGGAGGGAGGGTGGAGGAGTGGGGATGGGGCACGCTCAGAGGAGGGGGCAGGAAGAGATGGGTGGGGCTTTGGGGAAAGGGGTGGAGGGGGGCGGGGCCAGGGGCAGAGCAGGGGCGGTAAGAGGTGGGGCAGAGGTGGGGACTTGGGGGAAGAGGTGGAGTGGGGCTGAGTGGGGGTTGAGGACCCCCAGGGAAAATTGGAAGCCGGTGGTTGTGCATTTAACCCTTCTCGGGATTTTTCCCTGAACCCACAAATGAGACTCTTACCAGACACAGTTGCTTAAGGAGAAGTTCAATAACTGGGGAAAGAAATAGTCAGGGTCTATCTCTACTGTACAACTTCTTCACTGAGAAACAAACACAAGTGCATACTTGGAATTGTAGACATAGGACTTGAGCTCTTAACATTTCTATTAAGGATGATGAATGACTAATCTGAAACTTCTATCTGTAACACATACAGGCAAACACAGTTCTCTCTGCTGCACAGACTACTTTCCACCAGCTTTTAACAAAGTGACTCCAGATCTTCATTTAAAATGTTGTAAATATGATTATCAATCACACCCATTCATACATTATGCAACTGCCATACATATGCCTGCTTTAAAGTACTACTCTACCACTTCTTCTGTTCCTAGTTGGCACCTGATTCAGTATTTAACCTTTTATTAAACCTTCTAGGAACTGACTTGTGGGGCTAGCATTCAAGTACAGAACGCAAATGTCCATGTGGGGCAAACAGTTTATCCTAAATTTACTGACTGTTCCTACAAAGCCTGCATTTCAGATGTGGCAACAGGAACGCTGAACCTACCTTTACCCTGTGAAATCTCCATATCAGATCAGCAATAGTGAAGGAAAGATTTATAAACTATGGGGAACGTATATAAATATCCTGGGACTTTATTAAAAAACAAATCGATACTAGACTCTAGAAATACCCGAATCATGTTCCATACATTTTGTTCTAAGATATTATTAAATTTGATATTTAGATTTATAATGAAGATTTAATGGATGTAAGGGAAATTTCAGGATGTTAATTGTTAATGTGGAAAGGCACAGAGTAAGTATTTCTGGATACCAAGTACCTCTACTGTAACATGGTTTTCACTTTGTTCCAGTTATCAGATCTAATATTTGCTACTCTGATTCCCATGTAACTGTTGCAATACATTAAAAAAACACAACCATAAGAGCTAGTAATTTAGGGCTAGATTGTGGATTTGCCATAAACCCTGAGCAAAGCCAACGGCGAGACTATGTCTCAGAGTCACAGTTTGGTCCTTGATTCCTCTAGGAGGTAGAGGAAGGAAGTAATCTGCATCAGTCCAAATGCAGTGTGGCCTAGTGACTAGAGCACTGGACTAGGACTCAGGATACCTAGGTTCTGCCGGGTGAGCATTTCACTTCACCTCTGTGCCTCAGTTTTCCCATCTGCAAAATGGGGGTAATGATACTGACCTCCATTGTACTGCACTTTGGGACCTACTGAGGAAAAGCTCAGTAGAGAATTAGGTAGCATTATTACTTCCCTTGCTGCTGGGGTGGAGCAGAGCCAAGGCTCCATCTACTCCCCAAACCTGCCTGCCCATTCTCTTCTCACTTGCTTGGGGAGGGGGAGGGGCCCCAGGGAGGCTGCTATGGCCTGCAATACAGGGAAACCTAAAGCAGACCACAGTGGGTATGTCCACAGCAAGCTGCCCAGCCCAGGTCAACAGACTGGGGCTTGCGCTAGTGCTCTAAAAATAACTGAACAGACAGCGCTTTGAAGTTGTAGCTTGGGCTGGAGCTTGGGCTCTGAACCCCACCCATCCCCCTCTCTAGGTTTCAGAGCCTGAGCCACAACATCTAAAGAGCTAGTTTTAGTGCGTTAGCATGAGCCCCAGTCTGGTGCCCTGGGTTGGGAGGCTCACTTCTGTGGGCTGTGTAGATGTATCCAACCTGGCTCTTCTTTTTTTTTTTTTAAATGAATGAACATTTAAACTGATAGTTCCACCAGAGAAGCACTCGTCCAGTGTCTAGCCCTACACCTGCTCAGTCCCACCCGAGTTCAGTGCAGCCACACTACAAAACTATTTTTCCACAGAACTGTCCTCACACGTCACACCATATGCCTTATAATCATGACCAAAGCAGCGTGCATTCTGGGGCTCCGGCAGCAGCTAGCCCATAGGGGCCAGGCAGGGCCGTCCATAGGGGGGTGTGGGGCCCGGGACATAGGTGCCGAGTTTCTAATCTGCTGGAGGGTGCTCCCCCTGGCTCCGCCCAAGCCCCGCCCCCACTCCACCCTTTCCTCCAAGGCCCCACCCCTACCCTGCCTCTTCCCACCCCACCTCTTCCCGGCCAAGTTCCGCCCCCTCCCCCAAGCACGCTGCACCCTCACACCACTACCTTCCCCCGAGCACCTCCTGACGCCGCGAAACATCTAATCCGTGGCAGGCGGTAGGTGCTGGGGTGAAGGGGGAGGTGCTGATAGGCGCAGGAGGCGCTGGGGGGAGGTTCTCATCTCCCTTCCCATGGGGCCCCCCAAAGCCCATGACCCTGGGCAGTTGCCCCAATGCGCCGTACCATAGGGATGGCTCTGGGCCCAGGACTGCTGCTGAGAGTTAGGAGCCCTTCTCAACAGGAGGCACTGCACTTTGCATGGACTGTGTGCAGCTGCATTGCTTGTAGCTTCCCATCGACATTTTATATAAGCTACTGTGGAGCAGCCTGGTTCAGCTGGGCCTGCTCTCCGGTGTTGCAGCCGACTGGTACAGCAAACACTTGCTTGGGATGGGGGCATGAGCTTTGCAAGTTCTAAGGCCGACTAAGGGGTTTTGTGTGCGTGCGTGTGCAAAGGCTCTGTCTCATGTAAATGGTGCCTTAGAGACCGACTGCTGGACCGATGTAGCAGTGTCAGTAGAAGAGAGCTCTCTTCAGAAAGCTTATTGTGGCACGCAAGTCTGCCAGACGAACATGCGCTCTCCTTTTTCTGATCGAAAAGGCAACATGGGCTCCGAAGACAGAGCAGTGAGTGTAGGAGACCTGGGTTCCAGTCCATGCTCTATCGCTACTGACCTACATGTCACCTTGGGTAAGCCATCCTTGGGTGGAGGCATTTGTGATGTAGCTGTTGTTCCGTACTTCAGGTCTTAGGTACAATGATGAACTTTACTGAAGAGCAATTTTAGGTTATTTTGTGTCCCATTGACACGACAGCCATCAGCCTTGGCTAGAAAGGCCCTCACCTCCCTGAGAGCAGAAGGATAGTTAGCCAGTCACACACTGCTTTGCCAGAGAGAGTAGCAGGCCATCTCTTCATGCTGGGCCAGCATAGTCTCATCTACACCCTGTCCCTGACCAATCTCTTTGGGAAGGGAACGTCCATAAATGGCACAATCAGATACCATGCCTCTGTTCCCCCCAGAGGTTATGGGTGTCCTGGAGTCCTGAACGGGCAACTACTGGAACGCCCCCACCAGCATGACCTTGTACACGTGCTGTGCAGAGGATGCCGTTTTGCTCCACCAAATGGCATCCTGCAGGCAGTGTAACCTCACACACATGGTGCGTGAGAGGTCACACTGTGCAGAGGATGCCATTTTGAGATCAGAATGGCATCTTCCATGCGGCCAAATGCCGGTGTGCTGTTCTGGCGCAATTCGGTCCCACTCCAGCACAAAGTGCGGCTGCCCCATTTCCCCTAAAAACAGAGGGTGAGATTCCCATCTTCTCCCTTCCTCAGGTAAGCAGTGCTCTCCCTCCTCCTTGGTTGCTGTAGTGACAACTGCCCGTTGTGTTTCTATCTGCTTTAACCACTTCCTGTACCCTCCCCAACTTTCACATCCACTCAGGACCATCAGCATTCTGGCCCATCTGCTCCACTTTCTGCATGGAGACTGATCCTATCCTGGCAGTGAGGCTCCCAGCATCAACTAGCGAAAGGAATGAAATCTTATGTCAGCCCCCCAAAACCTTGGCAGTGCACAGATGACACTATTAGCAGGCCCAGAAGAGGTGACTGAACACCAACACTTGATGGCTGCTGCTGGTTAGCTCTGTGTGCGCTGATTCCAAAGTGATGGGCATGATATAAAAGCTTAACCAGCCAGAAGCTTGCACTGTTGCGGTCTATGCTGTCTCATGCTATGGGGTCATTCAGAGGACTCCTTCAGGGCTGCCAATCTGGCATCTTTCACAAGCACCAAATTCATACCAAGAAGACAATGCAATGAAATGTAAAGGAAAAAACCAGAGCAGTTACAGGAAACCCTTTCAACTGCAGTTCCATGAAAAACCTTGTTTATAAGGGTATCTACACAAGAATTCTGGTACAGGCTGATCTTTATTTTCTGGCCCCAATCACATGACATGGGTCTGGGTTACCAAAGATGATCCCCTAACTCCATTGGCTACTGTCGCTGCGATGCTTCCCAGACTTACCCAGGGTGGGAGGCACCTCACTCCCCCTGCCCTTAGTATAAGGAAGCCTGTGCTTGCCATGAGTCAGCTCCCCATAGGGTGACCAGATGTCCCGATAAAATCGGGACTGTCCCGATATTGAGCAGTTTGTCCCGCGTCCCAACCGAAGTACGGTCGGGACGCCATTTGTCCCGATATTTTGTTTCAGGCGCGGTAGCCCGTTTTTATTTTTATTTTTATTTTTTTGCTTAGGTGGTGGTGAGAGGCAGGGGGAGCGCCTTTTCAGTTGTTACACTCACCCGGCACGTCCGTGTCTTCGGCGGCATTTCGGCAGCGGGTCCTTCAGTCGCTGACGGTCTTTGGCAGTATTTCGGTGGCGGGTACTTCTTTCTTTGGCGGCAAGATTTATTACCCACCGCCGAAGACCGTCAGTGACTGAAGGACCCGCCGCCGGAGTGCTGCCGAAGACACGGACGTGGTGAGTGTAACAATTGAAAAGGCGCTCCCCCTGCGGTGGTCCTGATATTCTGAAGTTATTATCTGGTCACCCTAGCTCCCCAACTTCACCGGTTCCTAGCAACACAAGCACTCCCCTCTAGGTCTACGCAGGCCCTGTGATGCTGTGATTCTGCAGGTTAGCCATAGGCACATTCCAACCCCGAGCCCTCCCAGCATCTCCACGGAGTATCCAGCCCCTGTTCCACTGGGCGTTCGCAGTATTCACACATTCGCTGCTCCCAAAGGAATCTAATGTGTCACAGCCCAGCTTACCTGTGACACATTAGATCACCGCTCTGCTTAACTCACAGCACTTAGACATGTTTCTAGTGAAATCAAGAACAAGTTATTTAACAAAGCTCCGAGATTTAAAGTAATAGTAAGTATATGTATTGGAAATAAATAGTTACATATAAAATAAAGACATGACACACATTCTAGAGCCTAGACTTACTAGATACACTCTAGTCTAATGAAGTATCGCTCACCAGTGCTATACAGCCAGGCTGGCTGTGACCCCTCTTTCCTAGGACAAACCATGCTGTCAGCTTGTCTCCTCAGTGAAGGATCCAGGGGTCTCTGGGAACCTCTAGATACACATATCACATCAATCCTTTGTCCTTATTCAGAAATAGACACCCCCTGCCAATTGTTTCTGACTATGGCTTTCCTCTCATCAATTCTACAATCTCTTCATTAGCATCAGGTTCAGTAGGCAAATAAGCATACAGTGCAAGGTGGACAATACTCGTATGACCAGCCAGGGAAATAAGCATCTGTTCCCATCTGCCTGAAAGGAACATTCCTGAGATGCGTCACCTCTCTGGTGACCTGCTTTAATCTCAAATCCTTAAGAACATTTTATTCAGTATAGATACATAACTCCTTAAATATTATCCGTACATATATTTCATAGTGATTACGATGACCAGTTGGCTCTTGGTAGAGAACTCACATGGCACCCTTTGGTGAACTATGATGCAGATATCTGACCCAGGGGATCCCTGTACAGCCTTGTGCACACTCTGTGCCCCATGCCAGTTGGCACCCAGGGGTCCTTGGATCACAGTCACTTCTACAGGGTAATGACTAATATTCCTGAATGTTCACCTCTCCTAATCAGGCACTCAGCTGTTATAGTCAAGGATAATTAAGTCAGGGAATCTTAACCATTTCATGGCTGCCTCAGGCCAACCATCAGGGGCACCAGCTTATTCTCAAGAGCTGTTTCACACAGGTACCTGTGATGTTCATGGCCTTGCTGTAGAATGTCGGCCTTTTAACTAGATATTAAAGTCATTTAAAGACTGCGGTGAGTATTTGCTTCAAAATCAAGCAGCCATGTTTTAAAGGTTACGAATTACTAACTAGCTGGTGAGCTACTGAATTCATGTTGGCAATGTGTGCCTCAGATGTCCAAAATCATCATAAGAGGAGAGCTGGCTGCCAGATGTCACCCTTGATTGCCTTTGCTGGCTCCACATCAAAGAATAGGAGACAGCCTTTTGAACCATTGTCTTCCTAGTCCTGTGGAAGAGGAATAGTACATGTATGAAGCAGACAAATAAGGACTGTTCAGCGCCTGAATTAAATCCACTAGGTATTTCTAGACATAGGTGCCGACTTCCTCTCTACCCTGGGGGGGGGAACGGGGTGCTTGATACCCTCTCAACTCCAGGCCCGCCCCCATTCCACCCCTTCCTCCAAGACCCCACCCCTGCCCTGCCTCTTCCCTCCCCCGCTCCACCGCAGGCCCTGCCCCCACTTCATTCCTTCCCCCAAGGCCCCACCCCTGCCCCGCCTCCGCTCCACTCCCTCCCTGCCTCTTCCCGCCCACTCCCCCGAGCACACCCCATCTCCGCTCCTCCCCAGCACCTCTTGCACGCCACTGAACAGCTGTTCCGCAGTGTGCAGGAGGCACTGGGAGGGAGGGGAAGGAGCTGATCAGCAGGGCCGCTGGTGGGCGGGAGGCACAGGCGCTGGGGAGTGGGCTGCTGTTAGGTGCTAAGCACCCGTTAAATTTTTTCCGTGCCTATGTTTTCTAGAAACCTAATTCAATTTCCATTTAAAGAGCTTGTATACACGGCCGTGCCTTTCTCTCTCTGAGTATTCAGTCATATCTGCAAAAAGAACAGGAGTACTTGGGCATCTTAGAGACTAACAAATTTATTTGAGCATAAGCTTTCGTGGGCTACAGCCCACTTCTTTGGATGCATAGAATGGAACATATATTGAGGAGATATATATACACATACAGAGAACATGAAAAGGTGGGAGTTGTCTTACCAACTCCGAGAGGCCAATTAAGTAAGAGAAAAAAACTTTTGAAGTGATAATCAAGATAGCCCAGTACAGACAGTTTGATAAGAAGTGTGAGAATACTCTCCCCATGTAAGTATTCGCACACTTCTTATCAAACTGTCTGTACTGGGCTATCTTGATTATCACTTCTAACATTTTTTCCTCTTACTTAATTGGCCTCTCGGAGTTGGTAAGACAACTCCCACCTGTTCATGCCCTCTGTATGTGTATATATATCTCCTCAATATATGTTCCATTCTATTCATCCGAAGAAGTGGGCTGTAGCCCACGAAAGCTTATGCTCAAATAAATTTGTTAGTCTCTAAGGTGCCACAAGTACTCCTGTTCTTTTTGCGGATACAGACTAACACGGCTGCTACTCTGAAATCAGTCATATCTGCTCATTTTAATAAATAACATTTTATTCCTCTTCACTGTCCTTAGTCCTGCAATCACCAGCTAAGAGAGAGAGAGAGAGAGAGGGAGAGAGCTGGATTCTGTTCCTTCTTGTGCCTCATCAACAGAGCTGTTTACTAAGTTTCAGTCAGTTACACCTGTGCAACCCTGGCAAAGGGAATGGGAGTCACGTACATCACTGAAAACGTTGTTTGAGGACTCTGGGATTGGACAGATGCAACTTCTATTAGACATGATAATGCATGAGATGGACAGAACCCAGCTTGACTCTGGGTCCAGGCTAGCAGTTGGAAAAAAAGAAAAACACACAGCTTCTCACTAGCAAGCTGAACGTATTCAGTGTGGTAATAAGAGACAGAAAACATTGAGATCCATGAAGTCATTTTTCAGACTAGAACTGAATGCTCCTCTGTCCCTTCCTCTTTCTCACCACTGTTAGTACAAGATTTTTCCACTCTGCAGCTCCTGATTTAATATCTCTCTCTGCCTCAGCTGTCCATTTAGTTTCATGTCTCTTTTTCTCCTTTAGCCTGTACTGTTTAGTTTCTCTCTCCCGCTGTTATTAATTTTTATTTCTACATTGTAACCACAGGATTCCATTCTGTGACGCCCTGTGGAGCACCAGTTTACATGAAAGGCACTTTTGTAAAGGAGTCTTGTGTTGTGGATCCCCAAAATCGGCCTTGGAGCCTGGCCAACAAAACTTTGGCTAGTTTCTATAATGTATTTATGGAGCACTAGACACGGACTTGATGCAGTCCTGGATGGTGGGTATAACAGGCCAGGGGAGGCTAAGCCTCCCCAAACAGCCAGGCCTTGACCTGCCCATGCTCCGCCCCGAGGCCCCATTCCTGCATCCTGCCCTTCCCCCATGATCCCACCCATGCTGCTCCTCTTCCCACCCTCATTCTTCCTCTCCCCTGAAGCCAGCAGGGGCTAAGGCCTGCTGGCAGCCTGGGACTTGGGGCCGGTTGGGGTGGGTGGGCTGGGGCTAGGGGTGGCTCAGGCTGGCTGGCAGCTCAGGGTGGCTGGGGCTCGGGCCAGCGGGTGGCTGGGGCTCGGGCCAGCCAGCGGGCTGGGGTCCCAATCAGGGCCTCATTGCACTAGGTGCTGTACAAAACAACAACAAAACGACCTGCTTTGGCCTTACCCCAAAGATCTTACAATCTAAGGGGCATCAGGGTGAACTTCACCCCAGTGAGTCCAAGACAGAGGTTTTTAATTAGCTCAGGATACTAAAAAGGAGAATGATCAAACAAGAGGGAGCCCAACAAGGCAAATTCTGGGAAGTTTAGCCTCATCAGATTGGGGGACAAGGAAGATGCAGGAAGAGGATGCACCCCGCATCCCACTTCAAAACATAAAACCTTGTCTAAGGAATGCATTTTGCTCCTGAACTTTAACACATTATTTGCCTTCCATACAGTACATCTTCTGCTATGCCGACAAAGCTGCTTTTGTGCACCCAGGGTTGGGTTTTTTTTTCCTGGAACTGACATTTATAGAAATTATTGTCTGAAAGATGAAATAGAAGCGCTGCCAAGTGCACTTCCTGCAAATTACTTAATACACATATCCATGTCAATATCTCCCTTTCAGTGTCACAAGGAAGTCATTCACAAACCTCTCATCACTTCAGAAACCTTTGTTTTACAAGTTAGAAGACTTTTATCTGCTACCTTCTGCTACCCGTGTGCTCAAGGAAAACCAAAGATTCGGGATAGCTTGGATCTAGGAGATAGTACATGTGGGCAGTTGTGAGTTGTCAGGTTTGTAATTTGTTTAGGAACTGGAAAGGAGGCAACTTTCCCTTCTGGCGATATCTAGCCAGGGTCACCGGCATACTCTGGCTGTTTCGCACCACCTTGGTGGTGCAAAGCAGCCATGCATCACCAAACGACCCAATGCTGCAGGATCATACCAGTGACTCTAGCCCACCAGCCTTCTAAAGAAACTAAGTGTGCGTCAGAACGTGCTTGGTTCTTAGATTCTCTAATTTGCATGCCCAGGTTTTTTACCCAATTTACTATAATAGCTGTTGATTAGAGATCTCACCAGGAAGCTAAACCAGATTAACAGAGGAGAGGCCCTATCCAACTCCTAGTGTAGTGAGCAGAAAGACTTCCATTGATTTCAGTGGGAATTGGATCAGGCCCTAAGGAGTTGTCTACACTTAACACAATACAGCAACAAAGCTGCACCGCTGTAGCTCTTCAGAGTAGACACTAACGTGAGGGATTCTCCCATCAGTGTAGGTAATACACCTCCCTAAGAGGTTAGGTCAATGGAAGAATTCCTCTGTCAACCTCGTGCTGTCTACACAGGGACTTAGGTCAGCTTAACCACACTGCTCAGTGGTGCGGATTTTTCACACCCCTGAGCGACGTAGTTATGCTGACCTAATTTTCTAGTGTAGACTAGGTTTAAGTGTGCAAATTAGGACTGTTGATTAATTGCAGTTACTGCATGTGAGTAACACAAAACAAATTAACTAGATTTTAAAAATAGTCATAATTAATCACAGTTTTAATCGCACTGTTAAACAATAATAAAATACCAATTTAAATTAATTATAAATATTGTGGATGTTTTTCTACATTTTCAAATATATTGATTTCAATTACAACACAGAATACAAAGTGTACAGTGCTCACTTTATTTTTTATTACAAATAGTTGCACTGTAAAAAAGATAAACAAAAGAAAGTGTTTTTCAATTCACTTCAAACAAGTCCACTCAGTCCTACTTCTTGTTCAGCCAATCGCTCAGACAAACAAGTTTGGTTACATTTACAGGAGATAATGCTGCTCGCTTCTTATTTACAGTGTCACCTGAAAGTGAGACCAGGCGTTCACATGGCACTGTTGTAGCCGGTGTTGCAAGGTATTTATGTGCCAGATATGCTACACATTTATATTTCTCTTCATGCTTTGTCTTGTAGGCTCTAAAGTTTCACATTGTTTTGTTTTTGAGTGCAGTTTTTTTTTTTTTTTTAAACAAAACCACCAACATTTGTAAGTTGCACTTTCACGATAAAGAGATTGCGCTATGGTACTTGTATGAGGTGAATTGAAAAATACTAATTCTTTCGTTTATCATTTTTACAGTGCAAATATTTGTAATAAAAAATAATAATGTCAAGTGAGCACTGTGCACTTTGTAATTGAAATCAATATTTGAAAATGTAGAAAAGCATCCACAAATATTTATAATAAATGTAAATTGGTTTTCTACTATTGTTTAACAGTGCGATTAAAACTGCTATTAATCGTGACTATTTTTTTTTAAATCTCCACGATTAATTGCAATGATTTTTTTTAATCGGTTGACAGCCCTAGTGCAAATTTGTCTGGATTCAGAAACAGACCAAAGGAAACTGAGCTCCAGGGAAACGAATCAGTGTGTAAAGAGTGGGAACTAGCTCCGGGAGCATGTTACACAACCGTCAAACTCCCAACCTCAGGCCATGCTCTTCCCTTCCCAACCCTCTTTTCTGATGTCCTCTCTCCCTTTTTTATGGGCTTGATCATACGCCTATTGAAATCAATGGCAAAACTCCCACTGACTGTGATGGTGCAAGAACCGGCCCTTCGTTCCAAGGAGCTTTTCATTTAAGGACAGTGACCTGACTATTTTTATTTGTCTGCAAAATGCCACACATGCCAATGGTGCTACATAGACCAAAAAGAAATAGGTGAACTGAGCAGTACCATTAGTATAAGCTCAAAAGCTTGCCTCGCACCAACAGAAGTGGGACCAATAAAAGGTATTACCTCACCCACCTTGTGTCTCTGTTAGCATAAGGCACAATCAGACAGAGCTCTGAAAGCCGACAGAATCATTTCAAGTGAAGCCAACGAGGAAGTCAGACAGACACACCCACCTCGGTCGCCAGAGGAAGAACTTGAATATACCAAGGGGAGGGAACAAAAATGAGCTTAGCTACAGCTTGAAAAAATTTTGAGCTTACCTGGGCCAGTTTCGAAAGTCCCTGCTCTCTCGTGTGTTCAAAGAGGAGCTGCTTCCCTTGAGTGCTACTCTACAGCACTGTCCTGACACACCTGCTGGGAGTAAATGGGCAATAGCAGCTTCCACTGAAAGAATAGTTAAGGAACTGGTTAAAGGGGAGACAACAATGGGTTATACTGAAAGGTGAACTGTCAGGCTGGAGGGAGGTTACTAGTGGAGTTCCTCAGGGACTGGTTTTGGGACCAATCTTATTTAAACTTTTTATTACTGACCTTGGCACAAAAAGTGGGAATGTGCTAATAAAGTTTGCGGGTGACACAAAGCTGGGAGGTATTACCAATACAGAGAAGGACCGGGATTTCATACAGGAAGATCTGGATGACCTTGTAAACTGGAGTCATAGTAATAGGATGAAATGTAATAGTGAAAAGTGCAAGGTCATGCATTGAGGGATTAATAACAAGAATTTTTGTTATAAGCTGGGGACACATCAGTTGGAAGTAACAGAGGAGGAGAAGGACCTCGGAGTATTGGTTGCTCACAGGATGACTATGAGCCGCCAATGTGATATGGTTGTGAAAAAAGCTAATGCCGTCTTGGGATGCATCAGGCAAGGTATTTCCAGTAGAGATAAGGAGGTGTTAGTACCGTTATACAAGGCACTGGTGAGACCTCATCTGGAATACTGTGTGTAGTTCTGGTCTCCCATGTTTAAGAAGGATGAATTCAAACTGGAACCGGTACAGAGAAGGGCTACTAGGATGATCCGAGGAATGGAAAACCTGTCTTATGAAAGGAGACTCAAAGAGCTTGGCTTGTTAAGTAAGCCTAACCAAAAGAAGGCTGAGGGGAGATATGATTGCTCTCTATAAATATATCAGAGGGATAAATACCAGGGAGAGAGTGGAATTATTTAAGCTCAGTACCAATGTGGACAAATGGATATAAGAACAAATGGATATAAACTGGCCATCAGGAAGTTTAGACTTGAAATTAGACGAAGGTTTCTAGAGGACTGAAGTTCTGGAACAGCCTTCCAAGGGGAGCAGTGGGAGCAAAAGACATATCTGGCTTCAAGACTAAGCTTGATAAGTTTATGGAGGGGATGGTATGATGGGATAGCCTAATTTTGGCATTTAATTGAACTTTGACTATTAGCGGTAAACATGCCCAATGGCCTGTGATGGGATGGGATCTGAGTTACTACAGAGAATTCTTTCCTGGGTGTCTGGCTGGTGAGTCTTGCCCACATGCTCAGGGTTTAGCTGATCACCATATTTGGGGTTGGGAAGGAATTTTCTTCCAGGGCAGATTGGCAGAGGCCCTAGGGGTTTTTCGCCTTCCTCTGCAGTGTGGGGCACGGGTCACTTGCTGGAGGATTCTCTGCACCTTGAAGTCTTTAAATCATAATTTGAGGACTTCAGTAGCTCAGACATAGGTTAGGGGTTTATTATAGGAGTGTGGGGGGGTGAGATTCTGTGGCCTGCATTGTGCAGGAGGTCAGACTAGACGATCATAATGATCCCTTCTGACCTTAAAGTCTATGATTCTCTGACTATAATAGTTGCAGTTATGAAGGCAGGTAGTGAAAGTTAATTAGCTAGCTAATTAGCTATTCACCAGGGTCGTCCCTAAGGGGGTGTGGGGCCCGGGACATAGGCGCTGAGTTTCTATCTGCCGGGGGGTGCTCCCCTCCAGCTCTGCCCAGGCCCTGCCCCCACTCCACTCCTTCCCCAAGGCCCCACCCCACCTCTTCCCGCCCCTCCCAGTTCCACCCTCTCCTCCAAGCATGCTGCGCCCTCACTCCTTTCCCCTCCCCCTCAGCACCTTCAGACGTGGTGAAACAGCTGATTGTCAGTAGGCGCTGGTAGGGAGGGGAGGTTGATGGGGGGCTCTTTGCCTCCCCCCACCTGCCCCATCTCCCCACGAAGTGCGGGGCCCGGGGCAGTCACCCCGATTTGCCATACCCTAGGGACAGCTCTGCTTTTCACAAACGAACAGCAAGTAGGATATGGCCCTAGTTTGCACAGTGCTTTGATGACATAAGGCACTACATATAGTGAAACAGACATAACTTTGGGCACTACCAGTGCAGGCTGGATTCAGACCAATGGCATCGAGGTGAGCTCCATATGCTGGCACTCTAAGGTATCCCCTCCTCCATTCATGATCACATCAGTTCTTGTGCATCAGATTCATCAACATAAATGCACAAATCATAGATTTAAAATAGTGACACCAGAAACCTGGTCCCATGATCTCAATGTGTTTGAACTTGGAGAATAAATGTGCCTGCAGAGTCAGCTTAGCCTTAAAAGTAAATAATTCGTTTCAAGAGATGGAAATATTTCCAAGCTATTATTACAGCACCTCATTAAAGGAAAAGAAATGCAGCTGTCTCTTTAAAGCAGGCAGACGAGGGTTGAGAAAGTCATGCTCCATAATTACGCTTCAAGAAGGGCCAGGTGTCTGCTTCCTCTTAGACAGCTTAATAATTAAACCTACATGAACTCAGCATTCATTGATGTTGTAATTTGCTGAGTCCACCTGAAAGCAGGAACATATCGTTAGTTAATTTCCAACAAAAGGCTCTGCTGTTTCTCTGCTAATTTTGAGGTGTCATGGGAAAGCCAGTGTCTTAGAGATGGGCAATGAGGGTTTGATTTTTTGATGAAAGGGATGGTGGTGGTGAACAGGACCTGTCCATGGAATAAGAGGGTCATGAGAGAGAACAAGGTTCCCAGCCCAGCCTCTGTGTGGGGAGGCATGGGTTAAAAGGTAGACACACAAAACAGCTGCAATCCATTAATGCTCCAGGGGCCAAGCATGGCCAGTATAAAAAAAGAAAAATGGTTATGGTAGCTGGACCTAGCGGTTGCTGGTCTCCTTGCTTTGGTCTGCCTACTGACCCCGCTGGATGACTGCTGTATTCCATCACAGGACACTGCTGGGTCAAATCCCTCTTTATTAAAAAAAAAAAGTGTTTTGCTTATTTATAGCAAATGTAAATATATATACAGCCAATATATCACAGCTAGAAAAACAACATTCAAAATGCCTTCAGGAATTTGCTGTTGGTCCTGCTTTGAGCAGAGAATTGGAGTAGAGAACCTCCTGAGCTCTCTTCCAACCCTAATCTTCTATGATTCTATGAATCCTCCTAACCATCTGGTGAGGCAGGTATTGGCAACCCCCATTGTGCAGATGAGGAAACAATAGTGAGTTAAGTGTCCATGGCACAGAGTGATGCAGTAGCAAAAGAAGGTTTAGCTCGCTAGAGATCCTGGCTCCGAGCCCTGAGCTGCATTCTCTGGGAAGCACTACTAAGGTGACCCACCACCTGCATTTTGTCTTTTTTTGGTGACCTACCCTTACACATGTACGCTGTCCACCCCAGCCCAGCAACCCTAACCCTGGCCTGGTGTGCAGGGGAGGCCCAGGGGCAGGGAAAGGTTGCAGTGCGAGCTGACCCTGCTCTCACCCCGCAACAGCAGCTCCTGTCCCATGATGGGACTGGGCCTACCTCCCTGCTCTGGGCGTTGCAACCTGGCACATGGAGTCACAGTGCCACTCGGGTTTGGCTGGATATCCCTTCATTGCTGTGGAGTGAGTGCAGGGCAGGCTTGCTCTCCAACAACCCCCCTTCTCCAGGGCTTCCCCTCCGCAGAGGGCTGGGAAAAGTGTACGTTTGCCTAGGCGAAGGCACGTGATGGGTTAATCTGGACATGGCAGCCCATCTAGAACCTTCCCGCCACCCACTGGTGGGTTGGGACCCAACGTTCGGGAAACACGGCTCGAGATCATAACACCACAGAAACTGTGAGAACAGAGGAACATACTTCTTGGGCTCTGTAGAACTGGCAGCTCAGGTCAACTGTTTCTAGTTCCCTGCCCCTCCAACCTCTGTTTTCCCAAGTTGCCCTTTACGGAAGGTATAGGAGATGGGAAGGTATTTCTTGCTCTTGTAACATGTGATGGGGTGTCTGCCCCACACAAGTGTAGAAAGGGTTAACCTCAGAGGGAGCAGTGGAGGCACAGCCAATCAGGGAGGAGTTACAGGGAGCAACCAATCCGGGCCTGGCAGGCTCAGATAAGAGGTGCTGCAGGGCAGAACAGGGTCAGTAGCTGCCTGGAGCTTGTGGAGTGAAGGCTGGGTTCCCAGAAAGTGGAAGGAGTACTAGTACCATGGACTGTGCCTGATGTAAGGGCAAAGTAGGTGCAGAGACTGCAAGGAAGAGGCCCAGGGAAAAGTGGTGAGCAGTATGAGGCTGCCATCTACAGGATCCCTGGGTTGGGACCTGGAGTAGTGGGTGGGTTAGGTCACCCCCATTTGCCACTGGGGAAGGGGTATGATTATTGGACTATGATATGAATACTCCAGGAAGGGGGAGAACACTGATGGTGACATGGCCGGAGGGCTAAGCCACAAAGAGGAGGCTGCGAGAGGGGCTGTAGGTGGATAACAGAGACAGAGTGACTGTGCAAACTGTGGATGGGGGATGTTAGCCTTGAGCTAATCCACAGAGTGATCAAGAGGAGGTGCCAGCCCAGCAGTGAGTGATGAACCCCATGTCATACATTAGCACTTGAACACTTTATTTGTGGTAACGCCAACAGACCCTGGTCATCGGCAGGCGGGATCGAACCTGGGGCCTCTGGAGCTTAAAGCATGAGCCTCTACCGCATAAGCTAAAAGCCAGCTGGCTGCTAGCTAAGGTTGTAGAGCAGACTCATTAATCTCTTTCTCCAAGTGGTCTCAGTGCCACTAGATGGGACAGAACACCCCACCCAGGAAGTGTGGGTTACACTAAGACACTAGCTGCCTGCTTCCTCGGTGCTGCTAGGATCTGCAACTCATTACCACCTCCTGTGTCTTCAACCGGGCCTTCAAGATAGATGGCCTGATTCGCCCCTGCCTTGCCCTTTCAGTGGCCGTTCCCATCTGCGAAGAGTGAGTGTAAAGTGTCCCTGCCAGTGTGAGTACAGAATCCTAATTTGGTAGTACGTTACACCTGATTTGTACAGGTGTGTCTGCACAAGGTTCAAGGCAGGGGAGAATCAGACCTGGAGGCTGCAAAACAGGCAAGTCAGTCCAAAATTGAACAAGTCTGCTCCATGCACAGCACCACAGCCATCCTGCTGAAGGCAGATCAGATTGGTGTGAACAGAGCAAGCAGGATATGGCCCCAAAGGTTAATTTTTGTTTTCTCCTATCAACACTGCAAACTGAGCCTGGGATCAGGTTGTTGTCCCCCTCCCGCCCATCGCTAACAAATCTTCTGTAATCAGACTTTAGAGTATAATGTTACTGACAATGCACGAGCCAGACTTCAAACCCAGCTCATCCACCATAAATGTATGAAGTCTGTTGCAGTCCACATAGGAGTAAAGACATGGTTTTGTCAGGCTGTTCTATTCAGGTTCTTATACTGTAGCTAACCACTGGGACAGTTTACCAAGTATCATGGTAGATTCTCCAGCACTGGCAATTTTAAAATCAAGATTGAATGTTTATTTAAGATGTAGGCTCTAGGTCAAAGGGAATTATTTCGGGGAAGTTCTATGGTCTGTGTGACACAAGATGTCAGACTAGATGATCACAATGGTCCCTTCTGGCCTTGGAAACTATGAATCTACTACACCCATCTCCATGGTCTCTGGGCACAGATATGACAGACACTCAGCCAAATCCTGGTCCCATTGAAGTCAGGTAGACAACTTCCATTGACTTCAACAGATCCAGGATTGGGTCCTCAATGAGCATGTTTAGGGTTAGTCTGATTGGTTCCTGCTCCTTGAGCCATCCCATGCTTGCACAGGGGTCAGTCTCATATGTAATCCCTGCTAAAGCTGGTTGAATTTTTTTTCAGTGGAAACCTTCTTCATCAGAGCGGGGTTCTGTCAAAAAACAAAACTCTTCTTGGGGGAAAAACAATCGTTTCCTGACCAACTCCAGTCCCTAAGTTCTCTTGGGCACAGGAACTGGCTCACGAAGGGCAAGATGGAGGGGAGGACATTGTTCTACCCTCTGTCCCTAGTTCTCTTCAAAGGGAATGCCTGCTGCATTGTCTTAAGGGGCAGTGGAGTGGCTTTGCTTCCCTATAGCTCTAAGGCCTGGTCTACACTACGAGTTTAGTTTGAATTTAGCAGCGTTAAATCGAATTAACCCTGCACCCATCCACACAACGAAGCCATTTACTTCGACATAAAGGGCTCTTCAAATCGATTTCTGTACTCCTCCCCGATGAGGGGAGTAGCGCTGAAATCAACATTGCCATTTCGAATTAGAGTTAGTGTGGCCGCAATTCGATGGTATTGGCCTCCGGGAGCACCACAGTGCACCATTGTGACCGCTTTGGAGAGCAATCTGAACTCGGATGCACTGGCCAGGTAGACAGGAAAAGCCCCGCGAACTTTTGAATTTCATTTCCTGTTTGCCCAGCGTGGAGCGCTGATCAGCACAGGTGACCATGCAGTCCCGGAATCAAAAAAGAGCTCCAGCATGGACCGAATGGGAAATACTGAATCTGATCTCTGTATGGGGAGATGAATCTGTTCTATCAGAATTACGTTCCAAAAGACGAAATGCCAAAACATTTGAAAAAATCTCCAAGGCCATGATGGACAGAGGCCACAACAAGGACTCAACACAGTGCTGCGTGAAATTAAGGAGCTGAGACAAGCGTACCAGAAAGCCAAAGAATCAAATGGACGCTCACGGAGGGAGGGGCGACTGACGACTGTAGCTATCCCACAGTTCCCGCACTCTCCGAAAACCATTTGAATTCTGAGTTGAGCTCCCAATGCCTGAAGGGTCAAAAGCAACGGCAGACAATCATTTTGTGCCCTTTTCCCTGGATTGCCCGGGCAGACGCCATAGCACGGCAACCATGGAGCCCGTTCAGCCTTTTTTCACTATCACCGTATGTCTACTGGATGCTGCTGGCAGACGCGGTGCTGCAGCGCTACACAGCAGCATCCCCTTCCCTTGCCTTGCGGACGGCAGACGGTGCAGTATGACATAACCATCATTGTCGTCCCGTGGGTGTTCCTGGCTGGCCTCGGTAAGGTCGGTCGGAGGTGCCTGGGCAGACATGGGTGCTCCTGGCTGGCCTCGGTAAGGTCGGTCGGGGGCACCTGGGCAGACATGGGTGCTCCTGGCTGGCCTTGGCGAGGTCGGTCAGGGGCGCATGGACAAAAAAGGGAATGACTCCAGGTCATTCTCTTTTTTAAGTTTTGTGTAATGGAGATTCAGTCCTGCCTGGAATATCATGCCAGCTGGAGGCTTCTGCCTCAGGCTGCTCTCCCAGTTGGCAGCACAGCACGGTCGCACCTACCCCTTGCTCCCAGGGCTCACAATCAGATACTTTTTGCTGCAAATAAAAAAAGTATTATAAAGCTGCCATTTAGAACTGTCCCCCAACATACATATCCTGGGACATTTTGTGTTTTACCAGTGTCAACCAAAGGCCCACACACAAATGGAGATTCAGTCCTGCCTGTGCTTCTATCCTAGTGCTTATCACAGATTCCCATTTTCAGCTATAGGCTGAGCAAGTGCAGAATGGTGGTTCACTCGACTTGGCTGTAAGCCAACCGCCCTCCCCTCCCCCCTTTGATCTCTGCTTGCAGAGGCAATAAAGTCAGTGTTGTTTCAAATTCATGCATTCTTTATTACTTCATCACACAAAAGGGGGGATAACTGCCAAGGTAGCCCGGGAGGGGTGCGGGAGGAGGGAAGCAACGGGTGGGGTTGTTGTAGGGGCATCCCCTAGAATAGCATACAGCTCATCATTTCTGCGGGATGTCTGGGGCTCTGACCCGGAGCGGCCATTTGCCTCTCTGGTTCTTTAGTAGGCTTCCCTGATATTCTAGGCAGGACTGACTCTCCATTAGACAAAACTTAAAGAAGAGAATGACCTGGGGAGTCATTCCCATTTTTGTCCAGGCGCCCCCGACCGACCTCACCAAGGCCAGCCAGGAGCACCCATGACAGCAGCAGACGGTACAGTATGACTGGTAACCGTCTTTGCCAACTTGCAAAGCAGCAGACGGTACAGTATGGCTGGTAACCATCTTTGCTAACTTGCAAAGGCAAGGGGATGCTGCTGTGTAGCGCTGCAGTACCGCGTCTGTCAGCAGCATCCAGTAGACATACGGTGACAGTGAAAAAAGGCTGAACGGGCTCCATGGTTGCCGTGCTATGGCGTCTGCCCGGGCAATCCAGGGAAAAGGGCACAAAATGATTGTCTGCCGTTGCTTTCACGGAGGGAGGATTGACTGACGACATTTACCCATAACCACCCGCGACAAATTTTTGGCCCCATCAGGTATTGGGATCTCAACCCAGAATTCCAATGGGCGGGGGAGACTGCGGGAACTATGGGATAGCTACCCACAGTGCAACGCTCCGGAAGTCGACGCTAGCCTCAGTACATGGACGCACACTGCCGAATTAATGTGCTTAGTGTGGCCGCATGCACTCGACTTTATACAATCGGTTGCCAAAAATCGAATTCTGTAAATTCGGAGTAATCCCGTAGTGTAGACATACCCTAAGATGCACTGGCCCAGATACTGAAAGGTATTTAGGCTCCTAACTTCCATTGATTTCAAGTAGTTATTACTTTAGCTCAAGTCATAGAAGTTTAATCTTTTAGGATTAACAATCCTGGATTCAAAGCCCCTGGATGAGCCAAATGGCATAGTGCCCCCGCACTACACGGCAGGGCGTGGGGGAAGGGCAGTGCTACATTACTGCTATCCAGGGTTATGCCTGAGGAGCCCTATCTGGCCCTTGCTGACTAGTAGGGCCATGGCTGACCACAGCTTCCCTTTAACCTCGACTGTTGTCAGCACAATTCTGATGACCTTTGCACTAAAAATAACAGAGCAGGAAGGAACAGGCATAACAAGAAACGCAAACAAATCATAAATCCACTGTCTCACCCCTCTTTAGAATGCTATTCTTGTGATACACCAACAGGCCAAAGCCTACTCCAATTGCCTCGGATCCTCAGGGACACACAAGCATGCTGGCTCTGCCTTTACGTTCACAATTAAAACACACCCCACATCGAGAGCACCGGACAAGCATCCTGTCAGCTAATAAGATGCTTAAAGCCAGAGCCCAAAGTGCTACCTCGTAGAAGCCCAGGGGATTGTATGAGGTGTATGTCATGACACAACTTAGCCTTTACATTGCATTATCCTTGACAGGGCCCTTGTCTCTTATATACCAGTACCATCTATGCAGAAAGGAAGCATTATCCCCACTTTACAAACAAGGAACTGAGGCACAACAAGATTGACCCAGGGCAAGTAACACCCAGGAAGTCTGTGGCAGGGACCCCAGATTGTCTAACTCTCAGTCCAGAGCCTTAACCACAGACAGCTTCCTTCCTAGTGGAAGGCATCTTAGAAAAAAGAATATTTTTCCACAAGCTACTATGAAATAGTGGAGGGCTCACAAGAAGATCTGCAGTAGAAATTACATGGTATGGTTATCCGTGCTTTGTACTACCTCTAATTGTTAACAAGGAACTTCCGTACATAGGAAGGAAGCTGTTTAATAGTGTCTGAGAGGAATTTTAACAATCAGAACTCACGACCGGCAAGCATTATTTGTGGATTATTGTGACCCTGGTCTCATTTTGCTTGCAGGGAGGAAACTCAGTGACTCACTGTTAGAGGGACAACATGTTGATTTCTACCATGTCTACGTCCAACAAAGGAAACTAGTTGGTGTAGACAAAAGATTTTGTAGAACAAGTCTTCAAGTCATGTGCAAGGAGAAAAAGGACAACACTAGGGTTACCATACGTCCTCTTTTTCCCGGACATGTCCGGCTTTTCGGCACTCAAACCCCCGTCCGGGGGGAATTGCCAAAAAGCCGAACATGTCCGGGGAAATGGCGGCTCTGCTCCTCCCCTGACTCTTCGGCTCTGTTTAAGAGCCGAGCTGCCCGAGCGCTATGGGCTTCAGGCAGGCCCCTTGCCTCCGGACCCCAGCTGCCGGCCGGGCACTTCTCCTCCCGGGCTCCGGCGGCGCAGGGTCCGGAGGCACAGGGGCTGCCGGAAGCCGGTAGCGCTGGGGCAGCTCGGCTCTTAAACAGAGCCGAAGAGTCAGGGGAGGAGCAGAGCCTCCGGCCGTGGCGGCTCTGCTCCTCCCCGACTCTTCGGCTCTGTTTAAGAGCCGAGCGCTACGGGCTTTGGGCAGCCCCCATACCTCCGGACCCTGCGCCGCCGGAGCCCGGGAGGGGAAGTGCCCGGCTGGGGGCGCAGGGTCCGGAGGCACGGGGGCTGCCCGAAGCCGGTAGCGCTCGGGCAGCCCGGCTCTTAAACAGAGCCGAAGAGTCAGCGGAGGAGCAGAGCCTCCGCGGCTCTGATCCTCTCCTGACTCTTCGGCTCTGTTTAAGAGCCGGGCATGGGAGCTGCCCGAAGCCGGTAGCGCTTGGGCAGCCCGGCTCTTAAACAGAGCCGGGCTGCCCGAGCGCTACCGGCTTCGGGCAGCCCCCATGCCTCCGGACCCTGCGCTGCCGGAGCCCGGGAGGGGAAGTGCCCGGCCGGGGGCGCAGGGTCTGGAGGCAAGGGGGCTGCCCGAAGCCGAAGCGCTACCGGCTTCACGGTTTGCCGGGCAGCCTCCAGACCCTGCGCCCCCAGCTGGGCGCTTCCCCTCCCGGGCTCCAGCTGCGCTGGGCAAGCGCCGGCCGGGGGCGCAGGGTCTGGGGGCTGCCCGGCAAACCGTGAAGCCGGTAGCGCTCGGGCAGCCCTTTTCGCATGGCTGGGAGTGGGAGGGAGGAGGGGGCGGAGTTGGGGCGGGGAAGGGGCGGAGTTGGGGCGGGGCTGGGGGTGGGGAAATGGGTGGGGCCAGGGCCCATGGAGGGTCCTCTTTTTTTATTTAATAGATATGGTAACCCTAGACAACACTAATATTTTAACCACCAGTCAGGGCCTACAACTCCAGGGCTATCAATATGCTGTACATCAGTCACTTCCTGGGGAAAGAGTGCAACTGTAAACCAGGGGGCTAACACACCAGCCTCGTGCCCCCTAGGATTCCAGTCCC
Organism: Emys orbicularis; assembly: GCF_028017835.1. Classification (NCBI taxonomy): domain Eukaryota; kingdom Metazoa; phylum Chordata; order Testudines; family Emydidae; genus Emys; species Emys orbicularis. Next base: position 18,406,912 of record NC_088685.1, on the reverse strand, counting down.
CCCTTTTTCAGGGCTTCAGTTTTATTTCTTCAAAATAACACCAGTTCCCTACATCAGTCATCTTCCTGCCCCCCCCCCCCCAGGGTCTTCTGCAAAGACTTATCTGTTCTCTAGAGGATTACACCCAGAGGCGTAGCGAGCGCCCTCCGTACCCTCCGACCGGAGGGGGCCCCGCAAGGAAGGGGGCCCCTAAAAGTGGCAAAATAAATACCGCATTCCAGTTTCTGCATTGTAAGGGGCCCCGCCCGGACATATGTTCGGAGGGGGCCACCGTTCGGAGGGGGCCACGTTCTTTGTTGCTACGGCCCTGATTACACCCCCCAAGACCACATTCCTGGGAGTGGAGTTGAGTCAAGGCAAGCCTCTTTACTCCTTTCTTCTTCAAAGCCTGCTCCCTGCAGGCCATGCACCTGAGAGTCACATAAAAACTGGGTTCTTTCCCCGAACCCAGGAACACCTGCCTGCAGCTCCATTTACTGTTTTATGAGGACCAGGTGATCTCTCTACTATCACCTACTCCCTAGTCGGCATTAGTTGGATTGGTCACGAGGGGGGGCTAGGATAGGGTGACCAGACAGCAAATGTGAAAAATTGGGACAGGGGTGGGGGGTAATAGGAGCCTATATAAAAAAAACACACACACACAAAAATCAGGACTGTCCCTATAAAATCAGGACATCTGGTCACCCTAGGCTAGTAGCTAATTTCCCCTTAAAGGGTCAGCTACCCTGTGATAGAGACAAAACTCAGAACATCCTATGAAAACACCCCTGCCGCTCCCACTTGAGCCAAAGGAGAATCCCCTTTAGTGTCTAGCAACATAGAGCCTCTGTCACATAGTTGAGAAGTTCTGATTCTACATGGCAGTGGTGCGCGCGCAGACACGTATATTACAGAATTTTGTAACATCCCTCCTACACACAGGGCCGCCTCCAGGCACCAGCCAACCAAGCACGTGCTTGCGGCGGCACCTTAGAAGGGGCGGCCAATGTTGGGGTGGCGGGGGGCGCTCGCGGTGGGGGGGGGGGTTTCGGCGGGGCGGCGCTCGAGGGTTTTTTTTTGTTTTTTTGTTTGTTTCGGCTGGGCAGCGGGGGGGGGGGGATTCTGCGGCGTGGCCCGGCACTCCGGGGGTTTGGGTGGTGCGGCGCTTGGGGGGAGGCGGGGGTTTGGGTGGCACGGCGCTCCGGGGGTTTGGCTGGCCAGGCGAGGTGCTTGGGGGGGGAGGCGCGGCGCTTGGCCGGCCTGGCGAGGCGCTCGGGGGGGGCGGGGGTTTGGCCGGCGCGGCAAGGCGCTGGGGGGGGGGTTGGGCGGCACGGCAAGGCGCTCGGGGGGGGTTTGGGCGGCACGGCAAGGCGCTTGGGGAGGGGGGTTGGGCGGCCCGGCGAGGCATGGCGCGGCGCTCCGGGGGGGGGGCGGGGATTTGGCCGGCCCGGCAACGCGCTCCGGGGGTTTGGGCAGCCCGGCGAGGCGCTCGGGGGGGGGGGTTCGGCGGCCTGGCGAGGCGCTTGGGGGGGAGGGGGTCGGCGGCACTCGGGGGCGGGGGTTTGGGCGGCCCAGCGCGGCGCTGGGGGGGGGTCAGTGGCACTGCGCTGGGTGGGGGGTGTTACGGCGTGGCAGTGCTCTTCTTTTTTTCCTGGGGCGGCAAAAAAGTTAGAGCCGGTCCTGCCTACACACACGGATTTCACCCTGGGGCTCAAAAACAACTTGCTCTCGCACAGCAGTGCCACAATTTAAGGGCTTTCTGAAATCGGGCCTAATCAGGTGCTCCAGCAAAGTCCATTGTTCCTAGGGATACAGCAGGAAAAATCACAGTAAAAAAAGGAGCAGTGGGCACAGTGTGATTCAATGATGACTTAGTTCAAAGAAACATCAAGGGTCCAGATTAATTGCTGATGATAAAATGTGTACTTCAATTCCAGGAACATTAGTCATTGCACAGCAGCACAACATTTTGGCCACCCACATCATTTTGCCTGGTGATTTCAAATCTAGTGTTCTGATGAAACAATCACTCTAATTAAGGCTAGGCAAACCAGAACTCTCCCTCTTCCCCCCCCCCCCCCCCCCCATCCACTGCTAGAACTAACCTGGAAATGGTGGTTTTGAAAGTTCTGAAATATCTTGTGAACTCTGTTTTTTCTCTTCATTATCTTTCACTTCTGTTCACTCACCTCTGCACTTCTGGCTTCCTCCTGGGGCCAAACTGAGCGCCCTGGAATACGGTAAGAAAATCTGTTCTCATACTATCCACAGCCTGACTTGAAGCAGAGCAGGAACCTGTTCCCATAAGATTTTAAGATCAAGGACAAAGACTAAAGAGGTCAACTAAACATCCCAAAGTTTGGTTGCCTATGTGAACTATAAAATCAAAGTCTACGCCATTTGATATTTACCCACCACTAACTCTCATCCTTATCTCTTTTCATAGTCAAAGCCTTTTCTAAACACTGACCAATTCTCACAACACTCCAGTGAGGCAGGTAAATTTAATTATTCCCATTTTACAGAGGGGGGAACTGAGTCAGTTAGGTAAAGGGGCTTGCCCAGGATCACACAGGAAGTCAGTGTTAGTTCTTGGTTTAGAATGTAGAGACTCCCGGTTCCCAGTTCTGTTCCTGACCAGGCAATACTTTGTCTATAAGCAGGGCTTGCAACAGAGGTAGTCTAGGGCAACCTAATGAGCACAGCTGGTCCGTAGTAGGCTGCCTGATTGGTTGGAAGAGTCAGCAGACCCACTCTGAAGCCCAGCAGCAGTTTAGTGGCTGCTCAAAGCATTAGCCCATGCCTTGGACCCAGCTCTGCCTTGCTCCAGGTAACCTGGCTCCTATTCCTGACTTTGGCTCTGATGCCGACTCCAGCTCTATTAAGCCTGACTGCCCATGTCCTGCTCTCTGATCTCCTTACACATGAGTACATCACTTTCTTCAGCCTACGCTATCACACTTCTCTCTCTCTCTCTCATTTCTGAATGCTTTCTTAAAGGAATGTTGATTCCTCAACTATTCTTTCCTTGTGAAATCTCTGGTCCTCTGGAAAGGATACAATGTCTTATTTTTGAGTCATCTTCTCATTTCTTGGTACAGATCCAGGAGCAAAGCAAACTAGAACACTTTGGCACAAGGCAGAAAGCTGAGTGTTTGGCTGCGTGTTTTTCTTTTCTTTTAAATCTCTTCTTGGGAATGTTTGGCTCCAGAAGCTCTTTATTCTAGGGAGAGAATAGTTAATAGGAATCCATTAATTAAAAGATCAAAGTTTGATATTCCACATACGACTATTCACCGGAAAGTAGGATTTTTCTTGCATTGTTCATAAAATATTTTTCTTTATACAAAAAAATAGGGAGGCAGCCTTGACAAGGAGAAACATGTTTCGTTCAACTACAATCAGAGATGGAATTGTTTTTAAGTATGCTGTTGATGCTTGGTCTAAAGCAGTGGTCTCCAAAGTGGGGTGCGTGCAAGAGGATCCTTGGGGGTGCGTGGCAGGAGGAGCGGTTTTTTTGTTTGTTTGTTTTTTGCTTCGTCCGAGCAGCTTTTGTGTGTGTGTGTGTGTGTGTGTGTGCGCGCTTCGGCAGTTCGGGCGAGAGTCCGAGCGGCTTTTTTTTTTTTTTGCTTCGGCAAAAATGGTAGAGCCGGCGCGGCAGGGGGTGCATGCTCAAAAAATTTGTACTGATAGAGGTGCGCAGTCAAAAAAGTTTGAAGACCACTGGTCTAAAGAATAGTAACTGATGGGTCATTTTTCTTGGGACACACAACACTATCTAAAATAGGTGGGAAGAGTTGGAGAAAGTGAAAGCTAATGAACGTCATAGTCTCCTATGCTGTGTTTAAAAAAAAAAATCTGGTTTGTTAACAAACCTTGAAACAGTTTCTATGGGGAACTTTGCTGATTCTGTCCCTTAGCTTCTCTGTGCTGTGAAAGCTGGTCTGTTTCTGGCACTTTATCACCTCCTAGTGGCCCAGAAGTAAATAAGGCTGATTCTTACATGCCTGTCCATTTGAATTGTTCTTAGCTACAAATCATTTTTCCCAGCTGTAAGACAGTGTGGCTTAGGCACTTCCTCCTTTCGGGTTTAAAGTCAGGCTGGATTTCTTTTAATTTTTTCCCAAACCACTCCAACTGGTGCTTCACTAAATGGGAATAAATCCATGCATTCCCTCAGAGTCAGGAAGTGACCTGCAGCTTTCAATGCTTATTTCCACACATCCATTGTTTTTAATTCCCTGATTATAGAATATCAGGGTTGGAAGGGACCTCAGGAGGTCATCTAGTCCAACCCCCTGCTCAAAGCAGGACCAATCCCCAACTATTTTTTTTTTTTTTTGCCCCAGATCCCTAAATGGTCCCCTCAGGGATTGAGCTCACAACCCTCGAATGCTCAAACCACTGAGCTATCCGTCATGGTTATCGCATGTCTGCTGCTACCCACCATACGGGATTGCAGCTGGGAGAACCAGTGCTATTTACCCTGACAAAATCAGCAGCATCTATGAATGCTGAACACACAGACTCAGCAGAGCTGAGCTAGGGATGCTACAGCAGAAAGAGGCAAGACCCATAGCCGCCCCACTCCCTCTAGTCGCCAACCCTTCCTTTGCTGACTGCCTATGACTGGTGTGCCACACACAGGACTGCTGATAAGAGACTGATCTTGATTTGCTAGTCCCACCCCCCGGCAGGGATCGGGATTACATAAGGCTACATCCCGGTCACATGGAGGATGCAATTCTGTTCTAGCTGGGCCTTTACCTCAAGCTGTAGTGGTTCATGCTTGTAGCTAGATTCAGTCTCCAATAGCAACTAAGATGGCAGCCAGCACAAAAGTAGGAGCAAACTCTCAGTAATCTTCCTTCTCTTTAATTGGTCTGTGATTATCTTCCACCAGCTCTCTGCCTTGAGCTCACCAAGTGGGCGCTCTCAGTATGAGACTCATCCCTGATAAAAATGGTTCAGTACAGAATCAGTCCATAATTTTTGCAAGACTTGCCAGCTAGCACCAATACAACAATTAGAGCATCTAATAGTTTTGGTCTTTGACTGACTAGTATGGATTCTCTGAAAGAGAAACTGCAGTTTGAACTCTGTATAATCCTCATGTCTTTAACTATTCAAGTGCCATTTTTGTAAATTGGATGTCATGACAAATTATATACAACTCCTATTTACACTCCCCTTTCCTGCATCTCAGCTGCAGGCTTTTACTAAAGCACAGGGCAGAGTTCTGGTTTTTCAGGACTTTCCAGTAAATCTTAGAGCTGGCATGCCCAAAATCTTTCACCAAAATAACTAAGTCAGTTTGAATTCAGAGCCTTTATTATTTCAGGGCAAGTCCATGTGTGCAGGGCCGGCTCCAGGCACCAGCCCACCATGCTTGTGCTTGGGGCGGCACCTGGAGGGGGGCGGCGCGGTGCTCCCGCTCCGGCCGCTGGGGAGAGCGGAGCCGCAGCGGGCTCGCCGCCCTCCCCCGGCGCTCTGCCCGCCGGGGAGAGCGGGGCCACGGCGGGCTCTCCGCCCTCCCCCCGGCGCCCCCGCCGGGCTCTCCGCCCTCCCCCCGGCACTCTGGCCGCCGGGGAGAGCGGAGTCCCCGCTGGGCTCCTGGGGGGGGGGGGGGGGGGCGCGGCCGGAGGCTTTTTTGCCTGGGGCGGCAAAAAAGCCAGAGCCGGCCCTGCATGTGTGGACATGCTTGCTTTGAATCAAATGCTTTATTTTGATTTAGCTTAAGGGCAATTGCATTCAAAACCCCAAATGCAGGCTTCATGAACAGCCCCAGTCACCTTAAAAGAGAGAGGATCACATGATTAGGTTACAGAGAGATAGCCGTGTTAGTCTGTATCAGCAAAAACGAGGAGTCCTTGTGGCACCTTAGAGGCTAACAAATTTATTTGGACATAAGCTTTCGTGGGCTAGAACCCACTTCATCAGATGCATGAAGTGGAAAATACAGAGGCAGGTATATATACACAGCACATGAAAAGATGGGAGTTGCCTTACCAAGTGGGGCATTAGTGCTAACAAGACAATTCAATTAAGGTGGAAGTGGGCTAATCTCAACAGCTGACAAGAAAGGGTGAATATCAAGGGAAGAAAAATCACTTTTGTAGTGCTAATGAGGTCAATGCAATCAAGATGGCCCATTTCAAACAGTTGACAAGAAGGTGTGAGTATCACAGAGGAAAAGTAATTTTTGTAGTGACCCATCCACTCCTAGTCTTTATTCAGGCCTAATTTTATGGTGTCCAGTTTGCAAATTAATTCCAGTTCTGCAGTTTCTCGTTGGAGTCTGTTTTTGAAGTTGTTGAAGAATTACCACTTTTAAGTCTGTTATTGAGTGTCCAGGGAGATTGAAACCTACTGGTTTTTGAATGTTATAATTCTTGATGTCAGATTTGTGTCCATTTATTCTTTTGCATAGAGACTGTCTAGTTTGGCTAATGTACATGGCCGAGGGGCATTGCTGGCACATGATGGCATATCACATTGGTAGATGTGCAGGTGAACGAGGCCCTGATGGTGTGGCTGATATGGTTAGGTCCTATGATGGTGTCCCTTGAATAGATATGCAGACAGAGTTGGCAATGGGGTCTGTTGCAGGGATTGGTTCCTGGTTTAGTGTTTTTGTTGTGGGGCATGTAGTTGCTGGTGAGTATTTGCTTCAGGTTGGGGGGCTGTCTGTAAGTGAGGACTGGCCTGCCTCCCAAGATCTGTGAGAGTGAGGGATCATTTTCCAGGATAGGTTGTAGATTGTTGATGATGTGCTGAAGAGGTTTTAGCTGGGAGCTGTACGTAGGGTGACCAGACGTCCCGATTTTATCAGGACTGTCCCGATATTTCCTTGTTTGTCCCGCGTCCCGACCGATGTGCGGTCAGGACACTGGACAAACAAGGAAATGCTCCGGAGCCCGGAAGTGCTCGCGCCCCCCCCCCCCGCCCCGACTCCGCTCCCTCCTCCCCCGATTGCCTCCCTCGCCGAATCCCCGCCTCTTCCCCAGGCTCACCATTCCTCCTCCCTCCACAAGCGCTGGAGGGAGGCCCGGGAGACGCAGGGGAAGCGCGGGGCTGGGGTGAGTAAGAGTCCGGCCTGGCCCCAGTGCAGGCAGGACTCAGTCGGGCGGTAGGGAGAGGAGGGGGGTGGCCCGTGGGGCCAGGCGGCAGCTGTTCTCCCCCCCTGGGCAGCGGGACTCGGGAGCAGCCGCTGCTGCAGCTCCCACTGCCGCGGGGGGAGGAAGCGGCCGACGGCCAAGCTCGGCGGCTGCAGCTCTGGCGCCCGGGCCCGAACCCCCCGAGCCGGGGCCTGCTGCGGGGACCCAGCAGCGCGCACGCTGCGCCCAGTCCCTGGCCAGTCGCGTCTGGGCTGCTGCCCAGCTGGTGCAATCCCACGGCGGTCCCGGGGCGGAGGCATTGGCAGCCCAGCCCCGTTCGTTCCCTGCGGGACCCGAGCGGGACGGGGGAGCTGGGGCCTGCTACCCCCACTCCGGGGCCGCTGCGGGATAGCACCAGCTGGGCAGCAGCCCAGACGCGACTGGCCTGGGGCCGGGCGCAGCGTGCGCGCTGCTGGATCCCCGCAGCAGGCCCGGGCGGTTCGGGCCCGGGGGCCAGAGCCGCAGCCGCCGAGCTTGGCCGTCAGCCGCTTCCTCCCCCCGCGGCAGTAGGAACTGCAGCAGCGGCTGCTCCCGAGTCCCGCTGCCCAGGGGGGGAGAACAGCCGCAGCCTGGCCCCGCGGGCCGCCCCGCTACTCTCCCTCCAGGTACCGCCCGACTGAGTCCTGCCTGCTCGGGGCCAGGCCGGACTCTCACTCACCCTGGCCCCGCGCTTCCCCTGCGTCTCCCGGGCCTCCCTCCAGCGCTTGTGGAGGAAGGGTGTTTTTTTTGTTTTTGTTTTTTGCCCCCCCTTGCATCCCGATATTTGACTTGGGTGATCTAGTCACCCTAGCTGTACGTGATGTTCAGTTACTTTCTTTGTTGGGCCTGTCCTGTAGTAGGTGACTTTTGGATACCCTTCTGGCTCTGTCAATCTGTTTCTTGACTTCACCAGGTGGGTATTGTAGTTTTAAGAACGCTTGATAGAGATCCTGTAGGTGTTTGTCTCTGTCTGAGGGATTGGAGCAAATGCGGTTATATCTTAGAGCTTAGCTGTAGACAATGGATCGTGTGATGTGGTCTAGATGAAAGCTGGAGGCATGTAGGTAAGTATAGCGGTCAGTAGGTTTCCGGTGGTGTTTATGTGACCATTGCTTATTTGCACTGTAGTGTCTAGGAAGTGGATCTTTTGTGTGGACTGGTCCAGGCTGAGGTTGATGGTGGGGTGGAAATTGTTGAAATCCTGGCAGAATTCCTCAAGGGCCTCCTTCCCATGGGTCCAGATGATGAAGATTAGGTTAGAAATAGTTGTATTTAATACAAACCATCTTTGCCACCCCTTCTCCCCAATTTGCATTGAATTTGGACTACATTTAAATAAGAAAATACAAGCTATTAGGTAGTAAGACCACAAGTGCGTCTACCTTCTAGACAGACTCTCACATTCTTCCTGCTGCTTTTAAAAGGAACATTCCTGGAAAAGGAAATATGGTTTGTAACATCTGCATTATAATTCAGGAAAGTTCTCTAGTTTGCGTTATACAGGACGTTGGACTAGACTAGTGGTCCCTTCTAATCTATGATTTATCACAGGACAACATGACATGTACACATCTGTCCTTTAGCATGGACACACAAACACAGTCTGTCCCATCAGTCTATGGTGTGGCTTAAAATTAGTTTGTTACCTAGACAGTCTCTCAGTCCATATCTAGGGTTGTCAGGTGTCCTGTTTTTGATCGGAACACTCGGTTGAAAAGGGACCCTGGCGGCTCCAGTCAGCACCGCTGATGGCTGATACAAGTCCGGTTGGCGGTGCAGTGGGGCTGGCAGGCTCCCTGCCTGGCTCTGTGCGGCTCCCGGGAAGTGGCCGGCATGTCCCTCCGACTCCTAGGCAGAGGGACAGCCATGGGGCTCTGCGCGATGCCCCTGCCCGCAGGCGCCACCCCGAGCACTGGCTCTGCAGCTCCTATTGGCCGGGAACCACGGCCAATGGGAGCTGCGGGGGCAGCGCACGGAGCCCCATGGCTGCCCCTTCACCTAGAGCTAGAGGGACATGTTGCCACTTCCCAGGAGCCGCCTGAGATCAGCATCGCCCGGAGTCCGCACCCCGAACCCTTTGCCCCAGGCCTGCACCCCAACCCTTTGCCCCAGGCCTGACCCCCTCCCGCAGTCCAAACCCCTTGGCCTCAGCCTGGAGCCCCACTCCTGCATCCCAAACCCCTCATAGAATAATAAGACTGGAAGGGACCTCCAGAGGTCATCTAGTACAGTCCCCTGCACTCATGGCAGGGCTAAGTATTATCTAGACCAGGGTCGGCAACCTTTGGCATGCAGCTCACCAGGGTAAGCACCCTGGCAGGCCGGGCCGGTTTGTTTGCCTGCCGCATCCACAGGTTCGGCCGATTGCGGCTCCCACTGTCTGTGGTTTGCCATCCCAGGCCAATGGGGGCGGCGGGAAGCAGCACGGGCCAAGGGATGTGCTGGCCGCCGCTTCCCGCTGCCCCCATTGGCCTGGAGCGGCGAACTGCAGCCAGTGGGAGCTGCGATTGGCCGAACCTGCGGATGCGGCAGGTAAACAAACCGGCCCAGCCCACCAGGGTGCTTACCCAGGCGAGCCGCGTGCCAAAGGTTGCCGACCCCTGATCTAGACCATCCCTGACAGGTGTTTGTCTAACCTGCTCTTAAAAATCTCAAATGATGGAGACTCCACAACCACCCTGGGCAATTTATTTCCGTGCTTAACCACCCTGACAATTAGGAAGTTTTTCCTAATGTCCAGCCTAAACCTCCCTTGCTGCAATTTAAGGCCATTGCTTCTTGTCCTATCCTCAGAGGTTAAGAAGAACAGTTTTTCTCCCTCCTCTTTGTAAAAACCTTTTATGGACTTAGAAACTGTTATGTTCCCTCTCAGTCTTCTCTTCTCCAGACTAAACAAACCCAATTTTTTCAATCTTCCCTCATAGGTCATGTTTTCTAAGACCTTTAATAATTTTTGTTGCTCTTCTCTGGACTTTCTCCAATTTGTCCACATCTTTCCTGAAATGTGGCACCCAGAACTCGACACAATACTCCAGTTGAGGCCTAATCAGCGCGGAGTAGAGTGGAAGAATTACTTCTCGTGTTTTGCTTACAACACTCCTGCTAATACAGCCCAGAAGGATGTTTGCTTTTTTTGGCAATAGTGTTACACTGTTGACTCATATTTAGCTTGTGGTCCACTATGACCCCCAGATCCCTTTCCTTCCTAGGCAGTCATATTCCATTTTGTATGTGTGCAACTGATTGTTCCTTCCTAAGTGGAGTACTTTGCATTTGTCTTTATTGAATTTCATCCTATTTACTTCAGACCATTTCTCCAGATCATTTTGAATTTTAACCCTATCCTCCAAAGCACTTGCAACCCCTCCCAGCTTGGTATCGTCCGCAAATTTTATAAGTGTATTCTCTGTGCCATTATCTAAATCATTGATGAAGATATTGAACAGAACTGGACCCACAATTGATCCCTGTGGGACCCCACTCGTTATGCCCGTCCAGCAAGTCTGTGAACCACTGATAACTACTTTCTGGGAATGGTTTTCCAACCAGTTTTGCACCTACCTTATAGTAGCTCCATCTAGGTTGCATTACCCTAGTTTGTTTATGAGAAGGTCATGTGAGACAGTATCAAAAGCTTTACTAAAGTCAAGATATACCATGTCTACCACTTCCTCCCTATCCACAAGGCTTGTTACCATGTCAAAGAAAGCTATCAGGTTGGTTTGACATGATTTGTTCTTGACAAATCCATGCTGACTGTTACTTATCACCTTATTATCTTCTAGATGTTTGTAAATTGATTGCTTAATTATTTGCTCCATTATATTTCCAGGTACAGAAGTTAAGCTGACTGGTCTATAATTCCCTGGGTTTTCCTTATTTCCCTTTTTATATATGGGCACTATATTTGCCCTTTTCCTATCTTCTGGAATCTCTCCCATCTTCCATGACTTTTCAGAGATAATTGCTAATGGCTCAGATATCTCCTCAGTCCTTGAGTATTCTAGGATGCATTTCATCAGGCCCTGGTGACTTGAAGACATCTAACTTGTCTAAGTAATTTTTAACTTCTTCTTCCCCTATTTTAGCCTCAGATCCTACCTCATTTTCACTGGCATTCAATATATTAGATGTCCAGTCCCCACCAACTTTCTTGGTAAAAACCGAAACAAAGACGTCATTAAACCCCTCTGCCATTTCCACATTTTCTGTTATTATTTCCCCCCCTCCACCCTCCCATCATTCAGTAAGGGGCAACCCTGTCCTTGGTCGTCGTCTTACTTCTAATGTATTTGTAGAAGGTTTTCTGGTTACCCTTTATGTTTCTAGCTAGTTTGATATCATTTTGTGCCTTGGCCTTTCTAATTTTGTCCCTACACACTTGTGTTAGTTGTTTATATTCATCCTTTGTAATTTGACCGAGTTTCCACTTTTTGTAGGACTCTTGATTTTTAGATCATTGAAGAGCTCCTGGTCTCTTGCCATACTTCCTATCCAGTGGGATAGTTTGCTCTTGTGCCCTTAATAATGTCTCTTTGAAAGACTGCCAACTGTCTTCAATTGTTTCTCCCCTTAGACTTTTTTCCCCATGGAATCTTACCTACCAACTCCCTGAGTTTGCTAAAGTTTGCCTTCTTGAAATCCATTGTCTTTATTTTGCTGTTCTCCCTCCTACCGTTCCTTTGAATCATGAACTCTACCATTTCATGATCACTTTCACCAAAGCTGCCTTCCACTTTCAAATTCTCACTGAGTTCTCAACCCTATTTGTCAAAATCAAATCTAGAACAGCCCCTCCCCTGGTAGCTTTCTCCACCTTCTGAAATAAAAAATGATCTCCAATACATTCCAAGAACTTGTTGGATAATCTGTGCCTTGCTGTGTTATTTTCCCAACAGATGTCTAAGTAGTTGAAGTCCTCCCCATCACCACCGAGTCCTGTGCTTTAGATTATTTTGTTAGAGCCCACACCCCCAGCCAGAGCCCTCACCCCCTCCCGCACCCCAACCCCCTGCCCAGCCTGGAGCCCCCTCCTACTCTCTGAATTCCTTCATTCCCAGCCTAGAGCCCCCCCTCACACTCCGAACCAACCCATCACCACCCCCCAGCCCAGAGCCCCCTCCTGCACCCCAAGCGCCTCATCCCCAGCCCAGAGCCCACACCCCCAGCCAGAGCCCTCACCCCCTGCACCCCAACTCCCTGCCCAGTAAAAATGAGCAAGGGTGGGGGAGAGCGAGCAATGGAGGGAGGGGGATGGAGGGAGTGAGGCCTCAGAGAAGGGGCAGGGCCGGGCCACAGGGAAGGGGCAGGGCCGGGGCAGGGCAAATTCTCAACCCTCTGCATATCCGAGGGGAGGGAACTGAAGAGGGCCCCATTGTTGTTGCCCTCCCCCTCCCACATGGCTATGAAGAGGGGGAACACGCCCCTTTTTCTCCTTCTGTCACCACCACAGACCCTGAAGAGCAGGATGTTTTTTGAGCAGAACTGATTGTAGGAAGCAAGACTGATTTTTTTGGTTGCCAAGCGGTAGAATTGATTCTCCCCTCCACACACACACACACACACACACATACACGCAGTAATTAGGTACCTTGGCAGAATTAATTGTGCAGAGTAATACAATTAATTAGGAGATGTGTTGGGGGCGGGGACAGAATTAATTAGGGGGAGCTCTGTGTGTGCGGTGAGAGCAGGGGAGTAGAACTAATTGGTGCTCAGATTAAACCCATTCTGAATTATGCACACTTAAATCTCCTGTGTTTTGCAGAAGAGGTTGGCAGGTACGCATACAATTTAGTTTGCCAACATAGCCGAAGTCAGATGTTCATTACATGCCAATAATTACTTGAGCTGAGAAAATAATTTGCAAAAAGAGCTTAGCAAACATTTAGCCTTGTTTTCTGCCCCTTGAATACCCACAAGCGTTCCTTAGATTAATTTGTCTTTTGAAAATATTCAAAATATGTTTGAGACTTTTTTAAACCACACTGAATGGATCACAGGGTGTTCTTGGCAAGTAATCTATGTCACTAGCAAAGAGAATGCAAGTGTCACACACTTGTAAAACCGTCAATGGACAGCAATGAAATACGAAGCAACAGACTTCACATCAACAGCTCAAACGGTAGAGGCCAGGCCCGTTCTTCAGTGCTAAAGGATTTGCACTATGCTGCCACTAGGAGTGGGAGTTGTAACACAAGCACTTCTAGTGCAAACGTTTGTGTGTGTAATTGTAAGAGAGGAAGGAACATATGCTCGTGCAGCTTTGAAATCCCCTTTCTGCGAAAGCTTCTGCCAGTAAAACTTGATCTCTTAAAAACTGGCAGAAAGCGAACACACAAGGAGCAAAGACCGAAGCAAATTCATGTGCTTTACTCACTAGTCCTGGTAAAATATTTTCCATAGTCAGACAGATCTAATAATTGCACACCAAGGGCATGCAGAATGGACACGTTTGAAATTAAGCCTTTTTTAAGCTAGCACATGACAGGGAGCATGTTGGAAACCAACAGGCACATTCCCAGCCACCTTGTTAACTAAAGTATTTGTATGGGGATTGACAACTTGCATGGAATATTTCTACCCAGGGTGATTCAAAATAGCCATCATGTCTTTTAAATCCCTACAACAAGAGGTTGTGTCGTGGAATAGCTGCCACACTCACCTTTCTGATATTAAAAAGATCTGTGATACCTTTTCATGTGTATCAATATTTGAAAAACCCTGTCAGTGATGTACAGTCTCCTTCTGTAGAAGGATTTGTGCCAAAGAGGACTCCATCTTACCTCCATGTGATTGCAGCCCGGATTAGAATGATGCTTGGAGGTCTCTACACGCTCATCAGGTACAACCTGGGGGCTCGTGCAAAAAGGCAGGTTAGGTTCTCATTCCAGGTTATATAGTCTTTTGTAAGAGCTCCCAGAATGGACAGAATTTAAGAACACAAGGTGTCGGTCCCAAAAGGAGGGCATAGTTGGCAAAAACACATTCACTTGGCTCCTTGGACCTAGCATTCATTAAGGAGGATTTCAGATTAGAGAGACTGGTTGGAGTGACACTGCCTGCATTGACTTCCCTTTAACACTGAGGAGTGCACTTGTTAGGGTCCAGGTTCTGCCCAGCTCACCTGCATGGCACAGAGGAGGTCACAAGGAGCCTTCCCCTTCTTGCATGCCCCACAGCAGGGCTCGTTGCAGTCTCTGCACTCAGGGGACTGCAGGGACTACTCCTCCTCTGCATCCCAGGGATTTCTTAGCCTCTCAGCTTCTATCCCCTCCTGCCACAATGTCCTGTCCCCACCGCCCCTTACATTCTGGGGGGCTTGGGAAGGATTGTACCTCTCTGAACCATAGTCCCTTGTGGAGCCCCGCTGGGGTGGTGTTGCTGAGCTCCTAAATAACACCCTGTGGCAGGGCGACGACTCACTGGCGCGGCACCTCCTGCTGGTCGTCTTGGGAATTAGCTCTTCCAGCCCAGAGCGCCCTCTGCAGGCCGGTGTCTCTCCTGCCGCTGGCTCCCGTGTCCCTCCCGGAACCTGGTGCCCTTTACATCAGGGTTCTGCCCCCAGCAGTAATCCACAATCTGGGTCTCCCCAGCCAGGGGAACCCCCAACCCTCTAAACCCACCTTGCCTCAGTGGCTACTGCCAGTCCCCTTCTAGCCCCCGCTCCCTGGGGCAGACGGCAGTCTATAAACCACTCATCATCAGCAAGGGGGGGTTGGACCAGCTGCCTCTGCCCATCTCTGGGCTGCCCCTCTGCAGCCCCAGTACCTTTTGTAGGCCTTTAACAAGGCCTGCAGCCTGGGGTTTTACTAGGCTGGAGCTCCCCAGCTCCCTCTGCCCTTCCCCAGCACTGCTCCACCTCAGGGACCCTTCTCAGCTCCCAGGCAGCCCGGTCCTTCTCTCTCAGAAGCTAGAGAGAGTCTCTCCTCTCAGCTCCTGGCCCCCAGCCTCTTATAAGGGCCAGCTGGGCCCTGATTGAGCAGCCACAGCTGTGGCTGCTTCCCCCAATCAGCCTAGCCTTTCACAGTTGCAGCCCTCTCCAGGGCTGCTTTTCATCCATGTTCTGCAGGAGTGGGGCAGCCACCCCACTATACACCCCATCAATTCCTAAACAATGAGCACTTATGTTATTTATTTAACTATGGGAGGTGCAAACTGTCACAGATCTTCCCATCCCAGAGCACCCCCTGCTGGCAAAACATGGCATGGCTGTCACTAGGCCTCGTTCTTGCTTCCTTCCCCTCCCCCCCCATCCCAGGTCCAGAAGGACAGATGTGGAGCGTTAGGGCCTGCGAAATGCCTTTTCTTCGGGTTCCCCCATATTACTTGCAACTTGAAAAAACACGGTTCTGCTGCATCCTTGGGGTTTCACACAGTCTTTAACATGTAATTCCCCCTTACTCCAGAGTGTAGACAGCTGCTCAGCTCAGCTGCTCTCCTGAGCTAAAGGATAGAGGCTTTGCACCATCTTTAACATGTAATTCCTCTTCCCTCCAGGGATCTAGTGCTTTTACTCTACCTTTGGTCCCTGAATCCAGGGGTGTCTGCAAGAGCTCACAGCCTCTCTCGGGCTCTGTTCTAGCACCAAGAGGCTTCTGCCCCAGCTGCCTTGCTCCAGGCAATTCCTCTCTAGTCCCAGGGAGGCCTGTAGAGCTTTCCAATCTCTGCAGCTTCTAGTCCCAAATGAGCAGGGCTCTGCCTTTTGAGCCTACCTCCTGCTCCAGCTGTCTCAGTTTGGGGTGAGTAGCTCATTTCCCCCTTCCTGATTCCCAACCCAAATTATCTCCTGGCCGCAGGTGTACCCTGCCCCTCACCAGGCCAAGCCAGGGTGCCCCTGTTCAGTCATAGAAGAGGTGAGACTCTCTTCCTTAAAGGAGCTCAGTCACTCTGCGACACAGGCCAGTTTGGGTAGCACGTGAATGTGAACTGTGGCACCTGCACTTTGCCCACCAGTGGGGCTGCAATACAGCTGGGCAGGAGCATGAGGGTCACACTCACTGCGCTAGGCGCTGTTCAAACACAGCACTTTGAATAGTGATCTACTTTTGCGCTGTATGGTAACTTGCCATAGAACTGTAGTCTCCCCAGAATGAAGCTGAATCTCTGTAAATTACAAATCATCAAGCGATTAACTATTTCCCTCATCCATTATGCAAAGAAGAAACACATAGCTCTTACACTCAGAAACCTTATCCATCACAAGGTATCCGCACCCCATACCTCCCTCATCACCAGAGTATATGTGCACCGAAGTATTAAAATACATTTAAAACATGTGAAAGTTGCAGACCAAAAGTGTAGACTGAAGCCAAAGAGTCAAAAAGCACCTTTAGAATAACATGGAACAAACAAGGGAAGATAGTATAAATGTCACCAACTCCACTGCCGAGATTTCTAATAAACTATTGCTGAGACAATAGGAAGCAATTTTGTTCCAGCTTAGCAGAATTCTTTTTTTTTTTTTTTTTACATTAGATTTCTCCAAAGCCAATGCTGGAAAGGAGGTCAGATGTCTGCACTGTGCCACAAAACGTCCTTTGTGTCATGAGCCACTAGGATCACACTTCAACCTTTCTGCATGCTGTATTAAGAGAGTGGCAGTGTGTGCACCTCTGGGTGAGTCTAGAATAGTTCAACAATCCATCTGTATCAGATGCCTTTATTTTAAAAGCTTTCCTCTGCCACTCCCTTCCCGACAGGGAACTACGATCTTCTTCACCCTTTATTTTTAGAACAGGGTTACTATTTTTTGTCTTTATTTCTGGTATCAATGTTAACTCAGTCATGGCACCACAGCAACACTGCAAGCTAAAAGGGTTAGACCCAGTCAGTACTCAGACAGACACGCTCTAGGGGAAGCTAGGAGTAGTGGAGTTGGTGGTTCAGAAAATGGTTGTAAGCTGGTTGAATAGGCCATCTTGTCCAACAAAAACAGTCCTTTGCCAACAGCGTAGCCACTAGAGCTGGGTGGAGGACAGAAATGTAATTGCGCAAAGGATTTCAGAATTGGGCTTCATTCAAAAATTTCAAAATGCTCAGAGAAAATTCTGATCTTGTTCTGGATCTTGTTTTTGACTTTTAAAATTTTTTTATTAGACTAGATCATGCAAATTTTTTTTAATTTCAAAATGAAAAACTGAAATCTTTAGTTCCAAAAATGTCAAAATGGGTATTTCAACATTGTCAGAACTTTTAATTGCCATTTTTTCTCTGAAACAAAATTCTGGCAAAACTGACAATTTTTTGAGATACCATGTGGGTGAGGTAATCTCTTTTATTGGACCAATTTCCGTTGGTGAGAGAGACAAGCTTATAGGCTTACACAGAGCTTTTCTTCAGGTATAGAGAAGAGCTCTGTGTAAGCTCGAAAGCTTGTCCTCTCTCACCAACAGAAATTGGTCCAATAAAAGAGATTACCTCAGCCAACTTGTCTCTCTAATATCCTGGGACTAACACGACTACATCAACACTGCATACAATGATTTTGTGAAACATTTAGATTTTGATGGAACTGCATTTTTTTTTCAGCAAAAAAATAGTTCCTTCAAAGTTTTTCTGACCAATTCTAGTAGCTAATTCCAAACATTCAAGAATCATGAGTTAGGTTTCAAAAATTAATGAGATTGAATATAAATCTTACAGTTTTTGAGGCAAATAACTTTGGAGTTGTTTTCATTTGCCTTCTGGTTTTTGAGTCTTTGGGGTTACACGCTTTTCTATGCATCCATGAGGACTAAAAATGTTTGTTTTAAATGAAAACTGAGATTTTCATGTAATCACCTGACCACAGAAGCTGGAGCTTCCAAAAAAATACCAAATCTCAGGGTAAAATAACAAGAAATGGCAAATGCACCAATCCTGCAAATGTGCTCTGAGGATGCTCTTGTGGTTAAGTCAGGAGCACTGAAATCAGCAGCAGTGGGTTCAGTGCCCAGCTCCACCACACACTTCTTATGTGAGTTTGGCAAGTCGCTTAGGGACAGAATTTCAAAGGCATTTAGGTGCCTAAAGATTCAGGCCCCTAGTGTGATTTTTTTTCAGGCAGGTCCCTAGTGCTGTGACAGTCAGGGTCCAGACATACCATGGGGAAAACGGGGTCTGAACACCCAAGTATAAGCAATTGAACCCAGGCCTAGGAGTTCTCAAACAGCCACTGCATCCTGGCCTCTACCCACAGTCTGCTAAAACCTAGTGGGCCAAGAAGCTAGGAGGACTCCAGCCTCAGCCAAGGCACCACCCATGGAAGCTCTGATTGGAGGATCGCCCAGCTCCACCAATTGGTCCAATCACGCTATTTAAGCCAGAAGGAGGCACAGGAAGTTGTCTGAGCACTAAGGTGATTTCCGGTTGTGGCTGCATTGGGCCCTGCTTGTGCTGCTACCTACACCCAACCCTGTTCCCAATTCCTGCTCCGCCCCTGGCTCCTGCAGCACTCCCTCATCCCCCGCCTTCACTCCTGTTCCCACTGTGCTTGATCCTTGCCTCTCCTCCAGTTCCTACTCTTGCCTCATTTCCATCATCAGTTACCAGTCCTGGCTCCGACCCTGACCTCCAACGTCTGCCTCTGACTCGACCCTTGGCTCTGACATTTGGTATCTGAATTCGGTGCTGACCCTTAGCTTCGATTCCTGACTCTTACTCTGGCTTGACTCCTGGCTCTAGTAACTGGCAGATGACTCTCGTGCTGATCCTCTGCTTCATTCCCCAACCTGGATGTCTGTTCTGTCCACTAGGCCTGACTCATGCTCTGCTTACTAGGCCAGACTGCCTACATCCCCGTCTATAACAGAGGCTACCTCCCAGGCTCGTTGTTTTCACAAACCTAACTCCAAGCCCCTAGCATCAAACAACCCAGGGAAAGATGATGGGGACCATTGAAGTTAATGGAAAGACATTGAAACTGAAAAGGAAACTTGGAGAACTACGGCAGGAGGGAGTTTCCCCTGCTCCGTGTAACTATGAATTTCCGTAGTCTGAGAGAAAGAGGAAAAAACTGCAAACCCCCCGGTTAAAAGGGAAGGGGCTAGAAGTGCAGGCGATCCAGAAACTGAGGGCCAGCATCTAAGCGGGGTGCTTTCCTTGAGATGCTGGATCGTCTCTAGGACACAGGGCGTGCTGGGAAACTGTTCAGAGGCAATAGGTAACTTGTGTTAGAGAAGGAGATTTAGCTAATATAGAAGTGTAAAGCCTGAGGTTGCGTCTTTGTTTATTTTCTGTGTAGCTTGTATGTGTTTGCTTTTCCTTATGATTTCATCTATGAATCTGTGATTTTTCTATCAAATAAATCTTCTGTTTATTTTTAAACCAGTCATGTCTCTGTTGTGCAAACTGTGTGGATTGTGTGTGGCAAAGTGCACTGATAATTGGGGGCAGGTTTCATTCCTTCAGGGTGACGAATCAGACAGGAAAAGTCCGAGTGTCAGTAGTTAAAAACTCAGATGAAGTTGGGAAGATTTGGGACCAGAAGGGCTATTGGGTCTGTCATAACTATAAAGGGAAGGGTAACAGCTCTCCTGTGTGCAGTACTATAAAATCCCTCCTGGCCAGAGACTCCAAAATCCTTTTACCTGTAAAGGGTTAAGAAGCTCGGGTAACCTGGCTGACACCTGACCCAAAGGACCAATAAGGGGACAAGATACTTTCAAATCTTGGGGGGGGGGGGGGAAAGGCTTTTGTTTTGTGCCCTTTGTTTAAGGGGTTGTTCGCTCTTGGGACTGAGAGGGACCAGACATCAATCCAGGTTCTCCCCATCTTTCTAAACAAGTCTCTCATATTTCAAACTTGTAAGTAAAAAGCCAGGCAAGGCGTCTTAGTTTTACTTTGTTTTCTCAACTTGTAAATGTACCTTTTACTAGAGTGTTTATCTTTGTTTGCTGTACTTTGAACCTAAGACAGAGGGGGGTCCTCTGAGCTCTTTAAGTTTGATTACCCTGTAAAGTTATTTTCCATACTGATTTTACAGAGATGATTTTACCTTTTTCTTTAATTAAAAGCCTTCTTTTTAAGAACCTGATTGATTTTTCCTTGTTTTTAGATCCAAGGAAGTTGGATCTGTATTCACCAGAAGTTGGTGAAAGGAAGGAGGGGAGGGGAAGGGTCAATTTCTCCTTGTTTTAAGATCCAAGGGGGTTTGGATCTGTATTCCCCAGGAGTTGGTGAAAGGAAGGAGGGGGGAAGGGTCAATTTCTCCTTGTTTAAGATCCAAGGAGTTTGGATCTGTATTCACCAGGGAATTGGTGAAACGTTTCTCAAAGCTTCCCAGGGAAGGGAATGGTGGCAGCGGACCAGAACTAAGCTGGTAGTTAAGCTTAGAAGTCCTCATGCAGGCCCCCACACTTGTACCCTAAAGTTCAAAGTGGGGATACAGCCTTGACAGGGTCACCCTGAAAGGAGAAGGTAGGTGGGTGAGCCTACTGGTGCCAGAGCTCTGAACCATAAGCAGCATAGTATTTAGGCACCCAAAGTTACAAGCCAGGTGGTGACAGAACCCCCTTGCTAGTCTGGGTGATCCTCAAAACCTCACACATGCCTAACCTGGTTAGGTGCTTTTGAAAATCCCATTAGGCCCCTATCTGGGTCGCTAGACACTGCAACCTGCATCTTTAGACACCTTTGAAAATCTATCCCTTAATCTCTCTGCCCTAGCTTTTCAGAAGTAACTAGAGATCCTGGGTGCTGACATTTTTGGCCCAACTTGAGTTGCCTTAAAAAGGGCCCAATTTTCCAAAAAAGCAGAGCACTCATCCTCTGAAAATCAGACTCTAACAGTGTCTAAAGCAGGGGCCTGAAAAACGGAGGCACCCCAAATCACTAATCACTTCTGAAAATCTAGGCCTCTGTGCCTGTGTTCCCCAGCTGCAAAATAGGAACTATAGATCTTCCTTTGTCTTGTCTATTTGTGCAAGGCTGCCTATTACTATGTTTACATACAGTGTCAAGCACAATGGGACCCTAAATTTGGTTTGGGCTTTGGTGCTATTGTGCTCACTTCTAGGTGTTTGTACTATGGAACATCGTCATAGCCATATGAGCAAACTAAACATGGAAATTACTCATGTACGTAGCTGCATTGCTTTCAATGGCATTACACAATAGAAAACCACCCACTATGCTGGGGCTCATTTTTCCCATCTCGCAAAAAGTGGCCTTGGCTTCTCATTGACTACTTGTGGTCAGGAACTCAGTTTGCTTCATCCAAACAGTTTCATTTAAATTGTGGGGGTTTTTTAAAAAAAGAGATGACTCATTTAAATCTCCAAACAAGCCCCTTTATTATCCCTTCCCTTCTCTCCAAGCTCCTGCAAAAACTCTGTGCACACACGCATGTGTGTGCACACATGCATATTTGCCCTTAATGTGCCGTGTTGCCAGTTTTATCATGAGTCTTGTGACATTTTATGTTTTTTCTTTAGCCCCCGCTCGTGGAGTCATGGGGTTAGGAGAGAATCTCAGTTTACTTTTTTTTTTTTTTTTTTAAAGTATGTTTCCAGCCCTCATGATTACAAAGACAAGTTTGAAAATGTGACTCAACTCCACTCTGGTCTCGAACATCAGATGGCAAATAAAGAGAACCCAGAATTCATTATTCTTTAAAAATCTCATGATTTGGGGGGTGGGGAGGCTGATCTTTGATTTCTGAACACTCAAAATTGTCAGTACTGCACACTGACTTTCACTCTCCCTCCCCTGCTCTTGCATCAAGTCTCTGCATTTAATTTAAAGAGGGGGGGAGCGTAACGTTTTATATTCCGAGTGGCACATGCTGAATTAGCTGAGCAGAACACTCATCTTGTATAGTGCTGCACAGCTAATAAAATAAAAATTGCCTCCCTTGTACTTCAAGAAATCTCTCAGCCACCTCCACTAGGCTGAAAAAACAACGGGGTTATTCCATTAGGAAAAACACCTACCTACTGTAACAACAGTTACTTGTAATATGATATTCAGCTACTAGCTGTCTGTGTGTGACCTACGGAGTTCTTTGCGGGGGGCAGCCCTGCTAAGCCCTCAAGCCGCAGAAAGGGCTGGAACTCAAACTGAGTGGAAGCCTGGTTGTTTGGCTGTAATTGTAACTGTTGTCTTTCATAAATGGCGGTTGCTTCCTCTGTGATGCCATATATCATGATAACTACACCCTTCTTGACCCAATCCTTGTCCTCTCCTCCCCCTCCTCCCCACACACTTTCCTTCCAGGGCCAGATTCTGCAACAGTCAGGTTAAATACCTCATCGAAGTCTGCTGTGTATCATCAGGCACTGAAGAGGTTAACTTAACAGCTGCCATCTAATATGCAGCAGCAGAAAAATAAGACTCAGAACAGAATGTTTTATCAGCCCTTTTCCAAGACTGCTGCTAGGAGCCTTTAGAGAAAAGCTAATCTGCCGTGCTTCCCCATCTCCATATTTGGCATGAGCCTTTTGTTGACATTTAATATTTTCTCTCTTGTGATCATGTTACATTTTTGAAAAATGCTATTTGACATTTTATAGCTAATGCCTTGAGGTTGGGGATACAAGTTGTTTTAAAAGGCATGTGCGTATGTAAATCTGCAGAGCGCAGGCATGGGAGACTTGGTGCCTTGTGGAGAATGTGCAATGTTTCCATGCCGAGCCATTTGCAGCAGGCTTTATACACAAGGAAAATCTGGGACGGGCGTATTTTGGTTTTTAAATGAAGTAAACTGTTCATTACCTGCACCCGTGGTTCTCAACCTATGTACCATAGTGGGCTGCATATCCGGCTCTCTATGTGTTATGTTGGCCACATCCACACAATATCTACATACTATCTGTATGGCCCTGTCACATGGGCCGCAGCTGTGTATGGGTTGGGCCACAAGTGGCAAACAGGCCACAGGTTGAAAACCATTGATCTACATCAGGGGTCGGCAACATTCGGCACGCAGCTCGCCAAGGTAAGCACCCTAGCAGGCCGGGCCAGTTTATTTACCTGCTGACGTGGCAGGTTCGGCCGATCGCAGCCCCCACTCGCTGCGGTTCGCTGTCCTGGGCCTATGGGGGCAGCGGGAACTGGCGCGGGCCGAGGGATGTGCTGGCCGCGGCTTCCCGCCGCCCCCATTGGCCTGGTACGGCGAACCGCAGCCAGTGGGGGCCGCGATCGGCCGAACCTGCCACGTCAGCAGGTAAATAAACTGGCCCGGCCCGCTAGGGTGCTTACCCTGGCGAGCCGCGTGCCGAACGTTGCCGACCCCTGATCTACATGATAACATCCAGTCAGTGCACAAGGGAATCCAACTTTTTCTGATGTCTAAATGCAGATTCACTCCGTGAGATTGTTTTTCCTTTGATTATTGTACAGTGCCTTAAATTTCCCACCACGCGGGGGATTATTTCCCCCCCCTTAAAGTTCAGAAAAGTTAATCTCTGCACTCTGCTGAGGGTAATTGGTGGCTTTTGTTAACATCTTTCGAGGCTTTTAGTTTGGGTCTATGGCCAGAAGAGGCACAGAAAATTGTTACACAAAGAATTGGCTCTAAAGCAGCGTTTCTCAAACTGGGGTCTGCCAGGGTACTCCAGTTGGTCCACTGGCCTCGCTGATCAACTCCTCCCCCCTCACTCCCAGTGCCTCCTGCATGCCGCAGAACAGCTGTTCAGTGGCATGCAGAAGGCGCTGGGAGGGAGGAGCAGGGATCATAGAATCATAGAATATCAGGGTTGGAAGGGACCTCAGGAGGTCATCTAGTCCAACCCTCTGCTCAAAGCAGGACCAATTCCCAACTAAATCATCCCAGCCAGGACTTTGTCAAGCCTGACCTTAAAAACCTCTAAGGAAGGAGATTCCACCACCTCCCTAGGTAACCCATTCCAGTGCTTCACCACCCTCCTAGTGAAAAAGTTTTTCCTAATATCCAACCTAAACCTCCCCAACTGCAACTTCAGACCATTACTCCTTGTTCTGTCATCAGGTACCACTGAGAACAGTCTAGATCCATCCTCTTAGGAACCCCCTTTCAGGTAGCTGAAAGCAGCTATCAAATCCCCCCTCATTCTTCTTTTCTGCAGACTAAACAATCCCAGTTCCCTCAGCCTCTCCTCATAAGTCATGTGCTCTAGCCCCCTAATCATTTTTGTTGCCCTCCGCTGGACTCTTTCCAATTTTTCCACATCCTTCTTGTAGTGTGGGGCCCAAAACTGGACACAGTACTCCAGATGAGGCCTCACCAATGTCGAATAGAGGGGAATGATCACATCCCTCGATCTGCTGGCAATGCCCCTACTTATACAGCCCAGAATGCCGTTAGCCTTCTTGGCAACAAGGGCACACTGTTGACTCATATCCAGCTTCTCGTGCACTGTAACCCCTAGGTCCTTTTCTGCAGAACTGCTTCCTAGCCATTCAGTCCCTAGTCTGTAACAGTGCATGGGATTCTTCCGTCCTAAGTGCAGGACTCTGCACTTGTCCTTGTTGAAGCTCATCAGGTTGCTTTTGGCCCAATACTCTAATTTGTCTAGGTCCCTCTGTATCCTGTCCCTACCCTCCAGCGTATCTACCACTCCTCCCAGTTTAGTGTCATCTCCAAACTTGCTGAGAGTGCAGTCCACGTCATCCTCCAGATCATTAATGAAGATATCGAACAAAACCGGCCCCAGGACCGACCCCCGGGGCACTCCACTTGAAACCGGCTGCCAACTAGACATGGAGCCATTGATCACTACCCGTTGAGCCCGACAATCTAGCCAGCTTTCTATCCACCTTATAGTCCATTCATCCAGCCCATACTTCTTTAACTTGCTGGCAAGAATACTGTGGGAGACCGTATCAAAAGCTTTGCTAAAGTCAAGGAATAACACATCCACTGCTTTCCCCTCATCCACAGAGCCAGTTATCTCCTCATAGAAGGCAATTAGGTTAGTCAGGCATGACTTGCCCTTGGTGAATCCATGCTGACTGTTCCTGATCACTTTCCTCTCCTCTAAGTGCTTCAGAATTGATTCCTTGAGGACCTGCTCCATGATTTTTCCAGGGACTGAGGTGAGGCTGACTGGCCTGTAGTTCCCCGGATCCTCCTTCTTCCCTTTTTTAAAGATGGGATGTGCTTGGGGGAGGGGGCAGAAAGAGGCGAGGAAGAGGAGGGACAAGGGTGGAGCAGGGGTGGGAAGAGGTGGGGTGGGGCCTTGGGGGGAAGGGGGGAAGTGGGGGCAGGGCCTAGGGCTGAGCCAGGGAGTTGGGGGGGGAGGGGTCAGCAAAATTTTAAAATCAAAATAGAGGTCCTCAGTTTGCTAAAGTTTGAGAACCGCTGCTCTAAAGAGGTTTGCTATTTGCACAGACTAGGCCCTTGATCCTGTAATCAGCTCTGGGATTGGCAGACCCCTGCAGCCACACACAGCTCCAGGGATTTCAATGGGAGGTGCGTGGTTCTGCCCACACAGTTCCGTTTGCAGGGTCAGGACCTAGGGTATATCTACATAGTAAACGCTGTGCACAGGCTTACCTTCCTGACCTGGCTAGTGCAGGTAACAATAGCAGTGAAGGCAGCCCAGCGTGGGCTTCAGTGCGGTAGTGCAAGCTCAGCACCAACCCAGGGTACATACTCAGCTTGCTAGCCCATGCTGCACTGTCTTCATTGCTATTGTTGCCCCCTCTACGTGGATTCAAGCTAGCCGTGAGTTGGTTAGCCTATGCCCAGCGTGGGCTGTGTAGACGCACCTCTGAGAGTTGGGGGACTGCTGTGAGAATACGCCCGGAGCGCTAACTGGCTTTTAGAATTTTCTTCACTGCTGCTGGGGGCCTGAAAGTAGATTAAGGAAGTTAAGGAAATAGCCTGAGCTTCAGGAGATTGGTGTTTGGTTCCTGCCTCTGCTGTAGGCGGTGTGACATCTGGGCATGTTGCTTCCTCTCTCTGCACCTCACTTTCCCTGTCTGTAGAATGGACATGATCCTGCTTCCTTTCTTCCACCCTTTGTTTTGACTCTTTATGAGGGGGTCAGATTGGGTCCAGCCCTGGTTCTGGCAGCCTCCCTCCGTCAGCACTGTGCTGGTGAGACACCTACTTCGGGGGGCACTAGCAGCCACATGGTGCTCCCCCAGAGGCGTGGCCTTGGGGAAAGAAGGGAAGAGCCCACTAGAGCACTAAACCGGCGGGAGCAGTTTAAGCAGGGATTATCAGACACTGATGAAGTCAAGCCGCTTTCACTCCAGCCACTCTCCCCTGTGCTGATTAGCTGTTTGCTCCTACCCACTCTCAGCTGCTTCCTCACAATCTCTTCACCTCAGCTTCACTCCAGCGGCTTTGTTCCCCCTAGCCCCTCAACCCTTCCCCTCTTTATCCTCCTCTCCCTTCCTGTGTCTTTCCGTTTAGCTAATCCACTCCTCACTAAACCTCACCTGATCAAAACAAAAATCCATCCACTGCACCCCCCCCACCCCATGGCACTAACCTGCCATTTTCTCCCATCACTCTGCTCGTGGGTCTGCTCTTCCCATACTTGGTGTCTATTTCGATATCAGCTCTGGGTCAGGCTCTGTCTACTAACTTGATTTGTGAGGTGCCCAGCACAATGGAGCCCTTATCTTGGTAGGGCCTGCCAGGTGCTCCTTTGACCCAGGTGAAAAACCAATAATGGAAATGGTTTGATTTTCTTGGAGGTGATTTTTGTTATTAATAAATTTGAGGATACTGCAATTTGCGCCTGGATATTTCTCGAAACGCATGACTCATTAGGAGTGATTCACTCAGCTTGGTTCTGAACCACAGCTTTTAAAAAGCCCAATTAAGAACTACCTTTGCTGCCAAACAACTACCTATATGTTACTTTTAGACTTGCCTGATTCATCTGATTCTGCTTTAAGCCAGAAGGAACTCCACTGAAGTCAATGGAGCCGTTGGCGATCAGAATCGGGCTTGCCATGCCCAGTTTTGAGAGCACCCCACTGCTTTCTGGAAGTAGCAGACGCGTCCCCCCACCCTCAGAGAACTTTGGGGGCAAAGCCACTGTAAAGGTAGAAGAAATCTTCCAGACGCTAAGGGGATCCTCAAGTGTCCTAGAGCCACTGTACTCACTACTGTCCCCTCCTTCCACTCCCCAGCCTAAGGTGTGCTCCCAGGGAACAGAGCTTAGCTACAGTGCTATTATGCCTCAGTAATCCCGGAGACTACTGGAAGGGTCCCTGGACCCTGTAAATTGCTGGATGAAAGTTAGAGCAGACTCAGAGCTCCAGTTATGCCAGTGACCACACTAGATCCAGCCCCAGGATAAAGAACAGGAGTACTTGTGGCACCTTAGAGACTAACAAATTTATTAGAGCATAAGCTTTCGTGGGCTACAACCCACTTCTTCGGATGCAGCATCCGAAGAAGTGGGTTGTAGCCCACAAAAGCTTATGCTCTAATAAATTTGTTAGTCTCTAAGGTGCCACAAGTACTCCTGTTCTTTTTGCGGATACAGACTAACACGGCTGCTACTCTGAAGCCCCAGGATAGTGGGTGTGGAGGGGGTGGTGCAAAGGTGGCTTCCTAAGAGTTCAAGTCAGGGATGACATGCAGATTGTGAAATTTCAGGAGAATTGGTCTCCTTTGGGGAAGCTAGATGGGGTTGAAAATTGGACTTGAAATGCTAAGGTAGCTTTCACCTTGCTTAGCAAGTGGCCTGGACCACTCCACAATTATCATTACATGGTCTTTATCAGCACCTAAAGAGTACTAAGTGCTTCAGAAGAGACCTAGAAAGCCACAGCCTCTGCCCCAAAACCTTGACACACCTCTTTGTCCTGGAATCCAGAATACACTATCCCCTGGAAGCTGAAATCCATATAGTTAAGAGTTCAGTGAAGGCTTTACCTCCATCACAGACTCACAAAGCCATGACCACACTGGTCTATGGTCACGTACAGTATACTAGCAGTGAATATAACCATAACAGCTAGTTCTTTGACCTGGCTCATTCATTGTCCGAGCTGAGGTGTGGTGTGGGGATAGTTATGCAAGGCTATTGACTCTAAGCTCTGGTACATGGAGCCTGGTAATCCATGGAGCTGCTTCGGTCACAGCAGTGAAGCATCTGTCCATCTTCATGCAGTGACAATGCTAGCGGTAGCCCAGGCAACCTAAAAGCACAATTAAGGTGCTTCAAACCCAGGCAGAACAAATCGGGGGTGGGGGGAAGGTTTGCACAGTCCCCTGTGGAGCTCAAAAGCCAAGGCAGGAGAGGCTCTATGATTAGGTGAGTTAGAGATGGCATTGGAGACATGCCCATGACAGCCCTGCTGTGCATGTGTTGGATAAGGAGAACAAGACAAGTATCTGATTGCTTAGCAACAGAGGAACCAATGTGTCAGTGATATTGCCAGCTGCACAGTGCTACAGGCTGCTAACCAAGCCCGACTACAAGATTCATAGATTCCAAAGCCAGAAGGAACCATTATGGTCATCTAGTCGGACCTTCTGTCTAACACAGGCCAGAAAACTTCCCTAAAATAATTCCTAGAGCATATCCTTTAGAAGAAACATTCAATCTTGATTTTAAAATGGTCCGTGATGGAGAATCCACCATGACCGTTGGTAAATTGTTCCAATTAAAATTGGTCATTGTTAAAACTTTACACTTTAGTTCCAGTCTGAATTTGTCTAGCTTCAACATCTAGCCATTGGATCGTATTATACTTTTTCTGTTAGAATGCAGAGCCCATCAAATATTTGGTCCATGTAGGTACTTATAGAATCAAGTCACCCCTTAACCTTCTCTTTGTTAAGCTAAAGAGAGACTCAAAAAGCTCAATGACTGTAAGGCAGGTTTTCTAATCTTTTAATCAGTGTCTTGGCTCTTCTCTGAACTCTCTCCAATTTATCAACATCCTTCCTGAGTTGTGGACAGCAGAACTGGACATAGGACTTCAGCAGCAGTCACCCTAGTGCCAAATATAGAGGTAAAATAACCTCTCTACACCAAGATTCCCCTGTTTATGCATCAAAGGATCACTTTAGCCCTTTTGGCCAGACTGTTGCACTGGGAGCTTACATTCAGCTGGTTATCCACCATGATTGCCACTTTTTTTTCCAGTCACTGCTTCCCAGGATAGCATCCCCCATTGCGTAAGGATGGCTTACATTCTTTGTTCCTAGAGGTATATCCTTACATTGAGCTGTATTAAATGGATATTCTTGGCTTGGGCCTATTTTACCAAGCGATCCAGATCACACTGTACCAGTGACCCATCCTCTTCATTATTTACTGCTCCCCTGTGTGACCCTGAGCAAGTCAGTTAGACCCTGATTTGTAAAGGTGTTTAGGTGAGTTGCAAGGCCTAAGTGATTTAGATGCTAAATCCCATTTTCAAAAGCAATTTAGGAGCCTAATCTCTCAGACTTTTAAAAGTGGGATTTAGCCATTTAAATCACTAGGTTTGCAATGCCAAGTGGATCAATGCCTGAACACCTTTACAAATCAGTGCCTTAGTCTCTGTGCCTCAGTTCCCCCATCTGTAAAAAGGGGATAGTAGCACTTCCCTATCTCCAGGGGGTGCTGACAATAAATACATGAAACATTTTGAGGTCCTCAGATACTACAGGGATGGGGGCCATAGAAGTACCTTAGCTAGGTGTTAATATACCTCAGTGTCTAGGAATGGAGTAAAGTTACCTCCTCCTGTTGGGCTAGTTCCCATCAATACAAATGGAATGTATGTACCCTTGGGTTCAATATGTCCCAAGATTAAGCCTATTATGGCTAATTCATCACCTGCAAAAAAATCTCTGTGGAATGCCTCCCTTCTCTATACAGCTAATACTTTGTATCTCAGCTGCTCTTTGGTCTGTCTCAGAGCCTGGTCCTTGCAGGATAGCCCCTCTCTCTAGGCATTTATCACACTGTGCATCTTTGCACCCAGTGACATCAGTGGAGCTCGGGGTGCTCAGCACTTCCCTTAGGCAAGAACTATTGTTTTTCCTCTATGTTCTGTACAAGACTGAATATTGTTGGTGCTGCTGGATAACAGGTTTCAGCCCAACAGACCCTGTGCCAGCTGACCACCATTTTGAGCCATAGAGTTCTTCCACCTTTCTCACTAGGCCAATCACAGCTGCCGTGATCACATACAAAGACAAAAGCTTTGCATCAGTGTAAGTTGTTACTCTGGTGAACTGGCTCAGAGCACCTCTGGAGCTAGTCAGAGCTGTGTCAGGTGTCTTCAGATCTGGGAGGGGTTGAAGATAATTGTAAGTCTCTTCTGAGATGACGGATCTCTGCTCTTGAGTCAATTTTAAAGTCCATAGTCTTTCCGTTAATAGTCAGTTTCACTCTCCAGGCAGGCTCTGTCATCACACATGATAGATCCCAGAAAGAATGGCTCTTGATTGTCTAATGAGTCAACTCCCCATTTTGGTGTAGCAAGCAACTGCAAAATGTCCATATTTTTATGCATTTATTACACCTTGCACATTTGATGAAACATACATCTGATGGGCGATGATTTTTTTCCACATCTTGTGCATTTAGATTTTAAGGCTTTGGTGTTTGACTGAAATTTGTCCCTCTTACCCTGAGATTTCTCTCTCCTTGCTGCAGGGGTCTTCTAGTAATGACTTGTAGTACTTGTAAATCTGTTAACAGCTTCTAAATTAGTTTCTTGTTTTTCAAGTTGGGCAGGTTGCTCTTGGTTTTGCTGTCTTGCCACTCAAACTGCTTTGCTATTTGAATAGCAGTGTGTGCGGTTAAGTCGGTTTTTAATTGTAGCTGCTGTGAAAGATTTTTATCTATTAATCCAATAACCAATAATGTCTGATATTTTCATGTTTTGTGGTTCCCAAGTCAGTTTTCAGCCAATGCATGCAGAGCTCTTATAAAATATTCCACACTTTCCCCTGGTCTTTGAATTCTCTGGTGAAAACATGCTCTTTCATAAATGACATTTCTCGGAGGTAAAAAATATGCTACAAATATAGCCAGAACTTTTTCAGTCATCTGACTGTATTCGGTAAAGTCAAAGGACTTAAGATATGCCATGGGGAAGCAGGCAGAGCATAAATTAAAGAGCATACCTGTATATCTTCAGTTTCCTTATGGAGATTTGTAGCAATTTGAAAACGTGCAAAATGATGCTTCCAGTCTGTCCATTGTGAAAGTTTGTCAAAACTGCGGATACAGACTAACACGGCTGCTACTCTGAAACCTGTCAAAACTGAAGTCTCCAAAAAAAGAACAGGAGTCCTTGTGGCACCTTAGAGACTAACAAATTTATTTGAGCATAAGCTTTCATGGGCTACAGCCCACTTCATCAGATGCAAAGAATGGAACATATAGTAAGCTCATCTTAATTAGCCTCTTACAGTTGGTATGGATACTTCCACCTTTTCATGTTCTTTGTATATATATATATATATATATATAATCTTACAACATGTTCCATTCTATGCATCTGATGAAGTGGGCTGTAGCCCACGAAAGCTTATGCTCAAATAAATTTGTTAGTCTCTAAGGTGCCACAAGTACTCCTGTTCTTTTTGCGGATACAGACTAACACGGCTGCTACTCTGAAACCTGAAGTCTCCAAGGCACTGAAAAGTGGCACATTGGTCTGAGCATGTGAGTAGGAGCTCCTGAGTTCTAAGCCCAACTCCAGGACTGACTTGTTATAGGGTCTTGGGCAAATCACTTAACTTCTTTGCTTTGTAAAATGAGGACAATACTATTTTATTCCTCACCTCCCACGGGTGTTGTGAGGATGCATTAATTAATAGTTGGAAAGTCTTAAAAGATGAAACTTCTGTATATGTACTAAGTGTTAACGAAGAATGAGCATCAGTAACCTCAAAAGACAGTTATGGAGAACGGACATCTGAACAAGGCAGGTGGAAGAGAGGAGAGACTGTCAGTGGACAAAACACATCGGCTGTAAGATCAGGCACGAGCAGCCAGACTTTCAGTTCCAAAGATTAATTCATATTCCCATTAGAGGCCATCAATCATCCAATTTAAGGTTACGGTGATGGGGCGCACTCGCCCCGCACTGGACGGGGAAGAGTTAACCCTACATTTGGGTTGAGGGACCCACGCCCCTTTTGATCAACTGGGCATGCTCCAGGTTCACTGGTATAAGAAGGAGCAGGTCAGCTCAGTTGGGGCTGACTACCGGGGAGGAAGGATGTACTCTGCTGGCTCCAGCCAAAGAGAGATGAAGCCCAAGGCTGTGGGGGCTGGAGATGCCATAACCCAGGCAGATGCCAAGGTACCCACAGAGACCTCGCTGTATCAGGAATCGCCGGGGACAGCACAGACCTGGGATCCCAGAGACACCCAGATGCAGTAATGGGAACCATGCTAGGAAGCAGCCCAGGGGAATTAGATAGTGGCCTGGTTCGTGAACTGGACTTTTGAGTCAGCGTGTTTTGGTCGGAACCCCCGCTGACTCAGTGGCACGTGCCCCTGCCACTACCAGGGCCCTGGGCTGGGGTCCAGTGGAGAGGGAGGGCCTGGACCCCCCCTTCCTGGGCTGCCTCCCCCCCTCCTTGTGTGTGGCGGCCCCCTTCCCAACTGACTTTGGCCACTAGGCCTCACAGTCCTGCCAAGGAGGGTGAATCTAGGGACTCTGGCCGCTAGGTCTTACTGCCCTGTCTTCATGGGGCGAATGTACTGATTGAGGCTACTAGGCCTTACTGCCCTGCTAAGAGGGGTTAATCGATTGACTCTGGCCATTGGTCCGCACTCCCCTGCTAAGGAGGGTGAGTTTATAGACTGGGGTTAGGAGTGTGACGGGACGCGCTCGCCCTGCACTGGATGGGGTTTTCTCCCACCCTGTCACTGTTACCAACAACTGCACCTCAGCTGAATGAGAAAGTACAGCAAGGACCCAAAAGCCCTTTGCTGGAAGGCTGAGATCCCTCTTTCACTAACCTGTCATTTACTAGGACCCTGTTGTTTTTGGCATTACTTGGCCCGGAGAATTATGTCTAACCATAATAGCTACATCCTAGAACTAATAGTCTACTGCATAATTATTATTGCTTTCCTTTGTGTTCTTCCTCCCAATTCCTAGAAATGGCATGTCATTAAACTGTTAGAGGAATAGTACATGTAAGCAGAGATGGAGTGGGGGGGGAGGGGGAAGGAACAAATATGTTTGTTACTTACCACACGCCTTTGTGTTGAAAGTGGCAGCTGGATCACCAAGACAAAACCCAAGAGGCCCTTTGATGCAGAGTCTGTTAGTTGCTTTGAGGGTAATCCCGAGATTCTTAGTAACTGATGAGTACAGAGGGGTGAGTGGCCACTCTTCACATGTAGCTATTTCTAAAATATTTGTGACATTGTAGGAGTTAGTCCAGTTTTTACTGTTGTAGTAGAAGTTAAACATCAAAGGATTTGTTCTATGTGGTTATTTCTTTATATACCTTGCTTAGCAACATATCCAACTGCAGAATAAGCATGAGCAAAACCTGCAGTTGGGGAAGTGACTGCTTTAGTGGATTTCTAATGGGTTATGTAAAGTCACTGCTTCAAATCCAACTTGAGCCTATTTAGCAGTGGTACCAGTTAGGGGTAGCTGGGGGAGGGGAATGCAGTTTTTTTGCACTTGCTCAAAGTCCCATAGGCTGCAGAACTGGGGGAGCCATGATCCAGGCACGTAAGCAGGGATACCTTATTAAATCTGTATGGTTGCTGCCGGAATGGTCTGGAATATCACTCCAGCTGTGTGGTTGCCACACCACTGAAATCTGACCCAGCTGCCTCTTCATGCAGACAATGGAGTGACCAAACCAGAGTTTCAGTGAGTGATTTTGCCACCTACCTACCGCATAGGATTGCCACGCCACTGAAATTTGATCCAGCCACCCCCTGTCCAGCCAGCACTCTGTCCTGATGGAGGAGTGGCTGGGTCAAATGGTGTTGTGACCTGGTGCATGGGGAGTCTGTTCATGTATGAGGGGAACACAGGGGAATCCACTGTGAATTTGACTCCTGGAGGCATCAGCTAATGCACTGTGTGGGTAAGAGAGAAGAGATTCCCTGGCCAAGGGAGACCCAGGGTCCCTGCAGGAGTTGGGGGAGGAGTGGGAGGAAACAAGCTGGGGCTGGAATTTGCCCCCTTCCTGCCCCAGAAATATCTGAATTGGCATCGCTGCTATACCGCCCATCTGAGCTATAGCGGCCTGAAGTCCCAATTCTAGTGCACATGACCTCGTCACTGCACATTGTTAGCAGCAATGTCAATGGCTGAATGACCAGAGACTGAACTCGTCTCTCACCTCTAGAGCAGAGCTCGGGTACATTGACAGCACAGGGCAATACAACCAACCAACAGCACCAGGGCAATAAAATCTATTTATCCATGGAAGAGGAACAGCACAGGTACTGCCAGCTTCCTCTGATTGCCCTGCCAATCTGACACTTCCACCAGTAGTCATATAAAGATATGGTCATGAAACGGCAGTGTGTGTGTCCACTGCTGCCCTCCAAAGGATGGAACTGCTCAACTGTGGACAATCTGGCCACACCTTTTCTTGCCCAGGGCTGCCCCCTTCTAGGTACCCCTCAAATGGCTGTCACAAGCTTGTTCCCCGGTTGAGGCCCAGGGACCTGTGCTGGTTCATGCTGGTCAAGATACTTATGAATCTGCCTCTGTGTATTAATTTCAGGCCAGATTGGGATACTCCTCCTTACTTTGAGCAGTCTCCTACTCCACAACTAGTACCATTGATTTCAGTGGATCAGGCACTAATCTGTGAGAGTGAGGATAATACTTAGACAGCTACCTCACAAGGCTGTTGTGAGGATTAACTAATGTCACCAGCATACTGCTGGTAGGTAGTGAGGGTGCACAACCAGGTCCTTAATTAGGGCTTGTCTACACAGACTAGCTATTCCTGATTAACGCTTTGTGTGGATGCTCTTACTCTGGAACAAGGCTATGTCTACACTGCACTTTCGTCATTAACTTTTGTCGCTCAGGGTGTGAAAAAAAAACCCACCCCTGAACAAAAGTTTTAACGATAAAGCGCCAGTGTGGACAGTGCTTCATCAGTGGGAGCTGCTCTCCCAGAGACGAAGCTACTGCCCCTCGTGCAGGGTGGTTTTATTTTGTCACCGCAAGAGCTCTCTCCCGGCGACAAAGAGCTGCTACTCTGCGCATCTTACAACAGCACGGCTGCAGCGGCACAGCCACACCGTTGTAAGGTGTGCAGTGTAGACATAGCTTAAGAGTGCCTTATCCTGAATTAGTTTAATCCACTTTGGTTAGGAGCCACAATACCTTTGAGGATGTGGGCCTCACAAGGTCCAAACATGAAGTTAATCAGGAATGGTTAATCCACTTTGAATTCACACCCTGCATTACTATGGGTTAACTTTCATTTGTAGACAAGCCCTTAGTTATGTTGTGAAATACTTTGCATGTAGTGTAGTAGTTGCTGTAATGCTTTGAAAAGTGCCTGTATGTGTTTAGGGGTGTGTGAGGGGACACACCCTCATTCTGGCAGAGAGGAGACTAAGAAATTCCTCTGGGCTTGTTCAGCACCAATGAGGTTCACCTGCAAGACTTGTTCTGACTGGACGGTAGGGAAGCTTAAAAGGGAAAACCTGCCAGAGGAAGGGGAGTGAACAGGAAGAAGGCTGCCCCACCTCAGACAGCAGAGAGGCCTCAAAGCAGTGTGCCCCACGAGGAGGGGCTGGAGGTAGACCCCAGTTTAGACTAAGCCCGAAGGGCTGAACCAGGAAGACTTCCCGATATCCCAGTCGCCGTGGCCTCTGTTTTCCTATGGATGTCCCTCTCATACAAGGGAAGGAAGAGGAGAGAGGACTTCTGTTTGTTTGAAGAACCCCCTTAGAGTACCTTCTGGGAGAGAGAAGAAAGACATGATCAAGGATTGGAAGCTGGATCTGGAGGGGAGTGGAGGGAGCCCAATTATAGACCTGTATGGCTGCTTTTGCAGACCATCTATTGCTCTGACCTTGGTCTCCACTGCAGTAAGTGCGCTGGCAATGTATGAATTGACAAGTTGGGAGAAACATTTAGATCACATAACCTTGCCCCTCCGCCAACCCCAGTCTTCTCTGCTTTGATTCCTTGTGCCCTTTCTACCCTCATCTCTTGGGACAATATTTTTAAATCAGAAAACCTCCTGCTGACTCTGTTTTCAGATCTGAGTGTGCTATGAGCAGTGCACACTGATATATATATTCATTGTGATTCTGTAATTGGGTATGCTGTTTAATAGCAAAGAAATAAAACTCAGCCAGTGAGGTGTAAACATTTAGACACCCACTGCACTATATACAGATTATTTCTCTATTGTTGGGTATCTTGCACTCAACTTTGTCCTTCAGAAAATCCTAAATGAGGGACCATATCCCTAACTGGTAGAAATCAGCATGGATCTGAGATTGATGGAGCGATACCAGTTTTCACCAGCTGATGATCTGGCCCTTACACCAGGTCATCTGCCAATATTTTCTCCCTTCTGTGTATATCCCTCCCCAGTTCCCCACTTTACTGAATTGTCCAGTGCCTCTGAGTATATAGGAGATAGCCTTGTTATGCATGTGCTAAGGGGGATTTTAAATATCCTAGAACAGCATGTTTAACATAATGAGGCCTGTGCCATTATTAAAAAGTAAGGGGAGCGGAGCAGAAATAGATGAAAGAATCTGAGCAAAGACCTTAAAGCTTGTGGATAATTAGCAAGAATCTAAGGTTACAAGAAAAACCAGAATGCAAAGTGAAGACACACGAGTTGGGTGTGTGGAACAGGAACTCCGTAAAGGATTTATTTTAGTCTCTTTCATAGCAACATGAACACTCCCAGCATCCGCAAAATAAAGAGTCATCACCAAAATGTATTATTATATGCCTGACTCAATTGAGAATTACATTAATTTGCTGCAGCATCCATAAGTAGGGGATCCAAGAGGGGCAGAATGGCCTTTTGTTTCCTGCTGTAGAATTATATGCATGACCCACTTTTTTCCTAATTCTGCTGTGACTGGAGAGGCAAAGCATTGTTTGTTCAACATAGAATGGAAAAAGTGCTCTATTTTGTAATGTACCATTAATAGACATTTGGACTGCAACATAAAACTAGTGTTTCAAAAGGGTGCTGAAGTCCATTTTGTCTTGCTTCTTGTAGTCCTGCTCTCACAGCAATATTTCCACTGGCGTCTCCCAGCCAGTTACGTATCAACTGACCTCACTGCTCAGGGTCAGTGTCAAAACCCCAATAATTTCCTGTAACAGAGAGCCACTCACCTTTGGTGCACCTCCTGGCAACTGGGTGCAATACTGCAGTCCTTCTCTCACTCCTGGTTCCCTGGTAGATTGTCAGCCAACCTTGGCAGGGTCTTCAGTGGTTGGGCCCTCTGGCCAAGTCACAAAGTCCAAATGAACCCTTTCCAGGGTAGCAGAGTCCAACAACAACTGTCTGTTAGCCCCAGCTCTAGGCCCCTTAAATTCAGCCCTTTCTTGGGGCTCCCAAACAAGTCTTGGCTCCTTCTTGGGATTTATATCATTTTGCCAGTGGTGGAACCTAGGCCCACCCACTACTTCCGGTTCCAACCCAGGGACCGGCTATGTACTGCTGCCTTCAATTTGTTGTTACTGTTTCCCTGGGCCTCTTCCCACATCACCCCTTTATCTCTTACCTTAGGGCTAAAGTTCTCAGGTCCTCTCTCCCAGCTTCAGCAAATTCAGCCAGAACCAAACTCTGGCTGTCCCTCAAGTGCCTTTGGCCTGCACAACCCACCCTCCCCCATTTGGTCCTAGCTAGGAATTGACCTGCTAAGCCTCTGCAGCTCCTTTTATTTGAGCCTGCTGGTCTCTGATTGGCTGGCTCCATGAGGCCTCTCTAGGCAGGCCTGAAGGACCCACCTTCACAGCTCCTTTTCTGGGGTGGGGTGTGGTAGGGCCACATAGCCTCCTGTAGGGTGCCACAAAGACCAGGTGCACTCTATCACACTTCCATTTTAAAAGCCCTGTGATGGGGTGTTCACACTAGCCGGAGAGTGTTAAAGTGGCTTGAGCTAAGTAATGGGCAGATAGGCCACATCTGAGGGAGAGTTAGGCTTGATAGACAAGTGCTGATTGAGGATGGAGTCCAGGAGCAGGCCAGGCCTGTATAAAGCCAGGATGTTTGCAGCAGAAAGGGGTGGTAGTGTGGATTCCTGCAGTCACCCGCTGAGCTTGGAGAGGGAAAAGGAGAAAACCCCGGGGGAGAGTAGAAGCCCTGGGATCCTGGCCCTGAGGGAAGAATGTACCAAGAGGGAAGGATGTACCATGGAGAGGGAAGCTTGATAGAGGCCTCGTAGGAAGGAACCCAGGGAAACAGTGGCAAGTTTTTGGGACAGTACAGATCTTAGCTGCTGGTTGTAGGGTCCCTAGGCTCATAGGCGCCGACTCCGTGGGTGCTCTGGGGCTGGAGCACCCACGGGGAAAAATTGGTGGGTTCTCTGCACCCACCAGCAGCCAACCTTCCCGCCTCCCCGCCCCAGCTCACCTCCGCCTGCGCCTCCTCCCCCGGCCACGTCCCCATGGGAGTGCGGAGCTGGTGCTCAGGCAGCGCTGGGAGCCCCATGGCCCCCCCGCCTAGGAGGGGGACCTGCTGCTGGCCACTTCTGGGGCGCAGTGCGGTGTCAGAACAGGTAGAGACTAGCCTGCCATAGCCAGGCAGCACCACCGACGGGACTTTTAATGGCCCGGTCGGCAGTGCTGACCAGAGCCGCCGTGACCCAGTGCCTTACATTCCACAACCCAGTACTGGGTCGCGACCCGCAGTTTGAAAACCACTGGTTTAGAGCATCACTTAACACAATCTAGAGATTGGTGTGTGTGGATGGGAGATGGGTTAGGGGCAAAGCTCGTGTTATACCTCAGGCTAACAATGCAGTGAAGCCCAAGGTTACCCAGAAAGTCTGTGGCAGAGCAGAAAACTGAACCCTGGTGTCTGGCTCACCACTGCACCAGCCTTCCTCTCTGTGCCTGGTCTACACTGGGGGTGGGGGGGGGAATCGATCTAAGATATGCAACTTCAGCTACGAGAATAGCGTAGCTTAAGTCGACGTATCTTAGATCGAATTAAAATTACTTCGCGTCCTCGCGGCGCTGGCTCGACGGCTGCGGCTCGCACTGCTGGAGTTCAGCAGTCGATGGAAGAGTGATTGGGGATCGATTTATCGCGTCTACACTACACGCGATAAATGGATTCCCGATAGATCGATTGCTACCCACCGATCCGGCGGGTAGTGTAGACGTACTGTCACCCAGTCTTCCACACTGCTGAGCAACTCGTTGAAATGAATGTGTACACATCTGGCTCCTCTTTGGTGTTTTGCCATCTTTGTATGTGTCTATAAACTATCGATGCCAGTTACTTACCCCTCTACTAATAGAAAACAGAGCTAACAATAATTAATGGATTGCATGGCATCGCTTTTCCTTTTTTTTTTTTTTTTTAAAACCTACAATTATTGCTTGGATTGTTTTTTTTTTTGGCCACGTCTCTCCCCGTATTTACCATGAAAAACAACCTGCCTTATTTATGACTGTCTCATGTTTAACGCTTCTCCATTTATCACACTTTCTCCCATTTGCGTGGGGATTTAAATGCACCTTTTAATACTAGCCTGGGCCACTGATGTCACAGTTGCCTTTGTATGGTGCCTGCAGAATGGATACATGATTCTATGACAGGCAGTTAAATATCCTATTATAAGACCCTGGTATAAGATGCAGATGATATATTAAAACCACGTGCATGCTTAATTTATGAGCCCAAGGTATTACGTGCTCTGAAGTGCCATGTAGGTAAATGAATAAATAATGAAATATTTTTAATTGCCATAAAGCATTATGGAATCCACTGTATCCTCTCTTGGCTGTCAGAGCTTGCTGGCAGCTTTGCATTTCTGATTTGGAAGATTTTGTCCTGGTAACTCCCCTTTTCCCCATGGCATTGTTCTTCTGCATGTCCAAGTCGGAACGAAATCTGTGTGGGGTTTTGTTTTATTCCAAACTCATTACAGGAATCTGATAATGACCTGACTTGGGAGAGAGAGTGTACAGTGAAATTATACAATTTCTCCATTAAAATTCAGCCCTCATCATTAAAATTATAATTAAAAATTAATTATGGAGCCTGACTCAGCATCCAGACACTATAGGGTCAGAGAGTCAGGGCACAATCCAACTCCCACTGAAGTCACGGGGAGTTTTCCACACTGCTTGGGGTAATTCCATGAGGCCCCAATGCCAGTCTCAGAGCACTGGTTCAGTGGAGTTGCTCCTAACCAATACCAGGGTAAATGAGTGTGTCCATTGCTCCATTTGGCTTAGTGGTTCTGTACCATGAAGGAGAGCTTGCCTATACTGTGTGTGTGGGTATTAGCCTAATAAAAGGGGCTGCTTAGAATTTTGGGGATTTTAATCCTGCTGTCTTTTGTTCCCTGAGCCGAGACAGTGACCACATCTTTGTGGTGCCAAGAAGCAAATTTGTGGAATCATTTAGATCAGCAAAATCACCAGCTCATAAATCAGGCTAGGTGTCGTTGTGCCTCATGGAGCCATCTTATGGGGAAGCTATGTTGGTTCACTCTCAATAAATGTTTGCTATAACAAGAAATGCAATTTGCACAGAGGAACAACCAGGGACTTTTATGCTTCTTTAAAAACTAGGAGCCTGATCCTGCAGCCCTTACTCACTGTAATGATGTTTCCTTGCAGCATATTACTCAATCCTTATTGTGTGCTATATGCACTCTAGATAGGGGATGGTCCCTGGAAAACAACACAGACACAGCTAGAACTCAAACTGTGTGGATATACTTTTGACTCTGCAGTTTTCTTTACTAAAAGCCTCCTGTTTAAGAAAGGCTGAGTCCATATAATCATGACACTGATGTGAATAGATCCCTTGATGTCAGTGAGCCTAGACCCAGATGACTAAGGGCTACAAGATCACAGGCCACAACCAGACTTCAAGGCTAGGTCTACACTGCAGCGGGGGTCCGACCTAAGATACGCAACTTCAGCTACGTGAATACCGTAGCTGAAGTTGCGTATTTTAGGTCGGCTTACCTGGCGGTGAGGACGCGGGAAAGTCGACCGCTGCCGCGCTGCCGCCGACTCCGCTGCCGCCTCTTGCCGAGGTGGATTTCCGGAGTCGACGGCAGAGCGATCAGGGATCGATTTTACCGCGTCTTCACTAGACGCGGTAAGTCGATCCCCGATAGACCGATTGCTACACGCCGGATCGGCGGGTAGTGAAGACAAAGCCCAAGATCCAAACATTCCAGAACTTTAGGTGGGAGTGGGATTGTAAATACAGAACCCAGATCTGAATTTCATGACCGGATATATCTCCATAAATAGATAAAACCAACATCTGTAGCTGGACCCTGCCAACCTTTGAGTTTGTTTAAATCCAGATCTGAATTTTGCAGCTTGGACCCATCTCTCCTGTAACCAGTATGTCACCGTATCTAAGGGCACGTCTTCACTACCCGCCGGATCGGCGGGTAGCAATCGATCTATTGGGGATCGACTTATCGCGTCTAGTGAAGACGCGATAAAATCGATCCACGATGGCTCTGCCGTCGACTCCGGAAATCCACCGCGGCAAGAGGCGGAAGCAGAGTCGATGGCGGCGCAGCCGCGGTCGACTCGCCACCGTCCTCACAGCCAGGTAAGTCGACCTAAAATACGCAACTTCAGCTACGCTATTCACGTAGCTGAAGTTGCGTATCTTAGGTCTACCCCCCACCCCCGTAGTGTAGACCTAGCCTAAGTGTATCCTATTGTATAGACTTAACTATGTCTACCAGGCAAGGTGCAGAATAAATACTCTGCCCACACATCTCCCCATACAAGCAAAAGCTGAGAATTCTGGGATTCTCCATAGACACATTCTATTTTCCCACATTGTTAGCCACTTTATCACGGATTACCCTGTTGGCTGCATCAGGAGAACTGCTCAAGCACCATTTAACTGATCTGCCTTTCTCCCAGTACTGCACATAGGGCTCGCCAGTGTCTCCAGGGTCACAGCCAGCCTTGCTACAGAGAGGGGCAGAGGGGCAGGGGAAGCAGAGCAGAAACAGACCACAG
Organism: Emys orbicularis; assembly: GCF_028017835.1. NCBI lineage: Eukaryota > Metazoa > Chordata > Testudines > Emydidae > Emys > Emys orbicularis. Next base: position 18,364,751 of record NC_088685.1, on the reverse strand, counting down.
CAATAGCCTGGCGTTGGTGACCCCTGAAAAGGGCTATAGGAGAGGGTGAGGAATATCCTGGGGGCAAAGAACCTGGGTGAGAAATCCTGGGACAGAGAAAAACGTTGAGGCTGGGGAAAAGCAAGAAATCTTGAAGCCAAAGCACAGGGGGATTGGGAGGGGAAGTGGTCCATGTCTTATGAAAGGGTTGGCAGACTGGAGGAGCTGGAGAACCACTTTGCCTTGGGACTTTTTGGTTCATTGTCCTGCTTTCGCAGCAGAAACGATGCTGAAGCCAGACACCCAGTCTTTTCTTCCGTCACTTATCCCATGTGGTTATCACCCTTGGTGGGGAAGGATCTCGTGGATTAGCTCTGGCTGGTCTGTGTCTGTGGTGCTGACAGGCTCCGCTCTGTCTGGGAGAGATGAGCTGAGCAGCTGGTCCCCCTGAGGCTGGGAAGCAGTGAGCTCGCTTTCTGAATGTCAGCGCCACAATAAATACTCTGGGCTGAAGAGTCCTTAAGAAGGAACATGAGTGGGACCCTGTGTGTGGCTATTGTTTTAAGCTGGGGAAGAATGAGAGCCCTTGTCTGGAAAAGCCACGGTCTTTGGCTTGAGTTCCAGGAGTGAAAGCGTCACAGGGAAGTTGTGCAATATGGTTCTGTGAACAAGGCTCTAAGGCAAGGATCGGCAACCTTTGGCACGCAGCCCATCAGGGAAATCCGCTGGCGGGCTGGGACGGTTTGTTTACCTGCAGTATCCGCAGGTTTGGCCGATCGCAGCTGCCACTGGCCGTGGTTCGCCGTTCCAGGCCAATGGGGGCTGTGGGAAGCGGCGCCGGCTGAGGGATGTGCTGGCCGCCACTTCCCGCAGCCCCCATTGGCCTGGAACGGTGAACCGCGGCCAGTGGGAGCTGCGATCAGCCGAACCTGCGGATGCTGCAGGTAAACAAACCGTCCTCCCGGCCCGCCAGCGGATTTCCCTGACGGGCCGCGTGCCAAAGGTTGCCGATCCCTGCTCTAAGGTTTGAGAAGGAAGGGTGGCTGTGTGGTTAAGTTACTGGAGTGAGACTCAGGCAACCTGGGTGCAATTCCAAACTCTGCCACAGATTCCCTGGGTGACCTCAGGCAAGTCAGTTGATCTCCCTGCACCTTACCTCGTCACCTGTAAAATGGGGAGAAAGGAAGTATCGTTCTGTCTCGTCTCTATAGAGTGTAAGCTCTTTGGGGCAGGGATTATCTCTGACTGCATACAGTGCTTCATACAATGGCCTCCCAGCCTCAGCTGGGGCTTTTCGGTGCTACTGTAATATACATAGTAATGGTCTCTCTGCAAAATAAGAAGTCAGTTTTCAAAAGCATTTGTTGGCCAAGGATATACAGGAGGAGTGTACTAGATCACAGACCACTTTTCCTGGCATCTAGTGGTAAGGAAGTTGTCAGCTTGAGACTCCATTACAGTACTATCTAGCTTAGGTACTTTTATGGTGCCCATTACCATAGTAACTGAACGCCTCATACTCTTTAACGTATTTCTTTTCACAACATCCCTGCAAGGTAAGGACTGCTATTATCTTTTACAGAAGGGGAACTGAGGCACAGAGAGATTGAGGTCAGGTCTACACTAGGAAATTAGGTTGGTATCACTGTCACTCGGGGGTGAAAAATCCACACCCCTGAGTGATGCAGTTAAAGCAACCTAGCCCCGGTGTAGCCAGCACTAGGTTGGTGGGAGAATTCTTCCGTCAGCACAGCTATCACTTCTCAGGGAGGTGGGTACTGATGCCAATGGGAGAAGCCCTCCCATCAGTATAGGTAGCGTCTCCACTGAAGTGCTACAACTACGCTGCTGCAGCATTTTAAATGTAGACCTGCCCTAAGTGCCAGATTTTTAAAGGTATTTAGTTGCCTAAAGATGCAGATAGGCGCCTCTTGGGATTCTCAAAAGTGCATCCACCGTTTCAGGTCCTAACTCCAATTGATTTCAATGGGATTTAGGGCTTGTTTCCACGAGGACATTGAAGAATGTTAATCCGAATTAACTAAAGGTGTGAATTTCAAGTGGATTAGTTAAACTTAATTAAACCCCTTTGTGGGCACTTTTTGGGCTGGTCTACAAAGTTAGGCTGACCCAGCTACATCACTCGGGTGTGAAAAATCCACACCCCTGAGTTACTCTGTTAAACTGATCTCATCCCTGGCATAGACGGCGTTAGGCTGATGGAAGAAGCCTTCTTTCGACCTAGCTACCACCTTTCGGGGAGACGGATTAACTATGGCAATGAGATGATCCCTCCTGTTGCTGTAGTGATTAGCTACACTGAAGCACTACAGCAGCATAGCTGCAACTGTGCCACTGCAGCGTTTTAAGTGTAGACATAACCTTGTTCAGAATTAAAGTAGACTTAATTCAGTTTAGCTTAATGCATGTTGGAAGTGAATTAAGCTAAACTGAATTAAGGCCCCTTTCATTCTGAATAAGAGTCCACAAAGATGTTTAATGCAGTTTAACTAAATCACATTGAAAGTTAATTTGGATTAATTTTCCTGAGTGCCCTTGTGTAGTCAAGCCCTTAAGCAGCTAATCTGCTTAGGTGCTTTTGAAAATCCCACTAAGCACCTATCTGTATCTTTAGGTGCCTGAATACCTTTAAAAATCTGGCCCTAAGCAACTTGCCCAAGGTCACACAAGAAGTCTCTTGCAGCGCTGGGACATGAACCCAGGTCTCACAAATTAGGGCTAGTGCCCTAGCTGCTAGACAGACGTCTCCTCACTCTTCCACGCTCCATGCCCTGCCTGATCACTGTCACCCTCACAGACACAAGCTGTAGGTAAGGTTTTATTTTTCTTCTCAATAACAGCAACCGGTGGCATCTTGCTTGGATTCTGTTAATCTTTATTACTATTGTGAGTCTAACCCCAGTTTTTCATTTTGGGCCCAGCATTCCAAGAACAGCAGATGAACCAACTAGTCGTGGGTGTGCTGGCCAAGACCTTCATGCCTGGGTTGCTAAATCTCACCCAGGGGGAGGAGCTCTTGTGGGAGAGGGCACAGTGTTGTGCCAGAGAGTGGAGGTAGCAATTGCATCCTCTGCTGGGATCAGCATGTTGTTATCCCATAGATAGGTCAGAAACATTCTGCTGCTGCACTGTGACATGGATGGATGGGAGGCCCAAATAACATTTGTCTTGCACCATGTCATTAACCAATCCATCCCATCAATAAACACCTTAACAGTTTGCGTAAAGCCGTCCCTATGCCTGAGGTTAGTATTGTGATGTAATGTAATGGGCTGCTAGGACTTTTACTGCACTTAGGCCAAGAGAATAAGGAGGTAAAGAGTGGGTCAAGTATTGCCCTCACGTGCCCCTGGAACCTCAGCCTTACTATATAAGATTAAGGTTCTAGTAGTGCCCACAGGCTCTGACTAGAGCTGGTTGAATGTCAGAATTTTTGTTCCGGGGGAAATTCAGAAAAAGAATTGAGTTGGGTTTTGCAACCAAAATGATCATTTTTGAAATTTCCCACAGAAGGGAAATGTGTGTGGGGGGAAAATCTCTCAAATGAATCAAAACACTTTGTTTAGACAATTTCTAAAACCAAATTGACCCTGGGAGCCCAAACTCCAAAGCGCCAGGCTCCCAGCTCCTTGTCAGCCAGAGTGAAGGGCAGTTGGGAACCTGGCAGCTTGGGAGCTAGGGATCCCAGCTCCGTTGCAGGGAGCCTGAAAACCCTCAGGGCCCCAGCTTGAGCTGCTGAATCCAGGCTAGAGCCATGGCTTTCGAGCTCCTTGTTGCAGAATTAGGAGGGATGGTAGGGCTGTCCCAGAGCCAGCGACCTGGTAGGCTCAGGCGGGTCCCCATCTCTGAGGCAGTCCACACATAGTGGGGCTGTCCCAGAGCCACAGACCCTGCAAGCATTGGGGTTCTCAATTCTGTGGCCGACCGTATGGTCGGGCTGTCTCAGAGCCACAGACCACATGCGTCTGAGCTCTCCTGGTGTCGGACGGTTTGTCGAAACCGAGACGCTTCCACCAAACATTTCCATTTTGATAATTCGGCATTTTCCAGCTAAAACTTGCTTCATCGGAAAATTCCCAATCAGCTCTAAATCATGCCTAATCTAATGTGTGGGTGCTGTGCACACATCTAGAGAGACACAGCCCATCCCCACAGAGAATCTACAGTCTAAGGAAGAGTTGTAGAGGGGATGTGATTAGCAAAGAGCTGGGCTGAGTACATTAATAACGGGGATTTGTTTTTCACAGACTAAAGCCAGAAGGCATCACTATGATCATCTAGTCTGATCTCCAGTATATACAGGCCATAGAATTGTTCCCAGAAGCTTGACTAAAGCATGTCTTTTAGCTATCTAATCTCCTTTTTAGGAATCCAAGCAATGGTGAGTCCATCACCTCCCTGGTAAACTATTTCAATGTTTAATCACCCTCCCTGCTAGGAAACTGCATCTTATTTCAATGCTGAATGTATCTAACTTCAATTTCCAGCCCCTGGATCTTGTTATGCCTTTGTTAGCAAGGTTGAAAGTCCCTCACTATCAGATCTCTTTTCCACGTGTCAGTACCTACATGCAGTGATCAAGTTACCGTTCAGCCGTCTCTTCGAGGAGCTGAATCAATTGAGTTCCTTAAGCCTCACATCGTAAGATTTGTTTTCCAGCCCCTGAATAATTTTTATGGACCTCCCTTTGAACTCTCTCCAGTAATTCCACATCCTTCTTAAAGTGTGAACACCAGACCTGAATGCACTGTTCTAATAGTGGTCTTACCTATGCTATGTACAGAGGCATGATCATTTCCCCATTTCTACTAGATATTCCCCTTTTTGTACATCCAAGGATCGCATTAGCCCTCTTTGCCCAACATTGCTCTGCTGGGCTGGACAGACAACTTGCATTGCACTGAGACCTCTGGTTGAGATAGTTATCTAGTGTGACTCCTGAATCACTGCTTTTCCAAGACAGAATCTCCTGTTCTCTAGCTATAACCTGTGTTCTTGGTCCCAGATGTATTTGGCTGTGTTAAAATGCATTTTGTTGGGTTGTGCCCTTAACCCAAGTAATTCAGATCACTCCATAACTGTAACTGTCCTCCTCCAATCTTTGTCTTCTGCAAACTTTACCAGTAAAGATTTCATATCCTATAGAACCTTTATTAAAAGTATTAAATAGCATTGGACCAAGGGGAGACCTCGCTGGAAACGGCCATTGATATCTCCCCATCAACAACTACATTTTGAGATCTAGCTGTAAACCACTTTAATCCATCTAATAGTGCCTGTTAATTCCATATGAAACAAGTTTTTTAATCAAAATATCATGTGGAACTAAGTCAAATGCCTTTGAGAAATCCAAGTACTGTATATTATATCAACAGTTATCTTTACCACCCAGATCTGTAACCTTATCAAAAAGAGACAAGTTTGTTTGACAAGACCCACCTTTCATAAAACCATGTTGACTGGTATTCATTTTATTTTTAGACTCAAATTTCTTGTTGATAGAGCCTGAATTAACTGTTCCATTATTTTCCCCAAGATCAATGTCAGGCTAACCACTCTGTAATTACCTGAATCACCCCGTTTACCCTTTTAAAATATTGGAATTAAGTTGGCAGTCCTCCAGTCCTTTGGCATGTCCCCATTTTCCCGTGATTTGTTAAAAATTAGAATCTAGAATATGGAGATATCCTATCTCCTAGAACTGGAAGGGACCTTGAAAGGTCATTGAGTCCAGCCCCCTGCCTTCACTAGCAGGACCAAGTACTAATTTTGCCCCAGATCCCTAAGTGGCCCCCTCAAGGATTGAACTCACAACCCTGGGTTTAGCAGGCCAATGCTCAAACCACTGAGCTATCCCTCCCCCCCTAACATTAGTGGTTCAGAGCGCTCCTCAGCTAGTTCCTTTGGGACTCCTGGGGGTAAGTTATCCAGGCTTATTGATTTGAAAACGTTTGATTTTTAGCAGATGCTGTCTCGCCTCCTCCTGCATCCTTTCAAATACAGCACAGAGATAGCTATTGAACGTTTCTGCCTTCACTGCATCGCTATTTGTGTCTTCACCTTCACAGTTACCATATGGCAAGGGGGTTGTACTCCCAATGGAGCACGTTAGTTATCCCTTGTGTCCTAAAGTGGCCTGTACTGGATTACACAACATAATTATCAGAGATGATTCGGGACCACTCTCCTTCCCCACAGCTCCAAATACTGGATCTGGATACATTTCTGAACATGCCGCTTACAATTATATCTTTGTAACTCTCCCTACCAGGAATGACCAGGATTATATTTGTGTGTTCAACGGACGTAATAACCTGGTGCAAGCTGTAAAACCATTACATCTCCCATATCATTACCATACCTCCCCTTCTTGGCTCCTCATCCCAGTCTCTTTTCCTGGTCAGTCCCAGTCTCCCCTCCTCCCAGCTTCCAGTTTCCTTGCCTGTTCCAGTCTCTCCTCTCTCCTGACTCCTCATCCGATCTCAGTGTAGTTTTCCCCCATCTTCCCTCCCAGCTCTTAATGTCCATCTCCTTGCACACTAGTCCCAGTCTATTCCTGTCACAAGGTGAGCTGACCATTTAAGAGAACTGGGTTTTGCTCCACCGCTGCCTAGTTATCCACCCTGGCTGGAGCTGCCTGCAGCAAGGGACAAAAGTAGAAGATTTCAGAGGATGAGGCTTGAGGAAATGCTAAAACAGCAGAAACTTGGGTATTAGGAAAGAACCGTTGAGCCTAACAAGAGGCTGAAACCACTGTGTGTGTTTGGGGGGGGGGGGGGGGAAGGATACTTGTTTTGGTTTAAGGTGACATTTGAACTGTTTGAAAAAAACAGACCCCGTGAAGGGGTGTAATTTGACTTGAACAAGAGTCAGGGACAATTTTAGGGTACCCCAAGAGGGGGAAACTGGGGCAACAGCAGAGTCGGATACCAGGTCAGATGAGACCCAATAACACCTTCTTCTCCCTGTTTCTTTCCCTACCTGAGGTGCCACCCCACCAGATCCTTGTCCCAATCTATTCCCCCGCCTCCAGGTCCAGTTCTTGTCCCCTCTGCATTCCAGTCAGACTATTTCCTCCTTCTGGTTCTACTTCTGGCTGCTTAGGCTCCAACAGGGGGAGCATTGGGAGCACAAGAGAGACAATTTCTCTACTCTCAGTTCCTGTGCCTAGTGCCAGAGCTGCCCAGAGCAGCAACTGCAGGGTAAGTCCTGCTCAGCCGGTGCCCAGGGGAGATAGAGTTTGGCAGCTGAATTCTCCAAAAATTCTAACAGGTCTCTGAGCATGTGCAAATTGCAGTTTTTGACAGGCTTATAACTTGACCATAGTTCAGGTAGGGATAGTAAATAGCCCACAGAAACCAGACATTCGTCCGGTTGTGTTGTTGAAACCAGTGTCAGCATGTTTCAGTCGGACCCGCTGACCCAGTGGTGGGACCACTCACCAGTGATAGGGCCCTGGGCTGGGACCCAGTGGAATAGGATGGGCCCTGGTCCCCCTGCTGCCAAACCCACCCCTGAGATGGCAGCCTACCCACCTTAGGCTGGATGGCCTGTCTGTGTTTGCTGTCTGCCCCAGCCAGCAAGATGGGTTATAGACTGCTCCTGCTCTGCCCCACCCAGAGGGCTTGAGCCTGATTGAGTTTGCTGTCTGCTCTAGCCAGAGAGCTGGGCTGTAGACTGCCAATTTCCCTGCCCCACCCCACCTGCCAGGGCCCTAGACTCTTTGCTGGCACTTAGCCAAATGACAGGGGATTAGCATGGTATGTGCTACTAGGTGGCGTAGAGAGGCGGAGTGGCCTCCCTTAGATAGGGAGGAACCACTCTAAGCCACTACCTGGCCCTGCATCCTGGTTCGCAGCAGCAGCCGAGCTAAAGCAGGGTGAATGTAGCCCATTATCTGTCAGCTAATTTTAAACCCAACAGGCCAAATTCTGCCCCAAATTCCACTTGTGGAGCCCCACTTGTGCATGGCTGGAGTTGATAGCAGAACTTGCCTGAGCTCCTGTACTCAATTTGAGACCCACTGTGGATGGGGCATGGGTCTCCTCTGGCGGGGCTAGTTCTACTTCTGCTGAATTGACCATGAAGGCAGCTTTTAGGCAGCCATTGCTTTCAGACAGAGGTAAACTGTTCCAATTTGGAATATTTGCATTACTGTGCTCTTGCTGGGGGAGAGAATGGAAGCCCTCTGTACAGCTGGCCACTCAACTCAAAAGGATTTGACACGTCAGTTTTCAAACATATCCCTCTTTTTTTTTTTTTTTTTTTATTGCCAAGGGATGGAGCAGAAGCTACAGGAGTGCTTGTTGTGCAGTCTCAGTTCCTTCTCTTATTTTATCTGATAGTTTTCTTGCAGACTGTCACCACAGGCACTCGATCAAATTCATCCTTGTGCACCTAATGTGTTATCTGTTGCTGCTCTCTTCATTTCCTAAGATAGCTGTGTGCAAGTTCTGAAACAGCTTTGTCTTAAGCTGTGCTTTGGTCCTTTATTCAAGTCAAATAAGTCCAGAGCCAAAGGGTTTTAGTAGTGAAGATCATCAAACCCATCTTGATTGTGATATAAGACAGTATTTGAACCCAAGTTTCTTCAGCAGAAATTTGGATGTCTTAACCAGGTGCTCCAGGTATGACCAAGGCGCGTGCACTTGCTGTGCTGCTGAAAGGATTAATAGTGTCTAAGGAAAATAGATACTCTAGAAACATAAGCATCTTCTAGTGTCTGAGGCCTGTCCTGGCTTCTCAGCTGGTTACAAAATCTGGGCTGCATGGCATAGGTGGGGTGTTATCTACTTGTCTGGGGCTTGCATCTTGTAGTGTTTTTAAACAATGTACGAGATCAAGGTTTTTCCTATGAGTTTCAATGAGACATTTCAAATCTTCTTTCATTTCAGCTGCCTTCTGAACTGGCTCCTCGTGTGGTGACTGTACCAGCCAGGGAGAACACTGGTTTTCTTCTGCTGAAGAACGTGGCCCAGACGTTTATCTGAATTTGTGATTTTAGTTTGTTGTCTCTTGAATTTTGAGCAGCAGCATTAGGTACCGTTTGTGACTGGCAGATCAGTGCCAAAGAGAACTGTGAGCAGTTACCATTGAAATCTGCTAATTCCTGAGGTTATTTAAGGTTCCCGCGTGAATTCCCATAAGAACTACCACAGCTCTGCGCAGAATCTAAGTGGAATGGCAGCTATGGCTGCTCAAAATCTCTGAAAATCTGGTCACTAGTTTTCAAATCTCTTTTGTTGCAGAGAGAACCTGTGAAATGTAGCCTGGGCTGTCTTGATTCTAGAGGCAGACAGTCTAGAACAGTGATACTCAGACCTCAGTGGTTCAGGAGCCAAATTAGCGATCAACATTACCCAAAAGAGCCACAGTAGTGTGAATTCATTGTTTCATTTCCGATAGTGCGATATATTCACTTTAAACAGTATGACAGGGGAAATATTTATATAATATTTCTCACAGCAAAATGACTGACCAAGTATTATTATTTTTATCAACTATAGTTGGTTAATAACATAGTAAAAGCATCCTGATTGGTTAATAACTTACGGCATGTCTACACTTGCCATTTAAAGCGGGAAAAGTCCCTTTTTGGCGCAAAAACTGTGGGAGTGTCTATACTTTTTGTGGTGAAACTCAAGAACTTTCACCGCAAAAAGAAAACCACCTCCACGAGAGGCGTATGGCTCTTACCAGTGATATTTTTGCGGTGATGTGCAAGTGAAGACATGTTCTTCCTGTTTACAGAGCTTTTAGCCTCCGCAGGATATCCCAGAGTGGCTAGGTGACCACTCTGGCCAGCAGCTCTGCGGCTCTGACGCCAGGTAAACAGACATCCACCCCTCCCCCTGTAAAGCCCAGGGAACTTTGAAACTCCCCTTCCTATTTTCTTGGCAAGTGCACACTTATCATCTGGCCAGGTGACAATGCCTGTTCCAGGGAGTCAAAGATCCCCTGCTTGGAGCAATGCTGAACTACTGGAGCTGATCAGTGTTTGGGGAGAGGAGGCAGTGCAGGGACCCGGGATGCCCCGCGATCACCCCCACCCCTTCCTACAAGACCTATTGTCAAAATGGAGAGAGCTGCACTGTGGGATAGCTGCCCTCAGTGCGAGGCTCTCCTGGGCGATGGAAGTGCTGCAAATGTAAACACTCTCTGACGCCCGTGGAAGTGAGTACACAAACCAGCGCTTTACTTTCACCGGTTCACTATCACCGTTGAAACTGACAGCGCAAAAACTCTGCAAGTGTAGACAGAGCCTTAGATTGGTTCATAATTAAATCACACAGTGGTTTAATATCCTGTGCTGCAAAGAGCCGCAGGAAACACATCGAAGAGCCACGTGAGGCTCGGGAGCCTCAGTCCGAGTATCACTGGACTAGAACCACGGCAGCAGAAGAGGTGAGAACTCATTCAGCTCATTGGGAGAATGTTGACTACAAAGCCTAAAAATGACAATGGTGATTTCATTTACCAAACCACAGCTGACTGAGAAGATCAGAAACATCCAGCTGCTAATATGTCGAAATATATCCACTTGTGATGTGATATGCAATCTTACACTGAACAACACGGGGCTAAGCAGATGCTCTGAGCTCAGCCAGCCCCGCCCTGCTACACCTGGAAGACATGCACAGGCTGGAGGAGGTGTTAAAAGGGAGCAGAACAGCTCACTTGTGGGCAGACCAGGGGAGAGAACAAATCTTCAACACTCAGTTCCTGAGGAAAGGGCTGAGGGAAGGCAGGAACTGCCTGAAGATCCCTCCCTGAGGGAAGGGAAAGCCTAATCCTGATGCTCCCCGGGACTTTCCCTCCAGGGGCTATAGGCCCAGGCACCTCATCAGTGCCAGTGAAAGTCACAAAGATGGGCCCTGAGGACAACCCAGGGGCTTTCTTGATGGTTGAGCAAGTGGCGATGGTAGCCTAGTGGTCCCCTGACCAGTGGGCCACCATGTTGGTATCACACATGACGGGGCCAGTGCAGACCTCATACTGGGGGCTGGATGCAGTGTTTGCTCAACTACGCGCAGGAGAAAGCAGTCATACTTGATTACCTCAGCATCATGGTGGAGCCTTTCTGACCGAGGTTCCATGGGGAGAAACACCCCCGGGGAGCCTGGCCCCATGTGGTCACCCAGAAATGAAGAGACCTGTGCTGGAAGTGGTTAAAGCAGGAGACTCAGGCGGGAGTTACGAGGTCTGAGCTCAGCGTGATGGAGCAGCTTCCTCACATACTTCCGGCTGGGGGTAGGGACTGAGCGCTCAAATGCTGGCCAGAGTTCATAGCCGATGCACTCCAGCCGACGGAGAATTATTTAGCAGCAGAGATGGCGCTGACTGCCTCACACGAGCAACTGCCTGAGACCAAGAAGGCCACTCAACTCAAGGGAGAGCCCAGGGCCGGCTCTGGCTTTTTTGCCACCCCAAGCAAAAAACGCCGGGCCGGCTGGAGCAGAAAAGGCGGGGGGGGAAGAGAGGGGAGGAGGAAAACAAACCTGCCCCCGGCCGGAGCGGCGAAGGGGGGTGGGAAACAAACCTGCCCCCGGTAGGAGTGGGGAAGGGGCAGGAAACAAACTGGTCGGCCGGAGCGGTGAAGGAAAGAAAAAACAGAAACAAAATACCTGCGGGGCAGCAGGAGCGTGGGTGCAGGGGGACTTCCGGCACTGCAGACCCCGGGCAGCAGAGTGCGCACCCCGGCTAGCAGGGGCAGAGAGAGAAGGGCGGCCCCCAGGGCTTCCTTAAGCGGGGCGCTGCCACGCGGCCCCTCCGCGCGCGCCGCCTGCCGGGAGGGCTCCGTGCCACTCCGGTCGGCAGGCAGGGAAGGACGCAGGCTGCCCTCCAGGCTTGCTGCAGGGTGCTCCCGTCCTCCATGCCGCCGCCCCCTACAGGGCAGCGGGAGCAGCAAACCAAAAAGAAAAAACCTGCAGGGGCGGCCAAAGCGGTGAAGCGCAAAAAAAAAAAAAAAAGAAAAGGATTAGATCTAATGCCGCCCCTTGGAATCTGCCGCCCCAAGCACAAGCTTGCTCCGCTGGTGCCTGGAGCCGGCCTGGGAGAGCCCAACCAGGGGAACCAGCAATCAGACAGGAAGGGCCCAGCAAGCTGCCGAGCCCTGGACTAGCCCCCAGTGGGAAACTCCAGCATCGCAGGCCTGAGCCCAGACAAAAAGTGGCTCTTGGGACCCTGTGGGCTCCTCTGCTGGGAAGCCAAGGGGCTGGGGAGCAGACAAGTCACATAGGGAAGGGCTATCTCAGCTATCCGGTCAGAGCCAGCGGCCACACAGGCAGCAGTAGGGGGTTGCTTTTCATGTTCCACCAAGACCTCTGCTCCATCCCTTTGGCAACATGTGCAACAGCTGCTGGGGTGGAGACTGCTGTTCCATCTTTGTGACAGCAAATAGCAGCAGCAGGGGGCTCTTCCAGGGCTACATGTCAGCTCTTCCTTTCTCATGACAGTCCTTATGGACCCATTAAAGTGGCTGCCTCCCTGGTCCATTTCTACTATGGGAATCTCCCAGTTTAGGGATGCCATGTAAAAGATCCTAAGGTCTGAAATTAGCAGGGCATTGTGGAAAATAGCAGGAACCGCCAGTTTCTTTCATGTACGGATGATGGAGTAGCTCCTATGCATACAAACAGCTTTGCATTGTGGGAAAAGGTCAGTACATTCAGATTCCAAGAACACACGCTCTATAAAATACAGGTGACAAGAATATAGGTGCATAGACTGTGTTTCTAATGGAGATTTATTGGCCTTTTGTGTGATGAAAAAGTGCACATAATACTGGGCTGTCAGTTAAAAAAGCTGGTGTTTTGGCTGCAGCCGACTGATTTGATGCAGACTAGCAGTAACCCTGAGCTATAAATATTTCAGGCTAAATTCTAAAAACAGGGGCCTGAATCAACTTCTATTCTCCGTGTGTCAGGCAAAAGGGGACCTGGAACACACATTCACCGGTGGGTTACACTTACTCAGGGGAAACTCCCATTGATTTCAATAGGAGTTTTGCCAGAGTAAGAACTGAGGAAAGACTCCAGTATTTGGCCCTTAGGTTTTGTTTTCTTTAACGTTCTCTTTGGAAGGAGGGACTGGATTAATGGTCTACACCTCAGGTACACAATAACTGGACTCCTTGCAAACACAGGTTCAACTCAGAGCAGATTTAACACAGCCCTTCAGCCTGCAGAAGGAGATATAGCGAGAGTCGTTGAAAAGCTGAGGCCACGCTGCGCTGTACTCGAGATCTCGTGGTACAATTACTAAAATGTAAGGATTTCCCCAGTGAATGTTCTTAGCCCAAATATCTTTCTACCTGCCAAGAGCTGTGCACTTGATGTCTGCTGCCTTTCACGGCACAGGTAGCTGAATTTCAGTGGTGTGGTTTATGTGACCATGGGGCTACTTATGATAGTAAGGGTATGCCTATGTAAACAGGGGAATGGTCATAAAATCATAGGGTTAGAAGGGACTGTAATAGTCACCTAGTCTAGCCAAGATGCAGGATTTGTTGTGTCTAAACCATCCAAGACAGATGGCTATCCAGCCTTCTTTTTGGAAGCTCCTTTGCTGGAGGTTGTCAAAACTCCCTAGGCAGTCTGTTCCATCGTCCTACTATTTTTACCATTAGGAAGCTTTTCCTGAGATTGAATCTAAATCTGCTATGCTGTAGTTTGAGCCCATTGCCTCTTGTCCTGCCCTCTGTGGCAAAAGAGAAGTTTTCTCCCCCTTTTTTTTAATGGCGGACTTTCAAGTATTTGAAGACTCCTATCGTGTCCTCCCTTAATCTCTTTTCCAAACTAAACATACCTAGTTTCTTCAGCCTTCGCTCCTATGGCTTGCAATTCATCCCTTTGTCACTTGTCTCTGGATCCTTTCCAGCTTCTCTACATCCTTTCTATACCTTGGTGACCAAAATTGGACACAGCACTCCAGCTGAGGCCTAACTAGCACCGAGTAGAGCAGTATTATCCCCGACTATGACTTAGGGGTTTGTGGGGTTTTTTTCTTTGTGTGTTTTTTTTTTTTTTTTTGCAACAGCATCGCATTGCTGACTCATGTTGAGGTTGATATTCCACTACTCCCAGATCCTTCTCAGCAGTGCTGCTGCCAAGCCAGTTATCCCCCATTCTGTATTTGTGCATTTGGTTTTTCTTCCCTAAGTGTAGCACCTGACATTTGTCTTTGTTTAATTTCATTTTGTTGTCCATAGCCCAGTTCTCCGACTTCTCAAGATCCCTCTGAATTTTAACTCTATCACCAAAGTGTTGTGTCACCTGTAGATCTGATCAGTTTGCTCTCTCTTCCGACATCCAGGTCATTAACAAAGATGTTAAACAACAGTGGACCCAGAACAGATCCCTGTGGAACCCCCCTTGAGATTCCTCCCCTCCAATCTGACATCATTCCATTAATAGTTACTCTTTCTCTGTGGTTGTTGAACCAATTATGTATCTACTTAATGGTAGTTCCACTGAGCCCGCATTTCTCCAGCTTACTTATCGAATGTCATGTGGCATTGTGTCAAAAACCTTGCTGAAGTCTAGGTATATTATGTCTACCACATCCCCCCTATCCATAAAACCAGTTACCTTGTCAAAGAAGGAAATTAAGCTGGTTTGGCATGATTTATTCTTAGTAATCCATGCTGACTACTAGTAATTACCTCTTCGTCCTCCAGGTATCTGCAAATTGAATGTTTTATACATAGCTCTAGTAGCTTTCCAGGTATCAAAGTCAGGCTGACTGGTCTATAATTCCCCAGCTCCTCCTTTTACCCCTTTTTAAAGATGGGCACTACATTCGCCCTTCTCCAGTCTTCTGGGACCTCTCCCATGTCATCCATGAGTTTACAAGTATTATGGCCAGTGGCTCCAAGATTTCTTCTGCTAATTTCTTCAGTACCTTGGGATGAATAGCATCAGGCCCTGCCGCCTAGAATTCATTCAAATTGGTCAGAAGATCTCTGATGCGTTCTTTACTTATCCTGATTTGCATCCCTTCCTCTTTGTCTATGATAACTTTGCTAGTCGTCTGCTCACATATTATTTTTTGTGATAAAACTGAAGCAAAGTAGGCAGTGAGCAGTTTCACCTTCTTATCTTCTGTTACCAGCTTACCTTCTCCATTGAGCAGCGGACCCACACAATCCCTTTCTTTTTTGTCTGATGTAGTTGAAGAATCCCTTCTTGTTGTTTCTAACATTCCTTGCTAACTGTAACTCATTCTTTCCCTGGCTTTCCTGATTTTTGTCCCTACACACTTGTGCTATTCCCATGTATACTTCCTGAGCCCTGATCTACACTACAGGGTTAGGTCAAATTTAGCCACGTTAGGTCGATTTTATAATGAATGCGTCTACACAAGCAACCCTGTTCCGTAGACCTAAAGGGCTCTTAAAATCGACTTCTGTACTCCTCCCCGGCGAGGGGAGTAGCGCTAAAATCAACTTTGCTGGGTCGAATTTGGGGTAGTGCAGAAGCAAATTGACGTTATTGGCCTCCGGGAGCTATCCCAGAGTGCTCCAATGTGACCGCTCTGGACAGCACTTTCAACTCCAATGCACTAGCCAGGTACACAGGAAAAGCCCCGAGAACTTTTGAATTTCATTTCCTGTTTGGTCAGCATGGCGAGCTCAGCAGCACAGGTGACCATGCAGTCCCCCCAGAATCGCAAATGAGCTCCAGCATGGAGCAAACGGGAGACACTGGATCTGATTTCTGTATGGAGAGAAGAATCTGTGCACACAGAACTCCGATCAAAAAGAAGAAATGCTAATATATATGCCAAAATCACACAGGGCATGGTGGACAGAGGCTACAACAGGGACACACAGCAGTGCAGCGTGAAAGTCAAGGAGCTAAGGCAAGCCTACCAAAAGACAAAGGAGGCAAACGGTCGCTCTGGGTCAGAGCCCCATACATACCGCTTCTATGACCAGCTGCATGGCATTCTAGGGGGGGACCTTACCACTACCCCACCACTGTCCGTGGACACCTGCAAGGGGGAGTCTCACGCAACACAGAGGAGGATTTTGTGGAGGAGGAGGAGATGCACAGCAGGCAAGCGGTGAATCTGTTCTCCCCGGCAGCCAGGACCTTTTCATCACCCTGGAGCCAATACCCTCCCAAGGCGGGTTCCTGGACCCTGAAGGCGGAGAAGGCACCTCTGGTGAGTGCACATTTGTAACTACAGTACGGGGTTTAAAAGCAATAGTGTTTAATGTTTGATTTGCCCTGAAGACTTGGGATGCATTCGCGGCCAGTACAGCTACTGGAAAAGTCTGTTAACGTGTCTGGGGATGGAGCGGGAATTCTCCAGGGACATCTCCGTGAAGCTCTCCTGGAGGTACTCCAAAAGCCTTGCCACAAGGTTTCTGGGGAAGGCTGGGGGGTGTGGGCTGCACCCGAAAACCGCAGCCCCTCCTTTTAAATGGCAAACCCAACCGGCATTGCTTGCTATGGGAAAGGAGGGTGCTGCAGTTTGAAACCATTCCCACATGTTATGAAGGCGGAAGAAGTCAACCCCGCATACCCTTTGGCTTACCATGGCTGCCTGGAAACCGAATTCTGTTGCCCAGCCATGTGTGATGTATCACCATACCGGCAGGCGCTGAATATAAAAGGCAAAATGCAACCTTGTACCTAAAGCACATGTGCTGTCTGCTGTGAATTGCTTGATTCACTGTGAAAGAGTCTCCCTGTTGTTCTCAGAAATGTATCATCTTAAATTTTACTCTCCCTTTTTATCCCCCCTCAGGTGCAAATGTTTCTATGCTCCCCCTATCATCTCCATCCCTGAGGTTATTGCAGATTAGAAGGCGAAAAAACCGCACTCGCGATGACATGTTTTCCGAGCTCATTCAGTCCTCCCGCACTGATAGGGCACAGCTGAATGCATGGAGGCATTCAGTGGCAGAGTCCAGGAAAGCATTACATGACTGCGATGAGAAGAAGCAGGATGCAATGCTGAGGCTAATGGGGGAGCAAATGGACATGCTCAGGTGTCTTGTGGAGTTGCAGGAAAGCCAACAAGAGCACGGACTGCCGCTGCATCCACTGTACAACCGCCTTCCCTCCTCCCCAAGTTCCATATTCTCCTCACCCAGATGCCCAAGAACGCGATGGGGGGAGGCTCTGGGCACCCAGCCACTCCACTCCAGAGGATGGCCCAAGCAACAGAAGGCTGTCATTCAAACAGTTTTGATTTGTAGTATGGCTACAATAA
Source organism: Emys orbicularis (assembly GCF_028017835.1). Classification (NCBI taxonomy): domain Eukaryota; kingdom Metazoa; phylum Chordata; order Testudines; family Emydidae; genus Emys; species Emys orbicularis. The sequence continues at coordinate 18,347,528 of NC_088685.1, read as the reverse complement.
GCAATGTGGCCTTGTCCTTCCCTCCTCCCCTCCTCAACTACCCCACCCTACCTCACCCGGGCTACTTTATCAGTTATCTCCCTTTTTTTTAATTAATAAAGAAAGAATGCATGGTTTCAAAACAATAGTGACTTTATTTCCTTTGCCAGCTGTGGTCGAAGTGGGGCGGTGGTTGGCTTACAGGGAATTAAAATCAAGAAAGGGGGCGGGTTTGCATCAAGAAGAAACACACACAACTGTCACACCATAGCCTAGCCAGTCATGAAACTGGTTTTCAAAGCCTCTCTGATGTGCAGCGCGCCTACCTGTGCTCTTCTAATCGCCCTGGTGTCTGGCTGTTCAAAATTGGCAGCCAGGCGATTTGCCTCAACCTCTCATCCTGCCATAAACGTCTCCCCCTTACTCTCCCAGATATTATGGAGCACACAGCAAGCAGTAATAACAATGGGAATATTGGTTGTGCTGAGGTCTAACCTAGTCAGCAAACAGCGCCAGTGAGCTTTTAAACGTCCAAAGGCACATTCTAGACTACCACCATTCCGCACTTGCTCAGCCTATAATTGAACTGCTCCTTACTACTGTCCAGGCTGCCTGTGTATGGCTTCATGAGCCATGGGAGTAAGGGGTAGGCTGGGTCTCCAAGGATAACTATTGGCATTTCAACATCCCCAACAGTAATTTTCTGGTCTGGGAAGTAATTCCCTTCTTGCAGCTGTTTAAACAGACCAATGTTCCTAAAGATGCGAGTGTCATGCACCTTTCCCGGCCATCCCACGTTGATGTCGGTGAAATGTCCCTTGTGATCGACCAGTGCTTGCAGCACCATTGAGAAGTACCCTTTGCGGTTTATGTACTGGTTGGCAAGGTGGTCCGGTGCCAAGATAGGGATATGTGTTCCGTCTATCGCCCCACCACAGTTAGGGAAACCCATTGCAACAAAGCCACCCACTATGACCTGCACATTTCCCAGAATCACTACCCTTGATAGCAGAAAGTCAGTGATTGCATTGGCTACTTGAATCACAGCAGTCCCCACAGTAGATTTGCCCACTCCAAATTGATTCCCGACTGACTGGTAGCAGTCAGGCGTTGCAAGCTTCCACAGGGCTATCACCACTCGCTTCTCAACTGTCAGGGCAGCTCTCATCTTGGTATTCCTGCGCTTCAGGGCAGGGGAAAGCAACTCACAGAGTTCCAGGAAAGTGGCCATACGCATGCGAAAGTTTCGCAGCCACTGGGACTCATCCCACTGGGTCCCACCAGTCTGTGCTTGTTTGCCAGGCCCAGAATCGGCATTCCACTGTATCAACCAGCCCCACTGCCGCCATGATGTCCCAATTGCCGCATCCCGTGCTTTCAGGAACGTCTGTGTCCATGTCCTCCTCACAATCGTCCTCGTGCTGCCGTCTCTTAGGGTGGAAGTAGAGAAAAGGATAAAGGGAATTTGAACGCAGATATCTTAGTTTCTAGGAATAGAGCAAGGGTCAGGCTAACACTAGCTCTAATAATGCGAGATTTCAAGGCAGGGCCTGGGCAAGTGGAAAGCGAGTGAAAAAAATGGTAAGAGATACTGTTTTTCGACCTTGTGTTAAATAAGAATGGAATACAGACTGTAGCAGGAACTACTGAGAAAAGTAAGATATCAGAAGGAATATGTATAAACAAGATGCGGTTGTTGATCATTATTGTCTGTAACAAAAGGTATAAATGCTTGCCCTAATTGTTTATCTAACGGAGACCAGCCTCGGGAGGGGGAACCCCTGCCTGTGTGTACTCTCCCGTGCATATTGCAATTGCTTGTAATAAAGCTGCCTCTGGCTTGTTGCTTTAAACTCAGAGTGAGGACTTTGTTTTCCTCCACATTGGCCAGGTTCTGCACATACTGCAGTATAATGCGCGAGGTGTTTACAATGCTCGCAACAGCAGCGGTGAGCTGAGCAGGCTCCATGCTTGCCGTGCTATGGCGTCTGCATGGGTAACCCAGGAAAAAAGGCGCGAAATGATCGTCTGGAGTTGCTTTCATGGAGAGAGGGAGGGGAGACTGACGACATGTACCCAAAACCACCTGCGACAATGTTTTTGCCCCATCAGGCATTGGGAGCTTAACCCAGAATTCCAATGGGCAGCGGAGACTGCGGGAACTGTGGGATAGCTTCCCACAGTGCACCGCTCCATGAGTCGATGCTAGCCACGGTAGTGAGGATGCACTCCGCCGACTTAATGTGCTTAGTGGGGACATACACAATTGACACTATAAAATCGATTTCTAAAAATCGACTTCTATAAAATCAACCTAATTTCGTAGTGTAGACATACCCTTAGTGACATGCCCCTCCTTCCATTTCCTGTATGTATCCCTTATGATTTGTAGATAGCTAAAAGCTCCTTGCGTAGCCACGCTGGCCTCCTGTGGCTCTTCTTATCTTTCCTCTGCATCGGAATAGCATGGTCCTGCTATTGTAAAGAACTTTCCTGGCTTCTGTACTACACTGGAGCAATCGGATAGCAAAAGGATCTGAGTCCTCACTCTTACTCCCTTTACCGGGATGCCTGCCTGACCTTGAGGACTTCTCTTCCACTCTCCCATGCGGCAGAGTCCTCATAACCCTGATAAGGCTGGGCCCAGCATTTCTGAGAGCCTTAACCCCCAGTCTTGTTGTGGTCACTTAGGAGAGGGGCTAGGGTGTCCCTACTCCAGGGTACTCTCTCTACACTGGCCACTGAACTCAAGAAAAGTCATAGCCTATTCCTCACATGTCCCAGGCCCCCCTCCCAGGACTTAGCTGTGCTGCGGTGATACCGTGGGTAAGACCCCTGCTGTTGGGGTGGCCGCATGCCCTCAGGCTCCAGATGGCAGGACCCTACTCCCCAGCATCAGCCCTCCTCTTCGGTTCGCATTTCCCTCTGCCCCCCTCAAGTTTGGCCTTCAAGGCCCTTGTGTCTGGAGACAACTCCCTCCACTGGGCGATCTCTGCCCAGGCCCCCATCTTGCTCGCTCTCCCCAGCTGCTCCCAGCTGCTCCCCACCCTTCACTCCAGTATTACTTGTGGCACAGACAGCATTCGCTATCCCAACTAAAAGATCTCCCCAGAAGCCTACTGACCTGGATGGATCCCTACTCCAGGGAAGTGGACTCTCCAATAGAAAAGATTCCCATTGACTGCAGTAGGCTTGAGGTCAGGTATTTTCCCTTGGCTCCCCCACCCCCATGGGTTGGGGTGTGCGGGGTGTGTGGGGGGGGTCAAATGCCATTCCCAGACAGAACGCTGGGGGGCGTTGTGTCCTCCCCGCGTGACGCAACAAAGGGAGGCACCGCCCCTTTCCGCCTCACGTGTGTGCCACGCCTCTCCCTCGCGCGGCTCCTACTCGCTCCGCCCTGCCGCGCGCTGTTAGTTTGAAGCCGGCCGGTGAGGCTGGCACAGCCCCGTGGTAGCTATGGGAAGCAGGCTCCTCGCCCTGCTCCCTCGCTGCCTGCAGCCCGCGCTGCTGGGGCCGGAGGGCCGGAGCGCCGCGCAGCCGGGGGTCCCCGCCGCGCAGTTGAGCAGCGGCCGCCGCTGAGCGCCCCAAACCAGCCCAGGACGCCGCGCCTAGATGGGCTGCTCCTCCGCCGTGCACGCTGCGGCGCCGGGCGAGGCGCGCCCCTCTCTGCTCTCGCTGCCGGCCGGCCCCGGCTCCATGGCGCTGTGACATCCCCACACCCAGCCGCACCGCCGCAGCCAGCCATGGGGGCTTCTGCGAGCAGCCGCGCCGCCGCCTTCCCGCAGGCCGGCCGGAGAGCCGCAGCCATCTCCAGCCTTCTCATTGTGAGTGCTGCGGGTGGGGGGGCATGGCATGGATTGGGTAGGGCATATGGGAGGGGATGAGGATGGATGGATGGATGGGGCGGGCTAGGGCCTATGGCATGGATTGGGGGGGCTAGGGCACATGGGGGGATATGGATGGGGCGGGCTAGGGCACATGGCATGGATTGGGGGGGCTAGGGCACATGGGGGGATGAGGATGGATGGGGCGGGCTAGGGCACATGGCATGGATTGGGGGGGCTAGGGCACATGGGGGGATGAGGATGGATGGGGCGGGCTAGGGCACATGGCATGGATTTGGGGGGTAGGGCACATGGGGGATGAGGATGGATGGGGCGGGCTAGGGCACATGGCATGGATTGGGGGGGCTAGGGCACATGGGGGGATGAGGATGGATGGGGCGGGCTAGGGCACATGGCATGGATTGGGGGGGCTAGGGCACATGGGGGGATGAGGATGGATGGGGCGGGCTAGGCACATGGAGAAGGGCAAGGGTTTTGATGGGTGGTGCGGGTGCTGCTGCTGATGAATGGGGGCGCTAGGGGATGGGGGCTGCTGATGGGGACTATGGCACATGAGGATGGGGAAGGGTTTGGGTGGGGGTGCTGATGGAGATACCAGGGGGCGCTAGGGCATGGGGGTGGCTTTTTATGGGGCTAAGTGGAGTAGGGGGCTGCTGATGGAGGGCTAGGGGCTGGGATCGCGAGGGCCCGGGCTGGGGGCTGCTGATGGAGGGCTAGTGTGGGGGCTGGGATCGCTAGGGCCCGGGCTGGGGGCTGTTGATGGAGGGCTAGGGCGTGGGACTGCTGATGGGGGCCCGGGCTGGGAGGTGAGTGCGGGGTTAGTGCACATGGGCTGTGCATTGCGGGTTGGGGGCCAGGGCACCGTGGGGCTGCTCATGCAGGCTCAGGGGCGGGCTGTTCATCGCTCGCGGAGGACGAGGCGCCCGGTGCTCGAGATGCCGGGGGCGGGACGGGAGGGGGGCCGGCTGGCGTGGGGGGCGATGTGGAATGGGCCGCGGCCCCCTGCCGCAGCGCGCGGGCCCCTTTGTCCGGGCTGGCCCGGCTGCTGCGACTCGGCTCTGCGTCGCGCTCGCCCGGCCCGCGCAGCCGTTTGTTGTCGCTGCAGTGAGTCATGGCACGATGCTGCCGCCGCTGGCTGCGGCGAGACCCTAGGAACCCCCACCCCGAGCGGGCACCGTCTCCTCCTGCTTCCCCCTCCATCGGCCCGGCTCCCACCCGCGGGCAGGTGTCCAGAGCCAGGGGGCGGTTTCTGCAATCCTTCAGCCCTAGCCAAGAGGATTGAGGTGGAGCTTCTTCTTGCATCCCCTGGACTCTGCCTCCTCTTTCTCCATCTCCCTGGGGCAGGATCCTAGCCGGTATCTCCCACTGCCCAGCAGGAGGCACCCCGCCACTGGGTGTGGCGTGGGGGTGGGTGTGTTGCTTTTGGGGTGGTGAGAAGGGTATATTGATGATTGGGTGGTGGGAAAGGGTGGATGTGTTGCTGCTGGGATCTCTGCACAGCTTTGCGCTGTTTTTTTCTGTGCATGCCTCCTCCCAAATCTGCCCAGGGTGGTGGCACTAGGATCAAAAGGGTGGAATAGAGAGGGGGTCCCTCTAGGTGGAATATCAGGGGAATCATTCCTGACCGCGAGAGGTGTTAGGCCATGGAATTGTCTCCCCAAGGGAAGGGGTGGCAGCCACAAGACTCATGACTTTAACAACTGAACTTCTAAGATATTAGACTAGACAGCGTCGGGGATAGTCCTGCATGGACAGGAATATAGATTGTCCAGTTGTTTAGGCCTCTGCCATTTCTGATAGATGTCACCCCTTAACCCACAAATGTGGCAGTTACTTTACAACTAATTGCATCAGAAATAAATACACAACTGAGATTATGGGAAATTTTAATAGAAGTCAGATGAATGAATCCCCCACCATTCCAGGAATCCTCCTCTCTATTTGCCAGCCCCATTTTGAAGATATTTAACAGGGCTGCATCTTGTGCTTGGCTCTTGCAGGGTTGATCAGTACAAGGCCCCAGTGCAAGGCTTTAGGAGGTGACTTGCAATAGCATGTATTATAAACCCAAGTGAGAGCGTTGAATTTCTGATTTTAATCTGGATTCATAAGGAAGCAATTTTGCTGTCTAGACTTAAGAAATCTTCTGAGGTTGGTAGAGTGAGAGCTCCCTCTTTCTGAGCATTGTTGCTGTTGCTATGGCACTGTATATTCAGCACCTTACAGGGGAAATGTGAGGTTTTGCTGTAATCCTTGTGGAGAGAGAAGTGAAAGCTCACCACATCTAAATGCTGTTGGCTGTCTTAGGCTACATCTACACTACAGGGGGGGGTCGATTTAAGATACGCAAAAGCTGAATTCGACGTATCAGATCCGACGTACCCTGTTGTGAGGACGGCGGCAAAATCGACTGCCGCGGCTCCCAGTCAACGGCGCTTACTCCCACCTCCGCTGGTGGAGTAAGCGCGTCGATTCGGGGATCGATTGTCGCGTCCTCACGAGACGCGATAAGTCGATCCCCAAGAGATCGATTTCTACCCGCCGATTCAGGCGGGTAGTGTAGACCTAGCCTTATATTCACATGGAAATGTTCTGTAGCCTGAGCGCAGAGTTCATTTGAATGTTTATCTCCACTGCAGGTAAGGCTTTAACACACAGACTGCCCCATTTCCCTTCCCGGGAGACACCAGTAAATTGGTATGTCAGAATTAACCCAGGTGGATGGTAAATAAATTATGTACTCAAGTGAACTGTATAGCTAAGGAATGTGTTTGTTCTCTGGATCAGGGTGGGTCTCAGCAAGTCACTACTGGCCCTATGAGAATCCCCTGGATAAAGAAAAGTAAACTAAGGTCATAAAGGTGTTAAATGGAAAACCGAATGAATTACTTCTTCAGATATAAGAACACTAATTTTGACACCATGTTAAAGATTTTCAGAAAATAAAAGGTCAGGTTCGGTTCATAAATTGCCAAAATATGGTCTGTATCAGGGCCTCATTCTCAATCATAACAAATGATTGAGCAAACCACCCTGTATTAAACAGCAAAAACTACAGAGAACAAACTACCCAGGCTCTGAAACTTACTGACAGGGTTTCCCTGGCTATCACTTGATAACTTAATTGATCTGACAGACTAAATGGTTAATGATCCTTATCACCTTCTTGGAGGCTTCTGTTCAAGAATAAATTCACTTACACTGATTCACATATAAAAATAAAATGCCTGTTTATAGTTTTTACCATTGGTACAAACAGTGCAACTTGGTTAGTGGTTCTGAAGCTACAGCTGGCTATCTGATCAGTCAATAATTACGTTATGTAACCTTCTTGTGTTCATAACTGTTTACCTTGGGTCATTCGTTAACAGTGTCATTTAACATGTAGCAGGCAGTGACTCTTTCAGATTGCTGAAAGCAGTGAGTTTTAAAGGAGCCTAATCTACCTTTACTTCATCAATTTTCACACTCTTTTGCTTGAATTCTCCCACTTGTTGCTTTACTTCTCTTATCAAGGCAGGGAGGGGGACTTGAGGGTGCTGCTTGTTGTTGGTTAGCGGCCTTGGGAGCCTGTTCCTATTGAGGTCAGCTAGAGTGTTGCCATTTATGATGGGACAGGATCAGTGCCTGCTCTTCATAAAGTGCTACAGAAATGTGTAGTCCCCAGTACACTTAACATTTGTTTCATTTCTCCCATGTGTACTAGGGTAGGAACTAACCATCACCGCTTTTCCTATAGCTTGTTTATGTCACACGTTGTCTCTTTAGGTGGGGACTGAATGAGGCCTTGCTACTATTTCTGCTTATTAGTATGGAACAACTTGGTTGCATATTCCTTAAATTTAATTATTCTATGCAGACCTAAAAAAGGCTATTAGAGCAAAATTCACGTATTCCCTTAAAAAAATCAAACCTAATTAGAATATCTTCAACACTTCTACAAATGAGAACTCATTTGCTTTCCTTAAGAACCTCTCCATCACTAAACTCAAGTTAAAATAAATAATTTGCAGCATATTTTCTACTCTTCACTGTTTAAGACCCAGACTATCTTAGTTGCCCTGCTCCCCTGTCTCTTGGGGGTGGAGGAGAGAATGGAAACAGACCTGGAGATTTTACTCTCTGGGATAGAAGGTATCCTGTCCTCGGCACAGGTGGCTTTTTTCAGACCCGTAATCTAAAGGAAAGCGGGCGTAGTTAGGGAAGCTAAAACCACTAGCAGCTGGGAAGAGGAAGAGTGTCCAAAACAATGGTCGTACATAACTGAAGGGAAAACATGTATTTGGGGTGCATCACCACTTTAATACAGGTGACAACACTTATCCTTGATTTAAACAAAACTTAGTAGCACAAGTGAAAATGAATTATAGTGGATCATCCTTGCAGATGTAAGGATGTAAATCCATTTACTAAGTAAATCCATTTACGTAGTGGATTTTCTAGTTCACTCTGCTTGTACAGGATTTTCCCCATTATACATTTACTAGTGTGATGTCCAGTTCAGTTGTGTGCCAGGTGGTGAGATTTTGCCATTTCCCTCCAGAGGCAATTCCACAGACTAACAGCTGTAGCATCAAAGTTCACTGCTAACTATAACTCTGTCCTTGCCTACGCATCAGCTCTTGTTTCTACCAACTTACTCTCATGTGCCCCACACTCAGATTTTTTTTGTCCGTGTGCTTTCCTAAGTTTACCGGTGCCTTGATTCCCTTACTAACTTTGTGTGTGTGACATTATAGAAATAAGATGACACAGCGAGGTCCTGAGAGTCGTAAAATCTAAGGGTCCCAAGCCACTTGCCCAGCCAAAATTTCCATTGGCACCACTAGCAGATTCACTTGGGCAAGGAGTGAATCAAGTCCTAAATTGGACAAACCATGACAAAGTTGTAGGAGGAATGAGTATAGCAATAGATACAGTATCTCCGACCTGGAGAGCTTACCAACTAAGGCCCAGTTTTGTAAACACTTACTGTTGGGTTTAGTGCTTACTGCCATAAGTAGCCACAGTGGGACTGCTTGTCACGGTAAGTACTGTGCTCAGTTGGCAGAACTGGGCCTGAATTTGAGACAAAGAAAACACCTGGGGTAACAAACACAGCATGGAGGTGAAGCGGAAGGAAGATTGAGGTTGTCAACAAGCATCAGGAAGCTCTGGTAGCTCAGATGAGTAATGGACATGGCCATTTCAGTTTTACTGCTAGCTCTTAGGGTTTCTGACCGACGAGCTTTATTACGTTGCCTGTGCTTTTTCGGAATCTGGGCAAGAGAGCAGCAGTAGAGGGCCTATATAGGAGTCAGTGCAACGGTCCATAGTGGGAGAGAAAACCAGGTAAGAAGTGGACTGAGCAGAGGGCATGGGAGGGAGGGAGTTGGTAGAGAAGGGCGGAGTTGTACAGTGGAATGAAGGTGAGGGTGACAAGTTTGACTGATGTGGAAAGAAACAGGAGCTAGTGAAGGGAATCAAATAGAGGGTAGCATGGCCAGAGCTAATGGAAAGGTTTTGATAGCCAGCCTGAATTTCCCCCTTTCCCAATTTGTCCTAGTTAAAGCTCCCCTATAGCACTCCAAAATGTCTCTACTGCCTTGATGTTTAAACCCTTAAAATATTTGAATGGACTGGAAACTCATGGAAGTGCATCTTTTGACATGAGAGATGTTCTGGCACACTGCATTATGACTGAATGAGAACTGCTCTCCCAAATGTAAACCAGCTCTTTTTGTGGGGGAAAGAATTGGGGTGTCTGCATCCAGCGTGAATAAGAGCTGAATGCTTTTCTCCACTGCTTATGGCAACTTCAGTGGGCAGATTGGGCATTAAGAACAGTGCTGTAGCAACAACTTGAAATCCGCTATACTGACTAGATGTGTCTTGCACAAGATAGATTTCCCCCTCCCCCTCATTTTTTCATGCAATTCACTCTTTGGTATTTGCGTAATGAATTGGATTATGCTTCACGTTTCAGTTAATTATTCCTATGCTCCTGCACATGGGCAGTGGGTATAATAGGTGCTACTGCCAGACCACCCGGTTGCAGGGTTTGGGGGAGAAGTTTTTGATTTATTATGACCCATGCAGGTTCTGGGGCGGCTGAGGCGACGGTATGTGCTATTCAGCTTCCTCTGGACTCCAAGGAGATTACTGATGAACCCGGGAACCTGAGTAGCCTCATCAGCCAGCTGAGACTTGCATGGGGCATATCAAACAGAGATGCTTTTTCCCGGGCAGCTTGGAGTCTGGGGAGAGGAGGTGCGGCATGGCTGCAGCTGGCTTGGGACTCCTCCAGGTGGGTGGGGGGTGCTTGGGGCTTCGGCCGGCTTGGGGCTCCTCCGGGTCGGGGGAGGGGGGCCTGCCTGGGGTTCCAGCCATGAAGGAGGCAGGGGTGAGGGGCTCCTGCTGCAGGAAGGGGTGGAAGGGGCAGAGCTGAGGGTAGCCTCCCTGAAGGGGAGCTCTACCTTCTGCCCATGCTCCTGCAGCTGTTGATATTAGAAGTATTAGCTTGGTCAGCTACTTCGATCTGAGTTTTGACATTACTAAGCAAAGTCATGGGAATGAGGAATCTGTTATCAACACTGACTTAATTTTTAACTAATGTCCTTTTGTAGTTTCTGGCTGTCGCATTGTCATCACTTGAATCTTTCACAAGCTAAGTGACACAAGCATTGTTAGCTTTGTGCGCTGGGGGCCGGTGTGGAGAACAAAACTGAATAACTTTTGGACCTCCTGTACAGCCCTGGCTTCCAAACCATTACCTCAAGCTTTTGTGATTGGTGGCTTACACTCCCTCTGGTACACACCTGCCGACCTCTAACTGGCTGTGCGTGTGGGCTATTCAGAGTTCTTATCTCCACGCTAGTTAGTGCATTCACAGGTGAATGGGAGACTAGGCAGTGTCTGATACAGCTGAGTTTTCAGTCTGGCAAATTGGTACAAGTGCTCAAGTTATCAGAATCCCAGCTGTATGCTTTCCCTGCGAATACTTACTAGCTCTATTTTAATTTAGAGATTAAATGTGGATTAAAAAATGCTGTACACAGGGGCTGCTTCCTTCTTCCCCCTCCAATGGAGCAGTGAGGGGGGCGGGGCTGGGGGCAGGGCCAGGGCGGGGATTTGGGGAGGGATCCAATGGAGCGGGGCTGGGGGCGGGGATTTGCAGAGGGATCCAATGGGGCAGGGAGGGGGCGGGGGGGGAGGCGCGCGAGACAATTCGCGTCCCGGCGTGGGGCCCGCACCTGCTAAAGCCGGCCCTGCTGCACACACATCAGAAACTCTCCAGCAGTGGAAAGAGGAGAAGGGCACTCACTGACATGAACAGAGCAGTTCACATGTCTCAGAGCTGCTGTTTCAGGCTGTGTTCATTTCCATCAAGTATTCTTTCAGCTGAGAACATCTCATTGAGATGAATGGGCCACTTAACACCTCTGAGCATGCAACTTTGAAGGCTAAAACCCACCTTGGGCAGAAATCTGAGAATGAACTAGGACCTTTGGGGAAAAATCTGCCTCTCACCATCCCTTTTAACATGTTGCAGACATTTCAGAGCCCAACTTGTCCCCATTCCATTACAACAAAATTTACTGGGGGTGGGGAGGACCAGAAGGGAATCTCATAGCAACCATATGGCCCACTGGAAAGGGATGAAAACAAGGAAATAGGGAGCTAAGGTGTAGGCCTACACATCCCTAACTCTGCCCTCTTTGAGCACTGCCCCATATGCCCATAACACACACACATACTCTGCCTTGGCACTAATGGACAGGTGCTACCTGCACATGCTCTACACTCAAATACTGAGCCTATTCCCCCGTCAGAATACCATGCTTGTAAAATTTAACAACCATTTCATGGCTTGCACACGGGACACCATCTAACCCTATACTTTCCCCTACCCATTACTAAAACCACAGGCTAGTCTCGTATCCCACCTCACTATGAGATCGCCTTGTAGGGTGACCAGACAGCAAGTATGAAAAATCAGGACACAGGTTGGGGGGTAATAGGAGCCTATGTAAGAAAAAGACCCAAAAATCGGGACCGTCCCTATAAAATCGGGACTTCTGGTCACCTGAGCCTCATTCACAGCTCTTCCAAGTTGCCCCAACTAATTCCTCTACCATTCAATACAACTACACTTAACACAGTGAATGCAGCTGGAGTAGATGCAGATAATTCCCAGTGGCTCTTGCCAGCTCCATGGGGCTAGCGTTAAGGATGTAGGGGTGTTTACCTTAACACTGTATTTCATGGTTTTCAGAAGTTAGTTCATCTGAACTCGACATTCTGGAAGGACTTGCGCTGTCACCGAGTAACCTTAACTCTGCCTTTAATAAAGTTTTTTGCCACCTAATAGCCTGTTCTGATCTAGTTGACAGGGTTCAGATGTTAATGGCTTTAGATTGGGGCTGTCAAGCGATTAAAAAAATTAAGCGGGATTAAGCACGTGATTAAAGAAATTACGCGTGCGATTAAACAATAAAATACGATTTATTTAAATATTTTTGGGTGTTTACATTTTCAAATATATTGATTTCAATTATAACACAGAATACAAAGCATATAGTGCTCACTTTATATTTATTTTTTATTACAAATATTTGCACTGTAAAAAAACAAAAGAAATAGTATTTTTCAGGTTCCCCATTACAAGTACTGTAGTGCAGTCACTTTATCATGAAAGTTGAACTTACAAATGTAGAATTATGTACAAAAAAACAACTGCATTCAAAAACAAAACAATGTAAAACTTTAGATCCTAAAAGTCCACTCAGTCCTATTTCTTGTTCAGCCAGTCGTTCAGACAAACAAGTTTGTTCACATTTGCAGGAGATAATGCTGCCCGCTTCTTGTTCAATGTCACCTGAAAGTGAGAGCAGGTATTCTCATGGCACCTTCTAGCCAGCATTGCAAGGTATTTACCTGCCAGACATGCTAAACATTCGTATGCCCCTTCATGCTTCAGCCACCATTCCAGGGGACATGCATTCATACTGAGGACGGGTTCTGCTCAATAACAATCCAAAGCAGTGTGGACTGACGCATGTTCATTTTGATAATCTGAGTCAGATGCCACCAGCACAAGGTTGATTTTCTTTTTTGGTGGTTCGGGTGCAGTAGTTTCAGCATCAAAGTGTTGCTCTTTCACGACTTCTGAAAGCATGCTCCACACCTCGTCCCTCTCAGATTTTGAAAGGCACTTCAGAATCTTAAACCTTGGGTCGAGTGCTGTAGCTATCTTTAAAAATCTCTCATTGGTACCTTCTTTGCATTTTGTCAAATCTGCAGCGAAAGTGTTCTTAAAATGAACATGTGCTGAGTCATCATCCGAGATTGCTATTATATGAAATATATGGCAGAATGTCTTTTGCTCTGTGTTTTACCTACATACAATTCTCTCCCAAGGAGTTCAGTCACAAGTTTAGTTAACGTTGTTTTTTTAAGGAGCGTCATCAGCATGGAAGCATGTCCTCTGGAATGGTGACGTAAATAGGAAGTTGACAGCGTTATCTCTCATAAATGTAAACAATCTTGTTTGTCTTAGTGATTGGCTGAACGAAAAGTAGGACTGGGTGGATTTGTAGGCTCTAAAGTTTTGCGTTGTTTTGTTTTTGAATGCAGTTATATAACAAAAAACATCTACATTTGTAAGTTGCACTTTCACGATAAAGAGATTGCACTACAGTACTTGTATGAGGTGAATTGAAAAATACTGTTTCTTTTGTTTACAAATATTTGCACTGTAAAAATGATAATAAAAAGTAATATAAAGTGAGCAGTGTACACTTTTTTTATTCTGTGTTGTAATTGAAATCAATATATTTGAAAATGTAGAAAAAATCCAAAAATATTTAATAAATTTCAATTGGTAGTCTATTGTTTAACAGTGCGATTTAAAACTGCGATTAATTGTGATTAATTTTTTGAGTTAATCGCTTGCATTAACTGCAATTATTTGACAGCCCTACTTTAGATACATATTGTGAAACAAATTGTAAGTATCCTATTAGTCTCTCGTTTGTGCTCACAGTAGTTGATCTCTCCTGGTTTTTGAGGTGGCTCTAGGTTGGAATAAGAATACAAAAGTTGCCTTTAATGTTGAAACACAAAATACAAGCCTTGGGTTACCTAAAGCTTTATCGTCTCTTAGCCTGGACGAGGTCAGTTGAACATTGTATGTTAACACAGCGTTTTCCCTGTGTAGGCATGATTTCGGGTGAAGTGGGGTACTCCACTTGTCCTGGACTTATTGTGCCATACCTCCTAACATTTCCACTGGCTAAAGTAGGATGGGTCTTGCCCTGAGGATCGGGGGAGGGGTTGTGGAGAGAGAGAGAGAGCCCACCCTGCAGTGGAGTGAGCTGGCTGGGCTTGGCTCCAGGTGCTGGAACCTGACCCCAGCACACGGGGTGGCATTGCAACTTAAGGGTGGAGTGGCTGGGCCAAATCTCAGTGATGTTGTGACCCTGTGCAGCAGGAGCCAGGTTGATCTCAGCTCCCCACTTCAAACATTGCAGCGAAGCTGCATGGGACAAGAGCCACTTGAACCAGGAATGAGGCGTTGGGGGGGGCGGGTCAAAGCTGGACAGTCCCAGGACTGTTTAGAGGTATGTTCTGCTCTTGCCTCGTCTTTACTGTGGTATGACAATTACAGCCTCAAGTCAGCCTTAACTGAAATTCTTGGCTCTTATTGTTGTCATTGCTTTAACACTTCTGCTTATTAAAAGAAATTAAAGCTATGGAAGATTCAAAATACCATATGAGCTAAAAGCTCACCATGCACTCCTATTAAAAAAATCAAATCAACTTGAGCATATTCATTGCTGGTAATCAAAATTTGTATTTGGCATCTGTGCAATCTGACAACAACCGAAGAGATTCGATTCAAGTGGACTCAAACTCTTGTCCCTTTTTTTAGCTGTCAGCAAATGGTGCTCGGTTACAGTATATTAAAGGGACACTGTTAGACTAGAGGACCTTGCGGCCCCTTCTAACTCTGATTCTGTGATGATTCAAAATTTCTGGAAATTTACTTTTTAAAAAATCTGATTTCTGATCTCTCCTGCTGAACTGTATGTCTTGAGAACCTACTTCTAAAAAAATCCCCCAAAAACTTCTAAGGGTTTTTTTCTTCTTCCCTGTTTCTAAGGTACTTCCAGCAAAGGAGAAGCTCACTGTACAGCAATAAATGATTATTAAAACCAAGGGAGAGAGTGAAACTAATTATATGCAAAAGCGCTGTCAAACGCACAAAGTAAAACCAAAGAGATTCACTAATGTTACTGTAGGAGGCACAGCATCTTCAGATAAATGTTGACAGAATCCCTCCTTAAAACGGGAATTGTAGTCTTAACTAAAGCAATACAAATGTTAGTGATCGAGATTTTATAAACCTGCTGTCCTGAGACTGAGCTGAAAATCTGGTAAACCTAAAGTACCTCTTCTTAACACTGGGATAAACTATAAGCAGCATTTATTTATTTTTTAAACACGTCTGCTTGGAACATGATTGTGCTTTTGTTGCCCCTCCTGACATGGATACTTACTTTAGGCTCAGTTCTGCAAACCTGCCATTTGGGGACCACCCCCACCCCCCATTGTTTGCGGTGGCAATTAAACAGGGGGAGAGGGGAGACCTTCTGTCATGCTGCTTGGTATGGAAAACAGCTAAGAGTGCCAATCTCTTGTCAGACTGCCAAAATATAGGACAGGTACCTCAAACTGGTGGTACATTCTAGCATAAGATTTCACCAAGCCAATAACAAATGTGTGGTTCCAAAATACTGTACTGGTTATTATGAAGCCACAGACAGTCCCCTTCAGGCCCTCTAGCCTCTTATGTACTGCCCAGACAAACCAGACTTCTGTGATAAATGATTATTAAAACCAAGAATCACATATATTCAGTTCTTCCAGTTCCAAAGAGCCAGACACATTCCCCAGATCAAAATATACTTTAGATCTTACCCAAAAACCATGCTGGTAGCCAGTAACTACAAGCTAAAGGAAGCGGGCATTCACCCACGAAAGCTTATGCTCCAATACTTCTGTTAGTCTTAAAGGTGCCACAGGACCCTCTGTTGCTTTTTACATATTCAGACTAACACAGCTACCCCTCTGAAGCTAAAGGAAGACCGTTATTAAGAGTTTAAAATGAATCCTATACATTACAGTTGATTTCAGAATTTGTAGATCAGGATAATAACAGTGATGTTAAATCTGCCAGTTTGTAATAAGTCTCTGGTTCATCAAAAGATTGGAGTCCAAGTCCAAATGACAGTTTAGATGTCGTGTTTTCCATGGAGCTTTCAGAGCATCCCAAGTAATTACTTGGGGCTCTCCATCCAATGGCTCAGACTTTCCCTGTTAAAGTTCAGCAGACCAGAGATGGCAAGATCAAGCCCACGGTTTTTCTTTTATAGCTGAAACAGGCTGCCAAGCGTTCTGAGCACAGCATGTGTCCGGATTCCTCATTGTTGAGTCCAGAAGGACCCACCCTTTGAAGTTAACATTCTATTTCCTATGCATACAAAGATAATCCAGCTGCACTGATTTACAAAAGGCAATTGCTGATCGTTCATAACAGGGATAGATAAGCTGGAGACAATGTAGGTAATATTCATTAGATTCATGCAGTATATACACATCTTTGATCTTAAGATGAATTAGAGCTACAGGATATAGACAGAGGAAAACCTATGCACAGCCTCTTCCTTGATCTCTTATCAACACAAATGAATGGGCCTAGCCCTTTTAACATCTCTTTGATGCCCACACACACATGTGAATTGTCCTGAGTGAGAGGCATTGCAATTGTAATGTTCCTTTAAGAGTCGCACACAGGTTACTTGATCAGCTGATTTTAACCTACTGTGGTTTGCTAGCGCCACACCTTCTTTGATGGGGTAGGATGTTAATGGGATCAGGCAGGCTCTCACTGTCTGCTGATGTGATGAAATCCTGTATAGTTAAACCACAAGTAGTTACAAAATGGCTCTGAGCCACATTCTGCCCTGTTGTCCTAGCTTAATTATCTGAGTATTTTATAGAAAATTACCACAGTGAGGAGAAAATGGTAAAAAGCAACAGAGGGTCCTGTGGCACCTTTAAGACTAACAGAAGTATTGGGAGCATAAGCTTTCGTGGGTAAGAACCTCACTTCTTCAGATGCAAGAAAATGGTAGACATTTAAAGTGATCAGAATGGGTTAGAAAACAGATGACGTTGTAGCTTCACCACCTCAAGAAATCCACTGAGCCTCTCCATGTGTCACCCTCCCCGCCCCCCCCCAATTCTGCCCTATCCTCCTGTGCAGCAGAGCTGTGTGAGATGTAGAAAGCCCTTGACACCACCTGCAGCTGGTCCCTCTCTTAAAGAAACAGCATGTCTTGCAGCACTCTGAAATCTTCATGCCCCCGGCAAATCTGCAGCCCCTCTGCTTCTCTCTCCAGGGAAGAAGTCTGGCTCCCTGGCACCACTTGCCTGGCCCAAAACTCTTCCCTGGATGAGCTAGATTTCAAACCCTGTTAATAAATACATAATCTGAAAGAGCTAAGCAACCCTTTTTCCTCCTGCTGGAGCCAGAAGGGCAGCAAACCAAAGGCAGATCAATATTGGTTGGACCAGTTGAGCTGTGGGGCGGGGGTGTTCCTTCGCCAACAGATAAAACCCCTTGTAGGCTGCGTTTATAGTCTCCATAGTGTAAACATACCCTGAGGGTTTACCGGCAACTGTGTCAGTGTAGTGCTGTAGTGTAGATACTTGTACAGCAACAGGAGGGGTTTTTCTGTCATGGTCGTTAATCCACCCCCTCGAGAGGTGGTAGTTAGATCGACAGAGGAATTCTTCTATCAACCTAGTGGTATTTATACCAAGGTTTAGGTTGGCTTAAGTACATCTTTCAGGGTGTGAGGTTTTTCACACTCCTGAGCTACATAGCTAGGTTGGCCTAAGCGTGAGGTTTCCCAATCTGTAGCAAGAGCCTTTTATTTATTTATTTTCCCCCCCTCCCCTGTACTGGGGAGGGGGAGAAGCATTTTATGCAATACTTTATTTACTGTCAGAACAATTGTTTGATGTACAATATTTGGCATGTCAGCTGAAGCATCCTTGTCAACTTCTGAACACAAGTAATTGCTCCTTTATAAAATATGTGTTTTGTACAAATCCTTGGCCATAAATTATTTAGCAGGGGAAATGTAAATATGCTAGACTGAGCATACAAGTTTCCAGGAAGCTGGAGACTGCACCAAAAATGATGCAGTGTAATTTGCTCTTCCACTGGTATCCTTTTTGCAGAGTCATGTTTGTTGGGTTTTTAAATATTCTCCTTGGCTGATTTCCCAGAATAGGTAGCAGAGCAAGTAACAAAATAGTACAGCAAAGTGATGTATTTCCCCAGCTGTTAGATGAAAATACATAGGTTTTATTAGTCTCAATCCCAGTAGTCCTTTCAGTGTTTAATTAAATCTTCACCAGTGTAATAACTGAACTCCCAAACTTGATTTCTGAAACAGACCCCTGGAGGGGGTTTTCAACCTGTGGTCTGCAAACCCCTGGAGGTCTGAAGACCATGTCTAAAGGGTCCACAAAAGGTGGTTGTTACCCTAAAACAGTGGCTTTCAACCTGTGGTCTGCAGACCCTTGGAGGTCTGCAAACTATCACTAAGATTTCCACAAAGAGGTCCACACCTCCATTTGAAATTTTTTAGGGGTCAGCAAATTGAAAAAGGTTGAAAACCACTATTCTAAAGTAATTTTGACTTAGATTTATTTATCAAACTTCTCCATTTCTAACGATTTGAAAGTTGTCCTCTAGAACTCTATACATATCGCATGATACCCTGTGGTGGGGTATGGTGTTGCAACAGCCTTCCCCACTGATATTCTTTCAGTTCTAATTGGATTTTTTTATTCCGTTGGCACCTTTTATGTGAAATCTATAGGAGACTTGATACACTCGCCTGCACTTGAAGAGTGAAAGCTGGGGCAGCCAACTAGGGGTGGGTAGAGGAAGAAATCCTGGACACAAAGTGAAAATAGCTATTGAAGAATGATTCACAATCCCAGTTAGCCAGAATCAAATCCTAGTTTGCTGCATGGCAGGTCAGTGCCTTAAAAACTTGAACATCAGCCCAAAGAACTGGGATGAGGAATTGAACCTATGCCCCATATGCCGTAGAACTGGATTACAGCAAGACATAGGATGTGAATAACGAAATAAGACGTAACATTTCTCCTCCCTTTAAAAACAAAAACAAAAAATTATTTCATCTTCACAATGCATTTGAGACCGCCTGAAAGTCAATATCTTAATGAAATGCCTCTAACATAGTAGATTATGGGGTTAAAACACTAATATAGTGGCATATGTAAACAAAACCATATTATCTAGCAGGAGTCTTATTCTATAGTGTGAAAAACCTAATAACATAATCCAGTTATAAAACATTCTAGTGTGGAGTTCTGCCTGTCTTGCATATGAATGAATGTAAATCTCTGGCCCAATTGCTGATCAGTTTTTTAACTTCTCCATCCCTGTGTTTGGGGCTCACCTGTATCGTAGCACGATTTCCTCAGCATCTGCTATGGTGCCCCAGTAGAGAGGCGTTCAGTTTATGTTTAAAACTTAAGTTATAGCTATACTTCAGAAACTACACCTGCACGTCTGTGTCAGCAGAGCTATATCGGCATCCTCCTGTAGAGCGTAGACACAGTGCATGCTGACAGAAGAGTTTTTCTGTCAGTGTAGGAGCACCGTCACCCCAAAGTTTGCTGTGTTGATGTAATCCCTCTTCTCTCAAGCTAGTTGTAATCCCTTCAAGGACAGGAAGTAGTGCTTACACTGTGCTGTTCAGATAGACTAAATGTAAGGTGCTATAAGCATCAAAATGACTATAGTCCGCTCCTTGTTGCATCCAGGCATCGGCTAAATCCTATACATCTTCAAAATCCATTCTCTCCTCTGCATCCCCTTCTGCTAAATCCATAGCCTCACTGGCCACTTCTCCCCTGAATACTAGAACTTTATCCTGGTTTATCCCACCTCTCCGGTCTACCCAACGTTGTTGGGGACAGCTGGGCTGTTCTCAGTACTGTACAAGAAGCAGGAAGTTACCTTGGATGACTCTCCAATGTTAACCAAATACTGGTTGGTGAAGGGATAGATCTTATATAGGGCTCACTGTTACTTTTTATTTATTAATATCTTGCATATTTCTCTCTTTCAGGTACTTGTGTTTCTTGGCACCACTGGTGCTCAGTCGAAGCTGACTTCTGAACAGAATGCCATAAGCCTCTCCTCTGGAAAATATCACCACCTAGACCGTGCCACTAACAAAGAGCTGATCTGTGACAGATGTCCAGCGGGAACCTATGTGTCTAAGCACTGTACAAAGACAACCTTAAGAGAGTGTAGCCCTTGTGCAGATGGGACTTTTACTAAGCATGAGAATGGTATAGAGAGATGCCACGTCTGTCGAAAACCTTGCGAACTGCCAATGGTGGAGAAAACGCACTGTACTGCCTTGACTGACCGCGAGTGCACTTGCCCCTCTGGTACCTTTCAGTTTAATGATACCTGCGTCCCTCATTCAGTCTGCCCAGTTGGCTGGGGTGTGCGAAAGAAAGGAACGGAGACTGAAGATGTTAGATGTAAACCATGCCCTCGTGGTACCTTTTCTGATGTGCCTTCCAGTGTGATAAGATGCAAAACATTCACTAACTGCTTGAGGAAGAATATGGTGGTGATAAAGACAGGAACTAAGGAAAGCGATAACATCTGTGGGTTCTCGTCATCTCTTCCTAACACAGTTATGTCTTCACTGAGCCCAGAAGAGGATGATGTAAACTATGAAGTTCCATCTACCACTTTTCTTCCCGAAGGTAGATTTTTTTTTTTTTTTTTTTTCCCCCCACTAAAAAGATAACAGGCTTAAATTACAGCTATGTTGCTGCAGTGAAGCAAGAATCCAGCTATTCAGTTGGGGGGACCGAATTGCAAAACTCTTGGCTCCTTGATGCTGTTAAAAGGGCACTTGCTCTTGCACCATTGATGGGCTCAAACTGCACTGCTGCTCTCGAAGGCTGTAACACAGTTTGGGAACACACTTAAAAAGCAGTTCACTCCCATCTGTACTAAACCAACATGCTAGAACAG
The DNA here is from genome assembly GCF_028017835.1 of Emys orbicularis. Lineage (NCBI taxonomy): Eukaryota > Metazoa > Chordata > Testudines > Emydidae > Emys > Emys orbicularis. The sequence goes on along the minus strand of NC_088685.1, from coordinate 18,326,552 downwards.
AGAGGACCTTGTTCCAACAGTGGTTTCTGCAGGAGAGTTGGAAGCTTGAAACTGTAACTCCCTAGAAACTATCTCATCTCCAGTAGTATTTTTATATGTACCATGATGGCCTATCTTAAGATGAGCTGTTTGGGCATTTATATTAAGTCTGGCGTGAAACATCCTTATATTAAATTTTATTTTATATATATATATATATATATATATATATATATATATTTTTTAAGGTTTCCACAAGCCATTGCTGGCAGGGAAAACGCACATTTTATATCACTCTACTTGCTTTAACATGATCAACAATACAAAATGCTCCCAAGCTCTATCAAATAGTTAAAATCTTACCGCGTTATAGATGAAACCGTGTTATATCGAACTTGCTTTGCTCCGCCAGAGCGCGCAGCCCCCCCCCCCCCAGAGCGCTGTTATATCCAAATTCGCGTTATATCGGGGTAGAGGTGTATATACAAAAGAATTCCTCAGTGACTTAGCAGAGTGAAGCTGAGCAATATACAAAAACACTAAACTCAGAGTGCGTTTAGCTGAGACTTGTCAGAAGTGATTATTTTGAGGGTGTCAGTGGCTGGGGTGCTCAATTTGAGATGCCTTAAAGGGACCTGGTATTTAGAGGGTAGGTGCTCAGTGCTACCTGAAAGTTAGGCCTCATTAACAGCTCTGAAATGGGACATTCTCATATTGACGCACCCCAAATTTCTCATCACACTCAAACCTCATCCATTATGTTTAAATTTTCTCTCCGGTTGAATCCTTAATAATTACTAAGGTTTTAATTTGTAGCTCTCAAATGTGGACAAGATTCATATCCAGTTTGCAGACAAACTGAGGCAGAGTTTAAATGACTACAAAAAGTTACAGCCAGTCACTGGCAGGACTGGGAATAGAAACAATCTCAAGAATACTAGCCTTGTGAGTACTCTACAGTCCCTGCTATGCTAGTCTTTGCTCTTCTTTTACAAGGCTTTTTATTCATAAAATTGACTAAAACTCTAGGGCTACCACTAATGCATAAATCTATTCATGATATAAAAATAACTGAGAGATGAGTAAGGAAAATACACCTAAAAGGAACATACTCAATTTAAAAGTTATACTTTGTGGACAAGGAACCTCAAGCCTCTCATAAGAACAACTAGGCTCCTGAAATGGATAATTTTCCTGCAGCTACTTATGATGTTTTACTTTCTGCGTTTCTCTTACCAAAATCAGTTAAGTCGGTTTCAGTTTAATTTTAACTACTGCAATATTTGGGTTACAAACGTTATGGGAGAACACAGTGGTTTAGAAGCTTTCCTGTTGACCTTAAACTCTCTAAAAGCTGCATGGTTTCGTTTCTAAAAAACAGTCTAAAACTTGGGCTGAATATAAATTGACAACATCCCTCTCATCACCCAGCAGTCTTTAATGAGGAGTTGCCACAAATCCAATGTCTAACAAAGTAAGCCAAAGTAATTAGAGATAAGGTGAGCGGACTGGTGTGTAAGACACAAACTTTGTGGTGTTCTTATTTCTTATGTAGTTAAAACTGAATCTCAATGTCCTAGACAAGTAGAAGCCCCTCAAAGTCTGTGTTTTTGCACTTTGAAAGGAAGCATGCTATGACTATTCCAATTGTGGGGTCTTTGTGTGGCTTAAGATTTAAAAAAAGAAACAACCCCTCCCCACCCCCCCACCCCCCCCATGGTCCTCAATTTCTCTGTTGTTCACAGGTGTCAACACTTCAGTTTCCAGCTTTGCTGCCTCTCATAGACCAAATGTGTACAATGGCACGATCGACCCAACAGACATTTACAATGAAACCTCAGATAATGAGACGGATGGTGTCAACGTGACCATCTCAAACTCCAGGGCTACCAATCACCAGCAAAATTTTTACCACAAACACAGCCAGGCAGTTCCGAAACTGCAGCCAGCATTGGAGATGACAAGCGGTGAAAAATCGAGCATCCCCTATGTGCCCCCCAAGAGAGGACCACCACGCCAGAACGCCCACAAGCATTTTGATATAAATGAACACTTACCGTGGATGATCGTCCTGTTTCTGCTGCTAGTTCTCGTGGTTATAGTTGTGTGCAGCATTCGGAAAAGCTCACGGACTCTGAAGAAGGGTCCTCGGCAAGATCCCAGTGCCATTGTGGAAAAGGCTGCTCTGAAAAAATCCGTTACTCCAACCCAGAACAGAGAGAAGTGGATCTACTACTGCAATGGGCATGGTGAGTAATAGCAACCGAGAAATTAACTGCAGGTGGAATGCAGCAGTTATACAGGGAATAAATAGTGTCCCTTGCTTTCTCCATTAATTAGCTGCAGAACTCCTCAAGGCCTCTTCCATGTTAAAAATGTTGGTTGCAGATGCCATTGATCTGCAACCATCATGTTTAGTGAGTCAGTCATAAGTTTCTACCCTACTGTGTCCATCAACAGCAAGCCAAATCTTCACATTCCTGATCCTCACTAAATATTCCTCCATAGGTTACACATTTCCCTCCAGCTTCTTCCCCCTCTGTTGTCTGCTTCCCTTCCATTTTCTCCACTCGCTCTTCTGTTTCTCCAGAAATGGAGGTAGAGGAAACATCTTCTGTGTCACTCATCCTTTGACCGCTTCTGAGTATGGTTTCTTGACTTGCTTTGCAGAAGCAGCTGTCTCCTTCTCCAACTCACCTGGTACGGCATTGAAGTCGGGAGAGGTTTCCTAAATTGCTTGGCTGCCTAAACCGCGGCAATAGGAGCATGAGAGATTTTGCTGCCTGTCTTGATCTATCACCTCCCCTCCCTCTGTATATGGGCGGAGAAGGAATATAGGATCTCGAAGGCAGGGAAGCAGCCTCATAGGCTATGACAGCTACTTTCCTGCCTTTGAGATCCTATATTTAGAGCCCTGCACAGATTCAAAATTTGTATCTGCATCCGATCCGTGGATTTGCAGGACTCCACTCATGTGCTTGTATTCAAATGCTAGAAGTTTAAATACTAAGATGAGTGAATTTGAGTGCCTAGTATTAAATGAAGATATTGATATAACAGGCATCACAGAAACGTGGTGGAATGAGCTGGGGATGGGCCGAGCATGCTGGGAGGGAAGAGGGGGACTCTAGCTCACTCAGCCCCTGTCCCCTTTAGGTCCTGTTAAATACAGCCACCATTATGTTACTTGAAATCAGACAGCTAAATGGCTGATAGAGGGGAAGGGAGCAGATATATTCTTTATTTGTAAAACCATCACTCTATTCATAAATTTTGCCAGTGTTAAATGCCCCATCACTTTTGATCATCTGCTGTGCCTGGGAAGAAGCATCAGTTATTCTACTAAAGGCCTGGTAAAAGAGAAGGTTAATGATGAAACTCTCAGCTGGACCAGGACTGAAAAATAATTTTTCCAAGTTCACATAACCAATCCTTTCCACATATCAGATTTGGGTGTCTGGCCAGGTTTTTTTTTTTTTTTTTTGGATCCAGTATAAGGTTTTTCTAAAACTAATTCATGATTGTCTGTCCCTCAATGATCAGCTGCTGATCTGCCATTAAAACACCAGAGGCTGAAAAGTAGCTGCCTATCTCTCCTTATTTTATTTGGTATTTCAAGAGTAACAGCAGGTGCATCCCATGTTGCATCTTGTAGGGAAGCATAGACAGTATTTTAGGAGGAGTGCATGAGGGTGAGGCCCAAGTGACAATGATAAATGCCTTCACTTCAAAGTAACAAGCCAGAGGTATGGGTCTTCCATTTCTTGTAAACAGCACTGAGTGGCAGAAGAGTGAGGCAGAGAGCTTTTGTTGTCATTTTCAGCCTCAGGATGGGCGTGACAGTAGGTCACTGCACCTCAAAGTTAGCTAAGGTTAAAGTCTGTCTGGCTAACAATTGCTTTTCACTAGTTTATAAACCTAGGTTGTCCCAGACAATAAGATTGTTTTAATAGTCTGAATTGTGTTGAGCGTTGTGATGGTCTAAGTCTTGTGTAGCTATGTTGTGTGTTATACAAAGCTACAATTTTGCTTTGTAAAATTCAGTGCAGAACTTGACATTTGCAAGATCTGGACCACACAAGATATGCATCACTTCTCTATTTTTGTTGAGGGTTTTGCAAGCTATGCTGTTTTTGGAGTGGTGGATGATGGGGATTGATGTACTTGCAAAGATTAAAGGAATATTGTGGGGAAAAAATCAAAATAGATCAATATCTAGACTGCACCAAGAGAGTCTAGATACTAATATACACAGTCTTTAGCGGCAGATCTTAAAACCAGTTATACAAAGTTAAATCCAATTCTCTGCGCAAGGGAAGAAAGATTGCCTTCTGATTATGGAACAAGACAGACATAGGAGCCCGGGTTCTGTTTCCTGTCTGATCTTGGGCCAACTGCTTAATCATGCCTCAGTTTGTTTAACTATAGCGCTTCCCCACCTCACAGGGGTATTGAGACTTCGGTGCTATGGAGAAATTGCCATAGTAGGTTCTATAAATAAGGATAAATTAGATCTGCAACACTCCAACTCAGGGGCTTCATTATTGTATAAGATTCAGTAGCTTTGTTAGCAGCTGTCTTTTTAAAAATCCTTTAATCCAATTACTGCAGGGTGCTTTTTCCAGCACTTAGACAATGAAGTGTTCTTTAAAGTCTTTATCCTTACAAGTCCCTTCAGAGTTAAATACTCTCCATTTTAGGGAACAGATACAAGGAGACAGGCAGATGGTTTTGTTTGCCCAAGGCCTGGCAGCTGGTTAGTATCCGAGCGAGGCCTAGAAAGAACTCTGCTATTCCTGGCTCCCGGTTCTGTGCTCAGCTCATTAGATCAGTGTTTCCCAAACTTTTTACTAAGGTGACACTCCAACTGCATTTTGTGTGTGTGTGTGGTTTTTTTTGCAACCCACAATTATATGTATGCTCTGTCCACCCTGGCATCACAACCCTAATCCTGGCCTGGTGCGGAGGGGGAGGCCCTTGGAGGGAGGGGATTGGAAAGTTAGCCCACCCCACAGCAGTAGCTCGTGTCCCAGAGGGCTGGGCCTGGGCTCTCCACTCTGGGTCTTGTGACCAGCCACACAAGGTTGCAGTGCCACTCAGGTTTGGCCCAGCTGCCCCACAGTCGTAACAGTGTGTGATCTGGTATATTGGTATTCCATATTTTTAATTACTATCTCATGTGAACCACTATCAAGTATAAATGTTTTCTTAATTGCCAGCCCTGCAAACTCAAGCTGGAATCGGAAAGTCGAGCTGGGTTCTTCCTGGTGTAGCACAAACCAGGAATAACATTTCTGTAGTTCAGAGTTGGATAGAGTTTCCTTTGATATAGTGAGCCAGAACAGCATCCTGCTTGCTTGTTCATCGCTGTGCTGGCTTGACAGTGCTTTGGCGTAAAATCTGTTCCCCATGTAAGCAGGCTGGAAAGGGATCAGATCTGAGTAAGTGCCTTTTCTCCATAGTTGCCTAATCAGATCACACCTGTACTTTAAACTTTCCTTTCTTGTATCACTCTTCAAAATGTTGATAAATATAACTGCTATTGTCAGTGCATGTCAACATGCCTAATTAAAAGTGCACTTTGCACAGGGATTCTTATACCATTGTAGATTTGTCATTGGCTTTTAAAAGTCAAATATTCTGCACTAGGTAAAATCAGGGCATTTTATGCCTTTTTTGCCATCAAAGTAAAATTGCTTTTATTGTCTCTTCAAAATACACTCTCTTTTTCCTGAGTCTAAAAGTATTCTGTGAAAAGGGAAATCATTCCGATCCCTTAGACTTGGGCCTGGGTTTAACAGAGAGGCAGCAAGTGCATAAACTCAATCCAGCAATAGATTTTGCTGTATACATCCCCACAGGCTTATGTGGTGCCTTACCAGGATGACAAAGGTACAGGCCCTGCTTGGAGGAGCTTAGTCCAGATACAAATGTAAAATTCAGGTAACAGTATATTAAGAGGACTAATTAGGTTGCTATTGGAAACGCTACTATGAATAGTTAGCATCTTAGCTGTAAACATTAGTCATTCATACTAATGCTTTGGTTTCAAACCATGCTAGTGAGACACTTGTCACTGAGCTTACCCGACAGGTTGGTCATCTGAATTAATAGAATTACAAGGCTCAATTCTGGCTGTTGACTCAGTCACATTGACTTCTGTGGCTACTCATGTGAATAAGTGGGATTTGGCCACTGAACAAGTGCCACTGCACATACTTAAAACCGTAATCTTTTCTTGCAGTTACCATACGTTTTGTTGGTGGGGTATTAAAGGGACCCAATGAATCACAAACTGTATGGGGAGGTATCTGGATTTTTTTTTTTTTTTTGAGTGACCTGATAGTCTCATGTACAAGAGCGAGGTTATACTCTGGAGCACCTCACTAAAGGGCATAGACACAAATGGCAAAATATAGCCCTTGAAGTTATGTCTGTGAAGGAACAGCCCTTCGTGGATACATGTAAATCTCAATGTGTCTCTGGCAGGCAGTATCTGAGAACAGGGATTAATGTCGGTCTACCTGCCAAAATAGACGAGAGAAACGGAGAGCTGCTTTGAAAGCAGTTGCTACTCTGGCAACTGCAACTTAATGATCTGCAGATGTCTCTCTGGTCTGCTAAGCTTTGGCTGTCTTTCTTTAAACTAGATGAGTAATGAAATCATAGCTCTATGAAATCCTGGGTTCTCTACATTCTGGTTCTCCTACTTGTGCTTTAGCTCAGTGGGTCTCAACCTTTTTTTAATGGCGACCCCTTTCACATCACAAGCCTCTGAGTGCGACACCCCCCCCCCCCCATATAAATTAAACACACTTGTTAATATATTTAACACCATTATAAATGCTGGAGGCAAGTGGGGTTTGGGGTGGAGGTTGACCGCTCCTGGACCCCCCCATGTAATGACCTCGCGACCCCTTGAAGGGTCCCGACCCCCAGTTTGCTTTAGCTGAAGTGTCCCTTGACTTGTGCTTGTACAATTTTTCATTTCCTGCTTGGATAGTATTGCCTGGCTTGTGGTCATTGAAAGTACCTCAACCTTGCACTAACCATGCAGGAATCGTACTCTTGTTTCCATTTTAGGAAATTGGACTTTGCCTATTTATAGAGGCGCCTATTTATAGAGGCACCTCTTCAGCTGTAAATGCTGTGCATCAAGAGAACATCCCTCAGTCTTCATCTGACACTAGTGGTGTGTCCGTGCTGCTGTTGGGAACGTCTCCCCCAGCCGGGGTGGTAGATACACGCTAGCTTTGTGTGAGCTAGCGTGCTAAAGATAGCAGTGTGTATGTCGCTGCACAGGCTAGCTGCCCAAGTACAAGTCTGCCAAACCCCTCCCCTCGTCCCCTCTCCCTCACGTCCATACTTAGCTGGCTAATCTATACCGTAACATCCACATTGCTATTTTTAGCATGGTAGTTTAGGCATGTGTCTACCTGGGCTGGGGGGCACGCTCCCATCAGCAGGATAGACATACCGTAGGTGTCTGGCATCTCAGCAGTTATATAGCAAGCAGTACAGCCTCTTGTCTCTTGGGTAATCTTACACCACTTGCTAGCAGTTATCCTTTTCTCTGTTGCCTGGCCTCATTTCCTTAATTAACCCTACACTATAGTCTAAACACAGAGCCCTTGGATCTTACCAGATGTGTGCCAGATACAGTGGTCAATCGCTCTGCTTTTATTATGCTTTCCTCCCCATGACTGTTAAAATTGCAATCTCTTCAGGGCAGGGAAGAAGTCAGTTCAGAGCCATAAGTGTGTGTGTTTTTGTGGGAATACTCTTGTACACATTTTACCAGTAAACCTCCTACATCAACAGGGTTGACTTTGAAAAGGCTAGTTTGAAACAGTGGACTACATTTAATGTTGAAACGAGGAAAGCAAAGGGTCCTCTTTCCCCAAAATCCTTGCATCTTCTGCCCTGTGGCCCAAGTTACATGAAGGTTTCTAGCAGCCTGCTAGCTTACTGGAGGAGGAATAGTGATATGGAACTTGCAAACACAGAAACAAGCAAGTATGTGTTTCATGCATCCAAATAATATCAGTGCAGCTGCACTGTCATGTTCTTGACCTTAAAACACTTCTGTTGTCTGTTGCATTAGGGCATGCGTTTTTGCACTATTTGCTAACTTTCCATACAGACTACACTAAATCCACCTTTACGTGAATGGCTGAATAATATTACAACCATAGATGGAGTTGCCCTTTGAAAGTATAGCTGTAGTTTACAAAATGGCAGTCTCCTTTCCTTCCTTAGTGGACTAAATAGTTGGATATGTAACCTCCTTCCAAACTGGTTCCTTAATGATGTGGTTTATGTATATTTTAGGGCAATCCTGAATTCAGGAGCACAGTATCTAGTTAAATTGGATGTGGATGGGCTGTATTTAAAGGTGGGGAGGGATCTCTTTTTTTTTTTTCTTAAATGTAAATTTACTTAATACCAAATCCATACACTTAAGCTTTCCTTTGCCACATTCATTGCTTGAACTGCATAGCCTCTAAATGCTGAAGGGAACATACAGGAGTTGCTTCTTGTTTTCCTCTGGGATTCAGACGAGGAAAGTGCAAACAGAAGAAAAAAGTTGGCAGTTTTCTTTGAAGTAAGATTAAACATAATCAGGAAGACATGGGGTTGATTCCATATGTCATGGAATCCTTGTTCTCAAGCACTGTTATTGGCATGTCTCAAGACTGGTTCTTAGTTACTTACCAGGTCCTGCTGTGCAACACATCTGTCTGTACTGCAGTATGTGCAGATCCCTTTGCCACTGAGCACTGACAGATTCTTCTAATCATCTGGTTTCAGAAGGAACAGCCCCAAGTTTTGGCTGACAATGGGGTGACTTAATATGGTCAGCATCCATGTATTGTATGCTTAGTGTGAGCTCACATCTTTATTTTAAAAAACCCAGCCCCACCCATTGGAGGCATCCTCTCTAAAGTGTTAGCCATGCCAGCCGATAGCAGGACACTCAGCTAGCTCCTTGAGAGAGGGTGTGCCTTACTTTGATTTGCCACATCATGGTAAGATAATAGCTGTGGGCTAGAGAGGGAGATGTTATACCTGGAGTCTGGTAGATCTGAGAGGAATCTTGCCTCCCACACAAATTGAAACAGGGCAGGAGGTGACAGGCAAGTGGAGAGAGGAGTTTAATTTCTCTTGTAGAGGTGGGATTGTCCATTTGATAGCTACTGCTAAGTTAGGCCAAAATTTCCCCCCAAGCTTTTTTCCCTTCATCCAGAGTGGTGGTCTTGGGGTGACTTGTTGGTGTGATGGGGGAGTTTAAAGCCCAGGCCTGGCAGTGTCCCTCTGTGTTCTCTGTATAGGTTCATACTGCATTTGCTGTTGGCATGTTTGAGCTCCTGAGTTACCAGTCCATAGCCCAGAATTACAGTGAAGATTAATTCTGTGCAAGCTGTAAAAATGCCATAAGGTGCTTGTACTGTCTGGATGGATATGCACTTTCTTCTGCACCAAAGAAACCAGCTGGATGACTAGATAAGTCAGTCCTATACACTAACTGATGTGGACTACACAGGGTTTTTTCAGAGAAAAGTGTAGAGGAAGCAAGTATCAGAGGGGTAGCCGTGTTAGTCTGAATCTGTAAAAAGCAACAGAGGGTCCTGTGGCACCTTTAAGACTAACAGAAGTATTGGGAGCATAAGCTTTCGTGGGTAAGAACCTCACTTCTTCAGATGCAAGTAATGGAAATCTCCAGAGGCAGGTATAAATCAGTGTGGAGATAACGAGGTTAGTTCAATCAGGGAGGGTGAGGTGCTCTGCTAGCAGTAGAGGTGTGAACACCAAGGGAGGAGAAACTGCTTCTGTAGTTGGATAGCCATTCACAGTCTTTGTTTAATCCTGATCTGATGGTGTCAAATTTGCAAATGAACTGGAGCTCAGCAGTTTCTCTTTGGAGTCTGGTCCTGAAGTTTTTTTGCTGTAAGATGGCTACCTTAACATCTGCTATTGTGTGGCCAGGGAGGTTAAAGTGTTCTCCTACAGGTTTTTGTATATTGCCATTCCTGATATCTGACTTGTGTCCATTTATCCTCTTGCGTAGTGACTGTCCAGTTTGGCCAATGTACATAGCAGAGGGGCATTGCTGGCACATGATGGCATATATAACATTGGTGGACGTGCAGGTGAATGAGCCGGTGATGTTGTAGCTGATCTGGTTAGGTCCTGTGATAGTGCTGCTGGTGTAGATATGTGGGCAGAGTTGGCATCGAGGTTTGTTGCATGGGTTGGTTCCTGAGTTAGAGTTGTTATGGTGCGGTGCGTGGTTGCTGGTGAGAATATGCTTAAGGTTGGCGGGTTGTCTGTGGGCGAGGACTGGCCTGCCTCCCAAGGTCTGTGAAAGTGAGGGGTCATTGTCCAGGATGGGCTGTAGATCACTGATGATGCGTTGGAGAGGTTTAAGCTGAGGGCTGTAGGTGATGGCCAGTGGAGTTCTGTTGGTTTCTTTTTTGGGCCTGTCTTGTAGCAGGAGGCTTCTGGGTACACGTCTGGCTCTGTTGATTTGTTCCTTTATTTCCTTGTGTGGGTATCGTAGTTTTGAGAATGCTTGGTGAAGATCTTGCAGGTGTTGGTCTCTGTCTGAGGGGTTGGAGCAGATGCGGTTGTACCTCAGTGCTTGGCTGTAGACGATGGATCGTGTGGTGTGTCCAGGGTGGAAGCTGGAGGCATGAAGGTAGGCATAGCGGTCGGTGGGTTTTCGGTATAGGGTGGTGTTAACGTGGCCATTGCTTATTTGTACTGTGGTGTCCAGGAAGTGGACCTCCCGTGTAGATTGGTCCAGGCTGAGGTTGATGGTGGGGTGGAAGCTGTTGAAATCATGGTGGAATTCTTCCAGGGTCTCCTTCCCATGGGTCCAGATGATGAAGATGTCATCAATGTAGCGTAGGTAGAGAAGGGGCGTGAGTGGACGAGAGCTGAGGAAGCGTTGTTCCAGGTCAGCCATAAAGATGTTGGCATATTGTGGGGCCATGCGGGTGCCCATAGCGGTGCCACTGGTCTGGAGGTATATATTGTCACCAAATTTGAAATAATTGTGCGTGAGGATAAAGTCACAGAGCTCAGCAATAAGTTGTGCTGTGTCATCATCAGGGATACTGTTCCTGACAGCTTGTATTCCATCTGTGTGTGGGATGTTTGTGTAGAGAGCCTCTACATCCATGGTGGCTAGGATGGTGTTTTCTGGGAGGTCACCAATGCATTGTAGTTTTCTCAGGAAATCTGTGGTGTCACGGAGATAGCTGGGAGTGCTGGTGGCGTAGGGTCTGAGTAGGGAGTCCACATATCCAGACAGTCCTTCAGTGAGAGTGCCAATGCCCGAGATGATGGGGCGTCCAGGATTTCCAGGTTTGTGGATCTTGGGTAGTAGATAGAATAACCCCGGTCGGGGCTCTAAGGGTATGTTGATTTGTTCCTGTGTTAGTGTAGGGAGTGTCCTGAGTAGATGGTGCAGTTTCTTAGTGTATTCCTCAGTGGGATCTGAGGAAAGTGGCCTGTAGAATTTGGTATTGGAGAGTTGTCTGGTGGCCTCCTTCTGGTAGTCAGACCTGTTCATGATGACAACAGCACCTCCTTTATCAGCCTCTTTGATGATAATGTCAGGGTGGTTTCTGAGGCTGTGGATGGCATTGCGTTCTGCACGACTTAGGTTATGAGGCAAGCGATGTTGTTTTTCCACAATTTCTGCCTGTGCACGTCGGCGGAAGCATTCTATGTATAGGTCCAGACTGTCATTTCGACCCTCAGGAGGAGTCCATGTGGAGTTCTTCTTCCTGTGTTGTTGGTGGGAGGGTATCTGTGTATCAGTGCGCTGTTCAGTGTTATCTTGAAAGTATTCTTTGAGTCGGAGGCGGCGAAAGTAGGCTTCCAGATCACCGCAGAACTGTATCATGTTCGTGGGGGTGCTGGGGCAAAAAGAGAGTCCCCGAGATAGGACAGACTCCTCTGCTGGGTTGAGTGTGTGGCTGGATAAATTGACGATATTGCTGGGTGAGTTAGGGGTACCCCTGTTGTGGCCCCATGTGCCAGGTAGGATTTTAGACAGCTTACGGTCCTTTTTCCTTTGTAGAGAGGTGAAGTGTGTAATGTAGATCTCCTGTCTTATTTTAGTAAAGTCCATTTGTGTGGAGGGTTGGTTATTTATGAAAGTCTCCAGGTTGGAGAGCTCTTTCTTGATGTTTATCTGTTTGCTGTATAGGATGCTGATCAGGTGGTTCCTCAGTTTCTTTGATAGTGTATGGCATAATCTCTCACTGTGGTCTGTGCAGTATGTAGATAGCAATGGATTTTTCACCTTCAGTCCATTTGGTATGATGTCCATCCGTTTGCATTTGGAAAGGAAGATGATATCTGTCTGTATTTGTGCAAGTTTCTTCATGAGGTTGATAGATTTCCATTCCATACGGCTAAATGCAGTGCCTTGCATGGTGTCAAGTATCAGAGGGGTAGCCGTGTTAGTCTGAATCTGTAAAAAGCAACAGAGGGTCCTGTGGCACCTTTAAGACTAACAGAAGTATTGGGAGCATAAGCTTTCGTGGGTAAGAACCTCACTTCTTCAGATGCAAGTAATGGAAATCTCCAGAGGCAGGTATAAATCAGTGTGGAGATAACGAGGTTAGTTCAATCAGGGAGGGTGAGGTGCTCTGCTAGCAGTAGAGGTGTGAACACCAAGGGAGGAGAAACTGCTTCTGTAGTTGGATAGCCATTCACAGTCTTTGTTTAATCCTGATCTGATGGTGTCAAATTTGCAAATGAACTGGAGCTCAGCAGTTTCTCTTTGGAGTCTGGTCCTGAAGTTTTTTTGCTGTAAGATGGCTACCTTAACATCTGCTATTGTGTGGCCAGGGAGGTTAAAGTGTTCTCCTACAGGTTTTTGTATATTGCCATTCCTGATATCTGACTTGTGTCCATTTATCCTCTTGCGTAGTGACTGTCCAGTTTGGCCAATGTACATAGCAGAGGGGCATTGCTGGCACATGATGGCATATATAACATTGGTGGACGTGCAGGTGAATGAGCCGGTGATGTTGTAGCTGATCTGGTTAGGTCCTGTGATAGTGCTGCTGGTGTAGATATGTGGGCAGAGTTGGCATCGAGGTTTGTTGCATGGGTTGGTTCCTGAGTTAGAGTTGTTATGGTGCGGTGCGTGGTTGCTGGTGAGAATATGCTTAAGGTTGGCGGGTTGTCTGTGGGCGAGGACTGGCCTGCCTCCCAAGGTCTGTGAAAGTGAGGGGTCATTGTCCAGGATGGGCTGTAGATCACTGATGATGCGTTGGAGAGGTTTAAGCTGAGGGCTGTAGGTGATGGCCAGTGGAGTTCTGTTGGTTTCTTTTTTGGGCCTGTCTTGTAGCAGGAGGCTTCTGGGTACACGTCTGGCTCTGTTGATTTGTTCCTTTATTTCCTTGTGTGGGTATCGTAGTTTTGAGAATGCTTGGTGAAGATCTTGCAGGTGTTGGTCTCTGTCTGAGGGGTTGGAGCAGATGCGGTTGTACCTCAGTGCTTGGCTGTAGACGATGGATCGTGTGGTGTGTCCAGGGTGGAAGCTGGAGGCATGAAGGTAGGCATAGCGGTCGGTGGGTTTTCGGTATAGGGTGGTGTTAACGTGGCCATTGCTTATTTGTACTGTGGTGTCCAGGAAGTGGACCTCCCGTGTAGATTGGTCCAGGCTGAGGTTGATGGTGGGGTGGAAGCTGTTGAAATCATGGTGGAATTCTTCCAGGGTCTCCTTCCCATGGGTCCAGATGATGAAGATGTCATCAATGTAGCGTAGGTAGAGAAGGGGCGTGAGTGGACGAGAGCTGAGGAAGCGTTGTTCCAGGTCAGCCATAAAGATGTTGGCATATTGTGGGGCCATGCGGGTGCCCATAGCGGTGCCACTGGTCTGGAGGTATATATTGTCACCAAATTTGAAATAATTGTGCGTGAGGATAAAGTCACAGAGCTCAGCAATAAGTTGTGCTGTGTCATCATCAGGGATACTGTTCCTGACAGCTTGTATTCCATCTGTGTGTGGGATGTTTGTGTAGAGAGCCTCTACATCCATGGTGGCTAGGATGGTGTTTTCTGGGAGGTCACCAATGCATTGTAGTTTTCTCAGGAAATCTGTGGTGTCACGGAGATAGCTGGGAGTGCTGGTGGCGTAGGGTCTGAGTAGGGAGTCCACATATCCAGACAGTCCTTCAGTGAGAGTGCCAATGCCCGAGATGATGGGGCGTCCAGGATTTCCAGGTTTGTGGATCTTGGGTAGTAGATAGAATAACCCCGGTCGGGGCTCTAAGGGTATGTTGATTTGTTCCTGTGTTAGTGTAGGGAGTGTCCTGAGTAGATGGTGCAGTTTCTTAGTGTATTCCTCAGTGGGATCTGAGGAAAGTGGCCTGTAGAATTTGGTATTGGAGAGTTGTCTGGTGGCCTCCTTCTGGTAGTCAGACCTGTTCATGATGACAACAGCACCTCCTTTATCAGCCTCTTTGATGATAATGTCAGGGTGGTTTCTGAGGCTGTGGATGGCATTGCGTTCTGCACGACTTAGGTTATGAGGCAAGCGATGTTGTTTTTCCACAATTTCTGCCTGTGCACGTCGGCGGAAGCATTCTATGTATAGGTCCAGACTGTCATTTCGACCCTCAGGAGGAGTCCATGTGGAGTTCTTCTTCCTGTGTTGTTGGTGGGAGGGTATCTGTGTATCAGTGCGCTGTTCAGTGTTATCTTGAAAGTATTCTTTGAGTCGGAGGCGGCGAAAGTAGGCTTCCAGATCACCGCAGAACTGTATCATGTTCGTGGGGGTGCTGGGGCAAAAAGAGAGTCCCCGAGATAGGACAGACTCCTCTGCTGGGTTGAGTGTGTGGCTGGATAAATTGACGATATTGCTGGGTGAGTTAGGGGTACCCCTGTTGTGGCCCCATGTGCCAGGTAGGATTTTAGACAGCTTACGGTCCTTTTTCCTTTGTAGAGAGGTGAAGTGTGTAATGTAGATCTCCTGTCTTATTTTAGTAAAGTCCATTTGTGTGGAGGGTTGGTTATTTATGAAAGTCTCCAGGTTGGAGAGCTCTTTCTTGATGTTTATCTGTTTGCTGTATAGGATGCTGATCAGGTGGTTCCTCAGTTTCTTTGATAGTGTATGGCATAATCTCTCACTGTGGTCTGTGCAGTATGTAGATAGCAATGGATTTTTCACCTTCAGTCCATTTGGTATGATGTCCATCCGTTTGCATTTGGAAAGGAAGATGATATCTGTCTGTATTTGTGCAAGTTTCTTCATGAGGTTGATAGATTTCCATTCCATACGGCTAAATGCAGTGCCTTGCATGGTGTCAAGTATCAGAGGGGTAGCCGTGTTAGTCTGAATCTGTAAAAAGCAACAGAGGGTCCTGTGGCACCTTTAAGACTAACAGAAGTATTGGGAGCATAAGCTTTCGTGGGTAAGAACCTCACTTCTTCAGATGCAAGTAATGGAAATCTCCAGAGGCAGGTATAAATCAGTGTGGAGATAACGAGGTTAGTTCAATCAGGGAGGGTGAGGTGCTCTGCTAGCAGTAGAGGTGTGAACACCAAGGGAGGAGAAACTGCTTCTGTAGTTGGATAGCCATTCACAGTCTTTGTTTAATCCTGATCTGATGGTGTCAAATTTGCAAATGAACTGGAGCTCAGCAGTTTCTCTTTGGAGTCTGGTCCTGAAGTTTTTTTGCTGTAAGATGGCTACCTTAACATCTGCTATTGTGTGGCCAGGGAGGTTAAAGTGTTCTCCTACAGGTTTTTGTATATTGCCATTCCTGATATCTGACTTGTGTCCATTTATCCTCTTGCGTAGTGACTGTCCAGTTTGGCCAATGTACATAGCAGAGGGGCATTGCTGGCACATGATGGCATATATAACATTGGTGGACGTGCAGGTGAATGAGCCGGTGATGTTGTAGCTGATCTGGTTAGGTCCTGTGATAGTGCTGCTGGTGTAGATATGTGGGCAGAGTTGGCATCGAGGTTTGTTGCATGGGTTGGTTCCTGAGTTAGAGTTGTTATGGTGCGGTGCGTGGTTGCTGGTGAGAATATGCTTAAGGTTGGCGGGTTGTCTGTGGGCGAGGACTGGCCTGCCTCCCAAGGTCTGTGAAAGTGAGGGGTCATTGTCCAGGATGGGCTGTAGATCACTGATGATGCGTTGGAGAGGTTTAAGCTGAGGGCTGTAGGTGATGGCCAGTGGAGTTCTGTTGGTTTCTTTTTTGGGCCTGTCTTGTAGCAGGAGGCTTCTGGGTACACGTCTGGCTCTGTTGATTTGTTCCTTTATTTCCTTGTGTGGGTATCGTAGTTTTGAGAATGCTTGGTGAAGATCTTGCAGGTGTTGGTCTCTGTCTGAGGGGTTGGAGCAGATGCGGTTGTACCTCAGTGCTTGGCTGTAGACGATGGATCGTGTGGTGTGTCCAGGGTGGAAGCTGGAGGCATGAAGGTAGGCATAGCGGTCGGTGGGTTTTCGGTATAGGGTGGTGTTAACGTGGCCATTGCTTATTTGTACTGTGGTGTCCAGGAAGTGGACCTCCCGTGTAGATTGGTCCAGGCTGAGGTTGATGGTGGGGTGGAAGCTGTTGAAATCATGGTGGAATTCTTCCAGGGTCTCCTTCCCATGGGTCCAGATGATGAAGATGTCATCAATGTAGCGTAGGTAGAGAAGGGGCAATATACAAAAACCTGTAGGAGAACACTTTAACCTCCCTGGCCACACAATAGCAGATGTTAAGGTAGCCATCTTACAGCAAAAAAACTTCAGGACCAGACTCCAAAGAGAAACTGCTGAGCTCCAGTTCATTTGCAAATTTGACACCATCAGATCAGGATTAAACAAAGACTGTGAATGGCTATCCAACTACAGAAGCAGTTTCTCCTCCCTTGGTGTTCACACCTCTACTGCTAGCAGAGCACCTCACCCTCCCTGATTGAACTAACCTCGTTATCTCCACACTGATTTATACCTGCCTCTGGAGATTTCCATTACTTGCATCTGAAGAAGTGAGGTTCTTACCCACGAAAGCTTATGCTCCCAATACTTCTGTTAGTCTTAAAGGTGCCACAGGACCCTCTGTTGCTTTTTGTAGAGGAAGCATAATTCTTAAGTATTCACTGACCGTGGTGGATAATGTGGTGAGGGAGGGTCAGGGATGGTGAACAGTGGCTGCTATATAATGAAATGCAGTAACAGCCCCACTGATTCTTGCACTCTTGTGTGTCCTGGGGTACAATGAATGCTAACCACACAATGATTGACTGTACACTTTCCTTGACTGGTCATAAGGGGAGTTATTACTTCCCATCTTGCACATGGGAATTGTTCAGTATCTTAAATGAGTCCCTTTCCCATCTTACAAGGCTTTTTTGGTTGAAAAGAGAAATTCCTTCAGTGGCTTTGTGAATTAATATTGCTCTCAGGCAGCACATCATTAATCTATATGAGGGTTTAATAGCAAAACTTTCTTCCAAAGTAAAATCTGCTGTTGGCACACAGCCATCTGCACCGTCTGGCTCCAAATCCCTTTCACCCGTACTCCCATACTAGTGTTTCAACTAAGGATTTTGTTCACCTGTAACTTCCCCCCGGTTTGTCCTTTGAGAACTGAAACTTCTTGGGCGGGGCGGGGGGGAGGGGAGCGGAGTGGAGTGGAGAGACCTGAGCTCAAAAGCCAAACTAGTTCAAATGTGAAAATTCCACCTCAACAGTTTTGTTTGTTTTTTGTTCTTGGAGTGTAAAAATGTTTGGGATTTTCAGTTCCCCTGTTAAAACACACATGCTGTCTGTGATGCCCTGGGAAGTGGCTTGGATTTGACACATTATGGCTTGGTGTGAATGTAAGTTCTCGATGTGCTGTCAAAGTTAAACACCGTGTTTTAAATAAGTGCTCAGGCTTGCAACTGTGTTCCATGCGAGTCCCTGGGATATTTGGGGGTAGTGGGGAGGAAAGGTGTAGGTGAAGGAATAGAGTGCCTATTAGGGAAAACCAGATGCTGTAACCTGGCAGTCCAGTCAAAAGTGGGCTGAATAATGGACTTCATTCTGAGGGAAAGGCAGATGTAGGCCTGTCTGTTGAAAGAAGTGCCCGTGGTGAGACTAAGGTCACAGGAACAGCTCAGCCCTGAACAGTGTGAAAAGAACATTAGAAACACCAAAATCCTGTCTCCACAGGAATGGAAAAACAAAGCTCTGTTGTGCGTAGACTGTCTGCTGACTCTTGTAAGGCGTTCTTATAATACTGAGTGCAATGCTTAGCTATGTAGAAGTAAACATTTCATACTTCCTACAGTGAACGTCAATGGGTGCACGTACGTAAAGATAATAGACAAATGATCTCCTATTACTCCAGCTCTTTCCAAAATGAAAGTGCCTGAGCCCTGGTCTACACTACAGACTTATGTCTGTATAACTCTAGCTTTGTCTATACTGCACTTTCGTCGGTAAAACTTTTGTCGTTCAGGGGTGTGAAAAAAACACATCCTTGACTGACAAAAGTTTTACCGACGAAAAGCGCCAGTGTAGACAGCGCTTTGTTGGTGAGAGACGCTCTACTGCCGACAAAGCTTCTGCCTCTTGTTGGGGGTAGATTTATTTGATCAGTGAGAGAGCTCTCTCCTGCCAATAAAGAGTGGCTACACTGCGCACCTTTTAGCGGCATGGCTGTAGCGGCATGGCTGTGTCACTAAAAGATGTGCAGTGTAGACATAGCCTGTATCACTCAGGGGTTAGTCTGTATCCACACCCCTGAACTACATAGTTCTACTTCCTGGGGTCCAGGTTTCGGGCTGCCTGACGGGGTTCTGGGTCGGGGCAGCCCAGCCCTGCACCCCGGGCTCTGATTCCTGCCCCCACTCTGTGAAGTGGTCTCTGGGCAAGGGGTGCTGGGCATAGAGGTCTTGGGGGAGGGCGCTGTGGTTCTCAAACTGCAATCTAGTAACACATTATGGACCACATATGCAGCCCACAATGATAAATAGGTAGAGAACCACTGGTCTACATTGAACGCTACAGTGGTGCAGCTGGCCTTGAGCATGAACAATCAACAAAGTGCGCTGTTAACTTCCAACCTGAAAAACCAGACTTATGGGAGACGGATAAGATTTGTCCAAGAATAGATCAAGAGAGTCATTAAAACACAAAGGCATTCTGCAGACTTGCTTGATGACCAATTAAGTATGTTTCAGCAATGGAATGAGTTGTTTCAATGCAACAGTTAAATACAAGTTTAATTTAAGGAGAATGCTGAGCACTCCAGAGTAAGGTAAGACTTGCAAAGATGTCTGGAGCAGTTGGAAAAACTTCCAGTTCACTATTCAAAGGTAAACAAACAAAAGAAAGACAAGTCAACCCTGTGAGACAGTGCTTACAGGAAAGCTACCCGAAGGGGAGTGCTGCTTTAGACAGAATGTAGAATCACCAAAACCAGGCACTGGATGGCTGGAGAATAACTTGAAGTTGTGCCATAAATCTCACAACTCTCCTTGGATGAGCACTGTAAGAATCTCTTTTCAACTCTGCATCATTCTACAGTGTCTTTTAATTAAATACGTTTGCAATGTTATTGTTGCTGTGTTGGTCTCAGGATATTAGAGAAAGAAGGTGGGTGAGGTATCAGAGTAGCAGCCGTGTTAGTCTGTATCCGCAAAAAGAACAGGAGTACTTGTGGCACCTTAGAGACTAACACATTTATTTGAGCATAAGCTTTCGTGGGCTACAGCTCACTACATCAGATGTATAGAATGGAACATGTAGTAAGAAGATATAGATATATGTATACACACATACAGAGAACATGAAAAAGTGGAAGTAGCCATACCAACTGTAAGAGGCTAATTAATTAAGATGAGCTATTATCAGCGGGAGGGAAAAAAAACTTTTGTAGTGATAATCAAGATGGCCCATTTTAGACAGTTGACAAGAAGGTGTGAGGATACTTAACATGGGGAAATAGATTCAATATGTGTAATGACCCAGCCATGGGATTATCACTACAAAAGTTTTTTTTTCTCTCCTGCTGATAATAGCTCATCTTAATTAATTAGCCTCTTACAGTTGGTATGGCTACTTCCATTTTTCCATGTTCTCTGTATGTATATATATCTTCTTACTGTATGTTCCATTCTATGCATCCGAAGAAGTGGGCTGTAGCCCACGAAAGCTTATGCTCAAATAAATTTGTTAGTCTCTAAGGTGCCACAAGTACTCCTGTTCTTTTTGTGGGTGAAGTAATATCTTTTATTGGATCAGCTCCAATTCAGTCACAACGATGAAATACTAATTTAACTGCTTTGCTTGAAAAGCCCCATTTTGTGGGGTTCGGGTCATCCCACATCCCAACGCTGAAATACCTTGTGATTATCTGGTATTTTTCATTGCAAAACTCAGCTCCATTTTTAGTGGAAGATCCAGTTCTAAATCCCTTTGACTCCTTAGAAAAAAACCTGTGTGCTTCTCCAGAGGCTGCAAGGTCGTGGATCTGAAAATGTTTAGAGATAACACTTCAAGTTTAGTTTCCAGGTCTGAACCCAAGACTAGTGGGATATTTTGCATGGCCTTGGGTTTCGCAATAAGGGTCATGCAGCTCCAGTTCCAATCTCTTCCTATGAGAGTGAAACTAAACTAATAGGGCCCATAAAAGATGGATTGATTGGGGTGACATGCCCTGGTATCTGCCACAGAATAAAGAGCCAGTACAGGGCTCAGTTGCCTCTTCCTCTCACCTCATTGTGAAGAAGATAGCAGCAAGGGGGAAGCTCAGAAGCACTGGGTCTGGCTTGGGAGAAGGAGTGGGATGGAAGTGGTGAAATCCTAAATAAACTATTAGCAAACATGTAGCTGGCTTAGCCTTAGGTAAGAGTTAAAACCTGTGGCCAGCCTAATTGCGTCAGTGCTAAATAGTGTGCGTCAAAGTTCTTATTACAAATCTCGAAAGTGCTTAGCACCCTCCATTCTATTGCATTCAGTGGGTGCTGCAGGTGCCTGGCATCCCTGTAGAGTATTAAATCTAATGTTACCCAGTTTGAAAACTGGGACAGTGATTGTAAGATAGTGAAAGGACCTGATGAGTGTTGTTCCTGATGGTCATACCTAGACGGACATGCTAGTGTAGCAATTAATTCTTTAGAAAACGGTGCATGCAGGGTTAGCCACTAGAATTCTACTTTCAATTATGTCTTTAGTATGTAACCACTGTATGGAACTCTTTACTATCCAAAAACCTGAGTGAACATTTGAATGAGCAGTTCTAATAATATCACTGTTGACTGCATGGTCTTATTAAAACAGGAAGCTATAAATTTTGTACGTTTTCTGGAAATAAGATGGTACGATTTAGGCTTATTATGAGCATTAACAACTTTTAAAAAAATAACAAGTGAATTAAGTTGCACTATAAATGTCTCAAATAATATTTATCTCAACTTGGCAGCATGCACCAGTAACTTGTTATGTAATAGTTTTAATCGTATTTTTCAGAACAGTGGGCGTAATGGTCTTCTGGCTGACTGAAGCCAAATTAGTACTTTCTGTCTGTCTTTTCCGTGTTTGTTCACACAATATAGTGCATGTGGGCGATCTAAGATTTCAAAATTTACTTTTAATCAGTGTCTAAGCCTTTGGGTATAGCATAAGGCTGAAATTTCACAACTCACTCTTCAGTGGAACAATTGTTCCTAAAGGGTTTATACACCATTAAACCCTGCACAGGGTGTTGTAGCCTAATCTGAGAGGTTAATGACATCTCCAGAGGATATAAGCATGCATAGCTTATAGAACTACTAATATAGCACTAGCAAACTGTGTGATTAAGCTTACTAAACTTGTCAACATCAGCATGAATGTACAAAATGTTCTATGTAGCAAAGTCTTGTTCAAGAACACAATAGCTAAATAGCATAGCTTTGTGTAAACTGGTACCAGCTGAGATCTGCCCCACACCTCATCGTGTGAGAAAATGAGGTTTGAAGTTGCTATAACTGATTAGGCACAGGTAGCCCAGAATAGAGTACTGTCTTAACATGTGAACCCCTATAGCTAATACTCCAGGACAATAAAATGTCAATTATGTTTCATTACTTGTATGGATGACTCCCTTTTACAGCAGCAGGCTGTTAGCAAAGCTTCCACCAAGTTTAATATTGGTTGCAGTTGGGGGACTTATTCCTCATTCTGTGAAACTCTGAGTACTTGTCTACAGCTGGTACAGCTAGAACAGTCTGAGGTCATCTTAAATTTTTATATGTCCCTCATTACCATAGTATCTGAGCACCTTATCTTCTAGTTAGTTTCTTCTCTCCTCATCTTGTGTGGCTTAGGGAAATGCTATTATCCCCGTTTTGCAGATGGGAACTGCAAGTGACTTGTCCAGGGTCATCCAGGAAGTCCATATTCGAGCAGGAACTTGAACCCACCTCTCCTGAGTCCTAGGCTAGTGCTATAACTGCTGGCTGATCCTTTCCTGTTTGTAGCAGTGGAACACCTCTGAGGCTAATGGTGTCTTTTTATAACAATGCTCTTGCATTTGTTTTTAGCGGGGTTGAAAATTTTGTGCCCCAAAAGTTTTGAAAAGATTTTATCCTAATGTTGTGTGGGCTTTTCCTTATTTATGACTAAGGCTATGTTTATGTCACGGTGGTCATAGAAGTCACGGAATCCGTGACTTCCAGAGACCTCCATAACATTCTCTGCTTCAGTCCCAAGGGTTGCAGGACTCTGGGGCTGGCAGCCAGCAGGGCCCTGGCAGCTCCCAGCCACCGTGGGCAGAGGGGGAAACCCGCAGCTCCCAGCCACCACAGTGGCAGGGGAAGTTATGAAGCTGCAGCAGCAAAAGTCACAGACCGATCACGGCCTCCGTGAATTTTTGTTTATTGCCCGTGACAGGTCCGTGACTTTTACTAAAAATAACCATGACAAACTCTTAGCCCTATTTATGAGAACAGTAGATTAAAGTAGGATTAAAACATGTCTGAGTGACTTTAGCCATATCCTGGAGCTTTGCGATCTTGAGTGGCATGGCTAAAGTACAAGAATTCACAATACTTGGCACTGATTGTTACTTTCAGTGATCTCTAAGAGCCTTTCCTCTGCTTAAACCTCCAAAACAGACTGTATTTTTTCCCTCTGAACCTGATATCTCGCTGGTTTTTTGTTTGGTTTTTGTTTTTAACCCAAAGCACTAAGGAAGACTTGTCTCCATCTATAGATGGGTTGGATGCCCCTAGAGTTTGCTGTGTGTAAGGTTATTCCATGAGGATGTGTTACCTGGGCAGGACGGGAAAGATAAAGCCAACTAGTGGTTAAAGGTTTTGTTTTCATGTTGTAAATATGTTACTGATCATATATTTATTAATCCCAAATTAGGAGGATCTTCCGCTTAACTGGAAACGTTAGTTATTTTGGAGTCGTTAACTTGATTGTTCTGGCTTCTCAATTCCTGTAAGTGTCATGTACGGTTTGGCAACTGAAATTGCATAGCACCACCATTTTAAAAAACAAATAGTGACTTGGATAATGGGACACAGTTATAAAGTACAACAGTGTTTGTCAGATCTCTTCTCTAGTGATTGAGAACATGACACTTCATGTCTCTGGGTTATTTTAAGCAACAAATTGTGCAACTTTCTCCAAGATGGTGGTAAAGCAAATCCTCCTAGCATCACTTATGTAGAAGCAAGAAAAATGGAAATAGTCCTTCTATCTTGCGGATTGTTGGTCTTATAATAAGTAGGGCTAACAGGAAATCGCAGTTAATGCATGTGATTAATGCAAAGCAAATTATTTTTCAATTCACCTCATACAAGTCCACTCAGTCCTACTTCTTGTTCAGCCAATTGCTAAGACAAACAAGTTTGTTTACATTTATGGGAGATAATGCTGCCCACTTCTTACTGGGTGAGGTATTATCTTTTATAGGCCCGTGAGAGAGAGAGAGAGAGAGAGAGACATAAGATTTCAAGCTTCCACAAAGCTGTTCAGATCTGTACAAGTTCGAAAGCTTTTGTCTCTCACCAACAGAAGTTGGGCCTATAAAAGATAATACCTCACCCATCTTGTCTCTCTAATATCCTCGGATCAACACGGCTACAACAACACTTCATACTTCTAAATATGGCCTTTAACCATAGGTGCCAACTCCGTGGGTGCTCTGGGGCTGGAGTATCCATGGGGGAAAAAAATGCTGGGTGCTGAGCACCCACCGGCAGCCCCCCTACTAGAACCTCCGCCCAGCGCCACCCTGCCTGCCGGCAGCCCCCCATCTCCATCAGTGCCTCCGCCTCCTTCCCCGCGCCTGCCGTTGATCAGCTGTTTGGAGGCGCTGGGGGGGACTGGGAAGGAGTGAGGGTGCAGTGCGCTCGGAGGAGGGGGCGAAACTGGGTGGGGAAGAGGCAGAGATGGGAAGGGGCGGGGATGGGAAGAAGCAGGGTGAGGGTGGAGCCTTGGGGGAAGGGGTGGAGTGGGGCCGGGACCTGGGGGGAGCACATCCCGGCAGATTAGAAACTCGGGGACTATGCCTTTAACCTTTCCTTTGTGCCTCTATATTTTAAGTCATTAAATAGTTGGTGACTGCTTGCACAAACGGCCTTATTTAAACACTGCTGTTGCAAAGGTGGCTGCTTCTAGCCAGTGTGGGTTTCTGTAGATCCTACAAGCGCAGCTGCTCTACCCTGCCCTGGTATTGGCTTATGAAAATCATGCCAGTGTCGCTAATGTTTCATCAGGAACATGGCGGCGTCTGTATGTATGCTACACTGTGTGCCATTGCAGGGGTTGCCTGCGGCTACGATGGGTCGTGTCCACGTGGGTTTTGTTAATGTAGGGCTGGCAAAGATGGTGTAAAGACTTGTGCAAGTATTTCACCACTGAACAAGTGCTCGCATTGTCTCTTCAGCATCTGAGTGTGTTGGTGTGAGTGAGGGATTGCAGCACCAGGATTTTACCACTAAAATAGTGACTGTTCCAGGGGAGGGGCCAGTTTCTAAATTGTATATAAACGTTATGTAGTAGACTTTTCAAAGAGAATTCTAGGTCCAGTATGGGGGGACAACCTCCAGATCTTAATCCAATTTATGGTAAACTAAATTTGGTGCCCATAAATTATAATACTGGATCTTTCCCTTATTTGACTATGGTGGGAGAGAATATGAATAAGTATGTTGTATTTAAAATGTGAGTTGGCACTATCTGTGATTTAATGGAAAGTAGGTCACATGCCGGTTTAGACTGGCTTAATACACATGGTGCCTGTTTCTTGGAATATTGAAAAGTGCTCTGTTAGGCTAGGGTATGGTTTAAAAGTGAATTTTCACCAGTTTATGTAGAATGGTCTCTTAAGCCCATTTCACTTTTATACTGGTTAAGAAATGTATGGGTTTATGTCGAGTGTTGCTAACATAATTTGACTACAAAATTTGTGGCTTGAATTTTCAGTCCTGAGTGTAGAAATGCAGTAACTAGGGTTTTTTGCTTAGTCTAAAAATTGCGTTACCAAGGTTGTTAAATCTGATCCCACTGGGAAAGATCCCAGACCTTCTCAGTATTTCTCTGTAAGCTATTGCTTTAGTTGCCACAAAGATGTTATGTGACTGCAAATGGGTGAGGAAGTGGTCTGTGTGATCATGAAATGAAAGGGCAGCGGCTCATGAGGCAACCTCAGATGTGACCCACCCTGTGAAAACTTGAGAACTGCTTGTATGAAAACCAGTTGTGTGGATCCCTTGTGTGGCTGCTGAAGGTGGATTTTGCTGAGCTTACTTGCCTAAAAAAAAAAAAAAAAAAAAACTTTCCTTGCTCCAAAACAACGTCTTGTAGTTTGTATCTGTAGTTTGTAGTTTGTACTTGCTGATTCCTTCTCCCTATATGGATGAACTTGGCTTTTAATTATATCCCTTCTGAAGTTTCACAGTGAGAGGATATTGTGTTGATAGTTTTGTAACAGTCTCTTGTGCTCAGTGGTTTGAGAGACCTGGTGGGTGGAAGAGGGGAGGGGAGAGAGACTCTTGAATAGAAAACTTGGATCACTTTGTGTAAAGTGCAGTGGCACCTTTAAGACTAACAGAAGTATTGGGAGCATAAGCTTTCGTGGGTAAGAACCTCACTTCTTCAGATGCATCTGAAGAAGTGAGGTTCTTACCCACGAAAGCTTATGCTCCCAATACTTCTGTTAGTCTTAAAGGTGCCACAGGACCCTCTGTTGCTTTTTACAGATTCGGACTAACACGGCTACCCCTCTGATATTTGTGTAAAGTATTTCATGTAGCAACCGAGTTGTACTTTTTGCCTCTTAAACCTCAAGTATTTCACAGGTCTTTCAAGTGTTTCCACAGTGGAGCAGAAGTTTACATGTGGTTGTAGCTAGCACTATTATGGGGCTTTAATATTTGGGAAAGCGACTGTTACTTGTGAAGAAAAGTTCAGGTGACATCTTTTTCCCTAACCACACCCAAGTCAGTAGTTGGGTCACAGCTTCAGTGCTTTTATGCAGGGCTGTAGAAAACTTCAATCACTCTTCTTTACTAGGGATCTCTTCACACCAGAGCAACCCATAGACAGTTTTAGTTGAGTAGCAGTGCTGATGCAACGCATAACTGGATTTCATCACTACTGGATGAACTAGATAAGATTGCAGTGCAGCGGGCTGGATAACAAGTGCCCCTCTCACCAGAATCCACTCTGAAATGTGTAACGTCCCCTGCCCCAAATCAAACCAGCAAGTGAAAGGCTAGTTGGCCAGGTATCATAATGTAATGCAACCACCAATGAGGAAGCTTGTTAATATCAGCCACTGCTCAAACACGGCAGCTAATTTTAGAAGATGTCTCTGCATCAGAGAGTATTTATGTATTTTACACCCTTTACTTACATAACAAGTGTCAAAGGTGAGTTCTTAAAGCAAAACACTGGGAAGTAGCATGCCGCCCAGTATTATAAGCATCCTTTATTGCTAATGAAAGACCTAAAGAGTTGTTAAATGCATCTCTTAGATGGAAGAGACCCACCCTTCTGCTAGTACAAAACATAAATAGGTTGATATTTAACTGTTAAGAGGCTGCAAGGCTGGAAACTGCTGTTTCATCTCCACCTCTTCTGTTTGACAGGAATTGACATTCTGAAGCTCGTAGCAGCCCAGGTTGGAAGCCAGTGGAAAGAGATCTACCAATTTCTGAGCAATGCAAGTGACCGTGAGATGGCGGCTTTCTCCAATGGGTACACTGCAGACCATGAAAGGGCCTATGCTGCCTTACAGCACTGGACCATCCGAGGCCCTGAAGCCAGTCTCGCTCAGCTCATCAGCGCACTGCGGCAGCACAGACGTAATGATGTCGTGGAGAAGATCAGAGGCCTGATGGAAGACACAACCCAGGTAAAGTGTATGTTGATTTGCAGAGGAAGCTTGTTTTATTTTTTTCATTACACTCTTCATCACAGAAATGTGCACTAGTCTGTCCTTCCAAGGCCAGGTCTACACGACAGACCTATGTCAGTATAAGTACGTCACTCGGGGATGTGAAAAATACACACCCCTGTGTAGACTGGGTACTGTACATCATTTTTCTCCTGCCCTAAATTCTTATCTTCACTGTTTGAAAGAATTCTCAGGGACTAGGTTTTTATAGCCTGGCAAGACAGTACGTTGAGAGGTAAATATCCTGAATAACTACGTGATGCTTGCTTACACAAAAGATACGTCCATATCCGGTTTGACCATCGCATTTCCTGTAATAGGACTTATAAAAACAAGCAGGGAATAGATACACTAGTGTCTCTGAGAACAAGTAAAAACAAACCACCTACACTACAGGTTTGGTTCAGTTGTAATCCCCACTGCCTATAGTTACAACCATATGTGTAAGGTTTTTCTGTGAGAGAGACACTCCTCTCTGTTGGGTTTAATGAGCAACAGTGGCCCCAGTTCAGCAAGGCACATGTGCTTAATTCCAAAAACTAGACCTTGGTGAGGAAACGGATTTCTGCAAAACCCATTGCAATGCAGAGAGCACGTGCTTGCACTGTATAGGGCTGTCTCACTTTGAAGTCAAGAAATTGAGACACTTATTGCTTAGGAGCACTGCAAAATCTTTCATAGGAGGGATATTTTAAAAAGCCGCCTAAAAGTTTTGTCTCAACTAGGATTTAAAGGTGTTTGGAATGTGTCAGCTAAAATGTTCTAACCCCGCTTTTTAAATCCTAGGCGAGAGAAAACCTCCAAGGTTCCTTTCTAAAGGGGAAATAGGCTTGTGCCTTCTGCTGCTGCTTTATAACGTGGAAAGGAAACAGGAACATTTTTTTCAAGTGTTTACAGTAGAAATACAGATCTTGTCAATCAGGGAAGATTTCAACCAGAAAATTAGTAAAACTAGAACATCACAAGAGACGACACTGAGAGCCAAGCGATTAAGGGGGAGAAATTTTTAGTTAGCAAAAAGCAGATGGGCCCTTGGTGAACTCTAGTGCCTGCTAATGCCCGTTATGGAGAGGATGGCTTCTGTTAAGTGGTCCATATGGGCTCTTTCCCTTTTAAAACATGGAAGCTCACAATATACGTTATCTGAGACCTCCAGCAAGACTAGACTGGACTTTCCTTATATTTCAAAGCTTTAAAAGAGAATTCTCAAGACCACACACGAACAGAACAGCACTAACTTGGGCACCTGTATATGTCTCCTAAAAGGAAAAAAGGGAGTACAAATGCAATTTTGAACATTGCAAGTCATCTTTTAAAAACTAATCCATGATTTTCCCAGCGAAGGAAACTTAGTAGGTCTGTATCACTGGGAACTCTTCAGTAGCCTTAGGTCAGGTCTATACTTGAAACATTTGCTGGTACAGTAATATTGGTTAAGGATATGACACTCTTGATATTTGTATACTGGTAAAAGCCCTAGCATAGACACAGTTATACCAACCGAAAAGTGCTTTTCCTGGTATAGCAAACCCTCCTAGTGTAGACTAGGCCTTAATACCATCTTTCAAAAAGAATTGCCAAAGTGACTTCTTTACTGTAAGAACATGACCGACTAAGAGCTTGTTCTCAGAAACTAACGTTACGGGGAAGGGGCGCTGTTTGAACACAAGTGAGAATTGCTGCTCCTGAGCAGTTTGTAACCAGATTGTGTTCATCTCTGGAGTATGGTGCTAGTTCAGTGTCTTACTCTGGGCTTTTGCATGGTGGGATGGTATCCAATTGGATAATGTAGAAACTTTTTTTTTTTTTTTCTGAGTCATTTTGGGCAGGTGGCTGGAGTCTTTAGAACTTAGGGATTTACTAAAAATAGTGCAGGAGTAAATCTCGTAGAATCCTGGGCAATACTTATTCGCTGATAGGAAATAGGAACTGGTGGGATTTGTGATCTGAATTTTAGGAGCATGGATGTCAGGGTAACGTGGATGCAGTGATGGGTGGAGTGGAGGCTTCCAAGCACAGATCTCGCTGGTAACCTCCAAACAAGGGTAATTTGGCATCCCAAGAGTTGCTCACGATATTTGCCCTGATCTTTCTCTCATCCCTTTTCAGTGTGATTCCAAACACTGACTATTTATTTAGCATATGCAAACCAATCAGGCCAAGCCACAGCGTTCTTATCAGCGATGTTCAAGGTGTGAAGACCTCCAGGAAGTTGAGTCATTTTGTTATCTGAGTCCTCAACAATGTGTGTCATGGTTTGTGGCTGCCCACGTTCACATAGTGCACAGTCTGCAGCACAAATTCCATGTCCAGTACAAAACCGGTTCAGAAGGCTCCATTGCCTTTGCAGTAAATCAAACACAGGTTGACATTGAGTGGGGTCTGAGACAAGATAATTATTTGTCACTTTCTCTGCGGACCATGAAACTCGCCACAAGTCCTCTACCGCAGTGGTTCTCAACCAAGGGTGTGAGTACCCCTGGGGGATACACAGAGGTCTTCCCAGGATACATCAACTCATCTAGATGTTTGCCAATTTTACAACTGGCTACCATGTGTAGATAGAGACACTATTTGAAAGGACACAAAAATCCTGTCTGTTGTACTTGTTAGGACGTAGCCATTGTCACATACCTGCTTTGCCAAATAAGTTGTTCAGTGTTCCTGGGAATGCAGAGCTCCTGGAGAACACAGGAGCAGAAACACCCAGGGACGTTAACTGTAAGATGGAATCTGGTTTTACTTAAAAGCCAGGAACATTTTCTGCAGCTACCTTTTAAAAGAGACTGTGTGACTAGAATGCTGTTCAGTGGAGCACACAGGAGGCATATAAATGGGGTGTGGGGCAGGCTAGATAAAGGGGCCTTTTAAACCAGTGGTTCTCAACCAGGGGTACATGTATCCCTGTGGGTACACAGGTGTCTTCCAGAGGGTACATCAACTCATCTAGATACTTGCCTAGTTTTACAACAGGCTACATATAAAGCACTAGCGGAGTCAGTACAAACTAAAATTTCATACAATGACTTGTTTATACTGCTCTATATGCCATACACTGAAATGTAAGTACAATGTTTATATTCCAATCAATTTATAATTATATGGTAAAAATGAGAAAGTCAGTGATTTTTCAGTAATAGTGTGTCTGTAACACTTTTGCATTTTTATGTCAGATGTTGTAAGCAAGTCGTTTTTAAGTGAGGTGAAACTTGGGGTACACATGACAAATCAGACTCCTGAAAGGGGGACAGCAGTCTGGAAAGGTCAAGAGCCACTGCTCTACCATAAATCCCTCATCTGGTAAACTTACCCACAGAGAGCAATGTGAGGGCAGACGACCATGTGGTGGATTAAACACGTCTTTAATTAATGGTAGATGTGGCATATCATGCAATTTCATGCGTAATACTGCATGCTTAATCTTCCAGAACAAGCTTTTGAAAGTAAACAAGAATCATCCCCTTTTTACAGATGGTGAGGCTTTAAAAGCCTCCGTTTCCATTGTCCCCTAATTTTGGACACTTAGGGCCGGAGTGTTTACAGTGCTCAGCTACCTCCAGCTCCCGGTTTGGAGAAACTGTAGATGCTAAGCACCTTTAAAAATCAAAGTGTTTCTACTTCAGTTCCCAAATCTAAAATCACCGGATAATATAAAGGATCCAGGCTGAGGCATTCACAGCTGCCCAAGAGATTTGGGTGCCCACTTCTTGTAAATGGGAATTGGGTATCAAATTCTCACAAGTGGCTTCAAAAATCTAAGCTCCAGGCCTTAACGTTCTGGCCATTATTAGTTCCATTTTGAAGGCATCCAGATGCGCCAGTTGGGCTCAGAGCTCTGTTCTGCGCACTCCACAAACGCACAGGAAGACGTGGCCCCTGCCTCCAATAGCGTGCAAACTGACTAGACCACACGTTGCCTTTACAGGATGTCATGGGTGGGTTCCTGCTTGCTCTACTCCCACCAGAGGTGCCAACTTTCTACTGTGCTGGGGAGTGCTTGACTCCTGGCTCTGGCCCAGGGCCCGCCCCATTTCTCCCCCGAGCACGCCCGCCATCACTCCTTCCAGCACCTCCTGCATGCTGCGGAACAGCTGATGGTGGAAGGCACTGGGAGGGAGGGGGGAGAGTGCCGGTGGGTGCTCAGCACCCACCATTTTTTTTTTTTCCTGTGGGTCCTCCAACCCCGAAGCACCCATGGAGTCGGAGCCTATCACTCCCACATGTAACCTCAGTGAAGTCAATGGGATTACACATGCCCAGTGAGTGGGACTTGGCCTAAAGCCAAATGCATTGGTAATATAAAGGCACACACTTCTTTGCATGCATTTCATCTTAAAAAGTGAGTAGCAAAGCCTTGCTTCCCTGCCTAGCCATCTGCATCTGCCTGTCTGTGGTAGGGTAAGGATGTATTCAGGAAACTAGCCTGCTTGTTGCCTGGGAAGCAATGCAGCTTGATAAGGACTGTGGAAATGCCTCCGGTCACCCTGTTGGTGGAAGATAGCAGGGCTGACAGCACTGTTTCTTTGCATCGCTCTTGTACCTTGGAAAGAATGGAAATGGCATAGGGGCTGGAAAGGGGTTTAACTGCCAGGGAACAGAATCCTGTGAGAATCCCAAGGAATAGACTTGACAAGCTTGCCATATATCAAAACATTATTCAAGCTAAAATCACCAAGCAGCAACTCTGAAAGATATTCCTTTTTAAAAAGTGCTGTGCTCTCTGTTTCCAAACCTCATATGGCATCTGGAGGCTAGCAATCTACCCTCAAGCCTCTAACGATCACTTTCTAGCAGTGGCATTGGTTTGCTTTCCTGGAAAGTAGTGAAATTAGGTCACTAATCTCTTCAACAAGCTGCATTAGGCCTGACTACAGGAGTTCAATCAGTGCTGCTCTAATGGTTCATTTAAAAAAAAAAATTCAGCTGGTGCAGCCCCCTCTGTGGACACTTTTATTTCAGTTCATCTTAAACAGATTGCTAATCAGCTTCCTCCAACAGCCCCCTATTGTGACTCTAGGCACCCCTGTATTCACAGCCTACATACTACTGCAATGATATGTTGCACAAAATATGCCTTGTGAGGTGTCATAAGAAAGCCTGTAACATTGAATCATTGTAAAGTGCATGTGTTCGCCTTATATATGAAGTTATGAATTCCTCTGTATGATGTTACTAGAACATGTTTAAGACCAGATAGCCTAGGTAGAGGTGATAAACAGGTCTCCCCTAGACAAAGGAATGTGGGTTTGCCTCAGTTTACATACTAGCAGTATACAAAGCCATCAAGCTAAACCAATGGGTGTTATGTTCCTGAACTCAAGAGACAAAATTAACAGGACTCCTGCACCCCAAAGAGAGACAGGAGACTGAGTCCCCAGGAAGCCTTCCTGACATGTAAGACAAAGAAATCCATTTGGGGCATATAAGGAACAGAGAAACTCCATCTTTATCCTTCACTGTAGGAGACAAAGAAAACAGTCTATTTGATCTCCGTGATGCATCCTGACTGGTAGAAGGCTGGAAAGGAGACTTGATGAAAGAAACTTTCTCGAACAAAGGCTGTATCTTGCTAGGTGTTCTCAAACTGGGGGTCGGGACCCCTCAGGGGGTCGCAAGGTTATTACATGAGGGTCGCGAGCTGTCTGCCTCCACCCCAAACCCTGCTTTGCCTCCAGCATTTATAATGGTGTTACAAATTAAAAACACTTTTTAATATATTTAAGGGGGATCGCACTCAGAGCTTGCTATGTGAAAGGGGTCACCCGTACAAAAGTTTGAGAACCATTGTGCTAGAATAAATTTTAGACTTTTAGACCTAAGAACAGCCATACTGGGTAAGACCAACGGTCCCTCTAGCCCTGTATACTGTCTTTCAACAGTGGCCAATGCCAGGTGCCCCAGAGGAAATGAACAAAACAGGTAATCATCAAGTGATTCATCCCCTGTTGCCCATTCCCGGCTTCTGGCAGACAGAGGCTAGGGTCACCATCCCTGCCCATTCTGGCTAATAGCCATTGATGGATCTATCCTCCATGAACTTATCTAGTTCTTTTTTGAACCCTGTTATAGTCTTCAGAACATCCTCTGGCAAGGAGTTCCACAGGTTGACTGTGCGTTGTGTGAAGAAATACTTTCTTTTTTTTGTTTTAATTTTATTGGGTGACCCCTAGTTCTTGTGTTATGAGAAGAAGTAAATAATAGTCCCTTATTTACTTACTCTACACCAGTCATGCTTTTATAGACCTCAGTCATATCCCCCCTTAGTCGTCTTTTCCAAGCTGAAAAGTCCCCATCTTATTAATCTCTCCTCATATGGCAGACGCTCCATACCCCTAATCATTTTTGTTGCCCTATTCTATACCTTTTCCAATTCCAATATATCTTTTTTTGAGATGGGGCAACCACATCTGCATGCATTATTCAAGATGTGGGCATACCACGGATTTATACAGAGGCAAGATATTTTCTGTCTTATTATGTAACCCTTTCTTAATGCTTCCCAACATTCTGATCGCTTTTTTTGACTGCCGCTGCACATTGAGTGGATGTTTTCAGAGAACTATCCACAATGACTCCAAGATCTTTCTTGAGTGGTAACAGCTAATTTAGACCCCATCATTTTATATGTACAGTTGGGATTGTTTTCCAATGTGCATTACTTTGCATTTATCAGCATTGAATTTCATCTGCCATTTTGTTGCCCAGTCACCCAGTTTTGAGAGATCCTTTTGTAGTTCTTTGCAGTCTGCTTGGGACTTAACTATCTTTAGTAGTTTTGTATTATCTGCAAATTTTGTCACCTCACTGTTTCCAGATCATTTATGAATATGTTGAATAGAACTGGTCCCAGTACAGATCCCTGGGGGACACCACTATTTACCTCTCTCCATTCTGAAAACTGACCATTTATTTCTACCCTTTGTTTGCTATCTTTTAACCAGTGACCAATCCATGAGGGGACCTTCCCCGTTATCCCACGACAGCTTGCTTTGCTTAAGACTCTTTGGTGAGGGACCTTGTCAAAGGCTCTCTCAAAATCTAAGTACACTATATCCACTGGATCCCTCTTGTCCACGTGCTTGTTGACCCCCTCAAAGAATTCTAGTAGAATGGTGAGGCATGATTTCTCTTTACAAAAACCATGTTGACTTTCCCCAATAAATTGTGTTCATCTATGTGTCTGACAACATTTTTCCTTACTATAGTTTCAACCAGTTTGCCCGGTACTGAAGTCAGGCTTACTGACCTGTATTTGCTGGGATCAGCCGGAGCCCTTTTTAAAAACTGGTGTCACATTAGTTATCCTCCAGTCATTTGGTACAGAAGCTGATTTAAATGATAGGTTACAGACTACAGTTAGTAGTTCTGCAATTTCACATTTGAGTTCCTTCAGAACTCTTGGGTGAATACCATCTGGTCCTCGTGACTTATTACTGTTTAGTTCAGTGGTTCTCAAAGCCGGTCCGCCGCTTGTTCAGGGAAAGCCCCTGGTGGGCCGGGCCGGTTTGTTTACCTGCCGCGTCCGCAGGTTCAACCAATCGCGGCTCCGATTGGCCGCGGTTTGCCACTCCAGGCCAATGGGGGCTGCAGGAAGTGGTGCAGGCCGAGGGACGTGTTGGCCGCCCTTCCCAGAGCGGCGAACCGCGGCCAGTGGGAGCTGTGATCGGCCGAACCTGCGGAACGGCAGGTAAACAATGGGTCCGGCTTGCCAGGGTTTTCCCTGAACAAGCAGCGGACCGGCTTTGAGAACGACTGGTTTAGTTTATCAATTTGTTCCAAAACCACCTCTAATGACACCTCAATCTTGGATAGTCTCTATGTAAAAGAATAAATGGACACAAATCAGACATCAGGAATGGTAACATACAAAAGCCAGTAGGAGAACACTTCAAACTTCCTGGACATTCAATAAGAGATTTAAAAGTAGCCATTCTTCAACAAAAAAAACTTCAGAAACAGACTTCAAAGAGAAACTGCAGAGCTACAACTCATTTGCAAATTTAACACCATTAATTTGGACTTGAATAGGGACTGGGAGTGGCTGGCTCACTACAAAAGCAACTTTCCCTCTCCTGGTATTGACACCTCCTCATCAATTATTGGGAGTGGACCACATCCACCCTGATTGAATTGGCCTTGTCATCACTGGTTCTCCACTTGTAAGGTAGCTCCCTTTTCTTCCTGTGTCAGTATATTTATGCCTGCATCTGTAATTTTCACTCCATGCATCTGAAGAAGTGGGTTTTTTTACCCACAAAAGCTTATGCCCAAATAAATGTTAGTCTTTAAGGTGCCACCGGACTCCTCATTGATCTTGTGGATACAGACTAACACAGCTACTCCTCTGATACTTGGTTCCTCAGATTTGTCATCTAAAAAGAATGGCTCAGGTTTGAGAATCTCCCTTACATCCTCAGCCGTGAAGACAGATGCAAAGAATTCATTTAGCTTCTACCCAATGTCCTTATCGTCCTTGAGTGCTCCTTTAGCATCTTGATTGTCCAGTAGCCCCACTGGTTGTTTAGCAGGCTTCCTGCTTCTGATGTACTTAAAAAAATTTGCTATTACTTTTTGAGTCTTTGGCTAACTGTTCTTCAAATTCTTTTGTGCGCTTCCTGATTATATTTTTACAATTCATTTGCCAGAGTTTATGCTCCTTTCTATTTTTCTCTCTAAGATTTAACTTCCACTTTTTAAAGGATGCCTTTTTGCCTTACTGCTTTTTTTTTTACTTTTTTGTCTAGCCACGGTGGCACCTTTTTTGATTCTATTATGTTTTTTAATTTGGGGTATTCATTTAGGTTGAGCCTCTATTATGGTGTCTTTAAAAAGTTTCCATGCAGCTTGCAGGGATTTCACTTTTTGCACTGTACCTTTTAATTTCTTTTAATTAAATTTAACTAACTTCCTCATTTTTTGTGTTGTCCCCCTTTCTGAAAGATGTGTGTTTTCACTTTTATTTACTTGTAATCATCTCTACCTTTTATCTCTTTTGCTTGGTATCACTTAATCTCTGCTCTTTTTTTAATGAACTTGTTTTACTTTTGCTGTAAACCATCTTAGGGCTGTCTTTGAAGGGAAGGGTGTATCCACCGCAGTTAAATTAGTAAACTGTGATGTATTGACTCTTTAACAGAGGAGCAAACTTAATATCTTCTGTGAATGTACTATGGTAGGGGCTGTACAAATATGTCTGAGGAGTTCAGGAGCTAGAGTTCACTGATTGTTACTTGCCAGGCGATGTTTGGGCCGGGAGAGCCCTGAGGAGTTTGCTGGCAAGGAAGACAGGCTGGTGCGGCAGGGGGCTGACACACAATCTAATTGTCAGTAAAACTCACTCTTGTCTAGGCAGAGAGGTAACACAGTGGCTCACAGCTCTGGGCATCCCCTGCAGTGTTTCTCCTGTACAACAGCAGCATCCTTTAGCTTGGAGACTGGATATGGCCCTATCACTAGTACCATGCGGCATCTGACTTACCATTCCAGTTCACTCACTGGTGTGATGTGAGACCAAACCCTTTTTCCCTGCTGCTCTGTGGCAAGTCCTGGTCTGTCTTTTGAGTGGCACTTACAAGAACTCCAGCAAAGGGGTTAATTTTATCAGGCTAACGGCACCGGAATTCCTTTTTTGGAGGTTGCAGTGTAATTGTAGCCATGTTGGTTCCAGGATATTAGAGAGACAGGATGGGTGAGGTAGTCTTATTGGGCCAACTTCTTTTTTGTACAGATGATGTGTCTCTACTGGTAAATGTTCCACACAGCAATCCATCCACTGAATGTACAGGGCTAGTTAACATGCTGAGGCAACACCCAGCATGTTAAACGAACGCTAAAAGGGCCCTAAGGGTACGGATTTGAGATTTGAGCCTGGTGCATTTCTGCAAGTTACTACTATGCCTGAACACGCTTACCCAAACGTATTCTCTAAATGAGCTTCTGGAATTTATGTCAAGATGGAGGTAAGGAAAGGGATATGTGGGGAGAAGAGAACTTTGGGGAGGTGACTGGAGAGGCACAGAAGACAGGTGAGGGGAAAGTGTCCTACTGGATTCTGGGACATGTACATGAACCTTACCTAAGCTAGAGAATGTCCCCATTGCAACCCATCCCTTAAAGGTTTGATGCAAGTAGACACAACAAACTGGGGTGGAGTCTGGATTGTTTTCTCCCCTAGAGGTGTCCTCTCCAAAGCAGGGTTGAGATGCAGTGATAATGTGAGACGCTTGTGCTGGTGGTGGTGGAGTAGCTGGACTGTAGGACTTGCCTCCCTTAGCTTCCCCAGTAGCTGTCACTGGGATGAAGCTGGCTTGTTCCTTAAAAATTCTCAGTTCATTTTAAGAAGCAAAGTTAGCTGTGTACATAGTACAGTGCCTGGCAATGAACACTTCTGAAGCAGTAACCTTCTCATACAAGCTTTTCAGGTATGAGAAACCATTCATTTATTTCAGAGTAGCAGCCGTGTTAGTCTGTATCCGCAAAAAAGAACAGGAGTACTTGTGGCACCTTAGAGACTAACAAATTTATTAGAGCATAAGCTTTCGTGGGCTACAACCCACTTCTTCGGATGCATCCTGTACTCCTGTTCTTTTTGCATTCATTTATTTGCACCTGTAACTAGCTCGTCCTCAAAGCCATGGTTTCAAGGCTTCCAAAAAGGTTGCCAGTTAATCCAGTTCCCACTGGATGAGTACCCACCATTGAGACCATCAAACTGGCTTCTTATGGAGTCGCCCTTCAGATGAATAGCAGCTGTACTGCCACAGAATATCTAGCTATGGGTGGCCCTACTGCAGAGGCTCTCATTCCATCCCTTAGCTTGTTCTGGCCATGCTTTGCTCTGCTCTCAAATCAGTGGTGTACACCTAGCATGCTTCCGTACCTAGGGCACAGCAGGGTATGTTAGAGACTTGAGAATTAACCTGAAAGCTGAACTCTGTTGCTCTCATTTGTCCATCCTTCTTCCAGTGCATCCATAAGACTCCTTGCCACAGTGCCTACAAAACCCAGCTCGCTGACTGTGGCTGGACAGGTGACTAGTTGTGACTGTTCCTCTTCCCCTTCTTTCCTTTTCCTACTCCCTGTTTGTATCCACAGCTTTAAAATCCCCACTACGAACCCATGTAATAAAGCATGCTAAACCTCGGGGACTTACGTGGCCTCCATCACTGTAGTAACTGAGCACGTCACAGTCTTTAATGAAGTTATCCTCGGAACACACTGGTGAGGTGGGGAAGTTCTTATCTCCATTTCGTAAATGGGGTATTGAGGAATTAAGAGACTTTTTCTCCAAGGTTACCCAAGAGCTGCAAATTGAAGTCTGGCTTCCAGAATGCCAGGCTAGCACCTCGATCACTGGACCATCCTCCCCAGCCCTCATTCACTTACTTGTCTGCCTCCCTTACCCTTTATCTGTTTTACCTTCAAGGCAAGAATTCTTTCTGGGATTTGTCCAGCACAACAGGGGCCCCCACTCTTGATTGGAGTCTTTGGGCACTACCATAATATAAATATTTACTGCTCCTACTACTAATGCGTAAGCATAGAATTAATTTAAATCCATTTATCTAGAGAGCAGCATGGCATATAACAAGAGAATTTCTCTGCTGAATGCTTGCTGGGTTGTTACTCTGTAAGGTTATGCCAGTCTTACATCACACGGAGTGAATTTAGGTTAAAACTAGATTAGCCCTCTGGCTCACTTTGTCTTCTAGATCAGTGACTGCTGTGAAAATAAGCAAAGAGCAGAACAGCTCTGGGAAGAACTTTGAGGTGTGTTAGCATGTACAGATCCTAATGAGCTCTGGCTTCCGTGATGAGCTGGAAAAGCACGCACCGAATTGGAACAATGTTTGCAAGAAAGAGAGCACATCCTGCAAAATGTCTCCTTTCCAGGCTTGTCCTGTTGGGGAAAATTAATGGCTGTTTTCCATATGTTGGGTTCTATTGCCTATTTGCATCCAAACACTTTGTAGAGTATTAGCTCTTCCCAGAATCCCCGTAGCATTCTGCCCAAAGGGCTTTGCTTTGTGATTACTAATAACTTGCAAATCTCCATTCCTGGGATGGTTGTAGAAGCTCAACATTTGTGTCCCTACCTTAAGCTGTACTTGGTTCTGTTTGGGCACAAGGTCAATTGCAGTGATCTGCTTAGCAGCTTAAAGATGATAATAGGCCAGTATAGTTTGTCTTTCAACATGACCCTAAGTATCTTCACACCAGCTGCAGAATGTAGCTAACTGTAACTAGCAGTGTTGCATAGCATGTCCGGTTTACTAAAGTAACAGTGCCAGAACACTATAGGTACTCTTATGCACTAGGGTTTTTTGCGACTTTTATTACTCTTATCCCTAATTTACCTTTTTTGTGACTTTACTGGATACAGCTGAAGTATTTTAGAG
The DNA here is from genome assembly GCF_028017835.1 of Emys orbicularis. Classification (NCBI taxonomy): domain Eukaryota; kingdom Metazoa; phylum Chordata; order Testudines; family Emydidae; genus Emys; species Emys orbicularis. The sequence continues at coordinate 18,286,762 of NC_088685.1, read as the reverse complement.
CCCTGACTTAAGGGCAGTAAACATCCTCATGACAGCAATATTTGTGTTACTCATAAGAACATAAGAATGGCCCTACTGGGTCAGACCAAAGGTCCATCTAGCCCAGTATCCTGTCTTCTGACAGTGGCCAGTGCCAGGTGCCCCAGAGGGAATGAACAGAACAGGTAATCATCAAGTGATCCATCCCCTTTCTCTCATTCCCAGCTTCTGGCAAACAGAGGCTAGGGACACCATTCCTGCCTATCCTGGCTAATAGCCATTGGTGGACCTATCCTCCATGAATTTATCTACTTCTTTTTTGAACCCCGTTATGGTCTTGGCCTTCAGAACATCCTCTGGCAAGGAGTTCCACAGGTTGACTGTGTGTTGTGTGAATACTTCCTTTTATTTGTGTTAAACCTACTACCTATTAATTTCATTTGGTGACCCCTAGTTCTTATGTTATGAGAAGTAGTAAACAACACTTCCTTATCTACTTTCTCTACACCCAGTCATGATTTTATAGACCTCAATCATATCTCCCCTTAGCCGTCTCTTTTCCAAGCTGAAAAGTCCCAGTCTTGTTAATCTCTCCGTAGAAGGAAGCCGTTCCATACCCCTAATAATTTTTGTTGCCCTTTTCTGAACCTTTTCCAATTCCAGTATATCTTTTTTTTGAGATGAGGCGACCACATCTGCATGCAGTATTCACGATGCGGGTGTACTATGGATTTATACAGAGGCAACATGATATTTTCTGTCCCTTTCTTAATTATTCCCAGCATTCTGTTTGCTTTTTTGACTGCTGCTGCACATTGAATGGATATTTTCAGAGAACTATCCTCAATGACTCCCAAGATCTCGTCCTTGAGTGGGAACAGCTAATTTAGACCCCATTGTTTTATATCTATAGTTAGGATTACGTTTTCCAATGTGCATTACTTTGCATTTATCAACATTGAATTTCATCTGCCATTTTGTTGCCCAGTCACCCAGTTTTGAGAGAACCTTTTGTAGCTCTTCCCAGTCTGCCTGGGTCTTAACTATCTTTAGTAATTTTGTATCATCTGCAAATTTTGCCACTCATGTCAGCTGAGGCCCATGTTACTTGTTATCCCAGGTGCAATTGTTTTAAAGGGGGTGGGTAGTGCAGGGAAGTTCAGTGTATCAATCTAAACACATTTCTGAATCTTCCTAGTATTCGGGCTCTAGATTCTGTTGCTGACTCAGTACTTGACACGCTATGTGACATTCAGTCTCTCTGCAGCTTTCCCCATCTGGGGGATGGTGAAGAAAAAGAGGATGTGAAAGTTCCATATGAAGCAGTATTGCAAATAGCCTTATAGCTGTTCCAAGGTTCAGTTCTGTTACTTCCTGTTATCAGAGCTCAAAACCCTTTGGTCTGGATCTTTTAAGCTGCTCTTTTCAAATGCAGCCTAAATCTTTTGCTGTGTCAGACTCCTGGTTCATGAATTCTTTACTTAATTTCCCCTTTTAGCAAAACAGAGAACTGGGCACTTTTTTTATGGGGTTTTACAGCTAAATTCCTCACTTGCAAGGTTTGAGATGGGAAGGAATTAAACGCTGCACAGATGTCAGTCTGTGTAGTGAGTATTTGAAATGCAAAGGCAGGCAATTAAATAAGGGTACGTGAAAACATATTTTCCCCCTGATTTCAGGAATGCGATTTATTTGACCATCCATTGTACCAAAGTGGAGTGTAAAGAGACCTAAATTTAGATTAAGGCGTGTCTTTAGGGAAAACGTGCATCAAACTAGATCAGATATGGGTGTGTTTGATTATGGATGAATATCAGTTGGGGTTTGGGGAATCTGTTTTTGTGATCTATCTGAACACGGGTATACCTTCCAGTGAATTAGTAGGGGTGGGAGAACAAGACCTTGAAGGACTTAGTATGAACTAAGGGAGAACTAAGAACTAAGGCAGTGTGGGTGTGACAGTGCTGTTCTCTAAACCTGTTAGGGAAACATAGTTAGAGCCTAGATCTCAAACTGATCCTGCTCCGGATCTACACTGGTTAGTGTGGTTAATGCCTGTAGTGCCCATGTAGTCTTTTTACAAAATCTTTGGAAAGTTCAAGGCTATCAGGATACAACAAGTATTGTAACCACCTGCCCTGATTTGATTGGGGGGGGGAGAGATAGCTCAGTGGTTTGAGCATTGGCCTGCTAAACCCAGGGTTGAGTTCAATCCTTGAGGAGGCCATTTAGGGATTTGGGGATTTAGTTGGGGATTGGTCCTGCTTTGAGCAGCACTAGATGACCTCCTGAGGTCCCTTCCAACCCTGATATTCTATGGTTATATTTGTAATGTAGACAAACCCCACGATTTTGACCTGTACTATGACGATCCCTAATTCGGTGTTAGAACCATGGTATGTCCTGTCTACACTAGTGACAAAGTATTGGAACAAACACTCTTAATCATGGCTGGCGCCCCGTTAAACTCAATACCATTAAAACTGAGTCCTGCATGCCCACTTCAGGAAGACGTTGCCCAATAAACATCATTATTGATGTTAACGATGTTCTTGGCATTCTACAGGGCACAAATACAGCCCTTGCCCCCAAAGAGCTTAACATTTCAACAGTAGTCACACAGCCTGAACACACTCCGAAATCAGAGGTGGGGAAAACGTGGATTTTTAAGTGGCTTTTTTGAGGGAAGAGGGTGTTTGGCATTGCGCACACAGTCTCTGTCATCTCTCTGGCTCTTATGTGCAGGAGAGAGGTGTGAAGATTTTTGTATGAGTCTTCCTGGCACTTTTAATTTCTTTCAAAATGGCCAGTCTCTTAATTGGAGCCAGGAAAATTGTGGAAGAGTGGTCAGAGGGAGAAGCCAATTGTTTGTCTTTCAGTAGACACAGCAGAACGCTCTCTTTCGGCTGGCTGACCAGTTAATGGTAGCAGTTAACTGACTTTGACTTAAAAAGACCTTTCAGAAATAAAATCTCTCCCCTTAATGAACATGCATATATAAAACTGTAGCTTGGAGGAATGGTGTGAAGTTCCCCTATTGATAAAAATGAGCTTGGAGCTCTGAAGAGGGTTGGAAAGAGAATTGCAATTTAAATGTCTTCCTCCTTTGAAATTCTGTACAGGAACTTAATCCAGTGTACGCTCCCACCCCCTACACCCCAAACAGTGATCAAAACTGCCACGCTGTGGACATTAAGTGACCCCACCTAACTTCCTCCACCGGTGCAGATAATCTGGAAATTTTAACTTAGAGGGCTGATTGTAAAATAGACAAATCTGGTGCCAGTTGAACATGTACACAATTTATTGGGGTGTATCTTCCTCATGTGTGCATGGAGGGCTTATTAGCTTTAATGGGAGTTAAGTGCTTTGAGAGATTATTAATTGCAGTCTGGCCGGCAATGCACAGTGTCTTGTTCCTCCCACCTGCTGTGCCTTCTGTTCCTTCCCGTAAGATCATGCCTGTTTGCAATGAGTGCCTGCTGAGGCATGTCTAGTCTGCTGTACTGTTTGTGCAGAGTATGTCCTCCCTCACAGCTTGGAACTGACTGGGCTCTCATCAGTTTCATTCAGGTCATCCCCTCCTCCAGGGCTGTGGAATCTTAATGCAAGGAAGCAGGGAAACAGCAACCCCATCCTAAATGTAAATCCCTCATCTCTTATGCAGTGAAATCTGGGCTGTCACCTGACCCAATGACCACAAAGTCTCCGTCTCTAAGATTTTCTCCGTTGACTACAGCCAGCTGCTAAATTGGCCGGAAAAATAACAGTTCCGTTAGTGGTGTGTGTTAGGCAAGAAAACTGCCGCTTAACCAAAATACAGGTAGCTGCTTCTTTGTTGGCATTAGGCAATTAGCCAGTATAATGCACTATTTAATTAAAACTTACCATCCAGCTTCTTTTTAAGCTTCAGGTCCAAACACTTAAGTTCCCTCATTGTAGTTTAGTAACAAAAACAATGCAAGTGCTGTTCTGGTTCCAGTGAGACAGATTCATCTGTTAGTGCTTGTTCATGAGCTGCATATAAATTTTAAACCCATTATGCTGTCTGAAGGTCTCTGTGAGGTGAAGAGATAGCAGAGAGTCTTGATGCGTTCCTTAACGAAGCGCCCACAACTAGACGCGCGACGAGGGAATGCAGAGAGTGCAACACGGGTCTTTTACAGGGAAAAATCCAAACCGCTATTGTGTCGAAACGTGTTCCTTGCCTATTCCCTTCCATGAGGGGGCTGCAAATGCACATTTGAGTTCACTTGAGTCCTCAGACATCCGAGTATGAATTGCAGCTTCGTACAAATGTGAATTGAATTTAGCTGAGCCCAGTGTTTTTCTTAATTTCCCGAGCCCTCCATTTTTATAAAGTAAGGTATTCAGTGAGTCATATGGCCCTGGCTGTAATAGAATAACCATTGATGTAAGAGACCTTGGCCGTTTGCTGACATGCACAGAAAACTGAAAGGTTCATTGCATGAGGCTGACCCGATAATCTTTCCAGCTAGAGTTAAGAGCCCTGAAGTAGTTGCTTTTCTTGCACTCGTCAGGTGAATTTGTCTGTCCCATCGTGTGCTTCTAAAAGCTACTGCTAAATTTAAGGAATAATCCAAAGGAGCGATGCAAAGCTAAAATGAGTAGAAGTCCAGCACCGTTTGCTAAATTCCCCACCTAGCAAATCGAAGTCTTCTGTAACTCTGGAGACACTGATGATGTACCAATATGATAAATTCTGGGATACCATTAATAAACCAACAAGAGCTTGGCAGCCATCATGAATGGGAAAGAATTGACAATTTATCGGGATGTTGCCCACAACTTGCGTAATGGTACAGGTAGATGGGAGGGCGGGGCAAGGATGTTCAGGTACATCAGGTACATGTTCAGGTCTGGTTTTACAGTTCACCTTAGAGGTGGTTCAGACACAAGTCTTCCTTCCCCCTGTACTTAAGATCACTGAACTTCAGACACGGCTGGCTGAATCGCTCAGGTACCATGAGTGCTCTAGAAGGGGATATAAACGAATGAGCATAAGTACATTCATATTATTCACAGATGTTAATACATAAAGATCACAATAACTTATCAGCCAGCTGAACTGAAGACTATCCAGTACTGCAGTGTAATAAAGCCAATGGAAACATTTTCAGCCAAAATAAAGAACCAGCTGTAAAAATACAGGCCGTAGGGATGCTGTCAGCAGCTGGTCGTTGGCTGAAGGTTGTTTAAGAAGGCCCTCACTGCTGCCTTTAGGAATCAAGTCCTGTGTATTTCAGCAGGCCATTTTAAGTGCCTTCTAGGGCTTTTTAAAAAAATGTTGCCTCTCTGTTCCCAGCTAGGAACTAATCCCATAGTGTCTGGGGCAGTGAGCTTGAAGTTGTCTGTTTTGTCTTGGCGCCAGTTCCCATTGCCACATTACGTTTAGGGACTGAACAGACCTAGCGGGAGGTGCAGTCACTCAAGTCCTTGGAGCCTGGAAGTTAAAGAGCCTGGAATAGCAGAATGATACTTTTGTGCAATGCAAACTTCTAGCTGCAGTAACTTAGAAAAATTGGTGCGATTTAATCATGTTTCGTTGCAGAGGGTTACTGATTCATCAAAGCTGTTAATTGGTTTCAGTATGAAAAACAAATGTGTAACTGTTTGGTGAGATAAATATACGCGTCAGGGATAGTGAATGCCTCTCTTATTAGACATGGTGATTCCCAATGCAGTGAGATTGCTCTTCTTTGCCTCTTCTGCACTTTACAGACAATATTTGCTTCTATCCTCATTAGACTGTTACTGCAATGACTAATGTAAGGCTCCCCTGTAGAAAGGTAAAAGGGAATGAGAATACCGAGGAGTTCCATAGTGCCTTCTATCTAAGCATCCATAAACTCTAACCAATTGTGAGGTGAGTAGGTTGTATTGTCCCCCTTTTTTCCACAAATGGGGTAGCCCAGGCATAGACGCTGTCTTGGAAGCCTGGGCAGAGTGGGGAATAGAATCTAGATCTCCGGACTCCCAGACCAGTGTCTTACCCAGGAGACTATTTATGATCAGCTGGACACAGAGTCTAGTAGCATCTTCACTCTCCAAGGAGCCCATGGTACTGGCTAAACTGTGTATGGGAATTGTTTTTCCAGTTTCTGAAACATAGCTACCCGTGGGGCAGTACTCGGCTGGATACAACGCTATGACCCCAGCTTAGGTCAGGAAGTGGACAGCACCTTTCTAGACTAGTGCTTTAAAAATAAGACTTGCAAGCAGGTTCATGTGAGTTAGTCAGTCTATTAATAGTTCTCCAAAGCAGTGTTTTACTCTCCTTCTAAACACTGTCACTCCACTCTGCTTTCTTTCCCTCATCGTTTAAACATTAACACATGTTCCAGAATCCTGTTTACTTTGCCTAAGAAGCTAACAACAGTGTGTTCAAAACAGGTCAGGCTCTGAGGATTTTTACATTCCAGAAAACCACCCTTTCTTGAATGCTTTAGCAGCTGTTTGTGATTTACTTGGTATTTAGTTACAGTAGTGTTAAGAGGCATTAAGTATTCAACATCCCTTATCCTTTTGGTCTTGTCTCTTCATGCCCCTTGTTCTTCAGACCTCTCTTGTGGCTAAAAATAGGCTTGCACCTGGGTATTGAGCAGGTAAATCGCACGTGTACCGTTTTAGAAGAGTTAGCCCCGGTGTCAAATTATTTTTAAAGGTAAAATCCCCATCCTGTAGGATGCTGTGTTGGAAGCATCCAGGTTTACTACACTGATTCTCTACTGGTCGTCTTTTTCTCAGTTAAGAACAATAGTCTAACTCTTGTGAACAAATAGTGCAGAATCATGCAGGGCATTTTAATGGCGATTACAGAGTCTCTCTCTTTTTAAAAAAAAAAAAAAAAAAAAAAAAAAAAATCCACCACCACTGTAAATATATTGCAAAATATGTTGAAGTAGAACAATCCTCTGTCTCCTGCTGAAAGACGTCCTTTTATTACAGTGGAACGGGATTAAAAGTTAATTTCCTGAATTGATGGAAATGAGGTGGGCGGCTCAGTGGACATTTGTAGGAGGTACATTCTTTGCACAGGCAGAATGTAGAATTACATTAATGTGATTCACAGTATGAAAGATCAGTGCAAAGTTCCTGAGAACCACACTGTGTACACAAATACCTCTTTGTCTGTTAGGTGCATAAGACATATTTGTATGAATGTGAGGGAGTGACTGCAGGTGTCATGTGTCTTAGGGGGTCAGGCTGCAGAGCTAATACCAGAAACATCATTTTACCATTTCCAGCATATGCAGAGGGCTGACTGGAGCAAGCTTCTTACTTAATACAACAGCTAAAATGTCTGGCAGAGCTAGGCTGCGTGAAACAATCTGCATGAGCTTACAGCACGCAAACATTGTTACATACTTCCTTTGTATACTAGAGAGTAGGGTTCCGGTGTGGCTATGAAATGCTATTGGGCTAGCAATGCTAAGGAGTTACCTTCATAGGAGTCTAAATCTATAGTTTGAGCCTTTATTATTAATCTAGTGGAATAGTTAAATGGGCTTCATTGTTTGTGTATCTAGCTAGTCCATGGAATATAAATTGCCTTGCATGTGGTATTATGTTCCCTATTCTCTATCAGTGAACGCAAGTTAAATAAAACTGGCTCCATCTGGAAATTGGTCTTTTTGCTACCGAGTGAAATGAGTAAGGATATGAGACTTGAGACAGAAAGAACTGAGTGTTAACAGTCCTGGGATATTCTCAATAGTGCTGTTGCCTAAATCTCTCTCTCAATACCTATAGGTTTAGATACTGGAAAATGGGAGTCCAGAAACGCTGCGTACAGTTCTGGTGTCCACGTCTTAAAAGGATGTTGATAAATTGGAGAGTGTGCACACAAAAAAAAGCTATAAAAATGATTTGAGGACTCGATAAAATGCTTTACGGTGTGATGTAAGGCGCTCAATATATTTAGCTTATGAAAAAGATTGAGAGGTGATTTGATTAGTGTATAAGCATCTTTACAGGAAGAAAATACTGGTTACTCAAGGCCTCTTTAATCTAGCAGAGAATGGCATAACAAGAACTGATGGCTGGAAGCAGACATTCCAATTAGAAATAAGCACAGTCAGGCTGATTAACCATTGGAATGACCTACCCAAGGAAGTGGTGGCTTGTCCATAGGTTGATGTCTTTGGACCAAGACTGGATGTCTTTCTGGAAGATGCACCTTAGCCAAATACAAGTTATTGTGCTCAATAAGAGAGAGAACTGGGTGGAATTTTAATGGCCTGTGCTCTAGAGGAGGTCAGACTGTAGATAATTTAATGGGCTCCTTCTGGCTTTAAGATCTGTGAGTAAGCCCATAGTGGAGTTAAATACGGTAAAAATAACAGGAGTACTTGTGGCACCTTAGAGACTAACAAATTTATTAGAGCATAAGCTTTCGTGGGCTACAACCCACGGTGTAACTTTTAGAGCAGGTGTATGTATTTTGGTGGAGGAGACAAAGTTTTTGGCCAAATAAATGAGTAATTTAAAATGTGATTAACTTTGAAAAGTAGCTGAAAATTGCACTTCATTTAATGAAAATATCTGCAGCTCTAGGAGAGGGAGCTAGATTCTCGTCCTCTGGTGCGTCAGCAACAGAACTGTTCATGGTGTTCCATTAAGTTACACTTGTACAACCCCACTGAGTGCTCTGAGGTCATAGAGGTATAGCTGTGGGTCTCCAATTTGCTATGCAGCTCTAAGTGGCCAGTGGTTTCCAGTGGATAATTTCCCCCCTCCCCCCCCCCCCCCCCAGGTGGTAGGAATTTCTGCTGGCAATAGCACCAACTCCTACACAAGTCCCCTCCAAACCTGCCATAAGACCGGTATGAGGGAGTGTGGCAGAGTTGAGCTCCGCTACTCCGGAACCCCCTTTTGTGGTGTATGGAGCCTCTCACCAGAGCTAGTTGACCCTGAATTGGGGAGTTACAACCTGCTCCCTGCAGCTGCTGCTCCCCAGTACATCAGCACAGCTTAGGCATAGAGAGGAACTGGGGCTTGTATGTTCTACCACTGAGCTATGGAATCCTGACTCTTGGTATCAACAAGCCACCTTAGGGCTTTACTCTCTCTTTCCATTAACCACACAAAGGAATGAAAAGAACATGAAGATAAGCTATAGTGACTCGCCTTTGAATATGTACGTGGGATACTAAACGGCCAGTATATTTGTAATTGCTTTTAACACACGTACGGATCTCTCTTGGACACACATGTAAGTACACCAAATACTGGTAACGTTTTCCACCACATAAGAACGGCCACACTGGGTCAGACCAGTGATCCATCTAGCCTTGTATCCTGTCTTCCGACAGCGGCTAATGTCAGGTGTTTCAGAGGGAATGAACAGAACAGGCAATCATCATGTCATCCATCCCGTCGCCCATTCCCAGCTTCTGGCAAACCGAGGCTAGGGACACCTAGGACATGAGATTGCATCTCTGACCCTCTTGGCTAATAGCCATTGATGGACCTATCCTCTGTGAACTTATGTAATTGTTTTTTTTAACCTCATTATAATTTTGGCCTTCACAATATCCCCTGGCAATGAGTTCCACGTTAACTGTGCATTGTGTGAAGAAGTACTTCCTTTTGTTTGTTTTAAACCTGCTGCTTATTAATTTCATTGGTTGACCCCCTGGTTCTTGTGTTATGTGAAGCAGTAAATAACACTTCCTTACTCACTTTTTCCACACCATCATTTTATAGACTTCTGTTATATCTCCTGTTAGTCGTCTTTTCCAAGCTGAAAAATCCCAGTCTTTTTAATCTCTCCTCATACGGAAGCTGTTCCATATCCCTAATCATTTTTGTTGCCCTTCTCTGTACCTTTTCCAATTCTAATATATCTTTTTGAAGATGGGGTGACCAGAACTGGATGTAGTATTTAAGGTGTGGGTGAACCAGAGGTTTATATAGTAGTAGTAGTAGTATGATATTGTCTGTCTTATCTATCCCTTTTCTAATGTTCCTAAACTTCTGTTAGCTTTTTTGACTACTGCTGCATATTGAGTGGATGTTTTCAGAGAACTATCCACAATGACTCCAAGATCTTTCTTGAGTGATAACAGCTAATTTAGACCCCATCATTTCGAGCTCTCTGCTTCGTTCCCTGTTTATTGGGACAGCAGGTTTGTAGTGAGAGGAATTTCTTTGAGAACAGGACATTCACATTAGGCACTTTCCGTTTTCCTTGGGGAGAAGTCGATCAGAATATTGTGAACCCTGTTAAAAGGTGGAGCTATTAAGTGTTTACTCTAAATTTCACTGAGAAGGGGCTAGAGTCTACCTAAAGTTGCGATATTAATGTCCTAGCCTCTGTCCCTGTTTGGTAAGTTGAGATGTGAATGGTTCTAAATATATACTTTGCTTTACGTTTTGCATAACAAATCATAATCAACTTTTGTCCTCACAGCTAGAACCTGACAAACTGGCCCTTCCAGTGAGCCCCAGCCCGCTCAGTCCCATTGCCAGTCCAAATCTGAATCCTCCTGATGCCACCATCCTCACCGTGGAACCATCTCCTTGCGAGAAGAACAAGGGCTTCTTTGTCGATGAATCGGAACCTCTTCTGCGCTGTGATTCGACTTCCAGCGGCTCCTCTCCACTCAGCCGAACAGGCTCTTTTATTACCAAAGGTACCCAAGTCAGCACGCTAGTCTGCAAGTTTAAATGTGTTTTCAGAACAATATAAAAGGCGGAAAGTGCTAACGTCTGACCATAGGAGGGGAGACTGCTTCTCTGCTGCATCCAGTAAAACTAGGAAGCCAGGATATGTGGAGAAGAAATTAGATAGTGAGTTATTGGGAGCATGTTGTCACTAGAATAAACGCAATTTGAATATCAATTGGAGAGACTATTATGAGTTGACAGTATAGGCACTTGATATGGGGATTCAAGTACCAGATACCTTTTGTTGTGGACATGGTATAAAGACTGAGTAGAAAGGACAAAGTGCTTTAAAGGGACACTCACTAAAAATCACTCTTCTGTTAAATTTTGTCTACGATTTCTATACATAACATCTAAGATCTCTCAGATTGGAGATGGCTTTTTAGTGTCTTCATGGCTCCTGATCAAATTCCCATGAAATGGGTAAATTCCCATTGATGCTATTTGATGTTGCACTGGGTCCAGCATTACAGTTGATTTGACTGTATTCCCTGGGTATTCAGTCAATGAATTTCCTTCCCTTTGTAAAGGTTTTTCACACATAGGGGGAGAGATATTTTTAAATGGGGAAAACGTGGCTATAAAACCATAAGAATTGGCAGGGTCGTACCTGAATTTATTTTAAATTCGCTGTCTTCGAAACAGACTAGGTTTCAACACAGTGATTTCCCTTGAACTTTTTTTTATTCCCATGGCATTTGCCTCTTTCCTAGTCAGTATTAGGAGATCTGACATCTGAAAGATCCCAAGGAAGGGAGACTTTCTTGCTTGAGCCTCTTCCTTGTTGCATGAATTCCAGGTTGTACATTTTTCTTTTCTTTTTCTTTTCTTTTCTTTTCTCTTTTTTTTTTTTTTTTTAAACTTCCTTTTAAGGTCACTTGTAATTTGAAGCATGACTCATTGGAACCTAACCGAAGTCATCTACAGTTGAGTACACAAAGTAATCTGACCCATTAAAACGAATGAAACCAACAGAATGTAACACTCTCTGGCTTTTGGCCTCTCTTCTTTCCCGGTGATTTTCTGTATTTGTAATTCAGCACTAGCAAATATGCTGTAGGGAACAATGCTGCTGTGGCAGAGGTTTGGATTAGGTGACTCAATAGGCTTTCTCCATCTCTAGTTTCTGTGACTAACACCCACCCACGTTTTTCATGTTCTTCGCAAGTTGTGACCTGCTCCCTAGAGGCAGGGAATGGGGAGTGAGGTTTCCAAGGTGTGAATTTATTTTTTAGTTGTCTCCTCTCTGGGAGAATGCTCTTCCACAAATGGTGCCTTAACCATCAATCCCTTCTTCCCTTCACAGAAAAGAAAGACACAGTGCTGCGTCAGGTGCGGTTGGACCCTTGTGACCTGCAACCCATCTTTGACGACATGCTTCACATCCTAACTCCTGAGGAGCTCCATGTGATTGAAGAGATTCCACAGGCAGAGGATAAGCTGGACAGGCTATTTGAAATTGCTGGAGTCAAGAGCCAGGAAGCCAGCCAAACACTGCTGGACTCTGTCTATAGTCACCTTCCTGATCTATTGTAGACATTGGCCACCGCACACTCTGAATCTTGCTAGTACTAGCCTGGCACTCATTAAAGATGAGTGACAATATGCAGGCTGGTTTTTTGTAGATTACATGGCCAGTATTTTCTTCAAGGTGTCTCTCTCGTTTCTGGAAGGGGCAGTTTGCAAACATTGCCCCTTTCATGATTAACTTTCTTGCAGAATTAAAATCTTTGTTCCCTCTGTCCCCTTCTGAATTATTTTTCTGTTTTCATTCCAGTCAATCTTTTTATGCACTTTAAAACAAAGTTCATTAACGAAAGACCACGAATCCAGTGTAACTTACACGTTGAATCTGGAATAGTTCTTAACTCATTTTAGTTTTTGTCATATTTGTCTTATTCCAAAGTAGCTTTCCTCTTCACAAACCTTTCTTTCCCCTTGTCCCCTCTTCTCCTTGGTGGAAAATGGGAAAACATGAGAATTGAGTTTCGTCTGTTACTCTCTAATGCAACTAGCTTTTATTTTTTTCTTGGGCTGACTTTTTTTTTAAATGTACTATTGTATAGTTCATATTCCTTGCTGAGATTTTACTAGCACAGTTATTTATTGTATGGTTTTCACCTGGACAATGCATAAAATGCTTGATTACTTGTGCTCCTTTAAGCTAAAGCGGAAATGTTTTAAAGAAAATAAATGGCTTAATTCCTCCAGCCTTCAAGACTATAACAAAGTCACTTGGCCTGCAGCTGAATGTACCACACGCAACAAGGAGTATCTTGCCTTGCAACTTAGGAGTTAAGCAGGCCCCGTATAGATCATCTCAGTCAGCACTGGTGCTGAACTGTGGAAGGTGAGGGAGAGCCCTGGCGGTGACACTCTCCTTGTGATCATAAGACTTCCTGAGCTATGCTTTTACAGTTGTCTCTTGTTTGTTTGGGGTTTTTTTTATACAGATGTTGGCTAATAGGTAAGGTTCCGAAGACCTTGCCTGGTCTTAGCAGTCTCTTAAATCACACTTCACTTTTTATTTAATTAAAAAAAAAAAAAAAAAAAAAAAAAGCAAAAACTAGAAAGGCTGTATTGTAAGAATGGTCCGGTTATATTTGCAACTGTTATGCTCCCGTAATGAACAGTCTGTAATATGCTCAGTTTGAAGAACTATAATACAAGGATGGCATTTGCTACCTTGGGATGGGGTGAGGTTGAGGGGAGGGGGAGGTTCTGATATGGAAAAATTGCCTTCCAGTGTACTAATTTATTAATAAATACTAGATGTTTGTTACTTGACATGCTTCTGTGTTAACTTCTGTGATGCTTCGCTGTGTGGGCTGGATGTCTCCTAATCACTGCTATAAATAAGGTGATTGGAATATGTTTCAGTAAACCCTAGTTTTGATCTGGGGCGTTTGAACTAGTTCTAAGAATGTAGCCTGGTTTGAAGTTCTGCGTACGTGATCTAGGCATAATGGGTGATTGTCTTAAGTGAAACTGTTGCATTAAATTCATACCCAAGAATGCTCACACTTTCTCTTCATTTGTGTTGATGGTTTTGGATATGCGGACTGCCACAGAGGTGAGGCGTGGTGCCTTGTGCCAGAAAACCGCACTTTCCTCTTGAACAAGAACCTAGCCAAGATCTACGCCGCCAGGTTATGTATGCACCTCTGTTTACCTGAGACTGAACAAAACTTGCCACCACTAGAAGGCTGAGTCTGGTGCAGCGCACTTAGTAAACGACAAAGGCAGAGGTGAACACATCTGGCCTTGGTAAAATGTAGCATCCTCTTTGTTCCCAGCACGTTTGCAGGAGACTTCTCACCGTGTTACCCCTCAATTGTGGGAGGCATCTGTTTATTTTTCATGTTGGCTTCTGGCTAGTAGGTGGCTACATTTTTCAAAGGCTGAATCAAGCCATGTTAAGGAACTCTAGTATATGGACCCCATGGTAGGTAGGGGTGTACTAGGAGAACCCAGGATTCAGTTGGAGGAGACACGCTTAGTAGATCTTAATTATAGCACCATTTTACTTTGTTTATCACCTAAATTAGGTGCTCAGTATATACATGGAGTACTTTGAAAGCAGACTGAGGACTTTCCTACAGTAAGATGAATGCTGGAAAACTAGGAATCTTTCCTTCCAGTGGTATAAACCTCCCTATTTTTCTAACCTGATGAGCCATAGGCCTGTCCGAAGTGCAGAACTGGATATTTCCCAGCTCGACCAGTGTAGGCGCTCTGGTGGGGAAATGGAACAAAGAGGAAACCTTTTTTTAGGCAGCCTTTTAAAAGTAGCTTAGAGCTGATCAGAGACTTGGAATGTTAAGTTGTGGGGAGATGGGTCAGTGGCCAGCTTGTGCTTGTGGTAATCCATGTTCAATTTATCACACCATAGTGTGTGTGGGAGCTTCAGACTAAAACATCCCCAGCTCTTTGTCTGTAGAGACCGTCTCAAGTAATTGGGTAGGATTGATTCTTTCCTGATCTGGAGGCACAAAATGAAGCCCCAAAAATCCATATAAACGACACTGCCTGGCTGGAACTCTGTCATTTTATGGGGTACAGCTGATTATTGTGGGGCCTGTAAGTCAAGTACAGATATTTAGACAACAAAGGAGATGGGAAAGAAATCTGCTCGCTGTTTCACTTTGAAATTTCACTGCCCTGTGTGGTCAAAGCTGTGGTTAAACCAGTGAAGCTTAGACAAAACTGAAATAGCAAAACAGCTGTTCAAAAACTGCTGCTGCTGACAAGGAGAGCTTTGTGGCTTACCCCTCCCTGTTGATCTGTATCTGTACAAATTGAACAGGGCTGTTTTTGCCAGAACAGAGGTGTGTCCATTTCAAATTGTGGTCCTTCCCTTTCACTCTTCGATCTTGAATTGCCTTAGCTTAGCTGTCCAGTCTCTGTTGCATTTGAGATAGTACCAGGCCTGTACAGTGTAGTTATTCCTGTTGTGCCTACACATTGTGCCACTGTTTTTCCTAGTTAAAGTAACAGCCCCGGCGACAGCTTGTCAGTCATGCATGTAAGTTGTAATTGATACCCCTGATCCAGTACTGAACACCACCCCCAGCAGAGATAAGGGGCACCGCCTCAGAGAAGCTAACAAACCAGTTGGGAGAATGCCCTGTTTGCAATCTAAGTGATGTAATTCTGTAGCTGTGGCTACCAGCTTGATGAGGAATCTTTTAGGGGACCTTATGGGGGCAGGAGAGGGGGAATAAGGTGAATTCTAGTGCTGGATTGATAATCTTGGAGACTGAAGCCCTCTGTCTAGCCATAGACCAAGTCCAATGCACGCAGTGAGTACAAACCTCCCTACACTGCTCTGCTGGTGGCAGTGGTGGTATTTTGTGAAGGTTTGTGTACAGACTGAGACTTAATGAGTCAATCAGGCCAATCCCAAAGAACTATCAGCTGGTGCAACTTTGGTTGCTATCAAATGGGACTAGGTTTAAGCCAGCATCCTAGAGACATAGAAGTGTACATCCAATTCCCTGCATCATCTAGCGTTCTAAAACAAATCCCCCTTTACAAGCTACTATGAAAGTCACTTTGTTGTTCTCTAGCATGCCTCCGGCCCACCCCCCATTTTGAGTTCCGGATTTCTCTAGTTTCTCATCTGAGACATCTAGTTTGAAATGTTTGAACTACTTGCTTCGGGTAGGAAATTACCCTCCTAATAAATCCAGCCTTATTAGGTTTCAGGCAGCTCCTACAACAGTTTTGCTTTCAAGTTAATCCTCCTATTGCCTTCCTCCCATCAACTTCCATTAGTTCTTCCAGGTTCCTTAGGCCCTTTCCCCAGATAACTGTCATAGAGACCAACTCCACAGTTTGGGTGATGGTTATGATCTATGCCTTCACTTTCTCACTAGCTCAAGCTCCATTGGAGTTGTTTGTATTTACTTGGGCTGCCAGAAGCATTTATGGGAAGCTCTAAGTATTCGCCTTTCCACTTAGTCCAGTAAACAAGACACTAAGAATTACAACCGTAAAAAAAAAAAAATCTACTCTGAGCTGGTTGCGCCAGGCAAAAGAGCAAACAGCCTGTGAGGAGGATCACCCTCTGCCCACCTCCCATAATAAGGTTTTGCACTCTGTAGCAGCTACACGCAATGTACAGCCTTCTTGCCAGCCCACACTACATGCTTGTGTAACATTGTGGCTGGGTTATTGCATCACACTAATCAGAGTTGTCAGCTCAACAGGTTAGGAGGCTGCAGTTGAAAGATATTCCAAACTGGTGATAACCTCACTGTTTTAGTGAAAACTGCTCTCCTAGTTTCAAGCCTCGGTTAAGGACATTGACAAGTGGCCTTTTGTACCACACTAGCCTTCTGCAACAGCATCCCACTGAAGATGGCGGTGCCTTGTGTACTGTCGCTCTTAGCACATCTGCCTCAGCCAATCAATGGGGTGTTGGTTTTGCTGGGATTTGATCTCCAGTAAAATTTCTAAAAATGCCTACGTGATTTCAAAGCCCGAGCTGCATTTTTAAAATGACCGAAGAGCCAAAGTCTCATTGAAAGTCACTTAGGTGCTTTTGAAAACTTTACTCTCCAGATAGTTTTGCATCATCCGATTGTGAATTAGCTATGACACAGTCTTGGGATACAGTGCAGAGTGTAGGGAGAACTATATATGGACAGCATTTGTGTGAATAATCCACTTGGAGATGAGCCTCTGATGTCGCAAGACCATCTCTCGTCATGTGGCTCCAGAAGAGTCTGAACCATGAGCTCATATAGAACAATACGGTACCCCAGATACCATCCTAATACAGGCCGACAGGCTACATCAGCTGAGTATTGGCACCAGTTACATTCAGTTGTGGTTCAGATTAATCTTCTGTGCAGTGCAATAGATGCCATTGGGCTAGTATCAGACACTGTTCACAGCTGGGGTAAAGGATGTGCCAATTTTAGCCACTGTGATAAGTGCATCATTTATAAGCTCTCTCAAGGTCAGTCTTAGCTCCTTGGGCATGTGCCATTTTCTTTTCTGTTTCTAGCTCCCCTGCCTTTGTATGAGCCACCCTGTGGCAGCTGAAGAACTGGGGTATCATCTGCAAGGTTTTGAAAGACAAATTCTGCTGCCAGGGTGTGGAAGGGCCATGGCAAGTTAGGGTAGGGAAGGCTTGAATTACTGTGAGGCTGACCAGCAATGAGGGGAACTCATTCTGGGCAGATTACTGAGACTGTTTAAATTAATCCCATTGAATTGGTGCTTTGTTCAGGTTTTCCACTTGCTTGTTGATCATTGCTACCGCTGATGGCATAATGAGGAAGTTTCCAGGGTTACTGCTACCAAACGGGAAGGTGAAACCCAAACAATGGAAGTCTAACAACTTAGTGATGCAAGAGCTGGTTAGTGGTGACAACCTCTCTCCATAGTTACAGAACCAGGCCGGAGTACCAGGCTTTCCATTCACCTTCTTAAGAGGGAATTTGCACACGTATGAAATCTGTTTACAGTTTGTCTGACTATTGCCCTTGTATTTTCTTCTCTGCTTTAGGCCTGGTCTACGCTATAGAGTTAGGTCGATTTAAGGCAGTTTACGTCAACCAAACTCTGTGAGCGTCTACACTACAATGTTGCTCCTGCGGCTGTAAGTTGCCCACTACACTGACCTAATAACTCCCACTCTGCGAGAGGCATAGCACTTAGGTCGATGTACTTCCGGCAGCACACCGTGTCAGTGTAGACCCTGCGTTGACTGTTCTGGCTGTCAGGGGGCTGACAGCCCGGATCCATGCCAGTGGGGCTGACAGCTGGGAGTAGTCAGCAGCTTCAGGCTGTCAGTGAACAATGCCCCACGCTGTCTGTTTAAAGTGGTAGAAGCACCCCTGGAGAGAACACGCATCGCCAACGGAAGGAGCCTAGTGCAGCCATGAAAAATCAATTTTATTTTACTGCAGTGGCTGTATGTCGACGTAACTTAAATGGACTTTTTCTAGTGTAGACTTGTCGTTAGTCACTCCAGGCCTTAATAATCATTGGGTAAAAGTTTCAGAAGCATCTAAGTGATTTAGCTGCCAGATTTTTAAAGGTATCTAGGTGCCTAAAAATGCAGGTAAGTGATGCAATGGGAGTTAAGTGTCCAGGCACATTTGAAAATCCCACTAGGGCCCAGATCTTCAAAGGTATTTAGGAGCCTACTTCCCATTCTCGCTCTCCTATTGGAGCTGTTCCACTTTTTATAAATAAGTCCTTGGAGCAAGGACTTGAACTTGGATCTCCCACATCTCAGGTGAGTGCCCTAACCCCTGGGCTGAAACTCATAAGGTGGGTGGATCCTGCTGCTGCTGTCGTCATTTGTGAATCCAACCATTTAAAAATAACTGGGAAAAAAAGTCCCATTTCCAGTCAAGTGGAACAGACTTTTTATTTCAATTGCCAAAACTTTGTGCAATGTTTGGGATTCAATTCAACTGGAACCACATTTGTTTGTTTTTATTTTTTCCCACTAGAACTGGAAGCAAAATGGAAAAACAATCATTCACCCAGCTCTTTTGCCTTTTTTTCACTGCTCTCTGGCCACACCTGAGTGACTGATGAGGCATCACTGAGGATATGTCTAAACTACCAGCCGGATCGGTGGGCAGCGATCAATCCAGCGGGGCTCAATTTATTGCATCTAGTATAGATGCGATAAATCAACCTCCGAATGCTCTCCCATCGACTCCAGTACTCCAGCGCCGTGAGAGGCGCAGGCAGAGTCGACGGGGGAGCGGCAGCAGTTGACTCACCGCAGTGAAAACACCACGGTGAGTAGATCTAAGTACGTCGACTTCAGCTATGTTATTCACATAGCTGAAGTTGCGTAACTTAGATCGATCCCTCCCCCAGTGTAGACCAAGCCTGAGATGTTCAAAAAAGTGACTGGGGAGCATGGGCTCGGGAAGAGTGGAAGGCCATGTCTACGCTTCCATTTATGTCGGCAAAACTTATCTAGCTCGGGGGGAAGGGGGTGGAAAAAAAACCACATCCCTGATCAACATAAGTTTTACCGGCATAAGCGCTCCTATGCACAGTGCTATGTCGGTGTGAGAGCTTCTACTGCCGACATAGCTACCAGTGCTTGTTTATTATGTCAACGGGAGAACTCTCTCTGGTCGGCATGGAGCGGCTACACGAGCGATCTTACAGCGGCACAGCTGCATTGGTAGGTTGTACCGCTGTAAGTTCGCTAGTGTAGACGTAGTCTTAGAGATGGTACATAAGGTGCAGGAGGTAGACCTGATCCAAGAGGTTAGGCTGGATGATGTAATAAAACAACCTTCAATCCCAATCGCTATCTGAAGGTAAATAACATTTGAAATGTGTCTGAGATTTTAGAACCATGGGCCTTATTGAGCCAAGTTTGGCTTGGAGCCGTTTAGCCTGAGAAGTGTGGTGATTTGTGTGTTTTTAATAGCATTAGAGTTCTTTGTAACCGGTTTGGTTTCATCATAATCAACGGCTCCCTGGGGCCTCGATTGCTGCCCTTTCATTCAGACATGGGCAATAAAGCCAGTGTTCAGCCAACAGATTAATGTTTCGATGTCTGAAAGGCAAGGTGCACAGCAAAACTGGAGCTCAGCTTTCTGTACTCCGCGTTCTTGCTGGCCAAGCGGTTGGGGCTATTCAACACAGAAATAAGCTTTCATTTTTGTACATGATTTAACCCTTTGTGAACTTGGGACTTTGTGACATCCAAAATGTCCAATCTCCCATTGAACCCCATGCTACTTGTAATGTTACAGTGAACTCGGCCATACCAACAGAAATTCTGAGGGGATTTTTAAAAAGGGTAGTTAAAGCTTATTTTTCTGCGGAATGCCCTCTGATACATGGGTCTTTCAGCTGATAGTGGAAAAACCTGGATTTAGCTCATGCTTGCTTTGCAGTTCTTCTTTAAAATGGAGCATTCTTAATACCTGGGGCCTGATGTCCAGAATGGCTGATCCCTTGTAGCTCCATCTGGCTTCACTTGTCATTGTGGGTGCTCTGCACCTCAGAAAATTAGGCCCTGGGTGATAGTCAAGGGGTGTTGGTGCCCCATCCTTGCCTTCCGTGGTGGCAAAATTGGAAGCACTCTGTAACGAGTCCTTGCTTGACTAACTGTCAAGAGTTTTACAAGGGAAATGAAACTCAGCTCGACAGGAGCAGATCAGACTGGTGAGAGAGAGAGAGAGAGAGACTGTGGATATGCTAATTAAGCAGGAAAGAGGAAGCATGGTTATGAACCAAGAAGGCTGAGCAGGAAGAGAAAGGCCAAGCAAGTAGTCATTCTTCTTCGAGTGATTGCTCATGTGTATTCCGCAACAGGTGTACGTGCTTGCCACGTGCACCGGTGCTGGAAGTTTTTCCCCTAGCAGTACCCATAGGGGAGCACCCCTAGCAACCCCTGGAGTGGCACCTCCATGGCGCGGTATAAGGGGCACTGCACGCTCCCCCCATCCTCAGTTCCTTCTCGCCGCCAGGTGAAGGTGCATTGGAATTGCTCTGCTCCAGCTTGTCTGCAGCTTTCCTCTTGAACTCTTGTTCGTTCATAGTTAGTAGTACCTGTAGTTGAAGTAGTTTAGATTAGCGTTAGTTTAGTTTAGTGCGCCCAGGTCGTGGCATGCCCCGGGCTTTGTCGTGCGACACTTGCAGGCGGCCAATGCCTGTGAGTGATCCGCACACGGACTGTTTATGCTGTCTGGGGGAAACCCATCTCAGCGATCGCTGCAAGATTTGCAGATCTTTCAAACCTCAGACCAAGAAAGAAAGGGACATTTGGCTCTGAGCCATTCTGATGGTGTTGGCGTTAACCCCGACTCTGGTGCACCGCTCCGGGTCGGCACCGGGTACTGTGGTGTCAGTGCGCAGTGAACCTTCGGTGCCTTCCACCAGTCAGCACCGCTCCCCATCCACGGGGCACACCAAGAAGGCTAAAAAGAGGTCTTCTCCGCCGAGGCACTGGAGTAAGACTGGGGGAGAGACTAGACCCACGTTGGGCAGTTCTCGGTCCCCGTAGGCCTCCAGGCCTCCGACTCAGGTTGAGCAGAGTAGCCCGGCCCATTCGGTGCAGGCTTCCCCGGATGTCCGGGTGCCATACTGGAGGCCCTGCAAGCGGCCCGGGACGTTATGTCTCTGCCTGTACCAGGAGCACTGCCACCGTTGGCTCCCCGGTCCAGAGGCAAACCACTGCTTGGATCTCCGCAGTCGCCTCCTGATCGGTACCGTTCTCGGTCAAGGGAATGTTCCTGACGCCATTCGTCGCTCAGCAACTGTCCCGTGTGTAGTCCATGCCGGTCACCATTGACCCCCACCAGGTTGTCTGGCTGGGTTCCGACTGACAGAGGTTCCAGGCACTGCTCCGCCTCAAGGGACCGTAGACCTCGCGAGGGAAGTGGGCCCTGTCGAGACCAAGACAGACGGCACCAGAGGCTCTCGTCTCAGAGAGGCGACCATAGCCTGTTGCAATACAGGCATCAACGCCGTTCCTGTTCTTCGTCTCGCTCCAGGACCCCGCCGCAGCACCAATCCCGCAGTCCTGGGCATCGATCGCCAGCACCTCGCTGTCGCGGATCCGCCCGCCAGAGCCGATCGCGGAGCAGCTGCTACCAGCGGTACCATTCCTCCATATTGGGTTCACGGTCTCCTGGTCAGCACCATTCCCGACACCACCGCTCCCTCCCGGTCCAGGGACAGTGGCAGGTCGTATGCCAGCCCAGCCTCCCTTCGTAGTCGTCAGTCGATGGGACAGGCTGAACAGCCTGCTCCGCCGGTTCCACAGCAGGTGCAGTAGCACCGGGCTCCTTCGCCGGCACCGTGGTACCAGTGGGCCCCTGACGCAGACCCCAGTGGGGGCTCGCTCGGTGGCCGGAGCCTCGGAAAGACCGTTGGCCTCCCTTTCCCAGCCTCCCAGAAAGGAGTCGGTGGGGCACGCCTCTTCGGTTCTGCGCCTGGAGGGCAATCAAGTGGTGGGACCTCCGGTACCAGTGGGTACGCAGAGTACCGCACCCACTTCCTCATCCTCCTCTGATGAGGTGATTATGGCCCCTCCTCCATCTGTCCCACAGGAGGACTCTAAAGCCCACCAGAAGCTATTGAAAAGCATGGCATCAAGCCTCAACCTTCAGGCCAAGGAGGTGGAGGAACCCTCGGACTCCCTCTTCAAAGTCCTATCGGCCTCGGTACCGAGCAGGGTGGCCCTCCCACTCCACGAAGGGGTGGCAAAAATTTCAAAGGCTTTGTGGCAAACCCCGGCTTCCTTGCCCCCCATCTCTGAGAGGGCAGAACAGAAGTACTTTGTGCCTGCTAAGGGGCATGAATACCTGTACACCCACCCTGCCCCCAACTCCCTGGTGGTCGAGTCAGTCAACCACAGGGAGAGGCAGGGCCAACCAGCCCCTACTCTGAAAAATAAAGACTCAAGGAGGCTGGACTTATTTGAGAGAGAGGTTTATTCGTCCTCGAGTTTCAAGCTAAGGGTGGCGAACCATCAGGCTCTCCTGGGTCGGTATGAGTTCAATTTGTGGGGCGCTCTAACCAAATTCGAGGACTCTCTCCAGGAGCGTGACAAGAAGGAGTTCAAAGCTCTGGTGGAGGAGGGTACAGCGGCTGCCAGGGCAACCCTGCAGGCAGCGTCGGATGCTGCAGATACAGCTGCAAGGTCTATGGCCTCTGCAGTATCCATGAGGAGGGCGTCGCGGCTCCTGCTGTCTGGGCCGTCCAGTGAAGCGCAGAACTCATTGCAGGATCTCCCGTTCAATGGCAAGGCCATGTTTGTGGAACAGACGGGCGTAAAAATTGCACAGCCTGAAAGATTCCTGTACTACGCTTAAGACACTTGGCCTCTACATCCCGGCTCTGGCCAGGACCAAGTTTAAGCCTCAGCAGGCTCCCACCCAGGCCACCCACTCTAAATATGAGACCCCTTATAAAAAGTCACGGGACTATAAGAAACACCCGCAGAGGCAGTCCTAGTCTGCTCCCCAGCCTGGGTCCTCCAAGGGTAAACGTCAGTTTTGAGGAGATGCCTGGGGGCGACCTACCAGTTCATACCAGGGATCCACCCGCAATAAAGCTTCCCTTCTCCAACCGGTTGTGTGCTTTTCTCCCGGCGTCGTCGCAGCTGACTTCAGACCGTTGGGTCCTCAACACCGTCTCCTAGGGCTACACCCTCCAGTTTACCTCTACCCCGCCCAGCCACCCTCTGCCCCTCCTGGGGGACCCCTCTCACGAGGTCCTGCTCAAGCAGGAGGTGGGGCGGCTCCTTGTCTTAGGAGCGGTGGAAATGGTACCAGCAGAGTTCAAACGCAAGGGGTACTACTCCTGCTATTTCCTTATCCCGAAAGCTAAAGGGGGGCTCAGGCCCATCCTGGACCTGCAAGGCCTGAACCAGTACATGGTAAAGCTCAAGTTTCGCATGGTTTTTCTGGCCTCCATCATCCCCTCCCTGGATCCCGGGGACTGGTATGCTGCCCTCGATCTGCAGGACGCGTACTTCCACATCCATATATTCGAGGGGCACAGGCACTTCCTCCGTTTCACGGTTGGGCAGGAGCACTACCAATTTACAGTCCTCCCATTTGGCCTGTCTACTGCTCCAAAGCACATGTCTGTGGTGGCGGCCTACCTCAGATGTTGTGAGGTCCAGATCTTCTCCTATCTGGACAACTGGATGGTCAAGGGCAGCTCCCAGTCGCAGGTGCAGGACCATGTGGCGCTCCTCCTGTCCACATGTGCCACCCTGGGCCTGTTGGTGGATGACACCAAGTCCACATTAGTCTCGGTACAGCGCATAGAGTTTATCGGGGCAGTCCTGGGCGCCACGTTGGCCAGGGCCTCCCTCCCACTGGACAGATTCGAGACCCTGAAAGGGCTCATCGACACAGACACTCTGGCTGTGGTTACGGGAAACCTTATGAATCTCCAGCTCCTGGGTCACATGTCAACATGCACATACGTGGTTCACCACGCCAGACTCAGGATGAGGCCCCTACAGCTCTGGTTAGCCTCGGTGTTTTCCCAGGCCAGAGACAGGATGGATAAGGTCCTCACTGTGCCCAAGCCAGTGATCGCCTCCCTACAATGGTGGTCCTCCCTGGGGAATATGCTCCGCGGGGTCCCGTTCAGGGGCAGGCTCCCATCAGTGGAGCTGGTGTCCGACGCATCTAACCTGGGGTGGGGAGCGTATGTGGGGGACGTTCAGACCCAAGGTCTGTGGTCTGCGGTCTGCGCAGGACCTTGCCCTGTATATAAATGTCAAGGAACTCAGGGTGGTCCGGCTGGCGTGCATGGCCTTCTGCTCGCACCTGGAGGGCAGAGTGGTCAGAGTTCTCATGGACAACACGACCTCGACGTTTTACATCAACAGGCAACGTGGGGCCCGCTCCTCTGCCCTCTGCCAGGAAGCCCTCGGGCTGTGGGACTTCTGTATAGCCCACAACATTTGCCTACCACCTACCGGGCGCCCGGAACTCGGAGGCGGATTGCCTGAGCTGGGACTTCTCCTCTCAGCACGAGTGGTCTCTACACCCAGAGGTGGTGCACAGACTTTTCCAAGAGTGGGGAACTCCCCAGGTGGACCTGTTTGTGACTCGTCAGAACGGGCGGTTTCCCAAGTTCTGCTCCAGGGGGGCTGGGAGTGGGTGCTACCTCCGATGCCTTCCTCCTATCCTGGTCGGGCCAGCTTCTCTATGCCTTCCCCCCCCAATCCCGCTGATCGGCAAGGTCCTGGAAAAGATAAAGACGGACAGGGCCCGGGTCCTCCTGATTGCCCCGGCGTGGCCCAGGCAACATTGGTATGGGACCCTCATGAGCCTGGCAGTTGCCCCGCCGTGGTCGTTACCATCCTGCCCAGACCTGCTCTCCCAGGACCAGGGCCACCTCCTCCACCCCAACCTAGCGGCACTCCACCTCATGGCGTGGCTGCTCAGTGGTTAGGCTGGGAGGAAAGGACGTGCTTGGAAGGGGTTCAGCGCATCCTCTTGGAAAGCATGCAACCTTCCATGCGTCGAGCCTACTTGGCAAAGTGGTCTCGGTTTTCCTGGTGGGTGGCTGAGCAGGGCGTTTCCCCCATGGCTGCCCCGATCCAGCTCATTTTAGACTACCTCCTTCACCTTAGAGCCCAAGGCCTGGCGCCCTCGTCCGTCAAGGTGCACTTGGCGGCCATATCAGCCTTTCACCCGCTGGTGCATGGGCACACAGTATTCTCCCATCCTATGACTGGCCTATTCCTTAAGAGTCTAGATCGTCTCTTCCTGTACGTAAGGCCCCCAGTCCTGCAGTGGGACCTGAACTTGGTGCTGGCCCAGTTAATGGCTCCCCGCTTTGAGCTGCTAGCTACATGCTCCTGGTCGTACCTCTCGTAGAAGGTAGCCTTCCTGGTGGCGATCATGTCAGCTAGACAGGTCTCGGAACTCAGGGCCCTGACCTCTGAGCCCCCATACACGGTGTTCCATAAGGATAAGGTCCAGCTCCGCCCACATTCTTCATTCCTCCCGAAGGTAGTCTCCACCTACCACATGGGTCAGGACATTTTCCTGCCGGTCCTCTGCCCCAAGCCTCATGCGTCTAGTGAGGAGCGCCACCTCCACACGCTGGATGTGAGACGGGCTCTGGCCTTTTACCTGGAGCAGACTAAACCATTCAGGAAGTCTTCGCAGCTCTTCATCGCCTCGGCCGAACGCATGAGGGGTCAGCCAATCTCCACTCACCGGCTCTCCAACCGGATCACCTCGTGCATCCGTACCTGTTACCACCTGGCGGGATTCCCTCCACCGTCAATTGTGAGGGTACACTGGGTGCAAGCCTTGTCGGCTGCCTTTTTAGCCCATGTTCCCATTCAGGACATTTGTAGGGCTGCCACATGGTCTTTGGTTCACATGTTCACCTCGCATTATGCGATCTTCTCCCAGACCAGGGAAGACACCGGGTTCCGCAGGGCTGTGATCTGTCCCGAGAATTTCTGAACTCCTACCCATCTCCAAAGATATAGCTTGGAATCGCCTATTGTTGAATACACATGAGCAATCACTCGAAGAAGAAAAAAGTTATCTTTTCCGTAACTGGTGTTCTTCGAGATGTGTTGCTCATGTCTGTTCCACATCCCGCCCCACTTCCCCACTGTCGGAGTTGTCTGGGAAGAAGGAACTGAGGGTGGGGGGAGCGCGCAGCGCCCCTTATACCGCACTATGAAGGCGCCACTCCAGGGGTTGCTAGGGGCACTCCCCTACGGGTACTGCACAGGGCGAGCATGCACACCTCTTGTGGAATACACATGAGCAACACATCTCGAACACCAGTTACGGAAAAGGTAACTGTCTTTTTTGACAAGAAGTAAAGGAAGCACTTTCTGCCCATTGAAGAATATAGTCAAGCTGTCTAAACCTAAATCCGTGTGTATGGACTTAAAGAGATGCATCACCAGGAATGATTGAATTCTTATGGAGACAAGCGTACTTTAATAGCGTGCCTTCAGAGTTCTGTGCAAGGCACTGTATGAAAACACATTGAGAGGCACGCTTTACCCTGAAGACGTCACTCCCGAAATAAGACAGACACACACAGGAGACGGGGAACAGAGGTACAGAGAGGTCAAGTGAGTTTCTCGAAGCAGTGCCGTAACAAGGACGAGGCAAGTGAGGCACTTGCCTCGGGCGCGGAAGGTGAGGGGCGCAGAAAGTCTCTCCTTCGGCAGCAATTCGGCGGCAGGTCCTTCCCTCCAAGAGGGAGAGAGGGACCCGCTGCCGAATTTCCGCCGAAGAGCCGGACGTGCCGCCCCTGTCCCTTGCCTCGGGCGCAAAAATCCCTAGTTACAGCTCTGGCTCGAAGTCACCCACCCGGTCAGTGACTGAGCTGGGAATAGAATAGAACAGAATCCAGGTCTCCTAACTCACAGTCCAGTGCTCTACCCACTAGACTGCACTGCCACTAGGCAGGGTAATTGTACCTCCTAAGGAAGCCCTAACAGAGAGAGTTGCTTTGGTTCCAATTTGTAAAGTCACTTCTTTTTCCTTCTCTTGTGTGTTTGCCTTACATAACAAAGAGCATAACTGATTGAAAACAGACCTCCTTTGTGCCGTCACTGGAAATATGGCAAACAAGTTTAACGGGGATAATGAAATCCGTGGCCTGGTAGAAAGAATAGAGTGAACGTGACTGGAAGGAATGTGGCAACATGTGGGAGTTCTGGCCTGGTACAACTGCCTGAGGCTGGGTCAGAGAGAGTTGAATGCACAGGCTGTCTTGGGAAACAAGTAGCATGCTGAACAGCGAACTCTTCCACTTTCTCCTTGAAACCATAACATCTCTGCTGCCTCCTCCTCATTCCCCGGGACTCTGAATGCTCTTGAATTAAGTGTCACTTGCCCTGTGATAACCTTGTTCCAATTTTAAATCTCCAATTAGACATGGGCCAGAGAAACAAGCTCCAGTCTGGGTCTGAGTGGCACCAAAGCACAGCGATTGCTGATTTGAGGCTTAGGGCCCAGTCTCTGATTTCAAGATGGTTGTGGTGAATAGTGTGTGCTGGCTTCTTCTGTAATGATGTATGGATCATTCGCTATCCTAATATACTTCCTGTATTAAAGCTCACTCTCCAAGTTCATTAGGTATGTGCAGGCATAAAAGAGCTGAGAACACACCTTTTATTGGACAAGCTCATGTTCTGTAGCTTTTGGGAGTTGTCTAATGTTCACTAGTGTCCTATGAACCCAGAGGCCAATGTAAAAACCTGTTAGTTTCGCAATCAGTAAAACAGCTGCTTATGTTCCATGGGAAACTGTGGTTTTAAGATACCCTTACTGCTTCTGTATAATCCAGAGGGGCCTTCCTCATTCTTCATTAATCAGGAAATTTGCATAAAGAAGAGGGTGTGGGGGGGGGGGGGGGAGTGAGAAAATCTGTTGTTTATTCCCCACCCAAAGTTCTCTATGACATCATCATAATCTCCACAGCAACTAATTGTGTTGTTACAAACAGGATTATGATTTCGAGCAGGGAAACAGCAGTGAGGTGATGAATTCTTAACAAGGGCACTTGTTTCCATACAAGGCATTTATCAGTTAAGCAAAAAGGAGAGCGAAACAATAGCTTCTCAACAGGATACTTGTGGACATTTGGAGAGCCATTGACTTGATGTTAATTTTATCAAGACCCTGTGGCTAACAACCGGTATTAAAAATCCATCAGTAAGCCAGTGGTAGTTCAGAGGAAGATGGTCTTACGTTTAAGGCACTGGACTGGGAGTCAGCAGATCAGTGTTCAATTCCCCGGTCTGCCACAACCCATCTGTGGGAAATTGGGAAAATCACTTGATTTCTCTCTGCCTCCTTGCCCGTCTGTAAAATGGGGATAATTATACTTCCTTTCTTCTGCTCCTTGTCTGTTTATATTGTAAACTCTTCAGGGCAGGGTCTCTCTTACTGTGTTTGTACAATGCACTGCACTGTAGGGTCCTGATCTCCACTGGGGTAGCTACGTGCTACTGTAATGCAAATAATAGTCATTCATTTCAATTGCCATTATTGGGTAGATACTAATGACTTTCAGTTATGTAACCATTCCACACTAAGGGCTTAATTTTACAAGGTACTTAAGCCCACCCAGATCGTTTAGCACCTAGGGTGGTATTCACAAAGCTATTTAGGTGTCTAACTCCCATGGACTTCAATGGAAGTTAGGAGCCTAAATACCTTTAAGGATCTGGGTCCCCACTCCCATTGAAATCAATGGGATTTAGGCACCAACTAGCTTAGAGGATCTGGGCCTGAGTGTCCCCAGCTCATGTTATCTTCAGGTCGCTTATTCTGTCCTCCTTGGCCTTCCTTGCTTTAGTGACATTGATGTGTGAGGAGTGCAGGATGCTTAGCACCTTGCAGGACTGAGCCCTAAGTGTGTAAACTGGTTTTCATCCAGGCTGGTATTTGTCAGTAATTTACAAGATCATTACAAGAATGTTAGTGCTGGTTTCATACAGTAAAGAAACTTAGCTATCCAGACAGGGTGGGAACGGTGAGGCGCTCACAGCTGCATGCAGACAGCTAGTTCCTGGTTGCAGGCAAGCGTATGTCTTATGCCATTCTTCTTGGGTTTCCCTCAGCCTACAGCTGTTGCTGCTGCTCCTCCTCAAATGGCCTTTTGTCCCCTCTGGCTCTTTATTTGGCTTCTGGGCTCTGGGGTATGTGTCCTCTACCCTGCATCTGGAGGTGCCATTCCCTGCACAGGCGGACAGACTTGTGCTAGCTCAGCGGGAGTGAGTGCACGAAAAACAGCAGTGTGGGCATTGCGGCATGGGCAGCAGCTCAGGCTAACTGCCTGTGCTGGGACCTGGGGGGTCAGGCAGACTTGGACTCAGACAGCTAGCCTGACCTGTAGGGGAAAAACTTTGGTGCTTAACATCTTAGGTGCGCCATCTTGAAATGCCCAAACAACAGCTGGGAATCCATCTTGGTTGCCCGTCTTCCCCCTCCCCAGGTGTAGTTTCCTGCCCTTTCTACCGAAAGGCGGGAAACCAAGCAAGCCATGTGACCTATGATCTGCCAAGTAACAGCAGGGCATATAAGGGCCTGCACGGCAGAGGGAAGGGGCTGCCCTTCTGAGTGGCAGAGTCTGGAGGTGCTGCTGCTGCAACTGTTGGAAAGCACAGCCGACACCTCAGCTCTCTAGATTGCCTCAGAGGAGTACGCTGAGCATGCGCTCTTTCATCTGGTTGTGGGAGGGTGATTCTCACTTGCATGCAGAGAGTGTGTCACCAGCTGCCACTCTTCCACTGAGGACAAACACACACCCACCCACGACGTCGCAGTGGGAGTACAAGCCAAGTCATCGCTGGGGTAGAGTTGTCATCACCTCATCCTCAGGTCCACTCCTTACCTGTGGGTTCCTCCTACCTGGACGGAGTCCGGAGCTGTCCTGTCGTCGTGAGTATCCCCAGAGCTGCAAGACATCGTAGTGCTCCATTGATCCTCCATCCTCTTACCTGGGAGGGAACTCACCCTCAGTCACAGTCAGCATACTGCCGGTCCTTTACTTTCCTTATATCACCTGTTGTGGGGGTCCTTGCCTTACCTGTGTTCTTATTCATTTACTTTACCTCTGGTTTACCTTGATTAGAACTGTCGATGGTTTAATAAATACCTTGGTTGTTAACACCCACACATCCTAGTCGTTGTTATTTTTTAAGGGGCTAACAACAAACCCTGATGACAGATGTGGGTATGGGGACATTCCTCTAGATTGGTTTCAACAGAGCCACTTCTAGTGCCGAGACACCCACACTGCTATTTTTAGCATGCTCGCTCGAGCTGAACTAGTACGAGGCTGTCTACCCACACTGGGAATCACACCTTCCAGCTGCAGTGTAGACATACCCTGAGTGACCCACTCCCACTAGGGAAGATCCAGTAGCGGAGGAAGGGTCTGGGAATTGGCCAGAGAAGTATTTCTCAGGAGAAAGTGGAGCAAATGTTAGACAGTACGGGCTTCTCCTCATGCTGTCCTTAGGGCTGCTGAAATGTCAGGGTCAGTCATGTAGGAAAATCATGGATCACTGTCCTAGTGTGGGTCAATGCAGGCCTTTGTCCCCTTCTAGTGGCTGATCCACCTAAGAGGTTAATGAGTCGTCTCCTGCTTCCAGCTAGAGATGAGGCCCAGATCCGCAAAGGTATTTAGGCAAGTCCCATTGTGGGAGTTAGGGGTCTAAAGCGTCTAAATATCTTTGAGGATCTGGGCCTCACTCCTTTAGTGCTGAAGGTCCCAATGGGTTGGCCCATGCTGGGCTGATTTTACAGTCATGGTGGAGAACGTCAAATTATGTTAAGGAATAAGGGGTTCAGGCTCATTAGTTAGCCAGTGACTGTCCTTTCTCCATCTCTTATGTTGTTTCACTTGTCTAGTTTATATCCTTTGCGATGTTGGGTGAATTCACTGCTCCTGAGGCACTAATTTAATTGGCAGATGCAACTTCCTGTCACAGATCTGCTGATGGTCCTCGCTCCTGAACCACAAGCTCCCATTATGCCCGTCTGAGGGTTGTCTTGCACAATCCTTGACTTGCCCTAAGCCGGTCTTCACAGGCTTTGTGACGCAGACTAGAGCTGGTTGTGAATTTATCCATGAATCATTTGTCTGTCAGAAAATGCTGATCCATCAAAATGTTTTTTCAGCTCCAGGAGATTTTATATATGTATCTATAGATATGAGAGAAAGAGACCAGCCTTAGAGCAGCCAATAGCCCAGTGGTTAGGGCAGTCATGTAAGAATTCAGAGACGTGGGGTATCTGCAGTCATTCATCGAGTGTGAAGGCAATTTGAGTAGTCATACCAGAGCTAGCTTTAATTCAGAGAGTGGAGTAGGTAAACTGCAGCAGCACATGCTTCAGCATAGGCTACTCCCTTGAGTAATTACCCAGTGTTCCAGGTGGGATTGTACAGCCCCCCCCCGAAGCACCTGCTGCTCCATTTTGGGTAGGTCTACATGAGCTTCAGTCCCACCTCTCACTTACAGTACAGACAGACCCCCAGGTTCGAGTCCCTGCTCTGCGGATTCTCGCTGTAGACCAGTGACTGTTTAATTATTTATGCCAAGTGGAACAGCTCCAACAGGAGAGAGTGAGAAAACAAGCCTGACTGATTCTATAGCCTGGTCGTTAGAGCCCTGTCCTGCAATGTAAGAGCCAGATTCTGAATCTAGCACAGCAAGAACTTCCCAGGTGAGTGCCCTCTCCACTGCTCTATTGGCTAGATTCAGGGAGCTCTTTTCCCCCCACTCTTTTGGTGAAAAATTCTGAAAGTTCAGTTGCGTTCTGATGTGCAACAAAAACAAATTCAAATGTTTTTCTAAACTGATGCAGTACTGGTAGCGACGCAGCCCCAGAGGGAGCTAGCCACCATGATGACCAAGAGAATCTGGTTCTGATGGCTCTGCCAGTGGACTCTCCTTGCAACCCAGAGTGATCTGAGAGGTGCATCTTGCTGGACAATATCTTTACTCTTCCCTATCCACATTCACCCTACCTATTGGGACTGTTGCTATTCCAAGATGTTGTTACACCACAGGAAGAGACTAACCTGATGATGCAGTTGTTTTCCCATTCCACCTGCCAACCTTGAGGCACAACCATCAGTACCATCAATTTTGCCGGAGATCAGGGAAATGGCCTTCTCTTTGGATGAGTCCGAAGCCCCTAAGGACTCTCTGTGGCATCCAGCAGAGGGGACAGGAGCCCCAGAAAACTGCGGGTGTAGCCTGTCATCAGATACAGTTGGCCAAGAGACAGGTGGTCCCTATGCCATGTTGTCGTCATCACCAGTTGATCCAGCCTGCTGGTAAAACTGGGGACTGAGGGAGCCTTTCTTTAGACACCCTGGATCAGTGCAGGATTCCTATTTGCTATCACCCTGGCAACTGGCCCGGTTGGAATATTTATTCAGAAGGGGAAGGGGAGCCAAATTTGTCAGTCCCAACAGTTCTGGGAGCAATCTCATCGTCTTCACCAGATGAGGCGGTTACTCCATCTTCTGTCTCTGCCAGACAACTTTAATCAATATCAAGAGCTCATGCACAGGATGACTGTAGAGCTACAGATTCAGCTTGAGGAAGTCCAGGAGCCTCAGTACAGTTTACTAGACATTCTTCAGCCTTCTGGTCCCATTTGAGTGACCCTCCCAATCAACAGGACCATCATGGACCTGGCAATGACAGTTTGCTTCTTGTGCTCCACTCCTAAAAGGAACAAGAAGCAGTACTTTGTTCTGTCCAAGGGGGGCAGAGCTTTTTGTTCTCTTACCCACCACCTAACACTTTGGTGGCTCAGGTGGCTACCGAGTGGTCCAAGCAAGAGCAGCCAAAGGCTACTCCCTTGGATAAGGTACACCAGTGAATAAACCTTCTAGTGAGAAAGGTCTTCTCTTCTACCTCCCTCCAGTTCAGGATCTCAGATTATTAGGCCCTCTTGGCCAAATATGATTTTACCAATTATACGGTTTATGGTATTTAAGGTCCAGCTTAGGTCCTCTTCCAGACTTTAGTGGATGAGGGCAGATTGGTGGCTGAAACGTCTCTCCAAGCTGCGGTGGACACAGCACATACTGTATCTAGGGGGATGGCTGTGGCCGTTGTTATGAGGAGAGACTCGTAGTTGCAACCCTCAGATTTCCAGACAGAGGTGCAGAGTTCCATCCAAGATCTGCCCTTCGATACTATCAACCTATTCCACAAGTTAGATGGATGAGTCTCTCCACTCTCTCAAAGCCTCAAGGACAACACTTTGCTAGCTGGGCATTTATACCCCTGGCTTAAGAGAGAGCACCAATTGTCTCGTTAGCACTGACCCCCCCACTTGGTAAGACAACTCCCATCTTTTCATGTACTGTGTGTGTGTGTATATGTGTGTGTGTATATATATATATATATATATACACACCTGCTACTGTATTTTCCATTCCATGCATCTGATGAAGTGGGTTCTAGCCCATGAAAGCTTATGCCCAAATAAATTTGTTAGTCTCTAAGGTGCCACAAGGACTCCTCATTGTTTTTGCTGATACAGTCTAACACGGCTACCACTCTGAAACCTGTCAACATGCAAGGCACAAAATTTTATAGGTGCAATGTTGGTCTTGACCACAGCAAGCGCATATCTCCTTCTGAGGAGTTTTCAGGCTATGAGCTCTCTGAGTACTGTCAGAGCCAGAACGTCAATCAAAACTTGCCTTTCCCTCCTCAGCGAGGTGGCCTCATGCACACACCTGACGCAGTTCGGTAGGCTTCATTTCACTGCCTACAAGTCTGGCTTTTTTCTGTGCACTCACCAGAGATGGGCAAAATAAACAGCAAAGTGACAATTCCGCCTACAGTTTTAGACTCTCTCATCTGGAGTACAAAATTGGTGAAGGTTCAGGTGGGGATCCCTTTCCTCACACTAATTCCCAAGACAACCATCATTACCAATGCCTGTCTCTTGGGTTGGGGTGCTCGCATGGGTAATCATAAGGCATCTGGACCCTACAGGAGTGCAGAATGCATATCAGTTTACTAGAATTCTGGGCAGTCTATTGTCTGCAATGCCTTCCTCCCACTCATCCGATCCAGACATGTCCAAATAATGTCGGACAAGATGACAACAGTATTTTATATAAACAAGCAAGGGGCAGTGAGATCTCTGCCTCTGTGCATAGAGGCAGTCACCATCTGGAATTGGTGCATCAGCATGGCATAACCCTACCACCCTCTGTACCAGATGACTGGAGGATAGCTAATGTAACATTGATTTTTAAGGAAGGCTCTAGAGGCGATAATGGCAATTACACGCTAGTAAGCCTAACTGCAGTACCAGGCAAATTGGTTGAAACTATATTAAAGAACAGAATTATCAAACACATAGATGAACACAATTTGTTGGGAAGAGTCAATACTGCTTTTGTAAAGGGAAATCATGCCTCACCAATCTATTAGAATTCTTTGAGGTCTACAAACATGTGGACAAGGCTGATAGTGTACCTGGACTTTCAGAAAGCCTTTGACAGGGTACCACACCAAAGACTCTTAAGCAAAGTAAGGAGTCATAGGATAAGAGGGAAGGTCCTATCATGGATCAGTAAGTGGTTAAAGATAGGAAACAAGGGTAAGAATAAATGGTCAGTTTTCATAACACAGAGAGGTAAATAGTGGGGTCCCCCAAAGATATGTATTGGGACCTGTGCTGGCTGTTCAACATATTCATAAATGATCTGGAAAAAGGAGTGAACAGTGATGTGGCAAAGTTTGCAGACAATGCAAAATTACTCATAGTTAATTCTGCAAAAGTTACAGTTACAAAAGGATCCCACAAAACTGGTGACTGGGCAACAAAATAGCAGACATTCTGGCAAAGAAACAGTTGGAGGTTCCCATCCCCACAGACTTGATGTCTCCTGAACCTCAGCTGGAGATGATTTTTGACTTCCTGATACTGAGATGGGATGACAGAGGATGGATCACTTGATAATTGCCCTGTTCTGTTCATTGTTCCTAAAGCATCTGGCACCATCCACTGTCAGATGACAGGATCCTGGACAAGATGGACCATTGGTCTGACTCAGTATGGCAATTCTTATGTTTCTTATATTTCTTAGCAACACCATATTTACTAGAGGTGCAAAACTCCCCAGTGGACTGCCTGAGCAGACATTTTTCCAGAAATCACCATGGGGAATGCCAGCCTGGGACTTTTCTGTTCATGGGCAATCAGGAAACTTCCTCTGTACTACTTCAGAGAAGCCCTGGGCAATGGCTGGATGGGAGATGCCCTACTGGTGTCATGGAAGGATCTCTTGGGGTATGCCTTCCCTCCCATTTCATTGATACCACAAGTTCTACAGAAGAGCTGCCAAGACAGAGCTCAAGTTGTCCTGATTGCTTCCAACTGGCTGAGACAGTACTGGCTTACAGATCTGTTGAAACTCACTTCAACCAACCATGAACATCCATATGTTGCTGGACCTTAGAACATAAGAACGGCCCTCCTGGGTGAGACCAAAGGTCCATCTAGCCCAATATCCTGTCTTCTGACAGTGGCCAATGCCAGGAGCCCCAGTGACTTTCTAATACAGCACAGTACCTCCAGTTACAGGTAAGTAACCTTCATTTTCCAGCCAGCCTTAGTGTGTACCAATGTCCACCAAGGACTACTGTACTACAATGACAAGGCCCATGCAAGTACTTACATATATAGGGTGGAGCCCACCAAAGCTCATCTTGTGTGTGCCGTAAAGTGGGGTTTAAACCCTATCTCCAGAGATGAAAAGCTGGTCTGTTAACAGATTGGTCTGGTGACCAAAAATATGTGGGGAACAAAAGATTCCCCACTTTGGATTGGATTGAAGTAGGATGTCACTCTCCATTTTCTCCTTCCACTGTTTCTAGACCTGCACCTCTACAGTTGTGCTGCTGTGACTCATCTTATCCTGCATGCCAACAACAACACTCCCAGGATATCAGGTTTGGACCAGACAAGGGGA
Organism: Emys orbicularis; assembly: GCF_028017835.1. Taxonomy (NCBI): domain Eukaryota; kingdom Metazoa; phylum Chordata; order Testudines; family Emydidae; genus Emys; species Emys orbicularis. The sequence goes on along the minus strand of NC_088685.1, from coordinate 18,250,612 downwards.
AAATTCTACATTGAAGCCTGAGGAATTATGACCTAATGGGTATTTTATCTCCTTTATCTAATCTTTAAGGCTGATGGTTTACCGCTCCACATTCATTCTCAAACACAGATTGTTTTCAGCCTTGAATGCCATTATGAGTCTGCTAATTATTCATTTTTGCTATCGTTAAGCAAGTGAAAAGATGTGCTACTAAGGAGAATTATGGCTGGATACATGATGCTACTGAGCCCCCTGGAAGCTTTAAGGGTGGGATCTACAAAGGGACTAAGGCATTGCAACGATGAGATACCTAGAAAATCACAGGAACAACACTGTAATCCATAAAGCCAATTTAGGTGTCTAGGTTCTCTAGACAGTGCACAAGAAGAGGTAGGTGCCTTCAAATCGGATTCACAAATGGGAACCTCTTAAGTGAGCCACTGGAAGATGTCAATGAGGGGGTATGTGCTAAGCCCCGCCCCGCTCTGAGATAGGCACCTAGCTCTGCTTAACGAATAGCAACCCATGAACAGGCAGCTGCTGCCTGACTCCATAGGGCTTAGGCATTTCTTGAGGGCCCCGGAGCACCCAGGGAAAAAAAAATAGGGGATGCTCCTCACCCACCAGCAGCCCCACCGATCAGCTCCTGCCCCTCCCCCCCCAGCACGTCCCGCCCGCCGCGTATCAGCTGTTTAGCGGCATGCATGAGGCGCTGGGGGGAAGGGGGAGGAGCGAGGGCGGGATGTGCTCGGGGGAGGGGGAGGAATGGGGCGGGAAGAGGCGGAGTGGGGGCAGGGGCTTGGGTGAAGCGTGTCAAGCAGCCCTGGGGAAATGAGAAAGTCAGCGCCTGTGCTTGAGGGAATGCGTTAGGTGCCTGCCTCATGCTACACAAAATTGGGGAGGGAGGGGAAGGCCCCTCCGTCAGTTGAAGCCATTTCACTGTGGTTACATAATGAAAGAGTGATTGGAGCAGGGGACGGACCCTGGGTCTCCCAGCTCCCAGAGGGGTGCCCTTACTGCCCTAACCACTGGACTACAGTCATTCCCACTCCCTTGAACTTTCTCTCTAGCTCAATGACTATTTAATGGTTTAGCCATAATGGAACAGCTTCAACAGGAGCGATTGAGCCCCTCCCCCCCCCCCCAATATCCCATAGTTTGGTGGTTAAAGGACTCTCCTGAGAGGTAGGAGACCCTTATTCAAACCCTTTCTTCCCCCTGTGGCAGAGAGGGGGGAGTTGAGGGCGACAGAGAGCAGGGGGGGTGGATGGGGCAGGGGTCCCCGGGGGGCTGTCAGGAGGCGAGAAGCGGGGGGGGGTTCAGCTGGGGGGCGGGGGCTGGGCTACGCCTGGCTGTCTGGGGAGGCACAACCTCCCCTAACTGGCCCTCCATACAATTTCAGAAACCCGATGCGGCCCTTAGGCCAAAAAGTTTGCCCTCCCCTGTCCTAGAGCCCAGGCTCCAGTCTGAGCCCTAACATGTACACCACAATTAAATAGCTCTGTAGCCTGGCACGGGCCAGCTGCAGGTGTTTAATTGCCGTGTACACATACACCTTGGGTACCTTTATGGATCCCACCCTAAGCTCTGTACCATTTGGGATACTTTAAAAGCATGCTCTGTCTTGCTCTTTTCCCCCCCTCTTCCTGCCTTGCAAAAATGTTCTCCGCAATGGGCAGCACAACTAAAATTGGATCCTCCTTAATGCAGCAGATTTGCTGGTGCAGTCGTCACGTACTGTGGTTAAAAATGTTTTCAGGCCACACTTGTCAGCAATTCATTGTTTGCTGAAGGGCTTCTCAAGAAAAAAAACAACCATCCACCCCAAGCAAACAACTCCCCCACCCCTCCCTAACTGTTTTTTTTTTTTTTTTTTTGTTCTTCTGAATTCAATTATTTAAAATGAAAAACACTAAGCCCAGAGCACTGCACAGACGCAGAACATTAAGAGATGCTTTTTAAAACCTGGCATCCCCTTTGGCATCTGCAGTTTTACAGAAACAAATAATTACAGGATCAATCGACGGCCCTGATCCTACAAGCTGCTCCAGGCAGGTGGGGCCCAGCACTGCCCAGGTGAAGCTGTTTGCAGGGTCCAGGCCTTAGTTGTTGAAGCATCTAACAACCTGATAAGCAGGTAGGTTTAGGTAGCTAAACATGGGTTCAAAATGACAAGTGCCAAAAGAGACTGAGATAAAGATGGGATGAAAAACAAAGCTGTAGATATTAGAGATCATGTCAACCTTAGTAGATTTTAAAATAGGCCAACCTTGAAAACTTCTATTTTTCTTTGCGGGTCTGAAGAGAACAGTTGTTCAGAGATAATTATTTTATTAAAAAAAACAATTAATTGGTTTGTCTGCGGTATCTGATGATCAAGCAAAGAACCACATCAATTCTCGTATTTGGGATGGTATTATAAAGCACCGGGGCCCAGATCCTCAAATATATTGACGCGCCTACTGATTTGATTTAAATGTGAGTCCCTCCAGTTCCCACTGAAGTCAATAAAACCCTCAGAACCACTGTTCTAATGTTCCCTTCTGGCCTTAAAATCCACGGCTCTGTGAGTCTGTAAAGCAGGGGCGGGCAAACTTTTTGGCCTGAGGGCCCCATCCAACCCCCCCTCCCTGCCCCATCCAACCACCCCTTCTCCTGTCCCCTGACCGCCCCTGGAACCCCTGCCCCGACTGCCCCCCGCTGCCCCATCCAACCCCCTCTCTCCTTCCTGATGGCCCCCCCGGGACCCCTGCCCCCATTCAACCCCTGTTCCCCGCCCTCTGACTGCTCCGACCCCATCCACACCCCCGCCCCCTGACCACCACCCCGAACTCCCCTGCCCTTTACCCAACCCCCCTTGCTCCCTGCCACCTTACCACGCTGCCTGAAGCACCAGTGGCTGGCAGCGCTACAGCCGCGCCGCCCAGAGCAGCAGAACAGGCAGCCGCTCCACCACGCAGCACAGCACCGGCTCAGGCCGTGGCTCTGCAGCTGCGCTTCCCCAGGAGCTCACAGCCCAGCCGCCCAGAGCATTGCGCCGGTGTGGGGGCGAGCTGAGGCTGCAGGGGAGGGGCCGGGGGCGCGCCTCCGGGGCAGGAGCTCAGGGGCCGGGCAGGAGGGTCCCCCAGGCCAGATGTGGCCCACGGGCTGTAGTTTGCCCACCTCTGCTGTAAAGCCCTCAGGCCTTAGGAGGCTCAATATGAGTGAACTAGGAATGGTTTGCCACAGAGAAGAGGAATAGGTGCATCTGACATGTTAAGTAAGGCTAGGAGGGCAACTTGATCAGCCCCAGTCTTGCGCTATCCCCATTATTTTCCATGTTCTTGCAGTTGTTGGGTTCTTGTAGGAACTGAAGCAGCAGAAGAAAGGCTGAGCCAGAAGCAGGGAGTGCTGGAAATCCCACTGAAGGGTGTGTGCTTTAGAGGTGTCCGGCCCAGTTTTTATTAATAATAAACTTCTAAGTAGGTATCTGAACTGCCCCGAACTCTGAACCATCTGTGGATCACCAAGCAAAGGCAACTCACAGCTATGATTGATTTGTTCCCAGGCAGTGATACGACTGAGGATAGGAAAGAGGTGCCTGGGTGCTTCGATTGATCCCGGCCAATGTAGAAAGGTAAGAGCAATAAGTATACTTTGGATTTCTCGTGTCTGAACTCTCATGGGTATCAATGGGAGCCAATGTTGAGCCATTCTGCAAATCCCAGCTCTGCAATACCTTGCCCTCGAGGCTCTCCGAGGGCTTACAAACACCTCCTGATACCCCTGCAAGGAAGCAGGTTTTGTTATCCCTAGCTTGCAGGTGGGGAAACAGAGGCACAGAGTGGTTGAGACTAATTTTCAGAAGGGGCAGTTGAACTTGGTTGTGTCAGTTTCCTTTAGAAAGGCCCAGTTTCCACCCACAGCTTCCATTGAATCATAGGGTTGGAAGGAAACTCAGGAGGTCATCTAGTCCAACCCCCTGCACAAAGCAGGACCAACACCAACTAAATCATCCCAGCCAGGGCTTTGTCAAGCTGGGCCTTAAAAACCTCTAAGGATGGAGATTCCACCACCTCCCTAGGTAACCCAGTCCAGTGCTTCACCACCCTCCTAGTGAAATAGTTTTTCCTAATATCCAACCTGAACCTCCCCCACTGCAACTTGAGACCATTGCTCCTTGTTCTGTCATCTGCCACCACTGAGAACAGCCGAGCTCCATCCTCTTTGGAACCCCCTTTCAGGTAGTTGAAAGCAACTATCAAATCCCCCCTAACTCTTCTTTTCTGCAGACTAAATAAGCCCAGTTCCCTCAGCCTCTCCTCATAAGTCATGTGCCCCATCCCCCTAATCATTTTCGTTGCCCTCCGCTGGACTCTCTCCAATTTGTCCACATCCTTTCTGCAGTGGGGGGCCCAAAACTGGACATAGTACTCCAAATGTGGCCTCCCCAGTGTTGAATAGAGGGGAATAATCACTTCCCTCCATCTGCTGGCAATGTTCCTACTAATGCAGCCCAATATGCCGTTAGCCTTCTTGGCAACAAGGGCACACTGTTGACTCATATCCAGCTTCTCGTCCACTGTAATCCCCGGGTCCTTTTCTGCAGAACTGCTGCTCAGCCTGTAGCAGTGCATGGGATTCTTTCATCCTAAGTGCAGGACTCTGCACTTGTCCTTGTTGAACCTCATCAGATTTCTTTTGATCCAATCCTCCAATTTATCTAGGTCACTCTGGACCCTATCCCTACCCTCCAGCATATCTACCTCTCCCCCACAGTTTAGTGTCATCCGCGAACTTGCTGAGGGTGCTGTCCATCCCATCATCCAGATCATTAATGAAGATTTTGAACAAAACTGGCCCCAGGACCGACCCCTGGGGCACTCTGCTTGATACCGGCTGCCAATTAGACAACAAGCCATTGATTACTACCCATTGAGCCCGACTATCTAGCCAGCTTTCTATCCACCTTATAGTTCATTCATCCAATGCATACTTTTGTAACTTGCTGGCAAGACTACTGTGGGAGACAGTATCAAAAGTTTTGCTAAAGTCAAGATATATCACGTCCACCACTTTCTCCATATCCACAGAGCCAGTTATCTCATCATAGAAGTCAATCAGGTTGGTCAGGCATGACTTGCCCTTGGTGAATCCATGTTGACTGTTCCTGATCACCTTCCTCTCCTCCAAGTGCTTCAAAATGGATTCCTTGAGGATCTGCTCCATGATTTTTCCAGGGACTGAGGTGAGGCTGACCGGTCTGTAGTTCCCCGGATTCTTCTTCTTCTCTTTTTTAAAGATGGGCACTATATTTGCCTTTTTCCAATCATCTGGGACCTCCCCCGATCACCACAAATTTTCAAAGATAATGGCCAATGGCTCTGCAATCACATCAGCCAACTCCCTCAGTACCCTCAGCTGCATTAGATCTGGACCCATGGATTTGTGCATGTCCTTTTCTAAATAGTCCTTAACCTGTTCTTTCACCGCTGAGGGCTGCTCACCTCCTCCCCATACTGTGCTGCCCAGTGCAGCAGTCTGGGAGCTGACATTGTCTGTAAAGACCAAGGAAAAAAAGCATTGAGTACTTCAGCTTTTTCCACATCATCTGTCACTAGGTTGCCTCCCCCATTCAGTAAGGGTCCCACACTTTCCCTGACCACCTTCTTCTGGCTAATGTACCTGTAGAAACCCTTCTTGTTACCCTTCACATCCCTTGCTAGCTGCAACTCCAATTGTGCTTTGGCCTTCCTGATTACACCCCTGCATGCTCAAGCAATATTTTTATACTCCTCCCTAGTCATCTGTCCAAGTTTCCACTTCTTGTAAGCTTCCTTTTTGTGTTTAAGCTCACCGAAGATTTCACTGTTAAGCCAAACTGGTCGCCTGCCATATTTGCTATTCTTTCTGCACATTGGGATTTTTTGTTCCTGTGCCCTCAATAAGGCTTCTTTAAAATACAGCCAGCTCTCCTGGACTCCTTTCCCCCTCATATTAGCCTCCCAGGGGATCCTGACTATCAGTTCCCTGAGGGAGTCAAAGTCTGCTTTTCTGAAGTCCAGGGTCCGTATTCTGCTGCTCTCCTTTCTTTGTGTCAGGATCCTGAACTCGACCATCTCATGGTCACTCCTGCCCAGGTTGCCAACCCCTTCTTCTTCCCCTACCAATTTTTCCCTGTTTGTGAGCAGCAGGTCAAGAGGAGCAAGGCCCCCAGTTGGTTCCTCTAGCACTTGCACCAGGAAGTTGTCCCGCACTCTCCAAAAACTTCCTGGATTGTCTGTGCACTGCTGTATTGCTCTCCCAGCAAATGTCAGTCCTCCATGAGAACTAGGGCCTGCGATCTGGAAACTTCTGTTACTTGTCCGAAGAAAGCTTCGTCTACTTCATCCTCCTGGTCTGGTGGTCTACAGCAGACACTCACCACGACATCACCCTTGTTGCTGTCGCCTCTAAACTTAACCCAAAGACTCTCTACAGGTTTTTCTCCAGTTTCATACTGGAGCTCTGAGCAATCATACTGCTCTCTTACATACAGTGCAACTCCTCCACCTTTTCTCCCCGGCCTGTCCTTCCTGAGCAGTTTAAAACCATCCATGACGGTGTTCCAGTCATGTGAGTTACTCCACCAAGTCTCTGTTATTCCAATCACATCATAGTTCCTTTACTGTGCCAGGCCTTCCAATTCTTCTTGCTTGTTTCCCAGGCTTCTTGCATTCGTGTACAGGCACCTAAGATAACTAGCCAATTGCCCTACTTTCTCAGTATGAATCAGGAGGCCTCCCCTGTTGCACCCTCCTCCTTGTGTTTCCTCCCAGTATCCCACTTCCTCCAGGCTTAGGTCACCATCCCCCAGTGAACCTAATTTAAAGCCCTCCTCACTAGGTTAGCAAGCCTGCCTGCAAAGATGCTCTTCCCTCTCTTCATTAGATGGATCCCATCTCTTCCTACAATCCTTCCTCCTGGAACAACATCCCATGGTCTAAGAATCCAAAGCCCTCTCTCTGACACCACCTGCATAACCACGCATTTACCTCCACAATTTGATGGTCCCTACCTGACTGCAATTGGATTTGGGGGAGTGGGAAATCTCTGAAAACTTGGTCCTTTAATGTGTCTTAAGGTGCACCCTGAAAAACGGAGACACACCAAATCAGGGTCCTTTCTTGACAATGTTGGCCTGAGTCCCACAAAGAAATTCTGCAGCACACCTAGCTACAGAGCCCAGATCTCCTGACCAGCCTGAGGCTTGTACTTTAGCTACAAGATCGTCCTTCCTTGTAATCACTATCTTCTGCAGAGAAATCTCTCCCTCTTGCTATTCATTCCAGTTCTAAGTTCTTTTGGGCTCATGAGAGTTAATTTATTGGCGGTAGTTTTGATGACTTCATGGGAACCTACACGTGGTTTGGAACGGAGTTTTTGTTAAAGAAAGATTGCAGGATCTTTAGCAGCTCTGCGTGTGAGCCTAGTCCTGCACTCCTTACAAAGGCCCTCATTGACTGCCTTGGGGTGTTGTACCTGAGTAAGGAACGCTGGGTGGATGGAGCCCTTTATGTTGAAGTTTCCAAGTTGGTCAACAAGTCCAACTTTGTCATCTTTTTCTACCTGGTAAAATCAATAGGATTTTCCTTCATAAATACCATTTAGCTCCCAGTGTCATTCATTCCCACTAGGGCTCTGCAAATATATATCCAGGCAGCACTTTGCAGGGCCACTTTTAGTGCCTGTTTTGCGAGAAGCAAAACATTTTGTTGATTTGCCTCTATTTTAGTTCACTTTTCCCCAAATCTAAAGGTGATTTTTTTTAAATGAGGTCTTTAAGAAGTTCTAAGAGGCTTACAAATCCTAGCCATGTAAATCTCACCGGCAATACAATAATCATTACAACGGTGAGCTTTTGTTTAGAGAAACATTGTACAGTCATATAATCACTGGCTCTCTCTACTTAATCTGGTGCTACTAATGGAGCAAAATGTTTGTTTATGGTTTGTTCCGAAGTGGCATTTGCACCCTTTTTGGGTATAGCTGTAAACACAAATAATACTTTGAGGGGGGGAACTAGGTGTGAGAATTCCAGGGATGAAAGTAACTCTGAAGACTTACAGGTCTGGGGCCACGGGCGGAAGGGGCGGGGTTGGGGGTCAGGGTCCCCCAGTCAGCCCTTCCATGCTGCCTGGCCCATGCCACCTGGGGCGCCAACGGTGATTTAAAGGGCCCTTTTAAATCACCCGCCCCGGGGCAGCTGCTCCTTTTGCTCCCCCCATTGGTGGCTGAGGGGGGCAAAAGGGGCAGCGATGTTAAAGCAGGTCCTTAAAGTGCTGCCCCGGCAGCACTTTAAAATCAGCTGGGTACAGGGTCGGTACTGGCAGCCATTTTTTACCGGTATGCCGTACCGGCTCACTTTCGCCCCTGGAGAATGCATGAATCTTGCAACCACATGGAGATGACTTCAACACCAGGCAAAGTTGGAAGATAGGGATGACCCCCGCCCTCTCCTCCTCTCTTCCACAGTACAATTTCAGATCTAGCTTAGGCCAGTTTGCAAAATGAAAGTGATTTATTTGGGGCAGATCTCCATGTAACAGTGTCCTGGACTTCAACAATTTCCACCCCACCATCAACCTCAGCCTGGACCAGTCCACACAAGAGATCCACTTCCTGGACACTACAGTGCAAATAAGTGATGGTCACATAAACACCACCCTATACCAGAAACCTACTGACAGCTATATGTACCTACATGCCTCCAGCTTCCATCCAAGACACATCACACGATCCATTGTCTACAGCCAAGCCCTAAGATACAACCGAATTTGCTCCAACCCCTCAGACAGAGACAAACACCTACAAGATCTTTATCAAGCATTCTTAAAACTACAATACCCACCCAGGGCCGGCTCTGGCTTTTTTGCCGCCCCAGGCAAAAAAGCCTCCGGCCGCCCCCCGACCTCCTGCGGGGGGGGGGGGGGAGGGGAGGGCAGCCGGAGCCCTGGGAGGAGGGCGGCGAGCCCTGGCCGGGGCTCGGCTCTCCCCCCGGCGGCCAGAGCGCAGGGGGCAGGGGGCAGGGCGGCGGCCGGGGGGAGGGCGCCGGGGGGGAGGGCGTCCAGAGCGCCGCGGGGAGGGCGGCGAGCCCGGCCGTGGTCCCGCTCTCCCCGGCGGCCGGAGCGCCGCGCCGCCCCCCTCCAGGTGCCGCCCCAAGCACAAGCTTGGTGGGCTGGTGCCTGGAGCCGGCCCTGTACCCACCTGGGGAAGTGAGGAAACAGATTGACAGAGCAAGACGGGTACCTAGAAATCACCTACTACAGGACAGGCCCAACAAGGACAATAACAGAACACCACTGGCCATCACATACAGCCCCCCAGCTAAAACCTCTCCAGTGCATTATCCACGATCTACAACCTATCCTGGAAAATGATCCCTCACTCTCACAGACCTTGGGAGGCAAGCCAGTCCTCGCTTACAGACAACCCCCCAACCTGAAGCAAATACTCACCAGCAACTACACACCACACTACAGAAACACCAACCCAGGAACCAATCCCTGTAGCAAACCTCATTTCCTACTCTGTCCGCATATCTATTCAAGGGACACCATCAGAGGACCCAACCACATCACCCACACCATCAAGGGCTCATTCACCTGCACATCTACTAATGTTATATATGCCATCATGTGCCAGCAATGCCCCTCTGCCATGTACATTGGCCAAACCGGACAGTCCCTCCGCAAAAGAATAAATGGACACAAATCGGACATCAGGAATGGTAACATACAAAAGCCAGTAAGTGAACACTTCAATCTCCCTGGTCATTCTATTACAGATTTAAAAGTCACTATCATTGAACAAAAAAACTTCAGAAACAGACTTCAAAGAGAAACAGCAGAACTAAAATTCATTTGTAAATTTAACACCATTAATCTGGGCTTGAACAGGGACTGGGAGTGGCTGGCTCATTACAGAAGCAGCTTTTCCTCTCCTGGTATTGACACCTCCTCATCTATTATTGGGAGTGGACTACATCCACCCTGATTGAATTGGCCCTGTCAACACTGGTTCTCCACTTGCGAAGTAACTCCCTGCTCTCCATGTGTCAGTATAGAATGCCTGCATCTGTAACTTTCACTCTATGCAGCTGAAGAAGTGAGGTTTTTACCCACGAAAGCTTATGCCCAAATAAATCTGTTAGTCTTTAAGGTGCCACCAGACTCCTTAGTGTTCTAGAGAGAAGCTTGAACCGCAGCATTAGAATCTAGTGTCTAGTCCTGTGCACGTCTGGGATCTCAGTCAGCTCGGGATAGAGACAAGAGCCAGATGCAAAGTTCAGTCCTGATCTGAACTGCCCAAAAGGTGGGAGGAGGTTTGACACGCAGGTATTGCCATATTGGATCATACCCCCATATAGTCTAATATTCTCTCTGCATCAATGACTAGTACCAGATGCTTTAGAGGAGGGTGCAAGAAATCCTTCAGTAGGCAGTTATGGGATTCTGGAATATGGCTTGGTTTGGTCCAGTGGCTACATTCCAATTTAAAAGTCAGCAATAAGCCTGCTACCTGGGATCTTATTGTGCTAAGGATTTTTACCTGGAACTCCCCATTGAAATCAGTGGGAGATTCTGCTTAAAAATTGATAGTAGGAGACAGCCCTATGCAATTGTCATGACATTAACAGCGCTTACCAGGCAACTAAACGGCCATTTACCATGTAAGGAATATTGCTATGTGATGTATGGTCCCTGTGTAACGCAAAGCAATCGGCTTCTCTAATTAACCAATAGCACTGGGTGGTGCAGGCCATTTCCTGGGGATAAATGAGAGCACCAGTCAATTGCACAGCAGCTCAGCTTGTTTAATAGCGAAGGCAAAGATCTGCAGAGTCAGGTGCCAATGCTAAACTGTTTCTGGAGGAGCCGAGCGGTTCTCCTCAGATGCCTCCCTGTAGGAGCTGGATTCTCTGCAGGCTTGTTTAGTCCTTTCATCAATCATTCCACTAACAGGCAGTCAACCCGTGCACTGAGCCAAGCCAGCATCTGACAGCCCTCTTCAATTTGTGCAGCAAGCTTTTCTCAGAGCAATGGATGTGCAGTTGCTCTCGCTCCCTCCTGCACCAATATAATTAAAGGTTTGGCACAGGGCCCTTCACTGGCCTTTCCCCAGAAAACACATCATGCTCTGTCTAGCAGTGAACACTGAACTTAATTACTTTAATGCCCACAGTGCCTGCCCTACTAAAATATTGGTCATTTGCTCCCCAGACAGCTGCGTGGGTAACGCCTTTCATATCTGGTGGCAGAGAGCAGAATTTCTCGGTGGGAGATGGTTCTGGGAGATGGGAGTAATGGTCTCAAGTTGCAGTGGGAGAGGTCTAGGTTGGATATTAGGAAACACCATTTCACTAGGAGGGTGGTGAAGCACTGGAATGGGTTACCTAGGGAGGGGGTGGAATCGCCTTCCTTAGAGGTTTTTAAGGTCAGGCTTGATGAAGCCCTGGCTGGGATGATTTAGTTGGGGATTGGTCCTGCTTTGAGCAGGGGGTTGGACTGGATGACCTCCTGAGGTCCCTTCCAACCCTGATATTCTATGATTCTATAGCAAAGCACTCCCCATCCCAGCCCTGTGAACCTGGATGCTCCCTGCCCTAGCATTATATGACTCAGCATAAAATATGCTATTCCATTTTTTAAGATGATTAAGCTTAGGCACCTGCTCAACACCAGATAGCACAGCCTCTGTGGAGGAAAATATGAGATGAATCTCTGACTCCCACTTCTATGCACACGGTCCCTGGACATTCCCAGACAGGTCAAATGAACAAGGGTTTGCCAGATTGTTGCATTTGCATCGCAGCAAATTCAGACTGTTCCCACTAGCTTCACACTTTGCCCTGCCAACATTTCAAAGGGAGACATCAGCTGCAGCCAAGGAAGCTTAAAAATCTCACCTGCTCTGCAGCATAGATTCAGGGGATTAACATCACAGCCATGTACTTGTCAGACTGCAGGATTGCTGACCCCAAAATCAAGAGCTGGTCCCCATCCTAAATCATAAGATCAGTTAAAAAACATGCAGTTTAAAAAAAAAAAAAAAAAAAGTTGGGTCCTTGTAATTGACCTTCTGAGTTTGGAACCTTTAAAGGTCATGTCTCCAAGTTTTTCTTTGTAACCCCAAGTGCTAGAAAGTATTTTTATTTAATTGGAAGCTGAGATTCTCATGAGATCACATGACTTCAGAAGCTAGGGCAAGAAGGAAAACACCAGTTATCACAGGAGTGGCCAGTGCTGAGAGAGGGAGTTTTCTGAGTAGTACAAATATTTCGAGGTAGTAATTCGTTGAGCTTGACAAATGCATTTTACAGTCCGAGACCTCACAGTGCTGTATAAAGGAGGATGTCTCTCACCATTCCCATTTGAACAGGTGGGGAAACTGAGAGGTGCAGCGACTTGCCCCCCAGCATCAGTGGGAGCCCTAGGAAAAGAACACCTGTCCTCTAACTCCCTGTACCCTATCCAATGGGCCACTCTTCAGGGTGGCTGGAACGCTCCAGCTCTGGGACTGCATGGATTCCTGGCCTTTTGTAGATGGTAGGAAGAAGTCAATATTTTTCAGGGCAGCATTTGGAAACTATATGCACAGTGAAGAAATAGTTTGTGGTAACTTCATTTTGAACTCCTGGTTGAGGTTGGCTAGGATGTTCGGGCAAGATTTTTAAGTTTTTTTTAGGCCCAAGTGCCTAGGTCACTTTGAAAATGGGACGTAGCTGTCTAAGGGCTTGTCTACACTTAAAACGCTACAGCGGCACAGCTGCACTGCTCTAGCTTTTCATTGCAGACACTACCTACGCCATAGGTGGGCAAGCTACGGCCCACGGGTCACATCCGGCCCGCGGGACCATCCTGCCTGGCCCCTGAGCTCCTGGCCGGGGAGGCTAGTCCCCGGCCCCTCCCCCGCTGTCCTTCCTACCCCGCAGCCTCACCTCGCCACGCCACCAGCACTCTGGCCCGCCGCTCCTGCTGGGCGGTGTGGGCTGGGCAGCGGGGCTGTGAGCTTCTGCTGCTCTGAGCAGCATGGTAAGGGGGCAGGGAGGGGGTTGGTTGGATAAGGGGACAGGGAGCAGGGGGCGGTTGGATGGGGCAGAGGTTCTGGGGGGGGAGACAGGGGACAGGGAGCAGGGGGGGGTTGGATAGGTGTGGGAGTCTCGGGGGAGCCTGTCTGGGGGTGGGGGTGTGGATAGGAGTCGGGGCAGTCAGGGGATAGGGAGCGGGGGGGTTGGATAGGTGTGGGAGTCCCGGGGGAGCCTGTCTGGGGGTGGGGGTGGGGATAGGAGTCGGGGCAGTCAGGGGATAGGGAGAAGGGGGAGTTGGATAGATGTGGGAGTCCCGGGGGAGCCTGTCTGGGGGCAGGGGTGTGGATAGGGGTCGGGGCAGTCAGGGGACAGGGAGCAGGGGGGGTTGGATAGGTGTGGGAGTCCCGGGGGAGCTTGTCTGGGGGCGGGGGTGTGGATAGGGGTCGGGGCAGTCAGGGGACAGGGAGCAGGGGGGGTTGGATAGGTGTGGGAGTCCCAGGAGAGCCTGTCTGGGGGTGGGGGTGTGGATAGTGGTCGGGACAGTCAGGGGACAGGGAGCAGGGCGGGTTGAATAGGGGGTGGGGTCCTGGGGTGCAGAGGTCCCAGGAGGGGGCGGTCTGGGGACAAGGAGCAGGGGGGGGTTGGATGGGTTGGGAGTTCTGAGGGGGGCAGTCAGGGGGTGGAGAATGGGAGGGGGCGGATAGGGGGTGGGGGCCAGGGTGTTTGGGGAGGCACAGCCTTCCCTACCCGGCCCTCCATACAGTTTCGCAACGCTGATGTGGCCCTCAGGCCAAAAAGTTTGCTCACCCCTGACCTACACCAACGGGATGGGTTCTGCCAGAGGCATAGCTAATCCTCGAGAAGTAGTAGATCTATGGAAGAATTCTGTCTACACGGGCTGCTCAAGGGTGTGGATTTTTCACACCCCTGATTAGCATAGTTAAACTGACCTAATTTTCTAGTGTAGACCCAGATCCCTAATGGGAGTTAGGCACTGACATACCTTTGAGGATTTAGACTTTAGGCCTGTCTGTGCTGAGTGCCATAATGCCTAAATAACTTAAAAAATGTGAGCATTGGTGCCTGGTTCCTCCTGTTTTCCATATGACCCTGAGAAGGCTTTGTGGCTGAAATGTCAACTTCCGTCATCTGCTCTGTGTCCAGCATGTATTTGATTACCCTCATTTTAATTGTATATGAAAGGAACTAATTACAATGTGTTTTATTTTCCAAACCAGCTTCCCCACATAATGGCTTTTGCCAGAACCTCTCAGACCTCAGTGGGGAAACCAGGAGGTTCCTGGACAAGATATTAATCTGACAGATTGGCTTCCATGGCACTTGTACCTCTTTAGTAAGAGAGAGGTTGCTGTCCTTTCAATATATTTTCATGTGTAGGTGGGAACTTTCTATGGCCTAGTCTTCCCGTTCCTTTTTATTAACAATAATAATACCTAGCGCTCATCATCGCTAGAATTCAAAGTGCTTTACAAAGGCGACTTCTGTCATTATTCCCATTCTGCAGATGGGAGAACTGAGACCCAGAGAGGTGAAGTGACTTACCCAATGTCATACAGCTGGCCAGAGGCTGAGCTGGGAATAGAACCTTGGTCACCTTAATCTCAGTCTAGTGCTCTAACCTCTCAGCATCACTGCCCCCCTTAGTAAAGCATAAAGGCCTTACCCAGCCTATGAGGCTATTAGTTGACTGTAGTTGAATGGGAGAGGGGTCTTGTGGCTACGGTACTGACTTAGGAGTCAAGAATCCTGAGCTTCTCTCCTGGTTCTGCTACAGACTCCCAGTATGAGACTTTGGGCAAGTAACTTATGCTCAAGAACTGAGCTCCCCACCAGACACTGTGTGTGACAGATGGAAGCTGCTGGCTGCTGGGCATGTTTTCAGGTATGGCCCTTATTTAGGTCCCTAAATGGGAACTCAGATGCTTTGAAAATCTGGCCCCATTTGAGGGTCCTAAGCACTTGAAAATCTGCCCCTGAGTTCTTCTGAAAATCTGGCCCTTAACTGCTCCGTGCCTCAGTTGCCCATCCATAAAATGGGGATTATACTGCCTTTCTCCACCTTTGTGTGTTGATTGTAAGCTCTTCAGGGCAGGGGCTCTTTCTCACTATATTTATGTACAGCACCTAGCACAATGGGGCCCCCATCTTGCTCGGTGCCTGTAGCTGGCACCAATAATATAAATAATGCATAATGGGCCTAATTCTCTTCCCACTTAAATTGGCAGTGACATCCATGTAAGCCATTGGAGCTACATTAATACATAGCTGGTGTGAGAGAAGAATTGCACCCTATGGACCTAGTAGTCGGAAGGAAGCAGGATCAGCCGAATTCTGGAACCTGGAAACAGACATTATCTGTCACTTCATTCATTGGGCACAGGTATATGCTACAAAAGCAGCACCAATGTGACCCATGTACTAGACAGGAGCAGCTCCGTGCATAGCCCCTTCATGCAGTGTATCCCACAAGTGTAGGAATATCTAGAACTGGTCAAAAACAGTTTTGGGTGTCCGTCCGTCCCCGTTCCTGTCCCCCCCCAGGAAAATTTAGATTTTCAGGGAAATTTGAAAAATGAAAAATTTAGTCTGAAAACTGAAATATTTTGATTTGGAAATGCTGCTCTGGTGTCTTGTGGGAGTTGTAGTTTGGGTGCCTCATGCTCCCATTTTCTCTATAGGCTGAAGCCTGGGTCAGACTACATCTCCCATGTTGCACCATGGTCTGCCCATTGGAAGAGGGGAGATGGAGTCCAGCTGTGGAGCCCAGCCCATAGAGGAGAATGGGGACATGAGGCAACTGAACTACAATTACAACTCCCGTGAGGCGTTTCAGTCGCATGACTAAATCAAAATATTTACCGTTTCAGGGCATTTGTTTTTTGAAAAGTAATCAACATTTTCCACAGATAGAGGCACTTTTTTTTTTTTTTTTTTGCAAAAAATTTCATGTATTGAAAAACAATTTTGATGGAAAATTGGGGTTTTGAAGAAATGATTTTTTTTTTTTTTTTTTTTTTTGCAACCAGCCCAAGCAATGGCCTATGTTTGAATCAGCTTCTTTCCTGGATAACCTCCCTTCTCTCTTCTCATGCTACTTATTTCCCACAGCCTTCCATTGCTGATCTATGCTTTCTGCTCTCACTATAACACCTGGTCTTGTATATCTCAGCCTTTAAATTCCTCAAGACATGGGGGCCCTGGTCTTCCTACATGGGTCTTTAAAGGGCTGTGCTCACTTATGGCATGGGATAAATAATGCCAGCAGCTCAGGTGTTTTTATGCTGCTGAGACCATATGTGCATGGCCATGCAGAATTTGGCCTGATCAGAATTTCTGATCACCTGCTCTGATGCATCTGAGACCCACTCCTGAGGCCCTGGACTGGCACAGGATGCCAGATTTGTAAATTGAAACAGAAGTATCTATGGCACATGCAGCAATCCAGTATCTGAACCAGATCCTCAGATAGTGTTCACTGACACAGTTTCACTGGCTTCTGTGCAGCTCTACAGATTTACACCGGATGGGAACTTGGACCTCTGGCTTTTATTTAATGCTTTGGATAGGAAAACGCTTCCTTTGCGGAAGCTCCCATGAGGGTTAACCAGGCAGTGAACCAAGGTAGTAATCTTGAAAGAAAAAGCAAAACAAGGACTTTAGAGTTTCTGAAGAACACTTAGTTAATGATTGCTTCTGGGAGTAATACACCTGGCATGTCACTGAATGAGACAACTGCTTGGGAGTGTGATTACCAGGGCAGTTCCAGGAAACTGTAAAGAAAACAGAGGAGTGCCATTAGGAGAAAACCCCAGCTGCTGTCATGCTGTGCTGAGTGTTTATTTGCCAGACAGAAGATCTGCACACTGGGGATGAGAATCTATGGCTAATCAGCCCTAGTGTGAAATAAAAGAAACAACACACAGGTCTACAACTTCGAATGTGACTTGTGATTTTTAAGTGTCTCTGTTTTTGAGTTTCACATCTCACCAGACCTCTGAAAAACAGGACCCAATTAAGGGATCTCAGGCGGACCAGCCCAGGATGGAGGCACTCAAAATCACTCATTGCTTTTGAAAATCTTGGCCTGGTGTGTTAGAAACAAGTGCAGCCATGGATGATGGCAGTGTCCCCCGAATAATTCCCTCTGTGCTCTGTTCCTCTCTCTCTTTTAATTTAAATTAATGTAGTGCTGGTGACATGTGCTGGTTTGTGTCAATCCTGTGATGGTGGGTGGAGCCAACCGGACCAACAAAAGGCCTGTCCCCTCAGGAGAAGGAGGAGTCTCAGAACCTGACAGCTCTGGGAATTCTAGTCTTCTACTTAGCCACAGCATAGGTCTAGCAGGGGCAGAGGCCGTGCAAATTTCAGCACTCTTCCTGGTCCCGCCTTGTTTGGAGGGACCAGTCCAGGAGAGAAGCAGCAGTTCACAGGCTTGGCTAATAATGATCCACAGACTGCTAGCTGGCCGAGCGAAGCCAGGCCCTACGCTCAATTCGACGGCATTTCTCTGCCTGTCGGTAACTTTGGAAAACCGCATCCAATCCATCTGGTCCCTCGGGATTCAGGCGGAGGCAGTGCCCCCCAGAAGCCTAGGGTAGGGGAGCAGAGTCACTGGGTGTAAGGTTAGAGATTTGGGTTAGAGCACCAGGCAGCTTCCTGGGCCTGCCGCACCCGATAGACACTGTGTGGGCCCAATTTTAGTGCAAATCAGGCACTTGGAAGCCACTTCAGCCAGGTCACCCCAGCTGGGCCCTTGCCCCCCAACTCTGGCCTGCCGCCCACCTCCAATCTATCTCCCCATCTCACCCCCCAAAGCTGGCTCCCTCACTCCTCCCTAGCCAGCTCCTCCTCAGCCAGACTACTCATCCGCCCCCAGCTCCGGCAAGCCCTCTCGGCTAGGCCTCTCACCCCACTGCAGATAGGCACTCTACAGCTGAGCGCCTCACCCCCTCCCTCATGCTAAGCCCTCACCCCCACCTCCAGCTGGGCCCCTCACCCCCACACACAATGGATTTAGTGGAAATCAGGCTCTTCCAGTGTTCTGACTTTCACCAAAATCAATAGGGTTCGGACTGGAGGTGCGGGCTGAGGGTAGCGGGGGTGAGGGCCCGGCTGGGAGCACAGCTCGGCCTGGGTTAGCAATGGAGCGTGCGATCCTCTAGTACAATACATTGTGGAGGAAGAAAAAGCAGCTGAGTGACTCAGAAAGGCCTTGCACCTCGCTCAGTAAAGCAGGTGGGGCAAGGGAAGCGAAAGATCCTGTTTGCAGGCACGAATAGATGCCAAGTAATAAAGGGAACCGCAAGTCTCTTTCCTCTAGCAGTGAGATTTTTTCCATGGCCGTTGCACCATAAAGGAGAGATTTGTTTGCTTCTTAGGGAGAACCTGGCTGATGAGTCACCCAAAATAAATGAGCATTTGTTTGGTGGATGCATTGGTGGAGCCTGGTTTACAGATGACGAATGTTAAAGCATTTATTGCTGACAAAGCACCCTCTAATTATGGGAGGGGCAGCTCTGTTGATCAGCAATTATGTCGTTCAGCCAAAGCACATGAAACCTTTGTACAATCCTCACGACTTGCATAACACTATAAAGCACATGGGATGAAATCCAGCCCTGTGCAACAAGCCAGCACAGATCCTGAGGCATCTGTTTGCTGGGGCCAGATAAACACAGAGGCAAACTAGGTATGTGTCTAGGGCCCAAATTCATGGGGGGCTCCCATCTGAGTGGCACAGGGTTGGCAATGCCCGTTGGCCCCCACACTTTTACAGTCCCGGAGGCCCTGGTCACTACCCCACTCACTCAAATTTGGCCTGGCTGCCCCTTTCTGCCGTGCCAGCAGGAAAGATGCTCTGCTCTTACGCCACCCAGGTCTGGTCAGGGGTCGGGGGGGATGGGTCTGGGAGTCCCGCCCTTGCCCCCTTGTCATGCTGAGTTCAGGTTCTCAAAGGTGGGTGGCCTGGCTCCCCCTGTTTAAAAAGTGTGTGTGTGCGCGAGGGGAAATGGCCCTTTGGCTCCGCCCCCATCCCTGGTGCCTATGGGTGTGACTTGGATGGGGTGGCCAGGGCAAGTTTGAGGGAGTGGGGTTGTAACCTGGTGCCCAGAGTCACAGTGCCTGTCATCACAGAGGGGTGACTGGGCTTAACCTGAGTGGGCAATTCATTGGCCAACCCTCCTCTTCCTCACTGCTGCTGTGAGACTGGCTCCAGCAGCTGGGCTGTGCCTCGGGGGCCTGCCCGCCTTGCCCCACTTCCAGCAGCCCCGTCCCCTCCGTTCTGCCCACAGGACTCTGCTCAGAGACAGCCTCAAGACCTGCTACATACAGGGAGAGCTGCAGTGAGTGCTTGCATGGGAGAGGTGGCCAGGAGAGGAGCAGCAGGGACACTTTTGTGAGCCAGATATGAAGGGGTTAATTGGGCAGTGTCCGTGCAGCGAGAGCCCATCATTGACTCACCTAGATCAGGGAGGGTTAACTAAGCAACATCCATACAGCGGGAGCTGGACTGCTTGGGTTGATAGATCACTAATGCAGCTGTGCCGGGCAGGTGTATTATAAATCCATACCATAGGAGCATCTAATTTAGCAAGCCAGTAGAGGGGCCCAGAAGTGTATGTTTGCCTAGGGCCCAGTGACAGGTTTATCTAGCCCCGCAGTTCGCGACCTTGCAGATCAAGGGAGCACACCAGATGTCATGATGTCATTGCTGGATATGACAGACAGCCATAAAAGTGGGACTTAAATGATGCATTTCACCCCTGGGGAAGATCATGAGTTACGATGCCGAGAAGAAGCTTGCATTGAATGTCTGCAGTGAGTTTTCAAGCAATGCTACATATGCGCTAGCATTTCAATCCTGCTATGAATTGGCGCTCCGGTGCTACTAGGAGGTGTTCAGTGTTGATACTGTGGCCTTTTTTGTAGCAGTGGATTGCATGTGGTCTTTGCTGGGAAATGTGCAGCTGAGAGAGAAAAAAATTTGCTTGGGACAGCTGGAGTTTCTCTGACCAACAAGATAAACTGAGCACAGTGCTAACTGGCAGTGTGTTCTATAGGTGTGACTCATTCATGCCATTCCCCAGCAAGTGTGTTAAGAGAAGGGAATGATTATCCAAGATCCCAGGGGAACTTTCCCTCTTGAAATCCCAGGATTTTAATCCCAAGGTTTCAGGCAACTGTTCTACATTTAAAGACGCAATTTCAATATTCTTCTGAAAATGAAAAGAGAGATGTACTAGAGCCAGTATTACCAGCCTTCTAAGTGCTTGTAGATTTCAAAAAGCTTTGTGGTCTAAAGTCATTTGTCACCACTATCAAAATCCTATATACCTTAACACTAGTCCTAGTCAAACCACACTAAAGAAGACAGTGGCAGCCTTGGTTTAAATTAAAATTGATCCCAAAGTTCTGGAATTGCTCTGAGACCTTATTACCTACAGCAAACACCAGAGATTCCCTAATTAAGACATAGACGTGATTATTGCAACCCAATTTACATAGCTTGACATCCGCTGTCAGAGCTCAGCTTGTGAACAGAAAGCCCACAGTTTGGATTCAACAAGCTCTGAAGGAACTTTTGATCAGTTTCATGCAGGCAATTAGGAAAAAATTCTCTGAAGCTTTACTGTATTACAGACAAGCCCTGTCGTCAGTAAATGATTTCAGTCTGACATGAGTCAGGCACTTGGCACATTTGTGTTTTGAAAATCATTAGCAGTAGTGAGCTGGAAATGTCTCGAGGATACTTCTACGCCATCCTGTGATGAACTAGCAAAGCTAGGTGACATTTTGAACATCCCCTTTGATCCTGATGATTTGTGCAGAGACTTTCACTCACTGTGAACTATAGCACCGCCAGCAACAACAAACGAGGACTATGACTCCCGTTTAGACACATGAGTTGCTTTCTTCAGTGAGCTAATGCACAGAGTCTCCTGAAGCTAATGAAAGCTGGACTTGCTGTTTTAGCCAGGAACTTTTTTGTGGCGCATGTTTTCAGCCTTATAAACTTTTTGGAATGAAGAATGTAATGAGCGAAAACAACAACAATCCTTCCCCAACCCGGGAAGGGAGAAGATCTGAAGATGTTATGAAACCTATTAGGGAGTTCATGATGATGGTCTATTAACATGGAAGGTGCTCCGATACCATGGTGATTGGTGTCAATACAAAGCCTGAAGATAGATAAGGCTGAGTCCTCTGGCATGGTGAGGAGTGAATTCTGCACTCATTAAACCTAGCTTATGCTTGTACAGATTTCGATGAGAAGATCAAGATCATCTCAAAGCACAGTTCTGAATGGGGTCCCTGCAGATCAGGTCTGAAGAACATTGTTGAGGCAGACGTTTTCCTGGAGGTTTCATCACACGACATAATCTTTAGTTAAAGATTCATCTTTCATTCTTGGTGACTCTAGGACAATCCTGGAGGCACAGGCGCCGACTTTTCAAACTGTCAGGGGGTGCTCGACCTCCGGCTCTGCCCCAGGCCCCACCCCCATTCCACCCCTTCTCCCGAGGCCCCACCCCCACTCCACCCCGCCCTGCCCCTTCCTGCCCAGTTCCGCCCCCACCCCCGAGCGCGCCGAGTCCTTGCTCCTCCCAGCCTCCCTGCATGCTACGAAACAGCTGATTGCGGCGGGCCGGAGGCGCGGGGAGGGAGGGGAGAGGCACTGATCTGTGGGGCCGGCCGGCGGGCAGGAAGCGCTCAGGGGGGAAGCTGATAGGAGGCTCAGCACCCACCATTTTTTCCCCATGGGAGTTCCAGCTCCAGAGCACCCACGGAGTCGGTGCCTATGCCTGGAGGGTTGGCAGTGCTAGGCAGAGTGGAGAAGCTTGCATTGCTGTTACCTATGTCATATCTGTTCTGTGGATAGAGAGGACATAATTTTCCATTGTCAGCCCCTTTGACCAGCATTAAATTTGGTTAATTAGTTTTTATGAAAAGTTTGATCTTTAATCAGTTTCCGTAGCCAATTAGATGACAAGCTGCTGTTCTAATGCCCTCCAGTGCTATTTCATCAGTGGGAATAAAGTCCTGTTCTCTAAACAGTGACAAATTCTGGCATGAACATTTTGTTTCTTACTGTGCACCGATGACAGATGTTCCTTACTAGTGGTGTGTTGTTTTACAGCCTCTAGCATGCTTGCTGGCAATTTCAATGGAAAGGCCAGAGACTGAATAGGCCAGGCAGACTAAGCTAGCCTCCTTCCCTAGGAAAGGTCCTTCCAGATCAAGGAAAGATCAGGTACATCAAGAATGCAGCATGCTCTGCCCTGTTGTGCATCTTCTATGTTTTTCCTTCATCATGTGTCCAGTTTCCAAGCAGAGCTGGCTGAGACACGGGATTTCCAGTTTGTGGGAAATTGCAACATTCCAGAATCTGGTTTTGTTCTGATTTGGGCCGAAACCACATTTTTCAAAATTATCAACAAACTAGAAATAATAAAAAAAATTTTTTTTTTTTTAGAAACACAGATGCATGGTGATTTGAAAACAAAATACACACCCCAGGATAGGCTAGAGCTGGGATTCCCAGGGCCTCCGAGCTACATGGCAAGGATTCTGAAAGCCCTAGCAAAGTGGGGCTGCCCCTAAGCCACTGAACCTGGGGTCCCCAGCAGCCTGCCAGGAAACCAGGCAGGTTTCTGACAGAACCCTGCCTCTGATTTGATGAAAGTTCAGGTTCAATGAATTCCTGACCAGCTCTAATTCCAACATGTGCTGTTTTCTATGTCCCCTTGTGCTGTCTCGCACAGCCCCCTTCACTCGCATTACAGTTGCATTTTCCAGATTGCCAGGCCACTGAATCCTGGAGGGCTATTGCACTCGGTGTGAGTAGTGTATGCAATAGACAGATTTCCAGCTTCCATTCTAAACCCTTTGCTCAGATGCTCAGATCTTTTAAAAAACCAAATCTCTTTGGGGTTGAAATTTTTGCATGTTTGATCTCATCCCAGTGCATGTGCGTGTGTGTGTAAACCCAGAGCAAAACACAACAGCTTTAATGGCCTGGTGAGCACAAAAAAAATCCATACATTCCTACTATATGTTGTATCAGAAATGTTGCACTCAGATCAGTTGTCTGGAGCTAGGAACTTAAAATTTGTCTTTTTTTTGTAGAGCTCCTTGAGACATGAAATTCAAGACAACTTTGCTACATAGGCGTTAGAAATTTTTTAATTAAAAAAATGCATATCCAGGAAGAATAGGTAAAAGATGCTCTCATGTAAGAATGGATTTTCTATATGTAAACATTAATCATTTTAAAGCTGCTATACCAATTTCATTCCAATGTGGCTCTATTTTGTAAATCTCTTTGAGATTTATAATTCAATCCTATTTGGAAAAAAGTCATCTATTTAGATTTAGAGTCAACAGTGTTTAAATTCCACCAGTTGAAACTTACTTTATTTTTTAGATCAGTTCAAAGCTAGAGCAATTTCTATCGTTCAGTCGCTCTGAAGTGATTTAGCTTTTGAATTGATTTGAACTGGATCTGGATATTAAGTAGCTTAAACCGCTGTAAGGAGTTAGAGCAGGTTAAGCAGAATATTATGTTTTCAGACTTTTGGTTAAGGACGACTGGATTCTGAGGGAATCAAGCTGAAGAGCTCCATATTAAGGAACTGACAAGCTTTGCTCTTCTTTCTAAAACCTTGTTTTTTTCTCTTTTTCTGTTAAAAACACAAACAAACAAAACAGCAGGGAAATCAAATGCCCAAATCTAGTATTAATGCAACATTAAGGTTGAAAACAAACAAAACCCCCAGATCACTCGGTGTTTAGAAAATCCCCAAAGGCAAGCTTGCTCTGAAAACAACCTTGTTGCTTTGTAACACCTGATATTTTTGTTTTCCTTGTTCAGTGTAAAACCCTTTAAACTACAGGTCTGCTCTGAAAAGCAACTCTATAAAAATTCCATATGGGTTCCTGGGTTCCTGTGTTTTGGTGATTTCAATATCAAATACACTCACATTAAAACTAAAAAGATGAGTTTCTTTCTTCTGCCAAACCTCCAAACTCAGGCCTGGTCTACACACTGATTTTGTACTGGTAGGGCTACATCAGTTAAGGATGTAATTTTTTTTTTTTTTACCACTATAGTTATACTGGTACGAGCCGTAGTGCGGATATTATAGTGGTATCAAGGTCTCTTATACCAGTAGAACTTATTCCCCTTCCAGAAGATCATTCATACCAGTATCCCTCATTCCACACTACGGAGGATGTGCTGCAGCATAGTTAAAAGTCGTACAACTTCTGTGTGTAGACATAGCCTCAATCTGGAATTTGTCAAGCTAGCTTCTTTCCATCTTGTGCGTGATCACTGGTTTGGTCTGGTTTGGTTTGCAGGTTTTTCAGGCTGAATTGGGCCCTCAGTTCCACCTATGCAACTGTGTTTGCACAAGTGTAACTGATATTTCTGTAGTTGGAACTAAGGCAGTGGTTCCCAAACTTCAACAACCTGTGAACGCCTTTCACTAAAATGTCAAGTCTCGCGAACCCCCTCCTAAAAATGAATATTTCCAGGGATTTTCTCCTTTATCTGAGTATAAATTATAAAAGCAGTGCTCTGGGAAATATAAAATTTGTTTTTATGACATGCATATTACACACTATTTATTATTATTATTTATCATTACAGTATTTTTATTACATTATGCAAATGGCAACACTCTTCCAAGATCTCACTTTCGTAGCTTGTATCACTTTGAATAAGTCTGTTAGAAGACAAGGCTCCTATGTTTCATCAAGGAGTATCAGATGTGAAACATCATGAAGGTATTTAAGAAGCCAACTCAAAGAGTTCCTCCTACACAAGCATTCAGGTCTTGAGCAGTCCAGGCAAACAACGCACGTTACAACAAAGCTTAAACTTGTTTTCATAATAATTTTAAAAACAATACTAGCTGCCTATTTAATTTTAAAAACAGCAGAAAATATCCACCTCCCTTTCCATGTCTTATAAGGAGTCTTGAAGTTTAAGTCTCCTCAGTGTGATAGATCTGCTTGCTTTGATCTGCTTAGCTCTTGGAAGTCCAGGGGCTCCGGGCTGCTGGCCCCATGCTGCCCGGGGTCCCTAGGGACAGCTCTGTCTGCCATTATTGAATTTTACAGGAATCCCCTGTAACATTTCGTGAACCCCCAGGGGTTCACGAACCCCAGTTTGGGAACCACTGAACTAAGGGCTTGTCTACATTTGAAATGTTACAGTGGCGCCGTTGCAGCACTATAGCTGCGCTGCTGTAGCACTTCAATGTCATTCTCCCCTCGGCGTAGGTAATCCACCTCCCCAAGAGACAGTAGCTAGGTTGACAGAAGAATTCTTCCATTGACCTACCATTGTCTACACCGGAGGTTAGGTCGGCTTAACTACTTTGCTCAGGGCTGTGGATTTTCCACATGGCTGCATCGACCTAACTTTTTAGTGTAGACCATTAGTAAACAATTCTGCTGGTGATGATGATGGCGGAATACAGTCCCACTCCCTTTCTCTTAGGCCCGGTCCACACGGAAAAATTAGGTTGACACAGCTACGGTGCTAAGAAGTGTGAAAACCCCGCCCCCCCGAGCACTGTAACTATGCCAACCTAACTGCTAGTGTAGGCGCAGCTAGGTCAGTGCTTCCGTCAATCTCATTACCTTTACTCAAGGAGGTGAGTTCCTACAGTGATGGCAAAACCCCTTCCATTGCTGCAGGTTGCATCTCTACTACACGGTTATGCTCTGTTGCTATGGTGTTCTAGTCCCACTAGTGCTAGCATGAGTAAAAAGCTGTGAGAATATCTGTTAATCACAAATGGGCTCAGTTTTGCCAACTGTGATCATCCTGAATCATAGTTAGCTGGGTGGTAATAGTAGCCCATCAACTTCGGTAGAATTAGTCACAAAGGAATTGCCGTACCAGATCAGAGCAGTGCTCTGATTAGTCCAGGAGCTTGTCTCTGATGCTTTAGAGGAAAGTTCCAGAACTCTATAGTGGACAGTAGTGTCTTGGCAGAATCAGGGCAATCATTCAACCAAAAATCTCAGGGGGCACACAATGGGATCCAATAAAAACTTCAAATTAATGGTTTAATTAGCTGACAGAGTTCAGTGACAGGAGGGAATGTTTTTGTAGCACACTGGCTTAGTGCATGTGATTATATCGCCCTCTAGTGGAATGCAGCACCCCATGGTGTAGAACCTACCGTTTACACATGATGACGGAGTTACTCCTTTGGTTCAAGTGCGGCTGGCTTGCGTTTTCACTGCTGAAGATCTCAGGTCCCATCCCTTCAACACTGTATCTATATGTAAGTGTTAATTTCCTCCATTTATAAAGTGATGTCTTACTTCTCCCATCTTCCTCTTCCACTCCTACCACTTCCCTCATTCCCCAAAGAAAGCCTGCCTCACTTCTGGTCTCACTCCCATCTCAATGCCTTCTCCTATGCAGGGTGCTCCCTCCTTAGCCCAGCGTGCAAGATTCCTACCGTCTCTTCAAATCCTGCCTCAAACATTTCTTCTTCTGCAAAGCGCACCCAGAATCACCCGGGCCTTTATGCAGACATCTTCCATCTCTTTCACTGTGGTTGCTGTTATTAACAAAGGGCCAAAGGTCTGCATCAGCCTGGACAATATGTTAAACACACTGAACAATCCATCTAAAGGCCTGATCCTGGAAAAGGCTGAGCTCCTGTTGATTTCCACAGGAACTGAGGGTGCCCATCATCTCCTAGAATCAGGCCTTCAAGGTGTAAATTGGCCCGGAGCAGAACAGAGCAGGGTATTATCTCATGGCTCAGGTGTTTTGTGGAACAGGCAGAGCTTGAAGAGTTTTTGGACAGAAGAGAAGGAAGCTGCTTGAGGAACATTAATTGGGAGGCTTTGACAAATACGAAAGGTGGCATGAAAGTAGGCACACACCCAGGGCCGGCTCTAACTTTTTTGCTGCCCCAAGCAGCAAAAAAAAGCGCCGCCCCCCGAGTCCCCCCCCCCGCCGAGCGCCGCGCCGCCGGAACCCCCCCCCAAGCGCCGCGCCCCGCGCCGCCCCCCCCGCCGAGCGCCGCGCCGCCAGAGCCCGCCCCCCCCCGCCGAGCGCCGCCAGAACCCCCCCCCAGCGCCGCGCCCGTGCCGCCCCCCCCGCTGAGCGCCGCGCCGCCGGAGCCCGCCCCCCCCGCCGAGCGCCGCGCCGCCGGAGCGCCCCCCCGCGGAATGCCGCGCCACGCTCCCCCCGCCGCCCCTTACCAAGTGCCGCCCCAAGCATGTGCTTGGTTGCCTGGTGCCTGGAGCCGGCCCTGCACACACCGAACACAATACACCGGTGTTGTGAGCAGATTCCAGTCTAGTGAGGAGGCTGGTTCTGCAGCAATGAATTTGGTAGAAAGGAGGATGATGTCTGGCCAAAATTTTCCAAAGTAACCAGAGCTTTTGCATGCCTCAATTTTTGGGTGCCCAAGCTGAGTAAGGGGCCTGATTTTCAGAGGGCAGGTGCTCAGCATTGTCTGAAAATCAGGTCTTTTAAATGTGCGCATCCAAAATTGAGGCATCCAAAGCCACTGAAAGTCTTGGCCTTAATTACAGGAATCCTTAGGCCTGATTTTCTGCAACTATGTACCTTGGGTGGACATTTACACCCACACATTCTGATCTGGTAGCATTTTATGCCCACTTTGCACTGGTGTAACTGAAGACACAAGGTGCAGGGCAATGGAGAACTAGGCCCCTTTTTTCCTAAAGCAGCTTACAAAGGAATGGTTTGTGTATGTTTAAATAAAAAAAGAATAATCTGAGTGTAAGAAACATGCTGGGCTTGACTGTATCACATATACAAATTCTGGCTTGCAAATCAGCTGCTGAGGAGATTGCACGAAAAGTTTACTTCCTGATTTTAGAACATGATGCTTTTATCATTTAAAAAAAAGATGCTATCTAGGGAGATGGGGTAGATCTATGTCTAAAGCATCAGGATGGAATATTTCATGTTCTCTCCATGTTGTTGGATGGGATTCATCCTTACTCCATTTTACTAGCCTCAGGTATAGTGTGACTAGATGGTCAAATATTTAGTCAATAGAATAATCACAGAAAATGAACAATTGCAGAGAATTCCCTTCCCTGTTTTTTTCCCTGCTGCTTGGTAAACAACAGATCTGGCTTCAGCGTCACTGCTGTTTCTTTTTGTACCATTTTTTTGAAGGATCATTGTCCTCTGGAGGCTGAAACCGGAACAGCAAATGCACCAGAAAGAAAACAAGGGATGGAACAAAAGACCAGTCCAGAGCTTATTCATCTGAATTTTAGTATTTGTTTGTTTGTAACAGTTGCAATAAACACATATGCAAATATCTGCTGGGTTCCAGAATGATTTCACTTTAAATGTTGCCATAGTGATGTACTGTAACTGAGCAGAAAATAAACTGATTGACTCCTAGGAATACAGCTGTGCTCTTAGCGCAGATTTGTTCCCTGCTGAATATTCTCCAATCCAGTTATAAGTGAGGATCGTGGCACTTCTGTTGGGAGGCAACTGCACTTGAAAAATGGCACTAAATGGACAGCAGTTCTTGTGTTTCTAGCTTTCTTCAGAATATGAAACTCCCTCTCAAAATGATGAACTTGTTTGTACAACTGGTTGGACAAATTCCACTGAAACCATAGTGCATCAGAAGATGCGGGTCCATCGAAACTGAAATGCTCCATGGAGTAGGGCTGATTTTGTTGGATTTTTGTTTTGGAAGAAACCTGGGGGAAAAGGTCCCAATAATGTCAAACCACCTGTTTTGACATTTTTGGAACAAATTGTTTTGATTTTTTGTTTTAAAACACTTTTTCATTTTGCAATTGGTTTGGTTTTGTGTCCTATATTCAAATATAATTACAAAAATAAAAAGTTGACATTGAAAGAAAATGTTTGGAATGACCCAACTCTATTTTGTAGGGGAGTTTTGCTTTGTGGAAAATTTAGACATTTTCGGTTTTTCGTGTCTATTCATAAACAAAGCCAAATTCCCTGCAATCCTTTGTAAAATGGAACTTCTGTCCTCTACACATCCTCAGTCATTGTCTCACTAAATGGTTATTTTAACATTCAGATTCCCTTGTTGTTTATACAGTGTTATGCACACAGCTGGAATGATGTTCTTATATTCTCCTGTGTGATCCTTATGTGTTCATGTTAAGCAGAGCTGGGCCAGAGACACAGCATTTAAGTCTGGATTTATTCTGATTCAGGGATTTGATCCAGGTTATTACCATTACAGAAATAACAGCTGTAATGAAGATGAAGTATGCAGTGATTTTTATTCCCTGGCTCCAGTCACCTCACCTGGGTCAGGATTATAAAGGTAAATGGTTCCAGTAGCTTCTGACTGCAGTGGTAACTACTACAGTGGGCAACTGTAACGTTTGGATCTGGATCCTGGTTCTGATTTCAGTACCACTCCACACTGGATCTGGCATTTTGGTTGAGCCTCACATCAACCAAAATTATTTCCAAAGGTTCAGCAGTGGAGAAGGCTTCCTCCAATCAGGCAGTGACAAATGAGAGACTCACACAGATGCTGCGGCTGCGTCTCTGGCCTGGTGGTGTTTTATATGAATGAGCGCTGGTGAAAGAGAGGGGAACTCATTGCTTTGGTGTCACCCTGGGGCAGATGTGGGGGCTCCAGCTAGAGCCTGGCTGCCCCCTGGGCTCCCTGCTCCCAGCTGGGCTGCTGCCTGGTCTCCCTGCTCTGAGCCTGGCTGCCACCCGGGCTTCCCACTCCAAGCTGGGCCGCCACCCAGGCTCCTGGTTCCCGGCTCCAATCTGGGCTACCGTCTAGGCTCCTGCCTCCGCTGGGCTGCCACCTGGGCTCCCCGCCCTCCATGGAGAGCCCTGCTGCCCTCGGCGTCTCAGATCCCCGCTCTGAGCCCGGCTGCCCTCAGTCTCCCGGCTCCCCGCTGGGAGCCTGGCAGCTGCCTGGGCTCCGTGTGCAGAGCTCCCCACCGGGAGCCCAAGGGGGGTAGCCATGCTCCCGGTGGGGAGCAGGGAGCCGTGCACCAAGCTGAGAGCCTGTGCTCTCAGCCCACCCCCCCACTCCCCTCTGAAGTTGGTGAAAGTGCACCAGGTGAGAGAGAGAGAAGGAGGGTAGTGTGGACGTGAACCAGGGCAGTAATTACTGCGGAGGCTGTAAGTCAATCTAACATAGGTCGAATTAAGATAGTTGGGTAGACATGCCTCAGAGCTGCCCAGTTCTCTGCTGCTCCACGTGTGACCTTCCCTGCAAATTAATGAATCTAATTAGCATAAAACCATGAGCATCCATCTATAGACAAAAGCCCCTGCCCCAAGCAGTGGCAGGAGTAGGAGATGGTGCTGCATCTAACCTGGCAGCTGTGGTTAGAGTAAGTGGAAGAATGAGCTAAAATTCCCCAGGATATGTATGGGACTCTCCAGCAGCTGGAACCAGATGGCCAGCGCTTGAGAAAAATATACAGTGTTGGCAACTAAGCACCACATCACTTGCATAGAAGCCAGATTCCATCCCATGAGGGGCATTTACCTGTCTGGAACAGTTGGATTTGTCTAGGCACCTCCTGGCTTTCCTTTTCCTCTTTCCGTTTCTTTTTTGTGCTCTGGTCAGTCCAGAACTCTATGTCATGTCATCTGTCTCTCAGACATCTAGTTCATCGCTGTTGCCGTCTTGCTAAAAATACAAATAGTGCAAGACGCACAAGGATCCTGCAAGGAACATGTCTGATTAAGGACATATCCTCTGTATTAATCCTTGCATTGTGAATTCTCTGTGCATGAGTTTTCCATCCAGTATTATCCAGGCATTTTTGCCACCATTATTGCAGAGTCAAATAATAGATGTTAAGGCCAGAGAGGACTACCATGATCATCTTGTCTGACCTGCACAACACCTGCATAACACAAGCCATAGAACACCTGACCTGCATAACACCTGACCTGTACAATACGAGTCATAGAATTTCACCCCCTGCTTTCTGCATTAAGCCCATAACCCAGACTAAGCAGCTGGGGTTGCTTCAGCCTAGAAACACCTTGCCCCCCAAATGTCCGAGCAGCATAGAGATGCTTAGTTCCTTTGGCTTGGTTTTATGTTTTTTTTAATCCCCTCCTGCCATGCGCTTTGAGCTGCAAACTCAGCTGATGGGAGGAGTCCACTTTCATGACTCATCTTCACACTTAGGAGACCAGAACAATAAAAGTCCTTTTGTTGATGGTTTCTCAACCCAGCTGTAGGGTGTTTCCAGTTGTAAGATGATCCAATGAGAGCCCGTCTGGTATCCATTGGTCTCCTCTGTTGGAAGGGGCATCACAATTTCTGTAGAAGAGCAGCTCTTCACACTAATTGCTGTCTCTCTCCTGTATGGCAATTCATACAGTCATAGTCTCACAATAAAACCACTCAAATATTACATTACAATACAGAACACAGATATTACAAGTAAGATTAATGCACGCAGCAACTCAGAGCCATTCAATAGAGTCCAAACACTGCACATTTCTTATAATTCTAATGCCGATTTTATTAATATTAATCCACAAACAAGCCAGACAGATTCCAGCTATGGGTTTGTCAGTGTTCAGCTGAGATATTGGGACTTTGGCATGAGCTGGTGCCTGGTCTGCCAGCATCACATCCTGATTGACTTTTTAGAAAGTCCCCAATCTTGATTCATAGACTTCGGATGCTGGAGAATTTCCTGCAGATTAAGTTAATTATTTCTTGTCCTACCTTCTGTGGACACGGAGAACAATTAACCACAGTCCTCTTTATAACAGCCCTTAACATATTGGAAGACTTATCAGGTCCATCTCAGTCTTATTTCCTCAAGACTATACATGCCCAGTTTTTTTAACCTTGCCTCATAGGTCAGGTTTTCTAATTGCTCTCCTCTGGACTCTCTCCAATTTGTCCACATCTTTCCTAAAGTGTGGTGCACAGAAATGGACACAGTACTTCAGCTGAGACCTCACCAGTGATGAGTAGAGTGGGACAATTACTTCCTGTGTCTTATATGCAACACTCCTGTTATGACACCCCTGAATATTAGCCTATTTTCCAACTCCACATAGTTGACCCATATTGAAGTTCTGATCCACTATCGCCTTCATCTTTTTCAGCAGTACTAGCCAGTTAAACCTCATTTTGTATTTGTGCATGTGATGGGGTGGACTAGGCCCAGGGACCCCCTGCTGGAGTCCTCAGGGTCCTGCCACACCCTGTCCCAGAAAGGAGCAGAAGAGAAGTCCTCGAAGTGGCCTAGAGCAATTGAAGGGAAGCAGCCAATGAGAGAGGCTGCAGGGAGCAGCCAATCAGGGCCCAGCAGGGCCATATAAAAGGAGCTGGAAGGGGGTTGTTCTGTTTTGCATAGAGACAGTGTGTGTGTCTAGCCTGGAGGGCTGCGTCCTGAAAAACCGCCTGAGAAACCACTGACAGGGCAACTATAAACTGAAAGACTGCAGACACATCTGACCAGAAGGGGGCACTTGTGAGAGGTGGGTGCCATGCTGTTACAGTGTATTTGATTTTTCCTTCCAAAGTATAATATTTTGTACTTTATTGAATTTCATCTTGTGAATTTCAGACCAATTTTCTAATTTGTTAAGGTTGTTTTGAATTCTAATCCTGTCCTCCAAAGTGCTTGCAACTCCTCCTAGCTTGGTGTCATCCACAAATTTTATAAGCATACTCTCCACTCCATTATCCAAGTCATTAATAAAAATATTGAATAGTACTGGACCCAGGATGGATGCCTAAAGGACCCCATTAGAGAGAGCTCCAATTTTGACAGTGAACTATTGATAACTAGACTTGAGTATGGTCTTTCAACCAATTATGCACCCCCTTATAGTAATTTCAGTTAGACCACATTTCCCTGGTTTGCTTATGAGACTGTCATGAGGGACACGCCTTACTAAGATATAGCTATATCATGTCTACAGCTTCCCCCCATCCACTAGGCCAGTAACGCTGTCAAAGAAGAAAATAAGTTTGGTTTGGCATTATTTGTTCTTGACAGATCCATGTTGGCTATTACTTATTACCCTATTATCCTCAGGTGCTAACAAATTGATTGATTCATAATTTGTTGCCGTAGCTTTCCAGGTATTGAAGTTAGGCTGACTGGTCCATAATTCCGTGTTTCCTCTTTGTTCCCATTTAAAGACAGGTATTATGTTTGCCCTTCTCTAGTCCTATGGAACCTCACCAGTCCTCCATGAGTTCTCAAAGATAATTGCTAATGATTTCAAGATGGCTTCAGCTAGTTTCTTAAGTACCATAGGGTGAATTTCATCAGGCCCTGCGAGCGTGAATCCATGTAAATTATCTAAATATTCTTTAATGTATTCTTTCCCTGTTCTGGCTTGTGTTCTCTCCCCCTTGTTATATGAATTGTGCTAAGCATCTGGTTACTATTAACCTGTTTAGTGAAGTCTGGGGCAGCCTTCTTGATGTCACCTCTTATTAGTGCCCCTTCCCTGCTAAGTAGTGGACCTACACTTTCCTTAATCTTTCACTTGCTTCTAATATATTTACAGAACTGCTTCTACTGTGCCTTTTATGTCCCTTGCCAGGTGTAACTCAGTATGTGCTGATTTTGTCCCTACATGCCTGTGTTATTTTGTTTACCACACCCATTGGTAAATCTTGTGTCTATGACTGTAGCAGGAAGGTCCGATGACAAGCTGGCCTAGTGGCCAGGTTATGGCCTTATGGTTTTTGCCAGACTAGTCAGGCTAGAAGGGGCCCTGGCTCCGGCCTCAATCATCCCTGCATGCTTCAATTGCTCCCCCAGAGGTTCTGTCACTACAGAGAAGCTGGGGGTGGGGGAGACAAGTTTGGGGAACATAGGCCCACCAACTCCAGTGGAACCTGACCCTGGGCTGCTTGGGGTTTATCAAAGCATCAGGTGCCGTTATAGAGCCACCCCAAACTACGTTTTCCCCTGGGTCACTTCGTCCCAGTTCTGTAACTCTTGTTGCACAGTCTCCACATTTTTCTGGGTAATGGTCACAGGCATGCTGGCACTTTCTGGATGGGTTCAGTTTCTATATGATAGAACACTAGGTATGTCTGGCCTGGTGGCGCTGAAAACAAGAGGGGAAAGTGCTGATGAGTTTGTCTAACTGCTGCCCCTGTTTGGGTTGTTAGCCTTCCCCGACTGATATGGTCCCCAATTGGGGAACCATCGGGGGCTGAGTTTGGGCTCAGGAGGGAACACAGACATCTCTCCCGTTCTTTCCATGCCTTCAGGCAGGTGATGATATATTTGGGTGGCTTTCCTAGTGGTTCTGGAACAATTTGTATCATGGGGGTGCTGAGAGCCATTGAACAAAACTAAACCCTGTATATGATGGAAACCACGTCAAGCCAGGGGGTGATGCCTCACCCCCAGTACCCCTAGTTCCAGCTCCCCTGGTCTTTCCTCTTCCTGGGCTGGTGAACTTTGTAATCTACTATTTCAAAGGGCCTGTGCCACTGGGCCAACAGCTTGGATTCGGAGATAGGTGGAGCCCTGCAAATCTGCGGATAGCCACTTTACATCCGTGGCTATCCCGCATCCATGGATGCGGTTGTATTGTTCACCATGTTTGCAGATCGCTGATTGCTTGCGGATATGAGATTCCTGCATCTACTTCAAAGAGACACACAGCTTCCCTCCCGCAAAGAGAGAGAAGTGTGACACAGACCAACACACATAGCAAAGTCCACCTCCTCCCCATAGAGACTAAATATTCCCTCCCCCCACACGCGCACACACATTGTATACAGAGAAAGAAGAGGAGAGAGATCAACACAGGCAGCAAAATCCCTCATGCTCCGATCACTGCAGTTCAAGCAGCCAAGCAATTTAAGAAACCTCTCCCGCCTCCATTATTGCCATAACAGGTCAGTTGGAGAGGGAGGCAGTGGTTTCTGCAAAGTCAGCTGCTTCCCTGCCTTCGAGATCCTACTTCCAGAGAAGGTAGCAGTACAAACAGCGAACGTCGCATAATGAGAGGTATCTTGACACAGCTCTGCAACTGGGAACATACAACCTAGAAACCCATTTAGTGGAGCAACTGCACCACGTCAGCCTAAGGGAAATGAAATGCCCTGGAGAGGGATCTCCATATAGCCCTGCAGTGCTATTTGTACTGAAAGCGTGCTGGAGCTCAGTCCTGGCAAAAATTAAGCCCTGTCTGAGCGGCTGGAAAGCCCCTTCACCCCCCTCCTGCGCCCCAATCCTACGCCCACGTGGGGAAACTAAGCTGGAGTCACAGAGCACCTGTTGCTACTCACTCCTCTTCCCCCCACAGCCTTCCTAGCAGGATGCCCTGCACTGTAGCCCTGCAATAGTACTCCCCTTGCCTGCTTCCACAGGGAGAACAGACTCACTGTCCCTTGCACTATGCGGACAATTTAGAGTATCATCGGCTTCAGTTACCTCTTTATCAGCAGCTCACACTGGGCGATGCAGATAATCCCCTAACATAGGCTGGGGGGCTCTGTGATCAATTAAAAAACCCACACAGCCTGCCAGAGAAACTATGGGAGGACAGCCATATTGGGTCAGACCAAAGGTCCATCTAGCCCAGTATCCTGTCTACCAACAGTGGCCACTGCCAGGTGCCCCAGAGGGAATGAATAGAACAGGTAATCATCAAGTAATCCATCTCCTGTCACTCATTCCCGGCTTCCAGCAAACAGAGGCTAGCGACACCATGGGCATTAGTACTCAAGGCATTTTTTCCCTCAACATCAGCGGTAACACATTGCACCACATGCAGCACACAGCTTTACTGATTGAGACCTCAGAGGGGCTTTAACTCAATGGAATATTGCAAACCACAGCAGGAAGCGTTGAGCAGGGAGACTGATAGTTACAGGACAAGGAGGCGAAGGCTCCCTTCTCAGCCCCTGACATCCCAGCTGTTGGGAAAAGACTGCAAACCCTGAGTGATAAGGGCAGAAATCTGGATGGAAGCACACTGCTAGTTTCTTCAACACACAAATTGCTACAGAGGAAAACCAACCCAAAGCCAAAGGGCTGGTGCAAAAAACCTGGGATTGCTGAGCGCTAAGTGTGGTGACTTTATAAGTCACAAGCAAACCAGGCAGCAGACTTTTATTTTATTTTATAGTTCAGTTTGTGACTTTTCAGCATTGACTTGAGACATTTATTTTATTATTTTGTATGTAAAAGGCTGTTTGTTCTGATGCCTGTTGTATAATAAGATAATAATAGTGTGTGCGTTTATTAAGCCATATAGCTTTCTTATACTGTACACACATGCACACAGATAGACGCTCCTCCTGAGAGGCACAATGAGGTAGCGTGCTGGTGCGGCCCGGATGCTGATACAGATAAGAGATGGAGTGCGGATTACAGGTTGGATAGAAGTTGATTCTTGCGGATGCAGATTGGCTGCAAATCCAAATTTTTGTATCCCCACAGCGCTCTAGAGAGAGGTAGCAGGAGAAGTTCTCGATTCCCCCCGTTCGAATTCTCAGACACAGGTGTAACACCGACAGACCCCCGCTTGTCGGCGGGCAGGATCGAACCTGGGACCTCTGGAGCTTAGTTCATGAGCGTCTACTGCATGAGCTAAAAGCCAACTGCCGGTTAGCTAAAGCTGTAGAGCAGACTCCTTAATCTCTCTGTCTAAGTGGTCTCGGTGTCACTAGATGGGACAGAACACGACACCCAGGAGGTGTGCTGGTTACATAGGCACCCTTGTTCTAGTTCAGGGGTCGGCAACCTTTCAGAAGTGTTGTGCCAAGTCTTCATTTAATCACTCTAATTTAAGGTTTCACGTGCCAGTAATACATTTTAACGTTTTTAGAAGGTCTCTTTCTATAAGTCTATAATATATAACTAACCTATTGTTGTATGTAAAGTAAATAAGGTTTTTAAAATGTTTAAGAAGCTTCATTTAAAATTAAATTAAAATGCAGAGCCCCCCGGACCGGTGGCCAGGACCAGGCAGTGTGAGTGCCACTGAAAATCAGCTTGTGTGCCGCCTTCGGCACACATGCCATAGGTTGTCTACCTCTGTTCTAGTTCTTCTGTCGTGTTGTGCCTTCAAGTTCTCCTTTGCAGACTCGCCCAGGGATTTTAGCTTCTCTCTGAATTGTAATACGTACTGATTTGAGTTGTAGACTCCATTGCAGTGAGTGTGAAAATAGATGGAGCTCATAATGATCTAGTTCTAGTAGCCAATAGCTGCAAATGGTTATCCATGTTTACCATTTTCTAGCATAGTACATTTGTACCACTAGGTGTCCCCTCCTGCCTATAGGACATGGATCAAACATGGGCATCAGCTTGATTAAAACATACATAAAGATGATGAATGGCCCACCTTTCCCCCCCCCCCCTTTAATTACGAAGGCACTGAAGTATCACATTGTCCAATGATCAACTTGGAAGTTATGGAATTTGCATTCTGCTCATGTACAGTTGTGGAAAAAGGGAGCAAGAGGTGAAATAATACAATGGCAAAGTTGTGGGAAAACAGCAGAGAGAGAGTCGACGGGGGGGGGGGGAGGAAAAAAGAGAGAGAGATTATGGGAAAACAGGTGCTCAGATCGGGGGGAGAGAGATTCTAATGAAAACATAAACACAGGTGGCCAGATTTGGGGGTCTGGCTTGGGTGTGTATAGCACAGAACACGAGAAGGAGGAAAGGCCCACCTTTGCCACCTTTACATTCCCTCACTCCAATTCTGCGGCTGGTTTAGCCCTCAGTGCAATTTAGAGTGACCTCAGGGCTGTTCAAAGTTGCACCCAGGTGCAACAGCCCCCAAGGGGCCAGTCCAGTAGCTGGGATGTCCCAGAATGCACTTCAGCCACACTCCTCATATTCTCTACACAACTAAATGGTCTCAGAACCACGCAGGGATTTTCTTGACAGTTGTCCATGCCACCTTTTTGGCAGCCCCTAGCAGACAGAGGGGAGTCCAGGCTCTGTCCCCAAATAGATACAACACAGAAGACATTCAAGTCCTGTCTTTATTAGAGACATTTGCACCAGTGAGAGCAATGGCTTATTTATCATGATCGCTGCTTACTACTGGCATTTCAGTAGTGCCCAGAGCTCCTGAGTGAGACTGTGGGGCTCCTTTCTGCACGGTGCATGCTGAACAGAGGAAGCTATCGCACAAGCCAATGGCTGGAAGTTGAAGCTAGACCAGTTCAGACTGGAAGTAGGATGTAAATGTTTAACCATTTCCCAAGGGTTGTGGTGGATTCTCCGTCACTGACCATTTTTAAATCCAGGCGGGATGTTTTTCTAACAGAGCTGCTCTGGGAAATTAATCTGGGGACGTTCTATGGCCTGTGTTATCCAGGCGGTCAGACTAGATCACGGAGGCCACTTCTGGCCTTGGTATCTATGAATCTGTGACCCTCCACTCCCAAGTGCTCACTGGTTGTTTTGTGCAAACACCTCCACTCCGCTCCCCCATGGTCTCCAGCCCTCTCCCTGCCTTTGTCTTTCCAGCTAGCTAATCCCCTCCTAACATAACCACACCGAAAGAAGTTATATAGCCAGACAAGAGCAAAAAATACAATAAAATTTGCACAACTCACGAGGCCATTTGCTGCTAACGCTGGTCTCTCTGCTTCCCCCACTTTACGTCTGTCTTGTCTGTATAGATTGTAAGTAATTCGGGCCAGGGTCTGTCTCTTATTCTATGTTCGTGCAGTGCCTGGCACAATGGAGTCCTGACCTCAGGTGGCCCCTCGTGCCCTGGAACCACATAACTCTCGCTACAGACTCGGGTTCAGCTGAAGCTGCGTTGGGCTTTATTCCGAGAGCACTACATAGCAGCTAGCGGTAAGGAGCCAGGCAGCCGTTGCATTGAGCAGATACTGACTGGTACTTGCCAAGTTCTTATATAGTCGGCGTGGGCAGCCTCTGTTGGGCAACAACCAATAGGGGGAAACTGTACTCATTCACTTACAGGCTGCACGAATTCCTTGTACCTAGGCACCACTGTAATAAACGTGATGAATCATAATTGTGCTACAACTGGACATATTCCTAGTGAGAAACAGTCTTTGCCCCAAAGAGCTGAGAATCTGAATAGACAAGACAGACCAAGGGCAGGAGAAGGGAAGTACTATTACCCCATTTCACAGACTGGGAACCTGAGGCACAGAAAGATTAGGTGCAGACGTTCAGGTTCAGGCTGGAGTCTGGGTTCTAGGACCCTGCAAGGTGGGAGGGGCCCAGAGCTCAGGCTGCAGCCCACGCCCAAATATCTACACCCCAATTAAACAGCCTCTTAGCCTGAGGCCTGTGATTCCGAGTCGGCTGGCATGAGCAGGTGTCTAATGGCAGTGTAGACCAACCCTAAGTGGCTTGCCTGAGGTCACACACAAAGTCCATGGCAGAGCCAGGAACTGGTGGTTTCACCACTGCATGAGCCCCACCGTGCCTCCCCTTTGCAATCACATGACCCACCTTCCATTTGCAGCCCCATAGAAAAATGACACTGTGTGGAAGAGGAGTATTGCAAAACATTTAATTTTAGCTGTTTGCGTTGGATGTTGCAATTGAAAGCAAAGAGGAGCCAGCACCATGTGGACAGCCAGCTCTCTGTGGACCACCAATAGGTGCTGCTCAGCTCACAAACCACAGCTTGGGAGACACCATGTTAAACATGGGAATAGTGTCCCAAATGGAGTAGTGGAAGTGCCATTACTTGAGTGTTTTGAAACGTGACTAGACAAAGCACTGGAACCTGCATACTTAGGACAATCATCCACTGGCAATTGCATACTTTTTTGTACACCCAACTATGACCTTTGCATGTGAAATTTGTGTCTGCACGTGTCATTGAGCAATTAGATGTGTAATCAGGTCGTTTGCACACACCATTACTGTAACTGCAGCAATGGCACATGCAAATTAGGGCATATTGCCCACTATTTTTCTGAAAATTTTCGCTTAAATATTCAGTGATTTTTTTTTTTCTCCATCCCTCTTGATCCATCATTTAACTAGGAATATTTATGAAACTGTAATTGACAGGCTCACTCTGCTCACATTTGCTTTCAGGAATATATGTTCACATTGTTAGTTTGTAAAAGCAGCAAAGAGTCCGACGAAGTGGCTATTCACCCACGAAAGCTCATGCTCCAATACGTCTGTTAGTCTATAAGGTGCCACAGGACTCTTTGCTGCTTTTACAGATCCAGACTAACACGGCTACCCCTCTGATACTTGACATTGTTAGTTTGGCCTTTTGTAAGCCTTGCATTGTTCCTTTTCCTATTTACATGTGAGTCTGGGTTAAAAAAAAAAATTCCCTGTGTGAACCTCAAATTCCTCTGTGTGAAAGCAATCGTGCCATTTAGTGATGTGTGTGTTAGATAAAAAATCAATTTAGTGTAATAGACTTTAGAGGAGTTCATAGCCATGGTGCCATATTGCGGCAGGTGTCACTGTTATACATAGTCTTCTAAGTTCTTTTTCTTAGCATGTGAGCAAGTGTTCAGCCTTAGGAAGACACACTGTTTTATTATGCAAGTTCTGGGTAGAGGGAGCTGTACGAGCAGGAGAGTTTGCTTTCTGCCCTGGTCTCTGATTAGAATCACTTTTTGAGGGAGAGTTGCTCCAAGGGAACAAAGCATTGGTGTTAGGCTGGGATTCCTAAAAGAACAGCAAAAACAACTAGGGGTACGTCTACACTACCCGCCGGATTGGCAGGTAGTGATCGATCTATTGGGGATCGATTTATCGCATCTAGTGTAGACGCGATAAATCGATCCCCGATCGCTCCGCCACGGCGAGAGGCAGAAGCGGAGTCGACGGGAGAGCGGCGGCCGTCAATCCCGCGCCGCGAGGACGCGAAGTAAGTGATTTTAAGTCGTAGCTGAAGTTGCGTATCTTAGATCAATTCCCCCCACCACCACCACCAGTGTAGACCAGGCCTAGGAGTCCTTGTGGCACCTTAAACTAACAAGGACTCCTCGTTGTTTTTGCTGATACAGACTGACACGGCTACCGCACTGAAACCTAAAAGAACAGGTTGCCCTACATTCTTTTGTGACCACCTGTTCCAGGACTGATATGCATGTGTGTGTGTGTATATATAAACCAAATTACATGTAGAGAATAACCAGACTCTGTGTCACTGATTTCTCCTCACCTGGGAAGGCCCTGGATATCTGCTACTGATTGGCAGAGGGGCATCACTGGTGTCAGAATGGGATGCTGGTGTTAGAGGAAGGAGCAACAGTATTACGGTAGTCTTCCATCAGAGATTATGACAGAATGCCAATTTACCCCTTACATTTTATTATGTCA
Source organism: Emys orbicularis (assembly GCF_028017835.1). NCBI lineage: Eukaryota > Metazoa > Chordata > Testudines > Emydidae > Emys > Emys orbicularis. The sequence continues at coordinate 18,209,262 of NC_088685.1, read as the reverse complement.
TCTGCTGCAGCACTTGTCATAAATGAGCAATCCAAAGGTTAGTGTTTCTGTGCACTGTTAAGCAGCACAAGATTTAATAGTTGAATGCTGTGTTCTGCCTCAGAGATAGCTGCATTTCAGTGGAGGATGATGTGATGTTGTCTCTCTCACCTAACTTGTACTGCAGTTGTCAGGGTAAGTTAGTTTGTAGTGTACATCGGTATGCAGAGATGAAGGGTGCTCTGCAAATGCAAATCATTATAATTATTATTAAACTATTGGTGTACTTTTGGGGCATCTAGGTATGTTCAGTGTTTTATTGAGAGTCCAGGAAGACTCAGGTCATTTCAGAATTCCAGACAGAGTTTACAGAGCTGGCAATTAGACCAAAAAAAAAAAAAAAAAAAAAACTTCTTGGAACTTGTGAACCAACCAGATTTTTCCCCCCTCAAGCCAGTAAGAGGCAATAAACATCAAAGGCCACAGTGCCAATATTGCAAAGCCACAAAATCAGAGCAGAACCACCCTTCAAATAGCCAATATGCAAGAGCAAATGAATGCCTAATAGCAATTCCAGTGCAAAGACCTGAAATCCATTACTGAGCAAAAATCAGACTTTTTACTTGTGCTAAAATAATTGGAAACAGCCCACATGACTGTTCCACTTATCAAAAGAGGCTGGAGCCATGAAAACATACTGATTAATTTTTTGATGCTGTAAACCTTGCCAACTTCCTGGATGTATTTCTGAGTGCCAGAGTTGCCTGCTTATTTTACTGGTAGTGCCAGTTGTTTAGATCTTGTCTGTGCACGTCAACATAGCATTTGCTTAAACAGGTCCTATTGCATTTTACATCTGAATAAACAGGGTTATGAGACAGCTTCAATTGACAGCAGAGTGTGGCATAGCCTGACCTTTCATTTTCTGCTACAGAAACTCAGCTTTTTATTTTTTTTAAAGTAATTCTCTAGTCTTAATGCCAAGAAAACCCTCAAAACATTAACCCAGTGCTACTGATGCAGTGATGTCTGATTTAAGGGCTCGGCTACCTGGGGACACTCAAGAAAGTTAATCCAAATTACCGAAAGGTATAAATTTTAAAGTGGAATAGTTAAACTGCATTAAGCCCCTGTGTGGACACTCATTCAGAATTAAAGTGCATTAAATGAAACCAAATGAAGGCTTTAATACAGTGTAACAAACCCACTTTTAATTCACACCTTTAGATAGTTTGGATTAATTTTCCTGAGTGTCCATGTGAAGACGAGCCCTGAGTTTGCAGACAGCTATCAGTAAATGTATAAAGAATCAGTGAGAGCTGAGAACTACCCCTTTTCATCTCAGGAAGGTTAACTCAGATGCCCGCTGCTGATGATTGAACTGTCAACACTGTTAACGATTTCTCTGCTGATCAAAGCGAGTGCCAAAAAAGAGGGGAAGAAGGATCATTGAAAGATCTTCAGCATCTAGTGTGAATGGTGTCTCATTTTGATGTCTCAAGTGGGTGGAATCTGGTTTGTGGATGGAGCTTGGAAGACTACTGCTACTTTTTTTCCTCACAATTGTGTAAAGTAATTCCAAGAACGCACACTTCTCCAGCAGGTGGTTCTAAAGTTGATTTCAGATATGCCCAAGAAAGGAGGACTTGGAGTCTGTCTACTCTGCAATTAAAAATGCACAGCTGGCCTGTACCAGCTGACTTCAGGCTCGGGCTGGACCCAGACTCTAGGACCCTGTGAGTTGGGAGGGTCCCAGAGCCCGTGATACAGCCCAAGACGGAACATCTTCACTGCAATTAAACAACCCCTTAGCCTGAGCCCCGCAAGCCCGAGTCAGCTGGCAAGAGCCAGCCATGGGTGTCTAATTGCAGTGTAGACAGACCCTCTGTGGCTCAAATTCATCCCTGGTGTAGCTCTGTCTAAGGTCTTACCCATATGCAAGTGTTACTCTAACAGTATTAAACATGAACAGGTGTAAACATGAAATAGGAGACAAAATAGGAACAACATAACTATTGTATTGTTGCTGGAGATGGCCATATTGAAATCCACAAAGTTCCAACTGGAAATAAGATGTAAATGATTAACAGTGAGTGTCACCAACCATTGGAGCAGGCTTCCAAGGGATGTGGGAAATGTTCCATTACGTGGATTCTTTAATCAGGACTGAATGTCTTGCTGCAAGAAATGCTCTTGCTCAATCACAAATTTTTGGGCTCAGTGATGGAATCTCTGATGGAAATTCTATGGCCTGTGCCGTGTAAGAGGCCAGATCACAGGCTTCTGAATCTCTGAAAGTATTTGTTGCAGACAACTTATTTGTTCTTTTTGTCCATTCATGAATTGCCCATAAACATGGGTTTTGCTAACGTTTGCTATCCAACATTGCTCAGCAAGTGGTTTTTTGACCAATCACAAACTCTTAGCAGCAAGTGTGGCTCTGTAGAATAAGAGGATTTTCCCACTGAAAAACATCATCCAAACCATCATTGGGAACTGCTGTAGAGAGCTGCATAAAGGAAGCCATTTGCATGACAAGTTTTCTTGGTCCTACAGAACCGAGGCACTACGCTACATATTCTTGAGTGGCATCTGCTGGCACTCTAACTCTTGACAACTGTACAGACACAGAGCACTCTCATAACAAATGTGCCCATTTTGTGACCCATATTCACGTGCAAGAATAAAGCTTTCCAAGCAAAGGAAACAATGGAGCGGAGGCCTCTGTGCACGGCAAACAGTGACAGGAGACAATTAGCACCGGTGGAAAGTATCCTGGTCTGCTTCTTTATGGCTACGGAAAAGGGAGGAAAGGAGAACTCATGGGTGCTAGAGCTGCTGGGCAGGGAAAATCAAATTTTATAACTTCGATTGGGGGGGGAGGAAACAAACTTTTCCTGCAAATGAGTGTGACAACTGTTTCCTGTTTTTCTAGCACGTCTAGTATGTGGTACCCAGCCGCTGGCAATGTCTGACATCCTCACTAACTGGAGCTAGAGGAGCACAGCACCAGCTAGTGTGCTCTTTTCAATGCTGCTTCTGTAGTGGCACTTGTCTGGAGTCATGGCTTGCTCATCCACTACCCAGGTCACGTGACAGGATATCGTGCTGATTCCCCCAAGTAGCAGTAATAAAATCCCTAGCTCTTATCTAGTGCTTCGCATCCGCAGACCTCAAAGCACTTTACAAAGGTTGTTACCCACACATTCCAGGGCACCCACCTTTACCCAGTTTCTAGGGCTCAAGGCGTAACCCATACCAAATTCCTAGGGCTCAGGGTGCAATCTGGTTCATTTAAGTACCCATCCTTACCCTTCCATGGGCTCAGGGTGTACTCTTCTACAGGTTGGCAGGATCTTTTTACCAGTGAAAGAGCCTTACACAGTAATATCCTTATCCTCTATTTATTAATAATTACCAAGCAAAATACACACACTGAGCATACAATGCTATGCTCGTCAATCCTGATCACACAGGCGAACTTTCCCTGTTCGCCAGAGGTCGGTCTTGTCTGGGTTCTGGTTGCTGCATGTCACGGTCATTGAGAGACTTCTCAGCAGTTCTGATTTTAGGCTGTGTCTTGGGGGTTGAGTTCTTCTTCCTTCAGGTCTTTCCTCCTTCTTCTTCTTTCTTTTTCCCCCATTGGGGCTCCTTTTTGGACCCCAGTTTAGATAGTGAAATTTGAGTCCTGCTTAGCTATATCTTAACCAATCATTTTACTAAAATATTACAAAATAATTCTTTGACCAATCCTAATATATTGCAAATAATTCTTTAACCAAACATAACCCTCCACCTTAGTTGATTTGCATAACTAACAATCAAAGAACCAGAGACCATACAGATAATCAATAGAGACAATAAGGAAGCCTCTCCATTATGGATTTTTTGGGGGAACAGACAGGAGAATGGAGGCGGGCAGGAGGCAGTCTGGAAACAATGGAAAGGCGATTGCTTTTTCACTACTTTGAATGCCATTTGCTATGCAGATCTGCCTCATATACAAACTCACAAATGAGGGCAGAATCACAGCCCCTGCGTATTTCTTATGGGGTTTGTTTACAAACACTGCGAAGCCGCCAGGGGTTAGGGATGTGATCTGATCATCTGAGCGCATGACAAGGAGCCAGAAAGCCCTAGTTTCTGAGCCTGGCTTTCACACTGGTGCCCCCTGTGCCACTGGGCAAGGAACTTAACCTTCCTGACTCAGTTCCCCATCTATAAAATGGGAATAAAATAATAATCTACCTGGCAGAAGGATTGAGAGGATTATTTAGTTCATGGCCCTGATTCTCCTCTCTCCAATTTGACACCAATGGCTGTCAAGGGACCTACTCCTGGGATAACTGAGAAGGGAGTCAAGCCCCATTTTCTGCATAGCACTGTGAAGATGAACTATTAGGTATGGTCATCACAACAGAACCCATTTGTTATTCGTGGTCCTGTCCAGCATTAGTATTATTGGCTGAGTGTGAAGATATTGGATTCCCCTCTGTTTAGGTATTACTTGCTGTTAGCAAACTCAACAGTCAGTCCAGATGGTCAGCTATTACTTGCTAATAGTTTATTCACTGTATTTTCCACCCACCAGCTGTTGACTCATGCTTCTGCAAATAGAATTTCAGCCATTCCCCCAGTTCTTTGTGCCATTTATTTATGATGATATGCACACGCATAATGTTATTAACCCAAAGGAAAAAGAAACAGGGAAAGGGATAAGGACAGTAGATAGAGAAGAATGGGTAATGGGAAGCAAAGAAAATGGAAAAGAAGTAAAGAGAGAGAGGAAATTTATGGAAGAGTTCTATAGAATAAAACAATAAGTTTTCTATAGGTTTATTAACCACCCTATAGAATTGAATAGAGGATTTTATCCCTGATCTATGATGATTTAAAAAAATGTATAAAAAGGATCTCATTCTCTATTGTGCTGGTTTTAAATGCAAATTCTAGAGGCACCTATACAATTCCTATTGAAACCCTCTTGGTTTCATCCCTATTAAGGTTGGGATTGTCAAAGGAGCCAAAGAGAATTACGTACCCATTCCAAATGGTTTTCTTTGGGATTTAGGCACCTCCCTCCATTAGAGCCCTCTGAAAAGCCCAGCCTAAATCCTCAAGGACTCAAGCATAAGGACGGAGACAGAGGAATAGTGATCATACCAAAGCTGGGCTCTCCGTGTTCCTGCAATGAAGATTCTAACCCCACCAGTGTTACAGATGTAGCTACTTGCATTGGGTATCTTGAAACCATGGACTACTAGGGTAGAGAGCAATTTGCTTCCCTCTGCCCGGTTCTTTAGGCCAGGTAGCAAGACAGCTCCTTGCTGTTTGACTTTCCATAGGTTATGTCAATCAGTCCACAATGTTAGAGACCGAATGGCATCAAAATCATCAAACATTCAGGGAACAGTCCCAGGGGATTTACATCATTCATCCCATAAGCAGTTAGGGAAAGGACCGTCACTCCAGAGCACCTGCTCCCCTGGGGAGAGAGAAATGTCAATTGGATAAGACAATGCTCCAACCTGGAAAAACATTAATTCTACAGGTCACATGATTTCTTGCTTTATTAACCAGATATTTACATAGCCAAGTTCTTGGATGTCTTCTGCAGATTCTTCAGTGTCACAAAAGTCTGCAAAGGAGCCCGGTGACTCAAGCTTTAGGTATGTTGAATGGCCGTTTACTTTCTCACAAAAATCCCTGCAATGATCTTTCCATCTTGGGTTTTTCCACAGCACCATAATAAAGCCAGCACATGGGGTTCATTCTTACTTTTCTTTATAAAAAGTCAGTGTTGGGCAAAACTCTAGGAATTTGTACTTTCCACCACAAGGGGGCAGAGTCTCATCAAACTGGTAACCAGCTATGGGGAGAGCTTTAAAATCCCCAGGGTAAAAAAAAAAGATCATTTATCCCACTTCTGAAACAAAAAGGAAAATGTTTGTTTGTTTTACCGTTAGCAGCTGGAATGACTATGGTGGTGGGAGCTATGGAGTTTTTCTGGGTTCATGACGGCTTTGCAGGAGGGGAGTGACAGCCATTTGCTAGGAAGGCTTTCACCCCTTTGTAACTCTTTACACACAATAATAATTACAGTGAAACCCCGCTATAACACGATGATTGGGGTCCAAAAAATTTGATCGCGATAAATGCGGGGTCGCGGTATAGCGAGGTTTACCATTTCAAGCCGGTCAGTTTCAAGCCGGTCAATTTCTCTTGGGCAGAAAACGACTTGCGTTTGCGAACTGCCCATAACAGTAACTGAAAGGGTGCAGCTCCAGCAGCGGGGGCTCTCAGCCATGCAGCGAGAGAGGGAAACACTTGGGGAGAGCAGGGGAGATGTGCAAGGGGCAGAGGAAGAGCGAGGAGCAGCTGGGGAGGAGAATGGCTCTTCTCACCAAAAGGAGAACCGGGGGAAGGGGGGGAGAGGCAGTGGGGAAGGCACATTCCATTTTTTTTTTCTTCTTCGGCGGCGCTCCAGCCTCTTTTTTTTTTTTATTTTTGCTTGGGGCGGCCGGAGCCACCTTATGATCGCGTTATATCCGAATTTGCGTTATTGCGAGGTGCGTTATAATGGGGTTTCCCTATACTAATAACAGGGCAGGAGGGAACCAGCATGGAACGGTTGTGACAGAGAGGTTGCAAACACTGGAGCTATTAGCTTGTAAAGGACAGCTGAATTGTGACTGATATAGTGAAAACTGAGCCGTGTTTCCTTTCATACTGACCCATTCTGTAAGAATAAGAAGTCATTTAGTGAAATTAATGGTCAGTAAATATAAAACAAGGAAAAGAAATACTACTACATGCAGCATATGAATCAGGCCCTGGAATCCACTGCTGCTGGATTGGTTTAACAAGCCATATGGTAATGTGGATAGTCATTATTAATGTTATTTTTAATATTTGTCTTATGCAGTCAGTACAGATGGCAGCATGATCCAGTGAATAAAGCCCAGGACTGGGAGTCAGGCCACCTGCGTTGTAGTCACCAGGTAAAGTGCTTATAACCAGGTTTTCAGAGGTGCTGACCTCAGCTGGTATCGTAGGTCCTCAAGAGCACCTCTGAAAGTTGGGCCACCAATTTCCTCCACTGGGAAAAGAGAAATAGTGGTACAGCCCTTTGTGTTCTATGCAAGTGCCAGGAAAAAAAACATTATTTCATCTCACACAGGAAGAAATGGTTCTTGCTTACAATCTAAGGGCCCGATCCAAAGGTCGCTGAAGTCAATGAGAGGCTTTCCATTGATTTCAATGGCCTTTGGCTCCGACACTAAATTAGACACAGGTAACACAGTCCAAACTAGCATGAAACATAGGTTGGACATTACATTCCAAGTGGTGCGGGACCTTTATATAAAGGTGAATCCAGGCTGGAAAAGTTGATCTGGATCCAATTCTGAACACCCCAAAGTCTGGGGGTGGGGGTGCATACCAGATCTGGTGTAGGCCTATCTCTGCTCTCTAGTCACTTTGTTTTACCTCAGGGATGGACAGATAGTTGGATACACCTCACCACCAGTGACTCCACAAACTTCCATTGCTTTGTAGAATAAACTCAATGAACCACATTCAGGTTGTGAATATTTGGACTCCTCCCCATTTTCATGTGTCTGCACTTTTGGGTTCTGGCTGAGACCAGCAGTGAAAATGCTGAAATACGAAATCTCCAGATCAGTTTTGCAGGTTGTGGTTGGATCAGATAGTTGCATATTGTTCAGGTAAGTGTCTGAACCCATAGGAATTTCCCAGCTGAATGTGGGCTCCCAGCCTCTTGAAAGTTGCCCATCACTTTTTTTTTCTTTTGTCTTGGTTTTGTTTTTTTCAAATTTGTTGCCTTCTCTTTCTTGTCAGTGTGACCTACTAGTGAGTATCGGTTACAATTACTGGTCACTCAATTACAGACCTCAAAGTCACAATACTCCAACAAAAAAACTTCAAAAACAGACTCCAATGAGAAACTGCAGAATTTGAATTAATTTGCAAACTGGACACCATTAAATTAGGCTTGAATAAAGACTGGGAGTGGAAGGGTCATTACACAAAGTAAAACCTATTTCCCCATGCTAATTTTTTCCCCCTACTGTTACTCACACCTTCTTGTCAACTGTTGGAAATGGACCATCCTGATTATCACTACAAAAGTTGTTTTTTCTCCTGCTGATAATATCCCACCTTAATTGATTACTCTTGTTACAGTTGGTATGGCAACACCCATTTTTTCATGTTGTGTGTGTGTGTGTGTGTATGTATATATATATATATGCTGTATTTTCCACTGCATGCATCCGATGAAGTGGGTTTTAGCCCATGAAAGCTTATGCTCAAATAAATTTGTTAGTCTACAAGGTGCCACAAGTATTCCTCATTCTTTTTGCTGATACAGACTAACAGGGCTACCACTCTGAAGTCCTCCTCTGTGCCTGATCCACATAGGATGTGAATGTGATATAGCACCAGCTGTGGTGTTTTGGTTCTTCAGCTCAAACCTCCATAGCTCAGCCTTCTAGTTCTTGAGGTTCCTGGTTCGATTCCCCTATGTGCTGGCCAACATGGTGGTCATCACATTAGCACATTCAAAGTTATTAGCCTTTTGTTCAATACCATCTGTGTCTAGAAGAAAAGGAGAGGGACAAAAGCCAATGTACAGTACGTATAAGGGCAGATGGCCAAAACTATTGGCATTGGCACCTGAAACCTTTCACTATTAGGGTCCAAACTCAGCCTGGGCTCTGAGACTCGGTGCTGCAGGTTTTTTATTGCAGTGGAGATGTACCGTTATAGGCCATCTCCACAGGGTGACCAAAGGTTGAATGGGTCCTAGAGAGTGAACTATAGACACCCTCTAGTCCTAGGTGCCTTCTCCAGGTTGACAGTGAAGGATAGTGTGGGGGAAGTGAATACTGCCACAGAGCATGCTGACCCTATTCAGTGGCTAATCAGAGATCCATGCTGGTCTCAATCTGGCCCGTTTCACAGATCACTTTGAAAAACAATAACAATGTGTCTAGGATGGAAAGCAAAGCTCCTTTGCTGTGGGGATGGTTTGCATGACCCCTCTGATGGGCGACTGGCAGAGCTGTAATATAGGCCTCAGTATTGCACAACTGCATCCAATGAGGGTAAAATCAAGCAAGAGAGGTCAAGGAGGGTGTTGGGATTAAAAGCACCTTTGCTTATTCATTGTCTCTTGATAATGAGACACTTGAGGGAAAGTGTGTCTTTTTCTGTGTATGTTGAGCACAATGGAGCCCTGTTCTTGGCTAGCAGCCAACGCAGTATAAATAATAGCCAACATTATCTGGTACAGAGAAATGAATTTAAAAACCTGAGCTGGGCAGGGCAATCAGTAGAGATGGGCTAGCAGAGTCATGCTCAGTTCTGCAGGGGCTGCCCGTAGTATGTGATTCGTGTGTGAGTCGCTTGTTACCTTTGCTACGGGAAATGTGGCCTGAATACACTGATGAGTTCTCTGTATTACTTATTCAGGGTTCTGTACGATGGCTAGCTTGTCTCTGAGGGTCTCTGAAGCTTGTTATGCTGCATATGGACGAATATGTTAAAGGAGCATCAGATGAAAAAGCCAAATTGGCTGAAAGCTTCACGGATGGGGACAATCAAAGGAAACCTGTGAGGTGGCTGCAGTTCCGCTTGGCAGAGGGAATTTCCATTACGGGATGTTTTGGCGCCTCTAGGTCAGAGGAAGGCCAAGTTACTAGATATTGGACATTTTTTGGCTCGGAATCCAAAATAAATACCAGGTTTTCTTCCAGCAAACATCCAGGGCCAGACACACCCTGTATGGTCCAGGCTGGGCATTGCTGAAACAAGGCAGAATCCCTTTCCCCAAAGTCAAAGAATGGCTGGGGAGCTGCTCCATAGACTCCCTTCCAGTCTCATGGTGGGCATTGGTGGCCGACGCCTCTGCCCAACCCTACGTAGAAGGAGAACCTGAAGATTTGTGCGGTGGGATTTGTGGCCCTGCCCTGGCCCCTCCCACAGCTCACCCATTCCCATTGCCCGCTCCCCACTGTGTGCGGCCATGCAGTGAGCTTTTGGAGAACTAGATTACCAGCTGCACCAGGGGTGCCCATCCCCACCCCTGGGTGGCCTGCGAAAATCCCCCACCTTCTTCCACAGCTGATTTTGCGCCAGGGGGACCTCTGCACAGATGGAGTCTAGATTTGCTCCTCATTCTGTGTGTGTGTGTGTGTGTGTGTGTGTGTGTGTGTGTGTGTGTGTGTGTGTGTGTGTGTGTGTGTAAAAAACCCTTCCATCGCCATAGGAAACGTTTTCGCTATGGTGCTACAGCAGCATGACTGTGCCTTTGTAGCGCCCGTAGCGTAGAGGTGGCCTAGCTGTATCTTCATTTTATGTAAGAGCTACCCCATGTTGGAGCCTACCCCTCCCCCCATCTCCGCCCTATCATTTTTTACTGCAAGATCTCTGAGGCAGGGGCCTGTCTGATGGATTTAGCTGCGTGGCCCCCATGCGCAGTGGCAGTTTCGTATGACTAATACAGACACGATTGTGCAGCTCATGCCAGTGAGCCCTCGCACCTAGTCCCTTGGAGTTTGCTCGTTTGAATAAGAGCTTGTACTTAGAACTGGACGCATGGGTTTTTTTTGGTGGCCAATCTAAAAAATCCAAAAAAACATTGTTTCAGGTCAACCCAAAGTGACCATTTTTTCCTCCCCAAAATGAAAAATGAACACAAATTTGGTTCTGGGTTGAACAAAAGTTTCATTCAATTCAAAACAGTCTGATTAATTTTGCTTTCAAGTGTCTCTAGGGGGTGTTTTCCTGGCATAGCCATGTCAGGGGTGTGCTTTTTTCACACTGGTAGCCAATGTATCTATGTCGGCACAACTTTGTGGTATAGACCTGACCTTAAAATGACACCGCATATGCCAATGGTACAGAGTGGCACCTGGCCACATAGGAATAAACTTTTTTCTACAGAACAATGCAAATCAGATGCTTATTAAAATACAAATACTTCCTTTTAATAATAAAAGACAACTTCATTGGGTTTTAATGAGTGCTACAATCTCCATGACTGATCCTGTAGCTCATTCCAACCAAGCTAATTCCAGACATGTATCTACAATGAAGATTTGTTTCCAATACAAGGAAATCAGTTTGGTTACATAACAAAAATGACATATTTTCTAAACACAGAGGGAAGCAAAAGAAATATACAGTAATGAAAGCAACCAAGCAGAGGGTTTAAGAGGATTAGTTGTCCGTTAACTGGTAGATCAGCAGCTGTATGCAAAACTGAATTAAAAATAACCGCATGAGCTTCTTGTTTGCCAAAATGGTGTTTGCATCTTCATGGTATCTGCGATACGATAATGTCTGGAATCTGATATCTGCTTAAAAATGTGAGGTGCTTGCAAACCAGAGCAAATTTCCTCCTTGGCAACTCATTACATAAGAACCTAAGAAAGGCCATCCTGGGTCAGACCAAAGGTCCATCTAGCCCAGTAGCCCATCTTCTGACAGTGGCCAATGACAGGTGCTTCAGCAGGAATGAACAGAACAGGTAATCATCAAGTGATCCATCCCCTGTCACCCGTTCCCAGCTTCTGGTAAACAGAGCCTAGGGACTCCATCCTGGCTAACTAAATAAGGCCGGATTAAAAAAAAAATTGGCAAAATTATTTTTAAGAGAAAATGGGATTTTTGACAAAACAACAGTAGCAAATGTCTCCAACAACCCGTGATGGGACCCTAGATGGGGAGGGCTCTGAGTTACTGCAGAAAATTCTTTCCCAGGTGTCTGGCTACTGGGCCTTGCCCACATGCTCAGGATCTAACTGATCACCCTATTTGGGGTTGGGGAAGGAATTTTCTGCCAGGTCAGATTGGCAGAGACCCTGGGGGTTTTTCACCTTCCTCTGGAGCGTGGGGCATGGGTCACTTGCAGGTTTAAACTAGTGTAAATGGTGGATTCTCAGTAACTTGAAGTCTTTAAATCGTGATTTGAGGACGTCAGTAACTCACCCAGAGGTTACGGGTCTATTACAGGAGTGGGTGGGTAAGGTTCTGTGGCCTGCGGTGTGCAGGAGGTCAGACTAGATGATCATGATGGTCCCTTCTGGCCTTAAAGTCTATGATTCTGCTTTCCTCAACATTTTTTGATTTTGTGTGTGTTGGAAAATGGAAAATTTTCCAGCCAACATTTTTCGGGTTTCAGCCAAAAATGTTCAGTTTTTTGAGTTTTTGGATTTTTGGAAATAGTTGAAATTTTCTGTTGAACACTTGTTTTCATTGAAATTTTCCACAGTCAAAACCCCATTTTTCTGAGCAGCTGTATTCTTGAATACTGACAAAAACTGCTGTCCACTTGAAATAGTTTCCTATTCTGTTCAAGTTTCGCAGTGTAAGAACGTTCAGAGTTCTGCCCACTTCAGAATGGCTGGCACTGTATTTAATTATGATTAGGGCCCCATGTCTGTCACAGAGGTCGAGGAAGTCATGGATTCCAGGACTTTCCATGACCTCTGACTTCTGCAGCGGCCGGTGTGGTTGAGCCCAGGGTCGCCCAAGCAGCTGATCTTGGGCCAGCTGCTCAGGGGGCCCCGGGGACAGCCACACCAGCTGCTGCTGGGGCAGCCCCTGGCAGCAATCCTGGGGCGGCTGGAGCAGCCGTTGTCCGCTAGCCCTGGCAGCGGTCTCCAGGCGGATGGCTGGCCAGGGCAGCCATGGTCCGTGGCCCTCAGCAGCGGTCCCTGGGCGGCCGGCCGGAGCAGCCACAGTACATGTCCCCTGGCAGCTGGTGCTGCTGGCCCCGGGTGCCCCCAGCCCCTGGCGCCTCCCCCCTACCCCAGCAGCGCTCCCCAGATATCCCCACCAGCAGCACCATGTTAAGAAAACAACAGGAACACTTCAAGGAGAGCAAGGGAGACTTTGCCTGGCTTGCTTTGGTTCCAATACAGCCTGGTGTCAAGTATCAGGGAGTAGCCGTGTTAGTCTGTATCCACAAAAACAATGAGGAGTCCAGTGGCACCTTAAAGACTAACTGATTTATTTAGGCATAAGCTTTCGGGGTAAAAACCCACTTCTTTTATACCCACGAAAGCTTATGCCCAAATAACTCTGTTAGTCTTTAAGGTGCCACCGGACTCCTCATTGTTTCAATACAGCCTGATCTCTACTCACTGCTGCAGACAGCGTCTGATCATGCTGCTCATTGTCACCCCCGCCACACACACACATTTCAGATTGCAGCAGTGGAGCCGGTCAAAATGTTTTCACTGAAAGGTGGTCCCGTTGGAATATGTGGTTTTGTCAAAACGGAGATTTTCTATGGGATTTCAGCAGCAACAACAACATTCGATGTGGAAGAATCACAACAAAAACTCCCCTTTCGAATCAACGTCTCAAAAAGGAAACAGAATTTGTTGTTTCAAAATGGCAAATTGTTTTCTTTAGATGGATGAATGGTTTCTGAACAGGATGACATGATGGGAGCTGCAGGGTCCCACGACCTGCTGCCCATGGTGGCTAGGAGCTGCCCGCGGCAGCCAGGGCACTGCTAGGTCCCCTCATGGTGGCTGGGAGCTGCGGGGATCGGCGGGACCCTACAGCTCCCAGCTGCGGCGGGCTGAAGTCACGGAGGTCTTTGGAAGTCACAGCTTCCGTGACTTCCATGACCTCAGTGACAAAATCGTAGCCTTAGTTATACTGAATCCCAGAGCAGTTCCCTTTTTCTTTCCCAACAATCATTTCTCTGCTAACTCCCTTTTGTTGCCTTAGAAGAGTGCAGATGCTTTAGGAAACTAAATGCAGATGCTGAGTGCCCAGACATACATGGACAGGACTGAGAAGTGCACCAGGGTCACTCATCGGAATGCCATCTCAGCTCCACCTGACATCAAATCCTAGCCCACTGAAGTCAAAGGGAGTTTTGCCATTAACTTCAATGGGCTTGGATTTCACCCCAATGTTGTAGGCCTGGTAGAAAATTTTTCACACAAGAAACTTTCTAGTTGGAAAATGTGGTTTTGTCACAATTGGTTTCTCATGCTGGCGGGAGTGGTCACAGCCGTGAGTGCCAACTTCAGGGAAGACTGTCAAAAAGGCAGGGCAGCGACCCGAAATGGATTGTATGGTCTGTAATTAGATTTCATCAAACCAGTAACAAGTGAGAACTCTTCCAGCACTATAACAGTTTTTCCATGGAGTCACAGACAGTCCCCTTGGGCACTCCGGTCTACCTTGCCACCCAGGCAAGCTGGGTTTAGTGAAAGCTGGTTGCTATACACCAAAGATCACAAAAAACTCAGGTTGCTTCCAGTCCCAAGAGACAGTCACTTACCTCAGGTCAATTGGTACCTCAGATCTCACATCAAAGACAACACTTGAAGCCAATTCTATAGTAAATTAATAAAATTAACTAGGAAAAAGAAACGAGAGAGTTATTTACAGGTTAAAGCAGGCAAACATATATATACAAATGAGTTACAGCCTATGGCTCCAAAAGGTGACAGAGTTGTAGCAATCTGTCAGCACTGAATGTCTCTTAGGGCTAACCCAGGTTGACTCGGGGATTTCTGTTTCCTAGCTCCAGTCCTGTGACAGTCCAAAGAGCAAAGAGATGAAATGTCAGCTATTTTTATTTCCTTCTTCCAGAATTCAAGTTGATGGGGATAAGCTTTCTTGCATGCAGCACCTTCACGGGCATGAGAGGGCCATTAACCAAGGCTTTGTATCATTATGTTCCACAAAGGCCCATTTAGTTTTAATAGTCCTTCTTGATGGGTGGTGGACCATCCCTCCTGGACCATCCCTCCTGACTGGTTGACAGGTTCCGAGCAAGCAGTTTTACAGTTATAAAGCAAACGTAAATATCACTTTATAGCATGGGATACAACCATTACAAGTGAAATTGACACATGCAGCAATTCACAAGCATTCTATAGAGTCATAAACACTGAACACATTCATATAAGTCTAATACCTTTCCTGAACAATGCTAACATACAGGTGAGCTGGCCTGGATTCCAGCTATGAATTTGTCAGTGCTCAGCTGACACCTACAGCCTTGGCAAGGGCTGGCACTTGGTCTGCCAGCATCATACAGTTTTCTGCAGGAAAACTGTTGATTTCAAATGGAAAATTAAAAATGATTTTTTTCATTTTGAAACAAAACACATTTATTTGATTCTTCTCAACTTACAAGAGTGTTTTGATTCAGTTTTTGGAAACCAAAAAACGTCTGTTTTTCCTTTTTTTCAGCTTTTTGGATTTGGTTAGGGTCCCCCGCCCCATACTTTTTTCTCCTTTTTAAAAAACTCTTGCCCCAATTTTTACACTGGGGAAAGTGGGGAGAAAGGTTTAAAAAAATGAAAGTAGGAAAAACCCTATTTACACACCCGTTCTTACTGTTTTACAGCTTCTTCCCATTGGAAAACATTTTTAAAAGTATGAAAAGTGTGGTTTTCATTTTTTTTAATCCTTTCTCCTCTTTTTTCCAGTGTAAACAGCCCAGCACGTGTACTGGATCAGGCCCTGCAGGCAAATTGAGCAGAGAATCTCCTACCTTCCCCCAGTTTGTGCATTGCTCTAGGGCTTTGGCATCCGGACGCCTGGCATGGGGCTGCTGTGTGCAAGCTCAGAGGCAGGAATATAGGCACCTAGGGAACTTTTACTGCAAAAATTTAAGGGCCAAGCAAGTTTAGGCACCTGCAGGGCCAGCTGAGGATGGGGGCTGTGAATCCCAGAGGGGCTTGATTCTGGGATTTAGGCCTCCAAAGTGGCAGTCAGGTGCCTGAGTCCTTTTGTGAATCTAGCCCTTGGGGTTGGTGATAATGCAAAGGACCCGTTCCTGTCAGGTGCTGAGCTCCGTAAGTGCCCAGCAAAGTCAGTGGGAATTGTTGATGCTGGGAATACCAGTGGCTGAGTCCCAGACACAGCTTAATCAAACGGCCAAGTACCAAGTGCCGTTAACAGGGATTAAGCAAGTTGTTGTAGCTGTGTCAGTCCCGGGATATTATGAGAGACAAGGTGGGTGAGGTAACTTCTGTTGGTGAGAGAGACAAGCTTTCGAGCTTACACAGAGCTCTTCTTCAGGTCTGGGGAACATATGCAGGCCACGTCTACACTATAAGCTTACATCCGTATAACTATGTCACTCAGGGGGTGTGAAAAATCCATACCCTTGAGCGATGCAGTTACACCAACCTAAGCCCTGGGGTAGACAGTACTATGTCAATGGGAGGGTGTCTTACCTCAACACAGCTACCGCTGCTCTCAGAGGGGTATTAACTACGCTGATGAGAGAAGCTCTCCCACCGGCATAGTAGTGTCTTCACTGACGGCTTCTCTCCACTTACCGGGGGATCGACGCACAGCGATCGATCCACCGGGGGTTGATTTAGTGGGTCTAGTGAAGACCCACTAAATCGACCGCTGATCGCGCTCCCGTCGACTCCGGTACTCCACCGGAACGAGAAGCATACGTCGACTCCAGCTACGTTATTCATGTAGCTGGAGTTGCATAACTTAGGTCGACTTAACCCTGTAGCGTAGACTTGCCCTGAAGCGCTACAGCAGCTCAGCTGCAGCCTTGTAAGAGTAGATCTGCCCTCAGGTTGTCACAGCTAAATACAAGGTGGGATAGATTGCTTAGCATAAGTAGTTAACTCATTTCAAGGGACCACTCAAGGTAAAGTGACCTGTTAACACCCCTCCAGTCCGGGGAGAGAGTGGGAGGCAGCTGAGGGAATTGTTGGAGATTGTTGAGTGTCTGGAATCTCAAGGGGGGGAGGGGCACAAATTCTTTTAATTATGTAGAGATCAAGGTGATAAATTCCTTCCAGTAAGTGCCTCGGGTGAAAGTGCTGGCATGTAAGCAGCCTGTGAAAGATTACTTCCCTCTCTCAACAGGAAACGAGTGAGGCTTTGCCAAGTTGGCTAGGGTTTCTGCAAACCAAACAACTCCGTTCTGCATTCCTAACTTCCCCTCTCCATCTGACTCTGCACCTCTGCCCCCAGCACCATTATCCAAGACAAGAGCAACCCTACAATAACAAAACAGCATGCACTCATGATGAAGAAGTGGGAAGGGGTGGGAAAATTCGGTGAAGAGCCTGTCTCAGTCAAAGGTGAGTAATGCAAATAATGGTTTCATAAAGAAATATACCTCAGCAGTTCCCCTATCAGGAAGGGCAGTTGGGTAAATAACATGTAGAGGAAATAGACACATTTCAGGAGCAGTGGGAGAAAGGTGGAAACGCCGTTTGCTCTGAGCTGGATCTCGATTGACTCGTGCGTGTACGAAGGGCACAAGGAATCTCAGCCTCTCACACCTCCCTCCTCCCAGACTCTCCACCAAGCACTCCAAGGGTAATGTCTGTGCTGCTGTCTGACACCCACGGCTGGCACAGGGCTCAGGCTCCGGGGCTGTTTAACTGTGGTGTAGATGTGCGGAGTCAGGCTGCAGCCTGAGCTCCGGGACTCTCTCACCTCACAGGGTCCTTAGCCCGAGCCCTGTGACCTTGAGTCAGCGGGCACAGGCCAGCCATGGGGGTCTACTAATGGCAGTGTAAACATACTCTGATAGGCACAGTCTGGCCCCCTAGAAGAAGGTGGCTTGGGTGAAGCTAAATCTAGATCAGTTCCATTTGAAGGTGACTCATGGCGCCTCTGGGCAGTGCCAGGTATCTAACAGAAAGCTAGAGCTGTGCTGTCCCAGTGCAGACCTCCTCTCTGCCGGGGGGATGCAGGCTCTGATGGGTGTTCATACCAGTCACTGGGCTCAAAGGAGAATGGCCACTCTCTTAACTCCACCCACTCCCACCCTGAGCATAAGTGAAGTCAGTGGACCTGATTCTGCTTTCACTTGCACTAGTGTGTAAACGAGGAGTGAGTCCATTGACTCCCATGGAATTACACTGGTGTGAAATTGGTGCCAATGAGAGAAGAATCAAGCCTCATGTTTCGAGAGGCCCGAAACCTCTTTTCAGGTAGATCCAGCAATGTTTTTAGCACTCATTCCCCATGTCAACTGATCCTGTTCCGCACAATTCCCCGAGCTGATAGCAGTGATTTTCATTTCATTGTACATAGCACCTTATTGATGATTTTTTTTTTTCATTTTTGTGCTGATTATGAAGCAAGAAAGCCCGGTCTTGCACTAGTAAAATTGCCAGGTGTTCTGGTTCAATAATAACTGACCTAATGACCCAGCCCATAAACTATATTTTCAGGCTACACTAATGTGATATGATATCAGGATTGTCAAGTCGTGCGTTCCCGTTTTTCTTGGAGGGCTTTGTGGATGTGCAGTCGGAACTTTCCATCTCTAGCTGTACTATAAATGGATTTTCTATAACCCTGCCAGATTGCCAGTCATCTGTCGAGTCTTCCAGGGCAGGCAAGATCAGGATTTCTATTGTAACAAACGAGCAAGAAAGATAACCTTCGAAAGCACACACATACTGTAATCCTGCAATGTGTCGTGTGCCTGAGGAGTGCTGCACCTGCACAGAGCCTCAGCTGGTCTAAGCAGACATAGCTCAATTAGAATCCATGGCGCTATGATCATTTACATCAATTGAGGATCTGCTCTACTGACTTCAACGCCGATGGCCCTGATCCTGCAAACCCTTATCCATGTGCTTAACTGTACTCCCATGAGCAGTCCCACAGATTTCCATGGAATTACTCCTGTGCATAAAGTTAAGCACTTGTGTATGTGTTTGCAGGATTAGGCCTGATCTTCTCCTTTTCTAGCATTTTGCATACAGCATAATAAAGAAGAAAAGAATACCAGCCCGATCTGTTTTTTCCTCTGTCGGTCACCTCTAACTTTACCCTCTAACCCAGTCCAGTCTTGCCAACTAAACGGCAGGTTGACTTTTCGTTTTTGCTTCTCTTTGCCCTTCCTGGCAGTGGCTGGGGCCAAAAGTGTCAGAATACCATGTGAGAGGTGGTTGTTGTGCTATTTCCTGCCCAGTGAGATCTGCAAGATACTACCGTTCTCAGGAAGGAGCCTCTGCTTGAGTGCCCCTTCCATTACCAGCTGCCAAACCTTCTCCCTCCCTTGTGTCCAATCTCTCCTCAACATCAAGGAGACAGGTGGTTAAGTGGATGGAGGCGTTGACTTATCCTCCACAGGCAAAGGATCTATTCTCAGTTCTCAAGGAGGCTCGTTGTGATACCTTGAGCAACTTAGGTCACCGCTCCGTGCCTCAGTTTCCCCATCTCCCCAGGGTCCTGCCCCATTTTCCCTCATGTCCTAACTAGGGGTGCCAATTTTGGTTGGACATATTCCTGGAGGTTTCATCACATGATGTGATCTTCAATTCAAGATTAATCTTTAACTCCTGGAGATTCCAGGACAATCCTGGAGGTTTGGCAACCCTAACCCTAACACACACACACACACACACACATATCCATCCCCACCGCAGGTTGCAAAACCTGGCTCTGCCCCTTAGCGTAATGCTTGTATATCATTCTCTACATCTGCTCTCACACTTTGGAAATTCTCCCCCAGCCTCCTGTGGCACCTTTATGTCCCCGGTATGCCACCAGAGTTGTATTTTGGGGGGAAGGTGGAAGGAGAGAAGCTGTCCCACAGCATCACACAGCACCGGTGCTATGTAGGTAGCTATTGACAGAGTTCCCCTAAAAAGTTGTTGATACAATATATGGAGCATGATCTTCTAGAAGGTAGGAAATCGCATATTAAGTTAGTTAATCATTAGAAAAGTTTTCAGGGGAGGAAAGCAGGGCAGGACCCTTTCCCCAGGCAGCTCAAAGAAGTGCCCGTCCTCCTCAAATGGTGGGCAGCAAGGATGTGGCATCCTCCCAGCACTGCAGCTCTTGGATAGCAGAAATGCTGCAAGAAGACTAGCTCTTGTGTTTACTTTTTTGGCTCCCACACACAAAACCAACATGAAGTGCATTAGCACAGATACTGAGATATCTGGGATGATTCAGGTTTAGCCAAATAGCAAGATATTTGGACCTTTGCCATTCCTGCGGTGTCCAGCTGCTTAGCCCTAGCATTAAACTTCATTTTTGAAACTTGGAGTGTTGCTGGATGCTGTTTAACAGCTGTGTGGCAGCCCAGATGTGGCTGCATTTTAGTGATTAAGGTACTCCAGTAAATATTTGCAAAGTGTTTTGGCATCCTTTGCCAAGGGCAACATTTTCAAACGTGCTTAAATCACTGAAAGCCAATGGGATTTAGAATCCTAACGGCTAGATCCAAAAAAGGGATTTAGGTCCCATATTGCCACTTTAGTTGCCTAAGTCCAAAATTTAGATGCTCAAAAAGGCCCTCAACTGCTGCGTAATCCTGTAGGTGCCCACGTTTCCACAGGTAAAGTCCCCTAAATTTCTGCCTGTGGGCATGCACAAAGGTACCTAGGTCCTGCTAACACTGAACTAGTTGGCATGTAACTCACCTTAGCCCCAGCACAATTCCCAAACCAGGTGCTCCTCCTCCTACCTCATATTCATTAGAGCAGGGACTAGATGTGGGGTTGCCCAGATGAGTGCCTTAACCACAAGCCTATAGAATCACTCTAATACTCTCTCTGCCCCAATGAATATTTGAGTATTTCATACACAATTCATAGATTCATAGATTTCAAGGCCAGAAGGGACCATTGTGATCATCTAGTCTGATCTCCTGTATAACACAGGCCACAGAACTGCCCCAGAATAATTCCCAGAGCAGATCTTCAAAACATCCAATCTTGATCTAAAAGTTGTGAGTGATGGAGAATCCACCGCAACCCTTGGTAAATTGTTCCAATGGTTAATTATTCTCACTGTTAAAAATTTACACCTTATTTCCTGTCTGAATTTGTCTAGCTTCACCTTCCAGGCACTGCATGGGGTGTTAGACCTTTCTCTTCTAGATTGAAGAGCCCATTATTAAATATTTGTTCCCCATGTAGATACTTATCAACTGTAACCAAGTCACCCCCTAACCTTCTCTTTGTTAAGCTAAATAGATTTAGTTCCTTGAGTCTGTCACTATAAGGCATGTTTTCTAATCATTCTCATGGCTCTTCTCTGAACCCGCTGCAATTTATCAATGTCTTTCTTTAATTTTGGGCACCAGAACTGGACATAGTATTCCAGCAATGGTCACACCAGTGCCAAATATAAAGGTAAAATAACCTCCCTACTTGAGATTTCCTGTTATGCATCCAAGGATCACATTAGCTCTTTTGGCCACAGCGTCAAACTGGGAGCTCATGTTCAGCTGATTGTCCACCATGTCTCCCAAATCTTTTTCAGAGTCACTGCTTCCCAAGATAGAGTTCCCCGTCCTGTATGTATGAACTACATTCTTTATTCCTAGATGTATACATTTAGCCATATTAAAATGTATATTGTTTGCTTGTGTCAAGTTTAGCAAGCAATACAGATCACTTTGAAACTGTGACATTTCCTCTTCATTATGTATCAGCACCCCACACTTTTTGTGTCATCTGCAAACTTTATCAGTGGTGATTTTGTTGGCAAGAATACTCTGGGAGACCGTATCAAAAGCTTTGCTAAAGTCAAAGAATAACACGTCCACTGCTTTCCCCCATCCACAGAGCCAGTTATCTCATCATAGAAGGCAATTAGGTTAGTCAGGCGTGACTTGCTCTTGGTGAATCCATGCTGACTGTTCCTGCTCACTTTCCTCTCCTCGAAGTACTTCAAAATTGCTTCCTTGAGGACCTGCTCCATGATGTTTCCAGGGACTGAGGTGAGGCTGACTGGCCTGTAATTCCCCGGATCCTCCTTCTTCCCTTTTTTAAAGATGGGCACTACATTAGCCTTTTTCCAGTCATCCGGGACCTACCCCAATCACCATGAGTTTTCAAAAATAATGGCCAATGGCTCTGCAATCACATCAGTCAACTCCTTTAACACCCTCGGATGCAGTGCATCCGGCCCCATGGACTTGTGCTCGTCCAGCTTTTCTAAATAGTCCTGAACCACTTCTTTCTCCACAGAGGGCTGGTCACCTCCTCCCCATGCTGTGCTGCCCAGTGCAGCAGTCTGGGAGCTGACCTTGTTCGTGAAGACAGAGGCAAAAAAAGCATTGAGTACATTAGCTTTTTCCACATCCTCTGTCACTAGGTTGCCTCCCCCATTCAGTAAGGGGCCCACACTTTCCCTGACCTTCTTCTTGTTGCTAACATACCTGTAGAAACCCTTCTTGTTACTCTTAACATCCCTTGCTAGCTGCAACTCCAATTGTGATTTGGCCTTCCTGCTTTCACTCCTGCATGCCTGAGCAATATTTTTCTACTCCTTCCTGGTCATTTGTCCAAGCTTCCACTTCTTCTAAGCAGCTTTTTTGCGTTTAAGGTCAGCAAGGATTTCACTGTTAAGCCAGGCTGGTCGCCTGCCATATTTACTATTCTTTCGACACATCGGGATGGTTTGTTCCTGCAATCTCAATAAGGATTCTTTAAAATACAGCCAGCTCTCCCTCACCCTCTCTCTCCTCCACTGGGATCTGGCATCCAAATCCTCTGCTTACCAAGTTTAGTTCAGTTGAGGGTGACCCCCTCAATCCGGACAGGCTAAGTTCAGTCCTGCTGCCCTTTACTCAGACAATAAGGGTAACAACATTTCATTACCCCTCACAGGCGCTGGCTTCCAACTTGCCCCGGGGGTGCTCAACACCTGCTCAGCCCCAGGACCTCTCCCCACTCCACCCCTCCCCCCAAACCCCCATTCCTGCCCCACCTCTTCCTGCCCCTGCTCCACCTCCTCCCCCAAGTGCACCCCATCCCCGTTCCTCTAGGGGACCATATTTCCCAAAGGATAACGGGACTCCGCGTGGGGCTGGCTTGAGCCGTTCATACGGGCCCCCTGCAGGGCTGGTCTGAGCCACTTGCCTGAGCCCTGCCTGCCCCCGTGAGCCCTGCCCCCTCCCCTGCACGGGGCTGGCATCACCACTCGCCTGCCTGCACATTCCTCCACACCACACACCACTTTTTTGGCAAAAGTGGGGATTTGTCCCGTTTGCTCTTGCCGACTGCCAAAAAAGTCCGGATGGCCGGGATAGGGCTTAAAAAAGGGACTGTCATAAAGGGACTGTCATGCCCAAAGCAGCACATATGGTCACCCTACGCTCCTCCCCCTTCCTTCCAGCGCCTCCTGCACGCGGCAGAGCAACTGATCCATGGTGTATGGGAGGTGCTGGGAAGGAGGGGGTGGAGTTGATCGGTGGGGCTGCCGGCGGGTGGGAGGAGCTGGGGGGGGGAAGAAGGGGAGCTTGACGGTGGGTGCTAAGCACCCGCTAATTTTTTTCCATGGGTGTTCCAGCCCCGGAGCACCCACAGAGTCAGTGCCTATGTTACCCCCACATTTACATTTAAAAATTTTATTAAAGCTAATGTTGACATTATATAATACACAGATTAAGGAGAGAGCAGTAGCGTAGCTAGGGAGGGAGCGGGGCAGCGGCCGCTCCCCCACCGAGCACAAGTGGCGCCTTTTTCATTTTACTCACCCGGGAGCAAAAAAAAAAAAAAAAAAGAAGGCGCCACCCACTGTGGCGTTTTTAGTGACGGGGCGGCGCTCCGGGTCTGTCTTCGGCGGCACCTCGGCGGCGGGACCTTCACTCGCTTCGGCGGTACTGAAGCTTCGTCCTCACTGGGAAAGAGTGTCTGTACACCTGGGTATAGTGCTTAAATTATCCAAAAGTACAAGGGTTGGTTTAAAATACTATATATATATATAGTACATAATCAGCAATAACCCAAATAAGATTAAAAATTTAATGATACAATTTAGAGATTAGCATCCAAATATTCGGGTACATCAGGAAAAAGTTCATAGAATCCTTCGCATGACATGAAGTCCTTCTGGATGGAGCTGATGGCTCCTCTATTCACCAACCAGTCTGTGATCCTAGCCACAGGGCAGCTGGCATACAGTTTGTACATTGTGGAACGGAGAGAGATGGGTTTCCAGTTGCTGGGGTCGTACCCCCTCACCCTTCTTGTAAACAAGCACCATCATAGACTTCTTCCAGGAGCTGGGAGTACGGTGGAACTGTTTGCATTTGTTGAAATTAACACCAGGCAACCCGGGTCTTGTTTTTTCAGGAAGTTATATTGAATGCCATCTTTTCCTGGGGCTGTGTTTTTTGTCTTTGTAAGTCTGGTCATTACTTCCTGTGATGTAAAGTCTTGTTCCAGGTCCCCTGCGTAGTCAACCTGGGGTAGAGGATGAAGGCACCCTGGACACTGCTCGTCGTGCTGAGCTACACGGTCAAACACACCCTTGAAGTACGAGAATAGTCTCTCAGATGGGATTGCGCAGTAAGATGAGGGCCCGTCAAGGATCTCTCTCATAGCCTTGGGGCGGTTTGAGCAGTACAGCTTCTGGATCCTGGATGCTGCTGCTGGATCATAGCAATGACTGATGTTCCTTATCCTGGCTTCTCTGATGCTGTTTTTGTTATGGCTCGATGCAGGAGTTCTGTGAGCAGTCAGTGTGTTCTCCTGAGTTCCCTTCCTCCCAGATACAATTTCTGCAGATAGGTCCTTAGTGGGTCTGTCTACAAGGAGATCAAAGTCATTGAAGGAGGCTGTCCTTGCCAACTCCTCCATCCAAGAGGCTTGCCATGGTGTGGTGGCCCTCACCATCGGCTGCTGTGCTTCCGGCCGCTCAATCTCCACAGGCTCAGGCTCTAAAATTGCTGAAAATTGGCCTGTTGCCTCTTTTCCTCCTGGTGTTGAGAACTAAAGTGATTTGTAATCCAATACCAGCTAAAATGGATCACTTTGGCAACACAGCTGTGTTTGCTGGATACCTCAGCAGAGCAGGTGTGTTCATGTAAGTCTTTCTCCTTCCCCCTCCTCCCCCCCCAATCCCCCGCTCATCACTAGATGTCAGGGGAGAGCTCATTCAAAAAACCTCCTTATTGTCCTTGACTCTTCTGGTCATAAATCGTGGCCCTTTGCTTCACTTATCAAATTTCTACAACGCTGAGCTGCTAATTTATATTCATCACTATCAATTTCCCCTTTCTTCCATTTGATATATTTTATGTTTTTATTTTTTTAGAGCTGCCTTATATAATAGTGACAATAATATAATTGAATTTAATATCCCTGTGGCAGAAAAAACACCACAGCGGCCCAACACTGTAGCATTTAATTTCGGAAAGGGGAACTATACAAAAATGAGGAGGTTAGTTAAACAGAAATTAAAGGGTACAGTGCCAAAAGTGAAATCCCTGCAAGCTGCATGGAAATTTTTACAGACACCATAATAGAGGCTCAACTTAAATGTATACCCCAAATTAAAAAAACATAGTAAGAGAACCAAAAAAGAGCCACCATGGCTAAACAACAAAGTAAAAGAAGCAGTGAGAGGCAAAAAGGCATCCTTTAAAAAGTGGAAGTTAAATCCTAGTGAGGAAAATAGAAAGGAGCATAAACACTGGCAAGTGATGGGTAAAAATACAATTAGGAAGGCCAAAAAAGAATTTGAGGAACAGTTAACCAAAGACTCAAAAAGTAATAGCAATTTTTTTTTAAGTACATCAGAAGCAGGAAGCCTGCTAAACAACCAGTGGGGCCACTGGGTGATCGAGGTGCTAAAGGAGCACTCAAGGACGATAAGGCCATTGCGGAGAAACTAAATGAATTCTTTGCATTGGTCTTCACGGTTGAGGATGTGAGGGAGATTCCCAAACCTGAGCCATTCTTTTTAGGTGACAGATCTGAGGAACTGTCCCAGATTGCGGTATCATTAGAGGAGGTTTTGGAACAAATTGATAAATTAACCAGCAATAAGTTACCAAGACCAGACGGTATTCATCCAAGAGTTCTGAAGGAACTCAAATGTGAAATTGCAGAACTACTAACTGTAGTCTGTAACCTATCATTTAAATCAGGTTCTGTACCAGATGACTGGAGGATAGCTAATGTGACGCCAACTTTTAAAAAGGGCTCCAGAGGTGATCCCGGTAATTACAGGCCTGTAAGCCTGACTTCAGTACCGAGCAAACTGGTTGAAACTATAATAAAGAACAATATTGTCAGACATATATATATGAACATAATTTGTTGAGGAAGAGTCAACATGGTTTTAGTAAAGGAAAATCATGCCTCACCAATCTACTAGAATTCTTTGAGTGGGGTCAACAGGCATGTGGACCAAGGGGATCCAGTGGACATAGTGTACTTAGATTTTCAGGAAGCCTTTGACAAGGTCCCTCACCAAAGGCTCTTATGCAAAGTAAGCTGCCACGGGATAAGAGGGAAGGTGCTCTCATGGATTTGTAACTGGTTAAAAGATAGGAAACAAAGGGTAGGTATAAATGGTCAGTTTTCAGAATGGTGAGAGGTAAATAGTGGTATCCCCCAGGGGTCTGTTCTGGGACCAGTCCTATTCAACATATTCACAAATGATCTGGAAAAAGGGGTAAACAGTGCGGTGGCAAAATTTGCAGATACAAAATTACTAAAGATCATTAAGACCCAGGCAGACTGCGAAGAGCTACAAAAGGATCTCTCAAAACTGGGTGAAATTTAATGTTGATAAATGCAAAGTAATGCACATTGGAAAGCATAATCCCAACTATACATATAAAATGATGGGGTCTAAATTAGCAGTTACCACTCAAGGATGAGATCTTGGAGTCATTGTGGATGTTTCTCTGAAAACATCCACTCAATGTGCAGTGGCAGTTAAAAAAGCGAACAGAATGCTGGGAAGAAAGGGATAGATAATAGGACAGAAAATATCATGTTGCCTCTATATAAATCCATGGTATGCCCACATTTTGAATACTGCATGCAGATGTGGTTGCCCCATCTCAAAAAAGATATATTGGAATTGGAAAAGGTTCAGAAAAGGGCAACAAAAATGATTAGGGGTATGGAATGGCTTCCGTATGAGGGGAGATTAATAAGGCTGGGACTTTTCAGGTTGGAAAAGATACGGCTAAGGGGAGATATGATTGAGGTCTATAAAATCATGACTCGTTTAGAGAAAGTAGATAAGAAAATGTTATTTACTACTTCTCATAACACAAGAACTAGGGGTCACCAAATGAAATTAATAGGCAGAAGGCTTAAAACAAATAAAAGGAAGTATTTCTTCACACAACACACAGTCAACCTGTGGAACTCCTTGCCAGAGGATGTTGTGAAGGCCAAGCCAATAACAGGGTTCAAAAAAGAAGTAGATAAATTCGTGGAGGATAGGTCCATCAATGGCTATTAGCCAGGATGGGCAGGAATGGTGTCCTTAGCCTCTGTTTGCCAGAAGCTGGGAATGAGTGACAGGGGATGGATCACTTGATGATTACCTGTTCTATTCATTCCCTCTGGGGCACCTGGCACTGGCTACTGTCAGAAGACAGGATACTGGGCTAGATGGACCTTTGGTCTGACCCAGTAGGGCCATTCTTATGTTCTTATGTTCTTATGCTTTCACTTCCCCTCTAAACCAGGTCATTTATTTTTAAGCCAGTACAGCCTTCTTCCTTGAATGTGGCTTTTGGAGAATCTAGTAAAGTGTTCTTACATGATTCCCAATTATCATTCACATTTTTCTGATTATATTCTTCCTCCCAGCTGATTTGGCTTATAATTGTTTTCAGCTTTGTGCAATTGGCCCTATTAAAGCACCATGTGTATCTATAGAGCTGGTCTGGACTTTATTCTGTTTGCAAATTATAAATGTGATCAAGTTATGATCACTTGTACCTAAGCTACCATTATTTTGTAGTTCTGTGATCGGTTCCTCTTGATCTGTTAAGAGAGTAGAACAGCTTCAACAGGAAAGTTTGAGAGCTTCTCTCACCTCCCCAGTCCAGAATAGTTTACAGCCTGGTGGTTAGGGCACTCATTTAGGAAGCAGGAGAGCTTGGTTCAAGTCCCTAGTGCATATCAGATAGAGTAGGGATTTGAGCCCAGGTCTCCCGCATCGTGGGTGAGTGTTCAACCACTGGGATTTTGGATATAAGCAGGTCACCACTAGTGGCTAAAGAGCTGACCTGACTTAGGCGCTTGCCTCCAGGCAGGGGTTACCAGCTGTGCAACCTGGGTGGAGGGAGGCATCTGCCCCTGACTGATAGCTGGGCACCTATCTCAGTAGAGGGTGGGAATTACGCGACTCGCCCTCTCCTGCTCACAGGTGTCTATCTCTGCCCTGGCATTCTAGGGGGTGGCCACCCCAGGAGCTGGGCATTCCACGAGGCAGCAGGGTGCTCGAACATTTGGTGTTGCAACACTGAGTCTAAGTCTCCTTTGGGGATCGAGCCCCTCCCCCCCAAAAAGAGTCCGGGTCACATCTGACAATGGGACTTCATCTCCTAAGCCAGTCGCCTTTTCTATTTCAGCCCCACAAACTATCAAAAAATGAAGCAACAGGTGAAATAGTGTTTGCCTTGTGTTGAAATTAAACTCTCCATCACTTCCATGGGGAACTCCCCCCCCCCCCCCCCCCCGGCCTCACTTTTCCTCAAGCACAGGAAATCCCATGGAAAAGGTTTTCACTTTTACATTTCCCTGGGCTTCCTCCCTCTCTCCTGGCTAAATGCCAGCTTAGTGTTTCAGACCAGCAGCAGCAGAAGGCAACACACTTCTGCCCTCTAGACACCGTGAGAACTGAGACAGTGGGGAAAATCGGCCCTGCCTATATGGCAGAGAGCCAGTCAGTCCCGTGTGGTATTTACTGGAGTTCCAGTAAATGTGAATGATGGGATAGATCCTCATTGGCCACAGAAAGGGGAAGTTGGGATCTTTGTTGGATGTTAGTTTGGTTTGTTCACTTAAATCCAAAGTCGCTTTCTCGCTCTGTGTGTGTCTCTGAAAATTGCTCTCAGGCTGTTCTACTATTTTTCCCAAAGGGTGAAAAACAGGTGTGTCTTCCTGATGTCACTGAGCTATAGAGGATTCTATGGGAAAACAAAGGACAGAGATTGAGACTGAAGCTCACACTTGGCCAGGAAGCGCCCTACCCATTGCAGGAGAAAGACTGCTCAGGGGAGCCTGGCACTTGCTTTCCTTCAGGTAAGGACTACGCATGTTGACTGTAACAACAGCCATTCCCCCTCATACTGTGAAATCATTTGGTCAGGAAAGTTTTCAGGGCCTGACTCTAAGCTCATGGGGCAAACCTAGAATAACTCAGTCAGAGTCCATGGACCCTGTGCAGATTTACATTAGCGTAACTGCCATAAGAAATGTTTCATTTTAAGGTGATAAGATGACAGCTTCCAGCATGATATTTTCAGCTTGTGGAAGTGGGAACTACACTATGTAACCTTCTGCTACATCCTTTTGGGTAGGTTTTAACTGCGACTATGACTAAGCTAGATAAAATTCAGTGCATCAGAGATGGAGGTGATAGGAGGTGCTGTATTAAGGAGGCACTGGTTTTATGTAGGAAACAAAATTAAACATGTTGCCTACAGTTACTTATCAACCTCTGAGAAACTGCAAGAACTATAAAAAGAACTTGATTGGTCAGCCTGGTGATGACAAAATAATGTTCCCCCTGCTAAATCTCTCCTCTGGCTCGGGTTTGCAGTGTAGATAAATGTGACATATTCCATTCAGATTATGCCATAATCATTTATTTTAAACGTGATCTCTTGCAGTCTGGCTCTGTCACTTTCACATTAGACCAAGCAGGGTTTTAAAGGAGAAGGACCTGGGATACGAAGTGCAGCACAGGAGACCTTAGCATGAGACTTTCTTTGGGTTTCACAGTTATCTTTATTTTCCATCACTTTTTCTACCCTCCCTGGGTTTTTAGTAACTCATTTATCTGCCGTTAATTTGTATCCTGGCAAAGCAGCCGTTACCTCTGTGTTGGCTTGTCATCAGTGTCAAGTTGTGAGTCAGTGGGAAAGCACAGATGCTTTCAGGGTAGATCACCTTCCTTTGACATGCACCTTGTGCAAGGATCTGATGATCCTGACTCCAACACTGTAGTCTCATGTAAGCATTGATTCAGCAAAGACTAAACCCTCCAAGCGCGATTACATTTATGCGGCAGCATTATCTAGTGATTAGCCCAGGGGACTGGGAGTCAAAAGACATGGATTTTATTCCTGGCTCTGCTACTGGGCTGTTATGTGACCCTGGGCATGTCGCATCACCTCTGTGCCTCAGTTTCCCCATCAGTGAGAGAATAATGTTCAGGTATGTTTGTAAAGAGCGTTTCAATTTTGGGAAGAAAGGTGCTATATAACTGCAAAATATTATTATGAATTCTGTTTTTATCATTGTTTTATCCGGTGAAACAAGTCTGTAACTATGGGAAAGCAATGGGTCAGAACTATAAAGGAGATCAGTATTAATTTGTGGAAGGCTAGAGTTTCTTTTTCTCACTAGTTACCTGTTGCTATTATACCCTAGAAGGTTCATTTTTCAATCCACAGATTTCCTGCTTACCAAGAA
Organism: Emys orbicularis; assembly: GCF_028017835.1. Taxonomy (NCBI): domain Eukaryota; kingdom Metazoa; phylum Chordata; order Testudines; family Emydidae; genus Emys; species Emys orbicularis. The sequence goes on along the minus strand of NC_088685.1, from coordinate 18,178,867 downwards.
ACTTTTTCAACATTTTGTTCACTTTCATTATCTTGCAATGTTTTGTACCAAGCCCTTGAATGAAAAGTAACATGAAGAAATTAGGGCCAACTCATTGGCTGGTGCAAATCAATGAAGCTCCATTGAAGTGGATGGAGCAAAGCTGATTTAGCAGAGGACCTGGTCCTAGGAGTACAACTTACTGTGAATCTGGCACTTGTTGTTATCAAACTTCCCCAGATCTTATCCCCTGAGCTTGGCTCCTTTGATTTTGATAACAAATAAAAACCCCTTCTTGAAATGGCTGAGCTGTAACTAAATATGTTTACTCTGGTCCCCTTACATTTGCTTATTGTTTTATCTTGTTATTTAAACATCCCTCCTCCTAGCTGAAACGAGCAGTTTTCTAATGTCTGAACTAGAGGCGTGGGAAATTCCTCAAACAAGGCAGAGCTTCCTCTGATTGTTAAAAGCCTGAAGCTTTACTAGAGTCTCTGCACTCTTTAACCCATTCACCTAGAGCGAGAAAAGCGGCCCCAGCATTGCGGCCTGTGGCTGACATCTCTGGCGTGCTGTGAGTAAGGTGGGATTGTAGTGAGGGAACATGGATGTGAATCATTTCAGTCAAAGCCACACCAGCATCTGGAACTATATTTCTCTTTGCAATGCAAAATTAAAATGATCGAAGGTAGTTCCTTGGCCTTAGGAGACCTCAGCACTTAGATTTAAGACCATAAGGGCCCATTATGATCATCTAGAGTGACCTTCTGTACAGCACAGGCAATAGAACCTCACCCGGTTATCTCTGCATCGAGCCCATCACTTCTGTTTGAGCTACAGCTGGCCTGCCAACGTCTAACAAATTCCTCCTCGAAGCCTTCCCCCGGCCCATCACAGCCACCATCTTACCAGCCGGAGGGATAGATCCCAGAGTCGTGCTGGGCTGCTGTTGAATAAGGAGAAGTGGTTTCTTCCACTCCCAGGCTCAGCTTGTTGCTTCTCTGTTTCACTTTAGCATATTAATGAATGTTCTTGTTAGGTGGAGCTCAAACGTCACCTGGAGCTGGCAGTTCTCAGCATTCTCCAGCTCAGTTCTGTGGCACGGAAGCTGTAGCGCATTGAGTTCCTGTCAGTCAGGTGCTTATATGGCCCCTGCAGCATCACAGTATGTGAGCGTCCAAAGGTTGAGGGATTATCCTCCCGGCACACCCTGTGAGGTGGGGATGTACCAGTGCTCCCATTATGGATGGGGAAGTGAGGGACACCGAGAGAGTAGGTTGCCTGGCCATGGTCCCACAGGGAGGCTGTGGTGAAGCTGAGAATTGAAGATAAGTGCCTTGAGACCCCACCTAGGACTTCACCACAAGACCCTGTGTCTTCCCTTCTGCTAACCTAGCTCTCCGCAGAGGTGACTAATGCCAGCTCTGACACAACAGCTCTGCGCTTTCATGTCCCACCGGGCAGTAACTGGAACTGTCGGGTGGGGGAAGAACCTCAGGAAGATGCCTGCTCTTTTTGCGAACACCTTTGTGCTAAATCATGTCCCAATCACAGCACTAGAGGGATGCACTCTCCGGGGCCCTGGGGAAGTGAAGGGGAAGCAGGTCTTGCTATACTTTTCAAAAAGTGCGGTCCCCACCACTGCATCCTTGCAGCTGCCAGCTGATGTGCAGGAAAGAACAAGGGCCCCTGAGCTAGTACACCCCTCTGAGCTGGTAACCACTGCCAGAAGCACCAACTAGCTCCACATCCCTGCGTGCTGCACCCAAATTGGCAACGTACAACATGGTGGATGCAGATGGGGAGGACCTCCTGTCCTCCCTTCTGTCACTAGTGCAGCTGCACCAGACCAGTCAGTGGATGGGCTTGTGATGAAAGCCCTGAGCTGTGACTCAGGAGAGCCAAGTTCCATTTTTGCCTCTGCCACAGAACTCCTGGGTGCCCTTGGGCACGTCACTTCCCCTTTCTTTGGCTCAGCTCTCTCTCTGTGAAACCACACTAAACTTTCCTCCCTGCCACACATAGCTGTTGGTGGGAAGATGAATGAATTCCTGTTTGGGAGGTGCTCTGTTCCTTTGCTGGGGAGGGTTGTATAAGTACCTTCTCCACAGAACCTCTGGCTAGCTGGATGGTTTTGCTTAATTTTTCTAGTTGCAGATGTTGTTGCCAGACCTGTCAATCAGCTTATAAGAGGGTTATGGAAGGCGGTAGGGGTGCAAGGCAAGTCCCAGGAACAGATCTTACTTCCCAATCTGCCCCTGGTGCTAAAACTTCTCTGTTCAGGGAGGGACAATTCTCCTGCTTAACCACTCGAACATATCCAGAGCTTCAAGACCAGAGAAGATCTTGTGGCACGTTGGGTTTGCTGTAGCCCAGCAATATCTGAGCTCCACTGATCCCCATTTAAATATTACTGCAAAGCACTTATCTTAAAACACCTGCCAGAGAAGTTTAATAGAGTGGAATTCTAGTGTCCGATTTAGTATCCTAGGGAATTCTGCGGTTAAAGCAGAGCTTCCTCCCATTGTTAAAATAGAAAGGAAAGGCCTCACTGGCGTTCCTGCTTTAACTCATTCCTATGGTACTAAATACAATAATAATATTTCACAAAGCTTGTCTACGTGCTTTATTACAGGCTCTTCATTCAGCTCTCCCTTGCTTCTGAAATTGGCGTACATGTCCTTCCGAGGCAAAGGAGGGTCCTGTGGTTAAGCCATTGGACTATGATGCCAGAGACTTGGATTCATTCCTGGCTCTACCACAGACTTCCTGGGTGACCTTGGGCAAGTCACGAATCCCTGTGCGCCTCAGTTCCCCATCTGTGAAATGGGGCCAATAATGCTTTCTTTCCCGTTCATCCCTGTCTTAGCTCTTTGGGGAAGGGACTGTCTCTTACTGTGTGTTTTTACAGTACCTAACACGCCACGGTCCTGATCTCAGTGTGGAGCCTTTACATGCATCTGTAATAGAGGAAAGAATCATTATTAGGGAAATGTATCAACAATGTCCCACTCTTGGTGACACTGCTGAGCTCCACCTGTGTTAGCTATTATTAATTATCAATAAGGCTGCGAGTTTGTCACGGAAATCACGGATTCTGTGACTTTGTATGACCTCCATGACTTCTGCAGTGGCCGGTGCACCTGGCCCGGTGGTTGCCTGAGCAGCTCAGGCAGCCCCTGTGCCAGTCGCACCGGCCGCTACTGTGCCAGTCTTGGGCCACCGCGCTGCCCCCGTTCCCACTCACCCAGCAGCAGCAGCAGGAGTTTGGGTGTGGGAGGGGGCAGGGGGTTGGGGCACAGGACAGGGTGAGGTGGGCTCTGGGTGGAGTTTACCTCAGGGGGCTCCCCAGAAGTGGCAACATCCCCTCTCCCTCAGCTCCTAGGCAGAGGCGTGGCCAGACAGCTCTGCCTGGGAACCATGGCCAATTGGAGCTGTGGAGCTGGCGCTCTTGGCGGAGGCAGCGTGCACAGCTGCCTGGCCACGCCTCTGCCTAGCAGCTGAGGGAGGAGGATGTCACCCCTTCCGGGGAGGCGCGGAGACAGGTAGGGAGCCTGCCAGCCCCGCCAACGCTCCCCCCTCCCAGCACCAGTGGGGGTCCCGGGCTGCACGCCACCGCCCACCCCCACAGCACCAGCAGGGATCCTGGGCTGCCCCCTCAGCACCTGCAGCACCCCTGGGTTGCTCCTCCCGAGCATCCGCAGCACCCCTGGGCCATCCCCGTCCCCAAGATTTAGTCAGTGGTATATAGTACAAGTCAAGGACAGGTCACGGGCCGTGAATTTTTGTTTACTGCCCATGACCTGTCCGTGACTTTTACTAAAAATACCCATGACTAAAACGTAGCCTTAATGATCATTATTACCGTAGCACGTAGGAGACCCAGTCCCATTGTACTATGTGCTGTACTAACACTGAAGAAGAAGATGGTCCCTGATCCAAGGACATTACAATCTAAGTATAAGACAAGATACAACAGATGGTGACCCATGGGGGACAAGGAAACAATTGGACACTCTTGGTCAGCATGAGAGGCTGTGTCAACACAGCAGCAGCCTGACTGGTGTCAAGTTTTTAGAGGAATCCCAGCAAAGGAGAGTTTTAAGGAGGGTTTTGGAGGAGGAGACTGCACCAGCTTTGCAATGTTTACACGGCGCGTGAGGGGCAGCCTGGGAGAAAGCACAATGGTGTTTGGCTGAAAATTCTATAAGTGGATAGGGGAGGCCGGCGTCATGGGCCGATTGGAGGCGGGAGCCGACCGCTCAGTAGTGAATAAGAGATGATAATTAGGGTGGGGCTAGGTCATGAGTTGGTTGCTACATAAGTGGCAGAGAAATCACACATTTTTCGTGAGTTAGTTATGACATAAATAGCAAATTTCGCAGATGTGATCATACAGTACATATACAGCATGTTACTACTAGGGTTACATTTGTAAGTCGCCCTGGATAAGGGAGTCTGCTGAATCAGGGTTCTCAAACTTTTTTTTTTTTTTTTTGCTGGGATCCCCTTGGAAAATATTTCAGGCTGTCCCCCAAAAAGTGATGACCCCTCCCCCATGATACCACCCTTACTTCTTCAGAGCTGAGCGCCCGGCCAGCTGCTGCCACTTTCTGGCTGCGCAGCTCTGAAGGCAGGGCAGAAGTAAGGGTACCAATACCAGCCCCCCACAATAGGCTTGTGTCCCCCTTTTGGGTTGGGACCCCGAGTTTGAGAAACGCTGTGTACTTTTTTAGGGCTGTCAATTAATCGCAGTTAACACCTGCGATTAATGGTGGGGCAGGAGGCAGGGCCGGCTCCAGGCACCAGCTTGGCAAGCAGGTGCTTGGGGCGGCCACTCCGGAGAGGGGCGGCAGGTCCAGCTGTTCGGCGGCAATTCTGCGGACGGTCCCTCGCTCCTGCTGGGAGCGAAGGACCTTCCACCGAATTGCCGCCACAGATCGCGATCGCGGCTTTTTTTTTTTTTGGCTGCTTGGGGCGGCCAAAACCCTGGAGCCGGCCCTGGCAGGAGGCATTGGCAGCGGGGGCGGGAGGGGACTGAAGCCCCAGCCCTGCAGCTCTGGAGGTGGCAGAGGGGCTGGAGCAGCCCCAGTCCTCAGCTTCCCCGGTGGCGGGGGGGGGCTGGAGCCCCATGCCCTAAACCTCGAGAGCGGCTGGAGGCCTGCGCCCCGATGGGGGCTGGAGCCCCGAGCCCCCAGCCCTGACCCTATATTTGAAAATATAGAAAACCCCAAAATATTTAAATAAATGGTATTCGAATATTGTTTAACAGTGGGATTAAAACTGCGATTAATCACGATTAACTTTTTTAATCACTTGATGGCCCTAGTACTTTTGTATACTTTACCTCATAGTATATAGGGTAAAAGCCCCCAAAACACCAGATTTCACGAGGGAGACCAGATTTCACAGTCCATTTTTTGCGGCCATGAATTTGGTAGACCCCTAGTCATGAGGGGCCTTAGAATGAAGATAGGCAGCTTATGTTTGATGTGCTGGAGGATGGGGAGCCAGTGGAGGGATGCAAAGAGCGGGGTGAGATGGTCAAAGTGATGGGCAATGCTAGGGCCCCTAGTGTTGATGGACTACTGGCTCCCAGAACTGTTTTAAGCACCATGATCGTTAACCCTGCTCAGAGCCAGTCTAATTGCCACCAGGCTTTAAGTAGTGCCTACAGCCAGATGTCTGCGCTAGGGCTCCCAATATCACTAACACAGGTGGAGTTGCACCAGTCTTAGCAGCAGGCAGCCTGAATGGAGTGATATCCCTTTACACCAGTGGAGGATCGAGCCCCACATAAGTGAAATGAGCAGTTTGGGGTCACTACTATGTTATTCCAGTCTTACAACAGAGTAATGTCATTGGCTTGCTCCGTTCAGAGCCCAAGGACCCTGCTGACTCAAACCCTTTACAAAGAGCAAATGTAACCCACTGGTGAGCGTGTGTTAGAGGTTCCCAATCCACAGAGGACATGAATTGGTATAGCCCCAGGTACAGCTGAAGCAGGTCATGCTTTTAGCTCTGGAGGTGTCTGGATCAATCAATGGTGTGATGGCCAAGATAATGGTCTTCACACAAAAACGTTGCCTTTTGAACTCCTGCCCTTTTACTCCATGGGAGCCTGGGGGCTTGTCAACATGGTGCAGTAATGTGCGCTACAGGAGTGTGATTTCTAACACGCACTAACCTATTGGGCACTAATTGCTCCACCTAAACCCTGCTGGTGTGCACTAAACGTTCCCTAGCACTCCTTAATGTCATTCCTTTTCAAACAATATTACGTTAAAGAGCACTAGTGAACATTTAGTGCATACCAGCAGGGTCTACAGGGCCCAACTAGTGTCCAATATGTTAATGCACTTTAGAAATCCCACCACTGTAGTCCTCACTGCCATACTGTGTAGACATGCCTTATGTTCCAGAACCAGGGTTATTCTCAGTGGTGTTACCTTGGCATAAAATTACAGTAACACAGTGGTGAATCACTAACTAACCACGTTACAAATGACTATGACTAAGATGGAACCAACAGCTTTGATAGCATAAAAAGGTCATAAAAATACAATAGCCTTGGCTTAACCCATTGGAAATGCTGTGACCGTATTCACCATATCCAAGCTACTCTGTACTATTTCAGGCAGAACCTGAGTACGTGGAAGGCACTGGACATTGTTTCAGATTTTTAATTCTGGTTGCTAGGTGTAACAGGCTGCTCCTTTGTGCAGGAAACTCCTTCACCCTCCAGAGTGGGTTATGTAAATATCAAGCCACTTCAGCTACTTCCTACAAAGCTAGCCAGAGCCAGCTGCATTTGTGTCATTTCAGCAGCTCCCATGGCGATAACAGGAAAATAAATAGAAAGTTAAAAAGGCTCAACAAGCAGGAAGGATCCAGTCATTGGGCTTTCTAGGACTTCAATGTGTAGGAGTAGCTTGTGCCTGGCCCACTATAGGGACGTGAGCCAACACCCATTGAAGTCAATGGAAGTTTGACATCAGTGGATGTTATTAGATTTAGGGCCCTCGGTGTGCACATGAGGGGAGAGAGTATGAGAGGTTCTCAAACTTCTTTGTGCTCATACACATGCTCCCAGTCTTTGCATTCCCTGAGCACAAGGACTGGGAGATGCCGGGCCAGCCAACCACTCTAGAAACTCCAAAATGTTACAAGGAGGGGAAGAGAAAGTTCACGGTTGCAGCTCTCCAATCACAATAGCCAGCAGAGAAGAGCCTGTGCCAAAGTAAGTTGATGTGCTCTTCTAGAGCGCTCCCAAACACATTGTGTTCAGATACCACAGTGAGGGGCAAGGTGTAAGAACCTCAATAGGATAGAATAATGCCTGCCATTTTTCATCCTATTTTTGTTTTGTTTTCCCCCCCTCTGCTCCTTTTTTCACAGTCTCCTTCAATGGAAAATGAGCCCAATAACACGGAAGTAGCGCTGACGGGGAATTTTTCAACTAATTGTTTTTTCATCTGGAAATGCCAATTTGTCAAAACCAAAATGGTCTGTGGGAAAAGGTCAATTCTGATGAATTTCCTCTTTGGAGAAATTGAGAAAAAAGCTTCAAAATTGCCTAGATGGAAAGTTTTGACATTTTCTAAATGAAAAAGGGTTGGGTTTGGGGTCTAAACTACTTTTTTCGTTTAGAAATTTAAGGTAACTAATTTATCGTTTAAAAAAAGTTTGTTTTTTTTAAAGTTATCCAAACAAATTGTTTTGTCAGCAAAACGAAATGGTCCCAATTGGATTGCTGTTTTTTTTCAGTGTCGGCTCACTAATATTTTTTAAAATTTGACTTTTTCGCCTGATCTGGAATGGGAAATTTTGTCAAAAATCTCAAAAATCATTTCCTACCCAGCTCCATATGCAAGTTGAAGAGAAACTTTCCAAGCCACAGTGTACACACTGGGTTGAGAACTAGGCAAACTCAGCTGCCTGAGTACTGAATGAATGAATGAATGAATGAATGAATAGTAGGTCTGCGCAGCACCATGAATGGTCGTCGTCATGGTCTTGTTTAATGGTCACCATGCATATTCCTAAAGCACTGGGGCCTGATTCACCGCTAGGTGTATGACAGCATAACTTCTCAAACTAAGGCCATTGTCTAAATTGCTGCTGTTCCACTGGCATAATTAACTAAATAACTACATCATTTATAGTTCCACAGAGTTTAAGGCCAGAAGTGGCCTTAGATCATGCAGTCTGACTTCACAGGCCATTAAATTTTACACAGGTACATGCCTATCAAGCCCAATGACTTTAGATAGGCTAAGGGCAGGTCTTCACTCCCCGCCAGATCGGTGGGTAGTGATCGATCTATCGGGGGTCGATTTATCGCGTCTAGTGTAGACGCAATAAAATCGATCCCCGAATGCGCTCCCCGTCGACTCCAGAACTCCAGCTCGCAAGAGGAGGAAGCGGAGTCAACGGGGGAGCGGCAGCGGTCGACTCGCCGCCGTCCTCACGGCCAGGTAAGTTGACCTAAGATACGCGGACTTCAGCTACGCTATTTGCATAGCTGATGTTGCGTATCTTAGGTCGACCTCCCCGCTAGTGTAGACCTGGGCTAAAGCATTTCAGACCTCAGGAGACAAAACTGTTCTGTGCCACAAGGAGAGACTGAGGTGCTGCCAATGTCCTTGATCCCTGCAATGCCTGGGAATTGATTAGTTGAGCTATGCCCAGATGATCCCAGCAGAAGAACTAAGCTCCACGCTGCAGAGAAAGACCCCAAGGTCCCTGCCAATCTGACCTTGTGGGAATTTCGTTCAGACTGCTCGCAATTTGTCAGACCCTGAGTATGTGAGCAAGATGTACCAGCCAGGCATCTAGAAAGAGAATTCTCTGTACCACCACAGAGCACTGGCCCACCCTGACCAGTGTCCCAGCTCCAGCTGGGGCAGCTCTGGTGCTTTAGATGGGGGTGAAAACAAATCCAGCCCAATCCCCCTCCTACCGTACCCCACACACATAGGTTGTTGAATTTCTTCCAGAAACTGCGTTAAAGTAAATGATATCTAATCTCCTCTTAAAACCTCCAAGTGATGATGACCCCACCTCCTTCCTGTTCAAATGTTTAATCGCTCTCACTGCTAGGAAACTGTGTCTTATTTCAAGGTTGAATTTATTTAACTTCAGCTTCCAGCCACTGGCTCTTGTTATGCCTTTGTCAACAAGGTTGAGACGCTCTCCTCCTCTGCCATCCTACCCTGGCCCTGCTATCAGCTCTCTTTTCTATGTGTAAGAACCTACATACAGTGATCAAGTCACATCTCAGGCTTCTCATCGATGAGCTGAATGGCTTAAACTCCTTAAGCCTCACATGATAAGCCTTGTTTTCCAGCCCTCGGGTCATTATTGTGGCCCTCCTTTGAACTTTCTCTATTATTTCCACATCCTTCTTGAATTGTGGACACCAGGGCTGGACACACTATTGTCTTATCAATGGTATGTTCAGAGGCAAAGATCACTTCTCTACTTGGGTTACCTAGAGAGGTGGTGGAATCTCCTTCCTTAGAGGTTTTTAAGGTCAGGCTTGACAAAGCCCTGGCTGGGATGATTTAGTTGGGGATTAGGTCCTGCTTTGAGCAGGGGGTTGGACTAGATGACCTCCTGAGGTCCCTTCCAACCCTGATATTCTATGATTCTACTTGACACTCCCCTTTCTGTACATCCAAGGATTGCATTAGCCTTTTTTGCCACAGCATTGCACAACAGCAGTGGTTCTCAAACTTTTGTACTGGTGACCCCTTTCACATAGCAAGCCTCTAAGTGCAACCCCCTTATAAATATATTAAAAAGTGTTTTTAATTTAACACCATTATAAATGCTGGAGGCAAAGCAGGGTTTGGGGTGGAGGCTGACAGCTCACGACCACCCATGTAATAACCTCATGACCCCCTGAGGTCCCGACCCCCAGTTTGAGAACCCCTGCACCACAGGGCTGTGCAGGCAACTTTCATTACATTGACATAAAACTGGAATAACAGAGGCATAATCAGCTCCCGTGTGCTCGTTTTCAAAAAGTCAGAGCAGAAAAGTGCGTCACAGCCTGTTTTTTACCCCCTGAATCCTTATCACCAAGTGGTTGAGCCTGGAATCCTTGATTAATATTTGTTTACATTATGTCGGTCTCACTGAGATGCGTTATCTAAAGTCAGTGCAATTTCCCCCACCTACCCTTACAGCAAACTCTCCCATGAATTATTGTTGTGCATGGGTGTGTGTTTCTTACAGTCATTGTGTTTTCTGTTTGAAACAAACATTGTCTGCTCACCAGTCATATTATAACCCTGTCAGAAGTCATGTTTTAGGCAATGAATAATAGCATGGAGGCAAAGCCAGTCCATATTGGCGGACAGGAAAGAACAGTGAACAGCAAAAGAAAGTTTGCACTGAAATTATGGCTTTAGGCTCCAGAAATCTGGTCTCTTAAAATAAATGCACAGTTGATGCTGTTAGATTTAAAGACCTTGGGCCAGATCCTAGTGTACCTCTGTCATGGAGTGTGGGGGAGTCAGGGTCCTGCACCACCCTCTTCCTGCGATTCATCGTGACTCTCAGCCAGCCAGTAAAATGGAAGGTTTATTAGACGACAGGAACACAGTCCCAAGCAGAGCTTGTAGGTACAACCAGGACCCCTCAGTCAGGTCCCTCTGGGGGGCAGGGAGCTTAGACCCCAACCCTGGGGTTCCCTCCGTTTCCCCAGACCTCTCCAAACTGAAACTCCCTCCAGCCGTCTCACCCAGCCTTCCCCCGGCTCCTCCTCCAGCCTTTGTCCAGTTTCCCGGGCAGAAGGTGTCACCTGGCCCCATCCTCCTCCTGGCTCAGGTTACAGGCTCAGGTATCGTCCCTCAAGTAAAGTCACACCCTGCTATCCCATCCCCCATGCAGACAGTCCCAGTAAAACTAGACAACATTCCCAGGTCAGTCCGCCCCGCTCCCTACTGCGTCACAATCTCCACTGACACCAAATGAGCTACGCAGAATTGCACCAGCTATCAATCCGGTCCCTTGATGCAATGGCCAGTTACAGCAAGTGCTTGGCGACTAACCGATGTTTCAGTTCACTGACAAGCCCAAAATTAAAAAAAAAAAGTTTTGGGGCAACCCCAAACCAACATTTTTTTTAAATTTTCAGTGAATCAAAAAATAGGAACAAAATTCATTTCAGCACAAAAGTAAGGTTTCACTCGTCCCAAAATGAAACGTAATGTCAATTTCAGGCATTTTTAGCTTTAAAAAAAAAAGAAAAGAAAATAAATTAAGGAGGAGGAAGTGAGGCCCATGTGCTCCTTATACCCAAGAGCCTGGGGGTCAGGGCATTCAGCTGGGATGTGGGAGACACTCTGGGGCACAGACTTGAACCAGGATCTCCCACATCCCACATGAGTGTCCTAACCGCAGTGTTATTGACTATAAGAGGGAATCCACTCTTTTCTCCTCATTGCTTTTGTGGATGGTGCCTACGTCCCCTTATGACGCTAGCCTGGAAAATCAAAACATTTCATTTTAGAAACTTCAAAACGGGTCATTCTGATCATTCCAAAACTTTTGGTATGCTGGTTTTCAACTAAGCCAATTTGCCCAACTCGGCACCTGTGCGTGAAATGAAGCAATCAACCCAAATCAGCATTTCTAGGCAAGAGAAAAGCTTCAGCTGAAAATTGTTGCCCCTCTCAAGTCACAACCCTTTGTGTAGTAAGGGCCAGATTTTAAAGGTATTTAGGCGCCTTGTGTGATTTTTTTTTTAATAGCACCTCGGTGTCTAACTCCTCTTGATTTCAATTTCTAGGAGAGTTAGGTACCGAGGCATTGTTGAACAACCTTGTAGATGCCTATCTGCATGTTTAGGTACCTCAATGCCTTTAAAAAGCTGGACTTAAGTCTCTAGCTTCTCCTAATTCCTCTCTCCCTGCTTTTCTTTTCTCTCAGGTGCTGACACCATAGACTTTTCCCCATGCATGTCTGAGAGAGAAAATAGCTCAATAACTACCAGGGGCAATAAGCATGGCAGCCAATAGGCACTTAGATACATGGTGATGGGTATCTCAGAAAATAAACGGACAATTGAAATCAGAACATTGGCCACTGTTCGCATAGCTGAGACTGCTGGCGTAGGTGCAGAATGCTGGCAATCCCTATTTAAGTTGATGGGAGAAGAGGGCACTCGGCGCTTGTAGGAATGAGCTCATATGTTCCCGGGCTACTCAGACAACACTAAAAACAACGAGGAGTCCTTGTGGCACCTTAGAGACTAACAGATTTATTTGGGCATAAGCTTTCATGGGCTAAAACCCACTTCATCGGATGCATGGAGTGAAAAAAACAGTAAGCAGAATATATATTATAGCACATGAAAAGGTGGGAGTTGCCTTACCAAGTCGGGGGTCAGTGCTAATGAACCAATTCAATTAAGGTGGAAGTGGCCTATTCTCAACAGTTGACAAGAAGGGGTGAATACCAAGGGAGGGAAAATTACTTTTGTAGTACTAATGAGGCCAATGAAATCAAGGTGGCCCATTTCCAACAGCTGACAAGAAGGTGTGAAGTATCAGGGGGTAGTCGTGTTAGTCTGTATCTACAAAAACAACAAGGAGTCTGGTGGCACCTTAAAGACTAACAGATTTATTTGGGCATAAGCTTTCGTGGGTAAAAACCTCACTTCTGAAGAAGTGAGGTTTTTACCCACGAAAGCTTATGCCCAAATAAATCTGTTAGTCTTTAAGGTGCCACCAGACTCCTTGTTGTTTAAGAAGGTGTGAGTATCAGCAGAGGGAAAATTACTTTTTGTAGTGACCCATCCACTCCCAGTTTTTATTCAGGCCTAATTTGATGGTGTCCAGTTTGCAAATTAATTCCAGTTCTGCAGTTTCTTGTTGGAGTCTGTTTTTGAAGTTTTTTTGTTGAAGAATTGCCACTTTTAAGTTTGTTATTGAGTGTCCAGGGAGCTTGAAGTGTTCTCGGTAAGGAATAAGGGGTGGGGTGGGTTAGTGGGCTACACCCTCGCTTTATTAGATTATGATGGTCCACTCTGGGGATGTGGGGTGTACATGGAGGGGGTGCATGAAACAGTCACTCGCCATACAACCTCCATGTAAGGGCCCATCACAATCACAGTTCTTGCATTCTTCTGGGTGCAAGGACTGCATGGAGAACTCCTGAGGGCATTCTGCACCAAAAAAATTAAAATTCTGCACACAATATTTTAAAATTCTGCAAAATTTTGCAAAGTTTATTTGTCAGATGAATGTGGAGGCTCCAGCATGGCACTGGGGAGCACAGGCCACTGGCTGTACAGAGGTGGGAGATCACTCTGCAGCTCCACCCCACCGGGACACAGAATCAGTGGTGAGGCTGCACCCAACTCTGACACAGCACAAGGACTGGGCCTGCCCCAGAAATACCCCAGGGCTCTGCCCCTCTGTGCCAGATGCACCAGGCTCAGCAAGGCAGGATCCAAGTGTGGAGGGGCTTAGTGTAGGGGGTTCCGGGTGTGGGTTGAGCGGGTTCTGTGTGGGGCAATCTGGATGCGGGTGGCTCAGTGGGGGATCCAGGTGTGTGTGGGGGAATCTGGATGCACAGGGGCTTGTTGGGGTGTGTGTTCTGGGTGCAATGGTAATGGGACACTGCCGGGGGGTCCAGGTGAAGGTGGTTGGGGCTCAGCAGGGTGGGTCTGGGGGGATAGAGCTCAGCATGGGGGTCTGGATGTGGGGAGCTCAGTGTGGGGGCTCTGGTGTGGGAGGAGTGGGGCTCAGTGGGGTGGGGATCCAGGTGCAGTGGTTGGGGCTCGGTGGACTCAGGATCTGGGTGTGGGTGGCTCGTCAGGGTGGTCCAGGTGCAGGGGGAATGGGTCTTATCGGGCGGGGGGGTCTGAGTGTTGGGTGGTGGTGAGGCACAGTGGGAGGGTCTGAGTATGAGGGGGTCTGGATGCATGGGGGTTGAGCAGATGGAGGTGCAGCTCTCTGTACAGGGATCCCTCCCCCTGAAGCTTAGGAGCGATGGGTGCAGGAAACACCGGGGTGGGGGGAAGTTTGCAGAGCTTCCTACAGCTGGGGGAGAAATCTGGGGGTGAGTCTGACCCGGTCCCGGATGCTATGCAGGGGAAGAGGAAGTCCTGTCCTCCCCAGCCCAGCCAGGACTAGCAGTTGAGTCTGGCACAGGGTAGGAGCCATCAGCCGGGTCTTCCCCAGTCCTGCCCCCTGCCCCACAGAGATTGACCTCTCTGCCGACTGCCCTGGGCCCCCGAAACATACTGCTGGGGAGGGTCGCATGGCCGCTCTTGTGGCTTCCCTTTGTTTCCCCCTCAGAAAGTGGAGTGCCAAGCCCGGAGCCCCTCCCCCATTCTGCCCCTTCCCCCACAGCCCTTCTCCGGTTCCGATCCCCGTTCTGCCCCCACTCCGCCTCTTTCCCCCGAGGCCCCGCCCCTTGCTCACGCCTTCCCCCTGCTCCGGTGCTGCGGCCTCAAGACCAGAAAAGCTCTGTGACCCCACCACAGCCCTGGGGCCGCGGCAGGGAGCACGAGCTCCTCTAACCCCAGAGGCATGGTTGGGGGAGATTTTTCCAGGGGCCCCAAATCCTCCACTGCCCCCCCTCCCGGTGGTATGAGGTTTGCGGAGGCTTAGCCTCTCTCAGCCTCCATTACGCACCACCCTTGGGGGCAAGCAATGGGGCCTCTCTCCCATGTGTGGTACCCAAAGGTTCATGGGGAAAGCCATTCCCAACCTTACCGGTCTCCGGGCAACCACTTTGGCTGCCCTTCTAGACCAGTTCATTAACCTCCTCTGCCCCTGGCGACACTGCAGGCAAAGTGGCCATGCTGCAATTCACTCACCTGACCCTTCTGACTGGGCTCACAGAGCAGGCAGGGCAGGTTACTCTTGCTCCAGACAGTAAAACTGCCCCAGGTTTGCACAGTGGTGAAGGTAGGGGCTGTCAGCAGCACGGTGTTCCCAAACGCCATGCTGAGCATTCGGTTCACTATTAATTCCCAACACCAGCAAACCGTGAAACTAACAAAGCTGGGCTAAACCACTCCACGTTCACTTGCTGGTATGTCGCAGCCCCAGCCCCAGCCTTTCATCGGTTCTTGCACCTTTTCACTTTAAGCTCGCTAAGGCTGAGTGCCACTTTATCTGTGTTTGTGCAGCACCAAGCACAACCGATTGTAATCTTTGGCCCTGTGACCCTTACAGAAATGCTCACAAATAATACCAGCTGACTCAGAGACCAGGTTATCACCTACTGACTCATTAACAACCCTTCCTGCAGTGCATGAAATTTCTGTTGGCTTCCTTCATCCAAATAGTGACCCAGCCAGATCTGTCTGAAGTTGTAAAATCTGGCATGATTACAGCCTCCAGTGATGTGATTGTAATTTATGAATGAGGTGAGGAAAAAACCACTTAGCAGTGTGATTAGGAGGCGTGACTGGCCACCAGCCCTGACATCGCCTGTTGAGCACGTACCCGATGCTTTGACATTGGATTTAATGGTGCAGTTTTTTCACAGGTGCTTATGAAGTCCAGTTACAAAGTTGCATTTTGTGTATACATTAGGCAGAGCTTTGTAAGCACCTGGCAGTCTGTTCCCTAAAAGCATGAGCCCCTGGGAAGGCTGGGGTTAGGCCATTGTTAAACATAGACTTTGCCGACAGTAGTGCAGCGCAGCCTGCAATGATGCTGTGATGTATCATGTACCTGTAAATATTCCTGTTACATATGGGGCTGCTCGAACTCTGTGAATCTCTGAAAAGCAACCAGCCTGCTGGCCTATCAGTGTAACTTTCATATTCTTTCCCCTTGGCGATTAAATCAAAGGCAGTAAATATCATTCCATTGCAATTTCATAAAGAAGAGCACCCCGGGGTAGCTGGCCAGCCCTCATTTTTGTCAGGTTAGTTACCACTTTCATGACACTTTGTTTAATCCAAACAAATAGTATGAGTAATGCTGGCAGAACAAGTTAAGCCACTTGCTGGAGCAATGTGCAGAAAAGGGGCTGGAGACTTTGATCACATGTAGGGAAAAAATAATATACGTACTTGGTAAGTGGTATCAGGAAACGACGCCTTAAAATGCCTAGCATGGTCTACTGTAACAGTGCCACTGAGGTTGCTTTGAAAGGAGTCCCAGCCACAAACCCCAGCCATTCTCCATGCAGCAATGACAACCCGGCCAGTTCATTGAACATCCTGCATTGGGAGCAGGCAGACAGCTAGTGGAAGGGAGAAAGACTTTTAAGACGGCACGAGTTGAATTCAGGGAGCTTTCCTCAGGGAAAACTGGACAGGTAAAGCAGATTACACACCTGGGTTTCATTTATAGCCTTTTCATCTGAAAGAAACGTTAAGCTGGGTTTGTAAGAGGCACTTTAAAGACTAATCAGTGAGACTTCTGACAAACTCTCAGAAGTTGGGAATGAAGAAGAGCAGCTCTCAGCTCATGGAAAGTCAGATTATCCTCTCCCAGCTCAGGTTGGTTCCCTGGTGTATGTTTTCTAGGGTTATTTTGTATCCGCGAGCCAAATTTGTTTTCAGCCAATGATTTGACAGCAAACCGTCAAATGCTGTAGTGCAGGAGACAGAGCTGGAAGCAAAGTTGGGTCTTTCTTGCTTTCTTAGCTGTTGCAGCTTAGAGATGTGTGGATGAAAGAGTACAGACACCTTGCCAGCCAAGGCATCTGCATCAGCCTTGGAGTGAGGGCTGGTTGAATATTTCCCACTGAAACTTTTTTCAACCTAAAATTGGGGGTTTGCTCTAATGGGTGGAAACTGTCTGCTTTTCTTGAAAACGTTGAATGTGTTGTTGGATTATCAGTGTGTGGTTGCTGAAAATCAAAAAAGAGCTCAGGTTTCTATCTCTGGGTTTTGCAGTGAACAGCTGAAATGTTCTGCTGGAAATTCTGACAGAAGCAACTTTTAGGTTTGGCAGAAATTTTCTTTAGGAAAATAAAATCACTTTCTGCCCAACTCTGTTAGGACTTTAGTTGCCCGCCTTCACAATGTGAGAAACGCAGAAAGAAAGTTTGTGAGAGAAAGTAGGAAGGACTAGGGAACCCAAAATTAAAGTGATTAGAGATTGTTTAAACCTTGTTTGAATTGCCTTTGGGGCAAGACTAAGCAGAGTTAGATCTAAACAACTCTGGGGGGGTCAGGGAATGTCTAGGGTAGGGGAAAGAAGAAAGAAAGAAATTACTGACATTTACTATGTTCTCCCATCATGCTCTCAGTCTCCAAGGGTGTTAGTCTCTTTCACTATATTTGTCATGCTGACACAGTGGCTCAGAAATGTTTTATTACCTCTAGCCACTGTTTTTTTATAATGTACATATAAAACATGATTGCTGCTGAGAACACTTAAAAGCTACCTTGAAACACAAACCTACAGGGGCATTACCACAGACCCAACAGGCTGCTTGAGAGAGAAGCTTCATGTTCTGCAGAAATAATACTTTTGCGCTAAGTTTCATTTCATGCTATCCCAGCACAAAGGATCTGATGTGACAGGCGACTTTTGCTGTGATAACCAATAGTACAGGCCTGCACAACATACGGCCCGCGGGCCGCATGTGGCCCGCGTGGGCTCACTGTGCGGCCCACGGGGGGCGTGAGTAGGCAAGCGGCGAGGTGGGGCAAGCCAACGGCTGGCTGGCCAGCGGGCGGGTGGGTGGGGTGGTGAAGAGGCCAGTGGCAGGCTGGGGAGTGAGGGTGAGCCAGCGGCAGGGGGCGGGGGCAGCAGCAGAAGGTAAGAGGCCAGCAGCGGGCAGCCAGGTGAGCCGGCGGCGGGGGAGGGGGGCTGAGGAGGCGAGCGGGCGGGCAGTGGCGGGGGGGCAGGTGAGCTGGCAGCGGGGTTGGGGGGCTGAGGAGGCGAGCAGGCGGGCAGTGGCGGGGGGGCAGGTGAGCTGGCGGCGGGGTTGGGGGGCTGAGGAGGCGAGCGGGTGGGCAGTGGCGGGGGGGCAGGTGGGCTGGCGGCGGGGGAGGGGGGTTGAGGAGGCGAGCGGGTGGGCAGTGGCAGGGGGGCAGGTGAGCCGGCGGCTGAGGAGGCGGGCGGGCGGGCAGTGGCAGGAGGGCCAGTGAGCCAGCGGCAGAGGAGGGGGGCTGAGGAGGCGAGTGGCGAGTCGTGGCTGACCTGTTCCACTGATCTTGTCTCTCGTAAAAATTGGTGCTTTTTGCTGCTTTTCTCTGGGATGGGGGTTGTCCCAATGCTGCAAAGAGGGTGTTCCCAAAAGAAGGTGCTTGCTTCTAACCCCTGAGGCCCTCAGTATGTCTGCTCTTCTCTAGTCAGCCCACTTGACAAGTTTGATTGTCCTTGGTCTGGCTCCCATCCCCTCTCCAAGGGTTGCAGCTGTCTGGAGGTGCCTGCCTTCCATGCCTTCCTCATTCACACCTCATTCATTCAACAGGGCAATTGATTACAAAGTGGGGGGAAGATCTTATTCTACTTCTAGCCAAAAAGACATTTTTCTTTTACCTTAATTATACTACCTTAGGGGCCCGCTATAACATATTACCAAGGTTCAATACAAAGTCATATAAAAGTTATACAAAAATGCATAATGCAGAGATTTATCTACAACTGCATTGATTGACTGCTGTGTGCAGTAATATAGTGACCCCTGGGGCTTTGAATGAGGCTTTATACTTGGGGGGGGTCGAGGGGGCAAGCGGCGAGTTGGAGGTGAGCGGGTGGGCAAGCGGCGGGTGGGCAAAGAGGCGAGCAGTAAGCCAACAGGGTTCTACGGGCGGGCATGGGGGTTTCTGGAAGGGGAGGGAGGAGGTGAAAGGAGGCGAGTGGTGGGTGGGGGACTGACTAGGAGGAATGCAGCAAGCCAGCGGGGGGTTACGGGGTGAAGAGGGGTGTGATGGTGGGGCCGAGCAGGGGTGTGTGTGTGTTGTGTTTCGGGGGGGCTGGGGGGGGCTGGGTGGGTGGGGTGTTTCGGCGGCGCTGGGGGGGGGGTTCGGTGGGGCTGGGGGGGGGGTTCGGCGGGGCCGGGGGGGGGGGGGGTTCGGCCCTCAGTTGTTTTCTTTGGAGTAATATGGCCCTCGCTGCTTTACAAGTTGTGCAGGCCTGCAATAGTGCAATTAACTTGCTTGTATACCATTGCCTTAATTTTTGCTTAATTTCAGATTTAGTGTAATCCCAGGAAATTTTGATATATTATTTATTAATGGCATGCTATATAACGTAATGTATTGGAAGGAAACATTATAATAGAGAATATCAAAACAATGCACTTGTTCAGCAGGAAAATAATCTTTCTTACTACACGTTCATATGCAAACAAGAAAGCATATGACAGCTCTTTGTACCGTCCTGCTCTGAAACAAGATAAATTTAGAAACCTGTTTAGATATACTGTATAATTAAAATGTACACCTCAGTGTTTACCTAATACATAAATAAATATTTATGTTTGAGTAATAACACAATTAGTATCAGGGGGTAGCCGTGTTAGTCTGTATCCACAAAAACAACGAGGATTCTGGTGGCACCTTAAAGACTAACAGATTTATTTGGGCGTAAGCTTTCGTGGGTAAAAAAACACTTCAGATGCAACACAATTAGTGCATGTCTCCTTTGGCAAGCTACTAACTGCGCCTACTAAAGATACAGCTAATGGGACATTTGCTCTTAGTTATGTGGCTGCCCTGATGATGTATTTGGGGAAAGATTCTGACCCAGAGTGTTTGTAGTTGCACACAAGATTGTGAATGGAAGAACGGGGAATGCAAAATTTCACAAGGCACTGTCTATGCTCAGCGCGACCGCTATTTTTCATGATGATCAGTATTGGTTCATTGTTTCCTCTCCCCATCTATTTGTTTATCCACCTGTGGTTTGTTTCAACTGTAAGCTCTTCAGAGCACGGGATGTCTCTGTGTTATATGTTTGCATATCGCATGGAGCCCTGACCTCTGGGTGCCACAACAATACAAATTATTAATTATTAGTAGTAGTAGTAATAGTAGTAATAATAAATATTCTCCTCTTCTATGTTTTGTGGATTTATGAATGTGCCTACAGTTAACGGCATACATTTCCCCTATACTTCATAGACCTCAAAGAGTTTGGGCGTATGGACTCATAGAATTTGCATGAAGACTACAGAGAGTCTTTCATAAAGTACCATACAGCGTGCAATGTTTCCATGTGAATTTGTCTGGCCTGCAGCCACAGTGTGTGATGGACCTGACAGTGGGATGGGAGAGTCCAAGCACTTTCCTAACATTTCATGAAGTGAGGTTTGTTAGTCAGCGAGGGGCACTCTTCCCCTGGAATCAGCACTGAATGGAGGTCCTGGCTTGGTGTGAGGGATGCTGCTTTAAATACTGGTATCGGTGCACAGCATAAGGCACTGGGCTGTGCATTAATGATTTCCATAGGGTCTGGGGAGAAGGATCCACTCAGGACAGCAGCGCCTCGCCATCCATAGGACAGAATGGCAAGTGGGTCCATATAATTGGGCATCACTGGCCCCACCTCTGTCTTACCAAAGTAACCCCCTTCTGAGCTGTTCCAGTGGAGTTACTCTGGATTTACACCAATGTGACTGGCTCTCCTCCAACATCCATTTCCTCTGCGCCTGCCCTCACACCGAGGAGCATCTCAAGCAGAAATCCCATGACCAGCCTGACTTCCTACACTACAAATTCATTCTCTCCTCCTTCAGTTCTGCCGTCTTCCTAGCTAAACAAGTCCACTTTGCCACCTTAATCAGATCTCATGCCTGCAATCCCAGCTGCCTTTTTACCATCTTTGACTCACTCCTCAAACCCTCTGTTCCTCCTGCCTCCACTTTCTCTCCACACAGGATCTCGCCAATTTCTTCCAAGAGAAAATGGGCAAAATAGGACACGATCTCCTCCTCCCCTCACTTGCCCGCCTTCCCCCTTTGCCTCCTACAACTCTTTCCTCCTTCTTCCCTGTCACAGACACAGAAGTTTCTTGGCTGCTCTCCTACTGTCCATGTGCCCCTGTGACCCCATCCCATCTCCTGGTCTCCCCCATGCCCACTCGCATCTGCTCCCATACTCTATTCTGAACCTCTCACTCTCCCTTGGCTTTTCCCCTCCCCATACAAACATGCTGTAGTCCTCCCATCTTAATCCCTCTTGGCCCCCACTTGCCTCGCCAACCACTTTCTCATCTCCCTTCTATCTCTAAGCTCATGGACTGCACTACATACAATCACTGTCTGGAGTTCTCCTCCAGTTCCATCCTAGACCCTCTCTAATACAGCTTCTAACCCTAGCACTCCACTGAAACCGCTCTCACCAAAGGCTGTAATGACCTCTTCCTAGCTAAATCTCAGAACTAGTTCTCTACCCTCTTTCTCCTTGACCTGTCAGCCACTTCAACACAGTGGGCCGTGGTCTTATTCTTGAAATCTTGTCCTCCTTTGGCTTTTGTGGCTCAGTCCTCTCCTGGTTCTCCTCTTACCTCTCTAATCGCTCCTTCAGCAAGTGCTTCAGAGAATCCTCCTCATCCCCCCCTCCAGCTTTCCTCAGGGCTCTGCCCTTGGTCCCTTATCTTCTCCATCTACCGCTTATCTCTGAGCAATGTCATCCACAAACACAAATTGACCTGCCCTCTCTGTGCTGACAACTCACAGATCTACATCTGTACTGCAGGCCTGTCTTCTTCTGTCCAAACTAAAGCCTCAGCCAGTCTCACTGACTTCTCCTCCTGGATGTCAGCTCAAGCTCAACATGGCTAAAACAGAACTCGTAATCTTTCTCCCCAAACCCTCCCTCATCCTCCTTTCTCAAGCCCTATGGACAGCATCACCATCCTGCCTGTCATTCGGGCCCATCACCTGGGCCGCATCTTCCGTTCAGATCTGTGTCATGATACCCAGGCTATGTCTAAATCTTCTTTCTGCATAACATCACCAAGATACAGCCTTTCCTATCCATCCACACAGCTCACATTGTCCTCCAGGCTCTCGTCATCTGACACTGCAATTAGTGCCACATCCTTCCCTCTGGCCTTGACAAATGCAATCTTGCCCCTCTCACATCCCCTCAGAAGGCTGCTTCAAGGATCATTGTAGCCTGACACTTTGACCGTGTCTCCCCTCTCTTTGCATCCTTCTGCTGGTTGGCCTGTTCTATTAGGTCAGACATAACCTACTTGACTTCACTTTCAGGGCCCTGCCCTCACAGCCTATCCTTACCCTACCTACCATCTCTCATTTGCTATGGAAATGTCAGCTCCCACTGCCAATCGGCCCACAATGCCAATGTCCATTGCCCACTTATTAAATTAAACAAGTGCCATCGTACTTGCTCCCACGCTGCCCTTCCCAGTAAAGGACAGCAAAGCGACCTCATTATCCACCCTCAATTTGCTCCTCAAAAATCTCTTTTGCCATGATGCTAACAACGGCTAGGCTGCTGGTGTGCAGAGACCACTGCCTGTCGTGCTAACCAGTACTATCTCTTTGTTTCCTTGGGCTCCCCCATCGGGCTCTATCTATTTGTTGTCTCTTTTCTTATACTTAGATTGTAAGTCCCTTGGAGCAGGGCCTGTCTTTTTTTCTGTGTTTGTACAGGACTTTGCACAATGGGTCCCTGGTCCCTGACTGGGGTTCATAGGTACTACAGTAATGCAAATGGTAAATAACAACAAAAAAGAGTAGAATTTGGCCCAATAGCTCCAAACTAGTTATGATTACACTGATTCTCCTCTTGCTTACTCCAATGTAGAGCAGGAGTAACGCCGTTGAAGTCAGTGGCGTTACTATAGCTGTATACTGGTGTAAGCAAGAAAATAAGCTGCTTATTTTTTTTTCCATAGAAAAGCTTTTTTTTCCCTTATGAAAAAGAGTCTTTAGAAGGAAACAAACATTTGTACAAAAAAAATTCCTCTACATTTTCCAATGTTTTGATTAAATGAACCCAACATACTTGGTGTTCGAAATCTGAAAAATTGCTGGGTTTTAATTTTTGTATTCATTCACATCCTGTCCCTTTTTACTGGGACTGAGTTTTGTTCCTGCCCCTCACAATGCCGTCCTTCTCTATTTTACAAATGTGTATCCCCGTGGATGGCTTCTCCAGGAAAGCAGGCTCATTTCCTCCTTGTCTAGGAAGAAGATCCGGAAACATACCGCGTTGAAAGTGGTGCATTGGCCTTATGTTCATCCTTTACATAGGGGTGAATATAAACACTAGCTTGAAGCTGAGACCTTTTAGAAACTCTTCACTGTTCCTGAACATTATTGTTGTTATTAGCATAATGCCTAGAGGCCCCATTGTGCTAGGTGCTGTACACACACACAGTAAGAAACAGTCTCTGCCCTGAAGAACTTACAGTCTAAATAAACAAGACAAAGAGTGGGAGATGAAACAGAAGTGAGGTGACTCAGACAAGGGTGCACAGCAGAGTCAGGAATAGAACCCAGCAGTCCTGAGTCCCACTCAACTTCCCTAGCCTCGAGACTAGTCTAGTCTCAACAAGCTAGTAACTGCAATGCTGGTCATGAGAATGGCACTCATAGCACATTGCTGGTAAAAACCAGACGCTCCGTCTTGTCCTGGGACTGAAACCTCTTTGGGGCAGGGATCATTTTTTCTTTATCCATTGTGTACAGCACCTGCCAATCCCTGAATGGCACGTCCATGTGCTCCCCAGTATGTATAACAACAATGAAAGGAATCCCTTTCTCTCCCTTGGCAGGTAGCAGAGCTGGCACATTTCAGGGAGAAGTACTACAAGCACAAAAAAAGCCAGGGAGCCTTTTAGGGCCAGGATACCCTGGGAAAGGGAGTTGAAGGACAAAGTCATGTGGTAGGAAAGGAAAAAGGAAGTACATTATATAAATAAATATTTCCCCCTCGTTGTGGCTTGTTGCTCACCTAGCACTACAGTGACCATAATTTGACTGAAAATAGTGCTTTTCAATGGGGTTTATTAATGATTTTCACTATATAAATTAATAGAAAAATTCCTAACCTTTTGCTGTATTTTTCATTCAGGTTCTGCAATAAAATATTGGGTGAAATGCTGTCCCTGGGCATTACAGTCTGCTTCCTACTTCTAGTTCTCACCACATCTACCCATGCTTCGATGGAAGTTAATTTTGACCCATTCATCCATCTCTCAGTAAGTAACCTTCAACTTTTATGGTGGTTTTCTGTTGGTTTATAACAACGCCTAACTCTGCAATGACCAGATGTCCCGATTTTATAGGGACAGTCCCGATTTTTGGGTCTTTTTCTTATATAGGCTCCTATTACCCCCCACCCCTGTCCTGATTTTTCACATTTGCTGTCTGGTCACCCTACCTAACTCTTATATCGCACTTTTCCTTCCATCAGCCTCAAAGGAGATCAGTGTCATTATGACTTGCCCAAGGTCAGCCAGGAGACCTAGGATCTGAACATAGGTCTCCTATTGTGGGATTTGTGCCCTGTCCACTGGGTCAAATGAGAACAACTTGAGGAGCTGCTGGATTTTGCAATGTAGCCATCCTTTATAAATGCATAGACAGCTAAATGTCCTGCCCCACTGACTGCAGAAATAACCCACGGCGACCAGTAAGTGCAGCCCCAACTCAACGCATTCAGCGTAAACTGAGCAAGACGTCATATTTCCTGCCTTCTTACCATGTTAAGCTATCGGAGGCTTAGCTAGTTTGGTTTAAATGCTCGCCCCGTGAGCTATGCTTGGGTGGGAATTTTGTCGATAGTTGTGTGTGAGGGGTTGGATCACAGAAACCCCCTGGGAGCTGCCACCCAATGTGCCAAGACTACTTCTACCCCTGCTTTCCCTGCCAGCTCGGGACCCCAGCACCCTGTCTTGCTGAGCCAGACACTCCCATCTGCTCCAACAAAGACCCAGGGTCTGAATTACCTGCCCCAAAGCTGCAAGTTTACCTGAAAGCAGCTAACAGAAGTGTTCCTGTCTTTAACACTCAGATGCCCAACTCCCAATGGGGTCTAAACCCAAATAAATCCGTTTTACCCTGTGTAAAGCTTATACAGGGTAAACTCATAAATTGTTCGCCCTCTATAACAGTGATAGAGAGATATGCACAGCTGTTTGCTCCCCCAGGTATTAATACATACTCTGAGGTAATTAATAAGTAAAAAATGATTTTATTAAATACAGACAGTAGGATTTAAGTGGTTCCAAGTAGTAACAGACAGAACAAAGTAAGTCACCAAGCAAAATAAAATAAAACGCGCAAATCTATGTCTAATCAAACTGAATACAGATAATCTCACCCTTAGAAATGCTTCACTAAGTTTTTTCCTCAGACTGGACACCTTCCAGGCCTGGGCACAATTCTTTCCCCTGGCACAGCTCTTGTTCCAGCTCAGGTGGTAGCTAGGGAATTCTTCATGATGGCTCCTCCACTTTGTTCTGTTCCACCCCTTTATATATCTTTTGCATAAGGCGGGAATCCTTTGTCCCTCTCTGGATTCCCACCCCCTTCTTCTCAATGGAAAGACACCAGGTTAAAGATGAATTCCAGTTCAGGTGACATGATCACATGTCACTGCAAGACTTCATTGCCCACTTGCCAGCACACACATATACAGGAAAACTTACAAGTAAACCACAGCCATCTGCAGACAATTGTCCTGGTTAATGGGAGTCATCAAGATTCCAAACCACCATTAATGGCGCACACTTTGCATAATTACAATAGGCCCTCAGGGTTATATTTCATATTTCTAGTTTCAGATACAAGAGTGGTACATTTATACAAATAGAATAATCACACTCAGTAAATTATAAGCTTTGCAATAATACCTTACAAGAGACCTTTTGCATGAAGCATATTCCAGTTACATTATATTCACTCATTAGCATATTTTTATAAAACCATATAGACTGCAACATCACAGTGTGGACAAAAATCCGGCTCCCGGTACCCTGAAAGCAGGTGCTGGGGCAATCTCTGGACAAAAGCGTCAGCTGCTATGATAATGGCATCTCCTGTTTAAAACAGAGCTGGGACTCAGATCTAGGTTCAATTTTCACCTCTTCCATTGTCTTCCTGTGCAAAATGTCTTTTCGCTGTGCCTCATTTCCCACCTGGCAAATAGGGATAATATTTATTATGGCAGCACCTACAGGCCCCCAGTGTGCTAGGTGTGGGACATACACGTGGTAGCAGGCAGCCCCCGCCCCGAAGGGCTTACAGTCTAAATAGACAAGACAAAGGGTGGGAGGAGAAACAGCGAAGTGAAATGACTTGCCCCAGGTCCCATAACTGGTCAGTGTAGGGAGAAGGACTATAACCCATGTCTGCCAACTCCTAGTCCAGTATGCTAATGATTAGACCACATAATACTTCCTTTTTTTTTTGGCTGTAAGTTCTTTAAGGCAGACGCTGCCTCTTGCTCTGTGTGTGTATCTAGAGGGCCTAGAACAATGGGGTCCTGATTTCCATTGCGGCCTCAATGTACAACTGCACTAGAAATAAATAATAAGATGAAGATAGCCCGCAGGGAGAAGTGGTTGTGGCCTGTTGTGACCCCACTGTAGGGTTCTTGGGCAATAGACCCCACACACACATACACACCCTGCAGCACACATTCTTGTGCAGCTCCTCATCATGGAGCATGATTCAGCACCACACACAGGGCACAGAAGCTCCTTGTGTCGGGCCGTAACTTCCAGATCTTCTACGTGCAATGGGAACCTGGCATTCCCACTGTGTTTCAGAGTGTGAGTGCCTATAGAGAGGATTTGTTCTTCACTGGAGCAGATTTAAGGAGAGAGAGAGAGAGAGACCTCTCCACCCCCTTTGCACCACTGAGATGGACTTTGCACTAGTACTGAATACAATGGAGCAGAGAGGAACCGAGAGAGGAACAAGATGGAGGAGGGGTCAATGGCTAGAACCAGTGTTTGGGAATCTTTGCATAGAGCGGTTATCATAGGCAGCTGTTGGTGGACTGGGTTGGGGCATCAATTTTCTCCCCCTGACCCCTACATATTTCCCCACATTAAACCTGTTTACTTGGCCTTAGTGTGATGAGGAGTGATTGTCACCCTGTCTGTACTAGCGGCTTTACTGAGTTAATAGGTTGTCCAAGATCAGGAGCTAAAAGCATCAGCTCTCTGGTTCTACCAGCACCACACTTCCTACAACTGATTACTAACAGGGAGAAAGTCTCTCTTTTTGTTTTGTTTTTGCATGCTGTTCCTTAACCCCAGTGCTTTGGGTGGAGAGCGTATATTGAACAAAAATATCTGATATCCTAGGTTATGTTCACAGCATACACACAAAGAAGATAGATAAAAACCACAACATGCTCTTTGAGGAAGGTTGCGACGTAACACTGCTTTACTTTTTAGAATCCAGAACCCTAAGACAAGAACCTCAAAACAGAGAGAGACAAAGCTGCCTGCTCCCTAAATCAGAGAGGCCCAACTCAACTCACCTTGCTCTAGCCTGGCTTTCTGCATAGGACATAGATCACACACTTTCCTTAGGGGCAAGTAGGACCAGGCAACCCTTTAGGATTTAATGTGACAGCTTGCATTTTTTACCTACTTTTCAATACACCACGTCTAATATTTATATAGTATCTGCAATCCAGAAGGGTCCCAAAATGCTTTGCAAACAAACCAACTTCACCAATTCCTGAATTGCAGCCTCCTCTTGGTGCAACATGGCAGTTGTTTAACAGTGCACAGCAAAACCACAATCGTTTAGGAGAGAAACTTAAGACTTCTTTCTACAGCTTCAAACTGAGGGAGGAAGTGGACTTAGGTAAGCATCATGTAACTGTTCAAGCAGAAATTTGGCCAGGAGAAAGGCTCGCATCCCTATTTGTGCAGCAAAATATGCGTTGGGAATCTTTACAATCAGAACTGATGTATTCTGAGAAGGAAGCAGTTCTAATCACACACCATATGGTTCCTTTGTGTGATGAGCTGTCTTAAGGGGTGCCAAGCTATTCACCAACTCTGTAAATAAAGGTTTGAATTAAGTTCCACAAACTGGCAAAGATGCAAACTTCCTGCCTCTGTGTAGCCACTTGTTTTTTTCGCCCATCACTAAGAATGGTGCCAGTGCATTCGAGGGTATGATATAAAAATAACACATGCTCTACTCTACTTGGCAGACCCCTGTATGAACTCGGCTGCTCTGTGTCCCTTGTGCCATCATGCCTCTGTCTAAAGCATGCCAGTAATGGCCTGTGAAATAGGTGGCTGATCTGCTACCTAAACTGAGTTTTCAATTGACTGGGATGCCACCAGTCCTTCACCTGAGGGGGATCCAGAGACAGCTGATAAAACCCTGCACTCCTGCTATTGGGCTGGGGGAAACTGGACCCCCAGGTTTTAAAAAAATTCAGCTAAGTGCCCATATCCTCAGCTCCAGTTCCCTCTCCCTGTCCCCCACTGGGCTCCTCAGACCTTGACTGGCATTCCTGTTTCAAGGCATGTCTACACTACACAATTAAGTCGACTTAAGTCAACATACAGCCACCGCAGTAGTTAAATCAGTTGTGCGTGTCCACACTGCACTCCTTGTGTCGGTGGAGCATGTCCTCACTAGTAGCACTTCCATCAATGCAGAGAGCAGTTGCTACCCACGGTGCAACTTGCTAGAATCTAGTACCGGGTGTTATGGGAAGGGCTTGCAATGCCTCATGGGGGCAAAACATTCTCGCAGGGGTGACTGGGAACATGGCGTGAATGTCCCATGATGCAGTTTTCTCTACATCCCATAGTATTTCATGCTTGTTTTCAAAAGCCTAGTATAGCCATGCATCCGCCATCTCTAGACAAGCATGGATCCCGCACAGCTCTGCACTATTGTGGTGAGCGTGGCGAACCCAACACACCTGATCCTGCAGTATTTCCAGAGCCACCAGAGGAGCATGGAATATGGCAATTTCCTTTCACGTAGCTGGAAGCCATGGTAACAAACAATTCCTGGTTGCTGTTGGCAGTTGCAGAGCAGAAGAACATGGTGGAGCGCCGTTTCTGGTCCTGAGAAACAAGCACTGACTGGTGGGATCGCATCGTTGTGCAGGCATGGGCTGATGAGCAGTGGCTGCAGAACTTTTGTATGTGCCAGGCCACTTTCCAGCAATTTTGTGAGGTGCTCTGCTTAGCTCTGCAGCGCAGCGACACCAAAATGAGAGCTGCGTTGACAGTGGAGAAGTGAGTGGCGATCGCTGTGTGGAAGCTGGCAACCCCAGACTGCTACCGTTGAGTCGTGAATCAATCTGGAGTTGGGAAATCCACCTGGGGGGTTGCTGTGATCCAAGTCTGCAGGGCCATTGATTGCCTTCTGCTAAGATTGCCTTCTGCAATCATTCTATGATTCTATGATTCTAAGAACGACTCTGACTCTGAGCAATGTGCAGGAGGTACTGGATGGTTTTGCTGCAATGGGGGTTCCTTAACTGCGGTGGGGCAATAGATGGCATGCATATCCCTATCTTGGCACCACACCACCTTGCCACAGAATACATAAACAGAATGGGATACTTTTCTATGGTGTTGCAAGCATTGGTGGATCACTGGGGATGTTTTTACCGACATCAACATGGAATGGGCTGGGAAGGTGCATGATGCACGTATCTTTAAAAACACAGTCCTGTTCAGAAATCTGCAAGCAGACACTTTCTTTCTGGACCACAGAAATCACCACTGGAAATGTTGAAATGCCCACAGTGATCCTGGGAGATCCAGCCTATCCCTGACTCCCGTGGCTCATGAAGCTGGACACTGGACACCGGCACAGCAGTAAGAAGCACTTCAACAATCAGCTCAGCAGGTGCAGAATGATGGTTGATGTGCCTTTGGCCGTTTGAAGGGGCACTGGAGCAGTCTACTCACTAGGTTAGACTCCAGTGAAAAAAAAATATTCCCATGGTTATAGCTGCCTGCTGCATGCTTCATAATATCTGTGAAACAAAGGGAGAGAATTTTCCGCCGCATGTAGGATGGAAGTGGATCAGCTGTCTGTTGATTTTGAGCAGCCAGATACCAGGGCTATAAGAAGAACTTGACAGGGAGCAATACGGCTCAGGGAGGCTTTGAAAGACTGTTTTAATAATGACCCCCCCAGCAATGTATGTTGCTTTCCTGTGTTGTGCCTGCCAGTATATTTTTGGTACCCTGGTCTGAACCATGATGTGAGTGGAGTAATGTAACCTTGCAAATGCACCTGTTTTTATGATCTCTGAATGATATACCCCCCCAAACCTCTACACCCCACTCCCCTCCTGGAGCTAGGGAGAGAACCCAGGAGTCCAAACTCCCAGACACCCCCATTCTCTAGGCCTCACTCCCTTGCCAGAGCCAGACGAGACTCTGTCCCCACAGCGGCATGAGTAGGTGGCGGGAGGGGGCTCGCACTGGAGATGTTGCATGCTGATGAGTTGTAGCCTCTGGGTGCTCAGTGTTGGTCTCCTCTGGCCTGACACAGCTCCTTGGCTTTCACTCGGCACTGCTGCGGGTCCTTCTTGTAGCCCTCTCTCCCCGTGACCCAAGAGATCTGCTTGTAAATGTCCACATTTCTACAGCTAGATCGGAGCTGTGCCTGCTCAGGCTCTTCTCCCCACAGACCCGGGCGATCCACCACCTCCTGTGTACTCTAGGCTAGAGCGTATTTGGAGCATGGACCTGGCATGCTCAGTTGGCCAGTTGCTAGGTGAGCTCTCCACAGCGACCAAACAGGAAATGAAAATTAAAAAATTAGCAGTCCTGTAAGGAGGGAGAGGCTTGTTCCTGTGTACCTGGCTGCTGGGCAGAGGAGTTGAAAATGGCAACCAGAGCAGTCACAATGGGTCATTGTGGAACGCCTCGTGGAGTCCACTTAAGTCGACGCAAGCAACACAGTGTCTACTCTGCCACTGCATCGACCTAACTACGTCGACATAAACACCATGCCTCTCACAGAGGTGTAGTTATTAAGGGTATGTCTACACTAGAAACCTAAGTTGACCTATATTAGGTTGACTTACAGCCATGGCAGTAATTACTGCAGTGGTGCATGTCCACACTGCCCTCCTTGGGTCAGTGCTACGCATCGTCTTCAGGGGCGCTTCCGCCGTCCTAAGAGGGCCAATGTGGGGAGTTGAGAGGCTGGTCTCTCAGCTCTGTTGTCAGCCCCGCTGCCCCACAGGCTCCCAGGCTCCCAGTGGACTGCCCCCCCCCCATTCCCCGCTGGGAGCGGGGAAAGCCGCTCTGAGCGTCTCGCCCCCAGGAAGCGTGGTCCAGATTCTCTGGCTCCCCCCCGCCTCCCCACCTTCTCTCCGGGAAGCAAGGCAGCATCGGCAATTTCACAGCTTGGTTCCTTATGTCGACCTAACTGCGTAGTGTAGACCAGCCTTCAGTCAACATAGCAGGAGAGTTACGACGGCAAGAGGGACCTTGTAGTGTAGACCCTGACATTATCAGGTCAACGTAGGCTGCCTTATGTTGAACCTAACTCTGTAGTGTAGACCAGGCCTCAGAGGTCCTACAGCAGGGTCAGTCCTAGCCCAAATCCACAGCCTTTGGGAGACTCAGGTGGGAGGACCTCACAGGCAGTGTCTTCTCACTAGATCCACATGCTCCCCTATCAGCTTAGACAAATGACTATGTGTGTCAAACGCTCTTGGCCAAATGTTGAAGTGGCATGGAGCAAGAGATAGGATGGAGCAATGGTTAGGACACTAGCCTGGGACTTGGGAGAAGCTGTATTCAATTCCCTACTCTACCAGAGGCTTGCAGTGTGACCTTGTTTAAGTCACTTAGTGTCTCTGTGCCTCCACTCCCCACTGGTAAAATGCTGCTATCTTATGGGCTGTTGTGAGGAGAAATCCATTAAAGATTGGGCGGTGCTCAGATACCAGGGCCATAGAAGAACCTTAGATAGATAAGTGGTGTGGCTTATTTTGAAGTTCTGTATCTTTAGGTTGACATCTTTCATCCACAGCCTTCCCTGGTGTTCTGCTTTCACAGAGCTTCCAGGTGATGGACTGGAGCTGGTTTGAGCTGATCTGTAATAAAAACGAGGTGGGATTCTGTGTGTTGGTTGTCTCTCATTGTCTGACAGGCTGGAGGCTCTCAGGTTACAAAACAACAACTCTTGCATGGTTGCTCATAGTTGCAATATCCCTTTAATAAACATTTCCATCGATAGGGCACATATAATTATGAGTCCAATCCTCCTTGTAGTGAGGCCAATGAGTTTTGCCATCAATTTTAAGGAGAGCGGGAGGAAGCCTACCCACATTGACCTTTTCATACACAGTATTATTTTGCTATCAGAAATCATGATGACCAAAAATGATCTAAGATACATGGAAATTGTAGCTTTACCTACAAAAAATGGGTTAAATTATCATGAGAGTAAAATTAATGGAACCTTCAATATAATCACATAGTGAGTAACAACATGATCTTATTACTCTAACCCTTGTCACTCCTTGCCCATCTCCCCTGTCATTGGTCATGTCACATTTAAAATTAGATAGTGAACTCTTTGAAACAGGAATAATTTCCATGTATCTATTCTATAGAGTATGTAGGGTTCATTTGGACTCAAGCGTCTTAGAGGTTTTGTGCTGGGCCTCTGCGGAGGAGTGAATTTCACCCTGGGACACACTTACGGGTAGTGTACAAGTAATCAATAATAATAAGAAGAAAATAAGGAGATGTAAGTGCATTAGCATGAAATCACTGGCTGCTTTTGACCTGTGTAAGCATGTAGAAAAGACGATGGACCAAACTCTTAGCTGGTGCAAACTGGCAGAGTTCCATTGTCCTCTCAGTTTTCACCAGCTCAGGTATAATAAATAAAATAACATAAAGCTTATACAACTGCTTTCTTTTTTCAGCCTGACAGCAAAAATGGAACAGAAGAGAACGTCCCAACAGAGCTGCACAGGCAGAAGCGACAGGGTATGTCAACACTGGCATTACAGCAGGTTTCCTTTAGGTAGCAGGGGAACAGGTCTCTTGGGTCATTCCTAGACATAACGAGTGGCAATGATCAAGCATGTGAATCACTGTGGTGCAAACCTGTGGCCAATCACAGATGAAAGTGTCTGAACACATTTTACTATGTAGCTCCTCCCCCGAGGAATGGCTTATGCCACCTCCCTTTTCTATCCTTGGTCACTCGGTGTATATCTCCACTGCACACTAAGGGCATGTCTACGCTACAGCCCTAAGTCAACTTATGTTAGGTTGACTTACAGCCACCGCACTAATTAATTGATATCCACATTCCCCTCCTTGTGTTGGTGGGCGTGTCCACATCAGGAGCGCATCCACCAACTGAAGAGAGGCAGTGTGGGGGGCTGAGAGCTCTCCAGGTAGTTCCTTGCCCGGAGCCCAGCTGCCCCCCGGCTCTCGGGTCCCCGCTGGGAGTGGGTGGAGGGCAGTCACCTGGGCTTCTCGCTTCCCCACCCTCAGCTGCCACTGTCTCTCTGCCAATGCTTCTCTGTTGCTGCTGCTTCAGTGCCACCACTGGCTACTGTGTCTCTGCTGCCACTCTGCTGCCACTGCTGGCCACTGTCTCCCTCTGATGTTTCTCTGCTGTCCCCAGCCACTGCCGCTGGCTACTCCTGCAACATCAGGTTCTGAGGTTCCATCACTTAACCCAGCTTAACCCAGCAGATAGAGGGGAGCCTCACAGACACTGCAGTCTCTATGTTGTCTTTCATTGTCCCCACTCAGAGTGTAAGGCTTAGCTTCCGGCTCAGACGTGACATCAGCTCTAGGAATAAGACCCAGGAAGAAGGACTCTCCACTGAGCTTAATCAGCTCTGTCATTAAATATTGAAGAGAGGCAGGTCCATTGGTGTCTAGACCTCCTTAGGCAGCCATTGCCCAACCAGATAGAATCACCTGTCCCTATCTGCTCTCATTTTGTCACTGGGATTTAGCACCCCTAACCCACCTGCTTAGACAGTTCAGTTCAGTTTAGGGCGACTCCCTCTGTCAGCGCATGCTAAGTACAGTTCTGCAGCCCTTTACTTATACAATAAGGATAACAACATTTCATTAGCCCTGCATTCCAATTTAAATTTTTTTATTAAAGCTAATGTTAAAATTATCAAATACACAGATTACGGGAAAAGAGTCTGTACATCTGGATATAATGCTTAAATTGTCAAAAAGTGCAAGGTTTGGTTTAAAAGTCATAAAATACATATAGTACATAATCTGCAATATCCCAAATTTAGGTCAATAAATTTAACGATACAGTTTAGATATTAGCATCCAAATATTCGGGTACATCATCCATAAAAGGTTATACTAAGAGTAGCTTATGGAAAGCAAATCTAGCAATGCGTGTAGATTGTCCCTCAATAACTGAGAATTTAGGATAGGTTGTCCCTCAGTAAATACAATGCATCAGAGAAGTATCTCAGTTACTTTCCCAACGTCATTTCTCAGTAGCACTGCAGCTCCTCTCTCCTGGTATTGCTGATGTCCGGTGATGTGTTCTAAATAGATGTCTCTTGACCACCTGATGGCGTCCAATACCATGAGTGATATGACACTAGAGTGATTTGTAACCCCAAACCAGCCAACATGGATCATTTTGGCAAAGCAGCACCATCGTGCTGTGCACCTAGGCTTGTCTATGCAAACGCGGTCTGCTCTTGAAGTCTTTTCCCCCAGTGTGCCACTAGCGGTCGGGGGAGTGCTCATACAGACCCTGCTTACACAACTCTATAAGTCAAGTAAATGGTTTGAGAGAAAGAACGAACCCCTTAACAGATCTGGGCCAATGGATATTCACTTGGGATGGATACAATTGTTGGGTCAAAGCGGAGAAGAAATGAGAGACAGCTTTAACTCCCTTCACTCTGACAGATTTCAAACCACTGAAGTGGGTTTCCTGTTACTCTCACCTCCTTTGATTCCCCGCTCAGAAGCAACGATTTGACCCTCTGTCAGCAGTGCAGGCAGATAGGACAGGCAAATGGAAGAGTTGCTGAGTAAGAAGGGCCAATATTACAGTTATTTGCCTCAGTAAAACCTCTCATTAGCTCTTGTTAAATAGCTATAGACGGCACAGACGCTACTCTGGAAGTCTTCAGTTATTATAATACACCCTAACACATCCATCCTTTTTCTTTTCAGTAGCTACATTTGGCCTTTCCCCTATGGAATACAAGATTGACATTGAGATCAGTTATACAGATCCATCTCTCTTGGAAGCCATCAAAGATTATTTCAAGAATCTTAGTTTTCCAGTCATAGTAAACACCTCAGATGCAGTAATGAACATTTCAAGCCTCAGTGTTACTACAGGTGAGTAGGTCGCTCTTCTGATGTTCTGCACGATGCAATGGCTTGTCAATAATTTGATTGCCTTCACATTTTCACATAGCGATCAATGAACTCGTAATGCCGACAGACCCTGCTTGTCGGCAGGCAGGACTGAACCTGAGACCTCTGAAGCTTAGTATATGAGCCTCTACTGCATGAACTAAAAGCCACATGGCTCTTAGCTAAGGGTGTAGCAGACTCATCAATCTCTAGCTGAGCTAGGTGCCACTAGAGGGGGACAGAGCGCCACAGCAAGCAGGCCTGGGTTACAAATCCAGAGCTGTCTCTGTTACCTACTGAGTGGGAAAGATCCAGCAAGACAGAAAAATTCATAGATAACAGCACTTTCTGGTATTTGCATTCCACACCTCTCCTTCTTACAAAACACTGACCTTAGGAGAGGCCTGAATTCTTCTCTGTGCCAGAGGAAGGGAGGGAGCCTGAGAAACCCTGTACTAACGTTCTGCTATGGCTTTAATACCACAGTAATAATAGCAGTCTGATTTACTATTATGTTTCAGGAAGCTGCAGTGCTGATTTTCAAAGTGTTTACTTCCCTCTGACGACATTTGGAATATAAATCACTCTAAGAGACTATGCTTTGTCCCTAGCATGTGGACACATATTTCATGGGCTAATTTTCTTTCCGATGTAATTCCAAAGGACATTATTAAAGAGCAAAGAATTGAAGAACCTTTATTTTCCCCACTTGTTGTTATACAAAATTGCAGCTCTATAGTATTTTGAATAGTTAAAATATGAAACAAAATATAAACACCACATGTATTTACAATAGTTCAGGACCTGATTTTTTTTTTTTTTTAAATCTCTGATCCAGGAGCAGTGGAAGGCTGTGTGTACTGGTTCTAAACACGTGTGTTCATCTTTCCAAGTGTTTCTTGTCCGTGAGCTAGTTTATTCAAAACATTTTGTCAATACTTCATGCTATGTCTCTGAAAGTTAACTTTGACTTAGTCTCATAAACAGTAAGAAAATGGGTTTATGCAGTTTGAAAACTAGGACTTAAGATTTTAGATGATATGAAGTATATTTGTCTACAGCATTTTTCTGATAGTGCCCTTTGAAATGCCTTTGCATTCAAGATAGCGATCAGAATGGTATCATTTTATGGTTCAATATCTCACTAGAAACAAACACTACAAAACGTTATTGAAACCAGTTTAGATGATATATGGTGTTTGTTTTTAGCCCAGGTAGTGTGTGAAATATCTGACCGTAAAACTATCATTGCTCTCATAGATCAGCAGGGCTATTTCAACACACTGATCCAAGACTGAACACAACAGATCCAAGAGTTTGGAACAGGGTAATTTTCAGTCCATGCGGTATATTTAAAAAAAACCCTCTTAGGCCTGGTCTACACTGGGGGAGATCGATCTAAGTTACGCAACTTCAGCTACGTGAATAAGTCGACGTACTTAGATCTACTCACCGGGGTGAGTCAACAGCTGATGCTCTCCCATCGACTCCGCCTGCGCCTCTCGCTCCGGTGGAGTATCGGAGAGTGCTCGGTGGTTGACTTATCACATCTAGACTAGACACGATAAGTTGACCCCCGCTGGATCGATCACTGCCCGCCTATCCGGTGGGTAGTATAGACAAGCCCTTAGAGTAATGAATCAAACTTAGCCCCTAATGAGAGTATCACCACCTCTTATTTAGCTGCTCATGATTCATATAACAGGATTCTCAGGGCATCAGATACTCAGGCTTATATCTTGCTAGTGAACGTCTAAGATGCACAGCATATTGTATAAACTTTTGCATACACATCCAGTAGGGTAAATATACTTAAGGGAACCATGCTGTGCAAAATATTATGAATAACGCATCATTAACACAGACTTTCTATTTTATACTAGTATGCAGTCTCACCAGTAATAATGAGACCCATTGTTTTTGTGAAAGTGGGTACAGATGGCCAGCTGCAATGTGTAGTGCCAACTCAATCTGTCCTAGTACCAACCCAACACAAGAGGAGATCTGTGACTGTATCACACAGGTGCCTTCTCAAGGACCCTATTGTCAGCTTCAGCCTGAAGGTAAGTTGTGCTTAGTAGCATATAGTATGAAATTTAATCAGGAGAGAGTGTGATCTTTACACATCAGTGGGGCTGGCTAAAATGTGACTCATGGACCAATCACGATACTTTGGGGCTTACTGTAGCTGTTATTTTTAATAGGAAAGTGTGTCCTGCTAATTACATCTCCCAGCATGCAAAGCTCCATCTTGATCCAAGTGGCCCCATTCAGATCATGGTGCAATCTTGCAAACACTCATGATTTTATCATGAATCTCAGGCTGATGCCCTGCACCCCAGAGGTGGCTGCATACCATTGACACTGAATGTGTATAATTTGTGAAGTGCTTAGGATTCCTTTGAGATGGGAGGCGCCAGGTAAATGTCAGCTGAAGTAATAAAATAAATAAATAATACTACAGGTTTCTCTTTGCCTCTCCAGATCAAACCCACTTCTCTGTGTCCCCTGAGGACATTTTCCAGGGGGATACAGTAATAATGAAGTGTGAGATACGGTTGGATACAGGGAACGGGATCTGGTATCATTCTGGACATGAAATCTTGAATAGCACCCGGCATTCAATATCTACAACGTCAGTTCTGAAAATTACCAATGTTACGCAGGATGATACCGGTACGATTGTGTCTGTATATGCAAGTGTATTGTTTGTAATTGGCAAAGGAACAAAGAAGAATGCAATTATTCTATTTATTTAAAACAGAAGGGCAAATGCACCTTTCCCCTCATCATCTTCCTCTGACTTTCTTTAATGAATCAGCTTCTGAATGGTGATGCCAGCATACTGCATTTATTATATTATAATAAAAAGTAACAGAGTTCCATAGCAAATTAAATTGTTAATGTTTGGAGAGCCCTTTGAAAAGAGGTGATATATTAGAACTTAGTATTAAGGAGCCAGGTAACATGGACTGGACTGGGAATTGAAAACCATGAGTTCTATTCCCGGCTCTGACACTGATCTACTATGTGACCTTGGTCAGGCTACTTCACATCATCTGTAAAAGGGGGGTGATGATACTTCCTTCCTTTGCAAAGTGCTTTGAGAACTATAGATGAAAACAGCCAAGTATTATTACACAGCACTTTATATCTGAGAGAAGGGAGGGGCTGGATCTGATTAGAGATACAGGCAATGTAGATGATTTTTGCAGCAGTAGTTTGGCTGGTGGGAGTTCAGAGAAGATGAGGTGTCAGTGGTCAAGGCAAGAGGTGTGTTGGGCTGATACAAAGGGCTTGGCAGTGGGAATAGTAGGGAGCAGGTAGATTTTGGAGAAGCAGGTGAGGAAAATCCAGCACTATTTATTGGGGGGAAGGAGAGAAAGGAGTAAGATATGATGCCACGGCAGCACACTTGAAGGACACAGTGAGGAGTGAAATTGCCAGTGATAGAGAAAAGAGGCAGAGGGACAGGCTTGGGAGCACTGGTACTAGGTACATGGTATAAGAGGCACATGCAGTACTTCATTGTTCTCCTTAAAGAGCCATTGTTCCAATGGGCCTGTGACACATACCACCAGCAGTGGAACCATGACACATATCATTACCAGATAGGTTTTGTGCCAGTGGCCAGCAAAAAAGGGGTTAAAGGGATTAAGCTATTACTGGGCTAGGGGGTGACTAGCTGAATTTATTTTTCATTGCTTTAGGGGATTAAGGCAGAATGAGTTCTCAGCAGTAATATTGTATTTCCTTTCCAGGTCCTTATACTTGCGTTTTCGTAAACAGCAGTATGAACTCCACATTGGTATTTAAAGCAACACGCAATATAACAGTAGCTCCAATAAACATTGTGCAATCAGGAGACACTGAGGTTATATGTGACGGTACCAAAGTATCGCTGAGCTGCTGCATTGATGGAAATATACAATCCTTTACTACTAACTGGAGACCAAATAAAGCAATTAATATTGTGGGTAAGAGAGAAAATATTCAGTCTCACATACTACAGGCCAGTTTTTTCTAAATCTCTCCTCCCAGTTTGCAGCTAAAAGGAGGCACATGCAGTGGTTTCACGCTCAAAAGGGCTAGATTCTTGGGGGAGGGATAGCTCAGTGGTTTGAGCATTGGCCTGCTAAACCCAGGGTTGTAAGCTTACTCCTTGAGGGGGCCATTTAGGGATCGGGGGGAGGGGAAGTTGGGGATTAGTCCTGCTTTGAGCAGGGGGTTGGACTAGATGACCTCCTGAGGTCCCTTCCAACCCTGATATTCTATGATCCTTGGGGACTTCCCAAATGCTTAGACCACAAGTCAGCAGGTGCTGTGTCAAGCCAAGATAAAGTTCCCACTAGCATTGTCTTAGTGCTTCTGTAGCCATTGCCATGCACTGTTAGAGCCAAGTGAGGGCTGCTCTAACTTCTGCCACCCTATAACTGCCACAGAGGGCTGGAAACCTATCCCAGGATCAGCACAGCATGCTGATATCTAGTCATCTTTCAGAAAGTGCATCCCCCCCTTTTCCTGCTTTGTTGACAGCAAGCTGGGTATGAGGTGTATAAGTCGCTATACTGGTTGTCCACAACTTCAGGGTCACCCTTATACTGAGAGTACCTTCCATGGGCCATGTACTCACCTTTGGTAAGCGAAGTGTGTGGTACAAAACAGCTGCAGCACAGCTAAAGATTGGGGCCAAAACCCCACATGCAAGTGTGAACTGTCCCGTGCAAAATGATTCATGCTTGATATTAAAGTTCCATTTTGAATGGATTTATAAATAATGCATAGACGTATATAGCATAAGCATGCTACAGACATCAGCAGAACATGGTAGAGTTTTTATAAGCACATCAGTAGATGGTGTTATAGATGGTGTCTTAAGCAACCAGTTGCCCTTTTGGACTCTATAAAAACCTATAGCAAAGGAGTAACCATTTATTAAAACACTTATTAATCATTTACTAGCCTTTTATTAACTGTATATAAATGGAACTTCAATATGAAGTATGACTGCAAACTGAGTAACTGTAAATGCACAAAGGTACATAAGAACATAAGAACATCCATACTGGGTCAGACCAAAGGTCCATCTAGCCCAGTATCCTGTCTTCCGACAGTGGCCAATGCCAAGTGCCCCAAAAGGAATGAACAGAACAGGTAATCATCAAGTGATCCATCCCGTCACCCATTCCCAGCTTCTGGCAAACAGAGGCTAGGGACACCATCCCTGCCCATCCTGGCTAATAGCCATTGATGGACCTATCCTCCATGAATTTATCTAGTTCTTTTTTTTGAACCCTGTTATAGGCTTGGCCTTCACAACATCCTCTGGCAAGGAGTTCCACAGGTTGACTATGCATTGTGTGAAAAAATACTTCCTTTTGTTTTTTTTTTAAACCTGCTGCCTGTTAATTTCATTTGGTGACCCCTAGTTCTTGTGTTATGAGAAGGAGTAAATACAGTGGCATAGCCAGGTGGCGGGAACAGAGGGAGTGATCAGAAAAAAAGGCGCCACACGCTGTGGTGCTTGTACTCACCCGGGTCTTCGGCAGCACCTCTGCGGCGGGACCTTCACTCGCTCCGCGGGGCTTCGACGGCATTTAGGCGGCGGGTCCTTCAGTGCTGCCGAAGACACCCGAAGCGAGTGAAGGTCCCGCCGCCGAAGACCCGGAGCGCCGCCCCATCAGTAAAAGCGCGCCGGGTGAGTAAAAGCGCCACAGTGGGTGGCACCTTTTTTTGTGAGTGAGTTAAAAAGGTGCCACCTGCTGCGGCGCTTTTACTCACCCGGCGGCGCTTTTACTGACAGGGGGCGCTCCGGGTCTTCGGCGGCGGGCCCTTCACTAGCTCCGGGTGTCTTTGGCAGCATTGAAGGACCCACCACCGAAATGTCGCCGAAGCCCCGCGGAGCGAGTGAAGGTCCTGCTACCGAAGACCACGCCACAGAGGGTGGCGCGTTTTTTTGTGAGTGAGTTAAAAAGGCGCCACTTTTGGGGAATGTGCACAGGGGGAGCAGCCGCTCCCCCTGCTCCTCCCCTAGCTACGCCGCTGAGTAAATAACACTTCCTTATTTACTTTCTCCACGCCAGTCATGATTTTATAGACCTCCCTTAGTCGTCTTTTTTCCAAGCTGAAAAGTCCCAGTCTTATTAATCTCTCCTCATATGGCAGATGCTGAATACCTCTAATCATTTTTGTTGCCCTTTTCGGAACCTTTTCCAAGTCCAATATTTTTTTTTTTTTTTTGAGATGGGGCGACCACATCTCCATGCAGTATTCAAGATGTGGGCGTACTATGGTTTTTTATAGAGGCAATATGATATTTTCTGTCTTATTATCTATCCCTTTCTTAATGATTCCCAACATTCTGTTAGCTTTTTTGACTGCCGCTGCACATTGAGTGGATGTTTTCAGAGAACTATCCACAATGACTCCAAGATCTCTTTCTTAAGTGGTAACAGCTAATTTAGACCCCATCATTTTATATGTATAGTTGGGATTATGCTTTCCAGTGTCCATTACTTTGCATTTATCAACATTAAATTTCATCTTCCATTTTGTTGCCCAGTCACCCAGTTTTGAGAGATCCTTTTGTAGCTTTTTGCAGTCTGCCTGGGACTTAACTATCTTGAGTAGTTTCGTATCATCTGCAGATGCACCTTTCTCCATCTGAAAGCTGACCATTTATTCCTACCCTTTGTTTCCTATCTTTTAACCAGTTACCAATCCATGAGAGGACCTTCCCTCTTATCTCATGACTGCTTACTTTGCTTAATAGCTTTTGGTGAGGGACCTTGTCGAAGGCTTTCTGAAAATCTAAATACACTATATCCACTGGATCCCCCTTGTCCACATGCCTGTTGACCCCCTCAAAGAATTGCACTTGGATCCAGGGATTTATGCACTTGTGAATTACTCAGACATACAGGGTGAAATCCTGGTCCACTGAAGCCAATGGGACTTTTGCCTTTGACTTCAGTGGGGTCAGGATTTCGACCATGAGTTCTGCTTGCATAACAGATGCACACTCAGATTTTGTGGGTGTGATTTAGATAGGCAGTTTTGGTAAATTTGCCCCATTATGTCTAACCCTCCTCTCTTGACACCCAAAATACAGTTACAGGATAGCCCTTAAAAATGTTAGTTTCCCCTAAGATAAATAGATGAGTTTAATATTGACAGTATCTCTTTGTACTTTCCACTGCTTACTGTAAGAAACGCCTTGAATCTGCCAATACTGAGATTATCTGACTCCAAATACTTCTCTCAGGCCGGAATCTGAAACCATTACTCACAGTGACTTGTCCTCACTCACCCAAACATTGCTATTGGACTCAGTGGGGCTACTCATGGGAGTATGTGCTGCTCAACAGGAGTAAGGATTGTAGAACTGGGCCAATGGGTGTCTTAGGTAATTGGCAAAGTGTACTTTGGCCCAATCCTGAAGTCCTTCCTAGGCCACTGTGAGTTTTGCCCAAGTAAAGGCTGAGTGTGGACTTCAGGATGGGTGAGTTTAAAATGTCTCACTGTCAAAACTTGTGCCTACACCTAGGGTTTGCATAGCTAGGACAAGTCCTGTATCTACAGGTTTTACTTGTGGTTGAGATAGACAGACAGCAGTGACAGCTCTGGGATTGTTTATTTCAATACAGGAACCACCAGTTTCACTCCAAACTGTACTGAGTACACTCTCCAAGCCAATCAGTGTCAGTGCCCAAACCAGTCTAATAGTGAGATAACGTACACGTGTGAGCTGAGTACGGGGAATGGCGCCATCCGAAGTAAAGCCATCAGCGTGACATATTTACAAATAGGT
Source organism: Emys orbicularis (assembly GCF_028017835.1). NCBI lineage: Eukaryota > Metazoa > Chordata > Testudines > Emydidae > Emys > Emys orbicularis. The sequence goes on along the minus strand of NC_088685.1, from coordinate 18,135,814 downwards.
AAGGAGCCTTTGCCGAATGCTGATAGAATCTGATTGCACATAGCTGAGTGTAAGTGCCTTGGGCAGGGACTGTGTCTCCGTTCTCTCCACATGGCACCCTGCCTACCTATTGTGCCACATGCAAATGACAAATAACAATAATGTGTCGTTTATCTTATATTTTTCAGCAAATGTAAAAATATTTTCAAGCGCAAAAGCTCAAGTTTCTGAGGGACACAGTTTTAATCTAACATGCACCAGCGATGTGAGCAATTGCGATAATGTCACCTGGGAAATCCAGTCTCAAATGATAGACTCTCGGCTATACAGCTGTAACCTGGAATCCCCAAGCAAAGCCAGGTCCATGCTCACAGTGAAGTCTGCCACTCAGGCCTGGAATGGTAAGTGAAGGCGTCACATCACAGTGTGTTTTGGTCAGAATGACAAGGTAGGTGACATTACCAATCATTTGAAAAATCAGAACTTCACCTAAGCCTCCATCCAGCAAGACACTTAAACACATGCACAGCTTTCATCACACAAGTGGTCCCATTGAAGTCAATAGAACAGGGGTTGGAACTTGCATCTCCCTGGTGGATGCCTTAACCAGCAGGCTATAGAGTCAGTCTCATGGTCTCTCCGGCGCGATTAATATTTAAGTATTTCATACAGAGTGGAACAGCTTCAACAAGAGAGATGGAGAGAACCCAACCCCAGAGGTTAGGATGCTCAGCCCAGAGGTAAGAGACGTGGGTTGAAGTCCCTCCTCCAAAGCAGGCAGAGTGGGGATTTGAATCTGTCTTTTGCATCCTTCGGGAGTACTCCAACTATTGCATATAAAGGGAGCACCACCAGCTCCTTCTCCAGCTGTGTTTTGTGCAGTGCACAATCCAGTAGGCATCTACTAACCTGGCTGTTGTGCTTGAGTGCTTGCAGGGATGCTCCTGATCTGGGTCGTTGTTTTACCTTTCCTGCTCATTGTCTTTAGCAATCCCTTTTGATCTATCTCCATAGCAAGTAAGCCTCCATAAACAACCACACAGAGACATACACCATATTCATAAAAATGTAATACAGGAATTTTACCAGTTCATCACAGTCTGCATTCCGTGGCTTTCAACTGAGGCCTGGTTTTGTTTCATTGCTTTCAGGCACCTATACTTGCACATTCTCTCAGAAGTCTTTGCCAAGTTCTGCTAGTACAACAGTTGAGATTGTGCCTCTGCCTCTGAATCAGAATATTGTACTGGATCCCATGCAAGGATTTATACAATGCAATGTACCTCAGGTCCTAAAGTGCTGCATAAATGGAATGGAAAACTATGACGTTACATTCACAGTTCAACAAAGGGAATTTAAGGGTGGTAAGGAAGTCGATACTTTACTCTGAAAATAATATTGAATGTGTGGATAATTGTGGACATCCCCCCATAAGATTCATTTCTTCTATGATGCCTACAATTAGTAAGCAATTAATTATAAGTATTTTTTTTAAATGTGCAGTCTCATTACTGTAATCCAGGCTCTTCCTATCCTTGTGCTTTGTTGCCCTTAATCATTACATCATGTCTAATTTGGGATTGTCACCATTTTGAACCCAAGATCTCTCTGTTCATGCCGTAGTGCAGGTAGTGCACTCTCATAATTTAGTCTTAAAAGGTCTGACCCTGATCCCATTGGAGTTAATGAAAGTTTTGTCATTTACTTCCATGAGTGTAGGATCAGATCCAAATGTGGTTACGTTAAAGTCCTACAGTAGGGGTCGGCAACCTTCGGCATGTGGCCCATCAGGGTAATCCGCTGGTGGGCCGCGAGACATTTTGTTTACATTGACTGTCCGCAGGCACGGCCCCGGCCGCAGCTCCCAGTGGCCGCGGTTTGCCGTTCCCAGCCAATGGGAGCTGCGGGAAGCGGCGGGCTGCAGGGATGTGCTGACGCTTGTCCTACAGGTACTCTCTGGGATTCTGTCTTTACTTTCTACCAGTGACTTTCATATCAGGTTTGGTCAGTTTGCCAACATATTCTAGCCATTCATTTAATTTTATATTCGAAATTTAGGATCATATTTTTCATGTGGGTCCATGTAACTGATGCATAGCCATGATTCAGGTTGATATGATAGCCATCCCCAAGCATTTAAAATGTGTAAATACCAAGGAAAGAGACGTCGTTAAGGGTGGCTCAAGTGTGTAGGGGTAATAGCCATGAAACTAAGCAAAAGCATATTTAAGATGAGTAAGAGGAAACATTTCCTGTTAGTGATGTCTACTAGACCATGGAACAGCCTCTCAAAGCAAGTGGTGAAAACTCCACAGCTTGAGTAATTTCAAACCAAAAGGGACAAAACTTTCAAGAATACAATGTAAGGAACTATCCCATATTCACCAGGGATATGGACAAAAGGACTTTTCCAGTGTAAATGTCTGTGGTTCTAGGTCTTTGAATTCTACCAATTATTTAGCACCTTGTCGAAGTTCCCGAGTGGCTCAAAAAATTAACAAATATCATGAGATTAGAAAAGAGAGAGGAATAACCATCTAATTATGCAGATACAGCGCATTCTGGTTGCATCAGTCAGCAGTTGCCATGAATTTGTGCTCTGCTTGTAGCTAAAATAAGCAAGAACAGAAATGTAATAAAGTCAAAGGTTTAATTAATTTGACTAAAAATTTCCCCAGAAATTACACAGACCCTCAGCAATTCAGCTAATCGGTTATTGGAGACAGACATTTAGATTAATTTAACATCACTGTGGATAGGCTCTGAGGGGAATTGCATCTAACCTTCCTTGGCTAGAAGAAGACTAATAGATACAGTGTGCTCGCCTGAGGTTTCTGGCAGGGAGTGTAAAGCAGTAGGAGACGGGGGGATCATTAGGCTTGTGAGTAGGATGCAGAGAACAACACAGGAGAGGTTACTGTTGAAGACCCTTGGGATGACTGAAAGATAAACTGAGGACAGTGCAGAACCTGGGAGTTACCAGATGAAGACTTAGAAAATCCTAACCTAAACTGAAAGGCTTCAGCAGAAGCACGGAGAGCAGAAATGAAAGAGGTGCACTAAAGTGGCTACCCCCGCCACTGTTGCTGCACCATAAAGGACTTTGGGGGAAAGTTGCTCTCATAGTGGAAGGCCAGAAGGATGCTTACACTATATGTCTGTAGACAGAAGAGACAACATAAGAAGGTAGCAAGGAATGAGCATAAGCAGCAGAAGATCATAAGCTTGAACAGTAGGAGACTATCCCTAGAAGGGCTGAGAGAGCTGTTCTTTTAAGAGGCTGAGAAAGGAGATTTTCACAAGCACTTCCTGTTCTACTCTAGCTACAGAACCAAACTATTGCATTCACGGGCGGTGGGTGAACCCGCCCCTCCTTCAGGGAGGCTAGTCTCCAGGCCTTGCCCTTTCTGCCCAAAGCCCCACATGCCAGGGCCAGCTGGAGGAACCCCAGCTGGCCCAACCCCTGGGCTGGCCCTGGCCACTGCAGCCCTTGGCCACCAGCCCAATCCCCGAGCTCCAGGCCACCAGCTGGAGCTGAGTCCCCGCCAGCATCAGGGGAGAGGGGGGAATGAGGGCAGGGTCTCGGGGTGGAGCGTGGGGGCACGGCCTGGGTTAGGGGAGGCTTAGCCTCCACTGGCCTTTGATACTTGCCACCCATGATTACATTAACACACCTAAAAATCTTTCTTTGCAGTGAAAAACACACAAGGAAACCAAGTGTGCTACACATACAATTACACAGAAAGCTGCAGCTCAATGTCAGATGTCGTGGTAAATTGTACCTTTGTTAACCGCATTCAAGATAAGGTCACAAGTGCACCTATGAAACTAAGTATTATACCAGGTAAGAAGAAAACTTGGTAATTATATACAGCAATTGAATATACAACCCTAACGTATTTGCCAAATCGAAGGACATGTATTGTATCAATGAGGCTGCTTAAAAGCAGCAGCATGTGCTGTGGTTAGCTCTGGTTGGTAATTTTCTATCTAAATGTTTTTTGATAGAAAATATGGTTGTCATTAGAAAACGTCAATTTTGCTGAAATTTTGAAAACCAAAACAAGGTGTTTTGTTTTGGCTCAGTTCAACATTGATCTCTGCAGTCATCTGAGCTGCCTTGGGAATGATAGTTCTGGTGCCTCATGCCCCCAATCTTCCCCCTAGGCTGGACTCCCTAGCTAGACTGCATCTCCCATGACACACGCAGGAAATGTAGTCTGGCCTAGGAGCCCAGCCCATACAGGAGAATGGTGACTTGAGATACTAAAATTACAACTCGCAGCAGGTCAGGCAGACACAGATTAACGTTAACCTGAAATTAAATCTTTCAAGATTTCCAAATCGAATTTTTATGCAATTTTTTGTTCGACAGAAAGTTTTGATATTTTGAGTTTTTATTCTCATTTGGGATGTAAACAAATGTTGACATATGGACTTTCCCCTGGGATGGAAATTCCATTGTTTGATCAGCTGTAGCTGCACTGCCTACCGCTAAACCTGTGCATTACAGTAGAAATTTCAGTCCCCTCTTCTTCTGTTAATGCAGCACTTATTTAAACAGCTTTCGAGGAAGACTGTGAACACTGACTCACACTGGTGAATAGTTACTCACACAAGTGATCCTATCAAAGTCAATGAGACTACTTGTGAGAGTAACTGCTTCCCAGTGGGAGTAAGGGATTCACAATCAAGCCCTTATTACTATTTATGGTTTGTGTTCCAGTAGCATTTAGAAACCCTCATCAGCTAGACATTGTACAAACACATAGTCAGAGATGTTCTCCTCCCCAGACAATTTATAATATTTAATGGACACATTTTAAAATTTAGGGAGGTTGGATGATTATTCAAACCTTCTAAACTTTCAGGAGTCTGCAAAATTGGGCTGGAAATTCAAAAGATGTGTTTTTCATGAGATTTTAGTACTTCCTACTTTCATTTGAGCTAGAAATACTTCATCACCAGTAAAGTTTGCAGCTGACACAAAAATTGGGGAGTGGTAAATAATGAAGAGGACAGGTCACTGATATAGACGTGTGATCTGGATCTCTTGGTAAACTGGGCACAAGCAAACAATGTGCATTTTAACATGGCTAAATGTCATCGCGCAACAAAGAATGTAGGCCACGTTTGCATGAGGGCGGACTCTATCTTGGGAAGCAGTGACTCTGAAAAAGATGTGTGGGTCACAGTGGATAATCAGCTGAACATGAGCTCCCAGTGAAACGCTGTAGCCAAAAGGGTTAATGCAATCCTTGAATGCATAAACAGGGGACTCACGAGTAGAAGTAGAGAGGTTATTTTACCTCTGTATTTGGCACTGGTGCAACAGCTGCTGGAATACTAAGTCCGGTTCTGATGTCCACTGTTCAGGAAGGATGTTGATAAATTGGAGAGGGTTCAGAGAAGAGGCACAAGAATGATTAAGGGATTGTAAAACGTGCCTTATAGTTCTGGACAGATTCCAGAAGCTCAATCTATTTAATTTAACAAAGAGAAGGCTAAGGGGTGACTTGATTACAGTCTATCAGAACCTACATAGGGAACAAATATTTAATAATGGACTCTTCAATCTCGCAGAGAAAAGTATAACATGACCCAATGGCTGGAAGGTGCAGCTAGACAAATTCAGACTGGAAATAAGGTGTAAATTTTTTAACAATGAGAGTAATTAACTACTGGAAGAACTGACCAAGGGTCATGGTGGATGCTCCATCACTGACAATTTTTAGATCAAAATGGGATGTTTTTCTAAAAGATATACTCCAGGAATTATTTCGGGAAAGTTCTGTGGCCGGAGTTCTACAGGAGGCCACACTAGATGATCACAATTGTCGCTTCTGGCCTTGAAATCTATGAGACGTTGAATTTTAGCTCTTCTGCTTCTGCTCCCACCTGGAACCCACAAGTGCGGAGGTACATGAAAATGAAAATAAAATAAATTAATAACATGAGTGGATGGGGTCCTAAACCAAACCTTGCTGAACCTCAGAAAAACTTCTGTTCAGGCTTCAGAAGAAGGGTTGGAGAGATTCGCCCATCCCTGTGAATTATTCTTATCCACTACAACAGCAAATCTTTGGGTGCTTTTGCAGGCAAACAGCTTCCCAAAACTTATATCCAAGGGAGGATTATAATTAAGGATCAACCCAAACCAAAACGCTGTATCGAAACACCTCTTAATTTGGGATAGGTCACCTGTGGATATTTCAAACCTGAGCCCATGTCTGCTAATAAATTTGTCCTTGTGTCAAGGCTGCTTCCCCACTTTGAACTTTAGGGTACAAATGTGGGGGCCTGCATGAAGACTTCTAAGCTTAACTACCAGCTTAGATCTGGTCCGCTGCCACCATTCCCAAAGCTAATGCCCTTCCCTGGGAAGCCTTGAGAAACCTTTCACCAATTCCCTGGTGAATACAGATCCAAACCCCTTGGATCTTAAGACAAGGAGAAATTAACCATCCCCCTCCTTTCTCCCACCAACTCCTGGTGAATACAGATCCAAACCCCTTGGATCTTAAAACAAGGAGAAATTGACCATCCCCCTCCTTTCTCCCACCAACTCCTGGTGAATACAGATCCAACCCCCTTGGATCTAAAACAAGGAAAAATCAATCAGGTTCTTAAAAAGAAGGCTTTTAATTAAAGAAAAAGGTAAAAATCATCTCTGTAAAATCAGTATGGAAAATAGCTTTACAGGGTAATCAAACTTAAAGAGCTCAGAGGATTCCCCTCTAGCCTCAGGTTCAAAGTACAGCAAACAGAGATAAACACTCTAGTAAAAGGTACATTTACAAGTTGAGAAAACAAAGGAAAACTAATACGCCTTGCCTGGCTGTTTACTTACAAGTTTGAAATATGAGAGACTTGTTTAGAAAGATGTGGAGAACCTGGATTGATGTCTGGTCCCTCTCAGTCCCAAGAGCGAACAACCCCTAAAACAAAGAGCACAAACAAAAGCCTTCCCCCCCCCCAAGATTTGAAAGTATCTTGTCCCCTTATTGGTCCTTTGGGTCAGGTGTCAGCCAGGTTACCCGAGCTTCTTAACCCTTTACAGGTAAAAGGATTTTGGAGTCTCTGGCCAGGAGGGATTTTATAGTACTGTACACAGGAGAGCTGTTACCCTTCCCTTTATAGTTATGACACCTTGCTTGCACAGTGCTTTGAAAATTGTGTGATTGTTTTAGGAAGAAGGATAATCTTGTGGTTAAGGTCCTAGGTCTAGGATGAAGATCTTGGCTCTATTCTCATTTTTGCCACAGAATTCTTGTAAATTACCTTGGGTAAATTACTCAGTGCTGAGTTTTCCATCCTGGAGATAAGAGGACTTTTCTGTCTCACAAGCGTTGCAAGGTTTCATTCATATTAGTGCTTGTGAGGCATGCAGATACAATACTACAGTGAGGAGTGCCAGGGAAATGTGTGTGTGTGGATAGATAGATAGATAGATAGATAGATAGATAGATAGATGAGACACACATTATATCTATATCTATATATAAATAAACATCCAGAAGGAAAATTATCTGTAATAAGGAAAATACAGAGAAATTAGAGAATTCTATTCCCTGTCATCCATTTATTTCTTTTTCTTAATACAGAAAATAAAGTTATGTGCTCAGGCAGCATTGGTGTGGGACAGCAAGGAGCACAGATAAAAAAACCATGCCCAGGCTCTAAAGATGTGAATGGCATGAACATCACCGTTAGAGGGACTGTAATCTATGTGTGTAACACCAACTGGAAGGTTGCTAGCAACAGCTGCATATCTGACCAAATAAACACACTGCTCAATAGGGCTGAGGTAACAACTTTGTGTTCCTTTCATATTTTTTCAGTAGTTTTAAATAAAGAGTAGACAGGGCTTTCAATTTGTTTCTATTGCTCAAAATGCTTTAACCATTTAAAAAGACATTCAATACGGGAAAAAATGCAACTGTTCAGTTAAAAGTGCTTTTAAAGCTAGGTAATAAACCCTTTGTTCCATGGGCTACGGGGAGCTATGAGTCCGGCAGAGTAATTTAGAACAGCCTGGTGCAGCGCTTATCAAGCCAACTGAAGGAACAGGGTTGTGAGGCATTGAAAATTCTATTACAGTTTAAAGCAAAGAAAATCTCGCTCCCCCACACTCCACACACCCTTAGCCTGCAGGGTCCACTATTCTCTGTCAACTTCTCGAAACACACACACACACACACAAATAAATTATAAAGGCTGAGCGCTGTTATTGTAGATACACATTTTGTGCTTGTTTCCATAGTAAATATAAGGGGGTAGTGCAAATATTTGATTCTGAATAAGGGGTTACCAACCTGAAAAGGTGGAGAAACATCGGCTTAGTCTGCATGATACTTACCTACTGTGCAGACATTATTGTTCAGGTCTCTCTGACTAGGCAAATAGGCCCTGGTTCAGGAAAGCATTCCCCACTCAGGACAGCACTTAAGCACATGCATACTTTTAAGCACATACTTAAGTCCCATTGAAGTCAATGAGACTTAAGCACATCCTTAAAGGTAAGCATGTGTTTAAGTGCTGTCCTGAATCAAGGCTTTATCCCCTACTCACAATGTGTGTGCTATACCACACCTAACCAACCTGGGGACCATAATCACAGGCTTCTACCACTTGCCTTAAAGGTGAATAACCCTTAGCTGTTAGAAGTAGTAGGGCTTTTATCTGCCGTAGGTGAGTGAATTTACTACACATACCATGACTAGCTCTGAATGGAGCATTCATGGCACTCCACAACCAGAGGGAGGGTCACCACAACACAGAGCCTTCACAGGAAGTAAGGAGGGAAATTATGACAAAGTCAAATAGACAAGCCTCTCTCCAGAGCTGTCCAACACTAGCACAACACTTGCTTCTTGCCTCTGGTTCTACTGTAGTGCTGCCTATCCCTCAGTGAGATTTGCTGGCTTGCAACTCCCAGGAGCATGTTCCTGCCTTCTGTTCATACTTCAGTGGCTGGATGGTGACCATCACTCTGTCCTGCCACAGCCTTTACACTGCTCATTAACAATGGTCCTCTATTTGCAGACACACCCCACACGTATGACTGCTCTTCACAGGTAGCTCCAGAGCGTAAGCCATCCCTTGCTGTCAGCTAGTCTCTGGCTTGGAATAATTCCCACAGCATGGTCTCTGGCTGAGCGGTTGGTAGGACCACTCTCATTTTTGCTTTTGTCATAACCCCGTTTCTGATCTGCACTGTCCATTGGATACAACAACAGTCCTGCTGCTGCATCCTTTGTCTTCCCTTCTAGAAATCACCTGCCATCACCCTGTTCCTCTGTCCAACTAGACCAATGCGGGAGTTACATGTCTTTCCCTATGTACTCATTGTGTATCTTGACTGAAGATCAAGCCTCAGGTGCATTGCATATATGTAACATCGTGTTTATTTTCCATTCTAGTCTTTGGTGTATGGTCCACGGGCAGAAGAAGAGCTACCCACATATCTTGAGACTCTTCATAATACTACAATAAAAGAACTACAAGAAATAAACACTTCACCTGCAAACCTGATGGCAATAATTACCATTCTGGATTTGGTTTCAAATATCCCAACAGACGCAGAGCAACACACAATGACAGTAAGTTACAGTTAAGCCTTATAGAAGCTGGTAGGCTCTTTGGCCTTTGCATCAGATGGGAATATACTCCTGATTGGTTAGTACATGGACTAGGGAGGAGTTGAGGGAGTGATAAGGTAAGAGGAAACAAGAACAAAGAAACAGATGAAAGGCCCTGAAGGTGAAGACCAGGAGCTTTGCTTTTATCTGAAAGGATTCACAAAAGGGTGACATGTTTGGAGCAATAGGAGAGAGGACGATTATTATCTGTACAGCATCTAGAAGTGTGCTAGGAACTTTACAGAACATAGAAGACAGTCTCTGCCGCAGAGCTCCTGGTCTTCATTTTAGACATGATACACAAGTGAGTCTGATAAACAGTAGGGATAGTGGAGAAAAGGAGGAGTACAGAGGTTACGGTGGTATGGTCACACAGTTACGCAAATCAAAATGGTTCCCCTAGATTTATAAAGGAAGGCCTTGGGAGATTGTTTCTTTAATAAATTATGGTGTTTATAGAGGGGTTATGAGTTATCTGGGGGATGAGTGAAATCAAGATGATGGAAACGGGGGGAGGCAGCTGAGGTGAAGAGTGTGTGTGAATGGCAGAGGTGTGTGTTGAGGAATGATGGGTTAGAAGCAGGTACGGGAAAAATGAGGAGGATAAATGTGGAGGGGTTGTGATCAGGTAAGGGAAACGAATTGGCAATAAAAACAGGTGAATTGCAAGAGATGAACAAGGAATGGACAGGAAGTGGAATTAGAGAGGACAGGGCTGATTTTTAGTAATATATCTAGCTGGAAGAAATGGCAAGTTTCAACAAGAGACTTGCTGATTTACACCAGCTAAGTGGACTGGATGTTTGAGCAGAAGGGAGACTGGAGTCAGAGATAACACAAAGGATGCAAACCTGGGAGCCAGGACTGGAGCCAGGCAAAAGTGTAGCAGTATTAGAAGGAAAGATGAGCACCTCTGCTTTCAGTGATCCTGACTTGAGACGGGACATCCAGGGGGAAAGGTCTGAGGGATTGTTTGAGAGAGGCCAGGCTAAAAAGATAAATTTCAGATGTTATTATTGATAGTAGCAATGATCGTAAAGATCTTCATTAATACCAGATGTTTGTCTTTATTACAGAATTTCCTCTCTACAGTGAACATTATTATCAACAATTCCAGAATACTTGCCTGGAAACCTCTGAACAATGAGGAAACAGCGAACAGTTCTCTGTTACTGGATTCAGTGGAGAAATTTTCCCGGTCCCTCCGGCCAGTTAATAATACCATTCCTCCTATCACCGACACCAACCTTCAGCTGCAAGGTATAGTTATCACAGAAAATAGCACATCAGACTATAATAAGAACTTTACTTTCTCCAATTCAGCAAACCTCAGCGGTAATGTGCTAATTACGAGCGATACAATTAAGAACTTGAAACAAAACTCGACCATCATCACCGTGGCTTTCTCAAACCTCAGCTATATTCTGCCCAACCCCAATGAGACAGTTAAGGATGTGAACGGCTTGGTGATGATGACAACAACGAACAGCACACTCCCTCTGGACTTCCAGATCTCTATGACATTTGCCAAAAGCAATTTGTCCATGAAAGAACCCCAGTGTGTCTTTTGGAACAACTCTCTCTCTGCTGCTGTAGAAGGATGGGATGACACCGGTTGTCACCCGAAGGATGAAGGAGACAACATCATTTGCATCTGCAGTCACTTGACTTCGTTCTCAATTCTGATGTCATTCGACCAGGGGTCCTCCAGAGCCACACTGCAGTCACTAGATTACATTACCTACATCGGCCTGAGCATTTCCATAGCGAGCTTGATGATCTGCATATTAATTGAATCCCTGGTATGGAAATATGTGACCAAAAACAGAACCTCCTACATGCGTCACGTCTGTATATTGAACATAGCTGTGTCTCTTCTGATTGCAGACAGCTGGTTCATTGTCACTGCCTTCCTACAAGACAAAAAGGAGCTAGTGAATGGGAATGTCTGCATAGCTGCCACCTTTTTCATCCACTTGTTCTACCTCAGTGTGTTTTTCTGGATGCTTGCCCTGGGCCTCATGATCTTCTATCGCCTTGTCTTCATTTTACATGACACTAGCAAGACCATCCAGAAAGCTGTAGCATTCTCTTTGGGCTATGGGTGCCCTCTTATTATATCAGTCATCACCATAGCTGTCACTCAGCCGCATAACACTTACAAAAGGGAAAATGCCTGCTGGCTCAACTGGGAGAAAAGCAAAGCTCTTCTTGCCTTCGTTATACCCGCATTGATCATTGTGGCTGTGAATTCAATCATTGCCGTTGTAATCCTAGTCAAAATACTAAGGCCTGCCATTGGGGAGAAGCCAAGCAAGCAGGAGAGGAGCTCCTTGATTCAAGCCATCAAAAATGTTGCCACTCTGACACCGCTATTTGGCCTTACCTGGGGATTTGGAATCGCAACCCTTAACAAAGACAGCTCAATAGTATTCCATATACTATTTACTCTCCTCAATGCTTTCCAAGTGAGTATCATGTATGCACTGCTTTATTTTCCATGACCACTTAACACAGACTCATAGAAGAAGAAGACAGGAAGGACTAAGATGCTCACGCCCCTGAAGTTACAGTAAATAGATTGTATCAGAGGGGTAGCCGTGTTAGTCTGGAGCTGTAAAAAGCAACAAAGAGTCCTGTGGCACCTTATAGACAAACAGACGTATTGGCACATAAGCTTTCGTGGGTGAATACTCACTTCGTCAGATGAATGTCGTGGAAATTTCCCAGAGGCAGGTATAAATATGCAGGCAAGAATCACTCTAGAGATAACAAGGTTAGTTCAATCAGGGAGGATGAGGCCCTCTTCTAGCAGTTGAGGTGTGAACATTTACTTCTAAATAGAGTTCAGTTTTATTTAGGTAAATTACTAAAAGGCCTTACAACAGCAGTGACACAAAGCCACTTCACATCCTGTGTGTGGCACTGTCAGTTAATTTTTTTTTAACTTCTCCATTGCATCACTAGTAGAAATTTTAAATTAGAATGGCTGTCTTGGCTTTCTTTATATTTTACACTTAAAATTTAGCTTTACCTATTGAAAATAGAATCTCGTGCTATCACCTACTAAAACGATACTGAATTGTCCACAGTAGAAATTGTCCACAATGGGCATCTCTTTTAAAAGTAAATCTTTCACTGAAACCAGAAAACCAAACAAAACTATTTCTGTGGCACTTAGATTTTGCAAGAGAACTACCCTTGTCCTAGTGTTTCACTCTTGATTTACTTGCTTCTTGCTAAAACATATGTCTTTATTACGCTTTCTAATGGTGCTATAGTTCACATTGTCTTCAGTCCATGGTCATGCATAGCTTTGTAATTCTACCTGAGGCTGCTCAAGTCTATTGTATTGTTCAGTGCTGTCATAGCAGCTGAAGCAGAGGTTGACTGACTGGTTTTTGTACTGGAACTTTTTGATACTCTAGAGCAAATACTTGACACACACAAAAGAAAACAAGCTTTTCACTAACTATAGTAGCATAGCACATACAAAAATAAAATACGTTCCCAAAAGCATACATAAAAATACATATTAAAAGGAGGGGATGCTTAATCCTATAACACATTATAGCCTGTTGGTTTTGGGATGTTTTAGCCTGTGTAAGCATTACAGAGTCTGGATAGCTTCTTCCTGTTCATAGCCAGACAGCTACCCAGAATGGATAGTCTCCTCTTTCCAGTCTTTTAGCTGTGTTTGAGGGTGGGGGAAACCACTAGCTTTTCTCTAGTGTCAATTGAATTGTACTAAAGTAATTGAAAAATAAGCAAGCAGGTAGCCTGCCTTACTGTCCTATTATTGATGGTCTTAATTAAGAAGTCTGTTGGTTTATTATCTCATTTCACTAAACAGTGTGCAATCCAAATGGGCTACATTTAAACTAAAATCCTATTTAGGTAGCTGCTCTCTGAGATTGTGATCAGTACCCTTCCTGGCTCTGGTCTACTTCATGAAGATTTCAGCTGTTTGTCATTCAGCAGTGGATGGTGATAGGTTTCAACGCCTTTCATGTTATTAATTCTTTACAGAAGGAAACTGTAAAAACCAAACTGTTCCTTTTGCAATGTGTCCATTTCTTCCTTTGTGCTGCTTCTGAAGGTTAACCTAGGTAGGCTGATCCAAGTCTCTTAATTGTATGGTCAGACCCTAGTTGTGAAGATCATAAGGGAGCGTTTAATACTTGTAATCTGAAGTAAAGCAAAAAGGCATTGTGTGTTTAAAAGCTGACGAGAGTGTGTGGGAGGCATATGGTGTATGTTTTAAATTGGCAGCTGCTCAGCTGAGGGTTTTTACTTCAAATGTCTCATTCAGATGCCCCTAATCAGAACTGCTCTTATAGCTTCCAGGTGTGTTAGTACCATGCATTGCAACACTTCTTTCTCTCTAAAGCAAGGTTTATGTGGCACAAGAAACCTGAAATCTAGAGCCCAGTCATAGAATGGTTCAGAGTGTTTGCAGGTAGGAAAGTGTGAACACGTGTGTGTTAGTTTTCTCACCTTAGATCATTCTCTTTGGTTAGATGTAGCCTAACTATTGAATAGCTACAGCAAGTGCCATGAATGATGAAGAGTTTTGAAAACCTTTATCCAGTAGTAGCATAAACCAGCTCCTGCAGGCTGGTCCTTCTTTGATTTCACCCAAGGCCCAGCCTTGATTCCCTTAGTAAATGATGGAAGGAACCCAATTAAATGTTAGGGAGAGGTAAAATTAGATTGAAATAATCAAAAATGCAAAGTAAGATCTTGGCATCCATATGCAAGCAAATTGTTATTGGGTAAGACTTCTGTTAAGACAGTCTCTTTGACAAGAATGGAGGCCAGATTTCAAGAGGAGTTTCTGCTGTAAAAAACTTCCTTGTAGATTTCCTTTATGGGCAACTGTGGAAAGCTTAATTTAGACTCCTTTTTACATCCAAGAATAAAACAACGTCAACATCCAAGAATATGGCCCCCTGTTTTTTGGTTGTTTTTGAGAGAGAGAGAGAGAGAGCGTGCGCTCTGCTTATTATCTAAAATATAAAAAGCTCAGCCAGATTCTGCAGTAATGGGTACTTCTATCAATGCATATAATAATGTTAGAGCTGTATTGATCATATCATTTATATGAGTTTGCAACTGCTAGAAGAGGGCCTCATCCTCCCTGATTGAACTAACCTTGTTATCTCTAGAGTGATTCTTGCCTGCATATTTATACCTGCCTCTGGGAAATTTCCACTACATGCATCTGACGAAGTGAGTATTCACCCATGAAAGCTTATGCTCCAATACGTGTTAGTCTATAAGGTACCACAGAACTCTTTGTCAGTAAATAGATTGTGTTTCTTACTGATTGGTCTTTGCCAATAAGTTGTGAGGTAATTCTTTCCCCAAATTACGCAAACAGCTTTACTTTGTGCATGGGAGCAAGATTCACTATGGTTAAGAATGTATTCCCATTTATTATGTATCCTGAGCTACCATCAGATTCTGTTTCCTCCAGTGCTTCCAAATAATTAGGGATTGTAGGACGGCAGTCTAGATCTAAGGTATCAAAGACACAGTAAATTGATGAGCAATATTAATAAATGGGAAGTAAACAACTGAAATGGACCAACCCACCTGACTGACTGTTTTCTGCCAATCATGAGCTAAGATTTTTACTTGCAGAATGAGTTCTAACCGTTAATGAAGTAACCTGGGAGTCTGGCCTCTTGAGTTCTAGTCCTCTCTCTGCTTTTCATTCTGCCCAGGGCTTTCAGGGTCTATAGCTCCATGGCATTCCATCAGGCAGACTGTTCTAGAGCAGGGACCATATTCCCTTTCACTGAGAATTTGGAAATTTTTGGTTTCTTTGCAGATGAGAAAAACATCCAACAAATTCTGAAATATCAAATTCTCCATAAAATGGAATTACCTTTCTCCACCCAGCTCTGTTAACAAATAATAATTCATTTGTGTAAACCACTCAGATTCCCTGGGTGAAATGCCTTATAAAATTGAAAATTACTATCAGAATTATTGTGTCACTAAGGTACGGCTCTGGGGGGGAAAGGAAATGTTTGGAATAAATATTTGGGGTTTTTTTTCCCCATTTTTTTGCCCGGTATGGAAAAATTGTCAATTTTGGGGGAAATTGAAAAGGAACTGTTATGAAATATTTCAGCGAAATAATGTTTAGAATAATGTTTAAAATAATATTACTGCTGCCCTTCCGGCCTTCAAAATATTTTCTAATAATAACTAATAAGTATTTTAAATGAACAAAATGTTTCTCTAGGCAAAAAAATGCACCTAAGTACCTGAGCATAAAGTTGCAGCTCATCCCTAATGCTAGATGTATTTGTCCTTATTATCTGAATCAAAACAATAGAATTTATACTTATTTATTTCATAAGTATACCAAACAGTACTTTTTATGTGCTAACTAAATTATGCATAATACATTTCTCATTCTTACAGAAGTTAATCAAGTTTAGTTTTGATAAGCAAGTAACTACTGCAGATATTTCAGTTTTTCACAAAATTTCATTTCTTTTCTGAAACAAAAAGAGGAAAAAAATGTTTTTCCCCCGTCTTCAAAATTTTACATCCCTAGTCACTTTGCATATTACTTTTTGATAGCAACATGTTAACCACACAGTAACAGCCTGAGAAAGAATGGCAGTCAATATTGTGGAAACATATTGAATAAGCACTACTGCATTATAGAACAGGGCATTTAACTGGTCACCATCTTCTCATGCAGTACCCAGGAAAAATGGGATGATTTAAAGACACAATGACATCCATAACCTGGAAATTCCTTGTCTGTGTTGGTTTGTGTCACGTCTGTGAGCTGAATTATTATTACTATCTATATTACAGCAATGCCTAGAAACCTGAAACAAGATCAGGACCCCATTGTGCTAGGTTCTGTACAAACACATAGCAAGAAACGGTTCCTGCACTGAAGAGCTTATAGTTTAAATAGTCAAGACAGACAAATGGTGGGAGAGGAATGCTCTAGTGTGATTAAATGTGGACAAATACATATATTTATATTTAAATATCATATTTTTATAGGGATTATTCATTCTGGTGTTTGGAACTCTCAGGGACAAGAAGGTAAGAATTCAACTAATGTCTTACACCTGATACAAAGATATGCTTAGTATTTGAATTGACTGCATGGATTTACTAATTTACTTTGTTTGCAAACCACAGGTAGTAGAAGCCTTGCTGAACAAATATTCACTTGGAAGATGGAGTACGCAGCAAACAAAGGTTAATCCTCTCTAAGAATGGATTTCATAGTTACTTTATTAATACTCTGCAGTGCCTCAGATGTATTTTCATCAAACATATTTTATACTCATTCTTATTTACTAGAACTGCTCAAAAAAGAGAAGAGTTGGGAGAATTTTTTTTTTAATCTTTTCAAAATTCAAAATATTTTGACCTATAGTTGGTCAAAAATGGGGGAGGTGGAGTTATGAAAATGTAATCAATATTTTTACTTTTAAAAATTATATTCAAAATTTATTTGATTTTTTTTTTTTTTTTTAAATTCAAAACAATTCAACTAGCTCTACTATTGACACACACAGGACCATAGAAACAAATAGGGTGCCTGATTCTGGGGGAAGTGCCCACTGACTACAAGCAGGAAGGGATAGAAATCCACATGCTTCTGTGGGCATAACCGCTTCGAAGGGCACGTGTTAGCAGGGCTCACATTAGCACTCTAAAAATAGCTGTTTAGATGTTGCTTTGACAGTGCAGCTCAGGCTCTCATGCCCACCCCTTCCAACCTCCTCCCCTCCAAGCTTGAGAGCCTTTGCTCCAGCCCAAGCTGTGAGGTCTACACAGCTATGAGAGCCCCACCAGCAGGGGCGGCTCTATGTATTTTGCCGCCCCAAGCACGGCTGTCAGGCGGTTTCGGCGGCATGCCTACGGGAGGTCCGCCGGTGCTGCGCCTTCAGCATCCCCACCGCCGAATTGCTGCCGAAGCCGCGGGACCAGCAGACCTCCCGCAGGCATGCCGCCGAATGCAGCCATGCCGCCCTCACAGTGACTGGCAGGCCGCCCCCCGCGGCTTGCCGCCCCAAGCACGCGCTTGCTGTGCTGGTGCCTGGAGCCGCCCCTGCCCACTAGCATGAGTCTGTGTGCCTGGGCTGGGAGGGTCGCTCCCAGATGCAATGTAGACATGCCTTGACTATTGGCGGTCAGGAGGGACTTTCTCTGGACACAGCTTTATCCCAGAATTTCCTACTGCAGGTTTTCCTCCACCTCTCTCTGTAGCATCTGGATACTGGACTAGATGGACCACAGGTCTGATCCAGTATGGCCATTCCTATGGCCCTGACATTTTTAAATGGTTAAATTCATAGAAATATGGGCCTATGAGAGACAATGGAGTTTATGCACAGACGAATGAGTTATAGCTGTCGAGAAGCCACTGCTGCAGTTGATACGAATTAGCACCCTTGCTGGCAGGCACATTAGAATCCCAGGATGAAATACACTTGCAGTCCCAGAGCTGATACCTCCACATAGTTTAAGGCACTTTGTCCAGACAGTTCAGGAGAGCTTGCACTGTGCCTGCCTGTTCTGTACTTATTCTGTGGGTTGACGGAGGACTTCACCAACACACCTTCACTACAGACTCTTTGTAAAGAGCGTGTCTGCCTCCTGTCAGGCTGGGAACATTTCCATCCAGCTTTTTAAAAAAAATATGTCATTGTTCATCTGGTACCTGCTAATCTGCAGCCACTGGTTGGGTTGTTGATACGAATGGGTAATAGTGTTCGATCGGAAACTCATCCAGTGCTCCACTGCAATCAGAAATGAGTACCCTAACTAAAATTACACACTCCTGACTCGGGAAAAGCCCCCATTGGGCCAACTCAAACTCCCAGCAACATCAGTGGAAGTTGCACCCTTCAGGATTTTGGCCTCTTTCAATGGGAGTTTTGCCAATAAGGAGAGAGTAAGCAAAGCAGATCAGGCCCTGTGTGACCATCCTTCTTAAAAATAATTAATTCACGTTCATCTTCTTCCTTGATCACCTTATGAACTTGTGTTTCAGAGCTATTAAATTGAATCCTTTTTTCCACAGTGATTCAGTCTGACGAACCTTATAAAAACACTATCACGTTTAATAGGGAATGAGGACCCTGCTATAGAAAGTTTAAACAGATCTATTGCAGAGATCTCATTAAATTCTATAGGCTTTTAGAGTGTTTCTATTGAACCCTTCTTTATCTCTGGAGAAACCTGTTGGTTCCAGCCCTATAGAATTCTATGAGACTTTTCCATAAAGGAAATGTCCTTCATCTCCAGCAAGATAAACTCATTTTCTCCCTGCCCCTCTGTAAAATACCAATTGTTTTATAGTTTATGTTCCACCTGCCCTCTGGTGGTTGGAATCAGACTTGCTGAAATGCTTGTGGTAATCTCATCTGTTGATGACTGACTTAAAGAGGATGTCAGGCATAGTGCTACTGGCCATGCTAATGGGAATTCTCCTTGAGCTCAAGTGGCAGAAGCCCTGTGCTGTCTGGAGTGAAAGGGCTTGTAGTCTAACCCCATATATCATATGCGCCATTTAGGCAGAGGCTGTCTGTGGCTGTGTCTTGTACTTTATTTTAAGTTTAATCTGTCTGCTTCTCTCTTGTCCACGATCATTACCATAAATGTACGTATTCCTGGCTGGAGAATATGCCAGACAAATAATAGAGTCACAGCACACACACAAACAATTCAGACTAAAACCACAATCCAGTCCAAACAGAGCAAGCCACAAGAAAGCAAACACAGAGAGAAGTGAAGGCTCTAATTTGTGCTGATAGGTTGAATGCTACTGGATGCCCCAATAGCATCATTATTCCCTTTGCAATAGATTGCTTTAAAGCAGTGGTTCTCAACTTTTCCAGACTGCTATACCCATTTCAGGAGTCTGATTTGTCTTGCGTACCCCCCAAGCTTCACCTCACTTAAAAACGACTTGCTTACAAAATCAAACATAAAACTACAAAAGTGTCACAGCACACTGTTAATGGCAAATTGCTGACTTTCTCATTTTACCATATCACTATAAAATAAATTGATTGGAATATAGATATTGTACTTACATTTCAGTGTATGGCATATAGAGCAGTATGAACAAGTCAGTGTCTGTACAAAATTTTAGTTTGTACTGACTTCGCTAGTGCTTTTTATGTAGCCTGTTGTAAAACTAGGCAAGTATCTAGAAGAGTTGATGTAACCCCTGGAAGACCTCTGTGTACCCACAGGGATACGTGTACCCCTGGTTGAGAACCACTGGTTTAAAAGGCCCCTTTATCTAGCCTATCTCACACCCCATTTATATGCCTCCTGTGTGCTCCACTGAATAGCATTCTATTCACACAATCTCTTTTAAAATGTAGCAGAAAATGTTCCTGACTTTTAACTAAAACCAGTTTCCATCTTACAGTTAACGTCCCTGGGTGATTCTGCCCCCGTGTTCTCCATGAGCTCTCCATTCTCAGGAGCACTAAACAACTTATTTGGCAAAGCAGGTATGTGACAATGGCTACGTGATAACAAGGACAACAGACAGGATTTTTGTGTCCATTTTTCAGTAGCTGAAGGCAGTGGAATGACTGGATTTACAGCGGTATAACTGGGAGCTAGAGCTGGCCTATTAAGGTTTGTTTAAAAATTCATTAGATTAGGTTTGTCTAAAAAACTCAGTCATCTCAAGCAGTTCATGGCCCTCAGAGACCGAGTACGGGTTCTTGAGACCAGAGTGACTGAACTTGAGAAGTTAAGGAGACAGAGAAGTACATAGAGGAGACTTTCTGGGACACAGTAGAACAGTCCCACATCCAGTCTGACAGTCTCTGTGCTGTTGAGGAGAATGAAAGTTTTGTGGAAGGAGAACATCAAGCTGGAGCAGAGAGAAATGATCCTGTAGTTGGGACCATCCTTCCAGATGATGCCATGGTATCTTCTCACACCGAGGATACCCCTCCCGGGGAGGGGACCTCTGTTATTAGGAAGAGACAGGCAATAGTAATGGGGGGATTTGATTTTAGAAATATAGGTAATTGGGTTTGTGATGACTGGGAGAACCTCATGGTGAATTGCCTGCGAGGTGTGAAGGTTGCGGACCTCTCAACACATAGAGACAGACTTATGTGCAGTGCTGGGGAGGAGCCAGTGGTTGTGGTACAGGTAGGTACAAATGACATAGGGAAAGTAAGAGAGAGGTCACAGGGGCCAAATTTAGGCTGCTAGGTAAGAGATTAAAGTCCAGGTCCTCCATGGAAACATTCTCTGACATGCTTCCAGTTCTATGCATAAGGCCACTTAGACAGGCAGAACTGCAGGGTCTCAATTGTTTGGTGGAGGAATTTAGGTTTATTAGGAACTGGAGAACCTTTTGGGAAAGGAGGAGCCTATAGAGGAATGATGGGTCCACCTAAACCAATTGCTGGCATGTAAAATTTAAAAGGTCATAGAGAAGTTTTTACAGTAAGGCCTTAGGGAAAGCCGACAGGTGCGGAGAAGCACATGGTTCAGACAGACACATCCCTTAGGGAAGGATTTATTAAAGGGGATGCTCTATTAAAAATAAATATATGGAGATATACCTCTCTCATAGAGCTGGAAGGGACCCTGAAAGATCATTGAGTCCAGCCCCCTGCCTTCACTAGCAGGACCAAGTACTGATTTTTGCCCCAGATCCCTAAGTGGCCCCCTCAAGGATTGAACTCAAAACCCTGTGTTTAGCAGGCCAATGCTCAAACCACTGAGCTATCCCTCCCCCCTCTATATCCTAGATAAAAGGAGAGGATAGAAGTTAATAAAATACAGATAGAAATTGAAGAGAAACAGTCAAATGAGAGAGAGTCTCATTCAATTACATCACATGAAGGCCGACAACTAACTACTGATAAATTTTATAAGTGCTTGTGTACATATGCAAGAAGTCTAAATACTAAGATGGGTGAACTTGAGTGCCTGGTATTAAATGAGGATATTGATATAACAGGCATCACAGAAACTTGGTGGAATGATGATAATCAATGGGACATGGTAATACCAAGGTACAAAATATTTAGGAATGACTTCATTGAAATCCAAGTATAGAGCCAATACTTCACATACAAAAATGATACATGCATCCAGAGAGCATAATCATAACCAGTAAATCATAACCTTTTCATAGACATCTCACTTGACAAACTTTGTTGCAACCACTGTTATATATTTGCAGCAAATCTTGTACAATGATCTATATGGTCACATTGTAATCAGATAACGTCACACTGTGTGTGTTACCTCAGGATGGGATGCAGAGATAAAATTTCTAGACACCGTTAATGACTGCTTCTTCAAGCAGCTAGTCCAGGACCTCACAAGGGGAGAGGCAATTCTTGATTTTAGTCCTACGTGACTCACAGTATCTGATCCAAGAGGTGAATATAGCTGAACTGTTTGTAATAGCAACCCTAATGTAATTAAATTTAACCTCCTTATGGGGGGAAGTACCAAAGAAAACCACCACAGTAGCATCATACTTCAAAAAGGGGAATTACACAAAAATGAAGAGGTTAGTTAAACAGATATTAAAAGGAACAGTTACAAGAGTGAAATGCCTGCAAGCTGCATGGAAACTTTTAAAAAACACCATAATAGAGACTCAAATTAAATGTGTACCCCAAATAAAAAAAACAGTAAGAGTACCAAAAAATGTAACCATGGGTAAAACAATAGAGTAAATGAGGTGGCTAAAGACAAAAAGACATCTTTTAAAAAAGTTGGAAGTCAAACCCTACTGAAGTAGGAGCGCTGCCAGCTTTTCTGCCGCCCTAGGCGGCAGAAGGTCCCGCCCCGAAATACCGCCGCGGTCGCCGCCCCCCAAATTGTAGCGCCCTAGGCGACCGCCTAGGTCGCCTAATGGGTTGCGCTGGCCCTGTACTGAAGAAACTAGAAAGGAGCATAGTCAAGTGTAAAAATATAATTAGGTAGACCAAAAAACAATTTGAAGAGCAACAAGCAAAAGACACGAAAACTAGCCACAAATTTTTTTTTAAGTACATCAGAACAGGAAGCCTGCCAAACGGTCAGTGGAGCCACTGGATAATTGAGGTGCTAAAGGAGCACTCAAGGAAGATAAGGCCATTTCAGAGAAGCTAAATGAATTCTTTGCATTGGTCTTCACTGCAGAGGATGTGAGGGAGATTCCCACACCTGAACCATTCTTTTTAGGTGACAAATCTGAGGAACTGTCCCAGATTGAGGAGTCAATACAAGAACAAACTGATAAATTATACAGTAATAATTCACCAGGACTAGATGGTATTCACCCAAGAGTTCTGAAGGAACTCTAATCTGAAATTGCAGAACTACTAATTTTGGATATGTAACCTATTGCTTAAATCAGCCTCTGCAACAGATGATGGTAGATAGCTAATGTAACGCTTAATTTTTTTAAAAGGCTCTAGAGGCGATCCTGGCAATTACACGCCAGTAAGCCTAAATTCAGTATCAGGCAAATGGGTTGAAACTATAGTTAAGAACAGAATTATCAGACATATAGATGAATATGATATGTTGGGGAAAAGTCAACACAGCTTTTGTAAAGAGAAATCATGCCTCACCAATCTATTACAATTCTTTCGTGGGTCAACAAACGTGGACAAGGGTGATCCAGTGGATAGAGTGTACTTGGACTTTGGTGAGGGACCTTGTCAAAGGGTTTCTCGAAGGCTCTTAAGCAAAGTAAGCAGTCATGGGATAAGAGGGAAGGTCCTCTCATGGATCAGTAACTGACTAAAAGACAGGAAACAAAGAGTAGGAATAAATGGTTAGTTTTCACAGTGGAGATAGGTAAATAGCAGGGCCCCCCAAAGATCTGTACTGGGACCAGTGCTGTTCAACATATTCATAAATGATCTGGAAAAAGGGGTAAATACTGAGGTGGCAAAGTTTGTAGACAATACAAAATCAATGATACTGGGCTAGATGGACCATTGGTCTGACCCAGCATGGCCATTCTTATGTTCATGACATGGTGCAATCAGTATAGTTCTGAGCTACACTGCACCACCTAGGACTGAGGAGATCTGAGCTGTTGCTTGAAAGCAGCACCTCTTGGCATAGGGTAGCTGTTTTACTAAGGCTAACTTATTAATTGATACTTAGGGAGGTATTGTTTTAAACTCAGAATAACTTGGTCCCTATAGGTGTGATCTTTTTAACCCAACTATAGCTCAAAGGAGATGAGGAAAGGTTTGGGCTGAAAGCAGCAAATGAGGGATCTTAATAGATAGCAAACAATTATGTTTTAAAAGTGTCTTTTTAACCACATATTGGGGCAAAATCTAGTGCCAGAACCTACTGAAGCCAAAAAGATTGCATCAGTACAACCAAACAGAATTTCTCCTATATTTTTAAAAAGCCAGGCCACGATTTTCCCAAATGGGTGTTTAAAGTTATACTCCCACATTCGTATTCAGGCACCTCAATATGTAGCCTGATTGCTTTCTATGGGAACTGCTGAGTGCTCAGCACTTTGAAAATCGAGTCACTTCTTTAGCTACCTAAGTATTCATATATTTTAAGGCCAGATAGGACGATTAGATCATCTAGACCTATCTGAATATGAACGTACGAGTTTATCATTGGGCACCCACTTTAGAATCCAGGCCTCAGTCGGCTTGCAGAGGTGTAACGGAGAGCAGAATTTACATCAGCATCTGGAACTCCATAACGGAATTCAGGTGTCCCTTTCAAACAATATAACTAATGCAAGTCAGCGTAATCTATCTGTGTTAGCATCTGATACAAATCACAAGTCATGTTGTTTTTGTGGTCTGTGATGTAGCCACAGTCCAGACTGAATCCTTGTTATGGATAGATGGGTCTGTGTAACATACAACCAGTGCAGTGCTATTGTGTCTTCAACCCCAAAACATGCTTTTTTTCTTTTCAGGAAAATACAAAATCTCTTCCACAGAAACAACAGGTTCGTTTAGTGAGCACACCTCCAACACATATTCTGGGCTTCACTGATGTGTTGCAAATGTTGAACCAAGAATGTGTGAAGGGACCTAGGTCTTTTTGCGAACCATACGTCAAAAGAATGAAAAAAATACTCTATGAATCAGAGAGAAGTGGACATCACCCAGACTGCACTGTGCCTTGGCGTGTTCTTTAACAAGCATCCCTTCTACTTAACCTGTATGGAAGTTTCATGATGTGGAATGTTAAAGAGACCACTAATGCTAAAAGAAATGTAAAAATATTCCACATAGGCTCCCCTTGATCTCAATGACAGTTGACGGCAGTCAGCATCAACGTGGAGGTGCTCAGCACGGCACAGGATTGAGCCATGACACTACATGACAATAGACTTCACGTGGTCTTAATAATTTCACTTTTCCAATTTTCTGAATGATGCCAAATGCATACATATATACACAAGTGCATCCAAGCCCATCCTCTCCCTCCTACTTGCTCCTGTAGGGGGAGATGGTTTAGTAGTCTAAATTTCTTGCTTGAGCTATCTAGACTTCCTGGAATGACAGGGTCAAACCCCAGATGGGTTAGCTCAGAGTGCTGACCTTCTGAGACCTGGAGTACCCTGATGATTACTACAGGGAGGTCTGTCAGAGATGTGACTTAAAAACCTAAGTGTTCCTTGCTCTGGTTTAACACTGAAGGCTCTCTATGGGACTTTTGTAAGAACATGATGGCTTACCTTATATCCCTAGCTAAAATTCCCCCTTCCTCATGGGTATGTAATGTGTTAGGAGATGGTTGGTTGCTGCACTCCATCCCACAGGTGACTGCATTCCTGTGGTGTATGTATATAAGGTCCCATCATGTAAGTGCTCAGTGATCTTCCATTGACGACAATGGTAGGCCCAAACTCAGAGGGCTTGCAGGATCAGTACTACCGTAAAACACTTTGAGTGCCAGGCAGGATGAAAGGTGTGTAAATTATTATTACAGTGCTGAATTTGTAGCTTCACAATTGTTTCCATGGCTGCAGATTTTGATGTCTTAAGCCAGAATTACGAGAGTCGCCTGCAAAACACTCATGGCCAAAGACAACATTGTTTGCAATAAAAGGAACTCTTCATGCAAAATTTGGCATAAGGTATTTCACAAGTTCACCCAGTTCTGGATTAGGGGCCAGATTCACCACCATTATCAGTGGGTGCAACTCCATTTGGCCTCAGTGGAATTAGGCCCACGTATGCATGTGGCGAATTTGGTCCTGTGACTGCACTGTAGGATGAAACTTGTGTTGTGGGGAGAGAGATGTGTCTGTTACACAGGGGTGTGGGATGGTAGCAGAAGGGGAAATAGAGAAGTATTGGTCAAGCAAATTCTTTATACTGACAGCAATTTATTTTTCTTTAAAGTCTCCTCCAGTGTGAAAGTTCTTCTTTGAAATGACCTCCTTATTCTCAGAGCTTAGAATAGGTGCGAAGTATTGTAAATGGGTTGTAGCTTCAATGGCTAACAGGAAATGGATCCTGCATTAATGAGAGCACTGCTAAATTATTCTGGCCTCATAATGGGGACAAAGACCCTACTTCAGAGGAGTCGATCCCTATGCTGCTAAAGCATGTGCTTCATTTCAGGTGCTTTCTTCAGTCTCATTGACAGCAGTGTGTGTCAGGGCTTTGCTGAGCAGGGGCAGATTGAAATGCATGCTTAAGTGCTTTGCTGAAAAGGGACTGAATGGGGAATATGTAACAAGCACATCCCCAGTGCAAGGATGTGGGCTAAGACTGCCGTCAAGATTCTCAGTCCTGCCTAAGTTCCCTAAAGCTGCCTCAGACAAGCAGCTGAGCCCTCCCCCTATGCAAGAGCAGTGCCAGGCCGTGGCCCAGGTGAAAGCATCAACCCTGCCCGGTTGTGCTAAATTTTTGACATGGAACTGCTGTCAATAACCACATTCACCTCTAGGTGTGCCCCTCGCCAGTTCCCCTGCAGCATCACTGCAAGGTGGATTGTGCAATACGGGTTTTCTGTCCTCTGGGAATGGGACTTTATAGCAGATCCCGATGCCCTCATCTGTCTGAGTGTGCGAGAGCAGCTGTCTGTGCCTGGTTAAGCATGGGATCAAAATGCTTTTTCACCGATTAATGGTCCAGGACCTTTGGGAAGCTGGAGTGGAGGGAACGATTCTGATTTGCACTACATGGCTGTGCAAGGGGGAAAAGGGGTTGTGAGATCTCCCTTTGGCCCACGCATGGGCTGCTTGGACTCTGGGTCCAAATGCATAAGAGCAAGCAGTATTATTCTCTCCCTTCTTTTCTGGAGCAGGTGGCCTCGAATGCTCAGAGCCTTGGTTCTGCTGCTCCAACTTGCTGGCCACAGTAGCAGAGCCAGCACACGGAGGGTGGCAAAGGGGGGAATTGGGACTCAAAGGGGAATCGTTTGACACCGTGTTCCCCAGTGGTACCTGCATATGCCTAAAGTGCAGACTTAGCCTATCATCTGTAAAATGCTTTGAGATCCTCCAGTATGAAAGGCGCTACATCACATACGACAAATGTCAGCCTTATAACCGTGATTGCCGACATTTCTCTACATAGAATTGACCTGCAGAATTAGTAATTGCTCAACAATTCTGGAGTTTATACACTGTAAAATTCACATTTCATTTCTGTGAACTATGAAAACTGTTGTGCCATGATTTCTTCATGACACTGTCATGTACTAGCCATCGAAGCTTAGAGTAGGCTTGTTACATTGCCCCAAGGAAGATACATTTATGCAACAGCTGCATTTTAGAAAGGTAAGTTTGTCAAGAAAAATAAAACCCATGTTTAACAGTCACACAGTCTCTTAAGGACTGACATAAGCTAACGGGTTGTTATTTAAACAACATTATCTAACATCTGTCTGGGTAATCCAGCTTTCTTTCCCTAGATGGGGATTCAGAATTCAAAAATGTACAATAAAGTCTATTCACAATCTCGGGGGAATTCCCTTAACCATCTCCCATTCCACTGCTTAAAAGATTTTTCTTTGGGGCAAATGCTGGTAATTCCTGCGCAACTTCTTTCAGTGTTATTTTACAACCCTTCCTTTTTAAAAGAAGTAATTGATAATGTCTTCCATTTGTAGGATACTGTCTATAGTACTTTACAAATGAGAGCACTTTATTTTTGTACTATGATATTCTCCCTAATACAGTAACTCCTCACTTAAAGTCGTCCCGGTTAATGTTGTTTCGTTGTTAGTTGCTGATCAATTAGGGAACATGCTCGTTTAAAGTTGTGCAATGCTCCCTTATAATGTTGTTTGGCAGCCGCCTGCTTTGTCCACTGCTTGCAGAAAGAGAAGCCCGTTGGAGCTAGATGGTGGGGACTTGGAACGAGGGTGGACTGGCAGCAGGGCCGGCTCCAGGCACCAGGCAACCAAGCTAGTGCTTGGGGCGGCACCTGGAGGGGGGCGGCGCGGCGCTCTGGCCGCCGGGGGGAGAGCCGAGCCCCAGCCGGGGCTCGCCGCCCTCTCGCCGCCCTGCCCCCGGCACTCTGGCCGCTGGGGAGAGAGCCGAGCCCCAGCCGGGGCTCGCCGCCCTCTCGCCGCCCTGCCCCCGGCGCTCTGGCCGCCAGGGGGAGAGCGGAGCCCCCGCCGGGGCTCGCCACCCTCCCCCCCGGCCGCCGGGGGGAGAGTGGAGCCCCCGCCGGGGCTTGCCGCCCTCTCGCCGCCCTGCCCCCGGCGCTCTGGCCGCTGGGGAGAGAGCCGGGGCTCGCCGCCCTCTCGCCGCCCTGCCCCCGGCGCTCTGGCCGCTGGGGAGAGAGCCGAGCCCCAGCCGGGGCTCGCCGCCCTCTCGCCGCCCTGCCCCCGGCGCTCTGGCCGCCCGGGGGAGAGCGGAGCCCCCGCCGGGGCTTGCCGCCCTCCCCCCGGGGCTCCAGCCACCCTCCCCCCCGGTGCCCTCCCCCCGGCCGCCGGGGGGAGAGCGGAGCCCCCGCCGGGGCTCGCCACCCTCCCCCCCGGCCGCCGGGGGGAGAGTGGAGCCCCCGCCGGGGCTTGCCGCCCTCTCCCCTGGTGCCCTCCCCCCGGCCGCCGGGGGGAGAGCGGAGCCCCCGCCGGGGCTCGCCGCCCTCCCCCCGGGGCTCCGGCCGCCCTCCCTCCCCCCCCCCCCGCGGGGCGGCCGGAGGCTTTTTTACCTGGGGCGGCAAAAAAGCCAGAGCCGGCCCTGACCGGCAGCCCCCCTATCAGCTCCCTGCTCCCCTAAGTTCCCTGTGTGGCAGCCACCCAGCAGGCTATCAATCGCTGGCAGTTCAGCTGTCCCTCCCCCCCACCCCTCATGTGCTGCTCCTGCCCTCTGCCTTGGAGCTGCTCCCGGGATTCTCCTGCTTGCAGTGCAGAGGGGTGGTGAAGAGGGGTGCTAATGTCAGGGTGTCCCCCTCTCCCCGGCTCCTGTACCCCCATCTCCTGTACCTTATCTCCACAGGGAGTGGGGACACTACAGGGCTCAGGACTGTGGGAGCTTGCTGGCAGCAGCTGCTGTCTCAATTTGCTAATCTACTTAAAAAGGCAATGCACTTAGAGTGGGGTCAGCATACTTAAAGGGGCAATGCGCGTCTCTCTCACACAGGGGGTGTGTCTCTCTCTGCCATGCTGTCTCCCCTCCCTCCATTCATGCTGCCTTGTAGAGTGTGAAGCGACATTAACAACATGTTAGCCCTTAAGTGCTAGTTCATCATTTAGCAATAAGGCATGCCCTGGGAAATATCCCACCCTCTGACTTCACCACCTCAACCAAGCTTCACAATCATCATTGCTGTGTACAGTATTAAATTGTTTAAAACTTATACTGTGTATATGTGTGTATACACATATATAATATAGTCTTTTGTCTGGCAAAAAATTTTTCCCTGGAACCTAACCCCCCCTTTTACATTAATTCTTATGGGGAAATTGGATTCGCTTAACATCATTTCGCTTAAAGTAGCATTTTTCAGGAACCTAACTACAACGTTAAGCGAGGAGTTACTGTATATAGTTTATATCTCAAAAGTATGAAAGAACGAGAAAGCACCCGTGCTTACTGTACACATCTATATCTTACAATGTTAATTGTTAATAAAATCTGCTTGCATAGAGCTCAAAGGAGACTGGCGTGTGTTGTCCTGTAACATTCAGCATCATAAAATAAAATGTAAACTATTGTCAGGAAAGCACTGGTCCCATGTTTGTAACTCAAGGAAAGATGTGTGTTATTTAAAGATGGCAGCTGTCAGGGCTACTAGGTGAACTGTGCCTTAGACCCCTTTTAGTTCCTTTTGAGTGTGCCCCATAGATGACAGACCTGGCTCCCTGTATTTCTCTCTGGGTAGAACCACATGTTCCAATCACTCTCGGACTGGATCTCTGGGCTGCAGCCCCTCTGGTTCCCAACCCTGTTAATGAACCAGGCCCAACTCAGTTTTGGCCCCTGTAAGAGTTTCCCTTCAGGAGCCCACAACAACATCCATTTGCAGTGACATGGGATCAAAACAAAGCATTATTTATTCATTCCTCAAAGGTACAAAGCATTTAGGAAACTGGGTCAATACAAGAAAAGGCTTAGACTTCCTTTCCTCTGCTTAGCCTCTCTCTAGCCACAGCTCAGGGAGGTCCAGTTTATTCCCATCTCTGAGCTGGGAGAGCCAGCCACTCCTGCTCACAACATGCTCCCCGTGTTTCAAGGGAGGTGTCAGCTTTCATCTACTGATACCTCACCTTCCTCTCCTCCTCCCCAAGGCCAGCATTTTGTAGATTTAGGATCCTTTGATCCCAGACTCAGCCTTGGACAGCACAAACCACTCTAGTCTGGATGGAGCCGGATGGGGGCTATTCCCCAATAAACTGCTCTTCCGTTGTTTCCTCCGGGACTCCCATCTGTGTCATTGTTTCATTTTCAGTGAGCTTCTCCCTCAACAGCCTCCTGTGATTTAACTCCTGGCATTCAAGCAGGTGAGTATCAAACATAACTTGAGGGGCACTGGCTACTTATCAAAAATACTACATGTAACGCCCTGATTCTCCACAACTGTGTCTAACGTTATTGGTCCACCACACTGCAGTGTACAGTTCAGGGGAGTTTGGATCCAGGGTTTTGGTTCAGAACCATTTCTAGGGGTTGGATGGAAGCCTTGAGTGAGTCCTATTCCTCATGCATAGATAGGATCCTAGTAGGTAGCGATGGGAAACACACAGAGATCTTTGAATCTGTCTCTCTACAAAGATAGGCTATAAATCCTGCTCTGCAGAGCGATGTAAGCTGATGAGATAACTCAGCAGTTTGTAGCAGGGCCTACCTTAAGCCAGACAAATATACCCAACAAACCCCTCCCAAGCCTGAGATTCATCCATACCGGGGGAACCTGTGGAGGGGCAAGCAGCAGGGGGGCCTCAGAGGAAGAGGCAGAAAGGGCAGGGGAGGTCTCGGGGGAAGAGACGGAGCTGGGCTGGGGCCATGGTCCAGGTGCTGGTGCCCCCCTACTTCTAGGGAGCTTTTGTCACTTGCGTGTAAGCCTCCCCAAACGGAAGACTCATACGCCGCCTATGCAGACCACCATGAGTGTCTCGGAGGAGCCTGAGACAGAAATGCCTGGATGAACAAGAAGGAGCAGGAAGAGGAGGGAGAACAGGTGTTGGGCAGCTTTCAAAGGCGAGCCTGGGAACTTAAATTCATAACTCTACTAAACACCAAACCCATGGACTTCACAGAAACACTGGTTTTCTGGCTCATTACAACAATTTAACACATCACACTGCCTGCTACCCATATTTACCCATTTCGAACCCTTTATGCATAACAGTCTACCCCCCAGTTACCCACTTTGTTTCAGTTGACCACCTCCAACATGTAATACCCTTTCTGCTTAACAATCTGTCTCTACTTCTATTTATAAGAGACACTCTTCTTCCTTCCCCAGACCTGAAGAAGAGCTCTGTGTAGCTCCAAAGCTTGTACCTTCCACCAGCAGATGTTGGCCCAGTAAAAGATATCACCACACCTACCTTGTCACTCTCATAGAAAAATACCCCTTTCTGTTAATATACTCCATGATAAGGTGGGCTGCGTGCCAGCTGTCACCGCAATGCTGTTTGAGAACGCCATTGCTGCAAATCCATCCACTATTTCTTGCCCATTGCCAAGAGTCACAGTTTTGCATAGCAGAAGACAATTAATGGCCCCACATTTGCATGACAACAGCCCCAAGTGTGGCTCTTCCTTCCAACTCCAAAATGATTTCCCACTAACCAGAAGCAATCCGACATTGTAAGCTTCTAGAGTGCCGTCACTACTCGCTTCTCCCATCAACGCAGCTCTCATTCTGGTGTCCCTGCGCTGGAGCAAGCTCAACACACAGGTCCAGGAATGGGGCCTTTCGGATCTGAAACTTCTTCAGCCACTGCTCGTCATTCCAATCCTGCATTGTGATGCAAGCCTACTAGTCCGTGCTCATTTCTCAGGCCCAGAAGCAGCGCTCGACCAGCTGCAACTGTTCCGTGACCATCACCAACAACTTTGAGTTGTTTTTCCACTATGCCCCTCAGGAAACTGGCCTCAAAGATATCCTCATGGCCCTAGTTGTTGTGGTTCTTCTTGCAATATTCATGAGAATGGTGCATACCTCTGCAGACTCCTTGTTCTGTCAGAGATGACAGAGACTGAAAAGTGCCATGCAGGTTTATGGGTGTTTTTAAAAAATGGCATGACAATTATAGGATATGGATGGTATTATGGGATGGAGAAAGTTACATACTGGGAACTTGACCCCCTAGCTCCCAGAGATCCCAGGGCAAGTCATTACTATCCCATAAAACATTGTGAAAGTGCCCTAAAAGGTATTACACCAGATACTGGTGCATGGCCTACTGAGATACCTACGTGCAGTGCACAACGCTTTACATTGACACCTGGTGGGTATGTAAAGCGTTGGTGGTAAACACAAGCATGCATGTGCCCAAGTGGCAGCTATATTCCCATATAACTTGTGTCAGCCTTGATTTGTAGTGTAGGCATGACCTAAGACCAAGCAGTTGCTAATCAGGTTACAGTTGGGATCCTGTCTCTGAGCCACATGTAATAAATATCCTGTTTGATCAACAGCTTTATGTGAGATATCAGGAAGTTACTGATCACGTAGACTTTGTCCGCAGTAGAATTTTCTACATAGCTTATCTCCTTCAAGCTGCTTTAAAAGTTATCATAGATCACACCCGCTTTATTAAGGCTGATAGTGTAACAGCAAGAACTCATTTTCTCCATCACCATTTCAATTAAACAAGATTTTATCAACATTACTGAAGAGTGTCTTCCCACAACTCAGTGAACTATTGGTCTGAAGCAGTAGCTCTCTGTCTCACTTCTCTGTGTGTTAATTTTCGCCTTAGTCTTCCTAAACTTCAGGGGCTCAGATCCTTGTTAAGGAGTGTTAGGAGCTTTCCCTTCGCCCCTCCCCTGGTTCGTGTCACACAGACAGAAATCAGAAGACCGGGGAGGGGTAAGGAGTGAGGTTGTGCTTCGGTCAAGGACACGCATTTCTTTGGCTTTTGGTGTTTCTTATACCTTCTCCCCCATCCTCCTCGCCCCTCCAGACTGGTTACTTGACCTTATTGTGGGAGAGGAGTTGAGGCAGGGTTGTCCTTCAAGTGTATGCTCGTATATGAAACTCCCAGTCTACCCAGCAACACTTTAGCTCTACTATTCCTTCTCTTTTCTGATTATACTAACAAACCCATCTGCTTGTCTTTGTTCTTTGCTCACACTTATTAGTAAGGATGTAAGAATATTAAAAAAAAAAAAAAAAGTCAAACCCAAAATTCTCTCTCAGGCTAACAAACAGGTCTGTATACTAATCTAAACTATTTAGATTATGTAGCAAAAATTTCCTACCACAGCTATCACTTCATTGGTGCTAGCAACAGTGGGAGCACTCATGTAGACAGGTCTCCAGGCAACCACCAGCATCGGAAGCCTCAGAGCAGGTCTATATGACATACTGGTTAAAAAGCTTGCCTATAACAATGCTGCCACCACTGCAGCAGAGCCATTGATAGCAATGGGGGGAACTTTTGACTTTACCGTGACTTGTATCAGTGTGGAAAAAACAGTTAAAAGGAATGAAAACAGAGGCCAAATCACCTTGGTTATAGGCTACTCGTTAAGTTTCCAGGCCCTTTCTCAAGGGAGTGTCTATGGATATACTCGTTAACATAAGGGTACTAGAATAAAGCAGGTTAATGTCATGAAATGCCCTGGCTCTTAGCCAAATGGTTATTAGTTCACACACAGTGCTCCACACTAAACATTTCACTTTGGGGCTCTGAAAGTTGATGGTAACAAGTGCCTGCCAGTTCAGCAGCTGAAGCAAAAGGCAGAGTTCACAGCACAGGTCCTGATCCTCAAGCAGGGCTGAGCTGCTCTTGGTGTAGGACCCAGAGACAGGTGGCAAAGGTGGCTGAATGCCACTTTTGTCCTCCCCATGAGCTCTTTGGATATCAGGGGATAATTTGGCCCCTGGTATGAATTAGAGCTCTGTGACAGAATGTACCCCTGGATCCTCACCCTACATACTATTATAATAATCTTTGTACAAAGTATGCCTTGTAAAGTAGCATTGGAAAACTCAGAATTTGCTGGTATTGTCCTGGCAAAATATGTGTGGGGCAACATTGTATGTGAAGTTATAACATGCCACTGTCTGGTATTAGTAACACACGTTCCAAACCCCACGGCCCTATCCAAACAGAGGCTGGCAACAGGTCTATCCTAAACAAAGGAATGTGTGCTCTGCTTATTGGCATTTAATCACTAAACAGAGTCTTCAAGCAGGAAGGGAAACAAAGAAAACCCAAGCAGGTGAGAAAAAGCTAGCAGGAAACGTCCTTCCACATAGACTCCTAGTGCCCAGCTGGAAAGGTTTTTCCAAGAGAGGGAAAGAAACTAAAAAAAAGCGGGACAAGCGGGACAAGCACCCCAGGTAAACCTCTCTCCCCCCAGCCCATCGCATTCACTGCCCGTGATGTGACAAAGGAAGCATTCATTGGACTTTAGGGGCAGGGGCCTGACCTAGAGGGTTTGGTTAGTAAGACTGCTCAAAGCTTGACTCTAATATACAGTAGAACCCGATTTATCTGAGCCTTCAATATCCAACTCTCCCTATTAACCGAACCAGGCAGCTGGGCTCATGCTGACAACCTGAGCCCCACCCATTCTCCTGATTATCCAAATGTTTGATTATCCGACCTGGCCCTGGTCCCAGTTTGATCAGATAAACGGGGCTCCACTGTAGTTTAAGTTACATATTAGAAAATGTCTTGTCTTTATTTTTCTTGTAACCATTTCTGACTTAGGCCTCATTCCTTGTACTCACTTAAAGTCTCTTTGTAGTTAATAAATTCGTTTTACTGTTTTATCTAATCCAGTGTATTTAAATTGAAGTGTCCGAATAATTATTTGAGATAAACTGGCATATTATTCCCTTTAAAGAATAACGGTCTTAAAATATTTCATCCTGTCCAGGAGAGGGCTGGGCAGTGCAGGACATACATTTCTGGGGCGGAAATCTAGGGCTGGGGGTGTGTGGGGGTCACCCTGCAGTATAACCCAGGCTGGTGAGAACCAGCGTGTAACCCAAGTGTGGCTAGTAGGTTGCCATTACATACACAACTCAGGGTGTGGCTGGCCAGCTGGAAGGCTGTTTGTGAGCAGTCCAAGTGGGAGCTGCATTTGTTAGTCTCTAAGGTGCCACAAGTACTCCTGTTCTTTTTGCGGATACAGACTAACACGGCTGCTACTCTGAAACCTGCTTCAGCAAGTCACTGTAAGGCACCTAAGGTTTCAGGGAAGGGGTGACACAGCTGCTTATTAGTCCGGATTGTACCTTGGTATGTCACAAGCACCCTTCGGTCTTGTTATCCAATAGCATAAAGCCTTCTGGAAATTTGATAACTATAAACCAAATTCCCAGTGTGTTTTGCACTCATGCCAGGCTTACAGTGAACCGTGTATGACCTCTGTTCCTGGTTTCTGTAGGAACGGATACAAATAATTGGTACAGGTGCTAGAAATCACTGGGGAACTAGATAAGCAAAAGGAAAATAAAGGTCTGTGATAAGACAGTGAAATCTGGTATAAGCATGAGTCAAAATGAGCTCAGACCTTTGGAACAGTGAAAATGTAAGCTGCAAACCTGTTCCCGGATTGGGTCAAGTATTACCCCTTTCTGTAGAGTGCTGATCTATTTGGGGTTAATAAACTGATTGAGCCGAGTCAGCTGATGGCTCATTGATCAGTAATTTAAATCAAACCCTCCACAGGCTGCTCTAACTTACTCCATCTTGTAATGGCCCTCAAGGAATCGCTGGAACATAGTGCACTCTGGCCAAGTTCCCATCCCAACATCGCCCTCACTTGCTCCCTAGATGAGGAGCCTGGAAGAGGGTGGTGCAGTGCTGAATAAGTTAGAGTCCTTTTGCATTGCTAGAGTGATTCCAAAGGGCTGTATTGCAGGCCTGGGGCATGACCTGACACCTTACACCTCCCCTCTTATGAAAATGGGACAGAATGCAAAGCATAGGGGAGCCTCACATTTCCTTCTACGGTTACCATTCAAATTACACTTTGCCTACCAGAGAAAACAAGCAAGCAAACCTGCCGCACTGCCTCCTTCCAACTCCAACCAGTGTAATGGTCTCTGTCCAGTTCCCAAGTTTCCATATTGGAAAGCACGGTCATTGGCTGATCACATACGTAGGGCATGATGCTGCTGCTCGCTATGGGTGGGAGCCGCAGCCTTACAAAAATTAATCCTTTTTAAGGATGTCAGGTGTACCATAACTTACAAAATTCCCAGTACGATGATGTGACCAAAAGGCCTAGGTACCAATGAAATCATACTCATGGCAGTACTTAAGTGGAACATCACTAGTGGTACTTCATAGGCCTTTATGCTGGCTCTCTGCATGGGGTGAATTTCACCTGAGTGTATTGATCAGGGAGGTAAGAGAAAGTGAGGGAACAACAAGAGAAAAAGAGATCTTTGCAGAGGAAGAGGATCCCTAGAGCAACATCACAAGGGGCCCTCAAATGGATGCAGGCCCTGAATGAAATAGTGGCAACTCCTCACATCATACTTGCAGGCAGTTTTAAAAAGCAACAGCTTCTGATAATTTGCAGGCTAAGGAGAGCTTTTCAGTTCTAACAGATTTACTAGAAATGCCATGCTATATCGTTTTATCAGTCTTTGAGGGTTTGCCTTTTATTCAAAGAAATAAGTCATTTCTTAAGTAGCTCTTTATATTTATTGCCTCTTTATCCTAGGCAGAGTCAATCATCTAACCTGAGGAGTTGACAAATGGTAATTGCATTTGTATATTATCATAAGGTGTAATCTCAGGCCCAGTTGGATAGCCAATGGTGAAAAGTCTGTTAAAACAATATTTCATAGATTCATAGATTCTAGGACTGGAAGGGACCTCAAGAGGTCATCGAGTCCAGTCCCCTGCCCGCATGGCAGGACCAAACACTGTCTAGACCATCCCTGATAGACATTTATCTAACCTACTCTTAAATATCTCCAGAGATGGAGATTCCACAACCTCCCTAGGCAATTTTGTTTTGATTTAATTCCAAACCAAGACAGCAAGATAGATAGGGGGAAAATAAGGAGAGATTACATTTTATTACATTATTACATTATTTCTGTTTTTCATACCAGGGATTATATTTCATCTCTTAACTTCTACATACGCTCGCAGTCTTCCACACCATTTACTTACTGATAATGCCCTAATCATATACATGTGGTTCTTTAAATAACCAGTCTTTATGTACAGGAGCAATTTCTGCTCCCTCTTACACTGCAGTAAACTCCAGATTGAAAGCAAGTGTAACAGAGTAGAATCTGGTCCACCCCATACAACCCACTGCTCACACAATAGTTGTGCATGCTTGTGATGGGGGACATTCACCTCTCACGAGCACCGCCTGTTGGCTGGGTGTGGTGCCGCAATCTTTTTTCCTGTAGGTTGTCGACCTCACTAGGCAGGTCTTCAGTGTCTCACCTCCCTGGTTAAGTCACAGAGTTAACAACAGATGACTACCCCAGAAGGGGTTGTCAAGTCCAAAACAAACACAAACAAAAGTCTTCCAATCCCTGGCTCAAACTGGACTCAGTCCCTCCTTTCTGAGGGCACCTTCTCTCTTCAGCCACTCTTGGGCTCCTCTAAGTTCAGCCTTCTGCTCAGGCTTCTGAAGGAAACTTATCCCCTTCTCCAGTCTTAGTAAAGAGTGACACTGGAACTGTCTGTCTACCCTCACCAGGACCTTCAGCTCTGTCTCTGGGCCCTTTTAAATCTAGCCCCTTTTCTTGGGCTTTTAAACTAGCCGTGTTCCCTTTCTGGGGCTTAGGCCACTCCGGCACTGGCTGCTGGGAGGACTCAGGTCCCCCAATAGTCTGGGTCCCAACCCCGGGACCCTATATACATCAGATACATATTACTTCCTTTACTTGATTGCTGCTACATTCCCTGGTCCTCTTCACCTCTGTCCACTACCCTAGGGCTAGAGGTCTCATATCCTCTTGCTCCCAGATTTAGCAAATACAGCCCATCAAACTCCCTTTGGCCAGAGCAGAGCCACCTTCCTCCCCTGCTGACTCCAGCCAGGAACTGACATGCTCAGCCCCTGCAGCTCCTTTTATCTGAGCCTGCTGGGCTCTGATTGGCTGCTTCTATGCAACCTCTCTAGGCAGGCCTGGAGGACACACCTTCACTGATCCTTTCCTGGGGCGGGAAGTGGCAGCACCCCGGGGCCTCCAGAAGGGGGTCTCGAAGGGTCAGGTACACCCCATCACAATGCTCCATTTCTCCTTAGCTACAGTTACTCTTTCAGGTGTCCGATAAATATTAGGTGGTGTCATTCCAATTGCTATTGTCTGAGCTTCCATTGTCTTCAAAAGTTCTGTATTCTGCCTACATGAAATTGCTCTTGGATGAAACTTGGGAAATAAAGTCTCAGATGTGGAAAACAACTGGAACCCCACCTGATAATATATGATCCTGGTAGGTACTTAACACTTCCTACCACCATCAATAGGAACTAAGGGTGTTCAGCATTCACCAGATTCACTCAGCACCTCCCAGGATCAGGACCCACAGTCTCCTTTATAAAACATTCCCACCCCTCTCCCATGAGTCCCTGTTCCATGAGACAGTGACTTTGTTGTGTATTTCCATTGCGTTTGAATTTAGCACTAAGCACTGAAAGGCCAAATCCATCCCTATTGTAATTCTGTTGATGTTTTAATGCTGTGTTTTGCTCGTTAAGGCCTGATCCAATGCCCACTAAAGTCATTGAGAGTTTTTCCTTTGCCTTCAATGGGCATTGGATTGGACCCACAGAGAAGACCAGCACTGAAATATTTGATAACTCCATATGGAAGGGTCCTATAGAATTTAATAGAAAATGATAACTAGGATTTAATATAAAATTATATCCCGGATATAGAATCCATAGGATGGTTCAAAGATTCATAGAAAGGAGCTTATCTTCTATTACATGCGGTTTGCCAGCCTCTCAGCTGGTCTCAATCAGCATAGCTCCATAGAAATCAGTGGAGCTACATCAAGTTGTGTCTACAAAAGTTTTAGGCCAAAGTGCCATCGCTAGTTGTTAGCTCAGAAGTAGCAATGGGTAACTTAAAATCTTTTCCAGGCATAAATGACACTTGAAAAATATCTCCCCT
Source organism: Emys orbicularis (assembly GCF_028017835.1). Taxonomy (NCBI): domain Eukaryota; kingdom Metazoa; phylum Chordata; order Testudines; family Emydidae; genus Emys; species Emys orbicularis. Next base: position 18,096,468 of record NC_088685.1, on the reverse strand, counting down.
TCCCCTGCCTGTGATCTTTGCAAATACTGAGCAGTCATGTAGCTTGGCTCAGCAATTAAAAAAAAAAAAAAAAAAGAGCGAGAGAGAAGGGGGGGAAATGTAAATTGTGAAATGGTATTTGGTATGTTTTCCAGATGGAGTGAGGTAACCCGAAAAGTGGAGCTCTGGGTTCAGATTCTGGAACTTAATGAGAATGGGGAGTACTGTCCAGTTGAGGTGATTCCCGCCAAGGACGTAAACACTGGTGGCATCTTTCAGCTCAGACAGGTAAGATGGCAGCTGCAGGAGTCATCTGTGAAAAGAGACCGGCTTTAACATTCTGAAGGAAGCAGGGAATCTTGTATGTTGTACTGGTTCATAGAGTTTTAATAGTGGGCTTATGACAAAGGAACCATCAAACTTAGGCCCAGTATTCGATCAGCTTTAAAGCAGTTACAGTCTAGAGGGAAATGCATTGGAGACCTTCTATATTTTGTGTAGGTATTTAGAGACCCTTAGCAGACTGAGGTCCTCTATTACCCATCAAACAGGCATAGTGTGGGTTACAGCAGTGGAAGCTTTCTCCACACTGCTCTGCCAGTGTGTTTCAGCCCTTACCTGGAGGGGACCACAGATGCTGGAGGATAGGTCATTCTCAATTGTCTACTTAGTGTTTTGGCCACTGTGCTGAGACTGTCAACTGAGGAACCAGTTGACAGGATATTTTTTAAAGATATGGATACCTGGAAACTGGATTGGACCATATTCTCAAATCCGACTCCTCTCACACAGGATGTAAAACAGCCATCAGAAAACAACTTTTAGTTACTATCAACCCAGGCAGAACTTGATCGAAAACCCGATGCTAAAGTTCCCATTATCTTACTACTAATCCTCTTAGCCAGCTACTCTCCAATTCTCTGGTTCCTGCACATTTAATATTTTAAAATATAGTCCACTGGTCAGAGAACTCTATAAAATTAGTATCTGTTAAATACACACTGAACCTCCTGAACTCCCAAACTACTATGATTTCCTATTCTGCTGACTGTACAGCAGGAGCAGCTAGCAAACACTGTTCCTAGAACTGTGCTGACAACATCAGTGGTGAGGGTTTACAATCCGGGAATCCAGTCCCACAAAAAGTTAATTTCAGCTTCAGTAACATTTGCTAAATTACATTCTCTCCCCTCAAGTGTACAAAGTCAAAACAGATTGGGGGGAGGGGGGGAGGGGAAATCCTATTTTCGGTGTTTTTGAGTATTTTTTTTAAACCTTTGAAAAGCTTTCATCAAAAGCAAATTGTGGGCTCACTGAATGTCCCATGCTTTCTTGTGGATTTAGACCTTGCAGCAGAGTGGTAGTTCTACCTAACCAATGTCATGTCTCACATGAGAGCTTGCAGTACCACTTTCTATGTAGTGAACAATCACCAGATTCAAATTGACTATATATAAAGCCACCACCAGTAGAGATCTCTCTGTCACTAAGTTTTCACCATTCAAGACTTTTAGTTCTTCAAATTGTTCCCTTGTGAAGGGGCAGTCACGGCGAATCCAGGCCGAAGTGAAGTCAGTGCAGGAATCTGGGACCTTGCCTCTAATGGAAGAAGCCCTACTATCTGTTGGAGTTGGCTGTGTTCAAATAAGGCATGTCAAGTCACAAAAAGTTCATGAGACTCATCAGGTAAGATCCTGTCTCATTAAAAGATCTTTAGCAGGAAGAAAAAAATGATAATTCAGAGGCTTGCGGATGCACCTGGAAAGCTGTGGAAAGCTCTTTTGGGACAAATTCGCTTCTGGAGCAACTCCACTGGCTGTAAATTATCCTACTCTATGTGAAACAGTGACTTCTAAACACTATTTTGACAATACTCTTTCCATGAATATATTTAGCTATGGGTGGGTAAATCCAGATTCTGACTTTCTCTAGGAAATGCTACCAAAAAAACCTTTCCTCAGTATTCTTGCCAGCAAGTTAAAGAAATATGGGCTGGATGAATGGACTATAAGGTGGATAGAAAGCTGGCTAGATCATCAGGCTCAACGGGTAGTGATCAATGGCTCCATGTCTAGTTGTCAGCTGGTATCAAGCGGAGTGCCCCAAGGGTCGGTCCTGGGGCCGGTTTTGTTCAATATCTTCATTAATGATCTGGAGGATGGCGTGGATTGTACCCTCAGCAAGTTTGCAGATGACACTAAACTGGGAGGAGTGGTAAATACGCTGGAGGGTAGGGTTAGGATACAGAGGGACCTAGACAAATTAGAGGATTGGGTCAAAAGAAATCTGATGGGGTTCAACAAGGACAAGTGCAGAGTCCTGCACTTAGGACGGAAGAATCTCATGCACTGCTACAGACTAGGGACCAAGTGGCTAGGCAGCACTTCTGCAGAAAAGGACCTAGGGGTTACAGTGGACAAGAAGCTGGATATGCGTCAACAGTGTGCCCTTGTTGCCAAGAAAGCTAATGGCATTTTGGGCTGTATAAGTAGGAGCATTGCCAGCAGATCAAGGGACGTGATCATTCCCTCTATTCGGCATTGGTGAGGACTCATCTGGAGTACTGTGTCCAGTTTTGGGCCCCACACTACAAGAAGGATGTGGAAAAATTGGAGAGTCCAGAGGAGGGCAACAAAAATGATTAGGGGGCTGGAGCACATGACTTATGAGGAGAGGCTGAGGGAACTGGGATTATTTAGTCTGCAGAAGAGAAGAATGAGAGGGGATTTGATAGCTGCTTTCAACTACCTGAAAGGGGGTTCCAAAGAGGATGGATCTAGAGTGTTCTCAGTGGTAACAGATGACAGAACAAGGAGTAATGGTCTCAAGTTGCAGTGGGGGAGGTTTAGGTTGGATATAAGGAAAAACTTTTTCACTAGGAGGGTGGTGAAGCACTGGAATGGGTTACCTAGGGAGATGGTGGAATCTCCTTCCTTAGAGGTTTTTAAGGTCAGGCTTGACACAGCCCTGGCTGGGATGATTTAGTTGGGGATTGGTCCTGCTTTGAGCAGGGGGTTGGACTAGATGACCTCCTGAAGTCCCTTCCAACCCTGATATTCTATGATTCTATTATAAGGACTTCCACCATAAGAAGAACGAGACTTGCAATACTAACACACACTTTTGCTTTACCCTCTTCCTCCTCTTTATTTTAAAAAAACCCTACTAAATGAATAAAAACATAACCCCTTTTCAAGAAGAGTGTTTATACACCCCAAAAAGGTAGAAATGCCAGACTCTCCATGAAGTCTGCTAGGAGCTTTGTTTTTGGTAATTGATTTTACTTGGAAGACAGTTGGATACAACAGCGATGGGCATAAGAAATTATAATGTATCAATGGGGATTGTACTTAAATAATGTCTAATGTGATTTTGGAAAAGTGTAAAATTAAAGGAGCAAAACTTCAGTTATTTATTTTTAGTTTTAGGAGAGCAGAGATGTTTGTTGCTTTTGCATTTTAAAATCACCCTAATGCCCCTTGTCATCAGTTGGAAGTTCAGTGTGGGTGGGAATGAATGAATGGGCTTGTGACATAGCAGCTGCCTCAGTTTCCCCACTTTGGTTGAATGTCTCTTCACAGTGGTCCTCCAGCTCCCAGCAATGATGGTTGACTTAATGCTTTGGCTAAACTTTATTGAAGGAGAGTCTTCTTTCACATCTTCGTTCCATAACTAAACTGAGCAGGCTCCCAAATCTATCTCAAAGCTCAAAACTGGGGAGGCAGCTAACAAGGCAGAGGTGGACTGAGCCCAACTCCCTTAAAAGGCCACTCCATCCTGTGTCCAGCCCTTAATGCTTTTCATTTTACAATTTTTTTGAAAGCTATAATCCACAAACTTAAATAACCTTTTTTATTAAAGTGACATGACCATCTACTTTGAACCTCTGGGTTCTTGTTCTGCATATCTGCAACTCTTATTTATTTATCTTCCATGTGTATCAAATTTTCCAAAGACCTTGAAACTAAGAAAATGTATGCCTTTTTAATTTTAACTTTCACTTACCTAAAATTTGCTTTTGTTACTTAACTCATCACGGGAGTTCCCCTTTATCCTTTAAGTAGCTAGATAAATATTTACTCAATGAGACTGTAAATATAGGAATGAATTTCCAAAAATTTTTTGGAAATCCTTTGCTTTTTTCTTTTTCTTCATTCAGTGAATGGTGCTTTGTGTCTCACTCCTGATTGCCGTCGTGATGATACTTTCTAGCAAGGGGCCCAGTTTGATGTAGGTCATTTTGATGAAAGGTTCTGTGTCCCATCAGAAAGGACTGAAAATCAAGGTGTGAGAGCTTTTGTATGGTGACTGCTAATGTGACTTTTGTTTTAACTTTTGGTTTAAGAATGGGTTTAATATGTTAACATTTTCCCCCACTAAATGGTTTGTCTTAAAACTAATCTTTTGTCAAACTTTGGTTTCCCATGCTTGCTATAACAATTCCTGCCTCTTACTAATAAGACAGTAGGTTCTTCTCTAGTCCTATCATGTATCCATCAGAATGGATAGATTGCAAGTGCCTTTTCACTGTAATATTCGTTCTTATTTAAACCACTCAAATGTTTTGGCAGTCACTTCTTAGCAATTAGATGTAGTGATTAGAATCCTTTATTACTGGCGTTTTCCTTTAATTGCTATGTAAACTATGAAAATACATTCCAGTTGTTTATACTAAGTGATATAAATCTTCAATTACAATACCCTTCCAAACAAGTTTTATAAAGGAAAAATAAGTAGTGGGTGCAAGTGGCACTACTATCCACTATTAATACTGTGAAGCTGGTCTACCAGTATCTATCCCCAGTGTACTACATTGCTAGAGATTTTAATCAGAATTACACATACAGCTGGTAATATTTTAACCATAAATACTGCTTTTGCACTTAATGTATTTTCTAGTATAAAAGTGTTTATGAATGACTTCTTTTTTTCTTTTTTTTCTTTTTTTTTTTTTGCCTAGGAAGGAGAGGATGATATGGACAGTTATCAGGTAAATAGAGCAACATTTATCTTACTTCAAATATCAATATTTGTAGATCAGATTGCCTGGTCTAATTTTCAATATTAAATAGACATCAACATTGTACATCCCACTGTATAAGGCATGAATATCTTAACAGTCGCTGTCCCGAAGACTGTAAAATCTTACACAAATTTTTACATTATATAATATCTGACCCAGAATTAAAAGGCACTTTTTCTCTCTGAAAGAATGGGACACATTAATGTATGTTTCCTGAACAAGGCATAGTTCCTTTTATCTTCTCTATTCTCTGACATGCTTCCCCTCTGTAGCTACAGCCTGTGGATTAGGATTGGCTGTGTTCAGAGCAGTCATAGGTATCATGTTTAAGATGCATAGAAGCAAAATAATTCACACTATTTTATGTTATGAATGTGGTTTATATTGGACCTGGGAATAAAATATTGGCTGGTGATCAAAACGGGCCTACTAGTCAGGACAGGGATTCTATTCCTAGGACCACAACTCACTGTGACTTTGGGCTAGGTATTTAACCTCTGTTTTGACCATCACCCCCACCCCACCCCCCGAAAATGGGGATTTTTTTTTAACTTCACAGAGTTGTTTGTGTGGCATAATATTTGTGATACATTGTCATTAAAAGTACACAGATGTAGGCAAAAAACACCTCATGCTCATTGTTGCAGTTACCAGTAGTATAAGCATATAAGGATAGCAATCAGAGATCCTGTGTTTAATTTTGTCTTTGGAGGGCTGGAGAGGGTTCTAGGTGCATTTCTACAAGACTATAGATGTTCAAAACCACACAGGTTACGGTTTGCTTCAATCCTTTTCTCTTGATTGATTAAATGCCTAACAAAGGAGAAGAAATGTTTAGGGAAGTCTTAGGGGGGTGGTACAATGAGGAATAATAGGATCAGATTAGGCAAGGGGGAATTCACATGTAATGTCAGGAACAATATTTTACCAAAAATAGCATGGCCCCAATCCGGCATTATCATCTATGCAGCAGTCCACCCATAATTCAGGTTTGGATCCTTAGACTTGAAACTCTGTAAGACAAGGACTGGGTAGAAATCGACCTCTCGGGGATCGATTTATCGCGTCCCGATGGGACGCGACAATCGATCCCCGAATCGACGCCCTTACTCCACCAGCGAAGGTGGGAGTAAGCGCCGTCGACGGGAAGCCGCAGAGGTCGATTTTGCCACCGTCCCTACAGCGGGGTAAGTCGGCTGCGATACGTCGAATTCAGCTACGCTATTCGCGTAGCTGAATTTGCGTATCTTAAATCGACCCCCCCCGTAGTGAAGACGTAGCCTGACATGCACTCAAGTCACAAATAGAGAGCTCTATAGAGAAAATCTGTGTATACTTACAGAGTAATAGGTGTTTTTATTAAAACTGCCAGCAGGGTGACTAAATGAGGTGGGTTTTTTTTTTTTTTATAAAGTCAGTGGCCCACTAACATGTGGGTTAAGACCACCAATATGCATCACAAAGATAGCATTTTTTCCATTGCAGCTTGTCGTTCTGACTGACTGTCCTACTTTTCCAGATAAAACAGAAGATGATACAGATCGGGAGGCACAACTGTTAGAGATGAGGCTCACCCTTACTGAAGAAAGGAATGCCGTAATGGTTCCTTCTGCTGGCAGTGGGATCCCTGGAGCTCCAGAAGAGTGGTATGAATGTTACTATATGCCACAGTGAATATAAAAATGATGGGCAGCCTGTTCCTGGCTTGGATTGCTGCCATTTTCTGCGCCACCACATGTGGATTATGTACGTCCTATGACAAAAGTGTTTAAATTAGGAGTGTTAGTGTGAATTAATTTCTTGGTCTCAATAACTGAAACCCAGAAACACTCTTTAGTAAGTATCAGAGGGGTAGCCGTGTTAGTCTGGATCTGTAAAAAGTAAGAGTCCTGTGGCACCTTATAGACTAACAGATGTATTGGAGCATAAGCTTTTGTGGGTAAATGATACTGTTATTGACCAAAATGTAAATATGACTTTTGAAAAAAAAATAAATTAATATTTATTACCACTGCACTTAGCATTAAAAACAAATTAGTTAATATGTTATTATGTAGTTCCTTCACTTAAAAGGCTGCTCTGTCATAATAAAACTCCATCTGCAGGAGCATTGTATGCTTCTGGCTTAAGCATAGAGTCCGTTTAGTCAGCAGGTGTTGCACATAATTTTCTAAATATTAAAACCAATAAATTACACTGGACTGAGATTGCCATACTATAGCAGCTGTGGGTAACAACTGCAGTATAGGATGCAAAACTGTTTCTATTCTAAGCCACTGTATTCTAACTTGGGATGAATTTTTTTGTGCTTGGTCTCTGCTTTGGAGGAAAAGCTGATCAGCATTTGAGTTGTTTGGAGAGGGAGCATGGTAGTGAAGAAGAGGACACAAGATATACACCTTTACCCCGATATAACGCGACCCGATATAACACGAATTCGGATATAACGCGGTAAAGCAGTGCTCCGGGGAGGTGGGGCTGCACACTCCGGTGGATCAAAGCAAGTTCGATATAACGTGGTTTCACCTATAACACGGTAAGATTTTTTGGCTCCCGAGGACAGCGTTATATCGAGAGAGAGGTGTATTGTGCAGAGTGTGAGGAAAACCTCTAACCACACTTGCTGACTGGACCCTGTTTGTTTGGTTTTTAAGTTGAACTTTGTTAAAACTAATGCTTTTGAACCATAGGAAAGTCCTCACTCCTTACTGAGGACTTTTTGTATGCCATCTTTCAAGTTAAAAAGCTGTGAATATTTGAAAACTCCATACTGAGCATGCACAGCAGAAAACAGTGTAGTTGTAAGATACATACTTAGAAGAAATGTATTGTGAATGCATGTGCATCTAGGGAAATGTGCAAAGGCTGATTCAAGCAACTTACTAACTTTTTTCTAATTTTTTTTCTTACAAAATCTTTCTAAAATGTGTTATAAAAATAGGAAATTAAAGGGATAATATAGAATAAAGCATTAAGGTTGCACCTTTAAATCACAACATATCAGGAAGTTTAAAAGTTAAAATATAAACCGCAGTGTTAATTTGGACATGCTGCACATATGTACTACTTCCTATTCCTATTTTTATTTTTGGGTGCTTAACAATCAGCATAATAGTTGTGCAATGTGGGAGAGTTAACTTTGCTTTTGGAACCTTAATATTTGCATTTCCTGACTTTTCGAGACTAACAGTCCAACCTTCGGTCGCATTACTAATGCAGAGGTTTTTGCATTAATATGTGTACATGTCCGTGTAAATAAAGAAACTTTAAATTTGCTATTAGCAGTTTAGAGGCAAGAAAACATTTCTGAAAGCAGAGGTCAAATAATGTAATAAATGTGAGGGAGCTAGTATAAAAGAAGTACCAATTTAGTTTGAGTCCCTCTGTATCTGCAAGAGTAAATTAAAATAAAGCCATTTGCCAAGGTTATCATTGGCTTGACCTACAATCGCAGCTGTGCAGAATGTATTATACTGTTGGCTTGTATCATAAGATACGTGTGTAGGATAAATCTGCTTCAGTTTAAATGCCACCATTGTCAATATCTTATGTTTTAGGACCCCAGTGCCTGGTATGGAAACCCATATTCCAGTTGTTTTCCTTGACTTAAATGGTAAGACAGGACAGAGAGCGTTTGAAATAAACTTTGTCTAGCCAATAACATTATAGCAAATAAAAAGCAAACTAATAAAATGAAGAAATTCCTTGAGTGGCAGGTTTATTAATGTGAAAAGACTATTAGAACTACATTTATTTCATCCAACTATATTGTTTAATACTCCAGAATATACAGCAATTACATACAGAATGAACAATACATTTTTATCCTCCCTATGTTTTGCCGACCTTAAATAAGTGAAAAGACAGGAAGAAGGGAGGTATAAAATAACAAAGGGAATAAAACTTAGAAGCTAACAATAAAAGCCAGTTGTAAATGCGGAATAATCATTCAAAAATAATGGTTCTAGTGGAGTCCCACAGGGATCTGTTCTTGGCCGGTGCTCTTCAATATCTTTATCAAAGATCTGGAAAAAAATTGCTGATAAAGTTTGCATATGACACAAATGGGTGGAATGGTAAGTGAGAGTAGGTTAGTTAGGCAGAGTGATCTTTATCATTTGGTATACTGGGCTCACTTGCCTTTTTATACATCCAGATACAAGATCATACATATAGGGACAAGGAATGCAGGCCACACCTACAGAATGGGGGACTGTATCCTGGAAAGTAGTGACTCTGAACAGGACGTAAAGGTCCTAGTGGATAACCAGTGGAACATGAGCTGCTAGTGTGACCCATCCCTTATGGGTTAGAGTGCTCAAATGAACAACCACACCGTAAAAGGTACCTGGACCCCACAAGAGGCCAGACTGCACATCAGTCTACTGGAACTGAGGGCAGTCTGCTAAATCTGCTTATACATTTACTTCTATATCCAAGTAACATCAGACAACAGCAACATGGTCTTTTACATAAACCAACAGGGCAAAGCAAGATCTCTTCCTAGAAGCAGTCAGGCTTTGGACTGGTACATCAGAAACCACATCACCATCCAAGCCACATACTTTCCAAGTGCTCAAAACTCTTTAGCAAACAGACTGAGCAAACATTTCTCTGCAGACCCTGTGTGGGGAACACCTCAGTTGGGATGCGAAGGGATCCCAATGAACAGGAAATTTCCCCTGTACTGCTCCAGAGGAGCTATGTGTCACTCCCAGGGCAATGATCTCCTGTTGTCATGGCCAGAAGAACTTACATATGCCTTTCCTCCTATTCCCCTGCTACCACAGGTCTTGAGAAAGATCCATCACAACAGTGCCAGAGTTGTTCTTGTAGCACCTAATTGGCCCAGACAGTTTTGGTTCCCAGAACTCCTGAGAATGTCAGTCCCTCCTTCTATCAGGATCCACCCCTTTTCAGATCTCCTGACTCAGGAAGAAGGCAGAATCAGACCCTGCAATCCAGAACCACTCCACCTCATGGCCTGGTGTTTGAATGGGCATCAAAACTAGAACGTTTTTGCTCAGCACCCCTCAAAGTAAGAATGCTACCTAACTAAGTGGAGATGCTTCTCTACCTTGGCTCAGCATAATCAGCCTTCTCCCAGCTTCATAGATGTCCCAGTTGTTTTAAATTCTCCTGTTTTTTTTAAAAAAAGAAACCTCAGGTCTTTCCATTAGCTCACAGCAGGTTCATCTTGCAGCGATCAGTGTCTTCCTTCCTCCATTTTCACTCACCCAATGACAGTGAGATTCATGAAAGGGCTAGTCAGGATTTTTCCGCTAGTGGTCAAACTTACACCTCAATGGGGCCACAAGCTTGTCCTGTCTACGCTCACCAGACCTCCATTAGAACCCTTGGCAACATGCCCTATGTCAGGGGTCAGCAAACTTTGGCACGCGGCTTGCCAGGGTAAGCACCCTGGCAGGCCGGGCCAGTTTATTTACCTGCTGACGCGGCAGGTTCGGCCGATCGCGGCCCCCACTGGCCGCGGTTTGCTGTCCCGGGCCAATGGGGGCGGCGGGAAGCGGCGCGGGCAAGGGATGTGCTGGCCGCGGCTTCCCGCCACCCCCATTGGCCCGGGACGGCGAACCGCGGCCAGTGGGGGCCGCGATCAGCCGAACCTGCCGCGTCAGCAGGTAAATAAACTGGCCCGGCCCGCCAGGGTGCTTACCCTGGTGAGCCGCATGCCAAATGTTGCCGACCGCTGCCCTATGTCCTACTTGTCCATGAAAGTGGGATTTTTAGTTGCTGTTTCCTCAGCCAAAAGGTCGCGGAAGATGGGAATTCTCATGGCAGACCCACCCTATACTGTTTCTCACAAGGAAAAAGGTCTCTTTTCACCACCACCCTAAATTCCTACCCAGTTATTTCTGAATTCCATGTCAACCAGGCCATCCACTTATCTGTTTTTTTCCTGAAACTCCATGCCGCTGCTGAAGAGAGCAGCCTTCATTCCCTTGATGTCGGACATGCCTTGGCATTCTACCTGAAAAGGACCAAACCTATCAGAAAATCACGAAGGCTATTTCTCATCATAGCAGAAAGGTTGCAAGGACAAGCTCTATCCTCTCAGAGAATCTAAGTGGATTTCTGGGGGAATCATTGAGTTCTACCAATTAACTCATATTCTTCCAACTGATGGGGTAAGGGCACAATCCATGAGAGCACAGGATGCCGTTACAGCATCCCTGCAAGAAGTACCAATACTGGACATATGTAGAATGGCTACCTGGAGTTCCAGTCACACATATACAAAACATTTTGTACACTAGTTCAAGCGGATACAACAGTGGGAACTACAGTAATTCAAGCATCTTTGCTGCCAGGATCCTCGCACCCTCCTCAGTCTGAATACTGCTAGTCAGTCACCCATGTGTGGAACAAGCATAGGGACCAGCACTCGAAGAATTGGAGGTCACTTCCCTGTAACTGGATGTTCTTTCAGATGTGTGGTCCATGTCTATATTCTCCTCCATCCCCTTTGCTTCGGATCCTACTGGATTCACAGTAAGAAGAACTGGACAGGCGTCAGCCCACGCTGCCTCTTATGCCCTGGGTCTGGAGCATAAGGAGAGCTGCTGCACATGTGTGAGCCAATGGACACTGCTTGTTAGAATTTATGGACTCAAGCGCATGATGTGCATGCACACCTACATGTGGAATACAGATAGGGACCACAGATCTGCAAGAACTTGCACTTACAGTTAAGTAACCTCCATTTTTAAACTCAAATATCTTTGTTGGTAGACCAATGTTGATTGTAAAATGACCTCTTATAAAACAGATGTTTGTTTTTTACCAGTTCTAGGTGAACTGGAAATTTTTTGAGTTAAAATGTATGTATTCGAGGAGATGCTTCTTTCCCTTTGCAGGTGAAAGTAGAAGCCTCCTGGGATTCCACAGTCCATAACTGCCTTCAGCTCAGTAAAGGAACAGCAACAGATGAAAGAGTTTTCCTGATTGTGAGAGTGAGAGTCCAGCTCAGCCATCCTGCAGAAATGCAGCTAGTGCTACGCAAACGTATCTGCGATAATGTCTACGGGAGACAGGTACATCTTTTAAAACCCTCCAGTGAGTTTTGACTCCCTGTCAAAGTGCTGAGAGACCTGAGGCAAAGAGCTTTTGACCTGCTTGACGCCAGAGTTCAGTAATTCCTGGCCCCCAGTCCTGTGCTCAGACTCCTAGTCTGTGCCTCACTTCACTGCAGCATTTTAACACTGGTGTGCCCCTTGTTTTGGTGGATTTGATAGGTTACCATCAGGTTGCAGGGCTGCCCGGAGGGGTGGGGGGGCAAGTGGGGCAATTTGCCCCGGGCCCCACAGGGGCCCCCACGAGAATATAGTATTCTATGGTATTGCAACTTTTTTTAATGGAAGGGGCCCCCAAAATTGCTTTGCCCCAGGCCCCCTGAATCCTCTGGGTGGCCCTGTCAGGTTGAGATGGAGGTGCATATTTTTAAATGTTTTATGGGAGCTGTGTGTTTGTAATTCTGAGCCTGACAGGTGTCCCTTGAGGAAAAATGAAATTAACAGTGGCCTTCTAAAAAGAGTCTTTAAACAAACTCTTAGCCAGAAGTATCTATAGAACAAAAAGAAAAGTGTCCAGTTCTTCTCTTGATGTAGTTTTTCTTTGGCTAGATACATTTGTTTGACATGTTGAAATGGTCTGGGTCCATTTTGTAGAAGCTTTGAAAATACCAAAATAATTTATACATTAATCTTTAGTTCCTCTTCCTCACAAGTCCTGCTGGGGGCTAGACCTGGAGAATCAAGAAGGTGGGATACTGCATTTCACCCATCCAAAGCAGCTTCAGCTCTTTTCTTTGGTACACAGTCATAAAGAAGCATTAGAAATAGCAACAACCAGCTGCTGTTTTGATTCCTTGTGTTTACTTGATACTGATTTGCTCTGTCCTGTGTGGCAATAACTAGAGCAGGGGTCGGCAACCTTTCAGAAGTGATGTGCTGAGTTTTCATATATTCACTCTAATTGAAGGTTTCGTGGGCCAGTCATACATTTTAACAAGGTCTCTTTCTGTAAGTTTATAGTATATAACTAAACTATTGTTGTATGTAAAGTATATAAGGTTTTTAAAATGTTTAAGAAGCTTCATTTAAAATTAAATTAAAATGCAGAGCCCCCCAGACCCGGCCAGGACCCAGGCAGTGTGAGTGCCACTGAAAATCAGCTCGCGTGCCACCTTTGGCACGCGAGCCATAGGTTGCCTACCCCTGAACTAGAGGCTTTACGTTGCTAGTAGTCTGTGTGATACCTTCAGTGTCTTGGAAAATTATTAAAAAAAATTTTCATAGCTTTTGTATGACGCTGCTAAATACTGGAGAGAATTTTTGTTTCAATATCATTAGTATTAATCTGCTGAATAGTCTCTCTAATCCCAATCATTTAACATTGGCTAGAGTTTAGTAGGTGTTATCCTCAAGGCCAGGAGCTCATGTTTTGTAGATTAGTGAAATTTGTCTAATTTGCCGATGTATCCTAAGTGAAACCTGAATTTATGTTTTCCCCATCAGTAACGTTCACTAAATCTGTTTCTGGATACTGACCTCTCTCCCAGTCTGAGACATTTAGGGGTATGCTAGCAGCAGTTGTGGTACACGTTGCCGTCTGTGGCTTCTCAGAACGAGAGTCCCACTTGACCTTTTATTTTCTCCATTTGGCCTGTTCTGCCATGATGGAAGGTGCAGGGGGAGGAACAAATGGAAGGCAGGAGCTCGATGAATGGTCTCATTCAGGGAATGATCCCTGAAAATCTTCATTCCTTGATGAAGATGGTGGGAGCAGGGAGAATTCTGCTCAACACTGCCCCAAAATTTGGCTTTCCATGCCAGCGACAGTATCAGATAAGGTGGGGGTGTTGAGCTGCTCCTCTGTTGGCACTACAGGAGGCAGAGTCGGAGTGAGGCCAGAAGAATCATAGAATCATAGAATATCAGGGTTGGAAGGGACCTCAGGAGGTCATCTAGTCCAACCCCCTGCTCAAAGCAGGACCAATTCCCAACTAAATCATCCCAGCCAGGGCTTTGTCAAGCCGGGCCTTAAAAACCTCCAAAGAAGGAGACTCCACCACCTCCCTAGGTAACGCATTCCAGTGCTTCACCACCCTCCTAGTGAAAAAGTTTTTCCTAATATCCAACCTAGACCTCCCCCACTGCAACTTGAGACCATTGCTCCTTGTTCTGTCATCTGCCACCACTGAGAACAGCCGAGCTCCATCCTCTTTGGAACCCCCCCTCAGGTAGTTGAAAGCAGCTATCAAATCCCCCCTCATTCTTCTCTTCTGGAGACTAAACAATCCCAGTTCCCTCAGCCTCTCCTCATAAGTCATGTGCTACAGACCCCTAATCATTTTTGTTGCCCTCCGCTGGACTCTTTCCAATTTTTCCACATCCTTCTTGTAGTGTGGGGCCCAAAACTGGACACAGTATTCCAGATGAGGCCTCACCAATGTCGAATAAAGGGGAACAATCACGTTCCTTGATCTGCTGGCAATGCCCCTACTTATACAGCCCAAAATGCCGTTAGCTTTCTTGGCAACAAGAGCACACTGTTGACTCATATCCAGCTTCTCGTCCACTGTGACCCCTAGGTCCTTTTCTGCAGAACTGCTACCCAGCCATTCGGTCCCTAGTCTGTAGCAGTGCATGGGATTCTTCCGTCCTAAGTGCAGGACTCTGCACTTGTCCTTGTTGAACCTCATCAGGTTTTTTTTGGCCCAATCCTCTAATTTGTCTAGGTCCCTCTGTATCCGATCCCTACCCTCTAGTGTATCTACCACGCCTCCCAGTTTAGTGTCATCTCCAAACTTGCTGAGAGTGCAGTCCACGTCATCCTCCAGATCATTAATAAAGATATTAAAGAAAACCGGCCCCAGGACCGACCCTTGGGGCACTCCGCTTGAAACCGGCTGCCAACTAGACATGGAGCCATTGATCACTACCCGTTGAGCCCGACGATCTAGCCAGCTTTCTATCCACAGTCCATTCATCCAGCCCATACTTCTTTAACTTGGCGGCAAGAATACTGTGGGAGACCGTATCAAAAGCTTTGCTAAAGTCAAGGAATAACACATCCACTGCTTTCCCCTCATCCACAGAGCCAGTTATCTCATCATAGAAGGCAATTAGGGTAGTCAGGCATGACTTGCCCTTGGTGAATCCATGATGACTGTTCCTGATCACTTTCCTCTCCTCTAAGTGTTTCATAATTGATTCCTTGAGGACCTGCTCCATGATTTTTCCAGGGACTGAGGTGAGGCTGACTGGCCTGTAGTTCCCCGCATCCTCAGGGACATGGGGAAGCTCCAGGCAGAGCCCTGTGGACACAACTGAGCTGCTGATAGTATTTGGAGGAAGAGAGGCACAGCACTAGATGTGGGAAACCCATTTCACAGAAATCATTTGCAGGCTCCATTTATCATACAGATTGTATTGAGTCTCCAGCAATGCCGATTTTAGCCGCAAGCTGAGTCTATTTGCCAACACAAACATTCAGCCTTCTCACAAGGTTTTTAATCCCCAGTGATCACCTTTCCAGGTTGTTCAGACTCAGCAGCACCTTTCAATGACTCATCTCTGCATTCATTCAAGAATCCAATTCTTAACCCTGCACGGCGCCAAGTCAGCATAAACAATGACCATGCCCTCTTAAATCATTCTTCATAACGATCTCTTTGGTCAAGAATTTAATGTCTGTACATGTCAATATTCAAGAAAAGTCACCTAGGCTCTCCACAAAAAAAAATAATCTAGAACCAGCCAATCCTTTGTTTTCTAGTTAAGAGGTCACCTTGCTGTGTAGAAAGATAATCCCCTTTTTACATCTGTAATGAAGACAGAAATAACTGATTTCGTCTTTATTTGGACTAAAGTCCTTTGAATGCTGCCTGCTTGTTTTGTCTGTTCTGTTATTTGCCATACACAAACATTTGCTTTTGTTGAAAATGTTATTTTAAACACCTTTTTTTTTAAATCTGGAAGGCAGGTGCTAGATTCCCTTTCTGAATATTAGCTATATCTGGAAAGGAAAAATCAATTTCTGCTTCCATGGCTCAGAAGTGGAAATCCTCCTAAGTGCCTGGTACTGTATCTAAAGCTGCCCAGGTCCAGAGCCTCCCTTCCCTTACTTTTTATTTTAAATTCTAGTGGGATCCACATACCTCACTTTCTAGGCTTCAGATAGAGAGGTACACCATCCATTTAGTCCCCCCAATTCCTTCTTTGGGGGAGAGCCCAGGGCTGGGGCGGCAGGGGAGTGCAGGTGGGGGCCAGAGCTGAGGCGGCAGGAGGTGCCGGGGGGAAGAGCCCAGGGCTGGGGCGGCAGGGGGTGTGGGTGGTGGCCAGAGTTGGGGCAGCAGGAGGTGCGGGGGGGAAGAGCCCAGGGCTGGGACAGCAGGAGGGTGCAGGTGGGGGCCAGAGCTGGGGCAGCAGGGGGTGTGGGCGGCGGAGAGTCCATGGCTGGGGCAATACAGGGGTGCGGGGCGGGGGGGGGCAGCAAAAAACCTAGAGCTGGCTCTGTTCCTACCATTCACAGCAAGCTGCAGATTTCAGTTCCATATTCCTTCCCCCACCCTTTCCTGTTGCTAGTGGCCAAGGGAATGCTGGGAAATGTAGTTCTTTCCCTGCTCCAGGGCTGGCTCTATAGGCAGGGAGCTAACCAAGGAACTACAGCTCCCAGGGCCCCCTGTTGGTTCTCAGCTCCCATGCTGGATTCTTGCGCCCCTTGCAAATCTGCCGCCCCAAGCAACTGCTTGCTTTGCTGGTGCCTAGAGGGAGCAGGTGCCTAGAGGGAGCAGGGTCGGTCGGTCGGTGTCTCTCCCCTCAGCGAGGGGCAGGGAGCAGGGTCGGTCGGTCGGTGTCTCTCCCCTCAGTGAGGGGCAGGGAGCAGTGTCGGTCGGTCGGTCGGTGTCTCTCCCCTCAGTGAGGGGCAGGGAGCAGTGTCGGTCGGTCGGTCGGTGTCTCTCCCCTCAGCGAGGGGCAGGGAGCAGGGTCGGTCGGTTGGTCGGTGTCTCTCCCCTCAGCGAGGGGCAGGGAGCAGGGTCGGTTGGTGTCTCCCCACTTCTCTCCCTTTCCCCCCTCGGCCGGGCGCACAGGGGGCTGGGCTGGGCTGCACTCACCTCTCCTGTTCATGGGACGGACCCGCACCGCCACCTTCACTTTGGAAAAAGCAACAGAGGGTCCTGTGGCACCTTTAAGACTAACAGAAGTATTGGGAGCATAAGCTTTCGTGGGTAAGAACCTCACTTCTTCAGATGCAAGGCATCTGATACTTCACTTTGGAGTCACCCATCCCGTCGCCGCTCCTCCGACTCTCCCTCCTCCTCGTCTTCCGTCTTGCAAGGAGGCACGGGACACCCTGCCAGCAGGGGGAAGCGGAGGGAGAAGCCTCGGGACTCCATGCGGGAGGGAACGGGACTACAGCCCCCAGCGGGCAACGCGCCACGCTTCGTGCCGCGAGGGTCAGGAGGACGTGATGCGTGCTGGGAAGCGTAGTCCCGCGCGTCCCTGTGACTCAACGTAGAGCATTGCATGCTGGGACATGTAGTCCCTTGAGGATGCAGGGACGACATTAGATGGTGCCCCTGCCTTCTGGCTCCCTCTAGCCAGCAGGTTCTGGGCACTGGTGGGGTAACGTGAGAGGTTTGGGGGTCATGGCTGCCCAACTCTGAGCTAGTGTGGTGCAACAGGCAGAGCGGGGCCTCACTTCTAGGAGAGGGTCCCTTGGTGGGAACTGGGGGGCTGAGGCATCAGCACTCCTGGGTTCCATTCCTAGCTTGGCGGGGTGTAGGTAGGGCCTGGGCTCCGGGCTCCAGTGGTGAGGATGGAGAGACGTCAGGGCAGCTGTGCTCCATTCCTAGGGTTACCATTCGTCCGGATTCTGCCGGACATGTCCGGCTTTTTTGAGTTAAAAATAGCGTCCGGGGGAATTTGTAAATGTCCGGATTTCCCCCCCATGCAGAGCGCGCGCGGCTGACAGGGCAGCCGGCCGGATCCTGCCACTCGCACGGGGCTCTGGCAGCCAGAGCCCGTCTTCCGCTTCCCCCTCCTCTCCCTGCAGCTTGAAATCACTCCCCTCCTCTCTCTCCCTCCCTCCCCCTCCCTGCATTCCTAGATCGCCGGCCGGCCATTCGCATCGGGCCTCCGGCAGTCTGGAGCTCCTCCCCCTGCTCCTGCTCCCCCTCCCCTGCTGCCCAGCGTGCCGCTCCGCAGCACTCTGTTCTGAGCGGCACGGTAAGGGGGCCAGGGGTCGGAGAAGTTGCAGGGAGGTTCTGGAGGGGGCAGTCAAGAGACAGGGAGCAGGGTTGTATGGGTCAGGAGTTCGGGGGGGGGCTGTCAGGGGGTGGGGAGTGGTTGGATGGGGCATGGGAGTCCCTGGTGTCTGTCTGGGGGTGGGGGTGTGGATAA
This sequence comes from Emys orbicularis, assembly GCF_028017835.1. Taxonomy (NCBI): domain Eukaryota; kingdom Metazoa; phylum Chordata; order Testudines; family Emydidae; genus Emys; species Emys orbicularis. The sequence goes on along the minus strand of NC_088685.1, from coordinate 18,078,042 downwards.
GGGTTGGGGCAGTTAGGGGACAGGTAGGGGATAGGGTCCTAGGGGGCCAGTTAGGATGGGGGGAAGGTCTCAGGAGGGGGCAGTCAGGGGACAAGAAGCAGGGAGGGTTAGGTAGGGGGTGGAGTCCTGGGGGGCAGTTAGGGGCAGGGGTCCCAGGAGAGGGCAGTCAGGGGACAAGGAGTGGGGGGGAGGGTTGGGGGTTCTGAGGGGGAAGGGAAGTGGGAGGGAGTGGAAGGGGCAGGGGCGGGGCTAGGGCAGGATGGGGGCAGGGCTAGGGCGGGGCTCCTCCCGTCCTCTTTTTTGATTGTTGAAATATGGTAACCCTATCCATTCCTAGCTCTGGCACTGACCTTGGGCAAGCCTTTCCACCCCTCTGTATCTCAGTTCCCTGTCTATACCAGGGAGAGAGAAAGTCACCCTTCTACAAAGTACATGGATAATACTAGTACTTCCTTCTGGGGGGAGAGCACAGTCTACTGGTTGGAGCAGGACATCAGAACAATACCACATTCTGTATTAATCCAAAATTTCCTCAATTTATCTTCTCCTCAATTAGTTTTTCGGACACATACAACTCTCCCACTTCAAACAAACAAACAAGCAAGCAAGCAATAACCCCTCTGAATTAATCAGGCTATTTTGCCTACAGGCTAAGATGAAGAGGGAAAAAAAAGAGTGGTCAACTTATTTGTATTTTTGAAAGCTTGTGAAGAGCTCAGGCAAGAACAGAGCCATATTAGCACATACCTAAATAGACAGTGTTCTGTTCCCAGCTCTGGAAAACACATTCGGTCTAGTGGTTATTGATACAAGAGACTGGCAGAAGGTCAGAACTGCTGCTGAGTGGTATTCCTGGCTCTGGAAGGGCCAGGTGGTGTGGTGGTGGCTGCACACCTGATTTCGGACTAGTTGCTCCACCTCTCTGTGTTTTGCTATATAATAATCCATACTGCCCACCTCACGCTAGAGAGCCACGGCTGTAGTATGTAGCCACCTGATCATCCACCTTCAAATCGCTCCTCGGTACTCTCCTTTGCTGTGATGCCTACAAAAACGTGACAACGGTTAGGCTGTTGCTGTGCAGAAACCACTACCTCTTATGCTGACCAATACTGTCTCATTGTTTACTTGTACTCCCCCGTCTGTCTACATCCATCTGTTGTCTTTTGTTTTATACTTAGATTGTAAGCTCCTTAGAGCAGGGACCGTCTTTTTGTTCTGTTTTTGTACAGGGCTTAGCCCAATAGGGTCCCAGTCCATGACTAGGGCCCCTACTCACTGTGGAAATGCAAATGATAATAAATGTAAACATATAAATTATTTATATCACCGTATTCCCCTGCTTCACCTCATATTCACTCCCTTCCAGCACCAGGAAACGTGCCCATTATAGACTATAAAGTGCTCCCGGTGTGCTCTTTTTACTAGTCCTGTTTGATTAGAAAATAAGTTCTCCATCTGGAGGCAGCACTATCCCAGTGAATCTTTCAGAGAGGTTTGCAAAGTCTCTGAGTTTTCCCATAAAAATCTTTACAAATACAAATATGGGGGTGTTTTTTTATTGTAACATTTAACATGGGAAGCCAATGATTTATAAATGGTGTATAATCGCTTTATATAAAGGTACCAAGGAGAAGTACACTGATATAAAGAATATATGGGAAATGGAAAAGTTTGAGGATTAATAGTTTGGAGATATAATATTTTGGCATATGCCTGCTGCTTACTGATAGGGGTGAGACAAAGGGCCTGGCTACACTACAAGATTTACTAAATCAAGAGAACACATTATAACAACATGGTACTGCCTTGGCCATGTAATAATTGTTTGTTGTAGATTGTCTGTGGCATCAAGCTCTATTATCACCATGTTATAGAGCATGTTAAAGACCAGGGACTATAATAAAGTTCCATAATATGGTTATAAGAAGAATTAGGTCTGTCTTTGCAAAAAGACCAATCTGTGTTATTCTGCCAGGGCACTACCAAGACACGCACTGTCCAAACACAACATGTTTTATAATGAAGACAGACCCAGCATTTCACTAATGATATTTAAAGATGATTTTAACAATGTTACATCCTAGCTACATTAGCTAGTTCAACTGTGTTTCCAGATACCATTTTTAAAACCCTATTTGGGAACCAATGCATACAAGGCCTTGAAATCTCACTCATTTAAATGTCATGGTTGAACAGCTCTGTAGTTCTATTCTTTTTCAAAAAAAAGGATTCTTTCTCTGTCTCTCTGAAAGGCCAGATTGCAGGGAGGGCAGAAAAAAAAATCTCTTAGAATTGTAATACTTTAGCTCTTCAACATGGAAGTCAGGGATAAAGCTTTGTAACAGAATGATAGAGACTCAAAAACAAAACGAAACCCAGGTTCAAATGGTTTCAGAATAAGATTTACTTTAAGTGCATACTTTCCATCCAGAAGACTGGGACCCCCCCAACGGGGGGAGGGGTAGCTCAGTGGTTTGAGCATTAGCCTGCTAAACCCAAGATTGTGAGTTCAATCCTTGAAGGGGCCATTTAGGGATCTGGGGCAAAAAAATTGGTCCTGCTAGTGAAGGCAGGGGACTGGACTTGATGACCTTGCAAGGTCCCTTCCAGTTCTATGAGATAGGTATATCTCCATATTATATTATTATTAACTTAAAATATATCACTTCACCCCTACCAACCCGAAGAATAGCTTGTCCAGGTAGACAGAATACAAATATTCAAATTGACATTTAACATACACTAGAACTAACATTGGGAAAAAATGCCATGGCATCTTGAAATTGACCATAAGGGTCAAGATGCTGGTTTTCTCACTTTCTTAAAGACCAAAAATAATTCCACAGGGCTAGCAGGTCATACCAATCAGGGAAGTGGGAAAAAAACAGTAACAAGAATTAAACAGGTTTGGGGCATTATAGGGGGGAATCCCAAACTCCAAGCATGCTGTGTTCAGACTAAATCATATGGCTACACAAAGAGATGACCAATTTGCCATAGCAGACTGCCAAACCAGGGGGATACTGCTAAACTGATCTGTTCAGGTGGTCCCTCCCTACATTTGTGAGCAATGGCCCTCCCAAGTGGCTTCAATGGGACCATGCTTTAAACTTCTGTGGTATTTTCTAGCTAAGTATTATACTTAACAATGTCTTGAGGTTCAGAAAATGTTTGTAAAGATAAATATTACCCCCACTCTACACATGGGGAAAGTGGCCAGTGATTCAAAGTACCTTAGTATTTGGGTGTCCAACGTGAGACACTAAAGACCTGATTTAAATAAATGTAAAGGGTCTACCAAGATGTTCACATACCAAAATTGATTGACAGGGTTATCTAATTACTGTAATTTCTCTCTCATTCCCCCATCTTCCTTTCCATTCTCTGTCACTCTTACGCACTATTTCATAGGTAAAATTAGATTATAAACTCTTTGGGGCAAGGATAATATACTATCTTATTATTTGTTATGAAAAGAACATTATGTTTTGAATGCTGTATAACTAAACTATAATGAATGCATGAAATATTTTAATTGATATTTTGCTAAAATTTGCACTCCTGTAGATGCAGACACAAAACAGCTATGCCATGACAGACCTAACATCCATACTCCACGTATTAAAGATTTCCTAACCATGGCTTCAATTCAGCCAGGTTCTTAAGCACATGCCTAACTTTAACTACATGAATAATTCCATTGATGAAGATTAGTCAGGTGTCAATGGGACTACTTGCTTAAGTACCTCACTGAATTAAGGCCCCTGCGAAAGGACTCAAAATAGATTGTAACAACACCTTATCGTTTTCTGGGTAACAGTGCTTCCACCAGGCAATTACCAGAGTGCAGGATGGTTTCTTTCAATACAGCAGGGAATGGGAAGAGTTATATGTAAGAATGATCTCCCAGTACACGCCCCTGGACTACCTGTATCTTAGTGAAGGATCACAGCATCTTGCTTGCTTGTTTCTGTTATGCAGTGTGCATGTGAGACACAGAAATGTTTCAGTAAGGCCTCCAGGAAAAGATGGGTTTATTGTGTGCTACTTCTGTGACAAGCAAGGTGTGGTCAAGTTGTCTGAGCACATGACCAGGTGTCAAGAACAACTGAGTTCCAATCCAAGGTCTAGACTGTCTCACTGACTCTGAGCAAATAACATAGCCTTTCTTCCCATAACACTCAGTGTTCATGGGCAGCCATGCTCTAAGACACCAATGTGGACATCTCAGACTTCACAAGCAGCTGTTGGAGAAAAACAGAGTTCTCACTCCTTTGGTTGGGTGCAGCAAGTCAGATACTTTATTATCTCTTTATTATTTATTATGCCACTGCATCTGATGAAGTGGGCATTCACCCACGAAAGCTTATGCTCCAATACATCTGTTAGTCTTAAAGGTGTCACAGGACTCTCTGTTGCTTTTTACAGATCCAGACTAACACGGCTACCCCTCTGATACTTATTATCTCTAGCAATTGCATGGAGGGAGAGAGCTAAACAGGTCTCTCCTCAGACAAACAATTACAGCAAGCATTTATACCTTTTGTTACAAACAATAATGTGCAACAGCTGCATTTTCTTCATACATAGGTCATCCTGATATCTTATTTTTCTCACTAATTTAAACTATAGTCTACATTCCATACTTATCTAACTCAAGGTTAGAACAACTTATCACACAGTTCTTTCCCACTTGCCTCATACAATCCTCGCTTCTACAAATCTCACGTTATTAGGGTTACAGCTAGCCTGACTCTTGCTAACAGAAGGACTGTTTGCATTGAAATCCCCTTCAAATCCTCGTCAGTTCTTTCTCTACTTCCACACAGCCTATAACAACAAATTGCCATGTCGTTTAATGCTACCCTATATAATAAACAAAGCATTGTGCAGTGGAGGAGCTGGGATTTTGGTAAAGAAGTATATGCCAGTTAAAAGCTCCCCAGCACTGCTCTGCTTCAGTTAGCCTTTTCTCCCAGGCATCTAGGCCCTTCTCCCTCCACAGCTGGAGAGAGACTGACTCAGCTCCTGGCTCATAGCCCTTTTATAGGGCCAGCTGCGGCCTGATTGGGCGTGGCCCCAGCTGTGGCTGCTTCCCCAATCATTCTAGCCTTTTTCCACCGGAGCGGGGTAACTGCCCCGCCACAATCCTAATACAATGTTAATGTAATTCTGACACTTCTCCCATCTAGAAGCATATCAGATACTGGGCCAGATGTGTGGAGTTGTATCAAAAGATTATCCTCCAAGTCCAGCATCATGAACTGAACCGTGCTGTTCAAAAACCTTTGTGCGACACCATTATCTCCAGGGTCATAGATCCACAGTAGGTCACAGAAATTGCCCTTGAGCCAGTATACCTGTAGTAACAGTGCATATTAGGAAGACACTAATTTATACATATCATACTACAAAGGCAATAATTACATTTTTAGTTACAAATCCAAAAGAAGATTACAGTAGAATATATCTACAGCCGTGTTTCTAAGTTACAGAACTTTGCTGTTTGCAATTTTGTTTTCTTCAAAACAACCTCATGTCATTATCCTACAATATGCACAAAAAGCCTTCAAAATGTAATTCAAAGGGCAGGCAGTAACTGCACAATGTGGTATGTATTCTACAGGATGAACTACATGTTGTGTCACTGTTTTCTACAAGTACTTTTCTTTTAGTGAACATCTGGAGCAATGCGTAGTAACACTTTCCTACTAAGGTTTTTACAATATATATGAAAAGAGTAGCTGTGCCATAACATCCTGCAAATAATAAACAGATCTTTTTTAAAAGAAAGTACAAATGTTTCCTTTTCCCCTCAAAAAATTAAAGCAAGGTAGATTTTATTGTATTTTAAACAGATAGTGCAAGAAATCCTTGGCCACCTAAGAACTTCATGGTTGTTAGAACTCAGAACTACCTGCTGCAAAAGCACACAGTCCTAACACCCCTACCATAATTGTCTCTGCTGTATCTTTTGCTCTTTACACAACCAACGTAACAGGAAGCACCTGGTTACAGTGATGTCCAAATTACTGTGATTACCACCTATAACATTCAAGGCCTAGTGACCTAGGTTCACAGCTGCTCGGACAGTGTTCTGGTGGATTCTGAAACATAGAAGACAGTCAGTCAGGGCCATTAGAGGGATCAAAACTATTTAAAGTGTAGGGATATTAAAGAAGGTACTAACAGTGATTCCCCCAAGTGACAGTGACCCCCTCATAATTTGTCCCCCACACTTTAAAATCCAACAGTTTCACCAAGTACAAAAATTTCTTGGGTCTTCTGTTAAAACTTGTAAGCTACTGTCTGTAGAAACCATTGATTGTATCTGTCCTGTGAAAGATACTTTATTACTATGTAAAACTTACAAACAAGTTAATTGACTTTGTTCTTGAAGTAATTGATACAATGTAAACAAACACTATAAGCCACTAAGTGACTTTCACTTCATTGTAATAGCAAGGGCTCCTAGGACAGACCCCCACCCTCCGTGATTAAAGGGCCGGGAATCTCAAATGAATTAGCACACACCCCGAAAGTGGTGGAGACAGTAAATTAAAATATGGTTAAGATATGGAATGTATGCTGATGAATGCTTGATATACATGAATGGTTAGGGAGGTGCCAGCCTAGAAAGGGAGTATCCATCGGCCGAAGAATGTGTCAAGTGGATGACCAGACAACCCCCGGAGGGTAAACTGGGATCCACCCCATCACCTGGAAGGATGAGAAACACAAACTTTGGACAGTGTGGAGCCACCAGGAATGTGTCCAGGAATGTGCCATCTGCTGATTGAGTCAGCAACAGCAGAATGAAACAGCTCCCATAGACTAACATAGGAATTAAATCCTATAAGAATGGACTCTCAAGACTGATGATTTTGAGTCTCTGGTTCTGCTGCCAGCCTCCAGGAGACTCAGACTCGGCTCCATCCTCATGACCAAGACACCTGGCCAGTAACTTGGCATGAGCAACTTCTAGGCTGGTAACTATAACACCTATACAGAACTTGAATGAATGATTGTGTGAATGAATCTATCTATATATATGTGTGTGTGTGTGTGTGTGTGTGTGTATAAGGAATAAGTAGTGATAGGAATAAGTGGTCAAACAATGTTGTTTACTGTTATCTTTTGCTTTATCATTATATTTACAATAAATGTGGCATCTTTGCCTTATCCCTCTTAATAAGATCCTGCTGGTTTTTATTCTATTGGTATAACAAGGGTCTTCTACTGCAATGCGGCTTCCGCCCTGGCCCATATGCAGCTTGCCTGTGTGCAGCAATGGTCCCCCCGCCCCTCGCGGCATAGTGGCGCGGACACGTTAGCCTGGCTGGGACAAGGACCACGGTTGCTCTCCCGATAAACCTGCGCAAGCGCATTGCACACGTTCTGGATGAGACATTCGAGGAGATTACCGAGGCTGATTACCGCGATGTGATAAACCACATCAATGCACTATTCCGCATCTAGGCATGCATACCTAACCCTCCTCTCCCAAAGAGCCCGCACCGAAAAAATTCCTTCCCGAAAAAAAAAACTGCTTACCGGGAACCTGCTCTTCTGTTTGTCCTCCACCAAGTACCGGCCGCTGCGACTGGCTACCTTCCTCCTGGCTCGAGAAGAGCTCCTGGCTGCATGGCTCCAGGGATTCCGGGGTGTCTCCATCCGGCCCACCACCATCACTCCCGTTTTCCTCCTCCTCCTCTTCCTCCTCCCCCCCCCCCACCGGCTCTGAAGTGTCCATGGTGGTGCTCGGAGTGGAGGTGGGGTTAACCCCAAGTATCGCATCCAGCTCTTTGTAGAATCAGCAGGTCGTGGGGGGAGCACCCAAGCGGCCGTTTGCGTTGCGGGCTTTGCAGTAGGCACTCCGCAGCTCCTTGACTTTAATCCTGCACTGCAGGGCGTCCCGGTCATGGCCCCTTTCCATCATGTCCTTTGATACCTTCCTGAAGGTATCGTAATTCCTACGGCTGGAGCGCAGCTGGGACTGGACAGCTTCCCCCCAAACACTGATGAGGTCCAGCAACTCGCCATTGCTCCATGCTGGGGCTCCCTTGGCGCGTGGAGGCATGGTCACCTGGAAAGATTCGCTGATAGCACTCCACACCACGCCGGGCTGAGCAAACAGGAAGGGGATTTTTAAAATTCCCGGGGAATGTAAAGGGTCGGTCACATGGTTGGTTACCTGAGGCCAGGGCAGTAGAGTTTGAACTGATGACCAGAGTGGCTAGAACAGGCATTGTGGGATACTACCGAATAATTCTGGAGGCCATTCACAGCGCATTGGGCGGCCACACTGGCGCCGCAGCGCTGCAGCGGCAGCGCTGCACTCGCTATTCCTCTCGGGGAGGTGGAGTACATGCAGCGCTGCAACCAAGGAGATACAGCACTGCAAATGCCTTGCCAGTGTGGACGGGGAGTGAGTTACAGCGCTTGCAACTTGCAAGTGTAGCCAAGGCCCAAGTTACACTACTTCAGGAATGTAAGTTACATAATTGGAGTCGACGTAACTTAAGTTGACTTACAGTGGTGTCTACACCGCGCTGTGTCGATGGGAGATGCTCTTCCACCGACTTACCTTACGCTACATGGGGAGGTGGAGTACAGCAGTCGATGGGAGAGCGCTCTGCCACTGACTCAGCTTGTCTTCACCAGACCCGCTAAATTGACACCGCTGCACATGTGCAGTGGGTATAATAGATCGGGGAGGCTCTGCCTCCCCAGCGCAGCTGCTGCCGCGGGACCCCAGTTGCAAGGGAAACATTTGCTTTTTATTATGCCCCATGCAGGTTCCGGGGCAGCTGAGGAGGTGATATGTGCTATTCAGCTTCCTGGTTCATTAGTAATCTCCCTGGACTCCAGGGAGGTTACTGATGAACCCGGGATGCTGAGTAACACATCCTGCCTCCTCAGCCACCCCGGAACCAGCATGGGGTGTAGCAAAAACTCAGTTTCTTCTTCCGGAAGAGAGAAGAAGAGAAGAGCTTTTGAATTTTTGTGGGGTGTCTTGGGGTCTGCAGCAGGGAGGCGTGGCTGCAGGGGCTTCAGCCAGCCCGGGGCTCCTCCGAGCAGACTGGGGGAGGCTCAGGACTCCAGCTGGTCCAGGTCTCCTGTGGCCATCGGGGGGAGGGGGTAGCAGGGGGTCTCAGGGCTCCTCTAGCCATGGGGGGGCAAGGGATCTCAGGGCTCCAGCAGTGGGGTGCCAGGGGGAGCTCAGGCCATGGGGGGAGAGGTCATCTCGGGGCTCAGGCTATGTGGAGGAGGGGGTCTCAGGGCTCTGGCCGTGAGGGGGGAGGGAAGGAGGGCTGCGAGGGAAGCAGGGGGTCTGTCCTGTTCCCCAGATGGCTTCAGACCCTCAGTTGGCTCCAGCATCCAGCCCTCCTAGGCTCCAGTGTTGCCCTTGTTTATGGGACAGCATAGGGGGAACACCCACCCGCCCTCTACTATAGGCCTTGGGATCCTAAACAATTGGTCCGCCTGTCCCATATCCTAGACAGCTCTGGCTTCCCTTCCCAGGGCCTCTTCCCATGTGCGCATGGAACCCATGCTTCTGTCACTGTTCCTTTAAACAGTAGTATAGGATGGTTTGTTCTTTTGGCCAGAGGAGTGAAGCAGCTGGCTACTGGCTCCAGCTAGTCTGGGACTAATGGGTGGGGGGGAATGTTCACAAATCCTTGGGACGTGCTGTCACGGTCTTTCTGGTTCGGGGTACAAATCCAGACCAGTGAGGGGCTGTCACCATCTTCCCGGTAACCGTGGGTGCCTCACAATGCTTTGCTGTTCTAGCTCCCAACCTGGGCCACTCACAACCAGCCTACCAACCCCTGAGTTTGTGTGTGCCAGGCAGCCTGGTTACTACATGCAGGGTGACCCCAACACACACCCAGTCCTGGATTTTCCTCAACCTGTGGACAGTCCAGAGAAATCATATGGTTGGTTTGTTCCTTTAAAGACACCAAAGCCCTTCACAACTTATTAACTTAACTGGGGGTAACTAGACCCTTCCCTTGAAATGCAGCACTGAGTTGATAATAAAACGGAAATGAGTCTATTAACAAACCATACATAGGATTCATTGAATTCAAATATAAGGAATGCAGATAGAAAGAGTTACTAGTAAAACAAAACAAAATACACTTTTAAAGGTCTAAAACTTCATCTATCAAGACACAGGCTCTGGTCAAGATGGTTTCTCTCATCCACAGTCTCCCAGCTAAATAGTGACTGGCTCTCCCCTTGGTCAGGCTCTCTTCCAGGGAACCCCACTTTCTCTCTTTCACCTAAGAAAACAAAAACACCTTTGGGGTGCTGGTGTTTTTGTTTTCTTAGGTGAAAGAGAGAAAGTGGGGTTCTCTGCCCCTTTCTTTTATAGTCCGTTGAGTCTTGGAAGTGGGTTCTTCTAAAGCAGTGGTTGTCAACCAGGGGTACGGGGTACACAGAGGTCTTCTAGGGAGTACATCAACTCCTGTAGATATTCACCTAGTTTTACAGCAGGCTACATAAAAAGCACTAGTGAAATAAGTACAAACTAAAATTTCATACAGACAAAAGGAGAAAGTCAGCAATTTTTCAGTAAGAGTGTGCTGTGACACATCTGTATTTTATGTCTGATTTTGTAAACAAGTAGTTTCTAAGTGAGGTGAAACGTGGGGGTACACAAGACAAATCAGGCTCCTGAAAGGGGCACAGTAGACTGAAAAGGTTGAGAGCCACTGTTCTAAAGGATACCCCTCAAAGAAAAGTTTATCCAAGCTGTGAGGAAGGCGACCTGAAGTCTGGTGGTGAAGGCTCCGTGTGTAACCCACACACCTCCTGGGTATGGTGTCCTGTCCCATCTAGTGGCACCAAGACCACTTAATGAGAGAGAGCTAAAATGAGTCTGCTCTACAGCCTTAGCTAAGAGCCCGTTGGCTTTTAGCTCATGCGGTAGAGACTCATGCACTAAGTTCCAGAGGTCCCAGGTTTGATCCTGTCTGTCAACATTACACGTGCGCTTCTTTTTTCCCCCCACTTGTGTTTGCTGAAATGTAAATTGCTCTGTTCACTACCATCTCCTTCCCCGGCTGTCTTGATGACCCTGTTTGCTGCTTATAGAAACCCCCATTCCTTTGTTTAGGATAGACCTCTTTAACAACGTTTGCCTAGGAGGGGCTGTGGGGTTTTCACAAGCGATGTCGTACAGGGGGAACTCGTAACTCTCTATGTAATGTTGCATCATGATCTTATTGACCAGAGGGTTGTTAGTTTTCAAATGGTACCTCACAAGGCATATTTCATACAAAGATTATTACCATAGCATGTAGGGTGTGACTAGAGGGCTGCTTTGGGTCACACATGCTCAGTAGGGCATCTCCAAGGGCGGATGGCCAATTCCACTCCCAAATTTAAAAAAAAGGGGGTGCCAACCTGTTCCGCCAGTTCAGCCAGCCCCAGAGGGAGACAGCCATATGGGAGGGGCGGTGAAGATCTCTGCCCTGAGGGCTGATGTTCGCAGGCCTGCTTTGACTACCTGCAGCAAGCAGATAACTGCCAGGAGAAGGATCCCAGCCTATTCAAAGAACAGGGTGCTTGCTGCTTGCTCAGCTCAAGAGGGTGTGAGGACATAAATGCCAAATAAGCAGTGCATGCTTTCAATGCATAGGATTAGTGGCCCATGTACCTTTCAGTACTGAAGAAATCTGTATGTTGTATACTATTTTTCTTTTACTGATATGTGCTGAATTGCTGTAATGATAAGAGCATGTTTAGATTTATGAGGCGTGTTAGTTAACCCGCAAATTGTCTTCTTATCAACAGAAGGAATTTTTTGTTTAGTCTGAGCAGCTTTTACTACACTGTGATGTCTTTCCTCCAAATTGGAGCAACTCAGGGTACCGGCATCTCCATCTGTCCCAATTGGCAGATTTGTGTTGTTCTCCACAGGTGGGAGTTCCGCTGTCAGAACAGACTGAACCTGCTCCCCGTCCCTGCAATAAAATGGAATTATTACGGGTACGGGTGGAATCCAAGTTGGGTGGGTTACACTCAGGCCAGGCCCTGGTCTCCGGCTCTTTAACGGATCACTGACTCTGCTCTCCCAGGAGCCCCTCTCTGGCTGAACACAGGTTGCTCTTACAGGCCCAGCTCAGCATGTGACATCTACCATGTCTTTCCATCCAGACTCCATGGAAGAGTGGAGAACTGAGCAGGATTATGACATCACAGGTATCAAGGAGACTGAACAGCAGTAACATAAGAATGACCATACTGAGTCAGACCAATGGTCCAGCTAGCCCACTATCGTGTATTCCCACAGTGGCCAATACCAGGTGTTTCAGAGGGAATGAACAGAACAGGTAATCATCAAGTGATCCACCCCCCATTGCCCATTCCCAGCTTCTGGCAAACAGAGCCTAGGGACACTCAGGGCATGATATTGCATCCCTGCCCATCTTGGCTAATAGCCATTGATGGACCTATCTTTCATGAACTTATCTAGTTCTATTTTGAACCCTGTTCTAGTCTTGGCCTTCACAACATCCTCTGGCAAGGAGTTCCACCGGTTGACTGCGCGTTGTGTGATGAAATACTTCTTTTGTTTGTTTTCAACCTGCTGCCTATTCATTTCATTTGGTAACCGCTAGTTCTTGTGTTATGAGAAGGAGTAAATTACACTTCCTTGTTTACTTTCTCACCACCAGTCATGATTTTATAGACCTCAATCATATCCCCCCTTAGTCGTCTCTTTTCCAAGCTGAATAGTCCCAGTCTTATTAATGTCTCCTCATACAGAAGCTGTTCCATACCCCTACTCATTTTTGTAGCCCTTTTCTGAACCTTTTCCAATTCCAAGATATCTTTTTTTGAGATGGGGAGACCACATCTGCACGCAGTATTCCAGATCTGGGTGTACCATGGATTTATATAGAGGCAATAGGATATTTTTCTGTCTTGTTATCTATCCTTTTCCTAATGATTCCCAACTTTCTGTTTCCTTTTTTGACTGCCACTGCTGATTGAGTGGATGTTTTCAGAGAACTATCCACAATGCCTCCAAGTGCTCTTGTTGAGTGGTAACAGCTAATTTAGCCCCCATGATTTTATCTGTATAGTTGGGAGTAAGCTTTCCAATGTGCATTACTTTGCATTTATCAACCTTGAATTTCTTCTGCCATTTTGTTGCCCAGTCATCCAATTTTATGAGATCACTTTATAAATCTTCACAGTCTGCTTTGGACTTAACTATCCTGAATAGTTTTGTATTGTCTGCAAATTTTGCCACCTCGCTGTTTACCCCTTTTTCCAGATCATTGATGAATATGTTGAATTGGACTGGTCCCAGTACAGACCACTGGGGGACACCACTATTTACCTCTCTCCATTCTGAGAAATGGATTATTTATTCCTCCCCTTTGTTTTCTATCTTTTAACCAGTTACTGATCCATGAGAGGACCCTCCCTCTTATCCCATGACAGCTTACTTTGCTCAAGAGCCTTTGGTGAGGGACCTTGTCAAAGGCTTTCTGAAAATCCCAGTATGTCAGTGCACTGCAAGGCCTTCAGTGGCTTTTAAACTTTCCCATGGGGACATCGGAGACATGGTCCAGTTAACTTGTGTTCAGGCCTAACGAGAGCCTGCTGTGAGAAACTCATTTTAACAATGATGCCCCTGTGCCAGCACAGGTCACAGGTCAAAAATGTGTAACTTCAACAACTATGGCATTGGGAGAGCCCAGAATAACCACCACACACCACAGGAATGTACTGACTATGACCCCTTACTTCAAATGCACTGTGGCCTAGTGGATAGAGCACTAGACGGAACTCAGGAGACTTAAGTGCTAGTCCTGTCTCTGCTACTGTCTTGCTGGGTGACCTTGGGTAAGTCACTGTTCTTCTCTGTGCCTCAGTTTCCCATCTCTAAAAGGGGGCTAATGCTACAGACCTCCTTTGTAAAGTGCTTAAAGATCCACTGACTGAAAGTATTAGATAAAAGGTAGGGCTCTTTATTATCTCATGATATAGGGTACTTTTCTTAAAGCTCCCACTGCTGGAATCAAGTGATTTATCTGAGAATCTCGGCTTTTTATTTTATTTTATTTTATTTTATTTTATTTGTTAGCACATTTTAAGCCCTCATGGTTGCAAAGAGAAGCTGGAAAATGTAAATTGAGTGCACCCTAGCAGCTCAGACACCAGAAGGCAAATGAAGAGTTCCCCAGATGATTTTTTTTTAAGATATTGCTATTTTGAAGTCAATCTCATGATTTCGGTGGGTCCCAGCTCATGGTTTTGGAATGCTTGGGCAGGCGATACCATGAAAGTTTTTCAGCACTTGTAACACTAGATTATCACTTCAGGCTGCGAGATTCTGCTTCACAAGTAGGGAAAAAACGTCCCTTGCCTGGGGGCTTGAGAGTCATAAAGCTTTGAAAAGACCCAGGGTTTTCCTGGGAAATCTGATGCCCTCTCTCCTGCCTAGTTCTGAGCTCAGCAGCTCAGCCCCCTTGGGCTGTTGCCACATCCTATCTCCTGATGTAAGCACAGCATTGACAGCTCACAGGCTAGAGGGAGATTGCAGGAGGGCAGCCCCATTCTGACCTCGAGACGACATCAGCGCCTGCCAGATGCCAGAGCAGCAACCTGCCGTCAGGTGTAGCCTGGGTACTTGCTGCTGGTTTAAGAGTGTCTCTAGTGCTTTCTGTGCTTCCAGAGTGTCTGAGCCCGGGGAGATGAACCCCTGGATAGAGATCCTGATAGTCACGGTCCTGGTTCTCATCGTGAAGGCTGTGCTGAGGCACCTCAGATCTGAGGTAAGTGAGAATCCTAGAGAGAGGGAAAGGCTGGATTGAGGCCAGCTGAATGCAGGAACCAAACATAAGTATTTTTAAATCAGCACGCTCGGATCATCTACACCCAAGAGTCCTCAAAGAGCTGGCTCAGGAGGTTATTGGCCCACTGACATGAATTTTTTAACAAATGTAGGATTCCTGAGGCAATTCCAGAAGGCTGGAAGTGTGCTAATGTTTTGTCAATTGGTAAATTGTTCCAATGGTTAATTCCTCGCACTGTTAAAAATGGACGCCTTATTTCCAGTCTGAATTTGTCTAGTTTCAACTTCCAGCCATTGGACATGTTAGACCTTTCTCTGCTAGACTGACGAGCCCATTTGTAATGATTTGTTCCCCATGTAGGTATTTATAGACTTTTCATCAAACCACCCTTAACCTCTTTAAGCGACATTGACTGAGCTCCTAGGGGCTATCACTACAAGGCAGGTTTTCTAATCCTTTAATCATTCTTATGGCTCTTCTCTGAACCTTCTGCAATATATCAACGTCCTTCCTGAATGTTAGACACCAGAACTGGACACAGGATTCCAGCAGTGGTTGCACCAGTGCCAAATAAAGAGGTAAAATAACCTCTCTCCTCCAACTTGAGATTCCCTGTTTATGCATTCAAGTACCGCAGGACATTTGGATTAAAAAATTAGCACTATACAATATCAATGGAGCACAGGTTACATGGATTGAGACCAGGCTAATGGCTAATTGACAGATCTCAAAAAGTAATTGTCAAAGGGCTCATCGAATGTGGGTGTTTCTAATGGGGCTCTGCAGGGATCAGTACTAGGTCTGATGCTATTCAATATTTTTATCAATGACTTGGACGTAAATATAAAATTGCTGCTGATAAAAATGTGCTGATGACACAAAGATTGGCAGAATGGGAAATAACGAAGAGGACAGGGCAGTCATACTGAGAGTTCTGGAGAGTTTGTTTGGCAAATGGGGCCCATTCAAACAAAATATGTTTTCATACAGCCCAACACAGAGTTATACATCTAGGAACAAGGAGGGAATATTCAGCTTTGGATTGAACGATCTTTAGTTTTGTATCATCTGCAAATCTGGTCACTTCACTGTTTCCCCCCTTTTCTAGATCATTTATGAATATGTTGAACAACTCTGGTCCCAGTACAGATCCTTGGGGGACCTTGCTATTTATCTCTCTTCCAAAAACTCACCATTTATTCCTACCTTTTGTTTCCTATCTTTAAAACCAGTTACTGGTCCATGAGAAGACCTTCCCTCTTATCCCCTGACAACTTACTTTGCTTAAGAACCTTTGGGGAGGGATCTTCTTAAAGGCTTTCTGAAAGTTCAGGTACACTATATCCACTGAATCGCCCTTGTCCACATGCTTCTTCACCCCTGTGACATTACGCCCTATATTCTTCATAGAGATATTGTTCTATGAATATGGCATAACTAAGGTATGTTTTATGCAAGATGGGTCATGTGAGATATCATTGGAAAGGTTCTGATTTACTGAATGTGATTATCCTATTTGTATGGATGTATCATTTCTGTATCTGAAGTTAGGAATATGGGCTCTGTATCAATTACAAAAGTGATTGCACCAGGGGAATGCCCACCAAACAGTAGGCAATCAGCCTGGATGGGCCATTAGGACTTTGAAGATACTAAACTTCCTCCTTCCTGAGATGCTGCTTTGACACTGCAGGGTCATGTGATCATGTCACCTGGTACTGGACATCATTTTGGACTGGTGGTATTTTTCCACTAGGAGGGAGCAGGGGGGTCAAACTGGGAGACAAAGGATTCCTGTCATATCCAAATCCTATTGAAGGCTTGGAAGTGAGTTAATCTAGGTTCTTCTCCACCACCTCCCTGCCCAAAAAGGAAGACTGCTGAAAACACCTGGAGAAACAAAGGAACTAAACTGTGGGGGAGGAGGGCAGGGGCTGAGCCCAGGCGAGAAAGATCTAGCCTGTGAAAGGAATACCTGGATATTTAAGCTGCAAGCAGTGCAGTTTACCTTCAAGAAATTTTGCAACCTGCACAAAACAACATTTAGGGTGAGAATGTGCTACTATTAACCAGTTAATTTAGCATATTAAGCTTAGGTTGCGTGTTTTGTTTGATTTGGTCAGTAATCTGCTTTGATCTGTTTTCTATAATCTCTTAAAATTTACCTTTTGTAGTTAATAAACTTGGTTTTGGTTTATTCTAAAAACCAGTTTGTGCAATTCGTAACTGCCGGGGGGGTGGGGGGGAGAGGGGAGCTATGCATATCTTCCTCCACATTGAGGGAGGGAGAGAATGTCATGAGCTTACATTGTATAGATCTCTGTACAGCGCAAGACAATATAATTTTGGGTTTACACTCCAGAGGGTGTGTGCCCCTGAGTGCTGGGCAATCCCCGAGCTGAGTCTTCTGAAACAGAGCTGACTGCAGACTCTGTGTGATTGTGCAGCTGGGTGTGTCCCTGCCAGTGTGTGTTTGCAGCAGGACAGGGTGAGGGAGCCCAGGCTGGTGGAACAGATGGGCTCAGTGGGACCCCAGTACATCATGTGGCACCCCGGAATGCGGGTCCAACCCCTCCCAACCCCCTCCAAGAATTCTAGTAGATTGGTGAGGCATGAGTTCCCTTTTCAAAAGCCGTGTTGACTCTTCCCCAACAAATCGTGTTCATCAATGTATCTGATCATTCTGTTCTTTACTATAGTTTCAATCAATTTGCCTTGTATTGAAATTAGGCTCACTGGGCTGTAATTGCCAGGATCGCCTCTGGAACCTTTTTTAAAAATCAGCATTACATTAGCTACCCTCCAGACATCTGATACAGAGGCTGATTTAAGCAATAGGTTAAATACCACAGTTAGTAGTTCTGCAATTTCATATCCGAGTTCCTGCAGTACTCTAGGGTGAATAGGAAGTGCCTTCTCTAAACCATTCATTTAGTCAAACACAAGTTATTGGACTCAATACAGGATGAAATGTTCTGGCCAGTGTTATACAGTAGGTCAGACTAGATGATCCAATGGTCCCTTCTAGCCTTAACTGCTATGAATCTATGATTGATTTTGTACCTCTAGCATGTTCCCTCTTGAAATAGTCCCAGTCTTTTCAGTCTCTCGCTGGATACAGGAGTCTTTCCAGGCCTTTAATCCTTTTGGACACTCCTATTTGAGCTCATGACAGGGTGCCCCACCCTTCACCACTGCCCCGGAAGGGGAGGTTAAAGTGCTTTGGAATGCAGGAAAAGTACCTTCCACACCCCAAAGGGGTGGGCCCTGATGACAGCTGGGTCTGCATAAGAAGCTCCTTCAAAGGAAGATTTTGAGCCATGGGAGAAGTCCTTGCTTCCAGAAAGAAGCATACTCAGTCTGGGCCTGGGTTGAGAATACTTGTCCTACCGAAAGGACCCAGAGCTGAACAGAGTGATGCACTCTGAACTCAGGGTGCTTGGTACTCTTAGGACTGTCTCATAGACTCATAGACTCATAGACTTTAAGGTCAGAAGGGACCAATATGGTCATCTAGTCTGACCTCCCGCATGATGCAGGCCACAAAAGCTGACCCACCCACAACAGAATCTTCCAGCCTGTGACCCCTGCCCTATGCTGCGGAGGAAGGCGAAAAACCTCCAGGGCCTCTGCCAATCTACCCTGGAGGAAAATTCCTTCCCGACCCCAAATATGGCGATCAGCAGAACCCCGAGCATACAGGCAAGATTCTACAGCTGGACCCTCATTTTACCCGCGATGGCACGTTAATGCCTAATTGACTAAAATCACGTTATCCCTTCAAACCATTCCCTCCATAAACTTATCAAGCCTAATCTTGAAGCCAGAAAGGTCTTTCGCCCCCACCGTTTCCCTCGGGAGGCTGTTCCAAAATTTCACCCCTCTGACGGTTAGAAACCTTCGTCTAATTTCAAGCCTAAACTTCCCCATGGCCAGTTTATATCCATTCGTTCTCGTGTCCACATTACTACTGAGCTGAAATAATTCCTCTCCCTCCTTGGTATTAATCCCTTTGATATATTTAAAGAGAGCAATCATATCCCCCCTCAGCCTTCTTTTGGTTAGGCTAAACAAACCGAGCTCCTCGAGTCTCCTTTCATAGGAAAGGTTTTCCATTCCTCGGATCATCCTAGTGGCCCTTCTCTGTACCCGTTCCAGTTTGAGTTCATCCTTTTTAAACATAGGAGACCAGAACTGCACACAGTACTCCAAATGAGGTCTCACCAGCGCCTTGTATAACGGAAGCAGCACCTCCCTGTCCCTACTAGAAATACCTCGCCTAACGCATCCCAAAATCGCATTAGCTTTTTTCACAGCCACGTCACATTGCCGACTCATAGTCATCCTGCGATCAACCAGGACTCCGAGGTCCTTCTCCTCCTCCGTCACTTCCAACCTATGCGTCCCTAACTTATAACTAAAATTCTTGTTAGTCATCCCTAAATGCATCACCTTACACTTCTCACTATTAAATCTCATCCTATTATTGTTACTCCAATTTACAAGGTCATCCAAGTCTCCCTGCAGAATATCCCGATCCTTCTCCGAATTGGCAATACCTCCCAACTTTGTGTCATCCGCAAACTTTATCAGCCCACTCCTACATTCGGTTCCGAGGTCAGTAACGAATAGATTGAATAAAATCGGACCCAAAACCGAACCTTGAGGAACCCCACTGGTGACCTCCGTCCAACCTGACAGTTCACCTTTCAGTACTACCCACTGCAGTCTCCCCTTTAACCAGTTCTTTATCCACCTCTGGAATTTCATATCGATCCCCATCTTTTCTAATTTAACCAATAATTCCTCGTGCGGCACAGTATCAAATGCTTTACTAAAATCGAGGTAAATTAGATCCACCGCATTTCCTTTATCTAGAAGGTCTGTTACTTTCTCAAAGAAGGAGATCAAGTTGGTTTGGCACGATCTGCCTTTCGTAAACCCATGTTGTAATTTGTCCCAATTGCCATTCACCTCAAGGTCCTTAACTACTTTTTCCTTCAAAATTTTTTCCAAGACCTTGCATACTACAGAAGTTAAACTAACAGGCCTGTAGTTACCCGGGTCACTTTTTTTCCCCTTCTTAAAAATAGGAACCACATTAGCTATTTTCCAGTCCATTGGTACCACCCCCGAGTTTACAGATTTATTAAAAATTATCGCCAAGGGGCTTGCAATTTCTCGCGCCAGCTCCTTCAATATTCTAGGATGGAGATCATCCGGTCCGCCCGATTTAGTCCCATTTAGCTGGTCAAGTTTGGCTTCCACCTCTGATACTGTAATTGCAATCGCCCCTCCTTTATTCCCCTCTGTCCCGCTCCCTCTATTCCTAAGCCCTTCATTAGCCTTATTAAACACCGACGCAAAATATTCATTTAGATATTGTGCCATGCCTAGATTATCCTTAATCTCCACTCCATCTACATGCTTCAGCGGTCCCACTTCCTCTTTCTTTGTTTTCTTCCTATTTATATGGCTATAAAACCTCTTACTATTGGATTTAATTCCCCTCGCGAGGTCCAACTCTACACGGCTTTTGGCCTTTCTCACCGCATCCCTACATGCTCTGACCTCAATAACGTAGGTTTCCTTGCCGATCTCTCCCCTCTTCCATTCTTTGTACGCTTTCTGTTTTTTCTTAATCGCCCCTTTGAGACGCCCGCTCATCCAGCTAGGTCTAATTCTCCTGCCTACTAACCGTTTCCCCTTTCTCGGGATACAGGCCTCGGACAGCTCGTGCAACTTCAGCTTGAAATAATCCCAGGCCTCATCTGCCTTTAGCTCTCTAAGTATGTTAGCCCAATCCACTTCCCTAAGTAGTTGCCTTAATTTATTAAAGTTGGCCTTTTTGAAATCGTAAACCTTAGTCACAGTTTTATTTCTGTTAATCCTTCCATTTAGTTTAAACCGAATTAGCTCATGGTCACTCGAGCCAAGGTTGTCCCCTACTACCATTTCCTCAACGAGGTCCTCACTACTCACCAGCACCAAATCTAAAATGGCATCCCCCCTCGTTGGTTCAGCTACTACTTGATGAAGGAATTCATCTGCTAGCACGTCTAGGAACATCTGAGCCCTATTATTGTTACTAGCATTTGTTCCCCAATCTATGTCAGAACAGTCCCCAGTCAACCAGGGACACTTTGTTGTGAGTTAATGCCTCAAGAAGGTGAAATAAGACCTGCACTGGGTATGTAGCTAAGTGTTTGAACCCTGAAGTTGGCAGACCTTCATCAGACCTATTGGGGCTGGCAGGTGTGGTGGCAGAAGTGGGATCTACAAGGCACCATATCCCAATGAGTGCTGCTGGGCTGGGCAGAGAACCAGACCCAGCAACAGCACTTCTATTCTCTCCTGCAATGCTTATAAACTCTGCAGGCTCCTAGTACCAGCCATCCCTGTTTCTCCAACCCCTGGATTATTCCAGTGACCCCTGTTATGGGTTGTGCTGTGTGCCCTATATTGGCTGCATCATAGGAAAGCACAATGCCTACCCATGATGCCTCATAGTGCAATACTCTCCCACAAGGAAAAACTTCCCTCTGGCCCCACATGGCAATCACCTCTGGCTCATTGTTATCCCTGTTTTATTGAGGAGTTCTCTTATAACCCTGCTGCTTTCTCTGTGTGTGGCAGGCTTCTCCGAGGAAGACGAGGCACAGACACAACAGGAAGAAACCGAACGGTAAGCAGCCCCTGACCCCACAGCTGCGGAGGCAGACTCGGGCCCCACGCAAAGCAGAGAAATAGGGTCTATTCCCCCACCTGCCTCCCCTCTTCCTGCGAAGGCACAGTCATGCCCACAGTCGTGCAGAGGCACTGGCTGTGGCCCCTGAAATCTGGGGCTCTGGGGCGCTAGGAAGCAGAGGGTGCCCAAGCAGCTCAACGTCTCATTTATGTCTCACTTCTGGCAGGTTTTGGACGCTATGAGGAGGATTTGGAGGAGGCTTGTGCACGCCTAGAGGCATGGTAAGCAATGCCCCCCTCCATAAATCTGCAGTGGGTCAGTCCCCTCCTCTCATGTCATGCAGCTCATCCCCCCCCCCCCCCCCACAGGGGCAGTAGCCCTAGTAATCCCTCCCCTGCCCCGACCTATAGACCAGACAAGCAAATATTCTCCTTAGAATCATGCAATTCATTCCCACCCAGCAGAAGTTGCCATCTCTAATCAACCCCCATGCGTCGTACAGTGGGTCATTCCCTTACTCTAGCATCATGCGGCTCATTTAACCTGCAGGGGAGTCGGGGGGCGGCGGTAGATTGTGTCGACTGGAGTGGACCATCCTCCCCTCCCAAGAGGGGGAGAACATGTTTCCTGGGAGCAGCCCCGTGCACACCAGGGAGGTGAGGTGGAGAGTTCAGGGAGGAAGGCTGGCCTTTCTGGTACGGTGAGTAGGGTGAAAGGGATCCGGCAGCACCTGTGTAATGGCCCCTCCTCCAGTCCCACAGCATGGGTTCCCAGCGGGATTTGAACCCTGGACCTTCAGCTCTGCAGCATAAAGCACTCCTTAGAGCTAAAGAGGGAGCTGCATTAGTTGGTAGCTGTAGTAGGCCGTTATCCTATATGTTGATTAGCTTCTGCAGAAGGGACATGACACACACGCTGCCAGCAGGATACACTCTCCCCTTCTCTGCACTAGACAGGGGTCACCTAACAATCCAGCTAACCCAAAACCAGAACATCCACGGCCCGGGTATTGCTGGGGAGGAGGCTGCCTTAGTGAAGAATGGGACAGGGAGCCTTTCAGTGCCGCACCTCTGGGTAAAAGAGGGCCTGAGGGCAGGGCCTGCACTCAGCTATCTGCTCTCTCTGTTCCACAGCTCCCGCGTGCCCCTGAAGAAGCACACCGTGGCTCACAACCTCAGGATCGTTGAGAGGAGGATAGAGTACATGGCCAGTTACCGGGATGAAGTTCTGATACCGTAAGGCAACTGACCGGGGGGCACCACACTGGGGGCTGGGTGGGAGGGGATAGTGAATGGAGAGAGGAGGGAGCAGGGAAAACCAGACACTCCAGGATCCTAAAATAAGAGGGGAAAAGCCACTAAGAGGCTTTAGCTTCCAAGGTGAGATACCAGTGAAAGTGAGGTGTGGGATTATTAGAAATTAAATGCAGAGACCACAAGCTGGGGTTGTGAGTAGGATCAAATCCTTCTGTCCGGCAATATCTCCCAGCAGGCGACTGTCTAGAACCTGCCCCTGCTCCCTGCTGTGTTTGAAAGAAACAGCAATCAGATGACACCCTGTGATGGGGTGTCCATCCCACAGAGGACTGGAAGGGGCTAAGGTGGCCAGGCAGACCCATTAACTCTACATGGTGTCCCTGGAGGAAGAGCCAGGGAGCAGGGAATTGATTGCAAGCAGGCTCAGCTGGGCAGGAATAGGCGGGGCCTATAAAGCCAGGAAGCTGGCAACAGACAGGGGCTGCTGCTGGGAAAGGGCACCGCCTTCCTGGGAAGAGGGGGATGTGTTTGGAGCTGGTGCACCCAGAGCAAGGAGGGGAACCAGGAGTAGTAGGAAGCAGCCCAGGGAAGTAGCAGTGAAGGCTGGGAGAGGAAAGCCCAGAACTGCTGGGTTGAGGGTCCCTGGCCTGGAATCTGCTGTAAAGTTCTTTTTTGACCCCTGTTTATGGTCTTGGCCTTCACAACATGCTCTGGCAAGGGTTACACACACATGCTCACATCTTCCTCACCCAGACCAATTTTTGTTAGCTAATCTTTCTATTACAATAGCACTATTTTATGCTCAAGGCCCCATTGTGCTAGGTGCTGCACATGTGCGTGTGACAAAGGGGTTATCGTTATAGATAAAATGAGTGCCAGCTCCCCCTCTCAGTCCACTGTTAGCCAGTTGATGTCCTTGTGTCAGAGTGTGGTGTGCCATGCATGCCTAGGCACTGCCCCATTGCACTACTGTTGGAAGGCTGTGCCCAAGCCCCGCCTTAGCTCAGCAGGGCCATGTCCCATCTGTCTCTGTCTGCTCTCTCCCACAGGCCGAGTGTGACGACATCTGCGGCGAGCCAGTTCTCCTGTTCCTCTCTGGAATCCATCCCCTCTTCCCTCTGGAGTTCCAGCTCCTCTTCCCTGGAAGAAGCCTCCGTGACTCGGTCAGAGCCCCTCTACCACACAAGGAAGATCATGCCTGTCGCAGGCTGGGAAGGATCCACTCATCCCATCCAAGCCCAGCCTCTCCCCAGGCCTCCTGCCCACAGCAGACAAGACCGGCGAGAGCAGACCACGGGTCTGGACCAGACGTCAGCCCATGGCTCAGACTTCAACATCCGACAGAAGCGTCTGCAGAGCCAACTGGGGGCACCTACCCTATCCACTGAGTCGCTGGCCAAGGTGATCCCTAACGCCCCTGCTCTGCGCCCACCGGACAGAGACCCCAGAGTGAAGCTCAACATGAGCAGGGGCCCTTTCCTAAGCGATGAAGTCTGGGAGGAGCTGGACTGTCACGTGCACTCAAAGAGACTCCAGCATGAGCAGGGCTTACCCCTCACCCCCCAGAAACCCCACACAGCTCTTCTGCCTCCAGCTCCACAAACCCCCATCCCGGGGGAGCCATTGCTGGGGGAGCGGGACACCAAGCAGCAATGGGAATTCAACACAGATCGGCCCAAATGTGGATTTACAGCAAAGGTCCCAATGCCCCTGAGATCTGATGACGGCCCTCAGTGTGCACAGGAGATCCAGGAACCATGTGTGTGCCCCTCGGGATCCCTGCCCCAAAAGGCCCACAGGATCATGGCATCCCCTGATGCCATCCTGGCCAGGCTTGTGCCCACGGCGGTGGTCAAGCTGCAGGATCACGTGGCTCAGAAATGCTCGGAGATCCAAATGAAGGCGTTTCCTAAGATGGTGAGAGAGTCGCACAGAGATGCTCCCCTACTGAGAGAGACTGCCCTGTCTGGGCCACTCCGCCCCCCTAGGGAGCCAGGCAAGCCCAGGACAGTGGCATTGCCAATGATGGGACAACAGCCTGCCCACCCTATCGAATGCCACATAAGGCGTAAGCATCTCGTCATGCAGCGGGGGCTGCTCACCCTGGACCCAGAGCCCCCGGCAAAGCTGCCTCACGCCGTCCCAGCCAGGGGAGCTGGTGTGGAGTTCATTGAGATAGAGACCGATTTCCTGCTCGATGAGGTCAGGGAGAACTTGGACTGGCACATGCAGCGGAAGAAGCTGCAGCAGGAGTGGGGTTTGCCGGATGCCCGGTGGAAATCCCTGCAGGCTTTCCTACCCCCAGTTCCCAAGCTGTTCTCCCTGAAGGCAAAGCCCGAGGTTGAGGTGGTTCCCATCCTTGGGGAGCTGCTCTTCCTTGGGAGGGACGTTAAAAAGCAGCTGGAGTTCCACATTACAAAGATGCAAGTGCAGCAAAGATGGGAACTGCCCATGAGGATCCAGGATTCCCTGAGGAGGTTCATGTCTCCTTCCCCAGAGGAGAGAGGCCGGCTCTCTCATCCTACGTGCGGGGGCATCGTGACTCCGTACCGGTCACCGTTTCAGCTGCATTCCAAGAAGGCTTGGTCTAGTCAGTTGCCTCTAAGGGCCCCCAGTCAGAGGTGGCTGGAGGATGTACATGCCCTACCCACCGACAGAAGGCAGCAAATGGCCAGGTCTTACTCCTGGAAGCATCCTGGGGCAGCAGCATCAAAAGGGAAAGAAACCCCAGACCATCGCAGCACACTGCAGACAGGGAAGCAAAGCACAAGCTCCTCTTGTTCCACACGTCCTCCAACACCAGTGGAAGATACCACCATGGAGACGGGCAGGAGTGAGGGCGCAGCAGGAAACCAGATTAACCCAAATTGCTGCACTCTGCCAGCAGGAGTGGATCTGACATCGCCACCTCCAGGAACCGCAATAATAGAGAAGACGCTCGCAACGACACTCGACATTTATAGGAGTGAGTTGAGAAAGCCCCTTACCAGTGTGAGCGGCACCAAAGGGACTGAAGAGACGCTGGAGCTGAACATGGAGAGGAAGGTTATCTTGGGACAAGGCTCCTGCCTGAGGCCAGGGGCACAGGCAGGTGAGGGCAGGGCAGATCTTCCTAGGACCCAATGCCACCAGGTTGCCCCAGAGGCACCAGGCTCTGAGCAGCTGACAAGATCCATCCTTGACTCTCTCATGGTTGGGCAGGCTGCGCACGACCGGCAGATCAAGCACCTGATGGAAATGTTGAGCAGCTCCCGCCCCTTGGCAGTCTGCCAGCTGTGCCACAAGGCACATCCAGGAAAGATGAAGGGTCAGAAAACTCAGGAGGAGACACAAGTATCTGCTGAGCTGCATGGTCTTCGAGACATCACGGCTCCACATGGGTTCATTGGAACTGTGAATTCAAAGCTCTCCAGGGACCAGCCACCAGTCAGAGTCTGGAAGAAGTGCAATAAGGTTGGACAGAAGAGACCAGCTGGCTCTGCAGGTGCTGACTTGCCCAGAATTCCACAGCGATGGACTCCAGGAGACTCCTCAGCATCATCCAACCACAACAAGATGCCAGTGGTGTGGCTCCTTCCAGAAGATGGGCGCAAGACGCAGGATGGAATGGGGAAAACGGCTCCCACCAAGCAACCAAAGATGGTGTCCATTGCTACGAGTACAACAGGGCTTTCGCAAGCTGGGGAGAAAGCAACTGGGAGTCCTGACGGTTCTCCTCCAAAGCCAGCAAAGGCCTCCAGAGCTAGGACACCATCCCCTTCAAGGAGCAAAGATCCAGTTCTCAAACGGATCTTAATGTGCCTCAAGAAAAACTTCTACAAGCTGCAAAACAAAGTGAAGTCCCAAATGTACAAGGACTTTCGTTCAAGACCTGATACTAAATTTACAAAGCCACCCTTTTGGAAGGCAAGGGCCTCCAAGGGTGTTTGATAGTAGTATAAAGCCCAACCATCAACCCTGCCCCTTGACCCCTTAATCCCCGACCACCTGTCACCGGAAGTCCCACCCATGGGGGGTATTACTTCCGGGGTCAAGGCGGGCACATGACCGGAAGCAAAGTGTGTCATGTGACCCCTATAAGAACTCCTCCCACTGCCCTCTACCAATCAGAATGGGTTTCGCCCGCGTAGGCCTGCCCCGAGAGGAGATTTGACCAATATGGGGGAGTTCCAGGGTGGGGTGACCCATCCGGAAGGGGTTCATGTGACCCCTCTAAGAACTCCTCCCACCTCCCTCTGCCAATCAGGAGGGGTTTCGCCCCCATAGACCCGCCCTGAGAGGAGATTTGACCAATCAGGAGAGTTCCGGGGCGGGGTGATCCGTCCGGAAGTGGTTCGTGTGATCCCTCTAAGAACTCCTTCCACCGCCCTCTACCAATCGTGATGGGTTTCGGCTGCATAGGCCCGCCCCGAGAGCAGATTTGACCAATCAGGGGTGTTTCAGGGCGGGGTGACCCGCCCAGAAGAGGGTCCTGTGACCCCTCTAAAAACTCCTCCCAGCACCCTCTGCCAATCAGAGTGCAGCACCATCACCCCATAAGTCCCAGCGCCGGGGCAGAAGAGGCCATCTTTTACCAAGAACGCGTGCTTTAGAAATCGTGGAAACATGGACTCCTTCACCACCCCCATGAGAACTTCGGACTTTGTTTTAGCCCCGAGGGCCTTTGACCATCCGAGGAGAAAGCGCTACATCAGCGACAGTTCTGAGGAGGAGGAGGGAGCGACCGAGGAAGGCCCTTTGGCTCAGCCGTTGACGGATACGCCGGAACCTGAAACCCAACTGCTTGTGAGACACCCCGATGAGCGTGGTGGCCTCTTGTCGTCCACCCCCCTGGAGGAGGAAGGTGAACACAGCTCGTGGGAGTCACCGGAGGACAAGGTGAATGGAAAAGACGTCGCTCAGGTAAATGAATTATTAAGGTTGATGATGGGGTGTAATGGGGTTAGGAACCGGGGGGCGGCGGGGGGGGTTGTGTAAATTTAAAAACAAGCAGTGGGAATTTACACTGTTTCTTTTCTGAAAATCTCTCGACAGCTCGACGTTGCCTTTCTAGAGGACCAGGAGGCTCTGGACAGCGTTGCATCAAGCAGCGAAGATGAACTGGGCCCACCTTGGTTTTGCTCAACGCCGATACAAATTGCTGAAGAGGACTCCGAGGATGACGGCTATGAGGAGTGTAGGAGGAGGCTTGGCATGGAACTAACTGAGCCAGTGCCACGTCGTGAGCGTAAAAAAGTCCTGCGGACTATTGTACGCGTTGCTGTTTATGCTGTCCTTAATCACTGCCTTAGGGAAAAGCTTTTTGAAGATTGTGAGGGGTGTGTCATAGATGCGCCAGCCCAACAGCACCATGATTGTGTGACTTGGACTTCAGTGGATATAAACTGCAAGCTCCGGGGCCTGTGTGCTGAGCTGTGTTTGGAAATCCTATTAAACACTGTTATTGCCATTGGTTATGCTATGCAATGTCTGTGCCTAACCCAAGAACATTTAGCGCACGGGGGACCTTGATAAAAAACAAGCCCCAAGACATTCATTGATATCTGCAAAGGACCCCCACTTGGAATGGGTACTGTAAGAGGCCCTACAGAAAAATGTATTTGAACTAAAAGAAAAAAAAAAAAAAAAGAAAAGCAGCCCAGTTGTGCAGACAACTTATTCCCCCAGCCCAGACCACAAAAGGGAATGTTAGGGAGGGGTGAGCCAATCAACTTGCTGACTATTTTGAAACAAAGAGTTAGGATGGTATAAAAACCTCAGGTAGCTTGGAGCCTGTCTCTTTCAACAGAAACGCTCTTGAATTGCTGCTGGACTGCAAGAGGAGGTATGCGCCCTGGTTTTAACTCTGAAAATAGATATTATACAATGCCATTCTTTGGCCATGCTGTCTCAGTAAATAATGGTGCCTATCTTTATTGCAGTGTGATCTGTTTAGCATGGAACCAGGAACTTTAAGCTGCATTTCACCACCAGGCCAAGGTAAAAACCATTTTAACTATAGATGTGCTTAATACTGTTAATTAAAAAAAAAAAACTTCAGGTATTACACAGGTTGTATAGGGATTTGGGGGTAATCCTAACTTAACATTTTTGCTTGTTCTTTAACCTGAAGGCCCAAACACACATTGGGGGTGGGGGTGGGGGACAGGACGGACAGAACAACCTTGTGCCTTTTAAATGCATGTGGGTTTATTGAAAAGTATTTGATTGCAAACTCTTGGTGTTTTTAAACTGCTGGTGGGTGTGGGTGTGTCTGAGTTTGTGTAAAACATAGGTGGGTTTTTAAAAGTATTTGGTTGCAAACCTGGTTTGGTGTGTTTTAAACTAACAAGGGTTTTTGTGCAAAATGTGTTTTAAAATGGATTTTAAAAGCAGTTTGGTTTTTATTTTGCAAAATGAGATGTCTTTTTAAAAAATGTTTGTGGGTTTGTTTTTTAAAGTGGTAGAAATAAACTCAAAACCTGTGTCTGTTGTACAGCCTGAAATGGATTATTTTGTTTTAAATCTGTGACTTTTCAAATAGAAAAACACCCTTACGAATATTTTATTTTTGTAAGTTTACAAGACAGTTTCATGTGTTTTATTATAATGTTGTTTGCTTCACAGTACGGTCAAAACATGAGAGGGTAAACAAGCTCAAAAGAAAAAGGAAAGAGACAGCCGAAAAGGAAAATTCACCAGCATCAATGACTGATGGATGGATGAAGCCCAGTAAATATATTTTGCTTATTTGTTTGGTTGTTTCATGAGGTTTTGTATTTTAAGTAAATACATAGGTGTGGGTGAGAAAGATGGTAAAGTTCAGTTTCGTAAAATGTTTTTTCTCCCCCCTCATAGGCACGGGCAGCTTTCCTGACAATGCTGTAGTCGAAGCTACAGGGACACCTCCACCAGAACCGCCAAAGAACCAGGAATCTGCTTTGAGACCTTTAACAACGCTAACACAAAACAGCACAAGCAGGAGCGCCGCCAGCTTTTCTGCCGCCCTAGGCAGCGGAAGGTCCCGCCCCGAAATGCCGCCCCCCCCAGAGGCGGCGGAAGGTCCCGCCGCTGAAATACCGCCGCGGTCGCCGCCCCCCAAATTGTAGCGCCCTAGGCGACTGCCTAGGTCGCCTAATGGGTTGTGCCGGCCCTGAGCACGAGAGTGCAGATGAAGCATCAGGGCAGTCCAAACCTCATATACGTCAAACCCAAGGACAAAACAAAAGACTCTGGTAAAGACCAACCACGCAAACACAACTCCAGTTCCTCAGTGGCCACCACCACACCAAGCCCTGAGAAAACTGAGCAAAAACACACACATTCACAAACCCAGAGCATGCGTTCTAGGGGTTGTGAAGGTGAGCAAAAACACACACATTCACAAACCCGGAGCACGCGCTCTAGGGGTTGTGAATAAAAAACCAAGGACTGACAAACCATTCTCCCAACACCATAAGCTCATCACAGCTCCCCCATATTCTAGTATTTGGGGAAAGTATGATGCTTCATTCAGAAAACTGATGAAGATTTGGGGAAAATATGAGGCTTTGTTCAGAATACTGGTGGCTGCTATATCCTCAGGGGTCTAAAAGAAAGGAGGGCTGGAAACCACGTCAAAAATGCAAAAGCTCTGGCAGGTGACTTTTTGAAAAATACTTCAGTTTTTTCAAAAGGGGGCTCTGAGCAGGCGTGACTAGCCGTGGAAAGGGGCCTGGGTAAAAAGGGCACCCTCAAGGGTACACATCAGCTCAGGTGTAAACAAAAGGGGGGACAGCTCTTGGTGGACAAACAAATGGCGGCCAAAAAGTTCCAGGCCAGGGTCTCAGTAAAAATTTTAAAAAAGGCTAAAGAGGTAATGAGGAAAAAAAACAAAAAGAGATGCCCCCTACTGGAGGCTCTCAAACTGACTTGTCTGAAAATGGAGAGGTGGAACCCGACTCTCACGCAGAGTCTGGTTTAGAAAATTCCCCAGAGGGCTCTCTAGAAGGTCCCCGTCTGCTCCTGATGACCCTCACGGAGGCCCCTCGGAGTCTGACTCTCAAATAGCATCTGATGTAGAAGATGCCGCTGACGGTCCCATAGAGGAACCCCCAAGTAACCCTGAAAATGCAGAGGTGTATATGGAGAGAGTGAGAAGTTGGCAACGTGAATTACCTAGATTTGGGGGGTCGGTGTATTGTGAGGAATTTCGTTTTGTCAATCCTGAGTGAAAAAATTCAGCTCAGCAGGTTGTTGAAGCCATACACAGGGGAATACAGTTAGTTCTGGATGACGTTAATGGTGATTATGATGATTATGTTCAGTTACGTTTAGAGAGCCGAAATTTAACTAACCCTTTGTTTTCGGTCAGAAGAACTAGGGATGAGCTGTCTGCTGAGGATTTCTTAACTCAGGCCTGAAAGCTGCTACAGAGCAATAGAGAGTTGCATCTCGATGGGACGTTGCGCCTCGTTGTGACAGTTGTAAAAAACAGGGGTGGGGGCGCTCGTAGAGTTTTAAATTCTATCCGTGGTAGTCAAATCATCCATAAAAAGAGACAATGCTTAGTAGACCTGATTTACACCGGTACCAACCTGTGTTTTGCGGGTGGGCTCTTGGCCGTTATGTCCGACCGTAAATCTACGGACGCGGAATTGTTAGCGGGGGCGAGAAAATTGCATGAGAAACTGGGGTGGTCAGATCAAAAAAAGGTTCTGCTCAGTGACGTAGCAACGTTTGAACAGCATTTAGGAGTCAATATACAGGTGGTGCTGTATGCGGCGAAAGGCGGATGGGGCTTTTTTAAAACGGAGGGCCCAGTGTACCCCAAGACTTTTTTCATCCTGTTGCACGATGAGCATTACTATGGGGTTCTGGATGTGAAAAAGTTGTTTGGTGTGAAAAATTATCGTGAGTTTTGCCACATGGTGTACAGTCACGACCACTCTTGCAGGTATCGTTGCCGCCTCTGTTTGAGCCTAACATGCTTGGACAGCATGGGTGTGCAGCTGAGGTGTCCTAGCTGTAGACTGTATTGTCGATCCAAAGAGTGTTTAGACGGACACGTCGACTGTGCATCGAAAAAACAAGTCGAATGCCTGTCTAAAACTTTGTGTGATAAGTGTCAGTCTTATGTGGACAAGCGGCACAGGTGTAAAGGGAGGTGGTGTAAGCAGTGTCAGGGTTTGATCGCTGGTGATGTAGACAGTCACCTGTGTTTTATGGACAGCCTTAGAAAGCCCGAATCATCAGAAAAGTATCTTTTTTTATGATTTTGAATGCACGCAGGAGACTGGGTTGCACACGCCCAATTACATTTTTGTTATGTCCCTAAAGCCGGAAAAATCCTGGGAATTTAAGGGCGACGAGTGTCTTTCTATGTTTGTTGAGACCTTTATTGGCAAAGAGTTCCGGGACTACACGTTCCTAGCACACAATTCCAAAGGTTACGATGCGTACTTCATCGTTAGACAGTTACTGAAGGAAAAGATGTGCCTAGAACTGATCACTCAGGGTTAGGCACTTGCTGGTTTAGGCACCTAACTGCCAGAATCAGGCCCCACTGGGATTCCCAACCCCCCGCCCAGCTGCTGCTCACCACTGCAAGGTCCTAAACTCACTTGAAAGTCGTTTACAACAAGAGGGTTCTAGGAGAAGGGTTTAAAACCCTGCCCTACGGCTTTTAAAAATGGATACGAGGTGGAAACACCCCTTTTCTGCAATTCTCGCGGGGCCTAGCAACTGCGGGAAAAGTTACTTTATAAAAAATGTGTTGGATAATGCCAAACAAACACTGTCTGTTATGCTTGAGAATATTGTGTGGTGTTACAGTTTTTGGCAAGCTCTGTATAAAGAACTGCTTGTAACAGCTGGGGTTGCTGACCGAAAACGTGTCTAGCTGGGTGAAGAGAAACCTGGTCCTTTTAAAATTACTTAGCAAATCGTCCCCGCAGCAAAGGAGGGCTATACCATGTTCGGCCTCTGACGATTTAGTAGCGGCCATCTCAGAAATAGTGCTCAAACTCCCAACTTCCCTGGGGGTGTAATATATTTTCTTTAACAGAGCTGCCTGTGTAGACATGACTCTTACTGGTACCGTCTTTTACTAACACAAATGTGAAAGGGGACACATTCATATTGACCATTTAAATAAATAAGTTTTATTAATCGCCTGGTTTAACACGACCTTTTACAACCGCCTGTAAAAATGGACTCCATAAGGGAGTCTGAGCTGGTTCATTCTTCCATTTTGTCCTTTTCCAGATTTTCGTCTTGATATCTGTGTTTCATATCATGCATCAGCTGTTTTTGCTTATGTCTATTTACTTCCATGGGGCTACCGATGTGTAAGTTCTCAAAGGCCTCTAGAAAGGCATCGTCGAGCTGTTGAGAGATTTTCAGAAAAGAAAGTAAGCACCCCACTGCTTGTTTTTAGATTTACACAACCCGCCGGTTCCTAACCCCATTACACCCCATCATCAACTGTCACTTCTTAATCATTTATTTACCTGAGCGACGTCTTTTCCGTTCACCTTGTCCTCCGGTGACTCCCCCCAAGCTGTGCTCGCCTTCCTCCTCCAGGGGGGTGGACGACAAGAGGCCACCACGCTCATCGGGGTGTCTCACAAGCAGTTGGGTTTCAGGTTCCGGCGTATCCATCAATGGCTGGGCCAAAGGGCCTTCCTCAGTCGCTCCCGCCTCCTCCTCGGAACTGTCGCTGATGTAGCGCTTTCTCCGCGGATGGTCAAAGGCCCTCGGGGCTAAAACAAAGTCCGAAGTTCTCATGGGGGTGGTGAAGGAGTCCATGTTTCCACGACTTCTAAAGCACGCGTTCTTGGTAAAAGATGGCCTCTTCTGCCCCGGCGCTGGGACTTATGGGGTGATGGTGCTGCACTCTGATTGGCAGAGGGTGCTGGGAGGAGTTTTTAGAGGGGTCACAGGACCCTCTTCTGGGCGGGTCACCCCGCCCTGGAACACCCCTGATTGGTCAAATCTGCTCTCGGGGAGGGCCTATGCAGCCGAAACCCATCACGATTGGTAGAGGGCGGTGGGAGGAGTTCTTAGAGGGATCACACGAACCACTTCCGGACGGATCACCCCGCCCCGGAACTCTCCTGATTGGTCAAATCTCCTCTCAGGGCGGGTCTATGGGGGCGAAACCTCTCCTGATTGGTAGAGGGCAGTGGGAGGAGTTCTTAGAGGGGTCACATGACACACTTTGCTTCCGGTCATGTGTCCGTCTTGACCCCAGAAGTAATACCCCCCCCCCATGGCTGGGACTTCAGGTGACAGGTGGTCGGGGCTTAAGGGGTCAAGGGGTGGGGTTTAAGGGGCCAAGAGGAGGGGTTAGGGTTTGATTGACGGTAGGGCCCTTATACTACTTCCGTTTTCCATACTACCGAATCCCACCCTGCCAGCATGCCCACTAACAGAAGGGGCCCACAAATTCCACCATTTCCCTAGCATCCAGCGGGCACCATCAACACAGCTCTGTGTCAAGGCATCAGCCATCCTCCGTGGCCTGCCACACCCCTGCTAGTCCAGTCCAAACAATGCACCTGGAGGGTGATGGTCTTGGACACACAACTCTCAGTCCTGACGTGCAACTGCCCTCTGCTCTGCCCCTCTCGCTTAGCTCTGCTGCTGCATCCCGCTCTGCTCTGCTCTGCAGCACCCTTTGCTACTCTAGACCTGCGCAGGGGACAGATCATCTTGCAGAACTGCCTGGTATTTTTTATGATGAGAACTAACCTCAGGACTGTTGCCCTCAAACCCAAGTCACACATATGCCTGATCAGGCTATAATCAATCAAGCCTCAGTTCCACCCGCGTCGTTCACTTTTCTCCCATGAGTGGAAGAGTTTGTTCCTGTAATTGAAGATTTGTGGTCCATGGATTAACTATGGAATTAAATTAACTGCAGATAATTTAAATCACCCACTTACATTTTCTGGTCCTCTGAATATCCCGACAGAAACCCGGAGCGGATAGGAATGGCTTTTGCTACATTTCATCCCAGGGTTTATCAGTTTTATTGTTTTTAGACTGTTTGGCATTTTCCTGCCATTAATCAAGTTCCTCTCGAACCCACTGCTCTGCAGATCCATTCATAATGCTCCATGGATGGATACACAGGCGGCATCACACTCGTTAGCCACCCACTTACCTGTGGCAGTTGGAAATGGGGCCCATGACCCTGAGCTCCGGAAATGCAGCCCTTGAGGAGGGAAAGAAGCAGCTCCTCCACTATTCAGAGGAAAACAATAGAATCTAATAGATACTTAATCTGGTCTGATGTGCTTTGTGCAACAGAGGACAGCAGTGCATGTCCATACACAGTCCCCTGGAGATGTAGGGCTGGGGATCATTGCTTGACATGGCTGACTATGAATGGATTGCAATTAGGACTGGGTGGATTGGGTCTTGTTACCAGATGTGCCCATTACTTTGGGGTATGTTCATTTATTCGGGTTACGCTTCTGGGGAAGGGGGTTCTGTAATTCTATCCATGTACTGCTTGTGTCATTTGTGTTTTCATATGGAGCTCTACTTCTCCCTTCTGCAAGTCCCCTCCCAATGGAGCTATCCTGCAGGACCTAGGGTCCCTAGGGCTGGGTTTCTCCAGCCCCAGAACTGGATGAACACCCACCCACCCACACGTACATTAACAGAGCAAGTCTGAGCGGACCGGGTCAATCAGCACTGTCAAGCTGACTCCTTATATGTCTCTGGACTCACTGGGCTGGATGAAGCAGCACTTTCAAGCTGTCTCTCCTTATATGCCCCTGGGCTCCATGGACTGGGTCAAGCAGCCCTTTCAAGTTGTTACCCTTATGTGTCCCAGATTCAGCACGTCCCTATCCCCACTCTCACATCACAATTGCACTGGCAGTAACCTACTTGATGAGCAAACCCCACAGTATTTTGGGCACTGCAGGGATCTTTAGCTTAGGTAAAAGAAGTGTTGCTGTAGAGTGAATGGGGGAAGCTAAAATCACAAAAGAGTAAAGTTCAGCAAGAGAGAGAGAAGCAACCAACTTAACCATAAAAGTTATTTATTGAATAATAGTGATAACTACACAAGGAGAGCTAAACCAACATAACATACATTATTAAAGGTTAATACCTAAGGTAGAAAGGAAAACAGAGAGAGAGAAAGAGGGGGGATCTCACCCACTTCACAAGGCTTGAACTGGTCGGGGTTCCCAGATGATGGTGGTAGTGGAGGGTCCTGAATGCTGGAGACAGGCAGAGCCCCCAGCACGATCAGTCAGAAGATGGAGTTCCAGTGGAACTGATGCATAGTTTGGATCTAAGCATCAGAACCCTGACTAGAGGGTGAGTAGGGATTTTTGTAGAGAAAATACAATTGATCAAGGGAGAACACTAGATTTGTTTATAGGTAAGCTGATGACTCAAGGGTTTTCTTTAGACTAGACAATAGGAGTTGATCGCTCTTGGCTATGGGTGGTGTTTTCTTCCAGGGAGCTCACAATGTAACTAGGCTGCTTCAGTATTTGGATATCAATTAAGGATTCATTACTAGAATTGGTCTGATAATTGCTGAGCTGGGTGTGTGCAGACATAGGTTCATTAGCATCTGGAGCAGAGATTCCCATGATGCAGTGCTTCCCTGCTTTTTCTGGTCCCAGAGTTCAGTGCGGTTCTCTGTTCTCCATTCTGTATGTAAACTGAGATGTCTTCCTGTCCCATCTTTCATGCAGATGAGGCTAGGGGAGTTGTCTCTGCTCTCCATTCTGTATGCTAATGGAGATGTCTTAATCTTGTCACCCTTGTCAGGAGGGGTCTAGGTGTGTCTCCCAGCGCCCTTCACTGCTCTCTGCAAGTTTTTTCCTCTGATGGGTTTTCGTTTAAGCAGAGGCTGGGGGGGGGGGGGGGAGGGGTGTCTTTCATGAGTCAGGCTGGATACTGCACCCTGGTTCCCCAAAAACACAGAGGTGTCTGGTATCAGTCTAGGACAGTGGTGGGCAACCTGCAGTCCGCGGGCCGCACACAGCTCGTCAGGGTAATCCAGTGGTGGGTCGCGAGACAATTTTACATTGACCGTCCACAGGCACGGCCGCCCGCAGCGCCCAGTGGCCGTGGTTCACCATTCCTGGCCAATGGGAGCTGCAGGAAGTGGCGGCCAGCACATCCGCAGCCGGCTCCTGGGTGCAGGATTCCTGCTCTGTGCCTGCGGGGGGCGCTGGCTGCGTGGGAATCGGTCCCTGGAGCCAGACGCTGCACTGGCTTTGCCATCGCTCGGGGGCTGTGTGGGGCGCGGGGCCAGGCTGGGTTAGGGCCATTTGCCGCCTCTGGGGCCAGACCCCCAGGTGCCAGAAGCGGGCAGCAATATGTGTGCCAGGCAGGACAGCCGGGCCGTCGGCGTCCTGCGTGGCACCGTACCCAGCTACCCAGGGACGTCACACGGCAAAGCACAGCCCGTCCGAGAGAGGCCCATGGACAGTCCCTGTGCAGATATGTCCCCTCAGCCCCAGCTCGGTCCTTACCTGGGATAAAGTACTGCTCTTTGGCTGCGGAGAGAAAGGCACAAACACGTTAGTGGGGCAGCCCGGCGCCAGGGCCTGCGTGGGAAGGGGGGATGGCTGGTGGTGCCTGGCGAGATCTCTGGTGCGCTGGCACCAGGGCTCGAGCCCCGGCTCTGCCACTGACACACCAGCTGAGCTTGGGCAAGTCCCTCCAGGTCCGTGCCTCGGTTTCCCCTCCTCCCTTGCTGTCTATGTGGCTTGGGAGCTGGGCAGGGCAGGGCATGACGCGGTGTCTCTGCGGGGCCCAGCACCCCACAGCTCAGTTAAGGCCTCTGGATAGTGCTGCAGTAGCAGCAGCCCGGGGGGGAGCCCCCAGCCCGCAGGGGCAGTGACAGCGGCTGCATGGCCGGACGCTCTGGTTCCCCAGGGAAGGGCCCGGGGCTGGAGGAGCAGGAGCCTGGGTTCCAGCTTCCCTGTGGCTGCGTGGAGACTCTGTGCCCCGGCTCATCCTCTGCCTGCTCGGCACACGGGGGCACCGGCCCCTCGCTCCCTTCACTGCTGGGCCCAGCTGCCTTCCCCAATGAACTGCCTCCGTTCCCCAGCCCCCGGGGTCCCGTGGCTGCAGTGGGGCAGGGAGGGACCCGGACTCACCTGAGCAGTGGAACTTCTTGCTCTTGATCTGGCCGATGCGCTTGTTGGCCGGGCAGCGCGGGCTGGCGCAGCGGGCACCACTGGTCTCAATGGGGTTGGCGCGCAGGAAATCCGCCAGCCACCGCAGGTTGCAGTCGCAGATGAAGGGGTTCTGAGCCAGGTGCCTGGGGGGGGGATGCAGAGGGGAGGAGGGGGATGCTGGCCCCAGCGCTGAGCGTTACTGGCCAGGCCCTGAGCTGGGGGTGCCGCCCTCCATTGGGCAGGGCCCCCGGCTCGCAGCTCGCACCAAACCCCGCAGGGCTCTAGGGACTCTGGGTAAATTACAGCAACCCCCAGTCTGGCCCCTCTGCACTGCCCTGGGGCCTGCGGAGCTGCTCATGCCCCCCAGCCCCAGCCAGCTCCATGCTGCCCCACTGAGCCCTGCTGGGGGGGGGGGGGCGTCAGCATGTGGTGCTGGGACCCCCCTGGTTGCTCTGACTTACCCGGTTCCAGGGTTTTCTTCCCCTTTTGGCCCCGGGGGAGCCCAGGATCCGGAGGGCGTGAAGGCCTCTTTGCCCACCCCCCAACCCCCGGGCTGCACCTCCTGAACCAGAGCCTGCCCCAGGAGCCTGCCCCACGTGGGCCATGCAGGGCGGGGTAGGAATCCCCCCCAAGATCCGGGACTTGGCGGCTGGCGCTGCCTGGCACTCACAGCGTCTGGATGGCCCGCAGGGGCGCGAAGGTGCCCTTGGCCAGGCCCTGCAGCTTGTTGTCGTACAGCAAGAGCAGAGAGAGGCTCTGCAGGTCCCCGAAGGTGTAGGCGCGGATGCAGTTGATCTTGTTGGCGTTGATGAGCCTGGGGGGGGCAGGGAGATGTCAAACAGAGACGCAGGCCGGCCCTGCTCTGGACCCCGCCGACACCGGGGCTGGCACGCCGGGCTCCCGAGAGCAGAGCCGGGCAGGCCCCGGGCTCCCGCCCCCTGCCGGAGCCGCCGCATCCTTACAGAAGCTGCAGCGCGTGGAGTCCCCCGAAGACGCCCCGGGGCAGGTCTGTGATCTTGTTCCCATACAGCACGCTGGAAAAGACAGAGCCGGACGCTCACACGCAGCCCCCGGGCATAGGGCTGAGCCCCCAGCCCAGCGAACGGGGATCCCCACAGGACCCCAGGAAGGAGCACGGATCCCCCCACCTCTGCCCCACAGCCCCCAGCTTTACCGACCCCCAGTATGGGCCACCCCACGCTGCTGGGGCCCCCAGCCTCGGGCCTGGCCAGCGATCTTACCTCCGCTGCCAAACCGGACCCACCTCACAGTGCGACGGGATGGCCTCAGCCGAGCCGCGCAACAGACAGGGCTGTTCATCCTCACTCCAGAGAGGCCAAGGACCAAACCTGCAGGGGCCTGTGGGTCGGGAGTGAGGGACATTGGCGGAGCTGGGGGAGGGGCTCAGGGCTGGGATGGGAGGGGGCTGCGGGTTGGGAGAGAGGGGCATTGGCAGAGCTGGGGGGACCCAGAGCTGGGATGGGAGGGGGCTGTGGGTCGGGAGTGAGGGGCATTGGCCGAGCTGGGGGAGGGGCTCAGAGCTGGGATGGGAGGGGGCTGCGGGTCGGGAGTGAGGGGCATTGGCCGAGCTGGGTGGGACCCAGAGCTGGGATGGGAGGGGGCTGCGGGTCGGGAGTGAGGGGCATTGGTGGAGTAGAGGGGGACCCAGAGCTGGGATCGGAGGGGGCTGTGGTTCGGGAGTGAGGGGCATTGGCCGAGCTGAGGGAAGGGGCTCAGGGCTGGGATGGGAGGGGGCTGCAGGTCGGGAGTGAGGGGTGTTGGTGTAGCAGAGGAGTCCCAGGGCAGCGTGATGATTAGTGAGGCTGGAGGTCGGATTCCCCCGTGTGATTCCCGGGGCTCTGGGCGCGGTGAAACCCATGGCAGGGGGCTGGGGGTGGCCGGGACCGGCGCAGGGACTCACAGCGAGTTCAGCGAGCGCAGCCCCTGGAAGGCGTCGGGCGTGATCTACGAGATCTGGTTGTTGCTCAGGTCTCTGCAAGGCAAAGGGGGAAATGCCCAGCGTTGTCCCCAGTCCCCGCCCGCCGCACCAGCCCCGCCCAGCTGCAGCCTTGGGGGGGGGTGCACAGGGAGCTTCTCCCCCGGCGCTGGCCAGAATCCCACTGCTCCCCCGAGCACCCCATGGAGGGGCCAGGTCCTTGCCCAGCCGCCCCTGCCGGGCAGAGGGGAACAAGGGCGGTGGGGGGGCTAGCGGGTGCCCCGGAAGGCCCTGGGGGCAGGCCGGGCTCTGCTCAGGGCACTGGCAGCCCTGGGGCAGAGGGGCAGGAGACGGGTCTCTCCCCCACGGGCCCTGCAGGGATGACGGGGCCGTGGCAGGCGCATGCCCTGAGGTGAGGGTGATGGGCTGGCGGACGGGCTCACAGGAACAGGGCTGGGGATGGGCTGGGAGGCTGTCGCTCTTGGGAGCCCGGCCGGTTGTGAGCCCGGGTCCTTAGGGCTGGCAGGCCGCCGGGGGGGGAGGAAAGGGGGAATTGCCTAGGGACCCGGGCAATTTAAAAGGGCCTGGGTGGGTCCCTGTGAGCCACGCAGCCGCCCGACAGCCTAGGTACCGCCACGCAGGCGCTCAGGGAACCCGCCCAGGGACCTGCCGCAGCCGGGGGAGGGGCAGCTAGTCCTGGAACTCACAAGAGGAGAGGCAATTCTTGATTTAGTCCTAAATGGAGCACAGGATCTGGTCCAAGAGGTGAATATAGCTGCATGACTTGCTAATAGTGACCATAACATAATAAAATTTAATATCCCTGTTGTGGGGAAACACCAAAGCAGCCCACCATGGTAGCATTTAATTTCAGAAAGGGGAACTACACAAAAATGAAGTTAGTTAAACAGAAATTAAAATGTACCGTGCCAAAAGTGAAATCTTTGGAAACTTTTTAAAGACATCATAATAGAGGCCCAAATTAAATATGTATCCCAAATTAAAAAACATAGTAAGAGAACCGAAAGAGTGCCGCCGTGGCTAAACAGCAAAGTAAAAGAAGCAGAGAGAGACAAAAAGGCATCCTTTACAAAGTGGAAGTTAAATCCTATTGAGGAAAATAGAAAGGAGCATAAACTCTGGCAAGTCAAGTGTACAAATATAATTAGGAACGCCAAAAAAGAATTTGAAGAACATCTAGCCAAAGACTCAAAAAGTAATGGCATAATTTTTTTTAAGATACATCAGAAGCAGGAAGCCTGCTAAATAACCAATGGCGCCACTAGATGGTCGAGATGCTAAAGGAGCAGTCAAGGGGGATAAGGCCATTGCATAGGGTGACCATATTTCCCTATTCTGAATACTGGACACCTGGTAAAATTACTCATATTCAAGCGAGTTCAATGTCAATCAATCAGAACTATGTAGTACAAACATTCAAATTAACATCAAGTTGACTGAGCCCCTGTTAAAAAGAAATACGGCGTAGTTGGATTATTTTATTTACCTACTTATCTTTACGTTTTTAGGGTTCACACGGGGAGGGGTGACATACACACCTCTATCCCCACACACTCCCATACACCTCTCTCACACGGGGGGGGGGGTGACCGACTGACCCTGCCTGGCGCTCTCCGCCCTCCATGCCTGGCTGGGCCCCCGGGATGGACCCGCCTCTCCTGGTACCTCGCCATGTCTTCCCAAGGCAACACGGAGGGGCTGGGGGTGGGGAGGGGCAAGGTCACATGCCACTCCTCCCCAGATTTATGCCAGGGTTCACCCCAGAATGTAGCCAGCAGCATCCTTTCAGCACTGCGGGAGGGAAGGGATAGGAGCTGCTTCCAGGCAGGTGCGGGGGGAGGGGAGGAAGCACTATGCGGGGCTCGGCTCCTCCTGGCCAGCATCTCGGGCCGGAGGATCTTGGGCTTTCCCGGGGTGCCGGCCCAGCCAGAGGCAGTGGGGGAAGGAAGGAGCCTGCTGTCCAGGCTGTTGGTGAGCTGAGCACTCCGATCAGGGGCTGATTCTCCCCACAGCGCTGGGAGTGGGATGCGCTCCGCGGGGGGTGATGTGGTGGAGCAGCGGGGCTGGGGGGGGGGAGGGCAAAGGGGCAAAGCAGGGAGAGGACAGGGAGCATGTAAAGGGCTGATAGGTGGGCAGCAGAGATGACATGTAACTGGCCGCCGCCTGGCACCTGCCCACAAGCACCAGCCGCTGCAGCGCGCAGCCAGGGCTGGCCAGAAATGGGGCAGGGCCCTGCTGCCTGAGAGCCAGAACGCAGTGGGGGCTGTGCTGGGCAGACCAGCAGGGGGAGCGGCCAGCCCCGTGCGCTGCATCTTCACCCCGCCACCAGCCTTGCACACCCGCCCCCATTGTTGGCCACTGGACCCCCCCCCACTCACTGCTGGTGGGCCGGTGGCTGGCGAGTAGGGATCCGGCCAGCAGCAGGACCCCCTTCAGCAGGACACACACACACACCCTCCTCCCGTCAGTACTGAGGGGAAGAAGACAGAAAATACAGGACAATTTGCCCGTTTTTAAGAAAAAGTCAGGACACCTGCAGGAGGGCTTAAATGTAGGACTGTCCCTTCAAAAATGGGACGTCTGGTTACCCTACCATTGCGGAGTAACTAAATGAATTGTTTGCATCGGTCTTCACGACTGAGGATGTGAGGGAGATTCCCAAACCTGAGTCCTCCTTTTTAGGTGATAAATCTGAGGAACTGTCCCAGATTCAGGTGTCATTAGAGAAGGTTTTGGAACAAATTGATAAATTAACCAGTAATAAGTCACCAGGACCAGATGGCATTCACCCAAGAGTTCTGAAGGAACTCAAATGTGAAATTGCAGAACTAGCAACTGTGGTATGTGACTTATCATTTAAATCAGCTTCTGTACCACATGACTGGAGGATAGCTAATGTGACGCCAATTTTTCAAAAAGTCTCCAGAGGCAATCTCAGCAATTACAGGCTGGTGAGCCTAACTTCAGTATACTGTCAGAAGTCAGGCTACTGGGCTAATGGACCTTTGTTCTGACTCAGTATGGCCGTTCTTATGTTCATGACAGAAGAACACAAAGCAAAGCCGGAATCGGTCCCAGCTGAGCGTATTCTATATGAAGCTGGTCATCTTGATGAGGGCAAACTGCCTCTTCCAAAGTGGGTATAATGAAGACTCCATGCTTGATTCTCCTCTGACTAAGACCAGTTTAACTCCGTTGATTTCAACAGGGTAACTCCTGATTCTTGCCTGTGTGAGGTCACAATCTGGCCTTATGTGTCTTTAATGTGTTCGTTTGTCAGGGCCAGTGGAAGGATGTTTCGCGCCCTAGGCAA
Organism: Emys orbicularis; assembly: GCF_028017835.1. Classification (NCBI taxonomy): domain Eukaryota; kingdom Metazoa; phylum Chordata; order Testudines; family Emydidae; genus Emys; species Emys orbicularis. Next base: position 18,034,881 of record NC_088685.1, on the reverse strand, counting down.
AACTTCCACCTTGCGCCCCGCCCCCCCCGTCCCCGATCCCCCACCCTGAGGCGACCTCCCCCCCGCCCCCGCGGCAGCTCCCCCCCTTCGCCCTGAGGCGCCCCTCCGCGGCAGCTCCCCACCCCCCACCCTGAGGAACCCCCCCGTCCCAGCTCACCCCTGCCCCGCCTCCTCCCCGAGCACGCCGTCGCTGCTTCACTTCTCCCGCCTCCCAGGCTTGCGGCGCCTAAGCTGATTGGCGCCGCAAGCCTGGAAGGCGGGAGAAGTGAAGCAGCCACGGCGTGCTCGGGGAGGAGGCGGGGAAGGGGTGAGCTGGGGCGGGGAGTTCCCCTGCGTGCCGTCCCCCCCCCTTGCTGCAGGCAGCCCTCCCCGCGCTCCACTGCCCCAGCTCCCTCCGCCTAAATGCCGGCGGCGACCAGGGCGGCCGAAGATCCGGCCGCTGCGGTCACTGCCGAAGAAAATGGCTCCCCCCAAATCCTAGTGCCCATGGCAACCGCCTAGGTTGCCTAAATGGTTGCACTGGCCCTGTCGTTTGTTAGTGTTTTATCTTTGGCTTGAATGGCTTTGTTGCAGGCACAGAGGCCCGAGGACAGCAACAGCGGGGTTCGTTGCCCGGCGTGCTTCGCGCCAATAAACATACCGGGGTGGAGAAACAATCAAAGTTTATTTGAGATCTCAAAGTGGTGCAAGGAGACAGGCAAGTCTCAAATCGAGCACACCAGCAAAAACAGTTTCTCTCTTCATATACTTTTCACAACTAAGCCCCCCCCCCGCTCCCCCTCTACCACCCCCCCACTCCCCCTCCCCTCTCTACCGAAGGCATGTTTATACATTTAAGCCGTTAAATCATTCTAGGGCTGTAAATCTAGCTTGTTAGTAACATTCCTCTAAACAGTTATTTGGTTTTGTTTACCTTTAGTTTATTACCCCTTCTCCAGCTAAAAACATGCAAACCTCATCATTATCGCTTGGTACCTGGTATGAGGGGGGGTTGTAATTGGTAACTGGCTATTTACACATTCCAATTCCTGTCCTTGGCTCTTGAGGTCGATTAGAGTTAAACATGGAAGGACAGAGTTTAAACATGGAAGAACTTTGGCTCATATATATAGGCCTAATGACGTCAACAATTCCCTCCTTTGAGAATACTCAACAAGCTTTTGGCTGAGTTTTCTCATATTCTGTAGACAAGATACGATTGAGTGCCATAGAGCTAGGGTTCTCAATGAGAGGGTATGCTGGGATTTCTGGGGAACGGGGGGCACAAAGCTTACGGAGGAGCAATTTAAAACAAGCAGTCAGGAGGAGGGTGACCAGGCACAGTACCACACCTGTGAGGAGGAGACGCACAAGGCTATTTCCCAGTCCTCCTAGGTTGGGCAACCAACTCCAAAGGGAATCAAAAACTGTGGGTTCCCTTTCCTGAGCCTTCCACTGCTCAAAAGCCTGTTCGGCTGACAGGACGTGCTTGTTAATGTCCTGTGAGTTTTCTGGGACATAAGTACAACATTCACTCCCAATAAGGACACACACCCCGCCCTGGGAGGCTAAAACATAATCTAAGGCCTGTCTGTTTTACAGGGACAGCAACCGGAGCTGGTAAAGCTCTGAGTTAAGGCTTTTCTCTATGGCCAAGGTCTCATTGGCATACTTGGTGAGAAACACAGAGAGCCTACGATAAAATTGAGCCAGTCGTCCCACCCCATAGGATGGGAGAAAGATCATACCCAATCTGTCTCCTTCTGTAATGGTCTCTGGGGTGGCATACAGAGATCTATGCTGCCTAGGGCGGCCAGGGGGCAGTTTAGGGAAGACACGAAGGGGAGGGGCAAGATATCCTAGATAGCAGCTTCCATACCACCGATGCGGTAGCCACTTATAGGCAGAGGTACCGCAAATATAAAAGGAGTGGCCATTCCCTACCAAGCCATTATAACCGCTACTCCACCTATTTGTTTGTCTGTCATTAAACGATCCGAACCGGGCGGTAGACTCGGATTTGCCGTTAACATAGACAGGGACGGAAGCGTCACTGTCGGGGGATAAATAATACTGACAGGTGCTATTCCCGGCAAACCAGGTGTGATTGCTGGACTTAAACTGTCGATAGCACACCAAACCAGGGGCCACTGGCCGCAACCTAATAGGGGAAGGGATATACGTTGAGTTGGCCTGCGGCTTCCAGGGGTCATCCCTTAACGCATCCCATAACGGACTCAATGGTACAGTTCTGTGACAAGGGGGTACCCGAGGCATTTTTCCCTCTACTGAACCATCCCCAACAGATATCTGACCAATTCTGGGGAACTACCCTCCAGGGTAACCGTGCAGCATGGTGCGGGATTTGGGAGCATACCCAACAGTTAGAGAGGTTAAACTCTTGGGCAAAGCAAACCTTCAGGGACTCATATGTGTTTGTCTCTAAGTTAGTAGGGATTCCTTTCCATCCTGCATGTGCCTGGGGGGAAACGGGAGTTAACAAGAGGAGTGTCTCTATGGCAAAGAGCACCACTGTGGCAGACCCTGGACCTGAACTCATATTGGGCAGGTGACCCTAGGGCCTAACAATCACAATTCCCCAAATACCCACAAAATAACAATTACCAATAGCAAGCAGATTAAAAACAACAGGGACCAGGTCACTAGGTTAGGCTGGCCCTGTGAAAATAAACACAACCAACGCTCAGAGGTCTCGCGGGGAGTGCGCTGTGACTGTCCAAAGAGATCACGGGGCATTCCCAGCAGACACTATTGTCGCCTGAATAACAGCTTAAGTCCCAGATCGTCGCTGGCAGTCTTCTCTGCAGGCTGAACGGTCCACCGTTCAGGAGCAGGCACCGCTTTCAGGCGAGAGTGATGAATCCAGTTCTTGTGTCCCTCAACCTTTGCTGCTGTATGGGAGACCAGCAGGACAGTGTGAGGTCCCTTCCACTTCTCTTGGAGAGGCTCGTCCTACCAAGTCCGAACGAGTACGGAATCGCCTGGCTGCAAGGAGTGGATCGGGGCATCCAGCGGGAGAGGCTGCAAATCTTTGGTATACCTGTGGAAAGAACAAAGAACAGCAGACAGAGAGCACATGTACTGAGATAAGAAGCCACACCCCATTTCCCACTCCCCTGCCAGAACCGGTGTACCATTCATAGGCCATGCCCTTCCAAACATAATCTCGAAAGGACTGAGCCCTAACCTGCCCTTAGGGAGAGCGCGAATGCGGAGCAAAACAAGGGGCAAAGCATCAGGCCACTTAAGGGAAGCCTCTTGGCAAACCTTTGAGAGGTGCCGCTTAAAAGTCTGATTTGTACGCTCCACTACCCCACTGGCCTGCGGTCGCCATGGCGTGTGAAGCTTCCAGGGGATATGTAGGGCATCCGATATCTTCTGAACGACTTGGGATGTGAAGTGTGTTCCATTTTCAGATTCCATCCACTGGGAGAGCAATCTGAGCCTTACTCTGTGCCACTCGATATCCTCGAAGTCCAACAAAGTTCAGGAGGCTCACAGTGGCTTTAAGGCAAGAGGTTAGACCCACAGCAGCAATTAACAAGTCATCCACATATTGCAGGAGGAGGACTTTGTCCTCGTTGTCCCACTCCTCCAAGTCTCTAGCCAGGGCCTGGCTGAAAAGGGTGGGGGAATTTTTAAATCCCTGGGCCAGCACTGTCCAGCAAAGCTGCTTTCTAACCCTCCTTTTGTCCTCCCACTCGAAGGAGAAAATCTCCTGAGACTGGGGGTCAACCGGAATCGTGAAGAAAGCATCCTTTAAATCCAGGACTGAAAAATGGGTGTACTGCCCCCCTATAGAGGCCAACAATGTATACGGATTTGGAACAAGGGGGTGTAGAGTCTTAACCCGCTCATTAACTGCCCTCAGGTCCTGAACCAGCCGGTATGTGCCATTGGGCTTTTGTACAGGCAAGATAGGAGTGTTCCAAGCTGACTGGCATTCTCGAAGTACCCCGCACTTTAGGAACTGGTCTATAGTCTCCTGCAGTCCCTCTCTGGCTTCCCTTTTGATCGGATACTGCTTGATTCGCACTGGACCTTTTCCTGGCAAGAGCTGAACAGTAATAGGAGTATGATGGGCTGCCTTTCCTGGGATCCCTGATGCCCATACCAGAGGAAAAACCCACTTCTCCCACTGACTCCACTCTGGGGCTTGCATAGCTGAGGGCTCAATTGCAAGTGTCATTATCCAGGCATTCTCTGGGGGTAAGGTGAGGCTTATTTCATCTTGAGTGAAATGCAGGGTGGCACCTAAGCGACAAAGCAGGTCCCGTCCTAATAGTGGCGTTGGACAATCGGGGAGGTAAACCAGTCTGTGAGATAGAGTTCTGTTTTCCAAAGCACATTCTGCTGGGGCATATACTGGGCACTTAGTTCCTTTCCCTGTGGCTCCCACCACAGTGAGGGAATCTGCCACAGGCAGCTGAAGGGGTTGGTTTACAGCAGTTCGTGCAGCTCCAGAGTCTATTAAAAAGTCTGTCTGAATCTCCCACCCGCATTTTTACTCGGGGTTCCGGGGGCAGGATAGTCCGTCTCCCCTGACACCCCTATTCTTGATCCTCTGCTGCCATCATAGGGGTACCTTCCCTTTCGGGGCACTCATTTTTCCAATGTCCCTCCTTTCGGCATATGGCACACTGATTGCGACCCAGACGCCTTTCCTGTAAGCCAGGGCGCCCACGCCCACGTCCTCTCATTCCCCGGCCCCTTCCACCTTCCTGAAATCTTCCCCTGCCACCAGCCTGTACTGCTGCAACCATCATTTTCACTCTTTTCCTTTTCTCCCTCCCTAAGGCTGTAAGCCCTGTTTGCAGTTTCCAGAATCTGTGCCATTGTCATGCCCATCAAATCCTCCTTTTTCTGCAGTTTCCTTTTAATATCAGGGGCAGCATGGCTGGTAAAGATACCCTTTATAATTGCCTCAGTAGCCTGATCATCGGGATTTGCATTAGTAGTTTGCCTGATGGTATCCCGAATACGCTGCAGGAAAGCAACCGGACTCTCTTTTGGCTCCTGTACTAACTCATACGGCTTAGCCCAATTGTTATGTCGGACAGCTGAGTGTCGGAGACCATGTAATAGGAGCTACTTGTATACAGTGAGACGGGTGAGATCCGCCGGCACGTTGGGATTCCACCGGGGGTCTGCTGTAGGGACCTGGACTGCAGCAACAGGGACGTTTGCTGCGTTTACCTCATGTCTAAGCTGTGCCTCCTCCCGTGCCTTAGACACAACCTGATTTCGCTCCACCTCAGACAGCAGGGTCCGCATAAGGATATTACAGTCATCCCAGTCAGGCTTATGGCTAACCAGACACCCTTTAAAGACCGAGATAAACTTGCTTGGATTTGTAGAAAATTCCCCTGCCTGTGCCTTAAAAGCTGCTAGGTCCACTGGGTTAAAAGGCACATGGGTATAAACCTGCATTGTAGTGGCTGGGCGATTATCTGTTCCAGTACGGGCTATCCGAGTCTCAGTAATCAATGGATAAAATCCCACCGAGGGGGCAATCTCTGGGACCTGAGGCACCCTGTCTTTATATGGTGGGGGTGTTGGAGCCGAAGGGGACACCGACTCTGCCATCACAACTGGGGGAGGGTTCTGGGGACTAACAGTAGTTACTACCGAACCTGTCGGAGTCAAATTACACCTTTGCAAAAGATCTGACCTATTTCTTAACAACATAAACAACTGTACATACATATGTTCATTCCATTTACCCGTACGCTGACAAAACAAAAGCAATTGAAGGATCGTATTATAATTAAGTGATCCCTCCGGTGGCCACCTTTCCTGGTCCTCTAGCTGATATTGAGGCCAGTCTACTGTACAGAATTTTTTCAGTTTACTTTTAATCAACGGATCCGATCCAAACACTTTCCAGTTCACCAGAATGCATTCTAAGGGCATACACCTTGCCCTGCCTGCCGTACTCTGCCCCTGCCCCATACTCTAGGGAGACACTGGGCGTCCCCAGGTCAAAACAGGTAAAGTCCCCACTGGACTGTTCCTACCTTATCCAAGGGTCCGGTTCTGCACCGTCGCCCGCAGCTGCTTCTCCACTAATCGAGCGCGTTGCACCGTTGTACCCTCCGGGGTCGACCAAACCACGTCTCCGCGAGGCCCCCGATGAAGTCACCGGTGCGCGCTGGGCGTCGGTCATCGCCGCAATCCGTCGACCTCCGAGAGGGGTCCGGGCAAGGCTAAATTTCAGCCTCGAGCCCACCCAGGGACGCCAAGACTGTTGCAGGCACAGAGGCCCGAGGACAGCAACAGCGGGGTTCGTTGCCCGGCGTGCTTCGCGCCAATAAACATACCGGGGTGGAGAAACAATCAAAGTTTATTTGAGATCTCAAAGTGGTGCAAGGAGACAGGCAAGTCTCAAATCGAGCACACCAGCAAAAACAGTTTCTCTCTTCATATACTTTTCACAACTAAGCCCCCCCCTCTCTCCCCCTCTACCACCGCCCCCACCTCTCCCTCTACTCCCCCTCCCCTCTCTACCGAAGGCATGTTTATACATTTAAGCCGTTAAATCATTCTAGGGCAATAAATCTAGCTTGTTAGTAACATTCCTCTAAACAGTTATTTGGTTTTGTTTACCTTTAGTTTATTACCCCTTCTCCAGCTAAAAACATGCAAACCTCATCATTATCGCTTCGTACCTGGTATGAGAGGGGGTTGTAATTGGTAACTGGCTATTTACACATTCCAATTCCTGTCCTTGGCTCTTGAGGTCGATTAGAGTTAAACATGGAAGGACAGAGTTTAAACATGGAAGAACTTTGGCTCATATATATAGGCCTAATGACGTCAACAGCTTCCCCAGTCAGTTGTTTCTTCATTAGCAGGACTGAGAAGAGAAGCAAGATTTACAGTCCATTAGGAAACACCGTATTTAGTCTTGTTTTTAGGGGCTATGTTAAGTATGAGACCTGCTCCAATCCCAGTAGAAGAGCCAGAATGGAGACAGACGCCTCCCCCAGTCACAGCTACCTCTGGGACCTTCCGACTACAGCGAGGTAGTCGGTTCACATGGAGAAAGGAGTGCCTGGCAGTTATGGAAAGGTATGTATCTCCTTGGGGTTGCCAAGGCCTTGATGTGCATTAAATGGAAGTAGATTGAGAGACTATTTCTCCCTGCTCTGATGAGTAACAACTGCTTTATTGTGAGTGTGCTTCAGCAGTGTGCAAGCCAATTACACCTCTACCCTGATATAACGCTGTCCTCGGGAACCAAAAAATCTTATCGCATTATAGGTGAAACCGCGTTATATCGAACTTGCTTTGATCCGCCAGAGCACGCAGCCCCCCCTCCCCCCGGAGCACTGCTTTACCGCGTTATATCCGAATTCGTGTTATATCGGGTCGCGTTATATCAGGGTAGAGGTGTAGCTACCTGGACATGTTTTTTCCTTCAGAGAACTAGGAGGAAGTATTACACCCCATTTCATGTAAAGCATTTACGTGCCGTTGTCCTTTTGATCATGCTGAACGTTCTTTATAGCTCTCAGGAGGCCTTGCCCTTGGTTCAGTTTGTGGATTCTTCCAGGTCTTTGTTATTCAGCTCTTCCTTAGCTTTCCAGGGAGCTTTCATTCAAGCTAATTCAGACTCTGTCTAGATGTGAGTCTGAATGATCTTTGCTTTGTATTGTGCAGCTCTTTCCATTTTGCAGATCCTACCTCAAATAGATAAAACTAATATCCGATTTTATGCTGGCATTTGTACAGCACCCCTGTCCATTTTACAGTGCTGTGTAAGAGAGCTTTGCCTGATGATAAATTCCCTGCCCAGAAGCCTGTTACAGCCCTGGATGTTGGCGGGGAACAATACAGGGCAAGGTAGATCCATTCAAATACATAAGCAAGGTAGCAAGGGGTCATTAGAACTCGCAGCTCTTCAGCCTTGCAGAAATTAAGCATTCTCCTAGCAAGGTCTGCCTGCTGCCTGCACGCTTTGCCTTTGCTCTCTGCTCACTTCAGAATCTCTCTCCAGTGCCTAAATCGACAGCTGGGAAAGGCCCAGTGTGTACAGAGTGACCGTGTAGGGGTAAGTGCTTATTCCTTGTAAAGGCTAAATTGCTGGGAGGCAGTGTTTTTCCCCCATTCAGTCTTCTTCCAACTTTGGAGTGTGGGGTGCACCGGGCATTAAGCGAGTCCCTGGTAATGCACTTGGCTGTGAGCACCTTGTGCTGACAGCCGAAGGGGAATCTGGAAGCTCCATACAGCAACAGGCCCAAACCCTTGTGAGAAGAGGATCTGCAGTTAGGGCACAAAAGATCCTGCAGATGTTGCTGGGTTTGGACAAATACCTCCATATCCAAGCCTGTCTACTATGCGGCATTTGGGCTGTTGTGTGTAGTATTTTCCTGCTAGACGTGTTCTAGAACATAGGGAAGATTAAGGGATTGTAAATAATAAAATATTAAACACCCCAGAATTCTAACCTGTAAACACAAGAGATTACATAGACCATGAAAGTCGAAAGCTGTAGGTGCTTTTCATGCCATCTTCCAGCTCATCCCCGGGGAGTAGAATAGGATACACGTGTTATGGAGATGTTGCACTAAGGAGCAATCCAGCTCCTTTTCATAAAGGTAGCTGAAGCGCCTAGTGCACCAGCAATAATCAAACTATTCATGCACGTCATGCTCATCGCTATAGTATCGATGGCATTTGCACACCCAGCAGCGCACTTGGTGAGGGCCACAATCATGCCTCCAAACTATATGGCGTTCAAAAATTCACATAGGGTTTTATTCTCTCCAATGCACATTGATGCCTGCCTCCTAACTCTGACATAGCAAGGGCCTGATCCTGCAAAGTGCTTGTGCACCTCCAGGAGGGGATCAACACTTTCAGCTCCTAAAGAAATCTGTGGGAGATGGAGGCTCTCAGCCCCTCGCAGGTTCTGAAATATGTGCTCGCTGTTTGTGAGTGCACTTCCACTGTATAAAACACTTCTCCTCACTCAGACACTGGGCTCTGTCACGTAACAGGAGTTGGTAGCAGGAGACAGCCTGCTTTTACTGATGCTGAGACCACAAAGTTAAATACCTTTGGGGCCCAATGCTGCCACCCTTCCTCAAGCGAAAGTGTTTTACTCACAGGGATGGTCTGGGTGAAGTAATGAGACAATTCACACAAGTGAGGCTTTGCAGACTTGGGGTCAGTAAATAGCAATTGTCTCCAAGTCTTCTCTTGACACTCCTCCAATGTCTATCTGTGGTTTGTTAAATCTGTTCCTCATAAATGCTTCTCTTAAATGATAAACCTGTGCCTGCCCTGAAGAGTCTGTGTAATGGAAGGCCCCATCCTTTACTGGAAGCTGATAGTGCAGAGCTTTGCATCAGTTCAGAGTCCCGTAGCCTTCAGCTAGGGTGACCAGATGTCCTGATTTTATAGGGACAGTCCTAATATTTGGGGCTTTGTCTTATAAAGGCTCCTATTACCCCCCACCCCCTGTCCCGATTTTTCACACTTGCTGTCTGGTCACCCTACCTTCAGCGGGGTTTGCACTAACTAGGCAAGTAGTTAGTATAGTGTGAGACCCGTAGGAGAGTCACTCCAATGGTGTTTTCCTCTTCCTTTCTCTTCCCCTTTCCTTACTTTGTCCCTTAACTATAATGGGTCAGAGGTTTAGCATTAAAAGAAAAAGTTGTGAAGTACTTTAGAACCAAGTGTCCCCTCTGCAAGATGATATTTGAGAAATGACAGCAAAGTATTGCACTTCTGCACCACTTTGAAACTGGGACCTTTAATTCACTGTGTCTGTACTGTACGGTCTCTCTGATTTAGAATTGAAGCTCTTTGGGGCAAGGAAACATGTCTCTCCCTTCCCCTTCCCCTTCCCCTCCCCCGCCCCCATTACAATGATTATTATGTTGTTTTGTATGACTGTAGCACCCAGGAGCCCTAGCTGTGTCCCAACACGCCATTGTGCTAGGCACTGTACAAACACAGAACAAAAAGACAATGCTAAACACTACCCTCTTCTCCTTCAGATCCCTCCTCAAGACTCACCTCTGCTCTGACACCTACAAGAAATCAGTCTATAATGGTTTGGCTGTACCCCAATAAGGGAGGGACAATTTTGTGCATTAGAAAAAAATGTCAAAATTGGGTTAAGGTTTCGTGTGCCAGTAATACATTTTAAGGTTTTTAGAAGGTCTCTTTCTATAAGTCTATAGCATATAACTAAACTAGTGTTGTATGTAAAGTAAATACGGTTTTTAAAATGTTTAAGAAGCTTCATTTAAAATTAAATTAAAATGCAGAGCCCCCCGGACCGGTGGCCAGGACCCGGGCAGTGTGAGTGCCACTGAAAATCAGCTCACGTGCCGTCTTTGGCACGCGTGCCATAGGTGGCCTACCCCTGGTTTAAACTATCAGAAATCACCACCTTGTGCAGTAGGATACCTAGGTAACCACTTGATCTTATTTTCATTGCAGTTTTCCCCTCCTTCCGCGCCTTCTTTCCTTTGTTTGCCACACTCATTCCTTGCATCTTGTCTCCGATTGTAAGCTCTTGGGGGCAGGGATTGTCTTTTGCTGGGTGGTTATACAGTGTGTACTGCAGTGGTGCCCTGATCCTGACTCTTGGCGCCGCTGCAGTGCAGCAAGGGTTTTTGTAAACAAATACTAATCACTGACATGTGCAAATACATTGCCTAAAGCGAGGGAGACACCGGAGGAGGAGCCCAGGGATGTTGCATACAGGATACACTTACATGTTATCACAGTCCCAGGCCCACCAATTTTATGACTCGTAATACAAGCTTACACAAGCAGGTTTCCTGATGCCTGGCCAGTGCTGATCACCACTGGGAACGGGAAGGGATTGTTCTGCTTCTGTTTATAGCGTATAAGATTGCACAATGATCTAGTTGCTTTACACTGGTGGTTTGCTTCTTCATCTCTAGGATTTGGCTGCTGGTGGAGGCAGTTGACCCAACTCAGTAGGCCAAAAGATTTTCCTTACCCGATTAGACATATGTTCCATTGTTTTGTGTCCTCCTAGCACCCAGTAGTTCTGATGTGCCACTCATGGAAAACACTAAAGTGCTGTTCGTGTGTCCAATTGAGCGCATACTGGCTGCTTTTAAGTGGGCTCTTCTTGGATGCTTTTAGCTTTACATGTGATATTTGTATGAGCATTACTGTGCAGTTTTTGTTCTCCTGTACACTCTTTGTTGTTTGAGTTAACTCTGCTGTGGGCTAGGGCACATGCCAACCAATTCATGGCCAAGGGCAAGACCTGCTTTTTTTAAAAGTGCATCATGTCTCCAGTGTGTCCCCTTAACCAAATGCATCATCTCCATTTGCCCAAGGAATGACAGTCTGAAGTCGCTTCTGCACAGTTAAAGTGAGCACTGGCTGGCTGACTGCTGTGCCAAAGATAAATGTGTCTTTGGTCACAGATGCGTAGTATAATTGAATTATGAGGATCAACCGACATGCCATGTTTATCAATTTCATCAAAGACACACCCAGAACTGTCCCTTCCACACCCCTTTTGTTTGTGTTTGTTCCTGTGTATACAAAGGATCCTGCAATCACATATTTAGTACCACTGCTGCATTGAATGGGTGTCATGGGTGTTCAGCACCACTCCGGATGCGGCTCTTGAACTGCATAAGGAATGTGATGGTTGCAATTGGCAGCGTTCCTGGTTTTGATTTGTGTAAATCAGCTGTAACTCTTGTGGAGGTACACTTGGTGTCAAACTGGTTTATGTGAGATCAGAATCAGGCCCTGTGTGTGCACTTTCAAGTTGTGGATATATGTGTGCTAATGTACAGTGCATGTGTATCCAAGGATCTAATGAGTTTATTCTGGATTTCCAGAATGCTGCTTGTGGTTTCTATAATTCAATTCTCCTCTCTTTGCTGCTTTTTGGAATTTCTCCCAGGACAATTTATTAACTGTTAGGCTTGAGTTTTGGACAATAGGTTTAGAAGGTTCTTCTTTCTTTTTTCTTTAAAATTCTTTCTGAATATTTATGCTCTGAAGGTTAAGAGGAGCAATAGTTCCGGAAAGTGAAGGTCTATATTTAACTGCAAATGAGGTGTGGTTCAGACAACTGCAATGCGAGCTCCCTCATGCTGACTTGCCAGTGATATCAACCTTGACCTGCAGGGAACGTTCTCTTCTCTAGCCTAGCCTGCTGCTCGTGAAATATGCTGAGTTTTATGTGTGGTGGTGGTGTATGGTTCACCCTCCTTTGGGAACAAAGCTAAGATTATAGTAATCGTTTCGGTTGGAACCTGAGGTTAGGCTTGAAAGTCTGTTTCTTGTGCAGGTTTGTGTTTTTCTCTATTACATCTAGTCCCAAAGATTCTTTCCACAGCATCAAAATCACCCTTGGGGTTTTTTTTTCAGCCTCTCTGATTAGAACTGTCAGACTGAAAATTCCCTGAGGGATATATATATTTTAATGAAACCATTTCTGCTTTTTTTTAACACATGACTGTGCTTTTCCCTCTAATTATATACATCAGAACTCAGTTTCCCTCCTTTTGCAGGCTTTTCATTAATGCTGTGCCATCTAGTGGTGGCAGCCGAATCAGCTTGGGAGGGCATACCCATTTCAAGGCATTCTGTAGAGGCTTTTTCAAAACAACATCCTTTATACAAGTATGCATTCCATGGCTGGTTTGGAGGGGCAGTGTTTTCTTTTGACAACCATTCTATGAAGTGGGAACTTGCTTGTATATTCTGTTGTAAACAAAGCTATTCATTCAGTGATGCAATTAATGTGTGTATGGCACTATTTATTTATGGATTGCTAAGTAATAAGGTTTTGAGGTTTTTGGTTTGGGGTTTTATTTCTACTTTGGCTTTGTTCTTTATATGGTGTCTTGCTTTAAGGATATAGTTAAATCAACCTATACTAGACAAAGACCTAGACTAGGATCTGGTTAAATCAATCTAGACATTAAAAAATACTTGGCATGTACAAGTTCAAAGCACTGCACAAACATTAACTAATTAATCTTCACAGCTGTTCAGAGATGTAGGTAAATACTATCCCCATTTTACAGATAGAAAACTGAGTCAGACGTGAAACGACTTATTCAAGGCCACAAAGTGAATTGGCAATAGAGCTGGGATTAGACTTCCTGACTCTGCAACCATTGCTCATTCTTCCACACCCGGCTGCCTCCTCTCCCCTTTCCTCCTCCCCCGTGCCCGCCCCCCCCCCAATTGTAGGGACAGCCCATCAGTGGCAGGGGGATGGTCTAGGTAGCTTCATAGTTCTACTTTGGGTTATTTTTGTTTCTTCCCTCTTTCCTGTCCCCCCCCCCCCCTTCATTATTTCTACATTACAGTGGGGAAGGGAGAAGGCCTGACTTTCAACTGGCCAGTAACCATGACTATGCCTTTCCAGGCTTACAGGGACTACATGAGAGGAGTGTAAAGCAGAGAGATGGAGATGAGGATGAGGAGTTTATACTTGATGAGGAAGCAGAAGAAGGGATTTGAGCTGTATGCCTGGAAGACTCACACAGGGTGTGTCTACACTACACTTCAGTCACAGGTGTGACTGCACCACACCGACATACCCAAGCTAGCTCGAATAACAATAGCAGTGAATCTGTAGCAGCATGAGCTAACCACTCAAGTGCATCTCAGGGTCTCAGACAGGGTTGTACAGCTCGTGCTGCTGTGGCTTCCCTGTTGTTGTTGTTTCAGCTACCTAAATCAAAGCTAGCGTGGGTATGTCCACACATGCTGCAGTCACACCTTTGAGTGGAGTGTAGATGGACCCACATACATATTAGGGAAGGTACCAACAATCAAAAATAACTAAGCCTCAATAAAAGGTCCTGTGGCACCTTTAAGACTAACAGAAGTATTGGGAGCATAAGTTTTCGTGGGTAAGAACCTCACTTCTTCAGATGCAGACTTGCATCTGAAGAAGTTCTTCAGACTTGCATCTGAAGAAGTGAGGTTCTTACCCACGAAAGCTTATGCTCCAATACTTCTGTTAGTCTTAAAGGTGCCACAGGACCCTCTCTTGCTTTTTACAGATTCAGACTAACACGGCTACCCCTCTGATACTAAGCCTCAATAGTTCCCCCCTCTTACCCATTCTGCTCACCAGGAGTGGCCCCATGTCACAATGACCATCCCACTGGCTAAAGAGGACTGTACCAACTTCCCTCCAAAAGCAGTCACTGTTGCTTTGTGCACTGGCTGCATGGCATGACTACTGCAGCACCTTCTGCAGTGTGCCCAGTATCTGTTGGCATGCAGAATAAGCAAGCTTGAGTCCCATGGTGAGGAATGAGCAACGTCTGCACTGACGTTTATTATTAAAAAAATATTCTGCTTATGAGCATTATTACTGTCACTGTCGCAAGCATTGGGCTCCCACCACTTCCCTTGGGAGATAGAGATCTATTAGCTTGTGAAATAGGAAAATTCCCTTTGTTAATTTTATCCCATGAGTTATGGTTTGTTGCAGAACCTTGATATTGGTCCATGGGGGATCTAAGGGCTTGTTGACACTGCTCTGCAGATCGGGTGACAAGGGTGTGAATAGCAGTGCGCGCCAAAGTGCGGTGTTGGAGCACCCCCATGTGGACACTGCAGGCGTGAACTAAAAGGTTCCTAGTTCACATTAATGTAATCCTCTTCAAACAGGATTACATTAATGAGAACTAGGAACCATTAATGTAACCCCATTTAAAGAGGATTACATTAATGCAAAGTAGGAACCTTTTAGTTCGTGCCTGCAGCATCCACATGGAGGAGTTACAATGCAGCCCTTTGGTGTGCTCTGCTATTAGCACCCCCCATCACACAAACTGCAGGGCAGTGTAGATGTACCCTGTTTCCTGTCTAGTGTTCAAGAGGAATCTAAGTTTAGGGCTCTGCTTGTTCCTCCCTTCCAGCCTGGCAAAGGAGCAGGAAGGAACTGGTTTTCAGTCTCTTCACATACTGGTAGAGACAGAACATCGCTCTCTTGTCAATATGACAGATGCCACTAGTTAGCTCAGAAATTCCACTTGTGTTCCTCAGCTTGATTTTGGAGAAGCAGCATGAGCAAGTGGATAGAACTGGGGCCTGCGGACAGTCAGACTTTGGCCACTGTCTGATGGTGTGATCTTGGGTGAGTCACTGAACCCCTCTGTGCCTGGCTTTCCCTATCTCTAAAATAATTATCTGCATAACCAGGATACAGAGAAGGGTGAATACCTCCTGCAAGATGCCATGGGCCCATCACTCCTGTTGAAGTCAACTGAGGGATCCTCAAGTCTTGCTGTTTACTTGCATCTTTTGAAGTTCTGCAGGATCAAGCCCAGTCGGAGGCTCACTTCATTACATGCTTTGAGGCCTATGGAAGGAATGGCTAACTAATTTATTATTTGCTGTTCATATTTGTGAAGTGCTATTGAGATCCTCCAGGGCAGGCATCTATATAACATATTGAATAAAAGGACATGTCACAGTTTAGATACAACAGCAAGGGCTTTTTACTACTTAAAAGTTCAAGTGCTTGGACTCGGGGTCACCGCTGTATGCAAGAGCAGCCGTATTATCCTTGCTGGGTAGTGTCTTCCTTATTTTGGATTACATCGAGCAGGTTCCATTTTAGACATGTATACTATGCAATTAGCTTCCTGTTCTAATCAGTAATGAGCAAATCCCAGTTTTTCCAATCAGATTGCACACAGTAAAATATAATACATTCTAAAACTTATGTTCAAACAGCTCATCAGGCAATGCTGTCTTGTAAGATTTTGACCCTAATGGGTTATTTCTCTTTTGGGGGGTGTTTTGGAGCCTTTTGTAACTTAATTTTCTCTGTATTTTTTTTTTCAATAAAAGAAAAAATATCCTTGTAGCTAACAACTGGTAACACTTTATAACAATCTGAATTAGAGCAGCATTACCTGATACTATAACAATACAGTTTAAAATGGGCAGCTCCCCATATCTAATCTTGACACTCTCCCGTCTTTCTCCAGTACTAGTCCAGGCACTTTAGTATTCTTCCGTCCTGCTCATGCAGGTGAGAAGCAGGAAATCTGTGATTTCACATGAGACCGTAAGAAGAGAGTCCTGCCCTAGCAGCACTGGCATTGCTATAGCAGATCAGATCAAAAATCCATCTGTGTTTTACATTGATCGGATGCTTTAGAGGAAGATGTAGCCCCACCCCTTCCCCCCCAAATAGACCCTTTGGGTGATTATACGGCTATGGGTAAAAATTGATATTCAGCATCAATTTTTATCCTGACTAGGGTAGGTATGGGCATTCTTCTTATTCATATAAATGTCTAATTCTTCTTAAATCGAAGTTCTTTAGAGTACTTTGTGAGAACCACAGGCTAATTACACAAAGAATAAAGAATTTCCCTTTTTATCAGTTTTAAATGTGTTGCTTTTTTAAAATTTCACTGCCAGTCCCTTTGCATACTGAGAGAGGATATAACGGAGCACCTCATTTACCTGCTCTGTTTCATTTGTTTTCTATATGACTATTGGGTCACTTTTTATTTATTTCCTTGCTGAACTAAAGAATCCCATATCTCTTCTGCTATCGGAAGTCTTTCCATGCCTCTAATAATGTTCATTGCCCCTTTATGGACCTTTCTCATTTCTGCTATGTTCTGTTTGAGACCCCGTGTGGGTAAAGAGGAGCCGACCAGAACCAATTGCAGTATGCCAGGGGAGGTTTTCAATTTATATCGATATGAAAATATTTTCAGGATTATTCTCTAACATTTCCTAAAACAACCTAACTTCTTTTTTGCTTTGTTGGCCACTCATGTAGCTTGACTGAGTGTATGTTTTGAGCTGTGCACAGGGAAACCTAGGTCTTGTTCCTGAGTAGCTTATGGTTAATTTAAAACCAGTCCATGCACAGAAGTAGTTAAAAATTGCTCCTTCCAACGTGCATTATCCTGCATTTATCTACATTGGGCAAATGTGACAGTTGAAATTCAGTCATTTGATTTTTGTTAAGTCCTTTGAAAGTTCCCAACAATCCCTTTAATATCCCAATCCCAAGAATCCCTATTCTTACGTAATTTAAATAATTTTCTTTCTGCAGACTTTTCAGTCTCCCTCTTTTAGATCCAGGATATTAATAATGTAATAAATAACACTGGTCCTTTTAGACTATAAGCTCTTTGGGGCAAGGAATGTCATTTACTATACCTTCGTAGAGAGCCTAGCACAGTAGGGCCTCAGCCTTGTGAAAATCATTAATAATAAGGGTATGGAACCTTGGTGTACTTCTTTACTAACGTCCTTCTATGCTGAAAATTGACCCTTTTTTACCTCTTAACCAGGTGTGGTTGGTTGGATTTGTGATTAATTTTATATTTTCATAAAGAAACAGACAATGAAAGATACAAGGTGTAAGTCATTGACCTTTTTGTGCTTGTTTCCATTACTGCATGCATCACAGGGTCTCCAATAGAATTATGCAATTGTGCAGTTATACAACTTGTCAAAGCTGCAAAACTGGACAATACCACATAGACATAACCTGCTCGGTAACAGTAATAAAATCAGGGAAGACATACATGACTAAGGGAAGGAGGGGACCAAGGGATAGGGAAAAAGCGGAGGAGTTGGGTAGAATGGAAGTTTGACAGTCTTTGAACCATCTCAAAATTCTTTATCTAAACGTATCTAGAAATGTATCTATTATAATGGCTCTCTACAGGGATAAGCTATTCTTTCTTTGGCTGTGAACTCAGACAGGTTCAAATACCGCTGCTCTATTCTGGGTATAAGCCTACGCTTCCATTTTTGTAAAATCATGCACTTGGTGATCATTGCAGCTCTCGGGAGCCAATGTCTTTGTGGTGGAGTTAAACCTAGTTTAGCAGGTAAATAACATAGTATATAATTTTCGGCTGATGTTCGGCTGATGTCCACTTCTTTCTACAGCTCTCTTAACCAGTTCTAATCTGACAGAATCTTCTTACCCAGTGGCTGCTTAGTTTCTTTAATAGCCCTTACAGGGGATCGTATCAAAGGCCTATCTGAAAGTCCAAATAAATTCATAGATTCATAGATTCTAGGACTGGAAGGGACCTCGAGAGGTCATCGAGTCCAGTCCCCTGCCCGCATGGCAGGACCAAATACTGTCTAGACCATCCCTGATAGACATTTATCTAACCTACTCTTAAATATCTCCAGAGATGGAGATTCCACAACCTCCCTAGGCAATTTATTCCAGTGTTTAACCACCCTGACAGTTAGGAACTTTTTCCTAATGTCCAACCTAGACCTCCCTTGCTGCAGTTTAAGCCCATTGCTTCGTGTTCTATCCTCAGAGGCTAAGGTGAACAAGTTTTCTCCCTCCTCCTTATGACACCCTTTTAGATACCTGAAAACTGCTATCATGTCCCCTCTCAGTCTTCTCTTTTCCAAACTAAACAAACCCAATTCTTTCAGCCTTCCTTCATAGGTCATGTTCTCAAGACCTTTAATCATTCTTGTTGCTCTTCTCTGGACCCTTTCCAATTTCTCCACATCTTTCTTGAAATGCGGTGCCCAGAACTGGACACAATACTCCAGCTGAGGCCTAACCAGAGCAGAGTAGAGCGGAAGAATGACTTCTCGTGTCTTGCTCACAACACACCTGTTAATACATCCCAGAATCATGTTTGCTTTTTTTGCAACAGCATCATACTGTTGACTCATATTTAGTTTGTGGTCCACTATAACCCCTAGATCCCTTTCTGCCGTACTCCTTCCTAGACAGTCTCTTCCCATTCTGTATGTGTGAAACTGATTTTTTCTTCCTAAGTGGAGCACTTTGCATTTGTCTTTGTTAAACTTCATCCTGTTTAACTCAGACCATTTCTCCAATTTGTCCAGATCATTTTGAATTATGACCCTGTCCTCCAAAGCAGTTGCAATCCCTCCCAGTTTGGTATCATCCGCAAACTTAATAAGCGTACTTTCTATGCCAATATCTAAGTCGTTAATGAAGATATTGAACAGAGCCGGTCCCAAAACAGACCCCTGCAGAACCCCACTCGTTATGCCTTTCCAGCAGGATTGGGAACCATTAATAACAACTCTCTGAGTACGGTTATCCAGCCAGTTATGCACCCACCTTATAGTAGCCCCATCTAAATTGTATTTGCCTAGTTTGTCGATAAGAATATCATGCGAGACCGTATCAAATGCCTTACTAAAGTCTAGGTATACCACATCCACAGCTTCTCCCTTATCCACAAGACTCGTTATCCTATCAAAGAAAGCTATCAGATTGGTTTGACATGATTTGTTCTTTACAAATCCATGCTGGCTGTTCCCTATCACCTTACCACCTTCCAAGTGTTTGCAGATGATTTCCTTAATTACTTGCTCCATTATCTTCCCTGGCACAGAAGTTAAACTAACTGGTCTGTAGTTTCCTGGGTTGTTTTTATTTCCCTTTTTATAGATGGGCACTATATTTGCCCTTTTCCAGTCTTCTGGAATCTCTCCCGTCTCCCATGATTTTCCAAAGATAATAGCTAGAGGCTCAGATACCTCCTCTATTAGCTCCTTGAGTATTCTAGGATGCATTTCATCAGGCCCTGGTGACTTGCAGGCATCTAACTTTTCTAAGTGATTTTTAACTTGTTCTTTTTTTATTTTATCTGCTAAACCTACCCCCTTCCCATTAGCATTCACTATGTTAGGCATTCCTTCAGACTTCTCGGTGAAGACCGAAACAAAGAAGTCATTAAGCATCTCTGCCATTTCCAAGTTTCCTGTTACTGTTTCTCCCTCTTCACTAAGCAGTGGGCCTACCCTGTCTTTGGTCTTCCTCTTGCTTCTAATGTATTGATAAAAAGTCTTCTTGTTCCCCTTTATTCCCGTAGCTAGTTTGAGCTCATTTTGTGCCTTTGCCTTTCTAATCTTGCCCCTGCATTCCTGTGTTGTTTGCCTATATTCATCCTTTGTAATCTGTCCTAGTTTCCATTTTTTGTATGACTCCTTTTTATTTTTTAGATCATGCAAGATCTCGTGGTTAAGCCAAGGTGGTCTTTTGCCACATTTTCTATCTTTCCTAACCAGCGGAATAGCTTGCTTTTGGGCCCTCAATAGTGTCCCTTTGAAAAACTGCCAACTCTCCTCAGTTGTTTTTCCCCTCAGTCTTGATTCCCATGGGACCTTACCTATCAGCTCTCTGAGCTTACCAAAATCCACCTTCCTGAAATCTATTGTCTCTATTTTGCTGTTCTCCCTTCTACCCTTCCTTAGAATTGCAAACTCTATGATTTCATGATCACTTTCACCCAAGCTGCCTTCTACTTTCAAATTCTCAACGAGTTCCTCCCTATTTGTTAAAATCAAGTCTAGAACAGCTTCCCCCCTAGTAGCTTTTTCAACCTTCTGAAATAAAAAGTTGTCTGCAATGCAGTCCAAGAATTTGTTGGATAGTCTGTGCCCCGCTGTGTTATTTTCCCAACATATATCCGGATAATTGAAGTCCCCCATCACCACCAAATCTTGGGCTTTGGATGATTTTGTTAGTTGTTTAAAAAAAGCCTCATCCACCTCTTCCACCTGGTTAAGTGGCCTGTAGTAGACTCCTAGCATGACATCACCCTTGTTTTTTACCCCTTTTAGCCTAACCCAGAGACTCTCAACACTTCCATCTCCTATGTCCATCTCTACCTCAGTCCAAGTGTGTACATTTTTAATATATAAGGCAACACCTCCTCCCTTTTTCCCCTGTCTATCCTTCCTGAGCAAGCTGTATCCATCCACACCAACATTCCAATCATGTGTATTATCCCACCAAGTTTCAGTGATGCCAACAATGTCATAGTTGTATTTATTTATTAGCACTTCCAGTTCTTCCTGCTTATTACCCATACTTCTCGCATTTGTATATAGGCATCTAAGATACTGGTTTGATCTTTCCTCCCAGTTTTGTCCTGACCCTCCTTTCTCTCTGCCAATATAGCCCACACTCCCTCTCGTTTCCGACCCATCTCCCAGGTCTCCATGTTCCCCACTTACCTGCGGGCTTTGCTCACCTGTCCCCGTCGAACCTAGTTTAAAGCCCTCCTCACTAGGTTAGCCAGTCTGTGTCCAAATAGGGTCTTTCCCCTCCTCGAAAGGTGAACGCCATCTCTGCCTAGCAGTCCTTCCTCAAATAGCATCCCGTGGTCTAGGAAGCCAAAGCCCTCCTGGTGACACCATCTTCGCAGCCAGGCATTCACCTCCATGATGCATCTGTCTCTGCCCGGGCCCCTACCTTTGACAGGAAGAATCGAAGAGAATACCACCTGCGCTCCAAACTCCTTCACCCGTACTCCCAGAGCCCTGTAGTCACTCTTGATCCGCTCAGTGTCACACCGCGCAGTATCATTTGTGCCCACATGGATGAGTAGCATGGGGTAGTAGTCAGAGGGCTGGATAATCCTCGACAATGCCTCCGTAACGTCTCGGATACGGGCTCCCGGCAGGCAGCATACCTCCCGAGATGAAATGTCAGGGCGACAGATGGGCGCCTCCGTCCCCCTCAGCAGAGAGTCTCCGACCACCACTACCCTACGTTTCCTATTCGCAGTGGTGGCAGCAGACCTCCCAGCCTTAGGGGTACGAGGCTTCTCCTCCTTTACTGTAGGGGGTGATGCCTTCTTTCCTGTATCAAGAAGAGCATAACGGTTACCTATTACCACAGCGGGAGGGTTCGGAGCAGGGGTGGAGCACTGCCTGCTGCCAGAAGTAACCAGCTGCCAGTGTCCACCCTGAGCCATCTCCTCCTCCACCAGTGGTGTATCAGCAGTCCTGTGTACTGGGACAGCTACCTCAGCTGTCTCCACATGGACACTGTCCAGGAACTGCTCGTGGATTCGGATGCTTCTCAACCTAGCCACCTCCTCCTGTAGCTCTCCCACCTGCTGCCTGAGAGATTCCACCAGCAGGCACCTTTCACATTGGATGGTCCCCCCAGCCTGGATATCAGTAAGTGGAAATTGCAAGTTACAGTCTCTGCAAAACCACACCAGGATCTGGGTAGAAGCATCCATGCTCAGGTGCTCTGTCTGGCTACAGGCGCAGGTGGAGGAGACAGAAACAGTGCTGGCACAGGTGTTGCGGGTCTTCCTAACCATCGTAAGCCTCCCTCTGTCAAACTCCCGTCTGCAGCCCCCTGTCCGCTGAAAGGGTTGTTTAAGCAAGAAGTTTTAGGTTTTAAGGGGAATAAAGGGAAAACAGATAGAACCGGCAAGGGACCCTCGCCCCTTCCCACTCCCCTTCCAAACTCCCTTGCGAAACTCCCTGTTAGCAGCCCCTGTTCGCAAAAGCTCCCTGGTCGCTTGTGCGCTGCTTTATAAAGCCCTGGCCTGTATGAAGGGGTTCAAATCCTACCTCTGAATAAAGCGCCCTAACCACTGGGCTATTCTGATGGGGGGCGCGCTGTGTCTCCTGTTGGAACTGTTTCACTTTGGATAAATGCCTAAATAGACATCGGGGCAGAGAGAGAGAGAATGTCACTGTATTCTAGTGGTTAGAAGCACTCTCCTGGGACTGAGGAGACCGGAGTCTGGTCCCCCTGCTCCAGTGACTCTGATTTATCCCAAGTAGAACAACTTCAACAGGGGAGATTGAGGGAGAGCCACATGAGCAGATCCCATAGCCCAGTGATTAGGGCACTCACCTCAGAGGTGGGAGACCCCTGTTCAAATCCTTTTTTCTACAGCAGGCAGAGGGGGGCATTGAACGTGGGTGTCCCACATTGCAGATGAGTGCACTGGGGTAAGCGTTATGATGGGGCCACCACTGCTGCCTCCTCCTCTGGCCAGATTTTGAATGGAACCCAGTCCGAAGGGCGTGCTCAGAGCTCACCTACTGGATCAGGTCCCGCAGGCAAGAGAGGTTGGCAAAGCCTGTCTTCCCATGCTTTGTGGGTCATGCTGGGGCTTAGGCAGTAAATAGGCATTCGTACACCTAGAGCAGCAGTTCCTGAACTTTCTGCCTGCATAACCCTGTTTTCAGTCTCCTGCGAGTCCAGACAGCCTGGAGGAGTCCATTACCAAACGTCATCCTCTGCACAGCCTGGCCTTGCATGCACAATACCTGCAAGGTCACTCTGTGTGGAGCAAAATGGCATCTGCACACTCGGGATTGCCACAACCCCATCTGCTGATGGCGCAACTCGACTTGAGGTCATGCCCCCTAGTTGGGGAACTGCTGGCCTAGAGTCGAGGCAGCAGTGCACATCTCTGGATGCAGAAACATAGCCGCCTAGGAGACTCGCAGCAAAAATTTAGGTACTGAGTGAGGTTTAGCTGCCTACAGGATTAGGTGGCCGCCAAGCAGGAGTTCTGTGAATCTCGGTGGAGCTTAAAACTAGGAGTTGTGTCCCTGTGCTTGGGATTTAGGTGCCTATGTAGACCTGGGTCTTAGTCTGTAACAGAAACTCTCCACAAGAAACCTAGACGAGGAAGGGTGTGTGTGTGTGGGTGGGTGGGTGTGAGAGAGGGTATTTAGTTCCCAAATCACTAATTTCTATATTCTGCCCCTCACTTGAAAATGTAATTTCAATGGTTGCAGTTGCTCTCTAAGCAAGCAAATCAAATGGATGCACATTAACAGTGCTTCTTGCTGTGCTAATGAGCAATTTCTCTTAATCAATGAATAGCAACCCACAAGCAGGATTCTGATTGTACATATAGCTGTAACTACAAATTACAGGGCAAATAGCAGGATGGAATGCAAGAAAAGAAAATTCAGGCTGGACATTTACGAAAATGTATTTACAATAAGGTTGATTTAACTGTGGAATAATCTCCAAAGCGAAATAGTGGGAGCACTGTTAATTGCAGTTATTCAAAGGTAGCTTGGAAACAAAATATTACAGGGAACAAAATCATGCTTTTAACAGCAAGATAACCTAAATTGGTTTCGTCCATTTATTTATGTATAACATCTTTTAGCTGAAAAATAAGGATATATCAACTATATGAAGTTATGCTGGGAGTAGATGCACACAGAGATGGGGTGGCGGGGTGCACGCATGCATGTCTCATTAATGAGTCCACTGCTACATAGTCTCTTGGTAAAAATAAAAAGCAAAATTTGTTCCCTTAAATACACAGTAACAATTGTAAGAATCCATTACCAAGTTGACTGGGGAACTTTTGTAATTCTGACCTTTACTTTTGTAAAATAACCCCTACAAATATATTCCTAGGAGGCAAACTGAAAAGAAATGAAGTGATCCCTGCATATAGGGTCTGAATCGGCACCATTGGCTTTGAGTTTGATTGGGCTCAGAGGTTTTAAATCAGTTTGTTTGAGTTTGTTAAGGCTAAGGAAAATATTTCTAATAGTAAAATTATAATTTTTATAGCAAAACTATAGGTATAGTAAAATGATAATTATCCAAAGCTATAGCACTAAAATGTTACATTAAAATAGTCTCTTATTATCCCATAGTAAGTTTACAATTATTAAATAAAAAATACAATTTTAAAGAACAGGAGTACTTGTGGCACCTTAGAGACTAAAGTACTCCTGTTCTTTTTGCGGATACAGACTAACACGGCTGCTACTCTGAAACAATTTTAAAGGTGCACTCTAGAGTTAATCCATAGTTCTTAGAGTATTACTATATAGTTCTGCACTCACAGACCCCTTGTAAGAAAACCACTACGTTATCCCACAGTAATGACTCAAAACAGCTGTAGTTATGTGTTTCCTGGTAAAATGTGAAGATTTCGGTGGTCAGTGTGGAGGTAGGCATGTAGTGAATGAGAAAATGGGAGATGCTTACTGAACCCCTAACAAGGAGGGGCAGGGGGCGGGGGCTGGCGCTCAGAGGAGGGGCGAGGGTTGGCGCGGCGCGGCGCTGGGGGGGCGGGGGCTGGCGCTCGGAGGAGGGGCGGGGGTTGGCGCGGCACGGCGCTGGGGGGGTGGGGGCTGGCGCTCGGAGGAGGGGCGGGGGTTGGCGCGGCACGGAGCTGGGGGGGCGGGGGCTGGCGCTCGGAGGAGGGGTGGGGGTTGGTGCGGTGCTCGGAGGGGGCGTGGCTTCGGGCGGCGTGGCGTTCTGGGGGGCGGGGATTTCGGCGGCACTGGGGGGGGTACGGCGGCGCGGCGTGGCGCTCACGGGGGGGGGGGGCGGCACTCTTCTTTTTTACGTGGGGCGGCAAAAAAGTTAAAGCCGGCCCTGTGCACACCTACAAAATAGGAAATGACTGCCTAGGAAGGAGTACTGCAGAAAGGGATCTGGGGCTCATAGTAGGTCACAAGCTAAATATGAGTTAACAGTGTAACACTATTGCAAAAAAACAAACCTCATTCTGGGATATATTAGCAAGCATGTTGTAAGCAAGGCAGAAGAAGTAATTCTTCCGCTGGAGAAGAGAAGACTGAGAGGGGACATCATAACAGTTTCAAATACATAAAAGGTTGTTACAAGGGAGGAAGGGGAAAAATTGTTCTCCTTAACCTCTGATGATAGGTCAAGAAGCGATGGGCTTAAATTGCAGCAAGGGCGGTTTAGGCTGGACATTAGGAAAAACTTCCTAACTGTCAGAGTAGTTAAGCACTGGAATAAATTGCCTGGGGAGGTTGTGGAATCTCAGTCATTAGAGATTTTTAAGGGCAGGTTAGACAAACACCTGACAGGGATGGTCTAGATCAGTGGTTCCCAAACTGGGGTTCACGAAATGTTACAGGGGGTTCTCGGGAAAAAATTCCCTAATGGCGGACAGGACTGTCCCTAGGGACTCTGGGCAGCATGGGGCTAGCAGCCCAGAGCCTTGGGGACTTCCAAGAGCTAAGCAGATCAAAGCAAGCATATCTATCACACTGAGGAGATTTAAACTTCAAGACTCCTTATATGAAATAGAAAGGGAGGTGGATTTTTTTTGCTGTTTTTAATATTAAATAGTCTGCTAGTGTTGTTTTTAAATTATTATGAAGAACAAGTTTAAGCTTTGTTGTCACATGCATTGTTTGCCTGGACTGCTCAAGACCTGAATGCTTGTGTAGAAGGTACTCTTTGAGTTGGCTTCTTAAAGACCTTCATGCTGTTTCACATCTGATACTCCTTGATGAAACATAGGAGCCAGAAGTGCCAGTACAGGGGGGCGACGAAGGTCACGTGCTGCCCCCGCGGGTCCCTCCCCTTTTTTTCCAGCAGCCCCCACGGGCCCCCTCACTTTTCCGGGAGTGCCCCCCAGACCCCGGGGTGCGCAGGGGCTTTGCCCCCCACCGCTTTTTTCTACTGGCGCCTCTGATAGGAGCCTTGTCTTGTAACAGACTTAATCAAAAGTGATACAAGCTACAAAAGTGAGATCTTGGAAGAGTGTTGCCGTTTTCATAATGTAATAAAAATACTGTAATGATAAATAATAATAAATAGTGTGTAATAAGCATGTCATAAAAACAAATTTTATATTTCCAAGATCACTGCTTTTATAAAATCCCTGGAAATATTCATTTTTAGGAAGGGGTTCACGAGACTTGACATTTTAGTGAAAGGGGTTTGCGGATTGTTAAAGTTTGGGAACCACTGGTCTAGATAATATTTAGTCCTGCCTTGAGTGCAGGGGAGTGGACTAGATGACCTCTCAAGGTCCCTTCCAGTCCTATGAGTATATGAGTTCTTGGGTGGGCATGGCTTTTCACTTTATGCTGTTCCTAGCATCCTACAAGCTGTTATGCTGGAACAATTTGTATTGTAGGGGGGGCTGAGAGCCATTGAACCAAACTGTAAAACACGTATATAATGGAAACCATTTCAAGCACCCCCTAGCACCTATACCTACAAATAGGACAAGAATTACTTTAACAGGATGTTTGTAGAACAAAGGAAGTTTTCAGAAAACCCATAGCATTCGTTTTTACTCCCAAAAGTCAGTTGTTCAGTGACACCTAGTGGTGACTTCCAGCTGGTTCAGCCAAAGCATTTTATCTGCAAATATTTCAAGGCAGACAAGTCTTCTTTTGTCAAGACTTTTGTGTCAAAGTAACTGTTTAATAATTTTTAGCCTCTCAGTTGAGCAAGAAGATGTCCTTTTAACAAACTGGCTTTCTTTTGTGTTATGCTTGACTGTTTCAATTAAAATTGTTTACTGATTTAAAACGTGCTTTTCTCTGCTTTTTCCTTCCTCTAGATTAAAATACTTCAGGCTACCGGTTTGCCTCAGCATCTTTCCAACTTTGTGTTCTGCAAATACACTTTCTGGGATCAACTGGAGCCAGTTACGGTTGCCCCTGAGGTGGACCCCTCTTTATCCCCCATCAGCAAGGAGCCACAGTGCATGGTTGTCTTCGATCACTGCAATGTAATTTTTGTTTTATTTAGGACTGCACTTGCAGACAGGCAAAGCAAGATAGTTAAATTAGGCTGCCACTGGCCTAGTCAGTTTCTTTACTAAACTTAGTATCATTACAGTAGAACCTCCCAGTTACGAATACCTCAGGAATGGAGGTTGTTTGTAACTCTGAAATGTTCGTAATTCTGAACAAAACATTAGGGTTGTTCTTTCAAAAGGTTACAGCTGAACATTGACTTTAATACAGCTTTGAAACTTTATTATGCAGAAGAAAAATGCTGCTTTTTACCATCTTAATTTAAGTGAAACAAGCACAAAAACAGTTTCTTTACCTTGTCAGATCTTTTTTTAGACTTTCCCTTTATTTTTTTAGTACTTTACTTTTAACACAGTACTGGACTGTATTTGCTTTTTTTTCTCCCTGCTGCTGCCTGATTGCGTACTTCTGGTTCCAAATGAGGTGTGTGACAGATCGGTTAGTTCGTAACTCTGAGATTATACTGTATGCTCATTTATAGTAACTTAATATAGTCACTGAATTTGTAGTCTTTCACTTGCAAGCTGTTTTTATAAGCACCGTTTACCAAAAACATCACATAGAACAATAAAATGAACTACTAATAAAGGAAAATAGAAGAGACTGTATGAGAGATGTGCAAGAGGTCAGACTAGATGATTATGATGGTCTCTTCTGGCCTTAATGTCTGAAAGTCTGTGTGTTTGAGTTTACCTGTCTGGAATCAGTTCAGGCCTGTGAGCAGAGTCTCTTGAATTCCCATCCTGGCCCTTCCACTGATTTACTGTGGCACTGGGCAAGTTACTTAACTTCTCTTAGTTTCCATATCTGTAACATGGAAGGATTTTGTGAGGACTGGTTAACATTTGTAAAGCGCTTTGAGGAAGGATGCTCTTTTGGTTTACAACAGAGGGTCCTGTGGCACCTTTAAGACTAACAGAAGTATTGGAGCATAAGCTTTCGTGGGTCCCACGAAAGCTTATGCTCCAATACTTCTGTTAGTCTTAAAGGTGCCACAGGACCCTCTGTTGCTTTTTACAGATTCAGACTAACACGGCTACCCCTCTGATACTTTTGGTTTACGGCACTGGACTGGGATTTGGGCATTTGGGTTCAATTCTCAGCTCTGTCACGGACTCCCCCGTCACTTTGGGCAAGTGGTTCTCAACCTATTTACCATTGTGGGCCGCATTAATGTGTTACCTGGGCCGCAGGTTGAGAACCACAGCGCGCCTTCCCAACTCCCCTGTCCTCCGCCCCCGCCCCAGACCCCTATTCCCAGCACCTCCTGTCCAGAGACCCCTCCACAGAGTAGGGCCAAGAACGGAGCCCTGGGCATGGGGTCAGGTGGTAGCCCCGACCCTGGACCTGGCTGTGAGGTAGGGCAGTCAGGCGGCAGCCCAGACCCTGAAGGGCCAGCCGGCAACCCCGGACTCTCGCCATGCGGGGCCGGCCGGCAACCCTGACCCCACTGCACAGGCCTTGGCAGCCTTTAGCACACAGCTGGGCCACAGCTGTGTGCTAATTGGGCCGCATGCAGGCCGCGGGTTGAAAACCGCTGGGCAAGTCAGATAATTTCTCTTCCTGACTTCTGCATCTGAAAAATAGGGGTAATAACGCTTCCTTTCTCACACCTTCTTTGTCTTATTAATTTAGATTTTAAGATCTTGGGGTCAGGGACTGTTTTAC
Organism: Emys orbicularis; assembly: GCF_028017835.1. Taxonomy (NCBI): domain Eukaryota; kingdom Metazoa; phylum Chordata; order Testudines; family Emydidae; genus Emys; species Emys orbicularis. The sequence goes on along the minus strand of NC_088685.1, from coordinate 18,005,907 downwards.
TACATGTACGTGTAGCATCTAGTACAATAGGCTCCAACCTCTTCTGTAGGTTCTAGGTGCCTCCCTAGGTGCTACTGTAATACAAATAGTTTGACCAGGTAGAGAAGTGCCAAGTGTTCATTTTTACCATATGCAGAAACTGAATGCAATTTGCAGGTAGAAGTAGGTACAGAAATCAGGAGACATCAGCCTAGTGCTTCTGAGTGGAGAACCTTAAATGCCAGTGTCAAAAGCCTTTGATTTATGCAAAAAAGCAGTCAATGAAATAATAGACTTGGATAAATGGGATTATGTAGCTTGTCTGATCTAGAGTCACCTCCAAAAGTGTGTGTAGAATGGGGGGTTATTAATTTAGAAGGCATGTATGGGCCCAAAGAGTTAAAGGTGTGAACATGACCCCTGTAACTGTCCAACAGTAAACAGTTTTAAACGAGTGTTGGGGTTTGGTATTCAGAGACCTCAGCCTACTTAATACCTTGGCAAACACATAATTAAAAATCCTTTTAACCTTTTATTGAAGGTACAGTGGGGGGGGAAAGGGAAAATGGTTAAAGCATTTGAAATGTTAAGTATTAAATAAGGCTTTCATCTTAACATCTCTTGTTCACTGTCCCTTTAGTTGGAGAGAGTTCTCAAATAACCCCTGCCATGTTTGATAAGTCTCTTAGTTGGTAACTGTCCTTTTCAGGGAAAAGAGAAGTTAGTTGAGATGTCATTGCTGTTAAAATCCAATCCTGTTTCCTAAAAGACGCAACAAGACAGCAGACACACACAAGGAGAAAGCAAAGAACAGCAAAGATAGAAAATGCAACTTCTTCCTCACTTGCAACCTCTCTGCTGGCAAAACATAGGCACAGCACACGATCTTATCAGCCACTCTGAGACCTGGCAATCATGTATCAGCACTGGGCTATTTAGGGCATTGCATTTAGCTGCCCTTCTGGTAACAGGCTTACGGCAAAGTATGCAGTCTTGGCCGGCTAAGACAGACTCTTATTGGACAGAAGGAAAAAAGAAAGAGAGAGGAAAGAGTAGTAATAAGGTAGAGAAGAAAAATAATACATTGTGGGGGAGAGGGAGGAGACAAAATCTCATATCCCATGTGGCGTTTGGGATGTAGCTGGACCTGGCGGGTATGGCAGTGTCATCTGGGTCCCTCTCTCTGACCCAGACGGGTCAAGACATCTTTCAGGATTAGGATGATGAAGGCACAGTGGTGTCACTCTGAACCCTAGGGTCCCAGGAAACAGAGTGGGCAGCAGTTATGATGATGAAGCTTGCTCCTTCCCCAGCATTGCAGTAGCTAGCTTTTCCTTCTAGCCTCTTTTTGAGGACCCTAAGGGACTGATGGGTGGAACAGCCTATCCCCTCATTCCCATTGTTCCCCAATTGGTCTGTTGACTTCTGGTTGCACACTTTTCTTGCTTACAAGTCAGGACCTTAGCATGGTCCTTGATTTATATCAGTAGGCCTTTTTGTTTGGACTAATGCCGTGTTTCTGTTGCCCTTATGCACCTTTTCCCATCAGCATTTATTGTTGAAGGTTATTGTGATGTTTTGTGAACTTTCACTCACTTTTCACAGTTGAGCTCACAATTAGGTTAAATTTGTAGGTCCAATTATCACAATTGTTAACAACTTATTCTTTTTAATGTTTAACTATTTTTGTCATTTCCACATAGGAGTTTTCTGTAAATATTTCTGAAGACTTCATGGAGCATCTTTACGAAGGGGCTTTGGCAATTGAAGTGTACGGGCACAAGCAAAGTGATCCTCGCAAAAACTCAGCCGTGTGGGATTTGGGAATAATTCAAGCCAAAACGCGAAGCCTTCGTGACAGGTAACTGCAGGCAGCAAACTCCTCCCATACAGTTTAAAATCCAGCCTCCCAGGCACAGTATATTTTTCTGGATTCTAAAGTGGGTTAGAGACCAGCAGTCAAATCCTGGGTTAAGTAAAAATGAATCTGATGTTTGGGTCTTTGTAACCCTCTGTGCTCATTGCAAAACCACCACACAGGTTGGTAATGTAGGTAAAAATTATTGATAAATGCTCATTCATATTGTTTATAGTTTTGATTAAAAGAAGAAAAACCTGAAGAATAAGACTGGATGATGTCATATTATTTAGGCAACACCATAAATGTGTGTATGGTTCTTTGCAAAGAAACAAAAGATAGTGGGGCTGATTTAACTGTAACTCTGAAATCAATGGACGGGAGAATTTCTTTGGTTACGTACCGATGTATTGGAGATCAGTCCATGCCATGAAGCGTTTACAATCTAAGGACCTGCTCCCGCTTTCATTGGAGACAATTGTTGTTTTGCCATTGACTTTAGTGGCAACAGAATAGGACTGTAAGTTAAAACATGACATGGGAAGGTAACAAACACTGGGAAAAATAAGGAGAAGGGAGAATCGACAAGGGTGTTACAAAATTTCCTACTTCCAAAATTCAAGCTGATGGGACGAGCCCTTTTGCACATTGCCCTGTTCTTGATTTTTAATGGGGCAATTAACAAAGTCTTTGTAAGCTGCCCCATTTAGTTTTGATAGATGTTCTTGATGGACAAGAGACCATTCCTCCTGACTAGGTTCACAGTTTCAGAGCAAACGTTTTTTAGGGTATGTCTACACTACGAGAGTAGTTCGATTTTACTTAAATCATAGAATCATATAATCTCAGGGTTGGAAGGGACCTCAGGAGGTCATCTAGTCCAACCCCCTGCTCAAAGCAGAACCAATCCCCAACTAAATCATCCCAGCCAGAGCTTTGTCAAGCCGGGCCTTAAAAACCTCCAAGGAAGGAGATTCCACCACCTCCCTAGGTAACGCATTCCAGTGCTTCACCACCCTCCTAGTGAAATAGTGTTTCCTAATATCCAACCTAGACCTCCCCCACTGCAACTTGAGACCATTGCTCCTTGTTCTGTCATCTGCCACCACTGAGAACAGCCGAGCTCCATCCTCTTTGGAACCCCCCTTCAGGTAGTTGAAAGCAGCTATCAAATCCCCCCTCATCCTTCTCTTCTGGAGACTAAACAATCCCAGTTCCCTCAGCCTCTCCTCATAAGTCATGTGCTCCAGACCCCTAATCATTTTTGTTGCCCTCCGCTGGACTCTTTCCAATATTTCCACATCCTTCTTGTAGTGTGGAGCCCAAAACTGGACACAGTACTCCAGATGAGGCCTCACCAATGTCGAATAAAGGGGAACGATCACGTTCCTTGATCTGCTGGCAATGCCCCTACTTATACAGCCCAAAATGCCGTTAGCCTTCTTGGCAACAAGAGCACACTGTTGACTCATATCCAGCTTCTCATCCACTGTGACCCCTAGGTCCTTTTCTGCAGAACTGCTACCTAGCCATTCGGTCCCTAGTCTGTAGCAGTGCATAGGATTCTTCCGTCCTAAGTGCAGGACTCTGCACTTGTCCTTGTTGAACCTCATCATGTTTTTTTTGGCCCAATCCTCTAATTTGTCTAGGTCCCTCTGTATCTGATCCCTACCCTCCAGTGTATCTACCACGCCTCCCAGTTTAGTGTCGTCTGCAAACTTGCCGAGAGTGCAGTCCACACCATCCTCCAGATCATTAATAAAGATATTAAACAAAACTGGCCCCAGGACCGACCCTTGGGGCACTCCGCTTGAAACCGGCTGCCAACTAGACATGGAGCCGTTGATCACTACCCGTTGAGCCCGCCGATCAAGCCCATTGGGTCTGTTCCTGTTGAATTCTATGGGCTTTTTCCATAAGGGAATTTCTCTCAATCATTTAAAAAGTTCTTCCAGTTACTTTATCTGAGTTTGAACACTGGCTATTTTTCACTGGTTAGATCAAATGCATGGGATCTCCTCATTCCTGCTTGTCGTAGAATAAACAATCTGATAAAAGGACACGCAGAAAAGATTCTCTAGGTTGTTCTCATGTTACAAACTTTTATTAAAAGAGAAGTTCTAGGTGAGCGCTCTTTAAATGCTATGCCCTACAGAGCAAAAGCATTGTCACTGAGATTTTAGTAGAACATTTTCTATATCCATATCTTGAGAGTTTCTACATATTTTATTCCTGCATCTGTTTTCATTAAAAACCAGATGCTCCCAAGCTCCAGGAAAATCATCATGCTGAAGCATTTATCTTCTAGTTAGCATGGAAACAATTATGATAATTAATACTATTGTTCCGGCAGCTCCACCAACCATCATTCCAAGGAGATTCCCATGGACCTGTGCCGCCTGGCATCTCTCACCTGTATAGAAGAAGGTGTTGCCTGAAGGACACCTGGGAATAAAAGGCAACAAATGTAAAGCCTTGGTGGGTATTTTCCTGCCCTGCAGGACCATTGCAAGATCATCCATCTACATTCAGAACTCCTGAAAGAACTAAGGGGCCTGTCTGTTGTAGATTGAGGACTGTTTGGTTTGAGAGAGGATGTTCCATCTAGACACAACCCTGAGCAGGGTCCAATGGGGAACCATCCCATCCCAGAGCTGAGAAGGAGAGGGAGCTCAAGGAGGCTTTCCCCCCGACAAGCTGGCTGGGTTGCCTGGGGCAGTTCCCAATAGAGGGGTTTGGGCCAAGTCTCCCACATCATCCCCACTTCCTTTAGGGTAATTTACATCCCCTGGGAGCACCCACAGAGGGAGCAGTTTCTGCACTGCCCTGAGGACTGCTAGTAAGAGAATTCCCAAAGGCTGAGCAAAGGAGTACCGTGTTTCTATCACTGTGCCCGACAATGTGGAGGATTTGATATTAATGTCTGTAGTGGTGATCTGAGAGTCTTATCCTCTCATGAGCTGAATGTTTATTAGATGCATCAGCTAGTGCATGAGAAATCGGCGGCTGGCAAAAAAGGGGCCCGTGGTACCTGCAGCTTGCTTTCCCTTTCACATTCACACAGACTCCATCATTTTGGCAAGGATTTGGGTCACACGGGTCTCTCATGTAGGATGGCCAGTCTTCAAGGGGGCCAATGTTCAGGGCTGATCTCCTCTGCCTTTCAAGAATGAGGCCTTTGGTGATGGATTGGGCCGGTTTAATAGGGACTTCAGTCTTTTTGAGATAGGTTAGATCTTTTAAAAAGAAAATAAAGAGAGAGACAGCGGTTAATAGCGACTGACATTATTATACATTGCACTTTTCATCCCAAAGGATCTCAACAATGGCATATTATCTCTCCTTGCTCCACATAGGGAGCTCTCACTGGTATTGGAGGAAGCTCTGCATGTATAAAAAGAGGAGAACGTGCCCCTGCTATACACACACACACACACACATATATATATATATATATATAATGTGTATATGTGTGTATATATATAGAATGTACCAAACTCAAACCTTAGAGCCTGGGATGTTTGAAATCCAGATCCACATTTTGCAGTCTGAATCCACCACTAACACACATAGGAATCACTTCACCAATAATTGAGATTACTTGGCAAATGACTTCAATTCAGAGAAAGCTACCATAGAAGCCATGCAATGTCCTCACACAGGGCTAGCTAAAAGGGGAAACTTCAGGGTTCTAATACATGGATGCCAAGATGGCATAAGCAGGAGGAGTTTCATTTTATTAGGCACTGGGGAATTTTCAGGCTATGCAAAAGGGACAGGCACCAAACCTGGAACCAAAGTGGAACCAGACTGCTGGCACAGAAAGTTGATGAAGTTTGGAGGCACTCTTTAAAGGAAGATCTTAAAGCAGAAATAGGTGAATTAGAAGATAAAGTGCTTTGCTGAAACATGGTGGAGTGACAAACATCAAATCCGTATGGATACAAGTCCCAGGTAATAACAATAGAAAGATATTAACAGGGTTGTTCTACCAGCTTCCAGATCAGGGAAAGGTTATAATTGAGTGCACAGTGCTGAGGCAGGTCAAAGCAGTAACGAATTCTAATAAAACAGTAATCAGTGGTGATTTCAGTTAGCTGGGTATAAACAGATTAAATGTCCCGATGGAACAAGGTTTAGAGTGGCAATTTCTCAACACATTAAATGATTGCTTCTTGGAAAGAGCATGGACGAGAACAGAGGAGGACAGGCTAGTCTCATCTTAGGGTGTGTCTACACTTAAAACACTGCAGCGGTGCACAAGCAGCACTATAGCTGTGCTGCTGTAGTGTTCAAATGTAGACAAGCTCTTAGTAATACACTGGAGATGGGTCAAGAAATTAGCTGACCTCCAAGACCAGTGGTTCTCAAACTTTTGTACTGGTGATCCCTTTCACATAGCAAGCCTCTGAGTGTGACCCCCTTTATAAATTAAAAACACCTTTAAATATATTTAACACCATTATAAATGCTGGAAGCAAAGCAGGGTTTGTGATGGAGGCTGACAGCTCACGACCCCCGCATGTAATAACCTCACGACCCCCTTAAGGATCCCGACCCCCAGTTTGAGAATCCCTGCCCAAGACAAAAGAATGGAAATTAAAATCCATAGAATCAGGATGGAGGCTATTCAAGCAACCTGCGCAGAGTGTCCCAGAAGGAATGCATACCCCTAAACAGGAAAGGAAGCATGCAGGCAAGTAAAAGAAGATTGAAGGTGAAATTTTCAAGTGTCCAAACAACATAGGCGTTTAAGTCCCATTTTCAAGAAAATTTGAACTCTTAGGCGCAGATCCTCAAAGGCATTTAGGAACCCAGCTCCCACAGAAATCAGTAGGCATTAGGTGCCTAAATACCTTTGAGGATCTGGGGCCTAGGAGCGTAAGTCCCATTGAAAGTCAATGATTTAGTCTTCTAAGGATTTTGATTTCCTTTCCATTTAAAGTCAATGGAACTTTGGATCTTTTGAAAATGAAATTTAGACTCCTAAATCTCTTAAGCTCTTCTGAAAATGTTATCCCAGAAGATTAAATGGCAAGGTTCAAGAGGTTATTCAATCAAAGAGATATCCTTCCAAAAATGGACACCCAAGCCAAAAATAAGCAATCAAGACATAAGACGGAAATTAGGAGCAGGGGTGATTATTGAAAATATACTAGCTCATTACATCAATCAATGATACATCCTTACTTGGAATACTGTGTTCAATTCCAGACATCTTTTTCCAAATAGACACAGCTGGCCATATTTTTAAAGGTATCTAGGCACCTAAAGATGCAGATAAGCACCCACTGGGATTTTCAAAATGCCTACATGCCTAACTCTTATTGAAATCAATGGGCGTTAGACACCTAGGAGCTCTTGAAAAATCACACAAGGTGCCTACCTGCATCTTTTAGGTGCCTAAACACCTTTAAAAATCTGGCCCAGCAAAATAGAAGAGGCTCAGAGATTGATGACAATCATTATTGGAATACCCATCTGAACTGACATTGAAAGAAGAGCCTGTTCAGTTTGATTTAGTTGGAGTTGGTCCTTCTTTGAGCAGGGGGTTGGACTAGATGACCTCCTGAGGTCTCTTCCAACCCTAATCTTCTATGAAGAGAAAGAAAAAAGATTCTGCACCTTTAAATTCTGCAAAAATAATGAGGTCATCGTTTTTCAGGAAATTCCTCTGTCTCAGCTGTTTGTGAGAGATGAAATTACTCCACCCCCAGTCTAAGCTTCTATTACAGTTGCATGAAGGGTCGAATGTTCCAACAACAGATGGTTTATCCCACATTGAAGTATCATTTTTATCTGCAAAATAATATGATTATGCATGACTTGGTTTTAATCAGCAAAAAGCCTAGAACCAAATGTTATTCAGCAATAGATGTCAAATCATTACAAGGACTTTTTCTGCATTAATAAACTAGTGGTGAAGTCATGCCACAAAGTCAGATTCAGATTTTGAATACCTGTGTGAGAGTTTAGAGGTTCTGGATTTTATCCATCATTATTGTTCTGTGAAAAATCTTTGTTATTAAAAACATTAATATAGAAAAGATCATACTGACAAAGGTATGGCGAGATAGGGACTCAGCTGTTGGGGTTTTACTTTGACATCAAACTCTTTTTTCTTATTATTATTAATTTGCATTACAATATCACATAGGAGTTCTAGTCATGGACCAAGACCCCACTGTGCTGGGTGCTGTACAAACACAGAACCGAAAAACTGCCTCTTCCCCAAAGAATTTATAATCTTAGTGTAAGGCAAGAAGCAATAGATGAAGACAGAGATATGGATGGGGGGGGGATTACTGGATATGCTCTGGATGATGATAACTTAAAACTCCCACAGATTTCCAACTACTTTATTCATTAAATAAACTGCTTTGGATGACAATCTAAATGCAACCAAGCTGTCTGTATTCAAATTCGCCAAACTGCAAAATCTGCACGTTCAGTTGGTCAGGCGCATCACGGGAAGGTGATGCTCTTGTGGTGTTGCAATGTCACATTGTGACACACCACTCATCAGATCATGTCACTGGCTTGGAAGTGTTCTGACCTCCCTGAACCCATTCTAAGAACACAGGCAGAATTCTGGGTCTTGACCTGGTTTGGAAGAACTTTATATATTTAGAGTCAAACTCATATCTCTGGGCTCATTCGCCCCTATGATAATAAATAATAATTATTAATAAACACCTAACACTTCTAGAGCACATTTTTATCCCAGGTGAGCTTATATCACTATTCCCATTTTACAGATAAGGAGCCTGAGGCCCAGAAAATGGAAGGGACTTGCCCAAGGTCACCCAACAAAGTAATAGAAGAGCTGGGAATGGGAACTAGGCCTCCTGACTCCAAGTCCCATGCCCTCTCCACTGGCTCACACTCCCTTTCCCTTGTGCATGCTGCTTCAGTCATTTTCATACAGAAGCCACTTACCCGGCAAAACTTGGCTCTTGTCTGTTGTGAAGCTCCTGCTCGAGGACATCCTGTTCCTGATGTCAGGGTGCTGGTCTAGCACCGTTATAATAGCTCGTCTGTTCTCAGCAGGCCATTGCAGAACATCATCATTCTCTCCACTGCACAAGTGAAAAGAAATGCGGGCGTAATCTGGAAAGTAGGAATTAGATGTGCCATGAGGATACAAAGTTATACCATAACCATAGCCCTCAGGGCTATAAAACCGGGGACTACGCATCACAGAGCCTGAAACAGAAGTCTGGAGAATGTAGGTGAAGTTCCGAATGAGCCATACAGCACTGGGGCACGGTGTCTCAGTTAGGGTGACATCATCAATAAAAATTCCACCAGATGAGCTGCTGTGACTGCCCCTGAGTCCTTGGAAGACGTATCTGAACTTCTCTTGAACATTGAGGGTCACATGGGCAATTTTCCAATTGTGGTCGCTATCTCCTACGGGAAGAAACGAGAACCAGAGACACAATTAATAACGATATACCATAGGCTTGGTCTACATTACAGAGTTAGGTCGGCACAAGGTGGCTTACGTTGATGTCAGTGTCTACACTAGAATGCTGCTTCCACTGAAGTAAGTGGCCCACTATGGCAACATCATAACTCCACCTCCACAAGAGGCGTAGCACTTATGTCTATGTAGTTAGGGCCTCACCCCATCACTGACCGCCCAAATTGTTAGCCACCTCCACTCCCACCCTGGCGTGACAGCCTGAGCTGTCAGCCAGGCACGTGGCTCACCTGGTCCCTGGCTGACCACTCGGGCTGTCAGCACCAGGGCAGTGGGGCCCCCACCTGTGAGCCCGGCATCTGCCTGACAGCTAGGGCTGTCAGCACTGGGGTGGGGGAGGGCCATCTGTGAGTCCGGTATCCAGCTGACAGCTAGGGCTGTCAGCACTGGGGTGGGGGAGGGCCATCTGTGAGTCCGGCATCCAGCTGACAGCTCGGGCTGTCAGCGCCAAGGTGATGTGGGTGGGGGGAGAGAAGGGGGCAGCTGTTATCCCCAGGCAGGGCTGCCAGACTCCAGCTCTCAGTGTCCCACAATGCCCCACTTCAGTCAGTGGACGCTCCTGGTGGGGACACGCACCACCAACAGAAGGAGTAACTGTGGACGTGAATTACAGTGGTGTCTGTACATTGACTTAAGTCGACTTAATTTTGTAGCGTAGACAAGTCTTTAGTAGCACATTTATTGTTATCCAACCACTTATTTAAACCACATACTAAGACATGTGGATTTCCCCATAACCCTGAAGGGTGGAGATCTCAGGTTGTTATTATTACTATTATAAATTTATATTTCAGTATCACCAGAGGCCAGCTAGGCCAGAGGCCCATTGTGCTAGGTGCAGTACAAATATTTAGTAAACGGCAGTCTCTAACCCAAAGAGCTTACACTTTAAAAGACAAGATATACGAGGTCAATGAGACAAACAAGAGGCTCAGGGAGTCTGGCACCAGCTGTCCCAATATCACCCTGATTTTGCTAAGGTACAATCCTTCATCCTGAAAATCCCACCTGCAGGATATTCATAGGTCCCCCAAACTCCCTGGGTTTTGCCACCACAACAGAACCATTTCACGGTAGCTGAGTTTGTGCTGTTGAGCAAACCCACAAAAGTGGCAACTCTCATCAGTGTTTGGTTTTGCATTTTTTTAACTTGGTCTAAAGTAATCTCAAAATAAACCACCAGGGTCAGATCCTTCGTTCCTTAAGGTGACTCGATGGCAGTCGTTAGAGTGACTTGCCCTTTCTGTTGTAGGAGAGCCGGATTCGGATACCTTTACTCACACTGAATAGCACATGACTCCTTGAGAAGTCCAATTGATTTCTACATGTCAGGTGCATTGAAATCAGTGGGATTGCTCATGAAGTCAGGTGTTCTTTAGTATGACTGACATAGTAACAGAATCTGGCCTCCTAAATCTTTGACTTTGTGTGGTGCAGATTGAGACCATTTGTTGGCTACCCCTTCGCCCTTCCCTATTATTCCAGGGTGACCCCAGGATGCTCAAAATGTTCTCTGTTCAGACACAAGTTTAAAGTTTGATGTCAAAGCACTTGTATTAGATGGTGCCACTTAAGTTCAGTGACTCATTGGAACCACGTTCCACTGACAAGCAATGAGGAGTTGATGAATTTTTTGCATGGAAAATGTTCTAGAAGCAAATACATGTGCAAATGGTCAGGAATGAAAGCTCTTATTTGCATTAACAATGCCGGGGATCATTGCTCCTATTTGCATGAGCACAGTGATTAGTTACCCCTCATGGTGCAAATGTAAATCTTTTACAGGCCTGCTTTGCTCTTATCCAAAGCATTAAAATGGTGACCTATATTGTTTGGGCCCCTACTCACTGTGGAAATGCAAATGATAATAAATGTAAACATATAAATTATTTATATCACCGTATTCCCCTGCTTCACCTCATATTCACTCCCTTCCAGCACCAGGAAACGTGCCCATTATAGACTATAAAGTGCTCCCGGTGTGCTCTTTTTACTAGTCCTGTTTGATTAGAAAATAAATTCTCCATCTGGAGGCAGCACTATCCCAGTGAATCTTTCAGAGAGGTTTGCAAAGTCTCTGAGTTTTCCCATAAAAATCTTTACAAATACAAATATGGGGGTGTTTTTTTATTGTAACATTTAACATGGGAAGCCAATGATTTATAAATGGTGTATAATCGCTTTATATAAAGGTACCAAGGAGAAGTACACCGATATAAAGAATATATGGGAAATGGAAAAGTTTGAGGATTAATAGTTTGGAGATATAATATTTTGGCATATGCCTGCTGCTTACTGATAGGGGTGAGACAAAGGGCCTGGCTACACTACAAGATTTACTAAATCAAGAGAACACATTATAACAACGTGGTACTGCCTTGGCCATGTAATAATTGTTTGTTGTAGATTGTCTGTGGCATCAAGCTCTATTATCACCATGTTACAGAGCATGTTAAAGACCAGGGACTATAATAAAGTTCCATAATATGGTTATAAGAAGAATTAGGTCTGTCTTTGCAAAAAGACCAATCTGTGTTATTCTGCCAGGGCACTACCAAGACACGCACTGTCCAAACACAACATGTTTTATAATGAAGACAGACCCAGCATTTCACTAATGATATTTAAAGATGATTTTAACAATGTTACATCCTAGTTACATTAGCTAGTTCAACTGTGTTTCCAGATACCATTTTTAAAACCCTATTTGGGAACCAATGCATACAAGGCCTTGAAATCTCACTCATTTAAATGTCATGGTTGAACAGCTCTGTAGTTTCTATTCTTTTTCCAAAAAAAGGATTCTTTCTCTGTCTCTCTGAAAGGCCAGATTGCAGGGAGGGCAGAAAAAAAAATCTCTTAGAATTGTAATACTTTAGCTCTTCAACATGGAAGTCAGGGATAAAGCTTTGTAACAGAATGATAGAGACTCAAAAACAAAACGAAACCCAGGTTCAAATGGTTTCAGAATAAGATTTACTTTAAGTGCATACTTTCCATCCAGAAGACTGGGACCCCCCCAACGGGGGGAGGGGTAGCTCAGTGGTTTGAGCATTAGCCTGCTAAACCCAAGATTGTGAGTTCAATCCTTGAAGGGGCCATTTAGGGATCTGGGGCAAAAAAATTGGTCCTGCTAGTGAAGGCAGGGGACTGGACTTGATGACCTTGCAAGGTCCCTTCCAGTTCTATGAGATAGGTATATCTCCATATTATATTATTATTAACTTAAAATATATCACTTCACCCCTACCAACCCGAAGAATAGCTTGTCCAGGTAGACAGAATACAAATATTCAAATTGACATTTAACATACACTAGAACTAACATTGGGAAAAAATGCCATGGCATCTTGAAATTGACCATAAGGGTCAAGATGCTGGTTTTCTCACTTTCTTAAAGACCAAAAATAATTCCACAGGGCTAGCAGGTCATACCAATCAGGGAAGTGGGAAAAAAACAGTAACAAGAATTAAACAGGTTTGGGGCATTATAGGGGGGAATCCCAAACTCCAAGCATGCTGTGTTCAGACTAAATCATATGGCTACACAAAGAGATGACCAATTTGCCATAGCAGACTGCCAAACCAGGGGGATACTGCTAAACTGATCTGTTCAGGTGGTCCCTCCCTACATTTGTGAGCAATGGCCCTCCCAAGTGGCTTCAGTGGGACCATGCTTTAAACTTCTGTGGTATTTTCTAGCTAAGTATTATACTTAACAATGTCTTGAGGTTCAGAAAATGTTTGTAAAGATAAATATTACCCCCACTCTACACATGGGGAAAGTGGCCAGTGATTCAAAGTACCTTAGTATTTGGGTGTCCAACGTGAGACACTAAAGACCTGATTTAAATAAATGTAAAGGGTCTACCAAGATGTTCACATACCAAAATTGATTGACAGGGTTATCTAATTACTGTAATTTCTCTCTCATTCCCCCATCTTCCTTTCCATTGTCTGTCACTCTTACGCACTATTTCATAGGTAAAATTAGATTATAAACTCTTTGGGGCAAGGATAATATACTATCTTATTATTTGTTATGAAAAGAACATTATGTTTTGAATGCTGTATAACTAAACTATAATGAATGCATGAAATATTTTAATTGATATTTTGCTAAAATTTGCACTCCTGTAGATGCAGACACAAAACAGCTATGCCATGACAGACCTAACATCCATACTCCACGTATTAAAGATTTCCTAACCATGGCTTCAATTCAGCCAGGTTCTTAAGCACATGCCTAACTTTAACTACATGAATAATTCCATTGATGAAGATTAGTCAGGTGTCAATGGGACTACTTGCTTAAGTACCTCACTGAATTAAGGCCCCTGCGAAAGGACTCAAAATAGATTGTAACAACACCTTATCGTTTTCTGGGTAACAGTGCTTCCACCAGGCAATTACCAGAGTGCAGGATGGTTTCTTTCAATACAGCAGGGAATGGGAAGAGTTATATGTAAGAATGATCTCCCAGTACACGCCCCTGGACTACCTGTATCTTAGTGAAGGATCACAGCATCTTGCTTGCTTGTTTCTGTTATGCAGTGTGCATGTGAGACACAGAAATGTTTCAGTAAGGCCTCCAGGAAAAGATGGGTTTATTGTGTGCTACTTCTGTGACAAGCAAGGTGTGGTCAAGTTGTCTGAGCACATGACCAGGTGTCAAGAACAACTGAGTTCCAATCCAAGGTCTAGACTGTCTCACTGACTCTGAGCAAATAACATAGCCTTTCTTCCCATAACACTCAGTGTTCATGGGCAGCCATGCTCTAAGACACCAATGTGGACATCTCAGACTTCACAAGCAGCTGTTGGAGAAAAACAGAGTTCTCACTCCTTTGGTTGGGTGCAGCAAGTCAGATACTTTATTATCTCTTTATTATTTATTATGCCACTGCGTCTGATGAAGTGGGCATTCACCCACGAAAGCTTATGCTCCAATACATCTGTTAGTCTTAAAGGTGTCACAGGACTCTCTGTTGCTTTTTACAGATCCAGACTAACACGGCTACCCCTCTGATACTTATTATCTCTAGCAATTGCATGGAGGGAGAGAGCTAAACAGGTCTCTCCTCAGACAAACAATTACAGCAAGCATTTATACCTTTTGTTACAAACAATAATGTGCAACAGCTGCATTTTCTTCATACATAGGTCATCCTGATATCTTATTTTTCTCACCAATTTAAACTATAGTCTACATTCCATACTTATCTAACTCAAGGTTAGAACAACTTATCACACAGTTCTTTCCCACTTGCCTCATACAATCCTCGCTTCTACAAATCTCACGTTATTAGGGTTACAGCTAGCCTGACTCTTGCTAACAGAAGGACTGTTTGCATTGAAATCCCCTTCAAATCCTCGTCAGTTCTTTCTCTACTTCCACACAGCCTATAACAACAAATTGCCATGTCGTTTAATGCTACCCTATATAATAAACAAAGCATTGTGCAGTGGAGGAGCTGGGATTTTGGTAAAGAAGTATATGCCAGTTAAAAGCTCCCCAGCACTGCTCTGCTTCAGTTAGCCTTTTCTCCCAGGCATCTAGGCCCTTCTCCCTCCACAGCTGGAGAGAGACTGACTCAGCTCCTGGCTCATAGCCCTTTTATAGGGCCAGCTGCGGCCTGATTGGGCGTGGCCCCAGCTGTGGCTGCTTCCCCAATCATTCTAGCCTTTTTCCACCGGAGCGGGGTAACTGCCCCGCCACAATCCTAATACAATGTTAATGTAATTCTGACACTTCTCCCATCTAGAAGCATATCAGATACTGGGCCAGATGTGTGGAGTTGTATCAAAAGATTATCCTCCAAGTCCAGCATCATGAACTGAACCGTGCTGTTCAAAAACCTTTGTGCGACACCATTATCTCCAGGGTCATAGATCCACAGTAGGTCACAGAAATTGCCCTTGAGCCAGTATACCTGTAGTAACAGTGCATATTAGGAAGACACTAATTTATACATATCATACTACAAAGGCAATAATTACATTTTTAGTTACAAATCCAAAAGAAGATTACAGTAGAATATATCTACAGCCGTGTTTCTAAGTCACAGAACTTTGCTGTTTGCAATTTTGTTTTCTTCAAAACAACCTCATGTCATTATCCTACAATATGCACAAAAAGCCTTCAAAATGTAATTCAAAGGGCAGGCAGTAACTGCACAATGTGGTATGTATTCTACAGGATGAACTACATGTTGTGTCACTATTTTCTACAAGTACTTTTCTTTTAGTGAACATCTGGAGCAATGCGTAGTAACACTTTCCTACTAAGGTTTTTACAATATATATGAAAAGGGTAGCTGTGCCATAACATCCTGCAAATAATAAACAGATCTTTTTTAAAAGAAAGTACAAATGTTTCCTTTTCCCCTCAAAAAATTAAAGCAAGGTAGATTTTATTGTATTTTAAACAGATAGTGCAAGAAATCCTTGGCCACCTAAGAACTTCATGGTTGTTAGAACTCAGAACTACCTGCTGCAAAAGCACACAGTCCTAACACCCCTACCATAATTGTCTCTGCTGTATCTTTTGCTCTTTACACAACCAACGTAACAGGAAGCACCTGCTTACAGTGATGTCCAAATTACTGTGATTACCACCTATAACATTCAAGGCCTAGTGACCTAGGTTCACAGCTGCTCGGACAGTGTTCTGGTGGATTCTGAAACATAGAAGACAGTCAGTCAGGGCCATTAGAGGGATCAAAACTATTTAAAGTGTAGGGATATTAAAGAAGGTACTAACAGTGATTCCCCCAAGTGACAGTGACCCCCTCATAATTTGTCCCCCACACTTTAAAATCCAACAGTTTCACCAAGTACAAAAATTTCTTGGGTCTTCTGTTAAAACTTGTAAGCTACTGTCTGTAGAAACCATTGATTGTATCTGTCCTGTGAAAGATACTTTATTACTATGTAAAACTTACAAACAAGTTAATTGACTTTGTTCTTGAAGTAATTGATACAATGTAAACAAACACTATAAGCCGCTAAGTGACTTTCACTTCATTGTAATAGCAAGGGCTCCTAGAACAGACCCCCACCCTCCGTGATTAAAGGGCCGGGAATCTCAAATGAATTAGCACACACCCCGAAAGTGGTGGAGACAGTAAATTAAAATATGGTTAAGATATGGAATGTATGCTGATGAATGCTTGATATACATGAATGGTTAGGGAGGTGCCAGCCTAGAAAGGGAGTATCCATCGGCCGAAGAATGTGTCAAGTGGATGAACAGAAAACCCCCGGAAGGTAAACTGGGATCCACCCCATCACCTGGAAGGATGAGAAACACAAACTTTGGACAGTTTGGAGCCACCAGGAATGTGTCCAGGAATGTGCCATCTGCTGATTGAGTCAGCAACAGCAGAATGAAACAGCTCCCATAGACTAAAATAGGAATTAAATCCTATAAGAATGGACTCTCAAGACTGATGATTTTGAGTCTCTGGTTCTGCTGCCAGCCTCCAGGAGAATCAGACTCAGCTCCATCCTCATGACCAAGACACCTGGCCAGTAACTTGGCATGAGCAACTTCTAGGCTGGTAACTATAACACCTATACAGAACTTGAATGAATGATTGTGTGAATGAATCTATCTATATATATGTGTGTGTGTATAAGGAATAAGTAGTGATAGGAATAAGTGGTCAAACAATGTTGTTTACTGTTATCTTTTGCTTTATCATTATATTTACAATAAATGTGGCATCTTTGCCTTATCCCTCTTAATAAGATCCTGCTGGTTTTTATTCTATTGGTATAACAAGGGTCTTCTACTGCAATGCGGCTTCCGCCCTGGCCCATATGCAGCTTGCCTGTGTGCAGCAATGGTCCCCCCGCCCCTCGCGGCATCGTGGCGCGGACACGTTAGCCTGGCTGGGACAAGGACCACGGTTGCTCTCCCGATAAACCTGCGCAAGCGCATTGCACACGTTCTGGATGAGACATTCGAGGAGATTACCGAGGCTGATTACCGCGATGTGATAAACCACATCAATGCACTATTCCGCATCTAGGCATGCATACCTAACCCTCCTCTCCCAAAGAGCCCGCACCGAAAAAATTCCTTCCCGAAAAAAAAAACCGCTTACCGGGAACCTGCTCTTCTGTTTGTCCTCCACCAAGTACCGGCCGCTGCGACTGGCTACCTTCCTCCTGGCTCGAGAAGAGCTCCTGGCTGCATGGCTCCAGGGATTCCGGGGTGTCTCCATCCGGCCCACCACCATCACTCCCGTTTTCCTCCTCCTCCTCTTCCTCCTCCCCCCCCCCCCACCGGCTCTGAAGTGTCCATGGTGGTGCTCGGAGTGGAGGTGGGGTTAACCCCAAGTATCGCATCCAGCTCTTTGTAGAATCAGCAGGTCGTGGGGGGAGCACCCAAGCGGCCGTTTGCGTTGCGGGCTTTGCAGTAGGCACTCCGCAGCTCCTTGACTTTAATCCTGCACTGCAGGGCGTCCCGGTCATGGCCCCTTTCCATCATGTCCTTTGATACCTTCCTGAAGGTATCGTAATTCCTACGGCTGGAGCGCAGCTGGGACTGGACAGCTTCCCCCCAAACACTGATGAGGTCCAGCAACTCGCCATTGCTCCATGCTGGGGCTCCCTTGGCGCGTGGAGGCATGGTCACCTGGAAAGATTCGCTGATAGCACTCCACACCACGCCGGGCTGAGCAAACAGGAAGGGGATTTTTAAAATTCCCGGGGAATGTAAAGGGTCGGTCACATGGTTGGTTACCTGAGGCCAGGGCAGTAGAGTTTGAACTGATGACCAGAGTGGCTAGAACAGGCATTGTGGGATACTACCGAATAATTCTGGAGGCCATTCACAGCGCATTGGGCGGCCACACTGGCGCCGCAGCGCTGCAGCGGCAGCGCTGCACTCGCTATTCCTCTCGGGGAGGTGGAGTACATGCAGCGCTGCAACCAAGGAGATACAGCACTGCAAATGCCTTGCCAGTGTGGACGGGGAGTGAGTTACAGCGCTTGCAACTTGCAAGTGTAGCCAAGGCCCAAGTTACACTACTTCAGGAATGTAAGTTACA
The DNA here is from genome assembly GCF_028017835.1 of Emys orbicularis. Lineage (NCBI taxonomy): Eukaryota > Metazoa > Chordata > Testudines > Emydidae > Emys > Emys orbicularis. The sequence goes on along the minus strand of NC_088685.1, from coordinate 17,987,525 downwards.
TAATTGGAGTCGACGTAACTTAAGTTGACTTACAGTGGTGTCTACACCGCGCTGTGTCGATGGGAGATGCTCTTCCACCGACTTACCTTACGCTACATGGGGAGGTGGAGTACAGCAGTCGATGGGAGAGCGCTCTGCCACTGACTCAGCTTGTCTTCACCAGACCCGCTAAATTGACACCGCTGCACATGTGCAGTGGGTATAATAGATCGGGGAGGCTCTGCCTCCCCAGCGCAGCTGCTGCCGCGGGACCCCAGTTGCAAGGGAAACATTTGCTTTTTATTATGCCCCATGCAGGTTCCGGGGCAGCTGAGGAGGTGATATGTGCTATTCAGCTTCCTGGTTCATTAGTAATCTCCCTGGACTCCAGGGAGGTTACTGATGAACCCGGGATGCTGAGTAACACATCCTGCCTCCTCAGCCACCCCGGAACCAGCATGGGGTGTAGCAAAAACTCAGTTTCTTCTTCCGGAAGAGAGAAGAAGAGAAGAGCTTTTGAATTTTTGTGGGGTGTCTTGGGGTCTGCAGCAGGGAGGCGTGGCTGCAGGGGCTTCAGCCAGCCCGGGGCTCCTCCGAGCAGACTGGGGGAGGCTCAGGACTCCAGCTGGTCCAGGTCTCCTGTGGCCATCGGGGGGAGGGGGTAGCAGGGGGTCTCAGGGCTCCTCTAGCCATGGGGGGGCAAGGGATCTCAGGGCTCCAGCAGTGGGGTGCCAGGGGGAGCTCAGGCCATGGGGGGAGAGGTCATCTCGGGGCTCAGGCTATGTGGAGGAGGGGGTCTCAGGGCTCTGGCCGTGAGGGGGGAGGGAAGGAGGGCTGCGAGGGAAGCAGGGGGTCTGTCCTGTTCCCCAGATGGCTTCAGACCCTCAGTTGGCTCCAGCATCCAGCCCTCCTAGGCTCCAGTGTTGCCCTTGTTTATGGGACAGCATAGGGGGAACACCCACCCGCCCTCTACTATAGGCCTTGGGATCCTAAACAATTGGTCCGCCTGTCCCATATCCTAGACAGCTCTGGCTTCCCTTCCCAGGGCCTCTTCCCATGTGCGCATGGAACCCATGCTTCTGTCACTGTTCCTTAAACAGTAGTATAGGATGGTTTGTTCTTTTGGCCAGAGGAGTGAAGCAGCTGGCTACTGGCTCCAGCTAGTCTGGGACTAATGGGTGGGGGGGAATGTTCACAAATCCTTGGGACGTGCTGTCACGGTCTTTCTGGTTCGGGGTACAAATCCAGACCAGTGAGGGGCTGTCACCATCTTCCCGGTAACCGTGGGTGCCTCACAATGCTTTGCTGTTCTAGCTCCCAACCTGGGCCACTCACAACCAGCCTACCAACCCCTGAGTTTGTGTGTGCCAGGCAGCCTGGTTACTACATGCAGGGTGACCCCAACACACACCCAGTCCTGGATTTTCCTCAACCTGTGGACAGTCCAGAGAAATCATATGGTTGGTTTGTTCCTTTAAAGACACCAAAGCCCTTCACAACTTATTAACTTAACTGGGGGTAACTAGACCCTTCCCTTGAAATGCAGCACTGAGTTGATAATAAAACTGAAATGAGTCTATTAACAAACCATACATAGGATTCATTGAATTCAAATATAAGGAATGCAGATAGAAAGAGTTACTAGTAAAACAAAACAAAATACACTTTTAAAGGTCTAAAACTTCATCTATCAAGACACAGGCTCTGGTCAAGATGGTTTCTCTCATCCACAGTCTCCCAGCTAAATAGTGACTGGCTCTCCCCTTGGTCAGGCTCTCTTCCAGGGAACCCCACTTTCTCTCTTTCACCTAAGAAAACAAAAACACCTTTGGGGTGCTGGTGTTTTTGTTTTCTTAGGTGAAAGAGAGAAAGTGGGGTTCTCTGCCCCTTTCTTTTATAGTCCGTTGAGTCTTGGAAGTGGGTTCTTCTAAAGCAGTGGTTGTCAACCAGGGGTACGGGGTACACAGAGGTCTTCTAGGGAGTACATCAACTCCTGTAGATATTCACCTAGTTTTACAGCAGGCTACATAAAAAGCACTAGTGAAATAAGTACAAACTAAAATTTCATACAGACAAAAGGAGAAAGTCAGCAATTTTTCAGTAAGAGTGTGCTGTGACACATCTGTATTTTATGTCTGATTTTGTAAACAAGTAGTTTCTAAGTGAGGTGAAACGTGGGGGTACACAAGACAAATCAGGCTCCTGAAAGGGGCACAGTAGACTGAAAAGGTTGAGAGCCACTGTTCTAAAGGATACCCCTCAAAGAAAAGTTTATCCAAGCTGTGAGGAAGGCGACCTGAAGTCTGGTGGTGAAGGCTCCGTGTGTAACCCACACACCTCCTGGGTATGGTGTCCTGTCCCATCTAGTGGCACCAAGACCACTTAATGAGAGAGAGCTAAAATGAGTCTGCTCTACAGCCTTAGCTAAGAGCCCGTTGGCTTTTAGCTCATGCGGTAGAGACTCATGCACTAAGTTCCAGAGGTCCCAGGTTTGATCCTGTCTGTCAACATTACACGTGCGCTTCTTTTTTCCCCCCACTTGTGTTTGCTGAAATGTAAATTGCTCTGTTCACTACCATCTCCTTCCCCGGCTGTCTTGATGACCCTGTTTGCTGCTTATAGAAACCCCCATTCCTTTGTTTAGGATAGACCTCTTTAACAACGTTTGCCTAGGAGGGGCTGTGGGGTTTTCACAAGCGATGTCGTACAGGGGGAACTCGTAACTCTCTATGTAATGTTGCATCATGATCTTATTGACCAGAGGGTTGTTAGTTTTCAAATGGTACCTCACAAGGCATATTTCATACAAAGATTATTACCATAGCATGTAGGGTGTGACTAGAGGGCTGCTTTGGGTCACACATGCTCAGTAGGGCATCTCCAAGGGCGGATGGCCAATTCCACTCCCAAATTTAAAAAAAAGGGGGTGCCAACCTGTTCCGCCAGTTCAGCCAGCCCCAGAGGGAGACAGCCATATGGGAGGGGCGGTGAAGATCTCTGCCCTGAGGGCTGATGTTCGCAGGCCTGCTTTGACTACCTGCAGCAAGCAGATAACTGCCAGGAGAAGGATCCCAGCCTATTCAAAGAACAGGGTGCTTGCTGCTTGCTCAGCTCAAGAGGGTGTGAGGACATAAATGCCAAATAAGCAGTGCATGCTTTCAATGCATAGGATTAGTGGCCCATGTACCTTTCAGTACTGAAGAAATCTGTATGTTGTATACTATTTTTCTTTTACTGATATGTGCTGAATTGCTGTAATGATAAGAGCATGTTTAGATTTATGAGGCGTGTTAGTTAACCCGCAAATTGTCTTCTTATCAACAGAAGGAATTTTTTGTTTAGTCTGAGCAGCTTTTACTACACTGTGATGTCTTTCCTCCAAATTGGAGCAACTCAGGGTACCGGCATCTCCATCTGTCCCAATTGGCAGATTTGTGTTGTTCTCCACAGGTGGGAGTTCCGCTGTCAGAACAGACTGAACCTGCTCCCCGTCCCTGCAATAAAATGGAATTATTACGGGTACGGGTGGAATCCAAGTTGGGTGGGTTACACTCAGGCCAGGCCCTGGTCTCCGGCTCTTTAACGGATCACTGACTCTGCTCTCCCAGGAGCCCCTCTCTGGCTGAACACAGGTTGCTCTTACAGGCCCAGCTCAGCATGTGACATCTACCATGTCTTTCCATCCAGACTCCATGGAAGAGTGGAGAACTGAGCAGGATTATGACATCACAGGTATCAAGGAGACTGAACAGCAGTAACATAAGAATGACCATACTGAGTCAGACCAATGGTCCAGCTAGCCCACTATCGTGTATTCCCACAGTGGCCAATACCAGGTGTTTCAGAGGGAATGAACAGAACAGGTAATCATCAAGTGATCCACCCCCCATTGCCCATTCCCAGCTTCTGGCAAACAGAGCCTAGGGACACTCAGGGCATGATATTGCATCCCTGCCCATCTTGGCTAATAGCCATTGATGGACCTATCTTTCATGAACTTATCTAGTTCTATTTTGAACCCTGTTCTAGTCTTGGCCTTCACAACATCCTCTGGCAAGGAGTTCCACCGGTTGACTGCGCGTTGTGTGATGAAATACTTCTTTTGTTTGTTTTCAACCTGCTGCCTATTCATTTCATTTGGTAACCGCTAGTTCTTGTGTTATGAGAAGGAGTAAATTACACTTCCTTGTTTACTTTCTCACCACCAGTCATGATTTTATAGACCTCAATCATATCCCCCCTTAGTCGTCTCTTTTCCAAGCTGAATAGTCCCAGTCTTATTAATGTCTCCTCATACAGAAGCTGTTCCATACCCCTACTCATTTTTGTAGCCCTTTTCTGAACCTTTTCCAATTCCAAGATATCTTTTTTTGAGATGGGGAGACCACATCTGCACGCAGTATTCCAGATCTGGGTGTACCATGGATTTATATAGAGGCAATAGGATATTTTTCTGTCTTGTTATCTATCCTTTTCCTAATGATTCCCAACTTTCTGTTTCCTTTTTTGACTGCCACTGCTGATTGAGTGGATGTTTTCAGAGAACTATCCACAATGCCTCCAAGTGCTCTTGTTGAGTGGTAACAGCTAATTTAGCCCCCATGATTTTATCTGTATAGTTGGGAGTAAGCTTTCCAATGTGCATTACTTTGCATTTATCAACCTTGAATTTCTTCTGCCATTTTGTTGCCCAGTCATCCAATTTTATGAGATCACTTTATAAATCTTCACAGTCTGCTTTGGACTTAACTATCCTGAATAGTTTTGTATTGTCTGCAAATTTTGCCACCTCGCTGTTTACCCCTTTTTCCAGATCATTGATGAATATGTTGAATTGGACTGGTCCCAGTACAGACCACTGGGGGACACCACTATTTACCTCTCTCCATTCTGAGAAATGGATTATTTATTCCTCCCCTTTGTTTTCTATCTTTTAACCAGTTACTGATCCATGAGAGGACCCTCCCTCTTATCCCATGACAGCTTACTTTGCTCAAGAGCCTTTGGTGAGGGACCTTGTCAAAGGCTTTCTGAAAATCCCAGTATGTCAGTGCACTGCAAGGCCTTCAGTGGCTTTTAAACTTTCCCATGGGGACATCGGAGACATGGTCCAGTTAACTTGTGTTCAGGCCTAACGAGAGCCTGCTGTGAGAAACTCATTTTAACAATGATGCCCCTGTGCCAGCACAGGTCACAGGTCAAAAATGTGTAACTTCAACAACTATGGCATTGGGAGAGCCCAGAATAACCACCACACACCACAGGAATGTACTGACTATGACCCCTTACTTCAAATGCACTGTGGCCTAGTGGATAGAGCACTAGACGGAACTCAGGAGACTTAAGTGCTAGTCCTGTCTCTGCTACTGTCTTGCTGGGTGACCTTGGGTAAGTCACTGTTCTTCTCTGTGCCTCAGTTTCCCATCTCTAAAAGGGGGCTAATGCTACAGACCTCCTTTGTAAAGTGCTTAAAGATCCACTGACTGAAAGTATTAGATAAAAGGTAGGGCTCTTTATTATCTCATGATATAGGGTACTTTTCTTAAAGCTCCCACTGCTGGAATCAAGTGATTTATCTGAGAATCTCGGCTTTTTATTTTATTTTATTTTATTTTATTTTATTTGTTAGCACATTTTAAGCCCTCATGGTTGCAAAGAGAAGCTGGAAAATGTAAATTGAGTGCACCCTAGCAGCTCAGACACCAGAAGGCAAATGAAGAGTTCCCCAGATGATTTTTTTTTAAGATATTGCTATTTTGAAGTCAATCTCATGATTTCGGTGGGTCCCAGCTCATGGTTTTGGAATGCTTGGGCAGGCGATACCATGAAAGTTTTTCAGCACTTGTAACACTAGATTATCACTTCAGGCTGCGAGATTCTGCTTCACAAGTAGGGAAAAAACGTCCCTTGCCTGGGGGCTTGAGAGTCATAAAGCTTTGAAAAGACCCAGGGTTTTCCTGGGAAATCTGATGCCCTCTCTCCTGCCTAGTTCTGAGCTCAGCAGCTCAGCCCCCTTGGGCTGTTGCCACATCCTATCTCCTGATGTAAGCACAGCATTGACAGCTCACAGGCTAGAGGGAGATTGCAGGAGGGCAGCCCCATTCTGACCTCGAGACGACATCAGCGCCTGCCAGATGCCAGAGCAGCAACCTGCCGTCAGGTGTAGCCTGGGTACTTGCTGCTGGTTTAAGAGTGTCTCTAGTGCTTTCTGTGCTTCCAGAGTGTCTGAGCCCGGGGAGATGAACCCCTGGATAGAGATCCTGATAGTCACGGTCCTGGTTCTCATCGTGAAGGCTGTGCTGAGGCACCTCAGATCTGAGGTAAGTGAGAATCCTAGAGAGAGGGAAAGGCTGGATTGAGGCCAGCTGAATGCAGGAACCAAACATAAGTATTTTTAAATCAGCACGCTCGGATCATCTACACCCAAGAGTCCTCAAAGAGCTGGCTCAGGAGGTTATTGGCCCACTGACATGAATTTTTTAACAAATGTAGGATTCCTGAGGCAATTCCAGAAGGCTGGAAGTGTGCTAATGTTTTGTCAATTGGTAAATTGTTCCAATGGTTAATTCCTCGCACTGTTAAAAATGGACGCCTTATTTCCAGTCTGAATTTGTCTAGTTTCAACTTCCAGCCATTGGACATGTTAGACCTTTCTCTGCTAGACTGACGAGCCCATTTGTAATGATTTGTTCCCCATGTAGGTATTTATAGACTTTTCATCAAACCACCCTTAACCTCTTTAAGCGACATTGACTGAGCTCCTAGGGGCTATCACTACAAGGCAGGTTTTCTAATCCTTTAATCATTCTTATGGCTCTTCTCTGAACCTTCTGCAATATATCAACGTCCTTCCTGAATGTTAGACACTAGAACTGGACACAGGATTCCAGCAGTGGTTGCACCAGTGCCAAATAAAGAGGTAAAATAACCTCTCTCCTCCAACTTGAGATTCCCTGTTTATGCATTCAAGTACCGCAGGACATTTGGATTAAAAAATTAGCACTATACAATATCAATGGAGCACAGGTTACATGGATTGAGACCAGGCTAATGGCTAATTGACAGATCTCAAAAAGTAATTGTCAAAGGGCTCATCGAATGTGGGTGTTTCTAATGGGGCTCTGCAGGGATCAGTACTAGGTCTGATGCTATTCAATATTTTTATCAATGACTTGGACGTAAATATAAAATTGCTGCTGATAAAAATGTGCTGATGACACAAAGATTGGCAGAATGGGAAATAACGAAGAGGACAGGGCAGTCATACTGAGAGTTCTGGAGAGTTTGTTTGGCAAATGGGGCCCATTCAAACAAAATATGTTTTCATACAGCCCAACACAGAGTTATACATCTAGGAACAAGGAGGGAATATTCAGCTTTGGATTGAACGATCTTTAGTTTTGTATCATCTGCAAATCTGGTCACTTCACTGTTTCCCCCCTTTTCTAGATCATTTATGAATATGTTGAACAACTCTGGTCCCAGTACAGATCCTTGGGGGACCTTGCTATTTATCTCTCTTCCAAAAACTCACCATTTATTCCTACCTTTTGTTTCCTATCTTTAAAACCAGTTACTGGTCCATGAGAAGACCTTCCCTCTTATCCCCTGACAACTTACTTTGCTTAAGAACCTTTGGGGAGGGATCTTCTTAAAGGCTTTCTGAAAGTTCAGGTACACTATATCCACTGAATCGCCCTTGTCCACATGCTTCTTCACCCCTGTGACATTACGCCCTATATTCTTCATAGAGATATTGTTCTATGAATATGGCATAACTAAGGTATGTTTTATGCAAGATGGGTCATGTGAGATATCATTGGAAAGGTTCTGATTTACTGAATGTGATTATCCTATTTGTATGGATGTATCATTTCTGTATCTGAAGTTAGGAATATGGGCTCTGTATCAATTACAAAAGTGATTGCACCAGGGGAATGCCCACCAAACAGTAGGCAATCAGCCTGGATGGGCCATTAGGACTTTGAAGATACTAAACTTCCTCCTTCCTGAGATGCTGCTTTGACACTGCAGGGTCATGTGATCATGTCACCTGGTACTGGACATCATTTTGGACTGGTGGTATTTTTCCACTAGGAGGGAGCAGGGGGGTCAAACTGGAAGACAAAGGATTCCTGTCATATCCAAATCCTATTGAAGGCTTGGAAGTGAGTTAATCTAGGTTCTTCTCCACCACCTCCCTGCCCAAAAAGGAAGACTGCTGAAAACACCTGGAGAAACAAAGGAACTAAACTGTGGGGGAGGAGGGCAGGGGCTGAGCCCAGGCGAGAAAGATCTAGCCTGTGAAAGGAATACCTGGATATTTAAGCTGCAAGCAGTGCAGTTTACCTTCAAGAAATTTTGCAACCTGCACAAAACAACATTTAGGGTGAGAATGTGCTACTATTAACCAGTTAATTTAGCATATTAAGCTTAGGTTGCGTGTTTTGTTTGATTTGGTCAGTAATCTGCTTTGATCTGTTTTCTATAATCTCTTAAAATTTACCTTTTGTAGTTAATAAACTTGGTTTTGGTTTATTCTAAAAACCAGTTTGTGCAATTCGTAACTGCCGGGGGGGTGGGGGGGAGAGGGGAGCTATGCATATCTTCCTCCACATTGAGGGAGGGAGAGAATGTCATGAGCTTACATTGTATAGATCTCTGTACAGCGCAAGACAATATAATTTTGGGTTTACACTCCAGAGGGTGTGTGCCCCTGAGTGCTGGGCAATCCCCGAGCTGAGTCTTCTGAAACAGAGCTGACTGCAGACTCTGTGTGATTGTGCAGCTGGGTGTGTCCCTGCCAGTGTGTGTTTGCAGCAGGACAGGGTGAGGGAGCCCAGGCTGGTGGAACAGATGGGCTCAGTGGGACCCCAGTACATCATGTGGCACCCCGGAATGCGGGTCCAACCCCTCCCAACCCCCTCCAAGAATTCTAGTAGATTGGTGAGGCATGAGTTCCCTTTTCAAAAGCCGTGTTGACTCTTCCCCAACAAATCGTGTTCATCAATGTATCTGATCATTCTGTTCTTTACTATAGTTTCAATCAATTTGCCTTGTATTGAAATTAGGCTCACTGGGCTGTAATTGCCAGGATCGCCTCTGGAACCTTTTTTAAAAATCAGCATTACATTAGCTACCCTCCAGACATCTGATACAGAGGCTGATTTAAGCAATAGGTTAAATACCACAGTTAGTAGTTCTGCAATTTCATATCCGAGTTCCTGCAGTACTCTAGGGTGAATAGGAAGTGCCTTCTCTAAACCATTCATTTAGTCAAACACAAGTTATTGGACTCAATACAGGATGAAATGTTCTGGCCAGTGTTATACAGTAGGTCAGACTAGATGATCCAATGGTCCCTTCTAGCCTTAACTGCTATGAATCTATGATTGATTTTGTACCTCTAGCATGTTCCCTCTTGAAATAGTCCCAGTCTTTTCAGTCTCTCGCTGGATACAGGAGTCTTTCCAGGCCTTTAATCCTTTTGGACACTCCTATTTGAGCTCATGACAGGGTGCCCCACCCTTCACCACTGCCCCGGAAGGGGAGGTTAAAGTGCTTTGGAATGCAGGAAAAGTACCTTCCACACCCCAAAGGGGTGGGCCCTGATGACAGCTGGGTCTGCATAAGAAGCTCCTTCAAAGGAAGATTTTGAGCCATGGGAGAAGTCCTTGCTTCCAGAAAGAAGCATACTCAGTCTGGGCCTGGGTTGAGAATACTTGTCCTACCGAAAGGACCCAGAGCTGAACAGAGTGATGCACTCTGAACTCAGGGTGCTTGGTACTCTTAGGACTGTCTCATAGACTCATAGACTCATAGACTCATAGACTTTAAGGTCAGAAGGGACCAATATGGTCATCTAGTCTGACCTCCCGCATGATGCAGGCCACAAAAGCTGACCCACCCACAACAGAATCTTCCAGCCTGTGACCCCTGCCCTATGCTGCGGAGGAAGGTGAAAAACCTCCAGGGCCTCTGCCAATCTACCCTGGAGGAAAATTCCTTCCCGACCCCAAATATGGCGATCAGCAGAACCCCGAGCATACAGGCAAGATTCTACAGCTGGACCCTCATTTTACCCGCGATGGCACGTTAATGCCTAATTGACTAAAATCACGTTATCCCTTCAAACCATTCCCTCCATAAACTTATCAAGCCTAATCTTGAAGCCAGAAAGGTCTTTCGCCCCCACCGTTTCCCTCGGGAGGCTGTTCCAAAATTTCACCCCTCTGACGGTTAGAAACCTTCGTCTAATTTCAAGCCTAAACTTCCCCACGGCCAGTTTATATCCATTCGTTCTCGTGTCCACATTACTACTGAGCTGAAATAATTCCTCTCCCTCCTTGGTATTAATCCCTTTGATATATTTAAAGAGAGCAATCATATCCCCCCTCAGCCTTCTTTTGGTTAGGCTAAACAAACCGAGCTCCTCGAGTCTCCTTTCATAGGAAAGGTTTTCCATTCCTCGGATCATCCTAGTGGCCCTTCTCTGTACCCGTTCCAGTTTGAGTTCATCCTTTTTAAACATAGGAGACCAGAACTGCACACAGTACTCCAAATGAGGTCTCACCAGCGCCTTGTATAACGGAAGCAGCACCTCCCTGTCCCTACTAGAAATACCTCGCCTAACGCATCCCAAAATCGCATTAGCTTTTTTCACAGCCACGTCACATTGCCGACTCATAGTCATCCTGCGATCAACCAGGACTCCGAGGTCCTTCTCCTCCTCCGTCACTTCCAACCTATGCGTCCCTAACTTATAACTAAAATTCTTGTTAGTCATCCCTAAATGCATCACCTTACACTTCTCACTATTAAATCTCATCCTATTATTGTTACTCCAATTTACAAGGTCATCCAAGTCTCCCTGCAGAATATCCCGATCCTTCTCCGAATTGGCAATACCTCCCAATTTTGTGTCATCCGCAAACTTTATCAGCCCACTCCTACATTCGGTTCCGAGGTCAGTAACGAATAGATTGAATAAAATCGGACCCAAAACCGAACCTTGAGGAACCCCACTGGTGACCTCCGTCCAACCTGACAGTTCACCTTTCAGTACTACCCGCTGCAGTCTCCCCTTTAACCAGTTCTTTATCCACCTCTGGAATTTCATATCGATCCCCATCTTTTCTAATTTAACCAATAATTCCTCGTGCGGCACAGTATCAAATGCTTTACTAAAATCGAGGTAAATTAGATCCACCGCATTTCCTTTATCTAGAAGGTCTGTTACTTTCTCAAAGAAGGAGATCAAGTTGGTTTGGCACGATCTGCCTTTCGTAAACCCATGTTGTAATTTGTCCCAATTGCCATTCACCTCAAGGTCCTTAACTACTTTTTCCTTCAAAATTTTTTCCAAGACCTTGCATACTACAGAAGTTAAACTAACAGGCCTGTAGTTACCCGGGTCACTTTTTTTCCCCTTCTTAAAAATAGGAACCACATTAGCTATTTTCCAGTCCATTGGTACCACCCCCGAGTTTACAGATTTATTAAAAATTATCGCCAAGGGGCTTGCAATTTCTCGCGCCAGCTCCTTCAATATTCTAGGATGGAGATCATCCGGTCCGCCCGATTTAGTCCCATTTAGCTGGTCAAGTTTGGCTTCCACCTCTGATACTGTAATTGCAATCGCCCCTCCTTTATTCCCCTCTGTCCCGCTCCCTCTATTCCTAAGCCCTTCATTAGCCTTATTAAACACCGACGCAAAATATTCATTTAGATATTGTGCCATGCCTAGATTATCCTTAATCTCCACTCCATCTACATGCTTCAGCGGTCCCACTTCCTCTTTCTTTGTTTTCTTCCTATTTATATGGCTATAAAACCTCTTACTATTGGATTTAATTCCCCTCGCGAGGTCCAACTCTACACGGCATTTGGCCTTTCTCACCGCATCCCTACATGCTCTGACCTCAATAACGTAGGTTTCCTTGCCGATCTCTCCCCTCTTCCATTCTTTGTACGCTTTCTGTTTTTTCTTAATCGCCCCTTTGAGACGCCCGCTCATCCAGCTAGGTCTAATTCTCCTGCCTACTAACCGTTTCCCCTTTCTCGGGATACAGGCCTCGGACAGCTCGTGCAACTTCAGCTTGAAATAATCCCAGGCCTCATCTGCCTTTAGCTCTCTAAGTATGTTAGCCCAATCCACTTCCCTAAGTAGTTGCCTTAATTTATTAAAGTTGGCCTTTTTGAAATCGTAAACCTTAGTCACAGTTTTATTTCTGTTAATCCTTCCATTTAGTTTAAACCGAATTAGCTCATGGTCACTCGAGCCAAGGTTGTCCCCTACTACCATTTCCTCAACGAGGTCCTCACTACTCACCAGCACCAAATCTAAAATGGCATCCCCCCTCGTTGGTTCAGCTACTACTTGATGAAGGAATTCATCTGCTAGCACGTCTAGGAACATCTGAGCCCTATTATTGTTACTAGCATTTGTTCCCCAATCTATGTCAGAACAGTCCCCAGTCAACCAGGGACACTTTGTTGTGAGTTAATGCCTCAAGAAGGTGAAATAAGACCTGCACTGGGTATGTAGCTAAGTGTTTGAACCCTGAAGTTGGCAGACCTTCATCAGACCTATTGGGGCTGGCAGGTGTGGTGGCAGAAGTGGGATCTACAAGGCACCATATCCCAATGACTGCTGCTGGGCTGGGCAGAGAACCAGACCCAGCAACAGCACTTCTATTCTCTCCTGCAATGCTTATAAACTCTGCAGGCTCCTAGTACCAGCCATCCCTGTTTCTCCAACCCCTGGATTATTCCAGTGACCCCTGTTATGGGTTGTGCTGTGTGCCCTATATTGGCTGCATCATAGGAAAGCACAATGCCTACCCATGATGCCTCATAGTGCAATACTCTCCCACAAGGAAAAACTTCCCTCTGGCCCCACATGGCAATCACCTCTGGCTCATTGTTATCCCTGTTTTATTGAGGAGTTCTCTTATAACCCTGCTGCTTTCTCTGTGTGTGGCAGGCTTCTCCGAGGAAGACGAGGCACAGACACAACAGGAAGAAACCGAACGGTAAGCAGCCCCTGACCCCACAGCTGCGGAGGCAGACTCGGGCCCCACGCAAAGCAGAGAAATAGGGTCTATTCCCCCACCTGCCTCCCCTCTTCCTGCGAAGGCACAGTCATGCCCACAGTCGTGCAGAGGCACTGGCTGTGGCCCCTGAAATCTGGGGCTCTGGGGCGCTAGGAAGCAGAGGGTGCCCAAGCAGCTCAACGTCTCATTTATGTCTCACTTCTGGCAGGTTTTGGACGCTATGAGGAGGATTTGGAGGAGGCTTGTGCACGCCTAGAGGCATGGTAAGCAATGCCCCCCTCCATAAATCTGCAGTGGGTCAGTCCCCTCCTCTCATGTCATGCAGCTCATCCCCCCCCCCCCCCACAGGGGCAGTAGCCCTAGTAATCCCTCCCCTGCCCCGACCTATAGACCAGACAAGCAAATATTCTCCTTAGAATCATGCAATTCATTCCCACCCAGCAGAAGTTGCCATCTCTAATCAACCCCCATGCGTCGTACAGTGGGTCATTCCCTTACTCTAGCATCATGCGGCTCATTTAACCTGCAGGGGAGTCGGGGGGCGGCGGTAGATTGTGTCGACTGGAGTGGACCATCCTCCCCTCCCAAGAGGGGGAGAACATGTTTCCTGGGAGCAGCCCCGTGCACACCAGGGAGGTGAGGTGGAGAGTTCAGGGAGGAAGGCTGGCCTTTCTGGTACGGTGAGTAGGGTGAAAGGGATCCGGCAGCACCTGTGTAATGGCCCCTCCTCCAGTCCCACAGCATGGGTTCCCAGCGGGATTTGAACCCTGGACCTTCAGCTCTGCAGCATAAAGCACTCCTTAGAGCTAAAGAGGGAGCTGCATTAGTTGGTAGCTGTAGTAGGCCGTTATCCTATATGTTGATTAGCTTCTGCAGAAGGGACATGACACACACGCTGCCAGCAGGATACACTCTCCCCTTCTCTGCACTAGACAGGGGTCACCTAACAATCCAGCTAACCCAAAACCAGAACATCCACGGCCCGGGTATTGCTGGGGAGGAGGCTGCCTTAGTGAAGAATGGGACAGGGAGCCTTTCAGTGCCGCACCTCTGGGTAAAAGAGGGCCTGAGGGCAGGGCCTGCACTCAGCTATCTGCTCTCTCTGTTCCACAGCTCCCGCGTGCCCCTGAAGAAGCACACCGTGGCTCACAACCTCAGGATCGTTGAGAGGAGGATAGAGTACATGGCCAGTTACCGGGATGAAGTTCTGATACCGTAAGGCAACTGACCGGGGGGCACCACACTGGGGGCTGGGTGGGAGGGGATAGTGAATGGAGAGAGGAGGGAGCAGGGAAAACCAGACACTCCAGGATCCTAAAATAAGAGGGGAAAAGCCACTAAGAGGCTTTAGCTTCCAAGGTGAGATACCAGTGAAAGTGAGGTGTGGGATTATTAGAAATTAAATGCAGAGACCACAAGCTGGGGTTGTGAGTAGGATCAAATCCTTCTGTCCGGCAATATCTCCCAGCAGGCGACTGTCTAGAACCTGCCCCTGCTCCCTGCTGTGTTTGAAAGAAACAGCAATCAGATGACACCCTGTGATGGGGTGTCCATCCCACAGAGGACTGGAAGGGGCTAAGGTGGCCAGGCAGACCCATTAACTCTACATGGTGTCCCTGGAGGAAGAGCCAGGGAGCAGGGAATTGATTGCAAGCAGGCTCAGCTGGGCAGGAATAGGCGGGGCCTATAAAGCCAGGAAGCTGGCAACAGACAGGGGCTGCTGCTGGGAAAGGGCACCGCCTTCCTGGGAAGAGGGGGATGTGTTTGGAGCTGGTGCACCCAGAGCAAGGAGGGGAACCAGGAGTAGTAGGAAGCAGCCCAGGGAAGTAGCAGTGAAGGCTGGGAGAGGAAAGCCCAGAACTGCTGGGTTGAGGGTCCCTGGCCTGGAATCTGCTGTAAAGTTCTTTTTTGACCCCTGTTTATGGTCTTGGCCTTCACAACATGCTCTGGCAAGGGTTACACACACATGCTCACATCTTCCTCACCCAGACCAATTTTTGTTAGCTAATCTTTCTATTACAATAGCACTATTTTATGCTCAAGGCCCCATTGTGCTAGGTGCTGCACATGTGCGTGTGACAAAGGGGTTATCGTTATAGATAAAATGAGTGCCAGCTCCCCCTCTCAGTCCACTGTTAGCCAGTTGATGTCCTTGTGTCAGAGTGTGGTGTGCCATGCATGCCTAGGCACTGCCCCATTGCACTACTGTTGGAAGGCTGTGCCCAAGCCCCGCCTTAGCTCAGCAGGGCCATGTCCCATCTGTCTCTGTCTGCTCTCTCCCACAGGCCGAGTGTGACGACATCTGCGGCGAGCCAGTTCTCCTGTTCCTCTCTGGAATCCATCCCCTCTTCCCTCTGGAGTTCCAGCTCCTCTTCCCTGGAAGAAGCCTCCGTGACTCGGTCAGAGCCCCTCTACCACACAAGGAAGATCATGCCTGTCGCAGGCTGGGAAGGATCCACTCATCCCATCCAAGCCCAGCCTCTCCCCAGGCCTCCTGCCCACAGCAGACAAGACCGGCGAGAGCAGACCACGGGTCTGGACCAGACGTCAGCCCATGGCTCAGACTTCAACATCCGACAGAAGCATCTGCAGAGCCAACTGGGGGCACCTACCCTATCCACTGAGTCGCTAGCCAAGGTGATCCCTAACGCCCCTGCTCTGCGCCCACCGGACAGAGACCCCAGAGTGAAGCTCAACATGAGCAGGGGCCCTTTCCTAAGCGATGAAGTCTGGGAGGAGCTGGACTGTCACGTGCACTCAAAGAGACTCCAGCATGAGCAGGGCTTACCCCTCACCCCCCAGAAACCCCACACAGCTCTTCTGCCTCCAGCTCCACAAACCCCCATCCCGGGGGAGCCATTGCTGGGGGAGCGGGACACCAAGCAGCAATGGGAATTCAACACAGATCGGCCCAAATGTGGATTTACAGCAAAGGTCCCAATGCCCCTGAGATCTGATGACGGCCCTCAGTGTGCACAGGAGATCCAGGAACCATGTGTCTGCCCCTCGGGATCCCTGCCCCAAAAGGCCCACAGGATCATGGCATCCCCTGATGCCATCCTGGCCAGGCTTGTGCCCACGGCGGTGGTCAAGCTGCAGGATCACGTGGCTCAGAAATGCTCGGAGATCCAAATGAAGGCATTTCCTAAGATGGTGAGAGAGTCGCACAGAGATGCTCCCCTCCTGAGAGAGACTGCCCTGCCTGGGCCACTCCGCCTCCCTAGGGAGCCAGGCAAGCCCAGGACAGTGGCATTGCCAATGATGGGACAACAGCCTGCCCACCCTATCGAATGCCACATAAGGCGTAAGCATCTCGTCATGCAGCGGGGGCTGCTCACCCTGGACCCAGAGCCCCCGGCAAAGCTGCCTCACGCCGTCCCAGCCAGGGGAGCTGGTGTGGAGTTCATTGAGATAGAGACCGATTTCCTGCTCGATGAGGTCAGGGAGAACTTGGACTGGCACATGCAGCGGAAGAAGCTGCAGCAGGAGTGGGGTTTGCCGGATGCCCGGTGGAAATCCCTGCAGGCTTTCCTACCCCCAGTTCCCAAGCTGTTCTCCCTGAAGGCAAAGCCCGAGGTTGAGGTGGTTCCCATCCTTGGGGAGCTGCTCTTCCTTGGGAGGGACGTTAAAAAGCAGCTGGAGTTCCACATTACAAAGATGCAAGTGCAGCAAAGATGGGAACTGCCCATGAGGATCCAGGATTCCCTGAGGAGGTTCATGTCTCCTTCCCCAGAGGAGAGAGGCCGGCTTTCTCATCCTACGTGCGGGGGCATCGTGACTCCGTACCGGTCACCGTTTCAGCTGCATTCCAAGAAGGCTCGGTCTAGTCAGTTGCCTCTAAGGGCCCCCAGTCAGAGGTGGCTGGAGGATGTACATGCCCTACCCACCGACAGAAGGCAGCAAATGGCCAGGTCTTACTCCTGGAAGCATCCTGGGGCAGCAGCATCAAAAGGGAAAGAAACCCCAGACCATCGCAGCACACTGCAGACAGGGAAGCAAAGCACAAGCTCCTCTTGTTCCACACGTCCTCCAACACCAGTGGAAGATACCACCATGGAGACGGGCAGGAGTGAGGGCGCAGCAGGAAACCAGATTAACCCAAATTGCTGCACTCTGCCAGCAGGAGTGGATCTGACATCGCCACCTCCAGGAACCGCAATAATAGAGAAGACGCTCGCAACGACACTCGACATTTATAGGAGTGAGTTGAGAAAGCCCCTTACCAGTGTGAGCGGCACCAAAGGGACTGAAGAGACGCTGGAGCTGAACATGGAGAGGAAGGTTATCTTGGGACAAGGCTCCTGCCTGAGGCCAGGGGCACAGGCAGGTGAGGGCAGGGCAGATCTTCCTAGGACCCAATGCCACCAGGTTGCCCCAGAGGCACCAGGCTCTGAGCAGCTGACAAGATCCATCCTTGACTCTCTCATGGTTGGGCAGGCTGCGCACGACCGGCAGATCAAGCACCTGATGGAAATGTTGAGCAGCTCCCGCCCCTTGGCAGTCTGCCAGCTGTGCCACAAGGCACATCCAGGAAAGATGAAGGGTCAGAAAACTCAGGAGGAGACACAAGTATCTGCTGAGCTGCATGGTCTTCGAGACATCACGGCTCCACATGGGTTCATTGGAACTGTGAATTCAAAGCTCTCCAGGGACCAGCCACCAGTCAGAGTCTGGAAGAAGTGCAATAAGGTTGGACAGAAGAGACCAGCTGGCTCTGCAGGTGCTGACTTGCCCAGAATTCCACAGCGATGGACTCCAGGAGACTCCTCAGCATCATCCAACCACAACAAGATGCCAGTGGTGTGGCTCCTTCCAGAAGATGGGCGCAAGACGCAGGATGGAATGGGGAAAACGGCTCCCACCAAGCAACCAAAGATGGTGTCCATTGCTACGAGTACAACAGGGCTTTCGCAAGCTGGGGAGAAAGCAACTGGGAGTCCTGACGGTTCTCCTCCAAAGCCAGCAAAGGCCTCCAGAGCTAGGACACCATCCCCTTCAAGGAGCAAAGATCCAGTTCTCAAACGGATCTTAATGTGCCTCAAGAAAAACTTCTACAAGCTGCAAAACAAAGTGAAGTCCCAAATGTACAAGGACTTTCGTTCAAGACCTGATACTAAATTTACAAAGCCACCCTTTTGGAAGGCAAGGGCCTCCAAGGGTGTTTGATAGTAGTATAAAGCCCAACCATCAACCCTGCCCCTTGACCCCTTAATCCCCGACCACCTGTCACCGGAAGTCCCACCCATGGGGGGTATTACTTCCGGGGTCAAGGCGGGCACATGACCGGAAGCAAAGTGTGTCATGTGACCCCTATAAGAACTCCTCCCACTGCCCTCTACCAATCAGAATGGGTTTCGCCCGCGTAGGCCTGCCCCGAGAGGAGATTTGACCAATATGGGGGAGTTCCAGGGTGGGGTGACCCATCCGGAAGGGGTTCATGTGACCCCTCTAAGAACTCCTCCCACCTCCCTCTGCCAATCAGGAGGGGTTTCGCCCCCATAGACCCGCCCTGAGAGGAGATTTGACCAATCAGGAGAGTTCCGGGGCGGGGTGATCCGTCCGGAAGTGGTTCGTGTGATCCCTCTAAGAACTCCTTCCACCGCCCTCTACCAATCGTGATGGGTTTCGGCTGCATAGGCCCGCCCCGAGAGCAGATTTGACCAATCAGGGGTGTTCCAGGGCGGGGTGACCCGCCCAGAAGAGGGTCCTGTGACCCCTCTAAAAACTCCTCCCAGCACCCTCTGCCAATCAGAGTGCAGCACCATCACCCCATAAGTCCCAGCGCCGGGGCAGAAGAGGCCATCTTTTACCAAGAACGCGTGCTTTAGAAATCGTGGAAACATGGACTCCTTCACCACCCCCATGAGAACTTCGGACTTTGTTTTAGCCCCGAGGGCCTTTGACCATCCGAGGAGAAAGCGCTACATCAGCGACAGTTCTGAGGAGGAGGAGGGAGCGACCGAGGAAGGCCCTTTGGCTCAGCCGTTGACGGATACGCCGGAACCTGAAACCCAACTGCTTGTGAGACACCCCGATGAGCGTGGTGGCCTCTTGTCGTCCACCCCCTGGAGGAGGAAGGTGAACACAGCTCGTGGGAGTCACCGGAGGACAAGGTGAATGGAAAAGACGTCGCTCAGGTAAATGAATTATTAAGGTTGATGATGGGGTGTAATGGGGTTAGGAACCGGGGGGCGGCGGGGGGGGTTGTGTAAATTTAAAAACAAGCAGTGGGAATTTACACTGTTTCTTTTCTGAAAATCTCTCGACAGCTCGACGTTGCCTTTCTAGAGGACCAGGAGGCTCTGGACAGCGTTGCATCAAGCAGCGAAGATGAACTGGGCCCACCTTGGTTTTGCTCAACGCCGATACAAATTGCTGAAGAGGACTCCGAGGATGACGGCTATGAGGAGTGTAGGAGGAGGCTTGGCATGGAACTAACTGAGCCAGTGCCACGTCGTGAGCGTAAAAAAGTCCTGCGGACTATTGTACGCGTTGCTGTTTATGCTGTCCTTAATCACTGCCTTAGGGAAAAGCTTTTTGAAGATTGTGAGGGGTGTGTCATAGATGCGCCAGCCCAACAGCACCATGATTGTGTGACTTGGACTTCAGTGGATATAAACTGCAAGCTCCGGGGCCTGTGTGCTGAGCTGTGTTTGGAAATCCTATTAAACACTGTTATTGCCATTGGTTATGCTATGCAATGTCTGTGCCTAACCCAAGAACATTTAGCGCACGGGGGACCTTGATAAAAAACAAGCCCCAAGACATTCATTGATATCTGCAAAGGACCCCCACTTGGAATGGGTACTGTAAGAGGCCCTACAGAAAAATGTATTTGAACTAAAAGAGAAAAAAAAGAAAAGAAAAGCAGCCCAGTTGTGCAGACAACTTATTCCCCCAGCCCAGACCACAAAAGGGAATGTTAGGGAGGGGTGAGCCAATCAACTTGCTGACTATTTTGAAACAAAGAGTTAGGATGGTATAAAAACCTCAGGTAGCTTGGAGCCTGTCTCTTTCAACAGAAACGCTCTTGAATTGCTGCTGGACTGCAAGAGGAGGTATGCGCCCTGGTTTTAACTCTGAAAATAGATATTATACAATGCCATTCTTTGGCCATGCTGTCTCAGTAAATAATGGTGCCTATCTTTATTGCAGTGTGATCTGTTTAGCATGGAACCAGGAACTTTAAGCTGCATTTCACCACCAGGCCAAGGTAAAAACCATTTTAACTATAGATGTGCTTAATACTGTTAATTAAAAAAAAAAACTTAACTCTGGGGCAACCTGGTATTACACAGGTTGTATAGGGATTTGGGGGTAATCCTAACTTAACATTTTTGCTTGTTCTTTAACCTGAAGGCCCAAACACACATTGGGGGTGGGGGTGGGGGACAGGACAGGACGGACAGAACAACCTTGTGCCTTTTAAATGCATGTGGGTTTATTGAAAAGTATTTGATTGCAAACTCTTGGTGTTTTTAAACTGCTGGTGGGTGTGGGTGTGTCTGAGTTTGTGTAAAACATAGGTGGGTTTTTAAAAGTATTTGGTTGCAAACCTGGTTTGGTGTGTTTTAAACTAACAAGGGTTTTTGTGCAAAATATGTTTTAAAATGGATTTTAAAAGCAGTTTGGTTTTTATTTTGCAAAATGAGATGTCTTTTTAAAAAATGTTTGTGGGTTTGTTTTTTAAAGTGGTAGAAATAAACTCAAAACCTGTGTCTGTTGTACAGCCTGAAATGGATTATTTTGTTTTAAATCTGTGACTTTTCAAATAGAAAAACACCCTTACGAATATTTTATTTTTGTAAGTTTACAAGACAGTTTCATGTGTTTTATTATAATGTTGTTTGCTTCACAGTACGGTCAAAACATGAGAGGGTAAACAAGCTCAAAAGAAAAAGGAAAGAGACAGCCGAAAAGGAAAATTCACCAGCATCAATGACTGATGGATGGATGAAGCCCAGTAAATATATTTTGCTTATTTGTTTGGTTGTTTCATGAGGTTTTGTATTTTAAGTAAATACATAGGTGTGGGTGAGAAAGGTGGTAAAGTTCAGTTTCGTAAAATGTTTTTTCTCCCCCCTCATAGGCACGGGCAGCTTTCCTGACAATGCTGTAGTCGAAGCTACAGGGACACCTCCACCAGAACCGCCAAAGAACCAGGAATCTGCTTTGAGACCTTTAACAACGCTAACACAAAACAGCACAAGCAGGAGCGCCGCCAGCTTTTCTGCCGCCCTAGGCAGCGGAAGGTCCCGCCCCGAAATGCCGCCCCCCCCAGAGGCGGCGGAAGGTCCCGCCGCTGAAATACCGCCGCGGTCGCCGCCCCCCAAATTGTAGCGCCCTAGGCGACTGCCTAGGTCGCCTAATGGGTTGTGCCGGCCCTGAGCACGAGAGTGCAGATGAAGCATCAGGGCAGTCCAAACCTCATATACGTCAAACCCAAGGACAAAACAAAAGACTCTGGTAAAGACCAACCACGCAAACACAACTCCAGTTCCTCAGTGGCCACCACCACACCAAGCCCTGAGAAAACTGAGCAAAAACACACACATTCACAAACCCAGAGCACGCGTTCTAGGGGTTGTGAACGTGAGCAAAAACACACACATTCACAAACCCGGAGCACGCGCTCTAGGGGTTGTGAATAAAAAACCAAGGACTGACAAACCATTCTCCCAACACCATAAGCTCGTCACAGCTCCCCCATATTCTAGTATTTGGGGAAAGTATGATGCTTCATTCAGAAAACTGATGAAGATTTGGGGAAAATATGAGGCTTTGTTCAGAATACTGGTGGCTGCTATATCCTCAGGGGTCTAAAAGAAAGGAGGGCTGGAAACCACGTCAAAAATGCAAAAGCTCTGGCAGGTGACTTTTTGAAAAATACTTCAGTTTTTTCAAAAGGGGGCTCTGAGCAGGCGTGACTAGCCGTGGAAAGGGGCCTGGGTAAAAAGGGCACCCTCAAGGGTACACATCAGCTCAGGTGTAAACAAAAGGGGGGACAGCTCTTGGTGGACAAACAAATGGCGGCCAAAAAGTTCCAGGCCAGGGTCTCAGTAAAAATTTTAAAAAAGGCTAAAGAGGTAATGAGGAAAAAAAACAAAAAGAGATGCCCCCTACTGGAGGCTCTCAAACTGACTTGTCTGAAAATGGGGAGGTGGAACCCGACTCTCACGCAGAGTCTGGTTTAGAAAATTCCCCAGAGGGCTCTCTAGAAGGTCCCCGTCTGCTCCTGATGACCCTCACGGAGGCCCCTCGGAGTCTGACTCTCAAATAGCATCTGATGTAGAAGATGCCGCTGACGGTCCCATAGAGGAACCCCCAAGTAACCCTGAAAATGCAGAGGTGTATATGGAGAGAGTGAGAAGTTGGCAACGTGAATTACCTAGATTTGGGGGGTCGGTGTATTGTGAGGAATTTCGTTTTGTCAATCCTGAGTGAAAAAATTCAGCTCAGCAGGTTGTTGAAGCCATACACAGGGGAATACAGTTAGTTCTGGATGACGTTAATGGTGATTATGATGATTATGTTCAGTTACGTTTAGAGAGCCGAAATTTAACTAACCCTTTGTTTTCGGTCAGAAGAACTAGGGATGAGCTGTCTGCTGAGGATTTCTTAACTCAGGCCTGAAAGCTGCTACAGAGCAATAGAGAGTTGCATCTCGATGGGACGTTGCGCCTCGTTGTGACAGTTGTAAAAAACAGGGGTGGGGGCGCTCGTAGAGTTTTAAATTCTATCCGTGGTAGTCAAATCATCCATAAAAAGAGACAATGCTTAGTAGACCTGATTTACACCGGTACCAACCTGTGTTTTGCGGGTGGGCTCTTGGCCGTTATGTCCGACCGTAAATCTACGGACGCGGAATTGTTAGCGGGGGCGAGAAAATTGCATGAGAAACTGGGGTGGTCAGATCAAAAAAAGGTTCTGCTCAGTGACGTAGCAACGTTTGAACAGCATTTAGGAGTCAATATACAGGTGGTGCTGTATGCGGCGAAAGGCGGATGGGGCTTTTTTAAAACGGAGGGCCCAGTGTACCCCAAGACTTTTTTCATCCTGTTGCACGATGAGCATTACTATGGGGTTCTGGATGTGAAAAAGTTGTTTGGTGTGAAAAATTATCGTGAGTTTTGCCACATGGTGTACAGTCACGACCACTCTTGCAGGTATCGTTGCCGCCTCTGTTTGAGCCTAACATGCTTGGACAGCATGGGTGTGCAGCTGAGGTGTCCTAGCTGTAGACTGTATTGTCGATCCAAAGAGTGTTTAGACGGACACGTCGACTGTGCATCGAAAAAACAAGTCGAATGCCTGTCTAAAACTTTGTGTGATAAGTGTCAGTCTTATGTGGACAAGCGGCACAGGTGTAAAGGGAGGTGGTGTAAGCAGTGTCAGGGTTTGATCGCTGGTGATGTAGACAGTCACCTGTGTTTTATGGACAGCCTTAGAAAGCCCGAATCATCAGAAAAGTATCTTTTTTTATGATTTTGAATGCACGCAGGAGACTGGGTTGCACACGCCCAATTACATTTTTGTTATGTCCCTAAAGCCGGAAAAATCCTGGGAATTTAAGGGCGACGAGTGTCTTTCTATGTTTGTTGAGACCTTTATTGGCAAAGAGTTCCGGGACTACACGTTCCTAGCACACAATTCCAAAGGTTACGATGCGTACTTCATCGTTAGACAGTTACTGAAGGAAAAGATGTGCCTAGAACTGATCACTCAGGGTTAGGCACTTGCTGGTTTAGGCACCTAACTGCCAGAATCAGGCCCCACTGGGATTCCCAACCCCCCGCCCAGCTGCTGCTCACCACTGCAAGGTCCTAAACTCACTTGAAAGTCGTTTACAACAAGAGGGTTCTAGGAGAAGGGTTTAAAACCCTGCCCTACGGCTTTTAAAAATGGATACGAGGTGGAAACACCCCTTTTCTGCAATTCTCGCGGGGCCTAGCAACTGCGGGAAAAGTTACTTTATAAAAAATGTGTTGGATAATGCCAAACAAACACTGTCTGTTATGCTTGAGAATATTGTGTGGTGTTACAGTTTTTGGCAAGCTCTGTATAAAGAACTGCTTGTAACAGCTGGGGTTGCTGACCGAAAACGTGTCTAGCTGGGTGAAGAGAAACCTGGTCCTTTTAAAATTACTTAGCAAATCGTCCCCGCAGCAAAGGAGGGCTATACCATGTTCGGCCTCTGACGATTTAGTAGCGGCCATCTCAGAAATAGTGCTCAAACTCCCAACTTCCCTGGGGGTGTAATATATTTTCTTTAACAGAGCTGCCTGTGTAGACATGACTCTTACTGGTACCGTCTTTTACTAACACAAATGTGAAAGGGGACACATTCATATTGACCATTTAAATAAATAAGTTTTATTAATCGCCTGGTTTAACACGACCTTTTACAACCGCCTGTAAAAATGGACTCCATAAGGGAGTCTGAGCTGGTTCATTCTTCCATTTTGTCCTTTTCCAGATTTTCGTCTTGATATCTGTGTTTCATATCATGCATCAGCTGTTTTTGCTTATGTCTATTTACTTCCATGGGGCTACCGATGTGTAAGTTCTCAAAGGCCTCTAGAAAGGCATCGTCGAGCTGTTGAGAGATTTTCAGAAAAGAAAGTAAGCACCCCACTGCTTGTTTTTAGATTTACACAACCCGCCGGTTCCTAACCCCATTACACCCCATCATCAACTGTCACTTCTTAATCATTTATTTACCTGAGCGACGTCTTTTCCGTTCACCTTGTCCTCCGGTGACTCCCCCCAAGCTGTGCTCGCCTTCCTCCTCCAGGGGGGTGGACGACAAGAGGCCACCACGCTCATCGGGGTGTCTCACAAGCAGTTGGGTTTCAGGTTCCGGCGTATCCATCAATGGCTGGGCCAAAGGGCCTTCCTCAGTCGCTCCCGCCTCCTCCTCGGAACTGTCGCTGATGTAGCGCTTTCTCCGCGGATGGTCAAAGGCCCTCGGGGCTAAAACAAAGTCCGAAGTTCTCATGGGGGTGGTGAAGGAGTCCATGTTTCCACGACTTCTAAAGCATGCGTTCTTGGTAAAAGATGGCCTCTTCTGCCCCGGCGCTGGGACTTATGGGGTGATGGTGCTGCACTCTGATTGGCAGAGGGTGCTGGGAGGAGTTTTTAGAGGGGTCACAGGACCCTCTTCTGGGCGGGTCACCCCGCCCTGGAACACCCCTGATTGGTCAAATCTGCTCTCGGGGCGGGCCTATGCAGCCGAAACCCATCACGATTGGTAGAGGGCGGTGGGAGGAGTTCTTAGAGGGATCACGCGAACCACTTCCGGACGGATCACCCCGCCCTGGAACTCTCCTGATTGGTCAAATCTCCTCTCAGGGCGGGTCTATGGGGGCGAAACCTCTCCTGATTGGTAGAGGGCAGTGGGAGGAGTTCTTAGAGGGGTCACATGACACACTTTGCTTCCGGTCATGTGTCCGTCTTGACCCCAGAAGTAATACCCCCCCCCCATGGCTGGGACTTCAGGTGACAGGTGGTCGGGGCTTAAGGGGTCAAGGGGTGGGGTTTAAGGGGCCAAGAGGAGGGGTTAGGGTTTGATTGACGGTAGGGCCCTTATACTACTTCCGTTTTCCATACTACCAAATCCCACCCTGCCAGCATGCCCACTAACAGAAGGGGCCCACAAATTCCACCATTTCCCTAGCATCCAGCGGGCACCATCAACACAGCTCTGTGTCAAGGCATCAGCCATCCTCCGTGGCCTGCCACACCCCTGCTAGTCCAGTCCAAACAATGCACCTGGAGGGTGATGGTCTTGGACACACAACTCTCAGTCCTGACGTGCAACTGCCCTCTGCTCTGCCCCTCTCCGCTTAGCTCTGCTGCTGCATCCCGCTCTGCTCTGCTCTGCAGCACCCTTTGCTACTCTAGACCTGCGCAGGGGACAGATCATCTTGCCGAACTGCCTGGTATTTTTTATGATGAGAACTAACCTCAGGACTGTTGCCCTCAAACCCAAGTCACACATATGCCTGATCAGGCTATAATCAATCAAGCCTCAGTTCCACCCGCGTCGTTCACTTTTCTCCCATGAGTGGAAGAGTTTGTTCCTGTAATTGAAGATTTGTGGTCCATGGATTAACTATGGAGTTAAATTAACTGCAGATAATTTAAATCACCCACTTACATTTTCTGGTCCTCTGAATATCCCGACAGAAACCCGGAGCGGATAGGAATGGCTTTTGCTACATTTCATCCCAGGGTTTATCAGTTTTATTGTTTTTAGACTGTTTGGCATTTTCCTGCCATTAATCAAGTTCCTCTCGAACCCACTGCTCTGCAGATCCATTCATAATGCTCCATGGATGGATACACAGGCGGCATCACACTCGTTAGCCACCCACTTACCTGTGGCAGTTGGAAATGGGGCCCATGACCCTGAGCTCCGGAAATGCAGCCCTTGAGGAGGGAAAGAAGCAGCTCCTCCACTATTCAGAGGAAAACAATAGAATCTAATAGATACTTAATCTGGTCTGATGTGCTTTGTGCAACAGAGGACAGCAGTGCATGTCCATACACAGTCCCCTGGAGATGTAGGGCTGGGGATCATTGCTTGACATGGCTGACTATGAATGGATTGCAATTAGGACTGGGTGGATTGGGTCTTGTTACCAGATGTGCCCATTACTTTGGGGTATGTTCATTTATTCGGGTTACGCTTCTGGGGAAGGGGGTTCTGTAATTCTATCCATGTACTGCTTGTGTCATTTGTGTTTTCATATGGAGCTCTACTTCTCCCTTCTGCAAGTCCCCTCCCAATGGAGCTATCCTGCAGGACCTAGGGTCCCTAGGGCTGGGTTTCTCCAGCCCCAGAACCGGATGAACACCCACCCACCCACACGTACATTAACAGAGCAAGTCTGAGCGGACCGGGTCAATCAGCACTGTCAAGCTGACTCCTTATATGTCTCTGGACTCACTGGGCTGGATGAAGCAGCACTTTCAAGCTGTCTCTCCTTATATGCCCCTGGGCTCCATGGACTGGGTCAAGCAGCCCTTTCAAGCTGTTACCCTTATGTGTCCCAGATTCAGCACGTCCCTATCCCCACTCTCACATCACAATTGCACTGGCAGTAACCTACTTGATGAGCAAACCCCACAGTATTTTGGGCACTGCAGGGATCTTTAGCTTAGGTAAAAGAAGTGTTGCTGTAGAGTGAATGGGGGAAGCTAAAATCACAAAAGAGTAAAGTTCAGCAAGAGAGAGAGAAGCAACCAACTTAACCATAAAAGTTATTTATTGAATAATAGTGATAACTACACAAGGAGAGCTAAACCAACATAACATACATTATTAAAGGTTAATACCTAAGGTAGAAAGGAAAACAGAGAGAGAGAAAGAGGGGGGATCTCACCCACTTCACAAGGCTTGAACTGGTCGGGGTTCCCAGATGATGGTGGTAGTGGAGGGTCCTGAATGCTGGAGACAGGCAGAGCCCCCAGCACGATCAGTCAGAAGATGGAGTTCCAGTGGAACTGATGCATAGTTTGGATCTAAGCATCAGAACCCTGACTAGAGGGTGAGTAGGGATTTTTGTAGAGAAAATACAATTGATCAAGGGAGAACACTAGATTTGTTTATAGGTAAGCTGATGACTCAAGGGTTTTCTTTAGACTAGACAATAGGAGTTGATCGCTCTTGGCTATGGGTGGTGTTTTCTTCCAGGGAGCTCACAATGTAACTAGGCTGCTTCAGTATTTGGATATCAATTAAGGATTCATTACTAGAATTGGTCTGATAATTGCTGAGCTGGGTGTGTGCAGACATAGGTTCATTAGCATCTGGAGCAGAGATTCCCACGATGCAGTGCTTCCCTGCTTTTTCTGGTCCCAGAGTTCAGTGCGGTTCTCTGTTCTCCATTCTGTATGTAAACTGAGATGTCTTCCTGTCCCATCTTTCATGCAGATGAGGCTAGGGGAGTTGTCTCTGCTCTCCATTCTGTATGCTAATGGAGATGTCTTAATCTTGTCACCCTTGTCAGGAGGGGTCTAGGTGTGTCTCCCAGCGCCCTTCACTGCTCTCTGCAAGTTTTTTCCTCTGATGGGTTTTCGTTTAAGCAGAGGCTGGGGGGGGGGGAGGGGTGTCTTTCATGAGTCAGGCTGGATACTGCACCCTGGTTCCCCAAAAACACAGAGGTGTCTGGTATCGGTCTAGGACAGTGGTGGGCAACCTGCAGTCCGCGGGCCGCACACAGCTCGTCAGGGTAATCCAGTGGTGGGTCGCGAGACAATTTTACATTGACCGTCCACAGGCACGGCCGCCCTCAGTGCCCAGTGGCCGTGGTTCACCATTCCTGGCCAATGGGAGCTGCAGGAAGTGGCGGCCAGCACATCCGCAGCCGGCTCCTGGGTGCAGGATTCCTGCTCTGTGCCTGCGGGGGGCGCTGGCTGCGTGGGAATCGCTCCCTGGAGCCAGACGCTGCACTGGCTTTGCCATCGCTCGGGGGCTGTGTGGGGCGCGGGGCCAGGCTGGGTTAGGGCCATTTGCCGCCTCTGGGGCCAGACCCCCAGGTGCCAGAAGCGGGCAGCAATATGTGTGCCAGGCAGGAGAGCCGGGCCGTCGGCGTCCTGCGTGGCGCCGTACCCAGCTACCCAGGGACGTCACACGGCAAAGCACAGCCCGTCCGAGAGAGGCCCATGGACAGTCCCTGTGCAGATATGTCCCCTCAGCCCCAGCTCGGTCCTTACCTGGGATAAAGTACTGCTCTTTGGCTGCGGAGAGAAAGGCACAAACACGTTAGTGGGGCAGCCCGGCGCCAGGGCCTGCGTGGGAAGGGGGGATGGCTGGTGGTGCCTGGCGAGATCTCTGGTGCGCTGGCACCAGGGCTCGAGCCCCGGCTCTGCCACTGACACACCAGCTGAGCTTGGGCAAGTCCCTCCAGGTCCGTGCCTCGGTTTCCCCTCCTCCCTTGCTGTCTATGTGGCTTGGGAGCTGGGCAGGGCAGGGCATGACGCGGTGTCTCTGCGGGGCCCAGCACCCCACAGCTCAGTTAAGGCCTCTGGATAGTGCTGCAGTAGCAGCAGCCCGGGGGGGAGCCCCCAGCCCGCAGGGGCAGTGACAGCGGCTGCATGGCCGGACGCTCTGGTTCCCCAGGGAAGGGCCCGGGGCTGGAGGAGCAGGAGCCTGGGTTCCAGCTTCCCTGTGGCTGCGTGGAGACTCCGTGCCCCGGCTCATCCTCTGCCTGCTCGGCACACGGGGGCACCGGCCCCTCGCTCCCTTCACTGCTGGGCCCAGCTGCCTTCCCCAATGAACTGCCTCCGTTCCCCAGCCCCCGGGGTCCCGTGGCTGCAGTGGGGCAGGGAGGGACCCGGACTCACCTGAGCAGTGGAACTTCTTGCTCTTGATCTGGCCGATGCGCTTGTTGGCCAGGCAGCGCGGGCTGGCGCAGCGGGCACCACTGGTCTCAATGGGGTTGGCGCGCAGGAAATCCGCCAGCCACCGCAGGTTGCAGTCGCAGATGAAGGGGTTCTGAGCCAGGTGCCTGGGGGGGGGATGCAGAGGGGAGGAGGGGGATGCTGGCCCCAGCGCTGAGCGTTACTGGCCAGGCCCTGAGCTGGGGGTGCCGCCCTCCATTGGGCAGGGCCCCCGGCTCGCAGCTCGCACCAAACCCCGCAGGGCTCTAGGGACTCTGGGTAAATTACAGCAACCCCCAGTCTGGCCCCTCTGCACTGCCCTGGGGCCTGCGGAGCTGCTCATGCCCCCCAGCCCCAGCCAGCTCCATGCTGCCCCACTGAGCCCTGCTGGGGGGGGGGCGTCAGCATGTGGTGCTGGGACCCCCCTGGTTGCTCTGACTTACCCGGTTCCAGGGTTTTCTTCCCCTCTTGGCCCCGGGGGAGCCCAGGATCCGGAGGGCGTGAAGGCCTCTTTGCCCACCCCCCAGCCCCCGGGCTGCACCTCCTGAACCAGAGCCTGCCCCAGGAGCCTGCCCCACGTGGGCCATGAAGGGCGGGGTAGGAATCCCCCCCAAGATCCGGGACTTGGCAGCTGGCGCTGCCTGGCACTCACAGCGTCTGGATGGCCCTCAGGGGCGCGAAGGTGCCCTTGGCCAGGCCCTGCAGCTTGTTGTCTTACAGCAAGAGCAGAGAGAGGCTCTGCAGGTCCCCGAAGGTGTAGGCGCGGATGCAGTTGATCTTGTTGGCGTTGATGAGCCTGGGGGGGGCAGGGAGATGTCAAACAGAGACGCAGGCCGGCCCTGCTCTGGACCCCGCCGACACCGGGGCTGGCACGCCGGGCTCCCGAGAGCAGAGCCGGGCAGGCCCCGGGCTCCCGCCCCCTGCCGGAGCCGCCGCATCCTTACAGAAGCTGCAGCGCGTGGAGTCCCCCGAAGACGCCCCGGGGCAGGTCTGTGATCTTGTTCCCATACAGCACGCTGGAAAAGACAGAGCCGGTCGCTCACACGCAGCCCCCGGGCATAGGGCTGAGCCCCCAGCCCAGCGAACGGGGATCCCCACAGGACCCCAGGAAGGAGCACGGATCCCCCCACCTCTGCCCCACAGCCCCCAGCTTTACCGACCCCCAGTATGGGCCACCCCACGCTGCTGGGGCCCCCAGCCTCGGGCCTGGCCAGCGATCTTACCTCCGCTGCCAAACCGGACCCACCTCACAGTGCGACGGACTGGCCTCAGCCGAGCCGCGCAACAGACAGGGCTGTTCATCCTCACTCCAGAGAGGCCAAGGACCAAACCTGCAGGGGGCTGTGGGTCGGGAGTGAGGGGCATTGGCGGAGCTGGGGGAGGGGCTCAGGGCTGGGATGGGAGGGGGCTGCGGGTTGGGAGTGAGGGGCATTGGCAGAGCTGGGGGGACCCAGAGCTGGGATGGGAGGGGGCTGTGGGTCGGGAGTGAGGGGCATTGGCCGAGCTGGGGGAGGGGCTCAGGGCTGGAATGGGAGGGGGCTGCGGGTTGGGAGTGAGGGGCATTGGCCGAGTTGGGGGGACCCAGAGCTGGGATGGGAGGGGGCTGTGGGTCAGGAGTGAGGGGCATTGGCCGAGCTGGGGGAGGGGCTCAGGGCTGGGATGGGAGGGGGCTGCGGGTCGGGAGTGAGGGGCATTGGCCGAGCTGGGGGAGGGGCTCAGAGCTGGGATGGGAGGGGGCTGCGGGTCGGGAGTGAGGGGCATTGGCCGAGCTGGGGGGACCCAGAGCTGGGATGGGAGGGGGCTGTGGGTCGGGAGTGAGGGGCATTGGCCGAGCTGGGGGAGGGGCTCAGGGCTGGGATGGGAGGGGGCTGCGGGTCGGGAGTGAGGGGCATTGGCCGAGCTGGGTGGGACCCAGAGCTGGGATGGGAGGGGGCTGCGGGTCGGGAGTGAGGGGCATTGGTGGAGTAGAGGGGGACCCAGAGCTGGGATCGGAGGGGGCTGTGGTTCGGGAGTGAGGGGCATTGGCCGAGCTGAGGGAAGGGGCTCAGGGCTGGGATGGGAGGGGGCTGCAGGTCGGGAGTGAGGGGTGTTGGTGTAGCAGAGGAGTCCCAGGGCAGCGTGATGATTAGTGAGGCTGGAGGTCGGATTCCCCCGTGTGATTCCCGGGGCTCTGGGCGCGGTGAAACCCATGGCAGGGGGCTGGGGGTGGCCGGGACCGGCGCAGGGACTCACAGCGAGTTCAGCGAGCGCAGCCCCTGGAAGGCGTCGGGCGCGATCTACGAGATCTGGTTGTTGCTCAGGTCTCTGCAAGGCAAAGGGGGAAATGCCCAGCGTTGTCCCCAGTCCCCGCCCGCCGCACCAGCCCCGCCCAGCTGCAGCCTTGGGGGGGGGGGTGCACAGGGAGCTTCTCCCCCGGCGCTGGCCAGAATCCCACTGCTCCCCCGAGCACCCCATGGAGGGGCCAGGTCCTTGCCCAGCCGCCCCTGCCGGGCAGAGGGGAACAAGGGCGGTGGGGGGGCTAGCGGGTGCCCCGGAAGGCCCTGGGGGCAGGCCGGGCTCTGCTCAGGGCACTGGCAGCCCTGGGGCAGAGGGGCAGGAGACGGGTCTCTCCCCCACGGGCCCTGCAGGGATGACAGGGCCGTGGCAGGCGCATGCCCTGAGGTGAGGGTGATGGGCTGGCGGACGGGCTCACAGGAACAGGGCTGGGGATGGGCTGGGAGGCTGTCGCTCTTGGGAGCCTGGCCGGTTGTGAGCCCGGGTCCTTAGGGCTGGCAGGCCGCCGGGGGGGGAGGAAAGGGGGAATTGCCTAGGGACCCGGGCAATTTAAAAGGGCCTGGGTGGGTCCCTGTGAGCCACGCAGCCGCCCGACAGCCTAGGTACCGCCACGCAGGCGCTCAGGGAACCCGCCCAGGGACCTGCCGCAGCCGGGGGAGGGGCAGCTAGTCCTGGAACTCACAAGAGGAGAGGCAATTCTTGATTTAGTCCTAAATGGAGCACAGGATCTGGTCCAAGAGGTGAATATAGCTGCATGACTTGCTAATAGTGACCATAACATAATAAAATTTAATATCCCTGTTGTGGGGAAACACCAAAGCAGCCCACCATGGTAGCATTTAATTTCAGAAAGGGGAACTACACAAAAATGAAGTTAGTTAAACAGAAATTAAAATGTACCGTGCCAAAAGTGAAATCTTTGGAAACTTTTTAAAGACATCATAATAGAGGCCCAAATTAAATATGTATCCCAAATTAAAAAACATAGTAAGAGAACCGAAAGAGTGCCGCCGTGGCTAAACAGCAAAGTAAAAGAAGCAGAGAGAGACAAAAAGGCATCCTTTACAAAGTGGAAGTTAAATCCTATTGAGGAAAATAGAAAGGAGCATAAACTCTGGCAAGTCAAGTGTACAAATATAATTAGGAACGCCAAAAAAGAATTTGAAGAACATCTAGCCAAAGACTCAAAAAGTAATGGCATAATTTTTTTTAAGATACATCAGAAGCAGGAAGCCTGCTAAATAACCAATGGCGCCACTAGATGGTCGAGATGCTAAAGGAGCAGTCAAGGGGGATAAGGCCATTGCATAGGGTGACCATATTTCCCTATTCTGAATACTGGACACCTGGTAAAATTACTCATATTCAAGCGAGTTCAATGTCAATCAATCAGAACTATGTAGTACAAACATTCAAATTAACATCAAGTTGACTGAGCCCCTGTTAAAAAGAAATACGGCGTAGTTGGATTATTTTATTTACCTACTTATCTTTACGTTTTTAGGGTTCACACGGGGAGGGGTGACATACACACCTCTATCCCCACACACTCCCATACACCTCTCTCACACGGGGGGGGGGGGTGACCGACTGACCCTGCCTGGCGCTCTCCGCCCTCCATGCCTGGCTGGGCCCCCGGGATGGACCCGCCTCTCCTGGTACCTCGCCATGTCTTCCCAAGGCAACACGGAGGGGCTGGGGGTGGGGAGGGGCAAGGTCACATGCCACTCCTCCCCAGATTTATGCCAGGGTTCACCCCAGAATGTAGCCAGCAGCATCCTTTCAGCACTGCGGGAGGGAAGGGATAGGAGCTGCTTCCAGGCAGGTGCGGGGGGAGGGGAGGAAGCACTATGCGGGGCTCGGCTCCTCCTGGCCAGCATCTCGGGCCGGAGGATCTTGGGCTTTCCCGGGGTGCCGGCCCAGCCAGAGGCAGTGGGGGAAGGAAGGAGCCTGCTGTCCAGGCTGTTGGTGAGCTGAGCACTCCGATCAGGGGCTGATTCTCCCCACAGCGCTGGGAGTGGGATGCGCTCCGCGGGGGGTGATGTGGTGGAGCAGCGGGGCTGGGGGGGGGGGGAGGGCAAAGGGGCAAAGCAGGGAGAGGACAGGGAGCATGTAAAGGGCTGATAGGTGGGCAGCAGAGATGACATGTAACTGGCCGCCGCCTGGCACCTGCCCACAAGCACCAGCCGCTGCAGCGCGCAGCCAGGGCTGGCCAGAAATGGGGCAGGGCCCTGCTGCCTGAGAGCCAGAACGCAGTGGGGGCTGTGCTGGGCAGACCAGCAGGGGGAGCGGCCAGCCCCGTGCGCTGCATCTTCACCCCGCCACCAGCCTTGCACACCCGCCCCCATTGTTGGCCACTGGACCCCCCCACTCACTGCTGGTGGGCCGGTGGCTGGCGAGTAGGGATCCGGCCAGCAGCAGGACCCCCTTCAGCAGGACACACACACACACCCTCCTCCCGTCAGTACTGAGGGGAAGAAGACAGAAAATACAGGACAATTTGCCCGTTTTTAAGAAAAAGTCAGGACACCTGCAGGAGGGCTTAAATGTAGGACTGTCCCTTCAAAAATGGGACGTCTGGTTACCCTACCATTGCGGAGTAACTAAATGAATTGTTTGCATCGGTCTTCACGAGGATGTGAGGGAGATTCCCAAACCTGAGTCCTCCTTTTTAGGTGATAAATCTGAGGAACTGTCCCAGATTCAGGTGTCATTAGAGAAGGTTTTGGAACAAATTGATAAATTAACCAGTAATAAGTCACCAGGACCAGATGGCATTCACCCAAGAGTTCTGAAGGAACTCAAATGTGAAATTGCAGAACTAGCAACTGTGGTATGTGACTTATCATTTAAATCAGCTTCTGTACCACATGACTGGAGGATAGCTAATGTGACGCCAATTTTTCAAAAAGTCTCCAGAGGCAATCTCAGCAATTACAGGCTGGTGAGCCTAACTTCAGTATACTGTCAGAAGTCAGGCTACTGGGCTAATGGACCTTTGTTCTGACTCAGTATGGCCGTTCTTATGTTCATGACAGAAGAACACAAAGCAAAGCCGGAATCGGTCCCAGCTGAGCGTATTCTATATGAAGCTGGTCATCTTGATGAGGGCAAACTGCCTCTTCCAAAGTGGGTATAATGAAGACTCCATGCTTGATTCTCCTCTGACTAAGACCAGTTTAACTCCGTTGATTTCAACAGGGTAACTCCTGATTCTTGCCTGTGTGAGGTCACAATCTGGCCTTATGTGTCTTTAATGTGTTCGTTTGTCAGGGCCGGTGGAAGGATGTTTCGCGCCCTAGGCAAAACTTCCACCTTGCGCCCCGCCCCCCCCGTCCCCGATCCCCCACCCTGAGGCGACCTCCCCCCCGCCCCCGCGGCAGCTCCCCCCCTTCGCCCTGAGGCGCCCCTCCGCGGCAGCTCCCCACCCCCCACCCTGAGGAACCCCCCCCGTCCCAGCTCACCCCTGCCCCGCCTCCTCCCCGAGCACGCCGTCGCTGCTTCACTTCTCCCGCCTCCCAGGCTTGCGGCGCCTAAGCTGATTGGCGCCGCAAGCCTGGGAGGCGGGAGAAGTGAAGCAGCCACGGCGTGCTCGGGGAGGAGGCGGGGAAGGGGTGAGCTGGGGCGGGGAGTTCCCCTGCGTGCCGTCCCCCCCCCTTGCTGCAGGCAGCCCTCCCCGCGCTCCACTGCCCCAGCTCCCTCCGCCTAAATGCCGGCGGCGACCAGGGCGGCCGAAGATCCGGCCGCTGCGGTCACTGCCGAAGAAAATGGCTCCCCCCAAATCCTAGTGCCCATGGCAACCGCCTAGGTTGCCTAAATGGTTGCACTGGCCCTGTCGTTTGTTAGTGTTTTATCTTTGGCTTGAATGGCTTTGTTGCAGGCACAGAGGCCCGAGGACAGCAACAGCGGGGTTCGTTGCCCGGCGTGCTTCGCGCCAATAAACATACCGGGGTGGAGAAACAATCAAAGTTTATTTGAGATCTCAAAGTGGTGCAAGGAGACAGGCAAGTCTCAAATCGAGCACACCAGCAAAAACAGTTTCTCTCTTCATATACTTTTCACAACTAAGCCCCCCCCCGCTCCCTCTCTACCACCCCCCCACTCCCCCTCCCCTCTCTACCGAAGGCATGTTTATACATTTAAGCCGTTAAATCATTCTAGGGCTGTAAATCTAGCTTGTTAGTAACATTCCTCTAAACAGTTATTTGGTTTTGTTTACCTTTAGTTTATTACCCCTTCTCCAGCTAAAAACATGCAAACCTCATCATTATCGCTTGGTACCTGGTATGACGGGGGGTTGTAATTGGTAACTGGCTATTTACACATTCCAATTCCTGTCCTTGGCTCTTGAGGTCGATTAGAGTTAAACATGGAAGGACAGAGTTTAAACATGGAAGAACTTTGGCTCATATATATAGGCCTAATGACGTCAACAATTCCCTCCTTTGAGAATACTCAACAAGCTTTTGGCTGAGTTTTCTCATATTCTGTAGACAAGATACGATTGAGTGCCATAGAGCTAGGGTTCTCAATGAGAGGGTATGCTGGGATTTCTGGGGAACGGGGGGCACAAAGCTTACGGAGGAGCAATTTAAAACAAGCAGTCAGGAGGAGGGTGACCAGGCACAGTACCACACCTGTGAGGAGGAGACGCACAAGGCTATTTCCCAGTCCTCCTAGGTTGGGCAACCAACTCCAAAGGGAATCAAAAACTGTGGGTTCCCTTTCCTGAGCCTTCCACTGCTCAAAAGCCTGTTCGGCTGACAGGACGTGCTTGTTAATGTCCTGTGAGTTTTCTGGGACATAAGTACAACATTCACTCCCAATAAGGACACACACCCCGCCCTGGGAGGCTAAAACATAATCTAAGGCCTGTCTGTTTTACAGGGACAGCAACCGGAGCTGGTAAAGCTCTGAGTTAAGGCTTTTCTCTATGGCCAAGGTCTCATTGGCATACTTGGTGAGAAACACAGAGAGCCTACGATAAAATTGAGCCAGTCGTCCCACCCCATAGGATGGGAGAAAGATCATACCCAATCTGTCTCCTTCTGTAATGGTCTCTGGGGTGGCATACAGAGATCTATGCTGCCTAGGGCGGCCAGGGGGCAGTTTAGGGAAGACACGAAGGGGAGGGGCAAGATATCCTAGATAGCAGCTTCCATACCACCGATGCGGTAGCCACTTATAGGCAGAGGTACCGCAAATATAAAAGGAGTGGCCATTCCCTACCAAGCCATTATAACCGCTACTCCACCTATTTGTTTGTCTGTCATTAAACGATCCGAACCGGGCGGTAGACTCGGATTTGCCGTTAACATAGACAGGGACGGAAGCGTCACTGTCGGGGGATAAATAATACTGACAGGTGCTATTCCCGGCAAACCAGGTGTGATTGCTGGACTTAAACTGTCGATAGCACACCAAACCAGGGGTCACTGGCCGCAACCTAATAGGGGAAGGGATATACGTTGAGTTGGCCTGCGGCTTCCAGGGGTCATCCCTTAACGCATCCCATAACGGACTCAATGGTACAGTTCTGTGACAAGGGGGTACC
Organism: Emys orbicularis; assembly: GCF_028017835.1. NCBI lineage: Eukaryota > Metazoa > Chordata > Testudines > Emydidae > Emys > Emys orbicularis. The sequence continues at coordinate 17,950,277 of NC_088685.1, read as the reverse complement.
CGAGGCATTTTTCCCTCTACTGAACCATCCCCAACAGATATCTGACCAATTCTGGGGAACTACCCTCCAGGGTAACCGTGCAGCATGGTGCGGGATTTGGGAGCATACCCAACAGTTAGAGAGGTTAAACTCTTGGGCAAAGCAAACCTTCAGGGACTCATATGTGTTTGTCTCTAAGTTAGTAGGGATTCCTTTCCATCCTGCATGTGCCTGGGGGGAAACGGGAGTTAACAAGAGGAGTGTCTCTATGGCAAAGAGCACCACTGTGGCAGACCCTGGACCTGAACTCATATTGGGCAGGTGACCCTAGGGCCTAACAATCACAATTCCCCAAATACCCACAAAATAACAATTACCAATAGCAAGCAGATTAAAAACAACAGGGACCAGGCCACTAGGTTAGGCTGGCCCTGTGAAAATAAACACAACCAACGCTCAGAGGTCTCGCGGGGAGTGCGCTGTGACTGTCCAAAGAGATCACGGGGCATTCCCAGCAGACACTATTGTCGCCTGAATAACAGCTTAAGTCCCAGATCGTCGCTGGCAGTCTTCTCTGCAGGCTGAACGGTCCACCGTTCAGGAGCAGGCACCGCTTTCAGGCGAGAGTGATGAATCCAGTTCTTGTGTCCCTCAACCTTTACTGCTGTATGGGAGACCAGCAGGACAGTGTGAGGTCCCTTCCACTTCTCTTGGAGAGGCTCGTCCTACCAAGTCCGAACGAGTACGGAATCGCCTGGCTGCAAGGAGTGGATCGGGGCATCCAGCGGGAGAGGCTGCAAATCTTTGGTATACCTGTGGAGAGAACAAAGAACAGCAGACAGAGAGCACATGTACTGAGATAAGAAGCCACACCCCATTTCCCACTCCCCTGCCAGAACCGGTGTACCATTCATAGGCCATGCCCTTCCAAACATAATCTCGAAAGGACTGAGCCCTAACCTGCCCTTAGGGAGAGCGCGAATGCGGAGCAAAACAAGGGGCAAAGCATCAGGCCACTTAAGGGAAGCCTCTTGGCAAACCTTTGAGAGGTGACGCTTAAAAGTCTGATTTGTACGCTCCACTAACCCACTGGCCTGCGGTCGCCATGGCGTGTGAAGCTTCCAGGGGATATGTAGGGCATCCGATATCTTCTGAACGACTTGGGATGTGAAGTGTGTTCCATTGTCAGATTCCATCCACTGGGAGAGCAATCTGAGCCTTACTCTGTGCCACTCGATATCCTCGAAGTCCAACAAAGTTCAGGAGGCTCACAGTGGCTTTAAGGCAAGAGGTTAGACCCACAGCAGCAATTAACAAGTCATCCACATATTGCAGGAGGAGGACTTTGTCCTCGTTGTCCCACTCCTCCAAGTCTCTAGCCAGGGCCTGGCTGAAAAGGGTGGGGGAATTTTTAAATCCCTGGGCCAGCACTGTCCAGCAAAGCTGCTTTCTAACCCTCCTTTTGTCCTCCCACTCGAAGGAGAAAATCTCCTGAGACTTGGGGTCAACCGGAATCGTGAAGAAAGCATCCTTTAAATCCAGGACTGAAAAATGGGTGTACTGCCCCCCTATAGAGGCCAACAATGTATACGGATTTGGAACAAGGGGGTGTAGAGTCTTAACCCGCTCATTAACTGCCCTCAGGTCCTGGACCAGCCGGTATGTGCCATTGGGCTTTTGTACAGGCAAGATAGGAGTGTTCCAAGCTGACTGGCATTCTCGAAGTACCCCGCACTTTAGGAACTGGTCTATAGTCTCCTGCAGTCCCTCTCTGGCTTCCCTTTTGATCGGATACTGCTTGATTCGCACTGGACCTTTTCCTGGCAAGAGCTGAACAGTAATAGGAGTATGATGGGCTGCCTTTCCTGGGATCCCTGATGCCCATACCAGAGGAAAAACCCGCTTCTCCCACTGACTCCACTCTGGGGCTTGCATAGCTGAGGGCTCAATTGCAAGTGTCATTATCCAGGCATTCTCTGGGGGTAAGGTGAGGCTTATTTCAGCTTGAGTGAAATGCAGGGTGGCACCTAAGCGACAAAGCAGGTCCCGTCCTAATAGTGGCGTTGGACAATCGGGGAGGTAAACCAGTCTGTGAGATAGAGTTCTGTTTTCCAAAGCACATTCTGCTGGGGCATATACTGGGCACTTAGTTCCTTTCCCTGTGGCTCCCACCACAGTGAGGGAATCTGCCACAGGCAGCTGAAGGGGTTGGTTTACAGCAGTTCGTGCAGCTCCAGAGTCTATTAAAAAGTCTGTCTGAATCTCCCACCCGCATTTTTACTCGGGGTTCCGGGGGCAGGATAGTCCGTCTCCCCTGACACCCCTATTCTTGATCCTCTGCTGCCATCATAGGGGTACCTTCCCTTTCGGGGCACTCATTTTTCCAATGTCCCTCCTTTCGGCATATGGCACACTGATTGCGACCCAGACGCCTTTCCTGTAAGCCAGGGCGCCCACGCCCACGTCCTCTCATTCCCCGGCCCCTTCCACCTTCCTGAAATCTTCCCCTGCCACCAGCCTGTACTGCTGCAACCATCATTTTCACTTGCCTCTTTTCCTTTTCTCCCTCCCTAAGGCTGTAAGCCCTGTTTGCAGTTTCCAGAATCTGTGCCATTGTCATGCCCATCAAATCCTCCTTTTTCTGCAGTTTCCTTTTAATATCAGGGGCAGCACGGCTGTTAAAGATACCCTTTATAATTGCCTCAGTAGCCTGATCATCAGGGTTTGCATTAGTAGTTTGCCTGATGGTATCCCGAATACGCTGCAGAAAAGCAACCGGACTCTCTTTTGGCTCCTGTACTAGCTCATACGGCTTAGCCCAATTGTTATGTCGGACAGCTGAGTGTCGGAGACCATGTAATAGGAGCTACTTGTATACAGTGAGACGGGTGAGATCCGCCGGCACGTTGGGATTCCACCGGGGGTCTGCTGTAGGGACCTGGACTGCAGCAACAGGGACGTTTGCTGCGTTTACCTCATGTCTAAGCTGTGCCTCCTCCCGTGCCTTAGACACAACCTGATTTCGCTCCACCTCAGACAGCAGGGTCCGCATAAGGATATTACAGTCATCCCAGTCAGGCTTATGGCTAACCAGACACCCTTCAAAGACCGAGATAAACTTGCTTGGATTTGTAGAAAATTCCCCTGCCTGTGCCTTAAAAGCTGCTAGGTCCACTGGGTTAAAAGGCACATGGGTATAAACCTGCATTGTAGTGGCTGGGCGATTATCTGTTCCAGTACGGGCTATCCGAGTCTCAGTAATCAATGGATAAAATCCCACCGAGGGGGCAATCTCTGGGACCTGAGGCGCCTTGTCTTTATATGGTGGGGGTGTTGGAGCCGAAGGGGACACCGACTCTGCCATCACAACTGGGGGAGGGTTCTGGGGACTAACAGTAGTTACTACCGAACCTGTCGGAGTCAAATTACACCTTTGCAAAAGATCTGACCTATTTCTTAACAACATAAACAACTGTACATACATATGTTCATTCCATTTACCCGTACGCTGACAAAACAAAAGCAATTCAAGGATCGTATTATAATTAAGTGATCCCTCCGGTGGCCACCTTTCCTGGTCCTCTAGCTGATATTGAGGCCAGTCTACTGTACAGAATTTTTTCAGTTTACTTTTAATCAACGGATCCGATCCAAACACTTTCCAGTTCACCAGAATGCATTCTAAGGGCATACACCTTGCCCTGCCTGCCGTACTCTGCCCCTGCCCCATACTCTAGGGAGACACTGGGCGTCCCCAGGTCAAAACAGGTAAAGTCCCCACTGGACTGTTCCTACCTTATCCAAGGGTCCGGTTCTGCACCGTCGCCCGCAGCTGCTTCTCCACTAATCGAGCGCGTTGCACCGTTGTACCCTCCGGGGTCGACCAAACCACGTCTCCGCCGAGGCCCCCGATGAAGTCACCGGTGCGCGCTGGGCGTCGGTCATCGCCGCAATCCGTCGACCTCCGAGAGGGGTCCGGGCAAGGCTAAATTTCAGCCTCGAGCCCACCCAGGGACGCCAAGACTGTTGCAGGCACAGAGGCCCGAGGACAGCAACAGCGGGGTTCGTTGCCCAGCGTGCTTCGCGCCAATAAACATACCGGGGTGGAGAAACAATCAAAGTTTATTTGAGATCTCAAAGTGGTGCAAGGAGACAGGCAAGTCTCAAATCGAGCACACCAGCAAAAACAGTTTCTCTCTTCATATACTTTTCACAACTAAGCCCCCCCTCTCTCCCCCTCTACCACCGCCCCCACCTCTCCCTCTACTCCCCCTCCCCTCTCTACCGAAGGCATGTTTATACATTTAAGCCGTTAAATCATTCTAGGGCAATAAATCTAGCTTGTTAGTAACATTCCTCTAAACAGTTATTTGGTTTTGTTTACCTTTAGTTTATTACCCCTTCTCCAGCTAAAAACATGCAAACCTCATCATTATCGCTTCGTACCTGGTATGAGAGGGGGTTGTAATTGGTAACTGGCTATTTACACATTCCAATTCCTGTCCTTGGCTCTTGAGGTCGATTAGAGTTAAACATGGAAGGACAGAGTTTAAACATGGAAGAACTTTGGCTCATATATATAGGCCTAATGACGTCAACAGCTTCCCCAGTCAGTTGTTTCTTCATTAGCAGGACTGAGAAGAGAAGCAAGATTTACAGTCCATTAGGAAACACCGTATTTAGTCTTGTTTTTAGGGGCTACGTTAAGTATGAGACCTGCTCCAATCCCAGTAGAAGAGCCAGAATGGAGACAGACGCCTCCCCCAGTCACAGCTACCTCTGGGACCTTCCGACTACGGCGAGGCAGTCGGTTCACATGGAGAAAGGAGTGCCTGGCAGTTATGGAAAGGTATGTATCTCCTTGGGGTTGCCAAGGCCTTGATGTGCATTAAATGGAAGTAGATTGAGAGACTATTTGTCCCTGCTCTGATGAGTAACAACTGCTTTATTGTGAGTGTGCTTCAGCAGTGTGCAAGCCAATTACACCTCTACCCTGATATAACGCTGTCCTCGGGAACCAAAAAATCTTATCGCATTATAGGTGAAACCGCGTTATATCGAACTTGCTTTGATCCGCCAGAGCACGCAGCCCCCCCCTCCCCCCGGAGCACTGCTTTACCGCGTTATATCCGAATTCGTGTTATATCGGGTCGCGTTATATCAGGGTAGAGGTGTAGCTACCTGGACATGTTTTTTCCTTCAGAGAACTAGGAGGAAATATTACACCCCATTTCATGTAAAGCATTTACGTGCCGTAGTCCTTTTGATCATGCTGAACGTTCTTTATAGCTCTCAGGAGGCCTTGCCCTTGGTTCAGTTTGTGGATTCTTCCAGGTCTTTGTTATTCAGCTCTTCCTTAGCTTTCCAGGGAGCTTTCATTCAAGCTAATTCAGACTCTGTCTAGATGTGAGTCTGAATGATCTTTGCTTTGTATTGTGCAGCTCTTTCCATTTTGCAGATCCTACCTCAAATAGATAAAACTAATATCCGATTTTATCCTGGCATTTGTACAGCACCCCTGTCCATTTTACAGTGCTGTGTAAGAGAGCTTTGCCTGATGATAAATTCCCTGCCCAGAAGCCTGTTACAGCCCTGGATGTTGGCGGGGAACAATACAGGGCAAGGTAGATCCATTCAAATACATAAGCAAGGTAGCAAGGGGTCATTAGAACTCGCAGCTCTTCAGCCTTGCAGAAATTAAGCACTCTCCTAGCAAGGTCTGCCTGCTGCCTGCACGCTTTGCCTTTGCTCTCTGCTCACTTCAGAATCTCTCTCTAGTGCCTAAATTGACAGCTGGGAAAGGCCCAGTGTGTACAGAGTGACCGTGTAGGGGTAAGTGCTTATTCCTTGTAAAGGCTAAATTGCTGGGAGGCAGTGTTTTTCCCCCATTCAGTCTTCTTCCAACTTTGGAGTGTGGGGTGCACCGGGCATTAAGCGAGTCCCTGGTAATGCACTTGGCTGTGAGCACCTTGTGCTGACAGCCGAAGGGGAATCTGGAAGCTCCATACAGCAACAGGCCCAAACCCTTGTGAGAAGAGGATCTGCAGTTAGGGCACAAAAGATCCTGCAGATGTTGCTGGGTTTGGACAAATACCTCCATATCCAAGCCTGTCTACTATGCGGCATTTGGGCTGTTGTGTGTAGTATTTTCCTGCTAGACGTGTTCTAGAACATAGGGAAGATTAAGGGATTGTAAATAATAAAATATTAAACACCCCAGAATTCTAACCTGTAAACACAAGAGATTACATAGACCATGAAAGTCGAAAGCTGTAGGTGCTTTTCATGCCATCTTCCAGCTCAAACCCGGGGAGTAGAATAGGATACACGTGTTATGGAGATGTTGCACTAAGGAGCAATCCAGCTCCTTTTCATAAAGGTAGCTGAAGCGCCTAGTGCACCAGCAATAATCAAACTATTCATGCACGTCATGCTCATCGCTATAGTATCGATGGCATTTGCACACCCAGCAGCGCACTTGGTGAGGGCCACAATCATGCCTCCAAACTATATGGTGTTCAAAAATTCACATAGGGTTTTATTCTCTCCAATGCACATTGATGCCTGCCTCCTAACTCTGACATAGCAAGGGCCTGATCCTGCAAAGTGCTTGTGCACCTCCAGGAGGGGATCAACACTTTCAGCTCCTAAAGAAATCTGTGGGAGATGGAGGCTCTCAGCCCCTTGCAGGTTCTGAAATATGTGCTCGCTGTTTGTGAGTGCACTTCCACTGTATAAAACACTTCTCCTCACTCAGACACTGGACTCTGTCACGTAACAGGAGTTGGTAGCAGGAGACAGCCTGCTTTTACTGATGCTGAGACCACAAAGTTAAATACCTTTGGGGCCCAATGCTGCCACCCTTCCTCAAGCGAAAGTGTTTTACTCACAGGGATGGTCTGGGTGAAGTAATGAGACAATTCACACAAGTGAGGCTTTGCAGTCTTGGGGTCAGTAAATAGCAATTGTCTCCAAGTCTTCTCTTGACACTCCTCCAATGTCTATCTGTGGTTTGTTAAATCTGTTCCTCATAAATGCTTCTCTTAAATGATAAACCTGTGCCTGCCCTGAAGAGTCTGTGTAATGGAAGGCCCCATCCTTTACTGGAAGCTGATAGTGCAGAGCTTTGCATCAGTTCAGAGTCCCGTAGCCTTCAGCTAGGGTGACCAGATGTCCTGATTTTATAGGGACAGTCCTAATATTTGGGGCTTTGTCTTATAAAGGCTCCTATTACCCCCCACCCCCTGTCCCGATTTTTCACACTTGCTGTCTGGTCACCCTACCTTCAGCGGGGTTTGCACTAACTAGGCAAGTAGTTAGTATAGTGTGAGACCCGTAGGAGAGTCACTCCAATGGTGTTTTCCTCTTCCTTTCTCTTCCCCTTTCCTTACTTTGTCCCTTAACTATAATGGGTCAGAGGTTTAGCATTAAAAGAAAAAGTTGTGAAGTACTTTAGAACCAAGTGTCCCCTCTGCAAGGTGATATTTGAGAAATGACAGCAAAGTATTGCACTTCTGCACGACTTTGAAACTGGGACCTTTAATTCACTCTGTCTGTACTGTACGGTCTCTCTGATTTAGAATTGAAGCTCTTTGGGGCAAGGAAACATGTCTCTCCCTTCCCCTTCCCCTTCCCCTCCCCCCCATTACAATGATTATTATGTTGTTTTGTATGACTGTAGCACCCAGGAGCCCTAGCTGTGTCCCAACACGCCATTGTGCTAGGCACTGTACAAACACAGAACAAAAAGACAATGCTAAACGCTACCCTCTTCTCCTTCAGATCCCTCCTCAAGACTCACCTCTGCTCTGACACCTACAAGAAATCAGTCTATAATGGTTTGGCTGTACCCCAATAAGGGAGGGACAATTTTGTGCATTAGAAAAAAATGTCAAAATTGGGTTAAGGTTTTGTGTGCCAGTAATACATTTTAAGGTTTTTAGAAGGTCTCTTTCTATAAGTCTATAGCATATAACTAAACTAGTGTTGTATGTAAAGTAAATACGGTTTTTAAAATGTTTAAGAAGCTTCATTTAAAATTAAATTAAAATGCAGAGTCCCCCGGACCGGTGGCCAGGACCCGGGCAGTGTGAGTGCCACTGAAAATCAGCTCACGTGCCGTCTTTGGCACGCGTGCCATAGGTGGCCTACCCCTGGTTTAAACTATCAGAAATCACCACCTTGTGCAGTAGGATACCTAGGTAACCACTTGATCTTATTTTCATTGCAGTTTTCCCCTCCTTCCGCGCCTTCTTTCCTTTGTTTGCCACACTCATTCCTTGCATCTTGTCTCCGATTGTAAGCTCTTGGGGGCAGGGATTGTCTTTTGCTGGGTGGTTATACAGTGTGTACTGCAGTGGTGCCCTGATCCTGACTCTTGGCGCCGCTGCAGTGCAGCAAGGGTTTTTGTAAACAAATACTAATCACTGACATGTGCAAATACATTGCCTAAAGCGAGGGAGACACCGGAGGAGGAGCCCAGGGATGTTGCATACAGGATACACTTACATGTTATCACAGTCCCAGGCCCACCAATTTTATGACTCGTAATACAAGCTTACACAAGCAGGTTTCCTGATGCCTGGCCAGTGCTGATCACCACTGGGAACGGGAAGGGATTGTTCTGCTTCTGTTTATAGCGTATAAGATTGCACAATGATCTAGTTGCTTTACACTGGTGGTTTGCTTCTTCATCTCTAGGATTTGGCTGCTGGTGGAGGCAGTTGACCCAACTCAGTAGGCCAAAAGATTTTCCTTACCCGATTAGACATATGTTCCATTGTTTTGTGTCCTCCTAGCACCCCGTAGTTCTGATGTGCCACTCATGGAAAACACTAAAGTGCTGTTCGTGTGTCCAATTGAGCGCATACTGGCTGCTTTTAAGTGGGCTCTTCTTGGATGCTTTTAGCTTTACATGTGATATTTGTATGAGCATTACTGTGCAGTTTTTGTTCTCCTGTACACTCTTTGTTGTTTGAGTTAACTCTGCTGTGGACTAGGGCACATGCCAACCAATTCATGGCCAAGGGCAAGACCTGCTTTTTTAAAAAGTGCATCATGTCTCCAGTGTGTCCCCTTAACCAAATGCATCATCTCCATTTGCCCAAGGAATGACAGTCTGAAGTCGCTTCTGCACAGTTAAAGTGAGCACTGGCTGGCTGACTGCTGTGCCAAAGATAAATGTGTCTTTGGTCACAGATGCGTAGTATAATTGAATTATGAGGATCAACCGACATGCCATGTTTATCAATTTCATCAAAGACACACCCAGAACTGTCCCTTCCACACCCCTTTTGTTTGTGTTTGTTCCTGTGTATACAAAGGATCCTGCAATCACATATTTAGTACCACTGCTGCATTGAATGGGTGTCATGGGTGTTCAGCACCACTCCGGATGCGGCTCTTGAACTGCATAAGGAATGTGATGGTTGCAATTGGCAGCGTTCCTGGTTTTGATTTGTGTAAATCAGCTGTAACTCTTGTGGAGGTACACTTGGTGTCAAACTGGTTTATGTGAGATCAGAATCAGGCCCTGTGTGTGCACTTTCAAGTTGTGGATATATGTGTGCTAATGTACAGTGCATGTGTATCCAAGGATCTAATGAGTTTATTCTGGATTTCCAGAATGCTGCTTGTGGTTTCTATAATTCAATTCTCCTCTCTTTGCTGCTTTTTGGAATTTCTCCCAGGACAATTTATTAACTGTTAGGCTTGAGTTTTGGACAATAGGTTTAGAAGGTTCTTCTTTCTTTTTTCTTTAAAATTCTTTCTGAATATTTATGCTCTGAAGGTTAAGAGGAGCAATAGTTCCGGAAAGTGAAGGTCTATATTTAACTGCAAATGAGGTGTGGTTCAGACAACTGCAATGCGAGCTCCCTCATGCTGACTTGCCAGCGATATCAACCTTGACCTGCAGGGAACGTTCTCTTCTCTAGCCTAGCCTGCTGCTCGTGAAATATGCTGAGTTTTATGTGTGGTGGTGGTGTATGGTTCACCCTCCTTTGGGAACAAAGCTAAGATTATAGTAATCGTTTCGGTTGGAACCTGAGGTTAGGCTTGAAAGTCTGTTTCTTGTGCAGGTTTGTGTTTTTCTCTATTACATCTAGTCCCAAAGATTCTTTCCACAGCATCAAAATCACCCTTGTTTTTTTTTTTTTTTTTTTCAGCCTCTCTGATTAGAACTGTCAGACTGAAAATTCCCTGAGGGATATATATATTTTAATGAAACCATTTCTGCTTTTTTTTAACACATGACTGTGCTTTTCCCTCTAATTATATACATCAAAACTCAGTTTCCCTCCTTTTGCAGGCTTTTCATTAATGCTGTGCCATCTAGTGGTGGCAGCCGAATCAGCTTGGGAGGGCATACCCATTTCAAGGCATTCTGTAGAGGCTTTTTCAAAACAATATCCTTTATACAAGTATGCATTCCATGGCTGGTTTGGAGGGGCAGTGTTTTCTTTTGACAACCATTCTATGAAGTGGGAACTTGCTTGTATATTCTGTTGTAAACAAAGCTATTCATTCAGTGATGCAATTAATGTGTGTATGGCACTATTTATTTATGGATTGCTAAGTAATAAGGTTTTGAGGTTTTTGGTTTGGGGTTTTATTTCTACTTTGGCTTTGTTCTTTATATGGTGTCTTGCTTTAAGGATATAGTTAAATCAACCTATACTAGACAAAGACCTAGACTAGGATCTGGTTAAATCAATCTAGACATTAAAAAATACTTGGCATGTACAAGTTCAAAGCACTGCACAAACATTAACTAATTAATCTTCACAGCTGTTCAGAGATGTAGGTAAATACTATCCCCATTTTACAGATAGAAAACTGAGTCAGACGTGAAACGACTTATTCAAGGCCACAAAGTGAATTGGCAATAGAGCTGGGATTAGACTTCCTGACTCTGCAACCATTGCTCATTCTTCCACACCCGGCTGCCTCCTCTCCCCTTTCCTCCTCCCCCGTGCCCGCCCCCCCCCCCCCCAATTGTAGGGACAGCCCATCAGTGGCAGGGGGATGGTCTAGGTAGCTTCATAGTTCTACTTTGGGTTATTTTTGTTTCTTCCCTCTTTCCTGTCCCCCCCCCCCCCTTCATTATTTCTACATTACAGTGGGGAAGGGAGAAGGCCTGACTTTCAACTGGCCAGTAACCATGACTATGCCTTTCCAGGCTTACAGGGACTGCATGAGAGGAGTGTAAAGCAGAGAGATGGAGATGAGGATGAGGAGTTTATACTTGATGAGGAAGCAGAAGAAGGGATTTGAGCTGTATGCCTGGAAGACTCACACAGGGTGTGTCTACACTACACTTCAGTCACAGGTGTGACTGCACCACACCGACATACCCAAGCTAGCTCGAATAACAATAGCAGTGAATCTGTAGCAACATGAGCTAACCACTCAAGTGCATCTCAGGGTCTCAGACAGGGTTGTACAGCTCGTGCTGCTGTGGCTTCCCTGTTGTTGTTGTTTCAGCTACCTAAATCAAAGCTAGCGTGGGTATGTCCACACATGCTGCAGTCACACCTTTGAGTGGAGTGTAGATGGACCCACATACATATTAGGGAAGGTACCAACAATCAAAAATAACTAAGCCTCAATAAAAGGTCCTGTGGCACCTTTAAGACTAACAGAAGTATTGGGAGCATAAGCTTTCGTGGGTAAGAACCTCACTTCTTCAGATGCAGACTTGCATCTGAAGAAGTGAGGTTCTTACCCACGAAAGCTTATGCTCCAATACTTCTGTTAGTCTTAAAGGTGCCACAGGACCCTCTCTTGCTTTTTACAGATTCAGACTAACACGGCTACCCCTCTGATACTAAGCCTCAATAGTTCCCCCCTCTTACCCATTCTGCTCACCAGGAGTGGCCCCATGTCACAATGACCATCCCACTGGCTAAAGAGGACTGTACCAACTTCCCTCCAAAAGCAGTCACTGTTGCTTTGTGCACTGGCTGCATGGCATGACTACTGCAGCACCTTCTGCAGTGTGCCCAGTATCTGTTGGCATGCAGAATAAGCAAGCTTGAGTCCCATGGTGAGGAATGAGCAACGTCTGCACTGACGTTTATTATTAAAAAAATATTCTGCTTATGAGCATTATTACTGTCACTGTCGCAAGCATTGGGCTCCCACCACTTCCCTTGGGAGATAGAGATCTATTAGCTTGTGAAATAGGAAACTTCCCTTTGTTAATTTTATCCCATGAGTTATGGTTTGTTGCAGAACCTTGATATTGGTCCATGGGGGATCTAAGGGCTTGTTGACACTGCTCTGCAGATCGGGTGACAAGGGTGTGAATAGCAGTGCGCGCCAAAGTGCGGTGCTGTAACACCCCCATGTGGACACTGCAGGCGTGAACTAAAAGGTTCCTAGTTCACATTAATGTAATCCTCTTCAAACAGGATTACATTAATGAGAACTAGGAACCATTAATGTAACCCCATTTAAAGAGGATTACATTAATGCAAAGTAGGAACCTTTTAGTTCGTGCCTGCAGCATCCACATGGAGGAGTTACAATGCAGCCCTTTGGTGCGCTCTGCTATTAGCACCCCCCATCACACAAACTGCAGGGCAGTGTAGATGTACCCTGTTTCCTGTCTAGTGTTCAAGAGGAATCTAAGTTTAGGGCTCTGCTTGTTCCTCCCTTCCAGCCTGGCAAAGGAGCAGGAAGGAACTGGTTTTCAGTCTCTTCACATACTGGTAGAGACAGAACATCGCTCTCTTGTCAATATGACAGATGCCACTAGTTAGCTCAGAAATTCCACTTGTGTTCCTCAGCTTGATTTTGGAGAAGCAGCATGAGCAAGTGGATAGAACTGGGGCCTGCGGACAGTCAGACTTTGGCCACTGTCTTATGGTGTGATCTTGGGTGAGTCACTGAACCCCTCTGTGCCTGGCTTTCCCTATCTCTAAAATAATTATCTGCATAACCAGGATACAGAGAAGGGTGAATACCTCCTGCAAGATGCCATGGGCCCATCACTCCTGTTGAAGTCAACTGAGGGATCCTCAAGTCTTGCTGTTTACTTGCATCTTTTGAAGTTCTGCAGGATCAAGCCCAGTCGGAGGCTCACTTCATTACATGCTTTGAGGCCTATGGAAGGAATGGCTAACTAATTTATTATTTGCTGTTCATATTTGTGAAGTGCTATTGAGATCCTCCAGGGCAGGCATCTATATAACATATTGAATAAAAGGACATGTCACAGTTTAGACACAACAGCAAGGGCTTTTTACTACTTAAAAGTTCAAGTGCTTGGACTCGGGGTCACCGCTGTATGCAAGAGCAGCCGTATTATCCTTGCTGGGTAGTGTCTTCCTTATTTTGGATTACATCGAGCAGGTTCCATTTTAGACATGTATACTATGCAATTAGCTTCCTGTTCTAATCAGTAATGAGCAAATCCCAGTTTTTCCAATCAGATTGCACACAGTAAAATATAATACATTCTAAAACTTATGTTCAAACAGCTCACCAGGCAATGCTGTCTTGTAAGATTTTGACCCTAATGGGTTATTTCTCTTTTGGGGGGTGTTTTGGAGCCTTTTGTAACTTAATTTTCTCTGTATTTTTTTTTTCAATAAAAGAAAAAATATCCTTGTAGCTAACAACTGGTAACACTTTATAACAATCTGAATTAGAGCAGCATTACCTGATACTATAACAATACAGTTTAAAATGGGCAGCTCCCCATATCTAATCTTGACACTCTCCCGTCTTTCTCCAGTACTAGTCCAGGCACTTTAGTATTCTTCCGTCCTGCTCATGCAGGTGAGAAGCAGGAAATCTGTGATTTCACATGAGACCGTAAGAAGAGAGTCCTGTCCTAGCAGCACTGGCATTGCTATAGCAGATCAGATCAAAAATCCATCTGTGTTTTACATTGATCGGATGCTTTAGAGGAAGATGTAGCCCCACCCCTTCCCCCCCAAATAGACCCTTTGGGTGATTATACGGCTATGGGTAAAAACTGATATTCAGCATCAATTTTTATCCTGACTAGGGTAGGTATGGGCATTCTTCTTATTCATATAAATGTCTAATTCTTCTTAAATCGAAGTTCTTTAGAGTACTTTGTGAGAACCACAGGCTAATTACACAAAGAATAAAGAATTTCCCTTTTTATCAGTTTTAAATGTGTTGCTTTTTTAAAATTTCACTGCCAGTCCCTTTGCATACTGAGAGAGGATATAACGGAGCACCTCATTTACCTGCTCTGTTTCATTTGTTTTCTATATGACTATTGGGTCACTTTTTATTTATTTCCTTGCTGAACTAAAGAATCCCATATCTCTTCTGCTATCGGAAGTCTTTCCATGCCTCTAATAATGTTCATTGCCCCTTTATGGACCTTTCTCATTTCTGCTATGTTCTGTTTGAGACCCCGTGTGGGTAAAGAGGAGCCGACCAGAACCAATTGCAGTATGCCAGGGGAGGTTTTCAATTTATATCAATATGAAAATATTTTCAGGATTATTCTCTAACATTTCCTAAAACAACCTAACTTCTTTTTTGCTTTGTTGGCCACTCATGTAGCTTGACTGAGTGTATGTTTTGAGCTGTGCACAGGGATACCTAGGTCTTGTTCCTGAGTAGCTTATGGTTAATTTAGAACCAGTCAATGCACAGAAGTAGTTGAAAATTGCTCCTTCCAACGTGCATTATCCTGCATTTATCTACATTGGGCAAATGTGACAGTTGAAATTCAGTCATTTGATTTTTGTTAAGTCCTTTGAAAGTTCCCAACAATCCCTTTAATATCCCAATCCCAAGAATCCCTATTCTTACGTAATTTAAATAATTTTCTTTCTGCAGACTTTTCAGTCTCCCACTTTTAGATCCAGGATATTAATAATGTAATAAATAACACTGGTCCTTTTAGACTATAAGCTCTTTGGGGCAAGGAATGTCATTTACTATACCTTCGTAGAGAGCCTAGCACAGTAGGGCCTCAGCCTTGTGAAAATCATTAATAATAAGGGTATGGAACCTTGGTGTACTTCTTTACTAACGTCCTTCTATGCTGAAAATTGACCCTTTTTTACCTCTTAACCAGGTGTGGTTGGTTGGATTTGTGATTAATTTTATATTTTCATAAAGAAACAGACAATGAAAGATACAAGGTGTAAGTCATTGACCTTTTTGTGCTTGTTTCCATTACTGCATGCATCACAGGGTCTCCAATAGAATTATGCAATTGTGCAGTTATACAACTTGTCAAAGCTGCAAAACTGGACAATACCACATAGACATAACCTGCTCGGTAACAGTAATAAAATCAGGGAAGACATACATGACTAAGGGAAGGAGGGGACCAAGGGATAGGGAAAAAGCGGAGGAGTTGGGTAGAATGGAAGTTTGACAGTCTTTGAACCATCTCAAAATTCTTTATCTAAACGTATCTAGAAATGTATCTATTATAATGGCTCTCTACAGGGATAAGCTATTCTTTCTTTGGCTGTGAACTCAGACAGGTTCAAATACCGCTGCTCTATTCTGGGTATAAGCCTACGCTTCCATTTTTGTAAAATCATGCACTTGGTGATCGTTGCAGCTCTCGGGAGCCAATGTCTTTGTGGTGGAGTTAAACCTAGTTTAGCAGGTAAATAACATAGTATATAATTTTCGGCTGATGTTCGGCTGATGTCCACTTCTTTCTACAGCTCTCTTAACCAGTTCTAATCTGACAGAATCTTCTTACCCAGTGGCTGCTTAGTTTCTTTAATAGCCCTTGCAGGGGATCGTATCAAAGGCCTATCTGAAAGTCCAAATAAATTGTATATACCAGTCTCCTTTATCCCTTAGCATGAATTCTAAGAGGTTGGGTTCCTTCACAGTAGCTTTGCTAACATGTCCCTAGCATATCACATTCAGTCTAGATATTTTATAATGATCTTTCAGCTACTGTTTCTATTAATTTAGGTAAGGCTCACTCAGATGGAATTCCCTGGTTCTCCTCAGCACCTCTTTTAAAGGTGGTACGTTTTTGGTTGCTCTTTAGTACTCCTGTATATTTCCCTGAGTTCTGTGAGCAGGGTGCTGAAGAATTCAGTGCTTTCCAGCAAGGGGGTGGTACCTTTATATCCTAGAGAACAGCAAATACTACTGTTCAAAAAACTGTTTTGGTTTAACTTTCAACTCTTGGCTCCTTTCCAATCTGCTTAGACTTCTCTGAGAGAACTTATCAACTCTGACCTACAAAGTAGAGTCGTGCAGAGTCCAAGTTCATCTAGGGAGATCTCTGCTTCTCAGTGAAATCACCCAGCTCTGCGCAGGGTATTATCATCAGGGCAAACCTTGTTTAAATGGATTAAAAAATTAACCTCTTGTGTGTTCTAGAAATAACTGTAAATGAATTAGCGAGCAGGTTAGCATCTTGTCACCTTCAGTTCTGGTGCATCTTATTGTCAGCAGTTAGATGCGTGGCAGGGGAATCCAACTCAGTGCATCACTTGGGTTCATTCGTTTCTCATACCATTCCTCTCCTAGAAACTAGCTTTCCTGCAACATAGTCTTTGAATAGAGTCACAAACCCACACTAATAAACTATCTAGCAGCAGATGCAAGATATTTGTCCAACATTTGGAGTTATTAGCAGGAGAAATTGGGAAATTAAGTTCCTGATTAAAACTCTTCGGCGAGGTTGTATCATGTATTTATGTAAGCTCTGTCGGGCATTGGAGTACTTTAAACAGGGAGACAAAAGGATGCTGCATTGGAGTACCTTATGAACTTTATCTGCAGAGTGTCACTGGGGCTTTCTTCTTCCATTTTATGTCTTATACAGCTGCTGGGTTTGCAAAGGGGGCCTTGATGGCACCTGTGTAACCCCCCACGTTTTGTTACATTTTTAAATTTGTTTCCAGCAGCATGCTCCTTATGTAAGGTGCTGTACAAACACCAAAAGCTTATTTTCTATACAACAAAGAGGACAACAATAGGGCAGTGGGGCTACACAACATATGAGTAAAGTGAGCGCACACACACCCGCTCCGACCCCCCAATACTCCATAATCTTCCCTTAACTGGTCAGTTTCTTGTTGGCAGCACCACTCCCAGTAGTGTGGGTTGTGAATGCTGGAGGGAAGAATAGACCCCCTCAAGAGTCTTGGCTTTTTTGTTGAATTGAGTATGGGGAGCAGGGCGGAGGTCTAGGAAGAAAGAGAAATCCTGTGATTTGGAGCTCGGGCCTGGGAATCAGGAGCACTGTGTCATGATCGTGGTTTTGGTGCTGCTGATTTCCTATGTGCATGCCCCTTAACTGCTCAGTTTCTCTATCTGAAAGGTGTGTGTTATTAGACCAAAGTAGGCGGGAAGTGATAGCCTTTAATGTTAACAAAGGGCTTTGTGACCCTAAGACGGAAGGTGCCTTAGAAGTGCAAAGTATTATTACAGGATTTTATATTAAGTAACATTATTGCTCTGAGCGCCCCCATCTTTTTCAGATGTCTCGTTTTTGTAAGTAAAAGGTTAATACAAATGCAGGCTATAAGAGTACTTATCTCCTGCCCATGGGGGCAGTACAAGCGATAGCTTTTACGTATGTTCCGCATAAACAAACAAGGGGTTGCTGTTACAGTCCGAACTAGATAATTTAATCTTGCATTTTGCCAAGCACCTTTACACGACACCACATAAGAAGTGGCCTGAACTGGTCTTTTGAGCCTATATATAATCCATTAATGACTTCCAGATGTTATCTGACCTGCAACTTTACCTTCAGACTGTGATTGCTTAAGCTCTCCCACGCTAAGCAGGGCTGGGTCAGGTCAGTACTTGGGAAACGGCAAAGGGAAACCTAGGACACTCTGGGGAACGGGTGCTGGTAATTCAGCAATAGCGCACTCCGTGTTGACAGCTCTCATGATTTTATCATGAATCTCACTATATTTGGTATTTTTCTTAAACCCTTAAACCCTGGAGGCATGTGATTAGGTGAACATCTCAGCTTTCTTTCTTTTTTTCTTTTTCTTTTTTTTTTTAAAGCAAGTGTCTAGCCCTCAAGGTTGCAGAGAGAGGCTGAGAAATGTGACCCCAGTGAACCCTAAACGCTCAAAACCCAGAAGGCAAATAAAAATAACCCCTGTTTTTTTACAGTCATGATTTTTGGTTCCTTGTTTTTAAACACTTGTAATTGGCAATACAGAGCTCCTCCTGACTCAGTACAGAACTTTATGCCCCTACGCAGTTTTGAAGGCAGGGCTGTGCTGTGCTGCTGGAAAGACTGCGTTTCAGATGTGACATAAAATGTGTCTTGTCATTAAAGATCCCCTGGCACTTTTTGCAAGAGCTTTGAATGAGGTTTAAGACAACTAATCCACTTTGTTACTCTTTACTATAGTATCCAATCAAGCCCTGAAAACTTGCATTCACTGCTCTGACAAAATGAAACCTTTAATGACCACAAGTGGTCAGGACCTCAGTTTTACCATACATCTCTGCAGGATGGTGCCTCCAGCAGCAGAATACCCACTAGACTTTGGTGGTGCTTTGATTTGACAGGAAGGGTGCCATTGCTGAATTGGCAACACCCCTTTCTGCAGCACTTAGATGTTCCTTGGAGGTTCCCTGTCCAAGAACTGATCCTTCCTTGACTTAATTTGTGAGAACTAAGGGCTTGGCTACACTTGCCAGTTAGAGCGCATTAAAGCACGCCCTAACTCTCGACCCGTCCACACTGGCAAGGCACGTAGAGCGCCTGGACTCTGCAGCTGGAGCGTTCCTGATAATCCACCTCCATGAGAAGCATAGAGCTTGCTGCGCCCGGGCTGAAACGCCCAGGTGTCAGTGTGAACGAGGTGTTGCATTACTGCACTCTGATCGGCCTCCGGAAACGTCCCATAATCCCCTTAAGTCAAGTGGCCACTCTTGTCGTTGTTTTGGAATCGGCTCCAGGAATGCGGATATGCCCTTTCAAAGCTCCGTTTCTGACAGCCGGGTGCTTATCTGCTCCAGGACAAAGCAACCATTACTGTGGAATGCTGCTTGCTGTGAGTGTGTGAGAGAGAGCGAGAGAGGCGGGGGGAAAGGGGATCTGCTGCTGTCTGACAGCATGCTGACATGCTCTCAGCCCCCCAAAACCCACTCTCTCTCCCCCCACATACACACAACACACTCCCTGTCACATTCCACCCCACCCCACCCCCATTTGAAAAGCACATTGCAGCCACTTGCATGCTGGGATAGCTACCACAATGCATTGCTCTCTGTGGTGTTGCAAGAGCTGCTAATATGGCCACGCCAGTGCGCTTGAATCTGACAGTGTGAACAGACTGCAGCGCTTTCCCTACTGCGCTCTCCGAGGGCTGGTTTAACTCACAGCGCTCTACATCTGCAAGTGTAGCCATGCCCTTAGTAATCCACTGCACAAGGCAGTATAGCTGGATAACTATATTTGGGGGTAGTTTAATAACACTTGCACAAGATTTAAAGTTTTGAACGAGTTCCTTGTTTGATGGGCGTCTATATAAAGGTCCCACTTATCACCCTATTAAATCTTTGCAAGAGAAGCTTATGCCCAAAGGAGTTAACATCAAGGTGCATAAATATATCTGTGGTGTATAGTTCTGATGCTAAGTAACATATATCAAGTAAATAAAGCAATAAGACAAGCTATAATGAGTCATACTTAGGTGCATTGTTAGGCACAGCTTTCAAGGTGTATCGCCCCAGCTAGTTGTGAATTATTACAGAATAATTCACACTTTATCAAGTCTTGGTGTTTTATCTACTTGCAAGCTTTAAAAAATTCCCTGTCCCTCTTCTTCTCTTTTTGTCTGTCAATGGTTCTGTACATACATGTTCTAGGAGCCAGCAACACAGTTAAGCCAGGGACCTCTCTCAATAATTTTAACCATTGTCTGCATTCAGTGCCTTCAAGGTGTTTTAACCAGGAAGGACCTCTCTGTTTCAAATGTTTAATAACCGAGAATCTTTCTGTAGAGCAGAAAATTTCTGTATGTTATCAAAAATATTCTAATCACCATATTCAATTAACAGGAAGAATAAATTACGCCTTTAAAAATTAAATGTCTTAGCTATAATAAAGAATAATTAACAATTAGAGAGCAGCTATTTTGACAATTTGATGCTATAGGTTAGGAAGTGAAGATCACCCTCTGAAGGTATGAGACTTTCATAGCTATTGTAAGGAAAATTCAGTTTTGAAACGAACACTTTTTGAGATAATTTTAATAGTTTGATAGAACTTTGCTGTGCTTGAAACTGCTGTCAAATTAGTGAGGAGAAAAATATAAAAAAAATACAAGTAGTCTTATAGTAGCTTTGAAAGTCTCTGCTTTCTCCTGTAGGAGATACATTACCTGTGTCTAATCTACAGTATCAAACTATATGCATGCTGGGAAGCATTTTGTAAATTACTGTTTCTTCTGGGAGATCCAAACACTTATTTGTATTAAAGGAAATTGTAAAATTATGGTAAATATTTTTTTTAAATCTTGTGAAATTCATTCCATTTATATCTATTAAAAAATTATAAATATATATATATATATTAAAGTATATTAAAATGTAATGACTATTTTACCTATCTATGGTGTTCTAAATAACCTGCACCCATTAAGATCCCTCCTCCACACTCATTCCTTCCATGAAAAGAGCTACAACAACTTTCTGAGACCTGGAAAATATGCTCTTATAGTGAGACACTCAAGAAGCTCAATATATTTAGTTTATCCAAGAGAAAGTTAAGAGATGGCTTCATCATGGTCTACAACAGGGGTCGGCAACCTTTCAGAAGTGGTGTGCCGAGTCTTCATTTATTCACTCTAATGTAAGGTTTCGCGTGCCAGTAATACATTTTAACGTTTTTAGAAGGTCTTGTTCTATAAGTCTATAATATATAACTAAACTATTGTTGTATGTAAAGTAAATAAGGTTTTAAAAATGTTTAAGAAACTTCATTTAAAATTAAATTAAAATGCAGAGGCCCCCGGACCGGTGGCCAGGACCTGGGCAGTGTGAGTGCCACTGAAAATCAGCTCGCGTGCCGCCTTTGGCACGTGTGCCATAGGTTGCCTACCCCCTGGTCTATAAGTCTCTGCATGGGGACGAGATGTCTGATGATGTCTCTTTAGTCTCGCTGAATAAGGCATAACAAAATCCAATGCTTGAAAGCTGAAGCTAGACCAATTCAGATTTTTTAAACAGTAAGGGTAATTAACCATTGCAACAAATTGTCTAGGAATGCAGTGGATTGTCCATCTCTTGAAGTCTTTAAATCAAGACTGGAGGTCTCTTTCTAGAAATCAGGGGTCGGCAGCCTTTCAGAAGTGGTGTGCCAAGTCTTCATTTATTCACTCTAATTTAAGGTTTCTCCTGCCAGTAATACATTTTAATGTTTTTAGAAGGTCTCTTTCTATAAGTCTATAATATATAACTAAACTAGTGTTGTATGTAAAGTACATAAGGTTTTTAAAATGTTTAAGAAGCTTCATTTAAAATTAAATTAAAATGCAGAGTCCCCCGGACCGGTGGCCAGGACCCGGCAGTGTGAGTGCCACTGAAAATCAGCTCGTGTGCCGCCTTCGGCACGCGTGCCATAGGTTGCCTACCCCTGTTCTAGAAGATCCACTCTAGCTCAGCCAGAAGATATGGGCTTGATGAGGTTTTTTGGCTTGGGTTATGCAGGAGGTCAGACTAGATGATCATAATAATCCTGGCCTTTAAATCTACGAAGACTCCTAGCTAGATGCATAGATCCTGCAGTTGCAGACAGAAGTAGAAAACCCTAAGATAGCTATAATTACCAAATATTTCTCTGGGTGGAAGCCATAGTCTAGGAGCCTCCCACAGGAATACTGTAGTCCCCATTTGGTTAAAATCTCAAGATTGGTAGCATCTCACTGACCTCAACTGCAAAATTGACTAATGAAGGGAGAAATGGTCTTTAATACTAAATAAACAGTACTGCATATTTAATAGATATTGGCAAAAGGAACTATGGTTGTGTGGTTAAAGCACTTGGTGGGGATTCAGGAGATCTAGGTTTGAGTCTCTACTCTGCCACAGACTACCTATGTGACCTTGGGCAAGCTGTTTAATCTCTTCATGCCCAACAAGCGGCGGTAGCTATGTCAGCAGGAGAAGCTCTCCCGCCGACATAGCACTGTCCACACCAGCGCTTAGGTTGGTGTAACTTATGTCACTTGGGGGCGGGGGAGGGGGGGATGGCTTATTCACATCCCTGAGTGACATAAGTTATACCGACATAAGCGGTAGTGTAGACCTAGCCAGACACCTGCCATCTTGATAAATATACTACCAAGAGGGATAAAGTAGGCAATTCAGTCGAAGCAGCTGGCAGAACTTCTGCACTTGTTTGGAAAGCAGAGTGTGATGTGGTTTTCAAACAGACTAAACATGGAGCTTAAATTAGTGGCAGCCTACGGCTACTAAACACAACTCATGGGCCTTGAAAAAAGCGTGTGTGTCTGGAAGCAGGAGGACTGCAGGAGCATGAACACAGCCCCTTGTGGTATAGGCAATTTATATTCATCAGCAGTAACCAAATGGGAACTGGTGTTGATGGGTTGTCACTTCCTTCCTCCCTCCCCATGACAGATGGTGGCTATAACACAGGGCGCTGTTCAGGCTCCAACAAGTACCCAGAGAACCCCACAGAAGATGGAATATTTCACAGCTCAAAAGCTTCCTTGACAAATAGAACTGCATTGACTATGCATGTGGAAATTATTAGGTATCCTGAATCCCAGGCTGCTAGAGTGGCACCCTGTACTGATGGTTCCAAGCCATGGGTCTGTTTGGCAGTATTGATGTTTCAGGCTTTTGAAACTAATACCCTAGACCCCCTCTCCTAGCCCCAGCGCTGCCCATCCTTACGCCGCTCAGGAGCTTAGGTTACTTCAAACCCTTGTCTTGCCGGCAATGGGATGGGGAGCAATAAAATCTCCCACTGTGGATCAGTGGGATCACAACAGAATGGGAGGCTGAGGGCATTGTTTGGTGTATATAAGATCTTGGCCTGGAAAACTAAACTCTACAGTTGAGCAAAAAGGTTGGCAGCTATTGCTGGAATTCAGATGGGGCACCTTGGTGGAGACGTGTAAATGTACATTACAGAACCCTGGCTGAGATGGCGTCTCTGACTGTCATTGTCCTAGGCACATTATCCCTGAAAGAGAGGTTTTCTCTGAATCTGCAATTTTTCTAGACTTCAGTGTTATTGAAATGAAACTGCTTCAAGGATATCTCCATTCTTTCTCATCTTATGGATTCTCATTTCATGTAAATTATTTGGCCACTTTTCATTTTAATTCTTTACTGTCATTCTCTGCAAAAGAGATCATTTGGTTTCTTCGCTGAAGGTGTTCAGTGATTACTCGGCTGACAGCTGCCCTTTGTCTAGAAAGCAGAACGCCTTTGCAGGATTTAGTTGTGCCTACTTAATCACAATTTTTCTTATATCTTCTAAGTTTGCTTCATGGCTTTTCTCCTGAAGTTTTAGGGAACTTCCAGTATTGTGAATGGAATATTGTCTTGTGGTTAGAGCTGTGAACTAGAATTCAGGATTCATGGGTTCCATCCCTATCTCTGGGGGAGAGTGTACTCTAATGATTAAAACAGGGAACCAGAAATGAGGACTCCTGGGTTCTTTTCTGGGCTGTGGCAAGGAGAGTGGATGGTGGTAACAGGGTGCTCCTGGGTTCTGTTCACAGCTCTGCCACTGACTTACTGTGTGGCCAGGGGCAAGTTCCTTAATGTCTTTGTCCCTCAGGCTTCTAGGGCTTTTCTACATGGCACCAGCAGCGAACTAGGGGGATGTGATTTCGAGAGTATTCTAATGTATTGGATTGTAACTGCCCAGTGTAGATCCTGCTGGCGCGCTCTGAAAAAGTACCTAGTGCATGGTAACAGTTCTTTTGCACCTTGTATGCAAGCCCTTAGTTGTTTTGTTTTGTATTATGGTATCACCATTATTATGGCCAGAGGAGATTGGGGCCCCCAAAGAAGTGGAGAAGGGTGTAGATGTGGCATACAACCATACAATATTTATAAACCACTTTAAGCTCTTTGCATGAAAGGTGTTACAAGAGTGTAGATTAGTATAGTGGGAGTGTGGGTTTTACAGTTAAGGTTGCATAAAATTTTCCATTCTAACCTGTTTTTCATTGCTTGTAACTTTCTGAGATCTTTGTCTTTTAGACTGGAAAATTTCAGTCGCTCTGCCCGGAGTAGCTGACAGAACTGTCCTATCAAAGTTTAAAGCTGAATATGGTGGGGGAGAGGGAACATTGGGAACTGTGAATGTTGATGGGAGGAGCTGTCCAGGAGACTGGATGTGGAGGAAAATGTGAGTTGAGTTAATAGGAGGGGCAGGAATGGAGTTGTACCAGGCTATTAGAGACTTGATGGGTGAGTGGGGGGAATTCAGATGCCGCATAGGGTTTGAGCTAGAAGGGGCTATGGACAGAGGGCGAGAGAAGTGATCTCTACTAATGCAAACCACCTGTGGTTATTGTGCCAGATCTGAGAGTGAATTTGTCCATTTAAGTGTGAAGCAGAGGGGTTCTAGTTCTACTTTAAACTTAAATCTCAACAATCCTAACTGAGGAGTCACTCCTAACATCTCCTTCATGCGCCACCCTCACCACATTCTCTGCGTCCGCCATGAAATTTTGCTATTGGCATGTCATTTCATCATCATGTTGTGAAAAGGGTTAGCTTGACCAATGGAGCCTGCTCCCAGTCATCACAAAATATTGAACATGAGTTCTGTTACGGGTAGCAAGCATTGTTCCCTTTCCAAGGCACTCGAGCCAGCCAGAGCATATGGTAGCCTGCAGCTTGTTCATAGTGCATTCAGTGTAGCACGTAGCTATATGCTGAATGAGAGGCTCATTAATGGCATCTCCATTTTCTTCTCTTTATTAATTTGTCTCCCCGTTTCTCAGATGCAGAGCTTTTCCTGCATTTTTACATCTGCTTTTGTTTGCGTTTCTTTAGTAAGCTTGGGCATCGTCCACCAGGTACAGGGTTGTGGATCATCCAGCCCGTACAGGAGTACGACATCAGGCTGTCACCTTATGATTTTAGTACATGACAGTTTCTCTCTCTCTCTCTCTCCATGGGGTTTGTTTTATGTATTGTAGATTTCTGGCAAGTATCTGTAAATGAAATAGAGTTTTCACAGGAAACCTAATACAGCTGTGTGGGGCAGATTTACAGAATTAACCTTTGGGCTAGATTCCCAAGGGGGATTAGGTACTTAACTGCCCCTTTAGGCACTAACGTCCAACATTTTGGCATCACTGGCATTCACAAACCACCCCCATTCAGCTGTCGCCTAACCCTGGAGGCATCTAAAGTCCCGTAGGCACCTAAATTTCTGCAGATGTACGTGCACACTGCCAACTAATTCCTGACGCTGCCGAACACCTAGCTCATGCCTAAACCCTGGTGGGTTTCTCAAAGTAGGCATTCCCCCACCTGTCTCACCTGATCCTGTAGGCATGCTCTGAGCACGCCCAATCCACGAGGAACAGGAAAGAAGATGGTGGTAACACTGTCTCCCTTACACCCAATAGCCCAGTGGCTAGAGCACTCACCTGGGATGTGGGAGACCAAGGTTCAAATCCCCAATCAGTGTTGGAGCAGAGCCTTATGTAGACATTGGGCCGGAGAGAGAGTGACTATAGCCTAGTAGTTAGTGCATAGATTGCAGTCCCTTATACACCTCTACCCCAACATAACGCTGTCCTCGGGAGCCAAAAAAATCTTACTGCGTTATAGGTGAAACTGTGTTATATTGAACTTGTTTTGATCCGCCGGCGTGCACAGCCCCCCCCTCCCCACGGGGCGCTGCTTTACCACGTTATATCCGAATTCATGTTATATTGGGTCACGTTATATCAGGGTAGAGGTGTACTTCAACAGGAAAGATTGAGAGAGCCCCACCTTACAGTAGCCTATACCCCACTGGTTAGTATACTCACCAGTGAGGTGGGGGACCTGGTTCAAGGCCCTGTGCCACATCAGGCAGAGTGGGGATTTGAACCTGGGTTTCCCACTTCTCAGAGGAGTGCTCTAACCACTGGGCTATTTGATATCAGTGATGCAGTGGAAGAACCATGCAATTGTTCATAAGAAAGGGCTGGCTTAGGTGCCTCTTCTCAGGATTCTCCCTCTCTAGTCAGGCTCCTAACTCCTTTTGGGGTGTGGGACTTCGGCAGCTCCCTGCTCAGTGTCTTGGCTTCTGTGAATCCCTTGCCTAGGCGCCTACCTCTTTCCATGCGTTGCACAGGGACCCTGGGTGCCTAACTCACAGTTGTGAATTCCTCTAGGCAGCAGGGTGCCTAAAAGTTAGGAGTTGCAACTCCCAGCGTCTACGGCGATGTCTGCACTGTGCACCTTACAACGGCGCAGCTGGGCCATTGTAGGGTAAGCAGTGTAGCCGCTCTTTGTCACCAGGAGAGAGCTCTCCCGGCAACACAATAAGACCACCCCCCAACAAGGGGCAGTAGCTTCGTCGACAGGAGAATGGCTCCTGCCAACGAAGCGCTGTTCACACCAGCGCTTTTTGTCGTTAAAACTTTTGTCATTCAAGGGGGTGTTTTTCCACCCCAGTTACTAAGCCTAGCTAGTTTAAAGCTTTAATAAGAGAATTTTAGGACACTATATCACCAACTTAATCAAGCATAAGTAAAACAGATAGAGCAGGATAGAGTAACAATCAGTCCTGGGGTATGGGTAGGCTGTTTTTGTCATCATCAGGTCCATGCTGGTCTATCTGATGGGGTCCTGCTTGGCTCCTCCTCCTCCAGCCCCCTTTGTTGTACACACGTCCTTTATACTTTGTCTCGTAACATCAAGCAGGAACACATGATTAAAACTACCTTATTTATAACCATTCGAGTCTCAATATATTTCATACACATATAATAACTAACCCCAAATCCTTCTAACTTATCCATTTTTATTTATCCTGCTAAAACTCTGATTGGTACCTCCTTATCTATCTTTTATAACGAGCTGTCTTTTTATTGCTTTCACCCATTCCATTATTTCTTAAAACAGTTGTCTTATTCATACTTGTCTGCATCATGTGGCCTTGGTTGGCTAGTCCTGTCCAGTCAGTATCCATCCTCCCTAGTCTGTCTTACTAAGGAGAGCTGCATCTGGCTAATAAATCACACATTTGTCAGGTGTGCTTGGCCCTGTTATCTACACCGACCAAAAATCGACCGTAGGTAAGACACAAACCTGTAGCCTTTGAAGTTGTTTTACCAGTGTTTTGAGAGCTGTGTCAGCAAGATACTTACAGGAAGCAACAAATTCCTTGACATTTTCTTATTGCTATTGAATATATAATATCTACTTCTCTGACATTATTAAATATACATTTGTCTAACACAGTTCATTATACATTTCTTGACGCTTTGTTTCCTGGTTATTCCCCTTTCGGAGAAAGTCCTGTACAAAACACAATCCCTGCAGACAGGAATTTGTAAGGGATGAGAGTTCGGTGCTGAATAGTCCATGGTACTGTATAGCCAAGGGATGGTATGTTTCAGAGAATGAAAATTACATTGATTCCAGGCTTGGGAACGTTGCCAAATCAAAGAAAGCCCTGCAGCCTTTGCTGATGCTTCGAGGAGTGTCCCTGCTGCTGCCTGCGTAGAATTTTGAGAGGTGCTGCGCACCAGCAATTCCCATTGAAATCAATGGGCCCAAGTCTGCTTCCTTTGAAGTCAGTGGCCAAACTTCCCCTGGTTTAAGACAGAATGGCATCAGGCATAGACTGTAGCTACGCGTCGTTTCTCAGGATTTACGCCCGGCTCCTCCAAGGGAGTTCAGAGTTGCAACACTCAGCATTGCAGTGGGATCTACAAAGCTGAGCTAGGCTCCCTGGACCATGACTGGAGAGAGATGGGTGCTTTAAGAATGGGATCCACAAAAGCCAGCACATTAGGTGGCTCCCCGCCTAAGCTAGCTGCATGCAGACAAGATGGGTGTGTCAAAGCCCCGCCCCTCTCACGAAGTTCGGGGCCTAAATCCGGGCTGCAGAGAGGTCCCTATCTCTGCTTGCAAGCCACAGCCTGGAGCCCCTCTCCTGGAGCCAGATGACTTCGGTGCCTAAGCAGTTTCTTGTGAGAATGAGCTAGGCAGGCGCCTAACTCAACCCCAAATGGGAGGCAGCGGCAGTGATGCCTCCCATATCACTTTTAGCCCAGTGGTTAAAGAACTCCCTTGGGATGTAGGAGACCTGGGTTTAATTTCCCCTTCTGGGGAGAAGGGGTTCAAATCCTACCTCTGAATAAAGCGCCCTAACCACTGGGCTATTCTGATGGGGGGCGCGCTGTGTCTCCTGTTGGAACTGTTTCACTTTGGATAAATGCCTAAATAGACATCGGGGCAGAGAGAGAGAGAATGTCACTGTATTCTAGTGGTTAGAAGCACTCTCCTGGGACTGAGGAGACCGGAGTCTGGTCCCCCTGCTCCAGTGACTCTGATTTATCCCAAGTAGAACAACTTCAACAGGGGAGATTGAGGGAGAGCCACATGAGCAGATCCCATAGCCCAGTGATTAGGGCACTCACCTCAGAGGTGGGAGACCCATGTTCAAATCCTTTTTTCTACAGCAGGCAGAGGGGGGCATTGAACGTGGGTGTCCCACATTGCAGATGAGTGCACTGGGGTAAGCGTTATGATGGGGCCACCACTGCTGCCTCCTCCTCTGGCCAGATTTTGAATGGAACCCAGTCCGAAGGGCGTGCTCAGAGCTCACCTACTGGATCAGGTCCCGCAGGCAAGAGAGGTTGGCAAAGCCTGTCTTCCCATGCTTTGTGGGTCATGCTGGGGCTTAGGCAGTAAATAGGCATTCGTACACCTAGAGCAGCAGTTCCTGAACTTTCTGCCTGCATAACCCTGTTTTCAGTCTCCTGCGAGTCCAGACAGCCTGGAGGAGTCCATTACCAAATGTCATCCTCTGCACAGCCTGGCCTTGCATGCACAATACCTGCAAGGTCACGCTGTGTGGAGCAAAATGGCGTCTGCACACTCGGGATTGCCACAACCCCATCTGCTGATGGCGCAACTTGACTTGATGTCATGCCCCCTAGTTGGGGAACTGCTGGCCTAGAGTCGAGGCAGCAGTGCACATCTCTGGATGCAGAAACATAGCCGCCTAGGAGACTCGCAGCAAAAATTTAGGTACTGAGTGAGGTTTAGCTGCCTACAGGATTAGGTGGCCGCCAAGCAGGAGTTCTGTGAATCTCGGTGGAGCCTAAAACTAGGAGTTGTGTCCCTGTGCTTGGGATTTAGGTGCCTATGTAGACCTGGGTCTTAGTCTGTAACAGAAACTCTCCACAAGAAACCTAGACGAGGAAGGGTGTGGGTGGGTGGGTGGGTGGGTGTGAGAGAGGGTATTTAGTTCCCAAATCACTAATTTCTATATTCTGCCCCTCACTTGAAAATGTAATTTCAATGGTTGCAGTTGCTCTCTAAGCAAGCAAATCAAATGGATGCACATTAACAGTGCTTCTTGCTGTGCTAATGAGCAATTTCTCTTAATCAATGAATAGCAACCCACAAGCAGGATTCCGATTGTACATATAGCTGTAACTACAAATTACAGGGCAAATAGCAGGATGGAATGCAAGAAAAGAAAATTCAGGCTGGACATTTACGAAAATGTATTTACAATAAGGTTGATTTAACTGTGGAATAAGCTCCAAAGCGAAATAGTGGGAGCACTGTTAATTGCAGTTATTCAAAGGTAGCTTGGAAACAAAATATTACAGGGAACAAAATCATGCTTTTAACAGCAAGATAACCTAAATTGGTTTCGTCCATTTATTTATGTATAACATCTTTTAGCTGAAAAATAAGGATATATCAACTATATGAAGTTATGCTGGGAGTAGATGCACACAGAGATGGGGTGGCGGGGTGCACGCATGCATGTCTCATTAATGAGTCCACTGCTGCATAGTCTCTTGGTAAAAATAAAAAGCAAAATTTGTTCCCTTAAATACACAGTAACAATTGTAAGAATCCATTACCAAGTTGACTGGGGAACTTTTGTAATTCTGACCTTTACTTTTGTAAAATAACCCCTACAAATATATTCCTAGGAGGCAAACTGAAAAGAAATGAAGTGATCCCTGCATATAGGGTCTGAATCGGCACCATTGGCTTTGAGTTTGATTGGGCTCAGAGGTTTTAAATCAGTTTGTTTGAGTTTGTTAAGGCTAAGGAAAATATTTCTAATAGTAAAATTATAATTTTTATAGCAAAACTATAGGTATAGTAAAATGATAATTATCCAAAGCTATAGCACTAAAATGTTACATTAAAATAGTCTCTTATTATCCCATAGTAAGTTTACAATTATTAAATAAAAAATATAATTTTAAAGAACAGGAGTACTTGTGGCACCTTAGAGACTAAAGTACTCCTGTTCTTTTTGCGGATACAGACTAACACGGCTGCTACTCTGAAACAATTTTAAAGGTGCACTCTAGAGTTAATCCATAGTTCTTAGAGTATTACTATATAGTTCTGCACTCACAGACCCCTTGTAAGAAAACCACTACGTTATCCCACAGTAATGACTCAAAACAGCTGTAGTTATGTGTTTCCTGGTAAAATGTGAAGATTTCGGTGGTCAGTGTGGAGGTAGGCATGTAGTGAATGAGAAAATGGGAGATGCTTACTGAACCCCTAACAAGGAGGGGCAGGGGGCGGGGGCTGGCGCTCGGAGGAGGGGCGAGGGTTGGCGCAGCGCGGCGCTGGGGGGGCGGGGGCTGGCGCTTGGAGGAGGGGTGGGGGTTGGCGCGGCACAGCGCTGGGGGGGTGGGGGCTGGCGCTCGGAGGAGGGGCGGGGGCTGGCGCGGCGTGGCGCGGCGCTGGGGGGACGGGGGCTGGCGCTCGGAGGAGGGGCGGGGGTTGGCGCGGCACGGAGCTGGGGGGGCGGGGGCTGGCGCTCGGAGGAGGGGTGGGGGTTGGTGCGGTGCTCGGAGGGGGCGTGGCTTCGGGCGGCGTGGCGTTCTGGGGGGCGGGGATTCAGGCAGCGTGGTGCTGGGGGGGCGGGGATTTCGGCGGCACTGGGGGAGGTACGGCGGCGCGGCGTGGCGCTCGTGGGGGGGGGGCGGCACTCTTCTTTTTTGCGTGGGACGGCAAAAAAGTTAGAGCCGGCCCTGTGCACACCTACAAAATAGGAAATGACTGCCTAGGAAGGAGTACTGCAGAAAGGGATCTGGGGCTCATAGTAGGTCACAAGCTAAATATGAGTTAACAGTGTAACACTATTGCAAAAAAACAAACCTCATTCTGGGATATATTAGCAAGCATGTTGTAAGCAAGGCAGAAGAAGTAATTCTTCCGCTGGAGAAGAGAAGACGGGACATCATAACAGTTTCAAGTACATAAAAGGTTGTTACAAGGGAGGAAGGGGAAAAATTGTTCTCCTTAACCTCTGATGATAGGTCAAGAAGCGATGGGCTTAAATTGCAGCAAGGGCGGTTTAGGCTGGACATTAGGAAAAACTTCCTAACTGTCAGAGTAGTTAAGCACTGGAATAAATTGCCTGGGGAGGTTGTGGAATCTCAGTCATTAGAGATTTTTAAGGGCAGGTTAGACAAACACCTGACAGGGATGGTCTAGATCAGTGGTTCCCAAACTGGGGTTCACGAAATGTTACAGGGGGTTCTCGGGAAAAAATTCCCTAATGGCGGACAGGACTGTCCCTAGGGACTCCGGGCAGCATGGGGCTAGCAGCCCAGAGCCTTGGGGACTTCCAAGAGCTAAGCAGATCAAAGCAAGCATATCTATCACACTGAGGAGATTTAAACTTCAAGACTCCTTATATGAAATAGAAAGGGAGGTGGATTTTTTTTGCTGTTTTTAATATTAAATAGTCTGCTAGTGTTGTTTTTAAATTGTTATGAAGAACAAGTTTAAGCTTTGTTGTCACATGCATTGTTTGCCTGGACTGCTCAAGACCTGAATGCTTGTGTAGAAGGTACTCTTTGAGTTGGCTTCTTAAATACCTTCATGCTGTTTCACATCTGATACTCCTTGATGAAACATAGGAGCCAGAAGTGCCAGTACAGGGGGGGTGACGAAGGTCACGTGCTGCCCCCGCGGGTCCCTCCCCTTTTTTTCCAGCAGCCCCCACGGGCCCCCTCACTTTTCCGGGAGTGCCCCCCAGACCCCGGGGTGCGCAGGGGCTTTGCCCCCCACCGCTTTTTTCTACTGGCGCCTCTGATAGGAGCCTTGTCTTGTAACAGACTTAATCAAAAGTGATACAAGCTACAAAAGTGAGATCTTGGAAGAGTGTTGCCGTTTTCATAATGTAATAAAAATACTGTAATGATAAATAATAATAAATAGTGTGTAATAAGCATGTCATAAAAACAAATTTTATATTTCCAAGATCATTGCTTTTATAAAATCCCTAGAAATATTCATTTTTAGGAAGGGGTTCACGAGACTTGACATTTTAGTGAAAGGGGTTTGCGGATTGTTAAAGTTTGGGAACCACTGGTCTAGATAATATTTAGTCCTGCCTTGAGTGCAGGGGAGTGGACTAGATGACCTCTCAAGGTCCCTTCCAGTCCTATGAGTATATGAGTTCTTGGGTGGGCATGGCTTTTCACTTTATGCTGTTCCTAGCATCCTACAAGCTGTTATGCTGGAACAATTTGTATTGTAGGGGGGGCTGAGAGCCATTGAACCAAACTGTAAAACACGTATATAATGGAAACCATTTCAAGCACCCCCTAGCACCTATACCTACAAATAGGACAAGAATTACTTTAACAGGATGTTTGTAGAACAAAGGAAGTTTTCAGAAAACCCATAGCATTCGTTTTTACTCCCAAAAGTCAGTTGTTCAATGACACCTAGTGGTGACTTCCAGCTGGTTCAGCCAAAGCATTTTATCTGCAAATATTTCAAGGCAGACAAGTCTTCTTTTGTCAAGACTTTTGTGTCAAAGTAACTGTTTAATAATTTTTAGCCTCTCAGTTGAGCAAGAAGATGTCCTTTTAACAAACTGGCTTTCTTTTGTGTTATGCTTGACTGTTTCAATTAAAATTGTTTACTGATTTAAAACGTGCTTTTCTCTGCTTTTTCCTTCCTCTAGATTAAAATACTTCAGGCTACCGGTTTGCCTCAGCATCTTTCCAACTTTGTGTTCTGCAAATACACTTTCTGGGATCAACTGGAGCCAGTTATGGTTGCCCCTGAGGTGGACCCCTCTTTATCCCCCATCAGCAAGGAGCCACAGTGCATGGTTGTCTTCGATCACTGCAATGTAATTTTTGTTTTATTTAGGACTGCACTTGCAGACAGGCAAAGCAAGATAGTTAAATTAGGCTGCCACTGGCCTAGTCAGTTTCTTTACTAAACTTAGTATCATTACAGTAGAACCTCCCAGATACGAATACCTCAGGAATGGAGGTTGTTTGTAACTCTGAAATGTTCGTAATTCTGAACAAAACATTAGGGTTGTTCTTTCAAAAGGTTACAGCTGAACATTGACTTTAATACAGCTTTGAAACTTTATTATGCAGAAGAAAAATGCTGCTTTTTACCATCTTAATTTAAGTGAAACAAGCACAAAAACAGTTTCTTTACCTTGTCAGATCTTTTTTTAGACTTTCCCTTTATTTTTTTAGTACTTTACTTTTAACACAGTACTGGACTGTATTTGCTTTTTTTTCTCTCTGCTGCTGCCTGATTGCGTACTTCTGGTTCCAAATGAGGTGTGTGACAGATCGGTTAGTTCGTAACTCTGAGATTATACTGTATGGTCATTTATAGTAACTTAATAT
This sequence comes from Emys orbicularis, assembly GCF_028017835.1. Classification (NCBI taxonomy): domain Eukaryota; kingdom Metazoa; phylum Chordata; order Testudines; family Emydidae; genus Emys; species Emys orbicularis. The sequence goes on along the minus strand of NC_088685.1, from coordinate 17,916,465 downwards.
AGTCACTGAATTTGTAGTCTTTCACTTGCAAGCTGCTTTTATAAGCACCGTTTACCAAAAACATCACATAGAACAATAAAATGAACTACTAATAAAGGAAAATAGAAGAGACTATATGAGAGATGTGCAAGAGGTCAGACTAGATGATTATGATGGTCTCTTCTGGCCTTAATGTCTGAAAGTCTGTGTGTTTGAGTTTACCTGTCTGGAATCAGTTCAGGCCTGTGAGCAGAGTCTCTTGAATTCCCATCCTGGCCCTTCCATTGATTTACTGTGGCACTGGGCAAGTTACTTAACTTCTCTTAGTTTCCATATCTGTAACATGGAAGGATTTTGTGAGGACTGGTTAACATTTGTAAAGCGCTTTGAGGAAGGATGCTCTTTTGGTTTACAACAGAGGGTCCTGTGGCACCTTTAAGACTAACAGAAGTATTGGAGCATAAGCTTTCGTGGGTCCCACGAAAGCTTATGCTCCAATACTTCTGTTAGTCTTAAAGGTGCCACAGGACCCTCTGTTGCTTTTTACAGATTCAGACTAACACGGCTACCCCTCTGATACTTTTGGTTTACGGCACTGGACTGGGATTTGGGCATTTGGGTTCAATTCTCAGCTCTGTCACGGACTCCCCCGTCACTTTGGGCAAGTGGTTCTCAACCTATTTACCATTGTGGGCCGCATTAATGTGTTACCTGGGCCGCAGGTTGAGAACCACAGCGCGCATTCCCAACTCCCCTGTCCTCCGCCCCCGCCCCAGACCCCTATTCCCAGCACCTCCTGTCCAGAGACCCCTCCACAGAGTAGGGCCAAGAACGGAGGCCTGGGCATGGGGTCAGGTGGTAGCCCCGACCCTGGACCTGGCTGTGAGGTAGGGCAGTCAGGCGGCAGCCCAGACCCTGAAGGGCCAGCCGGCAACCCCGGACTCTCGCCATGCGGGGCCGGCCGGCAACCCTGACCCCACTGCACAGGCCTTGGCAGCCTTTAGCACACAGCTGGGCCACAGCTGTGTGCTAATTGGGCCGCATGCAGGCCGCGGGTTGAAAACCGCTGGGCAAGTCAGATAATTTCTCTGCCTGACTTCTGCATCTGAAAAATAGGGGTAATAACGCTTCCTTTCTCACACCTTCTTTGTCTTATTAATTTAGATTTTAAGCTCTTGGGGTCAGGGACTGTTTTACTACATGTACGTGTAGCATCTAGTACAATAGGCTCCAACCTCTTCTGTAGGTTCTAGGCGCCTCCCTAGGTGCTACTGTAATACAAATAGTTTGACCAGGTAGAGAAGTGCCAAGTGTTCATTTTTACCATATGCAGAAACTGAATGCAATTTGCAGGTAGAAGTAGGTACAGAAATCAGGAGACATCAGCCTAGTGCTTCTGAGTGGAGAACCTTAAATGCCAGTGTCAAAAGCCTTTGATTTATGCAAAAAAGCAGTCAATGAAATAATAGACTTGGATAAATGGGATTATGTAGCTTGTCTGATCTAGAGTCACCTCCAAAAGTGTGTGTAGAATGGGGGGGTTATTAATTTAGAAGGCATGTATGGGCCCAAAGAGTTAAAGGTGTGAACATGACCCCTGTAACTGTCCAACAGTAAACAGTTTTAAACGAGTTTTGGGGTTTGGTATTCAGAGACCTCAGCCTACTTAATACCTTGGCAAACACATAATTAAAAATCCTTTTAACCTTTTATTGAAGGTACAGTGGGGGGGGAAAGGGAAAATGGTTAAAGCATTTGAAATGTTAAGTATTAAATAAGGCTTTCATCTTAACATCTCTTGTTCACTGTCCCTTTAGTTGGAGAGAGTTCTCAAATAACCCCCGCCATGTTTGATAAGTCTCTTAGTTGGTAATTGTCCTTTTCAGGGAAAAGAGAAGTTAGTTGAGATGTCATTGCTGTTAAAATCCAATCCTGTTTCCTAAAAGACGCAACAAGACAGCAGACACACACAAGGAGAAAGAAAAGAACAGCAAAGATAGAAAATGCAACTTCTTCCTCACTTGCAACCTCTCTGCTGGCAAAACATAGGCACAGCACACGATCTTATCAGCCACTCTGAGACCTGGCAATCATGTATCAGCACTGGGCTATTTAGGGCATTGCATTTAGCTGCCCTTCTGGTAACAGGCTTACGGCAAAGTATGCAGTCTTGGCCGGCTAAGACAGACTCTTATTGGACAGAAGGAAAAAAGAAAGAGAGAGGAAAGAGAAGTAATAAGGTAGAGAAGAAAAATAATACATTGTGGGGGAGAGGGAGGAGACAAAATCTCATATCCCATGTGGCGTTTGGGATGTAGCTGGACCTGGCGGGTATGGCAGTGTCATCTGGGTCCCTCTCTCTGACCCAGACGGGTCAAGACATCTTTCAGGATTAGGATGATGAAGGCACAGTGGTGTCACTCTGAACCCTAGGGTCCCAGGAAACAGAGTGGGCAGCGGTTATGATGATGAAGCTTGCTCCTTCCCCAGCATTGCAGTAGCTAGCTTTTCCTTCTAGCCTCTTTTTGAGGACCCTAAGGGACTGATGGGTGGAACAGCCTATCCCCTCATTCCCATTGTTCCCCAATTGGTCTGTTGACTTCTGGTTGCACACTTTTCTTGCTTACAAGTCAGGACCTTAGCATGGTCCTTGATTTATATCAGTAGGCCTTTTTGTTTGGACTAATGCCGTGTTTCTGTTGCCCTTATGCACCTTTTCCCATCAGCATTTATTGTTGAAGGTTATTGTGATGTTTTGTGAACTTTCACTCACTTTTCACAGTTGAGCTCACAATTAGGGTAAATTTGTAGGTCCAATTAGCACAATTGTTAACAACTTATTCTTTTTAATGTTTAATTAGTTTTGTCATTTCCACATAGGAGTTTTCTGTAAATATTTCTGAAGACTTCATGGAGCATCTTTACGAAGGGGCTTTGGCAATTGAAGTGTACGGGCACAAGCAAAGTGATCCTCGGAAAAACTCAGCCGTGTGGGATTTGGGAATAATTCAAGCCAAAACGCGAAGCCTTCGTGACAGGTAACTGCAGGCAGCAAACTCCTCCCATACAGTTTAAAATCCAGCCTCCCAGGCACAGTATATTTTTCTGGATTCTAAAGTGGGTTAGAGACCAGCAGTCAAATCCTGGGTTAAGTAAAAATGAATCTGATGTTTGGGTCTTTGTAACCCTCTGTGCTCATTGCAAAACCACCACACAGGTTGGTAATGTAGGTAAAAATTATTGATAAATGCTCATTCATATTGTTTATAGTTTTGATTAAAAGAAGAAAAACCTGAAGAATAAGACTGGATGATGTCATATTATTTAGGCAACACCATAAATGTGTGTATGGTTCTTTGCAAAGAAACAAAAGATAGTGGGGCTGATTTAGCTGTATCTCTGAAATCAATGGACGGGAGAATGTCTTTGGTTACGTACCGATGTATTGGAGATCAGTCCATGCCATGAAGCGTTTACAATCTAAGGACCTGCTCCCGCTTTCATTGGAGACAATTGTGGTTTTGCCATTGACTTTAGTGGCAACAGAATAGGACTGTAAGTTAAAACATGACATGGGAAGGTAACAAACACTGGGAAAAATAAGGAGAAGGGAGAATCGACAAGGGTGTTACAAAATTTCCTACTTCCAAAATTCAAGCTGATGGGACGAGCCCTTTTGCACATTGCCCTGTTCTTGATTTTTAATGGGGCAATTAACAAAGTCTTTGTAAGCTGCCCCATTTAGTTTTGATAGATGTTCTTGATGGACAAGAGACCATTCCTCCTGACTAGGTTCACAGTTTCAGAGCAAACGTTTTTTAGGGTATGTCTACACTACGAGAGTAGTTCGATTTTACTTAAATCATAGAATCATATAATCTCAGGGTTGGAAGGGACCTCAGGAGGTCATCTAGTCCAACCCCCTGCTCAAAGCAGGACCAATCCCCAACTAAATCATCCCAGCCAGGGCTTTGTCAAGCCGGGCCTTAAAAACCTCCAAGGAAGGAGATTCCACCACTTCCCTAGGTAACGCATTCCAGTGCTTCACCACCCTCCTAGTGAAATAGTGTTTCCTAATATCCAACCTAGACCTCCCCCACTGCAACTTGAGACCATTGCTCCTTGTTCTGTCATCTGCCACCACTGAGAACAGCCGAGCTCCATCCTCTTTGGAACCCCCCTTCAGGTAGTTGAAAGCAGCTATCAAATCCCCCCTCATCCTTCTCTTCTGGAGACTAAACAATCCCAGTTCCCTCAGCCTCTCCTCATAAGTCATGTGCTCCAGACCCCTAATCATTTTTGTTGCCCTCCGCTGGACTCTTTCCAATATTTCCACATCCTTCTTGTAGTGTGGGGCCCAAAACTGGACACAGTACTCCAGATGAGGCCTCACCAATGTCGAATAAAGGGGAACGATCACGTTCCTCGATCTGCTGGCAATGCCCCTACTTATACAGCCCAAAATGCCGTTAGCCTTCTTGGCAACAAGAGCACACTGTTGACTCATATCCAGCTTCTCATCCACTGTGACCCCTAGGTCCTTTTCTGCAGAACTGCTACCTAGCCATTCGGTCCCTAGTCTGTAGCAGGGTTCTTCCGTCCTAAGTGCAGGACTCTGCACTTGTCCTTGTTGAACCTCATCATGTTTTTTTTGGCCCAATCCTCTAATTTGTCTAGGTCCCTCGGTATCTGATCCCTACCCTCCAGCGTATCTACCACGCCTCCCAGTTTAGTGTCGTCTGCAAACTTGCTGAGAGTGCAGTCCACACCATCCTCCAGATCATTAATAAAGATATTAAACAAAACTGGCCCCAGGACCGACCCTTGGGGCACTCTGCTTGAAACCGGCTGCCAACTAGACATGGAGCCGTTGATCACTACCCGTTGAGCCCGCCGATCAAGCCCATTGGGTCTGTTCCTGTTGAATTCTATGGGCTTTTTCCATAAGGGAATTTCTCTCAATCATTTAAAAAGTTCTTCCAGTTACTTTATCTGAGTTTGAACACTGGCTATTTTTCACTGGTTAGATCAAATGCATGGGATCTCCTCATTCCTGCTTGTCTTAGAATAAACAATCTGATAAAAGGACACGCAGAAGAGATTCTCTAGGTTGTTCTCATGTTACAAACTTTTATTAAAAGAGAAGTTCTAGGTGAGCGCTCTTTAAATGCTATGCCCTACAGAGCAAAAGCATTGTCACTGAGATTTTAGTAGAACATTTTCTATATCCATATCTTGAGAGTTTCTACATATTTTATTCCTGCATCTGTTTTCATTAAAAACCAGATGCTCCCAAGCTCCAGGAAAATCATCATGCTGAAGCATTTATCTTCTAGTTAGCATGGAAACAATTATGATAATTAATACTATTGTTCCGGCAGCTCCACCAACCATCATTCCAAGGAGATTCCCATGGACCTGTGCCGCCTGGCATCTCTCACCTGTATAGAAGAAGGTGTTGCCTGAAGGACACCTGGGAATAAAAGGCAACAAATGTAAAGCCTTGGTGGGTATTTTCCTGCCCTGCAGGACCATTGCAAGATCATCCATCTACATTCAGAACTCCTGAAAGAACTAAGGGGCCTGTCTGTTGTAGATTGAGGACTGTTTGGTTTGAGAGAGGATGTTCCATCTAGACACAACCCTGAGCAGGGTCCAATGGGGAACCATCCCATCCCAGAGCTGAGAAGGAGAGGGAGCTCAAGGAGGCTTTCCCCCCGACAAGCTGGCTGGGTTGCCTGGGGCAGTTCCCAATAGAGGGGTTTGGGCCAAGTCTCCCACATCATCCCCACTTCCTTTAGGGTAATTTACATCCCCTGGGAGCACCCACAGAGGGAGCAGTTTCTGCACTGCCCTGAGGACTGCTAGTAAGAGAATTCCCAAAGGCTGAGCAAAGGAGTACCGTGTTCCTATCACTGTGCCCGACAATGTGGAGGATTTGATATTAATGTCTGTAGTGGTGATCTGAGAGTCTTATCTTCTCATGAGCTGAATGTTTATTAGATGCATCAGCTAGTGCATGAGAAATCGGCGGCTGGCAAAAAAGGGGCCCGTGGTACCTGCAGCTTGCTTTCCCTTTCACATTCACACAGACTCCATCATTTTGGCAAGGATTTGGGTCACACGGGTCTCTCATGTAGGATGGCCAGTCTTCAAGGGGGCCAATGTTCAGGGCTGATCTCCTCTGCCTTTCAAGAATGAGGCCTTTGGTGATGGATTGGGCCGGTTTAATAGGGACTTCAGTCTTTTTGAGATAGGTTAGATCTTTTAAAAAGAAAATAAAGAGAGAGACAGCGGTTAATAGCGACTGACATTATTATACATTGCACTTTTCATCCCAAAGGATCTCAACAATGGCATATTATCTCTCCTTGCTCCACATAGGGAGCTCTCACTGGTATTGGAGGAAGCTCTGCATGTATAAAAAGAGGAGAACGTGCCCCTGCTATACACACACACACACATACACACACACACACACACACACACATACACACATATATATATATAGAGAGAGAGAGAGAATGTGTATATGTGTGTATATATATAGAATGTACCAAACTCAAACCTTAGAGCCTGGGATGTTTGAAATCCAGATCCACATTTTGCAGTCTGAATCCATCACTAACACACATAGGAATCACTTCACCAATAATTGAGATTACTTGGCAAATGACTTCAATTCAGAGAAAGCTACCATAGAAGCCATGCAATGTCCTCACACAGGGCTAGCTAAAAGGGGAAACTTCAGGGTTCTAATACATGGATGCCAAGATGGCATAAGCAGGAGGAGTTTCATTTTATTAGGCACTGGGGAATTTTCAGGCTATGCAAAAGGGACAGGCACCAAACCTGGAACCAAAGTGGAACCAGACTGCTGGCACAGAAAGTTGATGAAGTTTGGAGGCACTCTTTAAAGGAAGATCTTAAAGCAGAAATAGGTGAATTAGAAGATAAAGTGCTTTGCTGAAACATGGTGGAGTGACAAACATCAAATCCGTATGGATACAAGTCCCAGGTAATAACAATAGAAAGATATTAACAGGGTTGTTCTACCAACTTCCAGATCAGGGAAAGGTTATAATTGAGTGCACAGTGCTGAGGCAGGTCAAAGCAGTAACGAATTCTAATAAAACAGTAATCAGTGGTGATTTCAGTTAGCTGGGTATAAACAGATTAAATGTCCCGATGGAACAAGGTTTAGAGTGGCAATTTCTCAACACATTAAATGATTGTTTCTTGGAAAGAGCATGGACGAGAACAGAGGAGGACAGGCTAGTCTCATCTTAGGGTGTGTCTACACTTAAAACACTGCAGCGGTGCACAAGCAGCACTATAGCTGTGCTGCTGTAGTGTTCAAATGTAGACAAGCTCTTAGTAATACACTGGAGATGGGTCAAGAAATTAGCTGACCTCCAAGACCAGTGGTTCTCAAACTTTTGTACTGGTGATCCCTTTCACATAGCAAGCCTCTGAGTGTGACCCCCTTTATAAATTAAAAACACCTTTAAATATATTTAACACCATTATAAATGCTGGAAGCAAAGCAGGGTTTGTGATGGAGGCTGACAGCTCACGACCCCGGCATGTAATAACCTCACGACCCTCTTAAGGGTCCCGACCCCCAGTTTGAGAACCCCTGCCCAAGACAAAAGAATGGAAATTAAAATCCATAGACTCAGGATGGAGGCTATTCAAGCAACCTGCGCAGAGTGTCCCAGAAGGAATGCATACCCCTAAACAGGAAAGGAAGCATGCAGGCAAGTAAAAGAAGATTGAAGGTGAAATTTTCAAGTGTCCAAGCAACATAGGCGTTTAAGTCCCATTTTCAAGAAAATTTGAACTCTTAGGCGCAGATCCTCAAAGGCATTTAGGAACCCAGCTCCCACAGAAATCAGTAGGCATTAGGTGCCTAAATACCTTTGAGGATCTGGGGGCCTAGGAGCGTAAGTCCCATTGAAAGTCAATGATTTAGTCTTCTAAGGATTTTGATTTCCTTTCCATTTAAAGTCAATGGAACTTTGGATCTTTTGAAAATGAAATTTAGACTCCTAAATCTCTTAAGCTCTTCTGAAAATGTTATCCTAGAAGATTAAATGGCAAGGTTCAAGAGGTTATTCAATCAAAGAGATATCCTTCCAAAAATGGACACCCAAGCCAAAAATAAGCAATCAAGACATAAGACGGAAATTAGGAGCAGGGGTGATTATTGAAAATATACTAGCTCATTACATCAATCAATGATACATCCTTACTTGGAATACTGTGTTCAATTCCAGACATCTTTTTCCAAATAGACACAGCTGGCCATATTTTTAAAGGTATCTAGGCACCTAAAGATGCAGATAAGCACCCACTGGGATTTTCAAAATGCCTACATGCCTAACTCTTATTGAAATCAATGGGCGTTAGACCCCTAGGAGCTCTTGAAAAATCACACAAGGTGCCTACCTGCATCTTTTAGGTGCCTAAACACCTTTAAAAATCTGGCCCAGCAAAATAGAAGAGGCTCAGAGATTGATGACAATCATTATTGGAATACCCATCTGAACTGACATTGAAAGAAGAGCCTGTTCAGTTTGATTTAGTTGGAGTTGGTCCTTCTTTGAGCAGGGGGTTGGACTAGATGACCTCCTGAGGTCTCTTCCAACCCTGATATTCTATGAAGAGAAAGAAAAAAGATTCTGCACCTTTAAATTCTGCAAAAATAATGAGGTCATCGTTTTTCAGGAAATTCCTCTGTCTCAGCTGTTTGTGAGAGATGAAATTACTCCACCCCCAGTCTAAGCTTCTATTACAGTTGCATGAAGGGTCGAATGTTCCAACAACAGATGGTTTATCCCACATTGAAGTATCATTTTTATCTGCAAAATATTATGATTATGCATGACTTGGTTTTAATCAGCAAAAAGCCTAGAACCAAATGTTATTCAGCAATAGATGTCAAATCATTACAAGGACTTTTTCTGCATTAATAAACTAGTGGTGAAGTCATGCCACAAAGTCAGATTCAGATTTTGAATACCTGTGTGAGAGTTTAGAGGTTCTGGATTTTATCCATCATTATTGTTCTGTGAAAAATCTTTGTTATTAAAAGCATTAATATAGAAAAGATCATACTGACAAAGGTATGGCGAGATAGGGACTCAGCTGTTGGGGTTTTACTTTGACATCAAACTCTTTTTTCTTATCATTATTAATTTGCATTACAATATCACATAGGAGTTCTAGTCATGGACCAAGACCCCACTGTGCTGGGTGCTGTACAAACACAGAACCGAAAAACTGCCTCTTCCCCAAAGAATTTATAATCTTAGTGTAAGGCAAGAAGCAATAGATGAAGACAGAGATATGGATGGGGGGGGGGATTACTGGATATGCTCTGGATGATGATAACTTAGAACTCCCACAGATTTCCAACTACTTTATTCATTAAATAAACTGCTTTGGATGACAATCTAAATGCAACCAAGCTGTCTGTATTCAAATTCGCCAAACTGCAAAATCTGCACGTTCAGTTGGTCAGGCGCATCACGGGAAGGTGATGCTCTTGTGGTGTTGCAATGTCACATTGTGACACACCACTCATCAGATCACGTCACTGGCTTGGAAGTGTTCTGACCTCCCTGAACCCATTCTAAGAACACAGGCAGAATTCTGGGTCTTGACCTGGTTTGGAAGAACTTTATATATTTAGAGTCAAACTCATATCTCTGGGCTCATTCGCCCCTATGATAATAAATAATAATTATTAATAAACACCTAACACTTCTAGAGCACATTTTTATCCCAGGTGAGCTTGTATCACTATTCCCATTTTACAGATAAGGAGCCTGAGGCCCAGAAAATGGAAGGGACTTGCCCAAGGTCACCCAACAAAGTAATAGAAGAGCTGGGAATGGGAACTAGGCCTCCTGACTCCAAGTCCCATGCCCTCTCCACTGGCTCACACTCCCTTTCCCTTGTGCATGCTGCTTCAGTCATTTTCATACAGAAGCCACTTACCCGGCAAAACTTGGCTCTTGTCTGTTGTGAAGCTCCTGCTCGAGGACATCCTGTTCCTGATGTCAGGGTGCTGGTCTAGCACCGTTATAATAGCTCGTCTGTTCTCAGCAGGCCATTGCAGAACATCATCATTCTCTCCACTGCACAAGTGAAAAGAAATGCGGGCGTAATCTGGAAAGTAGGAATTAGATGTGCCATGAGGATACAAAGTTATACCATAACCATAGCCCTCAGGGCTATAAAACCGGGGACTACGCATCACAGAGCCTGAAACAGAAGTCTGGAGAATGTAGGTGAAGTTCCGAATGAGCCATACAGCACTGGGGCACGGTGTCTCAGTTAGGGTGACATCATCAATAAAAATTCCACCAGATGAGCTGCTGTGACTGCCCCTGAGTCCTTGGAAGACGTATCTGAACTTCTCTTGAACATTGAGGGTCACATGGGCAATTTTCCAATTGTGGTCGCTATCTCCTACGGGAAGAAACGAGAACCAGAGACACAATTAATAACGATATACCATAGGCTTGGTCTACATTACAGAGTTAGGTCGGCACAAGGTGGCTTACGTTGATGTCAGTGTCTACACTAGAATGCTGCTTCCACTGAAGTAAGTGGCCCACTATGGCAACATCATAACTCCACCTCCACAAGAGGCGTAGCACTTATGTCTATGTAGTTAGGGCCTCACCCCATCAGTGACCGCCCAAATTGTTAGCCACCTCCACTCCCACCCTGGCGTGACAGCCTGAGCTGTCAGCCAGGCACGTGGCTCACCTGGTCCCTGGCTGACCGCTCGGGCTGTCAGCACCAGGGCAGTGGGGCCCCCACCTGTGAGCCCAGCATCTGCCTGACAGCTAGGGCTGTCAGCACTGGGGTGGGGGAGGGCCATCTGTGAGTCCGGTATCCAGCTGACAGCTAGGGCTGTCAGCACTGGGGTGGGGGAGGGCCATCTGTGAGTCCGGCATCCAGCTGACAGCTCGGGCTGTCAGCGCCAAGGTGATGTGGGGGGGGGGGAGAGAAGGGGGCAGCTGTTATCCCCAGGCAGGGCTGCCAGACTCCAGCTCTCAGTGTCCCACAATGCCCCACTTCAGTCAGTGGACGCTCCTGGTGGGGACACGCACCACCAACAGAAGGAGTAACTGTGGACGTGAATTACAGTGCTGTCTGTACATTGACTTAAGTCGACTTAATTTTGTAGCGTAGACAAGTCTTTAGTAGCACATTTATTGTTATCCAACCACTTATTTAAACCACATACTAAGACATGTGGATTTCCCCATAACCCTGAAGGGTGGAGATCTCAGGTTGTTATTATTACTATTATAAATTTATATTTCAGTATCACCAGAGGCCAGCTAGGCCAGAGGCCCATTGTGCTAGGTGCAGTACAAATATTTAGTAAACGGCAGTCTCTAACCCAAAGAGCTTACACTTTAAAAGACAAGTTATACGAGGTCAATGAGACAAACAAGAGGCTCAGGGAGTCTGGCACCAGCTGTCCCAATATCACCCTGATTTTGCTAAGGTACAATCCTTCATCCTGAAAATCCCACCTGCAGGATATTCATAGGTCCCCCAAACTCCCTGGGTTTTGCCACCACAACAGAACCATTTCACGGTAGCTGAGTTTGTGCTGTTGAGCAAACCCACAAAAGTGGCAACTCTCATCAGTGTTTGGTTTTGCATTTTTTTAACTTGGTCTAAAGTAATCTCAAAATAAACCACCAGGGTCAGATCCTTCGTTCCTTAAGGTGACTCGATGGCAGTCGTTAGAGTGACACAGGGGCTGAATGTTGCCCTTTCTGTTGTAGGAGAGCCGGATTCGGATACCTTTACTCACACTGAATAGCACATGACTCCTTGAGAAGTCCAATTGATTTCTACATGTCAGGTGCATTGAAATCAGTGGGATTGCTCATGAAGTCAGGTGTTCTTTAGTATGACTGACATAGTAACAGAATCTGGCCTCCTAAGTCTTTGACTTTGTGTGGTGCAGATTGAGACCATTTGTTGGCTACCCCTTCGCCCTTCCCTATTATTCCAGGGTGACCCCAGGATGCTCAAAATGTTCTCTGTTCAGACACAAGTTTAAAGTTTGATGTCAAAGCACTTGTATTAGATGGTGCCACTTAAGTTCAGTGACTCATTGGAACCACGTTCCACTGGCAAGCAATGAGGAGTTGATGAATTTTTTGCATGGAAAATGTTCTAGAAGCAAATACATGTGCAAATGGTCAGGAATGAAAGCTCTTATTTGCATTAACAATGCCGGGGATCATTGCTCCTATTTGCATGAGCACAGTGATTAGTTACCCCTCATGGTGCAAATGTAAATCTTTTACAGGCCTGCTTTGCTCTTACCCAAAGCATTAAAATGGTGACCTATATTGTTTGGGACCATCCGAATTTCACCATCCAGGGCTTGTAAACAGCCATCCACGTAGTAGGTATGTTGTGCTCTGATACCAGAATGCCTGCCTGGATAGCAAGATGCTGACCTGATTGGTTTGGGAAAACTCTTGTGTTTCTGAACCAGTTTGTCTCATTTCTGAACACACTAGGATGTCTCCCCATCCCCCACCCCCAATTTTGTGTAGTCGTCTAATATTTTCAAAAATACCTTGAAAGGTTTTGACTTTAACGAGTGTGTTAACAGTCCCGGTGCCACTGTCCTTTCTAACCCAGATGACAAGCTTGTCCGAGGGGCTTCCGGAGATCTTATAGAAGAACTGGAGACACTGCTGAGTTCTCTTTGGGTAAAGGATCCGGGATTCTAGGAGAGCCATATCGTCTGCCTGGCCAGAGCTAGTGTTGAAGTACATGAAAGAACCAGCATCTACAGAGAAAGTGAGCATCAGTTATTGCCTCTTTTTAATCTTTCTGCCTGCTGCATATGACTTGTGGTGGCATAAATGTATGTACAGTGCAGAAGAAACAGCTGCATGTATAGTTAGTGGTGCTTTTCTTAAGCCTCACAACACCACTATCTTTTTAGGTATTATCTCATATCCCCATGTCACCAACGGGGAAACTGAAGCACAGAGAGGCTACACAGAAGACCCAGGAATAATATCCCGGGGCTTGTCCCTAGCCACTAGACTGTACTGTCACACAGCCAAAGTCCCTTTAGTTACAACTGTGAAATAAAAAATGGGGGTGTGACATTTTGGGGATCACACACACTGCCTGCCTTGTAACTTTGGGTGCCTTAATGCTATGCTGCTATAGCTCTGAGCTCCGATACCAGCAGCCAGCCTTCAAGCATAAAGGGCTTCCACCCACCTAATTACTCCTTGTAGGGTGACCCCAATAGCCCTTCTGCTCCCGAGTCTCCCCATATCCATCTCCTGAGTTCTTAACTACCAGACACTTGGACTTTTCCCTTTGGGATCGTCATCCCAGAAGGAGTGCAACCTGCCCCCCGTCAACAGATAACTGCTTAGGGTAAAAATAAACAAAGAACGTGTATTTAATAGAAAAATCACAGACTCAAAGATGAAATCAAAAGGAAAAGCAAACACATACGAGTTACACAGAAATTAACCATACAGATGCAACCTCAGACTTTACACTTCAATATTAGCTATATCCCCTTCTCTAACACAAGTTACCTACTGCTACTGAACAGTTTCCCAGCATGCCCTCTGTCCTAGAGGGGATCCAGTGTTTAAGAAACAGCACCTTGCTTAGATGCTGGCCCCCAGTTTCTAGATAGCCTGCACTTCAAACTCCTTCCCTTTTAACTCAGGATAAAACTGCAACCCCCCACTTTCTTTCAGGCTATAGGAATTCATGGTTACAGAGAGTGGGGAAACGCCTTCCTGCCTTAGTCCACCAACCATCGTCCTTCCCTGGGTTGCACAATGCCAGGTGCTTGGAGTTTGTTTCATGTAAACAGCTAGCCTGGGAGGTGCCCTCCCTGCCTGCCTGGTGGGAGGTGACACTGCAGTTACACCTTTGTTACAAGTACAATGTTCTACACATATCTCCACGCATACATTCATAACCATCTGAAGAAGTGAGTTTTTTTACCCATGAAAGCTTATGCCCAAATAAATCTGTTAGTCTTGAAGGTGCCACCGGACTCCTCACTGATCTCCTAATGACCACCAAGTTTGGGACATTACATGCTTTCATGAAAGACCATACTTAATCTACAGTTCTACTCTGTAACATTGTGTAGAGCCCATAGATTCAATTGCTTATCCCTTGGGGTTCAGACCCCCTGTTCTCTCCTGGGGGTGTCTGGACTTTGATTGTCACAGGAGGGGAAGAATTCAAAGAAAGCCTGCAGGATGTTTTACTGGCGACCCTTGGATTGCTTCCAAGTATCATTTCTCATTCCTAGTTAAAATTGTACCTGATCCTGTGTAACCATTCCTGAGAGAGTGAGAGTCTCCGTGTCTTCTTCACTTTAGTGGCTGGTCCACATAAGGGGATAAGAATGTACCACCACTGCCAGCAAATGGAATTGCTCCTTAAGCTCAAATGATAGTGGCTCATGCTTAGGGTCATTATACCTGCACTTCTTTAGGCAAAATTCCCACTGAAGTCATATTTTCCCGAAGTCTGAGGGAGTTCTGCCTGACTAAGTAGTGGAAAATCAGGCCCTTAGTTGTCAAACAAGCCTTTGAGAATTTCTCTTTACTTTAATTTGTGAGCAAATGCTTCCTGGACTGACACTGCCGGGCTCTGTCACTGGCTCATACTAGGGACTGACCTTGCATTTTTGTGATTCTACTAGTTTGAAAAACAGAAAACTGGGGATTTTTGTGTAAAATTATCCTTAAACACTTGAATAGAAGGACCTTAAAAATCATTGTTGTTTGATTCTTTAGAAAATCAAATATTGATCTAAGACTGTTCCAGACCCAACACACCTCACACTTCATTTATGTTTCAAATGTAACAGTTACCAGAGATATGTGTGCAACTCTTCACTCTTATGTTGTGCTAAAATCATTGTTAATCAAACCAAGGCAGGTACGGTAGGTCACATTCATTCCAGCATCAGCATATATTTATTATGCCTCTAGTTAAACCATAATACATGTTCTTTGTCCTCTTCTATATTGCTGAGCTGGTCTGGAGAATGTAGTGTATGTTGCAAAAAGGTTCTGATTTGGCACTGGTAATATCAGCACCTTTGTTCCTCATTATCAAAAGAAAGCACATTGCCAACGTGCTGTGAAAAGGGAAAAGGGTGTTAGCGTGACCAGAGTCATAACAAACAAGCCTTCTTTAGAACGGTATCCTCAAAGATAGTTGTTCTTTTCCTGGCTTTGAAGTACTTTTCAGTTTGATCAGCTGCCAAGATTTTCCAAGTGTTGGCTGCAATGTTAGCATCTCTCCGAAGCTGTCTTTAAAACACAGCTGTCACCCTCGCTAAGGCATGAACAAAGTGGCCTTTGGGGTCCCTAACGTTTACTCAGGTACATATTTATTTTTTATTTTACCTTTGCAGCGTCCGAGGAGCGTGTGGTCTTCTTGTCCTGCGAGGCTGCTCTTCTTATGGACCCAGTCTGCGTCATCTCCGGTGCCCTGAACCATGCCACAGATATTGGCAAACTCAAAAGCACACTGGTCCAAAAGGGTGTGGGTTGAAGCTGAAAGAACATGCATATAGTTAAATCCAAAGAAGCCTCTAGTAAATAAAATATGTTTTAAGGAAGACTGGGATAATGCTGTTCAAATTGTTTTTCCCTTCTGTATGCTTTTCCTGATGGATACGTTTCTATGCAACACATCATATGGTACATATACAATCCTGCAACCTTTACCATCCCTGAGTATTCAAAATGATTCCTTAGGGAGCTATTACACAACTTGGTTCCTGAAGATAGCAAATAAAATCAGCTATCCCTGACTGATGCACAACCTGACAATTGGCTGATTTCTTGGAGCTGTCACAACCAAGGTGACCCTCAAGCAAGGATCTGAAGGAGGAGAAGGTTAATTCATTGAGGGGGATCCCTGAATAAAGCACAGCATGGAAGGAAGCTTAGAATTGGATGAGTATAAGTCTTTCATTCACTTACTGGACTGCTTCAAAAGCAGTAATGGCTAGCAGAGACCTAGAGAGGGATTGGGATGGGGAAAATAACCTGCTCCACACATCACTCAGCCCCATTAGCACTGCAGTAAGGTAAACTGAGGACAAGTTTTCTATAGTTCCTCCCTGTTTGGATTTCTCATCTTTTTATTTATTTATTTAGTCATAAAAATTAAGGGGGAGCAATGAAATCCTGCTAAAGTCCAAAAATGCGGCACACTTGACAATGGCTCAGTGTGGACTTACTGCAGTTGTACATGCGATTGAGTCTTTCTAAGTCAACGGTGCTGAAATCCAAGCGCTGCCCAATAATGTCATTAAATGCTGGTATCTTCGCAGTGATTGTTGGGGCACTCTCGTTTTTGTTAAATGAGAACGGCTCGTAATGCATTACGGATTCATAGTCGTAGGGGGTGTTCAGGTCGGAGATGAACGTGGCATTGTACTTCACAAAGTTGTGAGATTGGCCTGGTGAAAGAACAAATGAGTGAGTCATTCTTAAAATGATCAGAATCTTTCCCCAGGCAAAAATGTCCCTGGGATGGACATACTAAAGCTCAAAAGTTACAACATATTAATGCAGAACGGAATCAACATGGTGGATTCAAAGACAAGTACCATATGGTTAGAATTAGAATCTTACATTATTGGTTTATGAAGCAATTTTGACAACAAAGTCCTCTTATTTTAGATCCCAATTTTCATTTCATGTGTCTTCTGCTTGTGCACATTTAAATAACTGCCAGACGCAGCTTTTGAGTGTCTGCATGCACTAGTAACAGTGTTCAGAAATGGTGCACGTATATATAAGACCACATTTTGAAAAAGTGGTTCTGAATGTCTTTTCCTTTTCTGAAGGTCCTCAGGCATCTCCTCGTTTCAATCTCATTTGCTTCCCTTCTCTGCCTCCTTTATGCCTCACATTACAGTTCGTCTTCTTCTAGCTATGGCCTCGATCCTGCAAAGTGTGAAACTCTCTGGCTCCAATCCAGCCAAGCATGCATGTAATTGCTCAAATTTACTCATGTGAGTGAATCTATTGGCCTCAGTGGAACTACTCATACGCTTACAAGTTAAGTCCAAGCTTAAGTGTTTTGCAAGAATTGGGACCAGCACCTTGCAGGATTAAGCCCTAAGGAATGATGAGCATGCCTCATTCTGGAGCCTTTAATTACTGATGCAAATATTTGCCTGGGTATTCGTTTCACTGTAGAACAACCAGGGGTACTTCTCCTCAGTAGGGGGATGCATGCAACATGCATCCTTAGTGTGTAGAGTGCTCCCAGCCCCCCGCTGGCCTGCCGGACAAAAGACATCTTCCATTTAGAGCTGAATGAAAATGCAGTTTTGCCACACTAGATATTATAATATTTGTTGCTATTTTATCCATTTTCACATCCCTATGACACTAAAACGGTAATTTGGCTGCAGAAGTACATGAAATTGTAACATTTCCATTGTTTTCCTGAAAACAATGTTGCTATAAAAAAAGGAAAGACCTATTTTTCAATGAAAATAACCCCTATTTAGTGCAAATAAATCACAGAAGGGACCAATTTCAAGCTTTCAGAGTTTGAGAGAAAGAGAGAGAAAAAATTAACATTTCAAATTATACCGTGAATGTTTTGGCTGCTTCTCACTGCTATTAAAATTCTTATTCTCCTCAATTAGAAATAGCATGTGGCTGCACTGAATGACCCATTACTACTAAATAGCTTCCGTTGTACTATTTCCCAGTGTAGCTTATTGGGGTAAGCAGCTACGTGCTCAACACAACAGTCTGGGATTCAGAGCTGAGGATTGTCTGAAAGTTTATGTTTATTTCCTTTTAGAGATTTGAATTGAGACTTTGACTGGATTCATTATCAGAAAGGATGCCACTCCCCCCAGTGTAGCACTATAGCTTTTTACAGCTCAGAGGAAGGTAGTCCATGCAGAAGATCAGTTATAACTTTTAGATGAAGATCTGTTCTAAGAAGACCACGGCACTAGCTGGCAGGTTGTACAAATCCAACCTTTGCTGACACCTATTGCCAGTGATTCAGAGCCAGAGATGATCCAGTCTTTACGCAGATGCAAGATAAGAGGAGGGCCTGTGGAACCTTCCACTGTATCCTCCATGCAGTGCCCAGCTGGAGTTGCAGTCTCTCAACTCCCCTAAGGCCTGGTCTACACTGGGGGGGAGGGAGGGAATCGATCTAAGTTACGTGTAACCCCTTTGGGGTTTAGAGAGCATGGCCCTTTAAATCTTTTTCCTAAGGGGGAGGGGGAGAGTAAGAAAAAAGGAGGGAAACTCCAGGGGGCAGCGCGGGAGCTCCAGGGAGGGGGAGAGGCAGCCTGCAGGCCCTGGAAAAGTGAAGCAGAGAGAACCTGTCTGAAGCCTGGGAAGGACAGGGCCGATCGGGGACACCCCAGGACAGGAGCCAGGAGGAGCACTGTGCCAAGGAGGAATCGCCCGAGGAGGACAGGCCGGAGCTGGACCCAGTATCACGGCTGCCCAGAGCTGCATGGGGCTGTGAGTACTGGGGCTTGTGACTCTGCATTGGGGACAAGGAGGGAGGCTGTAGCTAGTTAAGTGGGGAGGTGGTCGCTCTGTGTGGCTTTGCAGAGAGCGGCAGAAGAGGGCACCGGAGGGGTTTGTTTAGGGTTACCATATTTCAGCAAGCAAAAAAGAGGACGGGAGGAGCCCTGCCCCTGTCCTGCCCTAGCCCCGCCCATGCCCCTTCCACTCCCTCCCACTTCCTGACCCCCTCAGAACCCCCAACCCTCCCCCTGCTCCTTGTCCCCTGACTGCCCCCTCCTGGGACCCCTGCCCCTAACTGCCCCCCAGGACTCCACCCCCTACCTAAGCCTCCCTGCTCCTTGTTCCCTGACTGCCCCCTCCTGAGACCCTCCCCCCATCCTAACTGGCCCCCTAGGACCCTACCCCCTACCTGTCCCCTGACTGCCCCAACCCTTATCCACACCCCCACTCCCAGACAGACCCCTGGGACTCCCACGCCCCATCCAACCACTCCCCACCAGAACTCCCGACCCATCTAAACCCCTCTGCTCCCTGTCCCCTGACTGCTCCGATCCCTCTCCCCACCCCCTGACAGCCCCCCCCAGAACTCCCAAACACCCCCCCCCCGCTCCTTGTCCCCTGACTACCCCTCCTGGGACCCCTGCTCCTAACTGCCCTCCAGAACCCCACCCCCTACCTAAGCCTCCCTGTTCCTTGTCCCCTAACTGCCCCCTCCTGAGACCCTACTCCCTACCTGTACCCTGACTGCCCAAAACCTTATCCACACCCCCACCCCCAGAAAGCCCCGCCGTACACCCGACCCCCCCCCCCCGCTCCCTGTCTCTTGACTGCCCCCTCCAGAACCTCCCTGCCCCTTCTCCGACCCCCTGGCCCCCTTACCCTGCCGCTCAGACCAGTGTGCCAGGGAGGAGGAGCAGGGGGAGGAGCTCCAGACTGCCGGTGCGAACTGCCGGCTGGTGATCCATCATCTGCGAATGCAGGGTGGGAGGGAGGGATCTCTGCTGCAGGGGAAGCGGAGGAGGGGCTCCCTCTGGCTGTTGGAGCCCCATGTAAGTGACACCATCCGGCCGGCTGCCCTGTTAGCCGCGCGCGCTCTGCATGGGGGGGGGAAGTCCGGACATTTACAGATTCCCCCCGGACGCTATTTTTAACTCTAAAAGCCGGACATGTCCGGGGGAATCCGGATGAATGGTAACCCTAGGTTTGTTGGGGGAAAGGTCACTGGCGCCGAGGAGCACCCAAGACTCACCACTGGACTGGAACTTTGCTCAGGACTCCTGAACTCTGCGTGCAGACACATTGCTCAGTGTCTGCCCTTCCAGACTGTGCTACCAGTGGGCCTGTGGGGCCTTGGCTTGAATGCAACCCTGTCTTACTGCTCCCCCTATATTTCCCCTTGTTGTTTTTCTCCCTCATCCCTCTGTAAACAAATATTTCCCTTGTTATATCCACTGTACTTTTCCTGTGGGTGTGTGTGTTCACTCTGGGGGGTTTGGAACAGGTGCCCCTGGGGTGGAAGGGATTTCTCCTGCTGCATTCCTGCGCACGCCTTCTCTTGGCCAGAGCTGCCTGCAGAGCAGACTCCATCTTGGCCACGAGGGCGCTAAAGTTACACTTGGTGGCCCGTACGGGGACTTTGCAGTACACACACACACACACCTACATTGTGCACCCTGGGCTCTTCTTCACAGAGCAAAGAAACTCCTGAGTGACTTTCATCTCAGTTTAAAAAAAAAAAAATGGAGAGAGGATTATTAGAAGACCTGTGCCGAGGGGCACGAATCCCAGTAACCAAAGCTGTGCTGGTGGCGGGGTTCCCAGAAGAGATGGAACCAAATGAAATTGAGGAGAGCTTAGATGCAGCTGAAATACTGGGGAGAGTAAAGGTCCGCACCCGTATTTACAACCGCAAAGTGAAGGGCATGGTAGCACTATGTACTCACTCCAAGGAAACAGATCTTGATAAAGTGCCCAAAGAGGTGCAAGTAGAAGGTATTCCCTGGACAATTCTGGGGGCAGAGCAGTCCCCTCCTAGTGTGCCTGTGTCACTTGAGGTGGATTCTTTAGCACAGAAATTGCAAGCTCTGATGGTGGATGAGAAGCGGACAAGAGAAGAATTAATTTTGGCATTAGGAGGGGCTCCAACACCTGCAGCACCCAGCCTGGTGGGATGAGCCAAAGAGCTGGGAAACACTCTCAAAGATGCATTGAGGCCAGTATATGAAAGTCCTCCATACAAGCGGTTACGTTCATTCTCGGGGGTGTCACCTGTACCCCCAGGGGAGGAGGATTACGAGACCTGGAGGGATTTTACGGTGCCACTTGTCCAAGAGTGGGAATGCTCTGATGCTGAGAAGCGGAAACGTGTGCTTGAGAGTCTGAGGGGACCTGCCATGCGAATTATCCGAGCCCTGAAAGACTCACAACCAGCTGCCACAGTGCAAGACTATTTAACCGCTCTTGAGAGTGTCTACGGTACTACTGATAGCACTGAAGACCTGTATTATCGGTTCCGCCATACCTATCAGGAGCCCCACGAACGATTGTCGGATTTCATCAGGAGACTAGAGGATTTGCTACAGCAGGTAGTGCGGAAGGAGGGCATCCCCACCAAGCGCATTGATTCCGCTAGGTTGGACCAAATCCTTGGGGGCACCCGACAAGATGGGTTGATGTTGTGGCGACTGCAGCTGAGGGAGCGGGCCCAAAACCCACCCCCATTCCACAAGCTCATTCGAGAGATACGTGAAGAGGAGGAGCGATTGTTGCAAGTGGATGCAGTGGTGCAGCCGAAGATGGCAGGGAGTCGCACCACTACAGTGCTTGGAGAGATGGAAGAAGCCCCGTCAGTGGCAGCAGCACTGAGAGATTTGACCCGAGAAATGGCCATGATGAAGGCTCAGGGACATACTGTGCCATCCTCCAGAGGGGAGAGTAGCAGGAGGGGTGATAGCCAGCGAGAAGGTTTCTGTTATAACTGTGGAAGAGATGGTCACTATGCCTTGGACTGCCAAAACAAGACAGATCATGCAAGGGTATCAGAGATTGCAGCAGACCATTAGGAAGCTTCAGGGAAACACCAACAGGGCTTGGGGAAGGAGCAACCCAAGACCCTGAAATTCCAAGGCTCCCCAGAAAAAACCACAAACAGGGGTTACATACGCAACTTCAGCTACGTGAAGCGATGTCTTCATTACGGTGAGTCGACTGCTGCCACTCCCCCGTCGACTCTGCCTGCGCATCTCGCCGAGCTGGAGTACAGGAGTCGACGGGAGAGCGCTCGGGGATCTATTTATCACGTCTAGACTAGATGCGATAAATCGATCCCCGCTGGATCGATCGCTGCCCGCAGATCCGGCCGGTAGTGAAGACATACCCTAAGAAACTTTAAGAGGCGTTTTCCCTCAGTAAGGCCTGCACGATTTATCTCAGTGGGAAGTGGGATCTATAGCTTGTAATGGCACCTGCAGAACATCGTACCTGCAGTAAATTTACGCTAACATGCACTTGCTATATTTTTTCCTTTTTTGCATTAGGCAGGAGAATGTTATAATGCTCCCAGTCAATTACCATTTTATTATATGTGTCATATTTGGGTTGGGGGGAGGCAGAGAGGGGTGTTATTGATCATATGAAAAGAATAAAGAAAACTGATGACTGGGTGGCTCCAGGGATTAAGAAGGCGGATGTGTTTAATGCCTATTTTGCTTCAGTCTTCACTAAAAAAGTTAATGGTGATCAGATAATCAACACAATTAATATTGCCAACAAGAGGGAAGGAATGCAAGCCAAATTAGGGAAAGAACAGGTTAAAGACTATTCAGATAAATTAGATGTATTCAAGTAAGCAGGGACTGATGAAACTCATCCTAAGGTACTTAAGGAACTAGCTGAAGCAATCTCAGAACCATTAGCAATTATCTTCAAGAGCTCATGAAGGACGGGTGAGGTTCCAGAGGACTGGAGAAGGGCGAACATAGCATTTGTCTTTAAAAAGGGGAACAAAGAGGACGCAGGAAATTATAGACTAGTCAGCCTAACTTCGATACCTGGCAAGATACTGGAACAAATTATCAATCAATAAATTTGTAAGCGCCTGGAGAAGAACAGGATTATAAGAAATAGCCAGCATGGATTTTTCAAAAATAAATCATGCCAAACCAACCTAATTTCCTTCTGTCACAGGGTTACTGGCCTAGTGGATGGGGGGAAGCAGTAGATATGACATCTCTTGATTTTAGTAAGATTTTTGACATAATCCCACATGACATTCTCATAAGCAAAATAGGGAAATGTGGTCTAGATTAAATTAGCATAAAATGGACACACAACCAGTTGAAGACCATAGTCAAAGAGTAGCTATTCTTGGTGTGCTGTCAGACTGGGAGGGCATATCTAGTGGGGTCCCACAGGATTCAGTCCTGGGTCCTGTACTATTCAATATTTTCTTTAATGACTTGGATAATGGAGTGGAGAGTATGTTTATAAAATTTGTGGCTGACACCAAAATGGGAGGGGTTGCACACACTTTGAAGGACAGGATTAGAATTCAAAATGACCTTGACAAATTAGAGAATTGGTCTGAACTCATCAAGATGAAATTCAGTAAAGATAAGTGCAAAGTACTATACTTAGGAAGGAAAATTCAAGGTTATTGTTATGCACATGCACACAATGGTGGCTAGATGTCAGTACTGCTGAAAAGGATCTGGGGGTTATAGTGGATCACAAATTGCTTTGAGCAGGGGGTTGGACTAGATGACCTCCTGAGGTCTCTTCCAGCCCTAATCCTCTATGATTCTATGAATGTGAGTCAGTGTAATGCAGTTGCCAAAAAGGCTAATATCATTCTGGGGTGTATTAACAGGAGCGTCATATGTAAGACAAGGGAAGTAATTGTCCTGCTCTATGAGGCACTGGTGAGGCCTCAGGCAGAGTAGTGTTCAATTCTGAGTGCCACACTTTAAGAAACATGTGGATAAATTGGAAAAGTCCAGAGGAGAGCAACAAAAATGATAAAAGGTTTAGAAAACCTGACCTGTGAGGAAAGATTAAAAGAACTGGGCATGTTTACTCTTGAGAAAAGAAGACTAAGGTGCGAACCTAGTAACAATCTTCAAATATATTAAGGGCTGTTATAAAAAGGACGGTGATCAGTTGTTCTCCGTGTTCACTAAAGGTAGGACAAGAAGCAATGGGCTTAATCTGCACCAAGAAACATTTAGGTTAGATATTAGGAAAAACTTTCTAACTACACCTCTACCTCAATATAACGCTGTCCTCGGGAGCCAAAAAATCTTACTGCGTTTTAGGTGAAACTGCGTTATATCGAACTTGCTTTGATCTGGCAGAGTGCGCAGCCCCGCCCCCCCGGAGCACTGCTTTACCGCGTTATATCCAAATTTGTATTATATTGGGTCGCGTTATATCGGGGTAGAGCTGTATAAGGATATTTAAGTTCTGGAATAGGCCTCCAAAGGAGGCTGTGGAATTCCCATCATTGGCAGTGTTTAAGAACAGGTTGAACAAACACCTGCCAGGGATGGTCTAGGACTTGGTCCTGCCTCAGCACAGGGGACTGCATTAAAGGATTTCTCAAGGTCCCTTCTAGCCCTACCTTTCTATGCTTCTATTGGTAATGGGTTGTGGAGCCTTTCAACACATCTGAAAAATGGGGATAATTCTACTCTCTGGTCTGTCTTGTCTATTGTAAGGATCAGAGACTGTTTCTTACTATGTGTTTATTCAGCATCTAGCACAGTGGAACCCCAAACTCAGCTGAGGCATGTAGGCCCTATATTTAATAATATTATTATTATATTATACTGCTGGTTCAAATCCAGCCCAGGTTAATAGCAACTGAAAATTACTGCCATCTGATGACTGTTTGGTGACCTAAGTGAGGCGAGTTGTTCTTAGTTCAGTTTAGTGATGAAAAACATGGTGTGTAAAGCCTCCCATCAACAGCTGGCCGTCTCAGTCATGTTGGCAGTCCCAACACAGATGTTAAGGAAGGAATGGGCATGGACGTTCAACTCCTCTCTCGCTTTTAGAGACCTTTCTGCCACCACCCGGGTCAGACACATGTTGGGGCAGAGCTGTGTGAGCATGCATACACTACCGTTACCCGTTCGGCACAAAATGACAGCTGTTTGGCTTGGAGGACAGAAAAGAGTATTTTTACCATCAGTTAATTAGATAACTGAATTATTTTGGTACACTTTCTGTTTGTCTTGCATTTATTTAGTGCTTGTGAAAGGTGGTGGCTGGATAGCCCTGGAGATTGAAATCATCGTTTATCACATATACCATGCAACAATGCTGCAAGCTTCCCTATACAGTCCCATCAATGTACCTCAACACTGAGCAAAAAGAACCACCTCTAAGAGTAAAAGAGTGGCTCATGGTTTTGGTGCTGAGACTAGCAATAAGGATGCCAATGGAGGGGACATTTGTTACATGGTCACATGGGACAGGTTATTGTTGGACCTCAATTCTTCCATTCTTCTACTTTTATGTGTGCATTTTCCTTTCCTTATTATTAATATCACATTAACGTCTAGCACTAGGACCACAATCAGGGGCGGCTCTATGTTTTTTGCCACCCCAAGCACGGCAGTCAGGCGGCCTTTGGGGGCACGCCTGCGGGCGGTCCGCTGGTCATGCAGATTCGGCGGTGTTTCTGCGGGTGATCTGCTGGTCCCACGCCTTTGGCGTACCCGCCGCTGAATTGCCACTGAAGCCGCGGGACCGGCGGACCTCCCGCAGGCATGCCACCGAAGGCTACCTGACTGCTGCCCTCACGGTGACCAGCGCACCGCCTCCCGCGGCTTCCCGCCCCAGGCACGCATTTGCTGCGCTGGTGCCTGGAGCTGCCCCTGACCACAGTGTGCTAAGTACTGTATAACTCCATAGTAAAACACTGCCCCGGCCCCAAAGAGCTTCTAATTCAAAAAGAGAATACAGAGAAATAGGGAGAGGGAAAGTAGAGGTGAAGAGACTTGCTTATGGGCTCCTGACATCTAGGCCAGTCCCATTCACTAGGCAATGCTGCCTCTCTGATCTGTGTTATCCTCAGGAAAAAAGGCAGAGCTGAGATAAAATGATGTCAAACTATCTACTACATCTAAACGTGCACAAGTATCAACTTTTAGAGATGCCCAATGCTGCACCCTTGACTCTCATCTGGCTCTAAAATTCCATGTCAGGAGGCTTTAAAATCTAGTGTATTAGTGAGAAAAATAAAATACTTTGTCTCTGTACTTCCCAAAATCTGTATTGGCATTTAAAGCTGACCTGGAAGAATTTCATCCCACCAGATGTTCACGTAATCATCCCGGTCTGTCCTTGACTGTTCATGATAAAATCCCATTGCATGTAAGAGCTCGTGTTCTACAATAGCTTTATGGTCACACCGCTCCCCAATGGAAAGATTTTGTCCAGTCTGTCGATCACCCACCATGGACCAGCACCTGAGAAAGAGAGACTGCACAGTCATATAACCATAGAAGTGTAGGACTGGAAGGCACCTCAAGAGGTCATCTAGTCCAGTCCCCTGCACTCAAGGTAGAACTAAGTAAAACTAGACCATTCCTGACAGGTGTTTGTCTAACCTGTTCTTAAAAACTTCCAATGACAAAGATTCCATAACCTGCCTAAGTAATTTGTTCCAGCGCTTAACTACTGTGACAGTTAGGAAGTTTTTCATAATGTCCAACCTAAACTACCCTTTCTACAATTTAATCCCATTGCTTCTTGTCCTATCCTCAGAGGTTAAGAAGAATAATTTTCACCCTCCTCCTTGTAACAACCTTTTATGTACTTTAAAACTGTTATCATGTTCCGCTGCAGAATTCTGCATCCAAGGGTGCTAAAGGAGTTGGCAGATGTGATTGCAGACAGGGGCGGTGAGTTATATGGGCCCATGGTGCCCGTGCTCCAGCAATATTCAGGGCACAGGGGCCCGGCTTCACCAACTTTCGGGGCTAGGTCCTCCTCCCTTTGGCCTGCTGCCCCCGTGCGCCTCCCGCAAGCGTCCCTGCCTGTGCCCTGGGCAGCGGGCACCTGTCCCCTGCAGCGCCGCGCTGTGCTCTGCCGACTCCCAGCATCAACTGCCGCCGCAGGGTCCTAGCGCCCCCCACCACTAGTGCCAGGACAGGTTGACCCAGGTTTACCCTGCCCTTCCGGCATGGACGGACAGACCCATCCCTTTTCCGACGGGACCCTCCACCAGCACAGGGGACACCTCCGCCTGCAGTCACCATTCCTGCCCCACGCTGGGCAAGGGGCAGCCCCATCCTCCACCCCCAGTGAGGCTGCAGTGACGGGCAGCAGCAGGGGAAGAGGTGCACACGTGATGGAAGCCCCCACACCCACCACAGAGGAGGCGAAGGGGCTTCCTGGACCTGAGAGGGGCTCTAGGAGCACATGCAGTGACAGCGGTGTGAGGTGAGTGTGCTGCCAGTGGGGGAGAGGACTGCGGGAAGTCCTCTCTGGCCCCAGCCAGGGGCAGTCTGCCTGCAGCCCGGAGTCCTCCTCCCCGGCCCTGCCCCACCCCAGAACCTGCAGCCCCAGCCAGAGCCCTTACCCCACCCCCCACCCTAACCCTCTGCCCCAGCCCTGAGCCCCCTCCTGCACCGTGAACCTCTCATCCCCAGGCCCAACCCCACAGCCTTCAGCCTCGCACCCCAACCCTCTGCCTGAACCCCTCCCCTACTACAAACCCCTCATCCCCAGCCCCACCCCAGAGCCCTCACATTTTTACATTATTTTAAAAAATATATATTGGCTTACAAGGCAGGTATGTGGGGGCGGGGCAGGACTTGGACCCCATTCTGGGCACCACCAAAAATTATACAAACTGCCGCCCCTGATTGCAGAGCCATTGGCCATTATCTTTGAAAACTCATGGCGATCAGGGGAGGTCCCAGATGACTGGAAAAAAAGGCGAATGTAGTGCCCATATTTAAAAAAGGGAAGGAGGAGGATCCGGGGAACTAAAGGCCAGCGAGCCTCACCTCAGTCCCTGGAAAAATCATGGAGCAGGTCCTCAAGGAATCAATTCTGAAGCACCTTGAGGAGAGGAAAGTGATCTGGAACAGTCAGCATGGATTCACCAAGGGCAAGTCATGCCTGACTAATCTAATTGCCTTCTATGAGGAGATAACTGGCTCTGTGGATAAGGGGAAAGCAGTGGACGTGTTATTCCTTGACTTTAGCAAAGTTTTTGATACGGTATCCCACAGTATTCTTGCCAGCAAGTTAAAGTAGTATGGATTGGATGAATAGACTATAAGGTGGATAGAAAGCTGGCTAGATCATCAAGCTCAACGGGTAGTGATCAATGGCTCCATGTCTAGTTGGCAGCCGGTATCAAGCGGAGTGCCCCAAGGGTCGGTCCTGGGGCCGGTTTTGTTCAATATCTTCATTAATGATCTGGAGGATGGCGTGGATTGCACCCTCAGCAAGTTTGCAGATGACACTAAACTGGGAGGAGTGGTAGATACGCTGGAGGGTCGGGGAGAGGGACCTAGACAAATTAGAGGATTGGGCCAAAAGAAATCTGATGAGGTTCACCAAGGAAAAGTGCAGTGTCCTGCAGTTAGGACTGAAGAATCCCATGCACTGCTACAGGCTAGGGACCGAGTGGATAGGCAGCAGTTCTGCAGAAAAGGACCTAGGGGTTACAGTGGATGAGAAGCTGGATATGAGTCAACAGTGTGCCCTTGTTGCCAAGAAGGCTAACCGCATTTTCGGCTGTATGAGTAGGAGCATTTCCAGTAGATCGAGGGACGTGATCATTCCCCTCTATTTGGCATTGGTGAGGCCTCATCTGGAGTATTGTGTCCAGTTTGGGGCCCCACACTACAAGAAGGGTGTGGAAAAATTGGAAAGAGTCCAGCGGAGGGCAACAAAAATGATTAGGGGTCTGGAGCACATGACTTATGAGGAGAGGCTGAGGGAACTGGGATTATTTAGTCTGTAAAAGAGAAGAATGAGGAGGGATTTGATAGCTGCTTTCAACTACCTGAAAGGGGGTTCCAAAGAGGATGAACCTAGACTGTTCTCAGTGTTGGCAGATGACAGAACAAGGAGTAATGATCTCAAGTTGCAGTGGGGGAGGTTTAGGTTGGATAGCAGGAAAATCTTTTTCACTAGGAGGGTGGTGAAGCACTGGAATGGGTTACCTAGGGAGGTGGTGGAATCTCCTTCCTTAGAGGTTTTAAGGTCAGGCTTGACAAAGCCCTGGCTGAGATGATTTAGTTGGGGATTGGTCCTGCTTTGAGCAGGGGGTTGGACTAGATGACCTCCTGAGGTCCCTTCCAACCCTGATATTCTAGGATTCTCCCCTCTAGACTAAACAAACCTAATTTTTTCAATCTTTCCTCATAGGTCATAAGGACCTTTAATAATTCTGTTGCTGTCACTTAAGAAGAGTTTGCAGGTCTGTATTTAAGGACTATCTAATTACATTATGTATTTTCAAAATCATTTTGGATATTTAAGTAACCAATGTTATTATTTATTATTTATTAAGGTGCTGAGAATGTGCTCAGTGTTGACCAAGACAAAGAATGAAGGCAGTCCCTGCTCGGAAGACAAACAGAGACATTATCACAGGCATTAGGCCAGTATATGACATACTCCCCTGTTAGACAAGCTCATTCACAATGTCTTAGGTCAACAAGAGTTAAAAACATAAGAATGGCCATACTAGGTTAGACCAATGGTCCATCTAGCCCAGTGTCCTGTCTTCTGGTAGTGGCCAATGCCAGGTGCTTCTAGCAGTTGAAAGTTTAAGAACACCAGGGCTGGCCTTACCATGAGGCAAACTGAGACAGCCGCCTCAGGTGCCAGACTGGGGGGGGGCGGGGCGCCACTAGGACCCAGAGTGTAGAAAATTGTGGCTGCTGCTGGTGCATATGTATTCTCTCTGCTCTAGAGGTACAGAGATGATGGAGTGCTGTGCCAGAGGAAGGAGGGCACAAGAGACATAACAGGCAGGCAGGCGAAAAGGTGAGAGGGAATAACAGAAAGCAGCAGGAGCTGCAGGGAGAGAGAGGAGGAGGAGGAGCCTCTTATGGACCTCTCTAGCACCCCTAGGAGCCTGGACTGTTTAACACCAGCTTCTCAGGGAGCTTCCTGTTTCCTGCTGCTTCCCTGAACCCACTTGAGGAGAACAGGCAGTCAACTGAAGTAGTAGGAGCCAGTTAGGCCCTTAAGACGCTGATATCTTCCCTCACTCAGGCCCTGCTACCAGCCTGCTTATTTGTCCCCTTCAATTGAATGCTGAGAACCACTATAGCTGGCACAGAACAGCAGTCATGAGTGAAAGAAGAAAACGCCCCTCTGGGGCAGCATTCAGAAAAAGAAAGAAAGCAAAGGAAGCTTTTCTATCTGAGCAGGAAGGAGCTCTCCTGAGATACATAGACACTAATGTTCCCGGTGAGCCTTCCGACCCCAGTGAGGATGTGAGTGGTGAGGAGATGCCTGATCTTCCAGTTAGTCAGAGTGCAGGAGACCTGGCAGCACTCTGCAGCAGCATCCATATCTCAATCTCAAATGGATGTAACCATGCACATTCCTGAAGAAAAGTGTAGATCAGAGAAGAGTGTGGAGGAGGCGCAAGAAACAGCTGCTGCTGAGTTTAGTTCCTTAAGTTTAGATGATCCAGGACTGTGGACCCACTTGAGCAGTAGCCTGAGGGACTTCCTTGTATTGCATGGGCCACAGCAAGTGAAAAATTTCATGTTCCCTGTCATAACTATAAAAGGAAGGGTAACAGCTCTCTGTGTACAGTACTAAAATCCCTCCTGGTCAGAGACTCCAAAATCCTTTTACCTGTAAAGGGTTAAGAAGCTCGGGTAACCTGGCTGACACCTAACCCAGAGGACCAATGAGGGGACAAGATACTTTCAAATCTTGGGGGGGGAAAGGCTTTTGTGTGTGTCCTTTGTTTAAGGGGTTGTTCGCTCTTGGAACTGAGAGGGACCAGACATCAATCCAGGTTCTCCCCATCTTTCTAAACAAGTTTCTCTTATTTCAAAATTGTAAGTAAAAGCCAGGCAAGGCGTCTTAAATTTACTTTGTTTTCTCAGCTTGTAAATGTACCTTTTACTAGAGTGCTTTTCTTGTTTGCTATACTTTGAACCTAAGACAGAGGGGATTCCTCTGAGCTCTTTAAGTTTGATTACCCTGTAAAGTTATTTTCCATACTAATTTTGCAGAGATGATTTTACCTTTTGCTTTAATTAAAAGCCTTCTTTTTAAGAACCTGATTGATTTCTCCTTGTTTTAAGATCCAAAGGGGGTTTGGATCTGTATTCACCAGGAGTTGGTGAAAGGAAGGAGGGGGGAAGGGTCAATCTCTCCTTGTTAAGATCCAAGCAGTTTGGATCTGTATTCACCAGGAAATTGGTGAAAGGTTTCTCAAGGCTTCCCAGGGAGGGAATCCATCGAGAATGGTGGCAGCGGGACCAGAGCTAAGCTGGTAGATAAGCTTAGCAGTTTTCATGCAGGCCCCTACATTTGTACCCTAAAGTTCAAAGTAGGGATACAGCCTTGACATGGTGGCACAGCGGTGGGATCGTTTTAAACCCAAAAGCCAGTAAGAGATTTTTTTTTCCTTCTAGCTGCTTGGAGAGCAGAGCTGAAGGTAGATGCATATCTTATCTCTCCTTGCCTGAAGGCAGAGGTGTTAAGTTTTTTTAACAAGGTCCTTTGTTAAGAGAAGGGTTCAATTAATGAGCAAACAACTGGTAAAGATAATTTACAAGCTGAATTGTGTTTTTTTTCTTTTTACATCCTCGGGAGTAGCTTGTTAGAAAGTCTCTGTTAACTCAGCAGCACTCAGCAGGAGCCTGAGCTAAATACATCCCAGTTTCAGTCAATTGCAGAGGGTGTGACCCAGCACAAGAAAACCAGGAAAATGACTACCAAAGAAGAAAAAGCTAAAGAGGAGGCCCACAAGAGAGCTATGGAGCTAAAAGAAAAAGAGATAGAGCTGAGAGACAGAAAAGAGAAATCCAAAGAGGGGGCCCACAAGAGAGAGATGGAGCTGAGAGACAGAGAAGAGAAAGCCAAAGAGGAGGCCCACAAGAGAGAAATGGAGCTGGAAAAAGCCAAACAGGAGGCCCATGAAAGAGAAGAAAAAGCCAAACAGGAGGCCCATAAAAGAGAGATGGAGCTGAAAGAAAAAGAGATGGAACTGGAAGCAGCAAGGACTAGGCAGGGTGCATCAGACCATCCTAACAACTCCTCTCCAGGTACCACTTCCCATCCCAGGAAATTCCCCACCTACAAGGCAGGCGATGATACTGAGGCCTTCTTAGAAAATTTTGAAAGGGCCTGCCTTGGATACGACATCCCTCCAACCCAGTACATGGTAGAGCTGAGGCCGCAGCTCAGTGGACCCTTAGCAGAAGTGGCGGCTGAAATGCCTAAGGAACACATGAACAGTTATGAACTTTTTAAAAACAAGGCCAGACTCAGAATGGGGCTAACACCCGAGCATGCCCGTCGGCGGTTCAGAGCCCTAAGGTGGAAACCAGATGTGTCATTTACCCGGCATGCCTACCACATTGACAAAAATTGTGATGCCTGGGTATCAGGAGCAAATGTTAAATCTCTGGAAGATCTGCTTTCCCTAGTAAAAATGGAGCAGTTTTTAGAGGGTGTTCCTGAGGAAATAGAAAGGTACATCCTAGATGGGAAGCCCAAAACTGTAACCGAGGCGGGGGAGATTGGAGCCAAATGGGTGGAGGTGACAGAAAAGAAAAAAGCTAGTAGCAGTTGGAGCGAATATCAGAAGGGGCAAGCCGAAACAAAACCTTATCACCGGGGACAACCCAAGGCCCCACCCACATCCCAAGGGAAACCCCAGACGCCTTCTCACCCCACCACACCAGTCTCCAGCAACCAACATCGCCCCGGTGATACCTTAGCAGGGCGATGTTTTAAATGTAATGAACTGGGACATATAAAGGCTCACTGCCCCAAGAACCCCAACCGATTACAGTTCATTACACCCCAATCACACCAAAGATCCCCAGACCCAGATGCCTCTCTCATACCCTCGGAGCGAAGGGAAACCTTGAGAGTGGGCGGAAAGAAGGTTATCGCTTGGAGGGACACTGGGGCACAAGTGTCAACTATCCACCAATCCCTAGTGGACCCCAAACTCATCAACCCTGAGGCTACAGTGACAATTCAACCCTTCGTGTCTGAGTCTGTAACCTTGCCTACAGCCCAGTTGCATGTCCAGTACAAGGGCTGGTCAGGAATGTGAACTTTTGCAGTCTATGACAATTATCCCATTCCCATGCTGCTGGGGGAAGACTTGGCTAACCATGTGAAGCTAGCCAAGAGGGTGGGAATAGTCACCCGCAGCCAGGCTAAGCAAGCTTTCACCCCCATCCCTGTTCCTGAGCCGTCCACCAGGACCCCGTCTGTGTTACCGGAGACCCAAACACAGGTGGTGGAACCGGATCCCCTGCCAACGACTGCAACAGCCGTAGTGGATCCAATCCCAGAGACCCAGCCAAAGCCAGTCCCAGAACCGGAACTGGCAACGCAACCAGCACCAGAACCATTGCCAGCACTGAGTCCAGCGCTTGCAACCCCGTCTACAACTCCAATGCCAGAGGGCACCAGCGAGCCTAAACTGGCGGAAGCAGCAAATAACCCTACCCAAGAGGCTCAGCCAGAGCCTGAGATACCACATAGTGCACCAGCGGGCAGCGGTTCACAGTCAATGGAAAAAACCCCAGCCCCTACATCGCTTCCAGAGGGACCAAGCCCCAGTCCACAGTCCAAGGAGGAACTGATGTCTCCAGCATCAAGGGAACAGTTCCAGGCCGAGCAGGAAGCAGATGACAGCCTTCAGAAAGCTTGGGCGGCGGCACGGAGCACCCCACCGCCTCTCAGCTCTTCTAACCGATCCCGGTTTGTTGTAGAAAAAGGACTTTTATACAAGGAGACTCTTTCTGGTGGGCACCAGGAAGACTGGCATCCTCAAAGACAGCTGGTAGTTCCCACTAAGTATCGGGTAAAACTCTTGAGCTTAGCCCATGATCATCCCAGTGGCCATTCTGGGGTGAACAGAACCAAAAACCGGTTGGGGAAGTCCTTCCACTGGGAGGGAATGGGCAAGGACGTTGCTAATTATGTCCGGTCTTGTGAGGTGTGCCAACGAGTGGGAAAGCCCCAAGACCAGGTTAAAGCCCCTCTCCAGCCACTACCCATAATTGAGGTCCCATTTCAGCGAGTAGCTGTGGATATTCTGGGTCCTTTCCCAAAAAAGACACCCAGAGGAAAGCAGTACGTACTGACTTTCATGGATTTTGCTACCCGATGGCCGGAAGCTGTACCCTTAAGCAACACCAGGTCTAACAGTGTGTGCCAGGCATTAGCAGACATTTTTGCCAGGGTAGGGTGGCCCTCCGACATACTTACAGATGCGGGAACTAATTTCCTGGCAGGGAACATGAAAAACCTGTGGAAAGCTCATGGGGTGAATCACTTGGTTGCCACCCCTCATCACCATCAAACCAGTGGTCTGGTGGAGAGGTTTAATGGAACTTTGGGGGCCATGATACGTAAATTCGTAAATGAACACTCCAATGATTGGGACCTAGTGTTGCAGCAGTTGCTTTTTGCCTACAGGGCTGTACCACATCCCAGTTTAGGGTTTTCACCATTTGAACTTGTGTATGGCCGCGAGGTTAAGGGGCCATTACAGTTGGTGAAGCAGCAATGGGAGGGGTTTACGCCTTCTCCAGGAACTAACATTCTAGACTTTGTAAGCAACCTACAAAACACCCTCCGACACTCTTTAGCCCTTGCTAAAGAAAACCTAAAGGATGCTCAGGAAGAGCAAAAGGCCTGGTATGATAAACATTCCAGAGAACGGTCCTTCAAAGTAGGAGACCAAGTCATGGTCTTAAAGGCGCTCCAGGCCCATAAAATGGAAGCGTCGTGGGAAGGACCATTCACGGTCCAGGAGCGCCTAGGAGCTGTTAACTATCTCATAGCCTCCCCCACCTCCAACATAAAGCCTAAGGTATACCATGTTAATTCTCTTAAGCCCTTTTATTCTAGAGAATTAAACGTTTGCCAGTTTACAGCCCAGAAAACTGATGACGCGGAGTGGCCTGCAGGTGTCTACTATGAAGGAAAAAGGAATGGTGGCGTGGAAGAGGTGAACCTCTCCACGACTCTGGGACGTCTGCAGCGACAGCAGATAAAGGAGCTGTGCACAAGCTTTGCACCGATTTTCTCAGCCACTCCAGGACGGACCGAACGGGCATACCACTCCATTGACACAGGTAATGCTCACCCAATTAAAACCCCACCCTACCGGGAGTCACCTCATGCCCAAGCGGCTATACAAAGGGAGATCCAGAACATGCTACAGATGGGTATAATCCGCCCCTCTACCAGTGCATGGGCATCTCCAGTGGTTCTAGTTCCCAAACCAGATGGGGAAATACGCTTTTGCGTGGACTACCGTAAGCTAAATGCTGTAACTCGTCCTGACAACTATCCAATGCCACGCACAGATGAGCTATTGAAAAAATTGGGACATGCCCAATTCATCTCTACTTTAGACTTAACCAAAGGGTACTGGCAAGTACCACTAAATGAACCCGCTAAGGAAAGGTCAGCCTTCGTCACCCAGGCAGGGGTGTATGAATTCAATGTACTTCCTTTCGGGTTGCGAAATGCACCCGCCACCTTCCAAAGACTTGTAGATGGTCTCCTAGCAGGATTGGGAGAATCTGCAGTTGCCTACCTTGATAATGTGGCCATTTTTTCTGATTCATGGACAGAACACCTGGAGCACCTGAAAAAAGTCTTCAAGCGCATCCGGCAGGCAGGACTAACTGTTAAGGCTAAAAAGTGTCAAATAGGCCAAAACAAAGTGACATACCTGGGGCACCAGGTGGGTCAAGGAACTATAAATCCCCTACAGGCCAAAGTGGATGCTATCCAAAAGTGGCCGGTTCCAAAGTCAAAAAAACAGGTCCAATCCTTCTTAGGCTTGGCCGGATATTATAGGCGATTTGTACCACACTACAGCCAAATCGCCGCCCCGCTGACAGACCTAACCAGAAAGAAACAGCCAAATGCAGTTCAGTGGACTGATAAGTGTCAAAAGGCCTTTAACCAGCTTAAGGCAACACTCATGTCTAACCCTGTGCTAAGGGCCCCAGACTTTGACAAACCGTTCCTAGTAACCACAGATGCGTCCGAGCGAGGCGTGGGAGCAGTTTTAATGCAGGAAGAACCGGATCAAAAATTCCATCCTGTCGTGTTTCTCAGCAAGAAACTGTCTGAGAGGGAAAGCCACTGGTCAATCAGCAAAAAGGAATGCTACGCCATTGTGTACGCGCTGGAAAAGCTACGCCCATATGTTTGGGGACGGCGGTTCCAACTACAAACAGACCATGCTGCGCTACAGTGGCTTCATACCGCCAGGGGAAATAACAAAAAACTTCTTCGGTGGAGTTTAGCTCTCCAAGATTTTGATTTTGAAATACAACACATTTCGGGAGCTTCTAACAAAGTGGCTGATGCACTCTCCCGGGAAAGTTTCCCAGAGTTAACTGGTTAACAATTGTTTTTGAAATAAAACATATTGTTAGTTTTTATATAATCAGTAGTATGTCTAAAGGTACGTGTGTCTTATTAACTCTGTTTTCTCCTAGAGCTCCAGGAAAGAAATCACAGCCAGTGTGGAACCAAACGTCCAACACTATCTGTGATTTGGGGGGCGTGTCATAACTATAAAAGGAAGGGTAACAGCTCTCTGTGTACAGTACTAAAATCCCTCCTGGTCAGAGACTCCAAAATCCTTTTACCTGTAAAGGGTTAAGAAGCTCGGGTAACCTGGCTGACACCTAACCCAGAGGACCAATGAGGGGACAAGATACTTTCAAATCTTGGGGGGGGAAAGGCTTTTGTGTGTGTCCTTTGTTTAAGGGGTTGTTCGCTCTTGGAACTGAGAGGGACCAGACATCAATCCAGGTTCTCCCCATCTTTCTAAACAAGTTTCTCTTATTTCAAAATTGTAAGTAAAAGCCAGGCAAGGCGTCTTAAATTTACTTTGTTTTCTCAGCTTGTAAATGTACCTTTTACTAGAGTGCTTTTCTTGTTTGCTATACTTTGAACCTAAGACAGAGGGGATTCCTCTAAGCTCTTTAAGTTTGATTACCCTGTAAAGTTATTTTGCAGAGATGATTTTACCTTTTGCTTTAATTAAAAGCCTTCTTTTTAAGAACCTGATTGATTTCTCCTTGTTTTAAGATCCAAAGGGGGTTTGGATCTGTATTCACCAGGAGTTGGTGAAAGGAAGGAGGGGGGAAGGGTCAATCTCTCCTTGTTAAGATCCAAGCAGTTTGGATCTGTATTCACCAGGAAATTGGTGAAAGGTTTCTCAAGGCTTCCCAGGGAGGGAATCCATCGAGAATGGTGGCAGCGGGACCAGAGCTAAGCTGGTAGATAAGCTTAGCAGTTTTCATGCAGGCCCCTACATTTGTACCCTAAAGTTCAAAGTAGGGATACAGCCTTGACATTCCCCAAAGACAATAAAAATAGAAGTTTCCATCCAACACATTACTGGTGTGAAATCCCCAATGGTGACAAAGTGGAGAGGCCATAGCTTATGTACTCAAAAACCCAGAATGCTGCATACTGTTTTTGTTGAAAACTCTTCGAGTCTAATGTTCCAGCCACATTAGGTTCTACAGGAACAAAGGACTGGAAAAATCTGGCTCGAAATCTGTCATGCCATGAGAAGGCAGCAAATCACCAGAGAGCATTCCATAGGTGGAAAGAGCTTGAGATGAGACTAAGGTTAAAGGCCACCATAGATTATCAGCATCAAGAGAAGATTGCATCAGAGTCTCTTTTCTGGCAAAATGTTCTGAAAAGCTCATTGCCATTGTGAGAATGCTTGCTACCCAAAACCTAGCACTGCGTGGCACTTCCGATCAGCTGTATGTGCCAAACAAATGGAAACTTGCTTAAAATTGTGGAGCTGATGGTTGAGTTTGATGCTGTACTCCAGGAGCATCTAAGAAGAGTCAGCATCCAAGAAATGTACACACCCCACTACCTTGGAAAAACAATTCAAAATGAGATCACACAGTTACCGGCAACAAAAGTCAAACAGAAGATTGTGGCAGATCTGAAGTCAGCAAGATATTACTCTGTTATTCTGGACTGCACACCTGACATCAGCCATACGGAACAAATGCCTTTAATGGTGCATTTTGTAACAACAACAGAACCTAGTGAAAATGTCCCTGCAATGGTGACTGTCAGACAGCATTTTCTAGAAAGTATTGACATTGATGATACTACAGGAGCTGGTATGATAAATGTGCTTCTTAAAAAGCTGGAAGATATGGGAATTGCAATAGCTGACATGAGAGGTCAGGGCTACAATAATGGTGCCAACATGAGAGGAAAGAACAGAGGAGTGCAGACACGGATCCGAGAGTTAAACCCTTGAGCTTTTTTTGTCCCATGCAGTTCTCATTCATTCAACTTGGTGGTCAGTGATGCAGCATCAGCTTCTAGTGAGGCTGCTAAATTTTTTAATGTAATTCAAAGCATCTATGTATTTTTCTCTGCATCAACTCATCGATGGCAAATTTTGAAGCAACATCTGGGAACATCCTCTCTGACACTGAAACCACTGAGTGCCACACGATGGGAAAGTCGAGTGGAGGCGATAAAGCCTATCAAACACCAAATTGGGAAGATAGATGATGCCATAGTTGCTATTATGGAGGATAATGCTATGACAGGAACTGTTCATGGGAGAACAGTGGCAGAGGGAAATGGAATCACCAGAAACATACATAACTTCAAATTTCTGTGTGGCTTAGTGTTGTGGCATGACATACTGGTTGAAATAAATGTTGTAAGCAAGAGACTCCAAGGTGTTGACCTTGATATATCTGGAGCAATGGAACAACTGGACAAAGCAAAGTCATACCTACAGTCTTACCGGTCAGATGAGGGATTTCAAAATGTTCTGAAGAGTGCACAGAAGTTGGCAGAGGAACTTCACACTGAAGCTATTTTCCCACCCATTCAAGAATACAAGAATCACTGAAGAAGACGACATTTTGATTACGAGGCACGGGATAATCCCACAAGAGACCCCAAACAATTCAAAGTTGAATTCTTTAACCAGGTGCTAGATGGTGCAATACAGTCAGTTGAAGAACGTTTCATGCAGCTCAAGGAACATAGCAGTATATTTGGGATATTGTATGATATTTCAAAACTCCTCACTATACCTGAAGAAGACCTACACCAGCAATGCAGGGCACTAGAGACAGTGTTGACACATGATGACATGCGCGATATTGATGCGAGTGATTTAGGTGATGAACTGAAAGCCTTTCAAGATACATTTCAGCAGGATCAACTCCAAAGGCTGTTCTGGAATATATGTGCACAAATAA
Source organism: Emys orbicularis (assembly GCF_028017835.1). Lineage (NCBI taxonomy): Eukaryota > Metazoa > Chordata > Testudines > Emydidae > Emys > Emys orbicularis. The sequence goes on along the minus strand of NC_088685.1, from coordinate 17,877,422 downwards.
GATGACCACCCTCTTTCCAAATGCTTTTGTTGCTCTGTGTATACTTCTAACACTTCCTGTAACAGTTGCCAGTGGAGAACGCAGCTTCTCCAAGCTGAAGTTAATAAAAGCATATCTACGCTCCACAATGACACAGGAGAGGCTGGTCGGCCTTGCAACCATCTCAATAGAGCATGAGCTGGCCCAGACTGTGGACCTTCAGGAAGCAGTTCAAATCTTTGCAACCAAGAAGGCACAGAAAGCACCACTTTGATTATTCAAACAGATAAAAATGCCAGTGTTTACTATGCAGACAAGAAAAGTTACATTTGCTGTTCAGATGTTTGAAAGTTAAGTGTTACTTAACATTTTTGAACAGGCATTTTAAGTTATTAGTTCTCCTTTACTGGGGTAGGTAGCAGAGCAGTACCATGAGAGGAGTAGAACAGGAAGAAGGCAGAATTGAGACCTTTCAAAGTTTTGGCCCAAGCGAGGGGGCATGGGGGCGTCATTTGAACTCCCTGCCTCAGGTGCCAAAATGTTGTGGGCCAGCCCTGAAGGACACTCTGAGAATAGGGTTGCGTCCCTGACCACTTTGGCTACTACCCATTGATGGACCTATCCTCCATGAACTTATCTAATTCTTTTTTGAACACAGTTATGCTTTAGGCCTTCACAACATCCCCTGGCAACGAGATCCACAGGTTGACTGTGTGCTGTGTGAAGAAGTACTTCCTTATGTTTGAAATCATCATCAAGTTACCCCTAGTTCTTGTGCTATGTAAAGGCATAATTGACACTCTTCTATTCACTTTCTCCATACCATTCATGATTGTATAGGCCTCTATCATATCCCCCCACACACAACCCTTAGTCATCTCCTTCCTAAGATGAAGAGTCTGAATCTTTTTAATCTCTCCTCCTATGGTCCCATCTTGGGTGCCATTTTGCAATGAAACACATGGCCAGATTGGAATACACATACAGACACCACCCTCATCAGTGAAGACTGAACCTTCCACCTCTCGTGCTAAAGAAGAATTTGTCACTAGAGGGATTTAGGATGAGAAGCACGTAGGCATCTTATGAGGGAGTATGTAATACACTGGCCTAGTGTTTGACAGCATATTTCCCTCTAATGTTATAGCAGCACAATGTGCTGGGATCTGAGCTATTGACTCCAGCTCAGTCTCTTGCACCTGGGCCAGCAGGAGTTAAGAGTGTTGCAGAGGTAGCATGCTCAGCATCTAAGCATCTAAGTGTTGCCACTTTATGTCATTCACTGATGACTTCTCTGGATGACTCAGAATGGACCCTGATGGGATCCAGAAAGAATATCTTCAGTCTGGAGGATAAATAAGCCAAGGCAGAGTGGAGGACAGGGGAAAATATAATAACCTTTATGACTCTGAAAAGGCCTTTAAGAAACCCTGAGAAAAAAGAAACATACATAAGTGATATACTTGATAAGATTCTTATCTTTTTCTAGCTACCTCCTTTGTACTCAGTGATCTGGGGATAGTTTATACACAGGAAATAAAAACTGCATTTCAATAACTTGAGCGTTCATGGCATCTTTTCTTCCAAAGATTTCAAAGCCCAAATTCTGCCTCCCAACACCCCTGCAAAATAGGTAAGGAGTGTACATAGGGACCACTTCACCCACCACTGAAATGGAAACACCTCTCGGGAAGCTGGTGGTGGCTGTTTAAGGGTGTGCAGCAAATCTACACAAAGAAAATTAAACAAGAATCTAGGAGGTCATCATAATACTTGCCCATTCGCTTTTTGAAATCGTATATAGGTGCTCTCTCCTTCATATGGCTTGAAATCCACACAAGACTTAAGACGGAACATTTCAAACACTTCAAGTATAACTCCCTTGGCATTCAGGTCTGGAAAATATATTTCAAAAAGTACCTTTAATATATTGTAGATCACTTGTTTGTGGAGATAAGCTATATGCTGTACATGCATTATGCTATATCGCAGTGTAGTAATGCGCAACTCACCGCTGCGGCGCCTCCTGCTGGTCATCCTGGGAATTAGCTCTGTTTCCAGCTCCGGAGCGCCCTCTGCAGGCCGGTGTCTCGCCTGTCACTGGCCCCCATGTCCCTCCCGGACCCCGGTGCTGCTTCTCTCGGGGTTCTGCCCCCTGCAGAACCCCGCAGTCTCTGGGTCTCCCTTCCCAGGGGAACCCCCAACCCTCTATCCCCACCTCACCTCAGTCTATGGCTACTGCCAGTCACCATCTAGCCTCCGCTCACTGGGGAAGACTGCAGTGTACAAGCCATTCATCATTGGCAAAGGGGGGTTTGGACCTGCTGCCTTTGCCTACCCTGGGCTGCACCTCTGTACCCTTCTTTGCCTTTAGCAAGGCCTGTAGCTGGGGGTTTTCTAGGCTGCTGGTCCCCAGCTCCTCTCACCTTCCCCCAGCCCTGCTACACTCCAGGTACCTGGCTCAGCTCCCCAGCAGCCAGGCCCGTCTCTCTCAACAGCAAGAGAGACTCTTTGAACTCCTGGCTCACAGCCTTTTATAAGGCCAGCTGCGGCCTGATTGGGGCGTGGCCCCAGCGTGGCTCTTTCCCCTATCAGCCCAGCCTTTAGCTCACAGCCCCAGCCCTCTCCCAGGGCTGGCTGTAACTAGGGTGACCAGATGTCCCGATTTTATAGGGACAGTCCCGATTTTTGGGTCTTTTTCTTATATAGGCTCCTATTACCCCCCCATCCCCTGTCCCGATTTTTCACACTGGCTGTCTGGTCACTCTAGCTGTAACCCTTTCAGGCTCGGAGCGGGTGACCACCCCATAGGGTGACCAGACAGCCATTGTGAAAAATCAGGACGGGGGTGGGGAGTAATAGGAGCCTATGTAAGAAAAAGACCCAAAAATCGGGACTGTCCCTATAAAATCGGAACATCTGGTCACCCTACCACCCCATTACACACAGTAAGAGACAAACACTTTAAATTACATTTTTTGCTGTATCTTTGTGATGCTGTGGAATTTGATCTTAGTGTAATTGGTGGGCCTGCTTATTAGTGTATTTTGAAAAGCTTTGAATGGCATAATGTCATTTCTGTTAGGGTCAAATTCTGGTATCCTGTTAACTCCAATGAGACCAGGATTTGGCCCTAAAATTTGAAGAGTAAAATATAGTCTGCTTTACCTAGGTCATCACCCAGAATATAGGGAATAGGGAACTTCCATCTGTAGATCTCATTTCTCAGTGCATTACGCTCATTCTGTTGAAAACAGAGGGAAAGATTATTCCCTCCTGGAATAGGGAAGAGGGCTAATAGTACTGCAAATATGACGAGTACGAATTACGTCCATGCATTTACAAAATACTTACTGGCAGTAAGATATCCCCCTGAAAGAGGTTCAGGCCAGCAGCTGCAAAGCAATTTAGGAACAGATTATTTAAATTAAATCTCAAATACTGTTATTTTATAACCTGAAAAATGCTGAGTTTATGTAACCATGGAAGTTTCAAGTCCACAAGTGACGCTTATGGATAATTATTAAGGGCCTGTTTCTAGTATCACTGAAGTAAATTATCTGTCCCTAAATTAACAGCAGATGCTGCTACCTAATTCGACAGGTTACTAAAAAGCATGTTATGAGAGGTTTACTCTGCTTTATGGCTGTCTATGCTCCAATGTCTTTGCCTCACTATAATCATAGCTTCATAGATTTTAAGTTTAGAGGAAACTATTCCAATCATCACATCTGACCTCCTGTATAACACAGGCCATAGGATTTCACCCCATGATTCCTGCATCAAGCCGATAACTTGTGTCTGAGCTAGGGCATCTCTTTTAGAAAGAGATCCAGTTCTGATATGAAGTCTTTAAGTGATGGAGAATCCACTATGTCCTTAGGTAAGCTGCTCCAATGATAAGAATAGAATAGAATATGCATACATATATTTATCAATATATTTGTATATATATCAATATATATATATATATATCAAAATCAGATTACAAAAAATAGAAAATTAAATGAAGTGGGTTCATTTTGTTGTGTGTTTTTCCATGTAATTTCTATACAGTTCAGACAGAAACACAGTAAAGCCACTAAATTACTGCCCACTCTCTAGAACCAGCTGTTATGGCAGAGGGGGAAGTGCTAACTGGCTTCTAAAGCTATTCCTAATTGGCACCCCACTCTGAGCCATACCGTCAACTGGAGTAGTATCATTCACTTCAGTGTAAATTCCCCTCAGTTATAGATCTGGCCCAATAGCCCCGAGTCTTCGGGAGTGAAAGGCTCTCACCCTAGTGGATGTTCATTAACATCACAGAATTACCACACAGGTCACTATGACCCTGTGGTTTTCAGCCAGGAGAAGCCCAAGGCTTGGACAGCAGGATTGTTGCAGGGCTAAGATTCAGGAATACTGGTGGTGCTGGAGGATGTTCAGTCCCACCCTGCCTTCACTATGTTTGTTTATGTCCATTGATATGTCGGAGAATAACAGAGTTCTCACTCTTTGGTTGGGTACAGCAAAGTCAGATACTTTATTTTCTCAAGCAATTGTGTAGAGGGAGAGAGTGCACTAAGACACAGGGTCTCCCCCTCCTAGGCAGGTCTCTCTACAGATAAACAATTACAGCAAGCATTTATACCTTCTAACAGACAATAATAAGCAACAGCTGCATTTTGTTTATAAATAGGTCATCCTGATATCTTATTTTTCTCACTTATTTAGACTCTAGTCTACATTCCATATTATCTACACAAGGTCGCAACAACTTCTCACACAGTTCTTTCCCACTCCCCTCACACAATATTAGCTTCTACAAATCTTGCGTTATTAGGATTACAGTTAGCCTGACTCTTGCTAACAAACTGTCATGCATTGCAATCCCCTTCCTGTCAGTTCTTTCTCTGCTTCCACAGATATGACTGCCTGCCCTGCTTGAGCATGTCACCCTCTTTTTAAAAAAAAATGACTAAAAGAAATTAAAAGCGTCTAAATATTAGAAGATTGCACCAGCATTTTGCTTACAACCATCTCAAAAGGACTGCATAGGCATTAGAAATGCAACCCACCTAAATTTATTGCTGGAATGTCCTCCCTCAATTCACCATCATCAGCATCGCGTGCTGTAAGAAAAGCAAATTAAGAAGAAAACATTATGCATCCCCCGCTCCACCCACAGAAAATAAAAGAAAATATCTCAACACTAGAAATAGTTTACTGAGTCCTTACCATCTCCCTTTGGAGGGTGTCTAATCTGAAAGACAGTAAAATACATGTTGTACAAGATGTATAACATGCTGAAAGAGAAGATCTGGCAATACAAGAGTTAGACTTACCGAGAATGTAGTGCAATAGGCAAAACATAATATGAGACACAGGCATGGGAAGAAGTAAGTGGAAACCATTCTTGCAGTGGAGAGAGAAAACAGGGCATTTACAATTTACAACGCTTTCAATTTATAGAGCAGTTCCTTGAACTTTGCACTTAGCTCCGTGAAAGAAACTTTGAACCCATCATTTTTACCAGGAGAGTTATTATTAAAATAGTCAATCTTTTTTCAATTGCATGAGATATCATTATCATTGTTTACCTAAGTCCATTTGCAAGAACATGTAATTGAACAGCCTGATATCTTTCTGTCTTCATTTCAAAAGCTGAAGGGCCAGACCCCAACCTCAAGTACTGCTTCCAGGTCTGAATTTGGCCCAGAGATTAAGGTAAGTGGGGAAATGGGATCCTGGGAGGAAGCACAAGCAGGAGAGCGCAAGAGGGGAGGACTCCTGTCTCATGCTGAGAAAGAGGGACGATCGATGAGTTATCTTAAGTGCCTATACACAAATGCAAGAAGCCTGGGAAACAAGCAGGGAGAACTGGAAGTCCTGGCACAATCAGGGAACTATGATGCGATTGGAATAACAGAGACTTGGTGGGATAACTCACATGACTGGAGTACTGTCATGGATGGATATAAACTGTTCAGGAAGGACAGGCAGGGCAGAAAAGGTGGGGGAGTTGCGTTGTATGTAAGAGAGGAGTATGACTGCTCAGAGCTCCGATATGAAACTGCAGAAAAACCTGAGAGTCTCTGGATAAAGTTGAGAAGTGTGAGCAACAAGGGTGATGTCGTGGTTGGAGTCTGCTATAGACCACCAGACCAGGGGGATGAGGTGGATGAGGCTTTCTTCTGGCAACTAGCAGAAGTTGCTAGATCGCAGGCCCTGGTTCTCATGGGAGACTTTAATCACCCTGATATCTGCTGGGAGAGCAATACAGCGGTGCACAGACAATCCAGGAAGTTTTTGGAAAGTGTAGGGGACAATTTCCTGGTGCAAGTGCTGGAGGAACCAACTAGGGGCAGAGCTTTTCTTGACCTGCTGCTCACAAACAGGGAAGAATTAGTAGGGGAAGCAAAAGTGGATGGGAACCTGGGAGGCAGTGACCATGAGATGGTCGAGTTCAGGATCCTGACACAAGGAAGAAAGGAGAGCAGCAGAATACGGACCCTGGACTTCAGAAAAGCAGACTTTGACTCCCTCAGGGAACAGATGGGCAGGATCCCCTGGGAGAATAACATGAAGGGCAAAGGGGTCCAGGAGAGCTGGCTGTATTTTAAAGAATCCTTATTGCGGTTGCAGGAAAAAAACATCCCGATGTGTAGAAAGAATAGTAAATATGGCAGGCGACCAGCTTGGCTAAACAGTGAAATCCTTGCTGAACTTAAACGCAAAAAAGAAGCTTACAAGAAGTGGAAGATTGGACAAATGACCAGGGAGGAGTATAAAACTATTGCTCAGGCATGCAGGAATGAAATCAGGAAGGCCAAATCACACTTGGAGTTGCAGCTAGCAAGAGATGTTAAGAGTAACAAGAAAGGTTTCTTCAGGTATGTTAGCAACAAGAAGAAAGTCAAGGAAAGTGTGGGCCCCTTACTGAATGTGGGAGGCAACCTAGTGACCGAGGATGTGGAAAAAGCTAATGTACTCAATGATTTTTTTGCCTCTGTCTTCACAAACAAGGTCAGCTCCCAGACTGCTGCACTGGGCAGCACAATATGGGGAGAAGGTGACCAGCCCTATGTGGAGAAAGAAGTGGTTCGGGACTATTTAGAAAAACTGGATGTGCACAAGTCCATGGGGCCGGATGCGCTGCATCCGAGGGTGCTAAAGGAGTTGGCGGATGAGATTGCAGAGCCATTAGCCATTATTTTTGAAAACTCATGGCGAACGGGGGAGGTCCCGGATGACTGGAAAAAGGCTAATGTAGTGCCCATCTTTAAAAAAGGGAAGAAGGAGGATCCGGGGAACTACAGGCCAGTCAGCCTCACCTCAGTCCCTGGAAAAATCATGGAACAGGTCCTCAAGGAATCAATTATGAAACACTTAGAGGAGAGGAAAGTGATCAGGAACAGTCAGCATGGATTCACCAAAGGGAAGTCGTGCCTGACTAACCTAATTGCCTTCTATGATGAGATAACTGGCTCTGTGGATGAGGGGAAAGCAGTGGATGTGTTATTCCTTGACTTTAGCAAAGCTTTTGATACAGTCTCCCACAGTATTCTTGCCGCCAAGTTAAAGAAATATGGGCTGGATGAATGGACTGTAAGGTGGATAGAAAGCTGGCTAGATCGTCGGGCTCAACGGGTAGTGATCAATGGCTCCATGTCTAGTTGGCAGCCGGTTTCAAGCGGAGTGCCCCAAGGGTCGGTCCTGGGGCCGGTTTTGTTTAATATCTTTATTAATGATCTGGAGGATGGTGTGGACTGCACTCTCAGCAAGTTTGCAGATGACACTAAACTAGGAGGCGTGGTAGATACACTAGAGGGTAGGGATCGGATACAGAGGGACCTAGACAAATTAGAGGATTGGGCCAAAAAAAACCTGATGAGGTTCAACAAGGATAAGTGCAGAGTCCTGCACTTAGGACGGAAGAATCCCATGCACTGCTACAGACTAGGGACCGAATGGCTAGGTAGCAGTTCTGCAGAAAAGGACCTAGGGGTCACAGTGGACGAGAAGCTGGATATGAGTCAACAGTGTGCTCTTGTTGCCAAGAAGGCTAACGGCATTTTGGGCTGTATAAGTAGGGGCATTGCCAGCAGATCGAGGAACGTGATCGTTCCCCTTTATTCGACATTGGTGAGGCCTCATCTGGAATACTGTGTCCAATTTTGGGCCCCACACTACAAGAAGGATGTGGAAAAATTGGAAAGAGTCCAGCGGAGGGCAACAAAAATGATTAGGGGTCTGGAGCACATGACTTATGAGGAGAGGCTGAGGGAACTGGGATTGTTTAGTCTCCAGAAGAGAAGAATGAGGGGGGATTTGATAGCAGCCTTCAACTACCTGAAGGGAGGTTCCAAAGAGGATGGAGCTCGGCTGTTCTCAGTGGTGGCAGATGACAGAACAAGGAGCAATGGTCTCAAGTTGCAGTGGGGGAGGTCCAGGTTGGATATTAGGAAACACTATTTCACTAGGAGGGTGGTGAAGCACTGGAATGCGTTACCTAGGGAGGTGGTGGAGTCTCCTTCCTTGGAGGTTTTTAAGGCCCGGCTTGACAAAGCCCTGGCTGGGATGATTTAGTTGGGAATTGGTCCTGCTTTGAGCAGGGGGTTGGACTAGATGACCTCTTGAGGTCCCTTCCAACCCTGATATTCTATGATTCTATGATTCTAAGTTATTTCCGTTGCTGACAGGGCCAGCTCTAGGCACCAGCAAACCAAGCACGCGCTTGGGGCGGCACAACTCCAGAGGCGGCATTCCAGGGGTGGCATTTTTTGCTTCGGCAGTTTGCTCTCGGAGGTTTTTATTTTTATTTTAATTTTTTGCTTTGGCAGTTGCGCTCTTGGAAGTTGGTTTTTTTTTGCTTGGGGCAGCAAAAAAAACTAGAGCCAGCCGATTCTAATCTCAGTTACTCTAGCATAAATCCAAATTAACTCCATTTGCTTGAGTGGAATGACTACAGATTTACATCACTGCGAGTGTGACGGCAGAATTTGTTCCAATGCTATAGAAACATGCACTATAAACTCTGCAAGGTGAACTTTGTGGCATTTCCTGGTCTTTCTGTTTCTCCCTATGGGTTTTACCACAGGATGATATAATATACCTACAACATAACAACAACAGCCTTGTTTTCAGATAGTCTGCACACAAACAGTGCAAAATGTATGTATGATGAGCACCTGGCTCAAACTTTGTACAACAGTGGTTGGCTTCCCAAGCTACCTCTTTTTCTTCTTCTTGCAGACTCTTTGCTCTGTACTTGTCGATTAAGGTGTCTATTATAGCCAAAGAATCAGTGATAGCTATAGTTAAGGTTCCCTACATGTTTACATTCTAAGACTCTTTTTCATTTTCTCATAGTTTTCTGAAACTTTCACCTTCTGAGTTGATTTTTTCCAGGTGTGATCTCTGAGTGAGGATGAATTGAAATAAATGTGTCTGATTCTCCTAAGAGAGAAAGATATCAGGCTGCTCAATTACATGTTCTTGCAAATGGACTTAGGTAAACTTGGATTGAAGTAATATTTTTTATGGCACTAACTTCTGTTGGTGGAAGGAACAAGCTTCACAGAGCTCTTAATCAGGTTTCTCTGATTCTCCTGTCATTCACACTGGTATAAGCCAAAAACAACTCAGTTTAAATCAGTGGTGTTAGATGGTATAGAATTGGGGTAAGTGAACGGAGACTCAGGCTCTATGAGGTTCTTTTTATGTGTTGACTTCTTATGGAATTTAAGGGCCCAGCAAACTTGTCTGAGGGACTGGCAGACACATTTATTTAAACTTGGTTAAAAGTTTCCTTTTTACTGAAAACCAATAAAAACTATTTCAAACAAAATCTTGGAGCGGGTCCCTGGTGAAACCACATTGGCCACTTCTTGCTCTGTGCACTTTTTACAGTGAAATTGAAATCCATTGTGCATGAATTGCCTAAGACCAGCGCATAATGAAATATCAGCACAGTAAACAAAACATAGGTATGTAGGTAATGTGCCTTCTAGCTGTACATACATTACAATCACCAACAGGTAAGTAATTCAGACAATGTAAGAAACTGTAAACACTTAAAAAAAAAAGCACAGAGGTGTTTTTATTTATGAACCACCACCAAGGGCCCATCCAGCTCAAAATAGCTTCTCTGGGACTTCTGGGCCTTGGAAGCTCTATGAGCTTCTGAAGATCACCAGCAATAAAAACTGCTTCCAAATCTAAAGCAGGGCTGTCGAGAGTGGGTTCGGGCCTCCCAGCAGGGCTAAATAGGGCCGACGAGAGGGGAGGGAAGCCGGGCCCCCTTCCAGACCGCCGGGCCCCAGTAATTTGTACCGGCTTCCCCCCGCCCCTCGTCGGCCCTGATCTGAAGTCTATGGTTCAGTGACTATCAGAGATAGCCCCCCCAAGGCAGTAAAATCACAGACTCCCCCCAACATCATCACATGGGAGAGGTGAATTCTCTCTGTCTGGCAATCAGCAAAAGGAGATTTATAAAGGTACTGAAGGCAAGAAGACATCTGGATCTCCCAGGATAACAGCTCTGTGCCTACCAGCCAGAGATAAGCCCACTGAGCCAAAGACTAAACTTCACACCCCCTGTGACTGGAGAGTACTCGAGAAAGTGGGGGGCCTCTGAGAGATCATAGGGTACCTCACCCAGTTCTTCCCAAAGAGGTGAGCAGGAGCCATTAGTGATCAGGGCGACAGAGTGAGTCCAATTCAAAATCCAGGTTGTTGCTCTTTAAATAGGAAAACCTGTCCATCTACAAATGTAACGTCCCTCACAAGAAATCTAGATGGACCAAGGATAGAGAGTTTATTTACATGAGTTCCCCGCCCTGGTGATTTTACAAGATCACAACACACAGGGATTTTTTTTTAAGAAAGGTTTTGCCCTTCCCAGTGGACTGAATTTTTGCCTAAACTGTAGACAGGCCTACTTAAAAGCCTGTATTCCTGGACTTGTGCAGCCTGCATGGTTTGGAGGCGAAGATATCTTTAGCAAGATAGGATCCATTGTTAGCAAAATATTTCCATGGGAATCTTGGTTTAAAGAAACATGTTTCAAATTTGGTTCAGCATATACAGTGTGAGAACAGGACAATCATGGGCAAATTTAAAAAATGAACAAACAACGGGATTTGCATGCATTCAACACTGAAAATGTATGTGAAAAAGGAAAAAACCTACAACACAATGTGAATTAATTAAAAGTATATCACTGCCAGGTGCCTAAACTTAGAAACAACACAACTACAGCCAATTTTCAGAGAACAATTATCCTGAAAAGATACACAGATACACTGTTCACATTTTGGATTATAAAGGAAAGTGCTTATATGGCCGCCTCATGATATACTAACTTAATACACTACAAAAAGTAATTTTCCCTCTGTTGATATTGACCCCTTCTTGTCAACTGTTGGGAATAGGCCACATCCACCTTGATTGAATTGGCCTCGTTAGCACTGACCCCCCACTTGGTAAGGCAACTCCCATCTTTTCATGTGCTGTATATTTGTACCTGCCTACTGTATTTTTCACTCCATGCATCTGATGAAGTGGGTTATAGCCCATGAAAGCTTACGCCCAAATACATTTGTTAGTCTCTAAGGTGCCTCAAGGACTCCTCGTTGTTTTAACTTAATACCATTTATTTTGTATAGCATTTTTCATACAAACTGCATCCCCAAATATTTGTCTCTGCTTCCTGAGCCATACTGAGTCAAATACACCCTTCCATTTCAACTCCTGTTGAAGCCAATGTACAGGTGTAACTTTGGCCTCCAAGTCTAATGAAATCTTATCATTCATAATCGCCTTTTCCACAAAAGTAAAACCAGAAGTCCCCCCCTAAATCAAACCATCTCAGCAACGTTGAACTGAGTCCTGAAATGGATGAGGGTCAGGAGGAGGGCTGTCAGTGAGTTGTTTAAGCAAATTAGTAGTGTGGTTGTATGTTTGAGTACATGGGTAGCAGCATTCTTTATCTAACAAGTTTTGGAGAGCTGGGGTTAGAGGAAGCTAGCCAAGAGGAATCTGCAATAGTCAAGATGAAGGGAAATGAAACCATGGATGAGAATCTCAGCAGAAGTATTGAGCAGGATCAATATTGCTTGGGTGGGGATAGGTAGATGTACAGATTGGGGAGGAGGAGTTTGGATTCAAGGATGTCGCCAGTATCATGCACAGTGGAGATCAGCGGGAAGACTGAATCATGGAGGAAGGCACAGTTGTGCTTGGAGAAGTTCCTCGTGTCTATGAGAAGCATTTTGAGTTTTTTGAGACACTTAATTAAACAGTTGGAGATGAAGCTACCTGTTTACTTTGCCAAAACCAGCAGAGAAGCTCAGTTTAAGTTGTTCAACTGAAAATGTGCTGGTGTCATGGAACACAACTGTTGTTTAAATCAAACAGTTTATATGGTCTGTAGTGGATGATTTTTTGTTTACAGTTCTCATGATTAGAGTCAGTGCATTTCAAGGATACACTGGGACTTCAGATTTCATCCAAGGGATGAGATCTGTAAGAAAAGATGTTTCAAGAAATGAATGCAATACATACAATACTTCTGGGTGCCAGGCAAACTGTCAACAGGCTGAGTCAAGTGCAAACTATGGAATGAATTTGTAATCCCTCTGTTTAGTTCCACACAAGGTAATTAAATGTCTCAATGGGATGCTCTAATCAGCATTTAAGGCCTGATCCCGCTCACATGGATATCAATGGGAAGACTCACACTGACTTCCAGAGGACCTGGATCAAGCCTTTGGAATTTAGCTGTAGAATACGCACATGCCTAAAATGGGTGTTTATGCTTGTTGGTGCCAATATGAACATCCACATGGAGGCTATGGCCCTTTCATGAAGGTGACACATTTGATGTCTACAAATGAAACTCTGAACTGGCTCCTAAATGGAGAGTAACTCCAGTCCTCCTAGTACTGCTGTTAATTTCTTAAATATCAACTTGATTGGCAGGTCTACACTAGCAAGTTTTGCTAGCATAGCTATGTTGGTTGGGGTGTGACTTTTCGCCAAAATAGTTATGCCAATAAAAGCTCTAATGTATATGCAGTTATATCAGTATAAAAGTGCTGATATCAGTATAGCTTACGCTGGTTGCAGAATCAGAATAAACAATACAGTTATATCCATATAAGGGTACTTATCCTGGTGTCAATATTAAGAGGGTTGTACCGATTTAACTATACTGGAATGGTTAAATAGGCAAAACCCTCCTAGTGAAGACTAGGCCTTTCAATAGGGCCCTGATTCTGAGCTCACTTCCATTAGTGTCAAACTAGTGTAAGTCCTCTGGCTTTAATAAAGCTACTCCCAATAAAGACTGGTGAAGTGAATAAGGTCACAAATGATATTCTTATCGTTAAAGGTGGAATAACTATTGACTGCCTCATATAACCAAGGTAAAAGCTGGAGCATTCTGCTCGCTGGGAATGTAAAACTTACCTTTGTGTTTTTTATTAGGCAATCTAAAGTCATGGGTCTTTGATTCTTACTCTGAGTGAAATGCCAGCACTCAGTCTCACAGTGACATTATATAATCTTAGAAATTAGTTGGGGCATGGAGAGACAAGGTGGGTGTGGTAATATCTTGTATTGGACCAACTTCTGTTGGTGAGAGAGAAACAAGCTTTCAAGCTTTCTTTCACCAACAGAAGTTGGTCCAATAAAAGCTATCACCTTGCCCACGTTGTACCTCTTATATCCTGGGACCGACATGGCTAGGACTACACTGCATTGGGGCCAGGAGACATTCTATGGTGGTGGTTGTTAAGTCAAGTAAATGCATTTATGGGCAATCTAATTCCATGCCCTAGCTGAGATTCCTAGGCTTGATGTGAGCTAGTGCACTGGAGTATCACTCAAAGCAAGAACTAATGATCCCTGACGTCAAAGAAAGTGAAAAGAGGGACACTGTTTACAAGCCAAGAGCCTTATTCTGCAGCCCTTTCTCATGTGACTTGTGTCACTGACTTCAAAATTCCCATACTGCCATTGATAGAGATGGGATTACTCACATTTGGGCTACAGAACTGGGGTCTGTAATGACCCAAACAACACTTTTCCTGGTTATTTATTAGGGAAAAATCACTTATTTTATCTTTATATTTCCACCCCAATCTACTTTATCTACTGCCACAGGTGTGTCCTTTGGACCTGGCCTTATCTGACTGTGTGAACTTAAACAACATTCCTCTCAGGATTTATTCCTGAACTACTGCAATACGACTATGAATCCTTCCATCATTGCCTGCTTCACATTACAGACAGGGTCAGGTTCACTGCTGGCATGAGTGGCCCAAATCCAGCATGTCAGAGGAAGTATGGCTGCTCCTTCCTGCAGTGAATATTGCCCTTTGAATGGAGAGGACTAAATAGCTAAAAGAGGTTGAGAGAAATGGCTAATGAATGGTGTGACGGGTTGGGTCACAGAAACCCACTTTGGAAATGTCACCCGATGTGCTGGGACTACCTCTGAGCCCATTTTCCCTGGCAGTTTGGGACTTCAGTACCTTGCCTGGTTGTGCCAGACACACTAGCCTTCTGCAAACACAGACCCAGGTCTGAACCACATCCCCCAAAAGCTGCAGGCTTAACTGAAAACAGCTTAAGAAGTGCTCCTGTCTCCAACACCCAGTCACCCAGTTCCCAGTGGGATCCAGACCCCAAATAAATCCGTTTTATTCTTTATAAAGCTTATACAGCGTAAACCCATAAATTGTTCACCTTCTATAACACTGATAGAGAGATATGCACAGCTCTTTGCTGCCCCAGGAATTAATGACTTGCTCTGGGTTAATTAATAATTAAAAGTGATTTTATTAAATATAAAAAATAGGATTTAAGTGGTTCCAAGTAATAACAGACAGAACAAAGTAAATTACCAAGCAAAATAAAACAAAACACACAAGACTAAGCCTAATACAGTAAGAAACTAAATGCAGGTAAATATTACCCGCAGAGATGTTCCAATAAGCTTATTTTACAGACTAGACTTCCTCCTAGTCTGGGTCCAGCAATCACTCACACCCCTGTAGTTACTGTCCTTTGTTCCAGTTTCTTTCAGGCATCTCTTTGGGGTGGAGAGGCTATCTCTTGAGCCAGCTGAAAACAAAATGGAGGGGTTTCCCAGGACCTTATATAGTCTCTCTTGTGGGTGGAAACCCCTTGCCTTTTCCTATGCAAAATCACAGCTACAAGATGGAGTTTTGGAATCACATGGGCAAGTCACATGTCCATGCATGACTCAGTTCTTTACAGGCCAACGCCATTGCCTACATGTTAGTCTGAACGTTCCCAGGAAAGCTCAGATGTGGATCGGCGTCTATCAAGGTCCACTGTTAGCCAAGTACTCCCAATTACTTGAACAACCCCTTCACACTATGTTAACCAAATCTACCTTATGTGCTTCCTACAGCAAACACTTTAAATACACACATAGAGCCAACACTCATAACTTCAGAAATAAAAATGATACATGCATACGAATAGGATGAATACATCCAGTAGAACATAACCTTTGCAAAGATATTACATGGCATACCTAGCATAAAACATATTCCAGTTATGTCATATTTACACTCATAAGCATATTTCTATGAAGCATTATGGGGTGCAAAGTCACAAATGAATTAGTCAGATAGCCCTTTTCTCATTCCCTTGGATTTATTGCTCTACAGTTAGCTACTCTCCATCTGTAATACAGCCCAGGTTCATAACTCATTAGATGTTCATTTTCCCAGAAATGCACAAAGCCAAAGTGTTCACAATGTGCTAGCTGCTTCTATTCATAGACAATCAGGATTAGAAGGGACCTCATGAGGTCATCTAGTCCAGCCCCCTGCTCAAAGGGGGAACCAATCCCCAGACAGATTTTTGCCCCAAATCCCTAAGTGACCCTGTGACGTTGTGCAGTCTACATGGTTTTATAAAAAGATGATAATAAGTGAATATAATGTAACTGGGATAGTTTTATAAAAAATTTGATAATAAGTGACTATAATGCAAATGGGATATGCTTTGTGCAAAAGGTCTCTTGTAAGGTATCATTACAAAGCTCATAAGCTACTGAGTGTGATCATCCTATTTGTAGAAATGTACCTAAAACTAGAAATATAAAATGTAACTCTGTGGGCCTATTGTAATTATGTAAAGTGTGGGCCATTAATGATGGTTTGGAATCTTGATGACTCCCATTGTCTGCAGATGGCTGTTTACCTGTGAGTCTCCCTGTATATGTGTGTGCTGGCAAGTGAGTAATGAAGTCTTGCAGTGACATGTGATCATGTCACCTGAACTGGAATCCATCTTTAACCTGGTGCTTTTCCAGTGAGGGGAGGGGGTGGAAACCCAGTGGGACAAAGGGTTCCCGCCTTATGCAAAAGATATATAAAGGGGTGGAAGAGAACTGAGAAGGGGAGAGGAGCCATCATGGAGAATCCCCTAGATAACACCTAAGCTGGAACAAAAGCTGTACCAGGGGAAAGAATTGTGCCCAGGCCTGGAAGGTGTCCAGTCTGAGAAAAACTTACTGAAGCATCTCTGAGGGTGAGATTATCTGTATTTAGTTTGATTAGGCATAGATTTGCGCATTTTATTTTATTTTGCTTGTGACTTACTTTGTTCTGTCTGTTACTACTTTGAACCACTTAAATCCTACTGTCTGTATTTAATAAAATCACTTTTTATTTAGTAATTTACTCAGAGTATGTATTAATACCTGGGGGAGCAAACAACTGTGCATATCTCTCTATCAGTGTTATAGAGGGCGAACACTTTATGAGTTTGCCCTGCATAAACTTTATGCAGGGTAAAACGGATTTATCTGGGTTTAGACCCCATTGGGAGTTGGGCATCTGAGTGCTAAAGACAAGCACACTCCTGTGAGCTGGTTTCGGGTAAACTTGCAGCTTTGGGACTAGTAATTCAGACCCTGAGTCTTTGTTAGAGCAGACTGGAGTGTCTGGCTCAGCAAGACAGGGTGCTGGAATCCTGAGCTGGCAGGGAAAACAGAAGCAGGGGTAGTCTTTGCACATTGGGTGGCAGCTCCCAAGGGGGTTTCTGTGATCCAACCCGTCACAGTGGCGTAGTCGAGCAGGATCTGTGCACAGCTGATTGCTTTGAGATACTGGTAGTGATTTTAAGTGAGTTTTAAGTGTGGTGGCTGGAGAACAGACAAAGTGGTTACTGGTTTGTTATTTTCTGTTTGCTTATTTCGGGAAAGGAAATTAGGGACAGAAAAGGAAGCAAAATAAGTAAGAATGAAGATCAAAAAAAGCTAAAACTACACAAGTTGCAAATTGCCCAGAAAGACTGAACAATGGGCGCTGGAAATGTCTCTGTTAACTAAGAAGCCCCTGAGCTGAGTACATCTCAGTTTCAGTGAACTGCAGATGGGTGTGGCCCAACCTCTGTCTGTGCTGAAGCTGACTGGAGTGTCTAACCTAGCAAGACAGGAGGGGAGGGGTGCCTGTTCTGGCAGGAGGGTGTTCTCTGTGGTATCCCAGCTCATCAAGTGATGGTCTCAAGGGAAAACAAATGGAAATTGATGTACAATTTGCCTGGAAAAAGGCTGACCTGGAAAAAGAAAAGGCTGCCCACCAGCCTGGACTTAAGAGACAAAGCAAGTAAGACCCAGAAGCATGACCTGGCTGTAATGGAGTGGAAGAGGTGCACAGAGACATGTATCCTGGAGCTGGAAGTTGGGGTCCTGGTGACTGCTGCGGTGGGAACAAACCCCAAGGACTCTAGCTGGAAGCAAACCCAACCTGAGTGAAAGGGGGGGGGGATTTTGCTGGCCAGCGAAAGGTCCCTCATAGCTAGTAGCTGTGAGCCTACAGCTGAGTCAGGGTCTCTTTCCCTTTTGGGGGACACAGGAGTGTCTGCCCAGTAGGGGAGCCCAAAAACGAATTTTAGGTATACTGCCTCCGCCATGGTCAGTGTCCAAGTCTCTGGCAGTAAGTTCAGGAGGAGGGTGTGACGTTGTGCAGTCTACATGGATTTATAAAAACATGATAATAAGTGAATATAATGTAACTGGGATAGTTTTATAAAAAAATTGATAATAAGTGACTATAATGCAAATGGGATATGCTTTATGCAAAAGGTCTCTTGTAAGGTATCATTACAAAGCTCATAAGCTACTGAGTGTGATCATCCTATTTGTAGAAATGTACCACTCTTGTATCTAAAACTAGAAATATAAAATGTAACTCTGTGGGCCTATTGTAATTATGTAAAGTGTGGGCCATTAATGATGGTTTGGAATCTTAATGACTCCCATTGTCTGCAGATGGCTGTTTACCTGTGAGTCTCCCTGTATATGTGTGTGCTGGCAAGTGAGTAATGAAGTCTTGCAGTGACATGTGATCATGTCACCTGAACTGGAATCCATCTTTAACCTGGTGCTTTTCCAGTGAGGGGAGGGGGTGGAAACCCAGTGGGACAAAGGGTTCCCGCCTTATGCAAAAGATATATAAAGGGGTGGAAGAGAACTGAGAAGGGGAGAGGAGCCATCATGGAGAATCCCCTAGATAACACCTAAGCTGGAACAAAAGCTGTACCAGGGGAAAGAATTGTGCCCAGGCCTGGAAGGTGTCCAGTCTGAGAAAAACTTACTGAAGCATCTCTGAGGGTGAGATTATCTGTATTTAGTTTGATTAGGCATAGATTTGCGCATTTTATTTTATTTTGCTTGTGACTTACTTTGTTCTGTCTGTTACTACTTTGAACCACTTAAATCCTACTGTCTGTATTTAATAAAATCACTTTTTATTTAGTAATTTACTCAGAGTATGTATTAATACCTGGGGGAGCAAACAACTGTGCATATCTCTCTATCAGTGTTATAGAGGGCGAACAATTTATGAGTTTGCCCTGCATAAACTTTATGCAGGGTAAAACGGATTTATCTGGGTTTAGACCCCATTGGGAGTTGGGCATCTGAGTGCTAAAGACAAGCACACTCCTGTGAGCTGGTTTCGGGTAAACTTGCAGCTTTGGGACTAGTAATTCAGACCCTGAGTCTTTGTTAGAGCAGACTGGAGTGTCTGGCTCAGCAAGACAGGGTGCTGGAATCCTGAGCTGGCAGGGAAAACAGAAGCAGGGGTAGTCTTTGCACATTGGGTGGCAGCTCCCAAGGGGGTTTCTGTGATCCAACCCGTCACAGACCCCATCAAGGGTTGAACTCCCAACCCTGGGTTTAGGAAGCCAATGCTCAAACCACTGAGCTGCATTGAGTGAATATACTGTTTTATGGCTGTTATTAAAACTAATGGAAGGGATGAACCAGGAGGGCCAGGAGAAAAGTAAGCAGCATATAAACCTTTTGCATCTAGAACTGCAGTTTGAATACGACTCATGTCAGTAATGATCAAAAGTTATTCCTTTTTAGGGGCCTGTGTGAAAAGACTTGCTGATTCTTCCAGAACAGGTTTAGCAACTCATTGTGGGGGAGGTCTGAACAGCTGCTACCTGCTTTTTGAACTTCAGTTTCCAGGGCTCTCAAAACACAAAGGCTAAATACACATTCCAATAAAATATGTTCAGTGACTGTATCCTTGTAACTCGTCCAAACTTCAGAGCACAAGGGATGTTCAATCCCTGCATTATTGCTAATAGTTATTACTCATGTTTAGGGGAATCTCAGCTAGGGCATCGAATTAGATTGCCCATAAATGCACTTTACTTATCTGTGTATCCGGTTCTTATAAAATGATGATCGATCGATGGGATTTTGTCTATGATTTACTCTGACTCTCAGCTTGAAGAACTGGTAAGCCTTTTGGACATTCCTGGAAAAAAAGCGGGAATGCTTTAAACTTTATATTTTTTTTTAAATCTAGCATTCTAGTTTAACATTCTTGCTACAGGGGGTCCCCAGTATACATCTTCCCCTTATCTGTCATTTCACGTATCTATCATTCATCAATAGGGGAACGTTTCAATTCATGTCGGTCCTGATCCGCATAAGCGTCGCTTCACCTTTTGCATGGCTTTTCTTTGGGTGTTTCCGCTGGCGTTCAGGAGGAGCTGGGAGGGAAGGGAAAGAGCGGGGATGGGGCGTGCTCAGAGGAGGGGGCAGAACTGGGCAGGAAGAAGTGGGGCGAGAATGGAGGGGGGCAGGAAGAGGTGGGGCGGCCCATTATTTCTTATGGGGAAAATGTCCCCAGTATCCGTCGTTTCAGTATCTGTCGCCCTTTTCAAGACCACAATCCCAACGTATACCAGAGACCCACTGTATTGTGGGTTTAATTCTTTAACTTCATTTCAAAAGACTGGGGACCATTTCCCTGGATAACATAAGATGGACTATTACATTTACTTCAATGGAGCTACATTGATTTATACCAGCTGGAGATCCGCTCGACAGTGTAAACAACATTAATACTGTGTAATTCAGCAGTAACTGAATCAATACCACATGCAAGCTGCACAAATATGGAGTGTATCTAACACAAACAATAGAGTGCCACCACACAAAGAGCCTTGTTACCCAAGCTATCACTCAGGATGCAGGGATGGGAAATTTCCATCTACGTGAGTAGTTTTTCAGTGTGCATTTCTCTCTGGCTGTTAAGAAAAAATATGTGGATTTACTTAACATTTTAAAACATGTGCCACAATCTCCCTGAAGCATAATCAGATCAACTACATGTTCGACACGATAATATTACTTTCAAAAAAACTGCCTTCCTGTAGCTGAAATGAGATAAACAACAGTTTACAGTAGGCCATGGCAATAATACATTTTATCAAGAATTTCAGTTATACTTTTACCAAACCCAGGCCCTGTTTGTGGGCACCCCATAAACCTCAGAACTGGATCTGACCAATGCAGCTCAGGTCTGTCTCTCTACCTACTCTAACAGTACAGAAATGTATAATACATAAGAATCGTCACACCAGACTGCAGTAAGCTGTCTCCAGCAATGGCTAAATACCAGATGCTTAACAGAAGGAGTAAAAATCTCCATAACAGACAATTGCACAGCACCTGCCCATGGACGAAGTTTCTTCCCTAACCTCCAGGGTGTTAGTGGTTGGCTTGTGTCCTGAAGCAGGAGGGTTTATATCCTATATATCTTTTTATGCAATCCAATGTAACTAGAGACGTTCTAGTCAACTATACAAATAGCTAATTGTTTTAGACATTGTCACTTTCCTCTGGTCATTCAGATCAGCACTTACGCATATAAATGCCTGTTTTATGCACCACCAGTGTGAGGTCTGGATAGCCTACTAAGGCATCCAAAACCTGGCCCTATAGATATGCCTCCTAAAGGTTTTCTTTTTTCATTTAATGTCAAATATACAATCCAAACTGTGAAATGTTCACCGTCAAACTGACTTGTAAGATAGCTTTTAAATAGGGCTGTCAAGCAATTAAAAAAATTAATCATGTTTAATCGCGCTGTTAAACAATAATAGAATATCATTTATATAAATATTCTTGGATGTTTTCCACATTTTCAAATATATTAATTTCAATACAACACAGAATACAATTTTTATTATAAATATTTGCACTGTAAAAATAAAATAAATGGTAGTTTTCAATTCACTTAATACAAGTACTGTAGTGCAATCTCTTTATCATGAAAGTTGAACTTACAAATGAGAATTATGTACAAAAAATAACTGCATTCAAAAATAAAACAATGTAAAACTTTAGAGCCTGCAAGTCCACTCAGACTTACTTCTTGTTCAGCCAATCGCTCAGACAAACAAGTTTGTTTACATTTGCAGGAGATAATGCTGCCCGCTTCTTGTTCACAATGTCACCTGAAAGTGAGAACAGGTGTTCTCATGGCACTGTTGTAGTCCATGTTGCAAGATATTTACGTGCCAGTTGCACTAAAGATACATATGCCCTTTCATGCTTCCACCACCATTCCAGAGGACATGCATCCATGCTAATGACGGGTTCTGCTCAATAACAATCCAAAGCAGTGCGGACCGACGCATGTTCATTTTCATCATCTGAGTCAGATGCCACCAGCAGAAGGTTGATTTTCTTTTTTGGTGGTTCGGGTTCTGTAGTTTCCGCATCGGCGTGTTGCTCTTTTAAGACTTCTGAAAGCATGCTCCACACCTCGTCCCTCTCAGATTTTGGAAGGCACTTCAGATTCTTAAACCTTTGGTCGAGTGCTGTAGCTATCTTTAGAAATCTCACATTGGTACCTTCTTTGTGTTTTGTCAAATCTGCAGTGAAAGTGTTCTTAAAATGAACAACATGCTGGGTCATCATCTGAGACTGCTATATTATGAAATATAAGGCAGAATGCGGGTAAAACATACAGCAGGAGACATACAATTCTCCCCCAGAGAGTTCAGTCACAAGTTTAATTAATGCATTGTTTTTTTAACGAGCGTCATCAGCATGGAAGCATGTCCTCTGGAATGGTGGCCAAAGCATGAAAGGGCATATGAATGTTTAGCATATCTGGCATGTAAATAGCTTGCAATGGTGGCTACAAAAGTGCCATGTGAATCTCTGTTCTCACTTTCAGGAGACTGTAAATAAGCGAGCGGCATTATCTCCCGTAAATGTAAACAAACTTGTTTTTCTTAGCGATTGGCTGAACAAGAAGTAGGACTGAGTGGACCTGTAGGCGCTAAAGTTTTACATTGTTTTGTTTTTGAGTGCAGTTATGTAATAAAAAAATCTACATTTGTAAGTTGCTGTTTCACGATAAAGAGATTTCACTACAATACTTGTACAAGGTGAATTGAAAAATACGATTTCTTTTGTTTATCATTTGTACAGTGCAAATATTTGTAATAAAATAATATAAAGTGAGCACTGTATATTTTGTATTCCGTGTTGTAATTGAAATCAATATATTTGAAAATGTAGAAAAACATCCAAAATATTTAATAAATTCCAATTGGTATTCTATTGTTTAACAATACGATCAAAATGGCGATTAATCATGATTAATTTTTTTAATAGCAATTAATTTTTAAGTTAATCGCATGAGTTAACAGCCCTACTTTTAAAATGTTCACCTTGATAAACAAAATATCACAAGACAGGACAGTAAGAACTAACACAACGTCCTCCATCATTAAGGAAACCAGGCACACCACAAAAGATAGATAGCAAGTGATGGCAGGAAATGGAAAATCTCTCTCACAATAAGAGCAAAGTCCCAGTGCAGGGTTGAAGATATTTAAGCTGCAGAAAGATTCCTGCCTATATCTCTATCAAAGGAGAGTCTAATACCAAGTAACTTACTTAGATACATGTAAGTGTAAAATTCATGAACCAAATAAATGTTAAATTAGATTCACCCCCTGAGGTTCCCCTACCATTTCATTCTGCAGGACACTTTGGAACAGAGGACCCCTTGCTTGAACTACCCACATGACTATTTCTCCAATCGTCCGGCTGCGGTTTCATTCTGTGGACCCTATGAACAGGCTCTGCAGACCACTAGTTGCCCAGGAGTACTCTTAGGGAAGCAAACTTTACGATGTGATGGGCTCCCTGCATGGTTATCCTTGGAGGGCTTCCAATTGCCTTTTAAACTCTTCTTTGCACCAACACCTCCCTCTCAACCCCTTCTCTCCTCCCAGCTCTACATCCTCCTTACCGGCTATCCTTCACCATGACTGAAAGGTCAGATCTTCTCCTTTCTCCATGGAAATAGCCAATAAACACCGCACACATTTTCACCTCCTTTGCAGGACCTACTTCATCCATGTTACATGTGGGATTTTCCAACATAGTGGGGGAGCTGTCTGTCCCCCTCCTGGCTGCAGGTTTTGCTGGTTCCAAAAGTAAGCTCCGATCTAATGTTAGTTTTCATCACACTGCCATATTATTTTTATTTCCCCCCCCTTTTGCTTACCTGCATTTATTTCCGGGATATTGCTTTTCAGCTGTGTTGCAAATTATCAAATGAATCAACATGTGTCTGTTACTATCAAGATGTCAGTGAACCTTTGCAGAACGATACTGCTTGTACTGCTCCCAGCCTAGTAAGTAAAACCCAACCATTTTCCTCTAGGCCTATGTGCATAACCATTTCATTATTACCCTTATCTTCAGTGGAGTTTCTAATCTGCAACATAAAAAGCCAATTTCAAAATCACGGAAGCAGTGAAACCTTGCCCTGCCCTTGAGCCCGAAAAATAGACAAAAGGATGAGAATACCATAAAGGTGGAGGTGCAGGTAGCCACAACTGCCAGACACAACAGCCTAAAGGAGTCCATTGTAAAAGATCAGCTGGTTTTGTATATGCTGGTATACCACGCTGTCAATGATGGTCTCAGAAAGCACTAGTAAACATCAAAAGTACTGCACTTTGTACAGAAAATTGGGTTCCTGTTGTATCAGATGCAGCCATAAACCAACTTACTGGTTAAGCTGCCTTCTCATTTCATAACCATCCCTAATTTTAGACCCAAAGAGGGTTATTTAATAGTGCTCCAAATTCTTCAGGATAAGCTCATTCTTTTTTCCATTCCATGTATTCTCCAGTCCCCATTCTGGCATAAGGAAAAACATGGCTGCTAAGAATGGAGACATCACTGATTGGATGCTCACAGGTCTGCAGCTTAAATGGATAAATCACTTGAGAGGGTCAGAAAATGGGTATTTTTCCCTGGGAGCATTTTGACAAGACCAAACATTTTTGTTTTCGTCAAAATTTTCAGTGTAAAGTGTCATTTTTTCTTCAAAAAAACAAAAATGGTTTCGCTTTTGGCAACCAAAACTGCAAACTTCCCAAACCCTCAGTTTACAGGTTTCCATTGAAAAAAAGCCGTTGAGGAAGCAGACACCTTCTGTGAACATTTGTTTCATCACAAATCAAAATTTCTGTTAAAAAAAAAAGAAGTTTTGATGGACTATTTTCAACCAGCTCCATAATCCACAAAATGGTCAGACTAGCAGCATTGGGGAGAGAAGGCCTCTATTCACCACAGAACTGTGGGAGTCCAAGCATTTACCACATGTTGCCCCTCAACTCTTCTTCCACAGGTGTGTAAATATTTTCATTGTGGGGGGAGAATGCAAAGAGGCACAGGCACTATCCCTTCCTGCCCTCGCAAGATCCATGCCCCTGTTATCTCTAAGATTGTCTTGGTGCCCTCTACATGGGGCCAGCCTGGAAGCATTAGCTGGGACGGAATACAGCTCTCACAGGGAGCACATTATACCGGTGCCCCACAGATGACATTGGCTTCCAGTAGCTATCTGGGTACATTGCTAGGTGATCGGTAAAGCTCATTGTCTGAGCCACATGCCCCCTAGAGACTGCCTCCCTCTTTCACGTGGCAGTTGAGATCAAGCTGTTTTATTGTAATTTATTGTAAGTGCACTGACAGAAGTTCAACAGAAATCTTGTATAAATGTCCCTGTGTCTGGAATAAATGATGTGTGCAATCAAAAATGGAGGTAATTTAAAATGGTGGCTCTATATGACATCCATAAGCATTGCGATGCATTAGGAACTTGTCTCTTGGAGAGACTGCAAAGTGCATGGATTTCAAGGCATGTTAGTTGGTTATTCCAGCTAAGGAAAGAGGTAGAATTGCTACATAGCTCCTAATAAATTCCTTATTCTCTGTTACATCCATCTCCAATAGGAATCTTTCTCTTAGCACAGTCTTCTGCACATGGGTGGTGGATGAACCACAGGCTCAGAGAGGCTAGCTCCTGGCCCAGCCCACCCCTTCCCCCTGAGGTCCCGCCCCTCCCACCCCTTCCACCCCCTTCCCCCATGGAAGCCCAAAGTCGTCCCCCACATGACTGCCAGCCCCCCTCCTTCCCCTCCACACAACCCCCCCGCAGCCCCTGGCTGCCCGAGCACCTCCAGCCCCAGAGCGCCAGGCACGAGGCAATGGAGTGCCTAGCCCTGAACCAATGAGTGGGCGGGCAGCGCACAGCCCCCCCACCAGCCCTGGAGGACCAGGTGGACAGCGCACAGCCCTCCCCTCTCCTCCCCCCCAGCCCTGGAATGCTGGGCGGTGCAGCCCCAGTGCCCGGGGCTCCCCCAATGCTGGGTGGCCCCAGCCACCCCAAGTCCCAGCCGCCCTACCCCCATCTCCCGGAAGAGGAGCAGCCTGCTTGGGCAGGGGCCAACTAGTGGCAAGCAGGAGGGGGCCTCAGGGCAGAGCGTGGGCTATTTGGGGAGGCACCGCTTTTCCCTGCCTATGCTACCCGTTGCCCGTGCTTCTGCATCAATGGGAATTTGCATAACCCAACACAGTTATATCTGAAAGAGCTGGTACTGAGATAACTAGGCTTGGAAAATAGTCCAAGAGTCACTGAGAACCTAATGGTTTAACTGGGCTATACCTGCACCCAAGGGGCCGATTCTCATTTTATTCTATTGACATTTACATGCAGAGCAGTATAAATGGGTCTTAGTGTAAATGAGAATATTGCCCATAATAGCTATACCAAATGGAGTCTTAGGTCTGATTCACTATGCATGACTCCTGTTTAATGCCAGTTCAGTTCCATCAGCGTCAGTGGAGTTGGTGGCAAATAACTGGAACAACATGATAAATCAGGTCAGGGAGAACAAGTGGGACCTGTTAGTTTAATAAAAATGGCCTCTAAGTAGAAAGGGGAGATGGAGAAAGAGGCATGGGAGAAACTTGGAAGAAAGGCTTCCCTGACTGTCTGCCTCCAAAATGCTAGGTGAGTATGAGCTCATTTGTTGTTCTGAAGTAGGTAGAGATTTAATCTGATGGGGTCTCAGGGATCAGATTATACTTTTTTATTGTGTTTATCTGGAATCTACAGCTGGGTGAAGGGAACTTTCTAATGGAAACTAAACCCAATGTGTAAGCAGCATCTGAATGCGCTTTCCCCTGACATCTAGTGATAAACTGGGGGGAAAGACTTCAGAACCAGTCTGTATTTGCATAAACACACCTACTCTGCCCAGGTATTCAGCAGACAGAGTTGCGTTGCCAAAGTGATCAATTTTGGCTGGTGTTGGGTTACAAATATAAAATGGGTTTTTATTGTGGCAGCATAAGCTTCAAGCCACCTACAAGAACAGTTGAAAAAAATTAACTCTTCACAACTCTTCAGACAACATGTAAATATCACTGCATACTCAGTAGGAGAATACTCACATTTACATGCCTCATAAAGCAGAGGCTTTATCGGGAAGAGAAACCTCCCCCTTGCTTTTTTTTTTAAACGTATAAAGCTGTGCCTTTCATATGAGCTATACAGACAGCTACAGCATCTGCCATCCGAATTCTCACAGAGCCTTGTTCCTTTGGTACAGAACTTCTGTACACCTTGAAAAATGAGAACTGATGGTTGCAACATTCCAAAAGTAGACAACTCTACCCCGTCCATTGTAATTGCTGTGATCGTCTCGGCAACTGAGGCTGTTGTCGCGATTTGGATATATGCTTTCATTGTGGCCATGAATTGCATTGAGTGGGTCAAAAAAGAGATGCTTGACCACAAGTGATAAGATCTTTGCCAGTAAAGGCTTCTCCAGGTTTATATTCTTATGCACATTTATGCTACATCTTTTCTGCATGTCATACTATCCTAGGATGTATCACAAGAACTATGTGTACAAAGCATTCAGAGGTGGCTTCTGGTTTCTAATTTCTTACAACTTCTGCTCTGCTGCCTGTCTTGTTTTTTTACTGTGTGCAGATTGCAAACTTCAGCCATCCCTTCAATACCTGAAACCCAAGAATCTCCAGGATGATGACATGGCTGCTCCTAACGTCTGTGTTTTCATCTTTCACAAACTGCCTTCCTTTCATGAATATTTACAGAATACACTGTAACCATTCCATTTCCAGCTTCTCAGGAAATAAGACAATGAAATACATTACTCTGAAAACAGATTTGTTTATATGCCGTTTTTCCTGATTCATTGGATTTTCCATTGTTTTCACCATATTCATCATGTCAGCCTTCCTTTTCCTCTTCTCTCTCTGGAGACACAGCGGAAAGATGCAAAACAGCTCAAATGGTCATGGCTTGTCCTTCAATACATTCTACTATCTTGAATTTGGGTAATCCTAAACTAGGGCTCTGAATTATCTAAAGTGCAGGAGATTTGTTAGGGGAAGGAATTTCGTAAAATTTCCCTCTGTCATTCAGATGGACGCAAAGAGAAATTAAAAGATTCATGTAATCCAGAACCCTAAGTGTTGATTTTTCTGTCACAGCAGTGTGAATCAGGAGTAGTGCTACTGATTTCAGTGGCGCTGTACCAGTATACACCTGCTGTAAAGAGAGAATTGGGCCCCTATTTTAGCTTTCTAGTGGTAGGTGCTTTGGTTTGCTATTTTGACCTGCTGCTAGCTGTTTACTTAGTATTAAGGGAGAAATCTGGACAACAAACCTGAATTTCTGTAGAATACTATTTTGTTATCTTCCTGCCAAAAAATACTGTTTTGGGTGAGACATGGTTTAGTTATGAATTCATCATTGTCATACCTTTTTTACCCCTTGAAGAGTAAGTCTCCACTCAAGTATGCAGTAAATGGAACATGAAATATCATGAAAAGGGGCTTATGAGAGAGATCTATTACAGAGTAGAATTGTCTGCTTTATTATTATCTTGCATTTATAAAGCACTTTCCATCCCAATGGAACATCAGTTATTCACAAACTAGGGCAAATAGTACCACTACATACAGTACCACTGAAATGCAGCTGCCTCTGGGTATAGGATTACACACAATGGTCATATTAATGTTAACATAATGTTGCAGTCTATGAATGTTGACCAAGGACACTGAAATACACTCCTTCATTAACATCCTCTCGGACCACCAAACACACAGTAAACTGCGTGGAACTCAGTGTATCACCTTGAATGGATTAAATGCTCTCTCAATCCTGCCCAGTATTGACCAGATTCATACTTGGGCTTGAGGGAGTTTACATATTTCAAACAAGAGGCTTAGATCAATTCCTTCTTTCAAAAAACAACTGGTGATTTTCAATGTTCTCAAAGTCTACAAATGACCCCAGAAGCAGAGAGTAATTAGGGCCTATTCCCGAGAGGCAGTGATCAGCCCCACAGCTCACTGTGATTTCAGTAGATGGTGCAGATGTTCAGCACCTCTTATCAGGACCAAAGAGAGTAAGTAGAAAATAACTGATTAAGAAATTAATTCTCTCTCAGAAATTAAAGCAGAAAACTTGGCTGCAGACTTGAACATCCTGGATGTGACATGAGACAAAAGTCTGTTAATATATTAGACAGATAGGGCAGGTGAGGTAATATCTTTTATTGGACCAACTTCTGTTGGTGGAGGGTACATGCTTTCAGGCGACACAGAGCTCCCAGACCCTTGGTTGCATCTGAAGAGCAAAAGTGCAACTGAGGGGTGGAGTATTACAAAGGCCACATCTACATGACAAAATCATGTCAATCTAACTTACATCAGCATACAGCCCCCACAGTTATTAAATCGCTTGTGTGTGCGCACACTCGGTTTCTTGTGTCAGTGGTGTATATCCTCACCAGGAGTGCCTGTACCGACTGTATTGTTAGTGTGGGGCATTGTAGGACGGCTCCCCTAGCAATGGCCTTGGCACCTCTTTGTCTCTTTTCAGATTTCAGCTGGAAACATACCGGTTCTCTCCTGCCTCTTACCTACTCTTTCCCTCTACTATTATTTATGACGTTCAATCGTTAACACTGTAAGTCATTTCAGGATACTGCTTATCTGGAATGCAAAGCTGGATGGTGTTCTATCAATGTTAAGGGATTTCTGTGGTCTGTGAACTCTACATAAAATAAAGGAATAATCTCTGCTCAGTGCACTCTTAGGACCAGAGACTCAATGACCTTAGTGGAGCAATGTTGGTTTATAACAGCTAAAAACCTGAGCCCATATTTTTATAACAGTTTACATAAAAATCTACACATAATTTGCATGTGCAGTAACAGCTGCACAGGCGGACATTGTAATTGCATACGCCATTAGTCAGGTCATTTGACATGCAAATCACCATGGCAGCACATGCACAAGTCTGTGATTTTAAGTGATGGTAGGATGCCCAGAGATGTTGGAAGAGCACCTCTTCATGTGCATTACAAATCTGAACTTTAATCACTGTACTGTAGAATGGTATGTTGGCTTGACTGATCTGGTTAAACTTGAATATTTTGTTGGAATAATTGGAACTTCATTAAATTAGTACTTTTTAACATTTATATTGCAGTAGCACCTCAATTAGGTCCTATACAAACATATAGAACGTGTCCCTGCCCCAAAGAGTTTACAGTCTAAAAGGTGGAAGAGCCAAACGAGTGGGTGGGATGGGAGGGAATAAGGGGTAACAGAAATAATAGGATACTTTAGCATAGACTAGCTGTGTGTGCAACTCATAGCCAACCAATAGATACAATCACAAGGATATGCGTTTCATGCCCCCATTTGCAAAGGTGCTGAGTACCTGCGCCTCCTATTGATTGCAAGAGGACCAGGGGTTGCTCAGCACCTCTGAAAAAATCACATCACAAAATTAATAGTCAGAAGTGGTTCCCCTTGGTCCAAACTAGCCCAGATCTGAGGCTCTTTAACATGCTGCAAAGCTCATCCATTTTCCCAGGCATTCAAAAATTAGGGGGATTATAAAGATGGGATAAGCGATCTGACCTATTAAGTTGCCTGGCCTACTGAAAGTGGGATATATTGAATTGTACTACTGCACTTAAAGCTATGCTGCAGTATTATTTGTAAAGTTATACCAGAGTGCTAGCACAGATGGATATGTGCCCTTTTTAAAGCATTTGTATAAACCCAAATAAATAAGTATGGTTAGCACAATGGTTGTATGTACATTTGTTGAATTTGCTATCCCCCCATATTTAGAAATAGAACTAGCAGTATCATTATCCCCATTATCTGATTAATTTAGCCCATTTTCATGAATGAATCCTGATCTCCAAATTTATTCAGCATTCATAAATATTCACCAAATAGTTTGGAGGAACAATCTTCAGACAAAGGCTTGTTCATTAATTGTTCACTTTGTCTATTCATGTATTGATTATTTGTGTATATTCTTTCCACTCCTGATTGGATTACTGAAAAGAAGGATAATAATTAATAACAACAACAACAACAACTGGGAATCAGCTAAATAAAAAGCAAACAATATTCTCATTCTTTCACAAATAGCCCTTCATTTGCATGTAGATAAGGGTAGAGTCATTCCTTGTTGTTAATTCGGTTTTAGTTATGTCCGTGAGGTTTTATACCAGACACACAACAGCGATTAGGCCAGTTTGGAGGCACTGTCCCAGCACCATGAAATAGGTTGTCATTCACCATTTACCTTCATTGTACTTCAAGTGTTGGTGCCATCAGCACCTGACACTCACCTGCTTGTTCTGAAAACCATAGATTGTCATATGGGATGACACGTATGTTCTTAGGAAAGCAGTTCAATTGTCTGAAATCACCCAAGGACATAGTTATAAGTAGATACATATTAGTTGGGTCTTGTGGAGTTCCAGGGCTGCAAGAATTCATATGGAGTCACCAGTCGGCCATGGTCATCTTTTTTTGCAAATGGAAACCTCTGAAAAAAATTAGATGCAGACAAAAGATTAATAAGGCCAATGTCCTCTTCGACACAGAGGGCCAAATCCTTTAAGTCAATGGAACTACACCCTTATAGAAACCTATTCTGCTCTTGAAAAGTATCTATGCGCACTCCTGGTCACATTGTGCTCTTGACGGCACAGAGCTGTCAATTTGGCTCCTAACCTTTTCATTTCTTTTTTCAAAGTAACCCTGAATTTTATATTTTATATATATTTTTTTTTAAAAAAAGCTTTTGAGCCAGAATCTGCTCCCACTGAAGTTAATGGGAGTTTTATCATTGACACTAATGGCAGCAGAAGGGCATAAGATTCCACCATCCTTGTTATTCATTGGTGTACTACAACTTCTGTACTATGCTAATTCAAAAACATAATCAACTCAAGCCTGTTCATGGCATCCAGATTAAAATTATTATGGTAGCATATAGGGCAACATCATCAGAATAATAACTAACAGATCTGAAATTTGCATAATTTTGCCCTCACCAATATTATGCAAAATATATTGCATAATTGCCAGTGAAGATGGAGGAGGGGATAAGAGAAATATTCAGAAGGGAGCAAGAAAGAGGGAGATGAAGAAGGGGGAGAGCTGCCAAAGACTGGGGAGGTGGAACAAAAAAGGAACCGAGTGAGTGGCAATGAGATGAGGAGGGAGAAATGACTATTTGTGGGAGGGGAAGGCCAGAGCCGATATGATTCAAAGGGGTCAATAGCTGATTAATTGGAGAAACTCTTCTCCTCCCCACCAGAGGGATGGGGCTCTGACCCTTTTCTGCACTTCTCTCTCCCATGCACACTTCCTGCATCCCTTTCTCTCTTTCCCTCCCCAACCCCTTGCATCTCCAACTGCCCCTCACACACACCAGTGTGTCTCTGTGCCCGTCACACTTCTCTGGCTGCTGAAGGGGATGGGGTTCTTGGCTCCCATTCCCCTAGTCCCTTTTGTATGGGCCGCTATTCCCTAACCCCAAAACGGGTACAGGTTAGCGGTACGCACTGCCTAATGACTCACCTTAAGGCTGGCCAAACCTATCTTACCCAGCTAGTGCACCAGGGTCATTGCCTCCTTGTAGGGAGGCAGGGGAGGGAGTGATAAGTGGTCTTCAAGAGGGCAGTTCTGCTCAAGGATTCCCAGAGTCTCCTTTGGGAGTTGTACAACAACTGCTGGGAACCGCCTCCTGTTAAACCCTTATTCCACCCTTCACATGATTGACAATGCCTGAGGGGTAGGGCCAGTCTTGCCCATAGCAGATTTTTAACCCCTTCATCATCAGCATGGGTTTATGCCCCATCCCAGTCAGGGCTCTGGTAGGAGTCAGTCCTTCAAACCCCACAAAGGGGCTTTTCTGTTATAAATTCATAACAGTCATAGCTCAGAACCAGAAGCACCAGGAATAGTCCAATCTTTCCTTTATGCAGCTTGGGCCTTTGATCTTCAGATGATCAGCAGACAATGGCCCATGCCTCAGAGCATAACATCAAAAGGTTGGGGGTTTGGAGAACTAGGGGTGGGGAATTTGCATTCACCTCCTTTAGATATTTCCCAGGAAATCCACTTCACACATTCTTACAGTGTTTATTATAGTCCTTTGATCAGCCAGACACACCATAACACAACCTTTGCATTTAATACAATGGACTCCAAAGATACTGAAACTTAATTCAATACGGGTTTTCAAAGATATTGCAGGAAATAGCCATATCTGTCATGTGGAGGTCTGAGGCAGGCAGGGGAAAGGAACAGACTGCCACATTTTTCATTTGATGGGATGGGGCGGGGTGGGGATGAGGGAGGAGAGTGACCCTGAGCAGCTGGACTCTTTCTGTTCCTTCCTTCTACTTCCCTTATCTAAAACCTTCTTTCAGTTCCTGAGGTAGGGGAGCGCTATGCCTGCTGCAGGCAGCAGCTCTGATTAGCTGCTTTTTCCAGGAGGTGGGATAAGCAGCTGTCAGGTGAATCTAGTAGCAGGATAGACAATACTGCAGGTGAATTAGTCAATAAAGCACTAACCAACTGGCACTTTTCAGTTAATTTCTTACAGGATCTGGGATTTGGGGGGCAAGAGAGACAGAGAAAAGACTAGTCAACGCCTACAGAAATCAAACCTACAAAAGAGGAAACCAAGGTGATGGCAGGTGCGGTAATAAGAAGCCCAGGACCTAACCTGGAGCTGGATGGAGAACTATCATGACACTATGAATCAAGGGCCTGCGCAAGAAGCCAAACTCACTGGCAGGTCTCACTGTGTTTTTAAAACATGAACAATATTTAGCTACCATGGTGATAAGTAACTTAGATGAGATAAAGAGATAAAGAAAAGGATGACACACCACTCCTAAACATTTGCTATTGATAGCACTGTGTACAGCAGTCACAAAACATTCATTCTAAAGTCCTGGGCTCCTCTGTGGTGGATCCTTCATACACCGGATTTATCTGGGGTCTGATGGCACCTCCCTGTTGGACCAATTCTTTCCTGACTTTGGTTATTTCTAAAGAACCTGAAGGCCACCTTGTTCCATACTCATTCTTGTATTTATTCACTTGAGAACAGGATTTATTTTTCTTAAGTTCTTTTTTTCTTGAGTTCCCACTTTTTATCTGTCTGGTCTAACCCAGGCTCTCTAACAGATGCTGGGGGCTCCTGCACATCACCTTGGCTCTAGAGAAGAAAGAAAAAGTGTCACTCTGGCCATTGCAAGTACAGTAAAGTCACACCAGTGTGACACCCTGTACCCCATGGGATACCCCCTATCCATCACTTTTATATGGTTGTGATATATTTTCTACTAAGTATATCTTGTGAGGCATCATTTGAAAACTCAATCTGCTGAACATCATTGTCCTGTTAAAATGTGTGTATCGACATTGTATATGGAGCTATGAGATCTTGCTATATGAGCGTTACCTAAATATGCTGTAGTTCTGGGTAACACCCTCAGACCATTTTCTCAAGGACAAAGGCACACTGGCATGCCAGCTACATGCTAAAAGGCCATTACCTGCTTAATTGGACATTCACCAGCAAGCGGGGAAAGGGATAAACAAAGTATTTATAATTCACCCGAAGGACAGCTTGCAGAGCAGTATGCAATGGACTGCTGACCCCATGACCCAGCAAAGACTTTTCCAGTACAAAGGGTCAGAGTATTAAAAAGGACAGGAAGTGAAATCCTCACCACCTCTCTCCTCCTTCCCCCGCATCTCTGCTCACAGCAGCAAGATCAATTGAAAGACAAAGGTGCATCATTGAACTGGGATGAGTGGTCCTGGCCTGCAGATTTCCCAGCCAGTTCAGACTGTGGAAAGCTTGTGGGTAAGAGAGACCTTTTTGCTTCTTAGCCTTGGTAAAGTTTAGGAATTAGCTTGTGTGTTTATCTTTTTATTTCTTTTGTAACCAACTCTGACTTATATGACTTATCACTCAAAAGCTACCTTTCTCTTGTTAATAAACTTGTTTGTTGTTTTAGCTAAACCAGTGTGTTTGGGAAGGTTCCATTTGAAACAACAAGGCCGGTGCATATTCATGACCATATTCATTGCACTTTGTTGGAAAGATGAACTAATTATGAGCTTGTACGGTCCAGTGGACTACTGAATGGGACAGGATACACACTTCTGGGGGGGCAAGGCGGGGACTTAGGGATATGCAGGTGTCACCCTGTATCTATTCATAGGTGGCTGGGTATAGCATTTGTGTAATCCACTGGGAGTGACTTTGCATGCTAATGGCTGTGCATGAGCAGGCTGGGAGTGGCTGTTCTGACAGTAAAGCAGTGTAAAAGGCACTGGGCTGAAGAGTTAAGGGGACAAAGCAGTTCAGGGTTACACCCTGGGGAATGTCACAATCAATTCTTCCGGATTATTCTGGATTTTCTATTTAAATAGCTATCATCATCACAGAGCACACAAGCTGATCCAAAATCTTGGCTCCACATGCCCCATAACTTTTGGGAATGTTTGCATCCAAATCCAGATCTAAACTCGGCAACCCAGGCCTATTGTTGTTTAGTATTACTCAGATATTGACGGCATGGCTTATTCACCAATCCAAATCTATATTCTTTAACACTGTGAAGCACTGTGGGAGACAAATGTTTAGGGAAAATGTCATAAAAGGTAAACCTGTTTTGCAGCGGTGCAATGCTCAGACTAGAGTTTAATTCACAGCTACCCATAGCATTTTAGTGGGACATTTGGTAACTATTTTTTATTGCAGAGGAATGAACTTCAGGTCTCCTATAAGGCCATTTAAACATTATTCTGCAGAAGAGCTGGGTACTGAGTTAACAATGCAAATATCCATGAGTAATATTGATATTCGGTAAGAGCATACTCCTCACATCCACTAGAAAGCAGGTGCTTCGTTCTGATGAGACATCTCTGAAGGGCTTTTTTCCCCAGTGCTATAAAGCTGTGTTTTCCATGTGTTATACAGAAAGAAGGGTAGTTCATCTGTCTGAGTCTAATGGCACCGCATTGCAAGAAGATCTGCTCCTCTGGGACAGAACTTCTGTACATCTTCAAGAACGGGAGCCACTGGTATAAATCTTTCATAAAATTAGTATCAAATATAGTTGGCCTGGTGATCCTAGTACCTGAGGCTGCTGTTGGAATTCAGGTACACGCTTTCATTCAGACATTTGTGAATTGCATTGACTAGGTCAAACTGAGATGCCTGTCCTCCTAGGCTTCTCCAGGTTTTGCTTCTTCTGCATAGCAATAGAACAGATTTTCTGTGTTATAATCTTTCCTTGGATCTGTTACATGAACTCTACGTACCGAACACTCAGAACTGTCCTCTGGTTCACTGCCTATCTGTGTTTTTTACTGTGTGAGGACTGTGAACTTCAGCCATCACTTCAGCCTAAAACTAATAATCTCCAGGCTGATGCCATGGTGGTTCCTCACTTCTGTGCTTTAATCCTTTTTTCTGTGATATTTATAAAATACAATAAAATCGTACTATTTCTAACCTCTCAGAAATTAAAACTGAGGAAAAACTTACACTGGAAACACTTTTTTTCTCTCTGTGTTTGGGGGTTTTCCCTGTCTTTCACCATCTCCACCATTGCAGCCTCTCTCTCACTCTTCTCTCTCTAGAGACACACATGACAGACACTAAACAGCTTATATTGTTTCACAAACCCCAGCACGGAGGCCCATGTTCTGGCAGTGAAAAGTATAAATGTCCTTCATCATCATCATCAATGTTAACTTTACAGCTATGCTGAACATATGCCAAAAATGCGCAAAAACTGCATGAATCTTCCCTGTTTAATCATTGTAGATGCTTGGCTGTTGAGACAGTCCATTATCTTGATTCTGAGCCACCACACACTGAAAAAGGCATTGACTTGGGGTCTACACCATGCAAGGGGGTGGGGTTGTTTGGGAAAAGGAACTTAACACAACCTACCTCTGTCTTTCAGGTGGGAGCCATTGAAAAGCAACTCTTTTCTCTTGAATAGATTGTTGGGAAATAGTTGCCACACTCTCTGCTAGTGCAAACTGGCTCAGCTCCCTTGACCCTACTTCTTGGTAGGGTGACCAGATTACATGAACAAAATATCGGGACACATGGTGGGGCAGGTCCGGGGAGGAGGGGGGGCAAGCCAGAATATTGGGACAAATGGTGTCCGTCGGGACGCGGGACAAACGACTGAATATTGGGACGGTCCCGATTTTATTGGGACGTCTGGTCACCCTATTCTTGGGTCTTCTCTCAGACTGGTGCAAATCAGGAGTGTGGCAGGGCAGGGGTAAAACCCCCTTTAAAGCCCTGTCAAAATGCTAGCTGCGGTCTGCTCTCTGGCCAGGAGGCCAGGGTAGAGACACAGGTATTCAGCAGTGGGCCCAGCTGCAAGCCCTAATCAGGGCTGGCTCAGAGGAAAGTGCTGAGCTGAGTGCTGACAGCTGGGCTGAGGCACGGGAGGGCTATAAAAACCCTGAACAAGCCTCAGAGAGGAGACTAGACTGGGAGGAGACAGGAGGGCAGTATCACTGTCTCCTTACCAAAGCAGGAAGCCTCAAAGGCAGGAGACCCTGGGGAGGGTCTGTGGGGTGCTAGCTGTTGGGAGACTGGGGAACTGCACGAACGTGGTAAATAAAGACACTTGGGTGATCCAGCAAAAGAAGGTGTGGAAGACTCTTTATTATACCAGCCTAAACACAGGGTGCAGGCACAGAAGTGGGAGAGTCTGCACAGACCCTGTGACAAGGAGTAAGGCTACGTTTTAGTTATGGGTATTTTTAGTAAAAATCATGGACAGGCAATAAGCAAAAATTCACAGCCCATGACCTGTCTATGACTTGTATGATATACCCCTGACTAAACCTTGGGTGCTCTGGGGCAGCTCGAGGGGTACCGCAGGTGCTCTGGGGGGAGAGGGCGTGGTGGTGCATGGCCCAGGACACCCGGTGGTGCTGGGGGGAGATGGGCAATGGCGCACAGCCGGGACCCCTGCTGCTGCTGAGGGGGTTGGGGGGCATGTTGACCTGAGACCACCACTGCTGCTGGGGGCAGGGGTGGAAGGAAGGTGCATGCAGCAGCCTGAGACTGCCCCAGCAGCAGCCTGTGCAGGCAGCCCCTAGGCCAGCCACACCGGCCTCTGCAGATGTCACAGAGGTCTCGTGACTTCTGTGACAGACTCGCACCCTTAATCAGGAGTAACATGGTTGAAATAATAAAAAAACTACACCAGTGTAAAACTGTTGTTAAGGAAAGGATAATCAAGGAGACTCTCAGTCCCAGATACCCCAAGAGCTATCACAGGAGCATGAGTCATTTTATTACTCCCTGCCTCCAGCATGAGGG
The DNA here is from genome assembly GCF_028017835.1 of Emys orbicularis. Lineage (NCBI taxonomy): Eukaryota > Metazoa > Chordata > Testudines > Emydidae > Emys > Emys orbicularis. The sequence continues at coordinate 17,839,044 of NC_088685.1, read as the reverse complement.
AGCCTTGTTTGTGCTTAGCTGGATGATCTAATGCCTGATCCCACCAACCTTTTAGCCACTCTAGCACTCTCCTCTAGACTATGCCAGCCTTTATTTTGCCTTGCAGGCTAACAATAGGTGCACCCCAACCCTCACACCAAGCATCAGAAGCTTAAATAGATCACTGACCTGACTAGTTCAGATCTCTGTTTAAGATCAGGTCAGGTCAGGTCTCTCTTTACCTTTCTGATGCAGAGTGTGATGCTGGGTCTCCCACCTGCTCCTAATTTAGTTATTGGTGGGTATAAATTATGCAGTCTCACACATTAGCAGTCTGCACTGTACTTTAAAAACTTTTACAGAATTTAGATACCACATTCTAGGCACATGAGATTAGATTAAAAGATAGAGAAATGGATGATACACCACTCCTAACCACTTCCCATTGAAAACGCTGAATGCAGCACATCACAAAGTAACCAGGGTAAAGCCATGTGCTTTCACACTCAAGATGGGCCTGGGGTCTGTTAGAATTTCCTGCTTTCCCAGTTCCCTCACGGCATTCCTTGGTTCTAAGAATTCTGAAGATCACTTTGTGTTTTTCTATTGAGTACAAAGTGTATTTTTCACAATCTTTCCATTGAGTTCTCAGCCTCTATCTGTCTGGTTCAATCAAAATTCCTTCTATCCTGCTGCCAGGCTGTGGCCTGCAGCTCCTCCACTCAACCTCAGCTCTGGAGAAGAAAGAAAACATCTTGCGTTGAGCATGTGCAAGAGGGATGCAGTGAGCCCACCCCCTTTGGCAGGGCATGCTACTGTAGTTCCCTGACTCTGTTGTCCTTCCAAGTGTCAGGAATAATCTACTCACACCCAAAGTCTTTAAACAACACTCCCCTCACCTGGGGTCTAATTTATTAAAGAAAGTTTGGTTCCCTTACATTCAGGGCTCCAGAGTGCTTCTTGGGACTGGGTGATTTCAACCTGGCCTCTCCACCCTACAAACTCTCCTCTTCAGTGCAGGGTTTTCTCAGCTCTCCTTCTCGCTGAATTCTTCCTCTTGGCAGGCTTTCCTTGGCTGGGGTTGGACTTTCCTTTCTGATTCACCCACCCAATCATCGTTTCTCAGGTGGGTCTAATAACCCCAAACACCTGTTGCGGCCAGCTGGGAGAGAGGGAACATTGCTCTGCCCTCTTTGCAGGAACAATAGCCTGGGTTTTCCTACTACTTTCCCTCCCAGACACTAACTATGCCCTGAGACCATTTTCCTCTCAGCAAATGTCCACCTCCCTCCCCAGATGCCTAGAATCAGGTAACTGGCCTTCCAGACTGCCTCCTTCAGCGTTGTTACACATTGTAGATACAATATGTCACACAACAACATTGTTACACAGCCCTGTTACACATTGTAGATACAACATGTCACACCAGGTCTCATTCTATTCTATTCTAGTGGTGCAGTGGGAACACATTATAGCTAAAGTTGTATCATGATATCTGTTTAAAAGGCCGACCATTTTGGGGACCATTCTGTCCCCTAAAATCTACATTCTTAGTTGGATTCCTTTGAAATTTGGAGTGCCTCAGGAGAGTGCAAGGTAAGGTCAGAGATCCACATTTGGAGTCATTCGAGCAAGGGGTTCTGGAGATTTAAGCCCTGAACAAAATAGTCATCTTAAAAAAAGTTTCTAGGGGGGGGGGGTTTAAACCAAAAGCTAAAGATCAAACTATTTATTAGTGGGTCAAATAGTTTCAATCTGTTGAGTTTTACCCAAGGTAGTGCATGGCACCCACTAAATATTTGGGGGACCCTAAGGAAGAATGGTATTTGAGAAAATGTATGTTTTTACACTGTGCATGCACCAACACAGAAAAACAGCTAGAGGGTTTCCATTCCCACCATTTTATAAGCTTTCAGCTCAACTCCTGTGAGTGCTCTAAAATCTAAATGGTTACTCAGATTTTTTTTTATTTGGCGTGAGGGGTAGCATTGAATCATATTTTGGGTCATTTGACCTAAGGGCTCCCAAGTTACAGGCCCCTCTCAAAAAACTGGTTTCCTTCTGCTGCCTTGTACTGTTAGATATACTGAAGACTGCATGAACTGCAGACCTCCCGCTGGCTGTGAATTCACCCTTCAGATAACATATTGCCTTATATACAGGGCCGGCTCTAGGCACCAGCAAAGCAAGCAGTTGCTTGGGGTGGCAAATTTGCAGGGGCGCAAGAATCCAGCATGGGAGCTGAGAACCAACAGGGGGCTCTGAGAGCTGTAGTTCCTTGGTTAGCTCCCTGCCTATAGAGACAGCCCTGGAGCAGGGAAAGAACTACATTTCCCAGCATTCCCTTGGCTGCAATTAACAGGAAAGGGACGGGGAAGGAGTGTGGAACTGAAACCTCATGCTGCAGCTTGCTGTAAATGGTAGGGACAGAGCCAGCTCTAGGTTTTTTGCTGCCCCCACCCCAGCCCTGGGCTCCCCCTGCACCCCCGTGTTGCCCCAGCCCTGGACTCTCCCCCCACCCGCATCTCCTGCCACCCCAGCCCTGTGCTCTTCTCCCACACACACACACCCGCACCTCCTGCTGCCCCAGCTCTGGCCCCCACCTGCACCTCCTGCTGCCCAAGCCCTGGGCTCCCCCCTCTTGCCCCAGCTCTGGGCTCTCCCCCCAAAGAAAGAATTGGGTGGACTAAATGGACAGTGCACCTCTCTATCTGAAGCCTAGCAAGGGAGGTACGTGGATCCCACTAGAATTTAAAATGAAAAGTAAGGGAGGGGAGGCTCTACTAGGACCTGGGCAGCTTTAGATACAGTACCAGGCACGTAGGAGGATTTACACTTCTGAGCCATGGAAGCAGAAATTGACTTTTCTTTTCCAGATTTAGCTAATATTCAGAAAGGGAATCCAGCACCTGCCTTCCAGATTTGAACACCCTCAAAATTCAGGAGTGCTCAAGCTCAGTTTGGGCAGCTGTTACTTCATTTCTCCCAAATCAAATATACTGGTCCACTGTAACTTGCTGTAGAAAAAAATAGAATAAATTGAGCAAGAAATGCTTCCCAGTGGTTATTAGGACTGGAATTGCTATTTTCAACAGCCATTGCTTTTTTTTTTTTTTTTTTAGTTTTAGTTTTATTTGTTTAAAAGGAAGACCGTGATATTGCATTGGCAAATTCCCCAGAGAAACAAAGAATGGAACAAAAGAATAATAAAGACACCTCAACTTTTCCTCATTTATGTAGGACAGTCTTATAATATGCATCCAGATATCCTCCAATCACACAAGCTGAAAATTGTTCCACTTCACTGCAGTTCTGTAACCATATGGGAACCAATCCTGTCTGTGTTCTGTGCACATCCAAAATTCCTGCTGAATGACCGGCCCTGGGAGCGAGTTACCAGTGACCCAGGGCTGGGGCGGCAGGAGGGTGCAGTTGGTGGGGGGGGAGAGAGAGCGAGCCCAGGGCTGGCGGGGGGGGCAGCCAAAAAATTTTTTGCTTGGGGCAGCAAAAAACCTAGAGCTGGCCTGCTTATATATCAAAAATGTATACACTTGGACTGAGGCTAAGATGGAAATAGGAGACAGATGTTTTGCAAGTCTCTGGATAAGGATAAAAGGGGTACAAAACAAGGGTGGTGTCATGGTCGGGGTCTACTACAGACTACTAACCAGGAAGAAGAGGTGGATGAGGCTTTTTTTAAAACAAAATCATCCAAAGCACAAGTCTTGATGGTGATGGGGGACTTAAAACTACCCAGACATCTGTTGGGAAAATAACACAGCAGGGAACAGATTTTCCAACAAGTTATTGGAATGTATTGGAGACAATATTTTTATTTCAGAAGGTGGAGAAAGGGATCTGGGGCACAAATCTGTCTGGGGATTGGTCCTGCTTTGAGTAGGCGGGGTTGGACTAGATGACCTCCTGAGGTCCCTTCCAACCAGGGCCGGCTCCAGGCACCAGGCACCCAAGCACATGCTTGGGGCGGCACCTGGTAAGGGGCGGCGGGGGGAGCGCGGCGCGGCCTTCCGCTAGGGCGCTCCGCCGGCGCGGCGCTCGGCGGGGGGGCGGCGCTCGGCGGGGGGTTCCGGTGGGAGGCGGGGGCAGGCTCCGGCGGCGCGGCGCTCGGCGGGGGGGGGGCAGCGCGGGGCTCGGCGCTCGGGGGGGGTTCCGGCGGCGCTCGGCGGGGGGGGGCAGCGCGGGCGCGGCGCTGGAGGGGGGTTCGGGCGGCGCTCGGCAGGGGGCGGGCTCCGGCGGCGCAGCGGTCGGCGGGGGGGGCGGCGCGGGGCTCGGCACTCTTGGGGGGGGGGTTCCGGCGGCGCTCGGCGCGGGGGGGAGCCTCCGGCGCGCGGCGCTCGGCGGGGGGGCAGCGCTCGGCTGGGGGGGGCAGCGCGGCGCTCGGCGGGGGGGCTCGGGGGCGGCGCTTTTTTTTGCTGCTTGGGGCAGCAAAAAAGCTAGAGCCGGCCCTGCTTCCAACCCTGATATGCTATGAAAAAAAAATTGCACACATACAAAATGGGAAATGACTGCCTAGGAAGGAGTACTGCAGAAAAGGATCTGGGGGTTATAGTGGACCACAAGCTACATATAAGTCAACAGTGTAACACTGTTGCAAAAAAAGCGAACATCATTCTGGGATATATTAGCAGGAGTGTTGTAAGTAAGACACGAGAAATAATTCTTCTGCTCTACTCTGTGCTGGTTAGGCCTCAGCTGGAGTATTGTATCCAGTTCTGGGCACCACATTACAGGAAAGATGTGGCCAAATTGGAGAAAGTCTAAAGAAGAGCAACAAAAATTATTAAAGGTCTAGAAAACATGACCTATGAGGAAGATTGAAAAAACTGGGTTTGTTTAGTCTGGGGAAGAGAAGATTGAAGGGAGACATGATAACAGTTTTCAAGTACATAAAAGGTGTTACAAGGAGGAGGGAAGGTGAATTTTTCTCATTAACCCTTGAGGGATAGGACAAGAAGCAATGGGCTTAAATTGCAGCAAGGGAGGTTTAGGTTGGACATTAGGAAAAACTTCCTGTCAGGGTGGTTAAGCACTGGAATGAATTGCCTGGGGGGTTGTGGGAGGTCCAGAGAATATGTAGTCCTGCCATGAGTGTAGGAGACTGGACTAGATGACCTCTCAAGGTCCCTTCCAGTCCTACCATTCTATGATTCTACATCTAAAAATATATTAATCACAAGCCCCCACCTAGGACCAAAGGGGTTTTGAGCTGAGTCACTGGAGGCTGCAGCAATTTGAGAGTCACAAGTGGTAATTTCATCTGGGGGGAACGTAACAAAAGTATTGGGGGGCAGGATGAGGCATGTGAATGCTTCTTGGTAGGGGAGTAGTATTAGGGGTGTAGAAGTAGTGGAAGGGGCTTGGGGCTTCAGCAAGGGGAGGGTGGCCGCTCTGGGTCGCTGCCTCTGTGCAGCGCAGCATCTGCCTGGAAAAGCCCGTCTGGGGAGGTGGCAGTGGCCCACCCCCTCTGCTCCCTGCCCAGGCCTGGTTACCAGGGAGTGGGGCCGAGCCAGCCAGAAACATGCCGGGTGCAGGCACAGCAGGAGAAGGACAGAGTCTGCCTCCCCTCCCCACCCACGCCCAGCAGGTAACTCTGGCCGGAAAGTGTTGGGGGGTCACTGGGGAAGGCACCAGCAGCAGGTTCCCTCTGCTCAGTCCAAACTAGGGGCATTGCCTGCACCCCTCCCCTTGCTGAGGTGTCTGTGAGGGTGCAGGAGCTCTGGGGAGACACTGGGGTGCTGTGGGTCTCCCCAGCCTGGCCCAGAAGAATGTTCCCCACTCCTGTGGCCCCAGCCCTGGCCCAAGAAGGTGGGGCTGGAAGGTTCCTCCCAGAGGCGGCACGTGGAGCAGTCATGTGCCCCCCCACCTTTACATTGTGTCTCCCGCCTCCCAGTATCAGCAAGCATGAGTTGTCTCTGCCAACCACTGCCTCCACCTTCTAGTGGAGGCACACCTAACACACTGACTGCACCTGGCATGTATGCAAATAATTCCTATTGGCTACTGCCAGCTCCAGGAGAACAGAGGGTAGGTGGCATGGACATATTGTTGAGGTGGCTTTGTGGTTTTGTTCTTTGATAGTGTTTGAGGGAATCCTGTGGGTGAGAGTGAATGGGCTGGAAAAGGAGGTGAAGAATTTGTACATTTCAGCAACTGTGAGGTTGGCAGAGTAAAGGGGTGTGTGTTACTGGTCACATTGGGGCATTGCTGAAAGAGGGAAGAGCTAAGGTTGCCTAGGCATTTCCTGGTTTTCAGAAGTTTGAGTTTTGCTCAACTCAACCTTTTGCAAGGGGACGACATACCCCCAGGTCACCTTCACTCTGTGTTAATTGTAGTTTGTTGCCATTGAATTCTATATAGGTTTATGGGCCAGCCATATCACCATAGTATCTGAGCGCCTTCCAATTGTGCATTCAGCTAAGTAAATAACATGTGTCACATGTGGTTCCTTCTTTCTCTCATCTCCATCCTACCGAGGGAAACGGTGTGTGCCTTGTAAGGTTTTGGTTGGGATTTTTTAATACATACATACTGCTCTGTGTTCGAGCAGGCAGGTTGAGGAGAGTGGAGTTGTCAACCACAGTCCTCATGCCGGAGCCTTAGGTAATCTTTTAGATATGCTGGGGTTCAGGACTTTGAGCACCTTGAAGATAGGGACCAAGACCTTGAACTTGTTTCAACATTCTATGGGAAGCCAGCCAGGCCTCGTGAACTTTTCATTCATTACAACAGACTAAACACATTGCAAACTGACCATGCAGAGTATTTTACTTTAAAATAATCAAATCTGACCTGTGCAGTTTCCTCTCTTTCTGCTATTATTTAGTACTAGAGGTGGTTCAAAACCAAATCACCTGATCAGAACACCACTGAAATCTGGAAACGTTGGAATCCAGATCTGGACTTTGCAACTGACAGCTGTCTTTTAAATGGGCTGCACCAAGGCCTGGATTCAAATGCTCTTGAACTTTTAGGAATGTTGACATCCAAATCCAGATCTGAACTTGGCAACTCTGGCCCATCCCTGTTTCATAATAGCAATGCATTTATTCCTCTGGTTTCTCCAGTAATGCACATCTTTATTTTTCAGCTGTGTAAATGTACTGAAGTAATTCAAATTTCAGACTAGAAAATTAATGAACACAAATGTAATATATTAGTGGGTTACGTGGTATATGTTTTATTTAGTTTGTATTATTCGGGCATAAACAGAAGGCCTCCTAAAAGATCATTTTAAATTTGTTTTTACGCTGTACACAGCTCTTCAGAATGAAAATGCAAATATACATTGTAAGAGAATACTCCACACATTTACATTCCTGGTCAAGCAGATGCTTCATTATGAATAGACATCTCTGAAGGGTTTGTTTTCCCAACTATATAAAGCTGTGTTGTCTATAGGAGATACACAGACAAGAGGATAGTGCATCTGTCAACCACATTCCAACAGTAAAACGTTGCATGACGAATGTTTATTTCAGAGCCAGAACTTTCTTAAAGAATGGGATACAATGATTGTAACTTTGTAAAAGAGGATGACATCACTAAATCAAGCATAATTGTCCTGGTAATCTTAGTATGTGAGGCTTTTGTCGGGATGTCGATAAATTCTTTCATTGTGGCTGTGAATTGTGTTGAACGTGTCAAGCAGAGGTGCCTGTCCTCAAGTGATAATATCTTGGCTGTCCTGGCATTCTCAAGCTTTTGCTTCTTGCTCAAAACAACTTTACAGACTTTTTGCTCAACATTTTACCCAGAAATCTATTACTTGCACTCCGTGTTCCAAGCATTCAGAGCGGTCACCTGGTTTTTGAACTCTTCCAATCAATGGTTCGCTGCCTGCTTGTGTGTATTTTACTGTGTGAAAATTGCAAACTTCAGCCACCCCCTCTTCATCTGGCTAAAATTTAAAATCTCCAGGCTGGTGCCATGCTTGCTCCTGGGATCTGTGCTTTTATCCCTGTTCAGCAGCCTCCCTTTCCTTAATGCTATTTACAAAATAGAGTGTAATGATTTCAATTCCAGCCTCAAAAGACGTTACAGTGCGAAAAATGTCACAGTGGAAACATCTGTGTCTCACATACTTTCTATCTGTGGCATTGGATTTTCCATGGCGTTCACCATATTTATCATTTCAGCCTTTCTGTTGTTGTTCTCTCTCTGGAGACACATGCGACAGATGCAAAACAACTCAAGTAGTTTCAGGAGCCCCTGCCTGGAGGCCCACATTCAAGCAATGAAAACTATCATGTCTTTCTTCCTCATCAATATTGTTAACTTTATAGCTTTGCTGATCTTGTTGACGAATATATATCAAGAAACATCTGCTGCCAGCAGTGCCTGTACAATCATTGTAGATGCTTGTCCATCAGTACATTCCATTATCTTGATTCTGAGCAATCCCAAACTGAAAAAAACATTGATTAAAGTTCTGCATTATGCAAAGTGCAAGAGATGAGTAGGAGATAGAACATCACATAATCTACTTTTGTCCTTCAGATGGAATCCATTAGAAGAAACTCAGGCTTTTCTATTAAAAAAATAATTTAATCTAGGGTCTAAATTCTCTGCTGGTGTGAAATGCCACAGATCCATGTGTCTTTCAGCTCAATTGTTCTTCCAAATCAGTATATTTAGAAGAAACTTCATTGAAAGCAATCGAGCGGCAGTGATGTTAAACCAGTGTAAATGAAACGATAATTTAGGCACCTATTTTAATATGTCTCCTGGTATGTGGTTTGCTTTGGTGTTTTGAAAAGACTTCTAGCTCAATGGAGAAATCTGGGAAATAAAAATTAATCTTTCCAGAACATAATTTTGTTGTCTCTCACTTCAGCTGATTGTATCTTGAATTTCCATGGAGATATGGGGCTGCTTCTGAGTTCATTATGGAAATATATTTTTGACTTCTTACAGGATGAATTTCCTGTCTAAAAGACTGCAAGTACCAGGTGATATATCATTGCAAGTATCCCACTTTACAGCAAAACAGTTTCCCAAGAGAAGTGGTGGAAATCCCATTGCTTTGAAGCACTTAAAACTGGACTGGACAACTCACTAGAAAATATATCACAGAAAACAATGAAGCATTGTCAGGAACTAGACTAAGTGATTTAATAAGGCTTTTCCATCGCTAATTTGTACATCTTTATGATCCTGTGATCAAAGGCCACTTAATTTTGTTCATCTCATGTACTTAGTATTTCAACATTATCTTGCATTTATGAAGTACCTTTGATCCAATGAAACTTAAATGCTTTTGCTGTGTACAGTCCTGTGCTCTAAATTGTCCAATGTAAGAAAAGTCCAGCTCAGCCTGTTACATAAAATTATTTATAAAAATCAGCAAAAATTTAAGACAAAAAGAACACCCAAGGACTGTGTTGAGATCATATCTCATGAACAAGAGCAGTGTAGGACTAGAAATCAATGGACCAAAACAGGTATCCTGGAAATTTGACCTAAATGGTGGAGAAAATAATGAGGGAATAGGATATTTCACCCGTCACTCCTTTTTGGGGTCCTTAAAAAAGGCTTCAGGGGAAGAATCAAGTTAGCTGGCTGGGAATGAGCTTCCCGAGCCTTCCCCACTATCTTCTGGGATCCATTGTGACATCTTTGGACCTTCACTGCCTTGATCCTGAGAGATGTCCTGCCCAGTCCTGGCCAGAAAGAGACCCAGATGGCGTCAGTACTTCAACCAGCTCCTGCTAAATCCCAAACACCACCTGAAATGTAAGATTTTGGTTCCTGCTGTCACCCATCTCCCATTCATGTGCCCTTTTCCTCCCCCCCTTTTTTTTTCTTCTCTTTCCTTTTGCCTTTTGTCTAGAAAGAGTCTGGCTTAGCCAGCCAAGACCTTCTCTTCCTACACTGCTGTGGGCCCATGACCAGAGAGGCAGCTAAAACAATGCCATAAACAGTCTGATGCTGGTACAAGTTTGACAAGTTTTGGAGCAGCTGATCAGATCATGTACTGTGGGGGCTGTGTTTCTCCAGCAGCAAGGCTGCAGGTAAGAAGCAGCACTAGAGACAGAAACTGCATTTTCTATCTGTGCTGATCTTTCGTTTCACCCTTTGTGTCTGTTGCTCTTGTTTTGTCTTCAGGGAAACAGGATCAGATTTTAGCAACAGTAATGACAACAGCTCCAGCCCATCTCAACTAACATCGCTTTTCCCCAAAAGGGGCAGTTATTGCCATCTTTAATACCATCTAAAAGATGATCAGACAGGCCTAGTGCCTAAGGCCTGGTCTACACTACACCTTTAATTCGGATTTAGTGGCTTTAATTCGAATTAACTCTGGAACCGTCCACACAACGAAGCCATTTAATTCGAATTAAAGGGCCCTTTAATTCGATTTCTGTACTCCACCCCGACGAGCGGAGTAGCGCCAAAATCGAATTTGTCAATTCGAATTAGCGTTAGTGTGGCCGCAATTCGATGTTATTGGCCTCCAGGAGCTATCCCACAGTGCACCATTGTGACCGCTCTGGCCAGCAATCTGAACTCGCATGCACTGGCCAGGTGGACAGGAAAAGCCCCGGGAACATTTGAATTTCATTTCCTGTTTGCACAGCGTGGAGAGCACAGGTGACCACAGAGAGCTCATCAGCACAGGTAACCATGCAGGCTGATAATCGAAAAAGAGCACCAGCATGGACCGTACAGGAGGTACTGGATTTGATCTCTATATGGGGAGAGGATTCAGTGCTAGCTGAACTGCGTTCGAAAAGACGAAATGCCAAAACTTATGAAAAAATTTCCAAGGGCATGATGGAGAGAGGCCACAATAGGGACACAGATCAGTGCCGCGTGAAAGTCAAGGAGCTCAGACAAGCCTATCAAAAAGCAAAGGAGGCAAACGGTCGCTCCGGGTCAGAGCCGCGGACATGCCGCTTCTACGCTGAGCTAAATGCATTTCTAGGGGGGGCCGCCACCACTACCCCACCTCTGACTGTGGATTCCGAGCTGGGGATAATCTCATCAGGTACACCTGATGATTCCATGGAAGGGGAAGAGGAGGAGGAGGAGGACGAGCTGGCAGAGAGCACCCAGCTCTCCGTTCTCCCCAACAGCCAGGAACTGTTTCTCACCCTGACTGAAGTACCCTCCCAAGCCTCCCAAGCCAGCACCCAAGACCATGACCCCATGGAAGGGACCTCAGGTGAGTTTACCTTTTAAAATATAAAACATGGTTTAAAAGCAAGCATTTTTAATGATTAATTTGCCCTGAGCACTTGGGATGCATTCGCAGCCAGTACAGCTACTGGAAAAGTCTGTTAACATGTCTGGGGATGGAGCGGAAATCCTCCAGGGACATCTCCATGAAGCTCTCCTGGAGGTACTCCAAAAGCCTTGCCACAAGGTTTCTGGGCAGTGCAGCCTTATTCCGTCCTCCATGGTAGGACACTTGACCACGCCATGCTAGTAGCAAGTAATCTGGTATCATTGCCTGACAGAGCCTGGCAGCGTATGGTCCCGGTGTTTGCTGGCATTCAAGCAACATCCGTTCTTTATCTTGCTGTGTAATCCTCAGGAGAGTGATATCGCTTAGGGTAACCTGGTTGAAATAAGGGAATTTAATTAAGGGGACTGAGGTGGCCGTTCCTACTGGGCTGTTTGCCTGTGGCTGAAAAGAAATCCTTCCCTGCATTTAGCCAAGTGCAAGGGGGGGGGGAGGATTGGCCCAGAGTTTTTCGCGTTTTGCTAGCAGGGATCTTCCCTGATACCAGCCACGCGGTGGGGGGAGGGATAAAGCACTCATCCCAGAGAATTCATGGCGGGTGGGGGGGGGGGTGTTAGTTTGGTTCCTGCAGGGATCTTCCCTGATACCAGCCACGCGGTGGGGGGAGGGATAAAGCACTCATCCCAGAGAATTCATGGCGGGTGGGGGGGGGGGTGTTAGTTTGGTTCCTGCAGGGATCTTCCCTGATACCAGCCACGCGGTGGGGGGAGGGATAAAGCACTCATCCCAGAGAATTCATGGCGGGTGGGGGGGGGGGTGTTAGTTTGGTTCCTGCAGGGATCTTCCCTGATACCAGCCACGCGGTGGGGGGAGGGATAAAGCACTCATCCCAGAGAATTCATGGCGGGTGGGGGGGGGGGGTGTTAGTTTGGTTCCTGCAGGGATCTTCCCTGATACCAGCCACGCGGTGGGGGGAGGGATAAAGCACTCATCCCAGAGAATTGGATGGGGGGGGGGGTGTTAACCTTCAGCAGCAGAAAACAAGCTAACAGGAAAACTGCAGCACAACGGGCTTTGCTTGGTATGTGGGAAAGCAGGGCGCAGAAGCCTAAAGACAGTGGCTTACCATGGCAGCATGCAAGGTGAATTCTGTTGCCCCGACCTGCGTCTGTGATCTCTAGCAGCAAAGCCACAGGCACTCAATATTAAGAGGCAAAATGCGACCTTGCACAGAAATCACATGTGCTATGTAATGTGAATAGTATACACCGTGAAAGAGTATAAGCATTGTTCTGAAAAATGTATCTTTTAAAAAAATTCTCTCCTTTTTTCACTCCCTCCAGCAGGTGCAAATGTTTCAAGCCTCCCTCCTCCTTCCCGAAGGCTATCCCAGATAAGGCGTCGTAAAAAAAAAACGAGAGAAGAGATGTTTTCCGAAATCATGCAATCCACCAGGAATGAAAGAGCTCATCTGAATGAGTGGAAGGAGACGGTTTGCAAGTATAGGAAAGAAGCCAGTGACCGTGAGGACAGGAGGGACCAACGTGAGGACATGAGGGACCAACGTGAGGACAGAAGGGACCAACGTGAGGAGAGGAGAGACGCTCGAGATGAGAGGTGGCGGCAGGAAGATCAGAGGAGTCGGGAAGCAACGCTGGGGCTGCTGCGTGAGCAAACAGACATGCTCCGGCGTCTGGTGGAGCTTCAGGAACGGCTGCTGGAGAACCGAGTGCCGCTACAGCCCCTGTATAACCCCCCTACCTCCTCACCATGTTCCATAGCCTCCACACCCAGACGTGTAAGAACACGGGGGGGGAGGCTCCATACACCCTCCCATTCCACCCCAGTGGACAGCCCAAGCAAAAGGCTGCCATTTTTTTAACCTTTTTTTACTGGGCTTTTCCTTCCCGCAGATCCTCCTCCCAAACCCCACTCAGGTTCTGTGCCGCTACAGCCCCTGTATAACCCCCCTACCTCCTCACCATTTTCCATAGCCTCCACACCCAGATGTGTAAGAACACGGGGGGGGGAGGCTCCGTACACCCTCCCATTCCACCCCAGTGGACAGCCCAAGCAAAAGGCTGCCATTTTCTTAACCTTTTTTTACTGGGCTTTTCCTTCCCGCTGATCCTCCTCCCAAACCCCACTCAGGTTCTCTCCCTCTTTTTCTAATCAATTCATAAAGAATAAATGATTTTTAAACAATGGTGACTTTATTTCCTTTGAAAGCAAGCTGGGGGAAGGGGGAGGGTGGGTTCCTTACAGAGAATGAGTCAATAAAGGGGGCGGGTTTTCAGGAAGGATAAACAAACATAAATTTCACACTGTAGCCTGGCCAGTCATGAAACTGGTTTTCAAAGCTTCCCTAATGCGCAGCGCTTCATCGTGTGCTCTTCTAATCGCCCTGGTGTCTGGCTGCGAGTAATCAGCAGCCAGGCGATTTGCCTCAGCCTCCCACCCTGCCATAAAGGTCTCCCCCTTGCTCTCACAGAGATTGTGAAGCACACAGCAAGCAGTAATAACAATGGGGATATTGGTTTGGCTGAGGTCTGAGCGAGTCAATAAGGATCGCCAGCGACCTTTTAAACGGCCAAATGCACATTCTACCACCATTCTGCACTTGCTCAGCCTGTAGTTGAACAACTCCTGACTCCTGTCCAGGCTGCCTGTGTATGGCTTCATGAGCCATGGCATTAAGGGGTAGGCTGGGTCCCCAAGAATAACAATTGGCATTTCAACATCCCCCACGGTTATTTTCTGGTCCGGAAAGTAAGTCCCTTGCTGCAGCCGTTTAAACAGATTGGTGTTCCTGAAGACGCGAGCGTCATGAACCCTTCCCGGCCAGCCCACATGGATGTTGGTGAAACGTCCCTTGTGATCCACAAGTGCTTGCAGCACCATTGAGAAGTACCCCTTGCGGTTTATGTACTGGGTACCCTGGTGCTCCGGTGCCAAGATAGGAATATGGGTTCCATCTATCGCCCCACCACAGTTAGGGAATCCCATTGCAGCAAAGCCATCCACTATGACCTGCACATTTCCCAGAGTCACTACCTTTCGTAGCAGCACCTCCGTGATTGCTTTGGCTACTTGCATCACAGCAGCCCCCACAGTAGATTTGCCCACTCCAAATTGATTCCCGACTGACCGGTAGCTGTCTGGCGTTGCAAGCTTCCACAGGGCTATCGCCACTCGCTTCTCAACTGTGAGGGCTGCTCTCATCTTGGTATTCTGGCGCTTCAGGGCAGGGGAAAGCAAGTCACAAAGTTCCATGAAAGTGCCCTTACGCATGCGAAAGTTTCTCAGCCACTGGGAATCGTCCCACACCTGCAACACTATGCGGTCCCACCAGTCTGTGCTTGTTTCCCGGGCCCAGAATCGGCGTTCAAAGCCTATAACCTGGCCCATTAACATCATAATCTCCAAAGCACCGGGGCCCGCGGTCTCAGAGAATTCTGTGTCCGTGTCCATGTCCTCATCACGCTGGTCGCTGCGCTGCAATCGCCGCCTCCTCCTCCTCCTCGCCTCTTTTTTCTGGTCCTGTGTAAGCATAAACTCCACGAGAAAGCGCGAGGTGTTTATAATGTTCAAGACTGCGTTCTGGAGCACAACGGGATCCATGCTTGATGCAGAATGGAGTCTGCAGAGTTCACTCAGGAAAAAAGGCGCGAAATGGTTGTCTGCCGTTGCTTTCAGGGAGGGAGGGGGAGGCTGTACCCAGAACTACCTGCGACAATGTTTTTGGCCCCATCATGCACTGGGGTCTCAACCCAGAATTCCAAGGGGGGTGGAGACTGCGGGAACTATGGGATAGCTATGTAAAAGCTACCCACAATGCAACGCTCTGGAAATCGATGCTACTATGGTAGCTTGGACGCAAACCACCGAATTAATGGTGCCTAGTGTGGCCGAATACATTCGATTTTACAAAATCGGTTTCCTAAATTCGAATTATATAAATTCGAATTAATCCTGTAGTGTAGACATACCCTGAGGGAATGGGAATAAGAGATGTTGGTAAAATAAAAGCCTCACTTAATACTTTACATTTCATATGCTTTACCTGTTTTTCCTTCTTTTTCTGTGAGACCAGATTTCATGGTCCATGGTGAGTTTTTCATGGCCGTGAATTTGGTAGGGTCCTAGTGATACCACTACATAAAGTGCCATAAAAATGCAGCCATCTCTGGGTTGCATGGCTATTGATTTTACATGCCATCAAAGTATACAGATGACTCCAAAAAAAGCTGATTAACTAGAACCAGCTCCTGAGATGTGCTGGGCAACCCCACAACTCCCCCCGATTTCTATAAATTATGCAGCTCTCAGCATCAATCAGGAAAGGGGCCTAAGAGACTCAATGGAAGATAATATGGTTTATATGTTAGATTTCTCTCTTAGAAATTAGACCCGCAAATTTGGCTTCACAGATGAGAATACCAAACTCTGCTAAAGATACTGGCTCAGATACTGAGCTGTGTCTGCAAAGCACAAAACAAACTCACTAGCCTTGGAAATATAGCTTTAAGTTACCTTTGCACTCCCCTGGGCTGGCTTTGAGCTGATACAGTTCCCTGGCATTGTAGCAGTTGAAGGTCTGTTTTAAATTATGCTTGCTGTCTATAGCCCAATGGACTTTATAGCAGCAGTGTCCAGAATGCTGAGACACTTCAACCATTCACCCATTTCCCTGGCCACATGCCTATGCGTTGAAGGGATGGTGCATGTAGTACCAGCAACAATAACTCTATGCCAGTGGAGGATCCGCCTGCATTGAGAGATGATTCTGTGAATGCATCGAGACCTCATCTGAATACTGTGTGCAATTCTGGTCTCCCATGTTTAAGAAAGATGAATTCAAACTGAAACAGGTGCAAAGAAGAGCTAGTAAGATGATACGAAGAATGGAAAACTTACCTTATGAGAGGAGACTTGTTTAGCCTAACCAAAAGAAGGCTGAGGGGAGACATGATTGCTCTCTATAAATACATCAGAGGGCTAAATACCAGGGAGGGAGCAGCGTTATTTAAGTTAAGCACCAATGTGGGCACATGAACAAATGGATATAAACTGGCCATCAACAAATATAGGCTTGAAATTAGTGAAGGTTTTTAACCTTCGGAGGAGTGAAGTTCTGGAACAACCTTCCAAGGGGAGCAGTGGGGACAAAAAACTTAACCGGCTTCAAGACTGAGCTTGATAAGTTTATGGAGGAGATGATATGATGGGACTGCCTACAATGGCATTTGTCTGATCTGCGACTGCCAGCAGCAAATATCTCCAATGGCCAGTGATGGGACACTAGATGGGGAGGGCTCTGAGTTACTACAGAGAATTTTTTCCCAGATGTCTGGCTGCTGGGGGTTGTCCACATGCTCAGGGTCTAACTGATTGTCATATTTGGGGTCAGGAACGAATTTCCCCTTGGATCAGATTGGCAGAGACTCTGTTGTTGTTTTTTTGCCTTCCTCTGCAGCTTGGGGCATGGGTCAGTTGCAGGTTTAAACTAATGTAAATGGTGGATTCTCTGCAACTTTAAGTCTTTAAACCATGATTTGAGGACTTCAGTAACTCAGCCAGAGGTTATTGGTCTGTTACAGGAGTGGGTGGGTGAGGTTCTGTGGCCTGCAATGTGCAGGAGGTCCGACTAGATGATCATGATGGGCCCTTCTGGCCTTAAAGTCTATGAGTCTATGAGACTGGATATGGAGACTAGCTGCTTTTTGCCAGTAGCTAAGTGCAAAGTGGCCACAACCTAGGTCCATTATCAGTCTTTGGAAAAGCATTACTTATCCCTCTCCCTCCTGATTCATACTTCTATTCAATTCCCAGCTCTTCTGCTGGCCTGATGGGGGACCTTGGGCATGTCACTTTCCTCCTTGTGCCTCAGTTTCTCCATCTGTAAAATAGGGGTAATGATACTGATCTCTTTTGTAAAGTGCTTTGAGATCTGAGGACGAATAGCACTGAGTAAAAGCTAGGTATTATTATTACTACATTAATAATATTTTGCTTTATAATGGCTTTTACTACTGCATCGTGCTGTATTTCTTTATAGACTATGTGTTATCTGATTAAAGTTCCATTGATTCATAATTTATGTTAAACTGTTTTTATCATTATTATCCGTATAGTTATTAGAAGGGTTACTCCAGTCAAATCAATTACATGTAGAGGTTTACGCACCATAGGAATACTGAAACAGACTAGTGCTAACTTGATTAGATGGATCCCCTGCTCCTAGCAGTGGCCTTCATCTCTTCCTCTTTTCATATCTCAGCTGAAAAATATCTCTCTTCAATTGCTGTCCCACTCTGCTATTATTTATGGCATTGTGTTATTAACTCTGTAAAGCATTTCAGGATGCTGTTTGTGTACCAAATAAAGTTGTATTGTATTGCAATGAAGTTAAGGGATCGCTGAGATCTGTGAACTGTTTGTATATATATCTATATCTATATATAAATAAAAGGAATAATTTTTGCTCTGAGGAAACTTATGACTCTTGGGCCAACAGATGTAAATTGACAATCCTGGACAGAAGTAAAGATAATAGATTGCAAACTCTTTGGAGTAGGGGCTCTCTTTTCTTTTAATTTCAGTCGGTAAAAAACAGCTTAAATTTTTCCTCCTCACTGGAAAACAGGAAGGGGAGAAGAAAGAGTGAGAAAGTGTTCCCAAGGGAGAATTTTTTTTTTTCTTCAAATTAAAACAAAACAAAGGGTTTTTTGTTTTGAATTTTTCCATCAAAAATGGAAAATTTGAACCAAAACGTTTCATCTGAAAAGAAGTTCCAGTGGGGAATTTCCCATGAGCTCTAGTGATGACAGATAAATTCTTAGAAATGCAGTTCAAGTGTACTGACTGAAAGGTTTAGCCAATTGTTTAGCCAATCTTTACAATCTCTTTCATGTAAGAGATTTTCCAATCCCTCCATCATCCCTGTTGATCATGCCCAAACCCCCATCAGTTCTGCAATATCTTATTTCAGATGGGGTGACCAGTACCGCACACAGTATTTCAAATGAGGCCACACCATTTATTTACCTGAAGGCACTAGACTATTCTCTGTATTATTCACTCTTCCATTCCATCTGTGTCCTAACATCGTTACTTCTTTGACCAGAGCCGCCCATTGAGATTGAACACAAACCCAGCTTGATGAAACAAACTTACCCACAGTGGTAGCCGCTCATGACTAACTCCAGGGCAGGATGGAGAATTATCCTCCTACTCAGAATCAGGCACCACCTGGGTCCTCGTGCCCCAAGGTAGGGGACTTCCCTGCACAGTTCTGGGTTTTAGGGGCACACTTAGGGAAGGCATGGCCCCGGCTGTCCCTCCTGCCAAGGCTGCTTCTGCGTCTACCATTTGGAGTCTCTATCTGGTTCTCCCTCCTCCCTCCCCCCCCCCCCCCCCGCCATACACACACCCACCCAGGCAGAGCGTGGGGAGGAGAGGCACATTCCTGTCATTTATGTCAACGTGATCATGCATATTCATTGAATTAGAGTATTAAGATATTTGCATGAAATCTCCAGATTTTGGAACCTCTTGCCTATATAGATAGGATAGATCATTAGATAGATTAGATAGATCATTAGATTAGATAGATAGTATTGCAGGGTACCTCCTTCACCTCATCGGCCTCAGCATTTCTCCCTTCGGCAGTGGCAGGGCCTGGAGTAAATCGGTCTGACTCTGGAGGGTTTTTCCCTTCACTCTGGTTTTATTTTTCCTTATTTACATGGTAGGCCTCAGGGTAGGCCCAAGAAGTTCTCTTAAGCAAAAACAAAAAAATCCTGTCCCTGCCCCCTCTCCCTGGTGTTACCCTACTATGCTGGCTCCTCCTTGCCAGTCCTTCCCCCAAGCAGCTGTTAACTCCGTTTCTTTCCCTATCGGGAGGAGAGACAGCCTTCCACCAAGCCTTTCCTTTCTGGTGGTGCCACTACCCCGTTGCAGCCTGTCTCTCATCTCTCCCCTCCTCACTCTCCCCAGAAGGGATCGTAAGGTCACTGACAGCCTTTAACTGGCCTTAACCTGAGGTAACCTTTTTTCAGCTCATAGGGAACAGGACCTTCGCCGTCCAACGGCTGATATATCTGCCCTCCACCACTCTGTCTGTCAGGATTGACTTTGTCACGATAGATAGATCCACTACTTCTAGCCACTTCCCATTAATAGCCATATGTACAACCCACCACACAGACCATATGCTTTTTCTCTTAGGTCTCCTCTACACAGTTCTTTAATTCACACCAGAGGGGTGTCAATTTTAGTCCCCACTAGTGTGTCATGCACTAACTGACCTACGTGGACCCTCGTGGCACAT
Organism: Emys orbicularis; assembly: GCF_028017835.1. Lineage (NCBI taxonomy): Eukaryota > Metazoa > Chordata > Testudines > Emydidae > Emys > Emys orbicularis. Next base: position 17,819,527 of record NC_088685.1, on the reverse strand, counting down.
ACTAAAAGTTCCCACATTAACATAGGCCTGTCTGAAACAGGGCTACGGTAATGCACACCAGAGAACTTTCGGTGCATGCCAGCAGGGCGCACACAAGCCAGTCAGCACGCAGCATGCTAGTGCAGACTACAATTTACCCCTCTGACTTGGACTAAAGCACCATGTAGACAAACATTTAGTATATGTTTCATACTCCAGATGTATCTGGGGTCTGTTAGTGTCTTTGACTAGCTCTCTATGACTTTCCCTAGTTCAAAGGAATCTGAAGACGCTATTGTTTCACATTCTTTCCTCTGTTTTTCTTTTGAGTAGAGCGTGTATATTTCGCTTGAGCACAGGGTGTATTTTTCTCAAGCTCTTCTTTCTTGAGTTCCCAGTCTTCATCTGTCTGGTCCAGTTGAATTCCTTTCAATCCTGCCACCAAACGGTAGTCCCTGCACTCCACCTCAGCTCTACGGAAGAAAGAAAAAACGTTGCCATAACCATTGCACACTGCACAGTCAGACCACGCTTGTAGGACTGCTGTGGACTTTCCATTCAATGAAACAAACTAAAACATTGCAAACCGGTCATACACAAAAATTCAGTTAAAAATAACCAGCCTAAGTCTCTTCATTTCCCCTCTTTCTGCTATCGCTTATTATTTAGAACTAGAGATGGTTCAGAACCAAAACATCAGAACAGCAAGAAAATCTGAAGAAGTTTCAATCCCAATCTACACTTTGCAGCTGGTGGTGTCTCTAAAGTGGTCTGAACCAAACCTGGAACTATAACAACCCTAAACTTAATTTTGCATCCAAATCCAGATCTGAACTTGGCAACTCAAGCCCACTTCTTCTTAGAAATACATTGTTCTGCTTTATTCACTAATGCAACTCTGTATAGCATTCTGGGATACAGTTTGCATGGAAGATGCTATAAAAAATAAAGCTGTGTTGTAGAAGTTCAAATTTTAAACTAGAAAATTAAAGAAAAATTACCATAGTATGCTAGCAGGATCTCTGGCATTTCTTACATTTAGCTTTAGTGCACTGTCATGAACATCTGTCCTTCTACAAGACAATTTAAAAATTTATTTTATTTCTGTGCATGGCTCTTTGGATGAAAGTGCAGATATCCGTGAGTGACACTGATACTCATGAAGAGGATACTCTTGCCATGTACATTCCTCATTAATCAGGTGATTAATTAGGAAGAGAAACATATCCACTTATTTTATTTTGTTTAACTATTCAAAGCTGTGTTTTCTGTATATGGGCTGCAGACTCAGGGTAGTGCATATGTCAACCAGGGACAAAACTTCTGTACCTCTTCAAGAATGACAGCCAATAGTTGTAATGTTCAAAATGGAGGTAAGGCTATTGTATCCAAGATAATTTTCCTCGTGATCACAATAACTGAGGCTACTGAAGGGCTACCTCTACCCTGCAGGAAGTATCCTTTAAGTTCCTGAGAGTTTAGACCTCATGGTTAAACCATTAATCCATCTTTAAGAAAAGGATTGATGATTTTCCATGGACAAAGCCTAGATACATAACAAAAAATTGAGAATAATAAGGGCCTGCTCCTGGCATTTGCTGATGATTGCAACTCCCGTTGATTTCAAGAGATACTGTGGATTCTGGACACCATTCTGTATGAGGTCCCATCAGGGTTGACAGAAGACAGCTTGACCAGTAAGGGGCCTCCTAGAACAGCAACTGTGGCTTCAACATTAAGCACTCTGAAAATGAGATGGAAACACACCAGAGAGCCAGGTTCTCAGCTTCCTTGAACCTTGGTTAGCCATCAGCACCGGTGCAAAATTGGTGTAAAAGAACCCAAGATGGGGAATTTCTGCTGCAGACCAAAACTGATGTAAATTGTGTTTTTGTTGTTCCAGAACAAACTCCAGGCCTCTGACACAAACATTGTTTTTAACTCTGTATACAACTCTCCACGTGACACGCAAATATCAGGGAGTGACACAGACCCTCAGTAACAGAATACACCTCACATTTACATGCCTAGTATAGCAGGAACAATTCCATTTAAGTACACATATTAAGCCATGTTTTGCATGCGTGACATACAGAGAGAAGGGCAGTGCATCTGTTGCCCAGTTTCTAACAGAGCGCTGCATGAAAACCTTTGACCTCTGGAATAGAACTTGTGTACATCTTAAACAATGGGAGGCAACAGTTGTAATGTTCCCAAAGCTGTAATTTTCCCTCATCCACTGTCAGTTTCTTGGCGTTTCTAAGAGGTGAGGCAGTTGTTGGCTTTTGGCTAAATTCATTGTGGCTGTCAAAAAAGAGAGGCCTGAACTCAGGTGATAAGATCTTGACCATTCTGGGGATCTCCAGGTTTTACTTCTTGTGCACAGCAATGCTAAGGGTTTTCTATATGGCATTCTCTGCTAGCTTCTATTCTAGACCAATGCATAACGAGCATTCACAGCTGTCAGCTGATTTCTAAGCTCTCCCATCCTCTGGGCAGCCTGTTTATAGGTCTTTTACCATGTCGGAATTGCAGATTTCAGCCCCCTTTCTTCATCCACCTAAACCTGCGAATCTCCAAGCTGATAGCCTCTCACACCGGTGAAATGTAGCTGGTTCTCAGGACCTGCATTAAAATTGCCTGGGGTCTGCTTCAGCTGCTTTGCTGTCTCACGAAACTGGAGCTGAAGCTGCAATTGCTGTTGTCACCCCATACTCCAGCTTGAGAGGGTGGATGTCACATCACCAGAGAAGGCCTCGGCACTCGTCAGCTCCATTGTCTGTCCTTAATCACCAGCATGTGATCTAGCCCAAAGGGTTTTATTTTGAAAAACATTTTGTTTCAGAATTGTTTTTGCCATTGTAACATGTTTTATTTGTCTGAAGGCTCCTGGGTGTTACATGATATATTACTTTGCTTCATAACTCGTGTTAATGTGCTTTGACTATTAATAATGGTGCTGTTTATTAAAACTTTTACTCCAGTAAACTGAATTAAATATGGAGTGCCTGGCTTTCATTTACACTACGTCCCCTTTACACAACTCTGGGGTGGAAAGGGCATGGGGCAGCGTCCCTGCAGGGCCCTTCTGGCTCCTGCCCCTGCTGGGCTGAGAAAGTCACACAGAGACCTTTTGGTGCAGTGCCCACCTGGTGCTTTTATTTATAGGCTGTGCTCCTACCACCTTTCCACCGTACAAGTAGTCCCCTTCTTGCAGTCCACCGGCAGGAGAGAGGGGGCAAGCTATCTCTCTCTGCTTCCCCTCACTGCCTTTCCTCTCCTGCAGCTTTCCTCTTTCCAGCTCCCCCCGGCTTCCTTCCCCTGGGACTCTTAGCCAGCCCCAGCCTGATGAGGCAGCAGCTGTTCAAGCTTCCCCAATCTGGGACAGGTGGTCAGGGCCGGCTCCAGCATTTTCGCCGCCCCAAGCAGCAATAAATCAATAAATAAAAGCTGCGATCGGCAGCACTTCGGCGGGAGCTCTACCGCCACCGCTTCATCCTGCGGCGGCAATTCGGCAGCAGGTCCTTCCCTCCTAGCGGGACTGAGGGACCCGCCGCCGAAGAGCCGGACGTGCCGCCCCTTTCCGTTGGCCGCCCCAAGCACCTGCTTGCTGCGCTGGTGCCTGGACCCGGCCCTGCAGGTGGTCTACCCAGCTCCAATTAGGGTGACCAGATGTCCTGATTTTATTGGGACAGTCCTGCTTTTTGGGTCTTTTTCTTATACACGCTCTTATTATCCCCCACCCCCGTCCCGATTTTTCACACTTGCTGTCTGGTCACCCTAGCTCCAATTCACCTCTCTTAATTGGAGCTGGAGTGAGAGATGGTTGGCTAAGCAGTTTTCTGCTTAGCACCCTGTCACAGGGCCCTTAGTGTACCTGAAAATCAGAGCAGAAAGTTTGGCAGCTAGTTTCACAACATGGAACCTGTACTATTGGAACAGACCAGCGGTCTGAGACAGCCAGATACATATCCTCCCTTTAGTAATGGTGTCACTGGCTCTTCATCTCATTCTGGGATACAATTTGGGTGAAATCAGCTATTCCACATACAGTTGTATTGTATCTTTGAGATCTAACTAAGCTAGTAAAGCCAAAGAAAATTTTTTGTTCAGATCCCCAGTTAGAATCATGGCCCATTTCCAGCAGCTGGTATAAATCGGCATAATTCCATTGAAGTCAACACTAATTTTCACCAGCAGAGCATCTGACCTCCTGTTCTAGAAGAGCTTACATAAAATTTGCATGTGCATAATTTGCACGTGCGGTTACCACAGTTCCACAAGCAAACACAAATGGTCAACATACCAAACATACAGATGGCCCATTGGGTCAGTTGAGTGTGGAAATCACATGTGTAATTCTAAATGATAGCTTTTAACAGCGTAAAAAAATTGTATTCCAAAGGTGAGAAACAGTGAAAACTTTCAGCATTACATAATAGTATGCTGACTTGACAGATCTGGCTAAATTTTGAATGGGTACATTTTTGTTTGAATATTAAGCAGGAAAAAATTAAGGATATGTGCTCTAATTTCATAGTTACATATAGTTAGTGCAGTGGTGGTGGTGTACATGTTTCTTTAATATATTATTTTTTGCCTGCGATTAGAAGTAGAACTGTTTTTTATTCTGAATAAAAATTTCTTTGATTTATCCTTTCTTTTGCAAATTATTTGTGAACCAATCCTGATTTCTACGAGAGTAACTGTTATTTCGAAGTATTAACCAGTTAGCTTGGATGAACAGTGTTCTGCCAAAGGGCTGTTCACTTTACCTATTCAGTGTTCATGCTGTGCAATTGGTCACCTAAGTCACACAATTCTTTCAGCTTCCTCAATGGATGTCTGAGGCTTTTAAAAAATAAAACCAACAACTAGTGAAGAGCGAATGACAAATAGTCCTCTTTATGCACGAATACCCCCTTTTTGCATGTGAATATGGGTAGTCATATGACGAACAACCAGTTCCCCAAAATATCTGTGGGAACATAATCCCAATGGCATGAATGTTTGTGAAGAGTTAAGAAAAAGGGGCCTGGCTACCCATTCAGAATGCAAAGACTTGCTAGTGAGAAGCCTTACGGATGCACTGTAAATGCCAGAGGTAGTTATGAGACAATAGAGCTGGTTGGAACATTTTCCACAAAATGCTTTTTCATCAGAAATGTGGAAAGACACGAAACTTGGAAATCTTAAAAGTCTTCGCAGAATTAAATTGTCACTCTCTGGCCAGCTCCGCACGGGTTAACTCTCCCTTCTACCTTCCAAGGCAGCCGCTGGGATTTCTTGGGGTTAGACCCAGAAAGCAGGAACTGGTTTGTGTAAATTGGACTGCCTAGAGTATTCTGTTTTGTTTTGGAAAATAAACATAAAAACCTCACAGTCCTACTATTCACTCACAAGAAAACTGCGTAGCAGTGACAGCACCAACGGAAGAAAGCTGGTTAGGCTGTTTTCTAGTTCTCCCGTCATAGAACCAGGATACGGCTGTTGCTCATCAGCCTAGAAGTGGGAACTATGGATACGTCCACTGTGTCAGCTGATGCGGGCTCAGGCTGCAGGGCTATAAAATTGCAGTGTGGACATTTGGACTCAGGCAGGAAACCAGGCTTTGGGACCCTCCCTCTCCTGGGATCCCAGACTATGGGCTCCAGCCCAAGCCTGGACATCTACACTGCAATTTAATTGCCCCACAAGCCTGCGTCAGCTGAGACAGGCCAGCGGCGGGTGTTTTATTGCAGTGGAGACATACCCATAGTTTTCTGAAGAGCTCAGCTCCCCTGTAAGCACCACTGTGAAGCGGCCAGATTTTCACAAGGGCTCAGTACCCAGAAGCTCCTGTTTATTCTCTCTTGAAAATCTGGCCACTTCATTTCAGAGCTTAAATAGTCACAGAACATTTAAAATTCAAGCCACTTATTTATGTGCCTTAAGGGGAGCTCCTGGGTACTTAACTCTTTAGGAAACCTGGACCTATAGCCAGAATACTTTGAAAAGATGGAAAATGATGAAGTGCTGTTCAGTGGCAGCAAGCCACTTAAGATAATTGGCTCAGTGGATTCACTGAAATCAACAAAGGTCTTTCCATTTGCTCACTCCTGTGCAGAAGCCCAGCAGAAGGCCTAAGCACATTTATATGCCACTTAAACCCTAGGGCTTGCACAGGTTTAGATTGACATGCAAGTTGGGGGGGAGGGATAGCTCAGTGGTTTGAGCATTAGTCTGCTAAACCCAGGGTTGTGAGTTCAGTCCTTGAGAGGGCCACTTAGGGATCTGGGGCAAAATCAGTACTTGGTCCTGCTAGTGAAGGCAGGGGACTGGACTTGATGACCTTTCAAGGTCCCTTCCAGTTCTAGGAGATAGGATATCTCCATAGGCCATTGCACTGGCCCTCTATAGGAGTGAATTTCACCTTCACTGGCTTCCACTTCATTTACTGCAGCTGTGTGCAGAATTCTGTCACTACTTACATTTCTAAGAACTTCACGCAGTCTTTGTGTCCGTAGATTTCTGCAGTCCTTTTCGGAGTGTCCCCATAGAGATCTGCTGCATCGATGGCGGCATGCAAAAAATGAAGAGTCCTTAGCACACCTAGTCTTCCTGACTCAGCCGCAAAATGAGCTGGAGTCCAACCCACGTCAGTTCTCAAGCAAAGGCGAGCGCCATGCTGCACAAGTAGCTTTACCATCTCCAATTGCCCTTGTAGATATGCAGAAAACACAGGGAGGAAAAAAATGGTTCAAAGGTGAAAATATTCAAGATGTTCTATAAACTATATGGCAGTGTAAAGAATCTGAGTCCACGGACAACAAGCACGGCAGTGACATCACCAGGAACTCTGGTTCCAACACACACAAACCTCTACCACTTGTGCTGATGCTCTGCTAGCTGAACTAGTGTTAGGTCTTATAACCTCTGTAGACAGAAAATAGCCACAATCAGCTGATTGGGTCTGACCTTCCATCCAGACAATGGTACTGAGGTTCATATCCACACATGTGGTATACGGTATATTACATACTCCCTCTAGTTAGGCAGAGCTTGTCCTCGAGCATCTGGGCTACAGGAATTCAAATCTCAGCAGCCGGACGACATCCACTATGAATGCAATGCCCAGTATACGAGCTTCAGCTGGGGTGACCATGGTTTATGGCTGTGGATTGGTCGTTGCTGCATTTCCAGCACTTGCAAATCTGAGTCTTGTGATTTTCTTTTTAGGGCATGGATATTTTTTCTAAATCATTAGGGACTCACACCAGCATAATTAAAATCTATATTTTGAATACCTTTTTAAAAATAACCAGATCCCCAGTCTCTTTGTCCAGACCTCATGGCCTGGGAGCAGGGCCGGCTCAGGCTTTTTTGCCACCCCAAGCAGCGAAGGGGAAAAAAACCCGCTGCTGCTTCATTCCTCGGCGGCAATTCAGCGGCGGGTCCTTCGGTCCGAGAGGGACTGAGGGACCCGCCGCCGAAGACCCAGACATGCCGCCCCTTCCCATTGGCCACCCCAAGCACCTGCTTCCTTCGCTGGTGCCTGGAGCCAGCCCTGCCTGGGAGATGGATAAGCCAATCAGGGTACATCTACACAGCAAAAAAACCCTCAGCAAAGAGTCTCAGGGTATCTCTACACAGGGATAAATGACCCATGGCACAGTCATGGCTGGCCTGGGTCAGCTGTGAGGCTAAAAATAGCAGTGCAGACATTCAGAATCAGGCTGGAGCCTGGGCTCTGGAACCAGCGAGGAGGGAGGGTCTTGGAGTCCATGCTCCAGCCGAAGCCCAACCAACTGCACTGCTCTGTTTAACCCCACAGCACAAGCCCTGGGAGCCCGAGTCAGTTGATCTCAGCTCTGAGATTCGCTGATGCATTTTTTTTTTCTGCTGTGTAAACGTACCCTTTGAGACTTACCTTGTTCTATGGCCTTACCCGGAAATACACACACATTTTTGATCAGCCCAGTATAACAAACACTGCAGCACAGATAAGTAAAACACCAAGTTCAGAGTTCACCCACAATAGCCCTTAGATACCATCTCTGTGCCATGTTAACTTGCCTCCCAGTCGGGACCCTGCTCATCTGCAGAATATTTAACCACAGACCATTGTATTGTAGTCATTAACTCTTTATATTTCACTGAGCCTTCATCCATCCCAGGTGACATTAGTCAATCACAGAAAAATTACATCTCTCAGCAATATCCTGTTCAGCAGTGATCATGGGAAGAAAGAAACTGCAGAGAGTTTCACTCAATTCCTAGAGTGCCCTAGTGGCTGACCAGAAAGCAGTGCAGATAGATCAGTGTTTCTCAAACTGGGGTCGCCGCCTGTGTAGGCAAAGCCCCTGGCGGGCCGAGCCGGTTTGTTTACCTGCCCCGTCCACAGGTCCGGCCCATCGCAGCTCCCACTGGCCGCAGTTCGCTGCTCCGGGCCAATGGGGGCTGCTGGAAGCAGCGTGGGCTGAGGGACGTATTGGCCGCCGCTTCCAGCAGCTCCCATTGGCCTGCAGCGGCGAACCGCGGCCAGTGGGAGCCGCGATCGGCCGGACCTGCGGACGGGGCAGGTAAACAAACCGGCCCGGCCCGCCAGGGGCTTTCCTTACACAAGCGGAGACCCCAGTTTGAGAAACACTGAGCTAGATGCTTCACAAAGACAGACAAGCGAGAAGAAGAGAAAAAAGAGAAATGGAGAGGAGACAGGGCACTGAAAGGCAATGAGGAAGGCAAAAAGACATTGGAGACAGGTTATGGGGGACAGAAGTGCAAGTCTGCGAAGCCTACCAAATATGGCTCTAGCATAGAAATAAATACTTAGGTCCTTACTTGTTATTCCATTGATTCCAAAGGGAGTTTTGCCAGGCTGAAGGCTGAGTAAGAACAGAGTAAAGACCTCAGGATTTGACTCTCAGATTTTTTTTAGTTTGGGGAGGGAGGGAGGCTTGGGTGGGAGTTGGAAAGACATAGATTTTTCTGTGCAAAAACCTGTCCTTCCAGCTTGTTCTCAGCTTTGTATTCCATCCACGCTTACACATGATTTCTTTCCCTGAAATGCTGAGGGAGAGGGAGAAAACCTGGCTGAGTTCGGACATGAATACAAAGCACAGCCCTGGGCTGCAGAGAGTGTGAAACTGTTCATCCAGGTCAGTGAAAAATATTGAGGGAAGTGTACATTTTATATTTATGTTTAATGCTTTGAAGAGCTGGATGTAGGGTGTTTAGATTTTGTGTGCTGGTTGCAGGGGGTTAGCATTTTGCGTACTATTGTGACACAATACAATACACAATGGACCGGAGCCTCTATTGAAGTCAATGGAGCTATGCCAGTTTACATTAGCTGAGAACCGGCCCAATATCAATAACTTAACCCATACCTTTTATACCCAACTATCATTAACCTGCCACAGTGATATATCACTTTGTTTCCCACCCTTCCAAACTCATATATTTCATTTAACCTTTTATCACTTGTTCTCCTCAGCTACCCCCAATCCCAGGGTTTCATATAATCACATATTCTAACGTAGGTCCCAATCCTGCAGGGTGCCCTTAATCCCTGCTGAAGCTAATGGGAGTTGAGAGCACTAGTTAACTGCAGGAGATGCTCAGCAACTTGCAGGATCAGGCCCTTAGAATGTAAGTGTAATGCTGATGCTCCAGGTTGGGTCATCAGCAGCAGGGATCAGACCTCTGGATCTTAATACATAAGGCTCTACTGCCTGAGCTAAAAGATGCAGCTCTCTGAACCGAGGATGTAGCAGGCTCATCAGTCTCTAGCTGGTCTAGCCACCACTAGAGGGGAACAGGGTGCCACACTAAGTAGGCATCACTTACATAAACTAGAAATGGCACTGATATGCCTCTGCCAGCTGGCACGCTCTGCACATCATGTGTAAGGCTCTTAGGCAGGTAATTAGGGAGTTAACAACAGAGATAAAACTCATTACATGTCTTACAAAGGGATATCACATTAACTGGGATCAAAGGTGCTTCGAGCAACCCTAACTCGTCACTGCTTTTGTGCCGTGTATTTTTAGTGCACACCAATTAATATAAGTTTAATCGTATCCCCCTTGCATAAGTCTCTGTTGGCACTTCCCCAAGCTTCCTAACTTTTATAAGGGTTAATCCTTATATGTGATCCAAGGGCCAATGAAGTCAAGGGAACCTTTTTTCCTGGATTTCAAAGGGCTTTCGATCAGGCCCATAGCCCCCGTAACAAAGTAATTATTTGTTCTGAATGTGTCGTATTTCATTTCATTCCATCTGGGAACAACATGAATTAATAATGATTGAAACAATAAAAGTCACCAAATAAGGTAAGACTTTCTTTGTCCTTCTAGAGGATCATCAAGGATCTCAAAGCTTTTTATAAATGTTAATGCATTATAATGCAGCTCTACCGCAAAGGATGGCAAAGTGATTCGAATGGTATTGAAATGGTCTGTTTCTTGTGTCTCAATGCCCTGTAGACCACATGTACTTGGTGAATAAATGTGTTCAGGATTTAAGCCAATCTCTAACTATTAGAGATCAGCATGAGACAAATGTGGGGGGCAGATTATCCCACATCTGCCTACTGTGAGGTTCTTTCACCTTCCTCTGAAGCATCTGGTACCAGTCACTGTCAGAGACAGGGTACTGGACTAGATGGACTTTAGGTCTAACCCTGTCTGGTGATTTCAGTTCCTATGCAAGTAAAAAGATGTTTGTTTCCCCCCTCATTAATTGCCCTGTAAATTCAACCTGGGATCTGAGGGTCAAGCTGGATTCTTTCCTTCTCATGCACTGTCACCTGTTGTAAAGATTCTGCAGGCTAAATTAAGCTCTCAGTGACTCCCATACAAACCATTTTCTTTTAAAATTAAGTCCTTGGTTACATCCGCACAGTTCCACCCACTGCCTTCTAGGGGTCATACCTGGTTGGACCTCAATAAATAGTTCTGATGCTAAAACACAAAACATCAGGTGCAGGCAGGATCTGGTCCTGCATTGCTGATTTGAAAAATTCAACACTAAAAATAAAAGTGGGAGGATTTTAAATCACTGTGTAGTTACTGTGCTCAATCTGTTTTTCCTAAATGCCCATTGTGTCTACACATTGATTCCCCTTTCACACAGGTGTAAATCAGGAATAACTCCACTCAAGTCAATGCAGCTATTCCAGTGTGACATCAAAGTGAGGGAAGAAACAGGGCCCTTGTATTGTACACAGTGTGTAAAAATTACACATTATCCCTTTAAAATAATCATACTTTATATAGACAAGAAATGATCATTTGGGGTCCAATTCCACAAGTTCTTTTACAGGCAAAATTCCTTTTTAATTTCAATATTTTGTCTGTTTGGGCAAGGACAGAAGAATCAGAACCTCTCAGTGTAATTATCGGTACGCTGCATAACCCCATTAACAGCCTGCACAGCAGTGGTGCTAGAACAATTTGTATAGCGGGGGTGCTGAGAGCCATTGAACCAAACTGTAAACCCTGTATATGATGGAAACTACTTCAAGCCAGGGGGTGCGGCAGCACCCCCAACATCCCTAGTTCCAGCACCTATGCTGCATAGTGTAGTATAATAATAAGCAGCACTATCTTCTATAACTTCAATGTCAGCATCTACATGGGCTACTGAGTACACAGCCCTCTTACCTTTAGCAGAAGCCCAGTGTAATGGTGTCCTGTCATTCCAGTCCGTATCTTTGTAATTCACATCACAAAGCCCTTTTTTCAGAAGCTCATTCACTAAATCATAATCGCCCAGAGCTACAGCTTCATGAAGCTCTGTCATGTTGCACAGTTCTGACAACCCCTGGTACAAGAACAACAAAACAACAACTTCATGCACATGCTTTATATAGCAGTTTTCAGTAACTGTGGCTCAGAAAGCCTCCGCCCAAGAGACAATTTGAATGGATTAGGCAGTGTCCACACTGAAAATTCAGACATTAACCATCTGTAGCAAGATTTTATCGAAGGCCAAAACAAGAAAGGCAGAGAGACAAAAAGAAAGGAAGAAAATTAACATCCACAGTTAATTGAACTTAAACCAATCACTGATTACAGTCTGCTGGTGATGTTTGCTAGGTATTTAGTCTCTGAGTTCAGGGAAATCTGTTACAAAGTGCAACTCAGTATATAAAGAAAACCACAGATAAAACCATAGTGCATTTCTCAAAGATGTCGCTGAAGCTCTGCCAGCTCACAACACACATTGGCCTCCAAGTCTGTTGTTACTTATTTACCATGGAAACTGGCTCCTCCCTTGTTAAAGCTGCAGGCTTATTATACAGATTTGTTTTTGTTTTAAAGAAAAGATGTAACTGCTCTGATATTTCCCATGTTATTCTGGGCAGATCTTGACACACCACACGGCTTATAAAAAAATATAATGCTGTTCTCCCCCAGTGGCATGCTCTGCATTTGTGCAGGAGCCTTGAGGCTATTCCACAGCACAGGCACTATCCTATGAATCCAACTGGGTGTGAGGCCTGTGCAATGTGTGTTATCACACTTTGGGTCCCCCATTGTGTTAGGAGATCACTTAAGTGGCTGCTTTGCTGACAAATTACGAGCATCCCCAGAAAACAAAACTAGCTCTTCTAGGAACCAGGGGCGGCTCCAGGCACCAGTGCACCAAGCGCGTGCCTGGGGTGGCAAGCCGCGGGGGGTGGCCTGCCGGTCGCTGTGGGGGCGGCAGTCAGGCTGCCTTCGGCGGCATGCCTGTGGGAGATCCGCCGGTCCCGCGGCTTCGGCGGCAATTCGGCGGCTGGGATGCCGATGGCGTGGCATCGGCGGACCTCCCGCAGGCATGCCGCTGAATCCGCGTGACCAGCGGACTGCCCGCAGGCGCGCCACCGAAAGCCGCCTGACTGCCGTGCTTGGGGCAGCAAAAACCGCCCCTGCTAGGAACACTGGGTATTTCCTCCAGTGATGTACTCAGCTGGAAGGATCATTGCTAAGGAAAGCTCTCCCTTCTTCCAAGTGCAGAATGCAGTACTCGTCTCTTACCAAACAGGGGAGCTAGGAGCCGGGCTTGGGAGATTGATGCAGGTTTTACTATAATAGATGCACAGGGTCTACAAGCATAGCGCAAGCAGAAGGGGTAAAGGGATCATCTCTTTTAATGCAAAGGGTGCCATTCACCCCTCCTGGCACAAAGCCTCAAGAGGGAGAAGAGCCAGTTGAGCTGAGTGAGGCAGCTGGTCCAGGCAGGCACAGAAAGAACACAGGCTGGACAGCTCAGATACAATGTGTATCAACCCCACCCTCCCCCATCTCCTCCACACACACACTTCACAGAGCAAAGCCAGTGGGGAGGAAACCAGTCAGTGTGGGACAGACCAAGGCAGTGGGGCGTGAGGTAACAGGGGGATGTAAGTTGAAAAGTGGGAGATGAGTTTTCAGGGGATCTCTGACATCAGCCCAGGAAAGAATTGTTGGCCAAAGTGTCCAATTCATTCAGCACTGTTGTGCATGGACCACCCCACTGCTGGGAGGGAGCACACACACTCCTCCACAGCCGTAGAAGGATTGGTTCCACGGTCAGAGAACTGACAGAAGGGGCTAACTAGCAGGCCCTTTCAGAGGTCCTGAGAGGCCCTGGCCACTTCCAGTTTTGGAGGCCCCTAGTCATCATAAAAATAAAAAATGATGACACATGAAAACAAAATAAGGCACCAAAAAAAGAGTGAGCCATAATTTGAATACTTTTTTATTTAACAAATGCTTTTCTGGCCTTTTTCTGTGCAAATGCACTCATTATTGAGGAAAAATCTAGCTTTTGTATAGTGTCACAGTTGATATTAAGCATGGCGAGCCCATTCAAATGCTCTTGTCCCGTAGTTGAACAGTGATAGTTCTTTACCTGCTTTAACATGTTGAAGGTGCATTCACCTCAAGCCACCTCAAGCAGGCAAACTGACAAAAAAACGCAGTGCAATTGTGATATTAGGAAACACCCCAGAGCATCCAAGTTCAAGTATTTCTTGAAGCAATTCCTTTGGCTTGCAATCCAATTTAAAGTTCATGGAATATATTTGTTTGAGGAAGATGACCTTATCACTGAGATCTTTTGAGATTTCTTTGTTATACTGTTGCTGAAATTGTTCAGCTGCAGAAAGTAGATCGTCATTACTCAGTCTGTTGAACTGCCAAAGAAAACCAAAAAGGGTACAAATTAGTCGCAGTGACTCAAATTGACATGTAAGACCTGATTGAATAGAGTCAATGATGACAAGGAAGACATTGACCCTATAATGCTGCTCAGCATCTGATTCAGTAGGTAAGTTGCGATTGGTGGAGAACTCAGATGAAATGCCAATATTTTGTGCTACTAATTTGGACTCAGGATCGCATCCCATTGTTCACAAATCTGTTGAATGTCATTGATAAGACTTTCAGTGTTATTCCTCTCAACATCAAGTGTACCATTGCATGCTTCAATTACCAGATTAGTTTGGTGGATCATTGTAAGTAGCTTCATCCACAAAGATGACATCAGAATGCATTCAAATTTGGACATGTGCTTCTGAATAGACTGAAGTTCAGTTCGAGCCTGTGCAGTGAGATTGAGAGCTTCAAGGTCATTTAAAGCCTTTCTCACTGAATTCAAATGCTGCGCAACTGGTTGAACACCATCAATCCATCTAGTTTTGGACAGGAAGATATTGCTTCAGATTTCCCACCTTTGTGGACTGCTACTGAAGGGATTGTACATTTGCTGAACAGTTCCAAAGTAAGTCATTCCTCCTTGCATGATTCAGCACAGTGAACACCTACAAGGTTTAGTGTGTGGTTTCCACAGCTGGAGATAATAGAGTTTGAATTATGCTCAAGCAGAACTGCTTTTACACCTTTGTACTTCCCAGTCATATTAGATCCATTGTCATAGGCTTGACCAATGCAAACTTGAAAATCTAACTTAAAATCTTCTAGAATTGCTAGTACTCAGGCAGCAATTTCTTATCAAACAAAATAAACCTTTCTTCAGTTGAAAATTTTGAACTGTCTACAATCTTAACATATCGAATAACCATAGTAGTCTGTTCCTTGTGAGAACAATCTGGAGTGGCATCAACAATGATTGAAAAATACTTGGCATCTCGAATCTCATCAAGAATTGTTGTTTGTACAAATGACACACATAGCTCAATAAACTCGTTGTGTATGCATGTGGAGAGATAATGGACTTGCATGCACTTTTGACTCTCTTGTGATTCTTGAACACGTTTAACATGCTCTGATAAAAGTGAGTCGTATTTGCTGAGGAGCTCAACTATGCCTAGAAAGTTTCCATTTGCACGATCACCAATACGTTGACTGAACCAAAGAAAGCCAATCCCTGCTCAGAAAGAAAAAGGATGATGTTCAGGATGCGTTCAAGAAGTTTTTTCCAGTTATTAGTTTCTGTAGAGTAAATTCTCAACTGAACTTTCAGCTGATGCTGCCCTACTGGCTGATTTCCATGCAACATAGTTTTCTTTGTGTGACGTTGAACTCTCATGTGATGGTATTCAGTCTTTCAACTTCCTCAAACCTCTGTTGATGCTCCATCCTGATTGATCAGAGTGAACTGATGCATTTGCAACACTTTTGCTCAAAATGAAGCAGGGTGCACAGTACAGAGATTGTATTTCCGTATTCCAGCATAACCAGTCTCTAGTGCAGGTCTCACCATTTAGAAGAGTTTTGTCAGCAGACGAGTAGGGAAAGCATGATTATCAGCATCTCGTGGAATGTTACTTGGAATTTCAAAACAATTAATTTGAAGAAAAGATTGCATTTGGGCAGCATTGCTCTTGTCAATAATTCCAATGTCAGTCACAGTCAAACCTGTAATACTCACGAATTGCTCTTGCTGCGTAAGATCTACATCTTCCTGTTGCTGTTGAGTTTCTTGATCGTACACAGGATCTTCTGCTGCATCTGTTACTGTTGGCACATCTCCTTCTTGACTACTGTCCTCATGTTCAGGTATTGGCATTGAAATATCACCTGTTGCAGTTGCAGAGTTTTCATTATCAGTAGCATTGTTTGTTGGGTAAGGTGTGTTTTCCAGTGGTTTGAGAAATGAAGTTATTGGCTTTGAGCTCTTAGCTGCAGCTTCACTCAGTTGTTTTCGCCGTCTCTTGCTTGCACCCCTTTCAAATCTCCTCTTCATAGTGATCTATCTGGTCAATATGTAGCCTATCCACACTTGAAATATTCTGCTGTAAGTAAGTAGCTTATCTACACTTGAAATCGTCTACTGTAAACATGTACACAAATGCTGAATGGTACACAAATGCTGAAAAGCCTTAAAAAGAAGGAATACTAATTAAGAACACAAAATGAAACAGTCAGACAGATTATTAACCTTATCACTGAATCAAAACTCAAGCACGCAAGGTATAATATAACAGGCTGAGCTGAAGACAAAGGGATGACATATATATAGTAAACACAGACACGGATACAGACCGAGGGATATTGTCCAAAAATTTCAAACGTGTGTCCTCATGAAACTCACTATACAAGATTGTCCTCACAAATTTTCACCTTGAATCTGGGCCTCTAGACTATGAAAGCCTATGATGATGGCCAAGCTACCAAGCTAGGACTCAACCAACCAATCAGCCACCTCTTTTAGCTACCATATGAAGATAATAATGAGGAATTCTCACACATAAATAATTCCTTAGTCAACTAGACATAAAACTATAAAGACACTAAAATGTAACAATTCTCTACATTTCAACACGCACTTGATCCAGCACCAGCCACTAGTAGTGGTTTGTTTATATAATCAGCTGATCTGAGAGGACACGTTCATGACAGTCTAATCTTGTGCCATCAGAACCGATATATTTTTTATTAATATTTATGAACATTTTTAACTCTTTAATATGGAAAAATCTATATCAGTTAACAAAAAAAATTATGTCTTTTACCAAATCATATTTCTTGTTTGCTTAAATTTGCAGCTCTAAGCTGAGAGAGTGTGTCACATTTTGGTCCGATATGGATGCGCATAAAAACAAGTTGTGAAACTTATCAAATGCCAAAAAATTAACAAGTGTCTAAATTTGAGGCCCACTTTGAGCTTAAGGCCCAGGCCAAATGGCCCTCCTGGCCCCACCTCTGATTGGCCCTGCTAATTAGAGAGATGAGGTGGGTGAGGTAATATCTTTTATAGGCGAATGGCCTTTCTGATAACAATCCCTGATATGAACAGACTTTCACAGCTCAGCCGAGCTTTGCGCCAACTGAAAGGGACAGAGAAAAGATGACAGGGTAAAACCAAAGTCAACAAGATTAGGCCCCAAATCCCCACTTAACCCTTGCCTTGTGACCTCCATGGGCCATATGGGGGGCTTTGTATTGGGGGGGGTTTCTCAGCTCACTGCCCCCCCAACTGCCAGTGGAGGGTTACCCAGCTGTTCACATCTGGCCAGAGCATCTGGAATCTTAGGTCCCAGCCCTGGAGGGGGGGAGGTGCAGGGGGAAATCGGGTCTGGGGGCATCTTGGAGGGTCTCTGGGTCACGACATGCCATCAAGGTTTACAAATGGGTCCTGAGCTCAAAAAGATTGAGAACCACTTCTCTAATGGCCCTTGCTGTCTTCTGTGTTTCAGAAGCCACCAGAACCTTGTCAGAGTAGTGTGTATTTATCTAGCTAGGCTGCGCATGTTGTAGAAAGCGAGTCAACACAGTTATTTGGACTCCACTATGTCCATGTGGTTCCTTCATATGATGTATGGTGCCTCAGTTTCCCCATATATAAAATGGGGATAATGATACTGACTGCCTTTGTAAAACACTCTGAGAACTACTGATGAAAAGTGCTAGATAAGATCTAAGTGTTTATTAAGCACCACAGAGACAATGAGTGCATCTAAATAAAGTCATATGTTGTTGCCATAGGAAGTCACAAAAGTCACTGGTTTCAGGGTTTTGGCAGCACGGATGTCACATGTATTGTATGCCCCTCCCCCACCTCTCCAACCCTGCTATTGTCCTTGCTGAACCTGTTTCTTGAATAAACACATGTCTCCAGGGCTGACCTTTTACAGACATTAAATTCTACCATACAAACTATATGCTCTGTTGGATCCAACCCTCATTTAGGACGACAGCTGGTCAAAAAACAGGGGCAGAGGGGGAATCCTGAAAATGTTCGCAAACTTCATTCCCATTTTCAACCAAAAATGTCATTCGGATTTCAGCCCGCTTTCTGTCCAGTTCACACCTAGTGATATTCACACATGCACTGGGCAGCCGCATCCTCTCCCACCCTCGAGGGAAGCAGTCTCTGAGATCTGTGAAGTTCACTCTGCGGAGCTCCCACTCTCCCCTTCTCATGTGCCACACCCCCTGGCTTGAAGTGGTTTCCCTCAGATGCAGGGTTTACAGTTCGATTCAATGGCTCTCAGCACCCCCATGATACAAATTGTTTCAGCATCCCTGCAGCTGAGAGCAGAATTTGGCTCAAAGTCACTGCCCCAAGAAGCTTTCAGTGTCAGAGCTAGATCCTACGCATGTGTGGTACAACACAGGGGTGCTGGAACAATTTGGGGGGGGGGGGGTGCTGAGAGCCACTGAACCAAACTGTAAACCCTGTATATCAGAGGTTCTCAAACTTTGGTACGTGAACCACCAGTGGTCTGTGGGGTGGTCCGCGGATAGTTCCCTCTAAGGTGCGCACCTGGGCGGCTGCACACGAGAGAACGAAGGGCCACCCACCTAATTAGTGGAGCTGCACAGGTGTGGCTCCACTAATTAGGTGCCTGGACCCTGGAGAAGACGCACATGTAAGGTGAGGTGGTGGCCTTGGGGGGAATTGGGGGTAGGTGGGAGGGGGCAGTGGGGAGAGAAGAGGGGGTGGGGGGAATTTGGGACATGCAGGGCAGCGGGGGCCAGAGAAAGAGGCGACTTTCCCCAGCTCCAGGGCTGTGGCTGCAGGGGTGAGACGGCCCTCCTTCCCAGCCTCAGCTCTGTGGTGGGGAGAGACCCCCCTTCTTCCCAGCCCCAGCTCAGGAGCTGCCGCGGCGGGGGAGAGAGGGCACATCCATCGCATTAGAAAGGTAAGACTACTGATATTAAAATATGAGTTGTGTGCTTTTATTTGTAGAACAAAAAAAGTTAATTATTATTAAGTGTTTTTTATATAGTGCTTTTATCCAAAGTGCTTTACTATAGTTAGCTAACGGTACAAACAACAGTTGGAAAGATCATTAAGTGGTCCACTGAGACCCTCAACAATTTTCAAGTGGTCTGTGAAAAAAAGTTTGACCACCACTGCTGTATATGATGGAAACCACTTCAAGCCGGGGGTGTGGCAGCACCTAGGCTCAGCTGCCCAGGTGCAATTGGGGCTGGTGGCAGCACTGGATCCCTTGTGACGCTCTGTAAAACAGCCCCGGGGCTAAAGACGTGCTACAGAAATGAGTCCCAGCCTGGCTGTGTGTTAAGTGAGTTCCAGCCCCCGGGGTGTGCGCTGTTACACAACCGCCTGTAAACACACAGCGTCCTAAGGGCGAGGCCCTTCATTGGCTTTCCAGGCCCGGGGGGGACGCTGCACAGAAGGAAAAGCTCCCGCTCTGTAAGGAGGGTTGCGAGTCCCTCCCTCCCGTGGCGAGCAAGGCAGAGTCCGACAGAAAGAGAAACAGCCCCAGAGCAGCAGCCGGCTAATGCTTTGGCTGTCTCGGGGATCCAGGCTGCTCCAGGACAGCGGCAGGCAGGCGCAGCTCCCCCGCGCCCGGGCAGACAGGCGAGCCGGGAGGCCGCTCCCGGGGGCCCCGCGCAGGAGGTAAGGGGCGTGGGAGAAGGAAGACAGAGAAAGAAGACAAAGAAAAAAGCCCCGGAGGGAGGAGGCTGCCAGAGGGGATGTATAAGGGGCTCTGGTCTAAGCCCAGAGTTTCTAGCTGCCGCCTCTCCTCTTTCTCAGTCCAGCCTGCCCCAGGCTAGCACCTGCCCCACATCCCCCCCCAGACTGTCATCTCCCCCTCTGCCCAGAGACTGAGTCTTATGCCAGCCCCCTCCACTCAGACTATCATCTCGCCTCCTCGCCACCCCCTGCTAGCGAGAGCGGCATGTCCCCCAGCTCCTCACCCCCTCCCGATGCCCCCCAGACTGGCATCCCCCCCCCCGCACAGACGGGCATCTTGCTACATCCCACAGGGCTAGTCCAGTCCAGCAGATACAAATCAGGAGCGTTTTGCAGTGTGATTAACTGGGGCCTCTGGGTTCAGTGTGCCACCATCTCCCCCTCAGCTACCCCAATTATTTGTGCCATACCTGCTGGGGGAGGGGAGAGTCCTTCCTGTTGGACTGGGAGGGCGAATAGGTGGCATGGTTTGTATCTGGTGTATATATGGAGGGAGTTGGAGGAAGAGTGGATGAAGGCGTCCCGGAGCCGCGGGAAACTACTTTGTTCTGGGGTGTATAAGAGGGAGCTAGCCTGGGAATCCAGGGGACTTTACATTGTCACCAAAACTTTGCACAAAGCAGCTTGTACCGTACCCGACATGGCCCTGGCATGTGAGCAGTTTACATGCAAGTTACTGAGGGAGCAACTGTAGGTAGAAACAGCGGTGACTGTGTCAACTGGATTTACAGCAGTTATAATATTATTTGTATGACCATAGTGCCTATGAATGTCATTCACGGATCAGGACCCCATTGTGCTAGGCACTGTACAAACACAGAACAAAAAGACAAGCTTCCACTCTAAGTGCCAGACAAGAGACAGCAGAAGGATTAGTTAGAATCGATTAGTCTCGTTATAGTTGGTATGGCAACACCCATTTTTTCATGTTCTCTGTGTATAGATATCTTCCTACTGTATTTTCCACTGCATGCATCCGATGAAGTGGGTTTTAGTCTATGAAAGCTTATGCCCAAATAAATTTGTTAGTCTCTAAGGTGCCACAAGTACTCCTCATCCTTTTAGTAGAAGGATGTAAATTGACGGGGGTGGGGAACACAAGGAAACAATGAGACAATATTAGTCAGCATGATAGGCAGTGGTGTCAGCCGGTCAACTGCCTAGCCATTGTCAGATTTAAATGGACATCATGGCAAAAGAGAGTTTTAAGGAGCAATTTGAAGGCGGGTAATGACTTAGCTTTATGGCTGTGGTGGCAGATCCTCAGTAGAGCTAGGCTAATTTACACCAGCTCAGAATCTGGCACTCTGTTGTGTCTTATTAACATTGAAACAATGGCACATGTGAGGCCAAGCTGAAGATGCATTAATGTGCATTATTATGATTGTTCTTTATTCCCATCAGTGCTCAATTGTGGGCTACAAGGCTCCCAAAGCAGAAAGAAGTTGTAAGAGTTATTTACAACACACTGTTTGGACCTATTAGCTTCATCTGTGTTGGAAACTTTGTCATTAAACAAGCAGAAGAGTCAACAGCTATTTTATATTATACTATTAAGTTTTGTGAGGGGTGAAGAGTTTGCCATTCTGCCCCAAGGAAGAGAGGGGTCACTAGGTACCATGCATGAGGTGCCTTAGAAATACTAGAGTCAAAGTGTTACATTAGATCAGTATCTCACTAGCCTCTCTACAAGCTGCCAGTTGGGTATTTTTCTAGAAAAGACCAAGAGGCATTAATGTAAGGAACCCTTGTGCCAAAGGAGGAGTTATATTTTGCTACAACTGTAAAGAAAGAGTGAGGGGCAGAAACTGCTTCCAAGGGGTAGAAAGATGCTTTCCAAGTAAATGCACCCAACTGGGAGTTACACGTTTAATTCCCGCATTTGGCAAAGATTTACAATATGACCCTGGGCAAGTCACAGCCTTTCGGAGCCCCATTTTCCCATCTGTACAATGGGGATACCATTACTTCTTTGCTTTTCCTTGTGGAGTTTGATGCTACAGTGATGGCAGCTAAAGACGTACTCAGGCTTAACTTAGTCACTTTGTGTAAGATGCTTTCAACCATCAGCTAGAAGTTGCTATAGAAGTGCAAAGTCTACCAGACTTGGTGCCCAGAGCAGCCCTTTCGCATTTCGCTCAGTTGTGCATGGCCCCCACAGTACGAAAGCCTTTGGCTTAAGGACATTCTCTGTCCTCAGGCTCCTTCAGTCTGATTCACCACTCATCCATGAGTAAATATTTAATCTGACTAAACTCTTCCTCCCTCTCAGCCTTCCTAATAGTACAACATGCTGAGCAGAGGTTATGGACTGGGCCAAGGTCAGAAAAACGGACAGAGTTTGATTAAAGAGATTAACTTTCCAGTCCTACCACCATAAAGAGGTTTCCAGTTACTGGAGCGGGGAGGGGGCTGCTCACAAGTTAATTTGCATGGACGTCACTTACCTTAGCCCCACATTTACCTTTATCTTTCAGATATGCAATCCTAACTCAGCACCGCCATTAGCAGTGCTGACTCATGCCATGCTGTAATAAATACGCATGCATTCTTATACACTGTTTCAAAATGAAATTCTTGTTTCCAGCTTCCTTCCCTGCGGCTGTTTTGCATCCTACATTTTAGGTGGGTCATACACTTTAAAGATCTCAGGAACTGGGGAACTGATTCATTTGTGTAACAGACTTTGGAGCAAGTTAATGTTGTGCATGGGCCAGTCACAGACACTAAATTGCATTGCACCACTGTAGCCTATGTTTATAAACTTCCTTGTGGTCAGAGTCACTCACTGACATTGATGATTGTCCATAACAGGCTGAGTAGCTGGCATACATCATAAAAATAAACAGGCAAGGGAGTGTCTAATGATAATCATCTAGGGCCTGATCCTGCTGCTCTGACATTGGTGTAATTCTCACTGGAACCTATGGGAGTTTTATGTCTGAGAGAACTGCAAGATGAGGCCTAAAGTAGCCAAGTGAGACCAGACCCTCATCTGATTCTGCTCCACTGGTCAGTGCTGATTCACTCTAGCTTTGGATCTAGCTCTTGGGAGTTTAGAAATGAATAGTTACCTTCGTGTATGGTTTAGATCAGAGGTTCCCAAACTTATTGGCCTACCGCCCCCTTTTCAGAAAAAAAATTACTCAGCGCCCCCCTGGAAATCTACCTTCTTTAAGCGAACAAACAGAAAGATGCAGTGACAAATTTGCGTTCTTTTATGTATCTATATTTCTACCTACGTCCTACAATATAGTAAAGAAAGATGTTGTTGTAAATAAGACACCTATTTATAGTATCGTATTGTAAACAAGTCATTACACGCACATATTCCTGCCGATTCATGCTGGACTTCCCGACAATGCGCGACACGCTCGCCTGCCAACACTTGCTTGTTAAGAGCTGTTGGCGGACTTGACACCTGATCGGTTATAATTTGTGAATTTATTTGGAAAATAAAGTAATCACTACAACTTTAACTCTATGTTACACAACAGATGAAACGTACGAACGGTTTTTCAAAATTTTCTTATATTCTCTTCTTTCTTTATGCTTCCACCGCCCCCTTATTTTTATTCAACGCCCCCCAATTGCACCCGAGGCTACTACTGCCCCCCTGGATCGTTCCAGCGCCCCCCAGGGGGCGATATCGCCCACTTTGGGAACCACTGGTCTAGATAATACTCAGTCCTGCCTTGAGTGCAGGGGACTGGACTAGATGACCTCTCGAGGTCCCTTCCAGTTCTATAATTCTCTGTCTTGAGTATATAAAGGAGAGGCCTGACTTTTCTCTGCTCCTTTCCGAGGGGCTCTTGTGACCATTTCCCTGAGGCCCTCCATACGGGGGGGCAGTGGTTTGCCACCAGTGAAATTGCAAGAGTGGTTAACATGGAAAATTGTGTGATAAGCAGCACTCTGGTTCCTCCTGTGTCTGATGCCAATTGACATTCCTCCCCACTTTGCCACTCCTTTCTGCACTTACTCCACTAATTCCTCTTCTTGCCTGATGCTCTGCTGCATGACATTTAGCTGCAGACATGTTGCCCTATATTATACATCTGTACACTCACTATTCCTCCTGATTTCAGGCCCACATGTAATAGTGAGGATAACATGCTTGCAACAGAGCATTAAACTAGGAGATGCCTATAACAAAGTTCAGAGTAGCAGCCGTGTTAGTCTGTATCCGCAAAAATAACAGGAATACTTGTGGCACCTTAGAGACTAACAAATTTATTTGAGCATAAGCTTTTGTGTCACTTCAGTCAAACATTGCCAAGGAAAGGCCCCTGCCAGTATCATGCAAAGTCTAGCACCTTTGAATACACTGAAAGGAAGTGCTGCTGATTAAATCAAGGTTGTTTTTTTGCTCACTTATTTTCTTTAACTATGTATCTCCTCCTCTGCAGTGCCACAAACTTACTCTCCTTTTACTTAAGTACCAACATGACTGGTTCACATACAGAAAACCCCTTGCAAACAACACTTGAAGTTTATCTGCTTGCTACCATTTCCTTTGACGAGTAACAGATATTTTGGTATGTTGCCGTTATGCATAGGTTTTGTTTGTTTTTGAGCTAGAAGACATTCTTCATAGCACATTTATACAGTGCAGTTTTTGTAGTATGCCCATATATATGATGCATGGAATAGTTAGAGGTGGGAGCTCATCTACCTTCAGATACATCTCACACATTGTGTATGCCCTGAGCACACGCAGATAAGTGGCAGGATATACTGAAACAAAGTATTGGGCCTTTACTTTCTGAAGCAGCAGCTAAAGGGACCACAGTACCATTCCCACATAACACTGAGTCTTTCTGGGGAAATCAGTTAGAAATAATTGCACCTCGAATTAATTTAACTGGCTACAGCATTGGGGATTTAGTCTCTCTGCCTCAGTTTCTCCATCTATAAAATAGGAGTAATATGTAACACATTTGCAGGGAGCATGGGGGTGCTTAGAAGAAAGGTTTAAACAAGTAGTATGATGATAGTGAAACAGACTGATGCCCACAAATGCCATCAAGGTTAAGGATCAGCATTTCCAGTCCCCCATTTTATTACTAACTCAGCCACAGACATGTGTTGTAAGATGACAAGAGGGTTTTTCCTGTGGGATTCAGGCTGATTGGGAAGCTCTTCCCAACCTACTGTGACCACTGAAGTACCACATCATCCTTCAGTGTTTAACTCTGCCTCCCAGAGAGACACCTACATTCCCCAGGGCATCACCAGGAGTTGCTTGGATAGATTTTATAGCACAATTGCACCCTTCCTCCTATAAGTAGGGTTCTGGCAACTACAGCTCCCTGCCACTAAGAAGAGAAGTGGTGAGTCATGAGCACCGAATGAATGAGTGTTTCTGAACAAACCGCAGTCATGCCCTCAGTCGTGCATGCCCAGGCCTTCTATATTTGAGCCAGGGAGGTCCTCAAGATTCTTTGGAACTTTTTCTTTGTATTGGAAAGAAGGGGCTAGCTCCAGCTGAGCAATAGAAAACAACAGAGCACTAGAGCAATGGTATAATTAGTGTTATGCAGCTAAACGTGAACTGCAAGTGTATGTATTTGTTTTTCAAATCCCCAAAATACATTTGTAAAGTGTGATCAGAGCTGCATTTTAACCACACTTGAGCCATACAAAATCCAGACTTCTTGGTCTCTGAGCGAGGGACAACACAATTCCTACCATATAAAGGGCTTTGAAAGACCAATTCTTTCCTAAACCTATTTTAGTTTCTTGTTTACAATAATCAGAACAGTCATTCACCGTGGGAGAGATTTTTCAGTTTCTTAAGGAAGTAGTTTTGTTAAATTTCAGAGTAGCAGCCGTGTTAGTCCGTATCCGCAAAAATAACAGGAGTACTTGTGGCACCTTCGAGACTAACAAATTTATTAGAGCATAAGCTTTCGTGGGCTACAACCCACTTCTTCAGTGGGTTGTAGCCCACGAAAGCTTATGCTCTAATAAATTTGTTAGTCTCTAAGGTGCCACAAGTACTCCTGTTAGTTTTGTTAAAGCAGATTATTATACTTTCAACAGCTTCCCACCTCTTTTGAAATCCTAATACATTTTTCATGTAAGGATTTTTAAGAATTCCTTGCTTTACTAATATCTTGATTAAAATGGAAAGAAGTTTGAAAATCTAGTTTGATCCATTGCCATTTATGGTAGTTTATTTAAATTAGTGCACACACTACTCAGCTTGAACAATGAGATTAGACTGTTGGGTTTCACTTTCTGACTCTCATGCTCTCGTATGGTCTGCTGGGTTTAAGTTTCCATCATGAGAGGGGAATGTTTAAATATGCCACCCTTCCCACTTAAAACATTTGTGCAAACCTTTCTATTTATATTCAGGATTGGAACAGAGATGTAGGCTAGTGTCCAGGCACAGGGCCAGTAGTTAGGATTTTTTGAAGTTTACTCCAGCTCCAACACAAACTTCCTTGGCTAAAGGTGCAGAAAGAAATTTGAAGATGGAAATCTTTATTAGCATGTTTATTTATTTATATATATATTTATTTCTACAAATTGAAATTGGTGTCCATTTAACTATCGGTGGTTTCATTATAAACTCCTGTTTTTAAGATCACCCAGAAGGAAGATAAAGAATAGAGTCTGCTGGCACTTTTAATGATCTGTATGAAATTTCAAAGAAAGGCTTACAATTATGTCCAAAAATACATGTACCCTTTTCTGGCATGGCTACAATTTCACTTATTGATTTTGGTTTGCTCAGTTCCCCTCTGGGAAAGAAAAATGTAACTAGGCAGTTCATAGCAGATTTGAAAGCTGGGGGTAGCTTATTAGTGCCAATTTGAATTCAACTTATTTTTCAGTGAGGTCAGCTACAAAAACTAATTGTTAATCTGAGAGTCCTGCTAAGACTAGAATTATTGTCAACAGCTTTACTCATTTCAGTGGCCAGTTTATCCAGCAGTTTGTAACATTCATAAGTCAGTGGTGTAAAAAATGAGGGCTGTAGGTTCAACTTGAGCTTACTGTCACCCGTTAGAATCTTTACTAAAAAGTTATGGAGGGTTGTTTTTCATTATTTTTAAGTCTACCTGTGGCTTAACAATGACAATGAGCACGTGTTCATCCTCACTACTTGAGCCTGAGGGATTTTGTGCTGTGTCCCTCTTCTCCTTGTCAAAGGGCCCCTAACATCCTCCCTCCTGAGATGCCGCTCCTGCTGGGAGTCCTGTTGAGGAGCTCACATGTGCATGCTCTGTAATAGCACTGCACACCAACTCCCCAGTTGGCAGCAGACTCCCAGCTTCTGGAAGTAGTTGGGAACCTGAAGCAAAAGGGAGGGTGCATGACAGAGTGAGGGTAGGATGTGGGAGGTTCCTCAAACAGAAGTGATAGCAGGTGGGAGGAAGGGACTTAGAGCAGCATGAAACCAGGCCCAGTTCCTCCCTCTCGAAACATCCCCACAGCAGCAGCAAGAAAGCCTAGACGATCGTTAGCCAGATCCTGTGTGACATATAGAGAGCAGGTAATTTTCAAAGGGCTAAAACAGCAAAACCAGGAGAGTTTCTCTCTCTGTCAGAGTTCTGGCATCACATCACTGTATAACATCAGGAGAGCACACAGCCATGAAACGAACAGCATTTTAGCGTGTTAGTACTGACCACAGATAAGGAGGCCATACCATTAGTCCAACTCCATACACTCTCTCATTGCTTGCTTGGAAGGCAAAAAAATAGATCACAACTTTGCTATTTATGCATTGCTTTACATGCTTTGCTCCTTTTTCTCAAACTCCAAGCCACCAGTATCACGGAAGGATAGCTGCTTCAGTAGAGGAAAAGCTGAAAATTCCTTCATGGCATAAAGTATTAGTGACCCAAAGTTTTCCTGGGCAACTACCCACTCACCTCTTTTTAACATGGCTAGGTTTAAGATTTTCAAAGCACTTTTCAGTTTGTTTAGGGGGGTTTTTGGTTTGTTTTTTTGCAAAAGGTGTAAGTACCATCCTAGATAAGATATTTTCTCAAAATTATGAATGACTTACACTCTGGTTGGCAGAAAAATATAGTTACATCCATGCTACTAAAATACATATTTCTTATTTAATAACTCCCCCTTTTAACATTAAAGAGACAGCAGCTTTAAAACAAAAAACAAAAAAATACACAGTAGCACCTACCTGTGCTACAGTTTGATAAAAGGAAAATATATTTCCCTTGTCAGTTTCATGTTGTAGATTTAACAGCATGTACAGAGGACAACTTTATAATTTCCTCTGTATAGTTAGTTTCCTTTAGTCTTTAAGCTATTTAAGGTTATAAGCCACAAAAATTGTCAGGGAGAGCAAGGTGAAGATAATTTCAAACTGAGTTAAAAGTCACTAGATTTCAAGATGGTAAAGTGGGAGTGGCTTTCACTCTGCCACCTACTTTTAAAGTACACTTTTGTTCAGCTGGATACCCATCACCATCTGTTGATGCATTAACTCCTATCAGCAGAAAGCTAAGCCTAAACTCAACTTTCCAACCATGCCAATATTGAAGAATTGCAACTCAAGTGCCACAACAGTGATAGCACTGTGTTGCCAGTATTCCACTCTAATCCCATGATCCAGGTGTCAAACTTGTGTTGCAAGTGATAATGAATATGTGAGAGGAGGCATGGGGCAGTCCTGAAGCACTAGTCTAGGACTCAGGAGGCCTGAGTTCAATTCCCTGCTCTGTAACAGACTTCTTGTATGAAGTTAAGAAAGACCCTTAGTCCTTCTGTGCTGCAGTTTCCCTTCTGTAAAATGGGTATGCTCGTACTTCCCCCACCTTGCTGCAGTGCTGTGAGGATAAATAAAGATGCCCAGACACTACAGTAATGGAATGTAAGTGCCTTAGGTCACAAGCATGCACATTATTCATTCTAATGCCTTATCCACACTAGAAAGGATCTGCTGGTATATTTCTACTTCCTAGTAACAAGGCCAGTTCCTACCAGTTCCCCAAACAAAATAAGGTATACCACCAAAAGCCCTTGTTTGTCTGCAGTTATGTCCGATTTTTTTTCTCCACACTGCTAACTGACACAGCTGTACCAGCAAAACTCTTCAGTATAGATAAGGCCTTCAACCCTCTAAGAGAAGATTTAGCTTTCTGAGCTCCTTGGGGCAAAATGGCTAGCACATAAGTAGCACTACCATAAACAATAAGTCTACAAGATGTAATAGGTACTATGCAGCAAAACATGAACAATAAAGAAATACACTTGTGACCATTATGAAGACAGAACATACCTAGGCCAGGTGCCTGAAAATCCACAGACAAATTAATAATGAACCATTTAAAATTTAGTTTGGTTTAAATTATTGGTTAAGTGCCTGTTCCAGTTCAAAAGTGAAACAAGAACATATTCAATTTTATTACTCTAGGGCTGGGGGGGGGGGAAAAGACTACCGGGAAAGACAGCTCAGCTCTTGCTTTAAAGAAATCAAATGAATGTTCTAAGAAAAGTAATTTCAGTTTTATTAAACATGTGAGAAAATCATGAAGACTGTTTTAGATATTGCTGCAGATTACAATGTTAGCGTAACTAGCAAAGTTTAGTTCTGAAAACAGAACAATCCCTGTTGATTTATTTTTGAGTGACTATTGTGAGAGAGAAGCCCTTTGACAAGACAAATCATAAAACCTGTATCTCTTCCACCATCACATTTGAGCAACAAAACTTAAATCTTCAGTCACCCTGGAGATTGTTTTCCTGGCCAGGAGTGCATTTGTTCATCAGTCCCTTCTAGATGCCCCTTTGATGGTGACAACAAAATAACACCATTCTGGCTGTTCTGCTAATGGTCTTTGCGGCAGGAGGGTAAAATGTCACAGAGGAGGCAGAGACTTGGGGACAGTGACTTATAACATCTACTTAATAGCCCACCTGGCCAGAAATCCCTTCCTACTGGAGGTGGGTGGTATCAGCCTCAGCCCATCTGGGCCAGGAATCCCTTCACAAAGAGGTGGTAGGAAGCAAGCATGGTAGCACAAGTGAGCCAAGAGTCCCTTCACAGAGGAGGTGGGTGGTATCAGATAAGGCCCATCTGAGCCCAGGAATCCCTTTGTAGGGGGAGATGGTACACAGAACAACTGGGCCAGGGCAGCACATGCAGGCCAAGCCCCCTCCCCCTGGCATGAAGGGGCAGCATATCTGGGTCCAGAGTCTCCTCCCAGGCTGGTGGGGTAGATTAGCCAGCAGCCCCCCCGGGCCCTCTGCCCTCCTAGCAGGCGAGGTCGAAATCATCCCTCTCCTGGTTGTAGTTCAGCACGTGCTGGCGGATGCGGGACGAGTCGGTCCAGGTGATGAAATCCTCCATGGCCCGGGTCACCAGGCAGGCGGGGTCGGTCACCACCTCGGGCCCCACCCGCACGTGTCCCTGCTCGATGAAGGTGATGGCGTCGCGCAGCTTCTGGGCCATGCGGAGCCGGAGCAGCAGGCAGGGCAGGCGGCGGCGGCAGAAGGAGCTGGCCGAGACCCGGTCGCACTGCTCCAGCGAGTGCTTGGAGCTCACCAGCCCCAGCCCGTAGAGCTTCTCCAGCAGCGCGGCCGTGCAGCGGGCCCGGAAGGCGGCGTCGGCCTCGCCCAGGTCGCGGATGCGGCGCGCCAGCTCCCGCACGGCCCGGCTCAGCTGGTTGTAGCGGGTGTAGTCCTCCCGGCGCTGCAGGCGGTAGCGCCGCAGCACCCGCAGCTCGGCCAGGTTCCCCGAGGCCGCTTCCCAGCTCACCAGGTCCAGCCGCTTCAGCAGCTTCTGCTCGTGGAACTTCAGCTTCCGCACCATCCTGCCGCGGGGAGCCGGGCGCTGGCGGGACTGAGGCCGGCCCGGGGCCGCGGGGCGCTGGAGCTGGCGGGACTGAGGCTGGCACACGGGAGCTGCCTGTCACGTGGTGCCGCTGGCAACCAGCACAGCGACCCCGGCGCAGTCACAGCAACGGGCGGGGGAAACTGGAACTTCCGCCTCGCTGAGCTGGGAGCGGAAGCCCGCTGCCCTTTGCTCTCATTGGCCAGAAGGAGGGGCAGCCCGCCAGTCACATTTTTGATGGGCGGGGGAAAAGTTGCGGACTGGGAAGTGGTGCATGATGGGATACAGAGGGACTGGGAGCAAGAGGCTGGAGGGTGGGCGTGGTCTCCAGTGACGGCGGGTTCTTGCTGCGCACGGGCCGCCCAGGCAGCACGAGGCGGGGGAGGAGGCGGCATGGGGCTGCCTGGATGGAACGGTCAGCAGCGTCGCGCAGGGGAGCCCGGCCCGAAAGGACCTGCCCGGGGAGCCGGAGGCTCGGGCAGGGGGCACAGCCCTGGCTACGCTAGAGGCCTTACATTAGCTTGCTGCACGCCCCCGGCTCAAAGCCCTCGCCTGCCTCCCCTTCCGTCTTGGAGCCAGCTCGCCGCCAGCCCCCCTCGCTTCTCCCCTCCCAGCTCTGCCTGTCCAGCGCCAGCCTCCACTACCTCCTGCACATCTTGGTGCTCTGCAGTGCCTGCCAACAGGACCCGCCTTCCTGGGTCTCCCCGCCTCCTCCAGGCTGAATCCCTCCTGGCTTCTCCCTCACCTACGCCTGACTCTCTTCCTCTGTTTAACTTTGCATTTGGGGATAAAGTTCATGACAGTGGTTCTAGTATATAACATGTATTATGACATCAGTAGTGGTACTTTTCCCAAAGCCCTTTAGAACCTCAAGAACAGCGTTTATGGAGCCACCCAAATTTAGACAATTGCATGCTATAGGCAAAAGGCACCCCCACCCTCCTGAAAACATGGTTAAAAGAACATAGGGTGTTTTGCAAGATCCTAGCAAGTTACAGGACCCACTGTTCAGCTAGTACGGTATCTAGAAACATTTAACAGAATTCAAGCACAGAAAAGCATGTCTTAACCAAAAAAATTAAGAGATTCAAAATACAAGTGTCTTCACTAGGGTTGGGTTTCAGTTTTCTGAATGGTATTTGTTTGGCACAAATAACTTCTTGAATATTGCAATCAACCTATCCTGGTTTATTTTTTGCTACCCTGCTTCCTTTTATGTTTAGGGGTATGTATGACTTTTGTGACTGAAGTAGCCTCTTTACTGAGTCTTAAGTATAACAGTTTAAAGAGTCTCAATGTCTATGAGAGAACACACTTTGCGCTTCTGTCGTGCTTTTCATACAAGGCTCTTACACAACTTTATAAATAATGAACGAAGCCTCATACACCCCTGTGAGCTAGGGAAGTATTATTCCCATTTTTCAGATGGGCGTCTGAGGGCTTGTCTATGCTTAAAACACTACAGTGGCACAGCTGTGCTGCTGTAGTGCTTCAGAGTAGACATTACCTACGCTGACGGGAGAGATTCTCCTGTTGATGTAGGTAATCCACCTTCCTGGGCGGCGGTAGCTTGGTCGATGGAAGAATTTTTCCATTTACCTAGTGCTATCAACATGGGGCCTCAGGTCAGCTTAACTACAGTGCTCGGGTGTGGATTTTTCACATGCCTGAGGCTACGTCTTCACTATGGGGGGAGGGGTCGATTTAAGATACGCAAATTCAGCTACGCGAATAGCATAGCTGAATTCGACGTATCCAAGCCAACTTACCCCGCTGTGAGGACGACGGCAAATCGACCTCCGCGGCTCCCCCGTCAATGGCGCTTACTCCTACCTGCACTGGTCGAGTACAAGCATCGATTCGGGGATCGATTGTCGCATCCCGACGAGATGCGATAATTCGATCCCCGAGAGATCGATTTCTACCCGCCAATTCAGGCGGGTAGTGAAGACGTAGCCTCAGCAGAGTAGTTATGCTGAACTAATTTTCTAGTGTAGATGAGGATTTAGTCACTTCAAATTTAGGTTAGGGCCCTGATTCTCAGCAGCTCTGCAGTCTCTACACCACTCCTTACATACAAAAGTGTACATCTACACAGAAACCCCTCCCACCCCGTGACAGTGAGTCTCAGAGCCCAGGTCAACTGACTGGGGCTTGCAAAACTAAAAATAACTGTAGATGAAGTGAAGCCAGGGCTTCCTCCCCCTCACAGAGGTTCAGAGCCTGGGTTCCGGCCTGAGCCTGAACATTGTTTGTCACCACAATTTTTAACCATACAGTCAGTTG
The DNA here is from genome assembly GCF_028017835.1 of Emys orbicularis. NCBI lineage: Eukaryota > Metazoa > Chordata > Testudines > Emydidae > Emys > Emys orbicularis. The sequence goes on along the minus strand of NC_088685.1, from coordinate 17,786,586 downwards.
ACCCAGGCTCTGAGACTCACTGTGGTGAAGATGTACCCTAAAGGTATGCCTACACTGCAATAAAAGACCTGTGGCATGGCCGCAGTTGGCCCAGGCCCATAGGCACCGACTCCGTGGATGCTCCGGGGCTGGAGCACCGATGGGGAAAAATTGGTGGGTGCTCCCCGCCCCCCCCCCACCCAGCGCACCTCTGCCTCCTCCTCTGAGCACGCTGCGTGCCCACTTTCCCCCGCTAGCTCTCAGGGCTTGCGCCGCGAAACAGTTGTTTTGCGCGGCTGGGAGGGAGGGGGAGGAGGGGGAGCGTGGCGCGCTCGGGGAAGAGGTGGGGTCGGGACGGGGATTTTGGGAAGGGGTCTAATGGGGCAGGGAGGGGGCGGAGTTGGGGCGGGGACTTTGGGGAAGGGGTTGGAATGGGGGCGGGGCAGGGTTGGGGAAAGAGTGGAGTTGGGGCGGGGCAGGGAGGGGGTGGTGGGGCGCGAGCACCCACCGGCGCTGGGGAAAGTTGGCACCTATGCCAGGCCAGCTGATTCAGGCTCACAGGGCTCAAGCTGCGGGGCTATAAAATTGCATTGTAGAAATCTGGGCTTGGGCTGAAGCCTGGGTTCTGAGATTCTGCAAGGGGGAGGAACTCAGAGCCCAGGTTCCAGCCTGACTTTAAATATCTACGCTGCTATTTTTCAGCCTTGCAGCCCAAGCCACGCAAGCTCGAGTCAGCTGATGGGGTTCTGAGACTCGGTGCCGTGGGTTTTTAGTTGCAGTGTAGACACGACCACAAGGTCTAGAAAACAGCTAGATTCCCCCAGCACAGAGGGATTCCCAAAGAGGTGAAGGGCCAGCAAAACAGGCTTTCCCCTCTTGCAGCTGTCACTGTAGGGGTTGCTGGGGGTGGTATAGGGCCCAGAAGAGAGGTGCTGTGGGAGGAAAAGTGTGTGGCTGGGGTATTCTCTGCTCCAGCTGTTCTGGGCTTGGAAGGATTAGATTTTTATTGGTAAATATCGATTTCATCACACACAAACAAACAGATAACAAGATATTTCCATTAATAATAACCAAAATTTACAGATAGGCAAAGTAAGAAAAATGCTGCTTGAGAACTTATTAGTGTTTGATTTAATGATATTTACTTTGTATATTTTGACATGTGACATTGACTATTGGTGTTTTAAAGATTATAACACTTTAACTTTTTGAATCTGAACATCTGCTGTCATTCAATAATTATTGTCTGGACCCCCCATCCATAATGTCTCACAGCTATGAAAATTTAAATAGATTAAAATAAAAAAAAATAGAACCCATAATTTTGCACAACAGTGAACATTTAAATCAACGAAAATTAAATATTCTTAAAAATATTTAAGAATGTATTATGGTGTCCCTAGCGACTGTTTGCCAGAAGCTGGGAATGGGCAACAAGGGGTGGATCACTTGATGATTACCCGTTCTGTTCATTCTTGTGAAGCACCTGGCATTGGCCACTGTCGGAAGACAGAATACTGGGCTAGATGGACCATTGGTCTGACTCAGTATGGCCATTCTTATGTTCTTATAAACATTGATATTATCTGTTGAAATTATAAAAAAATAAAAGCTGAATTCTGCCAAGCCTACCAATAGGGGGTCTTGGGAAGCTGCCGTAAAAACCTGCCCAGGGACTGCTCTAAATTATGCTGGAGACTGACTGGGCCCCAATTTATCCCACAATCCAGGAGGCATGAAAGGGGCATACAGTTGCCTTTACCTAACCTCTATGCACTCCCGTGAGGCACAGCACAGAATGTGGTCCTAGGGCTGTAATGACCAGTCAATGTAATTACGATCTGATGGCTCTGTGGTGGGGGTGCTATGTGAAAAGAGCTGATGCTCTCAGTCCACGTTGTAGTGAAGCAGGAATTCACATCACAAAAAAACAGCCCACACAATTGGCTCTCTTGGCAGACTCAGCAAGGATTGAATGGCCAAGGAGACTGAATGAGGCTTTCAATCTTTTGCTAATCCATATGCCACCCTTAAAAGGAAAACAAAAACTAAATTGCTTTTGAATATATGTTGCTTATATGTTTTTAAATTACTTGCTTTGACTAAGGTCATGAAGCTGAAAGACATTCGTGAATAGAAGATACAGTGAATAGAAGATGCAGTCTTCAAAATTTCATTTACTTTTCCATTTCCGTTACTGGTTACTCTGGACTAGCATAGGGAAATTGGGAGAAATTAAATTAGCAGGTAAGAAATGTATCCTTCAATGGTGCAGCTATCATTAATTTGTAGGAGACTAACAACAACAAAAAAGGTGAGAAATGTGATTTTGCACCTGTTACCTCAAAGCTCTTAATTTATGTGCGGACTACCAGTTCACTATGCACCCCATTCAGTAACTCCTCCATGCATGAAGTTTCATGCAAGCAGCAGCTGCAGAATTGAGACCCATTAGTGCCTTTGGCTATTTAATGGGACATTATTTTATGAGGAATAATGATCTTGTGGCTATAACACAGGACTGGGAGACAGAATATCTGATTTGAAGTCCCATCTCTGGCACAGACTGCTGGTGTAACCTTGGACAGGTCACTTAACCGCTCTGTGCCTCAGTTTCCCCACGTGGAGATGATTCTTTATTGCCTTGCATTTTATGTAGTCATCTACATCTATGCAAAGAGACTGCTAGCATTTTAACACCGCTGTGTCTCTATTTACATAATGTAAATGACTACACAAGGGCCAAGGCAATAGAGAATCTGGCCCAGCAAGGATGGTCTAATGCTCAGTTCATTACTGTTCGTAAAGCACTTTGAGACCCTAGGATGGAGATCATCATAGAACTGCAAAGTATTATTATTTTATCACACTTGACCCAAAAATTAGCCCATCCTTATTTAACATTTTTCTTGATCCTGATGTTAGGAATCATTAAAAAAAGGGATAGAGAATAAGACAGAGAATATCTTATTGCCCTTATATAAATCCAACGTACGCCCACATCTTGAATCCTGCGTACAGATGTGGTCTCCTCATCTCAAAAAAGATATACTGGCATTAGAAAAGGTTCAGAGAAGGACAACTAAAATGATTAGGGGTTTGGAACGGGTATGAGGAGAGATTAAAGAGGCTAGGACTTTTCAGCTTGAAAAAGAGGAGACTAAGGGGGGATATGATAGAGGTATATAAAATCATGAGTGGTGTGGAGGAAGTGAATAAGGAAATGTTATTTACCTGTTCCCATAATATAAGAACTAGGGGCCACCAAATGAAATTAGTAGGCAGCAGGTTTAAAACAAATAAAAGGAAGTTCTTCACACAGCACACAGTCAACCTGTGGAACTCCTTGCCTGAGGAGGTTGTGAAGGCTCGGACTATAACAGGGTTTAAAAAAGAACTAGATAAATTCATGGCAGTTAAGTCCATTAATGGTTATGAGCCAGGATGGGTAGGGAATGGTGTCCCTAGCCTCTGTTTGTCAGAGGGTGGAGATGGATGGCAGGAGAGAGATCACTTGATCATTACCTGTTAGGTTCACTCCCTCTGGGACACCTAGCACTGGTCACTGTCGGTAGACAGGATACTGGGCTGGATGGACCTTTCGTCAGGGCTGGCTCCAGGTTTTTTGCGGCTCCAAGCAAAAAAAAAAAAAAAAAAAGGCAGGAGTGCCGCCCCTTGAAAAGTGCTGCCCCAAGCACATGCTTAGAACGCTGGTGCCTAGAGCCGGCCCTGCCTTTGGTCTGACCCAGTATGGCCATTCTTATGTTCTTATCCTGAAATATCCATCAGTTCTGAACAGAATCTGAAACACTGATACAGTTCCATTTTCTCAGCTGGGTAAGCCATTATCAAGCATTCCAGAGCACTGGTCACAGGCATGTGTGAGCTTTGAGACTGATTTTCAGAGTGCTGAGCACTCATAGTTACTTAACTGGAAATTGTGGGCACTTCACCGTTTTGAAAATCAGACTTACTTTGTGCTGTCTCTTCATTCATCCAATTTCACACAAATGAGACATGCAATCCTCCAGTATGAAGGAGGAAATTTTCCTAATTCTAGGCCAATTAGCCTTTGAGCCTTTTAGTAGCAGACAAAATGCTGAGGTTTGAAAAGCAGCTATTGACCACAGGCATTCATTTCCATGGGGTTTTACAGTATCCACATATACTCTGCCTGTGAATTAGAATAAGGCAATTGGTCTGGGGTTTTTTTTTTAATATTTCATGTATTTTTATGTGAATATGAAACTTGTGACAAATCAGTGGTGAAAAGCAATAGGCTGGCCCTAGTAGTGTAATGGATGTCATTCAAAGTAATTTTTCCAGTGGATCCCAATGTGAGTTATAAATGTACTGACTGTACCAACTGGTTCTATCTCTGCCAACTAATTATGATGCAATTTAGAAAGATTAATCTAGAGGAAGAGTAGGCTATGTTACCACCACACTCCTCCCTCAGGGCTTTGCTGAGGGCTGGGCTGCAGAGTGTCTGATATCACATGAGGCATGCACACATTCAGAAGCCCTGTCATGCAGATCTCCAGTCCTGTTGGCAAGTCACACATCAAGCAGGTCTGCAAGGATTCTGCTGGGGTTTCTCCTCCTGGCCACCAGGGACAGCTATGTTGAAAGAATTGCAGACCCCCAAGCTGCCTCTCCCCTGCTCTTGCTGCTCCCCTGCAGGATGCATACCAACATGGAGCACCTGGAAGGAGGAGGTGGTTCCCATTGGCAAGGGAGCCAGGAGGAGGAGTGACTGGGGGAGGAGGCAAGGGGGAAGCTAGCTTGGAGAAGGAGGGGGACAGTCTCGGGATATAGGCTGGGGACAGGATGGGTTGGGGGAAGCATGGGGATCAGAATGAAGCAGGAGCTGAAAGGGGACAGGGCAGGGTGGAGAAGATTAATGCAGACAAGGCAGAGTGTGGGGCAGCTTTAAGATAACAAGTGGTAGAATGGGGGAGGCTGAACCAAGCTCCTCCATGCAGGCTACTCTAGGATCTCCTAACCCTGCCCTATCGAACATCGCTCCAGACCGAATATCACTACTCATCCCCCCAGCAATCCCAGGCTTCTGCCAGCTTCCTAGTCCCCACGTCACTCTGGTAACCCGTGCCCCAGGCTCTCTTATCTCCTCCCCTCATCATTCCCTCCCAGCTGTCTGTGAGTTGCCCAGGTGAAAGTCTCCTGGATGAAATTCTATGGCCTGGGATACACAGGAGATCATAATGATCCGTTCTGGCTTTAAAATCTATGAATGCTGTGCCTGTTTCTTATCACCCTGACTGTCAGCTCAGCCCTGAATCTCAAAGTCCTGAATCTTTAATATCCTATGTCCTTTTCAGCAGGTATGAGTCTCATCTTCTGTTTTTATCCCCCAGGCTTGTCTGTTAATGCACAGATGGAAATGGGGAGCAAGAGCTCTGCAAAGTTGAATGGAATCCCCGAGGGGAAGGGGCCTTACTCTGTTGGCTGCACGGACCTGATGACTGATTACACAATTCAGGTATGACAGCCAAAACCTTCCTGTCACTCCCTACTTTATTTTGACATAAGTCACAAGTCCAACATTGCAGCCTTCATCATACTATTAGGTATTAATTAAATGAAAAGTTCCCCTGGTTCTGATAGGTGGAAATTCACCCATGCAGAGGGGCAGGACAAAGCCTGCTTAAGCCCCCAGGCATTTTACTTTTTGTGAACAAAATGTTTCATATGAATTAATTCTGTAAGAGTAATGACACAGGCTGGCCACTGTGGCACAGGGGTATCGCTGGAAGTGTAAGGCTGTAATGACAGGGATATACTGTAAATCAGCAGATTCTGTCAGATACTAGGATATAGATTTTATAAACTGAAATTGGCAGGCAAAAATGTCTGGATATAGACACCATCATTTAATGTCCAAAACTTTGGAGAAGTTCAGAACTGAATCCTTATCTAAATCTAAGCTTTGTAGCTTGGACCCATCTCTAAGTACAATTTAAGAGCCTGATCCTGCTTTCCTAGTTAAGGCAATCCTCCTTAGCCAAGATCCTCAAAGGTATTTAGACACCAAACTCCCACTGAATTCACATAGCTCATTATAGTGAATTTTTTGGAATGGGACCGGAAAACTCTTCCTCATTGTTCCACGTGGCGCAGTGCAGGTGGGAAACGTGGTTTGCCACCTCATGGAATGAGCCAGAGGTCCTTCCCCTGAGATATGCAAGACCATTCAAACAGAGCCCCCATACCTCTGGGTTCCTGGCACCTGCCCCCATCCTTCCTGGCAACTTAGCTCCAATGAAGACCCACCACCAAGGTCTCCCATGACTTCAGCTATCCCCATCAGAAAAGTCCCCCTAGCAGGGCAAATGAGGGATGATATATAGCATTTCTGCTGTGTGTTAAAAAGTAACAATTATGGAATGTGTACCTATTTAAAAAGAAAGGTTACAGTCTTCAGAATTGATGTAGAACCATAACAGAAGGAAGCAATTACATCTCTCAAGTTCCCAAGAATGCAGATAAAGTTATAAGCAGTTAATGGGCCTGCAGCCCATTCAGCCTATTCAATGCTGATTTGCATTTTCAGATACAGTAGCCTCACAGTTTTTCTACTAAAACACTCTTGCCCTTTGTTATTGGTATTTCCTGTAGCATTGGCATTGCATTTTTAAACTCCAAGCAAAGCTGTTATGGTGGAATTTGCTTGTAGTGATCGTGGTGAGTAGGGATCATTTGGATATTTTGGTCTGTGAATTTTTATAAGGATTTATTCTGTGCCTACATTACATAATGATTGGGTAGTTAAACTCTACCATGCCAACTGCTTCAAATTAGCTTTCATGCCTTTATTAAGTAAGTGATCTGGATTATTAACATTCTCTAAAGTCTAGATTATGAACTTTACTCACACTGGTAACCAATTATTCACCTGAGTAATGCAATAAGGACTAATCAGGTGAGTAACTCCTCATCACTGTCAGGGTTTTGCAATCTGTTCCTAAATAAGCCTTTGTCAAAAATGATCATTCATTACGGTGTGTTGTGTAAATGGAGAGAAGATTAATCAGATAAGCTCTTCATTTGCGTTGGGTAATAGATCAGAAACTTAATATTCAAGCAACCTGAAACTGTTTTTAAAAGTCCAGTTTAAAATAAGTATTGTTCTTAACAGCCATCTTGCCCCATTGTTTAGGACATTCTGCATGCACTCCTACAATTAATTCACTGAAACACAGTATAATCAGAGAGATTTTTGAATAGTGTGCTCCAAAGTCACTTTTGTCCTAAAGAGCAAGAATACAAACTGTACATACTTTTTATATGACAGACACCTTCTTTATTACATTAAATTACTTGTACATAGTCCCACCCTGTGGTCCTTGCAGAAGAAACATTCTATTGAAAAAACATACCCAATGGCTTATATGGTTCACAAGAAGAGCAGGGGTGTCCAATTGGAGAAGAGAAAGCACCCAAAAGGAAGGAAATTGAGAAGGGAGAGAGAACCGTGGTAAGGGTTTGGGAGAGAGAAAATACTACTAAAAAAAATGCACAGAGGAACAGAGACCACAGCAGATATGAAAACATCTTGAAAGAGATTGGTTTGGAGGGAAAAATAATCTGAAACATTTAACAAAGAAGAAACACTATAGAAAATTATTAATGGTAATATTTTGTATTTACGCAGCTTTCATCTGTTGCTATCAAAGTGCTTTACAAAGAAGGTAAGTATCACTGTCCTCAGTTTAGACAGAGAAACTGAGGCACGGAGGAGTAATGGGCACACAGCAAGTCAGTGCCTAAGCTGTGTATAAAGGTCAGATCTCCTGACTCACAGTCTGTGCTCTATCTGCTGGAACATATTGCCTGAAACAAGTCTGAGGGAAATGCAGGCTCTGAACATGTCTGAAGAAATATGTCTGCACGAGGAAACAGAAAATAGGAAGCGAATAGGGAAAGAAGGAGAAATAAGAGAAGGGAGGCAGCAAATGCTCTAAAGTTAATTGAGAGTTTGTACTGTACATTTTGAAATAATGCTTTAATGGTAGTTTAGCCTGGGAGGGAATGTTATCTAACTTTAGCTGGATGCCAGAGACCATGTTTGTTTGGTTCCCAGGTATGAAAAATACAGAGACATTTGGTGGCGATCAAAACTGAGCCTTTATTGTTAATTTTCTCGTTGGACTCTCTCTTACACCTTGTGGTATCATTTTAACATGTTAAATTCTTTGGTAAAAATATTTTTATTTTTTAGCAGCTTCAGTGAGAATCTATTTCTTTTTTGATTCAATCACAGGGAAGCTTCTTTCGTCTGTATTATCCTTCACAAAATGGCACAAGTAGTGAAGAAACCAAGTGGATCCCCAGGAATGAATATTATCGTGGACTTGCCGACTTCCTCAACGTGTACCGGGTGTTAGGAGAGACGTTTTTTCAGTACTATGTTGGTAAGATGAGTTTATATCTAATTGCCTTACTGGTGAGACATTGTGTGCTGTGGTCAGTTTAGTTATGGCATCTGTACGTGAGGAATGTGTTAATACTGCAGGAGCTCAAGGGAATTTCCTTTGCAGAACTGTTTCTCCTCCTTTTCCTATGGGGCAATAACATTCAAGTGACTGACTGTATGTTTCACTGCACCATGTGCCCAAATACCACTGTCATGGGTGTCTGGGAATATTCCCAGTAGTAAGCCCTATGGGTAAAATTCATCCTTGAGCAAAGGGCCATCACTTAAACCCTATAGGGAAGTTTTTTGAAAGCACAAAGGGGAGGCTAGGTGCCCAGCTTTGATTGAAAGTCAGTAGGAGTTGGATGCCTAATGGCCTTTGTGCCCTTGAGAGTCTTCCCCTACAGAATTTAAGTGGGACATAGGCCTGATGCCGGCTCTCTGTATGGGGGGAATTTCACCCTTTGCCTGGTAATAAATGTTTGTAGGATCAGGCTTTATAGTGCAGAATAGGAACTAAGGCCTTTACTCTTACTTGCCTTGTGTATCTCACTCAAATAATCTAATTGAAATCAGTGGGTCAATCTGAGGAGTAAAGCAGCTACTCAAGATAAGGGAGGGTATCTGAATGTCTCTCAAAGGAGTGGTTACATAAGAAGCCACACTAACTGCAGATATCCTGTTTTATCTAGGCTCAGTGACATGTCCTGCAAAATGGAATGCTGCTTTCAAGCCTGGAGAGAAATACCCCCTCATTATTTTTTCCCATGGACTTGGAGCTTTCCGGTAATGCTGCAGTTTGTGGCCTCAGACCACATGGGGACAAGTGACTCTCCAATGTAACTCCACTGCGATCAGTGGAGTTATGCCAGGGCGGAATTTAGCCCAGGAAGTTGACAGTTCTTGAGAATGGTTTTGAACACTATTTCAGTCAAGTTGTGTTGGATCCATCACTGCATTAGCTAAAACTGGTTTTAAAAACAATGGTTTTAAAAACCAGATCCTCAGCTGGTGTAAAGTAGTATATCTCCATGGAAATCAATGCCAATTTATAAAAACTGAGGGCCTGCTCCAATTATGGTTTACTTATGTTTCCCTATTTGAAAATACTTGTTTCTTAGGAGTGTTGTGAGAATCAATTAATTAATGTTTGTAAAGCACTTTGAAGATGTAAAGTATTATGCAGATGATATTATTATATATAATCATTAGTTTCTCTTCCTCTTCAAAATGGGTGTTGATATAAAGATAGAGAGGCTATATGGCTTAGTGGACAGAGCACTGGACTGGGACTCAGGAGACCTCAGAGGGATTCCTGGCTGAGCCATTGGCCTGCTGGGTGACCTTAGGCAATCACTTCCCTGCCCTGTGCCTCAGTTTCTCCATCTACAAAATGGGGATAATGATAGTGACATCCTTTCACAAGCACTTTGAGTTCTATGCATGAAAGCACCATATAAGAGCTAGTTGTTATTAGTAATTATTATTATTTATGTGGGACTTTGAACATGTTTTACAGACTTCCACATAAAAATCAGTCCAGTAGTAACTTGAGAAGGAAAGGAGGCATTGATCTACAATGTAAAATATTAAATTAGGTGTGTCATAACTATAAAGGGAAGGGTAACAGCCCTCCTGTGTACAGTACTATAAAATCCCTCCTGGCCAGAGACTCCAAAATCCTTTTACCTGTAAAGGGTTAAGAAGCTCAGGTAACCTGGCTGACATCTGATCCAAAGGACCAATAAGGGGACAAGATACTTTCAAATCTTGGTGGGGGGAAGGCTTTTGTTTGTGCTCTTTGTTTTGGGGGTTGTTCGCTCTTGGGACTGAGAAGGACCAGACATCAATCCAGGTTCTCCAAATCTTTCTAAACAAGTCTCTCATATTTCAAACTTGTAAGTAAACAGCCAGGCAAGGCGTGTTAGTTTTTATCTTTGTTTTCTCAACTTGTAAATGTACCTTTTTGCTAGAGTGTTTATCTCTGTTTGCTGTAACTTCGAACCTAAGGCTAGAGGGGATTCCTCTGGGCTCTTTAAATTTGATTACCCTGTAAAGTTATTTTCCATCCTGATTTTACAGAGATGATTTTTACCTTTTTCTTTAATTAAAAGCCTTCTTTTTAAGAACCTGATTGATTTTTCCTTGTTTTTAGATCCAAGGGGGTTGGATCTGTATTCACCAGGGAATTGGTGAAGAGTCTCTCAAGGCTACCCAGGGAAGGGAATTAGCACTTTGGGAGTGGTGGCAGCGGACCAGATCTAAGCTGGTAGTTAAGCTTAGAAGTTTTCATGCAGGCCCCCACATTTGTACCCTAAAGTTCAGAGTGGGGAAGCAGCCTTGACAAGGTGTAGTACAAATATGGCCTATATGTTATTTCAGGAGCAAGGTATTAAAATTGTGTATTTAAGCAGTGTATTTTTTTGATTTCAGGACTATATATTCTGCTATCTGCATTGAGATGGCATCTCAGGGTTTTATAGTTGCTGCTGTGGAGCACAGGTTTGTATAGTAAATCTGCTTTTTTGGCTTAGAAGAGGCGAACAGTTATTTCACAAAGTCCTATGCTTATAATTTGATCTTGCAAGGTGCTCTGTGCAAAACCTGAGACCTTCTTAAATTTGATAAATACTTAAATTTGACTGGGAGTCTAAAAGACGCAAAAAGAACATAGTGTTTATTGTACAGTATAACTTAGATATATTTAAAAAGACTAAAATAGTATTAATTTTCTTCAAAACCCAAGTAATTCCCATTGTTCAACTCTCAATCTAAACAAAGAGCAAGTTACTTGAATTCTTTGACTAGGGTAGCTGTCAGTTGTCTATGTAATTTTTTTAAATGCACTATTTGTGGCTGTTTAATATTAGACCCTGTCAAAACAAGGTCTGTTTTCTTTTCATTTAGACATTATTATATACATTTAATTATAATGCTGCTCTAGTTAGTTTCTTGGTGCCAGGAGCCAGTCTTTCTTGATAGGGGGTGAAATCCTAGCCCCATTGAAATCAATGGCACCAGTCCCGTTAACGTCAATGGAGACACGATTTCACCCCTGAAGTCCATGTGGGTTGAGCACTGTTGGCATGAGTGTGAACTAGCCTTCAGAAGTAACTTTTTTTCTATATTATAGAGATGAATCCTCTTCTGCGACTTATTACCGTAAGGAGAATCCTGTTTGTGAAGCACAAGAAGAGGCTACAGAAAATCCAGAAGAGGAATGGATCTACTACAGAAAACTAAAACGAGGTGAACAGGAATTTCCTCTACGCCACCAACAGGTATTTGTTGTGGAATGCTGATCTAACAAATGAGGAAGATGCAATCTAGCACCCAATAGGTGCTAAGGGATTGATTAAAGCTGGCATATTTGCAAGGCCACTAACCCATCAGGCTTCCTACCTCAGGCCAGGTCTACACTACAGACTTTTACCAGCATAGCTATGTTGCTCAGGAGCGTGATGAGGTATGATTTGTGACCAACATAGCTGTGTTGGCAAAAGCCCCTAACATAGTTGTGGTTCTAGCAGCACAACTGTGCTTTTGGCAGTGTAGCTTATTTTGCTCAGAGGTGGGGGAAGCAGGGAGGCCTCAAATAAGCTATACCAGCAAAAGAGCAGCTTTGCTGGCATAAGCTGTGTCCACACTGGGCATGCTTAACAGGTATAGTATACCCATATAGTTATACAGTGAAACCCCGCTATACCGCGATGTTTGGGGTCCAAAAAATTACATCGCGCTAAATGCGGGGTTGCGGTATAGCAGGGTTTCAAGCCCGTCAGTGGTCCCCAAGGCGGTGCATTGATGTGCGCCGCCTAGTGCCCAGCAAGGGAGAGAAGCTGCGGCCCCGCGCCTGTTGTTCTCTGTCCCGGGCAGGCGCGGGGCCGCGGCTCCTCTCCGGCTTGCAGAGAAGCCGCAGCCCCGCGCCTGCCGGGGACAGAGAGCTCCAGGGCTGCAGGTGCCGGTGCTCTCTATCTCCAGCAGGCGCAGGGCCGCGGCTCCTCTCCGGCTTGCAGAGAAGCCGTGCCTGCCGGGGACAGAGAGCTCCAGGGCTGCGGGCTCCTCCCCACCCACGGTTCCACCCCTTTCTGCTCCTTCCCTGGGGTGCCACTCAGGGTCCCCCCATTCCACCTCCCCCACCCGTTTGCTACCTTATGTCCTCCCCACCCCCCACTGCGGCCCCAAGACCGGAGATGCCCTGTCCCCTCGTCACAGCCTGAGGCAGCAGTGGGGAGTGAGTGCCCCCCCCAAGCTGTGAGGCTGCCTCCCGGGGCCGCAGTGGGGGGCTTGTCTAGATGAAGACAAACAGTGGGGGGCTTGTCTAGATGAAGACAAACAGCATATTAACACACTTTAAAGCTCCAGTATAGACAGGGCAAGTTGTCCTGTAACACAATAGCTCATTCAGGCGAACCCCAGAAGAGAGACCAAGGGGTCATCTGGACCAGACAAGTTTTAAATACATCTTTTATCCAAGTCCTGACAAGCCTGCTCCTGAAAAGTACTGACTCCATGGGAGTTGCTCTCATGGGGCTAAATTCACTCTTGTGCAGCGTGATCTCACTGCCACTTCAGTCCTAAGGGCCAAATTCTCTAAACTAGTACAGCTCCTTTAATTTGTTTCTATTTATGGATCCAAGCTCCGATTCTGCGAAGTGCTTATCTTTGAACATGAGAGTAATCCCAATGACTTGAAGCTCTAGATGTTTCTAAGATTTGTTCCTAAGTGTTTTAACTGAATGCCGGGTAGCTTGTTTTTTCCGTCCAGAAGAATCATTGTTGTTGTCTTTTATCTATGTCTAGTTGCAGCAGAGAACAGAGGAGTGTATCAAAGCTCTTGACCTCATTCTTGGTATTAATAATGGAAATCATGTAGTGAATGTACTATCTTTAAACTTTGATTGGACTCTGTTAAAGGTGAGTGAAGAGACCCAGACTCCTTTTAATAATAGCTTGATCACCCATCTGTTTTCTCTTTGTGATCCCCACATCAGCCAAATATATTAGTTGTATGACAGTTTCATCTCATGCGATCCTGAAGCTGTGTTTTTATAGCTGCTGTCATTCTATTTCCATTCTAGTAGTCTCTAGCTTTTAAAATAGATATGCCGTAACGACTAAAAGTTGGGAAAGGAATGTTCCTTACAGCATCTTGATTTCTTTTCCAGGAGTCTATTGATAGTGACAGAATAGCTGTGATGGGACACTCTTTTGGTGCTGCCACAGCCATTAAGACTCTTAGCAAAGACGCTAGATTCAAGTAAGTATCATAAAGCAAAGGCAGGTCCCAGGGCTTTGGGATGGTATCATTCTGCATTTAAGATTTTTGCTTTTCTTGGCTATGCTGAGATCTCATTTAACTAGTACTAACTGTAATGATTACAGCAATTGTAAAGAAAATGGCTTTGCTTACTATGGACAATTTTCCCCTTACTTACTCCTGCTTCTGTGAGCTCCGGGGAGCCAGAACATCTGGAACAGACTCACGTGCTTCCTCATTCCTTGGTACCTTGTGGAAGTGTCTCTGCCAGAGCTTCACAGGGCCAGGGACAGGACTGAGCGGAACCACAGCCTGCTCCCTGCCCTACCAAATAGATTTCCAGTCTGAAATGAAAGCACGCTATTCCTTCAGGAATTCTTTTAGCCTGTTTATCCATGTACACCGTAACTCAAAGCACACTGAGACTACCCTATGAACCATTCTGCATCAGTGATATGATCGCATAGCTCCTTTTTCGCAGGTGTGGCATTGCCCTGGATGCATGGATGCTTCCTCTAGATGATGACGTTTATTCCAGGGTCGAACAGCCGTTGTTGTTTATCAACTCAGAAAAATTCCAGTGGGTTTCAAATGTTCTAAAAATGAAGAAACTTTACTCTACTGGCAAAATAAGAAAAATGATCACTATCAAGTAAGTATTACAGCACTATAGTCCTGTTTTCTTCTCTAGAGACTGGATTCATTGCTTGTAAAATCTACAGGAGGAAAATTACAGGCTTCTAACCAGAGTTGGTGGTTTACCTGTAGGAATCTAGTGGTGCCAGTTATTACAACCTCACCAGAAGTACTTACCATGCAAGGTATTTTCGTTTTCAAATCTCTTCATATAAAAGTCTGGCGTCATAGCAAAGGGCTTTGTGCACAGAATCAATACAGACTTCCTGTGTCATCCAAACAAAGATGCAAGATATCTATTCTATTGTATTCAGGTTCTTATGCTGTGGCCATCACCATAGTATCTGTGTAACCTGGCTGTTACTGGGAGCTAGAGTAGCAACTGCAGCCCATTGTGCAACACCGAGGTGGAATTTGTGACCAGTGGATCTGCATACCCCAGCCACTTTCCCGGACTACTAACAAATCCTTTCAATTGAAGTTAGGTGCTTAAATACTTCTGTAGAGCTGGGTCATGTGACTTGCCCAAGGCCATAAAAAGAGAGTCCTTTTTGAGGCCTTCACCTCTCCTAAGCAGAGAACACCTAAATTCTAAAAATTCCTGACACATCCACTGGCACAGAAGGCCCTGAAGGTGATGGGGTGGAGAAGAACATAAGAATCCCACACAAGGGGTTTGTATTCCTTCAGTGACACAGAACAAGGATGTTGATAAACTGGAGAGGGTTCAAAGAAGATCCACAAGACTGATTGGATTAGAAAACATGCCTTATAGCGATACGCTCAAGGACAGTAAGTAGTGAACGGCGAACTGTGGCCACTAAGAGCTGCGGGGGGGCCGTGCCTGCAGACAGTCAACGTCTGTAAAATGTCTCGTGGCCCACAATCAGCTTACCCTGATGGGCCAGAGGTTACCCACCACTACTCAAGGAGCTCAATCTGTTTAGCTTAACAAAGGCTAAGAGGTAACTTGATCACAGTCTATAAATATCTACATGCGGAACAAATATTTGATAAAGGGATTTTCACTCCAGCAGAGAAAGGTAAAACATGATCCAGTGGCTGGAGGCTGAACCTAGACAAATTTGGACCGGAAATAAGGCATACATTTTCAACAAGGGTAATTAACCTTTGGAACAATTTACTACGGGTCATGGATACTCCATCACTAGCATTTAAATCAAGATTGGATGTTTTTTCTAAAGATATGCTCTAGGAATTTTTGGTGGGAAGTTCTATGGCCTGTGTTATACTGGAGGTCAGACTAGATGATCCCATGATCCCTTCTGGCCCAGGAATCTATGACTCTATTAACAGTTTCAAGGGTCCTTCAAGGGACATTTGGAGAGTGTGGGGAGCAGATCCAATGAATATGATTATTTGGCTCCATTAGATAACACATCCCAACCAACTGGGCAAGAGCTGTTAGGGGCAGATGATTATTGCAGCCCTAAGGATATCAGATTCATAGACAAAACTGCGGTCCTTGACTTCAAGGCTGCTCATGTAGACATGTACCTCAAGACAGAATTTACCCTTAGGGTTTTTCTACACTTGAAAGTTATTCCGATTTAAGGCAGGATTTGAATTTAACACACAATAGCTATTCCCAAATAACAGAGTATAGACAAGTCCTGAAGCAGCAGTAGCAATAGAGGAATACAAGTCTCCTATCCCAATTAAGTATATAATCCATGATTATCTTTGCAAATGACTTGATTTACACACATTACCTTTTATTACAAAACTGCCTTCCTATGAACTTATTTAAAACTGTCTCTTTTCTGTTTACAGGGGATCAGTACATCAGAGTTTTCCAGATTTTACCTTCCTGACTGGTAACTTTGTTGGAAAGATTTTCAAATTAAAGGGAGAAATAGACCCAAACATAGCTATAGATATTAGCAACAAAGCTTCATTAGCCTTCTTGCAGAAACATTTAGGTAAGTAGCAGTATTAAAAAGTAGTTTTGTTTAAAAGGCTCAGGTGACTATTAAGTCCTTTATGAATAAGCGTTAATAAACTCTTTATTCCTATGCAGCTCCTCAAACTAACCCACTATTTCCTTTAGGCCAAAAATTAAAATGTGAATTATCTCAGTACCTGCTAACCTGCCTCTTGCTGAAAATGTGTGAATACTTTGATAGTTGACTTTTTTCTCCAGGTTTGTAACTTGACTGTAAAAAGTTTCTCCCAGCTGCAAGATCGGGTTAAAGTCCCTCAAGTTAGGAACATTTAAATTTTCTTCATTTTGTTCATTTCTAATTTATGAGATGTGTAAATCATTTAAGGTTTCCCCACTTCATACTTTATTTTGTTCCAACATCTTCCAAACCAGTTTGATTTAAAAGATGAAATTGGCAAGGAATTAGCTCATTATCTGGTAGTTTGATTTTAATTAATCATTTTTGCATTTGTCTCCTTCAGACAGTAGTTTGTTTTGGTCACATTTGTTTTGCTTCCACATTCCACAGGTCTGAAGAAAGATTTTGATCAGTGGGACGCTCTCGTAGATGGCGAAGGACATAATGTCATTCCTGGAACCAACACTGATCTACCCTCAACTCAGCCTGAATCACTAGAATGAAGAAACTGATAATACCACGCATACTAAAGCACTTTTTAAGTCTTCAACAAGATCTTACTTAGTAGTACTGTTGGTCAGCTACTTCCCACAGCTACAGCATTTTTCTTTCTCTTACTTATCAATACAGGTGACTGTGAGGCAATCTCATTGCACTTTGATAAAAGAGTTGCAGGGGTTTAAATTCATACCAGCCTATAAACTTACTCTTTAAAATACTCTAATAAACTTTTGCTTTCTACCAATTAAATATTAAATCAGCTATTAGATGGATGTCTGGCTCTAAATTAGGAAAGAAGCAGTGTTGCCTAGTGTTTACATCAGGCGACTTTTGTTCTGGCAAGAGTTTGAGCAAAATGTTTAACCTCTCTGCTCTTCAGCATCTCCATCTTTAACATGGAGACAATGCCTAACCAGCATATCCGATGCTCTGAGCTCTCCAGCTGTAGAGTGCTACATAAGTACTGGAAAAAAAATTTAGTAGGCCTAAGTTAGCTTGTCTTCAAGAATATCAAATGGGAAGCCCAGATTCAGTTTCTTAAGATTCTGATCCCAAATGGAGATGTTTTGTAAAATCCATTTCCACCAGCACCACTGGAAGCTCCGGAGAGCAATTGTTCTTGGGAGAGTTCCTGTAAGATTTCTGGAAGTTTGGCTCTTCTTGTGAAGTTTCAGTTCCATCTGAACTGCAGACTGAAAGAAGGCTCCTTCTAGTTTTGGATTTGACCCAGAACCAAAATTGCCAGGACAGATTGGGATCTAGGGACTTTAGTCACAGTCCTGCCTCCCAAAATTCAAACCAGTTTGGATTGTAGGTGCCACATATGGTATATTTAGTAGTTATATACTTTAATAACTGATTCTGTTTTTAGAAGCCACACTGCACATGCTTAAGCATTCCTGCCATGCTCTAGAAAACCAAAACTGCACACAAATTAGCTGAAATGTTTCCCGTCGATGACAGACTAATAGAATTTCTTGTCAAGATTACAAAGCACATGGAGCACTTGGGTTGGATTTTCCAAAGCAGCTAAGTGACACGAGCACAAGTCCTCTAAAAGTCAATGGGACTTGTGCACCTTCTCCATGCAGCTTTTGTGTGCTTTGTAATCATCAGTTGGGGATGAGGCTGATCCTGGAGAGAAAACTGAACTCTCGAGGCAGCGTAGTCTTCATTTTTAAGAGTAATTCTTTTGTGTTCATATACGTTTTCCTGCTTTGTACAAATGCCATCTCAACATATTGTGACATGCACAATTACTATTAGGGATGCTTGTTTACATGTTATAAGAAAACTGTAGCCTAGTTCCAGGACAAGTGGCAGTTTTCTGACATTGTGTGTGCCACTCCAATACAAATCTATGTTTTCAGCCCTAAACAAGCCCTTGAACTGGAATTTGCTGTACAAAGGGAAATAGAAAAATTTACTTTTAAGCTACATTATCTCCAACTGAAAATTGTGTTTCCTTCCCCCCAAGGGGTCATTTTGTGTCTGTTAGAACTCAGGAGCTCTCCTTTTTAATTCCCCCCAAATAAACACCTCCCCCCTCATAGAATCAGTATTCTGGCAAAGGACAACTAAACTCCTTTCATAGCCATTAGCAGTCAGAGGAAGAGAGCTTTAAGACCATGTCTATTGCACAGATAGAGTACTGTTCCCCCTCAGTAGAGAACCTGTGGAGTGACCTAAGGGCAGGCCATTAGCCCCAGTGCTGTGATAAAATTTCATTTTTAAGACTGCCAAACAGTCATTATTTGTGTTATGTACACGAGTTCCCCAGCCACATTACCACCTACTAGAGATGGTCTATTCCCAGTTCTGCCCATGGCATTGTCACCTTCCCCTTGCTCCCACCCTGCCATTTGGCACAAGTAATTGACACACATACTTCCTAGTCAATACCCATTTGGTTGATATATTTAGAATGCTATAGCTATGATACCATCTGCATGATCAGCCACTGCCCTTTCCCTTCTATCTTCTCTAGAAGGCATCGTCTGACAGTTTTGTTTTCATAGCTGTGGCAAGGAGTAGCTATAGTACTCCTAGGCTATGTCCACACTAGAGATCTTACAGCTGTGCTGCTGTAAGGTCTCCCGTGAAGCTGCTCTTTGTCAGCAGGAGAGTGTGATGGGTTTGGTCACAGAGACCCCCTTGGGACTGTCACATGATGTGCTGAAACTACCTCTGAGCCAGTTTTCCCGGATGGCTTGGGACTCCAGAACCCTGCCTCGTTGAGCCAGACACGCGAGCCTGCTGCAACACAGACCCAGGGTCTGAACCTTGCCCCAAAGCTGCAGACTTAACTGAATACAGCTCAGCAAGTACTCTTGACTCCAGCACGCAGACTCCCAGCTCCCAATGGGATCCAAACCCCAAATAAATCTGTTTTACTCTGTATAAAGCTTATACAGGGTAAACTCAAATTGTCCGCTCTCTAGAACACTGATAGAGAGATATGCACAGCTGTTTGCTCCCCCCAAAGTATTAATCACTTACTCCGGGTTAATTAATTAAAAAAAAGTGATTAAGTATAAAAAGTAGGATTTAAGTGGTTTCAAGTAATAATAGACAGAACAAAGTAAGTTACCAAGCAAAATAAAACAAAAACACACAAGTCAAAGCCTAATACATTAGGAAACTGAATACAGGTAAATCTCACCCTTAGAGATGTTCCAATAAGCTTCTCTAACAGACTGGACTCCTTCCTAGTCTGGGCCCAATCCTTTCCCTGGCACAGTTCTTGTTAGTTTCAGCTCAGGTGGTAACTAGGATTTCTCATGACTGGCAGCCCCCCTTGTTCTGCTGCACCCCCTTTTATAGCATTGGCCCAAGGCGGGAATCCTTGTCTTTCTGGGTTCCCATCCCTCCTTCTAAATGGAAAAGCACCAGGTTTAAAATGGATTCCAGTATCATATGACTGACTGTCAATGGGATTTGTGTTCCTAAATCACAATTGCATGGAAAAATCCGACAGCTTTGTAGAGAATCTACCTTACCTGATTATGGCACAAAACATGTTTTCATCTTCATCTTACCAAACTTGTTAGAATTCTGACATATTACTCATAGCATGGCAGCGTGCCTTTGCCTTTAAGAGAAAATGGTAATATCTAATGAAACTTGCTCTGTTCCATAGCAGTTTCCACACATGCAACAGAAAAAGTTTATTTCACTCACTGTGCTTACAATTCTATATGAAGGTTTTGTTCCTACTAGTAAAGTGAGAACAAGCGAGTCAGTACTTTTGCATACACATTTGCAGTGTTTGGAAACATTTAGAACAGTGCCAGATGTCGGAACTGGATAATGGGGGATGGATCACACAAATTGCTCTGTTCTGTTCACTCCCTCTGCAGCATCTGGCACCATCCAGTGTTGGAAGAGGATACTGAGCTAGATGTACTCCTGAGGGAATTCTGCGCCAAAAAGTTAAAAATTCTGTTCACAATATTTTAAAATTCTGCATATTTTATTTGTCAATAAACAAACATGGAGGCTCCAGCATGGCAGTGGGGAGCACAGTCCATTGGCTGCACGGAGGTGGAAGATCACCCTGCAGTGCTGCCTCCACTCCACCCCCAACACAGACTTGGCCATGAGGTTGACCCAACTTTGACAGTGCAGGGGCCAGGCCTGCCCCACAAACACCCCAGGGCCCTGTCCCTCCATGCCAGGTGCACCAAAATAGTAAGCAAGAGGGACAGTCTCTCACACATGCCCAACCCTGGCCCCCGATCCAGGTGTGGGGCAAGAAGGCTCAGTCTGGCAGGATCCAAGTGTGGAGGGGATCCAGGTGCAGGGTGAGAGGGTTCTGTGTGGGGTAATCTGGGTATGGGTGGCTTGGTGGGGGATCTGGATACAAAGGGGCTTGTTGAGGGGTTCTGACTGCAAGGGGAATGGCACTCTGCAGGTGATGCTGGGGGAGTGGGGCTTAGTGTGGTGGAGGTCCAGGTGCAGTTGGTTAGGCTCAATGGGGTGGGCACCTGGGTGCAGGGGGAAAATGGGGATAGTCTGGGTGCAGGGGGTGGGGGTCTGGATGCAGGGGGGAGGACCTTGATGGCAGGGTCCAAGCGTGGGGAGTGAGGCTCAGTGGGGGGAAAGAGGGTTCAGGTGCAGGAGGGCTCTGGATGCAGGGGATGAGGCTCAGCAGGGTGGGGGTTCGAGTGCAAGGGATTCTGTGGGGGGGGATTCTAGGTATGGGGGGGGTCTAGATGCACGTGGGATGAGCAATAGGGGCAAGCAGTAAGAGGGGGTGCAGAGCTTCCTGCAGTCAGGGGAAGTTTCTGGGGGTGAGTCTTACCTGGCCCCGGCGGCTCCTTGGTAAGGGAAGAGGAAGTTCTGGCCTCCCCCCCACCACTCCTCAGCCCAGCCAGGACTCGCAGCTGAGCCCAGCACAGGGTAGGAGCCAGCAGCTTGGGTGTGCCCAGCCCCTTCCCAAGGTGATTTACCTCTCCGCCAACTGCTCCAGGTGCCCGAAACGACATGCCCGCACTGCTGGGGAGGGTTGCATGACCACTCTTGTGGCTTCCCTTTGCTTCCCCGTCATTTTCTGTGGGGAAGCAAAGAAATCTGCAGAGGACATGAATTCTGTATGCGCGCAGTGGTGCAGCATTGCCCCAGGAGTATAGATGGACCCATTCATCTGACCCAGTATGGCCATTCTTATGCTCTTACGTTGAATATTCCTGGGGTGCTCTGTACTTATTGGCCCTGTTTTTAAAAAGCGTGTTCATCCAACAGATTGTAGTCAATTAATTATAGATAAAGGAAGTGTCCCTTATACACTAAAGAAAGTAGTGGAGTGGAGAAATCTAAAAGATCAAGACAAGATAACAATGCACCAGCATCAGCTTTATTCCAGCTTGTTCCATAGTTAGTATAGTAGTATAAATGCAGAGTTCAAACTGAAGTAAATATTGTTTACCATAAAGGAGAACAAAACATTCAAAGTAACTGGTGCAAAATATCCTCTAATTTTTTTTAGGAGAGCTTTTCTAACAAAGAAATCTTCTCAGTGTTCATCAGAAAGCAGTGTTGCATAATGTACAGTCGTTTGTATACATCTGAATAACCTTCATTTAAGCAAACCCAAACTTAAATCAAGTATAGTTCCAATAGAAATAAAGAGCTTAAGCAATCTACATATGCAAAAATTTTAACAACAATCTAGTTATTACAACTACTGGTGCAACAGACTAAAACATTCAATAGCTGAAACTCCACTGGTCAAGGGCTGCCCAAATTCTCACTTAAATGAAGGCAGCGCAATTTTAAGAAGCTAGATGCCAGCACTATCAAAACATCTATAGATTCCATGTAGGCATTTTGTTGTTTTACACAAGTGTGAAGTGCTATTACAGAAATATGGCATCCGAGTTAGACATTATTTGCTCAGCTGCTTGAAAACCATGCTCAAAATACTTCTACAATGTATAACTCAGTCATCTCGGGAAAATACATGTTCATAAGACTTTTCTTCTCCAACACGTGACGATAGTGAACTAGAAGCCTTACTCTGTGGCATTTTCAGGACTGCTGGACAACATATATGGGTCAACCATTACATCTGAGCCACAACTAGCCCTTTTTTCTAGGAAAAGAGGAAAGAAAGACAGAGGTAAGAATAGGACCATGAAGATCCAAAAATATACTTACGCAGTAACAGTCACTAAAGAGTGTGACCTGTATGTTTTTTGGTAGTCTGAAAGACTGTAGTACAATTTCAGACCAACTTTGTCTACTTCATGGTCCTGTACTAAGTTTACCCCAACAATTACACATTTGAAAGACTATTGTGTACAATTAATAACTATTAACTAAGGCAGCTGGAACTTTAGTCAAAGGTGAAGTGATTCAGCTGGATGCAAGTGTGCGATGTTTACAAGACAGTCTTCAGTTTAAGAGCTAACCCATTCCACCTGCAGGTGGAACATGATAGTCATAGTAGATATTTTAAAATGTAGTTTAAGATAGTGTTTTATCAATAAAACATTGATTCTGGTAACATGTACAGTTTGGATCAGTCATTCAGATACTGTGACATTCTGTGGATAGATCAGTTTGTATCTGAAGGTTCTTTAAAGTTAAAACAGTCATTAACAGGACTGAATGAAAGGGAACCGGCCACCATTTGCAGACTTATACACATTTGACTTTAAGATATTCTGATTAGACCTCGCTTGCTCTCTCATATGCATGCACACAATTTTTTTTTGTAAACACAGAAAAACTGTTAATAGAACATTACAGTTACAAAGTCAAGCACTCGAGAATTAGGAAATACCAGCATGACGGTTACCTGTGCACTCCTTGTGCATATGCATTCTGATGGTCTAATTACATGATAACAGGACCCTTGCTTCATTCTATGCACAGGATGGATGGTGCTCAATGATCAGATATTCAATATTTTATTTTATCCTTATATAATGCACACTATTCATACCCTGCTCTGAAGACAGGATTATTAATTCCTCTATGGCACTCTTGGGGAGGGTGGTAATATCCGCATTTTACACATGAGGAGTTGAGACAGAGAATAATGTCAAAGGTATCAGCTAGTTTTGGGTGCCCTGAGACACCTAGGATCTGATTTTTCAGAGTACTTAGCATTATATAGCACTCTGCAAGTTCAAAGCACAGCTCCTATTGAGCATTCACATCTACTGAAATCAACACATCAGAAACCAGGGCCTCAATTTGGGCACCCAGAAAATGGAACACAATTAGCGACTGCCTGTGGAAAGTTTGGTTTAAGAGCATCCCAGTGTAACCCCAGCATTACATAGGGACTCTATGGCACAGGCAAAGATAGAATCCGGTTCTTCGGGGTAGCATTCACTTACCTCGATCACCAGACCCACTTTCTCTTCCTGCAATGCACTGCCTCATTCACCACACACCTTTCAACTTCTGCAACAAATAATGCAGGACCTTACAGACAACAGTCTCCTTTACCACACAGTCCTAATTCATCCCCAGAGCAAGACCATCCTGTACACTGAATGAGGCAAAGGACCTGTGGAAAAAATAATTTGTGATCATGTAATTAAAGACCATAGGAATGCATATGCACAAGGGGGCCAAATTAAGGTTGCACCTTAAGCGTGGCATTTCCTCACTTTTGAGGGCTTGACATTGCAGCCTCAATAATTTTTTCAATGTAGTTTTGTGTGTAATTTCTTGGGTTTTCAGAAAACAAACTGGAAAAAAAAAAAACAAAAAAAAAACAGAAATGCCTTCATATGGCATGTGACCGATCTAGATGTCAATAAGCAGTGTTGGAACCTTTCAATCACCTTTCAATCCACCACAGATCTCTGTCACTTGAACTAATGGAGTGCCTGATAGCAGTAGTAGGTTGCCATCCTCTATGTGTACATTACAGTACTGAAAAAAAAGAATCCTGGCAATAAACCAGACAAACTTAAGTAAACCGATGCTAGTTGTAGGAAGGTCTATTATACACCTTTGACTCAAATGAGAAAAGCAGATTAGCTAATAGCTTTTTCAGGCACTGTAAAAAGGCAGGAAGAAAGTATCACCAGCTAAGCTTTTTATTTCTAGTATCAGTCAACAAGTTGGCAAGTTAAACCCAATCATCTCAAAGAAAGAAACAGAATGACATAAGGGTTTCTTGTACTTTTTTTGTAAGAAAGAACCAAAATAAGGGAAGAGCTACAAAGAGACCACATGCCTCAGGTGATCAGTAATGGATACAAAGACTTTCATGTGACAGTCACTACCATTTTACAAAGATTTGGGGACCTACAAGACCTGACTTGGTGATCACAGTTCAATTCTCCAAGTAGAAAAGTACGAAGAGATAGCCATAACTGGTACACTCAGCAGAAAGGCCAAGGATTTGACCTGGCATGAAAACAGAACTATTATTTCCCCTTAGGGATAGTCCTCCCAGACAAGGCAATATGGGGGGGGGGGGGGTCTTGCACTGTTACTGCCTGTGCTGTACCTGCTAGTGAAGAACCCAAAAAATTATTCCAAAGTGACCAGTTAATCCAATTGCATTTCACAGCTGGAAGTTATTCTGTTTATAATATACTAGAATATCATGCTTTTAGCCTTTTGAAGCAAAAGACAGATACTTAACATCCAACTAACAATGAACTCTTCATATGGCAGGAGTTTAGAAAGAAAAATTGAAGTACTACCTTTCAACTCTGAGCCCTCCACTGATAAGGAGTGCAAGTTATCTGTCACCTGGAACGCTGCCTAAAACAAAAACAAAAACAGGTTCTGTTGAAAGGGACAAAACCACAACTGCTTAAATACTTTTTGTATCTGCATCTGATTTAAAAGTAGACTGATTTTTACATTAACACTCAGGTATTCACTCATGCTCAGGTATGAAAATTATTTTCCTATCTCAACCACTAGAACTAGCTTTGTGTCCATCTTATTTCTTCAAGCCAGGCTTCCGTGGCAGGAATGAAGAAGCAGAAAATTGATTCCACCTCCTTCTTCATAATAATCAACATCTGTGACAAATGACTCTGGCACAATTCAAGATTAGGTTCCTGGACGTAATGCAATAACAGCACTGTCCTCAAAGCAAAATACAAATGCAAGACCTCTTTAAGATCATTTCTATTACTAAATAGTTATGAAATATTTCACATTGTTCCTTGTGCAATGTTTCTTTAAGTTTTGTTAGCACTATACTGTCAGAATTGATGCACCAATAGCATTATTCAGAACTGCCAAGTCTGACAGCAATAAGCAGCTTTCTGCACTTGCTGATATTCCTTCTGTGTTTATTCACTTTCAATATCACCTGTTTTCTGGAACTGGATTTCACACAACCCAAAATATTCCTAATCAAAATAACTGGCTGAGGGCTAGCCAGTTATACTCCACTCTTCAGGTTTTAAAAAAGGAGGGCCACAGAGGTCACGTAGACTCTACAGTGTATCAGGCAGTTTGATAAACTTTAACATTCAGATTTTCCAGATAAAGGTTGGATAGGTGGGTGGGTGTAGGTGTCATCCCTCATGGTCACACAAAGATTACAACTCATAATTCCAGACACTCGATATTTTATCTCCATTAGGTTTCCCCAAATATTTACCAAGAGCTATAACACTGTACCTCATATGGACTCTTCGTCACTTCAGGAATGCCATTCCAAACATTCTCAGGATTCACTATCTCCTCATTGCCAGTAGAGAGATTCAAAACCTGTACAGATAAGACATTAACCTTAGTCTAGCAGGTATTACCAGGTTTCAGAGTAGCAGCCGTGTTAGTCTGTATCCACAAAAAGAACAGGAGTACTTGTGGCACCTTAGAGACTAATAAATTTATTAGAGCATAAGCTTTTGTGGGCTACAGCCCACTTCTTCGGATGCATATAGAGTGGAACATATATTGGAGGAGATATATACAGAATACATAGAACACAACACAACCCATTAATGGAAAAAAAGTCCACAACTGGCATATCATGTAAAACACTAAGTATACAATCCCTGTAAAAGGAAAGGGAGAAAGAGTATGTAGTGTTCAGTTTCTGGTTTAGACATTTATTTGTCTAAAGTGTATAATCAGATATCTGCAGCTACTCTTCAAAACCATTCAAAATCAAACTAGGAAACAAAGCTTTAATAGAAAGTTCTTGAAAACCTTTACATTGGCTCCTCCTGGCATCCACTTACCAAGTGAATTTCCATTGAGTAAGTCAATCTCCCAATACAAGAGGCAACTGTAACTATGTATTCTAGAAATCCAGAAGCAGCAAGCAACGCTAACTACAGTAGAACCTCAGAGTTACGCTGAGAATGGAGGTCGTTTGTGTTTGTAACTCTGAAAAAAAAGTTATGGTTGTTCTTTCAAAAGTTTACAACTGAACATTGACTTAATACAGTTTTGAAGCTTTACTATGCAGAAGAAAAATGCTGCTTTCCCTTTATTTTTTTAGTAGTTTGTGTTTAACCCAGTATTGCACTGTATTTGATGTGGTTTTTTTTGTTTTGGTCTCTGCTGCAGCCTGATTGTGTATTTCCAGTTCCAAACGAGGTGTGTGGCTGACTGATCAGTTCATAACACTGGTGTTCGTAACTCTGAGGTTCTACTGTAACTGTTACCTCTCTAGTAATCTGAGAGTCTGGAGAACGTGGGATGCACTTAGAGCAACCAAAGCATTTCTAATATACATGGAATCTTTTCTACACAGGGAGAGAGCTCTGAAGTCCTCCTTACCTTGGTGCCTTCATCAGATATCTCCAAAATCCGAGCCTCACACCACTTCAGACATGTCCACACCATACATTTGGAGCCAACAGCAAACCCCTCTAGATTACAGGCATGCTCACTTTGTTCTACAAGATTTGAAATGTCACCAAAATTTGCTGTAACAGTTTTAGACTGGATTAAAAACTGTCAATGTATTTAACTGCCTC
The DNA here is from genome assembly GCF_028017835.1 of Emys orbicularis. Classification (NCBI taxonomy): domain Eukaryota; kingdom Metazoa; phylum Chordata; order Testudines; family Emydidae; genus Emys; species Emys orbicularis. Next base: position 17,759,268 of record NC_088685.1, on the reverse strand, counting down.
TGCCTGCTGTCTTTTCTGTCTCTGTTTGCAGGTAAGAAACTACTCCTATTTGTTAGAGTTAGTAATGGACAAATTTTACAGGAGATATTTGCAGTGCTAACTCATTACTAAAACCCAGGAATTTAAGAGATTTTAAGGGTGGAACAGATCTAAATCAAGAGTGTCTCATGGACCACAACACACTGTTCATATATTATTCCTTTAGCAACTATAGCACTTTTATGCACCTTACCTCACAGTCCTCATTTCCCCATCCCCTCCCCACGTCTAATCTTAAAATGTAGACTTAACATTACAATTAGTTTCTTCTCCAAAACACACCCCAAGTCAAATATTTTATAAAAAAATTAAGCTAAATTTTGCATTTGCAACTGATTTTTTAAAACAAAAATGTTACTGTGCTGTACAGTTTGAGTCTATAGCTCTTTAAAATAATTAAGGTACATACCTGCACCATGACCAGCTAAAGTTGCATCCTGCTTTTCTCTTATTTCAATTTCTTCTTCATCTGAGGGGTTATGCCTCAAGGACTCCCCACTCACAAGACTAGTTTTATACTCTCTGAACACTTTATGCAAGTCTGGTTTCATCTGTTCTGCACAACTCTTCTCTTGCAAAGTTAGCCATTTCTTACATTTTTCACCTCTGCTATCAGCTTGTCCTACACCACACAGCTCTACAGGGCAAGTAGACACTTGCTTTTTTAAGTCAGTTTTGGGGAATGAAAGCTGATCTGCACTATCTACAGAAAGCTCTAAATTAGATGGTTCCAACTCTAACGGGTCCTTCCTTGTTTCATCACCAAGAGAAGCCTGCACTTCCAATGGCACCAGTTCCAATACCTCTTTTCTTTCAGCACCAAGCAAAGACTGTACTTTGTGCATCTCTGGTTTGTGCATCTCTGGTTCCAGCTCCTTTCTGGCTCCATTACTAAGTAAAGTTTTTACCAGGGCAGACTCCACTTCCAACTCAGTTGGTACAGCTTTCATTTGATGAACTTCAAGCAAGTCCAAGTCCCAATCCACTCTCTCCTTTGTTTCTTCACCCAAGGAAATCTGTACCTCACATGGTATCAGTTTGAATAGTTTCCCTCTTTCATCACCGCATACAGGCTGTATTTCAAGTGATGACTCCATTTCCAACCAATTCTCTCTATTACTAAATGAAGGTGACACTTCAAGTGATTTCAGGTTCATTAGCTCCCCCGTTTCATCATCCAAAAGCTGTACTTGGAGTGATTCCAGTTCTGACAATTTTTCCTTTGTTTCATCGGTCAAGGAAGTCTGCATTTCTAGTGACTCCAGTTCCAGAATATCTTCTTTTGTTTTGTCCCCCAAGGAAGGGTACACTTTGAGTGACTCTAGCTCCAGTAAGAGCTTTTTTAGTTCATCAAGTGAAGAGTGCATTTGTAACTGCTCCATTTCCAACAGCTTCACATTCTCATCCAGGGAAGGCTGCACCTCAGCTGATGGAAGTTCCAACCGCTCCTTTCTTTCTTCACCCAGGAAAGACTGTACTTCAAGTGATAATTCTAACGTCTCTGCTTTGAGTTCCTCATCCTCCAAGAACTGTGCTTCAGATGGCTCAAGGTCTAAGTCCTTTGTTTCACTATTGGCAAGAAGCTGTGGTTCAGATGTTTTTGGTTCTACATATACCCTTGTTTCGCTATCACTCTCTTTTGTCAATAAAGGATTCTCTACTTTATTAAGTATTTCAAAATTGGTCTGATGCTCATTAGCAGTTTTGAGAATCACCTTTTCTTCAATTTCTGCAGTATTTAGACCTCCATTGTCTGTCAGGTGGAATGGTTCTGCACAGAGTAAAGCATCCTGCAGAGCACTATTTTCTTGCTCGGCATCTCCAATAGAAGCCGCAGCTCTTCCAAGGCAAACAGCATCTGTATTATCTGTCCCTGGACCCTCATTCTTTTCACTGAAAGCATTCTGAACGTTTGCCAAAGTCGTGTCAGTGTTATACTGCCAAAAACATTTCATCTCCTCATTAATGTTTTTTCCGTTACATTCCAGTTTAACAATAGATAAGGGAATTTCAGAAGAGTTATCCTTTTGTATTTCCATTACTGTGACCTCTAGTAAATGTTCTGCAGTCATGTCATAGAACTTGTCTTTTGCTTCATTACTCCATGAACCCTCTGGGGAATTAAATCCAGATAGACAGCATGGAAATGCTTGCATAGGTATTGTAAGCAATTGATCAGGAATTTGTCTAATCATCTCTCTGCCAACAAGTTCCTCAGATCCATAATCCACATGTCTGACAGTTAGGTTGTTACCTTTTACGCTGCTAACTTTTGCTCTGTAAAGTTTTCCATCTTCACTATACTTTGCTATGCAAATATCACCACTTCTAATACTTGATCTGAAGTCATCCACACTGCTTATTTCAAGTTCTCCAGTTTCCTGTAGTTTTTTTTCTAAGTAGTTTATATTATCTGGGTCAGCCATCTGACCCCAAAAGTATTCTGGGCCCTTTACAACAGTGACATAGGTTTCTACAGTCTGACCTACCTCTAGAGTCTTCCAGAAGAATGATTTAGTGTCAGTTATACTAGAAGCTTTATTTTTCTCTTCAAAAGGCAGAGGTTCACACTGATTTGCCACATCAGCACCACTCTCTCTTCTGTCAAGTGCTTCTGTTGACTGAGATTCTTCTCTCATTCCAAAGGTTTCATTAATCAAATCCACTGCTATCATACCTTGCTCGTCATAGAGAACAATTTCCCATCTGTCTTTGAGTTTCTCTACAAATTCACAGTTTATTTGAACTTCACTTGTTCTTTCTGAAAAATAACTCACTGCTTCCTGTGTCCAATTTGTAAACTGTTTAGACTGAACTCCAGCCAGCGAAGAATGAATACTCATCATTGGAATTGATGAATATTTTTCAAGCAGTCTATTTGTTTCACAAACATTAACTACGGAAGTGTTGCCATAATCTATATATTGTACACTTATCTGTTCATCAGATAGTTTCTCTTTTACTACAGCTCGATACCACAAGCCGTCTTCTGAAAAAACGGCACAAATTAAGTCTCCTACTTGCATCTGTTGTTGACTGAGACCCTTTGTTCCTGTTTTATTGTTTAATCCTTCTGAAATATTGTTAAGTTGAGGCTCATCACTTGCTAATTGAATATAAAAATCTGAAGGGTTATTTACGTGAGAAATGTATACTAAAGTTTTCAGACCAGGCACTAAGTTCCTTGGAGGCAAGTCACATATGCTTTTAAGTGGGAAAAGTGTACTATTTTCTCCTTGATTTCTAGTTTTAACAGTATCAGGTTTAACAATATCAGACTTTATCTCTTTCTTTATAAAGGGTAAAGATTTATTTTCATCTACTTTTTTACCTAACGAAGTACTTGCTGAGGGAAAAACTTTGTTACTGTTAAATCTTTCCACAGATCCTAGAAACTTGGTTGACAACTCTCTTTTTGCAGCAGGTTGGAAGTGTTTTACATCCTTACATACAAAGCTGGTTTTGGTATTGCAGTCTTCTCCTTGGATTTCAGATCTCCAAGTTTTATTCTCAGACTCTCTCATGTATGTTGCTGATGACTTCATGTTTTCATTCCTCTCTTCTTTAGCATTTATGTTTTTAGAATGTAGAGTTTCATTTTCTACATAATTGTTAGACTCTCTATTTCTTGGTAAGCTTAAACCCTCTTTAATTTTTGCATTAATTTGAATATTGCCATCATACAGTTCAACTATCAGCCTTCCATCAGATTCTTTTGCTACCACTATCATCTTTAAAGGCTTATCCAAGACAGCGGTTTCAAACCATGTGGTAGCTTCTTTCGGTACATTAGAGATATCAGATAGTGAACATTTTATGGCTTGCATTGGCAAAAGCAAGATATCATATGCATCACTAGGTACAGGAATCAAGTCTTCTTTCTTTACCACCTGTGTATTCCCAAAGTCTACAAAGATGACTTCTTTATTAGGCTTGGTTTTCAAAACTGCTCCTCTGTACCAGTGATTGTCAGTATACCTTGCAAGATATAGGTTTCCAGGGTTTTGTGACATTTTTAAACTGTGCAGTACTTTGCTTAGTCGACCAATGTTATTTGTGAGCAGTTCTAGGACATTTGCACTTCTGGTAAGTTGGCAGTAAAATTTCCATGGATTGTCAACATGTGTTACATAAATCTCTTCTTCGCTTCCAATTTTGATGTCATGTGTAGAATAATAGTAAGAGTGTAGCTGAATGGAGGATGCCAGAGGTTTTTGAGGCGGTACAGGTCTGGCCAACCCTTTCTCGGTTAAAAAATGGCACACACTCTGAAAAGGTGTAATTAAGTCCACAACATTAAACAGCTCTTTATTGTTTATGGCAGCTAGAGCAAATATTGTACACTTCAGTTCCAAATGATCTGCTGTGTCATCAACAAACTCCTGAAAAGCTAGGATTGCTTTTTCATCCCAAACAAAAGGATCCTGACCATTTGGTTGGATTAAATTGTAAAGGCTGCATCTGAAAGCCTGAGCCTTTAATTTCAGAAAGTTTGCATTAATTGAGCAGAGATTCTTTACAGAAACCAGCTCCTTGTTCCCATAGTCAACATATATTACTTCTACCTGTTCTGTAGAACACTCTCCACTAATAATCAAAGCTCTGTACCATTTCTCATCCTCTGAATACTTAGCTAAACACACTGGACTTGCCCAACAATGTGGCTGTGCTGAAGTCTTGCAATAATCCTGAATTTCAGCCATTAATGACTTAAGTTCTCGGTTGTTTCTCCTCAACTGACACCAAAAGTAACCAGGACTTTCAACATAGGATACCATCACCTGAACTGTACTACCAACTTCCAGCTGACCTTCATAAGGAGATCCTGGTTTTATTTCCAAGTAGTACTGTGTAAGAGAGGAGGGCAGATTTAGGTTTCCCTTAATTTTTTTTTCATCAGGAGCTGAGTCACTTGATAAAAGGCAATTTTCTGCAGTAGGCTGGTCTTTGACTGTCAAAGGCACCGAGGGATTCAGCGCTATATTGTCTCTTATTGTTTTGGTTTGCACACCACTCTTCCTGGCTGTTGAACTTACTAGCTCCCCCTCGCCAGCATGTTCTTTGAGATCCTGCCTCAGAGACTGAGCAGATAACTTCTGAAGAGTCTCTGGAATCTCAGACCCTTGGAATTTTGCATAGCCTCCTTGGGACAAAATTTTGCTTATATTTTTCTCCCCCGTTTGAGACAGGTCAAGAACTTCAATCACATGCTTGTCACCCTGCGTACCCAACACCTGGATCACCAGCTCTTTGCTCTGCACTGCCCTTTTAAAGTGAGCCACAGACTCTTTACTCCATGTCTCTCCCAGGGGAGAGACATCTGCCAAACAGCACTTCAGAGCTACAGCAGGCAGCTCCCTGAACTGAGGCAGCAGCTCCTTTACCTCATACCAATCCAAGATCTCCCTGTTGCCTCTATCCACCAGGTGCACTTCCACCCCATTCCCCAGCACACTGGTGATGACGGCCCGATAGTAGGCGTTCTCCTTCCACTTGGCGCAGCACAGGGATCTCGGCTGGGGCTCCAGGACGACGCCGTCCAGCTTCTGGGCTCGGGAGTAGAAGTCGCTCATGCTCCGCATCAGCTGACTGAAGGGCAGGAGGTGCTCCTTCAGCCGCAGCCAGAACTCGGACGGGTCTCGGACGAAGGACACCTTGGCATGGTAGAACACTCCCACCTTCACCCGCACGCCCGGCAGGTGGGCAGTGGCCGGGTCCTTCTGAGCCGCAGTTGCAGGGAGTGTGTCCGGCGGCGGCCCCGGCTCCTTAGGAGGGGCGGCGTCCTCCTCTTCCGGCAGCTCCTGCGCTCCCTGGCCGCCCTGCAGCAGGCTGTGGGCCAGACAGCGGCTCTGCACCCCGTAGAGGCAGTTCAGGTTGAGGCCGTTCTCCCCGTACAGGTTCACGTAGTAGAGGTGCTCGAAGGGACTGTAGGTTTCGATGCGGGCGCTCACCGCCTTGCCCAGCAGCAGCGCCTTGAGCCCGCTGAGCTGGGAGCGGGACCAGCCGCAGCCCCTGTCCGAGATGCCCTGCAGGGCGCACGGGTAGGTCACTACCGGCATGCGGAAACACTCCAGGGGCAGGCGGCGGAGGTTAGCCCCGATGACGAATTCCTTCCTGCCGTAGTCCACGCAGATCACCTGGGCCACCAGCCGACCCTGCTCCCCGGGGAAGAGCTCCAGCAACAGCGCGCGGTACCAGCGCCCGTCTATGCCGCGTGCGGCGCAAGGGGCGCCCAGCTTGGGTAGCGGATCCTGCTCCCGCCTGGCCGCCGCCTCGTACCTCTGGTGCAAGGAGTCCGAGAGGCGCTGGATCTCCTGGGAAAGGCTCTGCAGCTGGCAATAGACGTGGTGCGGGTCGGAGATCTGGGTCACTAGCACCGGCTGAGTCACCCCCAGCTGCAGCCGTGGGTAGAAGAAATCCAGGGCGGCCGGGCCCGGCTGGGGAGTGGTAGCAACAGGGTACTGCTGAGCCGAAGTAGGGCCGGGGGGCTCCGGCTTGGGCTGGCCGTGCAGGCGGGGCGCTGCCAGGCAGCGCTTGAGCAGGGCTCGGAAGCAGCTGGGAGTGACCTGCTTGGCCAGGCCCAGGTGGTGCATCTGGGCCAGCAGCCAAGGCAGCTCGAGCAGGACCAGGCACTGCGGCATCAGCACCTCTCGCACCAGCCCCGAGACCTCCTTGGCTTGCAGGTAGTTCAGGAACTCCAGGGCGCCCGCCGTCCAGCTGGCGGCCGGCTGCTCCCCGCTGCCCGCCACGGCCGCCCCGTCTCCCGGCGGCACCAGGTCGGCCAGCACGCAGCCCAGCACCTCGGAGGGCAGGTGGAAGAATTCGTCCCTGCCCCGGGCCAAGTAGTAGGCGTCGGCCGCCACCGTGCGACCCTCGTCCAGCAGGAAGACTCGGCAGTGCTGGCCTTGGCGGCTCACGACCCGGCAGCGGTGCCAATGGTCCCCTAGTTCCACCAGGCACAGGTCCCCCGAGCACAGCCCGGCCCCCACCGCCGGCCAGACGGCTCCCGGAGCGCCGACCAGGCGCGGCCCGGCCTTAGCCTGGATGTCCTGGTGCAGCCGGGCATACTCCTCCCGGCGCTCGCCCAGCAGGCCCCACAGCCGCACTATCGGCACCTCCGGGTGAACGTCCACGAAGGTGACCCTCAGGCTGATGGTGGTGCCGGGACTGGGGATCCCCTGCACGGAGCACATCGCGCAGCGCGGCCGCCGCCCCCTCCGCGCTACCTACTCCGCACAGGGAAGGGAGCTAGCGGCCGTTCCTCTGGTCTAGAGGCACGTGACCACCCCAAACTGCCCAGCACGAGACTGACCAGCTACGCCTATAGCGCTGCACTGTCATAGGCTGTTCTTCCCCCACGTGACCCTTCCCGTCGCCGCCGGCTGGTCCGTGGGCTTCACTAGAATGAAAGTCCGTTAAACGACCGAGCTTTGTGTTCGAAGGGAGGTCGCGTTGGTCTGGTCCATTTTGCCCGGGAGCGGGGGGGTGTAAGAACAGGTTGGCTGCTGTCAGCGGGGAAGGAAGGAAGGGTGTGAGGGCCAGAAATACCCCTTGGTGCAGGCCTGTGGCAGGGGGGATGGCGGTGGGATAGGCCTGCTCCTGGGAGCTGTACTCCTCCGGCTCTGGATCACACAAAGCCTACTGGGCTCTGTCCCAACCTGTCGCCTTGATAGGCTGCTCAGGGTGAAGCATTTCATGCTGAGAGGTGTCTACAGGCTACTGGGGCACAAGGCAAGCCATGGCATGCCGGGGCTTGTTTACATGCTACTTGACATCAGGGGAGAGCATTGCATGCTGGGAGGGACCCGCTTTTACAGGCTATTTGGGCTGAGGACCAAGCATTGCATGCTGGGAGCTGTCTCTACAGGCAACTCAGGCTCAGGGTGAAGCATTACTCTATGGGACTTGCGTACAGACTACGTGAGGTCAAGGTGAAGTGTTGGATGCTGGGACCTGCCACTGCATACTGCTCAGGGTGAAGCATTTCATGCTGGGACCTGTCTCTGTAAATTGCAGCTTGGGCTCAGTGTTAAGTGCTGGGAATGGTCCGTGGGCCGCACCCAGCTGCTCAGTTCAAACTGTGGTTGTGATGCCAGTGCACAGTTGGGAGCATGTTTCTGTGTGGATGCAATCTGTGTTACACCTCTACTAGCAGGATCACATGGTTAGCATGTAAAATTTCTCTAAGGCACACAAGCCGAGGGCTGGGTGCTAAACCCAGCTCCCAAAAAACACAAGACAATAAGATCCTAAAATTAGCCATTAGGTGTCATAAAGTAGTTTTGCAAATTAGCAGGATAGGTACAGCTGTAACATAAACAGCTTCCCACATCTGTCTGTGTGCCACTGCACCAGCCCAGAATAGCCAATGCACAAACCAAACCACCTGTACCCCAGAGCTGATACACCCCTGCAGCAGGGCTGAACTGGGGCAAGTGAGTATAAGGGTATTACACCACTCCTATGATCTCCAGGGAGTCATCCTGGGGAATTCCCAGATAGGATTATCTATCTGCATTTCTGTGGCATAGAGGCGAGGGAATGCAGCTCAGAAATGAGGCCAGCAGGTCTAAACACATTTTCAAATGTACTGTTTCAAGAAATTTGATACACTACATAATTGGCAATGTTGACCAAGTAATACGAATAAACAAGGTTAAGATTTTGTCACAGATATTTTTAGTAAAAGTCATGGGCAATAAAGAAAAAATAATGGAAGCCCGTGACCTGTCCATAACTTTTTCTAAAAATATCCTGTAGGGGTTTGGAGCTCCAGGATCCCCCTGCAACCCAGCAGCTCTGGGGTACCCCCACTGCCTGCAGTGACCCAGAGTTCTGGGGGCCCCCCGCTGCCTGCATCTCCCTGCAGGCAGGGGAACCTTGCAGCTCCTGGCTGCTATGGGCTGAAGTCATGGAGCTTGCTGGAAGTCACGGATTCCATGACTTCCGTGACCTCTGTGAAAAAATCATAGCCTTACATATAAATGTACACCAAAAAAATCAAACGTAGGTGTTTAAAACAAAGCACCTAAATAAGAGTGGCCTGATTTTCAGAGATGCTTAGTTTCCCACTGAAGTAAATAAGAATTATGGTCACTTTACATGGCTGAACATCAGACAATTTATTCAGATGTCTAATGGATTTAAGTGTCTAACTTTGGGCACCTACGTTTGAACATTGTGGCCTGGGTGTTTATTACTGTGCATTAGTGTATTTGGCACTTAACGTACTTACAACTTTTAATACTTACATTTTAATTTATTTGTAAACATAAAGCATGCCAGATATCTGCCATCAATATTAAACTTTATTAAGCATTATGCTTCTTCCTTAAATATTTCTTGCCTAGGTACAGCTTTAGTAAGAGCCAAACAGTGTCTTTCATCAAAATGCTGTAATACACTGAAGAGTGACTGTAAACATAGCATCTGAAGAGATAGCTACCTATGTGTATCCACAGATACGTCTACTTTGGTGGCCAGACTTGCAGGGCCACTGAAGGTGAGGGCAGAATTTTGCCTGCAGATTTATTATTGATTGTGATGATGTGTGAGTTTTCAGGACAGTTAGGAAAAAAAATTCTACTTATGAACAGAAAACATTTGACATCAGAGACACTGAGACATGACCGTGGGACCTTGCATTTTTACAGAGCAATTTTTCAGAGCAGGCTTGCACTTTATGTTCCAGCATACTGACCAAATGTTGGCCAGTGTCAGCTGGTTTGTATCCTCCCCTCTCCTCTGCAATCCAGACAGCATTTGGAGGGTGTCTGGTTAGACAGGCTATAGTTTTGATCCTCCAATTGCAAAATGTTGTTCAGTTTCCATTCACCCTGATTAAGATACTCAAAATGTTCATAACATCATTGAACAATTTGTAGATTGAAAACATTTTGTGTTTATGATCAAAAATCCAGTAACATGTAGGCCAGAAGTGGGCAACTGTGGCCCGCGGGACCCTCCTGCCCAGCCCCTGAGCTCCTGCCCCAGGAGGCTTGCCCCCGGCCCCTCCCCTGCTGTTCCCCCTCCCCGCAGCCTCAGCTCGCCCCACTGCCGGCGCAGTGCTCTGGGCGGCTGGGCTGCGAGCTCCTGGGGCAGCGCAGCTGCAGAGACACGGCCTGACCCGGTGCTGTGTGCTGTGCAGTGGTGTGGCTGGCTCCAGCCGGGTGGCGCGGCTGCCTGTTCTGCTGCTCTGGGCGGCGCAGCTGTAGCGCCGCCAGCCACCGGTGCTCCAGGCAGCGTGGTAAGGGGGCAGGGAGCAGGGGGGGTTGGATAGAGGGTAGGGGAGTTCGGGGTGGTGGTTACGGGGGCGGGGGTGTGGATGGGGTCAGAGTGGTCAGAGGGCGGGGAACAGGGGTTGAATGGGGGCAGGGGTCCCGGGGGGGAAGTCAGGAAGGAGAGAGGGGGTTGGATGGGGCAGTGGGGGGCAGGGGTTCCGGGGGCGGTCAGGGGACAGGAAGAAGGGGTGGTTGGATGGGCAGGGGGGGCAGTCAGGAAGGAGACGGGGGGTTGGATGGAGCGGCGGAGGGTCCGGGGGCTGTCAGGGGACAGGGAAAGGGGAGGGTTGGATGGGGCAGGTGTCCCAAGGGGACCGTCAGGGGGCAAGAAGCTGGGGGGGGGGGTCAGACAGAGGGTGGGGATCAGGCCACGCCTGGCTGTTTGGGGAGGCACAGCCTCCCCTAACCAGCCCTCCATACAATTTTGGAAACCAGATGCGGCCCTCAGGCCAAAAAGTTTGCCCGCCCTTGATGTAGGCAGACTGAGGGCAGGTACTATACATGTTTTTACACAAAGTTCTGCTGGTACTAATTAGTCCTGACCTGCTAACTTACCACTGGGGTTCTCAAAAGACACCTCTGTCCAAAAGACCTGCTGTGGGACTTAAGCAGTCTCTAGTCATTGTGATTCCCTCTGTACTGGTGAATTTCATCAATAGCACAGTAGTGTGTCCAATCAGGTAGTGGTGGTGTGAAGTGGGTATACATCCATTGAGAAATAAGTTGAGCCTATCAATTTCTTTCACGTGTTATATCAAACATATCTGAGGCCAGGTCTGCACAGCTGAATCTACTGTATTAACCTATTACAGCACCTAGTACTTAATGCTTGGTTTGCTAAGAAATGACAGACTTCTAATGAAGAGATAGCTACAGGAGATTTTCCTTTGGGGGTGAGTGTGTGTGTGTGTGTCTCTCGCTCTCTAATTCTAATGAAAGGCTCCAAAATTTACACTCAAGTCTTTTATTTATCCACAGAACATGTATAATGCACGATTAAAAAGGTACATGTTCTATAGCAGTACCTAGAGCTCAATCAAGTTTCATCCTCAGTTACAGGAACCCTCTCTAAGATTAAAAAGGTAATTCAGTGTACTTGCTCAGTAAGTTATTTTGCCTCTGCTGAGTCTTCCAGCACGGCTGGTACTTATTGCTAGTTGGGAGTTGTGCTTTTTGTGATGGACACTTATGCCATGGAGACCACCAACTCTATATACTGCTTTAGCAACCACCTCTGAAGAGAGACCACTTGTCACATGCGACTACTTGCAGAAGCCACGGAAAGTTTTTCCCTTATAATTTAACTGCGAAGAAACTGTAAAGAAAGATGACCTGTCATCTGCAACCAGCAACCACATTTTCTTTACTCCCATTCATAAACACAAACCTGTAGGAGAAACTGATCTTCAGCTTATCAGTAGGAGTCTAGTGTACCATATCAGGCCACCCTTACTTCTGCACTTTGCTGGTGATGGCACTGCTGGTGAGAATGGCTGAGCCGGCACCCAGCCAGCAGCCAATACTCTCCCATGTGCAAACCTTTGAAGAGTGACCACCTCTTCCAAGAGACCACTTTTGCTAACTCCCATCAGTGGTTGCTCTTGGCAGGTTTTACTGTACTGTAGTCTGTCAAGTGGCAATCAGAAGGCAATATTAAATCACTATTAACGAGACTGAATTTGAAGTGATGACCTAACGGTGAGAGACTATTGCCAGTCTCCTAAAATAACCAGTTTCCTTAGGGATGGAGTGTTTTATTGATGATCGACTGGATTTCCAATTCTGTTTTATTTGTTATGTGATTATTAATACATACTTTCAAGATCTTAAAAAGAACTAACTCCGCAGATCCTTCTAATTTGTTCATAGGTAAGCCAGAATACCAATGACCAAGGAGCCTGCAAAAGTAATCACACAAATTATTACAAACTTAGAACAGAGGAAACATTTTAGTAAGTATTCATTAGCCAGTTTAACAGGGATAAATACATAACTATATTAAAGTGTTTGTCTTAGCTAGATTATAAGAAGTTTATGGAGGGTGTCGTATTGTATGTTGCCTATAGTTAAAGTTGCCCAGCCTTTCCCATAAAGACCCTCTTTCCAATTTATTTTGCTAAAATGTAACCCTTTGGGTTGAAATTTTCCATGCCAGGCATCTGCTGCAGGCTGAATTTTTTCAGAAAGTTTCAGCAAAAATTGTTCAGCTGTTTCCAAAAATGAAATTAGGGGAAAATACATAGTTTTGCCCATCTTAAAAGAAATTCTTACAACTGTTTAGATGAGCAGCTCTAATACCAACATACTTTGGAGAAAGGAATTGAAATTTGACAGGGTGCTTGTCTGTGTCAGAGATGTGCTTTTGCTTTTTTCTATGAAAAACCACCCAAATTTGGCCAAATTATAAACCTTTGAAAAAAAAATCTCAGTTGGCACATGCTCAGTAGAGACTTGTTAGAGTTTGGCTGCTAAATTCTCTGAAGATTCCATCTGTACTGGGCATAGTCTAGCCCAGGGATGCAGTAGCTGAGCAGGACTTTCCTTGCAATTGTTCTTTCCAGCTGCTGTGATACCAGGCACAGGAACTGAGAGCAGAAAGATTTTCTTTCCTGTGCTCTCTTTGCTGGTGCCCAGGTACCCTGAAAGAGGAAGCTGCTTGACTTGAATGCAGAGAACAAGAGTCAGACTGGGTGGGAAGGGAAGTGGGGGGAGTAGATTGGTGCCAGTGGGACTGGGACTACTTGGCAAAGGAGACTGGGAGCTGGGGAAAAGAAACCAGGGGATTGAGAATAAGTGGGTGGGTAGAAGACTGACATTGGTCACGGACCCAGAAGAGGGGGAGACTGGAACAAGGAGCCTGGGGAGGTGAGGAGGTGAGAGTGGTTGGACAAGAAGACTAGGGCAAGCAGAGTAATAAAGTCACATTTGTTTTGGAATATAGTATCCACACAGCGAGTTACACTGACATAGCTTTAGCAGAATAATTATCCCGCTATAGCTATGCCTGTCTGCTTCCCTGTGTAGACAAGCACATGGCTTATGAGATCTGAGAACTTGACAATTCAGGATGAGTGAAGGCAGGCACATAACCAGACCCAAAGCTCTGTCAGTACACATCAATCTTGATCTGCAACATCCCTATTATTCCAGGCCTGGAACCTCTTCTGAGCAAACAATAACAGTCATGTCAGCCAATGTGGTTGGTTGGTGGAGTGGACAAATGAGAACTCTAGTCTAGCTAAGGAGTTTTTATGGTGCCTATCAAGAAGGTATTTAAACACTGAGACCAGTCTTTCCCATGTAACCGTAGGCAAGGCTTGGGTTCATGCCTCCAGATTTAAATGACTAGTGTACTAAGAATGCACACTAATTCACTTTATTTTAAAAACCTCATATTAATATTTTCCAAGTTTAATGATATAGTAAATGCAACAAAGGACTATGAAATACATATTTTAATATCAGTATTGCTGTAAGATGTTCTGTGTAGTTCTCTAATTGTTTTAGGACCCAATCCTGCAGGGTGCTTAGTGCCTCCTACAAAGCACTCCAACTTCAGTTCCCAGCAAAGTCAATGGGAATTGAAGGCATTCAGCATCTGGCAGGATAAGACTCTTAACGCATCTCAGGAAACCCTGTAGTTTGTAATGCAGTGTTGTACAACTATCTAGTTGTAAAGAGTTTATACTAAAAGAGGAAAAGTCATTTACCATTCGCATCCAGGTTGGTAAAAAGCCTTTGTATAGAGACATAAATCCTTCACCTTGTATAGCCTGAATCAAGCAGTCTGCAGAAGACTTATACAGCAGTCCTCTAGCAATGAGGAAGGAGAACAAAATGAAGTTGGTGTTACAAATACACAAGTAGACTGTAGGAAATGAAAGTGTTTCAGTGCCATCACCCCCGCCCAATATAACACCCCCAAATCTTCCATCAGGGTAGCTCCTATGAAAGGTTACATTTAGAAACAAGATCCCTGGCGTAGACTCACTGAAGTCAATGAAGCTATACCAGGGATTAATTCAGCCCAAAAAGTAAACTATATGTAAAGCTCTCGCTTAGTTTAAAGTATAGTTATGGACCGTTACTACAAAAATAGCTTTTATATGCAAAAATAAACACCAAGACAATAAATCAGAAAGATAAGAGTAGACTAGAGATCCAAGGCCTGTTGTAGCGAAGAAATCAATGTGAATCTTTCCATTGACTTCATTGGGAGTTCAGTTCGGGTCCCAAATTACTACTGAAGTTGGGAAATACCCTCTCAGAAATATCCATACCTTCCCTGTTTATCTCTTGGTTGGTTCATTATCCGTGTTTTGATGACATCAGCAGGAGTTCCCAGGATAGCGGCTACCAGGCCAGAACACACACTATCAATAAAAAACACTATTTGAAGAAAAAACACATCAAGGTTTATCATCCCAATTCAACCACCTAGATCTCAGTTTCAAAAATAAAGACATTTGTAGGGCTGTTGTCATTAAACCATGATTAATGCCTCATAACTTAATGTGGGTTTCCCAGTTAGGACAGAGCTGGGAAAAATTGCCTCAGCTCTGACACTCACGTATCTCCACTCAGAACCAGTTGCCCTGGCTTCATTGGTACAATGTGAGGCATGCGGGGTCAAGTGCCCCCCTAGATTTCTGCTTGGCCTGCCTGGTGGAGGAAAGGAGAGGGGCTTCCTTCTCTTGCTGTGCCTGCGCCCTGGCAAGCTCCATCCTTGTCCCTGGCAGCCGAGCCTGGGCGGGGAGCAGAAAGGGCAGGACCGGCAATTCTGTGCAGCACAGCAGCTGCCCGTGAGAGAGCCTGGCTACGGCAGTGGCCTGCCCTGCCCCCTCTGCTCCCCACCTGGGCCAGGCTGCCAGGGACAGGTTCTGAATATGCTTAGGGAGGCGCACCGGGAGAAGGACAGAGCCCCTCCCATCCCCACAGGTAACTGCTGGGGCGGGGAGAGCGGGGTGGCCCCAGGTAGGGTGCAGGGCAGGGAGGTCGCTGGGCAGAGGAAACACATGGGGTGGTCATGTGTCCTCCCTTTAGATTGTGCCCCCTTGCCCCCCACCGCCAGTATCAGGAGGCACAAGTCATCATGAGGTAGTACATATCCTTGAAGTACAGCTGGAAATCTTGTGGAGCATGGGACCTTCCTAAGGGAACTACATGCACAAATACTCAAACACCAGGAAACTCTCTCTGGGAAAATACAGTGTATGTAGGTACTGTAGAATCACACCATAATAGTTCTGTGGAGCCAAGAATACAACAAAATAAAACAGTAGGTTATACTGGGACAGAGGAAAAATGAATAAAGACCAGATGGGATAATGGAAGGTAACTGGTATAAATTAGCATTGCTTCACTGACTTTAATGGAGCTATACTGATTTACAACAGCCAAGGATCTGGCCCGTCACTAACAACTCCCAAAATGCAATCCTAATCCATTTAAAGTCTTGTAATTTTGGATATGTGTGACTAGTGAAATTAAGGCAACCATGGGGATTACAGTGCATCACAAACTGAATGAGCCAAAAATGTCATGCAGTTGTGAAAAAAGCTAATATTTTTTCAAGTGTATTAACAGAGTGTCATGTGTAAGACACATAGGAGGTAGTTGTTCTGCTCTACTCGGCACTGATGAGGCCTCAGCTGCAGTACTGTGTCCACTTTTGGGCACCACACTTTAAGAAAGAAGTGGAAAAACTGGAAAGCCTCTGAAGGAGAGCAACAAAAATAATAAAAGATTTAGAACACCTGACCTATGAGGAAAGGTTCAAAAAGAACTGGGCATGTTTAGTCTTGAGAAAAGAAGACAAAAGGGGGCCCTGGCAAGTCTTCAGATATGTTAAAGGGCTGTCATAGAGGACTGTGATCAATTGTGTTCCCTGTCTATTGAAGGTAGGGCAAGAAGTAATCAGCTTAATCTACATCAAGGGAGATATAGTTAGAAATTTTCCCCTAATATAGTTAAATACTGGAATAGGTGACCAAGGGAGGTTGTGTAATCCATCATTGGAGGTTTTTAAGAACAGGTTAGACAAACACCTGTCAGGGATGGTTTATGTATACTTGGGCTCACCTCAGTGTAGGGGGAGAAGGGAAGAGACTAGATGACCTCTCTAGGTCCCCCCTCAAACCCAACATTTCTATGATTCTGTCAGTCAAAGTGATTGGAAAACACTAGAAGTGACATACTCTGCAAGATTAATGGTCTTTCTAGTTTAGGAGCCAATCTTTGACAGGGCCAGATACTTCAAAGGAAAATATAAAAGCACCATAACAGACAATTATGCAGTATCATGCCTGAGGGAGAAGTTTCTTCCTAGTCCCAGTGAGTTAGTGTTTGTTTTATATCCTGACATATTAGGGTTGATATTCTTCTCTCTCACCATTTGGCACATTTAAAATTAGACTGGACAAAGCACCAGAAAAATCTAGAAAAGGGAAGAATCCTGCACTGGCAGAGATGAGGGGACAGATCATCTTTTTTCCATGTTATGGGCCATATTCTTTGCTGGTTTAAATTGTCATAGCCACACTGACGTCAATGTAGCTATACCAGTTTGCCCCAGCTGCAGATCTGATCCTGTGATTCTAGGACCTAAATTGTGCCAGGACTGAGGCGGAAAAAAACGATTTAAGGACCAAATAAAATCAACTGGAAAGAGAGTTATCTGCATGACACATCCACAATTTCTATAACTAGGGGGGAACATGCTGCTACTGAACCTGTTAATACCTGGATCACGAATTGATTACACAGACATGTATAAAGCAATTCTGCTTAGGTCAGCCATAGCACTGAATGTAAGAACAGGGGATGACTCCCCACCAAGGAGAATTTCAAGGTGGGTAAAACAGTAAGCAAAAGAAACCACAAATTTCCTAAGCCCTGGAGGGGGCTCATGTCCCAGAGATAAAGCCCTATGTGCTTATTATGAAAAGTTGCCATGTACATGTAGAGGGCAGAAGATGAAATGCAGATAAAGTAGTTTAGGACCTAACCCTACCAGATCATTTAAGATATCACCTAATTTTTCCATACACACAGTTTCATTGGTCTCCAGAGAAGCAGCCTATGGAGAGAGGCCCAGAGAGCCATCTACAGTGTGTCTGATTTTAATATTCCTTCCATTGAGCAGATGGAATGAGATGGGGAGAACTAGATCTCCTGAGTCCCAGACCATTGCCTAAACTGCAAGACTATCCCTTCCTTCCTCTCTCCTTAGGATCCTTTAGGATACTGACACCTTTATTGGAATATTATTTGCCTTGGTGCTCAAGAGGCAGTATACCATCCTATTCTCTACATCTGTCCCACTTCTGCCTAGGATCAAGTTCTTCACCATGGAGACACCTATCAACATTAGGTGCGTCTCCTGTTCTTTCTAATAGTTCCCTTTCAGTTCTTGCTTTTTGGTTACTGGTCAGCTACTGTCTATTCTCTGTCTGCTCGTGCTCTACCTCCAGGCAGAATACTGAGTCACAGAATTCCAAATATACTGTGTATAATTTAACAACAACACCTAGCACTTTCATATGCAATCTCAAAGTGCTTTGCAACATTGGGTAAGTAGCATTATTCCCAGCTACCTATGGGTAACTTAAGCAACAAGAAGTGAAGTGACTTGCCCACGCTTACACAGCAAGTTACTGGCAGAGCTGGAAATAGAACCCACGTTCCCAGGTCGCAGTTGAGTATCCTGTTATGGCTACCTCTGAAGAAGCAATAATTATTGGAAGACAGAGGGAAGCAGCAATGTGATTGTCCTGAAAATTATAACATCACTGAGTGATTAGCTTGTGGCTAAAAGTTATCTCCTTAGAGATGTGGGAGGGGATAATAAAATAAGGCACCTTGCAATGCTGTGAGTCACACTATTGTCCTGAAGTGGTGTGTTCAGAAGTAAAAAATGTTTCACTGAGTCATAAGTAGTCAGATCTGTAAAGAGAGTAATTAGTAGAAAGAAGAATAAATGAGAAGTTACATGGTATTCAGCCTCCTTGTTATTGATTTAGGAGATAAAGACCTGAGCTAAATAAATCCCTGGTGTAACCATTGACTACAAGACTTGCACCAGGCTGGCATATACCCTGTTCCCCTTTACTACTGCCATCAGCTACATCTAGAGCCTCCTCTCTGCTTTCCCCCTGCCTCCATCACAAAACATATTATTGGAGTATGCATATAGAATAATTGAACTCTCTCTCTTCCCGAAACCACCCACCTCTCCTCCTGTTTAACATGAAAACAGTAACTTGGAAAACACATTTCCAAGGGGAAATTGGGCAAAAATGTTGTCAAACAAAATTGGAAACATTCACATAACTCTAAAAAGGATTTTTTTTTCTCTTCTCTGTCACTTTTCTTTCTCTGGGTAAGCACCATTATCCCCATTTTGCAAATGGCAAAAATGACAATAGAGGGCATAAGAGAGTCTAAATTGGGATAACTTGATGAGGGGTTGGAAGGAAGTGTAAGTTAAAGTGACTAAGGATTTAAATGAAGACCAGTAGTCTCCTAGAAAATTAACGGTAGATTTAGGAATAGAAGACAGGTGTCCTGACCTTAGATTTGGTGCTTTATTTACAGAACCATGCTGACTTCCTTAGTACTTTATAGTAGGGCTGTCAAGCAGTTAAAAAAAATTAATTGCGATTAATTGCACTGTTAAACAATAGAATACCATTTATTTAAATATTTTTGGATGTTTTCTACATTTTCAAATATATTGATTTCAATTACAACACAGAATACAAAGTGTACAGTACTCACTTTATTTTGGATTACAAGTATTTGCACTGTAAAATAAAAGAAATTGTATTTTTCAATTCACCTAGTATAAGCACTGTAGTGCAATCTCTTTATCATGAAAGTTGAACTTACAAATGTAGAATTATGTACAAAAAACCCTGCATTCAAAAATAAAACAATGTAAAATTTAAGAGCCTACAAGTCCGCTCAGCCCTACTTCTTATTCAGCCAATCGCTCAGACAAACAAGTTTGTTTACATTTGCAGGAGATAATGCTGTCCGCTTCTTGTTTACAATATCACCTGAAAGTGAGAACAGGCCTTGGCATGGCATTGTTGTAGCCAGTGTCGCAAGATATTTACGTGCCAGATGTGCTAAAGATTCACATGTCCCTTCATGCTTCAACCACCATTTCAGGGGATGTGCGTCCATGCTGATGATGGGTTTTGCTCGATAACAATCCAAAACAGTGCGGACTGACATGTTCATTTTCATCATCTGAGTCAGATGGCACCAGCAGAAGGTTGATTTTCTTTTTTGGTGGTTCGGGTTCTGTAGTTTCTCTTTAAGACGTCTCTTTTAAGGCTTCTTTAAGACTTGCTCTTTTAAGACTTCTGAAAGCATGCTCCACACCTCGTCCCTCTCAGATTTTGGATGGCACTTCAGACTCTTAAACCTTGGGTCGAGTGCTGTAGCTATCTTTAGAAATCTCACATTGATACCTTCTTTGCATTTTGTCAAATCTGCAGTGAAAGTGTTCTTAAAATGAACATGTGCTGGGTCATCATCTGAGACTGCTATAACATGAAATATGTGGCAGACTGCAGGTAAAACAGAGATGGGGACATACAATTCTCCCCCAAGGAGTCCAGTCACAAATTTAATTAATGCATTATTTTTTTAACGTGCATCATCAGCATGGAGGCATGTCCTCTGGAATGGTGGCTGAAGCATGAAGGGGCATATGAATGTTTAGCATATCTGGCACGTAAATACCTTGCAATGCCGGCTACAAAAGTGCCATGCAAATACCTGTTCTCACTTTCTGGTGACATTGTAAATAAGAAGTGGGCAGCATTATCTCCTGCAAACGTAAACAAACTTGTTTGTCTTAGCGTCCGGCTGAACAAGAAGTAGGATTGAGTGGACTTGTAGGCTATGAAGTTTTACATTATTTTTGTTCTGAGTGCAGTTATGTAACAAAACAAAACAAAAATCTACATTTGTAAGTTGCACTTTCAGGACAAAGAGACTGCACTACAGTACTTGTATGAGGTGAATTGAAAAATACTATTTTTCATTTTTACAGTGCAAATATTTGTAATAAAAATAATATACACTGATTTCAATTAAAACAGAGAATACAATATATATATGAAAATATAGAAAAACATCCAAAATATTTAATAAATTTCAATTGGTATTCTATTGTTTAACAGTGCGATTAAAACAGTGATTAATCACAATTAATTTTTTTTATCGTAATTAATTTTTTTAAGTTAATTGCGTGAGTTAACTGGAATTAATCGACAACCCTACTGTATAGTGTTTTTCAGGCCAAATTTGTAAGGTGGTAGAAGTTACATGTTAGTAAACAGATGTAAGTAAATCTGAATTGGTATAGCTTTTGTTCTGAGGGATGGAAAGACTAAATTAAAGTAAGTGTGTGTGTGTGTGTGTGTGTGTGTGTGTGTGTGTGTGTGTGTATGTGTGTGTGTGTGTGTGTGTGTGTGTGAGAGAGAGATGTATAGCTTTTGTTCTGAGGAATGGAAAGACTAAATTAAAGTGTAAGTGTAAGTGTAAGTGTAAGTGTAAGTGTAAGTGTGTGTGTGTGTGTGTGTGTGTGTGTGTGTGTGTGTGTGTGTGT
Organism: Emys orbicularis; assembly: GCF_028017835.1. NCBI lineage: Eukaryota > Metazoa > Chordata > Testudines > Emydidae > Emys > Emys orbicularis. The sequence goes on along the minus strand of NC_088685.1, from coordinate 17,738,325 downwards.
GTGTGAGAGAGAGAGAGAGAGAGAGAGAGAGAGAGACCCTAGACATGAGCACCCTCCAGTGACCAACCTCAGCAACACAGGCATAAATTGCATAAAACGTTTAACCACAGGCGAGGATTTCTATACAAGAATTCCACCACTCTTTAGCTGTTCTGACAACCAACCTGGTCTTCTTTATTGGCACAATTGTACCTTCTTACTCCCACAATCACAGGAGGATTTCCCACATTCAAACACCCAATGTACAGACACAACAACAGGCTCTTCTTCCCCAGAGAGTTCTTCCAGTCCAACCATTCCTGGGCTCTTCTTCCCTAAAACTGTCTTAAACCCAGTCCTCAATAACTGTACATCCAGAATCCCTTCACAAGGTGGTTCCTCTCAGGGCTTTCACCAGAGGCAGGCTTCTTCCCTAAGCCCCAATCACTTTTCTTTCCCCAAATCAGGGATTCTTGGTGCCCCTCACAAGGCCCACCCTGCTGGTCCTTCCAATATCATGCTAGCCTCCTTCTTTCTAATAACTATCACATGATCCCCCTTCTAAACTTAGTAAGAGGTAATTAGTTGGTCACAGGTGGACAAGGCCCACACGTTCTTAAAGGACCAATTTCACCTGTGACACAATGGATACTTTAACTTTTATACCTTCTTGTTAGTTGTTATTCTTTCCCTAGCCCTTACAACACCCTTAGTGATGTATAACTTATGCCACCTCTGACACTGGCCCATCAATCTTAAAAATGGGATTTACATACATCAGCAACAAATACTTAAAATAGCCTTGGGCCAAGTGGCCTAGAAATTACCAGCCATTCTGCTAAGCAAATTCAAACAGGCCAATGAAAAAATGACAAAAGATCAAAAGTAAACTGATGCAGAGAAAGAGGCCTTCTACTGAGCATTGGGACATTGAGGGACATGCTTGTGGAGGAAGTTCCTTAGGCAACATCCCTGAACCCAGAAGACCTCACCATCCTACAGATAAAACCTCAGGAAGGATGGCAAAGACAACGCAACTTATCTCAATGGTCTTGGAAGGACAAAGGAAGAGAGAATCACTTCAGGAGCTCAGGCCTACTTTATTATGTTTACCTCCCATGTTTACCAGAGCAGCTCTTTGGACATTTGGCACCCAACCAGCCCAAAGGCCCCGAATTCCCCCTTCAGACAGGATCTTCACAAATGCATGGTGCACTCCATGAAATCTGAAATAAATAATATTTGACATTTCTCTAGCATCTCACACGTCTTTACAAACATTCATTCATTCAGCTAATAAGTAGAGAATTCAGTGATGGACACACTTCTGTTGTACACATGCCAGGAGGACTTCTTGTGCTTTCTGTAGCACACATTTAAAAAAAAAATTCTTAGGAATGTTTAATGCTAGTAAAGGTTATCGACCTGACAGCCCTGAAGACTGAAGTCCTCTATTTAGCCACAGAAGAGATCCTTTACATTAAGGGCAGTGATAATGCAAACTTCCCCACACTGCCCCACCAATGTGCCTCAACCATGACTTCAAGGAACTGTTTTGATGGGAGTTCAGTCTCCAGCCAGATCCTTAGCTCGTATAAATAAGCACAGTTCCATTGATGGAGCTATGCTGAAATACAGCAGCTGAGGATCTGGGCTCTTTGTGTCCGTTTAATCACTTAAGCTCTGTGTAACAGCATTCTCCTCTGTAAAAACAAACAAACAAAAAAAACCTTACCTAACCACAGGGTTTTGTGCAGTAATGGTGTGTATAAATTAGGTGCATATATTTTTGCACATACAGTTGTAGTTATGTTCCTGAAAAATTCGACTTTAAGCGAAACGATGTTAAGCAAATCCAATTTCCCCATAAGAATTAATATAAATAGGGGGCAAGTTCCAGGGAAATTTTTTTCACCAGACAAAAAACTATATATTATATAGATATACACACAGTATACGTTTTAAACAAACAATTTAATACTGTTCACAGCTATGATGATTGTGAAGCTTGGTTGAGGTGGTGAAGTTAGAGCGTGGAAGAGGGAGGGATATTTCCCAGGGAATGCCTTGCTGCTAAATGATGAACTAGCACTCGGCTGAGCCCTCAAGGGTTAACACTTTTTTGTTAATGTAGCCTCTCACACAAGGCAGCACGAACACGAGGGAGGGGAGACAGCATAGCAGACAGAGACAGACACACACCTTGTGTGTGGGAGAGAGAGAGAGAGATGCACATTGCCCTTTAAGTAAGCTGACCCACTCTTAAGTGCATTGTCTTTTAAAGTGGATCAGGAAGTTGAGACAGCAGCTGCTGCCCCAAGCTCTCTCTGTCTCTCTCCCTCTGTGTCCCCTCCCTGCTCTATATGGAGAAGGGGTAAGCGGGGTGCAGGAGCAGGGGGGAGGAGGACACCCTGACATTAGCCCCGCCTCCCCCTTCCCCCCCGCACAGCAAGCAGGAGTCTCTGGGAGCAGCTCCAAGGCAGAGGGCAGGAGCAGCACATGACAGTGGGGGGAGGGACAGCTGAACTGCCTTGATAGCCTGCTGGGCAGCTGCAGCACAGGGAACTTAGGGGAGCGGGGAGCTGATAGGGGGCTGCCGGTCCACCCTGGTTACAAGCCCCCACCGGCTAGCTGCAACGGGCTGCTCTTCCTGCAAGCAGTGGACAAGGCAGGCGGCTGCCAAATGACGTTAGAAGGGAGCACTGCACAACTTTAAACGAGCATGTTCCCTAATTGATCAGCAACATAACAACGAAACAACGTTAACCGGGATGACTTTAAGTGAGGAGTTACTGTACAAAGTCCTAAAAATCTGTCCCACACTGCATGACAATTGTCAACATCCACAGAATGACCACTCACAACAAAAAAAAAAAAAATGCCAATTAAAATTAGCTTACTTGAGAACTCACCGTAATGGTTTCCCTTCTAGTCTCCTCTTTCCTTCCATTTGCATCTGCACCTTCACCAGATCAGTTGGACTGGCAAAAAACTGACCAATGGCACCAGCTGCCATCCCTCCAACTACAGATCTCCTGTACAAAAGTAAAGTGGGACCTAAGCTCCCATTTTTCTCCAGAATACATTCAAGATGTTAACAAACTATGAAGCCACAATGCCTGTTTCCCCAATGAAAATAAATGCCTGACCTAACGAGCTCTGTAGCATCTTCCAGGTGAAATGGAATCTTAAACAACCACTTCTCACGTGAACAGCCAGAGCTTAATCAATGATTGTAGTAACTCCAGATGGCTAATAGAGTCTATAATGTTCTCGTCAGTTTTATGCAGGTGTCAAGTTTGCAAATTAATTCCAGTTCTGCAGTTTCTCGTTGAAGTCTGTTTTTGATGTTTTTTTATTAAAGAATGGCCACTTTTAAGTCTGTTATTGAGTGTCCAGAGAGATTGAAGTGCTCTCCTACTGGTTTTTGAATGTTACAATTCTTGATGTCTGATTTGTGTCCATTTATTCTTTTGTGTAGAGACTGTCCGGTTTGGCCAATGTACATGGCAGAGGGGCATTGCTGGCACATGATGGCAGAGGGGCTGTCTGTCTGTCTCAGCTCTTGTCCCCTAGCGCCCCTAGAATCATAGAATATTAGGGTTGGAAGAGACCCCAGGAGGTCATCTAGTCCAATCCCCTGCTCAAAGCAGGACCAACACCAACTAAATCATCCTAGCCAAGGCTTTGTCAAGCTGGGCCTCAAAAACCTCTAAGGATGGAGATTCCACCACCTCCCTAGGTAACCCATTCCAGTGCTTCACCACCCTCCTAGTGAAATAGTGTTTCCTAATATCCAACCTAGACCTCCCCCACTGCAACTTGAGACCATTGCTTCTTGTTCAGTCATCTGCCACCACTGAGAACAGCCTAGCTCAGGGGTAGGCAACCTATGGCACGCATGCCAAAGGCAGCACGCAAGCTGATTTTCAGTGGCACTCACACTGCCCGGGTCCTGGCCACAGGACCCGGGGCTCTGCATTTTAATTTAATTTTAAATGAAGCTTCTTAAACATTTTAAAAACCTTATTTACTTTACATACAACAATAGTTTCGTTATATATTATAGACTTATAGAAAGATCTTCTAAAAACGTTAAAATATATTACTGGCATGTGAAACCTTAAATTAGAGTGAATAAATGAAGACTTGGCGCACCACTTCTGAAAGGTTGCCGACCCCTGGCCTATCTCCATCCTCTTTGGAACCCCCTTCAGATGGTTGAAGGCTGCTATCAAATCCCCCCTCACTCTTCTCTTCTGCAGACTAAATAACCCCAGTTCCCTCAGCCTCTCCTCGTAAATCATGTGCCCCAGCCCTCTAATCATTTTCGTTGCCCTCCGCTGGACTCTCTTCAATTTGTCCACATCCCTTCTGTAGTGGGGGGACCAAAACTGGATGCAATACTCCAGGTGTGGCCTCGCCAGTGTCTAATAGAGGGAAATAATCACTTCCCTCGATCTGCTGGCAATACTCCTACTAATACAGCCCAATATGCCGTTGGCCTTCTTGGCAATGAGGGCACACTGCTGACTCATATCCAGCTTCTTGTCCACTGTAATCCCCAAGTCCTTTTCTGCAGAACTGCTGCTTAGCCAGTAGGTCCCCAGCCTGTAGCGGTGCATGGGATTCTTTCTTCCTACTCTGGTTGCGCTACATTGATGACATCATAATCTGGACCCATGGGAAGGAGGCCCTTGAGGAATTCCACCAGGATTTCAACAATTTCCACCTCACCATCAACCTCAGCCTGGACCAGTCCACACAAGAGATCCACTTCCTGGAGACTACAGTGCAGATAACTGATGGTCACCTAAACACCACCCTATACCAGTAACCTACTGATCACTATACTTACCTACATTCCTCCAGCTTTCATCCAGACTACATCACACGATCCATTGTCTATAGCCAAGCCCTAAGATATAACCGCATTTGCTCCAATCCCTCAGACAGAGACAAACACCTATAGGATCTCTATCAAGCGTTCTTAAAACTACAATACCCACCTGGGGAAGTGAAGAAACAGATAGATAGAGCCAGAAGGGTACCCAGAAGGCACCTACTACAGGACAGGCCCAACAAAGAAAGTAACAGAACACCACTAGCCATCAACTACAGCCCCCAACTAAAACCTCTCCAGCACATCATCAAGGGGGATCTACAACCTATCCTGAAGAACAATCCCTCATTCTCACAGACCTTGGGAGACAGGCCAGTCCTCTCTTACAGACAGCCCCGCAACCTGAAGCAAATACTCACCAGCAACTACACAACATACAACAAAAATGCTAACCCAGGAACCAATCCCTGCAACAAACCCCGTTGCCAACTCTGTCCGCATATCTATTCAAGGGACACCATCACAGGACCTAACCACATCAGCCACCCCATCATGGGCTCGTTCACCTGCACATCTACCAATGTGATATATGCCATCATGTGCCAGCAATGCCCCTCTGCCATGTACATTGGCCAACTGGACAGTCTCTACGCAAAAGAATAAATGGACACAAATCAGACATCAAGAATTGTAACATTCAAAAACCAGTAGGAGAGCACTTCAATCTCTCTGGACACTCAATAACAGACTTAAAAGTGGCCATTCTTTCATAAAAAAACTTCAAAAACAGACTTCAACGAGAAATTGCAGAACTGGAATTAATTTGCAAACTTGACACCATCAAATTAGGCTTGAATAAAGACTGGGAGTGGCTGGGTCACTGCAAAAAGTAATTTTCACTCTGTTGATACTCACACCTTGTCAACTGTTGGGAATGGGCCACATCCACACTGACTAAATTGGCCTCGTTAGCACTGACCCCCCACTTGGTAAGGCAACTCCCATCTTTTCATGTGCTGTATATTTGTACCTGCCTACTGTATTTTTCACTCCATGCATCTGATGAAGTGGGCTATAGCCCACGAAAGCTTATGCCCAAATAAATTTGTTAGTCTCTAAGGTGCCACCAGGACTCCTCATTTTTGCTGTTACAGACTAACATGGCTACCCCGCTGAAACTTCAAAGGGAGTCTTTTGTTTGTTTGTCTGTTTGAACAGTCATCCCAACTTGTGCATCACTGAATCTAGCGCCATTGAGATACCTCTGAATGTTTCTACTGATGTCAGCTGTGCTAAGCATGAGAGATCAGGCATGTGGTGATTTTTAGCATATGATGCCCTTTTCTTTGTCTCGATAAAAATATTTTTATACCCATACTTCCACTTACAAAAGGAAGCTGGTTTCTGCGATGGAGAGGAAATAAAATCCTCTGAAAACCTCTTACATTTAGGGTTTTTCCCACACTTATGATTTAAAGGCACAATGACAAGATAAAAAATGAACATATCATTTACAAATAAGTCCTTACTTGTGCTCCATATATTACTAGTATAACTGAAAGGTATTACTAAATCTAAATTACTTTCACCAGAAAAGGTGACCTTAACAGAGGGTTAAATGTTGGGGTGGGGGGAGACATGGAAAATTATAATAGGGTCAAAGGAGCAAGAAGAAGGAAATGAATAGGGGAAAATATTGGTATAGATGGGTGTAGCTTGTTCAGAAAGCACAGGCAGGGAAAAAAGGGAGGATGGTGGCATTATGCATAAAGGATATATACTTGTTCTGAGGTCCAGAAGATGGTGGGAGGCAGACCAGTTGAGAGTCTGGATAAATATAAAAGGGTTAAAATAGGGGTAATGTCATGGTGAGGGGGGTCTACTATCAACCACCCAATCAGGAAGAGGAGGTGAACGAGGCATTTCTAAGACAACAGAAATATCCAGAACACTGAACCTGGTAGTAATGGGGGACTTTAACTACCAAGATATCTGTTGGAAAAGTAATAATGGTAACATACACAATTTCTAATAAGTTCTTGGACTGTATCAGGAACAACTTTTTGTTCCAGAAAGTGGAGGAAATAACCAGGGAGATGGCCATTTTAGACTTGATTCTGACCAACACAGAGGGATTGGTAGTGAATCTGAAGGTAAAAGGCAATTTGGGTGACAATGATCATGAAATGACAGATTTTGTAATTCTAAGGAAAGAAGGGAGTGACAGCAGCAGAATAAGGACAATGGACTTCAAAAAAGCAGACTTTAATAAGTGCAGAGAACCAGTAACTAAGGTCCCATGGGAAGAAAATCTAAGTGAAAAAGGAATTCAGGAGAGCTGGCAGTTCCTCAAGGAGACAATATTAAAGGAACAACTGCAAACTATTCTGATGCAAAGAAAAGATAGAAAGTATAGTAAAAAGCCAATACAGCTCCATCAGGAGTTCTTGAATGACCCGGAATCCTACAAAAAGTGGAAAGATGGTCAAATTGATAAGGAGGAGTACAAAAGTACACCACAAGGATGTAGACACAAAATCAAAAAGGCTAAGGCACAAAATGAGTTATACCTGGCAAGGGACATAAAAGGCAATAAGAAGAGCTTATTTAAATACACTAGGAGCCAGAGAAAGACAAAGGAAAATGTAGGTTGTCTACTTAGCAGGGAAGGAGAGCTAAAAACTAGGGCTACGAGTTTGTCACAGGGGTCACAGAATCTGTGACTTCCAGAGACCTCCATGACTTGAGCCCCCCGCTGTAGGGTCGCCGTGGCTTGGAACTACGGGGCCTGAGTTCCCAGCCACAGAGGGAGACAGGGGTGCCCTGCAGCTCCCAGGCAGCAGGGCTGCTCCACAAGCTCCCGGCCACGGCGGGCACTGGAGCCCCTGGGAGTTCCCAGCTGCCGCAGCCGCTCTGCAGCTCCTGGCCCCATGGCTGGCGGGGGTGCCCAGGAGCACAGAGTCACCGCAGCCAGTGGGGGTGCCCGGGAGCACAGAGCCAGAGCCACCACAGGTGGCATGGGTGCCTCAAGCTTAGAGCCACCGGTGATGTGAGGACCCTGCAGCTCCAAGCCAGGCACCCCTGGGCAGCCTGCAGCTCCCCATTTTCTCATGCATATTTTTAGTAAAAGTCACGGATAGGTCATGGGCTTCCATGAATTTTTCTTTATTGCTCGTGACCGGTCAGAGACTTTTACTAAAAATATGCATGACAAAATCTGAGCCTTACTAATAACCAATGACGTCAAGAAAGCTGAGATGCTTAACGCCTATTTTGCTTCAGTCTTCACTAAAAAGGTTAATGGTGACTAAATATTCAACACAATTAATATTAACAACCAGGGAAGGAATGCAAGCCAAAATAGGGAAAGAATGGGTTGAAAATATTTAGATAAGTTAGATGTATTCAAGTCAGCAGGGCCTGATGAAATTCATCCTTATGGAATTAGCTGAAGCAACCTTAGAGCCATTAGCAATTATCTTTGAGAACTCCTGGAGGACATGAGAGGTCCCAGAAGACTGGAAAAGGGCAAACATAGTACCAATCTTTAAAAAGGGGAACAAGGAGTACTGAGGGGAATTACAAACCAGTCAGCCTAACTTCAATACCTGCCAAGATACTAGGGCAAATTATTAAACAATCAATTTTTAAGTACCTGGAACATAATAGGTTTATAAGGAATAGTCAGTGTGGATTTGTCAAGAATAAATTATGCCAAACCAACTTAATTTCCTTCTTTGATAGGATTATTGACCTAGTGGATGGGGGGGAAGCAGTAGAGGTAATATACCTTGATGTTAGTAAGGCTTTTGACACAGTTCCATATGACATTCTCATAAGCAAACTAGGGAAATGTGGTCTAGACCAGTGCTTCTCAAAGACGGTCCGCCACTTGTTCAGGGAAAGCCCCTGGCGGTCCGGGCCGATTTGTTTACCTGCCGTGTCCGCAGGTTCGGCCGATCGCAGCTCCCACTGACCGCGATTCGTCGTCCCAGGCCAATGAGGGCTGCGGGAAGCGGCGTGGGCCGAGGGATGTACTGGCCACCCTTCCCGCAGGCCCCATTGGCCTGGGACGGCGAACCGCGGTCAGTGGGAGCTGCGTTTGGCCAAACCTGCGGACACGGCAGGTAAACAAACCGGCCCGGACCGCCAGGGGCTTTCCCTGAACAAGAGGCGGCCCGACTTTGAGAAGCACTGGTCTAGATGAAATTACTATAAGGTAGGTGCACAACTGTTCGGAAGATAGTACTTGAAGAGTAGTTATTAGTGGTTTGCCTTTAATTTGGGAGGACACACCAAGTGGGTTCTTGCAGGGTCTATCCTGAGTCTGGTACTATTCAATATGTTCATTAATGACTTGGATAATCGAGTAGAGAGTATGCTTATAAAATTTGCCGATGACACCAAGGTGGGAGGGATTGCAAGCACTTTGGAGGACCGGTTTAAAATTGTCAAGGTCATTTTCAAATAGGAGAACTAGTCTGAATTAAACCACACGAAATTCAATAAAGACAAGTTCAAAGTACTTCACTTAGGAAGGAAAAATCAAAAACCACAACTAAAAAATGGGGAATAACTGGCTATGCAGTAGTACTGAAGAAGAGGATCTGGGGGTCATTTAGCACTTCTGCCATTTCCACATTTTCTGTTATTGTTCCCCCTCGCTTCCCCACCATTGAATAACAGGACTACCCTGTCCTTGGTCTTCCTCTTCCTTATAATGCATGTTTAGAATGTTGTTATTCTTTATGTCTCTAGCTAGTTTAATCTCATTTTGTGCCTTGGCCTTTCTTATTTTGTCTCTACATGCTTGTGTTGTTTGTTTCTATTCATCCTCTGTAATTTGACCTAGTTTCCACTTTTTGTGGGACTCTTTTTTGAGTTTCAGATCCTTGAAGATCTCTTGGTTAAGCCAGGGCTGTCTCTTGCCATACTTCCTATCTTTCCTATGCAGTGGGATAGTTTGCTCTCATGCCCTCAATAATGTCTCTTTGAAAAATTGCCAACACTCTTTAATAATAGAGAGATTCATTGCAAATTACTGACTTGCAAGTTAGTGATTTAGGGTGAAATTCACTCTGTGCAAACAACCAATGCAAGGACTATGTACCACTTAAATCTTCAAAGTAGAGATCGAATAGTAACTTACACATTGCATAGGCCTTGTGTTGGCCAACTGCATATGAATGAATTTCACTCCAGGCACTTGTCTACACAGGAAAGTGGCACAGGTTTTTAAACTAATTTGGTCAAACCAGTGGAAACCCCTGTGTGGACACTTCTATTTCAGTTTTGCTCAAACCTGTTCCCAGTCAACTTAAACCAAGGAAAGCTGCTTTTCAACTGAAATAAGAGTTCCTCACAGATGTTTGCACTGGATTAATTAAATCAATTTAAATTCACACCTTAGTTAAACCAGTGCAGCTTTCTTGTGTAGACAAGCTGTGAGTGACAATTTTCCAGGGCCTATAGAACTGCTGTAACAACAACAACCCCAACAGTAAGCAGTAGCGCATATATGCAGAATTACCAAAGAGGAAAGCTCTCGTCTTCAGCTCTACCAAGCACAGAGTCACGAATGTGCTCATATGTAACCATCCGCACTCCGGAGTATACTACAGAAAACAAAACCACAAGAGAATTTTTAGAGCAGCCCTCTCTTTTGTTTGTACTATAATAGAAAACCAAGAGATTAATTGTAAAACATCTACCACAATGGGACCGTTGGTCCTGACTGAGGCATTTGGTTGCTACTGTAATAACAAATAATCCAAAAGGAGAGGAAGAAGAGGCTGAATGGAATATTTGCCCTAGCTATGAACTTGTTAGTGTAACGGAATCTCTTTTGCTAAGTGGTATTTCTTGTCACAGATACGAGGCATCTCAGCACTTTAAGACACTTTACTTCGCTGGCAATCTCGCAACCAATCTGTGAGATTTGTTTCATTTCCAGCAAACTAGCCATTAATTAATCCTCTATGTGCGTTCCCTCCCACAGGTGCAATCCCTTTAAGATTTGCTGCTGTCAGTGTATTTGCAATTAAAAAAAAAATACAAACCAGCTATCTCTGAGAACCTGTTCCTGCTATTGAGAAGGGCATGTGGGGCACTAGACTGCGGTTCAGATTTCGTGGTTTCAAGTCCTGGCCCTGCTGGGTGACCTTGGAAAAGTCACTTCCCTTCTGTAAATTGAGGGTAATGATATTGACCTCCTTTGTAAAGCACTTTGAGACCTACTGATGAATGTTGCTGTATAACTATCCACTTCAAATGCCAACCTTTAGTTAATTTGGATTAATTTTCTTGGATGTCTCCATGTAGACAAGCCCTTTGAGTCCTGGACCTCAATGGAAAAATAGGGGGTTTAACTGAAAATGTTTGATTGTATGATTTGACTGCACATTCCAACTCAGGCAAGGATGTAAGTAACAGCGAAAAGGCTTGGAGATGGAGCACTTGGGTCCCTCTAGAGGCTATCATTAAGGCTGTGAGTGTCACGGAGATCCGTGACTTTCCGGGACCTCCATGACTCCTGCAGCAGCTGGTACGGCTGACCTCAGGGCCGCCCAGGCAGCTACTGCTCAGGCAGCCCTGGGGCCAACCGCACCGGCTGCTGCTCAGGCGGCCTCAGGCAGCTGGCCCCAGGGACCACCAGAGGAGCAGCAGTGGCTCACTGAGCTGCCTACCCCCCGGAGCAGCAGCAGCGCCCTGGGCTGCCTCCCCTCCGGAGCAGCAGCAGCGCCCCAGAGCAGCAGTGGTGCCCCAGGCGCACCTAAGATTTAGTCAGAGGTATTTATAGTACAAGTCATGGGCTGTGAATTTTTGTTTATTGCCCGTGATCTGTCCTTGACTCTTACTAAAAATACCCGTGACTAAATCAGTCTTAATTATAATGTTGTTTACTCATCGTTCTACATACTGTATTGGAACTAGCTTACATTTTGATTGCATGAATGATAACACATTGTAAGGCATTACAAGTAGTACAATCTGGTTAGGGAATGCAATTCAAGTTCAGCAAGGTAGGGTTGGGAGAACTCCACTCTAAAGACCAGGAGCTTTATGCCAGCGAGCACGACTAGGGTCTAGTGTTCCTCTCCATTCCCTACCTGGAGATTCCAAACCCTGCGCAGAGTGATTCTGTAGGACTGAACTGATGGCAGAAGCAACGTCGATGAAGCCACACTGTAAGGCCTGACTAGACCAGCTGTGGCAGGGGTACCAGAACTGACTTCACAGCAACACCTGACCAGACCATCTGTGACAGGTCTGCAGAACTGACTTCACAGTGAGGCCCAATTGGACAAGCTGCGGTGGGGATGCAGAACTGACTTCATGGCAAGACCCAACCAGAGCAGTCATGTTAGGCAGGCCATTCATCCGGTTTTAGGTCAGACAGCCCTGTTTTTAAATTGTTTGTCCCCTACCCTGTACTGAGGCAACACAGGATGTGGTTTTGTCTGGTATCATGGCTAGGGGCTGCCATTTTGAAGAGCACACTGCCCCACCCCTGCCTACGTGACCTAACATGCACGATGCAGGCCAGTCATTCTGACGAGGGTGGAGATATGCAGGCGGGGGAATGTCCCATCTTCTGGGGTTGTGTAAGTGGCATTCTTGGCACTCATTCAGGGCACGTCTTCACTAGCAACATTAAAGCACTGTTGTGGCAGTGCTTTAACGTGGCTTGTGTAGTCGCGGCAGACCACTGGGAGAGAGCTCTTCCAGCGCATCGATTTCCAGAGCGTTGCATTGTGGGTAGCTTTTACATAGCTATCCCATAGTTCCCGCAGTCTCCACCCCCCTTGGAATTCTGGGTTGAGACCCCAGTGCATGATGGGGCAAAAAACATTGTCGCAGGTAGTTCTGGGTACAGCCTCCCCCTCCCTCCCTGAAAGCAACGGCAGACAACCATTTCGCGCCTTTTTTCCTGAGTGAACTCTGCAGACTCCATTCTGCATCAAGCATGGATCCCGTTGTGCTCCAGAACGCAGTCTTGAACATTATAAACACCTCGCGCTTTCTCGTGGAGTTTATGCTTACACAGGACCAGAAAAAAGAGGCGAGGAGGAGGAGGAGGCGGCGATTGCAGCGCAGCGACCAGCGTGATGAGGACATGGACACGGACACAGAATTCTCTGAGACCGCGGGCCCCGGTGCTTTGGAGATTATGATGTTAATGGGCCAGGTTATAGGCTTTGAACGCCGATTCTGGGCCCGGGAAACAAGCACAGACTGGTGGGACCGCATAGTGTTGCAGGTGTGGGACGATTCCCAGTGGCTGCGAAACTTTCGCATGCGTAAGGGCACTTTCATGGAACTTTGTGACTTGCTTTCCCCTGCCCTGAAGCGCCAGAATACCAAGATGAGAGCAGCCCTCACAGTTGAGAAGCGAGTGGCGATAGCCCTGTGGAAGCTTGCAACGCCAGACAGCTACCGGTCAGTCGGGAATCAATTTGGAGTGGGCAAATCTACTGTGGGGGCTGCTGTGATGCAAGTAGCCAAAGCAATCACGGAGGTGCTGCTACGAAAGGTAGTGACTCTGGGAAATGTGCAGGTCATAGTGGATGGCTTTGCTGCAATGGGATTCCCTAACTGTGGTGGGGCAATAGATGGAACCCATATTCCTATCTTGGCACCGGAGCACCAGGGTACCCAGTACATAAACCGCAAGGGGTACTTCTCAATGGTGCTGCAAGCACTTGTGGATCACAAGGGACGTTTCACCAACATCCATGTGGGCTGGCCGGGAAGGGTTCATGACGCTCGCGTCTTCAGGAACACCAATCTGTTTAAACGGCTGCAGCAAGGGACTTACTTTCCGGACCAGAAAATAACCGTGGGGGATGTTGAAATGCCAATTGTTATTCTTGGGGACCCAGCCTACCCCTTAATGCCATGGCTCATGAAGCCATACACAGGCAGCCTGGACAGGAGTCAGGAGTTGTTCAACTACAGGCTGAGCAAGTGCAGAATGGTGGTAGAATGTGCATTTGGCCGTTTAAAAGGTCGCTGGCGATCCTTATTGACTCGCTCAGACCTCAGCCAAACCAATATCCCCATTGTTATTACTGCTTGCTGTGTGCTTCACAATCTCTGTGAGAGCAAGGGGGAGACCTTTATGGCAGGGTGGGAGGCTGAGGCAAATCGCCTGGCTGCTGATTACTCGCAGCCAGACACCAGGGCGATTAGAAGAGCACACGATGAAGCGCTGCGCATTAGGGAAGCTTTGAAAACCAGTTTCATGACTGGCCAGGCTACAGTGTGAAATTTATGTTTGTTTATCCTTCCTGAAAACCCGCCCCCTTTATTGACTCATTCTCTGTAAGGAACCCACCCTCCCCCTTCCCCCAGCTTGCTTTCAAAGGAAATAAAGTCACCATTGTTTAAAAATCATTTATTCTTTATGAATTGATTATAAAAAGAGGGAGAGAACCTGAGTGGGGTTTGGGAGGAGGATCAGCGGGAAGGAAAAGCCCAGTAAAAAAAGGTTAAGAAAATGGCAGCCTTTTGCTTGGGCTGTCCACTGGGGTGGAATGGGAGGGTGTACGGAGCCTCCCCTCCCGTGTTCTTACACATCTGGGTGGGGAGGCTATGGAAAATGGTGAGGAGGTAGGGGGGTTATACAGGGGCTGTAGCGGCACAGAACCTGAGTGGGGTTTGGGAGGAGGATCAGCGGGAAGGAAAAGCCCAGTAAAAAAAGGTTTAAAAAATGGCAGCCTTTTGCTTGGGCTGTCCACTGGGGTGGAATGGGAGGGTGTACGGAGCCTCCCCCCCCGTGTTCTTACACGTCTGGGTGTGGAGGCTATGGAACATGGTGAGGAGGTAGGGGGGTTATACAGGGGCTGTAGCGGCACTCGGTTCTCCAGCAGCCGTTCCTGAAGCTCCACCAGACGCCGGAGCATGTCTGTTTGCTCACGCAGCAGCCCCAGCGTTGCTTCCCGACTCCTCTGATCTTCCTGCCGCCACCTCTCATCTCGAGCGTCTCTCCTCTCCTCACGTTGGTCCCTTCTGTCCTCACGTTGGTCCCTCATGTCCTCACGTTGGTCCCTCCTGTCCTCACGGTCACTGGCTTCTTTCCTATACTTGCAAACCGTCTCCTTCCACTCATTCAGATGAGCTCTTTCATTCCTGGTGGATTGCATGATTTCGGAAAACATCTCTTCTCTCGTTTTTTTTTTACGACGCCTTATCTGGGATAGCCTTCGGGAAGGAGGAGGGAGGCTTGAAACATTTGCACCTGCTGGAGGGAGTGAAAAAAGGAGAGAATTTTTTTAAAAGATACATTTTTCAGAACAATGCTTATACTCTTTCACGGTGTATACTATTCACATTACATAGCACATGTGATTTCTGTGCAAGGTCGCATTTTGCCTCTTAATATTGAGTGCCTGTGGCTTTGCTGCTAGAGATCACAGACGCAGGTCGGGGCAACAGAATTCACCTTGCATGCTGCCATGGTAAGCCACTGTCTTTAGGCTTCTGCGCCCTGCTTTCCCACATACCAAGCAAAGCCCGTTGTGCTGCAGTTTTCCTGTTAGCTTGTTTTCTGCTGCTGAAGGTTAACACCCCCCCCCCCATCCAATTCTCTGGGATGAGTGCTTTATCCCTCCCCCCACCGCCTGGCTGGTATCAGGGAAGATCCCTGCAGGAACCAAACTAACACCCCCCCCCCCACCCGCCATGAATTCTCTGGGATGAGTGCTTTATCCCTCCCCCCACCGCCTGGCTGGTATCAGGGAAGATCCCAGCAGGAACCAAACTAACACCCCCCCCCCACCCGCCATGAATTCTCTGGGATGAGTGCTTTATCCCTCCCCCCACCGCGTGGCTGGTATCAGGGAAGATCCCTGCAGGAACCAAACTAACACCCCCCCCCCACCCGCCATGAATTCTCTGGGATGAGTGCTTTATCCCTCCCCCCACCGCGTGGCTGGTATCAGGGAACATCCCTGCAGGAACCAAACTAACACCCCCCCCCCCACCCGCCATGAATTCTCTGGGATGAGTGCTTTATCCCTCCCCCCACCGCCTGGCTGGTATCAGGGAAGATCCCTGCTAGCAAAACGCGAAAAGCTCTGGGCCAATCCTCCCCCCCCCCCTTGCACTTGGCTAAATGCAGGGAAGGATTTCTTTTCAGCCACAGGCAAACAGCCCAGTAGGAACGGCCACCTCAGTCCCCTTAATTAAATTCCCTTATTTCAACCAGGTTACCCTAAGCGATATCACTCTCCTGAGGATTACACAGCAAGATAAAGAACGGATGTTGCTTGAATGCCAGCAAACACCGGGACCATACGCTGCCAGGCTCTGTCAGGCAATGATACCAGATTACTTGCTACTAGCATGGCGTGGTCAAGTGTCCTACCATGGAGGACGGAATAAGGCTGCACTGCCCAGAAACCTTGTGGCAAGGCTTTTGGAGTACCTCCAGGAGAGCTTCATGGAGATGTCCCTGGAGGATTTCCGCTCCATCCCCAGACATGTTAACAGACTTTTCCAGTAGCTGTACTGGCTGCGAATGCATCCCAAGTGCTCAGGGCAAATTAATCATTAAAAATGCTTGCTTTTAAACCATGTTTTATATTTTAAAAGGTAAACTCACCTGAGGTCCCTTCCATGGGGTCATGGTCTTGGGTGCTGGCTTGGGAGGCTTGGGAGGGTACTTCAGTCAGGGTGAGAAACAGTTCCTGGCTGTTGGGGAGAACGGAGAGCTGGGTGCTCTCTGCCAGCTCGTCCTCCTCCTCCTCCTCTTCCCCTTCCGCGGAATCATCAGGTGTCCCTGATGAGATTATCCCCAGCTCGGAATCCACAGTCAGAGGTGGGGTAGTGGTGGCGGCCCCCCCTAGAAATGCATTTAGCTCAGCGTAGAAGCGGCATGTCCGCGGCTCTGACCCGGAGCGACCGTTTGCCTCCTTTGCTTTTTGATAGGCTTGTCTGAGCTCCTTGACTTTCACGCGGCACTGATCTGTGTCCCTATTGTGGCCTCTCTCCATCATGCCCTTGGAAATTTTTTCATAAGTTTTGGCATTTCGTCTTTTCGAACGCAGTTCAGCTAGCACTGAATCCTCTCCCCATATAGAGATCAAATCCAGTACCTCCTGTACGGTCCATGCTGGTGCTCTTTTTCGATTATCAGCCTGCATGGTTACCTGTGCTGATGAGCTCTCTGTGGTCACCTGTGCTCTCCACGCTGTGCAAACAGGAAATGAAATTCAAATGTTCCCGGGGCTTTTCCTGTCCACCTGGCCAGTGCATGCGAGTTCAGATTGCTGGCCAGAGCGGTCACAATGGTGCACTGTGGGATAGCTCCTGGAGGCCAATAACATCGAATTGCGGCCACACTAACGCTAATTCGAATTGACAAATTCGATTTTGGCGCTACTCCGCTCGTCGGGGTGGAGTACAGAAATCGAATTAAAGGGCCCTTTAATTCGAATTAAATGGCTTCGTTGTGTGGACGGTTCCAGAGTTAATTCGAATTAAAGCCACTAAATCCGAATTAAAGGTGTAGTGTAGACCAGGCCTAAGAGGACCTCTAGGCACATTGAATGACCCCTGGTGCTGCCATTGGCACTTGCCAGAAGGGTTACAAAGAGACATGGCAGGATTATGACACAAGACAGCATAGCTGTGGGACATAGCACACAGCAGTGGTTTTCAAACTGCGGGTCGCAACCCAGGACTGGGTTGCGGAATGTAAGGCACTGGGTTGCGGCGGCTCTGGTCAGCACCGCCGACCGGGCCATTAAAAGTCCGGTCAGCGGTGCTGCCCGGCTAGGCAGGTTAGTTTCTACCTGTTCCGACGCCGTGCTGTGCCCTGGAAGCAGCCACCAGCACGTCTGGCTCCTAGGCAGGGGTCCACGGGGCTCTGCACACTGCCCCCGCCCTGAGCACCAGCTCCGCACTCCCATTGGCCATGAACTGGCCAGTGGGAGCTGGGGGAGCCGTGCCTGTGGGTGAGAGCTGCGTGGAGCCGCTTGTGCGCCTCCGCCTAGGAACTGGACCTGCTGCTGGCCGCTTCCAGGGGGCAGCGTGGTCCGCAGTGCCAGGACAGGCAGGAAGCCTAGGTAACAAAATGGAGGAATTGGAGCTCCTGGTCCAAGAAATGAAACCTGATATCGTAGGAATAACCGAAACATGGTGGAACTGTAGTCATGACTGGAGTACAGGTATCGAAGGGTATGTGCTGTTTAGGAATGACCGGAAAAAAGGTAAAGGTGGGGGTGTGGCACTGTATGTGAATAATGAGCTAAAATGTAAAGAAATAATAAGTGATGGAATGGATAAGACGGAGTCTGTCTGGGCAATGATTACACTGGGTAAAAGAACTACTAGAGCCTCCCCTGAGATACTGCTTGGGGTGTGCTATAGACCGCCGGGATCTAGCCTGGATGCGGACAGAGAACTATTTAATGTTTTTAAGGAAGTAAAAACTAATAAGAGCTGTGTAATCATGGGGGACTTTAACTTCCCGGACATAGATTGGGGAACAAATGCTAGTAACAATAATAGGGCTCAGATGTTCCTAGACGTGCTAGCAGATGAATTCCTTCATCAAGTAGTAGCTGAACCGACGAGGGGGGATGCCATTTTAGATTTGGTGCTGGTGAGTAGTGAGGACCTAGTTGAGGAAATGGTAGTAGGGGACAACCTTGGCTCGAGTGACCATGAGCTAATTCGGTTTAAACTAAATGGAAGGATTAACAGAAATGAAACTGTGACTAAGGTTTACGATTTCAAAAAGGCCAACTTTAATAAATTAAGGCAACTACTTAGGGAAGTGGATTGGGCTAACATACTTAGAGAGCTAAAGGCAGATGAGGCCTGGGATTATTTCAAGCTGAAGTTGCACGAGCTGTCCGAGGCCTGTATCCCGAGAAAGGGGAAACGGTTAGTAGGCAGGAGAATTAGACCTAGCTGGATGAGCGGGCGTCTCAAAAGGGCGATTAAGAAAAAACAGAAAGCGTACAAAGAATGGAAGAGGGGACGGATCGGCAAGGAAACCTACCTTATTGAGGTCAGAGCATGTAGGAATGCGGTGAGAAAGGCCAAAAGCCGTGGACCTCGCGACGGGAATTAAATCCAATAGTAAGAGGTTTTATAGCCATATAAATAGGAAGAAAACAAAGAAAGAGGAAGTGGGACCGCTGAAGCATGTAAATGGAGTGGAGATTAAGGATAATCTAGGCATGGCACAATATCTAAATGAATATTTTGCCTCGGTGTTCATAAGGCTAATGAAGGGCTTAGGAATAGAGGGAGCGGGACAGAGGGGAATAAAGGAGGGGCGATTGACATTACAGTATCAGAGGTGGAAGCCAAACTTGACCAGCTAAATGGGACTAAATCGGGCGGACCGGATGATCTCCATCCTAGAATATTGAAGGAGCTGGCGCGAGAAATTGCAAGCCCCTTGGCGATAATTTTTAATAAATCTGTAAACTCGGGGGTGGTACCAATGGACTGGAAAATAGCTAATGTGGTTCCTATTTTTAAGAAGGGGAAAAAAAGTGACCCGGGTAACTACAGGCCTGTTAGTTTAACTTCTGTAGTATGCAAGGTCTTGGAAAAAATTTTGAAGGAAAAAGTAGTTAAGGACCTTGAGGTGAATGGCAATTGGGACAAATTACAACATGAGTTTACGAAAGGCAGATCGTGCCAAACCAACTTGATCTCCTTCTTTGAGAAAGTAACAGACCTTCTAGATAAAGGAAATGCGGTGGATCTAATTTACCTCGATTTTAGTAAAGCGTTTGATACTGTCCCGCACGAGGAATTATTGGTTAAATTGGAAAATATGGGGATCGATATGAAATTCCAGAGGTGGATAAAGAACTGGTTAAAGGGGAGACTGCAGCGGGTAGTACTGAAAGGTGAACTGTCGGGTTGGATGGAGGTCACCAGTGGGGTTCCTCAAGGTTCGGTTTTGGGTCCGATTTTATTCAATCTATTCGTTACTGACCTCGGAACCGAATGTAGGAGTGGGCTGATAAAGTTTGCGGATGACACAAAGTTGGGAGGTATTGCCAATTCGGAGAAGGATCGGGATATTCTGCAGGGAGACTTGGATGACCTTGTAAATTGGAGTAACAATAATAGGATGAGATTTAATAGTGAGAAGTGTAAGGTGATGCATTTAGGGATGACTAATAAGAATTTTAGTTATAAGTTAGGGACGCATAGGTTGGAAGTGACGGAGGAGGAGAAGGACCTCGGAGTCCTGGTTGATCGCAGGATGACTATGAGTCGGCAATGTGACGTGGCTGTGAAAAAAGCTAATGCGATTTTGGGATGCGTTAGGCGAGGTATTTCTAGTAGGGACAGGGAGGTGCTGCTTCCGTTATACAAGGCGCTGGTGAGACCTCATTTGGAGTACTGTGTGCAGTTCTGGTCTCCTATGTTTAAAAAGGATGAACTTAAACTGGAACTGGTACAGAGAAGGGCCACTAGGATGATCCGAGGAATGGAAAACCTTTCCTATGAAAGGAGACTCGAGGAGCTCGGTTTGTTTAGCCTAACCAAAAGAAGGCTGAGGGGGGATATGATTGCTCTCTTTAAATATATCAAAGGGATTAATACCAAGGAGGGAGAGGAATTATTTCAGCTCAGTAGTAATGTGGACACGAGAACGAATGGATATAAACTGGCCGTGGGGAAGTTTAGGCTTGAAATTAGAAGAAGGTTTCTAACCGTCAGAGGGGTGAAATTTTGGAACAGCCTTCCGAGGGAAACGGTGGGGGCGAAAGACCTTTCTGGCTTCAAGATTAGGCTTGATAAGTTTATGGAGGGAATGGTTTGAAGGGATAACGTGATTTTAGTCAATTAGGCATTAACGTGCCATCGCGGGTAAAATGAGGGTCCGGCTGTAGAATCTTGCCTGTATGCTCGGGGTTCTGCTGATCGCCATATTTGGGGTCGGGAAGGAATTTTCCTCCAGGGTAGATTGGCAGAGGCCCTGGAGGTTTTTCGCCTTCCTCCGCAGCATAGGGCAGGGGTCGCAGGCTGGAAGATTCTGTTGTGGGTGGGTCAGCTTTTGTGGCCTGCATCATGCGGGAGGTCAGACTAGATGACCATATTGGTCCCTTCTGACCTTAAAGTCTATGAGTCTATGAGTCTATTAGCACCCCTGCTGCGCCACTGACCAGGAGCTGCCCGAGGTAAGCCCATGGCCTAACCCTGCACCCCAATCCCCTGCCCCAGCCCTGAGTCCCCCCCAAACCCAGAGCCCCCTCCTGCACATCAAACCCCTCATCCCCAGCTCCACCCCAGAGCCTGCACCCGCAGCCCAGTGCCATGACCCCCTCCTGCACCCCAACCCCTCACCCAGCCCAGAACCCCCTCCCACACCCTGAACCCCTTATTCCCAGCCCCACCCTGCAGTCCTCAGCCCCACACCCCAACCCTCTGCCCTAGCCCTGAGCCCCTCCCACACCCCAAACCCCTCATCCCCAGCTCCATTGGGTCACGGGCATCAACAGTTTTCTTCAACTGGGTCACCAGAAAAAAAGTTTGAAAACCGCTGGCATACAGCATTCTGACTCATTGCTATGGGACAAGATAATCACCTATGTGTCTGTAGACAGCAGGTGTTGCTCCTTGCCAGAGTTTTAGTAAGCCTTCCTCTTGAACAATCCCTGCTGCAGTACGTAGCATGCCACGGTAGGGTACAGCTCTTCCGGCAGCAGCTCCATACCGACAAACAGCAGCTTCACCTTGGATCTGCAGTCGCGTTTTCGTGAGATCCAGGGGAAAGGTCACTAGCAGAAAACAACAGGGAACACAGCTGAACAAAGGCCGCATCCTGCAGAACACAGTGTTGCGAAACGCAGGCTGGCAGCATTTGATTTGCCGCAGGCACTGTTAGCAGGTGCTCATCCTGACTGAGGCAGGAGGCTCATTATTCATGGTGCCTTTTGACAAGATAGCAAAAATACATCAATTGCCTTTCATTCTATCCCAAGTTCTTTTCCTTCCAAATCCAATGCTTACCACCTGCCCCGCTTTTGAAGTTTCTTTGAAGAAGCATTTGGAGTTTCTGGAAGATGCTAGAGCACGTTAAATCCTTGTCAATTACTTCCACCCTTTTACATACTCTGTGACCAAGACTTTGGTGTGCACAATGCAGTTGGGCAGGTCAGGCACCCCCTCATTCTCAAGTGGCCACTCTACATTTCCAGAGGGAAAGCACACTCTGCAGAGCCAGTAATCTCCCCATCCCCATGCAGGGGAGCATGAAATGGGCAGATGTTTGACTGCTCCATCCCACAATGTGGGGGAGCTGTTTTGAGCAGAGGGGGAAGCAATCTTCTATTGGCGTGGATCACGGGTCAGCAACCTCTGGCACGCGGCTCGCCAGGGTAAGCACCCTGGCGGGCCGGGCCGGTTTGTTTACCTGCCGCGTCCGCAGGTTCGGCCGATCGCGGCTCCCACTGGCCGCGGTTCGCCGCTCCAGGCCAATGGGGGCTGCGAGAAGCCGCGGCCAGCACATCCCTCAGCCCATGCCGCTTCCCGCAGCCCCCATTGGCCTGGAACAGCGAACCGCGGCCAGTGGGAGCCGCGATCGGCCGAACCTGCGGATGCGGCAGGTAAACAAACCGGCCCGGCCCGCCAGGGTGCTTACCCTGGCGAGCTGCGTGCCAGAGGTTGCCGACCCCTGGCGTGGATTAATAGAAGATTACTTTTCCCCTTGGAACAAAGCAGAACCAGGGAAGAGAGTGTCCCTTAATCCCTTCCCTGTGCTGCTTCTGGGGCAGTGCAGTTACACACTGCCCTTACATAAAAAAAAAACTTGACAACAGCTAGGCTGCTGGTGTGCTGAGACCACCGCCTCTTGTGCTAACAAACACTGCCTTGTATTTCCCAGGCTGTCTGTATCCATCGGTTGTCTCTTGTTTTATACTTAGTCTGTACTACACAGACATTACAATCTATCTCTTGGTTCTGTGTTTGTACAGAGCCTAGCACAATGGGGTTCTGGCCCATGACAAGGGCTCCTAGGCACTACAGTAATACAAATAACAAACAACACTAATAATAATACTTAGGGATGCCGGTAAAGTCACAATATAATCCCATATTATAAATTATTATTTCTTGTATTGGATATCTTTAAACAAAAGAGAACCCTTAAATCACTAGGACATTGCACCCAGTTTGCATGTACAAATTAATAGTTTACCCTACATAGATATTACAAAATAACAAATTATTTATCACAGTGCAGCATTGTATAGGCATTCCCTCTTCCTTAAATATCTGCTCTCTCTCTGTTGCACCGACACATCTCTAAAGACAGCTCTGCTGTAATTAGAAACATGAGCTTCCCAACTAGATTAGATCTCTTTTTGGAGAGAAGGGGGAGCGCTACTCTAAACTAACTGTAGAAGGCAAATTACTCCCACAGTCAACTTCAACTGATTGTTCTGCCTTTTTGGTCTTCTATCAGAAAAAACAGTACATTGCACATTTAAATCACTCAGAACTTGTCTTGGTTCACTATTACATCCCACTGTTCTCAACGGCAAAGACTTCGGGCTAGTCTACACTGGCAACGCTAAAGCGCTGCTGTCCCAGCACTATAAAAAAATCCACCTCCACGAGGGGTGCGGCTCCCAGCGCTGGTGCACTGTCTACACTGGCACTTTACAGTGCTGAAACTTGCTGCACTCAGGGGGGTGTTTTTTCACACCCCCAAGCGAGAAAGTTGCAGCACTCTAAATTGTCAGTGTAGACAAGCCCTAGATCTGAAAGACCTACCGCGGAGCAACACCAAGTTTGCAAAGCAGCAGACCCGGAGAAACCATGCCATCAGAGGTGAAAGTAAGCCAGTACTGTCCGGACCAGCTTCCCCAGGCTGGCGAGTTAAAGGGTCCGGGACACCCTACAGCGGCCAGAGCCCCGGCCCTTTAAATCGCCTCCCAAACACCGGGGTAGCGGTGGCAGGGCTCTGGCAGTGATTTAAAGGGCCCAGTGCTCCAACCGCTGCGGGGAGCCCCGGGACCTTTAAATCACCGCCGGAGCCCTGCCGCTGCTACCCCGGGGCTCCGGCAGTGAGGCTCAGGCGGCGTTTTAAAGGGCCCAGGGCACCTGCTGCTGTGAGGAGCCCTGGGCCCTTTAAAGCGCCGCCTGAGCCCGGCCGCCGGAGCCCTGGAGGTAGCGGCGGCAGGGCTCCGGTGATGATTTAAAAGGCCAGGGGCTCCCCGCAGCAGCCGGAGTCCCGGGCCCTTTAAATCACCGCCCAAGCCCAGCTGCCAGAGCCCTGGTGTAGCACCGGCAGGGCTCCGGCAATGATTTAAAGGGCCAGGGGCTCCAGCCACTGCGGGGAGCCCCAGGCCCTTTAAAGTGCCGCCTAAGCCCTGCTGCCGGAGCCCCGGGGTAGCGGCGGCAGGGCTCCATCGGCAATTTAAAGGACCTGGAGCTCCACTGCTGTAGCGGTGGCCAGAGCCCCGGGCCCTTTAAATCATCCCGAGCCTCGGGGGCTCCCAGCTGCCTTTGCAGCTGGTGGCTCCCGGAGTCATTTAAAGGCCCCAGGGCTCCCAGCTGGAGCCCCGGGGCCTTTAAATCTTGATTTAGAGGCCACGCCTCTTCCGGTTGAGGCCACGCCCGTGGTCAGGACTCTAGCATACTGGTAAATCCTTTAAGTTACTTTCACCCCTGCATGTGATGCAATATATTTTTCAAGCTGCACTACACAGAAAAGTATAAAGAGGAGAGGCCAATGTAACAAGTTCCCTGCGCCCGGAAGTTGTTGAATGTTGAGGCAGCAGTAAACAGAGAGCTGAGGGAATGGGGCTGAGCATTTTCCCTACCCCCCACCCCAGTCAATCACAACTCCCTTCCCTCTAATAAAATCATAGTGGCTAGTACCTAGTTCTGCAACAGCCGCTGCACAGGCTGACAACGCGAACTTGCTGGTTCGGGGCCATCTCTCTGGGAAAGGCAAACTCCTCTCCTCCTGGGGGTAGCATTCAGCATGTAACATAACAGGCACACTCACCCACCCACCCAAAAGAATCTGGAAAGAATTAAAAGTCAGTGAGTCACTCTCTTGAGGTCATTTTCCTAAAGTTCTAGCAGCACCAAGGAGCACTCACCCCACACCGTCTTCCGATAAGCAGGCTCTAAAGTCTCTGCTCAGTGACATAACTAAGTCCTACAGAGAGGCTTTTGGGAAATGTAGTCTTTTATCCAATCTCTCTCTCACATGCGGTAGTGAAAGTTGGTTTTTAAGCACAGTTATTTATTGCCAATCACTGATATTCAAAAATCATTAGTCAGGTCCCCAAAATCATGAGATTGATTTAAACATAATGAGGCTTTTAAAAGAATATATTTGCCTTCAGCTATTTGAGTGGTTAAAGTTCATGTTTTCAAACTTTGCTCTGCAATCATGAGGGCTAGAAACTTTTTTTTTTTTCTAACTGAAAGCTAAGATTCTCACATAGTCAGGACTTCAGGACAGGGGTGCCATTTCAGATTTTAACTGTGATTTCAGAGGTTACTTAGGCACCTGAAAACTCTAGGTGTGGTTTTTTTGTTTTGTTTTGTTTGTTTTGTTTTGCAGATAAGTTAGAAATTAACTGATGGGAACACTGTATCTAATTCCTATATAAAGAAAGAAAAAACACTAATTAGAGCCATATTTTAAGTTTATATGTAAATTTAGAACAATAAGGAGATAATACAAGATATTTCCAAACTCACGCATTGAGGTATCCATTTTGGAGCCTTAGCACAGATATCAGAAACACAAGTTTGATACTTTGTACACCATCTTTAGTAGAGATAAATAAAAATAAATAAAATTTGCCTAATATTTGCTTACTTTCTCTGACACACTCTGTGTTACTGCCGTTATCCACTCTGTTTTAGTCAATTGTTTTTTCACTCCACTAAAAACTTATGTACTTAATATTAACGTGCACGATTAAGTCCCCCCCCCCTTTTATTTAGAATGTGAATTTATTTGTTTAATTATTCTGGCATTTCTGTTTACTGATCACAATCATATATGTGACTCATTAATATTTAAATTCATCATTACTATTAGTATCAGACTTGAAACTGCATTTATTTTCATACGAATTTTAAGTTATTTTACAGATATAATTAAAATATAATTTGAAAATAAGCGACCTTCATCTGCACAGTGTTTAGCTTTTTAAAAAAAAAAAAACTGGCACTGCTAAGGTGAGTACAAGCTAAATTTACATTCTGGAAGGATATTATTACTTGATTGTGTGTGTGTTGGGGAGAGTGTGTGGGAGACTGAAGGTGTGTGTTAGGGGGGAGTGTGTGTGTGAGATTGTGTATGCTGAATGATTGTGTCAGCACACTGTCTCTTTAAGCCAAGCACGCAGGAGTCTGAACACTTGGTTCAGTACAGCAGCAGCAGCTCCCACTCCTGAGCCAGAGGCACCTGAACAGACAGGTGTCCTGTCCCCACCTCCCCAGCTCAGTGGAGACCCACTCGGGCACAATATGTCCCCATATCTACTCTAGCGACACCATCAGAGGACCCAACCACATCAGCCACACCATCAGGGACTCATTCACCTGCACATCTACTAATGTTATATATGCCATCATGTGCCAGCAATGCCCCTCTGCCATGTACATTGGCCAAACCGGACAGTCTTTATGTAAAAGAATAAATGGACACAAATCGGACATCAGGAATGGTAACATACAAAAGCCAGTAGGAGAACACTTCAGTCTTTCTGGACATTCTATAACAGATTTAAAAGTAGCCATACTGGAACAAAAAAAACTTCAGAAACAGACTTCAAAGAGAAACTGCAGAATTAAGGCCTGGTCTACGCTGCAGGGGGGCGGGGGGGAGGGATTCAATCTAAGTTATGCAACTTCAGCTACATGAATAATGTAGCTGAAGTCCACGTACTTAGCTCGACTTACGGTGGTGTCTTCACCGCAGTGAGTTGACTGCTGACACTCCCCCGTCGACTCTGCCTGCACCTCTCGCCGAGCTGGAGTACAGGAGTCGATGGGAGAGTGCTCGGGGGGGGGGGGGTCGATTTATCGCGTCTAGACGCGATAAATCAACCCCCGCTGGATCGATCGCTGCCCGCCGATCTGGCGGGTAGTGTAGACATACCCTAAAATTCATTTGCAAATTTAACATCATTAATTTGGGCTTGAATAGGTTGGGGTTGAATAGGGACTGGGAGTGGCCGGCTCATTACAAAAGCAGCTCTGCATCTCCTGGAATTGACACCTCCTCATCTATTATTGGGAGTGGACTACATCCACCCTGATCAAATTGGCCCTGTCCACACTGGTTCTCCACTTGTGAGGTAACTCCCTTCTCTTCCTGTGTCAGTATATTTATGCCTGCATCTGTAATTTTCACTCCATGCATCTGAAGAAGTGGGTTTTTTACCCACGAAACCTTATGCCCAAATAAATCTGTTAGTCTTTAAGGTGCCACCGGACTCCTTGTTGTTTTTACTCGGGCACGGCCATCTCTAGCATCAGATGAACTACTCCAATGCTGCACCAGCCATGGATGAGCTTCCCAGAGAAGAGGAGACTGCCAGGATGGTGGGAACTGGGCAGCCGGAGAGTGGCGGCTGCTGGCTGGGCAACCAGCTCTGGGAGGGATGCTCCGGGGGGGGGGGGCTGAGACAAATTTTGGGGTGGCTATAGTCCCCGCAAATCTCCCCTTGCGCCTCCCCTGTTTGTAAAATTATAATGTGGTACAAAACTCGGGGGAGGGGCCAGGTCCCCTCTTCCCTCCCTAAATGGCGCCCCACTCCAGGAGCTGGGGCTTCAATAAAACGACCCAAAATCGCGAGGCTCATGAAAAAACTAACAAGAGTTGGCAAGACCGTTGGACTAAACTCTATAATGGAGATCTGCAAAACAATAAACAGCCATACTTTGCACTTTACAACCATAGATCTGAAAGTACTTTACACAGAAGTATAAGCATTACTATTTGTATTTTAAAGATGGGGAAACTGAGGCACAGAGCGGGAGTGTGAATTGCCCAAGGTGACACAGCAAGTCAGTAGTAGCACCAGGAAAACAACTCGGCGCTCTGACTCTCACAACCACATCTTTGCACTTCACCAAGCTGCTTCCCAAGAAGTAAGCATGCTACAGAAAGCATAAGATCTCTAGTTCCACTGACACCCCTTCCTGTCTCCAAAACTGGGCAGCCCCGCCTCGCAGAAAT
The DNA here is from genome assembly GCF_028017835.1 of Emys orbicularis. NCBI lineage: Eukaryota > Metazoa > Chordata > Testudines > Emydidae > Emys > Emys orbicularis. The sequence continues at coordinate 17,710,303 of NC_088685.1, read as the reverse complement.
GATTCAAGGGACCCAGAAAGGGGGCACGTCATGGAACTGCTTCTCCCCTTCTATGCCCCTAGCTGAGTTCTCCTTGCTTTGCATCCTTTCCTCCCATAGAAGCACTGTGGTGAATCCATCCCTTTGCAATTACGTGCCTTTGATTAAATCAAACATTCTGATGACATTAGGGTGTGGCTCCTACCAGCCTCCTTCTACACCCCTTACTTATGATGAACCTGTATTTCATATAATTGGAATTACATGGCTGTATAAGATGTTACTCAGCATCAAAGTGAGAGAATAATAATTGTATTATTATTTATAATTTGTATTTATCGTAGCTGAGCCAGCCAGCCTAGGAACCTAGTTATGGACCAGGACTCCATTGTGCTAGGTGCTGTACACACACAAAGCAAAAAGACAGTCCCTGTCCTGAAGAGCTTACAATCTAAGGCCTGGTCTACACTATGACTTTAATTCGGATTTAGCAGCGTTAAATCGAATTAACCCTGCACCCGTCCACACAATGAAGCCATTTATTTCGAAATAAAGGGCTCTTAAAATCGATTTCTGTACTCCACCCCGACGAGTGGAGTAGCGCCAAAATCGATATTGTCATTTCGAATTAGGGTTAGTGTGGCCGCAATTCGATGGTATTGTCCTCCGGGAGCTATCCCACAGTGCACCATTGTGACCGCTCTGGACAGCAATCTGAACTCGGATGCACTGGCCAGGTAGACAGGAAAAGCCCCGCGAACATTTGAATTTCATTTCCTGTTTGCCCAGCGTGGAGAGCACAGGTGACCACAGATAGCTCATCAGCACAGGTAACCATGCAGGCCGATAATCGAAAAAGAGCACCAGCATGGACCGTACAGGAGGTACTGGATATGATCGCTATATGGGGAGAGGATTCAGTGCTAGCAGAACTTCATTCGAAAAGACGAAATGCCAAAACTTTTGAAAACATCTCCAAGGGCATGATGGAGAGAGGCCACAATAGGGACTCAGATCAGTGCCGCCTGAAAGTCAAGGAGCTCAGACAAACCTATCAAAAAACAAAGGAGGCAAACGGTCGCTCCGGGTCAGAGCCGCAGACATGCCGCTTCTACGCCGAGCTGCATGCAGTTCTAGGGGGGGCCGCCACCACTACCCCACCTCTGACCGTGGATTCCGAGGCGGGGATAATCTCATCAGCTACACCTGAGGATTCTGCAGACGGGGAAGAGGAGGAGGAGGAGGAGGACGAGCTTGCGGAGAGCACCCAGCACTCCGTTCTCCCCAACAGCCAGGATCTTTTTCTCAGCCTGACTGAAGTACCCTCCCAACCCTCCCAAGCCAGTATCCAATACCACGACCCCATGGAAGGGACCTCAGGTGAGTTTACCTTTTAAAATATAAAACTTGTTTTAAAAGCAAGCGTTTTTTAATGATTACTTTGCCCTGAGGACTTGGGATGCATTCGCGGCCAGTACAGCTACTGGAAAAGTCTGTTAACGTGTCTGGGGATGGAGCGGAAATCCTCCAGGGACATCTCCATGAAGCTCTCCTGGAGGTACTCCAAAAGCCTTGCCACAAGGTTTCTGGGCAGTGCAGCCTTATTCCGTCCTCCATGGTAGGACACTTGACCGCGCCATGCTTGCAGCAAGTAATCTGGTATCATTGCATGACAAAGCCTGGCAGCGTATGGTCCCGGTGTTTGCTGGCATTCAAGCAACATCCGTTCTTTATCTCGCTGTGTAATCCTCAGGAGAGTGGTATCGCTCATGGTAACCTGGTTGAAATACGGGAATTTAATTAAGGGGACAGAGGTGGCCGTTCCTACTGGGCTGTTTGCCTGTGGCTGAAAAGAAATCCTTCCCTGCAGTTAGCCAAGCGCAGGGGGGGGGGGGAAATTGGCCCAGAGCTTTTCGCGTTTGGCTAGCAGGGATCTTCCCTGATACCAGCCACGCGGTGGGGGGAGGGATAAAGCGATCATCCCAGAGAATTGGATGGGGGGGGGGTTAGTTTGTTTTCTGCTGCTGAAGGTTAACAGGAAAACCGCAGCACTCAACGGGCTTTGCTTGGTATGTGGGAAAGGAGGGCGCAGAAGCCGAAAGACAATGGCTTACCATGGCCGCATGCAAGCCGAATTCTGTTGCCCGGACCTGCGTCTGTGATCTCTAGCAGCAAAGCCACAGGCACTCAATATTAAGAGGCAAAATGCGACCTTGCACAGAAATCACATGTGCTATGTAATGTGAATAGTGTCGGTCACCGTGAAAGAGTATAAGCATTGTTCTGCAAAATGTATCTTTTTAAAAAAATCTCTCCTTTTTTCCCTCCCTCCAGCAGCTGCAAATTCTTCAAGCCTCCCTCCTCCGTCCCGAAGGCTATCTCAGATAAGGTGTCGGAAAAAGAAGACGCGAGACGGGATGTTCGCAGAAATCATGGAATCCACCAGCAGTGAAAGAGCTCATCTGAATGAGTGGAAGGACACGGTTTCAAAGGATAGGAAAGAAGCCAGTGAACGTGAGGACAGGAGGGACCAATGTGAGGACATGAGGGACCAATGTGAGGACAGGAGGGACCAATGTGAGGAGAGGAGAGATGCTCGAGATGAGAGGTGGCGGCAGGAAGATCAGAGGAGGCAGGATGCAACGCTGGGGCTGCTGCGTGAGCAAACAGACATGCTCCGGCATCTGGTGGAGCTTCAGGAACGGCAGCAGGATAACAGAGTGCCGCTACAGCCCCTGTATAACCCCCCTCCCCTCTCACCATGTTCCATAGCCTCCTCACCCAGACGTGTAAGAACGCGGGGGGGGGGGAGGCTCCGTACACCCTCCCATTCCACCCCAGTGGACAGCCCAAGCAAAAGGCTGTCATTTTTTTAACCTTTTTTTAGTGGCCTTTTCCTTCCCGCCGATCCTCTTCCCAAACCCCACCCGGGTTCCCTCCCTCTTTTTATAATCAATTAATAAAGAATAAATGATTTTTAAATGATAGTGACTTTATTTCCTTTGAAAGCAAGCTGGGGGAAGGGGGAGGGTGGGTTCCTCACAGAGAATGAGTCAATAAAGGGGGCAGGTTTTCATGAAGGAGAAACAAACAGAAATTTCACACTGTAGCCTGGCCAGTCATGAAACTGGTTTTCAAAGCTTCTCTGATGCCCAGCGCTTCCTGGTGTGCTCTTCTAATCGCCCTGGTGTCTGGCTGCGCGTAATCAGCAGCCAGGCGATTTGCCTCAGCCTCCCACCCCACCATAAAGGTCTCCCCCTTACTTTCACAGAGATTGTGGAGCACACAGCAAGCAGAAATAACAATGGGGATATTGGTTTGGCTGAGGTCTGTGTGAGTCAGTAACTATCGCCAGCGACCTTTTAAACGGCCAAATGCACATTCTACCACCATTCTGCACTTGCTCAGCCTCTAGTTGAACAGCTCCTGACTCCTGTCCAGGCTGCCTGTGTATGGCTTCATGAGCCATGGCATTAAGGGGTAGGCTGGGTCCCCAAGAATAACTATTGGCATTTCAACATCCCCAACGGTTATTTTCTGGTCCGGGAAGTAAGTCCCTTGCTGCAGCCGTTTAAACAGAGTAGTGTTCCTGAAGACGCGAGCATCATGAACCCTTCCTGGCCAGCCCACGTTGATGTTGGTGAAACGTCCCTTGTGATCCACAAGTGCTTGCAGCACCATTGAAAAGTACCCCTTGCGGTTTATGTACTGGGTACCCTGGGGCTCCGGTGCCAAGATAGGGATATGGGTTCCATCTATCACCCCACCACAGTTAGGGAATCCCATTGCAGCAAAGCCAACCACTATGACCTGCACATTTCCCAGAGTCACTACCTTTTGTAGCAGCACCTCAGTGATTGCTTTGGCTACTTGCATCACAGCAGCCCCCACAGTAGATTTGCCCACTCCAAATTGATTCCCGACTGACCGGTACCTGTCTGGCGTTGCAAGCTTCCACAGGGCTATCGCCACTCGCTTCTCAACTGTGAGGGCTGCTCTCCTCTTGGTATTCTGGCGTTTCAGGGCAGGGGACAGCAAGTCACAAAGTTCCATGAAAGTGCCCTTACGCATGCGAAAGTTTCGCAGCCACTGGGAATCGTCCCACACCTGCAACACTATGCGGTCCCACCAGTCTGTGCTTGTTTCCCGGGCCCAGAATCGGCGTTCCATGGATAGAACCTGCCCCATTAACAACATGATCTCCAAAGCACCGGGGCCCGCGGTTTGAGAGAATTCTGTGTCCATGTCCATGTCCATGTCCTCATCACGCTTGTCGCTGCGCTGCCGTCGCCGCCGCCTCCTCGCCTCGTTTTTCTGGTCCTGGCTCAGCATAAACTGCACAAGAACGCGCGAGGTGTTTACAATGTTCATGACTGCTGTCTTGAGCTGAGCGGGCTCTATGCTTGCCATGGTATAGAGTCTGCAGTGTTCACCCAGGAAAAAAGGCACGAAATGGTTGTCTGCCGTTGCTTTCATGGAGGGAGGGGTGAGGCTGTACCCAGAACCACCTGCGACAATGTTTTTTGCCCCACCAGGCACTGGGATCTCAACCCAGAATTCCAATGGGCGGGGGAGACTGCGGGAACTATGGGATAGCTATGGGATAGCTACCCACAGTGCAACGCTCCAGAAATCGACGCTAGCCCCGGTACATGGACGCACACCGCCGAATTAATGTGCTTAGTGTGGCCGCATACATTCGACTTTATACAATCTGTTTCCCAAATTCGAATGATATAAATTCGGATTAATCCCGTAGTGTAGGCATACCCTAAGTATAAGGCAGAGACAACAGATGGATACAGACAGATGGGGAGTACAAGGAAACAAATGAGACAGTATTGGCCAGCATGATAGGCTGTCATCTCAGCACTCCAGCAGCCTAACCATTGCCAATTTTTGGTAGGGATCATGACCAAGGAGCGTTAAAGGGGTTTTGAAGGAGGACAATGAGTAAGTTTTACGGATGTTTACAGTGAGCTTCTCCCGAGGGTGAAGGGCAGCATGGGAGAAAGCACAAAAGTTGCCGGTTTGCCCTTACACCCAGTTCCTGCATGTATTTACATAGATTAGGAGCTTTGCACACGAGTAGTCCCACTGAACACAATGGATCTACTCACATGTATAAAGTTACTCACATGCATAAGTGTTTGCTACAGTAGTGGCTTTAGGGCAGAGGGACAGCTCAGTGGTTTGAGCATTGACCTACCAAACCCAGGATTGTGAATTCAGCCCTTGAGGGGGCCATGTAGGGATCTGGGGCAAAAATCTGTCTGGGGATTGGTCCTGCTTTGAGCAGGGGGTTGGACAAGATGACCTCCTGAGGTCCCTGACATTCTATGTACATTCTGCAAAGCCCCTTGCTTTACATAGATCAAAAATGTGTTAAAAGCCATAATGTGAATATTACATTTTTGCTGCTCAAAGGGGTATACACCAAAGGAATTTGTTTTAAAAATTCTGGCCCAATCCTTCAGCCACTGAATTCACTGGGAGTTTGTAAATGACTTCAGAGAGAGCTGAATCCCATTGCAATGTCAAACAAAACTAGCAAAAGGTTAGTCGTCTCAAAGGGATGCTGTGATGTATTTTGCAATGTTTTATTGTAGAGTGTAATCATTACTCTTCGCCTCGAGTGTTGCTCTGTGTACAGTATTTTGATGTACTTGTAAGAGTTCATTTTGATTCTCCTCTGCTGTCCTGTTGAAGATGCATCCACTTACCTGAATAACAATCCCATTAAAGTTAACTTGACACCTTGTTCGCTGAGATTTGCTAAAGGACATTTTTCTCTCTTCTGTACAGACAAAAAACTAAACGCCTCACCCCAAAGCACCTCAGAGTGATAAACACATAGTGCCAAATTCTTATCTAATTTATACTCCCTGCTGCCAATGTCAACATCAACATCTCTAAATACAGGGCTCAGTATAGGTAATGTGGTGAAATTTTATGGCCTGTAATATACAGAAAATCAGATTAGATGATCTAATAGTTCCTTCCAGCCTTAAAAAAATCTATGAATCTAAACTTTGTCCTTTATTCTCTATCCCTGTTCATGTCTCATATTGACAGCTATAACCTCCTCTCTCTACTCCCCAGTCTAGTCTATCCAAAATGGGGTTGATACAATCATTTTCCTCTCCTGTCATTCTGACCTTATTTCTTTATGGTACTTATTTGGCTACCATCACCATTGAATCTTCGTACCTCACCATTTTTAATACATTTACCTTCACAGTGTCCCAGTGAGGTGGGGAAATGCTATTATTCCCGTGCTACAATTGAGGCATAAAGAGATGGAGTAACTTTCCTAAGGTCATAGAGGAAGTCTGTAAGAGGGCTGGGAACTGAACCTGGTTCTTCGAACTCCTAGGCTGGCAGTCTAACCACTGGCCATCCGTCTTCTATTTGTTCTAGCTTACTTCGCCAGCTTCTGCATCAAATCCAAGCTCTTCATCGTCATTGCCCAGACTACAAAATTCCTTACATACCTACACATTTTTCCTTCTCCACCCATACTACCATTAGCTTCTCCCTTTGGACCTGATCTAAGGCCCATGGAACTCAAAGGGAATCTCTCCATTGACATCAATGGACTTTGGATCAAGCTATATCCGTCCTGCATCCACACCTAGTATTATGTCTTCTTCTAACCCATAAATTACAATGGGAAGAATTTCTGAATTAATGATCAACCAACCCTCCTCTTTTACACTACAAACATTTTTCACAGACCCACCCACATATGCTAAGTAACAGCCACACCCCATTTTTCATTTATCTTATTCAAAACAGTTCTTCAGTTCAGATACATTCAGCACATCTACCCTGTGTACAGCCCTATGTACACCCATGTACGCTATATAAATACTACAATACATCAATAAGGGAGCCTCAGAAACAGCAGCAGAAGCCAGTTTGGAATCAACAGCAACATTTCTCTACATCATCAGTCATTGGTGTTGGGGAGGAAATGGACATAGATGTTACTGTTGTCTTGTCTTTAGTCCTTGGACTTATTATTATCATGTATTTTTTGTTTCAGCCAAGAAATCCAAATTCCCCACCTTTTATCCGCGGCTGGATCCCTTGGTTTGGAGCTGCATTTCAGTTTGGGAAAGCTCCTCTGAAGTTTATAGAACAAGCCAGAATCAAGGTAATAAGCTTGTAGACTGTATGAATAAGTAATGTATTATTGGAGAAATGGGATATTACCATATAACTGAAGATTGTGTTGTAATGTATAAGCAAAAGAAAGCAGACTTCAGGTTGAATATTTAACCATCATTTTTGCATTTCCTGACTTTTGACCATTTAAATTTATACCATTAGCTGAGCTTTTCTATTCTAATTTCCATACTTTATTTTTAAGCCTATTGTTATTAATGCTGAGAAGAATACAAGGCTCCCCTTCCCACTGATCTTACAAACCATGCTTTGAAACGGCTTCCTTTTCCAGTACAGCAGTGGTTTTCAACCTGGGGTTTGCAGACCCTTGGGGGTCCGCAAACTATATCTAAGATTTCCAAAGGGGTCCACATCTCCATCAGAAAATTTTTAGGGGGTCCGCAAATGAAAAAAGGTTGAAAACCACTGCTGTATAGGTTGGAAGTAGACCTGATGAAACTTTTTCGGCTGAACAGCTTTTTATTGGAAAATGATGTTTCGTCAACATCAATTTTTTTTGAGGGAACATGTCAATTTTTATTGACATTTTGATCAGAAAACATTTGAAACCTTCCAATGGCATCACACCATGCACATACTTCAAAATCAGAATGCAGTATTTTATTTTGACTTTGTTGTTTCATTTCATTTTGAAATTCTTGTTTAGTTCAGCTCTAACTCTCATTTCATTTAGACTTTTAATTTTTTTAAAAAAACTTTAATGTTATTATACTTATTTAAATTACACATGCATATATTATATTTAATAGTGTAATGTTTCAATGTTATCAAAATGAAAACTTTTGATAAGGTCATTGCAATGTTTCCAAATTGAAAGAGTTTGAAATTTCCATTCCACAAAATATTTTGAGCTTTCAACTGTTTGTTCTGATTCAGGATGATTCCTCCCTCCCCACCCCCCACCCCCACCCCACCCCCACCACCACCACACACACCCTGCAACACATTGGAATTTCCCACTGGACAGAAATTCTGTTTTCTGACCAACTTAGAAGCCATTTGGGCAGACTTTATAAAAATCTTCCAATGGCATCACACCATGCACATACTTAGAATTGCCTAGCTAGAAGTCAGGGGGTCAGTCATAGACGACTCGTTTCCCCTCATACTGGGGGGACACAATCTAAAGGGGAGGACACATGGCCACCCCACGTGTCTCCTCTGCCCAGAGACCTCCCTGCCCTGCACCCAGCCCGCTGCCGTACTGTCCCCACTCCAAGTTACCTACGGGGGAGGGGTTCTGTCCTTCTCCTGCTGCGCCTTCCCCCCACCCCCCAGCACATTTGGCCACTCTCCCTGGCAGCCGGGTGGGGAGCGGGATGGAGCCGTTTCTCATGCGTCTGAAGCAGGCTGCTCCGGGTCACTGCTCTGTGCAGCGCAGCAGCTGCCTGAGGCCTTGGCTACACTTGCAGCTGTACAGCGCTTTGAGGTAAACCTGTCTTCGTACAGCTGAGTAGGGAAAAGCACTGCAGTCTGTCCACACTGACAGCTGCCAGCGCAGTGGTGTGGCCACACTTGCAACATTTGCAGCTGTGTTGGGAGCGGTGCATTATGGGCAGCTATCCCAGCATTCATGTGGCTGCAATGTGCTTTTCAAAACGGGGGGGTGGGGTGGATTGTGACAGGGAGTGTGGGGGGAGAGAGAGTGCTTTTTGGAGCATGTCAGCTCTCTATTTTGCAAGTTCCGAACTCCCGGCCCCCTGCTCATTCATTTACTCACTCAAAGCAAGCTGCAAACTGTTTGCTTTTCTCTGTGGTACGAGCTTTGAAACCGGCACTTCCACATTCCTGCAGCCGGTCACAACAATGGAGGGGATTGGCCACTTGACAAGGTGATTAGTACAGCGCTGCAAGCGTTTACACTCACACCCGTGAGTCGTAGCCACTCTGCTGCAGCTGTTATTCCTCTCGGGGAGGTGGAGTACCTGCAGCGGTGTACCCAGGGAGATACAGCAGTGTAAGTGCCCTGCCAGTGTGGACGGGGAGTGAGTTACAGCGCTGGGGGAGGCTTTACAGCGCTGTAACTTGCAAGTGTAGCCAAGGCCTGAGAGAGCCTGGCAGCGGCCCACTCCCCAGGACAGGGGCCGAGTGAGCCAGAAACATACTTGGGGGGAGAGGGGACTCTGGCTCACTCAGCCCCTGTCCCTGGCAGCCAGGCCCAGGCAGGGAGCGGCCTGCTGCTCCCAGCGAGGTTCTTGCAGGCAGCCGTTGTGCTGCACCGAGCCGCCACCCAGAGCGGCCAGCATGAGAAATGGCTGGTCCCGCCCCCCTCCATTCCCCGCCCGGGCCCGGCTGCCAGGGATAGGGGCCGAGCATGCCGGGGGACAGGTGCAGCGGGAGGACAGAGCCCCTCTCCCTCCCCAACCTCACAGGCCAATCGGGGGTGGGGGAACACTTAACACTGAGGAGCTCAGGATCACCACAAGAAAGAGAGAGTTTCTCTCCATGTCCAGCAGAGTTCCACAGGAAAGGGGATCTTCTCCTACAGAGCTCTTAACTCTGCATAAGAATTCAGGCAGACTTGGGTGAAGACTCTGTTCTTGCACTGAAATCTGTCTACAGAAGTTCTTATGGGTCACGTCAAATCCTGCCCAGTTATGCAGTGAATGAAAATTGTTACATTCAGCAGTTTATGTGAAAGGAATTGATTAATACAATTCAGCTACTAGCTGAGAAGTATTTAAATCACAACAACTATCCTCTTAATTGACTTGTTTGGAGTCTCAGAAAGTCCAAGTACATAATTTTGATCCCAGAAGCAGATCAAATTTGTATTAGTATCATACCTCACAGTACTGTATACACTGATAGAATAAAAACATCTGATGTTATTAAAACATTATGAGGCCAGATTTTTAGAAGTCGGCCTTGTTTTTGCAATTTAGGTTATTTAGAGGCCGAAGTAGCAGATTGCATTACAAATAATTGTGAAAGCAAAATAGTATCCATAAAAACAGGCCTCATAAAGATCAGGCTGAACATTTATCCTAATAGTTGTAGCAATGCATAATTTGAGCTATTTTGGCTTTTTAAACTTTTTTTTTTAAGTTAACCCTCAACCCAAGTCTCAAATATTGTTGGCCCAAAATTCTGAGTGCAATTAAATTGTTCTCACAATTGGACCCAACCCTCTGATTTATGGGTGCAGTCAGTTAAGTAGTATAAATGAGGTCAATTCATATTGCTCACTGCTGGAAATCAAAACATAACTGCATTGTGCTAGTACAGGAAAACAAAATAGTGAAACTTACATGACTTATTGCATTATCCATGGAAATATAGAAGGTAAACCCAAAGCATTCTGGACTGATTCAAAACCCCATTACTAGTAATAATATGGGTAAGAACTCCATGCACTCCATGCATCTGAAGAAGTGGGTTTTTTACCCACGAAAGCTTATGCCCAAATAAATCTGTTAGTCTTTAAGGTGCCACCTGACTCCTTGTTGTTTTTATGGGTAAGAACTGGTTTTAAATAGTCTCCATTCCATTAAACTACTTTTACATTGGTGCAACTCCACTGAAAATGTTCACACACACAATGTTCCATTCAATAGAGTTAACACTATCATGTTTTTGTGGACATTATTTTGCACTCAGTTATTTGTGGATGCAGTCTGCTATTTAGGCATCTAAATGACCTAAATTACAAAAACAAGGCCAACTTCTAAAATATTTGGCCTCATAATGTTTTAACACCATGTTTTATTATGTAAAACTGTAATAACAGAGTGCAGAATCAGGCTCATAATTTTCATCTTGATAGTGTCCATTTGAAGTGGGTTTTAACTCTTGTTTAATTGGCAATTGCTGAAGTTATGGGAAATATTTTGGTCTTCTATAAAATACACTAATAATTAAAAATCCTGACAAATATTGTTGTATTATTGTTTGTTCTAGTATGGACCAGTGTTCACCGTGTACATTCTGGGAAATCGATTCACCTTTGTGACTGAGACAGAGGATGTTCTTGAATTTCTGAAGTCTAAAGAAGCAGATTTGGATGAAGCGGTGCAGCAAGCCGTCCAACGCACAGGTACAGGATATTCTCTTATGTAGACCTCAAATCAAGTCACATATCAAGATTAAGAAGCTTATTTGGATCCAAGGTCACAAACTTTGGGAGAAGAATCCAGTACACAGAAATACTGGGCTAGATCCTTGGCTGATGTAAATTGGCATATCTCCATTGGCTTCTAACCCATTATTTTAGTAGTTCCCAAAACCTCAATCAAGGCCTCATGGGGTACATCTACACAGCGATAAAAAACCTGCAGCACTGAGTCTCAAAGCCCAGGTCAGCTGACTCAGGCTCACAGGGCTCAGGCTGCAGGGCTATAAAACAGCAGTGTAGACATTTGGGCTCGGGCTGGAGCCCAGACTCTGTGACATTTTTAGATGTAGATGTTCTATAGCCTTGCGAGCCCAAGTCTGCTGACCTGTAGCCAGCTGCAGCCATGCCATGGATCTTTTATTGCAGTGTAGACGTAACCTTGATGTTAGATGTTGAAAAACGGAGGAAACAGTTTGCCAATGAGCTTTGTTCTGGTCCTCTACATGGAGTTGATATAACCTTTTGAGCACTCCTTATAGAATCATTGAAATGTAGGGAACCTCAAAAGGTCATTTAGTCCATCCTCCCATGCTGAGGCAGGACCAAATATACCTAGGCCATCATTGACAGGTGTTTGTCTAACCTGTTCTTAAAAACCTTAAACGATGGGGACGCCACAATCTTTCTTGGCAATCTATCCCAGAACTTTATTAATCTTATAGCTAAAAAGATTTCCCTAATATCTAACCTAAATTTCCCTTGCTGCAGATTAAGCCTATTACTTCTTGTCCTATCTTCAGTGGACATGGAGAACAATTGATCACCATTCTCTTTATAACAGCCATTAACATATTTGAAGACTGTTATCAGGTCCTCCCCAGTCATGTTTTCTCAGGACGGAACATGCTCAGGTTTTTTTAACCTTTCCTTGTAGGTCAGGGTTTCTAGACTCTAATTTGTCCATATTTTTCTTAAAGTGTGGCACCCAAAACAATACTCCAGCTAAGGCCTCACCAGAGCTTAGTAGAGCAGGACAATTACCTCCTGTGTCTTACATAGGATACTCCTGTTAATACACTGCAGAATGACATTAGCTTTTTTTGCAACTGCATCATGTTGTTGGCTCATATTTAATTTGTGTTCCACTATAACCCCCAGATCCTTTTCTGCAGTATTACCATCCAGCCAGTTATTCCTCATTTTGTATTTGTGCATTTGAGTTTTCCTTTTTCAATGTAGTACTGTGCACTTGTCTTTACTGAATTTCATCTTGCTCATTTCAGAGATATTCTCCAATTTGTCAAGGTCATTTTGAATTCTAATTCTGTCCTCCAAAGTGCTTGCAGCCCCTCCCAGCTTTGTGTCATCCACAAATTTTATAAGCATACTTTCTATTCCATTATCCAATTCAACAAAATTCTGCTTTGGTGGGTGGGTGGGGAATTAACTTGCTGGCTTCCAAAAAATGCTGTATATTTTCTATTTAAGTTTCAATCTCCAAAGAAAGCTTTCATCAGAACCGTAGCATGTTCTTCAAATTGATGGTACAACAACTGAGTTCCTCTAACCTGCATCAGTTCTCTGAGACTGTGTGTAAAGAATTCAATGAGCACGTGGAGCATTTGGGCAAAGAAGGAACTGAGGATCTCAGTGACCTAGTAAGGTTCGTAGATTTACAATCCAGCTTTATTGCACAGATATCCAGTATGTTTATTAAACACGTAAATATTTATTTATTGTAGGTGAAATTCACCTCTGTGTTGAGGGTCAGCACAAAAATCTATGTGTCACCGAAGTCCCACATAAGACTGATTTTGGGGGCTTAATGGGGACTGATGTGATGCAAGGCCGTCTGGAGCCAATTTCACCCTGAATGAATTGTGAGCCAGAATGGAATCTAGCTCACTTTCCCATGGCAGTGTTGGTTCTGCAGGACTTACAGGAGTAAAAAGTTGTTAATGTATTTCAAGTCAGCAGATCTGATTCTATTATAGTCAAGTATCAGATCTGCCGAGTGAGAAGGTTCCCATTTTACATAGTCACTTTTCTCACCAGAGTCACTCTTAAATACTCTTATATTGCTAACCCAAGAGATTACATTCTTGCCTTAAAAAATGCTTGAATGAATGACTTTTAACCTTCTGTTTTCATAGACATATCATGTATCCAACAGTAATGAAAACCCTGTTTGGGAAAAGGTTCTGTCCAACAACTGAGGAGTTTGAAAGGCATTTTCAGAATTACGATGAAGGATTTGAAGTCGGGTCCCAGATGCCTGAATTTTTTTTAAGGTGAGTTTTATGCTTCATAAATTGTTCCTTAAGGTGCATTTAAAATCCATTTCCATTTATTATCTCCCCCTCTCACAGGAACTGGGCTAAATCCAAAATCTGGTTACTTAATGTATTTGAAAGGATTGCAACAGACATAAAGAAAGACAAATCTTCAGAAAGTGGCTCTAAGGTAAACCTACCAAAGGATTTTTTTAATAAAATGCTAGGGTAGCATTGGTATAGTTAGGGGCTAAGTTATGGACATGGGCCAAGGTTTTTAAAAATGACTAGTGCTTTTGGGTGCCTCCATTTTAGGGTGCTCAAGTTGAGACACATTTGTAAGACCCAAAGGTCTGAAAACTTAAAAGGATAGAATTCTCTGCTACCTCTATAGGAGAAAAGTCAGCTCTGACCAGCTTCAATTACGTGAATTTAATGTTGCTTGCCCATAATTCCACTTACCAAGTTTTGTTGCTTTGGTTGGAATTTCTGTATGATTTGATTATTATTCCTGTACTCATGAAAGGGAGTGAGAATTGTGCAGGATATGCCCTGGAGTGAGTGGTCTCTCTGATTTAATAAATAGCACCCTTTGGAATGGTAACAAAACTCAAGCCGAACAGGAGGGAGGGGGAAAGGGCTCTATCCTCAGACCGGGGACTGTTAAGTAATAGGCCTTTTTTCTTCAATAAACTAATGTGATAATCCTATAGACAGAGTATGTTAGCAAACCATTCCTTTAGACAACCTCTAACGTACATATTCATTCTCTTGTTTATGAGAGACACTAATACAGCATGTCCTGGACAATTTGCATGGAAATGGAGCTTCCAGTTATTTGCTGCTCTTGTTCTGGGCTTCCCAAGTTAATGCTGTTTCAGTAAGTATACTAGCTGAGAAATGCTTTCTTGCATCTCTGATTTGTTGGGAAAAGACAGGAAAAAATAAGGGTCAACATCTGGCAGATTTATTAAGGAGTGAAGAAGCTTGTAATGTGTTCACTCGACAGAGAGATTGAGGGCTTGTCTACATGAAGAATGCTGCAGCTGCACTACTGTAGTGTTTCAGTGTAAACACTACCCACACTGATGGGAGGGATTTTCCTGTCGGCGCAGGTAATACACCTCCCCGAGAGGCGATAGCTAGGTCAATGGAAGCATTCTTCTGTCAACCTAGTGCTGTCTCCCCGGGGCCTTAGGTCGGCTTAACTACACCACTCAGGGTTATGGATTTTTCACACCCATGAGCGATGTAGTTATGCTGACCTAATTTTCTAGTGTAGACCAGGCATCAGCAACTGATATAAAGGAATTCAAAGTCAGTATTGATAAGGAAAGGAAATATTTTTTCCCAAAATTTATTTCTTCCTGGCACCTTCCACATTCGACAGCCAGGAACAGGCACAAAGAAATAAAGGTTGGCAGGCAGCTTGTGCACAGGAAACTCAGGACTTCTCCAACTTCCCCTGGTAGAGCAGGGTCTAACTGGCTCACAGGCAACAGGGAAATCTCCCAGGAGGTCCCTGGTCCCCAGCCAGACACAGCTGCAACAGAAAATCTATGTGCTGTGAAGGCAAGAACTGACTCTTTACTATTGCTAAGAGACAGGCCAGTGCTCTTGGCACTCTTCCCCCCACCTTTTGATGGTGCTAACACTGCTGAAGACATGGGCGGCCGGTGAACTGACTATTGGGGGAGGCTAGCTCCTGGCCCCTCCCCTTCTGCCCAAGGCCCCAACCCTTACCATCCTCTTCTGCCCCATCTCCCTTGCAGGAGCCCAGAGCACCCCCTGCGCCAGGCCGCCCCCAGCCCTGAAGCTCTGGCCAGGCCCCCAACCCCAGCCCCGGAGTGCAGGGCAGGCAGCACAGCCCCAGCCCCACTTACCCCGAGTCCCGGCGGCACGCCAGCCACCCCAGCCCTAGTCAGTCTGGGGTACGGAAGAGCAGGAACCAGGAAGGAACTGCAGGAAGGGGCCTAGGGGTGGAGTGTGGGCAGAGCCACACCAGGCTGCTTGGGAAGGCACAGCCTCCCCCAGCCTATGATACCTGCCACCCATGGCTGAAGAGCATTGCACAATGCATTGTTAGTGCTGATACCAAGGAAGGGAGGATTCCACAACATCAGAGGTTGCTCCACAGGGCACGAACTTGAAAATCTGGTTCTGCATCTTATGCGGAATGCCGCACACAGCATAGGGTTACGATACGTCCGGATTTTCCCAGACATGTCCGGCTTTTTATTCGTCAAATCCCCGTCCGGGGGGAAATTCCAAAAAGCCGGACATGTCCGGAAAAATAGGGAGGGGTCGTGGGGCTTGGATCCGCGCTGGGGCCGGAGCCGGAGCCGCTGGGGCCGGCTGTGCTCGGCCGCCGCCGCTCGGCCGGGGCCGGAGCCGGTGCTGGGGCCGGTGCCGGACGAGCCGGTGCCCCGGGGCCCGATCCGAGCTGGAGTCGCCGGGGCTGGAGTCGCTCGGCCGGTGCCCCGGGGCCGGAGCCGCTCGGCTGGGGCCGGTGCCCGAACCCCGGGGCCCGAGCCGAGCTGGAGCCGCCGGGGCCAGGGCAGGCTGGAGCCGCTCGGCTGGGGCCAGCACGCTCGGCCGGAACCAGGGCCAGTGCCCCGGGGCCCGAGCCGAGCCGGGCCGGAGCCGCCGGGGCCGGAGCCGCTCGGCCGGGGCCGGTGCCCGTGTCCCAGGGCCCGAGCCGAGCTGGAGCCGCCAGGGCGGGCCGGCGACCCAGGGCCTGAGCCGAGCCGGGCTGGAGCCGCCGGGGCCGGAGCCACTCGGCCGGGGCCGGTGCCCGTGTCCCGGGGCCCGAGCCGAGCTGGAGCCGCCGGGATGGGCCGGAGCCGCTCGGCCGGTGCCAGCGCGCTCGGCCGAAACCAGGGCCGGTGCCCCAGGGCCCGAGCTGAGCTGGAGCTGCCGGAGCCGGGGCGGGCCGGGGCTGGCGCGCTCGGCCGGAATCGGGGCCGACGCCCCAGGGCCCGGGCCAGAGCCGCTCGGCCGGGGGGCCGGACTGGGCCGCGCCTCCTCGCGCCCCCCCGCCCCAGCTTACCTCCTGCCTGCCTGTTTCAGGCTTCCCGCAAACATTTGATTCGCGGGAAGCAGGGGAGGGGGAGGAGCAGGGGGTGGAGCGTTCAGGGGAGGGGGCGGAGTTGAGGTGGGGACTTTGGGAAAGGGGCGGAGTTGGGGTGGGGCTGGGGCGGGGAAGGGGCGGAGTTGGGGCGGGGGCGGGGCCCCTTGGAGTGTCCTCTTTTTGTTATTTTAAAATATGGTAACCCTAACACAGCAGAACAACATGTTCCCTGCCATCAGAATGGCTGGTATAAAAAGAACATACAACATGGCTTGCTCACTGGGTTCAGTAGCTGGCAGCACATGGAAGATGTTTCAGTGCGTGCTCACGCTCTCACATGATGCTTTCACATTTGACGAATGTCTCACTGAAAGCAGCCACTATTTTTCTGTCGCCCCTTTTTGACCCGAGTGACTAGTCAAAGTTCCGGGCCTTGGGGATGTTCCAGCTGGGAGTAGAGATTGATGATGGAGTTTGGTATTTTCTTGGATACAATCTTGTTTATCTGCAAGGAATGTACAAGGTTCTGCTTCTTCAAACTCAGGCCTTTTTAGCCAGCATCAGACCCAAAAAGCTCTCTCTCTAGCTTCTTCCAGGGCCATGCCATGCTTACAGACTTCTGCTTGGATTTCTTCAGGCTCACTCTATTGCATACATGGCCTTATCCAAAACAAAATTCAGCCCAAAGCCCTCCCCCAGCACCATCCAAAACTTCTGGGCAGTGTCACATAATCCTTTTGTTTTACATGGGGGCATGTGATTAATTTAGCCTTGTACTTATGTTAATTGATGGATGGGATGCATCCTTCAATCTCAATGAGGTATTAATTCAACCCCTAACGAGGTTTCACCCAGCTCACCACATTTCCATCCCATGTCTCTTGGAGATTTGAGAATGTGGATAGTTGAGTACCTGTGGGGGAGGATTGCCTCTTATTCTCTCTCTTTGGTATCAGTGTCCATTTATGTAGGTGTTGATATTATTCTCATCTGGTTGCCAGGTGTACACACCCTCAGGAATTAAATAAATAATATAAAGTGAATCCATCTCTGAGCTGGGCTGTAATTGGATCTTTAATTGGGCTGTAATTAGATACATATTTCTAATAGCTCAGCCTTCAGTGGTGGTTGGATCCTCAGTTTGGTTAAACCACTTAAAAAGATAGGAGCCACATGGAAAATTCATACTTGAATTGGGATTTTGAACAGCCCCAGTGTTCGGGGGTGTACAGGCTGTTTGGTTCAGGCCCATCAGTAGTTTTGGATGGTACAAGTAATTTTCTCATTTGAAATAAATGTGTTGGAGTAGATGACTTTCCTAATCGGATTCAGGGCCTATAAACCCCTCCCGTTGAAGCTGGTGGCAGTAAAGCTATTGATTTCAATGGGAGCAGGAATGGGACCTAGTGTTGCTATCCACAGATCTGTGCAAAAACTTGGCAGTTTTCATTTTACAAGGCTGTAACAGGGTCAGGTGCCTCCTGCTCATGGACAGAGGTTGTTTTGCAGTTACCAGCCTCGATTTTCATTCTTGGGCTTCCCTGCAGGAGCCTCACTCACTGTGGCTCCTGGTGCTCTTATAGGGGAATCACCTGATGTCTGTCAGGAATGTCTCTTCAGTAGTCAGGCTTGGCTGGCCCCAGGCCTCTAGGTCTTAAAGGGCCAAGCCCCCCTGTTACAAGGAAACATTGTGGGACAGATTCACCAGTACTCTCTGGCTGCTTTACACCATTCTAGTAATGCAAAGCAGCCATAAACCCTGCTAACCCTGGTCAAAGGAGCATCCCAAAATAGTTGGAGCAAACTGGAGAATCTGGCCCCTGTGTTTGGTTTTGATGCCTGTGCTTTTGCATCACTTGAGTTCTGTTTTGAGTTCTGCATTTGTGCAGCCTGCAAAGCTCAGAGAATACTGTTGTGTTTCAGCTCATATCACACTGAAACCATGAAAAACTGTGAAATACTCCATAAACCATCCCCCACCCCAAGATTCATCTGAAACCAGGCTCTGGTTCACTGCAATAGTTCATAATCTCAACCTTATGAATCCAGATAAGTGACGTGGTGCTTCGTTGTGAAAACACCGTTCTAGGTGCCAGCTCCTCTTCTTTTGCTCATTTATAGACATTGAATGCCTGATTTTCACAGGTGCTGGCCTCTCACTACTCCAGGGGAAGGTAAAAGGGGCTGTGGGTTCTCAACTCCTCTGAAAACCAGGTCCGTAACATACTGCTTTCTTTTAAAATGTTTTAAATAACATGTTATATTTAATTGCATAACCAACTCTGCCCACCTTACTCACCTGCCCTGTTAACTAGATGGGGATTACTCATGTGAGTAAGGTAAGCAGGCTCTGACCCATTATAGTGACCTAGTTTTAATTCACCAGAATTTAATATTGCGGAGGTAATTTTTGTCTCTCTTTAGGGTGCCTTTTGGACCCTGGCATTTATACTATCCAACCCTTCTGTTTACAAGAACATCATGGAGGACATAGATTCTGTTTATGGCAAAGCAGGTAATAAACCAGAAATAAGTGACTGCAGTGGTATGGAACAGAAAGTAAAACCACAGTTAACATACGACCAAAACCCTCACTCAGTTTTTGCTCTGTCGTTACTCAGCCTGATCCCACTGAAGTCCATGCATGTTTGGCCACTGGCTTTTTGGGGAGTTTGCCTGAATAAGGTCTTGAGGCCCAGATCCTGAAAAGTCTTTAGGTGCCTCACTTTCCTTAATTTGAATGGGAGTGAGGCACCTAAATACTTCTCAGGATCTGGGCCTAAGTAAAATCAGGGTAAGTATTTCTGGATTTAGCCTCTACTGATTTGGCCTTTATATTTGTGTAATATCTTCAACTAAGGGCTTGTCTATACTACCTGCCGGATCGGCGGGCAGTGATCGATCCAGCAGGGGTCGATTTATTGCGTCTAGTCCAGACACGATAAATCGACCGCTGAGTGCTCTCCTATCGACTCCGGTACTCCAGCGGAGCGAGAGGCGGAGTCAACGGGAGAGCGTCAGCTGTCGACTCACCGCAGTGAAGACACCGTGGTGAGTAGATCTAAGTACGTCGACTTCAGCTATGTTATCCACGTAGCTGAAGTTGCGTAACTTAGATCGACCACCCTTCTCTCAAGTGTAGACCAGGCCTAAATGACATTTCTTTCATGTGTGCTGTTCCATGACTTTTCCATGGGCTTTTAGGGATTTCTGTGAGGTTCAGCCTTACTGAAGTTAATAGGACCCTTGCGGTACTAAACTCAAACAAGGAAATGGGATAGCCACAGTGAGTCATTATTACTGGTTTGGGCCAGGTACCCCAATGCAAAGTGATCTCAGCACCAAGGTGAAATATCCCTTCTCCCCACCATGAGTACAAAGTGGGTTCAAATCCCTCCCATTATGATTTGAAATTTTCTAAATTGAAAGGGGGCTGACGTATTACTATTGTCTATCTGTGTCATGCCATCTTGTTTCAACAGGGGAAGCTAGGATTGAAGTCTTTGAAGATGACCTTAAGAAACTCTCATCAATTAAGCAGTGTATTTTGGAAGCCTTACGGCTAACAGCCCCAGGTTCAATCATAAGGAAAGCAATGAAGCCACTAAAAGTTCAGGTGTTGTATTATTTTAAATGGAGTTTGTATTTTCTTGTAAATCTTCTGGAAATAGATGTCACCAGTTCATTCAACTTGTCAAGCCCATTATTTAGCACTCTGCTGTAGTTACCAAAAAATAAAATAAAATAAAAAAATCTAACAATAAAAATGGGTCATGGTGAAACAATCCAAAAATTTGTATTTGTTTTGACCTGACTCAAAATTTTCTTCAAACTTTTCAATTTGCTGAACGTAAGACCAGCCATACTAGGTCAGACCAATGGCCCATCTAGCCCAGTATCTGGCCTTTCGACAGTGGCCAATGCCAGATGCTTCAGAGAGAATTAACAGAATGGGGCAATTATTGAGTGATCCTCCCCGGTCATCCAACCCCAGAATCTGGCAGTTAGAGGCTTAGGGACACCCTGACCATCTTCGCTAATAGCCATTGATGGACCTATCCTCCCTGACTAATCTAATTCTTTTTTGAATCCAGTTATACTTTTGGCCTTCACAACATCCCCTGGCAACAAGTTCCATAGGTTGACTGTACATTGTCATCATAGAATATCAGAGTTAGAAGGGACCTCAGGAGGTCATCTAGTCCAACCCGCTGCTCAAAGGAGGACCAATCCCCAGACAGATTTTTGTCCCCGATCCCTAAATGGCCCCCTCAAGGATTGAACTCACAACCCTGGGTTTAGTAGGCCAATGCTCAAACCACTGAGCTATCCTTCCCCCCTTGTGTGGTGAAGTTCTTCCTTTTGTTTGTTTTAAACCTGCTGCCTATTCATTTTGTTGGGTGACCCTGGTTCTTGTGTTATGTGAAGGGGTAAATAACACTTCCATATTCACTTTCTCCACACCATTCATGATTTTAGAGCCCTCAATCATACCCCCCCTTAGTCATCCATTTTCTAAGATGACCAGTCCTAGTCTTCTTAATCTCTCCTCATATGGAAACTGTTGCATACCCGTAATCATTTTTGTTGCCCTTCTCTGTACCTTTTTCCAATTCTAATATATCTTTTTTGAGATGGGGCAACTAGAACTGCAGGCAGTATTCAAGATGTGGGCATACCATGGTTTTAGATAGTGGCATTATGATAGATAATAAGATAGAAACTATCCCTTTCCTAATGGTTCCTAACATTGTTAGCTTTTTTGACCGCTGCTGCACATGGAGCGGATGTTGTCAGAGAAGTATCCACAATGACCCCTAGATCTCTTTCTTGAGTGTTAACAGCTTAGACCCCATCATTTTATACGTATAGTTGGGATTATGTTTTCCAATGTGCATTACTTTGCATTTATCAACATTGAATTTCATCTGCCCTGTTGTTTCCTAGTTTTTCAAAAAAGTTCCCCCAAATTTTTTTGGAATTGCCAGCAAATGGAAAAAACCCTTATTCACCCAGCTCTAATTACGGTAGCATGTAGGCATGCCAATCAAGGATCCCATTGTGTGAAGTGCTGTCACTTGACAGGTGCAAACAAGATGGCCCCAAGATGCACACATTCTATATTTTTCATATTCATTATATCCTCAGACCTAGTCCATGCCTCCTACCCAGCATCAGCTTAATTGTTAAGGTGAGTCAGCCATTTAAAGGAGAGCACGTTGATGGTATTATTATTTATATACCATGCCATGGGCCTGAGATTCTGTACAGTGGTAAAGTGCAGAAACTGCCTGGAAGAGTTTACAGTCTACTCGTAAAAGTATATAAAACAGTGAATATACATTCTTGATGAAAATACTGGACACATTTCAAAAGACACAAGAGGATGCATGAATTATTTGTCCACTTTTCCTTAAGTCAAGGAGGTCTTTAAAAAAAATCCCCTTGTTTTCTAGTACTAGTTTTCTAGTTTTGTTTGACTTTTAATTAGTCACTTAAGACAGGGGTGTCTCCTGTGGGCAACGCTTCAGTCCTAAAAGAAGAAGTGCCAGAACACACTTCTGGTATTTCCAATAAGTGATAGTACTGCAATACTGTTACAGCCCCCCCAAAAAGTGCCAGAATGGCATTCGGGAGCATTCCAGCAGGACTTGAGCCCTATCTACAGGTAGTCTTTAGTCCACACTTCACTATAGTAACACTAACAAGAACACGTATGGTTGATCCCGCTGCCACTGAAGTCAATGAGAGTTTTGCCATTGGCTTCAGTGGGAGCAAGATGAAATATTCTACACATCATCCCAGGATTTCCCTCCCTTGCACAATTTTTATTAGACAAGACGTTCTGGTAGCCCATTGGCCTTGCAGTTATGTATTCCTTTGCTGAAGCTTTTTGTTTCTCATTTAGAATTTTGTCATTCCACCTGGTGACTTGCTGATGGCATCGCCTTATTGGTTGCACAGGAATCCAAAATATTTCCCTGAGCCTGAAATATTTAAGCCTGTAAGTTGTTTCTTTTGGGACATGTATTTTGCTCTGTTTTGCCCTGGGCTGGACAGATGGAGCCATGTGAAGGGCTGAAAGGCCAGCAAACAGTGGTAAAGTGTGCAAACTCCCTGGAAGAGCCTCCAGTCTCAGTATAAAACTGAATAGATATTGCCTGTTCATGAAGAAAAATACTGCAATACCCCCATAATTCATTGGTCAGACCTTGCTACCACCCCTCCCTCTCCTCTTGTGAGAGGGAACTGGAATTCATAACAGATTGAAAATAAACCCCAGCAACGATACAGTTTCATATGCAAGGATTAGCTGTGCAAGGTCATTTTTAGCTTGGAGAAATAAAATTAAGCCTATTTATACAAGGCTTATTTGGAAAAAAAATGGTTTTCTTCCCACAGGATCGTTGGGAAGAGGCAACATTAAAGAAGAATGCTTTCTTGGACGGCTATTTGGCATTTGGAGGAGGAAAGCACCGGTGTCCAGGAAGGTCAGTGAAACAGCTGGGGTTTGTTTATTCCTAAATTCAGTGCAAAACAGCTCCACTGGAGGAGACTCCTCCTTTATCTCCAAAACATTCTCTTTTTGCACCAGTGATCAGTAGCATGCCATTTCTGGAGGTCTGTCCAAGGTCAGTCTATGAAAAGACTGTACACAAAGGAAGAGAGATTAGTTTTTTGATGGATGGAAAAGCAGCGTAGAAGATCAGGAGATAGGGGTTCTGCAGAAGAGGAGTCAGAAGTCAGCCCAGCTCTGCTGTTCTCCCAGTGTCTTTTCATCAGTGGAAGGTTATTTCAAATACAGGATGTGCCAGTTTGAGCTCATGGCATTGGAGTGGCCATAAAACATTCTCTGCCCTTGGAGTAAGGAATAATGCACTAATCTAAGGGCTTTTCTTCATGGGAAAGTTTTACAGTTATGGTTTACCAGATTGAGTGTCCACAGGGGAGGTTATACTGGTATTAGGGGTGGCTTTTTTCAGTTTAGTTTAAACCCCTCCCCAAGCGACATAAACTAAACCAAAAACCACCATCTAATATGTGTCATTTGAAATGAACACCTAAGGTAACACTGAAAAAACTCCTCTGTTTAGACCTTTAACTTTCTTATCCCTTCTGTCCTTTGTGCAGAAAAGGAAGTAGGATAAAAGATACCAGGAAAAAAGCATACAATAGAATATGATAATTATACAGAAACAGTGCTAGGATCACGATGGATACGCTTTTTCTTTCTTTTTCTTTCAGGTGGTTTGCTCTAATGGAGATTCATATGTTAGTTATTATACTCCTTTATAAATATCAGTTTACTCTTTTGGACCCAATGCCAAAGCAGGTAACATCTAACTGCATTTGACACTGTCAGTATCTGGATCTATTTTCTTTAAACACTTAAATCTTGTACCCTCAGAGCTTATCTACATGCAAAAGTTGCACTGCTATACCAGCATAGTGAAAGCAGTGTAGCCACCCCATAGCATAGATGCAGTTATACCAATATAGCTTATTCCATAGAGGGAGGAGAATAAACTATACTGGTATTGGGCACTTTTATGCTTGTATAACTGCGTCCACTATGGGTAGTACCAGTATAACTATATAATAATAATAATAATTTAAAAAATCACATCCTTACCCAAAATAGTGATGTTACTACACAATGTGTAGACCAGGCCTCAGTTGGAATGTTTATCATTTTGTAAAAAAAGAATTATAAACAAAACACATAAGGCCAAATCCTGCAGCCCCTCTGCAGGCAGAGTTCCCCCTGAGGGGGAGTTAGTAGGACAGGCTGGCCCATTCCCACACTCCTTTATGCAGACAATCTGGTTGTGTCTGGACCAACCGGCCAGCTTCCTGATCCATCCACATTCCCCTTCACAGTGTGCAACTTCTCCACAGCCTTACCCTTCCACTCAGTGTCAACACCCCTGTGGCCTTTTCGGAGCATGGGTGCCTGGCCTGCACAGGCTTTGTCTGATAGCAAGGGATCTAGCCAGCTAGTATAGGTGGATGCTTGAAGCAATGTGGCATTCAAGTGTAATTGCTAACTGCTCACTGCTGTCCCACGCCAAACCTCTTAAGGTTCTCAGTAGTGCAGCATGTGTACCATGATCTGGAGGCAGGTGTAGAAGGCACTTCAGTGGGTAGGCCTCAAAGTCCCAGGAACACCACCACCTAGCCCTTTTCATGAGTAGATCTCAATGCACTTTGCAAAGGATGTCAGTATCACTATCCCCATTTAACAGATGTGGAAGCTAAGACACAGAGGTGAAACAACTTGCCCAAGGACACCAGTGGGAGATCTGGGAATAGAACCCAGATCTCCTGAATCCCAGTCCATTGCACTATCCCCTAGGGCACACTGCCTCCCATCTACTAAACACCTAGACACATGTTTAAGTGAAGGGGCATTTATCAGGGCTGGCAGAAAAGGGAAGGGTTGCAAATACCCTAGGCATGCAGTGACTTAAAAAGTTACATTTCAAGGTAAAACATTCCTAGTCTGGCCCCTGGGGGTATCCAGTCCAGGGTTAGGCCTATTGTCTGGGGTGTCCTCTCCCTCCTCTGCTGCCTAGTCACCCTGCAGCCGCTGTCCTGCCCCAGAGCAAGGAGATTTCCTGGGGCAGAGTCTTTCAAAAAGTTTCTCCTCTGTTGGCCAGGGGAGGAGGATGTGCCTATGTCCAAGCTGGAAGGTCAGCAGGGAGGGGTTTGATGGGAATTCATCACACAAGTCTTTAATGAGGACTTTAGAAGGAAAATTTTCATCCGACCCTATTTACAGTAAGGAAACAAACTTGTGTAGGCCAGAGATGGATTTGGATTTAAAAATCAGTGTCAAACCTTGTCATGGGGAACTGTTAACATGTTCCTCAAAATGCTGCACTGTCAGACTGTGGTTATAGAAACCAGAGACTAATGGCTAGATCTTCAGAGGTGTTGAGCACCCACAATTTCACACTGACTCCAGTGAAAATGGTGGGTGCTTGGCACCCCTGACAACCAGGCCTTTTTTATTGGTCATCCTAAATAGGGATTTCGGTGTCCAATTCTAAGACACCCAGGTTTGAAAATTTTGGCCTAAAGTGTTAGTCTCATGCTTCAAACGGTATCAGAGAACAGACACTAACCCTCAAAGTTAAGCTCAGTAAAGGCTCATGAACATAAATAACTTGCCAAACAAAACAGAGGATGTCAATGTACTGTATCTTCAAATTGTGATTGACTAATAAAGGGCCCTGATCTCATGCTGGTTTTACATGTCCTCAGTGAAATTGCTCTTGATAACATAACACAGCAGAATCCATCCCAAGGGGACAGATTCTTACAGTGTAAGACAGTAGATAGTGCACTGGACTGGCACTCTGGTGACCGTGGTTCTATTCCCAGTTTGCTCCTGGGTAACCTTGGGCAAGTAACTTTCCTTTCTGTGCTTGTTTCCCTATGTGCCAAATGGGGATAATGATACAGACCTTCTTTGTAAATCGCTGAGACCTGCTGATGATAAGAGCTAGGTATTATTATTAATTACACTAAGGCACCTCTACACCACTCCATGAAGTACTGTCAAATGTCATTTATTCCCACTTTATGGATCCTTTACACTGCTCTGACATTAATTTGTGTAAACTTAATCCGTATGTATATTTACAGGTTTCTATTGCTTGTGATTTTCTACAGAGTCTTCTCCAATTATCAAGGGTGTGTCACCCCGATGGACCATGCAGAGTGCAGTATAAACTCAGAGAATGAAAATTTTATTTTATTAACTTGGTTTCCTGTACCAGCCACCTCCAGAGTGATGGACCATTTGGCTTTTCTGATTTGGCATTTCCTCTGTTCCTTAATGAATTCACAGTTTTAACACTTTTAATAGGAAAAGGTTCATATGCTGAGAATGCTCAGAGTCATATCTTCCGATGGTGTAATTCTACGTATCTCCATTGATTTCAGTTGCCTTCAGTGAAAGCTATGTCAGTTTACACCAGCTGAGGACGTGGTCTTTAGTATCTAACCGAAGAACAAATTATTGTGAATGGAATGTTTTTGTGAACAGATTAATAGATTCCAAGATCAGAAGGAACTACTCTAATCATCTAGTCTGACTTCCTGTCTAAACGCAGGCCATAGAATTTCCCAGAAATACTTCCTGTTTGAACTACAGCATCTCTTTTAGAAAAATATCCCATCTTGATTTAAAAGTTGTCAATTATATAAGATTCCATCATGACCCTTGGTAAATTGTTCTAGTGATTCATTACCCTCATTGTTAAAAGGAAGGATAGCTCAATGGTTTGAGCATTAGCTTGCTAAACCCAGGGTTGTGAGTTCAATCCTTAAGGGGGCCATTTAGGGATCTGGGGCAAAAATCTGCCTGGGGATTAGTCTGGCTTTGAGCAGCGTTGGACTAGATGACCTCCTGAGGTCCCTTCCAACCCTGATATTCTATGAAATTTGCCTAACTTCAACTTTGAACCATAAGATCTTGTTATACCTTTGTCTGCTAGATTGAAGAGCCCATTGTCAAATGTCTGTTCCCCATGTAGGTACTTATAGACTGATCAAGTCACTCCTTAACCTTCTCTTTCTCTGAACCCTCTCCATTTTATCAACATCCTTTTCTTGAGTTATGGACATCAGAAATGACCACAGCACCCTAGCAGTGGTCACACGAGTACCAGATACAGGTGTAAAATAGCCTCTCTACTATTCAAGATTCCCCTGTTTATCCAACCCAGGATCACATTAGCCTTTTGACCACAGTGTCACACTGGGAGCTCACGTTCAGGTGATTATCCACCATGACCCCTAAATCTTTTTCAGAATTACTGCTCCCCAGAATAGAGTCCCCCATCCTGTAAGCATGGCCTACATTCTTAGTTCATAAAAATATTACAGAAAATTCCCACTTTCGACACATACGCATCTCTGAACAATCTGAAGGACTCACTCTATCACTTCGGCCTTGCTACTCATTGCAGAGAAGAAATTGTTTTTCTCCCTGTGACATAGGAAATCGGCTAGATATTTGAGACATATATCTACTAGGACTTCTGCCCTGAAATCAGCACATTGAATGGAAGACCCTACAGAGATGAGGAAATCCCAATGACAGAAAATTAACACCTTGCTGCAGAGGCAGATAAACTTGTGAACATGGCATGGCTGTGTCCAGAGAACGAACACAAGGGGTGCCTGATGTCTGTGTTAAGACAGTCAGAGCACATCCAGTAGTGCCCTGTGTATAACTGAGAGACAAAGGAGACTGGGTGAGCAAGGATGGCTCAGAGAGCAGAGCATTATGACTCCCTGGCTTCCACCAACAGGAACCGTATCACAATCCTGCCTCTAATGCCAGGTCCCTTTGGGAATGTGAAGGTCTTGTCTCTGAAATGCACATAGATAGAGACTGTATGCAACAGAGAATAGTGCAAAAATGACTTGTGACACGGTCATGGGGCACAGTACTCACCGCTTGTCTGGTACCTCCTCCTGGTCACTCTTGGGATTAGCTCTTGAGGCTGACACCCCTTCCCATGGTCACATGCTATCATACCTTCTTTCTCTAAGGTATGCAGCTCCTCTCTCATCCCAGGAACTGCAGCATCCTCTTAATGATTTAGCTCTCTGGCTAGGTCACTCAGCATGTTTCCCCCCTCCCAGGGTACAGTCCTTCAAATTCTCTGTCTCTCCCACTGTGACCCATTCACTGCCCCACTAGTGCCATTTCCCCAGTGGCAGGTAGGGGAACTCAGGCCCGCCCTTTACTCCAGGTTCCAGGGACCCTCAACCCAGCAGTTCTAGGCAGGGCCAGCTCCAGGCACCAGCAAAGGAAGCAGGTGCCTGGGGCGGCCAATAGAAAGGGGCGGCACTCCATCCGTTATTGGGAAGGCACGTCCGGCCGGTCCTTCAGCAACTCAGTCTTCGGCGGCAGTTCGGCGGCGGGTCCTTCACTCCGTCTCGTCCTCGTCGGCAGCACTTCGGCGGCAGCTCAATCGGGTTTTTCTTTTTTCACTTTTTTTTTTTCCGCCGCTTGGGGCGGCAAAAAAGCTGGAGCCGGCCCTGGTTCTAGGCTTCCTCGCCCAGCCCTCACTGCTCCTTCCCTGGACTGCTTGCTACCACTCCTGGCTCTGGGCATACCAACTCCAAACCCTCCTCCCAGGGAGGGCCTACAGCCTACATATCTCAGCAGCCACCCAGCATGCCTCCCTCTTCCCAGGGCAGGGAGTGATTGCCCTTTCCCAGCAGCAGCCCATCTGTGGCAGCTTCCTGGCTTGATAGGCCCCACCTGTTCCTGCACAGCTGAACCTGCTTGCAGTCAACACCCTGCTCCCTGAATCTCCTTCCAGGTGCAGCCTGTAGAGTTAATAGGCCTACCTGGCCATCTTAACCCCTTCCAGTCCTGTGTGGGGTGGACACTGCATCACAGATACTTATTAACCAGATAGGACCATGATAAGTGCCATAGAAAAGCCCCTCAGGAAATTAATAATTTAGTGTTTTTAACACTGACTGACCCAGGTCGTTGGTGGGCAGGATCGCACCGGGGACATCTGGAGCTAAATGCATCAGCCTCTACTCTATTAGCTAAGGCTGTAGCAGACTCACTAATCTCTAAAAAATAACAGGAGTACTTGTGGCACCTTAGAGACTAACAAATTTATTAGAGCATAAGCTTTCGTGGGCTACAACCCACTTCTTATGCATCCGAAGAAGTGGGTTGTAGCCCACGAAAGCTTATGCTCTAATAAATTTGTTAGTCTCTAAGGTGCCACAAGTACTCCTGTTATTTTTGCGGATACAGACTAACACGGCTGCTACTCTGAAACTAATCTCTAAGTGGTCTCGGTGCCACTAGAGGGGACCGAGCACTACACCCAGGAGGTGTGTGGGATACATGTTCACAGCAGGTTCAAATACCTTTCCATGAGTACCATCCATCCTGTGCACTGAATGAGGCAGAGGTCCAATGGAAAAAATGTATGTGAACACGGAATTAAAGGTTGTATTATTATGCATATGCACAAGGGGGATGAAATAAGCTTGCACAGAAAACTTTAATTCTGGCACTTCCTCACTTTTGAGTGTTTGGGGAGAGGAGGAAGCATAAGTAGGAAAAATAGCCCATGAGAACGCCACAGTCCCCATGTCTTTACTATCATTTCATCAAGCAGAATTCAGTAAAATATTTAGAATGGGTAATACTGAGGCCTTGTCTACACTACAGGGAAAATTTGATTTAAGCTATGGAATTTGAGTTACATGAATAGTGTAACTCAAATCAACGTAGCTTAGATCTACTTACCACGGGGTCCACACTACACAATCTCGATGGTAGACAGTCTCCTGTCGACTCCCCCTACACTTCTCAATCTGGTGGGGTACAGGAATCAACGGGAGAGTGATCCGCAGTTGATTTAGAGGGTCTTCGACCACCGATGCATCAATTGCCGCTCGACGATCCCCCTGTAAGTGTAGACAAGCCCTGAGAGAGACAGTTTCACTATTCCTAACCACAGCATGAGAAAATACATGTAATTTATGAGTGCGAGGCTATTATCAAATTACAAATATGGAGTAAATTCCCTGAAGCCATTGGACTTATTCTGAATTTATGTTGTCTTAGCGTAGTTGAGAGCTCTCTCTACAATTCTGGATTCAGCAGTGAATGAGGTAGGTCAAATAGTAACCATTGATACTGTGGCACCTTCCCCTGGGGAAGGAGTTGCGACGTTCCCCTGGTGTTGTCTGCTCCGGTGATCTACTAGGTCACTCCAATCCTTGACTCTGGGAGCCAGCCTTACCCTGCTCTGCTGTGAGAACCCCCACTCCTGGGCTGTTCACACACAGCCTCTGGCATGCAAGCTGCTTGGATTGTGCAACCAAATGACACTAGCCAATATCTCCGGTCCCAGACACAACCCTAGGAACCTCCGTCTTGCAGTGTCCAGTTATGCCCGCTGGACACTGCAAGCTTATATGAGTTCGTCAATTTAACAAAGAAATTGATATGCTTGTTATCCCAAGGGGAGTTGACACACTTCAAACCAAATGCAGTGTTTCAGGTAGAATAAACAAACAAATTTATTAACTACAAAAGATAGATTTTAAGCGATTATAAGTCAAAGCACAAGTTGGATTTGGTCAAATGAAATAAAAGCAAAACGCATTCTAAGCTGATCCTAACACTTTCAGTGCCCTTGCAAACTTAGATGCTTCTCACCACAGGCTGGCTGGTTGCCCTTCAGCCAGGCTCTCCCCTTTGACCAGCGCTTCAGTCGCTTGGTGATGATGTCTGTAAACGGAGGTGGAAGAGAGAGAAGAAGAGCATGGCAAATGTCTCTCCCTTTTATCATGTTCTTTCTTCCCTTTTGGCTTTACCTCATCGTAGTCCCTGACCAAGGGAAGGGGAGTGACTCACTCGAGAGTCCAACAGATCCTTTGTTGCTGCCTAGGCCAATGTCCTTTGTTCCTGTGAGGCTGGGCTGGATTTGTCCCATACATGCCCTGATGAGGTGTGAACTGCCCCTCTGTTCCTGGAGAGTTTTGCCTGAGCTTGTTTTAAGCCATGAGGACACATTTTCAGCCTCATAACTCTATACATGAAATTACAACCTATAATATTACTATAACAATAATGCACAGTGCATCATGAGCCTTCTGAAGACACCAGACATGACAAACTTTGCATTGGATACCACACAATTGTTGTTAGATGCTACCGGTGTGGTGCTCTGCTTTTTCCTATGTTGATATCACTCGGCTGTGTGCGTGTGTTCCCTCTGTGTGCTGCCCCAGCTCTGTGCAGATAGCTGACACAGCAAACCCGACGAGAACCCCCAATAACCACAGAGTCTAGTAAGATGCAAAGTCACGTCGACTAGGTTTATTGCGACCTCGGACACAATTGCAGTTCCCCGTAGATTACTTAGTCTACCGGGCATACTACTAATAGATGCCTCTTGGCAATGGACCCGGCTCAATCAGTGGCGGGACTTTCCACTGCCCCCTCGGCCGGACAAAGACACCACCCCAGGGATACATTCTTATACACAGGTACAAACAAGTTACACATCACTCCTGACGTATTGAGGTGCAACCCCTCTACGCAGCAAGGTACAACCTTTCTACATAGTAAGGTGCCACCTCTCACCTTGTACATGTTGGTTCGATCAAAACAACTCTATCCATCATTTTACCCTTTTGCCCCTGTCATTGGGTTGGGTCGGCCTGTTCCATGTTATCTGTGGAATGTTCCAGTATAGTATGTCTTGGTACCATGTTTATACTTTAACTTTGCTAGGTGAATATATATTTATGCAACATCAGCCCTTTCCTTGCCAGCTTCTGTGAGCAGGACCTGCCTCTGGCTCACAGCTTAACTTTGCTTTATATTAGCGAAGTCTTGACCATTACTCTAGTTCAGACCTCAGGCCTCATACTAGGCCTTCACTTACTACAACAATTATATTATGAGGATGAACATGGGGGTGTAGGGTGTTCCCCTGAGATACAGAGTGTCACAGGGATGTAACCCTGACCCAGGTCAGGTGACAGGAATCAGGAAATAAAGTACAATACCACTATCATGTGGCAGGTGCAGTATCCATTGACTCCAGTGACCACTTGTACATCAAGGGTCTGCTTCATGGGCAACAGGTGCAGTGAATGAGGCAGGGGTCCAACTCATTCATCAAAAACAATAAAAATAAATGAAAATTGGGCTTCAAACAGTAATTTTATTGCAACCTTAGCTATGGCGCAAGTTTAATATAATTAAACTATGTGTTAAAGGAACATTATTAGGTTGCAAAGTCAAGCACTTGTAATATAGGAAATGCTGGAAATGCAGCAAAGTATTTTCATTTATTCAAAGGTTTTTTAAAGTTTTGTTCCCTACTTAAAACATTTCAATCAAATTTGACATAAATTTGCAAATCATTTCAGTATCACCAAATCTGCCTCATTCAGTGTGCAAGTCGGATCTTGTGCAGTGAATGGGATACTTGGAGCTCTAGCATTAAAGCTGCTTGTAGAGAAAAATTTCACCCAGCTCTACAAGCAGCTTTAATGCTAGCGCTCCAGGTATCCCATTCACTGCACAAGATCCGACTTGCACACTGACTGAGGCAGGAATGCTGCGGAACTAATAGGAACTTTTATCCTGTAAAAAGTCTGTGATTGTGTAACTAAAAATGGGCTCGGCGTGCCTTTGCGCAATGGAGCAGCAGAGTTAAAGCTGGACAGGCTGCCTTAACCTCACTGCTGAGCACTTCACTTTGCAGTCTCAACATTCTTGTAACATCATTTAGTTTAAATAGAAAAATAATAAACCACCAACTCCCTTGCAACCTCGGTGCCACTAGTTCATGGGCGTTCTTGGTCTCAGGGTCTGGTTCCCCGAGGTTATTTTCCTAAAGCTCCAATAGCTGCAGCAGCAGAACCTTTGTGCAACTACAAATCTCACTGAAAGCTGCTCTCAAGGCTAACTCTAGGCAATAGCATCACTGAGTGCTGCAAATGAGGCTTCTGGGAAATGTAGTTCCTCAGCCGCTTGTTATACACATACACACCCAGTTGGTTAGGAAGTTTCTTTGTATATATTTGTGACTGAGTAGCTCACAGCTGTTGAAATAAGTTTCTAACCCCTGCTTTGAAGATAGATAACGACAAACATTTGCAATCCGAGCCGATTTAAACTGTTGTAAATCTCTCACCCACTGATTAGAAAGCAATTCCCTCCCCCCTTCCACAGTGGGCAGAACAACCCGGCTGTGTTCCTTGCCTTGGAATCTTGTCTCCATGCCAGTGATCAGCCAGTGGCATTGACAGGACGGATAGGCCTTATCATCTGTCCTGGACTGAGCCTGGGCAATCTTTCAAGCTGGGAACCGCAGCAGCCAGTTCAAAGCAGCAGGAGGAGCAGCTCCCCAGTCAGTGTGCAGGAAAATGGACGTAACTATGGCTGTTCTGTTGGCATTGGTTCTGGGACTTCTTATGGTCAAGTTTGCTTTGTTTCAGCCAAGAAACCCAAATTCCCCACCTTGCGTTAGTGGCTGGATCCCTTGGTTGGGAGCTGCATTTGAGTTTGGGAAAGCTCCCCTGGAGTTTATAGAACAAGCCAGAGTCAAGGTAAGAATTATAATAGGGTGCATGCATCTGTGTGTTGGGGGAGGGGGTGCCTGGGGCAGTATAGGGAGACAGATGAGGAACCTTTCTGCATTAAATGAATCCCTTACAACATTAAGAAGTTTTCTATCATTTTTATTGTAACTCAGAAGCCTCTGGCTGCAAAAGGTAATATTTGTGTCAACTGATTGGCAGATTACCCTAGATACCTTGGATTTGATATTGCAATCACTGTTTTCACACAATAGTACCTGAGCACCTGATCGGGACACACAATGCATGCAGCTTTTCTTCATCAGCTGGGTACTGACCTGGGTTCCACATGAGGGGAAACACGTTGTGAAGTGCATTGGGACTGTAAAAGTTTGTACGAGCTAATTGTATGAGGAGTTTTTTTATTTGCCTCCTTTTTTAGTCTTTAGGGTTCCTGTTTTCAAGCTGTTCTCTGCAACGAGTTCTAGAAACTTGGTGGGGTTTGTGTCCCCTCTCCCCCAGCCCACCC
Source organism: Emys orbicularis (assembly GCF_028017835.1). Taxonomy (NCBI): domain Eukaryota; kingdom Metazoa; phylum Chordata; order Testudines; family Emydidae; genus Emys; species Emys orbicularis. The sequence continues at coordinate 17,676,107 of NC_088685.1, read as the reverse complement.
CATGAAACCTGAGATTAAAACATAATCTCATGACTCCAGGAGCTGGAGCTTTAAGAAAAAACACCAAATATCGCAAGACTTGCAATAAAATAAAACTGGCAACAGTGTTAGTTCAGGATGAACCACACAACAAGTTCATACAACCTAGCTGAGCTGCAGAAAAATTCCCTGGCTTCTGAGTGCATAATATTTCAACCTTAGTGTTACATAATTGTAAATCTCTCCCTCAGATCTTATTATTACATCTAATGTAAATCAAAGGGCAATGTTAGAGCAGGTGCCTGCTGCCATCCGGAATGATTCATTTTGCAAAAGAGTTATTTCCAAAACATTCACTTTGAGGACTGAAATTTTCCCATGGTTTATTTCTTGCTGCATGTGATTTCTTTTGCAGGAAGTTGGAGCAATATCCCTTTAGATACTTAAAGTTGAAGCTAGAGACTGGGCGTGGATAAGACCTCATTGAGGATTAATGATTTTGGTTGGAAAAAAAAGTTGTTTGAAATGAACAAAGGCAATTCAGACCAAGAAATTGCATTAGAAAATGTCTTTAACATTGAGCAGGAGTTGTCCTATTAGACTCACGGGCTTGATACTTATTTACCCCAAGGCCATTTTACTCCACTCTGGCATTGTAAAAGGGCCTTAACGTGGGAATAAATTACATTTACACTTGGTTTAAGGCTCTTTTACACTGTTAGCATGGGGTAAAGCATCCTTCAGGTAACGGAGAATCAGGCCCATTGGGACTACATTAAAGTTAAGCATATGCATAAATCTTTGCAGGATCAGGGCCGTAGACACAATGCGCTGTGCATTCCTGCCCAGCTTGCTAAAGGGCTACTGGTAAAAAAAAATTCTGGAATAAAAGTCATGAAAATTTAGTTCAAGTTTTTCACTTTTATTGAAATTCAAAGCTACGATGCAAACTTTCAGTTGAAAAATTGAATTTTGGAAAAGGTCTACTGTCAATTTTCAGATACTGCCCCTGCCAATTTCTATATTTCATAAGCACATATTTTTTTGTTTGTTTTAAATTGGAAAAACCCACAAAAATAGGGTTGTCATCTGTCCAGGTTTTCCCAGGATTGTCCCTTTTTTGAAGTAACTGTCCCTGGAAATCTGTCAGGGTGCTCAGTATAGTTTTAGGGGCTCAGGATCATCCCAAATGGGCCAGTTTTTTGTACCTCACAGTGGCAACCTTACACACAAGCAATAGGGGAAATTGACTATACCAAGGAAACAATGAAACTGACTACCCCAAGGGCTGTCAAATGCACAAACTAATAAATAGAGAAATATCCTTTTCTTCTCTACTCTCTTCCAGTTAGAGTGATCTTGGGTGTTATTTGTAACAACACTAGATATAAAAAGTGTAGACAGATTTGTAAATTGTCAATGTCCTCATAATTACTTATTTAGATTTAAAAAATGATGAAGATGCCTACACATAGCTCTAGCTGCCTTAGAAATAGTATAGCATAACCCCAGCAGCATTCAAACAAGAATTCTGCCAGGCAGACACTTAGAGACTTGTTTTGACCCCTTCATCCATCGGCGCTGACTCAATGGATGCTCCCCCCAAAGCTACCCCCCCCAAAAAGTGCTTCCTGCCCACCAGTGACCTCGCCGACCAACTCCTCCCCCTCCCTCCCAGCGCTCCCTGCATGCCACAGAACAGCTGTTCTGCAGTGTGCAGGAGGCGTTGGGAGGGAGAGGGAGGAGTGGGGACAGGGTGGGCTCGGGGGGGGGTAGGAAAAGGCTAGGCAGGCGTGGGGGCTTGGAGGAAGGGGTGGAGTTGGGGCAGGCCTGGGGCGGAGGAGGGGGTTGTCCCCCCCTCCACCGCCGCACATGGAGAGGAAGTGGGCGCCTATGTCTTCATCATTCTGGGAAGTATCCCTCAGCCCTCTCCAGAAACCTTATCAAACAGATGTCTATTGCAGCATGCCTGGAAGATCACCAACTTAATCAGGCTATTTCAGATCAAGGGAGAGAGAGCAAGTTCCAGAGTCCTGAGTGCCCCGCCACTATCCCCCCTCTTTTATAATGGTAGGGAGTGCAGTCCCCTGGTAACTTCACTAAAAGTTTTGGGGGGAGGGATAGCTCAGTGGTTTGTGCATTGGCTTGTGAGTTCAATCCTTAAGGGGGCCATTTAGGGATTTGGGGCAAAAATCTGTCTGGGGATTGGTCCTGCTTTGAGCGGGGGGTTGGACTAGATGACCTTCTGAGGTCCCTTCCAACCCTGATATTCTATGATCATAGCTGTGGCGGTATGGCATAGGAAGACATACAGTCTCTGGTAGGCAAGTTCCAGGCCATTTAGACCTGTCTAGGTCAGAACCTTTAAATGCATTATTAGGTTCACACTGGTTTAAAGAATGTACAATTTCTTCAGAGACAAGGTGGGTGAGGTAATATCATATTGGTCCAACTTCTGTTGGTGAGAGACATAAGCTTCCAAACTACACAGAGCTATTCTTCCTGTCCTGTTGGGTTCTGGGAAGTGGGTGGATACAAGCCCACCCCATCCCACCCCCCATGGCTAACGGCCCCTTGCCCAGCCTAAGGAGAGGAGCCACTTAATCCGGGACTCAAATAGATACAGGGTGTTCAACAGAAGAAAAAACAAGGGCAGGTGTGAGGAGATCAAAGAGTCAAAAATAAGGAACCTGAAAGGGACACTGCAGAGAACCTCAGACAGCACCCACTGCTCCTCAAAGCTGTCAAGGGAGCCAGCAGACATGGCCCAGAGGAACTCTGCCCGGATACCTGAGCAGAGAGGGGAACACAAATAGGCCCCACAGTCTCAGAGAACTCCCTTGGCCAACTCCTTGCCAGGGGAAGGTACTAATAGCATCACAGCTAAACACAAGATCAAACAGATAGTTTAGCACAAGTAGTTAGCACATGTTCTAAGCTAAGGGACCATTCAAGGTGGAGTGGCTCATTAACACCCTGTAGTCATAGGACAAAAAGGAAGGTCAATTGGCTACTGATTGTTGTAATAAGCCATAAATCCAGTGCCTTTATGAAGACCATGATTTTTAGGGCTAATCTACACTGGCAGCGCTAAAGCGCTGCTGCGGCTTGTGTGATCGCAGTGCAACCACCTCCAGGAGGGGCGTAGCTCCCAGCGCTGGAGCACTGTTTACACTGGCGCTTTATAGCACTGAAACTTACAGCGCTCCGGGGGGGGGGGGGGGGGTTCATACCCCTGAGCGAGAAAGTTGCAGCACTGTAAAGTGCCAGTGTAGACAAGCCCTTAGTGTCTCACAAAGTTATGAATTTAAGTCATAGGCGCATCTTTTGAAAGTGTTTTGTACCTTCTGGCTCACCTCCCTCTCTGGGTTTGCCAGCTGCACAACTCCTTCCTCCCAGAGAGTAAACTGTAGGCTACCTGCCTCTATAATACCAAACAGACCTCCCTTCTTACTGAGAATGACTACAGTCTACTGCCCTACAGTTCCTTTCTGCTCTCAGCTCCTGGGCTTTATACAGGCCCTCTCTGTTCCTGTCTACCTGAGTCACATATGATTAATCCCTGCTCCCTGGCTTCTCTTCCAGGTGCAGCCTGGGCAATTAATTGGCCTACCTAGCCACCTTAACTCCTTCAGATCTTGTGTGGGGTGGACACGCCATCACACCATTAAAAGATATTACCTCACACAGACCTTGTCTCGCTAATATCCTGGGACCAACATGACTACAACAACACTGCATACAGTTCTGCAGCTAAGCCAGGAGAGCTTGTATCCTGTGCAAGGTGAAACCAGTGGCTGGAGAGGAAGCTGCACATGTTCTACTTAGGGTCATCCTAGCAATCATGGTGTTAACTTTTGTGTGCTTGACCTTACAACCTTAATGTTGTCTAAATGGTCATCTTTCTGCATTGATTTGTAGCACAAGCCAAATTAACAAGCACTTCCTATCTTCAAAGTGTCTGAGCAAGCTCTGTAATTAAGCCTTTCTAATATAGTGAAGGAAGGTCACACCTTTGAGGATGTTTAAGGGGGTTGTTGAAATAAGCTGTCACATCTCAATGCTATTATTAACAAGTATTTAAATACAATATCCGCAGCGAGTGACACAAGAGCCCTTGCAGAGCTCTGACTCAGTCATGTAACAATAAGACACATATAATCAGTTCATAGAAAAATGGTATGTTATTGTGACGGATAGCATGGGATTAGGTAATTAAAGACTGTGTTGCAGTTAGGACTTGTTGGAATTTTTTTTTTCCTTGCAGGAAATTTTGACTTTTTGTCAAACAGTAAGAAACCCCAGACTGAAAACTGTTCTGTTTTCAGCTACCAACAATTGAAGATTTTCACCCCAAACCAAAACATTTTCAGCTAAAAACTGAAAATGTTTCCGCTGAAAATTTTTGGCTTCTGGGTTTCTGGGGTTGTTGCTGGTAGAGGTCTTTGGTTTTTTTAAATAGGAAAACAGACACGTCTGAAAAACTTTGTTTAGTCAAAATCCAATTTTCCATGAAAAAAAAGTTGTTGATGGAATTTTTTTGTACTGGTTCTAATTGCAGAGCAGATGTCCAAGATAACACAGCTATGGTTGCACATGCAATCTTAACTTTAGCACTTCATGACTCAAGTGCTTAACCATAGAAACGTAACATCTTCTAAATATATGGGACGGGGAGAGGCAGTTAAAGGGAATTTTGCAGTTTTTAAAGAGAAAAGAAATTACATATGCAAAATGGTTTGGCTAGGCTGCACTGGAATACCTACCCTCATTCATGGTGCATCACCCAGAGCAGCACAAGGCCTAGAGAGCTCATAAATTGCACTTAAGCCCACAGAGGCCCTGTCTCATTCCAGGCAGCTCAGGTGATCTGTCTGTTCATTACCCAGCTGAGTCAGCCAAACATCTTTGCATAATACAAGCCTTCTTTTGGCAGCTCAGATGCAGGTACCACCAGAGCTCCAGTTTGTTTAGGATTGTCCCTAGCAATGTCTGGTGGCTATGGATCTCATTTGTAAAGGACATAGCTATGGGAAATGGGAGAGTGAATCAGAGCTTTTATGTAGTGGTTTCTTATTCACTGGTCATTCTCTTACAACCGTACCCATGGAAATCTGTGTCAGAGGAAGGGCAAGGGAGCGAAAGTTAACCCCTTGTCCACTAGGGCCCCTGAACTCTATCACAGAGGGATTCTGGGTAACACCTGGCTTCATTGAAGTCAATGGGAGTTTTACTAGGGGAAGTCACCCTTTGTACCTTTTGTGAAATTTTAAAAGAACGAGAGGCTACCTCAGCCTCCCTCCCCCTATGGTTCACATTTACCAAAAGGTCTAGAGCAGAGGTATTATGATCAGGAAGGAGAGTGATCCAATGTAACTATTCCTGCTAATGCCCAGCGCGTGTTGCAATTGTAATACATAAAATTGCAATCTTGGCAAGTCACGGATGATTATAACAAGTGTCAGCAACATGCTCTGGATGCCCTAAAAGGCATGCAGATTAAACACCGCCCCTCTCTTTAATAATTTACAATCTAAGGGCCTGATCCAAAGCCCATGGAAGTCAATGGGCCAGGGAAGTCAACAGGAGTCTTTCCCATTGACTCTAATGGATGGATCAAGACCCAAAAATGCAGAGACAAATGAGAAAATCCAGGCTGGGAGACCCAGAGGCAGGAGTTTTACTATTGACCTCAATGGGACCAGGATGTCACTCTTAGATTAGATTAGCAGCATAGGGGTAAAGGGTAAAAGCACCAGTATGGTATTTGATGAAACAAAGTTTGTTTGGCAGCACGCTAACGATATAGTCCAACTAATTCAACTATCAAGGTCAACACCATCATTTTAATCATAAAAATGATCTTTTCCCCATCCTAATCAGCGAGGTATCCTGAAATGGAAAATTCTGTAAAATCTAGTTACAGACTGTACATCTGCCAAACCCTTTTATACAATAATCCTGAAACTTTAAAACTGGACATGCTGCCAAGAGATCGTGGTGTATGTACAGATGTAACTGTTACGCCTTTGCTTTCTAAGACTTTTGCTTGTGTTCAGTGACAGGAACCATTTTGTCCTCAGAGTTTCTGAACCAGGTTATAAAGGAGACACACACACTGTGCTCTTGTAATTTACTGTTCAGTGTGAAGTACATGCTCCATCCTTCACCCAAGCAATAGAGGATGTGAGTCTATTATGGGCCCAACCTACAAGGCATGTTTTGTTTGCTCAAACTGTAGTAGGTCCAAGTTTTAGCTATGGAGGTCCCTCAGTTCAATTGCCAGCCACAACCCAGACTCATGGAGACTTTATTTTTGCTCCTTCTTGGTTTGTTGTTTTCCTTATATTAAAATAAAAGACGTTCAGACGGAAAGCATATGGTTTATTGAAAAAGAACCAGTGGCAGCTCTTGTGGAGAGGGGGTTGGGGCACTGCCCCACCAAAGTAGCAAGCCCACATATTTTTATATATTTGTGTGTGTGTCCCTCATGAGTATGATGTGAACAAAGACAATCTATAGCAGCCATGGCACATTCTTCTTCACCGCCCCCGTGGCACATGCATAGTGATGATTTACAACGTCTGAGTCAGGAGTGTGTTGCAGTGATTTCAATGGGGTTTGGGGAGCACTGGTTCATCACCAGAAGTGGTCAAGCTCCCATTTCAATGTTAGGACTCTCCTGCAGCACCCAGCGGGCTCCCCCCTTTTGCTGCTGCTACTGTCATTGCTTGAAACAAGCTCTTGTTTCAGGCAGCAGCTGCAGGAAAAGGGGGGAGACCACTGGACACCACAGGAGAGAAAGAATCGGTGCAAAAATGTTTTCGTCATCAATATGGTGTCATGATTTTTTTCTGCTACACTCCTCCTGCCCAAAGTTCACCTTGAGGGAGGTAGCCCTGATCTGCTCTGTCCCCTGCCAAGACGCCCCACACACCGCTTGTCTCACGTTGTGCCCACTCCCATTAGGTGACGTTTGCAGCATGCACAGAATCCTTGAATTTTTTTTTCTGCAGAAAATGTGCTGCAGTTCTGCCTTTTGCCTACCAGAGGCCGCTGTGGCACCAGAACAGCCTGAGCTGGCTGAGGCTGACTGGTCTGGTGGGTGGTGGCGAACAGCTAGCAGGCAGGTGGTGGGTGGATTTTTCCTCAAGTGAAAAGTCACAGCAGCCATCTTGGAGGCCAAGTGGGCCACACAGGGCTGCTGGAGTCACAGGGCCACATGGGAACGTGGGGGCTCCAGGCATGGCCCACCTGGAGAGGCAAGGGGGAGACTGAAGATGCTGTGCCTAGGGGCGCGTAAGGTGTAAATCCGTCCCTGCCAGTAGATGGCTGTTTGGTTGCTTATCTGAAGTGGGTTGGTGGCCCCATCCAGGTTTTTGTGGACAGGTAGACATCAGCTTTAGCTGAATTCTCACAAGAGAAAAAAGGGCTGACTAAGCCTGAAGACTTAACTATCTTCTCATCCATAGGGTGGCCTGGAGGTAGCTTGTCCTGCCGCTAATTTCTTATAGATATTAGAGCTGGTCAGAAAATGGGGAGTAACTTTTGCTCTTTCTCCCTTTTGTGGGAGACAAGTGATAATTTTTAACTGTGGTGGGCATCAAGTAATTTTATCCCCAAAATTACCAAAAATATTTAGTCTAGAGAAACAAGAAATGGTTGGCCAGTCTTACTAATTCTCTCTCTCACTGACAATTCAGGGAGGTGACTCCACTCTTAGTTACAGGGGTTCTTTTACATACTTTAGGGGACAATAAAAACCAAGCAAAATAGCCATCATTCATAAGTGTGATTATTTTATTATTAAAGAAAGGAAAAGAAAACATTAAACAAAACACAAATGACAGAACACAAATGATAAACTGGCTACTTCCGTTGCAATCTCTTCTTTATGCCTCTGTGGAGAGTTTTTAACAGAGATTACACTTTTCAGGGTGAGCCCACCTCTGGTGGGCTTTTTGCTCTTGGTAAATTGAGGCCCAGGTTGTCTTATTGTGAGTCCGGTCTTAGTATCTCATAGGAAACTACAAGCTATTTATGGATGGACAAAATTTTAAGGCAGATGGATCCTGTCAGGTTGTCAAAGACATAGGCACTGACTTCTGCTGGCCGCTTGACCACCCCTCTGCACCCGGCCCTGCCCTGACTCCACCCTGCCCCGCCCCTATTCCAACCCCTTCCCCAAATCCCAGCCCCGCATCTTCCCTGCCCCCTCCCCTGAGCGTGCCGCATTCACACTCCTCCCCCCTCCCTCCCGGAGCTTGTTATGCCGTGAAACAGCTGTTTTGTGGCGACAAGCACTGGGAGGTAGGCGGAGAAGCAGGGATGCGGTGCGCTCAGGGGAGGAGGTGAGGTGAGCTGGGGCGGGGGGCAAGGAGGGGAACTTGGCTGCCGGTGAGTGCAGAGCACCCACCAATTTTTCCCTGTGGGTGCTTCGGAGTCGGCGCCTATGATGAAAGATAACCTAAACTAGTTTATAAAAAGGCAGAGTAAGCACTCTTAACTAACTCCTATCAAAGTTGTTTAAATCAGTTGCTAAGAAGAAGACATTTAAGGCGTTCTCTTAAGACAGGCCATTTAGCAAATATCTTAAATCCAATTAAACCCACTATTTCTCTGTTTACAGGTGTTTAGCCTCTGTCTCCTCTCCAGGAATACATGGTCTAACCATTTGGTGATTAACAGGAGAAGCTGTCAATATTTTAGATTACAATATCATTTCAATATCCAAATAAAATCATTACAAGAGTTTTCTAATCTAATCCCTTGGCAGTGTTTTTGGCTTCTTTCACCTCATCTGTGATTGTCTTTGGGTTGGAAGGTAGCCTTTCTTTGCTATATACTGTGTGATATAGTTTTCTGCTTTTTCTTAGTTGTCTGTGGCCTCTTGCTTGTGGAGGGACTGGATGAGTTGAGGAATGCTTCAGCATAGTAGCAGAGAGTGAGTGAACAGTGCTCACTTCAGAATTTTATACTCTTCTCCTTCCTATTTTCATGAAATTATAGGAAAACACCTCTTTCAGACTTGTTTAGATTCAAATTTGGCTGCTGTCATCCTTTCCTTGACTCCACGCTTTTTTGGTGGTATCTTCAGCTCCTGAAATTGCGTCTGATTAATGAACGTGCAACACACTTCTAAATGTTTTTGTTCTTCTGTGGCAGGAAAGTATCAGAAAACTTTTAAAGTTTTTAAATTCTTTTTATTCAGTCTATTTTCTGAGATATTTTTTCAGTTTTATTAGCGTTAAACAGGAAATGAAATTCTGTTTTCAAAAAGTCCAAACACCCCTGCTCTTTACATAAATGCTTTAATTCTCAAAGCAATCTTTTTAGAAGGCAATAATTTTTAAAGAGAGATTTTTTGCTTAAAATTGTTATTAAATAATTGTTTGATTCTTCATAACAATTTTGTAGAGATTATTCTTGTCTTCCTGAGTTGGGTGAGTAGCTGCATAAGTTTGCTAAATAGCTAAATAATTAATTCACCAATAATATAAGTACACTCTATTTAAATGGCTTCTTACATTAGTAATTAATTTATCAAGGACATTAGATTCCATGATGGTCCATCAAGCATTTTACCATTTACAATGGTAGCAATTATATTAGGAAATTACATTAGAAGATTTGCATTTAGTAAGCGTTTCACAAGGGCATTCCATCTCCACATTTAAGAAATAAACAAAGGTTTTCTATAATATATTTCTCAACTATAAATGTTTTTCTTAAGGTTTCCAGGAGGAAGATTTTACAGTGATTACAAAAGAATCTACTTTACTGCCTATTTTATGGTTCTGTTAACACACCCTTATGTATCACTCCTTTTTGCTCTTAACATCCTCTTGAAGTCTGGACCTAACTTCTGTGCAGGGTCTGTTATTTGAGATAAACCCATCTCTTTGCCAACTGATGTTTTAGGTAGGAGATGTGTCCTTGTGAGGGAGTGCCCATCCCACGCAAATCTTGAATGAGTTATTGTGGGCCAGGAGGGGCCAATTAAACTTAGATGCTGAACCTAGAGGAGAACCAGGGATTGATAGAGCCTAATGGCAGATGAAGCCCTGGTGGCTGAACATTGAAACTGACGGCAGGGGTGGAGGGTGGGAGTTGCCTTGGGCAATAAAGGAGAAGCAGCAGGGGATGAGGAATGGTTTCAGATCAGGAACAAGAAAAAAGACTAGATATATCAGGATCTGAAGATGAAGGAATCCATAGAAATGAAAAACAAAAACAGGAAAAAAGTCAACATTTCTTAATTGTCAAATGAGTGTAGGTCTGCTGACGGGGGGGGGGGGGGGGGGGGAGTGGGGCAGAAGAGGGCAATTGCCCAGGGGCCTGGCGATTTAAAAGGGCCCGGGGGCCCCCAGCTGCCACCGCTGCTGTGGCCCAGAACTGCTGTCTGCAGGCCTGAATGAGTGTCAGGAGATGTGAACACAGGAGACGTTGACACTCTGAAAATGGCGGCAAGGATAAAGCAAATGTTCGTGACGTACAAAGAGCTAAAAGCATGCAGGTTGGAGATCTATTGATAAGAATGTAGACATATGGAGCAAGATGAAAAACTTTAAACAATAACCTTAAGGAAACTGAAAGTTATTTGTCAACTGCCTAAATTCATGACAGAAGCATCAGGGGTTATGTATGAAGTGCTGCTAGAATTGTCTGAGGCTGATATCAAAAAGAGTATAAGTGAAGATAAAGTATTGTTTTTAAAATGGCTACTTTAGTACAAGAGAGGGAGAAAACTGGCCATCTATGGCTGGACGTATAACACTTATAGGTGAGACACTTTTGAATAGGATCCAAATTGGGTGTCAGTCTTGTTGGGTTAAATCATAGGTGTCCCCCTCTCCCCCCATCCCATGATGTGCTATAATTGTCCAAGGTTTGGACGTGTGGCAGCGAATTGTAAGGGAACAATGAGGTGCAGTAAATGTCAAGGAAATCACTCCTATTACGACTGTGTAGAGAGCACAGAACCTAAATGCAGCAAAAGGTACCCACTGCAGCAAATAGAAAAAGAAAAATATTCAAGTAAGAGAAAAGATGTACAGGGGCAGCAGAACATGAGTGGAATGGGAGATCATGTATTGCTTATAGGTATAGAGAAGTTTATAGCATTCATTACAGAAGTATTTAACTGCACCTTGCAGATCGGCGGCGGGGGACACCGAAAAAATTAAAATCATAGCAAAAGCAGCAGAAAAATATCTGAAGATAGAGAACCTCTCAATAGACCACATTCATGTGATTTTAAATGAAGGCAATAATACAGCTTAAATAACATGGTCTTAAGAATCCTTAGCTGAGGTGCAAATACACCTCTACCCCGATATAACGCGCCCCGATATAACACAAATTCGGATATAACGCGGTAAAGCAGTGCTCCGGGGGGGCGGGGCTGCGCACTCCGCAGATCAAAGCAAGTTCAATATAACGCGGTTTCACCTATAACATGGTAAGATTTTTTGGCTCCTGAGGACAGCGTTATATTGGGGTAGAGGTGTAGTTTAATAATGCATGGACAGGAATTTAAGAAAGCTATCTTTGAAATGGGAAAAAAGCCTGATATAATATATGTGCAAGAACCATGGCTAACAAGTAAACTTGTTTTCAGTCTATGGGGATATGATATACTCCAGAGGGATCAAGAGGCTGCCAGAGTAGGAGTGGTCTGTATATTTATAAAAGAGGGTCTTAGATATGTCAATATGGATGTACAGAAACTAAGTTTTTAATATAATGCTATTGAGATTCCCATACAGAACAAAACGTCTGATATATGTATTTATAATGTTTATAATCCATATAAAATTAGTTTATTTTAGATTTAGAAAAGCTAGCTAATGTAAAAAAATTCATAATTTGCAGAGACTTTAATATTCATAATGATCTATGGGGAAAAAAACTGACCTAAATTGTAAATGCTAGAACAATTTGTTGATATGCATAACCTGGTAATATGGAATGCAGGAGCATCTACTAGATTTAATTCAGTGGATGGATCCTTTTCTGTTTTGGATTTGGGAAATTCAAAAAGAAGATGGAATGGGAAGTAAAAGTAAAAGTACCAAGGCCAAGGAAATGTCAAAAACACAAAAAAGATTTCCGACCTGGAATTTTTGAAAAGTTAATCGGGGCCTTTTCAAGATTAATGTGATGAATACTTATGTAAAAAGCAACAAACACTTATGTAGTAACTGTAAAAGTGACAACAAATGGCTAGCGTTGCTAGGTGTCTGATTTTAGACTGGAATGCCTGGTCGAAAAAGGACCCTGGCAGCTCCGGTCAGCACTACCGACTGGGCTGTTAAAAGTCCGGTCAGCGGTGCAGCAAGTCCCTACCTGTCCTGGCACCGTGCTGCGCCCCGGAAGCAGCCAGCAGGTCTGGCTCCTAGGCAGGGGGTGCGGGGGACACCATGGGGCTCTGCGCACTGCCCCAAGCACCGGCTCCGCACTACCATTGGCCAAGAACTGTGGCCAATGGGAGCTGGGGAGCCGGACCTTGTGCTGCTGGCCACTTCTGGGGCACACTGTGGAGCCAGGACAGGCAGGGAGCCTGCCTTAGCCCTGCTGCACCACCGACTGGGAGTCGCCTGAGGTAAGCCTGTGCCCCAACCCCCTGCCCCAGCCCTGAGCCCCCCCAAACCCAGAGCCCCCTCCTGCACCCCAAACGCCTCATTCCTGGCCCCAGCCCAGAGCCAGTACCCCCTCCCATATCCCAACTCCCTGCCTCAACCCACAGCCCCCTCCCACATTCCGAATCCCTTGGCCCTACCCCCCAGCCTGCAGCCCCATACTGCACCCCAAACCCCTCATCCCTGGCCCCACCCCAGAGCCTGCACCCCCAGCCATAGCCCTCACCCTCCCCCCCTCCCCCACCCCAACTCCCTGCCCCAGCCCGGAGCCTCCTCCCGCACCCTGAACCCCTCATTTCTGGCCTCACCCCAGAGCCCACACCCCCAGTTAGAGCCCTCACCCCCTCCCACACCCCAACCCCCTGCCCCAGCCCAATGAAAGTGAGTGAGGGTGGGGGAGAGCAAGCCACCAAGGGAGGGGAAATGTAGTGAGCAGGGGGTGGGGCCTTGGGGAAGGGGCGGGGCTAGGGTGTTCGATTTTGTGCAATTAGAAAGCTGGCAACCCTACAAATGGCGTGCAGATAGGAAGGTATTGATGATGATGTATAGCGCATTGATAAGACCAGTTTTAAACTATGGATGCCAAGCTTTTGGTTCAGACTCAGAAACAACTCTTACGATATGCTGGCCCATGTCAGCTAGCTCAGACTACAGGACTTTTATTGCCATGTAGACATTTGGGCTTGGGTTGGGGACTGGGCTCTGAGACCCACCCCCAGATAGGGACGAGAGCTCAGGCACCAGCCTGAGGCTGAACATCTACATGGCCACTGTACAGTCCTATAGCCTGAGACCCACGACCCTGAGTCAGCTGACACAGGCCAGCAGCGGGTGTTTCATTTGCAGTGTAGATCTAAGTTCCCTCTAAGCTGTGCGGCCGCGCAGCAGCCTAGGAAGCGCCGCTCAGGCACTCACGGCTGCGGCAGGGAGAGAAGCCTCTCCCCCAACCCCGGACCTGCCGCAGCGCCCCTTCCCTGGCCCCAACTCAGCCCAGCCCGGACAGTACTGGGTTTATAATGGCGGCAGGCCCGCGCTCAGCAGGGTCCCCGCTGGCCTGGCCCGGCATTCCACTTCACTAGCGTTGGCTCCTCTCCTCTCTGGCCCCTCCCCTGCACTCTTCTAGGCCTGCCGGCCCAGGACCCCCCCTCTACCCACTCGCTCCTCTCAGCCGGCCGTCTGAGGGCTCCTCTCTCCACCCCCGCCCTCAATCACTGGCAGGCAGCAGCCACTGGTTGCCTGCCAGTGACTGGGGTGTGTACGGAAAGGAGTCCACAGCTGCGTTCCTCTGGGCCGGCAGTGACGGACAGTACACTGCTTCGGGCTCCCCTGGGAGCCTGAAGCCGCAGACCATCACCAGTGGCTCAGACCGCGGATGGACCTGCCACGGATGGGGGAAAAGCGCCCCTCCCAGGCCCCAGCCCGGCCCGGATCTGCCATGGCGGGGAGAGGTGCCTCTCCCCCCCCCCCAGCCCAGGTGCTGCTGCGGGGAGAGAGAGCTGGGGGAGTCCTCTCTCCCCACTGTAGCCCTACGGCAGCCTGCACCCCAAACGCCGCCTCCCCAGCCCACATTCAAAGCCAGCACCCCCAGCTGGAGCCCTCACCCCCTCCTGCACCCCAACTCTCTGCCCCAACCCTGAGCCCCTCATCCTCGGCCCCACCCCAGAGCCTGCACCCCCAGCCAGAGCCCTCACCCCCCTGCACCCCAACCCTCTGCCCCAGCCCTGAGCCCACTCCTACACTCCAAACCCCTCAGCCCCACCCCCACCACATGAATTTTGTTACGTGCACCAATATGGAGGTGATGTGTCACACAGAAGAGTCTGTAAGAAGAGAAGAATGGGGGGGATTTGATAGCTGCTTTCAACTACCTGAAGGGGAGTTCCAAAGAGGATGGATCTAGACTGTTCTCAGTGGTACCAGATGAGAAAACAAGGAGTAATGGTCTCAAGTTGCAGTGGGGGAGGTTTAGGTTGGATAGCAGGAAAAACTTTTTCACTAGGAGGGTGGTGAAGCACTGGAATGGGTTACCTAGGAAGGTGGTGGAATCTCCTTCCTTAGAGGTTTTTAAGGTCAGGCTTGACAAAGCCCTGGCTGGGATGATTTAGTTGGGGATTGGTCCTGCTTTGAGCAGGGGGTTGGACTAGATGACCCCCCTGAGGTCCCTTCCAGCCCAGATATTCTACATCACCTCTGTATTGGTGCACATAACAAAATTCATTCCACACATGTGTGGGAAAAATTAGAGGGAACACTGGTAGAACACTGGGAACATGTAGACTTGGGAACTGCTACAAGCCCAAGCTCTGTGATTGGCATGTGGCACAATGCTACCAGTATTAGTGTGTGTGCTGCAAATAGCCACTGGAGAAGCACCATATAAATCTAAGGATGAAACTATTAGATCTAACCTTTTGGGCAATAGTAAAAGGGAATCTTGAAAATAGAAGTACACAGCAGATTTATGAGGATTGCTGGGAGCTTGATAGACAAAATTATATGGATTGAAACAGACTTCTTTATACTACTGGGGTAAAAAAAAATAGGTAAATGAGATATGTAAAAAGAAAAATTGAGAAAACTAAAAAAATTTGTAGTCATGGGAAATCAAATTACATCTGGACAGTTATTCCCCGATTTGTGGATTTGAATTGTATGAAGAAACTGAGGGAAGCCAAATACCACATATTCTGACCAATGACATTTCTGAATATATCAACAGCTTTGCCAAGTCTTTATGGAAGGATCTAAAGGTAACAGCGTCGGTTGAGTGGGAACAGGCTTTTGTGTACCTAGTCTTGGAATCCAGAAATCTAAAAGGCTGTTGAATTATGCGACTGTTCTGACAGCTTAACTAATGAGGATATTGTTGGCACTAACCTTCATAATTTTATCTGATTCCTCATTAGGTATTATGACAATCAGAACAGGGGCTTGGGAAGCAGAAATGACATAGTAAGTGAAATAATGTTTCTAACCATGGAAATAATGCACGTAGGTATCTGTGTAAAAATAGCATGGATTACGGTGCATTTCGGAATGTCTGGAAATGAAACGGCTGATGAAGCATCAAAGCAAACTCTAAAAAACAAGGAGGTGGATATTAAGATTTCCTTAAGCAGATAAGAATTTAAAAGCATGGTCACGAAGGAGCTTGCAAAGGAATGGCAAGAACTATGGACTAAGGAAACATAAGGACAAAGGATTTATGATGTATGCTCAAAAATCAGAAAATACTATACTCCACAGTCATGATAGAGAAAGTGAAGTAGTCGTTTTTAGAGTGTTAGTAGGTCATTGTGTCTTAAATGATAAGTTAAATTTATTTAAAAGACATAAAGATGGGCCGTGTAATGTGTGCAAAACCAAAGAACCCGTTGGTCATTGTGGGCAATATTCTTTGGAAAGAAAGTTTCTTTATGAAAAACTGACTTGGCTTGGAATCAAAGATTGCTCCCTAACGGGACTAGTGAGAATGGAATAATGCAAAAAAGCCTTGGTGCATTTCCTTAAGGATACTGGACTGAGTGAAAGGACATAAACAGAAAAGGCTAAACATGAATGAAGAACGTGTCGGTCATTGCCTTGTATGATGAGGCTGCTGTGCCAAAAAAGAAACAAAGACAACAACAAAGGAATGGGCTTCAGCGAAGGGGCCTGAAGTCACTCCCTACAGGGAAAGGGGATTGGCCAGGGAGGAAATCCAAGGGGAAGGTAATCCCTGGGTCCTGCCCTTGACTAGGGAATTCAACAACAGGGGTGAAGTAGCCACAGGGGAACGGAGGATGCTTCAATGGTGAACCCAGAGATAGGAAAGGTGATAGAGAAGTGAAGTAGGAAAGAGCTCAGGGAAACAGCAACGGGGTCTGGGACTGAGCAGACCTAGGTTGCTAGTCCTAGAGTCCCTGGGCTGGAACCCACAGTGGTGAGTGGGTCCAGTGAGTGTGAGTGAGTGTGCCAAAGTGGCACAAGACCTGGAGATGGAACAGAAGAGTGCTGGAAATGGTATATGGACAGCTTGTCCAATGGGACTTTGTTACTCTGGAAGAGGGCGCTTATATAGTCACCTGGCCAGAGGGCCGAGTCACAAAGAGAGAGACTCTCGAGTCACTGAGGGGGGGCTATAGCATGAGCAACTGACAGAAAGGGGTGCCAGGTGGGACAAAAAGCTAATTCGCAGCTCCATCCCCAAGGAAGTGCACTTGCCATGAGTGGACCTCTTCGCAGTCCTGTTCTGTGATAAGATGCTCTGGTTGGTTGGTTAGTCTTTTGACACAGCACTTCTTACAGCGTTCACAATTTGCAATGAAATATGTTATACAAAACACAAACTGCAGTAAACATTGACAATAATATTGTAAAACAGAGCATCAAAGCAAATAATACAGCATTAAAGTAAAATAGGAATGATAAAAGCTGCAATTTAGGGTTTGTATAAATATAGTATTATCTTCCTTGACTCTTGTGGAGTTTGTCATATTGACAGACAACAAAATTCCTAGGAATTTCCTTAGCTTGGATGTTTCATATAATTAAATAAACAAAAATATATGCAGGTGAGGTACTTTTCTCCAAGCACCATATGTATGAAAGTAATTATATGTATCTCCTAAGACTCAGTAAAGGTGCAGACATGTTTGTAATGACCTAACATTATAAAAATAAGTTATAATAATTTTACTAATATCATTTTTGCATCAATATTGAGGTCTCTTTCCTACACTTTCCACCCACTCTTTGTCAAAAAAATGTTATGACCAACTCCAATGGATAGTGAGGACTTCTTTAATCTCTGTCGGTATCTCACAAGCACTGAATTCATGTTGCTACTGCTCTCTTGTGAAATCTATTTTATGTGCTTCTATAGTCCCCATTACCATAGTAATCTGGGCACCACACATCCTTTAATGCAGTGATTCTCAAACGTTTGTACTGGTGACCCCTTTCACATAGCAAGCCTCTCAGTGCAACTCCCTTATAAATTAAAAACACTTTTAAATATATTTAACACCATTATAAATGCTGGAGGCAAAGCGGGGTTTGGCTTGGAGGCTGACAGCTTGCGACCTCCCATGTAATAACCTCACAACCCCCTGTGGGGTCCCAACCCCCAGTTTGAGAACCCCTGCTTTAATGTGTTTATCCTCACAACATCCCAGCAGAGGAGAACTCTTATTCCTATTTTACAGATGGGGAACTGAGGCACAGAGACTGTGTTTTAACAAGGTTCACACAGGACATCTGCGATACAATGAGGAATTGAACTCAGTCCTCCCAAGTACTAGACTAGGGCCCTAACCACAGGACAATCTTTTCTCTCTAGAATTCAGTGTATTGTTATAAGTCTACTTGAAAATATTTTACCTGTCTCCCTAACATAAACTTAGGCTCCCAAAGACAGCTCTGCTGAACAGACCACACAATAATTACAGCCCAAATGAAGTTCAAAGACAAAAAACTGGTGAAAAGTAATGCTCTGGCTTCCAAACAGTTGGGAGAGTTTGGATTGTGAGTGTAGTGAGTTCTCTCATTGCTGGATGTTTTGGGAAAGAATTGAGTTGGATAGATATGGGATGTTAGAGAAGCTAAGTTCAGAGAAAAGCTACAGCAATGATTTGTGGGATGGAAAACACATATTACAATGAAAGGCTTAAAGACCTCAATCTATTTAACTTAACCTTGTTTTGATAAGACGTAGTCTTTAAATACTTACACAAGAAAAACATATTTGATATTAGGGGGCTCTTTAATCTAGCACAAATGCATAACAAGATCCAATGTCTGGAAGTTTGTTATAAAAATTCAAATTGGAAATAAGATGCAACTCTTTAACTGTGAGGGTAATAACTATTGGATCAGATTACCAAGGGATGCAGTCGTTTTTCTGTCATTTGGAGTCTTTAAATCAAGACGGGATGTCTTTCTAGAAGTTATGTGATAGCTGAACCATAATTGTGCTCTGTGTAGGAATCACTGTGTGAAATTCTGTGGCTTGTGCCATGCAGCTGGTCAGAGGAGATGATCACAAGAGTCCCTTCTCACCTTAAAATCTATGAATCCAAATCTAATTTATTTACGTCTGTATGCTCTTGAACAAGGATTTTAGATAGTGAAGCTGCACCCCTCTACCCCTGCTTTGGTTTTATTTTCTTTCTCTCTTACCATCTCAACATTTCTATTGTACTGGTGCAATTCCTGTTGCAGGATCAGAGCTGTGGTCTCCCATAAAATGTCTTTGCAAAAGTCATTAATTTTTTAACTCCTTGTTTTTGCAGTATGGGCCAGTATTCACAGTGTTTGCTCTGGGAAACCGATTCACCTTTGTGACTGAGGAAGAGGGGATTGAAGCATTTTTTACATCTAAGGACATAGATTTTGAGCAGGCGGTGCAGCAAACGGTCCAGCGCACAAGTAAGGGATATCTCACTTTCAAAGGAAAGCTAATCTAGCCACCCATCAAGGTTAAAGACGTGATCCATAGCCCATGGGTCTTTGGATCGGATCTTAAATGCATATCTTAATCCACAATCAAAGCACAAAGTTAAGGGGCAAATGCAATACACAATGTCGTTGCCTGGGCCAGTCCTGCTCTCTGGATAGACACCAGTCTATCGTGAGGGTATCCAACTGCAGGGGCCACTAAACTCCCTGGATCTGGGTAGTGACAGATCATTGTTCCCAGTTCTGGAACACTCAGGGGCACTCTCAAGGTGCAGACCCCATGTCTGACATCCCTCATGGCAGTGGGACACTGCACTCCAGCCACCTAGACCCTGGAACCTGTGCCCCAGTCCTCCTGAGCCCCCCAGCAGCAGTAGATAAGAGTCACTAGCAAGCTCATATTCCTTTGGAGCTGGCTGGATGACGCTTCTTGTGTTAGCTCTCCCCAGCTTGAGAAATGTCACTACCAGTCCTGTCACTACCCAACCCCATCCTCTCTGGCTTTGTTATACATCTGGAGCAAGCTACACATATGCCAGTTCAAAATGGTGCTCAGCGCCAGACACAAAAATGGGTCATATAGAAAATGGAGATTCTAATCCACAATGCAGGTTACAATCATAAATGATCCTCACAAAACTAAATGAAATTTATAAATTGACACCAACATATTCCCCAAACTGTCACACACAGCTGTAACTATTTGTTGTCCAAGGCCCTGAACATGTATAATGACCCCAGAACATGTCATCAGTAGATTTTTGAACCAACAACCCGTATTGTTGTTTGTATTGCAGTAAAACTTAACAGCCCCAACCAGGTATCAGGGCCTCTTTGTGGTAGGCACATGTAAGAGCTTCAGAGCCATAGGACAGACTTCTACCACTTGAACAAAAGGAGAAACTGTTAGCTGGTAGCAATAGTAAGCTGTTCTCCTCTAGCAGAAGAGACAGTAGAGGAGAACGCAGGACACACTTTGCTGGTGTGTTATGCCAAACTTGAATCCCATTCACACATCCTTTAAGCAATGGTAAGTGAAATGAGTTGATAGAAGATTAGATGTTTTGCATGTTTGCAGTGATGAGAACCAAAATAGGGCAGTTCTGATCCCCCTAAAAATGGGCTTGGATGGTGCAGCCAGCAGCTGTCTACTGCAGGCTGCATTTTCCACCTCCAAATACATATGGTGCAATCTGACTTTGCTAGCCATAAAACAACAATGTGCCAATGGACGGCAAGAGTTTCCCCTGCACCGGTGTTTAATCACCTATCCCAGTATTGCCGATCTCAAGCTTTCAAAATCATGAGTCAGGTCCCTCAAAATCGTGGGATTATTTTCAAAATAATACAGTTCAGGGTTGCTGCCTTTTGGGCCACTCAGGTCACATTTTCAAACTTTTATTCACAGCCAGGAGGGCCAGAAACTTACTTTGTTCTCAAATGAAAGCTGAAATTCTTATGCAGTCATTTGACTCCAACACCTGGGGCATCAAGATATTGTGAGAGTTGGCAGCACTGTTAGACACCATGAAATGTATTCCCACATTTTGGCCCTGCCTCTTCCCTCACGAACACCACACAGGGGAGAGGAGTGAAAACTGTGGGAGAATGGAATCGGGCCCATTTACTATTACAAATATTTAAAAGCACGTACATTGCTTAACCCCCCCACAGAAACGGTGCTCCTCATAGGGTCCTGGGACCTGCTGTGATGACACCTACTATTTAATACAAGGCTTGAATAAAGTGACCAGATTATCAAAATGAAGAAATGACACCTGTTAATGTCCTCAGCTGGGCCCCGGTGATGGTGGTGTCACCCCCGTACCTTCACCAGGCTTCATCTCAATGCACTGCTGTCGGACTGTCCCCAAGGGCTGAGACCGAGGGGAATGGCTTCCCAGAGTGCACAGCGGCACCTGCTGCGGAGGAGAAAGTGTGGGGAACTGTTGAGCAATAAACACTTAGATCCCAAACCACTTACAGCTTTTTAGATTAACAGTAACTCCTTGAACTCCCCCCGTACAGCCCCATCCCCCCAAGCCTAGCAGGTGCTCAGTGCAGGTAATGGAGGAGCGATTCTGTATGCTCTCGACATGAAGCTCCAAAACGTGCCTTTGGAACTGCCTGGCACATAAATCAGGGGAAGTGTCTGGCATATTTATTTACAAGACTGAAGCTTTATAAGGCAGAAGGAGGAAGTTCCCTACTGAGCAGGAGAAGTAAAACTTAGTGGGGTCTGGGTGTTAACCACTGCTGATCCCTTTACAAGGTCAGAAATGCAGGCTGTGGGAATAAAATCTTCATGGGTATGAATTTCACCCATAGAGAGTAAGATTACAGTAAACTGAAACCAGTATCACAAGTAATATACCAAATAGACCCTTTTGACATTTAAAATTTACCTTGGCTAGTTTCCAAAATCTTTACACTTCCTCCCTTTTTTGTATTTAAAGCTTCAGTTCCTGCAGAATTCTTTTATCGGAACCATAGCAGACTCTATAGCATGATGAAAGGAAAAATGGGTACCTCTAGCCTGTACCTTTTTGCTGGGACTCTGTGTCAAGAATTACACGAGCACATGGACTGCTTGGGCACAGCAGGAACTGAGAATCTCAGTGATCTAATAAGGTATGGGACTTTTATAATCGTGCTCTATTGAACAGATGTCCATGTTCTTTGCTAAATAAATAGCAGCTGCACCAGTGACCGTATTATAAAGTCTGCAGGTGGAGATTGGGCTGTGGGATCCCAGAAGAAACTCCTCCAGGAATGCAGAGCAAGCCATTCATTGCCTCGCTGTGCCCGGTGGCTTAGAGCTGGCTGGTGCAGCTCCTCAAGTGATTTCTGGAGAGGGTGGAGGCTGGGACTGGCTGCCACGGAGAAAAATCTGTTAAAAGTTTTGAAAAAAAGTAAGCACGGCCTCCTCTACTTACCAAGGTATTTGCCAAGGGGACCTCTGGTCAAGGCTTCACATGTCTAGGAAGCTTCTCAAGTTATATTGACAAGCACTGGCTCATGTACCCCTTGGCAGAACTAAACAATTCCCATAAAGATCCAGGGTGAAACCCTGTCCACAGTGAAGTCAATGAGAGTTCTGCCATTGATTTAAGTGGAGCCAGGATTTCGTGCCAGTTGCGCAAGAAGTACCTGGCTGATAGTCTAATATTCTGTACAGATTTTTATATCGCACTCATGACCACAGTATCTAAGCACCTTCTTACCGTTGCATTAAGCAATGTGACTAACATCTGTCATATGCGTTTGTTCTCTCAGTCTTTCCCCATGGGAGAAGCGTGTGCAGTGGAGTGTCTTTTTGGTAGGGAGTGGGCTTTTTTTTTATATATATATATGGAGATATACCTATCTCATAGAGCCAGAAGGGACCTTGAAAGGTCATCAAGTCCAGCCCCCCGCCTTCACTAGCAGGACCAAGTACTGATTTTTGCCCCAGACCCCTAAGTGGCTCCCTCAAGGATTGAGCTCACAACCCTGGGTTTAGCAGGCCAATGCTCAAACCACTGAGCTATCCCTCCCCATATAAATATACCTGTTGCTATATTAGAGAAGGCAAGGTCAAAGAACTACACCTTGCACTCGGAGTGGAAAGTGATGAGGTTTATGATGGATCTCAATTCTTGGGGAAGTTTATTCCATATTTGCCTGGGCAGAGCTGTACACGTCTCACCTGTTGATAACGCAGTGCTTTTTCCCCAGTTGTGCGGCTCATATACACTTTGGCAGGCCTGTGATTATGTGGAAATGAAGCTGATCCATATTTGTAAAGTGAGGCATTCAGATGTTGTAGACCCAATGCCATTTGTCACAAGGTACGTCTGCTCTGCACAAAACTTAAAGTGGCGTGTAGACAGGGGCGGCTCTATGTGTTTTGCCGCCCCAAGCACGGCAATCAAGCGGCCTTCGGCGGCACGCCTGCAGGAGGTCTGCCGGTCCTGCGGCTTTGGCGTAGCCGCCGCCGAATTGCCGCCAAAGCCACGGGACCCGGCGGACCTCCTGCAGGCATGCCGCCGAAGGCAGCCTGACTGCCGCCCTCACGGTGACCGGCAGGCTGCCCCCCACGGCTTGCCGCCCCAGGCACGTGCTTGCTGCGCTGGTGCCTGGAGCCGCCCCTGCATGTAGAGTACAGCTGCCCTTCCCCCAACCCCAGCCTGGGTATAAATAGCAGTGTGGATGGTGAAGCACTGCTTAGATGCGTAAAGACATGCCTGAGCCCTGTACCCTGTTTTTAGCGGTGTACTGTCCCACTGCTGGAGCCTTTCTCCAGCACCAGGGAAAGGCTGCAGCAGTGGGGAAAGACTCTGGCATGGGGGAGGCAGCCGGGAAAGACTGGCAGTGGGGAAAAGCTCTGGCATCTCCCCACCTTTGCCTCCTTTTCCCCACCATAGGCAGCTACCGGGGCCTTTCCCTGTTTCAGGGAAAGACTCTGGCAGAAAGAAGGCAGTGTGGAAAGGCATTTCCCCACTGCCTCCCCTCTGCCAGAGCCTTTCACTGATGTGTGTAGCTTACTCACTGCAGTATGGAAATGGCTTGTTTTTCACTAAGGCTTGGTCTACACTTACCCCCCAATTCGAACTAAGGTACGCAACTTCAGCTACGTGAATAACGTAGCTGAAGTTCGAAGTACCTTAGTTCGAACTTACCTCGGTCCACACGCGGCAGGCAGGCTCCCCCGTCGACGCCGCGGTACTCCTCTCGTCTAGCTGGAGTACCGCAGTCGACGGCGATCACTTCCTGGTTCGACTTATCGCGTCCAGACAAGACGCGATAAGTCGAACCCAGAACTTCGATTCCCAGCCGCCGAACTAGCGGCTGGGTGTAGACATACCCTAAGGCTCATAACTACACATATTCTAGCCACCCCTGCCAGTGGTGTGCAGTGCAGACATATCCTAAAACTTAACAAGCCAGTTAGGTCATAACTAAGATAATCAACTGCAGAAATACATAAGGGGAATATAATAAATCTTGTGCTGTACACCTTTATTACGCGCCTTTTGTTTGGTTGGTTGGTTATAAAATGGGGGCTGAAAGAATTGAAATACACACTGGTTGAAAAATCTTTATATAGCTGACCTGGAGCTGAAATGCATTCAGCCAGCAGATGGCTCTAGAGAGACAGCAGGAGAAATGTTGCTTATGATATTTAGAAAGGCAAACAAAATGAAACCATCTCTGTCTCTAGTAGTCATTAAACAGTAGCTGGAGTTCAGGGGAAGATGTGTGAGGAATTCATAGATCTAATGACCCCCACTGAAATCCGCTGGGGATATGTGCAGAGGGAAGGAACAGACATGAGCAGGCTGGAAGGGAGGTGGAGAGGGGGGAAAAGCATCCCCTGGCCCAGCAGGACTCAGGATGGGAATGTAATGCAGCCAGGCGTGGGGTTACATTTCTAAGCCCCTGCTGTGGGCATCACCCAGGAGAAGAGGTTCTGATGCAGCTACTGACTGGGGAAGTCCTAGCAAGGAAGCTCATTTGGAATCCGACTGATGGATAATGGGGATGGGGAGAGGGTACTCCAATGCACAGGGCCATCCTGCTGCTACTCGGGAGAGTAAGTGCTCACTAACTGCTAAAATTTGACCACAAGCTGAGGGCTAGTGCAAGGTTATTGATCACATAGGTCCCACTTAAACTCTGTGTTGAAGGCTTAAGTCCTGCTGGCCCCTCTACACAGGGGAGAATTTCATCCCAGCATGAGGTAAGGTTCCACAGTTAGGCCCAAAGAGTTTCTTTTCTGTTGGTAATCAAACATACCTGACAAGATGCTAGAACAGCTTCCCATTGGCCTAATGCTGCAGTGCTTCTGTTGTTACAGATCTGTCATGTATCCAGCAACCGTAAATATCTTATTTGGAAAAGGTGTCTGTCCAACAAACAAGAGTGACATCAAGGAGTTTGAAGAGCATTTTCAGAAGTATGATGAGGATTTTGAATATGGGTCCCAGATGCCTGAGTATTTTATGAGGTAACGGAGCGGGTGGGGGAATGGGGCAAGTCTTGCAAACCTATTAGAAGTGTCTTATCCTGGTAACCTAGCAGCATTTCTCCGGAAAACAATGTTCTGCCTTTGACTCCATTTCAGTCAAATGCAGTGTTAGTTGGGCTTTAAATTTTGTCCATTAAAAATTAGACTCCTGAATCTCCTCTAACGTATACTGGTATAAAACAGGGATAACTCCACTGAAGTCAATGGAATTACACCGCTGCATGAGGGTGCTGGTTTTGTAAAAGACGTCCCATCCTGTCATTTTATTCTCTTGGGCCAGCACTTCAGTATTCAGTGCCCAACCTGAGACATCTTGGGCCTTATTTTTAGTTGTAAGCACCCACAGACCTCATTGCCTTCAGATGGGAGCTGTGGGTACTCAGCAGCTCCAAAAATCAGACCTTGTTTTCTCAGATTGGACACCCAAAGACTGAGGCACCCAAAGTTAATGGTCACTTTTGGAAAAAATTTGGCCTAAGTAACCTGTCCGAGGTCATACAGGAAACCGGTTGTAGAGCTGGCAGGAAAATCCAGGAATGCTGAGTGTCAGGTCCCTGTTCTGGCCATCGGACCATGTGTTTAGCTATTACGGGTTTCAGAGTTGCTGAGCATCCGCTGCTGGTGTTGACTCCAGTTGACTCAACAGTACTGAAAATCAGCTTGTTACATCTCTCCATCAATGGAGTAGTACCGAGGTGCTCTGAGAAGGCTTGGAGAGAAAGTGAGGAGTCCTCCTCCGTGAAAGTGATGTTGTGCTGTGCTGCCGGAATTGTTTTCCCAAATGCATTTCAAATAATTCCTATTTTATGGTTGTTTTTTCTTCACAGAAACTGGTCTAAATCCAAAAAATGGCTTCTAAAAGTGTTTGAAAAAGTGGTATCAGACGCTGAGAGAGCCAACCCGCCAGAGAGCAATTCCAAGGTAAATCGATCAGAGGATTTTAAATAAAGTGCCAGATCAGCATTGCTGCAGTTATATTTTGTATGCAGGGATAAAGGACATAAGGCATTTCAGAGCAGGAAGAGACCATTAGGCCTACCAAGCCCATCTCGCATAGATACACTTTAAAAATGTGATAGTGACTTCAAAGGCAGCAGGTTCAAGCCCATCATTTTTAACCTCACCAATCAGCTTAGTTTATTTTACTAGACTCTTGACTTGTCTATATGGCAATTTAACATGTTGGAAGCTGGGGTGTAAATATCCACCACACCGGCCTGCTGTGCACAAACTGGTGTGGCCCCTGCTACTGCACACTAAAAGTTTTGTAGTGCACTTGCAGTCGATCAAAACACACTATGGAACTTTTAGTGCGAAGTAGCAGGGTCCACACAGTCAGTTAGTGCATGGCAAATGCAGCTCTGTAGAGTCACATCCCAGCTTAGTGCACACTAAATTGCTGTTTAGACAAGTCCTTAGATGTCACATGCTGCTCTTGAGAGTTCTGAGCTGAGTTTGGCCATCAAATTTGCCTCCCCACTTTCAGAGGTCACCAGCTGAAGGAGTCAAGAGAAGGGCTTCTTCAGTGTTTCCTGCTGGGGGCTCTGGTTTGTGAGCCATGTAAAATCTTTTACAAGGTATTTTGTAAGTGCTGGTGTAGAGTGGGTAGATCCTCAAACAGGTATTTAGGTTAATAGATAGAAGAAGGTGCTGGTGACTAAGTAGATCTGAAGCCAGGTACACTAAGTTACAGCTACAATAGAGGGTTTGTTCCTGTACTTATTCTGCTTAGGTAATGGTGAAAATTCTGGTCAATGAATATTGTTACATACAAGGGCTGGCTGGGTCAGAGTACTTGAGATGATGGAACCTGCGTGGTAATTGGCCTTTTGTTTTTGAGGAAACAGTAACAATTTCAAGATGTGGATCTCCATTAACAGTAACAAATACTCATGTGCCAGTGGACATCTGGGCATCCCAGGTTATCATTGATATATACCAGTGGTTGCTAGCTTTCATGTCTCATAATATATCAGACCAAGAATTGTGAATTTAAACTTGACTCCCTTGCATGTCCACTATCTGCTGTGCTTGTAGGATCTTGGCCTCTGAGCCAGGCTGATGACTTGTGGATATATACATTCTCTCAGCATGAAATTCACCCCATACACATACCAGCACAAGGCCTCTACACCACATACGTCACCTAGAGTCCTCACAAGACCCTTGAGTCCTCACAAGACCTCATGTTGGCCTCTGCACAGGAGTGAATTTCACTTCTTTGGGAAGCTCTTGTCTATCTAATTTGGCATTGAAGATTGTTAACTAGCTTTATTTTTAATTGATAAACTGGTGGAAGGATGTACCCAATTA
Source organism: Emys orbicularis (assembly GCF_028017835.1). Taxonomy (NCBI): domain Eukaryota; kingdom Metazoa; phylum Chordata; order Testudines; family Emydidae; genus Emys; species Emys orbicularis. The sequence goes on along the minus strand of NC_088685.1, from coordinate 17,648,726 downwards.
TTTATGCTTTTACTTATAACAGACACTGCTGCAGCATCTCCTGGATAACTTGCATGGAAAACATTTAGCTCCCAATTATGCTCTCTTATTGCTCTGGGCCTCCCAAGCGAATGCTATGCCTGTAAGTATGATTGCTGCAGGAACACTTTCTTTCTCTTTGATTGGACCAGATCACTCCATATCTGATTTTATTTTTCAATACTCGTCCTCAAAGAAAACCTGCCCAACACCTTGTTGGTGGGGGGGCTCCTGGCAGCACTGTCTGGTGGCAGAACTCTGGGTTATGTTGCCCAGTGGCGAGCATCAATAGCCGGGGGTAGGGGAACCCAGGCCACCCCTGCTCCACCAGGTTCCAATCCAGGGCCCAATGAAACAATAATTCAAAATGTGCACCCTAGGGGGTAGAGTGCCCCTACGCCTGCTCCCTGGGCCACTTGATACCCTGGCTTCTGTTTCTCTGTTGGCGTCACTGGGAGCCTCTGAGTCCCTCCTGGAGCCCTCTCTGTCCGTGGTTCAGTGGGTCTTCCTCTCGCAATTGCATCTCTTCCTCATCAACCTCTTCAATTGAAAGCTCTGGGGTGGCCTGTTGATGAGGCCTGGCCCCGCTGCATGAGGCCTCGGCAGGTTTTCAGTAGGAGCCTGAAACACACAACTGCTCCCCTGCTGCATCCACCCTGACTGAGCTAAGCTGCTCCCTTTTGAGCTCAGCCTTTCCTGTGGGGCTTTCTGGGCCCAGAGCTGCTCCTTAACCCTTTTGTCACCAGTGTGGGGTTTGTACACCCCACCACACACCTTGAAAAGGTGAGCCTGGGAACTTAAATTCATAACTCTGCAAGACACCAAAAACTATGGACTCAATAGGGATGCTGCTTTTATGGCTCATTAAAACAATTTGTAACACACACACCACCTGCTACCCTTAATTGCCCAATTCAAACCTCTTATGCATAACATCTATCCCGCAATTTCCCACTTCATTTCAAGTGATCACCTCCAACATGCATTACCCCTTATGCTTAACAATCTGGAAATCATTGGAATTACTCCGGTTAGTAACTCGTCAACAATAGCAACAAGAGTTCACAATCTGGCCCTTAATCTTTTGTCAGCTTCTCATCTGAACTTTTATTAGACTTTTATTAGGGGCAGATTTTCACAGCTGGGTACAAGCATTGTTCCCACAAAATGCATTTACACCCTGTGATGGGGTAGTCTGCCCCTTAAAGGCAGTGGTGCCTAGTGGTCAATCCAGTCCACCCTGTGGCATTGCCTTTTAAGGGTTTGAAAAGTTCTACCTCTCTCTATCTTCTTCTAGCCTTGGTCCCATCTCTATGGGGTCGGCTCTTTGAATCCTTCTCCATTCCAGTCTGTACTGAAGCAGTTCCTTGGAAATGCCGCAGCTAATATATATAAAATATGGACCTAGGGGGGACAGTCTGTTGTGATAATTGGACCTACAAGTTTACCATAAGTATAGGCTCAATTGTAAATGTGTATGAAAGTTCATAAGCTGTTACAATAACCTATAATAAATGTTGGTGGAAAGTAGGTCTAGTTGCTTTCAATGAGGAATATTATAAACAGGTGCAAAGGAACCAGACAGACTAAATTAGTCCAGATGAAAAAAGGCCACGCTGATATGATTCAAGGATTATGTTGAAGTCCACCTTGGTGAAAACAGAAGGTGTGGAACTGGAAATTAATGAACCAAAATTTGTATGTTGGATATTGGGCCTAACTGGTAGACAAAATAATGAGGGGATGGGTTATTCCAGCCACTGCCTTTCAGTCCTTAAAGAAAGGCTTTGGGGGGAGAAAGAAGATGTAAGAACAGATGCAGACTATTGGAGTGAGCTTCATCCCCACTGTTTCCTGGGACCCCAGGCCTTTGTGATCCTGAGAGGTGTCCTGACCAGACCAGGCCAGAGAGAGGGATCCAGATGACATTGCCAGCCCTGCCAGCTCTGACTGAATCCTAAACACCAGCTGAGATGAAACGGGATCGGACTCAACAGCAGCTCCAGCCCATCCCAACTAACTTCTTTGCTTTTACCCAAAAGGACAATTATTACCATCTAAGAGATTGTCAAACAAGTGGACTTTTCCTCCTAAAACTCTCTCCAGCTAAAGGGAACGAGAAATGTTGTTAAAATGACAGTCTTACTGCATATTTTACATTTCAAGTGCTTGAACTGTTTTTGCTTTTCTCCGTATCTCTAATCAAACATTAAAAAGATTTTTAATGGCATGTTTGCCATGGTGTTAAGCAGGCTTAGGTCTCTATATACCAAACCCTGGACCTTATTTAGCACTGTTTAATGTTGTACAGTGACTGGGTTATGTTTATACCTTTGGCCAATATATTCCATCTAACTTAATAGAACAGCTCCCAGGAAGGATTGGTGCTTGGGAGGAAATTCCATCACTGTACCTTTAAGGACTCTGGGCCAGGAGTTTTGCAGAGAGGGTGAGCCAAGATTCCTCTCTCAGCCAACCAATGGGGAATGAGCTGGGAGAGGGGGACTAGCATATATACTGCCTATTCCCTCCAGGGCAAAGGCCCGGGATATCAGCAGAGAAACGCTGGCCTGCTGAGTGCCCTGAGGGCTAATTAAGGAGAAGGGGGCAGCTGAGGGAGCAGCTGGCAAAGGCCTTACAACAGACTAGCCCACAACTCAGCTGCAGAGAGGAGAGTTGTGTACAAGACAATTTAATAAACAGGACCCAACTCCAGAGAAGAAACCTGTTTAAGGGGACAGAGTGAGAGGCTAAATTAATGCAGCCACACTCCAAGGAGGAGAGCTTAGGGAAAGACTGAAAAGGAATAATCTAGGCCTAGTCTATTCTACAGAGTTAGATTGATATAAGGCATCTTATATGTTGACCTAACTCTGTAAGCATCTACACTACAATGCAGCATCCACCGATGCAACTCACCCACTCTACCGACTTAATACCTCCACCTCCCCGAGAGGCGTAGCGCGCAGGTCAATATAGTTAGGTCAACGCAGTGTCAGCGTAGACACTGCATTGCTTACATCGACTGTTGCTGCCTTTCAGAAGCCAGCCCACAATGCCCCACACTGACAGTTAAACCGGTGCAAGCGCTCTTGGTGAGGACGCGCACCGGCGACCCAAACAACATAGTGTGGACATGCAAAAGGGATTTAATTACTGCAGTGGCTGTATGTTAACATAAATTAGGTTGACTTAATTTTGCCCCTAGAGAAGGAACTGGGAAGGGTTCCACAAACAGGCTGGTTACAGATGCAGGAAAGAAGAGTCTCATGAAGGAAGGAAACAGAGATCACTAGTTGGACTAAGCCTGAGATGATGAATGTCCCCAGGTGTATTTGTGGCTATGGCTACACTAGAGAGCTTACAGTGGAGCGGCTACACCGATGCAGCTGCACCTCTGTAAGCTCCCTAGTGTAGCTGCTCTAAGCTGTTGGGAGAGAGCTCTCCCGTCGGCTTAATTAATCCATCCCCAGCGATCGGCAGTAGCTATGTCAGTAGAAGACGCTCTCCTGCCGACATAGCGCTGTCCACACTGGCGCTTAGGTCGGAGTAACTTACGTCACTCAGAGGGGTGGCTTATTCACACCCCTGATCGACGTAAGTTATACCAACATAAGTGGTAGTGCAGTCATAGCCTGAGTGAGCTCCTACTTAGGTGATGGCTCTTGTTAATAATAAATGTGACCCTTGAAAAGGGTGTGTTCTTTGATAAAAAGATTTGTATGGGCTTGTTTATAAGCTGGGTGAAGGGAAGTGTGGTGCCACTCCTAACTGAAAGGGGGTACACCGCAGTGACCCCAGGTCATCACACGCCCACAAAAGGAATTAGGTAACTGCACAAACATTCATTTTGTAAAAGGAAAGCTTTTTAATATGAGACAGGTGCTCCTGTGTTTTGCATGCCCAACAGTTTTGCCCTTCCCTGCATTTAAAACTTGAATTGCAACTCATTGGTTTGCAAATGCATTTCAGCATTATATTCTCGCTAATCACCTGACTCTCTCTTGCACTGGCTTTCCACTGACTTTAATAGCCACTTCCATCTGACAACGATGTAAGTGGGATGAGACTCAGGCTTATTATCCCAGGGCCTTTGGCAATCTCTCAGACCACTTAGCAGTTTTTGAAACTCCTTCGCATACTCTCCATGTCCATCGTGAATCAATAGAAGTCACACACTGTTTTACAGTGTCATCCTCATCTGCTTTCCACGAGGGAGGGGCCCACTCCAAATACCCCTTAAAACTTAGGGTGGTTTGGATCTGGACTTGAGCTTTGGGACAGATGTGGGACTGGATGAGACCTTGAGAGGTCGAGTCCCAGCCCCCTAAGTATACCTAGATCACCCCAGACAGGTGTGTCTCTAGCCTGTTCTTATGACCTGAGACTTTTACAAGTTTTAATACAGCTCTATATTTCTGAGGTAACTTCTTTCAGTCTCTTTCTTTAGGTGGCATTTTGGACCCTGGCATTTATACTATCCCACACTTCTATTTACAAGAAGATCATGGAGGACATCGTTTCTGTTTTTGGCAAAGCAGGTAATAAACCAGAAATAAATGACTGTAGTATTCTAGAACATACATTTAAAAAATAACAATTTGTTCTGAATTTGTACAGTGCCAAGCCCATTGGGGTCCAGCTCCATGACTGGGGTTACTAGGCATAACTGCAATATAAATAATAACTAACCAAACCCTGAGATCTTTACTCAGGATTTGCTCATTCCTTACTCAAGCAAAACTACCTGTTGATATCAATGCAAGAAATAAATAAAAATTATGTAAGAACTCAGCAAGGATCTAAGGATTTGGCTCTTCAGGCTCAGGCCTAGCATTTGGGTCAAATCTCTCATATCTTCTAAGGGTTTTCTTGTCAAAGGAACAAGGCTTGATTCTGACTTCAAAGCTGTTTCAAACTGTTATACTCCATTCACTTCAGTGGAGTTACTTCTGGAAATAATGTTTAAAACATTATTAAGGCCAGTGCCAGAGAAAGGGAGAGAATTCAGGACCTCCTGGCTCCAAGCCCCATGTTTAATATATGATCATATGTCTTTTAGGAAGCACTACTCACTCCTTCTTCTCAAGTCAATGGAAGGGTGGACAGATCTGCCTGTAATGGCTGTGCTCATTCCTGAAGGCAAATTCCTGGTGTCCCTATTGTATTTGGCCTGAGACTGCTTTGATCTTGCTTCCATTGACTCACTTAGGACTGGAAAGCAGGACTTTCTTAGTCAAGGACATTTTCTTGTGGACTCCCTTGTATTGGAGGTCTACCTGTGTTCTTTGTTGGCTGCAATCAGGGCATGCTGAAAGTCCTACTTGTTTTGGTCTGTTTACTGTGAACCATTTATGACCCCTATCATGTTTGATTTATTTAGCATTTGCCAAAGTCTCTCCCCATTTTTTGTGTGTGCCCAATGGGAACCTTTGTGGATGGCTGGTTTTCCTGAAGGTTATTGTATGCCATTGGGCCATGGAGTATTTCAGTGATGTTGCCTTGCTCTGCATTTGGTCTGGCTGCCTTTCCTTTTTAGATGTTTTATCATCTCATGTTGTCATTGCTGCAGAGTGCTTCGTAGCCTTCAATAGACACCTTATAAACTGCTTACATTTTTAAAACTGTCCTGAGAATCAGTGAGCCTAACATAGTACGTAAAAGTAAGATGTATAAACGTACTCAAGTATCTATTGTCTTACAATGGACTCTGTGAACATACAACAAACCTAATGAAATCAAATAAAGAACAGGGTGAGGACTGAAGTGCCAGTGGAGGAGGTTTAGGTTGGATATTAGGAAAACTTTTTCACTAGGAGGGTGGTGAAGCACTGGAATGGGTTACCTAGGGAGGTGGTGGAATCTCCTTCCTTAGAGGTTTTTAAGGTCAGGCTTGACAAAGCCCTGGCTGGGATGATTTAGTTGGGGATTGGTCCTGCTTTGAGCAGGGGGTTGAACTAGATGACCTCCTGAGGTCCCTTCCAACCCTGATATTCTATGATTCTAATTATTATTACTATTTTAGTGCCCAAAATTGTGCTTGGATGCCCCACAGAACAAGTCAAAGCTGCTGCCCCAAAGAGCATGCCATCTAAATTCAGTGTGACACAGCAAGTCACGGTCATAACACAGATACAATAAAAGAGTAGGGGAGCAGACGCACACAGATAACAGGGTCATGTGATTAGGCAGTAAGGAATGTAACAAATTAAAGGTTCTGTGAATTTAATGGGTTTTAAAAATAGGTGCAGTGAGATTCTGCACAGCAATAATACCTTCTATAACACTTTTTATCAGCAGATCTCAAAGCACTTTACAAAGGAGGTCAGTGTCATTCTCCCTATTTTGCAGATAGGAAAACTGAGGCAGATGTGGTAATGTGACTTGCCAAATGTCACCCAGCGGGGCAATTGCAGAGCCAGGAATAGAACCAAGGTCTCCTGAGACCCAGTTCAGTGCTTTATCCACTAAGTCACAGAAGCCATCTACACACATTGTTTAACATGGTTTAAAACTAGAAATGGTCAAAATTTTACATACACTTCAAAAATTACCATTTTTCATCAACATTTTATCAAGTTTTTGTTGCACTATCACAAGTCTGAAACTTATTGACCAGATATATTTAAAACCCTTACATGCTAAAACAATATCAAAGTGGCTTAGCCAACCAGAATATAAAATCATGTTAAACTGTTTGAGGAATGCATTCTAGACAACACTGGAAATTCTAGAGGCACTCTACCAGAAGTCCTCTAGCAAAACGTTTCAGTGCATGATGAAATCTCATAACCCATGTGAAATCTTGTACTTCTTACTGTCTTATCCATACGATATTATTTCTTATAATGCAACAGGTAAAGAGAATATTGAAATATCTGAAGATGACCTTAAGAAGCTTCTCTTAATTAAATGGTGCACTTTGGAAGCCATCCGACTAAGGTCTCCAGGTGCAATCACTAAGAAAGTGGTGAATCCAATAAAAATTCAGGTGAGGTTTGTTTTTACGTGGCTGTCATAGTACATTGTAATCCTTCTAGAAGTCACCATCCCAAATGTATCTGGACATAATAAATTAGGCATATGGAACCCCAAACCTTATTTAAATCGGCTGTTTAAGAATGATTTTGCTCCCCACCCCCATTTTCACTTTCTGATTGAAGGAGCTGGGGAATGCTGCACTGATGGTATACAGGACAGGCACCACCAGGGCAGGGTCCAGCAAACAGATCGGCAAAGTCCCATCAGCTGTTGGAGGACTGAACCATGCTTTACTTCCTCTAGCTCTTCTTTCTCAGTGCATTTTGAGGGAAGGAGTGAGGATACTCAGGAATCTCCTAAATAAACATTTGGGAGAAAAGCTATCTTGGTTAAAGAACTGGCATTACCATCCAGTTAGGATATAATCCAAAGGTCATTTGGCTTCAACAGGAGTGTTTCTATGGATTTCACTAGGTTTCGGATCAAGCTCTTAATGAGAGGATTACCTAGAGTTTACAATCCACTTCTGAATACAGTCCTTCAGCAAGAGCCAGGGAAGACCAGATTTAACATTTCTGTTACCTCTTACGTTAAAAAACCACTTCAGGCCTTTCGTATGTGTAATAAAGAAGCAGCAAAAACAATAAAAGGTGCAGACCCATTTTTCCCTTGCATCACACCCTTAATACACATGAGTGCTTTACCAGCTGCACTTCCTCTCTAGCAAGGTCTTTCATTCTGTTCTTGGTGAACCAGTAGCATTCATAATAGTATGTTTTGGGAGCAGCCTGAACTTGCAATTTTCTATTTCTTTGCTTCAGAATTGTTTCTCTTGCTTTTAGACTTTCACCATCCCTGCAGGTGACATGCTGATGTTGTCTCCATATTGGGTGCACAGGAATCCAAAATACTTTCCTGATCCTGAAACATTCAAACCTGTAAGTTGCCTCTTTTGATGTATTTATTTTGCTCTCTTTTCTCCTTTTTGCATGTAATTAGATCCAAAACGTATTGTTGAGTGCATCTTCCTTTAAGATTTCTTTCAGGAAGATATTTATCCTATCCCTAGAATACTCACTGTAAGGATTAATGCCCTAGTATTTATAGGGGAAGAAAGCATGCACAAAGAAGCGGGACCTGCTGAAATGAGTAAGATCCTCCAGTTCAAGAACATATTTATGTTTAAAATATTTTTGTGTAATCACCGCCACTCTGAAGTAGCAAATTGTATCTTGCTGGTAAATTTCAAATACATATAGGACTTGATCCAAAGCCCATTGAAGTCAGTCAATTAAAAGACTCCCATGGGCTTCACTGGACTTCAGACCAGGCTCAGTGCATTCCTCCACCTGACGTCTGTTTTATATCTCATCTCTATGTATTTTACCCATCTGCATTGGCTTCAAGTCCCTCCTCAATACTCTCCTTTGCCATGATACCTACAAAGTACTTGTATCAATTAGGCTTCTGGTGTGCTATGACCACTGCCCATCACCAATATGAGAGAGACAAGGTGGGTGAGGTAGTATTTTTCATTGGACCAACTTCGGTTGGTGAGAGAGACAAGCTTTTGAACTTGCAGAGAGCTCTGTTCCATGACTCTTAGAAGAGTCTAGAAGAGTCATCTTCTGTGGCAGAACAATTTCACCTCTTTTTGAAGACATGTGAAAGATTTACTTAACCACAAGCTTCCCCTCTAGCAAAACTTTTCTACATGTCTATTATGAGACATGTGCCTAGTTGGATTGTCAAAAGCACCTAGGTGTCTAAATCCTACTAGGCACCTACCTGCTCCTTTAGGGGCCTAAATATCTTTGGAAATCTGGGTCTAAATTCCTGTCTTTAAATGGGCTTGACTAAATTACCTTGTTTACAAATTCATATGCTAGCAACACAGTGGCCAAGTAATCTTAACAGGTTGAAGGGAGCTTTATATGCCAGGATTAGCTGTCCCAGATCATTTTTAGCCTGGAAAAATAATGTTAAGCTTATTTATACAAGGCTGATTTGGGAAAAAAATGTTTTCTTCCCACAGGATCGTTGGAAAGAGGCAAATTTAGAGAAGAATGCTTTCTTGGACGGCTTCGTGGCATTTGGAGGAGGGAAGCATCAATGTCCAGGAAGGTCAGTGAAACAGCTGGGGTTTATTTATTCCTAAACCCTGCAGAGAACCGCTTCCTCACTGTGGGGCTCTTCTTACTTTGTTTCCAGATATATTGACATTGGTCAGTGATCAGTAGTTCAATACTCTTTGGGCCTTGCCAGAGTTGGTCTGATAAGAAGTTGCACACATAGGAAAGGTAGAGTTAGCTGTGAGATAAAAGTAGAGTCTGAGACCAACATTTTCAGGGCTCTGCATCTTGGGAGACAGAAGTCAGCCCAGTTCTACTGCTCTCCCAGCATCTTTTCATCAATGGAAGGTTATTTCAATTACAGGGCATGTTAGTCTATGTACGTGGGATTGTGGTGGTCATAAATTCTGTCATTGATCTAAGGAATGTTTCTCCAGGCTAAACCTCTTCTCTCATTCCTCATGATAAACTAGGCTCCTTGCCCATCAGTCCAATCATATCACAACCCTCTTTGAATCTTGTGACTAGCTTCCCTAAGTTTAAATTTCTTGTACTTGCCTTCAAGGCCCTGTAAAACTATGCCTTGTTCCATGGCACAAATGTCATCTTCATCACATCCCCTTTCACTCCTTCAGCAAGCCTTGATGCCTCCTTCTTGGTTCCATGCTGTCCCCCGCCCCCCATTCATGGAACAACCTCCCCATCCCAGTGAGCCAGGTGCCCACCATTTGATGATGATGTTCTTCAAATAGGTAAAAGGTTGTTATAAAGAGAATGATGATCAAATGTTCTTCAGGGTAGGACAAGAAGTGATCGGCTTAATTTGCAAGAAGGGCGATTTAGGTTAGTATGTTGGGATGTGCACCCCACACTGGTATAGACAGGGATAATTGGAGCCAGAGCACAATCAATGCACCTGGAGGATGGGCCAGGCCCAATTACTGATGAACCCCAGCTGGGGTTTACTATAAAGGGAAGAAGCCAGATGAGAGGGCAGTAGAAGGGAGATAATTCTGAATTCTCTCCCTGGGCAATAGAGAGGCCTGCAGGAAGACTCCTGCTAGGCCAGCGAAGGACTTCATGGCAAGAGGGGGAGAAGGAAGCAGAAGCCCAGGGGCAGAGCTAGTCTTGGTACCCTCTCCTGAGTAGAAACCTGTAGCAAGAGGCTGGGAGAGACACAGAGAAGTTCCTGGGGTAGAGCAAACTCTGCTGGTTAGTCTTGATAGAAGGGCAGGATCTGGACCTCCAGTCAGAGAGCCCCTGGAAAGAGTTCAACTGAGGAAGAGAGCATAGCGGAGACTTGAGAGAGCTGAAAATTGAAGCCCAAGGAGGACAGAAGTGAAGTTCATAGAATATCAGGGTTGGAAGGGACCTCAGGAGGTCATCTAGTCCAACCCCCTGCTCAAAGCAGGACTAATCCCCAGAGAGATTTTTTGCCCCAGATCCCTAAATGGCCCCCTCAAGGATTGAACTCACAACCCTGCGTTTAGCAGGCCAATGCTCAAACCACTGAGCTATCCTTCCTCCCAGTTTAAATTTTTATTTGAGACTTACTGGGGAACTGCATGGGGGAGCCATGCAAGCCCCCGCCCTCTAAGAAGAGTGAGCCTTAGAGGTCATGGAACCAGGGAAGAGTACAGAAACACAGTGGGCCCAGAAGAAGGCTATGGAGAAGGCCTACAAGCAGGCTGAGATAGGAAGAAGCCCAGGAAGGCAGAAGAGAGTCCAAGGGAACAGACCTTGCCTGCTTGCTACAGTGTCGCTGGGCTGGAACCAAAAGGAAAGAGGGGAACTCAGGGTCCACCCCCTGTCCATTGCAAAAGAGAACATTACGGTGACATAGACCTTTAAGGAAAAGGGAGGAGATGGAGAAAGAAGATGAGATAATGCAGGGCAAAGGTGAATGTGTGTGTCACATTTTGCGGTGCAATCCAGACCAGTGAGGGGTTGTCACCACCTGCCCTGCAACTTTGGGTGCCTCCCAATGCTTTGCTGTTGTAGCTCCCAACTGGGGCCACTCACAAACAGCCAGACTGCATGCAGATCACACCCTGAATGGCTGTGTATAGCTGCAGCCCTAGTCCAACAGCTCTGACCCCAGCAGCCAGTCAGCAACACCCCAACCACACCCTGACTTTCACCAGCCTGGGTTACTACTTGAAGGGTGACCTCAACACACTCCAAATCCTGATTTTTCCCCAAAATGTGTGTTCTGCATTGTCCAGCTCTCTCCTGGGCAGTTCAGATATTAGAGGTCTGTTGCCCCTGTAAAGGGCCAATATGCAACAGTTTGCTACTTCACCTGGAGTTACCCAAATAGCTCAGTTTAAACTCAATGTTGGAATAGTTTTTGATTAAAAAATAAAACAAGTTTAACTACAAAGAGAGAGATTTGAAGTGAGTACACGTATCAAATATTAAAGCCAGAAATGGTTAGAGAAATAACGATAAGACTCTTTCTAGTAGCTAATCTTACCTAGAACCAAATCTAGTTTGTTTAAAATCCTTACCACAGGTGCCCAGCAACATGGCTGACCAAATTCTCAGGTCAGGACCGCCCCCAAAGTCAAAGGGCTGGTTTCTTTGTTGTCTTAGGTGAAAGAGAGAGAGAGAAATCCTGGGGTGTTTTTACCCCTGAGTTTTATAGTCCAGTCCCGCTTTGAAATGCATTTTCCTCTGGGTTACCACTAGATAAAGTTCCTTCCTGCTGTGTGGACGGAGACACGGAGTCTCGTGGTGAAAGAGGTTCCATGCTAAAATTGCTTGCTAAAATGCAGATTGATCTGTTCCTGCCCCCCCACTTTGCTGTCAAAAAAAGGCCAATGGACAGTGATTGCCAATTAACCTTGATGACACCTGGCCAAACGCATCAGCTTGTCCTTTATCTTTGAGAAACCGGTTTAGCCCCCTACAGTCTCGAGGACCTTGTTTACTACTTATATGTAAATTGAGCTGAACAAACATTTATTTGTTTAGGACAGATCTGTTTAACAACTTCTGCCTAGTCAGGGCTGTGTGGGTTTGAACACATGCTACCAACCTCATACAGAGGGAATGCATAACCTTACATACAATGTTACTACAGTAGAACCTCAGAGTTACAAACACCTAGGGAATGGAGGTTGTTCGTAACTCTGAAATGTTCATAACTCTGAACAAAACGTTAAATGATTCTTTCAAAAGTTTACAACTGAACATTGACTTAATACAGCTTTGAAACTTTACTATGCAGAAGAAAAATACTGATTTCCCTTTATTTTTTTGTAATTTACATTTAGCACTGTACTGTACTTGCTTTTTTTTTTAGTCTCTGCTGCTGCCTGATTGCGTACTTCCAGTTCCAAATGAGGTGTGTGGTTGACTGGTCAGTTTTTAACTCTGGTATTTGTAACCCTGAGGTTCTACTGTACATACATTTCATCATGATATTATTGACCAGTGAGTTATTAGTTTTCAAATAATACCTGACAAGGCATATTTTTAACAGAGATTATTACAATAGTGTGTAGGGTGTGAATACAGGGGGCATTTGGTCACAATGTAATAATGGCTGTGCTTGCTGTGAAATAACAGGTAATATTTACATTTTTATCCTCATATCTGAAAGCACATTCCAAGGTGTGTAACATTATCCCAATTTTGCAGATGGGCAAAAGGGTCCTGAAAAGCTGTCCCATGTCACAGTCAGTAGGTGGTAGAGGCAGGAAAATAACTCAAGCTAAAGTGAATCTTCATTTAATTTGACACTGGCATTTTATAGTTTAATGATGTGTTTATAATTTTTCTGTCTTCCCACATTATAGAAGTCCAACCTCAAATGAAATTCCAGTATCAACATAAATGAAAATAGCCCACTTGTTAAACTATCAAACGAGCACCATTGTGCTTTCTCCCAGGCTGTTCACATGTGAGAAGAGCTCTTCATAAATATCCACACAGCCACCTCACTGTTCTCCTAACTCCTTTGCTGTGATGTCTATTAAAAAACCACAACAACAACTGAGTCAGTGTGTCTCAGCACACCAGCTGCCTACCAGTAATGGTCAGCATTTCTCATTGTTTCTTTGTACTCTCCATATCTATCTGTTGTGTCTTGTCTTCTACTTAAATTGCAAGCTCTTTGGGGGAGGGACCACTGTTTTGTTCTGGGTTTGTACAGCGCCTAGCGCAATGCGGTCCTGACCCATGACTGGGGCTCTGAGGCATTACCAGGTTACAAATAGTTAATAATAGCCCAAGTGTTACCCAGGGTTTTGAGAACCCACAGCGCTTGTAACTTAACTGTTTCACTCCAGGCGGTGCCAGGAATAAATCAATGGGAACATAGTGCTCCGGCTGATGAAAGATTAACACAAGTAAGCGTGCTCTTATCTAAAACTACAATTTATTATATTTAAGTGCCCACAGACACAAGCAATAGGTTTAGAACATCCCAAATATTTACCTAAAATATGGGACAGTATTGAGTAATTACAGTAGTTCCGTGATGGCCAGTTGTTTCCCCGCTGGGGAGTAAGGTGTCAGGAAGAATGTCACTCAGGATGGCTTCAGAGGACTGCTCCAAAATACACTCTATTATCTAGTCCTTTTTATAACTAACTTTTACAAAACACACAGATCATAGTGACCCCTACTAAGTCATCACTTCTCCTAATATCAATAAACTACTTATCAACAAACATTCCTTACAGTCTTAGTTATAATAAGCTTCTATGTCAAAGGCACCCAAACTCCAAGGTTCTTGTCCACTTATTCCCTTTCAATCTCAAATTGTTGATTCTTTCTCTCTCCTCCTCCCATTCTGATTAGCAGAGTCTGCAAGCTTGCAGATTGTTTTGACATTGCCTTCAGAAGCCCTGCTTTATTCAAATTAACCCTTAACTATGCGGTGTTCTATCTTATTAGTTCATGGTGGCTGAATGCACATAATATGGTTGCAATTGGCTTAATCACATTCTGAGGTACATGCACCCTTTAAATTCAGGGTAACACAAGAAACACAGAACATCTGATAGTCTTTACTAAGCACATATTGTCACTATGAAAAACAGGAAGGAGTAAACTCTGCAGAATTCTCAGAGGAAAATAGCTCTGGGGCCCTATCCTGTGAGGTGCTGAGTACAACCTGGAAGAAGTCAGTGGGCGCTGAGGGGGTGCTCAACCCTTTGCAGGATCTGGCCCATGCAGTTACAGAACTACATTGGTTTCTCTTCTCAGCATGTGGCCTACTGGAGAAGGCACTGCACTGGGACTCAAGGGATTTGGATACTATTCCTGTCTCTGACACTGGCCTGCTAGGTGACGTTAGGCAAGTCACTTCACCGCTCTGTGCCTCAGTTGCCCCATCTGTAAAATGGGGATAATGATACTGACCTTCTCTGTAAAATGCTTTGAGATCTATTGATAAGTGTGCTAGAAGAGCAAAATATTATTACATGAGACCCTGATTCAGCAAGGTACTTACGCATGTGCCTAACATGTGAATTGTCCCATTGACTTGACTTAAATGTGAACTGGGCCTGAGCAGTAGAGAAAATTCTTGTACAGATCCATGGAGGGGAAAACACAACAGCCAAGACTGAGACTGTTTGAAGTCCTCTCCAGACTGACTAATGGAGAGCTCAGCGATTGTTAGGGCACATGGGAACGGATCTAACTGTTCATACCTCTCACCAGGTTTTGATGTTGACATGCTAACTAATAAGCTGCATTCTCGTGGTTACTCTGTTGTCAGGCTCCCAGCTGTACTGTACAACCTTCTATGTCACAGTACCCATATAGTATTTTTCTAGGTCATTCCCCTCTCACTACCGTGTGGTTCCTCCTGGCTCACAACAATGTGAGAGGAGAATAAAGGCAAATGCTGCCAAATGAGTAGGGCCCTAACAAATTCACAGCCATGAAAAAAGCGTCATGGACCGTGAAATCAGACCTCCCCCAGGAAATCTAGCTATTGGAGGGGAGAGGGAGAGAGAGGGGCAGGGGCAGGCTGGGGGCTCCTACTGCACTGGGCTCCACTACTAGTCCCAGCCGGGCTGGGGAGGGACGGGACTTCCTCTTCCCCTGCACAGGGAGAGATCAGACCCACCTCTGGGTACCTCCCCCGGCTGCAGAAAGCTCTGTGGCTGTGCTGCCTTCAGAGTCCAGCTCTGAAGGCAGTGCAGAAGTGAAGGTGGCAATCCCGTAACCCCCCCTACAACAGCTTTGCAACACCCCCTCCACTCCATGATCCCCTTTTGGATCAGGACCCCCCATGGTTACGTCATTGTGAAATTTCAGATGTAAACATCTGAAAACATGACATGGACTCATTTAAAAACCCTATGACCGTGAAATTGACCAAAATGGACAGTGAATTTGGTAGGGCCCTACAAATGAGCATACAGACCCTATTTTAAAACAAACTCTCGTAGTAGAGAAGTTGAGGACCACCATGAGCAGTTGTTTTAGAGTTTCACAGACAGGAAGGGGAAGCTACGACAGCCATACCCTTTACCTGCTAAAAGATCATCAGCATCTTTTTCTGCTGGAGGTAAACTTGTGTGCAGAGACAGGCGATGGACTCTAAAGTGTACAAAAGGGATTCTGTGTTTTTTCTGCTAATACAGGGTGGTCAAGCCAGAAAAACCACTGTTTTCTCCTTTGCCTTTTTTAGGTGGCTTGCTATAATGGAGGTTCACATGCTAGTCGTTTTGTTCCTTTACAAATACGAATTTATTCTTTTGGACCCAGTACCAAAGGAGGTAAATACTTGTATGTTTAATCCAAATCTTTAAACACTGTTTCTTTCCCCTCAACTGTAATGTTGTTTGTAAAATATGTAAGGGGCAAATTCTTCCCTCACTTCTAGCTGTGTAAATCAGAGTAACGCCATTGAAGCCAATGGAGCTACTCTGGATTTACAGCAGTGCAGCTGAGAGGAGCACATTTTGGCCCCTAGATAGATGGTTAAACCTCATCATAGCTTCTTATTTAATGACTTTGTGCTGTTTGCCTATGTCCCGGTACTTAGCACAAGGTAGAGGATATAGAAATGTCTTCTGACTGTCGCCTCATACATAATCTTATCCATGCCTGATGGGCTGGACCCTTGCTACGTTACGTGCTCAAAGGTTATTTCCAGGTAGGGGACTGGAAACTCCAAGGGACTGTTTCTCCATTGCCTTTGCACTCATGTGGCAGAGGGATAGGACCAGATGCAAGTGGATATATCAGTACCGAAGAATTCACATTCTTTCTCATTCCATTAGGAGGTGAAGGGATTGCCCTCCCCCACAGAATGGGCCAGAAGCTCAATGTAATTGAAATTGAAATTAATGGAGATATCCCATCTCCTAGAACTGGAAGGGACCTTGAAAGGTCATCGAGTCCAGCCCCCTGCCTTCACTAGCAGGACCAAGTACTGATTTTGCCCCAGATCCCCAAGTGGCCCCCTCAAGGATTGAACTCACAACCCTGGGTTTAGCAGGCCAATGCTCAAACCACTGAGCTATCCCTCCCCCCAATGTACAGAGTCCTGGTCCACCAGAGGCTACTCCCTCTCCACACGGGCCCTGTGTCTCTGCACTCTCAAACAGGGCGCGGAATGCAGCACGTTGGGAGCAGCCTGTGCATCCCTGTGCTCAACCCCCCCGGGGGCATCCGATGGCACAGCAGGACCACTAATTATTGAGCCTGAAATATCCCTCGCTAGTGAGTGACTGGCTAAGAGCGGCACTGGCTGCAGCTGTTCCTTGTCCGTGTCTGCATTCCTCCCCACCTGGCTTGTTGGCTAGCATTCCCCTTCGCAAACACGGTTCTCTGCATAACAAACACATATGCCTGCTACGACCCAAATGTGCCATTTGCCTTTATATCTAAGCCGCCGTAAGTGAGGTATCGAACACCAGGAGAAGAGATGGAAGCTTGCAATGACCCAGGATTTATAGGAGTTGCCCATTAGGCTGGCATATCAGAGGAACGGCACTCCTTGATTCTGGTGAAAGAACCTGGGCTGTTGCTCCCCAGTGGTGGACAGTCCACCCAGGATGGGGGTTGCGGCGGAGCTGGTCAGCACAGCCCTCAAAATGGGTAGGGCAGCCAGGGAAAGGGGCATGGCCACAGTATCTCAGCCAGCAGCTGCCTCTTCATGACTGGAGCAGCGCTGGTGTCTGTACTCCCACTGGAGAGAATTGCACCCTCTGTTGGCCACCACAGGCCATCATGCCACTGAAAGTAAATTGAGTCCCTTAGAGTTCATGCTTCATACTGTATTAGAGCCAATACTGACCTAAAATGAAACATGGGAGCCAAAATCTGGTCCCGCTGAAGACAACGACAACTCCAATTGGCTTCAGTGGGAGTAAGAATTGGCCTTAATATTGGTTCTCAAGTCTGTGTAACAAGGCAAAGCAAATCTCTATAAACGATGCTTATAACCTTAATGTCAAAGCAAACTGAGACAAGGGCTGTGTTCACTAAACCAACCCAGGTGCATATTTACCATGTCTTCCTACTGCTTTTCTATCTTTTTGCAGAGCCTTCTCCATTTAGTGGGGACACAGCAGCCCGTGGGAGCATGCCGGGTTCAGTATAAACTCCGGCAATGAAAGCCGACTTGACTAACTCTGGTTCCTTTGCCAGCCGCTGTCTGTGACGGACCATTGCTCTGTTTCACTTTGGCATGTCCTATGTGCCCCAATGTAGTCAGTGCCATAAGCAGATTTTTAAATAGTTTCAAATGCTGTATGTACTCTGCGTAGTTTTTATATCATGCCCATCACTGTGGTATCTAAGCACCTGGGCCTGATTATCTAGGACACAGTATTTAAAACGCAGCCTTCCTTTATGTATCTGCAATTTGTGGGTGCAATCACTGGCAGTGTGTAGCTATCTAATTTGCTGACTGCACCCACAAGTCAGACATTTAGGGGCCAGATTCATTGTGCTCACTATTACTTTGGGGCACCAAATGGGAGGCTGTGCTGGGAGCTCTTTGAAAATCAGGTCCTGTTGGCTCAATTCACAGTTGTGCTGCATGTTCACTTAGACCAGTGCAAAGTGGCTGGTAAGCGTTAGCAGGTCAGAACAGTAGTACTTTGCACTGGTGTAAATGAATGCACAAAGTGCAGGACAGTAGTGAATTGGGCCCTCTGGATCAAATCCTCAGCTGGTGTAAATCAGCATCACTCCTCTGTCTTTGCTGGAACGTTCCTGATTTACACCAGAGGAGGAGCTGACTTGTGTCTAAACTAAGGCTAAACGATTGTAAATGAAATATATGAAAAGTGAAAGTGATCCTGCACCCTTGGTGCAGCCAAAACTCCCACTGACTTTTGTTGAGCTTTGGTTGCTCCAGGGATGCAGAATTGCCCCCTACCTTATAGTACAATGAAAGCCTTGCCATGATGTTTGTTTTCCATTTTATACTTTGCAAGAATTTGCAAGAAAACTTTGTCTAAGGTCTAGAAGACTTCTGCTTTCTTTTAACGATTTACAGCATGTGAGATGCCAACCTTTTTTGGCTGTGGCACAAATCTAAAAATATCTAACCCTAAAAAGAAAATCTGGAATAAAGCACTGTTAGAGGAAGCCGTTCAACAAATTAAAAATGTCTTTTAGAATATACAAAATTTTAACTGCTGTCAGATCTGATACACTATAATAGCCTTGTTTGTATATCTTTAGTTTTAAGTAAAGACTACTGATCACTTTTACAAATATTTGCCCCCAAAAAGGACATTTTAAAACACTAAGAACTACAGAATAAAGTTCCATAGGAAAAAAATATATAACAGTTAAATTGATGCACTAAATTGATGACCAGATCCTATCTCGCTTGGTTTATGGATCTGACAGTATTGCAAGCTAGCCACATGGTGGGCTAGTGATTTTGGTAGTGGTACATTATAGTGGTCTCTAGTTGTGCTCATTATAGTTACATCTGCAAGACAGTTTCCACTCTCACCTCCTGTTTTTAGTTGCTTAAGTGGTTCTGAAACACTTACCTTTAGAGCTGATATTTTCATGTGTGGTCACTGCCTAATAGTATGTGTCTTTATATATTTTTAATTTTTGAAAGTTTGAGCAAAATCTGTTCTGGTATTTTGCAATCATGAGCATGGAAAATGTCTTTCCCGTTGCTTTAAAATAAACACTCTCATGTTATTTTTCCCCAAAAGGGCAACATCACACTTGATACACCAGTAATCCCTAATGAGCAGTAATGACACTATGTGCTATGAACATTTTTTTTTTTCAGCAGAGTTATGTGTTACCAGATTTGCCTGTTACTTTGGGGTACACTCATTTATTAGGGTTACTTTTCTGCGGGGAAGGGGGTTTCTGTAATTCTATCAATGTACTGCTTGTGTCACTTGTGTTCTCATACGGAGCTCTACTTCTCCCTGCTGCAAGTCCCCTCCCAATGGAGCCATCCTGCAGGGCCTAGGTTCCCCAGGGCTGCGTTCCTCCAGCCCCAGAATCGGATGAACACACACACACAGATTAACAGAGTGCATCTGAGTGGACCAGGTCAATCAGCACTCCCAAGCTGACCCTATATATGCCCCTGGAGCTGGAAGGCTGGATCGAGCAGCACTTTCAAGCTGCCACCCTCCTATTCCACAGGTTCAGCATGTCCCTATCCCCACTTTGACGTTACCATTGTTCTGGTAGTAACCCACTTGATGAGAAAACCCCACAGGATTTTTGGGCGCTACCGGGATCTTTAGCTTAGGTAAGAGGAGCATTGCTGCAGCGCAAACAGGGAAGCCAAAAACACAAAACAGAGAGAGAGGGAGGGAGGGAAGCAACCAGCTTAACCATAAAAGTTATTTATTGCCAGGTAATAACCATACAAGGGGAGCCAAACAAACAAAACAGTTACAGTATTAAATCTAGCTTAAATCTGATTACAAAAGTCAGGTTTAGAAAATTAGATCTGATCACACAAGTCAGGGTTAGAAAGCTATACCTAGAGTAGAAAAAAATACAAAAGAGAGAGAGAGAGTTGGGTTCTCACCACTCCGTGAAGCTTGAACCGGTCGGGGTTCCCAGGTGGTGGTGGTAGCTGAAGGTCCAGAGTGCTGGAGACAGGCAAAGCCCTCAGCACGATCACTCAGGAGAAGATGAGGTCCCAATGGAACTGATGCAGATTTTGGATCCAGGCATCAGAACACTTACTTGAGCGTGGGTAGGGGTTTTTGTAGGGAAAGAACAATGGTTCAAGGGAGAACACTAGATTTGTTTATGGGTAAACTGATGACTCAAGGGAGTGTACTAAAGTTGTTTTGTTCAGGCTAGACAATAGGAACGGATCACTCCTGGCTATGGGAGGTGTTCCTTCAAGGGAGCTCACAAGGTAATTAGGCAGCTTCAGTATTTTGGATACCAATAAAGGATTCATTACTAGAATTGGTCTGATAACTGCTGAGCTGGGCTTGTGCAGCTGTGGGTTCATTAACATCTGGAGCAGAGATCCCCCAGGATGCAGTGCTTCCCTGCTTTTCTGGTTCCAGAGTTCAGTGGGGTTCTTGCCTTGGAATCTCTGTTCTCCATCCTGTATGCTAACGGAGAAGTCTCCCTGTCCCATCTTCAATGCAAATGAGGTTAGGGGAATTGCCTTAATCCTGTCACCTTTGTCCGGAGGGGTTTAGATGTGTCTCTCCCTGCCTTTTCACTGCTTTTTGTGAGTCTTCTGATCGGTTTTGGTTCAAGCGGAGGCTGGGAGGGGGGTCTTTCGTGAGTCAGACAGGCTGGATACTGTGCCCTGGTTCCCTAAGAACACAGAGCTAACAGATAACATATGAACATTTGAAAATATATGCACATGAGTTCCGATCTGCCTCGAGAGCTGGGATAGCTTCGGGTGTCAACTTCAAACCTGCATAACACCCGCCCGGATCGTTTAGTTTTTAAACTTCACTTGATGTCTAGGCCTCTGAGAGCTACAAATGCTTTTCTTCAAACCCTCTAAAAACAACCTCTGCACTAAGATCAGATAGGAGAGGGTTTGTCCTATGAGAGTTTCTATTTGTTCTAGAAAGTTGGAGTGGTTGCAAATAGGGGTTAAGGATAAAAGTACTAGCTCAGCCTTAATTGTACTATCAGTATTGTAACTAACCTAAAAATTGCTAAATATTCTGATTTATAAAGCAGTGTGCAATAACTGTATCACATTAGTGGGATTTTGTCAGGCACATTGTGCTAATTTAATCTGTCTTGGTTGTATAATTTAGGCCCTTAAATTGCCAAGGGAACTGTATGGGCACATTCCTACATTTATATGGAGTCCAACTGTCTGCAATGGGGCATAAGGTTAGATTGTAAGCCCTCTGGGCAGGGACCAGATCTGTGTTCGGTACAAAACGAGACACACTGTTTGCACTTAACAAGCAATATAAATGGTTTTTAACTCTTTCCCTTTTAGTCATTCTAACAATAAATGTCCTCTCCCTGTTGATTTTTGGCCTCCCTTTTGCCTAATATTTTCAGTTGCTGTTTTTCTCAACGGCACTGCCACCAAAGCTGTAGCACTTTTACTTTATTGCCTGTACCAGCCATGTGGTACTTGAGAAGGAACGTACAGAGAGCTGGGACACTAGTTGCATCTATGCACTTGTGCTCATTGTTTCTTTTTTAACATGAAAGTAACTTACTAGGTCCTGATCTTAGAAGGCGTTGGGCACCTACAACTTCCAATGACTTCAACGGCAGTTGCAAGTGCTCATCATCCTTTGGAATCAGGCCCTTACTGAGGATACAAAGCCTGTATGGGGCCTTGAAAAGACTCTTATTGACTTCAGTGGGCTTTGAGTCTGGCTCTTAGTTTCTTGCTGTAGCGGTAAATATTGTGTGGGGTGTTCAGGTAGCTAGAATGCACACTGAGCCAAATTCTACTCTGCTACTGTGACTAATGGACCTGTGCACCTGTAATGGACAGCGGAAGGTGGGACTGTATTTTGTTTAACACCCTCAGACTGGTGTGCTTGGAGATTTTTAAAATTCAGTGATAAGTAAGAATAAGGTCATATCTTTTGCATGTATGTAAAAGAGAATGATTAAGTAATACCCTGTGGGACATGCCCCACCAGACACCTTAGGAACTCTAGGTTCTGACCCCTTCTATCATGACATAAGCTGGATCTATCTCCTTACAAAGTGACCAAAGCCCTCACTCTGGCTTGGCAAGGACTCTAGGAGCTTGGTGCTCATTTGTTTAGATGTAAGTAGCCTCCCTTTCTGCCAGCAGGAAACCAGTGGTACAGGTTGGCTTCATGGCAAGGAATAAAATACAGGAAACCAAACCTGATTTGTCACAGGGTGACTGGACCCTGCTGTCTCTGATTTTAGATGGGTGATGGGAGACTCATTGTGAATGAGACAATACTCAATTTACTAAATCGTACAGATGACCATTTCCTAACTCAAAAAACATTACAGCCAACACTGGGGAATTCTATAGTAGACCTCATCTTGACAGATGAAGAGGAACTGATCACAGAACTAAAAATTAACGGTAATATAGTGTGATGGTTCTTGGAGTATGCAGGACTGTGAGTCACTTTGTTACCTCTCCCTCGCCTCCAGTGTGAGGGAGACTTGCTTGTTCTTAAGTTGGGGGTCAGCTCCCTGCCACCAGCAGCCTGTTAACCACACAAGCACTCTACTCTGAGTCGTGCTAGCCCTTCCTTTACTTTGCAGGCTAACAATTGGTGCATCCCGGTCCTAGGGCCCCTTTGGAGCATTCCCCTGGAGTGTCCAGCCCCGAACACATACAGAAATACCAGGTCTGCTGTTCCCAAGGGACGAGAGGATACAACAGCTTGTATGATTTAACTCAGGATCAGCACCTGGTTTAATAGCACAGCACTTATATGTGTTACAGTGAAAACAAGAATAGTTTATTATCAAAGATGCAAGATTAAAATAATAGTGAGAGAGGATAATGGAAACAACAGATTACAAAATCATATCCCACTTTCATGAATGTAAATGCACCTCCTGTTTACTTCCTAGTTGTTGTCTTTGTTCTCCAAACATAGTCCAGCAAACCTTAGAAGTATAGCTCAGGAAAAAGTTCTTTTCTGCCACAGTGTTTCTCTACCTGCTAGTTCTTTTCTGAAATTCTTTGTCTGTTGTCTGCATTCAGCTTAGATGGGTGGTGGGAGACCCATTGTGAATGAGACAATACTCAATTTACATTTCAATAGTAAGACAGCTGTCTTGTCTGACAAAAAAACCTGTTTGTCAATGCTGCTTTGATACAGACTTTAAAACATATTTTGTGTGTGTGTGTGTGTGTGTGTGTCCTTACATAGTAGCTGTACATACATTTCATACTGATATTAATGACCAGTATGACCCTGCATTTCATTAAAGACCTCACATGACATTTTTTGGTGAACCAGAATGTACATACCATAATTAGCACATTCCTATAACCTCCTTGCCAGTTGGCAGGAAGGGGTTCTTGGGTCATGCTTGGGACTTAACTATGCACTTCAGTTTAAGTATGTGCTTAAGTACTTTGAATCAGGGCCAATTGCCTTAGACAGCTAATGGGTTGATCACATATATAATGTGCAAACAGAATAAAGTCGAGAACAATAATACACTTGGTGCCTTCATGATGCTGAAAACAATTATGAGCAAAATCAGTTGAGAGGAAGAATTTAATCAGAAATATGTGAATGAGACATGGGAATTGTTTAAGCACACTTTACTAGATGACTAAAAAGCCATCTAGGAAAAAGGTTGTATTGGTTTTAAAAAATGACTTGGTTTAGAAGGGAAATGAACAAATGGAAGGAAAGGAAAGTTGATAGTAATGACTATAAATCAGAAGCTAGGAATTGTAGAAAATTGATAAGGGAAGCAAAGGCACACAAGGCGAAATCTATGGCCCGCAGAGTTAAGGACAATAAGAAGGAGTTTTTAAAGTATATTAGGAACAAAAATAATTCTAACTATGGTATTGGTCCATTACTAGATGGAAATGGTAGAATTATCAATAATAAAGCAAAGGCAGAAGTGTTCCATAAATATTTCTGTTCTTTATTTGGGAAAAAATCAGATGATGTAGTCATGTCATGTGACAACACTCTTCCCACTCCACTAGTACCTTAGGAAGATGTTAAACAGAAGCTACTAAAGTTAGACATTTTAAAATCAGCAGGTGCAGAAAATTTGCATCCAAGAGCTGGCTGAGGAGCTCACTGGACTGTTAAGGTTGATTTTCAAAACGTCTTGGAACACTGGGCAAGTTCTAGAAGACAGGAAGAAAGCTGACGTTGTGTCAATATTTTTTAAAAGGTAAATAGGACAACCTTGTTAATTATGTCTGTCTTTCTGACATCTATCTTCGGTAAGATAATGGAGTGGTTGATACAGGACTCAATTAACAAAGAATTAAAGGAGATTAATATAATTCATGCCAATCAATATGGGTTTATGGAAAATTGATCCTGTCAAACTAACTTGATATCTTTTAAAATGAAATTACAAGTTTTATTTATAACAGTAATAGTGTTGATGTAATATACTTAGACTTCTGTAAGACATTTGATTTGGTACCACAGGACGTTTTGATTAAAAAACTAGAAAGATATAAAATTACCCTGGCACACATTAAATGGATTAAAAGCTGACTAACTGATAGGTCTCAAAATGTAATTGTAAGTGGGGAATCATCATCAATTGAGTGGTGTATTTTTAGTGGGATCCTGCAGAGATCAGTTGTTGGCCCTATGCCAGTGTTTCCCAAACTGGGAACGCCGCTTGTGTAGGGAAAGCCCTGGGCGGGCCGGGCCAGTTTGTTTACCTGCCACGTCCGCAGGTCAGGCCGATTGCGGCTACCACTGGCCATGGTTCACTGCTCCAGGACAATGGGAACTGCTGGAAGCGGCGCGGGCCGAGGGACGTACTGGCCGCCGCTTCCAGCAGCTCCCATTGGCCTGGAGCAGCGAACCGCAGCCAGTGGGAGCTGCGATCGGCCGGACCTGCGGATGCAGCAGGTAAACAAACCGGCCCGGCCCGCCAGGGTGCTTACCCTACATAAGCGGCGTCCCAAGTTTGGGAAACACTGCCCTATGCTGTTTAACATTTTTATCAATGACCTGGAAGAAAACAAAGTCATCACTGATCAAATTTGCACGTGACCCAGCAATTGGGGGAGTGGTAAATAATGAAGAGGACAGGTCACTGATACACAGTGATCTGGATCACCTGCTAAACTGGGAGCAAGTAAACAATATGCATTTTAATACTGCTATATGTAAATGCATACATCTTGGAACAAAGAACATAGGCCATACTTACATGATGGGGGACTCTCTCCTGAGAAGTAGTGACTCTGAAAAAGATTTGGTGGTCATGGTAGATAATCAGCTGACTGTGAACTCCCAGTGTGACACTGTGGCTAAAAGGGTTAATTCGATCCTTGGAAGCACAAACACGAATCTCTCGTAGGAGTAGAGAGGTGATTTTACCTCTACATTTGGCACTCGTGCAACCACTGCTGGAATACTATGTCTAGGTCTGGTGTCCACAATTCAAGAAGGATGTTGATAAATTGGAGAGGGTTCAGCATAGAGCCACAAGAATGTTTAAAGGATTAGAAAACCTGCCTTATCATGAGAGACTCTAGGAGCTCAATCTATTTCACTTAAGAAAGAGAAGTATAGGGGGTGACTTGATTACAGTCTGTAAGCACCTACATGGGTAACAAATATTTAACAATGGGCTCTTCAATACAGCAGAGAAAGGTATAACACCCTCCAATGGCTGGAAGTTGAAGCTAGACAAATTCAGACTGGAACTACAGCATAAATTTTTAACTGTGAGAGTAATTAAACATCGAATCATTGGACTGGAAGGGACCTCGAGAGGTCATCTAGTCCAGTCCCCTGCACTCATGGCAGAACTAAGTATTATTTAGACCATCCCTAACAGGTGTTTGTCTAACCTGCTCGTAAAAATCTCCAATGATGGAGATTACCCAACCGCCCTAGGCAATTTATTCCAGTGCTTAACCACCCTGACAGTTAGGAAGTTTTTCCTAATGTCCAACCTAAACTTCCCTTGCTGCAGTTTAAGCCCATTGCTTCTTGTCCTATCCTCAGAGGTTAAGAAGAACAATTCTTGTCCCTTCTCCTTGTAACAACCTTTTATGTACTTGAAAACTGTTATCATGTTCCCTCTCACTCTTCTCTTCTCCAGACTAAACAAACCCAGTTTTTTCAATCTTCCCTCACAGGTCATGTTTTCTAGACCTTTAATCATTTTTGTTGATCTTCTGTGGACTTTCTCCAATTTGTCCATATCGTTCCTGAAATGTGGCGCCCAGAACTGGACACAATACTCCAGTTGAGGCCTAATCAGCGCAGAGTAGAGTGGAAGAATTACTTCTTGTGACTTGCTTACAACACTCCTGCTAATACAGCCCAGAATGATGTTCACTTTTTTTTGCAACAGTGTTATACTATTGACTCATATTTAGTTTGTGGGCCACTATGACCCCCAGATCCCTTTCTGCAGTACTCCTTCCTAGGAAGTCATTTCCCATTTTGTATGTGTGCAACTGATTGTTCCTTCCTAAGTGGAGTACTTTGCATTTGTCCTTATTAAATTTCATCCTATTTACTTCAGACCATTTCTCCAGTTTGTCTGGATCATTTTGAATTATAATCCTATCCTCCAAAGCACTCAATAGTCCCTTCTGGCCTTGGAATTCATGAAAACTAAGGGGCCAATACACATGGACTGATTATCTACTGCCCAATAAGCCTTAAGGGAAGGCACCTGGGCTTATAAAAGGGGAAAGAAGTGGGCTCCTAAAGGGACCTGAGTTAGGAGTGGGAAGCAGAAGAAAGAATGCTGAAGAGAAAACTGCTCCTTAGGGAGGTGGGACTGGGCCCAGCTGAAACTGGGATGAAGACTTTGTAAGTCTGCATTTTCTTTTGAAAGACTTTGTGAAAAACTTAAGAAATTGGACCCCAGAAGATTGAATGTTTTTAATATCTAGGCTGTGTGGACTTTGTAAGGAAACTGAGGCAGGCCTCTTCGGACCCACACTTGGCCAGAAAGGGGGGTGCTTTGGGGCAGGCCTCTGCCAGGTGCTAATTACTATGAAACCTGGCTTCCCCATAGTCATTGTCCCATTTCTCAAAGTTTGAGGCTGGGTTTTTTTTCCAGGGCAATGCCTTCCTGTGTGTCCCATTTCCCCACAACTTACCAGAAGCCTTGCTTTTCCTTCATCCACCCAAGAGACAGAAAGGGAAAGAGGTATGGGGTCCGCCCAACTGTATGCCTGGATTGTGGGAAACAGGGAGACACAAGATTACTATTCCATGCTTGTCAGGTCTGCTACATTGCACAGGGCCCTTGGCTAAACTGAGGAAAGCCCAGACTCTTAAAGATGCTGTGTTATGGAGGGATACTACCCCGGACTACTAGGGGATTGAAACAAAGGAGTGTGGGAATCCACTTTGGATGAAGGCAAAGTGAGTCCCCAGAGGTAATATGATTTGGGGGACACACAAAGGAATTGCCCTGAAAAAAATCTCAAACTTTAGGAAGTAGGATTATCCGTGTGGGGAAGCCAGGCTTCATAGGATCTAGCAACCTTATCTATGCCTTATGGCAAAGAGCATACCTGCCCTGTAGTGCCCCCTTCTGCCCAAGTGCCCCCCTCTGCTGAGGCCTGCCTTAGTTTCCTCTTAAATCAGGCTCCCTTAATAAGTCCACAAGCCAGATATTCATAACCTTTCCCCTTGCTGGACTCCAATTTATTAAATCCTGAACCAAATCCTTCAAAAGAAAACTCAAACTTACAAAGTCTTCACCCCACTTGCAGCTTGGCCCGTCCCTTTTGCAGGGAATTTGGCCATCTCTACAGGCCTTCCCCCTGTTGACTCACGAGCCTTCTTACTCCCTGCAGGCATCTGCCAACAACCTGCAACTGTCTCTCCTCTTTTAAGGCCCAGCTGCTTTCCCTCACAGTCTAGGGAGCAGCAGGTAATCAGTCCAGGTACAGTGGGATTCTGCTTGTGAATCTAAAGCTGGCTGGAAAACAATTCTTGTTCCTGTGGAAAAAAAATTGTGAAAAAGGTTCTGCTTTCATTGAAGTTTTGGGATTTTGTTGAAAAAGTAAAAGTGTGTCAGCTGAAAACTTAGCCACTGCTGATGAACCAAAAAAAAATAAATAAAAAAATCATGGAAAACAGACATTTCCTCTAGAAATCTAACTTTTAATTAAAAAGGTCCCTCTCACCCATGCTTGCCAGCCATGCATTCCCAGGGGGCAAGGATGGGGCTCTGTCTTTACTTCAGCAATGTTACTTAATCCCTTTTCTGCCCTTGGGTGGGGCATATACACATAGTCAGAGAAACCAGAAGATTAGGTTTACCAGGTGGCTCCTGAAAACAGGCTGCATTTGGGGACAAAAAGAGATGACACCAGTTTTTGAAATGAACTATGTTAAGCTAACAATGGCTGCCTATAAAAAAAATATTGCCAAGGTCAGTGGTGTTGAGCACTGAGCCAAAGCGAAATGGACTTAAGCACCTATTTTACTTTAAGCAGATGCGTTAAGTATCTTGGTTCAGGGCCCAATTGCCTTAGATAGCTAAATACAGTTAGACTTAGTATTTGCTGTATTGAACATATTTGTTATAGCAGTTTTATGGAAATACAAGGGATTACTTAAAATACTGAAGTAGCTTTGTTGATCTTTGATGCAGCTGCCCATAAATTACATAACAGATTAGGGGGTGGGTGAGTCCTTAATTCTGCGTGCTTGTTTCGGAGTTACAAACATTATAAGTTGTGGGTGCAGAGGTTATCCGTGCCTGCCGATAGTGGGGTTGGGGAAGAGATGGGGCAGCCGGCTTCAGCCGTGTTACTGAGCATGCTCAGTACAAGCCCAGCAGCAACCCCACATGCCCCCCTCCCCACCTGTCATCTCTGGGAGGATGCATCTTGAAAATCACCAAAAAATGTGTTACATAGTTTATGGGCAGCCCCATTGAAACTGCCAAAGGTTAAGAGCCATCACTGTTTTAGCAAAGTAAAGTTTTAAACCATCACATTATATATATAAAACATTAGGCTTTCTTGGCAGCAAGCATCTTTCCCAATTATTTAGTGCATTCTAAACATGTGGCTCATCACATGGCCAAAAATATTTCCTCTCCACTGGTATGCAGTGGAAGGGGAATTAGGCACAAGAAAGGCATTCAGGAGACAGCAAGAGTTTCATTGAAACAACCAAGGAGAAGCTTTCATCATGTATCTATGCTGAACAACATTGGACGTGCCACGGATTGGCAGATCATGCTTTATTTCTTCACTTTGATCATAAAATTACCAGGAAAGGCTTAATGGAGTTATAAATATCTTGTTTCCATGAGAGTCGTGGGAAGATAATTATAGTACTGAAGTCTTTACAAAGATAATATCATTCTGTACATACACTGTCGGAGAAGGCACAGTCCCATGGATTACGTATGGAACTAAGAGTCTGGAATTCTGGGTTCTGTTCCCAGTTCTGTGGCTGACTTCCTGTGTGCCTTTGGGCAAGTCACTTCATCTTTCCATGACTCAGTTTCTCCTCTGTAAAATGGGGATAATGATACCCACTATTGTGAAGCACCTTGCAGGCTATAGGTTAGAAATGCTAAGTATTATCCTTATTTAGCAAGGCACTCAAGCATGTGCTTAAGCTCTACTGAAATCTATAAGACTTCAGTATGTCCACATAGCTTGCAGCACTGAGCCTCCCAGCCCGGGTGGACAGATTCGGGCTTGCGGGCAGAGCTGTCCCTAGGGTACGGCAAATCGGGACGACCACCCTGGGCCCTGCGCTTTGGGGGGTCCTGCGCTTCGTGAGGAGATGGGTGGGGAGGTGAGGTAGAAGGCAGGGCGTGCGGGTGGGGAGGTGGGAAGGAGGAGCCCCCCCCAACCAACCTCCTCCTCCCCACCAGCATCTCCTGCCTGCCAGCAGGCCCCACTGATCAGTGCCTCCCCTTCCCTCCCAGTGCCTACTGCTGATCAGCTGTTTTGTCTGGAGGCGCTCGGGGAGGGAGAAGGAGTGAGGGTGCAGCATGCTCGGGGAAGGGGGCAGAACTGGGTGGGGAAGAGGCGGGACAGGGCAGGGGCGGGAAGAGACAGGGTGGGGCCCTGGGGGAAGGGGTGGAGTGGGGGCGGAGCCTGGGCAGAGCCGGGGGGAGCATCCCCCGGCAGATAGAAACTCAGTGCCTATGTCCCAGGCCCCGCACCCCACTAGGGACGGCCCTGCTTGCAGAGCTCACACTAGTGCTCTAAAAATAGCAGTACAGACAACATTTGAAGTTGCAGGTTGGGCCGGAGTTCAGGCTCTGAAGCCTAAGGAGGGCTGGGCGTCAGAGCCCGAGGTGCAACTTCAAAGCATTGTCTACGGAGGCATTTTTAGAGCGCTAGCAGGAGCCCTGCACACCGAAGTCTGTCAGCCGAAACTGGGAGGTTCTTTGCCGCACAACAGGGGCCTATAGTATTTGTGTTACTCATACATTGTGTATAAAGCACCACAAATAGAGCTACAAACCTAAAATATTCACAAGAAAGATTTTAAAACTGTTGGGGCACACTTAAAGGAATGACACTGGTGGAATACACATTTTGCTATTTACATCCCCTTCAAAATACTTTGTGTGTAATTTATGAGTTGCACTGAAAAATGTATAAACAAGTTTAGTTTAGGACAAAACTACAATCCCCTTTTCAAACCAAACATTAGTAAAGAATGTTAGCTTGAAATTGTGCAACATTTGTCTCTGCATGTTAATTTTGCAAAACAATTTTGGACCATGCTACTATGCCAGTGTATTATTTCTATTTCACTACAGATTTGGTACAGCACCATTCCCAATTACCAAACAGTGGCACATAACACAGTAACAAACAACCACAGAGCATAATGTATTAGTATAATGCAATTGTTATTACTAATTCCTGGGAAGCAGTGACTCTGAAAAGGACTTGGGGGTTATACTGAATAATTAGTTGAACATGAGGTCTCAGTAAGTGTGATGCTGTGGCCAAAAGGGCTAATGCGATCCTTGGATATATGAATAGGCATATCGAGTAGGAATAGGGAGGTTATATTACCTTTGTATTTGACACTGGTGTGACTGTTAATGGAATCCTGTGTCCAGTTCTGGTGTCCACAATTCAAGAAGGATGTTGATAAATTGGAGAGAGTTCAGGGAATAGCCACAAAAGGATTGGAAAGAATGCCTAAGAGTGAAAGACTGAATCTATTAATCTTATCAAAGAGAAGGCTAAGGGGTGATTTGATCACAGTTTATAAGCACCTACATGGTGAACAGAAATTTGATAATGGACTCCTCTGTCTAGCAGATAAAGGTATAACAAGATCTAATGGCTGGAAATAAGGCACAATTTTTCAATAGTGAGGGTAACTAACCATTGGGACAACTTACAAAGATTTGTGGTGGATTCTCCATCACTGGAAATTTATAAATCAAGATGGGATGTTTTCCTAAAAGACAAGCTCTAGTTCAAACAGGAATTAATTCAGGGAAGTCCTATGGCCTGTGTTATGCAGGAGGGCAGACTAGATGAACACAATGCTCCCTTCTGGCCTTATAACTTATTAATACTGTAAATCTTTTCTCAGGCCCAGATTCTTACACCCCTACTCACGCTGACTTGTATCTTACTCTGTCCTGCTGAAATCAATGTGATTAAGGCTGGCAGAATCTGTCCTTCAGTTTGTACTGTGCTCTTATACAGGCAAAACTCTGGTTGACTTCAATGAACATTTGGCCCAAGTAAATGCTGAGTAAAGACCTTAGGATGTGGTTCATTGTCCCTTGGCACTTCTGTTTGAGATGCATGTGGGCTCTTGACCTGGTGCAGTGTGCTCTAAACTGAAGAGATGCCTTCCGTCGTCACTTCTCATGTCAAAGGTCTGTGTTAAAACCACACTTGAGCCTATTGTATCTAAAATTAATTAAGCACAAAAGCTTAGTTTGAGCCTTTGTTCCCTGGATCATCCTTGATCATCTTTGATCAGCCTCAATCAGCCTTGTGA
This sequence comes from Emys orbicularis, assembly GCF_028017835.1. Classification (NCBI taxonomy): domain Eukaryota; kingdom Metazoa; phylum Chordata; order Testudines; family Emydidae; genus Emys; species Emys orbicularis. Next base: position 17,616,580 of record NC_088685.1, on the reverse strand, counting down.
TCACCCTCCCCCGTGTGATTAACGAGGGAGTAGGGCTGACCTAGGAGAGAAGGCCTTAAAAGCCAGAGGCTAAGCCACCACGGGGACCGTAAACAGGGGAGTTTGAGATGGAGTTTGTGAGAGGGAGTCATAATATAATCGCTATGGTTAGGAAGGGGGCCACATCGCCAGGGCCAACACTGCTCCTGTCTCCTCCACCTGCACCTGTATCCAGACAGACAACCTAACCATGGATGCCTCTACCCAGATCCTGGTGTGGATTTGAGCCAGGCTGGGGGGACCATCCAGTGTGAAAAGTGCCTGCTGGTGGAATCTCTCAGGAAGCAGGTGGGAGAGCTACAGGAGGAGGTGGCTAGGCTGAGGAGCATCTGTGCCCATGAGGAAGTCCTTGAGTTTTCATATGGAGACATCTAAGGCTGAGGAAGCTATCCAGCTCCAGAGGATTGCTGTCACACCACTGGGGGAGGAGGATATGGCTCTGTCACAGGGAAGACACTGGCAGATAGTTACTTCTGGCAGCAGGCAGTGCTCCACCCCTACTCCCAACCCACCCACCATGGTGATGGAAAACAGATATGCTTCCCTGGCAACGAGTGATGAGGAATCACCCACAAAGGTGGAGGAGGAGGAGATGTACCCCCAAGGCTGGGAGGATCGCAGTCACCACTCCCAGAAGGAAATGTAGGGTAGTGGTGGTTGGTGACTCTGTTCTGAGGGGGACGGAGGCACCCATCTGTTGCCTGACATGGCATCCCAGGAGGTATGCTGCCTGCCAGGGGCCTGTATCCAAGACGTTACAGAGGGATTGCCAAGGGTCATCTGGCCCTTTGACTACTACCCCATGCTACTCATCCATGTGGGCACTAATGATACTGCGAGGTATGACCCTCAGCAGATCAGAAGTGACTACAGGGCTCTGGGAGTAAGGGTGAAGGAGCTGGGGGTGCAGGTGATGTTCTCTTCAATCCTTTCGGTCAAGGGTAGAGGCCCAGGCAGAGACAGATGCATCCTGATGGTGAATGCCTGGCTGCGAGGATGGTGTCGCCAGGAGGGCTTCAGCTTCCTTGACCATGGGATGCTGTTCCAGGAAGAAGGACTGCTAAACAGAGATGGGGTCTGTGGTGGGTTCCCCCCCTTCTTCAAGGTGCCACCTGGGACTGGGGTATCACCGAGCTTGCCTAACCCACCAGCCTTGGCTCCCTTTACACTGTATTGCTGAGGCAAGCCAGCCAAGCCCTCCATCAGGCTTCAGACTGCACTTTACCAGCACACATACTGGTAGGGACACACCCAGCTGCAGCTTTACACACAAATGCTGAGATCAGCTCTGCATGGGAAGGCTCAGCTAAGGAACTGCCCAGTACTCAAGTGCACACCCCCTCTAGAGGGTAGACCCAAAATTGTACCGTCTTGCGCTGCACAGAAACTTGTACAGCGTAAGCTCATGAAATTCCCCTTTCCCTCAATGTGGAGGGAGATATGCAACAGCTTTTTGCCCCCCAGTTATGAATTCCACACACTGGGTTTTAGGCAAAACACCAACAAGTTCATTAACTACAAAAGATAGATTATAAGTGATTACAAGGCATAGCAAACAGATCAAAGCAGATAAAACAAAATGGAATCTAAGATTAATATTCTAAAGAAATTGGTTACAAGTAGTAAATTCTCACTCTAAATGATGCAGATTGCAGAGACTTGCTGGCAGCTTACAATTCACTCCAGATATTCCTTTCACAGGCCAGACACCCTCTAACCTGGGCTCAGCTCTTCCCCCCCTCGCCCGCGCCCCCGCCCTCAGTCTCTTTGTTTCTCAGGTGTTTCCAGCAGCCTTCTTTTTTGGGCGGGGAGTTGGTGAAGAATGAACCATGATGATGTCACTCCGCTGCTTCGAATATATTTTGCATATGGTGCGAATCCTTTGTCTCCCAGTGTGGTTCTCACCCCTGGTTAGCGGGAAAATACTTAGTATTATCATGGAATCCAGTACCAGGTGACTTGGTCACATGACCATGGAGCCATAACTCAGAGGCTGTTAGTAGCATCTCCAGGAAGACTTCTCAGTGCATGATTAGCATCTTCAAAGACCTATCGTTCTCCCTAATGACTCTTCCCAGCTAGACATCTAGACTGACTGCATTCTGCCTAGTGGGCATTCCCCAGGTGTAAACACCTTTGTAATAGATGCATAGACAATATTCCTAACTTCAGATGCAAAAATGATACATGCATACAAATAGGACAATCATATCCAATAAATTATAACCTTTTAAATGATACCTCACATGACCTATCTGGTAAAAAAATACATCATAGTTATGCCATAATCATATCATAACAATATCTCTATGAAGAATATGGGGGCTTAGTTTCACACGGTCCACCTAGTGAGGAAGGGAAAGAGCATATTTGGATACAGACTGACTAACCTAGTGAGGAGGGCTTTAAACTAGGTTCGAAGGTGGCAGGTGACCAAAGCCCACAGGTAAGTCAAAAACATGGAGACCTGGGAGAAGGGTTGGAATTGGGGGGGAGGGGCATGTGCTGTTATAGCAGGGATAAGGGAGAGACAAGACAGAACTGTGGAGTGGAAATCAAATCAGAATCATAGATGTCTGTATACTAATGTGAGAAGTATGGGGAATAAGCAGGAAGAATTCAAAATGCTAGTAAATAAACACAACTATGATATAGTTGGCATCACAGAGATTTGGTGGGATAATACACATGACTGGAATATTGGTATAGAAGTGTACAGCTTGCTCAGAAAGGACAGGCAGGGAAAAAGGGAGGAGGTGTTGGCTTATATATTAAAATGTATAAGATAATAAGGTGATAAGTAACAGTCAGCATGGATTTGTCAAGAACAAATCATGTCAAACCTCCTGATGGCATTCTTTGACAGGGTAACAAGCCTTGTGGATAGGAGGGAACCAGTAGACGTGGTATATCTTGAGTTTAGTAAAGTTTTTGAAACTGTCTTCCCTGACCTTCTCATAAACAAATTAGGGAAATGCTACCTACGTGGCGCTAGTATAAGGTGGGTGCATAACTGGTTGGAAAATTGTTCCCATAGAGTAGCTATCAGTGGTTCACAGTCATGCTGGAAGGGAAAACGAGTGGGGTCCTGCAGGGATCAGTTCTGGGTCCGGTTCTATTCAATATCTTCATCAATGATTTAGATCATGGTATAGAGAGTACACTTATAAAGTTTGCGGATGAAACCAAGCGGGTTTGACCTCTGCAAGTGATTTGGAGGATAGGATTAAAATTCAAAATGATCTGGACAAACTGGAGAAATGGTCTGAAGTAAATAGGATGAAATTCAATAAGGACAAATGCAAAGTAATCCACTTAGGAAGGAACAATCAATTGCATGCATACAAAATGGGAAATTACTGCCTAGGAAGAAGTACTGCGGAAAGGGACCTGGGGTCATAGTGGATCACAAGCTAAATATGAGTCAACAGTGTAACACTGTTGCAAAAAAAGTGAACATCATTCTGGGCTGTATTAGCAGGAGTGTTGTAAGCAATACATGAGAAGTACTTCTTCCACTCTACTCCGCGCTGATTAGGCCTCAACTGCAGTATTGTGTCTAGTTCTGGGAGACACATTTCAGGAAAGATGAGGACAAATTGGAGAAAGTCCAGAGAAGAGCAACAAAAATGAGTAAAGGTCTAGAAAACATGACCTATGAGGGAAGATTGAAAAAATTGGGTTTGTTTAGTCTGGAGAAAAGAAGACTCAGAGGAGACATGATAACCATTTTCAAGTACATAAAAAGTTGTTACAAGGAGGAGGGAGAAGAATTGTTCTTCTTAACCCCTGAGGATAGGACAAGAAGCAATGGGCTTAAATTGCAGCACGAGGAATTTAGGTTGGACATTAGGAAAAAATTCCTAACTGTCAAGGTGGTTAAGCACTGGAATAAATTGCCTCGTGAGGTTGTGGAATCTCCATTCTTGGAAATTTTTAAGAGCTGGTTAGACGAACACCTGTCAGGGATGGTCTAGATAATACTTAGTCCTGCCATGGGTGCAGGGGGCTGGACTAGATGACTTCTCGAGGTCCCTTCCAGTCCTATGATTCTATGATTCTAAAAAACAAAAGAAGATTCATCATCAGTTACCAAGTGTGAGGCACATGGGATCTGGGGGTAACATGTTTTAAATTTTCTGTGTTGTAAATATGGGTAGCAGGCCGCTGGCTGGTAACTCAAAGATTTTGTATCCTCCAGCCAACTGACTACTGATGTACTCAGTAGGGTTTGCAGTCCTAGTCTTTGTTACTGCTAATTCAGATCTGGGGTGAATTTAATGTATCTGGCCCAAGTTCAGGAAAGCATCCCAATTCAGCAAAGCACTAAGCATGTGCTCAATGGACCATTGACTGCTTTCCTTAATTTATTTATATACAGTAGATATATGTGCTTTTCTGAATTGGGACCTATATAGATAATATGACCTCTGCCCAAATGTCACATCCAGCTTAAACTTAATAGCTAGGTAATGCATGATAAAATGTAAAGTCCCGTTGAGGCCACTGACCTTTATTAAATAATGTCCTGTGGCTTGATGTATTGCTATGTGACTCTCTTCCGCTGTCCAAATCTTGATATTATCATCTACTATTTTAAGCTTGCTTACAGAACTGGAATAAAACATGGATATAAAAAGGTGATTACAGCAGTGCAAGTCTGAGCTTTTAAGTTCCTTTTCCATGAAAACAAACCAAAGAATGTTTTATCCAAAAGGCAGACAACTGGCTGTTGCTTGCCATGGACTTGAATCATGTACCACTTATTTAAGAGTCGAGTCTGATGTTCCTCTAAAAACAAAATACTCCCCTCCCCCCCAAAAAAACAACAACTGGTCATGCTTTTCCTTCAGGTGTAAGACCATATATTTAGATAGAGTCTGTGGGCCAAATTTTCAAAATGGTCCCAACCTGGCCACTAAATTTGCAGTCACGGTTTTGTGGATGTGCACATTTTTGCATATTCAAAAATTTGGATTTGTGTGACTGGATCAAGTAGCAATTAACTTATTTGCCAGCACAAATTCAAGTGCCAGGACATGCAAAAATTTGCAATCACTAAAGCCTCTACATCTCACCTCTTTGGGACATGGACCCTGACCCTGAAAGGCATTTGGGTGCCTAGCTCCCACTGAAATCAAATACCTTTGAGGATCTGGTGCATAGTGTATGGACGGGCTGACCATCTCTTCTGAAGTTCTCTTGTACATGGTTGGGAGATTCTGTCCTGTGGTTTATGCAAAAAAGCAGAAGCTCCCCTTTTTCTTTTTTCACTTCACACTGGCACATCAGTGCAAGAGAGGCCAGGTTTGACCCCATACTGCTTAACAACAATTGTGCACCTGTGTCGGGTCCTGCTCCCTCACCTCCACTGTTCACATTTCACTAGGGACTGCAGTCTATGTGTTATGGCACCACCTCAGGGCAAACTTCAAGTCGATTCATTTATTTATAGGCATTTCTAGCAGGGTAGGCATTGTAGTAATTAGCTTTTTTTATACATTTTTTAAAATCTGAGAGTTAGCACCATGGGCTTTGCTAGTAAATTTGTAGCAATAAACCCAGTTTGAAGCAGACTGTGCATGAGTCCCCAAGTCTGTGTTAACTTCAGGGATACTGGTATAAAATGTGATTTTTGTTACTTGTCTGCTCATGCTGCTTATTTTCTATTGGCTGTACATATTTGCAGTGTCATATAAATGACTAATAAGTTAATCATAATAACTTATCATCCACACTGCTCTGCTTCTGAAAGCATAATTATTTCTATAGCAATCTGTTGGAAACAAAGGCATATTTAGGCCTGACAGAATCTTGCTGTGGATTTTAAGAGTTTCTTTGGATAACATTTAACAGCGTAAGCATAAGTAGAACTGCGCATGTGCAAGAAATTGTAGAGTAGTCATGTTTGTGAGAAAAAGAAACGATAAAGTAGTTAAAAGGCTAGAAAAGACTGGTTTGAACTAACAATAAACCTGTACTGATGGGGAAAAGGAATTAATGGGGAAATGGGAGCCTAATACATAGATATAAGAAAAGATACCAAAAAATTATAAATAAGTTTGTGTAACAAAGGATGGCTGAAGCTGTCCAGTGATGGAGGTGACTGTGATGAGATCGTCCCAATGAGCTTCCCACTTGTGAGTAATTGATCCCTGACTTTTGGATATCTACATAAAATTTAAACATTCCTAAAAATAAATCCCCAAAAATAAAATTCATGGACCTCCCAAAACAGAAGCCCTGTTCACATTGTGTCTTTTGCTGCAGTTTGGGACATATTGGGCAAGTCACTCCTAATAAATCTCATCATGAATATAAGAACCGGGAGTGGGCCTGGTTATGTATTAAGGGCTTACAATGTACACAGCACTGTACAAGAGATGAAATAAATATAGTTCCTCCCCAGAGGATCTCCAGCCTAAAAGGAGCTGGAAATATGTGTACCAGAAAGGCAGGCAGGATGTTTAGAAACCACGTGCTGGACAGGCGGTGTTCTTAGTTTGGGTTTGATTCAGCTGGCATCTTTGATACTCCTCCACAAACTGTATGTGCTGTAGGCAGATATCAGATGGTTTCTTTGACTAACTGGCTGCTATTATATCCCATTCACCAATTTAGGGAGGAGGCAATCTATCAGCCTGGGAGATCATTTTGACAAGCCAGTTGCTGCAGCTTCACAACTAAACATTTGGTTGAGTACAGCTGAGAACTCAAATGCTGCTGCCTGTAAAGACGCAGCAGCAAGCCCGGGCCATTCATGAGCAACCTGATCTAATGCCATTAGTGACGGTAGTGAGTGGTGCCTTCTGTTCTCATGAGGATGTGTATGCCATGGGGTGTCTCCACCCCTCCAAGAACACTTTCAGTATATAATATAGCTCACACCAGAGAGGAAGGGGTTAATTAACAGACACAGGCTCAAATTGCCCTGCCCTGTAATACCTGTTGGTGGGTGTTAGGTTAGGCCTGGGAGGGGGGGATTTAAAAGGAGGGGAGTCAGGTAATGGCCCGATAGGGAGGGCACGGAGGTTGCTCCTATGTGGGGTAAGAAGCCTGTTTGGGGCTAGGAGCTGTCTGGACACTGCATTATGCCTGAACCCACTGGTAGAAGGGTGGGCCTGAACCATATTGTTGGTGTGATTGAAACCCAGGAACCTGATATTAGACCAAGACATTGCAGCTGGGGGCCTGCCTGCCAAGAAGGGGGCTGACAGCTGAGCTGGCTGGGCTGGGGATGGTTTTTGTTTGGTGTCTCTAGTGGATTTGACTGAAGGACTCAATTACCCTGGAAGGGGTGGAGCTCTAAATTGGAGGACTAAGCCACATCTATAGTGGAAGTGGTCTGAATAGCATGTGGGGAAACTGAGGCAAAGCTGCTGCATTATACCATGGGAAGGAGGTACTGGGATGGCACCTCTGGTATAAGGACTCAGTTAACCAGTCAAGATGGAAGCAGTAAGAATTGCTGTTATGCTTCAAGATGAACTTTGTTGCAGAACAAAGATTCTTTCTTTGCTAGCAATAGAGATTATTTTAAAAGCTAGTGGAATTCTTTGTTCCTCTTACTTTACCAAGCATCAAGGCTAACAAACATTTCTCTTAGTTAAAAACATTCCTCAGCTAGATATGCAGGCACAGTAGTTCAGTTTTCTTCAAAACTGTGGGTTAACTGTAACACAACAAATCTTTATTGGGGGGGGGGGGGGGGCTCTAAACTGGGTCAGGAATTCTACAATGTTGAAGAGAAAAGGACTTTTAGGGTGACTCATGGACAGAACATGTTAACGAGGGGCCTCTGCTGTGAGTTGCCTTAGAACTTATTGTCACTTCTAATTAGTGGCTTGTGCAGTGATAATCCTAGTGGCTATGTTACAATATCTATTTACTGACACATTTTTGGTAAAGGATTGGAATTATACAGCTAATCCAGAGAGAAAGACCTTCTGTAGCAATGTTTCATTTACATTTCATTAATCATTCCCACACCACCCATAGCTGGGCAGGGTGCTTTGTGGGCTAATAAAAGACACAGATAGCCCTTGCCCCCCAGTTTTATTTTGCTGTCTTTATTGCATTCTGTAGAAGCCCTTGGTGGATACTAGACACATAAAGAAGGGTCAGACTAAGAGCTGTGGAGACAATGATGTCCCCCTAACCAGCTGTAGGGAATGTTCATGGGTAAGTTAATGTTGATCCAGTCAGCATTAACTTGACCCATGTTTCCCACTCTGATTGCTGGACTCTTCCTTTAAGGAGGATTCCTAATTCAGCAGCTGGTGAAGGAACCTGGGGACATTCAGAGGGAGCAGCAATAGATAAGAGCAGGAGCGCCGCCAGCTTTTCTGCCGCCCTAGGCAGCGGAAGGTCCCGCCCCGAAATGCCGCCCCCCACAGAGGCGGCAGAAGGTCCCGCCACCGAAATACCATCGCGGTCGCTGCCCCCCAAATTGTAGCGCCCTAGGCGACTGCCTAGCAGGGCCGGCTCCAGCACCAGCCTAGGAAGCAGGTGTTTGGGGTGGCCAAGGAGAAAGGGCGGCACATCGGGCTGTTCGGCGGCAATTCGGCGACGGGTCCCTCTCGGAGGGAAGCACCTGCCACCGAATTCCCGCCGAAGAAGAAAGCGGCGCGGTGGAGCTGCCGCTGGAGTGCCACCGATCGCAATTGCGATCGCAGCTTTTTTTTTTTTTTTTCTGCCGCTTGGGGCAGCAAAAACCCTGGAGCCGGTCCTGTCGCCTAATGGGTTGTGCCGGCCCTGGATAAGAGCCAGTATGTAGGACAGGAAATTTGATCTGCTTCATTGGGGGTGGGGGGTGGGACAGAGGGACAGACTCCTTTCTTCTTCTGAAAGGAGAAAACTCTGACCCTGAAGTATGTGCTAAGATTGCAGGACTGGGTCCTTGGTTGTATTTTGCTGATGGTCACATATCAACATGATGGGCCAAATTCTTCTCTTGGTTATATTGATTCAGCTCTGTTGAAGTCACTGGTGCAACCTGAGTGTAACTTGGAGAACAGTTTGGCCCAGCAAATCAAATCCCAAGAGATGATTTGTACTTGCCACTCCCCTTATCTGCAGTGCAAGCTGTGGGTACTGAGCACCTTAGGATTTGGTTCATTGGGTCTAATCCTGCATCCACTGAAGTCAATAGCAAAACTTTCATTGAATTCAGGGTGATCAGCACTGGGTCACTGTTTACAAATCTTATAAGGAGCTGCTGTTCTGTGGTTGGTTCAGGGATTCCTTCTCAACCCTGAGATTCCCTGATAGGCTACAGATACTTGGGTTGTGGGAGGATCCCTGCAGCACTCTGATTTGCACAGCCTGGCTACTCAGACCAGACATAGTGTTTGAGTCCAAATTAGTAAATGGCAACATTATCTCTGAAAGGCAGGTTTCATTAGCTACCAGGGAGCTCTCTTTTCTCAGAGTTGCTTTTAAATATTTAAAAACATAATTGCCCATTATTATGGAATTTTCCTAATGTGAATGTTTAAATACTTACAGAGGGGGATATTCAGAACCTGTCATTGTTTCCACTCTCATTAGTGCTTACTTTGAAAGACATTTGATACTTTAAACACTGGAATCCTGTGTTGGTCTCCCCAGTTGTCCCAATAATAATGTTGAAATGTTTGCAAGAGCATTTCCAAAGCTCAGGCTTAGATGTTCTCAATTTTCCTAATTATGGGCTAGCTCAGCCCCCTCAGTGGAGATACCCAGGGGGTGAAAGAAAAACTCTGCCTGGTGAACCTTGACTTTCTTCCAAGCATGAACTTCAACTGGAAGAGGCAGTGAAGAATGAATGGGGAAAATCGGGATTGTTGACTTCAAAGAGGAGACAAGTAAGAGGGGATGTGATACAGGGATATGGTATGTGAATGGTGCAGAGAAAGTAAATCAGGTACACCCATCCTCAGAATACAAAAAACAAGGGGACATTCAATGAAACTGAAAGGCTACAGGTTTAAAACTGAGAGATCTTAGCAGAATTCAAAGAATATTGAACATGTCTATTTAGATTGTAAACTCTTTAGGACCGGGACTGTCTTCTTCTGTGGTTGTACAGCACCTAGCACAATGGGGTCCTGGTTCATGACTTGGGCTCTGACGTGCTATTGCAATACAAACAAATCATAATAATTAATCTATGGATTACAAGGGTATCCACTCACGATAGTAAGAATTAAAAAATAGAAACACAGAACCAAGACTTTGGAAGGAATCTAAAACCTCATGCTTCAGGACATAAGGACAGCTTCTAAGTAATGGAGTCCCGAAGAGACTTTCCCTGTGTGACGGTTATCCTACAACTATCCACTGCAGGATTTCTTGCACCATCTTCTGGCACTGTCTGAGATGGGACTCTAGTCTCATTCACCACAGCAAGTCATTAGGGCCGTTAGTGGAAAGAGCTTGAGTGAATTGTAATCTTTCTATTGGATTTTTTATAGGATTCTATGGGAATGATCTCATTCTCGGTTACATTTTATAGATTTTCACAGCCATTTCTGTAGACCCCTACTGATTTCATCCCCATAACATTTTATAGGAGTGAGGAGATACCACAGAAAACTTTACTCTAAGGTTTAGCAGCCTCTGATATGCAAATGGGAGAGAAAGGAGGAAGAGGAACAGTTCTTTTTCCAAGAAAGCAGAGGATCAAAACTCTTAAATAACTTTCTTTTTAAAATAAGACCCAGATTGGTCCTTTTCCGCTATAATGGATAGATATTTTCATCAGTTTGTGTGTGCGCAGTGAAATTGACATTCACAGATAAGTCTAATATTTCCAAGCCTCGTTATTATGACACTAAACTAGGGGAACCCAACAGAGGAGAATGAGAGTTCTGGCATAGCAGAGATCTACATGCAATGCTTAATTTGTGCCAGGGCTTAGCCCTGGCACCTCTAGACTGGGCAGGTCATATCCTGGCACCTCTGGGCTTGCCAGGTCAATTATGAAAGTAAAATAATCTGCTTGCGCCCTGGCACCTCTTTCATTACAAATTAAGCTCTGTCTACACTCCAGTGCCCAGACCCAGATGATGCCACAGAAACCTGAACTCGCCTCCACCTGGTGGGCAGAGTTTTCCCTTTGCGCCCCCCGGCACCCCCGCCTGTATGGAAGTGATTGCGACGGGGGAAGAACAGAAATTTCCATCCTTGTGCAGAGAGGGGGAGAGGGGCAGACAGAAATAGGGTGACCAGTCAGCAAGTGTGAAAAATCAGGACAGGGGGTGGGGGGTAATAGGAGCCTATATAAGACAAAGCCCCCAAAATTGGGACTGTCCCTATAAAATCGGGCCATCTGGTCACCCTAGACAGAAACCTCCACCCACTTGTGGCGAGGCAGTGACTGATTCCCACCCCGCACCCCTCTCGCCCAGCCTACAGCAGCAGCTGGCGTTGACAGGAGCTCGGAGCGCGGGCGTGCTGGGGAGGGCGCTGAATAAGAGCTGGGGGGCGTGTAGACGGGATTGGTTCTCACACGCTGGTTGGTGTGTGTGGCTGAGCCGCCGGGCTGGCTGATTGGGCCGGCTGCAGCCCGCCCTCTTTGCCTAGCCCGCCCGGAGCCGCTTTGTCAGGGTGACAGCGGCTCCCCAGAGCAGAGAGCGGAGCAGCAGGCGGCGGGTCGCCGGCTCAGTGGCTGCGGCGGTGCACAGGGGGCGGGGGGAGGAAAAACGAGCCCCAGCAGGTAAGTTCAGGCGCAGGCTGCCGCTTACTGACTTTCAGTCTGTCCGGTGCCCTTGCAGCGTGGGACCCCCCCCCCCGGGGTAGCCAGTGCCAGGAATAACCCCCCTGGAAGGGTATTTCCTCCCCCCTCCCGCCCGTTATATAACATCCCCGAGGGATGCTGTCGGGGGGGCTAGGGAGGGACAGTTTCCTGCTCTTCCTTGGGGTGGGAGGAGAATGAAATCCCGCTTTGCCCCAGGCGGAGGCGGTGTCGCTGACGGGGGGGCAAGAAATGAATCGTGCCCGGCGCTTGGTGTCGCGGGTTGGGGGGGATCAGTAATTTTCATGTCACTGCTCCGATGGGGGCCCCCTCGGTGCCCACTGACACCAGCCCCTTGCAGGGGCGTTCTGAACCTCCACTGCTTAAAGGGGGCTGGAAAAAAACTGTATTTGTGTGTGTGAGTGTGTGTGTGGGGGGGTTCCTATCATCATCTGGGAGCAGCGACTTCCGCAAGCCAGGAGGGAGCCCCTCGGGGACCCAGCTCATTTTTTTTCATTTTGTTTTGGCTGGGTCTGTGACACCCCCCTCCTTTCCCCCCTCCCTCTGCACACACATCAAGCACTGCAGACCTCACAGGACAAAGCCACCCTGTGCTGTCGAAAACGTTTTGGGGTAGATTGTGAGGTCTTTGGGGCAGGAACCAGGTATTTTGGGGGCTTGTGGAGTATTGAGTACAGCCTTGGCATGTTGCAAATACGGGGAGGGGTGTTTGGATAATTCAAGGGGAGGGGGGCTTGCTGTGGAGTTTGGAGATAAGTTACTTATTTGGGGATTAAAGGGGGAATTGACAAACGAGGGAGTGTCTCATGTTGGGGTGTAGGGATGTAAATAGGATTTGGATAAAAGACCAAATATGGGAGACGCTCAATGAGGTTCTGCTGTGCTGGATTTAAACATCTCCGCTCACCTAAAAACCAATGGAAGTTAAGTGACAACAAACCTGTTCTGATGGCTTTGTGTTGCTTCAAAGTGTGGAAGTACAAAGAAACCTGCATCACAGGCCCCTCACAAAGGGACTCCCCTGTTTTAAGAGACCACTATAAAGACAGCCCTAGGATTCCACTACCGGCCATCTCTCCTCAGCAACCAGTTTTCTCCTGGATCCATGAGTAGTCGTTTAAGAAAGGTTTCACTCCCCATCGCCTTCTAAGTTTGTGTCCATAAACTCCTCATGCATTTATTGTTTTTAGTAACTAGATTAAAAATAAAAGTGACAGATTCTATAATGTTTCTATGGATTTGTTAGCAGGGCTTATATTTCACACTTTAGATTTTCATAGTCTTCTATAGCTATATATAGAAAAATAACTTGCTCCAGTTTTGTTTGTTCATAGAGGTTGCTCTGTGGAATAATTAAGCATTGTTCTTTTAAAATTATAGCATTAGTCCCAAGCAACTCTGTTGCTTCAGTAAACATACAAAACCAGTAAGAATAAACAGTATGCTTTCACAGTGAATACAACATCATCCTTTGAGAGTCTGAGGTCTAAGACCATTGTGCTGATGGGAAATTGTCACAAGAACTACAAACTAACCTTCTGTTTTGCTCAGTGGATGGTTACTAAGTGGGAAAGATGTCCATATGTATTGTAAACTTGGCTTTGTGGTTTCTTCAGTGCAGTAAGAACTGAGAACAGGTGACCCCTCCCTTACCTCAGTTTGAGGAGGCTGGGGCCCATCTGACTAATGTATTTTATTCTGTGTTCTGCCAAACAATGTGCTTGGCTGGCTGGTTCTTGCTCATATGCTCCTGGTCTAACTAATTGCCATGTGTGGGGTCAGGAAGGAATTTTCTCCCAGGTCAGATTGGCAGTGACCTTTTTTTTGCCTTCTTCTGCAGTATGGAGTGCAGGTCACTTGCCATGATTACTTGTGTATATCTCATGTAATCATTTCCTGCTATTGCAGGGGCATTGGTGTGCCTCAGTACCTCCTATTCTCTGCCTGTGGCACTCAATAGTCTAGTCTCCTGTGGGCTGTAATACCATGGCCTAATTTTGGTTGTTGGGTTTAGTGTACAGGTGCTAGGTAGTGATGATGGCTTGTGATATACAGGAATCAGAGTAGATGAGTACCTTCTGGTCCTAAAATGTATGGCTCTAATGTGGGCTCTATTTGTATCCTGGGTTTTGGTTTGTCCCCACCTGTATTAAGAACACTGATGGTAGCACTTTTAACACTGATATGATGGTGCCTGGTTAGTAAACTTCTTCTATGCACCAGCCATGACATCTATAAAGAAAGTTTCTCCAAACTCTTTATATTTCCAATGGCTTCAGTTTTTAATTTCCAAATTGTAAGGAAAGTGCGATAGAAACAAGACTGCCTGGATGGTTATCGTTCAATAAGATTGTCTTGAATTTCTTTTCTTAAAAATACGATTTATTAGCTTTACCTTTTCACCATGTGTGTCCGTATCAATATTTTAAAAAAGCAGAGCAAAACTACAGTCCTGATCCCACAATGTGATGTGCAGACTGTGCACCCAAGCAGATCCCATTGGCTTAAAAGTTCTGTTCTATTGGTTGTCATGCCATGTCCATCACCATGGAGTCTGAATATCTTCTAGAGGTTCATTAAGCAAGGTGGATATCATGTGTGGTTCTCTCTCTTTCTCTTTGTGGTGGCAGTTGGGAAGAAATGTGTGAGGACTGGAGCCACTCATAGGCCCCAATTCTGCAGTACAAAACTTATCGGTATTACTTTACAGGTGTCCTGCGTGAGGTCACTTGCACTCCAGTGCGAAGTGCCATATGGGCAGTGTGTCTTGTATGTGGGTGTTTTATTAAATGTAGCCAACGGAAAGAGAAGCGTAAAGGCTCATTGAAACTAATTAGAAGCCAGGTCTTAATGAAAAATTACTACAAATGAATAAAAGTGAATGGCCCCTCTGGATGTTAAAAACTCCCCAAAATTGTCCCAAAGGCTCAGCTAAACTTAACAGAGCCAGAATTTCCCTGGAAAGGATTAGGGAAAAAAGGGATTTGCATCACTTTTTAAAAAAAAAAGTCCCTCTGCCTTATCCTATAACTTCACCACTTTGTCAGAGGGAGAGAGAGGGGTGTTGCTTTCTCCTCTCCAAGGAATGATTTGAGTGCTCTCTACATTTTAGACATTTTTATTGCCACTAGAGGGAGCCGTGATAAACCTGAGGGTGATACAGGCTATATTGCTTCATTGTCTGCAGCAGTCCATTCCTTTATTCGGCTGTCTCTGCTTAGGTAAAAGTTCCATTGGAGTCAACAGAAGTGTTGCCATGGTAGGGATTATGGGATTGGGATTTTGGTGTAATAAAGATATACAAAGGCAAGTTCTCCAGTGTTGGTGTAACTCTGCTCCTATTGCAGTCAATGGGAATTTGATTTAGGCCTGCACTCACGTGTCTGGTAAAATTCCCATTGACTTTAATGAGAGCAGAGTTAGGCCAACGTTGAGTGCATTTGAAATTCCCAGAGAGATTGCTAATGTGTCTCTAGTGTCCTGGGACCAACCTGGTTACAGCACTGCAAACAACGCTTTGAAAATCTCACACACAGGGCCTGAAGACAAAACTGCCATTGACTTCTATGGGAGCAGAAATGGGCCCCTTGCTCTTTGCTCATTCCTTTTAGATATAAGACTGCAACTTCTGGTTTATTTTTGGTTTGTTTTCCTATTTTTCTCATTTTCTGTGGAATTAGTTTTCCCAGAAGGTTTGCATCTATTTAGTATTATTTAGTCACTTGCAATTTTGGTTATATTTAAACCTTCTTCATTAGTAGCATTTTGTTCTGTTATTCTATTTTTAGTTATGTAGTTTGTCATGGCTGGCAGCATTAGTCCAAAAAAAAAAAAAAATGCTTCCTAGTAGTTTCAAGAGATCCGTAGTTGTATCTTGAAGATGTACCCAAGGGACCTTTTAAAAACTCTTCTAAGACAGAAAAACAGTTTCTAAGGAAATACATTATTAGTTTCCATAAACATAGTGTAGAAATGGATATATAAATGGTGGTAATTGAGTCCCCAATTCAGCAAAACATATGCTTAAGTCCATCCCTATTCAGCAAAGCATATAAGCATGTGCTTAACTTTAAGCGTGTGCTTAACTGCTTTACTTCAGGGTCTAATTTCATAATAATATATACTTAAATGTATTTTCAGTCTTTGACTAGCAAGTCATTCTCTGATGTCGGAATGCCCCTAGTGGCAATTCCAGTAGAATTATTCAACTGGTGTCTATTGGTTCCTGCTGGCCTCTACTGATTTTGCTGGAGAGCCATTAGTTCCAGGAACCAGTATACTATCTAAATGCTTAAATAGATCTACAGCCTAGTTGCCAGAAAGAATCAGCAGAGAATTTTCAACTAGAATTTCAATTAGGGCTCAGGAAAGTGAGGATTTTGGGTGATATAATCCATCTCGATGCTGAGGGCCTTCCAGGGCCGGATTAAGACCTTTAGAGGCCCTAAGCACTGAAAAGATTATGGTGCCCCCCCCATATGTAATTCAAAATAAAAACCATACTATACTGTAAAATAAAATTTTATTTTTCGAAATGACACAAAACTTACATGTATGCTGAAATTAAAATAGCTTCTTTCTAGATTTTCTGATTGCAAAATTCTGGATAAGTTCACAGAAGCTGACTCGACGAAGCGTTTCCGCTTCCATGCACAATAGGAAAAGTGAATCAAGTCTGTCCTGACACATTGTTGTTCTCTGAGGGTTTTTCATTATTTTCAGCTGAGAAAAAGAGCATTCTGCGGAGCAGTTAGTAATCATCAATGTTAGAAAAATACATAGTGTGATCTCTACATTTGGAAATACACATTGTATTCCGTCTTTCAATATTGTGTCATGAAGATCAATGTGACTGAATTTCATTTTTCCTGTTTCATTAAATTTTGCGCACATATAACAGTGGAACTGCTGTACTTCTCCACAGAGATTCATGTTCAAGTCAACAGGGTATGAGTCATCTAGCTTTTGGGAACCTTGTGAATATTGTTCGTCAGATAAGTCCATATCGTTTAGAAAAGAAAATCTACTTGATACTTCTTTGTACACTTCACCTCTCCTCTTCATATGAGCTTCAAGTGTATCAGTTATAGCGTAGTAAGTAGATACGCGAAATTTGTCTCTAGGATTCAATGCTGTTTCTGTTGCACTACTATCATTTGCTTGTTTTTTCCTGATTCGCTTGCGGGACTGGGCTTCTTTATAGTTAGTATCAGGCAAGATATCTTTTGATACGTCTTCAAATCTTTCGAAATCATTCCTCAAAGTGTGTAAGTGGTCTGCTAATGATTGACAGAGGTCTGCACATGTTTTCAAATCCAATTCTTTTTCTTGGAGAGCTTGACTTGTGTGGTAAGTGTTGTGTGGTGTAAATTTCATTCCACATGGTCAACATGAATAGAAACTCTAGTTCTTGCATCTTGCTTGCAATGTTTTCTGCCTCTCATATAGTTTCTCCCTTTTGTGATTGGTCTTCAGCTATACTGTCTAATGCATTCACAATCTTTGAGTAGGACTCCAGAATTGCACTTGCCACCCAGCGAGTATTAGAAAGAGATTTCAACACACAATCATTGCCCAAATATGTTTTAAAAACTGTCCATCGGTGTGCTGAGGCAGAGAAAAATGTATAAAGTAACTGGACTGTTGAGAAAAACCTTACTGCCATCGGACAACAATCAACAGCACTGCGGCCAACAAGATTGAGAGAGTGTGCAGCACATGGTATGAATATGGCATATTTGTTCTGTTCTAAAAGCTTCTTTGGCATTCCTTGATAACACCCTGACATGTTGGCAGCGTTGTCATAAGATTGACCTTTGCACTTTGAGAAATCTATTTTGTAAACTTGGCACAGATAATGCAGTACTTGATTTGCCATTTCTTCACCAGTGTGGCTTTTCAAATTGAGAAATGTTATAAATCGTTCGACTGGTTTTCCATCTGTGGGAGATGCATATCTTAGTACAATACTCAATTGATCAATATATGAAAGATCAGGTGTAGAGTTGACAGAAACTGAAGTGCCCAGCAGTACTTATTTCATCCACAATAGCTGAACGAACTTTGTCACTCATTTGACCAATGAGTTCGTCACATATTGTCTTGGATAAGTATGATGGGTTACCTTTGCCAGCATTCCCATTTTTTGAGATATGGCCTGCTAAAAATGGGTCAAACTGAGCCACAAGCTCCAACAATCCCAAGAAATTTCCATTCTGCAATGATCCAAATGTGTCATTTGATCCCCGGAAAGGCAGACCACATTCAGCTAATGTTTGAATAACAGCTATAACACGCTGCAAGACATGTTGCCAGTATTCACGCTCCCCTTTAATTTGTTCTTCCAACTTTTGTGTCAATCCAAAACCCTGTCTTCGATTTAAATATGTCAACATTGAATCTCTGTGAGTAGTGCTATTTTTATGTTGTTCAATTAAAACAGTATTCCGCCAGTCACTAAATTCATCTGCAGCAAACCGGGATGTTGAAGGTTTATATGCAAAATTTTGCAAACAAAACAGTACACAGACCCTGTTGATGGTGAATACAGTAGCCATTCTCGAGTGTATTTCTCACCATTCGCTTTCATGCCGAAATTTTTTGTGTGTGGACAATATCTTGTTTGTTTGCCATTGGTAAAAGTCCGACGTGATTTCTCAAATGGCCCAGTGTGGTGTTGACAGTCATTTGGTCCATGATCTATCCAGTAAGCTACATCATCGGTACTGAAATCAACCCACATACCAGGATCTCTTCTCCTATTATTTACAGCATGAGCAGGTTCAGTCTCTGACCACACCTTCTAGAACAATGTCTGTTTTACCACCAGGAGTAGGATGATCAGTTACAGTCTCTGATTTCCTCGCATTATTTTGATCTACGTTAGTAGGACGCCCCCCTGGTTTAGGTGGGGATAAGTAATAAAAAGAGAACAGAAAAATGGGGGAAGAGTGTGTAGTGGAGTGTAAGGAAGTCTAACAAAGTTCTGATTTTTCCCATGATGACTACTTCGAGACTTTTTTTGAAATATCAAATTTAAACCCTCCCCCCCATTTTTTTTTTTTTTTTTTTTTGGTGCCCCTGCTTTGCTGGTGCCCTAAGCACGTGCTTAGTCTGCCTATTGGGTAATCAATCCCTGGGGCCTTCACAAAATCTCTGAACCCCTTCAGCTATGAGGAATTACTGAGCTGAGAGGGTGATAGGGGCTTTTGCACCACTTGAGCACCCAGGTGGTGGGATCTGGGCTGGCTTAGAATAGTTCAGAATGGAGCAGAGCATTGGGGTGCATGCAAACATAGTGGCCAGGAAACTCCCTATAAGGGATGTGGAAGGGCAGTGGCCACTTGTGTGGGCCATAGGCTGGAGGAGTGGTGGCAAGGGGCCTGTACTACCATTCTGTGGGTTAGGAATGGGTTTAACATGCACATTTGGGTTTAATACACACACACTCCACATACATGCTCTGGCTTTATGCAGGTTTGCAGTGTTGACCCTTTGGGAATTGTAATTTAATACCCAGAATTAAAGCCAAGGGCCAAACTCAGCAATGATGTTTAGGGGGATGCAAATTGCATATTGGTAAGATGATTTAAAGGAGACTCACTTACATGTCAAGGAGCCAGAAGAAGGTGGAACTTACATGAACTTGGACTCAGACTTGCCTCTGAATTTGACCTAACATTTCAGACTCAGATAGGCAGGGGTCCTGCAATGGGATTTGCTAACATGGGCCCTAATGCCCAAGCAAAGGCTCATTGACTTCAGCAAGATTCCAGGCAATAAGATTCAGTGGACCCCATGATAAGATCACAGCGTGCTTGGATCATTAAATCTGAGGCTGTTTTTCAGTAAACGACTCCTATTGGAATTCTGAATAATTAATCAAATATCTTTTTTTTTTTTTATCTTGGGTGTTTGTAAAAGCTTGTTTATATAAAAGATAAATTTGGGGCCAAATTTGAATTCAGTGATTAAAAAAAAAAAAAAATATATATATATATATATATATATATATATATATATATAATGGGTCTGATTCCCACTTACACAAAGGCCCTATAATAGGGTGGTCTGCCCCTTTAAGGGTCAGGGGTTCTGGGGTCACACAGCCTAGTTGGATGATCAGAGGGCTGGGAAAGGGTCAGGTGTTTTCTATAAAGGGCTGAGAGAGTTCAGGTGGAAGGTAGCTGCGGGAACAAGATGGGGTCCAAGCAGGGCAATTGAAAGGAAGAAACACCTTCTCTTTGACACCAAGAGCGGCAAGGGGAAAACCCCCTGGGAGCTGTGGCAGGCTGAAGAACAGCTTTGTTTTGGTGTTTTGCCTAAGTCTTGTGTTTGAAGAATAAAAGGCTGGCCCAGAGGAATAGCCTGAACGATTCTAGGTGAGTCCTTCATGGGCTTGGGGAGACAGGCCAGCAGCCTTACAGGTCTCCTTTACATTTTCAGAGCTGTGTGAAGTGGTGGTAAATAAGTTTTGCCAGAAGCAGTAGAATGGGGCCTTAGTGTAAATCAGAATGTAGCCCAGTTACTGTATTATACCAATATATACCTGCTTAAAAATAACCAGTGAGATGGACTGCAGTGATTTATAAGGAATTAATTATCTTTTTTTTCGGGGGGAGGGAGGTTTCTGACGACACCAGGAGCTGGTATTATTATTAAATGCTTTGACAGAATTATTGGCAAGCAAATGTTTCTGGCACAGGTTTGTCTTAGGTGATAAATGGATTTAATGGGTGAGTAAATACTAAAACAAAACAGATGTTTGATAACCACAAAATCTTTTTGTTATGAACATAGTCCAGCATCATGACATTATTCCTAGGGTTACATAGATGAGAAAATCTCAATTTGTGAATGGCTGAGAAGTCATTGGAAGAGTTAGCAAATTCTTCTATTGTTTACACCAAGGCCAAGAAAACTTAGATTTGGAACAAGAGTTGACAAATCAAATCACATACGCGCATCCTAATTGGCTACAGCTGAGTCCATATGTATCTATTAGCCAATCAGATGACGTTCAAATCCCGGTTTCCTAAGGACTTTTATTTAGCCCTGATAATGTTTCAGAGACTTCCTAGTCGATATCCCAGAGGAGCCCCCACTTCTAATGCCGACAGACCCTGGTTGGCGGTGGCTGGGATCAAACCTGGGACCTCTGGAGCTTAATGCACGAGCTAAAATATATTGGTTTGTTAGCCAGGGTTGTAGCAGCCTCATCAATCTCTAGCTGGCCTAGGCATCACTAGAGGGGGACAGAGTGCCACACCAAGCAGGCCTGGGTTACACAGTCATCAAAGATATTAGATAGACAAGGTGGATGAGGTAGTATCTTTTATTGGACCAACTTCTGGTGTTGAGAGAGACAAGCTTTCGAGCAGACACAGAGCTTTACAGCAACATTGCATACAATTGTTAAGGATGTCCATGTGTTTGTGGGAAGACTACTGTGTGTAGGTGTGCTTCCCACCCTGTCTTGGACAGAGGATACTGTTATCCCTCTGCCTAATGGCAGCTGATATCAGAGCCTTGCTGGCTGGCTTCTTAGTGGAGAAGAAATCAATGGCTTGGAATCTGGATATATTTTAAGTGTACCCTGTTTTATCTATAGCACCAGTCCTGGAATGGAGGTGGTTACAGAACATGCAGGACAATCCCTTCTCAGGAATCTCAACCCAACACTGACCCCCAGTTCCCAGAGACCAGCTCTGCCTTAAGAATTTACTCCAATCGTAGGCCAAGGCAGAGCGCAATCTCTCCTGCAGCTCATACAGCAACCTCTGCATAGAACCTTGCATAACAGAACTAACAGCAGCACACATCTTCCTAAGACCGAACATTGTCTCACAAACAGAGAAAAAGAACTTGGAAGACTGAGTAACACCATCACCTGGAGGTACCTGATATAACAATAATCCCCTTCAGAGGGTTTGCTCTAATTGCTAACTTTAATTAGCACAAAAACCAAACACCAGCTTTCTCCCCAAGCTTGGCTGCCCTTTAGATTTCCTTGCAGGACCTCTATCTCTGCCTGTTGTTCCTTCTGCTTGAGAGACCCACCGAACTTGGAGCTAATTGGACACACCTGCTCTACCCTTAGAGTGACTCAGAAAAAATATCTCTGCACCTCCCTATGCATGGTTCAAATACCTGACATCAGGATGACTCAGTAGAAGAGGGGCTTAGGATCTGACACCCTGCTATAATTACATTTGATTTCTTTGCTCCCTTGCAGGGCCACCTCCCCTCACATAACATCCCCGGGGAAACCATAGCAATTGCTTGCATGGAACAGTAATACTAGGAAAGTATTTAATCTATTTTTAGCTGCCTTTTAATGTAATTTAGCACCTGTAAACAAAGGGGAGCCAAGACCTTGTGACCAGCTAGCTCTCCACAGACCATTGGCAAAGGTTATGTTGACCACTGGTGGTCAATACACCAGGTTTTGGTACCCCTGGGTACCACTCAGTAGAAACATCACAAAGTATGACTGTCTGACCCCAGTGTTCCAGAGCTGCCTGTGTCAATATCCAGTGGCCTGGTACAGTAATTAGCTTGGGCCCCTAGAGTTTTACACTGAAGATACATCTACATTGCATGCTCCTTTTGTGCATAGAGAACATATAATATACACCCCTCCCCAGTAGCACAGGTACAAATAGCAGCATAGATGGTTCGGTAAGTAAAGACACTCATGAACCCTGTGGGTATGTACCCTACACGCCTCTCTACTTACCCAAGCAGCGCCTCCCTTTCCACAGTGCTATTTTTAGCAGTCTAATGTCCTGTTGCTTCCCCACTCCTGGAGCCTCTTTCTGCTGCAGAGAAAAGGGCCAGCAGCTCCCTGCGGCAAGAGTCTTTCTTTGCAGCAGGGAAAATGATAGACTTTTGGGGGCGACTTTAGATTCTTCTTCATGAAGGCTTTCTTTTAGTCATATGCTCCCACCGATAACCTCTTTTGCTATCTCTTTGATGTAAGATAGCTGTCTGCTGTGCAAGCCTATGAAGCCAGTGGGGTTATACTGGGGTATAGTTATGGCAGATTGGGCCTGAAGAGTTCATGTTAATCATTGAGATTTGTTTCTAAATATCCCAGTGGAGTTGCACACAGTATAAGCCTGGGCAGAATTTAGCCCTAAGAGTTCTAGTTGTATCAGTATTTACAAATGTTAACAAGGAACAGCAAGTAGTATGCAAGAGAACAAGGCAAATCAAAAACATCTGAACAAACTATGTACATGTAGCCCTCTAACCACTTCCTTTCAGAAAAGATAATTTCTCCTACAACACATGCATATAGTTAATTGTCTTCAGTCATCTGGAGCTTCTAATCATTATTCATCTGCATGTCTCCTCTTGGGGACTGATCCAAAGCCCTGTTCAAGTCTATTTCTCTCCCCCCCCCCCCCCCATGTTCATTAAAACTCCTTTAAAGAAAGTGTTAATGAGCTTAGAACAGGACATATATTCTACAGCAAACCTTAAATTCGGCTGCAGTTTATTCTGTATGGAAATAGTAGAATAACAGGGCATTGTCTTAGCTATATGCACTGCTCTCTTTTCAATCTTTCTATAATATCAGTTTTTTTGAGGAGCTTTACCTTTTTTACTTTGATCTGAAATTTGGAACCATCCTTAAAGAACTTTCATTTTTAAATCAATTTTGAAAAATGTTGGTTTGCAAACCTCTCTTTTGAAGGTGTGAGAGTGAGCAAGAGAGACACGTTGTAATGGACTAATGCACTAAAGTTTTGCCTCTGTCTAGCTGGAGTCCAGACTACAATGCACCATCATTGGGTTCCCACTTACAGCAAAGTTATCCCTTGACCCAGTAACAAGATCATTTGTTTTTTGTAGAGGGGAGGGGACCTTAACCATGTCTTTACTTTCAAGGCCCTTTGTGGCGTATTCTCATCTCTCATTCTGTATCCAGAGGTTGACTCCCCGCCTCAGATCAGCTGATGACCAGCCTCTGTCTCCCACTGGTTAAATTTTCAAACAAGCACCTTTGTGCTTTCTCCCTTGTTGCCCCTCATGCTTTGAAGGAGTTCCTTGTAAACATCCAGAAAGCTACTTCACTATTCTCCTTCAAATCCTTCTTCCAAAATCCCCTTTGCCATGATGCCTACAAAAAATTTGACAGTAGTTAGACTGCTGGTGTGTGGAGATCACAGCTTATCATGCTGCTTATTGCTTCCTTGTACTCTTATCAATCTCTCTGTATCCATCTGTTGTCTCTTTTGTTGTACTGAGATTGTAAGCTCCTTGGGGCACGGACCATAATTTTGTTCTGGGTTTGTACAGTACCCAGCACAGTGGGGTCCTGGTCCATGACCAGGGCTGCCAGGTGCTATGATAGTATTGTAAATAATATGCCAAACTTATGGACATGTCCTAGAATTGTATCATGTTTTGACACATGGTTAGGCCTTTTTTAGGCTGCTAGTCAATATTTTCATTAATGACTTGGATACTAGAGTGCAGAGTGTGTCTATAAAATTTGCAGATGGCACCAAGCTGGGTGGGATTGCAAGCTCTTTGGAGGACAGGGTTAGAATTGAAAATGATCTTGATAAATTGGAGAAGTGGGCATCACACTCCAGGAAAGATGTGGACAAATTAGAGAGAATCCAGAGGAAAGCAACAAAAATGATAAAAGGTTTAGAAAACCTGACCTTTGAGTAAAGGTTAAAAAAACTGGGCATGTTTAGTCTTGAGAACCGAAGATTGAGAGGGGAACCTGGTAACATTTGGCATAGCTCACCTAAAGAGGACAGTGTTGGATTGTTCTCCATGTCCAGTGAAAGTAGGACAAGAAGTAATGGACTTAATCTGCAGCAAGGGAGATTTCGGATAGATGTTAAGAAAATCTTTCTAACTACAGTACAATGATTGTTAACCAATTCCAGTACTTAACTAGGGAAGCTGTGGAATCCCCATCATTGAAGGTATTTAAGAACAGGTTAGACAAACACCTGTCAGGGATGGCCTAGGAATACTTGGTCCTGTCTCAGTGTGTGGGGATGGACTAGATGACCTCTTGAAGTCCCTTCTGAACCTGTAGCTCTATGATTTTATAATGCAGACATGGTCCTAAAACTTTGATTTGAACCTCATTGAAGTTGATGGTAGTGTCCTGGGTTTCCAGCGCACGTTATTGCATTGTTGTCTAGTGAAAGTGACTTTCAGATTGAGCTTGATTTCAAGTCTCTTCGGGCTGGTCCACACTGGGGCGGGGGATCGATATAGGAAACGCAACTTCAGCTACGAGAATAGCGTAGCTGAAGTCGACGTTTCCTATATCGAACTAAAAGTACTTACTTCGGGTCCACGCGGCGCAGGCAGGCTCCCCCGTCGACAGCGCTTCCTCCTCTCGGCGAGCAGGAGTTCCGCAGTCGATGGGGGAGCGCTTCTGGGATCGATCGATCGCGTCCAGATGAGACGCGATAAATCGATCCCAGAAGATCGATCTCTACCCGCCGAATTAGGCGGGTAGTGTGGACCAGCCCTTCTAGGACTAAGAATTCCTGGAGAGACTTGTGTGTATGGTTTAAAAGCTTTATAGACTAACCATCATCTTTTCTCCATGCCATTAGGAATGAGGGGAGAATCGTATTTCCTTGGAATGCGAGGCCCTGGTCACTATGGCTGTATTCTGGAGGATGGGGGACTTTTCCTACTCTACTCTATAGACCGAGACAAGGATATAAAGAGATGTTTTGCAGAGGAAGATTTTCATGAAATAACTGATTTCAATGATCTCCCAAACTCTCTCTTCGCTTGTAACGTCCACCAATCTGTGTTTGAAGGCGAGGACAGCAAGGTATGGTGTGACTTTTCCACTTGCATGTGAAGTATGGAAAGTATTTAACATTTAAATGGTGCAATGCTTGTTCTTACTTATATGGAAACTATTTTTTTAAATGCTCATCATGTGTGAGGTTACTGGAGCACAGACTTCAGGAGTCCTTTTTTTGGGACAGGCAACTACAGTCAGCCCCAATATTTGACTCTTTAAATAAGACTTGCCTGCCAACTATAGTGCATAAAAAGGTTTTGGGTTTTGTTGACGTTGTGCAAATCTCACCAAACGTGTGGGCATACGTATCATAGCAACCATCACTGCAGACATGGTGGAGGTGGCAAAGTTAAACACATGAAAGAATGTTTCTCCTGCTCACTGGTAACACGTTACTGTGATGTTACTGCCTTTCCTGTATTGCTCACAAATGTTTTAAAATCTGATCTGAAGTAACTTCTCACCTGGGAAAGTGGAAAAAGGTGGGTTCTTCTCCCCCCGCCCTTCCCTCTTGGTTTCATTTTTGCTGATCTTCAACTATGCTAGTTACGTGGAAATTTGAAAATATTTATAGTGCTATAATTAGGCTTGAAAAACTGAACTGGAACCCTTTAAAATCCTCTAGAATCCTGACGGCTGAACAGCAGGGTTTGTGGCTGGAAAAGGGTTGTGCAGGAGGTGTGGGATTCTTCTTTCTTAGGAAACACAGATTGGGGTATTGTTAGAGGGAGGCTAGTTTTAAAACAAAACTGATATAGTTCTATAATTAGCTGGGATTAGGTTTGGCTGGCTGTTGCAGGGATGCCCAGCCTGGTAGTTAAGGTTACTTGGGTGGCTACACATAAGCTTTTTTTTTTTTTTTCTGGATGGAGAATCTCAGACAAGCTGACTCCAGTGAACGTAGGTTTTCATTGGAATTGTCTGAAGGCCAGGAATAAAGTTTATTTAGGATGGAGAACTGAGAGCCTGTGTGGTGGGGGGAAGGTATGGCTTTTGGCTGAAGGGTTCCCAGGCCACAGCACCAACAAGTTAGCTGGAAGCCTGTAACCCTTCGTGCTATTAAAGGCACTGGCCAGTGTTCTTGGTTGAGGTTCTGCAAGTTGAATTACCGTGTGTATAGCTTTACTCATTTGTTTGGGGGGTGTTTACATCTTTCTTCAAGATGAAGATATCTTATGTACCTACTGTAAATAACATGGATTAGGAGGGAATATTCCGAATCTCTGCATCATAAAGAAAATGATCTGCTGTGGGGTCCCAAACTCTGCTTACCGATGGCAGCCAGGTTGGCACGAAGGTTATTATGCTTATAAAAAGCACACAAGATCTTTTTATAGGGGAAAAAGGCAACACGCCACATTTATTGAGAATACAGCAGTTAGCATAAGCTTTTCAGTCACACACACACACACACACACACACACACACACACACACACACACACACACACACACACACACACACAGTCTGCATCAATCAGATTGATCGCAGAGGGGAGCTGGGCTCTGTCGGTCGCGATCCGATGCTCCTGGAGTGTGGCAAGACGAACCCAAAGTTCCATCGCAAAGCACCCTGTTCTTATAGTCCTTTTTCTCTGTTGAAGTCTATGGATTTTGCTGTGTCATTTATGACCAGTTACTCCTTAATTGGTGCTATCATTTGATGTTAATACTCCAAAGCCCCTCCGAGAGGGTCATCCTGTCCTGGTTTCAATTTAATCAATTATCTTGTCTTTTAGGGTTGCCAGCCTCCACCACAGGGTCGTCAATCTCCCCTTCCTTAATTATGGATGCGTGTTGATGGTTCTCTGGTGTCGTTAAGTCTCTTCACTCCTCCTTCCTTGACCATCTGTCTTTAACAATGTCCTTCACACCTTATCTTTTCCTGATGCATACACTCCTCATTCACACAAACAGTCTTTTACAGAGACCTTCAAAGGTATACAAACACTGCTGTTTGTATGTTGAGCAAAAAAGACATTTGTAAATTAAACCTTACTAAATCTTGTGACCAAAACAGTTCACAATGGGGCCCGGGCCTTCAACATGCCTCTAATCTCATTAACATAGACACAAGACAAGATCCTGTCTCTTACTTACTAAACCTTGAAACAAAGAAATGTATATTTAACTAAAGGGCCTAATTTGTAATGCATATAGGAAACAAGATCCCACAGTAAACATTATAACTTATCCTAAAACAGAGGGTGACCATAATCAGCCATAAGGACTGTTCTGGTCTGTTCCTGCCTTAACATTAGTACAGACACTAGGAGTCTGTCAGATGTGTTTCTACCAATGTCCCTGAGGGTCATTCCTTTTTTCTATTCAAAAAGGGTGGCTGACAGGATGATCAGATCATACATCAATACATTTAATACATACTACATTATTATGAACTACAGGCCAGTCAGCCTCACCTCAGTCCCTGGAAAAATCATGGAACAGGTCCTCAAGGAATCAATTATGAAACACTTAGAGGAGAGGAAAGTGATCAGGAACAGTCAGCATGGATTCACCAAAGGGAAGTCGTGCCTGACTAACCTAATTGCCTTCTATGATGAGATAACTGGCTCTGTGGATGAGGGGAAAGCAGTGGATGTGTTATTCCTTGACTTTAGCAAAGCTTTTGACACAGTCTCCCACAGTATTCTTGCCGCCAAGTTAAAGAAATATGGGCTGGATGAATGGACTGTAAGGTGGATAGAAAGCTGGCTAGATCATCGGGCTCAACGGGTAGTGATCAATGGCTCCATGTCTAGTTGGCAGCCGGTTTCAAGCGGAGTGCCCCAAGGGTCGGTCCTGGGGCCGGTTTTGTTTAATATCTTTATTAATGATCTGGAGGATGGTGTGGACTGCACTCTCAGCAAGTTTGCAGATGACACTAAACTAGGAGGCGTGGTAGATACACTAGAGGGTAGGGATCGGATACAGAGGGACCTAGACAAATTAGAGGATTGGGCCAAAAGAAACCTGATGAGGTTCAACAAGGACAAGTGCAGAGTCCTGCACTTAGGACGGAAGAATCCCATGCACAGCTACAGACTAGGGACCGAATGGCTAGGTAGCAGTTCTGCAGAAAAGGACCTAGGGGTCACAGTGGACGAGAAGCTGGATATGAGTCAACAGTGTGCTCTTGTTGCCAAGAAGGCTAACGGCATTTTGGGCTGTATAAGTAGGGGCATTGCCAGCAGATCGAGGAACGTGATCGTTCCCCTTTATTCGACATTGGTGAGGCCTCATCTGGAATACTGTGTCCAATTTTGGGCCCCACACTACAAGAAGGATGTGGAAAAATTGGAAAGAGTCCAGCGGAGGGCAACAAAAATGATTAGGGGTCTGGAGCACATGACTTATGAGGAGAGGCTGAGGGAACTGGGATTGTTTAGTCTCCAGAAGAGAAGAATGAGGGGGGATTTGATAGCAGCCTTCAACTACCTGAAGGGAGGTTCCAAAGAGGATGGAGTTCGGCTGTTCTCAGTGGTGGCAGATGACAGAACAAGGAGCAATGGTCTCAAGTTGCAGTGGGGGAGGTCCAGGTTGGATATTAGGAAACACTATTTCACTAGGAGGGTGGTGAAGCACTGGAATGCGTTACCTAGGGAGGTGGTGGAGTCTCCTTCCTTGGAGGTTTTTAAGGCCCGGCTTGACAAAGCCCTGGCTGGGATGATTTAGTTGGGAATTGGTCCTGCTTTGAGCAGGGGGTTGGACTAGATGACCTCTTGAGGTCCCTTCCAACCCTGATATTCTATGATTCTATGATTCTATGATTATAACAGTCAATCGTTATAACCTCTAATACAAATATCAAATCCTACTTCTACAAGGTGATCAGCAAACTTCTACAAACTCTGCACAATTCTCTAAGGTTATTATTAAATCATAGGTCCTAATATAGAGGTAGCTGCACCACCAACCACCCTATCTCCTCCTAGAGCTGGAAGGGACCTTGAAAGGTCATCGAGTCCAGCCCCCTGCCCTCACTAGCAGGTCCAAGTACTGATTTTGCCCCAGATCCCTAAGTGGTCCCCTCAAGGATTGAACTCACAACCCTGGATTTAGCAGGCCAATGCTCAAACCACTGAGCTATCCCTCCCCCCTTAAGATTAAGGAGCTCTGCTTACAGGTAAGTAGTGACTCTCCTTTTATTTCAGTCTCTGTTAGACTAGATAGAATTACGATACAGCTTCCAAGTAACACAAATGTGCACCAAGGGACCTGATTTCCCTAGAACAAATACTTGTGTTCTCAGCTGATTTGGTTTCATAATCCTTTCTATTATTAACTACTACTGCAGGATAAGAACACATGTGATTTTAATATAAAATCTTGTACGTTTACTAGGCTAAAGTAACTGTTGGTTGATTTTGGTATCTTAATAAGTGCCACTAATGGACTCGTATCCTGCAATATCGCTTTTTAAATCCAGTTTATAGCAATGGCACAGTGGCCTGTTATGAAAACCATATTGATGTAACTTATACCTACAGTATATGCATTAAGTTTTATGTGTATTACAGACCAAGTAAGAACTCTTGCAGTATGCTTGTGTTTGTTGGCTTTGTTACTCTTTGAAGCACATTTTTGGGGGGGGTCTGGTACAGATGGGTTTTTATAAAAGATAAAGCCAGAGGAGGTTGCTAATGTAAATTTATTGTTTTGATCTGGTGTGTGAGCTTGAATCCTAAATTTAAATCTAAGTTCTAGGTGTACATGGCATATAACAATTTTAGCCTATTAAGGGGTCACAGTGACAATTTTTAAAAAACTTCATTTTCTACAACTGATGGTTTTTATCCTGGAACTGAAAGCACTTGAGACAAACTATACTTATAAGCACATGGTAGTTTGGAAGGTTCTTTGTTTAAAGTAAAACAAGCCAAGTAGAAGGATTAATGTACTTTCCTTTTGTCTGGGGATCTCTTTCCTGCAACCTGTCACATGGTGGTTGTGGGTGTCTAAATTTGAGAAGAGTTTCATATCTAAGTTGTAGCAAATACCTTTTCCCTACCTCAAAATTAAATTTAATAATTTCTTCTCTTTTTGCTCTCTCATATCTACCCCCTTAGATTTCATACGGTTCTTTCCTTTCTTCTGCATTTCTCCTTCCCTCTCTTTCTTAGGGCTGGGTCAATCAGAGAGAAATCCCTTCTGGTTTAATTAAATGCGACCTACATTTTTGGGCTATATCCTCCTGAGGACTACAGACAAATGCTGCCTGGCTGGGAGAAGGATGGCTAAAGATGAAGCCGTGCTGGAGTCATTGGACTTGATCCCAATATCTGGTTATAGCCCTTGCATAGCAGTGTCTTTTTCTGAATGCAGAATCCCCACTGCTTCTCCTGCTCTTGGTCCTCTTCATGTTATGAGGAAACCTTGTGGATGCCAGATTAGAAAAGATCTTTCTGATCTGGAGGATCCACTTAAAGAAGTGACTGCTTGCTCAGTGGTGGCAGAGAGGAAGATCGAGGCTATAAAAGGACAAAGCTCTCCTCCATGAATGGCTGCACCACAGGAACTGAGAAGCCTTTGGCACAAAACTAATTCCTTAGCCCAGAAAATAGACAGTGCAGAAAGCAAAGAAACCGTCCTACTGGGCAAAAAACATTGTCTGAGGACCACTTCCTGGTGGATGGATAGGTGGAAAAGAAGAGCATGCAACATGCACATTCTGAGAATTTCCATGGACAACGACGTACCTGGGTTAATGTCAAGGCTTTTGAAATATAGACTAGTTAGTACTCAGTTTGCAATCTGATTAGAAAAGACAGAGTTTCCGAGGAGGAACAAAAGCACAGAGAGGTGAAGTGAGTTGCCCCAAGGTCACCCAGCAGATCAATTGCAAAGCTAAGAACAGAACCTAGGTCTTCTGACTCCCAGTCTATGCCCTACCCACTTGCCCTTTTTATTTTTAGATTACAAGCTCTTTGTAGCAGAGACTGTATTTTATTCTGTGATTGTGTGCAGTGACCAGCACAAAGAAGCCTTGATTTTTGGTAGGGGCATAGGGCATTTTGCTACTGGAAAATGAATTAAAACCCTGGGAAACGGCACATGACCCAAGTAATTGGTTTAAGTCACTACTCACTTGTGAGAAACTGATGGGATTACTTGTGAGTAAGATTTGGCAGAAGTGGGCCTGTTATTTTTGGCTTCTAGAGTAGCTGAATTAGAGGATCTGCTCCTTTCCTGTCCCTGATAAGGAAGCTGTGTTGTGAAGCCAAAGGGCATGACTTTGATAACAGTTTAAGGGTTTGTGTGTATTGCTTTTAACTTGGCTAATTGCTCTGTGTAACCATAGATTTTTTTCCACTCCGTGATCTTTCTACTTAGTACAACGGCATTTCTCTGTACTGTGTGTATTAGTGTTTTCCTTGTAAACCCCTCCTTTGTGGGAGTTCTGTAACTTGACTCTACAATTCCCTTCAGGCTGGAATTGGTAAATATACTGTAACCGAAACACACATTTATTTTCTTTTGTTAAGATGCTTTAGAGTTGTAGTTTAACAAGCTTCAGAATGTATTGATACTTAAATACCAACCTCAGAGGTGCCTTAAAAATGTAAGATGGGCAGACAAGGGACAGACACTTGTCTCTTTGGTCAAGTCAATGAAAGACTATACAGCTACTTCTTCTCTCGCTTACTTCTGTGTAAATCAGGAGTAATGCTTCCAAAAGAGATGGAGTTACTGATAGAAAAGCTAGTGTGAGAAGAGGATCAGGTCCTGTAGGTTTAGGTCTTTATGGTGTAGCTGGCTGCAACACTATAGCTAAGGGCACATTACAGATTTGCCTTTTCCAGTAATAGTAGCGAGAGAGAACGTATTCATCCCTGAATCAGTACTGAGATCCATGTAGGAACTAACAGGAGGTGATTTGTATCCTCCTCATCTTGGTGATTCTGGTGTGTGATTGCAGAGTATGTTCCGGGGAGGTAATTAACAATTTAAATTTAAAATAAATCTCTAGAACTGTAATGTGTGTGGGAAGGGTTGGGGTAGAGAGAAGAGTGCAGCTGAACTGATGAAGCAGGATTGTAGCTTTCAATGGAATGGCTATAATGGGAGTGCAGTACAGGGAATAGCTAGTGATTTCATGTTACTTTTCCAGTTTAAGATTCTTCAGCTTTACTAATACGTTGGGCATGATCCTGCTTTCGTTAAAGACAATGGAAGCTTGTTGCGGACTTCTATAGCAGCAGGATTGGGGTCATTATCATCACAGCCTTCAAGAGAATATAGGCTATTGTATGTAGTCTGAGTGTCTCAATCTATAGGATTGGCTCTAAGATCATGCCTTAAGCAAACTCTGTAGCCTGGGCTACATTCACATATGTCCCTGATACTTCAAAGATTTAAACACATGCTTTATACACTGTAAGTAAGTCCTATTGACTTCAGTGGTGGGTAAAGTTAAGCTTGTGCTTGTTTAGTAATAAATATTATTTTTCCTTGTGTACCTGAATTAATTTTGTTAGCAAAATAAATCTCTGCAGCTACTGGCAATACTTAAGGTGTATTGCAACTCAATGAACTTCTGCATTGCCTCTGTTTTGTATAAAAATCATAACGTTCATTTACTTTTCAGATGAAGATCATGCAGAAATGAATTGAGGGTCACTTTGGCAGAGCTCCTTTCTAAGCAAGGAATGGAGGCAATGTGACTGGGCATCGTGAGTGGAATGTGTCCTAGCTTCCACGTTCCAAATGGCTGGTTCAGGAGGCATGTGCTGGGATGTAGTTTTTGTTTGTTTGCATGGAGATCTGCACTTTTTTAACTTCATTTTTAAAACAGTCTGTGAAAACCCAGAACCTCTCTGGCCATATGACATCACTGGAGCCTCTAGGTGTTGAGTCATCATTATTTTTAGGAAGTGGCACACTTGTTTTGTTCTAATAATAGTATTCAGGCCTGGACTCTGTGGAAAGTCACCCCAGCAAAGATGAAGTCACCGCTCCAAGCTGGAATGGAATGCAGGCTCCATTCCTGACTTCCTGGTACACTTATTGTTGCTTTATTTTACTTTCATTTTTTCTACCTTTTAAGGTTGCCTGTTTGTTGGTGTGATAACGCTATCTGAAACTGCCACTTGAAATGGCGGGATGTTTTGTGCTGTGAGATTTTTACCTAGTCTGTATATAGCAGACCATAACATGGTATGAATGTGTTAATCCATTGCTTGGTAAAAACAAAACCTTCTCCAGAGGATATGTACTATATAGGCAGCTATCTATACAGAGCCTGCACAAAGGGATCATTGTGAAGCAGAATGGGGTCCTGTACCATGTTATGGCTCATAGCTTCATTATGAAATCTTAGGCTAGCGTCATCCCACCTTCTTCTCCATCTAGGCAAGAGTCTATAGACAACCGTGTACTATCATCTGCTGTTCAGACCACAGTAGCACTTGTGTGCTAGGCACTTAGAAAACACAGGAGACATTTCTTGTTCTGAAGATCATACAGTCCACCAAGAACCTTTTATTTCCTATGGCTTTGCAATCCCACCATCTCCACAGACTCAAGTCCTTTCCCCTGCAATCTATGTCAATGCAATATTTGAAGTGCACAGCGGGAGAGTGGCCACAATTTTATTCAGCCCACAGGAATTTTACCCTCTAGGAGTCTGAGTCTCACTTGCAGGTGGGATTTTTAGTTCTTGGATCCTCTCATTCCTTCATTTCTATGGATGTCTGCCTTGTGCTTCATAAGTGTCCCGTTGGGCCCTGTCTATCATAAAGTGCTAGTCCTTGCTAAAGAATCAGCTCAGTACCCACTTTTGGAATTAGGGAATCAGTTGGGATGGGTCCTTGGGTCAGAAGCTTGCAAGACCATTGTGTCCTTGTTTTCTGCAACAGCAGGGGCTTGCCATTTATTTGAACCCAGACATACCATAGTTCTGGGACTATCAAACTCGGGCTGGTACTGCTCTCCCCAGTGTGTAGGGCTGTCGAGACAGTTGTACAACATGTGAGTTTTGGGGCTTCCCTGGTACATCATACATTGAGTGCTACTACGTGCTTCGCCCTAGAACCAACAGCAGGGGGCAGAGAGAGGTTGGAAAGGTCACTGTGAGTATGTTAGTGGTGGAAAGATGCCAAACCACAAAAACGCTCCCTTTCTGGTTGAGAGATAGATACATGTTTTGGTGTCTTCATATCTTTGTAGACCCAGTCTGCCCCTTCACAATTCTAATGCATATGCCCGAGGAGGAATGTGAAATATGAGGTAGGAAATCTCTCTGAGAAGTTCCTGACTTTACATTCTCTCCATTAACAAAGCCATTTGCAGAGGGTATTAACAGTGGATCAGGCCACTGGTCCCAAAGAGAACTAGGTTTTTATAGACCTAGAGCCTGATCCTGCTCTTATCTGAATCAACTCTAAAATTCCCCGTGAATTCAAGTATCTTGTTGCAACCGGCATCCTGTTTGCTAGATGGCCCACAGCTTGCTCTCTGTGTCCTGTCATTCCTGTTCACAGTCAGGACCATCCAGAAAATGAGATGGGAGAAGGCCATGCTAATTCTACTCTCGCTTTCTGGCCAAGTCAACTGACCAGCTTTCTGAACTGATAACCTTGTCAGAAGGCTCTCCCACAGAAAAGACTTGCCTAGATTGTGGAAAACAGTGGGCCCCAAGATAGCAAGTTGAATCTAGCTGCCTGTTAGTAGCTACCCTCCGGGCATCCAAAAATTAATAAACAAATTTCAAATACTCCTCAATTTGGCCAACATTGTAAAAAAATTCTTACTTTTAGAAATATTTTCAGAATTAAGTTTTAATTCTGCATTTAGTACCTGGCTAGTACAGTGATAGGTGCTTGGTATATGCCTGAGACAATGGCTGAGTTTCAAACTCTGCTGCAGAGATTTATAGTATTTGAGGTTTATTTTCCTATAAGCCTACAGGGCATTTAGGGGCATGAGTGCCTTCACATTGATGGGAGAATATCTCTGGGTCCAGATCAAGTGGGTTAAAGGTAGACTTCTGATTTTTGCAGCTGAAGTTAGGAATGTTGCTTCAAAGCATGCAGTTATAAGACCGCCAGTGCTAATTTTATAAAGATGAACTGATGAACATTCTTCCCAGAACACACAAGACAGCCCTCTTTAAATTTGGAAACTTACTTTTCTCTTATAAGCTGCTGTGGAAACATTCTTCCTAGCATTGCTTTCGGTGGTCATACCCTGCTCAGCTGCATGCAGAAAGTGCTCACCGTGCCATGAACAAAGGGTGGAGGGGAAGTTTGCTTGGGAAAGAACCAACCAATCAATATAAATAACCATAATGACAACTAAGAGACTCCTATGCATTTGGGTTGTATAAAGAGTGTGCACTATTCTAAATAGCAAGGTGTGTTAGGGTATGTCTACACTACGAGAGTAGTTCGATTTTAGTTAAATCGAATATGTGGAATCGATATTACAAAGTCGAACGTGTGTGTCCACACTAAGGACAGTAATTCGACTTTGTCAGTCCACACTAACGGGGCAAGCGTCGACATTGGAAGCGGTGCACTGTGGGCAGCTATCCCACAGTTCCCGCAGTCCCCGCTGCCCATTGGAATTCTGGGTCGAGCCGCCATTGCCTTCTGGGTAAAAAAATGTGTCGAGGGTGCTTTTGGGTAACTGTCGTCATCCAACCGTCACTCCCGCCCTCCCTCCCTGAAAGCGCCGGCGGGAAATCAGTTCGTGCACTTTTCTGGTCAGTGACAGCGCGGACGCCACAGCACTGCGAGCATGGATCCCGCTGTGACCATCGCTGCAGTTGTGGCCGTTGTCAACGCATCGCAGCTCATCATCGACCTTTCACTGAGGCAGATAGAGAGAAATCAGGCGAGGAAGCTACGGCACCGGGGTCAGGACCTGAACTCCGAGAGTAGCACACGCCTGTCTGAAACCACGACACCCAGTGCCGAGGACATCACGGTGGCAATGGGTCTTGTGGATACTGTGGAACGGCGATTCTGGGCCCGTGAAACAAGCACGGACTGGTGGGACCGCATAGTGCTTCAGGTCTGGGATGAATCCCAGTGGCTGCGAAACTTTCGCATGCGGAAGGGGACTTTCCTCGAACTTTGTGAGTTGCTGTCCCCTGCCCTGAAGCGCAAGGACACCCGGATGCGAGCAGCCCTGACTGTCCAGAAGCGAGTGGCCATAGCCCTCTGGAAGCTTGCAACGCCGGACAGCTACCGGTCAGTCGCGAACCAGTTTGGCGTGGGCAAGTCTACCGTGGGGGTTGTTGTCATGCAAGTAGCCAAGGCAATCGTGAAGGTACTGCTGTCAAAGGTAGTGACCCTGGGAAACGCGCAGGCCATCATAGATGGCTTCGCCGCGATGGGATTCCCAAACTGCGGTGGGGCTATAGATGGGACTCACATCCCTATCCTGGGACCGGACCACCAGGCCAGCCAGTACATCAACCGAAAGGGCTACTTTTCAATGGTGCTGCAAGCACTGGTGGACCATAAGGGACGTTTTACTAACATCAACGTTGGATGGCCGGGCAAGGTTCATGACGCTCGCGTGTTCAGGAACTCTGGTCTGTTTAGAAGGCTGCAGGAAGGTATTTACTTCCCGGACCACAAAATAACTCTTGGGGATGTGGAGATGCCTACAGTGATCCTCGGGGACCCAGCATACCCGCTAATGCCCTGGCTCATGAAGCCCTATACTGGCGCCCTGGACACAGAAAAAGAACTGTTCAACTACCGGCTCAGCAAGTGCAGAATGGTGGTGGAGTGTGCTTTTGGCCGTCTCAAGGGGAGATGGAGAAGCTTACTGACTCGCTGTGATCTCAGCGAAACCAATATCCCCATTGTTATTGCAGCTTGCTGTGTGCTCCACAATCTCTGTGAGAGCAAGGGGGAGACCTTTATGGTGGGGTGGGAGGTTGAGGCAAATCGCCTGGCTGCTGATTACTCCCAGCCAGACAGCCGGGAGATTAGAAGAGCCCAGCGGGACGCACTGTGCATCCGGGAGGCTTTGAAAGACAGTTTCCAGACTGAGCAGGGTCACCAGTGAATTTTAAGTTTGTGGACTCAGAACCTGAACTTGCCACCGTTTCTTTACCCAGTTACCGTTGACTATCCTCTCCAGTTACATACCCCCTTCCCAAAAAATAAAATCTGTTCTGTTTTGTTAATGAACACCGTTGTCTTTATTACTGTTTTCGCGGGAATGTTTTAAACCTGGGACGCAGACTGTGGCGGGGTGCGGGTTTAGTGTTGTGATGCAAATGATGCTTCTAAACTCCAGGAATGACGGGTTCCGCAGTGGTGGACTGGTTGTTTCAACAGAGCCTGCCAGCCCTCCTGGGCGGGACAGCGTGTATGTGTCGGCTATGTGACTGTCTGGCAGGGGGAGGAGGGTTACAGCTCCCCTGCTGCGGGGCTCTGTGATGCATTAGATCTGTAACTGCCCTCCCCCGCCACAAAGTCACAGAGCAACCCCCCCCCCCCAGAACATGAAAACCACCTCCCAGATTGAACAGGGTCACTAGTCACTGCACTGGGTATGTGTCCTGATCCTGGACCTGACCCCGCCTCTGTACCCTGGTAAAGGTGACTGTCCTGTCCAATTACCATGCCCCTTCCCCTCGTTCAGACAGACTCTCCTCCAAAATAAAATCATGGAAAAAGTAATTAACAGAAACGAATATTTTATTATGAACCAGACATGAAACGTGGGGGTTGAAACTTGCACGGGGGCTTCTGTGAGGTGTGTAGGAAAGGACTTTTAAAATTTTGGGGAATGAGAGCCTTCTAGTGCTAGAGCAGTCTGCAGGGATTGACTGAAAGTTTTAACGGCCCTTGCCGCCCCTTCTTCTTTGTACTTTGGGTGAGGGGGGTGTGGGACTTGGTGGCGGGGGAGGGCGGTTAGAGAGAGACTGCAGCGGGGCTCTGTCCTCCTGCCTCCGGTCTTGCAGAACATCCACAAGGCGCCGGAGCGTGTCCGTTTGCTCCCTCATTAGTCCAAGCAGCTTTTCAGTAGCCTGCTGGTCCTCCTGACGCCACCTCTCCTCCCGTTCCATGACTGCTCGGTGCATTTGGGACAAGTTCTCCCTCCACTGTGTCTGCTGGGCTGCCTGGGCTCGGGAGCAGCTCATTAGTTCTGAGAACATGTCCTCCCGCGTCTTCTTCTTCCTCCTCCTAATCTGCGCTAGCCTCTGGGAGTGTGCTGACAGGCTGGGTTGGGAGACAGTCGCAGATGTGTCTGTGTGAATGGGAAAAATGGAGTGAATTCCTGAGACAGATAAATGAAGTTGTGTACAAAGAACCTAGTCTTTCTCTGTGAACAAGACCATGCACTGCACCTCTCACATGCGCACTCAGGACAAGGTCGAATTTTCGGCCATCGCCTTCAGTGCCTGGGGTCCTGCAGTGGTCTTGCAGTTATCTGAGAAGCGTGGCAGGACACCTGAACTTCTGTAGCGTGCAATCATGGTAAGCCGTAGACTTCTGGCTGCTTAAAACTGTACTAGTAGCACTGGCCTCCTTTCACATTGAAAGCAATGCCAGTCTCTGCTGCCAGCAATCAGGACAGCATGAACTCTGCCCCTGTCCCA
The DNA here is from genome assembly GCF_028017835.1 of Emys orbicularis. Taxonomy (NCBI): domain Eukaryota; kingdom Metazoa; phylum Chordata; order Testudines; family Emydidae; genus Emys; species Emys orbicularis. The sequence goes on along the minus strand of NC_088685.1, from coordinate 17,577,437 downwards.
CCCCCTCGCGGCTGTTCCAGGGAAAGATCCCTGTATGCTGCCCCTCTCCCTCCACCGCGTGGCTGTAAAGCAGTCCCAATACTAACATTCCCCTCCCTAATTCAAAGCAGGGCGTAATGAGCGACATCACCCTGCTGAGGATCTCGGAGTCCCAGAGGGAAAGGATGTTTCGAGAGAGCCTTCAGAAACCAGGGCCGTTTGCCGCTATGCTCTGCAGGGCGATGATACCAGAGTATCTGATGGTGTCGTGGCGCGGTAACGTGTCCTACCACGGAGGGCCCACTAAGATCGCCCTACCCAGGAACCTGATGAACAGGCTGGAAATGTACCTTCATGAGACCTACGAGGAGTTCTCCTATGAGGATTTCGCCTCCATCCCCGGCCATATTGACCGGATTTTCGCGTAGGTGCACTGGGACTAAAGAGTGGAGCGTCTTGGGCAGCATAATCATGACTTACCGGACATTGTAAAAAAAATTTTAAATACTTGGGACTAAATTGTGAAGAGCCTAAGGCAGACAAATCATGAAAAACCCTTTGTTACTATTGTAAATATTCCAGTTTTTTTGCAGATAATTGTTTACATGTTTAAGCACTTTAATAAACAGCCATTGTTAATATTATAAATATTCCAGTTCTTGTAAAAATAAATGTTTAGATATTTAAAGCACTCACTGCTTGATCCTTCCCCTGATTCTGTCTCCGGGGTAAGGGATGGGGACGGTTGGTAGGGGATCTCGGTAAGGGTGATGAAGAGCTCCTGGCTGTCGGGGAAATCAGCGGTGCCAGCGCTGTCGACTGCCTCGTCCTCCTCATCTCCTTCTTCATCTTCCCCGTCCGCTAACATGTCCGACGAGGAACCTGCCGCGGACAATATCCCATCCTCAGAGTCCACGGTCAGTGGTGGGGTAGTGGTGGCGGCCGCACCTAGGATGGAATGCAGTGCCTCGTAGAAACGGGATGTGTGGGGATGGGATCCGGAGCGTCCGTTTGCCTCTTTGGTTTTTTGGTAGCCTTGTCTCAGCTCCTTGATTTTCACGCGGCACTGCGTTGCATCCCGGCTGTATCCTCTCTCTGCCATGGCTTTAGAGATCTTCTCGTAGATCTTTGCATTCCGTCTTTTGGAGCGCAGCTCTGAAAGCACGGACTCATCGCCCCACACAGCGATGAGATCCAAGACTTCCCGATCAGTCCATGCTGGGGCCCTCCTTCTATTAGATTGCACGGCCATCTCTGCTGGAGAGCTCTGCATCGTTGCCAGTGCTGCTGAGCTCGCCACGCTGTCCAAACAGGGAATGAGATTCAAACTGCTCAGACAGGAAAAGGAATTCAAATTTTCCCGGGGCTTTTCCTGTGTGGCTGATCAGAGCATCCGAGCTCGGACTGCTGTCCAGAGCGTCAACAGAGTGGTGCACTGTGGGATAGCTCCCGGAGCTATTACCGTCGATTTCCATCCACACCTAGCCTAATTCGATATGGCCATTTCGAATTTAGCGCTACTCCCCTCGTTGGGGAGGAGTACAGAAGTCGAATTTAAGAGAGCTCTATGTCGAACTAAATAGCTTCGTGGTGTGGACGGGTGCAGGGTTAATTCGATGTAACAGCGCTAAATTCGACATAAAAGCCTAGTGTAGACCAGGCCTTAGTGTAGTTGTTGGTGAGTCCATGCCAAGATTTAGGAAGACTCTATGTGGTGACATTAGGATGCAAAGGTTGTGCTAATCTATGAGCTAGAGCAGGGGTTCTCAGGACAAATATTTTGGTGGCCTCAGAGTGCGGCCACCAACTCTTGCTGGTGGCTGCTCTCACACTTTTTCCTAAAATACTTAATCACTTTAGGAAAAACAAATAAATCTGCACATATACACATGTCCAAATCATTGTAATTTATTTATTGTTAGCTAGTAAGTCTGTTGTGAAAAGTGATATGAACAAGCATACAAGTATCGCTTTTCACAGCAGACTTCCTCAGCCCTGTCAAGCCTGGGGATAAATTAAGCCCTGGATGCAGTTGGGGGCTGGAGCCCGAAGCCCTGTGGCCAGAGCCTGCTGCCCCGTCACCCCAAGGTTGAAGCCGAAAGCCTGAACCCCACTGCCCCTGGCAAAGTGGGGAACTCACCGCCCACCTGGTCCTCACGTATTGTGCCCCAGGTGTCTCCAGAGGGGCAGCAGGACTCAACCACTCCTGGCTGCCCCAGCAATCAACACCAATGCTGTGCATCCTGGAGCAACAGGGTGGGGCCACTACTTTGCCGCCCTTCCCTCTCTTTCTTCCCCCCCCCCCCCCCGCCCCCACAGTAACAGCCCAGGAGGCTGTGGCCGCAAGAAAAGTCCCTGGTGGCTGCATGTGGCCACATTTGAGAAACACTGAGCTAGATAGTTCTAAGATCTTCTCTGTGGCCTCAGTAAAGAATCCCCTTTATATTCGTTACAGCCCAGTCCTGTCTCTTCTCTAGCATAAGGGACACTACAGGATAAACAGTAGAGGTGGGTCTGATCCAAATACTCCTGAACTTTATGGAAATTTGTACTAATGTCCCAATTCTGCAACTGGCTCCCTTCTATAGTAGGCTGATCCAAATCCCTGGATCTGAACATCCCTGGTCTTTGAGGAAGTTGGGATCTGGATTGGAACTTTGAGGCTGGAGCACGCTTTCCAATTAACAGTATTGGAGAGCAAGCATGTAGGTGTAGTTCAGCCAAGAACTTGCTCTGAAAAGGAACATATTTTGCTGGCTGTTTTGGTCTTCCTAGATAATTCTCCATGAACTTTTTGAGATGTTAGATGCACTTACAATGTCTTCACTGTGCTAGAACACAGCTGAGCCTGTCACAGGACAGTTGTACAAGATATACCCTTCTGGGAGGATAAAAAGCAAAATACACCAAAAATACTGCTGTAATCTACCCGTATAATTTTATGCCATTTTATTCCTAACCAGTCAGAGTTTTGGATTAGAGTGCTTCGTGTCAATATTCAACGGGGAAATAGTTTGGTCAAGTTTACTAGCAACTGGTACTGTTTACACCTCATGCCCTGCATTGTTTCTGCATTGTTGTGTCTCTAGTCAGGGCATCTGTGGAGTGGCAGAGCTTTGCCTGACTTCAGTCAAACCTGGGGGGAGGCTTGACCACAGACAGAATAAATAACCGCAATAAACTCAGACTTTCACACAATTATATATTTTTGCATCTAATTTAAATGCTAAAATTGTTGGCCCAGTGCAGTGTTAAACTTAGAAGTAAACTCCTCCGAGTTCTGATGAAGGTAACAAAAGGACTTCATCTTCTAAATGGAAAGAGGTTGCATATGTGTCATTTATAGCAAGGGCCTTGGTTCATTCCATCAAACGATTTTAATCTCCACTGATAGCAATCATTTTTTCTCATTCCTTTTTGTGCTGCCTCTTTGGTAAACAAGACTCCAAGGAGTCCTCATTCCTAAACAGAAAGTCAACAAATATCAGTTTTTCTGGTTGATGATAATCAAAAGTGCAGTAAAGCCATCCTAATGCAGTTAATGCAGCAGCTGTTCCCAATCTTAATACCATCACTGATATCAGGACTTGTGGCTGGATTAGGATCTGTTTTCTGGTCCAAGGAAAAGGTTTCCATATGAAGGTCAGCCTTTACTACAAGTAGATGTGCACCATCTTTATGTAAAGGCTACATTCTGGTTGAATAATGTACAGTGCAATAGGCTTGCAATTATTTCTGAAGTAAATTGCAATTATAATGGAGTTTTTAAATTAGTACAATACATCTTTTATTTTGCCTAGCACCTGTCAGTCAAATGATATAGCCATGCAGAATTAAATAGCATAGTTACTAAGTGAAATAATGAATAATAGGAGAGGGAGAGAGAAATTAAGCAAGGGGGCAAAATTATTTTCAAAAGCTGAAAAGAAAGGAAGACTCTATAAAGCAGAGATGTAGGAAGCTGCTCCTTGTAGCAGCGGATGCAGAGGAAAGAAGGCCAACAATATCAAGACTGGCAGTGACCGAGAAGAAGATGGTGCTAGACAGGCAAAGGAAGATAAGGTGTCTAATTCAGAGATGAATCTAGGGGAAGAGAGTTATCAGTTGGTGAAGTTAGATCATTGTGCTGTTAAAACAACTGACTCACCCTCTAAACTTCAGGTGAAACCCTGCTCCATTGAAGTCTGTGGGAGTTTTGCCATTGACTTCAGCAGGGCAAGGATTTCTCCCATGGTTAGACTCCAGGGGATAGATCTCCAGCTGGAATGAATTGCGATAGCTCCAGTGAAGTTAAACTATGCCAGTTCCTACCTGCTGAAGATCTGGCTCTATCTCTGCATTTGGCCCAATATCTTTGCTTATGAGCTTTAGCAAATCTATGGAAGGTTTAAAAAATGAAGAGCCTGATTCTCTACTGCCCTGCAACTAGTGTAGTCATTTATACACATGTTAAGTTCGTTAGCGTTTTACATCCAGTTTATCCTCACTTTACACAAGGAGGGCACGTTGGAACTGAATCTTGAAATGTGGAATCATTGGAGTTGTATGAGAATATAGATATACTTCTTTACACATTTGAGAAAGTTAGAAGAATCCTTCAACCTGTGGTGTACTGGCTGGAGTCTAGAGAGCTGGAATTTAGGGAGATGTAGGGAAGAGTTACAGTATTCGAGGTGAGAGATTATCAAGGCATATGTGAGGATAGGCAGTGTCATACATACTTTGATTATTTTAATGTTCATTGCAAGTCAGCTGACTATAAAATGCATTATGAGATTCTGTTCAACGCTCACATTCTTAGCCGTGTTAAAATTCAGCCTTTGATGTTATTGGAACTGGTATTGCCAAGATGTCTGATATCCTTTCATCCTTGGCACTTAGTATGTTGGGTTGCTTTTTCTTCTAAACCACAGTCATATTGGCTGAAATTTTCAAAGAGCCCTACGGAAGTAAGGCACCCAACTCCTATTGCAATTCAGTGGCAGTTGGGAGCTTAGTTCATTGAGGCCTCTTTGAAAATCCCAGCTACTTTTCCTTGTTGATTCTGAGGCTAGTGTTTTGAATTCCATTGACCCTTTCCTTTTTCTTTCTTTCTTTTTTCCTTTATCACCAGCCACTCAATCGTAGTCCAAAAGAACTAGCTGTTTATCAAAATGCCTCAAAGTTGAGAAGCTTTTTATATTTATATATAATTAAAAAAACAAAAAACCCTGCTTAAGCTAGAGATATCCTTGGCTAAAAACGACTGTATTCCAAGCCCAATGCAAAAGCAAGAACTAATTCTCACTGAAGTCAAGGGGGCTCTTTTTATTGAATAGATTGCATAGCATCAAGCTACAGCCCTGACTGAAGTGATGTGGAGCTGCTCCACAGCTGGGGAGATCAGTGAGGCATGTGCCTTAGTAGGCACAATACCATTCCCTAGCTCCCTGGCATGACGAGAGAGTGGACAAGCTGCAGTACCCCTTGGCATGGTGCGGACTGCTCCCTTGGGTGAACCCAGCCAGCTCCACTTATGGGAAAGTCCTACAGAATTAAGTAGAAAGCGGTGACCTCTGTACCATCCTATAGAATGTAATAATATCCCTGCTGTAGAATTCTATAGGATGGTACAAAACAACTATAGAATGGAGCTCATCCCTTGTTAAACGCTAGAGGGTTTTAGAGTAGTTCTACAAAGCCCTGTTATATCACCATAGACTATTACTGGTTCCATACCTATTAAATTCTTTCAGGCTGGTCCATAAAGTTTTGCAGGCTGATGTAGAGGAAGGGGGGGGGGGGGGCATGAACCTTCTCCTCTTCACCCTCTGGGGCAGCCATCTCTGGGTAAACCAGGGAATGCAGAGGGAGCAGTACCCTGTGATAGCTCTTAGCTCTTCTGGGTAGGGTTGCAAGGATCCTTGTACCTTTCTATTCACACACCCATCCTGAGCTCCCACCACTCTTCTGGCCCATTGATTTGAATGGGAGTTTAATCAGGTTACAAATCCTAACCTTGCTGTCTGAAGAACTAACTCTGCTACATGCTAGCACTGTAATTACAAAGCACGCCAGGTATTCTAATTATTCATCATGCATCCTGGCTGGAGCACTCACCAGCCTAGGGAGCTGAACTTTCCAGATCAGCGCTCTGTCAGTATGGTGGATATGATCTAAGTTAAGTCCTATGGTTCCTTATTTAACATAATTTTGTTTTTAATTATTTTCTGAGTCCTTTGGGTTGGCCACCTACAAATTAACGTGGATTATTATTGTAAACCCACCTCCATCTCTGGATTTGAAGGGTGGCTCTCATGTTATCTCAACTCTATTTGGGAAATTCAAAAACATACATTGTAATATACTAAGAATTGCTTTCTACCGCTGGTGTTCCTGCCATATGCTCCCTCTTACAGGTTTTTCAGACCAACGCTGCAAAGAGCCATTCTCTCTTTTGTAATCTGATCTTGTCCTGATTCGTTAATAATTTACACCTCCTGTTAATTATTTACCCTAGCCAGATTTTTGTCTGCTAGAGCTTATCTTCCTGATGGATGGTGAGTGGATGCTGCATAGCAGCTCCTGGCTGTCCCTGACTCCAAGGGCTTGATCCTTCATGGTGCTGAGGTCCCTCAAGTCTCATTGACTTTGGTGAGAAAGAATTGAAGGAATTCAGCACCTTGCAGGATGGTGCCTTTAGAGTCATTTTTTCCTTTCATAAAATCATAGAATCTCAGGGTTGGAAGAGACCTCAGGAGGTCATCTAGTCCAACCCCCTGCTCAAAGCAGGACCAACCCCAACTAAATCATCCCAGCCAGGGCTTTGCCGGACCTTAAAAACCCCTAAGGATGGAGATTCCACCACTTCCCTAGGTAACCCAGTCCAGTGCTTTACCACCCTCCTAGTGAAATAGATTTTCCTAATATCCAACCTAGACCTCCCCACTGCAACTTGAGACCATTGCTTCTTGTTGTCTTTCCTCCCTCCTATAAATTGAATTCTCAGCGTCTCTTTGCATCCACAGCTCACAAATAGCCTTCCTTGTTGCTGCTGACAGCTGTTTCAAGCAGAAGCGCTGACTTTGTGATTTCCCCGGGGGTGCAGGACCCCCATTCTGCCCCAGGCCCTGCCCCTACTCCACCCCTTCCCCTCCCCCAAGCTCCCACCCTGCCTCTTCCTGCCCTGTTACTCCCCCCAGGGTGGGAAGAGCTGATCCTCAGGGCTGCCGGTGGGTGCTGAGCATTCACTATTTTTTTTTTCCGTGGGTGCTCCAGCCCCGGAGCTCAGCACCCACCGACATGGTACTGTATTGAGTGTGCGTTCTTGTAGCCCTATTAAAGTGAACACACCACCTTTTATCACACTTTCAGAGCAATTGGAGATGGAGAAATCCATCCCCCTGAAGGTGCAGGATTGTTTCTAAAAACGATCTCCAGTGCTTTGTCCATTCCAGTTTCAAATGTCTTTAAATAACAAGGCTTATGCTACTTCTCTTGGGAGACTGAGCCACAGATTTACAGCTCTTGCCCTGAGGAGTTTTTTCCTAGAGCCTAACTCTTACTTTCTTAATGTCATCCTCTGACCACACCCATCTGTATTAATTTATGCAATCCCTCTCACACCTTGGTGTTTAGGCCCTTCAAATAACTCATCTGTCCAGTGGTTCTGATGGTGATCATATGTGTACTGCACATTTATTTAAATTTCTAGGAGCCTGCCTGTTTGCAGAGGCAGCTGCCACTTAGCGAGTCAGAGCTAAGGTAGCATGTTCCTGAGGAGATACAAGCAGTGCGCTCTCATGGAGAGTTTACTTTTATTCTCCCCCCTGCCTTTATTTTTTAATGAAAGTTGAGATTCTTTCATAATCACTTATCTCCAGGAGTTGAGGCTATAAGCAAAACTTCAAATATGGTGAGACTCATGATATCATTGTGACAAGAGGCAACTCTGTGTTGCCAACTCTGGCTGAAGCTATTCCAGGAGATTTTTTTTTCCCCCTCCCAACATGACGTAATGTCATTTTCTTAAAATATCCTATTAAAATCTCCTGGATTGCTTTAGATTGATGTCGATTCTGGGAGACTCCAGGCCAATCCTGGAGAGTTGGCAACCCTAGCCTCTAACCAGAGAGGTACTCCCCTCTCTCTCTCTTTCTCTCTCATATCCCAGTGGAGTTAACATCATATGCCACAGAAGAATGTACTCAGAAACTTTATACAGGGTCCTAACTCCTGCTGGCAGAGTAGGTTAACAAGAGAGCCCTGTACCACTGTGCGGGCTTACAGATCTCTGTGGCAGTGACTGCTAGAGGAGACTAGTCAAATGTTTTCAGGTAAGTCGGCTTTATAAGCCTCCAATAAGAAATACTTATGGAATTCATCTACCAGGAATCAACTACCAATACTAGGATTGCTGCTACTAAGCAGATCTTGAGGCTCAGAATCAGTGAAAAATTAGGTCTAGCAGCATCTGTCCTCCTAGATGGCAGTGATTAATAATACCTTTCTCTTAGACAAGTACTATTGTCCCTCTTTTACAGATGGGGAACTGAGGCAGGAGGCTGAGTTACTTGTCCAAGCTCACAACAGGAAATCTGTGGTGACGGAGGAAATGGAACCTGGGTTTTCCATGTCCTAGGCGAGTGCCTTAAGCACTGAACCATCCTTCCTTTCACAGATGGAGAAAGATCTATCTTCATTATTCAAGGCCCTATGTGAAAGATTATCAGATGCAAGAGAGAGCATTAAGAAAAACCAACCAGCACCTAACGGTATGTCTACACGGCAATTAAAAACCCACAGCTGGCCCATGCCAGCTCACTCAGCCCAAGTCCTGCGAGCCCAAGGGGCTGTTTAATTGTGGTATAGACATTCAGACATGGGCTCTGGGACCCTGTGAAGTGGGAGGGTCCCAGAGACCTCTACACCGCTATTGAACAGCCCCTTAGCTCAAGTCCCACAAGCCCAAGTCAGCGGACACGGCCAGCTGTGGGTGTCTAACTGTAATGTAGACATATCCTAAAAGGTCTGACAGGAAATCCTAGGAACAGCTGGTTTTTGGGGAGAAATTTTAAGATGAGGATTATTGTTGATCAATAAGGCCAAACCCGAGGCAGGAGGGGAATTCTGACTCTGTTTGCCGCCTGCTCAATCACCCAAATAGGTTCACTATACCGTAAGTACAGCAAGCACTACTTCGCCCCGCCCCTCACCCCTGTGATTGTAATTTTAAGCCTCCTGATGACATGATCTGATCATGCTCCTCACCATACCAGGCCTCAGTGATATTCACCAGGTCTAGCTCCCCATAAGCAGACATGGACTGTGACTCCCCCATTCTGATCGCTAACTTGCCAACTGTAGCACTGAAATGAGAAAAAATGAAGTCCTTCCTTTTTCAGTCTGAATGACACGGTCACTCTCTCTGGACAATAGCTGACTGGATGGCCGCCAGACTCATCTTGTCAGTTACTGAAGCCTTACGTTAGTCCTTTGTCTCGAATACTAATTTACCCTAGTAAAGCCTTCTGGTCTATGCATGTTTGATCCTTGTTTAAGTAGTTCCCTCTATATCTTTTTGCTAGCACAAAGGGACTTGCTTTGCTCAGGTGGAGCTATTCTATAGTGCAGTGTTTTTCAACCACTGTGTGCCGCGAGATGTTGCCTGGTGTGCCGTGGGAAAAAAATATTAAACCATGCTTGAATGTCGGAACCGGTTACTAAAATTTTTGAATCCCACCACTGATGTTAAGGACTATAAATAGCTCCGGTGTCACTGTTACACGGACAGGAGGAGACATCGCAGTAGATCGCCGATGAGCAGAAGAGCGCCAATGGATCTGGATTTGGAGGAAACATGAGCAGAAGAGCGCTGACTGATGGATCTGGATGGAGACATGCGCAGAAGAGTGCTGAGTGTGACGGACAGCGGCTATCTGGAGGAGACAAGCGCAGTAAGTACTGAGTGACAGTGAGATACTGCAGTGATGGACAAGTTTTTGAAAAGGAAAGAACTGGACTCTGAACAAAATTTGGAGCCAGATGAGAGCCCAAGTATGAGTGGGGATCAAAAGAAAGCAAAGATGGTTAGCTCAAGCAAATTCTCTGGCACAAGGCAATATAGCGAAAGCTATATTTCATTTGGATTTACTTTCACCGGAGATGCAAAAAAACCAACTCCACTGTGCGTGGTGTGTGGTGAAAAGCTAGCTAACAGTGCTATGGTCCCAAGCAAACTTAAACGCCATCTCCAAACGAAACACCCTTCGCTTCAAAACAAGAATGCGGACTATTTTGTTCGCCTGCGTGAAAACACGGAGAAACAGGCAACTTTCATGAGAAAAACCACAAAGGTAAATGAAAGAGCTCTTAAAGCTAGCTATCAAGTTGCTGAACTTATAGCCAAGTCAAAAAAGTCGCACACTGTGGCAGAGACATTAATACTTCCCGCCTGCAAAGCTATTGTAGAGGAGATGCTCGGACCTGAAGCAGCTAAGGAAATAGCCAAAGTCCCTCTCTCAGACAACACAATTTCCAGACGTATTAATGACATGTCTGCAGACATCGAAAGTGTGGTTTTGGAAAAGATCCGTATCAGTGAGAAATTTGCATTGCAACTTGACGAGTCTACTGATATCAGTGGACATGCTCAACTCTTGGCCAATGTGCGTTTTGTTGATGGTGATGCAATTAGAGAAAACTTCTTTTTTTGCAAGGCATTGCCAGAAAAAACAACAGGAGAAGAAATTTTTCGGGTCACATCAGAATACCTTGAACAAGGAGGACTTAAGTGGGAAAACTGCACAAGTGTCTGCACCGATGGAGCTGCAGCCATGGTCGGGCGCACCAAAGGCTTTGTAAGCAGAGTGAAGGAAAGAAATCCAGATGTGATTGTTACGCATTGTTTTTTACACCGTGAGGCCCTCGTAGCCAAGACTTTACCAGCAGACCTAGTTCATGTGTTGGATGATGTTGTGCGCATGGTAAACTTTGTAAAGTCACGACCCGTGAAAAGTCGCATATTTGCAGCTTTGTGTGAGGAGATGGGAGCGAAGCATAAAACCTTGCTGTTTCATACGGAGGTCCGGTGGTTGTCGCGTGGCAAAGTCTTGGTTCGTGTGTATGAGCTGCGGGAGGAACTTAAAGTATTTCTGACAAATGAGAGGTCAGATTACGCAAAGCTGCTTGCAAGTGATGAGTGGTGTGCAAGGCTGGCATACCTGGCAGATATATTTCATCATCTGAATGAACTGAACACACGAATGCAAGGCCGAAATGAAAACCTGCTTACAAGTACAGATAAAATAAATGGATTCCGTTCAAAGGTGCAACTCTGGCATCAACACGTGGAAAGTGGCAATCTTGAAATGTTCACACTCACCAAGCAATGGCAAGGTGTTCACACTGCTGCACTGTGTGAGATAATAGTTAAACATTTAAAAACTCTCGAGGAGAAGTTGTCATTTTATTTCTCTTCAGTCTCCACTGAATGCCTTGACTGGGTTAGGGACCCTTATAGCTCAGCATCAGTTGGTGGAAAGGACATGACTTTACAGGAGCAGGAGGAACTAACTGAACTGAGACAAAATCGTGGTTTCAAGCTAAGATTTGCTGATCTACCTTTGGACAGTTTTTGGTTGGATACTGCCAAGGAGTTCCCCCTTCTGGCAAACAAAGCTATTTTGACATTGCTCCCATTTTCCACTACATATCTGTGTGAGATGAGCTTTTCAAGCATGATTGCTATAAAAACTAAATACAGAGAGAGACTGAGAGCTGTTGACGAAGAGCTACGTGTGTGTCTTTCTTCGATTCCAGCCAGAATATCAGCTTTGTGTTCAGCCAAACAGGCCCAGGTTGCGCACTGAATAAAGTATTTTATAATTTTTCATATTTCTGTTTACTTACTATTTCATAATAAAGTAATTATAAAATACTTTCTTTGTGTTTATTTGATTCCTATTCAAGAGAATTACTTTATATATAGTCAATATAGGCACAGAGTTAAATTTTTTAACATTTTCTAATGGTGGTGTGCCTCGTGATTTTTTTAATGAAACAAGTGTGCCTTTGCCCAAAAAAAGGTTGAAAAACACTGCTATAGTGAATACAGTAGAACCTCAGAGTTAAACACCTCGGGAATGGAGGTGGTTCGTAACTTTGAAATGTTTGAAAATTTGTTAGTCTCTAAGGTGCCACAAGTACTCCTGTTCTTTTTGCGGATACAGACCAACACGGCTGCTACTCTGAAATTTGAAATGTTCGTAACTCTGAACAAAACGTTATGGTTCTTTCAAAAGTTTACAACTGAACATTGACTTAATACATCTTTGAAACTTTACTATGAAGAAGAACTGGTTTTAACCATCTTAATTTAAATGAAACAAGCACAGGAAGAGTTTCCTTACTTTGTCAAATCTTTTTTTTAAACTTTCCTTTTATTTAGTAGTTTCACACAGTGCTGTACTGTATAGTATTTGCTTCTTTTCTTTTTTTTTTTTGTCTGTGTTGTCTGATTGTGAACTTCCAGCTCTAAATAAGGTGTGTAGTTGACGGGTCAGTTTGTAATTCGGGTGTTTGTAACTGAGGTTCTACTGTAGTTTTCTCTTAATTCAGTAGAGGTCCTTGTTCCCTAAGAAACTAAAATGCTTCTGCCTCATTTGTGCATTGAGACCTCTGACTGAAGCCTCTGTCCAGAACCAGCTAGCTAACTTCCTCTCTAATGCTAACGGAAAGCAAAAGATATTGGGCCAGATTCTACGGGAGCATAGACAACTTTTTTTATTTGGGGGGCGGGAGCAAAGAGTCAACGGCTATTAGTATTGTTGTTATAACTATCACTTTAATGAGTAGCTTCATACCGTTAACTATATTTATCCATTGTACTAAAAGTGAGCTAAAAGGGCTTCTGTTCCAAACTCCGTGTTCTCTTTAATTATTAATCTAATCCCAATTTTTTATAGAAGGGGTATAAAGCCCCCCTCTCCACCCCCCAGTTGTGTACACACATGCACAAAGCCCACTCCCAACTGCTTTGGCAGTGTTTTAAAGGAGCCTTAGAGTGCATGTAAATTACATTTACACCCACTTCAAGGCCCTTTCAGATGCCAGAGTGTATTACTGTAGCTCCTTTGTGCACATAAGAATCAGGCTCATGGTTAAAAGGGGTCACTAGAATACACGTGCTTTGAAAAGTCGTCCGTCAGTGAGCAAATGGTAGCAATGGCATACAAACCCCCCTGAAATCTTGTCTCCCTTTCAAGATCTCTCCAAATGACAGTGGTGCCATCTGCTGTCCCTCTCTTGTACAACAATACCATTTCCTTTCTTTTGAAGGAAGGATGAATGGCAACACCCACATCTCTATTGAAGACTAAATGAAGAATGTAGGTTTTAAAAATTACATTCCATGTCACTGGGACTATTACATGTCTCACACTCACACACACATTGAATTCTTAGTTGATTGGTTTTTATGCAGTTAGAATAACACACAGTTTGTGCTCCTAAGTTTGTGTTACGAGAGAATATCTGCCTTAAAGTTTGACAGTTAAGAGTGTTCATGCCTTGCATTGTTCTGGTTGTAATATTTCAATTGTGATGTCCCCAAGCTACAACATTCAGATCCAGATTTTGAATACCCTGACATTTCTGGATGTTTGGATCTGCAATGTGGAGCTGGCCGAATGTCTAACTTGCAAATGTTTTAATGCTAGGCTGCCCTTCCTCATCCCATTTCCCACAATCTAGTCTCATTAGTTTCCTGTATTTGGCCTGGGCATGCAACATCAAATAATCCATAGTTGTGTGGAACACCCTAGAACTGTCTGCCCCAGTGTGGAATACCAGCAGCACTACTAAGTTTGGACACTAGACACTATGGGTATCTCTATACTACTCGCCGGATTGGCAGGCAGCGATTGATCCAGCGGGGCTCGATTTATTGCGTCTAGTCTAGATGCGATAAATCGAGCGCTCTCCCGTCAACTTCTGTACTCCACCGGCGAGAGAGGTGCAGACTGGAGTCAACGGGGGAGCGGCAGCAGTCGACTCACCGCAGTGAAGACACCGCGGTGAGTAGATCTTACTACGTTGACTTCAGCTACGTTATTTACATAGCTGAAGTTGCGTAACTTAGATCGATTTCCTCTCCCCCCCCCTAAGTGTAGACCAGGGCTATGATTATAGTATTATCAATATACTGATACCAGAGCACAGACTGCAGGTTGTTATTTACTGAAGTTTGATCACACGGTCAGCATGTAGTGGGTAGTTGGTGCAGTAGGGAAAAATCTCTCTGCCGACATCTTCCCAATGGACAGCACTGTTCTTACAGAAAGGGGGCAAAATCCAAGCAAGCCTGGGTATGGATTCTGCACTGAGTGACACTAGTATAGCTGCAGAGTAACTCCAAAAGGACCAGTGAGCTGCAAGCAGAATTTGTCCCTAGCACAAGGGGCACCAACCCACAGCCAAATTCTGTGGGGTTATAAATGACAGTGTAAGCTACATGATAGGTGTAAGTGAAATAGTGCAACTTGTACCAGTTAGGAATTTAGTGGGTGCCAAAGATGATAGTGAGGGTGCTCTGTCGGCCTCCAAATCTGCATGTCAGGAGGTAGCAGACAGTGGGTTGGGCCAGCAGAGGTGCGGGTGAGTCTGGGTCGATGTCTACCATTGACCCTCTCCACCAGCCCTTCCAAACTCAGGATGGAAAACAGTATCACCCTGGAAGTCCAAGGGGCAGTGTTTAACTGCCGGAGCTTTATCAGGGATGTTCCACCAGGGCTGTGCTCTTGGTGGGGGCAGGAAGGCACAAGTATGTTGCTATGAAATCAAAAAGCTGGTCTTGGCTTTCAACTGATACTTGGGAGCCATGTCTCCCAACTCTGTCAGACAGATGAGAAGAAATCTCTGAAAAGAGATCCACCCCCTCTGCCCATAGATTTTTAAGGCTAAAAGGGATCACTGTGATCACCTAGTCCAGAGGTGGGCAAACTACGGCCCGTGGGACTGTCCTGCCTGGCCCCCGAGCTCCTGGCCCGGGAGGCTAGCCCCCGGCCCCTCCCCTGCTGTTCCCCCTCCCCTGCAGCTGCAGCTCGCTCGCTTCGCCACCGGCGCAATGCTCTGGGCAGCGGGGCTGTGAGCTCCTGGAGCAGCGCAGCTGCAGAGCCCGGCCTGACCCGGTGCTCTGAGCTGTGCGGTGGCGGCGTGGCCCAGCTCGAGCCGGGCGGCGTGGCTGTAGCTTCGCCAGCCACCAGTGCTCCAAGCAGTGCGGTAAGGGGGCATGGAGCAGGGAGGGGTTGGATAGAGGGCAGGGGAGTTCGGGGTGGTGGTCAGGGGGTGGGGGTGTGGATAGGGGTCAGGGTGATCGGGGGGGTACTGGGGTTGAATGGGGGCAGGGGTCCCGGGGGGGGGCCCGTCAGGAATGAGAGGGGGGTTAAATGGGGCGGCGGAGGTCTAGGGGTGGTCAGGGAGCGGGGTGTGTGGATGGGGCAGGGGTCCCACGGGGGTTGGATGGGGCAGGAGTCCCGGGAGGGAGGGGGGCAGATAGGAGGTGGGGGGGCAGGCCACGACCCCCTCCCCTAACCGGCCCTCCATACAATTTTATGAAACCCGATGCGGCCCTCAGGCCAAAAAGTTTGCCCGCCCCGACCTATTCTGACCTCCTGCATAACACAGGCCATAGGACTTCCAGGAATTAATTCCTGTTTGAACTAGGCCATATCTCAGAAAAGAATCCCGTCTTGACTGACAAATTTCCAGTGATGGCACCAGTGCTAAATCCCCATGATGATGAACACCAGAAATAGAAAAGAGTCAGAGATACAACATCTTCAGACAGTTTGCAAACCCCTCCCAAAAAGTCTGAGAGAACCACTGCTGGTTTTGTAAGTATCGGTTGAACTTGAACCACAGCTGATCCGTGATTTGTATTAAGTTTGAATAGAACATTTCGCGCAGCTCCAGTTTGTGTTCCGCCGTGCTGAAGGCTATTGTCCAAAAAGCATTGATTTAAACACCAAAGGAAATCTGTCACTTATTGGTCATTTTTTCTTTAAATTAATCAATTACTTTTAATACCTCCCAATTGCCTACTATGGACCGAAACCTTATCCTTTTAAAAAAAAAAAAAATACCCAGGGCCATCATCTGTTCGCATATAGTTCATTTTATGTAAATGCCTATAAAATTTTCTCAAGATTTCATAGAACTTCTACAGTACTAATTAACTTTTGATGAAATTGCGTCTCTGCTTTTCTGACGTCAGTAAATTGAACTTTTTCTATAGAATCAGAAAGATTCTAAAATGCATTTAACATTGGTTCTAATAGTGGAGTTTTGCTGTTTGATTTTGCTTGATACAGATTCAAGTGTTTTCTTAATTTCTTTTGATTGCATCGAATGAGTCCATTAGGGTGCACATTTTGTTTGTGGTGATGAGCACCTCATTAATGCATTGTGAATTATCTTGGAATTCAGACATCCTGAGTACTGTAGTACTCCGCTTTAAAATTCACAACAAAGACGTGATTTATGCTAACAAAAGACACCAGGATTTTAGTAGGAAATTCAAGCTACCTAATACATTGACAGAATAACATGGAACTTGGTTTTAATGCCATATTGGTAACACACACATTTAGGGCCAGATTCTGATATACTTATTCACAATGAGAAGCACTTTACTTTGAAGCTAATTCCATTGAAGACAGTGGGATGGCTCCTGGAGTAAGGTGCTATTAAGCATGTATCAGGGTCACTGAATCTGCCCCATAGAGGAGACAGAAAACTAAAGCTAATGAAGTATTTGTGGGTTTTTTTTTTTTTTTTAAAGGGGCTCATTTGAGGGACAGAAAGAGAAACTCCTACATCAAAAAATTCTGCAAATCTAACTACATGCTTATTGCCTAGATCAGGGGGTCCAGCAACAATTTTTTTTTTGTGTTCTCAGATTGCAGCCACCAACACTTTTTCCTAAAATTATATTTTTTTTCTAAAGTTCATAAAGTAATATGCACATATACATCCAAATCATTGTAATTTATTTATGTAAGGGTTTGGGGTTTTTTTGCCAAAGGGGGGCTCCACCCACTGTCCATGCGCCCTCTGCTCGCCTCCTCACCCCCATCCCGCTCGCTGATGGCCTCCTCTATCCCTCCTTACTCCTCCACCCGCTGCTGGCCTCCTCACTCCCCTGCCACAGACACCCCGCTGCCCGCCACGTGAACCCCCGCTCGCTGGTGGTTCACTGTTTCCTGCTGCTTCCCTGAACCCACTTGAGGAGAACAGGCAGTCAACTGAAGTAGTAGGAGCCAGTTAGGCCCTTAAGACGCTGATATCTTCCCTCACTCAGGCCCTGCTACCAGCCTGCTTATTTGTCCCCTTCAATTGAGTGTTGAGAGCCACTATAGCTGGCACAGAACAGCAATCATGAGTGAAAGAAGAAAACGCCCCTCTGGGGCAGCATTCAGAAAAAGAAAGCAAGCAAAGGAAGCTTTTCTATCTAAGCAGGAAGGAGCTCTCCTGAGATACATAGACACAAATGCTCATGGTGAGCTTTCTGGCCCCAGTGAGGATGTGAGTGGTGAGGAGATGCCTGATCTTCCAGTTAGTCAGAGTGCAGGTGACCTGGCAGCTACTGCAGCATCCATATCTCCATCTCAAATGGCTGTAACCATGCACATCCCTGAAGAAAAGTGTAGATCAGAGAAGAGTGTGGTGGAGGTGCAAGAAACAGCTGCTGCTGAGTTTAGTTCCTTAAGTCTAGATCATCCAAGACTGTGGACCCACTTGAGCAGTAGCCTGAGGGACTTCCTTGTACTGCGTGGGCCACAGCAAGTGAAAAACTTCATGTTCCCCAAAGACAATGAAAAAGAAGTTTCCATCCAACACATTACTGGTGTGAAATCCCCAATGGTGACAAAGTGGAGAGGCCATGGCTTATGTACTCAAAAACCCAGAATGCGGCATACTGTTTTTGTTGCAAACTCTTCCAGTTTAATGTTCCAGCCACATTGGGTTCTACAGGAACAAAGGACTGGAGAAATCTGGCATGCCATGAGAAGGCAGCAAATCACCAGAGAGCATTCCATAGGTGGAAAGAGCTTGAAATGAAACTAAGGTTAAAGGTCACCATAGATGATCAGCATCAAGAGAAGATTGCATCAGAGTCTCTTTACTGGCAAAATGTTCTGAAAAGGCTCACTGCCATTGTGAGAATGCTTGCTACCCAAAACCTAGCACTGCGTGTCACTTACGATCAGCTGTATGTGCCAAACAATGGAAACTTGCTTAAAATTGTGGAGCTGATGGCTGAGTTTGATGCTGTACTCCAGGAACATCTAAGAAGAGTCACCACCCAAGAAATGTACACACACCACTACCTTGGAAAAACAATTCAAAACGAGATCATACAGTTACTGACAACAAAAGTCAAACAGAAGATTGTGGCAGATCTGAAGTCAGCAAGATATTACTCTGTTATTCTGGACTGCACACCTGACATCAGCCATACGGAACAAATTACTTTAATGGTGCATTTTGTAACAACAGAACCTAGTGACAGTTCTTTGCCTAACACTTCCGTGTTTCCTGGTTGTGCTTGGAGTTTTGTGTTTTACTGACCCCAGCTGAGCTGTATCATTCTAGTGGCAGTATTTTTCTTACTCTGTTCCATGATAGCTCCATCTATTTGGATCAAGAAGTTGGAAAAAGTGAAACCACTGTCATCACCTGTAGGTGGTAGCACCGCTAGGAGCAAGTTCTGACAGGTGATGGAAATGGTGGTAAAAATTGTAAAAGGTAAATGATCCAGGAAAGAATACAATCAGAAAACCCTCCAGGGACACTTTGGAATCGGTCTCATGGAGAGGAAGGATAGCTGACTGGTTAGGGTGCTAGCCTGGGGGGAGACCCATTTTCAATTTCCTGCTCCAACATCGGCTTCCTGTTTGACTTTGGGCACAGCACTCTGGCTGTGTGTACACTATCTGGGGTACTGATACTTCCCCACAAAGGTGCTATGAGGATAAATATATTAAAGATTGTATAGTGCTCAGATACCAGGGAAAGGAGGGCCATGTAAGTTCCTTAGATGTCTCAATGGGGACATCTTCCTAACTTTCAAAACATTGATTTTTATTTGATGGACTTTGCAAATAGATTTGCTCACTGGGACCAGGATTCTTCCACCATCTTTTTAGGCTTAGGTAAAAATGGACAATATTGATAATGCTATATTAATAAGGGTCAGATTCTGATACCCTTACTCATATTGGATAGTTCCTTACTCCACAGGCAGTCCCACTGAATTCTATGGAACTGCTTTGTAGAGCACGGTAATCCCTACTCTGAGTAGGAGATCAGAATCTGGCCCAGATGTAGTAGCCAGGATGACCTTTAATGTTTTCCATCACTAGCTTTTAGGCATGTTAGACAAAGGGGGAGGTGGTTTGCCTGAGATTACACCGGGCTTTAAGCAAAATAGACAGGCTAGGCAGTTCTGTTGGGTACACTGATGTAAGATCATGTCTTCAGTCCCTTGTGTTAAAGGTATTGTACAAACAGCCCCATATAGATCTCTTAACCACAAGACAAAGTGCCTCTGTTGGCAGTAAACCTCAGGACCCGCTACATGGCTCTCTGATCCTTGAGCAGGGACAGGTTCTTGGCACATGCTTTTCCACTGATATAACTTGGGTACCAGGGGGCAAGAAAAATCACACCACAAAAGTTGCTTTTCATTAAAAAGGTTTTTATCTATATACTAAAATTCCAGGATTGCCACTCTGTCTGAATGTCTGTTAAGAACTAAGAATGGCCATACTGGCTCAGATCAGTGGGGTCCACCTAGCCCAGTATCCTGACAGTGGCCAGTGCCAGATGCTTCAGAGGGAATGAACAGAACAGGGCAATTTTGAGTGATCCACCCCCTGTTGTCCAGTCCTAGCTTCTGGCTGTTGGAGATTTAGGGGCACCGAGAGCATGGCATTGCATCCCTGCCAATAGCCATTAATAGATCTATCCTCTAAGAACTTGTCTAATTCTTTTTTGAACTCTGTTATATGTTGTAGCTGTTTCCATTACTTCACACTGACTCAGACATAGATGGGAGCTCATTTTGTTTGGACTTTCATCCAGGTAAATCATCTCTGGGTTTCAGGGTCTGTCACTGTCCAATTTTTAAGTTCTCAGCGGTTTGGGGCTTGTTTACACTTTACAAATGACCCCTGAAGCACAGCATGGGCTTTCACTGAGGGTTTTTTTTATTTACTTGTACCTCATACCCACTGGTCAAGGATGTATTGGATGCTTCTTCCCTCCATTTGGTTGACTGGAGCAAAGAGTATTTGGAGTTGTACAGCCAGACTTTCAGGGTTTATTTCCTCTCCAGACAAATATATTACAACAACATGGACTTCTTCCATAGCACCTTTTATCTGAGGATCTCTGTGTGTCTTATAAAGCATCAATAAAATCTTACAGTATCCGTGTGAGGTAGATAAAGTGTTACAGCCATTTTACTGATGGGGACACGGGCATTGACAGACTAAGTGGTTACATAGTAAGTCAGTGGGACTAGAACTGCCATCTCCTGTTTCCCAATCCCTGCTCTAACCACTGTAACCTACTTTCCCTCAAAAACTACTTTCCTTTTGCAAGTGAAACTCAGTTAACTTTCTGTGGGCTAGATACTCAGCAGGTGTATATTGGCATAGCTTCAATAGGGCTAGATTTTGCCATACTCAACTGGCACATAGATTTGTGCCAGTTGAGTATGGCTGTACAACTTTAATAACTGTCATGCTGATGCTAATTCTGACTAATAAACTCTTTTGAGAATATTATGGGAGAGTTGTTCAGGTTCAGGGATCAGCAGGGGGATAGACAAGGTTTAAAAAAAAACAAAAAACCATTTCTGTGTATAAATGATGCCAGGTCCCCACTCTATTCTAGTTAGAAAAAAAATTAGTAAACAAAGTCCTGATATGCTTTTCTTTTTACCTTGTTTGAAAAGTGAATAGAACACAAATGTATTTGTAAGGGGAAAAGGTTGCATACTGCCCTCTCCTCCAAATGTGTGCGCACACACAAAAATCGGATAAAATACGATTGTTTATGCTAAAAGTTTTGCTGCACTTTGTAGTAAAAGCCATTTAGGTAAATGAATGCAATGAGAGGGATACATTTCCTTTGAATTGTTTTGACACATTTATCCAGCCCTCTTATTTTAAAAGTAGAGTAATGATACCTGTTTCTTTTTGTGAGTGGATCTGCATGTGCAGTAAAGTAAAAGCTGACAGAAATATTTGCTCTAAATTGCCCAGAATTCAGACAGTTATAAGCATCCTGGGTCTCTGCTCAAAACCATTAACGTCATAATAATGAGGACAGAGTGAAATGTCTTTTTGCTTTAGTAAATACGCTTGAAGGCTAGTAAAAATGTAAATGAAGTAATAAAACTAAGACAGGTCTAAGTCTGATGGAATTTTCCTCTTTATCACACGCCAGTAAACTCAATTGGGGAAAAAATTTAAATATAGGGCCTGTTTACTCATATTATTATTTTAAACCAGTTTCCAATTTTCTGCCTGCATTTAATTGCATTGCAGGCACAAAGGATAACATTTAGATTCCTGCCTGATTGTGTCTAGAAATCTGGTAGACAGACAATTGAAGGCCTGGTCTACACTCACAGTTGTACCACTTTAACTAAAGGTGTGACGTGTGTGTAAAAACTCTCTCTCTCTCTCTCTCTAAAAATAAATACAATACTGTTGCCTGATCCTTTTTAAAGGTTAATACTACGTGTATTGATTGCCAGTTGATCAGGAGGAGATTAGGTTTTTTCCCCCCAGAATCAGGCCACTCAGAACTAAAACCAATGAGTTCAGTATTTTGTAGGAACCCTTGGGGTATGTGGCAAGGACATTCACATTAAGGGCAAAGCAAAGCCTTAGGGACTTTTATTAAAATCAGTGGGGGAAAAAACAGAGAAGCGCCAAGACGCATGCACAAATAATAATACAGTATTGGGGACAGCTGTGTAACATTCTTTGCATAAGCTCATAGATTTGCATACTTACACCTTTCCTTGAGGAGCTGGTGGGAAGAGACAAAGGACCAGCCCTGTCTCTGGCATGCCAAATGAGTCCTATGGTCCAGGTTCTTGTAACTAATATGACATGTTCAACAATAATCCATAAAAGCATTAGCAGAAACTTTGAACTGAAATTAGACAAGTTAAAAAAATCAAGCTATTGAATGTAGTTCAGCCACCCACTACAAACATTATCAAAATGTCATTTATGACCTAAATAATTTTCTTGTAATTGGAGTAACATGAAAGACATTATTATTAATGGCTGCTTCATTGTGTTTCTTTTTAATACACTGTCTAGAAACATAACATCCAAACATCTTGAATATTTTAGGCTTCCACATGCATTTATTTTTCTATAGAGTCTGGAAATACTTAAACCTATTGACACCTACAATAAAGGTGCACTAAAAAGAGATATTTGCATGTGGTATTTCAAACCCTTTTTTTAAGAAGATGTTATGAGAACCAATAAAGTTTAGTAGGGGGATCTCAAAACTTATGGCTAATGGCTCTCCCCTCAACCTTCCCCCCCTTTTGTGTCTTAGTGCAGAAAAGGTGAAGAGTAGGTTATAAGCCTAAAAAAGCAGTATTTACTGTACTTTAGAATCCAGCATCTAAATACACAAGGGCATCCACTTGTAATGAACTCTGATGTAGTGGAACTGTATTCACAGGGCGAAATACAGGACTAGCACAAGATCTAAATCCTGTAAATAAGACTGCAGTGAGGGCTTGTGCTGGCCTTTTCCCCGGGGGTGAATGTCACCCATACTGAAGTAGGTTGGAAATCCCTATATATGTCCCTACATTGCACTGAGCAAATTACAGTTCCAGAGATGGCGATCCTCATTATTTGAAAGGAAAAAGAGCTCTGTGTGTGTGTGTGTCATATATATATATATAAATATAATTTTTTTTTTTAAACTGATCTCTGACTAGATTTTGATCCCCATATTCATCAAGCTGAGTAGTGTTTTACGCCACAAATAGTCCCACTGGATAAAATTCTAGGTCCATTTAAATCCACTGGAGTTTTGCCATTGATTTCAATGGATTGAGTGTTTCACCCATTGACTTAGTACACTAATTCAGGTATTGCTCATCATGAGCAGAGGTCTCTGAATCTATTGCTAAGTAAACTAGGTTATAATTTAATATAGGTGAAATGAGTGGGTTGGTTAGAGTGGTCTCTTTCCCTGCAAAATTAATATAGGGCAACTAGACTTGAAAATAAACCTCCACTAGTTGAACCCCAAAGTCTGGGTTTAGTGATTTTTTCCCCCCTCCTCCAATTTATCACCATTTAAACATCTAGCAGACACTAGCAAGTGAGAAATTAACTTGGCATCCTTCAAACTATACATGGTTTTTATTGCTGTATTTGGGGATACATTTAGCTCTCCAAAGGGTCTAGTGGGGCAGTAGGGATTGTAATCAAATGCCTTGGTAAACAAAGGAGACATAATTTTGAATTCTAGGTGCTAGCCCATGGACTAGGGGCTCTGCAAGGCTCCTTGATTCTGAAATTCACTTTCCCATGTTGATCTGTTAGACTTATGGGCATGCTGCAAAGTGGGAGTGTGGTGGATAGTTGACAAAGGTGGATTATTGTGTTTCTTGCTGTGATGAAGATTTTTTGTTCTTTATTTTTTGTGTGTTAGTTTATGAGAGCTAAGGGCCTGATCTAAATTCCATCGACTGGAAAGACTCCTGTTAAAGCTTGAAGCAGAAAAAATGGGGCGGGTGTGTGTGTGTGTGTGTGTGTGTGTTTATCACAATCTGGGAGTAGCAGCTTTAGTAAGATACTGATTAAAGGATGCCCCTCAGCAAGCCAGGTGATTTTTACTATGTTTAACTCCCAAGAAACCTCCCCTTCCCTCTTCAAGTGTTAAGCCTTGACTCCCATTGACTTCAGTGGGCTTGGGATTAGCTCAGGGGTCGGCAACGTTCGGCACGCGGCTCGCCAGGGTAAGCACCCTGGCGGGCCGGGCCAGTTTATTTACCTGCTGACGCGGCAGGTTCGGCTGATCGCGGCCCCCACTCGTTGCGGTTCGCCGTCCCGGGCCAATGGGGGCGGCGGGAAGCGGCACGGGCCGAGGGATGTGCTGGCCGCGGCTTCCCGCCGCCCCCATTGGCCTGGGACGGCGAACTGCGGTGAGTGGGGGCCGCGATCGGCCGAACCTGCCGCGTCAGCAGGTAAATAAACTGGCCCGGCCCGCCAGGGTGCTTACCCTGGCGAGCCGCGTGCCGAACGTTGCCGACCCCTGGATTAGATCTTAATTGAACAGTTCATCAAGTGATAGTTGAATATTTTGAAATAATTTAGATAATGGCATAGAAAGTACACTTATAAAGTTTGTGGAGGATACCACGCTGGGAGGTGTTGCAAGTGCTTTGGAGGATGGGATTAAAATTCAAAATGATCTGGAGAAATGGTCTGAAGTAAATAGGATGAAATTCAATAAGAACAAATGCAAAATATCCCACTTAGGAAGGAACAATCAGTTGCACACATACGAAACGGGAAATGATTGCCTAGGAAGGAATACTGTGGAAAGGGATCTGGGGGTCATAGTGGATTACAATCTAAATGAGTCAATAGTGTAACACTTTTTCAAAAAAAGCAAACCTCATTCTGGGACGTATTAGCAGTATGTTGTAAGCAAGACAGGAGAAGTAATTCTTCCACTCTATTCCCCACTGATAAGGTCTCAGCTGGAGTCCAGTTCTGGGTGCCACATTTCAGGAAAGATGTGGACAAATTGGAGAAAATTCAGAGGAGAACAAAAAAAATGATTAAGCAAAGTAAGCTGTCATGGGATAAGAGGGAAGGTCCTCTCATGGATTGGTAACTGGTTAAAAGATAGGAAACAAAGGGTTGGATTAAATGGTCAGTTTTCAGAATGGAGAGAGGTAAATAGTGGTGTCCCCCAGGGGTCTGTACTGGGACCAGTCCTATTCAACATATTCATAAATGATCTGGAAAAAGGGGTAAACAGTGCAGTGGCAAAATTTGCAGATGATGCAAAACTACTAAAGATAGTTAAGTCCCAGGCAGACTGTGAAGAGCTACAAAAGGATCTCGCAAAACTGGGTGACTTGGGCAACAAAATGGCAGATGAAATTCAATGTTGATAAATACAAAGTAAAGCACATTGGAAAACATAATCCCAACTATATATATATATATATAAAATGATGGGGTCCGAATTAACTCTTACCACTCAAGAAAAAGATCTTGGAGTCATTGTGGATAGTTCTCTGAAAACATCCACTCAATGTGCAGCGGCAGTCAAAAAAGCGAACAGAATGCTGGGAATCATTAAGTAAGAGATAGATAAGATGACAGAAAATATCATACTGTCTTTTTATATAAAGCTATGGTACGCCCACATCTTGAATACTGTGTGCAGATGTGGTCACCCCATCTCAAAAAAGATATATTGGAAAGGGTTCAAAAAAGGGCAAAAGGGCAACCCAAATGATTAGGGGTATGGAACGGCTTCTATATGAGGAGAGATTAATAAAACTGGGACTCTTAAGCTTGGAAAAGAGACAACTAAGAGGGGCTATGATAGAGGTCTATAAAATCATGACTGGTGTGGAGAAAGTAAATAAGGAAGTGTTATATACTCCTTCTCATAACACAAGAACTAGGGGTCACCAAATGAAATTAATAGGCAGCAGGTTTAAAACAAACAAAAGGAAGTGTTTTTTTCCCACACAACACACAGTCAAACTGTGGAACTCTTTGCTAGAGGATGTTGTGAAGGCCAAGACTATAACAGGGTTCAAAAAAGAACTAGATAAGTTCATGGAGGATAGGTCCATCAATGGCTATTAGCTAGGATGGACAGGGATGGTGTCCTTTAGCCTCTGTTTGCCAGAAGCTGGGAATGGGCAATAGGGGATGGATCACTTGATGATTACCTGTTCTGTTCATTCCCTCTGGGGCACCTGGCATAGGCCACTGTTGGAAGACAGGATACTGGGCTAGATGGACCTTTGGTCTGACCCTGTATGGCCATTTTTATGTTCTTATTAAAGGTCTTGAAAACATGACCTATGAGAGACGATTGAAAAAATTGGGTTTTAGTCTGGAGGAGAGAAGACTGAAGGGAGCGATAACAGTTTTCAAGTACATAAAAGGTTGTTACAAGGAAGAGGGGAGAAAAAATATTCTCATTAACCTCTGAGGAGAGGACAAGAAGCAATAGGCTTAAATTGCAACAAGGGAGGTTTAGGTTGGAAATTGGGGGGGTGGGGGGAAACTTCCTAACTGTCACGGTGGTTAAGCACTGGAACAAATTGCCAAGCGAGGTTGTGGAATCTTCATCATTGGAGGTTTTTAAGAACAGGTTAGACAAACACCTGTCAGGAATGTTCTAGTTATTATGTAGTCCTGCCTTTAGTGCAGGGGACTTGACTAGATGAGCTATTGTGTAGGACTGTAAGAGACCTCATCTATAATTAAATTCCACAATTTCATTGAAAAATTCCTGTAAAACTGACCAGACCCTGGGATGATCACTCATGTGTTTATAAATTAAAATAAAGACACGGGATGGATGCATTAAAATGCTGCTGTACAGTTGAGGTATCTGATTTTCAAATGCTAATAACTTCATAATTTGAAGCAGTTTTAAAATGAGGAAATGTCTTTTAGAAGGTGCCTGAGGGAGGGCAAAAGAAGCAAAAAGAGGTGGGGGAAGCACAGGATTTGAGGGTGCCTTGTTGTTTTGTTAATAACACCCATTTATTGTAACCACCTATTGTCTGTCACATTATACTTGGATTGTAAGATCTTCAGGCAGTGACTTTTTTTGTTAGACCTTTGTACAGCACCTGTCACAATGGAGATGGGCCCCATAGGTACAACACAACACAACTTCGTAATAAAACTCACTGATCCCATGAAGCTTAATTTCTTGTAGGTTTGATTTATGTCTTTTGGGCCATGTTCTGCTCTCACTTAGATTGGTATAAATCCGAATTAACTTCATTGAGGACCATTTTTAACCATGCGTAAGTGAGAAAAGAATCAGGCCTTTAATTGTTAAAACTCTTCTGCTCCAGATGGTATCTGGAACAGCAGGTATAGTCTAAGAATAGTTGTACCAAGCATGTACAAGGAATTGCCTTAATATATTGAAATTAACTGAACGGGTGTTTAGAATGTGAGGATGCTTGCTCATAATCTGAGTGTAGGCAAGGACAGATTTACCCTTTCGATTTTAGTCTGCTTCTCTTTTCAGTGCATGTTGTATCTATTCCCATACTTGCAAAAATTAAATATTTTTTTAAAGAAGGATGCAAACTTTAACCTGCTAGAAAAGCCAGCTGACTTTCTGTTGGTTCACTGCAGATGTGTTAGCTGTTAGAGAAAACAGCTTCTAGAGCTGGCCAAGGTGACTGTTGCCCTGCACTAATATCTCCATCTAGTGATACTGAATGACAACAATCGTTACAATAAACGTGATCTGTCATCAAACTGTGCTTTTGTTCTCATTTAGGACCTGCTCCTATATTCCTTCCCTGTCCTCCTAATATTTCTGTTGACTGCATTGCATGGACTCCTGGACTGGGATGTATATGAAACTGGGAAAAATTCAGTATGCTAATGCAAGACTGGCCATGGTGAAATAGCATGTAGTTCAAAGTTTGTCTAAATGTAATGAATATTGTTTACAACAATATTTAAACCATAGTCACTTGATCATCCAAACAGAGGAGCAGGAGACAAGAGCTGTGGGTTCTCTTCTTAGCTCTCACAGCACACTTTGCTTTAGTATTACTGGGTTACTGTGCAGCCTTTTTCTGTATCTTGGCATTTAAGTGGATGCTTGAATCTAAAAGCATATAAGCTT
Source organism: Emys orbicularis (assembly GCF_028017835.1). Lineage (NCBI taxonomy): Eukaryota > Metazoa > Chordata > Testudines > Emydidae > Emys > Emys orbicularis. The sequence continues at coordinate 17,549,504 of NC_088685.1, read as the reverse complement.
TACTATTATAATTTATGTTGGATGCTTAGGCAAGTCAAAACAATAACCGGGTAAATGAACCACTGAATAAAGGGGATCAGCTAATAAACCTCCATGCACCTGACCGAAAAGATAGGGTAATAGCACTGGCTATATACTAAGTAGAGCTTCATTACATCAGTTTCTCCACTGAAGATTTTTTTTCAGTAATGCTTAATTTTCCTGAATTGCGGGCTTCCTGAATTGGCATAATTGTGGTCCCAAGTTGGGTTTGGTTTCCCTGATTTGGGGAATTCTTAAGGGCATCCTCAGTTGGGGGCAGACTTCCACTGGGCTCCTGAACTGAGGGCACCCTTGTGTGATCATGCTATATCTGGTTCAAACACATCTCTAAAGCATTTCCTATGTGAAAACTTTACTGATGCTAGAATTTTTGGCATAAGTGTCACCTTGCCAGGGACAATTCCAGAGCTGTCTCCTAGCTACAGTGTTAGAATAATAATCTAGCTGAAAAGAAATGTACAACATCAATGTGTCTGACACAAAAAGTACGGCTAGAAATATTTTACATACAGATACCAAAGATTTGTCTTTGGATGAGTCTTCAAAGTCATTACACCTTAAAAAGCATGGGGACAGAGATGAAGTTTGCGTGGCTGCATGTGGTGCTTCAAAATTTCTTCTTAGCAAGGAGAGAAAGAGGATCTTTTACTGGAAGCCGAGCTGATGATTGACTGGATCCCATGATTGCCTCCATATCAGCAGGGCATAGAAATTGGATTTTTCGAAGGAGTTTGTTACTCAAATTTTATTGAATGTCATTAGACTCCTAACTCCTTCAGGCTTCTTTGTATAGCCAAAACCTATTGTGAGCTTTACTGCGCATTCTATCCCAAAGGAAAGAAATGAGTATTTAAGCCAAAATGTCATATCCTTTTTCACATTGAGAGCTGGGTGGTGGGGGGACAGCAACAGAAATTCGTGCCTTAAAAAGCAGTATGGGAGAGAAAACAAAAACCTAATACCAAAATGCTGTGTGGGCATTGGAAGTAATGCATGTTGACCTGATTATTCTCACCAGTTATAGATCAATGTAACTTCACTGACTTCATTGGATTTACTCCTGATGTACATCAGTTTTAAGTGAGAGAGGAACAAAACCCTGTATCGCTGTTTAAATGTTGTTACAAAACTTAGGCATTTGATGAATGTCTGAAACTTTTATTTCAAACTTTAGCCTTTGCCTGGCATTGTGTATAGGTTGGTAAACAAATAGTGATTCATGATAACTGATGCACTGTGTCTTTTGGGATGAAAGATTTTCACCAACTTAGCTATCAGATCACTGTGCAGAAAGAGAGAACAGTTTTATTGTTAAATAACCTTGCTTTCCTTGAAATTTCATTGCTGGGCCTCAGGTGATAGTGATTTTTGATTCATTCGCTGATGCTCCAGAAATGAAAACTTAACTTTTATCAACAAAATTGTCCATTAAATTTGGGGTTTTGGAGTGTCAACAATCCAGATGAATGGATACATCATCATTACATAGGAGATTCCAATCAGGTAGCACTGACTGCCATAAAGCATTTTGTCACCAGTTGTCCCCTCCCTATTATGTCATTTTTCTCTAGTCTTCACTCTGCCCTTGTTTTAGGCAGTCTTTCAAGCAGCTTGGATACAGTCTGAAAATGGAAAAAGGTACATGAAAGGATTACAGTAATGGGATAGAGTATGTGGGTACCATAGGAGACAACATGATCTGGTATGTAAGTGCAGACATTGAAGTTGGAGGAGCTGGGTTCTATTCTGCCACTGACTCACTGTATGACCTTAGGCAAGTCATCTAACATCCCCGTGCCTTGACTTCCCCATCTGTAAGATGGAGTAACGATATTGAATCTCTTTTTGCAAAGCATTTAAGCTCTGCGGATGGAACATGGTATATAAGTGCTATGTATTTATTGTTACACCTCAAATGCCCACTTTAGCAGCCCTTCCCGCTCATCTGCGCAGAAAAGATGGAAAACAATTAACTCCATACTGACACTAAGTTATTCATTTTTGGGTCCACCAATTCTAATTTACTTTCTTCCATAACAAAGATGAAGTACTGTGCACTCTGCTAGATCTTCAAGTGAAAACTTACTTTGTGAGATTAGCTGTGGACTAAAGTGCTTAAGTGAAAGCCTTCAGGATTCCTCTAAATGCTGAATGCAGTGTAGTTGTAGCTGTGTCGGTCCCAAGTTATTGGAGAGAAAAGGTCGGTGAAGCAATATCTTTTATTGGACCACTTCTGTTGGTGAGAGAGACAAGCTCATACAAAATGATGGGGTCTAACTAAGCTGTTACCACTCAAGAAAGAGATCTTGGAGTCATTGTGTATAGTTCTCTGAAAACATCCACTCAATGTGCAGCAGCAGTCAAAAAAGATAACAATGTTAGGAAGCACTAGGAAAGGGATAGATCAGACAGAAAATATAATGCCACTATATTTGCCCAGGGCCGGCTCTGGCTTTTTGGCCACCCCAAGCAAAAAACAAACAAACAAACAAAAAACCTGTGGTGCGGCCGGAGCGCGGGTGCAGGGGGACCGGCTGGGGGGGGGAGGGGGAGGGAGCGGGCGGGAGAGAGAGAGAGAAGGGGGCGGCCAGGGCTACAGCGGGGGCGCTGCCACGCGGCCCCTCCCGCTGCGCCGCCTCCTGCCGCCTGCCGCGAGGGCTCCGCTCTGGTCGGCGGGGAGGGAAGGAAGAGGACTGCCCTGCAGGGTGCTCTGGTTCTCCGCGCCGCCGCCCCCTACAGGGCGGCCGGAGCAGAACAACAACAACAAAAAAAAGCGGCCGTGCCACCCTAGGATTGGGCAGAATGCCGCCTCGAACAATCTGCCACCCCAAGCACCAGCTTGCTCAGCTGGTGCCTGGAGCCGGCCCCGTATTTGCCCATATCTTGAATACTGTATGTAGTCTGGTCACCCGATCTCAAAAAAGATATACTAGAAGTGGAAAAAGTACACAGAAGGACAACAAAAATGATTAAGGATATGGAACACCTTATGTATGAAGAGAGCTTAAAAACTGGGACTTTTCAGCTTGGAAAAAAGATGATTAATAGGGGCTATGACAGAGGTCTATAAAATCATGATTGGTATGGAAAAAGTGAACTAGGAAGTGTTTGCTCCTTCATGTAATACATTGGTCACCCAATGAAATAGGCAGCAGGTTTAAAACAAACAAAAGGAAGTACTTCTTCACACAGTCAACCTGTGGAATTCACTGCTAGGGGATGTTGTGTAGTCAGTTAATTGATATCTGAAACTTTTATTTGAAAATATAATGGGGTTCAAATAAGAACTAGATAAATTCATGGAGGTTAGGCTCACCAATCAATGGCTATTAGCCAAGGTGGTCAGGGATGCAAGCTGGGAGTGGATGACCAGGGATGGATCATTTGATTGCCTGTTCTGTTCATTCTCTCTGAAGCACCTGGCATTGGCCACTGTCAGAAGACAGGAAACTGGGCTGGATCAGTAGTTTTCAACCTTTTTTTATTTGTAGACCCTCTACAAATTTCAAAAGGAGGTGCGAACACCTTTGGAAACCGTAGACCTAGTCTGTGGACCCCAGGTGTCCACACCACAGGTTGAAAATTACTGGGCTAGATGAATGATTGGTCTGACCTAGTATGACCATTTTAATGTTCTTATGTTTAAGCTTTTGAGCCACACAGAGCTCTATCTTGAATGGTCCCTTAGAATATGTGCGAACCACTAATGCTAAACAATCTGTTCCACCATGCATTTAGCTGTGACACTCGGAGTACCTTTCCCAGACTGGAAGAAGAGTTCTGTGTGGTTCAGAAGCTTGTCTCTCTCACCAACAGATGTTGGTTGAATACAATATATTCCCTCACCCATGTTGTCTCTCTAAATGTGCTGAAATCCAGAGCTGCTCTTCTGCCTTGGGGAGCCGCAAAACAGGTTAGGTGCAACTAAGACAGCTACAGAGAGACTGCCCAAGATCAACATGATGCCTTAGTTATGCAAATTCTACTATCCAAACACTGTTTAAGTGAAGTCTATTTCAGGTATGCAAATTAGTCCGCCCTAGATAACTCACTCAGCAGCCTCCTCAGATGTGAAGCCAGTAAGCATCTGACTGCCAACATGTTTGTGTAAAGGATGGACACGCTTAGCCTAATTTCAAACTCACTCCAATATGGTGAGTTTGGAAGTTCAACTCAAAGTTATTGGATCCACTTCCCACTAGGGAAAGACTGAAAAAAAGCAGAGGGGAGGAGGAAGAAAATTCTTGTGCATTTGAAGGCATGTGGTCATTGTGTGTGATGATCAGAGATCAAAGGCTCTAAATGCACTCCTCTCTCTCTCCACTAATCAAAGAAAAAGCCCATGTGAGTGGTGACCTTGCCAGCTTGTTTTCTGTGAGAAGAAGATATAAATATGGATTCAGGGGAGAATCCTGCATCTCTGGACTGTTTGGACTTTTGCAGGGAAGGGTACTGGATGCAAAGTGGAGATTCCAAGACACATTCTAGATACCCTGAAAAGGCTTTTTGAGATACTGGCAGATTACTACATCTCAGCTGTCATTTGGAATTATAGATTGTAACTCACCTGTACATATCTTTTACCTGCTTTAACCTCTCAATAACTCTCATTTCTTTTCTTCGCTAATAAATCTTTAGTTAGTTTGCTGGTAGCTAATTCTATAGTATTGTCTGCCTTGTGAGATCTAGGATGCAACTCGACCTGGGTGAGTGACTGGTATTCCTGGGACTGGGAGTAACCTGGAATATTTAATTTTTTTGGTGTAAATCACAATTTATCACATAGTCCAGCTTGTCTGAGTGGCAAGATAGTCCCCTTAAACACTCCAGTCTATCTGTGACTCCCTTATAAAACTATCGTAGTACTTTGGAAGTTCACATTTGGTACTGGGTTGGTGAGATCTAATTCTAGAACATTCTGTCAGTTTGTGGTGTCTGCCCTGCTTTAGACAGTCTGCTTTGATGTAGGCACTCCAGACAGCATGACAAGCCCATTGAATTACAGTGATAGTTACATTTCCCAAACCAGCATTTGGGTCCACTACTGGGATTTCCTAGTGGGTTCAGTAACTATATAGGAATGTTGATGTTCTTAATGCAAGACTCAGCATGCATGTTCTCCTGTGGCCACTGTTGCATTGTGATTGTATTATTGAGGAGGCTTCCATATTGATAGCAGCGCAGAGAACAAAGAGTAGTAAAAAGGCCAGTTTTTACAATCACAGGCTATTGAGTCACACTTAATTGAATTAATCATTGTAACCTAATCAGCTTGTGTAATTAATTGAAGTAATCATTTTTAATTAAAGATTCATTAGAATCATTAGTTGATCATGCTGCTCAGACGTGGGTACCTCTTCAATGCCAGTTCTCAAAGACAGCACCCAGATTGAATTCATGGGTTTTCATACCAGATCCAGTGTATCCATTCATCCCAAGGTCGTGATGGGCTCCTGGCAGAACTGGATATGATTTTTGTCTCCCTCAATTTGTTCATGAGGAGATCGGAACTATTATTGCTCCTCAGTTAAATAGCTTTCAGGGGGCTGCCTCTTCCACTCTGCTTGGCCACTCCTCTTCTCCCTCTGTACTGTATGGCTTCAACTACTACCTGTGTGGTAATCACCAATCCATCTCTCCCCACCTCATCTGACTCCCTCTGTCTCGCTGACATCTCATCCTGTATGCATTGCTGACTACGGTTAACTGAGCTCCTGATCCTTTCCTCTGAAACCCTCTCCATTCTGTCACTGATAAATACTTCACCATCTGCCGTTTTTATCAATGCCTGTAACCTGCGTGTCACCTTTGACTCTGCCCTCACCACACGCATCTGGGCCTTGGGCCAGGTATGTGGTTCTGGCCTTCTGTATAGATGGAGAAAACTGGAGTGGTTCTTGTTTGTTTCTGGGATCAGGGGTTGGATTCTGCAGTGACAGAAATTCCCTGAAAGCATCTCCTAAATCCATCTTTCCCCCTGAGCTGTAGTCCATGCTGTGATCATCTACCACTCTGACTGTTGCTATTACTTCTTTTCTGGCTACCTGCTTCTGTCTGAGCTCCCTTCCACTCCTCCAAACTGATCCCGCTAAAATCGCCTTCCTCTCCTGCTGCTCTGATCATACCATTCCCCTCTTCTAACCCTTTATCTGGCTTCTTCTCACCGTCAACACCAAATTCAAGCTTCTTATCCTCAACCAAAAGCTCTGGATAGCTCATTACTTCCTACACCCTTATCTGCCCTCACTTTGCTTCTCTTTGTACAGTATCTTCTTTACACTCACTATCTTATTGATCATTGATTTCATTAGATTTAAATAATTTAAAAGATGCTGTGGGCACCCTGACACTTAATGTTATAACAACATAATACCCACAATAGCATTAAAACAAACATTCAGAGAGGAACAAATAACTTAGCCAGCCAGCTACCCATAAAAAGGGCTCCTTTCTGAACTCTGGCATTCTGGGAACACAACTTCAACCCTATCCAAAACTCCTTCCACATAGAAGCCTTTTGCAGCATGCCCGGAGAGTCACATAATTTAGGTTATTTTGGACAAAGTATGTGGAAGTGAGTTCTTTCATGTTTTCTTCCCAGTTATCCCTTCTGAGGCTTAGAAGTGTCTCTTCTCATGTGCCAAACTCCCTCCCTTCAGATCACACAAGAAGTAATTCTTCCACTCTACTCCGTGCAATAAGGCCTCAGCTGGAGTATTGTGTCCAGTTCAGGGTGCCACATTTCAGGAAAAATGTTAACAGACTGGAGAAAGTCCAGAGAGCAACAAAAATAATTAAAGGTTTAGAAAACATGACCTATGAGGAAAGATTGAAAAAACTGGGTTTGCTTAGTTTGGAGAAGAAAAGACTGATGGGGGACATAAGTTTAAGTCCATAAAAGACAGTTACAAAGAGGAGTGTGAAAAATTGTTCTTCTTAACCTCTGAGGATAGGACAAGAAGCAATGGGCTTACATTGAAGCAAGGAAGGTTATGTTGGACATTAGGAAAAACTTCCTAACTGTCAGGGGGGTTATGCACTGGAACAAATTGCCTAGGGAGGTAGTGGAATCATCGTCATTGGAGGTTTTTAAGAACAGGTTAGACAAACACCTGTCAGGGATGGTCTAGTTATTACATAGTCCTGCCTTGAGTGCAGGAAACTGGACTAGATGATCTATTGAGGTCCCTTCTGGTCCTACACTTCTATGATTTTTCTGCACAGCCTCCCAGCCAGATTCTTAAATCACCTCAAGCTCATACTGTTCTTGGTATATCGTGTGTATGAACAGTATTGTCTGTGTCTGTACTAGGTTGTAAGCTCCTTGGGGTAGGGACTTTGTTTGTACAGCATCAAGCACAATATCTGAGCTCAACATGTAGTAATACTTTTTCATTTAGGTATGTGACATTTAAGTCTCTGCTTTAAATCACGAAACAGTTGTCCTTTCTCCAAAGCAGTATTTTACTTTAAGTACAGGCAAGACAAGGAATCAAATACAGATGTATCCTTTTAAATTCTCCATCCATTTTATGTGCCCTAGTACTTCAAAATGCAGTGAAATTGCAGGCATAAGTGGAAAAAAATAGTTAATGCTTCCCATGGGTTATTCTGTTTATTTGCTTCAAGCAAATTTTTTCTTTTAGGTTACAAACACAATACTTCAAGACATCTGTTTCTGTGCAACTAGAAGCAACTTTTCCTTGCTCTTTATTTGCATTTTTAGCTTTTTAAGATGATTTAATTTCTTTTCCTCCCCAATCAGCTCTGGATCTTAGTGCATGCTGGTAAAATGCAGCATGTTATCTGGGTGCGCTGCCACCTAAAAAACAAACAAAAAAAAATTACAAAATAAAAAGCTGCTTTCATCTTGCCTACTCAGCTTGAATAAAAGACTTAATTCCCGTTTTAGAAGTTTGTTTAGTAATAAAAAAAAAAGAAAATTAGTGAAAACAAATTATTCATGCTTACTTTAAGGGAAGGAGGAATTATTTAGTAAGAATATAAAATTTATCACAGTTGAGGAGCACTTCAAAGGGATTAAAGAAAAAAGTTAAAGGATGGTTTTCATTCTTTGGGGGGATTAATGGGTCATTATAATTAAACAATCTGTCTAGATCTTGAACTGACATTTTAATTCCTCCTAACCAGTCAAGCCTTTGAAGGTTCACCATGGCATTATTTTACACTGTGCCTTGTAGAGAAGGCTTTATAAATAGTTTAAGATCTAAAAATATTTTCAAAATGCCAAGAGGGGTATTGAGTAGTTTTAGGGGCCAGATTCTGCCTAGACTTTAGGGTAGGGTCAGTGCAAAGAGCTTCCTATCACTTCTTGTACCTCCCGGCTCTTTTGTAGCCTGTGTGAGGGCCAATCAGAATTCCCATACCTGTGCCCCGGAGAATTCGACAACTGCTCCCTTTACTCCCTCGGTGCTGCATGGCACAAAAAGGGAAGGGGTCAGTGCATGACTTTACCCTCTTGCCACCCCCATGCACTGGCCATTACAGCTGGCTGGCCGCTTAGGGATTTAGTACAATGCACCCTGTAAATCTGTTCTTTTGAGGGTTTTTTATATGACACCCATCACCAGGGTTGGGGGTAGAACCCTGCAATGGTACCTGGCTATAGGTTTCAGGTCCAGGTTGGATGGGAAAACAACGGGACCCCTCTTGGGTTCAGCTCTCCTCCTCCTTCCCCGCTCCTACTGTCCGCTGCCCCCACCTGCACAGTGGGTCGTTGTGATGTTCCCCTGGTGTTATCTGGACTGGTTATCTGCTAAGTCACTCCAATCCTTGACTCTGGGAACCAGCCTTACCTTGCTCTGCTGTGAGAACCCCCACTCCTGGGCTGTTCACACACAGCCTCTAACATGTAAGCTACTCCTTGGATTGCGCAACCGAATGACACTAGCCAATATCTCCGGTCCCAGACACAACCCTAGGAACCGCCATCTTGCAGTGTCCAGTTATGCCTGCTGGATGCTGCAAGCTTATATGAGTTCGTCAATTTAACAAAGAAATTGATATGTACCAGGCTTGTTATCCCAAGGGGAGTCTCTGACATGCTTCAAACGAAACACACTGCTTCAGGTAGAATAAACAAACAAATTTATTAATTACAAAGATAGATTTTAAGTGATTATAAGTCAAAGCACAAGAAGTCAGATTTGGTCAAATGAAATAAAAGCAAAACGCATTCTAAGCTGCTTTTAACACTTTCAATGCCCTTACAAACTTAGATGCTTCCCACCACAGGCTGGTTGGTTGTCCTTCAGCCAGGCTCTCCCCTTTGATCACGCTTCAGTCGCTTGGCGGTGATGTCTGTAGATGGAGGTGGAAGAGAGAGGAAGAGCATGGCAAATGTGTGTCTCCCTTTTATCATGTTCTTTCTTCCCTCTTGGCTTTGCCCCCCCCCCTTCAGAGTCAGGTGAGCTTTACCTCATCGCAGTCCCAAACTGACCAAAGGAAGGCGGTGACTCACTCGAGAGTCCAGCAGATCCTTTGTTGCTGCCTAGGCCAGTGTCCTTTGTTCCTGTGAGGCTGGGCTGGGTTTGTCCCATACATGCCCTGATGAGGTGTGAACTGCCCCTCTGCTCTTGGAGAGCTTTGCCTGAGCTTGTTTTAAGCCATGAGGACACATTTTCAGCCTCATAACTATATACATGAAATTGCAACCTATAACATTACTATAACAGCAATGCTCAGTGTGTCATGAGCCTTCCGAAGACACCCAACATGACAAACTTTGCGTTTGATACCACACAATCATATTATAAGGATGAACTTGGGTGTTCCCCCGAGGTACAGAGTGTCACAGTGGTGCAGGGTGGGAGTGCTGAGCAGTCAGTGCCTCTCAGTCTGCAGCATGCACACAGCACAGCTGGAATGGTGCAGGAGCAGGCCATGTTGCTGTGCTAACACCACAGGCAGGAGGTGGTGGTGGTACTGACTCAGATTCGGGGGGGGGGGGGGGGGAGGGTCAGAAAAGGACTTGACTGGGTCAGGTCGAGTAGGCTTAGGTGTTGTTCAGGTCTGGGTCGGATTTAATTAGGCCCAAGCAAACCTCTGGTTGTGGGCATGTTGGGAAGTCTCCTAGTGCTTCCCGTGGGGCAGTGCAACTCTGCATTGCCCCTTACTCTAGGGTGTAGCTTGGTACAAAAACAATAGGCACAATTGTACCATTTAAGGGCAGATGTTCTCAGTCCCTTTCTTTTTCCTCTATGTGATCCCATATGTGCCATTTGGAACGTTGGAACTTTATCCCTCCACTCATGTAAAATACCAGCTAAATGACACCCATCTGCAGCAGTGAAAGCTCTCTGTGTAAAAGATAAGTGCATTAGTATTTACCAAAAATTGTCTCTCTGAAATAGTTGTTGGTTCAAAGTCCTCAATTAAATTCTGTATGTCAGATAAATATAAGTGTTTTGATCAGTGTTTGCACTAACTGATTTATGGAATGGGAATAAATCCTTTGTAGAGCTCAGGGTGTAGGCCATTTGGTGCCTTCTGAAGCCAGAAACGCTTTTTAGCAGTATCCTTATGAACTAGGGGGAAGTCCTCTCCGACCTTTTTGTTTATCTTGTCTACTTAGGGCTTGATCTTGCTCCCATTCAGGTTAATGGAAAAAGTCCCATTACACTCTTAGAGTGTGATGTCTTGGGGGCAGGAATGGTCTCTCACTGGGCATGCATACTGTGCTTAGCAGAATAGGGCTTTGTGGTCATTTGAGACCAGTGAATGCTCTTTAATGTGAAGTATAATATCTGGAGAGGAGGAACTCCAAGGGAAGCAAGAAAATCTTCCTTCATTAATCTTCATTTGGTACTCCTGTGGGAATTCTGCACCACTGCACAATGCAGAATTAGTGTAGAATTAATGTTCTATGCAGAATTTCATTTTTCCTGGTAGAATTGTTGCTGCAGAACTGCTGACCACCACTAGGGGCTGCTGGACCCAGCAGAGTCTGCCTCTCCAGCTCACAAATACATGATACTGCGGAGGGGTGGGGGAACTGGAGGGTTCTGGCAACTACAGTTCCCAGCATGTCCTGAAAGAAGGAGGCAGCATGCAGGAAAATGTGTATAGGCCCAGGACCCAGCATCAGGCTCTTTCTCTCTCTGGATCCCTGGGCTGTGGGTGGTAGAGGGTGTGGGTTTCTGAGCTGTGGGGAGGCACTCCATGGCTGGGCTCTGGGGACGTAGGGGGTGCAGGTGGGTGCCATGGAGGGTTGGGGGGGTGCGGGCATCTGGGTTGGGGAATACCATGAAGCTGGGCTCTGGAAGGAGGAGGTGTGGGTGTCTGGGCTTGGGGGGCGCCCCATGGCTGTGCTCTGGGGGCTAGGGAGTGCGGGTATCTGGACTGGGGGGTGTCCTGCGGCTGGGATCTGGGGAGGAGGGGCTGCAGGTGTCTGGGCCAGGGGGTGCCCTGTGGCTGAGCTCTGGGGAGGAGGGAGTGCAGGTGTCTACATCGGGGGTGTTCTGTAGCTGAGCTCTGGGTCTGTGGGGGTCTGAGACCGGAGTGGCAGTGTTTTCCTCCAAGTTGTGCCCAGCTGGCACATGTGACACACCCAGACTCGGGCACTTAATAAAAGCATAAAAGAGAAACAGGAACTGGGTTGTCATAGGGGTTTCTTTAACTCGCTACTCCTGGGGAAAACTTTTTCATTGTCTGTATTGTTTCAGACATATTTTCTGACCGGTATTTTGAAATAAATAATTGAAACTGGTGTGATTATACTGTATTATTTTGACAAGTAAAATATGCAGAATTTTAAAATATTGTGTGCAGAATTTTTAATTTTTTGGCACAGAATTTCCCCCAGGAGTACAAAATTTGGAACACTGTGATTGAGAATATCCTGATTTAAAAATGCAGTTTGTCATTACTGAAATTATTTTCAGAACTGATAAATTATATAGAAAACAGACACAGATTTTGATTCTTCTTTCAAGAATGATGAAACTGCTGATAGGAAGGAAATTCACTCAGTCCTGTTCACATTACAGTCACGCACACAGTAACACTGTAACACAAACAATAGCACCCTCTGCTCTAATAAGATCTCATCTCATTAGCTGTTCATAGAGTATAATCGACGAGAGTAATAAACATCAGCACTGGAACACTACTATGCAATTGCACGCAGTGGAGAGAGGAATGATTGTTTGAATAAGGCTCTCAGTTGGCTCCACCTCCGCTTGGAGGCTGTGCATTGGGCTCAAATTAATGCGGTGAGATTATGGAATTTCTTGACTTTTGAGCATTTTTGAGTGCTGCAGTAACCTAGTTGCTGGCACTATTTATATTTTTGCATTCAATTAACCTGTTTGTTTTTTTTATTTAAAAAAGAGAGAAATGCAGAGCTACTTGGCCCTTGGGTTGCTAATGGTAAAGTAAACATCTGAACTTCTTCATTCAGTCTTATTTGACTTGCAAGCTCGCAGGACCAGTTTCCTTCCTGTCCTGCACCGTGTGCATCCGTTTACAGCTGCACAAAATGGGAGTCAAGCGTTACCACACTTTTCTGAGAGCATTCTATGCTCAGTGCAAGGCAGGGGAGAATCAGGTCCCCAATCTTTGTCCACTTCGCCAACAGAGCTTTGATCATAGGTCTAGGCTTAAATCTCTCTTGTCAATGACAAAAGAGCCTCCCCTATAGCACTTATGATGATCAACTTGGTCCCCTGCCCTGGCTGCTCTACCACAGAGATGTCCTTAACCTGTGCTATATAAATCTCCAATATTAATGTCTGGATTAAAATTAAATAAAAAGTTCTCTGAGGCAGGGACCCTGTTTTCTTATCTGTACTGAGAGATGCCTAGCATGCTCGTGTGTGCCACAAGATAATAATTGCCTTGTTATTGTAAGTTCTTCATTTACCTCCAGGGTAAAATTCTAGACACGTCGCAGAGAAGACAATAAATTGTAGATACTGCTTAATCCTCTAGGCATTGTACAGACTTGCTCACCTCTTGAGTGTTTGTTCCCTTCTCCTCATTCTCAGTTTCCTGAACTTTTAGTCACTTTCTTCCCTTAGATAGAATTTTCAAAGCACAAATGACTGAAGATCAGACTAACTGTATTTCCTTTTGAAGTTTAGAAGAGATTGCATTCATAAGCAATTGATACTGCATTTCAGAAATTTGTGCAGCAAAACCACAGTGCAAATTTTGTGACAAAACGCACAAAGGTAAACACTGGAGCTGGTTGAAAATTCATGAAAATTTTTGCCATTTTCACCAAAATTTGAAATGGGGGCAGGGGCCTTTGAAATTTAAAGTTCACATTTTTTTAGTGAACCATAGAGCTGGTTTAAAAATTGGATGAAATTTGCATGAAAATTGAGCCATTTTTCTTTGAAATTTGGATGAAAGCATTTGTCTAACTTTTAAGACTTTTTTCATCCAGCTCTAGAACATAAGAATGGCCGTACTGGGTCAGACCAGTGGTCCACCTAACCCAGTATCCTGTCTTTTGACAGTGGCCAGTGACAAATGCTTCAGAGAGAATAAACAGAACAGGGCAATTTATCAAGTAATCCATGAATTTATCTAATTCTTTTTTTAACCCAATTGTACTTTTGGCCTTCACAACATCCCCTGGCAATGAGTTCCACAGGTTGACTGTACATTGTGTGAAGAGGTGGTACTTGTATTTGTTTTAAAATACTGCCTATTAAGTGTATTGGGTGACCCGTGGTTCTTGTGTCATGGAGTAAATAACACTTCCTTATTCACTTTCTCCACCCCAGTCATGATTTTATAGACCTCTATCATATCTGCGTCTTTAGGCATCTATTTTCTAAGATGAACAGTCTCCGGCTTTCCTCATATGGAAGCCTCAGTCCCAGGATCTCCTCACATGGGAGCTATTCCACACACCTAATCATTTTGGTTGTCCTGGACTGTACTTTTTCCAGTTCTAATATATCTTTTTTGAGATGGGGCAACCAGAATTGCATGCAGTATTCAAGGTGTGGGCATACCATGGGTTTATATAGTGACATTATGATATTTTCTGTATCATTATCTATCCCTTTTCTAATGGTTCCTAACATTGTTGGATTTTTTTTGACTGTCACTGCACAGTGAGCAGATATTTTCAGAGAACTATCCATAATGACTTCAATATCTCTTTCTTGAGTGATGACCGCTAATTTAGATCCAATCATGCTGTATAGCTGGGATTATGTTTTCCAATGTGCATTACTTTGCATTTATCAACATTGAGTTTAATCGGCCAATTTGTTGCCCAGCCACACAGTTTTGTGAGACCCCTTTTTAACTCTTAACAGTCAACTTTGGACTTAACTATCTTGAGTCATTTTGTATTGTCTGCAAACTTTGCCGCCTCACTGTTTATACATTTCCCCAGATCGTTTATGAATATTTTGAACAGCACTGATTTTGGTGTCTTTTGGTAGTTGCTCTTTTTTAGCCTGCCTAATTTTGTTTCTTCCTTTTTATTTTCCTCACTAGGATTTGATTTACAATTTTTAAGATGTCTTTTTGACTATAGCTGCTTCTTTTATTCTGATGTTCAGCCATGGAGGCATTTTTTGGTCCTCTTACTGTTATGTTTATGTATATAGTTTGAGTCTCTATTATAGTTAATACTGTTATAAACACTACTCAGTGCACAGCATTCAAAACTGCTTTTCTAAGAAGCCGACATGTGAACCAGCAGTGTTGTTATCCACTGAATAGAAGTCTTAATTTCCAGAGCAGTTGAGAGAGACATAGTGCGTCTTGAGAATCAAAAACTCATCAGTTCTAATTCAACACTTAATCTCTCTGTACTTCAATTTCCCCATCTGTAAAGTGCGGATTGTAGCTACTTCACAGGGATATTGTGAGGATGAATTAGCTAATGTTAGAAAATGAGAAGTGTTCTATATTATTACAGGGCTAATTTAAAGCTCACAGTGTCGGTGCTAGCTCAGGGTTGATCTCAGAAAAGCTGGTGTCCCATGCTCTTTGATGCATAGGTTGCAAAGGTGTCTATTTCACGGGAAACCTATGCACCCTCTTTCATGCCATGGACTAAGCTTATAAACAAATGTTGTTATAAGAGATACTAAACACCTCATTGTGCCTGTTCAGGACACTCCTTTTCAAGAGTGGACCTCTTTGTTTCAGCATGATGATGATTTGTATTATAGTAGAGTGTAGAGCCTCCAGGTGAGATTGGGAATCGATTGTGGTGGGCCCCGTACATGCACATAATAAGAGACAATCCCTGCTTACACTTTAAATAGACGTGGGACAAAGGAGGCGGTATCCTTATTGCACAGATGGAAACCTGAAGGCAAGAGAGAAAGTGACTTGCCCAAGGTCACCCAGAAAGTCTGTGGCAGAGCCAGGGGGTTGAACCTAGATCTCCAAAGTCACATAAAAACATCAGGGAGTCTTAAAGACTAACAGATTTATTTGGGCATAAGCTTTCGTGGGTAAAAAACCCGCTTCTTCAGATGCAAAGTCACATAAGACCACTCTTCCTTTCTAATGCTGATGTATCAATACATCATCAAAAAGCTTTAAAATTCTATCTGTCCACCATGTGATTCCTGCCCCACAAAGAGAAATCTGCAATAATACAGAATTCCTGGATTCTTTTTTTTAAAGGGGTGGGAAGAGACACTGCCATCCTACAGGACAGTTATAATTTTAAGGCTCCAGAATTGAAGTATATATACTCATATGTTCCTATGCAAATCCCTTCATTGGATATATTCTGTGTTTCCTGATTGCCAAAATAAATGGAATGGCCATGCGGATCCATAACTCAAGCCAAGTATCTTAAGTCTATGTGGGCCAGATTCTGCCCTTGGATAAAATGCATGCAATTTATGACTTCAGTGGGAGATGTACTTTCCTCGCTGAGGACAATATTTAGTGCCCAGATGCGACAGTGATGGGTGCAGTATATTAGTGCATTATCCAGTCCTGCAGTAACATGAATGTACTCTGACATCCAATACACACCTTTAACAAGTAGAAAGTTACAGCATTCAATATATGATGGGTAAAGAAAAGAGAGACGTGACAAAGTTTCATAGCAAATTACAGCAGAATTTCTTTGAAAATAGAAATAGTAATAGTTTTCTCAAAGTAAGACCTCATTATTCAACAGTGATTGTTCACATGCATGTGCTTAGGAAGTGGGATCCACTCCAGACATGCAAGATCAGATTCTTTGGCAGGCAGTGTCAGTTGGGACTGTGTCTATGCCCTGTGTGTCCTCACACCCCAGCCACCTGAATGCATAAAGGGCGAAATGGGCCCAACCATCCCTTAGTTCCTTCTTATTGCCCATGGCAGCTAAATGGAATCTTTGCAGTGTCAGCTTACTCTACACGCTTTGCGATTACTTAGTTATTATGCTAGTTAGTAGAGTTCATTAATAAGTGGAGTTAAGGAATAATTATTTTTGTTAAGCCCATTGGCCAAAAATAAATAAATGAATGTGGATGTCTATTATTAGCAATTTCTTGGTTCCCGGCAAAAAGGTGCCATTATTGGAAAGTTGCCAATAAATGATAGGCCCCCATTTTTAAGTGCATGTTATATGTGTACCAGTATGGAACAAGAATAGAGTGTAGTTATAGAAGCATGGCATTGAAATACATTTGTGTATTAATTTTTGTTTAATACAAATGTAAGGGGACTGTTGCCCCCTTACTAACATTCAGTGGGGGTGTTTTGATTGGCTTGCTCCCAGTACTAAAAGGGGAAGGGTCGATGGCAAATCAGGAGCCTGAGACTGACAGTCCCCAGGAACAATGGGGAGAGGCCAATGCTCCAGATCAGCCTGATTGACAGGGCGGGCAGGCTAATCAGAGGGTCAGGAGGCGAGGGAGGTCCTGTCCTCTGTGTGAGCTGGAATTGCCTGGGTCAGACTGAGTGGGGCCGAGCTAAGAGGAAAGCAGGGGCCCAAGCTGAGCTGGAGAGCAGAACCGTGCCAGATCCAGAGGGGCCAGAGGCGCAGCCACAGAGCCAGAGACAAAGCCCAGGGAGAGCAGATCCTGAGCTGGGAGCAGAGCTGCAGCCCCAAAGCCAGAGCACAGCCAGGACAGAGAGGGGCCTGAGCTAAGTTGCTGGGAGCAGAGCTGCAGCCCCAAAGCCAGAGCACAGCCAGGAGAGAGCAGGGGCCTGAGCTAAGTTGCTGGGAGCAGAGCTGCAGCCCCAAAGCCAGAGCACAGCCAGGAGAGAGCAGGGGCCTGAGCTAAGTTGCTGGGAGCAGAGCTGCAGCCCAAAAGCCAGAGCACAGCCAGGAGAGAGCAGGGGCCTGAGCTAAGTTGCTGGGAGCAGAGCTGCAGCCCCAAAGCCAGAGCACAGCCAGGAGAGAGCAGGGGCCTGAGCTAAGTTGCTGGGAGCAGAGCTGCAGCCCCAAAGCAGAGTTACAGAAGCAGCCTGCAGAGCAGACCTGCCCTGGGAGGAGAGCTGCAGCAACCAGAGCCAGAGGGGCCAGAGAAGCAGCCCAGGGAGCTGGAGGCAGAGCAGCAGCCGTGCTGAGGCAGAGTGGAGCTGGAGCTGGGGCTGGAGCAGTCCGGAGTGGGGTGTGGTGAGCAGCTGGGGAGAGTGAGGGGGACCCTGGCAGTGGGCCCAGCGCAGGGAGATACCTCAGCCAAGAGGCCTTGCAGGCCAGACTTGGAGGGGGATCGTAACCCTGACAGGGCGGGGGCGACGCTGGGAAGAAGGGTCCTGCCACCTAGAGCCTGAGAGCGTGTGGCCACCGCCAGAGCAAGTGTCCAACCCACAGCGTCCCTGCAGCACAGCCAGGGCCTGAGAAGGAGGCCCGGGACCTACAAGGAACAGACTGTGAACTGCCCTGACGTTCCAGAGACACTGCTTGTGATATTCCCTGCCTCAGAGCAGGGTGATGTGTTTCCTTTAACCTTTTCCATTTTTCCTTATTCTTTTTTAAAAAGTAATTGTTAATTAAATAACTTGTATTTGCTTTAAATTGTATAAAATGATCAGTGGGTCAGGGAGGTGCCCAGTGCAAAGAGAGTACCCCGGAGTGGGGACACCCTAGCCCCTGTCCTAGGTGACCACAGCAGGGTTGGGGGTCAAGCCCCCCAGGAATCCTGGGCCCAGCCTTGTCGGGGTTTACGAGGACTCTGCCAGACAGGAGAGTGGAAGGGGAGTCCTCAAGGGCAGGGAGGCCTCTGGGTAAAGGAAGTGGGAGCGAGGACTCGGATCCTTTCGTTAGCCCACTTCACCGGGGTAGTGCAGAAGCCAGGAAAGTTCCCCACAATAGCGGGACCATTCCCCCGCTTACACAATGTTAAAAAATTAACATGACAAATCCAAACATACGATAGTTTCCTTGAATACTGTACATTTACACTGCATAGCTGCGGAAATAAAATGGTATTTTGTTCATAGTCAGATGCTAACATCACTCTCTCTGCCAGCCGTTTACATGACATGTGTATGTAGAACAAAAAAAGGTGTGTGTGTGTGTACTATAGTACTACAATTATACAACATCATACTACAATTGTCCTTATAAGAAGTAAATGTAGGTAAAATATATTGGTATACTTACAAGCAATGCTTCAGATGTGTCACACAAAGTAAATGAGCACATAATTTTAAAAACACAATTTGTCCAATGTTGTCTGCTTTTTATTATTTACCATCTCCAAATCCCTCTCAATTTTGAACTCAGCTTCATATCCAATTTCAAAGCCACAATTCTGGCATATCCTTTGGAAAATATCCACAGCATGCAATCGTTCTTGAAGTGAAAACTCTTGGGGTTCCTTGTCTGATGCATTATCTTCTTGTAGCTCTTCAACCTGTGGGTGCTTAGAAGCTGTGACTGTCTCAAGAAGTTCCTCATCAGTGAGCTCACCTGCCATCTACACATGACTGGCAAACTTGACAATGACCTCAAGTTCCTTTGCTGTCAGATTATCAGGAACAGTAACATTGTCCATCAGTGTCCACCAGC
The DNA here is from genome assembly GCF_028017835.1 of Emys orbicularis. Taxonomy (NCBI): domain Eukaryota; kingdom Metazoa; phylum Chordata; order Testudines; family Emydidae; genus Emys; species Emys orbicularis. Next base: position 17,530,498 of record NC_088685.1, on the reverse strand, counting down.
CCAATGTTTTCTGTGATGTATACAAACCCTTTCTTTCTTTCGTTCTTTCTTTCGTTCTTTCTTTCTGAGAACAGTGGCCTAAGGCTCCTTAGTGAGATTGAAGTGCATCAATTAATGACTTTCTCACATTCAGATGAGCACAGTAGTGGCCTTTGAAGTTTTTAATGACACCCATGTCCATCAGCTGCAAGCCTGAGGTTGAGTTGGAAGGCAAAAATTTCAACACAGTGTACAACAGACCTACACTGACTGAATGAGCTGGACAATTGTCAATCAACAGGCACGCATGAAGGCTTTGTAGGTACAGCTCCCTGTTCCAATTCTTCAGCCGCTTTTGAAACAATGAAATAGACATCCAAGCATTAGCAGAGTTCCTGTAGGTATCAGATAGCCTTGAATGATCTTCAGGGATCTTTAGAGAGGGCTTTTGCTCTTTCCAGTCACCATAAGCGGCCATTTTCCCTTCCTGTCCATGTTTGTCCACAACAACAATGTAATGCAATCCATAGCTTTTTGCCTCCTGCAGTCTCTTTCCTCAGCATACCAAGGCCTCTTGTCCAGAAAGCCCCAGTAGAAGCGAGCAGTCTCATCACTGCTGAAGATGTCATGTGGTTGGAACTCATCTAGAATGCTGGCTGGGGTGCTCACCTTCCATTCAGCAGCTGCCAGGAGGCAGCATCTTGTTTCTGAGCCATGTGGTGTCGGGCTTCCAAAAAATAAGCCTGCCCTTTGAAAGGTTGAACCCCTTGCCCTGCTCTGCTGCCAGCCGACTCATTTTCTGTTTCAGCATCAGCCCAGAGAGTCGAGCACCCTGGTCAAGCCTATGCAGAAACCAGAGCCATCAGGTTTCACCACTGTCTGCCTTCCAGCCACACTGGTGGCCTCGGTTTGTGCTGATCTCAGGCTCCTTCAAAATATCATCACTATACTTAAGAATGTGCAAAACAGATTTTGAGAACCAAACTTCTCAGCTACTTGCAGTTGCTTAGTGCTGGGCTCACGTAGAATCTGGTGAGAAGCCATGGCACACAACAGGAAGGCACAGCTGCGCTGCACAGTCTTCAGTGTGCTACGAATGCTGCATAAAGCACATGTATAAAGCATGCACAGCTGTAGTTTGTGTGCACTGTAGTCCTGGAGACACGCATTTGCTTCCTGCCTCAGATACGAAGCCAGCAAATTCATTACTAAGTGGAAACTCTGTTCTAATAAAGTTGCCCTTAAGTGGTATGACCATTGCCAATATCTGAATTCCGTTAACATTAAAGTCAATGGGACGGGACTGGTTCTCAGAAAAATGTTGCTAATAACTGAACATTGCCTTTATCAGGATTGCTAATAAGTGGCATCCACTGTATATATAAAAATATAGATTAGGTTAATACTGAGTACTGGTATTGAGCCGCAATGGCTGAGACTAAATCCCTGGGATTTAAAACTTGTTCCTCTTGTGAGGCTGCTGTATCACTTAATGATGGGCACTCCAGGTGCCTTTAATGCCTGGGTGAGCAACATAAGCTTGAGAAGTGTTTAGTCTGCTGCTTCTTTCCCAAGAGGGTGCAGAAAGCTGGGGAATCCTGTCTCAAATTCTTCCTTCTAGAGTGCTCCGTGAGGGCCTCTTCAGTGCCTGAGGCTAAAAATCCTGCTAAGCCTCCTCAGTCTCTTTTGACAAGGGGCTTGATGAGCCGTGGCTCCACTTTGAGTTCCTGGGCATAGTCTTCATCTAAGAGATCTGGCAGAGCAGACGAGCCCCTCCATTTAGCTGTCATATGAAAGAGGCAGGAAGGAGCCATTACTGCAGGGATGAACACAGGCAGGACTTACTCTACTCAATAAGATGCTATGGCCTGCAGACTCATATCATTACAACATGCAATGTTGCCTCCCTGAGATATGCAGCCTTCTAAGAATCCTCTTTCTCCTGCCTCTGTATAGGACAGTTAATGCAGTCCCACAGTCTGCAACAGCCAGAATGTGACTGTGAGGAAGAACAGTTTTTCTCAACAGCAGTTTTTTTCCTTCAGATGAGGCAGTTGCTCCTGCTACTCTTAGCCAGCCGATGACTTCATGTCCTTGCAAGAACTTGTAAGGTGTATGTGGTGTGATGCTGGCTGACCAGGTCATGTTAGAGTTTATTCAGGTAAATTCACATGTGTATTACATCAAAGCAATTGTAAATGTACAAGTGTTTTGGGGTGTTTAAATTTCATAAAACTAATGGGATGTTACTTGTATTGTTTTCACTTATCTATTCCTGTCATAATGCAATAGTGAACATTTACCTGGTAAATACCCTTGCAACTAAGTTACCCTCAAAGAAATCTTGTGAAATGCTAATGAAGATTTAAGAACTTTAACAGAAAATGCTAATTTCAAGCAAATGACCATTATGTATATAGTTGGAGGTCAAAAGTTTAAGTGCATTCCTCACCCAACATCATCAAAGGAAAGGCCTACCTGGGTAGAGAGACTGCCAGTGTGTCTTCTGTAAGAAGATATAAATATGGATACAAAGAAAGAGCTTTCATCTCTAGACTGTTTGGATTCTAACAGGGCAGAATAACTGAACGAGAAGATATTCTGGGTAGCCCTGGAAAAGATTTTTGGGAAACTGGCAGTCTGTTACATCGCTGCTGCTATTTGGAGTTATAAGCTGTGATGTATCTGTTGCTATATTTTACCAACTTTAAACTCTCAATAACTCTCATTCTTTTTTCTTAGCTAATAAACCTATAGTTAATTTGCTATAGAATTGGCTGCCAGTGTTGTCTTTGCTGTGAGATCTGGACTATCAATTGATCTGGGATAAGTGACTGGTCTCTTGGGACTGGGAGAAACCTGATGTGGTGTGATTTTTGGTTTTAATAACCTTTTATCACAAAGTTCAGTTTGTCTGGGAGGCAAGATAGACTGGAGAGGCTAAGAGGGGGACTGTTTGTGACTCCATGGTAAGACTGGTGTAGTGATCCAGAAGTTCACATTTGTTACTGGCTTGGTGAAATCTAATTCTAGAACATACCACCAGCATGGGATGTCTGCCCTTGTTTTCTGACAGTCTGACCCAAGATTGGCACTCATAGTTGTGAGCCACTCCAGACGGTGTGACACATGGTAGATACTCTAGAAATTCCAGTGGAGGTGGTACAAAAAAAGTCATACAAATTACAAGACACCCTCCGCTTTTCCATGCCTGTAGGCGTCCCATGTCCATTAATGAAGGCTTGTTAGAACTAGCTAAGGACTTGTGGCAGACCTTAGCATTAGTGTCACCTACTTCCAAAGGAGCCAGTTAGCAGTATCAGGTTCCCTCTAACATAATTGAATATACACCTCTACCTCGATATAACGCTGTCCTCGGGAGCCCAAAAATCTTACCGTGTTATAGGTGAAACCGCGTTATATTGAACTTGCTTTGATCCATCGGAGTGCGCAACCCTGCCCCCCCCACCCCCCCGGTGCACTGCTTTACCGCGTTATATCCAAATTTGTGTTATATTGGGTAGCGTTATATCGGGGTAGAGGTGTATTTACACCCACCCCGTCCCTAGGTCACTAGTGGTCGCAGTTGTACATGAAAGATCTAAGCAACAGGGATATCCAAAGCTGACTCATAGGAGTAAGGATCTAAGAATAAGAAGCTTGATTTAGTCAGCAGTAAGATTTACTCCTTAACTAATCTCCAGATGCATATTTCCAAGTAATAGCCACTGCTCTTCCATTATGACTATTTGAATTGGGTTGAGAAGCTTCCACAAGATCAGAAGGAGGAGCTAAGATCTCTAGAGTCTGAGGGGCAGTTAGTGGCCCAAACATCCCTGCAGGTTATTCTATATGCATCTGATATGGCAGTATGTTCAGTGTCCACTTCAATTGCGTTGCACAGCGCTTCATGGCTCCAGTCTTCAGGAATACACTGGTCCAAACTATGGTCAAGGACCTTCTGTTTGAAAGTTGTGAGCTATTTAATGCTTGGACAGATGAAGTTCTCCATTTATTCTTTAAAGGATTCAGAGTCATGCTCTGCTCTCTGTGGATTTATACACCAGCCACAAGAAGAATCATAGAATCATAGACTATTAGGGTTGGAAGGGACCTCAGGAGATCATCTAGTCCAACGCCCTAAGCAAGCCAGATCCCAGAGCTTCTGCACAGAAGAGGCCTTAGTAACCTGTTCTTTATATAACCAGTCTATGAAGAGCACACTTTTAGGAGCCATATTATCCGCTCAGAGAGTTGTGGAAATTCAAGCCCTCATGGCTGTTCCACCTTCCATTGTGTTCCATAAAGACTGATTCACCTGCCAGTTTTCTTCCCCAAGCCCCATTCAAACCAGGGGAAAGCCAAACTGCACATCCTAGAGGGGGGTCAGGGCTCTTTCATACTTCTTGGACAGGACAAGGCCCTTCAGGCTCTCCCCCAGAGTATTTGTAACATTTGCACATAGGACTAAGGGTCAGACGGTATCCACTCAAAGACTGTCTAAATGGGTATCTAATTAGATTATCTCCACCTATACAGGTTAGAGTTTATTCTAAGTAGTATCCCTATTTCAGAAATTTGAAAGGTGACTACATGGGAATCGGCCCACATTTTTACCCACCACTATTCCAAGTTGAGGGCACAAGATCTGGCATCTGTTTTGGCAGAGCTGTCCTGCAATCCTTTTTAAATAGGACTCGGAGCACCCACCTCCTGAGTATGAGGTCCCTGCTTGCTAGTCACAAGAAGTGGAATCCATGTGATGATCACACAAAGAAGAACAGTTGCCTTATAGTAACTGGGATTCTTTGAGATGTGTTGTCCATGTGGATTAATTGACCCACCTTCCTTCTCTGCTTCTGCAGAGTTATATTGATGAAAGAACTGAGAGATGGTTGGGCCCACTCTGACCTTTATGCCCTTAGGGGTGGTGGGGGGAGGGAGGAAGAGGGCGTGAAAACACCTGGGGGCACAGGGAAGGCCAAAAAAAATCCAATTTCTCATGCATGGGGCATATGCGCACCATAAGTGGAATCTATATGGACAGCTCATCCCAAAGAACCACAGTTACGGCAAGGTAAGTAATTTCTTTCTGCTGGGGCTGAAACATCATTGTTCATAGTAACAACAAGGAGTCTGGTGGCACCTTAAAGACTAACAGATTTATTTGGGCATAAGCTTTTGTGGGTAAAAACCTCACTTCTTCAGATGCATAGAGAGTTACAGATGCAGGCATTCTATACTGACACATGGAGAGCAGGGAGTTACTTCGCAAGTGGAGAACCAGTGTTGACAGGGCCAATTCAATCAGGGTGGATGTAGTCCACTCCCAATAATAGATGAGGAGGTGTCAAGTCCAGGAGAGGAAAAGCTGCTTCTGTAATGAGCCAGCCACTCCCAGTCCCTATTCAAACCCAGATTAATGGTGTCAAATTTGCAAATGAATTTTAGTTCTGCTGTTTCTCTTTGAAGTCTGTTTCTGAAGTTTTTTTGTTCAACGATAGTGACTTTTAAATCTGTAATAGAATGACCAGGGAGATTGAAGTGTTCACTTACTGGCTTATGTATGTTACCATTCCTGATGTCTGATTTGTGACCATTTATTCTTTTGCGGAGGGACTGTCCAGTTTGGCCAATGTACATGGCAGAGGGGCATTGCTGGCACATGATGGCATATATAACATTAGTGGATGTGCAGGTGAAAGAGCCCTTGATGGTGTGGCTGATGTGGTTGGGTCCTCTGATGGTGTCGCCATGGGGACAGAATAGGCAACGAGGTTTGGTACAGGGATTGGTTCCTGGGTTGGTGTTTCTGTGGTGTGGTGTGTAGTTGCTGGTGAGTATTTGCTTCAGGTTGGGGGATTGTCTGTAAGCGAGGACTGGCCTGCCTCCCAAGGTCTGTGTGAGAGTGAGGGATTATTTTCCAGGATAGGTTGTAGATCGTGGATAATGCGCTGGAGAGGTTTTAGCTCTTTAGTTCATAGTAATAATTCTTTTCCCTGAGCTTGCTTTCCCTTCTGGGAGCAGAGTTCTGGGTTTTGGCAAAGCCATGTCAAGTTACATAGCGACAAAGCACTATAAAAAGCTAGCATTACGTCACTGAAGAGAAGCATCATGTTACAACTGTATACGCCAAAGGCAGTGAAGGATGACTAATATTCTGCAAACTGGATTTTCAGCAATGTGAAATTCTTTACCTACTGTGGTGTCGTCGTAGACCTGCCTCTGAGCTCAGTGGAATAACTTATCTGAGATTAATGTACCAGCCACAAATCAGATCAGAGGAAAACATTGTTATTTTCTGGTATGCAGTAAGAAATGGTGGTCCTCTGTTCTTGTATTTTTCCACACAACTCTGAATGCTGGTAATGAATGTTCTATTTCTTGACCTGCATTTTGCAGTGGTGTTAAGCAGAATACAAAGAATCTATAGAATAAAGCTGTAGTTTTTCACTTCATTGTACAGTACAAAGGACAATATCTTTTCTAATCGTAATATCGCTCAGGATGGCAGCATCCTGGTCTATTTTGCCAGAATGTCATGGATTCAAATTTAAGACTTAAGACTTGCGTTCATACTCAAAATGCTAATAAAACATTAAGATTGCAGACTTAAAAGTACTCGGAATCACAAAATGCAGAAGTTAATTTCAGCAGCAACATTACCATTTCAATACAAATGTGAAGTACGCGTCATATTTTCTGTTCTTGCTTTGGCTTTGATTAAATGTGGTGTTTAGGGTATGGGGCACACTAAAGGCTGTCGATCAAAGGTAAATGACAGGGATGACATCATGGATCAAGAAGGGCTAATAGAGCCCCTTTATACAGCTCTGTTGGAACTATCGGGAATATTGCATTGAATTGTGGGCACCATATTACCAGACAGAAATTGACAAATTGGAGTTCATTCAGAAAAGATCAACAAAAATGCTCAGAGTGCTGGAGTAATTCACTTGTGAGGAAAGCTGAAAAGAGCTAAATATGCATCGCTTGAGTAAGAGATGACTAATGTGAGATAAGTTTGTAACACTGAGGATAGAAAATAGTTGTTTAGGGGTGGTACAAGGGAGTATAACAAGGAAATGTTTAAGTGAATACTACAAAAATGCTTTTCCTGTTAAGATCTATTAGCGTGTGGAATAATCTCCAGAAAGAAGTGGCAGAAGCCCCATCATTTGGGCATTTAAAATTAGTTTGGGCAAAACACCAGAAAAGGTACTATACTTATAAAGAACAATTCTGCACTGACATATTAGTCCTTTCTCATGTCTGACTTGCAGAAGTTTTTGATATATGATGGGCAATGTGACTGTATTAATGACCTTAAGGAATTTTAACTTTGCATTGTCTGACTTTAGTGATTTTTTTTTTTTGCCAGTGCAGTCTTAATGTTGCATTAACACAGGTTCTTTTTACATTTAATATAACAAGTCCACTAGCTCTTCATACGATCTCCATCTTGACTGCTACAATGTGGCTAGTGATCTGAACAAAGGCTCCCCAGGCATGTCAATCTATCATAGGCTCATCTTCAGGCAGTGGCACCATTTATGAGGCTTAGAGCTCTTCAACAATCACAACTTTTAACAGCTGGCGCTCTCCAGAAAACAAACTCCGCAGGACAGATCCTGCCAAAAATATAAAGTAACCCAAAGACCAGCATTACCAGATTCATCATTCCCAAGGCAGAACATATGCCAGCAGCTTAGTAAAGCATGTTGTGAACAAGTTGCAAATAAACTTTAAAGACTAAAAACACCTGCAGCTATAATTAAAGAGGCCTCTTACTAAGCTAAAAATAGACTTGTCCATTTAAACTTAACAAAGCAAAAGTTAAAGCAGCTAAATTTAAGACCCGCTGCAGGCCAGCCAGAGCCACAATCATGGCATTTCAGCTATTGCCTTGAAGGAGGTGCTGCCACTCAGCCTTCTTTATGTGATTAATACGCTGTACAGAGTAAAATAGCAGGGAATAGTGTGGATGATAGCTAAGGTCTTGTCCACACTGGCGATTTCTTTCAGTTGCAGCCTGGGTTGTACTGCACTGCTGTGAACTCCTAAAGTAGACTGGTAAAGCCCCAGTTTCAAGCAGGGATAAGCTATACTCCCATAAACAGTGTTTTTTCCCTCTCTAAGGGTACATCCAGACTACCCGCCGGATCGGCGGGTAGCGATTGATCTATTGGGGATCGATATATCGCGTCTTGTCTAGACGCGATATATCGATCCCCGAACGCGCTCCCGTCGACTCCGGAACTCCACCAGGGCGAGCGGCGGTAGAGGAGTCAACGGGGGAGCTGCGGCCATCGATCTCGCGCCATGAGGACGGGAGGTAAATCGAAATAAGATACGTCGACTTCAGCTACTCTATTCCCGTAGCTGAAGTTGCGTATCTTATATCGACCCCGCCCCCCCAGTGTAGACCAGGCCTAGGATTACACTGGTGAAGCTATACTGATGCCTGTAATTGGGGCAGATAAGGTCTAAAATGGGTGGGGATTGGAAACCTATGACCCGCGGGCCGGATTCGGCCCGTTGCTTAATTTCAGCTGGCCCGCTACAAGTCTCGGCGCCCCACCGCGTGGGGAGGAAGCCCCGAGCCTCTGCACCCCTGCGGGTGGGTGAGTTGAACATTTTATATTTCTCTCTCTCTAAAAAAAACCCCTAAATTAAGTTGCTTTTTACTTGTGTGTGGCCCACGGTTGATTTTTTTTTTTTTTTTTTTCTGTGGGTCAATGGCCCGTGATAGAAAAAAAGTTCCCCACCCCTCGTCTAAAACCTTGAAGTTTCTGGGGATCTTGATGACCAAAGGCAACAATCTTTAGATTTTCTAAAGAGCTTCAAAACCAAAACTGATGCAGTCCTTTCTCAAACTTCTCCCAACCCTGAGCAGTACTTAAATAACAACAACAAAAAAAAACTAGGCCAGTTTAACCAAGGTTAACTGTAGTGCTCTTAGCATAAGGAGCTAATTGATAAAGCAGGAAACTCTATAGGCCTATATGCAATGAACTTTTTTTTTTTTTTTTAATAGTCATTTTACCATGAGACATACCTGGCATCAAAAATGAATATGTATTTCCTGTGCTGGTAAATATAGACTTCCTTTTTATTTTTTTCAGTGTTTTTAAATCAATTTGTTTAAACTGTCAGCAAGGGGATTCCAGTATCAGAAGTTAAGACACTACTTAACATACCAACATGTTCTGGGGGTCTGCGAAAGTGCTCATCACTGGATTAATGCAATTCTGGGATAGATTTATCTGCAATCTTTTTTTTTTTTTTTTTTTTAAGTGTCCAGTGACTGGAATTTAATGATCTTAATCCCATTTTCTTTTTACTTCCTAGAAGTTTATAGCAAACTGCCTGGTAGATGTGCCCCATCTACATTTCTGACTGGTTTGTACTTATAAAAAATATAACCAAGTTTAAGTAGCCACAGATATGTTGCCTTAGCATGAAGAAACACATTTGTTAGCTATTTTTGGACACCCCTAAAGTGTTTGACACACATTTTCTCAATTGCACTTTAGGAATTGTCGAGATTAATACCCTAAATTCCTTTACAGCTGTTAAGTCTGAAAACAGCCCTATGCGGTAGATGGGTAAGTATCAATGTCCCCATTTTACAGATGGTGAAACTGAGACAAATAAGTCAGTTGACTTGCCTGAGGCAACAGAGGTGGTGTGTGGCAAAGCTGGGCTTTGAACTCAGAAGCTCCAGATTTCCAGACCACTTTTCCCCCCTTGATCAGGCATTCAGTGCTTCTGTACAATAAGTAGTATTCTTTTCTTGAAGGGGACATTGCTTTTATCAGTAAGAGTCTAAGGCCCACATTCACAAAGGGACGTGAGTGTTGTGATGCTGAGTGCCACAATGCCTAACTTTTAGATGCTGTCACATTTAATGACAGGTTTCAGAGTAGCAGCCGTGTTAGTCTGTATCCGCAAAAATAACTGGAGTACTTGTGGCACCTTAGAGACTAACAAATTTATTAGAGCATAAGCTTTCGTGGGCTACAACCCACTTCTTCGGATGCATATAAAGTGAACCATATATTGAGGAGATATATATACACACACATACAGAGAGCATGAACAGGTGGGAGTTGTCTTACCAACTCTGAGAGGCCAATTAAGTAAGAGGAAAAAAACTTTTGAAGTGATAATCAAGATGGCTCAGTACAGACAGTTTGATAAGAAGCAAGTGTGAAAATACTTACAAGGGGAGATAGATTCAATGTTTGTAATGGCTCAGCCATTCCCAATCCCTATTTAGCCCTGAGTTGATTGTGTCTAGTTTGCATATCAATTCCAGCTCAGCAGTCTCTCGTTGGAGTCTGTTTTTGAAGTTTTTCTGTTTTAAGATAGCCACCCGCAGGTCTGTCAAAGAATGGCCAGACAGGTTAAAGTGTTCTCCCACTGGTTTTTGAGTATTATGATTCCTGATGTCAGATTTGTGTCCATTAATTCTTTTGAGTAGAGACTGTCCGGTTTGGCCAATGTACATGGCAGAGGGGCATTGCTGGCACATGATGGCATATATCACATTGGTAGATGTGCAGGTGAACGAGCCACTGATGGTATGGCTGATGTGATTAGGCCCTATGATGGTGTCACTTGAATAGATATGTGGACAGAGTTGGCATCGGGCTTTGTTACAAGGATAGGTTCCTGGGTCAGTGTTTTTGTTCAGTGATGTGTGGTTGCTGGTGAGTATTTGCTTTAGGTTGGGGGGTTGTCTGTAAGCGAGGACAGGTCTGTCTGACCTGTCCTCGCTTACAGACAACCCCCCAACCTAAAGGTCTGTCTGACCTGTCCTCGCTTACAGACAACCCCCCAACCTAAAGCAAATACTCACCAGCAACCACACATCACTGAACAAAAACACTGACCCAGGAACCTATCCTTGTAACAAAGCCCGATGCCAACTCTGTCCACATATCTATTCAAGTGACACCATCATAGGGCCTAATCACATCAGCCATACCATCAGTGGCTCGTTCACCTGCACATCTACCAATGTGATATATGCCATCATGTGCCAGCAATGCCCCTCTGCCATGTACATTGGCCAAACCGGACAGTCTCTACGCAAAAGAATTAATGGACACAAATCTGACATCAGGAATCATAATACTCAAAAACCAGTGGGAGAACACTTTAACCTGTCTGGCCATTCTTTGACAGACCTGCGGGTGGCTATCTTAAAACAGAAAAACTTCAAAAACAGACTCCAACGAGAGACTGCTGAGCTGGAATTGATATGCAAACTAGACACAATCAACTCAGGGCTAAATAGGGATTGGGAATGGCTGAGCCATTACAAACATTGAATCTATCTCCCCTTGTAAGTATTTTCACACTTGCTTCTTATCAAACTGTCTGTACTGAGCCATCTTGATTATCACTTCAAAAGTTTTTTTCCTCTTACTTAATTGGCCTCTCAGAGTTGGTAAGACAACTCCCACCTGTTCATGCTCTCTGTATGTGTGTGTATATATATCTCCTCAATATATGGTTCACTCTATATGCATCCGAAGAAGTGGGTTGTAGCCCACGAAAGCTTATGCTCTAATAAATTTGTTAGTCTCTAAGGTGCCACAAGTACTCCTGTTATTGTCACATTTAAGGGACCAGGAAGGGGCTCTGTCACTGCTTGCCTTGTAACTTTGCTGCTATGGTTCAGTGCTTTGACATCAGTAGCCAGCCTACAAGCATAAGGTCCCACTCTGGCTCCTATCAGCCTAGTTGCTACTTGCAGGATGACCTCAACAATCCCTTCTGGTCCTGAGTCGGCCCAAATCTGTCTCCCTGAGTTTTAACTACCAGACACTCAGACTTTTCACTTCTGGTTCACCAACCTCGAAGGGATGAAACCTGCTTCCAATTATCAGTTCACTCTGGCACGCACACTCCACGCAGTTTGGACCATAGAGACCTGCCTGAGGTAAAAATAATCAAAAAGTTTATTTAATAAAAAAAATCACAGATTCAAAGATGAAATCATAAGGAAAAGCAAACACATACGAGTTACACAGAAATTAACCATAGAGACGCAATCTCAGGCTTTGCATTTTGATATTCGCTAAATCCCCATCTCTAACACAAGTTACCTATTGTCACTGAGCAGTTTCCCAGCATACCCTTTGACCTAGCGGGGATCCAGTGCTTCACGGACAGCACCCCGCTTAGATCCTGGCCCTCAGTTTCTGGATAGCCTGCACTTCAAACTTCTTCCCTTTTAACAGGGTTTGCAGGATTTTTTCCTCCATTTTCTCAGACTATGGTAATGCATGATTACACAGAGCAGGGTTTTTTCCCCCCGATTGAGTTTTTCTTTTTGGTTTCAGGGGTTGTCTACACTTGAACCGCTGCAGCATCTACAGCTTCAGTGTAGACATTCCCTACACCAAGGGGAAGGGCTCTCCTGTCAGCTTAGGTAATCGACTTCCACAAGAGGCAGTACCTAGGTTGATGGAAGAATTCTTCCATCGACAGCACTGTCTACACAGGGAGTTAGGTCAGCTTTACTACGTTGATCAAGGGTGTGGATTTTTCACATCCCTGAGCGAGATAGTTATGCTGACCTAATTTTCTAATGTAGACTAGACCTCAAGTTGTTTCAGTGTTTTCCCATTAACTTTAATGGTCCATCATTGTCTCTTCCTTGCTGGACAATGCTAGGTGCTTGGAGCCAGTTTCGTGTAAACACCTAGCCTTGGAGTGCCCTCCCTGCCCGGTTGCCTCACCACGCTACTGGGAGGTGATGCTGTAGTTGCACTATAGTTACACTTGCAATTTTTTACATATATACACATGCATCATCCATAACCATAATCTGTATACATAGCTCATAATGACCATCAAGATCAGGAAATTCTAAGTTTTCATAAAAGACCTTTACTTGACATATTTTTATACGCAATAATATTGTCTACAACCAGTTGATTCAATTGCTTGTTCGTTGGAGTTCAGACCCTCTGTCCTTCCTTTGGGGTGTCTAGACCCTGATTGTCACAGATGCCTAGAAAAATCATTGGAACAACACTGCAATCCATAAAGCCTGAGTTAGGTGTCTAGGCTCCCTGTACAATGAATGGGGAGAGAGATGCTTCTTAAGGTTTGTCTACACTGCAATTAAAAAAATCACAGCTGGCCCAGGCTAACAGGCTGTTTAATTGTTGTCTAGATGTTTGGGCTCAGGCTGAAGCCGAGCTCTGGGACCCTCCCAGCTCGCAGGGTTCTAGATCCTGGGCTCCAGCTTAAGTCTGAATGTCTACACTGCAAATAAGCAGCCCTGTAGCCTGAGCCCTGTGAGCCTGAGTCAGCTGGCACAGACCAGCCGCTGGTTTTTAATTGCAGTACAGACATACCCTTCAACTGAGACCCACAAAAGCCAGCACAGTAGGCATGGAGTTGCCTGTGCTAGCCAGTGGCAGATGCCGGTGTGAGGCATGTGTCCTATGCCCTACCCCTCTCAGCAGGTTCGGGGAATGTGTCTAGGATGCAGCAAGGCACCTCTCTCTGCCTGTGATCCACAGCTGGGAACCACTCTCCTGGAGTCGGATGGCTTAGGCACCTAAGTCATTTCCAGCAAGAATGCGTTAGGCATCTGCCTCTCTCCAGACAAAATGGTTGGGAGGAGGACAACAACCTCCTTCATAGCCTTTAGGTGTTTGTCTCTGTCTGAGGGATTGGAGCAAATGCGGTTGTCTCTTAGAGCTTGGCTGTAGACAATGGATCGTGTGATGTGGTCTGGATGAAAGTTGGAGGCATGTAAGTAAGTATGGTGGTCAGTAGGTTGGTGTTTATGTGACCATAGCTTGTTTTCACTCTAGTGTCTAGGAAGTGGACTGGTCCAGGCTGAGATTGATGGTGGGGTAGAAATCGTTGAAATCCTGGTGGAATTCCTCAAGGGCCTCCTTAGTATCTGAGTGTTTCATAGATGTTAATCGGTTTATCCTTGCAACACCGCAGTCACATAGAGAAGTATGGTGTTTGCTATAGGATTGCAAGGGGATAATTTCACCCAGAGTGTAACGATGCTGGTTCTGGCGGGACCCAACTGAGAGTTCCAGTTCAGGACAAATTGCTTAAAACAGGGCAGTCACAGCCCAAGGCTGGGTTTTTTCCACTTCTAAGGCAAACCAAACCAGCCAGCCAAAGAGGGCTTTGGTCTCACCCCACTGGCTAACCACAAGTCACACAAGCAATTCCCTCAGACACTCCAGTTTCCCAGTATCACCACCAGTGCCACTCATTATGGGGATGAATGGTTATGAAAACCAATGCCCCAGTCAAAGAAAAAAGGTTCTCTCGATCCCAAAGGACCAAGCCCCAGACCCAGATCAGATCTTACCCACAAATCACGCTGTTGCCAACCCTTTAGAATCTAAAATCTGAAGGTTTATTCATAAAAGGAAAAAGATAGATGAGAGCTAGAATTGGTTAAATGGAATCAGTTACATACAGTAATGGCAAAGTTCTTGGTTCAGGCTTGTAGCAGTGATAGAATAAACTGCAGGTTCAGATCAAGTCTCTGGAGTACATCCCCCGCTGGGATGGGTCCTCAGTCCTTTGTGTAGAGCTTCCGTTTGTAGCAAAGTCCCTCCAGAGGTAAGAAGCAGGATTGAAGACAAGATGGAGATGAGGCATCAGCCTTTTATAGTCTTTTCCAGGTGTAAGAACACCTCTTTGTTCTTACTGTGGAAAATTACAGCAAAATGGAGTCTGGAGTCACATGGGCAAGTCCCTGCATACTTGGCTGAGTTACAAGGCATATCTGCCTTCTCTCAATGGGTCAATTGTATAGCTGATGGTCCTTAATGGGCCATTAAGCAGGCTAGGCAGAGCTGACACCAACTTGTCTGGGGTGTCACCCAGAAGCGTAGCAGAAGTTTGAAATACAGACAGTATAGAGCCAATATTCATAACTTCAACTACAAAAATGATATACATATACAGATAGCATAACCATAACCAGCATACCATAACCTTGTCTTAGACACCCTATTTGACCCCCTTTACACAAGATTTGGTGCCACCGCAGGACTTTGGTTGCAACAATGATCTATACGGTTCCAGTTCATGTCAATAACATCACACAGGGGTTACTGGCACGTATTCAGAAAAAGGGACCATCACTTCAGATAGCCCAATTACCAGTACTTAAAGGACACTGCAGGTGTCGATTGCCTTGAACTTTTACCTCTGACCAGACTGAGTTCTTCAGCAGGGCTTGGCACAGGGAGTGGGGAGTCCAGGCAGGAAACTAGAACAAAAACTTTCTGGGGTTGGATGAAGACCAGGGAAGAGAGAACCAGAGACTGCTGGGGAGTAGAATGAGGCCAAGTCTACAATACAGACCTATATTGGTATAACCACATCACTCAGGGGTGTGAAAAATCCTCACCCCTGAGCTACACAGTAATACCGACCTAATCCTTGGTGTTGACAGCACTGTGTTGACGAGAGAGCGTCTCCTGTTGGCGTAGTGACCGCCTCCTGGGGAGGTGGATTAACTACACCATCGGTGTAGGAGCATCTTCACTTAAGCGCAATAGTGGCACAGATGCACCGGTGCAGTGTTTTAAGTGTTGACCTGCCTTGACTCCAAGTCTGCAGAGACTAGGGTGACCAGATGAGATGAAGAAAATATCAGGACACCAGGGGAGGGGCAAAAAAAAAAAAAAAAAGCCGAGTGCTGCCGTCCGAGATCGGTCGGGACGCGGGACAAACAGTTAAAAATCGGGACGGTCCGTCTGGTCACCCTAGCAGAGACTGGCGTGTCTGAGATAAAACAGATAAGCGTGCAGATTAAAAGCCCTTTTCTTTTGTTTTCTTTTGTTTTCTTTCTGTTGAGAATAAACAACACTTTGTTCGGATAAGGCTGTTTTGGGTCACTGTATTCACCACCGGTCACTGCTCCTGAAGGGAAGATTTGCAGCTGAGCAATCATGTTTGGCACACAGGGTGTGGTAGCCCCAGCCTCGGCCCTAAGAGTGGGAGAATTGCTGGATTCCATCCCAGAACAAGTGGAGCTAAGAGGCCTAAAACCTGAAGGGTGTGCACTCAGAGAGATCAGAACAGGAGACACAGGTGCAGTTAGCCCTGAACCTGCTTAGTCCTTGGCCTCTCCTATTAGATTTGTACTTTAGGCTTCTGTAAGGCATTTGATTTGGTACCTAACAACACTTCGTTTAAAAAAAAAAAAGATATAAAATCAATGTGGCATACCTTAAATGGATTAAAAGTGCCTAACCGCTAGGTCTCAAAATGTAATTGTAAATGGGGAACTGTCACTGAGAGGGTGTGTTTCCAGGGGTCTCACAGGGATTGGTTCTTGGCCCTACGCTATTTAACATTCTTATCCATGAACTGGAAGAAAAGATATAATCATCACTGATAAAGTTTGCAGATGACAAAAATTGGGGGAGTGGTAAATAATGAAGACAACAGGTCACAGATTCAGAGCAATCTGATCACTTGGCAAGCTGGGTGAAAGCAAATTTAATATGGCAAAATGTATTCATCTAGGAACAAAGAACGTAGGCCATACTTACAGGATGGGGGACTCTGTCCTGCGAAGCAGTGGCACTCAAAACAGATTTGGTGGTTATGATGGATAATTAGCTGAACATGAGCTCCCAGTGTGATGCTGTGGCTAAAAGAGCTAATGTGATCCTAGGATTCATTAATAGGGGAATCTTGAGTAGGAGAAGAGAGGTTATTTCACCTCTATATTTGGCTGTGGTGCAACTGCTGCTGGAATATTGTGTCCAGTTGTGGTAACAACAATTCAAGAAGGATGCTGATAAATTGGAGAGGGTTCAGAGAAGAGCCACAAGAATGAATAAAGAATTAGAGAACATGCCTTATAGAGAGAGATTCAAAGTGCACAGTCTATTTATTTAAAAAAAGAGAAGGTTAAGGGGTGACTTGATTACAGTCTATAAGTAACTACAGGGGGAACAAATATTTAAAAATGGGCTCTTCAATATAGCAGAGAAAGGTATAACACTATCCAATTGCTAGAAGTTGAAGTGAGACAAATTCAGACTGGAAATAAGGCATAAGATTTGAATGGTGAGTAATTTAACCATTAGAACAATTTCGCAAGGTCACGATAAAAGAACTAAAAAAGAGCCACCATGGCTTAACAACCATGTGAAAGAAGCAGTGGGAGATAAAAAGGCATCTTTTAAAAAGTGGAAATCAAATCCTAAGTAAATAGAGGTAAATAGAAAGGAGCATAAACACTGCCAAATTAAGTGTAAAAAAGGAATAAGAAAAGCCAAAAAGGAGTTTGAAGAACAGCTAGCCCAAAACTCAAAAGGTAATAACAAAATGTTTTTTAAGTACATCAGAATCAGGAAGCCTGCTAAACAACCAGTGGGGCCCCTGGATGATTGAGATACAAAAGGAGCACTTAAAGACAATGAAGTCATTTCCGAGAAACTAAATGAATTCTTTGCTTCGGTCTTCACGGCTGAGGATGTTGGGGAGATTCCCAAACCTGAGCCGGCTTTTGTAGGTGACAAATCTGAGGATTTGTCACAGATTGAGGTGTCACTAGAGGAGGTTTTGGAATTAATTGATAAACTTAACAGTAACAAGTCACCAGGACCAGATGGCATTCACCCAAGAGTTTTGAAAGAACTCAAATGTGAAATTGCGGAACTACTAACTATGGTTTGTAACCTGTCCTTTAAATCGGCTTCTGTACCCAATGACTGGAAGACAGCTAATGTAACGCCAATATTTAAAAAGGGCTCTAGAGGTGATCCCGGCAATTACAGACGGGTAAGTCTAATGTCAGTACCGTGCAAATTAGTCGAAACAGTCGTAAAGAATAAAATTGTTAGACACATAGAAGAACATAAATTGTTGGACAAAAGTCAACATGGTTTCTGTAAAGGGAAATCATGTCTTATTAATCTATTAGAGTTCTTTGAAGGGGTCAACAAACATGTGGACAAGGGGGATCCAGTGGACATAGTGTACTTAGATTTCCAGAAAGCCTTTGACAAGGTTCCTCACCAAAGGCTCTTACGTAAATTAAGTTGTCATGGGATAAGAGGGAAGAGAAGATCCTTTCATGGATTGAGAACTGGTTAAAAGACAGGGACCAAAGGATAGGAATAAATGGTAAATTTTCAGAATGGAGAGGGGTAACTAGTGGTGTTCCCCCAAGGGTCAGTCCTAGGACCAATCCTATTCAACTTATTCATAAATGATCTGGAGAAAGGGGTAAAAAGTGAGGTGGCAAAGTTTGCAGATGATACTAAACTGCTCAAAATAGTGAAGACCAAACTTCAAAAAGATCTCACAAAACTAAGTGATTGGGCAACAAAATGGCAAATGAAATTTAATGTGGATAAATGTAAAGTAATGCACATTGGAAAAAAAATAACCCCAACTAATACATACAATATGATGGGGGCTAATTTAGCTACAACTAATCAGGAAAAAGCTTGTGGATAGTTCTCTGAAGACGTCCACACAGTGTGCAGCGGCAGTCAAAAAAGCAAGCAGGATGTTAGGAATCATTAAAAAGGGGATAGAGAATAAGATGGAGAATATGTTATTGCCCTTATATAAATCCAGGGTACGCCCACATCTTGAATACTGCGTACAGATGTGGTCCCCTCATCTCAAAAAAGATATACTGGCATTAGAAAAGCAGGGCCGGCTTTAGGCACCGCGGGGCCCGATTCGAAGGAGCTGCCGCCGAAGTCCCGCCGCTGTCTTCGGCGGCAGCTCAGTCGCTGCCGCGGAGGAAGGACCCTCCGCCGAAATGCCACCGAAGACAGCGGCAGCGACGCCGAAGACAGTGGCAGGACTTCGGCGGCAGCTCCTTCGGGACGTTGCGGGGCCCTCTTAGGGGCGCGGGGCCCGATTCCGGGGAATCGGCTGAATCGCCCTAAAGCCGGCCCTGAGAAAAGGTTCAGGGAAGGGCAACTAAAATGATTAAGGGTTTGGAACGGGTCCCATATGAGAAGAGATTAAATAGGCTAGGACTTTTCAGCTTGGAAAAAAGGAGACTAAGGGGGGATATGATAGAGGTATATAAAATCATGAGTGACGTGGAGAAAGTGAATAAGGAAAAGTTATTTACTTGTTCCCATAATATAAGAACTAGGGGCCACCAAATGAAATTAATGCAGGGCCGGTGCAAGGAAGTTTCACGCCCTAGGCGAAACTTCCACCTTGAGCCCCCCCGCTCCGCCCTGAGGTGCCCCCCCCCCCACGGCAGCTCCTTCCCCCTCTTCCCTGAGGTGCCCCCCCTACGGCAGCTCCCCCCCCCGGGGAGCCGTGCGGCAGCTCCCCTCCCCAGCTCACCTCTGCTCCACCTCCTCCCCGAGCACGCCGCCCCCGCTCTAATTCTCCTCCCCTCCCAGGCTTGCAGCGCCAAACAGCCGATTGGTGCCGCAAGCCTGGGAGGCAGGAGAAGTGGAGCAGCGACAGCGTGCTCGGGGAGGGAGCGTAGCAGAGGTGAGCTGGGGTGGGGAGCCCTGCAGCAGCTCCCCTCCCCCGCCCTGAGGCACCCCCACGGCAGCTCCCCACTCCCCTGGCCCAGGGAGCCGTGCGGCAGCTTCCCACCCCAGCTCACCTATGCTCCGCCTCCTGCCCGAGCATGCCGCCCCCGCTCTAATTCTCCTCTCCTCCCAGGCTTGCGGCGCCAAACAGCTGATTGGCGCCGCAAGCCTGGGAGGAGGGAGAAGTGGAGTGGCGACTGCGTGCTCGGGGAGGGGGCGTAGGAACGCTGTTTAAAAAAAAATTGGGGGCACCGCTTTTTGGTGCCCCCAAATCTTGGCGCCCTAGGCAACCGCCTAGTTTGCCTTAATGGTAGCACCGGCCCTGAGTTAATGGGTAGCATGTTTAAAACAAATAAAAGGAAGTTTTTCTTCACACAGTGCACAGTCAACTTGTGGAACTCCTTGCCTGATGAGGTTGTGAAAGCTAGGACTATAACAGGGTTTAAAAGAGAACTGGATAAATTCATGGAGGTTAAGTCCGTTAATGGCTATTAGCCAGGATGGGTAAGGGATGGTGTCCCTAGCCTCTGTTTGTCAGAGGGTGGAGATGGATGGCAGGAGAGAGATCACTTGAACATTAGGTTAGGTTCACTCCCTCTGGGGCACCTGGCATTGGCCACTGTCGGTAGACAGGATACTGGGCTGGATGGACCTTTGGTCTGACCCAGTACGGCCATTCTTATGTTCTTATGGTGGATTCTCCATCACTGACCATTTTTAAACCAAGATTGGATGTTTTTCTCAAAGATCTGCTCTGGAAAAGCAATTTGGGGAAGTTCTATGGCCTGTGTTATACAGGAGGTCAGACTAAATGACCACAATGGTCCCTTCTGGCCTTGGAATCTTTGAGACTGCCAATAACACTGCTATTTAGTGTCATTCAGGTAGCAGTTTGTGTTATGTGAATGCTCTTCCACTTAGAACTGGGCTGAAACCTCAAACCTCATTTCGGAGCCATTGCGAAAGCTTTAGGCCTTGGCTACACTGGCAATTCACAGCGCTGCACTTGCTGCGCTCAGGGGTGTGAAAAAACACCCCCCCTGAGCGCAGCGAGTGCAGCGCTGTAAAGCGCCAGTGTAATCAGCGCCTGCAGCGCTGCACGCTCCCTCGCAGCGCTGCAAGCTATTCCCCTCGGAGAGGGGGAGTACTTGCAGCGCTGCGAGAGAGCTCTCGCAGCGCTGGCGGCGTGACTACACTTGCGCTTCACGGCAGCGCTGTGAATCCGCGAGTGTAGCCAAGGCCTTATATTCCATTACACGTTCCGAAGTCATCTAATATTCCTTTGTGCTCTGAACACTAATCTAGAACCTCTGCTGTTATATCTGTAATTCTCTAAGTGGGCAGATATTTCCCTGTGCTCTGAATGGAGGTGAGGGTGGATAGCTGATGGTGCTAAATGTAAAGTGGGAACAATTTGTTTTTCATGAATGCAGTGGGAGAAGTGAATATCTCCATTTAAGAATGCCTGAAACTAAATAAATCCGTCATCTCCCCCTTCCCCTTTAAAATATTCGGGCAATGAACAATGACTGCATGAAGCATTGTATTTAATATTTCACCGATTCATTAGGTGTTATTTGCTGTCTGACAGCGTCCTGTGTGATAGTTTATCTTTTTCCCTTGAGCTGGCTTGATTTTGCTGGCTTGTCAGTAAGCACTGTTTTCTCTCAGAAGGGCCATTAAATCTCTCACCTGCATATCCTGTGCCGAGCTGCAGTTAGAAGATAAGGTCTCTCACAGCTGAGAGCATTGGTATTCCAACCTCTGTCAAGGGCATTCTGCCTTGGGAAAGCATCTCAGATGACAATGAAAATAAAAAGACCTTTTAAATAAATATCCTTAATGGGTAGGGCTGACACAAAGCCACAAGAAGGCAAAAGTAAATGGAAGTGATTTTAAATAAATATTTAAACAAAATTAGATCCCCCAGTCATTAACAGAATTCATCAATAAATTTGAATTTGACAAATATATAAATACATTAATTATTGTTAGTTAGGAGTATTACAGCGGTGTCCGTAGCCCCGAACCAATATCAGGCACCGAACAAATATACAATAAGAGAGAGTTCCTGCCCCGAAGAGCTTATAATCGAAACAGACAAGACAAAGGATTCAGGAAAGGTGTGCTGACCTCTTGTTGAATACCTTGGCCTGCACGTAGGATGTCTATGGCACAGCCAAGATTTGAACCCAGGCCTCTTGAGTCCCAGTCCTGTGCCCTAACCAAAAGACTAACCATCCCTCCCGAAGTGAACTGAAATCCTTTTTTATCTACCATGACTCCTAGTTTATATCCTTAGGGTTTTGGACAGCTCCTGCAGCAATTGATGGTCCTAGTGACATCTCGAGTGCAGTTAAGAACTGCCCATCCTGTGCTGTTTCAGTCATTATTTTTAACTGAATTGGGGTAAACAAGAACCCTGAACTGGGATACTGGAAGGTAAGAGACAGTGGGGCTGTTTGTATGTAGAGATGAGCCTGAGCTGTAACATTCACATCTGGATTTTGAGCACTCCAGGTTCTAGGCATTCAGACCCATGGCTTGTAGTAACTGTAGTTTTTAGGAACATAACCAGATAAATTTCTTTTCATGATTTCAGTAAGGGCTGGCTCTAGCCCTGGAGACCATATGTGTTTTCACACAGTGCTCCATGTTTTGGGAGACCTTGCTTTTAAACAACCTCTCCCACCATCAACCCAGAACCTTTCCCATCTGCTGGCTTGCTGCAGACTCCTAGCTCTCCAGCCTTACCAGATTAACTGAAAAGGCTCATTTCCCCCACTGTCCCCAGTTCCTGAAGCCCATTTGACCTCCCTTCCGTACAAAATCCTTCTAACTCTGTTGCTGTTACAAGCACCTTTATACCCCTCCCTCGATTTGTAAACCACTCTCACAGCCCCCCGATGGTGAGAGCGTCTGCCTGAGGTGCTACGTATCGTATATGGCACAGTTTCCCATAAAACCAAGGTCCGGCCTTGATTTCACTTCACTTTTAGGCAGCCCCTCAGTTTTATGTGCTTTTGGTATTGCGGAGTGAACTTGTACATAGCGCATGCTCAGCAGGTTGAGTTACTAACTGTGCTTTGATTTCCTTTCTTTTGAATAGTTGTGTAAAGATGAAAAGAAACAGAAAAGCCAGTAGATTAGAAGGCTAATATGTACATCTGGGAGGTAGGGAAGTATTATCATCCCTGTGTTCCAGATGGGGAAACCGAGGCACAGAGCAGCAAAATGATTTGCCCATGGTCCAGAAGTCAGTGGGATTACTCGTGTGTAAAGTTAAATAGGCATGTAATCTGCAGGATTGGGGCCTTGCAGTATAAGCCATTTTGGATAAAGACTGTGTGTTCGGTAGTTGCAGTCCCTAACAAAATGTTGCTCATCTGTTTTATGGAGGACCTCTGCTCCTTGTGTGTGTGTGTGTGTGTGTGTGTGTTTAATCTTGGACTACCAAATTCCTTTTCCCCTCTCCTCTTGCTCCTCACCCCCATCAGTTTAAAAGTAGGTTTGGAGAGCTATAAATGCTCTCATAACAGAAATTTCCTGAGCTGTAAAAGAGCTAAACATTTCTTACCATAAATAAAGGTTCCAAAATTCAAGGACAGCCAAGGCACCGTGTAGCTAAGGATTTTGCAAGCTCTAATGTTCCTGCAGTCAAAAGCTTATCAATTTCAGGAGATCATTTTAGCATTGAGTAAGCTTTTTTTTTTTTTTTTTCCCCCTGGTCAAAATTCTATAATCTGTTATAAATCTCAAAACCTAATGATTAGAAATACCAAGCATTTCTAGCTGGGACACTCAAAAAGCCTTATGATTATTTGTTTCAAATGGAAGTGGAGCGGAGAGACGCTTTTTTCAGTGTTCTTGTCAAGCCACAATTCAATGGAACTTTGGATGGAGGGACAGTTGCAGCTAGCAAAGATTGATGGTATTGTAGGTGCTGGATACACAGCTGCTGCTTGCTTACCATGAAATTCCAGTTAATATATTCTGGCCTGAGAAGATTTGGATTTGACGTACAATTTATCTAGTTAGCATCACTGAAAAAATTCAGAGATGCTTTATTTGATGTCTTCTTTATTGATGGTCTTCCTGTAAAAGTATCTCGCCTCTGGAAATTCGTGCAAGCTTGATAATACTTCAAAACTTAGAGCAAAAGTAGTCCCATACAGATGGTTTCTTCCCGGGCCTAATTTATTATGGTTTTAGCCATTTACAACATTCCTGGAAAATTGACTAATGGGCTTGGATCTGAAGCTTTTTGGCCTAGGAAAAGGTCATATCCAAGCAGAGTTAGAATCCACATGTAGCAACCTAAAAAGAGACTTAATTGAATAACTCAGTGTGGAACGTTCACTGGCCATTGTGCTTGGCAATATGGGTGGGGCAGGGTCTCTGGGGTGGTGTTTTAGCCAACAGTGAACCCATCCTTTTAGTATGGGGAAAGCTCAAGAGTGGTTCAGAGGTGTGTTTATGGATGCCAAGAACCCACTGTCCCCACATGCTGATCCTAAAGAATGCAGCCAACTTCTAAGAAGAATCAGTTAAATGTCCTTGCCCACAACGAGGAAAGAATTGCACAAAAAAGAAAAGTAATGAAATTGAGAGCAAAATTCACCATTGCCTACCAATAAATAGTACATCTGTCAAGGCTGATTCCCCACGCTGGCACTTAGAGTGCAGAAGGTGGGGGCTCGCAAGAACTTTAAAAATTAATACTTGCCACTCCAGGCTTGTATTAAACTCCCAAGGTTACAGCTTTTCTCTGACCTTGGATTGGTAGATGCTGCCACCACCCAAGTGCAAAACCCCTTTGAGAACCCAGGAAGGTGCACTTGGGAATTCCTTCCTGTGGGGTACCCTCAAGCCTTTTCACACACCCCCACCCTCTGGGGAAGAGTTGAGAAGAAAAACAAAGGAAATCAGCTGTTGCCACCAGCTAATTAAACAACATGTGCACAAACCTCTTAGGACACAAAAATCCAATGCTGTTCTTAAAAAAAAGGTAAATTTTATTAAAAAACAAAAGGAAGAAAATACATCTGGGAACTTAGGCTATTGCTAGATTTAAAAAGAGCAACTACAAGAATTAAGCATCAAGAATAGTTTTTTGAGGTCCATCTTAAAGGTTACAAGCAAAAAAAAAAAAAAAAAAGCACCTGGAATTAGCACAGAGGAATCCACAAGCCATAAGAAATAAAAGGGATAAACCCAATCACGTCTTCCTAGACATTTCCTGATCTACTGACATATCTGGGGTTTTAGATGAGTAGTTTCTAGGTAAGATACTGATGATTTTTCATACCTGGCCCAAGCTTCTCACAGCATAACTGCTCCCTGTCTGTCTCCCCGAGAACAACAGACAGACAAAAAGGGAGTTTTGTTTCAATTTTAAAAAGTTCTAGATTTCCCATTGGCTCTTTTGGCCAGGTGCCCACTCACTTCCTTTTACCTATGCATCGCAGTGAGACTTTTAACCCTTTACAGGTAATGCAAGTAGAGAACAGCTACTTAAGAGGGATTTTATAGCTACTGGCTGGCTGGGTGTCCATAAAAGGGAGCTACCCCTCCTTCATTTATCACAACATCAGTATACAAGTTATTACAAGATGGGGCCTGTTCAGTGTTTTGATATTTATAACACACACAGTGACTTTTTATATCTACTATCTATTTTATCTAGATAAAGCTGGAGTATTTTTAATATTTACAATGATTGGGCTTTTGGGGGGGAAAGCAACAGACATTTATAAAAGTCTGTTCCTGTGTGCAAGAAAGCCAGGGAACTTGATGAACTTCTGCTCTCCCCTCATGTCCCTTGCAGTGAGTGAGTGGGAGGGGAAAAAAATCCTTAACTGTGTGCTCTGCCACACACCTGAAAGACTCCATGATCCATTTGTGGGATTCCGTTCAAAACTCAGATGGACAGCTGGGGCATGGACCATTTTATTGTTTTGTGTTTGTAGAGTGCCTAGCAAATGGGACCCTGGTCCAGGACTGCGGGCTCCTAGGCATTACCATAGTATTACCGCCATTCGTAATAATGTGCACTATTCTCACATCCTGAGAGAGACACCATTGCACCCAGGGCCGGCTCCTGCATTTCTGCCGCCCCAAGCAATCGGTGGCGGCAATTGGGGGGGGAAAAAAAAAAAGCCGCGATCGGCGGCGGTAGTTCAGCGGCAGGTCCTTCACTCCTAGAGGGAGTGAGGGACCTGCCGCCCCCGAATTGCCGCAGGTGCCGCCCCCTCCCTTGGCCGCCCCAAGCATCTGCTTGTTAAGCTGGTGCCTGGAGCCGGCCCTGATTGCACCTGTTCATGAATGATCAACAGCAGATATTTCCAGTTCCCATGTATTGTGTTTCTGATACTGGTAGTGAGACCCGGATATGATAAGATACAGATACCTCCTCAGAGATGCTGAGTGCCTTCCATTCCCATAGGGCCAAATCAGGGACAGTTTGTTTGAGGACCTCAGGATTTGGCCCATTTACTTCAATAAGAGTTGAGGGCACTAAACACTTTTCTATCTCAGGTCTTAAGCCCTCTAGGCACTGCTTATGTTTATCAACTTATGGTTTAATTGCAACTGTAATCATTTTTTCATATTATTTATCTGTATAGCAATTGTGCCTTAGAGCCCCAGTCATGGACCAAGGCCCGAAAGGTGGTCTCTGTCCCAAAGAGCTGATCTTCCATTGTTTCTTGTTGTCTAAGCTCTTCTGTTTGAAGGCTTGGCCATGATTCTTCTCTCACTCTGGTGTAAATCAAGAATGGCTCTGTTAGTGTCAGTGGAGTCTCACTGGTGTATGTGTGTGTGGGGTGTGTGGAATCGGACCCCTAGAGTTTTGGTGTTCAGCAATACTGCAAGTGTTAAAGCCCATTTGATGATTTCATAAGGGCATTCATAAAAACATCAATCTTTTGACTGCCCTTACCCAGACTAGTTTCATAGGAGGTCTCATTTTCTTTTAATTTCCACCCCTGAAGCATCCACACATGGTGCCCATCTACATCAATGCACAATTTTTCTGATGGGGAAAGCAAGAAATATTTATGGGAAACTTTAAGTGACTAATCAAAACATGTTGGGAAGGAACTAGGAGAAATGACAGAGGGACTCATTCAGCATCTGGTAAGAGGGTGCAACTCCATTGACTTCATTACATTGGCTGCCTCGTGGTTTCCAGATGGAGTTTAAGATGTTGCACTGTAAAACCTTCAGTGGCTTTGGAGAAGCCAACTTGAGAGATGCCTCTGTCCCCTGGTGTTACTATCAACATTCTGAATAGCAGAAGTGTGAGATCTGGAAAGTTTGTGGGTTAAATGAGTAGGGGTTGAAATCTTATGATGTCTGTTACCTGGCCATAGTTGGTTGTGGGAGTTTGGTGGTGGAAGTCTAAATATTGTCAAGCCATCAGTAAGTATTTTTTATTCTTATACAAACTGAAGTAAATACATTAACGATCTGGAATTCATTATGTTAATTAAGACTAGACAAGCCTGTAAGGAGAATTTCAGAGAGGCCTAACAAAGCTTGGATAAATGCGGAGCATGATGGAAGATGAAAATTAGTTTTAACAGATGCAAGGTGATGCACATTGGAAGAAGTAAGTTGAATTACTCATAAACCCTGCTGGGTTTTATATTAACGTAACCACTTGGCCAAAAAAAAAAAAAAAAGCTGGGTGATGCTGTAGACAGCTCAGTAAAAACATTTCAATATGCAGTGGTATTCAAAAAGCATACAAGATGTTTGATTGTGTTAGGAATAGGCAAGAAGAGACAGGAAACTAAAATAATTAAAGGCACAGAAAGCTGCCCTTATGAGGATGGAGTGAAATACTGGGACTGTTCAGTTTAGAGACAAAATGTATAATAGGGGTATAATAGAAGTACAGAAATAAATAACAGGATAGAGAAGGTCAGTTGGAACTCCTATTTACTGATTTTCATAATAGAAGGACAAGGGGACATTCTATGGAATTGAAAGGGAACAAATTTAAAACTTTTAAGAGAAAATAATTTATTATACAACATATAACCTGTGGAACTTATTTCCATAAGATCTTGCCCCCTCACCTTTCTTGATCACTGTGGCCAATACACTCTCCTTCCTGTCACTCAGGTCCATAACCTGGGCATCATCTTCGACTTGGCCCTCTCTCTAGATCCTCACATCCAGGCTAAATCTTGCCTATTTTTTCTGCATAATATCCCTAAAGATCTCTCTCATATGTTTTCTATCCATCCACACATCTAAAACTCTTGTCTAGGCTGTCATCATTTCATGTCTCAATTACTGCAACATCCTTTTTCTCTAGCCTTGACAAATCCAATTGTGCCCTGCTCATATCCATTCAATATACTGCTGTAAAGATCTTATTTATAGCCTGTCGCTTTGACTATATCACCACTCTCTTTGCCTCTCTCCAGTAGCTCTCCTTTTTCCACCACATCAAACATAAGGTAGTTTTGTTCACTTACAAGGCCCTCCATGGCTTATCCCTATTCTACCTATCATCTCTCATTTGCTATCAAAATGCCAACTCCCTCCTGGGATCAGCCAATAATGCCAGTCTTCAATGAGCATCTTCATGCTTTCTGCCATGCTGCCCCTCATGCCTGGGAGGAGCTCCCTGTAATCATCCACAAAGCCACCCTATTTCCTCCATTCTTAAAAGCCTCTGTTGTCATGATTCCTACAAAAAAACTCAACAACGGTTAAACTGCTGGTGTGCTGAGACTGCTGCCAATCATACTGTCTAACATTGTCTCATTGATTTCCTTCTGCTCCCCAGTTTCTGTCTGTCTATATCCACCCATTTTCTCTTGCCTTATACGTGGATTGCAAGTTCTTTGTCGTAGGGACCGCCTTTTTGTTCTGTGTTTGTTTGGCACCTAACTCCATGGGGTCCTGTTCCATGACTGGGGCTCCCAAGTGCTATCACAGTACAAATAAGAAAGGATAATAATGATGAGGACAAGAACTTAGAATAATTCAGAAAAGGAGTAGATAACTGTAGTAGTGAGGACATCCTCCTTATATTAGATAGGGTACATTTTTAGAAGGTTATATTAATTATTATACATCAGGGTATAAACTAACCACGAACTATGGAGGTCCGGAAGAAACTTAATCTATGAGCAGGTTACTCTATAATTAACTACTGTGGGATTTCTTGCACAGTATCTGGTGCTGGCCCTGTAAGGGACAGGATACTGGACTGGATGGATTTGGAGAGACAATTTGTTGCAGGTATTCAAATCCAGCATTTTGGTACAGAACTATTTATTTCCCCCAAAATGTGTTTTAATTTGGAATTTCATTGTCTTTCTGCCTGTGAACCTGATTTATCCTGGAATCTTGCCTTTAGGCTTAAAACAAAAACTGTTTCAATTGAGCAGACATGCCAGCAGTGGACGTTATTTATGGATCAGCACAGATACGAAACATTACCCACCCTTTAATATAAAAACCTCAGGAACAAAAAAACAACTTGAACTATTGCCACAAACGATGGGATTAGCTATCATTTATATTTTACATCAACAAGGTGATAGTCTATTTATTTGTGTTACTGGATCGACTAGGAGCTCTAATCATAGACCCCGTTGTGCTAGATATTCTGCAGGTGTGTGATGGGGTGTACGCTGAGAGTTAAACAGCTCTGGGCCCCGAAGGCCCTACCCAGCCGCACCTGCTGGCCAGGCTCACATTGGAGGCAGGGCTCAACAGGGAGCAGCTCAGCTCAGTCTGGGCAGACTGAACCAAGGAGCAGTTGTGCACTGCCAGCTTCTGCAAAGAAGCCATTGGGGCTCGACAAAGCTGAGACCAGTCCCCACTGCCGAGCCGCCATAGGCCCTTCACCCCACAGACACTGGGAACAACAGGGCACGGTTGATAGAGGAAGTTTCTCTGGAGCGGGATCAGAGAGAACTCCAGGGGGAATCCCGAAACAGACCAGTGTCACTGACTGAGGAACCAAAGCCAGGGTAGGAAGCGGCCCAGGGAACCGGCGTAAGGGCACCCGCACCTAGGTCACATATTTGAGCTACTATTCACATGGTCCTAGGCTGGAACCTGGAGGAGCAGGGGGGGCCTGGGTTCCCCTCCCCCTGGCTGTTGACGCTCGTCACTGGGTGTTACAGCCCAGACCACCACCACTAGGCTGTGCCACCAGGTTCGGACTTCAACCCCCTGACAAGGCGTCAATCAACTTTCCTTCACTGAAGTCAAAGGGGTTAAACTGACTTACACCAGGTGAAGATCTGCCCCTGTATGTTCATTAAGGAACAACTGTAAGGATGGGTAAGAGAATGGTGATCCAGTGAAGAGTCCTAGTTTGAAGAGAGTGTTTCTCCTTCCGGTTGTTTTTTTGAGAAGGGTGCCAAATTCCTGTTCGCACACAGCCAGCCGTTACAACTGTCTGGTTTTAGTTATTGCTACCTGTGTGTACAGATACAGGATCCAGTTTTGCAATGTGCAAATCACCCCTTGCAAGGTGGCTGGACCACCTTCCACTCCGATGGGTTGTATTCTGTAGCTTTTCCAATACAAACATGCAGCTGTTAGGGTGGGGGGGGAAATCGACATCAGAATATTAGCATAAGCAGTACAGTAACAAACAAAAACCTCGGCTTCCTCATTTCCCTCCCCCTCCCCCTTTTTATTTTTAAGGGAGAGTAAATAAAATCTTCCGTGCCCATGTTCAATGCTGAATTAATTTACACACAGAGTGGAGCTTTCAGTGTCAGAAGATCTTTTTTTGCCAGCATAAACACTCCGCTGAAACAGCAGCTATGACTCAGTTGCCAGTGAATTCTGCCTGAATTGATTCAGTCCGAGTTCAGACTTAGCACATAATCATGTTCAATTTGATCCACTGTGCTGCCTGGAGATAAAAGGGTTGGGAAAAAAAATAGATTTAGCTTATGTCAGTCTTTGTGATGATGTCATTGCCAGGAGAGATGGAATAGCGCTGTTACTAGGCTGTGGCTGCTCAGTTGGTGGGTGCACTAGGCAGAAAGAAGGAGCGACTCAGTTCAGTGCCAAGAGTCTGCTTCAGAGGCTTACGGCTGCCGTCAGCCTTGAAAGCAGAATTTTGGACTGTTCAATAGCGGTATTGAATCAGGCTTTCTAATCATTCATAACTCTGAGGCTGCCTAACTCTTTGTGTACAAGAGGGGGGGATGCCAGCCCGTAGCATGGACTGTGATGTCTCCACTCTGGTTGCCTGTGTGGTGGATGTGGAGATTTTTACCAATCAAGAGGTTAAGGTATGCACCTGAAATCCGTTTGTTACAGATCCTTCTTGTGAGAGCCTTGAGAGTAATAGGAGTTGGTGTAGAGCAGTTTAAAAGAAGTAGGCAGATGAAATTCTAGTAAAAACACATGCCATGCATGGATATCTTAATTACAGCAAATGAGAGAGACTGATGATTGCTTTTCATCAGGTTTTGATACGCTAACAAAACCGCCTTCTGTTTACCGTTTAATGATACAGGAAATATGTTGCATAACTGAAGTCTGCATGTTTCATCTTGGTAACAAAAAATGACTCATTTTTAATTTCTCAAAGGTATTTTTAATCCAATGTCGCTTTCATAGCTGTAAGCTGTCATCAATACCAATTTCTGCTTGACAATTCAGATATGAAAACAGTGCATTGGTTTGTGTCTTAGCCTTAAGTGGCTCAGTTTTTTCACACAATTGAGTAGCAGCAATTTATTGTGGTCTTTGTGATTCATTTTTTAGAGTCAAATCAAGTATTACATTTTATTAAAGGGTTAAAATGTGTAGCGAGTATTTTTGGTGCATCAGCAATGTAGCTGTATGTAAAAAGCTGGGCAACTTATGTATAATATGAATGACTTGAAACCAATGCTTGATTCTAAGGCTTAATATGCTACACTCGTCATCCTTGATTTTCTGCAGTAGTTGTCAAATAGTCATGGGTAATTGCTCCCTGATTAAACTAATTATCTTTTTCATTTATTCTTATATTACCAAAAGAGAACCCCAACAAATTAAGTTTTGAAAGAGGAATTGTAAGTGTGACTCTCACAAATCCTCTCAAAGAGCTCAGAGGTAAAATGCAGTGAGATGTAGCATCTTATTTAGAGGACACAGATACAAACAACTGAATACAGTGCACTATCCCTCCGGTTTTGGAAGGTAGAGGAGGACAAAGGGAGGGTCTGTGCTAATTTAGGGCAAGAATTTGAACCCATTCCTCTAATTACCCACACGAGTAGTCCCATGGAAGTAAATGGGACATATTTGTGTGAGTAACTGCTCACCAGCGTGAGTAAAGGATTGAGAATTTGGCCATTAGTCATTTTCCAGCAGACTGTGCTCTTTATTTAACATTGTATTGCTCTGTTAATGTGCGGTCAGGTGGTACTATGTGCATTTTGCATAGGGGCTCATGTGTTACCAGCATGAGGCTGTTTAATTCAAGAGGCTGTCTCTCTTTTTTTTTTTTTTTTTTTTTTTTAAATGCAATAGCTTTCTTTACTACAGTTTGCAAACAGATTCAGAAAGTCCAGTTGCTGGTGCGTATTTCAGGTGTGCTTGACAACACTCATGCCAGCGCTGACATGTTTCCTGTAGTTGAAGTGGTGCAGTGCATACAGACATGTTTGATTGTGCTTATGCTTGTTCATCTAAAAACATCATAGATCTGACGTTTGGAATTTCCAGAAGTATTCACAGGGACTCACAAGAGCGTGAACTGTGCCATTTAACACCTTACAGAATTTTATGCTGAATACAGCTTATGCAATAAAATTATGATGCTATTTTTAGAGCCTGTTTGTACTACAATAATGACAGCACCCAATCCAACTCCTATAAAAGTCAACAGAAAGACTCCTATTGACTTCAATAGCAGTTGGATTAGACTCTGCATGAATAGTATCATGCAGGAAGAATAGCTGAGGAATGTGGGGTGAAAGAGAGCAAACTGGTTAAGGAGATGTTGAAGGAATTGGCACATGGATCCACAATTCAGCAATTGAGAGGGGAAGGGATTATGTATCAGACTATTTAGATGCACTTTTTTAGTTTGCTTTTGTTAAAAACTTCTTTAACGCAAACATCTGAACAAAGAGCAGGGAGAAAAGACTCTTAGTTAAAAAATTTATATTCCTGACACTTTAAAAGGTGGAGAAAGCTACTACTGCTGCTGTTTGGACCTCCAAGGAAACTTCCAGCAAAAACAGGGGAGACTGGTCTCTGAGTTCTGCTAGGAACTTCACTTATTGCCTTTGATTTTTACATAGAAGGATCTAAGACGCTATGGGGATGGGCATCATCATAAAACTCGATAGATAGGACTTGACATTCCAGTATTTCTGTGGTAAAAAAAATCACTTTGGGGGCAGATGGGCATGGTGATTCGGGGGGAGAGGGGGAAAAGCAAACACGGGCACAACACCTTTTTTCCAATGCCATTAATGCCTTAAAGTTGACTTGCAAAGGGGGAAACTGAAATTCTGTGTTCCTGTGGTTTAAGCTATTGCATTGCAAGATGGCCTGCTATTGTATTGCTGTTTACTTGAACACTGGACTGTAGGGAACTCTCACTCAGTATCCGAACGGCACGTTATCTCAATAATAACTTGTACATACTAGTGGATGACACTTTTTTCTTATAAGGTATGTGGTAGTTTATTAGGTTTTGCAATATGGGCTAGCAGTCATTTAGGAGTCAGTCTTCCACAGCAGTGAGGAAAGTTTTAGCAATAAGACTCCTGTTACATTCAATGGACACTGGGTGGTGTCAACTTAGCCCCCATCTCATTTCATTTAAACCCCCAGTTATAGAGTTGAATTGAAGCCCAGAGACCAATGGTGAATAGACTAAGCTGTCCAATCACAGGTTTAAATTACCTGACCACTTCGTTTCGTATAAATTGGTCCTCTGAATAATAAATATGACATTTCAGAGAGCAGATTAGGCTAATGCAGATGTTACCGTTTCCCTGATGCAAAATTTATGGTGCTTAGATATCAAGACCGATAAAATAGGTAAATACAAATACTAGTCATGGAAACGTCAAACTCATTTCTGCTCCTAAAGTTACACAGTTCAGTTGTATAATGAGAATTCGACTTTATTTTAATGCCTTCAGGTTGTCATTTTATTGTAGAGACATTTTTACAAAAGCAAAAAATACATTTATTAATGAAAATCTTGTTTATTTCTGGAAGAGAGATTTCAGACATCAGTGAAAAAGGAAAAGAGAGAGTAGTATAAAAATGAAGGGTCTTTTTTAAAGTTACAAATGAGAGATTCTTAGACTGTGACCTCTTAAGGGCTGGGAATCTCTTCATTCCATCTACGTACAGCACTTAGCATAATGGGGCCCAATCCCTGATCGAAGTCTCTAGGCACCACACAATCCAAATAATAATAAATATTAATGATAAAGGATTATGAGCCTACTGTGTGCGCTACAGATATGGTACAGTGTGGCATATGGAAGGTATCTCAATGATAGGAAAAAGCTCAGCCATATATGCAGAACGGGCATTGTTTTGTATTTAACCCATACTGTGCACTTGGAAAAAGCAAAGAGGGGCCATGCAGTAGTGGGAGAACTATTCTGACCTGCTCTGGGGACTTTGGGCTAATGCACATTGGAGCCAGGTGTGCTGTCTGCATTTAGACAGGGTACAGTGTGCATATCCCTATCCCAGCTCATTATTGGATGTAAGCAGAGAGAGGTTCAGGCCATAGTTCTGCCCTTCCCTTGCTGCTCTCCCTTTGGAAAGTCTAGCAGTCTGACACCACTTCGAGACTTGTGACATTCAGAGAGTGCAGGGACAGTGATAGCGGTTCTCCCCCGAGACTGATCTGTTTGGCAGCCTTGAGCAGGTCACTTACTTTCTCTGTGCCTCACTTTCTCCAGTCGTGAAACTGGCTAACTCATAGGGATGCTGGGAGGCTTAATGTTTTTAAAGAGCTTTGAGATAGCCAAGGGAAAGGCATTCTAGAAGGGCAGAGTATTACTGCTCATTTTCATGTTGTCAACCCCAAGCACTGGAAAAATCAAGAGTCAGGCTCCCAAACACTGTGAGGTGGTCTTAAAAATTGTGAGATTATTATATAATAATACATTTTGAGTCTTTATTTGTCTTCTGGTTCTTGAGTCTTTAGAGGTCATGTTTACAGATTTTGCCCCCACAATCGTGGGGACTGTGTTTTTGTAAGTATATCTGAGATGTTCACATAATCTCATGTCTCCAGGAGATGGCGTTTTAAGAAAAATACCAGATAACATGAGAATTGCAGTACCATTGTATAATTTCTCTTTAGAGTGCTTTTACGTCTGATAGCTGTTTTCTCATTGGAAGAATTGTTAGAAATGAAGCAGAAATATAATTACTACATTGAAATCATCTGTGAATTGAACACAAGTCCAATAACTCAGCTTGAGGGAATGTGTATATGCCTGTTATCTATTCTTATATAAGACTTGATCAAGTAGAATAAATAACAAAGGTGGGGGGTGGAAGCCTCTTTCTTTTGACCTGGAAAGTAATCTGTGTCAGTATCAGTTCATGTTTTAAAAGCAGGATCACTTTGGCTTTGGGGAGACAGGATGTGGAGAAGATTACATTTGAACATACAAGCAAGATGCTAGAGTTCAACTTAAAATAAGAGAGTTGTAAAGATAAATGTTTTACATATGTTTATAGGCTGGGTAATCTGGGATCTGGTTCTCTGTATAAAATCCCAGTTGCCAGCTGATTATAGGTTGTAAATATAAAGAGGTACAAAATCAACACAGATGTTCAACCTCTAAATAATCAGCTGCTTTCTGTGTGTGGGAAAGATTGTGTAAATGGAAAGCGACTGATAGCCCAGAACTTTGTGCATGTTTCTCAGGAACCCCGGAAACAGCAGGGCTACTACTGGTGCTTCGGGCTCTGCCCCGTTATTTCAGTTCCTGTGGTAAGCCAGACTCTTAGCCAGTGACGTGGCAGTATGGTTGGGGTTGCCTGCTGTTAGCACAGGATGAAGCACTGTGAGGCACCTGTGATGTAGCTCTTTTGGATGCTGCATGTTTCCCTTTCCAGCATTGTCCTTCCCCAGATGACCATTGTGTAGAGGCTACAGAACTCCATGGTAAAGAACCTCCAAAGAAGCAACGGGTTCAGTCACAATGTTAAGTTATTTGGAATAGTGATGTGACAAGACTCTCTCTAAGTTTACTTTAAGTAGGTTTTAAGACATACAGAATCACTTGCGTGTGTTCACACTGTGCCTGGCTTGGAGGAAATGGGCCTTCACTGTTGTAGTTGAAGTCAATGAGAGCTGCAGGTGATGAAGCATCTGTGAACATCAGGTGCATTATGCTTAGCACTGTTAAGCCATTCTATTAGTTTCTATAACACAACTGAGAAACACTATGGAACAAATGTGAAGTTAAGAACAAGATTGAGAGTTTTATATTCTCCCCCAGTCTCCCTTTCCATTAAAGGTCACACAGGAGTATTCTCTTTTCAGAGTGATGATTAGACAATGGGCAATGTATAGTCAGAGTAAAAGAGATCAATAGGATGCTAGAATGTATTGCTAGAAAATACAGTATTAGTCGAAGGAAGTGTGGTATTTATGTAACCCACACACCTTCTGGGTGTGGTGTTCTGTCCCATCTAGTGGCACCGAGACCACTTAGAGAGAGATATAAAATGAGTCTGCTCTACAGCCCTAGCTAAGAGCCAGTTGGCTTTTAGCTCATGTGATAGAGGCTCATGCCCTAAGCTCCAGAGGTCCCTGGTTCAATCCCGACCGCCAACGACCGGGGTCTGTCTGTGTTACATTTATACAATAAGGTCACATATATCATGCAATTATGCTATTAAATGACACACCTTGATTATGTAAAAAGCAACAAAGAGTCCTGTGGCACCTTATAGACTAACAGATGTGTTGGAGCATAAGCTTCCGTGGGTGAATACCCACTTCGTCAGACGCATGCATGAAAAGCTTATGCTCCAATACATTTGTTAGTCTATAACAGTGGTCCCCAACCTTTTTAGTCTGGCGGGTGCCAGACGACGAACCACGGAGGACCGTGGCAGCGGACGAGCATTTCGGCGGCGACACCTCTGGATGACGCTGCTTCTCGGCGGCATTTTGGCGGATGCTCGGCTGCCGGCCAGTACGCAGGCACACTTAGATGCCCCGACGGGCGCCATGGTGCCCGCGGGCACCGTGTTGGGGACCCCTGGTCTATGAGGTGCCACAGGACTCTTTGTTGCTTTTTACAGATCCAGACTAACACGGCTACCCCTCTGATCTTGATTATGTAGTGAACCACAAGGAGATGACACATTTTCAGTACATTGAAGAATTAATCATTATGACCACAGAGTCTGAGCCACCTCAGTATAGGTACTAATGTGGCACTTATATTTCGTGAATATAATTATGTGGCTAGAATTTTCAAAGGACTCTAAGGGAGTTAGGCACCAAACCCCACCAAATTTCAATGGGCACCTAATTCCCTTAGGCTCCTTGATAATGTCTGGGATTTTCCAATACATTTGTACACTTTGTAGATGCTCCCCTAATTAATTCAACTATGGACTGTCCAACATGCATTACTGTGCTGGCACAATTCTACTCCAGGTCTTAACAAAATCTGCTAATGAGGAACCAGTTAATGATTCTGTGACTGAACTTAATCTATGCAAACACCTAGTGCATGTGCTGAGCAGGTATTCAGTGCTGGGGTTTGTTTTGGAAATTGTTACCCAGTTGTAGGTTAGAACCATCCTTACTTGCAAGTGGTGAGGATGATTTGGTCCCAAGCAATGAATGTTTTCTTTTTGGGAGAGAAATAGATGGACATAGAGTACTTTTATCCTTGTCTGTTTGCAGTATTCATACATAAGAACAGAGATATAATTAGATAGTAAAATCCTAGCACAGCTTCTAACTCGGTTAGCCAGCACACAACTCATGGAGCTCCAAGAACCAACCCTGTTTAAGCCTTCAGTCACTTTCTCTGTGCCCAGCTGTTGTCAGGCATTATGTGTTTTCCCTCAACAAAAAACCTTGTCATGACCATGTGCTTGGACTGTTACTCAAAATTACCCTCACTCATTTGGTTGACGTGTTTGTCAAAACAACCTTTCAGCCAGTGGAATATTCCAAAGGGAGACTTTTGAGACTTATAGGGTGTCCATTCTAATTCCTCTGTAAAAATGCAATACTGACTGGATTCCCACTCTTGGGTCTCAGCTCCCTAATATGAGACACCCTGGACACCCCTCCCCCCCTTTGGCCCTTTGATGCACAGGCAACTCAGCTGCCTTCTGAGACCAGTTACCCTACAAAAGATTCTATATTTCATTTTTTCCCTCTGGCTCAGCTAATGAACTTCTCTTCCCTTCCCTTCCATCCCTGCTTCCTTGCATTAAAGATGCAGCTGTGAGAGTGATTTCCCGCTTCTGCTGCCCCTTCAGACTTCAGATTGAATTTGGTCAGCATTTCTGTGTCCTCTGACCCTGCTCCCCTTGGTTTCGTTGGGCCACAGAGCAACTTCTCACAGCACCAGTGTCATCTTGATGCGTGTAGCTGCATATCTGCTTTGTTTTTGAGTTGTTGGTGACTCTTGGAAGCATGGAAGGTTTTTCAGCTGCAGCAGTTTGGGTTGACGATTCTGGTTTGCTGAAGATAATTCTATCTATGTAGGTATATGTCCCCTTCTCTATAGTAGCTAAGCACTTTCCAAATATTTATGGATTTATAGTCACAACATCTCTGTGAGGTAGGGAGATATCATTAGTCTCATCGTAGAGGTGGGGAACTGAGGCATGGAGAAATTGATTGTCTTGCTCCAGGCCGCAGAGCAAGTCTGTGGAAGAGTCATTAGACAACAGATCTTTTGCATCCCAGTCTAGTGTCTTAACCACAAGACGATCCTTCCTTGTTTCCTTCTCATTATCCTGGAGACATTATCCCAAGCTCTGTAAGAGAGAGAAGAGTGTCTCAGAACTTAATGAGTTTTAATGAGAATTTTGTGAGTCAAAACCATTGTAGGCCTGGAGTACTTCAAAGAAGCACTGCCTAGCCCAGCTTTTGAAATAAATGTGGCCTTTCAACTCTGCCAGCAGAGAGACACTTCAATGCAGGAAAGTCCCAAGGTTCTGGATATCAGGGCAGAACTGTCCCTTGAAACTGTAGTTCCCAGTCTGTTACAAAGCAGCTCTTTGATGTGAACATGTTGAGGCCCTGGAGCTTAAGGTAAATGGTGTTAGCACCGAGTCACACCACAAAACTGAAGTGCCAATGAGTTCCAGTTGGCATGTTATTGCATCAATGCATTTCATATGTCAGAGCTGTGATACTTCAGAGGTCAAAAATGGAGGCCTCAGAACACAGCCACCTGGTTCAGAGGAAGCATTGATGTGCTATGTCCTCTTTGTAGGAATCTGTGCAGAGCTTATCCTTCAAGGCAGCAAATGTTCTGTCATAAGTCTCATTCCACCTAACTTCTCCCTTTTTTCTTTCCCCCAAATCAGATGTATGAGGGGTGTAGCAAGTTTGGAGTAGGTATGGCTGAAGAACCAATAATACCCCATTTATCTCCCAAATTATTAATCTCCCTTCTGGGAAAGAATGGGCACTTCATTAATTGTCTCTGCCTTAGCCACTTCTGGCTTTACCTTATCACTTTCTATATAGTCAAGGTACTTAGTTTCTCGTTGGGCTATATCACACTTACCTGCTCTGATGGTTAATTCAGACTGGGCTATTTTTGTCTCCACTCTTTTTAGATGAACTAGGTGGCTAGACTAATCAAGGCTATAAATACTCTCATCCTCCAATTAAGCAGCTCTATACTGCATTTGGATACTCAGTGGGCATGTTTCACTACTGCATTGTTCCTGTTATTTTTCTAGTGCAACTCAATTGAACCTACCACCTGGGTGCCAGCTCTCTTAGATAGTGCTGGTCAAAAAATGGGAAAACAATTTTGCAATCAGAATTGAAATTTTGACATTTCCATTTTGCAGGGTTTGGAACAGAACTTTAAAAAAATTAAAAATTTCAAATTCTTGAATGTTCAGGCCCCTTTCCTTTTTTTCACCTTTTTTCCCTTTTGCTGCTCTAACTTTTCACAACTGTGGCACTGGCTCCATTTCAAAGGAATATAGATACGATACAGGGCCTGATTCACCACTCTGCTACTCTAGCTTTATGCTGGGTTCAGTTACATTGCTTGCAACTTTGTTGGGTACAAGAGAAGTTGGGTACAATCTACAGCTGAAAGGAGGTGGACACTTTTTGTTTGAAATTTTATTTGATGAAAAATAGCCTCATTTCGACACTGAAATATTTCACAAAAGTCTGTAAATCATGATTTGAGGACTTCAGCAACTCAGCCAGAGGTTATGGGTCTATTACAGGAGTAGGTGGGTGAGGTTCTGTGACCTGCAATGTGCAGGAGGTCAGACTAGATGATCATGATTAAGGATATGATTCTGTCATGGAGGTCTCAGATTCTGTGACTTTCCAGGACCTCCATGACTTCTTCAGCTTCAGCCAGACACAGTGGCGGGCTGGAGCAGCTATATAAGCCCCTGCCGAGGAACAGCAGTGGGGCCGGAGCAGTGGGGCCACCAAAGCAATGGGCCGGTGGTCAGCCACCACCGCCGGAACAGCAGCCCTGGGGCTGCATCAGCCTCCGGGGCTTGAGCAGCGGCTTTCAGCCCCTGCCACAGGAGCAATGGTGGGGCAGGATCAGCTGCCGGGGGTCAGCCCCCAGCAGGACTCTGACTGTTCATCCTCCCACAGGGTATTTTTAGTAAAAGTCATGGACGGGTCTGGGCTTCCATGAATTTTTGTTTATTGCCTGTGACCTGTCCATGACTTTTACTAAAAACACCCGTGACAAAATCTTAACCCTCATCATGATGGTCCCTTTTGGCCTTAAAGTCTAGGAGTCTGAGTTTATGTGTATTTTTCTCACTTCCCATTTCATTTTCTTTTTTTAAGTTTTCCATTTGTTACTCTATAACTTTTCAAAACAGCCTCAGCTTTGGAATAGTTATATAATGGCACAAGGAACAATGAAACTCTGACACTCTGGAATCCAGTCCTCTTAGCAGGCACAATTGCAGTATGTTCAGCTGAGTGTCTGCTATTTCAGCTGCACACTGTCTCCTGTACCCAACAATGTCCTTTCATGAGACAGGGAGTCAGCTGTTTTGCTCAAATAGCAGTGTCTCAAGAGACATTGCAATCTGCGATGAGCAGCACATCATCCTGCAAAATGCTTGAAGTAGCAGAGAACCATTAAGGGGTTTAGTTGGGAGCAGTCAAAACAAGCAATTTTTAGAATCCTACTGCACTATAAGGGTCAGGGGGAGACTTGACTCCACAGCTTTCTAATTGACTTGGAGTCTGCCCCCTTCTATGTGACTGCAGGGTTAAATGTATCTTCACACCAAAGCTCTTCCACATTTTTTTTTTTTTTTTTTAATGTGGATGCACAATGATCCTGCCAGACCTCGTTTGGCCACAGCGTCGCACTAGGAGCACATATTCAGCTGATTATCCACCCTGACCCCCAAATCTTTGTCAGAGTCACTGCTTTCCAGGATAGAGTTCCCCATCCTGTAAGTATGGCCTACATTCTTCCTAGGTGTATACATTTAGCCATATTAAAATATTCTAGATTGTAAACTCTTAAGGGCAGGAACTTCCCAGATGTATGAACAGTGCTTACTACATTTGGAGGCATTACTTTCACACTAATAATAACTTAATCTAGCTATGTCAGTACACTTACTTCTAAATGGGACTGATAATGTTTCCCTACCATACCTGGATGCTGTGAGGCCAGTTCAGTTAATATTTATTTAGTATGCAGAGTTCCTCTAAGGCGTGCTATGCAAGTGCAAATAATTATTATTTACAAATATTAATTGATAAAATTTCACAACACGCATGACATAAGTCAATATTATCCCCCTTTTATTGATGTGGAAATTGTGGCACCGAAAAGTTTAGGCCCTGTTTTTCAAAGTGGCCACTGATTTGGGTGACCAACTTGATTTTAGAACTGTTGAGCACCTGGAATTCCCAGGTGAAGACAATGAATTTCTGAACTTGCAACATCTCTGAAAAGCAAGTGAGAGGTATCTCAAATTGAATACCAAAAATGGAGGCACTTCTGAAAATTTGGACCTTAGTGATTTTTCCAAAGTAGCATAACAAGTGTTTGGCTGTCCTGGGAATAAAATGCAGATCTGATGCCTCATCCTAGTTTTTAACCACTAACCAGGAAACCACAAACTTTTTCATAGTATAGACTGCATCTTCAAAGAATGACTTGCCTGGACCTTCCTATCCTCCACTGCAAGGGCCACTTCCCTTCTCATATGGTATCACATAGCAACTCTGACAACTACAACACTTGCTTCCTTGGAAAAGTGATATCAGGCAAGTATTTAGTGTATTTTCGTTGTCTTTGTAAAGCAATTTAAGGGCTGAAAACAAGGAGGAAAGCCAGGATAATGTGACCAGCCAGTTTTCTGCAGACCACCACCGGTCATGAATCATAGTCTGAGAATCAGTGGACTAGACCTACTAATAATGAGCACTGGAAATCAGGCCAAATGCTGGTTATTCACAACAGCATTATATCTGCTATTTATAGTAGCGAGACAGAAAAAAGTTACTGATCTCTTTATACAAGTTCTGGAGAGAGAACATGTTTTCTTAACCTGCATATTTTAAGTAAAGAATTAAAAGTTCAGGTGCATTGAACAATCTCTCGTGTTAGCAATAAATAACTAGACTGATACATTTAGTCAATAGCAATGATTTAAGCTACATGCACATATTCTGCTGGTTCCCAAATTACATGTGTGTCTCAGGAGAAAGATTGGGGCATCACTGAGCACACTTGAATGAAGATTTCTGCTCAATGTTCAGCATCAGTCATAAAAACAAATAAGAGGCTTGGTTGCATTAGGCATAGGATAGGAAATAATATGGAAAATAATATAATGCCATTATGGACATTCATAATACATTCTCTGCTTAAATGGTGTGTGCACTTTTGGTTCATTCAGTTTCAAAGGCAGAGTAGAAGGGCACAAATGATTATCACAGATAGAAAGAGAATTTCATACAGAGAAGCTTTCAAAAGACTAAGAGTATTTACTTTGGGAACAGGAAGAGTGTTGACTGGTATAGGCATGGAGAAGCTAAAGAGGTAGGGGTGTGTGTTTGTATTTTATTTACACACGCACACATACACACAGATTGTACATGCACATATACAGTATGTAGCTACTAATGGTTACAGACTGGTACTCATCTGTTGCTTTGAAATCCTGGGAACTACAGATATTCTATCTTGAGCTCAAGAATGAGGTCTTCCTTGTCTGTAAGAAGTATAGCATATGGTGGTCTGGCTTACTTTTAGCTGGAATCTATCATACCTGGTTATGATGTAGTTGTATATATCAGTTTCCTCTTCAAGCTACGCTAAACAAG
Organism: Emys orbicularis; assembly: GCF_028017835.1. Taxonomy (NCBI): domain Eukaryota; kingdom Metazoa; phylum Chordata; order Testudines; family Emydidae; genus Emys; species Emys orbicularis. The sequence continues at coordinate 17,487,439 of NC_088685.1, read as the reverse complement.
TTGCACCCAAAAATCTGCAATCTGCAGATTGTTATTTTTGTTATTTTTGGCTTCACAGACCATAGGTTACTATATCTTTTACAAATCATTATTGAATACCAAAATGGCACCTGTCTTCTGTTTTTCTGCTAAAATGTGTTAGTTTTACCGTTGTCCCATCGTCCCACCCTATTTGTCTATTTTGTTCACCTCTTATGTCCTGTGTGACATGTAGATTGTGAATAATCTGGGACAGAGACTATCCTTTTTGGTACTTGTTTATACAGTGCTTTGATGCTGATCCTTGATTGGGGGTCCTACATACTACCATAATATAAATAATACATAGATGCCATTAATGTTAATACCACTGTTCAGATTATAAAATGTTATATGAGCTGACTATCAACATTTAGCAGCAGGCATTTAATTGTTTAAAATTACATTATAACCAAAAAGACCAAGATCATTTAGTTGTTATTTCTGCTACCTGAACTGTGATTACAGTTTCTATGAAAGAGCAAAGAACTTTACAAGCAATAATTCCAGATGAGTAGGTAAGTATTATCCCCATTTTACAGATGGGAAAAAGCTGAAGCACAGAGAGCAAATGGCCTGTTTCCGCAAACCCTTAATTTCGTGAATGATCGTTAGCATGGTCTGATACAAAGCCCACTGAAGTCAAAGGAAGTGGTCCCATTCACTTTCATGTCACTCTAGTTCTACAAAATTGTACTCACATGAGTAGTACCACTGATTTCAGTGGGATTACTCACATAGAGTAAAATGTTACAAGATTGGACTTTTAAGAGATGAATTTACAAAGGTACATAGTCAGCTAAAGATGCAAATAAGCACCTACTGGCATTTACAAAAAGCACCTATGCGGATTAGGCACCTAGCTTTCACCATTAGGAAACACTGACTTTCACTGGTAGGTGCCTAACTCACTTAGGCACCTTTGTAAATCCCACCAGACACCTATCTGCATCTTTGGATGCCTAAATATCTTTGTAAATGTGCCGTAAGTGACATGAAAGGTCACACAGTGAGTAATTCATGAACAGGAACAAAGCCCAACTTTGTGGTCACCCAATCCCCTCTCCAACCACGAGACATCCCTGCCCTCCCTATCAGTGATTTCTGTAGTAGCATTAGATGCAAGCTTCTACTAAGGGTGCATTGTACTAAATAGGTCCAATCCAATAACATCATTTTCATTGTGATTTGCTGATGATTGATACTTTTTCCCCTCATTAGTAAATGAAAAAGATGTTGCGAAAAACTGCAAGGTTTTTAGCTATAAAACAGAATTATTGTTCTTTCCCATTCTTGTGTTTCAAAAACAAAATCTCTGCCAAATGGAAATTAGCCATTTGTCTTGGAAATGGCACATGTGTTGTTCACGAACTTGAGCTTTCTTCAGAGATGAGTACCACTGCTTGCCAAATTGAAGAAGAAAAGTTTGGGGATTTTCTTCCCCACTCCCATCTATCTAACCTAGAAAGTTTGGAATTTCCAAGCTGGCTCAGACCCATGGTTCATCTAGTCCAGTGTCCTGTTGAGAGGAAGGTGCCAGAATTGCCTTTTATAGGCAATTATGGGGTAACCTGGCCATAGGAAAAGTTTCTTCTTAATCTCTGGTGGTTAGAGGTTGGCTTATGCACTGAAGCATGAGTGTTTGTAACTTTTCTAGAACTCCTGGGTTTTTTAAATTTTCACTATAATTCTGGATGTTCTTTTTATCCATATAATATCCAATCCTTTTTCTTTTTATGTTGATTCATACCAAAATAGAAGTACAGTTGTGTGTGGATCTTTATGTAGGAGTCAAAGGGCCATTGGGGACTCCATCCTTCATTTTGTACCTTTTTTAGTGACAGCCTTTGACCATAGGTTACCTTTTGACACTCTTTATGAATGGAGACAAGATTGTTCTGAAGAGCAAAGTAAAATTCATGTATTTGGGTTTTTTTCTTATATAGGTTCCTGTAAGCCCTCTCCCCCCCCGCCCCATCCCGATTTTTCACACTTGCTGTCACCCTAGGTGAACTATTAGGCAAATATCTGACCCAGAGCATCCCTGTGTAATTCTGTGCACCCCCTGTGCCCTATGCCAGTTGGCACCAAGGAATCCCTGAGTCATACATGTCACTTCTGAATTTGACCCATTGAGTATTGGTTTGTTTTGATAGGGAAAGAGGCTGAGGTAAATTAATCCCACCTTAATCTCAACTTCTTTTCCTGTTCTAAACAAACCCTATAAAGGAGTCTGTGTTAGTGTAACTCACACATTGAGAGAGTGGAAGAGGAAGTACAGCAAGAAAAGCAACCAACAAGAGGGTTCAGTAATATGTAAGTTAAACTAGGCCACCCCAAACTTTAACTTACATCTGCCTTGCATCTTCTAGCTAGTTTCTTGACATGTAACGTATATCAGTTTACACTGGCATATCAATAACGGGCAGTCAGTAGGTCTAAGGGAGACGTCAGTATAAGGGAGTCTGTTATTTCGCTTCATGCATCACTTCAGGTTTTTGCCCTTTTAGCTATATTTCACAGCCACTTTCAAGGTGTTCACTGAACCTTGCTCTCCTTTTCCATATTCCATTTTTCCCATTTGTATCACTCTTTTAACGTAGAAAAAAAGGGTAGTCTAGAAAAAGCCTAAAACATTTAATAAAACAATGGAAAATTGTGCTTGCTGAATGCATCATGTATAATTTGCCTCTGAACTCTATCAAATCACAGACGTATAAGTTATGTTGCCATGGGTCTAGCTCTCACAAATGGTTGGATCCCAATATCTTTATTAAATCCCTACTTAGGCAAAACTTCTATTGAATTCAATATGGCACCCATTCATCAAAGTACTTAATCATGTGCTTAACTTTAAGCATGAGCAGTTCCATTGACTTCAAATCTTCAACCACTTCCCATATGCTTAAATACTTTGTTGGATTAGGGTCTGAATGTAAATTCTGCCAAGGTGAGGCGAAAGATAGGGGAGTGTCACAGGGTACACTCACCGCTAAGGTGCCTCCTCCTGGTTGCTCTGGCAATTAACTCTTTCTAGGTCCAATGTCCCCTTCTGCTGGTCGCTGCACACCATGTCGCCCCCTCTCTCACTCTCTGCAATTCTGGGAGCTCTCCCTTCGTGACTTGGTCCTCCAGCCAGGTCACTATGTGCTTTCCCCCTTCCGGGGTACTAAAGTCTTTCTGTACAAATTGTGTCTCCAGCAGTCTTCCCATTCACTGCCCAGTCGGTGCCACTTCCCTAGTGGCTGGCAGGGGAACCTGGGCCCGCCCTCTACTCCAGATTCCGGCTGAGGGACCCTCTAACCAGCAGCCATGGTCTGCACACTCCTAAACCTTGCTGCCGTTCCCTTGAGCCTTTCTCTACAACCTCACCCCTACGTTTCCTTCTTTCCCTCTGTAATGTTCAGAGGCTCCCTCACTGCAGCCCCTTTCTGCTGACAGCTTCCTGGCTTCATCCTAGTCCTTCCTAGTCCTTCTCAGCTGGGCTCCATCATTCAGGGGATTACTTGAACCACCTAATTCCTCTTAGCTGTGGCCTATCCAGTTAATTGGTCCCTTCTCAGGCTCATTAACCCCTTCTAGGCTAGTGTGGGATAAACACTCCATCACAGGGAGCTAATTCTGATCTTGCAGTTGTGTTGCATTGATGTAATCCAATTGATTTGCATGGAGTTATCCCGGATCTACACCTAATTGATGTGAGAGGAGAAACAGGCCCAAGGACTTCAGGAATGGGCCCTAAAAAGAGCTCTGTATCTCATAAGAGGTACCAGCAGAGCAAGATCTATTGTGCTTAAGGAACAGGAGAGACTACTGTCTTGTTCCATATCTTATTTCTTTTCCATCTTTTGGAAAAGGGTGGAGTTCTTTTCCACCTGTCCCTTGCCCCTTCCCAATATGGATTTTTTGTTCAGGGAACTGCAGTTAGCCTAACCATATGTGAAATTAGTTTATCCTGTTTCCAGTCGTGTTTAGAATATACTTGCAATGTTTGTCCTTCCTAGGTATGGTATAATAAATCACACTTACCTTCTCTGGAGAGTTCCACATTATTATTATTATTATTATTATTATTATTATTAATTATTTTATTTATTTGTGTATTTGTTATTTGATTATGATGATTTATTTATATTGCATCTAGGGCCCTGAATCATAGAACGCATTGCGCTAGGTATTGTACAAACAGAACAAAAGACAGTTTCTGCCCTGAAGTGCTTGCAGTCTAAGGCTACGTCTTCACTACGGGGGGGGGGGTCGATTTAAGATACGCAAATTCAGCTACGCGAATAGCGTAGCTGAATTCGACGTATCGCAGCCGACTTACCCCGCTGTATGGACGGTGGCAAAATCGACCTCTGCGGCTTCCTGTCGACGACGCTTACTCCCACCTTCGCTGGTGGAGTAAGAGCGTCGATTCGGGGATCGATTGTCGCGTCCCGACGGGATGAGATAAATCGATCCCCGAGAGGTCGATTTCTACCCGCCGATTCAGGCGGGTAGTGTAGACCTAGCCTCAGTATAAGAGGAGTTAACAAATGGATACAGAGTTGGGAGCATAAGGAAACCATGAGAGAATACTGGTCAGCATGATAGGCAGTGGTCACAGCACACCAAGTGCCTAACCATTATCTAGCCTTTTGTAGGTGGTATGACAAAGGAGAGTTTTAAAGAGGGAACTGACAGAGGACAACGAAGTGACTTTATGTCTGTTTATGAGAAGCTCTTCTGTGATTGAACTGTAAGTGCTGGGGCAAAGGAAGTGACACTCTTAGCCTGGGCAGTATTATTTGTACCTCCGCTAACCCGACTGTGACTCCCAAAGAGTCTGAAACCTTGCTTCTAGTCAGCCCCAGTTCTCTCAGTATTTGAGGCTAGACTTCAGCAGTGTCTGTCTCTCATCCTGGCATGTCTTGAGAACAAGAATGACAGGTGAGGTGTTCTCTTCTACCTACCTCAGTGGAGCATCTGTGAGGATTAATTAATGTTTGTAAAGTATTGTGGGATCCAGCTAGTAAAAGAGCTATAGTAGTAAATGGTATCAGTATAACACAGAAGACCAATTGCCTCCACTGTCTGACTTTGCACAGGGTAACTTTCAGTGTGTTTTGGTTTGGCCTTTCAAAATTCAGGCAGGTAGGCAGTATCTTTTTTTAATTCTGCTGCTGCAGTTATTTGCAGTTGTACCGTTGAGCTTCCCCCATGTCTGTGATGGGAAAAACTGCTGAAATGCTACAAATGTTGATCACATCGGGTAGAACAGTAAATCAGGAATGAGCAAGCCAAGCTTTTCTTTTTAAATTGTTCCATGTTTTTTCCACAGTTTATCTTTCTTGTCTAAATGGAGTGACAAAGTCTCAAAACGAATAGCATGTATTTATGGTGGTTTTATAACATTACAGCTCCTAGTGAGGTTATAAAATAGCGGTGCAGCCACAAAGCAACATTCTTCTGCTTGTAGTTTCCTTTTGATCGTGTTTCCTTCTAGTATTTATCATTTCATTCGCATAGGCCTAATCCTGCATTACTGACATCAATAGGGACCCTGCGAGGGGGGAAGGACCCAGAGCTAGGGCTCCAGCCCAAGCCCAAACATCTACACCACAGTTAAACAGCCCTGTAGCTCAAGCCCAGCGAGCCCGAGTCAGCTGGCACTGGCCAGCCACGGGTGTTTAACTGCAGTGTAGACGCATCCTTATTGTTGAGAGTTCTATTTTGCCAGAGGAGCGTAATTGTCGATCATGGTTGTTGTCCCAGAGCTTTAGTGACCTTTTAGGTATCCTGGACCCAGGTGATGGAGTGCTTTAAAGATAAGGACCAAGACCTTGAACTTGGTTTACAGGGGAGCTGTGAAGCTAAATTTAAGTTTTGTGAAGCTCACTGACACGAACAGCACAACAGAAGTACAAAATATTATTGTTATACTAGTTCTTCTTCCAGGCTTTAGCTTTATGACTCTGAAGATCTTTTATATCGTTTCTTATAATAGATAGGATTGTGTTCAATAACTCTGGTTTCTTAACTAAGGTTGTCTCAGGATTCTTCCTCCACCTATTTCTTTTCCTAGCCTTATTTTTCCAGAAGAAGCCAACTGTTGCTCTTTTGATCAAGTGAGATCCTGTTTGCTAAGAAGCCAGTTTCTTTCTTCCTTAACTGTTTGTTGATTAGAATAATAGCAGTCCTTCGATTTCTCATCTCAAAACAGGCTGTGTAAGTGGAGAGCAATACTTCCTTGTGTTACAAGTTGTTTGACAAGCCTTTATTAGCTGGATTCACATTCTTCCAGTAGCAGAGCTGGATCCACAGCCAGCGCTATAATAGGTATGTTGTTGGATGAGGATAGGGAGATATGTTGAAATGCCACTTGGCGTTTACTGCACACATTATCTAGCCATTATGGTTTGGACTTGCACCAGAACGGATGCTCCTTCCACAAGGGCAGCCCTCGAGCACTTTTTCTCCTGCCTTGATGCTCAGCTTAATTTTTCAAGGTGCTACTTCACAATTGCAACCTATGGAGGACTCCCCAAGGCAAAAAACAAGGTTACTAACCTTGAATTCTGGGGGTGCATTAGCTCCACCACAGACCCACACTCACCTTTCCCCTTGTCAGCATAAGGGATCTTACAGTAGAACCAAGCAATGCAATGCAACACAGTATTCAGGCACAGAGTCTGATGCAGCTTCCTGGAGAGCCACGAACGCCAGTTACACAGAACACTTCATGTTTCCTAGCGCTAGCAGCAGGACTAACAAGCCTGTTCCAGGTACTATGCACTTGGCCAGGTAGTTTGCCACTCTTGAAATAATGTTATGAAGGTTACAGTATTCTGTACAGTGTCTGGAATCCCAGAATGCTTCAGACACGAAAGTTCTTCTGCTTTTCTACTGTATCAGCTCGTACTCTTTTAAAGAAGAAAACTAAGCCACAGTGGGTTTGTTAGGTGGGGGGAGGGGGGTTAGTACAATCACAGGGGTGTGAAATTGAATTGAGAACTCTCCAAACTGTATTAAATCACCCCCTTGGCACTGCCACAGGAACAATTTATTTTATCTTGAAGGAGCCTTTGGTTTCCAGATGAGCGGAGCTGAGCAGAACGTGCGTCATTTTGTGAGGTAAACAGGGATGTGAGCTGGTTAAAAAGAGAAAAGGCAATGCAGCAGCATTCTCTGCCCCTGACACTTGTCAGCCTCTCCTGAAACGCAAATATGAGTTTCATTACGCACTTGGGTAGATAGTATCTTGGGCCCTTTTGTTGGACTGCTATATTGGAAGCTGAATACAAAGGCATGCTGGAGCCTAGGCAGTCTGGAGTTCTTTTCAGCAGGCTGATTTCAGAGCTATCCTGAAATCATTCCGTGGCTAGCTGCCCTGTGCAATCGATTGGGGGTTCTTCTGCTTCACCAGGGCACTTCACCCTCACCTCTCACTGGTACCTCATTCATATGTGGCTTTGTCACAACCAAAACCATGCATGTGAGTAGCCACTGCCACAGCCCATGGGCTGCAGAAGCTTCCAAGGAGCAGCCGTCCTGCACCCACCCCCAGGTAGGAGGGGAGAAGGATTCCATCCTATATCCCACTGCAAATTCCCTTTTACAAAAGGTCCACAGAGTCTTTACTCCGGCAAAACATCTGGTTATGAGATTGTGACGTGACAATGTGTGCGTTCACCCTAAAGGAATAAGTGGATGGATGCCTAACACGTTATTAATTATTTATATGCATTATCGTAGAGCCTAGGAGTAGGAGCCCCAGTCATGGGCCAGAACTGCACTGTGGTAGGTGTGGCACAAACACAAAATGCAAAGACCCCAAGGAGCTTTACAATCTAACTAATGCAACATGAAGATACCCAGAAGCACCCAAAAACTACAAAGTATTAGGACATGAAATAAAACGAAAAAATTAAATAAAGGATTATTTTCAACTGCCTACCTTGCTCATGCTAGTGTGAGACCTGCTATCCCAACTCAGTTGACCTGGGCTTGGAGACTCACTCCAAAATGCTGTTTAGACATGCCCACTGCCTCCCTTGATGTGACATCCAGAATTTCTCACACACAAAGGTGATCTTAGGCTAAAGTGTACATGTCACTGGTGCAGGAAACATGCTGATGGACATATTTCTCCATTCCAACGCACACGGCGGCTCTGGACTCGGATATTGACATATGTCTGTAATGTACTGTATGAAGGCTCCGCTTTTAAGTTAGTGGGAATACTACGTGCAGAGACCCAGTCTAAGGTCCCAGAGTTGAGTGCTAGTGACCAGCCACTTGGGGACCAGCCCCCGTCCCCACCTCACATCTTGAAGAGCTGAGAGTAAGGTCCTGTGAACCTCTTAACTACCATCTTAATAAGCTGGTTTAAAATACTTTTAGCACACCTAGGGCTTCATGAGGGAGTCAGTAATGGCTCTCCCTCTGTGTATTGTGAAATTCCATGATAGCTCAGTGGTTTGCGCATTGGCCTGCTAAACCCAGGGTTGTGAGTTCAATCATTTAGGGATCTGATGCAAAAATCTGTCTGGGGATTGGTCCTGCTTTGAGCAGGGGGTTGGACTAGATGACCTCCTGAGGTCCCTTCCAACCCTGAGATTCTATGATCTAGGACTTCCTTCTTAGAACCAGGAAGGCTAATGATAGTCTGTTAGACCTTTGTCTATCGTGGCTATTCTCAGAAGCTGCAGTCATTTAAGGCATTTCCACCCTTTACTTGAATATATCCTGACTCAGTGCTCATCTCCCTGTTTGAAGCTCTTGACATATGCTTAACTTTTGAAACCAGTGTCTGGACTGATAATTAAAAATCCAACTTTTCTTAGGAACTGTTTTGTTGTCATAGGAAAATTTTATACTGAAAGTAAGAGAGAATATTTCAGGGGAAAACATATCATCTGACAATAATCATAACTTGTACGTCTTGACTCAGAACGCTCCCTTCTGTATGCGTTATTAAAACTCCAAATAACTAATTACATACAAAAATGAAAAATCAAAGCAGACAATAGATGCTTTGAACATTCACTTTGATCATATACAAAAGTCTAGGAAAAGGAATAGATTTAAGTTTTAAATGACAGCTGTTCCATAAGTCACAATGTGAAACAAGGGTGGTAATGGGCATAAACATGCCAAATAATAAGCTCACTGAAGTCAGCGGATTGATTCCATTGATTTCAATAGGCTTTGGCTCTGGTTCTAAATGAATAAAATACCAGTAAAGCTGTCCATGAAAGAAACCGGTATATTGGGTAGAAATGAATAATATTTTAGCATGTAGTGTGCTCTTTGGGACAGGAACTATCATCTTCTATATATTGTACAATGCCTAGCCATGGTGCTAACAAATGTATCGTATAATTTTTGTAAGACCTTTCTTTCTTCCTTCTCTAATATTGCTCTTATTGTCCTCCACTATCACCCTTATCTATGCTGGTGTAGCTACTTATGCATACAATTATTTCTTCACTATTGTTTGGCTCCCATTGTTAACTGTTGGTTTGGACTAATCTCTGTGTCGTAGTGCTTTACTTTGTGGATAATTTAACTGTTGTCAAATTACAATGGAACATTGATAAACCTATGAAATATGCACCCTAAATTGAAATAATTATGGGTGGTCCGAAGCCACAAATTTGCTAAAACTGTCACTCTCCCTCTGAGCAGTAGTAGTTTTCTGGGCCTTGCAGATCAGTTTCCCACTGAAGAAGAAATCAATGTCATGAAGCCGACAAACCTCACGCCAGAATGGAAAGAGTTAGAGTATCTATGGGCTCAGATAGCCCTGCCTGCTATATCTGCAGCCAGTGCTAGGCCTGGAAGAGGGAGAAGAAAAGGAGAGAACCTAGCTCAGTTCAGGGCTGACTGGCAAAGAGGCAGGAACTAGCTGCCTCCTTGCCGGAGTAAAGCATCAGTAGAAGCCTGACAGCTGGGACAGCCACTGGGTAAGAGGCACTGTGTCCCTGACCGAGGGAGGCTGTTGAGGAGACCAAGGAGCACCCTGCATCTGAGTGAATTGGGTTACTGAACTGTAAAGATACTGTGGGGTTAGACCCTGCCAAACTTACAGCTGCCCCATCTGAAGAAACCTGAGGCTGCAGCAGGGCATTGCTCAAGGTCCACAAGGGGGCGCTACTTGAGTTAAGCCACTATGACTGTTTGGGCTATAGGAGCCATGCCCCAAACTTAAAGGACAGCAGTAGGAAGTAGCCCAGGGCAGTGAACTTAGACTGTCTGCTGGGAGGTCCCTGTTTGGTGGTTGCTTCACATAGGGCTCTGGGTTGCGACCTGGTGGAGTGGGAGGGCCCGGATCCCTCTACCACATTGCCTTGAGGACTGAGGCACCTCGGCCAGGGAAGCAAGGGGCTGGAAGTCAGGTGTGCCAGCCACTAGGCCGCCCGGCCCTTCGAGCACCCTGTTACAGGATATTTTCTTATAATCACTTGTTTATTTACATTGTGTATACCAGTCCTTGAACAGAGGTGATAACAAACAGCACACAATCATCCATTTTTAGGGATTTCAGCCCAAACACCAGTGCTGAGTTCCCAGGAAGCAACACTGAACCAAGAATTGACTCTAGTTAGAGAGATTGAGGCAGAGAGCAAAACTGTTGCTGTTCATCACAGCTCCCTCCAAAGAAACTGCATCACAAAAAAGCTAACTACAATACAGTATTTCTTCCAATACTGTACGCAGTTTGCGTGCTCAGAAAAAGAACTTGTAAGACTATGAGTTACAATGCCATTTGGGACTCCCACCATACCAATACTCTTTTCCTGCCATTTTGAGGGAGAAAGGTACAAATGTGGGAATTAGGGAATGGATCTCACAGTTGCAAGTGTTACTAATCTGGTGATTTCTTTGTGAGTCGCACAATTTGGGCTAGTGTCATGATGACACAAGAAGTTCCAGCCCTCTCTTGAATTTCAGCCCTGCCTGGGGGAAAACTGCCTTTGATTGGCTGCCTTCCTCACCTGTCCATCTCCTGGGGAAGATCAGCCAATCAGAGCTGCTGCAGGCAGCCAGCTGAGCTCGGCCCCCACTCCACTAAGGAGCCAAACTCCTTCTCCCAGCAGGGCTGGCTCCAGCTTTTTTGCCAGCCCAAGCAGCGAAAGGGAAAAAAAAAAGAAAACCCGATTGAAGGACCCGCCGCCGAAGTGCCGCCGAAGACAGAAGAGGAGCAATTGAGCTGCCGCCGAAGTGCCGATGAAGGACCCGCCACCGAATTGCCGCCGCAGACCTGGACGTGCCGCCCCAACAACGGACGGACTGCTGCCCCTTTCTGTTGGCTGCCCCCGGCACCTGCTTCCTTCGCTGGTGCCTGGAGCCGGCCCTGCTCCTAGGAGGAGAGGAGGGAACAAAAAGAGCCCGGTTGCTCAAGGTTGTTCTGCTCTCTCCTTCCTTCCTCTGAACAATGAGTCAACTCCACTCTGCTCTTACCCCCCTCCCCTCTCCATTTCTGCAACACCAGGCCTGAGAAGGAGGATACCACGGCAGTTGTCCCCCAGGCCTGGGAGATGGGTGTGAAGAACCCCAGGATCTGCAGGCAGGTGGGGGTGGGGAGGTGGAGGCAGATCTGATGAGGGAGCTGGGGGACAGAATTAATTGCTGGGCAGGGGATGAATGGACAGATGTGAGGTTGAGGGGACACAGAATTAATTAGAATTTTGGTGATGGGGAGAAGCTGGAAGCTCCGTACCATCTGGCAGCCCATGAGCATTCCTGCAATAGGTGCCAAAATCACTTTACTCAGCAAATCTGGCAACACTAATTAACTCTCTCTCTCTCTCTCTCTCTCTCTTTAGGAATGTGCGGGGGAGGGGAGATTTAAAAAATCAAGACAGACCAAAACACACAATATAATCTTTTAAAAAAAACCACCCTCAATCTCATAATTTATTGGGGTCTGACTCATGATTCTCAACTTTTGGGATTGGCAATACTGTTAAAATAGGAAGTGTCTTCACTGTTGTTTTTGAGCATATCTTGCAATCCAAAATTTTAAAAATTTTGTATAAAAAAAATTAAAAAGGCAAACTGAGTTGGTTATAAATCTTGTCTTATTTACCCGAGCAACTTGAAGGGGAACTTGCACCAAAGGGAGGGAGATAATTTGTATATCTCTTCACAATGCATACAATGTACTTTTTATAGATTAGAATGGCCCTAAAGGAGTTTTAAAATTCTATTAGTGAAATATGTACATTTGGCATATATTAAAAGTCAGAGGCAATAACGATTGAGGCATAAGGCATTTCCTGTAGATTAATGACTATCTGGGAGGAGTTTGATGGGTCATGATGCAGCTGAGGGCCATTAACTTGCAGCTGATGACTAATGCGCTCTGCTGAGGTCATTGTTGTTCTCAGCTGAAAAGGAAGAAAACCCTACATGTATAGATTTTTTTTTTTTTTTTAAATAGGTGCTGCAGTTTCAGTTGGTACAGTACATACAGGGCACTTTTACAGAATGAATGCCCCGTATAGTACTCAAATAGGGGGTCTGATTCTGGTCTGACTTACACAAGTGTAAATCAGAACTGGCTCCATAAAGCTGACAAGTGTAAAACTGCTAAATATTCAGAATAAGGACCAAAGTGTTTTCATGATCTCTCAGTATTACATTCAACTTCCAGTATTAATCAATCAGCCTTTTTGTAGTCATTCCAGTCTGTGTCTTTCAATGCCTGATGAGAATGTGTACCACTAGTACACAGAAATGTGCACAGAATATCTTTACGTTTACTGTCCATGTAATCATTGTAATATTTTTATCTTCTCCATTATTTATTTATATTACTGCACCAACCAGTGGCCCAAATCAGGATCAGGATTCCATTATGGTCTGTGCTGTCTAAACTAGGGTTACCATACGTCCGGATTTTCCCGGACATGTCCGGCTTTTTGATCCTCAAATCCCCGTCCGGGGGGAATTGCCAAAAAGCCGAACATGTCCGGGAAAATGCTTTGCCGGCATCCCTGTCCCCTGCTTACCTTAGAGTGGCTGCGGCGGCAGCGGCTGCTGCTGCTCCCCCCAGACACCTCAGCTCTGTGTAGCTGAAGAGCCGAGCTGCCCGAGCGCTACTGGCTTCACGGTTTGCCAGGCAGCCCCCAGACCTCCAGACCCTGCGCCCCCGGCCGGGCGCTTCCCCAGCGCAGCCGGAGCCCAGGAGGGGAAGCGCCCGGCTGGGGGCGCAGGGTCTGGAGGTCTGGTGGCTGCCCGGCAAACCGTGAAGCCGGTAGCGCTCGGGCAGCTGTTTCGCGTGGCTGGGAGGGAGGAGGAGGGGGAATGCGGGGCGCTCAGGGGAGGGGGCGGAGTTGGGGCGGGGGCTGAGTTGGGGCGGGGGTGGGGAAGGGGCGGAGTTGGGGTGGGGCGGGGCCCCATGGAGTGTCCTCTTTTTTTTTTAAATGTTTTAATATGGTAACCCTATCTAAACATAAAACAAGACATTTCCTTCTCCCTCGCTGGGTCATGGTGATGGAGATTCTACTAGGACAATGGTTTTTAGATTTCCAACGGGGTCCAACACCTCCATTTGAGATTTTTTTAGTGGTCTGCAAATGAAAAAAGGTTGAAATGTACTGTACTAGGAGGTTTAAATTACAAGTTTTTCTTTCTTTCTTTTGTCGTTGCTGGGTTATTGTTACTAGCTCTATGTAAAGGACTGCACACAAGTAGCCATTTGCAATGCTAATGAAAAGTTTCACACGTCCTACAAAACCCAGGAATTATGCTACATAGTCTCGAGCACCGTATTGTGGCAGCAGAATCTGTGTGTGGTATGACAAGGACACTGAACTGGGCTGCTGCTCAGGCCATCTGTTGATGTATTGCTCCAGTCCAGTAGAATTGTTCATGGGTCTTCATTATCTCAGTAGGTCTTCTTGGCAATCTTTACAGTTGCTTCTGCTTTGATGTGGAGAAGATGTCTGCTCAAATTCTGATAATGCTGCAGCCTATACAAATTCCCAACAGGCAAACTGAGGTCCATCATCTCTGGAATTCTGTCGGGCAAGCTGAGCTTGCAGCATTAAATAAAAGAAGCAACTGTTGTATGTAAGGGATTGATTTCCCAATAATCCTCCTCATAATAAACTATCATGAGTTTGATTTCCACTATACATAAGTCTATGCCTAATTTGCTCCCTGGTTGATCAGTTATTTCTTGCACCATGAGTGGTTCCCATTGTTGATTCACGAGAAATTTGTTGCAGACATTGCACTGGTTTATGAGGTCTTTTACGTCCCTGCTCTTGTTTGTTCATTACAGAACTTCTCTCATACTGTTGTGATCCGGGTGTATGTAAGGGAGTTTGTTTACTTAAATGTGTATTTTTAAAGCTGTTGATGAGGGAGCCCAGAGACTGGGATGGATGCCTGTTTTGTTGTATAAGTCAATATGAAGAGCTGGACTCAAGAAGCCATTTGCAGGGCATAACAACGATCTTATTGAACCTACTAACTTGGGAGTTGTAAATAATGCTCCATATTCTTATGCCAGTAGATTACACTCTTTATATTATCCCTCTCTTTTTGTATATGTGTATGACACACACACACACACACACACAAACAGTGTTACGATAACACTATTAAGGTTGCAAAATCAGAATTTAGGCAATGCCAGGATTAAGGTTGCCTGTGTATCTCTTGTTACGCAGTATGATACCGTCTTTAATTTTATCATTGCGTACTGCTTTTTCCACAGGACACCAGCTTCATTCAGTGCACATGTGCAAGAGGGTTGCACAAACAACCTTAATTCTGGCATTTCTTAACTTTCGAGTGTTTGCCTTTGCAGCCTTAATAATGTTTTTAGCATAGTTTGTGTGTCTGTGTACCATCTCTAGGGGGAGATGAGACACTTACCAGTGCATTTCACAGAGGTATGCTGACAGCAGAGGAATGGTGAGACTCGGGAATCTTGGGTTCCATTCCAGCTTCTGGAGCGGAGTGTGCTCTGATGGGCACAGACTTTTCTCTCTCCCCCAACTCCCAACTTCCAGTCCCTGTTTCCCTCTCTGCACCTCCCTGACACCCTCTAGTCCAGTCCCAGTTATGTTTCTAACCACTGCAGGCTCCTGGTGCCAGCATACACCCTCCCCCATATCCTGCTCTTGTCCCCTATTCATTCAAATCAGGCAGCTTCCTCCTCCATATTGCCTGCGTGCCAGCAGCAGGATCAATGAGAGCACAGAAAAAAGAGGCTCCCTACTCTCAGTTCCTGTGCAGGGTCCGCAGCCATCCAGAGCTGCAATTGCAGAGAAAGTCCTGCTCTCAGCCCCTGGCAACCGTGGGCTATAGCAGTGGTCTTCAAAGTGGGGTGCACGCACCCCAGGGGGTGCGCAAGAGGATCCTTCGGGGTGCACGGCAGGAGGAGCGCCGCCAGAGCAGCGCCGCTTCGGCAGTTCGGGCAGGAGTCTGAGCGCCTTTTTTTTTTGTTTGTTTGTTTGCTTGGGGCAGCAAAAATGGTAGAGCTGGCCCTGCGGCACGGCAGGGGGTGCGTGCGCAAAAATTTTTTGCTGATAGGGGTGCGCGATCAAAAAAGTTTGGAGACCACTGGGCTATAGCATGCTCAGTGCAAACAGAATCTTTGGGGAATTTAGCTGCAAAGCTCTAGCAAGTCTGCTGAGTATATGCAAACTGTGAATTTTTATAGGCTTATAACTTGCACAAATCTGGCCAGATTTTCACAGGGATGGCAAAAGGCACATCCATGACACAAAGGCCACCCCTTGCCAAATTTCAAGTCCCTGCTCCAAAGCATGGGGTTGTGAGAACTTCCCAAAGGAAAAGTTGCCAGTGTTTTGTTGAACAATGTGTTTTTCACTAGCTTCGCTCATGGAAATGGCTGAATTGCTAGAAGTTTAAAAAAAAATCAGCCTGAGGCAGACACCTGGTATTGATAATTTCAGTGCAAACAGTTTAAAGTTTTGAGATGTTTATAAGCAACTTAAAACGCTTGAAAACTTAAGAGGAAGTGTCGGGCAACCTTAATAATAGGTGGTGCGACCAGCTCCACCTATAATACACACACACACACACACACACACACACACACACACACACACACACACACACACACACACACACACAGCATCTTTATACAATATTCCCATAAGCCAGCAAGTCTTAGTTCTGTCTCAAACCACACACCCATCTCCTTCCTTCCCACACACCCTGGAGGATCTCCTATGGGTAAGGGTAGGAACTGGCATTTAGGCAGTGAGGACATATTAGCAGCTGAGCAGGATGGAGCAAAGAAGCCAATAGTGGAATATAAACTATGGAGAAAAGGGCCACTGAGGTGGAAATGGAGGAAGGAGGGAGGCAGGTGATTCTAATGCACGTGTGCCAGGAAGGCCTCATAACCCTCACCAGGACATTGGTTTTGGGTTTAATAATTAACCATTTAAGAGGCATATTGTATTGACAGCGGGGACTCTAGCAATGCTAACGTCTCCTTTTGATGCTTATGTGCTATATCTGTTGTGAAAAGGGTTGTTCTGAAAAGTGCTCCACTCCCCACTCTGCCTGTATTACGAACAGATCAGGACTGGAGTATTGATTAGATTTAGATTACATCAGTTGAATTTTTCATATCTTCTTCTGCAGCCTTTCCCAGTTATCTTCTCTAAGGGGTCAGGAATTGTTTTGCCCCTTTAGAGCTAAAGAAGATGAATCTCAGGACATGAAGTAAAATTCTAATTTACACTGGAGATAATTCAGATGTATCAAGGCCAAAATTGGACTATAGCAATAATAAATTTTCCACATGACATGAGTAGCCCTGGGTTTAAATCAGATATACAGAAATAGAGTGGAAGAATCCAAATGGGCCTGTGTTCTGCTTGGCGCCATGCCTTTTAGGAGACATAATAGTCTGCACAGTTAACTTCAGCAACCAACCCACCAGATGCAAATGCTCCTGAACTTCAGGGACAATAGGATCCAGATGTGAACTTCACAGCTGGTGTCTGATATCTATGAGCTAAACCAGGGATTCGCAACCTTTTTGGCACGCGGCTCGCCAGGGTAAGCCCCCTAGTGGGCCGGGCCGGTTTGTTTACCTGCCGCGTCTGCAGGTTCGACTGATCGCAGCTCCCACTGGCTGCGGTTCGCCGCTCCAGGCCAATGGGGGCGGCAAGAAGCAGTGCGGGCCGAGAGATGTGCTGGCCGCCGCTTCCCACCACCCCCATTGGCCTGGAGCGGCGAACCGCGGCCAGTGGGAGCCGCGATCGGCCGAACCTGCCGACGCGGCAGGTAAACAAACCGGCCCGGCCCACTAGGGGGCTTACCCTGGCAAGCCGCGTGCCAAAGGTTGCCGATCCCTGAGCTAAACCAAAATCCTGATCCAAAAAACCCCCTCAATCTTACTTGGGAGAACCAGATATCCAGATCCAAACTTTACAGCACTGGACCAGCTCCTAACAAAACTGCTTTTATGCAGCATCAATGTGCTTTCCCTCTGCACAATGCAATACAATCAATCTGCTCTTACCCCTTTTAGAAGGAGTCACCTTTTTAATAAGTAGCGCTTGGCCAAGTTACATTCTGCTTCTAAGAAAGCGTGGGAAGTTCCATCTCTCTTCAATGCTTAACGAGAGTCTTTTGTATTGTTTTGTTTAAATGACATCCTAAGTGATTCACTTTTTGCAAACACAAACTACTTTGTAACACCACGGAGTTTGCTCTTCTTGTGCAAACTAAACTTGTAGGGTCGGCTTGCCCTCTGCCTACCAAACCAGAACAGTTGTGTTTTTCACTCACTTTGGACAAGTGTAAAAGACTGTACAAGGTGCAAAGCAAGGAGGAAGGAGGCATCTTATTAGAACCAACTTCTTGTGGGGCTGAAGGATATGTGAGAAGCCTGCATTTGCAAGAGAACCCAGACAACTCTGGTGTTTCGCCGAGCCTGAGAGCTTGGCCTTGAATAGTCTTGTGATGTTGAATAATATCTATTTAGCTCTTTGTTTTGGCAAAGACAAAAGGCATGAGGAGTGGTGGTTAGTCTCATGTTATGCCCAATGTCTTCTAAATCCACATCTGGCTACAGTTTCTCTTCACGAATCAGGCCAGATCCTCAGCTGGTGTATATTGGAGCCAGTCGAGCTATGCCAGGTTACACCAGCTGAAGATCTGCCCCATAGAATCTAGCTATAGAAGAAACCTGTTAGGTCACCCAATCCAGCTCCCAACCAATACACCACTATTCCTCATGGTACAATTTTAGTGTTTCCACTTGCATCTGGAATCCTGTAGAAATGTATTTAGGATTCCATTAAACCATAGTGTTTTGTGAATTGCACTAAATTTCGTGTATGCAGTATAGTTGTAGCTGTGTTGGTCCCAGGATATTAGAGAGATAAGGTGGGTGAGATATCTTATATTGGACCAATTTCTGTTGATGAGAGAGACCAGCCTTCGAGCCACACAATGCTCTTCTTCAGGTCTGGGAAAGGTACTTTGAGCCTCACCGCTAAATGCAAAGTGGAAAGATGGTTTAGCATAAGTAGCTAGCATATATTCCAAGGGACCATTGAAGGAAGAGAGTGGCCCGTTAACACCTTTGCAGTCATAGGACAAAAATGGGGAGGGGAGGGGGGAGAGTTAAGTGGGTTACAGATTGTTGTAATAAGCCATAAATCCAGTGTCTCTGTTCAGTCCATGATTTTTAGTGTCTAGCAGTTATGAATGTAAGCTCCCAGGCTCATCTTTTGAAAGTGTTGTGCAGGTTTCCCTTGAGAAGGAGGATGGATAGGTCAGATATAGTGATCGCTCTATGAAAAGTAACAGGGAGTCTGGTGGCACCTTAAAGACTAACAGATTTATTTGGGCATAAGCTTTCGTGGGTAAAAACCTCACTTCTTCGGATGCATAGAGTGAAAGTTACAGATGCAGGCATTCTATACTGACACATGGAGAGCAGGGAGTTACTTCGCAAGTGGAGAACCAGTGTTGACAGGGCCAATTCAATCAGGGTGGATGTAGTCCACTCCCAATAATAGATGAGGAGGTGTCAATTCCAGGAGAGGAAAAGCTGCTTCTGTAATGAGCCAGCCACTCCCAGTCCCTATTCAAGCCCAGATTAATGGTGTTAAATTTGCAAATGAATTTTAGTTCTGCTGTTTCTCTTTGAAGTCTGTTTCTGAAGTTTTTTTGTTCAATGATAGTGACTTTTAAATCTGTAATAGAATGACCAGGGAGATTGAAGTGTTCACTTACTGGCTTATGTATGTTACCATTCCTGATGTCCGATTTATGTCCATTTATTCTTTTGCAGAGGGACTGTCCGGTTTGGCCAATGTACATGGCAGAGGGGCATTGCTGGCACATGATGGCATATATAACATTAGTGGATGTGCAGGTGAATGAGCCCTTGATGGTGTGGCTGATGTGGTTGGGTCCTCTGATGGTGTCGCCAGAGTAGATATGGGGACAGAGTAGGCAACGAGGTTTGCTACAGGGACTGGTTCCTGGGTTGGTGTTTCTGTGGTGTGGTGTGGTGTGTAGTTGCTGGTGAGTATTTGCTTCAGGTTGGGGGGTTGTCTGTAAGCGAGGACTGGCCTGCCTCCCAAGGTCTGTGAGAGTGAGGGATCATTTTCCAGGATAGGTTGTAGATCGTGGATAATGCGCTGGAGAGGTTTTAGCTGGGGGCTGAATGTGATGGCCAGTGGTGTTCTGTTATTGTCCTTGTTGGGCCTGTCCTGTAGTAGGTGATTTCTGGGTACCTGTCTTGCTCTGTCAATCTGTTTCCTCACTTCCCCAGGTGGGTATTGTAGTTTTACGAATGCTTGATAAAGATCTTGTAGGTGTTTGTCTCTGTCTGAGGGGTTGGAGCAAATTCGGTTGTATCTTAGGGCTTGGCTGTAGACAATGTCTGTGAAAAGTGTTCACCCACAGGTGACAGGGTGTTTTTGTCTTTTATCATTTTCCTGTGAGTTCATTCGAGAGCCTAGTGATTGTCTGGTTTCACCCACATAGTTGTTGTTGGGGCATTTAGTGCACTGGAGGAGATACGCCACATGTTGTGATAGGCATGTGTAGGGTCCATGGATGCTGAACGGAGTGTTGTGGGAGGGTGTTGATCATTGCAGCATGTTCCTGCTGTGGAAGAAACGAACTTCACTCTCAGGTTGGAAGCAACAAAATCAGAGACAGCTTTATTCAAGCAATTGCAAGGGAAAAATACAGCTGGCAGAAAACATCTCTGCCTCAGTTTCTCCAAAATACAAGCAAAATCACACAAGCATTTATACCTCTTTGTGACGTGCATTAATTAAAAACATCTGCATTTTATTTAGGCTATTTGCTATCTATTTTAGTATTTTCTCACTTTCTTTTCTTAAAACATCGTTATCTCAAGGCTTGGTCAATTGACTATTCTGCTGTTTTCCACTCGCGTCTGACATGAGCCCTGCTTTTACAGGTCTCGCAATATCAGGCTAAAACTTAGCTCAACACTTAAATGGCTCTGTCTCCAACACTTAAGTGGCTGCACTTAAACCCTCTCTTTCTTTCCCTGCTTCCACACTGCCATTGCCTCCATTAATCTCTCTCTTTCAGTTTCATACCAACTTGTTTTGGGCAATATGGATTGTACTAGCAATAAAATATTAGAGGTGACAAAATTTGCTCTGATCTGGGCAAAATAAAGGCCCAGCAGAATTACAGATGTGATAGCAGAAGTCAGTAAATTACTTCCATGTCCAAGACGCTGTAAATGCATCCAATTTTTTTAAAAGTCTAAGTAGCAGGCTAACTTCACCCCGGCATAACTCTGTTGATTTCACTTTGCTACACAACATTTTGTGTTATGTTAAAGTGGACTATACAAAAACCCAACTTATATAGAGTTACAGAGAATACATTTCTTTTCTGTTGAATTGGTGATTAATTTAAAGCAGTACCATGACATTGACGGTTACTGTTCTGATAATCAGTTTGGATGGCTCACTAAGGCTCTGTCTTTTTTTGTGTCTGATTTTTTTAATTGATTTTATATGAAAAAGCAAGCAATAAAAATACAAAAAGGCAAATAACTTACAGCTTGTGTGTTTCCAAATACCACATGCTTCTCAGGATCTCCAACAAAGTTAGGCAATTATGCAGTTTTTACAATTCATCAAAGCTGCAAGACCAGACAATTAAAAAAACAAAACAAGCAATACTACATAGACATAACACATTTACAGTAGGATACGAAGATAAGACATACATAAATAGGAAAAGAAGGGAATGAAAATCAATGGACTCTATTAACTTCAGTGAGCTTTGGATAGACCGTAAATGCCAATAATAGATACCATGATTTGCATATATGTGGTATAGTTCATAGTTTTTAACCCAATACCCATGGTTTATCGTTTTGGGATTGATGCACGTGAGTGGCTGAGTGGATGTAATGGGTAACAGCTGAACAAATAAAGAGATAGCAAGTGGCAAAGTTATGCTTCAACACAGAGCTGCAAGGGAAACTAATCATGAAGCTCAGTAACTGCTCTGGACACACAAAGAACCAGACCACTGGAGTCTGGATCAGAGCTTAGTTTCCTAAGAGGTTGTGAATTTTTCCTTCACCCTTTCCTTCCCATGACCTGCAGTGAAAAGGACTTAAAAAATAACAGACCCTGGGGAGATGTGGTCAGTTGGCAAGAGGAGGCATTTTGCATGTTCCAAATGTCAAAATTTGCCCTGTTCTTGTTAATTGTACTAAAACTGGAGAAACAAAGATAATTTTGGATACAAAATGATGCCTAAGTCTTTTCAATAAAGTTACTGTGGGCCCGATTTACCTCTCACTTACACTAGTGTGAGTCCATTGGAATTACTACTGATTTACACTCATGTAAATGAGGTCACAGTCATGCTCTATATTTGCATGTCATTTGTTGTTTACACCCTGACTTCTAAGAATGACCATGACCGTCACAGTGGTGCTCGATGATCATCCATGTAAACAGTTAATCGCATCAGTTTTGGTTTTTGTCATTCGCTTTCAGAGCAGGTTTCAGCTTTGGCAGGACAGAACGCAAACAAAGTTGCCCCTTACCATGACCAAGGTCTTTTCATTTACAGGAGAAGTTTGAGGGCTTGTTCCGTGCCTATGATGACTGTGTGACGTTCCAGTTGTTCAAAAGCTTCAGACGTGTGCGGATAAATTTCAGCAGTCCTAAATCAGCTGCTCGGGCCAGGATAGAGCTGCATGAAACACAGTTCAGAGGGAAGAAGTTAAAACTATACTTCGCCCAGGTGAGAACCTTTTGACATGAAAGCCTTTCTCTCCTTACGTCTTAATGGGTAGCTGCTCTATGATCTTGTGTTACCAAAGAAACACTGTTCAATAAAATCAGATGAAAATAATAGCTATCTCTGAGTATTTTGAAATGAATGGGCCAAATGTTGCTCTTAGTTACGACTGTGTAAATCTGGATCAACTCCTCTAGAGTCATTAGCATTACTTTGGATTTACACTGGTACACATGAGAGCGGAATTTGACCCTGTGTTTTTAGCGCTCATAAAAGGCTCCGGTAACGTGGTTGAGTTTCCTCGGCTCCAGAATAAAGCTGTGCACTCTTTTGTAGAGTCCAAATGTCATTCCCTGCCATTCTGATTTAACAACAAAAAGATAGTTCCAAAATAATACTTCATGTGCCCTTCCCCCTTCTCCTCAGGACCCGCCTGTCCCAAGCCCTCACTCTCTCTTCCAGAAGGCTACCCCCACCTTCCTTGTATTCAATAGTGAGTCTAAGGGCATGTCTTCACTACCCGCCGGATCGGCGGGTAGCAATCGGTCTATCGGGGATCGACTTATCGCGTCTAGTGAAGACGCGATAAAATCGATCCCTGATCGCTCTGCCGTCGACTCCGGAAATCCACTGTGGCAAGAGGTGGCAGCGGAGTCGACGGCGGCGCGGCAGCGGTCGACTTGCCGCAGTCCTCACAGCCAGGTAAGTCGACCTAAAATACGCCACTTCAGCTACGCTATTCACGTAGCTGAAGTTGCGTATCTTAGGTCGACCCCCCGCTGTAGTGTAGACCTAGCCTAAGCCATGCCTGCCCCAGTGAGTACATAGTAAACCTGAAGTTCCCTGCAGGGTTCTGAAACCTGCTAACAGGATGGGCCCACAGGAGAACCCCTCCATTCTATTACAGTACCTCCAGGGGGAGAAGATTTCTGATTGAACAAAGCTGTGTAATCTAGCAGACAAAGGCATAAAGAGATTCGTCTTCCACTCACTAGAACTAGATGAATTCAGACTAGAAATAAGATACAGATTTGTTTACAGTGAGAATAATTAGCCATTGGAACAATTTGCCTAGGAACATAGTGGATTCTTCGTCACTTGAAGCCATTCAATCACGATTAGATGTCTTTCTAAAAGATAAACTCTGGCTTAACCCGAAGTTATGAGTTTGATGCAGGAATTACTGGGTTAAATTCTATGGCTTGTGTGATGCAAAAAGTCAGACTAGATGGTCACAATAGTTCTTTTCTGGGCTTAAAATCTATTCATGAACAGCTCTGCAGGTGGAAGCCCTGCATTTATCTGCAGAGTAGGAACATTATGGGCAGAGGCACTCCAGACTTGCTCACACAGCCACACCCAATGTGCCTGCCTTGGAGGAACCACATCTAGCAGGGATGACATGATGATTCTATTTCCAGGCCCATGCAGTCCTTGGCAGAAAGGCTAAGACTGCCAACAAGAGTGCTGGTTGTGGCAGTGGCCTTTGTGATTTGACAGCTGTGCACAGGAAAGTTGACTGAGACTCACCAACTCATTTCACAGATGCTACTAAACAAACAGCTGTATCTGCTCTTTGAAGTTTGTGATTATCTAATCGTTGTTCCATTTGCCTGCCCTACACTAAAATAATTTGTGTTTCTAATACATTCGAAAGGTTCAGACCTCCGAGACAGATGGGGACAAGCTTCATTTGGCTCCACCACAGCCCGCAAAACAGTTTCTCATCTCGCCTCCAGCCTCCCCTCCCGTAGGGTGGCAGCCAATAGATGATGGAACACCAGTCATCAACTATGACCTCCTTTATGCAGTTTCTAAACTAGGACCAGGTAAGCTTTGCGGACCTTCTGTATGGGAATGTGTCGGCTTAAGCAGCTTGGAAACAGAGTGAAGATAAATAACTAAAAATGGAATTCACCCCTGTGCAGAGAGCAGCACAAGGCTTATATACTGCTTAAACTCAAGGGTCCATGTGGGGTTTAAGTAATGCGTAGGCCTGGCACCGGCTCTCTGCTCAGGATGAATTTTACCTATATGCATAATTATTCTTTCTTAACTTCAGTCAGTGTGCTTGGTGCTGTACAAGACACAGAGATATGGGTCCTGCTCCCAGGAGTTTACAGTCTAAAATGCAGACTGGCACCAGAGGTGAATGCACGGATAGACCCAGAGGCTGATCACACAGAATGTTTCCATTGCACTGGTTTGCTTTTAATCTAGGTGGGAGCGTTGGGGGGTTATACACTGGATTATAGAAGGGCAGGAATAAATGCTGTTGAGCAAGTTCTAAGAGTTTCTCACAACAAATACAATCGGGCCCAGTCCTGCAAGATGATGTATTTCTTCTGGGAGGTGTGAGCACAGTGGGGACCCCAGGGACCTAGCCCCACCCAGGATCGGGTCTATTTTGAGATAGCAAAACACACCAGAATTCTGAGTTTGACTCTGTGGGGATTGTTCATTAAGAGAATTAACCAATGAACAGCCCCCTTCGGTTACAGTGGGGGGACTTGAAAGAAGTGTGAAGAAGCAATTAGGTGAGGGGAGTCAGTTGTGGTCCCCAGGGAAGTGGAAGGCAGACTGACAATGTATAACCTGGTATAATGCGGGTTTAGAGCTGGTTGGGAATTTTTTCACACATTTTTCATTGGAAAATATCTGTTTCTTTATAAGCTGCCCATTTCAACATTTTAGAAATGAAAAAGTTCTGTTTTTTCAGGTCCAAATGACTTTTCGTTTAGAAATACAAGTTAATTGACAGTAAAACAATGTATGAAAAAATATAAAAAAGAAGCCAAACCAAACATTTAAATCAAACCAAATAAAAAAAAAAACTTTTTTTTTTTTCTTCAGATTTTTGGTTTGTGAAAATTTTCAAGATTTCGATGTTTCATCCTCTTTGGAATGGGAACGTTTAAAAAAAATCTTAAAAATTAGCACAGGAGAGGAAAACCATTTCCTGCCCAGCTCTAATGTGGATGCCCCTTTACTATTCTGGGAACAGCTACCATTTACAGAAGCCCTGTCAGTGGGACTCCATTGAAACTGCCCTGCCAAACAGGAGTCCATGGGGGTACGGGGCTGTCTCCACCTCTCCCATGCCCCACAGGGACCATGAGGGTTGGGGGACTACCCCACATCGTGTACCAGTGGGGACACATACACCCACCCTCCCTTGATGGAACAGAGGGAAGAAATCTGCAGGAGGGGAATCTCCAAGACATTTCCTCCCTCTTAGTCCTCTCATATGGGTTTTTCCTGCAGATGGGGATTATCAATCCATATATTACAGTCCATTATTCCCAGCATCAATGCTTTACGCTTCTAAACTGCTGAATAAAAGGAAAACAAAGAATCCTGCTTTCCCCTTGCTGCAGCGACATTATAAATGGAAACATGTAAATGAATCCTCTAGCTGGGTAATAAATCAATTCCTGTTCTGGAGCAGTGAAATGTGAAATATCGCTCATTATTCTGCACTCTGGGACAGTGCTGCACGAAGGTCATATTCACTCTCATTTAAGGAGCCTGCAGGGAGCAATATGAAAAGTCATTGTCTGATCTTCTCCCTCCCCGCCCGCTTTTCTATTTTTAGCACTTGTTAGGGAGATCAATTTTAGTTAACTGCAGAGGAGATCTTAAAACAGCACTGCAGTCCTCAGTTGTGCTCTTGCTATATTTAGTATTTCATTAAAAAAACAACACAATCCTCTGCAGCCCATCTCCTTTGAAACATGCTGCCCTGCCATTGCTAGCATCTTATGCTCATTGTATCCAACAGGTCTCGACCCTTTTTAAAAATCTTAATCGTGGTTTATTTATTCCCCAAAAGGAAGGGGTATTTTACAGTATGGTTTCAAATAGATAACAATGAAAGGGCCTGGATCCCACAACCCTTCCTCACCTGAGGGTTCTGATTGGGTGACATTCACCCCATGCAGAAATTCAGGACGAAGCCCAAGCGCCACTTAAGTCCCACTTACAGTTTCCTGCCAAGAGTGGAAGTACAAAAGCTTACATGGGAGCTTAGTGGGCTTGGCAGAATTGGATTTTTATTTTTATATTTGCATACTATAATGTTGACCGATAACATCCATGTTTCTTTTAAAGCATTTTTTAGATTTTTCTCTTTAAATTTTCACAGTTTACAGGAAATGATGGAGAGTTCAGACAATTATTTAGTGACACATGCTGAGATTCAAAAAGTTAAAGCTTTACAAACCATTAAAACACAAATTGTCAACATCACAGGTCAAAATATACCAAGTAAATATCCTTAAACCAGCAACTCAGACCTGTTTTTACTTTCATTCACTAATTTGTAACTAAACCATTTACTTTCATTCACTAATCATTTGTAACCAGCCTAATTCAAAAGTCTAAATCACTGGATTTTGACTCTTAAGTTCTCAAGCAGCATTTTGCTTGCTTTGCCGATTGTAAATTTTGATTATCGATGGAAATATTTGCCATCAGTTTGTGTGTGCACAGTGAAATTGACGTTTATGGACATTTACAGATAAAAATCTAATCCTTCCAAACCTAGATTTGAATGGTGCATAGTGCTTAATAATAATAATAATATATGGAGACATACCTATCTCATAGACCTGGAAGGGACCTCAAAAGGTCATTGAGTCCAGCCCCCATTATAACTTATCCTAAAACAGAGGGTGACCACAATCAGCCATAAGGACTGTTCTGGTCTGTTCCTGTCTTAACATTAGTACAGACACTAGGAGTCTGTCAGATGTGTTTCTACCAATGTCCCTGAGGGTCATTCCTTTTTTCTATTCAAAAAGGGTGGCTGACAGGATGATCAGATCATACATTAATACATTCTACATTATTATAACGGTCAATCATTATAACCTCTAATACAAATATCAAATCCTACTTCTACAAGGTGATCAGCAAACTTCTACAAACTCTTAATAATAACCTTAGAGAATTGTGCAATCATAGGTCCAAATATAGAGGTAGCTGCACCACCAGCTACCCTATCTCCTCCTAGAGCTGGAAGGGACCTTGAAAGGTCATTGAGTCCAGCCCCCTGCCCTCACTAGCAGGACCAAGTACTGATTTTTGCCCCAGATCCCTAAGCGGCCCCCTCAAGGATTGAATTTATAACCTTGGGTTTAGCAGGCCAATGCTCAAACCACTGAGCTATCCCTCCCCCCAACAATGCTTGTGCTGGCCCTCTGCACAGGGGTGAGTTTCACCCACTGATTTCACTGTCAGTCAAGTCCCAACACTGGACCTAGACAATTTTTAATCCAAATAAAGTGAATAAGCTGGAGAATATTAGTAGTAATTATAGGTACTTATGGGCCAATTTTGCCCCTGCCTTCACAGAAGCTCCCTTGCAGCAGAACCAGTGAAATTCCTCTTTGCAATGGGAGGGGCTAGATTCAAAACTTTGTGGAGTCTCCCTGCCCAGCAGGAGGCATGGGGTAGAGGTGAATCCAAGGATCTGCTACTGAGTGGATCCTCCTATCTTCTTCCCCTGCCCAGGGATGGAGACAGCTAGGATTACAGATGAATTGGATTCAGGCCTTAGAACTGAAAGGGTTTAAGCAAGGCCCCCTACATTGGGGTGAATTTCATCCTTATCTAGTACCTTCCAACTGGAGATCTCTGAGCGCTTTACAACCATTAATTAGTTCACCCTCACACGGCCTGCAATGATAGGTGAGCAGTATCACTGTATTACAGATGTCAAGACTGAGCTGCAGTCACTTGAGTAAAGCCTTGAACCAGTGACAGAGCCAGGAACAGAACCCAGGAATCCTGATTCCCTGTCCCTTCTAACCACTAGACTACAATCTCGCCTATCTGAATGACACTCCCATGTCTGTAACGTTTATCTGTATACCGACACTAATTACTCCGTGAAAAACAGACTTTGCTGTAGTTAAAAGTGCCAGAGAAAATATGAAATCCGTGCCCTGAAGTATTATAAAAGGAATGCATTATAACTTGAACACAGTCATTAACATGGGGGTCTGTTTCCTCCATTGGATGCACATGCATATTCCTCACTAATGCCACATTCACTTAGGGTGAAAGTTATCCCTGTGCAAAAGGTCAGCACAAAGGCCTATGTGCTCACTTAAAACGTACTTCAGCACTGTTTTGAGGATGTGAGTGGGGCCCATAAACATTGTGCTAGTCTTGTCACCTTAGGAGTAAAAGCTTCTGGCATTAAAAACTATGTCAAAACTCCTATTGCCATCAGTGGTACACCATCAGCACCTTAGAGTAGAAGGCTATTGTTTGCGTGTTTTTTTGTGGTGTTTTTTTTTTAAATGCTGACACTGTTAGAAGGGGAAAAAAAGCCTGTGTATAACGTGGCTGTCCATGAAAATCTCTGCATTTGGTCTGACCCTCTTTGGGCTGCCTGTATTTGGGGCTTTCCTAATCCTGCTTAAACACTGTCTCACAAAGGGAAAAGCATCACATTTCCGTGGCGTATTGCTGTTGCCCGGCATGTTTATTGATTTAGTCTTTGTTTGACAATCTCGTAAGACTGGACTAATGAATGAACCCAGGTACAAACACTATATAGCCAGCCCAGCAATGATCATAACAGAGGGAAAGACCAAAAAGAAATGGTGATTCGAAAAAATAAGTTGAATTTTGCTAGGCTGATATAATCCCAGTGACCTTCTGTTGCCTTCTATTTCTGGACGGTTGGGGAGCATTCTGTAGGGAAATCCACAGAAAATAACACACACTTTCTCAGAGCTCCCCTCATTCAAAGAAAGCAAAACTTCTTTGACAGTAAATTCCATTCCCCGTTTTTGTTTCCCAAAATGTCGCTACCCTCACTTCCCGCACAGTTCTTCCCACAAATCTGTGATGTGCCTTCATTTGGCCCCAGTATCAGAACCCACATTCAGTCCGGCTTTGTCCATACTCCGCTAACCAGGGTCTACTTTATATCCTGACTAGGGAGATACAGGAATGATCCTGCAAACAGTTACTCACCTCCATATAGTTATTCATGCGCAGATACCTTATTGTGTGTGGGACACTTATTTCATAGAACCAAGATCTGTCAAAGGCCAATCTTTAGGACCTGCTCCTGCAGCCTTTATTCCTGTTGAAGTTGGGAGCTACTCATGTGGGTAAGGTCTACTCACCCGAGGACTAGATTGTGACTAGCCTTAATGCAGTCTTGCAAGAAAGTAAGAAACTTCCACTTTCCTTGCACAGCGTATGTTAGGAGATACCTAGATCTTAGTTCCAGGTGTTGGGGAGGGGAGCACATGGATTGTGCAGCCAATACCACTCCCCCTACCCCCGAGCAGGCAAAGGGCAGCAGGGAGAGGGAAGAGGTGGAGCCATGCTTTATCCCCAGCACTGCTGGTGCTGACCTGTGGAATTGGCTGGTCACAAGGTGGGAGTAAAATTCACCCTGAAATGGATTGTAGCAAATTACAGTGACCTGCCATGTGTAATTGGGGTGCCCCAGGATATCTTGTGCCGCTGAGTCACAATTTCTTCCATGGTTCCTCCAAGCATGATTCAGCTACGGTTGAAAATACATAATCTAGCCCTAAGGGCTGCAGGATCGGGCCCTAAAACTGATACATGTTTCATATCATGTACATTATATATAAACAAACCGATTTTTAACTCTTTAATGAAACTGCAGTTGTGATTTTTAAGTAAGTACAAAATGAGTGATTTAATAAACATGAAAAGAACTAGAAATGCCAGTGCTTTTCAAACCACAAAACAGTGCAGGAAACTCAGGAGGCATCAGTGGAAAACTTCTGAGCAATGGGCAGTTGTTAAAGTCAGCAGAATTCTGCAAGAGTAAATGTTAGCAGGATTTAGTCTCTAAGCCCCTATGCTTCCCCTAACTGGACAACGTGGCCATAGTTTCCAACCTTCTGGGCTGATCTTCAAGTCCTCCTCTAGTCTCCACATCATTTAAACTATTCCGATGGCAAGTTTAATACCTCTCCCTTGTGCACCTTCAAAGCTCTTATTAGAACAATTTCCCCTCCCCTAAACCCTAAAAAAAAAAATCTTTCCTGATAAGTCAGGAGAAGGCTTTGTAGGAAATCCCTGGTAATAGGAGATGAAGGGTCATGCTATGGCACTGAAAGACAAGATCAGTCTGCACCGCTCAATGCAATATGGCATGGTAGTGTTCGATGTATCGGGGATCGATTTATCGCGTCTCGTCTAGATGCAATAAATCGATCCCCGAATCGACGCCTGTACTCCACCTCGGCAGGAGGAGTAAGCGAATAGCGTAGCTGAAGTTGCGTATCTTAGTTCGAACACCCGCCCCCCCAGTGTAGCCCAGGCCTGTGAGAAGATCCTTGAATAATCAGCTGATTATATCCATATTACCCTGGATTATGTAGGCCAGGGTTACCTACAAAAATAAAGATCTCAGATCTTCAGCTGAGGTAAATCTGCACAGCTACACTGACTTCAGTAGTGCTATGCCAGTTCCCTGTGACTGAGGATCTGGCTCGTTGCCTTTGAAAGGGAATGCCTTTTGACGCACCTTGAGAAAGGAAGTTGTGGGTTATGTTGGATTCTTATGTATCTTTCAAACGACTATGACTTCACAATAGGCCCCAGTCGTGGTGACTAATTTCAGGACAAATCAATAGCCCTGTGGCTAAGAGATATTTTTGGTCATCTACCACCTTCACTTGAGGATAATGGATACATTGGGTTCCTTCTACATCTAAACCAGCTGCTGAGGCGGGAATCTGACAGCAGAAACAACATTTTCGTACATCTAAATATATCCACAAAGCTTTTTTTAAAAGGCAAATGGTAATTCTAGTTGGTCAACTGATCTCACCGGCATGTTTCTGAAATGGTATCTTACATGGAGAGAGAGAGACGTGGTATCTATAACAACAACAAGAGAGTCCAAAGCTGCGATAAGAAGCTCGGTGGTTCAGATTGCCTCTTGCAGCAGTGTAAATCAGGACTACTCCACAGAAGTCCAAAGAGTGTCAGAACAGTGTTGGTGAGAGGGACTCAGACCAGTGTTCTTACGGACAACTCTTCACGTCTTCACTTGCTGTCGTGGCAGGAAATGAGACTTTGCCACAGGGTGAGCTGGCCCTTTAAGGGCACGTCGATGGTGCAGCTGGGCGTGAGTCTGCCAGCCCGGGTAGACAGACTTGTGCTATCAGAGCTTGAACTAGTGTGCTAAAAATAGCAGCGTGGACACTGTGGCTCCAGCAGAGCCTCTGGCTGGCCACCAGCGCGCAGAACCGCCCAGCGCGCTAGGTTTGCGCTTGGGTGGCTAGCTGAAGTCTCGGCCAAAGCTGCAATGTTCACTCTGCTGTGTTTAACATGTTAGCTCAAGTTGCACTAGCACGAATCCGTCTACCCAAGTGGAGAGGTTTGTTCCCAGCTGCAGTGTAGACAGACCCTAAGAGGGCTGGGGCTCAGCCTCACCTGTGCCAGGTGTAGCCCATCTCCTCCGATGAAGGGAATGAATCCATTGGTGACATAATGGGAGCATGCTGCTCAGAACCAGGCCTGCTGGGAGGTATAAAGGGTAGCCTGAGGCCAGTGAGGTACAGTTCAGAGACCTTCAAAGGAGCAGGGGGGCTGCTCTATGCAGGAAGACTCTTCTTAGCTCCCAGGCAGAAGGCCTGGGCAGTGCAAGCCTGCAGGGAAAAGGCTAGATCCTGCTACACTTTCCCTCTTCAGAACTGTTGTATTGTTGCTTGCACAGAATGACCCAAAGGTGGCTGCATTTCAGGGGGGCGGGGGGCTGAAGTGGTTCCTGCATATATAGGGACAGATCCTGCTATTAAGGTACAGGCCTAGGTGGAAGTGATGCAAGTAGCCCTGCTCTGAGAGGCATTGTGCCTTCTTCACTGTCCATTGGAGGGATGCTCCCTGCTCTGGAAGTGTCTAGCTCTGCTGGCCAACGTGGGCGGTGGAGGCTGTGGCCCTGCCTCTTTTGTGCTAGCAGGGAGCAATTCCTGTCTCTCACCAGTGGAAGGCCCTTGTGTTGGAGGTGCAGTACGGCATTAGCTCCATATGCCTCTTCTCCTACCTTCTGCACCCAAACACAGGCCAGACCCAATCTGACCTGTATTGTTTGTAAAGGCTGTAAATATAAGATGTTGTTATGATACTAATGACACATTTAACATGGAGCGGACTGCTCTGGACCTATTAACATTTGATTATGATTCAGAACAGAGGACAAGGGAGCTGCAAAATACCACTACTCTGCCTTGATAACTAATTAATCAACCACACATATTACATCCATTGCCAGATAATAAAAGCCTCATAGTTCAAGAGGAGCCCATCCATGAAAGGCCATGATACTGCCTCATAAAGCAATATAAAACCTCATGCTATTAATTTTTTTATGATTTTTTTTAATTTCTCAAACATTACCAGACTGTTCCTGTGCTATTATTGCTGTGTGTGCAATCATCAGAGGTCACCAATCCTTTCGTGGTTAATGTCGCTGAAGCAAACAGTCCCTATTCCCATCTGAGTAGTTAGGTTCATTGTGTAACGGTTGAGATTTAAGTCCCCTTGTACTGTTTTTCTTTTCTGCCAACTAAATACAGTAAAGGAAAATGTAAGGTATTTCTAGAGGGCTAGGAGTTCATTAGAAGCATTTTCTGGTGTTTCAAAGAGACATCACAACTTAATTCTTTTGTGCATCCTTCCCTCCAGGCAGATTAGAGCTCATAGAATTTATTTGGTGAACCAGGATACTTTTCTGAATAAGATGACATGTATTTCCTTAATTCATTCTTTTTAGATGAATCTAGATAATCTCTAATGTAGATAAATGATTGCACAATTTGCAAATCACCTAACACAAGGAAATAAAGAATAAGAGGCGGGGGCCAAGGACATTTAAGGGGAGAGAGGAGGAGGACCAACCAAAGGAGATGCTGAAGGAATCACCCAAGAGGCAGGAGGAGAATAAGGACAGGGCGCAGTCATGGAAGCCAAAGCAAGACACGATATTGAAAAGGAAGTTATGATCGACAGTGTCACAAGCAACTGAGAAGTCCAAGGGGATGAAGATGGAGGAAAGACCCTGAGATTGGCCAGGAAAAGACTGTTGGACACCTCAGTGATTATGGTTCAGTGGAGTGGAGAAGGCAGATCCTGACTGGAGAGGATCCTGAGTGCAGCTGGAGGAAAAGAATTTGAGGTAGCTTTTGTGAACAGCAGGTTCAGGGAGTTTGAGAGTGAAGAGAGGAGAGGAAAGAGGGCAGTGATTGAAGAGGAAGGTGGAGTTAAGGGTTGGCTTTCTCAGGGTGGTGGTGATCAGATCATGCTTGAATTGTGAGGAGAAGGAGCCAGAGGAGAGGTTGAGGAGAAAAGAAAGGGAGATTGAGGGTGGGGATTAGGAGGCAGGAGAGAATGGGATCACTAGGGCAAGAAGGTGGGTTTCAGGAGGAAAGTGGATAGGAAACCTGGATATCAGTGATGGGGTGAGGGAGACAGGGATGGGGAGTGGGGAGATTGTAGCATACCTTGTCTGTCTGTGCTTAAAAGAGGACAGCAAGATCCTGTGCTGGGAGGGAGAAGGGTTTATCAGGGAGTCAAATGTTACAAGTAAGTGACAGCTTTAATGTGGGCACCTGATACAATGATGCTGTCTCACTGCGCAATTGTTAACAAACACCAGAGCTGTGCAAATAACCGACTTTTTGGTTCCCTGACCATACTGAAAAATTGGGAAGGGGGACTGTTTTGGGTCATACAAAACATTTCATTCAATCCAAAATGAAACATTTAATGAAAAGTTGTTTCAAATTGAAAAATCAAAACACTTTTTGTTAGGGCTGTTGATTAGTCGCAGTTAACTCATGCGATTAACTAAAAAAATTAATTGTGATTAAAAAAATTAATCGCAATTAATTGCAGTTTTAATCGCAATTAATTGCAGTTTTAATCGCACTGTTAAACAATAGAATACCAATTGAAATGTATTAAATATTTTGTGTTTTTCTACATTTTCATATATACTGTATTCTGTGTTGTAATTGAAATTAAAGTGTATATTTTTTTATTACAAATATTTGCACTGTAAAAATGATAAACTAAAGAAATGGTATTTTTCAATTCACCTCATACAGGTACTGTAGTGCAATCTCTTTGTCATGAAATCGCAACTTACAAATGTAGATTTTTTTTGTTACCTGACTGCACTCAAAAACAAAACAATGTAAAACTTCAGAGCCTACAACTCCACTCAGTCCTACTTCTTGTTCAGCCAATCGATAAGACAAACAAGTTTGTTTAAATTTATGGGAGGTAATTCTGCCCTCCTCTTATTTACAATGTCACCAGAAAGTGAGAACAGGTATCTGCATGGCACTTTTATAGAAGGCATTGCAAGGTATTTACATGCCAGATATGCTAAACATTCGTATGCCCCTTCATGCTTTGGCCACCATTCCAGAGGACATGCTTCCATGCTGATGATGCTCTTTAAAAAAATAATGCATTAATTAAATTTGTGACTGAACTCCTTGGGGGAGAATTATAGGTCCCCTGCTCTGTTTTACCCGCATTCTGCCATATATTTCATGTTATAGCAGTCTCTGATGAAGACCCAGCCACATGTTCATTTTAAGAACACTTTCACTGCAGATTTGACAAAATGCAAAGAAGGTACCAATGTGAGATTTCTAAAGATAGCTACAGCACTCGACCCAAGGTTTAAGAATCTGAAGTGCCTTCCAAAATCTGAGAGGGACGAGGTGTGGAGCATGCTATCAGAAGTCGTAAAAGAGCAACACTCCGATGCGGAAACCACAGACCCTGAACCACCAAAAAAGAAAATCAACCTTTTGCTGGTGGCATCTGACTCAGATGATGAAAATGAACATGCGTCGGTCTGAACTGATTTGGATTGTTATCAAGCAGAACCCATCATCAGCATGGATGCATGTCCTCTAGAATGGTGGTTGAAGCATGAAAGGACATGTGAATCTTTAGCGCACGTGGCACGTAAATATCTTGCAACTGTGGTTACAACTACAACTGACCAGACAGCAAGTGTGAAAAATCAGGACGGGGGGTGGGGGTAATGGGAGCTATATAAGAAAAAGACCCAAAAATCAGGACTGTCTCTATAAAATTGGGACATCTGGTGACCCTAGTTACAACAGTACCATGCGAATGCCTGTTCTCACTTTCAGGTGACATTGTAAACAATAAGCGGGCAGAATTATCTCCTGCAAATGTAACCAAACTTGTTTGTCTGAGTGACTGGGTGAACAAGAAGTAGGGCTGAGTGGACTTGCAGGCTCTAACATTTTACATTGTTTTATTTTTCAATGCAGGTTTTTTGGTACATAATTCTACATTTGTAAGTTCAACTTTCATGATAAAGAGATTGCACTACAGTACTTGTCTGAGGTGAATTGAAAAATACTATTTCTTTTGTTTTTTACAGTGCAAATACTTGTAATCAAAAGTAAATATAAAGTGAGCAATGTACACTTTGTATTCTGTGTTGTAATTGAAATCAATATATTTGAAAATGCAGAAAACATCCAAAAATATTTAAATAAATGGTATTCTATTGTTTAACAGTGCGATGAATCACAATTAATTTTTTTAAGTGTGTGATTAATTGCGGGGTTTTTTAATCACTTGACAGCCCTACTTTTTGTTTTTAAAATGTCAAAATGAAATTTTTTAAATTTTGTGACTGAAACAATTCAGTGAATTTGATACAAATCACGAAATGTTTTGGTCGACCCAAATATACATTATTTGGATAAAAAAATAGTTTTCGCAGAATTTTTTCCCACTTTAATTGATATATCAGTTAAACTCATCTTTTCACAAAACAACATAAAATTCTATTCAGGAGAGAACATGCTGTCTGCTCTTACCTTTACTTTGGGTGTGTATGAAGTGTGTGTGAAAATTCACAGGTTTGGCTGGAAGAATTAGTACGTAAATGGATGGCCCTTCCAAAAACACAGGATCTACAAGCATAGAGGTCTCCTTAACTCTTCTAGTGCCTAAGGCTGATTAGACTGCCCTGCCTCCTGTACTATATTTAAAGTATTTGGGCCAGTCTAATTCTTGCCTTCTAAAAATAAATAACTCAGATTAAAGTTGAAACAACTCTAATCCAGCCCTGGGGTAAGCGGGTGCAGATCTGTTGCAATCCATGGAGTTGCTCCCACTTGCACTGGAGCTGAATTTGGTCCAGTATGTTTTAATAAAGATTTAAAGCATAATCCCCACTTTGAGGATTTAGAAGAGGGTTTTTGAAACTAAAAACACATTTCTTCCAAATGAGTCATGGTCGCAGGCTGTGGTGTTGTCAGTTTCCCCTCACACCTGAGTACTAAGTAATGTACTAAATGGGGCAGATTTATAATAGTCAGCTTTCTTAGTGATTGTTTTAGTCCTTCACTCCAAACATACCTGTTAACTGACTCTCCTTGGTGAACAAGAGGTTAACCTTCAGGTCCTCTTCAGTCCTCTTGAATAGATGCATAGGAAGACAGGAGGAGGAGGAGGAAAATGCCTTTGGGAAGTTAGACTTCAGCACCCAGAATGAGTGGGTGAACATCAACCTGGGGAGATTCCTATTTCTCATTCTGATCAGATTAATTAATTTTGTTAAATATTGAGGTAGAGACCTTGCTGACTGCCATTGTGTTTTTCTGTTGTCATCACACTATCTGACAGTACCTTTTATATTTCTAATTTTAAATCCTAACTAGCTTATCCTCTGTGTTTGGAGAGAGCCTAGCATATTTTGGCACTAGCACAATCTAAATAATCAGCAAGTGTAAATTGTCATAGCTCCCATTTCATTAGGCCTGTAAACCTAACTTGGACTAAGAGATTATCACCAAAACACCAATCACATCAATGGAGACACTTCAATTTATATCAGCTGGGGATTTGGCCCATGATTGGCCTGACGGTGTCCCTTTAAAAAGTGGGAGGATCTATCTTTTTCATCCTTTATTTATTACCTTGGTATCTGAGCTATTAATAGTACTTTAGTAATAGTCTTTTTAAAGACCTAAATAACAATTAAATGTAGCACCAGATTCTATTTTTATAAAAATCCTGTTGATTGTCCATGACTGTGTTCCAATAACTTAGTTATATTGGCCTCATTTTCAGTCCAGCCTTAACAAGGCTTCCATATTTTGGTCCACGATTTTGTAGGCATTAAAAATTGTGAATACAAAATTGTATCCACAATTATTTGTGGGCATAACTGAGTTTGTGTCAGTGTGGGTCCCACGCTGGGTGTGCAGGAACCACATGCATGCAACACTGGATTTTTCTTGGCTAGCAGTGTCCATTAGGGCTGTGCATGCTCTCTGTACTTCATTTCCCTCTTACCGCCCATGGCCAGGTGTCCAACCCCCTAGTTCTCAGCTCAGGCTAAACTCTAAAAAAATTATGAATATCTTCAGACCCACTTGTGAGCTTTGATTTTTGACTTCAATGAACTGAGTAATCATTGGACAATACAGTTCAGAGGTGCTCTGATTGACTCCAGGTCAGCAAGAGCTTACCTACCGGAGGACAGGTTCTTATCCCTTCACTCAGTGGTGCTTAACCTACAAGTGAAACCAACAATGACAGTGTGTCTATGTCCGGGGCTATTAGGCCATGCGTCAGTGTGCATACGTGAGATGCCACTTGCCAGACTTCTCCTGTAACCTTTATACTTGTGGCTGAGATCCGTGTATGCCCCATCCAGACATCATATGAGCAAATGCGATGAAGACTCATCTCAAGCATTGCAACTGCTGGCTTGGTGGCTAGACATGAACATGAGGCGAAAGGTGACATTTTTGGTCCCCCTTCCTCCGGACAATGTTTATCATGGACGCACCAGGGACAGGCTGAGGGGCCCACCTGAAACACCTCCAAATGCAAGGCACATGGACTCGGAACAAATTGAAGCTATACATGAACGTCCTGGAACTAAGGATCATCAGGCTAGCCCTGTATAACATTCTTGCCCATTCTGCAGAATTCCAAGCTACAAATTCTGACAGACAACATGTTGGCAATTCACTATGTAAACAAGCAAGGAGGTGTGTGATTATCCCCTCTGCCTGGAAGCCATTAAGTTTCGTGTCATCAGCATGAGGTGACCCCACAAGCTCTATATCTTCTAGAGATCAGCAATTACCTAGCAGACTTTCTGAGCAGAATCGTGCTAACCAAACAGGAGTGGTTACTACAGACCTGATCCTAGACCTGATATTCCATCAGTGGTGGACTCCCATCAAATTTGTTCATCACAGAGGATACCACCAAGTGCCGGAACTTTTATTCCAGAGGAGGCATGAGCTCAGGCCCTCTACTGGATGCCTTCCTCCTTTGATTGTCTTGAACTCCTGTATGCATTCCCACCAATGCCTTTGATTCCTAGGATAATATCCAAGGTCATATAGGATAAGGCCTCAGTCATCATTATAGTCCCATACTGGCCAAGACAGTTTTGATTATTAGCAGCATCTCAGCAGCATCCTATACACCTTCCAACTTGCCTGACATAGTACCCCAGAACCATAGTCAGATATCTCACCCAGGCCCACAGTCGCTGCATCTGATGGCCGGATGTTGGCTGGCTGAGCAACACTGACAGAGACTGCTCCCTACCAGGTCAGAAAATTCTTATGCAGAGCAGGAAACGTTCCACCAGGAAAACTTAATCCTCCAAATGGATAAGATTATCCATGTGCGCAACTCAGAATAATATTGAGTCAGTGGAGTCCCCGATACCAAAGATCTTAGACCATATCCTGCTCCAGAAACACATGGGGCAAGTGTTTAACTCTCTTAAGTCTATCTTTCTACAGTATTGGCATGTTACGCTCCAGTACAGTTGCACTCAGTCTTCTCACATCTTATGGTATTCAGGGGCTTTCTTCATGCTTGCTCTCCAGTCAGAGACCTAACTTCATTACGGGCTGCCATGTCATCCTTCTAAAGCTTACGAAGACTTCTATTGAACTGCTATGGGACTACTCAATATGCCTGTCAAGCTGCCAGGAGTGGCTCCAAAGCATGAGTACCAACCTCAGGGCAGACTGTTAAGAAGCAGGGCACACCCACCAAACTGGTTGCGAGTTCTATACTTCGATTTCACCAACCTAGCATCAAGTGTGAACTCCTCAGCACTGTAACAGCCCAACCATGGAGTCCCATATAGTCACCTTGGGTAATCCAGTTTGTCTTGCATAACCTAAAAGCTTAACTTTATGATAGATGGTCTCTTACACCAAAAATCACCATAATATTGCAGTTACTCCCAGTCCCAAAGGACCAGTCACTTTCCCAGGTCAATTATACTTTAGATCTTACAAAGACAACGCTTGTAGCCATTCCTATAATAAACTAACTAAAGGAAATAAGAGTTATTTACAAAGTTAAAGGAGGTAAACATATACACACAAGTCTTAGGTTCCAAAAGCTGATATAAAGCTTACTTTATTAGAGAAGCTTCTATGTCCTTCAGGGCTACCCTGGCCAAGCACTGCAGAGCTTTTGCTTATGCTTCGTAATCCTTGCCCCTCAGAGTCCAAGCAGCATAAAGATAGTTTCTTCTTGTCAGGGATTTTTATTCCCTCCCTCCCAGAGTTCAAGCTGATGGGACGAGTCCACCTGCACGTCTCCTCTTCATTGGTGTGGAGGGGTGCAATCAACAAAGTCTTTTCTCCTCTGATGTTCTACAATGGTTTGTCTGGGGTCTATGGGTCTTCTTTTGTTGGGCAGGAGGATACACCTGTGGCAAACCAGTATTTCATATTTGTTAACACTTCTCTCCTGTGGTTTATAGTTTGAGTGAACACTTAAATATTACCATATAACGTGATACAGATACGATAAGTGAGATTAATGCACGCAGCAACTCATAAAGCATTTCATAAAGTCCAAAACACTAAATACATTTTTATAAACCCAATACCTAGTTTAACAATACTAACACACAGGTGAGCCAGACTGGTTTCCAGCTATGCATTTGTCAGTGGTCCGTTGAGGCCTAGGGGCCTTGGCATGAGCTGGCACCTGGTCTGCCAGCATCACAATACCACCTTACCATCAAGACAGATATTCTCATGGCCATTACATCAGCATGGACAGTCAGCAAGTTCCAAGTTTTTATGTCCGGATTGTTTTACACATCCTTCCAAAGGGACAAGATGGTGATGAAACTGTACCCCAAAGTCATCCCTAAGGTGGAGTTGGAATTTCACCTGAACCAATCCATTACCCTATCAGTCATCTTCTTGAAACTGCACTCAATGCCAGGAGAAAAGAAGCTCCATATTCTATATGTCTCCAGAGCCTTTCTATATTACCTCAGCAGGACTAAATGTTTTGGGTTCTCTCCCCACCTCTTCTCGTCTATATCTGGTGCCTTGAAAGGTTGTCTTGTCACAGAGAATCCTTGAAGTGGATCATGCAGTGTATTTCCACCTGCTATCAGCTGGCTAGCGAGCCTCTCCCTCCGAACGTCAAGGCACTTTCCACCAGGGCACAGGCACCATCTTCCACCCACTTCAGAAACATGCTGATCTCACAAATCTACAAGGCAGCAATGCAGCATCACCTGCTAACTTTTGTTAAGCATACGTTGTGACAAACTGGGACTGTTCTTAATGTGGTCTTCGAATGCTGAGTGGGGAGTGTTGGCTGGGAAGGCAGGGGAGTGTGGCTAGGATGGTCTGCATTGGGGGATGGGAGACTGGCCTTGAGGGAGAATACCTGAGCATGTAACATGAGAACCCAGGAAGGGGTTAGAGGTCAGGTGACATCTTTGCCCAGGAAACTGAACAAAGGCTGGGGGAGGAGACGCTGGGGAGAGAGAGAGTTTCAGGAACTGGCTGGTAATGGAGGGAGCCCAGACGGGCTCTGTCCCCCCAATGGGGCTGTGGTGCCCCTGGGACCCCAAGATGGACCTAACTGGGGGGGGCGGGGGTCCTGTTGTCTGTGCCTGCAAGACCTGTCTTGGACTGTGTTCCTGTCGTCTGAATAAACCTTCTGCTTTACTGGCTGGCTGAGAGTCATGGTGAATCGCAGGAAGCCGGGGGTGCAGGGCCTTGTGTCCCCCCCACACTCCGTGACATATGTATTTGACCTGGCAGCCAAATCAGAGACCACGTTCAGGACAGCAGTACTTTAATCTCTGTTTGACTGATGCAGCTGAACTTCAGGGGGGGATACTGCTTGCCTGTCACCTACAGTGGGATCCACACTGACAAATACTTGAAGAAGAAAAATACTTTTCACTGACTGTTCTTTGAGATGGTGTTGTCCGTTTGCATCCCACAACCAGCCCTCCATTCCTGCTTTTCAGAGTCCTCTGCCACATAGGCTTTGAACTGTGGGAGGAGTGCAGCAGCCCCCTGCCCTTTATGGCAAGAGCACAGGGAGGCACGGGCAGCATGGATGGCCCTGATGGATACTGCTAATCAAGAAAAATCTGGTGTCATGTGCATGAGGTGCTTGTGTTCCTACAGTAGGATCCACACTGGCTACAGCATCTCAAAGAATCTCAGTTATTGTAGGGCAATTAACTGTTCTTCACTTGGACACCTTCAGAATCCATTTTTGGGAGCACTGAATCCTGATTCGTTCAAGTGACATTAATTGCTGCTGCAGTTACTTGTGCCAGAGGCCTCTGAATGTTTGTCCCAATGTCTATAGTTATTTCCACTTCTCTTTTTCAGTGGAAAGAAACCTTTGGGGAAGAATTTGAGCATAAAAGAATGTGGCATCTGAGCTGGGATTATTCCCTTTTAAGAGGACAGTGAATGTGAGTTACTGTACGTGGTGTGATAAGAAATGGCCCAGCTTTGTGTGTGCACTGCACCTCAGAGCTCTTTGCAGCTGACAGTGACCAATGTGCCCCTCAGTGCTGGTTGGCAGCATTGACGTCAGCCCATAGCTGAGAAATTAGCTGCAGCCTGCAGGGAAAATAGGCAAAGCAAAACCATATAATTTCTCCATACAGCATGACCAAGCTGTTTCTCTTTTTACATTTTAGCTTCTCAACAAGCCCCATAGTGCTTTACTCAATCTGGATCCAGGAAAAAGATTTCCAAAAATAGAGACGTTTAATGTCAGCATTAATGGGATCACAGCAATAAAATATCTCTTCCAGCAAGAAGCCTAATTTACAGGAGCTATTCACTGTCTTGATTGTAAAGTTGCCTCCCACCTCCAGATAAAAATGCACCCTGTCCTCTAATCCCAGTCCTATAAACCTCACTGGGATGAACAGCAAACCAGCACGAACACCATGCTTTCCTTGTAGCAGGCGCAGAGTTACCTGGAGTGATAGGGGCCTGACTCTGCAACCTTTTATTCAAAAAGGTGTGTGTAATAAAGAATCATGTGAATGAAGATTTTTGGGATCAGGCTCAGTAATTTATAAAACATGGCAAGGGACCATCTTTTGGTTCTGTTTATATAGCCCCTAGTACAATGACGTCTTGGTTCATGACTAGGGCTACTAGGCACAATACAAATAAGTAGTAATAATCATTTAGTCTATAGCAAATAGGATTTGGGGGTTCCATCTTACCTAGCTATATGGTGCCTTGCTCTCCTCCTAGAGTATTTACAGTAAATTTGCATTGGCTGCTCTTAACTCAAAGCAGTCATATAAAGCATAGTTTGTCAAAGACATAGTAGTGTTTGCCAGTAGCTGATCATGGTGTTTGTCAGGGTCTTAATAAGCCAATTTGTCAAACTTAAATAAAGTGCACTGGTGCTTGCAGGCATAAAAGATGGAAATGACCTATTCCAATAGGTCATCTAGTCTGCCCCTGCGAGGCCAGGATTGTTCCCTACAACACATTTTCTAGTGCTTTCTCCAGTTGAGTTTCAACTGCCAAGCCATGAGACTTCCCCTGCTTCCTAGGGGAGACCAGGCCAGTGTCTCTCAGATCTCACCGTTGGAAATGTTTCCTGTTATTCTTCTTAAATTTACTTTTTCTTAATTCCATCCCATTATTCTTAGCTACAGCCCCATGTACCACACTGAACAGAGGCAGCGTTGTTCAGGAGATGGTGCACAGGACTTGGAGCTAGGAATTACTGAGTTCTGAGCCTGGCTCTTACTCTGGGGCTGTGGGCAAGTCATTTCACTTCCCTGCCCCATTTCCACCTCCACAACACTGACCTCCTTCACCGGGGAACTTGGAGGGTTAAGTAATGAATGTGCACGGAGCACTTAGAAAATCCAAAGTGCTGCATAAGTGTGTAACCCATTGCTGAGTGTGGTACAGGTCCCGCTCCATGCCCGATCTGCAGAGGATATGAGTGTGTTACAGCGACTGCTAAAGAGCACTGGCTCAAGCTATAGCTGCTCATGCTTTTAGCTCTAGAGGTCTCTGG
The DNA here is from genome assembly GCF_028017835.1 of Emys orbicularis. Taxonomy (NCBI): domain Eukaryota; kingdom Metazoa; phylum Chordata; order Testudines; family Emydidae; genus Emys; species Emys orbicularis. The sequence goes on along the minus strand of NC_088685.1, from coordinate 17,443,774 downwards.
TTCAATCCCCTATGTATTGGCCAAAATGACGACTGTCATAAGTGCTAAGTAGATGCTGTGCCTACATTCAATGGTGAAGGGTATTTAGAGATGTTTATAGCTGGAACTGTTATCAGTGATAAACAAATCCTCTCCCTCACAGCCTACCGATGCAGTAGCTAGAGAAATTAGAGATGGGACCAAGCTGCAGTATGAGTAACTAGATCTGAATGATCCCAGAGTCGAAGGAAGTTTGGGACTGGGGTGCTGAGGTTTGGCCCATTTTAGATACAAGGGGCAGCCATGAAGTTTGAGTCCAGCACGGAACTCCCTGTTGATAGAGGGTTTAGGAGGTGTGGTTTTGAGCTGGGCCCATCTCCATGACACTCGGCTACCTTCTCTCTCCCCTTACACATACATTTAAGCCTTGTCTACTCTGTGACTTCAGCCACAAGTGTGGCTGCACTAGTGGGAAATCCTAGCATAGACACTAGTGCAGTTTGTTTTTAACTAGTCCAGATTATCCTGGATTCCACCCTTAGGCCTCGTCTACACTTGGGAATAGCCTTGCGTAGTAATCAGTCGCCAGCTTTCGGTGTAGTTGCTGGGGTACTGACCCCTATGTGTAGAAAGGGGCATGCAGGAATAAACCTCCATTAGCTCAGTCCAAGCAAACTCCTGTGTGTTTTTGTCTATGCCTAAAGCTCAGCCGTGGTGCAGCTACACGGATTGCTGAATCAGGGCTATTCCTGGAGACAGACATGGCCAGAGTCAATGTTTGGCTCTCCCATACTGGTGACCTTTGACCTAACCACTTATGTCTGCTTCCAGGGGAGAAGTACGAGCTGCATGCAGGGACAGAGTCCACCCCGAGCGTGGTGGTGCATGTCTGCGACAGCGACACAGAGGAAGAAGAGGACCCAAAGAATTCTCCAAAGCCAAAAATTATTCAAACCCGGCGCCCTGGCCTGCCTCCTCCTGTGTCTAACTGAGCCTCTCCAGCGGAAGCAGCACTTCTCTCCTCCAGCATGGCTCTTTGTTTTTCTGTTTGCTATGTTTTGTTGAAGGGCAGTCATTGCCTCTTGGGTAATGGGACATCTAGCTCATTGAAATCCCTTCTCTGTACTCAAGCCTGTCTAACACAAGGGCTAGGAAAAAGTTCTTTGTACGTGTAACCATATCACCTGCCATCAAGTGTAATAGATCTTGTGAAAGGGGCTAGAATAGGCTGGGAAGAGGGGAGGGGGCTCAGTCTGAGGGTTTTTCATAGCTTTGCTATAATGATAGCAAAACCAGAAGCATCACTTAGTAAACTAGTGATGAGCAAATAGGCTGATGTTGGGATTAACATTCAGACTAGCAGAACATCATTCGCTGCTCCACTTCCCGCAGGATCCCACTCCCCACTCTCCCACTCCTCCCCAGCAGACCTGGGTCTCCCACTTGTCCCTCATTCTTACCTGGTGTCATCGTGTGAGGTAGCAGCTCGGTGGCCTTTAACCCCTTCACCTCCACTTACTGAGCATTTATCTTGTGGGGGGCAACCCAGTGTCCTTTCACTCCCCCTGTGAACTTCTGCAGGGGACAAGAAGTTCTCTGCATGTTTCAGTTACAGCCAGAGGAGTGAAACACTCCTATCCCCTGACTGCTGCTGAATACACTGGCCCTTTAAATCTGAGGCTAACACACCCTGGAGTGCATTGGGCTGAAGTGGGAGGCAGGATTTTGTGAAGGGGGAGGTGTCCTTCATTCCTTCGCCCTCCAATGAGGGAGCCAGGCTGCTAGCAGTGGGGGAAATCCTCACATTCCCTCCCAGCAGGAGGGCAAGGATGTTACTTCTCTTTTCCTGCACCCCTGAGGTTAGGGTGGAGAAGCTAACTTCCTATTACACTGGGATTCATTGCTGTCTCATGGTAGCAGCAAAAGGCAGTGATGGGCAGAGGTTTCCAGTGGTATGCTGGATAGCCCTGATACTCCAGCTATTTGCAAATATTTGCCTATCCCTAATAATCAGCACCCCCCCCCTCCCCCTTTGCTCGATGTGTTTTAAGGTCCATATTAGCTGTATGCAGTATTCTCCCCCCCCCCCCCCCCGGCCAAATAAAACAGGACCACACTTAAACTTGAACTTAGACTGCATGGAATTTACTCTCCTGTCTCACTCACTCATAAAATGCACAGGATTACTGACATTTTTGTGCTTTCATTGTGGCTGGTAGCAGAGAGTACTTAGATATTTGGATTTTCTACCTGGGCAGATCATCTCTGTTAATTATTCTCATGCACGCTCACGGTTTCGAGAAAGTGCTTTCTAGAGATCTAAGCCTCGCTCTTACAAAGGCACATGAGCTTAACTTGACACACGTGAGTAATTCCATTAAATGAATGTTATGAAAGTGAAGCATATGCATATGGCTTTGCAGGATTGGGGCATAAGCAAATGAGCTGCAGTTCTATCCCACCCCCTTGAAAAAGACTCTGTAGAGATGGCACTGAGGGGTTCCATGTTTAAACGCTCAGTGCCTTTCCGATCAAATTTGCTCCATTTACAAGTAAAAAGAAAGTTTTTCTACTTCTCAACCCTGCAAGGTCAACCTGGGATCTGAAAGTCAAGCTAGGTTCTGTAATAAAACCTTGTTAGGAAGTTTCTGAAAATTACAGTGAAAATTACAATCTTAATTAACGATAAGGATACGCACGCTTCAGTGGACTCTAGCTCATTCTCCCATTGCTGTATTGACTCAGCAATACTGGGCAAAATTACACTAAAATCAGCAGAGAATTCTCAATGCCCAGTGGGAGAACAGAGCTGTGGGTGTAAGAATGAGCCATTTTTACAGAGTTCCTTTTCTGACCATCACCACAGAGAACTAGAGCCTTGCTTATGCATAACCCTTATGGTGATGATTCTCAGTGCAGTGTGGACACCACTTAGCAGACGTTCACATTTAGATTCAACAAGCATGTTCAATGCAGCAGAGTCCTAAGCTAAATGAGACTTGACTTTATTAGCTTTATGAGATCTAGACAGAGGACCTTCTTAAAAAAAAAAAAAAAAAGCTTTTCAGCTATTTCACATTATTACTTTTTGGCAATGCTTTCAGAATTGATTTAAAGAATAATATTCTTCTTATTTTAAATCACCTTCCACCCTGGGACTATAATGTGACCATTCCTGCTGAAAATGGTACATCAGGCAAGCTATAGGATTTAAGGAGAACGAATCCCCTCCTATTTCATGTGTCACTACATAGATAGAAAGCTATTTTGATGTCAAGATCCTTTGGCTGTAGACAGTTAATTATGAATAGTATTTTTATGTGAGGTTTAAATGTAACAGTTCCTGAATAAAACCGTCACTATGAGATGGCAGAGATTTGGGGGCCAGATCCTCAGCTGCTGTAAATCTGTGTAGCTCCATTTACCTCAGTTTACACTAGCTGAGGATCTGGTCTTTTATGTACAAAAATCAAACAATGAATAAGGAACCCAAACCTAGTCCTCACATCAAAGCAAAATCAGACTTTTGGGGGTTTGGATCCGGGTCCAAACTATGCAACTTGGGCCCAACTCAGATTAAAAATCCTATTGTGACTGAAGCATCCGTTTTAGTTTAATGTTCACTTCGTCTTACTGTCTCAAAGTGCATTATGGGGCATGCACACAAGGGATGCTTAAAGACAGGCATAGTTAATTGACTACGTTAGGTCCTAAAAGAGTGGAGCTATAGGTACTGTGCAGGAGGGTTAGGTCCTAACAGGGTAGAGCTATAGGTACTGTGCAGGAGGGTTAGGTCCTAACAGGGTGGAGCTATAGGTACTGTGCAGGAGGGTTAGGTCCTAACAGGGTGGAGCTATAGGTACTGTGCAGGAGGGTTAGGTCCTAACAGGGTGGAGCTATAGGTACTGTGCAGGAGGGTGTGGGAAATAGCTTCACTGTCCAAACCACAGAAAGAAAAACACAGCTGAAAGATTGAGACAACCCAAGGGAATTCTGATATGGCTGCAATCAGGGTTTATAAATCACTCTGTAAAAGAACAATACTTCTGATATTCTAGATTAACCTCTCTAGTATGAAAATTCAGTAGTCCAGATCCTGTGGTCCTAGTGACTTCAATGGGAGTTTTGTCTATGTAAGGTCTACAAACTCAGCTACTATGACTTTCACTCGCTGTATGAGGATTTGCAACACCAAAAGCAGAGCACTTTATAAGAGCACTATAAATCAGGACTAACTCCAATGGCTTCACTGGAGTTACTGCTGATTCACACCAGTGTAAGAGACAGCAGAATTTGGCCCTGATTCTTTAAACTTGCTTTTCAAATGGGTTCTGAGATACTACTGAAATGGTTTTCTAGAGGTGAAATGGCACCATCTAGTGGATGTACGTTGCTCACTCCTCTGGTTAGAAATGGAGTAGAGAAAATGAAGTTTACAATTGCTACTACTGGTGCACCCTCTACCCCGCTTGTCCTCCCCCTTCTTCTCTGAACTTAGACTCTTTCATACTCTGCATACGGTGACTTCTTTTGTAAATGTATTTGTGCATTTAACTTCCTTAAACTCAAAGCAGGGTGCTCCAACATTTCAAAAATAAATAGTAGTCAATGTCAAAAGTCTCAGTGTTGCAACAGGACCCCCATGCCCTTGTGGGGACCCACTGTCATCGCTAGAACAGCATACTAGCTGATCCCATAGCTGGATTGCCTCCCTCCAAAAAACTTTGCTATAATATCTGAGCTAAATGGATCCATACTTTTTTTTAAAAAAACCCAACAACCTTGAATAGGGTTAAAAATGTGTCCTGTGGGTAAACTACAACCCCGCTCTTTCACATTTATTTGCTCCCAAATTGGCTAGTTCTCTTTTCATGCAGTGACAGTGAAAAGGGCCTTTCTTGAGACAAAGGGAACGTCTTTTGTATAGAATGATAATCAGCTAAATAGTCTTGCAAGACTTTACAGTGGTATGTCCTAGCACTGTGAGAGTTAGTTATGTGTCAGCATTTCCATTATACTGTACACACCTTTTAAAAATATTCTATTTAGTCATATTTTATAGGAGTATTAAAAAAGGTTATTGGCTAATGAATCACTTTTGCACTTGTATAACTCAGAGCTTAGTTTTAAAAAATAAATATGGCAAATGATGATTTGTCCATGTGTTCTGCTTGCTTTTGGCATTTTGAAAAGCAATCCTCAAGAAAGGTTAAAACAGTCTAGTGAACTGGCTAGTGTGAATGTGCACTACTGCTTGCTACTGGATGGAACCAGGACTGCTTCAAATGTGCGTCACAGGCCACATGCTGCTGACTGGAGATTATCCTTTAGTTCAAGTGGGCCTGTGTTTCTGGAGCAGGAGGATAAAGGAAATATAAGTGTGATATATGCAAGCTTTCACTTCAGTCACTATTGTTTTCTGTACAAATTATGACAATTCCTGGCAAGATATGAAGCTAAAATTCAAATCTAATTTAAGTAGTTGCAATTCCATTGACTTTCATAAACTTACACTGCTTATACCATATCTGAATTTGCCTGGGATTATGTAAAAATAGCACACTGCATTACTTCAGAAAAGCAAGTATGTGTCTCTACTCTACCAACTGAAATCGCTCCATGGTGGCTATTAAAAATGGGTAAAGATGATACATATGCATGTTTAAATAGGTAACTTGGCATTGAGAAAATGCCTAATCTTAAAAAGAAGAGAACAATACTAATCCTGATTCCCACAAAATATCATGTCAATTCATATAGGGTATTTTTCCTCTTCCTCTAGGATAGTCCTGAAGGATTATTTTGTGTTTAACGCAAAGGACTGGAGCCAGAAGATATGGGTTCTCTACCAAGCTCTGCCAGAGATTTCTTGTGTGTGACCTTCTGCAAGTCATTTAGATCTAATTTTCATAAGTGACTAATGATTTTGGTGCTCAATATGAGGCATCTTAAAGGGGCCTGATTTTCAGAGAGATGGTGCTCAGAACTTGGTGAAAATCAGGACCCTTTAATGTCTCAGATTGCCATCCAAAAATTGAAGCACACAAAAATCATTGGTCTCTTTACAATGTAGACCTTATTCTTTGTGTCTGGTATAAAAAGGTGGCAGTGATGGGATCCAGGGGTAAAATGGTCTGTATAACTCCTAATTATTCTCTATTGCTAGGCAGCATGTGAGCTTGCCCAAGCAACAATGAGAAAAGATTCTTTAGCTGATTTGTACTGAAACGTGAAAATTGTCTAAATGCCATTTGTGTTTGAATAGTGCATAAAAGGGAAAAACCACATTGCCTGGAAATAAGCCCAATGGTTGCCAAAGTGAACATTGGCGGCCACGTTTCCAGACAGGCCTCACCTGGACTCTGTATGGGCAAATGTAATCACAGAAGTTATATGCACAAAATTCTATTAAGCACTTAATCTGAACACACAAATGGGCTGTTATACTTCTATAGTAGGGCATTTGCACACACAAGTGATAGTGTGTAATCAGGGCCTGATCCTGCAAGATGCCAAGCAACTCTTGGGAGTCAGAATTGAAGGCATGTCTTACCTCCAATTGTTATTAGCACCTTACAGGTTCATGCCCTGATTACTTGCACAACTGACTGCACACCCAAAGTTGTGCATGTATTTTGTTACCGGTGGTGTGCTTGGGGCTGTGCAAGACACAAATCAAGATAATCACCATCCCAAAGAGTTTACAACCTAAACAGGACAGACATTAGAGCGGACAGGATGCACTGGGAAGCCCAAAGCAGGCAACAACTAGAATGATTATTGCTGACTCACTTTTTGCACAGAGGCCCCGTTTTCAAAAGGGACTCAACACCTCACAGAATTGGGCTTGTAGTTACTTACTGCCTGATAATGGAGAGTCTGCAAATTATTTGTTAGAATTACTCCCAGACTCAGAATGATTTATCTGAGGTGATAACAGCCCAGCAGTACTTTGTCATAGATCGGGGTGGGGACAGGAACTGTTTTTTCCTGGAAGAGGGATGTTGGGCTGGTTATTATGAATAATCCTGATTAGTGCAACTGCTATTCGTTTGGGTTTTGGTTCAGCAATTTCCTGCTAGCCATTGAAACTCAAAATCACAGAACACTGTTTGTAGGTTTCCTCCTCCCCCTCCATTCAAGATTCTTTAATAAAAAAAAAAACCTTGCAAATTCAGTTTAAGTACTGCAATTACTTATCCACTGTGTTAATGTATAAGAAAATAAAGCAATGTCTCATCTTGAAGCTTTTGCGTTCTCCTCAAGGAAGCCACTTTACAATAATAGTTACCAAAATATACAAGGTTTGCTGGCTCAAAAAAATAAGGTACAGATTAAGGTACTGGACAGACCCTGGCCAAGATTAATCCCTGGTGTAACAACACTGAACTTAATAGTTACGTTGGTGAGGAATACGGCACCTTTTATTCAAGAAGCTCATACAGGGCAAAGTTCAGCAACCCACACTGTACCGTGTTCACCTGGCTTTGCAGTTGGAGTTACGGAGGCTTTTAGCAACACCATATGGGGCAGATTGTGCTGTGCCTCGTGCAGATGTGTAAGGAGGGGGGTAGCCCAAGAGATCTGTTACCTCACAGGCCTAGGTGAGGGTTGACCATGGTTCCACTGTTTGTGCTCAGAAGAGTGCAAGGACAGTGAGGAGCGAGTGCCACTACCTACCCAAAGAGGTTGAGGCACCTGCAAACTGGCCAGTGCAGATGCTTTGGCTTGGAGAGGAGTATAGGCAGCACAGCACTTGCACTCCCTAAAACACAATGCTACCCTGCATTCTTACCAGGGCATGAGACACCGTGCTGCCTCTAGGTCAGGGATGTTCAGAAGGCATAATAAGGTTTATCAACCCATTTAACAGATACTCACTCCAAGATGGGTAAAGGTCACCCAGGGACTCTTTGAATACCAGTATTCCAACAATGCAGTATCCGCAGGCCCTAGTGTCCAGGATTTCTTTGTCTGGGGAATCTTGTTCAAGTAAGCACTAGGAACCTGATGCTGCACCTGAGGTGCTGCTCATCCTCAGAGTCAATGGGAATTAAAGGCATTCAGCACCTAGATAAAACTCTAGGATTTAATCCCCTGTAATTCATATCCAGGATATAGAGGGCTCAATCTTGCTCTTGCTGAAGTCAACAGAGGTTTTCCCATTGACTTCCTAAGAATAGGATCAGGCCAGCAGGAGTAAACTGGTCTATCTTCTGTACATCAGAAAATCAGCCTTGTTTAATAAACCACTGAAAGTTATCGATCATTAATCAAGTACAGGACCGTCGTGTCTACATTAGTGTCCTGAAGACATGTTTTCTTCACTATCAATTTAGAAAAAAAAAGTATAAATGTTTTGAATCCATTTTAGAGCAGACTGCTTCTCGTTCAGAGATTTTTGAAAGGAATGTGTCATCCGTATTGATTGCTTCATCCTTACTGTTGATTTGGCAAGTTGTCCTATTGTGATTAGCTGCAGAAGCCTTTCATGTATGTTATTGTGGATCTGAGACCATTAACCATGTTCTCCTCATTCAAGTGTCTGGATTGCTGACAAAGATGTGACATATCTGTACATATTATAAATCAATACTATTTTTAACCATATATTTTGTACAAATACATTAGCTCTGTACTTCAGTGGAAATCTAATATGGTATTAAACATTTTGGTGGAATTACTGAACTTCTTGCCTATCCTTAATTTCCTTTGATTATCATTAATCACCACAGTATATTAATTTCAAGCAGCCAAAGCATTTCCCACAGCCAAGAAAACACTACCCCCGTTCTAGCTATTTGTAACAATAGATAAATGCAGCATGCTGGCTTAATGTGTGCGAATGGCTCCCTCTAGTGGATAGCCGTGACAACTATAAGTTTGCCAGGTACCACTTTAGTCCAGGAGAGGGAAGCCTCATTTTGTTGCGGAAGGATGAAGATTCACTGACCACCACCAAGGTGTGTTTATCAACCTATCACGGTTTAATAGCTATGTATCTGTGGTACCACCATAGGCTTAAGAGTCACAATATTTAACAATACAGAAAAACACAGTCACCTAAAGGCACCTAACTAGGTTTTGTTAACCCTGTGCTTGTGTACAATTTTATCCCACATCTGTGTATTGCAAGGTTTCTTGCACCTTCCTCTGACACATCTGTTGCTGGCCACTGTCAGAGACAGTATACTGGACTAGACGGACCTTGGGTCTGAGCCAGTCTGTCAATTTCTATGTACTGATGTCACATTTTATACAAATCAGACCAATAAAACACATTTCCAAGATACATTCAAGTTGTGTACTAATCTTGGACCCCTAATTTTTCATTTGTCAATCTGTGCTTTAATAATGCAGCATATCAAATAAGGCACAGACTCTACAAAAATGAATGATTAAAACAACAGCCATGTCTTATATTATAATCCCCAACACTGAATGTGTTCAGATATCAACAGAACACCAGTCCTCCATCTTTACAGAAACATAGGTAAAGTGTCAGAGGACCATATTCTCCCACTGTCCCTCAGCTGAGTGGTGCCTTACTGCATGAGTAGACCATTGAAATACACCTCACAGAATAAGGCATCCCCCCATGCAAGGGGACAAAATCTGGCCTTGAATGGATTATGTACAACCCTCTCCTCCTGCCATTGCAAATTACTAGTAACTAGGCAGAAGTGTAAGTGTGAAATATACAACTAATACCTTATTATAAATAATTAAACTCCATGAGCATGGGCCAGACAGGAACAGCTTGCTTTCATTTTAGTGGGCAAAACCCTGGCCCCATAATAGTTTGGTTTCATTCCTTATTCTGCCGTTTTTTATATTTTAAGGGCAGATATATGTTTGTGTGCCAATGGAAGGGTCACAGGAAATGAGCCTGCTGTGCAAAAGGACAAGACATGATGCAACCCTGTGCGCTAAGGAGAGTTTAGTGATGCGTCTCTGACTCACCACTGAAGTGTGTAAATTTGGTTATGCTGTGGGCATATAAAGGGCATGTTCATTCGGTCTGTGCATAGTACAGACTCTCATAATCTCATGCTTGGATGAAGAAGAGAGCTCTAGGTTCTCCCAGCTACAGTTCAGTTTCCAGTGCCGCTGGCCCTGGCCTGAAGTCAGGTCACCCCTTCCAACACACACTGTTTTCCAGAGCACAACTTTTACTTAAGCTTTGCTCATGGTCCAGGGTTTGGCTCAATGTGCAATAGCTTATCATCTGCAATTTTTGCCACTGACCATTCTCAAATGGCGATGCCAAGGGCTTTGCACATATTAACATGAAAAAATAGTTTTCTGCCCCCAAAACGACTGAAAAAAACTCAGTAATCACTTGCATTTCCTTGCTAGCCTTGGAGTACTGATGAACAAAAAAACTAAGATGTGTGGAACAAAATCCACTGCTCTGTTAGTTTGAAATCACCGCACACAGAAACTCATAAATGGGAAGTGAGTTTTGCTTCCGATTTTTACGGTTAATGGGCCTGACACAAAGCCCACTAAACTGGATGGAATAACTCCCATTAACTTCAACAAGCTTTGGATCAGGCCCCATTTTTGTTCATTAAAAGAGCGGGGGGGGGGGGGGGGGGGCGAAGAAAAAAAAATAGGCTTGCCTGTCTAAAATTGATGAATGTTGATCTTACACAGGTTTAAATCAAGAACAACTCCATTCCCTTCTGTTCTGCCTGGGGTTTTATACTGCATCTGTATGGCACTGAGCATCTGTGGCCATCAATAGAGTTACTAAGCCCTTGAAATCTGAAGACCACCTGTACTGTTAGAGGTGTTTGATGACTTGGAGGTATATAACAACCCAGCCCTTCGTGCAGTAATGAAACGTATGTCTAAATACATACCATATAGAAATCCCCTCCCTCGCCAAACGAAAACATAACTGAAGAACGAATTAAGATTGCTGGCACACCACACTGGCTCCCCTGCTTTCTATCTCACAGAAATGTACGGTTAAAAAAACAAAAGTTGGAAAACAGGGAAATGTGGCATTAAGGTGATGCTTCTCAAACTACGCAAAAACTCACAATCAATAGGAAAAAGGGAAACCAAGAGTTAAGGTTACACTTGTCATACCTTAACCCTGTGCCCTAATATCAGAATAAATTACCCCTGCATGAAATACAGTGCTGATTGTAAATGGGAGGGGACGTGCTCCACCAGCCAATCAACCTTTGTATTATGATGTGACTAGAAAAACCCTGATTTACTAGTAGCTGGCATACCACAGAGGGGGCAGTCACTTATAGGGAAATCAAGGCAGAACAGCTATCTGTAAACTGGGAACAATGACACTTTGCTTCCTCAAAGGGATTCATGTTTGTGTAAAAGGCTTTGAGCTCTTCAGGGAAACTCTCCCTCCCCCGTGAAATTCTGAAGACTTTATAGGAATTTGTAATTGTCAGATTTCATCCAAATGAAAAAGTTTCTACTCAATTTATATAATAATTTTGTCCATTTTAGGGTTTGTCCTGCTACCCATCACAGCAATAGCTGCAGCCCAGATCCTCAAAGGGATTTCTATGGGAAACAGGTGCCTATATATCTTTGAGGTCTGGACCTGAGCACCTTCCACATAAAATAGACTGACAAAAGCAAAGTCCCTAGTGGAGTCCATGGATCCTCTGGTTCTCGTCCCATGCCAAGTTATAGACAGCTCTGCTTGGGTTTGGGAGAAGAGGGAAGGGCAGGAGCAAAAGTGTGTGGAGGAAAGGGGGACAAGTTCCTGTTTTAAATGCCATTGGCAGCTTTATTTGGCAGCATTTTCTACAGGAGGTCACACTACATTCACCAGTGCTCCTCTGGAAGTCTAGACCTCTTAACTGAGAATATCCTAGTCCTGCCTCTGCTGCCTTCACAAGAACATATGGCACAGTTCAGGACAACAGCACATGTAGTAGTTCCCTTCAGTGGTCCAGCAAGGGCACTCACCTTCAGGTTTCTGACTCCTTTGGCCGTCACTTCTCTTGGGTGGAGACCCATCCTCTGGTCTTTCCCGTCTGACTAGGGTATCTCCAGGGTGAACAGTTCCCGGCCTGTACAGGTATTGTGACAATTCTCTGAAAAGTTGCCATATTTTTGGAGTTCAATGTGCCTACCCTACACACACACACATCTTATATCATTTGAACGCTTATTTTATATATTTTCGGATGAGGTCTGATGTGGAGCTGTCCAATGGTGCCATAAGCCTGTAGGTGAGGTGAAAATATGGTACCCAAAATGAGCACATCATTTTTAGGACAGTTCCAGAAACACTGCAACATGACTATGACTAGAAGTTTTTACTGTTTAAGTTCATTTCAACTTCTTAATGCCTTACACAAACAGTGTTCCATACTGCAGGCAGGTCCGACTATGCCATATGGATATCAGTCTACATTCTTGGCATGTTAAATCTCCCTGAGGAAGTACATGATGTATGTCAGACACCTGGTTCTTTCAATGGCATTTGGAGTGATGCGGGAACAGAGAAAACTGTCTTCAAAGACTCAAAGGGCAGAAGTGGGACTGTAGGAACAGTCAAAAAAGAATCCAGCCCTTGTTATATGGACCCCCACAAGACATATCCTGAGTGAAGATCAAAAGCTATGAGAAAGAAGTCACCTAACAAGAAGTAGTGAAGACACAGTCCACAAACAAGTCTTTGCCAACCATGTCATCAACAATATGATAAACCCATTTGACCCTGAATCACATCCAGAAGTGCTTATCAACATATCTACTGGACTGTGTGTAACATCAGATGTACAAGAGTCTCTGCTGAAAATATTCGATGTTGGTGAAGAACAAATGGAGAGATTTGTGAGAGGTGCACTTGATTCTTATGGGGCATGTAGCTTCTTCAGGCCAGTCAAGAAATCTGGCACCCCTGCCATGGCCAAGACGACCATATTTAAGTCTGGTAAGGGAGGAACAATCATAGCACCTATCGTACCTGTGCATGCAATTTGTGACACACTCAATTCTGACATCTGCAAGATACTACCTGCTGTACATGCCTTAACTGGATGTGATTCTGCATCATCCCTATCTGCTATTGGGAAAAAAGTCTGTGTTTAGACTCAGCAAATCAAATGGAGTCTACCACTTGAGAGATCTTGCTAATTTGGCAGAGAGTAAGGACAAGCTGCAATTTCTGCAGCAAGGAAGTCCACAGCACTGCTGTGTGAGCAGAGAGAGAAAGAAAAGGAGACCACTTCATACCTCTGGTGCTAAAGAGTTCTTTGATGTTCCTACCATTGCCCCAAGGTTTACATTAGTGAGTCTCCTGGAAATGTTACCTACAGCCCTCCAATAACAGATAAACAATTGTATTTTCACTACAATGGACCCCAAAGGTATTAAATTTAATTTAATCAGGTTTATCCAGGATCCCAACCGGAAACTGCCCTGTCAGACATAACACTGTATGGCACCCCCAGGGAACTGAGTCCAAGCTCCTGCTAGCGCAGGCAACCCCGCCATACCTTTATCAAGCTGTCTGTTTAAAGGAGTTAGGTGTGTGGCCCTGCCCTGGGGCAGCAGAGTTGGCAGGCCCATGCTGCTGGAGGGGAGGCTGCATGGTTAGGCCAATGGCGAATTAGCCAGTGGGCCCACAGGGCCTGTGCCCAGGGGCCCTGGCCAATTGGGCGCCCTGACCTGCTCCGCCTGGCGCTCCTGCTGGGGAGTGGGGGAAGCCCCCACACCTCGACCCCACTCCCCAGCAGGAGCGTCGGGTGGATGAAGTGGGGGAAGGCCCCCCCCATTTCTCCAGCAGGAGCACCGGGCGGGGGGGGCAGAGCAGGGGGAGCCCCAGCGCCCTGACCCCATTTCCCCGGCTGGAGCGCGGGGAGAGGGGGACACGGGGGACTGCAGGCGGAAAGGGGGGGAGGGGCCCCCACTGGCTCTGGCCCAGGACCCCACAGAACTGTAATTCGCCTCCGGGTTCGGCTGGAAACGACTCAGCCGCATGGCCAGAGCAGCGCCCAGGGTTTAACAAAGTCCCGCCTGGCCTCTAGCGCCGGGCCAGGCTCACCGAGCCCCACGCTGCCCTGGGTCAGCCCCTGCCACCCGACGGGCTCACAGGCCGCTAGCGCCCTGGGAAGCCCAGGCTGGGCAGGGAGAGCGGGCGCACGTCGGCTCCGGCCTGGGCTAGGAGCAGGGGCAGGAAGGGCTCAGCCGGTGAGGGCGGGCCCGAGCCTGAAGAGCCCAGCTACCTGGGGCACCATGGCAACACCCAGCCCGGACCCGTCACCTGCTCTCCCAACTGCGCACGCGTCCCTTTCCGCCCCGCCCGTGACCACCCTGCCCCCAACACGTGACTGACAGCGTCGCTGGCCATTGGGGGCTGGGAGCGGGGCACAGGAAGTGCCCAAACAATAGGCGGGATGGAGGCGGGGCTTATCTGCGGAGGGGCGGGGGCCGGGAGGCGAGTGGTGGCGGAGGGCGGAACCCAGACTCGGGGTGGTAGAGCGCGTGAGCCTGCCGCCGGGAGCGTGTGACTGAGGCGCTGAGGTACGCACACCCTCTGCCCCTTGGCTGGCCGGGCCGGGGCCCCCGCTCGCCCCCCGGGGATACCGACATATCGCGGGGTCGGCTCCGCACTCTGGCCCCCGGGGATACCGATCTATGGTGGGGGGCGGGGCCGGCTCATCCCTCTGGCCCCCGGGGATACCGATCTAGGGAGGGGGGCGGTGCCGGTTCCCCTGGGGATACCGACATATGGGGGGGGGGCGTCAGCTCCCCCTTCTAAACCCATATATCGGGTGTGTCCAGACAAGGACATGGAGGATGGGATGGCTGCCTCTGAGACTCGCTTCTCTTGATTGAGAGCAGGTTGCATGGGTGCCTGGCTCCTGATCCCTAACTGGGGGCGGGGGGAGGCCACCTGGAGGATGAGGCTGGGTGGGGTTTGCTCAGCTGTTTTACAGTACTAATGATTTCTCTGACTAATTTTAGATGTGCAGGTCAGTGGGAAGCAGAAAATACTCCACCCCCCCCCCCCCCCAAAAATACACACGAACACATCTCCCTCTGTCCTGCTTGATCCAAATGCTCCATGCTGATCCCCTCTGCATTTCTACACTGGTCTGTGCTTTTGAGACACTTTGCTTGGATTGCAGTCTACATTATTGCCTGTGGTATCTAAGCCGATCACCCTAGTGTATCTGAATACCCAGGGCTCCTCTCAGTAATGTCATCAAGGCAAGGTGCATGTGGCAGGTTAAAACCAAACTTCCCGCTGTCATCTTAGGGAAACAAGACCTACGCAACAGCCCTGATCAGCTTGAAATGACAGGAGTAAACGCTGTCAGTGGTGACTGAGAAAGGGCTGCTGGGTGGAAGATCCATGTAATGTCTTGATCCCTATTGATCTCCTCCAGTATGTCATCCTTTTTATCTCAAACTTTGATGAATGTGTTTCATAGATTCTTAAGGCAAGAAGAGATGATTATATCATTTTCACAGATCCAGCATCTGTGCTGCACCCCAGTTTTTAAACAGTTCCTTGGAGGAACCTCTTCAGTGTACCAGATCCCCAATGGGTCCCACTCATAAACCTTGTGGATGTGGTCTACTTGATAGTCACTGTAAAACTAGTACTGATTTCAGTGGAAGGCTGTATATTGTTGATTTCAAAAGAGTCATTAAAATCATGAATGTATTGGATAAAGAGTGAAAGGCAAATCTGTATTATGTGCCTCACTATTGCTGATATGTGGGAATGGACCCGTCAGTCGACTAGAACTGGTTAAAATAACAATAGAACAAGGAAACAACCATACACAGTAATCCTGTAACAAATAGAGGAATAATCATCTTGGCAGGACAAACAGGCATTTTTAATGGGCTTTTGAGAAATGAGCTGTTGCATGTAAACCTGTTTTCAAGGCTTTACAGGGGATATATGCCTGCCTTGAATTGGAATAATTAATGAGTCTTGATTAGAAGTGTATGGGAAGCCTTCAGTGAATAAATAGCATCACAAGAGAGGATGACTTCATTTTGTATGAGCGCTGCACCTGCTGCTATATATAGATAACTCTTTTCACGGTTTCTGCAGGGCAGCTGATTTCTTGATAAATCAGCTGATCAGACACAGAGCTAATTATTTTCATGGCTATCCAGGAAGAAAACATTTTCTGCATGCAACCCATAACAATCACTGATTTTAGTTTGCAATGGTCAGATTACATATGAGAATATTCTCACTTTAGCAAAGAATTTCTCATTTCATGCTTTCTGTACTAAGTATATTCAGAAGTCAGTGACTGTTGATTTAAAAGGACAAAAGAATTTTTATGCTTAGCACTAGTCTGATTAGGAAGTGCAGTTGTGAATCATCTGAGATGCCAGTTAATCTTTCTCCTTTTCTGTCTTTTTCCTTTATGAATCAAGAGACTTTTGGTAGCAGATAGATTTAAAATCTTTATATGTTAGGGGAAGTTAGATGGCTGAGAGTTGTATGGAGTATTTCACCTCTAAATCTGTAGTTTCAGTATGAGCCAGGTTGATAGTAGCTTAAAATTGATACTGCCTTTATGATCGAAGTAGCACGACATGAGAAGTAATTCTTCCACTCTACTCAGCACTGTTCAGTTCTCAACTGGAGTAATGTTTCCAGTTCTGAGCATGACATTTTGGGAAAGATATGGACAAACTGGAGAAAGTCCAGAGGAGAGCAGCAAAAATGATTAAGGTCTAGAAAACATGACGTACAAGGAAGGATTGAAAAAAATGGGTTTGTTTAGGCTGGAGAAGAGAACACTGAGGGGGGACATGAGAACAGTCTTCAGGTACATAAAAGGTTGTTCTAAAGAGGAGGGTGATAAATTGTTCTGATTCACTGAGGACGGGACAAGAAGTAACTGGCTTAAATTACAGCAAGGAAGGTTTAGGTTAGACACTAGGAAAAACTTCCTAACTGTAATGGTAGTAAAGCATTGGAACAAATTACCTAGGGAGGTTGTGGAATCTCCATCATTGGAGGTTTTTAAAACCAGATTAGACAAACACCTGCCAGGGATAGTTTAGATAATACTTAGTCCTGCTTCAGTGGAGTGGACTAGATGACCTATTGAGGTCCCTTCCAGTCCTACATTTCTATGATTCTATGATACCTGGATTTTTTTAAAAATGTGCCATAGCTGGAACAGGAAATTATAATAACTTAGTATGTCATTAATCTAAAATTTGCTTTACATTTAATTTACCGCTTTTCCCATTATAAATGCTCTGAACATATGATATTCCAGTATCAAAATACACTCAGGGAGTGTTAGTGAAATTTTAACTGTAGCCCCCCTGTGATGACTTGTTTCCCCTCTGCTGAACAGCTGACATATACTTGGTGACTCGTTATTTGGTACCTTTGCTGCCACAATCTGGTATTACCTCCTTGTCTCTTTTAGACTTTAGAGTTAAAAGGTTTTAGTCTTTTCCCCCCAGGAACTTGAAACCCAGAGCTGCTCTTAGCACATGATAATTACTGTGTAGCATCACTTCAAGAAGATGATGTCTAAATAATTAGGTTGCACGTATCAGGCTTAGTTTTAGGGTTAGTGAAAATAGAGTATCTTATTTATTACTTGAAGAACAAATACAACCTAACAAGGAACTGGAAGCTTTAAAGAAATAGTTTTATACACAGAAACCTCTCTTTTTTTTTTTTTAACCTCATGTAAATCTATCTTGAGAGTGTGTGTGTGTGTGTGTATGTATGTGTGTGTGTGTATGTATATATATATATATATATATATATATATATATATATATATATATGTATGTATGTGTGACACATATATATATATATATATATGTGTCATCTCCCCACATCAACTCTTGCTGCTAAGCTACTGGGATGGCTTTGGGAGTTACTCACTTTCTCTGAGGAATTTCTCACCTCCAAAGCCCACCACAGTCTACCTTATGTGGGAAGCTTCTGGGGCTAGGGACACCAAGCTGAGCTTTTTTCAGGCTCCCTCCTCAGAGCTCTACTAACCCTTCTTAAGTTAGCCCACCTCTCCAGGCAAGTCCAGCCAAACCTTCTGTCTGACCTCCGACTCCCAGTGGTTTCCCGTGACTGCCCTGTCACAATTCCAGCTCTCCCTTTCTTGAGATCCACTCTGCAACTGTCACCTTGACCAACCTCCCTACAGGCTCCACTCTCTCTGGAGCCTCAGTAGTTCCTTCACACACGCCTTTTCCATCACTTTAGTTTGATAACAGTCTGAATAGAGAAGAGAAAGCATTCCATTATGAAAGGAGAGCGGAAGCCTTTTTAGTCTCAAATGTTGGCAAATTTGTCACGGTGGAAGAGGAAGAATTTTTTTTGTTCAAAGCACTGGCTGTACAACAGACTCTTGTGTAACATTGGGTAAATCATTAAATCTTTCTGTGCCTCAGTTCCTCATCTGTAAAATGGGGATAATACTATTCCCTTACCTAGCAGGGCTGTTGAGGGAAAATCCACTAATGTTTGTGAGGTGTTCCACAGTGATGGGAGCCACTTGAGTTCCTGTAGACAGGGATTAGTCACAAACTTGTTTCAGATTCACTTATACTGTAGTAAAGATAAGTGTTCAAGATAATTAACTTGCAGAAATGGTAACTGAATTTTGCCTTTGTATTCTAGAGATACCAACTTTGTGCCTGAGTGAAAAAGCTTTTCCAGGATGGCTTTGAATTGCTACTGGGGAGTCTTGGCAGTCTGTATGATGACTTTTCCAAGCACACTTTGTTTCCAGCAGGACCAGTCCAGAGTGTTACTATTATCTTTTGATGGATTTCGATGGGATTACATTTATAAATTCCCAACGCCTACCTTTCATTATATCATGAAGAATGGTGCTCATGTTAAACAGGTTACTAATGTGTTTATTACAAAAACGTATCCTAATCATTATACAATGGTGACAGGTCTCTATGCAGAGAGCCATGGCATAGTTGCTAATGAAATGTATGATCCTGTCCTGAACAAAACTTTCTCCCTGAACAGCATGAACATCTATAATTCAAAGTTCTGGGAAGAGGCCTGTCCGATATGGGTCACCAACCAAATGGAAGGACATAGAACCGGAGCTGCTATGTGGCCTGGAACAGATGTAAAAATACATGGAGTCTTTCCTACACACTATATGTTTTATAATGAGTCTGTTTCATTCGAAGATCGGGTTGACAAACTTATTGATTGGTTTACCTCAGAAGAACCCATAAATTTTGGTCTTCTGTACTGGGAGCAGCCTGATGCGATGGGGCATGTTTTGGGCCCAGAAAATCCACGTATGGGCGCAGTCATTAGTGAGATTGATGACAAGCTGGGATATCTTGTGTCAGAACTGAAGAAAGCAAAGTTGTGGGACACACTGAATATCATAATCACAAGTGACCATGGAATGGCACAATCTTCTTCAGAAAGGCTCATAGAGCTTGATCAGTACGTGGCTAGAGAGCTGTATACAATGGTTGACCATTCTCCGGTGGTAGCGATTTTGCCAAAAGAAGGTAGGAACTATGGCATTAAAATGACAGCGTAACAAGCCTTATGGATGGGGGGAAGTGATAGATGTGGTATATCTTGGCTTTAGTAAGGCTTTTGATACTGTCTCGCATGATCTTCTCATAAACAAACTATGGAAATACAAGCTAGATGGAGCTACTATAAGGTGGTTGAATAACTGGTTGGAAAACCGTTCCCAGAGAGTAGTTATCAGTGGTTCACAGTCAAGCTGGAGGGACATAACAAGTGGGGTCCCGCAGGGATTAGTTCTGGGTCCGGTTCTATTCAATATCTTCATCAATCATTTAGATAAGGGATAGAGAGTGCACTTCTAAAGTTTGCAGATAATACCAAGCTGGGAGGGGTTGCAAGTGCTTTGGAGGATAGGATTAACGTTCAAAATGGTCTGGAGAAATGGTCTGAAGTAAATAGAATGAAATTCAGTAAGGACAACTGCTAAGTACTCCACTTAGGAAGGAACAATCAGTTGCACACATACAAAATGGGAAGGGACAGCCTAGGAAGGAGCACTGCAGAAAGTGATCTGGGGGTCATAGCGGATCACAAGCTAAATATGAGTCAACAGTGCATCACTGTTCCAAAAAAAAAAAAAAGCAAACATTCTGGGCTATATTAGCAGAAGTGTTGCAAGCAAGACATGAGAAGTAATTCTTCCGCTCTACTCCGTGCTGATTAGGCCTCAGTTGGAGTATTGAGTCACATTCTGGGGGCAACATTTCAGGAAAGATGTGGACAAATTGGAGAAAGTCCAGAGAACAGCAACAAAAAGTATTAAAGGTCTAGAAAACATAACCTATGAGAGAAGATTTGAAAAAAAAACTGGGTTTGTTTAGTCGGGAGAAGAGCAGACTGAGAGGGAACATAACAGTTTTCAAGTATAATAAAGGTTGATACAAGGAGGAGAGAGGAAAAAATGTTCTCCTTAACCTCTGAGGATAGGACAAGAAGCAATGGGCTTAAATTGCAGCAAGGGTGGTTTAGGTTGGACATTAGGAAAAACTTCCTAACTCTCAGGCTGGTTAAGCACTGGAAGAAATTGCCTAGGGGGGTTGTGGAATCTCCATCATTGGAGATTTTTAAGAGTAGGTTAGACAAACACCTGTCAGGGATACTTAGTCCTGCCATGAGTGCAGGGGACTGGACTAGATGACGTCTTGAGATCCCTTCCAGTTCTGAGTCTATGAAAATTGCAAAATGGGCTCGTCCTTACAGGCTTGGGTCCTTGTTCGTGTCAGCAATCACCTTAAAGCCAGTGGGACTTCTGTCATGAACTGACTTGTATGGGTTAAAGTTTGCAGACTCATGCCCTTGTTTAGTATTGATAGCTCTGTCTAGCATAGCTTTCTAAAATTGACTTACTCATTTTTAAATTACTGTAATACTTGCCAACCCAAAATCCTGACCAACCCTATGTTGTGTTTATATGGAAACCAGATATAATCATTAGGCACCTATCACGTTGATATCTCATTGCCAAATATGATGTAGATGAGTATACAATATGGTTTTCTCCATACTCATACTTGACTTGAATCACCAAGGGCCTCATGCTGGTTTTATTATCTACCTTCATTGGAAACAAAATTAGATCACAACTCTCCAGCAGTGACAACTAGTGCTGTCACTATGACAATTTCTTTTGGTTCTGTGGTGATTATATAACAGTCAAGAAAAGAGTGGCACAGAATTTTTAAAATTGAATGCAGAGGGCCTTCTCCCTTGAAAATATTTGCAATATATTTATCATAAACTTGTAATTCCTCTCCATGAAATATAAACATGCATTGATAGGTGATCGAGGTCCCAAATCTAGGTTGAATTTAAAATAAAAAAATTGTATGGGAGCTGATTTTAATAAAAGTGTATTCAGGCTTGAAAAAGATTTATATTTTGGCTTTAAACACTTCTCTGCAGCTTTGTACTAGTGCATGAAAACAAAATGAAGCTCACCAGAGTACTTGCTGTCCAAGCTGAGTGAACTGTGAAATGGAAGCAAATGTTGAAAATAAACATAGATTTTTGAAACCCCTTTAATTTAATTTCTAAAACATTACTAATTGACAGGATTTTTTAAATGATTTGCAACGGGTCCCTTTAATAGGAGTGGCATCTTATTTTGTCATCTCATTGATGCATAATGTGCTTTTCTTTCTATCCATCCGGAGGTCATTGCTTTAAATATCATCTTTTGCTTGAAGATGCTGATCTTCATGTTTTGTTGTTTCAGTTCTTTAGTTTGCTGGTAATATAAAACTAGTCTTTCATAGGCATAGCTAAAATTACTTTTTTTCCCAATAGGCTTTTAACTCTTTTTTTTGAATTGTCCAACAATTAACTACTTCTTACTCAGTCACTAGTCACAGCTAGAGGTTTTATTTTCAATTTTTGTGTGGAATTATATTCTAAGAAATTAAATAAGAGTACATTCTTATAGCTAATTCTACAGCTCAAAATTTAGCCACCATTCTCATGTTTAACGTGTTCAGGCCCCAGGGGTCAGTAAAGCTGTGAAAAACAAAGCGGTAGTGCCTGTCTTCAGCAAGGAGAGGAAAAACTTGTTCTAAAAAGATTGGAATGCAGATTATTACTGATAAGGCACACCTATGCTTCATTGTATCTTCTTACTTATAGTTGACAGGTTGAAGCCAATGACATCTATCAAAGGTAGAAGCTGAGATGTTTTTAGTGTTTGCTATGAGGGATCTGATATACCAACCTCTTATCAGAATATGCTCTTCTTTTTTCCTCTTCCTCCGCGTGTCCCCCACCCTCCCCCAAAAAATCAGACTTGGCCTTTCTCAGCTTGGGCAACCCCAGTTGTGTGATGTACTTAAGGGGTATTTGAACCTTTCTGAGAGAAGTACATCATCCTACATGCTGTACGCTGCAGACCAAATTCTGCCCTTAATTTACAGTAACTCCTCACTTAATGTTGTAGATATGTTCCTGAAAAATGCAACATTAAGCGAAACGATGTTAAGCAAATCCAATTTCCCCATAAGAATTAATGTAAATAGAGGGGTTTGGTTCCAGGGAAATTTTTTTTGCCAGACAAAAGGCATTTATATACATTTTAAACAATTTTAAACAAGCAATTTAATACAGGTATTAAACAGGCTGGCAGCCCCCACATCAGGTCTCCTCCCCCCTGCCCTCCCCCTGGTGCTTCCCACCCACTGGCGGACCCCACGGATCAACGCCTTCCACCTGCTCCCCCTGCCCGCCTCAATCAGCTGCCTTGCGGCGTTCAGGAGGCTGGGGGAAGGAGCAAGGACACGGCACGTGTCCTCCCCCCGCCTCCTGAATGCCGCAGACCAGCTGATTGCCGCGGGCAGGGGACAGAGGGGGGAGGCTGCGTGCTGCATCCTCGCTCCTCCCCCCAGCCTCCTGAATGCCCCAAGACAGATGATTGCGGGGGGAGCCAGAGGGAAGGCACTGACCCATGGGGTTCGCTGGCGGGCGGGAGGTGGGGCACGTAGGGGAGCTGATAGGGGGGCTGCCAGCTGTGGACAAAGCAGGCAGCCAAACGTTATAGGGGAGCATTACAGAACATGCTCGTTTAAAGTTGTGCAACGGAACAAGGACGTAACATCGAAACAACATTAAGCAAGAGGTCGTTAAGTGGGGAGTTACTGTACATACAAATGTGACTAACTTTAATTTGAGGCTAAGGTTGTATGTCCAGGAAGAGGTTACTATCTTCTCTCAATCTAGGGGTGAGAAAAGAGACTTTAGTGCTTTGTAGAGGGGAGCAGGGTTACAGGAAGTGGGTGGACATGTACAACCACATTGCCTTCAGTCAGAATGTATTGGTGTAATTGAAGACAGAACTTGGTCTAGCAAACAGAGAGAGAGAGGATCCACTTATAAGAAGCATGCTGTGACCTTTTTACTAAATGAGGTCATAGTTTTAGCCCCAAAGACAAATAAGAAACATTAAACCGTTAAAACCACACTTCCTACCCTTCAGTTCTTTCTCGGCTGCAAAGAGACCACTTGTCAGGGTCTGGCTTGCTGCCTGTTTTGAAATGTGGATGCATGAAACACAAAAAGAAGATAGCGAGTGCTGCAGAAACGTCCTGCTCAGCTAGTGACAAAATTATGATTTGAATAGCACATGTGACACAGTCCTAAATTATATTGTAAATAGATTCAGTATGTGCAGGCTTCTTACTATTAAAACGGGGAAGGCATGATAGCAAGGGAAAGCAAACTGCAAAGCTTTAATATTGAAAACCTAGCACATACATGAGCAAATTTAGGAACCAAAACTACATCTGTTTTCAAACTCCCTTCCTCGTCTACTTAATCTGTCAAGTCTTGGATTCAGAGTTTCTTCTCTGAAACGTCATGGCAACACCACCATCTAAACAAGAGCAGGAAGGCTGTTTCAGGTGATTGCTCTGCAGTGGCAGATGCCATCAGTTGTCCGAAATAGCCTTCTGTGTTCTGTTAAGTGGTAGTAGTGTCACGGAGGCCCCAATCCTGCTCTCACTGTAGCTGGGGGCAGATTTCAGTGGGAGCAGGATGGGGCCTTGTGAGGCAGAGGGAAGCTGAAACCCTGAGCACAGAACTTGCCAAGAAAGGAATTGAGAACAGTGATATTCGGTTACCTTTATCTTTTAAGATGGAATATATCGTATAGATGGATCTGAGAGCATGACCTAAAGAGAAGGTTGCATGACACTTCCAACTACAAGACCCAGGTGCTTAAAACTTGCCAAATTTTAACCATTGGAGGTGACATTTTCCATGCCAACGATCTACCTCAGGCTGACTTTTTAAAAGTTTCTGCTAAAACAGTGCTGCCTATGTTTAAAAAAATAATTACAACCATTTTATTGAAGCTCTTCTGCTTCCAAGCTTTGGCACAGGGACTTGAAATTTGGCAGGGGGTTTCTCTTGGTATGTCTACACTGCAATGAAACACCTGTGGCTGGCCCGGTGTCAGCTGACTGAGGCTCACGGGGCTAGGGCTGGAGGCTATAAAATTCCAGTGTAGATACTGGGATTCGGGCTGGAGCCCAGGCTCTGGGACGTGTTTTATTGCAGTGTAGATATACCCTCTGGTGTTAGGGATGTGCCTTTTCCGGTCTCTGAAACAAGGCCACAGGATGTGGGGAAGCAAAATGGTACCAGAGCAGTGAGGGAGGCGTATGAATAGGAGCAGAATGGGATGGAGAGGTAGATAGTTGCAGAAGGGGATGGGGACAGGGGCCATTGGGGTAGATAGGAGCGGAGGGGAACAGACTGGCTGGGGGTACAGGAGCAGAAAGGTATATAACCACCATATAACCACCAGAACACACTCCCCATCAGAACCTGTAATTGATTTCACAGGCAGTTTTAATTCTGGCATTTCCTGACTTTTGAATGGTAACCTTAACATACTTCTAATGTAGTTATGTCACATAGGTCAGATTTAGTTATTGATTTTTTTATGTTAAACATTTAACAATATCATTGCAGAAAATACAGGTCAGTTTACTTGTACACAGGAAGGCTATTAGTTTGCTGTGTCCTTAACCACCTTTGTGAATGTTCATGATTTTTTCAGAGATGTCTGAAAAGACCCAGATTTTTATTGTAACTATAGTAAGAGTATGGGTGGGTTTTTTTTGTTTTTATGTGGCTTTAAGCTGTTTATATTGGGACAAATACAAAAATGTGATCTTCGAGGTTGTGAGCAGAGATTAGCACTTACTTAAATCTTAAAAAACAATCTATCACCAAGCCTTCAGCTCTTGCTGAATCACAGGAGAACAGTGTTAAAAGCCAGGGATGAAGACAAGGGCAAGATTCCTGGCATCAGACAATATTTCTTCAAAGCAGCACCTTTGACTCCTCCGGTTTCCATTAGTGGAGTCTCTGACATTTTATTGATACGTTTTTTTCCCCTTCACCATGCTTCCTGGGCCCTACTATTTACTGCTTCTTAGCTCTACTTTGCACTGCTCCTCCCCTATTACTCTCCCCTCATCTTCCTCCACTTCCCATTCCATAGCTGCTTTTACTACAAACTTTACAGAAAACAGAAATAGGTAAATGATAAAAGTAGCACAGAAATAGATCTCTAGAAGAAGAGAGAAATAGATGCAGATTGTAAACTTTTTGAGACAGAGAATCTCTTTGCTCCGTGTTTGTACAGTGCCTAGCACAATGGGGTCCTAGTTCATGACTGGGGCTCTGAGGCGCTACAGTACAAATAATAGACAATGATGAACAGAAACTTGGAGACTAAAATATATTTGAACCTCTGTTTCTACTGTTCTTTTACACCTCCATCTATTTCTATAGTTTCCCTAAATTTTTAATCTAGTGTGAATATTCAAGTTGTGCATGCTGTTAGACTATGTAACGGTCTAATTTTATGAATGACTTTCATCTTCCTTCCCATTCCACCTTATTGCTTGTTTCTTGCTTGATGCATTTTGCCTTGAAGTAAGTTGTAAACTCCTTGGCCAGGGACCAGTTTTTGTACTGTACCTAGCGCAGTAATGCCCTAATCTGGATTTGGGCTTCTGAGCATTACAGGAACATTAACAATAAGAAGTAAATAATTTCCAAAGACAGAATATATCACTAGGATCATATAATACAGATTTGGACTTTTTCCCCCCTAAAACCATGAGCTGATTGGTTAGCTGCATAGTTGGGACCTAACCACCATTTGAAGAAAATTGCCACACCTATAATTTGAAATGGTGAGATAAAGAGGAGGCAAAGTTAATTAGGCTCAGGTACCAAAGTGTGGACTGAAATTTTTTTAAAGTAAATACTATGGGCTTAAACTGAAGATTGTTGGCTTCCTGTTAAGTAAAAGTTATGCTTTCGAGGCTGCCATGGAGAAGCTCCCAATGCAGCTTTCTAAAGGAAGATGAACTCTAAAGCAACCCAACTACACCATAGATGGTTTCTGGGGAAATGTGGCAATTCCCTTTTGAAGCTCTGCTCCCTGAGAAATCTGTGTGGACTGAATAGAACATCAGAGTGTCACTTCCCTCCTCTCAAGCTTTATATGCAACAGGGAAGAATCCGTTTATCCACAAAGGGGCTTACCTAATTCCTTCTAACTGAAGTGAATACGTGAAACTCCTGTTGCTGTGCACAATGATGATAAAACAAAAAGTAGCTCATTGTACTCGTGTTTAAACAAAAAGAAAAACACAACATAAGAGAACTGTTGTAATTCTATATTGAGGGACATGACAATTTATTGGAACGTGCTCTTACGGTCATGTGATTTCACCAGACCTTTCTGGTGAATAATGTGACCATCCAAAACTCTTTAACAATAAGGTTACACAGCATCACATACTGTCTGCCTAGAACTTCTTTTATGGCTAAATTCTGCTCTTCAGTGTAACAATTTTTTTTTTATCCTTCATACCTAGTGTTGAAATAGATCATTTAAGCTATTGCTAGCATGTATACTAAGTGACTCATCATTCCTACTTGTGTTTTGTCACTATTAAGTTCTTGTTTTATTTGGTCTAAGGCAAACTTGATGAAGTGTATGAAGCCTTGGTCAATGCTCATCCCAACATGACTGTTTATAAAAAGGAGGAGATTCCAAATAGATTACACTACAAACACAACAGTAAAATTCAACCAATCTTAGCAATGGCTGATAAAGGATGGGAAATCTTACAAAACAAGTCTGATCAACTTCTCTGTAAGTATATTTTTCTCCATTCTGTTTCAGATCTATAAATTATTTTCTATTCAAACTAGCACAATAAAGTTATTAAATGCTGCGACCTCCTCTCCAGCCCTCAAAGCCCCATACCTGGCTTAAAAAGGGTTAAGAAGTCTTCAAATCATATGGGTGGAATTTTCAAAAACCCCAAAAGGAATTTTCAAAAACACCCAAAGGTGTACCATCACATTGAAAGTCAGTGGGACTTGTGCTCCCAACTCCTTGTAGGAGCTTTTGAAAATCCAGTCCTCAAGTGGCTTCAGAGACTTTAGCTGATCACAAATATAACTTTAAAAAATAAGCAGTTTCCTCTTGCAAGAGCTGGATCTTGGAACTTCTTAAGAACCTAGAGCCCAATTATGTAAAGTATGGTATTGCGGTATGAAGCACTGCCAGCTCAGCCTGTTGATCTGAGGGGGATTAGTCTGTAGTGCAGAATACATGGACATCGCTTTGGAAGGGACTTCTGAGATGGATTAGAGAAACTGGTCTGCTGATTCAGAAATTGGAGAACACTTTTGTTAAACAGGCAACGAATATCCTAGCCCAGGGGTGGGCAAACATTTTGGAATGAGGGCCACATCTGGGAAATTGTATGGTGGGCCATGAATGCTCACGAAATTAACAATTCATGTTCAAACAGGGACAACACAAGTTTGTTTCAAAATCAACACTATTAAAATAATTCTGTCGAATAATGCGCTGTTAGAAAATTACATTACTGAGCTGTTTGTTGATTTTTTACCACACAATTTTGCTCCTGTCTGAACACACATTGTATGTTAGCTAAAACTTCTCAGTGTAATGCACTGCGTAAAAGGTTGGTAGTTTTTAACGTTTATTGCTGACTTCTTTACAATCTGTAATTGGCTTTGTTGACTCATCAGTGTTTCTGCATTTGATCGTGCCAATAACCAAAATCTATTCAAACTGTTTTAGCTTCAAAGTAAACCATAATTAAGCAATGTTGTTGTTAATCAGTTTAACTCTGAACAAGAGATATTCAAATAAACTTTATTGAATAAAGATTATATTTTAGTGGAAATAAACATAAAACCTTACTTACTGTTATAAATATACCATCATAACAACATATTACAGTAATTAAACCAAACTTGCCCCCTTTCCATGCCCTCTTTGATTAACGTGAACAATGCAGCTGGTCACCCTTCTTTACAATGGCATCAAAGTCCGGTGTCGCTCTCGTTGTAGAAATCCGCAATACCAAGCTGAGATGTTGGTCAGTTAACTGGGATCTGTAGCGAGATTTGTTGTAATTCAGCAGGGAAAATGTTTGTTCGCAAACATAGGTGGAGCCGAACAAAACAAGGATT